>NC_051327.1:28844354-38844354 GCF_015220235.1 Choloepus didactylus | reverse complement strand
CACCCAGAGGAGCAAGTTTCATGGTAGTTGTACATAGATTAAATGTTGCTTGTTCTAGAAAAGGGATCAGCAAACTATGGCCAGCCATGACTCCTGAGCCAAATCTGATCCGCCACCAGTCTTTTGTAAATCAAGTTTTATTGGCACACAGACGCTCTCATTCATTTGCGCATTACCTAGAGCTGCTTTCACACCACAATGGCAGAGTGGAACAGTTGCAACAGAGACCATATGGCTCACGAGCTTAAAATATTTACTATCTGGTCCTTTACAGAAAAGTTTGCCCACCCGTATTCAAGAATGTCATATAATGGAATCATACAGTATTACACCTGCATGTCTGACTTCTTCCACTCAATAGTGTGTTTGTGAGATTCAACATGTGATCACTGATGGTTGTTCATTCTCATTTGATGTATGCTATTCCATTTTATGATTATACCACAATTTATTTATCCATTCTACTGTTGATGGGTATTTGGTCTTGTTTCCACTTTGGGGCTATGATGGATAGTGCTACAATGAACATTCTTGTGCATGCATTAGGTGTAGTTCATCCACTGCGTTTGCCATAAGGTAATCTGTTATACACGTCCACTGTCATTTGTTTATTCATTCACCTGACAGTGGACAGCTAGGTCAGTGGCTCCCAAACTTGTCTGTTCATGGGGATCACCCAGGAGCTTCAAAACCTAGTGACCGCTGTGTCCCACTCCCCAGAGATTGTGATTTAATTGGTTTGGGATACAGTGTGAGCTCTGGAATGCTTAAAAGATCTCTAAGTGATTCCAGCTTGCAGACAAGTTTGGGCACCACTGTTGTAGGTTGTTTACAATTTCTGTCACTATTACCAACCACACCTGCAACAGCTGTTCCCTGCCTGCCCCTGCTTCTCTGTGCCCGTGGCCAGTGGTCTCTTTAGGATCTACTATGAGAAAGGAATCGCAGTCCATAGGGCAGAAGCAAATACCACACACGGGTTGCCTTAAATAACAGGAATTTATTGGCTCAGGGTCTCAAGGCTGGAAGACGCTGGAAGTCCAAAATCCAGGGATCGGCTGGCCATGCCTTCTCCAGCGTCTCTAGCCTTCGGAAGGTGGCTTCCAGCCATCAGTCTCTGCCTCTGTCACATGACCATCTGTGTCCTTCCGTCTCCTCTTGTGGCTTGTGTTTCTGCCTCAGTTATACCCAATTAAGGCCCACCGTGATTTAGTGTTGCTTCATCTTAATAGGATCTTCGAAGAACCTATTTACAAATGAATTCATACCCAGAGGACTGGGGTTAGAACTTGAACATATCTTTGTGGGGACATTATTCAATCTGCCACATCTGTCATGTTCTTGAATTCAGCTGGTCTGCTCCTCTGTACTTCACCAAAAGCTCAGCAATCTGGTGAATTCTTTCCTTCTCAGGCCAGATTGTGTGTCTACAAAACATTACCCCTGACCAAGTCACAACACCAGACTTCAAACAGCACTGGCGTATAGACACTTTCTCTCTTAAATGTCCAAAGGGCTCAGCTTTCAAAACAAAAATAACAACTTGGTGCCTTGCTGGGTCAAACCTTTCCTGCAGGCCATATGCCTTCACACATTTTAGTTGTGTAGGCAACAACTATTCTTTATTTCTCTATTCTTTAAGTCAGTTTGAAATTCTGTTGCAAAAGGCAGAAAACCCCAAAGTCTTGACTGATACACCATCATCCCCTTGGGTTGTAATACAGCTATGGCCCTCCATGAAATTGCTTTTGAAACTTTTTCATTTAATCAGGCAACAGATATTTATTTATTGAGTGCCTGCTGCGTGCCAGTGCCCTAGGCCTGAGAACCGTGGGGACATTCTTGCTTCCTCCAAGATCAGCTCTGCCTGTATCTTTGTCCCAAGTCTTCAAACCCAATATCACAAGCCACATCTAGAAACAGAGTGATTCCTAACACATCCGGGGCAGGCCCGGGAACTGCCCAACCTCAGCAGCAATTTGTTCTAATGAAAACCATGATGTGTCGCTGTTATTAGTCTGCCACCAGCAACCCTTTGAAGATTCTTGTTTGAGGGGAGGTTTCCACTTAGATAATTACAAGGCTGTGACTTGAAGGGCTCAGGAGCCCCCTCAGTGAGTACTGGAGGGAAGAGATTACATCTCTGCTACAGCACCCAGAACATGTTAAGAAGCTTGTTTTAGTGCTGTCTGCCTGAGGTGGGTATAATCTAACTCAGGGCTAAATCTGCACAGCCTGCCTCTCACAACTCAGCTCAAAAGCTCCACCACTGGGATATCTGGTGAAATGGGCTGTGGGATCAGACAGATGTGGATTCAAATCCCAGGGTGACAAGTTCCTTGCGGCATAATCTTGAGCCAGTTACATAACCTCCTGTGTGCCTCAGTTTCCCCATCCTAGAGTTATTATGAAGATTCTGACACAAGTATATGTGTAATAAAACCCTTGGGACAGAATAAAGCTTTGATTACCGCTACCTATTATGATTAATTATGATCATCATCATCATCATCATCATCAATAGCAGAAGCAGTGGTTATCCCTCACTCTGAATGGTCCCTTTCTCCTTTGAAGCCCTGTCACCCAATCTTGTCTCTCTCATGCTCTTATTACATCCCCCCAGATGTTACGGTTATTTCTGCCCATAACACATGTCCCCTGCTAAGCACTGTGTCACATGCACCTTTGCCCCTGGTCCCCAACTTGCTACATGTGGGAGGAGTGGGTGAGACTCTTGTCCCCCAGCGCTCTGCCCTGCTGAGACACCCTCCATGTTCCTCACTTTCCCAGCCATCTTGCCCCAACCCACACACTTTCAGCTGGTGAGAAAAACAAATGGCACTTAGGGTGTCCTGACCCAGGCCAAGGGTGTCCTGACCCAGGCCATGGCTGTCCTCAGGCACCAATGGTGCAAGCCACAGAAATAGCCATAGCGGACCCAAGGAGAGGGGGACGTGAGTGGACAGACCTCGGGTAGCTCACAGAATGCACCAGAAGACCGGGGGGACCAGGTTGGGAAGCAGGATCAGAAGGAGGGACCAGAGCCACGCTCCTGCCGGCGTCCCCTGCGGAGCCTGAGGGAGGGCTGGGCCCTGTCTGCAGGGCTCCGCTGCAGGGGCCGGACACCAGGAGGTGAACGCTGACAGGCCCCGTGTGGTCAGGGTCAGGCCGGCCTATAATCAACAGCCCCAACTAGATTCCAAAGAAGGAGACATAATTTCCCAAGTGCAAACCAGGGTGCTCTTGGGAGGGGGGTGGATGCAAAATGAATGTGACAAGCACAGTTTTCACAAAGAGGGGCTGAGAAGTGAGGAAGGCCAGGGTGGTGAAACCCAGAACTAACAGCGGCCCAAAGAGCTGGGGCCCCACCCTCCCTCTGGTTCCTGCTGGCCATGGGCAAGTCCTGGAACCTCTCTGAACCTCAGTTTCCTCTTCCTGCCGCCCAGGGCTGTTGCAGTGAGGATGCAAGCTCACGTGGATGAAATGACAACTGGCAAGTAAAGGCCAAGGAGGGGACGGTGCTTCCTTCCCAGCTGGCTGGAGTGAGCCCGGCCAGTGCGGGCAAGGCAGGCAGGCCGCCCACCTCAGGAAGCCTCATCAGCTCAGCCGTGGGCCGAGGCCTCCTCGCTGCGAGCTCTGATTTGGATGTCACCACAGGTACCACTGATCCCATTTTAATTATTCTTCCCAGGCCTGAGGTGCTGGCCCCTGGGTCCTCTCTAAGCCGTGCTGGAAGACAGAGCCCCCCAGCAGAGAAAGCCCAGCTCAGCAGAAAGTGTGATCGCACCCGACAGCCACCCCATGTGCAGGGCTTGACAGACACCTGATTTGTGAGGCGCTCACTGTTCACCATTGGAGGGCTGGCTGGAGGGAAAGTTCTGGTGCCCCTGTGCTTTCTGAGGCTGACTTACAGGTTGCTCCTGGCAGAGAAAACGGGTTCTGGTTTCAACAGCAGTTTGGAAGATGATGAGGTCACCAGGCTTCCCCTTTTCTCTCCCCCTTCTCTCTTCACCTGGAAAACTCCCCCTTCGACTTTCAGGGTCAGTGTCCAGGGCCTCTGCTTGTCTCTTCAGCCTTAGGTCTGGTCAATCTGCTGGCCCCACGTGTACATGCTCCTCCCATGCTCTGCTTTTGCCCCTGCTGCGTCCTCTGCTCTCACCTCTTCCGCCGACCAATGCTTCCTGACCCACCAAAGCATGGGGGTCACCACTTCCAAGAAGCCCTCCCTGTCTACGTCCTTTCCCTAATTTTGTGACCCTTCTCTGAGCTTCCCTAAATTCTCCCACTTATCAAATGGAAATTGACTCTTTCCATGCCTGATTCACCCAAGAGACCACCACAATTACTTTTAAGCCTTGAGCCCCTTGCCCAGAGCCTGACACAGTAACTGCTCAGCTAAGTGAAGGAATGAATCTTAGGAGCTGAATACAGGGATAGTACCACGGCAAAGGGATGGACCGGTAGTGGGAAAAGGTATATGTCACAAGTGGGTTGGCTGGAGAAAACTAGGGTCAGTCTTAGCATTCAAGGCCCTGCATGATCTGGCTCCGTCCACCTCCCCAGTTCTCCTCCGAGCAAGGCTTCCCAGACAACTGCATGGCCCCAGATCATCCCAGGCATTGTATTCCCTACCACTTCCTGCCTCTGTGACATCTCAGGGTGCTGTTCCCTCTTCCTAGAATGCCCTCCTCTCAAAACGCTCCCCACTCCCCACCTGCTTGTCAAACTCCTATTCATATCTCAAAACCCTGCTGAAGCATCTATCTTCTCCCTGGAAGCCTTCCCCGACTTCCCTCCCCCATTTCTTTATTCCCCACTTGGGTCTTGCACAGCTCTTACTGAAAGGCTCTTGACACACTGCACTGCAGTTATGCATGGCAGTGTCTGCCTGGCCCTTTAGACGGGACACCTTATAAAAACAAAAACTGTTTCTCAACTACTGGCATCTTCCTAGCACCACACACAGTGCCGATACATAGCAGGTCCTCAGCAAACAGCCATCAAATGATAAGTGACCAGCCCTGCCCTCCACAGAGTAACTCTGTGACCTTGGGCAAGTCACCTAACCTCTCTGTGCCTCAGTTTCCTCATCCACAAAATCTTAGGTCATTGTGCGAATTAAACGAGACAATGCAGGTAAAGCACTCTGTAAGTACTCAATAAGAGTTAGACAATATCACCTTCTACCCAGGGAAATGGTTGTTAGAAGTCAGAGATTGATGAATTGCTGTTATTAAGACTATGAACTTAATAAAGTAGGAAGAATGAGATCAAGGGGCTGTTTGTTCAATGAATGGTTAAAACATCAATGATCAGCCTATGAAATACCTGAAAGGAGAAAGTTAAATGAGCTTTCTCTTCTGTATTTGCTTCCTAGGGCTGCTACTGCAACAAATTACTACATACTGGGTGGCTTCAAACAGCAGAAATGTGTTGTGTCACAGTCCGAGAGGCTGCAAGTTGGAAATCAAGGTGTCAACAGGGCCACGCTCCCTCCAAAGGCTCCAGGGAAGGAGCCTTCCCAGCTCCCTCCAGCTTCTGGTGGCTCCGGCCAGCCTGGTGTCCTTGGCTTGCAGCTGCACCACTCCCGGCTCTGCCTCTGTCTCCACAAGGGCTGCACCCCTCCGTGTGTGTCTGTATCTTCACTTGGCCTTCTTCAAGGACACCCATCACTGGATGTAGGACCCACCCTAATCCAGTATGATGCCATCTTAACTTTACCTCCACTTGAAAAGACTATTTCCCAATATGTTCATATCTGAAGTTCTGGGTAGACACGAACCTTGCAGGGGGTACACTAGTCAACCCAGGGCCCCCATCGGTAACTGACAGCCCAGCCCCCCCACCCCATCCCCAAACCTACAACCACTGCTGTTAGGGCCCAGCTCATCTCATCTGTATTCAATTTTTGAATGATAATCCATTTATGTGCTCCCACTCCTGGCTCATCCATCCCCCACCTCCGCAATATACAGCCATTTTTAGTATTTTCTTCTTTATCCTTCTTGTGTTTCTTTATGAAAATACATGCAAATAAGAATATATAGTCCTATTCCCCACTTTTACAGATTAAAACGCGTCCCCCACAAAGACACATTCAGCCCCCTGGCCTGTGGCTGTGAGCCTATTTATAAACAGGATCTTTGAGATGTTATTTGTTAAAATGGGGCCAAACTGCATCATGGCAGGCCTTAATCCAGTAGGACTGGAGTGCTGAGAAGCAGCGGAAATTTGGACATGGTCAGGAGAGGACAGCCGGGAAGAGGGACGGCCATGGGACAGAGGCAGGGGCTGAGTTACGGATGGCCAGCAAGCCAGCCCAGAACACCAGGCTTCAGAGAGTGCGTGACCCTCCAACACCCTGAGGTTTGACTTCCAGCCTCCAGGACGTGAGGCAATAAATTCTCAGTTGTCTGAGCCACCTGGGCTGTGCTGATTTGCTTCTGCAGCCCAGGCAAAGCAAGGCACCCCTTCTTTTAGACAGTTCTGCACCTTGCTTTTTGCCATTTAACGTGATATTCTGGGGTCCTTTCCCCATCGGGATACAGAGATTGTCCTTTTTTTATTTTAACACTTGCAGAGCAAGCCATGGCTTATTGAACCCCCTCCCTATTGAGGGAGCCGTGTACACTCCTGGCCTGAAGTGACCTTTCTGGAAATGAAAATTGGATCTTATTCCTCTCCCACTTAACTCCCTTCCATGGCTTCCCAGTGCTTGTAAGGAAATCATCAAAATCTTCCCCAAAACCTCGGCAACCTTGCATGACATCCTCGCCTCCTCTTTCTCCTCTGCGGCCACACTGGGCTCCTGTCCGTTTGTCCCCAAGCCCCGGCCACTCCCCACCTCCAGCCCTCCACGGAGCCGGACAGCTTTCCTCCCCCACCCCTCACCCCCTCATCCTCCAGGTCTCGGTTCGAGCATCACCTCCTCAGGAAAGTGCTCCCCGACCCCTGGAACATCCCCATTCCGTCCTCTCTTGTCATCCTTTTCCACTACACGTGCTACAAACTTAATTACACACATGATGGCACAACGAGCTGTCATTGTCCGGACGCCCCCAGACTCAAAGTTCCATGAGGGCGGGAAACGTGCTCACGTTATTTCTCACAGACCCCCCAGTGCCTCTAAAGTGCTTGGAACTGTTTTGCTCTAGAAACATTTGCAGAAGGAAAGGAGTGGAAGGAAGGAGAGAGGGAGGGAGGGAGAGGAAGTTGGGAGGGTTGGGAAAGAATCAGGGGAAGAAACAGAAGGAAGGGAGAGGATGAGGGGAAAGGTGAGGGGAAGGAGGGAAAGTGGAGAGGAGAGAAATGGATTTTTTAGGGCAATTTCCTGTACTTGGCACTGTGCTAGACACTGTGGTAGAGGGAAGGGGAATGAGAAATAGGAAAAATAATTTTTAAACCTAGTCTGCTTGCAGTCTAGCTGGAGATAATCCATTTATACAAGAAAATGTAACTAGAGTTCAAGGCTATTCAAGATCATGGCCAGATGCCAAAGGCGCACACCAGGCAAATAAACACATAAGGAATTTGAGGTCTGTTTTGACCTATTTATGATGCATTTCTTCAAAGGTTCCATAAATACGTAGTCCCAAACACTATATAATTAGTCATAATTCCTACTCCTGAAGGAAACCTTTACACTTTAACATTTAATTTTAAATGTAAACTATCTTTATACAGTTGGTTTTTTAATCAAAAAAAAAAAAAAAACAAAACAGTTCTATTCAAAATAAACACTATCATCTTCTTTCTCCAAACTGATATTTAGAGGGTTTAAACTGTCGGCTCAAAGGTTAGCACAGCAGGGCAGCTTTATAAAGAGCCCCAGGAACTGAAACCCCCAGGGCTGAATTTTCTGGTTGTTTGTGGGCAAGTCCGTCCACACGCCAGGGCCTCAGTTTCCTCTTTGACACGATGGAGTGAGATGAAATGATGACTGAAGGAGGCGTCCGCTCTAAGGATGAGTGAGCCCATCTGTCCCAGCTATTCGACCCCAAAGAAGGGATCCTGTCTCAAAAGTCTGAACCCCTTTTATTCTTCAGCCACCCTAAGTTTGTCCTTCTTTTTGGAAGAGAAGAACGGGCAAGGAGATGAGGTCACGATTTCATCTGCAGTCTCTAGAGAGTTTGCAAAGTCACAGCCTTTCCTGGGTGTTGCCTCTCTTGGTGTGAACAAGCCCAGAGGAGGTAAATGTTTCTGCATGAATGAAGTGAAGCAATAAATTTAAAAACTGAACTAGTGAACGGATCTTGCCCAGAGAAGCCAACCTGCTTACCTTGCACGGAATAGGCCTACACCCAGCTCCTCGGGTCATGCATGCCCCGCAGTTATTTCTTTGGGAACCAGGTTCCTTATTCATTCAATAAATATTTATGGGGCAACTATTATGAGCAAGGCACTAAAAATCCCTCACTGAACAAGCAAGTTCAACTCATCTTTAAAACATACATTGGATCACTCCACTCCCTTACTTAAAATCCTTCAATGGCTTCCCATTGCGATAAATTCAAGATTCAAACTCCTGACCCTAGCCTTCAAGGCCTTGCCTGAGCCTTCCTCGATGACATTAGCTGGTGTCAGTATCACCACCTGTCCAGGCACACTGGCTCAGCTGGGATCAGCCAAACCACAGCCAACCCTCAGACCCAACCCTCATGAGAGAAAGAGAAATGGAGGTTTGAGAAATGTTTGTTGATGTAAGACACCGAGATTTGGGGGGTTATTTGTTACACAGCATTATTGCAGTAATAGCTGACTAAGAGAGAGGGCCATCATTTACTAGATGCAAAATCTTAACAAAGTCGCCTAACCTCTTTAAACCTCAGTGTGGTTTAAAAATTTTTAAACATAGGTTCAGCTTTTCCCAATTTATCTAATAGAGTGACTGTAAGATGCAGATGAAAAGGGGCCTCGAAAATTGTAAAAGGCTATTCCCAATAGAAGGTAGCATCATAGGCATCAGGCTGGCGAGCCCAGACCCAGGAGACAGTCTGTTGCTGTCCTGACAACATGGCGTGACTGAGCAGGCCAACCCCCGGCCATCTGTTATGAAGACAGTATCCAGCACACATGCACGCTGAACCAAAGCCCTCACTCAGTTTAACTTTGCTTCCAGTCTGCCAAACCAAGACCTGCGTTTCAGAAGGAATTTGCCATAAGCCAGGAATCAAAAGATAGTTTTACATCTAGGACTTTATCCAAGGGAAATGATCATGGGTACACAAAGTTGGAAGTACAAGGATATCCATCACAATGTTGCTTATGATGGTGAGAAAAGAGGAAGCAAACTAAATGTCCAATGATAGAGAACTGGATAAATATATGACATGCATCTGTGCAATGAAATACCATGCAGCCATCTAAAGTAATGTCGGATGAGAAAGTTTTGGCACCTGGTGCTCCTTGGAAACCTACAAGAGCCAAAGAAATGGTTTATGACCCAATTTGGGCAAGGGAACAAAGCAACTAGGCAAAATTTCTGTTCCTCTCCTCCTGCTTCATTCAAAGAAGCTCTGTTTTTATCTGTCTTATAAATTTGGTTTCCAATGACATTTTGCACATACCAAGGATTCAGGTGCTCCTAAAAGTTGTTAGAAAACCATCACTGAAGGAGAACGGCGATGCACTCCTACCAAGTTGTGAAAGGGAAACAATCAAAAACATCATTTACAGTAGGATTTCATTGTATAACAAAACAGAAACAGGGTGGGGTGGGGAGGAGGAAGGGGAAAGAAAGGAGTGACTGAATACACCCCAAAATGTTAGCAGTGTTTCTCTCTAGGTAAAAGTAGAGGTTACTTTTCTTCTTTTTGCTTATCTAAACACTCTCAATTGTAAGTAATGAATAAACATTACTTTAGTAATAAGAAGCAATAAATGCTTTTTGTCTGTAAATAAGGCATGTCAATGTCGATGTGATCATGGGGAAAAGCAAACTCGGGGTCTCTGGGACCTGATTTAGTCTCTGGGAATCCAACCCCCCTCCAGCATCCCGGTGGGAAAGAGACTGGGACGCACACATCCCCCAAACGTCCAAATGGACCAGAGATCCTCAGGGCTGCAGCAGGCGATAGTTGGGAGAGAAGCTGCTGAGGACAATGACAAGGTCACCTTTCGAGGAAACCAGGAAGCAAACACCATTAAGTGAAACAAGAAGGAGGTAAAGCACTTGTTTCCGGAGACTGGGGCACCTCGGCGGATGCTGGTGTGCCCACTGGCTGGAGTCCTTGTGGAGGATAGCGGGGCAATCTCACGGGAAGTGGAAGAAGTTAAAGATGGAGCAGAATGAGAAGGCTGCTGGGAAGCCCTCAGGGAGAAACCAATGGACACGGTAAGGCAGGGGGGAAATGCTGCAACCCACACCTCCTGACTTTAGTTTTCTCCTCTGTTGAAAGGAAATGATAACACCGCACTGGCTATTGTTAGGAAATAACACAAGTAATATGTGTAGAGCTGTTCACCACGCCGCCTAGGACATAGTAGCTGCTCGATAAATTCATTCATTCATTCTCTGCCCTCTAGCTACGGAGATAAGACATGTGCATGTGGAGAGATGAATGACAAAAGCCCAGGGCTTAAATAGCAGCCTCTGGAATTGCAATGCTGGGCTGTCATCCCTGCTCCCCCAATTATTGGTTGTGCAATTTTGGAGATGTGTCCTTTAACCACTATGACCCTCAGTTTCTTCATCCGTAAAATAGAAATAGTAGTAATATCTATCTCATAGAATGGCTTTCTAGAACTTTTAAAAGATAAAAAATGTAACGTACTCAGCCCTAGTATGTGGCCAAAAAGAATTAGCTGCTATTATTATTAATTCAAATTTGTAAAGATTGAGGAGGAAGTTCTATTTCTATGGGCTGGTGGGAAGGTGCCAAGAGGAATTCAGGGGATAGCATGTCCCCGTTCAAACCACTTTTCCTGATACACACACACACTGCTACCCATATGATCTTCTAACAACATAAATCCAACCATGTTACCCCCTACTTAGAATCATTCAAATGCTCCCCGTTGCCTTCAGGATAAAACTCAAGATCCTTTGCATGCCATCAGCCTTAGCAGTCTGAATTCTGCCCCCTTTCCTGTCCCATGAACTCTTATTTCACCCTTGTGCACCCCACGGTCATCTTTAGCTCCTTGCTTCCTCGAGTACACCATGTCTCTGTGCCCTCACATGAGCTGTTCCCTCTGCCTGGAAAGCCCTTCCTGATGCCTTTTTTCCCACTTTGCTCATTGCCAGTCCATCATTGTCTTCCTGAAAACTCATCCTTCAAGTCTCAATGCATCTCATCTTCTGGAACGGCCTTCCATGACCATTCCTCCACCATCTCAGGCTGAAACAAGACCTTTTGTTCAACACTCTGAGAGCACTTCTCAGCACGCCTGTGCCCCAAGGCTGCCTCCACCACGGGGCTTGGCGAGGAGGCCCTCGGTGAATGAGAGACGGGAATGAATCAATGAATCAAATATTCAACAAATCAATGGCCTTGTGCCTCCTCCATCCCCAAAGCAAAGTGGTTAAGAACACTTGGAGCCAGAGTCCTGAGTTCAAAGCCCACGCCACCACTGATGAACCGGGCACCCTTGGGCAAATGGCATGATCCCGCTATGCCTCAGTTTCCCGTCTACCAAACGGGGCTCACTATAGTCCACCTCTAAGTATTGTTAAAGAGATTAATTAGCCAATGTCTGTAAAGCAAGGAGTAGGCATTATACAAGCATTAGCCTTTTTTAATTCTATTTTCAGGCCTCTGCTCTAATGTCACTTCCACAGAAAAACCTTCCCTGCCCATCTTGTCACACCACACGCACACCATCATGCAATATTCCTCTGCCCTTCTTTGTTTTCTTTCCCCTCACGAGCCTTATCACTGCCTGCAATTGTATTATTTACTTATTTATTTATGTTCATATTATTAGGCTCCCCACTAAAATGTAAGCTCAGAGATTAGGGGACTGTGCTTGACTTATGTACCATTGTATGCCCAGTACCGAAACAGCTTTGGCACATAGTAGGTGTTCAGTAAACGTTTGTGATGGAAAGGAGGGCAGGAAGGAGGAAAACATCACTTCTCCCTTGAAGGAAGAATAGGATTTGGATAGGAGGAAGATAAAGACAGGGAGACCGTGCCAACATACGAACGGGAAGATACTTGGGGAAGAATCTACTGCAAACCAGGCAGATGGGCCTAAAGGAGATTCTCAGCATTTACGGAGAAGGACAGCGCCAGGGGACTGCCAGAGGACACCCACAAAACCATAGAGAGTTTCAGGTCCAACCAAAACAGGTCTCAAAAGTCCCACAGACCTCCAAAAGCTAAAGAATTATTTTAATGCAGCAATCCCACTTTGGGAAAGCATGAGCTGCAGAGCTGTCGTTTCCCCCAGAATTTCATATTAATTATTTCCCTGCCTGAGGCGTTATATGTTAATCGCTCTCAATTGAAAAACTCTCTGTTTATGCCTGTGCTGGCAAAAGCTAGCAGGACATGTCATTTAAAAAATATCACTCAAGTGCCCAAGATGACACTGCCCCCTCCCTCCAGGTTGGCCCAGTCGCACAGACCTTCGGAATACCAAGTAGCATCTTCAAATGCCATATTGACAAACATATGTTCCACTCCTCCAATTTTGAGAAGGAAATAAATGTTTGGTTTTGTTTTCCCTCCTTCTGCATACTTCCCCATCTTTTGCCTCTGACACAGAAAGAGTTTTACAGTCTAAGCTCCTTGAAGTAAAGTTTACCCCAAAGCTTCCTTCTTTAGAGACAAAATATCCAGCAGTCCATAGCCCAGGCAGGGTAAAATCATTTGTAAGAGAAATTCTCCCCTAACCAGGAGAAAAATGGGCGTGAAGAGGACATGCTGTTGGTACCTTGTCCAGATCCTCTTTCCAAGGCTACTGTGCCAGTTTGAATGTATTGTGTCCCCCAAACGCCATTATCTTTGATATAACCTTGTGTGGGCAGATGTTATCAGTTTTGATTAGATTTCCTTGAGTGTTTCTTTGGAGATGCACCCTACCCAGCTGTGGGTGATGCCTCTGATTGGATATTTCCATGGAGGTGTGGCCCCACCCATTTAGGGTGGGCCTTGATCAGTGGAGCCATATAAATGAGCTGACAGACAGAGGGAACTCAGTGCAGCTGTGAGTGATGTTTTGAAGAGGAGCTACAGCCAAGAGGGACACTTTGGAGAAAGCACAGGAGCTGCAGATGAGAGACAGTTTGAAGACAGCTGCTGAAAGCAGACTCTTGCTCTGGAAAAGGTGAGAGAGGACAAATATCCCAAGTGCAACTGAGAGTGACATTTTTGAGGAACTGCAGCCTAGAGAGGAACGTCCTGGGAGAAAGCCATTTTGAAACCAGAACTTTGGAGCAGATGCCAGCCATGTGCCTTCCCAGCTAACACAGGTTTTCCAGACACCACTGACCATCTTCCAGTGAAGGTACCCGATTGTTACCTTGGACATTTTATGGCCTTAAACCTTTAACTGTGTAACCAAATCAACCCTCTTTTATAAAAGCCAATCCATCTCTGGTGTTTTGCATTCTGGCAGCATTAGCAAACTAGAACAGCTACCCCATCAGATATGAACTCTGGCTGCAAACAGCTCACAATTGCCTTTTGCTCTAGAATTGGGGCAGCAAACTATGGCCTGCGGGGCAAGTGGTTGTAAACAAATTTTTATTGGAACACAGCTACACCCATTTGTTGACGTCTTGTCTAGGGCTGCTTCCACTCTACAACTGCAGAGTTGACAAACTACAACAGAAACCAAATGGCCCACAGAGTCTAAAATATTTAGTCTTTGGCCCTTTACAGAAAAAGTTTGCCAACTCCTGCTCTAGCGCAGTGTTGTCCAACAGGGAAATGTAACGAGAGCCATGAATGCGAGCCACAGATGTACAATTTCACAGTTTCAAGCAGCCACATTAAAAAATAAAAAGAAACAAGTGAAATTAATTTTAAGATATTTCACGTAACCAAACATATCCAACCATCTCAACATAAGGTATATTTTTTTTAATTCCTAGTCATATTTTCATATGATGCCTTTGAAATCTGGTATGTATTTTATACTTAAAGCACAATGCAACTTGGACTTGCCACATTTTAAGGGCTCAACAGTCACCTGTGGCTAGTGGCACCATATTGGAAAGGGCAGCTCTAGAGAATTTCCTTTGGGTGAATATGAGGTGCCTCACCTAGAGGCTTTGCACCCTTGTCCTCAAGGGGCAGCCCTCAGCCAATGACCATTGTCAAGCAGATACAAAAGGCCATTGCTTTAAGGTGGGAACGACTCTGTGGTGCAATTCCTGCTCCCAGGCCCACCATGGGATTAGGCTGGAGCTGGGCTCTGGCTGAAACCACCTCCTTGCCCAGCTCTCCCCACTGCTGGCTCCTGTCTCCATCACTCCCTTCCAGATTCTTCTGAGGACACGCCCACAAAAAATGCCTGGCCCAGGAATCTCCATCTCAGGATCTGCTTCCAGGGAATTTATCCCAAGGCAGGGAGAGAAAGGGACAAATATCTACTGAGTACCCATCTATCATATGTCGGATACTTAATAAATATTATCTCATCCTCGCCACGAAGCTATGAAATAACATCCACATTTTAAAGATAAATGAATATACCCAGTCACATAATGATACATTATGGAGTTATTAAAATTATGCTTACAAAGCTATGTAATAGCATATAAATACTCACAGTGTAATGTTGATTAGGAAAAATGACAATATTTTATATATCCTAAACTTTTTTTTTAATCCTAAAAAGAAATATAACATAATGTCATCAGTGACTTACTTAGCAATGAATATTATTGGTTGTTTATTTTTCTTCTACGTTATACTATCATATATATGTGTTTATGTGTGTGCATGTGTGTGTGTGGGGGGGGTGTGTACGTACTATATATTTTCCAGCTTTTCCAGTCGAGTAAGGGCTCTTTTCTGATGTGATTTGGCTTGTCTTGAGTGTGATATGATAGAATAGTTAAAAAGAGTTTGGCTTGGTTTGGAGGTTCAAATCCTGCTCAGCCACTCCCTAGTTCTATGTCCTCGGGTGACTGAGTGAATGTCTCTGAACCTGACTTTTCACATCTGTAAAGGGGGACAATGGCATGGATCTCAAAGGCTTGTTGTGGGAATTAAATGAGCACTTGTGTTTAAAGTGCTTACTTAGTATATTTCCTGGCACATAATATGTTACCACCAGCTGGTAGATCAATAAATGGTGGCTCCCTGGCCCCAATACACAGTCTTTAGCCTATGCCGTGCTTCCTCAGATACAAACCACGGGTACCCATCATAATCTTCCAAATCCTCTGAATTCAGGTTTCCCCAGGCTCAGCATCAGAACCCACAATGGGCAATTATGAGTGAAGGAACAGTTCCCACTCAGGGACCTCACTTTCCCTCCAATCTCTGCAATAATTATGCCACTCAAGTTCCGTTTCTCAGGGGGACGAGGTCTCCATTTCACAGCTGTACACTAATAGCTTCAAGGGCAGGGACTTCTTTCCCCTTTTCCTTTGTGTGATTAATGAGACTTAAATTGGCCCAGTGATCGATGGGTTATCCTAGAGGCATCTAATATTTAAAACCGAATCTTCCTTTGACAAAAATAGTCCGTGGATTTCAAAAGCTTCTGTCCCGGGTTCCCTGTTAGCCAGTGCATGATGTCTTGCCCTTGCTAAATGAATCCCTGTGAAGCATTTACCAGTATCCAGGGCTGAGATGCCCTTTTCTCTTTAGCTGTTTCTGTGCAGGCAAAGTGCATGCTTTACATCTTTATCTTAAGTGACCAGACTTGTTTAGAGCTGCTACAAATAATTACATTTGGAACCATTTGCGTTGAGCATGCCCCAGACCCAGACTGTGTGCTCTTCTGATTAAGGCTTTCTAAATGGAATTCTTCCCTGGAAATGAGCCTTAAGTGGATGTCTCCACTTAAACAACTTATGTCCCAGATACCCATGTGGTCCTTGAGAGAAGTTTCTGGACCATGTCATGCTCTCCTGATACCACCTTGCACCTTTCTGCAGATGCACTTGGTTCTCTGGACCTGCATGAACTTGCCAGTCTGTGAATGTCTCCCCGACTCTGCATCTAACCCAAACCTCCCCATTTCTCCAAGTCCCAGAGGAAAAGCAACCTGTACCATGGGGCCATGCAGATTATTTCAAAGCACATTCCTCTTGCTCTTTTCTGATCTCCTAGATGAGGTGCTGGCAAACTTTCTCTTAAAGGACCAGATAGTAAATATTTTAGGCTCTGCAGCCCAGAGAGTGTCTGTCAAGACTACTCACTCTGCCGTTGTGGTGCAACAGCCACTGACACCACGTGAAGGAAGGAACATGGCTGCGTTCTAATAAAACTTTATTTGCAAAAACAGGCAGCAAGCTGAGTTTGGCCCTCGGATTGTCATTTGCAGACTCCTGCTGGAGGGAAGTGGAGTGGAAGCTCTTGGTGCCCTGCTCAGATCTCCCAGCCCGGCGGCTGGGACTACCAGGTGCTGATGACTCAGAGCTGCTGCCCTCTTCTCCCCCTTGGCTATCGGGAGCTGTCTCTCCTAGAGGGTGCTTCCCCACACACACCCTCCCAGGCACAGCCAGAGCCAACAGCTGACAGACATGAGGATACAAAAGGTGGGCCGCTGGACTCAAGTCAGGACCAGCTCTGTGGTGCAACCCGTGCTCCAGAATTCCCCCTGGGGTCAGCCTGAAGCTGGTCTCCAAACCAGACCACAGCCTTGCTCAGCTTCGTTCCCTGCTGCACCCTACTTTCCACTCCCCTCCGAGGACACTTCCTCAGGAAATCAGATGCTCCAAAGTCCCCGTATCAGGCTTCGGTTCTAGGAAAGCTAATTGTTATGGATTGAATCGTGTCCCCCCAAAAGACAGGATCAAGTCCTAATCCCTATCCCCATGAGTGTGACCCCATTTGGAAATAGGGTATTTGAAGATGTTAGTGGCTAAGATGAGGGACTAGGGTGGGCCCTTAAGCCAACGTGAGTGGGGACCTTAGAAGCAGACAGAAGTTGGACAGAGGCAGTGAGAGAGAGACGGGCACGCAACAGAAGCAGCAACTGAGTCAGGCGGCCACGAGCCGAGGAGGGCCACAGGGGGCCGGCTGCCCACCAGACACCAGGGACGGCACGGAGCAGAGTCTCCCCTTCAAGAGGACGCACAGCTGGACCAACACGGTGATCTGGGACTTCGGACTTCCAGAACTGCTAGACAATTCATTGCTGTTGTTTTAGACCACTGACTCCGTTTGTGGTATTTCATGGCAGCCGAGGGAAACTAAGACACCGTGTGAGGGTTCTCCAGACAGCCAGAACCAAGAGCCGACCGTAGGAGACATATATATAAAATACATTAGATTATACATAATTAATTATATATACAGCTATTTATTGTTAGAGTATGTAGACTATTACATATGTGCAATATGTTATATTATATACAATTAATTATATATATATATAAAAAGATTTGTTATAAGAATTTATTACAGGAATGGGATCATGGGGAATTGGCAGGTGCAAACCCTGGAGGGCAGGCCAGGCTGCAAGCTGGAAGCTCCGATGACAGTGAAGTTGTGTTCCCCGGAAACTGTCTACCAGAGATGAACTAGGATTTGATGAGTAAATTCCCCAGTTGCCTTGACCTTCAATTGGCTACAAGGCATGGTCTCCTCTTTCTCCCAGAGTGTCCCGGCAAGACTGAGTGCCAGCTGCCCGTGGTGGTAACTTGCCAGTGATATACCCTTTACTAACCCCCTTATCTTGCTTCCACTCGCCTAACAGCATTTCCTGGGACCACCAACCAAATACATGACCCGACATCAATCCCTGAGTTCTGAATCTCCTTCTGCGAGAACCCAACCGAACCAGCCCACACATACACCCTGGCATGTTGCCATTGAAAAGCCTGCCCACCAATTTCCAAACACCCATAGGGAGGGGAGGAGGGTGTGGTACTATTGCTGCAAAAGAGAACATTAAAGTCCCATGGCTGCTTTCTGGCTACACCCCTTTGGCTTCTAAGAAAAGCCCAAGCCAGAGTCATTGCCCAGAAAACTCCCTCTGCTGAGTCCTTCCAGGCTTCTCTGCCTGCCATTTTTATCCCGTTACCCGGCTCTTTCAGTCCAGTCCCTCCATGAAGTTTCAAGATGCAGCAATGATTTTCAGTTCAAACTAGTAAGCTAACCAGGGGGTACAAATTAACCCCCTGGTTAGCTTTGGACTTAGCAATATTCTAGGAAAAAAATAATCATATTAATAACAATAATAATGTCAGGAGCCAGCATTTATTGAATGATGTCATGTGCCTGAAAGACAGCTAAGGCTCCACCTCAATTACTTATTTTAGTCCTCCTGAGAAGAATAAATGTGGCTGCTTAGAGGCCAACACATCCTAGAAATAAGAATTAAAAGTGGGCCAGTTCAATTTGTCAACAAACATTTACTGAGCATCTACTTAGTGTGAGACAATGTCATGGGTATAGGAGACACATAGGAGCAGGTCATTCAAAGTCCTTCCTCTCTTGGAAGCCACATTCTGATACATCAGTGACTCTCAACCAAGGAGCAGTCCTGTCCTGCAGAGGACATCTGTCAAGGTCTGGAGACATTCTTGGTTGTCACACTGCAGGGGTGCCACTGGCATCTGGAGGTCGGGGATGCCACTAAAGCTCCTGCAATGCACAGGGCAGCCCCCCACGACATAAACTGATCTGGCCCCAAGTGACAATAGTATTGAGATTAAGAAATGTTGTAATAATAGAGGGGGAAGACAGAAAGACACAAAGAAATCAACTCAGAATTTCAAGATGTGAACCCTGATCTAGCGTCTTCCTTAGTTTTCATTCTCAACCTGGAAAATGGGATTTATTTTATATCAGCCCCTCATCAACATCTACAGATTGAACCGAGGTATTTTTTTATACCCCCTGGAAGCCCTATCCCTGTAATAGAATGGAGGTCTTGGCTGCATGGGCAAGTTTCCCACCTCCAGCACATTCCAGAGAGCAACAGGCTGAGTTTGTTGAGTATTATCTCTAACCACCCCCACCCTCCTTTTGTAAGGAGCGATGTATAGATGTGTTTATTCAGTCCATTTACACATCTTATCATTTATTTATTCCACCTCATTTCACACAGGATTTGAGGCAGTGAAGTAAAATATAAATAAACAATCACACATCCAAACAAAGGAAAATATAAATCAGAATAAGGGGTGTATAGGGTTTCTAATTTGTTTTGTTTTTGTTTTTGTTTTTGGTCTGCTTAGAATCTCTTGCATGAAAAATTACCTCTCACATATGATATATGCCACAAGTGCGACACACACACACACACACACACACACACACACACACACACTTCCCTATTCATAATAATCCTGATCAGATTCAGTCTATGGGATTTGAGTCGACTTCACTATATTCACCCCAGAGGGTGGGCACAAGACCCCCTCCCTATTGACCAATTAGAACACTGCTTCCCCTGATCAAAGTGATTGGCCCAGGGATGGGCATGTGACCTAAGCAGGACAAATCATAAACCGCCCCAAGGTTTTTGTCTAAAATAGTAGGGAAATAGCTCTCTCCTTCTCTGGGGTCTCCAGCATTAAGGACATTCAGGATTAGGGCTGCCAACAGTCATCTTGAGGCCAAGAGAGGTATACAAAATCTAAAGGTGGAGATAGAGTCAGAACCCTGAGAACATGTATTGACTCCCTTGATCTAACTGTGCCTGAAGTCCAGTGATATGACCTAAAGAATTCTTCTTTTTGTTTGCACTGAGTTTCTAGCACTGGAACATAAAAGATCATGACACAAAAAAAAAAGACTGTGACAAAATACAGGCCATATGCCAAGATGAGAGCAAACTGGAAAACAGGGAGCCCGAGGATGAGGGTCAATGTGGTTTCAAAATTTGACTCTGTGCTTCTGGGTAAAGTGAACAGGGAAAGCTGGTCAGTTACATAGTTCTCATTATGCATGAAGCAAAAACTTTCAAGTTCTTGAAGAGAAGCAAAGTTTCTTCTTTGCACTTACTTTGAAGAGGGAAGTACTGAGAGTTGTGGCGGATGGTATCCTCAGTGACTGACACCCTTCGGGAATGCAATAGGGGATTTACAAGGCCACTATTTACAGCCCCTGTCTACAGCTGCTGAGTGGCTCACCCTTGCTTGTTGATCAACTTTTTCTGTGGCTTTCCGGGAGAGGCAATGTGATCTGAGTGTGCACATGTCCAAAGGGTCTCACCCCAAGTAAACAGCCAGAACTAGTCCCAAAATATTTTAGCTGCTAATAATTCCCAGCCCATTTCTGCCCTTTCCTTCTCAGAAATAAGCTCACTTGTACCAACTTCCAGCCAAGGAGGGGGGTACAGGAGAATCGGAGCCTCCTGCCCTGGGGCCCGAGAAGGGACACAGCCTGCAACGGCTGTCCTCCACAACAGCCTTCTTCTTCACCTCCCATCTCCATGATTAAGTCAAGCTGTTGGGATCTCACATTACCATCAAGCTGTCACTGAACTGAGGATCTCAAATGGCTCCATCCCAAGTAACAGATGTTCCAGGCTCCCTGTCCTTACGAAGCAAGAAAATGCTGCCATGCCCCAAACTCGTCTTTGAATGGTGATGCTTTCTGGTGGAGCACATTACGACCATGTGCCCAACTCAAGTGCCCCAGACAAAGGCAGGTTTGGAGCAGAGTATTAAAACTGGTGATGCTAGGTAAGATAGGGTTGGTGTATTTGGTTTTTTCGCTACCCTGGAACTGTGCCAAGGGTTTTGCATGCATTGTTTCATTTCATCTTCACAACAACCCAATGAACTGAGTGATACCACCACCATTTATGGGGGTGTGGGGTGGTAGGTACCCTGCCCAAGATCACACCATTAAGGTAACGGGCCGAACTGGATTTGAATCCACATCTGACAGACCCTTGAGCCCTGCTTCATCCTCTGTCTCAGACACTGGAAAATGGGCATCACTGAACTGCAAGCAGACAGGGGAACCCCTCTGTTCCTAGGTTCATCCAACCTAAAATTTCTTTCTTCCCAGCAGATCCACAAATAAACCACACCATTAAAATATATCTGAGAGGGATGAAACTTTAATTCAGTATCTACCACTTACACTAGAGTAAGAATTAAGCGGTTGCATAATGAGGGCCCTTAAGGCAGTATTTCTCAAAAATGGCTCAGCACCAGCTACACGAGAATTACCTGGGAATGGGGCGAGATTGTCAAATATACACAGATCCCAGCTCCAACCCCAGACTTGCTTTCTCATTATCTCTGCCCTAAGAAAATGAGGTTCAGCCAAGAGAGCTTCCTATGAACAAGAGGGCTTGTTCTGCTGGGTATATGCTGTGTCCTTCATCCTCTGTGTCATTTCTGTCATTTTACAACAAGGGCAGGGGAGGCAGATGATAGGGGAGGGAGGGTGAGAAGAATTGACGCTGCAGAGAGGGCACAAGCCAGACAGATGTGGGGATTCAAATTCCAACGCAGCCACTTGGGCAAGGGACAACCTCCCTGAATATCAGGTTGATTTGCAGAGTAAATGGGAGCTGTGGTACAGGGTCAGCAAAGGAAAGCTCTTAGCTAGAGGATCCATTCAAAGTACAATAAAAAGTGCTTGCAGTCTGTGCATACATAGATCACACTACCAACAACAAACTCCTGAGATAAAATTAGAGCACAATAAGGGATGTTCAGGAGAAAACACATCCTGATGGAGCTTTTTCCTGATTCCCCCCCCCAAAAAAACATCATCTGAATGTATTAATCTAATGACTATTCACCCCAATGCTTTCTAGTAGCATAGACCATACCAGGTGGGAAACAGAAGTATTTACTACCCTCAAGAGTTTCCAGTCTAGTTAGAGAGATAATAGATACTCCCATGAAAGTAAAATTATACACAAAGGGGAAAATCAAAGGGAAAATCAAAAGGCAGAATGAGATTTAGTGTCTGGGAGTCAATAAGTGGAAGCTGGCTTGGAGAGATCAAGAATAAGCAAGACACACAGTAAGAGTCATGAGAGATTAGGAAAAGGGCAGAATGATTACAAGGAGCTGAGCTTGGCCTTGCGGCTCTCAGGAGCAGTGGGATTTGGCTGGAGACAAGGGGGAGGGGCAGTGCAGAGTCGATAGCACCGATAGCTCCTGCATCCTCCGCTCCCCAGTGTGCTGAGTTTCTGGAAGACTAAGAGCCCACCCACCCAAAAATATGCAGAATGGAGGAAGCACAGCTTTGTTCTGCCTGTTTCTTGGAGGGGTTCCAACACCTGACCCAGGCTGTCCCTCTCTCACTAGCCCTGGAGGAGAGGCACAGACTTATAAGGATTACAATTCATATTAAAATTATGGAATCAGTTCACCTGTTAGAGAATCATGCTCACCTACTAGAGCCTCTATGCTCCTCAAGGGTGCCAATTGTTAGGTTTCACCCACCTCTTTGGGTCCTCTACTTCTCACCTTCTAAAATCATGTCTGCTACACCCATTCCAGGCTCAGTTTACAACCCCTGGTATGGGCAAAAGATGCACTGATGTCTAAATGTACTGATAGGGAACAATCTCCACTATCCATTATTAAGTGAAATGAGTAATGTGCAAAAGAGCTAATAAATAAATAAATGCAGAGACTCTATTTTGGAGGATTTACTATAAACTTATTACAGTACTTTCCTCTGAGGAGAAGAACTGGGAGCTGAAGTTTAGAAAACACTTAATGTTTGCTGTATATGTTTGTATTGCTTGATTATTTTTTTTCCATGCACATATTGACCTATTCAGGTACATAAACATATTAATAAAAAAGATATGCTACATGTAAACAAATGGACTGCTAGGCAAAAATTCCAAGCGCCACAAACCATCTAAAAATCTATCCCTAAAACGCCAACAAATATGAGCGTAGGGCAATGGGAGGCTTGGGCAATGCAGGGGCGCCCTGTGGCTCCTGAGAGGGAGCTCATTGCACAAGGGTGACTGAGGGTATTTTCTGTTTCTGTTGCAATAGTGACCTAAGAAGAGAGCTTTGGGGTAAGGAACAAATAAATAAGCCCCACCGCCCTCCAGCCGGCCCACCAGGAGTTGGGTGAGTTGGCAAACAGGCAGGAGTTGTATGGCATTATCATGGGTACCATGTTGGGGTGTCACAGAACTGTGCACTGGAGTTCTTTCTTCTGCAGGGATCTGAGACCAGAGAAGCAGATAGAATCATGTTCAGCCAAAATTACACACGATGGCTGTTTCTGCAGTTGAGCGCCAGATGAAATAAATGGCTCCTGTTTAGGGGCCAAGTTATACGAAAAATGCATATCTTTAAATGCTAGAATCACACCCAGGAGAAGCTCGTGGGAAGTGAGCCTGTCTGAGGGAGAAGCAGGCTCATGTCTCCTAGATCACAATCAGCATATGCTCATTGTGGGGAATGGTGAACAGAAATACTCATATTATTTATGTTTCTCTCGGACACTCCCTCTCTCCCTCTCCCTCACGCTCTCCCCTATTCCCTTCTCCCATCCTTGAGACCACAGAATTGAATTCCCATAACTTAAATGCACTTATGTCTCACTGCATTCCATAAGGGAGAATGACAATACAGCATTGGACCCATCTGGCTCCTCCTCCAACCATGGAAACCAAGAGAATTATTATAGTCAGATCCCAACTGCTCAAGCATCCCCAGTTTCCTAGCAACCCTCAAAATGCTTTGGTAAAGGGCTGGAACAAGGACTTCATGGATAAGGTGGTGACAGCAGTGTTTGAGATTACTGGAGAGCTTTTCCCAAATTGTCTTGAAGTTCTTTCTTGTCCATCATCCCAACAACCCAACAAGATACCTGTTAGAGAAGTGATGGGAGGCAGCACTTCTGCTCAAGAACTCACAGAGGCCCAGTTCTAAATGTCTTAATCTGGACTTCAAAGTCTTCCTCCAACAGCCAGCTTCATCATGCTTCACTCGTGGTGGCAGCCCCTCCACCCAAGCCAGGCTGGTTCTCTTTGGAAGTCTTCTGCAAATATGTTTCTCCTTGTGCCCAAAGCCAATCTGCCCACACTCCTTCCTTTCCCAACCACACCACCTTCTCTCAATGCACGCCACAACCCAGACCTCCCTTCAAAGCACTCCATTGCTCTCCCTCACGAATGATCTCCCCACAATCACTTCTGCCACTTTTTGCTGGAGACATATAGGTTTCATTATTATGTCAAATTGGAGACAACGCGCACACACACCTGCAGTTAAAGAACACCCAAAGTGCTAAGCCACAGGGCAAGAAAGCAATACATGAAAAATCCACTAGGCGGTATCTATATTTTGGTAGAATTGAATGGTATGGAAGTGACTGGGACAGGTATTAGGCCATACATAAATCCAGAGGAGAAGTGATCAGGCATGAGAGAGGATATGTTTGGACCTCTGAAAGTACATTTCCCTGTTTGCATGCCCAGCATTCATTCCCTACTTCTTTTGACCAACATCTCAATAGCATTTGGAGAGTCTCTGCTCCCTCATTATGTGCAGTCTTGGTAAGACTGTCAGTCAAGTTTCCTGACCTCCCTAGCCAAGGGATGACCCAATGAGGAGCAAGCAGACTCTCTCGTAGGTCCTTAAATGTAAGTGGAATGGACATAAAGAGAGAAACGTGGTTGGAATGATGCATATCGGCATGGAAGCACTGAAAAGACTATGTATTCGCTTCCGTCACCAGCTCTGGTTAGAGCTGCCCTGAGTCTTACCCAGCACAAGTTTGGTCCTTCAGATGTTCCTTTAATTCCAAGATCCAACCCATTTTCTTCAAAAAGAAGTTTCCTTTTCAGACAGAACTGCTTTCTGTTGCTTGTAACCAAAACACTCTGATATGATTAATTACCTCAAGCCTTGAAGGATGAGAGAAACTAAGGGGCAGAGAGGGGAGAAAAGCAAATTATTAATAGCTTTGGCCTCCACTTCCTATGGCAAGCCCTTCTCAGGGGCTTGACTGATCATTCTGAAATGGGCATAAGGCAAAGTCCCCACCAATAAGATCTTCCTGAAAGCACAATGAATTATGCCATGCATAATGTGTTCACCATCATAGAAAGTAATTAAGTTGAGCCAGGCTTCTAAGTCATTCTACAGAATATTATTTCCCTATATGTCAATAATTTCTACACAAAAAGAGGTTTTATGGATAGATCAGTCTGAGAAACACCAAAATGAACAAATTGTGAGTGTTTCTCTTGCATTTATTGCATTTATTCCCAGAGTCTTTAATGTGTTAATATGTACTGAAAATCTGCAAGAGGTGGAGGGAGTATGCAACTATTCCCAAATTTATTTAGCCAAGGAACTCTGATTTTGCAGAATATATCAAAGGACTAGTGTTCAATGGAACACCCATTGGGAAGCACTATTTGGAACCAGCTTATGCATTTAGGCATTATAATATCATGCATTTATTTGCATTATAATATATGTAATGCACCTACCATAGTACCTAGCACACAGTAGGTGCTCAGAAATTCTAACTATGGTATATAATTGGAAATTGGAATCTCACTTTGTTCTCATTTATGAATAGCACTTCCCCACAGTTATTTATATAACCTCTTCTCTTCCCTCACCAGACTCCAACCCCACTGGGCTTCCTTTATCTCCACGAGCCTGATGAAACACTTCCCTGCCTCAGGGCCCTTGCACATTCTGTTTTCTCTGCCTACAATGCCCTTTTGCCACCTGACTGACTCCTTCTCATTCGTCTTTGGGTCTCACCTTGACCCCCACTTCCTTGGTAAGGTCAGCCTTGTTATTCTTTATCCCCTCACCTTACTTATTTCCTCCCATACTGATCACAAGTGGTGACTCTTAAAGTATTGATCTGTTTGCTGTTTGAACGGTCTTCTCCCACTAGGGTATAAGCTCTAGAGGTCAGAGACCTGGCTTGTTTTATGCTCCATTAGCACATTCCTATGTAGGTAATGCAAGATAAAGATGTGATGAATGAATGAGTAACACAGAAGTCCTTCTCCTTATAAATGATGTTGAATGACATAATATACCCTATTTTGGATAGCAGATTTAAAAGAATACAGATGCATTCATCACACTGCTCTGTGTTATATCAACCAGGATGTTTTTAATCAAAGATGTCCTATTAAAATACATTTCTGGGTTAGCATTCCTACAGGAAACTAAAGGAATACAATTCTGATATGTCGTTTCTGGTCGTCTGACAATGCAGGGAAATATCTCAGAGAATCTACAAGAGTAGAAGGCTATGTGCCTCTAACTATCCATTCATGTATTCATTCATCCATTAAACAAAGATATGTTAATCACCTACTATACATCCAAACACCATATGTTAGGCACTTGGCACTCGAGGCCTTCCCAAGCCATCAATTTGGTTTACATTCCCTCATTGTATATTGCACTCCTCTTCCCTCATTTACAAGATCATAAGTCCTCTGAAGAGCTTTTATTATATCTGTAGTAGAAATAGAAGTGACACACAAGGACGAACCTATCCGTCTCTCACAGCAGACATGGCTAATCAATCACAGCACTCCTGTCTACTGAGCTGGAATATAGCTTCAGAATCCTTTCCAATACCCCACTTCAGACACCCACTACCCATCATTCATGACACCACCCAAAATGAAACCTATTTGTCTACTTTGGAGGGAAGAAAGAGCTCAGGTTTTGGAGTGAGGCCAATCTGTATTTGAATCCTGACTCCAGCAATTATTAGATGCCTCTTTACTCTGTAGGATACAGGTAATCCTGCCCACGTTGCAGGGCTGTTAGGAGAATTAAGGGAGATAAGACACTTGAAACACCTGGCACACACACAGAAAGTGTCCAATAAATGCTAACTATTGGCATTATGGCTTTTACCCCAGGCATACCCATGCAGGGCTTCACATACAGTAATTGCTGAATAAAATGGGCTGCATGAACAGAAACCTTGCTAAGGCACCACAATGGGACATGAAGTTCAAAAACCAGCATAAGGTGACCACGAACAACTTCCTCCCTCCCTCCTCACTATCCACAATATAATATATCGAACTTTCCTTCCGTGCCTTTACTAAAAAGTATCCTAGGAGGCAGGAGATGCTTAAAAAATCCAGAGACTGCATCTTTTGTTCTTAAGCACTTTTCTTAGCTTGACCTGATTTGGCTCTAGGGGTGAGGATTATAAGATCCAGTGGCATATTTGGGGCATTATTGGATTCAGAGTCAAAGGGTGGGTAAATACGTGATTTTTAACCACAGAGAAGCCACGGCTTAGGGCGTGCCGTTGGATGGTTGCCCAATTATAGGATAGAAAATGGATCTGTGGATCTGTTGTGTTTTTTTCTTTGTACCCACCAACCCTTCCCCCTGAGTTTCAAAATTCCCTTTTAAATATAATAATTAAATGTGAAACATAGCTGTTGGAGATTTAATAGTCTACTTGGCAATACATTAAAATCAATATTGTGATCCTAAGCAGGGGATTATTAAAGTTACTTTACATCACCAGAGTTAAATGTTTTTATTATCCATATCAACACAACATAGTCATTTCATAAATATTAAACACACCCAATTCCCTCCTTGGTTTTCTTTCATGCTAAGAAAATTGAGAGTCAGCATGGATAGGGGCATTCAGAGGCAAGCTATGATACAGAAAAGCCAAAAGAAATTAAATGGGGGTGGGGGTGTGCCAATGAAAAAATCAATTGTGACTGAACTGGAGGACTAGACTTTGAAAATATTGCCTTTGTGTGACCTTTCATAATTGCCACATAATGCTGGAATATGTATATGAGCACATATTTTGAGTGTATGCAACTTCTCTTGGCAAACAATGGGACATTTTCTAAACTCTGATACCAACACCAGGGGTTTAGCCTACAAGAAATAAAATCCTAATGAATTGGCAATGGAAAAGTAATAGCAATTACTCAAGAATATGTGGCCAGCATAGGGTTTTGACAGCATTCACTCATTTAGCACATTTTTATAGAGCACCGACTATGTGCCAGATACTCTGCTACTCCACTAGGCACTGGAGATATGGTGGGAAACAAGAGAGAAGAGAACTCTGGTCTCATGGAGCTGACATTTGGGTGCAAAAGATATAAAAGAAAAAGTAAAGTAAATGATTTTAGGTAGTGCTATGTGCTATGAGGAAAAGAAAATGGTGACCTAATAGAGATGGTGGTGGTATTCTCTACAGAGGGGGGCTCCTTTCCATAGGGAAGGCCTCTCCTAAGAGGACACAGTTTACCCAAGACATAAATGACTGCAATGACCTGGAGGAAGAGTGTTGCAGGCAGAAGGAACAGTAAATGCAAAGTCCCCATGGTGGAAGCAGTCTTGGCACGTTTATAAGAGAAAAGAGAGCTCACCGTGGTAAAATGAATGGAATAAAGGTAGAAGGAAATGGGCTCTGGCCAGATGAGGGATTTAATTTTTATTATTCTTGCAATGTAAAACTCAAGTGGCAGATTTTAGGCAAGGAAGTTATATAATGAAGTTAAAATGAAGACCCAAAGGTCACTTTACCCCCAAGTTGCCAATGAATAATCCTGACTTGAGATCATGTTTGTGCCGTATCTATAAAGAGGCCATTGCTAATGGCATAAGCAACGTATTCATTCATAGAAACTGTATCATACTATATGTAGATTTTTATGATTATATGAATTTATGCAAAACTCAAATGAGCAACATATTAATAAACACATTTTTAAAGAAACAGTGCCAGAATCTGAACTTTGTCACCTTTAAGCTGATCAGCAACACAAAATATTCATAAGGAATGATTAAAAAAAAAATCTAGGCTTATGCAATGTCCTTGTCAGCTATTATCAAAGAATTGTTTGATCAATGGCCTGCTTTGCCTTTGAATAAATGCATTAAACTTTTAAAAATAATATTTTGAAGAAAGATGTGCTTCCTCCATTCCTTGTTACCACTCAATAAAAAAATCAGATACCACATTGCTGTCCTTGCACAACTGCCAATACATGGGCTTTAAGCAATTCAATATTTTGTTAAAATGTCAAGAACATCTGACTATTTCAAAGGACTTCCTTTGGATAATAGATGAGGTGCCAAACTAAAGTAGCAATGCACCAATAGCTAAAAAGTCTATCTCTTCCCATCACATCATCAAGTCTATTTTACAGAACTACCCAGTAAACATGTATTTGTAATCAGTACTTTTTTTCCTAACTATTAATAATTATATTTAAAACAATGTTAACCAGACAAGGTTCATAGTTATGTAACTTGAAGCAAATCCCTGCATTTTCCTGGGCTTCAAGTCCATCATATGCAAAATGCAGACAATGGACTTACAATAAGCTCTTTGAAGTCATTTAGATATACAAAATCTCCAGTCTGTAGCCCCAGCACCAAGCACAAATGCCTAGCACACAGCAGATATTCAGTAAATACTCGTTTACTCATTAGATGATCAAAGGAATTAAGAAATTCCCAAACACAGATCCATGTTCTCAGACTCAGGGCAAAAAGAGAAAGAGAGAGAGAAATAAGGATGGTGGATTGAGCTTTTCATGAAGCTAAATTCATTTGATTTAGGGACTGTATTTTATTTTGAGAAGTATTTCTTTCCTAAATATTTGGTGTTAAAATGCCCATATCTTTTATGAAATGATGGTGATAGTTTTTAATAGTTCCTTTTTATTTAATTTCCTTATTTGGAAAAATTTTAAAGTTAGCACACTACGTTAGTCCCTCATTTCTTCTATTTTTTTTTTTTTTTTTTTTTTTTTTTTTACTTTTAACCATCTTTGGAATCAGAAGTGTGGTTAAACCAAAGAGGAAGATGATTCCTGAAGTCCCCTCCAGCTCTAAAAGTCTATGAGATAGTCCTTTCTAGGAGAGTGGTTTAAACCAGATTACGTGGCACGTTTCAGTACCACGGACAGATCTCCGACACGCCCATCCATCTTCCTGGACAAAGGGCTGCGTTAAAATGAGAATCCCTGGAAAATATATGCTCTGCTTTAAGAGTGGCAGTCTTAGTGCAAGCACACAAATTCAACTAACACCCAAATTAATGAGTTTAAGTCTTCATTTAATGAAATATTCAGATTATGATTACACTTAGTTTCATTAACTGTGTTCTCAGACTAATGTGATGGGATTTCCTTTTCAGCTTGTAATTAACTTTATTGAGAATGCTTACTGGGACTTTTAGGCAGTTTCATAAAAGCTTATTATAAATTATTTTAATATATATATTATATTACATATATTATGTTACTTAATTTTATATTGGCTGTTATTTTTAAAAGAAGAAAAACTTCAACATTAATCTATTTGAGACAGGAATGGCAGGCTGACTGAACTGAAAGAGTACTATAAAAAGAACTTATACTCACCTCCTGATAACTGATCCTGATATTTCACTCTTCCCATGTCAGACACGGCATTCTTATTTTCCTACCGAAACCATATGACCCTAAAATCCTTTTCCCCCCTTACACAATGTGTCTAAAACTAGTCAGACTGCAAGAAAGATCTGCATTCTAAGTCTAATCATTCTGCTCCTAGTCAAAGGCAAACAAAGTCAAAACATGAAAATTTTTCTGCTCTCTTTTACTCTGTTTTCCAGAAAATTGTTAGCGAGTTTTTTCCTTTCAGAACAAGCTATCAGTTTCTCAGGAAAAGCAATGCTGAGTTCTCCTCCCTCCCCTCCAGCCCAGAATGTTTTGGTGGGTAAGGGGCTCCTGCAAGCTCTCAAAGCAATCTGAACTTATTCCTATCACACCATTCTGTAATTAACTGCTTACTTCTCCATTTCCTGCCCTGTATTGTAACTCCAAGAGGAAAAGCCCTATTTTTGTCTTATTCATCCTGTACCTCCAATTCCTAGTGTAGTCCCTGACACAGCATGTTTTTAATAAATATCTGTTGAGTATTGATTGTATGAAAATGTTAATGTCAGGAAAGCAGATGATTGGCTAAAATCTGAGTCTGAGTCCCCCAGGTCAGAATTAGTGACTTTATCTCAGTTGGTCCTTTTCCAAGATGAGGGTTGTCTAATACAGTGATTCTCAGAGGGAATCAATAAATAGTGAAAAGGAAAGAAGTAAGAGACATAATCTGGTGCATCTCCCAGTGGGGCTCCTCGGGAAAGGCTGCAAGGAAAGACATGAACAGAGGACACCATTTAAAGCCAGGCAGACATGGGCTCAAGTCCTCGGTCTGAACCCCTTACCAAAGATCTCTGTGGCCCTGGGCAGGTGACTTAAACTCTCTGAGGCACAGTTACCTCGTCTGTAATATGTGGGTTTAATACCAGTTCCAACTACTTCCTGGCATTGTTATGGGAAATAAAATGCATGCTTGCAGTAGGTGCAGAACAAATGTTAAAGTGTTGCATTATTCCTTTTTATCCACACTGAGTGTTGATTACACAGTAGGCACGTCGTATCATTTCATCCAGACACATAAACGGAAAAGCTCTCCCAATGGAATGAAGGGCAAGGATAGGCTTTCCATGGTATGGAAGGAACAGAAGTTGGCATCCTTTAAACTAAACCAGACACTGTGTGGAGTACTTAGACATTCTTTACAAATAGTCCTACAGCTGGTTGGAAACACTTTGGAAAGGGAGGCAAATCTAATTAGGCAATGCCATGTGTCCAGCATTAGTAGCAATTTTTGAAAAGAGACCAGGAGATGACTTTCAGAATGTGATTTTTTTTTCTTTAAAGGGCTTTGTTTCTCTGTGGCAAGCACACACACACACACATACACACACAAAACTGTATTTTCTGGATGGACTTACAGGACATTTTGGGAGCCATCTAGAGTCCTACTGGCCTGGCCTACCAGTGTAAATACCATCTTAAAATCAATATTCCTAACATAACAAAAGATCATGCATTTTAAATGGGAATAGAACAAAAACATAAGACAGGAACAAATGGCTAAGAATGGGACAGCTGCTTCATCCGCGCTATTTTCTTGGGAAGGAATTGACAGCTTTTCAGTTCTCATTTGCATCCGAAACATTAGTAGTAACAAACACACACACACACAAATTGTGTTATCAACTGGCACACAGACTGAAAACATTGTCACTGTGAAGACAACTATATAATGAATTCATGCTGATATGTATCATTGTCCCCTAGTGATCAAATGACTATAGTGATACTTTACCTTCTCCAACCACTGAAGGCCCCAAAGTTGTCCCAATTCCCACCCTTCCTGAACCCTGGTTTTTCACCATGAAGACCCCCAGGTGTACCCAAAAACTGCAGGCTCTGGAGACAGACAGACCTGGGTTTGCATCCTGGCTCTGCTATTTACTAGCTGTGATGTTTTGGACAAGTTCTTTAATTTTTAACTTTTTATTATGGATACTTTCAAATGTACACAACCATAAAGAGAAGAGTATAAGAACCCACATGTATCAATCACCCAGCTGCAATAACTATCAATATTTTCCAATTTTGTTTCATCCACCATCCCCCCCAATTTTAATATTTGCTGGAGTATTTTTAAATCAAATCCCAGTCATCCTGTTAGATGAATTCTTAGACTGCCATGAACCTCAATTTTTCTTATTCAAAAACTGGGAATAATGAGACTTCTTCCATAGATGTCTTTCATTCCTTCAACAAAAATTTATGGTGCTGCTCCCAGGAGCCAGCCCAGTTCCTGGTTTGGGGGCTGTCACTGTGACAATGCAAAGCATTTGCTCTCATGGAGCTCACGCTGCAGTGGCAGAGGTGTGGGTAAAATAATGCATAAGCCCATTTCAGAGAGGATCCACAGAGGCACAGCAAGTGCAAAGCCCCTAAGGCAGGGACGGGCTGGGCTGCTTAAGAATTATTTTCATATTAGATGAGCTAACACATTCAAAGCACTTAGCACAGTGCCTGGCACGCAGCAAGGACTCCTTAAATGTTCATTATGATTCCTCCTACAGGAGTACTTACCACAAGAACAGATAAATTGGAGCATATTTTGGAAACTGCTCTCTTTCCTAGAGTGCCAAATGATCTTTGAGTTCACTTGGCATATCCTTCAACCATTTCTATTCCTGGGGCAAAACTAACCCACTCTGCAAATGGGTGGTGTTGGAGAGTGGTTGAAAGCACACATCCTGCAGCCTGACTGGCTCGGTTGAAATCCCAGCAGCACCACTTCTTGGCTGGATGAATTTGGGCAAGCTACTGAACCTCTCTGAGCCTCAGTTTCCCCACCCTTACAGTGGGGAAAATAAAAAGGATTTGGAGATTCAAAGTGTTGATATATGTGAAGGACTTAGAATATCGCTGTTACATGAGGTTAGTGTTCCCCGACCTGTCTTTTTCACTCTTATTTGCCCCTATGTATGTTTGACTTCTTGCCTGCCCTGGCTAGGAAATTCCTCTAATGTTTTTTAAATATTTGGGAATATCCTCTTGGTATCTCCAACAGTCAAGTGGGGGCATTCCACCTGCCTTTGGTAAATATGAACTGAAATGAATGGAAATCCAATTGGCCCTAGACATGAGCTGTGCAACCTCACTGTAAACTAAGCCAGGGTTCTGCTTTTCATCCAGTTCCATATAAATCCATATATGGTCCTGGGAGGGGCAGGGGTGAGGTGGGGTGTGGCTGCAATAGGCAACTGGTCTTTCTGCTGGATTCTATGTCCTTGAAAAGGTAATCTCACCTCACGGCCTGGGGTGAGATTCATTTTCTCAGATCATACTGTAACCTAAATAGTGTAATATCAACCCGGTTCCAAGGAGGGGCTGTATGCTCATATGGAACAGAAAAGCACTTTGCCTCATGAGAATACATGAGAGCATGGTCAGGACAGCAACTAGTTCAATTCCAAGTGACCAGAATGATTTCATGGGGATATTTTTATAGCCACTGGGAGGCACTTTTTATACTGTGGCGATAAATGCTTTGTAATCGCTGACTACTTACTCAGAGTTGCTTTAAATCTTCACCACTTCCTCATACTATCTATATGGTACAACCAAAATTCTACTGTCAAAAGGGGGCTGTGCTAAATGCAGTCAGTGAGGTGTCTTGGATTGGACCCTGAGCCAGAAAAGGGGCCTTAGTGAAAAAAAGCTAGTGAAATTCAAGTAATGAGTTAAAAGTAATATACTGGTGTTGGGTTTCTCAATTTTGACACATGTGCCCTGGTAAGGTAAGAGGCTTACATTAGGGTGAAGTGGGTGAGGAGTCCATAGAAACTCTCTGTACCATCTCTGCAATGTCTCCATAAATACAAAGTTATTCCAAAATAAAGTATTTTTAAAAACAAAAAAATTAATTTTTTAAAAAAGGGTGCTGTAAACACAAACGAGTTGAGAAATATTCACTCAGATGGTATCCGCAGCCCCTCGCTCACGTCTCCCCTCCTTTAGGAAGACTGAAGGGAGCCTGCATTTACACCACAGTCCCAAAAGGCGGGGAGAGGGGTTGTCATTGGCAGGCAGGGAGGCTGGGGTGGGGAAGACCGAGTGTGTTCATAGAACTTGAGGACAAAATGTGCATTCAAAAGCAAACTATAATTACGCAGAAGCCAGAGGAGCAGTTTCAGAAAATCACTATCTCATCTGAATCTACATCCTGTTAATCAAAGAGGTCGAGGCCCTTTTGATTATCAGACTAAATATTTTTAGGCAATGTCACTGAATGCTTGGAAAGAACATGAACAGCATCAGCTGAAGAAAAATCCTTCTTCGGCTACAGAGGCAAGTCCTGCATATCACAGGAAAAATCAACCCCAGAAAATTCATAAAAGAATGATGGGCAAAAATTCCCCCTGATGGCAGTTTTCTCTCCCTGTGTGCATTCACCCAAGTCCATCGCCATTCCCCTTCCCTTCCAAACACTCAGAATTCTCCAATGACCACTGATTCTCTTAGCATGTGGCTGGAGCATAAGGGAAAGATCAGAAAGTGACTGAGTTTTTGCATTAGAAGAAGAGGAGAGAAAAATAGATGGAGATTATTATTCTCTCAGAGGAATGTAAATTAGGTCTTGAATAGAGATGAAAATGACATTTGAGACTAATGAATTCCCAGTCAAATCTGGCAACTTTGATGTTTAGTAAAGAACAGCCTAAAAGTGGCAATATTCTCCTCTTCTTGGTGTACAACAACAGATGAATCTTTCTTTCCAGTTTTTTGCAATGGTAAATCTTGTAGCTCTCATAATACTTAAAAAGTGGTTTTATATTCAATAGGTGCATTCTAATTCTGATTCCAAGGATTAGTCTCAGTTTCCAATTACCAGACTGGATTTCTTCTCTCCTAATTTTCTATCATTCAAAGTAGGCTCTGGTGACTGATTGGCTAGTAACTGATAAATATCAGTTATCTTGTCCTATGTTCTCAATGAACTCACAAAACTATTCTTTCTTCTGAACATGCAAATTGTCTCTGTGTCTGTAATATGTAAAGAGTTCCTATAAATCAATAAAATAAAAAGCCATTAATAATTAGTATAAACCATTGAATTAATTTGTTATATGAATTAAAATTATGAGTGTAAATCAGTAGAAAGGCTACATGTTTCTAATTTTTCAGATATTCCCAAGAACGTTAGCAAAAAACGATGGTAACAACCCAGCAGCATTATGTCAAATTAACATGTATGGCAATTCATGTAAGAACGCAATATTCATGACATCACACCTGGTATTCTCCCTTATAGTTTACCAGGAATTCTCTGATTTACTTGCACCCAGTAAACTACATTCTCTTTCCCTTGGTGTAAAAGATCACTGATTTCTGAGGCACAAATATAGACTCAAAGCCAGAATCATAAATAACACAAGTTAGCCTATCTCAAGAGACTTGTAAATTACTCATTGCCTAGACACTCACCTCTGGTAGTAATTTATTATCAGTACAACTTTAAAAGAAAGTCCCTTTTTTTTTAGCAAGATTCATTAATGTTCCGTGTCCTTTTGCCCCATGGAATGATGAAACTTGGGTGACTTCAATGAGTTTGTCATTTCATTTGTATCATGATTCAAAATCTTCATAAGATTGAAACTTCAAATGAGAAACGTGTCCTGTTAGTGCTCACCATAGAGAGCCAGGGACCTAATGCCATTTCGGCTTTCTCTACCCCACCATCACATTGACTCACTTAGGATGTTTGGGACCCATATACATCTAGGCTCATCTTATTTCCCAGTGAACAGGGGTCTGGAAGAAATTGTGCTCATTTCCCTCAAAGCCAGAACTGGACGTAGCAATTGCTATGTCACAGTGCAATTTACCATACCTTCAGGGCTGTGGGATTTGGTCATAAAACTTCCATTTGCTCTAAAATACAGCTATTTCTCACACCATTTTATGATCCAGGTTATAAATAAATGATGACAAATTATTTGATGTAATAAAACGTATGACATTCTATTTCATGGCCCATGTTTCAAGCCATGTAAACACTGACTCTGATAACACATTGCAACAATTTCCAAAGCCATGAAAAATCATCACCATGCAGAATCAGAGAATCCCTGTCACCTGTGTCCAAGTCCACAGATGTATTCCTCTATCCATTGAGCGTACAACTTTGCAACCAAACCATCCAAAACTATGATTCAGCAAATAAAACCCCAATGCAATGCTTAGTAGACTTTCAGTAAAGGCGACCGTAAAATGTGCAACACCAGAACTGTTTCTGTTTTTTAAAACCTCCAGCCACAAGTGAATGCATCCTTTGAATTGTCTGGCTTTTGTTATTTTAAACCAAGCCCTCCACATTACTTTAATGTGGGGGTTACTTGAAAACATAATTGCTAGGAATAACCACAGTAGTACACTATTGTCAAAAGCTAAACAATCTAGTTTTTCCTCCACTTCTATTAGTCAGCGCATCAGCTTCATAACGTATGTTGTACATACAGACCTTTGAAAGGAAAGAAAATCTTTGGGAGCATACCAAGATCCCCAAATATGTTCTATCTGCCAAAGAATACCTATTGAAACACAATGGCAGATACAGCTTGGCAGAACAATGGAACCGAATTTGCTGTTGAATCACACGTGCACACTCCAAACCAGCATGACCACAACTCAACATCTGCCTACACACACACACACACACACACACACAAAGAGTATTTCATGGATTATTTTTATGATACTCCAGTTTTATGAAAAATAGATCTAATTCTTCTTAACTTGTATCTGTCAGTCGACAACAGCATAAAACATTAAAGACACAACTGTTCGACCTCGGAAAGCAGACTAATAAGCAATGGATCCTTGGTTAACAGATGACCTAATCAAGATGAACCAACAAAATGGATTAATGGTTAACAGATTAACTACCTCAGATAAACCAACCGAGTATCCACTGGTTAACCAAATATCCAACCATGATGAACCAACCAAGGATGCCATTAATTAACAGAACAATCAACCAAGATGAACCAAGTGGTCTACTAGTTCACAGAAGAACCAACATGAGAAACCAACCAAGTGGACCACTAGTTAACAGAAAAACAAACCAAGTGAAATCTGATGATTCCAAATTTAGCCTTATCCAGGAGAGCTGAAATAAAACTTCTAACCAGTCAACAGGGGAGAATCTCTTAAGTAATCCAAACACGCACTGGGAAACCTGAGAGTGACCACAGCATGGGTCACCATACAGGACTGGAGGTGGATTGTGCAGCTGTACTTACGAAGGTTATTTATGGGGGCCCTCGTGTCCATGTTCTCATAATGCTGGACGTGGACAACAATGTTCAGGTCTCTCTCCATGTGGTCAGTGTTGCAGTGGCCCTGGGGCCTCATGACATCTGCAAGAGCCCTGAAAGAAGAAAGAGTTTAGACATGTTCATTTGAAACATGAGCACCAAACGCTGTGTTTGTGAACAAAACACAAGACCCCTTTCTTCCATGGGGCTGCCATTCTAGTCGGGGGTGGGGGTAGAGAAGAAGACATAAATAAGTAAATAAGATTGCTGCAATTCAAGGTTCCATGGGGACTTTATGCACAATAGCTCACATGCTTCTCCCAACAGCCTTATGATAGTATGATCTCTACCCCATAGGATGGCTGAGAACATGACATGATAAATGCCTGTAATGTATCTGCCCAGTGCCTGCTTTTTGGAGAAATCCCATAGGTTTAGGGATTTCTTATCTAACACTAGATACCAACGCATCAGGTACAGTAGTTGCCCAATATTAGTAACACTAGCTAACATTTATCAAGTTCTTACTGAAAATCAGACACCAGGCTAATCACGTTCCCTGCCGAGACTCAACCAAGCAGCCCCAAAACACCTTATGAGCCTTGTGACTGCTTTTCTGCAGATGAGTAAATGGAGGCTCAGAGAGGTGAATTAACCTGCTCAAGCTCACACAGCCGGTATGTGGCACAGGGATTTGAACAAGAGTCCGTGTTCACAGCCCTACTCCCTTTGCACTGGGTTTCCCGTCACCGTGGAGGATGTGGTGTGACCCATCCGCTATCCCTGCTGTTTCCTGGGGAAGAAGGGAAAGACCAGGAACTTAAGTCTCAGCTGTGTTTTCCCTCTTTGCATTGATCATCATGTTTAATCCCCTGAACACTCTCCCAAGGGTCAATATTTTCATCACTATTTTTTTTTTACAAATAAGGAAATAAGTCGAGAACTGTTAAGTGAGTGTCCCAATGAGCCGTAAACCTAGAGAAGAAGCTGAGTGTCTACATGCAGAAGAGCGCAGAGGTAACTGCCAAGTGGATACCACACCCAAGGTTGGACCTAACCAACACATTTTTTCCCTCTTTATCTAGCCCTCCCTCCCAAGTGTTTATTCAGATATATGCATATTCTTGAAAAATATTTAATAATGTAGATGTTGATGTCTATGGGTGTATCTTTTACATAGATGGTTTACCATTTACCATAAACCTCCTTCTGTCTCTTCCTTTGTTCACTAGACGTGAGAGCTAAGCATATTGCCGAATGTGAATCTTATTCATCACATGCACTGCTGCATAATGTTCTATCATATGCAACCTCCATATTTCCCTTATCTTCAGGGATTATAGCACAATATACTAGTATAGCACAGGAACTGACCAACCAGAGTGGATGCCAGCTATAAACACCCAGCTGTTCCACTGTAAAGCAAAGAATATCATTTCTGCTGACCTGTTCTCCTAATTATGGACATCTAGATGGCCACCAAGCCCCACCTTGGTAAACAACACGCAACACCCAACTTCACACCAGCCTCCACTTAGAACAGGGAGAACTTCTCTGGGATATATACTCTCGAGTGATTCTGCCATTTTTTAGGGTATACCCTGATCCACTGTATGAGTCCACATAAAGGACATAAAGGAAGGGAGACAGGAAAGGGAGGTGACATGTTGTAGCGAGGCCCACACGCCTCACCTGTGAACTCAGCCAGCCCAGCCTGCCTACAGAAATTCACCACACAATGGCAGGTAGACCTCCAAAAGTGGTCTCCTGGCCAGCAGCAGCAGCACCCGGGAAATTTTCAGATCCACCCAGACCTACCGACTCAGAGACTCAAGGAATGCTGACCAGTAATCGGTGTGCTCACACACCTTCCACGTGAGTCTGCTGCACATTCAAGTCTGAGGCTGTGCTAGGATAACCGAGGCCCCGCACCTGGGGGGATGGTAGATGCTGGGCAATGGGGCAAGAACCACAACTGGTGAAAGGAAGTCCAGGATGGGAGCGGGACCCAGTCAACATGGCAAGGATCCCACATGACTTGGAAAGGTTGAGTCCGCTAAGAGAAAAGAGAATAACAATAGCTCCCATGCATAGATTCAATAAATATTTATTGTCCTCTGTGTGCCAGGCACCATTTAGGGTCCTGGGGATACAGCAGTCTGCAGGATGGACAAGTCGCTCCCTTCAAGAAGCTTCTCATCTATAGAAGAATGTGAAAAATAAACAAGTAAAATAAATAAACAAAGGACATAAAAGAGAGGAACGTGATCAAAAAGGTCACATGCATAGCAGCTTTACTGATAACAGCCAAAAAGTGGAAACAACCCAAAGGTCCATCAACTGATGAATGGATGAACAAAATGTGCTATACGGAACGGAAAATTACTCAGCCATGAAAATGAGTTAAGTACTGATACATGTTACAATGGATAACTGTGAAGACTTTATGCTCAGTGAAAAAAAGCCAGGCACAAAAGTTCATGTATTGTATGATTCCATTTATAAGAAATGTCCAGAATGGTCAAATCTTAGAGACAGAAAGTGGATTATTGGTTTCCACGGGCTATGGAAGAAGAGAACTTCAGAGCGATCGCTAATGGATACGGGGGTTCTTTTTGGAGTGAGAAGAATGTTCTGGAATTAGAGGTAATGGCTGCCAACATTGTGAATATACTAAAAAAAAAACCACTGAATTGTACATTTGGAAAATAAATAAATAAAAGTGTGAGAGAAAGAGGGAGATTGGGTGATGAGGAAAAGCTTTGCTGAGGAGGACAAGTGAGTTGAGTCGTGAACGGTGAGGTGAGGCAACAGCAAGTGCGAAGGCCTTGGGGCAGGAAAGAGCTCAGCATATCTGAGGAACAGGCAGGAAGGCCAAAAAGCAGGGACACGGAGAACGAGGAGAGGAGCCTTACTTGGTACGGATCATCAGACCCATTTTACAGAGAGAAAAACTGCCCGATTTCACCCGGCTTATCAGTGGAAGGACTAAGGTGCAAACCAGAGTGTCTCTGAAATAAGACTCCTTCCTGCCTCCTTCCTACCTCCGTGCAATAAGAGGGGCCTAAAACTCCAAGGGGCTGCTGGGAAGGAAAGTCTGAGGCAAAGGCCAAAGGCCGCCCAAACCTAATTTGCTGCAGGTTCTTAATCCTAACCATGAGCTTCAAGGAAATCTCTGAACCCCTCTGAAGTTGAATGTATATTTTTCTCCAAACAGAAACCATGGATTTCATCATATTCTATAAAGGAGTCCCTGCAAAATTCCAAAATATTCACGCTTTCAAGAGGATAGTGAAGGAACCGCCATGGCTACCACGAATTTGGACAGCACTGCCATCTGCAGATGCCCCTGGGTTCTCCTGGGTGCCGAAATACCTCAATACCCAGCCCAGAAGCCCAGGACCCTTTTCCCCGGGGCTGACCGTCCCAGAGCATGCAGCGGAGGCTGGGATTCTCACAGCCCCCCATTTCCCGGACAAGGGGTCTCCAAAGTGTGGTTCACTCACGCCAGGCACTGCATGAGATGACTTGGCATGGGGGAAGAAAATGTGAGGATTTCCATGTACGGTTGCTGATCATTAGCAATGAGAAATAAATTTAACATGCGTATCGACGCTAGCGTCCTTACTTGGAACACCCTCGTGGGATGGTGGGAATCCAGAACCTCAGCCAAGCTGGGGAAGGAGAGGCTCACACAGGTTCCAAAAGGCATTTCCCGCCTTGCAGTTTGTGTGTGCCCCTTGGGATATTTGCAGATGAAATAGTCTAGTTTTAACTAATTTGACCATCACAAAACACATACGTGGCTTAAAATGTGGTAGTGGATGGTGGTGTTGGTAGCTCAGTGTTGTAAATGCAATTAATGCCACTGAATTGCACACTTAAAAATGTTTAAAATTAGAAATTTTATGTTATATATATGTTACCACAATAAAATTATATATATATTCTCCCATAACAAAAATCACAGTCTGGTGATAATACTGATAACGCGATCACCAAAAATAATGGTAAAGTTGACTCTTCCCTTCTCCACAACAGATTTTCCCAAAGTTCAAATGATGGTCTAGTCGATCCAAAACGAGTCAGCCAAAAAATAATCAAAACACTCACGAAGAATATTCAAAATACGGATTTATTTAAGAATGATGAACCTGCTCGGCACACAGTATGCCTGGAGAGATGAGCCACTGATAGCATGAGGCCATCATGACTCGTGACAGGTTTTAAAGTAATATTTATCTCACCTCCAGCTCATTTTAAAATTTATGTTTTCAATAGAATGTTTTAAATTAAACTTTAAGTTATAATAGAATACTTTCTAAAAATAAAATGTGTTTTATAGTATACCTAATATTTGTTTACTGATACATATATATATTTACTAATAAAACAAATGTGCACATATTGGGGGTGCATACTAAAAACATTTTACAAACTGCGACACATCTAGAGAATTTAATGAATCAGACAGTGGAAAGAATCAACTGTGTACCCCGAACAAATGCATAAGGATCTGGCATTTGTTTGAGGCCCATAGTCTGAGAGCTTCTCAAACTTTATATGTACTTTCAGATCACCTGGGGATCTTGTGAAAATGCAGATTCTGACTTAACAGGTCCGTGGCGGTGGGGATCTGAGATTCTGCTCAAGCTCCCCCCAGGTGATTCTGCTGCTGGTCCAGAGACCACCTTCCATGTAGCAAGATCCTACCGGGAACTCGCTGAAGAAGCTACACTTGCCTTTCATATTTTTTACCCCAGTTCAGTACAATTATGTCAAAACATAGGAAATTGCCATTTTTGAAGTCGAAAATTATTGCATATTGACAATTGCATAGGGTGCAACTTACTATGTATTTATCTGTAGATTGATTTTTGTGTTACCTATTTCCTGCCATTGGGCTGGTGGCTCTGGGAGGGAGGGATTATGTCTTCACCATTCACTGCTCCCTCACAGCTCTCAGCACAGTGCTGGGCAGAAAGCAGGTGCTCATCAAAGGAGCAAATGAATGAATGAGCGAATGAATGGATGTAGGAGATACTTTCTTACGACATGTAAACCAGGATGTCAGAAACCAGGACTCCCGTGGGCCAGGGGCCACTGTAGGTGCTTGGGTACAGCAGTGGAAAAAGCAGCTCCTGTCCCCGCCCGCCTCACTATGCCCTGTAGGGGAAGGGGACAGATCACAAATTTGAAAACCAATAAATGAGTCACTCTCAACTGAGGTCTGAAATGGAGCACGTGAAACCAAGGATAGGCTAGAATGAAGGGGAGGGGCAAAGGAAGACTGGTCAAGAGGACTTGGGGCAGGGGGCAGCATTGAGCTGAGACCTGGATATTGAGGAGGGGGAGTCGGACAAGGGCTCCAAGGTGGACATGAGCTTGGCATATAGAGGGACAAAAAGAAAATGCTGCATCCCTTCTCTCTGCAATTACCATGAGCAAATGACAAGACCCCAATATTTCAGATGGAGCTGAGTTCCAGTATCTTGATTCAAAGCCTCCAGGTGTCTCCAAGCCCAACCCCTGTTCTGACTTTGAAATACCTGAAAGGGATTCCTGAGCGTTTCCTCTTGCAGAAGCAGCATCACTTATTTCTCCAGAATGCAAGTGCAATGGGCATGTGGGAATGCCCAATGGAGTGGTGGTTACACGGGCGTAGACGTGTCAAAGCTCATCAGACTGTACAATTAAAATGGGTACATTTTATTGTGCACATTACACCTCAATAAGGTTGATTTTTAAAATGCAAATGATTCAGGGCCCAAAGAGCAGCAAACATATCCTGCAAGGAAAAATAACTTGACCAACAACACAAGCATGCATGGGGTTCTCCAGCCTGGGAAGTTGATGGAAGCCACAGGATAACCACAAATGTATAAGAAGGGGAGGCGGAAGAGGAGTGGGAAGGAGAGACAGAAGGCAAGGGAAGGGGGGTAGCTATCATTTGATGCCATTTCCTTCCAAGGACTCCAGCTCTTCCGAAGTACATTTGAAAAACGCACAGTACATCATGCTATGTAATCTGCCACTCAGATTTCTGATTCTGTTTGAAGCTTGGCAAAACAACGACATGTGTTCCCTACTGGCTTCAAGTCTAGAGAGCTTCAAACATGTGTTCCTGCCCCCAAGGTCATTTAGCCTCAATGCCTCCACCAAGAGGTCTGGCCATGGCAGGGGCAGATGCAGAGAACATTCCTAGTCTTGATCTTACTGTGACTCCTTGAACTGGCCCCGATGCACATGCTGTCATTTGCAGGGCAGCAAGCACTTGTGCGTGAACGGAGAAGACCGGCAGTCCGCATGCTTGAGCTCAAAGGCAGTGTGGCATAACGGTCGAGGACCTGTGCTCTGGCCTCAGACTGTCTGGGTTTGACGTCTGACTCCTCCGCTCACCAGGTGCTTGGTCATCCTCTCCGAAAGCAATCTGTGCCTCCGTAAATGGCAGATTGTCATCGAGCCTATCCCAGGTAGGAGGAGGGTTGTGAAATTAAATGAGACCTGATGCATGAGCTTATAGCAAAAAAGAAAAGCCAGCAAGGGTCCTTCAGCATCACTTAGTCCAAGCCCTTGCGATGCATTTCATGTAGTCACACAGGGAGCTTCCCTCCTATTCCAAACCTGCCACCTCCTGCTAAGAGTAAAATGCAGGTCCAGAGAGGTCACAAGACTTCACCAATGTTGCACAGCGAAATAGAACACAGCCTAGCAGACCAAGAGCTAGGCATCATGCAACCAGGCTATAGTATTTCTGCCTCCAGTAGGCCAGGGGCAAGAAATTCAAATTACAAGGATGGCGATAAAGGGAAAGAGTTGCCGAGCAGTCGCCATGTGGCGGGATCTACACTAAGAGCATTCCAAGACTGGTCTCGTCGAATGCTCGCTGCAAGCATACAACACGGGGATAGTCAAAATTCCCTTTCCAGATGAGGACACGAGATTCAGAGAGGTGAAGCAACTTTCCCAAGGCCACACAGCTCTTAAGTGGTGGAGCCAGGACTGAAACTCAGGACACCTGAGTGGAGCCCAGGTTGTTAAGATCAGCCTCGACTGCCTCCCTAGAATCAGGCAGGGTGGCGACTGGCACGAACTGAAGAGCCTCCGGAGTCCAGTTATGACTCAGCGGCAACCAACCATTGCCATGTCAAAATGCAGTTCCAGAGCTGTCAGACCTACTGATTTTTCAAGAGAATCAGAGATCTGGACTTCTGGGGGAAAACTTCCAGTTTTTAAATGCTGCCAATTGATCCTAAGTTGGTTTTAAAACACCGTGCATAATAGAGACTAAAGAGACTTAACAGCCAAATGTAATGAACCTTGATTGGATCCTGATTTGAAAACTCAAGCTATAAAAGACATTTTTAGTACAACTGGGAAAATTTGAATATGATTGGCTATTTAATGATACTATGGAATTTTTGTTCATTTTCTTGGGTATGATAATGGAATCATGTCATATAGGAGAGTATTCTTGTTCTTAGGAGATCCATGCTGAAGTATTTAGGGATGAGGTGTCATGTCTGCAACATATTTTCAAATGCTTCAGCCAAAAAAAAAAAAAAAAAGGAAGGAAGAAAAAAAGAAAAGAAGAAAGAAAAGAAGTAAATATATGGATATACGGAGAAAGCAATAACAAAACAAGTATAACAAAATACTAATCATTGCTAACTCTAGATCAGTGATTCTCAACTGGGGATGAGTTTGCCCCTTAGGGGACATTTGACAATGTGTGGAGACATTTTTTAATTGTTACAATTGGGGGGGGGGTGCTACTGGCACCTGGTGTGTAGAGGCCAGGGATGCTGCCAAATATCCTACAACACACAGGACAGGCCCCACAACAAAGGGTGATCTACCCCCAAATGTCAGTAGTGCCAAGAACTGAGACACCTAGCTCTAGATAAACAATATACAGCAGTTCATTTTAATAACCCTTCAAGGTTTTTTGTATGTTCAAATGTTTTCATCATAAAAACTCAAGGAAAACTTAAAAATAAAAAGAGGAATAAATACATAAATAAAAATGTTTTGCAGAACAAATGAAACCTGTCAGTTTGGTAACCAGAGCTGGCTACTGCAGAGCTTTGCACAGTTGTCAGAGTAGCACATACAGGCCCCCCACCCACACCCCGCACCCCTCTGGAACTGCCCTCTTCCTCCTTATCTAATCGGCCCAGAAAGAAGCAGGCCATAAGCCCTGGACTCTGAGCAGAGAAACTGACATCTCCAAGGCCTCTGCTTGGAAAACACAAGGGCGCTGGTCACCAAGTTTGCAAAGAGGGAGCAGCGCCATGCTGTTAAGTCTTTGAAGGGATGAGATGAAAACTAACTGCCTCCCAGTGTCCCTCTCAGCTCTGACAAAACAAATTAAGAGGGCTGCGCTGGCAAGTTAATTTTACCTGGATGCCACCTTAGAGCAGCATCTCTGATGCACCACATCCCCCCCAACCCAAGCACCCCTTAACACACCAGGCAAAATCTAATGAACCAACTGCCATGGTTGGGACTCAAAAGGATCAACTGCCCAAGGAGTGTGTGATGCATCTGGAGGTGATCTGGGGATGCCCCATCATCACAGAAACACACACAAAGGTTTCACCCACAGAGAAAATGAGCAACAGAATGCAAATGAGAGTTTCCTTGGCCCTTCTCCTTTCTCTTGTATTAAGTCATCCATCCCCAACCCTGAAAAGCACTCCCAAACCCAAGACCAGTCTTGCTCAAAGTGGAAACCACTGTATATCAGAGCCATTGGGGAAGGTGGTTAAATGCAGATTTCCAGGGCCCCGTTCCAGACCCAGGATTCAGAATCTCTGTGGATAGAACCCAAGGATCTGCATTTTAGCAGCTCTGCCAGATTCTGGGGTTCAATCGAAAAATGGCTACTCCAGAGACAGGTGAAAGCAGGGGACTTGGGACTGCATAATTTTCTAACACTATGACCTTGGGCAAGTTACCCACCTTGAGCCATTATTACTGTGCCTGAAAAATGGAAATAAAAATAGTGCTTGTCTCATAGGGTAGTTGTGAAAACTAAATGAGAGAATGTTACATACATACACACACATACACACAGAGAAAGGAGACCTAGTACAGTGCCTGGCACACATTTGCTCAACAAATGTTAGTTCCTTTTCCTTAGCGATGTTAGCGAACATTGAGTCACCTGGGGAGCTTTTTAAAATACAGATGCTCAGGCCCCACCTCCAGAGATTTTCACTTAATTCGTCTAGGGCGGGGCCCCAACAGGGATATTTTTAAAGCATTCTTGGTGATTCTAAAGCAGCATCCGGGATTGAGAACTACCCCTTAGAAGGTATCAGCAAAAATCAACAACTCTTTTTCTCTGCAGGAGCATGCACTCCCACTCAATTCTGGAATTCCCAGACTTTCTACAGGGAAAGCTGAATTGAGGCTCTGCTTCCCCAGGACTGGGTAACCCTAGATTCCACTTCCAAGCAGGCCTTCCCTGGTACCTGTTGAAATGTGGCTGCAACCCTCCTTAGTTGGAGCGATTTCCCACCCCAACCCATCCCCCACAACAGAGCTGCAAGGGGGCAGGGCAGGGAAGTTGGGTCCCTTGCTGGCCCTTACATACCTGGCTGGAAAGCATTCTCACTCCCCAGGACACCCAGATCAAACGCAGCCTGAGGTAGGCTCTCACTTTCTCCCATAGATGCCCAAGGTTAGTGCCCCTTCCCACCCCTTCCCCCCAGCCACTGCACAGGCCTCCTTTAAGAGCTGGTTTGTCAAGGAAAGGGCTTTGCTGGAGGTTTCAGCAGAGGCACTTATCCAGAAGTTGCAAGGCAGCCTCTGGGCTCTGAGTGAATCTTCCCCTTCCACGGTGACACCAGCCGCAGCCGCCCTCTTGCATATCTCTTCTTTACCTTAACAGAGACCTAGGGAATCCTTATGTCTGGCCAGGACTGTTGGGGGAAGTGAAAGAACCCCCCAACCCCCATGGGGTTGCTCACAGGGCACCTTGAGGTTGCAAGAGGGGGGCGGGGCCAGGGCTTTAGTCCTTTGGTAGGTCAGACTTTCTTGAATCCCCTCGGGTATTACTTCTGTACCTCTTAGAAGCGCTTTGCCTCAAACCCTCACCATCTGTCCACAGCTCCCTGCTGACCCATAAGAAGGAGTACTTCCTCACGTCTTCCCCCCAGTCTCTCCCCTCTGGGAAAAAAAAATCATCGAATACCCTCTGCGTACAAATTGAAAATAATTCCTAGTGAGGTGGTGATGTTCCTTCGCCTATTTTTAGTGGGTCTCTTTGTTCAGAATTTTTAGGCAGGCGCCCGGAGCGCGTGCACACACACGCGCACACACAGGCCCCGGCGGAGGTGTGGGGTTTTGGGAGGATGTCGGGGAGGGGAAGGCACACGCGGACGAATTCGTTGCCCAAACTAGGAAACAGGACTGAAAAAGCTTGCCCCCCAGCCATCCAGCTCTTCGCAGGCCTCCCGTCTCTCCTTCAAACCCGCCCGCCCGAACCTCACCCAACCCCAGGCCTCTCCCCGGGTCCCGGTGGCGTCCTCGCCGCTGCGTCCTCTGCCTCCAAAGTTACTGGGTTGTGCGAATCAATTTAGACACTTTTAAAAAAAGTAAAAGGCAAATAGCTCCATTAATCCCCAAATGCCTTCTCCCATCTGCTGCGACTTGCGCGTGCTAGGACTTGCATAATGAATGAGGCAGAGGGAAAAGTTGACGAATCAGGGTGCCGGGGGGGAGGGGGGGTGTTAGGGCTCCCGGGGAGGGGGTGAGGGCCCCTGGAGTCCGCATCGGCCGGGGCAAGGAGCGCAGCACACGGCGGAGACCCCCGCGCCCGGCATGGAGAGGTGGCGGCAGGAGAAAGGGACGAGGGAGCCCAAGGGGCGAAGCACCCGAGGTCCCGATTCCCAGGAGCTGCAACGACACTCGCTGCTCGGGGAAAGCGAGGCGGCCGCTCCAGGCAAGGCTTTTGTTCTCGCCCTCCCCTCACTCTCCGCCTCGCCCTCCCCTCACTCTCCGCCTCCCTCGCCTCATTTTCGCAAGTCGTATGAGTTGCAGGCGGCACACACACTCCTTCCCTCACGCACACGCGCGCGCGGGCTCGCACACTCACACACGCCCCCTTCCCTTTCGGGCCTGCCTGCCCCTCTTTACCCAGAGGCCAGCATCTGGAATCCATGGGATGCCAGGCACCCCCCCTCCCCAAAATCCAAGACTTTAGGACCAACCAAGAGCTCCCCAACTGCAGGTCTCAAGTCCGCCCCAACCCTCGGCGGGAGAGGGTGGCAAGAGGTAGAGGGGCTGACAGACCCCCAAACACAGACACAGACAAACATACACACAGGCTCACATCCGCAACTGTGCTGAGCCCGCGCCCCGAAGTTGCCTCCTCTTGTGACTTCCCGCTGCAGAGAGGCTAGGGAAGGGGGGGGGAGGAGAGAGAGGGGAGAGGAGCGCCCGGAAGGGACGCCGAGGGGGAGGCAGCCCACCTGGACATGTGCTCCCTTTGGGGCCGGTGCGCTTTCTCCAGCCCCAGCTTGGTGAAGATGCCCACGAGCACCATGACGGCCACCACCCCGCAGATGATGTAGACGATGAGGTTAGTCTTGTCCTTGGTGGGGTCGTGCAGGGGGTCGTCCTTGCGCGCAGGGGGCTTGCCCGTGTTGAGCCAGAGCGGCGTGTCGTAGTTGGTGCAGGTGCTCTGGTTCAGTCGCCGCTTCTTAAATGTGCAGCAGAACCGGAAGCCACAAGTCCCGCAGCAGAAGATGAAGTCGCCCGAGCTGCAGTTGAACGGCGGGTCCCACTGGCCCATGACATCGAAGTAGCCCCGGCAGAAGTCCGGCGTGGGCGCCCGAGTCGGGGGCGCGTCCGAGACCCCCGCGCCCTCGCCGGCTTTCTCCGGAGGCTGCCCCGGAGCGGTTGCCCCCCGCTAGCCACCACTACGCCGCCCAGTTGCGCCGGCTGCCCGTGCCCTGCTCGCTCCTGCGCCCGGCACACGCGGGCGCACAGCTCGGTGAGGAAGCAGCCGAGGAGCAGCCGGAGGACGCGGCGCATGGTGTCTCCCAGCTCGGGCTCGGTCGCTCGGCCGCCGCTGGAGCCGCTGCGGCCGCCTCTCGAGGCGCCGCCGAAGCTGCCGAGGCTGCTGCCGGGGGCTGCGAGCCGCCGCGGGCCGCACATGCAGGGAGCGGCGCGAGGCGCTCGGGGGTCGGCGGCCACTGCGCTCGGCTCAGCCCGCGTTCGCCTCCAGCGCGCCGCGCGCCGAGGGGCCGGCCGGGGAGGAGCGCGCCGGCCGGGCGGGGGAGGAGGAGCGGGGGCAAGCGCGGAGTGCCAGGCCGGCCGGCCACCGGCGGAGGCGGGGGCGGGAGAGCAGAGGAGGGTCCGTCTGTCCGCGCCTCCGCTCTGCCGGCGGGCTCTGGACTCGCCGCCGCGCGCCCGCTCGCAGGATCGCGCTCACCTCTCCAGCTCGCCAAGTGCGCTGGTGAGAGAGAAGCGACACTTGTGGAATGAAGGGAGGGCAGGAGGGAAGGGGGAGGGGACGAGGGCGGGCAGAGGAGGCGCGGGGCTGTGGGGGGGGGGGGGTGCGGGAGCGAGCGGGAGAGGGGCGGGGGCGCGAGGAGAGGTGACTCGGGCGGGCGGGAGCGAGTTGGGGGGCGTGCAGAGCTGAGCGAGGCGGGCGAGCGGGGAGGAGCGAGCTTTGGCAGCCGCCGGGGCCAGAAGAGCAGCTCCGCTTTCCCGCAGGTGGAGGACCGCGGCGGGACCTCCGGCGCAGTCTCGGGGCGATTAGGCTCGGCTCAGAGCAGTCCAAGGCGAAGACCGAGGCGGCTCCTCCCGGGGCTTTTTCAGAAGTGCGTGCACAGGAGCTACGGCCGGAATCTGCCCACCAGAAAAGGGGTGATCCCGAGGGGATGGGGCAGTCTAGGCGGCTTCCATCCCCAGAGGTCGGGTCAGTCTGGCCAGGTTCGGCCCTCTCAGGTGCGCGGGGCGGCCTCGCCCTTCCTCTAGCTGTGCATTCCTGCCCCGGTGCGCAACCCGGATGGCTCAACTCCCTGGGCCCAGGAGAGCACCGAGGCTGAGATGGGAAGGCGGGTGGCAAGCCCCAAGGCTCGGAGTAAGCACCCCCAGGAGAGGGGCTTGGAATGAACTCAAGGCAAAGACGCTCAGGCTGTAGGGAGGGGCAGGCGGCAAAGCCCAGGCAATGGCATGTCCTGGAAGGTCCTTCCTTGGGACTCCCCCAATCCCCCGGGCCTTCGTCCCCAGCGTTCCCAGCGCTCCACAGCGGGGCATACCGCGGCGCCGCCTCTGCGCGCCCGCAGCTGGCGCGGCGCAAGGCCTGGGCACCCAGCCTCAGCGACCCTCCCAGATCTGGAGCCCGCGCACCCGCCTCCGAAGCCGGCTGGCCTCTGTCCCCACGGAGACCCCAGGACATCCTCACCGGGGGCTGCGGAGCCCGGTCCTGCTTCCTCGATTTCCAGCCTCCTGTCGCCTCTCGGCGTTTCCAAATCTGCCCTCGCGCTCCTCGGCCAATTCCAGCCAGCCACCGGCCCTCTCCCATTTCTCCCACTTCTTCCTCTCCTCTGCTTGAATTTGACTCCCCGTAGCCCCCAGAATAGGGTTTGTACCAAAGCTGTTACACCAAATTTAGATCTCCACACGCCCCGGCGTTTTGTTTTTTAATTGCATTAACTAAGTATACACTTTGCAGTCTGCTAGGCGATATGCAGGGAAATGGTGTTTCCACCACCCTCCTCTCCATTTGGCTGCAGCCCAGGGCTTCTCAGGGCATTTTCAAAGAACCAAGAAGTTTGACCACAAGTAAAATGACTTATTGTGCTCCCCTTGATTGAAAAAGGGTAGAGGGGTTCATTGGGACTTGAGTGCGATTTTCTCAGAATGAGGAGTTTGTCTCATCGTTCCTCCTCTTCGAAGAAACATCACCTACTGCCTCCCCAAAGATCAGCCAAGAATGAGCCTGCCCTGGCAAACACACAGCAGGGCCACCTTGATACAGCATATCTAGGGAGTATGCCAGCCCCTGCAATACTTGTGTTATGGGCTGTATTATATCCTAAACCCGCATGGAGGAGGTGTGACATTGTTTCCTCCACATTCATCGAATCCATTACAACGGGATCCCCAAAATAAGACAGTGCGTGGTAGGGCCGTGTCTGACTGGCAGCCCACGCCCACCAGCACTGTGCAAGTCCCTGCAAACACAAGCACTGGTGTGTCAGAGCTAATGATAGCTGACATTTACTCTGGGCCTTACAACATACCCACGAAGCTTGCTTTTCTAAAATCACCTCCTCCAGGATGCATAAAGCCATGCCTGGCATATAGCAAATAATTTGGAAAGGTTTGCTGAACCACTGAGTGGTATCCTTTAGGTAACATGGCTAGGCCCACACAACAGAGTAAATTGTGGAGACCCAGAGCAATTAAACAAGCTGCCCGCAGTAGCTCAGCAAGCACGTGCCAGAGTAAGCATTTGAAGCCAAGAAATTTGACTCCAAAGCCTGTGTTCTAGCCATGGAGCGCAGGGCCTTCTTAAAACAGGCCTCCAAACTCCCTACCCACCTGACATTACATTACGTAGTCACATATTATACATAATATATTATATATTCATATATATAATTTGCTTATTGTCTGTCTCAGCCACCCCCATTAAAATGTAAATTCCATGACAGAATGGATCTTGCTCTCTTGCTGTGTCTCCCAGCCCCTAGAGCACCACTGGACCCAGGAAGCCACTCAAAAATGATTTATGGGATTAATTAATTAATTAAGGGTCATTTATGCAAGACGCTTAGTCCAAGAGAGGAAAGGAATACTTAGGGTGCAGTTGATGGAGTTTCTAATGCCCTGACACTTACAGAGGGGCTGGGAAGCTTCTACACATGAAATCAGAACTGCAAAGGGATCCTCCTGCAGGCTGTCTATGGGCAAAGAATCTGAGGCTCAGAGAGGTCAAGGGATTTGTCCAAGGTGACATGGTGAGTAAAAGGTTGGCTGCAGCCTGCCAGCCTCCTAGGCCAGAACTCCCCACCTCCTCCAGGCAGCCTCCCAGCAAGCATCCCGGCTGTGGACAGAGTTTAACCAGTGACATGGTGGAAGGGTAGGTCACAAAGCCCTTCCCGCAGAGGTGGGACTTTAAAGGCATTTCTAAATTGCTTAAAAAAAAAAAAAAAAGACTTAGATAAAAGAGACAAAATCTGGACCCAGAAGCCTATTTCAGAACCTGCCTCCACATCTCTGTAAAATACTGCCTGTCACCAGGGCATCTGACTCGGGGCCTCCGAGACTCCCTCTGGCTGCAGCTCCTGACTTTAATTAACGGAGACTGCCCCCTGTTTGTGACAAGGAGAGTGCAGGGCTTGTGCTCCGGAAAGAAGCAGACCGGAGCTGCCCTAGTGGCTTATTTGCCGCTGCTGCTGCCTCTGGAAGATGGCCTGAGCCTGTCCCCCAAGTCTTTGCTAAAGATTTAGAAGAGGGGGAGTCATGTTGGTTCATTTGACTTTTCAAAGGAAAAAGTCAATTTCCTCTGGATACGTCAAGTCACTAAAGCGAGTCACTACCTTCTAAGAGGTGTGTGATTATTGAAATCATGCCCCTGTTTGGAACACGTGGTTGAGAAAGCATTTCTTTCAGGGCTCCTGGGGGTTTTTATAAACTTCCTAATTGAAACACCTGGCAAGTTCACAGAAGATGAAAAATCATCATAAGCTGCACCCCACTCCCCCCACCATCACCACCACCCAAATGATTTCATACAAATGTGTGGAAATTAAAATGCACTCTTAATGAAAGTGCTTTCTATGAAAGAGATGATGGCATCATTATTTACAATGCAGCCACTTTTAATATCTAAAAGAGACTCTCATTTTCTCCTGCCTTAATTATGTCAGACTGCAATGTACACTGCAAGCAGAATGCAATTGGACTCCCCAACAATTAGAGAACTTTGTGATGTAACAAAGGATGCTTGCTTACCAGGGCGTGGCAATGTCCATAAACAGCTCAACAAATGCAGTTAGTCTAGTCGGTTAGTTGTGCCCCTGGCCTGACCCCAGTGAGTTGTTTGTTAAATTGTCCTTATCAGGTGGCTTTTAGGGTTTCTAAGCAACTATTAGCCTTGAGGAAAAAAAGATAAAAGCAGAAACAAAATGCAGCTAGCACCTTACAGGGTTCAGGCAACACACTGATTTGATGTATTTTATCCTCTTATTCTGAAGAGATGAGGGGAAGCTTAGAGAAGAAGGGAAGTGGGTCTAAAGTGTGGGTCCCCCAGACTAGATGATTTTAGTTGGTACCCCAACAAACATTTTCCATTAGGAGTTTTCTGTTGGTTTCAATATATATTAAAAAAAATTAATAGCACATCAAAGACGTGGCTTCACAGGCATCAATTCTTAAAAGGTGTCATTAATCCTTTTAAGTACATCTATTTAAAAAAATAATAAATGCAGTATAATCGGGTGTTTCCCAAATAAGGAAAACAATGCAAAGAGTTTGATATCAAAGACTGAAGTTTATGAACCGTGGGGGTTTGGGGGTCAGGCCAGGGTGTCTCAGCCTCAGCACTACTGACATTTGGGGGTTCATAATTCTTTGCTGTGGGGGGCTGTCCCATGTATTGTAGGATGTTCAGCATCCCTGGCCTCGATCCAGTAAATGTCAGTGCCACCCCTACCCCCTCAGTTGTGATGTCCAAAAATGTTGACAACCAGACATTGCCCAATGGCAAAATTGGTTAAAACTCACTTAGGTCCCTGTTTAAATCCTGGCTCCTCATATAATGTCCACAACCTTGAACAAGTCACTTAGCCTCTCGGAGCCTCAGTTTCCTCATCTACATAAGGTGGGGATAGGAAGGCTGCTTCTCCCAGTGGGGTGTCACAGACACTCCATACCCTGTGCCAAGTGCTCAGCACGGGGAACCGGGCCTCAGCAGTGCTTAATCAAGGACCTTAATTACTATTATTGCAATCAACCTAAAGGGCCTGTGAGGTGTCGGGCACTGCACTGAGTACCGTGGAAACAAATGACTGGAACAAGGATTTCAGGGTCTCCAGGGGGAGTCAGACTAGTATCTAGGCCAAACTGGCTTCATAAGTGCGTGAGAGCCCCGTGCCCAGAAGTGCCCTGTGCTTGTTTTAATGTTCTGCATTTGCCATCTTGAAATTCTGAATCATTTTTAAACAAGGGGCCCCACATTTTCACTTTGCACTCAGTCCCACACATTAGGTAGCTGGTCCTCCTGTGTGTAGGTGATGCAACTGTAGCAGAAATATAAATCTGGCTTATGGGGATTTAGAGGAGGAAATTTAGCTCCACTTAGAGAAGTAAGTAAAGAGGGCTTCTCAGTGGTGGTGACATCTGAGCAGCCTTAAGTTAAATGTATGTAAGCACTCTCAGAAACATAGCAGGAAGAATTTTGGTCGACTGTCTTTGGAAAGTAGTCCTCAAATGTTAGTCCACAGAACAATACTAATATGTGTTGATATTTTACCTGGTTTATAGAAAACTGAGAGAAAGGAAGATCAATGAAATAAGTGTTTAATAAACACCCTTCTCTATTGTCATATATTCTATTTGTGGTAGAATTCACTTTCCTTCTAAAGTAATGTTCAAATTAATAGAGGTTAGTTTTGTGCTTATCAGAGTCAGAGTTTTTGGGGTTTTTTTTGTTTGTTTGTTTGTTTGCTTGCTTGTATTTTTCTAATTTCTTATCAGGGAAAATTGGAGAACCTGTTTATCCTCACCAATTTTTGATCATTTTATTGTAGGACAAATAAAATGGGACCACTGACCACGAACTTCAGTGCCCCACAGTAATTTTTGTTTACAAGTAAGTCATAAATTGAAGCAATTATCTGACTAATTTAAGTCCCTTCAACTGTGCTGCGAAAGCAAAGTTTGGGGGTCATGCATTTTCCAGACAGCTACATTGATTAAAAGATCTAGGTGTATCCCAGAACTCAGCAGAGACCAGATGAAAACCCCACAGCTGTTGACTCCCCAGATGCATGCCTCCCTGCTCAGAGAGACCGCTCAAAATACTGCATGTATCTGTTAGCTTCTGCCATGTAACAAATCACCCCAAGACTTGGTGGCTTAAAGCAATAATTATTTGGTTACTTAATAGCTCAATGGTTTGGCAACTTCGGCTGGTCTCAGCTGGGTGGTTCTCCTAGTCTTGGTGGGATTCACTCATGCACCTGCTGTCAGCTCCCAGGTAGGCTGGGATAGCTCATCTCCACTCCATGAGGTCTCTTACTCCACCAGGCTAGCCCGGGCTTTTCCTCATACAGCTGGGTGCAGTTCAAAAGGAAAGAGAAAGCTTGCAAGCCCTACTGAGGCCCAGGGTCTGTGACATTTCACTGACCAAATCAAGCGACAAAGCCAGGCCAGATTCAAGAGGTGGAGACACAGAATTTTCCTTTCAATGGAAAGAGCTGCGAAGTCACATTGAATAGGAGCCTGCATGTAGGAACGTGTGGACAACTGCAGAGCCATTTTTGACATCAGTCTACCACATAGCTCAAATCCCATTGCTATCAACTACGGTAGGATGAAAATCTCTCTATCACTTAGACTTTCCAGCCAATAATATTCAAGAAGAAGCTGCTACACATGAATTCTACTGCAACCAAAGAAGTGATGGTGACATAGAGCTGCATAAGCTGTTTTCACCTCCGCATTCAGTACAACCCTTGGAAATAAGACAGTCCAGTGCACCCTGCTTCCAACGTGCATCCCAGCCAGGAAACTGGGAGGTAGTTGTCTACAATGCCACCCTTTACTTCAACTTCCATATCTAGTCCATCACCAAGTTCTGTCAACATTCTCTCCTAAATAAATATTGAATCCCTCCTTTCCCTTCTTCCCCATTGTCTCTGCTTTAGTTCGGGCCCTCATCATTTCTCACACTAATTGCAGTACTCTCTTGATTAGTCTACTCCCTTCTGCTCTCATCCTAACCTCTCCTATCCCCATGTCTTCATCCCAAATCCAACTGCCTTTCATTCACTTCACCAGCGTTGACTGAATGATCACTCCATCCCAAGCACTGTGCAAGGGGCTGGGAATACAATAGGTAATGAGATAGACACAGTCCTTGCCCTGATTGAGCTTATAGTCTGGCAAAGAAAAGAAGCAAGAAGACAAACGTGTTAGTCAGGATAGGTTATCTGCTGTACTAAACAATCCCCCATATCACATTGGCTTAAGACGATAAATGATGACAGTTTAGGAATCCAAGTCCCTTCCATCACGTAGCTCCGCCAGCCTGAAATCATTCACACAAGCCAAGCGGATGGAGGAGAGAGCTTGGAGGAGTGAGTGGGGCCATGTATGGCCAGACACAGAAGGAGCATGTACCATTCCCACCGTATTCCATTGGCTTAACTCAGTCGCATGGCCCCAGACATGCACAGTGGAAGCTGGGAATGGAATCTTCCCAGGTGCTCAGAGAGAGAAAGGATTGGTGATTATCTAACCAGTTCTCGCCTCAACAGACAATCATGATACATGCCGTCAATGGTGTGGGAAGAAGTCCCCTGTGGGAACCAGGGGAGGGGAGGCATTTAGCACATCCTGGGGTCAGGAAGGCAGGGTGGTCAGCTGAATACTGGACCCCAATGATGGGCAGGCCCTGATCCCTGGAACCTGTGGGTGTTACCTGTGTGGGTAAAGGAACCTTGCAGTTGTGATTAAGGTAAAGCTCTTGAGGTGGGAAAACAACCTGGATTATCCGGGAGGGCCGTAAGTACAATCATAAGTGTCTTTATAGGAGGGAAGCAAAGGGAGACTTGACCACAGAAGAGGAAAAGGTGATGTGATGATTGAGGCAGAGATGGGAGTGAAACTCTTTGAAGATGGAGGAAGGGCCCACAAGCCAAGGAATTCAGGCAGCCTCTGGCAGCTGAAACAAGCAAGGGGTCCTGGAGGCTCCAGGAGGAACCAGCCCTGCCGGCACCTTGGTTGTAGCCCTTTAAGGCTCAGTCCATACTTCTGGCCTCTGGAAATGTAGGGGAGTACTGGTAAACTGATGCAGACAGCAGTTCCTAAATTGAGTTCCAGATAACGAGCATTGTTTGTGAGCCAGGCAAAAAGACAGGGGGGCAGGGAAGAGATGGCGGTGAAGGCTAAGAGGGAGCCAATGATCAGACCTAAAAGAGTTTTGCAGGGGTTTGAATTTTAACCCAAGGACTCTGGGGAGGCTTGGCAGCAGGGAATGATCTGATCAGGACTTGTGTTTTTGAGGATGGCTCGGGTTGCTCTGTGGACACAGACCATGAGGCGCATGAAACAAGACCAAGTAGAAGGCAGTTGTGTTATTCTGGGGAGAAAGTGGGAGGCAATAATCCAGGGTTATGGCAAAGGAATAAATGAGTAAATAGGTTGACTCACCAGGACTTGGTGGTTGGCTGCCTGTGCTTCAGCTGTTGGCCAAGGGAGAAAGGGGGCATCTGCTCAGCCAGCAACCTCAGGTGCTCTGATGATCAGTGGATGGTGCCAGCTCAGCCACCCATCCAGGACAGAGACAAAATAGTGGAGGCTGAAGATGCCAGGCAGGTAGCTGGGAAACCCACGTGTGTTGTCCTCCAGATCCTACAGCTTATTACTTACTGTGGCCACCATACCCTCTACAACTAGTGTAAACAATTGTCCAAGCTCCATGGCCCATATATTAGGAAACCCAGCATTACCCTGACTCCACCCCATGATCAAGGGATTTCAATTACTCCTGATTTCTTCTAGCTCTGATTTCCCACTTCTGCTTGCACAGTTATGCAGATGTGCACTTCACAGAAGCCCCCAACCAAGGGGTCAGCTGGGGCTGACACTACTGGCCAACTAGAGCCCTCTTGGTATATATTAAAAACGATTAGATGTTTGGCATGGCTGGAACTTTGAGCATTTGAACAGAAAAGACTGGAGATGAAGGTCAGGTAAGGGGTCAGATTAAAGAGCCTGTTTCCTGTAGTTGATCTTTCCTTGTCAAAACATGTTAAGGAAAGAGTGACACGTTCAGATCTGCATCTCATGCTGAGCCACTCTGCCAGCTACTCAGATCCTCGTCATCCTCTCTGCTTCCTCCACGCGTGCAGAGAGGAGTCACAGGAGCAGGGAAGCAGAAAGGGGAAAACGGGCCCAATTTCAGAGAGAAGCAGAAATGAGACAAAAAGAGACTTGCTACACAGGCGACAGCTTTCTGGTTCCTGGGCTTTGATGGTTCTCTAGGACACTCTAGGATCCCCCAATAAAGTCCTCCCACTTTCCTCCTATTTTTGCCTAAATTAGCTCAAGCTGATACCTGCTACCCACAAATAGAAGAACCTGGTGAAGACTCCCTGTCTCCAGTTTCTCTATTAAGGCCTCACCACAGAAAAATACATCTTGTTTCTTCCCTCTGATTCCATAATTGGATAATTGGAGATGGGAGAGAGATACAGAGAGAAAGAGAAAGAGAAAGAGGGAGAAAGAAACTTACATACATACCCAAAGACATCTGTAGAAGAGTGTTCTTAATGGCATTTTTTTTTTTTTTTTGTAATGAGGAAGAATTGAAAACAACCTAAATGCCCATCAGTGAGAGATTAGCTAAATAAATGATGGTACTTTCATATCATGGAATACTATACAGCAGTTAAAAAGAATGAGCTGTTTTAAAAATCTAATAAGAACAGATAAGATATTGAGGGTAATCTTAATGATATGGGAATGCTCAGCAATGACTGTTTCATTAATTTTCTTGGGGTATGGTAGGAGCATATTGGAAGCAATGTAATTATTTTAGGATATTTGTTTTCTTATTCCTTTGTTTTGTTTTGCTTGAAATGTATTTTTTTTTAATTTTGTGATAAAGTTTGTAATAAAAAAATAAATAAAAATCTGTAACTCATTTTAGGCATTGCTGCTTTACCAATTTCTAGGATGTATTAAACATACAGTTATACATCTATGATAAAATCAAACAATCTTTAAGATATACTGTTTTTAAAAGCCAAACAAAATATAACACACTATGCTTGGAATCCAGAGTCTATCTTTGGAAAGATGCACCAGAACAGTGGTTTCCTTAAGGAATTGAAACTTCAGTGGAGGGAGAATTACTTTTCCCTGGATACATTCGTGTTATGTTGTGTATGTGTTTGTTTTTAATCCATGTGTATACTTTAGTCAAGAAAAGTAATTGATTAAAGTGGATTTTTTTTAAAGAAGAAAAAGAGGGAGGAATGGGTAGTTGAAAAGCAAAGAAGAAAAGAAAGAGCTTCGTATAGAATGGACTGGGAAGAGAAACAAAGCTGAGTTCCATCCCCAACTCTGCCATCACCAGGCCCTTGACCAAATCACTTCCCTTCTCTGGCCCTTGGTTTTTTCGTCTGGAAAACAGATCAGCAGAATTCGATGATCTCTAAGGTCCCCATGCCAAAGTTGTCTGCAATATTCACTGCCAGAGCTAATTGCTTGGACCGAACTTTCTTTCAAATTAAAGCGGTAATTGTCCTGGCTTCCCACAACAGCAGAAGATGTCACCATCATAATATAAAATGGCTTTTTCTTTATTAGAACCACCTTGGAATCTGGTGCCTCGTAGGATAGAGATAACCTAGTTGCAAATCACATTGAATAAAGATGTTTTTTGTTGTTGTTGTTAAGAGGCACATTTGGGTTCCTGACCAGCCCATCCCCACCACTTTTCTGAGCAATGTCTCTGTCCTCCCCTCTCCCCACTCCCATTCCCTGCAGTCAGAGTTGATGGTCACCTGTCCAGGAGGACCCCCAGATTTCCTCTCAAGAACTTGAACTAAGAACCCCTGAGACTCGGGACGGTGGTGTGTTGTCCCGTTACCTTAATGCTTAGGAACCAGATTAAAGGTTACATGAGGGCAAGAATTGTGACTGTCTTGTTCATTGCCATATGTCCAGTGCCCATCATTGTTTCTGGCACATAGTAGGTGCTCAGTGAATATCAGGTGAAAGAAAAAATTTATCAACCAGAGGGAAGGCCCATAACTTTTGACTGCTGCAAATTCCTGGCACCATCCCAGTTCCTTTCTTTTTAGAGAACTAGATTTCCAGGTTTTCTTTGGATTTTGGTGGGATTTATATCCTTTTTTTTTTTTTTTTTTTTAGAAAAGCCTCTTTTACCTACACAAATTTGAATAGATTTTGGATTCATTCATCCAAAAGAACTCTAAGCATTTGGTTTTTTTTCAGAAGTAACAATTTTTTTCCTTATATTACCTTCTTCCAATCAGATGCTATCAAAATTCATAGCAAGATGTTCTATGCAATAGACACTTATTGACACATATTGATCCAGGGACTATGGGAGAGCTAACAGATCAATAACTTACTGTGCCCACTATCAGGAAGCTCACAATCAGGAGGAGAAAAACAGACACACAGTTAAGTCATTCTACTTGCAGATCATACTTGTTTTAGCAAAGTACCACAAATGGGGTGGCTTAAAACAACAGAAATGAATTATCTCACAGTTCTGGAGGCCTGATGTCCGGAATCGAGGTGTCAGCAAGTTTGGTTCCTTCTGCAGACTCTGAGGGAGAAACTGTCCCAGGCCTCTCTCCAAGCTTCCAGGGGTTTCTTTGCTTGTAGATGTATCGCTCCTATGGCTGACTCCATCTTCACATGGCTTTCTCCTCTCTCTGTGTCTTCACATGGCCTTCTTATAAGGACACCAGGCACTGGATTCACGGCCCATCCTAATCCAGTGTGACTTCATTAACTTAATTAATTATGTCTACAAAGACCTTATTTCCATATAAGGAGACATTCATAGCTACTGAGGGTTTAGGACTCTGACATATCTTTTGGGAGCCACAATTCAACCCAAATCAGAGATCAGAGAGGGCTTCATAGAGAAGGTGACCTTAAAGATGGGTTTTGAAGATCAAGTAGGAGTTTCCAGGGAAAGAGTGTTCTGGGCAGAGAGAATATTTTGAATAAAGGCATGGGGGAAAGGAATGTTAGTAGCTGGTGTGGCCAAATGATGGGCTACATAGTGGAATTAGTGGAAGAACAGGCTGGAAACATGAAATGAGAATCTGGGAGTGAATTATGTGGTCTTTCATGAGATTGCAGTTCAGTGTTTCAGATTATCCAGGCCAAGAGGGATCCTCAAAAGAGCAGTGTGTTGGGCTGGTCTCAACGTGCTGAAAGGAAGGCCTGAAGCCCTAGAAACTCTATGACACAGAAGAATAAAGATGATCAGACTGCTGATCTCAGTGACAGCCACTTGTTCTATTCGAATTGTGTGTCGTTTCTCCATAAAGTGTCCAATAGACTTTATTGGTACTCACTCAGCACCACATGGAAGTGGTTTAAAATGACTCAAGCTTTGGTTTGGGCAAAGTCACCTTCTAGGCAGAATAAACTGATGGGGATATGGCTAGGTGAGTGAAAGAGGTTTTATGCACAAGGGCCAACTCTAGAAACATGGTGATCTGCTATGATGAAATTAAAATAGCTGGGAAAATGTGTACTTATACCCTGATGGGGAGAGTATAAATTAGTACCACCATCTGCAGAGAAGGGGGTAAGCACTTGACTATTAAGATATTTGCTGCATGAACCTTGAAATTAAAAAATTCTACCTTGAGAAATCAAATTAGTTCCTTGTATGCAAGTATACAGGACTGCGGACAAAAAATGTTTATTGCAACATCATTTATAATGAGAAACAACCTAAACGTCCATCAATAGGAGACTGGTTAAATAAACAGAGGAATAAATAAATAGGATAAACCACTAGAATGTGGTTACCTCTAGGCAGTGGTACTTAAGAAGATTTTTCCATTTTATGTTTTCATTTCTTATTTGATTTCTTGTGGCATGCCTAATTTTTGTAATGTTAATAAATCCACAAAGTTTTCCTAAATCAAACATAGCTTTATTGAGTCCCATGGAAAATATATATATTCTTCAATTTAAATTACTCACTTTATTGAATGAAAAAGATTAAAAAAAAAAAAAGCCTATGCCTATCTTATGCATATTTGGGGAACAAAAAATATTAAGAACTGGGCATGTTTGACAGATGGCGAAATAAGGATACCTTGTAATCTTTCATTCTGAAATTAGATGAAGACTATAGCATAAAACCAGTGTCTGTCCTCAGCTAATTGTTCACTGATAAATGCATAAAATGCATGGAAATTACTAAAGATTTACCAAGTCAGTGACAAAATTAGCCTTATTGTAGCAGACACTGTTGGTGCTCCACCCAGGTCTCTCTGGATTCCTTTCACCTTGTCTTCAGTCCCTTACCTGCTTTGGTGCACCTTTGCTTCCAATGGCATGCACAAGTAAGTCTTTGGAGGAAGAGGAGCCTCAGGCTACCAAGGAAATTTGCACGGAAGGGCCTTGGAGTTCACATTCCTTTGGGGAGCCTTTGGTCAATGACTTATGGATATGGGAGTATGAAATTCCCACTCTCTTGCCTTGAGTCAGGACAAACTCTGAGATATAACTTACACTCCAGAGTCCTGTGCAAGATCAGGTTGGAGCTGTCCACTGTGGGACTTTTCCTGAGATCCCACCTTTGCTGCGTGTGGTAGGTTGAGTTGTGCACCCCAGAAAAACATGATCTTAAACTAACCCCATTCCTGTGGGTGTGAGCCCATTGTAAACAGGACCTTCTGAAGATGTTTTTTTCAGTTAAGGTGTGGCCAAATGTGTCAGGCTGGAGTTTAATCCATATTACCAGAGCCTTAAATATATGGGGTTTAGTCCATATTATTGGAGGCCTACTGGAACCTGCAAGTGACAGAAGCCGAAAAGGAGAGAAAATCACCATGTGAGAGGAAGCAGAGACATAAGCCAAGGGACCCCAATGCTTGCCAGCAGCCAGTATCAGAACACTGCTGACCCAGGGAGAAAGCAAGCCTTCTAGCCTTGGAAACCACTGGATAAAAAATTGCTATTGTTTAAGCCAACCCATTATGTGACATTTGTCATAGTAGCTGGGAAACTGAGATTCTGAACTTCTCCTTCCTTCATCAGTTTCTCTTGCAAGTGCTTCCTTAATAAATCAGCCAATCAACTGCAATAAATTCTCATCTCAGTATCTTCTTCTGGAGAAATCAATCTCAGACAATCATCCTTACATGTTTAAACTCAAAACCAGAATCAAAAAGTACAAACATCATTGATTCAGACCAGCTGTGGAAAGGTCCAGTTCCAAGTTTGCAGAAAACTGGATGGCTCAGAACATGGTTAAGGTAGTGACAGTTTATTGATGTTTCAGCTATAGTTTTTACTGTTCAGACTTTAACTAATGAACGAGTCTGTCTATGGAAAGATGCATTGTCTTTTCATACCCACATGTCTAAGACTAGTAGGTTTCATTTAAGAAATTATGTTCTCCTAATTACATTTATCCTTGCAATTACTAACATCTGCAAAATCAATGAAAATTTTGAGTTCTTTTATTTCTTGCATCTATCTATTCTTGTTAAAAGGATAGAATTGCTCTTGCGTGTGCTTCAACCCCAAATCATTTTGCACATCAAAGGGGAGATCTCTTCATTGAGGCCCCACAAGATTGATCTGAAGATTAAATGAGGTCAGTTCAGAGACATGGCACACGGTGGACACTCAGTCCGTTAGTTATCTTCCTTCGTTCTTAAGCCATGGCATAAGAGGATATTCTAATTCTATGATCCCCGCAGTGTGGTCTACATCAGAATCACCTGGAGTCTGTACCCAATGCAGAGTCCCTGGCTCCATCCCTCTGAATCAGAATCTTTGGAAAGGCTCAGAAATAACTTTTTTTAATGACTTTTGCCTGAATTTTATGCATACTACAGTTTAAAAATCACTGACTGTGTCTTAGTTTCCTAATACTGCCATAACAAAGGACCAGAAACTGGATGGCTTGAAACAGAAATTTATTGTCTCAGTGTTTTGGAGGATAGAAGTCTGCAATCAAGGCATCAGAAGGGCCATAGTTCCTCTGAATTCTCTAGGGAAAAATCCATCCCGCACATCTCTCCTGGCTTCTGGCAGCGACCAGCAGCCCTTGGCATTCCTTAGCTTGTGGCATAACTCAATTTCTGGCTCTGTTGTTACATGGCCATCTTCTCTGTCTGTCTGTCTGTCCAGGTCTGCGCTCCCCTTCTTAGAACAACAATAGCCATATTGGATTAAGGCCCCACCCTACTCCAGTATGACCTCATTTTAATTCCCCCAACTCCATCCATAACAACCCTCTCTCCAAATAAGGTGATTCTCTGAGGTATTGGGGATTAGGACTCCAATGCATCTTTTGGGGAACCACAATTCAACTCAATACAGTCTGATTCAGTGGTTTCCAACGAGGCTGGTCATGAGAATATGAGTGTGTCAATAACTACTGTTTTGTTTGAAAATGACAGAAACTCAAATAAAACTAACTTAAGTTAAAGAATATAAAATGGGAGGATTTAATCATGAAATGAAAAAGCCCAAGGTGAGAGTTAGGTCTGGCTGGATCCAGAGACCCCAATGCTGACTTCAAGATTCTGTCTGTCTCCTCCGTCTCCTGGCTCTCTGATCTTCTCAGTTGGCTACACTCGGGGGTTCCCCTCATGAAGGAAACACAGCCACCAGCAGTTTTGTGCCTACCTTGGCCTGACAGGTAGTGACCCACAAAGACAGAAGAACTTCTCCAGCCTGGTAGTTCCAGCAAAAGTCTCCGGGAGGTGTCAGATTGGTCCAGTTTGGGTCACATGCTCATCTTTGGACCCATCTGTAGATAGGGAAGGTCTAAGTCATGTGTCTATTGCTTTGGCAGATCTATCAGTGTCCATTCCACCTAAATCCTGCAAAATGGGTTTCCCCCAAGAAGAAGTGGGGAGACTGACTGTATTGCCAAATAGATGCCAAGTAGGTAAGAGACATCACGTTCACTAGAACCAGGAACCAAGTTCCTTTAAGGCCCCTTCAGTTATTCTACTGATCACCCACATCTGGGAAGCAAAGTCTGATTGGTCTCATGGTCAGCAAGAATATGCCTATTTCCAACCCTGAGGGAATGCTGTGTGTGTGCATTTTAATCTGTGATTTCAGAGATAATATAGCAAAACTTGCAAATGCGTGTCTGTAACTTTAAGATGGCAGATTTTTTTTTTTGTTGAGTAGTTGGGGTGAGCCCCAGTGATGCAGTTACCCTAAGATGCCTCAGAAAGTCTCAAAACCACCCATCTGTCCTCATTGAGTCTTGCCTTCCCTGTGCAGGGAGAGACAGAAGTGAGAGAATAGGTTGGGTCTGGGGTCTGGGACCCAGTAAACCATGTTAGCCAGAGAATGCGAACTTGGATTGTCACCACTTAACAAATAGCAGAAGGGTTGACATTAGAAGGAGCTTCAGAAAAAAATTGTCTGCTGCTTCTCCAGGGAGACAAGTTAATGAAACATCTACCAAGCCAATGTGCTGACAGGGTCAGGGGACAAACCCAGATTCAATTAAAAGGGAAAAAACAGGTCATAATATAGATGATTTCTTGATGAAAAAAGTATTGTTGTTCAGTTAGCACAGTTTAATTTCTCCCCTGATATTTGTCAATAGAGTATCTCTCTTTTTTTGGACTGAAAAAAGAAGTACAGTCCACCCATACATACTTGTTTGTATCAGTGCTGGGGAGGAGAAGGAAGAAAGTCCATTCTTCAAACCCAGTGTCATCTTGCACAACCACCTTGCACAGAATTTAATTCTACAGCTGGGAAAAAAAGTCGAGACGAGACCCAAAAGGACCTGGAGTCTACTCTGAAAAGGGCATCAAGACACTGGGAGATGATGTGGGAAAAGTTGCTGAGAGAAGGTCCTGGTTGTGTCTTTTGTAGCCGGTGTGCTTACATCAGCATATCATATGTAAAGAGCCAAACTCTGCCTCGTTTTAATAACACGCTTAACTGCCTACCCATACACAGGAGATTATGATGCTAGCCAATTAAAAAACCTTAATCTCAAATGCAGGTATAACGAGTCAATATTTTTTAGATCAGGCAGCAGGGAGAAATCTGTAGTTCTAACACAGTACCTGAAGCATTAAAAAAAAAAGCGTTGCAACTAAAATAGCAATGATTTAGATATCAAAACCACATTTTGGGGAGGGGCATGACAGGAGAGGATGCTTAAAAGAAGACAAGTCAGCAACTTATCGGAAAATGTGGGGGACAGCAGGAAATCAGTGTGCGTGTTGGTTCCACACACACCCCCACCCCCCCCAGTCTCCATTCACCTGACAACAAACTGGCCTCCTTAGTGGTGGTTTTATGAATTTCATCTTGTGCAACACTAAATTCTCCCTGAGTGGGATGGCTGTTTAGACTTGCTTTGGTTTGCTGTCACTGCTTTTTAAAGTATCCTGCTCCATTTAAGACTGTCCTTTTCTCTCTCATACAAATAGAACTGGATATTCATTTAATCATTCATTCATTCACTCACTTGTTCATTCACTCTTTATTTGTTTGTTTGCTAGGCACTGGAGATACAGCAATGGAAAAAACAGACAAAAATCCCTGACCTCACAGAGCTTATGTCCCAGAGCAGAACCGTCCGATAGAGTGGCCATTAGCCACGCAAGCTACCAAGCACATGAAGAGTGTCTAGACTGAATTGAGATGGGCTATAAATGTAAAATGCACACATGATTTAAAAACTTTGTATGAAAAAAAGTAAAGTGTTTTCAATTATTATATCGAAGTGATACTATTTTGGGCAAGTAAAAATATGTTATTAAAATTAATTTCACCATTTTTTATTTTTACTTTACTATAACTACAAGAGAAGTTGAAATTATTTATATGTATTTCTTTTGAACAGCACTGTTCTAGAACCCCTCAGCCCCACTCCAGTGGACACTGGGCAAACATCAATGAAACTTCTTTGTGTTGCTCTGACATCTACCATCACTTTGCAAGTTTGAACTTGAGTCCAATCTTTGAGAGGTTCCAGGGCTCCACACCTGAAACTCATGGAGCTCAACCCTGGTGGTGTCAAGATTTCTCTGCATGGTTTAAAGAGCTAAGATTCCTGTAGGCCTAGACCAGAGTGACATTGTGAAGGCTACAGTTCTAGCCGTGTATATGTGTGTGTTAAATAAAACTTCTTAATGAGCGAAGTGTGGCAGCAAAATAGATCATTGATTGGAAACAAATGTCACACACAATTGTGAGCAGGAGTCAAAGATATATAAAAAAGCCTTGGCATACTGTGGAACCCCACCCCTCCCCAATTTTTTCCCTTATTACTACTTTGTTTCACTTAATGTGATCCAAATTTCTTTGATTCTTTATTTTACCATTTTATTATGAAATACATATACATAAGAAAAGTGCAAAACTTTAAAAATGAGTGTACTATTTAACATATACTCAGTAAGCAAACATCATGTAACCAACATCTAGGTCAAGAATAGAACTTTCCCAGTACCCCAGAATCCCCATCACAACTCCCTATCAATCCCCAGTCTTTTGAGATATCTCTTTCTTGCCTTCCTTTATAGATATACAACTTACATATATACATCCCTAAACAAAATAATTTCATTTTGTCTACTTTTGAACTTTATACAAATGGCATCATGCTGTATGTATTCTTTTGAATCTTGCTTCTTTGGCTCAGCATTATGTTCTTTAGATTCACCCCATAGTTGTATGTAGCTTTACCATGTTAATTTTCCCTGCCGTATAGTGTTCCACTGCATGACTACACAATGTGTTTATCCATTCTTCTGATGAGAGACATTTAGGCTGCTTCCACTTCGGGGCTACTTGGAACAAAATCCCTGCAGAACCTAGCTCTGCATCTATGTCTGAGGTTGAATAAAAGCAACTCATCTGAATCTCTCATTCGAGTCATAAAACTTCCAGAATGCACCTAAACTCTGCTCTAGCCCCAAGTTTTAAGCATTCAGTGCTATTTGACTTCAAACCCTAAGGCCTGTCCACCTCCTTAACTTTCCCACCATTCTTTACCTTCTCTTCACATAAAGAGCGATAGGGAGATTCCGATTCATGCACATTGTTGCATTTCCTTCTTGTTACTCACCAGAGCAATTCAGCTAAAGGAAAATCTGACCCATGCTTAAAACCCATCATTGACTCCCTATTACCAAGGGGATAAAGCCCCAAATCCTTAATAGAGCATCAGGGTCCTCCTTGAGCTCCCCAGTCTGATTACCAGCCACCCACACCCTCCATTTCCCCTTTTTCCATAATACTGAAAAGCCTGTAGCTCCCAGCACGCTCTGTGGATCCCCCTATCTCCATGCCTTTGGCCATGCTATTCTCTCCTTCTGGAATAACTTTCCCAAATCTTGTTTTCCATGCAAACTTCCTCCCATCCTTCAAGACTCAACTCAAACATCATCTCCTCCAGAAAACCCTGCTTCTTGCTGCTCCCCCAACCCCTTGGCCAGGCCGGGTACCTTTTGCTTGCACCCCCACGTCACCACGCACTGCTCCTTCTCCAGCCGTGCATCACCCTGTTATCACTGGCTGTGCCCCTCCACACCGCGCTGAGAGCTCGTTCTCATTTATCTTCGTGTCTTCGGTGTTAAACACAGTGCCACACACTTGGTAAGTGCTAAGTAAATATTAGTTGAATTGAAATGAAATTGGCATTTGAACTCTGCTTAGCTTGGAAGAGGCTGGCTCGCTGCATTCAGGCGTGAAGACGGTGCCCAGGACCCAGCTGCGGGGCCGCCGTTCGCTACGTTACAGATGGCGCCTCCTGCAGTTGCTGTTCATGGCGGCCCTGCCAACCTCCATCCCCAGTCCTCCTGCTAGTGCTGCTTCTAGTCGAGGAAAATATGTTCTTCATCTCACCCACCCTCTCCCTCATCCCTGTCCTCTGAAACTAGAGATGCTACCTCAATTTAATTAGAATCACACACTGTAGAATCACCTAATACCACTCTGGTAAATCACTATGTCCTTAAAAGACGTTTCTCTCTTAATGAAGGCAGACCCTCCGCTGAGAGCACGTATTTCAAGCAGAACACAGCCAATGTTTATACAGATATACAGCTTATGCTTGATAATTCAGTATTCTACTGTACCTCAGGGTCATCTTACAAAATACAAAGGAATCACCTTACCATACCCTAAATAAAGTGGAAGGTATTAGATTAAAATTTTATTAGCGGAACTCAGAAATATACTAGAAGATCCACTTTTAAAATATCTGATAGGTTTGATTTCTTTTTATGTGCTTCTCCCTTTAAGTCAAAAAAGCAGGGCATGAAGTCCAGTTAGTTACAGATGCCAGCTGGCTGGGTAGTTGAAGATAGAGAATTTATTACAATTTGCAGAGGAAAGCATGGAGAGAGAAGTCAGAGGTGTAGAATGCTCTCTCTCACTCTTGCCTGCCCGTGGCAGACATCACTCATGATTCCAGAGTTCATTTCCTCTGAGGCTGGCAGAGCTGCCTCTCCTTTTTGAGATGGCCTTCTCAGCCACCACCAGAGGTGAAATGCATTTGCCATTTCAGATGGAAAAAGTACAAGAAATGTTAAGGCAAAGGGTCATTCCTTGTGTTTTCTAAATTGGGTAAGAGTAGATTGTAGCCAATACCAGCCTCCATGCATGCTCCATGGTTTCCCTTATCTCCATATTGACACACTGGATGTCAGTATGAAGCTGGAGCGTGACTAGGTCTTTCTGGTTTCTCCAGCCTACACCAGTTTTTCTCCTCTCTGGTTGTTAACAGTCCTTTTAGTTGGTGCCAGAGAGTTTAGTGCTCAACTTGATTCTCAGTTCCTTGGGAGCAGGGGCAGTGTCTTAATTTGCTGCAGACATGGCAGAATGCTGAGCACCGAGAGTAGATTCCCATTTAAGTTGTCCCTCTTTGGAAGAGCCTTTCTCTCTCAATAAGCTTCTAGGAAAAAACATCTAAATAAAAAATGTAGGTGAGAGATTAAGCTAAAACAACAACAAAAATGTTTTCCCTATCTCATCAAGTCTAACATCGTCAAACCTTTTATAGTCAAAGGGTGGGGAGAAATCAATTCAGACTATCCGAATTTCAGAAGACATCCCATTAACACTGAGTTTAATAATTTAATATTTCAAATCACCCTTCCACACCTCTTACCCAACAAGAATATTAATGTCCAATCTTTGTAATGCTCTGAATTTAAAATTCTGCCCTAGTCTTTCCCTGGAACACTCCCTTCTGTTAATGTAAGGACTTGCTCTCCCTAAGGTTTGCTTGTTCCCTCACTTTGCTCTGGTCGTTCACTCCGTCTGAGATTCTTTTCCTCTTCCATCTCCCCAAGTCCCAGCCCTGCCTGGCCTTCCACGCCAACCCGGGGGCTCCCTCTGCTTTGCAGCCTCTCCTGACTCCCTGGTGGAATTGTTAGGCTCACGGAATATTCTCTGCCACACACGTTGGGTTTCGATCCCATGGCACTTAAGAACATGGGCTCAGGAGCCTGGCAGAACCCGGGTCAGAATCTTGGCCTTGCCACTTACCAGCTCAGTGGCCTCAAGCAAAGTCCTTCACTTCTTTAGGCCTCCATTTCCTCATCTGTAAAATGGAGATACAAATAGCATCTACCTGAAGGAGTTCTTCCAGGGACTAAAAAAAATGATGAATACAAACTACTTCACAGCTGGGCACACTTACTTAATTGTAATTATTGTTATGTAATCTGATATCGGTTTATAATTTTAATACGTGGCCTTACACATTGCACACTTTTAAGACTATGTCTTTATCTCCTGTAGTACATTTCAAGCATCCCGAAGGCATGGGTGAATTAATTCTCCACAGCTGTGTCAGTTACCTCTTGTTGGGTAACCAGCCACCCCCAAACTTAGTGGCTTAAACTAACACCATTTATTTAGTGTAGGGGCCCTTAAACTTCAGCAGGCATCAGAGTCACTTTGAGGGCTTGCTAGATCACTTGGGCCACACCCCTAGAATTTGCAATTCAGTCGTTCTAAGGGGAGCCTGAAAATTAGCTTTTCTGACGGGTTCCCAGATGATGCTGATCTGGGCTGGGGAACACACTTGGAGAACCATGGATTTAGCCCAGGGTCAAGTGGGTTGGTGATCTGGGCAGGGCCACTCCTGCATCTGTGGTCAGCTGTGGTCCACCGCTGAGCTCTGTTTCCGGGGTTGGCCGGCTGCCAGCCCAGGTACCACGAGTGGCTGGGCCACGTGTCACTCATGGTTCAGCAGATCAGCTCAGGATTGTTCAGACAGAGGTCACAGGTTTCAAGAGAGAGCAGAAGCTGCACGTCCTCCTGGGTCTGTCACTGTTGTTGTGTGCTATTGTTTAAAGCCGATCACAAGGCAAGCCCAGACTCGGGGAGGGGGACATAACTCCACCTGCTGATGGGAAAACTGGAAAGCCACATTGCAAAGGGATGGGGCTAGAGAGAGGCACAATCTGTGGCCCTGTTTTCAATCTACCTCCCCATTACTGAGTCTACAACCTAATTGGTGCACAACAAATACTCATTGGATGAGTAAGTGATTCTCCTAGCAACTGGGTTTTTAAATTTTCCAAATGGTATAAACTGCATGTATGTTATAATCTAGCATAGTATGGATATGGGATTGCTGACGAATGCTAGATTTCCCGCTTCCTGGCTACTCTGATCTTGACCTCAGAGCCTCAAGGGTTTTCATGTATAAAATGAGGATTATATTTCTTATCTCACACAAGTGTGGTGAGAATTAAATTTGAGAAGCAGTACCTTGCAGAAGTTTTAGAAGCTCCTGAGCAATTTAACCCCTCTACACCTCAGTTTCCGTGTCTGACAAATGGGCACAATCATCCCTACCTCCCATGAGATGAGAGGGTGTGTGCATGCAGAGTGTCCGCCTCCCGGAGAACTCACTGGGATTGTAAGTGGGGTCACATGGCCGAGCACAGTGCCCATGTATAGTAAACTCGGTAACTGCTGGGCCCAACATAGCCCTCCGGTTACAGAAATCTGTTTCTGTTCAATTTGGTACCCAAAGAGCTATTATCAAATGCCCAGGTCAAGAACTCGGGGTGCCTGAAGGCTGCCCAAAAGATGCTAAGCTTCGGAAATCTACACCTGCCAGAAGCCACCCCCAGCCCAGCGCTGGGCCCCGGGGGGCACCACAGTGCTCGCCAGCTGGATGCCTCTGCCTGTGTCTCTCGCTTCATCTGCCCACAGCTCCACGGCCTCCACTTGTAAAGCGAAAGTAGGTCACCTCGATATTTCAGATTTTAAAGGCAGGGAGATGCAGGAGAAAGAGATGGTGTGGGTGGAGCCCATAGCCGGGGAGGAGAGAGCTGGGGAAGTCATAAGCCTTTTACAACTGCTGCCACTCTAGACAGGAAAGGGAGGGAAGGAAGGAAGGGAAGGAGGGAAGGAAGGGAAGGAGGGAAGGAGAGGGGAAGGGAGCCCGACAGCAGATCCCACAGCCCCACAGACAGTGGGAGGGTGGAGGCCAGAGAGGGCTAAGAGACCAGTGCTGTCCCACTGCTCATTAAATTGCCTTGGCAAGCCGAGTGACAGGGAAAGCCACATGCTCTACTAAAGCTTCCCAAGTGGTCCCTGGGGCTTCCCTCTCTCCAGGTGACTTCCATTTAGGCCAGTGTCCATGGGGCTCCTGCCAAGAAGCCCTGCTCTGACTGTGCACCTAAAAGGGCCTCATTCAAATAATCACCTGCAGAAGCAAAAAGGCCTCTGGGCTGGAAGGTGAGCTCAGGCTGCAGTTCAGGGCAAGCCCAGAGCAACGCGGCTTCTCCGCTGCAGCCCGGGTGGCTCTCTGCCTCCCTTCTCTGGCACACATAGCCCGGCTTTGCAGTCCTGCCAAGCTATGGATATACTAAGGGGGCTTAGTATGAAGCCAGCGTCAAAGTTCAGACCAGGTCCAGGACAGCAGGAGGGGCTGAGGAAGTGTGAGGGATCTGGAACTTTCCCTCAGGGAGTCTTGAGGCTATTCTTTCATTCGGAGAGTGTGTAAGGTGCACCCTCTATATCCTGGGCAGGTGCTGGGGATGCTGTGGCCAGTGCAGTGGGCTGAGGTCCCTCCTCTGGTGGAGCGGACCTTCTAAGGGAAGGATGCAGAGGCTAAATAAACAGCCAGTAATGAAACTGACTTCAGAGATTGAAGACAATAGGGTGATGTGCCAGTGACTGGCCAAGAGTGGGAGCCAGCGGGGAAGAGCAATACAAGGGAGAGTGACCTGGGAAGGCCTTGTCTAGGAAAAGACACTTAAGCCAAAACCTGAATGTTGTGACAAAGCAGAGATCTGAGCAGGGTGTTCCAGATGGAGGAACGGGCAAGCAAGCATGCAAATTTGGAAACAAGCTTAGCATGTTAGAAGAACAGAGAGGTCAATGTGATGAGAGCAAAGTGAATTAATGGGAGCTAAAAGCAGAGAGGTGGGTCATCATGGTAGCCAGCCTCCTAGATGGCCCCAGTGACCCCCACTTCCTGGGGTCCATGACCTTGTATATGCAATGAATAGGGCTGAACTGTGTCACTTACAGGCTACTGGGAGATGATAGTGTGACTTCTGAGGCTGGGTCATACAGGGACATTGCAGCCTCTGTACTCTCCTGGGCTCTCCTGCACTCTCACCCCCTGTGGGGTAAGCCAGCCTCCATGGCACGAGGCCAGTCCTGCAGCCCTACGGGGAGCACCACATGGTAAGGAACTGAGGCCTCCAGCCAACAGCCAGCACCAACTGTGACTGCAGCCCCAGCCGACATCTCACCACCTCACCGCAACCTTAAGAAAGACAATGAGGTAACACAACCCAGCTAAGCCATGCCAAATTCCCACCCAAAGGAATTGCACTAGGTAATAAAGGCGTAATTGTTGTTTTTAAGCCCCTATTGTTTTGGGGGTAATTCGGCATGCAGCAACACAAGGCAGAGTGACCAGTGACTAATACAGTCACAAGGACCATGGTAAGAAGCTCAGGTTTTATTTTCATTACCATTAGAGGACTTGCAATGGGGAAATAACATGATCCTATAAGGTTACTCCAGGTTCTGTAGGAGAAGGGGGGACAGGAGGACAAGAGAGTACGGAGGGTTCTGGAGGGATTCCTCCTTCCAGATCCACTTCTGACTGTCCAAGAATGCCTTTTAGTTTCTTCCTCACCACCCAAACCCAGCCCTGTTTGGGTGGCTCATCCCACAGGTGCTTATGGGAAGTGGGGCAGTTTTGAAGTTTGGACACACTGGCAAATCCTTTGGAGCACTTTATCTCACTACTGTCATTCCACTTTCACGCTCTATGTTTACCAAGTATTTCCAGCTCATCACATGACAGCATTACATTTTCTGGCTCTCTTGTGATTGGGTGGGATCCTGTGCCTAGTTCAGGAAAATGAATTGTCAGAGGAAGGGTCCTGTGTAACCCAAGCCAGAGCATTTAATTGTCAACTGGAGACCAGCCAGAGCTCTCTTCTTTTGTCAAGAAACACGTAATGGTGGCTGTGCCATTACCCTGGATCCCTGAGTCTCCAAGATGAGCAGAACATTCCTTGTCAGCCTTGGTTTCAGTATATATGGGCTTGACTGAGAAATAAACCTTCTCTGTTTTAAGCTACTGAGATTTGGGGGGGTGTTTATCATCACAATATAACCTATTCTATACTGACTGATACACTTTCTTCTAAAGCCAGTTGTTATTATCAATAACTACCATTTGTGGAGTGCCTACATCACTCAAATTATTTAATATCCATGATCTCACTCAATTCTCACATCTTCTGCAAGGTAAAAATCATTATCCCCATTTTACACGTGAAGAGACAGAGGCTAATAGGAGAAAAATAAGTTAAAGTGGAGAATCCAGGGTGGAGAGGGGTAGAATTAACATCTGTGGAGTACTCAGACTTTTAGTCACTTCAATTCATTTTAGGACAAGGGGTATAACTTCTCTAAAACCTATTGCATCAGCTGCAGTTCAGCTGCAAAATCTTTCCTACTACTTCAGGTAAAACAGAACTCAATAAAAAGAATTCAGTTCTTACACAATTGTGGTAAAGGCTAGAGAAAGAGGAAGCTGGGGGTCAGAAAGCCCCTGTCAGATCTGGCCTTGCACCACCTGAGCCATGATCTAGAGATCTGCTGGTTCCAGAGTCACGCCTCATCTGCTATGAGCTGGGCCTGAAAATCATGTGCCCGCCCCCCTCCACCACACTTAACTTCTTTCCAAATTCAAGCCTCACATGAGTACGTGGGATTGGCAGATTCTAAATCAGGTCTGGAAATCTAGCTGCCAGGGAGGCTGCAAAATGTAATTTCTAGCTTTCCAGACTCTGAGGCAGAGGGGATATTCTATAAGACGTTGAATCGATGTCAAAGGAGACAGTCTACTGTATTTGTACACTCCGCCAGCTGGAAGATGTCTGCCACGCTTCCCCAACTAGGAAGTGGGGGTTCTGTTGAGAGGCAAATAAGACCAAGAATATGGACATACTCAAATATCACTGCCTTCTTCATAGTGATAGCACAACTCTTCCCAGTAACCCTACGTGGCTAGTAGAGTTGTCTCCATTTTGCTAAAGTTCGGGTTTAGAAAGCTGTCACATTCCCCAGCGCACGCAGGCGGTACCGGTTGAGCCTGATACCACAATATGACCAGATTTCCCAAACTTGAAAGCAGCCTGACTTCCCACACCCAACTCGCAGGTCTCAGCCAGCCTGGAAAGGATATTCTGTGTTTCTTAATTAGTGTTAGTGGGACATGCTGACTTCCTTTAGGCTCAAGGACTCTCTGCATGCTTCTGATTATTTCACCAGGTATTCTAGCTGATGCCTTTGCCCCCACCCAATTTATTTTCTAATGAAGACTCCATTCAAATGAGTCATACTTCAATCAAGTCTTGCCTTCACTGCATTTGACAGTGAGCTTCAGGGAAGCTTCCGGAGAATGTTCTTTCTGGTGGTGCTCAGCTTAGTCTGGAATCTAGGACCAGTTCTTTGACCTCACTAAAGGACAGGGCAGGGTGCCCCAAAACACAGTTGGGACATGGTTGCTGAATCAGCAGCTGGCAGCACTCAGTGTTGATGGCCTGATACGTACCAGGCACGAGGAGGGAGCGTGACATCGTGGCTGAAAGAAGCAGCCCTAGAAGTTGACAGCCCAGGTTCCAAGTCCAGCTGAGCCTTCCATTTGATTTGAGCTTGTGATTTGGGGCCAGTGGGTTGAGATCTTGGAGCCTCCATTCCTTCAACTGTAAAATTGGTTAATGAAGTTCACTTTTTAAGTAAAGTGGAGTCACTGAAATGAGTTCCTGCAGCTAGAACCCCAGCGGCAGGGCATGGAGGTGTGGAGCCCAACCACTTGGCTCATATCCTAGCTCTTCTCTTTGCTACCTGTGTGGCCTTTCTCCAATCACATCACTTCTCTGGACCTCAGTTTTCCCATCTGTACTATGGAGATAATAGCACCAACCTCATCAGATTGTTCTCAAAACTTATAGGGGAGAGTAGAATAAGGCCCCTAGAATAGTGTCTGGAACATATTACAGAAATAAATGAAGACAGCACCCCCCCCCTCAAAATGAGAATAAGCCATGGCTATATATTCATAGCTGCTAAAACAAAGAGAGTCACCACCATAATTTGCATTTGACAGACTCAAAGGCAGGCAGCATAGAGATGGCGGCATAGAGAGGAGTGGAAGCTAAGTAGTCCCCCTGGAACAACTACAAAAAACCAGAAACAACTAGTAAATAATCCAGAATAACTGCGGGGGGACAAACGAGACCATCCACTCATCATACACCAACCTGAATTGGGAGGAATGCCCGAGAACACAGCATAAAATCTGTAAGTAAAACCTGCGGAACCAGGTCGGGAGACCCCCTCCCCCATAGCCCGAGCTGCGGAGCCTCGTGGTGCCAGAGAGAAGCTTTTCCCCAGCAAGCGAATACAGCTCAGCTGAGCTCCAACTGGGGTATTAAGTAGCGAGTGTGAACTGCTCACTACAGGTACGCAGCCCCAAAAAACAGAGGCTTTGGGTGACAACTGACCTTGGAGAGCCGGAGGGTCGCCTTGGACTGGGTCTGAAGGGGACTATCTGTTTCTTTTTCGGCTCAGTGGAGAAAGCCCCAGTCATTTTCAGTTTCCAGGGCTGTGACTCTGGGAAGGGTGGAGACAGCACAAGCAGAGAGCAAGACCATTGAAATGCTAATGACCTCCACCTGGGGGTCTGTCTTCTCTAGGAGGAAAGGGGTGGGGCCCTTTCCATTCAGAACCAGACCCCAGAGCCTGGGGGAACACGGCCATACCTCCTCACACCAGGCAAGAATTATAGGCTAACAGACGTCACCTGCTGGGCAGAAAAGCACAGTGACCTGAGGCATCAAAGGCTGGAGCAATTTTCTAAGACACACCCACAGGGAAACCAGATACTGAATATTTCTTCCCTCTGGGACCTGAGCCTGTTCTCGTCTGGGAAAACCTGATTTGGATAACCAAGGAAACCATGCCTAGACAACAGAAAATTACAGCCTACACTAAGAAAAACAAAGTTATGGCCCAGTCAAAGGAACAAATGTACACTTCAACTGAGATACAGGAATTTAAACTAATGTTAAATCAAATCAAAAAGTTTAGAGAAGATATTGCAAAAGAGATAGAGGCTGTAAAGGAAGCACTGGGCATGTATACGGCAGAAATCAAAAGTTCAAAAAAACAACCAATAGAATATATGGAAATGAAAGGCACAACACAAGAGATGAAAGACACAATGGAAACATACAACAGCAGATCTCAAGAGGCAGAAGAAAACACTCAGGAACTGGAGAACAAAACACCTGAAAGCCTACACGCAAAGGAGCAGATGGAGAAAAGAATGAAAAAATATGAGCAACATCTCCAGAAACTCAAGGATGAAACAAAGTACAATAATGTACGTATCATTGGTGTCCCAGAAGAAGAAGAGAAGGGAAAGGGGGCAGAAGCAATAATAGAGGAAATAATTAATGAAAATTTCCCATCTCTTATGAAAGACATAAAATTACAGATCCAAGAAGCGCAGCGTACTCCAAACAGAAGAGATATGAATAGGCCTATGCCAAGACACTTAATAATCAGATTATCAAATGTCAAAGACAAAGAGAGAATCCTGAAAGCAGCAAGAGAAAAGCAATCCATTACATACAAAGGAAGCTTAGTAAGACTATGTGCAGATCTCTCAGCAGAAACCATGGAGGCAAGAAGGAAGTGGTGTGGTATATTTAAGATACTGAAAGAGAAAAACCGCCCACCAAGAATCCTATATCCAGCAAAGCTGTCCTTCAAATATGAGGGAGAGCTCAAAATATTTTCTGACAAACAGACAATGAGAGACTTTGTGAACAAGACACCTGCCCTACAGGAAATACTAAAGGGAGCACTACAGGGTGATAGAAGACAGGAGTGCATGGTTTGGAACACAATTTTGGGAGATGGTAGCACAACAATGTAAGTACACTGAACAAAGATAACTATGAATATGGATGAGAGAGGAAGGTGGGGAGCATGTGAGACACCACAAGAAAGGAGGAAAGATAAAGACTGGGACTATGTAACTTGGTGAAATATAGAGTATTCAACAATTGTGATAAAATGTACAAATATGTTCTTTTACGAGGGAGAACAAGCAAATGTCAACCTTGCAAGGTGTTGAAAATGGGGAGGCATTGGGGGAGGGATGCAATCAGCATAAACTAGAGACTGCAACTAATAGAAACATTGTATTATGCTTCCTTTAATGTAACAAAGGTGATATACCAAGGTAAATGCAGATAAGATGGGGGGGATAGGGGAGGCATGTTAGACACTTGACATTGGTGGTATTGTCTGATTCCTTATTCTACTTTGATTTAAGGTTATTTTTCCTTTTGCTACTTCCTAGCTGTCATTTTTTTTTTCCTCTTTCTTTTGCCTCTCTACCTTCTTTGAGTCCCTCCTGCCTTGTGGAAGAAATGTAGATGCCCTTATATAGATAGTGGTGAAGATGGTGAACACATAAATGTATGACCATGCAGAGAACCATCGATTATTTACTTGGGATGGAATGTATGGTGAGTGAACACAACCATATTAAAAAAAAAAAAAATGGGTTGATGACAAAACCTCGAGGGCAATATACTGAGCGAAATAAGGCAGACACATAAGGACAATTATGGCAGGGTCTCATTGATAGGAATTAATTATAATATGTAAACTCATAGACATGAAATATAAGGTGCCAAGATATAGGATGAGGTTTAAGAATGGGGAGTGGTTGCTTAGTATGAGCAGAATGTTCAACTAGGATGAACTTAAATGTTTGGAAATGAACAGGGGTGTCGGTAGCAAGATGTGAGAATAACTAACAGTGCCAAATGGTGTGTGAATGAGGTGGAAAGGGGAAGCTCAGAGTCATATATGTCACCACAAGGAAAGTTGGAGGTCAAAAGATGGGAATGTATAAAACTGAATCCTATGGTGGGCAATGTTCATGATCAACTGTACAAATACTAGAAATCACTTCATGAACCAGAACAAATGTATGACAATACAATTAGAAGTTAATAATAGAGGGGCATATAGGGAAGAACTATATACCTATTACAAACTATATACTACAGTTAGTAGTATTTCAACATTTTTTCATAAACAGTAACAAATGTACTATATCAATACTAGGAGTCAACAATTGAGGGGGGTTGGTTAGGGATAGGGGAGGATTAGATTTTCCTTTTCTTTTTTTCTTTTTTCATCTTTCACTTTATTTCTTGTCTGGAGTAATGAAAAGTTTCTAAAAATTGAACAAAAATTAAGTGTGATGGATGCACAGCTGTATGAGGGTACCCAGGGGCAAGTGATTGTACACTTTGGATCTTTGGATAATTGTATGGTATCTGAACAATCTCAATAAAAATGAAAAAAATAAAAAAATAAAAAAAATAAAAAATAAAATAAAAAAAAAGGCAGGCAGTATATTATAGGAGCTTTATGGTGGAGTAAAGGGAGGACTTCAGGTGGGTCCTGACTGGAAATTGTTGGCATGACAAAGCTGGAGATGGGCTAACTAGAAGTGAGGAATCTGTGCTGGTTTGGATGTATTATGTCTCCCAAAACGCCATTATCTTTGATGCAGTCTTGTGTGGGCAGGAAACATATTGGTGTTGATTGGGTTGGAGACTTTTGATTGGATGTTTCTGTGGAGATGTGATCACTCAGCTGTGGGTGAGATATTTCACTGGATAATTTCCATGGAGGTGTGGCCCTGCCCATTCAGCGTGGGCCTTGGTTAGTTTACTGGAGCACTATATAAGCTCAGACAGAAGAAGCGAGCTTGCTACAGCCAAGCGGGACACTTTGAAGAATGCACAGGAGCTGAGAGAGGAGCTGCAGATGAGAGACAGCTTGAAGACGGCTGTTGAAAGCAGACTCTTGCTCTGGAGAAGCTGAGAGAGGACAAACACCCCAAGAGCAACTAAGAGTGACATTTTTGAGGAGCTGAAGCCTAGAGAGGAACGTTCTGGGAGAAAGCCATTTTGAAACCAGAACTCCGGAGCAGATGCCAGCCACATGCCTTCCCAGCTAACAGAGGTTTTCCGGACGCCATTGGCCATCCTCCAGTGAAGGTACCTGATTGTTGATGCATTACCTTGGACACTTTACGGCCTTAAGACTGTAACTGTGTAACTAAATAAACCCCCTTTATAAAAGCTGATCCATTTCTGACGTTTTGCAAAAAGGCAGCATTAGCAAACCAGAACAGCATCCTAAGTGATTGGTTAGGGAAGCATGTTTGGCTTTCTCTTGCTGTTCTGAGTCGGAAATGGAGGCAAAAGTTAGGGAAGCTGGCGGTTACTGATTTAGTCCTGACCTCTTGGGCTGATGGCTACAGAGGTTTGGTTTGGCTTCTGGACCGATTGCAGCAGATAGAGATGTGGCTTCCTGTACTGGTTGCTGCAGATTGTGGGTCAGAGTTCTATTTTTATAGATGGTCTGGTCATTGTTCCTTTTTACAGATTCAATCTTTCAACATTAAGCACTAATAAATTCTATTATTATTTAATATACAAGAGTATCTGAGACAGGATGCACATGATAAATAACAGCTATCATTAAGTAGAAACAACCAACCAAAGAACAGAAAACTTCAATCATGAAGTCCTGGGAGAGATTCTTTCTCTTGAGACTTTGCTTGTCTCCACTCTGCATTGATTGAATGCAGCTATTCTTTAACTTGACTGTGTATCACCATTGCCTGGAGAATTTGTTAAAATGCAGATTTCTAGGCCTCATCCCAGAGTTTCTGATTCAGTAGATCTTTTAGGGACTGGATAACTTGCATTTGTAACCAGTTTCCAGGGGCTCCTGGTGCTACTGTTCTGAGGAACTCACTTTGAATTTATTTCCAAAAGATGCAGTGACAAATTACCCCGTGAGGTGGCTTAAAACAACAGGCATTTACTGTCTCCATTCTGGTGGCCAGACGTCAGAAATCAAGGTGTCAGAAGGGTCACACTCCCTCTTCGTCCCATAGGGAAGAATCTGTTCCACGCTGTCTCCTAGTTTCCCATGGCGGCCAGCAATCCTTGGCATTCCTTGGCTTGTGGCTAAATCAACCCCACCTCTGTCGAGGCTGTCTCCTCTTGCATCTACCTGTGTGCCCTCTGCCTTTCTTCGAAGGCCACCCCTGGTATTGGATCAGGGCCCAGTCTAATCCAGTTTGGCCTCATATTAACTAACCACATCTTCAAAGACTCTATTTCCAAATAAAATCCTGTGAATTTCCACATTCACAGGGCCGTGGATTAGGCTCTGAGCATGTCTTTTGGGGGAACACAGTTCAACCCATAACACATTGATTTAATAGTTTAACTTTCAGGGAGTCTCTCATTTCTAAGCTCTGCCCATAAACTATCTTCACATTCTGCCTTTTCAAGATGGCAGCCCACATGGAAACAGGCCACCAGAATTCTCTTGCACATCCTCTCCTTTGATGCCACCCTGTCACCTTATGAACGATCACCAGTCAGCCAGAGAAATAATTAAGAAAGTTGAGCCCTGACCTGTACCCCTGAGCTGAATGGTAGACTTTTCCAGAAATACTTTAGCAACTGCACAGCCTCTGGCTAATTCTGGTTCAGAAAGGGTTAATGACATTTTGTTTTGGTGCACCCCAAATGCAAGGGGCTAGCCAGTCCTCTGGTTTCTGCCCTAAAATTCAATCAGTCTTTCAAGGGAAAGGTAGGACTTGGAAGAGTAACAGCTCTGTTTTTGATTCATTTTTTAACAATCCCCTTGGTTCTGAATTTCGTTAGCTTTGCCTTAATATTGTGACCAAAACTAATTTTAGACTGAAGGAAAAACCATTATTCCTTATTTTCCTTAGAATATATTGTACCTTCAGAAACTTGGCATGTAGGAAAATGCAATTCACTATTAAATGGGCCTTGCTAATTCATAGTATTATCTTTGGGGAAGTTTTGAGAGAAAAAAGAGATAACAGAGAATTATAAAATAAAACTTGGAGAAGAAAAAAATGTGACAACACAAAAGAAAAAATAATAACATCACAGACCTGAAGCTGTGGTTAGCAAACATTTTTTGCAAAGCATCACAGAATAAATATTTTCGGCTTTGTGGACCATACAGTCTCTATCACAACTACTCAGCTTTAACACTTGTGTGAAAGCAGCCACAGATAATGTACGAATGAGTGTGTGTGGCTGGTTCCAATAAAATTTTATGGACCCTGAAATTTGAATTGCATATAATTTTCACAAATAACAAATATTCTATTTTTTATTTTTCCAATCATTTAAAAACATAAAGACCATTCTTATCTTGCAGACCGTACAAAAGTAGATGTGTTGGAAGTATCATAGTGTAACTAGGAGACCTTTTTAAAGGTGCACATATCATGATACAGTTTTATTTTATAGGAAGTTAGGAAGGCAGAATACAACAACCACAGATAGTAGGTGATATCTTTGTCTGCAGATTTTTTTAATGGAGGCTTAGTTGTATGACCTTTTGAAAGTCACTTTCGCATGGCCACACAATTATTACTTGCTAGATTTGAATCTACATGTGTCTGACTTCAAAGACCATGATCTTCCTACTGTGACAGAGACCAAGATCCATTCTCTTCTTGCTTCAGAGTAATGAAAGCCACAATTTTAACCTAGGCATCTGGTCAACCAGAGTAAAGATTACACATCCCAGCCCTGCTGTATGTAGGAGCTATCATGCACCCTTTGCCTCTTCTCCCTCCCTTTCTTCTTCCTGCTGGCAGGAGCTCCAGCAGTCATCTTGTACTAGGAGGTAGAAGCCACATATTGGGTGTAGAAGGAGCTAGAGTTCCTGAGAACTGTGGGCCTGCCTTACCTAGACTATCTACCTCTAGACTTCATTTATGTGAAAAGGAAACTTCTATTGTTTAAGCCAGTGTTATCAGGGTTTTCTTGCAGCTGAACTTAATCCTAATTATTATACAATTCATCATCTCATTTGGGGAAGAAGTCCTAAAACCGCTAGTAATGACAATTCTTATCTCAAAAAGTTTTGGGAGAATAAAGTTAGGTAAGGCAATACCCATAAATATATAGTTTGTTCAAGGGGAATGCATAGTGGAATTCTTCCTGAAACAATTGGTGTTGAACTATATTTTTCGTAAGCATTGAAATTCATTGCTCACCAAAAACAAATATTGACTTTCCTTTCAGATTGCTCGACATTCATGCTGAAAGCAATAAACTGAGATGGAGAGAGAGGTCAAGAGAATGGCTTTACCAACTTCTCCACAGATACAATGTGTGGACTAGTCTTGGATTATAAGTACAATGAGGACACACACAAAACATCATTTATAAACATTATTTTAAATGTGCTATATTTTATATAATATTTACTTAAAATTGCATTTCCTCCTTTTGAACCCTCAAGGGACTTTACTAAAAATAATTCTTTTGTCCATTTTAGGAAAAGATAAACATATACTCAGAGATTTTTAAATTAAGACTAACTTGGAAAAACAACAAGAGAAAAGTTGAAGCCAAAAGCCTTTCTACCTCATTCAAAATCCTGTAAAAGTACCCTAAATGGCATTTAGAAAATAGAGATATGATACAATAACAGAGCAAACAGTTCCTAAGGGTCAGCTCCTACTAGAATGTTCTAAAGGAAGGTGCAGAACTTCATCATTAATGTTTTTGTGCTGATAGGAAACATTACCCTGAAATATGAAATTAATATTCAACTCTAAAATTTCTTCATTTTAAAATTTAAATTAAAAGATTTATAAAAGCCAAAAATTATCCACTTTAAGTTCTGCATTAACATGATCTTTCAAGCAAGTCCTCATTAGCAATGATCTCCAAATGGGCTATTTTGGCTTAATTTAATCTCAAACATTTTTCCCTCATGACACATGACTTGTTACTTCTCAGTTTAACTATGGAAAAAGAAGAGTGATTTTGTCAACAGTAGCCAATAAATAGGAACTAACTATGGGCCTGGATATTTCAGGGGGTCTCCTCAAACTATTGGCCCTGGTATGAGATCTAAATCCTAGATCACATTATAGCTGTTCAATCAATTTTGGTTATAATGGATCTTGAAGAGTTGTGCTACTTTTTGAACAACCATTCTTTTCTTTTGTATACCAATATTTTTGCCCCAAAACACATTAAATGTATATGCTATAAGAAGTGATAGTGGGCACTATGGTTTCAAGGCAGTGACATATATTCTCCAACTTACTTGACCCAACTGTTTCAAGTCAGAAGATGTCAGGTGGAACAAATTTGAATTGTGAGCCATGTTTGGGTGGACCCAAAGTATTTTCTATGCATAGAGACACCAAGAGAGAGGCGTGAAGAGGCAGTGTCTCATGTAGCACATGTACTATTTCCATGAACACACTCATGCTTAAGCTTGATTTGTCCTAAAGGCGTTTTTCTGAGCTGTACTCTTATTTTTTTTCTTGCAGTTTGAGTGTCAGACACCCAACACACCAGTCCTGAAATGGCTGAGAAATTACTAAAGAAAATAGTGCAGAAAGAAAAATGCACCTTTCAAGGAATCCTTGCACACCTCTAACAAGTACCACCCACAGTCATATCTGACCTTCCTCCTTAGGTGAGTTCAATAAACCTTCTTTGTGTTCCATTTTGTGTACAAGCTATATTTATTTATTTTCAGTTTTTCATATATCATATAAACTTGTTTTCATTGATATATTTTTCCATCTTCAAAAACGGTGGGGATATTTTGGATTGAGATGGCGTGCATCATAATTTTTTCCCATTAAAAGTATCTTTTTTTCTACTTAATGCCTTTTTACTTAGCAACAGGGTTTTCAGAAGTGAATTGAAATTGTTAAACAAGAGCTAGGTGTGTAGGCTCTTCCCCGGGCAGACACAGGTCAATAAAACAGCCTTTCCCACTTGCTCTTGTTCTGGCTTTCCTCCTGTGTGTAAGGCAAGGTCTAATGTGGCCCTAAGATTTCCTCCCTGCCCTCCCCCCGAAGGTGTACAAGTCCTGAATAATCCCCAGGACTGGGAAGATGCTGGATTTTGCTCCCATGACTAGGTTATGTTATATGGCACAGTAGACCTTAAGTTAGGGAGATTACCCGGGTAGGACTGACCTATCATATGAGCCCTTTTAAACCAGAGTTTTCTCTGGCTGGTTGCAGAAAAGAAGTCAGAGATTGAAAGCATGGCAGGGGCGGGGGGAGTATTCAGTTAAGGGAGGTTCTCAGTTGCGGAGTCGGAGGGGTCCACTTGGCAAGACCTGAGAGCAGCCTCTAGCAGTGGATAACAGTACCTGGCTGACAGCTGGGAAGACAGTGACTCAGCCTCCACCCACAAGGCAAGGAATTTCACCAACAACCTGAAGGAGCTAGGACGCTTCCCCTAGTCAGTCCTCCAGATTCGGAGGCAACCAGCCGGCACCTTAATTCAGCCTTGAGATGCCTGTAGCAGAGAACCCAACCATGCTGGCCAGACTTCGGACCTGCAGAAATGAGAGCACATAAAATGTTGTTTTAAGCAGCTATACTGATGGTAATTTGATATCCAGCAACAACAACAACAAAAAACTAATATCAGCCAGAATAGGTCAAGTTATAGTATTGTTAAAAAAAATTTCTTAAAAATACAATCATCTTAGAATCATAAAATGATACAGGTTTACTTCCCATTCATGTAAACATCCAATGTGGGTCATTAGATGAGCTCCACAGAATTGTCACTTCAGGAGCTTAGCTGATGGAGGCATCCTTTTAGGATGTGCTTCCATAATTTCTGGGGAAGAACAGAGATAGAGGGTTTCACACCAGCAGTTAAATATGCCAACCCAGCAGTAACACATGTGCCTTCTGCCCCTCGGCCAACAGCAGTCACCGGGTCCTGCCCACCTTCAAGGAGACAGAGAAACACGACACCTTCACATGCGTAGATGGAGAAAGGCACCGCATCCTAGGGAACGATAATAACTTGGACCACAATTGAATGAGTCAGCTCCCCTCCTATTTACTCCCTTTCTTCTAGACCTTGGCAGAATCTACCAATGCCATGGGGCTGGAGTTGGACTGAAAAGTGTGAACATTCATGGGGTCTCTGATGAGAGGGTTATAGGATGGAGCAAGCCCACGGGCACATTCTCTTTAGTCTATAAACTGTTCTTTAGATTTTTAAATGAGTTGCCAACATTTTTAAAATCAGAATTTTTCCCATAAAAATCTGAATCTATGGCTTCTCTCAAAAACTTTGGAAGATCTGGAAATGATCTGTTTGCATGAATGAGATGGAGCTATATGACCTGACAATGACGTTTTCCCAGGACTATCACTATTTGAAAAAAAAATCAACTAAAACATTTTGTATAGTATGTTCCTACATAGAAATGTAAAGAAAGAGATCCGGAAGCTATCACACCAACCTGCAAATAGTAGTGGTAGAAATGAAATGAAGTTGGAGGGTTCTACGGTGTCCCGGAATTTAATTATAGTATTTTATCTGCCCAGAAAAATTCACTAAGTTTGAGAACCACTTTAATAAATATGAGAACAAATTTAATGCCTTAAATTGAGAAAAGATCTTACTACCATTTTTTAAAAGACGTTTTTATTTTCTTAAACACAGCAGAATACAATTTCAATGCACTGGAGCCCTTAACCATTTTTTAAGTGAATTCTCCTCTCCACTTTTTTATACAGAAATGGAAAACAACAAGAAAACGACTTAAGCAGGGATTTAAAACTCTTCAAGGCATTTTACAAGCAGATGCAGATCCACTTTCACTAGTATTTCCACCTGTTTAGTACAAAAATTGGTGGTTGTCCTAAAACTATAACGCTGAGAACTGGAGAGAACATCGATCATCAGCGAACGATTTGGCTGTGATCTGGCTCTGGAGTGGACATCTCTGGTTGGGTCTGTCCAGCCCTACCATGTTTTAGGATTACTCTTCTCCCCATCAGCAGAAGATTCTTTCTCGCTCTGGGTCACCCATAAATGATACCCCCTTTCCTTTTGGAAATTAACCCTATCACCCATTTTTTTCTGAATTACTGGCTTGTAAATTCAGGTGTATGTCCCTTGTGGTAGGAAGATTAATGTCTTCCCCCAACAAAGATCCTAATCCACATCCAAATCCCGACAGCCTGAGTATGGTACAAGGCAAAGGGCACTGAAGGTTACAGGTGGAATTAAGGTGGCTCATCGGCTGACCTTGACAGAGGGAGAGAAGCATAATCGCCTGGGTCCCTAAGAGTGGATGAGGACGGTGGGAGAGCAGAGTTAGAGAGAGATGTGAAGCATGCAAGAGCCTTCAGAAAGAGATGCAGCAACGCAGGCTTTGAAGACAGGAAGCATCCAAGAGTCAAAGAAAGCAGGCGGCCTCCAGGGGCGGCAAAAGGCAGGAAAACATTCTCCCCCAGAGCCTCCAGAAAGAAACGCAACCCTGCCAATACCTTGATTTTAGCCCAGGGAAATTGTGCCAGACCCCTACCCTGTAGTACTGTAACATAATTGATTTGTGCTGTTTTAAGCCACTGTGTTTGTGGTAATTTGTTACAGCAGCAATGAAAACAAAAAGCAAAAAACAAAAAACCAAGAGATTCCCCTGCTGCTGCAGAGGCCAAGGAGGTCCTTTTGGCAGATCTTTCTTCTTGATACCCTCAGTCGGAAGCTCTGCAGCCCCTCTGCTCTTCTCCCAGTTTGAGTCAACTCTTCTTCCTTTATGTGACGCTCACATATCCTTGTAATAAACACACCCTTTTGTTTAAGCTGGTTGGAGTCGGATTCCTGTCGGTTGCAATGAAGGGTCCTGATCAAATCTGTTACATCAGGCAGAGGACCGTTTTTCAATAGATTTCTCAGTTCTAAGGATTAAAAGAAAAATAGTTATGGTGCTCAACAACCTTCGTCAACCAGGTAACGATTCTAACCAGGTAGTTAGAATCCCTTTGAGGTCTTCAAGATTTGAATGGATTAAACTTGACTTGTTTTTTATAGGCTCTCCTTGTCATTCCCTCATTTCTCCGATTCCAAGCAGAGTCACCGTGGACAGGTGACTTGTTGGGAGGGAACCTCCACTCACTTGGCCTCCATTTTTCCGTATTATGTTCTGATTTCCAGGTTTCTGACTCCCACCTATTTATTTCTCAACTTGTTCCAGAAGTGTTTATCTGTTGGCTCCTCAGGATGGTAAAAGTCTTAAAATTTTCTGGTCTCAATTTCCTCATCTGTGGAGTATGGATGATGCCACTCAGGGTGGTTTTGAAAGTCAATGAAGTAATGCACACAAACAGGTTATCCAGGTACCGGTGACTACTCAGTAAATGCTGGCTGACAAAGTAAAACCAAAGAAAAATGAACCTCTCTGAGCTTCTGGTTCCTTGTTTATAAAACAAGTTTGGTACAACACAAGCAGTGAATCCTAATGAAAACTATGGACTCTGGTTAATAGTACAATTATAAAGTTCTTTCATCAATTGTACAAAGGTACCACACTAATGCAGTGTGGGGCATATGGGAATGCTGCATCTTCTGCATGATTTTTCCACAAACCTACAACATCTCTAAGACAAATTATTTAAAAAAACAAGGTTGGCAACTGTTCTAGTTTGCTAAATGCTGCTGGAATGCAAAACACCAGAAATGGATTGGCTTTTATAAAAGGGGGTTTATTTGGTTACACAGTTACAGTCTTAAGGCCATAAAGTGTCCATCAGCAAAGGTTACTTTCACTGGAGAAAGGCCATTGGCATCCGGAAAACTTCTGTTAGCTGGGAAGGCATGTGGCTGGTGTCTGCTTGATCCCAGGTTGCATTTCAAAATGCATTCTCCAAAATGTCTGCATCAGCTTCCAACGGCTGTCTTCAAAATGTCTGTCTCAGCTCCAGCTAGCTATGAGCTCCTTCTGTCTGAGCTTATATAGTGCTCCAGTAAATTAAACAAGGCCCACGCTGAATGGGCAGGGCCACACCTCCATGGAAATTATCCAATCAGAGTTATCACCTACAGGTGGGTGGGTCACATCTTCATGGACACTGAACCAATAGGTTCCAACCCAATCCACACTAATACGTCTGCCCCCACAAGATTGCATTAAAGAATATGGCTTTTTCTGGGGGACATGAATATACAAACCAGCACAGCATCTTTCTCACATATGATGTTAGGGATTAAAGATGTGAAGTATTTAAAGAGCTTGGCTGGCACAAAATTTTTGTTGGCTTCAGCCTTCCTCTTCTCAGAGAAAGATAAAAAAGCATCAACAGAGGCGGGGCAAGATGGCAGACTGGTGAGCTGTATGTTTTAGTTACTCCTCCAGGAAAGTAGGTAAAAAGCCAGGAACTGCGTGGACTGGACACCACAGAGCAATCTGTCTTTGGGCATACTTCATACAACACTCATGAAAACGTGGAACTGCTGAGATCAGCGAAATCTGTAAGTTTTTGCGGCCAGGGGACCCGCGCCCCTCCCTGCCAGGCTCAGTCCCGGGGGAGGAGGGGCTGTCAGCTCCAGGAAGGAGAAGGGAGAATTGCAGTGGCTGCTCTCATCGGAAACTCATTCTACTGATTCAAACTCCAACCATAGATAGACTGAGGCCAGACACCAGAGACTCTGAGAGCAGCCAGCCCAGCAGAGAGGAGACGGGCATAGAAGGAAAACAACACGAGAAGCTCCAAAGTAAAAGCAGAGGATTTTTGGAGTTCTGGTGAACACAGAAAGGGGAAGGGCGGAGATCAGGCCTTGAGGCGCATATGCAAATCCCGAAGCAAGGCTGATCTCTCTGCCCAGGGCACCTTTCCTTAATGGCCCTGGTTGCTTTGTCTATTAGCATTTCAATAACCCATTAGATCTCTGAGGAGGGCCGTTTTTTTTTTTTTTTTTTTTTTTAATCCTTTTTGCTTTTTCTAAAACAATTACTCTAAGAAGCTCAATACAGAGAGCTTCAAAGAATTGAAATTTGGGCACGTCAAGTCAAGAGCAGAAATAAGAGAGCTCTGAGACAAAAGGCAATAATCCAGTGGCTGAGAAAATTCACTAAACAACACAACTTCCCAAGAAAAGGGGGGTGTCCGCTCACAGCCACCATCCTGGTGGACAGGAAACACTCCTGCCCATCGCCAGCCCCATAGCCCAGAGCTGCCCCAGACAACCCAGTGTGACGGAAGTGCTTCAATTAACAGGCACACACCACAAAACTGGGCGTGGACATTAGCCTTCCCTGCAACCTCAGCTGAATGTCCCAGAGCTGGGAAGGGGGAGCAGTGTGAATTAACAGAGCCCCATTCAGCCATCATTTGAGCAGACTGGGAGCCTCCCAACACAGCCCAGCAGCCCAGAACTGCCCTGGGGGGACGGCACTCACCTGTGACATAGCACAGTCATCCCTCAACAGAGGACCCGGGGTGCACAGCCTGGAAGAGGGGCCCACTTGCAAGTCTCAGGAGCCATACGCCAATACCAAAGACTTGTGGGTCAGTGGCAGAGACAAACTGTGGCAGGACTGAACTGAAGGATTAGACTATTGCAGTAGCTTTAAAACTCTAGGATCATCAGGGAGATTTGATTGTTAGGGCCACCCCCCCTCCCCGACTGCCCAGAAACACGCCCCACATACAGGGCAGGCAACACCAACTACACACGCAAGCTTGGGACACCAATTGGGCCCCACAAGACTCACTCCCCCACTCACCAAAAAGGCTAAGCAGGGGAGATCTGGCTTGTGGAGAACAGGTGGCTCGTGGACGCCACCTGCTGGTTAGTTAGAGAAAGTGTACTCCACGAAGCTGTAGATCTGATAAATTAGAGATAAGGACTTCAACTGGTCTACAAACCCTAAAAGAACCCTATCAAGGACAGCAAATGCCACGAGGCCAAAAACAACAGAAAATTATAAAGCATATGAAAAAACCAGACGATATGGATAACCCAAGCCCAAGCACCCAAATCAAAAGACCAGAAGAGACACACCTAGAGCAGCTACTCAAAGAACTAAAGATGAACAATGAGACCCTAGTACGGGATATGAAGGAAATCAAGAAGACCCTAGAAGAGCATAAAGAAGACATTGCAAGACTAAATAAAAAAATGGATGATCTTATGGAAATTAAAGAAACTGTTGACCAAATTAAAAAGATTCTGGACACTCATAGTACAAGACTAGAGGAAGTTGAACAACGAATCAGTGACCTGGAAGATGACAGAATGGAAAATGAAAGCATAAAAGAAAGAATGGGGAAAAAAATTGAAAAACTCGAAATGGACCTCAGGGATATGATAGATAATATGAAGCGTCCGAATATAAGACTCATTGGTGTCCCAGAAGGGGAAGAAAAGGGTAAAGGTCTAGGAAGAGTATTCAAAGAAATTGTTGGGGAAAACTTCCCAAATCTTCTAAACAACATAAATACACAAATCATAAATGCTCAGCGAACTCCAAATAGAATAAATCCAAAAAAACCCACTCCGAGACATATACTGATCACACTGTCAAACATAGAAGAGAAGGAGCAAGTTCTGAAAGCAGCAAGAGAAAAGCAATTCACCACATACAAAGGAAACAGCATAAGACTAAGTAGTGACTACTCAGCAGCCACCATGGTGGCGAGAAGGCAATGGCACGATATATTTAAAATTCTGAGAGAGAGGAATTTCCAGCCAAGAATACTTTATCCAGCAAAGCTCTCCTTCAAATTTGAGGGAGAGCTTAAATTTTTCACAGACAAAGAAATGCTGAGAGAATTTGCTAACAAGAGACCTGCCCTACTGGAGATACTAAAGGGAGCCCTACAGACAGAGAAACAAAGACAGGACAGAGAGACTTGGAGAAAGGTTCAGTACTAAAGAGATTCAGTATGGGTACAATAAAGGATATTAATAGAGAGAGGGAAAAATATGGCAAACATAATCCAAAGGATAAGATGGCCGATTCAAGAAATGCCTTCACGGTTTTAACGTTGAATGTAAATGGATTAAATTCCCCAATTAAAAGATATAGATTCGCAGAATGGATCAAAAAAAATGAACCATCAATATGTTGCATACAAGAGACTCATCTTAGACACAGGGACACAAAGAAATTGAAAGTGAAAGGATGGAAAAAAATATTTCATGCAAGCTACAGCCAAAAGAAAGCAGGTGTAGCAATATTAATCTCAGATAAAATAGACTTCAAATGCAGGGATGTTTTGAGAGACAAAGAAGGCCACTACATACTAATAAAAGGGGCAATTCAGCAAGAAGAAATAACAATCGTAAATGTCTATGCACCCAATCAAGGTGCCACAAAATACATGAGAGAAACATTGGCAAAACTAAAGGAAGCAATTGATGTTTCCACAATAATTGTGGGAGACTTCAACACATCACTCTCTCCTATAGATAGATCAACCAGACAGAAGACCAATAAGGAAATTGAAAACCTAAACAATCTGATAAATGAATTAGATTTAACAGACATCTACAGGACATTACATCCCAAATCACCAGGATACACATACTTTTCTAGTGCTCACGGAACTTTCTCCAGAATAGATCATATGCTGGGACATAAAACAAGCCTCAATAAATTTAAAAAGATTGAAATTATTCAAAGCACATTCTCTGACCACAATGGAATACAATTAGAAGTCAATAACCATCAGAGACTTCGAAAATTCACAAATACCTGGAGGTTAAACAACACACTCCTAAACAATCAGTGGGTTAAAGAAGAAATAGCAAGAGAAATTGCTAAATATATAGAGACGAATGAAAATGAGAACACAACATACCAAAACCTATGGGATGCAGCAAAAGCAGTGCTAAGGGGGAAATTTATAGCACTAAACGCATATATTAAAAAGGAAGAAAGAGCCAAAATCAAAGAACTAATGGATCAACTGAAGAAGCTAGAAAATGAACAGCAAACCAATCCTAAACCAAGTAGAAGAAAAGAAATAACAAGGATTAAAGCAGAAATAAATGACATAGAGAACAAAAAAACAATAGAAAGGATAAATATCACCAAAAGTTGGTTCTTTGAGAAGATCAACAAGATTGACAAGCCCCTAGCTAGACTGACAAAATCAAAAAGAGAGAAGACCCATATAAACAAAATAATGAATGAAAAAGGTGACATAACTGCAGATCCTGAAGAAATTAAAAAAATTATAAGAGGATATTATGAACAACTGTATGGCAACAAACTGGATAATGTAGAAGAAATGGACAATTTCCTGGAAACATATGAACAACCTAGACTGACCAGAGAAGAAATAGAAGACCTCAACCAACCCATCACAAGCAAAGAGATCCAATCAGTCATCAAAAATCTTCCCACAAATAAATGCCCAGGGCCAGATGGCTTCACAGGGGAATTCTACCAAACTTTCCAGAAAGAACTGACACCAATCTTACTCAAACTCTTTCAAAACATTGAAAAAAATGGAACACTACCTAACTCATTTTATGAAGCTAACATCAATCTAATACCAAAACCAGGCAAAGATGCTACAAAAAAGGAAAACTACCGGCCAATCTCCCTAATGAATATAGATGCAAAAATCCTCAACAAAATACTTGCAAATCGAATCCAAAGACACATTAAAAAAATCATACACCATGACCAAGTGGGGTTCATTCCAGGCATGCAAGGATGGTTCAACATAAGAAAAACAATCAATGTATTACAACACATTAAAAACTCGAAAGGGAAAAATCAATTGATCATCTCAATAGATGCTGAAAAAGCATTTGACAAAATCCAACATCCCTTTTTGATAAAAACACTTCAAAAGGTAGGAATTGAAGGAAACTTCCTCAACATGATAAAGAGCATATATGAAAAACCCACAGCCAGCATAGTACTCAATGGTGAGAGACTGAAAGCCTTCCCTCTAAGATCAGGAACAAGACAAGGATGCCCGCTGTCACCACTGTTATTCAACATTGTGCTGGAAGTGCTAGCCAGGGCAATCCGGCAAGACAAAGAAATAAAAGGCATCCAAATTGGAAAAGAAGAAGTAAAACTGTCATTGTTTGCAGATGATATGATCTTATATCTAGAAAACCCTGAGAAATCAACGATACACCTACTAGAGCTAATAAACAAATTTAGCAAAGTAGCGGGATACAAGATTAATGCACATAAGTCAGTAATGTTTCTATATGCTAGAAATGAACAAACTGAAGAGACACTCAAGAAAAAGATACCATTTTCAATAGCAACCAAAAAAATCAAGTACCTAGGAATCAACTTAACCAAAGATGTAAAAGACCTATACAAAGAAAACTACATAACTCTACTAAAAGAAATAGAAGGGGACCTTAAAAGATGGAAAAATATTCCATGTTCATGGATAGGAAGGCTAAATGTCATTAAGATGTCAATTCTACCCAAACTCATCTACAGATTCAATGCAATCCCAATCAAAATTCCAACAACCTACTTTGCAGACTTGGAAAAGCTAGTTATCAAATTTATTTGGAAAGGGAAGATGCCTCGAATTGCTAAAGACACTCTAAAAAAGAAAAACGAAGTGGGAGGACTTACACTCCCTGACTTTGAAGCTTATTATAAAGCCACAGTTGCCAAGACAGCATGGTACTGGCACAAAGATAGACATATAGATCAATGGAATCGAATTGAGAATTCAGAGATAGACCCTCAGATCTATGGCCGACTGATCTTTGATAAGGCCCCCAAAGTCACCGAACTGAGCCATAATGGTCTTTTCAACAAATGGGGCTGGGAGAGTTGGATATCCATATCCAAAAGAATGAAAGAGGACCCCTACCTCACCCCCTACACAAAAATTAACTCAAAATGGACCAAAGATCTCAATATAAAAGAAAGTACCATAAAACTCCTAGAAGATAATGTAGGAAAACATCTTCAAGACCTTGTATTAGGAGGCCACTTCCTAGACTTTACACCCAAAGCACAAGCAACAAAAGAGAAAATAGATAAATGGGAACTCCTCAAGCTTAGAAGTTTCTGCACCTCAAAGGAATTTCTCAAAAAGGTAAAGAGGCAGCCAACTCAATGGGAAAAAATTTTTGGAAACCATGTATCTGACAAAAGACTGATATCTTGCATATACAAAGAAATCCTACAACTCAATGACAATAGTACAGACAGCCCAATTATAAAATGGGCAAAAGATATGAAAAGACAATTCTCTGAAGAGGAAATACAAATGACCAAGAAACACATGAAAAAATGTTCAGCTTCACTAGCTATTAGAGAGATGCAAATTAAGACCACAATGAGATACCATCTAACACCGGTTAGAATGGCTGCCATTAAACAAACAGGAAACTACAAATGCTGGAGGGGATGTGGAGAAATTGGAACTCTTATTCATTGTTGGTGGGACTGTATAATGGTTCAGCCACTCTGGAAGTCAGTCTGGCAGTTCCTTAGAAAACTACATATAGAGCTACCATTCGATCCAGCGATTGCACTCCTCGGTATATACCCGGAAGATCGGAAAGCAGTGACACGAACAGATATCTGCACGCCAATGTTCATAGCAGCATTATTCACAATTGCCAAGAGATGGAAACAACCCAAATGTCCTTCAACAGATGAGTGGATAAATAAAATGTGGTATATACACACGATGGAATACTACGCGGCAGTAAGAAGGAACGATCTGGTGAAACATATGACAACATGGATGAACCTTGAAGACATAATGCTGAGCGAAATAAGCCAGGCACAAAAAGAGAAATATTATATGCTACCACTAATGTGAACTTTGAAAATGTAAAACAAATGGTTTATAATGTAGAATGTAGGGGAACTAGCAGTAGAGAGCAATTAAGGAAGGGGGAACAATAATCCAGGAAGAACAGATAAGCTATTTAACGTTCTGGGGATGCCCAGAAATGACTATGGTCTGTTAATTTCTGATGGTTGTAGTAGGAACAAGTTCACTGAAATGTTGCTATATTATGTAACTTTCTTGGGGTAAAGTAGGAACATGTTGGAAGTTAAGCAGTTATCTTAGGTTAGTTGTCTTTCTCTTACTCCCTTGCTATGGTCTCTTTGAAATGCTCTTTTATTGTATGTTTGTTTTCTTTTTAACTTTTTTTTTCATACAGGTGATTTGAAAAAAGAAGGGAAAGTTAAAAAAAAAAAAAAAAAAGATGTAGTGCCCCCTTGAGGAGCCTGTGGAGAATGCAGGGGTATTCGCCTACCCCACCTCCATGGTTGCTAACATGACCACAGACATAGGGGACTGGTGGTTTGATGGGTTGAGCCCTCTACCATAAGTTTTACCCTTGGGAAGACGGTTGCTGCAAAGGAGAGGCTAGGCCTCCCTGTATTTGTGCCTAAGAGTCTCCTCCTGAATGCCTCTTTGTTGCTCAGATGTGGCCCTCTCTCTCTGGCTAAGCCAACTTGAAAGGTGAAATCACTGCCCTCCCCCCTACGTGGGATCAGACACCCAGGGAAGTGAATCTCCCTGGCAACGTGGAATATGACTCCCAGGGAGGAATGTAGACCTGGCACCGTGGGACGGAGAACATCTTCTTGACCAAAAGGGGGATGTGAAAGGAAATGAAATAAGCTTCAGTGGCAGAGAGATTCCAAAAGGAGCCGAGAGGTCACTCTGGTGGGCACTCTTATGCACACTTTAGACAACCCTTTTTAGGTTCTAAAGAATTGGGGTAGCTGGTGGTGGATACCTGAAACTATCAAACTACAACCCAGAACCCATGAATCTCGAAGACAGTTGTATAAAAATGTAGCTTATGAGGGGTGACAATGGGATTGGGAAAGCCATAAGGACCAAACACCACTTTGTCTAGTTTATGGATGGATGTGTAGAAAAGTAGGGGAAGGAAACAAACAGACAAAGGTACCCAGTGTTCTTTTTTACTTCAATTGCTCTTTTTCACTCTAATTATTATTCTTGTTATTTTTGTGTGTGTGCTAATGAAGGTGTCAGGGATTGATTTAGGTGATGAATGTACAACTATGTAATGGTACTGTAAACAATCGAAAGTACAATTTGTTTTGTATGACTGCGTGGTATGTGAATATATCTCAATAAAATGATGATTTAAAAAAAAAAAAAAAAAAAAAAAAAAAAAAAGAGGATATTATGAACAACTGTATGGCAACAAACTGGATAATGTAGAAGAAATGGACAATTTCCTGGAAACATATGAACAACCTAGACTGACCAGAGAAGAAATAGAAGACCTCAACCAACCCATCACAAGCAAAGAGATCCAATCAGTCATCAAAAATCTTCCCACAAATAAATGCCCAGGGCCAGATGGCTTCACAGGGGAATTCTACCAAACTTTCCAGAAAGAACTGACACCAATCTTACTCAAACTCTTTCAAAACATTGAAAAAAACGGAACACTACCTAACTCATTTTATGAAGCTAACATCAATCTAATACCAAAACCAGGCAAAGATGCTACAAAAAAGGAAAACTACCGGCCAATCTCCCTAATGAATATAGATGCAAAAATCCTCAACAAAATACTTGCAAATCGAATCCAAAGACACATTAAAAAAATCATACACCATGACCAAGTGGGGTTCATTCCCGGCATACAAGGATGGTTCAACATAAGAAAAACAATCAATGTATTACAACACATTAAAAACTCGAAAGGGAAAAATCAATTGATCATCTCAATAGATGCTGAAAAAGCATTTGACAAAATCCAACATCCCTTTTTGATAAAAACACTTCAAAAGGTAGGAATTGAAGGAAACTTCCTCAACATGATAAAGAGCATATATGAAAAACCCACAGCCAGCATAGTACTCAATGGTGAGAGACTGAAAGCCTTCCCTCTAAGATCAGGAACAAGACAAGGATGCCCACTGTCACCACTGTTATTCAACATTGTGCTGGAAGTGCTAGCCAGGGCTATCCGGCAAGACAAAGAAATAAAAGGCATCCAAATTGGAAAAGAAGAAGTAAAACTGTCATTGTTTGCAGATGATATGATCTTATATCTAGAAAACCCTGAGAAATCAACGATACAGCTACTAGAGCTAATAAACAAATTTAGCAAAGTAGCGGGATACAAGGTTAATGCACGTAAGTCAGTAATGTTTCTATATGCTAGAAATGAACAAACTGAAGAGACACTCAAGAAAAAGATACCATTTTCAATAGCAACTAAAAAAATCAAGTACCTAGGAATCAACTTAACCAAAGATGTAAAAGACCTATACAAAGAAAACTACATAACTCTACTAAAAGAAATAGAAGGGGACCTTAAAAGATGGAAAAATATTCCATGTTCATGGATAGGAAGGCTAAATGTCATTAAGATGTCAATTCTACCCAAACTCATCTACAGATTCAATGCAATCCCAATCAAAATTCCAACAACCTACTTTGCAGACTTGGAAAAGCTAGTTATCAAATTTATTTGGAAAGGGAAGATGCCTCGAATTGCTAAAGACACTCTAAAAAAGAAAAACGAAGTGGGAGGACTTACACTCCCTGACTTTGAAGCTTATTATAAAGCCACAGTTGCCAAAACAGCATGGTACTGGCACAAAGATAGACATATAGATCAATGGAATCGAATTGAGAATTCAGAGATAGACCCTCAGATCTATGGCCGACTGATCTTTGATAAGGCCCCCAAAGTCACCGAACTGAGCCATAATGGTCTTTTCAACAAATGGGGCTGGGAGAGTTGGATATCCATATCCAAAAGAATGAAAGAGGACCCCTACCTCACCCCCTACACAAAAATTAACTCAAAATGGACCAAAGATCTCAATATAAAAGAAAGTACCATAAAACTCCTAGAAGATAATGTAGGAAAACATCTTCAAGACCTTGTATTAGGAGGCCACTTCCTAGACTTTACACCCAAAGCACAAGCAACAAAAGAGAAAATAGATAAATGGGAACTCCTCAAGCTTAGAAGTTTCTGCACCTCAAAGGAATTTCTCAAAAAGGTAAAGAGGCAGCCAACTCAATGGGAAAAAATTTTTGGAAACCATGTATCTGACAAAAGACTGATATCTTGCATATACAAAGAAATCCTACAACTCAATGACAGTAGTACAGACAGCCCAATTATAAAATGGGCAAAAGATATGAAAAGACAGTTCTCTGAAGAGGAAATACATATGGCCAAGAAACACATGAAAAAATGTTCAGCTTCACTAGCTATTAGAGAGATGCAAATTAAGACCACAATGAGATACCATCTAACACCGGTTAGAATGGCTGCCATTAAACAAACAGGAAACTACAAATGCTGGAGGGGATGTGGAGAAATTGGAACTCTTATTCATTGTTGGTGGGACTGTATAATGGTTCAGCCACTCTGGAAGTCAGTCTGGCAGTTCCTTAGAAAACTAGATATAGAGCTACCATTCGATCCGGCGATTGCACTTCTCGGTATATACCCGGAAGATCGGAAAGCAGTGACACGAACAGATATCTGCACGCCAATGTTCATAGCAGCATTATTCACAATTGCCAAGAGATGGAAACAACCCAAATGTCCTTCAACAGATGAGTGGATAAATAAAATGTGGTATATACACACGATGGAATACTACGCGGCAGTAAGAAGGAACGATCTGGTGAAACATATGACAACATGGATGAACCTTGAAGACATAATGCTGAGCGAAATAAGCCAGGCACAAAAAGAGAAATATTATATGCTACCACTAATGTGAACTTTGAAAAATGTAAAACAAATGGTTTATAATGTAGAATGTAGGGGAACTAGCAGTAGAGAGCAATTAAGGAAGGGGGAACAATAATCCAAGAAGAACAGATAAGCTATTTAACGTTCTGGGGATGCCCAGAAATGACTATGGTCTGTTAATTTCTGATGGATGTAGTAGGAACAAGTTCACTGAAATGTTGCTATATTATGTAACTTTCTTGGGGTAAAGTAGGAACATGTTGGAAGTTAAGCAGTTATCTTAGGTTAGTTGTCTTTTTCTTACTCCCTCGTTATGGTCTCTTTGAAATGTTCTTTTATTGTATGTTTGTTTTCTTTTTAACTTTTTTTTCATACAGTTGATTTAAAAAAGAAGGGAAAGTTAAAAAAAAAAAAAAAAAAGAAAAAAGACAAACAAGGAAAAAAAAAAAAGGATGTAGTGCCCCCTTGAGGAGCCTGTGGAGAATGCAGGGGTATTCGCCTACCCCACCTCCATGGTTGCTAACATGACCACAGACATAGGGGACTGGTGGTTTGATGGGTTGAGCCCTCTACCATAAGTTTTACCCTTGGGAAGACGGTTGCTGCAAAGGAGAGGCTAGGCCTCCCTGTATTTGTGCCTAAGAGTCTCCTCCTGAATGCCTCTTTGTTGCTCAGATGTGGCCCTCTCTCTCTGGCTAAGCCAACTTGAAAGGTGAAATCACTGCCCTCCCCCCTACGTGGGATCAGACACCCAGGGGAGTGAATCTCCCTGGCAACGTGGAATATGACTCCCGGGGAGGAATGTAGACCCGGCATCGTGGGATGGAGAACATCTTCTTGACCAAAAGGGGGATGTGAAAGGAAATGAAATAAGCTTCAGTGGCAGAGAGATTCCAAAACGAGCCGAGAGATCACTTTGGTGGGCACTCTTACGCACACTTTAGACAACCTTTTTTAGGGTCTAAAGAATTGGGGTAGCTGGTGGTGGATACCTGAAACTATTAAACTACAACCCAGAACCCATGAATCTCGAAGACAGTTGTATAAAAATGTAGCTTATGAGGGGTGACAATGGGATTGGGAAAGCCATAAGGACCACACTCCCCTTTGTCTAGTTTATGGATGGATGTGTAGAAAAGTAGGGGAAGGAAACAAACAGACAAAGGTACCCAGTGTTCTTTTTTACTTCAATTGCTCTTTTTCACTCTAATTATTATTCTTGTTATTTTTGTGTGTGTGCTAATGAAGGTGTCAGGGATTGATTTAGGTGATGAATGTACAACTATGTAATGGTACTTTAAACAATCGAAAGTACAATTTGTTTTGTATGACTGCGTGGTATGTGAATATATCTCAATAAAATGATGATTAAAAAAAAAAAAAAAAAAAAAAAAAAAAAAAAAAAAAAAAAAAAAAAAAGCATCAACACAAGCTGAGTCTTTTCTTTCATTTTGCCCAACAGCATCCTCATTCTGTTTTGGAGAGTAGGACAAGACTAGAGTAAGGGCTATTATGCATTCCTGAAGCTAACTGATAAATACAGGATCGGATAGTCTGGGGGAGCCCTCCCCTTAGACAAGGAATTGGAGGCAATGAACACATTCTGATTTTCCAGAAAAAGAGCTCTGTGGGCCCTTCCTATCACCACTGACCCCAAGGAGTAGATACATGTGCCTGGATTAACTACTAGTCTGAATCTGGTGTTTAATTACCTTGTTTGTCAATCACAGTTTTTCCAAAGTTCCTATAAGCATTGACTAAGAATTTAAGGGCAAATGATTTAAAAGAGAAAACAAAAAGATTCCCATAGTCATATGAAGAAAAACAGTTTTTCTGTGTTACCACCATCTTTTCTGGAACATAAGATAAGCAGGTATATAAGATGCATCCCAATTCCACATTTACATTTTGGGGTAAGAAAGTCTAACTTTCTAACTTTCTAACTTATTCATATATTGAAAGTGATTTAAAAGTAGTTTTGCTGGGGGGAACATATTACTTTTGGTTGATTAAAGTGTATTTTACTGTGTACTAAAACCCAGTACAACAATATTACCTTTACCTGCACTAACCCAGAAAAAAATATAAAATCAGCTAAAAAGAAATATTCTGGTATCAATGATTAATGTTCCATAGCAGAGTTAGTGTAACCATAAGCTTAAATCTAATATATTGAGGAATTAACCTCACTTTACCTCTCTCTAATCAGCTATGTTGTCTACAGCTTACTTATTTTGTTAAGGATCCTACCTTAAAAAATAACTTATCTGTGCTGTGATGTTTCGTATTGCGGAGATCTGCCACTAGGGGCAGCATTTTCTATTATTTTACTTGGATGGCCGGGTAACTTAGGTGTGCATTTCTGTGTGTGCAGGAAAAATATAGTACCTTGCGTTGTGACCTTAGGAAATCACTTGTCTTTGGGCTCCCGTTTCCTAAGAAAGGATTTGGGCTAGCTGATCTGAGGCTCTGACTTGAAAATACCATGATCCCGTGGTATTTTATTGCTGTTTTAAGATGGGGGAGTGTAGAGGAGGGCTGCGTTATAATTCCAGATACACCGTTATTACTTTTGCTCTGTGACTTGGAGCAAGTCAACTGCTCTATCTAGTTCTTACCTTGCTTAATTGTGAAAATGAGATGAAGCTAGTGTTTCCCAAATACATGTTCATCTTGCTACATGCAAATGCTAATCCCTGGTCAAATAAATTTTGAGGAACACAATGCAAAGAAAGTTGAGTGGGATTCTTTCTATAACCTCACAGAGCATTTTAAATGATAATGTGATAGATGCTGAGAGTGCAACGACTGATAAGGTGATGGTGGTGGTGAGAAGAAGAGAGAGAATAAGAGAAAAAAGGTGATAAAGATGATTTGACAAGACAAATAAGCAATATTTATCAAGCACTTACTAAGTGCCTCACAACATGCTAAGTCTTTTACCTGAATTCTTTCATATAATCCCCTTAGAAATCCTGTAAGAAAGGTATTATACTCTAATTATCTCCATTTTTCAACTGAAGAAACTTAGACTCCAAGAGGTTACAACTGTTGCTCGATATCTCTCCACTGATAACAGTAAATCTGAGATTCAGTCCAGTTCTGCTAAGACTCCAAGCCAAGGCTCCTCACACATGATATTTTGCCTCTTAACAATACTACAGACTTTCTTGAGAGGTTCATAGTCTGATAAATGCATCTTCTCTCAGATTTTAACCACTAGAAAGTAATAAACCAATTTTTGTCAAAACTGGGACATATAGGAAGCTCACATGGTGAGTTTAAGTGATACCCAGATGTGACCACAGTGGGGGAATGGTGCTCCCTTTTATTTTAAATTTTTATTTTGAAATACAGTGGACTCACAGGAAGTTTCTGCAAAAATAATACTGAATCCCATGTGTGCCGGTTTGTATGTATTATGTCCCCCAGGAAAAGCCATGTTCTTTGATGCAATCTTGGGGGGTAGACATATTAGTGTTGACTAAGTTGGAATGTTTGGATTAGGTTATTTCCATGGAGATACGCCTGACCCAACTGTAAGTGATAACTCTGATTGGATAATTTCCATGGAGGTGTGGCCCCGCCCATTCAGCGTGGGCCTTGATTAGTTTACTGGAGCACTATATAAGCTCAGACAGAAGGAGTGAGCTTGCTAGCCAAGCGGGACTCTTGGAAGAATGCACAGGAGCTGACAGAGAAGCTGCAGATGAGAGACAGTTTGAAGACGGCTGTTGAAAGCAGACTTTTGCTCCAGAGGATCCAAGAGAGGAAAAATGCCTCAAGAGCAATTAAGAGTGACATTTTTGAGGAACTGCAGCCTAGAGAAGAACGTCCTGGGTGAAAGCCATCTTGAAACCAGAACTCTGGAGCAGATGCCAGCCACGTGACTTCCCAGCTAGCAGAGGTTTTCTGGACACCATTGGCCATCCTCCAGTGAAGGTACCCAATTGTTGATGCATTACCTTGGACCTTTATGGCCTTAAGACTGTGTAACCAAATAAACCCCCTTTATAAAAGCCAGTCCATTTTTGGTGTTTTGCATTCCGGCAGCATTAGCAAACTAGAACACCCTGTATCCCTCATTCAGCTGCCTCCAGTGGTGACATGTTATATAACCGTAGTACAATATCAAAACCAGGAAACTGGCATTGGTGCCATATTGTTAACTGAACTACAGACCCTATTCAGATTTTACCAGCTTTTACATGTACTCATCTGGGTGTGTACATGAGTGTGAGTGTATATGTCAGTGGGTTGTGTGTGAGCGTGTGAAGTTCTATGCATATATTTGTGTAACCATCACTAAAATCCCAATACAGAACAGGTCCATCACCACAGTGGAACTCCCGCTTCAATCTTCATTTTCCAATTCACTTGAATACTTCAGGGAGAAAGTCTACGTATACAGCCACCGTTTCTTTATTACCTAACACTGTCTGCTTTCTTCTTTATCAAAGTGACCACAAGCCCCAACCTCAAAGTACTTAGCAGATGCAAAACCCACCTAACATGTATTGCATTATTTTGTTTTCCTCTCTAATTTTACACGTTTATTTGAAGTAGGAGATACTGGTTTACCAGGGTCACAAGCAGTGAGACAATTTTTGTTTTCTTTTAGACAAAGGTAAATAACAATACAGGTGGTATGCAGTTAGGACAAAAAAAGTTAGAGGAGATGACATGCAAATACTTGACATTTGGAGGACACTGGATTAAGAAAGAACTTTGAACCTAATTCAGATTCAGAGGTGTTGATGACATCCAACAGGAAAAAGAAAACACTGGCATTGTCCCGGGCAAGGCATAGCATGTCCACTAACACTGGAAATTAAAGAAGTGTGTTTTTATTCCTGTGTTTCAAGGCCTTTTTGTTAAAGGAGATTTCAATTTGGCTGGTCACTCACAACAGTGACTCATTCTGCCAGTCTTTGTGTTCTTTGTGTTATTAAATATTGCTGCTGCAGAGGAGGTGGCTGCTGTAGCTAGAAGAGGCAGCAGCTCTCTGCAGGACGGCTGGCTGGCCTCTGACAACAGCTCCTGATCCCACAAAGGGCAGGTCTGCAGTTTGCTAGAATGAGCTGGGCGGAAAATGAGAAGAAAACTCTTTGAATCGGTCCCAGGAAGAACTGAATGTGCATTGAAGCTGGCGTGGCAGAGGTGATGCTGAAAGGCAATTAAACACGAGCGGCTAATAGAGGTGGCTCAACTAAATGTTTAACTCATTATTTCGGCTTTCGTGTCTCTTCTTGTTCAAGTAATTCAAAGAATATATTATGGAACTTTCAGATAAATGGTTTAAATCCGTGCTGAGTCCCAAATCAATTAATTCGTAAAGCCTTACTGCTGGAAATAATGTCAGGCCCGTCTTTTTCTGGGCAACTGATTTTTCAAGGTGATTTGGCTTACAGTTCCTCAAAGTTTTCACTTTGTATGTGAAATGATGTAGTTGGTTTGTTTGCTTAAATCATTCATTCATTTATTCAATAAAGATTTATTGAGCCATGCAATGTGTCCTAGGTATTAGAGATATAGAGATTGAACAACTCGAGTTCTTACCTTGGAGCTTGCATGTCTTTGGGGAGGCAGACAGTAAACAGATAAATGCATGTTGCCATCCCACATAGTTGTGGGCACAATGAAACAAACACACACATAGTGGGGGAGAGAAGTGAGGGCCTCTCTAAGGAGGGGACAGTCTGAGCAATAAATCAGAAAGCATTTACTGAACAGCTACTATATGCTAGGCATTCTGTGGGTGGTGGTGGGGAGGATAAAGGGGAATAAAAAGATTTAATGGACACCCACCTTACAGGCAAGGCATAAGGAGCCATCATAATGATTTTGAAGGATTATGCAGCACTTTCCCCAATATCCCTCCAAAACAGCCATTGCTATTTTCATTTTACAGTGAAGATTTGGGGACTCAGAAAATGTAAATAACTTCTCCACAGCTGAAAAGTGCTGGCACCAAGATTCTAGCTCAGATCTGTTTGGTCCTAAAGCTGTTTCCCTCATGCCTCATTACCTTTTCTTACAGATAGAATGTGCTGCTAGGATTGGAGAAGGGACAGGTGAATTAAACACCCTTGGTGATAGAGCAACCATAGCCATGTAGAAACTAGAACACAAGGTACTCATAACCCAGTTTTATTATTTCACTGATGAATCAAAAGGTATTTGAGGACCTTACTGGGTTTTGGGGTTCAGCATTCTGAACATCAATAATCACTGATCTGTAGATACAGGGAAGTATTGACAAATAAAAAAATTACTGTGGTTAATATGCTTCTGAGTAGTGGAAATTTTGACTCATAATAACAGATGAGAAAATTGAATACTTTGCAGATTTCCCTCCCTCCCGTACTCCAGATGCATCTATCAAACTAAGGTCTCCGCTTTAAGCCTAGCAGGCATTTCAAGTTCAGCATACCCAAGACTGAACTTCTGATCCTCCCCCCAAAAACCTTCTTCCCCCACAGTTGTTCCCATCTGATGCCATGACAACTCCGTCTTTCCAGTAGCTCAGGACAAAATCTCAGAAGTATCCTTGCCTTTCTCTTGACATCCAGTCTTCAGAAAATCGTCCTGGCTTTATTCTCAAATATATTCAGAATCTCACCACTTCTCACTTTCTCCACCTTTAGCATCCCAATCTGAGACATCTTCAACTCACTTGGATTTCTGCAATAGCCTCTTAACAGGCCTGCTGGTTTCACTCCTTCCCTCTCTCTAGTCAATTCTCAACTCAGCAGTCAGAGCAATCCTTTTAAAATGCTTCTCAGATCATGACCCTCCTCTGCTCAAGATCCTGCAGTGGTTCCCAATTTCATGCAAATTTAAGGCAAAGCTTAAACAGTGGCATAAAAGAACTTGATGTGATGTTGTGCTCCCATCACTCTCTAAACCGCTTCTACTAATATTCTTGTCGTCTGCTCCTGGACACTGTTCTTGCTGTCCCTTGATTGTGCCCCTTGGAGCCTTTGCTCTAGTTTTCCCTCTGCCTGGAACAAACGCTGGCCTCAGAGACCTACTTGCCTATGTCCCTCACCTTTTCCAAATCGTTACTGAAGGTTCACCTTCTCAATGAGAGCTACACTGACCGCCCTATTGAACGTTCCAAGCTACCTTCTCCCTGTCTGGGCACCCTCAGTCCCCTTTGCTCTACTTTGTGTTTTTTCCACAGTACAAGTTTCATCTCTGGGGTAGGGTGAATTAGGAACCCCCAACAAACACATGTTCTTCATCTAATCTGCATCTCTGTGGGGATGAGAGCTTTTGAAGATATTATTTTTAGTTAAGGTGTGGCCAACTGAATTGGGGTGGAGTTCATCCATAATACTGAAGGCCTTATAAAGAGAACCTGGAGGTGACAGAAGCCAGAAAGGAGAAGAAATCACCATGTGAGAGGAGGCAGGGATATAAGCCAAGGAACCCACGGGCTGGCAGCTAGTACAAGAAGGCTACAGACTCTGGGAGAAAACAAGCCTTACCAGTATCTCGATTGTTGACTTCTTTTTGCCCCAAAGCCACGAGTCAAGAAATTCCCATTGTTTAAGCCAACCCATTGTGTGGTCTTTGTCATAGCAGCTCTGGCAAACTAAGACAATCTTCTATCAGACTGTGTAATTTCTCTATTTCATCTATTGTCTGAATTCCCCTGCAGGTATGTGTTCTATGGGGGCAGGTATCTGTTCATGCACATATCCCAAGCACCCAGCACAGTGCCTGACACAAAATAGACACGCAATAAATATTTATAGAATAAATGAACGACTGTCCCAAAGAGGACAATCTCCTGCCCTTCAACCTAATTGAAGGTTAGCATATGTAATGAATTGAGAAAGCTTAGGCCAATGCTGTATGAAGAGTGAGACAAAAGAATCTAATTTTTCCAGTTCATCTGCTCTCCTGATCGCGTGCATGCTAGGGATCCTGAACATCATACTACTGACAACTCTGGAGTCTGGAAATTAAAGTAACCATGAGCAGTTAAAAATTCAACTTTTCTGGGGCATTTTGCAATGTGGGCAGCAGCTGGTTTGTCCCACAGGCAACCCCCTAGCAGGGCAGGTCAACTGCAGCCCACATCATTTCAGAGGAGTTCTGAGCAGATTAGAAAATCTGACAAGATGCTGTCCCTTGGGTTCTTTTAAAATTCCCTCTCCAGAGAGGAAGACCAGGGGCTTTAGTGGGTAAACTTCTGCCACTACAACAATCTATCCACCGTTGCATGCTGAAAGGAATGATGGAGTAGAGAGGGGATGTGTTTACTGAGCAGGTGAGTGGGAATGGGTGCAATGTGTAAAACAGTGGTCCCTTAGTGGGCAGCACAGTCTGTCTCTCCATTATCGCTGGAGAGACAGAATGAGAGCAAGAAGGCGGTACAGATGTGTGGAGGTGGTGAATGTGTCTTTCGTCTGCCCTCTCTTCACCTGTTGAGGGCTTCCCACCTCAGGGTCCTGGGGTTGGCCGAACCCATGACACCTGGCACTGGACAGATGAGATCGAGAGCAGTTTATTATTTACGTAGACTCACAGCCCGGGGGAGAACACTGCCGGCCATGCAGGGTACCCAGGGGCTGCTCTCAGGAACAGCGTGAACTGGCAGGGGACGTGGGAAGCAGCCTTTGTAGCAAAAAGAGGGTGGGGTGACCTCCATTTCTGGGGGAGGCGTGATTAACTTGCTTCAATAATTTAAGGGGCTGGCAGGGAAGTGAACCCTATTAGATGGAGAACTGGGAGGAGAGGAGTGTAGCTGAGAGGGGAGCTAACCTCGCCTGCCAAGTGGGAGGCATATTTGGTAAGAGCAGGAGGACTCACGGTTACGTCTTTGGGACCCCGTGAGGCTCAAAGATGTTAAGGCAGCACATAAAATTTTAGACCTTTCGGTACAATGTGGTAGTGGGAAGATGAGAGGACAGGGTATGAAGCCGTTGTCTTGGAGAGTTGGAAAGAGGAATCTCCAGAAGCCCAGTAGCTGTGTCCTCCTGGGCTGGAGGCCAGTTCAGGTGTGTAGTTGCACAGAGTGACAACTTTGTTTACAAACAAAGCAACACGCCAATACCTAGAAAGAAACTGAAGAAAGTAAAACAAAATGCTAATGAGAAAACATTCCTCTGGCCATGGGCATTTATTGAGCTTTCTCAGGCCTGACTTGGTTTTCTTGTTCCTCACATGGTCTTGATGGGAAGATTTGATGCTGGGTAACTCAGATCCTCTTAGCCCTCGTGTGTAAAACATCCGTGAATCCATAGAATCATGTCAACCTGCATCAGAGGCTTAAAAATGTTCAAACTCTGTGATCCATTAATGCTGTTTTGGAGTCTCTATCTTAAGCAATCAATCTTCTAATATTCTAAAGCTTCAAATGCAGAGATGTTAACTATAAAACTGCAAATGGATAATAACAAAAATAATTGATAATGGTCTAATTGTCCAACTGAAGGAAAAGGGTTTGGTAAATTAGGATGGACCCACAATTGCACTTAAACCTTTTGATACTTGGGGCTCATAATATGTGTATGTCAATATTTATTAAAGCCTTGTTTTGCAACAGGAGACAAAGTGGGAATACCTAAATATTTGTAAATAGAAGTATGGTTAAATACATTACAGAATATCCATACAATAGAATGATAGGCAGCTGTTAAGAATAATGAGGTAAATATATATGTACAAACATGGAAAAATATCCATGTAGATAAACTCCTTCGAGGGTGTTTTTGTTGTTGTTGTTGTTGTTCACTGATATAGCATCAGCATTTAGAAGAGTATCTAGATGTAGTAGGTGCTCAATAAATAACATTTGAATAAGAAATATATTTCTTATCAAAAAAAAAAAAAAGAAAGAAAGAAGAGACTACAAAAACATATACCCTATAAGCAATTTGTCAATACTATCTGTTAGTCAGGATAGGATAGATTACGCTGCTGTAACAGAAAACCCCTAAATAAAATAATTTGTGTTATTTCTGTTATTTCTTGCTTTACATATCCATCATGAATTGACTGGGAGCTCTGCTCTACATTGCCTTCTCTCTGGGACCCAGATGATGAAGCAATTGCTAACTAAAGCACATTCCAGTTGTTTTGGCAGAGAAAACAAAAAGCTCTGCAGGGTCTTCCTTCAGCAATTAAATACTCACAACTTATTGGCCAGAACTCATCATATGGTCTAACCAAAACATAAACAGCCAGCAAGTACAACACAACTATATGCCTGGGAAATGGAGAGCTGGAAATATTTGGCCAGTGGTACAAATGACTATCACAAACACCATATTGGAATTCACATGCAGAATTGTTAAGAATAATTAGAAGTAAAGACAATTTGAAAAGGTGCAAGGAGTTAGTTTTCAATTTTTATTTTGTATACTTCATTTTTTTTGACATTTTGCAACAAATGTATTCTACAAGGAAATATTTTTTAAATCCTTCTTGAAAAGGTGATCATATACATAAATTTAAAATGCATATTCATATAATGAAACATTCTGCACCTTTAAAAATATTTAGGAAGTGATATAATCACACAGAAATTTTTATGCTGTGATGTTAAGTGAGCAAAGTAAGATAAAAACTTTTTTATATGGTACCATTTCAGTTGTCTAAAGAAATGCTTAGAAAAAGAATATTAGAAAGAAGTATGCCAAAATATTAGCAGCACTTTATTCAATATATTATACCTGTTTTCTTCTTCTCCTTCTCCTTAATATTATGTTAGACTCTCCAAACTTTCTGCAATGATTAAGTGTTGCTATTATAAAGAGAAAAGATATAAATGATAAAAGGCTGATGTCCAGAGAAATGATGGTCTATATATGCCAACTATAACTCTTAACATAAGTGGGCAAATATGTGCACAGCCATAACTTTTTAGAAAAAAAGTAATAAATGGTCATTTCCTGTCTCTGAAAACCTTGAGTGTTACAAAATCCCTAGAAATAGGAATGGGATTATAGCAAAAATAGTTACTCTCAAGAGTTGTTCATTTAATATAAAATGAGGGAAAACCTAAATTTTATAAGAAACTACTTTCAACTGCTATTCTAAAGTAACTCTTCTACAAAACTTCAAATACCAAAAAAAGAAAAAAAAAAAAAAAGATTTTCCATTTCACCAAAATAGATCATTATTTTCCACTGGTTTTGATTAAAACACTCAGAATCAATGTTCGTATCCTACTTGCTTCATATATATAGTTGTGTCTGAATTTAATATTATGTTGAATTGCAGAATTTCAAAGTCAGAAGGCCCCTGAGCAATAATATATTGAAAGAAATGGAAACTCAAAAAGATAAAAACAAAAAATAGCTGGCACTATGGAACTTTGAATAGGAAGTGAGATACGGTAGGTTAGTATAGGCTGGAGTGAAATAGTGACACATCCTAGAGTAATTTGGGCAGATAATAAAAAATATATTTACAGCCTCCCCCTCCCCAGCCCCAAGGATCTGGGGGAAGGTGCGGATGTGTTGGACTTCCTCACCTGGACTGGTGTTGATGTTGTCACAAACATTGGGACTGGCGGTTTGACGTGCTGAGCCCTCGAGCATGGGACTTGCCCTTATGAAGCTCATTACCACAAAGGAGTGTCTAAAGTTGTATGTAATGGTGCCTAAGAGTCTCCCCCTGAGTACCTCTTTGTTGCTCAGATGTGGCCCTCTCTCTTTCTAACTGAGCCATCTCGACAGGTGAACTCGCTGCCCTCCCCCCTACGTGGGACCCGACTCCCAGGGGTGTAAATCTCCCTGGCAACACAGAGTATGACTCCTGGGGATGAATGTGGACCCGGCATCATGGGACTGAGAGTATCTTCTTGACCAAAAGGTGGATGCAAAATGAGACGAAATAGTTTCAGTGGCTGAGAGATTCCAAATGGAGTCGAGAGGTCACTCTGGTGGACATTCTTATGCACTATATAGATAACACCTCTTAGGCTTTAATGTATTGGAATAGCTAGAAGTAAATACCTGAAACTACCAAACTCCAACCCAGCAGTCTGGACTCCTGAAGACAATTATATAATAATGTAGATTACAAGGGGTGACAGTGTGATTGTGAAGACGTTGTGGATCACACCCCCTTTATCTAGTGTATGGATGAGTGGAGGAATGGGGATAAAAACTAAAGGACAAATGGGGTGGGATGGGGGGATGATTTGGGTGTTCTTTTTTCACTTTTATTTTTTATTCTTGTTCTGGTTCTTTCTGATGTAAGGAAAATGTTCAGAGATAGATTGTGGTAATGAACGCATAACTATGTTATCATACTGTGGACAGTGGATTGTATATCATGGATGATTGTATGGTGTGTGAATGTATTTCAATAAAACTGAATTTAATAAAAAAAAATAGCTGGCACTTATTGGGCACTGGATCTGTGTGAAGTGCGTATTCAGTTGGGTTTCTCCACCTTGGAACTATTGATATTTGGGGCCAGGTAATTCTCTGTTCTGGGGACTTGTCCTGTGCACCGTGGGACATTTAGCAGCATCCCCTGCCTCCAACCACTGGATGCCATGGCAACCTCCCTCCCCTGTCACTCAGTTATGACAACCGAAACATCTCCAGACATTGCCTGGGGTCTCCTGTGGGACATTTGAGAACGCTGTCAAACAACCTTTAAAAAAAAAATTCTCATGACAAGGGAGAGATGATGCCCATTTTACAGACAGAAAAACCAAGGCTCAGAGAACTAGCTTGCTCCTAGTCACACAACTAATAGGTGATGGTACCAGGACTCACATCCAGGTCAAACCCCCACATAATAATACATGGGTAAACACATCTGCAATGTCAGGCATCACACTAAGCCCTTGACATCTACCCCTTCGTAGAGTCCTCACATCGGCCTTATGAAATGGGTTCGCTCATCATACTTGTTCTTGTGGTAGGAAAAAACTGAAACTCAGTGAGGTTAAATAACTCGGCCAAGGTCACACAGCTAAACAGTGTGAGCCTGGATTAGAAAACAGCTCCTTTGGATTCCAGAGTCCACACTCTTCTTAGTGAGCACACTCAAATGCACCCAAATCCTGAGGGTTTCTTATTATGACATACTCATGGCCAAGGAAGGGAGAGAGAGAATATGGTTTTCTCATACATTTGGACGTAAGGTGTGCTGTAATTGAGCTCGTTGGTCATTCATTCGTTCATTCATTTATTCATTCATTCATTCACACCATATCCCCCAAACACTGGGGAGCTGGTAAAGAGCATGGTTTCAAATCCTGCTCTACCCATTACCAGTTGTGTGACTGTGGCTAACTTACTTAAGCTTCCTGAGGCTCAAGCCTCATTTTCCTCATTTGTAAAATTGTGATAAGTACCTACTTTGTAGGATTATTATGAAGATACAATGAAATAATGCATGGAGAATGCATAGCATAATATAAGGCATGTAGTAAATGATCACTAGAAATTTTAGTCAGTGTTATTATTGTCATGTTGTTGTGTTCCTTCCCAGAAGGAATTGAACTGGCTAAGTTCTGAAGCTTGCAGAGTTGAATAATATGAACAGAGTCAAAGAAAAACCATCATACTAGGGAAATGAAATTGTAAAGTCAAAGCAATTCCTAAGTAGTCTAATATGATTGAATTACCTGCTTTTCCATATGTTAACTTAATCCACATTAACCCATGTTCATCATTAAATTAAAAAAAAAATGTTTGACTCTATGTTGGCAAATGTGATGAAATATCCTTACTACACAATTGTACTCAGAGGAAACTAAAATACATTTACAATTTTTTAGACTTCTTCACATCATTTTGCCTGTTTCTACTTTGAAGATTTGGGGGCGAAAAAGAAAACAACTTCTGTTGCTAGGAACATTTCAGTAAATGAAGATATTTTTCTGCCCACAAAGATGCCCCTATGAACCAGTTCTCCTGTTCTCCCCCAAACCATATAACACGTAGATGTGAGGCTGAGTCTGAAGATGTTTGTTAAGGCTAGTCACTTCAGTTCCAAAATTTTTACATGTTTAAGACTCAAAAAGGGAGGAAAAAACAGGTGGGTGAATAACTTAAATTCTTTCTTCCAGGAAAGCTTGCCCAATTTGTATTTATCTTTATCCAAATAGAATGAATACTCTAAAAATCATGCAGGAATACTAGGTCAAATATTTAGTGGTCAGGATTTGGCATTGGAAGTCTTATGATCATGTGTCTCACTTTATAAAGTTACCCTCAACTAATATGCATGGAATTAGTTCATTCACCCACCTCGGAAGGATCTTTCAGCTCTTGGAAGATTAAATTTAAAAAGATAATGCCTTTGGAAAAGTACTTGAGCCCATATGAGAATAACCAGATTAATCTTCCTGAGAAGTAATCGGGTTAATACGTTTGGGAAAGCAATCGAGCATAGAGGTTAATTGTGGCGGCTTCAGAATTTGACAGGCTGGGTTCAGATCCTAGCTCTGCTGTTTCGTTGTTGCGGCAAGCAGACTCTAACATGCCCCCAGTGATCCCCACCTCCTGGGATTCATGTGTTGGTGCAGTACTCCCCACTCAAGAGTGGGATGGCCTGCCGACTTGCTTCTAACCAAAAGAACATGGCAAAAGGGATGGGATTTCACTTCTGTTATTAGGCTACATAAGATGCGAGTTCTGTTTCGCTAGAAGACTTTCCCACCCTGCTGGCTCTGATAAAGCTTCCATGTCGTGAGCTGACATGTTGGAGAGCTCCATGTGCCAAGAGACTGAGGGTAACCTGAGGCCAGTGGCCAGCAGGGAGCCAAGGCCCTCAGGCCAACACCTCTCTAGAAACAGAATCCTGCCAACAACACTGCAAGTGCACTTGTAAATGGATCCTTCCCCACTTGAGTCTTCAGATGAGACCTCAGGCCAGGCCAATACATTGAGTGCAGCCTCATGAGGGGTCCTGGGGCAAAGCACCCAGCTAAGCTGTGTCTCGACTCCTAACCCACGGACACTGTGAGATAATAAACTTTCATTGTTTTAGGCTGCTAACTTTGTGTTGATTTGTTACATAGCAATAGATAACTAATACAGTGCTTACACCACCTTGGGAGTGCTTACACCACTTAAGCACTCTGAGCCCCAGTTCTCTATCTGTAAAATGGAGATGCCAATAACCTACTTCCCAGGGTGGCTGAGAGGATGTAACAAGCTAAATGCTCAGCATTGTAGCTGGCACATTCTAAGTTTATGATGACATTTACTTTGTTTTATTGATTCTGTATTCTCGATGCACACCAATTTCAGAAGATAATTAATGCAATATACAGGAGTTTTAAATAAACAAGCCAATTTTTTTGGAAATCATATTTCAAGAAATTCTGTTACAGTAGATGCAAGAGGAAGACAGTTTGGTTTCTATGGCCTTGTTCTTGCATAGTGAGAGTTGGGGGAGTCAGCTGTGTATCAGTACCCCAAAGGGAGGCAACTGGAAACAAAAGTCCCATAGAAAAAGCTAATGAAAAAGGAGTGCACACTTACTGGATGTGCTGGTTTATATATATTATGTAGCCCAGAAAAAGCCATATTCTTTAATATAATCTTGTGGGGGCAGACATATTAGTGTTGATTAGGTTGGAAACTTCTGATTGTTTCCATGGAGATGTGACCCACTCAACTGTGAGTGACACCTTTAATTAGGGTGTGACCTCTGATTTAATGTTTCCATGGAGGTGTGGCCCTGCCCATTCAGGGTGGCTTTTGATTAGTTCACTGGAGTCCTATAAAAAGAGCTCACAAACAGAGGGATCTCAGAGCAACTGAGAGTGACATTTGGAGCTGCAGCCAAGACAGACATTTTGGAGACAGCCATTGGAAGTAGACTTTTGCTAGTCCAGAGTGTGCCTGGGAGAAATTAAGAGACTACTCACCAGACACCAAGAAAGAAACATCCTGGGAGAAAGCTATTTTGAAATCCAATCTGGGAGCAAGCAGACGCCAGACACATGCCTTCCCAGCTAACAAAAGAGGTTTTTCCCTAATGCCAATGGCCTTTCTGCAGTGAAGGTACCCTATTGTTGATGGCTTACCTTGGACTCTATGGCCTTCGGACTGTAACTTTGTAACCAAATAAACCCCCTTTATAAAAGCCAATCCATTTCTGCTATTTTGCATAAAGGCAGCATTAGCAAACCAGAACCCTGGATAAGAGTAAACTGGTCTATCCATGACTTAGAGGTTAGTTTGGCAAGGTGGGGGGTGGGGGGTGGGGGATGGGGAGTGGGAGCTGGGGAGGGCACCCAGGCAAAACCATCTACATTTTGCATGTGTATGCTCTTTAATTTAACATTCCCATTTTAAGGAATTTATTCTTAAAAATTATCATAAAAGTGCACCAATATGTTTACATTGTTCATCACAGCACTGCTTATAAGCATTAGGTTGAACCGTATAAAATTTCTGATCTTCAACCATTTTTTAATCTATTAAAACAGCTACTTCATTTAGTTCCAAATAAAAGCATAGACTTAAAACAACTCCAGAATCCAAATGGAATTGTGTAACAGTAGCATATTGTTTATAGATTTACATGGAACAATGGTGTCAACATCTTACACAAAGAAAGCAGCTTATAAAATAGCATCCTTTCATTCCCTGAAGCATGTTCATGGAGCTCTCTGGCTAGTGTGAAAGGCATGGAAATAAATGAGCAAATTCTAATTCGTGTGCATGTATTCCTCACTTCCTGGTGCTTCCAGGTGGAGGATCTTGCATTTTAGTCACCTTTCTGAACATTCTCCATTCCTTCTCGACTCCCCAGAGGAGGACAGAGAATAAACTGAGCATAATTGGCCCAGAACCTTCTGCTTTCTCTCCTTGGGTCTGCCTGGTTCAGAGATGGGCTGCTCTGATCCGCTCCTGGAACCGAGCAGTTTCTGCCCCTGTTGAGAGAGGCCCACCACAGCCAGGCAGTATATTAGAAAACCCACTTAGTTATTATCCAAACTAGCTTTTTTTTTTTTTTAATAATAGAAGAGATATGTTCATTTCCTTATAAATCTGTTCTGGTTCAGTAATGCTGCCATTATGCAAAATACCAGAAATGGATTGGCTTTTATAAAGGGGGTTTATTTGGTTACAAAGTTACAGCCTTAAGGCCATAAAAGTGTCCAAGCTAAGGCATCAACAATACGGTACCTTCACAGAAGAATGGCCAATGGCATCTGGAACATCTCTGTTGTCTGGGAAGGCACGTGGCTGTTATCTTCTTCCTTTGCTCCCAAGTTGTGTTTCAAAATGGCTTTCTCCCAGGATGTTTCTCTCTAGGTGTCTGGGGGCACCTAGAGAAACTCTTAGTTTCTCCCAGGCAATTACGGGAGTAGCAAAAGTCTACTTCCAATGGCCATCTTCAAAATGTCTCTCTTGGCTGCAGCACCAAGCTCTTTCTGTCTGAGCTCTTTTATAGGACTGCAGTGATTAAATCAAGACCCACCCATTGGGTGGGGTTCACATCTCCATGGAAACAATTCAATCAAACTTTTCACCCGCAGTTGATTGAGTTGCATCTCCATGGAAACACTCAATCAAAGGATTCCAACCCAATCAACACTAATACGTCTGCCCCCACAAGATTGCATCAAAGAACATGGCGTTTTGGGGGACATAATACATCCAAACCAGCATAATAGCTAATAAAATATCCTTATATATCTAATAAAGGAAATATATTGATATCCACCTGCATGATTCCTGTACCTATCTCTTAATTGTTTATGAACTAAAATGGAGAACTAGCATTATTTCCTGGGTCCCCCAAAATGCCAAACACACACCCATACACACACACACACACACACACACACACTCCTATAGACAGTAAAAAGATATGTATTCCATACTGTTTACTGTGGCAATATCTGGGAAGGATTTCATTTTCTCCTAATTATTTTAATATTTATAATAACCACAACTTTATTGGGTAATTGTACTTTCATGGAAAATTAAGGAAGTCCCTTAGACTACCAAGTTGGCAGACAAAACATATGAATGCAAAACCGGCAAAGAAGGGTCAGAAAATAAAATAAAATTGGAAAGAATTCAATATACAATATTTTTAAAATATAAGCATCTAAATACCAATGATGGAAAGAAAATCAGAATTTGGTTGGACTTTCTTATCCTTATTTTGGTTTTAATTTCAATTATAGAGAAAAGGACACCATGGTTTTGCATCTTGGGCTTCTAAAAGTCTTAATCCAATTTTTAACATGGATTTCAGCTATCCAGGAATATTGTTTACAAAGAACAGCTTTCTCTAATAAAGCACTAAGGGACAAAGCAGGGGGGGAAATCTCTTTGCATCCTTGTTTTTTAATTTCTCCTGAACTAATAGTCTGTGTTAGGCAGGGCTAAAGGTTAACTGTTGTGTTCTGCTTTTACCGTTTTGCATATGTTGGTGACAGTCTTAACAGCTGGGCTGTAGAGCATCACCGCACAGCATGGCTTGAGAACACAGGCCAAGTGACTGATTTGTAATCAGTGCTATTTCTGGTACCACCTGAGACCTTGAATAGAACAACCATCAGCTTTAGAACATTTTGTTGTCTACCTGACAGGCAGGACTAAATTCCATCCCTCCTTGCTTCCCTTCGATGAGGCAGCTTGGTATAATATCACTTCCCTGACGAGAGGTACTTTCTTAGCTTCCCATTGCTGTTGTGACAAACTACCGCAACCTTCATGTCCAAAAACACAAACTGATTATCTTAGGGTTCTGGAAGTCAAAAATCTGAAATGTGTCTTCTAGACTAAAATCAAGGTGTCAGCAGACTTGTGTTCTTTCTGAAGGCTCTAGGGAGAATCTGTTTCCCTGCCTTTTCCAGTTTCTAAAGGCCACCTGCATTCCTTAGCTCGTGGTCCCTTCCTCCATCGTCAAAGCCAGTAGAGTAGCATCTTCAATTCTCTCTCTGATTCTCTGACTTCTGCTTCTATGGTCATACCCCCTTCTCTTCCTCAGTTTCCATTTTATGAGGACCCTTATGATTACATTGGGCCCACCCATAGAGTCTAGATAATGTCCCCATCTCAAGATCCTTTACTTAATCCCATCTGCAAAGTCCCTTTTACCATGTAAGGCAACATAGCCACAGGTTCTGGGGATTAGGACATTGACATTTTGGGGGTCAATTATTCAGCTAACTGCAGGAACATATTCCAATACAAAATAACATCAAATCACATTTGTTATCCTCTGTTATTCTCTTCTCAATTCCCTCTCAGTCGTGCTGATGACACAAGGGGACAGTCTCAGCTGGTGCTAGCATGCCTTCAGCACCTTTCTAATGCTTGCTAATCTCCTTCCTTTACCCAAGATCAGGCTTCCAGCTCAGAACTTTTGGCAGAAATACATCTAGCTGGAATCAAATAATGCTTTCACTATATTTGTTTTTACAGTTACCTTCTACTATAAAAGTTGATAGGGGTTTTCCACTTTCATTTTATATTTAAGTTTAAAAAGTGACTTAATTTAAAATTTTAGCTAAGTAACTAGTCCAGGAGGGATGCAGATATGACAGATATTGTGGAGGTTGTATCCACATCACTGAAGTTTGAGAAACACAAGTATATCCCAAAAAGCTCTTTAAGCAGAGAATCAGGGTGACACATTGCTTTCTCTGGGTGGCCTTGTCAACTTCCAGTCACTCTGAATCCTACTCTATAAACTGTGCATAATAAATGGAGACAATGTACATAACCCATTGGGATCATTGTGGATCCCAATAAATGGTAACTGTTATTAAAATTATTTCTATGACTGTCGATGCATCAATTTCCTTAAAAGGCTTCTTATAACCTTATTAATTTTTCCTTTTCACTCTCCAAGCCTGACTTCCTCACACAATACATAGCTTAGATAGATAAGATACTCCTGATGAAAAGTAGACTGAGATTATCCCAAATTCCCTTAAGAAACTGAGGAGGTTATTTAAATTTTAGGTTATTTAAAATACACTCTGATAGACTGATTCTGATGATATTTTGCCAGATATTTGGTATTTCTAGGGAGAGACTTCCAGATTTCCTCCTACTTTATCATTTTCACTGACATCATTCTGTAATTTAACTCTTGACTTAAATTCCATCATAAGTATTGTTTCTTCAGAATTAATAGTCTGTTTTCTTCTGAGTTTCATGAACTAAAAAAAGGACAGGTCAAAACAAAAGTTGCAAGGGCTCAGATGCTGGAACATTTAATAGACTCAATGCAAAAAGAAAGTGTTCCCTTGAAACTTTATCCAATACAAAAAACTGGGTCACAATCATATAAATTTCCTTAAACGTTTGTTATTTTCCTCCCAAAGTCTCCACCTAAACTCATCCCAAATAAGCTGAAAGGAGGCTGAGGGGTTTCTTGTCCATTCTGGCCTCAGTAGACCTCCATATCTGCAGGCTGACACTTTATCTTCCGTGTGGAGGACATTCAAGTCACTTGTCTAAACAACAGCTGTGCTAGACACACTATTGCAGAAGTTCTCAGAAATTTCTTTCAGTAGAAAACTTCCTGTCAACAAGTCTTCCCAGGTCTTAGAAATTTGTGTTCATTGAGTCTTCATTCTTAATATTCATGCTCACATTTACTGTTCTGGTACTTTTCAAATGAATTACATTTAATTCTCAAAACAGGCAAAACTGAGAGTCTGTGATGCCTTCTGCTGGCCTTCAACCCAACAGTCCTTGGAGCTTTGCAAACAACTTATTTCCTCTGTTAAATCCCTTTCTGCTTGGAGCATCTACAGTGGTGCCTTTTTCTTGACAGAGCTCTGACTGGGACCACATCCCTTTGGTATGGATGCTATTATTATTATCCCCATGTTACAGAGGAAGAAACAGAGGCACAGCTAAGCTAATAATCCTTTCCTTTGCACTTGATAAACAGCTTCTATGTACCAGGGACTGTGCCAGGCTCAGGGGTAAAATGATGACCAAGTCATCATTCTCAGGAACGTTTCAGCCTAGAAATCAAGTTCTCGAATGGCAAAGTTTAACATGGAGTCCTTGCTACAATATATCATACACATCAGATTATCTCCCTACATATACATTTCTCCTTGAGACCTATAGTGTCCCAACTTACAAATATGAGCAACATTTCACACAACACATTGAACCTGAAAATTTATTCAACAGTGGTTAAGTCCTTTAGGTTTGAGAGATAAATAAATAAGGTGTATGTATGTATGAAAGTGAAAAGACAACCTACTCAATGGGAGAAAATATTTGGAAACCACGTATCTGATGAGGGTTTAATATCAAGAATATAAAAATAAATCCTACAACTCAACAATAAAAAGACACACAACCCAATTAAAAGTGGGCAAAAGACTTGAATAGACCTTTCTCCAAAGAGGAAGTACAAATGCCTGAAAAGTATATGAAAAGATGCTCAACATTACTAGCTATTAGGGAAATGAAAATCAAAACCATAATGAGGTACCATTTCACACCCACTAGAATGCCTACTATTAAAAAAACACATAAAATTACAAAAGTTTTGGAGAGGATGTAGAGAAACAGGAACACTCATTCACTGCTGGTGGGAATGCAAAATGGTGCAACCACTCTGGAAGACAGTTTGGCAGTTCTCCTCAGAAAGCTAAGTAAGTATAGAATCACCATATGACCTGGGAATCCCTGTATTAGGTCTATACCCCAAAGAATTGAAAGCAGGGACCTGAACAGAAATTTTCACACTAATGTTTATATGGCATGACTTACGATTGACCAAAGATGGAAGCAACCCAAGTGTCCATCAACCAATGAATGGATAAACAAAGTGTTGTAGATGCATACAATGGAATATTATTCAGCACTAAAAAAGGAATGAAGTTCTGTTACATGCGACAACAAGGATAAACATTGAAGACATCATATTAAGTGAAATAAGCCAAACACAAAAGGATAAATATTTATTATCTCATGATAAAAAATAATTAGAATAAGCAAACTCATAGAGTTAGAATCTAGAATATAGGTTACCAGGGGCTGGGTTGGGGTTAGGAAGTGGGGAGCTAATGCTTCAATTGTAGAGAATTTCTATTTGGGTTGATTGTAAAGTTTTGGAAGTGGATAGTGGTGATGGTAGCACAACATTGTGAATGTAATTAACAGCACTGAATTATATATGTGAATGTGGTTAAAAGGGGAAATTTTAGGTTGTATATATGTTACTAGAATAAAATTTAAAAAATAAAACATAGGACTTTACAATACAATGAACCTTATTGTAAATGATGGACCATAGTTAACAGTACAATTATAAAAATGTTCTTTATCAGTTGTAACAAAGGTGCCATATGACTGCAAGGTGTTAATAATGGGGGGTGAGTAATATTTTTGGGAACGCTGTTTTTCCTACATGATTTTTCTGAAAACCTGCAACTTCTTTAATTAAAAATTAAAAAAAGATGTGTGTGTACTCGTATGAGTGTGCAAAAGTGCGTGTGTACGGAGGTGGGGAAAGAGAGGAGAATGTTTTGCTGATCCTGGTCCTGGGAGCCCTTTCTGGTCCTTCTCTGACCTGCTCTGATCCAAGGGTTATGGCTCCTGTGGGCTGTGATCCAAGTTCTGCCAATGGGCGGCCCCCATGGGAGATCAGCGGCCAAAGAAGGCATTTCCCCCACTTCCCCTCTGCCTTTAGCAAGGCAAGGTTTTCCCCAGGCTCTTGCCCCCACCAGGTAGGTCCACCGCAGGTCCCATTTCTACTCCATGACCCCGACTCTAGGCTTTTCCTCATCTGATCCCAGCTCAAGGGTGAGAGTGATTTCCTGCTGCTGCTAATCTCTGGTTGCCTCCACTAATCCCTGTTTGGCTTCTCAACTCTTCCCTTCCTCATGTAACCAATCCCTTGCATTCAATTCCCTATGTGGTAAATATCTGGAGAGCACTGTTTCCTGTTTGGACCCTGAATGACACAATGATGTTAGGAAGAAAAAAAGAACCAATGACACAGAACAAACACCAGATGACACAAGGGCTTCTGAGATGGATGATATCATCAATTATCAATCAAAAAGGAAAGAAATGCTGGAGTTCTCAGAAGTTACCAAAGGTTCAGTCAGAAAATAAAATTTATGGTCCATAGCTGGTGATTTGAGAGGACATCTATTGGGTGACTTTTTCAGCTCGGTTATCTTTCATGCTCAACATGTACCGAATCCCCACCTAACTTTTATTGCCCTCAACTCTTTGATGGTTTATCTTCTGTCCTGAGGAACTTTTGCTTGAAAAAGAATGACTTGCTCCACAAGTTCTAGATATCTAAGAATTGATGAAAAAAAAACATATTCTTTATGATTTGGATCAAGTTATTTAAACTTTCTGAGCCTCAGTTCCTTCCTTTGTGAAACAAGAAAACCATGGTCCCCAACATGTGAGGATAAAATGGGCACACAACAGGTGCTCAGGATGTTAGTTATTGCTATAGTTATTGCATTTTCCCTAGAATCCTTGAAATCTCTCTGGCATCTACTCCTTCTTGAGACTTCTTTTGTTCCCATGACCTTGCACCATTCCTATCTGTGCTGGCTTAGATCTATTATGTCCCCCAGAAAAGCCATGTTCTTTTAATTCAATCTTGTGGGGGCAGACCTATTGTGGGTGGGATCTTTTGATCAGGTTGCCTCCATGGAGATGTGACCTCACTTATTCAAGGTGGGTCTTCATTAGTATACTGGCATCCTCTGTGAGAGGATGAAAGGCAGAAACATTTTGAAGAAAGAGAGACACTTAGAGAGAAAATGCTCAGAGTGGACACAGACCCAGATGCTTGGAGATGCACAGAAAGATGTTTGAAGATACTAAGCTAAGAGATGGAGCCCAGAGTTTGCCCCAGAGAAGCTAAGTGAGAACCCACAGATGCTTAAGGAGAAAGCCACTGGAATCAGATGCTGAAAGCAACACAACTTGGGAGCAAAGGACCAGCAGACGCCAGCCAAGTGCCTTCCCAGCTGACAGAGGTGTTCCAGATGCCATCGGCCATTCTTCAGTGAAGGTATCCTCTTGTTGACGCCTTAGTTTGGACACTTTTATGGCTTTAGAACTGTAAATTTGTAACCTAATAAATCCCTATTATAAAAGCCAATCCATTTCTGATATTTTGCATAATGGCAGCTTTAGCAAAATGGAATGCTATCCATCTAAACTCTCCTTTTCTGTCTCCTTTATTGCTTTGTTGTCTTCTTCCTGCACCTCACTATGGATGAATAGCCTCCATCCCTGGTTCTCTGCTCTTTTTCTACACTTATACTGATGGTCTGTCTCAAGGATTCAGCCATCACCTCTAGTCACGTGATTCCATATCAGTAACACTGACACTGACTTCTCACTGGACTTGTATTTCCAACTGCATAGACTTATGAGCTGTAAGGGACTTCAGAGAGAGTCTAACCCAGGAGTCTTAAACTCAATTGCCTATGGGGGCCAGGCAAAAAAAACCCTAAATGTGTGAAGCAGGCTGGGGTACTGGGTGGCAAGTGGTGACTGATAATTTGCTTCAATGTCAGGAGGAAAGTAGGGTATGGTGGGAGCTGTGGGTAAACTGGGGACCATAGGTCCAGTCTAAGGGGGCAGCTGCCACTTAGCTTCAACTAATTTCTGGAGGCAAAAATCCTGACTTTTGTGCAAAATCTCCCAATTCTGAAATGACGGTAGCTAATTAAAATATAAAACCTTGTGAAGAATAAAAACACCCCATTTGCCACCAGTTTGCCTTACTCAGGTTAATGCAATGCCCTCAGTTTATAAAGATCAAGTGACTGAGGCCCAAAGAGTTATATGATGGATTTGTTGTTGAAATCTGGCACAGACATAACCAGAATCCATGTTTCCTCACTCCAAATTCTCTCAGCTTTCACTTGTTCAAAAATTAATGTATCATTTTCATCCCAAACTGTCTTCCTTCCAACAAATGTATTTTTGTAAGTAAAATCACTTTTTTCCTTCCATTTTCTTCTGAATAGTAACCTAAGCCTTTGATTGCTGTTTTATATCCTCTGTACTTTTCTGTTATCTTTCATAGCAACTCTTTTCTTCATTCTTTTCAATTCTGATGGCCGGAACCTCACAACTAGGCCAGTTCTCATTTCACCTGCTGCCCTCATGTCCACTTTCTTCCAACCAGAGTCATGAGCTGTCTGTCTGTCTATGTTAAAACAACTCCCCCACCTGGCATTTAAGGTGCTTCACAATCTAGACCCACCTAACCAGTCAGGTTTCCCACACCTCCCAACGCTGTGTTACCCGCTCTCACCCCCTGGGGGCGCTCAAGGCCCTCCTCGCTCTCCTCCCTTGGACTGTTGACCAATAATAGCAATTGGCCCACATCAAGGGGGTGAAACTTCAGCCCAAAATCAGAAGTAAATTACAATTCCTCCTTCTCTTGAAAGCATCCTGGCCACCTTCAGCTATTATTAATACCGATAATTTCATATCAGGTCCTATTTTTGAGAGCTGAACAGCAGCAAGTCAAAATGCTTTTCCTACAGTTTCTCATTGAATTTTCCCCCAAATCCTGCGAAGTGTCCTATTTTGCAGATGAGGACACTATGCCGCAGAAGGGCTAGGGGACTTGCCCACGGTCACACAGCTCACATGGTGGAGCTCACATGCTACCCAGGTCTGTCTGCCCCCAAAGCACAAGCTCTCACCCGTACATGGTGCTTTCCTACAGTCCCACCAACTGTAAATTCTGGAGGCAGGTCCCGGAATGTCTAACTTTTTTGCAACTTTCATACTGCCTTGATTTTCTCATCTGTCAAATGCTGGTAATGCAACCCTGAATTCGTTTCCTAGGACTGCCGTAACAGGTTGCCACAAGGTGGGCTGCTGAAAACCACAGAAATTTATTCTCTCGTAGTTCTGGAGGCCAGAAGTTCGAGATCAAACTATCAACAGGGCCAGGCTCCCTCCAAAGACTCTAGGGAAGGAACCTTCCTTGCCAGAGAAGTTTGAACAACCAGCAAGAACCTGCGTAAACATTGTTCTCAAAGCTCCAGAAAACAGCTAAAGGGGTGCAGTTACAGGGTGAGTGCCGAGTCAAGAAAAAGGCTAATTAGAAGCAGTAGGATCCCCGGCATCCTGGCTGGCTGCTCCCCCCCCCACTCACCACCGGTCCCAGTATGGATCCCTCATCCCAGTGCCACAGGGAGCAGAGGAACCCTCCTGCACATACTGGGCGCATGTGTGGCCCATCAGTCTGGTGGTGGCCTGGGGGACTCGCCTTCCCAGACCTTGCCCTGGGTGTAGAAGGGGGCTCACTGAGCTCTCCTCCATGGCACTGAGGGAGAGCAGTCAGGTCTTGTGACCCGGAATAAGCCTGCCCTGCTGTCTGCAGGACATAGAGTGCAATGCCTGGGACTGGGGGAAACGGGAATTCCCAGGACCACACGCATATGCCCAAGACAAGACAGTTTGTGCCTGTAGGACTAAGGAGGCCCCCATGATTTGTCCTGAGGCTCTTCTCCAAACTCATTGTCTGTGTAAGACTTGAAGGAAAGCACTCACAAGGTCAATCTGCAAGGACTGGGAAAGGTGTTTTCTTTTTCTCCTCCTCCTCCTCCTCCTTCTCCTCCTTTTCCTTCTTCATTTGTTAGCTCCTAGCTTTCAAGGAAAGCATTTGACAGATGAGAAATGTTGCTAGCTGGATACAAGCTGAAAGAACAGATGACTCAGAGTCTAAATTCCAGTGATAACACATTACGGTATCAAAATATCAAGGTTTCAACAAAAGGTTACAAAACATACAAAGAAACAAGAAGTAATGGCAAAGGAGAAGACTGAAACTTTAAAAACAATTAATGAGGAGAACCAGACTTGGGACATACCAGACAAAAACTTTAAAATGGTCCTTAAATGTGGTCAGAGAGCTAAAGGAAAACATGGACAAAGAACTACAGGAAATCAGGGAAATGACAGATGAATACAAAGAGAATGTCAACAGAGAGATGGACATTCTGTAAAGGAACTAAACAGAGCTGAGGACCACAGTAACAAATTAAAAATTCCATAGAGGGTTGGTTCAACAGCAGATTGGAGCTGGGAGAACAAAGAATCAAAGAACTGAAGCCAATTGAAATCATTCTGTCTGACAAGCAGAAAGAAGAAAGAATGAAGAAAAGTGAACAGAGCCTGAGGAACCGGTGGGACACCATCAGGCTTACCAATATACACATTGTGGGGGTCCCAGAAGCGGAAGAAAGCGAGAAAGGGGCAGAGAGAATATTCAAGGAAGTAACGACTGGAAACTTTCCCAATTTAACAAAAGTCATGAATATTCACATCCAAGATGATCAATGAGCTCAAAACAGGGTAAACCCCAATAGACTTGTGCCCACAAAATAATCAAACTGTCGAATGCCAAAGATAAAGAGAGAATCCTGAAAGTCACAGGAGAGAGGCATGTTACACACAAGGGAGCCTCAATAAGATTAAGTGCAGATTTCACATCGCAAACCACGAGGCATGAAGGCAGCAGGATGACATATTTAAAATGCTGAAAGCAAAAAATCACTGGCCAAGAATTTGACATATGGCAAAACTGTCTTTCAAAAACGAGAGAGAGCTTATGACATTTCCAGATAAACAAAAGCTGAGGGAGTTCATCACCGCCAGACCAGCCCTACAGGAGATGCTGAAGAGAGTTCTGCAGGTCGAAAGAAAAGGACAATAGACAACAGATTGAAGCTGCATGAAGAAATAAAGATCTCCAGTGAGGCTGATGATTGCGGTAAAAATAAATGCCAGCACTATGGTCTTTGTGGTTTGTAACTCCACTTCTTAATTCCTACATGATCTAAAAGCCAAATACATAAAATATAATGAATAATCGGTGGTTTTGAGCTTATAATATATAAACATGCAATTTGTGACAAGAGCTACATCAAGATCGGGGGGTTGGAGGGGTATAGGAATATAGTTTGTGTATACTCTTGAATTAAGTTGGTACCAAAGCAAACAAGATTGTAATGTTCATATATATTTAGGATTTAAGCCCCATGGTAACTACAAAGAAAATATTGGAATATAGGCAAGCCTCAGAAAGACAGAAATTAGAGTACAGTTTGCCAGGAGTGAGGGAATGGGGAATGAGGAGTTAGTGTATAACAGGTGAAGGGTTTCTATTTAGAAAGATGGGAAAGTTTTAGTAATGGAAGTTAGTGAGAGTACCACAATATTGCAAATATGATTAATCCCATTGAGTTGTATGCTTTGGAGTGGTTGAGATGGGAAAGTTTATGTTGTATTTTATGTTCCCACAATTAAAAAACAAAAGCTAAGAAGAAAGAGAATATTACAATTAAATGCAATACATGATCCTGGTTGGGATTTAACAAGGGAGGAGAAAAGCCTCAAAAGGAGGTTATTGGAATATATGAAAAAATTGGAATATAGACTGTAAGCTTTATATCAATGCTAAATTTCTTGAACATGTTAATGGCATTTAAGGTGGTTACTTGTGTGGCTATCCTTGTTCTTAGGAAACGTACATGGCAGTATTAAATGCTCAAGGAGCATGGTGTATGCAACCTACACTCAAGTGTTCAAAAAATGGATTGATAGAAAGACAGATCAATAGATAGATAGGGATATTTAGATAGATAGAATGATATGATAAATGTGGCAAAATGTTCAAATTGATGGATCTGGGTATCTGTGGAGGTGGGGCATGTTGGAGTTCTTTGTATGGGTTTGTATTATTATTTTAACTGTCCTGTAAGTTTAAAAGTATTTCAAAATAAAAAGTTAAAAAAAGAAAAAAAGAAAAAGAAAAGGGATCAGAACCTGCTTTGGAGGTGCCAGTGGTCAGTTTGCTCATTTCACAATTTTTCCCATCCTGGCCCCACCCTTAGCCATGCTATACTGATCAATTTGTTACAAAACACACTTCTAGGAACTGAGACTGGGCTGTTTATTGAGGAAAGATGGGGTGACCCTTTGGAGGTGGGAAGGCCTCCAGCCTCTCCCTTTGAGATAAAGTAAATCCTTCCTAAAAAAGGCTCTGGCCCGTTTTCTAGATTCCAGAGAAACCTGCTAGTGAATAAAGCCAAGAGGCTGGGTTTTGGCACAGAAAACTTTAATTAATCAATCAATCAATTAATTAAATTTAATGGGACTGTGTATAAAAGGTGCCTATCACAGTGCCCCAGTGACTCAACAAATGTTATCTCCCTTCTCTCATGGCACCTACAGCAATAGGCTGTAATGTTCTCTTACCTCTCACCTGACTCGGGTAGTTGGCCTCGTCTCAGAGCCTAGACAGGCTGTTTTCCCCCCTGCTGCATATCAGAATCACCTGGGACATTTTTAAGACCAGGGCTCAGGTCTCACCCAAGGCTCATTCAATCAGAAATTCCAGGTGGGCACAGGTATGCTTACAAGCTCTCTGGGTGATTCTAACGGGCAGCTAGAGTGAGAATCACTAATTGAGACTAGCGTGGTCAGAGTTCCCAAAGAGAAAATCCAAAATTGTGCTGCTGGGGTGCCTCTGGGTACAGCCCTGATTTCTCCAGAACATTAACTCAATGAAGAACTGGGCTTGTGCTAGCAGGAGATTAAAACTAGTACGACTTGCCAAATTGTCGTGCGTAGTCATTCCTTCTTGTGGACAGGATGGAGATGGAAAAATAAAATGAAGGCCTGGGTGTGTCAACCGTCTTTTCTGATACAACCAGTGGGCTTTCAATTCAGTCCAAGGCCCCTCGTGGCAGAAATGTCATCCAGAGACAGACAGCCAGGAACCAACTTCAGTTACTTTATGTGGACACGTGACAAATCTAACACTCAAAGAAAAACAGTAGAGTGTGTGTGGTGGTGGTGAGAGGGCGGAACTGAATTATGTAGAATTTTATTGTTGTTGTTGTTGCTATTCATTGTGAACTGACCCAGTACCTTGGCAAGTGGAGAAACTGAATGGAATTTGAAATCTTCCTCTGTGATTCTCAACCTTAGGAAGGTTAATTTGGATGTAAATTCACTTCAATTTAACATGTATTGATTGGGGTCTCCTAAGTGTCAGGTTCTGTCTGGAAACTTGGTCTACTCCAGTGGCTGTATAAGCCTTGTGGAGCTTGTATTTCCACGAGGGAGCTTTCATCATCCACTCAACCTACAATTGAGTTAAGAGAACTGACACTTTAAGGAAACTCTTATTCTCATTGAGGAAGGAGAAAAGAACTTCTCACCACCCAAAGTGAATAATTGTGAAATATTTAAATGATTAGGGAGGCTGAGATCAATGAGGAAAATGAAGATTGGGAAATAAGAGTAAGCCCCTGGAATCATGCCAGGAGGTTATTTACAAGAGGTGTTAGCAATGTGGGGGAGACAGAAAAGAAAACAAATGGATGAACCAAAGCCTAATTGGGGAAATGAAATTCAAGTTTCTCAATTCTACAATGGAAAAGAATGCAAATAATGAGTATTTGCTTCAAAGACTGAGAACTTGAACTCGATCAGTTAGGGATATTTTGGCTGTTTGTGCTCTGCATACCTATGAGGTGCTCTTGTGCAGAAGAACAGAAGTAACCAGATCCGATTCATTGGCTCCAAGTTGCTCAATGATTCTCTGATAGAAATTTCAGCAATGAAGGGAATGTTCTATACCTGTGCTATCCAACATGGTAGCCGCTAGCTGAGAGTTGCCAAATAACATATAGGATGCCCACCTAAATTGGAATTTAAAATAAAGTATGCCCCAATATACTTATACTAAAAAAAAAAAATCTGTTTATCCATCTATCTGAAATTCACATTTTTCTGGGCATCCTGTATTTTTGTTTGCTAGATCTGGCAACCCTAGTTACAAGCGGCTACACAGCACTCAAAATGTGCCAAGTGGGACTGAGAAACTTCAAGTTTGATTTTATTACTTTTGATTAATTTAAATAGCCCAGGTGACTAGAGGCTACCATATTGGATGGTGCAGTCTGAAGAAGCCAGGTATATGACAGTACATCTGCCTGTGTGATCTGGGATGGTTTGGGAACTCAGTTCTCCACTCCAGGTTATGAATGTCAGGAAACCCTGCCTTGGTGACTGGGGAGCCTGAGAGTACCACCATGCTGCAAGGACTTCGGTGGCTTATCTGCTTAATAACAACCACAATCAAAACAAGTTATTTACTGGGCAATGATTATGTGCTATAATTAAAAACATGCCACTGAACCCTCTCAACAGCTCCGTAGGTAGACATGACTATCACCAGAGAGGTGAAGTGACTTGCCTAAAGTAACAGAGCTAGGAAGTAGGATAAATGGGCTTAACCTCGGGCCATCTGATTCACCAACTTAGACTCTTGGTCAACTCTTGGTTGTGGTTCTAAATGATGGAGTCCAATGGGCACCAGGTTTTGAAGTCAAGACTTATGACCTTCTGAAAGCCAAATGGTAGGCAACAGGGAGGATTGAGAAGAGTACCAAATAGGCATGGAAATTAACCACTCAAGGCAGAAAGGGGTGGAAAGAAGAATCCTGGTCTCCCAGTTTGGTAAGAGAGGGGGTGACTCCAGGCAAATTATCTAGCCTTCCTGAGGCTCAGCAATCTCATCTTCAGAATGAGGTGGAGCTTCATAAATAAGAGAATGTCTGTGAAATGTCCAGGCAGGCACTCATAGCAAATAACTTTCCAAAATAATTATGTATATCATACACTGAAATAATATTTTCTAATAAAAAAAAAAAACCCACAAAATTTACAAGCTATACTGCTCACCTAGAAAGGCTGCAGTGATATCTAGAAGTCTTAAGGAAATGAGTTACTTAAGGGTATATCCAGGGAAATTTCAGAAACTTCTCTAACATCTTGCAAAGAGAAAAAAAAGAAATTTAAGTCCTCCTAAAACAAGACTGTGACAATATCAGTGAAGCCCACAAAGTTAAAAAACAAACCAAAAAACCCTCAATTTTTGGTCCACAGTACACATGGCTTTTTGACCTTATCTAAAAACCAAGTTATTTACCTTTCAGCTCTTAAGCTTCATCAGATGTATAAAATTGACATCTTCAAGCGGTTTGTGTACTTTCCTCTGACTCCACAGTCCATAGCTGAGCCCCACCTAAATGGATGCAGGTAGGACAGGGTAAAGATGAGGGGTGTCTCATGCTCACATTATTTGGTAATTGTATCATGTTTCCATGTTCCCAAATATCTCAAATGTGCTGCATCAGAATATCTTCCTTCCTTCCAGAACGGTGACACCAACTTCAACTCTGAGCCCCAGTCTGGGAATCCAATGCTGCCAAAGGAAGGGCCTCTGGCAGTCTAACTAGGAATGACTGTGTCCAGTAATCCAGAGCCCAAGCGCTTTTCTCTAAATGAGTCCTTGTTCTCTTATCCCAAGCCTACTGGCTCAAATCCTAAACCAACCTGGCTCCTAATCCTTTCAGTCTTTGTGGTTGGGTTTCACACCTGGGCAAACTGGAAACAAGGGCTCTGAGTAAGGGAAGGAGCAGACAGTGAGGACTTGCTAGAAGCAGACGCCAGAAACAGTGAGAAGTGACAGCTCACAGCCAGACAATGAAGAGGAGATGTAAGATCTGTAACAAGTAGACAGAAGAACTATGAAAGCTCAGCAGCCTAGGGCCATTTAGTGTTAGGACAAATGGTTTTGCTTGCTGCATGGAGTGAGACTATAATGTAGCCCAGTATAGCAAGAGATGATCTTAATAATGTCCCTGGATCTCTAAATAACAACATGCTTGGATTAGGACTTTTATAAGGATATGTGTTACAAGGTATAGAATGGAAGAAACAGCAAGTTTTTAAAAGGGTGTAGAGGGGGCATGGTAGTTCCTAGCCAGTGTGTAAACCTTTACCCCTCACTCCTACATGGGAACTGCTGAGAATGGCTGCAATCTGATGGCTCCTTTTCCTTAGCTCTTCCCCCTTTCTCAGTGCTAGGATACTGTTCCGGTTTGCTAATGCTGCCATTAAGCAAAACACCAGAAATGGATTGGCTTTTATAAAAGGGGTTTATTTGGTTACACAGGTACAGTCTTAAGGTTATAAAGTGTCCAAGGTAAGGCATCAACAATTGGGTACCTTCACTGGAGGATGGCCAATGGCATCCAGAAAACCTCTGTTAGCTGTGAAGGCACATGGCTGGCATCTACTCCAAAGTTCTGGTTTCAAAATGGCTTTCTCCCAGGATGTTCCTCTCTAGGCTGCAGTTCCTCAAAAGTGTCACTCTTAGCTGCTCTTGGGGGTGTTTGTCGTCTCTTAACTTCTCCGGAGCAAGAGTCTGCCTTCAACGGCCATCTTCAAACTGTCTCTCATCTGCAGCTATTCTCTCAGCTTCTGTGCATTCTTCAAAGTGTCCCTCTTGGCTGTAGCTCCTCTTCAAAATGTCACTCTCAGCTGCACTAAGTTCCTTCTGTTTGTCAGCTCATTTATATGGCTCCAGTGATTTAATTTATACCCACCCTCAATGGGTGGTGTAACACCTCCATGGAAATTATCCAATCAAAGCCATCACCCACAGTTGGGTGGGGCACATCTCCAAGGAAACACTCAAAGAATTGCGATCTAATCAACACTGATATGTCTGCCCACACAAGATTACATCAAAGATAATGGCATTTTGAGGGACATAATACATTCAAACCGGCACAGATACCCAGACCTCATTTTAAGAGAACCATATTCTCAAACCATGTGGTTTGGATGAAGATACCAGCCACCCCCTCTCCAGGGGTAGCCCTTTTGGCTGGGGCCAATCCAAGCATCCCATTCACCTTTCGGACATTCCGCAAGGAGCAAGTATCCAAACAGGCATTTGGTGCAAAGGGATGTTTGCTGGGAGCTTCTGAGAAAAAGAGGTCTCCTTCCTCTCCTCCCCCTAAGTGGCATCTCATGAGGGTGTGTTCTGGAATGGCTGTAGCAATTCTGCTCCTGTGAAGGGGGAGTCCAGAGCCTCCCAGGAATAGGAGGGAGTCCAGTCTTTGGAGACTGAGGATAAAGTCAAAATTATAAAAGTCAGAGAGGATAAAAGGAGGGAAGCTGGATTCTGAGGATAGCATATGGGCCCTTGGATCAAACTGCACCTGAAGCTGTCCTGGAGTTTTAATTTATATAAGGTAATGGATTCCTATTTCTGAGTAAGCCAATTTGAACTGATCTTTAGTATTTGCAGTGAAATGATGACTGACTGATATAGGAGATGATACCTGAATAGAATCTTGAAAGAGTAGTAGAACTTTGACCAGAAAAGAATGAATAGAAGGGTAGTCCAACAACAACAACAACAAAACAACAATACTAACACTATGAACTATGGCAAAGAATGTATCAAGTATTTAGTATGTTCAAGAAACTTTCCCTAGAATTTCATTTATTCCTCACAACAACCATATGAGATTGGAGTTATGATTATGTCCATTTTAGATGAAGCAACTGAAGCTCAGAGAGATTAAGTGACTTGCCCCAGGTCACACAGCTGGAAAGTGGACTGGAACACATCTTTCTGGGCCCAGGCATATGTTCTTTTCATGCTGCCTATCTGCCTTGTCTCAGCTTCCAGGCAGACAACTGAAAAGAAGCAGAGTGTGGTCAGAGGCTAGAGGAACTGCTGATCTGTACAATGAGGGAAGGGATGTGGGAGAGGACAGGGCAGGCAGGGAGGCTAAGAGGTCACCAGGATAAGGGTTAGTTACAGCAATTACTATCACTCAGTGGCTCTTGCCAGTGCATTTCTGAGGTTGCCAATACAGCTATGCTTGGCAGCTAGGGCTCAAAAAGGGGTTACCGTACCAAGATATTCATAATCTATTGATTTATTTATGCACCTGCTATTTGAGTATCTATGCCTCAAGCACCCTGCTTGGTGATCAAGACAGTCAAAGTTACTGCCCTCGAGGAGCTGACAATCCAGTTGGCAAGACAACATTAACCAAAAATTACACCTGTAGACATGTACTTACCACCTGTGCAAACAAAAACAGTGTGCTTTGGAAAAGAACGGGAGGGATCTATTTCAGATCCGGAGGGTGTGTGTAAGTGTGCAGGGGAAGGCTCCTCCATGGAAGTGTCATTTAAGCAAAGGGGCTTTAGCTTAGCAGAGACAGAGGTAGTCAAAGCGAAAGGAACTGCATCGGCAAAGAAGGAAATGGATTTGCTTCTTCAGGAACTGCAAGAGGCCAGTGTGGCTGCAGTTATTCAGGGTGAGGGGTGGGAAGGGGCTGGATCCTGCAGAGCCTTGAGGCACAATAAAGGCTTTGGATTCTTATACATTCATTTCATTCCCTCCTTGAACATTTCCCGAAACCCCGCTCTGGGCCAGGCCCTATGATGGAAACAGGGATGTAATGATGAATAATAACGATAATGAGAAGCATGCTAATATTCGCAGAGTGCTTAGCATTTGCTAGGCACTGTTATTCTAAGCACTTTTTTAAAGCACCAATTCATTTAAGCCTCCCAGTAACCCTATGAGGTAATACTATTATTCTTCTCATTTTGCAGATAGGGGAACTGAGGCACGGAGAAATGAAGAAGTTTTCAGTTTTCAGCTCAGCAAGTGGTAGAATCAGAATGAGAACCCAGTCACTCTGCCTCCAGAACCCGGGAAGCTTAACCATTATTATTTACTGCTTCCTGCATGGCTCTGGTCCAAGGTTAAAAGACAGTTGTCCGGCCATTTTAACTGCCTAAAGAATGCCTCCGATGAAGGCACACAGTTCAGAAGAGGCTTTTCCAAACTTGGCATAACATAACAACTCCCCCAGGTGCTTGTTAAAAACAAACTTTTCTGAAGATTTGGATTCCACAGGTCTAGTTTGGATTTGTATTTTAAAAAACAAGCTTGGCAAATGCTGGCTTATTGGTTCACTGCAATCGCTTTTGAATGGATAGATCTTAGTTTGGGTCACCTGCAGCTTCCCTCCTTTTCTAGATGTGTGCTCTTGGGCAAGTCTCTTCACTTCTCTGACTCAGTTTCCCCATCTGACAAAGAGGGCTAATGACAGCACCAGCCTCCAGCGCTGTTGTGAGGATAAAGTGAACTGCAAGCCAAGTGTTCAGAGCAGTGCCTGGTGAACGGTGAGCGATGATGATAATCGGAAACGACGATAGCGATGACAATAGAATGAGGATGATAATAATAGAATGACTACGACGATGATGACTGGGAAGCTGAGGACACCTCGGGATTAAGTGTCAAAAATCAGTGGGTAGCCTGCAGCATTGTCCCGAGAAAGGACCAATTTTTGCCTCAAGGTAATTTTTTTTTTAAGATACAAAATTTTAGGGTATAGCATGGGACATGTTTATAGTTAACCATTATTCATGGTTTTTCCAAAATTCCAATTTAACTGAGCTTCTCGTGTTTTTATTTGCTAAACCTGGGAATCCTAGGTTTAGGGAAGAACTGGACCCAAGCCCGGCCCAGGGAGGCCCCCTCAGGCCACACTGGCCCATCCAACCGGGTCTCCGCTCGCCAGGCGCCGGGGTCGATCCCAGAGGAGCCGCTCGCGCCTCCGCCCCGCCCAGGCAGCACTAGCGGCGCCCCGAGCGGCCGAGCCCCGCGCGCCCGCCCCGCCCCGCCCCGCCCCCAGCAGAGGGCGCCGCCTCAAGCGGGGCAGGCCGGGCGGTTAGGCCGTGTGGGGTCGCGCCGTTACCTCCCACGCGGTGAACTGAGGCGTTGCAGGAGGCCCGCTCGCCATGTCCGCTCCGGAGGTGGGGGGTGTTTTCCACAGAGCCCGGGGCAGGATCCTGGACGCGTTTCCAGAAGGTACTGCCGGCTCCCCACCTGGGGAGGGGACGACGCCTGGGCTGCGGAACTTTTCTTTAGGGGGACATTAGGTCGGGGTGCACGCGCCTCTTGCCGGCTCCTTTCGGGGGCCGCACCAGCAGTCTGGGGAACGGAACAGAGGCCGCACGGCCCGTCTCTAGGGCTTCCGGGAGCGCTGCGGCGAGGCGGGTGTCCACATCTGGGGTCCGGTCCTGGAGCCCCCTGAGCTTGACCTAACTTTCCAGAGAGCCAGGCAGCAAAGCACACTTAGTAGTAGCGTAGGCTCCGCAGTTTTAAATTCGGTTTCCTTCCTGCTTTGGCGATGGCACTCAGCCAGTTTGGGTCTCAGTTTCCTCACCCGGAATACAGGAAAAATAGGTCCATGTGTGGCACTCAGTAAGCATCAGGCGACTTTTGGATGCTGTTATTTTTATTGTGATAGCTCAGCATGATGTATTCTATACTCCATAGCAAAGGGTATTTGCTATAATGGGAGGTATACTCCGAAATATTAACGGTGGCTATCAGAACAGCAGAGAGGAAAGGCAGTCTAGAGTCGTGGTAGAGTTAAGTGCTTGGACTTTGTTTTTAGATAGTAAAAATGGGTGTGTTAGTCCCCTCCTCATAGGGTTGTTGTGTTAACAGAGCTAGAGCACATGAAGTACTTCCATAGCCCAGTGTAGAGCTCATGCTAAGCGCCCAGTGAGTGTTAGTCCTTGAGCTGTGAGTCAAGAGTGAGGTTTGCTCCTGGTTCAGGGTTTTTGCTGCTTGGAGTTGAAATTCCTTTCAGGCACTCACCAGCTTTGTATCCCCAGGGAAATCACCCCAAATGCCCTGCGTGGTCTGGCTTGTGTCTGTTTTTCCTGCTTCATGCCTTCCACTTTCTCCCTTGCCCACCTGTGTTGCCACGCTGAGTTCCTTGAACTGCATTTAAGAGGGCCACAGCCTTTCCATCCTCAGGGCTTTGACCCTGCTCTTCTCTCTGCTCCAGCAGCTCATAGTAGGGCTCACAGACCTGCTGCTTCTCAGCCTTCGCACCTCATTTTAAAGATCAATTGCTACCTCAGAGAGACTCCTGTATAGTTCTGTCCTAGACTCTTGTTCTTTTCCTTCTTTGTACCTCTTGATGGGGGAGTGGCGATGTTCTAGAAGAGTATGTGGAACCAGAAATATAGCTGTGGCCAATTTTGGAAAATAAATACCATCTGTCAGCACCATTCTCTACACATTTTAATGCAATCTGCCCCCCCCCCATATGATGTGTTTGAGATTAATTTGTATTGATATAAGTAGCTCTAATTCATTCATTTCCCTGCTGGGCAATAGTGCATTGTTTGAGTGTATACTTTATACATTCTGTTACTGGCTGTGCTAGATATCTTCTCTCCGCCTCTCCAGATCTCTATTCCTTCCCCACCTGCCCCAGGTGGGCTGTATTAATGGGCTCATCACCCTCTGGTTTTCCATTGGGTTCAGCCAATGGGGAGTTCTGGTGAGAGGTCAGAGGGATGGAGGTGCCAAGGCAGGATGTTTATTTCCCTAGTTCACTCCCTGTGAGGTTGCCTTGGGTGTGTTTGGTACCTGAAGGTCACTGTTTATCTCAAGGTAGCCTTTCTTCTGGGGGCTCTCTTTCCAGATTTGGGTAACAACTTCCTCCCTTCCTCCTTTCTAGTGTAGGAGTGGCAACACTTTTGCTTTTCTGTCTTTGGGCCTCTAAAGTATCCTTTGTAGTTTCCCTATACCAACCCATCCCAAATAGACCATTCTTAAAACCCTCCTTTAATTACCCTAATTTGAGTATTCCAGCTGTTTCTTCTTAGGGCCCTAACTGAAACAATGGACATTGAGTTGTTTCTGGTTTTATGTTTTTTTTTTTTTTCTTTCTTTCTTTTTTTTCATGCTGAACAGCGCTGCTCTGCACATTTGTGTACAAATCTTACTGTGCACACCTGGGAGAGCTTCTCTGGGGCATATGCTTAGGAGTGGAGTCCTGGATTATGGGGTATAATCATCCTCAGCTTGGCAAATTATCTTCCAAAGTGGTTATACCAACTTGTATTCCCACCAAAACTGTATGAGTTCCCTGTTTCTCTGCTGTATCTATCTTTGCAGTTCAAGAAATATTTATGTTTCCATGCATTCTCTAGTATCTTGTGGAGTGTAGGAAAAAGGGGGAAAAAAAGGAAAGCTATTGCCTCAGGGGCTCATAATCAAGGTGGGAAACTAGGGTGCAAAAATAGTTCTTGGCAACTGGTGGACTCTGGGGGCCACTGTAGGGGGAGGAGTTGGGATTTAATGCATTGGTCTTGAGTGATTTTGAGAAGGTGGCCATTAACTGAAATCAAGGAGCAAAGAGTAGATTAGGTTTGAGATCTAGGAAGGTGAGGACATTGATTTTGGAAGTGTTGGCTTTGTGGTACATTAGAAAATCTGAGGAAACTTACCCAGAAGGCAGGAGGACATGGGATTCCTTGAGGCTGCAGTGCACAGCTGAAGATGCAGGTTTGGTTGCCAACCACAGAGAGGGGGCTGGATGGCATTGCTAAGGGGAAGAGTGTGGAGTAGCACATGGTGTGTGTAACCTTAGGATCTGCCTCCGTTTAGGGGAGAGGACAAAGATCTACTGATGGCCCCAGAGCAGGAAACAACCAGACATGGTAAAAGATAAAAATCAGGAGTGGGCCTTGGCACCAAAGCTTTGAGGAGGGCTTAAGGCAGGGTGGTATGCAGGGTCAGATGCCACAGAGCCCTAGCTGAGTGGAAGCTGAACAGAGGCTGGCAAATTTGATTATCAGATGACCTCCAGGAGAACAGTTTCAGTACAGTTGTAGGGGGAAGCCTGGTGCACAGCGTTTGAGGAATGATGGGGGGTGAGGATGTGAAGCCAGCAAGGGTAGGGTTCTGTTTGGTGATGCAGGGAAAACATGGGATTTTAGCATAATCCTATAGCAGCTTATGGGAGGAGCAGTGCTGAAGGAAGGCTTTTACAGAAAAGGGGAGACCAGGGCTGAAGGGTTTAAAATAGTATTAGTGGTGATAAGAACAAAAGGAGCATCTCACGTTTATCAAGGGTTTCCTGTGTGCCATTCACTGTACCCTGTGTTTTTGTGCAGATTATCTCATATCATGTTTGAAATAGTCCTAATGAGGTAGGTATTATGATTATCCCCTTTTTGCAGCAGGAAAAAAAAATGAAGATCAGAAAGATTAGGCAACTTGCCCAATGTCACGTGATGGGTCTGAGAGGGATCTGGTGTTCACAATGTAGAAGACAGGATAATTGTTAGAGAGCATTCCCCAAAGGATGGGAAAAGATGGGGTCAAGGGCACAGGAAAGCAGTTGGCCTAGGGAGAAAATATACTTTTTGGCCATCCATCTCTCTGTATCCCAGACTATCTGTTCCCTGCACCTGTGCTAAGCACCTGCCTCGCCCCATATTATGCAACTGCTAGGGTGCAGTGAGGAGCAGAATTCAGAGGTGAGGCTGCATCTGGGGCCCCTCAATAGCACCTACTTGGAGAGCCTGACATTAACCTGACAGTCCCCCAAACCAGTGAAGATTGCATTGTGGCAATTGTCAGAAAAGGGAGGGGTGAGATGCCATGAGAGCCTCTCCCTGGAAGGTCTGAATGCATAAGGGCATTCAGCAGGGCTTCCCTGAGGAAGTGATGCTTCATCCTAGAGCTCAAGGGTGAATATGAGTAAACTGGGCCATGGTGGGTGGAAAGACCATGGTGGACCATGGGCAGAGCAAGTGTAAAAACGTCCTGTGGCATGTGGGATGGGAAAAGGAAGGATGTGGGAGAAAGTAGGCCATTTGTCTTCAGCAGAAAGTTGAAGGATGAGGGCATGGGGTGGGAGAGACTGGAAAATTGGGAGATACTGGAGAAATGGGCAGGGAAGGAAGCACAAATTAAGGAGATTTGTGTTTATCCTAATAGCATCAAAGCTGGATATGTGTGGAGAAATAAGGACACACGATCAGGTTTATATTTTGAAAGGAGTGGTTTGACTGCAGCAAACAAAAAAGCAACCAAAGAATTTCTACTTAAGAGGCACTGAAGGTGCAATCTGATGGGAAGGTGAAGTTCAAGAATTTGTTTCAAACTCCACATTGTTTACCTGCAGTATGCCTCTTTGTGGTAGTGGGAGGAGGGAGTGACTGCTGGTGGAGATTATGGGAGGGCTGAAGTGTTGACGCTTTCTAGCCTGTTGGAGCTGCCACAGGCTGCCAGAGGGCAGAGGATTGGAAGGGGACCAGAGAACAAGGGAGTGGTTCACGCAGACGTGAATGGTGGCAATGGAGAGGGGTCTAGAAGATAGATTGGTAAGACACTTACCCTGCTGAGATAGGAAGAGAGGAAACCATGCTGGACTTTGCTTATCCCTGATTAAGTCTACAAGTGGCTTGTGCTTCTTCTCCTCTGAGAGCCAGGAAGTCCTGGTCCGGGACTTAGAAACCCCATCTTACTGTAGTGGACCTTATTAAAATCCACACCAAGTGGCCTCCATGGTTCCCAGTGACTTTCCCCAACTCCTCGTTCTTTGTTGGGTGTAAGAGCACTCCTGGTGCTCTTAGAGGTGTCGGATGCTGGTCCTGGCTCTATGGGAAGGTGTAGCCTCTGCTGGTAGAGTTGCTCCAAGGGTGGACTCAGAAAGAAGTGCCGGGACCTGGCTTTCCCCCGTCTCTTGCCGAAGTACACATTGCCTGGCAGAGGGGCTCAGTGTATGCCAGCAGCTGGGCCCCAAGTCTTGGTGGACCATGCCTTCGCTACTCAAAGCTCTCTCCAGAATTAGCTATACATCTTGTTTCCCAGTGAAATGAAAGAGCGCTTTGCTTTAAGATCATTTTCTCCCTTGGTAATTTATACAAGTAACAACAATATTCCCATCCACTTCTTCCAGGTATGTTGAATGTGAAGCGTGGTTTCAGTCATCCGTCTCCTGTTAACATAATCTGCTAGGCTCTGTTGAAAGCTATTTAGAAAAAATACATTGTACAAGTCTCACGTGAGAAGGTGCACATCCCTAAGGCATATTCCAATATTCATTTTAATTAGGCAAATTGCTAATTATATTTCCTTGGCACATATCCTAATTAGGACTACTTTCTCCTAGCGAATAATTGTCTTTCTGAAAAGTTTTCACGTCTGTTTTGAAGAAATTCTTAAAGGGAGAAAATTCAAAATAAAACATATGTAAAAAAAATTACCTGTATTTAATTGTTTTAAGGTCCTAAGGCTTCAACCCTTGCCACCCCCCACCCCAAACAGGGTTCTTGGGTGGCTTTCTTAAAAATATTATTTCCCTTGATATTTTAAACCTTTGCAGCAGTTTCAGAGGAGCTGACTATATTCACTAATCCTGAATATGGCTTGGTCCCCTCTAGGAAACCCTCTCATGTGGCAGTGATTAAATGGAGTCTAGATTAAAAAAACAAACAAAAAACAAAAAAAACTTGCTCTATCTCTTCCAGGTTGCAAATAAAAACTTTTCTAGGAACAGTAGACCTGGAAATCTTTTTCCAAGTCAGAATGGAGTTGAAAATCCTGGGGTTTACAAAAGTCTAACAAGACCATGAAGAAGATGAAAACAGATACTCTTAATTGTTACATACATTTAGGCCAAGACAGTTCTCTCTTACTTGAGAAAGGTTTCTATGACTGAAATAGGAATTTTGAGAGTGACTAGCACACATTATTGTGTGAAAAGTTCCCTTTATCACATTTCCAAGAGATAAGGGAACTTTTATTTTGAATAATCTTTTTTTGTTTTTTTTATTTTTTAATAACTTTATTAATTATGATTTAGATTCCATGACATTCTCTCATTTTAAGTTTACAGTTCAGTGACTTTTAGTAGATGTAGGGAATGGTGCAGCTATCACCATAATCTAATTTCAGAACAACTCCATCTCCTCAAAAGGAAACTGGTGTCCATTTGTACTCACTTTCTGTCTCCCGCTCTGCCCAGGCAACCACTAATTTACCTCTATCTATTTGCCTTTTCTGGATATTTCATATAAATGAATCATACCATAGGTGGTCTTTTGTAAATGCATCCTTACCTTAGCATAATGTTTCAGAGGTTCATCCAGTTGCAGTAGTATCAGTACTTCATTCCTTTTTGCTGGTTGGTATACCATCGTATGGACATACAACATTTTGTTTATCCATTTGTCTATTGATGGACATTTGAGTTGTTTCCACCTTTTGGCTGTTGTGAATAATGCTGCTATGAACATCTACATACAAGTCTTTGTGGGGACATATGTTTTCATTTCTCTTAGGTAGGTACCTAGGAATGCAATTGCTGGGTCGTTTTGAGAAACTGCCAAATTGTTTTCCACAGTGGCTGTTCCATTTTACATTCCCACCAGCGCTATATGAAGGTTTTGGTTTCTCTACATCCTCACCAATATTTGTTATTTTCCTTTTTTTTAAATTTCCTTTTTAAATAGCCATCCTAGTGTGTGGAGGTATATCTCATGGTTTTGGTTTGCTGGTTTGTCTTTTCCTAATGACTGATGATGTTGAGTGTCATTTCATGTGTTTGTTGGCCATTTGTGTATCTTTGGAGAAATGTCTGTTTGGATCCTTTGCCCATTTTTGAATTGGGTTATTTATCTTTTTATTATTGAGTCGAAAGTGTTCTTTATATATTCTGGAGAATAGTTTCATATCAGATAAATATCTTGCAGATATTTTCTCCCATTCTGTAGCATTTTCTTGATGGTATCATTTGCAGCACAAAGTTTTAAATTTTGGTGAAGTCCAGTTTATCAACTTAAAAAAATAATTTGTATGTTTGTTATCATGGCTAAGAAATTTTTGTCTTATGCAAGGTCATGAAGGTTTACTCCTGTGTTTTCTTTGAGGAGTTTTATAGCTTTAACTCTTATACATTTAGATCTAGGTCCATTTTGAGTTAATTTTTATGTGTAGTGTGAGGTGTAAGAGACTAAGTATTAGAAATTTTCTGTTGTTACTTTTTTACTTCAGTAGAAGCCTGGTGGTTGGTTAATTAATAGGAAAAACAATTGTAAAGAGGAGACTCATAAAAATATTACACATTCACACTTTTAATATTTCATTTTAATGTAAACCATAAATAAACATTCATTTACCAATCTTTTGAAATTGGGCCAAGAACTTACCTAGGAGTATGGGTTTACAGCTGGACCTGTTGTGGACTTTCTTGCATAAACAACACCTATAATGAACCTTTTCCAGTTTAATTTTTTTCCCGATAAAGTAGTGAGTTAAAAAACACTTGAAAGGACTCGGGCAAGATGGCGGCATAGAGAGGAGTGGAAGCTAAGTAGTCCCCCTGGAACAACTACAAAAAACCAGAAACAGCTAGTAAATAATCCAGAATAACTGCGGGGGGACAAACGAGACTGTCCACTCATCATACACTAACCTGAATTGGGAGGAATGCCTGAGAACACAGCATAAAATCTGTAAGTAAAACCTGCGGAACCAAGTCATGAGATCCCCTCCCCCATAGCCCGAGCTGCAAAGCCTCATGGTGCCAGAGAGAAGCTCTCTCCCAGCAAGCAAATATAGCTCAGCTGAGCTCTAATTGGGGTTTTCAGTAGTGAGTGTGAACTGCTCAGTACAGGTACACGTCCCCAAAAAACAGACAGAGGCTTTGGGTGACGACTGACCTTGGAGAGCCAGAGGGTCGCCTTGGACTGGGTCTGAAGGGTACTATCTGTTTCTTTTTTGGCTCAGTGGAGAAAGCCCCAGTCATTTTCAGTTTCCAGAGCTGTGACTCGGGGAAGGGTGGAGACACCACAAGCAGAGAGCGAGACCATTGAAATGCTAATGACCTCCATCTGGGGGGTCTGTCTTGTCTAGGAGGAAAGGGGTGGGGTCCTTTCCATTCAGAACCAGACCCCAGAGCCTGGGGGAACACAGCCATACCTCCTCACACCAGTCAAGAATTATAGGCTAATAGGCATCACCTGCTGGGCAGAAAAGCACAGTGACCCGAGGCATCAGAGGGTGGAGCAATTTTCTAAGACACACCCACAGGGAAACCAGATACTGAATATTTCTTCCCTCTGGGACCTGAGCCTGTTCTGGTCTGGGAAAACCTGATTTGGATAACCAAGGAAACCATGCCTAGACAACAGAAAATTACAACCTACACTAAGAAAAACAAAGTTATGGCCCAGTCAGAGGAACAAACGTACACTTCAACTGAGATACAGGAATTTAAACAGCTAATGCTAAATCAATTCAAAAAGTTTAGAGAAGATATTGCAAAAGAGATAGAGGCTGTAAAGGAAACACTGGGCATGTATACGGCAGAAATCAAAAGTTCAAAAAAACAACTAGTAGAATCTATGGAAATGAAAGGTACAACACAAGAGATGAAAGACACAATGGAAACATACAACAGCAGATCTCAAGAGGCAGAAGAAAACACTCAGGAACTGGAGAACAAAACACCTGAAAGCCTACATGCAAAGGAGCAGATGGAGAAAAGAATGAAAAAATATGAGCAACGTCTCCGGGAACTCAAGGATGAAACAAAGTACAATAATGTACATATCATTGGTGTCCCAGAAGAAGAAGAGAAGGGAAAGGGGGCAGAAGCAATAATAGAGGAAATAATTAATGAAAATTTCCCATCTCTTATGAAAGACATAAAATTACAGATCCAAGAAGCGCAGCGTACTCCAAACAGAAGAGATATGAATAGGCCTACGCCAAGACACTTAATAATCAGATTATCAAATATCAAAGACAAAGAGAGAATCCTGAAAGCAGCAAGAGAAAAGCGATCTATACATACAAAGGAAGCTTAATAAGACTATGTGTGGATCTCTCGGCAGAAACCATGGAGGCAAGAAGGAAGTGGTGTGATATATTTAAGATACTGAAAGAGAAAAACTGCCAACCAAGAATCCTGTATCCAGCAAAGCTGTCCTTCAAATATGAGGGAGATCTCAAAATATTTTCTGACAAACAGACAATGAGAGACTTTGTGAACAAGACACCTGCCCTACAGGAAATACTAAAGGGAGCACTACAGGGTGATAGAAGACAGGAGTGCGTGGTTTGGAACACAATTTTGGGAGACGGTAGCACAACAATGTAAGTACACTGAACAAAGGTAACTATGAATACGGTTGAGAGAGGAAGATGGGGAGCATGTGAGACACCAGAAGAAAGGAGGAAAGATAACGACTGGGACTGTGTAACTTGGTGAAATCTAGAGTATTCAACAATTGTGGTAAAATGTACAAATATGTTCTTTTAGGAGGGAGAACAAGCAAATGTCAACCTTGCAAGGTGTTAAAAATGGGGGGACATTGGGGGAGGGATGCAATCAACATAAACTAGAGACTGTAACTTATAGAATCATTGTATTATGCTTCCTTTAATGTAACAAAGGTGCTATACCAAGGTGAATGCAGATAAGAGGGGGGGATAGGGGAGGCATGTTAGACACTTGACATTGGTGGTATTGTCTGATTCTTTACTTTGATTTAAGGTTATTTTTCCTTTTGCTGCATCCTAGCTGTCATTTTTTTTCCTCTTTCTTTTGCCTCTCTACCTTCTTTGACTCTCCCTCCTGCCTTGTGGAAGAAATGTAGATGCTCTTATATAGATAGTGGTAAAGGTGGTGAAGACATGAATGTATGACCATGCAGAAAACCATCAATTATTTACTTGCGATGGAATGTATAGTGAGTGAACAAAACTATATTAAAAAAAAACAGATTGATGACAAAACCTCGAGGGCAATATACTGAGTGAAATAAGCCAGACACATTAGGACAATTATGGCAGGGTATCACTGATAGGAACTAATTATAATATGTAAACTCATAGACATGAAATATAAGCTACCAAGATATAGGACGAGGCTTAAGAATGGGGAGTGGTTGCTTAGTATGAGCAGAATGTTCAATTAGAATGAACTTAAATGTTTGGAAATGAACAGGGGTATTGGTAGCAAGATGTGAGAATAACTAACAGCGCCGAATGGTGTGTGAATGAGGTGGAAAGGGGAAGCTCAGAGTCATATATGTCACCAGAAGGAAAGTTGGAGGTCAAAAGATGGGAATGTATAAAACTGAATCCTATGGTGGGCAGTGTCCATGATCAACTGTACAAATAATAGAAATCACTTCCATGAACCAGAACAAATGTATGACAATACAATTAGAAGTTAATAATAGAGGGGCATATAGGGAAGAACTATATACCTATTACGAACTATATACCACAGTTAGTAGTATTTCAACATTTTTTCATAAACAGTAACAAATGTAGTATATCAATACTAGGAGTCAACAATTGAGGGGGGTTGGTTAGGGATAGGGGAGGATTAGAGTTTCCTTTTCTTTTTTTCTTTTTTCATCTTTCACTTTATTTCCTGTCTGAAGTAATGAAAATTTCTAAAGATTGAACAAAAATTAAGAGTGATGGATGCACAGCTGTATGAGGGGTACCCAGGGGCAAGTAATTGTACACTTTGGATCTTTGGATAATTGTATGGTATCTGAACAATCTCAATAAAAATGAAAAAAAAAAAAAACAAAAAAAACAACAAAGCACTTGAAAATCACTCTGAGTGAAGAATTATTCTAGATTTATACTTTCTTCCTTCAAATCTTTTACACCATATTCCCAACATCTTATTTAACACTATTTTTTTTTTACCAGCTTGCCTTTATTGAGTCTTCCCAAAACATTCAACTTAGTTTTATTAGCTACAAGTCCCTGTACTCATTTCTAATTCTCTGGTTTGCATATTTAATTAAATTAAGTGTTTTAAAAATAAATCCTAGCATAAACAGATTTGGGGGACAACTCACAGTGGTTGTTGTTTTAGATTCTTTGGCTGCTCAGGCAAATCCCATGCAAAGAGATGGCTTAAACAATGGGAATTTAATGGCTCATGGTTTTAAGGCTGAAAGAAAGTCTAAATCAAGGCATCATCAAAGTGATGCTTTCTCCCCAAAGACTGTGGCATTCGTGAGCTGGCTGCTGGTGACCCTTGGTCCTTAGCTTGTCACTTGGCAAGGCACATGGTGGTGTCTCTTGGTCTCTCCCTTCTCTTCTGGGTTCCATTGATGTTCAGCTTCTGGCTGCTCTCTTTTTGGCTTTCTCTCTCTGTCTGAATTTCATTCCGCCTATAAACAACTCCAGTAACAGAATTCAGACCCATCCTGATTGATATGGGCCACACGTACTTACCCACAGGAATGGATTAAGTTTAAGAACATGTTTTTCTGGGGTGCATTGCTCCAAACCAGCACAGATGTGTAGTAAGAAAACTCCTCTGGGGCAGGCACAGGAGTGGGAGGAGTGTGGGAGGGTGGCGTTGCATCCTCCAGAGTTGGATGTCCTGGGTGATGCTCAATTCAAACCCAAGTCAGTTTGTTGAGCCAGTACTCACCTTCATTTTATAAACGAGGAACTGAGATGTTGGCATGACTAGGTGGATTTTTACAAGGCTACATGGTCAGGCTGGATACTCCTTCATTCAGTAGCTATTTCCTGAGGGTCTGACTGTGTGTCAGTCTTGGGTCTAAGAGCTGGTTGGCAGCAGTTCTGGGACCCCTAGGATCTCCCTCTGCCTTGGCCCCATGTTGTTGCCCCCTCCTCAGTGGAGGGTTTGGCAAAGTTAAAGCACACATTGCACAAACGAAAAATGTTATGAGTAAGCCCTCTGTGTGAAGAAGACAACTCTTAGCTAATCTCCACTGGACCAACTGAAAGGATCTGCCAACACTCCATGCCCTCCCTAAAAGGCATTGACTTATCACATGAGTGCGCTAGTCCCCAAACTAGTAGGTGGGAGGGTCAAGATGAGGACTCGGCTCCTCTGGTTCCCAGCCCTTTGGTCTCACCACCAGACCACACTGAACAGAACAGAGCTCCTCATCTTTTCCCCAACCTCCTCTTTCCCCCATGTTCCCCCTACTCGCCTCTTCAGCCAGAAGCCTGGGAGTCATACCAAATTCTTGCTTCTCCCCTCTTTCCACGTCCAAACCATCCCCACCCCTGTCTGTTCAACCTCCAGAGCACACCTCGATTTTGTCTACCTCTCTCCTTCCCGGTTCCCACCAGTGTGACCCCATCTACCATCCTCTCTCACCTAGAGAATTTCAACAGCCTCCTCCTTCCACTTGTGCCACTCCAATCCATTCCCTGCACGGCATCTAGAGTGATCTCTTTGAAACAAAAATTGGATCCGTCACTCCTTGACCTGGCTTCTCCTCACCTTTCCGCGAGGCCCCGTGAGGTCTGGGCTTGACGGAGAGCCTTCGCGCATCCTGTACCTGCTGTCTGGAGAGCTCTTCGTGATTCTTTTTCTAACTCCTCATTCTTCAGGTCTCAGTTGAAGAGGCCTGTGCTGATTCTCCCATTCTACATAAGGTCCCTTGTCATTTGCCTTCACCAGTTCTTTTCCTTTGTGGCACTTATTACAACTTGTAACTGTGTATTTATGACTTTGATATCTTTTCCTGTCTCTTGACTCTAAATTCCTGGAGGAGAGGAATCTAGGACCTGTCACGTTCTGTCCATAGTGGACCTTCACTGGCCACTTGTTAAGTGAATAAATGAGTAAATATGAATGTGTACACTACCCCCAGATCACAACTGCATCTCCACCTAACCAGGGCTCACATGTACCATGTGTCATGTGGATAAAACAAAACAAAATCCAAGTTATTGAATGTATCAGTAGACTCCCTTGCCCTACTCAGAGGCACCCCCTGGAGGAGGCTCTAGTTACCGGTGGGTGTTTTCTCATGGAGTTGCACCCTCCTCTCTGCACCCAGGGACTCTGGTTGCCCAGCCTTGGGCCTGCAGGATGCCTCTGCCTGGAGAGAGCAAGCGCCACGTGGGCCAGCCACCATCTGCTCTTTAAGCAGGGGGACGAGGGGGTTGGTGGAAACACGTCATCGTAAACACCCGCCCAAACCGGCAAACTGCAAGCTGAGTTCTGCTTTTGGGAAGTGAGAGAGGTTCTGCAAATGATATTTCCCCCCTTTAACTGTTGTTTAGAAGAGCATTGGCCGAAGCCAGTGATGCTTAAAGCTGCTTGGCCAAGTAGTACTGACCCATCGGTTTTCTCACTTCTCGAAGGGTTGCAGGTAAAGATTTTGGCAGATCTGTCATCTGAATGGTAAGTATGGTAGACAGATCATGATGCAAAAATAAAAAGTATAATTCAGAAACTACCTTTTCAGTGCATTTAGGCCAAGGAAAGCGAGGTTGGGTAAATTCACCTCAATACTTAGGACAAGTAATTTGGAGACTATGAGGATATTGCTGTCACAATTAATTAGCTATTTGGGGGGGGGGCAGGGTCCCAAAGGACACTTTTAATTGCTGGATTTAGTTCTGGCAGTTTTACATTTGAGGCGTTTGGGTTCTTAAACCAGAAAGAGTCCCAAAGTGGTGAATATTGTTTTGCTACTTTTTTTAACCACTAAAATAAGATTAGTCCCAAGAAAAGATGAGGGGTATTGCTGAAGACATTTAGATTATGATTCACTGTGCAGATTGCTACTGTGAGAAACTGCAAAAATTGCATTTCGTTGGCATTTGCTCTTTAGCCAGAAAGCCTCCAGGCAGCTGTAAAGCTACCATCTTTGCCATTTTATATCCAAAGCAATAACCATAATATATGAAGCAAAACATGTTAAGAGTACAACATTTAAACATGTACCTATGTATATATATTTTCATCATTAAATGTTTTCCAAGCCCCGCTATGTGCTATGGGGAACCAAAAGATGGGTAAGACATTGATAACCCTGTCTGCAAGGTGTTGACCATCTCCTGGAGGAGCTGAGACAAGGCCAAGAGTTACTCTGAGTAATAGTTACAGTCACAGTAGCTAGGACTTGTGCCAAGTCCAAATGCTTTACCTGTGTTAACTCATTTAGCCTTCACAACAACCCTTTTGAGGTAGGGTCTGTATTGCCACTTTATGGATAAGGAAACAGGCCTAGTGAGATTAAGGATCTTGCATTATGTCACATGATATTGATAAAGGGTGCAGCTGGGATTTGAACTGGCCACTCAAGCTCCAGAGTGTGGGCTCTTTGGGACCAAGTAAAGGCTGCAGGAGATAGAGGCCCAAAGTCATACAGGGGCTTTAAGCCCCTCACCAGCCTACATACCCTGGGATGTCTGTCCCTTGCCTCCTGCTCCAGTGTCATATTCAGACATGTCTCAGGGTTTGTGTACCTGCCATGCCCTCTGCCTGGAACATGTCCTCATGCTCCTTCATGCCTGGTTCCCGCTTGTCCTTCAGAACTCTCCCACCTGCTAGTTGTCGTGGCCCATGGTCAACCTCATTACTTCTGTGACAGTAATGATCACAGTGTGTAAATAACTTACTTATGTCCATCCCCCAGTATTCTGTAAGGTCTTAAGGAATGAGCCTTGCTCGCTGTTGAATTTCCAGTGACCAAGGCAGCACATGTCAGGTGGAAGGTGTTCAGACCATACTTGCCGAATGAGCGAAGGAGACAGAAGTGCATCTGCTTGCAAGGGAAAGAGACAGGCTTTATGGTAAATGTAACATTTGAGCCGGGTCTGGGAAGGATAGATGAAATTTCAGCAGGAAGAGTTGGCAGAATGGAGGGCAAAACCTGGGGAAGGGATGGGAAAGTATGGGGTGTGTTTGAGTTGCTGATGATGGTCCATTTGGAGGGATCCTGTGCTGTGTCTAGTGCAAGCTTTCTCAATCTCAGCAATATTAACATTTGAGCCAGATAATTAGTTGTTTTGGGGTCTGTCCTGTGCATTGTAGGATTTTCAGCAGCATCTCCAACCTCTCGTCTACTGAATGCCAGTAACACACTATACTCCCCCCACCTGCCCACTCCAGTGTGACAACCAAAAGTGTCTGCAGACATTGCCAGATGTCCCCTGGGATCAAAATTGTCCCCTTAGAACCCCTGATCTAGTGAGAACAATGATAGATGCAGCTGGAAAAGTCTTGGGCTATATTGGAGAGCTTCAGAGCCAGAGTGAGCAAAGATCCATTGACTGTTTATTCCTTTGTCAGGTGTTTCCTGGATGCACACCACATGCCAGGGATTGAGTGATACATGCTGATGAGATATTGGAAACAAAAAGCAAGTGTGGGTCTTTCCTCATGGAGAGTAGAGGCTGGTGGCTCTTTCACAAGGGAGTTTGATGATCATGGTAGGGCTTTTAGGAAGAGTCAGAGAGGCAGTGGTTGCCTTTGGGGGACTGGAATGGGGAGCGGTAGGCATCTGTTGAACTGCGTGGAGCTGTCCTCTTAGCCCTGGGTAGGAATGTTGAAGTCCTGAACCAAGGTGGTGGTGGAGTGGAATATGGAGGTTCTACTGCAGGAGAGGTTATAGACGTGGAATGCATATGACTTGTCAGCTGGTTAAATGTACACAATGACACACGGCCCTAAGATTTACAGATTGATGGACTGGTGATGATGGTGGTGATATTAGTCATCAGGAGAAGGAGCCAGTCTTGAAAGAAAGATGACAAATTTGGTTATGGAAGTGTTGAATTTAAGGTGCTGATGGGTCAAGTTGGGAGCTTGGAGATGTCTAGGGAAACAACTACACTATTTTCTGCTCATTTTTAGGTTAATCCTGTAGCTGTCTCATCAAATGGAGAAATGTGGCCTCTATATTCCCAACTAATGTATTATTTTGAATCAGATAAGTTAACAAGAGCCAAAACATTGAATTTTTAAATATTCTTACGATGTTATGACATGATGATGCAATGATAGGAGCCTCGTTAAACCGACTGCTTATCAGCACTTACATTTTTAACTCTCTCTTTTCAAAAGGCAAACCTGATTTAGAGAATGTAACTTGTCTTTCTAAAAATCAAATTAAGAAAACTGTCATTGTATTCAAACTTGAATTATTTGAAATTGCAGATAACAGGATTAGCAGATCATGAAAGCAGAAATTATTATAGTGTTAGGTATTACTTAACCACATGGTTGATGCCCCAAGGTCTTTTCGAGCTGGGTGATGAAAATCATGATTTATTTGCTTTTGGGGGTGCATTTATTATAGTTAGTCATTGATTAGCTGGCAATGGCAAAAGGATCAATGGAACTTCTAATTCTGGGTATATATTAAAAAGTCAGCTTTCATTAACAATTGACGAACATGCCCAAAGGTTAAGAAAAATGAGGGAGAGAGAATATATTGGCAGCGAAAAATCCAAGAAAACATTTAGCTTGTGATATTAAAAGTTCAAACTGTGAAGAATGATTGTGATTTGAATATCTCTTTCAGGCAGGATATGGGCACCAAAACAGAGTCTTGCAGGAAGGGTTAAAAGTAAGGCACTATGTAAATTCTCAATGCTTTTTAAAATCCTTCTCTGTATATAATTGTTTTACAACCAATAATGCTTCGAGAAGACTCACAGGCCTTTTCTATCCATAGTTTAATATGGTTTCACAAAATCCACTGCCAGTTTATCCCTCAATTTTGAAAGATGGTTTCTATGACAGTCTCTCTTAGGTGAAACTTGGGCCAATCTTGTTATTCTCTTTCTGACAGAAGAATCGGCTTTCTTTCTAAGGCCAATTTTTTCTTTAAAAAATGTTTCTAATTGAATTAAAAATTTGATGGAGAAAATTATCATAACTCGGAGCTTGGGTTTTGTGGCTTGTCGTTTTACAGAAGTAGGCACTCCTAGTTGAATGGCCCTTCTCTGTAATCTCTTTCACTTGTGTGATTATCTGCCCTGAAATCAGGATCAGGGCTCTGTGGGGTAATTGGCAGACTTCGAGCGTGGTTCTGCCCCTTCCCTTTTGTTAGATCTTGACTGAGTTATTTACCCTTGCTGGGTGTCCTCTTCCTCACCTCTAAGTGAATGGGTGGGCTACCTGGATAAGGGCTTGTCATCTCAAATGCCTCTAGGGGCCAGGCAGGCGAACTAGGTCCTGTGTAGACCATGATGAATTCAGGAGCTTGGACAGCCACCACTCTGCCTCAGCCAGCCATTGGCATTCTCCAGGTAGGCCCCTTGTGGCCATATTTTCCAAGAGAATCCACAGAGCCAGGTATATTTGTGAATTTCATGGATTTAAAACATTGGCAACAAATTCAAACTTTTGTAAACACTACGTGGGCTCAAGCAGAACACATCTGCTAGCTAGATCGTGTCCACAGACCTTGAATTTGTCAACCCTGGAGGAGATGACCAATTAGCATCTCACAGAAGATGGTTTTCTGGGCTCCAGCCTGTACCCTGAATCAGTCCTGTGCTGTTGGCAGAGAAAGAACACTGGGCCTTGCCAGCATTATCTTGGTCTACAGTCATCTTCTGCACCAAGGCATTCCATTCAAAGGAAACTTTTTGGAGACAGAAATATCTTTATTAAGGTGACAACTTCTGGGAGGCCCAGGGCATATTCCATCTCCTTCCTGGGTCTCCTTTCCAGGCCAGCCCAGCAGCATCATATGACCTTGATGCCTCCTAGTCAGGCCTCGGTATCCCCACTTGGTTAAGTGAGAGATTTGGTTAAAGTAACTCCAGGACTCCCTCCAACACTGTCCATGTCCATTGAACACTGGGGAAAAGTAGGCTTAGGTAAGTTAAGCCTTCCAGCTTCCCGAGGGTGGGCTGCAATAAATGTGCAATTAAAATGGTAATGATTGGATAGTAACGGATTACACTGAGAAGTGGTGTGGTGGTTTGAAGCTGTGTGTACCCCAGAAAAGTATATTCTTAAAATTAATCCATCCTGTGGGTGTGGACTCATTGTGAGTAGGAGTTTTGGTGAGGCTGCTTAATCTAGGGTGTGACCCCACATCGGAGTGAGTCTCACTCCTCTTACTGGAGTCCTTTATAAGAGAATGAAATTCAGACAAAGAGAGAAAGCAAGAAGCTGAAAGCAACAAAACCCGGAAGGAGAGGGAGAGACCAGCAGATGCCGCCATATGCCTTGCCCTGTGACAGAGAAGTCCAGGATTGCTGGCCGCCAGTCTTAAGGAAGAAAGCATCATCTTGATAATGCCTAGATTATGACATTTTCATGGCTTCAAAACTGTAAGCTTGTAAGGTAATCAATGCCTGTGATTAAAGCCAATGTATTTCATGGTATCTGCTTGAGCAACTTATCAAACTTAAACACATGGTTAGGACCAAACACCTGAGCTAGACATAGGCCAAAAAAAAAGAATAGGAAATACGCAAAACAAAAACAAAAGTGAAAACGCACCACCATTAAGGGTAGCAGAAATCCCTCCAAGATGTTATTTCACCTTAGAGAAACAAAAATCTTGCTGCATCTCTTTGTTATCAAACACACTTAAGCTGCTAGCCAGCAGAGTTCCTTGATTAGTTGCAGACCAGTGCTTCTCAAACTTTAATGTGCATACAGACCGCCTGTGGATTTGTTAAAATGCAGATTATGACTCAGTTGCTCCGAGTGGGCTCGGGATCCTGCTTCTCTAATGAGCTCCCAGGTGATGCTGATGCTGCGGGCCCAGGACCACACTCCGGGAGGGAGTTCTGTAGCCCAGCCCTGCCCTCTCTGTGCCCAGGCGCACCCTGCGTTAGTGCTTCTCTCTTGTCATCCTTGCCTTCTCCCTGTCCCCCGGCCTCCATTTCCAGGCAATTCCCCTCCTTAACTAGGGTTCTTGGGCGTCTACTTTTTAACCACGTGGTCTCATATTTAAGCTCATTGTCTAAGAAATTTTTTCTTAAAAAATAAAACCAAAAGCTAGATTGATAAGTGTCTTTATTTTCAGCAGAGAGCAATGCTTTAGTTGTGTAGCAGGGTGCTTTAGGAAAAAAGCTGCTTTTAAGAGGGATGGGGATGGGTATAAATTTACAGAAAGTCTCCTTCCTTTAGAACTAACCATTCTAAGCCCCCAAGTATCTTTAATTCAGCCTAGATTAAAATTAAGTTGAGACCAAAGACCACAAGCTTCTGTATCAGGAACCTTAAGAGGATCCAAGAGCTTTGGAGAATGCAGAGCACTGCGTCAACAAGTTGCCTTTATTAGATAAGAGAGATCGAACATTGTTGCTATGTGAGCTGCCTTCCATTTTAGGTCAAATCTATTTATTTTGTACTTAGTTATGAAATTGAGATTCTGTGCAAGTTTTTACTAAGTAAACAAGTAAAAATGAAAGATTTATTTTAGTAGCTCCGAGGACTATTGACTTCTTGAGACCATGACAATTTATCATAGAAAACTGCATTTGTTAAAACGTTTGCTGTAGAAAACTGTTTATAAACACTGTTGTAGAAGGTTGATTTATGCTCCAACCTTGGGGTGACAGTCACTTCCGTGATCTGGTTCAGGTTAATGTGTTCAGTTTAAATGGCTCTGTGAGCCATCTCAGAAACGGGGACATAGCTAAAAGTATTCCTCAGGGTTAACAGCTTATTATTCAAGTAAAAACTTTTTTCATGCTAACAATTAACTTTAAAACAGAATGCAAAATCTCAGTTTTTCATGATGATCAACTTTCAGCTCTCTAAGAAGTCTTCCTGATTTCCTCCTGACCCTTTGTTTCTAAGGACAAGCTCATAGTGTATTAGGTGTCTGTTGCTGGGTAGCAAATCACTCCAAAGTTCAAAGGCTGAAATAGCAAAGACGTATTGTCTCACAGTTTCTGTGGGTTTAGGAGTCTGTGTGTGTCTCAGCTAGTGGCTTCTGTTCAGGGTCTCATGCAAGGCTTCCACCAAGGTGTGAGCTGGGGCTGCAGTTTCATCTGAAGGCTCGACTAGGGAGGACTGTTTCCAAGTTCTGTCACTTGGTTGTTGGCAGAATTCAGTTCCTTGACAGTTGTTGCCTGAGGGCCTCCGTTCCTCAGTAGCTGCTGCCTGTCCCTCTGGTCCTTGCCACATGAGCCTGTCTGTATTGCTTCTCAAAATGTGTCAGCTTGTTTCCCCTGGAGCAAAGATGCCTAGAGAAAGGGAGAGAGAGCGAGCAAGATGAAAGCCATGGTCTTTTTCTAGTGTGATCTCCAAAGGGACATCCCATTGCTCTTGCTGTATTCTGTGTGTTGGATGCAAGTCAGTAGGTCCAGCCCACACTCGAAGGGAGGGGATTGCACAAGGGTGTGGATATCAGGAGGTGGGATCATTGGGGGTCATTTTAGAGGCTTCCTGTCAGGCTTAGTAGGGCTCAGTTTACGTGAGTTGCAGCATTACTAGCCCTGGCTTGCTCTCCTTAGCAGTGAGAGGCACACACTTCGTTCAGATGGACTTCAGGATGGTTGTGGTTTGAGTGGCTTACATGCTGTGCCATAGTCAAGAAGTGGTGGATTAACATGCATGTAAAGTGTGTTATATAAATGGTGTAAAGGTATTCTTGTTGGTTTATTCTGAAAAAGGAATTAAGAAGGGAAGAGAGGTCTAAAGCCAGGGATCCACTTTGAGAAACAGTAAACCAGATATGGCTGGGGGGATGGTGGCCATGGAATTTAAAAGGTTATGACTGTTCCTCCTTGTCATTTAGATCTCCATGGAAATGCCACCACCTGAGAAAGACCTTTCCTGTGCCTCCAATCTAAATGAGCCATTGCTTTGCTCCTAATCGTCTGCTTAGTCCTTAGAACTCCCTGACTCTGTTCCCTGTTTATTTACTTGTTTGTTGTGTGTCTCCCTGACAAGGACTAAACCTGAGAAGAGTGGGGCATCTGCCTTGGTCACCCGCGTATCACCAGCACATTGCACAGTGCCTGGCAAGCAATAGGCTCTCAGTACATACTGCCGATTCTCGTTATTCCTGGCAGTTATGTTGTGTCAAGTTGCCACAAACACTGAATTAATGAAGAGTGAACCATTGCTGTAGGGGAAATACAACATTAGGTTCTATGTGCCAGTCAATACATAACCTTGTTTTATGCGTTTCTGATTAAAGACGCCATATTTAATATATATTGTTGATTCATTAACACTGAACTCACTACTAACCGCACTCTGACTCAAGCCTGAACGCTGTCCATCTAACACACACAGTCTTCTTGTACTTAGGAATCCTGGATGGCAGGCATTTCAGTACTACCTTTGGGGGCAATTTTAAACAGTGAAATCACCAACAAAAAGCACAAAAATGCAAAAAGCTGGATACTGACTATGCCATGAAAAGGATACTTGCTTACCATATAAGAGCTGAATTAACGGGTAGCTGTGAGCATGTGCATCAGTGACTCAAATTTTTTACCACTCTGCATGTGTCCACAAATGAACAGGAAAGCACTGTGGGTATTGATTTTGGGTTACAGATAAATTGTAGCAACTAGGTGTATTTGCAAATACAGAATCTATGAATAATGAGGACTGACTGAACTTATTGAATAAATGAATGAAAGAAGCACACAGATATGAAATGATTCCCAGGAGCTTTTGTGAAAATTATAATATCTTAATGATTCCCCCCAAAAAGCCATTTATTCGTTTAACATGCACAGTAGATTAATTTATTAAGAGGAAACAGCATTCTCAAGATTGTGGGGGAGTTTGTCCCTGCCACGAATTGCTGGTGAGCCATTAGGCAAGGCCTGTCCCCTCCTTGGGCTCAGTCTTCTCAGGATAAATGCAGGGGCTGTAGATTGGGGGGCCTTCAGATTATACTTGGTCCCCAGACCCTGCTCAGGCAGGAAAGGCTCTAGATGCTCCTTTTTGAGGGCAGCTCTGTTTTCCGTGTTTTCAAAGTTGGTCTGCCCCATCATATTTTGTTTGAAGAAAGGTTTCTGTGGCAAAAAAAAAAAAAAGTTTGAAACCCAGCTGATGGCCATTCCAGCTCTGCAAAAGCAGGCACCACCTGGCTGCAGTTTCCTGGGGTCTAAGGGTACAGACCTGCAAAGCTTTGGTTCAGCAAAACCCATTGTAAGGGCAAGTCTGGTGATTTCCATTCAGGGGCCTAGAGCCCTTTCCAAGAACAAGAACCCCCACCCCCCCCACCCCCACCCCCACCCCCAGAGCCTCATACCTCACTGATGCCCACAGCATCACTGATGCCCTTGAAATGTTAACTGATGCCCTTGAAATGTTAACATCAATTTGCATCCCACCCACCTCCCCCCATGTTGAGTAACTCATTTCAGATTTCATTTCTGGCATTGCATTTCCCACCAGATAGCCAGAGCTTCCCAGCTCCAAGTTTTATAATTAAAATCCTGTCACATCCCCCTAAACACTGCAAATTGTGCCATTAAGCCTGGCATCAAAGATTTGCAAGCACATCACATAGTAATTTAAATATGATTCTTCTGGCAGCATTCAATTTTTGTTATTTTTAATTCTAATTAAAAAACTATTATTGGACATTAATATCCTATATACAGCATTGTGTTGTTGTTCTCTGCTCACTTTTGGCCACCTAGTTTTTGAACAGACAGCTTGGCCGCATGGCTGTAGCGGCCCATGTATTTTTTTCCTGGCCTTTGGGGAATCACCAGGTCCCAGACATAATTAATATTAATCAAAATCCTCTAGACTGTGACAGGAAGATGGTATGTTTGAACATCAGCTTATTAAAATGACCTACTTAATTTAAGAAAAATATTGTATCCACTCACATGGTAACCTGGATGCTTTCCCTGAAAGATTTTATAACATTTCTCCCCCTCTTCTTTTTTTTTTTCCCCCTAAAGAAAAGGAAAGGGAATGGAAGGGCCCCTTCTACTTCATCCAAGGTGCAGACCCACAATTTGGACTGATAAAGGCCTGGTCCACTGGGGACTGTGAAGCAAGTGGTGACGAGTGGGACCAGGAAATCCGTCTAACTGAACAAGCTGTTCTAGCCATCAACAAGCTGAACCCCAAGCCGAAATTTTTTGTTCTGTGCGGTGACCTCATCCATGCCATGCCAGGTAAGACTCCTGTTGCTACTTGTGACCTTTTCTCCTTCAACCGGTCATGATTGTAACTGGACAGAAAAAATGATTGTGCTTAAAAGAAGTCCTTATCTGGGAATGGCTCATTCCTTCTCCTCATGACTGTGGCAGTATCACTGAACTTAAGAAAATGCACACTTTTTTTACGTTTAGAATTTGGCAAGATTAATCACAGTAATTAGGCAGAGCTACAATTCTGGTCATCTGAGCTTAATATGAAAAATGAAACAGACTCCCATGTGTCACCTTCATTTCCAGGAGACAAACTTGAACTGCTTCCCAATACCCTATCCATAAATGAAATCATCTCCCCTCTTCTTTCACTTTTATTTCTCCTGTATTCATTGGTGCTTTTTCAGTTTCAAGTGACAAAAATCCAGCTTAAACTTTAAAAAAAAAATTGCATGTGTTGCCTTATGGGACTGTAGAGTTCAGGGACCGATCTGAGCTTTGGGTGTGGCTGGATCCAAGGGCTCAGAGGTTGTTGTCAGGACTCCGTCTCTCCTCTCAGCTCTGCTTTCCTTTTGGTTGACTCTGTTTTCATGCAGACTCCATTTATGTGGTGGCTTCTAGCAGCTCTAGGTTTATATTCTTATTACAGAAACCACGGTAGAAAATGTCTTATTCTTGGTGTTCCAATCAGCGTCCCAGACTGTTTCGGTTTGCTAACGGTGCTGTTATGCAAAATACCACAAATGGATTGGCTTTTGTAAAGGGGGTTTTATTTGGTTATAGAGTTACACTCCTGAGGCCATAAAAGTGTCCAGACTAAGGCATCGACAATCGAGTACCTTCACTAAAGAAAGGCCAGTGGTGTCTGGAACACCTCTGTCAGCTGGGAAAGCACGTGGCTGGAATCTTCTTCCTTTGCTCCCAGGTTGTGTTTCAAAATGGCATTCTCCAAAATGTTGCTCTTGGGGCAGTTTGTTCTCTCTTAGCTTCTCTGGAGCAAACTCTGTGACAGGAAAATGGTATGTTTAAACACCAGCTTATTAAAATGAGCATCTCCAAAGCATCAGCAAAAGTCTGTTTTCAATGGCCATCTCCAAGATGTCTCTCTCAGCTGCAGCTCTTGGGGTGTTTTGTCCTCTCTTAGCTTCTCTGGAGCAAACTCCAGGCTAGCATCTCCAAAGTAGTCAGCTCCCAAGCGTCTCTCCAAAAGTCTCTCTCAGCCACAACCCTGAGCTCCTTCTGTCTGTCAGCTCTTATAGGACTCCAGTGATTTAGTTAAGACCCACACTGAATGAGCATGTTAACACCTCCATGGAAATAATCTAATCAAAGGTATTACCCACAGTTGGATGAGTCACATCTCCAGGGAAGCATTCAATCAAGAGGTCACACCCTGATCAAAAAGATTAATCAATCTGCCCCCACAAGATTGCATTAAAGAATATGGATTTTTCTGGGGGACAGAATATATCCAAACTGACATACAAACCAACACTCATCTGGCTTACATGACCCTCCCTAAAGCCAGGGGGTGGGGTTCGCTCCAGTGCAACCATATAGTCTGAAGAACAAGATGGTTCTAAAGAAAATGAGATGCTAGGAATGTGAAAAGAGCAGATGCCTTCTAATACCCTCACCCCCACTTTTTTTAATAATCCCTACTCTTGTATCCTCTCTCAGGCAAGGATAAAACCCAGGAAACAAGTAGAAACAAGAGGAAACTGTCCCTACCATCAGGGAGCTAGAGCTGGCCCCCCTGGCCACCTCCGTCCTTACTTGTGTCCCTCCGCTCTGTTTAGTGGAGCAGAGATGATGTCAAGACCCTTGCTGAGAATACTGCAGGGGCTGTGGGCGTTTGCTATTGGCCAACTGTAGGTCATAAACCAAGACTCTGACTCCTCTAGAAGCTGAGGTGCTCTGCAGTAAGCCTGAGTACATCAGTACCTCCCCATCAAGGCTCACCCGTCTCGTCTGGCAGCCTACCTGTCCAGAACGAAAGCCAGAATGAGACTGTGAGAATGGACAAGGGGCAGCCAGGGTACCTCACCTAGAGCCCAGGGAGGGTAGTCAGTGGAGGGCACCCTCAGACCCTCCCTCCTTCACCTTGTGCTCCTGTTCCACACACTCGAGAATGTGGAACTGCCTGTGGCCTTGACTGCCAGCAGATGGAACCTAGTGGGCCCTGCCTGCTAAGGCAGCCACTCAGGTGGCTTAGCTTTCCAGGCTGCTGTAACAGAGTCCCTCAAACCGGGTGGCTTAAAACAACAGAAATGTATCATCTCACAGTTCCAGAGGCTGGAAGTCCAAAATCTGTAGGAGAGAATCCTTCCTTGCCTCTTCCTAGCTTCTGCTGGTTTGTCGGCCATCCTTGGGCCTGTCTCTGCCTCGGCCATCACCTGGCCATCTCCCCTGTGTCTGTCTGTGCCTCCCTCCCCGTCTTATGAAGACCCTTTTGTATTGAATCAGGGCCCACCCTGATCCAGGTTGGCCTCAACTTAGCTAATAGCATCTTCAGAGATCCTATTTCCAAACAAGGAACAGGGATTAGGACTGGAACATGTCTTTTTGGGGGACACAGTTGAACCCATAATACCAGGTATTGGGCCTCCATGGAGGTGGCAGGGTGAAGAGGAGGGAAAACAAGTCAGGGGACAGAAACCTGAACTCTTACTCAGAAGGCTGGAATTCCAGTTCCATTTCTGTCCCTGATGTACTGGGTAAACTTGGCCAAACCCCTTACCTTCTTAGGGTCTCACTGTCTAAGCTGGGAGCCCACTGAAGCAGCAAGAATTGGAAACCTCAACAGTCTGGGGCTGCCTTGCACAGGGACAGCCAGCTCCATACCTCTGTACAGGTTGTGAACCTCTCAGCAGCTCGGTAACAGGAACACACCCACAAAGATGGTGCTAAGTTACGTTTTGTAGAAAGATGAAATGTTAGCTGCTTGTCAGACTTGGCTCCTCTTTGTGACTTTCCCCGAAGGGTCCGAGTGCCAAGACTGTACAACAGTGACGTGACTGATGATCTGCTGGTGGGCCAGATTAGCACTGCTTCCAGATGGTCTGTTTTGTAGTTAGATGGTTTCTTTTTGGCCCGACATGCACTGTAGCATCAGCAGCAGGGGTCCTTGCCCTAGTCTGCACAGTGAGAAAACTTTTGCTCTTATTGGACACTTGAAAATAAGGTTCAGAATTTAACATTTTTCTGCCTAGTGGCTGCTTCTCTTTAAAAACAGAATGTTATGGGACTCTCTAGAATTATATAACATGTTCTTGTAGATGTTTTGTGACTTAATCTAAATTATGTTAATGTATTCATTCGTATTTCAAACCAAAATTTAAAATAAAAGCTTTCCATGAAATGACATTGTTTCTTAAGTAAAATATACTGAGCATACATAAATGAAAAGATGTAGTTTTTTATGATCAACTCCACCTCTTGGTCCAAAGGCCTCCTTAATGTCAGCTGGCAAACTTTGGAATATATATTTTATTTTCATAAAATAAAATTTTTTCTACCCGAGCAGAATTCATATCTGTTCTGAAGATTTGGACCATTTTGTGGGAGTTTAACCGCTCCAGTGAAAATAATCTTGTTTTGAATATTGTGGTCTGAGATTAAACAGAATGTTTTAAACTAGTTACCATTTATTAATATGCAGTAAGTGACTTTTCTCTCATTTAGCTCATATGCAGGGACAGTCACTAGAAAGTAATTATTTGCTTTGACTTCTTAGCACATTGTTAATTATCAAATGTACATTAATAGGAAAATAACATCCGAAGGCATACTTATAATTCCATCATAAAGAATATCTTGAGCCAAGTAAATTTAAGTTTGAAATGGGGAAAAAGAACTTTAAGAGTAATGCTTTTTTTAATGAAAGTAATAATAAGCCTTTCCATTATGAATAGTGATCATAATGTTTACTTATCCACAAATATTTATTGTATGCAAACCAAGTGCCAGTTGCAGTGCTGTGTACTGTGGATATAATTGTGGAAATGAGAGACCAGATCCTTCTGTGGTGCTTAGAGTCTGGTAGGGGAAGACTAAAAACTACGGATGGAAGGGGCCAAGGGAGCCTTTGGAAGCAAGGCCCATAGGAAAAAGCCTGAGAAATGCCAGCTTCTTTGTTGTGACCAAAGTCCATTTAGTTTAGAAACACGTTTCATTTGGCAGACATCTTTTTGGTTATCTTGGTGTTTTCTTATTTTACAAAGCTCCTCTAGGGGATAAGCCACATTATAAATAACAGATGAAAATTTATACAGATATAGAGACCATTGCTTTTCAGTCCTTGACTCCCAAGCCCAGATCTTCCTGATGTTAAGCATTGACCCACTGATTTTGTCACTGGGAGCCCTGTTAGATTTCAACAATTACATGTGAAGCTGATGAACCAGAGTGTGATGATACAAATAGAGTTCAAGAGATTCCATTGGGCCTTTAGAACTGTTTGTATAATAAACACACACGTGTCCTTGTTGATTAAAAATCAGCATAACTGGGGGGTGGGGCAAGATGGCGGACTGGTGAGCTGTATGTTTTAGTTACTCCTCCAGGAAAGTAGGTAGAAAGCCAGGAACTGCGTAGCCTGGACACCACAGAGCAATTTGACTTTGGGCATACGTCATACAACACTCATGAAAATGTGGAAATGCTGAGATCAGCGAAATCTGTAAGTTTTTGCGACCAGGGGACCCACACCCCTCCCTGCCAGGCTCAGTCCCGTGGGAGGAGGGGCTGTCAGCTCCAGGAAGGAGAAGGGAGAACTACAGTGGCAGCCCTTATCGGAAATTCATTCTACTGATCCAAACTCCAACCATAGGTAGACTGAGACCAGACACCAGAGAATCTGAGAGCAGCCAGCCCAGCAGAGAGGAGACAGGCATAGGAAAAAACAGCACGAAAAACTCCAAAATAAAAGCGGAGGAATTTTGGAGTTCCCGTGAACATAGAAAGGGGAAGGACAGAGCTCAGGCCCTGAGGCTCATATGCAAATCCCGAAGAAAAGCTGATCTCTCTGCCCTGTGGACCTTTCCTTAATGGCCCTAATTGCTTTGTCTCTCAGCATTTCAATAACCCATTAGATCTGTTAGGAGGGCCCTTTTTTTTCTTTCTTTTTTTTTTAATCCTTTTTTCTTTTTCTAAAACAATTACTCTAAGAAGCCCAATACAGAAAGCCTCAAAGTCTTGAAATTTGGGCAGGTCAAGACAAGAGCAGAACTAAGAGAGCTCTGAGACAAAAGGGAATAATCCAGTGGCTGAGAAAATTCACTAAACACCACAACTTCCCAAGAAAAGGGGGGTGTCCGCTCACAGCCATCATCCTGGTGGACAGGAAACACTCCTGCCCATCGCCAGCCCCATAGCCCAGAGCTGCCCCAGACAACCCAGTGTGAGGGAGGTGCTTTAAATAACAGGCACATACCACAAAACTCGGCATGGACATTAGCCTTCCCTGCAACCTCAGCTGATTGTCCCAGAGTTGGGAAGGTGGAGCAGTGTGAATTAACAAAGCCCCATTCAGCCATCATTTCAGCAGACTGGGAGCCTCCCTACACAGCCCAGCAGCCCAGAAACGCCCTGGGGGGACGGCACTCACCTGTGACATAGCACAGTCATCCCTCAACAGAGGACCAGGGGATGCACAGCCTGGAACAGGGACCCACTCACAAGTCTCAGGAGCCATACGCCAATACCGAGGACTTGTGGGTCAGTGGCAGAGACAAACTGTGGCAGGACTGAACTGAAGGATTAGACTATTGCAGCAGCTTTAAAACTCCAGGATCACCAGGGAGATTTGATTGTTAGAGCCACCCCCCCGTCCCTGACTGCCCAGAAACGCCCCATATACAGGGCGGGCAACACCAACTACACATGCAAGCTTGGTATGCCAATTGGACCCCACAAGACTCACTCCCCCACTCACCACAAAGGCAAAGCAGGGGAGAACTGGCTTGTGGAGAACAGGTGGCTCGTGGATGCCACCTGCTGGTTAGTTAGAGAAAGTGTACTCCACGAAGCTGTAGATCTGATAAATTAGAGATAAGGACTTCAATTGGTCTACAAATCCTAAAAGAACCCTATCAAATTAAACAAATGCCAAGAGGCCAAAAACAACAGAAAATTATAAAGCATATGAAAAAACCAGACGATATGGCTAACCCAAGACCAAGCACCCAAATCAAAAGATCAGAAGAGACACAGCACCTAGAGCAGCTACTCAAAGAACTAAAGATGAACAATGAGACCATAGTACGGGATACAAAGGATATCAAGAAGACCCTAGAAGAGCATAAAGAAGACATTGCAAGACTAAATAAAAAAATGGATGATCTTATGGAAATTAAAGAAACTGTTGACCAAATTAAAAAGATTCTGGACACTCATAGTACAAGACTAGAGGAAGTTGAACAACGAATCAGTGACCTGGAAGATGACAGAATGGAAAATGAAAGCATAAAAGAAAGAATGGGGAAAAAAATTGAAAAAATCAAAACGGACCTCAGGGATATGATAGAAAATATGAAACGTCCGAATATAAGACTCTTTGGTGTTCCAGAAGGGGAAGAAAAGGGTAAAGGTCTAGGAAGAGTATTCAAAGAAATTGTTGGGGAAAACTTCCCAAATCTTCTAAACAACATAAATACACAAATCATAAATGCCCAGAGAACTCCAAATAGAATAAATCCAAATAAACCCACTCCGGGACATATTCTGATCACACTGTCAAACACGGAAGAGAAGGAGCAAGTTCTGAAAGCAGCAAGAGAAAAGCAATTCACCACATACAAAGGAAACAGCATAAGACTAAGTAGTGACTACTCAGAAGCCACCATGGAGGCGAGAAGGCAGTGGCACGATATATTTAAAATTCTGAGTGAGAAAAATTTCCAACCATGAATACTTTATCCAGCAAAGCTCTCCTTCAAATTTGAGGGAGAGCTTAAATTTTTCACAGACAAACAAATGCTGAGAGAATTTGCTAACAAGAGACCTGCCTTACTGGAGATACTAAAGGGAGCCCTACAGACAGAGAAACAAACAAAGGAGAGAGGGACTTGGAGAAAGGTTCAGTACTAAAGAGTTTCGGTATGGGTACAATAAAGGATATTAATAGAGAGACGGGAAAAATATATATGACAAACATAAACCAAAGGATAAGATGGCTGATTGAAGAAATGCCTTCACGGTTATAACGTTGAATGTAAATGGATTAAACTCCCCAATTAAAAGATATAGATTCACAGAATGGATCAAGAGAAATGAACCATCAATTTGTTGCATACAAGAGACTCATCTTAGACACAGGGACACAAAGAAATTGAAAGTGAAAGGATGGAAAAAAATATTTCATGCAAGCTACAGCCAAAAGAAAGCAGGTGTAGCAATATTAATCTCAGATAAAATAGACTTTAAATGCAGGGAAGTTTTGAGAGACAAAGAAGGCCACTACATGCTAATAAAAGGGGCAATTCAACAAGAAGAAGTAACAACCATAAATGTCTATGCACCCAATCAAGGTGCCACAAAATACTTGAGAGAAACACTGGCAAAACTAAAGGAAGCAATTGATGTTTCCACAATAATTGTGGGAGACTTCAACACATCACTCTCTCCTATAGATAGATCAACCAGACAGAAGACCAATAAGGAAATTGAAAACCTAAACAATCTGATAAATGAATTAGATTTAACAGACATATACAGGACATTACATCCCAAATCACCAGGATACACATACTTTTCTAGTGCTCACGGAACTTTCTCCAGAATAGATCATATGCTGGGACATAAAACAAGCCTCAATAAATTTAAAAAGATTGAAATTATTCAAAGCACATTCTCTGACCACAATGGAATACAATGAGAAGTCAATAACCATCAGAGACTTAGAAAATTCACAAATACCTGGAGGTTAAACAACACACTCCTAAACAATCAGTGGGTTAAAGAAGAAATAGCAAGAGAAATTGCTAAATATATAGAGACGAATGAAAATGAGAACACAACATACCAAAACCTATGGGATGCAGCAAAAGCAGTACTGAGGGGGAAATTTATAGCACTAAACGCATATATTAAAAAGGAAGAAAGAGCCAAAATCAAAGAACTAATGGATCAACTGAAAAAGCTAGAAAATGAACAGCAAACCAATCCTAAACCAAGTAGAAGAAAAGAAATAACAAGGATTAAAGCAGAAATAAATGACATAGAGAACAAAAAAACAATAGAGAGGATAAATATCACCAAAAGTTGGTTCTTTGAGAAGATCAACAAGATTGACAAGCCCCTAGCTAGACTGACAAAATCAAAAAGAGAGAAGACCCATATAAACAAAATAATGAATGAAAAAGGTGACATAACTGCAGATCCTGAAGAAATTAAAAAAATTATAAGAGGATACTATGAACAACTGTATGGCAACAAACTGGATAATGTAGAGGAAATGGACAATTTCCTGGAAACATATGAATAACCTAGACTGACCAGAGAAGAAATAGAAGACCTCAATCAACCCATCACAAGCAAAGAGATCCAATCAGTCATCAGAAATCTTCCCACAAATAAATGCCCAGGGCCAGATGGCTTCACAGGGGAATTCTACCAAACTTTCCAGAAAGAACTGACACCAATCTTACTCAAACTCTTTCAAAACATTGAAGAAAATGGAACACTACCTAACTCATTTTATGAAGCTAACATCAATCTAATACCAAAACCAGGCAAAGATGCTACGAAAAAGGAAAACTACCGGCCAATCTTCCTAATGAATATAGATGCAAAAATCCTCAACAAAATACTTGCAAATCGAATCCAAAGACACATTAAAAAAATCATACACCATGACCAAGTGGGGTTCATTCCAGGCATGCAAGGATGGTTCAACATAAGAAAATCAATCAATGTATTACAACACATTAAAAATTCGAAAGGGAAAAATCAAATGATCATCTCAATAGATGCTGAAAAAGCATTTGACAAAATCCAACATCCCTTTTTGATAAAAACACTTCAAAAGGTAGGAATTAAAGGAAACTTCCTCAACATGATAAAGAGCATATATGAAAAACCCACAGCCAGCATAGTACTCAATGGTGAGAGACTGAAAGCCTCCCCTCTAAGATCAGGAACAAGACAAGGATGCCCGTTGTCACCACTGTTATTCAACATTGTGCTGGAAGTGCTAGCCAGGGCAATCCGGGAAGACCAAGAAATAAAAGGCATCCAAATTGGAAAAGAAGAAGTAAAACTGTCATTGTTTGCAGTTGATATGATCTTATATCTGGAAAACCCTGAGAAATCGACGATACAGCTACTAGAGCTAATAAACAAATTTAGCAAAGTAGCGGGATACAAGATTAATGCACATAAGTCAGTAATGTTTCTATATGGTAGAAATGAACAAACTGAAGAGACACTCAAGAAAAAGATACCATTTTCAATAGCAACTAAAAAAATCAAGTACCTGGGAATAAACTTAACCGAAGATGTAAAAGACCTATACAAAGAAAACTACATAACTCTACTAAAAGAAATAGAAGGGGACCTTAAAAGATGGAAAAATATTCCATGTTCATGGATAGGAAGGCTAAATGTCATTAACATGTCAATTCTACCCAAACTCATCTACAGATTCAATGCAATCCCAATCAAAATTCCAACAACCTACTTTGCAGACTTGGAAAAGCTAGTTATCAAATTTATTTGGAAAGGGACGATGCCTCGAATTGCTAAAGACACTCTAAAAAAGAAAAACGAAGTGGGAGGACTTACACTCCCTGACTTTGAAGCTTATTATAAAGCCACAGTAGTCAAAACAGGATGGTACTGGCACAAAGATAGACACATAGATCAATGGAATCCAATTGAGAATTCAGAGATAGACCCTCAGATCTATGGCCGACTGATCTTTGATAAGGCCCCCAAAGTCACTGAACTGAGTCATAATGGTCTTTTCAACAAATGGGGCTGGGAGAGTTGGATATCCATATCCAAAAGAATGAAAGAGGACCCCTACCTCACCCCCTACACAAAAATTAACTCAAAATGGACCAAAGATCTCAATATAAAAGAAAGTACCATAAAACTCCTGGAAGATAATGTAGGAAAACATCTTCAAGACCTTGTATTAGGCGGCCACTTCCTAGACTTTACACCCAAAGCACAAGCAACAAAAGAAAAAATAGATAAATGGGAACTCCTGAAGCTTAGAAGTTTCTGCACCTCAAAGGAATTTGTCAAAAAGGTAAAGAGGCAGCCAACTCAATGGGAAAAAATTTTGGTAACCATGTATCTGACAAAAGACTGATATCTTGCATGTATAAAGAATTCCTACAACTCAATGACAATAGTACAGACAGCCCAATTATAAAATGGGCAAAAGATATGAAAAGACAGTTCTCTGAAGAGGAAATACAAATGGCCAAGAAACACATGAAAAAATGTTCAGCTTCACTAGCTATTAGAGTGATGCAAATTAAGACCACAATTAGATACCATCTCACACCAGTTAGAATGGCTGCCATTAAACAAACAGGAAACTACAAATGCTGGAGGGGATGTGGAGAAATTGGAACTTTTATTCATTGTTGGTGGGACTGTATAATGGTTCAGCCACTCTGGAAGTCAGTCTGGCAGTTCCTTAGAAAACTAGATATAGAGTTACCGTTCGATCCAGTGATTGCACTTCTCGGTATATACCCGGAAGATCGGAAAGCAGTGACACGAACAGATATCTGCACGCCAATGTTCATAGCAGCATTATTCACAATTGCCAAGAGATGGAAACAACCCAAATGTCCTTCAACAGATGAGTGGATAAATAAAATGTGGTATATACACACGATGGAATACTACACGGCAGTAAGAAGGAACGATCTCGTGAAACATATGACAACATGGATGAACCTTGAAGACATAATGCTGGGCGAAATAAGCCAGGCACAAAAAGAGAAATATTATATGCTACCACTAATGTGAACTTTGAAAAATGTAAAACAAATGGTTTATAATGTCGAATGGAGGGGAACTAGCAATAGAGAGCAATTAAGGAAGGGGGAACAATAATCCAAGAAGAACAGATAAGCTATTTAACCTTCTGGGGATGCCGAGGAATGACTACGGTCTGTTAATTTCTGATGGATATAGTAGGAACAAGTTCACAGAAATGTTGCTATATTAGGTAACTTTCTTGGGGTAAAGTAGGAACATGTTGGAAGTTAAGCAGTTATCTTAGGTTAGTTGTCTTTTTCTTACTCCCTTGTTATGGTCTCTTTGAAATGTTCTTTTATTGTATTTTTAAAAAAAAATTTTTTTTTCATATAGTTGATTTAAAAAAGAAAAAAGTTTTAAAAAAAAAAAGAAAAAATAAGGAAAAAAATATGTAGTGCCCCCTTGAAGAGCCTGTGGAGAATGCAGGGGTATTGGCCTGCGCCACCTCGATGGTTGCTAACATGACCACAGACATAGGGGACTGGTGGTTTGATGGGTTGAGCCCTCTACCATAGGTTTTACCCTTAGGAAGACTGTTGCTGCAAAGGAGAGGCTAGGCCTCCCTGTAATTGTGCCTAAGAGCCTCCTCCCAAATGCCTCTTTGTTGCTCAGATGTGTCCCTCTCTCTCTAGCTAAGCCAACATGAAAGGTGAAACCACTGCCCTCCCCCCTACGTGGTATCAGACACCCAAGGGAGTGAATCTACCTGGCAACGTGGAATATGACTCCTGGGGAGGAATGTAGACCCGGCATTGTGGGATGGAGAACATTTTCTTGACCAAAAGGGGGATGTGAAAGGAAATGAAATAAGCTTGAGTGGCAAAGAGATTCCAAAAGGAGCCGAGAGGTCACTCTGGTGGGCACTCTTATGCACAATTTAGACAACCCTTTTTAGGTTCTAAAGAATTGGGGTAGCTGGTGGTGGATACCTGAAACTATCAAACTACAACCCAGAACCCATGAATCTCAAAGACAATTGTATAAAAATGTAGCTTATGAGGGGTTACAATGGGATTGGGAAAGCCATAAGGACCACACTCCACTTTGTCTAGTTTACGGATGGATGAGTAGAAAAATGGGGGAAGGAAACAAAGAAACAAACAGACAAAGGTACCCAGTGTTCTTTTTTAATTCAATTGCTCTTTTTCACTTTAATTATTATTCTTGTTATTTTTGTGTGTGTGCTAATAAAGGTGTCAGGGATTGATTTAGGTGATGAATGTACAACCATGTAATGGTACTGTGAACAATCGAATGTACGATTTGTTTTGTATGACTGCGTGGTATGTGAATATATCTCAATAAAATGAAGATAAAAAAAATTCAGCATAACCAAACAAAACAGGTAATTTGGGACAAATTCTTCCCTTGATATAAACTCTCTTTGAGGAGTTATTTACATAGTGACCTCCACTTGGTCAGCTTCTTACATGATTTAGTTTTGGTTGATGTACAGTCATGATTTAGTTTTGGTTGATGTACAGTCTCAAGAACTCCTTGCTATGTAAATGAGGCAAGCTTGTGTTAGCATTATTCCAATAGATGGTGTATTAATTTGTTATTGCTGCTGTAACAGATTACCACACGTTTAGCTGCTTAAAACCAAACAATTTTATTGCCTTACAATTCTGGAGGTCAGAAGTCTAAAACTGGTCTATAAGGCTGCATTCCTTCTGGAGGTTCCAGCATCTCACAGTCAGTTACATTCCTTGGCTTGTGGCCCCTTCCTCCATCTTAAGAGCCAGCAATGTGGCACCTGCTCTCTGTCCTCTGCTTCTTGTCTGCACATATTCTCTTTATCACTCTGATCTCCCTGCAGCCCTCTTATAAGGAACTTTATGATTAAATTGGACCCACCTGGATTATCCAGGATACTTTCCCATCCCAAGATTCTTAACTTCATCACATCTGCAAATTCTTTTGCCATGTAAGGTAACATATTCACAGATCCCAGGGATTAGGACATGGACATCCTTGGAGGGCCATTATTCAGCCTATCACGGCATGGAATGGAATTTAGGGTCTGTTATGTGCCAGACTAGGGTAGAGATGGATCTTTTTTTTTATTATTTTATTGGATTTTTAAATTATGTAAGTAATATATGAATGCATTTTAAATCTTTGTAATGATGTAAAATTTGTATTTAGAATAAGCTATGAAAATCCTCTCCCCCCACACACTTCCTTCCCTGAGGGTCACCGTTGTTAAAAGTGTGCATGTACACGAGCATCCTTTTTAAAAATATAAATATTATCTTAATGTGCATATTATTCTGTGACTGACTTTTTCCCTTTCCATCTGTATAGAAAATCTTTGTCAGTACATATTGGTCCGTGTCAGGCTTTTAATAACGGCCTTGTTTCATGGATCTGAATTTCAGAACTGGTCAGTCTTCCCTCCGAGTGATAACCTCTTTGTGATCACTCCAGGTTGGGGTGAATCTGAACAGTGCTGCTGTGAGCATCCGCTGGAGTGCTTCTTGTGTACTCAGGTAAATATTTCTTTAGACTTAATTGCTCAAAGTCAAGGTGAAATGGCTAAGTTTGGGATCAGCTTTAACATTTGCATTGAATGAACACTATCCGGTTTGCCATAAGGTTCCCTGGAGAACATCTCCCAGGGATTGACTGGCCCTTTCCTTCCATGTTATCTCTTTTGTGCAACTGACAGCAGCCTCAGTCCTTGTCATTGAACTGAAACCCTTTGTCCACACTACAGTATGATTTGTGTTTTACAAAAGAAACTCAGTGTTATGGGTTGACTTGTATCTCTTAAAAAGACATGTTCAATTCCTAACACCCAATCCCATGAATTTGACCTACTTTGAAAATGGTGTCATTTCAAATGGGACTGGTGTCCTTATAAGGGAAATTAGGAGACAGAGACCCTGAAGAAGGCACATGTGAAGATGCAGGAGGCAGAGATGTTGCCGTGAGCCAAGGGATAGCAAGGATTCCTGGCCACTGCCAAGGCCAGGAGAGAGACCTGGAACCTGTTCTTCCATAGAGATGTCAGAAGGAACACGACCCTGCCAAAACCCTGACCTTGAACATCTGGGCCTCCAAAATTGTGAGACAATAAATTTCTGTTCTAAGCGGCTGGTTTTGGGTACCTTGTTACGGCAACATTGACAAACTAAGACACTCGGTTGATTCACGTTCATTTTCTCAGCTGTATTATTGGCCCTAAGTTCTTTTTTTTAAATGCCTACTCCCAGCTTGAAGAAATGCCAAGATTTAATACAATTTACTACATAGTTTAACCTGTAGAAACATAAAAGAGGAGTTATCTGAGTGCAAGAATATGACATGCCTTAGTTGTGATGTCGTCAGGCCCTGGAATGGGCCATCGACGCACACATTTTCCAGGGGGTCTTGTGCAGCCGAATGCTGAGTTATACTCCGGAGTAATCAGCCGAGCCCCTTGGCTTCTGTGCTACTTCACATCCATTATCAGCTCTATTAAAGCATCCAAGCAATCAGTGACAATGCCTCCCTTCTGCTGCTGCTGATTGAAAGTGGTTTGAACTAATTTACCTAATATTACTAATTAGGGAACTTGGAACATTACTTGAAAAGTTGTTTCTGATTAGGTATGTGATCAGAAGCAGCTTGGCTGGAACCGTGACCATCTTTCCACCCTGCGGGGGTTTTGCCACGTGGCATCAGTCAAAGGAGCTGCGTTTGGTGCTGGCTGTGTTAACTCTTTGTTCTGTGTCTGGGCATCATCTTAACTTGCTTCATGCCTTGGAGCCCTGTGGCAGGCTGGTGAAGCCTCTGGACAATATCTCAGAATAATGTTTGTAAATGCATAAAATTGAGTGCATAGGATTTTAAAGGAAACCAGTTATATTGAAGTGAGGTTATCCAAATATTGTTAAATTACTTGATAAAATGTCTGCTTCTTTATTAACACATTATGTAACACAGTCTAACAGCAGGACTAATAACTGCCATAATTTCAAAGTGGGGATGAGCTATCCACAACTGTTATGTAATGTATATGAAAAATACATGTGATTTCATTTGGTGACTGTTCCAGTTTGCTAGAGCTGCCATTATGCAAAATACCAGAAATGAATTGGCTTTTATGGAGGGGGTTTTATTTACAGTCCTAAGGCCATGAAAGTATCCAAACTAAGGCATCAGCAATAGGGTACCTTCACTGAAGAACAGCCAGTGGTGTCTGGAACACCTCTGTTGGCTGGGAAGGCACGTGGCTGCCAACTTCTAACTTTGTTCCCAGGTTGTGTTTCAGAATAGCACTCTTCAAAATGTTGCTTTTGGGGCGTTTTGTCCTCTCTCAGCTTCCCCAGAGTAAACTCTCGGCTAGCATCTCCAAAGTGTCAGCAAAAGTCTGCTTTCAATGGTCATCTCCAAAATGTCTCTCTCAGCTGCAGCAGTCCGGACCTGTGATGGCACTTTTTAAAGGACTCCAGTAAACTAATCAAGACCCACGCTGAATGGGCGGGGCCATACCTCCATGGAAATAATCTAATGAAAAGCATCACCTACAGCTGGATGGGTCACCTCTCCATGGAAACAACCTAATCCAAATATCCCACAAGATTGGATTAAAAGATCATGGTTTTGTAGGGGACATAATATATCCAAACTGGCACAGTAACCAAGTCACAGGAACAATAACACCTTGTCAGTTTTCTGCCTAACTTCATGTTAGAAGAAAATGCTAAATTTCCCTTAGAGTTTAGTGAAAATATAGTTTTTCCCCATCCAAGACCCTGATCCCCATGGACCCAGGTTGCAAGCCTAAATCCATGTGCACATGCCCTTGTTTTTTGAGTGGCTGGAGCTGCCTCTTCATAGCCCACATGTGGATATTATAGTTGACCAAGGTATAAATCCAAAGGCAGAAACTCAACCTTTGATTAAATACCAAAAGGCTTCCTAATTGCAGCTAGGCAAACACAGACATTTGAATATTAAATGAAAAATAAGGGCTGAAATTGAACCATAGAGACTAGTTAACAGTTGCCTTTAGTTGAAAGGGGAAATAAACCCACAAAACCGCCCTTTTCTTTCTCTCTGGTTCTCAGTGTTTGGATTAAAAATTGACAGTGCCTTGGTTTATTTGTTTGTTTATTCCATGAAGAATTTGAGAAGAAGGCTTAAACAAACAAAAACATATAGTTTAATGGGAAAGTTTAAGTATGTAATGAACAATCAGGACCAAGCAAAATGTAAGCTCATGTAGGACGTCAAGACCAGAGGGAAGGAGGCAAAAACCAGTAGGCAGATCTTAAGAGTCCTTGTGGTTGATAACAGTTAAGTTGAAGATACAGCTAGAGAGAAAAAGAGAGTTGTGTAAGAATCAAGATCATACCAGTATCTGAGTGGAACATGGCTTTTCCTACATCTTAGATTTAAAAGAAAATTTTATGAGGATTTCCTTATGGAGCACTAAGCAATATACTTTCCAAAAGAGGGGCTTCCCAGGGCAAGGATTCTCAATCTGGGGTGCAGAATCCATGAATGAGTTTATCTGGTCAGTGAGCTCTGTGCAGCTAGTGAAAATCCAGGTATTTGCCTAGATGCTTTGTGGAGTGCAGTGGAAGAAGTTCGATAGCTTTCATCAGCAACTTTAAGGGTAATGCAACAGAAAAGGGTAAGGACCTCTGGGAACTAAGGAAGAAAAATGGTTTATGGTCTGGGTGCTTTTATTTTCTGCTCCCAGCTAGGGATGCTTTTCCTCGGAGCAGACTGACTGTAGAGGACATTAGGTAAGGATCCAGGACCCTCTGCTCAGAGATGCTGCTTGGCCGTCTCAGCTAAACAGTCCAGGACACCCCCTTCCCTTGCACCCACTCTGCCCGTCCTTGAGAGTTTTCTGGAGATAGTGAATATGGAATGCCCTTGGATACTTTGGAGGTGTGCAGGGTCCCCCGCTAACTGATAGGGTGCAAATAAAGCTAGTGTCCTTTTAGCTTGGTCTTAGCTGATTGGAATCTTTATATCATTCCCTTTCTTTGTTGTTTTTGCTCCGAACACTCATTTCCTGGAATTGGAACATTTCACCTCCTTGATGGGCCTATTTTCTGCAACTAAATGAAAATCTAGAAGGGCTTATAATCCCCAAAGCGTTCACTTACCAGGTAATTGATCAAATGATCAGAATGTGAAATGAAGAAAATAATGAGAGATTGGAAAAGGAAGCACATTTAAATGCTGAAACTACTAAGGACTCGTATTTTTGTAACTTCCCAGAATTTGGAAACTCACCTGCATGTTTCAGATTCTTTGTCTTTCCTCCCAGTTCCTAAATAGTTTATTGGAAAACTGTGGTAGAGTCTGTTCAATATATGTTATTCTGTTCATAGAAAAAATTTATTACTCTCTTCTTTCTTTATCTAGTATTTCGAGAAATTTTGCTGTCATAATCCATAAATATTTATGTAAAGAAATTGTGTATTGATTATAAAGTAGCAACTTGAGAAATTTCACTTGGGTAATATACCTTTGTTAATCTTTCTTTCCCCCACAAACACATTAAATACACACACACATATCTTAGAGCATACCAAAGTCCCCTATTATGTCCAGCAGTTAAGTCTGTTTCATTCATTGCTTCCTTAGTTGGTTAGTAGTACAGATTCACCACTGAGCTTCCATGAATGTCTGGGAACAGCCACTGTAATAAGCTGAAACCGTGAGATGCAAAATTAAATGAATCTTGTCTAATAACATGTATCATTTAAAACCCGGTAGAAGTGATTAAACTTGATGTGTTAGCAGCATGGTGCCTGATCACTATGTGAGTAATGTTTATGCTTGCAAAGTTTGAGATCAATGAGTTTACATACCTCCATTAATTAGGAAAAGATAATGGAAAGTGTTAGAAATGGAAAGGATCATGGCTCCATAAATTCCCTGGGACTAGATGGAAGTCAGTGTTTTTAATCGGAGGAATAAATCATTTTCTTTGAGCTCCATTCAGGACCGCTTGTGATGCCCTGTCCCCGGACGCAGGGCCCCCTCCTGCCTGCCCGTCACCTCCAGGCCCTTGATCGCTGGTAACAGAAGTCAAGTCGCTCAAGTTTAATTTATTTATTTATTGTCCATTCGTTAACAGCAAGTAAGTATTGAGGGCCTGCTTATGCCTGGTACTGCTTAGCAAGAAATAAGCCCAGTTCCTGCCCTTGGGAAGCTTAAGGACGAGGTGGGGAAGAGATAAATAAAATAAAATGGTGGCCTTGGCGAGCAATGCAAGGGGTGGCGCGTGGCACTGGGAGGGCATGGGCGCGAAGCCCTGCTCTGGCGTAGTGGGTGAGAGGAGGCACCCTCGAAACTGCAGTGGTGATGGGGGGCCCCTCCCATGCTCATGGTTAAAAAGTGAGTTAGATCAAATAGTACCAAAAGGTACAGAGCAGAAAAGTAAAATGTTCTGACCTCAAAGAAAACCACAGGTAATCATTCCTCACGAGACAGAAAAATGTCAAGCTTACGTACAGTTCATACATAGCTTTTGGTAAAAAACACAAACAGGAGAGAAAAAGACTCAGCATTTTTTTCTACCTGGTTTTTGTTGTTGCCTTTCCAGAGTAGCACATACAGATGAGCTTCACTCTTTTCGGTGGTGAAGGTGCCAGAATGTATTTAAACCATCCCTGTCTGGTGGTCATTTTGTGTGGTTTCCGGTGTCTGTCGCTACCAGCCATTCGTTGAGGCCCTGGCGAGGCCTGCGTGGTTGTGTACATGAGGAGCAGTTAGGAGCAGGGGCTCTGAAGTCCCTTATGGCTTCAATTCAAATCTGGGTCCCTCGTTTACTAGCCAGGCAGCCTCGGGCAAGTGACCTTTCTGTGTTTCTGTTCCTCACCTGTGCTTGGGTCTCCTAATCTGTAATCTGCAGATTGTAATGGGACCCACTTCACAGGGTTCTTAGAAAACCTAAGTCATAATCTAGAGAAAGTGCTTAAAGCACAGTCTGGCATTTAATCCATCTAGTAACTTCTTATTACTTCTACGTTTTTTAAAAAATGTAATAACTTTTTGAGGGATAATTCCCCTACCATATAATTCCTCCATTTAAAGTGTACAATTTCAGTGGTTTTTAGTATATTCACAGAGTTGTGCAACCATTACCATAATCAATTTTAGAATATTTTTTCACCCTAAAAAGAAGCCCTCTACCTGTTAGCAGTCACTCCTCATTTCCCCCCAACCTTTCCCATCCCAGCCCTAGGCAACCACCAATCTACTTTCTGTCCCTATAGATTTGCCTATTCTGGACTTTTCATATAAACAGAATTATACAATATGTGGTTGCTCTAGTTTGCTAATGCTGCCAGAATGCAAAACACCAGAGATGGATTGGCTTTTATAAAAAGGGGTTTATTTGGTTACACAGTTACAGTCTTAAGGCCATAAAGTGTCCAAGGTAACACATCAGCAATCAGGTGCCTTCATTGCAGGATGGCCAGTGGTGTCCGGAAAACCTCTGTTAGCTGGAAAGGCACGTGGCTGGTGTTTGCTCCAAAGCTCTGGTTTCAAAATGGCTTTCTCCCAGGACATTCCTCTCTAGGCTGCAGTTCCTAAAAATGTCACTCTTAGTTCCACTTGGGGTATTTGTCCTCTCTTAGCTTCTTTCTCCAGAGCAAGAGTCTGCTTTCAACAGCTGTCTTCAAACTGTCTCTCATCTGCAGCTCCTGTGCTTTCTTCAAAGTGTCCCTCTTGGCTGTAGCTCCTCTCCAAAACATCACTCACAGCTGCACTGAGTTCCCTCTGTCTGTCAGCTCATTTATATGGCTCCACTGATCAAGGCCCACCCTAAATGGGTGGGGCCACACCTCCATGGAAATATCCAATCAGAGTCATCACCCACAGCTGGGTGGGGCGCATCTCCAAAGAAACACTCAAGGAAATCTAATCAAAGCTGATAACATCTGCCCACACAAGATTACATCAAAGATAATGGCATTTGGGGGACATAATACATTTAAACTGGCGCAGTGGTCTTTGGTGATTGGCTTCTTTCACTCAGCATAATGTTTGCAAGGTTCATCCATACTATAGCATGTATCAGAGCTTCATTCCTTTTTATTGCTGAATAAAAATCCTATTGTCTCGATATGCAACATTTTATTATTCTGTGACATAAATTCTTAGAAGTTGTTGAATCAGAAGGCAATATGAAGGAAACTGGAAATTAAGCCTTTGTCCTAACATATGATACAACTAATACATTTTAATATTTTTATCCCTATTACTAAATAATGTCCCTGATGGCCCAAGGGATTGAATTCACCATCTTCTTTGTTTAAAAAAAAAAAAAAAAAAAGTAAAAATAGAAGTGTTTTGTATGTGAAAATTAAAGTCCCAAGGAAGTAAGCCGAAGGGAGGGTCAGGAGCAGACCCTTCTCCCTGCCTTTGAGCAAACCACAGTTTTCCATCTCGAATAGCTGAGTATTTATTATAACACTATAGCTTTTCATTTTTTACAGTCTTAATTAAGGATATTTTGTTTGAAGATATACCCAAACTTCTGGAAAATAGGAACAAGTTAACTATGGTTAGTTAAGTTGCTGGTATCCGTAGCTTTCATTTATTTCATTTTAACTGATCAAACAGTTTTCCCTGGTTCATTCCTTATCATTAGATGAACTAAGGCCACTGGAAATTGGGATGAGCTTGTTATTATAAATAGTAATACTCGTTAACAGTGTGAAGGCCGCCAAGGTAACTATAATTTTATAGTAGTACTTTTTTCCCTTTTTTACAGATGAGCAAAATGAGTGTTAGGTCACACAACTTGCCCAGACTCTCCAGCTGGTGGGTAGTTACACTGTGGTTCCAGCAAAGCTCGCAAATCAGACTCTTTTCACTGGATTACCCTACCCTGTCGCTGTCCTGGTGTGAATCCTTTTTCCTGCTGCCCTCCAGTGGGCCAAGGCTGCGTGAAAACGGGCGAGAGGCTGCTGAAGGGGGAAGGCAAGTGTTCCCTACTTGAATTTGATGACAGCCAGCCATGCATCCACTTTTGGATCCACACCTACAAGGCCAAATGATTTGTCTCTATGTCTACATCAGGGCAAAGCCACATTCCTTTAAATGGAAACAGGAGATGTTTAGTTGCACTCTGGGCCATCCTGCCAGCCCTGGGCCACAGAAGCCTTATTGGGTTTATGTTAATAGGATGATACTGGCATGGGAATTGCTTCTCTTTGATTAATAGACCAGGGAAACATTACTCAAAGATGTCACATTTTAAAAGCTCATATATCAGTAAAGTAAAAATGGTCCCCAGAGCCCGAACTCAAATCTCTAAACCCTTGGCATAGGCCATGGGAGATTCGTAGCAGTTCTGAAAGGCAGGACAGTTTTGCTGTTCTCAATGACCCAGGCCCACTGGCAGCCTGTCCGAGGACACTTAGGTCCCCAAAAGAAAAAATAGACTGTATCTGTGTAGTGATCCCCAGATTCCATTATGGATCATCTTGTCCACACTCTCAGCATCACCATCTTAAACTCTCTTTGTTCATTCTGAGACTGTAAAGAAGTTTCCTTCATTGAAAGGTACATTTAGCAATCAATTATTTGGAAAAGATAGATCAAGAGGTCCTTGTGATGGGCATATTTCCTCCTTCTTGACTCCCCAGTGTCTCTGGACTCACCTCTTGTGTGTGGGGAATTCCCTACTCTGTTAGTTGGAGGGAGGTGAAACCACCTGCTGATTGAAGCCAGATGCTCTGATGCTCTTTGCAGCTTCCCTTGCAGCTAGGACTCAGGCCTGTGACCCATCTTTGAGACTCAGATTAACCTGAACTGGATTTAAAATGCACACACCCACATGGACATGCAGGCACACAGAGAATTCATGATGTTAATTACATCCACAGTATTGTGCTACCATCATCACCATCTATTACCAAAACTTTTTCATCACCCCACATGGCAACACTGTACCCATAAAGTAGTAACTCCCTGTTTCCCTTCCCCCACAGCCCCTGTCTCTCTGTATATTTATTTATTCTACATATTTCATGTACATGCATCCACTCTGTGTATTTGTGTATTCTGGGTATTTCATAAATGTGAAATCACACCGTATTTTTCCTTTTGTGACTTGCTTATTTCACTTAACATGATGTCTTTAAGGTTCATCCATGTTGTAGCATGTATCAGAGATTTTGAGTCTCTAGCTAGTAGTACAAAGGAGGAGGATGAGCCCATCCTGGCAAGGGAGGTGACCACTACACTCACCTTCCAGGGACAGCTGTGGCAGGGGCCCAGCATTGTTAGCCTTCTGCATCTGCTGTCAGGGGTATCAGTGGGGCAAGCGGTGGTTTCTGTGCCCAGGCATGTATTTCTCTTTGGGAACAGTTTTGCATGAGATTTGGGGTGCAGCTTCTGCCCCCCTAGCCTGGAAACCTGGTTCTCCATCTTGTTCTTGCTGAGGCCCCAGATATATGGGAGAGCCCAGCCAAAAGTCAGCCAAGCCCGGCTCAGAGCAGAACTGCCCAGCTGACCACTGACTCATGAGCTAATAGATGTTTATTGCTTTAAGCCACTGGGTTGGCTTGTTACACAGCATTATTGTGACACTGGATAACTGACACATGCACCCTCCTCACTTGTGGTTGTCAGGCAACAGAAGTCCATATCTAACTACAGAAGATGGGGGGTGTGGTAAGAAAGGGGTTTAGAGCATTCACAGGGTGAAGGGAAGTCAAAGGACGCAGGCTTGGAACTGCTGGGATGGAGGAAACATGAGAGTCACTGGGGTGGGAACCCCTTGACCACATCCACAGGGAACAGATTCCATCTATGTTCAGTCCCTTTGTTCTTAGCCCAGGATTCAGATTCCAGGAAGGGAATGTTTTCTTGGCTGGGCCTGGCTGAACTCCAGCTTCCCTGAAAGCAAGTAAGGAGTCTGGAAGACTTTGAATCTCCTTCAAGATTCAGCTCCTACTTTTCTTGAATCAAGCCTCTCCACAAGGAGCAGCCTTTAGTGATTCCTTCTACTTCCAACCCCCTCACTCTGTGCTGACCCCCTTTCTTGCTTTGGCTACAGGGGCACCACTGCAGAACCCCAGGTTCCACTGAGCACAGCTGGAGAGCCATGGTGCTTTTCAATGTCTAATTTAGTCTTTTTCTAAACCTGTCACCTCCCCACCTTCCCTCACTCCCCTTCTTCACATATTCCTATATGAAGTACATGTTCATAAGCTCCTTATTCACCAAACCAGTCCCTGGTGGGAAGCCCCTGCATGTTCCTTTCATCCCACGTCAGCAGAGAAGTGTCGTGGTGTTACGATAAAGCGCACAGGCCTGGTATGGGTCTCGGCTCCATCACCTGATAGCCACGCGACCTCGGAGCCTCAGCTTCCTCCTCTGTAAAATGAGGCTAATAATGGTACCTACGTCAGAGGCTTGTTCTGGGGATGAGATGAGGTGATAGATGTAAAAGGGCTGGCACGCACTAGAGCTCAATAAATGGTAGCTTAGACATCTTCCTCCATCCTCCTCCATCTCTGTTGTTGCTGTTGTCTTTGTCGTCATCCTCCTCCTCCTCCTCATCATCACGTCTCCCTCTGAGATTCGGCTCCATTCCTGCCTCCTTCTTTGAAAAACCTTCACTAGAGGCAGCAGTCCTTACTGATTCCTTCTCCTTGTCAGTTATGCGGTTGAAGGACTTTACTAGGACTGATGTCTACTGCAATATGTCATCTTTTCACATAGTCTTGTGGTTCTGGGTCTTCATTTTAGAGTCAGAAGACATAACTAATCCTGTGACTTTGGGCTGGTTACTTCCCTAAGCCTGAGACTCTGTAAAACATGAGAAGTGATACCTACGTCAATGGGATGGTGGGAGGATTAACTGAAATAGTGAATGGGGCACAGTAAGCACATTCTATCATTGCACGGACTGTTAGCGGCAGTGTTTCTTACATTCCCTCCCAGCTTGTGAATTTCCAGAAGGCGGGTTCTTTGTCATTTATCCATGTGCAGCTCCAGGTCCCATCACAGAGTCTGACACGTAGTTGGTGCTCAGAACATACAGATGAGAGAATCCAGGCTTTGGGGGGACAGACAGACCTGGATTTAAAGCTTATTAGCTGCTGTTTGACCATAGGCAAGTTTCTGGACCTCTCTGAGCCTCAGTTTCCTTATCTGTAAAATAGGGGTGATGCTAAGTATGTTCCTGGGTTGTTTGGAGGATTAATCAAGGTGATAAATTGCAGACTTGTTAGAGATATTGGTGTTGGTAGCAATGGAGTGATGACATGGTGCTTTCCTTTAGCCTCATGTGGTATATCATACTGGACCACACGATGCCCTGTTCCTTTTCCTGCAGAGGCAGCAATGAGATGGAGCAAACGGGTTTTGTTTTCTCTTCCATTGACTCTCTCGCTCTTAATCAAAATATTCCAAAAGCTCTTCTGGAGAAACAGTGACAGTGAGAGAGCCCTGAAAAGAAAAGTGGGTATTTGGTTACATGATTTGCCTAAATGACTTGATCTCTTCTATCTTTCACTGCTATATATTTTGCTCTGTTTTAGAGCAGCCTGAGCTCTCTATCAAATTTATTTGGAAACATGGTCTTGGCAGCCAGATGCTCTGACACATCACCATCTCCTGTAAATAATTACACAGTGTTTTAATCCAGCATCATCCGACAGCATGTTAGGAGAACTTGTTATCCTTTCTTAAAAGGTTGCCATTAGGAATGATTTGGCAAATCTTCTGAAAGAACGAAGCTTGTCATGGATGCAAACTGTTACTCATGAATAGCTCCGCTGCTGCTACAGCCACTGAAGGGCCTGCTAGGAAGAATTTATGTGGGCACAGGGCCCCTTGTATAACTTAGCTGTCTTCCTTTTGCAATTTGCTCAATGTGGACATGAGATGTATAAACAGGATCTGTGTAGAATCTCCATGCCCAAGTCTCAGGCTCTATCTATAAAATAACAGATACTCAAAGAGAAACAAATACTGGCATTCAATTATGTGGGCTTTTATGTTCAAAATATTAAGGTCCTTCCATTTCTGATAGGCAAACCCTATAGGCAAACTGCATTATATTGGGCTTTTAATATCTGTAAGATTGTAGTTATGCTTTGGGTTGTATATTACTCTGAGTTTAGAGTGGCCAACCAGCCTGGTTTGCCCGGGATTGTCTGGGTTTTAGTACTGAAAGTCCTGTGTCATTGGAAACTCATCAGTCCTGGGCAAATGGCAATGGTTGGTCGTCCTTGTTGTTTGTGCTCTGATGAGGTTCTCTTAAACCTAGCTTGTAGTTTGTGGATATAAACATTTTCAGGGCATTGTGTAGCTATAAATTTTAGAAAGGAGAAGTGGAAAATCATTGATACATTTAATGTAAGTGTTCAGCATTCTACAGGGAAAGAACCAACATTCTGCAGGGAAAGAACCATCAGGGACATATTTTTGGGAGAGTATCATAGTTACAGTCTTTTACGTTGATCTCAAAGATAAAGTTGTACCCTAAGCTTCCCTAAGCACCTGTTAATTGCTTACTTTGCATTGATTTATTATTTTGCTGGCTGGCTTTCTTGGCATTTCTCAAGAGAATCACTAAATGTTGTTAAATAAGTAGATCCCTGCTGCTGCTTCCCTTTGAGCAATTTGCATGCACCTGCCCACGTAGGATGGAGCTCTGTTGCAAATCACTCTTGTAATTTGCAGCATTTGCCCTTGTGACTTTCATTTTGGGACTTATATTTAAAACCATATTGTCTGTGTTCACAGCTTCCAAGTGCAGAAAGCATGACCTTCCCAGTTGCCAGTCCCCGTGGACATATTGGTGCCAGTTCCAGTGTGGTGGACGTATCATGGCACCTGTTTTGGCTGCTCTGGAGCCGAACCACTTTCTGATTCTTTGAGGTACCTTCCCAAGGGTCCCCAAAGCAAATGTTGAATATGCCACTAAACCTGGATTTTACATCACCCTATGCCAAACATACCTTCCCAGTCCATTGAATGCATTTAGCTGCTTTTATATAATGAAGTAACAGAGAAAATTAATTTTATTATGTGAATATTAGCCTTTCTTGAACGTATTTATATGTATTGTAAAAATATTCTAACTTCATTACAAATAGGTACATAAAGATATATAATAAGATGCTTATAAGAGGGTCTCCCTCAGTGAATTATACATGAGGGTCACTGTCATAGTAGTCATAAAAATAACACAATTCCAGTGCCCAGAGAGCCCCTCTAGAGAACATCTGATCCCATTCTTGCTGCTTGGCATCCTAGAGAGAGGACTGTTCTTTTTAGTCCTGATTATTTCATACTGGCCTAGAGACTTCCTGGGGGTGGATGCTTTACAGTGAGTCTGACCCTGCCTTTTCTTGCTGCAGAAAAACTTAAATTTTCTTTAATTTGGTCTACTGTAGTCCCAATGAAAAGCTGGTATTCTCCCTCTTGACCTCTTCCTCTTATCAGTAGAGAAGTTCCTGTGAAATTGGATTTTTATAAATAGAATGTGCCAGAAGATCGTACAGGGACTCTGCAGTAAAATTTTTAAAAAAAATTTTTATCATGGTAACATCTATTTAACATAAAATTGCCATTTCAGTGAATCCTTTCATAAGGTGAAAAATCAACTTGTAATGTGTGCACATCCCCTCAATTTGCTTATCAGGTTGTTGTAGATCAGATTTAGAAATTGTGGGCCCAGTGCGTTGAACATGTGGGGTCCATCATCACAGATGGAAGAGGGACCCCTGTGTGTGTGCATCACGGCAGATTCAAAACCAACAAGCAGCTGCTTGTGAAAGTTGCCTTGGCCAAAGAGGGTTTCATCTGTTCTTGGATTGGCTTGAAAACATCTTGTCAAAATGATCACGAGACAGAGCCAGGTTTAAAATCAATATTTATGATTTAATTTGTCATCAGAGACTCTAAAATTGCGAACGGCCGGGCTCAAGAGCCACAGTGAACCTGTGTGCGGCTTTCCATTAGGGACTAAACATTTTTCTGTTTCCTTCTACCTGAAGAAGCTGCACACATGCCAAGGAAAAACAAAACAAAACTGTGGATCAGGAGTTCAAAGGACTGTCAGCCAGGGAGGGAAGCTGCAAAGCCCCACTGAGGTTGCATCCATTGTGAGGAAGCCACCAAGATAAGCCTCCCAGTGACCGGAGCCTCGGCTGGCCATTATGGGGTCTCCAGAGCCCACTCCAGAAAGCTACATCTCCTCGTTTCCTGGGTCAGTTACCAAATACGGTTAGATTTCCCAGCGGGCTAGACTCTGTGAGAGGGGGCCGGGGGAGAGACCCCTGGGGAGTGTGATCCATGTAGAGAAAGAAGCCACAAGCTCCATGTGGAAAAAGAGCAGAATGTTCACATTTTCCCACACAGTGGAGGCAGGAGGGTGGGTGCAGGGACTCTGGGGGAAAAGGGGAATTTACGAGGATCTCGATATGAAGACCAGAAACCCACTCAGACTCGGTTAAGGACAGGAAGGGAGGGAGGGGATGTGGGAGGAAGACAGAAAGGTAGACATGGGTTGGGGGGCAACTGGATTGTCTCGCGAGGACGTCACAGATCTCCAGGACAGGAGGTGCAGGCGGCCCCGAGGGAGGCCTGTCTCGGCCCCCAGCAGGAAAGGCAGCGCCAGTTGCTTCTGATGTCCCTGGGAACACTGGCTTCTCTTCTCAGCCTCTTTCTTTCGCTCCCTCACTGAAGACCAGCTTTGTTTGGGTGCACAAACAAGATCACCCCGCCCCAGCTTCATGTTATTTCACGTCTTGGTTCTTGCACTGAGACACACAAATATCAAAAGGCCCAGTCTCAAACTCCCAGAAGAGAAAATGTGATCGGCTGAGCTCGGGTCAGGTGCTCCTGAGGGACAATCAGGCATTGCCAGGAGGCAGGGTCACGCTGTGCGAACCTGGCCTCAGGTGCTTGTCCCTGTAAATGTGGGGGAGGGAGGGTGGGAATGCACTGGTATCTTCTACAAGAAGGCATCTACTTTAATTTGCCTAGAGGAGAGAAGAGGTCATTTCAGTGTGTTGCTTAGATTGTTTAGATGCAAGCAACAGAAACCAAGTGGTCAATTTTTAAAAGAAACAAAAGGAATTAATTGAAGGAACAGCTGAAAATCAGGCCTCTGGAAAGCAGAGGGACCAGAGCACCTCTGGGAGCCGGGAAGCAGGGAGGAGAACTGGGTCTTTGCACGGGACTGCCGTTGGGTGAATCAATGGCAGTGGAACCTGCCCGTTTCCATCCTCATGTTGCTGTATTCAAGACTCAGTGTCTGAGAGAGGAAGTCTGGTGGGCCCAGCATGGCGTACACACCTTCAGCTCAGCCGGGAAGAGCATGCCACCTGTAATGCCAGTCCACAGAGCCTTGAACGATTGGGAAAGATAATTCTGCCAAACTAAAGGGTATGCAGTTACCAGAAACAGAAGACAGGGCAGGTAAAATCAACATTGGGAGCCTGCTGACACAGGATGCAGAGGCAGAAAGGCCCAGGCTGTGTTCAGACCAGTGTGGCTGGACCAGAAGGGAAGGTGTAAGGTGGCAGAGAGGGAGTATGCCAGAAAGCCGTCCGCCTTTTCCCATGCTGTGACATCCCTGCACCTCAAGGAACTGATTTCCTACCAACTAGAGTCAAGTCAGGACTTGGGAAGGGAATCTGGCAGTGCAGGGAAGACACTTGGAGGCCAAGGCTGTATTCGTTTTCCTTTGGTTCCTGACATCTGCCCCACTGCCCACTGTGGCTGGAGAGCCCAGCCCTGGACAGGGGGCCTGTGCTCCCTTTGGCATTCCAGCCTGGGGCCTTCTGTGCTCCCACGGGTTTGAGAGGACTGGAACAGTGCTGCTTCTGGTCCAGCTACATGGGTCGGTGGTAAGTGGAGGCATAGAGGAAAAAAACCCTGAACGAAGAGGAAATAAAAGCTGTCTTACCAGAGATGAATTTCAGTAGGTAATTTCCATTAGATCCAGAGGTTTCCCTGCTTTTATTTTATCTCGGTGTGATTTTTTTTTAAAGCATTTCATTTTTTAGGAATAAAAGAAATCTAGTGATTTTCCAAAGAAATATTTTTGGTGCTTGTTAGAGGAATATGATAATAGGAAAACAAAATTTAATGATAAACTCTCTCTCTATTGAATATAATAGTTAACGCCAGGTTGAATTAGCTGGCATATCTGGAGGTCTTCAGCTTGCAAATCTGCAAGTCAAGAGAGTTTGTAGTTACCATTGCCACACAGGCAGGAAATACGTATATAATTTTTCATACCATTACATACAGTCTGTTTGTTCATTTGTTTACTTGCCAGGATAGCCCCCAAGTAACTGATTTTCAGAGCTTAATAAATATGATGTAATCAAAACTGACACAAATTGATTTTTTCCCACCGTTATGAAGACAACTGTGGCTGAACAGAAGGCAGTTAGGGAGAATTAAATAGGAGCTGTCAAGATTTAACAAAGCTTTCCTATTTTATGTTGTAGAGTAAGAGATAGCATGGGAGTTTCTGATCAAGCTTAGCAACTTACGAAGATCTGAACAGTGATTCAGGTGCATGTTTATGTTACAAACGAACATCAGGTTAGCTTTGTAGGATCTGAAAGATGCTTTTCACCAAAATCCAGTTACAATCTGTGATGTTACTTTAATAGACTTTCCTAAAGAAAGAGCCTTTTTACTTTAAAATAGCACTTTAACCTCTGTTCTATCTCATTGTGTTTGATTTTGTAAACTAGAATTAGTCTATTATGAGGGAGCTTTATCTTCAAAACAAAATTATGTTTATCTTCTCACTAATTTAGGTTGTAGCGGGAAACGCTTGTGTATGGGGGTCAAACAAAACTGGTTTTGAACTCGAATTCGACTGTCAACTGGCTTGATAACTCTAGGAAGTGTTCTGTTTATTTCCAATTCAGTGTTATTTATTGAGTTGTCTGCCATAGGCATTTTCTCATGCACATTCTCATTGCACCCTTGGAATCTTACTGAGGATTTAGGTATTGGGCTGCATTTTTTTAAAAATATATATTTATTGTGAAATTTAACATATATACATAACAGTGATAACTTTCAAAGTATGATTAAACAAATAGCAAATTTCAAAGAATGTTATGGGTTACAGTTCCACAATTTCAGTTATTTCCTTATTGTGAAATATAACATATACAAAGAGGTGATAACTATCAAAGTACAATTTAACAAGTAGTTATACAGGTAATTTCAAAGAATGTTATGGGTTACAGTTACAGTTTCAGTTATTTCCTTATTGTGAAATATAAGATATAAACAGACAGGTGATAACTTTCAAAGTACAATTTGAGTAGCCATAGAGCAACTTTCAAAGAATGTTATGGGTTACAGTCCCACCATTTCAGTTATTTCCTCTAGCTAGTCTAATGCCCTAGCATCTAAAAACAAGTTTATATAAAGATTCAGTATTTGTAATGCTTTGTTAAATCTTATCTTGTCTGTTGCTATCCCTTCCTCTTGTTTAATCACTTTCTCGATCTTCAGGGGTACTAGATAGTGACCACCCTACATTGTTCATATTGAAAGGGGGTGTCGACATTTTGGGGAAGCGGGCTGCATCTGGTTGTTGTTCTTAAAGAGGCTGTTGCCTCTGGGTTTTAGCACTTGTCTTGTGGATTTAAGTTTTTGAGAGATAAACTTAGCAAGTGAAACTTTTATAGACTCTCAGATAGGGACCTAGGTGTTTCGGTACTACTGTTGGTTAGGGCTTGGCATCCTGTGGCCATTTGGGATGTCTAGTTGGAGCTTGCATAAAAGTAACCTCCAGGATAGCCTCTCGACTCTGTTTGAAATCTCTTAGCTACTGTAACCTTCCTTTTTACATTTCTTTTCCCCCTTTTGGTCAAAGTGGCATTTTCAATCCCTCAATGCCAGGGCCAGGCTCACGCTTGACAGTTGTGTTCCACGTCACCAGGGAGATTCACTCCCCTGGGAGTCATGTCCCACGTAGAGGGGCGATTAATGAATTTATTTGCTTAGTTGGGCTCAGAGAGAGAAAGGCCACATCTTAGCATCAAAAGAGGTTCTCTGCAGGTGGCTCTTAGGCATAATTATAGGAAGGCTTTGGGCTGCATTTTTTAATGTTTTAAATGTTTCAAAAAGAAGAGTACAAAGAACATCAAAATGCAGTATAAAGGTTATTATAATGAATATGCATGTATCTACCAGCCAGCTTAAGAAATAAACACTATTAGTACTGGAAGTCTCTTGTGTTCCAGTTTCAGCTGGGACTAAAGGCAGATGACGTAAAATCCAGATAACTGTGGCATTTGGAGTTTAGTTTTCTTTCTGGTAATAACAAATTTGGTAGTAGGCATTCTTAGGACCCAGGCTTTTCTAGCTTTCTGCTCTTTCATCTTAAGGTGTAACTCTTGTCTTCTTGTTTACAAAATAGCTCCTGGAGCAGCAGCCAACAAATACGCATTCCATGAAGGAGGAAAGACCAATGGCAATAGGGCTTTTCAAGAAGACGCATCCAGGGTCTTCTATTCTAGAGACCAGAATTATACTGGATAATGTCATTATTAGCAGAGCCCATTTTTCTATCAACAAAATGTAGATTCTGTTAGTAAGGAAGAAAAGATGAGTTATTAGTTAGACAACTCAGCCTCTTCCTGAGAGCATGCTCCTTCTTCCCCCTGGAGGTAAATGCTATCTTAAATTAGGAGTTCTTATTTTGTTGAATCTCTTTATATTTTTATTATATGTGTGTGCCAGTTTGAATGTATTATGTCCCCCAAATGCCATTATCTTTGATGTAATCTTGTGCAGGCAGACCTATCAGTCTTAATTAGATTGTAATTCTTTGAGTGTTTCCATGGAGATGTGCCCCACCCAACTGTAGGTGATAACTCTGATGAGATAATTTCCATGGAGGTGTGGCCCTACCTATTCAGGGTGGGCCTTGATCACTGGAGCCATATAAATGAGCTGACAGACAGGGAACTCAGTGCAGCTGAGAGTGACATTCTGAAGAGGAGCTACAGCCAAGAGGGACACTTTGAAGAAAGCACAGGAGCTGCAGATGAGAGACAGTTTGAAGACAGCTGTTGAAAGCAGACTCTTGCTCTGGAGAAGCTGAGAGAGGACAAATATCCCAAGTGCAACTAAGAGTGACATTTTTGAGGAACTGCAGGCTAGAGAGGAACGTCCTGGGAGAAAGCCATTTTGAAACCAGAACTTTGGAGCAGACGCCAGCCATGTGCCTTCCCAGCTAACAGAGGTTTTCTGGATACCATTGGCCATCCTCCAGTGAAGGTACCCAATTGCTGATATGTTACCTTGGATACTTAATGACCTTAAGACTGTAACTGTGTAACCAAATAAACCCCCTTTTATAAAAGCCAGTCCATCTCTCGTGTTTTGCATTCTGGCAGCATTAGCAAACTAGAACAATGTGTATGTAGCTCGCACAAATATATAGGCTTATTTTACGTATTTTTAAAATTCATGTAAATAGTATCGTATCCTGTATGTGCTTTTCCTCTTCCAACTTTTCTTTTTTCTTCTCTCTCAGCTGGTATTAGGGAGAGTCATCTTTGTTCCTATGTGTTATTCTAGTTCATTTATTTTCATAGTTATAGAGTAGTCCTCTGTGAGACTATACCATTGATTTACTGATCCATTATTATGTTGCTGGGCATATAGGTTGTTTTCAAATTTTCGCTGCTAAAAATCACACTGCCATGAACATTCTGGTATGTTCCTTGTGCCCATGTAGAAGAGATTCCAGAGCGATCACCTGGAAGTAGTCTTTGCCTACTAGTTGTTCTTCATAATTCCTGGATATAGCCAGATTTCCTCTACAAAATGGTTCTTCCATTTATTCTCCCTGAAAAAATATATGAGTTTCCTTTGACCATTTCCTCACCAATGCTTGCAAATGTTGGGCTTCTAATTTTTATAGTTCTGTTGAGTGTGAAATAGCACTGGTTTGTGATTTTCTGTTAGTTTTATTGAGACAAAATTGATCTGCTTCTGTCCCTGTAGGTTAGTTTGTACTTTTTAGAATTTTATGTAAATGGAATCATATAGTATATACCTTTTATGTTCCATTTCCCACCCACAGCATAAGGATTTTGAGATTCAGCCATGTCGCTGTATTAGTAGTTCATTCCATTTTATTACCAAGTAGTTTCCATTGTACGGTTATATTACAGTTGGTTTTTCCATTTACCTATGGATACACATTTGATTGTTTTCAGCATTGACTATTACAAATAAAACTTGTGTGAACATTTGTATATAAGTCTTTGTGTGCCCAAATAAGCTTTTATTTCTCCTTGGTAAATGCCTAGGTATGGAATGGCTGGATCATATGGTAAGTATATGTTTAACTTTTTAGAAATTGCCAAACTGTTTTCCAAAGTGATTGTATCATTTCACATACCTGTGAACAATATGCAAGGGTTACAGGTCTGCCACATTTTCACCAACTTTTTTTTTTCTGATATGGATTTTTTTTAATCAAATTCAATTTTATTGTGATATTCACTTACTATACAATCATCTATGGTGTACAATCAACTGTTCACCATATACTTATGCCTTTATCACCCCAATCTATTTTTGACCCCTTTCCTTATACCAGAAAGAATCAGAATAAGAATAAGAAATAAAAGTAAAAAAGAACACCCAAATTATCTCCCCCCATCCCACCCTATTTTTTGTTCAGTCTTTGTCTCCATTCTTCTACTCATCCATCCATACACTGGATAAAGGGAGTGAAATCCACAAGGTTTTCACAATCACACTGTCACCCCTCATAAGCTACGTTGTTATACAATCGTCTTCAAGAGTCAAGGCTACTGGGTTGGAGTTTGATAATTTCAGGTATTTACTTCTAGCTATTCCAATATATTAAAACCTAAAAAGTGTTATCTATATAATACATTAGAGTATCCACCAAAGTGACCTCTCGACTCCATTTGAAATCTCTCAGCCATTGAAGCTTTATTTTGTTTCATTTCACATCCCGCTTTTGGTCAAGAAGATGTTCTCAATCCCACAAGGCTGGGCCTAGATTCATCCCCAGGAGTCATATCCCATGTTGCAAGGGAGATTTACACCCTTGGGAGTCAGGACCTATATAGGGGGGAGGGCGGCAAGATCACCCGCTGAGGTGGCTTAGCTAGAGAGAGAGAGGGCCACATCTGAGCAACAAAGAGGCACTCAGCGGGGGACTTTTAGGCACAATTATAAGCATTTCCCTGTTAGGCTGTGCTCTAAGATTCAATTCTGAGTTTACACATTGTAGTTAGTTTATATTGGTGAGGCATTATAGTGTTTGCCTTGGTTTCTGGCATACTTCACTCAACATGCTGTCTACAGGATCCAGTCACTTCATGGCATGTCGCACAGCTTCACTCCTTCTCCTAGTTGCTTGATATTCCATTGTATGCACACACCACGGTTTACCATTCTGTTCCTCAGTCGGTATACCCTTAGGCCACCTCCACCCATTGCAAGGGTTACAGGTCTACCACATTTTCACCAACTTTTAAAAAACCTTTTCATTGTAGTAATGCGTATACAACTCAGTATTTCTCATTTTAACACTTGCAAATGTACAGATTCAGTGATGTTTATTACATTCACAATATTGTGCTACCATCACTGACATTCATTATCCGAGCTTTTTCATCACCTCAAACAGAAACTGTGCAGTAACTCCCCATTCCTCTCACCCCCCAGACCCTGGTAACCTGTAATCTACTTTCTGTCTCTGTGAATTTGCTTTTTCTAGGTATTTCATATAAATGAGAGCATATAAAATTTGTCTTTTTGTGTCTAGCTTATTTTACTCAATGTGATGTCTTAGAGGTTCAGCCATGTTGTAGCAAGTCTCAGAACTTCATTTCTTTTTATGGCTGAATACTCTTCCATTATAGGGATATACCACATTTTGTCCATTCATCTGTTGATGGACACTTGGGTTGCTTCCACCTTTTGGCTATGGTGAATAATGCTGCTATGAACACTGGTGTACAAAAAGCTGTTTGAGTCCCTGCTTTCAGTTCTTTCGGTTATATACCTAAAAGTGGAATTACCTGGTCATATGGTAATTCTGTGTGGGACTTTCTGAGGAGCTGCCAAACTGATTTCCACAGTTGCCACACCATTTTACACCTCCACCAACAATGTAAAGGGTTCCAGTTTCTCCGCATCCTCACCAACTGTTTTTTTAAGTAATAGCCGTCCTAGTGGGTGTGAAGTTGTATCTCACTGTAGTTGCTATTTGTATTTCCCTGCTGACCAGTGATGTTGAGCATCTTTTCATATGCTTATTGGCCGTTTGTATATCTTGTTTGGAGAAATGTCTGTTCAAGTCATTTTCCCATTTTTAAAGTAGGTTGTTTGTCTTTTTTTGTTGTTGTTGCGTTGTAGCAGTTCTTTATATATTCTGGATACTAAACCCTTATCAGATATATAGCTAGCAATTATTTTCTCCCATTCTGTAGGCTGTTTTTTTTCACTTGAACAATGTCTAGGAACTTGGATTTTTTTAGAGTTTTCACCATTCCCAGAACGGATTGGAATGGCTCAGTATACTTGGAACTGTGTGCACAAACAATATGGTTTATTTTGAAGACCCACTTTCCCTCTGAAAGTCTGCAATTCTGGTACGTGCCTGGCAGAGGATGCCTATGTGACCAGGCCCCAATAAAAACCCTGAACACTGGGTCTCTGATAAGCTTTGTTGGTAGAACACTTTCACATGTGTTGTCACAACTCATTGCTGGTGGCATTAGGCGTGTCCTGTGTGATTCCACTGGGACAGGACTCTTTGTAAGCATACTCCTGGTTTCCTCTGGGCTTTACCTCAGGCACCTTTTCCCTTTGCTGATCTTGCTTTGCATCCTTGTGCTGTAATCAGTTATAGCCATTTTGACATCTGTGAGTCCTGTGAGTCCTCCTAGCAAATCATCAAACCTGGGGCTGGTTTGGGGACCCCCCCCCCCCAACAGACTGTCCTTTACCTGCTGATATTAAAATAGTCCTGAAAGGTAGATGTTCTTAACCACTCTTAAACATTAGTTCTTTCATCTAAGTCACCTCCCCTTTCAGTGTTTCACTGTGCTTGGCACATTCCCTGTATCACTCAATAAATGATAGTTAATAACCATAAGAAAGGAACAGTTAAGTGCTAGGATAGTTTGGAGGAAGGTGTTAAATTTTCAGTAGTAAATCTTTCAAGTGGGTATATTTTATAGTTTTGCCATTAATAAAATAAATTTTCCCATACCTGTTTAAGATTGGCACCCTTAAGTCTTTAAAATCATCTTGGGGAAGGCGGGGCAAGATGGCAGACTGGTGAGCTGTATGTTTTAGTTACTCCTCCAGGAAAGTAGGTAGAAAGCCAGGAACTGCGTGGACTGGACACCACAGAGCAATCTGACTTTGGGCATACATCATACAACATTCATGAAAACGTGGAACTGCTGAGATCAGCAAAATCTGTAAGTTTTTGTGGCCAAGGGACCCACACCCCTCCCTGCCAGGCTCAGTCCTGTGGGAGGAGGGGCTGTCAGCTCCGGGAAGGAGAAGGGAGAAATGCAGTGGCAGCCCTTATCGGAAACTCATTCTACTGATCCAAACTCCAACCATAGATAGACTGAGACCAGACACCAGAGAATCTGAGAGCAGCCAGCCCAGCAGAGAGGAGACAGGCATAGAAAAAAAACAGCAGGAAAAACTCCAAAATGAAAGCGGAGGATTTTTGGAGTTTTGGTGAACATAGAAAGGGGAAGGGCCCTGAGGCGCATATGCAAATCCCGAAGAAAAGCTGATCTCTCTGCCCTGTGGACCTTTCCTTAATGGCCCTGGTTGCTTTGTCTCTTAGCATTTCAATAACCCATTAGATCTCTGAGGAGGGCCCGTTTTTTTTTTGTTTTTTTGTTTTTTTTTTAATCCTTTTTTCTTTTTCTAAAACAATTACTCTAAGAAGCCCAATACAGAAAGCTTCAAAGACTTACTATTTGGGCAGGTCAAGTCAAGAGCAGAACTAGGAGAGCTCTGAGACAAAACGCAATAATCCAGTGGCTGAGAAAATTCACTAAACACCACAACTTCCCAAGAAAAGGGGGGTGTCCGCTCACAGCCATCATCCTGGTGGACAGGAAACACTCCTGCCCATCGCCAGCCCCATAGCCCAGAACTGCCCCAGACAACCCAGTGTGACGGAAGTGCTTCAAATAACAGGCACACACCACAAAACTGGGCGTGGACATTAGCCTTCCCTGCAACCTCAGCTGATTGTCCCAGAGTTGGGAAGGTAGAGCAGTGTGAATTAACAAAGCCCCATTCAGCCATCATTTCAGCAGACTGGGAGCCTCCCTACACAGCCCAGCAGCCCAGAACTGCCCTGGGGGGACGGCACTCACCTGTGACATAGCACAGTCATCCCTCAACAGAGGACCCGGGGTGCACGGCCTGGAAGAGGGGCCCACTTGCAAGTCTCAGGAGCCATACGCCAATACCAAGGACTTGTGGGTCAGTGGCAGAGACAAACTGTGGCAGGACTGAACTGAAGGATTAGACTATTGCAGCAGCTTTAAAACTCTAGGATCACCAGGGAGATTTGATTGTTAGGGCCACCCCCCCCTCCCTGACTGCCCAGAAACACGCCCCATATACAGGGCAGGCAACACCAACTACACACACAAGCTTGGTACACCAATTGGGCCCCACAAGACTCACTCCCCCACTCACCAAAAAGGCTAAGCAGGGGAGAACTGGCTTGTGGAGAACAGGTGGCTCGTGGACGCCACCTGCTGGTTAGTTAGAGAAAGTGTACTCCACGAAGCTGTAGATCTGAGAAATTAGAGATAAGGACTTCAATTGGTCTACAAATCCTAAAAGAACCCTATCAAGTTCAGCAAATGCCACGAGGCCAAAAACAACAGAAAATTATAAAGCATATGAAAAAACCAGACGATATGGATAACCCAAGCCCAAGCACCCAAATCAAAAGACCAGAAGAGACACAGCACCTAGAGCAGCTACTCAAAGAACTATAGATGAACAATGAGACCATAGTACGGGAGATAAAGGAAATCAAGAAGACCCTAGAAGAGCATAAAGAAGACATTGCAAGACTAAATAAAAAAATGGATGATCTTATGGAAATTAAAGAAACTGTTGACCAAATTAAAAAGATTCTGGACACTCATAGTACAAGACTAGAGGAAGTTGAACAACGAATCAGTGACCTGGAAGATGACAGAATGGAAAATGAAAGCATAAAAGAAAGAATGGGGAAAAAAATTGAAAAAATCGAAATGGACCTCAGGGATATGATAGATAATATGAAACGTCCAAATATAAGACTCATTGGTGTCCCAGAAGGGGAAGAAAAGGGTAAAGGTCTAGGAAGAGTATTCAAAGAAATTGTTGGGGAAAGCTTCCCGAATCTTCTAAACAACATAAATACACAAATCATAAATGCTCAGTGAACTCCAAATAGAATAAATCCAAATAAACCCACTCCGAGACATATACTGATCACACTATCAAACACAGAAGAGAAGGAGCAAGTTCTGAAAGCAGCAAGAGAAAAGCAATTCACCACATACAAAGGAAACAGCATAAGACTAAGTAGTGACTACTCAGCAGCCACCATGGAGGCGAGAAGGCAGTGGCACGATATATTTAAAATTCTGAGTGAGAAAAATTTCCAGCCAAGAATACTTTATCCAGCAAAGCTCTCCTTCAAATTTGAGGGAGAGCTTAAATTTTTCACAGACAAACAAATGCTGAGAGAATTTGCTAACAAGAGACCTGCCCTACTGGAGATACTCAAGGGAGCCCTACAGACAGAGAAACAAAGACAGGACAGAGAGACTTGGAGAAAGGTTCAGTACTAAAGAGATTCGGTATGGGTACAATAAAGGATATTAATAGACAGAGGGGAAAAATATGACAAACATAAAGCAAAGGATAAGATGGCTGATTCAAGAAATGCCTTCACGGTTATAACGTTGAATGTAAATGGATTAAACTCCCCAATTAAAAGATATAGATTCGCAGAATGGATCAAAAAAAATGAACCATCGATATGTTGCATACAAGAGACTCATCTTAGACACAGGGACACAAAGAAACTGAAAGTGAAAGGATGGAAAAAAATATTTCATGCAAGCTACAGCCAAAAGAAAGCAGGTGTAGCAATATTAATCTCAGATAAAATAGACTTCAAATGCAGGGATGTTTTGAGAGACAAAGAAGGCCACTACATACTAATAAAAGGGGCAATTCAGCAAGAAGAAATAACAATCGTAAATATCTATGCACCCAACCAAGGTGCCACAAAATACATGAGAGAAACACTGGCAAAACTAAAGGAAGCAATTGATGTTTCCACAATAATTGTGGGAGACTTCAACACATCACTCTCTTCTATAGATAGATCAACTAGACAGAAGACCAATAAGGAAATTGAAAACCTAAACAATCTGATAAATGAATTAGATTTAACAGACATATACAGGACATTACATCCCAAATCACCAGGATACACATACTTTTCTAGTGCTCATGGAACTTTCTCCAGAATAGATCATATGCTGGGACATAAAACAAGCCTCAATAAATTTAAAAATATTGAAATTATTCAAAGCACATTCTCTGACCACAGTGGAATACAATTAGAAGTCAATAACCATCAGAGACTTAGAAAATTCACAAATACCTGGAGGTTAAACAACACACTCCTAAACAATCAGTGGGTTAAAGAAGAAATAGCAAGAGAAATTGCTAAATATATAGAGACGAATGAAAATGAGAACACAACATACCAAAACCTATGGGATGCAGCAAAAGCAGTGCTAAGGGGGAAATTTATAGCACTAAACGCATATATTAAAAAGGAAGAAAGAGCCAAAATCAAAGAACTAATGGATCAACTGAAGAAGCTAGAAAATGAACAGCAAACCAATCCTAAACCAAATACAAGAAAAGAAATAACAAGGATTAAAGCAGAAATAAATGACATAGAGAACAAAAAAAACAATAGAGAGGATAAATATCACCAAAAGTTGGTTCTTTGAGAAGATCAACAAGATTGACAAGCCCCTAGCTAGACTGACAAAATCAAAAAGAGAGAAGACCCATATAAACAAAATAATGAATGAAAAAGGTGACAACATAACTGCAGATCCTGAAGAAATTTAAAAAATTATAAGAGGATACTATGAACAACTGTATGGCAACAAACTGGATAATGTAGAGGAAATGGACAATTTCCTGGAAACATATGAACAACCTAGACTGACCAGAGAAGAAATAGAAGACCTCAACCAACCCATCACAAGCAAAGAGATCCAATCAGTCATCACAAATCTTCCCACAAATAAATGCCCAGGGCCAGATGGCTTCACAGGGGAATTCTACCAAAGTTTCCAGAAAGAACTGACACCAATCTTACTCAAACTCTTTCAAAACATTGAAGAAAATGGAACACTACCTAACTCATTTTATGAAGCTAACATCAATCTAATACCAAAACCAGGCAAAGATGTTACAAAAAAGGAAAACTACCGGCCAATCTCCCTAATGAATATAGATGCAAAAATCCTCAACAAAATACTTGCAAATCGAATCCAAAGACACATTAAAAAAATCATACACCATGACCAAGTGGGGTTCATTCCGGGCATGCAAGGATGGTTCAACATAAGAAAATCAATCAATGTATTACAACACATTAACAAGTCAAAAGGGAAAAATCAATTTATCATCTCAGTAGATGCTGAAAAAGCATTTGACAAAATCCAACATCCCTTTTTGATAAAAACACTTCAAAAGGTAGGAATTGAAGGAAACTTCCTCAACATGATAAAGAGCATATATGAAAAACCCACAGCCAGCATAGTACTCAATGGTGAGAGACTGAAAGCCTTCCCTCTAAGATCAGGAACAAGACAAGGATGCCCGCTATCACCACTGTTATTCAACATTGTGCTGGAAGTGCTAGCCAGGGCAATCCGGCAAGACAGAAATAAAAGGCATCCAAATTGGAAAAGAAGAAGTAAAACTGTCATTGTTTGCAGATGATATGATCTTATATCTGGAAAACCCTGAGAAATCGACGATACAGCTACTAGAGCTAATAAACAAATTTAGCAAAGTAGCGGGATACAAGGTTAATGCACATAAGTCAGTAATGTTTCTATATGGTAGAAATGAACAAACTGAAGAGACACTCAAGAAAAAGATACCATTTTCAATAGCAACTAAAAAAATCAAGTACCTAGGAATAAATTTTACCAAAGATGTAAAAGACCTATACAAAGAAAACTACATAACTCTACTAAGAGAAATAGAAGGGGACCTTAAAATATGGAAAAATATTCCGTGTTCATGGATAGGAAGACTAAATGTCATTAAGATGTCAATTCTACCCAAACTCATCTACAGATTCAATGCAATCCCAATCAAAATTCCAACAACCTACTTTGCAGACTCGGAAAAGCTAGTTATCAAATTTATTTGGAAAGGGAAGATGCCTCGAATTGCTAAAGACACTCTAAAAAAGAAAAATGAAGTGGGAGGACTTACACTCCCTGACTTTGAAGCTTATTATAAAGCCACAGTTGCCAAAACAGCATGGTACTGGCACAAAGATAGACATATAGATCAATGGAATCGAATTGAGAATTCGGAGATAGACCCTCAGATCTGTGGCCGAGTGATCTTTGATAAGGCCCCCAAAGTCACTGAACTGAGTCATAATGGTCTTTTCAACAAATGGGGCTGGGAGAGTTGGATATCCATATCCAAAAGAATGAAAGAGGACCCCTACCTCACCCCCTACACAAAAATTAACTCAAAATGGACCAAAGATCTCAATATAAAAGAAAGTACCATAAAACTCCTGGAAGATAATGTAGGAAAACATCTTCAAGACTTTGTATTAGGTGGCCACTTCCTAGACTTTACACCCAAAGCACAAGCAACAAAAGAGAAAATAGATAAATGGGAACTCCTCAAGCTTAGAAGTTTCTGCACCTCAAAGGAATTTCTCAAAAAGGTAAAGAGGCAGCCAACTCAATGGGAAAAAATTTTTGGGAACCATGTATCTGACAAAAGACTGATATCTTGCATATATAAAGAAATCCTACAACTCAATGACAATAGTACAGTCGGCCCAATTATAAAATGGGCCAAAGATATGAAAAGACAGTTCTCTGAAGAGGAAATACAAATGGCCAAGAAACACATGAAAAAATGTTCAGCTTCACTAGCTATTAGAGAGATGCAAATTAAGACCACAATGAGATACCATCTAACACCGGTTAGAATGGCTGCCATTAAACAGGAAACTACAAATGCTGGAGGGGATGTGGAGAAATTGGAACTCTTATTCACTGTTAGTGGGACTGTATAATGGTTCAGCCACTCTGGAAGTCAGTCTGGCAGTTCCTTAGAAAACTAGATATAGAGTTACCATTCGATCCAGCGATTGCACTTCTCGGTATATACCCGGAAGATCGGAAAGCAGTGACACGAACAGATATCTGCACGCCAATGTTCATAGCAGCATTATTCACAATTGCCAAAAGATGGAAACAACCCAAATGTCCTTCAACAGATGAGTGGATAAATAAAATGTGGTATATACACACGATGGAATACTACGCGGCAGTAAGAAGGAATGATCTCGTGAAACATATGACAACATGGATGAACCTTGAAGACATAATGCTAAGCGAAATAAGCCAGGCACAAAAAGAGAAATATTATATGCTACCACTAATGTGAACTTTGAAAAATGTAAAACAAATGGCTTATAATGTAGAATGTAGGGGAACTAGCAATAGAGAGCAATTAAGGAAGGGGGAACAATAATCCAAGAAGAACAGATAAGCTATTTAACGTTCTGGGGATGCCGAGGAATGACTATGGTCTGTGAATTTCTGATGGATATAGTAGGAGCAAGTTCACTGAAATGTTGCTATATTAGGTAACTTTCTTGGGGTAAAGTAGGAACATGTTGGAAGTTAAGCAGTTATCTTAGGTTAGTTGTCTTTTTCTTACTCCCTTGTTATGGTCTCTTTGAAATGTTCTTTTATTGTATGTTTGTTTTCTTTTTAACTTTTTTTTCATACAGTTGATTTAAAAAAGAAGGGAAAGTTAAAAAAAAAAAAAAGAAAAAAAACAAGGAAAAAAAAAAGATGCAGTGCCCCCTTGAGTTGCCTGTGGAGAATGCAGGGGTATTCGCCTACCCCACCTCCATGGTTGCTAACATGACCACAGACATAGGGGACTGGTGGTTTGATGGGTTGAGCCCTCTACCACAGGTTTTACCCTTGGGAAGACGGTTGCTGCAAAGGAGAGGCTAGGCCTCCCTATGGTTGTGCCTAAGAGCCTCCTCCCGAATGCCTCTTTGTTGCTCAGATGTGGCCCTGTCTCTCTAGCTAAGCCAACTTGAAAGGTGAAATCACTGCCCTCCCCCGTACGTGGGATCAGACACCCAGGGGAGTGAATCTCCCTGGCAACGTGGAATATGACTCCCGGGGAGGAATGTAGACCCGGCATCGTGGGACAGAGAACATCTTCTTGACCAAAAGGGGGATGTGAAAGGAAATGAAATAAGCTTCAGTGTCAGAGAGATTCCAAAAGGAGCCGAGAGGTCACTCTGGTGGGCACTCTTACGCACACTTTAGACAACCCTTTTTAGGTTCTAAAGAATTGGGGTAGCTGGTGGTGGATACCTGAAACTATCAAACTACAACCCAGAACCCATGAATTTCGAAGACAGTTGTATAAAAATGTAGTTTATGAGGGGTGACAATGGGATTGGGAAAGCCATAAGGACCACACTCCACTTTGTCTAGTTTATGGATGGATGAGTAGAAAAATAGGGGAAGGAAACAAACAGACAAAGGTACCCAGTGTTCTTTTTTACTTCAATTGCTCCTTTTCACTCTAATTATTATTCTTGTTATTCTTGTGTGTGTGCTAATGAAGGTGTCAGGGATTGATTTGGGTGATGAATGTACAACTATGTAATGGTACTGTGAACAATCGAAAGTACGATTTGTTTTGTATGACTGCGTGGTATATGAATATATCTCAATAAAATGAAGATTAAAAAAAAAAAAAAAAAAAAAAAAGACATAATGCTGAGCAAAATAAGCCAGGCACAAAAAGAGAGATATTGTATGTTACCACTAATGTGAATTCTGTGAAAAATGTACAATGTTTTATACTGTAGAATGTAGGGGACCTAGAGATACCAATTAGTGGAGGGAGAATGATAATCTAATAAGAACAGATAAACTATGGAGGGTAATCTTAATGTTATGGGAATGCTCAGGAATTATTATGGTTTGTAAACTTTCTTGGATATAGTAAGATCATGTTGGAAGCAATAGAGTTATTTTAGGTTTTTTTTTTCTCTTATTCCTTTGTTTTCTTAGGGGTTGTTAATTTTCTTGGGGTATGGTAGGAACATGTTGGAAGCAATGTAGTTATTTTAGATTATTTGTTTTTCTTACTCCTCTGTTTGGACATGGTTTATTAATTTTCTTGGGGTATGGTAGGAACATATTGGAAGCAAAGTAGTTATTTTAGGTTATTTGTTTTCCTTAATCCATTGCTTTGTTTGAAATGTTGTGGGGTTTTTTTGGTTGTTGTTTGCCTGTTTGTTTTTAATTTTTTGATAAACAAAGTTAAAAAATTGAAAAAAAATCAGTAGAAAAATGGGAGTAAAAACTAAATGACAAATAGGGTAGGATGGGGGGATGGTTTGGGTATTCTCTTTTCACTTTTATTTTTTATTCTTATTCTGATTCTTTCTGATGTAAGGAAAATGTTCAGAAATAGATTGTGGTGATGAACGCATAACTATATGATCATACTGTGAACAGTTGATTGTATACCATGGATGACTGTATGGTTTGTGAATATATTTCAATAAAACTGAATTAAAAAAAAAAAAAAGCAGTCAAAAAAAAAATCATCTTGGAACATTTATAGTGATTTAAATATCTTTTGTTAGGAATTTTATCTGAGAATTTAAAATCCCCAGCTTTCTTTAACAAGCTTCACATTCCTGCTTTTGTGTCACTATATGATTTCTAGCATATCAGGCCAGCTGTTCAACCAGTTAATTCATATAATGTTTCTTTAGGTAGTGGTTCATTCTTTATTAGGTCATTACATTAAAATATTTTGAAAAAATATGATCACTTCTATATGCTTCTCTTTTGTAAGTATCTCTGTTTTGTAATTTTGTTGTGTGTGTGTTTGTATTTTATCCCTGTCCATATTTCTATTTTGTAATTTTTAAATGCTATTGTCTTTGACCATGAATGAGAGGCAAACATGCATACAAACTATGGTGATTGACATTAAACGCTAGAAATTGAAAGTTGCAGTACAGTTACTGAATACTCTCATAACAGTCTAACAGACGGCTTATTTGCCCATTCATTGTCTTTTTGTACCATAGAATTTCACATGCCCAAACTGCTCTTCAGTTGTACAAACAGATGAAGAATTTCCAACTAATTTCGTCCCCTAATGGGGGAAGCAAATAATTTGTCTATCTCAACCCTGCTTCGACTTGAGCTTACTGCCTTATTACTGCTGATGACTCTGACATTTGTCTACACTCGTGTGATCCTCCTCAGCTCTCCATAAAAAGATCTATCTCAATTCTCTTACGCTACGAAAAGGCCTCCAAAGGAGGCTTAATTTTTTTCTGCCCATTTTTAAAAGTCTGATATAAAACCCTTCCAAGTGTCTCTGGGGCCGTTTATAGCTAGAACAGTTCTTTCTGTTGCTGCACCATCTCTGCTCTCCCACCCACTACATTATAAGTACCAGCCAGCCAGTTGGCCTGAAGTCACTGTCATATTTTATCATAATTGGGTCCATTATGCAGCTGTGTCAGGCAGTTTTCCTGGCTTAGAAATGGGCATGTCATCTACTGCAGTGCTGGCTCCTTAGAGCCATTGAGTAAATTACTACCAAGCCTGCTAAGTATATGTGGACCCTTAGCCTTTTTCTCTTTTTATCAGGCTGGGAAAGCTGGAACATCAGTTAGGAAAGTGCTTGGTTGCAAGTAACAGGGCACCCAAGTATTGGGTGGCTTAAGCAAATAGGGGTCTGGAAGTACAGTCACCCAGGAGTGTCCTCAGAGGCCCAGGCTCTTTCTAACTTGAAGCACCATCATCTTTAGCATTTTCAGGCTTGTTGTCTTGTGGTCTTAAGACAGCTCCACTGGCCACGTGGGTCTCCTTTTTAAGGAAAGCAAACGCTTTCCAAGGATTTTGTCCTGTGCGCGCACACACTCCCACTGCCAGGTGGACTTCTGTTCTCAGCCCCTCTGTCAGATCTGTGTCTCACGGCCATTCCTGGCCTCAGTGGGAGTCTTGGAAAACAGGGAACAGGAATGTGCAATTGACTTGGACCAATCACAGCCCTTCATCTGGGCTGCCCTGAACAAAATTGGGTTTCTCTTGGTGAGAAGGGGGGATGGATATCAGGTGCACAGATGGGAGCATTGCCCACACATATGTTTTCTCAGTATCTCTCTCTCACATACCACACCCACAGATAGGCATCATAAAACCACCAGAATCCAATCTCTACATGCTACCTCTTTGCAAAAGTCACTTTAGGGGCTTCTCCTTGCTTTTAGGAAAAAGATGCAAGTACTTAAAATGTGAGTTCTAAGGAGATCTCGCCCTGACCACCTGCCCTGGCCAGAGCTTGCATAAACTTTTCCATGCTCTCTGAGCACCAGACCCGCTATCCTCTTTATCACACTGTCCTTTCCTGCCACAGGGCCTTGCACATGCTATTCACTCTGTGGGGAACGCTCTGTTTCACCACCACCCCCTTTTCAGTGTCATCATGACCCACTCAGGGAAGCCACCCCTGAGCTCCCAAAACTTTTGATATATGAGGGAGAGGGCTCTAGGTACTAATTTCTTCACACCACTGATGGTACATTCTAATTTTACATTTATTTGTGAGACTCTTGATTGTCCTCATCCCCAGTAGGCAATACGTTCCATGAGAGCAAGGATTAGACCTCATTATACTCATGATTTGTATTCATTAGTTTTGCTTTTGGCTGCAGGTAAAAAAAGAAAGTGGTTTAAACAAAGAAGGATTTATTTTTCTCATATAACAGTAATTCTAATGGTAGTCAGTTCCTAGCATTGGTTCAGTTGCTTGACACTGTCATGACCCATGTTTCTGCCATTTTCTTGTTCTTTTCCTCATGGTTGCAAGGTGGCTGCTGAGGTCCAGCCGTCAGATCCATATTTAAGAGAGGAAGAAGAAAGGAAGGGAGGCAATACCACTGACATTTTACCCTTTTATCAAGAGAGCAAAAGTTTCCATGGAATCCCCTCAGCTAATTTCTGCTTTTGTCTCTGGTCAGAACCTTACCATTTTTTCAACTCTAGCTACAGAGGAGGTTGGAAATAATGAATGTAGCTTTTTCCAGCCTCTCTATCAGAGGTGAACAAGGAAGAAAAAGGGACTAAATGGGTCTTTGGCTACCCCACCCATTAGAGGTCTACCCCACCCAGTAGCCCCAGCATTTGCCTGAACAAGTATCTTGGTATTAATGGACAAACAGGAAAAACCCACCTGCTTTGATTATTTATTAACAATCATTGTCATTCATTCAGTGTCTCTCATGAGCCACTCTCTGTATTAGTCACTTTACATACACATTTTTTCAAGACAGTTCTGGCAAAGTAGACATTATTATTCTTATTTAGCTGATTGAAACTGAATCTGCAGGTAGAATAAATAACTTGCCTAAGGTCCTGGAGCCCAGTAAGGGGCATAATCAAGATTTAAACCCAAGGGAGCAGGCTCTCTCCAGAGATTACGCCCTTCCACACTGCAACGCTACCTCCCTGATTACAGCTGATCCTGGGATCAGGCTGTGAAAACGCCTGCATTTTACATTTTTCTACCAGGTGCAATGGTTATTACCCTGCCAGAGTTTAGCTTCTACATTAAACACGTTTGGCAAAAACAGTTGGCTAATAATATTGTAGCTGTAATTGTGGGGTGATTTTATATTTGGGAGTCTAACGAGGTGACATTCATTTTATGAGCAGGGTTATAATTTTTAGTACAGAGCCTTGTATGTGAGGCTACATAATAAGCATTTACCCTGGGGTTAGTCCATACTCTAAATCTCTAAATAATTTGCATAATTTTTGCCAGGAGATTTTGCTTTTGCCCTTTACTATTCCTGAAAATCCCAGCATTCTTGTTTCAGAATAAATGAAACAGTGATCATCTATATTCATGTCCACAGCTTATGCATTTGTGAACTAAAATATTCAGAGACATTTTCATCCCTGCACCTTTTTTTTTTTAATAATGTGTGAGGGTTTGTGTCTGTGTGAATAAAAAAAGTAATAGGTGCTCAATTCAAAGAAATTTGAGAAGAAGGAGAATCACTCATAATTCTACCACCCAAAGTCAGGGCATATTTCCCTCCTAATGTTTTAAATATTTTTTTTGCATAGTTGAACGTATGCATTATTTGCAGTTCTGAGTGCTGCAGTTTTTTCATATAACATAAGCAAACATCGTTGTGAATGACCACCTAACGTCCCTTCATTGAGAATACCCCATCCTTTACTGGACCATTCTTCTCTTGACCAGACATTTGGATCATCTCATGGATGTCATGATGTGTGCCTTGAATGGTGAATCTTTTCTAAAGGACGAATAACCCAAATCCTAGCAAATTTGCTAGCAGGCCCTCTGACCTCATCAGGGTACCATGTTAGCAATTTATCATTGATGAGGCAGTGGTCGTTATTCCTGTTGATCCATCATTACTGTTGTCATGACGACTTTGCCCTGGTAGAATAAGATGCTTGGCGATTTTTTTTATATTTTTTAAAATGACCAGATCCTTGAGTCTTGCACGCAGGCATCCCCTGACCCAGAGAGGATGACTGCCAAGAAGACAAGTTTACTCAAGAGTTCCCTCCAGCCAGCCTTCCTGTGTGCCAAATCTGGCCACTACTCTGGTGACTTCACGGCACCTGGGCTGACCAGCTCCAGCTTCCCTTTCCTTCAGTCAGCTTTTCTGGCTCCGCAGCCTCACAGCATTAGTAGAATTCTTCCTTAGGGCAAGGTGAAGCTCCTCAGATAACCTCTTAACATTTCATTCTTCAAAAAAGTTGTGGTCGGTGAAAGCATTGCAGCCCAAGAGATTATTTGAAAGCTCCATCCTGAAGGCGTGCGTCCCCTGCCTCTGACCCTCCAGGGCTGCTCTCCAAGGCCGGCAGGGTCCCTTTGGGTGGCCTGCAAGGCTCTGCCTGATCTGGTGCCACCTCATCTCCCGGTCACCCTCCCCGGGGGCTCTGGGCCTCCAGGCCCCAGGGGCTGTCCTCCGCCCTCCTCCTTGGGCCTCGTTCCTGCCACCTCAGGCTTCTCCCACGCCTCTTCCCTCGTCCTGGAGACTGTCTGCTCAGCCTCCTCTTCCCTCTTCCCCTTCTTCCTGTACCTCAGCTCCTCCTTACCCCCATCCAGCTTTTGCTCACGTGTCGCCTTTTCATTGAGATTGTCTCTGCTTTTAAAATTGCTACTCCTCCCATCCCTGCCGGCCCTCCCTAACACTCACCCTGCTTGAGCTTTCTCCAGCACACTTACCACCAGCCAACGCATGACATTGTTTATTAACTGTACTGATCGTCTTTCTTCCCTAGAACGTAAGCCCCACGAGGGCAGGAATGTCTGTCTGTCGTTAGCTGGAGTTGGCCACATCACGGGGTTTGAGGGCACAGCCCTCCAGGCTACCAAGTCTGCCCAAGACTTCTAACCCCAACTGCACGGAATTAGGGTCCAGCCATAAGGTTAGAGGGCACAGACCGCAGGACCACCCTCACTTCTGACCCTGCCTGCAAGTGTCAAACCACTTTCAGATTCAGTTATTTGCTGGAAGGACTCATAGATCTCACTGAAAGCTGCTGTGTTCACAATTACAGTTTATTACATGCAAAAGACACATTAAAACCACCCAAGGGAAGAGGAGAGCAGAGGGCAGTCTGGGGAGGGTTCAAGAGGGCGAGGGTTCTGCTGTCCTAGGACACGTTTACCTTCCAGTATCTATGTGTGACAGTACGCATGGATATTTCCTGCCGCGCTATTGTGCCATTTTTATTGGCACGTCACTCTGCAGGTGTGATTGATTGACTGTCCACGTGGTTGAACTCAGTCTCCAGCCCCTCCCTCTGTGGAGGTCAGAGGTCATGCTGATATCAGCCAAGGGTATCATCGGGTGATCTCATCAGCGTAATCTATCAGGTGCGGGCTGGAAGCCCGTCCTCTGCTGCCCTCTCAGTGCCCAGTGAAGCGCCCAGCTCAGAGTAAGCCTTCTGTAAGCATCTGTGAAGCAGCCCTCCACCCCCCATTGTCTTTGTATTGCCCTCTTGAGGCTAGAATTTGTTTCGATTCTTTTAAACATGATAGCTGGAAGTTTCCAAAGATGAAAGCCAAAATCCAAAGTCTTCTAAACCTCTCCCCATGTGTTGACAGTGCTAAGCAGTATTTGGATAGTAGGCCACAGTTTTGAGCCCCCTGCCAAAGGTGAGGTTCCTCTGAAGGTTCCGGCTGCCCTGGACTTAGGGCCCCTCCATGCCCAGCTCACTAAAAGCCAGAAGGCGACCCCAGCCAGGCTCCCAGGTCCCAGCAGGATCTGGCCGCTAAGGTAGGAGGTGGTCTGAACCCTCTCTTCCTCCCCCAGGGCCAAAATGATGGACCATGAGGATACGGGTCCTAACTCTCTCCCACCATGGGGGAAAGTGTAATCTAAATATAACTTCCTTTCCTCATTGGGGCATTAAGTGCTTTTAATCTCTTGCAGAAACATTTAAACAGCACACAAGCACAGTTTCTGGACCAAGAGAGACTTCTCACAGTGCCTCTGCAAACAAGTCATGTTCTCTTCCCTTGTTTTATTTTATTTATATAACTAACATTTAAATAGGGCATGCTGTGCACCAGGCTTTGTTCTAAGAGCTTTACAAAGATTAACTCTTGTTACTCTTCATAACACTCCTATAAAGTAGGCATTATAATTATACATATGGTTACACTGTGGGTTATCTATCTTTGGGAAAGGGACACCTGGATCTTGGTATAAATTGTTTTAATAGTCATAGTCTGTTCATTCCATCTCTTTTCCAAAGGAAAGGTAAAAAGAGAGATCATTCGGTGGTGTGTGTCAGGGGTGGGGGGAGATTTTCAGGCCCACGGAGGTAGGTTGGACCCCCGGGCCTTCCGGGCACCTGTGACGGCCGTGGGTCTCCCTTGGTTCCTTCCTGCCGCTGCCCCTCCAGGCCCTGCTCCCACCTTCTCTGCTGTTGGTGGGTTCACCCCATTTCTCTGGCTTAGACCCAGAGTCCGGTCCGAGACTCCCTGCCTTGACCACCTCTGAAATTGGGTGATGTGCCCAGGAGATCACTGGGGAGCTGTGCAGCAAAAGGTAAGACAGAGAAGTCCTTTAACTTCCGGCCCCCACCAACCCCTGTTTACCTCGAGGCTCTCACTTGCCACTTGGCTTTAGTTGGGTGCAAGACACAATTTGTGGGCCCCTGTGTTCAACTCCTACTAGTTCCCTTGTCTGCCCGGCTGTAATATCGTGGGAACCCTGTGGAATCTTAGGGGAGTTGAACTATGTCGTGGGGTTAGGCATTTAAATATCTTTGGAGAAAGGAAATTTATTTTTTAATTACAAAGTATTATTGCATAATGGTTCATATGGGTTATGCAATTTCTATTTTATAGTAAACAAAAATGTTAATGATTTAAATTAAAAATTTTTTTTTTATTAGAGAAGTTGTGGGTTTACAGAACAGTCATGCATAAAATAAAGGATTCCCATACACCACCCCACCACCACCACCTTGCATTGGTGTGGAACATTTGTTACAATTGATGATAGCACATTTTTATAAATGTGCTATTAATTAAGGTCCATGGTTTAACTTAGAGTTCACTGTTTGTGTAGTGTAGTCGTATGGAGTTTGAAAAAAAATTTTGTTACCTTATATACAATCTATCAGAACCCCTTTTAATCATATTCATATATATATTTCAGTGCTATTAATTGCGTTCACAATGTTGTGCTACCATCACTACCATCTATTACCAGAACATTTCCATCTTTCCAGATAGAACCCCTGTATAGCCTTAACTTCCCATTCCCTATCCCCACCCCGTTCCCTGGTAACCTATATTCTAGATTCTGATGATATGAGTTTGCTTATTCTAATTGTTTGAAATCGGTGAGCTCATACGATATTTGTCCTTTTGTGTCTGGCTTTGTATTAGGGTTCTCTAGGGAAACAGAATCAATAAGAGGTATCTATAAATATAAGATTTTATAAAAGTGTCTCATGCAACTGTGGGGATGCACGAGACCAAATTCCATAGGGCAGGCAGCAAACTGGCAATTGCAACGATGTTCGATGAACTCCTCAGGCAGTGAACTGGCAACTTAAATGAACGTGTTCGATGAACTCCTCAGGAAACACATCGCTGGTTAGCCGAAGTAGTGAAGGTCCTCTACCTGTCTGCTTAAAAGTCTTCAACTGATTGGATTAAATCCAGCTGATTGTATTCTCACTGTGGAAGACACGCCCTTCATTGATGTAATCAGTCACAGCTGCAGCCAATTGACTGATGATTTAATAAACCAGCCTTCTGGTTTATTAACTAGCCACAGATGTCCTTGCAGTAACAGGCCAGTGCTTGCTTGACCAGACACCTGGGTACCATCACCTGGCCAAGTTGACACATGAACTTAACCGTCACAGGTGGTAAGAACAGTCTTCACATCAAGTGGAAGTGTCTTTCTCCCCTGACAGCCCTGGTTTACACCTTGTGCTCACATTCTGAGCTTTGTGGAGGAAGGGGCCGTGTCTCTCTCATTCATTGCACTACACTGGGCTTCTAGCCCTGGACCCTTAATGTCATTCTTTTTGGCTTTTCTCTGCCCTTTGGAAATAGAGCACTGCAAGTTTACTCTTCCAGCTTTATATCTAGAGAAATGAAGACCATACACTGTTAAGTAAGAGGTGGTATGTTATTGACAGGGTTGTCATCACAATGAAATAATATGTGTAAAGTGCTGACCTTGGTTCCCTGACACAGAGCACACACACTACTGATATGTAGGGGCACACTTGTCATTCATTGTTGCCAAAAAGAGCACAGCTGGTTGGTTCCAGAGTGAGATTTACAACATTCCTGCTTCCACCCAGAACTCTACACCCCCATTCCCCATCTGGGAACCCCGTTGATGAGCCAGTACCCAGGACCCCCTCCAGGGCTGAGCCCCAGGCTCTGCACATCTCACGTCTGAGTCCTTCATCCCCAGCTCCAGCCATATTACTGCACTCACCCTTGGTTTGCTCACCTGTACATGGCTGTGCTACAGCAGTGGCACTGAGGCTTTGTGAACCCGAAATAGCATGATACTCCCCGCCAAAAAGTGTCTCATTTCTATGCTTTAGCTTTCAAGTATTGCAAATTCCTTCAAATTAAACATTTGTCAAGACTCCCATCATTTTAGAGCTTGTGATAAGTGAATGTAAAAACACTCTTCTTGCTTTTGCAAAAAGGCAGGACACTTCAGCTTGTAAATAGAAATGCACCGTTTTGTGTCACTAGTAGTCTTGAATTATGAAAGACTGGAATTGTGTAAGGTTTCCAAAAGGTATCTCTTGCATAAGTTACAATAGGGCCTTCCATTGCACCAAAAGGGATGTGAGGATTAGATGAGATAAAGGATATGATTCAGAGGGTCAAGGGTGGAGGACAGGCTGGTGACATGATCACAAAAGCTCTTGCTGGTGACTGTGTGGAGAATGGATTGTGGAGAGGCACTGTGGAAGTGAGGGGCCCAGTTAGGAGGTTATTGCATTCATCCACGGGAAAAGAAATGTAGGGTCTTCTAGGTTCTGTGATGCAGGAGGGGTGGGTAAAGTGTGAGAAGAATTTCAGTAGAGCACAGAGGGTGAGCTGACATAGGGAAGAAAGGGCCTGGGGAGCAAATGCATGGGGGAACAGGAGTCTGCAAGCTTGGGAGCCACTCGGGCACTGAGCAAGCCTGTCTCTTGTTTGTGGGGACCTCTACTGTCCGTCGCCTCTACTGTGAACAGAGAAGGTATCTGAGACTCTTCAGTGCCATCCTGACCTGCCTAAGGCCATCTCTGAGCAGGAGGGAGCGTTGCAGGGAGCAGGGGAGTCAGTAGTACCACTGGTTCTCTGGGGAAACGTGAGCTGACTTGGGCCCAGGCAGCAGCAGGGGAGACGGTGGGCAGTGGATGGATCTGGGAGACACTTGGGAGGTGGGGTCTCCTGGACCTGACTTTGAGTTGGATGTGGAGATTGATGGGAGACAACAATCAGGGGCCACCCCTAGATTTCTCCTTGAACAGCTAGGTAGGATGGGGTACCCCTTCCTAACAGGGTGAGCCCTTTGTGGAGGGAGGGGCATAGGTAGAGACCACTGAGGAAAAATGGAACAGGCCCATCTCCCACCCCTGCGGCAGGTGGTGGAATTTCCCAGAGCACATTCCTCCTCCCAGAGCATCTGGGGGCTTCCCATGAGGAAAGTGCAGCTGCCTGGCCACATCCTGCCATCCTACCTCATCTCCTGCCCGCTACAGCCTCTGGCAGACACTACCCTTTGCAGCTTCACAGGTGGCAGGCAGCCACAAATGGCACTTTTAATTGCCTAAAGCTGTGCCAGAGCTCTGTTGGGTACAGAGGTTCCAGAAGACAGAGGAGTGCTCTCAAGTGTAGGTGTGACATTACATTAGGGTTGGATAGAGAAGTTGCTAGACCTGCTGTGCTTCTTCTGCAAGCCTGGACCACAGTGAGGAAGAATTCTGAGAGCTCCAGCTGATTCTCTGGGTACCCCAGTGTCTTTCTGTTAATTTCCACACTCAGCCCATCCCAAATTAAACCAGATCCACACATTTCTGCTGAGCATCTTCACTGTGCAAAGAAAGCGCTGCTGGAGACCACTCCTCGCTGCCCAGCCCCGCCTAGGGGGATGCAGGGAAGCCAGAGCCCTGTGGATCGCCAAGGTCGAAAGGCAGCCCTGGAAGCTGGGGCCGGCCAAGACTACCGTGCAGAAGTTGACAAGTCCAGCAGCAGTCTTTCTGACGGGAAACTCGTCCCCACGACAAACTGTCATTCGTCTGCCTTGCCTGCAGCTGGCCTCGCTGGAGAAGTCATTTGGTTTTCAGGTAACTGCTCTGAGTCTGCCTGCTCAAGGGCCTCATCAATTCTTTTGCTGCTGCTCAGATGGAACCTGGAAGTTCACCCTTCCATCCCCCAAATGAGTAAAAGACTCCACCAATAGCCCATCACACAACCTGACTGTTCTGCTTCCTAAGCTTGTCCTGCTATTTAATTTAATTTTTTCTGACAGTAGTAGAGTGTATCATCATCAGTTCTCATTTGAGTTTTTGTGCCTATATGGAGGAGGGAATATACAGGTTTTTTTTTAACTAAGCAACATCCTTTCTTGTCTGTTTGCTACAGAGAACATTGGTTTGCTTGTTTTCGTTTTTTTTTTAAGTTTCTTACTAAAACAGTAAGTGGATTTATAACACTGTTGAAATCTATTCGCAGTACCTGTTACTTCAACAATCTCCATAGGGAAGAGAAAATATTTTGAAGGTCTCAGAGGTAGATGGATTTTAACAGTAGTTTGTTAGTGGAATTTTGCCATTTCTGCATATTGCTAGGTGGAGTGGGAATGGCTAAAGGATCATGTAAACACATGGAATTGAAGTCTTCACCATTTGTTTCTTGTTTTGTCTGTCTGTTACTGGATTATATCCCCAGTACTTCACAGCAGCTTCCTTCCTCTTTTACCCCCAAAGGTGAAAACAAAATGGGTATTATGGTGATGTTTTGTGCTTGGCAGGTGTGATGGTTAGGTTCATATGTCACCTTGGCCAGGTCATGGTGTTCAGGTGTCTGGTCAAACAAGCACTAGCCTAACCATTACCACATGGATGTTTGTGGCTGGTTAATAAACCAGGAGGCTGGTTTATTAAATCATCAGCCAGTTGACTGTACCCGTGACTGATTACATCAACAAAGGGCGTGTCTTCCGCAATGAGAGAATTCAGTCAGCTGGATTTAATCCAGGCAGTTGAAGACTTTTAAGGGAGAAAGAGAGAGGACCTTCACTTCTTTGGCTAGCCAACGAAGCGTTTCCTGAAGAGTTCATCAGACACCTTCATCGGAGTTGCCAGTTCGCTCCCTGCCCTACAGAATTTGGACTCGTGCATCCCCACAGTTGCATGAGACACTTTTATAAAATCTTAAATTTACAGATATCTCTTGTTGATTCTGTTTCCCTAGAGAACTCTAAGTAATACAGCAGGTAAGCACTACCTTTCTGTGGTATCTGCCTGCATTTGTGTGGTTAAGATATGCTTTATGTGAAGCACAGTAGTTATTGTCCTTCAGAAGATAGAGATCTAATCTGAAAAATAATGGCAGTAACGTGGATACCTGTGTTCTTGGAAATGTAGGAACCCACGTTGAGTTCCTAATAAACTGTAAATTATAGTGCACTAAAACCTAAGAAGAGCTACATAGCCAGGAGTTCATCTCATCCATCCAAGGGTTTTGTCATTGCTCCTGAGATATTTTTGCAATATTCCTTTAAGGCCATCCCAGGTACATTGTAATGTTAACTTTTAATCCACCATGCCCCAAGAGTTTAATTATGGGATACATGGACTGGACATGGGATTTTTATCCTAATAAGAGCATATCATTTTGTTTGATTGTGTTGCTAGGTAAACTAAGCTTTGCACAGAACCTGTATAAAATTTAAAAAAACCATGTTAAGATTAAAGGTACAGAAAACAAGAGGGTTCCTTAGCTGGAAAACAGATCCCTGGAAGAGAACACTGAGCATCCTTTTTGGAACCAAGGAAGGCTTGTTAGTAACTGAAGTCAGGCCACAAATGGGGGTCTGGTTTCAGGTACAGAGGACAGTGCGACCTTCTTATATTTTTATGGCAAAAGAGGAATTAACATGACTCCAAGAGAAGGGCCTTGTCCTGTACTGCACTGCTCAGTCCCTCTGAGGTGCCAGCCCTTGGGGAGTAAAATGCATGTGCACCAAACCAAGAGCCTGTCCTGTGAAGATGATGAGTTGTGCAAAAGAGCAGGCGCTTCCTTGTGTAGGCTTGTCCAGGGTTATGTGACGTCGTACAGTTTTGTTCACTTCAGATAAAAACATATGCATGTGCGTGCGATGTAATGTGTGTGTGATTAGCATACACGTGATTATATATGAGTTTCATTTTTAAGGTAATATGTGCATATGGGAAAAAATCAAATTGTACACAAGAGTAGACAATGGAAAATTCATCTTCCTCCAACCCCTGGACACCCATTTCCTTCCCAGACAACCCAATATCAGTTTTGTTTGTCTTTCCAGATACATTTCTAAACAAATTTGCCTATTTTTCTCTTTATCTTTTGTTTTCATCATTTTGTTTATTTATGTTTTTAATAGGGGATCTCCTTCCATGGACCAAAATTCAAAAATTACGGAAGGAGTATAAAACCATCCAGATCCTCTCTCCAGAGGGAGCACATATTAATGGTTTTTGAGGCATCTTTCCAGAGAGAGTAATACACACTTAGATGTATATTTCTCCTTCTTTGATATAACTGGCTGCAAATTATGTACACTGTGTTGAACTTGCTTTTCCCTCCTTAATATAAACAAGCTGCCTCATTCATTGTTATGGCTGCACAGTATTCACCTTTTTGGTCAGACCATAATTTTCTTAACCAGTTTCTTAGCAGCAGCCTGGAGGTAGGTTGTTTATGATGACTTGCTGCAGGCTGGGGCACGGTTTAAGGAGGCGCTCACTCCCAGGGTCATGCAGATGCAGAGTCTGCACTTGCATGAACCTGAGGCTGAGCGCTTCCTTAAAATTGCACCTCCCTCTGCACACCCTAGTTCCAGCCCTGACAGACTCTTACAAATAAGCCACAAGGTAAAAGCTTGTTTGTACATTTTTTTTTCACATATTGTTGGGAAAATTCCCAGAAGTTAAAATGTTGGGCCAAAATAGATGTGAACACTTCAGCAGATAATGTATAAGAGCCTGACCAACACATTTCAGTCATTGCCAGTCCCCATAGGCAATGGATGGGGTCCAGCTGGCTGGCTGTTTAAGGGACTGGACCTGAAGCCCTAGCCTTGTATCTCAGTGTGTTGGCTCCTGGAGTCAATTACAGCTCCACCCCCGTACCCCCATCTCCCATTCCCTAGTAGTGCCCTTTCCGCATCTGCTGCTAGGATGACTGACCAGGAGACTCAGTGCCACTTCCCATTCAGGGCTGGAACATTAGCTCTGGAGTCAGATGCGACCTAAGTTCAAGGTTACCATTTTTAGTAAATAAAAATACAGGAATGCAAACATTATATGAGACATACACTAAAAATTACTTGTTGCTTATCTGGACTTCAGATTTAAACTGGGGTTCCCCATATTTTATCTGGCAATCCTACCTGGGTTGAAATTCAGCTGTACCATCTATGGGCTCCGTGGCCTTGAATGCATTCCTTAACCTGTGCCTCAGTTTCCTCATTTGCGAATGGATATACTATTAACACCACCTCATAGGGTTCTTATAGAATTACATGAGACTCGATGTGTAACATGCTTAGCTCAGTGCTTAGCACCTCTTGGGCACTCCAAAAATCAAGTTTTTTTTTTTATTACTATGGCTTGTGCACACATCACCACCCTACTTCCCAAAAGGCACCCTGTTCTCTTTCTTACCTTTCTACCTTCCCTTGCTATTACTTTCAACTAGGAGAGCCCTCTTTTCTCTCTTTCTTTACCCTGTCTTCAGCAGCCTGTAATTCCTCCTAGACCTTTTGGTATTTGGTTGTAGAGTGGCCTCCCTAGAAGGCATTCTGACACCTCCAGCCTGGGTTAGTCATCCCCACTCTGCTTCCACAGCCCCCATGTGCCCATCACGTGACGTTATAACTCGTGCAAGCCACTGGCCACCTTCTGTTTCCAAGGCTGCACACTACTTGCCTTTGAGTTCCTTGAGGACAGACATAACGTCTCACTTGTGTTGGTGTGGCCTGCAGTAGGACAGCATAGATTTGTTGACTACATGCCTAGATAATGACAATTTCTGTACTTCTCACCTGAGAATGCCTAGGCTCTTTAAAGTTTTGCCCCTGGCTTTGGAAGGGTAGTGGCTGTATTTAGAGTTTAACTATGAAACTCCTATTGACTTTTCATTAGGTCAGGTATATAAAGTCCCAAACAGGACCAGAGATTTAGGAGCATAACCACTGGTGCCAGAGTTCAGGCTATAAAATGGAATCTTAAAATAAAAAAGGGTAGTCGTTCTAAATGAGACGTTTTCCAAACATCTGACACTTGAGAAGCTGTAAGCAGAAATGAGTCGTGCCGATTCCTTCCTCTGCAAGGACTTGCCAGGACCAGAGCTGAATCTGCATGTAACTGTCCTGCAACAGCTGCGGCTGCTGCTGCTGCTTCCTCTTCCTCCTCCTCTTCCTCCTCCTCTTCCTCCTCCTCCTCCTCTTCCTCCTTCTCCTCCTCCTCCCCCTCCCCCCTCCTCCTCCTCCTTTATAGAAAAAATCATGCATAAAATACAGAACTCCCATATGCCACCCTATTTTTTTTCAATTCAGTTTTATGGAGATATATTCACGTACCCTACAGTCATCCGCAGTGTACAATCAATTGTTCATAGTACCATCATAATAGTTGTGCCTTCATCACCAAAATCAATTTTTGAACATTTTCATTATCACACACAAAAGAAAATAAGAATAAAGATTAAAGTAAAAAATAACACCCAAAACATCCCATCCTCCTCTTCCTCCCTATTATTCATTTAATTTTTGTTCTCGTTTTTCTACTCATCTATTTATACACTGGATAAAGGGAGGGTGCCACAAGGTTTTCACAATCACACAGTCACACTATATAAGCTACATAGTTATACAGTCATCTTCAAAAATCAAGGCTACTGGTTTGCAGTTCAACAGTTTCAGGTATTTCCTTCTAGCTATTCCAATACACTAAAAACTAAAAAGGGATATCTATATAACACAAGAATAACCTCCAGAATGTACTCTCAACTCCATTTGAAATCTCTCAGACACTGAGATTTTGTTGGTTTTATTTCTTTTCCCCCTTTTGGTCAATAAGACTTTCTCAATCTCAGTACCAGGTCCAGGCTCATCCTCGGGAGTCATGCCCCATGTTTCAGGGAGATTTACACCCCTGGGAGTCATGTACCACGTAGGGGGAAGGGACCACCCTATTTTTAACATCTTGTATTAGTGTGATATTTGTTACAATTCCTGAAGGAACATTTTTTATAACTGTGTTATTAACCATAATCCATTGTTTATATTAGGGTTCACTGTGTTGTACAGTCCTATGATTTTTTATTTATTTTTTTAATTTTTTTATTTTTTTTTCATTTTTATTGAGATTGTTCAGATACCGTACAATTATCCAAAGATCCAAAGGGTACAATCACTTGCCCCTGGGTACCCTCATACAGCTGTGCATCCATCACACTTAATTTTTGTTCAATTTTTAGAAACTTTTCATTACTCCAGACAAGAAATAAAGTGAAAGATGAAAAAAGAAAAAAAGAAAAGGAAACTCTAATCCTCCCCTATCCCTAACCAACCCCCCTCAATTGTTGACTCTTAGTATTGATATAGTACATTTGTTACTGTTTATGAAAAAATGTTGAACTACTACTAACTGTAGTATATAGTTTGTAATAGGTATATAGTTCTTCCCTATATGCCCCTCTATTATTAACTTCTGATTGTATTGTCATACATTTGTTCTGGTTCATGAAGTGATTTCTAGTATTTGTGCAGTTGATCATGGACATTGCCCACCATAGGATTCAGTTTTATACATTCCCATCTTTTGACCTCCAACTTTCCTTCTGGTGACATATATGACTCTGAGCTTCCCCTTTCCACCTCATTCACACACCATTCGGCGCTGTTAGTTATTCTCACATATTGCTACCAACACCCCTGTTCATTTCCAAACATTAAAGTTCATCCTAATTGAACATTCTGCTCATACTAAGCAACCACTCCCCATTCTTAAGCCTCGTCCTATATCTTGGTACCTTATATTTCATGTCTATGAGTTTACATATTATAATTAGTTCCTATCAGTGAGACCCTGCAATAATTGTCCTAATGTGTCTGGCTTATTTCACTCAGTATATTGCCCTCGAGGTTTTGTCATCAACCCATTTTTTTTTTTAATATGGTTTTGTTCACTCATCATACATTCCATCCCAAGTAAATAATCGATGGTTCTCTGCATGGTCATACATTTATCTGTTTACCACCTTCACCACTATCTATATAAGAGCATCAACATTTCTTCCACAAGGCAGGAGGGAGAGTCAAAGAAGGTAGAGAGGCAAAAGAAAGAGGAAAAAAAAATGACAGCTAGGAAGCAGCAAAAGGAAAAATAACCTTAAATCAAAGTAGAATAAAGAATCAGACAATACCACCAATATCAAGTGTCTAACATGCCTCCCCTATCCCCCCCTCTTATCTGCATTCACCTTGGTATATCACCTTTGTTACATTAAAGGAAGCATAATACAATGATTCTATTAGTTACAGTCTCTAGTTTATGCTGATTGCATCCCTTCCCCAATGCCTCCCCATTTTTAACACCTTGCAAGGTTGACATTTGCTTGTTCTCCCTCGTAAAAGACCTTATTTGTACATTTTATCACAATTGTTGAATACTCTAGGTTTCTCCAAGTTACACAGTCCCAGTCTTTATCTTTCCTCCTTTCTTCTGGTATCTCACATGCTCCCCACCTTCCTCTCTCAACCGTATTCATGGTTACCTTTCTTCAGTGTACTTACATTGTTGTGCTACCATCTCCCAAAGTTGTGTTCCAAACCACGCACTCCTGTCTTCTATCACCCTGTAGTGCTCCCTTTAGTATTTCCTGTAGGACAGATGTCTTGTTCACAAAGTCTCTCATTGTCTGTTTGTCAGAAAATATTTTGAGCTCTCCCTCATATTTGAAGGACAGCTTTGCTGGATACAGGATTCTTGGTTGGCAGTTTTTCTCTTTCAGTGTCTTAAATATATCACACCACTTCCTTCTTGCCTCCATGGTTTCTGCCGAGAGATCCGCACATAGTCTTATTAAGCTTCCTTTGTATGTAATGGATCGCTTTTCTCTTGCTGCTTTCAGGATTCTCTCTTTGTCTTTGACATTTGATAATCTGATTATTAAGTGTCTTGGCATAGGCCTATTCATATCTCTTCTGTTTGGAGTACGCTGCGCTTCTTGGATCTGTAATTTTATGTCTTTCATAAGAGATGGGAAATTTTCATTAATTATTTCCTCTATTATTGCTTCTGCCCCTTTTCCCTTCTCTTCTTCTTCTGGGACACCAATGATACATACATTATTGTACTTTGTTTCATCCTTGAGTTCCCGGAGACGTTGCTCATATTTTTTCATTCTTTTCTCCATCTGCTCCTTTGCATGTAGGCTTTCAGGTGTTTTGTTCTCCAGTTCCTGAGTGTTTTCTTCTGCCTCTTGAGATCTGCTGTTATATGTTTCCATTGTGTCTTTCATCTCTTGTGTTGTGCCTTTCATTTCCATAGATTCTACTAGTAGTTTTTTTGAACTTTTGATTTCTGCCGTATACATGCCCAGTGCTTCCTTTTACAGCCTCTATCTCTTTTGCAATATCTTCTCTAAACTTTTTGAATTTATTTAGCATTAGTTGTTGAAATTCCTGTATCTCAGTGGAAGTGTACATTTGTTCCTTTGACTGGGCCATAACTTTGTTTTTCTTAGTGTAGGTTGTAATTTTCTGTTGTCTAGGCGTGGTTTCCTTGGTTATCCAACTCAGGTTTTCCCAGACCAGAACAGGCTCAGGTCCCAGAGGGAAGAAATATTCAGTATCTGGTTTCCCTGTGGGTGTGTCTTAGAAAATTGCTCCACCCTTTGATGCCTCAGGTCACTGTGCTTTTCTGCCCAGCAGGTGACGCCTGTTAGCCTATAATTCTTGACTGGTGTGAGGAGGTATGGCCCTGTTCCCCCAGGCTCTGGGGTCTGGTTCTGAATGGAAAGGGCCCCACCCCTTTCCTCCTAGAGAAGACAGACCCCCCAGGTGGAGGTCATTAGCATTTCAATGGTCTGGCTCTCTGCTTGTGCTGTCTCCACCCTTCCCCGAGTCACAGCCCTGGAAACTGAAAATGACTGGGGCTTTCTCCACTGAGCCAAGAAAGAAACAGATAGTCCCCTTCAGACTGAGTCCAAGGTGACCCTCCGGCTCTCCCAGGTCAGTCGTCACCCAAAGCCTCTGTCTGGTTTTGGGGGATGCGTGCCTGTAGTGAGCAGTTCACACTCACTACTTAAAACCCCAGCTGGAGCTCAGCTGAGCTACATTCGCTTGCTGGGAGAGAGCTTCTCTCTGTCACCACGAGGCTTTGCAGCTCGGGCTATGGGGGAGGGGATCTCACGACTTGGTTCCTCAGGTTTTACTTACAGATTTTATGCTGTGTTGTCGGGCATTCCTCCCAATTCAGGTTGGTGTAGGATGAGTGGATGGTCTTGTTTGTCCCCCCGCAGTTATTCTGGATTATTTACTTGTTGTTTCTGGTTTTTTGTAGTTGTTCCAGGGGAACTACTTAGCTTCCACTCCTCTCTATGCAGCCATCTTGCCCTCCTACCCTATGATTTTTTGTTGTTGAATTCTTATTCTAGTAACGTATATACAATCTAAAATTCCTCCCTTTAGCCACATAATTCAGTGTTGTTAATTACATTCACAATGTTGTGCTACCATCACCACCATCCATCGCCTAAACTTTTCCATCAACTCCAGTAGACACTGTACAATTTAACCGTTAACTCTCCATTCCCTATCTCTACCTCAGCCCCTGGTAACCTGTATTCTAGTTTCTGACTCTGAATTTGCTTATTCTAATTATTTCATATCAGTGAGATTGTACAATATTTGCTCTTTTGTGTCTGGCTTCTTTCACTCAACATGATGTCTTCAGGATTCATTCATGTTGCACATAACAGAACTTCATTCCTTTTTATATCTGAATAATATTTCACTGTATATATGTATACCACATCATATGTATCCATTCATCAGTTAGTGGACACTTGAGTTGCCTCTATCTTTTGACAATTGTGAATAATGCTGCTGTTAACATGTGTGTGCAAATACCTGTTTGAGTCCCTGCTTTCAGTTCTTTTGGGTATATACCTAGAAGAGAGATTGCCAGGTCATATGGTAATTCTATACTTAACTTCCTGAGGAACTGCCAAACTGTCTTGCACAGTGACTTCACCATTTTACATTCCCATCAACAATGAGTGTATTTCTATTTCTCCATATCCCCTCTAACACTTGCACTTGTAATTTTGATTTTTTTTTAAAATAGTAGCCATTCTAGTGAGTGTGAAATGGTGTCTCAATGTGGTTTTGATTTGCGTTTCTCTATTGACTAATGATGTTGAGCATCTTTTCATATATTTTTTTGCTACTTGTATATCTTCTTTGGAGAAATGTTTTTTCAAGCCTTTTGACCATTTTTAATTTGTATTGTCTTTTTTTATTGTTTAGTTGTAGGATTTCTTTATATATTCTGGATATTAAACCATTATCGAAGATGTGGTTTCAAATATTTTCCCCCATTCAATAGGTGGTCTTTTTACTTTCATGATGAGTCCTTTGATGCACCAAAGTTTTTAATTATGATGAGGTCCCATTTATCTATTTTTTCTTTTGCTGCTTGTGCTTTGGGTGTAGTCTAAGATATCATTGTCTAATATGAGGTCCTGAGGATTCTTCCCTACATTTTCTTCTAGGAGTTTTATAGTTCTGCTTCTTATATTTAGGTCTTTGATCCATTTTGAATTGATTTTTGTATATGGTATGAGGTAGTGTTCTGCCTTCATTCTGTTTCATATGGACATCCAGTTTTCCCAGCACTATTTGTTCAAAAGAATATTCTTTCCCAATTGAGTGGACTTGGCACTCTTGTCAGAAATCAGTTGGGCATGACATGAGGGGTGATTTCTGCGGTCTCAGTTTGATTCCATTGGTGTATATGTCTGTCCTTGTGCTGGTACCATGCTGCTTTGATTACTGTGGCTGTGTAATAAGTTTTAAGTGTGAGTCCTTCAACTTCATTCTGTTTAAAGATGGCTTTGGCAATTTGAGGTCCCTTATCATTCCATATAAATTTTATGGTTGGTGTGCTGGTTTGGATGTATTACGTCTCCCAAAACACCATTATCTTTGATGCAGTCTTGTGTGAGCAGGAAACGTATTAGTGTTGATTGGGTTGAAAACTTTTGATTGGCTGTTTCTATGGAGATGTGATCACTCAACTGTGGGAGAGATCTTTCATTGGATAATTTCCATGGAGGTGTGGCCCTGCCCATTCAGTGTAGGCTTTGATTAGTTTACTAGAGCACTATATAAGCTCATACAGAAGGAGTGAGCTTGCTACAGCCAAGAGGGACACTTTGAAGAATGCCCAGGAGCTGAGAGAGGAGCTGCAGATGAGAGACGGTTTGAAGATGGCTGTTGAAAGCAGGCTCTTGCTCTAGAGAAGCTAAGAGAAGACAAACACCCCAAGAGCAACTAAGAGTGACATTTTTGAGGAGCTGAAGCCTAGAGACTAACGTCCTGGGAGAAAGCCATTTTGAAACCAGAATTCTGAAGCAGACGCCAGCCACGTGCCTTCCCAGCTAGCAGAGGTTTTCCGGCAACCACTGGCCATCCTCCAGTGAAGGTACCTGATTGTTGATACTTTACCCTGGACACTTTATAGCCTTAAAACTGTAACTGTGTAACCAAATAAAACCCTTTTAAAAAGCCAATCCATTTCTGGTGTTTTGCATTCTGGGAGCATTAGCAAACTAGAACAGTTGTGATGTTAGCTGTGAGTTTTTCTTATATGCCTTTTATCATGTTGAACACGTTTCCTTCTAGTCCTAATTTTCTAAGTATTTTTATTAAGAAGGGTTCTGGATTTTGTCACATACCTTTCCTCTGTCATTTGGGATGAGCATGTTTTTTTTCCCTTTGTTCTGTTAATGTGGTATATTATCATTAATTGATTTTCTTATGTTGAACCACCCTTGCATAACTGGGATAAATCCCACTTCATTATGGTATATAATTCTTTTAATGTGCTCTTGGATTCAGTTTGCTAATATAATGTTGAGGATTTTTACATCTCTGTTCATAAGAGATATTTGTGATTTTCTTTAGTTGTGTTATCTTTGTCTGGCTTCAGCCTCATAGAATGAGTTAGGGAATATTCCCTCCTCTTCTTGGTTTCCTAGGTTGCTCCGGCAAATACCATGAAATGGGTTGGCTTAAACAATGGGTACTTATTAGTTTGCAGTGTTGAGGCCAGGAAAAAGTCCAAATCAAGGCATCATCAAGATGATGCTTTCTTCCCAAAGATAGGCTATTGGTGATTCTTGGCTCCTCTGCCACATGGCAAGGCACATGATGGCATGTCCTGGTACTTCCCTTTTCTTCTGGGTTTCATTGATTTAACCTTGTCTCCATGGATTTTCTCTGTCTGGATTTCATTATCTTATAAAAGCCTCCAAAAATAGGGTTCAAGTCCTTCCTGGCTTAGGTGGGACACACCTTAACTGAAGTAACCTCATCAAAAGGTCCTACAGAACATTGTTAAAATAAATCAAAGTCCTAAATAAATGGAAGGACATTCTATGTCCACACCCATAGGAACAGATTAGATTTAAGAACATGTTTTTTTTCCTGGGGTATTTATACCTTCAAAACACCACACTCCTCTTCAGTTTTTGGAAGAGTTTGATCAGGATAGGTGTTAATTCTTCTTGAAATGTTTGATAAAATTCCCATGTGAAGCCATCTGGCCCTGGGTTTTTCTTTATTGAGAGGTTTTTGTTTACTGATTCAGATCTCTTTACAAGTTATTGGTTTTTTGAGATCCTCTTTTTCCTTTTGAATCAGTATAGGTAGTTTGTGTGTTTCTAGGAATTTGTCCATTTCATCTAGACTGCCTAATTTGTTGGCATTCCTTTTTATTTCTGTGGAAACTTCTTTGTCCTTGGAACTTGCATTGTCTGTTGTCAGCCTCAAGCAATGTCTTGTATGTACAAAGTGCCAGTGACATTTCGTTAAGTTGAATATTCTACCACTGTGATGTACACACCTTATAGCAGCACCAGGGTTAGCTCTAAAAAAGATAAATACAGGAGGAGGAAGAAAGAATTTATGGAAAACCTTGGCCAGCAGTAATAAGTTCAGACTGTGGCAGTCAGAACATTCACATATTTTTCTCTTCTGTGTTTTCTGGTTCAAACAGGATAAAGTTTACACATATTTATATGTCTTCCCATCCTCAGTGGCATAGCCTTGTTCCAGTCTTACTACCTCTTGGCTAAAAACCATGGAAATTTCCTCCTTGTCATCCCCTCTCCTTCTACTCTCTTCCTTCTGTGCCATCTCGTGTGCCTTTGACAGATGAATATTCATAAAGACACAGTCCTTTAAACATGACTCCCCTTCTCAGAACATGTCAGGGCTGCCACACTCTCACTGCCTCCCTCACATTGCCCCCCACTGCCTAGCACCCCCCATTGCCTAGAACTCTGGTTCCTGAAGGGTAGTGCAGGTCCATGTGGTGAGTAAGACATTATTTTTGGACATATGCGTCACCTTCGGTTTCTGGGCTTGGGCCAGCTCTGCCGGGTCATGGTCCAGTCCCAGAAGGGCTGACATGGCTATAGAGGTGTTTGTGGTGACATAAACCCAAATAACGTGGCTTAATGAAATAGGGGTGTTTTTCTCTCTCACACTAACATCTTGTTGTAGTCTGAGTTGGCACAAAGCCCACCGTGTGTCAGTCTCGGGCCCCACCCATCTTGTTGCTCTACTGGTCTCAGGGCCTCGCCTGGGAGTACATGTCCAGCATGGCTGCACCACATCACATTCCAGACAGCAGGAAGCAGAAGTGGGAGTGGAAGGTGCAACCTGGAAGTTACGTATATTACCTCTGCTCACATCCCTTTGCCCAGAATTGAGTGTCATGGCCAGGGACTCTGAAAAATAGAAACTTTATTTTTGGACAGCTGTTTTCCCAGCTAAAAATCAGGAATTCTGTTAGCCTAGAAGGGGAGAATAGCTATTGAGGGACAGTTAGCATTTCACAGGTGAGCTGGGAGGCCTTGTGGCCTGTTGACCCCAGCTATCTGCCTCCTCCCAGATTGAGTGGCAAGGGCAGGGTTTGTGGGGAAAGGATCATGAAGAGTTGGGGCTGCCCTCTAATAGCAGTGGAGAGTCATGGATGGGTTTTAATCAGAGGCATCACATGCTCATCAGATTTGTGGTTTAGAAATTACATAACAGCTCTAGTGTGGAGGATCATTTGCAGGGGGCTAGGGTAGAAGCAGGGAAACTGTTACTAAGAAGCTCCTGCAAAAAGCTCAGACAAGAAGCAATACTCTGAACCAAGGGAGTCGCAGGGGCTGGACAGTGCATAGAGTCCAGTGATGCTCTGATCTAATTTAAATGCTAATAATGGCACACAGCCTTCTTTGATTCCTCCAACTGAAAGTGATTTTTCCATCTGAATCACAGGGCCATAATGCTTTAAAAATGTCTAATGCGATTTATAACTTGCCTTCTGATCATAATAGCTTCTGGAATATAACTAACCTTTTCTAAAAAGTAAGCTTCTTTAGTGGTGGACTTTGATCTTATCTGTCCTTAATTCCAGAGCTACCACAAGCTGAGTCTAAAACTCATGTGAAAATTCAAGGGGTCTAGAATAGCCTAACAACCTTCAAAAAGAAGAACAAAGTTGGAGAGCGCACCCTTCCCAATTCCCAATCTTAGTACAAACCTACAGTAATCAAGACAGTGTGGAACTGAATTAAGGATAGACATATAGATTAATGGAATATAATTAAGAGTCCAGAAATAAACCCTCACATTTAGGGTCAACTGATTTTGACAAGGGTGCCAAGACAGTTCAATGAGGTAAAGAATAGACTTCAACAAATGGTACAGGGACAACTGGTTTTCCACATGAAAGGAGTGAATTTGGACCCTTACCTCACACCATTTACAAAAATTAAATCAGTTGATCAAAGACCTAAATCTGAGAGTTAAAACTATAAAATTCTTAGAAGAAAACATAGGCCTAAGTTCTTGGTGCTCTTGGATTAGGTTTCTGAGATGAAACCAAAAGCACAAGTAGCAAAAGAAAAAATAGATAAATTGAACCTCATCAGACTTATAAACTTTTGTTCTTCAAAGGATACCATCCAGAAAGTGAAGGGACAACCAACCCATAAAATGGGAAAAAATATTTGCAAATTATATATCTGATAAGGGACTAGTATCCAGAATACATAAAGAACCCTTACAACTCGATAATAGAAAGGCAAATAGTCCAGTTTGAAAATGAGCAAAGGATTTGAATAGGAATTTCTCCAAAGAAGATACACAGAGGGCCAGTAAGCACATGAAAGATGTTCAGCATCATTGGTCATTAGGGAAATGCTATTCAAAACCACAGTGAGATACCACTTTACACTCACTAATATGGCTGTAATAAAAAAAATGGACGATGAGTGTTGGTGAGGATGTGGAGACAATGGGACATTCATATACTGCTGGTGGGAATGTAAAGTGATGCTTTGAAAGACCGTATGGCAGATCTTCAAAAGGTTAAACATAATTTCACTCCTAGGTATCTACCCAAGAGAGATGAAAACCTATTTCCATGCAAAAACTTGTACACAAACGTTCATAGCAGCATTACCCATAATAGCCAAATTATGGAAGCAACCCAAATGTCCATCAACTGATGAATGGACAAATCAAATGTGATGTAGTCATATGATAGAGTATAATTCAGCAATAAAAGGGAATGGAGTGCTGATACATGCTACAACATGGATGAATCTTGAAAACATGCCACCTGAAAGAACCTGGACACAGAAGACCGCATGTTATATGATTCCATTTATATGAAATGTCCAGAATAGGCACATCTATAAAAAGTAGGCGATTAGTGGTTGCCCAGGACTGAGGGCATTGGGTGGAAATGGTGAGTGGCTGCCGAAGAGTACAGTTTCTTTTGGGGGTGATGAAATGTTCTAAAATGGATCCTTTGAAGTCACAGTGTACAGCTCTGTGAATATTCTAAAGTCATTTAATTGTTCACTTTAAATGGGTGAATTATATGGTATATGAATCATATCTCAATGAAGCTGTTATAAAAATATCTCATGGAAGAGGGATTAGGAAAAAAATTGAAAAGGCTCCTTAGGAGAGCAATAATGAAAAACGAAAGGTTGAGAAATATTTATCGTATTTAGTAAGACTGGAAATAAACTAGAAATATGAGAACAAGGTGACCACTTTCTTCTGTGGTGCTGGATTTCATTCAGATGTCAAAATAATAGGGAAGACCCGGAAGTGCTGCCCTCGCAGCTCTCAAACAACCTGGATGTTGACTTTTGAAGTCATCTCCTGTCAAACAAAGCTCTATTCACTGAATATGCTGTCATTCATATAGAACATGATTTGTACTGAGCACAACCCTATTGTTATACCTGTTTTTTTTTTTTTTTTTTTTTTTTTTTAAATCATCATTTTATTGAGATATATTCACATACCACGCAGTCATACAAAACAAATTGTACTTTCGATTGTTTACAGTACCATTACATAGTTGTACATTCATCACCTAAATCAATCCCTGACACCTTCATTAGCACACACACAAAAATAACAAGAATAATAATTAGAGTGAAAAAGAGCAATTGAAGTAAAAAAGAACACTGGGTACCTTTGTCTGTCTGTTTCCCTCCCCTACTTTTCTACACATCCATCCATAAACTAGTCAAAGTGGTGTTTGGTCCTTATGGCTTTCCCAATCCCATTGTCACCCCTCATAAGCTACATTTTTATACAACTGTCTTCGAGATTCATGGGTTCTGGGTTGTAGTTTGATAGTTTCAGGTATCCACCACCAGCTACCCCAATTCTTTAGAACCTAAAAAGGGTTGTCTAAAGTGTGCATAAGAGTGCCCACCAGAGTGACCTCTCGGCTCCTTTTGGAATCTCTCTGCCACTGAAGCTTATTTCATTTCCTTTCACATCCCCCTTTTGGTCAAGAAGATGTTCTCCGTCCCACGGTGCCAGGTCTACATTCCTCCCTGGGAGTCATATTCCACGTTGCCAGGGAGATTCACTTCCCTGGGTGTCTGATCCCACGTAGGGGGGAGGGCAGTGATTTCACCTTCCAAGTTGGCTTAGCCAGAGAGAGAGGGCCACATCTGAGCAACAAAGAGGCATTCAGGAGGAGACTCTTAGGCACAGATACAGGGAGGCCTAGCCTCTCCTTTGCAGCAACCGTCTTCCCAAGGGTAAAACTTATGGTAGAGGGCTCAACCCATCAAACCACCAGTCCCCTATGTCTGTGGTCATGTTAGCAACCATGGAGGTGGGGTAGGCGAATACCCCTGCATTCTCCACAGGCTCCTCAAGGGGGCACTACATCTTTTTTTTTTTTTTTTTCCCCTTGTTTGTCTTTTTTCTTTTTTTTTTTTTTTTTTTTTTTTTTAACTTTCCCTTCTTTTTTCAAATCACCTGTATGAAAAAAAAAGTTAAAAAGAAAACAAACATACAATAAAAGAGCATTTCAAAGAGACCATAGCAAGGGAGTAAGAAAAAGACAACTAACCTAAGATAACTGCTTAACTTCCAACATGTTCCTACTTTACCCCAAGAAAGTTACATAATATAGCAACATTTCAGTGAACTTGTTCCTACTACAACCATCAGAAATTAACAGACCATAGTCATTTCTGGGCATCCCCAGAACGTTAAATAGCTTATCTGTTCTTCCTGGATTATTGTTCCCCCTTCCTTAATTGCTCTCTACTGCTAGTTCCCCTACATTCTACATTATAAACCATTTGTTTTACATTTTTCAAAGTTCACATTAGTGGTAGCATATAATATTTCTCTTTTTGTGCCTGGCTTATTTCGCTCAGCATTATGTCTTCAAGGTTCATCCATGTTGTCATATGTTTCACCAGATCGTTCCTTCTTACTGCCGCGTAGTATTCCATCGTGTGTATATACCACATTTTATTTATCCACTCATCTGTTGAAGGACATTTGGGTTGTTTCCATCTCTTGGCAATTGTGAATAATGCTGCTATGAACATTGGCGTGCAGATATCTGTTCGTGTCACTGCTTTCCGATCTTCCGGGTATATACCGAGGAGTGCAATCGCTGGATCGAATGGTAGCTCTATATCTAGTTTTCTAAGGAACTGCCAGACTGACTTCCAGAGTGGCTGAACCATTATACAGTCCCACCAACAATGAATAAGAGTTCCAATTTCTCCACATCCCCTCCAGCATTTGTAGTTTCCTGTTTGTTTAATGGCAGCCATTCTAACCGGTGTTAGATGGAATCTCATTGTGGTCTTAATTTGCATCTCTCTAATAGCTAGCGAAGCTGAACATTTTTTCATGTGTTTCTTGGCCATTTGTATTTCCTCTTCAGAGAACTGTCTTTTCATATCTTTTGCCCATTTTATAATTGGGCTGTCTGTACTATTGTCATTGAGTTGTAGGATTTCTTTGTATATGCAAGATATCAGTCTTTTGTCAGATACATGGTTTCCAAAAATTTTTTCCCATTGAGTTGGCTGCCTCTTTACCTTTTTGAGAAATTCCTTTGAGGTGCAGAAACTTCTAAGCTTGAGGAGTTCCCATTTATCTATTTTCTCTTTTGTTGCTTGTGCTTTGGGTGTAAAGTCTAGGAAGTGGCCTCCTAATACAAGGTCTTGAAGATGTTTTCCTACATTATCTTCTAGGAGTTTTATGGTACTTTCTTTATATTGAGATCTTTGGTCCATTTTGAGTTAATTTTTGTGTAGGGGGTGAGGTAGGGGTCCTCTTTCATTCTTTTGGATATGGATATCCAACTCTCCCAGCCCCATTTGTTGAAAAGACCATTATGGCTCAGTTCGGTGACTTTGGGGGCCTTATCAAAGATCAGTCGGCCATAGATCTGAGGGTCTATCTCTGAATTCTCAATTCGATTCCATTGATCTATATGTCTATCTTTGTGCCAGTACCATGCTGTTTTGGCAACTGTGGCTTTATAATAAGCTTCAAAGTCAGGGAGTGTAAGTCCTCCCACTTCGTTTTTCTTTTTTAGAGTGTCTTTAGCAATTCGAGGCATCTTCCCTTTCCAAATAAATTTGATAACTAGCTTTTCCAAGTCTGCAAAGTAGGTTGTTGGAATTTTGATTGGGATTGCATTGAATCTGTAGATGAGTTTGGGTAGAATTGACATCTTAATGACATTTAGCCTTCCTATCCATGAACATGGAATATTTTTCCATCTTTTAAGGTCCCCTTCTATTTCTTTTAGTAGAGTTATGTAGTTTTCTTTGTATAGGTCTTTTACATCTTTGGTTAAGTTGATTCCTAGGTATTTGATGTTTTTAGTTGCTATTGAAAATGGTATCTTTTTCTTGAGTGTCTCTTCAGTTTGTTCATTTCTAGCATATAGAAACATTACTGACTTATGTGCATTAATCTTGTATCCCGCTACTTTGCTAAATTTGTTTATTAGCTCTAGTAGGTGTATCGTTGATTTCTCAGGGTTTTCTAGATATAAGATCATATCATCTGCAAACAATGACAGTTTTACTTCTTCTTTTCCAATTTGGATGCCTTTTATTTCTTTGTCTTGCCGGATTGCCCTGGCTAGCACTTCCAGCACAATGTTGAATAACAGTGGTGACAGCGGGCATCCTTGTCTTGTTCCTGATCTTAGAGGGAAGGCTTTCAGTCTCTCACCATTGAGTACTATGCTGGCTGTGGGTTTTTCATATATGCTCTTTATCATGTTGAGGAAGTTTCCTTCAATTCCTACCTTTTGAAGTGTTTTTATCAAAAAGGGATGTTGGATTTTGTCAAATGCTTTTTCAGCATCTATTGAGATGATCAATTGATTTTTCCCTTTCGAGTTTTTAATGTGTTGTAATACATTGATTGTTTTTCTTATGTTGAACCATCCTTGCATGCCTGGAATGAACCCCACTTGGTCATGGTGTATGATTTTTTTAATGTGTCTTTGGATTCGATTTGCAAGTATTTTGTTGAGGATTTTTGCATCTATATTCATTAGGGATATTGGCCGGTAGTTTTCCTTTTTTGTAGCATCTTTGCCTGGTTTTGGTATTAGATTGATGTTAGCTTCATAAAATGAGTTAGGTAGTGTTCCATTTTTTTCAATGTTTTGAAAGAGTTTGAGTAAGATTGGTGTCAGTTCTTTCTGGAAAGTTTGGTAGAATTCCCCTGTGAAGCCATCTGGCCCTGGGCATTTATTTGTGGGAAGATTTTTGATGACTGATTGGATCTCTTTGCTTGTGATGGGTTGGTTGAGGTCTTCTATTTCTTCTCTGGTCAGTCTAGGTTGTTCATATGTTTCCAGGAAATTGTCCATTTCTTCTACATTATCCAGTTTGTTGCCATACAGTTGTTCATAATATCCTCTTATGATTTTTTTAATTTCTTCAGGATCTGCAGTTATGTCACCTTTTTCATTCATTATTTTGTTTATATGGGTCTTCTCTCTTTTTGATTTTGTCAGTCTAGCTAGGGGCTTGTCAATCTTGTTGATCTTCTCAAAGAACCAACTTTTGGTGATATTTATCCTCTCTATTGTTTTTTTGTTCTCTATGTCATTTATTTCTGCTTTAATCCTTGTTATTTCTTTTCTTCTACTTGGTTTAGGATTGGTTTGCTGTTCATTTTCTAGCTTCTTCAGTTGATCCATTAGTTCTTTGATTTTGGCTCTTTCTTCCTTTTTAATATATGCGTTTAGTGCTATAAATTTCCCCCTTAGCACTGCTTTTGCTGCATCCCATAGGTTTTGGTATGTTGTGTTCTCATTTTCATTCGTCTCTATATATTTAGCAATTTCTCTTGCTATTTCTTCTTTAACCCACTGATTGTTTAGGAGTGTGTTGTTTAACCTCCAGGTATTTGTGAATTTTCTAAGTCTCTGATGGTTATTGACTTCTAATTGTATTCCATTGTGGTCAGAGAATGTGCTTTGAATGATTTCAATCTTTTTAAATTTATTGAGGCTTGTTTTATGTCCCAGCATATGATCTATTCTGGAGAAAGTTCCGTGAGCACTAGAAAAGTATGTGTATCCTGGTGATTTGGGATGTAATGTCCTGTAGATGTCTGTTAAATCTAATTCATTTATCAGATTGTTTAGGTTTTCAATTTCCTTATTGGTCTTCTGTCTGGTTGATCTATCTATAGGAGAGAGTGATGTGTTGAAGTCTCCCACAATTATTGTGGAAACATCAATTGCTTCCTTTAGTTTTGCCAATGTTTCTCTCATGTATTTTGTGGCACCTTGATTGGGTGCATAGACATTTACAATTGTTATTTCTTCTTGCTGAATTGCCCCTTTTATTAGTATGTAGTGGCCTTCTTTGTCTCTCAAAACATCCCTGCATTTGAAGTCTATTTTATCTGAGATTAATATTGCTACACCTGCTTTCTTTTGGCTGTAGCTTGCATGAAATATTTTTTTCCATCCTTTCACTTTCAATTTCTTTGTGTCCCTGTGTCTAAGATGAGTCTCTTGTATGCAACATATTGATGGTTCATTTTTTTTGATCCATTCTGCGAATCTATATCTTTTAATTGGGGAGTTTAATCCATTTACATTCAACGTTAAAACCGTGAAGGCATTTCTTGAATCGGCCATCTTATCCTTTGGATTATGTTTGCCATATTTTTCCCTCTCTCTATTAATATCCTTTATTGTACCCATACCGAATCTCTTTAGTACTGAACCTTTCTCCAAGTCTCTCTGTCCTGTCTTTGTTTCTCTGTCTGTAGGGCTCCCTTTAGTATCTCCAGTAGGGCAGGTCTCTTGTTAGCAAATTCTCTCAGCATTTCTTTGTCTGTGAAAAATTTAAGCTCTCCTTCAAATTTGAGGGAGAGCTTTGCTGGATAAAGTATTCTTGGCTGGAAATTCCTCTCTCTCAGAATTTTAAATATATCGTGCCATTGCCTTCTCGCCTCCATGGTGGCTGCTGAGTAGTCACTACTTAGTCTTATGCTGTTTCCTTTGTATGTGGTGAATTGCTTTTCTCTTGCTGCTTTCAGAACTTGCTCCTTCTCTTCTATGTTTGACAGTGTGATCAGTATATGTCTCGGAGTGGGTTTTTTTGGATTTATTCTATTTGGAGTTCGCTGAGCATTTATGATTTGTGTATTTATGTTGTTTAGAAGATTTGGGAAGTTTTCCCCAACAATTTCTTTGAATACTCTTCCTAGACCTTTACCCTTTTCTTCCCCTTCTGGGACACCAATGAATCTTATATTCGGACGCTTCATATTATCTATCATATCCCTGAGGTCCATTTCGAGTTTTTCAATTTTTTTTCCCCATTCTTTCTTTTATGCTTTCATTTTCCATTCTGTCATCTTCCAGGTCACTGATTCGTTGTTCAACTTCCTCTAGTCTTGTACTATGAGTGTCCAGAATCTTTTTAATTTGGTCAACAGTTTCTTTAATTTCCATAAGATCATCCATTTTTTTATTTAGTCTTGCAATGTCTTCTTTATGCTCTTCTAGGGTCTTCTTGATTTCCTTCATATCCCGTACTAGGGTCTCATTGTTCATCTTTAGTTCTTTGAGTAGCTGCTCTAGGTGTGTCTCTTCTGGTCTTTTGATTTGGGTGCTTGGGCTTGGGTTATCCATATCGTCTGGTTTTTTCATATGCTTTATAATTTTCTGTTGTTTTTGGCCTCGTGGCATTTGCTGACCTTGATAGGGTTCTTTTAGGGTTTGTAGACCAGTTGAAGTCCTTATCTCTAATTTATCAGATCTACAGCTTCGTGGAGTACACTTTCTCTAACTAACCAGCAGGTGGCGTCCACGAGCCACCTGTTCTCCACAAGCCAGATCTCCCCTGCTTAGCCTTTTTGGTGAGTGGGGGAGTGAGTCTTGTGGGGCCCATTTGGTGTCCCAAGCTTGCGTGTGTAGTTGGTGTTGCCTGCCCTGTATGTGGGGCGTGTTTCTGGGCAGTCGGGGAGGGGGGGGTGGCCCTAACAATCAAATCTCCCTGATGATCCTAGAGTTTTAAAGCTACTGCAATAGTCTAATCCTTCAGTTCAGTCCTGCCACAGTTTGTCTCTGCCACTGACCCACAAGTCTTTGGTATTGGCGTATGGCTCCTGAGACTTGCAAGTGGGCCCCTCTTCCAGGCTGTGCACCCCGGGTCCTCTGTTGAGGGATGACTGTGCTATGTCACAGGTGAGTGCCGTCCCCCCAGGGCAGTTCTGGGCTGCTGGGCTGTGTTGGGAGGCTCCCAGTCTGCTCAAATGATGGCTGAATGGGGCTCTGTTAATTCACACTGCTCCCCCTTCCCAGCTCTGGGACATTCAGCTGAGGTTGCAGGGAAGGCTAATGTCCACGCCCAGTTTTGTGGTGTGTGCCTGTTATTTGAAGCACTTCCGTCACACTGGGTTGTCTGGGGCAGCTCTGGGCTATGGGGCTGGCGATGGGCAGGAGTGTTTCCTGTCCACCAGGATGGTGGCTGTGAGCGGACACCCCCCTTTTCTTGGGAAGTTGTGTTGTTTAGTGAATTTTCTCAGCCACTGGATTATTGCCTTTTGTCTCAGAGCTCTCTTATTTCTGCTCTTGACTTGACGTGCCCAAATTTCAATTCTTTGAAGCTTTCTGTATTGAGCTTCTTAGAGTAATTGTTTTAGAAAAAGCAAAAAGGATTTAAAAAAAAAAAAAAAAAAAAAAAACGGCCCTCCACAGAGATCTAATGGGTTATTGAAATGCTAATAGACAAAGCAACCAGGGCCATTAAGGAAAGGTGCCCTGGGCAGAGAGATCAGCCTTGCTTCGGGATTTGCATATGCGCCTCAAGGCCTGATCTCCGCCCTTCCCCTTTCTGTGTTCACCAGAACTCCAAAAATCCTCTGCTTTTACTTTGGAGCTTCTCGTGTTGTTTTCCTTCTATGCCCGTCTCCTCTCTGCTGGGCTGGCTGCTCTCAGAGTCTCTGGTGTCTGGCCTCAGTCTATCTATGGTTGGAGTTTGAATCAGTAGAATGAGTTTCCGATGAGAGCAGCCACTGCAATTCTCCCTTCTCCTTCCTGGAGCTGACAGCCCCTCCTCCCCCGGGACTGAGCCTGGCAGGGAGGGGCGCGGGTCCCCTGGCCGCAAAAACTTACAGATTTCGCTGATCTCAGCAGTTCCACGTTTTCATGAGTGTTGTATGAAGTATGCCCAAAGACAGGTTGCTCTGTGGTGTCCAGTCCACGCAGTTCCTGGCTTTTTACCTACTTTCCTGGAGGAGTAACTAAAACATACAGCTCACCAGTCTGCCATTTTGCCCCGCCTATATACCTGTTTTTTTAATTGAATTTACCAGTTGTGAATTTTTTTAAAACAGAATTTTTTAAAAGCGCCTTTCTGATACTCTCTCTTTTCTTTTTCCCCATTTTCTCTTTTTGAGAGCAAAGAACTTAACTTACTCATTGGCCTTATCATTTGTTTTATGTTCCCATTAAGATTATATTTATACTTGTTTACCTAACAAGATCTAATTTTAGTGCATTTGTGATTTTTAAATGTCTTGATTTTTTTTCTCATTACAAAAGAAATTCACACCCATTATCACAAATTCAAATTTTACAGGAAAGTGAAATGTTTTCTTTCTTTCCACTCCCCACAGATAACTACTCTTAACAGCTTTGCCATATTTTTCTAGAGATTTTTACCTCTAAATACACTAATTTATTGTCAACAAAAATGGTACCATACTAACTAGCTCCTGCAACTTCCAGTTTTCACTTAACCCCTTAGCTGTGACATGTATCCACTGTCAGTAGATTTGGCCTATTCCATTCTTTTTAAATGCCTGCATATTATTCCATAGTAAGGACCCACCATCAGTTTCCATTGATGAACACTTAAGCCATTTCAGATTCATGTCTTCACAATTAATGTTATAATGAATAGTCATGTTTTGCACACTTATATAAGTTTCTGTAGGATAATTTCTTTAAATGGAATTTCTGGCTCACTAGATGTAATGAATTTATTAAATTTTGAACTGATACTTCCTAATCGCCTCCTGAAAGAAGTTCTCCCTACTGCATCTTGATCTTAATTGCCTAGGAGATGCCTCAACGTAACTATTCTATTTCCAGCATGAAATAGACACCACTGTGAAGGGACACCACCGATTCCATTTCCGGATGCCACCAGTTCCATTTCCAGACACCACATAGTGCTGACACTTGAAATTCTTATCTTCGGCATGTTCCACCCTCTGGGCAAGTGTCTTAGCACTGTCCCATCCATTCCTCCGTCTCTCTGCAGGGTGGGTGTGGCAGACAAGTTGCTGGGCGAAGATGAGCTGGATGTTCTCCCCACCCATGTGCTAGGATGTCAGCATGCACGTGGTTCACTTGTTCTTCCCTGCATAGCTCAGGGGGCAGCTCCCCGAGAATAAGGAGATACAAGGAGACCTACGAAGACCCAGGCCCCAGCTTTCCTCCTCCCCTGCCTTTTCAGTGGGGAGGGGAGGTTCAGTAAAGGAAACTGAGCACATGGTACCTATTCTAGTTTGCTAATGCTGCCAGAATGCAAAACACCAGAGATGGATTGGCTTTTATAAAAGGGGGTTTATTTGGTTACACAGTTACAGTTATAAGGCCATAAAGTGTCCAAGGTAACACATCAGCAACTGGGTACCTTCACTGGAGGATGGCCAATGGTGTCCGGAAAACCTCTGTTAGCTGGGAAGGCACGTGGCTGGCGTCTGCTCCAAAGTTCTGGTTTCAAAATGGCTTTCTCCCAGGACATTCCTCTCCAGGCTGCAGTTCTTCAAAAGTGTCACTCTTAGTTGCTCTTGGGGTATTTGTCCTCTCTTAGCTTCTCTGGAGCAAGAGTCTGCCTTCAACGGCCATCTTCAAACTGTCTCTCATCTGCAGCTACTCTCTCAGCTTCTGTGCATTCTTCAAAGTGTCTCTCTTGACTGTAGCTCCTCTTCAAAATGTCACTCACAGCTGCACTGAGTTCCTTCTGTTTATCAGCTCATTTATATGGCTCCAGTGACTCAACTTAGATCCACCCCGAATGGGCAGAGCAACACCTCAATGGAAATTATCCAATCAGGGGCATCACCCAGAGCTGGGTGGGGCTCATCTCCAAAGAAACACTCAAAGAATTACAATCTAATCAACACTCATAACATCTGCTCACACAGGATTACATCAAAGATAATGGCATTTGAGAGACACAATATATTCAAACTGGCACAGTACCCAATGCACACTTAAACACATGACCTCATTTATCTTACAGATGGTAAAGATGGTGATAAGGTTTCCAATTAGGGGTTAGAAAGCTGAGGCTTAGAGGGGAGTGTGCCCAAGGGATACTCCTAATATAAGGCAAGCTCCCACCTCTGCTCCCTCTTGAAATGCCAACCCCAAGGACACTGCCAGGGGGCCTTCCACACCTGTTCAGGATGATGGCAGTTGTGGCCCCTTCCAAATCCTTCCTCTGAACTCTACACTCCTATATCCAGCTGTCTTCTGGAAGTCCCAGCTTGGAAAGTTCATAGATACAATTAGATTTAATATTGAAAAAGAGCTGTTGATTTTTACCTTCAAACCTGATTCTCCCGCAGTCTTTTCTCTGCTAGTAAATGACAAGACCAGCCTCCCAGTTGCTCAGATATCTAGGAGTCAATTTTGAGACCCTTCTCTCCTTCCTGGAGCCAACATAACATTTCCCATTGTATCTACCTCCTGTTGTTCGTTAATGGTATATAGAAATGCAATTGATTTTTGTATTGACCTATTTTGCAGCAACCATGTGACTCTCCTTTATTGGTTCTGGGAGATTTTTTTTTTTTTTTGGTGGTAGTAGGGATTCTTTGGGATTTTCTATGTAGACAATCATGTCTTCTGAGAATACTTTTCTTCCTGCCTTTCCAATCTGTATGCTTTTTATTTCTTTTTCCTGCTTAGTGCCCTGGCTGGGGCTTGGAGTAAGATGCCAAAGGGCAGTGACGAGAGCAGACATCCTTGCCCTGTCCCTGGTCACAGGGGAAAGCATTCAGTCTTTCTCCGTTAAGTTTGGTGTTAGCCATATGTTTTTTAATCAGTGTCCTCCGTCAGGTTAAAGATGTTCACTTTTCTTTCTAGTTTTCCAAAAGATTTTATCCGACTGTGTATTTTAAGGCTAATTGGAGACACAGCCAAGGTAATAATCAGAGTCTGTGTTTCCTCCAACCCCACTTCTAGCAGATGCTCCTCCACCCCCTCAAAGGCCATCCTAGAACGCTCCTTCTCTTTCCCTCTTTGGAGTCATTTCTTGCCATTTTTCTTCCCTAGCCAAAGTCTTTCCCCTTCTTCCTCTGCCTCATTCCCTCTCCTTCATTCATCTATAATGGAGAGCTGGCTGAACATAATGCAAATGTTTTCCTTTAACTTGGCTTTTTATAATCTAGAATTTACTTCTCTGCTAACATCTTATGTAAAAACGACTTATCCCTGGAGAATTTTTCCATTCCTTTGGAAATGATTTGTTGATTGTTAGGTGCACACTGTCGTTCACTGATAAAAAGGCAGATTTATTACACTTGGGTATGGGGGGTAGGGTGGAGGGAAGACAGCTAACATTTTTGTACCCTTGTTTCATACCAGTCTCTGAAATCATCATCCTCTGTGAATCCCCAAAACTGCCCTCTGATGTGTGGGAATTATCATCCCCATTTCAAGATGAGGCCAAGACCCAGGGGGACTGGGAGACTTAACCACGCAGCTTGGAAGGGATAAGAGCCAGGGACCAAGCCTAGGCCTCAGGGACCCCAAATCCAGCACTTGGCCTACTTATGGGATCTATAGAAAGTCCTGAAGAAGCAGCATGAGTGTGAGAAACAAACACTATTCCTAAAAGGAATAAATGCTCACCCGATTGTGGAGAAGAAAAGAATTTATTCACGATCTTGCAAGAAAAGGCACCCAACCAAAATGTGGGAGTTGGCATGCAGAACAATAGACCCAGCAGTATTTATTCCCTATACCTAACCGCAAGTCCCTCCCCTGTTTCTCCATTGGCTGGATACTCCAGAGGTTACATTCTATTCCACAAGCCTAACTAGCCCAGCAAATTTGAAACATGCAGCCCACCCAAATTGGAAACATTTGAAATAGGTTTCTGCCCAAATTTGCAACATTAGGAACCTTTGGAACAAATCTCCACCCCTGACTATAATGGTTGTGCCCAGGCCTCTTTAGAGCCAGTCTGGGCTAGTTTGGTAACAAGTTATGAGGCTATGTTGGGAACCTCTATTCTGAAGCTCCACCCTGCAAGGATAGTAGATAGTGGGTGGATAAGCAGGGGGACTGACTGTGGATTACAGTTTGTCTTTTTAACCTTCTGCCAATTTCTTAACTGCCCCACCCTGCAAGGCACGCCTATTCTGTGTGAAAGCTAAACTTAATTTCATTCTCACATGAGGGGAGCTCATCTTTGATTGAGGAGATTCAGGGAAGACGGGCTTCGTGCTCCCTAACAGGTTGATATATGTCATTTCCCCAGAAGCAGCATCTCTCTGAAGTTTGGAAGCAAACATCCCATTACTGTGTGTAATTCACAGCTCTTCATTTTGGCTTTGTAGATGCAGTCTCTTTTTCAAGTTTGAAGCAAGCCTTTCTTTTAAAGTGCTAATTTTTGATATTTCTGTTATGGTCATTAACTACTCGAAAATTCCCTGCATCTGCATCAGTCAGTACAAGAAGTGCCGTGATGAATGCCCTTTGAAAATAAAGAATTGCAGACACTCTGCATCCCAGTGAGTTGCAGAGTCCTCATCCTGGGAATCAGGGTGGCTGGGAAAAGTCACCCCAGGAGCTAAGTAGGACCTTAGTTTGTGACTTAGCACCAAGACACTGTTGTGAGAGGCAGGACCCTGAGCTGGAGCCCTGGTGGGTAAAAACCCCGAGTGAGCAGTTAATGCACTTGCCTGGCCAATGGTGTTAGCCAAGTAATGGCTATTGTTATTAAAAAAAAAAAATCCCTAAGTCGGTATGAAGGGAAAGAGAGGAAAACGAGGGGTGGCTTTAGGGCCTATTAGGAAACCAGATAAGGAAAGAGTGACAAACTAGCCTTGTTCCTAGAAATCCCTTGGAGATAGTTTATCATCTTCAAGGCCATAAAGAGTTCCTCCTCCCTAAGCTAGGGTTCATTCACATGGGATAAGTACCAACCCAAGGCGTCTTGGGAGGGATTCTGTAAATCAACACAGATACTCACAGTCCAGGATCAGCTAAGAAGCAAAACCAATCAATGGCACCTCTGAGCTAGAAATCCAGGGCCAGCCACAACCAACACTGCCCCAGGGCCACCGAGACCTGCCTCCGTTTCAGGCTGAGTTCCTCCACCTCTCCCTTCTTCTGAGAAAATAGGCCTTCAGACCCCAGCTCCTGCTGTGGGCGTCAGCCAGCCTTTCCCCAGCAAGCTCCACTCTTCCCTGAGATGAGGATCTGTTGGAAATGCATCCTAATTGGCTTCCCCAAATCTTCTCTAGGCCCTGGGATCCTGGGGCTAAAAAGCGCCTCTTTTTTTTTCTTTTTCACTTTAATTCCTTTTTTAAAAATTATGAAAGTAATGCATAAGCTTGAGAAAAGGGAGGAAGAAAGGAAGGAAGGAAATAAAAAGCAGCATAAAGAGTTTTAAACCAAATGTAAAAGTCTCCCTCACACCTCATTCTCGTTTCCCAGATTTAACCACAATTAACAGTTTTCTTCCTATCTTTGGAGAAGTTTTTTTCTAAAATATAGGAAAGTGTATAAGTCTCTTTATAAAGGAAATCCATATGCAATCTTACTTCTCCAGGCCTTATCTTTTTAACCTGATACATATTAAAGATCTTTCCATGGTTTCCAGGAACATCTACCTCTTTCTTTCTTTCTTTTTTTTTTTTATTTAATCAGGATTAATTATAAAAATATTTCGGTGGGATTTTGAAATTCTGAACTCTTCTGCCTCTAATAACATACCTAAAAGTAAGTAACACAAAATTTGACAATCGCAAGGAAGAATGGGTTGATCAACAATTCCAGTGGAAACTCAACCAGATCCCTGAGAAACTGGTATAGATTAAGCAGATCAAAGAAAAGCAAAACTAATGACGGAGAGGATTTGAATCCCACAAGTTTGGGTGGAACGATGAGGAACTGGGTGGTCCAAAGTTAGAGACTACACATTCTTTTCAAGCTCCCACAGAATATTTGGAAGAGCTGACGTGTACTTGGCACATAAAGGAAGTCCCACTGATAGTAACCTCCTTGTAGCTGTCTTTACTGAAATGGCTTTGTCTTTTTCTTCTGTTTCTTCCCTGGGTTCTGATTTCACATCTGCCTATTTTATGATCATCTAGATTCTGCATTCCTGTATTTCTGCTTTCTGGTCTTTCTTAGCTGTGGTAGCTTCACAAAGGCTTTTTTCTTTCTTCTTAATGCATGACAGAAGGTTGGCTAAAATTTCCATCTGCTTTTGGCAACATTTTTTAGGTGCATCTTCATCATTCCCAGGAAGTTAGTCTGCTGGTTGAGACTCATTCTCTCTTTGAGTGATGCCTGACATGGTGCTGGCATTCCATCCTTCCCCGCTTTCCTTTTCTATCTAGCACTTACTAACATCTGATACAGAAAGGTATGCAGCTGTAATTTATTTGACAAATTATATAACTCCCCAAGTTAGAGGGAAGGATTCGTGTCTATTCAGTTCACAGTTTATCCCCCAATAGCTAAATCATTGCCTTTTCTATAGGAGGCACCCAGTAAATACTTGTTGAATAAATTAGCATAGAGGAGCTGAAAAAACAAATGTGGAATTGAATTGATCATTTCCAAATCTATTTATTGAAGCTTTAATACATTACTATAGGAAGCATGGGAGCCAAGAATCTGGGGGAGGAGAGTTCCAGTTCCCCACATCTTTTCCAGCTATGTCCAAATAATCATCCCCATTCTGAATCCCATGTCAGCAGGATATTTAGCCTTTGCATTCTCATGCACTGCTGGTGGGAATGTAAAACACCTCTTTCTTTGGGGAGTCATTTGGCAACATGCATATGCCACTTGATGTAGCCATTTGATTTCTAAGAATTTATCCCAGAAAGGTTCTCATGCTGTCTGGAGGGTATAGATGGTGTTTATGGATGTTTAGTTTAAAGTAGTAAGAAAAACTCTTAATAGCCATTGGGGACAAGTGTCAGAGCTGGGTCCATACACCTTGGGGCAAAAGTTAGAACCATATATGTTTATTTTTCATCTAAAGAAAAGAAATTAAGCTCCAGCAATATTTATTATTAGACTTGTCTCCATACCCTCCCTGGATCAACAGGAAGAATGGCCACACAGACACTGAATTTCTGAGATGTTCTGAGGGCAGGACAGGCGTTCTTCAACCAACAGGGACCCGCAGAGGTTCCTCCTCACGTGTTGATTTGCTTTCGGAGTATTTTGACTTTTTGCAGTCTCCATGTGCCTGGCTGAGTGGATTTCTGGATTATTCTGTCTTCTGATTTTATGCGAGTCAATCCACAAACAGCTTCAGCCTGTTCAGAGCTGTCCTTGCTCTTCCAGGAATGCCCTGGCGGAAGGAGCAGACGGAGGACCTGCAGCGGGTGCTCGGGGGCGTCGACAAGGCCATCCCGCTGGTCTTCGTCAGCGGCAACCACGACGTCGGCAACACCCCAACAGCCGAGTCCGTGGAGGAGTTCCAGCGGACGTGGGGGGACGACTACTTCAGCTTCTGGGTTGGGGGCGTCCTGTTCCTTGTCCTCAATTCCCAGTTCTTCTTCGATGCCTCCAAGTGCCCCGCCTTGAAGCAGGCCCAAGACCAGTGGCTGGACGCGCAGCTGAGCACCGCGGGCGACAGGAAGTGCCAGCACGCAGTCATCTTCCAGCACATCCCGCTGTTCATCGAGAACATCGAGGAAGATGACGACTACTTCAACCTCAGCAAGTCAGTTCGGCAGGAGCTGGCGGACAAGCTCACCAATGCAGGTAGAGGGCTCCGGGACCGCGGTGTCTGGGTGGAAGGGCAGTCTTGTGCAGAGTTTTCCAGACCATTCTCCTGCTCCTCTGCAGCCTGGCAAAGGGGACAGGGAAGAGGGCTTTGGACAGAACGGGGATCTGATCCCGGCCCTCCCACTCACTGCCTGTGTGGCCTTGGACAGGCCACCTGCCTTCTGATCCCCCATTTCCTCCTGTGAGGAAGAGTGGCTGCAGTAGCTCTCTCACGGGATGGCTGAGGGGCTGAAGTGAGAGGAGGCCTGGGAAGCATTCAGAATGGCCCCCAGCCTACCAGGGACTCAACGAGTGTAGCTGCTCCCAGGGGAGGGATGGGGAGTTGGTGGTGCTGTGGACGGAGGGAGACTGGGGAGAAGGGAGGATGTAGGGTGTCTCAGGAACCTGCACAAGGACAGTGGTCTTAAAGAGCCAAGAGAAGTGACCCAGGAAATGCTGGGAAGGGCTTTAACGGGCGGGTGGGTCCTGGGCCTCATTAGGCGTTCTCCAGTGAGGTGGACTGTGTTCTCTCCGGCATCAGGGGAGTGGGGAACGTATTCAGAACACTGTCACCCTGCTACAGATTTTTAGCTTATCATACATTTGACACGAGTGCGCTCGCACGCGCGCGCACACACACACACACACACACACACACAACACAGCCACTCTGAGTTTTAAGATGAGACCTCAGCTCCTGGTTGCACCACGTGTGGCTCTGGTCCACGTGCCTGGTTTCCTCTCCTGGTGGTTCCCATGGCGTATGTCGTGTGAGATACAGCGTCTTCTCTGCTGACTCCCTGCGGTGGCCAGTGACTGGGCAGGATTCCAGTTTGACAACTGTTGTCTCTCTGGTTTTGGTCCTAATTTCTCCTTTTGGATCTTTCCAGAGTGGACTTTGTCCTCTTCTAAAACGTAAAATACATTTGTTTATTTGTCTTGGGGTGGAGAGTGGGCGGTGGCCTGACCCCAGCAGCTGGCATTCATTGGGGGAAAATAAAACACCCAAATCCTGACCCTCTTCTTTTCATCTTTGTGCATTAGATGTTAGCATTTACTTGTGAAAAGTACAATAGGCCCTTCTGTATTTTTTTTTTTTTTTGAGGCATTGCACCAAAAGCTTGCATCATTGGAGACATTTTTCCAACTGTTCCATGGAGATGAGGTTGGGAAACTTCTATTAAGGCCTTTGAAATTTTATGCCATGCTTGAGTTGGTACAGAATGTGGTTCCGATGACAAGGAAATGAAGTGTCAAGATGGCATCAGCACCACTGTGGAGACTGTTTTGTAACAGAGAATAATGCCAGAGAGAACATTTAATGCCACTGAAATGATTCCTTTCATATCAAATGTTAAATGATGCAAATGCCATTCCTGTGACTGCTGTTGGTTCTGCCTTGTAAACCAGCTTCCTGAGTGGCATGTAGTTCTGGATTTCCCATCATAGGAGGGAGCAAATGCCACCCACAAGCACCCTCAGATACTGAGACCAGGGGGTCCATAGACATGCACGGAGAAGACCTGGAGCTCTATCAAAGCATCCCCGGGGTGGCGTTCTGCCTGGGGTGTACCAGCCACCCCCCCCGTGGGGCCTGCAGCTCTGCACACTCGGGTGGACTGCCGCAGCTCCCAGAGACTGAAGCCTTAATTAATTTAGAGCAAGACTAAAACTCACCCAGCAGTACAGTCTTTTCCTGTTGGCAGAGCTACACAGGAAGCCAGATGATAATCAGAAGGTTGTTTGGTAAGGGCAAGGCAGAGCCGGCAGTTGGTTTCATTATTCCACTCCTAATGACATCAGGCTCTGGAACCTGATGCGTGCATCTCCAGGAGGAACCTCCTTGCCCAGGGGGTCTGGTATTTCAGAGCCCTGAAAGTCTTTCTTCTTAATATTGCTCCAGTCTGTCCCCTTCTGTCGCCTGGGTCACAGCGACTCTCCACTGGCCTCCTTGTCCTGCTCTTGTCTCATTGTCCATTCTCCACCTAGCAGCCAGAGGGGCACGTTGCTCCGTAGCCTGAAACTCTCCTGAGGCCCTGTCATCCCCAGGATAAGGCCAGCCCCTCCCTTGGCATCTGGTGGCCTCTTCCATGTCACCTGGCCAGTATCTGCTCACCTTTGACACCTTCTGTTGAGGTGGCCCTCCTTCCCTACCCCCAGTTGCTTCCTCTGCTCTCTCAGATTCCAGCACTTACCAGACTGATTTGTAAGTATTCACTTGTTTGAGTCCCCCTGCATTCGGGAAGCCTGAATTAAGTTTAAGCTCATAATAAATGCTTAATCAGTATTTGTGGGATCAGGGAAGGAATGAAAATCTCTGCCTCATCTCCTTCTCTCAGTGGCCAACTGACACAGCGCATTTCTTTGTTAAGTGTCCACTGCATACCAGGCATGCAGCAGACCAAGTCCACATTCTCCTGGAGCTCACAGGCTCCGCTCTTGTCTCCCTGGGGTGCCTGGAGTCCCCTGGTCTTTGGTAGAGCCACTATGCATCGCTCTGCTCTGGCCCACGTGCCGGCTTCCCGGCTTCCGCACGGACAGCCGTGTTTCTTTCTTCCCGAGTGGCCCCTGTCCCTCCCCCCAGGCCCCACCTCCAGGCATCCTTTGCATGGCCACTGACCTATGGATCCTCACCTACATGTGTTTAACCAGGGGACCGCAGAGAGGTGGGTGCTTTTCCTGCGGTCGCCTGGCGATTTTAGTGACTCACCAAACCAGGCCCTTTGTTGAATGGCCTCTCAAACACAGAACAAACCATTGGGCAACACCAGGAAGATCCAAATCCAGTGTGGACACGGCTGTCACGGGCCGGGTGACCTGTGTGGTTTGGGAGCACAGGTAGGTGGCTCTCGGGGGGTGGGATCCTCTGTGACTCAGCAATGCAGAGAAGCACTCGGTGTCACTTGAACTCATTTTGGAGCCAGAAGTTCAGCGGGTGTTTTGTAAAATTCATTAATTTATAAGGCCATGATAAAAGGAGGGGTGACGATGACAGAAGGCCTTTAATACTGCCTCGAGTGTTTCCCCCACAGCAGTATTTCTCCCTAACAGTATTTCAGGCTCATTTATCTCCTTGTGCTGAAATGCTGGTACTCCAAAATATGTCAGAAGCACATCAGAATATCAGGGTAGCTTTTAATTATGATAATTGTGTTGTTATAAAATATCCTTTTAAAGAGCATATCCCTCCCCAAACCACCCTGGAGGTAAAACCCAGCTTCCTTCCAGCAAGCTTAATGAATAATTCTGAATCACTGTGTGGGATGAATAAATGATTTAATAACGAACATCAACAGTCATCTCACATTGTTGCATTAATTTTTTCAGGCGGGTTGAGATACACGCGGAGGAGTTTCACTACACAGTGGGCCACTGTGTGCGTGTAGGGACATGTATTCTGGATAAAAACTGAGCTCTCCACGGCTCAGGTTTCCCTAGAAACGGATGCATTCCTTTTTCCACTTTTGAAGCTCATAAAAAAACCCTTCTGAGAAAGAATTTCTAGCTCTACTCCAGCAGCCACCTTCTCCTGGGGATTCATCAAAACCTCATTGGCGGGGGCAAGATGGCAGACTGGTGAGCTGTATGTTTTAGTTACTCCTCCAGGAAAGTAGGTAAAAAGCCAGGAACTGCGTGGACTGGACACCACAGAGCAATCTGTCTTTGGGCATACTTCATACAACACTCATGAAAACGTGGAACTGCTGAGATCAGCGAAATCTGTAAGTTTTTGCGGCCAGGGGACCCGCGCCCCTCCCTGCCAGGCTCAGTCCCGGGGGAGGAGGGGCTGTCAGCTCCAGGAAGGAGAAGGGAGAATTGCAGTGGCTGCTCTCATCGGAAACTCATTCTACTGATTCAAACTCCAACCATAGATAGACTGAGGCCAGACACCAGAGACTCTGAGAGCAGCCAGCCCAGCAGAGAGGAGACGGGCATAGAAGGAAAACAACACGAGAAGCTCCAAAGTAAAAGCAGAGGATTTTTGGAGTTCTGGTGAACACAGAAAGGGGAAGGGCGGAGATCAGGCCTTGAGGCGCATATGCAAATCCCGAAGCAAGGCTGATCTCTCTGCCCAGGGCACCTTTCCTTAATGGCCCTGGTTGCTTTGTCTATTAGCATTTCAATAACCCATTAGATCTCTGAGGAGGGCCTTTTTTTTTTTTTTTTTTTTTTTTAAATCCTTTTTGCTTTTTCTAAAACAATTACTCTAAGAAGCTCAATACAGAAAGCTTCAAAGAATTGAAATTTGGGCACGTCAAGTCAAGAGCAGAAATAAGAGAGCTCTGAGACAAAAGGCAATAATCCAGTGGCTGAGAAAATTCACTAAACAACACAACTTCCCAAGAAAAGGGGGGTGTCCGCTCACAGCCACCATCCTGGTGGACAGGAAACACTCCTGCCCATCGCCAGCCCCATAGCCCCGAGCTGCCCCAGACAACCCAGTGTGACGGAAGTGCTTCAAATAACAGGCACACACCACAAAACTGGGCGTGGACATTAGCCTTCCCTGCAACCTCAGCTGAATGTCCCAGAGCTGGGAAGGGGGAGCAGTGTGAATTAACAGAGCCCCATTCAGCCATCATTTGAGCAGACTGGGAGCCTCCCAACACAGCCCAGCAGCCCAGAACTGCCCTGGGGGGACGGCACTCACCTGTGACATAGCACAGTCATCCCTCAACAGAGGACCCGGGGTGCACAGCCTGGAAGAGGGGCCCACTTGCAAGTCTCAGGAGCCATACGCCAATACCAAAGACTTGTGGGTCAGTGGCAGAGACAAACTGTGGCAGGACTGAACTGAAGGATTAGACTATTGCAGCAGCTTTAAAACTCTAGGATCATCAGGGAGATTTGATTGTTAGGGCCACCCCCCTCCCCGACTGCCCAGAAACACGCCCCACATACAGGGCAGGCAACACCAACTACGCACGCAAGCTTGGTACACCAATTGGACCCCACAAGACTCACTCCCCCACTCACCAAAAAGGCTAAGCAGGGGAGATCTGCCTTGTGGAGAACAGGTGGCTCGTGGACGCCACCTGCTGGTTAGTTAGAGAAAGTGTACTCCACGAAGCTGTAGATCTGATAAATTAGAGATAAGGACTTCAACTGGTCTACAAACCCTAAAAGAACCCTATCAAGGACAGCAAATGCCACGAGGCCAAAAACAACAGAAAATTATAAAGCATATGAAAAAACCAGACGATATGGATAACCCAAGCCCAAGCACCCAAATCAAAAGACCAGAAGAGACACACCTAGAGCAGCTACTCAAAGAACTAAAGATGAACAATGAGACCCTAGTACGGGATATGAAGGAAATCAAGAAGACCCTAGAAGAGCATAAAGAAGACATTGCAAGACTAAATAAAAAAATGGATGATCTTATGGAAATTAAAGAAACTGTTGACCAAATTAAAAAGATTCTGGACACTCATAGTACAAGACTAGAGGAAGTTGAACAACGAATCAGTGACCTGGAAGATGACAGAATGGAAAATGAAAGCATAAAAGAAAGAATGGGGAAAAAAATTGAAAAACTCGAAATGGACCTCAGGGATATGATAGATAATATGAAGCGTCCGAATATAAGACTCATTGGTGTCCCAGAAGGGGAAGAAAAGGGTAAAGGTCTAGGAAGAGTATTCAAAGAAATTGTTGGGGAAAACTTCCCAAATCTTCTAAACAACATAAATACACAAATCATAAATGCTCAGCGAACTCCAAATAGAATAAATCCAAAAAACCCACTCCGAGACATATACTGATCACACTGTCAAACATAGAAGAGAAGGAGCAAGTTCTGAAAGCAGCAAGAGAAAAGCAATTCACCACATACAAAGGAAACAGCATAAGACTAAGTAGTGACTACTCAGCAGCCACCATGGAGGCGAGAAGGCAATGGCACGATATATTTAAAATTCTGAGAGAGAGGAATTTCCAGCCAAGAATACTTTATCCAGCAAAGCTCTCCTTCAAATTTGAGGGAGAGCTTAAATTTTTCACAGACAAAGAAATGCTGAGAGAATTTGCTAACAAGAGACCTGCCCTACTGGAGATACTAAAGGGAGCCCTACAGACAGAGAAACAAAGACAGGACAGAGAGACTTGGAGAAAGGTTCAGTACTAAAGAGATTCGGTATGGGTACAATAAAGGATATTAATAGAGAGAGGGAAAAATATGGCAAACATAATCCAAAGGATAAGATGGCCGATTCAAGAAATGCCTTCACGGTTTTAACGTTGAATGTAAATGGATTAAACTCCCCAATTAAAAGATATAGATTCGCAGAATGGATCAAAAAAAATGAACCATCAATATGTTGCATACAAGAGACTCATCTTAGACACAGGGACACAAAGAAATTGAAAGTGAAAGGATGGAAAAAAATATTTCATGCAAGCTACAGCCAAAAGAAAGCAGGTGTAGCAATATTAATCTCAGATAAAATAGACTTCAAATGCAGGGATGTTTTGAGAGACAAAGAAGGCCACTACATACTAATAAAAGGGGCAATTCAGCAAGAAGAAATAACAATCGTAAATGTCTATGCACCCAATCAAGGTGCCACAAAATACATGAGAGAAACATTGGCAAAACTAAAGGAAGCAATTGATGTTTCCACAATAATTGTGGGAGACTTCAACACATCACTCTCTCCTATAGATAGATCAACCAGACAGAAGACCAATAAGGAAATTGAAAACCTAAACAATCTGATAAATGAATTAGATTTAACAGACATCTACAGGACATTACATCCCAAATCACCAGGATACACATACTTTTCTAGTGCTCACGGAACTTTCTCCAGAATAGATCATATGCTGGGACATAAAACAAGCCTCAATAAATTTAAAAAGATTGAAATTATTCAAAGCACATTCTCTGACCACAATGGAATACAATTAGAAGTCAATAACCATCAGAGACTTAGAAAATTCACAAATACCTGGAGGTTAAACAACACACTCCTAAACAATCAGTGGGTTAAAGAAGAAATAGCAAGAGAAATTGCTAAATATATAGAGACGAATGAAAATGAGAACACAACATACCAAAACCTATGGGATGCAGCAAAAGCAGTGCTAAGGGGGAAATTTATAGCACTAAACGCATATATTAAAAAGGAAGAAAGAGCCAAATCAAAGAACTAATGGATCAACTGAAGAAGCTAGAAAATGAACAGCAAACCAATCCTAAACCAAGTACAAGAAAAGAAATAACAAGGATTAAAGCAGAAATAAATGACATAGAGAACAAAAAAACAATAGAAAGGATAAATATCACCAAAAGTTGGTTCTTTGAGAAGATCAACAAGATTGACAAGCCCCTAGCTAGACTGACAAAATCAAAAAGAGAGAAGACCCATATAAACAAAATAATGAATGAAAAAGGTGACATAACTGCAGATCCTGAAGAAATTAAAAAAATTATAAGAGGATATTATGAACAACTGTATGGCAACAAACTGGATAATGTAGAAGAAATGGACAATTTCCTGGAAACATATGAACAACCTAGACTGACCAGAGAAGAAATAGAAGACCTCAACCAACCCATCACAAGCAAAGAGATCCAATCAGTCATCAAAAATCTTCCCACAAATAAATGCCCAGGGCCAGATGGCTTCACAGGGGAATTCTACCAAACTTTCCAGAAAGAACTGACACCAATCTTACTCAAACTCTTTCAAAACATTGAAAAAAATGGAACACTACCTAACTCATTTTATGAAGCTAACATCAATCTAATACCAAAACCAGGCAAAGATGCTACAAAAAGGAAAACTACCGGCCAATCTCCCTAATGAATATAGATGCAAAAATCCTCAACAAAATACTTGCAAATCGAATCCAAAGACACATTAAAAAAATCATACACCATGACCAAGTGGGGTTCATTCCAGGCATGCAAGGATGGTTCAACATAAGAAAAACAATCAATGTATTACAACACATTAAAAACTCGAAAGGGAAAAATCAATTGATCATCTCAATAGATGCTGAAAAAGCATTTGACAAAATCCAACATCCCTTTTTGATAAAAACACTTCAAAAGGTAGGAATTGAAGGAAACTTCCTCAACATGATAAAGAGCATATATGAAAAACCCACAGCCAGCATAGTACTCAATGGTGAGAGATCGAAAGCCTTCCCTCTAAGATCAGGAACAAGACAAGGATGCCCGCTGTCACCACTGTTATTCAACATTGTGCTGGAAGTGCTAGCCAGGGCAATCCGGCAAGACAAAGAAATAAAAGGCATCCAAATTGGAAAAGAAGAAGTAAAACTGTCATTGTTTGCAGATGATATGATCTTATATCTAGAAAACCCTGAGAAATCAACGATACACCTACTAGAGCTAATAAACAAATTTAGCAAAGTAGCGGGATACAAGATTAATGCACATAAGTCAGTAATGTTTCTATATGCTAGAAATGAACAAACTGAAGAGACACTCAAGAAAAAGATACCATTTTCAATAGCAACTAAAAAAATCAAGTACCTAGGAATCAACTTAACCAAAGATGTAAAAGACCTATACAAAGAAAACTACATAACTCTACTAAAAGAAATAGAAGGGGACCTTAAAAGATGGAAAAATATTCCATGTTCATGGATAGGAAGGCTAAATGTCATTAAGATGTCAATTCTACCCAAACTCATCTACAGATTCAATGCAATCCCAATCAAAATTCCAACAACCTACTTTGCAGACTTGGAAAAGCTAGTTATCAAATTTATTTGGAAAGGGAAGATGCCTCGAATTGCTAAAGACACTCTAAAAAAGAAAAACGAAGTGGGAGGACTTACACTCCCTGACTTTGAAGCTTATTATAAAGCCACAGTTGCCAAGACAGCATGGTACTGGCACAAAGATAGACATATAGATCAATGGAATCGAATTGAGAATTCAGAGATAGACCCTCAGATCTATGGCCGACTGATCTTTGATAAGGCCCCCAAAGTCACCGAACTGAGCCATAATGGTCTTTTCAACAAATGGGGCTGGGAGAGTTGGATATCCATATCCAAAAGAATGAAAGAGGACCCCCACCTCACCCCCTACACAAAAATTAACTCAAAATGGACCAAAGATCTCAATATAAAAGAAAGTACCATAAAACTCCTAGAAGATAATGTAGGAAAACATCTTCAAGACCTTGTATTAGGAGGCCACTTCCTAGACTTTACACCCAAAGCACAAGCAACAAAAGAGAAAATAGATAAATGGGAACTCCTCAAGCTTAGAAGTTTCTGCACCTCAAAGGAATTTCTCAAAAAGGTAAAGAGGCAGCCAACTCAATGGGAAAAAATTTTTGGAAACCATGCATCTGACAAAAGACTGATATCTTGCATATACAAAGAAATCCTACAACTCAATGACAATAGAACAGACAGCCCAATTATAAAATGGGCAAAAGATATGAAAAGACAGTTCTCTGAAGAGGAAATACAAATGACCAAGAAACACATGAAAAAATGTTCAGCTTCACTAGCTATTAGAGAGATGCAAATTAAGACCACAATGAGATACCATCTAACACCGGTTAGAATGGCTGCCATTAAACAAACAGGAAACTACAAATGCTGGAGGGGATGTGGAGAAATTGGAACTCTTATTCATTGTTGGTGGGACTGTATAATGGTTCAGCCACTCTGGAAGTCAGTCTGGCAGTTCCTTAGAAAACTAGATATAGAGCTACCATTCGATCCAGCGATTGCACTTCTCGGTATATACCCGGAAGATCGGAAAGCAGTGACACGAACAGATATCTGCACGCCAATGTTCATAGCAGCATTATTCACAATTGCCAAGAGATGGAAACAACCCAAATGTCCTTCAACAGATGAGTGGATAAATAAAATGTGGTATATACACACGATGGAATACTACGCGGCAGTAAGAAGGAACGATCTGGTGAAACATATGACAACATGGATGAACCTTGAAGACATAATGCTGAGCGAAATAAGCCAGGCACAAAAAGAGAAATATTATATGCTACCACTAATGTGAACTTTGAAAAATGTAAAACAAATGGTTTATAATGTAGAATGTAGGGGAACTAGCAGTAGAGAGCAATTAAGGAAGGGGGAACAATAATCCAGGAAGAACAGATAAGCTATTTAACGTTCTGGGGATGCCCAGAAATGACTATGGTCTGTTAATTTCTGATGGTTGTAGTAGGAACAAGTTCACTGAAATGTTGCTATATTATGTAACTTTCTTGGGGTAAAGTAGGAACATGTTGGAAGTTAAGCAGTTATCTTAGGTTAGTTGTCTTTTTCTTACTCCCTTGCTATGGTCTCTTTGAAATGCTCTTTTATTGTATGTTTGTTTTCTTTTTAACTTTTTTTTTCATACAGGTGATTTGAAAAAAGAAGGGAAAGTTAAAAAAAAAAAAAAAAAAAAAAAAAAAAAAGAAAAAATACAAACAAGGGAAAAAAAAAAAAAAAAAAGATGTAGTGCCCCCTTGAGGAGCCTGTGGAGAATGCAGGGGTATTCGCCTACCCCACCTCCATGGTTGCTAACATGACCACAGACATAGGGGACTGGTGGTTTGATGGGTTGAGCCCTCTACCATAAGTTTTACCCTTGGGAAGACGGTTGCTGCAAAGGAGAGGCTAGGCCTCCCTGTATTTGTGCCTAAGAGTCTCCTCCTGAATGCCTCTTTGTTGCTTAGATGTGGCCCTCTCTCTCTGGCTAAGCCAACTTGAAAGGTGAAATCACTGCCCTCCCCCCTACGTGGGATCAGACACCCAGGGAAGTGAATCTCCCTGGCAACGTGGAATATGACTCCCAGGGAGGAATGTAGACCTGGCACCGTGGGACGGAGAACATCTTCTTGACCAAAAGGGGGATGTGAAAGGAAATGAAATAAGCTTCAGTGGCAGAGAGATTCCAAAAGGAGCCGAGAGGTCACTCTGGTGGGCACTCTTATGCACACTTTAGACAACCCTTTTTAGGTTCTAAAGAATTGGGGTAGCTGGTGGTGGATACCTGAAACTATCAAACTACAACCCAGAACCCATGAATCTCGAAGACAGTTGTATAAAAATGTAGCTTATGAGGGGTGACAATGGGATTGGGAAAGCCATAAGGACCAAACACCACTTTGTCTAGTTTATGGATGGATGTGTAGAAAAGTAGGGGAAGGAAACAAACAGACAAAGGTACCCAGTGTTCTTTTTTACTTCAATTGCTCTTTTTCACTCTAATTATTATTCTTGTTATTTTTGTGTGTGTGCTAATGAAGGTGTCAGGGATTGATTTAGGTGATGAATGTACAACTATGTAATGGTACTGTAAACAATCGAAAGTACAATTTGTTTTGTATGACTGCGTGGTATGTGAATATATCTCAATAAAATGATGATTTAAAAAAAAAAAAAAAAAAAAAAAAAAAAAAAAAAAACCTCATTGGCATTCCCAGCTTGCCACCTGTCCTACGGAATTTGGGCTTGCCAATCCCCACGGTTGAGTGAGCCAATTCTGATAATAAATATCATAATATTTACATATATATACACACACCTACTTACCTGTATATACATATATGCTTGTTGGTTCTGTTTCTCTGGAGAACCCTAACTAATATACACACGTTTTAGGGAACTTGTAAAACCTTGGGTAATTTCAGACCTTTGAATTTACTGATGGTATAAATCAATTAATAGGGAATAAAAAAGATTTGGGTCTGATGTGAGGTGTAATTGTCCTCAAGTACTAATTGTCATCTCATCTGAATATTGAAATAAATAAATAGATACATACAGAGCATTTTTGATTAGCCGTTATCACAGAAAGTATTTAACCTAGTCACAGTTTCAAAGCCACTTGCTGGAGTAGCAGTACAGAATGTTCACCTTATTAGGAAACTGTATTGTCTTCTGAAAAATTAAAGATGAAGGTGAGCTTATGAGAAAACATGTGGAAAGAAGTGGAAACTGTTGGTGGACAGTTTTGCTTGTTTGCTTTCACGGACAATTTGGAAAGATATAAACTTTTGCCATCAAAACTCAGGCATTAAGAGTCTCCCCCTGAGTACCTCTTTGCTCAGATGTGGCCCTCTCTCTCTAGCTAAACCAACTTGGCAGGTGAACTCACTGCCCTCCCCCCTACGTGGGACTTGATTCCCAGGGCTGTAAATCTCCCTGGCAACGTAGGATATGACTCCCGGGGATGAACCTGGACCAGACATCATGGGACTGAGAATGTCTTCTTGACCAAAAGGGGGTGCAAAATGAAAGAAAATAAAGTTTCACTGGCTGAGAGATTCCAAATGGAGTCGAGAAGTCACTCTGGTGGACATTTTAATGATGGGCTATATAGATAGCCCTTTTTAGGTTTTAATGCATTGGAATAGCTAGAAGTAAATACCTGAAACTATCAAACTGCAACCCAGTAGCCTTGACTCTTGAAGATGTTTGTACAACAATGCAGCTTACAAGGGGTGACAGTGTGTTTGTGAAAACCTTGTGGATCACACTCCCTTTATCCAGTGTATGGATGGGTAAGTAGAAAAATGAAGACAAAAACTAAATGAAAAATAGGGTGGGGGGATTGTTTGGGTTTTCTTTTTTACTTTTATTTTCTATTCTTATTTTTACTTTTTATGGTATAAGGAAAATGTTCAAAAAATAGATTGGGGTGATGAATGAACAACTATATGATGGTACTGTGAGCAACTGATGTACACCACGGATGATTGTATGGTATGTGAATATCTCAATAAAGCTGAATTTTAAAAAAAAAAAAAAAAAAAAAAAAAAAAAAAAAAAAAAACCTTCTTTGTACGTTGTCAATAGCTGGTACAAATAAACAGTTATCAGGGTGGGACAGATGCACAGATGTGATGTGGCATCCACTACCTTCTCTGTTCCTTTGCTCCACCTGGGGATAATCAATTTCAGCCCATCCACGGGATGTAGAAATTGGTTTTCCTTTTAATTCACCTGATACCTTGGATGGCAAAGACAGATAGTAGATAATGAAATCTTGGATGAACCTGGACATTGTCTCCGACCCTCCCACCTTTGTCAGCAGAAGGTTCAAATGTGACCCAGTTAATGTGGATTCCAATTTAAAAACTCAGTCTTCAACAACAAAAAAAAGTCAGGCCCATGTTTCCCTTGATGTCTCTGTACCTTTGCTTTTTCACCCTCAACAGAGAGATCAGAACTATGTAGTAGAGAGCGCAGAGCAAATTTGGCAATTATGAAAGTTCCAATAAGTTGATCTTTCCTGCAAAAGTTAATGACTCATTTCACAGAATTAGTTTCATCTCTGGTGTTTATGCTTTCTTTGTAACTAGAGAGAGAGAGAGATCTTAGCCCATGGCAATGCTTTTAGACTATCAAAGTTTTAAGAAACGAAAAAGGTGAGGTTTCTAGGGTCCATTTTACAGGAAGAATAGAACATCAGAACCTGCACCAGCGTTTTGCTGAGGTGTATTGAAATTACTTGCTTACACCCTGATTCCTCCATTAGATTATAAACTCCAGGAAATCGGGTGCCAGGTTGAGCTGCCTCTGTAAGCGCAGCCCCTAGCCCAGCCTGGCACATAGTAACCCCTCAATAAATAAATGACAGCTAGCTGGAATCTAATTAAACTTGCTTCAGATCCACTTATCAGCAGAATCATGTTTGTAAATACCCAGAATATTACCTATGGATTGGTGTTCACCAGCTAACTCTAGGATGGGAAATGCATGGCTTAGAGAAGGGGGTCAGCAAGCTTTTTCTGCAAAGGGCAGTCTCTACTTGCAAGAACACAGCTCTGCTAGTGTAATGGAAAAGCAGCCAAAGACAATTTGGAAACAAATGGGCATGGCTGTGTTCCGGTAAAACTTTATTTACAAGGATAGGTGGTTGGCCCGGAGACCGTAGTTTTCCAGCCCTTGTCTTAGAGAAATGTTCCCATTATGAGGTGACACTCCTTATCTCCCCGGAAACCTTGTCCACACTACGTATGTCTATTCCAGATGCATCTGGCGACCACTTTGTGGCAGCTGCCTGAAACACTAAAGGATCTGCCAGAACATGCCCCCTTGGGCACCCCATTGGAGGATGTGCCAGCAGCGGGGGCACATATTCCATCGGAAGCACATGATGTGATCTGGGGGTGGGGTGGGGGGTGCATGGGGGCTCTTAAGATGTTTAATACCTGGGTGTTTATTTTAACATGTATTAGAAGAACTATAACTAGCTCATCAATTTAAAGAAAATGTTAGTTAACAGTGTGGATGGTGTGCAGATAGGGCAGATGGGTGAAGGTGGCACAGGAGTGATGGCTTTCAGGGCAGCAGGCTGGCTAGGGCCAGGCATCACGGCAGTTATGCAGACAGGCTTTGGCTTTGGACAGAACTGGATTTAAATCCCTTTGAGCTACTCCCCTACAAGTGGCTTCGGACAAGCTGCCTTAGTTTTCTCTCTCACTTGTAAAACGGGGGTACTCGTCTCAACCTCATGGGATGATGTGAGAATGAAGTAAGACAAGGCATGTATCAGAGCACCTGGCAGGGTGCCCAGCACATAGTGTGCGTCTGGTAAAGGGTGGCTGTTACGTGACCCAGGAACACGTGGGAAGCCATAGCAGGCAGGTTTGCGCTTGTCGGGGTCTGGCTTTTGCCACCTGGGGGCCGGTGGGAGGGACCCAGGATCCTCTTATGGGGGTGTATGTGAGATTCTCCGGGCAAAGAGAGGCAGATCTACACTGGGGACCTGCCTGCAATTTGATAACATAACTTTATGCTTGAAAAAAGAAAGAATTATCAACCTTTTTCATAGTATAACCTACAGGAAATAAAGCTGGACAAAAGTCCTCTTGGCTGCTAGGATATTCCAGAAGATAGGCTGGGCCTGAGATTTTTCAGCGTGGGTAGGAGCACATGTTATTTTAGTTTTATGCAAAGGGGTAATAGTATAAATGGTTGGGAGGCACTGAAGTAGATGAGAAACTCCTATGGTATTTAGCAATATGATTTGACTTGTTATTTTTTTAAAGCACATACATCACCAATTAATTTTCTGGTAAATATTCCTTTGGGTGAATAATTTCACAGTTGGGGTTTTCTAAATCTGACAAATGTGTCCATGAGACAGTGGCCATCATCTTATAATGCTCTCTGTTGAAATGCATTTTAAAAACCTCTCTTGGCAATTCTTTTTTTAACCAACTTCCAAGTGAGAACTCACTGACAGTCCTTTTTTAAGCAGCCTTAGAATCCAGAGCTTTGGGAAGATGTATCAGCTTGAGGAATTTTATCTTCTTTAATTTATTTGTTATGATTTGGTCTTGAATTTATTTCCCAAAGTTTGGTCCATTTTATGTTTCGATCAATTCTCTATAAAAAACAACATGCTTTAGGCATTCTACGTCTGCATTCCATTCACTGTAAACCTATATAAAAGACCAACTGCCGAAGCTACATCTGGTGTGAAGTGATGGATTACATTTCTCACTTTGAAGGTATCCTTAACAGTTGGGCTAATTAAAGTTAAAATCAAGCCCTGACGATAAATATTTATAAATTGAGAATCTGGCATGTTTAAATGTGTACTGCTAATTCCTGAAGTTAAGTCAACATTTATTCATTCAGCAAATAGCACGGGTCCTTTTGTGGTGAGCACTGAAGACAGAGGAATGGAAAAACAGATAAAGGTTCCTTCTCTGGTGTTGAAAAATCCTGTTACATTTTAAAAAGGACTCTTGAGTGCAAGGGGGAGCAGCAGTATCTGTTTAAGTTTAAAATAGCAGTTAGTGGCATTTTGAAATTAGCAGTGGGATTCCTTTGTAAAAATTCAGGTAGCCTTCCTTAGCTAAACATTCTTACTTCCTATACTGGTTCTTTATTTATTTATTTACTGGACTTGCTTTCATTTAAGAGGCATCTTCCCCCACTATTTACAACAGTTTAAGTATAGATTTGGAATATTACTATGTGAAATAAGTCAGAACTTGCTTTAATTTCATTGCTTTTTATTTTACTTAACTAAAATGTCTGCATATCAGTGACTAATTTGGAGGTAAAAGAATAATGGCACCCATTTAATTAAAGCCTCCCGTGTGCCAGACATTGCCCTGGGTGTCCCCTCGTCACAGCCTTGGAGACCCTTTAGCCACGTCTGCAGGACAGGTGAGGAAACCAAGCTCCTGAGTTATGAGGAGCAGAGGCTTTCTGACCCTTGAGTCCATTTTGAATTTCACAGACACCTAGGAGGAAGGAGACTAACTTTTCTCAAACTTCTGGCTTCTGTAAATCACTGTCCTAGGCACTTCTGGTAAATTTGCTCATTTGCTCTGTGCAGCATTTGGGATTTCAGACGAGGAAGGGGGGCTTTGGTCTTTTCCTCTCCCTGCAGCGATGTTGCTCAGGTAGAGTTCTGGGGCAGGTGGAGCTGTTACCTGGGCCAGCGAGCTTCCTGCAAGCCACCTGCCTGCTGGGGCCTGGTGGGCTGCTCTCTGGCCCCCGTGGGGGACTGTAGTGTGTCCCCACCTCATTCCTCCCTGGTACCACCACATGCACGTACTATTGCGGGTTCTCGCCTGAAAAAAGCAAGAGATTATCAAGCCTCTTGAGAGCCATGGTTAATGTTCAGCTTTATCATTATTCACATTATTGTCAGTGGCTGCTATCATTGTCACCGCAACCATGCAGCAGCCCTGCATGGCATTGGCGTTCTCTCCATCTTAACCACAAGCAAGCTCAGATCCTGGAGGCTGTCATTTAAAGGTTCAGATCACAAAGCTATGAAGTGGGAACAGGAATATCCACAGTTTTTGTGGAACTTAGATGGGGCAACCCAATACCTTGATACAGTGCCTGGTTCCTAGGAAGCACTCAGTAACGGGGGTGCTTTTATCCAGATGATAAAATTATCTGGATGATGATGATGAAATAATGATGATGATGAAAAAAATATCTCAAATGACTTGGCATGAAGTAAAATGATGCTCAGGGAACACGACTTCCCTTTTTCCATGAGTTTGTACCTCTAGCCCCCTGCCAAGTGTCGCTGGATTGGAGCCCACGGATTCCTGACAGCGTTCTCTACCACTCCTCCACTCTCCACGCCCGGGTCCCATGACCCTGAGGTGGCTCCACATGTGCCCAACTCCAACAAGTGCCAGCTTATTCCCAAAGTCATTTAAGACATTCCGTAGTGATACAATAATGATAATTACCACTTATGAAATACTACAGTGCAGGCACTCTTGCCCTGATGTTCCAGACAAGGAAACCAAGGCACAGAGAGACAAATCAACTTACCCAGCATCCCCCAGCTGGGAAGTGGCCATGCTGGGAGCAGGTCCCAGTCTGCAGCTCTTCACCAGGCTGCCAGTGAGTTAACAAGGATGTGGTGACAAGGAGAACATACACCAGCCATGATTGTTGTTGGCAAGACAAGGAGACCCCAGACCCCTGGTGTTGGGGGCAGTCCCACTGGATCGACCCTCCTAAGCCTTCTTCACGGGCTGCCTCAGGGAAGGAGCTGGCCCGGCCAGCCTGGAGCTGCTGAGGTGATCTGCTGAGAGAGGGTCCGGAGCATCCACTCAGGGCGTGGGTGACGAGCGTGCAGGGTCCCCGTTTGCAATTTTTTTTTCCAGAGTAAGCCTCTCAGCTCATCCTTTCATCTTGAGTCCATGAATTGTGCCTTCTGCCGAAAAAGATGCTGTTTCTGGTGTTTTTTTTATTGAAACGGGGAGGCATGTACCACCCCCTATAGGCTCTCTATCTGGCGCCCCAGGGGTACAAGTTCAGGGAGCTAATTATCTGAGGATTATGGGCACCAGACAGAGCACATTTAAAATGGGGGCAGCATCTCACAGAAAATAGTGATGAAATAAAAACAAAGGTTGACTTGGGACATTATTTTGAGAAAAGAGAAATTATAGAAACCAGTTTTATTTCAACTTGTATTTTATAAAATATTAGTTGTTACTGCAAATATGCACTAGTTCTCATAATGAACAAAGAATTAAGCAAGTGTTAATCTAGGTTTTTTTTGTGTGTGTGTGTATGTTTTTGGCCTAAACTGTCTGATAAATTGTTTAACAGTGACTCCATTTGATGTTGGTGGTAGCATCATTGGGGGTAATTTTTGTAGAAGGAAAAAGAATCTTCAAATTTCGTTAGTTTTCCAAATGGTCTCTTTCTTATTCTGTCAATATTCTGATTATTGCCCTTCTCGGGAACTAATGCCCATGTTTGATCTACCAGAGTGATGTCAGCAGTTCTCCAATGTCACTTTCATTGACTTTATGAGATCCACATCTTTAGCTGATTTGTGATTTCACTGTACAGTCTACCTGGTAGTAGAAAATTGGTTTTTAAGCTGTGCATTCATTAATACTTCTTGTTATTGAGAAGTTTCTTCTTTTCCTACAACTGAGATCATATCATATGGGCATTTCAGGAGCATAAGATTATGTCATTAAAAGCCTTTTCCCAAAACCACAGATAGTACCATATTCATTTAACTGTTCTTTTATTGTTGGACATTCAAGTTGTTTCCACTTTTTCTCTGTGATACTTATGTCACGAACTTCTTTGTGCACAAACATGCCCAAATCTTAAATAAAAATCCTTGCATATTTTCTAATTTATGGAGCCAATGCCTAAAACTGGTCTTGGAAACATGGCTGCGTGTCACGTTTTGCTGAGGAGACCCAGCATTCTGATGGCATTGGTGTTGGCCGGGGGTTTTGCTTGATGTTATATTTGTCTTTTCACTTTTGAACATTTATTGCGTATGTTCTGTGTTTGGAAGCTAGGGAAACCATGAGTAATAAACCTTGTTACTACCTCTGGAAACTCAGATAATTACAGTCAGCATGGAAGTCTTATGGCAGAGCCTTCTTGAGGAGGTTGTTTACTTGTTACCCATTTGATGGGGGGCGGTTTATCATGTCGTGTGAATCGCACCACACCTGGGATTGCAGTTCACTTCTGGATCAGTGACATTTCATCCCTCCTTCCTTCATTATTTTTTTTCTTCCTTTAATTCATACCAACCTTTACTTTATGACTGTGTCTTAATGAAATAACTGCCTTAAATATTTGCCCCTGGGGTACCTATTCAATTAATTCAGTAATTTTAGGGGTTACCTACTCTGTGCCAAGCCCATATATCTGTCTATGGCAAAGGCGCCAAAGTCTGGTGGTCCCGTACCACCCGTTTCTCTGTCTTCTGACCAAATTGCTGTGCACCTTCCGTAAAAGTAGAGCTAAGTGCCTCTGAGAGAACAGGGCATTGGTTAAAGGGAACTTTGACTATAATTATAATTCTTTTTAAGTGTTGTCTTAGTTTCCTGGCTGCTAATACAGTTACTATACAATGTGTTGCCTTAAACAAAGGGAATTTATTGGCTCACGGTTTTGAGGCTGGAAGCAGTCCGCAAACGAGGTGTCATCCATTCCAGGTCTCCTGGGGCTGGCTGCTGGCGACCTTGGTGGTTGGCTTTCTATCCCATGGCGATGCCCATGGTGGCACCTTCTCCCATCTCTTCCTGGTTCTGCTGATTTCCAGCTCCCTGCTCCTCCCTGGTGGTTTTCTCCCGGTGGCCTTCTCTCTAAGGCCTCTAGTAATAGCTTTAAGACCCACCCTGATTCAGTTGGCCACCACTTAAGGAAAAAATAACATCTTTAAAATGTCTTATTTATAGTGGGTTCACACACACAGGAATGGATTAAGATTAAGAATGTGTTTTTCTGGGGTACGTAATACAACCTACCACAAGTGTGAGAACAGATATAACAAGATATTAGTATCTGTTATCTCTGGGCAGGAGTGGGGGGGGTACGAGAATGAATGTTGTATTATTTTTGTACTCAACTGTATCTTTCAGATTTCTAAAAAAAGAAAAAAAATGAAAGAAGAATAACATAAAAGAATCCTTATAATGAAGTCCAGGTCAGGGGCTGGCCAATTTTTTCTGTAAAGGCCAGACAATAAATATTTCAGGCTTTGCAGTCCAAGAGACAAAATTGAGGATCTTACACAAGTACTTATGTAACCATTTAAAAATGTAAGAAGCATTCATAGCTTACAGGCCATATAAAAACAGGTGGTGGGCCATAGCTTACTTGCCCTTGGGCTGGGTACTGAAGCTCAATCTCCAATTGGCACTTATTTTTATGGATAATAGTTACAGAGCTGACAATTATTTTCAAAGAATTGTGCCACCTAGCATTTTCCACCCACAGTCTCTTCAAGCCACCAGTAAAAGGCTGAAAATCTAAATCAAAGGGAGGAAAACGGTTAAACTAGATTTTCTTTCTTTCTTTGTTTCCAGTTGAGCACGTTTTGGCGATTTTAATAATGCACTCTCTGCCTCTGATATGTGTTGTTTGTTTCTCACTTCAGGTTGTCTCTAAGCCATCCTGTAGACCTGGCCTAAGGTTACGGTGTCCCTCCCCCTTCTCTGTTCCCCCTTCTCTGACAGAGACCGAGCCGTGACCCTGAGCTTTGGATCTGTGCCTTGGTCCTATTGAACACACGATGCCTGGGAAAGCAATTTCACAGGCAGCAAAAGTGATGTTACGGAGATCATTGACAAAAAAGTACTCCAGTGGAGTCCACCTAAACCCCAGTCCTAAAGAGAAAACTTCCTGGTACCTCTTGGATGCAAGCAAACACTGTTATTTGTTAGAGCTTCCAAAGGAAGCCATAAGCAATGTTCAAAAACTGATTATTGATCACTCCAAATGGAGTTACTTTTGACGCCAGATAACAGGAAACTAACTCACTTGGCTCAGAGGATAAGGAAATTTTTATCTCACATAAACAGAGGTCCAGGGGTGGGTCAGGCTCTGGGCCTGGAAAGCCCAGTGACAGGCTTCGTTCAAGATTCTGCTCTGCCTTCCCCGGGCTAGCTCAGCCTGAGGTTGGATGTTCTCAAGATGGTCACCACAGCTGTGAACACCATGGAGAGGGGGTGCTTTAAAGGAAGTGAAACCTTCCCCAGATCTCCTCTCACATCCCAATAACCCATCCATGGCCACAGGAAGAAAATGGCCCCAGCAGACTGTGACCCTGCTTCAGGGGACAAAGGCAGCCTGTCCTGAAGCCCACCACCTCCCAGAGCAGAACCTTTCCTGGAACAAAACCAGGATTCTTTTAGCAAGGAGGAAAAGTATGGGTATCGGGAGGCAGCTCACAGGGTCTCCTAGGGCAGGAAGAAAAACAGAAACTGCATCCACACCTGATTTCAAAAATGATGCCAAAGCCCATTGCATCCTATGAGTGAAAGCAAGCATGGGCCGGGGGTTTAGACACATCTTCCCTGAACAACATCATGGGGCCCTATTATCATCCCCTTTTTAAAACTGAGGAGATGTGTGTTCAGGGAAGTGAAGTAACTTGTCCTTTGGCATCTAAGTAACAGGCAGAATTCGAAATCAGTTCTCATTCCTCTAGCTCTGCCTTCCATCCTCTTGTTGGCTACATCAGGCCTCCTTTTGTAAGGAACCTAGTAATTATTTTGTAATAGCAGGAAATACTAAAACTCTCCCTTTCCCTTTGATTTTACTGGCAACAAGGAGAGATTTGAGTTTCTCCTCCAAAATACTTAATAAAATACAGCTTAGGAGTTGCCACCAGTTCCATATATTCATTCACTATCCATCCATTCATTAATTCATTTATCCAACAATCATTTATAGAAGAGCAGATAAATACTGTATGTAGTGGGGATGGATATCAAGTTAAATTTGCCTGATCTCTGCTTTAAGGAGCTCACAGGCCAGTAGGAGACACCAAGTTGGGAACAAGAAATTACAGGACAAGCATAGAGGAATGTGCAAGGAAAGGAAGGGGCCTCGAGGATGGAAAATTGACTCTGTTTGGTTTGGCCAAGGATGTGTTCCCAGAGGAGAAAGGGAATGAACTGGGTCTTGAAGGGTGAATAGGAGTTCATCAGGCAGATGTGAGGAAGAAGAGGGCATTCGAGGCCAAGGTGCAGCATGGGCAAAGGCCGGAACTACAGAACAGCCCAGAAAGTGGCAGAGCTGGCACTGCAGTTGCTCAGTGTGGCTAGAGTAGGGCTCAAGTGGACACCTATATTTGATGAAACTGAGCAGGAGCCTGGTCAGGATGGGCCTGGGGTGCCTGTGGGTGATGGGGTGCCATGGGAAGGTTTTGCCTAGAGGAATGGCATGGTCAGGGTCTGCATTTTAGGAAGATGACTTCGACCTTGCTCAGCCTGTCCAGTGTGCATTTCTTTTTCTCCCTGGCTGAGCCCTGGCTTTGTTCAGGGTGCCAGCATGACCAGCTGAAAAACACTTCCTTGCAGCTAGATGTGGCCCCGTGACCACATGTGGAATTTACTGAGTGGGGTTTCCAGGAAAGCTTTTTTGGCCCTTCCTCCTTCCTGCTTAGAAGTTGGACACAATGCCTGGAAGCCCAGCAGCCGTGTTGCCATCTTGAGAACAAAAGCCCCCAGCTATGGATGGCAGAGCAGAAAGATAGATGGAGCCTGGATCCTTACTGAGGTCCTTCAGCAGCTGCACCAACCCTGGACTGCCCACCTCCTTTCTTTCTGTGAGGTAGATAAACAAACCCCTTACTTGTTTAAGCCGCCGTAGCCACTGACAGCTGTGTGTGATCCCGTCACATCTGGGGGCAGAGATGAGGGCACAATGCTGGATGGCAGGAGGATGAGGAGACCAGGCAACCACGGAAGACTGTGCCAAGGATGGAGAGGGGACGGGCAGGTTCCAGCCAACGTACCAACGGGACGCCCACTCTAGGAGAAGGCAGGGAGTCCAGGGTGGCTCCCACGTCCCTGGGTGTTAAGTCCACAAGGGAGGAACAGGCATTGGGGCAAAAGAAAGTGAGTGCATTGAGTTTTCAGTATTTGCAGGGACATCGGGCGGAGAGGTCCATGAAACAGCCGGCACATGGGTCAGCAGCTGAAGAACTTGGTCTGGACTGGGGAGTGCTGGGGCGTCATGGGCAGATGGGGAAGCCGAGTCACAGCAGAGGCGGGGGTACCTGGTCAGCAGGGAGGGGCAAGGGGAGAAGGGCATGGCTAGCCCGGGAAATGCCCCCATAAAGGAAGAAGAGGACCCGCCTAGGAAGATGGAGCCGGATCAGGAGAGGGGGTGCCTCGACATCCAGGGAGGAAAAGCGAGAGGTCCGGCTAATGCCACAGCCTTCACGGGCCTTATTAGAACCATTTTTTACCTGGTCAGTAAAGGAGAAACTGGCCGACTGAAGGCCCTGCACTTCAGTGGCTGCGGCGTCCCCTCCCGGGCTCCGCTGCCTCTGGCAGGGGGAGGGCACGCTTCCCCTAGCGAATTTCATCTTTAGCATGCTGCAAAACATTTCCCTCCCGAGGCTTGCTGCCACCTCTGTCTACCTCCCTCGAGTATTTTTGGATGGTTTTCCAATTTGATCCATGAACATTCCATCAGTCAAAACAATCTTTTTAATGAGCCTCTTGTCCTGACAGCTGTGTTTAGGATAGGGTATGGTAACTGGGTAATGAAAATCTAGAAAATTGTCCGTTCTGGATGGAAACCTTAATATGTGCCCCACGCTCCACTGCGTGCGCAAGCCAGCTATCTTCTTTTAAAAATAAAGAGGAAATTATGAATAGCGAAGATGTAATTTGTGGAAATGAAAAAAATAAAAAAAAAAGCTCTCCTGATCAGATACTTAGAGAAGGATGAGAGGAACGTGCAATTATTGTGTGCCGACTGAGGACGTGAGGCACAGCTGCCTATGGTGCAACCTGGGGCAGGTCTCAGATTCACCTGCTCTTCACAGCAGCCTGGGGGTGGCCGGTGTTGGTCCTGCCTTCCAAATGAGGAAACTGAGGCACAGAGAGGGGAAGGGATGGGGCAGGCTCACCCAGCTGAGGTGGCAGAGCTGAGGTTCAAGCCCCCATCCTCTGGCCTTTGGCTCCACCCTAAGCTGCCCCTGCCTTTTTGGTGACTACGTGTCAATATTAGTAAAATATGCTCTTCATCTTGTGTATTTGACACAGGTTTTGAATTTCTAAGTTATTAGGAAATGGGGGGAATAAAACACATAGCCTCCCTTGTGGAAAAGGAATAGGGGAAGGGCATCTGAAGGCTGTGGGAGCATAATGAATGCACCAGTCCAGGGCAGGGAAGCGATTTTATGCCATCACTGTGCTCCCAGGCCTTGCAGCCAGGACCTCCAGACCCTAGAGAGTAATTATTTCCCAAGAACACTGTTCTCCCTGGAGTGTGAGAACCAGTGTGCTCCAAAGGGCTGGGAAGACTCGCATCCTTCATTACTGCTAGTGGGAAGAGGAGGGTGGAAGCGGGAAATGCCGTGGGCGCCTCATCTGCCCCAGGAGTGAGAACTCCATGGCCTGCATCTGACCAGTGAGTCTTGTCCTTCCTCAGAGCCACTTCCATCCAAATTCAGCTAAAGGTGCACTGCCCTTGGCTGCCCCTGAGCCACTCTACCCCTCTGCCATCAAGAATTTTAATCTCGGCATTGCAGCCCCATCTCCCACCTTCTTGTGTTTTAAATTAAGAGGGGCCTTGGAAATGGAAGGATCTCATTTTTGCTGATGATTATTTAAAGTAAGGCAAGAATTTACGTGGCTGGTTTTTTTGTTTTTTTTTAGGGGAAGAAACTGGAAACATCTTAAAACAAAGATATAAATCTCTTCAAGTAACAGAGTATGAGTTGGCCTTGGGTGAAATTCATTCTGACAACTGGGCCATTGCTTCATTCCCAGGAAAAACATTAAAAAAGAGAGAGAGAGAAAGAAAGAGAGGGAGGGAGGGAACAAGAGACAGAAAGAAAGAAGGAAAACCCAAAGAGGAGGCAATGAGTCTTTAAGACAAGCGAGATGTGTTTCATCATTCAGACCAGACATCTGAGCAGATGCCCAAGGTGACCAGGTGATTGGGGTTACGCAGCACCCACAAGAGAAGGGGAGGCATGAACCCCAGTCTCCAGCAGTGGCCCAGCCCAGGGGCACCTGGGCCCATCGCAGTGAGGTGCCCGCCAGCTTTCTGTGGCCGTTTACGCTTCTCAGTGATAGTGATGGCGGCTCAGCTCTTGTAGGAGGCAACATTGCCTATTTCCCCAGGCCGTGCCCAGCAGGGCAGCTTGGCCTGGGCACTCAGTAGCCTGAGAGAATCTATCTCCTGTGCTAACATCCTGCAGCAAACAGGACAGACAGGGCTCCTGCCTGGAGTCCTGAGGACTCTGGGAAGCTGCACCAACTCTGGGTGTCCCCACGTACCTAAACAGTCAAACCCTGGAGGGTCAGAAGGCTCTGAAACCACCTGACCTCCCAACCTAGGAGTAGGTGTATCATTTAAATGCAGAGTAATTAAGAGTGTGGATTTTATATATCAGAAATACAGTTGCCAGGATCTTAGAGGGTGGCTCTTAGATAAAGCTGGATGTCCTGGAAGGCACGCTGTAAAGATACATCATTAAATGAATAAGAGCAAGTTGCAAATCTATATTTAGCATATAGCACAATTGTGAAAGTATGTGTTTGGTATATATGTGTATTTCTCTGCATCTGTATCTAATATCTGTCTCTTACATAGACATGTAAATTATCTGGAAAATAGAAACTTGAACTCTTAAGATGGGAAGAGGGATTACAGGAGATTTCCTTTTGTTTATGCTCTATATTTTTACAATATTTGATTTTATTTTCAGCAAGTACTCATTAATGCTTTTTTCACTTTTTAATTTTTATTTGGAAATATTTTCAAGTTTATGGAAAAGTTGCAAGAATAAGAATAGTAAAAAGAATGTCTATATACCCTTTACACAGATTTATCTGTTGTTAATATTTTACTCCTTTATTTTTATTATTTATTTGATAATGATTATTTGATTATTTGGAAGTGATCTTGCAAATACATGTACTATTTTTATCTGAGGATAAGTTGCATACAGCATATATGTGTGTGTATGTTCTCTTATTTTTCCCTTCTTTCTTACACAAAAAGTAACCTATAATATATGCTTTTTCTTACTTTGCTTTATTCACTTGGCAATTTTCCATGGAAATCCCTTAGTAGCAGTTGATAGTGATCTTTCTCATCCTTTTTACAGTGCACTGATATGTCTCATAGTTGATTCAACTCTGCATTACATTTGAAGGCAGCAAAAACAATAAAAATAAATAATGGAAAGAAAATTCAAGAACCACTTCAACAAGCTAAAGCTCTACTAGAAAGCCTTTGTTTTTAAAGTGGGACAGTGTGGTGGGAGAAGTCAGGTTCATGGCCTGGGCTGATCTCTTAACCTCTGAGACCTTGGGCCTGTCATTTACCTCCTCCAGGGCCGCTACCACACCTCACAAATGCAGTGACAGAGTCGTCTTGGCGTCCAGCCGAAGTACTTATCATAGGTGGGGTTTCCTAGAAGCAGAGCCTGGGGCAGGGATTCGAGTCCATGTACAGGAAGGCTCTCAGGAGGAGGGCAGGCAGCAAGGCCACTGGTCAAGAGGGTTTGGTATTTGCTATTGAAAGAGAACATATAGGTCAGTGGAATAGAGAAGAGAGCTTAGAAATGGACCTGAGCATATATGACAAGCAGTTTTCATCAGAGGTGCTGAAGTAATTCTGGAAATAACCCCCAATATCTATCAATAGTTGAATGGATAAACAATAGAATAGCTATACAATGGAACATTACTAAGCAATAGAAGGAAATTGATACAACCTGGGTGAATTTTTCAAGGTCATGCTTTCATGATTCTTTCAGAAACTCTTCCAAAAGCCTTCAGAATTATGATGAGTGAAAGAAGCCAGAGGAAAAAAAAAGAGCATTTTGTATGTGTCCATTTGTATAAAATCCAAACTAACCTATAGGAACAGAAGGCTATAACCTATAGGAACAGAAGTGAAGAACCTCTTACTGAATGAGTCAGGTGGGGTTCACCCAAGATTTTGCATTAGTAGCCTGCACCTCCCAAACCTGCTCAAGGAACATCTGTCTCTGCTCTTTTGCCTCGTGGCCAGCCCTGATCACTGGCCACTGGCCAAGATCTCATGTCCTTAGTTCCTGCAAGAGGGTTTATTTATACCTGCTTTCGGTATATTCACACCCAGCTTTCTTTTCTTTTTCTTTTTTCCTTTTTTTATGAGACATTTTTTGCCTTACTGCTAAAGCAGAATAAATTGAGTATGACTAATTTACAACATAATTTTCACTCTTATAGCTGGCAATGTAAAGATTCCTAGCATTTTCATCAACATATACTCACACAGGATAAAAATTTTAAAACTGTCCAGTTAGAATTTGTTTACACTTTCCAGGCCTGAGTGCACCAAGTCATTTTTTACTATCAAAATTGTACTGGGTTGCATCCCAATTTCCTGATTGATTTGAAGCAAGTTTCCGATATTAGAAAATTAAATTATATGGAGGTTGCATCCCAATCCTCTGATTGATTTGAAACGAATTTGAATGGAGACAGCTTTAAAAATAGCTTGTATAGTTTTATGACTTGATACCGTGGAGAAATAAATATGAAGCTAATGCCACTGGAGTCATCCTCTGTTGATGCAGTGGCTGTCTTTGCTGGGAATTCTTCTGGTGGTAATTTAAGAAGATGCTTGTCATCCCCTTACAGCAGTTCATAATTCAAAAGCAATCTATACCTAATACTCAATTAAGGAACCATAGAGGCATGTCAGCAACAGATGACTGATGAACAGCCTGGATGGAAATTCTGTGCAACTCTTGAAAACGCCATTAAAATCAATCCCCTGTCAGGGGAACCATAGTTTATTAATACATTCCTTAGCTCCATCGAGTTGTGAATCAATGTTTCCCTTTCAAAAGCTCATGGAAAACCAAGAAGGGTAAAAATGTCTTACAAATCCATTCAGCCTGAAAGGGACAGGATTACAACTTGCTACGGGTGCAGGAGGATAATTGGCTGAGATTGTGCATGTTGCACAGCTGACCCTCCCCGTGTCAATGAACGGCTGGCCCTGGGCACCTGCCACATACTGGGCACATGTTACAGACATCCGTGCTCTCCCTTCCACCTCCCTGCTACCCACGAGGGCTGGTGGTATTATTACTCACTTCCATGATGAGGAAGTCAAGGCCTAGCAAGGTTCACTAACTTGCCCCAGGTCCCGGAGCAGAAGAAAGCCCATCTGAGAGGCTGGGTAAGAGCATTGGCTCTGACAGCAGTGTGTCCGAGTTCTCATCCTGCCTCCGTTTTCTAGTTGTGCAACTTTGTGTCAGTTGCTTAACTTCTCTGGGCCTCAGTTTTCTCATCTGTAAAATAGAAATAATCAGTGTTTGTGGGACATGGGTCCCTGGGAGGACCCAGTGAGATGACATGCCTGGTGCACCATGTGGCCACTGCTGGCTGATTCTCCCTTTGAGGCCACCTGCTTTCCACCCTGCCTCAACATTTGCCCTTACTGGAGACAGGGCTAGGAGAATATTATCAAGGTTCAAAGCTGGGCTTCCCAGAAGGCTGCAGATAGACTCAGAAACAACCCCTACCAGCCACTCACCAGGCTTCTCCTGGTTCTGTTTCCAGCCCAAGAAGGGTCTTCCTCGCTTTCCACTCAAGTCTCCTTCCATATGCTGTGATTCTTGCTGGGCCACCCAGGAATGTCCCAGAACATGACACCTGCCCCCAGAGCGTCCTTTGCACATCCTCCTGCTTTTAAGCCACACATTAGCCTCGTGCCCGATCATGTCTTTGTAAACCTATTACATGGTCATAACTCATTCAGGACCCCAAAATGCCCAAGTTCCTCGTTGTATCAGGGACAACAGTGGCTTTTACCATGGGGTGGAAGGTTTGGAACACAACTGCTTTGCTCTTTCACATTTGTTTCTGGCCCTCTTTAGGCAGCTCTGCTAATGTAAGCATCCTCATTTGATCACATTTGCTGTGAGCCCTGTTGTTGAAATTTGGCTCTGAGGGCTCCGCTGGTCACTGGCACTGTCACCACTGTTGCTCCTCTCTTGTGAATGTCCAGAAATATGGCATGAAATGCAAACATAAATGAGGTTTAACAGCTAATTACGGCTAATGCAAGCTACTTTCAAAAATGCCAAACACTCCTTCCAAAGTAGTGTAGTTTGCAGCTATGAATGAGGCATAAAGAGCCAAATTTCATAAACATAATTTAGCACACACAAAAATATAATAATGCTAAGTGCTGCCTGTCCATCCATCATGCACTCCTTGAGGTGGGTCTGATTGTCTGGGCTCCTTTCTGTGCATCAGAAGGCACAAGCCCTGAGACCTGGCAACTCCAGGACAGCTTCAGAGCAAGCAGTCACTGCCTAGCCCCTCTGGCTGTGGGGTCAGGACCAGTGCCATTCTCCACTCGTGGTGCAGGCCCAGCGAGCACCCAGCCCTGCAATTCCATTTGTGCTCTGGGGCCTGGGATGGGGCCAAGGAGGCAGGCCCCCTAGCACCTCTACCCCTTCACTTTCCCACTGGGTCTGTCTGTCTGTCTGCCACTCCCCCTCTGCACTGTTCAAGTGGCCTTGATGGTTTTTTCCTGATCACAAAATCAATTCACAATCATTGTAAACATTATACCATAGTTTGCTAAGCTCAACCCCAACCCCAACCCCTTCTCCAGTTTTCACCAGTAATAGAAGTTTAGTATGAACCTCCCACATTCAGTTGGGGAGAGGGGAGATAAATGTATCACATACAGCCTCTTACATAGACATTATCTTTATCTGACAAAAGCAGGATTAGACACCAAATTTTTTTTTTTGCAGCCTGCTGTTTGTACTTAATAATATATTTGGCATCTTTCAATACCAGTACATGGAAATCCACCTGTTTTGTAATGCATATACCATAATTTATTCTATCACCTGTAAATGAACTTTTCATACTGTTATGTCATTTCATAACAGTAAATGGAAATACGAGTTTCTCCCTGCCCTTGACTGTTTGAAGTCAGGAAAACTGAGTCACCCTTATGCACACACCCTCAACTCCCTAGCTTCATTCCTCAGCTGGCGGATTTCCCTGTTTGCCCAGAGCTGGCTCTCGGATTCCTGCTGGCACCCATGGCTATCTATGGTCTTGAAAATCCTGCCAACCAGAAGCAACTGCTGTAAACATTTTGAACATATTTCCTTCATGTCTCTTTATTTTTTATCTACCTCCCATCACGTTTTTCCTTCTTTTCTTGCCCTCTTTGGCTTTCTTTACCACCACCCCCAATCCCTTGCTCCTTCTTTACCTTTCTAGAGTGGAACCAGGGAAGTTGCTGCAGACAGATTTTTTTATATTTTAAAGTACACATTGATATATCCATAACTTGAATTTAGTTTTGTGTAGATGCTGGTTTAAAAATTTATATAAATAATAAAGTATAATATCTATATTGTCCAAAGTCTGACATTGTTTACTCAATATTGCACCACTTTAGAGATCTATTAATATACTTCCTTTTAACTCCTAACTCCCCTATAGCATTTCAGCTATTAATATCGCTTTTTTTTCCACTCATTCCCTTTTTTTGGGTTATGTCACATTTTTCAGTGTTACAAATGCTGTCAATAAACATTCACTTAAGGGCCTCCCAGTAGACACATGAGGGAGAGTGCCTCTGAAAGTGGAACTGCTGGGTCAGAGAATATGGGCACCTACACATTTACTAGGTTATGCCAAATCACTCTCAAACGTGGCATGCCAGTTTACTCTCCCACAAACAGGGTTTAAGTTGACATTTCACCAACACTTAGTGTTATCAGACTTTTATATTATTGCTAACTTGGGCTAAAATGGACTCTATTTAAATTTGCATTTATTTGATCACCACTAAGATATGATTAATGATATGGTTAATAATTAGTGACTATTTAAAATTTTCTCTCAAATTTCCTTTTCATAATCTTTGCCCATTTTTCCTATTTAGGATTTTTTGTTTTTTTCTTTCTTTTTTTTTTTTTAGGACTTAATTTCTAAGACTTCTTTCTATTTTCTAGAGCTCTCTGATATACATATATATCCTATTTCTTTCCAGTCTTTGGCCTAACTGTTGATCTTGTATCTGTTATCTTTTGTCATATAAAAGTTTTTAGTTCTAAGATGGTAAAAGTTACTGTTTTTCTTTTTCTTTCTGGCTTTTACTTTTGGGGTCTTGTTTAAGAAATCCTTTTCTACCCCAAGTCAAAGCGATATTTCCCTATGTTTTTTTCTGATAGTTTTAAAGTTTTGTTTATCACAATTAAGACTTTGGTATTTGTGGAGACTTATTTTGTGGCTTAATATATATTCACAGTTTGATAAATCCTTATAATTCTCCTGTTTTTTGCCTTATATATTTCGTGGCTAAGTTGGTGAATACATACAAGTTCATGATAATTTTATATTCTGGTACACTTATTGAATAATTATGTAGTGTCCTTCTTTATCCTAATGTATTTGCCTTTAAGTTCTATTTTCTATCTGATTTTAATATTGGTGCATCAGGTTGTTTTGGCCAGCATTTTCCTAAAGTATCTGTGTACAATCCCTTTTCTTCTTCCTTTCTTTTTCTTTTCTTTTTTTTTTTTTCCATTGAGAACATGTGAAAGGTTTATTTTAACCCTACCTCAACAAAAAAGGCCTCTAATAGACCAATTCAGAGATTCACTCTTGACAGGGATATTTTAAAGGAAAAGAAAATGGGTTAGATAAAGATGGCTAGACAAGATCCAAAAAGAAAAGAATGTTTGGGTGAAGGTCACCAGAGCTCTATGACTCTGTGGAATCCTATGCAGCAGTGAAAAGAAAGCAAATTAATAGATCTCAAAGGTAGAATGTTGAGTGAAAGAGTCAGCTGAATGTGTGGGTTACTGATTCCCTGGAATGAATCTTAACCTCATTAAAGTTGATCAGAAAATTGCAAACATATTTTCTCAGGAATGCTAATCTCTTCCCAAAAGGAATGTAAATTACATCACACAAAAAGACTCTGTCCCAGGTTTGGTGTAGTTGTTTTAACACCTCTCCTTTGGACCTCAGCGATCTCGAAAGATCTGCTTGGTCAGAAGAAAAGGTCCTTCTCCCTGGTTCTTTACGCCACAATTGTTAATTTGTTTCATGTTAACGTTTCTTACTGATGAGGAATCCCGGCAGAAGACCTTCCTTCCTTTTCTGTTGTCTGTGGGTTATGCCTTAGTTTTGTCTCTTGTGAGCAAGTAGCTGGATTGATTTTATTCAGTCTGATAATTCCTGACTTTTAAATAGGCGAGATTAATTTATGTATCTTTTTGTGACCACTGATACTTTTTAACTTATTTCTGCCTTCTCATTCTGTGTTTTCTGGTTAACAACCTTTTCTTTTCCTTCCTATTTTTCTCTTTTCCTCCCTTCTATCAGATCAGCAGTTGCCAAGCTTCAGCTCTGCAGCTCAAATCCAGCCCTCTGCTTATAAAGTTTCAGGGGAACACAGCCACCCCCATTAATTTACATATTGCCAGGAAGCTTCCACAGAGCTGAGAATTTGCAACACAGATTGTATGGCCTGCTTAAGCCTAAAGTACTGATATCTGGCCCTTTACAGAAAAGGGTGCCAGCCTCTGGGTTAGTTAATATATTAGTAACATTTCTTTATTAAAACTTTGTACTTGGAGATAATTGTGAATTGACACACAGTCGTGAGAAATCATGCTTACAGTTTCCTCGTTAGTTTCCTGTGGCCGCTGTAACAAATTACCACAAACTTAGTGGTTTAAAGCCACACAGGTTTATTATCGTACAGTTCTGGAGGTCAGAAGTCTGAAATGGGTCTCTCTGAGCTAAAATCAGGGTCTTCAGCAGGGCTGGTCCCTTCCTTAGGCTCTGGAAGAGACTGTCCACCTGCTCCCCAGCCTTCAGAGGCTGCCCCCATTCCCTGGCTCACGGCCCCTTCCGTCCTCAGAGCCAGCGGTGGTGGGTTGAGTTCCCACATCCCATCACTCCACCTCGCCTTCCTCGTCACTTCTGCTCCTCGGACCTTGGTTCTTCTGTCTCCCTGCTACATTTAGAGGACCCTTGGTAATGCACTGGACCCACCAGAGAATCCAGGATAACCTCTCCATTGCAAGGTGAGCTGCTTAGCAACCTTAATTCTATCGATAGCCTTAACTCCCCCTTGCCAGGAAACATAAGATAGCAGCAGGTTCTGGGGATTAGGATGCGCCTGCCACGCCCATTTTCCTCCAGGGGTAACATCCCATATCACATTGTCATTCATACAATCCACTGATTTTTTTTTTCAGATTTTACCAGCTTTCCATGTACTTGTTTGTGTGTGCGCTTAGTTCTGTGCAGTTTTATCTCACGTAGATTTGTATGTCTACAGGATATGGAACAGTTCCATCACAAGGGTCCCTCCTGCTACCCTTTTATAGCCACTCTCACTTCTGTCCTCCCTCCATCCCTGTCCCTAACTACTGACAACCACTAGTCTGTTTCCCGTATCTATAATTTTGTCATGGCAGGCATGTTACATAAATGGGATCGTACAGTATGTCACCTTTTGAGAATGGCTTTTCTTGCTCAGCGTAATTCTCTTGAGATTCATTCAAGTTGTTGAGTGTATCAGTAGCATTCCATGGTACAGATGGACCAGTTTAACCATTTACCCAGTAAGGGACATTTAGGTTGTTTCCAGTTTGGGGTTATTACAAATAAAGTTGCTGTTAACATCTACATGTAGATTTTTGTGTGAACCTAAGTTTTCACTTCTCTGGGGCAAAGGTCAAGAGTACTATTGCGGGGTTACATGGTAAGCGCACGTTTAGTTTTATAAGAGAGTGCCACACGGTTCCCCAGGGAGGCAGTACCAGCAGTGTAAGAATAATCCAGTTTCTTCACCCCCTCACCAGCGTTTCTGGTGTTACTGACTTTTTCTTTTTAATTTTTGTTTGTTTGTTTGCGGTGATCATTTTGGTTTTACAGTGCTTTTTTCCCCCTCTTTGCTGATTGGAAGCTATATATTCCATTTCTGTTTTTCTGGTAGTTATCCATACACTTTTAAAAATAGACTTTTTATTTTTGAACAATCTTAGATTTACAGAAAAGTTATGAAGATAATATATGGAGTTACCATATGCCCCAAGCCTGGTTTCCCACATTATTAAGATCTTATATTAGTGTGGTGCATCTGTTACAATTAATGAGCTGATATTAATAAACCATTATTTACTAAAAGTCCATATATAGATTCTCTTAGTTTTCCCCTAATGTCCGTTTTTTGTTCCAAGATCCCATCCCAGCTACCACATTACATTTAGCTGCCGTAGGCCCCTCTTGACTGTGACACTTACTCAGACGTCTCTTCTTTTTGATGACTTTGACAGTTTTGAGGAGTACTGATCAGGAATTTTGTAGAATGTCTCTAATTATGTTTTACTCATGATTAGACTGGAGTTATGGGTTTTTGGGGAAGAAGAAGTGTCATTTTCATCACATCGTATCAGTATCATCAACATGACTTATCACTGTTGATGTCTGTCATGTTTCTCCATTATAACATTTGTTCTTTTCCTCCCTTTCCATACTGTGTTCTTTACAAGAAAGTTACGGTGTGTAGCCCACACATGAGGAGTGGAGAGTTACATTCTGCCTCCTTGAAGGCAGAGTGTTTTTCTGTGATGAGATATATCTCTTCACACACACCCCCATTTATATATTTATTCAATCATTTATGTTAGTATGGACTTTCATGGATATTTATTTTATAATTTGCATTATAATCCAGTACTGGTTTATTTATTTGTTGCTCAAATTGTTCCAGCTTTGGCCATTGAGAGCTCTTGTTTCCTTTTGAAACACCCTCATCATTGTGGGTTTTTTGTTTCTGTTTTCATGTACTTCCTTACTTTCTGGCACTATAAGATGCTCCAGACTCATCTTCTGTATTTCCTGCCCTTGTCCTAGAATCAGCAATTTTTCCAAGGAGTACTGGTTCTTTTCATTGGAGAATGGTATTGGAAACCAAGATCTCAGAGCTGGGTGGGTTTGCTACTGGTTGTCCTTGCTTCTAGTCCCTATCAGCTGACAGAGCAAGGAATATATGTGCGTATCCTAATCCATGTATATGCAAACATCTACAAATATTCCTATATGTAACCATCTGTATTGATATTAACCTAAACATGGGTTCATACTGATGTCTCTACCCTAATTCGTTACCACATGGATCATTCTAGCCTCCCTCCTCCCTTTCCTATACATTTTTTTTGCATTTCAAAAATTAAGATATAATTCACATACCATAAAATTCACCCTTTGAAAGTATACAACTCAGTGGTTTTCCTGTATTCAGAGGTTGTGCAACTATCACCAACAACTATCTAATTCCAGACCAACTTCATCACTTGAAAAAGAAACCCTATTCCCATTAAAGCTGTCCCTCCCTATTCCCCCAACTCCCCAGCCCCTGGCAACGACTAATCTGCTTTCTTTCTATGTGGGCTTTTCATATAAGTGGAAACATACAACATGTGGACTTTGTATCTAATCTTTCACAAGCGTAATGGTTCACTTAGCATCAGGTTACATCCATGTAGTGGCATGTATCAGAACTTCCTTGCTTTTTATGAATGAATAATATTCCATTGTGTGGATATACCACATTTTTTTATCCAGTCATCAGTTGTTGGACATTTGGGTTGTTTCCACTTTGGCTAATATGAATAATACTGTCATTATTCATTTCATGTTCATGTACAAGTTTTTATGTCAGCATGCTTTTTTCATTTCTCTTCAGTATATACTAGGAGTGGAATTGCTTGCTCATATGGTAATTCTCAGTGTTCAGCCTGCTTAGCAACTGCCAAACTGTTTTCCAAAGCAGCTGCACCATTTTGCATTCCCACTAGCAATCTACGAGGGTTCCAATTTCTCCACTCCCTCACAGCATTTGTTATTGTACATTGTTTTGATTATAGCCATCCTAGTTGATGTGAAGTGGTGTCTCACTTTGGTTTTGATTTGCATTTCACTAGAGACTAACAATGTTGAGCATCTTTTTATGTGCTTATTTATATATTTAATTTGGAGAAAGGTCTATTCAAGTCCTTTGCACATTTTTTAATTGAGTTGTCTTTTTGTAGTTAAGTTGATTGCCAATATTTTTTTCCCATTCTGTCGGTTGTCTTTTCACCTTTTGGATAGTGTTTTTTTGACATACATATTTTTAAAATTTTGAAGAAGTTCAGTTTATCTAGTTCTAGTTTTTGGTTGCTTGTGCCCAAAGATTTTTTGAAAACCTAATTATACATTTTTTCTAAGTATGAAATTATTCAGTATTCCGTTTTCCTTCCAAACATGGCAGTGACTTTTATATGCCTTGATTACCCATTGACCCTCACATCTTGACATTTTTGTTTCAGAGTTTTAGTTTCACTTTTAACATTAAAAAATCAGGTTTTTAATTAAAACAATCAGTTCTTAATCATAATTATCAGTGTTTTGTTCAGCCTTGGGTTTTTTTTAGTATTTTATGTCTTTTACTGAACCACATCTCTGAATAATTCTTTTAGTGAAGGTTTGGGAGTGGTAAGCTCTTAGTCTTTGTATGTCCAAGCAGTCTTTACTTTGCCTTCAAACTTGGGTGATGATTTAGCTAGGTATAAAATTTGAGGGTCATATTCATTTTCCCTCTGCCTTTTGAAGTTCATACTGCTTGAATCTTTTGTTCCTTAGATGCCTGCTTCATAAGTAGTATTATTTTTACATACCTTTGTAAGTAACATTTTCACCATGGTATCTTTTAAAGATGTTTCTCCTTCTCTTTGATGCTCTACAATTTTACTATGGTATGTATTTATATAAATTAATTTTTTATTTGGCCCGGTAAGTATTTTTTATCTGAGGGCCTATATCCTCATTTCTAGAAAATTTTCAGCTATTATGTCTTCAAATAATTCTCAGTATCCTTTCCTTCTTTCTCCTTTCCAGGTTCTCTTAAGTATATTTTGATATCTCTTAATTTATTCTTTGTGTTCTTTGAACTGCTTGTTCGTATTGCTTGTATCTTGGTCTTCTGGTTCACTTCCTTAAGTCTAACTTTTAATTTACCAGTTTTCCCTTTGATTAATGTCCATTCCAAAATTTATCCCATTTATTAAGGGTTGTTTTTGCTTGAAATCTTGATGATGATGTCGTTTATGTCAATTTTGTTTCATAACATTTTGTTCTTTTTTGGGGGTATTGTCCTTTAATAATCTCATCTGGTATCTTAAATGTTTATTTTAAATCTTTTTCGGACAGTTACATATCATTAATTTTATCTGGAGTGAACTCATGTTCCTAACTGAAGAGTTTATAGGTTGTCTTACTTTAGCATGGGATTTCTTCATGGGCTTTGGAATTTTTTATTGCAGGTTCGAGTTGAGTAAGAAGTATTATCTTTGTTTTCCCCTTGCTCTTTCCCTCCTTACTAACTCCCCTGACAAGTAGTTTTGGTTGCTTTCACTCCGGCTCTCATCTGGGACCAGGTCTCGTAACAGTGGTTGAGGGCCCTTTGTCTCACAGTAATTTTGGAAAAATGTGTTTCAGTTTCTAGACTTGTCTGTCCTTCCTTCCTAGACCTAAAGGTTGCTATAGGTCGCCTCCCAGTGGTGTCCTGCAGCCAGCTCACACCAGCTCATGAAAACCAATTGTTGAATTTTAGGGAATTTGGTGAGCTGGTTGTTAAATAGCCGTTACTAAAGTTAAATTATACAAACTTCCCATTACATAAATTATATTAAAAAGCAAGGTGATAAATACTCAAAACTCATCACTTTCTGGTTATTCTACCACCTGTTCCTGTTAAGATGGTATCGGTTTGGTGGTGGTAAGCTACTGGCATCTCACCCCACAATCCATGTTCAATGACATCACATCGGTAGCTTGAAATTGGCTACAAAAGGAGCATTCAGCAGTACAAATCAGTGAACACTACAGATCAGATCTCTCTCTCTCTCTCTCTCTCTCTCTCTCTCTCTCTCTCTCTCTCTCTCTCTCTTTTTTTTCTGAAGAACTTGTTAAATATTTACCAGCACACACTGCCCTAGGCCCAGGCGGCGACAGTTTTCTTCAGCCTCCAGCCCCTACTTCAAAGGGGGAACCAGGCTTTATTTCCTCATCTCATTTGATAAGAGCTTAGCTCCCAAGCAATGCTTGAATCCCACTCGTTATCTTGCCTTTCTGTTACATTTATGGTCCATAGAGCCATTTATTGTTTTTGAACCTAACCATGTCCCTGGGTTTTCTTTTTTACATTTATCTGCAGCAGAGGAGAGATTCAAGTAGTGAACATACTGTGCTGTCTTGGTTGTAACTCCATAAACATTATTTTTAATAGGCATATAACATCCATCATACTTATATTTATATAGGCCTCCAGTTATCTTTCTCCAGCTTCCTTTATCTCTCCCAAAGTCAGTCACTTTGTCTTCCTTCTCCCTTCTTGCCCCCTTGCACTTTCTTCTACTAGTTACATCAAATGTGTAACTAATATTTTGTATATATGAATTATCCTTGAAAAGATCCTAGCTGTCACATATGCTGCCCTGTTATTTATTATACACAGAATGATAGTTTGCATTTATTATAATAATATATGGGTATCACTGAGCAATACCTGGGAGCCCCCTAGTTACTGAAATGAAAAGCCTCGGCCCATAATGTGTTTCCCCCTCCCTGCAGGTGTCAAAGCTGTGTTCTCGGGCCACTACCACAGGAATGCTGGCGGCACCTTCCGGAACCTCGACATGGTGGTGTCATCTGCCATCGGATGCCAGTTGGGCAAAGACACGCATGGGCTCCGCGTCGTCGTGGTCACCGCTGACAAAATCGTCCATCGATATTATAGTTTAGATGAGCTGAGTGAGAAAGGACTAGAAGATGACCTGATGCAGTTGATGAAGGAAAAATGATTGTCCTTTATGATCTATTCACTTTCATTCCATTGTTTTTTATTTTGCCAAAAACAGCAGCTGCACACAATCCCTTGTTTAAATATAAAAGTAGACCAGGCAGATTTGTGAGATTTTGTCTTTCTTGCACAAATTGGGGTGTCAGGCTCTATCCTAAATTGTATTTAAAATAGAACTGCCCTCCCTTTAAAAAGGAGAGAAAGGGGGAGCCTAAAAGTAAAAAAAATATATAAAAGTATTAGAGTATCTGTTCATGAGCATTTGAATGAATTCTCCTAATGATGTGTTTCTCAACTCAGCTTTTCAATTAGATTCTTTTCTGTAGGATATGGTCACTGTTGACCTTCTGACCTCAGTCCCAACTTGATATCCAAGGGAGATGGTTGATAATTCCTTGAACGAACTGCACCTGATTGTATTAAATTGTGGTTCTGCTTCCCAAAATGTGCTAGCAACAAAACAGACAACTGCTTCTCCCATTACCAGAGCCACGCAGACTTATTTTAATAAGAAGCTGAGGAGCCAGCATTGGCTATTAAATTCCGAGACTGCTGTTACTGCTGATGATAGGAACAGAATGCAGTTGAAATAGGTCATACCTTGAGTTTGCCTTCCTCGTGACTGAAGATGTGACTTTTGCCCACAAACTGGCCATATATAAAAATCTCATCCAAGAGATAGAACTGAAGCCCTAAAATGTCACCTCCGCAGTCCCTCAGCAGCACAGTTTGATTCTGTGCACATGCACATCTGGTGCTGCAGGCCTCCACTGGTTGAAGTTCTGGTGGCATTAGGCCTCCCCTCCATCACCAAGACTCTTACCTGTGTCTGCTTTGACAGAGAATGTGGGAATGGATGCAGAAGACTCAAAAAAAAAAAAAAAAAAATAGCATCCCAGTGGGCAAAAACAATGCTTTCAACCACATTGTCTAAATTGGCCCCTACTTTGATTAAATGCACCAGTGCAATATCCTTTGACAAAAGTATGTGTAGTCTTTAAAATCAGCATTGTTTGGATGTAATTCACTTTCCTGGGTCATGTGGTTTGGGTTGCTATTTCGTCCCGCGAAATAGCAAGCCGGAGTCGCATGAAAAAGACCAATCTCTCCCTTTGTGCAAGCAGCAGCTTAAGCTTTATTTTTTGCTCTTTTCTTATATAGCATTTGCAGTGTTACTATTTTTAGCATTACTATTTTTAGCTGAGCTAGGCTACTGTGCACTAAGAAGGAAAAATGTTGATCACAGGCGTACATTCTTAAAAAAACATTTTAGGGGATGGGAGCAATTTAGAACTATCTGAATTCAAAAACTGGAGATGTTTATGCAAGGTGCAAGATCTCCTAACCCAAAAGTCGAACTGTGTTCAGCTCGTAAATGTGGTGGTCCATTATTCCTTTAGATTTTAAATGTCACATACCCTGCTACAGCGTCATATCGGCAGTCCCTGACCACTGTGTAATTTCATCCACATACTCTTTTTTAGCAGTTGTCCTGGTGGACAGGTAACTTAGGTATTCTGAAAATCCTGCCAGGAAAATTACGGTGTTACGCAACAACATTAGGTAATCCTATGAAGACTTTAAACACTGACTGGTTACAAATGAACTGGAAAGTTCATTAAATTAAAAGACTTTCTTGTTAAAAAAGTTTTAGTCAACAAAGCAAAACCATGGGAAATTACATAGAAAGATAATTGGATATGTAAATTCATAAAGAATAAAAGGCATGAGAAGTTAATTATACTACAGATCGGTGACACACCATAGCTCATTGTTATGTGCCACAAGAAAAATAAAATTTTTCAAAATTAGAATGCTCTTTTTTTAGTATTTTGCTGCATTCTTGTGTATTCATTGTTCTTTGAACAGGTGTGGATACATGAGGTCTAGAGGTGGAATTCAGTAAGTGGCGTAACTAATAAGTCACATGTTTGAGGCTGGGGATGTGATAAACACTCAGAATTAGGTAAAAAGACTGCCGGAAGACCAGGGTTGTAAGTGTATAGGGCTGTACCTCCTCCATGGGGGGACGCACGGGGAATGGGAAGAGTTCGATGGCAGTGAACTACAGAAACCCTCTTTGCTCTTATTACATGTGCAAAATCCTTTGGATTGTGGCATTTGGGTTTGGGGAGGGGGGAGCCGTGGGATATGGAGTTAATTAAAGGTAATGGAAATGAATCTTCCTAAATCCCCTTCCCCCAAAACCTAATAAGGAGAAGAATTGTTTCAGGCAATAATATGCTAAGAAAAAGGAATCATGAAACTCTCACCATTTTTTTCGAGTAGCCAAACATCAGTATTCCCCAGTGGTAAGGACTTCAGAGAGGAGGTAGGAAATGTTTTTGTAGATGAGCCTGTATCATTCTGACAATATGTAATTACCAATGCATTCTTTTTCTTTTAAAAAGAATGACACTAAAAAATATGTGCCTTATACCATAAAAATAAAATAAAAGAACCGGTGAGCCCAACTGCTATGTTTTATGTGTTTGTTATGTGCTAAAATCTGTTTTAGGTGCTTTGGCTCAGAGAGGTGGAGTTGTGTGGCCAGAGTCACACAGCTCATCAGCGGCTGAGGAAGAATTGGGGTGCAGATAGTCCCATGCTCCTTAACCACCACCCTCTCTTTCCTGGAGAACTTTTCTCATAGGTGTGAGGTTTGTACCAACTCAGCCCATAGCAAAGCTACGATACTCAGCACCTCTCACCACCTTTTCCAGGGAGAACCCAGTGTTAGCAGAGGCCGGGGATTTCATCCTGTGTTTTGCAAAACCTAGGCAAAGCCCCAGAACCCCTTTTTCTCTGGTGGTACTGGGTTCAGAGTAGCTAAGCCTAATAAGGAGCAGATTGTTCCAGGCAGAGAGTTTTCACTAGAGACTGAAAAACTGACTTTAGACATAAGGGGTCACAGGACACAGCTCTGTCCAAGCAGTAACTGTTTTATCGAACAGTGCTTCAATCCTTGCTAATAGTTCTCCATTCACACCCCAGGGTTTATGAGACCCTCAGCTCTCTCAAGGCAAGGACCTAATGCTTGTCATCTAATGCTCCCCCTTCCAGTTCATCATTTTAATTGAAAAAAATATATATGGGGCTGCTAAAGGGAGACGTTTATTTCAAGTGACCTAGAATTGGATTGTCAAGGCTGAAAAAGAATGAGTTCATGGACAGGGTAGAGACGTGATCATCTAATTGCCATTTACTTTGGGCAGTAAATAAGTTTATCTCAAGTCTTTGATCATGTTTCTCCTAATGTTGAGGGAAAAAGGAAAAAATCTAGTAAACTTTATGGGGATAGCAAACAGAACCATCCATCATGTCTTGTGCTTTTCAGCATTATGAGATTGTCAGTCATTGTCAGAGTTATAAGGCAAATGCTAGTTTTAGCCTGAATGTTACCAGGACCAATTATATTTCTGTAAAAGAAACAGAATTGTGTGTAATTGTAGAAAATTGTATACTTGGTACAGTTTAACACCGTAGTCTGTGTTCTAATACAGAATCTTTTGAGGAAAAAAATAGCAAAAACATCATTACTCAAACTCTTAGTACCTGCTGCCCAAGTAGTGCCTGAGACAGCTTTGTGCAATCACCAAATTAAGTAGCAGAATTGTATTGAGCTGGGGGGGAAAAGAAACAGATTGTCAAGGCAAGTTCTATTAAAAGCCTTCTGTGATAGACACCAGGGATTTTGTATTCAGATAACCGTAGCAGTTTGGGTTACACATGCAAGAGATAGTACTTGACAGGTAAAATTTATTTTTTTTATAACTTTATAAAATATTATGACACTGGAGAGCTCATAGGTATTTTTAAATATATGTGTTGTAAAATTGGAGGATTCTTTTCTTGGAATAATAGTGACTTTCTAGAAAAGATTTTACTGACAAAATCCTCCCTGCCCCAAAAGGATTTGTCCTTTCATTTTTTTTTTCTAAAAATTTTTATTTTGAAAGAATTTCAAATTTATGGGACAGTTGCAAAAACAATATAAAACTTATACAGAGAACTCCAGCATACCCTCACCTGGGTGCCCAGATCCACCAATTTGAATATTTTGCCACATTTTCCATGTCATTCTACCTACCTATCCATCTGTCTATCCATCTATGCATCATCTGTCTGCCTATCTGTCTGCCTATTTTTTTAATACATTTTATTGAGATATATTCACATACCACGCAGTCATACAAAACAAAGCGTACATTCGATTGTTCACAGTACCATTACATAGTTGTGCATTCATCACCAAAATCAATCCCTGACACCTTCATTACCACACACACAAAAATAACAAGACTAATAATTAAAGTGAAAAAGAGCAATTAAAGTAAAAAAGAACACTGGGTGCATTTGTTTGTTTGTTGGTTTGTTTTTTTCCTTCCCCCATTTTTCTACTCATCCATCCATAAACTAGACAAAGGGGAGTGTGGTCCATATGGCTTTCCCAATCCCATTGTCACCCCTCATAAGCTGTATTTTTATACGATCGTCTTCAAGATTCATGGGTTCTGGGTTCATTATATTTTAATATCAGTGACTATATATATTTGTGTGTATGTATATATGCACATAAACAAATATATATATACATGTGTACATAAATATATACAGATTGGATTTTTTCCCTTTAGGTTTAACTAAGTCAATTGACTGTGAATAATCATAAATGTCCCTTCATTATTCAGTTCTGATACTTTTGCTTTAAAAAGAAATTTTATTCATTAGAAGAGCTTTGCATCACACCTAAAATAAAGTCCAAACTCCTTACTCTGATTTCCCAGGCCCCATGCAGTCTGCCCAGTATCTTCTTCTCAAGCCTCACCTCACGCACCTGCCCTTGCTGACCACTCTGGTGCACTGGCCTGTGCACCTGCTGTTTCCTTGGATGGGAATTGGTTTCTTGTCATCATTTTGATCTCAGCGCAAATGATCCCCCACCCCCAAGAGTGGCCTGCCTTCACCATCCTGTGGACTGGGATGCAACTTATACCCAGGCACTTACATTGCCATTCCCTTGCTTATTTTCTTCTAGCACATTACTAAGAAATTTCCTTATTTAATGACTTGCTGTGTCTCTCCTGCCAAAATGCAAGCTCCAGTACAGAGGCAGTGCCTGTCTTGTTTGTCACTCTATTCCCAATGCCTAGAACCATGTCTGGAGCATAGACCAGCTGCTCAATGAATACTTGGCAGATGGTAGTGGGATAAAGTAAGTAAAGGCATATAGCAAAGGCAGTCATACACTGAGGGTGGCCATTCCTTCAGTGTGCAAATCATCAATATTAACTTTCAATATAGATTTAAGGAAGGAAAGAAAGGAGGTCATGTTCCTAAGTGTGGTGATGACTGTTTTGGGATTAGTTCCCAAATTAGGTATCGTCAGTGTGTTGGTAAATAATTAATAGCATCACTGTTGTCTTTGTTTTTCTGCTTATGTGCAGAAGTTGGAGGTGATAACATTTGTCTCCCTGTCTTAGAAATTCCAAGACTGGCTCACTGAATGAATACTGTACCAGTAATGGAAGCAATTGAGCCCAGAGAAGGGACTGTTCCTAGACTAAAGGTTATGTATGGAAATGTAAAGAGGTGAGTGGCAATAAAGTTTTGGAACTCAAAAGAGAGTGAGAAATTCAGGTTGAGAGTCCTGCCCACCGAGGTTATATGAGTGAATGGTTGAGGTTCCTGAGAAAATGTGGCAGCATGAAGAGAGGCCTAAGGACAGAACCTTTAGGTAGAACTTTAGGGAACAAAGAAGAGCAAGATGGAAGCCACAGGAATGAAGGGGAATCTTTGAAAATTCAGACTGTTGCACACTGAACAGAAAGGAAAAGGAATTGGCTCCACTTTGACATTGATGGTTTAAGTCCCCTACAAAGCTACCTGATGATTTGGAGAGTGAACAAAAGCATGCAGGTTGGCAAAAGAGTCAAAACTTGGCGAAGCATTAACACAGGGTGATTTCCCCTCTTTTTTATTCCTAGCTTTGCCCAGAGGGAAAACCATAGCATAGAGCAGCACAGCAGGGATGGCTAAAGTGTTTATCTAATGTCTGCTATCTATTTGGCCAGAGAAACCAGGAAAAGGAGCCCAGGATACTGGAAAGTGACAAATCCTAGAGGAGAGAGCCCTGGGGATGGGAATTCCTAAACTTGTCTATGAGCTTCCTACAACTCAGCCTATGGAATAGGGTGACCCATATAGCATGTATGAGCTGAACAAAAAGGGAAGCAAAAGCGTAAAGAATTGAACTGCCCACAGCAAGCAAGACTGAGTTTATAGTTTGAGTCTAAACAAGTTAGTTACCTTTTAAAGTGCCAAAAAAAAAAAAAAAAAAAAAAAAAAAAATTCTTCAGAGAAACATAACAGAATCCAGAGTCTCCACAACATAACATGTACACTGCCTGGGATACAATAAAAAAAATCACTTGACACACAAAAACCAACAAAAACAAAAACAAAACAAGATGAGCCACTCTCAAGGGAAAAGACAGTCAACCCAAGATGCCCCCATTGTTCGAATCATCTAGAACTAGGACTAAAGACTAGTCCTATTACAGGCTACGACGACTCTAATCAGCTGTTGTAACAGTGCTCAGTGAAGTAAAGGAAAATGTGCTTGAAATGAATAAAGAGTATCTCAGCTGCGAAATAAAATATATTTAAAAAATCAAATGGAAATTTCAGAACTGAAAAAATAAAATATCTGAAACTTAAAAATTCATTGGCTAGGCTTAATGCAGGATGGAAATGAGAGAGGAGAGTCAGTGAGCATGAAGATAAATCAATAGAAATCATCTTTTCTAAAGGATTAGAAAAAAGTATTGAAAAAACGATGCCTCAGAGACCTTTGGAACACTATTAAAAAAATCTAATCTACTGGTAGTAGGAGTCCCAGAAATAAAGGAAATACAGAATGGGGCAGAAAAAAAATATTTGAAGAAAGCCACCAACTTCCTATATTTGGTCAAAGATGAAAATGTGCATGTTCCAGACACTCAGCAAACTCCAAACAGGGTAAATCACATCTGTGTATATCATAGTCAACATAATGAAAACCGAAGAAAAAGAGAATATCTTGATTTAACATTCAAAAACCAAGCAACATGAGCCACTATATTACCAGAATAAAGGGGGAAACCCATGGGATCATGTCAATAAATGCAGAAAAAATCATTTAACAAAATTCAATTTGCCTATATAATGAAAACTCTCAGCAAACTAGCAATAGTATGTGTTGAATTTTGTCCTCCCCAAGAGATATATTGAAAACCTAACGCTTTAACTCCCAGTTCTTCAGAACATGACCTAATTTGGAAATAGGGTTGCTGCCAATGGGATTCGTTAAAATGAGGTCATCCTGGAGTAGGGTGGCCCTAACCCAATATGACTGGTGTCCTCATAAGAAGAGGGAAGTCAGCAGCAGACAGAGGAGATGGCCACGTGACAACAGAGGCAGAGACTGCAGAGCTGCAGCTGCAAGCTGAGGGACACTAAGGGTTGTCGGCAAACCACCAGCCGCTAGGAAGAGGCAAGGAAGAACCACCACACACACAGACACACACACACACACCACACACACACAGGCTCCAGGGGAAGCTTGGCCTGGCCAACACTTAGATTGCAGACTTCTAGCCTCCAGAACATGATACAATAAATTTCTGTTATAGCAGCCATGTGGAAAATAATACAGTAGGGACCCCCTTCATTCCGATAAAATACATCAGTGAAAATCTTAAAGCTGACATAATACTTACTGCTTTCCCCCTAAGATCAGAAACAAGGCAAGAAGCCCATTTTCACCCCTTCTGTTCAGCATGGTACTGGACTTCTTAGCCATTATAAAAAGACTAGGGAAAGAAACAAAGGACATAGAGATAAAAAGAAAAAACAGCCAACTTTCCCTATTTGCAGTTGATGTGGATTTTATGTAGAAAATCCCAAGGAATCTACAAAATGACTACTAGAAGTAACAGGTGAATTTAGCAAGGTTGAGAATAGGAGGTCAATGTACGAAATTCTTGTATATTTATGTACTAGCAGAGGTGATTGGAAAATGAAAAATTTTTAATGTAATTTACAGTAACAATAAAGATATACTTAGGAATAAATATAACAAAAAAGTGTATAAGACTTCTACATTGAAAACTTAAAGAAGACCTAATGAAATAGAGACATACCATGTTCATGAATTCAGAGACTCAATATTGTTAAGATGTCAGTTCCCAAATTCAACCCAATCCCATGCAAAATCCTGAAGGGCTCTTTTGCAGAAATTGATGTGTCGATTCTAAAAGTTTTGTGGAAATTCATAGGCCTAAATTCCAAAACAATTTTGAAAAAGAAGAATAAACTTCTTGCCTTACCTGATTTCAGTACTTACTAGGAAGTCACAGCACATGATGGTTTTGGTTGACAGATAGTCATAGAGACTCATGCAACAGAATAATGAATTTAGAAAGAAACCCACACATTGTCTATTGTCAGGTGATTTTATACACAAGTACAAAGGCAATCTAGCAGGGAAAGGAAAGACTTTTCAATTAATACTTCTGCCATAACTGTATATGTGTATGGAAAAAAAATGAACAATGACCCTCATTTCCCATCATACACAAAAACTAACTCAGAATGGATCATATTGCCAAGTATAAAAGCTACAACTATAAAATGTTCTGGTTTGCTAAAGCTGCCAGAATGCAAGATACCAGAAACGATTGGCTTTTACAATGGGGGTTTATTAGGTCACAGATATACAGGTCTAAGGCCATAAAAATGTCCAAACTAAGGCATCAACAAGTGGATAACTTCACTGAAGAAAGGCCGATGGCATTGGGAGCACCTCTGTCAGCTGGGAAGGCATGTGGCTGGTGTCTTCTGGTCCTTTGCTCCCGGGTTGTGTTGCTTTCAGCTTGTAATTCCAGTGGCCTTCTCTTTAAGCATCTGTGGGTTCTCACTTAGCTTCTCCGGAGCAAACACTAGGCTTCATCTCTTAGCTTAGCATCTCCAAAGTTCTCTCTGTCTGCATCTCTAAGCATCTGGGTCTGAGTCAGCTCTCAGGTCTCTTAAGGACTCCAATGAACTAATTAATGAACGGGTGGGATCACATCTCCATGGACATAACCTAATCAAAAGGTCCAACCCACAATTGGGCAGGTCACATTTCCATGGAAGCAACCTAATCAAAAGATCCCACTCATAGTAAGTGCACCCACAAGATTGGATTAAAAGAGTATGGCTTTTCTGGGGTACATGATAGATTCAAACCAGCACAGATATCCAGAAGAAAACATGGGAGGATATCTCTGCAAACTGAAGTAGGAAAAAATCCCTTAGATATAACACAGAAAACATGAATCATAAAACAAAATATTGGCAAATTGGACTTCATAAAAGATTTTGTTCTTCAAAAAACATCATTAAGAAAATGGAAGGCAAGCCACAGGCTGGAAGGAAATATTTGCAACATATTTATCAGATAAAGGGCTTGTATCCAGAATATGTAAAGAATTCTTACAACTCAATAAAAAGCAAAAAGCATAACAAAAAATTAGCAAAATATTTGATCAAAAACTTCACAAAGGAAAATATATGGACAATAAACACATGAAAAAAAAGGGCTCAGTACCACAGTCAGTTTGAAAGTGAAAATTAAAATGGCAATGAGCACATCACACCCAATAGAATGACTAAAATTAAAGACCAAAAATCCCAAGTGTTGGTGAGAATTTGGTGCACCTCTAACTCACATACACTGCTGGTGAGCATATAAAATGATACAGCCATTTTGGAAAATACTTCAGCAGTTTCTTAAAAAAATTAAACTGTACTTTACAACATGGCATTTCAACTCATAGGTATTAACCCAAGAAAAATGAAAACATACGTCCACCCAAAAACTTATACACAGATGTTCATAACTTGGTTTGTAATGACCAAAAACTAGAAAACCCACATGCCCATCAGTAACTGAATGAATAAGCAAAACTGAACTATTCCTATAAGAGGTACTACCCAGCAGTAAGAAGGCAGGAACTATTGATACATCCAATAACACGGATGAACTTCAAAATTGTTATGCTGAGTGAAACCCATCTGCCTTTGTTCCATATATTTAAGTCAGTTCCATTTACATGGAAGTCCAGAAAATGCAAACTAATCTACTGCAACAAAATGCAGATCAGTGGTTGCCTGGGAACGGGGTGGAGGAAGGGAGGGTTTGCAAGAAGCACAGAGAAACTTGAGAGGTGATGGAAGGTTTCCGTATCCTGTACTTGTTCCACAGGTGTATAATCTGCCAAACTCATAGAACTGTACATTTTCAGTATGTGCAGGTTAGCGATTTATTTTACATAAATTGTACTTCAATAAAGCTGTTGGATGATAAAAAGAAAAGAAATTTATCCACCCTGGAAGCAGGCAGCATTTTAGAAAGGAGGGTCAGGCACAGCTCGGGAGCTTTTTGTCACGTGAGGTAGTAAGTTTCCAGCGTTCATGGGTCTGTGGAGTTTGAATCTGAGCTCTTGTGCTTTACTGGAGCTGTGGGTTCTTTAGCAAGATTTCCTAATCTCCCCATACCTGAGTTTCCTCGTCAGTTAGAATGCTTTAAGCTGTTTGTAACAAAGTCAGATCAGAAGTGGCTTTTACAAATAGGGGGATTATTTTCTCACACTATATCAGTTCCGAGTCCTGATGTTGGTGGTTCCGGGATGTTCCAGAAGCTCAAAATGTCAGTCTCTGTGCCAGTGACTCCAGGGTTCTTATTTACATTGTGGCTGCCCAGCCTCCAAGCATCACCTCTTCACAGAACCAGGTTTAAAGATAGGAAGAAGGAATGGCCCTTCCCCCCAGGAGCTGCTTTTCTGTCTGAAAGGAAACTCTCCCAGGAGCCTCCCCCAAAATTTTCCCTCAGGTCCCAGTGGCCAGAACCAGAAACGTCCATGAGTCAACCCAACAGTTGTCATAGGTAGCAAAAAAGACAGGTAGGATGTGGGGTTTGGGACCATCAGGGATTTTTGAAAGAGTATCTCATTAAGTGCAAGGAAAACCACAACTACAAGTTGTTGAAGAAATTAATAATGAGAAAGAGCAGGGAATAAGCAAAGGCCAGTTCTTCCAGGGACCTCGGAAGAGATATAGACTGAGGGTTATTGGGTGGAGCATGGTAGCAGCAGAGAGGAAGCACTCAGGAGGACGAGGGTAAAAACAGACATGGAAAAGGGAAATACAAGGACATCAGAAGGAGAAAGAAGACAATTCCCAGCACAGCCTTGGCATAGAGCAAATATACTTCCTTTCTGAACCAAGAATGAAGAGGATAGAAAGGGTGATGACACCAAGAGGGCAGACGGAGACATGGGTTGGTTGGTTGGTTGATTGACTGATTGATAAGCATGTGTCCATTTCTCCTAGGCACTCTGGGTCTGTGCTTTGTTATGAAGCAGGTGAGACTTTCTGGATCTTTGCACGGTTTACCTTCATCTTCTCAGGCAAGAGCACTGGTGTCCCCATCATCTGTAGAGAATTGGTAACCATCAGACTTCCACTGAATCTCTGCCTCCAGGTAGACCATAATGATATGGTTTAGGCATCAAAGGAGAGCAAATTCAGGATGGGGCTTATTAGAATGACATATGAAAGTCTCCGCTTGGTCTTTGAACTGTCCTTTCAAGCTTTCATGGAGAAATTAGACAATTTCATCTCTTCTGATAGCTTTGAAAGACTCTCTGGATGTTTTTTCCCTCTGACTACCAAACTGGAATATCATATCCTTAAACCACATATATTAGCTGTCACAGATTTCACAAAAAGCCATTTAAATGAAATTTTACTGTACTCATCATAGAGGCCTGCCCTTTCCTTTTTGGTATATTTGTCTGGCAAGATCACGAGCCTCTGAAGGCAGGATCCTGTCTTATTGGCCACTGTGTTCTCACCTCCTGGCCCAGGGCCTGGGGTACCATAGAAATAATTGAACCTCCATCCAGCAGCCCTTCCACAATGAGTCTTCCCTCCAATTATTCATCTGCCCCAAAGACTTGTGCCCAGAAAGGATGTGCCACTCCCTGTGGCAAGCGCCAGTGGAGAGAAAGCAGTCTTCGACTTCATCGCACCCACCAGCTCACACAAAAAAGAGACCATGTAAATGTTGATGTTTCCTGTGATCTGGGCAGCCTTCTCTGCTCCCTTCTGTCCCTGGGAAACCTCATCTAAACCGGTAGTATTAATTACCATTTTTGTGGTGACCATTCCCACATAAACTGTTTCTAAGAGCAGATAAACTTCTGAGTCCCAGAGTCTTATATTCCAGCTGCCAACTGGGCAGTATCATGGGGTTACAAAGAGGACGCAAATGCACCCTTTTCAAAATGCAATGCCACTCCCTTCAAAACCAGCTTCTCTTCTGTTGTTCCCATCTCGGCAAGTGGCAACGTCACTCACCTATGGCCCTGAATCAGAAACCCAGTGTCTCCTGCTACCCCCTGCCCCACATCCAGTCTCCCACAACTCCCAATGCCTAAATGCCCTCCAAATCCCTTTGCACAGGGGTTAACAGCAGGAGCTCCCAAGTCAGACTCGGGATCCAAATCCTATCTGGGCCACTTCCCGGCTGCCTGACTTGGGGCAGGTTTTTTGTTGTAATGGTACCTGGGGAAGGATTAACCGAGGCAGTGCGTGTGGAGATGATGCTCGGGAAACATCAGTGTGACTCCTCTTCAACACCCCATAGCCACTGCTTCACTCCAGGGCACCTCACCCCTCACACGGACCACCACCCCAGCCTCCTCACCGGTCTCCCTGCCTCTATATGCTTTGCCCTTTCCAGCCCATTCTCCAGCCTGGAGCCAGAGACCTCATGAGGGCAACCCCAGAAAGCCCTTCCAAGTCCAGTACCTGTGAATGTGCCCTTATTTGGAAATAGGGTTTCTGCAGATGTCATCAATCTAAAAGGAAGTCATACTAGATTAGGGTATGACCTATGACCTTTGGCCTATGACACCAGTGACTGTTGTCTTTATAAGAAGGAGGAGATTTGGACAGAGACACACAGGAGACACGGAGGCAGAGACTAGAGTGAAGTGTCTACAAGCCAAGGACCATCAAGCGTGGCCAGTCACCACTGGGATCTAGGAAGAGGCAAGGAAGGATGCCGCCTCCATGCTTGAGCTGGAGCATGGCCCTGACGACACGCTGAGCTCAGACTTCCAACCTCCAGACCTGTGCGGAGGAATTTCTGTTGTTTTCAGCCACCCAGTTTTGTGGTAATTTGTTACAGCAGCCCTAGGAAACTTACACAACCACCTGCAAAACAAAACCAATTCCCCAGTGGCTCCCCATTGCCTTTTGGTTCAAGTCCGAGCTGCTGAAATGCCTGGCAAGGTCCCTGCCCAGCCTTTGGGCTCACCCTCAGCCCCGCCCCACCTCGGGCTCCACAACCTGCTGTTCTCGCTCATACTCTCACCTCCAGACCTTCACACACGTGCTTAGAGGTCCCTTTAGGTGCAAGCCCCTGCTTCGACAGCATCCTTCAGGGTTGGCCCTGTCCCTTGCTCTGTGTCACCCTTTCCCTGCAGTGTCACACCCCCTCGCCACTGCCTGGTTAGAGGCGGCCTTGCCCTCTGAACTGGGGGCAACTTGGAGCCATGGACCTCTTCCAGCCCTGTCACCGGGCACAGCACCCTGCATGCAGAAGGCACTCAGTAGGGTTGTTTAATTAACTAATGGGGTGTCATAAGAGCAGAGGGGAAGCGCATTGGGGGATGCTTGCCAAAAGAGATGATACCTGGATATGCGCCGACAAGGTCAAGCAGAAGTTGGCCTGAAGAATGAGGCTGTGTCAGGCATGGAGGCTTGGAGCAGGAAGAGTAAGCAAGAGCTGGGTTCACCGTTCAGCCTGTGGCTGGGGTGGCGGGAGGTGAGGCTGTTGTGGGGGGCAGTCCCACCAGGCTCAGGCACAGTGGGACTTCTGTGGTGCACCCCTCTGGCCTCACCTCTTCAGATTTTTCCCGTGCTCTCCCTGAGCTGGACGCCATCCTGCCCACCAATCCAGCCAAACAGCATCTTCTTTCAGGGCCCAGCTCCAGTCTCACCACCTCCAGAAAGCTCTCCCTGAGTTCACCAGTGGAACCTGGACCCCTTCCCCAGAACTGTCACGTGGACTGCACAGTGGAGGAGCATTCAATTCCCCTCTGCTAAGCGTATAGCAGGCACAGATTACACAGAATGTCAGCTTGAGGGTGGAGTCTGAATCCTCAATTCTAAGATGCACTATTTGTTTCACTATTAGTGTTTCTGAAACCAAAGTGTGACTTACAATCAGCATCTTCAAATGGGGGGAGAGAGTGGGGAGGAGAAGCAGTTAATGGCATGGGATTAGCCCATGGGGACTTGAATCCTGGCTCTGCCACTCAGTAACCCTGCGGCTTTGGGCAGGTCTGTGGGACTCAGTTTCTCTATAAAGTGGGAATAATACAGTACCTTCCGCAGAAGGTTTTAATAAGCTTACTCATTAATGCACTGAGCAGAATGTGTGCCCAATAGACGACAATGATGGTGATTTCATCACACATGATGTGTTTCACTGCCCACCCCATCCCCATCCCAGCACGGACCCCTGCAGCCGGTCCTCATGGGGCCCACTGTCACCCAGCTCCCGTGTGTTGAACCTTCACAGGATCCCATTGACTCCTTTATAGATTTATATCCCAGAATTCCTAGTATAACATCACCGGTGATAATTACATAAGGCAGCTGGGGAGGCAGGTGGCCTGAGAGAAGGGAAGACAGAAGAAAGGTGCAGTAAAAAGCAGAGTGGCAGTTGATGTTTTATAATTCAGCCTCAAAAGACTAAAAGGAGCTGCACTCTTTTCCATAAAGGGGGAGGCAGCTGAGACGGTGTGGTGGGTGGGTAGGGGCGTCAGCTAAGTGCAAGGCCCTTTTGCAGTCACTTCACATGTATGAATTCACTGAACGCTGAAAACAGCTCTACCAGGCAAGTATGATCCACATTTTACCAGTGGGGACCCTGAGACAGAGAGGGGTTGAGTAACTTGGCCAAGGGCACACACTCAAACATGGCACAGCTGCGTGGTTCCAGAACCCATGAACTGTACGCTGCACCAAGCTTCAGAGGGGCCCATGGGGGTCTGCCATGGGGCCAAGCCTCCAGCCTCCTGCAGCAGAAGGTGTTGAGACAACACAAGGAACCTCCTTAGCCGAACAGGGTCAACCATCATCTTGGTTTCCAGGCCACTGTGAAAAATACCACACAGCGGACTGGCTTATACAACAGGAATTTATTGGCTCCTGGGTTCAGAGGCTAGAAGGTTGGCTTCCTCCTAGTGCAGGAGCGTTCCGGCTGGCCTGAGACCCTTGGGTTCCTGGGCTTTCCTGTCACATGGCAACATCCTCTCCTTTCTCTTCCAGGTTCCGTTGACTTCCGGCTTCTAGCTCCTCCCCATAGCTTTCTCCCTATGGCCTCTCTGTCTAAGGCCTCCAGTGATAGGATCGAGACCATCCTTATCTAAAACTAACAACCTCAAAAGGTCCTATTTACGGTGGGTTTTCACCCACTGGAATGGATTAAGAATAACACGTTTGCCTGGGACGCATAACTCAACCCACAGCAAATGTTAACAAACAGGGTCCCCCTTCTTCTCCCAAACACAGAAGTCACTCTGCTCATCTCGGAGTCATAGACTGGAAGGCAAATATTTTCATCCTAAAATTATTTCTCCACTGACAAATGGAACCAAGTTCATCTATTTAATTATTCAATTGAGTTAAGTAATTTTTTTTCCTCTCCAAGGAATTCTGGCAATAAAGTCACACATTCCCCAAAAGCTCTCCAGCCGTGGGGTTTCTGGGCCAACCTTACTCACCTCTGGAGCCTCCGGCACAGACGAGAAGAAAGTTTCATTAGGTTTATTTACTGTTCCAGACATAATTGGCCAGTGGAGTATAAATGCTGATGTCATGTCTAATTAGCGGCGGCCTCTGCCCTGGCTCTCGGTACCGCGTCTGCTCTGTTTGCGTGGAAGGAGCAGTTTCCCAGGGAACGCCTTTATGAACTAGCTCCCCCATAGAGATGCTCTAATTGTCAGTTAGGAAAACAAGCTTTTGGATGTTGTGTAGACAGTTCGGCAACATCTCTCCAACTGGGCTAATTATGACGGTCAGTGCCCCATGGGTCTCCAAAGGTGGTAACATCAGATTCTGGGGACCAGAAATTACGAACTCATCTCTGGGTCTCCCTGTCCTGGAACCTTTGTCAGTTTTGACTCCAATCCCATCTTTGAAGAGCTCTACAGCAAATTATTTGCACTGAGATGAATTTCACCAAGCATCAGAAATTCAGGTTAAACCACTGATGCAATCACCATGCCCATGGGTACCATTTATTGTTGTGAAATCAAACCCAGCCTAAAGGAAAATGGTTCAATACCTAAAGGATTAAAGTGGATACAAATATTAATTGACACTGATAAATGTCACAATCTCCTTTGTTTAAAAAGAAAAAGAGTAGGGGAATAATTTGAATTCCCCAGTGGCAGGATTCCATTGAGCTACGGAGAGGTAGAGATTTTTAACAAAGTTAATTACAGTCTGAGGATGTCAATTCGGTAACAGGGCTTTCGTCTCAATTTACATCATTCAGTTCCAGAAAATCAGTAAGACAGAAGCCATGGGCCATGGGGAAGAGAGGCGGGCGTGTTCCAAGTTGATTCTGTTGCCCTCATGGTGTTTTCTTCTTGAACCTTGACTTCACAGCTTCCCCTCCATGGCTCAACCCTGCTTTCACTCTCGGGGCCCAAATCGCTCTCACACACATATGCACACACATGCACGCTCACACTCACACAGACACACTCACTCATTTGCACACATATACTCACCCATGCTCACACACTTGCACACCCCCCACAGTACACTCGCAACACTCAAAAACACTCACACACTCATACACGCTCACAGCCATTTAGGCTCTTATACTTATCACACACTTGCTCTCACAGTCCTACACACACACTCATACACACAATGCACTATTCACACACACCTCAACCCCAAAGGCCGCTCCTCTTCCACCCAAGCACCACAGAACCAACCCACCAGACACTTTCCTCCAGAATTCCATGTGGGACCCTGCACACAGCTCGGTCCCCCAGCTCCCCACCTTATCATCCCTCCTCGCACCACACTCCAACTCCCTCCACTCTCACAGCTCTCCCACACCATGAAATGCTTCCTTTCCCCCTTCTGCTCAGTTCTCCAGCTTTCCCTCCCCAAACCTGCCATCAAAGCCCTTGGATCTCTCATTGCTATTAAACAAACCCCCTGCATTTTCAACCTGAGCTCTAATTACTCCCTCCTCGGCTGACCTTGCTCTGCCTGCAGCTCCCCGAGTAAACGGGGCTCCCTGGCCAGGTGCTCGCAACACGATTCCCAAGAGGGAGACTGGTCCTCCCAGTACCCCAGAGTGTCTCCCACACCACTGTGCTCCACTGCCTTTCAGTCACTCCTCCATTCCTTTAGCAAATTACGTGGGAGCTGCCCTATACTGGGGGTACACCTCATGGCTCCTGCCATGCAAATACCCCACCCCCTTCCCTCCTCATCAGAGTCATCTGCCAATCTCCTGGCAACTTACCCTTCTTTTCTGGAAGGCTCTGGTACCTAATTAGCAGTCTTCCTGTCCACCCGAACCTAAGCTTCACCAGGGGTGATTCAGTGACCATGAGAACAACCCACCTATGACTGACATCAGTTGCTTATGCCTGGGCAGCACCCCTTACTCCTGATTCTACTTTGGGGGACCTTCTCGACCCACTTTAGTCTGTGGCCATTGGATGGGGGCAGTCCCATTCCCAGGCTTTGCCATGGAGGAAATAGGAGTGCATGTGACACAGGGTGACGCAGTTCTGGCCACATCCAGAGGTGCCAGGGTGCCAGAGGTGGCCATGAGTCCTGGGAATCTTGCTGGATGTATTGGGAGGAGAAGCTCTCACTGCTGGGGTTTGCTATAAGGCTGGTGTATGTTTGGAGCTGTGGTGTTTGCACCTAACAGAAAACCTACCTGAGAATGGAGCCAGAGCAGAGAAATGGGAAGAGGGAACAAAACAGAAGAGGAAGGAGACTGGATCCAGCCATGCCTGAAGTCAATGAACCCCTGGCTGCTCAGTTACATAAGCCAACAAACTTCCTTCTTTGCTTAAGCCTGTTTTCTGTTGTTTTCAACCAAAAGAGTCCTGAGTGATACACCATCCAACATGTTGCTCTCGACCCCAATTATCTTCTCCATTCCATCTCTGCAACTTATTTTCATAAACTGGAGCTGGAGATTAGATGGCAGAAAAGTAAGGCATCCTGACTAATCAAGAGACAGCACAGACTCAGTGGAGAGATGCCAGAAGTTCAGGGCCAACCCATTTGGGGTGGGTGCACTAACACTCCATGGAGGGCCCTCTTCCAGGTCCAGGGATAAGCAGTGAACAAGCAAGATGAACTCCCTGCTCTCAATGTTTCTTGAAGTCCACTGGCTTTTATGTCTGATCTGCACCCTAGTGTTGCTATGGAACAGTTCCAAATAGCCTGCCTTTCCTAAGCATCAAAAACGATGGCAGTCCCTGTATATTTTTATGATGTCATTAGGTTGTCACTTGGGTGACTTTTATTCTGCCAAAAAGAATAGATACTCTCAACTATTTCAAAATCTAGGCCATTTACAACTTGTGAATTGATGAGCTTTGTGATGGCGTGACAATGTTCCTCTTGACTGACGTCCTTCAACTGAGGAAAGCCTGCTAGGGGAATCTGGCAGTTGAGCTTCAAGAGATGTCTGTATATGGATAGGAAAAAATTTTAGTGCTGTGATAAAAATTTGTCAAGATGAACCTCAAAAACATGATGTTGAGTGAATAAGCCTTACACAAAAGAGGATGGGCCATCTATGTACTGCATGATTCCATTTGTATGACATTCTGGAGCAGGCAAAACTAACCTGGAGCGAAAAATACCGGAATAACAGTTGCCTCTAGGGAGTGGGGACTGGAATTGACTGGGACGGGGCATGAGGGAACCTTCTGGGGGGTGATGACCTTCTGTATCTTGGGAGGAGTTTAGATTACAAACGTACGTGCATTTGTCAGAACTCAATGAATGGGCACTTAGGATTTGTGCATTTCATATTAGGTAGATTTTTACATCAAAAGAAAGAAACCACCGATATTGAACTCTAGTTAACAACAAGCATGCCTAAGTATTTAGGGGTCAAGTAAATGAAGTATATGATGTCTGAAATTTACTTTGAAATGGAGGGATAAAGGAATGGATGGGTGGATGGAGGTGTGACAGAGAAAAATAGAGCAAAATGGTGGTAGTAGAATCTAGGTGGTGGATATTTGAGTGTTCCCTGTAAAACTCTTTCAACATTTCAACATGTTTGAACTTTTTCATTTAAAAATATGGAGGGAAAAAAGGTACAAGAGCTCAAAAATCTCTTTCACCCCAATTAAGAAATTTAACAGCTATCTGTTGGCATTTTTCATTGGCAGGTGCTGTGCTAAGAACTTTACATAGACATCCAATTTCTTTTCACAAGAACCCTACGAAGTAGTTGTGATACCAGTTGACAGGTGCAGACTCTGCGGCTTTAGATGGTAACTTGTACAGTGTATGCTGGTGGTACATGTCATAGCAAGCATGTAAACCCCTGACCCCAGCCCCTGCCCACTCTGTGCCACTGCCCATGACCAGGGCAGAAACAGGCCTCACTGGGAGACTACACTGGGCTCATGGATGACGGTCATCTAGGCCAAACTTTCTTAGCCTTTCCTTTGGACTCCCTCTCCCGTAAAAAGGCACATATGCATGCAATGTCCACACAACTCCAGCGGGCCCACCTATGGCTCCAGAAACCCCTTTGCTCAGGTCTGCATTGCCTCCATCCCACCACACAACCCTGTGTTCCTAGCTTCCCTGCCTTACCTTGAGCTGTTTCCTCTCCCTTTCCAGTTTTTATTCAAATCGCCACTAGAATGTAAATTCCTTAAGATCAGGACTCAGTCTGGTTCACCACCACATCTCCTTTGCCTAGACCCGTGTCTGCATATAGAAGTTATGCAAGAAGTATTTGTTGATTGGCACATTTTAAAAATGTATCTGTGGAGTGCTCACCGTGCACCAGGTGCTGGAGACAGTGTGAGCAGCACAGCCAGGGTTTCTACTCTCGTGGAACAGCAGTTTGAAGGACATATTCATTATTTATTATTGCATAACAAATTGTCCCCAAACTTACCAGTGTAAAACAATAAACATTTATTATTTCACATATTCTCGGAAATTAGGGAAACTGGGAGCAGCTCAGCTGGGTGGTTCTGGCTCCTGGCTTCCCGTGAGGCTACAGTCAAGCTTTTGGCTGAGGCCACAGTCTGCTCAAAGTCACTTGCGTGGCTCTGGGCAGACTTCAGCTCCTCATTGCTGTTGTCAAGAGGCCTTTGTTCCTCCCCCCGTAGGCCCCTCCATAGACTGCCTCAGTGTCCTCACAACATGGAGGTGGCTTCCCCCAGAGTAATGATCCACAAGCGACAGAAGCCATAGTCTTTTAAAACCTAATCTCGGAGGTAACATGCCATCACTTCTGCCTCATGCTGTTGGTCACATAAACCAACCCTGGTGCACGGTGGGAGCCGACCACACACGGTGTAAATACCTTGGGCGCCATCTTGGAGGTGGGTTGCCACTGTGGGGGAGAAAGACAGCAAACAAATAGTGGCACTAATGGATATATAATTACCAATTGAGAGGTGTGCTCTGAAAGTTCAGACCATGGTTCTGGGAAAGGAGAGAACAAGAGTCTAACTTAGCTATTAAGCGGGAGCCAGGGACAACACTTTACCTGGCATCTGAGGGATGAGTTAGTAGGAGAGATGGGCAGAGAGAAAGAGCAAGCTGGGCCAGTGGTTCTCAGTCTTGGCTGCTCATTGGAGTTACCTGGGAAGATTTGAATAATACCAAAGCCCAGACTGCTTCTCCACGGGTTCTGATTTCATGGTGGGGGGTGCAGCCTCGGCATCAGGATTTTTAAAAGGTCCCAAGGTGAGTTAAGTTTGAGAACCACCTGTCTAGGCTAAGGGAACAGCTGTGTAAAAGCCCTTTGCCCAGAGGGAGTATGACATGTTTGAGGAACTGAAAGGCTAGGGAGGCTGGAAAACAGAGAGGGAGGGGAGAGTGGCACGAAAGGGGGATGGGAGGTGGGTCAGGGCTGGATCACATAAATCCTCAAGAGAGCACGTTGGGGAGGTTAGTCTTGAAGGGTACAAGAGGATACGGGTGAGTAATACGATCCCATGTGTGTTTCAGAAATCTCACTCCGAAGATTTGGAGAACAGATTGGAGGGGAGCCCAAGTGCCTGTGGGGACACCAATTTGGAGTGTTTGGACCACGGTCTTGACCATGACAGTGGACTAAGGCAATGACAGTGGCAGGTGACAGTAACATGGTCAGCCAAGCCAAGAGGGATACGTTACCAATCATTATAGCCTAATCCAAATATTTTATTTCACAAATGGGAAACTGAAAGGCCATGGGGTTTATTCAAGGTGATTCAATAATAGGGAGAGGCAGAAGGAAAGAGAAACCAGGTTGGCACTGGGAACCCGGGGTTGTGGTCGAGATGATAAACAAAACCAGAAAAGACAAGACAATGATGATTAGGGGATTGGGTTAAGAAGGCACAGCTCAAACACTCAGCACTTACAAATGAGAAGACGAAAAGTTTACTGTAAGTTGGAAAATACATGGTATAATTATAAAGCTGTCTGAAATGCCAGCCAGGGTTGGCCCTGTGACCCGTTGCTCCAGGCTCGGTGGGGATGCTGGTGGAGGGTTGGAGAGCTCCCAGCCTCCCTGGCCTTCAGCCCCTGTGGGAGGTTTGGCTCCATCTCATGCCTTGCCTTCTTTCCCCACAAGTGAACCACCCTCCAAGACAGCTGACGCCTGTTGACAGCCTGTCCCACCTCTGCCATCACATGATAAAAGGTTATTTCCAGCATCCCAATTTTAGCCACACGTTAAACAGAAGGGGTCCTTCCCTTTTCCGTTGGTAATGACCCCCTGTCTCTAGAGAGGTGGCTTTTCAATGTCTTTCTTGGGAAAAAGAAGAAGGTGACTCACATCTCACAAGCCTGAAATCATTAGTTTAGGGGCAAGTGCATGTAGATATGGGTATATGCTTTAAAGGTAACCCCTCTAATCAATAATCTCTGCATTTATCAGGAAAGGAGCAGATGGCACGAGGTTTTAAAAGGAGCACAGAGTCCAGAAATAAATATTCCCCCTACATCCTGGGTTATACAGCTCAATAACTGGGTACTACATGCTACTGAAGGTTTAAGGGAGAATATATAATTCTGGAACATTAGAGCTAGAAGAACTCTCTAAGAAAATCTAGTCTAGGGATAGTCAATAAATGGCACTCTCGCCACCATCTCTCCTTGCACACCTGTGCAGACATTAATAATCTATTACCGCTCTACTGCTCTCTGAATCCTCAAGACACTATTCTAGGCATTCATTATCAATCCTGATTATCATCCTAGATCTGTGTTGTTCTATATGGTAAAATTAAAATTAAATTGAATTAAAAAGTTGATTCCTCAGTCACACCACATTTCAAGTGCTCAGTAGCCACATGTGGCTGATGGCTGCCATAGTGGACAACACAGATCTAGAATATGTCCATCCTTGCAGAAAGTTCTACTGAACAATGCTGCCCTAGCTCAATGCTTCCCAAATGACAGTCATCCATGTGTCATCCTCACGGTTTTTGCCACATTGACTACTTTTTAAAAGGGCATTTGTCATATAAAATATAAAGAAATTTTATCTCACCAACCAAAATGGAAAGCTGGCTCTACTGACCATAAAGACAAGGCATCCATTGGCATAGCCACTGAAAGGCAAGCACAGTTAACTTAATTCTGGATGGATATGATTGCTCCCCAAATGCTCTCAACCTAAACACTGGTTAATCCTCCACTGATATCAATTGACTGAATATGTCCCATGACGTCAATGAATTCAACAGATTTTTTTTAAATCATGTTCTGGAAGCTACTGATTTGCTTGAAGCAACTTGTTAAAATGACATGTAGCTAGTCTTCAAAGATAGCTCTCAGTTAACTGGTTTCTCAGTTTTCACACCCAGTGTTTTCCCTTCTCCTTGAATGTGGGCTGCTCATGAGACTCTCTTTAACCAACAGATGTACAACAGAAGTGGTGCCATGCCAGTTGTTGACCTAAGCCGTAAGAGGACGTGGTGACTTCCAGTTTTGTGCCCAAACTACATGAAAAGACAATGTGAGCAGAACTGTCCCCTCCACGGTTTTCTGTTTCTTGCAGCCCAAAATGGTTGTACCTTTTTTTAGAAGAGAAACTGAAGGATCAGCAAGAGGGAAACAGCTGCTCAAAGTCAGACAGCCAGGCCCCAGTGCTGCCAGATGTTGATCTCAGGGATGCCTGATTACAAAGCCAGAGTCCTTAGCATCCCCACAGCTCAGAAAAACTGATGGCCCAGAACTTACTCCAGGGATGGAGAAGGATTAGTGGTGAACTCAGGGTCATGCATGTCCGATGTTTGCCCCCTGGAATGAGCTCTCTGCAGAAAAGGCCTCTGTGGCTGTGGTTGATGCACCACAGCAGAGTCAAAATAATGCACATTTGCAACTGCCGTGGCCATTACAGTGCAGTGTGTTTGTGTGCTGGGAGACTGGAGTGTCAGGAAACAAATATTAAATTGAATATGATTTTTAAAAATTTCTCTTGAATGCTATGGCTGGGGAAATTTAATTAGGAGAGGAGGAAGTTGATGGAGATTTTCAGAGATTTGGAGGGAGGCTTTCGGATGGATTCAAAGGCCTTATGGGTTAAAATGCAGTTGCTCCCAGTTCTCCGCTGACAGAGTTGTGCAAGCTGGCCCTGTCCCTCCCCTGTTTAAACCTACAGGTGACTCCCTGTACTTCTAGGGCCAGCAGAGCCCAGTGGTTAAGAGTATGGACTTTGGTGTCAGACTACACTTGGGTTCAAGTCCTGACTCGGTCACTCTCCAGCTGTGTGGCTTTAGGCAAGTTGCTTACACACTCTGAGCCCTGTTCTTTCACCAGTAAAGTGTGGATGATAGTAAAGTACCATTCCAAGGGTAGCTGTGGGATGTAGGCATTATAATACAAGGAGTGCCCAGACTTGGGCACAGGGTGAGGATTCCGTGCCTCTCAGCAGCTGTTATAATTATCTGAGTTCAGAATCGAGTCCAAACTCCTTGTCTGGACACAAGGCTCTCTGTAACCTGGCCTCTGCCTGTTTCTGTTTGGCTCTTGCCACATGCCACCCCACGTCAAATGAGGTTGGGGTTCCTAGGGGCTGGGATGTGGCTAAATTGCTCTTGTCACCCCAGCAAAAAGCAAGCTCCCCACCCCCTGGCGGCTGTTGCCGTCAACATATATGGCTCTTGTTACAGCTGCAAAAGCATCGTGAACTGTACTCGCTGGTGGGGTTAGCATGAGTGGGGGACTCCCGACCACAACGACAAAAGGGAAAGGAACCTCTTTCCAAGGTTCCTGAATGAGTATTGTGAGAGGAAAGGTGATGGCGAGTGTGCATGTGTGTGCGCGCGTGCGTGCGTGTGTTTGCATGCGTGCTGCACAGCGGCCTTATAGAGAGCAGTGGTTGTGAGTGGGGGCCCCAGATCCAGGCTTCTCCCAAGTGAGATCACCTCCCTGAGCCGCAGTTTCCCTTTCTCTGAAATGGGAGAATTACACCTGCTTGAGCGATCCCTGTGAGTCAGGCTCTCAGCCTCGGTGCTATGGGAGTTTGGGGCTGGATGACTCTCGGTTGTGGGGGTCCGTCCGGGGCATTGTAGGATGTTGAGCAGCGTCCCTGCCCTCCTCCCCTCCTCCAGCTGTGACAATTAAAAATGTCTCCAGATAGTGCCCTATGCAGTAAGGATTCCAGATGCCATATGGAAAATAACTAAAGGTGCATTGTACATATAAGCACTCATTAAATCAGAGCTTCTGCCGCTATTATTAATAATATTATGATCATTATTACTTATTCCACATTTGCATTTTGAGTGGGGTTTATCATCCCCACTTTACAGATGAGGAAACAAAGACAGATCGAAGCTTGAACCGAGTTCTGGGTGGGAAAGTTACAGAGTCCACGCTGTGGGCAGGAAACCAGGCCACCTGCCTGGGAAATAATGTGGACTCCACCCCGTACGTATGTTAGACCTTCTCTAAAGGGTCTGACTGGTCAAAGAAGAGGGATGGTGCATTCAAATCAGTGCTTAACCACCTGCCAGCAAATCAGACTGAACAGGCGGATGCCCGCGTTTCAGGAGAGATGCCCAGCGGAGCCCCCAGGAACTCACTCCACAATGCCCCTGGCTCCATCCCCCCATTGTAAGGCTGACACTGACGCTAAGAAAAGCCTAACATCTGACCCACCAGAGATGATGTAGTGAATTTGTTATGAAATTGCTTTTATGCCTCCAAATACAGTGCAATTATCTAACCTCTTGTCCGTGAAGATGATCATCTTTTTATGAGCTCATCAGAAACCAGAACAGTGACTTCCAAAGTCAGGATGAGGGGCAGTGGCTAAGGGTTGATGCTGTCCATTCTCTGTTGATCTCCTAAATTCTATTTGCTCATCTGGTGACATCCACATCGTGATGCCTGGTCGTTTCCCCGCCCAGTCCTATCCCTCTCCATTTGGTTCTCCACCTATCCCTCCACACTGTTGTTTTTGCCACAAGAAGCTCTCTGAACAAAAAAGCATTCAGCATTTAAGTAAGTGTGGAAACACTTTACTCTCTCCCTTTATGGCAATTACAATGCATAATTATTTATTAAAGGCCTCCCAAAGTCCCACAGTAATAACATCTGTGTAACTGTTTCAAATACATCTTTTTCCAAACCTATTTCATCACAAACTCTTTTATATATAGGTAGCAAAGACTGGCTGGAAGCTCACCCAATCCACTCCCTCTCCTTCCAGGTACCCAGAGGGACTACATTTCCCAGCCTCTCTTGCAGTTAAATGTAACCATGTGATTGAGTTCTAGCAAATGGAAAGGGAGGGAAAAAGCAATGCGCACCACTCCTCCCCAGCCTGCCTCATAAATACATTCCACACTTAAGCCTCCATTCTCTTCCCTATCCGCTAGCTGAATGGAGTGGACTCTGAGAGGAGAGAGGCAGATGGAGCCACAAGGTGGAAGGAACCTGGGTTGCAGACTCACCCTATGAAAGGCTGCCTGCCAAACCCTTGCATCGGCTGAAATGTCGGCTGTTGACATTGTGGGGTTTCTTTATTAGAGTAGCTGGTGCTCCTTGCCCTGACCTACAGATTCTGGAGGGCCTGTGTGCTCCAGGACACATTTTGGGAAATCCTTAATTCCAGTCAAAGTGAACACTCAATGATATTTGGATATTACATGGTGTCTAAAGGGTGCCCTGCTTTATCTCCCTTGGATATTATTATATAATTTAAATGATCTCAGCCACAAGTGATGGAAAACTCACTCAAACTAGCTTAGACCAAAAATGAAAAAGAAAGGAAGGAAGGGAGGGAGGGAAGAAAGGAAAGGAAAGGAAACGAAAGGGGAAGGGAGGGAGGGAGAGGGAAGGAAGGGAGGGAGGGAGGGACGGAGGGAAAGGAAAGGAGGGAGGGAGGGAGGAAGGAAGGAAGGAAGGAAAGGAGGGGGCAGGGAGGAGAGAGGGAAAATAAATGCATTGGGTCCTGGAATTAAGGATGGGCTGCACACCCAAGTCAAGGGAAGGGGGCTACAGAGTGGTCTTGAGGGTTCAGATGTCCCCAACGTCATCCCTGGCTCCTCTTTGCCTGCCCTTTCACTTACTCATACCATAGACCGTTTTCTTCCCATATATCAGGAAACCCAACTTCCAACAGTGCCTGAATTTTCCATCCTAGAATGTCCATCACCCAATACAAGGAAAAGAATGACTAATGACTCAATTGTGGTTGTAAAAATCCCTCTGGGAAACCCCGATTGTCTTGGTTTGGGTCAGGTACCCACATCTCACCAGTCAGCTCCGGGCAGGGCAGGGTAAGGTCACGTGATAAAGACAGGGTGAGGGGGTTTCCGTCCCTGGACCGGAGCTGTCCCCCATAGTGGTCTCATTCTGAGCCAGCCGTCCCCCCAAGGGGTCTGCCCCAAACACGTGCTCAGCATCACACTACAAGTGGACGAGGATGAACATTAAGATAGAACCACCTCTATTCCTTCAGGGAAATGTGTGTTTTAATCTGAAAAAGCAATGGAAAGGGGACATGATGATGTTTTCTCTTCTTTTTCTTATTTTTCAGTGTAATAATTGTCAGTCTAAAAAAGGCATTCTATATCACGCAAGTAGGTTGGAAATTACAAATTTAATGGAGAAAGGACAAGGGGCTTGGGGAAAGCTTCAACGTCAACACCTACTTACTTTAGCACCTTCTATAGAAACTCCTCACTTTTGTATCTGTCCCCACGTGGACATGGCCGCCCAGTCTCTCCTTTGACAGTTGCCACCCCGTCCAGCGTCATGCTATTTGACTCCATGTCTGTGCCCATAGATGACTGGTCCAGAGGGAAACACATGTCCCCAGTGAGCCAATCAGATTCTCTTTCCTAAATCCTGTTCTGTCTGGGCTGGTCTCCCCAGGGAGACACAGATGGGCGTTTTCTGCCCAGCACCTGGGTGGGCAGGCTGATGAGGGAGAGGAAGGTGGCAAATGCACAAGGAGAAGCAACAGTGGGAGACAGAGAGGCAGGACTGGCTCAGGTTCAGAAAGTGGTAGCTTTCTCCTACTTCCTTTTTTTCGTAGGTTTTGGGGTACCCAAATCTATGAATGTTGCATTATATCTAATTGCTAAAAACACATACGTTCACATACAAATTGGAGCATTCTTCTGCACCTTGATTTTTTTTTTCGCAGTTAATAAAACATTTTGGACATCACTCAATATTACTCCATATAGAACTGCAGGATTCTTTCAACAGCTGCCCAGCACTGTCTGCCCTCGAATTCCAGACGATGCCCCTGGGTTTCTATGCCAAATTTCCTCAATTTTTTAAATAACTGAAAGTAGCCTCAAAAGGGTATCCATTACTGTAACTATGGATCCCCAGCTAATTCTCTTCTCTCTGCATTAGTTGATAAGCCTCCTTTACATCCCAAGCCCTGGGCTCAGGAGTCCACTCTGAACCTTAATTTCCTCATCTATAAATTATGAATAACAACAGCTACTTCATAGGGTTATAATAGAATAAGATAATAAACCTGGGAGTGCTTAAAAACTGTTAATTATAATATATTGCTTTTTTTCTTGATAGACCACAAATTACTTCAGAGCAAGACCATTTTGCTTTTTAATTTTTTTAATCACCAATGCTTAGCAAAAGATTTGGCACATCATAGGATGCTTGATCAATGTTTGTTGAAAGAAAGAAATAGCTAATATTTAATGAATGCTTACTGTGGATTAGCTCATTTAATACTTACACCCCCATGAGATATTATTGAGAAAGATATTATTAACTCCATCTTATAGATGAGGAAACAAAGACTCAGAGAAGTTGGGTCAATTTCCCAAGGTCACACAGCCAGTGGTAAAAGCAGGAATTGAACCCTGGGCTGGACACATGGTGGGCTTCAAAGCCGAGCAGCTGCTTCATAAACATAGAAGGAGGAGCCGGTAGTGCTTAAGAGACAATCAGGCCTCAAAGAAGCAGGAAGATAAAGAACCTGCCTGCCCTAGATTTGTTATAGGAAGAAGCATCGTGATTAGGGTGAGCTGGTTTGCAACTCCAGCTTCTCAGGTAGGGGCTTTGCATGCAGTGTGCAAACCCTCGCTGCAGTGGGGGCTGATGATGGACACATCACGATTGGGCCCACACCTCCAAGCTCACCCACTTTAATTAGGAGGAGGTGTCAAGATCCATGAGGATCACCAAGAAATCCCATGCTGGGGTCTGCACTGCTACCTGCACATATCCCATCTCCCCGCCTTTCTGCTCCAGTAGATGCTTCATTAACATTTATTTATTTATAGCTAGATTTTTTAAATTAAGAAGATAAAACATCCACAAGGTAAACTTTTCAAACACCACAGGAAGATATACAATAAAAAGCAAATCTTCCTTTTACAACCCAGACCTCTGACGCCACCTCCCCACAAGGCACAATTTTAACAATCTCTTGTGCATTCTTCCGAAAACAGCTTATGCCGTTTTATACCCCAAACCTATGAACATTCAGTTATATCTAATTTTTCAAAACACGTACAGACACAAACTGGAGCATCTTCTGCACCTTGATTTTTTTTCTCAGTTGATAAGACATTTGGACATCTTTCAATGTTACTACCTGCAGAACTGCGGAATTCTTTTAATGGCTGCCCTGCACTCAATGACATGAATTCTGTATTATGTTGATGGATAATTACATTGTGTCTCAATGACATGAATTCTGTATTATGTTGATGGATAATTACATTGTGTCCAGCCATTAGTTGTTACAAACAATGCCTCAGTGAGCTTTTGTGATCATCCATCTTTCTTTCATGTGCACTGTAGCCATAGGATACCAATTCCTGCTAGTGGAATTACTGGGTCAAAACTGGGTGTATTTTTAATTTCAATAGGCAATTGCTACCCATTGCAACAACCCAACCCATCCTTCCCCAACAGTGGGTGAGAGCCTCTGGGGGGGGACTTTAGTCTTGGGGGATTTCAGTGTCTCACTTAACTCTCTGTCCTGATGTGTGGGTCTGACTTGTCTCTTTCAGATTCCATAATGGTCCCTCTACCCATGCCATGGGCCTGGCTAGGGTACATCCTCCCATGCAAGTTATAAACCAGAAGTATGAGGATGGCTTTTAAAACAATTTTTAAATAAAAAATTCATTTGGATAATATAAATAATGCATGCTCATAAAAGTGATTGAAAAGAGCTTGTAATGGTAAAGAGGAATGTTTATGACATCATATTAAATGAAAAAGGCAGAATACAAAGAGTGGTGCTTGAGCTTGGGGCTGTATCCATATGTCCTGGGAATTTGTTTAAAATATAGATGTCAGGTACCCAGCTCCAGAGTCGCTGATTCAGTAGGCTTGGGATAGGGCCAGGGCAAAAATCTATATTATAAGCATGCTCACCAAGGGATGCTGTGCACCCACACAATTTTATATATTCTCTGTAATCTCAGATACAATAAAAGACCAATAAAAGGGGGAATCCATCAAAGAGTGAACAATGCTTGTCTCTGGGTATAGGAATTCTATGATTAGTTTCTTCTCTGTGTTTTGCTTTCTAAATTTTCTTACTCAGAAACTTAGATTTCAGAAAACTAAGGATTCTCTAAAAATCTTGAGATGCCCATTCCTTCCTCCCTCCCTCCCTCCTTTCCTTCCTTCCTTCCTTCCTTCCTTCCTAATGGCAGCCTACATGAGGTCCATGCTGAGCCAGGTAGACAGGACAGCCCCGCAGGTCAGGAGATTGCTGCACACAGGGGAATGAGCAAATAGAGAAATATATCAAGGACATTAGGAGAGGGTGGTGAGCAGATTTTTGGGAGAGGGTGGTGAGCAGATTTTTCACTGACAGAGAATGAAAAGATACAAATATGGAAAAGGGAAAGCTAGAGTGTACTCTGTAGTGTTGGATTGAAATTGAAGCTCTTAGTGTGAGCAATATATAACTCATGATGATTTACAAGATGGAGAGGTAGACAGACATGATAGATAGATGATAGGTAGACAGGAAAGTAAATATAGATGTAAAGGTATTGTATTAGTTAGGGTACACTGTCACCCAGAGCCTTCCTTTGTACAAGAGTATGATTAAGAGAATCAGACGGTGCTATTTTGTGTATCTCCTTTGCCAACTCACGCCATGGACTGTCAGTGCCACCTTGATTATTGGAAATGGAGTCATTAGTGCCTTTGAATCTAATCAGAGTAGAAAACAAATTGTAAAAGCCCATTTTAAGATTCTGTTTCTCAAGAACCACTCCCGGTACGAAGTTGTATTAGTTAGGGTTCTCTAGGGAAACAGAATCAATGAGAGATATCTATGAATAGAAAATTTGTAAAAGTGTCTCATGCAACTGTGGGTATGCACGAGTCCAAATTCCGTAGGGCAGGCTGCAAACTGGCAACTCCAATGAAGATGTTCGATGAACTCCTCAGGAAACGAACTGGCAACTTTGACGAACTCCTCAGGAAATACTTCGCTGGTCAGCCCAAGAAGAAGTGAAGGTCCTCTATCTGTTCACTTAAAAGTCTTCAACTGATTGATTGGATTAAATCCAGCCAACTGCATTCTCTCATTGTGGAAGACATGCCCTTTGTTGATGTCACCAGTCACAGCTGCAGCCAATTGACTGATGATTTAATAAACCAGCCTGTTGGTTTATTAACCAGCCACAAACGTCCTTGCAGCAATGGTTAGGCCAGTGCTTGCTTGACCAGACAGCTGGGTACCATCACCTGGCCAAGTTGACGCATGAACCTAACCATCACAGGTATGTACATGTATTTACAGACACACACACACACATATATATATATATATATATATACTTTCTAGCTCTGTCCACTGAGAGAATCTGGAATCAATCATACCCCAGTAACAATGAGCATATCTAGTACCCTCATTGTGGTTTCTAAATACCATGCTCCACTCAAAAGAACCAAGGCTTCTTGAAGAAATGACTTATTCCAGGGTTGAGGCAAGCAAAGCAAAGCAAAGCAAAACAAGGTGGGCCTAGAACATCTTGCTGTGACAAAAAGTAAGGAAATGTTCAGAGAACAATGGGACATGCCAAAAGGACAAGAAGCCTTCTTGAAGGGATTCCCATTGGCCAAATATGGAACAATTTGAGCCCAAATTAAATAATAAAAGCAATGGATTATAACCCACTAAAGAAAAATACACACGTGCACATCAATATAGAGATGAGAGAATCTTTTGCCTTAGGTAGCATGCCAAATAATAAATATATAGAAAAAGATGGAATCAGAAAATAAGCATAGCAGCCACACAGTAATAATTAATTTAGGCAATACATATCAATGGATGCTAAAATTAATGGGTTAAAGTGGGGCGAAGAACAGGATATTTACATAGCCTCAAACATCCACACACCAATACTTATTGATTAAAAAGAAAAAAAGCAACCTTATATGAAAACAGCTAGCCATATTAATCAAGTGACTAAAAGTAGCGTCACCAATAAGGAAAAATGAAATCATGTACCTCCTGATACAATGCACTGAGAAGGACACAAACAAATCGCTTCTGTGGTGTTCCTGCCAAAAAATGCATAACCTGAATCTATTCATGAGGAACCATGAGACAAACCCAAAATGAGGGCCATTCTATAAAATGACTGCCATGTAATGTGCAAACCCTGAGGCACTGTTCTGGATTCAAGGAGGCTGGAGGGACATGAAAACTGTAACAAGCATCATTGGGGAAGTATCGAAACTTAACTAACGTCTCTGGGTGAGAGTTCTTTGTTAAAATTTTGTAATGTTTCTGTAAATTTGAAACTTCAAGACTTTATGAAAACATCTCACCAGCACCTTGGGGCCGTAGAGTTCCAATTATAACATGTACCAGGTGGCCCCAATAGTAGACTTTTACTATAAAAGTGCTAAAAGACATATAATGATGCCTTACAATGCTTTAGGATTCAAATAACAGAAAACCCTGACCAAATGTGGCTTAGCTTATAAAAGCATTTTATTGTCTCACCTAAGACATCTGGAGATAGACAGTTCTTGGGTGGTTGAGTATATTTGGAACAGTGTCTGCCTTTTTTTGTTTGTTTGTTTGTTTTTTGCTTTCTCCCATGATCTCAAGATTTCTGCAGCAATTCTAAGCATTGTGCCCTCAAATGCTCATGCTCTTCCCAAGCAGGAAGTATAGGATTGTTAGAAAAGGGGTCTCTTCTTTTATTAAAAGGAAAAATGTTATGAAGTATAGGATTGTTAGAAAAGGGGTCTCTTCTTTTATTAAAAGGAAAAATGTTATTCAAAATCTATCTACCTCCTGGCTTCCTCCTATATTCATTGGCCAAAAGAAAGCCACATGGCAGCCTTCACTGCAAGGGCTTCTGGGAGGTGAGTGTCTGGCCAAGCAGCGTGGGTTGCTGTGAGTGGTTGAGACCAGTTACAATCCATCTCTGGGGCTGAGTGTGTTACCACCCAACAAAATTGGAGTTTGGTTAGCAAGGAAGAAGGCAAGAACATCAGTGAATACAGGGCCACATTGTGACTTGCATGGGCCCAGGAAATTTTACCTTCATGGCCTCTTCTTCTGTAAAAGTTATGAAAAATCATAATTTATGACTGGATTGGTATAAAGATGAACATAATATTATATATGAAAACATTTTCCTTGACCTAAAAGTTCTTTTTTCCTTCTGCTTTTAAAAGAAATTGAAACATTTTTGCAGCTGTAGCACTGTGCCTACCATGTCTAACGGAGACGCTGGCCCCGAGAAAACAGAGTCCACCCCAATGTAATGGTTGGTCTTTATTTTCACAAAAATGGGACCGTGCTAAATATATTCCTCTGCAAATTTCTTTCACATTTAACATAGCATAGCTACTCCTACAGGTCAACTGACAATTAAACTCATTCTGTGTAAAAGCTGCATAATAATAGTATTGCCTAGTGTGGATTTACCACAACTTATTCATTCATTCCACTCCCAGTCCTGCCCTGTGCCCTTGACCCACCCTGGAGGTCACCTGCACTCAGGCCTGAGCCCTCCAGGCTCCCTCTGCCTGAGCCTGTTCTCCCTATGGGTCTGTGTCCACAGGGCCAGCTAGAGGAGCTGGACAGCTGACACCCCAAGGGACTGTCCACCGTGAGGGACAGGAGTTGGTGGGCAAATACTCCTGCATCCTTGCCCTTCAAGAGGGACAGTTCTGTGGGGTGGTTCACAGCCTCAGGGACTGGAAGTACTTCCGCTAACCCCCTGGTGGGGTTTCTCCCTTCCCTGTCTCCCCTCCCCTCCCTGCCTCAGTGTCTCCTGGAATCACCTCCCAAATAAACTACTTGCACTTAATCTTTGTCTTAGAATATACCTTGGGATCCAAACTAAGTCATCCCTAGTAATTTAAGTTTTCTTTTTTTTTTTTTTTTTCCCTAATTTGGGGCCATGTAAAATAAAGCCATAACTCATATCCGTGGAAGGAGACAGTTGACTGATTTTTTATTTCTAGTATAGCTTCTTAATATGGGAATTGCTGGGTCAAAGAGAATGTGCTTTTTTTAAAAAAATGTAATAGGTATTTTCAATTATGTTCCCAAAAGATCATAGCAAATTCCCAGTCCCACAAACACTGATGGCCCCATTTTTCCTTCTAGGGTTGAATTTTCTCCTCTTTCTCTAGCTACTCACAGTCAATAGAAAGAGCCAAAAAAAAAAAAAAAAAAAAAAAAAAAAGCTGCATCATGTAGCTAGAAAATCTAGGCAGCAACCCTGACTGGGCCACTTTCTATTTGAGTGGCTGTAGGTGAGCACATTAAACCTCCAGAGGCTCGTTTTCCTCATCTGGAAAAGGGAGGCATTAATACTTACAAATTCTTTAAAGAGGTACTTTTTGGTAATTTTTTTATTTTGAAATAACTCTGTGTTTACAGTAATGTTACAAGAATAGTACAAGGAATTCCCTTACTGCCTTAACTCAGTTTCCCCAATGTTAAGATTTGACCACACTTGTTTTCTCATTCCTATCTCTCTCTCTCTCTCTCTCTCCCTCTCTTTCTCTCTCTCTCTCCCTTCCCCTCCTCAACTATCTATCTCTATTGTTTCTTTCTATCTCTAGCTCTCTAGCTCAATTTCCATCTGTCTATCCCCCTCTCTATATATAAATGTATATTTTATTCTCTGAGCCATTTAAAAATAAGATGCAGACATCATGTCCCTTTATCACAGTTACCTAGTCTGTATTTCCTAGGATCAAGGACATTCTCTTACACAATCACAATGCATTTATCAATGTCAGGAAACTAAAGCTGATATGGTTCCACTGCAGATTAATCTTCCCAATAATGTCTTTTATAGTGAAATAAAATTTCCTTTTCTGGTGCAGGATCCAATCCAGGATTATATGTTGCGTTTAGTGGTCATGCCTCTTTTATCTCCTTTTATTTAGAACTGATCCTCAGCCTTTCTTTGTCATTCATGACCTTGACATCTTTGAAGGAGACACCCAGTTATTTTGTAGAATATCTCTCAGTTTGGGTTTGCCTGATGTTTTCTTGTTATTGGATTCAGTTTACGTAGTATGGGCAGAAATATCACAGGCCAATGTCATGTTTTTCTTAGCCGGTCACATCAGGAGAGACATGATGTTGGTTTGTCTCATTTGCTATTGTTAACTTTGATCACTCGATTAAGGTGGGACCTGCCAATTTTCTCCATTGTCAAGTTGCTATTCTTCCCTTTATGATTAATAATAATATGTCAGGAGATCTTTCGAGACCCATGTAAATATCATATTTCTCACCAAACTTTCACCAATTAATTTTAGCTTACATTGATGATTCTTGCCTGAAACAAGTATTATTTTATCAATTGCCAAATCTTATGACATTCTTGAGAGGATTAGATGAGATAATGTGGCAGAACTTTCCAAAAAGCAAGTACAGTTCATTCTCATTATCTGTGGTACTCACGTTCTCTAAAGTTGCTTTGAAGACGTTAGCAAATACTGAGCCATGGCTCCTAAGGGAAATACACAGTTAGGTTCCTGTGAGCTTCTGGTCCTGTTTTTGTCAACAGGTCAATGTATAACTTTGTTTTAGGTGTATTTCTGTTTAATTTATATTGTTGATTCATTAACATTGAACTCATGGCCACCAGCACTATAACCCATGCCTGAAAGAAGCTCATCTAACACGTTTCCTCCACAAGACACATCACAGCCTTTTTGCACTTAGGAACACTAGACAGCTCTTCAGTGCTACACTTGAGAGCCACTTTAAAATGAAATCACCAACAAAAAGCAGGGCACTAAATACCGTGAAAAGGACACTTGTTTACAGAATGAGAAGTAAAACAAGATGGCAGAGTATGGCCTTGTTCAAGTTCGGCTGGGAACGTTTGCATCGGGCGACTCACATTTTTCACCGCTCTGTGCATCTCCATGAATGAATGTGAAGGTGCCTCAAGTATTGATTTGGGGTTACAAATGAATTTTAGCAAGTGGGCAAATTCACAAAAATGGAATCCGTGAACAATGAGAATCAACTGCATCAAGTAAAGGATCCTTGAATCTACTATCCTAAGGAAACAATACAAGATGAGAACAAAGGTTTAGGTGTACAAATTTCATTGCACCATTATTTATAAGAACAAAATTTGGAAATAACCTAAATCAAACCACATAGTAAATCAATATCAAGAAATATTAGGCAGTCATTTAAAACTAAGTTTTTGGAGGTGTTTTCACTATATAATGCAAAGTAATAAAAAGCAAGTAAAATTTGGCTAAAAGCAATGTGGTATCCTGGTTTGGATCCTGGAATAGAAAAAGGAAATCAGTGGAAAAGCTGGCGAATTTCAAATAAAGTCCATGGTTTAGTTAATGGTAATGCACCAACATTAATTATTGGTTTTAATAAATGTACCGTGGGAGTGGACCATTTAACATTAGAAGGAGCTGGGTAAGGGGAAAACAGGAGCTCCCTATTCTCTCTTTGGAAATTTTCTGTAAATCTAAAACTATTCCAAAATAAAAACTTTATCTAAAAAAGTGACTTGGGGGCAATGATCTGTTCATAGTTTGTGACAATGGTTGCCCAGGTATATACAGCTGTCAAAACATCAAATTATATATGTTAAATATGTGCAGTTTATTGTATGTCAACTATACCTCAGTAGAGCTAGTTTTTTGTTTGTTTGTTTGTTTTTAACAGACTGTATTTGGTAAGTTCCCAATTATGTTAAAATAAATGCATAGAAAAAGGACCGGATGGAAATTTCCTAGAATAGTAACAGGCATTGGTATCCACAGCTAGCTGGATTATAGGTGATTATAAATTTTACTTGTATCATTTGTTGTAGTTTCAAAATATTCTCTACCAGGCATGTAAGAGTTTAATAAAAGGGGGGAAACATTATTTTAAAATGGGGTGATTGGTAATTGTTTTAGTTTGCTAATGCTGCAGAATGCAAAACACCAGAGATGGATAGGCTTTTATAAAACAGGGGTTTATTTCACTACACAGTTACAGTCTTAAGGCCACAAAGCGTCCAAGGTAACACCTCAGCAATCGGGTACCTTCACCGGAGGATGGCCAATGGCGTCCAGAAAACCTCTGCTAGCTAGGAAGGCAGCTGGCATCTGCTCCAAAGCTCCGGCCTCAAAACGGCTTTCTCCCAGGACGTTCCTCTCTAGCAAGCTTGCTCCTCTTCAAAACATCACTCCCAGCTGCACTCTCTTTCCTCCCCCCCGAGTCAGCTCATTTATATAGCTCCACCGATCAAGGCCCACCCTGAATGGGCGGGGCCACGCCTCCATGAGAACATCTCATCAGAATCATTGCCCACAGCTGGGTGGGGCACATTCCAAGCAAATCTAACCAGCACCAAAAACGTCTGCCCCACACAAGACCACAAAGATAATGGCATTTGGGGAACACAATACATTCAAACTGGCACAGTAATAACAAAACTTTTCTTCCTTGTCTATAAAGAGAATGCAGGTAAGTAAAACCTGAAGAAAACCGCTGACAGCTGAGCGCCCACCCACCCATCCCCATCCCCTGTGCCAAATCCCTGAATCTCACTCAGAAAAAAGAACCTGAAACTACACACCCAGAGACTGGGGTCCTGGAGCAGTGGACCTCAGGCTCTCCTGTGATTGGGGGAGAGTGGTTTTGGGGATTGACTCGTGTCCCCCACAAAAGGCATGCTCAGGTCCCCCTGGCCCTGTTGGTGTGACCCATTTGTCAATGGTGCCCACACTGCAGGAGGGTGAGCTCTGATCCATTACAGCTGGAGTCCATATAAGCAAAGGGAATTGGACACGGGAGGAGTAGCCACGGGGAGCAGCCAGGAGCTGGAAGACAGTGAAACCCAGAAAAGAAAGGAGAAGATGCCACCATGTGCTTTGCCCTGTGACAGAAAAGCCAAGAAGGACCCAGAATCCCCGGCAGCCAGCCCCAGACGCCACCGTCCTCGGGAGGAAGCATCGTCCTGCTGGTGCCTCCACTTTGGACCTCCCCTGGCCTCAAAGTCATGAGCCAACAAATTCCGGTTGTTTAAGCCAACCCACTGTCTGGTATCTGTTTTAGCCATCAGGAAAGTAAAACAGGTGGGGAGGGGGCGTAGGTGTGCAGGGGAAGATGCTGACGACCGCCCCAGCAGCAAGCACTTCTGACCTGGGGGTCTGGGGAGCGGCCAGGAAGTGCTTCCCGGGCTCCGTGGGTGAGGCCCCGCAGGTGGCTGGTGTCTCGGCTCTGGCTCCCGAGGCTCACCTAGGCCAGGTGTGAGCCACGTAATCCACCGGCTCAGGGCCCAGGTGTCTCCGCCCCACACTGGTGGGCTTTTCCGGATCTCCACTAGCCCCGGGAGAAGCTCCGAGGAAGTCAGCGAGGTAAGCAGCCCTCTTCTCAGCTCAGCTGCACAGGCCACCTCCTGCTTCCACAGCGGGGAGTGGGCAGGCCTGGGGCACCCTGTGGGCCTCGGACGTGTGGCCATTCCCCTGGTGGCCCAGCCTTGGACAGGCCTCTGAGATCACTCATTTCGGGGGGACTCAGCTGACAGCTGGGGTTTAGGGAAGAGAGGGAGGGAGGGAAGGGGGTAGCTGAGAAAAGCTGAGTGTGGTGGGGCAGGGGCAGAGAGGCCAAGGGACAAGGTCAAGTGGGAGGCTGGATGGGTTCAGGCAGGAGGGCAGGAGGGCAGGAGAGGCGAAACCCTTGCCAGTGAGCCCTGCACAGGCTGCAGATGGCTAAGGGGGGGTGGGGGCAGAGGCCGAGCGCTGGGTGAAGCTTCTTAAGCCGCAGGCTGCACATTCTGGATGCTGTTGTTCTCGGACTGAGAGAACCAGTGTGAAGAGGGAGAGAGTGACCCTCCCTTTCTCCCCTCCCTGGCTGTGACCTAGTTAGGAAGCAGCTCCAGGGACTGCTGGGCTGGGAGTGGTCACCCCCTTCCCCAGTAATAATTCAACCCCAGGGACGCAAGACTTCTAAGTCCCAGCTCTTGCAACATCTGTGTCTCCACCTGGCTTCTTGTAAATGCATTCCTTCTGGTGACTGGAAAGTCACCTTGACTAGCGGGTTCTCCCCAGAGGAGCCTGACAAGGGCTTCGTTCCCCGTTGTGCAGGGGACTAGCTGGGGAGGGGGTGGGCCCTGAGCAGGAACTGGGCATCTTGAGAGGAGAACTGCAGAGGACAGTGCAGCTTCCTTCTCCTGAGCAGGCACAGGGGTGGGCTGGGGGGGGGGGTCTGGAGAAGGGACCCTTGCTTCATGGTGTGGTGGGGGCAGCTGACAAGTGACAGAGGCCTCCAAGAGAGCTGGGCAAGTGCAATGAGAGAAGGGGCCACGATTGCCCGGGAAAGGGGCTGGAAGTCCAGCCTGGGAGGTCAGGGAAGGATTCCTGGAGGGCATGGACAAGCAGGGGTGAGTCCCCCTGGACATCGGGGCAGGTGGAGGTGAGAAGGAACACCACAGAGCAGCAGCAGCAGCAGCAGCTCCTGGGAGCTCATCAGAAATGCACATTCTCAGGCCCCTCCCAGCCCTACTGACTCAAACTCGGAGGGTGGGGCCTGGTGGTCAGTGGTTTATTGTGCCCTGCAGGTGATGCTGATGCACCCTGGAGTCTGAGAACCACCACTTAATAGTTATCCAGCAGCTGAAGTTAGTCCGTGGCAGATCCAAGTATCCCAGGGCCTGAAGCAGATGCAATCTGGTGGGCCTCTTGAAGAAAAGATTACAAAGTGATGAACATAAAATTGGGTATGGGGCCTTGCAAGGGACCCTTGCAAGTGAGAGAGGCTGAAGCTTAAGCTTCATTAGCTTCCTTTTAAATCTGCCTCGGGCTTGGTCAGATCTCCTTTTCAGCAGAGGGGAGGCTGAGGCTGGCAGCGGAAAGCACAGGTCCGTTTGTCCCAGCTCCTTTCCGCAGGGGGACCCCTGGTTGTGCCTCAGTGGAGAAGTTCCACGTGGCCTTGGCCGATGCCTGCCTTAGGCAGCAGCTCTCAAACCTGCAGAGTATTTGTTAAGCAGATCGCTGCGCCCCGCCCCTAGAGCATTTGATTCAGCGGGTCTGGGGTGAGGCCCAATAATTTGCATCTCTAACTAGCTTCCAGGCAGGACTGGCTAGGTAAATTGCAGGGCCCTTGTTAAAAAAATTATTAAAAATTTCAAGGTGAGGAAAGCAGAGTCTTTAACCAAACACGGGGCGCTTCTGAGCATGGCGGGGGAGCAGTGAGGCTGCACAGGTGCACCCCATGGAGCTGGCCCTGGCCTTGGGGGGCACAGAGGCTGTTGGCCTGGGAGCCACACTTGGAGAACCACTGCCTTAGAACATTCAGAGTTAGAGAGACGAGTGCCACTACTGGAAATAGACATTGGGACAGGACATTACAGGGCACAGATTGGTACTTTACAGTTTGCAATGTGGTGTTCGTTACCTATTAAGTCAGACATGTGTTCAGCATCCTTTATGCATTCCCCCACAGTGTGCTCATCCACCCTCAAAGTAGCTGCTGTGTTGTCCCCATTTTGCAGATGAGGAAACTGAGGTTCAGCAATTTCACACGAGCAGCCCGAGAGCCTGCGGTGAGGCCCAGACCCAGGCTTCCAGCTCTAGGGACACAGACCTGCCGTTTTGTATCCGTCCAACTCCTTCTCCTGCCAGTGCCATGTTTCTTACCACCCGTGCGTGATGCACACACTTCGCTGGGTGGGTCTCAGTCGGGCTCAGGCCAATGAAAATCACTGCGATTTCCTGAGCTAAGGGCCGGCTCTTTCCAAACATCTTCTTTGAGGCAGGTGCTACCATCATTTCCATCTCTGCATAGGCAGGAGCCGGAGCTCAGAGAAGTTGAGGGGTTCGTCCCAAGCCTGGTCCTCGCCCCCTTGTCCCATCACACGGCCACTGCCGCCTTGTGTGAAGTGAGATGTTGCAGCTCAGAAAGGCCCCAGGATGGGAGGCTTCATGGCTGGGGAGGGTCCCTGCCTCAAGCGGCCACCACGTGACCCCAGCAAGGGAGCAGAGAACCCAGCCCTGCCAGCCGTCAGTGTTTTATTTGCTCCCCTGTTGTTCAGGCTCAGCCCTGCTTCCCTCATTCTGGGGCCAAGTGGGAATCCCCTTTCCTGACATCCAAGGCAGCCTCTCTGGGGGTGTCCCTGCTTCCCCCACTGCAGCCAGAGACATCCTTGGATGATGCCATCAGTTGACGCTGTTCTGGTCTTACGGCCCTGGAAACGCAGCCAGCTGCCCTGGGAATAACATCTAGGCTCTTCTGTGGCTGGAGGGCACCCCCTCCCTCCCACCCACTCACTGCTGCTGGACTTCCGCGCCCCTCCACCTTGCCATGGACGTTCCTGCCCCAGGGCCTTTGCACTGGCCTTACGCTCTGCCTCGTGTGTCCACCCCAGGACGTTCCCGGCTGACTTCTGCTGGTGGTTCAGATGTCAGCTTTGCAGAGACACTACCTGACTACCCTATGGAAAGAAATCCTCCCTCTATCAAATCGCCCTCTTGTGTTTGCTTCCTGGGGCTTGCTGCTACCCAAAATTTATTCATTATTAATTTGTTGGCTGGACTGTTGCCTCCCACTCAAATGTAAGCTTCTGTGAGGGCAGGGACTTCTTCTCTTTTTACAGCTTTGTCCCCAGCATCTAAAACTGTGTCAGGGTCATAGTAGATACTTGATGTTGTTTGCATATAAATGCCGCTCTCTCTTTTTTTTGCTCTGATCAGAAACCTTAAACTTGTCCTTGACTTCCCCCTCTTTTTCATATTCCACCTCTAATCCTTCAGAAATCATCTTGGCTAATCTGATTACTTCTCACCACCCTCAAGCCTCTCCTGCCTCTTGCCTGGACTGTTGGGGTCGTCCAGCCGGCCCCTTTTCTTCTGTCTTTCCTTTCGGTGCATTCCCCGTGGAGCCCCAGTAGCAGGGCTCCTCACCTCGGCACTGTTGACATGTGGGGCTGGATAATCCCTTGTCTTGGGGCTGCCCCATGGACAGCAGATGTTCAGCAGCACCCCTGGGACCTGCCCACTAGATGTCAGTTGCAGCCCCCTGCCCACTCATGACAACACAAACTGTCTCCAGATATTGCAGATGTACCCAGAGGGTCAAAGTCGCTCCCGGTTGAGAACAACTGCTCCTGGAAATAGCCTCTTGAAACATCAGCTATTTGTGCTCCTTTTTTGCTCAGAACCTTCCAGAGGCTTCTCACCTCGCTCAGAGGGACATCCAGGAGCCTTCTATTGGCCTCTATTGACCATCTCCCACCTCTTGCTTTCTCCTCTTCCAGCCACCATCACCTTCTCACCAGTTTGCAATCCCACCAGGCATGCTCTGCCTTGGGGTCTTTGCACCCAAAAGTTCTCCCTGCAGTGTCCTTCCCCTATGTCCCCCTGCCCACACTCGCTCCCCTCGGCTCTCTGCTCCATTGTCCACGGCTTGCCCTGAGCCCTCCATCTCCAATAGCTCCCTGGTCACCCTCTGGCCACTACCTCCTTCTCTTCCCCTTCATGGCACTTACCACTACCTTACCTGTTATTTGTCATCAGCCTTCTCCTTTGAGGATGTGAGAACTGTGAAGGCAGAGGCCTGGCATTGCCCAGCACATGGTGCAGTTGATTTTTGTTATGTGGTCATGTTCTGTAAAGTTCTATAATTTGTCATGAATGTGGAATTAGTGATCCCTGAACCATTGCTCCAGGGGAAATACAGGGTTAGAGGCTGTGAGCCTCTAGTCACAACATGTGTTAACTGACCAGTGCAGAACTTTGTTTCATGTGTGTTTCTGCTCAGGGACGTCTTATTTACTACACATTGTTGGTTCATTAACACTGAAATCACAGCCAACAGCACAATAACTCGTGCTTGAATGAAGCTTATCTGACACACGTGTTTTCTCCATGAGGCACATCACAGGCTCCTCGCACTTAGAAACACTAGACAGCACTTCAGCACTACGCGTGAGGGTCATTTTAAACAGTGAAATCACTCTCAAAAAGCACAAACATGCCAAAAATATGGCAGTAAATACACTGCAAAAAGACAGTTGTTATCATTGAGGATTGAAGTAAAAAGGCAGCTTGTCACCTTGTTCAGCCTCAGCTGGGAACGTGCATGGCAGGTGACTCAAATTTTTCTCCAATCTGAGCATATCCGCAAATAACCATGAAAGTTCTGCAAGTATTGATTCGGGGTTACAAATAAATGTTAGCAAGTAGGTGAATTCACAAATCCAGAATCTATAAATAATGAGGATCCAGTGTTGGTGCCCAGGGTGTGAATGGATTAGTGGGAACAGGAACCACACACTTTGGGTGGATCCCCTGATTATCCAATTCAGGCTTTATCGGAGAATGGTGTTGGCTTAGAGACGGTCTAGAAAGTGTCAGGGCCCTGGAGGTAGGAGTGGGAGTGGGGTGTGGGGAGACAGGACTTTTCTAGCTGTCCTGTTGTTGGGCACTTCACACCATGGGGCTCTGGAAAGATGGAGGCTCCCGTGTCAAATTTATCCTGTGTCCAGAGCCCCCAGCACCCTCTCAGCTTTTCAGCGTCTATATAGGTCTCGGCAACCACTAATCCGCTTTGATTTTCTATGGATTTCCCTATTCTGGACATTTCCTATAAATGGAATCATGCAATATGTAACCTTTCCGGTCTGGCTTCTTTCATTTAGCATAAAGTCCTCAGGTTCATGCATGTTGTAGCATATATCAGAACTTCATTCCTTTTTATGGCTGAGTAATATCTCATTGTATGGATGGACCACATTTTGTCTATCCATTCATCTGTTGATGGACACTTGGTTTGCTTCCACATTTTGGCTGTTATGAATAATGCTGCTGTGAACACTTGTGTACAAGTATTTGAACACCTGCTTTCATTTCTTAGGGGTATATACCCAGGAGTGGAATTGCTGAGGTTTACGGTAATTCAATGAAGCAATTCTTTTCTAGGAAACACCATTCAAACAAGTACTTGTATACGGTACTTGTAGAACTGTTCTACACCTTAGATCTCTGGCTGAGAGAAATGTCACTCTGTTATCCTGTTGGCATGTGGAATGGGGTAGGAGGGCCCCAGAAATAATGGTAACCATTGCTGGTGTTTATTCAGCACTCACTGGGGCCATGGGTTATGTTATTTAATCCTCACCATAGCCTCATGAGATAGGAACCATCATCATGTCCAACTGTCAGAGGAGGAAACTGAGCACAGAGACTGTGACTTGTTCCCAGAATCACTCCGTTCCCAAGAGGCAGAAGCAGCCTCTGAACCCAGATTTCAGAGCCCACACTTTAACATACTAAATGCGCTAACTGAAACACATGGAAATATTACAGAGAAATAAAACACAATGTTCTTTGTAGACTCAAGCTCCCCTAGGGCCCAGAGAATATGGTGGTAGCATATTCTTGATTTTCAGATAAATACATTTTCATATTCTAATGATTCTGGAATCGGCATGTGCCTTTGAGTTTACAGTACATTACAACTTACACAGCATTTCCACATTTTCTCTCACATCCTCTTCATAACCACTGTTCTGATAGGGATGGCAGTGCCCGCGAAGGTTAGGGCATGCTGAGCATGGGGCTACCTGCGCCCATACATCATCTCCTTAACCTGCTCCAGCTGGTGGGTGTGTTCTAGGATCCTCAGATCAGGAATGAGGAAATGGGCACAAAGAGGCTCGGTAACTCGCCCACAGCCGGGCAGCTGGCAAGGGTGGGAGTGCGGGTCTACCTGATGGTTACCTTTATGTGCCGCTGGTTATTCCTTCAGGAAGGTGCTGAGCAAACGGCCTCACTTCATGCTTGGTGCAGTGCTGGGTGAGGAGGGAGCCCCAGCCTTTGAGAGCCCACAGTCTGGCTGGGGAAACAGACTAGGAGGCGTGGCCCTGGGGCACGATCCACGGCTGTGATAATGGGAAACCCAGAAGCAGCCCCTGGGGCCAGCGTCAGTTTCAGGGACGCCTTCCTGGAGGAAGTGGCATCTAAGCTGAAACCTGCAGGGTGGGTAGGAGTCAAGGCGGTGGTGGGGGTGGGGGGTGGGGGGCATTCTTGGCAGGAGCAAAGGGTTGGAGGATGGGATCCTGTGGCCCCTGGACCAGAAGACAGAGGGCTGCAAAGGAAGTCAGAAGGAAGTATTGGGGAGCTGCTGAAGCGATCACACAGCCTGAGTGATGCACACTGCTAGAAATTCAATGGGGAGTCTGTAACGGTGGGGGCAGGAGACGGGAGTGATGACCTCATCAGCTGTCTCTTGTTGGCTTTCTAGCTCCGGGGTGTCCATGGGTGACCACATGCGTCTCTCCAGCTTTGGATGAAACCTCCCTTTGTTCCTGGCCCCTTCTCTTGCACCCCCTTCCAAGTCCCAGAGTGATTGTTTCAGTTTAGACTCAGCATCTGCCCCCAGCCTGGCCTGCACTGACCATTGCCACGCTGTCCCTTGAAATAATTAGAGCCCTGAGAAAGAGCATCCTCCTGCAGCTCCTCTGTGGGAAAGGACATTTGGGGGAGGATTATGTGTGAAGGAAGCCAGGATCTCTGAGAAGTACAATATGATGGGCGCAAATCCTCTGGAAGTTGTGTTGAGTCACTGATCCCCGGAAATCAGGCAATTGCTCCTTCCTGGCTCCCACACACCTGAATAGACCTCTGTTCTACCCCATGCTATGCTGGACCTAGGGTTAGATGCACAAGTTTCTGTTCCCAGCTCTTTATTAATGCAGGAAAGGGCAATGCCCCAGTCAGGCTGCCAGCTGCCTCTGTCTCGATCTCTTCCATGCAGTGACAGCAAGATCCTTCACTTCTCTGGGCCTCAGTTACCATCTCTGTAAAATGGGGATAACACTAGTATGTCTCCCACAGGCTTATTGTAAGAATTCAATGCAATGGCGCTTGGCACAAATTGTGATGCTCAGTGAATGTCACCTACCATCATTATTTGTCAGCTCTCAGTGCCCATCTTCCCATGACCAACCTTCGCCTTCCCCTCAAGACCAAATCAGGATCCTCTGTGAAAACCCTCTATTTTGCCTTTTATTTTCTTATATAAGTTCCAACATATAATTCTTTTTGTATATAGTATTTGGGGTTGGGTTGAATTGTGCACCCCAACAAAATACATGTTCTTACTTTTAATCTGCATTCCTGTGGGTGTGAACTGATTTGTAAGGAGGACCTCATGACGATGTAATTTTTAGTTAAGGTTGGCCCAACTGAATGAGGGTGGGTCTGAATCCACATTACAAGAGGCCATAAAAAGACGAAACCAGAAGCTGGAAGCCAGGAAGAAGCTGGAAGTCAGAAGAGCAGACACGAGAAGAGAGCGATCACCATGTGACGGGAGGCAGAGATGCAACCAAGGAACCCAGGCCAGCCGGCACCAGAACCCTGCAGACTTCGGGGAGAAAGCACTGCATTGATGATGGCTTGATTTACGACTTCTGACCTCCCAAACCAGGAGCCAATAAATGCTTGCTGTTTAACCCAATCATTGTGTGGCATTTATCATAGATGCCTGGCAAACTAAGACAGTATTTGATTAATGTTGGTCTCACTGTCTTAATCAGGGTATGTTTTGCTATGCTGCAATAACAAACAAACCCCGACATCTCAGTGGCTCAACACCCAAAAGCCTATTCCCCAGTGATGCAAAACTCCACTGCAAGTCAAGCTGTCCTCCGCATGGTGACTCCAGATCTGGGAGTCACCCAGATACACCATCCCAGGGTGACCCAGAGTCACCCTGGGATACACCATTTCTGTATCCCAGGGGCCTTGCCAGTGTCCGGCACATAGTAAGTGTTCAACAAATGGTGTTTGCATGAAAGGATGAAGTTGGCTTGGAACCCTGACTCTGCCATTTACTTGCAGTGTTGTCTTAGAAATGTCTTAGCTTTTCTAGCCCTTCGTTTTCTGTTCTGTGAAATAGAGATGATGGTCCATAGCCTGCAGGGTGGTATGAGGCTTAGATGTGAAAGTACGTGCAAATCTTAATCCAGTCCTGATGCACAGTAGGTGCTCAATAATCTATTCCCATCACACTGGCCTATGGAGTAGCTCATCGTAGAGCACACACATGCAATAATGAAAATACTTTGGCCTGATGTATTACAAATTATACTTGGTTATGACCCAGATCCCTGAGACAGGTGTTAGGATCATCTCAAAGGTGGAAGCTGAGGCACAGGTGAAGATACCCAGCCTGGGGCTCTTTCTCATTCATCAAACAATAAGAAAACAAACAACCCAGTTTTTTAAAAAAAGGCAAAAGATCTGAACAGACACCTCACCAAAGAAGATATACAGATGGCAAATAAGTATGTGAAAAGATGCTCATCATCATATGTCATTAGGGAATCACAAATTAAAACAATGATGCGATACTGCTGCACACCTATTAGAATGGCTAAAATCCAAAACACTGATGACACCAAATGCCAGTGGGGATGGAGAGCAATAGGGACTCCCATTCACTGCTGGTGGGAATGCAAATGGTACAGCCCCTTTGCAAGACAGCTTGGCAGTTTCTTACAAAGTTAAATGTAGGCTTACCATACAACCCAGGGATCGTGCTCCTATGAATTTACCCAAACAAGTTGAAAACCGATGTCCCCAAAAAACCCGCACACAAATGTTTATAGCGACTGTTCATAATTCCCATACAGCACAAGTCATCTGGGAATAGCATGGGAACACAGACTGTATGATTAAATCCCAGCCCTGCCACTTCCTAGCTGATTGCCCTTGGGCAAGTCAGTTGCTGTCTGTAAAATGGGGGAAATAAGCGTTCCTACTTCAGAAGTTGCTGTGAGAAATAAATAAGTGTCTTCATGTGAAGGACTTAGCAGAATGCTGGATACACATGGGTTCTCCCTTCTACCATCCTGGTCAAATGTTGTCTGAGAAGTCTCAGTGCCCCAGATGAGATGACAGAGGTCCCAAAGGGAAGTTTAGCAATTCTACAAGGAGTGTTGGGAGACCCGTTGGTAACTGGGGCAGAAAACATTCTCAAAGAGAGAGTAAAATGCATGTGGCGGAGGGGCCTTAACACACAAATGGAACAGAGAACAGCGAAGGGAAGAGGGGAGAGTATGGGGGCTGGGGCTGGTTAACTCTTGTTCCAAGCCATGGGGCTCTGTGGATCTTCAAATTGACGATTCTGCAGTTTTCATTTCCTAAAAGTCAGACTTGGCTTGTGAAAAGTCATTTAACAACATGCAAAATGTGAAATGTCAACACTGCCTCTAAACTTTCCCTGTTAATAGGATCGGATTGAAGACTACCAATGACGAAGAAGGTGACAAGGATGTCAGCAACTGGGAGAAGTGTGTCCATGCAGAGGGAGCATCAGGACGAAGGCCTTGAGACAGGAGTGTTGTGTGCACTTAGTTGTCAGGAGGACAATCTCTTTGGAGAGAGATGAGGTACGAGAGGATAAGGTCAGTGGAGCAAGGGGGTACCTTCACTGGAGGATGGCCAATGGTGACCGGAAAACCTCTGTTAGCTGGGAAGGCACGTGGCTGGCATCTGCTCCAAAGTTCTGGTTTCAAAATGGCTTTCCCCCAGAACGTTCCTCTCTAGGCCACAGCTTCTCTTCAAAATATCACTCTCAATTGCTCTTGGGGTGTTTGTCCTCTCTTAGCTTCTCCAGAGCAAGAGTCTGCTTTCAACAGCCATCTTCAAACTGTCTCTCAGCTGCAACTGCTCTCTCAGCTCCTGTGCATTCTTCAAAGTGTCCCTCTTGGCTGTGGCTCCATTTCAAAATGTCATTCTCAGCTGCACTTTCTGATTTTGATAGTCCACTGAGGAAGGGAGTCTAAAACGTGCTGTATACTTTTTTTTTTTTTTTTTTTTTACTTCTTTGTGGGTTTAAAAATCTTTTTAATTATAGAAATTGTAGGTTTACAGAAAAATCACAAAAAAAGTACAGCATTCCCAGATACCCCCTCCCATTATTAACAGTTTGCTTTAATGTGGTACCTTTGATACAACTGTGGTATTAACTATAGTCCATAGTTTATATTAGGGTGTCTTTTTTCCAGTAACCACCCTATTTTTAACACCTCCAATTAGTGTGGTCCATTTGTTATAATTCATGAAAGAATATTTTTATACTTGTACTATTGCCTATAGTCCCTCATTTGCAATAGGGGTCACTGTGTTGTACAGTCCTATGTTTTATCTTTTAATTTTTTATTCTAGTTATATATATATATATATATACCACCTAAAATTTCTTCTTTAACCACATTTACATATATAATTCAATGCTGTTAATTACACTAACAGTGTTATCTACCATCACCACTATTCATTTCCAAAATTTTACAAACAACCCAAATAGAAATTCTGAACAAATTAAGAATTAACTCCGCATTTCCTACCCTGGTAACCTACATTCTAGATTCTAACTCCATGAGTTTGCTTATTCTAACTATTTCATATCATTGAGATCATACTATATATGTACTTTTGTGTCTGGCTTATTTCACTCAACTTAATGTCTTTAAGGTTCATCTGTGTTGTCGCATGTGTCAGAACTTCATTCCTTTTTTTAATGTTGAATAATATTCCATTTTACGTATACACCACATTTTGTTTATCCATTCATTGGTTGATGGACACTTGGGTTGCTTCCATCTTTTGACAATTGTGAATAACAGCCTTATAAACATCAGTGGGAAAATATCTTTTCAAGTCCCTACTTTCAGTTCTTTGGGGAATTTACTTAGTAGAGGGATTGCTGGGTCATATGGTAATTCTATACTTAGATTTCTGAAGAATTGCCAAACTGCCTTCCACAGCTGCTGCACCATATTACAATCCCAGTAGCAATGAATAAGTGTTCCTATTTCTCCACATCCTCTCCAAATTCTAATGAGTGTGAAAAGCAGTTTTGATTTGCATTTCCCTAAGAGCTAATGATGTTGAACGTATTTTCTTGTGCTTTTTAGCCATTTGTGATCTCTTTGGAGAAATGTTTATTCAAGTCTTTTGCCCATTTTTAAATTGGGTTGTCTTTTTATTGTTGAGTTGTAGGGTTTCTTTATATATTCTGGTCATTAAACCCTTATTAGGTATGTTGTTTCCAAATATTTCCTGTCCCCCCCCCCCCAGCACCCTCCATTATGTAAGTTGCCTTTTCACTTTCGTGAACATTTTTCACAAAGTTTTTAGTTTTGATGAGGTCCCATTTATTTATTCTTTTTCTTTTGTAGCTTGTGCTTTGGGTGTAAAGTCTGAGAAACCATCTCCTAACACAGATCCTGAAGATGCTTCCTACATTTTCTTCTAGTAGCTTTATAGTCCTGGTTCTTATATTTGGTCTTTGATCCATTTGAGTTAATTTTGCATATGGTATGAGATAGGGGTCCTCCTTCATTCTTTTGCATATGGATATCCAGTTCTCCCAGCACCATTTGTTGAGGAGGCTGTTTTTTCCCAATTTAGTGGTCTTGGCAAGCTTGTCAAAAATCAAATGGCTAGAAATGTGAGGGTCTACTTCAGAACTCTCAATTCAATTCCATTAGTCTATATGTCTATCCTTGTGCCTGTACCATGCTGTTTTGACCAGTGTAGCTTTGGAATAAGCTTTAAAGTCAGGAAATGTGAATCCTCCAACTTCATTGTTCTTTTTCAAGATGGTTTTGGCTATTATCAAATAAATTTGATAATTGACTTTTCCTTTCCTGTAAAGTAGGCTGTTGGAATTTTATTGCAATTGCATTCAATCTGTAAATCATTTTGAATAGAATTGACATCAAAAAAATATTTAGTCTTCCAATTCCTAAGCTTGGAATGTCCTTCCATTTATTTACATCTTCGTTGACTTATAGCGAAGTTTATAGTTTTCAATATGTAAGTCCTTTACTTCCATAGTTTTGGATGTTTTATCGCTATTGTAAATGGATTTTTTTTCTTGATTTCTTCTGATTGTTCATTACTAGTGTATAGAAACACTACTGACTTTTGTGTGTTGATCTTTTACCCTGCCACTTTGCTGAATTCGTTAATTAGCTATAGTAGCTTCATTGTAGATTTTTGGGGACTTTCTGTATATAGTATCATGTTATCTGCAAATAATGAAAATTTTATTTCTTCCTTTCCAATTTGGATGACTGTATTTCTTTTTCTTGCCTAATTGCTCTAGCCAGAACTTCCAGCACAGTGTCGGATAACCATGGTGACAGTTGGCATCCTTGTCTTGTTCTTGATCTTAAAGGGAAAGCTTTCAGTCTTTCACCATTGAGTATGAAATTTGCTGTGGGTTTTTCATATATGCCCTTTATCATGTTGAGGAAGTTTCCTCCTAGTCCCATTTTTCTAAGTGCTTTGATCAAGAAACGATTCTAGATTTTGTCAAATGCCTTTTCTGCGTCAATTGAGATGACCATGTGTTTTGTTCCCTTTGTTTTGTTTATGTGGTGTATTACATTAATCAATTTTCTTATTTTGAAACACTCTTGCATACCTGGGATAAAACCCACTTGATCATGGTGTATAATTCTTTTAACATGCTGTTGGGTTTGATTTGCAAGTATTTTTGTTGAGGATCTTTGCACCTATATTTATTAGAGAAATTGGTCTGTAATTTTCTTCTCTTGTAGTATATTTATCTGCCTTTGGTATTAGGATGATGTTGGCCTCATAGAATGAGTTAGGTAGTGTTCCCTCCTGTTCAATTTTTTTGGAAGAGTTTGAGCAGGATTGGTACTAAATCTTCTTGGAATGTTTGGTAGAATTTACCTGTGAAGCCATCTGGTTCTGGGCTTTTCTGTTTGGGGAGGTTTTTGATGACGGATTCAATCTCTTTACTAGTAATTGGTTTGTTCAGATCTTCTATTTCCTCTGGAGTCAGTGCAGGTTTTTCATGTGTTTCTAGGAATTTGTCCATTTCATCTAGGTTGTCTAATTTGTTGGCATACAGTTCATAGAATGCTCTCATGATCCTTTTTGTTTCTGTGGGGTCCATAGTAATGTTCCCCCTCTCATTTCTGATTTTATTTATTTGCATCTTCTCTCTTTTTTTCTTGGTCATTCTAACTAAAGTTTGTCAATTTTATTAATCGTTCAAAGAACCAACTTTTGGTTTTGATAATGCTCTCTATTGTCTTTTTATTCTCAATTTCATTTATTTCTGCTCTAATGGTTATAATTTCTTTCCTTCTGCTTGCTTTGGGTTTAGTTTGCTATTTTTTTTCTAGTTCTTCAGGTGTGCAGTTAGGTCTTCTATTTTAGCTCTTTCTTCATTTATAATGTATGCATTTAGAGCTATAAATTTTCCTCTCAGCACTGCCTTCATTACATCCCATAATTGTTGATATATTGCGTTCTCATTTTCATTTGTCTCAAGATATTTACTGATTTCCCTTGTTATTTCTTCTTTGACCCACTGATTGTTTAAGAGTGTGTTCTTTAACTTCCATATGTTTATGGATTTTCCAGTTCTGTGCCTGTTATTGATTCCAGCTTCATTCCATGATGGCCAGAAAAGATGGTTTGTATAATTTCAATCTTCTTAAATTTTATTGAGGCTTGTTTTGTGATCCAACATGTGGTCTATCCTGGAGAATGATCCATGTGTACTTGAAAAGAATGTATATCCTGCTGTACTGGGGTTTCGATGTTCTGTATATGTCTGTTAGTTCTATTTCATTTATCATATTATTCAGGTTCTCTTTCCCTATTTATCTATTGATAATATTGGTGTATTGAAGCCTCTAACTGTTATTGTAGATACATCTATTTCTCCTTCAGTTTTCCCTCATTTCTATATTTTGGGGCACCATGATTAGGTGCATAAATTGTAATGATTGTTATTTCTTCTTGATGGATTGACCCTTTTATTAACATATAGTGTCCTCCTTTGTTTCTAGTAACAGATTTTGACATAAAGTCTATTTTGACTGATATTAGTTTAGCTACCCCAGCTCTTTTTTGGTTACTATTTTCATGGAATATCTTTTCCATCCTTTCAATTTCAATCTATTTGTGTCTTTGGGTCTAAGGTGAATCTCTTGTAAACAACATAGAGTTGGATCATCCTTTTTAAAATCCATTCTGCTACTCTGTATCTTCTGATTGGGGAGTTTAATCTATTAACATTCAGTGTTATTACTGTAAAGACAGTGCTTACTTCAGCCATTTTGTCCTTTGGTTTTTATGTTTCATATATACTTTGTCTCTCTTTTCCTTTACTGCAACTTATTTTCTTCATAGTTGATCCTTTGTGGTGTATCTGACTGATCCCTTTCTCATCTGTGGTTGCCCTGGGGTGGTACTACACAACCTGCATCTGTAAGCTACTAATTCGAAAAGATACCAACTTAGCTTCAATAACATACATGTTCTCTGCTTGCACATCCCCTCTATATGTTGTTTTTGTTCCACATTACTGTTTTTATATTTTGTGTATCCATTATCAGGAAATATGCCTTTTTCTTGTTCAATTGTATTTTGACTCATAGGAATTAAAGAGTAAAGTTGTATATTGAGGATATAGTACTAATAGGTTTTGCAGTTACCCTTTTAATTATCTTTACTGAAGATCTTCATTTCTTCACACTATTCCAAATCTCTCTCTACTGTCTTTTCCTTTCAACCTGCAGAACTCCCTTTAGTAATTCTTGTGGGGCAGATCTTTTATTGGCAAACTTTCTCAGTTTCTGTCTGTTTATCTGTGAATATTTTAAACTCCCTCATTTTTGAAGGACAGTATTGCTGGCAGTTTTTCTCTTTCAATAGCTTAAATACATCATGCCACTGCCTTCTCACCGCCATGGTTTCTGAAGAGAAATAGATCTTAGTCTTTTTGAGGTTCCCTTGTAAAGTGACAGATCGCTCTTCTCTTGGTGTTTTCAGAATTCTCTCTTTATCTTTGGCATTTGACATTCTGATTTATATGTGTTTCAGAGGGGATCTGTTAGGGTTTATTCTGTGTGGAGTATGTTGTGCTTCTTGGACATGTATATTCATGTCTTTCCTAAGAGTTGGAAATTTTTCAGCCATTATTTCCTCAAATATTCTTCATGCCCCTTTTCCCTTCTCTTCTTCTGGGACACCCATAATGCATGTTTGTATGCTTCATGCAGTCACGCGAATCCCTGAGACACGGCTCCATTTTTTCTATTCTTTTCTCTGTCTGTCTTCTCACTGTATGATTTTGATTGTCCTGTGTTTTAGTTCACTGATTCTTTCCTCTGCCTGTTCAGATCTGCTGTTGTATGCCTCTAGTGAATTTTTAATCTCTGTTATTGTGCCTTTCATTCCCATAATTTGTTATGTTTCTTTTTATACTTTCAGGTTCTTCTTTATGCTCACACACTGTCTTCTTAATGTCCTTTAACTCTATATCCGTATTCTTCTTTACCTCCTTAAATTGATTTAGATTTCTTTGAACTTCTTTGATTAGTTGTTCCTAATCTTGTGTCTCTCTGAAGTTTTAATTTGTTCCCTTGACTGGGCCATATCTTCCTGTTTCATTTTTTGCTGATGTCTGGGCATCTGATTATCTCGATGTGTTAACTCTGAAGGTCAGTTTCTCCCTCTTGTCTAGGTTTTATTGTTGGTTGGCTTTGTATTAAGTCTCTTCTTTTCACTTGGTCTCTCTTATTCTGGACCTTCAGAGTAGCCCATGTTTAACTGTTCAGATAGTCTCAGCTCTTTTTCATCTGATTCTTGCCCTGGATATGTGGTACAATTTTTAAGATTGCACTTGTTGTGCAATTTTTTCCCCTCCAGGAGAATGCTTCCTTTCCTCTGTTTTTTCTCTGGTAATCTTGATGTGTTTTCTTTGTTTTTTGTGCTGAATTTTCCGCCAGCTCCTATGATTTGTTTAAATTCTCTCCTTCACTCAGTGCCCCTTTTTCCTTACACTTTTCAGTTCTGGGACTTGTCCTGTCTTACAGCAGCTCAGCCCTCCTGTTCTGGTTTGCTAATGTTGCCGTTTTGCAAAACACCAGAAATGGATTGGCTTTTTATAAAGGGGGTTTATTTGGTTGCAAAGTTACAGTCTAAAAGCCATAAAGTGTCCAAGGTAAGGCATCAGTGGCAGGGTACCTTCACTGAAGGATGGCCATTGGCATCCAGAAAACCTCTGTTAGCTGGGAAGGCACATGGCTGGTGTCTGCTGATCCCAGGTTGCATTTCAAAATGGTGTTGTCTAAAGGGTCAGTTTTCAATGGTTGTCTTCAAGATGTCACTCACAGCTACTCTGAGTTCCTTCTGTTTGTTAGCTCTTTTATATGCTCCAGTGATTTAATTCAGACCCACCCTGAATGGGTGGGGTAACACCTCCATGGAAATTATCTAATCAAAGGTCTTGCCCATAGTTGATTGAGTCATATCTCCATGGAAACACTCAATAAGTTCCAACCTAATCAACACTAGTATGTCTGCCCCCACAAGATTGCATCAAAGAATATGGAGTTTTGGGGGACATAAAACATCCAAACCAGCACACCTCCCACCTCCCTCCCCCCATATTTTTTTCTGAGAGGCTTTTCTGACTCTGTTTTCCTCCTCTTTAGGGTATTCTACCCTGGGACCCAGATGGGGTCAGTCCAGAATGGTGGGTCAATCCAGAAACTTCCACTTTGCATTTAGGTGGGCCAGTGAACAGTGACTGTACTGAGTGAGCAAACCTCTTGCCCACAGTCTGCTGCAGTCTCTCTCGTTGCTGTTCCTTTAACGACCCTTTGCCCATGCCCAGCCTGAAATACAAGGTTGTTGATGAAAAGTATCTTTAATAAGGCTGGACACAGTTTGCCTTATTAAAGACACTTGAATAAATAAAGTGTCTTTATTTATTAAAGACACTTTAATAAATGCCTTTTTTTTTATTTAAAGACACTTTAATAAATAAAGTAGCATCTTAACATGCTACTTTAACATTCTAAGTCTCAGTTACCTGTCTGTAAACTGGAAGTGTACAGATTATAGGTAAAGCCTGTCTAGCATCTGGCACAAAGTCTGCTCAATGAATGAAATCTATTATTTTTTATTGTTGTAATTTTTATTCCTATTACTATTTATTTACAGTGCTAGAATTCGAGATGTGCTCATTGAGGCTGTAAGGGCTGAGCCATGGACTTCACGGAAAAACAGTTGCAGCAGGAACAGAAGAGGGTTATGGGTGGTTCCATCAGGAAGGACCAGAAGGCATGGGCAGTAGGGTAAGTCTCTTAATACTTATTAATATTGATCAGAGAAAGCCACTGTGTCAGGTTTACAGAGATGGAGAAAAGAACTGCCCCTGCCCACAGCCAGGTCATGGGTGGAGACAGATTTATTCTAGAGCTGTGCTAATACAGGGGCCACTTTTAAGCACTTGAGAAATGGCAAGTGTGACTGAACAAGTTAAGTTTTAATTTTGTTTAATTTTCACTAATCTAAAATTAAATTTTAAGCCTGATAATTGGTTCGGTTATTGGAAAACTTTCATTGGTATTTACATGAACTCGGGTATATGAGTCTGCTTTTTCAACAGAAAATTTTATGAAATTTAAATACATTTCCATTAAAAATTTATCTGAATTAAGATGTACTATAGGTATAAAATACATATCAGATTTAAAAAAAATTAGTACTGCCCCAAAAGAGAATGTAAATATCTCATTAATGTTTTCAATAATGATTATAGTTGAAATGAAAATATTCTGATATTTTGGGTTAAATACATATATTATAAAATTAATTTCAACCTGTTTGGTTTCAATATTTTAATGTAGAGCCTGGAAAATTTTTAATTATTTTTGTGGCTTAGATATATTTCCTTTGGGTAGCTCTGCTCTATCTTTGTCAGCATTAAATATTACTGTTATTTTTAATTTTGGGCCATTTGATAGCCCAAAAAGGTATCTCATTTGTTTTAATTTCCCTTTCCTTGATTTCCAGTGAGATCAACATTTTCTCAGGTTTGCTGGCTTATAATTCTGGAAAGTGTATATTTATGTCTATTTTTCTACTAGAGAATTACTATTTTTCACATTGGTTTATAGCATATCTTTCTATATTATATATGGCATTTATTACTTTTTAAGGTTTACTGTTTGCCTTTGAAGTTTTGCTTATGATATTATTGAAGTTTTTATGTAATCAGATATATCAAATATTTCTTTTGTGTTCAGGAACCATATTATTTGATGATTTTTAAAAAACTGTTTCATTTTTACCATTTGGCTGGTTATTTATCTGAGCTTTTGTTTTAGAATGTGGTATGAGTTAAAGATCCAACTGTTAAACTCTTTGGAAAGAAACATTTTTCTATTTTAAATGAATTTTTAATTACTCAAAGAGTATGTATGTACTTTGTCCTGGTTTATAAAAAAATTGCTTTGGAGACTAAAGTCCACTCTGGATTCCAGTCCTGGTCTCCATTTCCTCTTCTCTTCTCTTCTCTGGGGCTGATCTCTGTTACGGGTTTATATTGTACATTTCCAGACCTTTTCCTATGCATTAATGTCTGCATGTTGAGAAACTATTGTTTTTGTTTTTATATTAAAAGAATCATATTTTATCATTCTTCAACTTGCTTTTCCCCGAACTTAATACATCTCAGAGCTGTATCAGCATGCTTAGGAAGAATCCCTTCTTTCTCGCCACTGCATAGTATTTTTATGGTGCAGATATATCAGAGTTTATCTAGCTATTCGCCCATTGGTGGGCATTCAGATTTATCTTCTATTTTGCTGCTGTGAACATCCCCATGCATTCATTCTTGTTTACCTGGGCAAATGCTTTCTGAGGGGAGATACTGAAAAGTAGAACTGCTCCATGCACTTGTTTTACTGCCAAAACATTATCCAAAATGCTTATGGCAATTTACCACCATGCAATGTATGAAAACACCTTATGAGACTTTTGGTGATTTAATAGGTAGAAATGTTAATTCAGTGTTTTCATGGGTTTTTCTCTGATTGCGGATCTGATTGAGGTCGAACCTCATTTCATGTGATCAATGGGTACTTGTACTTCCTCTTCTATAAATCATTTGTTTATACCTCCAGACAATTTTCCTCCTTATTTGTCCTTTTTAAAATTACCAATGTAAAAGAGTTTTTTTTTTAACCTAAAATAATATTCTAGATAATAACTAATTTTTATGTTAAAAATATCTTCTGGAATGTTATAGGTCTTTTAACTTTGTAATATGTTTTTTTTTTCATGCAGAACCCTAAAATTTTGGTAGGGTCAAATTTATCAGTCTTTTCTTTTATGGCTTTTAAAAAATCTTATTTGTAAAAATCTGTAATACCCTAAAGTCATAAAAATTTGCCTATATTTTATTCTAATATTTTTATAGTTTGGGTGTTTGCTGGTATTTATTTCTGTGTGTGATACAAGGTAGAGATTTATCTTTGTTGGAGGTTGTTCCCATTTGCTAATGCTGCCATTATACAAAATACCAGAAATGGATTGGCTTTTATAAAGGGAGTTTATTTGGTTACAAATTTACAGTCTGAAGGTCATGAAAATATCCAAATTAAGGCATCAGCACAAGTATACACCGAAGGAAGGCCAATGGCTTCTGGAAAACCTCTGTTAGCTAGAAAGGCACATGGCTGGTGTCTGCTGATCGCAAGTTGTGTTCCAGCTCCTCTCTCAGTGCCTGTGCATTCTTCAAAATGTTGCTCTTGGGGTGTTTTGTCCTTTCTTAGCTTCTCCAGAGCAAAGTCTGGGCTAGAATCTCCAAAGCGTTAGCAAACGTCTGCTTTCAACAGCCGTCTCCACTATGTGTCCCTCAGCTGCTCTCCAAAATGTCACTCTCAGCTGCTCTGAGGTCCCTCTGTTTGTGAGCTCTTTTATAGGACTCCAGTGATTAAATCAAAGACCCATGCTGAATGGGTGGGGTCACATTTCCATGGAAACATTCAAACAAGAGCTCACACCCTAATCAAAGGTGTCACTCACAGCTGGGTGGGTCACGTCTCCATGGAAACACTCAATCAAAAGTTTCCAACCTAATCAGCACAGATACATTTGCCTCCACAAGATTGCACCAAAGAACATGATGTTTTGGGGAACATAATACATACAAACCAGCATAGGGTTTCTCTAAGACCATCTCCATGCTCAGCAATTCACCGGGAGGGCTCACAGGATGCAGTATACAGTCAAACTCACAGCCGTGATTTATTACAGTGAAAGGATTCAAAGCAAAATCAGCAAAGGGCAAGAGGTATGGGGTGAAATCTCAAGCTTCCAAGAGTCCTCTCTCGAAGGAGTCACACAGGATGCGCTTAGTTCCTCCAGCAAATTGTGACAACATGTAAAATGTTGTCTAAAAGGGAAGCTCATTAGAGACTCAGTACCCAGGGTTTTCATTGGGAGCTGGTCACACAGGTACCTTCTGCCTGGCAAGTGCCAAAATTCCAGACTCCCAGAAGGAAAGCAGGTGTTCAGAATAAGCTCCATTGTTTGTAGTTTAGGTACAGTGAGCCTTTCTTAGTCTGGGAGTGGTGGGAACCGTCCCCAAATCCCAGTTCCCAGACATCAGCCAAGGGCTACCTTGCAAACAGGCCTGCTATGTTAACTCTTTCCTGCACAGGACCCAACTTTTTTTTCTAAAGGCATAGCTGATTGTTCCAACACTATTTATTGATGAATATTTTCTTTCCATGCTCATTTGAAATACCTCCTTTAAGATATATTAAACTCTTATCTCCATTTGGGTGTATATTCTCTTTCATTGATTTATTTGTGTATTTCTGCCCTATTATCATATAACTTTGTATATAAGTTTTTGGTATCAGATGGATAAATTTCCATTTTCTTTCTCGTTGTTGTCCTGCCTCCTTTTTTCAAATTTCAGAATAAGTTGTCAGGTTCTATGAAAAATATTATTGGGACATTGACTGGGATTGCATTAAATTTATAGAATAATTTGAGAAGAATTGACTGATATCTTTATAATATTGAATCATCTCATTTATGAAGTTGCTGTATCTCTCCACTTATATGAGTCTTTTTTTATTAGGTAAAGATTTATTGTTTTTTTCTATAAAGACCTTGTTTCTTATAGTTTATTCCTAGGCATTCTAAAGTTTTGTGGCTATTGTTAACTTGATTTTTAAAATTTCCTATTTTATCTTCTATTTGATTCCACTTGATGTATAGGAAAAATAATCATTTTTATGTTCATCTACCTGGCCTCTTTGTTGAACTTTCTTATTTTTAAATGGTTTGTCGATTGGTTTCTGTTCCGGTTTGCTAATGCTGCCATTATGCAAAATACTAGAGATGGACTGGCTTTTATAAAGGGGGTTTATTTGGTTACAAATTTACAGCCTGAAGGCTTTGAAAATGTCCAGATTAAGGCATCAACACAAGTATACCTTCAGCAAAGGAAGGCCAATGTCGTCCAGAAAACCTGTTAGCTGGGAAGGCACATGGCTGGCATCTGCTGATCCTGGGTTGTGTTCCAGCTCCTCTCTCAGCTCCTGTGTGTTCTTCAAAATGTTGCTCTTGGGGTGTTTTGTCCTCTCTTAGCTTCTCTGGAGCAAACACTGGGCTTGCATCTCCAAAGTGTCAGCAAAAGTCTGCATTCAATGGCCATGTTCAAAATATCACTCTCAGCTGCTCTGAGCTCCTTCTGTTTGTAAACTCTTTTATAGGACTCCAGTAATTAATGGGCGGGGCCACACCTCCATGGAAATAATTCAATCAGAGTTATCACCTACAGTTGGGTAGGTCACATCTCCATGTAAACAACTTAATCCAAATATTCCAACCTAATCAACACTACCATGTCTGCCCTCACAAGATTACATTAAAGAACATGGCATTTGAGGGGACATAACACATCCAACTGGCAGTTTCCTTTGAAATTTCTAGCTAGACTATTATATTATCTGTAAATAATAAGTTAGTATCCCCCTTTCTAATAGTTACCATTCTTATTCTTTTCTTGTTACATAGGCTACAACCTGCAGTATAATTTTGAAAAGTCACAGTGACAGTATGCATCTTTGTCTTGTTCCTAACTCTTAAAAAGTTATACTGGGGCCCATTTTAAGGATATTAATTTACTTCCATTGATTTGCAGGCAATACTTATATAATATCATAAAGCCTTATTGTGCTTTAATATATAGATGACTGAGTCACCACCAATAATTTTTTTTTCCTTAACTAATACTGCTTTATTCTTCTGATGTCTTTTTCTCATTCTAAATATGAACAACAGCTTGATTTGGCATAAAAATTTTAGGTCATGGTCTTAACCTTAAAAATCCTTTAGATTTTATCTTATTTTTTTCTGAAATATCTGTGGCCTTTTGTGGTTAACTTTTACTTTATCTTCCTGGAAATTTGCAGAATTGTTTATGCTATCCTTGTAATATATAGATTTTGCCAAGATATAGATCTTCTTTCACTGTATTTTTCATGGCATGCTTTTCTAATCTGTAAAATGAGAATGATTTTCAGCTCCAAATAATTTTTCCAACTAAGTCTTCGTGTTTTCTTTCTTGTTTTAATTAATTGGGGGAACCATCAGTTTTAAGGTTCACTCTTTTTTTCTTATTCTCCATATCCATTATCTTCTCTTTGGGTGCCTTCAGTTCTTTGGCCCTTTCTTCTGCTGTGTTGGACAAATGAACTTTCTAATGTGCTGATTGCGTTCCTCATCTTAGTGTATTGATCCACTGACATTCTGTTCGATTCACTAACCTCTTCTGAAACAAGGGAATCTTCTACCTTTGGGCATAGCTCAATTTAGAGAAAAGAGAGTCCTTAAGGTTTTTTTTCAGCACTAAGATCTTTAAAAATTGTCCATGATAATAATGGATTAAATTTGCATATATATTATGACTTTGAATGCTTTCATGCACGTCCTCTGATTTGTCATGCATGGGAGGGATTCATAACCCCATTTCACAGAGAAGATGAATTCAGGATGTTCTGTACTACTCAGGATATCACAACTCTTAGGGGAAGGCAGAGCCTCTGTTCCTTAACTCCTGGTCCTCAAATTGGCTGACCATTGAATCACCCAGGCAGCTTTCCCAAATCATTCTTGTCAGGATCTGTTTCATCAGATCTGTGTACAGGAAGCACACACCAGTGCCTGTGAAAGACGGTATAGCTCATCGTGAAGAGCACAAGAGCTAGACCCAGAGTGTGTGGTTTAAATTTCAGATTTCCCACTGTGTACCTTGAGCCTCAATTTTCACATCTGTACAAAATGGATAATAATAGTACTTACCTGTCAAAGTGAGGATTTAACAAATTAGTCCACATAAATTACAGTAACTGCTACATTGTAAGCACTTGATAAATTTTGTCTTCTTTGATTTATTATTATTACCATAGTTGTTGTTGTTGTTGTTATATAATCTTTTAGGACAGAAATAGACAAAGCACATTTAGAACACTTACTTATTCCCTTTTGCTAGTTCTTTCCTTCCCTTCCATTATCTCCCATTAAATAACATCCCACATAGATATATAAAGCTTTAAAATTTTTTTACATAGTTTGTACACACTATTAAAGACTTAGATCATGGTAATCCACAGAGTTTATTGCCCTAAAATGAAGCAAAATTGGCTGGCTGTAAAATGTGAACTACGTTCATGTGAAAGGCGGGGTGCACACATCAAGAGATATCAGTATACATGGTCAGACATTCATTCCATTTCAGAATCAGGCTGCTCTACAATTTCAGGTTATAAACTGATGTTGAGCAAACTTGTCAGGAGCTGGCATGTGAGCCCAAGAAGAAAAGCAAATATGCATGATTCCAGCTCTGGTTCCAAGGCACTGTGCTTCCTTCGAGTTTCTCTTTGGACTGTTTAGTCTAAACACAGCAGCCACTGGAAAGTTTCTCATGGACCCAGAGGCTGTGGAAGGGAAGTGAGCAAGAATCCTCTCTTGGATTCTGTCTCTGTCTCTCAGCCCTTGAGTTCAAAGACAGAGGCACCCAAGTATTTGCTGGGTTAATAAATTATTAACATCCACCGGGCTGTAAAAACTTTCCCTGGGAACATGACCAAGCTCTCTCTCTCCCATTCTTCTCTTTCTGGCTTGAGTGTAGCTTTCCTCTAATTTACAATCTGCATTATAATTACAAAATCGTGAGGCTGAAAGAGACTTTAACCTCAAGCATTATCTAGTCCAGCGATTTTGGGGGCCCCCATGGGGAAGAAGGGGGAAATGTAAAAGTATCTTCCAGGGTCTGCTACCTCCCATTTCAACCAGAGCAGACCCCTTATTTACATATTGAGGTTTGATGTGAAGTCCCAGTGTCATCTGGGGGTCTTCTGGCCCCTTAAGCGCTACATAAGATTGGTTGAAATCCCCATTCCATGGATTTTGGAAGTTCAACGTGCCCTTCAAGATTTCCCCAAATCCCCAGGGCTTCCTACAATCTCATCACAACTTCTTTGATTTTATGCTTCCACTGTCTTCTTATCTGCCTTTCATCATGAAGACTAGTTCAGTTTCTCTGCCAAGAGGTGGCCTCACTTAAGGGATGGAGTCCTGTCTCTTTGACCCTGTCCTTCCCTTCCTCCATCAGGACTCCCAGCCCCAAACAACAATGAACACAAAGCTGGTGCATTTAGCCAATTTTACTGGTTACTAGGGTTTATGGAGAAGAGCTACATTTCACAGTGAACAGCAAACACCTTCAAGTCAAAGATTGGCCTTTTTTTTTTTTTTTTTTTTTGCCTTCCTTATTTAGGAATTCTCGCTGGCTATGTTGATGCCCCAGCTTTTCTTCCCCAGCCCTTCTCTCCTCAAAACCAGTTGGGAGCAAAAACACAGCCTCTAACTTTCTCAGCCTGAGAAACTTGGGTCCCTCCTTTTTGGCCTCGCTTCCCGCCAATACCCGCACTCTCTGGGTTTCATGAAGCAATTTTCCAGGTATTTTCCTAAGACACAAACTGTCTTCACAGCGGCTGTACCATTTTACATTCCCACCAGCAGTGAATGAGTGTTTCAATTTCTCCACATCCTCTCCAACATTTGTAGTTTCCTATTTGTTTAATAGCGGCCATTCTAATAGGTGTGAGAGGGTATCTCTGTGGTTTTGATTTGTATTTCCCTTATAGCCATTGAAGATGATCTTTCCATTTACTTTTTAGCCATTTTCACAAACAAAGATGCTTCCTTCCCTAAGAGGAGTTCAGGTGCACATCAGTAAGAGTTCAGCTACAGACAGCAAAAGTCACCCAGCCCAGCTACTTCAAGCAGAAAAGGATTGGTCCCAGGAAGTGGTAGTTTACAAAATCTTTACAAAGAGGAGATCAGCAGGCTTTAGGTTTCCCTTCCAGGAACCCCACCCTGCCCCCAGAGTCACCCAGCCTTTGCTGCAATCTGGAAAGCAGCCGCTGCAGGGAGCTACCAATTTGGGATTCTGACAACCACATAGTCACCCAGCAACTGCCTCCACTGGTGCCAGCAAAATGAATTCCTCTCACGCAGGGCATTTTGATTGGCTGTCAGAATCATATCTCACATGACCATATCTGATTGGCTGAACCTAGCTGCTGCAAAGGAGTTTGGGAAATGTAGTTTTATGCTCTCTCCTCTGCAGAATGTGGAGGGGCCAAGGTGGAAAAAGTTGGGATGGGTGGTGAGGGAGTCGGTCCACAGAATCTGCCATGTGGTGTTTTCCCCCCCTGTTTGTTTATTGAATCTGCAGACTTTATTGAGATATATTCACATACAATATATTCTATCCAAAGTATGCAATCAATGTCTCACAGTATCCTTACTTAGTTGTGCAATCATCAGTCTCAATTTTACACAATTTTCATTGCTTCAAAGAGAAAAACAACAGACACACACAGAAAGAAAAGAAAGCCCCAAACACCCCATATCCCTTATCCCTCCCAATTATTTACCCCTAGTACTGGTGTGTAATAGTAAGGTATTACTGTTTAATATAGTCCATAGCATGCAATAGGTAATTTTCCTCATATACCATTCTGTTATTAACTCTTTGTACAAGTGTCATACATTTGTAGGAGGACATACAAGGACATGTTTATATTTATAGTGTTAATCAGTGAAATACATGACTTTAAACAACCCCTTTCAAATAAATTCACCTTCCCTCTGGCACTATTACTTATAATCCCAATAACAAACTACCATCATCTCTGTCCATTCCCAAACACTTAGGTTCAACCTTGTTAACAGTTCTGTAAATATTAGGTAACCACTCCCTTTCTCTAACTTCTGTCTATCTCTAAGTCCCCTATATTCTACATTTTAAGACTCCTAGTTTACATTTTCTAGGTGGTTCATATTAGTGAAATCATACAAGATCTGCCCTTTTCTGTCTGGCTTATTTCACTCAGCATTATGTCTGTAAGATTCATCCATGTTGCCACATGCTTCAGGACCTCATTTCTTCTTATTACTGCATAATATTCCATCATATGTATATTCCACATTTTGTTTATCCACTCATCTGTTAATGGACACTTGAATTGTTTCCATCTTTTGGCAATTGTGAATAATTCTGCTGTGAACATCGATGTGCAAATGTCTGTTCATGTCACTGCTTTCAGATCTTCTGGGTATATACTGAGTAGCAGAATTGCCAGGTCATTATGATATTTAGTTTTCTGAGGAACCACCAAACTGTTTTCACAGAGGCTGTACCATTTTACATTCCCACCAGCAGTAAATGACTGTTTCAATTTCTCCATATCCTCTCCAACATTTGTAATTTCCTGTTTGTTTAATAGCGGCCATTCTAATAGGTGTGAGAGGGTATCTCTGTGGTTTTGATTTGTATTTCCCTTACAGCCATTGAAGATGATCTTTCCATTTACTTTTTAGCCATTTGTATTTCCTCTTTGAAAAGAATGTCTATTCATAACTTTTGCCCATTTTGTAATTGAGTTTTTTTGTCATTTTGTTGTTGAATTGTAGGATTCCTTTATATACTGGATGTCAAAGCTGTATCAGATATACGGTTTCCAAATATTCTCTCGCATTGAATTGCCTCTTCACCTTTTTGACAAAGTTTTTGAAGCTCAAAAGTGTTCGATCTTAAGGAGTTCCCATTTATCTATTTTTTTGTTGTTGTTGTTCTTTTGCTTTGGGTATAAGGTCTAAGAAGCTACCTCCTATCTCTAGGTCTTGAAGATGCTTCCCTACATTTTCTTCTAAGAGTTTTATGGCACTGGTGTTTATATTTAGGTCTTTGATCCACTTAGAGTTAATTTTTGTATAGGGTGTGAGGTAAGGTTCCTCTTTCATGCCTTTGGATGTGGATATCCAGTTCTCCCAGCTCCATTTATTGAAGAGATGTTCTGTTCCAGTTCAGTGGATTTGGGGGCCTTGCCAAAAATCAATTGACCATAGATCTGAGAGTCTATTTCTGAACTTGCAGTTCAATTCCATTGATCAATATGTCTATCTTTGTGCCAAAACCATGCTGTTTTGACCACTGTGACTAATTGAATCTCTTTACTTGTGATTGGTTTGTTGAGGTCTTCTATTTCTTCTCGAGTCAGTATATGTTGTTCATGTGTTCCTAGGAAATTGTCCATTTCATCTAAGTTGTCTAGTATTTTGGCATATTGTCGTTCATAGTATCCTTGTATGATTTTTTAAAAATTCTTTGGGGTCTCTGGAAATGACCTCCCTGGCCCCATTTCTGATTTTGTTTATTTCCATCTTCTCTATTCTTGACTTTGTCAGTCTAGCTAAGGGTTTGTCAATCTTGTTGACCATATTAAAGAACCAACTTTTGGTTTTATTGATTCTCTGTATTGCTTTTTTGGTCTGCATTTCATTTATTTCTGCTTTAATCTTTATTTCTTTTCTTCTTTTTGCTTTAGGGTTAGTTTGCTGTTCTTTCTTCAGTTTCTTCAGTTGTTCGGTTAGGTCTTTGGTTTTAACTCTTTCTCCCTTTTTAATGTAGGCATTTAGAGCTATAAATTTCCCTCTCAGCACTGCCTTCACTGCATCCCATAAGTTTTGATATGTTGTATTCTTGTTTTCATTCATCTCCAGATATTTACTGATTTCTCTTGCAATTTCTTCTTTGACCCACTGAGTGCTTAAGAGTATGTTGTTTAACCTCCATATATTTGTGAAAGTTCCATTTCTTTGGTGATTATTAATTTCCAGCTTCATTCCATTATGCTCAAAGAAAGTGCTTCAAATAATTTCAATCTTTTTATATGTATTAAGACTTGTTTTGTGCCCCGGTATATGATCTATCCTGGAGAACATTCCATGAGCACTTGAGAAAAATGTATATCCTGGCGTTTTGGGGTGCAACAATCTATGTGTGTCTTTTAGGTCTAATTCATTTATCACATTGTTTAGGTTCTCTAGTTTCTTATTGATTCTCTGTATGGTTGTTCTATTTATAGAAGAGAGTCATGTATTGCAGTTTCCCACTATTATTGTAGAAACATCTATTGCTCCCTTCAGTTTTGCCAATGTTTGCCTCATGTACTTTGGAGCTCCTTGTTTGGGTGCATAAACATTTATGATTGTTATTTCTTTTGGTGAATTATCCATTTTATTAATATACAGTGTCCTTCCTTGTCTCTTATGACATCTTTACATTTAAAGTCTATTTTGTCTGATATTAGTACAGCTACCCCTGTTTTATTTTGGCTACAATTTGCGTGGTATATCTTTTCCATCCTTTTACTTTCAACCTATTTGTATCTTTGGCTTTAAGATGAGTCTCTTGTAGCACCATATAGATGGATCACATTTTTAAATCTATTCTTTGTATCTTTTAACTGGGGAGTTTAATCCATTAACATCCAAAGTTATTACTGTAAAGGCATTTCTTGATTCAACCATATTATCCTTTGATTTTTATTTGTTAGATCTATTTTTCCTCTTTTTATCCTTTAAGTTACTCTTACTAATATACTTCAATTCTGTGCCCAGATCCAGACCTCTTTCTCCTGTCTATTTTTTCAGAGCTCCCTTTAGTGTTTCTTGCAGGGCAAGTCTTTTGTTAACAAATTCTCTCAGCATTTGTTTGTGAAAGTTTTTAACTCTCCATCTCTTTTGAAGGATAGCTTTTCTGTATAAATAATTCTTGGCTGACAATTTTTGTCTTTCAAAATCTTAAATATATCATACCACTGCCTTCTTGCCTCCATAGTGCCTGCTGAGTAGTCAGTACTTAGTCTCATGGCTTCTCTTGCATGTGGTGGATCACTTTTCTCTTGCTGCTCTCAGGACTCTCTCCTGTTCAGCATTCGACAGTCTCATTATTATGTGTCTTGGAGTGAGTCTATTTGGATTTATTCTATTTGGAGCACACTGGGCTTCTTTTATTTGCATATTTATGTCTTTTATAAAGGTTGGGACTTTTCCCCAATTGTCTCCTCAAATAATCTCCATATCCCTTTATTCTTCTCTTCTAGGCCATCAATGATTCTTGTATTTGTGCACTTCATGTTGTTAATCATTTCCCCGAGATCCAATTCAAAGTTTTCCTTCTTTTTCACCATTTGTTCTTTTGTGTATTGGAATACAGTTGGTCCTCTAGGTCACTTATTATTTCTTCTGCCTCTTCAAATCTGCTGTTGTGTGTCTCTAGTATATTTTTAATTTGATCTACAGTAATTTTTATTTCCATTAGATCTGCTATTTTTCTATTCTTTCAGATTCTTCTTTATGCTCTTCTAGTGTCTTCTTGATATTCTTTATGTCTTTAGCCAACTCACTGAAGCCATTTAGGAGATTTATATGAACATTTTTGATTAGTTGTTCCAAATTCTGTGTATTCTCTGGCTTTTTAATTTGGTCATTTGGTTTCTTGTATCTTCATGTGCTTTGTGATTTATTTTTGTTGGTTTCTAGGCATTTGATTGTCCTGATAAAGCTATTTTGAAAGTTGATTTCCCCTCCTTGCCTACGGTTTTGTAGTTACTTGGTTTGTGTTGAAAGTCTCTTTGGCTCTTGGTTTGTCGGTAATTCCCAGCCAAAGCAAGTCTGGGGCCTCACGCAGGAGGTGCAGTTCTCTTTGGAGATCTGTTAGAGGCTGGGAAGAAAAGCAGTTTCTAGAGTTTATTTTCCCTGTCTTCCCAGCAGATGGCACTCTTGGGCCACCTCTGTCCCTCAAGCCCGCCTCTTCCTGACTGTGGCAGCTTGCTGGGCATGGTCCAGACCAAGTGAAAATCCAGTCCATGCTGCAGGTCTCCATGCATGTGGAAGCTGCCAGCTCCAGGGGTGGGGGGTGGGCACTGTGCACCTTGCTGGAGAATCCACTTATAGGCACAATGGGTCTGGTGATTCCCAGACTCCTGGCTGGAATGACCATGGGCTGTGGGACTGCATGGTTCAGCTTTGCTAGCCCACAGCCAGCCCAGGAGTGCCCTGCTTTTCACCAACCCACAAGACCCAGCCAGGTGTGCACCTGCAGGCCTCTGGGGTAGGGAAAGAGCTCCTGGTGCTGCAGTGCAGCTCCCTCCCTTGTCCCCACTTCTCCATCCATGCACATTGTGAGCATTCTGGGCCTCCATGGAGAAAGGATAGAGGCAGCGGGATCCAAAGTGTCTCTCTCACCAGACAATTGTCAGATAGGCTCTGCTCTGCATCACCCCCTTCTCCCAAGGGGAGGGCCCCCATCTCCCTCAAACCCAGGCACCCACAGTGGCCTGCCTCAGGGATGGGAGGTAGGCACTGGGCACTACAGTAAGGTCTATGTATGTGGATTAAACAAGTCTGCAGGCCCTGGGGTTCCCATATGGGAACTCCCTGCTGCAGGACTGAGAAGGGGGATCTCCCCAGCTGGCTGCAGAGGTGGGGGTGCAGAAGTGCACAGCACATCCAGCACCTGACCTGGCTGATGCATAGCAGCTGGCCCCAGGTGTGGTCACGATTGAATAAACTCACTCCGTCCTTTCAGTTGTAATTTCTCTGCCTTTTCATCCAGGTTCTCTTTATATAATGTAATGTCCCTCTCTGGCCCCTCATACCCTGGAACTGCTGTCCCAGTCATTTTCTGCCTTTGCTCTAGTTGTTCCATGGTGGAAGAGTGAGTTTTGCCTATCCTCCTCCACTGTCTTCCCAGAAGTCTCATCCACCAAATTTTGATTCTTTCCTGGGTGCCCTGAAAGCACATTACTCCCAACTTCATGATCCACTCCCAGTGTGCAGTGGTGTGTTTTTAAGGCAATATATTTTTCACCACTGCAGCAATCATAAAAAAGAAGTTTTCCTATAGATCAGGGTTTTTCAACTTCAGCACTACTAATATTTAAGCCAGCTAATTCTTTGTTGTGGGGGATGTCCATGCAGTATGTTTAGAAGCATCCCTGGCCTTCCATGGATGCCAGTAGCATCTACAACCACCACCCCTGCCCCAGCATGACAAACAAAAATGTCTTCAAACATTGCCACATGTCCTTTGGGGGCAAAATTTCTCCAAGGCAATAACCACTGCTATAGTTTAACAATGATTAAGGGATAAAAAGAATTACATCCCATGATCAAGTGAGATTTATCCCAGGTATGCCAAGCTGGTTCAACATTCAAAAACCAAAAACCAGCATGGTCTACTATATCGATAGACTAAGAAAAAAAAAATCATATGAATATATCTACTGATGCAGAAAAAGCATTTGAAAAATTCAACACCAATTATGATAAAAACTCTCATCAAGTTAGGAATAGAAGGGCACCACCTCAGCTTCCACAAAAAACCTACAGCTAGCATTATACTTAGTGGTAAAAATCTGAACACTTTCCCACAAGATAGGGAACAAGGCAAGGATATCTGCTCTCACCACTGCTATTCAAAGTAATACTGGAAGTTCTAGCCAATGCAATAAGGCAAGAAAAAGAAATAAGGCATACAGATTGGAAAAGAAAAAATCAAACTGTCCCAATTACCAGAGTATATGATTGTTTATGTAGAAAATCCAAAGGTATCTACAACAACATCAATCTTACAGAAGCAATAAGTAAGTTCAGAAAGGTCTCAGTATCCAAGACCAACATAAAAACTCAATTATATGACTAGATACTGATGATGAACATGTGGAAACCAAAACTGAAAACACAATACCATTTATAATCACTCCAAAGAAATTTAAATACTTAGGTATAATTAACAAACATGCACAGGATCTATATGTTGAAAATTATAAAATCCTGATGAAAGAAAGAACAGGAGATCTAAATAAATGGATAAATAAACTGTATTCATGGGTTGGAAGACTCACTATAGTAAAGATGATATTTCTTCCCAAATTGATCTGTAGGATTAATGCAGTTCTTATCAAAATCCCAGCAACATTTTTGTAGACATAGACAAGCTTATTCTAAAATTTATATGGAAAGGTACTGGCCCTAGAATACCTAAAACCATGTTGGAAAAGAAGGATAAAGTAGGAAGAATCCTTTACTAACATTAAGGTCTACTATGTAATGACCATAACCGAGACAGTATGTGGTATTGGCAGGAAGATGGACACAGAGATCATTGGGAGGATAAGTCTTTTCAACAAATGGTGGCTGGAGCAAGTGGCATCCATAGGCAAGAAAAAAAAGGACTTCAACCTAAACTCACACCTTATAAAAATTCAACTCAGAATGGATCACGAACTTATGTATGTTGTAAAGCTATGAAACTTTTAGGAAAATACTTACAAAAAAAAATCTTTGGGATCTAGGGCTAAGCAAAGAGTTCTTAAACTTGACATCAAAAGCACAGTCCATAAAAGAAAAACTGGATAAATTGAATCTCATCATTTTTTAAAAAATAAAAAAAACATTTGCCTTCTGAAAGCCCATGTGGAAAGGAGGAAATGACAAACTATAGAATGGGAGAAAATATTTGTAAATCACATATCCAACAAAGTATTGGTATCTAGACTATATAGGAACTCTCAGTACTCAACAGTAAAAAGAAAGAAACACAAAGGATGCTATCAGAAAATGGGTAAGAGACATGAATAGACATTTCACCTACAAGGATTTACAGATGGCAAATAAGCACATGAAAAGATGTTTAACATCATTAGCCATTAGGGAAATTCAAATTGAATGCACATGTATCAGAATGGCTAAAATAAAAAATATTGGCAACATCAAATGCTGGTGAGGATGCAGAAACTCTGGATCACTCATTCATTGCTGGCAGGAATGTAAAATGGTACAGCCACTCTGGAAAATTGGCAGTTTCTTTAAAAAAAAAACTAAACTAAAAATGCAACTACCATTCAACCCAGCAGTTGTACTCTTGGGCACACAGCCTAGAGAAATGAAAACTTATGCTCACACAAAAGTGTGTACATGAATACTCATAGCAACTTTATTCATATTAGCCCCAAATGGGAAAGAGCTCAGGGTCCTTCACCAGGTGAATGATTAAACAAAGGGAATACTACTCAGCAACCATAAGGAAAGAACTACTGATACATGCAACAACTTGGATGAATCTGGAGGGAATTCTACAATTCCAACAGATTATGTACTGTATGATTCCATTTTAAAAATCTCTGAAATGACAAAACTATAGAAATAAAGAGCCACTTAGTGGTTTCTGGGGATTTGAGTCAGAGGAGTGGAGAGAGAGGTGAGTGTGGCTCTCAGAGAGAAACATGGGGTCCCCTGGGGTGCTGGCTGTTGTGTACGTTGACTGTCATTGCCAGCATTCGGCCTGTGATGTTCTATGATGGTTTTTCAAAATGTTACCATTATAGGAAACTGGGTAAAGGGGATATGGGATCTCACTTTATTGTTTTCTTACAACTACATATGAATTTATAATTATTTCAACATAAAATGTTCAATAAAAAATTACACTGAGAAAAGATAAAAGAGAAAGAGAGGCAGACAGACTTAAGTATCAATCAATTACAATGTGGCAGGCCAACAGGATCCTGAATCAAACAAATCCACATTGAAAAAAAAAATACTATGTGATAATTAGGGAGATTTGGACATTGACAGGATCTTTGATGATATTGAATAATTCTTTCAGTTTGGGGGATATGTTAGTTATTTTTCAGTAGATTCCTTATACAGTTGCTGTAAAGACTAAATGAGTTATTAAAAAGTTGTTTAATTTCTACAGAGTTTGGGCTTTATGATAATTTTCACCCCAGCTTTGCCTAGAAAATTATGTTCATTCTTAGAATGACATGAGAGACCCCTGCCCCAAACTCATGTGTCCCTGAGCTAGCAAGCCTTCATCCCTCCTTCGCCCTGTGTGATCATCTGCTCTAGCCAACAGACCTGTTTTCTGCCACCATCCTGTTACTCACTCATGCCCCCTGTCAGGGGTGCCCTCCCCAGAGCCCCAGCCCCCCCCCAACACGGACAGACCCCAACAGGCCACCCAGCTCAGTTTGAGAAGGCCACGAGCTGCCTTCCAAGTGGGGTCCAGGAAACTGCAGGTCTGCTAAGGGTATCGTCAAGGACGTCTGGGTCCCTTCAGCTCAGACCTCAAGAGCACCACACTCTTAACTAAATGGGGGTCACTGATCCCATCTCCCCATCCTAATCACCGTCCTTTCCCCATGCACCAGAGCAGATGGTGGTCATTTGCCTTCACTCTCCTCTGTCTCCTAATTAGCATTGTTCTTCCTCTGCCAGATGGTACATGATGACCCTTGTTTTGAGTCAAGTGTTCCTCTGGGGACAGGGGAGGAGCTTGCAGCAGCTTTGAGGAGTGGCAGAGTAGCTTTTGGAGACTCTGGCTCACAGTGGGGTGTGCTGAATAGGATGCTGTAGAAGGGATGTGTCAGGAACCCCAAACAAGGCACCCCCTGTCTTAGTTTCCCTGGCTGCCATAACAGAGCACCACAGTCTGGTTGCCTTAAATGACAGGGATTTAGTGTCTCCATTCTGGAGGCTTGAGTCTGAATCAAGGTGTCAGCTGGGACATGTGTCCCCTGGAGTCTGCAGGGTTCTGGCGGTGTTCGGAAACCCATAACTCAATCTCTGCCTCCATCCCATGGTCATCTCTCTTTTCATCTGTATCCAAATTTCCTTGCCTTACAAGGGCACCAGTCATTCTGGATTAGGGCCCATCCTGATTGGGTTTGGCCTTATCTTAACTAATTCCATATTCAGAGATCCACATTCAGTGGATCGGAGGTTAGGACTTGAATGTATCTTTTTGGGGACATGGTTCAATCCATAACTCCCCTATACAGTCCATTCTCATTCGCCATAGTTATGCTCTGTAAAGTCACCGCACACTCTGAATTAGCAAATACTGAGCCATTGCTCCTAGGGAAATACAGGGTTAGGTTCCCACGAGCCTCTGGCCACATTTTCATCAACCAGTCCATACATAACCTTGTTTTATGCATGTTTCTGCTTAAGGACACCTTATTTAATAGATATTAATGTTCATTCATTAACAATAAACTCAAAGCCAGCAGCACTATAACTCAAGCCTGAATGAAGCTTATGTAATGTATTTTCTCTGTGAGGCACATCACAGCCATCTTGCACTTGGGAACACTAGACAGCACTTCAGTACTACACTGGGGGTCCATTTTAAACAGCAAACTTTCCAACAGCATAAAAACATGAAAACCATGGCACTAAATACACCATGAAAAGGACACTTGTTTAGAGTATGAGAGCTGAGACGAGACAGAGCATTGTCTTATTTAACCTCAGCTGGGTACAGGCACATTGGGTGACTTCTAGGTAGAGGGTAAGGACCCAGGATCTGGAGGGTGTCTAACTGGTCGTAAGTCCTGGCCCCTCTGCTCACTAGCTGAGTGAACCAGCAAGTTGCTTAACCTCCCTGTGCCTCACTTTTCCCATCTGTGGATGGGGATAATATAAAATTCATGGTGTGGAGGAAAGCTTGCAGCCTGGCACAGGTGATCAGTAAGCAGGAGTGGTATCACTTCTCAGACTCCCCCACAGTCTTCCCCTTAGTTATTTTTCTTCATGGGGAAGAACCTCCTGCCCTCCCTGTCCCCCATCAGTGCCAGAGGTTCTGAATGTTAAAGGTCTGTGAATTAGTTTCCACTTGCTGCTGTAACAAATTATGCAGCCTTAGTGACTCAGAAGAACACTGATTTATTACCTCATCATTCTTGTGGTCAGACGGCCAAAATGGGTCTCACTGAGCTAGAATCATGGTGTCAGCAGGGCTGTGTTCCTTTCTGGAAGCTCCAGGGGAGAATCTGTTTCTGCCTTTTTTAGCATCCAGAGGCTGCCCGCCTTCCTTGACTCATGGCCCATTCTTCTGTCTTCAGAGCAGCCATCACTGATCCAGTCCTTCTCTCCCGGCCTCACTCCAACTTCCCTTCTGCCTCCCTCTTCTACTTTGAAGGGCTTGTTATTACATTGGGACCATGCAGATAATCCCGGATAATCTCCCAACTTTAAAGCCAGCTGATGAGAAACCTTGATTCCCCTTTGCCATTTAACATGACATAGTCATAGGTTCTGAGGATTAGGATGTGGACATGTTGGGGCATTATTTTTCTACCACAGTCCATGACCTCTCTCAAGCACGTGTCCTGGGGCAATGAAGACAGCAGCTCTTGGTGATAGAAGAAAATTTGGTGCCCAGACAAGGGAAAGATGAAATGTGTCCAGGGCAATGAAAAGTAGCTCCTGTGGTCAGGAAGAGAAGCTGGCTATGTCTGGGACCACAACTCACCTGAACAACCAGCAGTGTCCAAAACACCACGGACACCTCACTACCTTCTGCACAGCTCCCATTCCATCCACATTTGTTCCTCTCCAGCTCCCCCTTGCCCAGGAAACGGCACCCCTACTCCATTTCTGGCTCAGGACAGAAGGGTGTCATCTTGCCTTCTCTTTCCCCCACATGGCCATATTCAATATATCGCCAAGACCTATCCATTGTGTTCCTCTTCTCTGCCTCTCCAGCATCTCCACCCATCTCTTGCCTTGATCACTCTCGCTGCCTCCTGCCTGTTTGCCCAGCTCTGCTCTTGTCCCCCAGTTCTCCACTCAGCACCCAGAGGGGTCATCTCAGACTTAACCAGATCCTCCCATTTCCCCCAACTGGTCTTCAGATAAAGCCTTGTGTGACTTGTGTCCTGCCTCCTTCTGCAGTTGTCCCCTTCTCAGGAAAGCGTTCCATGACCTCACTCCCAGCCCAGTTGCGTTCTCCTGTGTTAAGTTCTAATAGCATCCTGTACTTCTCCTCCAAAGCACATTTTATGTCTATACTCAAGTCATTAAGTAACTCATCCATAAATGTCTCCCCAGTTATAAGCTTCACAAAGGCAGGGATGCTATGCCAGTCTTACTCATTTCTCTATGATGAAAATGAGAAGCAATTTTACCACGGGCACTTATCATGTCCCAGGCACCCCCGAGTTCTTTGTATGTGCAACTTTAGGAGATAGGTACAGTTGTTATCCCTTTTTAAGATGGGGATTCTGAGGCATAGCAAGGTTATGTAACTTTCTAAATTCACCCAGCTGGGAGGGGATAGAGCAGGGTTTAAGCCCAGGCAACCTAACTCCAGAGTTTAGGACAGACCAAAAGCCACCTCTCCATCCTCAAGACAGAAGAGACACATAACAAATTGCATTTTGCTGACAACTAATTATATTTGGCATTTTTTTCATGTGCTTATTGGACATTCATATATCTTCCTTTGTAAAGTGCCTATTCAAGTCTTTTCCCCATTTTTATCTTATCTTTTTACTATTGAGATGCAATATTTGTTTATAAATTCTGTATACAAGTCCTTTGTCAGATATATATATATATATTAGAATTTTTTTCTCCCAGTCTGTGCTTACCTTTTTATTTTCTTAATGGTGTCTCTTGGTGTACAAAAGTTCTTTTTTTTTTTATACCTTTTTTCCCTTTATTAGAGAAGTTGTGGGTTTACAGAATAATCATACACAAAATACAGGATTTCCATATACCATCCCACCACTGACACCTTGTACTGATGTGGACCAATGCTACGAAAAGTTGATGATAGCACATTTTTATAATTGTACTATTAACCATAGTCCATGGTCTAACTTAGGGTTCGTTGTGTAGTGTAGTTCCATGAATTTTTTTTTTTAATTTCTATTCTGTTACCATATATACAATCTATCATCTCCCATTTTAATTTCATTCAGATAAAAATTTCAGTGCTGTTAATTACATTCACAATTGGTGCTACCATCACCACCATCCATTGCCAAAATATTTCCATCATTCCAAACAGGAACCCCTTCCCCTGGTAACATATATTCTAGATCCTAACTCTTTGAATTTGCTTATCCTGATTCTTTCAAATCAGTGAGATCATACAATTTTTGTCCTTTTGTGCCTGGCTTAATTCACTCAACATGATGTCTTCAAGTTTCATCCATGTTGTAACGTGTCAGGACTTTATTCCTTTTTATGGCTGAATAATATTCATTGTATATATAGACCACATTTTATTTATCCATTCCTTAGCTGAGGGACACTTGGGTTGTGTCTATCTTGTGGCTATTGAGAATAAAGTCACTATGAACATAAGTGTGCAAATATCTGTTCAAGCCCCTGCTTTCAATTCTTTTGGGTATACACCTGGTAGTAGGATTGCGGGTCATATGGTAGTTCTATACCTAGCTTTCTGAGAAAAGTTTTTATTTTGATGAAGTTTATTTTAACTTCTAAAAAAATTTTTATGATCCTTTCTGTTCCTTGTCTAAGAAATCTTTGATCACTCTCAAGGTACAAAGATACATCCTTATGTTTTTCTAGAAACTTTATAAATTTAGCAGGTATATCTAGGTCTTTGACTCATCTCAAATTAACTTTTGTGTATGAAATGAAGTATGAGTCATAGTTCATATTTTTCTATGTGGATATCTAGCTGTTCCAGCACTGTTTGTTGAAAAGACCTTCCTTTCCCCATTAAGTTGCTTCAACACCTTTTTTGAATCAATTGATTTTATACGTGTGGGCTCGCTTCAAGGTTCTCTGTTCTGTTCTACTGATCTATTTGTCTGTCTTCATGCCAGAACCATCCTTTTTTTCCAGAATTGTTTTGGGTTTTCTAGGTCTTTTGCATTTCCATATAAATTTTAGGTTCATCTTGTCAGTTTGAAAAAAATCCAGCTGAAATTTTTATTGAGATGACATATAATATATATAGATGAATTTGAGAAGAATTGATATCTTCAGAGTATTTACTCTTCCAATCCATATATATGATATATCATAGATGAATTTGAGAAGATCTGGTATCTTCAGAGTATTTCATCTTCCAAAGCATATATATGATATATGATGTATCTATTCATTTATTTCAGTTGTTTTCTCTCAGCGATGTGCTGTAGTTTTCAGTATAGAGGTTTTACAGGTCTCTGGTGAAATTTATTCCTATGTATTTTATGTTTTTAATGCTATCATAAATGGTAGTTTTAAAATTTTGTTTTCCAATTATTCACTGCTGGTATAATAGAAATAAATAGATTTTTGTATAATTTTTATATCCTGTAATGTTGTTAAATTCATTTATTGGTTCTAGTGGGTTTTTTTGTGGATTCCTTTGGATTTTCTATATATTAAATCATATAATCTGTATATAAAGATAGTTTTAGTTCTTCCTTTCTAGCTTTTATTCCTTTCTTTTCTTGTTTTATTGCACTGGGTAGGACTGCCAGTAAAATGTTGAATAGAAGTGGTGAAAGCAGACATCTTTGACTCATTTCCAATCTTAGGGAGAAAGCTATCTTTCACTGTTAAGTATAATATTAGCCGTAGGATTTTTGTGGATATGCTTTATACTGTTGTCTAGCAATTTTTTTCATAAACGCATGTTGATTTTTTTCAAAGCCTTTTTCTGCATCTATTGAGGCAATCATGTGGTTTTTTCTGTCTATTCTCTTGATGTGGTGAATTACATTGATTTTCAAATACTAAACCGATATTGTATTCTTGGAATAAACTTCACATGATTGCTGGGTTTGATTTGTTAATATTTTGCCAAGGATATTTACATATATATTCATGAGAGTTATTGGTTTGTAGTTATCTTTTCTTCTAATGTCTTTGGTTTCATATTTGATTTTATGTTGGCCTCAAAAAATGAGTTTGGAGGTATTCTTTCCTCTCTCTTGTGAGTTTGTGTAATATTCATATTGTTTATTCCTTAAATGTTTAATAAAATTCACCAGTGAAGCCTTGGGCCTGAAGTTTCCTTTGTGGGATGCTTTTTGATTCAATTATTTTAATAGATATAGCACTTATCAGATTTGCTATTTCTTCCTGGTAAGTTTTGGTAATTTGTTTCATCCAAGGAATGTAATGATTTTATCTAAGCTATCAACTTTATTGAAATAATTGCTCATAAAATTATCTTATTATCCTTTATATATCAACTTTACTGAAATAATTGTTCATAAAATTATCTTATTATCCTTTTAATGTCTCTAGGATTGCAATGATGCCCTCTCTTTCATTTCTGATGTTGAGAATTTGTTTTCTCCATTTTTGTCTTAATCATTATAAATAATAGCATATCAATTTTATTAACCTTTCCAAAGCATCAATTTCTTTTAAACTGATTTTCTCTATTACATGTTGTCTGTTTGATTGATTTTCAATCTTATCTTTATTGTTTCCTCCTTCAGCTAGTTATGGGTTTAATTTACTCTTCTTTCTCTAATTTCCTAAGGTAGATGTTTAAATAAATAACTTGAGACATTTCTTCTTTCAGATCCAAAAACTCCCATCTGAGCCCTGCTTTAATATGGAAGCACTGATCCAATCTTTCTTCTCCTTCTGATGCTCCACTTACATGTATATTGGGCTGCTTGACACTGCCCCACAGGTCACAGAGGCTCTGTTTTTCCAGTTTTTTCTTCTCTCTGCTTTGATGTGGATAATTTCTATTGCCCTGTTTCCAAGGTTATTAAGCTTCCTTTTTTTCCCTGCAGTCTATAACCTGCTGTTAATTCTATTCTGTGAAAATTTTCATTTAAGATATTGTATTTTCAGTTCTAGAATTTCCAATATTTTAGTTTCCACTTTCTATTTAGACCCCCTATTTGTTCCGTCATTTTCTTCTTGTTTTCCTTTAAATCCCTGACTAAGTCTTTGTCTGCTAATTCCATGCTAGCTGTCATTTCTGGGTATGTTTTATTGACTGATTATTCTCTGGGTGAATAACCGTTTCCCTGCCTTTTCTTGTCTGGTATATATTTTATTATGTGCTGTATATTACGGATCCTCCGTTGTTGAGTTTCTGGATTTTTCTGTCTTAAAATAATTTTTTCAGTGGGCATTTATTGTGGATCAGCTTGATCCTTTTGAAAACACACCTTTCAAAACCTTGTCCTTGATATTTGTGACTGCAGGTCTGGGGACCCCAATCCCCAAGTCGGGGCCTCTCTGGGGTCTCTCCCACGTGTCCACGTGCTCAGTGAGGCCCTCCCCTCTGGCTGGGTTGGGGGCCACTGCCTCCCAGCACTGGGTGAGCTCTGGTATTTGTTCAGATCACAGCAGAGCAGTAAATACTCTCTCCAGACAGTTCCTTCCCCAGCAGTGGTTCTCAGCCCAATGTCACGCAGGACTGCTCTTTGCGCTGACAGCGTTCACCCCTACGCGGATCTCAGAAGCTCCGTAGTTCTCTCCAGGACACTTCCCCACAGAGTCCAGCCCGTTCAGGTGCCCCAAACTCCCGTCCTTCTGTCTCTTCAGGTTGCCTCGCTCTGAGGACTCCCTCTTTCTTTGCTGTCGTCCAGAAACAGACTCCAGGAAGAAATGCGGGGCTCACCTTACTTGTGCCCCTTCTCTCGGGGATGCCAGTGCTGCAGAGCCCAACGTCCAGTCCGAGCACAATCATCTCTTATATGTTGCCCAGTTCTATAGTTGTTTATTGCAGAAGGCTTACCCAGGTACCAGTTACTTCATCGTGGCTGGAAGTGGAAGAGAGAACAACGTTTTCACTCTAAATTAAACTGATGAGAAGAAGGGCTTGCTGATAAGAGGAGCTGGGAGACAGCTAAAACATTACTCACCTCTACCTTGAACAATCACAAGGAAGAGACAAGGTCACCTTTTCCTGCTGTTCTTTTCCTGTCCTGTTGACATGGGGAATGATGGAAAATTGACTTGGCCACAGTTCAAAGTCTTCATGTTGCCCTCTTGTCCCTACATCCCCTACCTTTCTAAATATATATACACATTCCTCCAAATAGCCCTGAAGTCTAGGGTGGTCGTCCTATTTGACAGATGGAACGACTGAGTTTTGGGGATACTGTCAGGCTGGGCACTCAGCAGCCACGGCTTCCTAACTCCAAAGGCTGTGCTCTTGGCTGCAGCAAGTTGCCTCCCATAAAGTGTGCACTGGGCCATTCCACCTCGATTCATTCATCTTAGGGCTGGAGGAGTCTTCAGGGTCATCCAGCACCACAGCCCACCCTGCACAGGGGCTTCTGCACATTTCTGACAGATGATACCTCACTTCCGCGTGGAAAGGGTTCCGTGACGGGAGGCTCAGCCCTCTGAGAGAGGAGAGAATGAATGTACGCTTTAGAGTAGCCCAGACCTGGGGTTGACTCCCGTGAGGATTCATGGTCCCAAATAGATTTTTAAAGCTAGCTGTGTCCCCAGGAAGGTTCTAGGCACTGGGGAATCCAGGGTGAATAAGACACTGCCCCCCCCCCCCCCAAAGTGTTTAATTTTATTTAGGGCTGGGAAGCTGGACTTTCTCATAAAGGTCAGTTTCTCCAAGAGCACTGGCTCTGTCCTTCAGGATGTGACTGACGTGGGTTGAAGTGGCAAACGGATGACACGTTAGACGGTGTCGAATCACATAAGGGAGAAGATGTTCCTTTTCCTTTCCCTTTCAAACCTGATCATAGCAAGGAGAAAGTCTCACTTGGGTTCTCACTTGCTTTAATACCTTTCTAACACTTGGTAATTTCTTTTATTTTTTAACAAAACGAGGGCAGGCCTTAGACAACAGATGCTTCTTAGATATCAGTCATGGGCTTGTTTTTTGTATTTATTTTTATAGTTACTATTTCTTCTAAGTGATAGTTTTTTCATTTAGAGGAGTAACATAAAGTTTTCTTTTTTAAAAAAAAATTCAGTAAAAAAGTGAGAGACTTGAAAGAAAAATGATAAGTGAAGTAATGATTGCACATAAAAATTTAACCAAGTGGTGTGCAAATGACCAGAGTTTAGGCAATGGAAAACCGCTGAAGGCTTTTTAAATCACTTAATTGAGATATAATTTATATAACATAAAATTCAGCCATTTAAAGTGTACAGTTCAGTAGTTTTTATTATATTCACAGAGATGGTGCAGCCATCACAATGATCTAATTTTAGAATGTTTTCAACACCCCAAAAAGAAACTCTAGCCATTAGGAGTCACTCCCCATTATCCCTGCCCCCCACTCCTGGGAAACATGGATCTAATTTTCTGTTCTATGGTTTCCCTTTCTGGACATTTTATATAAATGGAATCATACAGTCTATGGCCTTCTGTAACTAGCTCCTTTCAAGCAGCATGATGTTTCCTAGGTTCATCCGTGTTGCAACATGGATCAGAATTTCGTTCTTTTTCATGGGTAAATACCATTCCATTGTATGGCTAGACCACATGGCATTTATCTGCACATCAGTTGATGGACATTTAGGTTGCTTCCACCTATTTTTTTTGGCTATGATGAATAATGCTGCTATTATTTGTGAACAAGTCTTTAAACACCTGTTTTCAGTTCTCTTAGAGATATACCAAGGAACTGAATTGCTAGATCCTATTCTACTCTATATGTTCAACCTTTTGAGGAACTTCAGATTGTTTTCTAAGCATCTCCTCTATTTTATTTTCCCACCAGCAGTGTGTGCGATCCTACTTCTCCACATCCTCGCCACCACGTTCGTTGTCTGCCTTTTTGATTATAACAATCCTAGTGGGTGTGAGGTGGTATCTCATTGTGGTTTTAACCTATATTTCCCTAAAGACTACTAATGTTGGACATCTTTCCATGTGCTTATTACCCGTTTTTATTTATTCTTTGAAGAAATGTCCACCGAAGGATTTTGAGTTAGGGCACATGGCTGCTTGTTTCCTAGGTTGCTTAAAGCAAATACCATGAAATGGGTCAGGTTAAACAGTGAGAATTTATTCGCTCATGCTTTTGAGGCCAGGAAGATGTCCAAATCAAGGAATCATCAAGGCAATGTCTTCTTCCCAAGGACTGGCTGCTGGCGATCCGTGGCTCTTCTGTCACATGGCGAGGCGCCTGGTAGCAGCTGCTGGTCTCTCCCTTCTCCTCTGGGTTTCGGTGATTTCAGCTTCTTGAGCCATGGCTTTCTCTCTCTGTCTGAATTTCATTTTCTTATAAAGGACTCCAGTAAGGGGATGAAGACCCATCCTGATTTAGGTGAGCCACACCTTGACTGAAAAATCATCAAAAGGTCCTACCTACAATGGGTCCACACCCACAGGAATAGATTAGATTTAAGAACATGTTTTTTCTGGGGTATCTACAGCTCCAAACCCTCACAGTGGTGAATGAGTTGGCACTGGATGATGGCTTAGAATGTGATGACATCAGAGGCAGGGCCTGGAGTACAGTCAGTCCTCAAATATCACATTCTTCTCTTTATTCTCTATTAACTCAATTTTTAATAAAAGGATTTTTTTTTTTCATTTTTGAACCAAAATATGCCCTCCTGAAATGTCCAGTCTTAAAAGTCTCTTTGTCCATTCCCCAGTTCTCCTGGGTCTTCACAGAACGAGCCCACTCTGCTCCGACCCCAGTTTGAGGCCAGGGGCCGTGTGTCACTTTAATCTTCTCTTCCCTGGCTGAGCGTCACTCAGGACTTCAAACACTGATTTCCAGTCACAATCCCCAGACCCCACACTGTCTGGTGGCCCTGTCCTGGATTTTTTCTAGCTGTGAGCATCTGCAGTACTGGCATAATTCCATCTGTAGGTAATAAAAGACCTAGAATAACAGCCGCTGAAACAAGAAAGAGGTGGTTCTGCTCCGCAACCGTGTCCAGGGCCTGGGTTCTTTCTATCTCGTTACTTTGCCATCCCTGAAGCACTGCCCTTGCCTTCGTGACCCACGATGGTGCACCTTCGTGGCCGCAGTTCAGCCAGCAAGTAGAGGAAAGGGGGAAAGGGAAGGCACACGCTTTTCCTTTTAAAGGCACAGCCCAGAAATTGCACATTTCACTTCTGCTTACCACTTACTGGCCAGAAGTCACATGGCTGCGCTTAAATACAAGGAGGCCTGGAAATATAGTCTGTATCTTTGGTGTCCACACGTCCCATTTAGAACACTTAAAATTGAAGGGAGAATGGATATTGGGGGTCTTCAGGGGTCTCTCTCTTTGCCACAGCTTGGCCATTTGGAAATGGGTTCTTGGGCTTAACAGTGTGCATGTGTCCCCGGGTGTGTTTCCTTAGCTGAGACATAAGGCCCAGCCAAATTCAGCAGTTGTTAACAGAAAGCTCTAGGAAGGGTTGGGAGAAAAGGCCAAGGATGCATGGATGACAAGAAAGGATGGAGAGGGTACCAGGTGACTTTTGCACCATTTTCTTGTTCTTAGTTCCAAGGACACTCTATGTGATGACTGTGGCTGGCAACAGATGTGACGTTAATGGCCCTCTTGGGCCAAAACTGTTTGCTGCGGGGTCTCTAGTTAATCTGCTTTGATTGCTCCTATGGAGCCAGTTGAAAAGAGTCCTAAATACTCCATCTAACCCAGTGGTTGCCAAAATGGAGGACATGTGCCCCAGAGGATGCATAAGAAAATTGGTTGGGAAGCTACATAAATCTAAATAAAAATTCTACTTTAGAAGAATTTCCTTTTGGGGTATGTTTTGTAATATAAATAACTCATTATACTAGAACATGTTTCAAAATTTCTAAACCCCTAGAGCGGGCACGTGATCAAGAACATTTGGGGAGCACTGGACCAAAGAGAAGCTGATGTCATGGTAATTCCCCTCACCTGAGACTCCTCCCCAACTCCTGTCCATCACAGCCAGGACCTCACTGGGGCCCCTCCCCTAAAACTCTCACATCTGAATCACGGAGGGGACGCGCATCCTCCGGAATAAAGTTACAGTCGTGCTGGTTTGAATACTTTAGTTCACAGGGCCAAGACTAGAAACATCAGAAACTAAAACACTTGTCTGGTCAAATCACATCTTCAGCACAAAGCTTCCTCTCGACAATCATCAGTTTTATATCTGAATATTGTCATAATGTGATTACTGAATATGTCTGCTCTTTGCCACTGCTTTTCTCATTTTCCTCAAGTCTGTTTCACTGGCAATAATGGCAAGTTGCCTTGAACGAAAAAGAGAGTCTGAATTCTGAATTTCAATAGCAAAACAGGAGACCTCGGAAGGAAACTGTTTACAACAAGTAAATTACAGGCAGATGAGAAGCCCTCCTTTCAAATAGTTATATATAGTTATTGGTGCTTTCTCAACAATAGACTCCTACCTTTCAATGCAGTGTTGGCATTTGGTGTAGGAGTGCTAAGACAACTGCTGGGCACAGCAGACGTTTTCCCTCTCATTCAGTCTGATATCCATCCGCCCATCCATCATCCAACAAATGTTTATTGAGCACCTGTTCTAGAGACTAGGAATTCAGCAGAGAACAAACCAGACAAAAACCCCTCCCTTCTAAGAGTGTACGTTTTAGTTGGCAGAGAGAGATAGGAACAAATTAATATGTAAATATAAAATATGTGGCGTGTCAGACAATGATGGCTGATGGAGAAATGGAAGGGAAGGAAGTGGGGTAGAGGGCCTGGGGGAGGGTGTTAGGGGAAATCGTACTGGGAGGGTGACATTCAAGCAAAGACTTCAAGGAGGTTAGGGAGCAAACCATGGTGATATCTAGGGTGGAGTTTTCCACCAGAGCACTACTGACTTCTAGCCAGACAATTCTCTGTTCTGTGTGGGGATTGGGGGGAAGGGGGGGAAGGGGGTGCCCTGCACATTGTAGGATGGTTAGCAGCATCTCTGGCCTATACCCACTAGATGCCAGTAACATCCACCCTCTCCCATCCCAATTGTGAACAACCATGTCTGTAGACATTGCCAAATGTCCCTTAGGGTGCAACATTCCACCCTTCCCCTGCATTAAGCATCATTGATAAGAGGAAGAGATTTTCATGCAAGAGGTCCAAGCAGGAGAGTTCTTGGAGTGCTCACGAAATAGCAAGGAAGCTAGTGAGGATGGAGGAGAACAAACAAGGGAGAGAGTAGAGGCAGGTGAGGTTAGAGAAGCCTTGGAGAGCCAGGTCATCGTAAGTCACAATGAATAATGCACCTATGGATATTCTTATGCATATCTTTTATTGGTCATGTGGACTAATTTCTGTTGCGTATGTATGCAAGAGTGGAATTGTTGGACCATAGGGTAGCTTATGTTCAACCTCAGTAGATACTGCCAAATAGTTTTCCAAAGCATTTGTACCAATTTACTCTCTCACCAATATTATATGACAATTCCAGTCGCAACACATCCTGGTCAACACTTGGCATGTCCAGTCTCCATTTTAGGATTTGGGTGAGTGTATAGCTATCTCTTTGCAGTTTTAATTTTCATTTCCCTGATGATGAAAGACATTCGATATGTTTTCATATGCTTATTTGCCACTGGGTCTCCTATTTTATAATGTATCTATTCAGGTTTTTCACTCATTTTTCTATTCATTTGTCCATCTTTTTCTTAATGCTCCATAGGATTTCGTTATATCCTGGATATGAGTTGTTTGGGGGATATATGTATTGCAAATGTCTTCTCCCACTCTAGGGGTTTGAAGGTTATTATTTGTATTGGTTTTCTGTTTCTGCATCAAAACTACCACAAGCATAGCCTGTTTTAAATAGCACACATTTATTAGCTCCCAGTTCTGTGGGCCAGAAGTCGGGCACAATGTGGCTTGGTTCTGTGCTAAATCAAGGTGTCACATGGGTTAAGTAATCACCTGGAGGATCAGGGGAAAATTCCACTGCCGCGCTCATTCTCGTCATTGGCAGAATTTGGTTCCTTGTAACTGTAGGACCAAGGTCCCCATTTCCTTGCTGGCTGCCCATTGTGGGGTGCTCTCAGCAGCTGGGCTACCCCCATTCCTCTCCACATGGCCCCCTCCATCTCCAAAGCCTGCATAGTTACATCAAATCCTTCTCATGCTTTGAATTTCTGACTTCCTCTGTCTTTCACTTCTAGACTCAGACTTAAAGGATCCCCATGATTAGGTCAGACCCATCTAATCTCCCTTTTGGTTAACTCAAAGTCAACTGATTAGTAACCTTAATTATGTCTGCAAAGTCTCTTTTGTCATGGAGGGTGATGTAGTCATGGGGGTGGCACTCCATCGTATTCACAGACCCCGCCCACTCCAGAAAGGCACTGGGGGTCCTCGCAGAATTCTGTGTAGGGCTTTATTGAGATGGTGACACTTGAGCAAAGACCTGGAGTTGGTGAGGGAAGGAATCATGTAGATACCTGGGGGAAGAGGATTCCAAGAGAGGGTAGAGCAATTCTAGAGGCCCCGAGGTGGACACATGATATCCCGGGAAGTCAGTGTGGCCGTGGAAACAGGGGAGAGTCCAAGGAGATGAGGCCGAGGAAGCTGCGAGGGGCTGGTGATTAGGGCCCTGTTTGTTATTGTTAAGGATTTGTTATTAAGGATTTTGAATTTTACTCTGATAGAAACGGGGAGCAACTGAAGGGTTTTAAGCAGAAAAGTGACATTCTCTGAAGGATTTTTTTAGGCTGTAGAGTTGTGGAGGGAATAGTAGATGCAGGAGGGAGTTAGAGGCGAATGCAGTCATCCAGCTAAGACGTATGGGTGGCTTGGAGGAGGACAACAGACAGGAGGTGGTTGTAAGTGGTTGAATCCTAGATATATTTTGACAGGGTTTGCTGATAAACTGGATATGAGGCATGAAAGGAAGAGAGAATTTGATTATTCTAAGGTTCTGGCCTGCTTGTCCTAGTGACTCAGGCCCCCTGAGATGGGAAAGATTAGGGGAGGAACAGGTTTGAGGGAAAGACCGGGAACTCTGTTTTAGACATACATTAAGTTTGAGACGACTATGAGACAGCAGGTGGTGATGCCAGGTGAGCAGGTGAAAATACAGGACCGGAGTCCAGGGAGCAGACTGGATTAGAGATGTAAATTAGGGGGTCGTCAGCATGTGGCTGTTCCTGGAGGCCTGAGACTGGATGGGGTCACTAGTGGAGTGGAAAGACAAGGTCCGTGAGCCCTGGGAAATCCACATTAAGAAGTCATGGTGGGGCCCGAGGAGAAGGGGCTTCAAGAGCGAGTGGGAGGAGAGGAACGTGGAGAATGCACATGGGAAGGACACCTTCAAGTCAGGATAGGACAGGCTGGGATGGTAACAAACATCCCCCAGATCTCATTGCCTGCAAACAGTAAAAGTTTATTTCTTACTCGTGATACATGTTTGACACCGATCAGCAAGAGGTCTCTGGACATCACAGTTACGCTGGGACCCAGGTTGATGGAGGGTCTCTCTCGACGCACACTTCCACGATCACCGCGGCGGAGGAAGGGGGTATGTGATTCGCCCACTGGCCTTTTTTTTTTTTTTCATTTTTATTGAGATTGTTCAGATACCATACAATTATCCAAAGATCCAAAGGGTACAATCACTTGCCCCTGGGTACCCTCATACAGCTGTGCATCCATCACACTTAGTTTTTGTTCAATTTTTAGAAACTTTTCATTACTCCAGACAAGAAATAAAGTGAAAGATGAAAAAAGAAAAAAAGAAAAGGAAACTCTGATCCTCCCCTATCCCTAACCAACCCCCCTCAATTGTTGACTCCTAGTATTGATATAGTACATTTGTTACTGTTTATGACAAAATGTTGAAATACTACTAACTGTAGTATATAGTTTGTAATAGGTATATAGTTCTTTCCTATATGCCCCTCTATTATCAACTTCTAATTGTATTGTCATACATTTGTTCTGGTTCATGAAGTGATTTCTAGTATTTGTACAGTTGATCATGGACACTGCCCACCATAGGATTCAGTTTTATACATTCCCATCTTTTGACCTCCAACTTTCCTTCTGGTGACATATATGACTCTGAGCTTCCCCTTTCCACCTCATTCACACACCATTCGGCGCTGTTAGTTATTCTCACATCTTGCTACCAACACCCCTGTTCATTTCCAAACATTTAAGTTCATCCTAATTGAACATTCTGCTGATACTAAGCAACCACTCCCCATTCTTAAGCCTCGTCCTATATCTTAGTACCTTATATTTCATGTCTATGAGTTTACATATTATAATTAGTTCCTGTCAGTGAGACCCTGTAATAATTGTCCTAATGTGTCTGGCTTATTTCACTCAGTATATTGCCCTCGAACTTTTGTCATCACCCCATTTTTTATTTTAATATGGTTTTGTTCACTCACCATACATTCCATCCCAAGTAAATAATCGATGGTTCTCTGCATGGTCATACATTTATGTGTTCACCACCTTCACCACTATCTATATAAGAGCATCTACATTTCTTCCACAAGGCAGGAGGGAGAGTCAAAGAAGGTAGAGAGGCAAAAGAAAGAGGAAAAAAAAAATGACAGCTAGGAAGCAGCAAAAGGAAAAATAACCTTAAATCAAAGTAGAATAAAGAATCAGACAGTACCACCAATGTCAAGTGTCTAACATGCCTCCCCTATCCCCCCCTCTTATCTGCATTCACCTTGGTATATCACCTTGTTACATTAAAGGAAGCATAATACAATGATTCTATTAGTTGCAGTCTCTAGTTTATGCTGATTGCATCCCTCCCCCAATGCCTCCCCATTTTTAACACCTTGGAAGGTTGACATTTGCTTGTTCTCCTCGTAAAAGAACATATTTGTACATTTTATCACAATTGTTGAATACTCTGGATTTCACCAAGTTACGCAGTCCCAGTCTTTATCTTTCCTCCTTTCTTGTGGTGTCTCACATGCTCCCCACCTTCCTCTCTCAACCGTATTCATAGTTATCTTTGTTCAGTGTACTTACATTGTTGTGCTACCATCTCCCAAAATTGTGTTCCAAACCACGCACTCCTGTCTTCTATCACCCTGTAGTGCTCCCTTTAGTATTTCCTGTAGGGCAGGTGTCTTGTTCACAAAGTCTCTCATTGTCTGTTTGTCAGAAAATATTTTGAGCTCTCCCTCATATTTGAAGGACAGCTTTGCTGGATATAGGATTCTTGGTTGGTGGTTTTTCTCTTTCAGTATCTTAAATATATCACACCACTTCCTTCTTGCCTCCACGGTTTCTGCTGAGAGATACGCACATAGTCTTATTAAGCTTCCTTTGTATGTAATGGATCACTTTTCTCTTGCTGCTTTCAGGATTCTCTCTTTGTCTTTGACATTTGATAATCTGATTATTAAGTGTCTTGGCGTAGGCCTCTTCATATCTCTTCTGTTTGGAGTACGCTGCGCTTCTTGGATCTGTAATTTTATGTCTTTCATAAGAGATGGGAAATTTTCATTAATTATTTCTTCTATTATTGCTTCTGCCCCCTTCCCCTTCTCTTCTCCTTCTGGGACACCAATGATACGTACATTATTATACTTTGTTTCATCCTTGAGTTCCCGGAGACGTTGCTCATATTTTTTCATTCTTTTCTCCATCTGCTCCTTTGCGTGTAGGCTTTCAGGTGTTTTGTTCTCCAGTTCCTGAGTGTTTTCTTCTGCCTCTTGAGATCTGCTGTTGTATGTTTCCATTGTGTCTTTCATCTCTTGTGTTGTGCCTTTCATTTCCATAGATTCTTCTAGTTGTTTTTTTGAACTTTTGATTTCTGCCATATACATGTCCAGTGCTTCCTTTACAGCCTCTATCTCTTTTGCAATATCTTCTCTAAACTTTTTGAACTGATTTAGCATTAGTTGTTTAAATTCCTGTATCTCAGTTGAAGTGTACATTTGTTCCTTTGACTGGGCCATAACTCTGTTTTTCTTAGTGTAGGTTGTAATTTTCTGTTGTCTAGGCATGGTTTCCTTGGTTATCCAAATCAGGTTTTCCCAGACCAGAACAGGCTCAGGTCCCAGAGGGAAGAAATATTCAGTATCTGGTTTCCCTGCGGGTGTGTCTTAGAAAATTGCTCCACCCTTTGATGCCTCGGGTCACTGTGCTTTTCTGCCCAGCAGGTGACGCCTGTTAGCCTATAATTCTTGACTGGTGTGAGGAGGTATGGCCGTGTTCCCCCAGGCTCTGGGGTCTGGTTCTGAATGGAAAGGGCCCCACCCCTTTCCTCCTAGAGAAGACAGACCCCCCAGGTGGAGGTCATTAGCATTTCAATGGTCTCGCTCTCTGCTTGTGCTGTCTCCACCCTTCCCAGAGTCACAGCCCTGGAAACTGAAGATGACTGGGACTTTCTCCACTGAGCCAAAAAAGAAACAGATAGTCCCCTTCAGACCCAGTCCAAGGTGACCCTCCGGCTCTCCCAGGTCAGTCGTCACCCAAAGCCTCTGTCTGTTTTTTGGGGCTGCGTACCTGTAGTGAGCAGTTCACACTCGCTACTTAAAACCCCAGTTGGAGCTCAGCTGGGCTATATTCGCTTGCTGGGAGAGAGCTTCTCTGTGGCACCACGAGGCTTTGCAGCTCAGGCTATGGGGGAGGGGGTCCCATGACCTGGTTCCGCAGGTTTTACTTAAAGATTTTATGCTGTATTCTTGGGCATTCCTCCCAATTCCGGTTGGTGTATGATGAGTGGATGGTCTTGTTTGTCTCCCCGCAGTTATTCTGGATTATTTACTAGTTGTTTCTGGTTTTTTGTAGTTGTTTCAGGGGGACTACTTAGCTTCCACTCTTCTCTATGCCGCCATCTTGCCCAAGTCCCCCCCCACTGGCCTTTAAAGCTTCCACCTGGAAGAGATGCACATCACTTCTCGAAGCTCCTTGGCCGAAGCAAGTTATGCGACTACACCTAACTTCAAAGGGTGCCCGTGAGGAGAGAACCAGGAAGATCAGTGAACATCACTGATGAATAACACAAAAACCCTACCCTATAGTTGAGCATTCTTCCACGTCACTTCATTCATTCAACAAATATTTGTTGCCTGCTACTGTTGTGGATTGAATCGTGTCCCCCCAAAAAATGTGTTGTAGTCCTAACCCCCAGTGCCTCAGAATGGAATATCGTTTGGAAATAGGGTCATTTCAGAGGGAAATGGGCAAGTTCAATGAGGTCATGCTGGATAGAGTAGAGCCTTAATCCAGTGTGACTGGTGCCTTAGAAGAATAGGATATTTGGGCAAGACAGAGAGAAAAAGTGGAGAAACACCCTGTGACGGCCGAGTCGAGAAGCCTTGGGTTGTCGGGAACCAGCAGAAGGTAGAAAGCAAGGGAGAGAGTCCACCCTCTGGACGCTGAGGGCCTCGGAGCTAGGAGATAGTACATTTTTGTTGTCTTAAGCCACCCGTTTTGTAGTACTTTGTTGCAGCCCTTGGAAACTAAGGTGGCTGCCCGTCCAGAAGTTATCCCAGGTGCTGAGTTAGCATCACGCATAGAGCCCGGCCCTCGGTCCCTGTTGAGTCTGTGGTCTGGGGGGGTAGACCAGTCGCACACCTGCCAACCATGAGGTAACTCAGAGTAAAGTCAACCAAGGTGATGTGTGCACGGGTGTGTGTGTGTGTGTGTGTTGCTATTTTAGAATTCCCAGGGAAGGCCTTTCTCAGGAGATTGCAAATGACTTCAGATGGAAGGATGAGAAGGGTTCAAAGATGCAAGCATTTGGGTAAAGTGCAAACTGCAAGGCCAGGATACCCTGGGCATGTCCTGGGGGGAGAAGGAAGACCACGGTGCATCTTGGCCTGTGAGCAGGAGGCACGAGGAAAGTTGTGAGGTCACAGGGTCAGCAGAGGTCAAAGCCACAGGAGGCCCAGGGGCCACAGCGAGGGGTGGGGATTTTAGTCTAAGTGCCAGGGAAGCTGAGGAGAGTTTTAAGCCCAGAGGTGATGTAATCTGATTATATTTTTCAAAACATCATTTGGTGCGATGGAATACTACTCAGCAATGAAAAAGAATGAATTACCAGTACATGCAACCCCATGGGTACATCTCAAAAACATGACAAGAAAAAGAAGCCAGGCACAAAGATTACCATAAGATTATGATGTATAAGACATCTATGAATAGGCAAAGTTCATCTACAGTGATGGAAATGAGTAAGTGGTTTCCTGGTGGGTTGAGGGATGGGTGGGAACTACGTGGCAAAAGTGCAGGAGGGAATATCTGGGTTGAAGGAAATACTGTACATTTTCTTTTGAGGTGGTCACACCAGGGTGTGTGTTGTGTGCATATGTACATAACACACACACACATAAATAATATATACATCTATACACTATATTATTCATTTATTTTTGGCTATTGTGGAAAATAAAATGGGGGGTGGAATAGAGACCAGCTGGCAGTCTGTGGCAGAGTCCATGTGAGGGATATTAGCAACTTGGAAGGGGGTGATGACAGCAGAGATGGAGCAAGGTGTCTGGGTTGGATGGATTTTGGAGTTAGGGCTGAAGGGACTTGCTAGTGCATTGGATGTAATAGGAAGAGGGGTGATCTAAGAAGGGACATCAAGTATGACTCACGTTTTACTTTGCCCAACTGGGTAAAGGTGCCCTTCACTCTCACGGAGTCATAGGCCTGGGGGAGGCCTCGGGGTTCTGTTTGGCGCATGTGAAGTTTGAGATGCCTGCTGGATGCTGTTCCGGTTTGCTAATGCTGCTGTTATGCAAAATGCCAGAAATGGACTGGCTTTTCTAAAGGGGGTTTGTTTGGCTACCAATTTATAGCTCTATGGCTAAAAGTGTGCAAACTAAGGCATTAACAAGTGGATGCCTTCACTGAAGAAAGGCCAATGGCATCCGGAACAGCTCTGTCAGCTGGGAAGGCACAGGCTGGTGTCTGCTGGTCCTTTGCTCTTGGGTTGTTTCAAAATGGCTTTCTCCAAAATGTCTCTGGGCTTCTGTCTTCGCTCCTCTCTCTAAGCTCCTGTGTATCTTTGCTTCTTTCTCCCAGGGCATTTCTCTCTAAGAGTCTGAGGGGTGGGGTGGAGGGGGGAGTCTCCTCTCTTAGCTTATCTGGGGCAAACTCTGGGCTTCATCTCTTAGCTTAGCATCTCCAAACATACTTCTGTCTGCATCTCCAAGCATCTCTAAGCATCAGCAAATGTCTGGGTCTGTGTCGGCTCTTAGCTTCTCAAACACTCCAGTGAACTAATCAAGACCCACCATGAATGGGCGGGGTCCACACCTCCAGGGAAATAATCTAATCAGAGTCCTCACCCACAGTTGGGCGAGTCACATCTCCATGGAAACCCTCAATCAAAATTTCTACCCAAGAAGATTGTGTTAAAAGATCATGGCTCTTCTGGGGTCCATAACAATTTCAAACTGGCACAGATGCCCACGTGGGAAAATCTGTGAGCAAATACCTTTCTGGGTCCTCAGTGGATAGTCGGTTTGATAGTGGATGCCGTCCTCCAGGAGGGCACAGACAGAGAAAACAAGAGCATCAGGACCCAGCCTTGGCCTCCAACACTGAGAGGTTCAGAAATGGGAGGAGATATGGAGAAATATCAGCAGCATTTGTGAAACTTCAAACACAGAGAAACAGAAATGTAAGCCATGGTAACAACAATAAAAAAGCGTGGATTTCAAGACACTGCAACTGCATTGCAGAGATAAAATTATGTTCATGTTGTTTGACAAAACAACCTACTCAAATTCACGTAAAGTCAGACAAGGAAACACTTCTGCTTTTCAAAGAATGAGAAACTATTACAGTATTCAGCAAAATACTAGAAATAGAGAATTTCCAGCCTTGGGTTGATTCACTGGAGTTAGGCAACCACAAAAGTGAATTTTCAAGGGAGCGTCTCTGCACTGGACAAAGGATTCCCCAGGTACAGGATACAAGGGGCTCTCTAGAAGATCCCTGCTTTCATGGGATCCATGTCCTTGGAGACAGCCTACTGGGTGCCCCTTTGAGGGAGGGTAAACTGAAGTTTCCTGATGCCAAGGATGTGCCTGGAGCCCAGTGTACCCCGTGCCCTGGTTCAAGGCTTGGTTCAGGATTTGTAGACACCTGGGCAGGGTGTTTAAAGATGCATGAGCCCTGAAGACCAACATGTTTGCCCCCATTCTAGGAGAAACTTCTTGGGGACTGGACACAAGCTGGGATGCAGCAAAAAATAAGACACAAGTTATAGACCCTCCCTTGGGGTTTTTAAGTTTAGAGCTAAGGATCCCTTGGCATCTTCATGGCCAACTTTAAAGAGAAATCTCATGAACAAAAGCGGGTACTTGTGCCTTTTGACGAAGAAAGATGATAAAGAGCCAAAAGGGTGAGGAGCATTCATTCATTAATTCCCTTAATCATTTATTCACTCAACAAATACTTGCTGAGTGTCTACTGTGTTCCAGCAATGGTTTATTCACCATTTTATTCACCATTTTATTCACCAGCAGGTGAATAAAATGCTGCAGGGCCTAGTTTCCTCTAGAGCTTAGTCTAATGATGACAGCTGCCATTAAATAAGCAAACTTACAAATAATTATCAAAATAATATTACATGCCACAGGGAACTGAGAGACTGCTGGAGAAGGACGGATGGTAGACCAGAAGGCTTTCCTGAGAAGTGATGCTTAAGCTGGACCCAAAGGATGAGTGAAGTAGGCAGGGAATGTAGGAAGAAGAATCCAGCAGGGGTTGAGCATGTGCAAAGGGTCTGAGGTGGTAATGGGCTTGGTGTGCCTGGGTCACTGGAATAAGATCAGAGAGGTGGGTACAAAGGATTAGGGGAGGAGGAAGGCATAAGATACATTTGGAAAAGTATGCTTGGGCCAGAGTATGAAAACCGAGGGCAGAAGGCTGAGCAGGAAGTGGTGGTGGGAGAGACGTGTACTCTGCAGCCAGGAGGATGTGCGGGGTCACCAGTCCAGTGGAAGCACTGGCCCCAGGCTCAGAGTGTCCCCCAAACCAGAATGTAGGCACAGGCTTTGGAGGTTGCAGGCCTGGGTTTCAGTCCTGGCCTCAGCCCCAACCAGCTGGGTGGCCTTGGACAAGCTTCCTAAATGTCTATCAGGGGAATCTGCCTACGGGATGCTGAGCAGATTGGAGACAATGAACACAAAGCCCGAAGCCTGGCATGGAGGGGGTGCTCCATAAATGGAAGCCATCGTCCTCACCACCCAAAGCGGGGCTGAGTCAGCTCTCCCTGAGGGGATGTTGGTCTCGTCGCTTGGGCACTGAAATCTTGTTTCTCAATGGCTATTGATGCTTGACCCTGAAACTTTATGTCTGACCCCACCCCCTTCATCCCATGCCTGAGAGCCAGTAAATCTAAGTGGTGGACATTTCCCTCCTTTTTGGACAATGCCTTGTGATGTTTCTGGCTTTGATCTTGATGACCCTGTTCCACCTGGCACCTGACCCTAGACCCCCACCCTCCTTCCCATCCTTCCCTCTATCCCTCCTTTCTTCCTTTCTTGCCTCCCTCCCATCCAACCAATCCATCCAAGAGCCATTTATTGAATACTTGCTTTTTGCCAGGTGCCTTCATTTGTCCACTGACCTTGGGTATTTCCAAGCTTGCCCCAGGTCCTCTTTGGGGATGTGGCATCTGCTCACCCCCAGGGTCTGCCATCACAGGTGCTGTGGCTGCCTTTGGGATGAGTGGTTGTTGGAGTGGGCACATGCAGCCGAGGTACCCATCTGGGGCCGCTCGGGGCCGACCTTTGGGGTTTCCACAAGCCCTCCAGTGATGCTGACGGTTACGGGCTGAACTGCATCTCCCCCAAGGAAATGCGGACATCCTGACCCCAGCACCTGAGGATGTGAGCTTATTTGGAGGTGGGAGGATTGTAGATGGGGTTGGTCAAAGCGAGGTCATATTGGAGCAGGGTGGGTGTGAGGGAATCCATCTCTGCTGAGTCAAGCCCCCCAGTGGGTGGTCCTGCATTATGGCCCCTGGGAAATGAATACCCCTGTGCCCACTCAAGCGTGAGGGCCACTGAGGCATGGAGGCGGCGGCCGGTGGGTTTTTGAGCCTCACTCACGGGAAACCAGGAGCCGGCAGGGCCCCACGAGACCCTGGCCCCAGCCAAGCTGCTGCTGGGGGGTACCTCCCAGGCCCGGGGCTGCCCCTGGGCTGCCGGCCTCTTGTGTTGTGTGCTCACTGCATTCGGCAGTGATGGCTGTTCCGAGGCAGAGGACTGGCCTCTTTGAACTGCAGGCCCAGCTGGTGGGGGGTTTACAGTCCTCGGCCGCCAGGTCTCCAATTCGGAAAACCTGAGCGAACATAACTGCCTGTGTGTGCAACCCTTTGCTCCCTCCCAGAACCTGCTGATCACAGGAAGACAAAGAACCCAAGTGATAAATACACTCAGGCTAAAGCTGGAGAAAGGAAACAGAACAGGTGGACGCGGCAGGCAGGTAGATAATGTTGAAACCATAACGTCTGCAGAGTAACTATGTGAAATAAGAGCAAATTCAATTTTCTTTTTTCTTTTTTTTTTTGTATGGAAAAGGCACATCTTGGCCAAGCTGTTTAATTCCATCCACCCTCGTGTTGGCAAGACCTTGAAGAGTGAGTGGTCGTCCCAGGGTGGCAGAGGCTTGGCCCGGCAGCCCCACCGCTTAATCCTCGGCAGACATCCCCAGCCCCCCACCCCAGCCCACTGCTTTCTTATTTAAGTCTGCCTTGGAGTGCTGTGTGGCCTTGGGCACATTCCACAACCTCTCTGGGCCCTGGTTTCCTCCCGGGGCTGCCATGAGGCTGGTGGGGGTAAAGCCCAGTGCTTGGCGCATGGCAGGTGCGTGGCTATCAAGAATTATTGTCGTCATCAGTGATACGGGGGCTCCCGAAATAGCAGTCCATGGGCCTTTGTTTGCTGCTGAGGAGCTCTCTGATGGGACTGCCCGGGTTCCACGATAAGAGGGTGGGAAGGGCCATCTATTGACGCCAGCTGTATGCCCAAGGCTCTCATCAGGTTCTCCCGAAACCCTGTGGAGTGGGTAATACGTCATTCCCGCCTGAGAGGGAGACCGAGGCCACTCGGGAGGCCGCCTGCTCGGATCGCATTCCCTGTCGCTCCGGAATCTCTGCTGAGCTGCTTCGGGGTTCTGTGGTGTGCGCGTCACTTCCCTTCTCTGAGTCTCAATTTCACCATTCGTGAGAAGAGGCTGATAACAGTCCCCATCTGGGGGGACTGTGAGGATTTTAAATGAGATAAGGCGGGTAGAGATGTGCCCATGCATTCACTTTACAAAACATTTCTGGCTCCGACAGTGAGCCGGGTGCCCTGTGCTGCAGAGTCAGAGCAGAGAAGGTGAGAAGCAAGTGGAGCCCTGGACCGTGCAGCCTGGGGGGCGGGGCGGGGGGACAGGCAGGTGACGAGCTGCTGACGTCAGTGAACCCTTCAGTGCTGGCGAGGGGCCGGGCAGTGTTGGGTACGCTTTATGTATTTTACTCACTAACTGACAACAACCCATAAGGAAGGTGTGCTGTGATCCTCATCGAACAGACGAGGAAACTGAGCCCAGAGAGGTTAGGACACTTGCCTAAGGCCACACAGCCGGGGCATGCTTGTCCACTGCTGCTCTCAGGCTTCTTTCTGAACATCACACTCCTGCTCCTTGAACGCTTGATACTGCCATGTACGTTTCCAAAGAACAAGGACATTCACTTACGTAACCACCTCAAGTGCAGTTATCAAGTTCAGGAACTTCAATGTTGATATAAAGCTTAGAGTCTTTGCTCCCATTTTTTTCATATGTCCCAATAATGTCCTTTTCGTGCCCCCCACCTGGGTGAGGCCCCCTCCCCTGCCGCTTCACAGATGGCTCCACGGTCCAGAGGAGGGAGGAGAGGGGTGGGAGCCAGTGCTCTCTGCAGACCCCCTGCCTCTCCAGCTCCTCCAGGGACGTCACTGTTCGTTGTCCTCAGAGCACCCTGCCCGGCAGTGTTACGTTCTGATAGAAGACACTGAGGCTCCTAGATGGTGTGCAGCCTCCCCAAGGTCACTCAGCCGGAGAAAGGGCAGGTGGAGAACCCCAACCCAGGCAGGCTCCGGGCTGCTTCCTTCCGGGGGTCCCACCTCCACCCACCCACTGACGAGTCTAGCCTGTCGGATTCGTCTTGGCAGCTGTGACCCACCCCTGTCACCCAGGGAGCGAAGACGATAACCGACCCCTTACATGGAGCCCTTGGGGGGCCGTCCGGCCTCCATGTCACAGGCTGGGAAAGGGGGGCTTGGGTAGGGCCCGACCCCAGGCCCGGTGGCTAGCAGGCTGCAGAGCCGGGCTGTACACTCGAGTCCTTCTGACCCCAAACTCTTGCTTTTAACCTTCTGCCTTAGTGTCCTGGGGCTGTCAGAACCAAGAACCACAAATGGGGTGGCTGACAACCTCAGGAGTTTCTCGTTTCTCAATCCTGGGCTAAAGTCTGAAGTCTTGGGGTTCGGCAGTCACCATCTGGGACACTCCCGGGCTGTGGTGGTGTGACCCCATCTCTGGCTCCGTCACGTGACTGTCTCTCCTTCTCTCTGTCTCCTTCCGACCATGTAAAAAATTCTTCCTTTAGGGACCCCAGTCACGCTGGGCTTGGCCCACCCTCATCCAGTTTGGCCCCATCCTTAAAGACCCTATTTCCAAATAGGGTCACCTTCCCAGGGCCGGGCCTTGGGACGTGAGCGTGTCTTTTTGAGGCACACAATTCAATCCATGACACCATCAATCTAAATTAAAAAAAAATAAAGTGATCACATAGGTGCTAGGTTAAAGAAAGTTAAATCTGCTTCACATTTATCTCACAAACATTTACTGAGCACCTATTATGTGACAAAGGGCCCCATGGGCTGGATTCAGCGGTGAACAAAGGGCCGAGTGAGGTCCCTGTCCTCGTGGAGCTTACGTCCCCGTATACAGACCCCCGTGGGTCTGTACAGTTAACACATGAACGTACACGGCGCCCGACGGGGAAACGTGCTTGGGGGGAGATAAAGCAGGATGGGGCCGGGGGATGCTGGGAGGTGCTGGAACCGGGGTACACAGTGGCCCCGGGGGCCTCTCTGATTGTGGTACTTGCTTGAAGACCTCAGGAAAGTGAGGCCGACGATGACATCAGAATCTCGGGGGGCAGGGCCAGGCCTCAGCATTCCTGAAGCTCCCCAGAGATTCCAATGGGCAGACGAGTTTGGGTGCCACCATTCCGGGGTGATGGTTATGTGCTCTACCTTGGCATGGGGTATGGGTGACACAAAAGTGTATGCATTTGTCAAAACTCTTGGAACGGAAAGATGTGTGTGGTAAACAAAGGAGTGTAAAATGGTGTTCTGGTTTGCTAATGCTGCCATTCTGCAAGATACCAGAAATGGATCAGCTTTTACAAAGGGGGGTTATTTGGTTACAAAGTTACAGTCTTAAGGCCATAAAAGTATCCAAGGCATAAACATGAGTACACGTTCACCGAAGGATGGCCAGTGGCGTCTGGAACACCTCTGTTGTCTGGGAAGGCACGTGGCTGGCATCTTCTTTCTGTGCTCCCAGGTTGTATTTCAAAATGGCTTTCTTCTAGGATGTTTCTCTCTAGGCATCTGGGGGTGTTCTCTTAGTTTCTCCCAGGCAAACTCTGGAGGAGCAAAAGTCTACTTTCAATGGCCATCTTCAACATGTCTCTCTTGGCTGCAGCAGTGAGCTCCTTCTGTCTGAGCTCTTATAGGGCTCCAGTAAAATATTCAAGACCCAAGCTGAATGGGTGGGGCCACACCTCCATGGAAATAATCTACTCAAAGGCGTTACCCACAGATGGGTGGGTCACATCTCCTTGGAAACAACCTAATCCAAAGATTCCAACTTAATCAACACTAAAATGTCTGCCCACACAAGATTGCCTCAAAGAACATGGTGTTTTCGGGGACATGATACATCCAAACCAACACAAATGGTAAAGGTAAAATCTAGGTGGTAAGTGGGTGTTTGTAAAATTCTTTCAACTTTTCTGTATGTTTGAAAATTTTCATAGTGAGGATGGAAAGAAAGTGAGATGGTAGGTGACACATCTAACCAGGGCATTCGTGTTCCCACTGAGGGAGGGTGATGCAAAGGCCCTGGGACCAGCGGATGAGGAAGTGATGAAGGCAGAGATGCGGGACCCTGTGGGCAGGGCCAGGTCCACATCGCTGGCTCAGAGGACAGTCACCGGCCGGCTCAGAACAGAGGATGACGAGAAAGAGAGAAGCAGCCAGAGCAGGCCTGGCCCCCACGGCTAGACCTTGGTGCCCTCCTGTTGAGGATGAACAAAATTTCCAGGGCTTCTGTGTCCACAGTGGAGCAAGTGAGAAAGGCCATTCCATAACCATGTCTGGACACAGACAACATGACATTGTTCAAGCCACAGAAATGACCGAACAGCCCCCATCTTGGCTCATGTAAGTCGCTGCTGCTTCTCTATCAGTTAAAGCCCTTACCTGTTTCGGTTCTCCCCCCAAGAGAGAAGATGTAAGTTATACAGTTGTAGAAATATCCTGCTTCCTGACAGCATCGATCCAGAGCCAGGCTCCGCTTCCGTGAACTCTCCCCAAATCCCACAACACATCCTTTCCAGCACCTTCTTATCGAGTCACTCCTCAGGGTCCCAGTGTGAAGCCCCCACCTCATTACAATGGGCCATCAACCCAGCTTTCTCAATGGCTGGCGTGTCCCTGGTGGCCTCTGGCAGGAAGACATTGATAAGGGTGACAGATGACAGATTGTAGCAGCTCCCCCTGGCTCCATGTGGGCGGCAGACTGTAGGGTGGAAGAGGGAGACCCGCTGGAGACCCCCGCCCTAATCCAGCCCTGAAGTGATGGTCAGCCCCATGAGGTGGCCACTCCGGCTGCCCCACTTACAGGTGCCAAGATGGAGATTCAGGCAGACAGGGGTCTCGTCCACGGGCAGAGGGCTGGAAAGCAGCAGCATGAGGCTGTAATCAAAAATTGATGGAGGTGAAGCTTCCTGCAGAGTCGGGGTGCAGCAGGATGGAATTGGGGTGGGGATGGCATCCGAGCGGGAGGAAGACAGGGCAGGAATCCAGCAGCCACTTCCACTTTAAACAGCCCCATGATCCTCAGCCCCCGAACTGGGCCGGGGTGCCTTGTGGAGAAAGCTCCTTCCTGCATCTTGCCCGGCATGGTCCTTAGGGGGCGGCTCATCTACCAGGGGGGCATATTTGGATGGAGACTTGGTTGACAAGAAGGAGCCAGTGGTGGGAAAATGCAGGGGAGAAGAGTTCCCGGCAGGGGCTGGCCTGTGCAAAGGGCCCGAGGAACCGTGTTTGAGGAGCAGAGAGAAGGCGAGTGGGTGACAGGGTCGTGGGCACAGCGGAGAGTAAGAGGAGACGAGGCTGGGGAGGTGGGCAGAAGTCAGTGGAGACTGCGGCCAAGGCCAATGGAGGGTCTGAAGCAGGAGAGCGACACGACGTGGCTGATGGTTGGAGATCCTGGCTCTGGCTGCTGGGGCAGATGGGACGGTGCAGGCCAAAGTGGGTGCAGGGAGATGACGGAGGGTCCGGGCGTCTGGGGTGGCCTGGGCTAGCAGGGAGATGGCCAGACTCGGGGTGGACTTCCCAGGTGGGTCCAGCAGGACCTGGCGATGGTTTGCATGTGGAGAGGGAGGGAAGGGGCAGAGTTAAGGGTGACTCAGAAGTTTGGGGGCTCAGCAGCAGGATGTGACAGCAGCCAAACCGTTCCCCCCAGCACCAACCCATGATGGCATTAACCGATTAGTATGTGTATTTGTAATCAGTGGAACAAATCATCGAGCTTGCAGGGTAACGCGTCCTCACGGGCATCTGAAAGCCTCCAGCCGCAGAAATCTGATTTCAGTCGCTGCTGTTTTTCCCATCAGGTTTGCTCGGGTTTGGATGTGAGGGCCCCTGTTTGAGGAGGGGGATGTGGTGAGGGGTGTGGTTGACAGTCACACATCCATCAGCTAATATGATTTGCATACCTACTGTGCGCTCTGCAGAGATAGAACAGCAAAAATAATCCAGGGAAGTATTTAATGTATAAACAAACAGTTACAAATGGGCCCAGGTCACTTCCCTGTTTAGAAACTTGCAGTGGCTTATTGTCACATTACATGTAATCTGTCCCAAATTTCTCTATCTCACCACACAATGCCCCCCCCCACCCCCGGCCGTGCTTATTTCCCAGGACTCAAAATATCCCTGCAGGCTGGCCTTCCTAACCAGGGTAAAGTTATCTACAATGCATTTCTCTAAACAGTAGCTTCCAAATCAAACCTTTTCTGCCCAGACTCACTCCCTTGGAGATCTCATCCCAGCCTCATGGTTTTTTAAGATCATCAGTATGCTGTGTCATCTCCAGCCCATAATTCTCTGCTGCACTCCAGCCTTATAGAACCTCCATTGGGACGGCTAAGACATCTCGAGCTCTCTCCCTCCCTCCCTCCCTCCACACATCAGATCCATTAGGAAATCCTATTGGCTCTACCCTCACATTATACACAGAGTCCAATCACTTCCCACCTCCATAGGAACTGTCACCTCTGGCTGGGATTGTGGCAATAGCCTCCTAGATGGTCCCCTGCCCCACCATTGCCCACCCCCAACAGTCTGTTGTTGACACAACAGAGAGGTCCTTCTAAAATGCAGGGCAGGACACACCATGCTTCTGCTTAAAGCCCCTGCTGGCTCCTCTTTCCCTCCAAGCCAGAGCCCAAGGCTCACAGTGGCCCAGAAGGCCCCACACGGTCTGCAACCCCACGCCCAGTCTCCCTGTTCCTTACAGCCCCTGCTGGACCAGTGTCCCTCGGGGAGCTGCACAGCAACCTCAGCTGCTTCACGTCCCTGCTCCAAGTCCCCTTCTCAAGGAGGCCAATTCAGAACCCCAGTCGGGGATTGAATCCTGCCCCCAAACAAGTCCCATTCAGGTCACACCCCTAGTCCTGTGGGTGTGAACCCTTTGTAAATAGGGCCTGTGAAGATGCTATTAGTTCAGGTGTCCACACTGAAGGAGGGTGGGCCTTGATCCAATATGGCTGACATCCTGATACGCAAACAGGGAGGAGAGAAGAGCGAGGAAGCCACGGGAACCACCAAAAGTTAAAAGTCAACAGAACCCAGAAAAGACAGGAGAAGTCACTGCCATGAGATAGAAAAGCAAACACCAAGGTTGCTGGCAGCCAACCCCAGCATGCTGTAGTCTGCAGGGAGCAGGCATCACTTTGTTGACACCTTGATTTTGGACTCCTTTAGACTCAAAAATGCGAACCAATACATCCCTGTTCTTTTAGCCAACCCATTATATGGTATTTGTTTTAGCAGCTGAAAAACTAAGACACTACCCTATGTAAAATCAGTTTTCCCGTCAGCCTTCCTGATCCCCTTGTCCTGTGTTTTTCCTTAGGAAATATCAACTTCCCACATCCTACGTAATTAGCTTATGCATTGTGCCTGCTGTTTCTCGTTTAACTATATGTAGTAGACAGAATTCTCAGATGCACCCGAGATCTCTGCCCCCAGAGTCAGGCCCTACAGGATCCCCTCCCCTCGAATGCACATCCTGTGAGTGGTTCTAGCCAAGAGAATATGGCAAAGGTGATGTGTTGTCACTCGATTGATTGGGGTGCACTGTACAAGCCTTTCTCTCGGCAGACTAGAGTGAAATTCTCCTGCTTTGCTTGAAGAAGCAAACAACTGTGCTATGAGCTGTTTGTGGAGGGGGCCCATGTGCCTGGGACTGTGAGAGGCTCCTAGGACCCGAGGGTGGCCTCCAGCTTACAGCCAGTAAGAAACTGTGACCCTCAGTCAAACAGCTGCAAGGAAATAAACCCCCCACACCTGAATGAGGCTGGAAGTTGATTCTTCCCCAATTGAGCCTCCTTATAAGAACATAGCCCTTAAAATCCAGAATATAGAAAGATCTCTCACAACCCCATAACAAAATCCAAACAACTCAATTGAAAAATGGGCAAAGGATTTGAGCAGACGTTTTTCCAAAGAAGATCATAAAACAACCAATAAGCAAATGAAAAGCTGCTCCACATTATTAACCTTTAGGGAAAAGCAAATCAAAAACACAATGAGATGTCATTTCACACCCACAAATAGGGCAATTAAAATAATGGAAAACAACAAGTATTGGAGAGGGTGCAGAGAAATTAATTGGAACTCTTGTACATTGCTGATGGGAACATAGTGGTGCAGTCCTGTGGAAATCAGTAATGGCGGGTCTTCAAAAAATTAAATATACAATTACCATATGACCCATCAATTCCACTACTGGGTATATAAGCAAAGGAATTGAAAACAGGGATTCAAACAGATGCTTGCACCCCAATGTTCATAGCAGTGCTATTCACAATAGCCAAAGCAACACAAGTGTCCATCACAGATGAATGGATAAACAAGACGTGGCACATATACATAATGGGCTGTTATCCAGCCATAAAAGGAATGAACATCTGATTCAGGCACCAGTGTGGATGAACCTTGAAGACAGTATGTTGAGAGAAATAAGCCAGGCACATATGATGATTCCTTGTCTATGAAATATCTAGAAATAGCAAATTCTAGAGATGGAAAAAAGTGGTCTTCAGGGGTTGGGGGAGAGGATAAAGGGGAGTTGTTGCTTGGTGGGTACAGAGTGTAGAGTTTAGACATTTCAGGAAAAAAAGAAATCAGGAACCATTCCTCTAAAAGGGAGTGGTTTTCATATAGAGTATTTATAGGAATATGACATGTTTGCCAGCAGCGTTTCTGTACTAAGAGTTTTCACAAGTTAGTCATAAATCATACTGTTTTCTTCAACTCTTTCCTCAAACCAGGTTATAAATATCCGGTGAGCTGTGTGTTGTAAGTGACATGGCTCAATTGAGGAAGGACGGGCTAATGAAAATAAATGACTAAAATGAAGACAGCCCCAATTAGCACCTTGAGTGCCACCTCATTAGACCCTGGGCAGAGCAGCCAGCTAAGCTGGGCTTAGACTCCTGACCCACAGAAATGGAGAGATGGGAAGCGGGTGTTGTTTTAAGCTGCTCAGTGTGTGGATTTGTTACACAGCAGTAGAAAACTAACTGATACACTTCCCCTGCTGAAATGCCAATGCCACAATGGGGATTGTGGTTTGATCGCCTGTGTCCTGAGGGTGTGAAGCTCTCCCTGGCACATTTTGGGGGCTCAGTAAATATTTATATGAATGATGAGTGGAAATGTCTTCATAGACATTTCACATCCTCTTTCCCCCACTGCCGGCTGACGACTGGCTGATTAGCTGTAGGAAATCCCCTCCCACAGCCTCTCCTCCAGATTCCCAATCCCAGCCCATCCCCAGCACCTTTCGATTCCTCCTCCTTGTCACGCTGGTCCAGCTGGCTCCATCCCCAGTCCTGGTACCCAGGCAGGACCACCATCCCCTGAGCCCTGAAGCAGTCTCTCATCCATGTCCTTGTCCCCACACACAGTGACCAGAGGGATCTTTCTGAAGGTCAAAGCTGACCCCATTGCACCCTTGCTGGAGCCTCTTCCAAGTGGTGGGCAGGATCAAATCCTTCCAGATCCAACCCCACCCCACGTTCTGGGGTACATCACCCCTGGGTGATGCAGGGTCCCCAAAGCCGCCACACCCTCTGCACCCACAGAGCCTGAGCTCAGAGTACCTTCTTGTCTGCTCCCCTGACTCTTCCCAGCCCTGTCTCCTGGCCTGGGTCCCTTCTCCTGGGTTCTGGGTGCCCCCATCCCTGAGAATCCTTCCCGGCCCCTCCAGCTGCTCAGGGCACCTTGTGGAAGCAGCACGGCCCTGGGCTTCCGGTGCCGCCACAGTGTGGTGTCAGATTATAATTGCCTTTGTTTTTACAGCTTCCTTGGGGTTTAATTTCCACAGCGTACAATTCACCTATTATGAGTGTATGATTCAGTGGCTTGTAATAAATGTGTGCAGTTGCACAACCATCACCACAATCCAGTTTTAGACCATTCCCATCACCCCCAAAAGCTCCTTGTACCCATTTGCAGACAACCACTGAACCCACCCCTAGCCCCATGCAAACACTGACCTGATTTCTGTCTTTATAGTTTTGCCTGTTTTAGGAATTTCATATGAATGGAATAGGTGATCTCCAGTATTTGGTGTCTGGGTACCCAGCATAATATTTCTGAGGCCCATTCGTGTTGCTGCTTGTATCAAATTGTTTCTTTTTATTTGTCGAGTAGTATTCCATTGTGTGGATGTACTCCATATTATTACCTTTTAAAGCTCATTTTCATTATGCAAATAGAACAAGAATCATTCACCCAGTCCAAAAATTTAAACTTGATAAACCAGAGTAGAGCCCCCATCAATCTTCCCCCATGGGGCTCCCCTCCCCAGAGTAACTACCAACACTAACCTGATATGGATCCTTCCAGAACTTTCAAAAGTGATTAATCAACACGCCTACATATAAATCCAAAGAAAATATGTGCTATTGCTCTGTTTATGCAACTGATATTATATGGAATGAATCACTCTGCAACTTGGTTATCTTCCCTGAACAATTTGTCTTTAGGAAGGCTGCCAGTCCCATGGACCAGCCTAAATTCCTTTACCCCACCACGTGGTGCACACATGAGGATGTAACCAATCGAGTGGCCTTTCCTGCCTTCTTATATGGGTAGTTTCCACTTTGCTATGTTAGGAGCTAAAAGTTACAGCTGACACAAATTGAGCACATGCCACCTACCAGGTGCGCTAATCTCCATGGCACCCCTTGGGGGCAGATGCCATTTGTTTCCTCATTTCATCAAGGGGGAAACTGAGGCACCCAGAAAAGGTGAGCATCTTGCCTGTGATCACACAGCTACCAGGTGGTGCAGCTGGGATTGACCAACAGGTTGTTTTCATCCTGGACCCACCTCTGTGCACCCACCTTCATTTGAGCAGTTCACATGTTTTTCTAGATCAGGCTTTCTCACCTCGGCATGATCGACACTTGGGGCCGGATTGTTCTTTACTGTGGGAGCTCATCCGTGCAGTGTAGGATGTCGAGCAGTGTCCCTGGCCTTGGCCCGTTAGATGCCAACCAGCATCCCCGTCTGCTTGTGACAACTAAAACATCTCCAGATGTTGCCAGAAGTCCCCAGCTCCCCGGGAAAACCCCTGTGCAGGGCAAACCCAGATGTGTAGGGTTGCTGGGTCACAGGTACCATGTGGGTGGGTGGGGAGGGGATGGTCCCAGGGCAGCTGCCACCTTCCCCACGACCCACAGATCAGCTGAACCCTGTGCTGGGGACTGGGTCAGCCTGGCCCCTTCTCGGGAGCCCGGAGGTAAAGAGTGTCAATCACACCCCCTGGCAGAGAGGGGCCATGGCCAGTGTCCTTCCCCTGGTGCCCCGAGCGTTTGGCAACAGTCTCTGGAGATGGTCTGGCTAATGCATGTCCGTCTTATGGCCCGTGGCTCACCCCCATCGCCAGATCTGTTCCTGGCGGGGAGGGAGCGGCCTGCCCACTGCAACACAAGGGGTGTGCGTGGACCCTCTCCCACGGCCGTGGGGGTCTACGTCCACTAGTGAAGCTGGCCTTGCTGTGCCTCTGTGTGTGAGTGAATGCAGCTCCAGCCAGGGCCCGTGGGAGCAGTGATTTTCTTGGCGACTCTGACACCTTTATTGGACTGGGTTGACATCTCCTTGGTGTCACTTTCTGGCCGACAGCTTGCTGACTGTTCGGCAGTGTGGACGCCTTCAGATTTGGTGGACCCTGCACATAGCCCCCTGGAAGGGATGTGTCTGGTGACATTCGTCATGGCTGCTTTACTTGTCAGTCTCCTGCCGACCGTGTGCCCCCTGAGGACGGGGACTGAGGCCTGGTCCCACTGTGTCCCTGATACTGACCTTAGAGCCAGCCGCCCCTTGGGTGTCCTCCACCTTCTCGGCCACAGGCTGCAGCCCGCCATGCTGGCCCTGTCCTTCCTGCATCTGCACCCCCGGGAGGCTGAGTGGCCTTGTGGGTGGGTCTGGGTTTTATTCGCCAGTGGATCATTGGTGCCAACGAGTCAGCCCTCGGGAAATGGGTGCCGGGTGGCTGGTGACAGGCCCTGCTTGGCGACTCTGAAGGGAAAGGCCAGCTGGTGGCACTGGCCGTGGACTGATTCCCTCCTGGCCCTGGGGATGGCTCCACATGGAGCCCCCAGCTCACAGGCCACTGGGTCTGGTTTCCATAGTGTTCCCGACTGGGGTCCCCGTGGGCACCACACAGGGCCCCACCCACCTGATGGCAATCACCGGGTTTTACTGCCCTCCCTTGCACCTTCCTGGGCACCCATGGGAGAAAGGCTGTCCTCTGGAGGATGTGCAGGGCCGGGGTGGGCCCGACAGCCCACACACAGACCCCTGTGGGGTACGGTGTAGTACGTCAACGCAGGTGCTGGGAAGGCCCAGAAAACCTGCAGTTCACTCTGCAATTCTGAGGCCCTGTTCAGACGGGGACTTTTATTTTCTCTGCCTTTCCTCGAGTTGGCAATTGTTTTCCTCCTTGTAAATCAGGATATCCAAACAGCAGACATGACTTTAGCAGAACTGGAACCTCTGGCTTGATTCAGTCACTCGCCACGTTTGCTAGCACCAGGTACATGGCGGTCGCTGTCCCAGGGCAGGGAGTGCAGCCGCCAAGGTGTCTGCTCTCGTGGAGTTCCCGACGAGGGGTGACACATGTGCAAGGCCGGGGCAGGGTGTGATGACACAGATGTAAAGAGGGCGATGGGGCAGGGGTCTGGGACGGCCTCTGGAGGGGGGGGAGGGGGGCATCTGCGCCTGGAGGAGGAGCTGGAAGCAGCCAAGGGAAGGCTGCAGGGAAGAGTGTTCTCAGCAGAGGGAACAGCAAGTGCAAAGCCCTGCGGCCCAGGGGCTGAGGGGAGACCACGAGACTGGGGTGCAGGGGCTGAGTGTGGCTCCTGGAGATGGACAGGGCCGGTCACCTGAGGCCTTGCAGACCACTGTGAGAAGCTTGAGCTTTATCCTAACGCTCGGGGGCCATGGAAGGGAAGCACTGAGATTGTGTGTACATTAACAAAAAATTCTTCCTGTCCACCATCGGGAGAGGGGACGCAGCGGGGCACAGCAGGGTGGGAGACCTTTGGAGGGGACGGGCGTGAGCAGGTGTTAAAGGTCACGCCGGGTGCCGTGTGGAGAATGGATGAAGGGTGACTTGACGCAAAACACAATGGCAGCCGGCCCGTGGTGGTGGGAGGGGGCGCCGGGAGTGGCTGGAGCCGTGATATCCAAAGTGGGGCGCGAGAGAGAGTTGAGGAGTGGTGGCCCTGGCGGCTGGTGGAATGGAAGTCACCATCTCCTGAGCTGGGGAGAGCTGGGGCTGGGGGAGACCCTGGAGCTCGGCTGTGGGCAGGCTGTTTGCGGTGCTTGTTAGGTGATCCGAAGGGAGATGCGGACGAGACCACGGGGTGTGGGCAGGTGTTCAGGGCTGAGACTCGGGGCTGACAGGCAGCACGGGGGTGTCACCGGCCGGAAGAGCTGCACTGCCCAACTGTCCAGCGCAGGAGCCGCTGTCGCAGGGGCCACTGAGCACCTGATGTGGGGGTGGCACCAATCGAGATGAGCTTGAACAGCAAAATATATACCTGATTTTGAAGACTTAGTACCCCAAAGTATAAACGATTCCATTAAGTTTTAAAATAATGACTACATGTTGAAATAAACTTCTAAATATTTGGAGTGAAATGGAAGATGCTGGTAAAATTAATTTCACTGTTTCTTTGTACTTTTGAAACTGGGTGACTAGAACATTTTAAATTTCGTCTGTGGCTCAAGTGAAGCTTCACTGGTGTCGAAGGCAGGGAGGTGAGCTCGCTGTTAGGGGTTCAGTGTGTACCCCCAAAATAGATATGCTGAGGTGTTAACCCCAGGACCTCAGGAAGTGACCTTATTTGGAGACACGGTCATGTCCGGTGGAGGTGGTTAAGATGAGGCGAAACTGAAGGAGGGTGGCCCTTCAGCCAACACGACTGGCGTCCTCACGAGAAGGGGAAATTCGGATCTGGGCACAGAGCAGGGAGGTGGCTGCGGGTCGCCGGCCATCGCCATCGCCTGCCGCAGGCCTCTGCTGGGGACCGGGCACTTGGGTCACTCCAGGCCACCGTGCATGGTCCTTTGCTCTTCTCCTTCCATGCCGTGTCCTAGGGGGTCTCAGGTTCCTCGAGCTGCCAAACAGAGGCATTTAGAGGTGGGGGAGGTGGGGACAGCCCGACAGGGGTGACAGGCCCACGAGGCTCAGGAGGCCCCAAAGGAGCCGGGGTGCTGTCATCCCCTACAGGCGGGGAAGGCGCTGGGGAAAGAGGGGTGAGGGCCCCCGGATGTGTGTGTGGGGAGGCAGCTGTGCCGGCCCAGGGTCAGTGCTGGGGAGGGGGCAGCGAGATGCTAGGGGACGGTTTTGAAAGAGTGACAGACTGGAAGAGCTGCTGCTGTGGGGGCACTGGAGGGACACATCAGGAGGACAGAAGTGGACCTGAGTGGCAGAAGGGAGGCCAGTCTCCCGGGGGCAGCACGGTTGTTGCTGACGTGCTCGTCTAGAAGGGGACAGGTGGGGCGGTAGCAGAGTAGTTGGGGTGTCCGTGAAGCAGGGGCCAGCGAGCCGCGCCCTGATTATCAGGGATGAGTGAGGTGCAGCCACCGGGAGGTCAAGTAGGGAACAAGGACAGATGTGGGTCAGGGGAGAAGAAAACAAAAAATGGCCTCCTCTTGGAGGGCTGCAAGGGGGTGGCGGATCAGGGTGCGCGGGAAAAGGACCCCCGGTTTCTCCACTGCTCCCGAGCTGTGTGACCTCAGGCAACCCAGGAGGCTGTGTGGAGTTTTCTCATCCATTCAAACACAGGATGAGGTTGTTAGTGGGAAGGAATACACTGGAGGCTGCACCCCGAAAGCTCAACACTGGCCCCCCATCCTCCTGCGCTCTATTGGCCCGGGAGCTGCCTTCTCACAGCCCTGGGATCAGGGCTCTGCAGGACCCACTTCATGGGCCCGATTAGGGCAGACCCCGGGTTTTAGGGTATGAGTTTTGGATGCTGGCCTTTTGTCTGGTGTCTACTTAATAGCCTGGGAACCTTTCTTCTTCTCAGTTACCGTAATAGTTTAAAAATGTAATATACCCTTGCTGTATGGATTTATAAGCCAGGGTAAGTGACTCTGGGGGACAATGCAGTGTTTATTTCTCACCCCTTGGGTTTCAGCTTAAATGTCCTTACTGTGAAGAAGAGCCCTTGGCCTGGCCCTGTGGTTTTCAACGGGGGACATTTCTGTCCCTCAGGGGATCCCTGGTGATGTCTGGAGGCACTTCTGGTGGTCACGGCTGAAGGGGGGCTCCTGGCATCCCGGGTGCTGCTGAGAGTCTCAGGCTGCTTGGGGCAGGGCCGCCACGAAGGCTGCGCTCGCCCCGGGGCCGGGAGAGCCGAGCTGCGAAACCCCGGCCTCACCCGCCTGAGGCTGGGTCCTGTTGGTCTTTCTCTGGGCCCCGCTTATTTCTTCATGGCACTCGTCACAGGCTCAGATTACCTGGATAGTTCCTTTAAAAACAACCATCACCACAAATCTTTATTGTCTTTCGCCCTCCCCTGGAAGGTAGGGCCTTATCTGTCTTGTTCAATGCCACATGCTCACAGCCTGGCACCATGTCTGGGAGGTGCCCATAATGATCTGTTTCTTCTCTGAGTGAATGTATAGGAACCTGTCACAAGTAACTTGTTTTTCTATTGGGAATTTGGCTTCTACATCTCCAATTTATCCAGCTCTAATATAATTAATTTAAAATGGGATTCTGCCATGTTTCAATGTAAGTAAAATTGACGTTAGTTCAATCAAGTCCTGTTGTCCAGGAAATCATGCAGAATGGTGAAGGGCAGGCCTTTCTGGAAGATTTCATACTGTGCATGTCAAACGTGTCCCTAAATCCCCAACTGCTGAAAAAGAAATTAGACAAAGAAACAGAATCCAGAAACTGAGCATCTAACTGAGAAAATGTCACTCTTTTAATTTTGCCAATGTAAAGAGGTGTATTTCAACCAGATTGTAACAAAATTACCACAGCTTATTCCAAAAGAAAATTTTAATACAAGAGATTTTAGAAAATTAAACACATTTGTTTAAAAATTCTATTGTGTAAACGTTAACATAGGAGAGTGGTTAAGATAATACTACAGGTTGGGGAGCCTATCTGGGACCCTCCAGGCTTTATTTACACACAGCCTACCTCAGACTGCAGGTGGGGTTCCTTATTAACCCTTCACAGGCAGCGCCCCGGGCCAGGCCAGGGCTCCACGCTGGCTGCTGGGCTGGGTAGCATCTCCCCTGCCCTCAAAGCACACCAGGCCTTCCAAAAGTCGGCATCGGGCGAGCGAAGCAGACTGTCCTGTGCCAGGGAAGGGGACGCCACAGCCGCAGAGGTATAAAGCCATTCTTTCTAGGACAAATCCTCGATAATAGAAATCCTCAGGCTCCACCCCAACCCCCCACCCCAGAAATGCATGTTCTTGGGCTCAGTTCTTGGGAGGTTACCTCCTCTGGGCGCACTGCCCGTTTGCTTCCTCCTGTGGCCTCAGGCCCAGTGTCTGCAAGGACCTCTCCTTGGTGTTCTGAACCGATGGTGGAAAGTCTTCAAGGCTGAACAGAAAGTGTCTGCTAGTAGCCTTTCCTCACGGTTCACGAAAGCGGGGAGCAGGGCTGATGGAATCTGAGAGAAAGGTGGCACCCGGGGTGAGCTCAGCTAGTGGTTTTCCAGTTATGATGGAACAACGTACACGTGCCATAAGGACTGAGCCTCAAAACAAATGAATCTAGTGTCTTCTCACCTGGGGGCACCATCATCTTTTAGAGAAATCAGATTTTTCTTTTCTTTTACTTCTCTGCAGACTCTGTCAGAAGCTCATTCAATTTGATTATATTAGGATTTAGGGACAAAAGTAAGGGCTCCATGGTAAAATTTAGAGCTACTGAAAACCAGGCCCATATGTGGCAGCAGCTCAAGGTTAAAGAGACGGTGAAAGAGTCCAGAGGCGACCTGACTGGGTGCACGTTAGCAGCCGCGGGATGGACATACACTTGGTCTGCCCTCGGCGTTCCACTCTCATTCCCATCGATCCAGTAGCTGAAGTTTTATTTTAGAAACATAATCGAGACTGTGTGTTACAGAAACATAAAATGAACTTTTTGGCACAGAAACGTTAGATAAAATATACAGTGCTACAATTGTGCAAAATTAGCACAGAAACCAATCTGAAAAGCAAATATTTAATGTTAGGTTTAATAAAATAATGCACAATATTTTGAAAAGTGTTTGTATGATAGACCTTGTTTGGTAAGCAGACACCTGCCTTCTGGAAGCCTCCCCCGTGTCTGCCCAAGTCAGAGCCTTGACTGGGGAGAAGGTCTGGGCAGGTCTGGCGCTGCTCCTGAGGAGACACTGAGAAGAGTCAGGGCAGTTATTGCAACAGGAGCTCGGGCGGAGGTGGGCGGGAGGCACGGCCTCTCCAAGATGCCTCCTACCCGGTCTGAGAGCCTGGACAGGGGCTGCAGAGTCTTTCTCAGGCGGGTGATGGGATGTCCAGCCCCAGCTCCGAGCTGAAAAACCAGCCTGTCCTTTGCCAGCAGCTAAGGGCCCAAGCAAGAGGATGCTTCTGGAGTGGAGAGCTCCACTGGTGCTTGAGCAACGGAGCCAGCCTGAGAGATGGAGGATTCCGGGGGTGACTGGCGAGGAGGGCACCCACTGGGACCCACGGGATGGGGCCTGGCCTCCACAGGAGGAGCCAGCTGGTGTCCTGGGCCGCATGGATGGATCCACGTTCCCATGAGAAGCCAGAGCATGTGGGGGAATCGCCCCAAGAGAAAAAGAGGAGGCCGCTAGCCTGTGTCTGACACACTGGGGCTGGCTGGCAGTGTTCACTCCTGTTCGCTGCTCCTGGGACCCACACCTGGGGATTAATGATTGGGCCTTCAGAGCCTGCTGCTGCTTGGCAGTGGCCACAGCTATGTTACCCATCAGACTGACGCACACAGATTTCGATGGCCTCTGTTGGCTAAAGGCACAGCACACAACCTGCTGGCTGTTCCAAAATGTCTGCAGTTATCAAAGAGCTCTTCTTAATGGAGTCAAGAGCCTGGAATTAGACTCTGTCCATGAGCACTTGCCCACAGCCCTTGCACCCTCGCATTTATGCCAATCACTGGCCCTCATGAGGTGGTGTCGTCTCCTTGTTGAGTCAGTCCTGCAATTTCCTGTATGATCAGGGCCCCTTGGAGGTGCCTGGCTGTTGGGTTTTAAGGCCACCAGCTTCCTTGATAAAATCTCCCTACTTGCCAAGGGACCGAGCTTAGAGAAACGCTCTGCTTTCTGCTGAGGCTGGCTAGTCACAGTGGGCAGTGTCCAGCCAGGAGACTCCAGGGAGCTGGATGCGGCCTCCCAAGTCGGGATCTGGCGCCGACTCCAGGAAGAGACGCTGAGAAGGCTCTCCCCATCTGGGCTGCTCGGGCTAGTTTACATCAGCCTTCGATATCCTTCCTGGACGCTTTAGTTTTCTCTTGTCTGGAGAGACATGTCTGCCAGCTCTACTTTTCCTGAGTTTCGTTTCACCTGGGGGAAAAAAAAACAGAAATGAACAAGATGATGCCAGAGATGAACTGCTGATGCTCTGTTCTTGGTGAGCCAGGCTGCAAGTGGACAGTTTCTCCTTGGCTGGAAGGCCCGGGGCTGATGTTCCCTCCATGGGGCTGGTCTGAGAAGAGCAGGAGAGGCCGTTCCTGTGGGCTTTGTTCTTAGATGCTAACTTCAGAGGCACCAAAGAAGCTTTCTATTGGCTCAAGGAGACAGAAGCAAGCTCAGCTGGTCCTTTCTGTGGATGCTCTTTCCTCCGAGGGCCTGTGGGTGGCTGCGCGGGTGCCGCAGTGGGACAGGATACAGGTCCTGGTTTGACTCCAGGTTGGAGGGCGTGACGATGCTTCCTTGGGGTAGCACTTCGTGCACCGAGTTCTCAGTCTTGACCTCACTAGATGTGGGTGGTCTTGACCTTTCTCCGGGAACTGGGCATTCTGCCACTGTACAGTCAGTCACTGGCCTCTTTGGCCTGAGGTTCGTCATGACACCAGGAGCAGGGCAGGAGCACTCTGAGCAGCTGGGTGGATGGAATCGTCACAGGCCACCGGCCGTGATTCCTGGGTGCAGGCTCTGCAGAGCTGCTGGGAGGTTCGTGCTGGAGGCCTTTTTGAGCTGATCTGTGTGCTGCAGGATCACAAAGAGGGGTGCACATAGGAAGCAAACAATGGTTTCCATGTGGCCCTCGGAACATGAGTTTAAAATCAACATTTGGGGGAGAACAGGGCACATTCTCCAATGATACTTAAACACTTAAAAATGGGGAGCGGCCTTTCTTCTTCCTTTGAACCGTAGGCTGCACGCATCGCTCTCTTGGCGGCTGAGCACCCTCAGCTGCGGCTCTGGGGTCTTGCTTTGGTTTGTTGTGTAACGCCAGGTGCAGGCCTCAGAGCAGACGGGGGTCCGAGTGGGATGGATGGAGACAGCGAGGACAGACTCACACTCAGATGTGTGCCAGGTCAGCTGCCGGGGAGAGCAAGCTGACTACAGACCGTGGCCCGTGTGCAGGACGGAGAAGGGCACTCCCTTCTGCAGCGACTGTAAGGGAGAGGAGATGTGCGAGGTGCTGCTCAGAGGCCCTGCCGAGCACAGGCACTCGCTTGGCACTGAAGACCTACTCCAAATTAGCCAGGGCAAAGTAAATCAAGCTCACCGAGGCCGGCGTGGGGCAGCCGGCTCTCCATGTTCAAAGCAGCCAGCCACGGCGGCCTAGAATCCGCGCTCGGGGACTTGGAATTCAAATGGAGTGTTTGTGCAGCGGTGACCTTGGCAAACACAGAGGAAAGAAACCCCCCACCTGACAGAAGGTTCCACGGAAGCCATTCAGGCCCCTCCTGTTTCCCCGCAGGGCTGTGTGGAAACGGTCCCGGCTTTATCTCCTTTCCCCGAATGAGCTTTCTTCTGGCCAATGGCGGAACATGTAGCATAAACCTTCCAGGGGATTCTTTCCAGAAGTTTCCTTGAGCTAGAAAGTGTGTAATGCTCACCTAGGTCATCAAGCAAGTTTTACGCCAATGCGTTCAACAGTCTCAGGAACGGTGCGTGGTTAGCCTCTCAATGATTGCCTTTCACACACTTTTGCTTCATCAGAGTCCCCTACGTCTTTATTTTCTCAGTTCAAAGAGGAGTGAATTGATTCCTGTCTGGTCTATTCTAAAACCTCCTTTTCAGCTTGTAAATACTCCTCCCAAGCTCTTCGTAACCTCAGCAGCCGAGAATGGCTCCTGACCGGGGTGGGAGACACGTCCGCGAGTCCAGCGTCAAACTGGCAGAGGGGCTGGTCCCGTGAGGTGGTCCCTGCCATGGGAGCTGCGGCCTGGAGACAGGCACCTCCACGCTGCTCGCCCTCCTCCCTGGGCTGCTCAGTTCTCTGGACTCCAAGGCCTTGCTCCGAGATGGGAGGGATGGAGAATGAGGGGTCTGGGGCCAACAGGGCTTTCCTCCCAGAGCGCCTGGCACGGGGGCAGATGGTGCCTCGTGGCCCTGTTTCCAGGGAACAAACCTGATGTGTCCAGAGGGGACACTTGCGGGATCAGCTTCTCCCAAACCTCCGTGGTGGCCCCCAGGGCTGAGCCTCTCTACAGAGCGCGGCCTCCCCGCTGACTTGTGGACAGCCTGTGGGTCCTCCTGGAAGAGTGACGCCCACGACAGCCGCTGCTGGCCATTGTGACGATGCTGTCAGGTGTCCAGTGACCATTGGTCGAGAGTAGAAAGGAACAGAACAAGAACCCCAAGCCCCTATTTCCACAGGTCTAGTAGGCAACTATGTTAAAAAGGAAAAAAAAAAAAAAAGAGGGTAACAGTCATTCTTATCCCCATGTGGGAAAGTGTCAAGAGGCTGATTCTGAAGGAACCTTCTGGCCAAATGAGACACAGAGTCCTACAGCTCAAGATGGGTCTCGGGCTGGCCTGGCACTCCCCCTGCTGGCCCCCGAGCTGCGGGAAAGGGAGTGAGGGCCCTCGGCGCCCAGGCAGACCCCAGGGGGGCAGTGACCGCGAGTCTGAGCCGTCCCAGTGAGGAGCTGCTGCACTGAGGACAGGTCTGTGTGTGGCTTTGAGACTGACCAGTTTAATCGGGGTGTCACGTGGCCGGCAGGAAGGAGCACTCGCCTGGGGTCACCGGGGGGACACGGCTGTCATCCGGGGTGGAAGGGGCCAGCTGCTGCAGCCAGTTGGACACAGTTACCGGGTCGGAGGCAGCTGGTGCCACACACGGCGCCCGCTCCTGGGGTTCCATCAGGGTCAGAGGTCACCGCTCTGGGGCTCCACGTTGCGCGTCTCCCTGGGGTGGCCCCGGGACAGCTTGGGGAAGCGGGAAGCCACTTTGGGGCGGCTGTTCTTGCTCAGTGGCTCTCCAGGAGGGGTAACGTCACTGCAAGACAGAGCAGGGGAGAATGTGATTAGGTCAGGGCTCCACATTCAAACGGCTACGGGCAGGGAAGGAGCTGGGTTGGGGAGCAGCAGAGGCAACAGTTACAGGGGACAGTGGCTACTTGGCTGTGACTGGGGAGCAGCACTTGGAGAAATAGGAAATCCGTATATTTAACGTAACGCTTCCATCTTTCAACAGTAGCACAAGGGTCAGCTGTGCGTGGCTGGCTGTGTGACCCAGCTCGTGGGCCCCAGTTCTGGACCCTATTTTAAGGGTCTGAAAGAATGCACCAGCCACAGCTTTTTTCCCTGCCTTTTCTCTGATCTCCCAAGAAAGGCACATTTCAAAATCAAAGAAGAGAAAATGCTTTGGAGAACACTGCATTCGGGGTCACGGAAGATGCTTGGCACTCCTGAGGGAGTAATCCGGATGAATGCCAAAGTGTGATGGGAAGATGCCCATTTGCCCTGGGCAAAATAGCCCCAAACAGGACACAAACTAGGAGGCCAAGAGAGGGGGTTACTGAGATTGGTTATAAAACACCGACCCAACAGGAGAGTACATGGCCCCCAGACACCAGAGCTGTGTCTGACCCGCCCGTGATGAGGTTGAAGCGCAACAATCTGAACACAGGAGAACACAAAGTCGGTGGAGGATGACCCACCAGGGAGAGGAAAAGGGGAATATATGTTTCTCCCTCCCTCCCTCCACGAAAATTCCTTGAGGCCCCATATGGGCCAGCACCATTCTGAGCACTGGGGATACAGCAGTGAACAAAACAGATTCTCCCAGGCCCCATGGAGCTCACACTCCGGGGGAGGGTTAAAGACGAGACGCCATCAAGATTCCGGTTACGAACGCGGCCGGTGCATCTGAGAAGCAGTCTCAGGTCGATGCTTGCAGAAGGTGCCTGAGAGAGGGGCGCGTGGGGCTGGGAGAACACGGCGAGGCCCTGGGTCTGGGGGCCCGGGTGCAGGAGGCCAGGGGAGTCAGTTTCCTGTGGCTGCTGTAACGACTTAGCACAAACCTAGAGGCCTAAAGCCACACACTGTCATCAGCTCACAGCTCTGGAGGGCAGTCTTGAAATGGGTCTTATGGGGCTAACATCAAGTATCGACAAGGCTGGTTCCTTCTGGACACTCTGCAGGAGAATGTGTTCCTTGGCCTTTTCCAGCAACCAGAGGCCACCGGCGCTGCTTGGTTTATGGCCCCTTCCTGTCTCCCTCCTCTAGGACCCTGGGGACTACACTGGGCTCCTGGATCGTCCAGGATGATCTCCCCCTCCTGAGACCCTTCACTTGTCCGCCAAGTCCCTCTGCCATGAGGGTGACACAGCCACAGGGTCCAGGGACCAGGAGGTGGACGTATTTAAGGCTCATTATTCTGTCTCCCCCAGACTATGGAATTTGATTAGGAGGTAGAATCGACAGGACTTGGTGGCTGATGGTGCAATCGTTACCTCTAAGTGACAAGATGACAGATGAGTTAGAAAATATAAATAAAAGGAAAGTTTTCTACACTAAATAGCTCATTGGTGCCAAAGGCTTTAAGATCCTAACTAAAATTAATGCTCGTCCTGGGTCCTGCGGGCCTCCTTGGTAGCAGGCTCCAGGCTGGGGGCTTTCCGGATGGGGGCTCTGGGGGACAGAGCCCACCGAGGCTCAGGGGCCTCGAGGTCAAGGGCACCAGCAGTTAAGTGGCAGATCCAGGAGCCCCACTGCCAGGGTCAAAGTCGTTGCACAGAGCAGATGAGCTGAGGGAGTGTCCCTGTGGGGTGCCCTGAAAGAGCCACGCCCCTTCCTGCATTTCAAGAGAGGTTTCGTTCATGATGATCTGACCTGCATGCGCCTCTGCACGGCACAGCCCTGTGCTCAAAGTGGCCGTCATTTCAAGTTCCAGGCAAAATCTTGACGAGATCATAACTGACAAATCCCTTTTAATTACAAATCCCTTCTAATTATTACCTTCTCCTTTGGAAGTCAGGTTTTGTTTCACCTTCTGTGCATGGCAGAAAAAGAAACATTTGACCTTGAACAAAACAGCATCCCTCCTCGGTGATTTCTGAAGTAAGTGCAGCCCAGTTTGCCACAAATTCCTCCCTGTAGAACAACACTGGGCTGCGGCCCCAAAGCAAACGTGCCCCCCTCTTCCTTCCAAAGGCCTGCGTTAGTGAAAAGCCTCTTTATTCCTGAACACTCTGTATTAGGGTTCTCTAGGCCGACAAGAGGTATCTGTAAATATGAGATTTTATAAAAGTGTCTCATGCAACTGTCGGGATGCATGAGACCAAATTCTGTAGGGCAGGCAGCGAACTGGCAACTCCGATGAAGGTGTCTGATGAACTCCCCAGGAGATGCTGGCTAGCCGAAGAAGTGGTGAAGGTCCTCTCTCTTTCTCCCTTAAAAGTCTTCACCTGATGGGATTAAATCCAGCTGACTGCATTCTCTCATTGCAGAAGACACGCCCTTCCTTGATGTCATTAGTCACAGCTGCAGCCAATTGACTGATGATTTAATAAACCAGCCTGTTGGTTTATTAACCAGCCACAAATGTCCTCACAGCAACGGTTAGGCCAGTGCTTGCTTGACCAGACACCTGGGCACCATCACCTGGCCAAGTTGACACATGAACTTAACCATCACACACCCCTTTAAGGATGGGTAGAGGATGCTGGAAGGAGATCCATGCTCATACCCTAAGTGGGGCTGATTGTCAGAAGTGTACAAGTCAACTTGGATATTAGTTTTATTTTAAAAGTTCAATGCTCACCCCTGCCCCCTCCCTGCTGTTCAGGATCTGGGCTCCAGCCGGCCATCCCCAAACCTGCAGCTAATAGCATCAAAGAGAACGAAGTGCGAGGCCAGGATGTGACGCCCTTGCGGTCGTGTCATGGAGGGAAATGACTCTCGTCAGGTCCAGGAGAGGCCAGAGCCTCACTCGAGTGGGAGGAAGGCTTTGAGCCTGCGTGGGCCAGGATGGTGGACGCTGCCTGCGAGGAGAGCTGCGGGGTCTGGGCTGGGCTCCGAGGCAGCCACCTGCACACAACCCTGGCCCTGCTGCCCATGGGCCCTGTGCCTTCCTGTCTGTGAGCTCAAACCGAGAGGCAGAGAGGAGTGACGTGGAGGCCTCCTGTCCATCCTGGTCTATGGGGACATCTGTCACCAAGATTAGAAGCTCTCAGGGGACCTCACGCTCCCCCTGGCTGACACTTGCACCTGGCTCTCTGCTGGACGCTGGCCTGGACCCTCGGTTGAAGGCAGCTGGAGAACCAGCCCCTGGACACCGATGGCTGCCCACGCCAGCCCAGACGTCCTGGTGGGCCCTCCTCTCCTCTCCTGCAGGGACTGGGGACTCGGCCGAGGCAGGAAGCTCCTGAGAAACTCACTCCATCCCTTCCGTCTCTCCCCCTGCTGGCTACTGCCAAGGCCCCAAGGGTGTCACTTCCGGGTAAGTGGCACCCCCAAACACCCAGAGGCGACTGCTCTTTGCACTCAGCTTCTGGGGGACAGCACCCACGGCATCCCGTCCCCACCTGGGGGAGTGGGAGGGACTGAGCCAATGGTCTCAACCCTTAGTTGGGGAAAACGGCCACTGGGAGAGATTTGCTTTTCATTTTCCTTGTGAGCTGGGTTGGGAGGGCCGGTCAGTGTTCTGCCTGGCAGTCTGGAGGATGCTTCGCAGGAGCCGGGCTGCTGCTCGCGGGCTGGGTGCCTGGACAGAGCTGCGTCAGCCAGACGCGGCCGCCCTCCTCTGAGCCCCGGCTCCATGAGGAAGTTGTTTGCAGGAGTCTGAAGAACTGAGCTCTGCCTCCTGGACGTGCAGACTGTAGAGAAATGCTGCTTCCCAGAGGTGTCAGCCAGGCCTGCCAGCCCCATGGCCTTGGAACTCAGGACTACGGGGTAAGCGGCTGGGGGCCCAGACTCTCCCTGTCTACACCCTGTCAATCTGCTAACGATTATTAGGTTTCTCCCCGTGAATGCCTCTTCACTTCAGTCCTTCACTTCCAGGGTTCCTCAGCGGATGCATTTAAGGCCAACCTCGGACCCCGGACCGGTTCCCACAGGGCTTCCCCCACGGCTTGGTCCTGCAGCTGTCCCGACCCCTCTCTGCGCTGTTCCCGTCAGCATGGAACCGGGTCCTGAGCCCCCGGACTTCCCAACTGAGAGCCCTCCCTGGGTCTCAGGGTCCCCTCTGGTTAGCACTCGACTTCTCAGTTCTCCTGCACAGTAAGAGCTGTCTACTCCTTCATATCTCAATCCCTCTTCAGTTCACCCCTATTTCACTTTAAAAACTCTTCTCAAGGTCACCAGTGGCCTTCATGTTGCCAGATCCAATGTTCAGTTTTTTTGCTCTCACCCACTTGACCACGTGGCGGCATTTGACAGGATGACAACCCACTCCTCTCGGCGTCGGTGCCTCCAGTTTTCCTTTGACTCTCTTAAGTGTTCTTAGCCACTAAATCTTGGTGTGTCCTGGGGCTCGGTCCTCTACTCTCCTCTGTCTACACTCTGCAGGTATGAGCGCATCCAATCCAAAGGCTTTACTCAGATCTAAATGCCAAAGATTCCCAGATTTACCTTTCAGTCCCAACTTCCCTTGGGAGCTCCAGTTATGGATCCAGCAGAGTATTTGGCATTTCCACTTGGATGTCTAATAGGCATCCCTGCCTTGGACATGGCCAAAATGGAAATTTTTATTTTCCCCTTCAAACTTGTGGCCTTCTCCTCTTTAGTTCAATGGTCCAACTGCCTGGCTCAAGCTCAAGCCTCGGTGCACCCGAGTCCTCCTCTTTCTCACATCCCACGTCCAATCCACCAATATGCCCCTCCAGCCCCCCTCCAACTGCATGCACAGAGCTCCCCCCCACCCCCACCTCCAGCTTCCCGGGACCATCCTAGGTCCAGCCACTGTCATCTCTGGCCGGGACCCCTGCTACTTGTTCCCGAGTGGTCTCCCTGTTTCACACTCTTCCTCCAGCTGGGCCTTGTCCTCCCTGTGCTTCTGGCACCTGGGACAGCCTTAGAATCAGAAAGCCCCGGGCTTTCAGCCACATGACTGTGAAAAGGCCAGGTGACCCCTCTGAGGTTCAATTTGAGCACACAGAGAAATAATCCACACTTGGTTCTCTTTGACTAGATTGTGAATAAGAAAAGTAACCTCCTTCAAAGCATCCCCTGATTTGTCCCATCAGGCAAAAGCCACAATAGTTAAAACAGTATGGGTGTAGTGAACAAATAAGGAAAGAAAGGAAATTTAAAAACTGGCCAAGAGAACCATAAAGGTGGCATTTCAAGGCGGTGTGATGTGAACAGACCTAAGACCAAATGCACAAATAGATAAAGGAGAGGCCGTGAGATGCGACGCCCTGAAACCAAAGGCAGAGCGGGAGGGGACAGGCATCAGAACATCCCGAGTGGAGAAAGGGCTCCTACAAACCAACAAGAAAGAGGCTTGCAGCCCAGTGGACACCTCGGGGCAGGGTATGGAGACATGTCACAGAAGAGAAAACACATCTTTCAGTAATTCTATGACTGATACTCGCTGAGGATGTGCTGTGCTCCCAGTAGCACGGGGGCTACGAGAGGCACCGAGCAGACAGTTCCTGCTCTCGGGGAGGTGATGGCTTGGTCCAAGCCACCATCATCTCCGACCCAAAAGACGCCCGTGGCTGCCCAACAGCCCCCGCTGCGTCCGCCCTGCCACATAGCTGAGGACAAGCCAGGTGGTGTCACTCTTCTGCTCCAACCCCGTTGCTCCCACGATGAGCTCCCAGGCCCCACTGGGTGGCGCCCTCTTACCCGTGCGACCCGAGCGCCTTCCACCCTCCTCCCGGCGCCCACACCCCCTCTGCCTCAGGCCCTTCACCCCAAAGAAAGGATGTCTGCCCGGTTTTCGCCCTCACATGCTTTCCCAGTGCGGCCTTCCTTGCACCAGCCCCCCCATTTATCTCCCCTGCTCTGCCTAGTTTTTCCCCCTGCACTGTCTGTTTGATGCACCTTTGTAGTCCTGCCCGCTGCTCTAACTCCAGCACCGAGAGGGTGTGTGGCACCGAGTAGGTGGTCACTAAAGATCAGTGGAATGAATGGATGAATTCTAGAGGGGAATATGAAACCTCCAGAATGTTCATCCTTATTAGTCATCAGGGAAATGCAAACCGAAGAAATGCAAACTAGAAAAACTTAAAAGACAGTTAGTATCAAGCGTTGGTGGGGATGCCAAGAAAATGGCAGCATGTGATCCTGTTTTTATGCAAGTCTAACCCCCATGGAAAGTGTGTACAGGTACAGAAGCACACATCTAAATTCAGAGACTGGAAGGATGGGGGCGAAGGGTGATACTCATGTTTTGTTCTGTATACTCATATTGCTTAAAATGTTTCAACCAGAACTTACTCATGTATTACTCATTTACTGAAAAACACACTAAAGTCCAAAACAGCTACCGAGCTGCCACTTAAGAGACCCCCACGGAGCCCTTTCACTGGCCCCTTCTCCTGTGCTGTGATCACAAGTTTGCCTCAGCTTTGCCTTGGTTTGAACCATCCGAGCCAGGCTGAACCAGGCTCAGCAGTTTGCAGCTGATCTAATCTGTTTATTGGCCACTAGAACTGCTTATGGCCAGTTCAAGTTCCTACCTTCTCCAGGACACTCAGACTGAATTGCCTCCTCTGCCCTCCTCATCACCAAGTTTGCAAGCAGCCTGTGGCCGAGCTTTTGGTGTCTCTTTCCTCCACGCGCCGGTCCCCAGGCAGACAAGCCTCCGAGTCTCCCTCCATTCCCAAGACCTGTCCTCTCATACCACTGACGGGCGGGAAATAATTACTCTGTGGTGTAGCTGTACTCTGAATAAGGATTCTCACAATTCCAGGAAGACTCCAGAGCTGTAAGCCAGCTGTCCGGGACCTCCCCAGCCTGTAAAACCAAGGTCAAGCCGGAAGCGCATGGGAGTTCTAGGAAAAGAGAGCTCAGCCATCAGAATTATCCTTTCATTAGGTTTACATAGTTTCTTAGGACACGAAGCTGAGGCTATCACCCTCCCCTTCAGAGGCTGCCCACTGCACCTTGAATAAATCCGTGCTCCTTACAACCAGATCCGGCTCCCACCACTGGCCGTGCTTCCGTCCCGCTGGCAGCCCCGGTCCTCTAGCTGCCAAGCCCTTCCTGGGCAGGGCCAGGCCTCACACCTGCTGCTCCTTCCACCAGGAACACTCCCAATGGAGCTACATCCATGCTCAACTTGAATCCACATACTAGCTTGGCAGTGACTCCTCTTTGGAGAGAGTGTCCCTCACCAGCCCCCCAATCTAACAGCGCACCCCCACCCCCCCGTCACTGTCCTTCCTGGTAGGTACATCCTGCTGTAGTGATTTTAGCAGTTTGCTGCTTGGTGTTGGTTTAGTTTTTCTGTCTGCTCCCTGCGTGCAGCGCCTGTAACATGGAAGGTGCTGGAAGACCGTTGAGGAACAAATGGCCACCTGACCATACGTGCTGCTTTACACAGACCAACTCATCTAAGCCTCATGAGAGCTCACCTGGAGGTAGTGCAATTAACCTCTCTGGACCTCAGTTTCCTCATCTGAAAACGAGGGTAACTGGCTCAAGATTCAGAACACAAAAGGGAGGGAGCAGGGTCAGGCTGCTGGCAGCTTGGCTGGCATCCTCAACCACTGCACCTCCTGCCTCACGTGGGGCTGTTTCCCTTTTTACAGAAATGCTACTTTGATAGATGAAAACATTCTCACCCCAGCCTGGCTTGCGATGCTGGAGCTAGTAAGGAAGGCAAGATCAAATTAGAGCAAGTGTGCAAGGCCTAGGGCCTGCTGCCTGGCTTTGTAAATAAAGTTTTACTGGAGCACAGCCATGCCCATTAATTTCCATGTGGTCTGTGGGTGCTTTAGGGCTAAAACGGCAGAGTTGTGTTGTTGCCATAGATTATGAATGAAAATACTGAAAATATTTACCATCTGACCCTTCATGGGAAGTTTGATGCCCCTGACTCAGCCTCCTCTAAAGAAAGAGAGAGACCCAGGCGAGGGTGTCAGGAGAGCCAGTGGGCACTGCCACGACGGAGCACTTACACTGTGGGGAAGCAGCCCGCCAAGGCCACCCATGCTCTCCTCCCGGCAGCCCTGGGGGGGTGCCATAAGCCATCTCCCTCAATCCTCAGAAATCACCTGTGGGGGAGATGGCAGTTGTATCCTGTTTTACAGACGGTGAAACTGAGGCTCAGAGAGAAAGTAACTGCGCTCAGGCCACACAGCAGGGGCTGAGCTGGTGTTTAGCCCAGGTGGGTCTCTAGCCTATTAAAAAAAGCAGGGGTTCTCAACCCTGGGTACCCCCATAGCATGACCAGGGGAACAATCTCCTCTCTCTAAGTGCCATGCTGCGCTGAGCTGGGCAGGGCTCGGCCTAGGTGTTTTCGAAAAGCTCCTAAGGTGACCTAATGCACAGTCAGGGTTGAGGAACACAGCTTTACAGGAATCACATTCTTTGGGGGAAATTCTGCAAATGTGGAGACCAGTTAAAAAGAGAATAAAATTCTGCCTCTGATAAGTGCATTTATCTCAAAGGCAGCTCTTTGGTGAGTTGGAAAATCGGTTGAACATGTACAATTGCTGTGCCCTTTGTAGGGAAATGATTTTAAACCATCCTCGGAAGATGGCGGATAGGACACGTCTGTTTGTGGAGGCTGGTGGGTAGGAGAGCTGCAAGTTGTCTCCCAGGGGATTCCAAGGGTTTTCCAACTTTTCCCAGCAGCTGAGTGCAGATGTTTAATCATTCCAGATCCGGCCTTGTCCAGGGAAAGAGCTCTGCTCCCCTCCCAGGCTGGCACCTGGCTTGGGAGCACGGATTGCCCAGCCCGAGAGGAAGAAACGCTGAGCTCTGACACATCTTTCCCCAGGGCCCCGAACCTTCCTGTCTGTATGGTCCAATTAGAAATCTACTTACATTTAAATATAAATGGCAATTCAGAGTTTCTCTCACAGGTTTCCTCCCAGAAAGGTCTGTTACTAAAAAGATTCTACCAGTCAAACAAAACACGGGCCCACGTAAAGAAGACAGCCCCATCTTCCTTAGAAAGTTAACAGAAAGAAGGCAACAGATATTCCTTCCTCCATCTTCCTTGTCTTGACTTTTCAGCCTCAATATACTTTGTGAATTAAATTATGTAATTACTTGTTTGAATAGGTAACACAGAACGTGGTGTGAAATTGAAATCACAAAGCATGCAAAGATGAACAGTATAAAGAGCTTCTCATCCCTGTCTTCCAGGCAACCAGATAGTCTTTGCTTATGTATCTTTCTAGAGCTATTCTTTGCATAAAAAGCATATATGTATACACAGGTATATGTTGTGTCTGTACAAAATAAAAATATATATATCTATTTTTTTTATGCTATTTCTAAAAACAAACTTATACTGATGCTGCATCTTGCTTTTTTCCTTTTAACAATATGTCACAGATTTTTCCACTTCATATATATAGATCAGCTACAATGTTTTAGCCCAGGTATCGGCGAATACCTTTATATTTTCTGTAAAGGCCCAAATTATATTTTAGGCTGCGTGGGACATTTGGGGTCTGGCATAGCTACTCAGCTCTGCCGTTGCAATGTGAAAGCAGCCATGGAGAATATGTAAAGAAATGGGTATGATTATGTTTCAATAAAATTTTAATCTACAAAAACTGGCAGTGGGCCAGATTTGGCCTGTGGGCCGTAGTTTGCAGACTCCTCTTCTAGTCTCATTTCCCTTTGGCTGTCTAAGCCCAGTAGCACCCATCCATGGCCACCCCATACCAGGAAGGGCTGCTGCCCCAAAGCCCAGGGACCACGAATGGGCTGCTCTGCTCCTTCGTGAGCACTTGGCTGCAGACAGAGAACACCCACCTGTTTATCACCCGACAGATACAGCCTAACAGCCAGAACAGACATGGCTTGGCCACTCTGCTGACCCCCGAGTGGCATCCAGGACACCCTGATGCCAGGCCTGGGGATGGCCTCCAGCTGGTTTAAGCAGCCTGCTTTCTTTTTAAAGATGCATGAAGCTGAGTGCTCTGAAGCTTCAGAAGGCACCTGGTGTGGTGGGGGTATGTGGGCACGCGGGTGGGGGTCCTGGGTGTGAGCCCTGCTCCATCCCTTACCCACTGAGTGTGAGAAACACAGACTCTCCAGTCCAATGCATCTTGTAGGACGCCACGCAGGGAGACACTCAATAACCGGCAAACGTTATCATGATGATGAAAACTATTCGATAAAAGCGGAACAAAATGCAACCCCAGGGCTTTCCATCTGTCGTGTCCCCAAGGAACTACACAGTTCAGCACAAAGCCAGATGCCACAATGACTACCCATTTGCGAGTGCGGCCACACACATTCCAAGGTGTTCCGTGATCTGGCCTCGCTCGCCCGGCAGGCCTGGCCCTCCCCCCTGCCCACCCTCTTTTTGGCTCTGTGCTGGATCGCTTGCCCAGGTACCCTCACGTGACTGACTTCTGCTCAGCCTTCCAGACTCTGGAGAGACGTCCCTTCTTCTGGGAATCCTGCCCTGACCCCTTGCTGGGTGAGTGCCTCTCCTCCTAAGGGTCATCAGGATTGCCTGTTTGAGTTTCTGCCTCCCTTGCCTGGCACAGATCCTGTGGTTACCTTGAGGGCCTGGCCGTGCCGCCTCAATCAGTGCTGGCATCTTTGGGATACACACTAAGGACCCTGGCTAGAGACTGAGGGACTGAGAAAGAGCTGGACACAGCAGGCCCACCCCAGTCCAAGGCCAACACCTGCCCACCCTCCAACACAGGCCTGAGCTACTTGGTTGGTAGCTTCTCTTTCCTCATCTGGTTTTCCTGGGACACTACCTGTCAAGGTGCTTCCCACCCCCAATGGAAAAGGCCTTTTCCTCTGGGGTGATATAAAATAGAATCAAAGGCTTGCAGTCTGGGGGGGGACGAGGTCACCTAGGAAAGGGAAGGCAGCTAAAGGGATGGAGGGACGGACAACGCCTGCTCAGTGGCACAATTAGGCATGTGGCCTTATTTCATTCCACAGGGTGATCTTTGATTGATTCTCCCCCTTTTGAAAGAAATACCTGATTATTGTAAAGGTCTCAAGATTTAACTTAAAAGTGCAAGTCCCAGAAGGAGTGTGCTCTCTGGAGTGTTTCTGAGCATATACACACATTACACCAATGGACCTCTGAATATGTTTCAGGTTCCCTTAAGTCTTAATTTACTCTTTAGCAACCCCAACAGAGGGTTGGAGAGACTCAGGAGCTCCTGCCTGGACCAGTGCCTTGGGCCACTGAGGTTCCCGGGGAGGGGTGTTGTGGGTCAGGGCTCGGGAGAGGTAAGTAATTTGCTCAATGTCACGAAATCTGCCCCATGTCTGAGGTGTTAGGTGAAGGCACGCTGGGTTTGAGTGCAGAAATCCTGGGTCTGAGTCATGATTTTGCTGTGTGATCCTGGGCCAAGTCCCTAGCTTCTCTGAGCCTCAGGATCCTGTCATCACGTGGGGACACCATATACTCCACAGGATTTTGGTGAGGATGAAAGGATGTGGCATCCACTAAAGGCACCCCGGCTGGTACGTGGAGGGGCCAGGCCGAACTCGGAGCCATCGCAAGACGCCATGTCAGGGCTGCCGGCCCAGCACCCTGTTGAGCCCTCACGGGCCTGCTCCAGCAGTCTAATTGCAGTCTAACCCAGAGCCCTCACTCCTTAGATGGGGATGAAAAACAGTAGCTACCTTCATGGGCATGTTTGGAGAGAAGGAATGAGATCGAGGGGGTAAAGCAGCGGGCCCAGGAGCCGGCCCGGTGCCGCACGATGGACGGGGACGGTGCTGCCGGGTCCTGTGGAGAGCTGGACGGTGCACCGTCCCCACGGCTGGCATCAGGCCCTAATCACCTGCCCTGCTAGGTCAGGCATAGAGGAGGTGGCTTTCTCTCCGCCAGGGTTTCTCTGCCTCCTTACTCCTACGTATAAAGTGGGCATCCCAGGCTGCAGCGTGACGCTTCTTTCAGCCCCTGACACACCTGTGAAGAGGGCGGCCACTGAGAGGAGCTGCAGGAGCAGCAGGGCCCGGGCCCTGGAGGCAGGCGGTTCCACTTCCTCACCTGCACCTGGGGACCGCGACAGCAGTTCTGCTGTAAGATTGAGGATGAGGACAAAAAAGGCATACAGAGTGTTTCACACGGTCTCAGAGATAGGGTGGCTCTCAAGGAATGACAGCCACGATTACTGTCATCAGTGCTATTGTTATTATTCTATAAGAGTCCCAGATCACTTTCATCTTCTGAGCCAACCTGTTCAAGTGCTGAGGTCACCCCTGGGCCTGGCCCTACTTGCTTCCTCAGGGGGTCTGCCCTGGGGCCCAGGGGAGGGGCGGCCCGCATGCCAGGGTTGGCCAGGATGACATGTGCACTTGGTGCTGGCAGCGGCGCTCCACAGTGCACCCCAAATGGACGTGGCATCTGGGGTGCCTCCGCCACACAGCCAAGGGAAGCCACTCTGGGATCACAGCCAGCTCCTCTGAAGAGCCAGCCAAGCTGGTACGTCAGCCAGGGGGTGGCCTGATTCCTTCAGCTGCTTTCACCCACAGCAGACCACACTCGCTCAGGGGAAGGTGCCAGAGAGGGTCTTAGAGCTCCGGGTGCAATATGCTTACTTGAGAAGTGAGGAAGCGGGCACGAGCGAAGGCACGGGAGTTGTCGAGGGTCTCCGGCACACTTCCTGTTCCTGCCTGGGCCCAGGTGGCCCTCGCCGAGCCCGGCGCCTGCTCCGACCCCTGCTCCCTGACCCCCGCCTGCCTCGTGCGCACACTGCCCTGGAGCCCAGCCGGGGCACTTAGAGGGGGCCCAGGACAGGCAGTGCTGTGACGAGACCTAATCTCACTGGTTCCACCACCGTGACCTGCTGAGACTGAGTCACGTCACGCCCTTCACAGGACCGAGGTGCCACATGAAAGGATGAAGAGGCCGGAGCAGACCGAGGCGGAGCCGGAGGAAGCTCCTGCAGAGGTGACGGAGAGAAGCTGGGGCAGGCAGCAGCCCGGGAAGGGCCCAGCTCGGCTCGGCCTGGGGCTGCCACGGCCCTGCGCTCTCGGCCCAGCTTGGCTGCAGCCACGTACTTGGAACAGCGTCTGCTGCAGGCCGGGGCTTCGCGCGAGGGTCAAAGACTGGGAAACCACAGCTGTGGGCAGGGACAGAGGGGACCCGAGGGAACCAGCCCAGGCAGAGGGCACCCTCTGAGACGCACATTCCCGTCAGGTCACGGCTGAGCTCCTGGGTGAGTAAGTGTCACGGCGCCCCACATGGCGGGAAAGCGTGTGGCTCCCACAGCCTCCCTGCCTCCTGGACCCGGTTTAGAGAACCTTCCAGTCCAGAGGAGCCCCAGGCCTTGTTCTGTCTGCCTGCCTGCCTGCTGTGTGTTCTCACTGGGCTTCCAGGCCCTCACCCCCAGTCAGATTCTCCTCTGATCGCCATGGCCGCTCCTTCTCCATCTTCCCACCTGGTTCGTCCTTGTCTCCCCAACCTCTGAGAGTTGGGAGGGTCACCTGCAGTCCTCCTTTCTCCTCCCCAGGCTCACCTGTCCCTGGGTGACCTGAGTTTCTATTCCCAGCCCAGACCCCTGTCCTGAGCCCACCCCATGTCCCCACTGGATGCCTGACAAGCATCTGAAACGTGACACGCCCAAAGCAGCCTCGTGGGGATTGCCCTGCCCCCTTGGTCTTCCAGCTCTGTAACCACGAACCCTGTCCTGCCGCTGCTCACTCCAACAATCTTGGCGTCACCTGACCCCTCTCATCCTCGCACACCCACCTCCTGCCATCAGCAGATCCACCAGCTCCAGTTCTGGAACGCATCAGCATCGGACCACTGCTCACACCTCTCGCCCAGGGGACTGCGACTGTCCCAAATGGTGTCCCCGCTTCTCCCTGGAACCCTCCGTCAGTTCCCGACCGGAGCAGACAGAGCCCTGCTCATAAGAGGTCAGTCCCGTCCCTCCTCCGCTCCCACCCTCTATCGGCCCCATTTTACTCCGAGTGACAACCTGTGCTGTCCCTTAGCCTACGACGCCCCCTGTGTGTCCTCCCTGACCTCAGGTCCTCCTGCTCTGCCCCCCTACTCACTCAGCTATGCCCCACGGGCCGCCTCACTGTTTCTCATGCCAGCAGAGCACACTTGGCCCCAGGGCCTTTGCACTTGCTGCTTCCTCGGCCTGGCTCAGCCCTGCGGTCCCCACACACGTCACATGTCCTCGTGGCCTTCTCTCCACAGCCCCTTCCCTTCCTCACCCCTATGGTGTCCGCTCCCTGTTTTAGTTTTCTCCACAGCAATCACCACTGGCACATACACGCTCACTCATGCATTTAATGTCTGTCTTCCCACTAGAACCCACTAGAATGCCCATGAGTGCAAGGACTTTGTTTTAGTCACTGTTGAATTCTCAGGATCTAGAACGGCGCCTACTACACCTCAGGTACACGATAAATACTTGAGGGAGGGAGGGAAGGCGAGACAAGGGCAGGATGTTTGTCGAGAGGGACAGGTAGAGGGAGGGACTGTTAGAGAGAGAGGTGGGAGGAGGGACAGACGGACGGATGGACAGACTGAGGCACTTTGCTCCACAGCATCCCTGCCCAGGGGGAAGCAGCTGTACTTGTCCCCGGAACTCTGGCAGATTCTGGGGAGAAACAAGCTAGCCTGAGCTTACCTTTTAGTGTTTACACTAATTTTAATCCCTTTGTTATCACGTATTCTGAAAGCAATCTTAATCATTTATATTTAAAATTTCCTTTAATAAATGTACTTGCACGGAAGGTAGCTGTTTAAATGTCTCTGTAATTTTCTCATCATATTGTCTTGGTTTTCCAGTCAAAACAACAGCTTTAATCACTGTGGTTCCATATGTATTAAGAAATAAAGATTTTTCCACCTTATTCCTTTGTAATTGTTTTTAATTATCAATCAATCAATCTAGTATTTATATTCTACTCATATTATTCTTTTGGGGCGGAATAAAAAAAGGAAACAGAAAATTAATTTGTATTCTACAATGCTGAACGCTTCTGATGCGCCTGAGTACTTTCAATTCCCTCTCTCCCTCCCCACAGCTGCCCTCTGAGGACTGAGTCATTATTTCCATTTTTCAGTTAAGGACAGATAAGGTGCAGAGAGGAAAATAAATGGTTCAAGGCTACATAATTAAGTGACAGATCAGGGATTTGAATCTTGGTCTGCCCCACTCTTTCTAGCTGTTGTGGATTTAGATGCTTTTGTTTTGGGGGCACCCAGATATTCAAACTACAGGCCCCACCAAAGCACAAGTCCCACCCTTAGTTGTCAGGAGAATAATAAATACCCCCAAACATCTGGGCGCCCCCCAGGTGACGGCCCCGAGGCTCGGATCCTTCCTGACTCTTCGTCTCTCGGAAGCGACATGCCCCCCTCCATGGAGGAGACCCCTGTGCCGAGGGCCGAGGCCTGCCTGGGGCGGCCCTCAGGGTCTGACGACAAAATGAACCAAAGAGCCCCCCTGTGCCTAGCAGAGCAGTGAGAGCTGTCTTCCAAGGCCGCCCCTGGGGCTCAGGAGGGCTGCACACCTCACCCCGGCCCTGAGGGTCTGCCCCAGCCTCCGTCCCTGGCCTTGTCTCCTGTGCCCACCGCACTCCCCGCTGCCAGCCCCCCTCCCATCCACGCCCGTCCTTGGCCCGGCCCCTCCTGGCCACCCTTCCCGCTCAGGTTCAACATCACTTCAGCAAAGACCTCCCCGAGCCCAGAGCGAGCAGGCGCCCTGCGGGATGTTCTCGTAGTGCCTGTCCTGGGTCCCCGCTGGCGCCTCAGTGGAGGGGAAGCCCTTTCCCATGTGAGGGTTTCCATGGCTTGCTCACTCTCTCGGTGACAGTGCCAGGGGGCTGCTCCCCTAATGCCTGCCCTTCTCGCAGCTGTGTGAAGTGCTAGACAGACAGACCTGGCTCGATGAGGATCTCTGAACCCCACACCAACCCACGGGGGAACCGCCCCCCCTCCATCCGAGACTCTACGCTGATGCAGAAGTGCCGAAGGCCACAGCCCTGTGCCTTCCTAAAGGCCAGCCCAGTGCCTGGCACCTGGGAGGGGCTCGACAGGTAGTTTTTAAATAAAGAAAAGATCTCAAAGTAGGGGATGTAAGTCTCCTTTCCACCCTTGACCTCAAGGCCATATATCCGGAACATGACTTGCTGTCTGGCTGTGTGACGAGGACTTTAAATACATTAATCTCACTCCATCCTCTCAGCAACCCCAAGATGGAGGAACTACAACTATGCCCATTTTATAGAGAACAAATGAGGTTAAATGACTGTGCCAGTTTGGATATATTATGACCCCCCCCAAAAGCCATATTTGTTAATGCAATCTTGTGGGGGCAGACTGATTAGTTTGTTGATTAGGGTGGAAATGCTTGATTAAATTATTTCCTAAATTATTTCCAAGGAGATGTGGACCCTGCCCATTCAGAATGGCTCTTAATTAAATCACTGGAGTCCTATAAGAGCTCACAGACAGAAGGAGCTCAAAACAGCTGAGAGATGCTTGAGAGCTGACAGAGATGCTCGAGAGCTGACAGAGATGCTCAGAGATGCTTGGAGATGCAGAAGGAAGGAAGTTTGGAGATGCTAAGCTAAGAGATGGAGCCTAGAGTTTGCCCTGGGGAAGCTGAGAGACCCAGAGACATTTTGGAGAAAGCCATTTTGAAATGCAACCCAGGAACAAAGGACCAGCAGACGCCAGCCATGAGCTTACCCAGCTGTCAGAGGTGTTCCAGATGCCATCTGCCATTCTTCAGTGAAGGTATCTTCTTGTTCATGCCTTAGTTTGGGCATTTTTATGGTCTTGGAACCGTAAATTTCAACCAAATAAACCCCCTTTAGAAAAGCCAATCCATGTCTGGTATTTTGCTTAATGGCAGTATTAGCAAACTAGAACTGACTCACCGAGGTTCACTAACTGTTCCGGTTTGCTAATGCTGCCATTAATGTAAAATACCAGACATGGATTGGCTTTTATAAAGGGGGGTTATTTGGTTACAAAGCTACAGTCTCAAGGCCATGAAAATGTCCAAACAAAGGCATCAGCAGTAGGGTACATTCACTGAAGAACACCCATGGCATCTGTTAGCTGGGAAGGCAGGTGGCTGGCGTCTGCCAATCCTGGGCTGCATTTCAAAATGGCAGTCTCCAAAATGTCAGCGTCAGCTTTCAATGGCCATTTTCAAAATGCCTGTCTCAGCTACAGCAAGGGTCTGGGCCTGCGTGGCTCTTTTTAGAGTACTCCAGTAATTAAATCAAGACACGCCATTGAATGGGTGTGACCACACCTCCATGGAAATAATCTAATCAAAGGTATTACCCATAGTTGGGTGGGTCACATCTCCACAGAAACAACGTAATCCGAAGATTCCTACATAATCAACACTAATACATTTGCCTCCACAAGATTGCATCAAAGAACATGGCGTTTTGGAGGACATAATATATCCAAACTGGCACACCGACCAAGCACCAGAACTCAGACCTGTGCTCTTAACAACTGCAATTACGGTGGTGGCGGCGGCAGCACAGAGTGCAAATGCGAATGCCACCCTGGTCACGGGCCGGGCACCGTCCATGTGTTAACACATCTACTCTCTGCTCCGACCCGGCCAGCAGGGTCACTCTGAACTCAGAGACTGGGAAACTGAGGCCAGGAAAGGCCGGGTCCATGTGGGAGCCCACACTGGGCTCTGAGGTCCATGTTCTTGATCGCCATCCTAGACTCTCTGCCAAGACGGGGCCTCCTCTCTCTCTAACTCATAGTCTGAAGTATAAAACTGTCCTTCCCATCACCACCCACCCAGGCCACTGCTGGGAACTGCTTAAGGCTGCAGTGGGCAAACTTTTTCCATAAAGGGCCAGACAGTAAATATTTTAGGTGATGCAGGTCATGGGGTCTGTGTCACAACCACTCAACCCTGCAGCTATATATCAGGAAACAACGGGCGTGACTATGTTGCCATAAAGCTTGATTTCCAAACACCAGGGGCAGGCTGGACTTGGACCCCTGGTTTAGGCCACAGTGGGGCTGGGTTTGCACTCACCATCCACTCTCCTTTGCTCAGAGTCTACAGGCAAGGCCGAGGACCACAAACTGCCCATGAAACAGCCAGCCAGCCTGGCCTTTGCCTTTCTATCTGTCTAGATTCCAGGGGAAATTCTAGGCCCCCTGGCCTGCTCCAGCAGAGAACCCCACACTGCTCATTCGGTCCACCAGGACGGCTGAGTCTTGCTCAAGGCTGCAGGCAGGAGAACCGTCAGGACTGTATCAGTCTGTGCACAGCTGAAGGGCCAGTGCCGGGGGACGGAAAGACATGACGACTGCAGCCGGGCAGGCGTGGGCTGGGAGGGTGCCCGTGTACCTGCCTGTGGCGGTGGACTGCTGCCACCTGTATGCGCTGGGAGTGAATGTCCACCCCTCCATCAGATCGCATCAAAAGTAAAAAAGTTTTGATATGCAAAAGAAAAGAAAAAGACAACCTACAGACTGGGAGAAAATACTTGCAAATTACATATCAAACAAAAGACTTTTATCCAGACTACACAAGGGACTCTCAATTTCAATAGTAAAAAAGTAAAAAAAAAATATACATATATATATGTATATATATAAAACAGATATTTCCCTAAAGAGGATATATGGAAGAAAAACAAGCATGTGAAAAGATCCGCAACAGCATTAGCCATCAGGGAAATGCAAACTAAAACCATGATATTTAGATTAGTAACCCTGATGAGATGCTACTACAGATCCTTTCAAATGGCTAAAATAAAAAATTGTGATGATACCAAATGCTGGTGAGGGCACGGAGCAACTGGAACTCTCACACACTGATGGTGGGGATGCAAAATGGTAGAGCCAGGTTGGCAGTCTTTTACACTCACCCTATGACCCAGCGATCCCATGCTTAGGTATTTACCCTAGAGAAATGAAAACATATTCATACAAAACCTTTATACAGATGTTTATATCAACGCTATTCAGAATTGCTTTATTCAAATTGACTGGAAACAACTCAAATGTCCTTTGCAAATGGGTAAATGAACTGAGGTATGGCCATACCATGAAATACTACTGAGTGATAAAAAGGAACCAACTACTGATACATGTAACAACATGGACAAATCTCAGGGGTATTATGCTGAGTGAAAGAAGCCAGTCTCAAAGCTGTATGATTCCATACATAACATTCTCAAAAAGACAAAACCATAGTGATGGACACAGATCAGTGGGCCCCAGGGCTGAGGGGCGGGGGAGGGCATGACTAAAAAGGGATAACACAAGAGAATTTTGGGAGAGTGATGAAAATATTCTGCATCTTGATTGTGATAGTGGTTGCTCAAATCTATATATGTGTCAAAATTCATAGATCTGTATACCAAAAAAATAAGTCAGCTTTACTGTATGTTAATGTAAAATAAGTTTTTAAAAAAGCCAAGGCAAGCAGGATTCTAGCCAGTATATTAAAGGAATAACACTGACCCTTTCCCAAAATACAGTGGGATGACCCCTATCTGAGCCCCACTGTTGATTTATGGGTAGTTTTGGTTCCGATCGCTGGTTTTCCTTCTATCTTCTTACTAGTCTAAATATCATTTGCCTTAGAATTTCACAGCCATGCCTCACTCTCAATGCTATACTTCTTCTTTCTACCTAGAAAAAGTTAACATGTAGCTGTTGCAAAAACTGGCTCCAATTATTCACCCCTCTCTGAATCTTGCCCTTTGCCATGTAACTTTGCCGTGCCCTCCCATGCTGACTCAGCTCAGGCTTGTGATTTCCTTTGCCAAGGGGATGTTAGCAAACGTGTCAGTCTGAGGTTGAAAAGTGCCTTTGTGACTGGTCCTTCCCTGTTCTTGCTCTCTGCCATACATACCCAGGCTAGCCTGCTGGTTGCAGGAGGATGGGAGACAAAGGGAGCCAAACCTAGGGGTCCCCCACTTGTCCCAGTCAAGGCCACCCAAGACGAGCAGACTGCTAGCTGATGCCCAGACACGTAGGGGGCACAGCCAAGATCAGCAGAGCCTCCCAGCCCGCAGCCCAACATAAGCAATACGTTATTATAATGGCATGTCACCAAGGAAATGGGGTTGTCTGTTACACAGCATTAACGTGGCAAGAGATAACCGATACATAATGGAATAAAGTAGTCTTTACCAGTTACCACCCCATAGGTGTCATTTAAAAAGTAAATTGGGAAATGCAGGAAGCTGCGAAATTGTTTGACTGCTCAGTGGGACGGGTTATATTTGGTGGGAAATGGCAATTCCGTCTGTAAAGGGGAGTCAACTTCTTGGACGGTGTGGCCTCACCTCTGTATTTCAGAGAAATTTTCTTCTTATTATTTTACTAACCCCAAATCAGATGGAGATTATATTGTGCCCAAAATAACCCACTGTGCTTTCTTTTCTCCAAACTAAATTTTCAAAGGTTCCAATGTTTAAAAATAAAAGACATGAAGTAGGGCAAGCAATTGTAATAATATCTAAGCTGCCAACTCAAATCATTTTGGGACTGAAGTGAGAGCCTGAACAAAGATGTGAAATGTGACTGCAACTAAAATAGCTTCCCTTTGAGAAGGTCCTACTGGGTGACGTTTCATGTAATCCTCTTGAAGAGCCTGTGAGTTCTGCGCTACAGATGGGGACTTGGAGGCCTGGAGGTCAAAGCCACAAGGCTGTGAAGTAGTAGAGCCTGGATTTGAACACACATCTCTGGGTTCAATGACTTGTTCTTTCGGTTATGTTCAGACAGCCAGCTTATCCATTTATTATAATGAAATCTGCCTACCCACTATGCTGACCAGTTTACTGGGGTGGGGAGACGGTCTTCAGGGGCTGTTTGTAGGGAACCTGGCAAATTTGCAGGTGGGTCTCTGTGCCCAGTAATTTAGGCTCTGCCATGGGAATGCCAAGTTTGTGCGAACAAGATCATGGAGCCCCAGTTTCCTAGAGCAACTTGGCTGCCTAAATATCCTTGCTGAATGTGCTTGCTCTGCGCTCCTCTGGCTCTCATGCCTTGAAAACATGTAGTGCCAAGCTCGGCCTTGGTTCTAAGGACTCCACAATCAGCTATGTGCACAATCCCGATAACAACCAAAACAACTGTTATCATTACTGCAGTCACAGCTAAACCAGTAAGTGCTTACTGTGTGCCCTGTGTTAAGTGCATTCACATTGTCTCATCATAGCTTCAAATCCACTGGAGGGAGGGACTGTTATTAGCCCCATTTTACAGAGGATGAAACTGAGGCCAAAGCCCCCAAAGGGACTAATCCACAATCACCGAACCACTAAATGGCACAGCCTGGAGCCGACCCCGGGCCTGCGTGACTGCAGCCCCTTCTCTTAGCCAAGCTGACATAATGTGAAAATCCTCACCCCATACCCTGACAGCATGGCCTGCTCCCTGCTGCCCTGGTAATTTTTCAACCTGCCTTTCCAGAACAAGCTAGTGAGACAAATATCCATGACTCTGTCACAGCAAATTCTCAAGTGTGAAAGAGAAAAATAAAAACACGGAATCCTGTTCTTACTCAGCAAACCATGACCTGCTTTATCTTCCAAGTCAGGCTTCCTAAGCCAGCAGACTGTGTGCTCAAATGAGAGTGTTCCTGGGCAAAAAGAGGGCTTCTGTTCCTCTGGCTAAAACAAAGTCGACTGATGAAGAAAAAGAAGGGGCCACAGCTGATGAACAGGCCGGCTGGGAAGGGGCTGGTGGTGGCATGTGGGGAGCAGGAACCCGGGACCACATTGTCTCAACTGGGTGGAAGCCGTCAGAAGCCCCTCAGCCCTCCTGCCTCACTTCCCAGCGCTGGGAGTTAACCCCTTAGAGGTGGAGGGGGACAGGAGGTCGCCCCCCCACCCCCCACTACCCAGAGCCCTCATAACAGACCCAGGCAGTGAGAGGCTGCAGCAGGGACCTGATGAGAAGTGGCGGTGGTGAGTCCTCAGATGCAGCGGCCCTCGAGGAGCAGTGGGGAAGGTGGGCATGCTAAAGCCCAGAGAGCAACTCCTAGGGGCACGGGGGACCCACAAAGCCAAATGCAGCACACGGAGCAGGCCGATCATGAAGATCCGTAGGAGAGCTCCACTGTGTGCCCCATCTTGATGTCATGGTACGGGCAAGCAGAGGCTTCCAAAACACAAAATCCGCACAAACCCCCTACTCCCGCTCGCCCAGCTGCAAGGCGATGGCACGGTTGCTTCACTCTCTGGGGCTCAGTTTCCTCGTCTGAAAAAAAAGAACAGTGATGCCACCCTCAAGAGTGGATGTGGGACTCAGTGAAGGAAATCTGGCCTACTCCCTGGCCCCTGGTAGGTGCGAGCTGAACACTCGTCTCTTCTCCCTCTCTCGCTCTTGGCTGCGGAGTCTCGGGGGTTTCCAGCTGGTTACACAAGATCCAGTGACTGACGGGCAAGGCCGGGTTTGTCACTGCAGCACTGTCGACATCTGGGGCGGTCGTTCCTCACTATGGGGCTGCTCCGGGCACTGTGGGGCATTTGGCCGCATCCCCGGCCCCTACCCACCAGGAGCCGAGAGCACCTCCTTCCCCTGTGGTCACTTCTCAACTGAGGCTGAAGAACGAAGCTAATGCTCTTACCCCGAATTTCACACATATATTAACCAGCAGTTTAAGTGTCAGGGTGCTTATCATAGGACTTAAATCCCCCCAAACAATCGTGTCACCTTAAAAGCCACACCATTTGCCTATGTGTACCCAGTGAAAGCCAAGACGATGCTGTCTGCACCTCGTACACACGTCCTCCTTCCTATCCAGATTCCTCAAAGGAGCCCATCTCTCACCTGGCATGGCCAAAGGAGCTTAGTGGGACAGTCCTGGGAACACAGCAGATGCTAAAACAGTGCTCTCCGATCGATTGCATTAGATACAAAAACCACAGTGCCTGCTCCATTCATTGCCAGGTGTCCCTGGAGCTGGGGAGGCAGGCAAAACCACCCCCCGTTGAGAACCAGGGGTTAGAGGTACAAGGAAGCCTGCTGGGGGTCCGTAGGGTAGGGGCAGTGAGGAAAAGGAAAGGAGAGACATCAACAAAATCCGCTCTGCACGAAACCCCTTCAGATAAACGCTATCTGTGAAAAGAATTTGTTTCCTGAGACCATCAGATTTCCTTTTCAACCCTAATAACTTGTGACCATTCCCTTGAACAGTCACAAGTGCCCTCCAAGGACCCATGTCTCCTGATCCATTAAGAAAGTCAAACCATGACCGGCTGTGCTCTTTTCAGATAACCAAGCTCTGCCAGTAGCTACTCGAAGGGGGCAAGACACTGAAAGAACTGCCAAGAGGGCAGGGAAAACTCTGGCAGGGCAGAACATTTAGCTGGTCAAAGAAAGGGTCCTCTTTGGGAACGCGGCATCTCCTACCTGGGTGCTGGGTGGGCACTGACAGACCCATCCCTATTGGCTCCAACTTGGTTGGAACTGCAGGGGCCCGAGGACGTGGCATTGGGGCTACCCTGGTTGAAGTCCAGCCGTCACTATCCCGTAGTCCCGAGTGGGTCTCCACTGCCTGCTCTTAACCTGCATTTCCTCACGGGTTAAACAGATGCACCTGCCACAGCCTCTTTGAGCTCCAGGAGGCTCCTGATGTACAACAGTCTATAGATCGGTTTTGTTTGGCCCACAAATTAGTTGCCAACACTTAAAAATCAGAAGATTTTATGAAAAAAATGTGGGTTTCTGCCACCTCTTGAGGAAACAAATGAACAAACGGAAGATCTGGTAACCTGCAGTCCCATGTGGCAATCAGCGACCAGGTGTGTGACAGCCAACCCCTCCCACGGGGCCCGTGAGTCCCCTTCACGTCCCTCCCTGCCATCACCCCTCAGCGGCTTTACTCACCCTATGACCTGCCGAGACCCTGCCACGTTCCCCCAACCCATGAGGAAACTGAGGTGTGTGTTGCTGTTGATGTGGGACGCTGAGAGGGTGCCAAGCCCCTATAATCAAGACACTGACAGTCACAGAAACAAGTCAGGGGGGACCTCCCACCAGGGCGTATGTGCCCCTTTTAGGGTGTTGGTCCTGGTGGTGGCTCCTCCTGCCCCAGTCAACCCTGCTGAGGTGAGCGGGAGATGTTAAGAAAAGATGGCAAAGGCTGCCGGGGCAGCAGTCTCCCCTGTTGTGTGTATGCGCTGGCACCACGGTCCTCTCGGAGATGCGGGGAGGCATTAGTGCTTTGCCCCCTACAGGGTCTGAAAAGAGCCCCAAGATTCTACAAGTCCAGGTGGCCTCCAGCTAAGCAGTCCCAGGGCCCCAAGACACTGGCCCCATAAACAGTCACCAGTGCTGGCTTTCCAGGGGGAAGCTTCGAACTGTGCAAAGTGCTCCGCAGCAGAGTAAACTGCCCTGCTTGCAAGAAGCCTTCTCCGTTGCCAATGGCAAACAGTCCCGTGTGGCCTCGGACACTGCCGGCCTCGGAGCCCAGCTCACTCGGAGGCCCCGGCTGGCACACGCTGGCCACAGGGCTGCCTAAGGAGGGCTGCGGAGTTGAACCTGTTCCCACGTGCAGCCGCGACTATGCTGCCCTCGAGAACCTGTCTGCGGCACTCTCCCCACCACCAGGGTTGACAGGGATGCCACCACGGCTGTGCCTCACCATTTGCTCCTTGGTCCCCAGCCAGTCGGCAGACGGGAAAGAGGTCGGCGATTTACTCTAACTGCTCTGGGACTAGGTGTTAGATTTTGAAGCCCTTTCACACCCAGGACGGCTTCCTTGGAAACCCTCTGTCCCTGGGGAACCCTGATCTAGCCTCCCCGCCCTGCTTTGCTGGCTCCACAACACTGCCCGTGTCCCCCCCTCCTGAGTGGCCATCTCTGTGGCTCCTCTTCCTGCTCCTTCCTACCCTGGGTGTCCGTCCTTCCCCACATCCATGACCCCTGTGATTCCCTATGTGAACCATTCCCAACTTTATATCAGGAAATCATATCCCAAAGAGGGTTTCCAAATTCCTGAAAGGGATTACTCTTCGGGATTTGAGAATGAGAAGTCAGAATTCCTGAGAATTCTTGGGAATTCCTATAATCTTAAGTTTTTATTAAAAAAAAGTCCAACATTCTTCATACTATTTATTCATTAACGTGGCTATCTGAAATGATTTGCTTAATAAATGAGAAATATTGACTTCCACAATATTTACAAAGAGCTGTAGCCTAAGGCAAATACGTGAACGGTGGAAAACACCAGCAAACATTATTGGGTACTATTAGAATAACGCAACATCCAGTTTCCTAGAGAGGTTTACACAGAATTGTGTCTCAAAATTGCCAATTGAAGGACTTATTTTGCTTCCCTAACTTATTTCTTGGAATACCACTCACATTGAGTATACTACACACATAAAGGCATTTTATTTGCAAGAATGACTCACCGTTTGCAGCAGGGAGGGCCACGCACACCCTTATAAAACGGCCTCAGCCAACGGCAGGACTGACTCATCATTTCTCTCCTCTCATTCCTGGAAATGTCCATCTTCACCCCCAACTCCAGGCACGGCACTTCCTGCTCTTGCTTTTGTCACGGATTCTTCTGAACCAGGAATACTGATTGTTATGCTTTAATTTTCACAGAATTATAATACTTTTTCCCAATGTCTTGACTGATTTTTCCTGAGATACGAGACTCGAGATTTGAGGGAAAACATAAATTTCCTGATCCGGAGACATGGCTCTCTGGAAATCTCTTAAATGTCCGAGTAGAGCAGTGGAGAAATAAACTATGAAAGAGCCACTGCAAGGGAGATGATGTAGCTGCCGGAAGGAAAGAGCCAGCTTTGTTCAGTTAAACTGGGCACGTTACAGAATGGTGTGTAGAATTTGTGTTTTCTTGCATAACTAGCAACAATTTCTGCAGTTAAACAAGAAACTTGACAGTGATTACCTCAGGGGTCGGGGTGAGGTGGAGTAGTGTTTCAATTATCACTTCCCTAAAATGTCTGCTAACCAGATTCCCCCCTCACATGCTTACTGTGTGCTCATGAAACCCTGTGAGGCAGACACTGTGAGTATCTCCATGTACAGATGAAGACACTGAGGCCCAGAGAGGTTAAGGGACTTGTTCAAGGTCACACAGCTAGTCAGTGGCTGAGCTGGGGCACAAACCAGGCAGTCTGACACTGCAAATTCCTGTTGAATGAAAGAATGCATGAATGGAATTCTGCCTTGTATTACCCTGACCTTATACATGTGTTGGCCCTTGATGGCTGGGACCAGTCTGATTATTTGTGTGATACCCCTACCTACCTCCCTGCCTAGCCCAGGGGCCTGTACACAGTAGATGCTCAATAAATGTTCACTTGAATACAGAGGTTTTCTATTGTCTCAAACCAAACCTACTCAGCTTGGCAGGGCTCTTTTCCTCACCCCTCAACCAGCCCGTAGATCACCCAGAGGTCAATCATTCCTCGCACCCCTATAATCCCCATCTTGGTCCAAGGAACCAAACTCCTCCTGCCCGGACCCTAGAGGCCTCCCAACTGGCCCCTTTCCAATTCCGTCTTCTCCCGACATCCTGAAAGAGGGGTTTTTTTTTTTTTTTATCTTCATTTTATTGAGATATATTCACATACCACGCAGTCATACAAAACAAATCGTACTTTCGATTGTTCACAGTACCATTACATAGCTGTACATTCATCACCTAAATCAATCCCTGACACCTTCATTAGCACACACACAAAAATAACAAGAATAATAATTAAAGTGAAAAAGAGCAATTGAAGTAAAAAAGAACACTGGGTACCTTTGTCTGTTTGTTTGTTTGTTTCCTTCCCCTATTTTTCTACTCATCCATCCATAAACTAGACAAAGTGGAGTGTGGTCCTTATGGTTTTCCCAATCCCATTGTCACCCCTCATAAGCTACATTTTTATACAATTGTCTTCGAGATTCATGGGTTCTGGGTTGTAGTTTGATAGTTTCAGGTATCCACCACCAGCTACCCCAATTCTTTAGAACCTAAAAAGCGTTGTCTAAAGTGTGCGTAAGAGTGCCCACCAGAGTGACCTCTCGGCTCCTTTTGGAATCTCTCTGCCACTGAAGCTTATTTCATTTCCTTTCACATCCCCCTTTTGGTCAAGAAGATGTTCTCCGTCCCACGATGCCGGGTCTACATTCCTCCCCGGGAGTCATATTCCATGTTGCCAGGGAGATTCACTCCCCTGGGTGTCAGATCCCACGTAGGGGGGAGGGCAGTGATTTCACCTTTCAAGTTGGCTTAGCTAGAGAGAGAGGGCCACATCTGAGCAACAAAGAGGCATTTGGGAGGAGGCTCTTAGGCACAATTATAGGGAGGCCTGGCCTCTCCTTTGCAGCAACCACCTGAGGAGGTTTTAAAACATAAACTGGGACACATTACACCCTTGCTCAGTACCCTCCAATGGCTTCCCAACCCACCTACAAAATAAATCCCAAAGTCACTGCCATGGTCTCGCAGGCCCCTGTTACCTCTCCAATCACAACCCCTCGCCCTCTCTGTCCCCGCTGCTCTGGCCTTTGACACACGAAGCTCGCTCCTGCCTCAGGGCCTGCGCACTTCCTGCTCCCTCCGTCTGAACATTCTCCCCCCAGAAACTCATTCACAGGACCTTCCCTCAGGGGCTCTTCCTGACTAGCTGAAGGAACATTGCCCAGGGGACTCTATCCTCTTACTCTGCATTAATTTTCTTCGTAGATCTATTTGGGAGAATATTATATATTTACTTGTCCATTTCTGTCTTCCAACTCCACGAAGGTGGAGCTATTGTTTTTCTGTTTTGTTCTCTGCTCTATCCCAGGTGCTTCCTGAGTACTTAATAGATAGATGCTCAATAAACAGCGAAGGGATGAAAAAGATGTTTGCTGAACACAAGCCCCTCATGGGGAGAGCTCCCCTGTGTCTGCTGGGAGGTGTTTTATGTCCCTGAAGAGTTCCAAATTCCACCAGTTTTTCTGGAACTCATTAAAATTGCACCATCTCCCTCCCCTCACCCCCAGGAGAACTGATTTCTTCCATCTCACCATCAGACAGCAAGAAATGGAGCATAATGACCATGCCGGGGAGGCCAGGGGACAGGGAGGTCATAGAAATATCAGGGAAGAGGAGCTGTCACCCTCATCATTCTCAAAAAGAGCAATTCATTATCCTCTCCCCGGCGGGAGCCCCTCGGACCCAGAGGAGCAGGACCTGGGACCACAATCTCGCTGCATCTCTTAACAGCAGCCCCAGGAACCGGGCGGCTGGAGGTGATCAAGTGGCGTTTTGCATGTCACCTCCTCAGGCCACAGGGCAGTGGGTCCCCGGGGAGGGGCCTCCAGGTCATGATCTTTGGAGGCTGGGTGCCCTTTTCCTGCCGGGAGTAAGGCCAGAGCCCAGGGCTCCACCTGGTCACCCCAGGGAAGGCCCAAGTCCCTGTACCCAGACTCAGAGATCCCAGGAGGGGAAGGAGAGGAGGAGAGGTGGTCTTTGGGTGGGTTCATATTCTAACAGCCACCATTTCGTGAGCACCCACTGTGGACTCACTCCCCTTGGACTGACCTCAGGCAAATTCCAGTTCCTGAGACTACAGTTCCTCCCCTGTAAAGTGTCCAGGTGGATGGATGGATGAGGACATGGACAGAGAAACAGCTGTAGGGTTTTTGTAAGGATTTCTCTCCTCCTCTGCCTGGCGATTCTCATCATTAAGAGCAGCTAATGCACAGAAACACTGTGCTAAGCATTTTTACACAGATTATCTCATTTAGTTGCCCAACAAATCAATCAAGTTGGCACTTCTCTTCCCATTTTACACTAAGATTCAGAGAGGCTGAAAACTTGCCCAAGATCACATCCTTGGAGATAGAGCTGGGGGATTTCACTGACTCCAAAATCCCCATGCTTTCCATTTGGCAACCAGAGGTCTCAAACCCATCAGCTTTCAGGGGCCAGGTAGCGGACGTAAAATCAGTGAACAGGCCGAGGGAAAAGCAATAGGGAGTAGTTGTAAAGATGTCAAATTGTGACATACCCACCCCATCAAAAATCAGTCTGAATTTAAGTCTAAAACATTGCCTACACCTCACTGGTCCGCCAGTCCAATGTGACCGCATGTTTTGGTTCTCTTGAACAGCAATTGTACTCCTTTCTGATTATTTGGGCAATGCTGAGGACTTTTGAGCCTGGAAGCTTATGGGCCAGCCACAAAAGCAAGGCAAGTTAGAAGGTCCTAGGAAGGAACTATTTAATTCCCATCCACAGCAACTTCCAACTTAAGTCCAAGTGACCCCTGGCAATGCATAGGCTGGGGCATTTCATGCCTGAGCTAGACCCCTGCTCACAGGGAGAACAGGGAAGCTTATGTTTCAGCAAAAAAGACCTTTTAAAACACTTTAGGAGTAAATGTGGCAGCAGATGGGGGTTGGAGAGGTGGGGAAAACATAGACTGCATTTTCTGCTGAAAATCCAGTTGGGAATTTGTGCTGTGACCTATATTACTCTGCCTTCCGCCCCCGTAACGTTTTCTTTCCCCTCAAGGAATAGCAGAACTTGATGCATTTCCCAAGGAATTGCTCTGCAGAAAAACATTTTAATAGCTTGCTAAATGACAGCTCAACAAATCATTTAAGCCTTCACCGACTTGTGGTCCTGTTTTGCAAAATGAATTCTTGGAATCCAAGCCCTCCTTCATTAGCACACTTTCAAAAGAGCACCTGACATTTCTCTCGGTATCTGCTAACATCTGCAATGAGTCATGTCTGTGTCCACCTCTCCCCCAAATGCCAGGAGAATGCAAAGACATGGGACTCCGCAAAGAAGAGGATGTTAGGGAGCTGCTGATCCTCTGCTCTCCCTTGGGGAGTGGGGGGAGGTGGGGATGGTGATCCCCACCTGGGCCATCTGATGCACCGAGTTCAAAATGGAAAAGAAATGCCCCACTTCCTACTGTCCTACTTTCTCATTCAGAGCTGCTGCTGGCATTAACAAGGAAGGCAACCGGAGGCAGAGAGATTTGGGGGAAAAAAATTAACCTGCTGATTCTCTGATTCTCAGATATGCGCAGATGGCACAACCTATGGAAGTCATGATGTCCCTTGCAAAACACAGTAAAGTGCTGATATAGTAAACAGAAAAAAACCTAAATGGACAAGCATGTGCCAAAGGAGGCCCTGTCTAACCTGGGCTCTGGGTTGTACAAGCCCTAATGTTTTAAAGAATATTTTTGAGGAAAGATACTGAAGGAAAAACACAAACAAATTTTACCTACTAGTTTTTGTCCTCCTTCCCCGCCCCAGTGCAAACCGCAATGGGCCACCACCGGAGTTCAGCAGTGGACTGGTTCATGGAATGCACTGGTCGCTGCACAGAGTGTGACCCGAATGCATCAAGGGTCAAGTGGAGCATCTGGGCTTAAATCCAAAGCCCAAGATCGGAGAGGCCGACGGCAGGGGTAAGAGCAGGGCTGCCAAGTCACATGCCGCACCTAGCCGGGCAGGTACTGCGAGGGAGTCACGCCGCCTCGGTGTCTGTGGAGAGCGGCTGAGCAGCCAGGACGAAAGGCAGGGAGGCCCAAGAGCTAACGGGAGTGGGGGCTCTGTGGGGGCTCTGTGGGGCCGGGGCGGTGCTGTGCGGTTCCCCCAATGTGCGGTGAATGGCAATGCAGGTGTGAGCGGCTCTTCTGATGTTTCAAGGGAGGCCTGACATCTAGACTTTTAAATCTGAAACCTCCTAATCTGTTAATGTTGCCAACTACTTCAATTAAAACAAACAAACAAAAACACCCACTGCACTGGACAACTCAAGCATGTCGGAGGGCCAGGCCTCACCTGTTGTGACTTACACTCCCCTAACCTGGGCTTTGGCAGCAAACAGACCTGGACTGGAGCCCCGGCCTCCGTATGATGGGTGGGGACCCCAGGGAGCAGCCAGGTAACCTCTCTGAGCCCCATTTTTCTCGTGAGTATAGGGGTAACCTACCTAATTAAATGGAGGTAACGGTGCCCACCTGAGAGGCTTTCAGGAAGGTGAGATGGGATAAAGGAGGTGCAGCACCAGGCCAGTGCCTCCAGGAAGTGCACAGCCAACCGGGCTGCTCCCAGTAACAAAAAGGACCTTTAAAATCCCAAATTAGCCTTTGAAGGAACCAGAGAAAACCTGTCAAGATTGATAAGGATAATTATGCTTTCAGTGGGTTATTTTCATAGCCAACAGAGGTTTAAAAAACAAAACAAAACAATTTAACTAGAAATCTCTTGGGGTGAGCTTTTTAGCTGAGATTCCAGTCTCGCTGTTTTCCATGGGCAAGCACAAAAAGGAAATTATCACCGTGGTGATTCACTAGCATGGGCAAAACTTGGCTTCGGCTCATTGCCCATAACAGAAAATGAAATGATCTACAAATTTCAACCTGCAATCCCACCTCGCTCAAAACAAAGGTGGGGCGGGGTGGGGGCTGCAGCTTAACTTGGAACTTTGAGGAAAGACAAAGGAAAAAAACCTGAATTTCAACTAGGGTCTAGACCAATGTTTAGTCAAAATTCTGGTGTCAATATTGTATCATTTGCTACCATCCCCAAGTGAAATTCTTTTTAGTTTTTGGAGAGCCCAAAATTGAATCTTATGTTCTCTGTGCTAATTAGGCACAAAAGGTTTCTCTCCTGGCACTGATTAACGACAACCGTGAAGCTGAGAGTGCACATCAGGAGGAGAAGCTTGCATTGACATACATGTTGTACAACCTGGTGGGCTAATGCTTGGTGAGCACAGCGGAGAGATGTTGGCTCCGGAGCCAGGCGGACGGACACCTACCCCTGGGACCACGTTCTCTGATCTGTGACCCTCAGCCTTTCTAGTGCCAAACCTCCAACTCAATCCCAACAGGGAATTTAGCCAAAATGCATCTACCGCAGGGAAGATGACTTCCATCATGCACCCCAGGCAGTGGGCCACCTTTAGAGGAGGAACAGGAGCTCCTTCTCTAGTGAACTATAATCGTGGCACTTTCCAAACATTGACAGCAAAACCCTGGCATCACCAACAACTTGGGAAAAAAGGAAAAGACATTTTCTGTGTGGTGTAGGCTATTTGGAAAAGAGGCGTTTTTTATCACAGGCAGCACAGAACAATCACGTCGTCTCACAAAAGCTCTGCAACAATCAGGAAGACATAAACCAGCATCTTGGCTACAGTTCCCAAGGCCCACAGCAAGTAAGGAGGCAGCCCTGCCGACGTGTGTCTGGCTGGAACGTTGACTGGGAAATGCTGGCTAAAGTGACTCCAAAGGCACACCCCACAGACGGAGCAGAAATAAGCCCCCATTTTGAGCTACAGCATCATGGTTAGAATGAAACTGAGCCCCCCAAGCCCTCGGCATACAATTTTAAAGGACTACTCATTTTCTCCCAGCAATTCACACAGACCAGTGTTTCTCAAATGATGTGTCCTAAACCCATTATTGGAGAGCCACAGGCTTTCCATATGGATTTTAACATTTTGTATTCTCATTGCAATAATTTTTAGAAATGATGTAAGTATTTTCTACAGCACCTGAAGACTCTAAAAGCCACCTGACTGCTTCATCATTTTGGATTCCCTAATTCTCAGCAATCAGAGAGGAGCAGAGGACTAATCAGCAGTAAGGTGGTAACACTAAATAAGGGCTGCCTGCCCCAGGGTGCACCACAAATAAATTTTTCCCAGCAACGTGACGAGAGAAAAATGGCAGGGAATGGAGTCCACCTGCACACAGAGCCTGCACACACAGGGAGTGGAGCCAGACTGCATACACACCTTGCACACAGGGAAGGGAGCCAACCTGCACACAGATCCTGCACACAGGGAATGGAGCCAGCCTGCACACAGATCCTGCACAGAGATGGAGCCAGCCTGCATACAGACTCTGCACACAGGGAATGGAGCCAGCCTGCACACAGATCCTGCACACAGGGAATGGAGCCAGCCTGCACACAGACCCTGCACATAGGGAGTGGAGTCAGCCTGCACACAGACCCTGCACATAGGGAGTGGAGCCAGCCTGCATCCTCCATTGGGAGCCAAGATTTGGTTGCAGAAAAACAATAGCATCCATTAATGTAAACTGACAATTTTGTAAACCAACAATTTTGAATTTTAATGATTTCATATGTACTTAACAAGCAAATCTTTTTTCCCCACTTTTATAAGAGATTTAAGAACAAGGAATTTAAACCTAGTTTTAAGTTTGTTGATACTTAAATTATATTAATGTGAAATAATTTAAGTCCATACTGGTGGGCACCTGTGAGAATTTCCCTTTGGGTTCATTACCCAAGCTTGAGAAATGCTGACAGACCATTTTGTAGATTTGGAACATTTGTGAGCTTTATAGAAAATGACCCTTTCCTTTGATCAGAATGTACAAAAGTACAAAACCACGCAGCCCTGCACTTATTTGCAAACCTCAAGTCAAAGCCACTCATCTGCAAACTGGCTCCCCCCTGAAGCAGGGTGGTTGGAGTCTCTGTTTCAGTGCCTTGGAGCTCCAGAAGCACCACACAGAGGCCCCTCATCCCTAACCTCGGAAGAAGGAAAGAAGGGACGGCCCGGCGGGCTGCGCAGGGCACGCCCGCATCGCTGGCACTCACATGAAGAAGGGCATCAGCTGGATAAGGGTCTCTTTTTGGGGGCTGGCGGCAAACTCGGGGGCCATCTGGATGACTTTGTTCATGACGCTGCGCAGGTAGTTCTGGAGCTGCTTCCGACGTTCCTCTACGAACTTGGCGTCCTGAGAAAACACAGAACACGCATGCTCAGGGAGGCTTTCCTTGCCCACTCGGAAAGAATCCCAAATCCATAACAATCAGCGGCATTGCTAAAAGAGCTGACAGGAACTGAGCAATGACCACAGGCAAGCGGCCTCTGAGTATGTTACACACATTAGCACACGGATGATAGGGAAGGGGCTCCTGGTATTACCTCCAGGTAGGAGGCGAGGCAGGAGCATAAAACGACACAGAGTGTGAGCCCATTTTCAGGGTTTGGCATGGGCCAGAGACTTAGACGTGTTAAATGAATGAATGTTTCTAATGTTTTAAATATTCTATTCATAGAATAGAAAAAAACAGCAATAACAATTGTGGCTGTTATTTCTGGAGTGGTGCTGAGCAGTAGGGATGGAACCATGAGCACAAATCGTTCATGCCTGGCTCTCGGGGATCCCCGGGCTGGTGAGAGGGAGACACAAATAAATCCACTGGCCACAAAGGTCAACACGCAATTATTGATCTCTCGAAATGCCACCTTCCAGAGAGGTTTGTGTTCCCAGTAATTTTTAGAAATTTGAATCCACTGTTTAAGAAAGAGATTTTTGTTGAGAGACAGACAAATTGCTAACTTCTCTTGAAAAACTAGGAGCTGTGGCCCTGTGGCCCCACTCCATGGGCTGCAGGATGCTGAAGCTGAACAGATTATTCCCTGAAGCAGACACAGGCAACCCAGGCCAGGCCGTCTGCACCAGCCCGAGCCCCTGCTCCCCTCACTCACCCCCGTGTCTGCATGCCCCTCGCAGGCTTCGCGAGTGTATGACCTGTGCAGTGGCACAGGGTCCCACATTTGATTGAATGCTCTGCTGTTACCATCTTAAAATTATTGATAATTTTGGAACAACGTACCCTGCATTTTCATGTTGCTGTGGGCTCCCCAAATTATGTGGCTGGTCCTGTTAGTACACATCCAGTGCATACAAACTGGGGGATCCTGGCTTATAACCAGAAACCCTGGCCAGTGGTGGGGCTGGAATTTTCTCCAACGCAATGATACTCCTGGTCTGAAGGCCGAGGGGAGCGAATACGGGGAGGAGTGGAGCGACGGGGCGTGGGTGACAGCCCCGTGTCATCCTCCTGAGCACAAGGAGGGACCCGGAGTCATCTTACTTAAGGAACGAGGAACCGGAGGTCCACAGCTCGGGCTCGGGCTCTTGCCCACCTTCACTCACTCCCCCTGGGTCAGCACAGAGCCAGCCCAAGGCACGGATGCAGGAAGAATTTGTTCAACGGAACAGTCACAAAAACCCCAAAGATGAGCGGCTGCTGCTCAGAACCCGCCTAGCGCAAGCCTGGCCCCTGACAAAGGGCTCCCACATCCTGAACAGCGCCTCTAAGCTGGGGCCACCAGGGTTAGCACATAAAATGAATGATTTTTCAGCAAAAGTATGCCCCATGTAATAAAACCTCTCCATACAATATTTTGGTCTTAGTTATACTAAAAAATTATTCCTTGTTTACCTGAAATTTAAATGTAACAGGGCCTATCATATTTTATCTGGCAAGTTCCTCTAAGCACTAGGTGGGATGAAGAAATGTGGAGCATCGGCCGCCCGAGGGGGCCCCTTAGGGCTACCTTAAGGTCACAGCAAGGTCTTCTTGTCCAAAGCCCCCTGCCCACCACCCCTGATGAGCTGCCTCAGCGGGGACCTTCCTCCAGAGGGGCGGCAGCTCCTGAGCCAGCTGCACCACCTCCGCAGGCCAAGGCCAAGGCCAGGGCCTCGAGGCCTGGCGGGAGGGATGCTGCGTGGGAAGGAGGGAGGCATCTGGCTCTGGGACCTGCAGCGCCACTAGGCCCCGCTCACCTGGTCTGAGTGCCGGGGTCTGCTCCCGGGTCTCGAGTTGTGACCCAGCGTAAAGCAATGGAGGCTCCTGCTTGGGAAGGTGGCTAATGTTCCAGGTTAGCGCGATCGGGGCTGGCAAGCCTGGATTTTATTCTGCACCAGAAGCCCTTGAGGGCTCCTGAGAGCATCTGCCTCGGGAAGAGGAGAAGGGAGCTCGTCAGCCCTGGAAGAACTTGAGAAGGTTTTTCTTTTTCAGGGTGGGGGGTGTGGGGAGCTCAGAATGCTCTAAAGCAACAGGAGAGGTTGAGGACGGCCCCCTGCCCTGTGCGAGGGGTGGGCTGGGCCATGGAGCCCAAGGAGGGTGAGGACCCCCCAAAAAGAAGGTTGGAGGAGCCCCCTGAGTCCAACCTGTCACTGTCACTGGAGCAGCACACCCCACCCAGGCCCCAGAGGTGCATCCCAAAGGCTTCCCCTGTGCTCGCTTCTCTGAGAGGTGACAATGGTATTGTGACTATGTAGGAAAACATTCTTAGATTTTATGAACATACACTGAAGCATTTAGGGGTGAAATATCACGATGACTATAATTTACTTTAAAATACCTAAACAGCAAAAGTAAAAATGATGAAACAAATATGGAAAAGGATTAATACTGAATTAGATGAAGGAATATGGGGCTTCATTATATGATTTGCTCTGCTTTTTTGCCATATTTAAATTTTTTCATAATTAAAAAAGCAAAAACTAAAATCACGGTCCTTGGAAGGAATACTGCCTTCTGTGCACTGTTCCGAGACCTTCCCTACCCCTCAGGCCTCTGCCCAGGCTGGGTGCCTGGCCTGGGACACCTTGCCCCTGAGGTGTCTGCTTGTGTGCCACCACCGCAGGGCCTGCCCGACACCCCAGCCCAGGCCTGCTCCAGCCGAGTTTCTGCTCTCTTTTTCCCACTGCACTGTGGCTTCCTGGAACGTCTCATTCACTCAGCGCATGCCTCCCGCTCCCCCACCTCCACTTGCTAGACTGCAAGCTCCACGAAGGCAGGGACCTTCTGTCTTACGTACCCCTCTGTCACCAGAGCTCAGCACAGCACCTGGAGATTAGGTGGGGCTAAGCACTGGTTGAAAGAACAGCAGGGGAGGATGGATTTGGGGGAGGTTGTTGCTAAAGCCGGGAGAAATAACAAAGGCCCCTGGTTGGGTAGTGAGAGGGCAAGCAGAAGGCTGGCCCAGAAACCAACTCCTGGCTTCAAAGGCTGCTGGGTGGGGAGTCCAAGAGGAGACAGGCAGTAAGTCAACTGAGACAGGGGGCTGCTCCTCTAGAGACCCCGCTGCCGTGCACCTGCATCCATTCCAGCTCCTCTGGGGTGTAGGTGTTTATGAGTTTGCAGGCCGTGCTCCCACGGCCTCAGCCAGGCCCATGAGCAGTGACGGGCCTGGGTGCCAGCCCGGCCCCTGGAAGCCGCTGGAGTCCTCTCGTGGCACCTAATGAGCACCCAGCGCCGGGGCCCGGCGGTCGCTTCCCGTGGCATCCCCATCCTAACAGGACTGTCAGCGGTGGCTTAGAACTATTACTAGAGAGTCCGGGAGTCAGTCCTTGCTTTATAAAAAGAACACTCGGGACTATTTTAACGGGAGTACTGTTTCCCCTCCGGAAAAGGATAATTTTATATTGAATTTCAAGAAGATGAAGATGTCACCAAATTAAGGATAGGTATTTTAAAACAATGGAATGTTGTCAAAAAGGGTGGGTGTTGTTCCTGGAACAAACGCTCAGGCTCCCCCTCTCCCCACCCTGCACTTTCCTGACATTTTGCTTCCCGGGTCACTCCTGAGAAGTGCGCCTTCTCCACGGATGCCCCAGTGGTCCCATCCCCGAGCGCCGACCTCCACGCCAGCCGCCACGTGGGCAGAGGCGCCCCCTCTGCATTTCCGGAGTTCCTTCTGGGTTTCCTCTGAGAATGATGACGACATTTTATAAAACAAACAGAAGGGCCAGTGCAGCAGGAGCCACAGGCCGCTCAGCCCCTGTCCAGGGGTGGCTGCCTCGGAGTCGGCTGACCCGACTGCTGGGTGCTGGCACGGGAAGGCAGGGGCGCTGGCTGGATGCCCAAGGAGCCCAGCTTTAAGGCCCTCCGGCTACAGGATTCCCTCCCTCGCCCAAGTTTGATTAGACTGACTCACCAACCCCATTACTTCTGGGAACAAAGGGAGACGTGGTTTCTCAGCCACCTCTACAGTTCGACTAGAGCCACGGACATGCTCTGGCTGGGGTAAAGAGAGTGGAAGTGACTGGTGCCACCACCAACAAAGCCCCACGCGATGCCCCCACTACCTGCCCCAGAGCGTGGGGGCTGCATGAGGACGTGGCAGAACCACACAGAGAAAGGACCCATTAGAGGCCCCTGGACTGTGACGTGAGGGAGAAACTGGCTTCATTGTTGTCATAAGCCACCAAGTTAGAGACTGAAGCCACATGCTGGTTTCGGGCACTCCTGTTGATTATGCCGACTGACACATTGCTCGCTCAATGCCTACTTGTTGCAGGCCTGCCCGTGTCCATGGAAATGGGCCCTGGTAAGCGGAAACGGGCCCTGGTAATCAGACACGGCCTCTGCACCAAAGAGCTTCGAGTCTAATCGGGGAAAGAGGGAGGGCACAGGCTCCTGAACACCCCTCCGTGACCGCTATGAAGGAACCGGTCTGGGGTGGGGAGGGAAGACTGGCTCAGCCTGGGGTTAGGGAAGGACAGCAGCTGGGAGGAGGGGACTTCACACTGAGATCTGAAGGATGAGAAGAGCCAGCTGGCCAGAGTGGGCACAGACCTTCCAGGCAGGGAGACGGCAAGTGCAACGGCCCTGAGGAAACAAGCCTGGCATCTTCCCGGAACAGAAATGAGGTATTCAAGAGAAGTGAAGCTGCACAAGGCAGGGCAGGGCCAGGGTAGGCGGGGGGCGGGGGGATGGGGTGGGCATGGCTGGGGCAGGGAGGGGCTGGGGAGGGCAGGGCTGGGACAGGGTAGGTGGGGCTGGGGCAGGCAGGGCATCGTTGGGCAGCTGGACTTCATGACTGGTGTGAAGGGAAGGAAGCCTCCGGAGAGAGCAGGTTCTTGTTTGAGAAAGATCTGCCTGGCTGCTGGGGGCTGGATTAGAGGAGGGCAAACCTGGAAGCAGAAAGCACAGTGTGGAGTCCACTGCAGTCATCCGGCAAGAGACGGTGCTGGCAGGGCCCAGGCTGGCGGCCGTGAGAGCGAAGTGAATGGATTCAAGCTGTATTTTAATGCTAACAACCCAGCCAGGACATGGAGATGGACGGCAGTCATTCGCCCGCTCATTCAAGAATCCAGGTGTGCAGCTTTCATTTGGTCATTCATTCAATGGACATTTCTTGGAGGACTTCCATGAACAAAAAAATAAAGAAGCCTAGACCCTGCCCTCACAGAGCTTAGAGCCGGTTGGAAATGACAGACACATCAACAATCCCAAAGTGTCACAATAAAAGTAATGCAAAAGGTATATACAAGGTCTGCAGTGGAGACACACGGGGGCACCTGATCTGGAATGGGGGTCAGCGAAGCCTTCCCAGGGTTTTGTAATATACTAACAATCGTAGTGGTGGTAGTGGTAGTAATAGAAGTAGTAGCAGCAGCAGTGTCGGAAAGAGTACTTGTTACTACTAACATTTGCTGAGCATCTCCTCCGCGCCAGGCCTGGCTAAGCACACTGATGCATTATTCTATTTAATTCTCAGCAGACTGTTGACATCAGTATTTTTCAGGATTCCCACCCGAGAGAAGAAACTGAGGCTCAGAGGGGCTTAGTACCCCTGCACAGACACACAACCAACTGGCCTGGGCAGCCTGATTCCAGAGCCCTCCCCCCACCCCGCCCTTTATGTACTCAGTCCTGAGGAGAGAGAGAGAGAGAGAGAGAGAGAGAGAGAGAGAGAGAGAGAGAGAGAGAGAGAGAGAGAGAGAGAGAGGGAGGGAGGGAGGGAGGGAGGGGTGTTTCTGTTTAGGGAACACTCTGGAACCGGGAATGCCTGGAGCTGGGGGCCGCGGGCCTCAGAGAGCAGGGGCTCTGCAAGTGTGGGCCGTAGGGGAGGCAGGCCAGCCCTGGGGATGGCAGGAGAGATTGAGGATTCTGCCTTCGATGTGATGGGGATTTTGTCAGAAAGCAACAATCAGCTGTTCCTTCCATGAGAATGAAAAAAAAAAAATCGAATGCTTCAGGTTTAAAAAGCCACTATTTTGTCCCTGGAGCACTGAAAACCTGCCTTTCCTCTCTTGAGCCTGGGGCCAGCTGAGGGGCGCACGCAGCTCATCTAAACCATGGGCCCAGTTCGCCGTCCTGTGCCGTGGCAGCGAGGTGCATCCCACTGCCAAATGGATGCAACCCTGCGACCTTCGCTTTGGTAGCGTGATGCCTGGGCTTGCAACACTGCCACCGAGCAGCCGTTCCCAGGGAGACCACTCTGAGACTGTAACTGGGAGGACTGAGGAGAGAACCTCCTGTTGTTGCCAATTTAAAAACACACAAGGAGACACCTAGGAACAATGACTGGCAGGAGGGAAGCTCGCTGATGCCCCAAACATCCCGAGTCCTACTAAGCTTCTGATCTGACGCTTTTAGCGGAGCTGCACAAAGCACCTTCACCTGGTCAACGTGAGGAAACAATGGGACTGCGAACTTAGAAAAAGAAACTGTTGCTAATTTTTACGTTGGACTGGACTCCAAGTGTCGGGGGCGAGGTCCTGGTGTCCACATCTGGGCCACCCAGCTGGGGCAGCAAAGTGGTGCAGGGATTCACACACACAGCGCTTTCTTCCAGGTCGATCGTCAGTTGGATATGTCAGGTGTGGATCAAAGGGGAACGGAGGAGGGAAGGGGCAGGTCAGGACGTGTCTCTAAGGCATCCTTGCTGCGAATTTCCCCCCATAGACCTCTACAGACATCCACTAACTTAGAGGACAGAGTCACTGCCCCTCCTGGGGGCAAGAGAAGCCAAGTCCTGCTAATTATTTTACCCCAGTAACTCGACTCCATCCCCATTTATCGAGCATTTATTTTGGTGGTGGACTGGGAAGGACGGGGAGAGATAAGAAAGGGGCCTGGCCGCAGTCTTCCCTACCCCGCTCCATCCTGATTCCCTCTCCGAGTTTTTATTGGGTCCGTGCTGCATTATTGAGTTATCTCTTCAAGCAAACATTTACTGGCTACCCCTCTGGGCCAGGGGTAGTTAGAGATTAAAAGAGCCTAGTTCTTGCTCTAAAGGCACTCATGGTCCGTAGTGTGTTGAAGTGTGGCCCTAAAACAGGTGAGCCCACACCCTAACCCCAGTGCCTGGGAGTGTGACCTTATTTGGAAAAATAAAAGTCTTTCTCTGCAGGTGTAATTAAGTTAAGGATCTCTAGATGAGTTCATTATGGATTTCAGGTGGGTCCTGAATCCACTGACATCATAAGTGCCCTTAGAAGACACACGGAGGAGAAGGCCGTGTGATGCAGAAGCAGGCTGGGGCGATGCCTTTACAGCAGCTACCGGACACTGGGAGACAGGCAGGGAACAGGTTCTCCCCTGGAGCCTCCAGGAGGAACCAACCCTGCTGCCACCTTGATTTCAGACTTCTAGTCTGCAGAGCTGTGGGAGAGTAAGTATGGCAATTTGTTATGGCAGCCCTAGGAAAGGAACACACTATCCTCCACTCATTCACACCTCCAAGCAGAGGATAGACTCCCATCCAGCCATCCACACTTCTAGGCCTGCCTCGTGCCAGGGCCTGTGAGAAGGTGCTAGAGAAGGTGACCACGGAACCTGCCCTCACAGGGGTCAAATCTAGAATTCTTTCATTCTTCCAGTAAGGTTTATGGGAAGGGGCACCCCGGAGGCCAGGTGACATGAGCAAGCCACAGTGCTGATCATGAGCCAGTGGTGAACAGCAGATTGGTGGATAATTAACGAAGCTGTGTGGAGTCCCTGTCTGGTTCAGTCAGTGTGGAAGAGTGTTCGGGAAGGAGACACTTTTAGACTTGCCCTTGATGGCTGGGTAGGATTTCAACAGAAGGGAACCCAGGGGAAGGAAGGGCACTCAGGTGGAAGGAAGCACCGAGCAGAGGGAGGTGAGTGGAAGCAATGGGAGGAGCAAGGGCTGAGGGAGTCGGGGTGAAATCCTGCCAGTGACGGGGAGTGAGGCGAGTGTGTCCTGTGGAGAGAGCCCAGGAACATCACCCGGCATGGGCTGAAGCAGAGCAGAGGGGCAGCTGGGACACAAGCCAGCTGTGGGAAGAGCCCAACGGGAGGGCAAGGTGCTAGGTCAGAGGGGGTAGGGCCAGAGGGTGTGGGGGGCTTCGTGGGGGGGAGGACAGAGGGGGTCAGGCCCTTGTCTGGAGGTCAAGGCTCAGGGCAGGAGATGAAGGAGTTGACAATCTAATGCTACCATGTAACAGGCACTATTTACTCTCTGTGGCCTCCTGGGAGGCTGGGACTATTATCCCCATTTCACAGCTGAGGTAACTTGTACAAGGTCACACATTGGAGTCAAGTGGTGGAGCCCGGATTTGAACCCGGGAACAGTGAGGTCCCAGGGCAGACCTACCATGCCATGCTCCCACTTCTGAATCCTGGGGTGGCCATGTGAAAAGTGAGTGTGAACCCCAAAGAGACCCCACTTACAAAATGCCCCAGGCCTTCTGGGAAGAGCCTACATGGTGACTGCACAAGGGATACCCCAGGGTCCTCTAGTAGAGCAAAGTCGAAGTCTGGTCATGTTCGCTGCCAGCCGAGACGCCCTCAGTGGCTGCCCAGCGCCTGGGGACCCACTCCTGATTCCCCAGCATGGCCCTCAGGGTCTGCCTTGCTGTCTGCCCGCTGGCCCCTGGGCTTCATCTTCTCACCACAGGGGTGTCTCACCTGGGCAGGGCTCCCTTCCCCTGGCACCTTCATGGCCCAGGGAGATGCCCTCACCCCCAAACTCAATCCTCAAAGTCCACTGGAAATGCCTCCCTAGTTGCCTGGGAAAGGCTGGCTGCTCGTTCTACCAGGGAACCGGTTACGGTTTGGCCTCTTTTATTGATGTGTGTCTAACTCTCCCAGTGGCTGCAGGTTCCTCCAGTGCAGGGACCAGTGCAACTGGCTGGATCCAACTGCAGTGCCCAGTACAAGGTCAGGTTCATGACAGATGCCCCTAAGTGAATGTTTACAGCCACTGTTCACAGAGCGGCTCATAAGGTCATTTCCCTGCACTGCCCAGCAGGCTCCAGTGGGTCCCTGGCGCAACTGAGCAAAACCTCAAGGCCTCGCTGTGGCCCCCAAGGGCACCTGTGGCCTGGCTCCTCCCATCCTCTCTGACCCCATGTCCTTCCAGTCTCCTCCTCACTACTGAGTGCCCGGGCCTCTCTGCATATCAAGTACACTCCTGCCTCTGGGCCTTTGCACGGGCTGTCCCTGCTGCTGGAATGCTCTTCCCTCCAGACAGCTGCAGGACTCACGCCTGCTGTCTCTTCACATCCCTGCTCAAATGTCCCTCCTTCAAGAAGCCTTCCTGTCCGCTCTGTCTCAAAGAGCACGGCCATCACTCCCTAGCCCTCACCCTGCTTTTTCTGCATGGCGGGAACACCACACAACCACAGCACCTGGCGATAGTGCCCGGTATACAGTAGGTGCTCAATAAATATTTGTTGACTAAATGAACCCTCTGAGCAGGATCTCTGCTTACGGCAGGACACCTCTAAGGTCAGAACTGTTCCTCTCCCACTTGGAAGTTTGGGAAACTGAGGCACATGCCTCAGCTCACACAGCTAATAAGTGAAACCCAGGCCTATCTCACTTCTCATTTGAGAGCCCACACTCTTCACCATTTGCTGGGGTTTTAAAGTCCCCAGTGATGCTGTGACCATCCTTATTAAGATGCAAACACATTCCTTGGAAAAGCAGCACACTAGGGTACTCTCACATAACGGCCACCGTGTGAGAGTCCTGCACTCTTTGGGACAGCAGCTTCCTGATACCCCAGGTGGCTCCTTTAAGCAGCGGATGGGGTGGTCAGTGGGGCTGGGCTGCAGTGAGGGGGTGGGGGCAGGGAAGAGGATGTTGCCAGAGGCAAATTTTACCCTTTCAGTCCTCTCTAGCAGCAGTTTTTATGGTTTTCTTCTGCAGCCCTGGTTGGGGTGCTGGAGGTGAGACTCACCTCCCGTCCCCCCATGGGATAGGTTTGACAAGAGCTCTAGATGGGGGCATGTGGCAAACCCTACGAACCAACAGTCAGGAAAAACTGGCATCTAGACACCTCCAGTTCTGAGTTGAAGCCCAAAGAGACCATTTCCTTGATTTCATGCACAGAATAAACATGGCCCTCGGCTCCTCTCCTTGCCTGGCAATCTATGGCTAACCATGGTGTGGTGAGGTAGTGGGGTCACCGGCTGGGAAATGGGGGACCCGGGTCCTGGCCTCGGTGTGGGCCTTTGGGGAAGTCAGGCCATCAGAGCCTCAGTTTCCTCACTTAATCTGAGTGGGCCGGTCAAACAATCCCGCATTCCTTCCTGTGTAGAAGGGCTTTGGTCCTTGATTTCATTAGGCTACAATTCCTCCTTTTGTTCAAGATTTCAGGACTAATTAGAGAAGAAAAGGTCGAATTCCCTAGGTAGTCTCACCCCACATCATCCTTACCAGTTACAGGGCTTCTCTACAGCATGTGGGACAATGTAAACCCAGCCCTAAAATGAGTGCAACTTAGCCAGTTTGTTAAGGAAAAATGCAAAATGGCCTGATATTATTCAAGATCAACATGGTATAGATCTAAGAAGTCCTGAATCACTGCAGGTCTTTGAATAACTGACCTTCTGTAGCAGGAACCTCATTTGGAGAAAAAAAAGCACAAGACTGACAATCATCCCATTGCCTTATTCAGCCTGAAATCTGCCAGAGCCTTTTTCATTATTTGGGTACATAAGCCCCACTGTTCTCCCAGGATTCCTTTGATAACTTTAAAGCACTTGCTACCCTCCCCACCCCACCTCGCCCCGCCCCCTTTGCTTTTCTCCCCATCCTTGCCCCCTTTCCTACTGTCAAGAACTGCTGCTGTTGGTTTGTGAATGGGGAAAAACAGTAAGGCCAAAGGAAAGTACTGACCAAACCCTAATCAGGATAGCAGCTAACACCGCAGAGCTGGCAAGAGGCCCATGACCCTGGCTGGCCCTCACGGGCCCTCCGATGGGTACTGTTATTACCAGCTTTCCCCGGAGAAGGAAATTGAGGCTCAGAGAGGTCACGCGCCACGCCCAGGGCCAACAGCCAGAAAGCAGTGGTGCTGGAACTTGACCCTGGGTTGTCTGACATCCTAATCACCCAGCAACATTTTCCATAATATTTACTTAAGGAAGAAAGAAATCAATATTTCTTCAAGTCAGTGAGCTGGGTATATTCACAGGGGGGATTTTCCTCTAATCCTTTAAACATTTGGGCACCCTTGACAGTCTTATCCCCAGGGCATGGTGGAGGATGTGATCTAAGAGGTTATTTACTGCCTCCAAGGTCGTACAAAAAGTGCAAGGACCAGCATTCAAATTCTGGACCTGCTGGCTCAGTCCCCTCCCCTGTCTTTCCACTACACTAAACTGCTGCCCCCCAGTTTTGGGTAGAACACTGTGTGTGGGGAAGGCAATGAAAATCAAAAAGAGCACTGCCTTTCTAATGAGTATCACAGAAACTCCCAGGAAACCAAAGCCACCCTCACAATAGATGCACAGGTAGCAGTAGTAGTAGTAGTAGTAAGAATAATAATAGCAGCAAACATCTGAGTCCTGTTTTAAATTCTCTTCACCTGTCATCTTGTTTTACCCTCGGAACTTTACAAGGTGAGCAAGACGGCTTTATGGCTCCCCTCAGCTGGACTAATTTTGGAGAGGCTTGTCCCCGACCCCAGGCCCTGACACCCTCTCACCCCGGCCCTTATGGAAGCCATGAGGTCCGTGTTCCATCTGGCCCTTTTGCCATGTGATCACTCCACCCCATGGCTTGACCCCCACTGACGTCTTCCTGTCCTTCTCCGTTAACTCACTCCAGTCCTTAAAATTCCTACGCACTCCACTTCAGCAGTGCTGAGCTCAGATCTAGTTCTGCTCTCTCTCCTACTGCAGTAGCTTTGAACATAGTCATCCTTGCCTGCTGCACACTGTCTGGGGCAGTTTTTGCTTTGACAAGGGAAGGTTCTATAATCACTATTCCCATCTCACAGATGAGGACTCAGAGGGACGGGGAGACGAAGACACCTGCCCAGACCCATGGATCTGGTCAGTTATGGAGCTGCGATTTGGACCTAGGTACTCTCATTCTATGCAGAGCAAATGCTAACATCTCCATGGCCAGCCAGGAGGGTAGTGGAGACCTAATTGCTTCCCCAATACATCCTGAAATATGACTTTGCATGTAACGTAGATGAGGATCTATGACTATGTCGACAGCCCTGGGGCTGGGTGCTGACTGTCCCTGGGTGAAATGCTGCATGTGACTGGGGGAAGAAGGGCAGACTCAACCGGACACCACAGACCAAAAGCCTCCTCCATGCGACCTCCTGGAAAGAGCCTAGGGCTTGGCACCCACCCCAAACACAGGCCTGCCCCGCAGTCGGGCCAAGACCCTCCTCCTCCTCCTCAAACAGCCCCGTGTGGCTGGGGGGAGCCAAGGCTTGAAGGTGCAGCTGCACTGTTTACAAGCTCCTTCTTAAAAATGGGGGGAACCCAATGCCATGTTTCTGAAATCCTCCCGTTGGTCAAAACCCGAACAGAGCACAATGATAAGTGTTTGTGGCTGGATGGATTCTTGTCTTCCCCTCAACAGAGCCCCTGCTCTGCAGGAGGGTGGCCCAAGCACAGAGGCTCCATAGAGGCCTCTCTTTCCTGAGCTGGGCAGGACATGACAGCCTTTCTCCCACAGGCAGGAGCCACCTACAACAGTGTGGGGAGAAAGAGATATTGCCCATGTACAAAAATTTATCCTGCAGTCCTGAGCAACCAAAGGGGCCGGTGTGGACAGGGCCAGCCATGACTTCAGTCCTGGCAACTGTGCCTGCAGGGAAAGTGGGCCCACTCTTATCAGATCACTTAGAGTGTGAGCCGACAATTTTTAAAAAATGTAAAGACTATGTGGACCAACCAAAACACAAAGTGCGGGTCACAGAACGCCACCAATTTGAGACCTTGAATCAAATCAGATGTGAGCACTTTCCACAAATTCACAACTTCACGGCAGCCAGGCCCAAGGCCGGGAATTCTTCTGGAAAGTGTATGGTGTGTCCACAAGAGTCACCCAAAGCTGGACTCAGATACCAGCTGCAACAACTGCTTAGCCGAGTGACCGTGAGCAAGTTACTCGATCTCTGGGCCTCAGTTTCCCCACCTGTGCAACGGGGAGGTTAAGAACATCTGTCTCAGAAGATGACCATGCGATTGGACGACATGATGCTTTAAAGCAAAAATGGGGGCTGTTTCCTACCACAAAGTAATACTCGGTGAATCTGTAATCTCGGTTACCCGGAATTCTCCTCAAATCCACAGTGAACTTCCTTTTATGGAGCAAGTACAATTCAGGTTCCTTATGCCTTTAAAAATGATAATATTTGTGAGTGATTTGGTCAAGTGGACATGACCCAGCAATCGCTGTTAGAGAATCCCAGAGAAATTCCCACACCAGACTGTGAACATCACACACAAGGATATTTCTTGCTGTACTGCTGTGGGGGGTGGGGGTGGGGGCCAGGAGTCAGGGGCCACTTGGCAGCCAGTTCCAGGGGAAGGATAAGTGAAGAGTGGTGAACGCACACTCAGAAAGACAATGAACATTTATAGAAACAAAGCTTATGGACACACAGCCACATGGAAGGATCTTAAAATGTGACACTGAGTGAAAAGAGTAAGTAAATTAAAAATACACACAACACAATACATTCTAAAAGGATAAACACAAATTCACAGACACATGCCAAATACTATGGGGCTGCAGCCAGCGGTGGGGAAAAAAAACGGGAAGGTGACGGAGATCAGAGAGAACAGACAGTAACAGGGCTGTAGTGTCCCCCGGGGACAAGCACTAGCTCACTTCTCTGCACTGGAGGTGCCAACTGTTAGGGCTGGGCCCTGGGCCCCAACCCCATCTCCCTGTTTTGCAAAACCAGCCTGCGGATCAGCCCGTGCCTCATGTGCGCCCACTTCCCCCATTTCATGCCACTGCCTCACTGCCTTTGTTTGAACCCATCACTGCCCCCTTCCTTTCCCTGCTTCGGACCACATGGTTGTTCCCTCCCTCCCCCACCTCTCCTGTTTGAGTCTACAAACCAGGCATTGCCAAAGTTACATATCTTACATGTTCAACACACCGTGTAACCCCCTGATTGGCAAAAGACCCCATAAAAGGAAATCTCACCACCCGACTGCGCACTTTCCCCTCCAAGCAGCCTTACTGTCGGTGGGGGCAGCCCTGAGGTTTTTCTCAAATAAAACTTTTCTTTGTTACTTGTCCATTTGGTTTTTTTGCCCATCTTTCCAACCAAACTACCTTACACCAACAGTAGGAACAAAAGGGCCTCCCTATCTCTGCCAGGCCCTTCCCCATCTGACCCCCAGGCCCAAGCGGGAACTCCTGGGCTCAGATGTGTTCTGCCTTGAGAAAGCTTCCAGGTCCAACAATCCCAAGGGCTGAGAGGGAGCTGGGAAATCTGAGGACTCTCATATATGCTCTGTTCATCCCTGGGGTTGATAGGGCCCCACTGCCCCCACCCCAGTAAGTGAGCATGGTAGCGGGTGAGCACAATGACTGCCATGTGACAGATGGCACGCATGCTGCCACTCCCTCGTCACCAGCAGGTGAGCTCCCTCCCTATGCCCCTAGTCATTTCACACTCTTCTGCAAGTGGGATGGCTATAAGGGCCTGGCTGAGAGATGCTCAAAGGCTTTCACAGTAGCGGCAGCGGCATTATGCAGGCCCATCTCGAACTGTCTTAACTGTAGCCTCTACAATCAGTATAAATTCTTAACTGCCGGATGCCACAGGCTGGGATGGCTGGGTGGGCAAGGAGAGGCACAGCGGAGACACACTGCTGTGCAGAATGCCAGGCCCTGGGTGGAGGCACTTAGGAACTCGAACGTTTCACAGATGAGCAAAGCTAAGGAGCGGCAGAGCCTGCACCTGAACCGACTCCAGAGCCCATCCGCCTTTTACTCCGCCAAGCTACTGTGCCCCCAAGGAAGGCTCTGGCAGGGCTGGAGAAAGCTGAGGAGGGACAGACACCCTTCAAAGCCAGGAAAGAGAAGGTGGGAGTCATGTGCATCCTTCCCAGGGGCAAGTGGAGAGAAAAGAGAGCAGGAGTGAAGCAGAAGCAGACGCCCCGAAGGCACGCTTACCACCGCACTGCCAGAGGGTGCCAACTCAGGCATGAGCCACCAGAGGCCAGATGGGTAAAGGGATAAGTCCAGGCCACAGAGAATGACGGGAACGCTGGCGGAGCAGACTGCTCCCCGCAGATGACCGCTATGTGAGAATGGGTGGTGCCAGCTCTTCCCGGTTTTTAAGGGAAGCTGCAAAGCTGGATTGCTGGCTGAAGTCTCTCAATTCTCAAGTCAGTTGGTAGCTAATTCAAATGCAGACCAAACAAAACATATCTGCAGGACGTCTAGAAGCAACAGAACAAATCAACAGGTCACCTAAAACCTGTCTCTGCAAGATCAGTCCCGCCCCACTGTTCACCGAGCTGCTATTGAGAGGTTGGCGGTGGTGATGGCGATAGGTGTGTGTGTACGTGTGTGTGTGTGTATGTGTGTGTGTGTCCATGCTTCTGAAGGCTAAACAGAAATCTACAGAAACAATCCAGACACCCAAGGAAGGGTGAGCCCAGCTCTCCCTCCAGAGTGGTGCTGGGGAAGCCTGTGGTGGCCACTTCTCTAGATTTCTGACCTAAATTATAGCTGCTACAGACAGAACATCACCACACCCACCAGGGGCCAGACATTCAAAACATGGTGTTTTATTTAATGCTCAAAAATCTCTTCTGAGGAAGGTGGCAGTACCTCTGCTTAACAGATGAGGACACTGAAGCTTAGTGAGATGAATTAACTTGTTTATGGTCATGCTAGCGAGAATCAGAGCTAGAATTTGAACCAGGTCCATCCAACTCCACTGCCCCACCTTGTCTAAACTACTTTGTTTAACCAGTGGAAGTTTACACAAGTTCCATTCAATTCAGACTTTGACTGAGCTCCTTCCGTGTGCCCGGCACCAGGCTGGATCTCGATGATGAGAGAAGAGCACAGGAGCCCTGTGCTCTGGCACCTGTGAGTTTAATGCAAACCAAATGGTTAAAGGGATTACTTTCAAACTCTACCTGGGAACTGTATTTACCCTGGACCTGGTGCTGGAGTTTTCCCACAAGAAAAAAAGCAGAAGTAAAATCACAGGCAACAAAGGAGCCATTCTAGCTGTAGGTAGTATGTGACCCAACTAAGGGTCATGGTTTCTTCATCGAAAATGAGAGCATGGAGGCTGGAGTCATCCATTCATGCACCAACACAATATGCCAGGCACCGTGCTGGGAGCTGGGGTGCAGTGGTCGACAAGACTCCAGCAGAGAAAGCTGGTGCCCACAAATATCTCCAAGTGCCTCTCCATTTCTCAGGAACCTTTGTAATTCAGCTGGGGTCATAGGACTAGTTGTGGCCAATGGGTGGGAAGTACCAGTTCCAGGGTTAAGGGGAGAGGCAGTTAAGGGCTGGTGTGCCTCTCCCATCTCTCGCTCTCCAGGGGTGCTGAAGAGACCATGGGGAGCCCATCATTTCCCCTTCTCCTGCTCCCTGACAGTGTTCCCTCATAATGCACTCCTCACTTCTCCCCTCTAGCCCCTAATGACCTGCTAATGGCTGAAAGGTATTGTCAACCTCCCTGTACAGATGGAGCCCCAGAGGTTTGCCTGGAGCCAAGAATCAAATCCAGGACTCCTAGACCCCATAGTCCCTGAGTACCGAAAGGGATTTTTGAACTCAGAATTCATGGATTTTTCAGAGGTAGCTGAAGGGTCCTAGGGATCTCTAGAAGTATCTCAGTTAGGGGCTGCAGCTGGGAGATGAGGGGAGCCCCTGTTTCAACCAGGTGACTCCCCTTTAATCTGTTAAAGGATTGGGGATGATGATGTTGGGGAGAATAACAGCTGCCAGTTATTGAGAGCTTACTCGGTGCTAGGCTTAGTGGTAAACACTTTCCATAGACTATCCTGTTTAATCCTCACATCCTAAGTGGTGGACACTATTAATAAACCCATTTTACAGATAAGAAAATCAAGGCAACGAGATAAAGTACTTGTCCACAGTCAAACATCCAGTGAGCACTGGAGGCAGAAGTCAAACTTGGCCCATCTGGCTTCAGAATCCACCCACTATGCTGATCCCAAAGGGATGCCACTGCCAAAATTAAGTAAAATAAAAATAAAACGTGACCCCAATGCCCATCCTCAGAAAAGAAAAACCTGAGGTCCTGAAGGTTCTTTCTTCCAATCTCCAGTCTGGCATTCCTTCTACAAGATGATGGAGCATGCACTAAACACTTCTAGATGGCTGAGTCAGCTGGGGGCCAGGAGCCATTCTATGAGAAGTATTTATTTTTCAGGAGCAAGTAAGTATACGACACAGATAAACTTATAAAAATCCAACCCAGTTAATGAACACAGGTAAAGTGCATCTCCACTCTGGACACCTGTAACGTTCTCAGCTTGCTCAGTGCAGTGCGGGGGCACTGCTTCAAGGGGCTGTGGCAGAGACGGGCAGCTGGCCAGCACCCCACTGCTGCTCCCCTTCCAGAGGGCAGACATAGTGTTGAAAAGCAGCTGCCCAGCCAGAGGCTGTGCTTCCCAGCTCCCCTTGCATCCAGGTGAGGTTGAGGGACAGTTCAAGCCAATCAAATGTGGGAAGCTATGTGTCACTTCTGGGCCAAGGCATTGAACAGTGGCTGCATCTTCTTCCTACTCTCCTTTTCCCTCTGGGTCCACTGATGAAGAGTATTCCAAGACCCAAGGGGTCAGAAAACTGTGGCTCATGGGTCCAATCCTGCCCATCAACTGTTTTTTAAAATAAAGTTTTATTGGAACAGCCATGCCCATCCATTCCCATGTAGTCTATGGCTGCTTTTGCAGAGTCAAGTAGTTGCAACAGAGACAGTATGGCCTGCAAAGCTGAAAATTTTTACTATCTGGCCCTTTACAGGAGAAGTTTGCCAAATCCTCACCTAGGGGAGGTTAGAGGATGGAAAGAGATAGGGTCTATGAATAAGCCACATGCCGACCGCAAACATCTGTACTGGACAATAGCACTGACAGGAAATAAACTGAGAGTGTGGGGTTTATATTTGTTATAGCATCTAGTGCTACCACAACAAATACATGCTGAGAATGGAATCAGGCACAGGACTCCCTTCCCCACTAGGCAATGACTGTCCAGACTGGGATGAGGGCTCAGCATACAAATATCAGCAACATAGGACAGTAGTAAAAAATCTCTTTCTATGACTACGAATAGCCATTAACCTTCATCTCTATGCCCGGTACTGTTAAATGCTTTGTTTTGTTGGTAAAGAATCTGGGCTTGGGAGTCAGAGTCAGGCCATTTGGGTTTGAATCCTGGCTCCACCACTTACCAGGTCTGTGGCCTTGGAAAAATTGTTTCAGTTTTATAATCTCTAAAAGAGGGACAATAGTAGTAGTCATAGTGTCTGGCACAGAGTATGAACTCAGTACGTGTTAGCTCCTCCCATCACGATTATAATCATCTCCATCAGGTCATTTAATCCTCACAGTAACCCATGGGTTCCCTACAATAATTACCCCACTTAGCAGATAAGCACATAAGACATGGTTGTGCCGGTTTGAATGTATTATGTCCCCCAAACGCCATTATCTTTGATGTAATCTTGTGTGGGCAGACATTATCAGTGTTGATTAGATTATAATTCTTTGAATGTTTCTGTGGAGAAGCACCCCACCCAGCTGTGGGTGATGACTCTGATTGGATAATTTCCATAGGTGTTGCTCTGCCCATTCGGGGTGGGTCTAAGTTGAGTCACTGGAGCCATATAAATGAGCTGACAAACAGAAGGAACTCAGTGCAGCTGTGAGTGAACTTTTAAAGAGGAGCTACAGCCAAGAGGGACACTTTGAAGAAAGCACAGGAGCTGCAGATGAGAGACAGATTGAAGATGGCCGTTAAAAGCAGACTCTTGCTCTGGAGAAGCTAAGAGAGGACAAATACCCCACGTGCAACTAAGAGTGACATTTTTGAGGAACTGCAGCGTAGAGAGGAACGTCCTGGGAGAAAGCCATTTTGGAACCAGAACTTTGGAGCAGACACCAGCCACGTGCCTTCCCAGCTAACAGAGGTTTTCCGGACACCACTGCCCATCCTCCAGTGAAGGTACCCGATTGCTGATGTGTTACCTTGGACACTTCATGGCCTTAAGACTGTAACTGTGTAACCAAACAAACCCCCTTTTATAAAAGCCAATCCATATCTGGTGTTTTGCATTCTGGCAGCATTAGCAAACTAGAACAGTGGTTTTCACACTCTGGTTCACAACTTTGTCAGACACATGAGTGCAAACTGAATGATGATTAGAAGGTAGCAAGGTAGGTGATGTGCTAAGGACAAGCTCCGAGGAGAGAGACCTGAACAATGGGAAGGTTTCAGTTGGATTCAGGGGGTGAGTTGAGGGGGAGGTGTGGTTAGTCCATGCTTTCCAGACAGGGAGATCCTGCCTCATCAGCGAAGACTTCATTACCACCATTTGCTGACCAGAGAGGATGCTCTTAAACCTGCCTTATCTTAAGCCCTTGATCTGTTGCTTTTGCTGGACACAACAGCTCAACAAATCACCTCCCTATACTAGATGCTAGAGAGCTCAGTGATTTATTTTCACTTATTTTATGGGGTAATCAAATGGACAATAACCTTTTAAACACGTCTCTCTTGCATCCCTATAACTTTAGATGCTTTAGTGAAGCTTCAATTGTAGGACTATATAAAAGACATCTTTTCTTCTTCTTTTTCATGTCAGCCTGCCCTGCACCCATCCCTTCCAGGACTCTGTGAGGAGCACCATAATAAACCTGTTTGCCTCCCATTCTGAGATCTGAGACTGAGAGCTCCCATTTCCCACTCTCATCCCACGTGCTTGGGGAAGGACTACCCCCACCCCCCGACTTGCAGGGCAAGTGCAGGAATCAGAGCCAGCCCCTACATGCCCCCCTCCCCCAGTCACAGAGATGGGCTCAAAAATAGACACATGAACAAAAGAAGTACAAAATCTGTACTGTGAAACATTGTTAAAAGAAATTAAAGGAGACCTAAATAACGGAAAGACATTCCATGTTCATGGATGGCAAGACAATGTTAGTAAAATGGCAACACTCCTCAAACTTTTCTACATACTCAACATAATCCCCATCAAAACCCAGCTGCCAGGGGTAAGACTGCGAGGAGATGGTGGAACAAGGAGCTCCAGGAATTAGCCCCTCCACCAAAGTAACTACTGAACTGGAAGGAACTGCCTGAATCAACCATTTTGGAGCTCTGGAGTCCAGTGGAACACCATGCAATATTCAGGGAGGAGGGGGAAGGAGACACTGGTGAGTCCTGGTAAATAGCAATGAATCTCAAACTCCATGTAGCCAGAACTATCCTCCATCCCCCAGATGTGTGGCAGGCAGCAGTTGCTGCTCAGGCTCCTGGTGCATCCTGCTGGTGCCAGGGTGAGATATAAGGACCCATCCTCCAGCATCCCTGGGGTATGTGGTCTGATTGCAGATCACAGCTTTTGATCAGCTATATCAGATCACTGGGAAGCCAGCTCTGAGGGTGGGCGTTGTTCCAATCCTCCTCCTTTAAAAGTGCAGAAGAGTCTTAAAGATGGAGTACCTATTTAATTTTTTTCTTTTTTCTTTCCATTCCCTGGTTGGGAGCAAATATAGTTTGAAGAAGTTACAGATTGATGGCTCTAGCCCTCAAAAACAAAACAACAACAGCAAAAATAAAAAACCTAGCAATCCCAGTGTTGTAAAAACATAATGCTCAGAATGTCCAGCACTCCACAAAAATACTGCAAAATGTACAAAGCAACAGGAAATTATGGACCACTCACAGGAAAAAAAGAATTTGCCAGAAACCATCCCTGGGAAAGGTCATACACTGGAATTATTAGTCAAAGACTTTAAATTAACTCTCTTAAATACATTCAATGAGCTAAAGCAATCCATATACAAAGAACTAAAGGGAAAGATAGGAATTATAAAAAGAACCAAACAGAAATTTTGGAGGTGCAAAGTACAGTAAATGAAATGAAAAACTCATTAGAGGGATTCAAAGGCAGATTTGAACAGGCAGAAAAAAGGATCAGTGAACTTTAAGATAAGACAATTGAAATCATCCACTGTAAGAGCAGAAAGAAAAAATAATGAAAAAAGAAAAGAAAAGAAAAGAAAAGAACACAGAGTCTGAGAGGCCTGTGGGACACCATCAAGTGTAGTAACGTAAGTAGTACTGGAGCCCCAGAGGGACAAGAGATACTGAAAGAAGCAGAAAAGGTATTCCAAGAAATAATGGCTGAAAACTTCCCAAATCTGATGAAAGACATGAATATACACAGCCAGGTAACTCAATGAACTCCGAGCCTAGAGAGCTACAGAAAGACACATTATATCACAAGTGTAAAAATTCAGAGACAAAGAGAGGATTTTGAAAGCAGCAAGAGAGAAGTAATTTGTCACTTACAAGGGATCTTCAATCAAATTAACAGTGGATTTTCCATAAGAAACTATGGAGGCCAGGAGACAGTGGGATGGCATATTTAAAGTCCTTAAAGAAAAAAAACTGAACCCCAAATTCCATATCTGGTAAAACTATCTTTCAAAACTGAAGGAGAAATTAAGACATTTACAGATAACCAAAAGCTGAAAGAGTTTATTACCAAAAGTCCTGCCCTATAAGAGATGCCAAAGGGAGACCTTCAGGCTAAAATAAAAGGACACTAGATAGTAAATCAAAGCCATAAGAATAGATTAAAAATATTGGTAATGGTAACTACATTAGTAAATATAAAATCCTGTATTATTGTACTTTTGGTTTGTAACTGCTCTGCCCCTCCTATATGACTAAACAGGTAAATGTGTAAAAATAATATAAATTATGATAATGGGCCTATAATTTAAAAAGATGTGATCTAAGACAATAATGATATAAAGGGGGAGGGACAGAGACATATAGGAGTACAGAGTTTGTATACTACCGAGACTGTATTACTACAAGTCAAATGAGGTTATTAGGTTAAAATTGTTGTGATGGTTAGGTTCATGTGCCAGCTTGGCCAGGTATTGGTGCCCAGTTGTTTGGTCAAGCAAGCACTGGCCTAATTGTTACTGTGAGGACATTTCATGGACTTAAGCCATCATTAAGTTGATTGCATCTGTGGCTGATTACATCTATGAGCAACTGAGGAGACTGCCTTCAGCAACGAGAGATATTTCATCAAATCAGCTGCAGGCTTTAAAATAAGTGATGATTTCAGCAGCCAGAAGAAGAATATTTTCATCTCTACTTCAGCCAGCCAGTTTCTCCTGGGGAATTCACTGAGAACCTTCATTGGAGTTCCCAACTTGCAGCCTGCCCTGTGGAATTTGGAATTATGCATCCCCACAATTGTGTGAGACAATTGTATATAATCTCATAATATTTACACATATCTCTTTTCAGTTCTGTTTCCCTAGAGAACCCTAATACAGATGTTAAGTGTAATTTCAAAAATAACCACTAAGAAGATAACTAAAAAATGTAGAGCAAAGAAGGAAATCAAAATGGTACACTATGAGAAAGCAACCCGATAAAAAAAAAAAAAAAGGCAGTAATAAAGTAATTGAGGAACAAAACATGCAGCAAACAAACAGCTAAATGGCAGAAGTAAATGCTTCCTTCTCAGTTATTACCTTAAATGTCAATGGATTAAATGCCCCTATTAAAAGTCAGAGACTGGCAGATTGGATGAAAAAGCATCATGTTGTCTACGAGAGATTCACTTTAGGTACAAAGTTACAAGTAAGTTGAAATAAAAAGGGTGGAAAAAGATGTTCCATGCAAACATTAATAAAAAAAAGAGCTGGAGTGGCTATATTATTGTCAGCCAAAATAGACTTTAAGTAAAAAAAGATTATAAGAGAGAAAGTAGGATATTATATCTTGAAAAAAGGTCAATCTAGCAAGAAGATCTAACGATTATAAAACATGCACTTCACAACAGAGCCCCAAATTATATGAAACAATAATTGACAAAATTGAAGGGAGAAATAGATAGCTCTACAGTAATAGTTGGAGACTTCAATGCATCACTCTCAATCATTGGTAGAACATATAAACAGAAGATAAGTAAGGAAACAGAGGACTTGAACAACACTATGAACCAATTAGATCTAATGGACATAAAAGAACAACAACAGAATATACATGCTTCTAAAGTGCACTTGGAATATTTTCCAGGATAAACCATGTATGTTAGGCCATAAATCAAATCTTAATGAATTTAAAAATACAGAAATCATAAAAGTATCTTCTTGTACCATAATGGAAGAAAGCTAGAAATCAATAACATCAGGAAAATTGGAAAATTTACAAATATGTGGAAATTAACACACTATTGAACAACCAATGGGTTAAAGAAGAAATCTGTTTCCCTAGGTAACATCTTGAGAAAAACGAAAATGAAAACATAACATACCAAAACTTATGGGATGTAGCGATGGCAGTTCTCAGAGGGAAATTTATGGCTCTTAATGACTACATTAAAAAAAAGTAGAAAAGTTGCCTCTAGGCCTTTTGGCTAAGATTCAATGTAAAAAAGAAGAAAGATCACAAATCAATAAACCTAACTTCACACCTAAAGAAACTAGAATAACAAGAGAAAACTAAACCCGAAGTTAGTAGAAGAAGGAAAATGTAAAGATTGGAGCAGACCTAAGTGAAATAGAGAATAAAGAAACAATAGAAACATCAACAAAACTAAAAGTTGATTTTTTGACAAGATCAATAAAATTGACAAACCTTTAGCCAGACTGACAGAGAAAGAGAGAGAGAGGACATAAATAACTAAAATCAGGAATGAAAGTGGGATGTTACTACCAATGTTACAGAAAAAAAGGACTACAGAGGGTTCTATGAGCAATTATTTCCAACAAATTAGAAAACCTAGATGAAATGGACAAATTCCTAGCAACATACAAATTACATAATCTGACACAAGAAGAAGTAGAAAACCTCAAAATACCTATAACAAGTAAAAAGATTAAATTGATAATGAAGAACCTCCCCTCAAAATAAAAGTCCAGGTCTGGATGGTTTCATTACTGAATTCTATGTAATACTTAAAGAAGATTTAATACATATCCTTCCCAAACTTTTCCAGAAAAATAGAAGAGGTGGGATTACTTCCTAACTCATTCTGAGTCTAGCATTATACTGATACCAAAGTCAGATAAAAATAGCACAAGAAAATTACAGACCAACATCCCTTATGAATTTAGATGTAAAATTCCTCAACAAATACTAGCAAGCTGAATCCAACAGTATATTAAAAGGATTATAAACCATAACCAAGTTGGGTTTATTTCAGGAATACAAAGATGGTTCACCATAAGAAAATCAATCAATATAATACACCACATTAATAGAACAGAGTAAAAAAAAAAAAAAAACCCACATGATCATCTTAATTGATACAGAAAAGGCATTTGACAAAATCCAATATTCTTTCATGATAAAAAACATTCAGAAAACTAGGAATAAAAAGGAACTTTCTCAACAGAATGAAGGGTATTTTTGAAAAACCTACATCAAATATCATTCTCAACGGTAAAAGACTGAAAGCTTTCCCCCTAAATTCAGGAACAAGACAAGGATGCCCGCTCTTACCACTGTTATTCAAAATTGTACTAGAAGTTCTAGCCAGAGCAATCAGGCAAGAGAAAGAAATAAAAGTCATCCAAATTGGAAACGAAGACATCAAATTATCCCTATTCACTATGATCCAATATATACAGAAAATCACAAAGAATCCACGAGAAAACTACTAGAGCTAATAAAGGAATTCAGCAAAATTACAGAAGACAAGATAAACATGTAGAAATCAGTTGGGTTCCTATACACCGGTACTGAACAATCTGAAAAGGAAGTCGAGGAAACAATTTATTTGCAATAGCAACTAAAAGAATAAGATACCTAAGGATAAATTTAATCAAGAAGGTAAAAGACTTGTACACTGAAAACTACAAAACGCTGCTGAAAGAAAATAAAGGAGACCTAAATATGTGGAAAGACATCCTGTGTTCATGGATTGGATGGCTTGATGTTGTTAAGATGTCAATACTACCTAAAGTGATCCACAAATTCAATGCAATCCATATCAAAATTCCAGCAGCCTCTTTTTTTTTTTTTGCAAATATGGAAAAGCTAATCCTTAAATTCATATGGAATTGTAAGAAGCCCCCAAAACCATAACAATCTTGAAAAAGAACTAAGTTAGAAGACTCATACTTCCCAATTTCAAAACTTCCTACAAAGCTACAGCAATTAAAACAGTGTGTACTTGAATAAAGATAGACATATAGACCAATGAAATAGAATCGAGAGTCCAGAAATAAATCAACACATCTATGGCCAGGAGATTTTTCAACTACTGGCCACTGAATGGTCTTGATACCCTTTTTGAAATTCTCTTCAACAAATGGTACTGTGACAACTGGAAATTCACATGCAAATGAATGAATGTGGACCCCTACCACTTGCCATATACAAAAATTAATTCAAAATTTTTCAATGATGTAAATATAAGAGCTATCAGTATAAAACTCTTAAAAGAAAACATAGGAAAGTACCTTCAGGACCTTGTAGTAGGCAATGAGTTTTTAGATTTTATACCAAAAGCACAAGCACCAAAAGAAAAAAATAGATAAAAAGACTTCAAAAATAAAAGCTTTTGTGCATGAAACGACATCAACAATAAAGTGGAAAGACAACCTCCAGAATGGGAGAAAATATCTGTAAACTGTATTTCTGGTAAGGGTTTAATATTCAGTTTATATAAAGAACTCCTCCAACTCACCAACAAAAAGGCAACCAACCCAACTAAAAAATGAGCCAAGGATTTGAACAAACATTTCTTCAAAAGAAGGTATTCAAATGACTAGTAAGTATATGAAAACATGTTCCACATCATTGGCCATTAAAGAAATGCAAATAAAAACTAAGAGATACCACTTCATACCCACTAGGATATCTACTATTTAAAAAACCCTGAAAAGAACAAGTGTTGGAGAGGATGTTGAAATTTGGAACACTTGTACATTGTTGGTGGCAATGTAAAATTGTGCAGCCACTGTGGAAGGCAGTTTGGCGGTTCCTCAGAAAGTTAAACATAGAATGAACATGTGCTCTAGCAATGTGTATTTTACCACAATTAAAAATAAATAAATAAATTACATAACAAATAAATTCCAACGGGGTTTTTTTTTTTTTTTTAAGAAATTAACAACCTGATCCTAAAATTCTTATGAAAATTCAAGGGACCCAGAGTATCCCAAATCATCTTGAAAAAAGAAGAAACACATTGGAGGCCTCACACTTCCCAACTTCAAAATTTACTACAAACACTACAGAGCTTTGTAAGTGTGACACTAGGTTAAACAATACTTTCTTACACGTGACACCAAAAAGCACAGGCAGCAAAAGAAAACAAAATAATATTGAAACGCATTACTATTAAAAACTTTTTGCTACAAAGGACACCATCAAGAAAGTGAAAAGATACTCCATAACATGATAGAAAATATCTGCATATTGTATGTCTGTTAAGGAACTTGTGTCCAGAATATTTGAAGAACTATTATTAATTCAACAATAGAAAGACAACCCAATTTAAAAACGGGCAAAGGATCTGAATAGACAGTTCTCTGAAGAAGTTATACCAATGGCCAAAAAAGCATGTGAAAAGATGCTCAGTCTCATTAATCATTAGGGAAATACAAATCAAAACCACAATGTGATAACACTTCACATCAACCAGGATGGTGACAATAAAAAAGACAGATAATAACAAGGATTGGCAAAAATGCAGAGAAATTAGAACCCTTATACATTGCTGGTGGGGATGTAAAATGGTGTAAGCACTTTGGAAAACCATTTCTTCAAAAGGTTAAGTTAAACATAGAGTTACCATATGACCCAACAATTCTACTGCTAGATTTATATCTAAGGGAAATGAAAGCATATAGTCATGCAAAAACTTGTGGGCAAATGTTTACAACAGCATTAACCATAATAGCCAAAAGTGGAAATAACTTAAATGTCTATCAACTGATGAATGAATAAGCAAAATGTGGTATATCCATACTATGGGATATTAATAACGATAAAAAGAAATGAAGTACTGACGCAAGCTACAAAATAGATGAACCTTGGAAACATGCTTCTGTAAAGCCGTACATGATTGCATAGTGTACATATATATACTAAACCCCACTGCATTGTACACTTTGAGAGAGTGAATTATATGGTATGTGAATTACGTCTCAGTTTAAAAACAAGAATGAAATTCTAACTCAAGCAACAACATGGATGATCCTTGAAAATATTATGCTAAGTGAAAGAAGCCAGTCACTAAAGATCATGTATTATATGATTCTATTTATTTGAAATGTCTAGAGTAGGTAAATCTTTAGAAAGAGAAAGTAGGCTGGTGGTTGCTTAGGGCAGGACGTGGGGTGAGGTGAATTGGGGGTGGTGGTGACTGCTAAAGGATATGGGGTTTCTTTTCAGTGTGATTAAAATGTTCTAAAAATTATTGTGGTGATGGTTGCATAACTCTATGAATACACTAAAAACTATTACATTCTACACTTTAAATGGGTGAATTGTATCATGGAAATTACATCTCAATAAAGCTGTTTTTAAAAAAAGAAAGAATGGCACGTGACCCAGGCAAACCAATGAGATCTACTCAGGACTTTTGCTGGAACCACTGAAAAAGAGAAGTTCTTTCTGCTGGGGTTGATGTCAGGATGATGAAGCCAGCACAGAGGAAAGCAAAGGAGAGAGGGAGAGAGGAAAAGAGGGAAGGAGGAAGAGATCAAGTCCCGATGGTGTAACATGAGCCCTGGAGCCAGTTAATGTCTGAAGCTGCAATCCATTCCTGCTCTTTCCAATCACATGAATCACAGAAATCCATTTCCTTTCATGCTTCAGCCTGGGAGGATTTCTGCTTAGTTCCTCATGGAAATTTTGATTCTTCCTTGACATTCCCCACCCCGGCTCAGGTCATAGCCCCCTCCCCCTCTGGGCTTTGCATCCTGGAGCCTGACCTTACTCCCCAATACCCCAGCTCTCCCAGGCACAGGCTTAACTAAAAATACTCTCCCTCCCGCTCAGCAGCAGCCTCTCATCAACCACACGGCGCCTCCTTCCAGCCAAAGACACTTGGCCCACCTGGACTGCACCTGGAGCAGGGCTCTATAACTCAGCTGCTTAAAAATAAACATGAGCTGTGTTATTTCCACCCTATTAATTATTTATCCAGCACCTGCTTCACAAAAAGGGACCTAGCAGGAGCAGAAAAAGGAGAAGAGACAGAAAATAGGGTGGAGGCTCAGCCAGCAGTGGGTGCAGTGGTGTGCAGCCATGGGGGGTCAGGGGTTGGGGGAGAAAAGGACTCTGGGGTCTGGGGAGGCCCTCTCCCATCCTTGGTGATGTCTATAAGGCCTCTTAATTCTGTCTTTAAATTTATGAAGCAAAATATATAAGATTGGAAAGAAAAGCACATCTTAACACAGCTATCAGAACTGCAATACAGGAATTGTAAGGACTTCTTTGCTGCTGTATTCAATAACAAGAGCTAGCAGCAGGTCTAATGACTGCTGGAATTTCAAAGTAGTGATGGGCTCTAACAGTATTTGGAGACACCCTCAGCAAATGCGATGCGATATCAAAATACGCTTGACTGATGTCTACAAAGTTGGGGCACCAGTGCCCATACTAACTACTATTATGGTTTGTTGCCTACAGTCATGTTTGAAGGGGTTGCTACATTTCAGATAGAGGTTAGTGAAAATAAAACTGTAATTCTTTTTCACAGATCACCTGAGTTTTTCCCTCTGACCTCAGGACAACATCTCCTGGGCTAGGAGATTAGGCTGAGGCCCTGAGCAGACCACTCTGAGCCACAGTTTCCCACATGTAGAGTGGGGTTGGCAATGGTGTCCCGCCCATGGTTGGGATGGTGGTGAGAGTGGGAGTGAGGAGATGGCATGAAAATGGCATCTTGGCCAGGAGACCCAGAAATTCCCACCTGTTGCCTTGGTCCAGTCACAACCACCAGCTGCGTTTACCGGGTGCTGGCTGGGGGCTAGGCCTGGTGCTAAGGGCGTTACCTGCAGCTCCTCACTTAACCCTCAAGAAGCCTCGTGAGGGAGACATCATTATCTTTATTATCTTCACACTTGAGGACACCGAGTGGTGCCAGGACTCAACCCCATACGCTGACTCTGGAACTCGTGCCCTCCACTGCCTCTCACTTCCGCAGTACGAGGGAGTCAGACTTGATTCTGAGCTGGAGGCCTTGGTTTGAAATCCATGCACACCTGTACAGAGCAAGTTCTCTGCAGTTGTGAGCCTGGAGGAAAGCAGATCTGAGATTTTCGCCGAGAGCTAGGATCTTTACATGGCAATGAAGATGAAGAGCTGGGTGTGTCAGGAAAGAAGAGGCATCTGCACCCACCGGCTAGTGTGGAGCTGGCTGCAGGCTGGCATTTAGCCTTGCTGTTTCCTCTGCCTGGAGCACCCTCTCCTGGGCTGTTTCCTGGATGACTACCACACGTCCTCCACACGTCAGTGAAAGGTCCCTGCCCTGGCACCCTGACTAAAGCAGGGCCTCTCTCTTGCAGCAACCTGCACTGTTCTGACATAAAAACTTAGCACCATTTGAAAGTATGTTTATTTATAGGTCTACCTCCTCAGCTAGAATGAAAGTTCCACGAAGACAGTGATTATGTCTATCTTTTCGCCACCATCTTAAACACAATTGTTGAATGGATGTGAATGAATATCCCACAGGCAGGAGAGAAAGCATTGAGAGCCAGAGCCTGCCTGCTTCTGAGGAGCTTCCTGCTTCCTCCTGGGAGGGCGAGACAGGACTCAGGCACAACTCAACGTGCCAACTTAGCACGTGGTGACTCTGCCCACTGACAGGTATGGCCCAGAGCCCGGCAATCTGACAAGCTGAGCAGCAATCTTTCTCCTTGGAGGGGAACAAGGAAAGCAGGGCTGGAGGAGCCCTGTTGGAAGGTCCAGTCAGCTGGCAAATGCCAAAATGACATGGAGCAGTGCTTCTGGAACTTTCATGTGGTGTAACTGACCTGGGCAGACTGTGAAACATGCAGACTCTGAATCAGTAGGATTTTCCCTTTCTAACAAGTTCTCAGGTGAGGCTGATGCTATTGATCCACAGGCCACACTATAAGTAGCAAGGTATTTAGAAAGAACAGATATGAGATAGAATTTTAAAAGCCATTCTTTGAGGTTCAGTTTGATTTAATTCATCTCAAGCCATATTTTGGTTGGAAAACCTGGCACCAGCTCATGAAAACATTTGCCACCATAACTTTTTCTCCTCTGTATAACAGCACAAGCTTGACAGTGAGTTTCTGTTAAGGTTCTAGAAGAGAAGCGGACTCATATCATAAGTTCCAGGCATGGCTCTGGGGACATCTCGCAGTGTAATGCTGAACACGTTATTTCCTTCCTCTGGACCTTAACTCAGTAGTCCCCAAGCACTGGTCTACAGATAAGCTGTGCCAGCATGGCCCAAGGACCTTTCTAAAATACAGATTTAGGATTTCACTCCTAGAGATTCTTGTTCACTGGGTCTGGGGTGTGATCTGAGCATCTCAATTTGTGTAAACCCCAAAAACTCAGATGTGGCTCCAGGGAGGGAAACCAGAGGAACGACAGCCACGCAGAGCTGTCCGCGGTGCTGACAGCCGTGCCCAATGTGGCCTGAATACAGACTTAGGAGACCCTCGGGAACAATAATTTACCACTATGCCTGAGAAGCTGGAAAAGATGTGGTTCTTTTTTGCCTTGTTCTGTGCTGGCCTTATTAGTACACCCATCAGTCACCTTCCGCACAGCAGTGAAGCCTATCCCACCAGAAAAGGGAAAATAATGATGTTAAATTATTTCCAAAATCAGTGCATTTGAGGCATCTGCAACTGTCCCCAAAGCGACAGTGAAAGGCATGATTTACAGATCTCCAAACCAGCCTGAACACTACTGGTATTACTGAGGAAAATGCCCCAGATAGAAAAACCATTTTTTATTTGTTGCTCCAGTTTATAGAATGCCTGTGTGAAACCACAGCTTGTGCTTTTTTGCCAGGATTTCCCACTGCAGGAGGGAGAAATGAGCAGAGGCCAATGGGAGATGATAAAGACGGAAATGAGGATTAAGCAGAGTGACAGGTTTGCCTGGATGGTCCATCTTTCTAGTTTTTCAAAAAGATTTATGCACCTGTTCAAAATGAACTACAGTTCTACTGCCTAGCACCCAGAGCCACTTCTGATTTCAAGCAGCAGAGGGTCAAGCCTAAATAATAGTTCATTGCTAGCTGAACACCTTATCAACACTATTTTTACCCTTGTCTTTCAAAGGAGCTAAATAATTTCACTTTTGTTTGCAGTAGTGGGCAAAAAAAAGTTTTGTTTTGTTTTTTAATTTGCAAGTTGCAGAAAACTTCATACTGTATCGTTCAAAACTTAATACTTCCTTTCCAGGGACAGTTCCTATAGTGAGATCTCTACTGTGATGCTTTCTGAGCCACTGGACTCCATCTCAGAGAAAGAAGCTATAGAGCTGGTTTACTCCGAGTCTGCATTAAGGACTGCAATCCAGGGCCCAATATTCCTTCACGCAAATAACCACTAATCCTACCTCTATTTACACAAGACGCTATGCCAGTCCCTAGTGTGTACAGTCTAATGGGAAGTTATTGCTCCCCTGAAAAATCATCCCACCATGCAAGAAAGATACAAGCAAGTATGGGCACTATTGCATTGTGGGGACTGTGAAGGAAATGGGTACCAGGTCGGCAGGAAGCACAAGGTGGAAGGAGGGAGTGGTTCTACTGTGAGGGGAGCAAGAGAGGCTTTGTGGAGTAAGAGACAAGAGTTACAGCTGTTTAAATGTCTGAGATGACAAAGAATGGATCAGAAAACATAAATAAATCCAAGAAATCAATAAGAAGAAGTCAAAAACCCCAGTAGAAAAATGGAAAAGAGGATAGAAACAGCCAAGTGAGGGAAATGGAAATCCAAATGGTCAATAATTGGGAAAAGATCATCAGTTTTATTGGTAATCAGGGAAATGCAAATTGAAATCCAGTAAGATAAAGCGCTCTGTCACCCCCATTGCTCTTTCCCCTGCGCTGGCTGCGGGGGCCCTCGGGAGGACCCACGGAGACCCCAGGAGGCAGGAGATGATGCCTGTTGAGAGCAGCCACCAGTCAAATACTCGATAACAAAAGGTTGCTACTGGCTACCCTGCTGGACAAAGGAATAAGCACACTGATACGATTGGCTGGCACAGAGAGGTCCTCTCTTCCTCCCTGGCTGCCTAAGGATCAGCCACCAACGTGAATGACACGGTCACTAGCCAGGCCAGGAAGTTCACGACCAACTGACCACTTTAGCAGAAACAAACAATGTCTTTCATGCAGGGAAAGCAACAGAACTTAAGACAGAAATTTGGGAAAAACTAGCCAAAATGTACAAGACTGCACAAGATGTCATCTTTGTGTTTGGATTTACAACCCATTTTGGTGGTGGCAAGACAACTGGCTTCAGCATGATCTATAACTCCTTGGGTTATACAAAGAAAAATGAAATCCAAATGCAGACTCACCAGACACAGCCCGTATGAGAAGACCTCAGGAAAACAGCAATAGGGACAGAACAGAATAAGGAAAGTCAGGGGGACTGCAAAGGCCAATATTGGTTCTGGCAAAAAGATGGAATAAAGATTCTGCAGTGAGTTGATTGGTGATTGTGCACATTTTTCACCAGAAGATTTCTACGACTATAAAAACTTTAAAAAAAGTGAATAGACTACCAATCCACAGAAGACTCTACTGTAATTTGGAACAAAAGACACCTGATATAAAAATCATACATTTTGATTCCATTTTCATGCAATCTAAAATATACAAATTAAAATATTGATTTATGGATGCATACACAGATGATAATAGCATCAAGACAAAGCAAACAAATTTTCATCATATAATTCAGGACTCTGGTGACAGAAGGAGAGCAGAATGGGACTTATGATTTTGTGATTAGGAATTAACTCAAGTGGGGCATCTTGTGGGAGGATGTCTGTATCCTTCCCTAATTGTGACTGCAAGGATGTTCATTTTATAATATTTCTGCCAACCATATATTTGTTGGATTCATTTTTCTGCTTGTATGCTATATTTTACAATAAAACACTGTAAAATTAATGCAGGATGACACATTAAAGGAATAATAAGTGATTTGAATAGATGCGAAACAAATGATAGGGCTGATAAGAGCTTTGGGGTGTTTTGGGTTACAATAATTGTTTAAAATTTAGAGTGATGATAATTGATTGTTGACCTGCCAGAATATATATGAAATGAGGACCTCCTACTTAATAAGTCAAGCCCTCCACCTTGAGGCTTGCTCTAGTGAAACTTATGGCTGTAAAGAAGAGGCCAAGCCTACCTATAATTATGCCTAAGAGGCACCTCCTGAGAACCTCTTTTGTTGCTCTGATGTGGCCTAAGTCCAACTCTGCAAATAAATTCACTACCCTCTCCCCTACGTGGCATATGACTCCCAGGGGAATGAGTCTCCCTGGTGAAATGGGACACGACTCCCAGGAATGAGTCTGACCCTGGCATCAGGGGATTGAGAATGCCTTTTTGACTAAAAGGGAGAAAAGAAAGCTAAGAATATAAGGTTTCAGTGGCTAAAAGATTTCAAATAGAGTCAAGAGGCTATCCTGGAGGTTACTCTGAAGCAAGTTCCAGCTAGATATTCCAAATGCCCACAGTAAGCCAAGCCCTAATCACTGACAGTCTTTAAATATTAAAGAATACCCAGGTCCCAATCTGAGGCTCTAAAAGTTTCACTTACTAAGTTTACTTTTCAGAAACCTAGATCCTCCAGAGTGTTTTTATGCCAGATAAGTCCCCAAACCCAGAGGCAACAACCTCTTCAAGAACATCAAACAGATGCAGCCCCCTTCCCCATAATGTCAACACCCCTTTCCAATATGAACAAGTTAGGGTGGTCACTACCCAGCTATCCCTGAAGATTGAGAAAGTGATCAAACAAGAGAGAGGGGTAGCAACTGACAAGATAGGATTTAAGAAAGGATTATGAATACTGAATCTTTATATAAATAAGTATATATCTATATTTAGTTTCTAGGCTACTAGAATAGCTAGAAGGAAATAACTGACATGGTGGAACTGTAACCCATAATACGCTTTGAAATTTTCTGTATAGCTATTTGTTAAATTGTACGCTCAAAGTTATCACATTTCTATATATATGTTATATTTCACATTAAGGAAATAACTGAAATTGTGGAACTGTAACCCATAACATTCTTTGAAATTTGTTCTATAACTACTTATTAAATTGCACTTTGAAAGTTATCACCTTTCTGTATATATGTTATATTTCACAGTAAGGAAATAACCAAAATTGTGGAACTGTAACCCAAAAGATTCTTTGAAATTTGCTCTATAACCAAATTGTTAAATTATACTTTAAAAGTTATCACTTTTCTGTGTATATATTGTATTTTACAATAAAAAAATATATTAAAAATCCAGTAAGATACCATTTCATACCCAGACTTGGCAACAAAACAAAACAAAACAATAACAGTCTAACAATTCCAAGAGTTGTTGAGAATGGCGGGCAATGGGAATTCTCAGCCACCTGATGGGAGGGAATAACTGGTATCACCACCTTGGAGAGCAATTTGACAACTGCTAGGGAAGTTAAAGGTAAATATACCCTGTGAGCCAGCAACCTTATTCATAGATACGCAGCCTAGAGAAACTGAGTCTCAAACACGTGCACTAGGAGATACGTACAAGATGCTCACTGCAACATGGCTTGGACCGGAAAAAATTGTCGACAACCTAAATGTCCATTCAAAAGAAAATAAATAACTACAACATTATATATTCACACAATATCAGTAAGTATAGCAGTTAAAGTTAGTGCATTAGAATGTCATATATTTATCAAATGAATAAATTTCAAAATGTTATATAGGTGGAAAACCACTGGTTATATAAGGATAGGTAAGGTATGGTACCATTTATGTGAAGAAATTAAAAAAAAACCTTGCATAATTGTATGTAATAAAAGTTTAAAACCATAGACAGGAAGGATACAGAACTACTCCAGAGAGCGTTTTCCCTTGGAGAAAGGGTACATAGAAGATTTGGCTATATCTGCTTCACTTCTAAACATGAGCAATTAGTAAATCTGGATGGCAATACATGTGTGTTCATTATATTTTTTCTTTTTAGGCTGGGATACATTTGAAATATTTTTAAATGATTTTTTTAAAAGCCTAGAAGCAAATATGGCAAAATTAACAGTTGTTAATTCCAGGCGGTGGGAATGCGGGTGCTTGTTAACTTATTCTTTGTATTTTTTCCTTCCTTTTAAAAAAATCATTACTGTATAGCTGCCTTAGGAAACTCTCTGGCAGTATTTACTAAAATGGAACATATACACACCCAGTGACATACAGTAGCTCACAGAAATCAATGCTGATATCCACCCAAACACATATACAAGAATGTTAAAAACAAGAACAAAAACAACCCATGGAAGTGCACAACACAAACAGTAAGTTAAACCATGGACTATAGTTAATAGTACAATTATAAAAATGTGCTTTCATCAGTTATAACCAATATACCACACCAATGTAAGGTGTTAATAATAGGGTGGTATATGGGAATCCTATATTTTATGCATGATTGTTCCGTAAACAAAAAATTTTTAAAAAGAATATTAATTACAGCACTATTCGTAATCACACCAAACTGGAAACCACCTAAACGTCCATCCACAGTAAAAGACAAATAAGTTATGGTTTATTCATACAATGAAATACTACACAGCAATGAAAATGAAACATACGATTGCTATCCACGATGACACAGATGAATCTCACAATGTGATGTTGAGAGAAACAAGCCAGACACAAAGTAGTACATGCTACACGATTCCATTTATGCACAGTTCTAGAACAGGCAGAACTAATCCATGGGATTAAAAGTCAGAGAGTGGTGACTCTAGGGGTTAGGAGGTGACAAGAGAAGGCTTCTGGAGTTCTGTTAATGGTGTATTTCTTGATCTTGGTGCCACGTGCATAGGTGTGTTCAGTTTGTAAAGCTGTGCACTTAAGATGTGCGCACTTTTCTGAATATACATTCTATTTTAAAAAAATTTAATTTTAAAAGGGAAGGACCACCACCAGCATAACAATAAGAAAGAAACAACTAGGAGTTAGCAGGCAACAAGTGTGTGCGTGTGGGGAGGGTGGATCTGGAAGAGGACTGTCAGCCAAGGCCACGGCTCCACCAGTGTATATGGGGGCCGCTGCAGCTGTTTCACAGCACAGAGCATGATGGGGGTTCACGTAGGACAAAGGAGCCAAGGCTGGGAGGGCCAAATCATGGCAGCAATGAGCACTGTGGAGGGTTCCACCGGGGCTGTAAAATGGTCAGTCTGCAATGTAGAAAGATCCCTTTGGTGGTGGTGGAGGAGATGAGTTAGAGGAGGCCATGGTGGTTAATCTGTGCTGGTTAACTTGGTGCCCAGTTTTTTGGTCAAGCAAGCACTGACCTGTTACTGTGAGGGTATGTGGTGGATTTAAATCATTAGTCAGCTGATCGCATCCATGGCTGATTACATCTACAATCAACTGAGGAGCTGCCTTCAGCAATGAGAGGAATCTCCTCATCCAATCAGTTGAAGGCCTTAAAGGGAGAACTGATGATTTCAGCCGTTAGAAAGAAGAATTTCTGTCTCTACCCCCAAAAGCCAGCTTCTCCTGGGAAATTTTAGCATCACCTTCATCCAAGTTCCCAACTTGCAGCTTCTCCTAGGAAATATAACAACACCCTCATCAAGCTTCCAACCTGCACCTGCCCTATGGAATCCCCATGGTTGCGTGAGCCAATACCTACAATAAATCTCTCAGTAGTTACAAATATATATCCTGCTGGTTGCAGTATGGAGGTTCAGACTGACAATGGGAAGACTGGTTCAGCTGGAGTTACAACAGTTCAAGGGAAGGTGCTGGGGGCAGGAGCAGGGGCTTTGGAGAAGGAATATACCCATCTTTGCTGTGGGGTTAAGTCAGTCAGAAACGAAAGCACCAAGCGCAAGGTCCTGCAGAGAAGCTGAGATCCTCCCCTCTGGTCTGCAAATGGCTGCCAGACAAGTTAACTTCCTCAGTGCACACGGCCACTGGGAGCTCCTGGGTGAAACACCCAGGTGAGCCTCCATGGCAGAGGTAGGCATCAGGGGTGCCACAGCAGCTAAATAATCTACGGAGAAATCCAACCCAGCTGCAGAGTAAATGGCAGAAGAGCGGAGGAAAAAAAGTGAAAGCAAAGCCAAGACCATAGAAAAAGAAAACAGAATAAAAAGCACAAATCCTTAGAAATGTTGATGTGTGGAGTTGCCCAGCACCAACAGAGCAAATGTTGGGACTGGGAACACCATTAGCCTCAACATCTCAAAGTCTGCTTAGAGACTGGAAACAGCGCTTGCTTCCTTAAATTGGAAGATAATTAAAGGATAGACATACTACATTGGGCACCTGCAGTTGCAGCTTTTAAAAAATCATTAACAATAAAGGTAAACCTCTCCAGCTGGATAATAATTCACCACAAATGGCTGTTCTGGGGGATTGAGAGCATTCACACAGACACCCAGCTGACACTCCCACCGCCCCCTTCATGTGTTTCCCTTAATTTCAGCTTGAAGGCTTCATCAAGGGAGATCAGTTTTCTGATTGGAAGATGAGTGGGGTAAGGAGGGGAGAAAGAAGAAAAGGAGATGGGGAAGAGGAAGAAGTGAGGGAAGAAAGAACTCAGGCATGCATATGTCTGAGTTTCCAAAAATTACAAAAGAATGGAAACCAAATTAATGAGGCTCCACTGTAGATCTAATTTTTTGAGCTAGCGTTTGAGGGCTCACGATGTACTGAGCACCAGTTAAGCAGCTGGCTTGCGTTATCTCGTTGATCTTCACAAAGCTCCTGTACCCCATTTGACAGATGAGACAACAGAGCATTGGGAGGGGGGTGACTTTCCCAAGGTCACACAGCCAGTGTGTGCCAGATCCAGGATCAGAATCGAGGTCAATGAGACGCCACAGACCCCAAATCTTAACTCAATGTTGTGTGGAGTCTAAAAATGCACATGGCCGCTGGAGCTGCAGAGAAAGTAAAGAGAAAGAGTGGGGGGCTTCCTCCATACAAATTCTGAACCCTAGAGAGGTTGTATCAGGAAAAAAACTAAAATGGAAGTAACCCGAGAGACCAAAAATGTTTTTTTTTTCAGCGTGCTAAAGAGGAACCAAGATTGCGATACACAGTTCTCAAATATTAATGGGAGAACTGAAGGGGAAGGTAGCAATTATTCTCAATTATTCAAGAAGAAAGTAAGAGTTGAGAAGTACTCTTTTAAGTTGCGATTTTAATCAGGAATCCAAAAATGTGAGGGGAAAAAAGCAGATATGACATGGGTTAAGTATATTCAGAAGGCCTTTAGAGCTGGAAGAAGAGATTAAATAATGACGAACTTGTAATTTAAAAGCCCCAGAAATATTTTGGGCAACACTTAATGCCCAGCAGAGAGTCAAGTATCTGATAATTCATGTCATTTTCAAAACCAATGGGTTCAACACAGCTTACAGAGCGCCTTCAAGCTGAGATGAGGGAAGTAGGAGGAGCTGGCCAATTCCAACTGGTTAATTGGGAAGTTCAGACCTCAAATGTGTCAAGCAATTTGTCTTCATCACCAGAAAGGACCAACATAAAGTTTCTGTAGACCCTTCTGCAAATAAAATCGATTCTTGTTGTTTGCAGTAGTTATGTCCTATAAAGTTGTCACAAACACTGAGTTAGTGATTACCGAGCCATTGCTCTGAGGGGAAATACAGGGTTAGGTTCCTGTGAGTCTCTGTTCATGACATTTTCCTCAACTGCTCAGTACATAACTTTGTTTTGTGTGTTTTTCTGCTTGGAGACACCTGTCTTGTGACTCAGGCCCAAACAAAGCTCATCCAACACGTGGATTGTCTCCAGAAGGCACAGTGCAGCCACTTGCACTTAGAAACACTAGACAATACTTCAGCACTATGCTTGGGGGCACTTTAAACAGCAAAATCACACACACAAAAGAGCACAGAAATATGAAAACTGTAAGCACTAGATATACCCTAAAAAGGACACGTGTTTACCATCTGAGCTGAAACAAGAAAGCAGAGAGTCACCTTGTTCAACCTCAGCTGGGCAATACGTGTTGGTGACTCAAATTTTTCTCTGCTCTGAGCAAGTCCACAAAAGACCATGAAAAAGTCACAAGTACTGATTTTGAGGTTACAAATAAATTTTAGTGAGTAGATGGATCTGCAAGTTCAGAATCTGCAAACGATGAGGCTCAACTGCTATTGGCAGTGCGGGGGCAATGCCCAGTGGGTAGCATCGCATGGACAACTGAGCATCCCTTTCTACGAACAATTATCAAAGGTGGCACCCTGAAAGGTGAAGTAATGAAGGGCCTGGGGAGAAAGGGAATTGATACCCAAACAAAACCGGTGTCACACCGATTTCTATATAGCTTGAGTTCATTTTTTTGACAAACACTTTTTACCAGGCGACACGCTGAGAAGACCAAGACACAAGAAGGTCTGGTTCCTGCCCTCTGATTTCATGGCGTAACGTGGGGGAACCTGTCAATCAGGCAGCCATGATGGAGGGTGAAAAAGGAACACAGAAGAGGACAGCTAACCACCTGAGTTCAGGGAAGGCTCCCTGGAGGAGGTGTTGAAGCCACTGAGGAAGGTGGGACCTGCAAGGTCCGTGACCTGGAGGCTGTTTGGAATTCACCTTCTCCACGTACTACACATAGAGAATGTTCGCCAAATAATCTTTATTCTCTCCTCTTTCATTAAAAGATGGGGCAGAGAAGCAAATACATTTCTAGTTATCGCCTCCAGATTATTTGCTTATAAAATAACCTTGATTTTTCTTGGATTTTAATTTGGTATTATAGAAAAGTCCTCTCAAGAAACCCCATTTATTAAAAGTATATACATATATGTACTCCACAACTGAGGCTCATCAATGTTCCTCTCCCAGGACGATTTTTCTGGCAAGACAACTTTAGCGACTGCTCTCCTGGAAAATATCTTAAGACGCGTTTACCGTATTAAAGAGAAATGCAAAAGTATGATGTATAATGAGCCCAATTTCTCTCTTCTTCAGGCTTAATGCATTAAATGCCAGGACTATTTACACAGTGGTTGGCAAAGTGTCAAGATTAGAAACAAGGCTGAGTTTATGGCTCCATTCACTTGGAGCTTCTTTATTCTCCCCTCTCTGCCTGGCAAAGCTTTAGCTTCGGGTGACGCTGTGTGTGCTCCCCGTGTCTCCATTCCAAGGAAGTGGGGGCATTGTCATTGTCTTCTGGAGCCTTTTCCACAGGAGGGTGCTCCTGGCAGAATCCCCCTGAGATCTGGCAGATCCCCATGAAACCTGCAGCACCGTGGGGCTCCTGCACTACCAGCACCCAGATCTGAACGTGGAGTTTTGGGGCCCCTGGACCCAGGAGCTGGCAGCGCGGGGGCATCAGCCAAGCCTCCTGTGATCACACAGGCCTGCCATGTTCCTGGCTCCGGCATTAGGAGCTATGGGGGCCTGACAGGGGGCTTCCTGCCTCCAAGCCCATGTCTGCATCTGTAAGACCGAGTCACACTGCCCATCACTGAGGGCTCGACAAGAACTCCAGGAGGAGGAAATGAACAGAAAGCAGCAAGATACATGAAAAGTCTGGCATGAGCTGGCTGGTTTCAGGGGACACAGAAATGTAGGGTGCAGGGGCTCTGCAGGGACCACCTGTATTAAGCTCAGCCACTGCACAGGTTCATAGTCCCAGCTCCCCCCTACAGAGAGAAGGCACCGAGGTCTGCTTGCTCCTCCTAATTTGTAGCCCAGGTGCCCTTCTATTCAGAAAACCCAGATTAGCATTTCCCACAGGCCAGGCACTATTCTAGGCACTGTACAGATGCTAGCTCCTTAAACCCTCTCGTAACAGCACCAGGAGGGAAGGCTGGGACTATCCTTGCTACAGAAGAGGAAACTGAGGCACGGGGAGGTCAAATAACTTGCCCAAGGACACACAGCCTTTTTTTCTTTTCTGACTCCCAGGGTCTGTGTGTAGCCTCTTACAGAGTTGGCAATGCATGAATGAATGGACAGATGAATGAATGAATGAATGAGTGTTTGACTATCCCTCTGTACAATGAGGCTTACCGGGAAAGTTTACATAAGCCAACAGACAGACCACGAGGGTATCGGCTCCTGGCTCTGCAAATGGCTCTGAAGTGAGTGTGCAGGGGCGGGGGCGGGTGGATGGTTCACAGAAGGGGAGGCAGTGGGGGGCCCTCTGCTTCCCCAGCTCCCTGTGTTCTGCCCCACCGGGGCTGAGGAACAGACTTAGGGAAACCATGTAAATGTCCACAGATGGGCAATGGCTAAGTGATCTATGCTCATCCATCCTGCAGGGGAAAGAACGTGGCAGAGCATGGGGTGGAAGGCCCCATTTGGGGAGACAGAAGGCCAGGGCCCTATCAGGCCACGTGCTGGGGCCGGAGAGCAGCCCTGACTCTGCCTCGCGAGATGACCTTGGATGAGTCAACTCATGCCGTAAAGTAGGGATGACGGTATTGGGTCTCCACGCCAGGCACAGAAAGAGAGGCGCGTGGGAGCAGGAGAGCGGCCCCCCGGAGCCGTCCAAGCCCTCATCCTCGGAACCTGTGGACATGAAACCTTAAGGGTAAAGGGGAATTTTCAGGTATGATTAATGTTAAGTCCTGACGATGGGAGATTGTCCTGGATCACCTGGGTAGGTCCAATCTCCTCTCCTTCAAAGTGGAGAGGACGGTCTCAATCCTATGAGGAAGTCTTCTTGGCCAAAAGGGGGAAGAGAAATTAAACAAAATAAAGTTTCAGTGGCTGGGAGATTTCAAATGGAGTTGAGAGGTCATCTGGAGGTTATTCATATGCATTATATAAATATCCCTTTTTAATTTTTAGTGTATTGGAATAGCTAGAAGGGACATATGCTGCAACTGAAACACCTAGTAGCCTTGATTTTTTTATTTCATTTTTTTAAATGCAATTTATTCTGAGATATATTCTTCACAGCATACAATCATTCAAAGTGTACAATTTCACAGTATCATCATATAGTTGTGCATTCATCACCACAATCAATTCTTCGAACATTTTCATTACTCAAAAAATTAAAACAAAAACAATTTTAAAAATAAAAGCAAAAGTAAAAGCGAACAACCAAAACATCTCATACTCCCCCCCACCATTATCCATTTACTATTTGTCCCCCTTTTTTCTATTCATCTGTCCATATACTGAATAAAGGGAGTGTGAACCATAGGGTTTTTAATCACACAAGCTATATAGTTAAATTATTGTTTTCAAGAATCAAGGACACTGAATTGCAGTTCAACAGTTCCAGGTATTTCCTTCTAGCTATTCTAATACACTAATAACTAAAAAGGGACATATATATAATGCATAAGAGTAACCTCCAGAATGACCTCTCGATTCCATTTGAAATCTTTCAGCCACTGAAACTTTATTTTGTTTCATTTCTCTTCCCCCTTTAGGTCAGAAAGTCTTTCTCAATCCCACGATACCGAGTCCAGGCTCACCCCTGGGAGTCAGGTCCTGTGTTGCCAGGGTCATTTACACCCCAGGGAGTCATGTCCCACATAGCAGGGAGGGCAGTGAATTTACCTGCCAAGTGGGCTTAGAGAGAGACATAGCTTTGATTTTTGAAGATGAATGCACAACTATGTAGCTTACATGGTGCAACTGTGTGATCGTGAAAACCTTGTGGCTTACACTCCCTTTATCCAGTATATGGACAGATGAGTAGAAAAATGGGGACAAAAAGTAAATGAATAATAGGGGGAAACAGAGGGATGGGATGTTTTGGGTGTTCTTTTTGCATTTTTATTTTTATTTTTTGGGAGTAATGAAAATGATCAAAAAATTGATTGTGGTGATGAACGCACAACTATATGATGGTACTGTGAAAACTGATTGTACACTGTGGATGATCATAGGGTATGTGACTATTTCTCAATAAAACTGAATTGGGGAAAATAAAAAGTGGAGAGGAGACTTTCTGGCTATGGTGAGAGGGGCACATGGTGAAGGAAGCAGGGTCAGGGAACCGCAACACTGCTGGCTTTGGAGACGGAGGAGGGGGCCGTGAGCCACGGCATGCAGGAGGCTCCCTAGAGGCTGGAAAACACAAGGAAAGAGATTCTCCCCAAAGAGCCTGCAGAAGGAACACAGCCCTGCCGAGATCTTGATTTTAGTCTGGCGAAACTTGCATTGGACCTCTGACATCCAGAATTGTACGATGATAAATTTTTGTAGTTCTCCACCACTAAATTTGTGGTTATTTGTTACGGTAGAAACAGAAAGTGAATACAAAGTGTATAGAAGTAACCCCGTTGCAGAGAATGAAAGGATGACCCTGAACCGACCCCGCTTTCCCACTGGCTCCCTCTTGTGAGACTGATCACTCGCTGGCCCTTTAGGCCTTTCCCTCCCCACAGAAGTTGCCTCTGCCTCCTCTCCCAGCCCCTTCCAGACGGCTCTGGGGAACCTACTCCAGGTCTCAGGCCCTGCTCAGCAAGATATGGTTTACTTGTCTTTCTCCCTGTGGTGGTGTGGCGCTATGTACCCCAGAAAAGCATGCTCTTGTACTTGATCCATTCCCGTGGATGCGAACTCGCTGTAAGTAGGACCCTTGGATGAGGATGCTTCAGTTAAGGTGTGGCCCAGCTCAATCAGGATGGGTCTTAATCCTATTCCTGGAGTCCTTTATAAACAGAATGAAATTCAGACACACAGAGAGAAACCCACAGGAGCAGCCAGAAGCTGAAGTCACCGGTACCTGAGAGAGAAGCTACCACGTGCACTGCCATGTGTCAGAGGAACCCAGGACCACGGATCACTGGCAACCAGCCCCAGAATGCCACAGTTGTTGGGGAGAAAGCATCGTTTTGATGATGCCCTGATTTAGACGTTTCCCAGCTTCAAAACTGTGATCCAATAAATTCCCATTGTTTAAGCCAACCCATTGCTTGGCATTGATTTGAGTAACCAAGGAAACTAAAACACTCCCCTCTGGGACAGTGAACTTCTCAAGGACAGAGCCTGTATTTTCATACACCTTTGTATCCATGGCATGGGACCCCAGCGTGCTGGATACGTTCACCAAGCAGGAGAGTGATTCAGCTTCTGGATCTTCTAGACGTCCCCCCATTTCCACCTCGGCATCTACGATCCGCCCAGTGCCCTATCTGTCTCCAGGGCTGCGTTTAAAATCACACCTCCCAAGAAGCTGCAAAGGAGCTTTCCACAGCTCAGTGGGCACTGGTCGGTTTCCCAAGCACACACTGGTGTATGTGTTTTTAATGAGGATTTTAATGCATAATTTCTCCAACAAGTTGAATTATCTACAGCTCAGGGGAAAGCGATTTGCCTTGCCTTAATGCCAAATGAACTTTCAGAGCCCGAATCTATTATCCTAAGAAGGAATGACATTACTAAAAGCGAGTCCTTTACCTAAGCCCTAATGCGGGCAAAGCCTGTATGGGCAGGATGCTCACCAGTCCCCCGCTCAGGCCCTTAGACAGCCATCTTTCCTGTCTCCAAAAGCTCTCTTGGCCTCTTGCCCATTCTGTGAAAAAAATATTTAGCCATATTTTTTTTGAGAACAACCTCCCAAGTCACCCTGAAAAATTTTCTAATCACTTTTGGAATTTAGACTTTTTGTATTTGTGATGAGACGCAGGAAGGGAAAAAAGGAAAAAAACGGGGGGGGGGGGCTTTTCCATTTAATTTCCATTCATTTACTCATTAATTCCGGCCCTGAGGACGTCAGGCATGCCAGGTGCTATTCTGGGAGGGGGAACGGCACAGGAAGCTGAACCAGACCCAGGCCCTGTTTCACAAGCCTCACTCCAGGACAGACAGGCAGATCCCACTCAGGAACACGCATAAATAATTCCGATTAATGGTGAGTGCCAGGAGGAAAATGAGCAGAGGGGGGCTGAGGAGCGCCTGAGGAGCGGGACCAAGGCGGCTGGGAAGGCCTCCCTGAGGAGGTGACACATGCGCAGAGGCCTGAGTGAGCCGGGTAGCTGGTCCCGCAGAGGACAGCAGGTGCAAACGCCCGGGGTGAGAACCGGAGGTCAGTGTGACGGGGGGTAGAAGGAGATGAGTGGCAGGCGATGGTCTCGGGGTGGGGGTGGCAGGTAGGAGGGCACAGGTCAGGCAGCCCCTCACCGGCCACAGGAAAGAGGCCTGATTTTAAGTGCCACAGATGCACGGATGCCACTGGAGGGCTTTAATCGAAAGCAATGCAATCTGATTTATGTTGTACAAATTCAATTTGGCTACAGTGTGGAAAATGGATTTAGGAAGGCAAAAGTGGAAATGGGCACCCAAGCCAGAGATGGCAGTGACGTGGGGTAGACCAATTGAAGCAGAGTATCATTTGGAGGGAGGGCTCGGAGGACTTGGCATGCCAGTCTGGGATTGGTGGAGTTGCATTCCCTTCTTATCTCGATCCTGCTCAGTGATGTGCTTAAACAGAAGCTCCCCCGTGATGGGGTCATCAGAGCTGATCATAACAATTCTGGTTCTCTTGTGGGCACCTGGGAGGAGTGGATTCCTCTGCTCTCTTGGCATCAGGCATGACCATGTACCATGCTTGGGACCATGCACAGTGAGTGAAGCTGACCCATGTCACTTGCAGCAAAAGCTGTAGTGCCGGCATCTGCTCTGCCCCATGCCCCAGCCCCTGTTGCAGCCACCTTGTCAACAGGAGCTGCAAGGGAGCCTCTGGCAGCCTGGGGCCCTGCCTGCCCGGGACAACAGTGCTCCAAAGCAACCTGCAATGGACATGGACACTGAGAAAATGCACACCTTTATTGGTTTAGGCCACTACAATTTTGGAGTTGTTTGTTACCTTAGCCTAACCAAGCTGATCCTGACTGATACCAATTCCATGCCCGTGATATCTAAAGGTTAAGGAATAACTTTGATGTCTATGTTGAGGAGATAATACCTGACTCAACCACAAAGGAATAAATTTCATTGAGTGGAGGACTAATAGACAGGCAGATTATTTTACTTTGATTCTGGCCTGAGGTGGTACATGAAGGTAGGGATTCTGGGCATTCTATGCTTTTATAATTAAATACATGCATGGCATATTAAGGCAATAGAAAGGATTTAATAAAGACAAATCTTCAGCCCGCAAAGTAGATGATGTGCTAATCATTTCAATGAGGGCTTTGAAAAAAAAAAGTTCAAACGGGCTGATTTAAGATCAAATTTAACTCTAAATTTGGCAGAAAATCAACAATGGTGCTGGTGCTGGGAAAACATCTAGAAATTCAGGTTAGAGAGACACTGATCTCACAAATAAAAACAGCTAAGCTTTGTTTAATGTATGTTTGAATAATGTCCAGGTCTGTGGATTCTGGGGTGAACCATTCAATGGGCCCAGGGCTTGGAGCAGCAGGCATGTGTTATTCAACCAACACCAAAGCGCCATCTTTGCAGCTTTGTGTTCCTTACTGGTCCAAGTGGACAAGTGAGTCATTCACGAAGGACCCAATCAAAGAAAAGATTCCGACGTGGTTGAGTTACCAGGCCAATTTAGAATTAAAGCTCCCTAGACATTCTGCCCTTCGCGTATGGATGCAGGCATCCTGCACGATTAGGCCCCACTGGGGCTAGCACAAGGTCGGCCTCCTGACCCAGCCCTTGGTTCTGCTGGCAACGAGGGTCTTTCCCCGACTCCACCTGCCCTCAACGATCAGAAGGATCGCCCAGATGTATCCTGGGCAGCAGCCAGGTGCATTTGGGGAAGCGATACTGCCTCAGTCAGTCAAATGTGAAGGACAAGGAGGGAATCAGAGTGCAATCGCCGCCTGACTGATTCAAAGTTAGAGGGGCAGTACTGGCTGCAAAAGGGGTTGAAGCCCCAGGACTGGTCCTGAGCTGCAAGCTTCCTGAAGAGAGGAAAACTGTCAGACCCATCCCTGACCATGGGGAGCACGGCAAGAAATCTGGGGGAGAGCCAGCCTGTGCACCTGTACAAGCCATCCCTCATTGGGCCAGGCCACCAAGGGGCACCTTTTATTTCTGAAGCTCAATTATTTGCAGGTAAGAGTTGTGAGGAGAACCACCCCCTTCCCCCCAAAAACAACAACAACAAAAACAAAAAAAAACAAAGAAAAAAAACCCACTACCCTCTTGACACAGACCTCCCAGGGGAACAGTCACTGCTGTTGAGGGCAGTCCCATCACTGAGAGGGGTGGACCTTTTTTACCTGGAGATGAGAGTGCAGAGCAGGAAACAGGGCTGCAGGTGACCTACTCGCCATCGCCTCCCCCTTGCTCAGGCACAACCTGCAACTGCGTCACGGTCTCTTTCTAACCTACTTAACTCCGGAAACCCCTCCTACACCTCAGGCCTGAGCTTCATCTCACTAAATTTGAATCTCCTTGCACTACCGTGTTCTTAGGATTGGCAGTGTTCTTAGGATTGGCAGTGTTCTTGTAGGTTTGCTTTGTTTTGTGTAACCTTGAGGCTTGAGTGTAGGGAGGGAGGGAGTTGCTGCAGGCTGCAGGGAAAGCATTTAGCAACCGAACAATGCCTCCCCCACCCCAATCCCCCCAAAAGGAGGTCAGTGTCCTATTCCCAGAAGCTGTGACTATGTTACCTTACATGGCAAAGGGGACCTGCAGGTGCAGATCAGTTAAGGTCCTTGAGATAGGGAAATTCTTTTGGATTTCTCAGTGGGCCCAGTGTCATCACAGGGGTCCTTATAAGAGGAGGTAGGCAGGAGGTCAGATCAAAGAAGGGAAGGTGACCACTACTATGGAAGCAGAGGTCAGGAGGAGGTGACCACTGGTTTTGAAGAAAGAAGGGACCATAAGCCAAGGAATGTGGGCAGCCTCTAGCAGCTGGAAAAGGAAAGGAACAGATTCTAGAACCTCCAGAAGGAACACAACCCACTGACACTTTGATTTTAGCCCCGTAAGACCCATTTTGGACTTCTGACCTGCAGAACTGTAAGATAATAACTGTGTTGCTGTAAGCCATTAAATTTGTGGTAGTTTGTTACAGTAGCGAGAGGAAGTTAATACATGATGTAAGCCATTTCACCACCTGAATCCCGCAGTTTAGCCCTGTGCTGGGACAGCTTTCCCTTAGCAAAGCGCAGACAGGCCAGGTTCACTAAAGAGGGTGTCATGGAAGGGATGCTGCCGAGTTAGGCTTCCTTCAAATGAGATTATCTTATAATGATAATAATGTGGTTATGCCGAATTTTGTTTTATGACATTTTAAGATATTCTAGATGTGTTTACAAGATTTGTCAGAGCCTGCAAGTCATTAAATAATTTGTAATTACTGTCCCCTCTTTTCAAAAGAATTATTTTACTTGCTGTGAACAAGTGTAGAATTTCTAAGTCTTCCACGTTTATAGGTTCAACTCCCATTTTTCGTCAACAGAAAAATGAATGACATATTTATCCTGGGCCTGTGATAAACCTTTATAAGTATCTAAATTAAAATACAGCAGACCTTGACGTGTTCAGATTTCTAATCTGGTTTAAACACAGACAACTATGAATAAGTAATCACAAGGGTCAGTAACAGTTTCCCAAAGGAATCCCCAAGTGTTGGGGGTGAGTTATGGAAATTCTTGCCCTGCTTTTCTAAGCTAAAGCTCAGAGGCAATCCTAGCAGGCATCTCTTCAGGAGAGAAACCTGGAAATTCATCCCATATGGAATGTGCCACAGGCTTTCTCCATACAGCAGGGCAGCAGTTCTCCCAGGTCCACGCATCTCATCAGCCTGGATGGCTTGTGGGACCCACACTACTGGGCCCCACCCTCAGAGCTTCTGAGTCACCAGGTCTGGGAGGTGCCTGGTAATGTGCATTTCCAACAAACTCCCAGGTGATGCTGCTCCTGCCTGTCTGGGACCACACCTAGAAAACCACCACCATGGTGGAGAGCTCTGTCCTTAACACACTCCTGTTTCTCACCTGTCCCGAGAAGGCTTGTGACATTACTTCATCTGTTTGGGCTGTCCCTGACAAGTTTAATATGTTGAAATTGTAAAGGTATCTCTGTTTCCTACTTGACTGTCAGCCAGTGGTTCTCCACCTTGGCTGCACATTGGAATTACACGGAGAGCTTTTTAAACCCTCAATGCCTAAGTTGCACCTGAGACCAATTAAATTAGAATCCCCAAATGATGTCACCTGGCTGAGGCAGATAATTCATCAGGGATCCCAGTGCTGGGTTCCCGACCTTTGCCCAGGGACACACATCAATAAATGCTCAATAAATGCCTGCGGAATGAATGAATACTAATCGGCCAGCAAGCACGTGCGGGGCTAGGGCCTCCTTTCTCAAGGATACCTGGATGCTTGTACAGAAGCAAACTGTCATTATGAATGATCAACCTTCCCAAGAAGAGCAACCCTGTCACCATCTAAAGAAACTCCTTTGAGAAAGCTCTACTTTGGGAAATAACCCCAAATTGATAAGTCCAAATAAATATCGTGACAACTAGGGAGCAAAACTAGAAAAAGAATTAGGTTCATAACAGGAGTTGGCAAACTATGGCCCATGGGCCAGATGCAGCTGCCCCCTGTCCCTGTAAATAAAACGTTATTGCCACAAAGCCAAACCCATCTGTGGCTGTGCTGTCTATGGCTGCTTTCGCGCTACAGGTATAGCAGAGTTGAGTGGTTTGGGTAAAAGCAGTACGGCTCACAAAGTTGAAAATGTTTACTGTCTGGCCCTTTACAGAGAAAGTTTGCCAACCCTTGCTTTAGGAGATGACAAACAAAATATAATGCAATGGTCTTTAGCTTATGGAACGGTGGGTGCCTATTTTCTTTGTCCTACTTTTTCTTATCCAACTATATTTAAAGAAGAATGTATTTTTAAATAATGAAAAAGAAAAAAAGACAATAAAATGATCCGTCTCAATTGTAGGCCCAAGTGAGTGGGGCGCCTGGCACCCCGCGGTGGGCAGTACCTTGTTTCCAATGGCCTTTTTGGGTGGGAAGCTGTAGGCCCTCACTTGAGGGTACTTGGTCTGTAACTTGTGGTGCAAACTCCTGAACTCCGTATACCGCCGGTAGACATTCCACTCATCATCTTTTATCCGGATGTAGACCTGTCAAGAAGAGCAAAGAGAGAGAGTGCGTAAGCTTCTCTTAAAAACACGCATTCCGAAGGGACAGGATTTCGACAGTGCTCCAGCTATAATGACCAGGCAGGGCCCACGGCTGTTGTGTGCATACTGGATGCCCAGTGCCTGGCAGGGAACAAGGACCCAGCAGCTACGGAGTGAACAAATGTGAGACATGAAACAATCCACCCATCAGACAAGCTACGGAAACAACATGCTACACGCTTTTCCCGCTATCAGCGAGAAGGTCAGCCCAATTAACCCCAGAGATGCATTTTTCACACTTGTGTCCCAGACACACTGCTGGTGAGAGGCTCCCTGTGAAAACCGCCCAGCAGCCCGCGTGCAGACATCATGTAAATGAAGTGTGGCAAGGCGACTGAGGGGTCTTCAAGATATCCTTGTGAACAAGATGGAGAAAGGAGGACTTTTACTGAAGCATTTCAATTAATGGATAGAAGTTCCCAGTGTAGTTAAATGGAGAAGTAGAAGGCCGGTCAAGTTTGTAGAGGCCCCCAAGCAAAAAGGGAGTACAAATCCACTGGATGACAGGCATCAAACGATCTCAACTGGCCTGAGGAATGAGTCTAATTGAACATGCTGAGACTCAAAAAGGTCAATGTCAGGTTCTACATGAAAATGTTGAAAACCAGCAACATTAAGTATTCTTCCAGAATAAAGGAGTTGAATGTCCTGCTCTATTCTAAATTGACTAAACCAATTTAGGTATGTATGGTTATGGTTGCTGCCCATTAAGAGACAAACTGAAATATGTTCAGAGAAAGGCCCAGACCACTGCTACGCAAAGTGTGGCAGCATTACTGACATCACATGGTAGGAACATGATAGAAATGCAGAATCACAGACCCCACCCTCGATGTACAGACTCAGACTCTGCATTTTAACAAGCCACCCTTCCCCCCGCAGTGATTCACATGCACTTTATAGTTTGTGAAGCACTAGGCACTAGAAGATTTGAAACCAAATATCAGAGGGAGGATGGTGAAGCTGAGCATCCTCAGAGTGGAGGCGACAGGGACCGCTGAATTCCTGGAAAGGCTGTAATGAGGAAGAGGAGAGATCAGGATGGTCTGTTCCAGGTAATCCCAGGAGGCAGACTCCCAGGGGGTAGCAACTGGAGGAAACGGATTTCAGGGAGGGAGAACTTCCCAGCAGCCAAAGCTGCCCAAAGAGGAAAAGGTATGTCTCGAAAGGTTTCTTTGTACTGGGGTGTCCAAGCAGTGGGTAGATGATGACTGAGAGGATTTATTTCAAATATTCACAAATTTGGCTTATAACAGTGAAGTATACACTGGACCCCAAAGGCATCTGGAAGGGCTTTGTGCTTTCCACCAACTGAGACATGATGCACAGGGTACCAAGTAAACCCAGCAGAGCTCAGGGGACTTAGCTGTAGCACATTTGGGGTGTGGTTTTAGTCCTCCCAAGTAATGGCAAGTGCTAGTTGCCCACCCTATCTGTCCCCTCGCTCCCCAATTATTGCTGGGGATGGCAATGTGCTTTGCCAAAACAAAAACAGAGAATTACATTTTCCTGTCTCCCTTGCAGGTAAGAGTGGTCAATGATATGTAAGCAAATGTCATTGTGATGATCGGGTTCATGTGTCAACTGGGCCAGCTGATGGTGCCCAGTCAAGCAAGCACTGATCTAACTGCTACCATGAGGACATTCTGTGGACTTAAATCATCAGTAAGTTGATTGCACCTATAGCTGATGACATCTACAATCAACTAAAAGGAGTGTCTTCTACAATGAAAGATGTTTGATCCAATCAGTTGAAGGCTTTAAAAGGAGAAGTGATGACGTCAACAGTCAGAAGAGCGAATTTTCATCTCTACTTCAGCCAGCCAGCCTCTCCTGGGGAATTCATTGAAAACCTTTATCAGAGTTCCCAGCTTGCATCCTGCCCTATGGAATCTGGACTTGTGCATCCCTACAGTTGCATGAGATACTTTTATAAAATCTCGCATAGGAGATAGCTCCTGTTGGTTCTGTTTCCCTAGCGAACCCTGACTAATAGAGTCATTATTTGGTTTTTCTGCTCTTCTCCCTTACTTTTTCTTTCTTTCTCAAATACAGATGTGATAACTGGAATCCCAGCAGCCATCCTGTGATCATGAGGTGACCTTGAGATCACCCTGTGTCTGATGACATTTTAGAGCCACCACACCAATTACCTGACTATCAACTCCAATGTTTTTTCTAACAAAATAGAAAAATTCCTCCCAAATTTGTTCAGGCTAATGTTCTGGAGGTCTTTCCTTGTACTATCAGCTCAATGCAATTCTGAACCAATATATCTTGGATGGACTGTATCTGCTTGTAGTGTATTCCTATGCAAGTCCACAAACCCCCTGAAGAGTGGCAAATTCACAAAGCACATCAAGCACAACACTAATCATTTAGACTGGGGCAGGCTGACTGGGCCCAAGGCCAAAGCAAGCACATCCGTTTGTTTACTGTTGTCTATGAACATGTTTGTACCCTAATGGCAGTGTTGAACAGTAGTGGCAGAGACAGAAGCTGTTTTTCCCACAAAGCTAAAAAGATTTACATTCTGGTGCTTTACAAAAAAAAATTTGCTGACCCCTAATCTAGGTATTTAGGAAGTCCCTGTTATTGTTATTTATCCAGAGACATGTTCTGGGGGCTGGCAGTTTTCCAAATATCACCAGCCCCTGGGTGGGCAGCATTTAGCCCTCTGGGGCCTGGGAATTCACATGGTTCCAAAGCTTCCCTGGAGATTCTCGTGAGTGGGCATTTGGGGAACTGCAGGTGTGGGGCAAAGACATGGGTGTCAAACAGACAAGAGTCAACCTCTCTGGCCATTCGCTAACAGAGATGCTAACAGCACGGCCCTCCCCAGGTGCTGGCGGGGAGCGCAGCCATGTGGGTCAGTCACACAGCCGTGCCGGGGTCATGCCTGCCTCCGAACAAGGAGATGGGATTCAATATCCCATCGGGGGAAGCTGGGAGAAGCCGGGGTTGAGACCCAGCTGTCAATGATCACACCACCTGAACAAGGTCACACTCAGATGAGACGAGCACTTCCTGGGGCACAAAACTTCTTTATTTTAACGAGGCCCTGACTCTCGGGAGAACACTCTGTTAATGCCAAATGCGAGGGCTGTTTCATCAGCTTTTTACAGGATCTGATACCTTCCGGAGACACAGAGCAACTACCTTGCAAGGGAAAACAGAGAAGTGGGAGAGAGTTCGATATATTTTTTCAAAATCATACGAGTGAAGAACGGCACAGAGAGTAAAATCTCCAATGATAAATGGCTACTGTAATTTGAAATCAGTGAATGCCAATAAATATCTTAAAAACCTCTTTAACATAACTATAAAAATAGGCATCTCTAATATGGGTGATAAATTCTGAGTTTACATTTTTCAAAAACATTCAAGAGCCAATTGTTTCATCCCGTGAAAGCTCCAGCTCCCGTCAATGGACCACACGGTTGCAGAAGCTGAAGCACAATGGATGCATTTTATTATTCCTGACAGAAGGAGCCAGTTTCAATGCCAGGAAAGTTTAGATACATGTGCTTAAATTTGGGGGATTTCAGTTCTGCTGGATTGGAAGCTCCCTGAGGGCAAGGACAATCTTCTATCTGTGTCCCTCAGCAACCTGCAGAGCCCAGGAATAATATAAGCAAGAACTGGACTAAAGCCCCTCCTGGCTTCCCTCCAACTGCTCCTTCTCAGCTTCCACACGGGAACCTCCTGTCCTGGCCATGCCTTAAAAGCTGGGCTTTCCACCTGGCCCTCGTCTCCCTCATACACGCATCAGCCCAGGGCTGCAGGTTTCTTCTGTGTCAGTGATTCCCAAATAGGTATTGCCAGCCTGGAAGTCTGATATGAACTCCACAACCAGTCTTCACTTCCCCATGGCACCTAAAACTCACCGAGTCTAAATCTGAACCAATGATCTCCCCTGCAAACCTGCTCCTCCTTCTCCTGGGTGTCACTCTCAGTGAATGGACCACCACATTGCCTCCAGAAATCTGGGCATCAATTTTGGTCAATCCTATTCTGTATCCTCCATTTCCCACTACTGAACCACAGGGCCTACTGAGGCCACCTCCCCAAACTGCCTCCAGGGCCATCCCTGCCTCTGCCTGGGCCACTGCAACAGGTCCCTAGTTATTCTTCTGGCTCCTGTTTTGTCCTCTGTAATCTGTTGTCATCTCCCGTATGTACAACCCTTCAATGACTGACCAGGAAGGCACGCTCACGCCAGGGACGGGGCTCTGGGGTGGTCTGGGGGCAGCCTCGGTGGGCCCAGAAGGCTCCAGCCCTCAGGAAAATACCTTACTTTAGGCTCTGCTCTTTGTTTTCACAAACCCAGTCCATTCAGGATGGTGCCCATTTGCCTCCATGTTCTGTCTTTTGGAATGTTCAGAACAAATATCCTGCTCTAGAAATAACATTCCCTGGCCTTCCAGCTTCCTCCTGGTTGTATCCTCCTGCTATGGGGAACAGAGGGGAATCAACACCTGGGAACGTCACTGTGTTTGGACTAGACTGGACCTCAGAAACATCAGCTCGACCCTTCCTTTTACAAGTCATAGGACCGGTGTGACAGGTTCTCTGACCTCCCAACCCCCAGTCCCATGTTCCGTGCCTCAAGGAGGCGTGGCCCCGTCCTGGCTCCCACGGACCCATGGCAATGGGGGAGCCACCGGGACTGATATGAGTAAACACTCCAGAGAGCGGGGACACCACAGGCATGGCCAGGGCAGGACAGGGAGAAGGATCCTTCCACTGGTGGGGAGGAGACGTGGCACTGGAAGAACGTGATCAGGAAGGAGAGGAGAGCACAGGGGCGGGTAAGAGTAGACTCTGCAGCCGGATGCCCCGACTCAAATCCTGCCTCTGCCACGTGTGTGGCTGTGTGCCCTGAGGAAGTCCCTCCCTTCCTGGTGCCTCAGCTTTCTCCTCTGTGAAACGAGGGTGATGACATTACCTCCCTCGCTGGGTCCTGGAGAGGACTGAGTCAATTATGCATGTGATCTCCTTAGACCAGGGCTTGGCACATAGACGAAGCCGGTGTCTTAGTTTGCTGGGGCTGCCCTGACAAAGAACCCAGATTGCAATTTATTGTCTCCTGGGAAGAGGCTAGAAGTCTGCAATCAAGATGACAGCCGCACTCCTTCTGAAGGCTGTAGGTTCCTGGCAGTGGCTTGCCGACAGTCTGTGGCATAGCTCAGCCTCCCTCACGTGACAGCTGCTCTCTGCCTCGACCGCCCATGTCCAAGTTTCCTTTCCTTATAAGGACTCCCATCATGTTGGCTTAGGACCCACCTGATCCAGCTGGGCCCCATCTCAACGAATCACAGCTTCAAAGCTCCGATTTCCAAGTAGAATCACATTCCCAGGACTGGGTAAGGACTTGAACATCTTTTGGGAGGACACAGTTCAATTCAAAACACCATGTAAGTGTTTGAGGAATAAGCAATTAGAAATGGAACCTCAATGGTTAGGCTGCCACTGAGAAATGACAAGAGGCCTTGGATGTCTGAAGGTGCTTTACATGGCGATCAACTTTCACATTAATCACCTGCGACAGTCTGAATGCTGGCGAGCGGGACCAGAAGTCGGCACCTCACCACCACCTACCAGTTACGTGAGGTCAGGAAAACTGCTTCTCTCTGAGTCTCAGTTTACTTGTTTGTGAAATGCATGTAACCAAAAAAGGTGCCTGAAAGCATTCATCAAAGTGCCTGGCACTCTTCATTAGCTGCTTCTGCTATTACTATTGTTGTTACTGTCGTTGTCATCTCCATCATTATCATCAAAAGCACTAAATCCTGCAAACTTTAAGAAGCACTGCCACTGAAGCACACCTGCCTTGGCTTTATGACTCTATGAAAGAGTTTCTGATTAATAAAGAGCAAGTATGCAGACTGCCACTGAGTTTCACGCCTAGGGCTTAGAAGAAATTATGCTTTGGGCCATTAAAAATTTTAAGCAAGAATATAAATTATAATGTCCCCTCCCCCCAAAACATTATTTCTCAGTAAGACATGAAAGAAGCTCTGTCCCCAGGACCTGGATGACATCCCCCCAGCCCCGACCACCGTGCATGCTCCTGGGGACACCCCTCCTTCCTTCTCCCAGAGCTCTGTTTCCTCATGTACAAAACGCACTAGATGGTCTCCAAGGCCCTCCGCAGCACTTGAGTTCTGGTCCTCTGGGTCCTCAGGTGTTTTACACACTTAAGTACCTCACTGGGCTTCTTCCCAGTTATGCTCTGCTTGCATTTCATCACAGCATCCTGTGGCTCACAGAACCAGGCCGGAGGCTGGCCTCAGGCTCGCTTTAGGAAGATTTCATCCTCAAGGAGAAAATCAGAGCAAAAGCCTCCTTAGAGCCCGTTTCTCCAAAGCTCAGTTGTCTGAGAGTCATGCTGCCATGCTGGGGAATGCTGGGTGGTGACAGCTGATGCCACCAGGGGAGCTGGTGCAGGGGAGGTTCTGGGTGCTTCCATTGTGTTTGGTGGTTGCTCACACACCTGCTTCTGCCAGCACCATTAGTCCAGGGCCCTCTCGAAGGTGAAAAGGAGCCAGTGGGCATTTCTGGCACCGGCTTCTGTTAAATCTGGAGGTCATCTGATAATGTCCTGAAAATCAGTAATGTTGGTTTTTATAATGGCAAAATATTGGATAAGATCCAAGTGACCAACAATAGCAAAATGGTGACACTATGATACAGCTACATGATGGAATGTGACACAAATGTTTAAAGTAATACTGATGATGACTTTGTAAAAGTGAGGACAAGGGCTCTTTCTCATAATGTTAGGTGAAACAAGCAGGACACAAAACTATGTATACCTGATGAGCTTGGCTATGTATGTGCAGGGCCACCATCCCTTAGCCATAATTCCCAAATTCCCAAAAGCTCTGAAAACCAAAATGTTTTTCCTGTAAGTTTTCAGCAAACTCAAGGGAGTTTTGGTGGGCAAAACCTGAGCTGAAATGATGGGAGCTCTTTATCATCTTGGTTCATCCAACCTCTTCTATGGCCACAACGAATTCTTCATTGGTTCTCCTGAGCCCACTTCCAGGCTTCTATATATCCCATTCCCTTCTCATAAGATGCCTTTTCCCACCTTTCCCACTGGTGAGTGGTCAGGCCTGGCTGGGGTCTTATGTGACATCTTTACAAAAGTTGACAGACTCTGAATTTTGAAATACATCTGACCCTGGGGCACCAAGGGCCCGTGCACACACACACATACATACACACACACCTGCACATGCATACGCATCCCCCTTAAAAGGGCAGGAAAGAAACACACCAAAAGAACATAATATATTGGTGATGGCAACATGCCCAATTTTCATTTTCTTCTTCCTACTTTTCTATAGTTTCCCAATTTCTAGCATGAGCATATTTTACTTGTATAATGAAGAAACAAGTGAGCTTTCTATTTTAAAGCTAAATGTTCAAGCAGCTAGTTTCTCAGCTAAAATAAGCTGTGATCACATGAACACTACTGGAGGAAACGTCATGAGCCGTCTGTTCATGGAGAACCAGAGTGGGTACAAGGATCACTTTCATGTTAGGCTCTTTTTCTTATTTCAGTGGGCTGAACCTTACAATGAGCTGTTGCCCAGTGACAGATGCTAGAACAAAGACCTGACTATGCGGTGAGAGGAGAGGAGCCTCCTTCAGTTCTACGAGGAAGAACAGAGCTGTGCGGAGCTCAGCTCCTTGGCAGAGCTGCCAAAGAACTTGAAAAGTCTAACCACTCACCCTCTTCTTGGCCACAAGGAATTCTTCATTGGTTCTCCTGAGTCCATAGTCTCTTTCACTTCCAGGATTCTGTACATCCCATTCATTCTCATAAGATGCCTTTTCCCACCTTTCCTTCTGGCAAATTTGTAAACGTCCTTTAAGACACACCTTTCCTTCTGGCAAATTTGTAAACGTCCTTTAAGACACAGCTCAAATGCACCTTCTGTGACACATGTCCAATCCCACCAGAAAAGAATTAGGGACACACCTTCCTCTGGCTCCCACCGGTCTTTGTTGAAAACTATCGACGCTTTTCCCGGGTTGCGTTCTGATGCTGCCCTCCTGTGCTGACTGCCCCACAGATCACTGGCTTATTGTGAGCAGGGAGTGGGTCCTTTACATCTTAAAATCTCAATGACAAGCACATGGCAGGGACTCAATACATGGGTAGCTGGGTAAATGGACTAGACGGATGGAGGTGTGGACGGTCTGATGGCCGTCTGGTACAACTTCCCGAGCATTTACTAGGCTCCAAGTGCTGCACTAAGCACTTTGCACAATTCTCTCATTGAACCCTCTGCCAACCGTATTCGCCTTATTAATGCACAAGGAAACCAGCTCAGAAAGGTTAAGTAACAGGCCTAAGATCCCTCAGCTAGTAAGTGATAAAGCTAGAATTTGAACTTGGGCAGCCTCACTTTCAAAGTCCATATGAGAAGCCACTGGTTTAATAAACAAGGAGCAAGGGTCATTTGTCCTCATTAGGTGTTGGTGACAGAGGAAAAAGCTGACTCATTATACGTATTTATTCATTTGTGCCATGATCCCAGAGTTCTAGATGCTAACAAGGGTTTTTCTTCCATCACAGTCTCACGTCCAACAAATAACACATTGAGTAAGATTCCCATGACGCGGCTGAGGAAACCAATGGTCATTTCCAACAGTTTCACTGGGGACTGTGAATCCCTCAATGACGTACAAATAATAGTGCAAGTCAGGGCTCTTCTGAAAGCTGGGAACAGCCTGTTCAGAAGCTAGCCTAGGGCTGGGCCCCTAAGAAGACTTAGCCTGCATCTGCGGTGCCCCCTCCTACACCAAGCCCACCCCGTATCCCAGCTGCCGCTGGGTGCACTGTCGACCCCCAGGGGGTTCAGCCTCCTGAGCATTCACGGTTACACCCCTGTGTCTAGCCAGGCACCTGGAGCACAGTGGGCATTTAGCAAATGCTTGCTCAACACACGCAATGCATGAAAGAACAAAATTCCTTTTAAATAGTACAGGATTTCATAATGGTAACTGATTATTAAAAAAAGATTTGGGAAGAAAACAAAATTTCACTATGCTTCTGAAATTGCTGGTAATATAGAGGCGGTGTGGTATTAAGAAACCAGAATTTGACTTGGAATTAAATATCCAACCTGGACTCAAAGTCCAGGTTGAAATTATTTCGTCATTCCAAAATAAAAATAGTTATTGAGCCCTGTGGTAAACTGAATCATGTCCCCTCAGAAGACATGTTCAAGTCTTAATGAGCATTTCTGTGGGTGTGAACCCATTTGTAAATAAGACATCTGAAAATATTTTTAGTTAAGGTGTGGCAAAACTGAATGAGGGGCCTTAACTCAATGTGGGTGAAGTCCTTACAAGCAAAGGAAACTGGACATGGAAGTAGAAGCCAGAAGTCAGCGGAAACCAGCAGGACGGACACAAGGAGAGAGAAATCGCCATGTGACACAGGCAGAGATGTGAGCCAAGGAACCCCAAGTGTTGCAGAAAGTCAGCACCAGAAAGCTACAGGCTCCAGGAGAAAGCACGGACTGTCAAGACCTTGATCTTGAACTTCTCAGGTTAACATTCAAAGAAGGAATGAAGTTCTATGAGAAATTCAACAAGAGGAGAGTTGCCCATTGCTAGACCCAAGAGAATAAAATAGTATTTTTTCAAAACTCCTGTAAAATATAAATACCTCTAACACTAACAACTGTCATTTATTGAGCACCTACTATACATCAGGCAATGTATCAGGCACTTGACATGCCTTATATCTCATCCTCACGTTAATTCTGCAGGGCAGAAGGTTTGAACCTCCAGCTCTCACAAATGAAGACACATGGGGGTCAAAGAAGTCACATCGCTTGCCTGGAGCTGGGGCGGGGTGGGGGTGGTGTTAAAGGATTGAACCCAAATCCGCCTGGCTTCGAAGGCCCCACCCTTTCTATTATAGCACATGCTTGCCCAGCATTGGGGGCAGCTGGGAATGGCAGCTCCCAAGGTAAGGGTCCTATTCAAGTCCCTTTGACGTCCAACTGCCCCTTCCCCAGGGGGTCGCACACCCTCAGAATTGTCTCCTTGAATTGGTACCAGATGCTCAAATGCACCAGAATTGGTACCAGATGCTCAAATGCACCTTCTCATTTACGCCTCTCCTTGGGAAATGAGATGCCCTTAAAATCACCCAGAATCATCAGAATGGTCCGTCTTCAATTGCTGTGCTCTTAGCATCCAAAATTGTGAAAACTTCTCTGCAAATTAAGCTGTCCTTGAATTATGCTTAAACAAATTGTGGACTTATTTTACGGAAGAACGGAAAGGCCTTATGCCCCACATTGCTAGGTTTTTTGTTTGTTTGTTTTCTTTTTTACTTTAAAGGGCTTCCCACTCTGAATTAAGTTTTATAGGCCCCAATTCCTTCTGCTTGAGTCATAAAGATAATAATTCCTCAGAGGAATAAAAAGAGTTGACCTCTTCAGGCAGTAATAAGTTCCCTTTTAAAACAAGCAATAAAAAGCCACTTCAAGTCTAATCTCTTTGACTCAGCAAAGGAAAGAGAGGAGGGTCACCGCTGTAATCAGGAATCGGGACAAACCCTCTTGGCTGTTTTTAGAGGAACTTCAAATCTTGAGGTTTCTTTTCCGCTGGGAAAATCTGCTCCGGCATTATACTGGGGAAAGGGGGAGGTGAAGGAAGAGTAAAGGGTACAACTCCCAGTGTGACAACGAACAGAATCCAGAATAAACCCCTGCATAGGGAGGATCTCAGGGAATTGCCTTCATTTCAGAGATTATGAACAGCTACAGAAGCAGCCCCAGGGCCAGAGGGCCCCCTGCCCCTTCCCAGTCACTACTCACACTCACCCCCATGCTGAGCCCTGTCCCCATAGATTTGCTTTGCCCGGTTTTGAACTTCACAGAAATGGAATCATATGGTGTGTGCTCCTTTGTGCCTTATTTCTTTCACTCAATATTGTGTTGGTGAGATGCTCCCAAGTTGTTGGGTGTAGCATGTAGCTCTTTTCATTCATCTTTTTCATTGCTGTATAGTATTTCCATTGAATGGATAAGGCTGCTCAAGGTCTCTGAACTGGGACCAGGCATTTGGGCAGCTCTGGACATTCACGTGTGTGGATTTTGCACTCATTTCTTTGGGGATCACTGACCTAATGTGAAAGGTAAAATAATCAAGACATAGGAGAACGTCTTCATGACCACAGGAGTAGGGAAGGATTTCTTAGAGCACAAAGGGGCACTAAAGAGCCTTTTGGGTGCTGGGAATGTTCTATATCTCTATCTGGGCAGTGACTACACAGGTATATACAGGAGTAAAAATTAATTGAATTGTAAACTTAAGATTTATGCATCAGACTATATTTAATGTAAACCTGAATTATAACATAAAAGGGAATAAAGCCATGTCTTTACTACCCTCAGGAGAGTAGCCTTTATCCTAATTTACTGCCCTAGCATATCTACGCTAGACTAGGGACAGGGTAAGAGGCAGTGCCAAAGGCCCTGGGGGAGAACACCCACACGGACCTGCCATGTGTAAGATGTTAGCATTCAGAGGAGCCCAGAGACACAGGCAGGCCTGGTTCAAATTCCAGCTCCATCTCTTGCTAGTCAGGCAATTGTGGCTAAGCCAGTTTACTTCTTCAAGCCTGGAGGTCTCCATTTGGAAACTGAGGATAGTGCTACTTCTTAGTGGGGAGGAGAAGAACTAGGAATTACATTCTAAGTGCTTTACATCCATTATTGCATCAAATCATCAAGTCCTGAATGCTCCAGGGTAATACCCACACACACACACACACACACACACACAGAGAGAGAGAGAGAGAGGGAGAGAGAGGGAGGGAGAGAGAGAGAGAGAGAGGGAGAGAGAGAGAGAGAGAGAGAGAGAGAGAGAGAGAGAGAGAGAGAGAGAGGGAGGGAGGGGGAGAGAGGGGGGGGACAAAGAGAGAGAGAGAGAGAGAGGGAGAGAATGACATGAGATCAGATGAGCTGTGATGTGATATAAAAGTCTAGTTTTAAGTGGGTTGAAGTCCCAGATCTGGTTTAAAGGTCTGACAAGCACAGCCATAGAATCTTTGGCTAACAACATCGTGGATCTTGGGCACTCTTGAGGCTTTTCTGGTAAGATAATGGCATAGTGAACACAGGTTGTACAGGGCGAGAGACCTGGGTTCAAATCCCAGTCCTTTCGAGCTGTGACCCTGGGAGTGATACTCCATCAGAACACTCAGCTTCTTAATCTGTAAAATGGGGATAATACCCATCTTGTTGGGTGGTTGGGAGACACTGTACCCCACCCTATGCCTGGCAGGCAGTAAGCAGTGGCAGCTGTTAATATCGTAACCCCATCACCCTCATCGGTGTCTGCCTTTGTGTACATGAACTTCCCTATTACAGAATTAGGGGTAATTACAGGATGCGCAATCACAAAATTAAAGCAGGTAATTACCATGCCTAATTAATTGTCAAATGCTAGGCAGGCGAGGAAACACAAACATAATGCACAGTCTGTGGGTTGGGCAGTTAAGCCTCCCTTTTGCTTCCAAAAAACCATCAACAAAAGCAGTGTGTTCAGCAAATGCCCTTCTCGGGTGGGTTTTCCGGTACTCAGACAGAACCTGGGCAGCATTCCTCTGGCTTCTGACTCAGAATCAGCTTGGCACTTCTCTCCCCTGGCTGCGGGCTGGTGGGGGCACCTAGAAATGCCGTTTTACAGCCCTGTCACACAAGCACCAAGGGTCTGGGACAACAGGGATGTTTGTGGAGGACCCTCCAAGGAGACATTTGATGAACGCTGCAAACCTCTGTGCAGATTGGACCCCGCAGGGAAGCCACTGACGTGAATGCGGCAAGAACTTGAAATAAATGCTTTTTTACACACACTGGTTTGGAAACAAAACCAGGTTGCCCCTGCTTCTCTCAGCATAGATCAAATGTATCCCTCTCCATCTCAAACTTCATGTAACTTTTTTATTTATTAGAGAAGTCATAGGTTTACAGAAAAATCATGCAGAAAATACACAGTTCCCACCCACCCTCCTGCCATTATTAGTACTTTGCATTAGTGTGGTACCTTTGTTACAATTGATGAAAGAATATTATTATAATTTTACTATTAACTATGGCCTACAGTTTACATTAGGGTTTACTGTTTGTGCTAAGGTTGTTTTTTCTTACATTTTTATTCTAGTAACATATATACAACCTAAAGTTTCCCCTTTTAACCACATTCAAATATATAAACCAGTGTTACTAATTACATTCACAATGTTGTGCTACCATCACCACCATCCCACTACCAAAACTTTTCTATCACTCCAAATGGAAATTCTGTACCAACTAAGCATTAACTTTCTATTCCCTACCCCCCACCCCATCTGCTGGTAACCTATATTCTAGTTTCTGACTATGTATTTCCTTATTCTAATAATTCTATTTTATATCAGTGAACTCATTTGTCCTCTTTGTTCTGTTTTATTTCACTCCACATGATGTCTTCAAGGTTTATTCATGTTGTCACATGCATCAGAACTTCATTCCTTTTCACTGCTGAATAATATTCCATTGTATATATATACCACATCCTGTTTATTCATCGGTTGATGGTCACTTGCTTCCATCTTTTGGCAATTGTGAATGACGCTGTTAGGAACACTGGTGTGCAAATATCTGTTTGAATCCTTGCCTTCAATTCTATTGGGTGTACAGCTAGAAACGGGATTGCCAGGTCATATTGTAATTCTATAGTTTCTGAGGAACTGCCATACTGTTCTCCACAGTTGCTGTACCATTTTTTCATGTAACTTTTCAGTTATCCAAAGTCCTCAGAACTAAACACTCTTTTATGCATGCTGTAATATTCAAGAGTCAAAGCTGGCATTAACTATGCTTTCTTGGACTTATAAGATGACAACGTAGCATTTAAGTAGCACCTATCATGTGCCAGACAGTATATTAGACATTTTATATATGAGTTTTACAAAATTCCTGCCATTTGATATGCCTTGAAAGGGAGATTTAGAGCAACTAAGAAACCTGTCCAATATGACTGAGTAGTGAGGGGTAGAACCAGGACTGGTTTATGCCGCACCAGGAGTTATGTTAAGTTGATGCTAAACCAGAAGTCCACGCTATGTCTTCTCCATCTTGGAGAAAAACAAGTGCTATAAACTCTCACTGAAACACCAACGCCCTTTATGAGGAATGTTAAATTGAAAGATGGTCAGATGATATTAGGATAACAAAGACTCTTGTAAAAATGGCTTTAGGTTCCTAACTCATTTTGCTTCCTTAATAGCCAAGGAGTGAAATGATTTGTGTTTTGGTTCGCAGCCTGTGTTAATGCATCCTAACAAAACTTCCCTTTTAATGAAATGGCTTCATGTGTTATTAACTATAAGTGTCATCATTGCTAGAACAAAATGCCTGAATTACAGTCTGACCATCTTGATGGAGTGATATTATTACAGCCAAACGCCAAGAATAAGATGAAAAGCTTAGCCAAAGAAAAACGACTTCTCAGTCCACTGGGTTGTGTAAATGAGGCAGGCTGGGAATGGAGGAAATGCATTATTTACTAAGAGTTGCCAGCACAGCCCCTGCACCTTAGAAAGAAGGAGGACAGAGGATGACTGGTTTAGAAACAGACTAGCTGGGACCAGCACGTCTAAAGTCCCAGGCGCTGGCTGGCGAGGAGACCCTTCCCTTCGGGAAAGCACCGTGGTGCACGTGTGTGTGCTTGGCCCCCGCCCAAGCCTGGCTGCCATGGGATCTCTGACACCAAGTACAACGCTTCTGAAAGCCGCACTGCCAACCTTCCCACAGGATTCTGCCTGGACCAGTTTTTTTTTGTTTGTTTGTTTGTTTTGTTTTTTATTAAATTCAGTTTTATTGAAATACATTCACACACCATACAATCATCCATGGTATACAATCCACTGTCCACAGTATGATCACATAGTTATGCATTCATCACCACAATCTATCTCTGAACATTTTCCTTACATCAGAAAGAACCAGAACAAGAATAAAAAATAAAGGTGAAAAAAGAACACCCAAATCATCCCCCCATCCCACCCCATTTGTCCTTTAGTTTTTATCCCCATTTTTCTACTCATCCATACACTAGATAAAGGGGGTGTGATCCACAAGGTCTTCACAATCACACTGTCACCCCTTGTAATCTACATTATTATATAATTGTCTTCAGGAGTCCAGACTGCTGGGTTGGAGTTTGGTAGTTTCAGGTATTTACTTCTAGCTATTCCAATCCATTAAAACCTAAGAGGTGTTATCTATATAGTGCATAAGAATGTCCACCAGAGTGACCTCTCGACTCCATTTGAAATCTCTCAGCCACTGAAACTATTTCGTCTCATTTTGCATCCCCCTTTTGGTCAAGAAGATACTTTCAGTCCCACAATGCCGGGTCCACATTCATCCCCGGGAGTCATATTCTGCATTGCCAGGGAGATTTACACCCCTGGGAGTCGGGTCCCATGTAGGGGGGAGGGCAGTGAGTTCACCTGCCGAGATGGCTCAGTTAGAGAGAGGGCCACATCTGAGCAACAGAGAGGCACTCAGGGGGAGACTCTCAGGCACAATTACATGTAAGTTTAGCCTCTCCTTTGTGGTAACGAGCTTCATAAGGGCAAGTCCCATGATCGAGGGCTCAGCACATCAAACCGTCAGTTGCCTGGACTGGTTTTGAGGATGACAAGACCAGGGCACTGGGCTCAGGGTACCTCGCCTTCCACGAAGATACTGCTCCAGTCAATTCTCTTTCCCCAGCCCCACTGGCCCCCAACAGAATGGGCTGCTCTCTCCTCTGGGGAACTGCTGGTGCCTCCCCCAACCCTTTATTTTCTTAAACTTTAGTTCGAAGTAATTTCAACCTTACTGGACAGTTGCAAAAATAATACAAAACCCATACAGAGAACAACAGCATGCCCCCTGCCCCTCCCAGGTACCCAGATCCGCCAATTTTAACATTTTCCACATCTGCCATATCATTCTAATCATCTATCAGTCCATCCGTCTATCTAATTGTAGTTATCTATTTCCTGAACATTTGAGAGTAGGTTGTACACATCATGCTCCTTGAACACATAACCCTTCCATGTACATTTCCTAAGAACAAGGATATTCACTTATGTAACCACCTTAAGCGCAGTGGCAAATTCAAGACCATCAGGTGACTCTCACGTACCAAGAGTGGGTTAGAACCTGGGTTGATCATGAAGAACTGAACCATGTGAGACCCCTGCCCCCCTGGAGCTCACAGTCAGTTAGGGAAGATTGTGGATGTTATGCAAACAATCACACAAACATGTATAATTTCTACAATAAGAGCTCTAAGGAAAGGGGTGTGGTTCTTTGGTCAGCCAGGCAGTTATGTCTGATCTGGGGAGGAAAGAATGAATCAGAGTGGGTCAGGCAGGGGAAGGAAGGCAGCTCCGGGGCAAAGGGCAGCGTGTGCTCAAAGGCCCTGCAGCAGGGGGAGCATGGGACAGGAGAGAGCCGAAGGCAGGTAAAGTGGGTGGGTGCAGGAAGCGGAGGGTGAGAGGGACACGAGAGGATGCTGGACGGGTGGGCAGAGCCATGATTCAGGCGCTGAAGGCTAATAAAGGGGGCAGAGCCTCAGGGTCACTGCCTTCGCTGCAGCTCTGCCGGGAATGTTCTCCTGGGTGTCCCCTCCTGGCCTCCCACCCCAGGCTTCTGCTCAACTGACCCTGCTGCTCCCCAGCACCACCACCATCTGACAAGCTCGGCATTTGGTTTGTTACTTGTCTGTTGTCTGTTCCCCTCACCCAGGGCATAAATTCCAGGAGGGCAGGGCCCTGGCCGGTTTTCTCCACTGCTGTGTCCTCTGCCCTAGTACAAAGGAGGTGCTCAATATATATTCACGGAAATAAATTTACGGATGGTGAATGGATGGATGGGTCAAAGTGGACGCGACGCTCTGTTCAAGTGTCCCAAGGGCACTGCCAGCAGCTCCTGTGGACAGGCCTTGCCCGTCTGAGACCGCTGAGCCCACAAAGCAGGGACCTCAGCTGTGCATCTGCGTGTGCCCGAGGGATACGTGTGACACGTGCACACCAGCTGCTCAGAGCACAGGACTGTCCCCCCAGCTCCCACGGACAGGGCAGGGTGGGGTGAGGAGAACACAGACAGCGACTGACAGCGATTTGCAGACAACTGTTCTTTCACTCATTTGTAGAGTAGTGGACGGAGAACACAGACCTAAGTCTCTGTGAAGAGAGGAAAACTCTAAGAAAGGAGGAGGGTTTTCTTTTTTTTTAGACTGCAGGCCTCGGACCATGGCTGCCTACTCACACTTTCCACAGCCCGGTGGAGAGCTGTGGGCCATTCTGTTTCATCGAGGCAAAGTCACTGTCCCACACGGGGTCGTTGGAGGGGAGCAAGGACAGAAGGCCAGGCCTGCTGGACTCCAGGGCCGATGTCTTCCTGTTCCTGCCAAAGCTTCCCCCCTCGAGGCCAAGGGAAACTGGAAAAAAGTGGGGACCCTCGTTCCCTCACCTCACTGAGCTGCTGACACTGGCACCCACACTTTGGCTCTAGAATAAAGTCCAGGCTAGAAAAGTCATGGGGTAATGGCACTTGCAAGAAAGGTGGATAAAGATGGGCTTGCACGGAAGTCACAAGCACCGTCCTACCCCATGTCACCCCGGCAAGTTAAGGGTCTTCCAAACCCCTTAGAGCCCGCTGAGGCCCCTATTCAGCCAGACCCCTGCTGCAGCCCCCCTCAGTCCCAACACTGCTAACAGCAGCTGATGGCCAGGAAAGGGGGTGGTAAGCGGAAACCTGCTTCTGCCTGGGAGGGAGTGAATGAAGGAAAGAAGGGGGAGGGAGGGAGGTGAGAGACAGAGAATAGGAATATGAATAAATAACCTGTTACCAGACCCAAAGAGGGTGTGATGGTGGGTCTCTGCCTGCCAAGCTCTCTCCAAGTGTCCTTCCAGAAGCTTCCAGGTAGGGAATAATGGGATGATCTCCCAAAACATATGCAAAACCCAGTGTCCTCTCCAGGGTTCTCCATTTAGCTAAGGGCACCATGATCCGCCAGGAAGCCAAACTGTCCTTGACATCTCTTTCTCTCGTTCTTCTTTACCAAGGGTTGAATCTATCATACCAGGTCCTTGTGCTCTTTGCTCCTAAATATTCCTTGACTCCTACTTGTCTTCACCCAAATGCATAAGAATTACTTGATCCAGCCACTACAAGGGAAAGTTGTGGGGATTCCTCACTGGTCTCCCCATCCCCCTGCCCTCCCCCAACCCTTCCCACACAGCAGTAGAGCCCACTGACCCTTGCTGGGAAGCTCGGCCAGCCTCATCCGGAAATAGGCACAGCCCAGGCTTTGCCCCAAAGGGGAGGCAAGACTGAGATGAGGAAGGGGCCTGGGCGTGGGGCAGCACCACCCCAAAGGGTCAGCTCGCAGCCCGCATGTGACTCCACTCAAGGCTCCATGGGTCAGGCTTTGCAAGTGACGTCCACATTCAATTCCTGTGGCCGCTGCCTGCTCATCTCCCAGGACCAAAGCACAGTCCCTGGCGTCAATCATCAGGGGCAGGAGAGCAGGACTGAGCAGGAGGCCTGAGGCTGGACAGGGCTGCAGTGGAAGTTTGTTTGCACGATGGCCTCACACCCAGCCCTCTTCGTAGGTTAACAGCACTTAGATTTTCCTCCTCTTCACCTCATTCCTTGTGGTTTAGAGGAGACTGGCACCCACCAGCTCCAGGGGTGAGGCATGTGACCAGCTGGGGCCCATCAGTGCGACTGATTCAGGGGGAAGCGTGTGTCCCACGATGGGCCAAAGCCAACGAGGTTCTATCGAACCTACTTGGAGAAAGAAGCTTGCTCTCTGCTGGGCTTGCTAAGCCTGGGGCTACTGTAGCCATCTGCTACTCCTTGTAGAATGTAAGAATAAAGTCAACCCAGTAAAAAGCAGAGCCAAACAATGGATTATCATCCTCTTAGCACCTGGATCTAGCCATTCCTGGAAACAGATTGTTCCTGAAATTTTCAATTATGTAAACCAAAATATTTTTTTATTTTGTTTTGTTTTTGTATACAGTCACTGAAATGAATTTCCTGTCACTCATGTCAAATTGATTCCTGACCTTTAGAGGAAGAAAATCCTATCTGTCTCAGATCCGTGTTTGTTGAGCCTGGGCTCCAGATAGACCACTCCCCTTGTGGGGCTGTAAGCTGGCTCTGTCAAGGGGGTTGTGGACCAGAAGCAAGGCAGGGAGTTACCCTCCAGAGACCCCCTGAAGATTGGTCTGCTGTATTTCTCTCCCATGACCCTGCCCTCTTTGTACAGTGTGACTAACATTTATAGGCTGGTCTTGGTGTGCTGAGGGGCCAGAAGCAACAGGCCCAGCTGTCATACCTGGGTCTGGACAGCAAAGCAGAGGGAGCCCTGCACCCCTCCCCACCCTGAGTCCAAGCGACACCTATCACCGGTGGGCGGCTCTGCCTGGGTCCTGGTGTTCCAACAGTCATCCTCAGCATGGGCAGCAGCAGCAGAGGCCAAGGAGAAAATCACGAGGGGCACATCCCTGAGAGAATGTGAGGCTGCTCCAGGAAAACTCAAAAATAGACAGAGCCATCTTGATGGGAGCTAATTTCCGGCAATCAAGCTGCCAGGGGCTCCAACCATCGTATCTGGGGAATTTAAAAGGAACTATGACTTCATCGGGCAGTCACATGTTACAGCCTGGATATTTGAGTCATTAAACTCCTTTACCCCAGTGCCTTGCAACAGACACTCACTTGGAAAAAACTGGTTACTTTGTAGCACCAAAATTATACATAGAGTTTCTGACATCACTGGGAAAGTAGAAGTCTTCAGCTTTTCTCCTTACAGATCTAAAAAGCAGCCAAGTAATCTGGGGGTGGAGGGGCAGGCAGAGGCTGGACATCTGTTTATTCAGAAATAATTTAGGGACTACTTATTATATATTGATAAATATGATTCTAACCACACATGTGTGTAAGTGCAATTTTATCCCCAGAAATAAGAGCAGAGGGATACAAATCAAGACATAAACAGAGGTTATATTTGAAGGGTGACAGATTTAATTTCCTTTATGGTTTCTCTATGGTTTCCTGGGTATCCAAATTTCTTTCCTCTAATGAACACTGGATTTGGTAAGAGAAGAATTAAATGATATTTTTCAAGTAAGTGAGACTTCTAGGCAGCCCTGTGGAGACAATGCCCATATAAGTCTCCCTCCTGTCTCCAAATACAATTGGATGCATGTTAAATTATTAACATTTAGAGAGAAGTATTTTAATACTCGGCCACAACCCAAAGCAAAGGGAAGATCTCTGTCAATTAGGAGCAAACAGGAATCGTCACCCCCAGGAGTGAGGGGATGCGGAGCAGGCCACACAAGCAGGGCCCGGATCCGGGTGTGGGGCCAGGGCCTGAAGCCCTGCTGGGACTGGGGTCAGGCAGGGGCCCAGAGCTGGGGCCCAGGAAGTGTGCGATGCTGATCTCAACACATCCCTGAATTTTTTTTTATTCTAAAAAATTGAAAAGAGAACCCTCTTGGCAGTTTTGATGTTCCAGATTGCTTTCAGCCTCAAATAGAAATACTGCGATGGGCAGGAGGCTACTCTTCACTTTTCATAGAGCCAAAGCCTTTGAGAAAGCTGCCGGTGTGGGAGACGAGTTTTAATAACTGAGTGAGTTTCTCTTCCTGAGAGGGAGCGCGGGAAGGGCTGAGGTATGAACTTGCTCTCTGACTGCAGAACTCCACATGACTGGGAGGCCAAGCCTGCCTCAACTCTCCAAAGGCAGCAACAAAAGAAGCAAAGCCACATCTGGCAACATCCTTCTAAGTTAGCCGAGCTGCACATTTGCAGGTATCTAATTTATCTGAATCCACTCACTGTGTGCTGAGCACCTACATGTGCCAGGACCTGTGTCAACTGCAGGAAATTTATGGAGCTGGACTGGCAGTTTGGAGCAGTGCCTGTAAGCTCAGCCTTGGCACTAGGGCTGCCTGGCTTTGAATCTTGAGGTCACACTCTTATTAGCTGTGTGACCTTGAGTAATTTACTAAACCTCTGCAGGTGCCTCAATTTCTTCCTGTAAAATGATGACAATTAACGGTACCTGCTTTCTAGGACTCGTGAAGGTATACGATTGTGTGCCGGTTCTAAAAAAGTTCACATATTTGTGGGGCAGACAGACAAACAGACAATAACAATAGTCCAGTGGAATACGTGCTAAGCAAGAGGAAAGCACAGGAGGCCAGGAGAAGGTGATGTGGAAAGCAGGGTGAAGGCCACGAAGGAAGGCTTCCTGGAGGAGGTGATGCCTGAGCAAAGCTTTGAAGTTCAAGGAGGAGCTGGCCAGATGGAGAGGGACAGGGGGAGATGGGAAGGGGAAGTCCAGGTCGAAGCTACTGGAGGAGGTTTCTACTTTCCCTGATTACACCAAGACCTTTCCAAACAAAATGTTCTTGAGAACAGGAGATTAGTAAGAAACTGACTTTTTAACAAGCAGTATACTCAACTCGGAAGAAACAAAGACAAACCCCCCAAAAATGGTTTTAGGGCCACCCCTTCTAAACGCAGGGTTTGGGTCACACTGGGGCTGCTTGGCTGCATTTGGCCTCCAAGGAGTGGGTTGTGTGATGGAATATCATCCAGTCAGTGGCTCCTATATAAACAAATGGATCAGGGAAGCCATAATTCAGCAAGGATGGCTTTGAGTGTGACACTTTATAATGTAATTAAGAATGACCCTCTTCCTCCTAATGCTACTAATTGCCTTTTGAGGAAGTGGTAGCTTCTCTCAACGTATATGGAATTTGACCCAAGCCAGGCTCTTTTCCATCGCATTGAGCTTCTATGTGGCTCCCTGATCCCCACCAGGAGCCAGTACTTCTCTCCTAGAGAGAAACCCTTGAGCTGGTCTAAAGGAGTCCCCTGTCCTCTTGTCCTGTTCTTAGTCACAGACTCTTTGCCACTTGCTCTGGCTTCAGGGGGAAGCACTAGAAGGATGCAAGGGGTATCAGAGAACCAGGGCTGGGAAGTGCTGGTGGCCCCTGAGGGACTGGACCGGAAACCAGAAAGGCATTCAGAACCAACCCGATCCTGCATGCTGCAGGTGGATATGTGGTGTTTGTGTCTGCCTGGCCTCCACTCTCCTTTTGGGATCCTCTTTGCACCCAATCTCAGACTCTGCTTCCTGTGGGTCCCATTGCTGTGCTGATCCTAGGGATGGGCATGCCACCAAGGTCTGGCCAATCGGGGGCTTGTCTGCCGGGAAAGAGGTGTGCTGTCTTTTTAGTTACATTTGGCCTGAGAAGATGTAAGCCCAGAGCTTCTGAGGACCACCCAAAGGAGGGGCACCTGCCAGAGAATGAAACCACTGCAGAGAGAAGCAGCAAGGGAGGGAGCCAGAGCGGACAAGCCCCTGGATTAAGCCACAACTGGACTTTTTAGTTAGATAAGCCAATAAACTCTGTTGTTTAAACCCATTTAAGATGAGATTTTTGCTATTTGCAATCAAAAGAATTTAGACCAAAACTTTGGTTGGGCCAGTATCTGGATAGTTTCCCCCTGGGTTGGGTGCCCACCCTGGCCAATCAGCTAAGACAAGTGCCTGCCTCTGTATCTCAGAGGAGCAACAGATCAGTGAAGCACCTCAAAGGATACCTCCTCCACGGTGCTCAGAGCAGTCCTCTTTCTGCGTTTAACTGCGCTTGTTAACTTACACAATTCAAAGACTTTTCTTACACCCTTAGCAAAGACTCTGGCCATTGTTGGTGGGGACAGCCATGCAGCCCAAATCTTGGAGGAGGAATAGGACAAATGCTTCCCTCCTCACTCCAGAAACAGGACGAGTGATAACTTCCTAACAAAAATGCAGCTCATGACCATAGGACTTTCCAATTAGAAGTGATCCTTCATCAAATAGCTACTGATTCCCAGGCTGTCACTGAAGCAAGATTGTATGGTATATGGAGGGACACACTAGGACTAGATGTTTCTTCCTCCTTGCATTCACTCCAGCTCCCTGGGTGTCTTCTGAATGCCTCAACGTCCTTATCCTGGCATTGTGGAGCCCTACCCGCCACTGAAATGCACTGGGGAGGCTTTAATTTAATAACACCAAAAAGGCAGTACCTAGCTAAGAGCCCAAATGATACAAGACACCAACTTAGTTCCATCGGATTCACAGTGGGAGTGTGGCAGGTGCACCTCCCAGCCTCCCTGTGAGTCTGAAGGTTTCTCCACGGGCCACCCAAGCCCAGGGTGGTGTTGCTAAATCTCTCTACCCAAAGCATCCCAAAGAAACACAGATGCATGCTCTCTTTTTTTTTTTTTTTTTGACACAGCTGCAAGACTGTGCTTATGGTCTTTAATCTTCCTCTTTGAAAAGCATCCAATTTAAGGATTTTTGCAGTAATCATTTCAGAGTAATGAAAAACAAACAGAACAATAGAACATTTCAGACGTGATACAAGCAGCTCTGTGCACCTCTCTCTAATGCACGTTTAAAGAGACATATTTGCCATTATGAAGAACCCTTTTTATTTCCCTATACAAGCAAATTTTGCCTGCATGCAGGCCACAAACTTGTAATATAGCTAATTTACTCAATGTACTCATTTCTCCCTCATAATGATGCCCATAAGATATCATTACATTAAAAAAAGTTTCTGATTCCAAAGAAGGACTTGAATGAACCATTTTCATCTCTTATGCTTGCAAGGCGCTATAGGGGATGCTCAATGTGTGCTACTTTGTCTCATGTGCACCTTTTAATGGTGAGGTAAATGATGCGTAAAGAAGGGCCTTGCCCAAAGGCTGGAAGCCAGGAGGTGGTGGCGCCGTGATTTGAACCTCTGCCTTTTCAAGCCCCAAACCCATGCTTCTTCCACCAGGTCACTCTGTCCCCAAGCAGCAGAGAAAGAGCTCGGACCCAGGAGAAGGCAGCCTGGGTCATCCTTCAGCCCTGTCACCTCTGCAAAACCCAGGCAGATGCTCCCAGCCCTCCTCCAGGGGATGCAGGTTCACACGGTGGAGGGAACCTGCTTTCTCAGCTGAACCCTGCCTCTGCCACCAGATGTGTTACTTTGGCTGAGTCGCTTAACCTTTCTGAGCCTTCATGTTACCCCTCCATACATTGGGGGTAACATTAGCATTTACCTCCCAGGGTTGATGCGATGGCCTAATGGCATAACGCAGGATGGATGCCACCATACTATTATTAGCAACTTCATGAGGGCTTGAATTCCCCTTAAATGTTACAGGGGCTCAGAATGTGACTTGAATCCCCATGGCTGTACTGCTACTTGGTAAGGGGAAGGAAAGGGATATTTTGGTCTGAAATCTCAGCTTACAGCCCACTGAAGAGGTGGCACAGCAGCAGAGGAGGCCCACAGGGTCCAAATCAATTTCGTCGACTCAATTCAAACACTACTATGGCGCTGAGACATGCATAGTATTTTCTCTAGAAGCTGTTGGCAGACAGGAAGATGATAAAGGCCCCCTGCTTTCCAGGAGGAGCTCTAGAGCAGCTCCTATGTACTCTGGTGTACCTCCCTCTAGGTCAGTGGTTAGTAATCTTTCCTGGGTTACAGATGCCTGGGAAAAGCTCATAAGACCTGTGGATCCTCTCCCTGGAAAAAGGCTATTACAGTCAGACACACACACACCAGGTCCTGTACCTGTATACACACCCCACTAGGTACACACACACATACACATATCACCAGGTAAACACACACACACCACCAGGTAAATATACACACACAAACACCCCACCAGGTTCACACACACACACACACACACCACCAGATAAACACACACATACACACACCATCACCACCACCACCACCAGGTACACATATATGCATGCACACACACATACACACACATAAAGCCCCCACCAGGTGTGCAAACACACACCACCATCAGGTAAACACTTTTACAAATCATTTCAAGGTATTCAGGGCATTCAAAAAGCCCTGGGGGGAAACTGAGGCTCAGAGGGTTTCATGATTTGCTCGTTGCAGGGCAGGGATTCTACCTAAATCTGTCTGACCTTCAGAGCCTGAGCTCTTTAGCTCATGGCTTTCCTCCAGCTTTCATTTTGTTGGTTGTGAAAGAAGAATAAGGAGACAAGCTTCATGTATCTACATGGGATCCTGGGCTGGAGAGAGGAGAAATGACAACTTTATTTTTTGGGGGGCTGACTATATATCCAGGACAATGCAAGGCACTGGAGAAGAAGTAGAAAAAATATTAGACATGTAGAACTAATACTAATTATGACAACTTTCATTTCCCAAGAACCAAGTGTGCACCAGCCCCTGGTAGAAAGCATGTATATACCATATTCAATCCTCATAAAAACCTCAAGAGGCAGGTACTATTGTTATCCCTATTTTACAGATGAATAAACTGAGACACAGAGAGCCAGATATTATGGCCAAAGTCCTTGTTTCATAACTACACTCAACTTAAAGTCTTCAAATATCTCTCCCCATTGCCTAGGTCTTAGTTTTCAGGCATCCTTTTTAGCCACCACACGTCTTTTCCAACAAAATCCTATGTGTAGATCTGATACATAGAAGAGACAAGTGCCGAGCTGCTCCGGTTAAAGTGAGGAAGGAGTCAGAACCCCACCTGTCCCTTGCTGCTCACAGTGGATTTGAGGCACATCACTGGAGCTAGGTCACCACAAACTCAAATCAGAATGTCCCCCAAGCGGAAGATAAAATCCACACTCCCTGCCAGCACACACAAGGCCCCTCAGGGTCTCCTCCCTGCTGCCTGCCAGCCTCATCTCTCTCACTCTGACTTGCAGCCCGGGCCCTGATCCTGCAGAGACTCCTGAATCCTCCCTCCTCCAACCCGTGGCACCCCTTCTGCCCTTTGCCTGTTCCCAGCCTTCTGCCTGCAAAGCCTTTCCCTCTTCAGTCTATCGGGAAAAATCCCACGTTTCCTGAAAGTCAGCTCACGTCCACTCCTACCCATCCTCAATTCTCCTCCTCCAGTAAAACTGACCTCTCCTTCTGTTGTTCCCCCACTGGGCTCCATACAAACTGTTATCCTCCACCTGAAAACTGTTCTCTACCATCTTCCTCTTGATATATTTCTTTCTAACATTTGGCAAAAGCAGCAATTATCTTGCATATTTATTTATTTACTTCATTGCTCTTTATTTATTTACAACTAGAATATAAGTTCTTCAAGTCTCATTCACTAAATCTGGTACTTTAAACAGTACCTAGCAAATAACAGGTGCTCAATAAACACTGTTCAAAGAATAAATGAACAAACGAATAAATGAATATTACTTGGAACTTGTTGGATGGATGTTTGGATGGATGTTGAACAGACAGATGGGTGGATGGATGGGTGGATGGATAGATGAACAGCTGGATAGATGGACAGATGGATGAAAGGCCAGAGGGGGTGGGGGAAGGAGGGAAGTAAGGCTGGAAGGAAGAAACTCACTGCATCCAGTGATCAACATCCAGCCACGCACCTAAGCGTCTGTCCTCACTGGCATGACACCTCGCCCAGTCCCCCACACAAATAAAGACGTCATAAAACCCGTCTGATGAAATGCTCAGGCATTTACAATAGTGAAAACTAGGAAATTGGAAGGGTGTCCTATAAGACAAAAATAGACAGAGATAGGATCTGGATCCAGAATCCAGGGAGGGAAAAGACAGGGAACACTGGCTAATGTGGAGGAGAGAAAGAGGATATCTTGGTTGCCATGCCTCTGAGAGCCAGCACGGCAGCTGGCCACCACCGCCACCTAGAGGTCAGTTACAGACACGGCGGACGCGGGCCAAACCAGCTTCTATTTGGCACATGTCAGAAGGAGAAGGCTCTCAGCCAAAAGGTGATTGGTGGGTATGAACTAGGGTCTACAAGGCCCATCCCAGAATCCCGAGAGATGTGGGTACTTTAGAAAATGCCAGCTGCAGACCCACATCTGATTGGCTGCCCCAGCAAGTCTCAGGGCTCTGGTGTAGAAAGGGGGCCCTGGGCTGACCGACAGCTCAGGTCTTCTGAAGGGAGAAGGAAACCTGGTCAAGATGAGTGAAGTCGGCTCTCTTCCCTGTAGTCACTTCTCACCGTAGCCAGAGCAAAGGTTACAAACCACAAGTTAAAGTTCAATGGCTCTCCGCTGAGCTCAAGATCAAGGCCAAGTTCCTGGAAATGACTTAAAGGGCACCGCATGATGTATCTTTGCTTACCTACCTCCTCAGATTCTTCTGTGGCCATTTCCCCCTTAACCCAGCATATGAGCCATACTACTCAGCAGCACCTGGTGCATGTGGGAAGTCATAAATAGCTGCTGAATAAATGAACTCCACATCCCTTAATAACATGTGCGATGTCACCTGTAGGTTTCTGGACATGCTGTTTTCTCAACCTCTTTCAAAGAACTCTCTGTATCAGTTGGGAATTGCATTTGTCTCCAAAATAGCAGTGGCGTAATGATTGAGGGTTTATTTCTTCATGTCAAGCAGACTGAAGGGAGGTGGTCCACAAGTCCTCAGGGACCAGGTGCCCTCCCCCTGTCTGCTCTGCCATCCTCACTGCATGGCTGCCATTCTTAGGGACACCTCATTGTCCAAGATGGCTGCTGGAGCTCCAGCTTTCAAGTCTAAATTCTAGACAACAGGAAGGAGAAAGAGGAGAAGGACAAAGCATGTATCACCAAGCGGAGGTTGTCTTCCTTTTAGCAGCCCTTCTGGAAAGCCACACTCAACACAACCATCTGAATCTCACTGGCCAGATCTTAATCACATAGTTATACCATGGTCTCATAGCTGCAAGAGAAGCTGAGAAATACAGTGTTTTCATGTAAGCATATTTGCCCAGAATTCTGTTACTGAGACATAAGTAAAATATGGGTATTTTGGGTAAGCAAATACATTCTCTGCCACACTCCTATATATCCAACTACCACATCTTGATGGAAGGCCGGGGAACAAAAAGATCCTAAGACCCCATCCTTGTTCTCTAATGGCCTACAGTCCGACTGAAGAGTTAGACCAATAAGTCCTGGAAAGATAAATGACAATATCAGACAATCGGACCACGAGTCCTATTCCGGCCTTTGAAAGCTAAGTTTTATGCCAACAGGAAGGCAATTATTGAGCACTCACCATATGCTGGGTGCTGTGGAAGGCACTTTAGATATTTCACCTCACTCAGTTTTTGTAACAATCAGGTAAGGTAGGCATTACTACCTCCATTTTGCAGAAGAGGAAACAAACACAGAAGAGGTCTGTGATTTGACCAGGCCACATAGCCAGTAAGGACTTATAGTAAGAATGACAAATCTGCCAACTGTAGAGCTGCAGCAGTGGTAGCTGCCTGGGGAAAGCAGTGGCTGTGTGGAGAAGGGGCCTGAGGATGGGTCTGAGCAATCTGTGATCGATTAGTCAGGTCTGCCATTGACACAGTCGTGGGGAGACTGGCATGGACTCCCGGGTCTTCAATGTTCCTGTTTTGGAAATGTAAGGAGGTCGGCTCCCCTGTGGAAATGCCACATTTGTACTATGGAATCTCCCTCTGAACAGAGGGTGGGGGAGATGGAGGCTGCGAGGGGAGCAGACTCCACGGCCGGTGAGAGGGCCCCAGGCCTCGCTGTTTTTTGGGTCTAGGGCCTGCATGCCTTGAAAAAGTGGGTGCTTAGCAACTTGCCAAAATGAAGGCCACTGCCAGGCTCTAATTTATTCCTCTTAGTAACAAACGGACTCAATTAACTAAATAAATGACAGCTATGGTCAGAACAAGGTGCCATTTTAAGACCCAACTTTGAAAGGGCAGACCTGCATCCTGGATTGGAGCTGAGGTGACGGACACCGTCCGGAAGGCCGTGCCTGCCACCAGCTCGCCACCCTGCTACTCCCCTCTCCTCGACAGGCCCACGTGATGCACAGCCAGAGTGGTCCAGGAGTCCCCTCGGCAGGCCACCACACGTCACACCCCAGCCCTGGGCTGCTGCACTTCCCCTCACATCAACCAGGCCAAATGGAGCAGAGGAGGGAAGATGAGTCACAGCGTGTTCAGGTCTTGGAGAAGCCACTCCTGAACCTTCCCAGACTGGGTGTGCCTCTCCTCCGCACTGCCGTGGTCCTGACAGTACCTTTACTGCATCGCCTGGTAAGTTCACCTTCGACCTCTGACCCTCTGAATTTAACACAGGGCCTGGACACAGAATCCACCAGTTTACAGCCAGCACCAAGCACTGTCCTAAGTGCCTTCTGTACATCAGGGCTTCTCCACCTCTGTGTGATGACACTTTGGGCCAGACCCTTCAGTGCTGTCCTGCGCATTGTAGGATGTCAAGCAGCATCCTTGGCCTCTACCACTAGATGCCAGGAGCACCTCCCAGTTGTGACAACCAAAAACGTCTCCAGCCATTGCCCAATGTCCCCTTAGGTGCAAAATCACCCCTGGTTGAGAATCACATTATCTCAGAGAAGTTAAGCAACTTACCCAGGGTCACACAGCCAGTACTCCCACTAAGCACCTTAGGGTTGTTCTCATTTAAGCTTCACAACAGTACAAATGCAGGGTAGGGGGTGGTTTACAACTGCCCCAACATTCACAGCTGAGGTTCAAAGAGGCCTAATAACCTGCCCAAAGCCAAAGAGCTGGGAATGGACCTTCATTAGAACTGAATCCAGAACTATACAGCTAAAGCTGCCTGTACATGGTCAGATGCATCACTCCTTTATTTTAGGACAGAAAGAGTGGGAGGTGTCCACCAAGGCCAGTTTGGTTTTAAACAATCTGTTTCTTGAAGCAATGCAATCACTGTGCGCCAGCTTTTTGTGTTTATTTTAGTGCTGAAAGGCTGCTTGCATGGGATATCTTTTTGTTGGTACATAAAACAGGGGGTCACGGGTCACCCTGTGCACTGAGCCATCACCAGATCATTAAACAATGGGTTCCAGGAAGCAGCTACCACTTGGTGATTAGTAACCAAACTCCTGACCCCAAGGACTCCTCCACCGCCACCTCCTGCTCCCCCCACCCCACAAAGAATAGCGCCATCGATGGAAATAAAATCTCAACTTGGAGGGACTGGAAAGGAAGCTAATTTTCTATTACAGTGCAACTCCGTTTTCTCGCAGAGCCCTGAAACTGCGTTTATGAACATGATATGTACTTTAGAGGAAGGAGGTGAGGAGTAATGAGGATGGAATCTCAAGAGTTTGAGGGTAGATGATTGAATAAATAAAAATAGCCCTAAGAACTTTTGAAGCTCTTCTATGCAAGGATGAAAGTGGCTACTTTTTCTTTTCTTTTTTTTTTTTTTTTTTTTGCAGGCAACAGACTTTCTCGGTTTCTTGGGGAAGGTGAGCATTCAGTTCAAAATCACTGCCAAAAGCCTCAATTACTCCCTGGCACTTGGGCCCCGACTTGACTGCTCAATTCAGTTCAACTCAGTTTTCTCACTGGTCAAATGGGCGTGTCTGGTCCAGCCAATTCCTCCTCCTCTGGGTGTGTTCCCTCTTCTCCCCTCCTGAGCTCAGCTCTTCATCGGCTCTTGCCAGGCCCCCAACAGCCTCCCTTCAAGCCCATCTTCCCCGATGCCACCTCAAGGATGGGTCTCCATCACCAATTACACTGTGCTGTCCCTTCCTTCCTTAAAATGCTCTGCAGGCTCCTGGTCCCATTCGGGGTCATGCCCAAGCTCCCCAGTGTAAAAGACAAAGCCCCACATCACCTTTGTTGCCCTGGGCCCCGAGTCCTGTTTGTCAGGGCCCCGTTTGTCCTCTTCGGTAACCGTGGCCTGGCTGCTCTTCGGGAAGTCACCGTCTTCCCTTCTCTCACACCACGTGCTTTGGCGGAGTCTAGCACCCAGGGCTAGGTGGAAGCTGCGTAACCTCATTTACCTGGCCACAGGGATTGGTTCAAGAATGGGCATGTGACCTCCTATGAGTTGCTGAGGTTCTTCCCAGATTACTGAGAGAGTGTCTTACTCTTTTCACACTGACTTGAAGTCAAATCAATCAGACTGATAGCTGCCAAGTCGCCTTCTACTCATGAGAAGAAAGCCTCTCTGAGAACATGCCCACAGTGAACAGAGCAGGTGGACCTTGCTTGAACCGTTGATCAACCTGTGCCTGAAGCCAGACCTATCAGGGACTTTTCGCTAACAATGGAGTAATAAATTCCCTTTTTGCTTAAGTCAGTTTGGCTTTGCTTTCCTGCCACTTTTAAGAGAAAGCACCAGATACCAACTTCATTATCCACATTGAACCACATGATCTAACTAAACTAAATATTTTCTAGCTTTCCCAGTGCTTTCCCTCTCCGTGCTCTGCCTTTGCTCAGCCTGCTCCCTCTGCCTCGCCCTATCCTTGCCTTCTTTGCCTGGTGAAATCCTCCTTATTTTTCAAGGCTTGCCTCAAGCATCTTCTCCTTGGAACATCTTTCTCTGTTCCTCCTCTAGCTCCTGATTGTACAAAATTTCTGCATTCCCCTAGTGCCCTAAGCAAACCTCCATCACCAACCCCCCACCTGCTGCAGGGCCTGTCCCCCTGTTTTCCTACCTGACCGAGAAGCACCTGAGGGTAAGGAGCTACGTTGCCTCCATCTCTTGACCCCCAGTTTTTGCACCATACCTGGCAGAAAGCAGGTCACTAATAACAATTTATTCAAACTGAACTGTTCCTGGCTCCACAGTAAACCTCACAGGCAGCCAGAAAACATTCACCTTGGATAGCCAATCATTTGGAAACAAACCATTCCCTCCGGGTAGAGTGAATGCTGAAACCAAAGCAAATCACTATGTCTAAAAGGCAAAAAGAGATGCTTAAGTAGAAGTGAGAAACTGGGTAGGGTTGGATACAATGAGTTAATATTCAAAGCAACTCATCTGGACAGCGTGCATGTTGAAGAAAGACAGACAGACACAACTGTGAACCCAGATACTTTATGGAAAGTCTCAGCTGTGCTTCAGGGCAGTGGGAAGCCAATTTCATAATTAGCAGCATGGACTGAGGTCTGCACAATGGGATGAGGCCCTGTGACAGGGTCAGGCTTCTCCAGGCAACCATGAGGAGGAGACGATTATCTGGAAAAACAATCATCTGCCCTCTTGCTATCAGAACCCTGAGATAGCACAGTGAAAGGAAATTACATGTCAAACAGGATCACTGGATGAGGACTTTAAAAAAAGTTCCCATACAAACAGACATTTGGACACTGATATTCAGAGCGGCATCGTTCACACTTGCCAAAAGATGGAAACAATCCAAATTCCCATCAACAGACAAATGGATAAACAAATTGTGGTTTAGATATACAATGGAATATTATGCAGCAGCAAGAAGGAATGAGGTCCTGAAGCATGAGACAACACGGATGAATCTTGAGGACATAGAATGAGTGAAATAAGTCAGACACAAAAGGGCAGATATTGCATGATTTCACTAATATGAACCAATTAGAAAACATAAACCCAGAGTCTTAAAATGCAGAACATAGGATACCTAGAATAGACAGAAGCTACAGAAGGGGAAGTGGTAACCTAGTATGTTCAGAATGTATAATGAAGTTGAACTAAAAATTTGGAAATAGAGATGGGGTAAGGGTAGCTTGCTAGTGGGAATATAAGGAACAGTGCTGCACTGTAGGTGAATTTGGTTGAAAGGGTTGTTGAGAGTCATGTATATCACCAATACTACAAATTTAAATAAGTTCTTGCATAAACTGGTACAAATGTACAACACAGGTACAAAGAGTCAACAATAGAGTGGTATGTATGGGGAACATATCTATTGCAAGCTGTGGCCTATAGTTAACAATAATGCCTTAAAATTATTTCATCAACAGTAACTGGTGTACTAGGGGTCAATAACATGGGGAGATAAGGGATATGGGGTGTTTTGGGTTGACTTATTCTGTGTCTATCTGGTAATTTTCTTTTTGGAGTAATGAAAATGGTCTAAAATTGAGTGCAATGATTACACAACTAAGTGATGATACTGTGAGATACTGATTGTATAATTTGGATGGAATACATAATAAATAGATATATCTTGATAAAATCTGAGGGGCAAAAGACTTGCACAGACCTATTTCTCCAAAGAAGATATACATATAGACAAAATGCACGTGAAAAGATGCTCAACACTATTAGCCATTAGGGAAATGCAAATCAAAACCACATTGAGATACTATTTCACATCCAATAGAATGACTACTATTTAAAAAATGGAAAATAACAAGTGTTGGAGAGGATGTGGAAAAACAGGAACACTTGTTCACTGTTGGAAGAATGTAAAATGGTACAACCACTCTGGAAAACAACTTGGCAGTTTCTCTGAAAGTTAGGTATAGAATTACCATATGATACAATCCCACTTCTACGTATATATGCAAAAGAATTGAAAGCAGGACTTGAACAGATATGTGCACACCAATGTTCACAGCAGCATTATTCACAATAAAGCATTATTCACTTGGGAAGCAACCCAAGTGCCCATGAACTGATAAATGGATAAACAAAATGCAGTATATACAAGCAAAGTATATTCAGCTGCAAAGTAGCATGAAGTTATGATACGTGTTACATCATAGAAGAACCTTACGCTGAATGAAATAAGCCAGACACAAAAGGACAAATAGTGTATTAACATTTCTACGAATACCTAGTGTGCCAGTTTGAATGTATTATGTCCCCCCAAACGCTATTATCTTTGATGCAATCTTGTGTGGGTAGACTATCAGTGTTAATTAGATTGAAATTCTTTGAGTGTTTCCATGGAGATGTGCCCCACCCAACTGTGGGTGATGACTCTGATTGGATAATTTCCATGAAGGTGTTGGCCCGCCCATTGAGTGGGTCTGAATTAAATTACTAGCACACTATATAAGATCAGACAGAAGGAGCGAGCTTTCTACAGCCAAGAGGGACACTTTGAAGAAAGCACAGGAGCTGCAGATGAGAGACAGTTTGAAGACAGCTGCTGAAAGCAGACTCTTGCTCTGGAAAAGGTGAGAGAGGACAAATATCCCAAGTGCAACTGAGAGTGACATTTTTGAGGAACTGCAGCCTAGAGAGGAACGTCCTGGGAGAAAGCCATTTTGAAACCAGAACTTTGGAGCAGATGCCAGCCATGTGCCTTCCCAGCTAACACAGGTTTTCCAGACACCACTGACCATCTTCCAGTGAAGGTACCCGATTGTTACCTTGGACATTTTATGGCCTTAAACCTTTAACTGTGTAACCAAATAAACCCCCTTTTATAAAAGCCAATCCATCTCTGGTGTTTTGCATTCCGGCAGCATTAGCAAACTAGAATACCTAGGATAAACAAATTTATAGATTCAGAAAGTACATTTAGAGGTTACCAATGGATGGGGAGGGGTCAATGGGGAGTTAATTAATGGGTGCAGAACTGATGCAATGAAAAAGTTTGAGATAACGGTTGGTGTTGATGGTAGAACAACTTTGTGAATATAAATAATACCACTATATTACACTCTCTAAAATGGTTAAAATGGGAACTTTTATGTTATATATATGTTACCACAATAAAATTTAAGAAGAAACAAAGAAGTTCCCAATTGCCTTGAGCAATTTTAATTGAAGACATGGCTCATCTACCATGAGAAGAGTGTGAAAACATTGCTACATGGTGTATGCCAGGGTTGCCATCATCTGACCAAGGGATTTCAGCAACAGGATTGGGGCAGCTCATTGGAGCTGGGGAGGCAGGTGATCGGCAGAAAACATTTAGGCTGGGAAGTAATGTAGACCTGGATTCAAATACTGGTTTTGTCATGGCAAGCTGTGTAGCCTTGGCCAGCTCAGACAACCTCTCTGAGCCTCAATGCTCATTCAAAAAATGGGAATCATCATTTGTTAATAACGTCACCCTGTGGAACCCTTGGGAACACCAGCATTGTCCTCATCAGGCCTGAAGCCTGGTCTTCAGGCTTCCGTGGGCCAGATGCGGGCAGCCTCAGCTACCATTTTCTAATTTGGGAGGAAATTTTTTATCTTAGGTAACCATTTGAAACAAGTGTTTTAAAAGCCCTTCCCCCATCCTTTCCTGAAAACTGTGCCACCAATAGAGACGTCCTGAAGGATGCTGAGAGGGGCAGGATGCAGGGGAGGAAGCCACCATATAGCTGGTGGAGCTATTTTAACTTTTATTCAGAAAAATGAGGCATTCTAATTAGTCACATCACAAAACAACCCTCTTGGGACAGAGCTCTGAAAAGTAATACATGAAGCCGACACCTCAACTCAGGCTAGAGGATTCTCAAAATCCAATTAGACCCCTCAGCCAACTGGTTTCCACAATCTCTGCTATAGCAACAAGAGGAAATTGATTTTGCTCTAAGAGTAAGAGCAGGCTGCTGGCTTAGACTCACTCCCTTCCTATTTACGGAATTTCAACCTTGTCCCAGTGGTTTTCTCTGGACTTCTGCTTTCATGGTTAAAAATGAGATTTGATAGAAGGTAAAAATTGATACATTAAGTACCAACTGAGTCTTTGGAGCATCAAAGACTGGGTAGAATCAGGCACTACGCAAGTTTTCATTTTTGTTTCTTTAAAATTCTACTAATGACAAACACCTACTAATGTGTACTTCTATCCATTTATAGAAAAAAGGCAAAGTAGAAAAGGCCTCTGAATTCATGCTGATACTCGGTGGCCTTATTCAACTATCCGAATGCTTTAAGAATCAAAGATTTGATTTGAAAGAACGGCGGCAGCTCATGATATTTATTTTAAATATTTATTTCCAGTCCTGCTAAAATAAAGAATGTAAGGCGCTTCTGTAATGGTGGAGAGCCATTTAATAAAGCAGGATATAATAAATAACAGTCATTTCACATTGAGAGCTGAGTACGCATCAGGGCCTGACCTAAGGGCTTTCCATACGTTAACTCATTCAATCCTCACACGACTGGAGACACAGAGGTTGTCACTTGTCCAAGGTTGCACAGCTAGCAAGTGGGGCTGCGACAGAACCCAGACCATTTGGCTCCAGAACCTGCCCTCTGACCCTGGTACAGGCCCAAACGAGTGCCAGTGAAGACCTCCTGTGGATAATGCCACCAGGCAGGTCCAAACAGTGCCAGGGAATACGGGAGAGAGTGAGGGACCTCGAGTTAGGTGAGAAGATTCAAAATGGGTCTTGGAGGGCAGAGAAGGAAAAGATGAGAGAGAATCCAGGCAGAACAAACATCTAAATTCTAAAGAGACCACAGAGGCAGGATAAAGTGCAGGAATGTTTACAGAACACTTTGGATAAAACAAAGGGGAACAAAGAATTGACGCTCAAGACCCAGTTTGAGGTGAATGTTATCTGTGGTATGGCTCACATCAAGTATGTGAGGCCACCATCAACACCTGGACCGTGATCAAAGGTCAACGGGGTCGTCAGTATGTGGCAGGTAAAGAGATTTTTTTCCCCAAGAACTTGGAAAATTGAGAGAGGAGACTGTCCTTAGGAAGTTGAAGTGTGTGAGCCACACATGGTAGATGTGAGCTGAACTTGGCAAGCCACCTTAGAGAGAGTGCCCCCTGCTCACAACACCACACAGTTAACTACATAAAGGCTTACGTTAGGTTGAGCCATGTGAAATTACCAACACTTGACTACTTTTGACCTATAAAAAGGGAACTTTTGACCTAATACTCAGCCAAGAAAGACTGTGCTGGGCTGGAGGAAGCCAACACTGGCAAGGCCCAACCCAGCACTGCCCCAGGTAGGGAGAGTTTCTGCCAACAGGTCTTGAGGAGTTCGGATTCCATAGGCAAGAACTTCCCTACTGTGAGATGAAACATCCAGCCCCGAACCTGGTGCCAGCAATATCTCATTCAGCCAGTGGCCCCTGGGGGCTTGGAGTCGCAGCGTTCCTCTGATTACCACCTGGCTTCCCTCAGTGCTCTCCCAGTTTCCACAAAGGCAAAGGACAGGAGTGTTTTGCCCGTTAATGTACTCTCAGCACCTAAGACGATGATTAGCATATTTGTTGATTGAAAGAAAGAACAAACAAGAAAGAATACACTAATCACACACACACACACCGTTTCAGTTCCTGTGGCAGTAAAAGCAGGAGACGTTTTTCTTGTTCGTTTTGCGGTTTTGTTTTTCGTCCCAGTGTGTTCACTCCCACTTCTTGTCGTTGATCTTGCTTTAAGGGTCCTTTCTCTTACCCTTACTTTAACCAACCTCCTACCACCTCCAGAAAGACAAAACCAGGGCTCCTTGAACGTCATTAGAGCTTCACTGCCATGAAATCATGCAAGGCATCTCCTCCACAGGGCCAACTCTTCCAGAGGAAAACACTTACTGCCAGCTATTCTGAGAATTATTCCTCACGAGCTCTTTCGACTCTCTTCTGTGCTCATCAAGCCCACAATGGGTGCCTCTTGGAGTGTTAGATCAAACCTGAATTACCCATTCAATTACAGGAGGTTAATTTCATTAAGTATGCCACAGGATGATAAAGCACAATTACCGACTGTGCTGTGCTGTTGAGATTGGCAGTGGAGAAGCTGAAAGGAGCTTTCTTGTCTTAGCACACAGGGAAGAAGACACCACTGTGTCCCATGTGCTGAGGGGCCACAGTGAGGCAGGACGCTCAGTGGTGGGGGGCCTGGACCCTGGGCTCAAGTGCACGGGTTTGAATGAGGCATCCCCCCCCGCCCCTCACTAGCTGGGTGACCTCGGGCAAGCCACATATAAGCCCTCCGTGCTTCGATTTCCTCATGGGTAGAGCAGAAGCAGCAACAGCACTTCCCTGCCAAGGTTGACGTGGGTCTTTTAACACCCATAAAGCACTGAGCACAGTGCCCGGCGCTCAGTGGCACCACACTGAGTGTCAGTCACTTTTGCTAGGGACCCCACCTGCAGGCTGGCCGGGGCTGCACTGCTGGACTGCAGAGAGGGAAGGTGTGCAACAGCTGTGCACTGGGGCCACTTTTCTGCAGAGGAAAAGCTTAGCTTAAGTCCACCTAAAAAGAACTCCACCTTAATCAATATTTTAATGTTTGCTCCCTTCAGCCAGTCAGTCAGTCAGTCTGTCAGGCATTCAATGTGTCAGTCAGCAATCCATCCCTTAAGGTAGTGAGCACCTACTACGTGAGGAGCCACCACCCTCAGGGAGCTGCTGGTTTAATGGGGAAGCATACCCAGGAAAGCGCAATCGCTGCAGTGTGCACAGTGCAAACGCGGGCACCTCAGTGACGTCTAGACCAGGGCCAGCAAACGTTTCCTATAAAGGGCCGGATATGGAATATTTTAAGCCTTGCGGGCTGCTTGGGCATAGGGTGAGACCAAATTAGCAATTAAAAGACCGGGTCTGTCAGAGCAAAGAGAACTGAGAGGAGGAGCAGAAGCACAGCAGAAGGAAAGCAAAGGGGGAGACGAGCACCGCACCCCGCTGGGCTGCTGAGTGGGGTGAAGGCTCCCAGGGAGAGGAGAGGTGCCGCCCTGGCTGGAAACTGCTAGGGAGTGGCAGGTCTGCCATGAACAGCCCACAGTGGGGGCCTCGCAGGGGGCTGCCCCGAGGCCACCTGATGCCATGAAGCAGGCCAGAGGCCCCGGAGCCAGCCCGCAAGGCAGACCACTGAGGCCGCCAGCAAAGGGCAAGAGCAAACTCTCCATTCATCCCAACAGGACGGGCTGAGAGCTGCCCGGTACTCCTCTAAGCCCAGAGCTCTGTGTTTGTCCCCTCACAGGGTACAGGCACCCAGACCATGCAGGGCTGGAGCCTGGGCTTTGGGGAGCTATGGAGAGCTGAGTGAGAGTGCCAATGAGCCCTCCTCAGAGGCAGTGAAAGGCCAGCCCGTTCACTGCTGGCCTCGGCAGAAATGAACAGCAAGTGCCAGCAGCCAGCGCGCGTTTCTCATTATCATCCTATAAGGGGAAGAGGGGGTGATGAATCGTGGCGCTGGGGTGCTCCTGGCATCTCCCAGAGTCTTTGAGTCCTGGGGCTGGAGGGCTGGGGGCCAGGAAGGAGCTGGGTCAGAGGGGAAAAGGAACGGGATCTGTCAACCGGAAAGCGCAGGGGATGGAGACGTTTCCCTAACGCCAGCCCCATCCTCACCGTCACTTCCTTTGCCATCTGTTTCAGCCCATGGCCCGAGACTCAGCTCGGGCAACACCCCCTCCCTGGCTCCTGGGGCACGGGCAGCCCACCTCTGCATGTCACCACCCCGGGTGCTCCTCTCTCACCACACCTGGCCCAATGCATCACTGTGGTCTGACCACACGAGTTTCTTTCCCAAAAGACTGGAATACAGTGCATTGTGGCCAGGGGCACCATCCCTTCTACCCCCAGCCCAAGCACTGAGCAGTGTGGCATGTCACAGGCACTCAGATGCTGAAGAGAATGAATGAGTGAAAAGAAGGGAAGAGGAGGAGGAGGAGGAGGAGAGAAAGGATGGAGGGAGAAAAAAGAAAGGAAAAAAAAAGGGAGCTAGAAAGAAATTTACCACATTCATTTTAGCCATGTTGAAACAAAGGATTTCAGTAACATTAAAAACAATCACGGAGGGTGTGGACGGTGTGGGTCGTGGCTGAGCCGCTTCTCCAGTTGTCTCCCCTCCCCTCCTCTCCTTCTTCCCTCCCTTTCCCTCCCTCGGTGGCTGTCGCTCGCCGGTCGCGGACTCCCTGACCCTTCCCCACCCCCTCCTGACCTTGGTGCCACAGGATCGTCCTCCTTTTCCTGTTTTCCAGTCAGGGTGGGGGACCTCAAGGAATCAGAGGCACCACAGTTGAGGAGAGAAAGGACAACGATGACCCTCAGCTCACCAGCCAGACCGCTGGTTCGCCGCCGCCATGGCAATGAGGCAGAAGCCGCTCACCTGCTCCGGCCACATGAGACCAGTGGTTGATTTGGCCTTCAGTGGCATCGCGCCTTATGGCTATTTCTTAATCAGCACTTGCAAAGATGGTAAACCTATGCTACACCAGGGAGATACAGGAGACTGGATTGGAACATTTTTGGGTCATAAGGGTGCTGTTTGGGGTGCAACACTGAATAAGGATGCCACCAAAGCAGCTACAGCAGCTGCAGATTTCACAGCCAAAGTGTGGGAAGCTGTCTCAGGAGATGAACTGATGACCCTGGCTCATAAACACATTGTCAAATCTGTGAATTTCACTCAGGATAGTAATTACTTGTTAACTGGGGGACAGGATAAACAGTTATGCAAACCTGAAGCAGAACCCAAGGAAATCAGTGGTCACACCTCTGGTATTAAAAAGGCTCTGTGGTATAGTGATGATAAACAGATTCTATCAGCTGATGATAAAACTGTCCGCCTTTGGGATCAGGCTACTACGACAGAAGCGAAATCTCTAAATTTTAATATGTCTGTTAGTAGTATGGAATATATTCCTGAGGGAGAGATTTTGGTTATTACTTATGGACGATCTATTGCTTTTCATAGTGCAGTAAGTTTGGAGCCAATTAAATCCTCTGAAGCTCCTGCAACCATCAATTCTGCATCTCTTCATCCTGAGAAAGAATTTCTTGTTGCAGGTGGTGAAGATTTTAAACTTTATAAGTTTGATTGTAACAATGGAGAAGAATTAGAATCCTACAAAGGACACTTTAGTCCTATTCACTGTGTGCGATTTAGTCCTGATGGAGAACTCTATGCCACTGGTTCTGAAGAAGGAACATTGAGATTGTGGCAAACTGTGGTAGGAAAAACATATGGCCTTTGGAAATGTGTGCTTCCTGAAGAAGACAGTGGTGAACTGGCAAAGCCGAAGATCAGTTTTCCAGAGACAACAGAAGAAGAGCTAGAAGAAATTGCTTCGGAGAATTCAGATTCCATCTATAGTTCAACTCCTGAAGCTAAGGCCTGAATCTGACATATGCCACAGATAGTACAAACTTATGGACTAAAACAAGCAAGCAGAGAAGAGCATCAGCCTTCCAGAGAGCTGCTCTCCGCATAAGGCAAACACAGGCAGTAAATAATGGGAATCTGAATTAGCTCCAGTGCGGGCACTAACTTGGTGTTACCTGTAAGTGAAAACTTTTGAGTATCAGAAGGTGGCAGATGGAGTAATTCGCTTGTAGTAATGACCAGCCTACTGTCTTTTTGAATGAATATGTGTAAGCCAACATTCAGTTTCTCTTATTACAAGACTTCTTGTAACTGTTTATGTTATTATGGAGAAAAAAATATATAATGGCCTATTTTTCTGACATTTCCCTTAAAGGAGAAAGCCTTTTATGCTTTAGTTGTAAAGAAAAGGGAATACATGATCAAGTAATTGGTTTGATTTCTCTTTCATTGTATACTGCTTCTAAACAGCTCATTGTTTTTAGTTATCCAAATAAAATGTCTCTAAAACAAGAAAAAAAAAAAATCATGCACATGTCTGTCTGTCTCTCATCCTGAGCGAGACCACAGGCCATGTTTCAGAAGTGCAGCTCTGATACCCTTCCTTTCATGTATTCAGAGATGTCGGGTCTGCAGCAGGCAGTTGAAATCACGCGAGCCTCAACACGCACGTTTGAAGACAGGGAAAGCAAGGCCCAGGGAACGGACAGGACATGGCCAAGGTCACCTGCGGCAGATGAGGGGCCGAGGCCCCACAGAGGCCTTCCAGGCAGTGGGAGCTGGGAGGGCGCCCTCAGCCGCAGAGCCCAGAGCCAGCCGGCAGAGGAGCAGTCGGGCGATAGGATGGCATCTTCCCGAAATGGCATCTGGCAGGAAGACAAGCCACCAGGTGCTTGCTCTCCGCTCCAACAGGCAGCACACACCTTACACACAGAAATGTCATGCATCACACGTACACCAGGCTGTTGCCATCTCCTCATACTAAAAATGGCACCATGTTGCTATCTTAGTTCCTTCCCTCCCTCCAAATAGAAAGGCCTGTCTGTGAGCGCCTTAACCCACCCCCTCCAGGAAGAGCCAGCCGCTGGACACTCGGGCCCACAGGGCAGACATGGCCCTCACCTGTGCTGATGCCACTCCCAGGAGGGTTGACAGAGCATGGCAGTGGTCTCGGGCATTTCCAAGACAGAAGCTTTAACTTTCTTTGGAAAATCGACCTTGAGCAACGTCTGCATTGTCGGCCTGAAACTACGGGGGTTGTGTGCAGCCCCGACTTAGCTCCATGGATCACCGTCCTGCCTGGTCCCAGCAGCCACGCAGGAGTGAGGCGGATCAGAACCCAGCCTCCGTAACTGGCCCAGGTGCGGCAGAACTGGGTGCACCCCACCATGCCAACCTGCCCCCGGCCCAGGGGGGCAGGGGATCAAGAAGGAGTTTCCTTGTGGCGTGTGGCCAGCGACATGCAGGGAGTTCCAGGATCACAGCTGAGGGTGGCGACCGAGGATGGTGACCCTTTCCAGCCAGGATCTCAAGGAAGCAAGGAGGCCCAAGGATGAAGCCCCCAATGGGCTCCTCGATGCAGCAGCTAATCAAGGGGGGCACAGGCATCTAAACTAGTGTTTTCTAGTGAGTCCCAGGAGATGGCTACAGGTATTCATAACATTTAACTTCCCAAAGCCAGGCCCACTCTGTCTATGTCAGGTTTATACCCACCTCTGGGCAGTGTGAACCTCCAGGAGGGTGATCCAGAAAGAGGTGGTTCCCTAATTGTTGGTCAAATAAGTTACCTGACCACCTCCTTGCAGGTCTACAATTTAATAAATGGGATACTTTTCTAAGCCAGAAAGAGAACAGTCCAGAATTCTAAGAAACAGGTGTAAGGTAGAAGAGTTTTCCTACAAAGTCCTTTTGTTTTTGACAGAGGCTAACATCAGGTAGCTTATAGGCAGGTATTATTTGCACTGCCATTGCAAGGCAGGGAGGTAGGGTGTTCTCTTTAATGGAGGAACAATTCCAAAGGTCCAAGCAGAGATATGACTCCTCCACCCACACCCTGGGCCTGAGGAAGGTCGGCCTGGTCCAAGGTCAAGCTCCTCAAAAATGGCCCAGTCCTGGTCCAAGATCAAGCTCATCAGATTCAGCCCAGTCCTGGCCGAAGGACAAGCCCCTCAGCTACAGCCCAGTCCTATCTCCCCAAGGTCACACTCGTAGGATACAGCCCAGTCCTGGCCCCCCAAGGACAAACCCCTCGGATACAGCCCAGTCCTAGCCCCCCAAGGACAAGCCCCTCGGATACAGCCCAGTCCTGGCCCCCCAAGGACAAGCCCCTCGGATACAGCCCAGTCCTGGCCCCCCAAGGACAAGCCCCTCGGATACAGCCCAGTCCTGGCCCCCCAAGGACAAGCCCCTCGGATACAGCCCAGTCCTGGCCCCCCAAGGACAAGCCCCTCGGATACAGCTCAGTCCTGGCCTCTTCCCCTTGAAGGAACTGGCCTCCCTCTTTTAAACCAGATGGCAGCAAAGACGCCATCATCACTGCAGTTCTCAGGGTACAAGGCTGTCCCCAGGGCCTAGGTCTCTGATCTTAGAGCTCAGTGATCAGCCACATCTATTCTGGACAAACAGAAGCGCAGGAACAGTCACCGAGAGCTTACTACACTGCAGACACTCTGGTCAACCCTTCATATGATCTTATGAAATTGTTCCTTTTATCATCCCCATTTTACAGAGAAGGAGACTGAGGCTTGGAGAGGGCAAATAAGTTGTCCAAGGACACGAAAGAGAAGATGGTGAAATGGGGACCTGAAACCAGGGTGTTTGACTCCAGAGCACAAACTCTTGCTGCCCCATCATCTCAAATGATATGAACTAAATGCCACCTGGTAAACCTGCCCATCACCCTTGGTCTAGGGTTGGGAGAGATTAAAGCGATGCCCAAGTGAATGCTGATGTACGCTACCACATGGATGAACCTAGAAAGCATCAGGCTAAGTGAAACAAGACACATGCAAAAGGACAAATATTGCAGGATTTCTTTTACAGAAAAGATGTAGAATGAACAAATTCAGAGGTTACCAGGGACCAGGGAGGGTTGGGAACAGGGAGTTACTGCTCATGGGGTACAGAGTTTCTGTTTCGGCTGAAGAGAAAGGTTTGGAAATGGAAGGTGGTGACGGCAGCCCAACACTGTAAATGTAATTAATGCTACCAAACTGTACACTTACGAATGGCTAAGACGGCAAATGTTGTGTTATATATATGCTACCAGAATAAAATTTTCAAAAAATGTTTTTAAATTCCATCAAAGGGGAAAAAAGGATACCCAACGTGAGAAACTTAAAAAAATGCCCCCCAAACAGGGTGGGGGACATGCACCTTGGCAGGCTGAGTCAAGCCCAGAGACTGATTTTACAAACATCAAGAAGAAAAAAAAGCTGCTAGTTGGAATGACCAAGAAGGGGGTGGGGTGGGTGGCTTTTAAATTCTCTCCTGTAGGTCTCTTAACAGTTCTGGGCTCTGGCATTGTTTTCACGCAAACACCAGAAAGTTGGCCAGGGCCTCTGATCTCTGCAATTCTCATTATTTTCCTGTTGGAAGATTTTCTAAAGGGCATATTCCAATTAATGGACATTAAAGCAGACTAGGGAGGCTCATTATGTAGACCATTATCTCCTCTCAAGACCTTTCTTTTCCTTTCCTTTTTAATTTTTAATTTTTTTTAAGTGACAAAAGCTGCCCAGAACCACGGCTGGCCAAGATGTGAACGAAGGAATTACCCCTGGCGGCAGGGACCTTACAAGTGGATTTTCTTTGGGTGGACTTTCCTACTCCACCGAGCAGCCCTTGCCACAACCCAGCGTTCACATGAACATGGTTGTTTTTGCTTGTGCCTCTTCCTTTCGGGAACCTCCTCACCCGGGTGCGCTCGGTCCTGGCGGCTGGTCACAGAAGCCGCCTCTCCCCGCAGCCTCACCCCGTGATGGGGTCCAGGCCCGGCCCATGACACTACGCGCGGCCCTCGCAGCAGGGACTGCTCAGTGGGGTGGGAAAGTCTACCCAAAGACTGGTCCTTTGTCCTCAGGGGATCTTACGGTCTGGTGGAGGAAACAGATGCATTTTTTTTTTAATGCTGTCATATAATACAATGTAGTAAATTAGGGGTAAACAGAAGACTGGAGAAGTCCAGGGTTTGGGCTGCTTAGTTCAGGTGGGATGGGGTGGCCAAGAAACACCTTGGAAGAGGGTGCCCATGACACTACGTGTGGCCCTTGCGGCAAGGACCGCTCGGTGGGGTAGGGAAGTCCACCCAGAGAGAATCCACTCAAGTCCTTCCCTGAGGCGAACACACAGTAGAGAACTGGGGAGAAAGTGCCCTTTCCACTGGCGTTGCTTTCCTGGGAGAGCAGATCTCGTGGGAAGTGCCAAGAGAGGGATGTGGTGGGTGGTGGCAAGTCCTGATCCCGGCCCACGGCTCACCTGTACTCTCCTAGCTGCACAGGATAAGACCTGTCCTCTCCTCAGTCATTTCTTTCATTTAAGCTGGCCAGGTTCCAGTAATTAGCAAGCGAAGATGCAGGGGAAGGCAGCTCTGTACTTGGACTTCACAATAAACAAAGATCTGACTCTCTGCCTTTCAAAGGCACATTGCAGCTGTGAGGCCCCCGCGGCTATTCTGACAAAGCCTTTTCATGGGTCCTGCTTTGTCCCTGCCCCTCCCCGCTCTGCCTGATCACTCTTCCACCCGCCCAGCACCCTCCTCCCAGTGTTTCTTGACCGCCCCATCCCGCCTGAGCTAAGCAGCCCAAACCCTGGACTTCTCCAGTCTTCAGTGTTTACCCCTAATTTACCACACTGCATTATAAAAAAAAAATGCATCTGTTTCCTCCACCAGACCATAAGGTTCCCTGAGGACAAGTCTTAGAATACAAAGATGTACAAACAGCTGGAAGTAGCACTGACAGGAACTGTCTGTTGAACCTGAATGGGGAGGACGGATTCACTCAGGGTTGGGATTGCCAAGAAGCCAAAGGACTTATTCCCAAGCAGACTGACGAAGAAAGGCCCTCCCTCATTACCCACCCACAGCAGCCTCTCCACCGAAATATGTCCCAATTCTCGCTCATCACCCCATTTTATTTTATTCCCAACATTAATCACTAAATAAAACACCAGTGTTTACTTATCTATTTGTTTGCGGAGCCTCTGAACTAGGACACATGCCCCGGGGCAGCAGGACCTTACCTGTCCGGGCTCACTGGTATCCCCAGGGCACAGAAGGTGCCCAATACATATTTGTTGGTGGTTTCACTGATTGGTTGGTTCACTGAATGAATGAATGAATGAATGAATGAATGAACGAACGAACAAACTTCCAGAAAGGAGCTTGTGAGTGCTCACTACGTTGCGGGCATTGTGTGACCTCGTGGTGCCAGCAAAGGGTTTTGGTACCAGCTCAGCAGATGCCAGGAGCAAGAGCAGCATCTCTGAGTTCTCAACCCTGATGCAGAAAAGGTCATTCACTTGGCTATTCTTTTACTTTGTCCAACTTAGGGAGAAAATAGAAGAGACCGGTATCTAACACAAATGGACCATTCTCAGAAACTCCTTGTAAAAGGTCAACTTTTTTTTAAACAGGGAATGAGTCGACTTCACTTTCCTATGTGCTCATCAAAGTCCGAATTTTTCATTATCCCACAGAGACAGAAAGCATCATTCACAGATTGGGGATCAATAACTTAGATGAAAAAACGCCCCAAGACTAAAGCAGCAAGAAGAAATCACAATCTAATACTCACCTCCCCATGAATCCCAAACCCCCATGGCTGAGTTAACTGGGGGGTGTTCATGGGATCGGGACGGATTTGATCCTTGGATCCAGGGTCCGAGCCTTTCCTCTGACAACCCCCCTTCTCCCTTCACCCAGCCATCCCCGGCTTGTTCTCGTCTCTGGCCTGTAAGCACACTGGGCCCTCGCCTCTCTTACCCAAACTCAGCACTAAAGACTGGTTCAGGCATCACCTCCTCCTGGAATCTCCTATGATCTTCCACTACTGCTCACAAACAGAGTGAAGACTTCCTCCTTATTCTCCCACAGTAGCGTCTGTAAAGCTCACTTATACTGTGCTGATAATACCACAGATGATAAAAGTAATAATGATGATGGTGGTGGGTACTACATATTAAACATAAACCATATCCAGGTACCATACTAAGTGCTTCACATAGACAATCAAATTTTGTTAGTCTCATTTATTCCTCATAATCACCTTATGAGCCTTGTATCACTGTCCCCACTTAACAAATGAATAAACTGGGGCTAAGAGGTGCTAAATAACTTGTCCAAGGTTACAGATCTGTCAAGAAAGAGCTGAGACGTAAACCCAGGCATGTCTGATTTTGAGGTCACTGCGAATCAGTCCTTCTCTTACTTGCAGCCAAAAGCACACCCACTGAGACAAGTGGCTCCTAGATGCCAAGTACTTCACAGTCACTATTCCTAAACTCCACATAATTCTGGAAATTGGGTGATATTGCCTCAACTGTGCAGATGAATAAAGCAAGGCACAGAGTGTCTCATAGTCTGCTGTGATCACAAGCAAGTAAGCAGTTGGGCCAGGATTGGAACAAGTCTGTGCTCTTTCTAATATACCACACTGCTGCCCCCTCTTCCAAACACAAACCTATTTAGAAAAAGAATCTAAAATACAGAACAGGCCTGGAGGACAACGTGGTTCCCAATAGCTATTTACGACACTGAGAAATCGGAAAGATCCTAAATGTTGCACAACTGGAGGGATCAAAGAAATTATAGTACCTCACTAAGGCAGACTATCACACAGCCGCAAAATATGCTTTAGACCTAAAATACAGAGTAACATGGGGAAAATATGTCATGCTACAAAATTATAAAGCAGGACACAAAATATTATATATGGGTGATTCCATCTTAATCATAGAGAAAAGACTAGAAGCAGCTATTAACTGCAATTGTATCTATGTGGTGGGGCTGTCAATCACTTGTTTTCCTTCTTTATAATTTTCCCTAATTTTCCAAATTTTCTAGAATGAGTGTATTAGTTAGGGTTCTCTAGGGAAACAGAACCAATGACAGGTATCTATGAATATAAGATTTATAAAAGTGACTCATGCAACTGTGGGTATGCACGAGTCCAAATTCTGCAGGGCAGTCAGCAAACTGGCAACTCCAATGAAGATATCCGATGAACTCCTCAGGAAACGAACTGGCAACTTTGACGAACTCCTCAAGAAATGAACTGGGATCTTCGACAAACGTGTTCGATGAACGTCTCAGGAAACGAACTGGCAACTTTGACAAATTCCTCAGGAAACGCTTCGCTGGTCAGCCAAAGAAGAAGTGAAGGTCCTCTCTCTGTCTCACTTATAAGTCTTCAACTGATTAGCTGGATTAAATCCAGCCAACTGCATTCTCTCATTGTGGAAGACACGCCCTTCGGTGAGTCATCAGTCACAGCTGCAGCCAATTGACTGATGATTTAATAAACTAGTCTGTTGGTTTATTAACCAGCCACAAACGTCCTTGCAGCAATTGTTAGGCCAGTGCTTGCTTGACCAGACAGCTGGGTACTATCACCTGGCCAAGTTGACACACGAACCTAACCATCACAATGAGCATGTACTACTTTTGGCTTTGTTAAAGTTTTGCTTTGTTTCTTTAAGAAACTGACTATTATTAACTAGGGTTAAGTCCCAGCTTATTTTAATCCTTGGAATGGATGCCACTCTGAGTTCTGAGTAAGGGTAATTCAAGCCTTTCAAATGTCCAAATTGTCTCTGTTGATTTTTTGAGGCAAATAATTGCATTTTATACTAAACTTATTTGTGGCTCAAAACCTTGTTTTGATTACTTGTTTAGGGAAAGAGTTACATTAGAAAATGCATAAGAACTACATTTGCATGATGGGTGATGAGGCAGGGAATTACAGTTGGGGAAAAAAAAAAAGAAATGGAAAAAAAGCCCTGAATATTCAACAGATGTATTGAATCTAAAGACTACTCCGACATTCACATTTATATCCAACAAATTTTCCTTTCCCAGTCCATGCAATCTCCCGTGTCTTTAAAGGCAAAAGGCACATTTGGCAAATGAAGCTGCTGCAGCGAGTTATATTTTGAATAACTGCTAAATTGGAGTTTAAACATTTGATTTGATTTGATTTGATTTAGCAGCTGTTCTGGGAACTTGCCCTCAGAATGTTTCTCCTTTTTCCCACTGAGTTAAGTGGCTTCTTTCCAGATCTCCTCGGTTACAGGGTCATTTTCAATAAAGACGCCCAGGAGTCTCCTACCCCAGCCAAGAAAAGCCAGCAAAGTGGATTTTGGTTCTTGAAATCAACAAACTTCAAGGAAGACCTCTGTGCTTTCTTCCCTGTGACCTTCTCTTGGATTTGGGCCTTTCCTGATCACGAGCATTGGTCTTGGTAGTTTTACTGACAAATTAAGCTACTCCAAGTTTGGATGATGCTTTGGGTCACTATTTTTTGATTAGCCACCAGCTATCAACTGAATAGAAAATTAAAAAGTCACGAGCAATTCTTGGAACTAAAATCCACTTCCTTTCATTGATGGCTTTGTTTGTTTGCCCCTCATTGTTATTTGTCATAAAAAAACACACAGTTTTTAGGTAAAGTTAGAAAATACAGATCAGTAAAAAGTAAGCACAGTGTGTGCACATACACACATACACACAAACACACAAAATCTCACCATCCAGAGACAGTCATTTTTGGTTCATATTAGGCTGCAAAATTGCAGTCTTTGTGGGTTAAATTTTTAATTTAGTTGGCAATATTTAAAAATAAGAGATTTTAGCATTTAAATCCAGATTTCCATCCTTAAAAAAAATAAAACCTGGAAGACTGGGGGATGCAGAGCCCGAATCCCTGCATGGTGACAATTGGTTGGCACAGAGAAAAAGTCATTCATTTCCCACCTGGGCTCTGCAGACACCCAGGTTTGTTACATCTGGCCTAGATTGTTCCATTTTATTTTTCTGTCCTAATACACAGCTTTATTTTTTTTATTTGAGAAAAATGGGACTGCACTATGTATTCTATTTACTTGCCTGCTTTTTGTTTTCCATTTTTATATATATAAATAATCTTCCAAGCTGACATATAAGATCTAAATCATCATTCCTACTGGCTACATAACCCTTCTCCATCTTCCCTGATGTTTCTAAAATGAGGGACTACCACTTGCTGAGGTACATCACATCACCGCTACACCAGATGCTCCAGTTCCCCTCTCTGCAGAACCCCCCAGTGAGAGGACTATTCTTCTGGGCCCATTGTCATCCAGCTTGATCATGTGTCTTACAAAGTGATGTCTGTCAAGTCTGAGCAGAAGCTTTTAGAACCAGAGCATGGTTTAACCGTTTCTCTCCTCCTTCTGCTGTGAGAGTGGCGTGTTCCAGCCAAGGCTGCTCCTTCGTTCTGGATCTCGGCACAGAGATAACGTGGGGCACAAGCACAGCTGACCCACAGTGGGTGTGCAGGGGAAGAGAGAAATAGACATGTACTAAATCTTGAAGCTTCTGAGATTGGGGGATTGTTTATCACAACAGCATAACTTGGCCCAGACTGACTGCTGTACTTAAGTATTAAAACCACTTTTAAAAATACAATAACAAAAACAAAACAAAACAATTTTGAAAAGGTCCAATGCCCAAGGCCTGGCCCTGAAGGTCTTGGTAGGACTGGCCTCACAGAACACACACCAAGTTTTCTGCCTGAGACAAAAATGGTTATTTGTGTCAGTGGTACTTTAAGCAGCAATATATGCATAATATGAAAGGGATTTAGAAACTAAGGGTGGCGAAGGGAAGAACAGATCCCTGCCACCATGTCATGTACACTCCAGGACACGTGCTCTCTGAACGGAAGAGCCAGCCCAGGTCTTCCGGGATTGAAATGAGGATGCAATGGGGCTGTCAGCCAAGCAAACGGCTCCTGGGTCCTTCTCCTCCATGGCCCTGTGGTCTCAGAGCCAAAACTGTCTGCTGTTCCCTTGACTAAATAATAAGGGTGATAATCCAGAGACACAGGGACTCAAGGGGGTTTTCTGTAACTTTACGACATTTGCTGAGCTAATGAATGTAGACAGTTTCAGTTTGCTTAGCCTCTTTGGAACCCGTCATACCTGGTTTCTCAACGTGTGCTTAGTGATCCTGCTCCCTCTCTCCCCTGAGCCCTGCTAACACCACCCACACCTCCCATGCCCCTTGGAGGACAACCACAAGGCAACCTCCAACAGCAACGATTAGCCTTGCCTGCCTTGTATTTAGATAAGTACATGTACAGAGCACATATTTCTTGTATTTGACTTCTTCCATTCAACATTATGTTTGTGAGGTTCATCCATTTGGCTCCATGTCATTACAGCTCTTCATCCTCATTACTGCCCAGTGTCCGGGGAGTGACTATCCCACCATGAGCTCAACGTTCCTTTGTGGATGGACATGGCACAGTGGTTACTTTCACTAATTTATGCAGTTGATTAATACTTATTTTCCCCTCACTAGACTGTAAACTCCATGAAGACAGGAACCTTCTCTACTCTTCTTGATTACTACACCCCGGTCCTTAACACAGTGCCCGACACATTAACAGGAGCCCCAAAAATATCTATAGGAGGGGAATAAGGAAGGAAACACCTAAACAAATTATTTTGGAAAGTGGTTGTGCCAGTTTGGATGTATTATATCCCCCAAAATGTCATGTTCTTTGATGCACTCTTGTGGGGGCAGACATGTTAGTGTTGGTTAGGTTGGAATCCTTTGATTGTTTCCATGGAGATGTGACTCAATCAACTGTGGTCAAGACCTTTGACTGGATAATTTCCATGGAGGTGTTACCCCACCCATTCAGGGTGGGTCTTCATTAAATCACTGGAACCATACAAAAGAGTTGACAAACAGAAGTAACTCAGAGCAGCTTAGACAGACATTTTGAAGATGGCCATTGAAAGCTGACACTGACATTTTGGAGAACGCCATTTTGAAACGCAACCTGGGAGCAAGCAGATGCCAGCCACGTGCCTTCCCAGCTAACAGAGGTTTTCCGGATGCCAATGGCCTTTCTCCAGTGAACTTGGACACTTTATGGCCTTAAGACTGTAACTTTGTAACCAAATAAATCCCCTTTATGGAAGCCAATCCATCTCTGGTGTTTTGTGGAACAGTGGTGTTATAAAGGCCGTAAGAACAGAAAAATGCAATGGAACGTAAAGGGAGTGGGAGGGGACTTCAGCTGGGGGTGGTGAGGACAGGCCTCTCTGATCTGCAGCTGGAAGTCAGGAGGCAGCCAGCCAGAGACACACCTGGAAAACAGCATTCCAAGGCGAGGGAAGAGGAGCAGAAGCCCGGAAGAACCGGGGCAGCCAGTGCTGACTCCGAGCCCAACGGCTGCTCCCCAGGCCTGGGAGATTCCGCCCTCCTCTGACACCTTTCCTCACTGGGTGAATCCCCTGTTCTCAGGACGGAGCAGGTTTCTGCCTGCCCGCCACCCCCTCAGCCCCAGACAGGTGTGGAGGCCCATCGTCTGCGCCCACAGAACCTGTCCCCTGGCCCCGTCACGGCACATACCCCCACTTCCCTGCTTGCTGTTTCAGAGCTGCCTCCCCAGCTAAGCCATACTTCAGAGACCTCATATTCATTACCTTGTCATTCCCAATATGAAGACAAAGCCTGGCAGTATGCCCCAATCTCAACTTCCTGGATTTGATGATGTACTATGTTTAAAGATTTTATCATTGGGGGAAGTTGCGTGAAGAATAGGCAAAATTCTCTGTACTATTTTTGTTAACTTCTTTTGAGTCAAATCGTCTCAAATTAAAAATTAATAAAAACAAGGCCTGGAATACAGTAGGCATTAAATACAAGTCTGGTGAACAGACCAATAACTGGAATGAACACAGAAATGAATGAGTCAACAGCTGGTAATATAAGAGTTCACTGAACCAAGCCACCATCAATGTAGGCCTATCCTGATTGCAGAGATGTCAAAACATGAAAATGATGCCTGTCTCAGAATCAATACATTCTGGGGGTTATCTTCTACTCCAGAGGCCTGGGGAGTGGGGGTGGTGAGAAGCTGCTAAGCAAATCCTCCTCCTGAGACCGAGTGGTGGCTCCCTGCAGGGTGCTGGCAGCTGGCTCACATGGAGCCTCAGGGTGGAGCATGGGGTTGAGTCAGAGAGGCCTGAGTTCACACCCTCCAAGGGCAAGAAGTTTCTGAACATCTCTGGGTGTCAGTTTCTTGCGTCCATAAAAAGGAGAGTAACAGTGCTGGCCTCACAGAGTTGATGTGAAGATTAAGCGAGACAATGGAGGCAAAATGCTTAATAGAGGGTGTTGCTCACTGCAGGCACCCAACAAAGGCCCCATGAGAGGAAGAAGATGGAGGTGACAATATTAGAGAGACAAGGCATGCCCAAGGTCATGGAGCTCATGCTTCCTGTAAAAAATATTTATATCCCTGCACCTGGGAGGGCAGGGGAGAGGAAAGGAAGGAGAGTGCAGTCTGTGCTGCTGAGAACACCATCTCCTTGCCTCTCATGCAGGAAGTTTGGCAATAAGATGGGAACATGCAGGAGACAAATGTCTATTAAGCACCTACTATGTGCCAGGGACTAAGCTTGGCAATTTTTCTAAATATCTCACCTAATTCTCACACCAACTGCTGCTACATTTTAAAGATGGGGAAACTGAGGCACAGAAAGGTTAAGTACCTGACCTAGAGTCACACCATTGATAAACAGAGGCAGGCTTTGAACCCTGATCTGCAGGGCTCCAAAGCCCAAGGTGTTTAAAAAACATACAGACAGAAACCAAGACAAAAAGAATTACTGAATTTTTCCTCAAAAGGGCTGGAAGTCCAAAAGTGATGAATGCTATTCCTAAGAGCCAAGGTGGTGGAAATTCAAAGTAGCCAACTGTTCCCTTTTAGCAAGTCCAGGAAAAGATCCAGTCAGGGGGACAGTAAAAACTAAGGTCTCAAAGGAGATTTAGAGACTGAATGGGGCTTTCAGTTCTGCAGGCTCTGTCTGGCCCTCAACCGTGCAACTTGAGAACCAGCTGTGACAGGGAGAAGCTGTTCTCTGAACAGTGAAGAAATTCCAGGATCCTTCTTGATATGCTTTTCCTTAACACAGATGGGGTAGTCAAAGGAAACAATGGCCTCTTCTTATCCTGCTGCTGTAACTAGAACTTATGCGTAGGGGTGTTGTGAGATTTTAGGGGGATAAAGCAAGGAGAGAATCTGGCAGAGTGTCTGGCTCATGCTAAGCACTCAGGAAACATTATAGCTGCCGCGGCCGTCGTTGATCATCATCAGTCAGCATCATCATTGATCATCTGCACAGCACCACCTCCACCACTATGACCAATCATCATCACTATTATCAATCATCATCATCATCATCGTTATTTCACATTCGCTCTCCTTTCTTTCTTCGGGAAACTCATGAAAGAAAGAGGCAGTGGAGGAACTTTCAGGGAAGATGGTGGAGTAGGGAGCTCCAGGATGCACTCTTCCTGGCATCCTGGAAACATAGCTGCACACAGTTTCCAAAACTGTCGGAAACAACTGTTCTGAGGATCTGGAGGCCAGGGGAGCACTGAACAGCATCCAGGAAAAGGCAGGATAGAGCATCTAAGATGGTGGCATAGAGAGGAGTGGAAGCTAAGTAGTCCCCCTGGAACAACTAAAAAACACCAGAAACAACTAGTAAATAATCTGGAATAACTGCAGGGGGACAAACATGACCGTCCACTCATCATACACCAACCTGAATTGGGAGGAATACCCGAGATCACAGCATAAAATCTGTAAGTGAAAACTGCGGATCCAAATCGGGAGACCCCTCCCCCATGTCTGAGCTACAAAGCCTCATGGTACCAGAGAGAAGCTTTCTCCCAGCAAGCAAATATAGCTCAGCTGAGCTCCAACTGGGGTTTTAATTAGCAAGTGTGAACTGCTCACTATGGGGTACAAATCCCCAACAAGTAGACAGAGGCTTTGGGTGATGACTGACCTTGGAGAGCTGGAGGGTCACCTCGGACTAGCTCTGTTCCTTTTTCGACTCAGTGGAGAGAGCCTAGGCCATTTTCAGTTCCCAGTTCTGTGACCCAGACAAGAGTATAGCACAGGCAGAGAGAGGCCACTGAAATGCTAATGACCTCCCCCTAGGGCGTCTATCTTCTCTAAGAGGAAAGGGGTAGGGCCCAGCTCTACTACCTGCCTTTCATTCATATCTTACACCAGTCAAGAATTACAGGCTAACAGGCGCCACCTGCTGGGCAGAAAAGCACAGTGACCGGAGACATCAGAGGGTGCACCAATCTTCTAAGACACCCTCAGGGAAACCGGATACTGAATATTTCTTCCTTCTGGGACCTTAGCCCATTCTGGTCTGGGGAGGCCTGATTGGGGTAACCAAGGAAACCGTACCTAGACAACAGAAAACTACAACCTACACCAAAGAAAATGAGGTTATGGCCCGGTCAGGGGAACAAACTTGCACTTCAACTGTGATGCAGGAATTGAAACAACTAATAATAAGTGAATTCAAAAAGTTTAGAGAAGTATGGCAAAAGAGATGAACCGTATAATGAATACACAGGACATACATAAGGTAGAAATTGAAAGTTCAAAAAACCAACTGGCGGAATCTATGGAAATGAAAGGCACAACACAAGAGATGAAAGACACACTGGAAACATATAACAGCAGATCTCAAGATGCAGAAGAAAACACTCAGGAACTGGAGAACAAGGCAGCTGAAAGCCTACACACAAAAGAGCAGATAGAGAAAAGAAAAATACGAGCAACATCTCCGGGAACTTAAAGACAAAACGAAAAGCAAGAATTTACGTGTCACTGGTGTCCCAGAAGGAGAAGAGAAGCAAAAGGGGGCAGAAGCAATGATAGAGGAAATAATCAATGAAAATTTCCCATCTCTTATGAAAGACATAAAATTATGGATCCAAGAAGCGCAGTGTACCCCAAACAGAAAAGATCTGAATAGGCCTACGCCAAGACACTTAATAATCAGATTATTAAACATCGAAGATAAAGAGAGAATCCTGAAAGCAGCAAGAGAGAAACGATCTATCACATACAAAGGAAGCTTCATAAGACTATGTGTGGATTTCTCAATAGAAACCATGGAGGCAAGAAGGAAGTGGGGAGAAAAACCACCAACCAAGAATCCTATATCCCGCAGAACTATCCTTCAGATATGAGGGAAAGCTTAAAATATTCTCTGACAAACAGACGACAGAGTTTGTGAACAAGAAACCTGCTCTACAGGAAACACTAAAGGAAGCACTGCAGACAGAAAGAAAAGACAAGAGTGAGAGGTTTGGAAAACAATTTTGGGACATAGTAGCACAACTACGTAAGTACACTGAACAAAGATGACTATGAACATGGTTGAAAGAGGAAGGCTGGGATCATGTGGGACACCAGAACAAAAGACGAACGACAAAGACCGAGACTGTGTAACTCAGGGAAACCTAGGATGCTCAACGATTGTAATAAAAGGTACCAATGTTTTTACATGAGGTAGAACAAATGAATGTCAACATTGCAAGATGCTAAAAATAGGGTGGGATTAGGGGGAAAATAAAATCAATGCAAACTAGAGGCTAGAATTAACAGAAACATTGTATTATGCTTCCTTTAATGTAACAAAAGCAATATACCAAAGCTAAATGCATATGTGGGGGAGGGTGCAGAATAGGGGAAGGGTATGGGACTCCAGGACTCTTTATTCTACTTTAGGTTAATGCTATCTTTCCTTTTGTCACCTTCTAGCTATCAAGTTTTTTCATTTGTTTGTTTGTTTTTCTCTCTTTCTCTTGCCTTTTCCTTTGCCTCTCTGCCTTCTTTGACTCTTCCTCCGTCTTTGTGGAAGAAATGTCCTTATATAAAGAGTGGCCATGGTGCTCAATACATAAATACGTCACTATATGGGGAACCAATGATTGTTTACTTAAGACGGAATGTATACTATTTGAACAAAACCATCTTAAAAGAAACGGTTTGATGAAGAAACCTTGAGGGCACTACACTGAGTGAAATAAGACAGACACATAAAGGCAAATATTGCAGGGTCTCAATGATATGAACTAATTATAATATGTAAACTCATAGACATGAAATATAAATTACCAGGATATAGAATGAGGCTAAAAAATGGGGAGCAGTTGCTTATTACAAGCAGAATGTTCAACTAGGGTGAACTTAAATATTTAGAAATGGACAGGGGTGATGGTAGCATGTAATGAGAATAACTAACAGTGCTGAATGGTGCATGAATGTGGTGGAAAGGGTGAGCTCAGAATCACACACGTCACCAGAAGGGAAGTTGGAGGTTAAAAGATGGGGATGTTTAAAACAGTGAATCTTGTGGTGGACAATGTCCATGATTAACTATACAAATATCAGAAATCTCTCTCACTAACTAGAACAAATGTATGTCACTATAATTAGAGGTTAATAATAGAGAGTCATATAGGGGAAAAAAATACCTATTGCAAACTATATACTACAGTTAGTAGTATTTTAACATTCTTTCATCAACAGTAACAAATGTACTATACCAAAACTATGAATCAATAATGGAGGGGGGGCATGGTTAGGGGTATGCGAGGATGTGAGTTTCCTTTTCTTTGTCTTTGTTTCTTTTCTGGAGTAGTGAAAATGTTCTAAATATTGAAAAAAAAATAATTGTGTTGATGAATGCACAGCTGTATGGTGGTGCCGTGGGCAACTGATTGTACACTTTGGATCTTTGGATAGTTGTATGGTATCTGAACAATCTCAATAAAAATAAAAAAAAATTAAAAAAAAAAAGGTGGGACAAGGAGGCTGAAAACCTGCAGTAAAGAACTGCGAGTAGCTCACTCCACAGCGGCTCTGCCACCACCCATTCCCCACTCTCGAGGCAGGTTTCCCCGGGGTCCAGTCCCTGGCTGGCTGCTATGGATTGAGAGGGACAAGGAAGCCCTTTTTCACAGATGGGGTGGGAGCAGCACAGCAGAGCACTGAGCATGACTTTTAATGGTGAATTCAGATCACTGAGTACTGGCTCTGAGTGGCTGTTTCAACCTGCCCTGGACAGGGACAGCTGCAAACATTGTTTAAACCTCATCTCCAACAGGGGCGCGAGCAGTTGACATTTAAAGACACAGTACCTCCTTAGGGATGCAGGGAACAGTTTGCTGAAGGGTGCCATCTGCTGGGCAGGCAAGGAAAGCGCAGCTTCGGGGAGCCATCAAAAAGGCTTTAGGCGTCTTTCCTAACCCTCTCCCCAGGTCTCTTTGGAGCAGGTCTGAGACCCCTTTCTGGGTCCCTGGCCCTGTTTTGGCTGGGAAACACTGACATGGGAAAGTCCTCTCCAGGGTGACCCTCCTCCCAGAATTTGCCCTCCAGGAAAAAGCCGCTGGAGGCAATGAAAGGAGTGTTAAAAAAAAAAAAAAAAAAAAGAAAAACTATAGAGGCAAAACAAAAACAAACAGAACAGATCAAGATTCCCAGAGAAAGAACAGAGGAATAGAAGCTTTCTCCTGGGGCTGAAGCAATTGCATGAATATTGTAGTCATAAAAATTATACAACATATCTAGGGCAAGAATCAGATGAAGAAGAACTGAAAAAAATCTGATCAAACATGGACAATTGTAAAGGTCTCCAATCATTTGAACCAAGTGTTACAAAAGATCTTTAGCACAAAGCCAATCAACAATAAAACTCTAGGCAAGAGAGAGAAACCGACCTTCAGAATAAACTCATCAAGATAATCAGATTCCTAGACAATAGCAAAAAATTACAAGCCATATTTAGAACAGAAATATATGGTCCAGTTAAAGAAACAAATTAAAACTTCAGAGGAGACAGAATCTGGAACTAATCAAAGATGTTAAAACAAATTTCCTAAATCAATGCCAGGAGATGAGGGAAAATAAGGCTAAAGAGATAAAGGATATTACAAAGACACTGGGGGAACATAAAGAAGAATTTGGAAGTCTAAAAAGAAATGTAACAGAAATTATGGGAATAAAAGGCAAAACCAGAAGAAATTAAAAATACACAAGAGGCAGATTTGAACAGCCAGAAGAAAGAGACAGTGAACTAGAAGACAGGACAATGAAAATCTTTTAGACAGAAGAACAGATAGAGAGAAGAATGGAAAAAAAATTGAGCAGGGTGTCTCAGGAATTTGAATGACACCATGAAGCATGCAAACATACATATCATGGGTGTCCTAAAAAGAGAAGAGAATGGAAAAGGGGCAGAAAGAATATTTCAGGATATAATGGCCAAAAATTTCCAACTCTTATGAAACATATAAATATACATGTTGAAGAAGTGCAATGTACTCCAAACAGAATAAAAAGGCCTATATGAGACACAAACTAATCAGAATGCCAAATGCCAAAGATAAAAGAGAACCCTGAAAGCAGTAAGAGAAAAGAGATTCATCACATACAAAGGAACCAAAAAGACTCAGTGTCAATTTCTCATCAGAAACCACAGAGCAAGAAGGCAGCAGGATGATACACTTAAGCTACTGAAGAAGAAAAGCTGCCAGCCAAGAATTCTTAATGAAGAAATGAACAGAAACGAGAGAGTTCATCAAAAAGAGACCTGCCTACAAGAAATTCTAAAGGGAGTTCTGCAGGCTGAAAGGAAAAGACAGGAGAGAGAAGCTTGGAGTAGTGTAGAAATGAAGATTATCAGTACAGATAACTAAAAGAATACAAAGAGACAAAAATAAGATATAACACATAAAAATCAAAGGAGAATGTGGTTGAAGTAAGTACTGCCTTTAGAGCAATAACATTGAATATTAATGGGTTAAACGCCCCAGTCAAAAGATACAGATTGGCAGAATGGATAAAAAAAAATGATCCAACTATATGCTGTCTATAAGAGACTCACTTTAGACCTATAGACACAAATAGGTTGAAAATGAAAGGTGAGAAAAGATATTCCATGCAAACAAAAACAAACAAAAACTGGGTAGCTATACTAATATCAGACAAAATAGACTAAGTGCAAAACTGTTATGAGACAAAAAAGGACACTATATATTAATAAAAGGGGCAATCCACCAAGAACAAATAACAATCATAAACATTTATGCACCTAATCATAATCATGGTGCCCCAAAGAACATGAGGCAAACACTGGCAAAACTGAAGGGAGAAATAGACTCTTAGACAAAAATGGTTAGAGACTTCAATACAACACTTCCATCAATAGATAGAACATTTAGATAGAGGATCAATGAGGAAACAGTGAACTTGAGTAATGTGGTCAATGAACTAGACCTAAGAGACATATACAGAACATTGCACCCCAAAACAGCAGGATATGCACTCTTCTCAAGTGCTCAGGGATCATTCTCCAGGAGACACCACATGGAGGTCACAAAACAAGTCTCAATAAATTTAAAAAGATTGAAATTATACAAAGCATATTCTCTGACCATAATGGAATGAAGCTGGAAATCATTAACAGGTGGAAAACTGGGAAAATCACAAATATATGGAGGTTAACCAACATATTCTTCAACAATCAGTGGGTCAAAGAAGAAATTGCAAGAGAAATCAGTAAATATATCAAGATGAATGAAAACAAGAATGCAATATATCAAAACATATAGGATGCAGTGAAGGCAGTGCTGAGAGGGAAATTTATAGCCCTAAATGCATACATTAGAAAAGAAGTGCTGAAATCAAAGACCTAACAGCATCCCTAGAGGAACTAGAAAAAGACAGCAAACTAATTCCAAAGCAAGCAGAAGGAAAAAGATAACAAAAATTAGAGCAGAAATAAATGAAACAGAATAAAAAACAACAGAGAATTGACAAAATGAAAAGTTGGTTCTTTGAGAGGATCAATAAAATTGATAAACCCTTAGCCAGAGAGACAAAGAAAAAAAGAGAGAAGATGCAAATAAAATCAGAAATGATTGGGGGACATTACTACTGACACAGAAATAAAAAGGATCCTAAGAGGATATTATGAACAACTGTGTGCCAACAAATTAAACAACTTAGATGAAATTCCTAAAAACTCACAACCTATACTGTCTCTAGAAGAAACAGAAGACCTCAACAGACTAATTCCAAGTAAAGAGACTGAATCAGTCATCAAAGCCCTCCCAATAAAGAAAAGTCCAGGACCAGATTTTTTTACAAGTGAATTCTATGAATAATTCCAAGAAAAATTATAACTAATTTTGCTCAAATTCTTCCAAAAATTGAACAAGAGGTAACACTATCTAGCTCATTCTATGAAGCCAGCATCATTCACAATTGCGAAAAGACGTAAGCAGTGTCCATCAACCAAAGAATGGATAAACAATTATGGTATATACCTAAGATGGAATATTATTCAGCTATAAGAAGTAATGATGTCCTTCTTCATCCCCTCTAGGGATGCTGTTACGTCTTTGACTGCATGTGTGAACATGGATGAACCTTGAGGACATTATGTTGAGTGAAATAAGCCAAACAAAAAGGATAAATATGTATAATCTCACTGATACGAACTAATTATAATAAGCAAACTCACAGAGTTCGAATCTAGTATATAGGTTACCAGAGGATAGAATGGGGGTAGACAATGGGAAGCTGATGCTTAATTTGTATAGAATTTCTTTTTAGGTTGATTGTAAACATTTGGAAATGGAAAGTGGCGAAGTAGGCACATTGTTGTGAGTGTAATTAACAGCACTGAATTATGTTTGTGAATGTAGTTGAAAGGGGAAGTTTGGGGAAACTTAGAAGATAAATCATGGGACTGTATAACACAGTGAACCCTGTCATGGACAATGAACTGTGGTTAATAGCACAACTATTATACAGATATACAAAACAGACACTATTACAAGGTGTTAATAATAGGGTAGTATATGGGGGAAAATACACCTAATATAAATTATGGACTATAGTTAATAGTAATATTTTAACATTCTTTCATCAGTTGTAACAAAAGTACCGCACTAATGCAAAGTGTCAACAATAGGAGGGTATATGGAAACATTTTATTTTTTATATTACTTCGCTATAAACCTACAACTTCTCTAATTAAAAATAGAACAATAAAAAAAGCGGCAGCATTTTCTTTTAAAGAACAGAGGGCTGGAAGGTTGTCTAGACCTAGGCCTGCAGCTCAGCTCAGCCACCTGCTAGCTGTGTTACCTTGAGTAGGTGACGTCACCTCTCTGAGCTCGCAGCTTACCCATCTGTAAATGGAGATAAAAATACTTCCCCTTGCAGAGGAAGAAGAATGTATGTTAGACCTATGCATACAGAAGATTCAGTAGTTATCAGTGCTTACTGATCAGTGCTTGCGGTAGCTTCATGTATCGGTTTCCCATGTCCTTTTTCCATAAATACATCAATCCAAAAGTGAGAGGGAGTAGGGCAGACGCGGTAGCATGGAACTTCCTCTAAATCCCACCCCGCAATTTGCAGCTTTTTCCTTTTGACTTCTTCTGTGTCACCGAGGTGTTCTAACTTCTTTCCCTCCGAGTCTCCCCTGGGCTCCCTTCTGTAGCCCTGCCTCCTGTTTCTCTGGGCCAGGTCAACCACAGCACCCTGTCCCCATCTCTGCCTTTCCATGCTCTGGCGACCATAATTCTGTTGGGACTTCTTGAGACCCCAATCAGCAAATTACACATTTTTCTACACACTCCTTTCTCAGCCCCTGAGGACCAGCCTCCATGCTGCCGCCAACTCTAGCTGCTGCTTCCAACTCTAGACAGCTAAAGCGGTCTGACAATTCCACTCTGTCGGCAAGTCTGGCCAGGAACTGGAACTGACAGTCTCTCGGGATGTGGCTGCCAGTGGCACAAGGAGATAACCTTTAAAGGGTGGAATAAAAAATGCTTTTCTTGATCTGGAAGGGGTAGGAAAAAAAGAGGCAAAGCTAAAAGCAACAGCCCCTCCCTGTCTCCTTCAATACAAGACTAAGGCTCCTCAAAGCCCAGCGCAGAAAAACCAGACCAGCCCTGCCGGAGTAAGTTCATCAAATGAACACTTATTAAGGTGATGCTAAAGCACAATGCAAGTTCCAAAGATCCTGAGAGAGCTCACCCAAACTTAGAGAGGCATTTACTCACCAACATGCAGCACTGTGTTTTTCAAAACACAAAAATAAAATAGGTATTTTATTCTCAAGTCGCAGCCTTGGTAACCATTTGTCACATAAACATAAATCATAATAGCTGGCATTTTATGCTCACAAACGGTCCCTAGGTACCGCCTCCTCCAACCTCAGGCTGAACACCGGGGCGAGCAGCGTCACCAGTCTCAGAGGAGGAAGCTGCTGCTCGGCAACACCTAGTTAGGAAGCACAAGAATCCAGTACGGGAACTCTAGTGTCCATTAAACCCCATCAGCAGTGGAGACACAGGCAGGTAATTGTGTCCAAATGTTAAATCCACTAGAATGAGGGATGGGGTAATATAAGTTCCTAATTCTCTGCTGGAGAGGAAGAAGTTTCTGAGATTGTTGGGCCACTGTGTGTCTACAAGTACACACACAAGGGAGTCAAGAACCACGCCACACATGCACCTATAAAATCATGGGCACATGTGTGGGCCCGAGGAGGCAGATGCTGGTTTGGTTGAACAAATGATAATAGCAGCTCCATTCATTGAGCCCCTTCCATACATCAAGTAGGCTAAGTGCTTTAGAGACACTTAAATCTAAAGCTCACAACAAACCTATAAAGGAAGCACCAACCCTATTTTAAAGGTGAGACAATTGTGACTTTGAGAGGATTAGAAAGATTCCATCATCCAAAGCATCCAAAGTCATGCAACTGTGAGACTAAGTGGCAGATCCAAGATTTAAACTTGGACTGACTCTCTAAAGTGCACAGGTATCCAGACCTCAGGTATCCAGAACCCTGACCAACTTACATTGCAGACTCATCACCTGCTCTCCTTTCCAAGGCCACTTAGTAGGTCTTAACCATAATTCTCTCTCCTCTGGACTCCTGCACTAGTGATTAGTCTTGCAGGAAGGCAAGCAGGCAGGTAGGTAGATAAGCGTGTAGGTGGGTGTGTAGATGGATGGATGCAGACCCCCGAGCCTGCCCTCCCACTTCTCTCGCACTCTGCTCTGGCCACCCTGGCCTGCCAGCTCCGCTCAGGCACCAAGCTCTTCCCTACCTCAGGGACTCCGTACCTGCTGTTCCCTCTACCTAGAATATCCCTCTTCTGTTTACTCAGTGAAATATAAATCATCTTAGGGAACGGGCAGATGACCCAAGTTAAACCATGGACTAGTGTTAACAGCACAAGTATAAAAATGCACTTTCATCAATTGTAATAAATGTACCACACCAATGCAAGGTGTTAATAATAGGGTGGCAATGGGAATCTTGTATTTCATACATGGTTGTTCTGTAAACTCACAACTTCTCCAATTAGGAAAAAAAAAAAAAAAAGAATGAGCAGATGTCCTCAGAGAACTACTCTCTTGATCCACAATTTAACTGGGCCCCCTAACAAATCTCTGGAACCCTATTCAGTATTGCTGTATAGCACATGCTACAGTTTGTAACTATATATTTATTCATGTATTATTTTTACACTGATGTGTTATAAGGTATCTTTTCTGATGAGACCGTAGGCTTCATGGTGGGGGGGTGGGGATGTCTAGAATGTTCATTGCTGTATCCCCAGGCTCTAGCACAGTGCCGGACTGACAGAAGAGGCACAACTTTTCCCTGTTGTCTGACCTTCACCATAAAGTCCCTCTTGCTGGCCCTCAGCTCTTACTTGCAGATGTCTCATGGAGTTGGGGCAGGTGCTGGGCTAGGGACTTGAGTAAGTAACCATGATTATGAGAAAGTTTGGGATTATAGGTGTAAACACACACACACACCCACACACACAGACACTGACTATGTATGAGGCATTCTTGACTGCTGAACTCTATAGAGAAACTAAATGCTATTAAACCATAAAGCAGCATAAACCTAGGGCAGGTAAAACTTTCTGTACTAGGGCCGGACCAGTTTTAAGTAATGAAGAATGTTGTTGCCAACAGTAAGGAAACAAGGCAGAGCTGACCATGAATGATGAAAGGTAGGTTTTGGGAAGGGCTGGTACTTTCAGGAAGAGTTTGATAAATCCAAAATGAGAAGGCTGACAAGAGGGTCCTATTGGCACTTGCTAGGGTGGGAGAATTGGAGTCAAGCATATGAAGTCAAGACGAGAGATCAGGGGCCTCCTGCTAGAATGGTTTGTTCATCCATTTGACAAATATATAATGAGCTCACCATCCCTGTTCCTGGCGCTGGGGATACAGCAGTGAAAAAAACTGACAAAGAGCTGTGCCTTCCTGGCGTTACTATTGGGTCTGGGGGAACAGCACCCCTAGAGAGGCAGGTCACAGCCTGCATGGCTGCACACTACAGGCCTGGGTCCAGACTTCAGGGGCGAGGCCCGGGCTAGTGATATAAGCATGGCACCCGTGACTATGCTGTGTGAGAACCAACGCCTTCTGGCTTTTCTGAGTCACACGGTGTGCAGTGATGGGCTGAGGCTGGTACACCCTCTGCTCTGGGGCGCCACAGGTTGGTCAAGTCTTCTGACAATAGTCCTGACTCTGCCAGCTGCAAAGAGCCTGGACAGAGTTCCCTCCAGAAGTGCAAGGTAGGAGACCCAACAGTATATTGGCTGCTTCTTGCACTTGGGACAGCCTCAAGATGGATGGGTGCCTATGTACCCCACTGTTCTTAGAGTGGCAGTAAAACCAGCAAGGACAAAGGACAATGTTTGTCCATGCAGATCGAGAAGGTCTGAAAGTCAGCAAACGTTTCACAAACTCATAAGCTTGGAAAGGGGCCTCGGAGGTCAGTCTTGCATGGACAGGTCTTCCAGCACCCATGAGATGCATGGATCTTGGGGATCAGGCTCAGAATTTGAAAAGAGCATCCTGCCTTTGAACAGCTCTCCACATTCAAATATTCCTTCTTGTATCAGTCAGTTGATACTATGTCTCTCTATCATTTACAACTCCATTCCCAGCACCTAGCCCAGTGCCAGAAGGTTGGACAGATGATCAGATGAGGAAAACCTGTTTTTCTCTCACTTCTACCCATTAGTCCCCATTGTATCCTCTGGTAGTCGATGGAAGAAGAGGAAAAAATCCTGGACTTGGTGGGAAGAGCAGCAAGGAATCTGGCTCTGATATGTTTGAGAGGTGTGACCTTGGCCAAGCAATTTATTAAGCATTCTGAATATCTTTTTCTCTACCTCTAAAATAGAAAGATATCTAAAAACTCTCAGAGCTTTGATGACAATAAAATTAAATAATGCATAGTAGTTTGACAGGCCAGCTAAGAAATCCCTTTCTTCCCTAGATTTTGGGGGTTGAGAAACAAAAGAACAAACAATAAATCTCGTAAACCAAGATAAAAGAAAAGTCAGAGAATGAAACATATAAAACAAAGGATTACTATCCAAAGAACTCCAACAAATTGATGAGAGATGAACAATATCACAGAACAATGGGGAAAGGATACAAACAGGCAATTTATAAAATAAAAATACAAATGGCAAATTAAAGCATAGAAATATCACAAGTAATAAGGAAAATTTCAACAGTGAAATGTCATTTTTCCCATCAGATTGGTAAAAACTTAGAAGATTGATAATGGTCAATGTTGGCAAGGACATGGGAGCAAAATACTCCTTACTTTGTTGGTGTAATTAAAAATTGGTTCAGCCTTTTGGGAGAGCAATTTAGCTGGGCCTATTAAAATAAAATATGGGTATATTTCTCATCTGAGCAAATCCACCTCTCGCTATTTATCCTAGAGAAATGCCTAAAATGTATGCAGTGAGTTCTATATAAGGACAATTCTTGCAGCTTTGTTTTCATTGGTCAAGAAATGGAAATAATCTGAATGTCCATCATCAGAATAGTTGCAGGAATAACGGTTGCTTCATATCAGGAAACACTGTGCAGAAGTTTTAAAAGAGTAAGGAAGAGAGGTGTTGAGGTACAGATGAGGAAGGTGTGTATCATATGATCCTTCTATGTCAAATAAAACAAAACCTTAACACATTCAGTGGATCAGTATAGAGCAGGGGTCTCAACCTAGGGCAATTCTAACCCTCAGGGGACATTTGGCAAATGTCTGCAGACGTGTTAGGTGTCACAGCTGGACTGGGGGTGGTATTACTAGCATCTAGTGGGTGGAAGCAAAGGATGCTGCTCAGTGCCCCACAGTGCACAACCAGACCCCCACAACAAAGAATTAACTGGCCCAAAATGTCAAGAGTGCCACAGTTGAGAAACCCTATATACACGAATGTCACCAAAATGGTCCTTAAGCCAAGGTTGGACCAAACAGCCCAAGGACTGTAGTGGACATGTGCTGTGTGGTAAGTCTGGCCCCATCCCTTCTGCCAGTAAGAGCACCTTCTTCTTCCTCTGGGGAGAAAGGCCTCTCCCACACAGCTGCAGCACTAGGAGTAGGTATATGACCTGAAAGCCTCACACCCACTGGCAATACACAAGGGGCACAGCCCAGAACACCGAGAGTCAGTGAGACTCAGTTCAGGACTGTTGTCAGCCTCGGAAGAAACAAAGGCCTCTCCTATGGGGGCTACAGAGTTGAGGGGATATAAGCCTGGAGCTGTCCAGAGATTTCTTGCTACCATAGCCTGGCCGTGAACAGAGCAGTGAGCAAAGGAACTCTCTGGGAAGATTGCAGACTGAGTTCTGATAACAGTGAGCCACTGATATTCAAGCTCTGCCCTTGTTTTTTTTCCATTAGGCAGGTCAGGGATATCCTTCATTTCTAAAGCCAGCGTGATTTGGGCTTCCTTCTTCTTCAACCAACAAAGTACAGGTGTAGATAAAGAATTAGTATTTTGGAAATCTAGTATCACGGAGTTGACCAAGATGGAAGCATAAGATACTTTGGGGTGCTGTTCCCTCACAGAATCTTTGAACAACTAGCAAAACTTGGCAAAGCCATGTTTTTCAAAGCTCCGGAAAACAGTTAAAGGGTTGTAGTAATGGGCAAGTGCCAAATCAAGAAAAATTCAGCTTCAAAAATGGTAGAAGATCCTGGTGCCTTGCTGGGCCCCTCCCACCCCTTCCCCAGCACAGCACGGAGCCAGCCTGCACCCCACTGTGCATCCCGGGTCTCCCACCCTTCCCCAGCACAGCACATAGCCAGCCTGCACTCCATTGTGGATCCCTGGTCTCCCACCCTTCCCAGCACAGCACATAGCCAGCCTGCACCCCGTTGTGCATCCCTGGTCTCCCACCCTTCCCCAGCACAGCACATAGCCAGGCTGCACCCCGTTGTGCATCCCGGGTCTCCCACCCTTCCCAGCACAGCACATAGCCAGCCTGCACCCCACTGTGCATCCCTGGTCTCCCACCCTTCCCCAGCACAGCACATAGCCAGGCTGCACTCCATTGTGCATCCTGGGTCTCCCACCCTTCCGCAGCACAGTCTGCACTCCCACTGTCACCCCTGGGCTTCCACCCTTCCCCAGCACAGCACGGAGCCAGCCTGTACTCCCATTGTGTATCCCTGGCCCTGCATAGAAGGAGGAGAGTAATCCCTATGCACTTACCGAGGTTCCTGTATGCTGGTGCCAATCTACCAGGTGGTAGCTGAAAAGACGGAATGGGGAAAGGAGTCTCTGGCATGCCCTCCCACAACTTGCCCTGTAGGCAGAAGCAGCTTGCAGACAGCCAAAATAATTTAATAATCAATTAAGTCAAAACAGCCTGGAGCAAAGGATTACCTGATTTAAATCATAGGATAGAGCATGCAGGAGGAGGAGAAAGTACATTTCATAGGGAGTAGGGGAGGAGGTTATTCAAATTCCTGTAAACAGGGAATTTCTAAGGCCATAAGCAAGCCCAGGACAAGACACTGCACCTCACATCTGCTTTGGACAAATCTTGAAAGGAGGGCTAAACTCTAAAAGAGAGCACCAGCTAACCCAGATCCAATTTACAAAGACTGTGAAAGGTGTTTTTTGCATTGATTTGTTTGTTTATGTTAGCTTCTGGCATGTGGGAAAATCTCTGTAATACTGCTAGCTGTATACAAACTTAAGAAACAGACACCTCAGGGACTAAATCCAAGATTTAGCACTTTAGAATATTAAAAGTACAATGTGCAAAAAAGACTAAAAGACAAACAAAGAAAAAGGAAATGATGGCACATCCAAAAGAACAAGATAAAAATCCAGAAACCAACAACAAAAAAGACCAGACTTCGGACATACTAGAAACAGCTAAAAAAAAAAAAAAAAAATCCTCAATTTACTCAATGAGATAAAGGAAAACACAGAAAGAACTAAAGGATATCAGGAATACAATGAATGAATGCTATGAGAACACCAGTAAAGACATAGAAATTTTAAAAAGGAGCAAAAGAGAAATACTGGAGCTGAAGACCACAGTAATGGAAATGAAAGCTTCCTAAAAGGTTCCAACAGCAGACTGGAGCTGGCAGAAGAAAGAATCAGTGAATTAAAAAAACAAGACAATTGAAATGATTCAGACTGAAGAGTAGAAAGAAAAAAAGAACTTAAAAAAGTGAACAGAGCCTAAGAGACCTGTGGTACACCATCAAGCATGTCAATATACACATTATGGGAGACCCAAAAGGAGAAGAGAGAGAGAAAAGGGCAGAAGGAATATTCAAAGAAATATTAGCATAAAACATACCAGATTTAACAAAAGACATGAATATATGCACATTTAAGAAGCCTAACAAACCCCAAATAGGGTAAACTCGAGGAGAACCATACCCAGACACATAGCAGCCAAATTATCAAATAAGAAGACCAAGGAAAATGTTCTAAAAGCTGCAAGAGAAAAGCAAAGTGTTAGTACAAGGGAGTCCCAATAAGATTAAGAGCCAATTTGTCACCAGAAACCATGGAGGCAAGAAGGCAGCGTGACAGAATATTTAAGCGATGAAGGAAAACAACTGCCAACAAAGAATTTTACGTCTGACAAGGCTGTCTTTCAGAAATGAGGGAGAGATTAGGAATCAGATAAACAAAACCTAAGAGAGTTTACCACTAGCCCTTCACTGGAGGCAAATGGAAAGAGAGTTCTTCAGACTGAAAGGAAAGGACACTAGAAAGTGTACTGAAGTAGCATAAAGAAATACAGGTAACCATAAGTGTAATTATAAATGCCAGTACTAGCGCTTATAATTTTTGGTATGTAACTTCAGTTTTTACTTCTTACAAGTTCTAAAAATGCAAATGCATAAAAAGTAATGTTAAATCTATGGTTTTGTACATACAATGTATAATGATATAATTTGTAACAGGTACAACAAAAGGGTTGGAGGTCGGGGGTAAAGGAACAGTGCATGCATATGCTATTATAATGTTAAGCTGGTATCAAATCAAACACGACTGTTATGATTTAGGATGTTAAATTTAAGTACCAAGGCAATTACAAAGAAAACATATGAAAAAATACATACAGAAAGAAACGAGAAAGTGCTCACAATGGTATAAAACAAAAAAAAATTTTTTTTAAATGAAAGTAAATATTACTGGAAGAATTCAGGGTGAAAAAAGGTATAGAACTTACAAAGATCTAAAAGAAAGATGACAGAATAAAGTCCATTATTGGTAGTTACTCTAAATGTAAATGGATTAAACTCTCCAGTCGAAAGGCAGAGATTGACAGGATGGATAAAAAGCATGACCCAGCTATATGAGTTTGCAACAGACTCACCTTAAATTCAAAGACACAAGGAGGTCGAAAATGAAATGATGGGAAAAAATGTACCACGAAAAGTTACCAAAGAGAGCTGGGGTAGCTATACCGACATCAGATAAATGACATTTTAAGTAAAAACTGTTACAAGGGACAAAGAAAGTCACTATATACTGATAAAGGGGTCCATTCAACAAGAAGGCGTAACAATTACAATAAATATGCACGTAACAGCAAGTCCTCAAAAAAAAAAAAATGAAGCCAATATTGGCTGATTAAAGGGACAAATAGGCAATTCTACATTAATAAGTGGACTTCAATATGCCATTTTTAATAATGGATAGAAAATCCAGACAGAAGATCAATAAGGAAATAGAAGACTTGAATGTCACTATAAACCAACTAGACTAACAAACACACACAGAACACTTAACCAAACAGCAGAGAATTCACATTTCTTCTGTAGTACACATGGATCATTTTCCAGGATACATTAGGTCACAAAACAAGTCTCAATAAACTAAAAAACGTTGAAATCATACAATATATCTTCTTCAACTACAATGGAATTAAGCTGGATAGCAATATACCAGAATAATAATTTTTTAAAAAACCATAGTGGTACAACACAGTGACCCTATTGTAAACAACAGACTATAGTTAATAGTACAATTATAAAAACATTCTTTTGTGAATTGTAACAAATGTACCACACTAATGCAAGGTGTTAATAATAGGGTGGTTCATGGGAACTCTGTATTTTATGCATGATTTTTCTGTAAAACTACAACTTCTCTAATAAATTTTTTTTTAATGCAAAAGACAAACAAAAAAGAATTAGCTTCTCAGTCAGTCAGCTGGCCTCCCATCCTGTCCCAGGGAGAAGGGCCCCCCTGGAGGTGAACCACAGCCTGGTTATAGGAGCAGGCTGGGGGCTGCGAAGGCGATGGCTGCATCCAGAATGCCAGGGCCCTGGTGCACCCAGGACTGCTCGGAGTCCACCTCCCCAACGGGCCCTTGGCCTAACGTGGCTCCCCAGGTAAACGTGCCCACAAGGGGACAAGCACAATGACCAAGAAACTGAGGCACCCAAACCACCCGATGCTTTCGTTACTACTGTAGACTGGGGTTTCTCCACTGCAAGACTGGTCACATTTAGGCTGGATAGCTTGCTTTGGGGGTGGGGGTGTGTCTATGCATGGTAGAATGTTGAGGGGCACCCTTGGCCTCTACCCGCCAGGTACCAGCCTCCCCCCCCCACCCCGGTTATGACAACAGAGACGTCTTCAAACACTAATAAACATCCCCTGGTGGGCAAATTTGCCTCCCGCTGAGAACCACTGCTGTAGATGACAGAAGAGCCTCTGGTTTTTCACTCAGGTCTTCTGGTGTGTGTTGGTGTCCTTTAACCCCCATTACCTCTAGATTCTCAGACCATCTAATTACTGAGCTGTCAAAGTTGTCTTCAGTGACCACACCAAGGGACAGACTCACTGGAAGAGCCATCTGGGGGATCATCCAGTCTGTCCAAGTCACACCTCCTCTCCTGGGGGGGGGGGGGGCTCTTCTTTCCAGCAGCAAATGTTTAATAAGCACCTACTGCACACCAGGCATGAACGGGTCTAGCACAGAGGACAGACTCAAAAATATGAGCTCAATCAGAGCCTGCAGAAGGAAAATTTCCATCAAGGCGTAAGTGGCCCAAAGTCTGCAGAGGAGAGAAGGTGTGAGGTTGTGGGGACTCCCCTTTGTGAGTTTGGGGTTCTGCCCTACCTCACTGCACTTAGGGAGCCTGCCTCACATTCCCCGGGGAATGCCCCTTGTGGGACACATCCTCCAGGCCTCCTGAGGGCTCACCTCCCATCAGCAGGTATTTCCTGAGAGCTCACAGCATCCAGGAAGACAAAGGAAAGTAGATGGAGTCATGCCAGGGGACGCACAACACCCAGCACACACACATAACTCATCTCAATATAATGTACAAGTCCAAGGCAAAATCCAGATGAGCAGCCACGACGTGCTGGCACCGTGCTGGCCACAGGGTGATGCTGGGGAAGGAGACTGGGGGTCTGCTCTGAAGGAGGCCTTGGCCTGGCAGGGAGACGCCACATGGGCCAGGTAGCTTTCGGTTCTGCTCGTGGTGAAGACGCTGTGATGGGAGAAGCTGAGGGGAAGGCACTGACCCACTCCTGAGACAGCAGCAGAGCTTCTGGGGGAAGGGGGTGCCTGAGTGACCTCTGCACAAGAGGCCCCCAGGGCTCAAGGCCAGAACCGATATCAGGGACACCCCGATATACAGAGGGACGGGTAGAAATGACCAAGCCATGCCCAGAAACTCCAAAACGACAACCAGAAGAAGCACGGCTCCCCTCCCCCTTCTTATCTATTACACGTGGAAAAGAACCTTCTGGCAAAGAACCCTCATCTCGACATGAACACCCTAAGTCTGATTTGTGCTATGACTCAAGATCTGTTTTCTTTCTTGATCAGGTTAATTTCAGGGACACTGGCATACGGTTTTATAGCAATGGGTGAAAAATAGTATTTAAAATTCTTACCTCCTTAAGAATAAAAATATCACCAACCAATTAACATTTATTTTAAATGTGTAACAGAATAATTGGTCATTAAAACACTGCAGGTGATGATTATTAGGAGTGACGAGGAACTCATGCCAGGGACCGTAACCAGTGTAGAGACTGCTCAGCTAGAGCTTCCGAGAAGGCCTGCGGGTCTGGGGCTGTCACATGTGCACGCGGTTCAGGCTTCCAGGGAGTTAGTGCCCCCTGGGCCTTGGCTGACCTCTGCCCTTTCCCCTCAAGAGCTCGGAGCAGAAAGTGGCCGCCAAGCAGAGAAAGGAGGAACCCGAGAGGCCCTCCAGTGGCTGAAGGCAAAGAAGCGGGGAGGAAGTGGCCCTCCCCCTCCGCCTCCCCCTCCCCTGCCCAGGGCTCAAGAGAAACAGGTGGATGTGGGGGTTGGGAATTTCCCCAGTCAGGGATCAAAGAGGGGCAAAGAGAGAAGGAAAGGGAAGGCAGGAGAAGAAGGCTGGGAGGCCGGGGGGTAGGCAGAGACCAAACAGAGAGCGGGAAAGAGGAAAGGATGAGAAGGAGGAAAAATGGGGGTGAGCAAGGGGGGATAGAGGGAAACGACGGAGGAAAGGGAGACAGCAGAGACAGGAGGGAAGGGGTGGGGGTGAGGAGACCAGAAGAGGAGCAAGAAAGAAAAGAGGGTGGGAAGGGAGAGAGCAGGAAGGTGGGGTAAAGAAGGGGATGGGGGTGAGAAGTCCCCACCTTACCCTCACGCTCTAGCCTGTCTTCTTGGTGGATGAACCCAACGGACGGCCTCACCCCCCAGCTCCACCCCTGCCTGCATCCACGGTCCTGGGGACCTGGGAGAGTCCAGCAGCTCCAAACAGGCACATCCATCTGTTAGGGGAGGCTCTATCTAATCCCACCTCTGGAACCGGGGCCCCGAGAAGCTGAGCATATGAAGGGGTCTGCCACAGGGTAAGCAAAGCCCAGGCTAAACATAAGAAACACGGAGCATTTTCACTACAGATCAGCCTGGGAAATACATGTTTTTTTGTGATAAAATAGGGACAGATTGTGGAGGAGAAGGCAAAATGCCCCCATGGTCAGGGGCCTCCTGAGTCTGAGTTCCAGGCGGGAAGTCCCACACCATCCCCTTTACTCCCTCAGGGCCCGGCACGGAGCAGGAGCTCAAGAAAGGTTTGTTGAATGAATAAAGGACTGGGCTGGGACCCTGAACTCCCCGGCCTCCACTGGCCTCTGCGTCAAGTGGACTTGAGTGAAAACGTCTGAGAAAAGCTGAGCGGGATGCAGCGTTTTGGAGGAGGGCCATCGGTGGCCCTTCTGGTTCAGATTTGAGCAGGGGGCTGCCCTCTCCCTGGGGTGGGGACTCCCGCCATCCTGGTGTCCTCATCTCCCCACAGCCTGCTTTAACTTTACAAACCAGAGGACAAGACAACGAGAGCTCTGCTTTCAAACAAACACCTTTTCTTGGCACAGCAACAGTTGGCAGAGCCCCCTGAACCACGTGTCGAGGCAGGAGAAGGTGGGAGAGAAGAGGAAACGGGCTTCAGCCATGCTCTGGAAGGAAGCTTCTCGCCCAGCACTCCTCAGGTGAGCTTGACAAACCAGCTCTCCATCAGCTCCCACAGCCTCAAGCTCCTCCCCAGTAGAGACGGGGATGAAACAGCATCACTCACCACTGACCCGAGTATCTTAGGGTCGTACTGGTGTCAGGGAAACAACTCGGCATTCGCGGCCAGGGATCGGTAGCAGATAGGTACATGGTCTGGCACCTTAGACGAGGCACCGTCTCTTCTACATGGAGACTGGCTGGGGAGTAACCCATCTACCCACCAGCCCTGACAGGTCTACTCACTAGGCCTTCTCTCCTGCCCTGGATGAGGGAAGTAACATCCTGGGAGGCTGCACACCTCCTTCCTCCTGCTGCAAATGACAACTGACTGGCCCCAGCCACCAGGCAGCACCTTGAGACGCAAATGCCAGCCTTCCTGTGAGGAGACCTTCGTGGCTGAATTAATTCATCTTGGAAATTGTTTAAGTTATATATTCTGTTTGGGAGGGGGTGCAAGGTAGAGGAGCAGGGAGAGACAGCGTCTTCTTCCTGTGTAATTACAAGACTTCATTCATTCAGATATGTTACATGGTGTTCTGGGTCAGTATGATATGCAAGGGTACAAGAAGCAACTGTTGACTGCATTTTGATCAAATTAACTTTGACTCCAAGACGGTCCTGCCAAGTGGATGAGAGGAAGGCCATTTCAGCCCTTATGGGGTCCTGCTCCCCCTCCCATTTTGGCCTGCAGGACAATCTGGGTGCTGTGTGGTGCTCCGACCATGCACAAAGGGCCTTGAACCTGAGTAACACCGGCACACTCGCTGTCAGCTGCAGGGTTGTGTGTGTGCTGCTCCCGTGCCACGCAAGGCAAATGAGGGATGTTGCCCAGGCTGAGAACTCCAGCCCCCTTGGAAGTCCTGTGTGACCTGGGCCCTGCCACCAGGAGCTTTAGCTCCCTCCCTCACTCTCTATTTGTCTCCAGAGTATGCCAACAAGGACACTTAGGAGTCTCTTTTTAAAAAAACAGATTAATATCTCAACAAGTTATAGTTTCTTAGATTTTTATTTCTGTTTTTGGAGGATGGGATATGCTGACCAAGTTTAAGCCATGCTTAATAGGCTTAGACGAAAAGAAAATGGCTTTCAAACAACCCTTCTAACTTATTATGTAATTATTTATACCCTGCCTCATTTCAAAAAGAATTTAAGGTGGGCTTAGAAAAACCCACACTGCCCTTTAAAAACAATAAGTGAATAAGGTAACCCTTTCCCCAAGGCTTGTGGAAGCTGTGCCAGGGCATCGGTCGCTAGTAGACGCCCTTGCAAACATGCGCCACCTCTGCTCAGAATTCTGAAGGCAAAGAGGCAGTTTCAGTTGTATTTGAAAATAAAGCTGTCCTCCTCCTCTTCCTCCTCCTCCTCCTCCTCCTCCTCCTGCTCCTCTGCCTTATCAAAGGAGGGGCCGGGAGGGGCTGGGCCAGGCCCTGGAGCAGGGCGGGGGTTCTGGGGATGGAATCAGGCCCCCCACAAAAGGCATGTTCAGGTCCCAACCCCTCGTCCTGAGGGTGTGCACCCATTTATAAAAACGACCTTTGAGGATGTGACTAGTCAAGGTGCCCACACTGAATGAGAGTGGGCCTTGACCCAATATGGCTCAAGTCCTTAGAAGCAGAGGAAATTGGAGCAAAAGGAGAAGCCTGGGGAGCAGTTAGAGGCTGGAAGGCAACAAAACCCAGCAGAGGAAGAAGACGGCGCCATGTGCATTGCCATGTGACAGGAAAGCCAAGGACAAGGACTGCCAGCAGCCAGTCCTGGAACGCCACAGTTTTCTTGGAGGAAGCAGCGCACTGCCGACACCTTGATGTGGACTTCTCCCAGCCTCAAAACTGTGAGCCACTAAATTCCCATTGTTTAAGCCAATCCACTGTAAGGTACTTGTTTTCACAGCCAGCAAACTAAATCATGGGGGGCGGGGGACACCAGTCTCCCTGGGAGCCTGGGGAACAAGGGCTTTGGCACTGGAGGGGCCTCAACGACCATCTCCTCACACTTGCTGCCCACCTCTTGCTGGACTGGGGAGGGGACGGAGACCCAAGGAGGGGCACGGCTGGGCCAGTGACACACAGGGCAGGGCGGGTCTTGAGGCCAGGGCTCTGCACCTCCCGTCAGCTCCTGGGTCCATGGAGTCAAAGACTCAGGGTACACCGGACCCGGCCTCCCAGGTCACGTCCCTTCCCCTCTCTCCCTCTGCCCCTTTCCGCTGAGTCGCCCACCAAGTCCTTACATCTGGGTCTCTTTCTGCCGTGGTACATTTCCTGCCGTCTTCCACTTCGCCCAGCTCCCTCCATCTCAACCTTTAGGGCTCCTCTAAGAGCTGACTGCTCTGTGATCCCCCGGGATTGGAGCAGACGCCCTGCTATGACTTCCAATGTCCTCCCTGTACAGCCCCCCAACACCCCCAGAGTTTTCATTTCTGAGGGGATGAGAGTTCTCAACCCCACGGCACTCTGGGCAGTTAGGAGACACCGACGCCATGCCAGCAGTGGTGGCTAGGCCTTTTATTGTTTTTGTACACTCTCTTCTGGAACATCTCTGTATTCGTAGTTATTATTTAATATTCACCTTCTTCATTACAACTTAACTGTTTTACTCACAGGTGGACCTTGCCCAGCTCCACTCCCTTCCCCACAAAAACCAAACATGCGGTGAGTGCCACCTGTGACAAAAGCTGCCGATCTCCACGGTAAGAAGATTCTTAAGCACCACGCCCTGGTTCTCTGAGCCACCCACCTGGCCAATGCCCTGGGCAGTCTCTGGATTAAAGCTGGGTCGTTTCCAGGCCCTGGGTGAATTAGGAACACGAGAGGGCCCGGGAGCCCTGCAACAGAGAGGAAGGAGCAAGGACTAGAAGGCGACGTCCCCGTCTGCTCCACCTGCTACTGGTGTTACAATCGTGTGCAAATCCCCTCTCGGTTTCCTTAGTGACACATAAAAAAGGAGTCAGACCATACTCCCCCATTGCCTGCCACATGGAGTGTTCACCTCTACTCTCTATAGACTGCGTGATGACAACGGGCCTCACCTTTCTCTGGCTTTCCAAAGATAAAAGGCACACTGTACACGCCCTTCAAAACACACGAACATTCACACACATACAGGCACACACACAGGTGACCCCTACAACTTCTCCAAGCTCTCATACTCTATGATTTATACATTTAGGCTCAAAGTCTCTGCTTTAATGAGTTCCTCAAATTGCCAGGGACTGTCAATTCCATACCCCAGTCTCCGCAGCTCTCTACCCTCTGAGGCTGTAGCTTTGTCACCAATATCAGCTGCCCACAGCAGCTTTGACAAGGAGTGATGGATCGACGAAACAGCAGGCAGAATTCCTTGGAGGAAAGACGTTACAGAAATGGGTTCATTTCACTGAAACAAATACTCATGGAGCAGGAACTACGTCGAGGGTGCTGAGCAAACAGAGGGGACAAAGAGAGGGCCAAGGCTGCATCTTGTGTGTGACCAGGAGAGGTTATTTAACCCAGAGTCACAGCTTCTGGATCTACCAAATGGGATGATAATAACTTGCCTACCTCCTGAGGTTGCTGAAAGGACTAAATGACGCTGTGGATTAAAGTGCTCACAGCAAACCCAAAGGCCAGCTCCCCACCCCTTCTCCCTTGGGGCAGAGAGATGGACAATGCCAGGTGCTTGTTTTCCCAGCCTCCTTTCAGCAAGAGCATGAATGAAAGTTGCCAGGGGCTTCAGGTAAAGATTTCCTACCCGATAAAAGGAAACCTCCCTTCTTCCCAATTCAGACGTTGTGTAGTAACGAGGTAATGCCAGGAGCTCTGGGAGCCATCTCCCAGGCATGAGGGGAAAGCCAAAAGAACCTCTCGAGGCAGGCTTACCCAAAGCACTGACCTCACGGGCCTGCGGGACATTCCCTTCAAACTTTCTATGTGTACTGACTCCTATTATTTAAGTCACATTGAGCAGAGTGATCTATTACTTGCAGCTGAAAACATTCCTAATGCAGCACTTAACACTCTAAGTGTACCAGAGTCCATTTCTACGCCAAATCAGTGCTGGAGATGTCCCGGAAGTGACTCAAGAACTACTGCCCATTCACAGTCTGAAAATGCCTTGCAAAGGGCAGAGTCTACAGAGCAGCCCTCAAAGCACCAGGCGGTTCGTAGGCATGGCCATGTGCCAGCTGCACAGCACCACGAAGCAGACAGGCCAGAAGGGGAGGAGGGGGCAGTGCCCCCCTTGAGGCTCACCTCAACTCTAATCCCACAAATGGAAATCAAGGACGTCTGTGCTTAAGTAATCCAGTTCTGTACAGGAGCCAGGCTCACGGCTACAGACACAGGGGCAGGGTCTGACTACGACCCCACCTCAGGGAAAGCTCCCCAGGGAAGGCCGTGAGGTTGCCAAAGCCATGGGAGGACGTGTGGGCACCTCGGAGCTGCCAGGGAATTCCCTGACCCAACCCATGGACTCAGTGAGACACGGTTGGGCTGCGATTCAAAAGGAGGCACCCAGGCCCACGGGGCAGCTCCCACCTAGCAAGACAGGACTTCCTGGGGCTGGGCGCTCAGTCTAGGCCTCTGGGAAGTCACACGTGCAAAGGTAAACATGACACTGGATTCTCTTTACTAGGCCCCTACTCTGGAAGCCCGTCCTGATCTCCCAGCTAGAAGAGCTTGCCCAGGGCAAAGTCTTTGCTGAACCTCTCACAGACACAGCCTTGCATTTCAGCTACTTGAATGGAGGTCCTTCCTCTCCACTGGACTCAGAGCCCAAGAGGACAAAGCACCATGCTTCCTGCAGCCCCCATGGCAGCTGACGTGGAGCCCTTCATAAGTAGGTGCTAAATAAAGGCTTGCTGAACCCACCAGCATGTCCAGAGACATTCAGTTAAAGAGGGGAAATTATGTCTGTGCTTATATCCCAAGTCAAGTGGTTATTATTATCACTAAAGGCAATTCTTCCACAGTAGATTTGTACTGTTGGGTCAGTTACGCATTGTCACCCACTGTCATGTCCACTCTGCCAGGTAAGGGGTATTACGTCCCTCCCACCTGTAAAGCACCACATGCCCCCTATCACAGTGGCAATGCTGCATTTACTTGACAGCAGTGGTCTCCCCCACTAGACTGTAAGGTCGGGGAGGGTGAGCTCAAGGTCAAGTTTTGTTCCTCCCAGCGCTACAGAATCTAGCACATGCCTGGATGCCGTAGGCCCTCAAAATGCAGCTTTTGGATGAATAAAGGAATTATACAGTGGAAGAAAAGGAAAAAAAGCAACACCACGTTCTTTCTATTAGGAAAGATAAAAGCTGTAAGAGAGATTAATAGTAAGACATACCTGCAGGGGAAGGAAACAGGCTTTGAGTTTTTTTGCTTTTTGTTTTCAGACAAGTCACCTATATCAAGCTTTCCCTGAGGCCTTGAGCACTCGAGGAAAAGCAGGTGCTAGACTTGGTGGGATGGAAGGTTCCCAAGGGAGGGCAACAACAAGAACCAAGCCAAGTGTCCCCGCGGTTTTGCTTATGTGACGGCACAGGGGCCAACGATGGCTGGACTGCAGGGCAGAAACCAAACCGCCAATGGCTAACTCGGTCCACGCGGGCTTTCCTGCTGGCCTGATGTACAATACGGGCAACAGGAAGGGCCAGACGTGCAAAAGACAGAATCACTTTAGTCTTATTACTGGTCGTCCCACACTCCCCCCACCCCACCCCCAATCTGGAAGGGGATTCGCTAGAACTGAGGCTTCTTACAGCCCACGTTACTGCAGCTGCGGCTCACAGTTCTGCACTTGGCTCACCCCCTTCACCTTGACCTAACGAGCTCCTCCCTGTCTGCCCAGCTACACTGGAAGTGAGCACAAAGACAGAGCTGCAGGGGAAAGAAAAGTTGAGGGCCCAAGGAGAGAACCATTTTAGGAAAGAGGATGAAAAGGAAGAGCTGAGCAGCTCAAAGCCCGAAGTCCAAAATCATCAGCATCCTCCAAACCATTAAAGCCCCATGCAGCTACCTAGATCCTGTGACCTATTATTAATAGGAAAAATAATGGATCTTCCCTGTATCACATATATAAATATGCTCAGCTGGAATCAACCTTTAAAAAATAATCGTCCAGGCTACTTGACGCCCCTTGCAATGGGACCTCAAATATCGGACAAGTCTTCCTGGGGAACCTCCACTCCTCTAAGCTGAGCCTTCACCCTGTGTTGTCTAAGAAAGGGGACTTAATTGAGATTAAAAAAAAAAAAAAAGAGTCTGGCTGAAACAAAGCAAACTCCTTTACAAAGGAGACTAATTAGTTTTGCGAAGCAAATGGAATATTGTACGATAGCCAACGATGTTTCTGGTGGCTAAATTTGAAGGCGGAAATTAATCCCACACAGAGTAACTGGCGAGGACCGGTTCCCGCAGCACTTAAGAGTTAAGGCCGTTTTCAAAGGGAGGGAACCCAAGGATTCAGAAAGTAAGCGCCCTGATGTATTATTTCATACCGCAGTAGTGGCTGTCATGTTTGCTTAAGGGCCAGCAGACCTCTACTAAACTTCAGTGGGATCTTAAGACAGTGAATCTCCAACGTGTTTGGAAGTCAGGGTACTTGGGAAATGAGATCAACATTTGAAAAGAGATAAACTAGGAACCATTTGATGAACAATAAATTTAACTATGTCACATGGAACTGATAGAAAAATCAAACTCACAAACACTCCTGCAGGGTAACAGAGAGAGGGAGAGAGAGAAACTAAGGAAGACTGGTCAGTAGATTGAGGGTTTTTTAAAGTTATTCATTTTATTTGTTGCTGCTTACGTAATCATTCTGTCTGTGACTAGTGCCTGCTGGCAGCCAAGCGTGAGCAGGTGCCAGGAGTCAGAAATATTCATGGATGAAAAACTTCAAGTTGGGAAAACTCTAGACATTGACTTTACTTTTCCTCTGAAAGCTGGGAAAAGGATGCCATTTCTTTCTTTTAGTGGCGGAACGCACCTCAGCCCACCTAGTGTGACACAGGAGCACAGCACAAAAACCACAGTGTTACAAGGTCTGAGGATTTTTTAATAACTTGTGTTCAATCCTGTCAAGGGACAGCACTTCTTGCTGGAATCCTCTGTGCAAAACAGGAGTCCAGGTGTCTTCCACGACAAACTGGGGAAGGCCCAGTAACTGCAGGCAGCAGTGAATTACCTGGGTTCCTACGTGTCCTGACTGGTCCCACGTGGCAGGCTCTCTGGACCCTGACATTGCTCAAATGAGAAGTTCTGCAGGAGCACCCCCAAAACATTCTACCACCAGAGGAGGTCACCATGAACCAGCACCTGCTCTGTTGACTTTCCACAGCAAACTGTGTTGGCCTGACTCTGGGATTTGGAGGACTTGATGCAGCACTGCAGTGGGCCCAGAGCCTTTCTAGAGAACATTCCGGTGTGGCTGCCGGCGTGCCTCTGGCCCACTGTCTCAGGGATGCAGATGACCATCCATCCACACAGGCAAGATCTCAGTCAGGCTGGCTGGCTCCCCTCACAATAGGGCACGTGTCCCAGCTGCTTCGCAGATTCTGAAAGAGCTTGAATCAACCCTCAGTCAGTAGCACAGAATCTCTGCAACGCAGCACTTTGTCAGAAAATGCTACTTGGGCTGAAAAACAGGTTATCAAACCAGATGCTTCTCCGGTTTAGTTTCTTCCTCTATAAAATGGGAGACAAGAGTTTGTTACCTCGCAGGGTTGTTGAACTATTTGCCGATTGAATGAGCTCTTTTATGTTAACACACATGGAGCAGTGAGGCAGCTTATTTTTATGATCCCTCCTCCAACTGATATTATTTTATCATAGTCTATTCATTCCTTAGATCGGTGTTTCCCAAACACTCATTCACATAGCACTGTCCTGAAACTTCCTGTGTTTTCACTGCCATTTATTTAGTATTTTTCATTATGTGGACTTGCTTTTCTTTTTTACTGAAATTTATTTTAAATGGAAACTGTACATCACCATGGTAAAGGGAAAACTAGTATCCTGTGCTATAACCAGAAGGCAAATGTAAAAAATAGACACAATGAAAACCAAACCCCGTGATTAGAATCAAGTCTGTTGCCTTCCTCTGTCTGTGCTAAAAGAAGGATTAGAGGTGCAGTAGCAACGCACTGAGACTTTCTCCTCCAAGTAATCAGAAACCAGGAAAGAGAGCTGAAAATCCTTCTCCCTGAAGGATTTGTGAATTAATGCCCAGGCTCCGTCCCTCTAAAACTCGACTGAAGCAGACATAAAATAATCTTGCTTGCCCACGCTCTGGGAGAATATGGCTCTAGAGCAGTGGTATCCATAGAACTTTCTCCAGTAATGGAAATATTTTCTATCTGCATTCTCCAATATGGAGTCACGTTTGGCTGTTGAGCACTTAAAATGTGGCTAGTGTGACTAAGGAAGTGAATTTTTAATTTCCTTTTCATTGTAATCGAAGATTATATGTTATATTGGACGACACAACTCCACTGAGAAAACTACATGTTCTGACCCTACCACCTTGGCTCTCCAGAATTTCAGTGCTTGTGTTCATTTTGGGGTTATGACCTTGGCTTTGGGGCTATATCCTTGACTTCCCTTGAGGGAATTCTTATGAAACCTGACAGTGAATTTCCTCACAAACATAATCAGGGATCATCTACTACATTTGTCACTATTGCTGAATCACAAAGCCCTGGGTAGACATTTCTTTTACAGCTCCCTTTAAGGAATTAACATATTGTCTCCTTATGAGCACTGAGAATTATCCAATTAACCACATTTCCATTTTCACAGTTGCTGCCAGGAAATTCACCCATTAATAAAGCAACTATGTAGGATCTCATGACAATTATATGTATTTTCCACTTTTCATTTAAAACTCTTTGTTCACATTTTATCTGACCCTGATATTTTATTTTTTACTTCTCTTTTATCATTCCAGTCTATGAGCTTCTCTAAATTAACTCAAATCTTTTGGGAAATTAAATTTAATGCATTTTCTTTAGAAAAACTAAGAAAAACAATGTCCAATGGTACCAGTATCTTAAAAGTCACCTTCTATCCAATATCATTTTACAGTTTAAAAAAAAAAAAAAGTCATAACAAGGGCTTTCTAAAATGATTCCAAACACATGCTCAGATCTTGCTCCTCAAGCACTAATCAGAAGCACCACTAGTTGAAAAGAGAAAAACAATTGCATGCAAGAGGTGCTATTTCACACACTGTAGCTTCAAGAAAGACTTCAGAGGGTCCAAGGTGTGGGTTTAAGTGGCTCTGGGTGATGTGGGAGATGCCCAGCCCATGGCTTGCTGAAATCTGGGACATGTCCTCAGTGCACTGGCTGGACCACCCCTAGGAAAGCTCTGGAAACAGTGAAGGATGGGGAGAGAACGGCTTTAATGCCACTCGACCGCTGTGGAAACAATCTCCCTGGCAACGGCATATTGCTGTGTCCGTCTCATTTCATAGCTGACTTTCAGAAGCTAGAAAGTGCCAAGTTGCTTTATGGGGTGAGGGGGGGAAAGGGCAAAAATGAAAGGCCAAGGAAACCTCTCAAATGATATCACATTTTAATTTCACTCTAAAATAAAGCTGTCTGCTTCATTTTTTTTTTTTTTTTTTAATCCACCAGGCAACACCTCCCAGCTTTCTAATGACCACAAAGCGGAACTTGAAGGGCACTGAAATAAGAGACTTTTTTTTGGGGGGGGGGGGGGTTAAAAAGAGAAAGAAAGGAAGAGAAGATATTCAGAATCTGTCGTATCTAATTCTCTTTTTTAAAACAGAGCTGAAAACATAATGAACCTTCTGATTTCTCCTAACACTCATTAGTGTGCTACTGTTGCCAACCTGAACACGTAAACTAAAATGACCTTCTGGTGCAAGCTTCTTTGTGAAACTTAAGCTCATTTTTTTGTACGACTGTAAAACTCACATGTATGTACTCAAACCCATTCCTGCGTATCACATGCTCACCACCAGTACCTGCCACCAAAGCCCAAATGTGGCGACCATTTGGAAGGCAAGAAGCAAGGACTGAGAGCCGTCTGTGTGCCACATGCTCCTAATCCCAACAACAGCTTTGTAAGGTTTGCATCATCATTATTTCTCTTTCACGGCTGAGGAAACTAACATTAGCCTAAGGTTACTGGATTCAAACCAGGGCTGCTATTTTCAAGCTCACTGTCCTTTTTTCATCACCCCAGTCGCTGGGGAAAACATCTTAATAGCCAAGAGGACTTCTTCAATAGGCCAATTCCCCATGAAGCAAGATGTCACAAAACTTGAGGCTTTTCACCGAGCTCATGGGGAGTAAGAACAGAACTTTGTGAAAATTCCTGTGATACAAGAGGACAGTAGAACCTGGGGGCAGTAAAGAGCGTGAAAACAAAACAGTGAACAGAATAGACTGAACATCAGGACCCACAGTAAGAAAGAGAAAGAAAGACAAAAAGGAGGATAAATAGGCAGCGCTGAAAGAAGCATCAGAAAGTCAGATAGAAAGATGGAAACTGGGGTTCCATTTACTGAGGCAAAATCACCTCCACGGCAAAGTTCTCACGCTCCAAGGCACTCAACCCCCATCTTCACCCCAAGGGATAGCGTTTTTGCTTATCACATATCCATTTTCAAAAGCCTGGTTTTCTTTGGGGAACCACCTGTCTCCACTCTCGGCTGACGTCAGCTCCAACCCTCCCTCCAGTGGAGTCACATGATCCTGAGCTGGCCAATCACAGAAGCCCATGTCCGACCGCGGAGTGAGGCACCACCCGCCAGTGGGAGGCGCCGACCCAAGCGCTGGTGGGAACTTCCCAGCAACCCTCAGGGACTCCAGCAGCGGGAGGGCGAGGGCCTCCCAAGTGGAGGGCTCCACCCCCCAGAGGCAGAACAGCCTCACAAGCAGGAAGGGGGGACCCCCGCGCTCACCTGGTACACGTGGAACGCATTCGCTGCCTTGCCCCGGAGGAACACCGATGGGATCCAGACATTGATCAGCGCCCGGTTGGATCTGACCGAGAGAGAGATCAAAATTGGTCATTTCAATCTTAAATTAAAAAAAAAAAAAAAAAAAAAGCCAATCTTCCCTTTTAAAAGGCATTACGTAGAAGCCATTTATGACAACCTGTATTACACTTAGTAGGAAACTAAAGGACAGGCTAAGTCTCATCATTCAGTCCCCCAAGACTATCTTTAAGGGCAGTTTGTTTATAAATACATTTAGCATGTCTGTATGTACATGCATGCCACAGTGCCCTGCCGTGGGAAAGAGCTAGAATAGCTCTGGCTGCGTGGCCTCGGCCAGAATTAGTCTGAACCTCGGCTTCCTCATCCAGAACAAAGGGACAGGCGTTGGAAGCCCTAGTGACGCTGTGAAGGGCTGTGTGCAGTGAGGCCACTGAGCTCCTGCTCACCCAGTGGGGTCACTGCCCTCCTCCTTGTGCCCATGTGAGACCCTGAGTCCCACTTTAGGATCAGCCTCCATGGAAGAGCTCAGAAGAACATTCTGGCTATCAGAGTGACAGCTGGTGGAGGGGGAGCCAGGGAGGAACACAACAGAAAATGGCAAACTGGAAAACCAGGATGTCGGGGCCCAAATACTCTTTCAACTTTTCCAAAAACATTTTGTCTATGGGTCTAATCAAGCCCTTTTTAAGTTCAAATATAACAACTTTTACTGAGTACCTCCAATGTGTGGGTCCATGCTTTGACTTATCTGATACCATGCAATCCTCCCATGGGCTAGTTAAGTGATTTTCAAGGGTAATTTTGTTATTTTGGTTATATGACAATTTTGCCTTATGTGATGGCTTTAAACTTATAAGCCATTATATGTACACACTCACACACGCCACCTCCAAACTCCCGCCTGGCTGGATCCATAGAGATGACAAGTTGACTGCCACTGAAATTTCAAGATCAATAACTACAGCTATCAAGACGGTCCTGCATGATTCTGGATGTTCTCCTGCCTTGGCCTCTACTCAGAGCTGTCCAGGATTAAAAGCTTTTTTCTCCAAACTCCCTTTCTCTGAAGAGCAGCTCATAAAAATTCACCAGCCTCCTGGGCTTGGAGCATAGTTTGAAATAATGATGGAAGATTCCACAATGCAACATTTTCACAACCTCAAGAGTAAAGAGCTTTTTATTTTCATAAAGAAAATAGCCCTTCAGGCAATGGTTCTCTCCTGAAGCAGCATTTCTTCTGCGTTTGAACTGAGGTGGTGGCATCCTTCATGGGGCAAAATAAGCCCTACTGATCACTTCTCCAGGGCTCAAAGTACAAACTGCAATTGTGAGCCATCAAATTGGTTTGCATATCTAATGACAATCTTCCTGTAAAGGTCCCCAAATTGTGTCAGTGCCCAGAGTGGTCCCTTTCACTTATCTTCCAGAGGGGGTGCAGGAGGACATCTAACACTCTGTTTTATGTTAACCTTCCTGGAGAGGGGAAGGCTGGACAACTTCCCAAGGCTGCAGTGAGGTCAGCCCAGGCTGGGTAGGTGCTTCTCCCTTTCTAAGCCTCTCCTACGTGCTTTCATAATTGATTGGTTACCATCTTCCTCCCTGATATGAGTTCATTGTTCATATATCCACTCATTAAACAAGTATTTTTTGAGAACCTACTACATTACAGAGATAGAACAATAAACAAAGCAGATGTGGTGCCTGCCCTCAGGGAGCGTGCAGTCTATTATCTCAGGAGGGAGACAAATCTCCATAAAAATGACTGAATTACCATCATGACAAGTACCACCCAGGAACACTGGATGCCAGTGAGCAGAGCAGGGGCCTGATTTGGCCAGGGGCACCTGAGGCTTCCTTGGGGAAGCAATATTTGGGCCAGGCTTTCAGAAACATGGAGGAGAGTTGGCCAAGGTGGGGAGGGGAGTCTGAGGATGGGACTGTTCCTTAAGGCACAGGAAAGGCATTTCTGAAGAGCAGAGTCTAGATCCAGACCACCTGGGTTTCCATCCTGGCTCAAATCCCTTGGCTATAAAACGATGCCCATCTAAGACGGCTGCTGAGGGGCTGAACGGGGTTACAGCAGGCCTGGCACAGAGTAAAGGCCGTGTACATTTGAGTTAAATAAATACAATAAACATTAGGTGGGGTCAGGTCAGCGGGGGTGGCTGGTGTGCAAGGAGGGAAGAGGGAGGCTCTAGATGAAACAGGAGGTTGACCAGGGACTTCCCTGTAAGCCCCATGAGGACTCTGGTCTTCCTGCTGAGGGGGGAATGGCCCCATTGCTGCCCTCTGGCCTCACTGCAGAGGAGCACGCAGGTCAGGAGGATGTTGCCAGCCTCCAGGGACAAGATGATGTGGGCTGCACGGGCAGAGGCTGCTAGAGGGCAGGGGCTGGCTTGTTCACCCCCCACCAGGCACCCGGCCTGTTACCTGACCTCCAATAAGTGCTCGGAAAATTCTTGCTTTCACAAGGAGTCTCTTTTGCCTCACCACCCACTGCACCCGTCATCTCTGAGATCCCCCCTCTGTGGCTTTCACCCCTTTTCCCAGCTTGGCCCCACCCTGCCTGCTGCCAGGCTGACATCCTGTTTCATCTTCATGCTGTGCTCCCCACCCACAAGCCCACAGGAGGCCGACTCGCCCTGGGTTCTCATCCTTCACCTCTTAGCCACCTCGGCCTCTCACCTACCAACCTAGCCTCCTCCTCTGCCAGTACTCAGTGCTCTTTGAGGCCCTCTGTGGTCTTCGTAATCTCACTGTGGTTACTGATACAACCCCGCAAGCTCGGTGTCCTCATGAATAAGGAAACTAAGGAGCAGCAAGGTCACGTGGCCTGCCCAAGGTCACACCGATGGAGCCCTCAGCTAAGATTTCAATGCAGGTCAGCCTAACTGACACTAATGTTCTTTCCAAAGCCCTCCCCTCCCTCTCCAGGAGGAGGATTTTCCCAGCTGACACCTTCTCTGGAGAAGCTGAACCTTCTTCCACTCACCACGACCGAATGAGAGAGGAGGGAGGTTCTGCCGGCCCATAGCCAGGACTCACCCCACCTTCTTCACAGTCCAAGGCAATCGTCTGCCCACAAACCAAGGCAATCCGCTCAGAAATAAACACTTGGAAGACCAACTAAACTCCTTAAGGGTTATCAACAGAGGCATTAAATGGAACCAAATCCAACCAAAAATCAGACCAGTGCACTGAACCACTGCTGGTTCCGCTAGCCCAGGGGTCATGAACTCAACTGCCTCCAGCAGATAATGAAATGACAACACAGGCCGGGGCAGTGCAACAGGGAGGAACGGGGGCTGTGGTGCTCTGCAGGAGACAACCAACTGTGGCCACGCAGGGATGTGGGTCCATGAGTCAAGGAAAATAGAGAATTCTGAAGTTTTAGGTGAAATCTCCCATCATTTAAATGCCAGCAAAAATTCAAAAACAACAACAATAAATCAATGTTTTAAATACCCAACAGGGAAATACAATATGCTGGAAGGCTAGGCTCAGGCAAACAGCTCCCCACCTCCACAATAACCAAATCAGCATTGTGCAGATTTAAACAATGATTTCTGTTCCTCCCCACGGGCTTCTGGGACACAAGCCAAACAACAGAACCCTATTTCTAAGGATCCCCTCATGAGCAGACGCCCTGGACTTACATTTCAAAATCCGACAAACTCTGGTCTTCGGATGTCTGACTCAAATCTCCAGGCACCTGCCATCAGGAGAGGGGAAGGGAGGGAGAGAAAACGCAGAACAGTTACTACGGTTTACATAACGATGGAAGGATTCTGCCTCTCAGTGACTGCCGAACATTTTCCCTTTAGCGTGAGGTGGAAGAGCAGTTACTGGAAAACAATAAGAGATTTTGTGGAGGGATGGTTGGGGACTGTGTTGCAGTAATAAAAATATGCCACCATGAGAGATCTCAATTATGTTTATGGGAAAAGGACTGCTGATCCTATTGAGATCATCACAGGCACGTACAAGCATGTAATTTTGGAACTGTAAAGGCCTAATTAGGATTGGAGATGTCGGGTATCAGATGTGCGGTGGGAAAAACAGTCACTGTTGTCTGATGAGCACCACTCACACACACAGGCAGGCGCTGCACACGAATGTCCAAGGCCAGTGTCATCCCCAAAAGGGGCTCCACCCTATCCTCCTCCTAACGTATGAGCAATCTAGTCAGCAGAACGCAGTTTCCCCTTCAGACTCACAAGGGCCACAGGAGAACAGGATTTGGAGAGAGAAACTAAACGGCCTGGCACCCCTCAGGGCCCCCATCGGCATCGCTTAGGGGTCTGACCATACTCCTTGGGGGGAGCTGAGAACCCAGGAGGTGCCCATCTGCCGGGGTGACCTCAGGCAAGCCCTGCACCTCCCTCGCCCTCAGCTGGGAAGATGGATTCTCAGGGCTGCCACAGGATTCACAATTGCTTTGTAAAGTCATTAGCAGAGTGGCCAGCACTCAGCAGACGCTCAATATATGGTGACATTATTGTCAAAAGAACGGGAATGAGCTTTCTTTTTTGATCCAATCAAATCTGAACTGGCGAGATTTTTAAGAATTTTGGTCAAGACTAAGAGGATACAAGCGGAATAGAGAAGGGAGTGGTGTGACGAGGAAGAGGAGGAGAACATTTGTGTCGTACCTTGCACGCTTCACACCTTACACCTTACACAGGTTATCTACCATCTTTATCACAGGAATGGGAAGCAGTCCCCTCATTTATAAATGAAGACAAAGTCTCAGAGCAGTCACGTCATGTGCCAAGGTCACACAGCTAGGAAGAGGCAAAGCCAGGATTCAAATCCAGCCCTCCCAAAGGCTTTCTGTTATGAATCCTCAGCAAACAGCGGGAAAGTCAGTGCACTAGAAGGCAAATGAAGGGGAGGCCTGAAGACGATCTGCCTGCATAAAGATTTGGAAGACCCTAGGGGGAATTCCTAAAGAAACAGTGGGTTCTGCCTTTGGGGCAGGAGAATGCAGTAGTTACAGAGCCCAGGCTCTCGGCATCAAATCCCAGTCGCCTCTTCCTGACTGCGTGGTCATAAGCAACTCATTGGGCCCCCTGCGCTGCCCTGCCCTCACCTGTAAAACAGGGACAATTGCAGTAACACGCACAGGGTTGTCCTGAGGACAGAGTGAGTTAACACCTCTAAACTGCTCCCAACAGTGCCAGGCAAACAGGAAGTTCCCAGTAAAGGATGGTGGCCTAAAATATTAACATGGCCCTTTCTGAGAAGTAAAGGCAATGTGCTCTGCTCTTCTCAACACTGGAGGTAAAATCTGCTCTGCCAACTCCAAGGGGTGCCTCTCACACCATACGGGGCAGCCTAGAGGGAGAATGAGGCAAAACGAGGCCTCTACACATATCCGGAGTTAAGCAAGTAAACTGGGTTCAGGCAGCAGGCCCTACTGAGAGACTCCTGTGAACACAGCAAGGAGTTTCATAGACCTGAGGCCTCACTGGTCCAGGAATTTGCTGGGCTGGGGTTAGCATGGCCTCACTGTTACGGCAAGACCATTACTCTCCTGTGGGTGGCTGGGAGGAGACATGGTACACTCCATCAGGGAGGTAATGCGGTCACATGTTTCAAAACCTCTGAAAACATGCAGGCCCTTTCACCCAGAACTGCAGTCCCAGAATTTATCCAGGGGAAACAATCGGAGACACCAACCAAGACTTACACTGAAGATCATTCCCCTTTTTGTTGCTTAGACAAGTAAAAAAAAGAAAAGAGAAGAAAAGAAACAATCTAAAGGAATGGTCCATGAAATTATGGCTTATCTACATGAGATGGCCAGGTTAAAAAAAATAAAAGGTTTTCTGTATACATATATATAAACACATTCTTAAAGGTACAGGCATAAAAATAATTCTGGAAAAATATGCAGGAAAATAGTAACAGTGGCTACCACTGACAACAGATTAGGAGTGGTGCTGGAGGGAAGAGAGACTAATTTTCCATTTGCTACCTTTCTGTAAGATAAAATACATCTCTAAGATGGAGTGCTAAAATAACAAAACCTGAGCACACTTTTGAAGAATGAGATAGCTTTCTGTGCACTCTTGTGGATCTCCAGGATAGCATGTTGAGTGAAAGCAAAAGCACCCCCTGGGTGTAAAAAGGAGAATTACAAATATCAAATTGTATTTGTTTGCTTTTGCATCAAGAAGCTATAGAAGCAAAATACAAGGCACTAATAAAAGGGGCACCTGTGGTGCTGGTGGATGGGGTTGGGGGCAGCTCACAACACTGGGAGTTGGGCTTTTCATTGAACAAACACCCTTTCATTTCATTGAGTTTTTAAGTAAATCAAATGTATTACCAATTGAACACACAAATTCAAAACTGTAGCCCCCTCCAATAAATTTTTGATAAATTTTAATGGAATAGGAAAAAGCTCATGGTATCTGTTTAATAAAGGGCACAGGCTAAAACTGCACATGCCCAGGACGATTCCTAAATATGACTTACAATGCCTGTGTGTCAGTCAGGCTGGAGTGAAATACAGCAGCAAGATGACAGATAGCTCACAGGGATGGAAAATTAATTTCTATTATATTTTGTACTCTTCTATGCTTTCTACAATGAAGAAGTATTAATCCTGTAATAATTACTGTGCATATTATATATTAAGTGTGTATCTTATGACTATGTAAAGTAAATAAAAACTTCTTCCCAATTCCCACCCACCTCCACCCCATATCATCTCACTAGGATTCTGTGAGCCGAGCCGGGTAGGAAGGACTCCGCCTTTAAACTCTCAGGCATCAGAGTTGGAAAAAGGCAGAGGGAGGGTTCTGGAGACCCACCTCCTGCCAGGCGACACCCACCCTCCCCTTCACTCCCGCGTAGAACCGAGTGGAAGTGCTCCTTGCCGGTGGGGACTGTAGGGCAGCTGCCCTCAGCGCCTCCTTTCCTCAGAGCGTCCCCCTCAGCACCTGAGGCAGCCGTATGAGGGTCAAGGAAAGGGCTCTAAGGAGGAACTCAAAGTATTAGACACCCGCTCCGGCATTCTGCCAACTCCCGCCTCCCTTCAATGTGCCACATTTCAGACGGAAGGTGAGCAGAGCTTGCCCTGAGGGAACCTCTTTCACAACAAGGAAGGTTCTGACTCTACCCACACAGCAGAAGGGAAGGTGACCGAAAAGACCCAAGCGAAAGAGAGGATGGTGTTTTAAAGGATGGACATCCCTTTACAGTCTCACTACTGCAGACAGGAGCTGATCTGTGTGCCCTTGGGTTGACCAGAGGTGGCTGGTGGGCTTCTTGCCCACCATGCTCCCTTCTTGCAAACAGAACTCTCCGCCAACACACAGGACTGGGCTTGTCATTGGGGGAAACCCTCTGGGTGGAGACTGGGTTCATTTATTTTTCCATTTCCAGAATCTAAACCCAGGATGCCTCCCCATAAGCTAAATCAGAGGTCGGCAAACCATGGCCCACAAGCCAATTCAACCTGTTCTTCTAAATGAACAACCTGTTCTTGTAAATACAGTTTCACTGGAACACAGTCACACCACCGTGATGTCTATGTTTTATCTCTGACTGCTTTCATGTCACAGAAACAGAGTGGAATAGCTGTGACAGAGATAGCATGGCCTGCAAAACCGAAAATATTTACTCTCTGGTCATTTGTAGAAAAAGTGTGCCAACTTCTACTCCTGATAACGGAACAGATGTAGAGGGATTATTTGTAACTTCAGGGAAACACGTCAGGAAGAAACCTTTGAGCTCCACGGCTTCATGAAATGACACACGGTAGCTATCACAGTAGCTTGAGGATAAAGTGAGGCCCCAGCTCTTGATGCAGAAAGGATGAGAAATGGCCTTTAAGGAGCCAGCATTTATGTGCCTTCACTCACGGACTCCTCGGAGCAGCCTTGAGACATGAAAATTATGCTTCCCATCTTCCACGGGAGCTCACAGAGGATAGGTGTGGTTCCCCCAGGAAAGCAAGAACCCCAAGCCAGACTTGGCCAAATCCCAAGCTGTGCTTTTTCCACTACACCTGCCACCTCCCCAGGAGAAACCTGGGTGCCAAACAAGAATCCAGGCTCATCCCTGAAGGCCTTTTACTCCCCTTCTCCAGGAGGGAAGCCGCAAGGCTTGGCATCTCAGAAAGGCAGTTTCTTGAAACGAGAAGTGAAGATGCTCGGGCAGTTGGAGCAGGAGTACGTCTCTGCACTTGCTGCTAACTACACGTATGGCCTGTATTTTTAACATTACAAGTGTGATGACTGCAAGTGCAATGAGGAGGCGCCGTGCTAGCTGTTAATTTGCAGATAAAAGCAAAATGACTCTGGAATGTTTCCTCCCAGAGGAATTCTTCCTGGAATTTAATTTTCACCACTTAGAAGTAAGAAATCCCCATTCTGGAGGCCGCTCTAGGTAGTGTGAGGGGTTTGTTTCTCATGAAGCTCTTTTTTTGAGAAGTTATGGCTCCTGAGGTCCTATAGAAAGACCGGGAGGACCCGGGCCTCGCCATTTATTAACTGTGAAACCTTGAGCAAGTTTTATAACTCCTCTGTGCCTCAGTTTCCTCGTCTGTAAAATAGGGCCACTACTCATCCACTGGGACCACTGCAATGTCAAATAAGATAAACTTGTAAAATGCCAGCACACTGCCTGCTCTATAATAATGTATTAGTCAGGGGTCTTCAAAAACAAGCAAACAAAAAACACACAGAAGATTTATTATAAGGAATTGGCTCATCAACGGTGGGGACCGGCAATTCCAAACCCTACAGGGCAGGTCACAGGCTGTACACTTCAGTAAGGGTGATGGCTCAAGTCCTTAGTCTGAAAACCCAGGGGAAACTGGTTGGCTACAGATTCCAGCAAGGGTCAAGGCTAAAGCTGAGACAGAAATCCTTCTTCTGACCTTGTAAATCTTTAGTTCTGGCTTTTAAGACCTCCAGCTAATTGGATAAGGAGACTCCCCACATTGCTGAGGGCAATCTCCTTTGTTGACTGAAGATGCAATCAGCCATGGATGCAATCAACTGATTATAGATGTAAATCCCAGGCAGGAAATACCCTCACAGTAACAAGCAAACCAGTGTTTGACCAGACTGGACACCATAACTTAGCGAAGCTGATACATGAAACTAACCATCACAAATGATCAGCTCTCAAAAAGTGGCACCTTCTCCTTTACTTCCCTGTACCAAAACGGTAACAGGAATGAGGGTGCAGCCTGCTGGGAACCTGGAGTGCTCCTTTAACAATCTCCCTCTCAGCTCGTTTTTGGTAGGAACCTTTTCTTTGCTTTTAAGAATCCAAAGTTTGTCCTGATCTGCCTCTGGGGAATCTCAGGGCACACGCACTGGCCATTCTCAGCAGAGCACTGTGCCACTGGGAAGAGTGGATGCTAGAGAAAGCTGTCGGCTTTCTCCCTGGGCCGCTGCATTTGCTAGACCCATTCAGTTGTGCAACAAGGAACAAAGAGAATCTAACAGCCCCGCTTCCCTGCCAATCAGTGCTAAGTGCTCAGGCACCAGGAAGTGACTAGCCAACTCAGTGTCTGTGTATCGTTATGGAAGCCTGGGTGCTGTGCCCCCTCTCTCTCACTCTCTGTCTCTTATTTAACCTATCCTTCATTCTGGAACAGAAAGCTTTTTATTTTAGTTTTTATCCCTTCAGCTCTTTTCTTACTAACACTAAGCTGGCATCTGCATTTGCCACTTGTCTAGAATGAGTCATCCCAGGCTGAAAACACACATGGCGTTTCTGTCACCTGTGGTTTCAAGGTTTCATTTTTTTTTTTAGCAAATTCTCTTGCATGGCATCTTACCAGGAGCCCCATGTCAGTGGCAGTGCCACCGGTGCTTACAGGACAGCAGTCTGCTGCCAGCAGAGCTGAGGGACTCAGTTTTGGGGAGAGTGGCTGAGAGCATGGAGCCGGGAGCCAGCCGCCCTCGTTCAAATGCCGGTTTTCCTCTTCCTAGTGGTGTGAGCTTGGCAAGTTACTCGACCTCTCTGTGCCCCAGTTTCTACCTCTGTAGAATAGAAATAATAATTCTACCTCCCCCATAGGGTCATTGAGGAGATTCAATGAGACGATTTATGTAAAGCGCTTGGGAGAGTGCCTGAAACCTCAGGGCTCCGAGCAAGCAGAACTATTGCGACACTACGCCACACCGAGTCCCAGGCGGGGCCCTTAGCTGGTCCCAAGGCTCACAAGAATTGCCCTGGTCTTCAGTCCACAGGCCCAGAAACATATGTGGACCAGGCTGTGCTGCCTGGGGAGCCGGAGGTGAGGGAGGAGGATTTATGTAATGGCTGGGTGGACACACTGCAATCTGTCCAACGGCAGCATCTGTGACTGGTGGGGTACACCTAGCCCAGGCGGGGTTGCCCCTGTGTGTACCCAGACAGAGGCAGGTATGCTGGGGCTGGAGAAAGGATCTCAGGTTTCCAGAAGGTCTGAGGTGCCCCTTGCTTCTCAGAACATGGCAGAATGGGCTGCTAAGATTCAGGCCTTGGAAGTGGCACATCCCATTAGTCCTGGGCAGCGTGGTCCCTCGTGCTGCCATGCGTCCCAACCTCACCAATTCCTTATATGTCCTCCACATGACAAGACCTGAAAGGTTACTTTAGAAAGTAACCCAGGTGGTGTTCCGTCTGGTCTTTCGGTCAGTCTGTACCTATGACTGTCATTTGTTAATACAGCCGTTGTCCAAAGCACAAAGGCTCTGCTTCATCTGTATGTCTGTTTGGGTGGTTTGGGACACCTGTCAAAGATTGGAGGAGGGTGACTCTAGTGCTGACAAGCCCCTCAGTGGAGAAGAGCCTGCTCTGGTCCAGAGCGGGGGGTGAGGGAGAAGCCCTGAGCTCTTGTCTCCTTCTGCCTCCCCACCCCCCTTGGTGCTACGGCCTCTTCTTAGAGCCCAGGGGCCCTGTGGGACACAGCTGGAAAGCCACTACCCCATAAAGAAAGAATCCACATCCCTAAGGACAACAACCAAGATCTTCAAGAAACTACTTGTCTAGATTCACTTCCTGCCGCTGGCCACATCCACTTACACAGTTATCCACAACTCCACAAATGTGGATCTTTCTTAGTTTACATCTTTCCAAGCCTGCAAAGCTCAGGGGTCCCCATTCTGTAAAGCCTTTGAACCTGACATTCCACTCTACCTGACAGAGCTGACAGTGCCCCTTTTTCCCCACAGTACTCGTCTGTGTGTCTATCCCAGCACCCCCACACTGCCTTGAGACCTTCACTTTGCTTCCTATTTCCCTTAGAGTCTGCAAGCTGACTGAGCTCCGGGGCTGAGTCTCCACTCATCTGGAGCCCCCAGGGCCCACCACGGTTCCTGGGGATGGGGTGACACCACATGATAACATGCCTTTCTATTGGAACAGATCTGGAAAGAGATGTGGAGGAGAAGCACCAAACTTGCCAGGGCAGTTATCCCCAGGGAGGGGAGTGGCCAAAGAGATTTTTAACTTTAACTTAATGACAGAATTTTTACATTGGGCATGTATTCATGTATTACTTGTGTCTTCTAAAAAAAAAAAAAAAAATAGCAGATGTAGAAGTTTGAGGTGGCCCCCAAAAGATCTGCCTAGGCCCTACCCCCAGAACCTAGGAATGTGACCTGATCTGGAAAAGGGGTTCTTGTAGACATAATTGAGATGAGAGCCATCCTGGGTTATCCAAGTGAGCCCTAAATCCAATGACAAGTGTCTTGGAGATCCCGAAAGGAGAGACATGCAGGAAGAAGGGAACAGCACGTGAAGATGGAGGCAGAGACAGGAGCGATCCAATGACAAGCCAAGGGATGTCTGGAGCCACCAGAAGCTGGACGAGACAAGGAAAGATCCTCCCTAGAGCCTTCGGAGGGAGCAAGGCCCTGCTGACACCTTGGCTTTGGACTACGGCCTTCAGAGCTGCGAGAGAAGAAACGTGTGCTGCTTTACACCCCCAGTTTGTGGCAATTTGGTAGAGGAGTAGCCTTGGGAAACATGCACTGAACTCTTGCTTGGTGCCAGGCCCCATGCTACACATTTTGTATATCTCATCACCCTAAGGGGTAGATACTACAACGATCTTCATTTTACAGATGGGGAAACTGAGGCTTGGAGGGTTTATTTAACTTGCCCAAGGGCACAGGGTTGTAAATGGCACAGCCAGGACTGGTGCCAGAGGAGGATCTCGAGTCCATATCTTTAAGCCACTGGCCATAAGACAGCCTAGAGAGAGGCTCTGGGGTTACACAGGTCTAGGCCTGCACTATGACTTTGCTATGTGAACCAAGACACCCTACTACTCTGAGCTTCACTTTTCTCTTCTATAAAGTGGGGAAATAATATTGCCCTGCTAGGCTTCCTATGGATTACGTGAAAGAGTGAAAATACAGAGCCGGGCGCACTGCAGCCCCCAGAGGAGGTGCTCACTGGACATCTCCTGGATGAATGAAACGGGCAGTGCCCAGGCCCGGCTGCTGTCTCCCCTGAGCTGGGGCCCAGGTGCTCGTCGTCCATGGGGACAGTCACTTCATAAGGCCAGGGGTAGGGAGCACTCAGAGCCTTGATCCTCTTCACCACGATGAAGTTGAGGACTGGAGGTCAAACCATTTTCTATATTCACTCTTCCCACCTCCATCCACCATGGGCTTTTGGAAATGCCAGATGGCTGGGTGGATGGATGGGCAAATAAACTTCCCAGAACAGTTCAGGCAGCTGATTAGCCTCAGGAGTTCCATTCTTCAGACTAGAGATTCTGGCACTAATGGCAGAATGTAAGAAAGAATTCTTGGAGCCAAGCTCTCTGTCCTCAAACACCAAGAAATCACATTCTGGTACCTTTCTCCTGGGCAACTTGTTCTGTGGCATTCAACAGTGAAGACCAGCAGTAACTCCAAAACAGTGCCTTCCAGAAACACTCATACGTGGAGGCTAACACTCCCCCCCACCCCACACCAGCACCTCCCAGGACCAATGAACAATGGCCTCATCACGGCTGAGCAGCCCCACTGCTGGCAGTGATGACTTAGGAATCCAATCACCAAAACCCTCAATTAGAGACCCCAAACCATTCCCCAGAGAGATCAGATGCAAAAGGCAGCTCTGCTAAGGAGAAATCGGCCTAATTTTCAATCTGTCTTTTGTCAATAAGCAATAAATGATCAAGGGCTGCTAATTAAGGTGACAGGCATGGTGCAATTTAACATCCCTTTTATGATTACATCTCCCAACACGTGAGGCTTCCCCAGCTCCCTCTGCTAGCGATGACTCCTTGAGAGGAGGTTTTTGGAACTGAGTCAAAGCAATAAAAGGATTCAGTCCCAGCCCCACAGCCTGTCCCCTGCTCTACTTCTAACAAGCTGAGTGGTATCAGGCAAGTCATTTCCCTGTGTTGAGCTTCTGTTTCTCCCTAAGGAGAGGCAGGGGCAGGATACAGGAGGGGGTCGGGGGTGGGGGGACTGTTGTTGTCTGCTGCCCAGCATCCAACCCCCTCCCAGGAACTCACTCCACCAAGATATTCGTGTGGAATGAACCCCAGTCCTGATCCAGGTAAGCACTGAATAGCTTAAGTCAATCAGCACATCCTGCCCTCCTGGCCACAGTGACTGGTTCAGAATTGGTCAATGAACGAAGCTCGATTAATCAGAGTGAGCCTCGGGGTTTTGCTGGCAATGTTGGTTATCAGCTCACTCTTTCTCTTGAGGAGGAGGGTGAGGGTGAATGGCCTGGGACCACTGCAACTACTGTTGTTTCCATGAGAGGAGCAGTCCTGGGGGTGAAGCGGAAGAGGGCAGTGATGACAGAATCATACAGAAATGGACCAAGGTCTCAAGGAAATTGCAAACCTCTGGGTCAGTACAGAGCTGAAACTCGCCTACTTCTGGTCTTTTGGGTTATCTAATGCAATAAGTTCCTTGCTTTGCTGAACTGGGTTCTCTGTGTATTTCACTGAAAGCATCCTAACTGATACAGAAACAATGACCCTAAAAGTCCCTTCCAGCGTGAGCATTTTATTTTATTCTATAAGCTTCCCTAGCAAAGCCAAGCCCTAAAAACAAAAACCCAAAGGAGAACCCTCAGTCCCTGCTGCCAAGGAGAGATTCTGAACTACTTAAGGACACAGGCCATGTCTCTCTTGTCTTTCTTCTCCAGTACAAAGCACAGTACTCAGAATTCAGCAAACCGAGAAACTAGGCACAAAGTGAATGAACGGATCAGTAAGACAAAGATTTGCAAACTGTAGGTTCCTAGAGAAGCTTGAATTCTCTCATCAGCATCACTGCCACCACCACAACCACATCTAGCACCATTAGTGAGTGCTTACCGGGTGCCAGGAACTAGACTTTACATGTATCATCTGGCTGAGTCCTCATAACCACCCTGGGAGGCAGGTTCGGCAGCCACCTGTGGAAACCATCAGGGCTGCTCACACGGCAAAACGTGCTTCCCCACCCAGCTGCGGGTAGGTGCATCCATGGGACCTGCTCTGCCAATGAAATAAGAGAGAAGGGCCATGTGTCATTTCTGAGTGGAAGCTCTAAGAGCCAGTGTGCACTTGGCTGGACTCTCTTGTCCCTCTGCCACAGCCAGGGCCTCCCAGGATAGCGGTAGCTTGCAGCAGAGCCCAGCCAACCCACGAAGGACAAGTAACATGAAAGAGACAGGCACCTTTGTTGCTTTCCGTTCATGAAATTCTGAAGTGGTGTGTTCCTGAAGCATAATCCAGCCTACCCTGATGCACAGATGTGAAAGCTGAGGCTCAAAGAAGTAAAGCATCTTGCCCAATGCCTCAACGTGAATGAGATGGACAGGGTTTCATAGGCCTGGAAGACACAGAAAGCCCCGGCTGCTGTTCCCTGCGTTCTGGGAGCACGTGACTCCCCTTCAAGCCAGCTGACTTAGGACTTCCCATGAGAGCCTTGTCCACATGCTCCCGGCTGGACAACCCAGGAGCAGGAGAACAGAGGCGTCTGATGGTCACCTTTGGACCTCAGAGACCAAGTCTACCCCAAGAAAGAGTAAAACTCACAGAGACCAAGTTCCCCAAACCAAACCACAAGACATATGAGATCACATGCTTGTGAGATTATATACAATGCAATAAAATAGAAAAATGTAGAGAGACAGAGGAAAGGATAAACTAGGAGTGTTATTGAAGACGTGACCAAAGAGAGTCAGTTATGTAGCATTTCCTGCTGTGGAATTCCTGCATGATGAATTTCTGCATGATCAACTAAAGGAGAGCAGTAAATCTGATTCAGATGCCTGGTGGCCAGTGTGAAGAGTGAAAAAGAACTAGTCACTAAGATTCGTTTTGTCCACAAAACAACCAGTGTTTACTTAGAAGTGGTACAACTTCTCCAGGCATTAGGACCCAAGAGAACTCTCTCCTGTGGGTGCTCCTAAAGGAGGGATGTGATCTAGGAGGTGTCTTCAGCAACATTCCTTCTGAAAGAGACTGCCATGATCCCTGTCTCCTGGTGATCACACCCATGAGCTCCCTCTTCCATGAGTGTGGGCTGGGCCTAGCGACTCGCTTCTTAATGGGCAGAGTAAGGCAGAAGAGATGGGATGGCACTTCCGAGATTACGTGATAAAATACCATAGCTTCTGTCTTGTTGGACTCTCTCTCTCTGTGCTGGTTTGAATGTATTATTTCCCCCAGAAAAAGCCATATTCTTTGATGCAATCTTGTGGGGCAGACATATTAGTGGGGATTAAGTTGGAACGTTTGGATTAGGTTGTCTGCATGGAAATGTGCCCCACCCAACTGCAGGTGATAACTGATGAGATATTTCCATGGAGGCGTGGCCCCACCCATTCAGGGTGGGCCTTGATCAGTGGAGCCATATAAATGAGCTGATAAACAGAAGGAACTCATTGCAGCTGTGAGTGACATTTTGAAGAGGAGCTACAGCCAAGAGGGACACTTTGAAAAAAGCACAGGAGCTGCAGATGAGAGACAGTTTGAAGATGGCCGTTGAAAGCAGACTCTTGCTCCGGAGAAGCTGAAAGAGGACAAATATCCCAAGTGCAACTAAGACTGACATTTTTGAGGAACTGCAGCCTAGAGAGGAACATCCTGGGAGAAAGCCATTTTGAAGCTGGAACTTTGGAGCAGACACCAGCCACGTGCCTTCCCAGCTAACAGAGATTTTCCGGACACCATTGGCCATCCTCCAGTGAAGGTACCCGATTGCTGCTGTGTTACCTTGGACGCTTTATGGCCTTAAGACTGTAACTGTGTAACCAAATAAACCCCTTTTTATAAAAGCCAATCCATCTCTGGTGTTTTGCATTCCGGCAGCATTAGCAAACTAGAACAGTCTTTCCTTCATGCTCACTGCGATGAAGCAAATGGCAGGTTGGAAAGGCCCATGGAGAATCAAATCCTGCCAGTAGCCGCGTGCGTGAACTTGTAAGCGGATTCTACCTCAGATGAACCTTGAGGTGACTGCAGCCCCCAGCACACCTCCACTGCAGCCTGTGAGAGACTCTGAGAGAGGACTCAGGTAAACTGCACCGGGACCCCTGACCACAGAAACCGAGATGATAACTGCTGTTGTTTTGATCCTTTAAGGGTTGGGATAATTTGTCATGCAGCAATAGTTAACTATTATAATCTCTAAATAACATAATAGTGAGTTTTGTTCAACCATTTCTAGTGCTATGGCTTGGTGAATCATTGGCATACCCGAGTTAGTTTCAGTGATTCTATGGAAGACGAAATAATGAGGCCGACTGCTTTGATCCTGTGGTAAAATCTAGAAGGGTATTTCCCAAACTTCAGCCAGCCACAAGGCATTGTCATGATTTCTGCCACACTCACACAACACTTACGTGATGCTTTACTTAATATTTTTAAGATACCTTTTTTTACTTGTAAAATTTACTTCAAAAGGAAAATGTATATCACTCAAACAACCAGAAAACCAATATCCCTTGATATGTATAGAAAGCAAGTGAATTCAAGAAAGTTTATAAAATCCAAGGTGTCCGTGGTTCTTGTCACCAGCTGTGTCAGAATTTCCAGAGGTGCTCTGGGAACTAGGGATGCCCAGGCCCCACTCCAGGGACTCTCCTTCAGCTGGTCTGGGGTTGAGCCCTGGCACTGAGAAGCCTCGAAGCTCCTCTGGAGATTCTACTGTAGCCAGAGTTGAGGAGCCCTGAACTAGGGGCCATGGCCTACCGGGGCCTACCAGGGCCCTGATCCCAAAGCCCAAACTCAATTCTGAAGGGAGGCTGAGAAGTGTTAAAGATGTGCTAGCACCAGACTGAGACAGAACCAGCATTGCTAAAAGAAAACCCAAAAGGCAATCATGCCCTCTTCCTAGCAGAGCCCACCTTATTTAACATCTGACTCCTGAACCACATGAAATCATCTTGCCCATCACCTGGGCTACACACCTCATGCTTCAGGAAATTGTGATCCCAAGAACTAGACAGATGTGCCTCACTGGGTAATCCTCCATGGGAGGGATCTCTCAGAATAAAGAGGTTGTGAGCAATGGATTCGTGCAGGGTACAGTCCCCGGCACGTAGCTCGGCTCCCACGGGCACCTCCTCTGCCAGTAGGGCAGGACTGGGGGGCAGTGCCAAGGCCTGCGTTCTGCCTCACCGGTGCCCAGAACAGCTCCTGGCACATGGAGGACACAAACCAGCATCCAGGGAATAAATGAATGAGGTGATGTCCGGACTGGATTTTGGGGACAAGCAAGGTTCAGACTCATCCAGAGGGAAAAGTGATATCCCTGAGGGAGGCCCAGAGAGCTATTCTACCAACAGCTTCTCCAGTTGAGCTCAGGCTTGTTCTGAGAGCCACCACCCAAGCACAAGTTCTCTGTACTGATGGGAATTTCATACCCAAACTGGAAACTTTAAATCAAGGCATCAGGAAAATCAGGGGTGGGAGACATCTGATGGCTCCTTGTAGTTCACAGCAAATAAAAATAGAAAGTGGCAACCTTGATCATCCCGACATAAATTCGTGGCCCCTTGTTGGTTTGTGGAGCTGGCAAAGGGCGTTTAGTTTTTATCTAATTTACTAAGAATTTTGTGGGCACCCATAGTCAGGATGCTGTGGAGAGACCTGGGAACTAATTTTTATTCATCCATTCATTCATGCATGCATTCATTCAACAAATACTTAATACTCCACACCACATACACAATGGACAAAGGGAAGCCACACACGGGGCGGGTGGCGGGGGGCATCAAATAAACAAAAACAACTCAATGTCAAATGGTGATAAATGCTATGAAAAAAATTAAAACAGCGTGGGGAGTGTGCTCTTTTATTCGGGGTGGTCAGGGATAGCCTCTTTGATAAGGTGATATTTGAACCTCTACTTCGGATGATTTAGAGGCATTATCTTATTTAGTTTACAAACATACATGCAACTGTCTTTGGTGGGCATTACTAGTCCTTTTTTTAAGACAAAGATACTGAGACTCAGAAAGAAGAGACATGCCAGCTTCACTACTTACTAGACACGAAGACTTGGGGAAATTAGCATCTTAGCTGTGCCTTGGTTTTCTTATCTACCTCATGAGCTTGCTAATGCATGTAAAGTAGTTGGAACAGGATTTGGTATATAGCAAGTGCTCAGAAAATGTTACCTCCTGTTGTAGTAACTGGTGGAGTGTGAATGTCACTCCCACTTTTCTTAAAAATTAGAGAAATTGTAGGTTTACAGAAAAATCATGCAGAGAATACAGTTCCTATATATCTCCCCCCATCACCAACACCTTGCATAGTGTGAGACATTTGTTACAACTGATGAAAGGTTAGTATTATAATTGTACTATTAACTATTGTCTACAGTTTACATTAGGGTTCACTGTTTTGTACAGTTCTATGTTTTTTTTTTAAAAAAATTTTTTATTCTTATAGCTTATACACAACCTAAAAATCACCACTCCCACTTTTAAGGACTTTATTATCTCATGGAGAAGCCAGCAGACATACCGGATGAAACTGGTGGATGATAATACCCATGAGCAAACTATGCCAATGCATACCACTATTCCCACTGCCTAACAGGCCCATCTTCCTGGCCAACTTCTACTCATCCTTCAAGACCCAAGTCAAACATCACCTCCTCTTTGGAGCCTTCTATGATGTGTCCTACCAGAGTTAATCAACCCCACCATTGTGTCACCATTATACCTGCTACTGACACAATTATATTTCTTGTTCATTCATTCATAAATTCAATCAATCATTACTTATCAGGAGCTCACCATATGCAAGATACTCAACATACTCCACTGAAATTATGTATTAACATATCTCTGACCTCCATTGGGCAACAAACTTCTTGAGGGCTGAAAAATAACTGAGTTTAGTTCAACAGAATGAATGAATTAATAATAAACAAAGAATAACATGAGAAAAAGAGACAAAACGCATGATCCAAAGAGAAAACAGGATTGCAGAAGTTCAAAGAAAGTTAAAAAAACAATAATTCAGTCTTGGCAGGGCCAATAAGGGTTTCTAAAAGAATGAGCTGGACTTTGAAGGATGAGGAAGATTTGGAAGGGTGAGGAAGCCAACACATATTCATGAATGGAGAAAGCAAAGTTTCATATATATATATAAATCATAAAGAAATATCTGGAAGGGTACATACCAAAGGCTTAATAGCAGAAACCTCTCAGAGAGGAAAGGAAACTTGTATTTTGTACCTATATAATTTTATATTATTTAAATCCTTTTAAAATATATCTCTATATTCTTTATTTTTTAAAAATTCTGAAAAGAAGCATGTCTAACAAAAGACAAAAACTGGCAAAGCAAAGCAGTGCAAGTAGAAGAAAAAACAATAGGTCATGTCAAGGGGCAGGCCCCAGTGCTGTGCAGGGCTCAGTGAAGAAAGAGTTGACGGAGAGATGCAAGAAAGATGGCTAGAGTGAGGTCTTGCTTCAGAAAATAACCAAAGCTAAAAAGTATCTACACTGCATCGAGGCACTGGAGGCAGCAGGTGGCTACAAGCTTTGCTGTGCAAGAGAGGGAGGTGACTCCCACTGGGGGCACACACGCTTGTGCTAGCAAAGGTGATGGAACTTCCGGACAGCAGAAAGAGCACTGCCTTTGCTGAAAAGATACAAAAATTCTGAGCTAGCCCGAGGTTTTTCCTCATTTTATCAAAAGCTTTGGCAAAGTCTGATTTCAAATGCCCGTCTGGCAACTTCACAGTCTCTCAAACCCCAGTCACCCATTTTGGTGTGGAAAAGGCCTTGGATTTTGAGCACCTGGGAGAACCCCATTTGAATCCTGGTCAAAAAAAATCACCTTCTTCAGGAACCAGAGAACCAATTCACCAGACCCCAAGGGCAAGAGGGCTGCAACTCAGGAGGGGGTGTAAGTCCAAGTTGGTTCCTGTCCATGAAGATGTCATTTCCAATAGAACAGGTCAAGGGGGCCAATGGTTTGGCTTTCTGCAAGTAAATCAGGGATCTCTTTCCCAAGATGCCTCAGTCCCCATCCAATCACATGACCTGCTGGTCTCACAGGAAAGAGAAAATGACATATCTAGGCACAATCTGCTCTGGAACCCACAGGCCAATCGGCCAGTGAATCACTCTCCATGAAACATACAGCCAACACGGCATTGGTTTTTACTAGAAGACTGTTTACATTCACTTTGAGCAGATGGAAAAACCTTCCAGAACAAAGTATAAGATGTATTTGATACCCAAATGTTACTCAAAGTTAAATCTGCTCACTCAGAGGCCTGAAGTTAACCATGGGCCAGGAGAGGAGGGAATCAGAGATAGCCCTTTAATTTTTAAGGGAGATTAACAAAAATAGAAAGAAATCTTAAACAAAACAAAATGTAGAAAGACATGTGTTACTGATGGAGAAAGGAGAACTAATTAGAAAGGAACTCTCTATTATCTTGAAGAGAAAAATTTATTAAATTAAGGAATAAATACATATAATATATTTAGTTAGAGGGTTTGTGCAAGTAAAATCATTTGGTTATTAAGTATCTTTGGAAATATCATGTGTGCTAATTTAGCAGAAACAGAATAAATTAAATTAGGATTTAGATGGATACGTCTTGGTCAGTAAGATTTACAAGGCACGGTTGAGACAGAATGAAAGGGGCCGGGGAAGTCTACATTTTGAGGATGACAAACGGCAAATGGGTCAAGGACAGCGCCACGGTCATCACATGGGCCTGGGGTCCTAGCCCAAAGTAGCGGCTCCAGGAGTCCCCTGTGGTTGCCCCAGACCACAGTGAAGTCAAGCTGGAGGAACAAGTCAGAGAGAACGCTCTGGTCTCTGGCCATCTCCAGGGCTGAAACCATGTCTTTCCAGTCTGCTCCATTCCCGCAGGCAGCCACAGGAAACATGAGGCAGGCAGTGTAACCCAGTGCTGAAAACGACCCCCTCAGCTCACAGCTGAAGTCGTTTTCCAGCTAAAAGTCTATGAATCTTTATTTTGTACCTTGCTAGTGCTTCCTATTTGCATCAGTATGGGGCCAGCTTTGGAGTGGAGCTTGAGCATGCTGTTTGGCCAATAGATCCACACCTCTGCCCTCACTAGAAGTGTATTTTCAAAGTCTCATGACCACAGGCCCTGGAAAGCCAGGCTCCGCCCACCCACACCCCAAACTCCACTCCCTCAGGGCTCCCCGGAAGAATCCAACTACCCATGGTGATGATCGCTGGGCATAAACCAGCAGCAAGAGCTTAACAAAGGCCCAGCAGGAGGGACCGACCTGGGATTCCAGCAAAGCACTGAGGGGCAGAGGCATTTGTACTCGGGTCAAGGAGCAGCGATCGCTTCAGACATTTGACCATCATCAGAAAAACCTAGCTGAGCCTTGGAGGGGCTTTTAGTTGCCAGCACTGAGAGGTTTTAAGTGGGTTCTGCAAGCATTTTTCCAGATGACTTTTGTGTAGAAAATTGAAATTTCTAAGTTAAACCTTCAGGTGAGACATATTTTTAGTAGCATCTCTTCAATGGCACTTTTAAAAATAATCTCCTTCAAGACTTGGAATGTCCAACTGCAGAATTAAAAAAACCTCATAATTTGGAATGTGCTGTTTAGAGCTGCTGAGGGACTGCATACAATTTAGTACTCGATCATTAGATATGTGGCAAGTGCCACCCAGCTGAAAAGTATATTTCTTATTAAGCTTCTGCACTTAAATAGCATCAGCCCTCAAATGAGATCACTCCTCTGAAGATTTTAGAGATATCTGGAAAGTCCCAAGAAGCATTTTATTTCAAAGTGAACCTTATTACAAAACTTTGGATGGGTTTTTTTCCATCTATCCCACCCCTGAATTTTAAATTACTCCTCCGTCTCTCCCACCAGCTCGGTCGTTTCAACAGTGGATAGAAAGTGTCAGGTGGAAACGGTAGGCAGCTTGCAGTATGAACTAGCACAAAGCCTCTGTTATCCAGTAGGATCCAGGGAGGTGGGTTTCCAGATAATCAAATGTTCTGGTTAATAGAGTGTTGCCATAGAAACTACAGGCACCTGGGCAGATTTATACAACACATGCTCCGAGACTGACTGTGTGTGCCAGGCTCTAAGAAGAGGCTGAGAAGACATGGCAGCCCCAGTTCAGGGAAGCAATAAGTCCCCTGGGGGGCCTGGGGGAGGTGGGTGCAACAAAAATTCCACACAAAGTGATAATACAGAGCGTCAAATGCTAGCACAGAGGGAGGCACAAAGTGCCCCGAAACACAGATTAGGGGCCAGCCAACTGCTCAGGTGGGGAGGGGGCAAGAGGGGACTGTGTGTGGAGGCACCCGTGGAGGTCGATGACACTGTACCCCACTTCAGGGACATCCTGTGAGGCACAACAGTCCTGGATGGGGAAGAGGAAATGGAGAGGACTTGCTTTTTTTCCAGGGCAACTGCAGTGAAGAGCCATTATCTTGGGGCCATCCAGCAAGGCAAGTGTCTGTTGAACTAAACAGAAGAGGAAGGAAGTGGCGAGGGGAGAGACAGAGGCACAGACACACAGAGAAAGGCACACAGGCGTGGGGAAGTGCAGACAGACAGTGAGACAGACAAAGAGACCAATGCACACTCACAGGGGATGTGAGGGAGGCAGAGGAATAGAAATAGACAGAGAAAGAGGGGAGCAGAGAGTGAGAAACAAAGACAAAGATATGGGGGGTGTGGAGAGAGGTGCAAAGAGACCAAAGGGGCACCAGAGCAGCGACAGACTGAAAGACAGAGAAACAAAGAGCCACCGAGAGCGATCAGCAAATACAAGAGAACTAGGGCAACCTGCTCAGGGAGAGCGATATCACTTAACAAAGTAAGTGGGGCAAGGAAGGGGCACAAAGGGCCTCGGAAGAGAAGATAAAAGACCCAGCCTGGGCTGGGAGTAGGGGGAGGCTGCTCAGAGGCCCAGCCTGCCACCCACCGCCAGCCATATAACACCACCTCCTCTCCTCCAGGCCCCACAGATGCCCTGGCCAGGCAGTCTCACCAGATGAAGCCGGCTCTGATGACCTCTTTGCTAGCCAGGGCATCAGTAACAAACAGGAGATGCAAGCCGCCCTAACTTTCCCAAATGTATTCCTCAGGAAACACTTCCATAAGCATCTTCTTAGAAAAGGTGTGCCTTAGGGAAATAATTTGGGGACATTACGCACAGCATATCCACCACCCTTGGAGAGCCACAAGGCAGCCGGTTCATTGGCACCCATAGGAATTCCTACAGTAAAAAAGCCCACCAGGCTTTCTTCAATCCAGTACTTCTCAAATGTATTTGACCATGGAAACCCCTTCACCACCCCCTTTTTATATGAACCAGGACGCACAACTCTCTGAATCATTGTTCTGCTTTTAGGAAACTTGGCCTTCCCCAGGTTCCAAGTTTCCAAAGAGCCTTTCTCATACCAAGGAAAAGTGATCTGTATGCTAAAAAAAAATAATAATTATCTAAAACAACACTTTGATGCCTAATATGAGAAGGAGAGACAAAGAAGAAGGAAGAGCTTCATTTTGGGGGTAGGGAGTGGTGACACGGAGGGCTTCACCAGGGCAGCATCTGAATCTCTCAAACCACCTCGAGTCTGATGCCTGGAGCACAAGGGACAGTCACTAGATTTTGCCTGAAATGGAGGGGGATAAAGAATAAGCAGTGTGGAGTTACGGAATGACTGCGTCCTGGGGTGCCTCTGGGTGCATCAGAAAACCTCACTGTCCTGATTATGGGTTGAATAGTGTTCCTCAAAAGACATGTTCAAGTCTAACTCCCAGGCCTGTGGATGTGACCTTATTTGTAAATAGGGTCTTTGAAGATGTCCTATTTGAAGTAAATAGGATGAGGAGGGCAGACCCTGATCCGACAGGACTGGTGTCCTTACAAGGGGAGGAGCTCTGGATGGACAGCCAGAGACAGCCACATGCCGGAGGCAGAGCCTGAGTTACGGATTCTCAGCAAACCGCCAGAGACCGTACAGACTTCTGAGGGGGCATGGCCCTGTCAATACCTGATTTCATACTTGCAGCCTCCAGAACGGTGAGACAATACGTTTCTGTTGCTTACAGCCAACTGGTCCATGGTATTTTTTTATAGCAGCCCTGGAAAACTAAGATAGTACCTCAGTTTGCTCAGCTGGAAAATGGGCCTAATAAAGTAAATTATACAGAGTTGTCCTGGGGATGAAATGCAAACCCCAAGGACACAGTATGTGGGTAACAAAGGGTGGTCCTCTCATCAGACAGACGAGGGAGGACACAGGTCTGGGGACAATGATGGGCAAAACAAGATGATGGGGGATATTTTGAGTCAGGACAGAGATTCCACAGACCTCCAATCATACCAAGCCAGAACATCTTTTCAGTGTAGGTGGTGGAGATCAGAAATGGGACCAGGGAAGGAGAAATAGAAACCCATCAAAGGGACAAAAAAAAAGAGGACTCCAACTTCAGTTATATAAAGTAAGACCATGTTTCCTCCCCCACTGGAACAACCACCTGCATTTAATGAGTTGCTTTGCCTTTAGCTTTCACTGTGCTGTGACTTTAATTGACCTCTACAGCTTGCAGTCTTACAAAGATTCTATTTCCTTGCCTTGATTTATTATTCAAAATAAGATCTGTTCTCCCAGAGAATTTTCAGGGGTGTGATCAAATCCAGCTAAAAGGTAAAAAACTCCCAGCATTCATTCACATCTTACACCAGAGGGAAAAAAAATAATAATGAGGAAAGAGTCCTAAAAATACTTACATTCAAAAAAAAAAAAAAAAGAAAAAAATTCAACACTTAATCCCCAATTCCTTTTCCTTAAAATAAGTGACTTAGCTTAAAAGTCTACAATATTTCAAAAAAAGATACCACTGAGCGGAAGCTGTGTGCCCTGCTCCAATCTGTCTTCTTTATTATTATTAGGTCTATGCTATCATCTTCTGCTGTATGAAAATGAAGTTACCACTTAGCAAACATTTACTGAGTACCTGCTATGTGCCAGGCACAGGGCCGGGCACCAGGGATTTGGAGATGAGAAAGGGACGGGACGGGATGCTTTCCTTGGGCTGAAGGCTGTGGGCCTTGCTTAGCTGGCAGTCCACTGAACAGCCCAATGAGGCTGGCTCCATGCTTATTCCCACTTGGCAGAAGAGGAAATTGGGGTTTCCGAGCAAAGGAGAAAATCCTAACCCTTGAGTCACTTAAATACTTGGTGGTCTGGGAGGACGTGCAGTCCAGTGTCATCAGAGAGCCAGGTCAGGAGGAAATGAAGGAAAGGGAGGCTGAGATCCCCCAACACAGATGCCTCTCACAATGAAAAGGAGGCAGTGGCTCCAGATCCGAGCCTGAGCTTGAAACTGCTCCTTCCTGCTGCCTCGGCCATCTAACTCAGGGGACACCACAGTGGGCCTAAGGCAATAATGACAAGGTCAAGGCCCCTTGAGGCCACTGCCAACCCAATCATCCCTGACTGGCCAGCCCTCCCCAACAGCCTTCAGGCCCTTAATGACCGTCTTACTCTCTCCTTCCTTGTGGCCACCACAACCTGCCCCCAGGAAAGAATCTGATGGCAATTAGAGCTACTTCCGTGTGAATGGATGTGACTGTGCTGAAGGGTCCGGACTTGAAGCAAAAGGGAGCATGGCACAGAGAGGATGGGCTTGCATAGAAGATGGACCCCAGGGAAACCTGGACTCCGCCACTCACTACCCAGACAATCATTCCTTCCTCCACTCTCACTCAGCCAGCCCTCATTTATTGAGCATCTACCATGTGAATCACTGGGATTCAAAGGGAGCAGAAAGAGACAGGGATTACCTTCATGGAGCAGGGAGACAGACACTGATCAATGACGAGTTGGTGTAAAATTATATGAAGAGAGGGAGGGAGTGATACATATAAACACCCTACTCACCAGGGAGAACCTGACCTTGGCAGGGCAGCAAGAAGGCTTGCCTGAGCAAGAGGCGAGTTGATACTGAGGGGTGCACAAGTCACCTGGGCCCAGAGCATCACTCCAGGCAGAGGGAACAGGTGATGCAAAGGCCCTGTGGTGGGAGAAGCAGTGGGCAGGAACAGGAAGGAAGCCCATGTGGCTGGGGCCAAGCACTGTGCTGGGGCCAAATGGGAATCCCATCCATCTCAGCTGCCATGTTTATAAGAGGGGATAACAAACGCAACCTGACTCACAGGGTGGTCTTCAGAATTAAAGAAGAGAAGGAAGGTGACGAACTGATGTGCACCTGACACATTGGGGGAACGCAGTAACTCACGAGCTCCTGAAGGACGCTGGCCCTCTGGAAAGATTTTCCCACAGCAGGTGGGGGAGGTTGGGAAGAGCCAGTGTCCCTTCCCAATGCCCCAAGAATCCTGCACGGGAAGAGCTCTGGGTCTTCACCCAGCCTGAGTCCCAGGGACTGCCAGACAACCTTCTAATCTGAACATGAGATTTCACACGGATGTTATTCTAACATTGTCATAAAAACAAAAATTGGAAACAACTCAAAATCCATCAACAGGAGCCTGGTAAACAAATTATGGTCTTGCCAATTCAAGGGAACATGATGCAGTTATTAAAAAGAATGATGTAGACCTACATGTAAAGAAAAATAAAGAGATTTCTAGAGTATATTATTACATGGGGCAGGGGAAGTAATATACAGAGCAGGGAATACAGCAGGCTACTAGTTATTAAAGTGTGGCGGTGGGTATGCAGCTTACAAGGCATCGATCATCTCTGGTAAAATAAATCAAAGACCAGTAACAGTTAATGGCTCTGGAGAGAATAACTAGGGATCCAGCGGTAGGAGGGAGGTTTATTTTTTCATTAAATACTCTTTTTACTACTTTATTTTTTAACGTGTATATATAATGCTTGTCAAGAGTCCAAAAAAATTTGATAGTTTTCAATTATTAAAAATAAATAAATCCAGTCTTTCAAGTCAGACAGACCCAGACCTGCCACTTCTCACTGTGTGGCCGTGGATGAGTTATTTCACCTCTGAGACTCAGTTTCCTGTTCTACAAAATGGGAATCATAAGAGCAAGTGTTGCTAGGGTTGGTGAGGATTAACGACTACTACTACTTCAAACGTATTCAATTTTGGGGGCAGATACCAATTAATCGATATTAGCTATTCATACTAAGAGTTATTGATTTGTACTAGCTAATTTGTTTTTATTATTCACAAGGAGAATGACATGCCTAATTTGCTCTATGGAAATGCAGCATAAAGGAACCACAAGGGCTCCATCAGGACCAAGCTGACTCGGTTCCTTGGGGAGGGCCAGGGCCTGCTTCACCCCTGTCCCTCAGCTCCTCTCTCAGTGGGGTGGGCCCTGGAGTGGACTGCACCCTTGGGGCTGGGCAGGGGCAGGGAAGAGACTTACTTGCCCTCCAGACCAGCCCTGCTCACAGCGGGAAACAGGTCAGAACCAGAACTGCCCAACCCCCACAGGGCAAGACGAGACACTGCCCAAGTCTTTGATGTGCCCTGCTTGGAAGGCCACACAGGGACCATGAAGACCTTGCTCAGAAGGGCATGGATGACATAAAGGACCCCCTCATCCCTGCTCCCTGCACTTCCCTGGAGTTGGTATAGTGTGGTGAAAGAAAGCAGGCACGCAATCAAATCTGAGTTTGAATCCAGGCTCCACTACACACTCACGGAAAGATTTTGGGCCTCTCTGAGCCTCAGTTAACTTATAAAACAGAGATGATACCACCTCCCTCAGAGGGTTCTTAGTACACAATAGAGGCTTATTAAATGTGCTCTCACTCAGGGAAACTGACATTCCCCTAATTAAAGAAGTCCACAAAGACTTCTACTAAGTTTTGTATCTGTTGGAGTCAGGGAAGGACACACAGGCGGTGACGTTAGCACGCTAGCCTCACAGAAAAGAAGGGGGTCTGAGTGAACTGGCCCCTCCAACAGTGCTTTCCCACTATAAATGCTGAGCCTCCTGATGGAGTACTGACAGTGACAGTACACACTGTCAAAAAAAAAAAAAAATATATATATATATATATATATATATATCAAACCTGCATTTCATCAAGCCTCTAGAGCTCATCATCAATTTAAAGGAAAGAGGGGAACAGAGGACCATATTAAACAGCACTACAGGGTTGCAATCACCAACTCCAGACTGTGAAAACCTATCGTACAAAAGACCAAGTTTCTTCAACAACAAGAAAAAAGACAAAGGAAAGGATAAAAGATAAAAGAGTGAGATGGATGGGGAGTCAACATATTATGAGAGACTTACGAGACATATCAGCCTATTGCATTATTTGGACTTCATTAGGATCCTAATTTGAGCAAATAAACAGACAAAAATTTTGAGATAATCAGAAAAAAAAAATTGAACATTGAGTGGATATTTGATGATGATAATAAATTCTTAATTTTTAGGTGTGATAATGGTATTGTGAACATCTTTGAGAGATAAACATTACAATATTTATGAATTAAGTGATTCAATGGCTTGGATATGCATGCAAATAATCTGGTTTGGGAAGTGGATGAATAGAATGCATATGCATGAAGCAAGACTGGCTGTGAGTTGTCTAGAATTGAAGCTGGGCGATGGTCTGTAAGGTTCATTGTAGGGTTATGTCTACTTTTATATATGTTTGAAATGTTCTATAATATGAGGCTTCATTAATAGTGAATGATTATGCACAGATTGGGAGGAGATACTTATAATGCATATAACTGAACAAATACATAAAGAACTGCTACAAATCAGTAAGAATAACAGATACAATTCAATAGAAAAAAAAGGGCAAAGGCTATCTCAGAAACAAGTCATAGAAATGTAAATAGGGCAATTCTCTGTGAAGTTTAAGATACCCCCACATTGACCTTAAGGAAACAACTGTGACCTAAGAAGAGATAATAAATGGGCTGCTGCTGTCGTAAGAGAGAAAAGTAGACATTGTGTGTCTCCTAATGGAAAATACTGCCCGACAATAGAGCTATGTTACCAACAAAATTAAGCCTGAACTGAAGACTCTAGAGCCACATGCCAATTTAAGCAAATACAAGGAACACAGGGACGTTTCAAGTAACACCACAGAGATGCAGTCAGGAAAATCCAGGTGGTGAAAGTTGACTCAGTGCCTTCAATAAATGAGTCATGAAGAAAAAAATGAGAGAAAAAGATGGAGGAGGGCTCTATAGGTTAAAAGAAACATAAGAGATACATCAACAGATTACAATGTGTGGCCCTCACTGTGGATTGTGATTCAAAAACCTATAAAAAATTATAAGGCAATTAGAAATTTGAGCACTGACTGGATATTTGATGATATAAAGGAATTACTGGTAATGGGGGAGAATGATAATGATATTATATTTATGTTTTGTTCTTCTTAGAAATATATACTAACACATCTAAAGATGAAATAATACAATTTGATTCAAAATAATATAGAAGGGGAAAGTGGGTGCAGCAACTTGAAACAAGACTGGCCGTGCTTGATAATAGTTCAGCTGGATGACAGATTTGTAAGGTGCTTTATAATCATCTGCCTGCTATTGGGTATTTGCTGGGTATTGAATCATGTACCCCACAAAAGACATGTTCAAGTCTTAATCCTCATTCCTGTGTGAGCCCATCCACAAATAGGACCTCTGAAGACGTTATTAGTTAGACTCATTTGTGAATAGGAGCTTTGAAGACCCTACTTAGATGAGGCCAAACTGAATAAGGGTGAGCCTTAAACCATATGTTCGGGGTTCTTGTAGGCAAAGGAAATTCAGAAGCAGTGACTCAGAAGGAGCCAGAAGTCAGTGGAAATCAGAGGACCGGACAAGGAAAGAGAGAAGGCCATGTGACAGAACGCAACAGACTCTGGGACAAAGCCAGCCCTGCCGGACCTTGGAGTTGGATGTCTCACCTCCAAAACCTTGAGACAGGAAATCCCTATTGTTTAAGCCACCCACTGGGTGCTTTTTATAGCAGACCTGGCAAAGTAAGACAGTATTTCACATTTAACATAATTTTTTTTAAAGGTTTTAAAACAAAGAAATTATTTTACATGTGAACAAAAGGTCAAGTATTACAAGGTTCATGGCATCAAGGTTCATGGCAAAATACTGAAAACAACTGGAATGCCTATGAATACAGGACAGGACTAAAACTATTTGTGGTATTTCATTCAAAAAAGAACCAAGAGCAAAAAAGCAAATGACCCAAATGAGCATGATTCTGTCCACCAGGGGCCCTTTGGAATGTCTGGCAACGTTCTTGATTTGTCACAATGCAGTGGGTGGGGTGGGGGATGCTACTGGCATCTAGCGGGGAGAGGCAGGGACGCCACCAAACATCCCACAATGCAGGGGACAGCCCCACGACAGAGGATCACCCAGCCCCAAATGCCTTCAGTGCTGCAGCTGAGAAAGCTGTTCTACAACTACATGGGTACACTCCAAACCATAATATTGAATTCAAAACAAAACAATTTAAAAGGTGGCAGACAGATTTTCAGCGATACCATGGAGGGAAGAGTTAAGAACAAAGCACTAAGACTGTTTAGTGCTCATGAGAATGTATCTGTGTAGTAAAGTATAAAAACCATGGGGGTTATCCAGCAGGGTGGGGGTGGGGTAGGAAATAGGGCAAAGGGGGCTTCAATAGAATTTGTAATATTTTATTTATCCCAATTTACCCTACCAAAAAATCCCAAATTTGGTAAAGGTTACTACAGGTAAAATCTAGGTGGTGAGTACACAGATATTACTTCTTTTGGTCTCTGTGCTCTTCTATCCTCTTGACATTGCTAATAACTGAAAAATAAAGTGGGGTGGGGGGCCGCAGAGGCAGGTGAAGGGACAGGGAAGCAGGCAGCAGGGCGAGGCCGAGAGCTCCCCGCGCACACACTCACCGGGCCCCGGAGATCGATGAGCTCCTGTCTCATCTGGGACACGAGGGCCTCCCTGGCCACCAGCGCCCTGTGCAGCCGCTCGTTGAACTCGATCAGCTCGCCGTGCATCTCCGCCACCTGCAACACACAAGCGTGGGACACGGAGCTCAGAGGCAGCCCCTCTCCCTCCTCCCTGATGCTCTCTGCTGGGCCTTGGCAGGCTGTTGGGGCTGGAAACGATGGCATGGCTTCTTGCCACTAGACCCAAGGAGCTCATGTAAACCTACCCATGAGGAGAGTAAGTTTTTCACTTGGTCGATTTTAACACTTTAGCATCCACAGTCCACACATCAGAATATGCCCGCCACTGGACTATTTTGGACTTCTTTTATTCTCAGTTAGTGAATACTGTTCTAGCAAAGGCTTTCTTTCTAATCTGAGTTGTACCAAGGCCTCATCAAAGATGGTGACAATGACGGTGATAGATCCAGTTGCAGCAGCAAAACTACCCTTTAGTCACTGCTCATTCTGTGCCAGGATAAATATTTTCTAGAAATGTCAACTGTCTTCATCACAGTAGCTCTAAAATGTGAGCAGTATCATTCCCATTTTACAGAAAGGGAAAAAATATCTTTGGAGTTTAAGAAGCTTGCTTAACGTCACCTAGCTAACAAAGAGCAGAGTCGGGGTTCAAACTCAGCCACAACTGACTCCAGAGTCCCGGCTCCTGGCCACGGGGCAGTGTGCCACAGTCCCTCCACCCAGGTGCCCGGCTCGGGGTGGCAGCCCACTCGGATCTGCTGTGAGCACTCAAGGTTTTCCCAGTGTAGTCAATACACTTGGCTGATCGCAAATAAGTTTAAATGGAGGTGGCTCTAAGGTAGGCTGCAGTCGATGTATGCAATGAACAACAGCATTTCCAGCTGTAACTTACAAAGGGCACAAAGATATCCCATATGTCTGAAGCATTCAATAATTTCTCTGATTTCAAGAGTGATCTTGCTGGGGTTTAAAAATCAAATTCAGTACTGATACATGCCATAACCTGAATAAACCTTGAAAACATTATGCTAAGAGAAAGAAGTTCAGACACAAAAGGCTGCACATTGTACGAATCCATTTATGTGAAATATCTGGAATAGGTAACTCCATGGAGACAGAGAGCAGATTAGTGGTTGCCAGGGGCTGGGAGCAGGGAGACACGGGAGTGACTGCTTAGTGAGCATGTGGTTTACGTTAGGGGTGACGAAAATGGTCTAGAGCTAAACAAGTGGTTGTGATTGCACAACACTGTGAATGTACTAAATAAATGCCAAAGTGAACTGTACACTTTAAAATGGTTAAAAAAATCTAATTCAACTATAATTTTTTTATTTCAAATTTTCTAAAATTTACAAACACTCTAAACCCATCAACCAACAACTCCCCCTCTCCCCTCCCCCAGCCCCTGGTAACCTCTAACCTACTTTCTGTCTCTACCAATTTGCTAATTTACTATTTCATATAAGAGGAATCATACAGTATTTGTTCTTATATGCCTTGCTTATTGCACACAGCATGTTTTCAAGGTTCATCCATGTCATAGCATGTATCAGAACTTCATTCCTTTTTACAGCTGAAATTCAATTATAATTTAAATGACATTTTAGAGAAATATAAAAGTCAATTCTGCCATATTCTTCAGATACTCTGAATGAAGAATCTTGAAATCATCTTAAACAGAAGACTCCCAGAATGCAGAGATGGAGCAGACCCTCTCCAACCCCTGTCCCCCTGCTCTTCCAAGAGACCACCCTCTTGTACCTCCGACTTCACAGGCACTTGTCAACCGCATGTAATGTGTAAATAGTATCAGCCCACTTGCAATAAGTATTCTAACTGAGATAAAGCATACTCTCAAAATAAAGAAGGTATGTAGGGAGAAGCTTGGTGGGGAAAAAAATGTCATTAAGCTGAGCCTTGATGTCTCAGGCGGAATAGAGTGGTCCTCCTTTTTTTCCTTTTGATATGTTATACAAATAGTAAAAGATGCAGAAAGAAACACACCAAGATATTAACGTTAGTCAAAGAACTGTTTTCTTCCCATTCTTTGTACCTTCCCATAGTTTTAAATTGTCTAATAATGGGCACTCTTTCATTTACTGGCAAGGCAAATCACTCAGACCCTTTAAAAGAATTAAAATTCTCCACCTGAACCTAAAGAGTCTTCGTGCAATCAACATGAAATTTGTCAGGCTCCCAACCGCAATCCTGGTTCTTGCATTAAGTTGCTCTGTGACTCTGCACTGAAATGGCAACCACCCTGTCCCTGAGGTGACTCCTCTTTCAAACCTGAAATACAAAGTGAAAATGGCACAAAAGACCCTCCCTGCACACACCATGCAATTAACGAAGCAAGAAAAGTCACTGAGCCTTTTAACCGGCCTTTTTCCTTGTATACACCCAAAATTAACATTCCGCAGTTGCCTTATTCCTTTTGTATGAATAAAGCTTCAGTTGATCTTCTTTTGGCCTTTAACAAACCAACACAATATTACTAATAATGCCTGTCCAAAATCTCTACAGGAGCCACAAATACCCTCCAAGAGCCTCCTCAGGGCTGTGAATCCATTTACCAGGCAATAAGCAAAGAAATACACAACTGCCAATACTCCTGCTAACTACCTGCTAATGTGCCCCACAAAATGCAAGCTTTAAATAAATGCCACTGTCACTTCCAGAGCAGAGCAGGTTTTCTGTTTGGTTTTGTTTTTGTTTTGTTTTGCGGTGGGAGCCTGAGTGCTAAAACAATTTTCCATTAATGCATAAAACATCGAAACATCCAGGCTTCAAGTAGTGTTTATTATGAGCTGTCAAAACCCTGGTTCTCTCTTGCAGCCAGAACAGTGACTTGACCACATCAGACAAAGAGTTCATTTTCACTAGGGAATGGGGAAAAAAAAAAAAAAAATCAGATGGAACCGAGGAGACAAAATCTGATGAAATTTCTAGCAGCTATTAAAACTACAACATTCGTTGTTACTAGGTTCTGAATTTTCACATCACATATCCCTATGTTCAACCATCGATGTAAACAACTTTTATCTTACATACACTATACTGAGCTTACTATTCCTCAAATAATTATTTCCAAACCTAGTAAAACTAGAAATAAATTCAAGACTTAGAGAGAGCTGCAGAAGAGGCATCTGGGATCACAAATAGTTCTCATTATCATAAAAATAAAACTAGGCTGCACAACCACTGCCTGCTGGAATTTCCATTAGGCTTTGAGGACACATACAGGTCTCATCTGACTGTCATTCCTTATTTTAAACAGCCAAAGAGAATCGCTGGGAATAGGAGAGAAAGAGAATATGTACACTCCAATCCATTCTCTGCCAAGCAGCTAGTGATCTTCCCAAAGTAACATCTGATGTTGTCACCTTCTGTTTAGAACCCTCAATGCTGCCCACTGCCCTAAAGGTAAAATCCAAGCTCCTCCAAGCTCTGGCCCCAGCTGGCCGCCCACCCCAACTGCCATCCCATCCCCACTCAACTCCCTCTTGGCTCCTCACTAATGTTGCTCCAGCCCCCCAGGTCTTGGCTGTCCCATAAACAGCCTGCAGACAAAGAGGAAAAGGACACATCCAGCAGAGGAAACTATATGCAAAAGTCAAGCGTTTGGCAGGGAGGCCCTTGAGAGAGGTGGTTAAGGGCTCAGGTTTGGTGCAAATCACCAGAGGTGATTCATCTAGGAAATGAGGATTAAAAAGAACGTACCCACCTTTATATCCATACAGTGGAATATTAGTCAGCCATAAAAAGAAATGAAGTGCTGAGACATGCTACATATGGATGAACCTTGCAAACCTTATGCTGAGTCAAAGAAGCCAGATGCAAAAGGACAATAATTGTAATGACTGCAAGTACATGAAATATCAAGAATAGACAAATTCACAGAGACAGAGTAGATTAGAGGGGGAGCAGGGATGAGGAGTTATTACTTAATAGATACCGAGTTTCAGTTTTTGGTGGTAAAAAAGTTTCCTCAAAAGAGGCTAAAATGGCAAACTGTAGGTGCTACATATGTTACCACAATTTAAAAACCAAGTCCCCACCTCGCAGGCCACTGTGAGGATTAAACGAGCTGCAGCCCTCTTGGCGCTGCAGCACCAGGTCAGGAGCAGGCTCGAGGCTCCAGGAACGAGAGCTGGTTTTACTTTTGAATGCTGAAGCTCAGGATGGGTAATCAAGAAAGAGGACATGAAGGAGGATGAGGACAGGCAAGTTTCCAGGGGCCAGCTGGAAAAGGGGCCACACGTACCTGACCGAGGAGCTCAACCACCTGTAGGGAAAGACTCAGCATCCCGAGCGAGAGCATCACAAGCAGGATGACTAACCCCCTGCCAGGCATTGTGCTAGGAGCCGGGGAGCCCGGGAAGCAGACGGACAGGACCCCTTGTCATGGAGTCATAAAGTCCCCATCCATGCGGTCAGACAAATCATGACAGAGCTCAATGAGAGAGGACAGCATGGAAGGAAGCCTGGGTGTCAGGGAAGGCCCCTCCAAGGGATGATGTTGAGGGGTCACTTGGCACCATCAAGAGGACAGCCTCCTATGGCAGGACAGATCCACCCCCTACACCACCAGTAGGCACTCACTGTGCCCCGGTACCACCAAGCTCAGGGCCAGCTTGAGAGTCTGGCATAGTTCTTTCTTACTTTCAGTAGTTACATTTTCACAAAGAATAATCAGAAGGCAGTGAAGGAGGTGGTGCCACTTGACAACACTAATTACTGTCACAAAGCAAAAGCCAACACTGGGTAGAGATACACTGACCAGGGCTGATATGGCTTCAAACACAGCCCGAGGTGGGCCAAAGGACTGGGAATGGAGTCTTGGCTCTCTGCAAGGCTTCAAAGACTTTATGGGCCCAGCCCAGGAGAAGAGCTGGCTGATAGAAGATGTGGCTCCTAAGTGGAGCTTGGAATGGGCACAACTTAATGGTTAATAAATTAGTATGGTGCAAATGCTTACTGGTCATCATTTTGGTTTCAATCCCTTAAGATGGGGAAAAGAAGACAGAAAAATTTAAGAAGTTTTAAGTCACAAAACTATTTGTTACCATCTATCAAACTTTTAAAATTGCTCACCTTTGGCTTGGCACATTGCTGCTAGGGAGTTATCCTGTCCGTAAACTTGCATATGTCCTTGAAGCATGATTTTAACTGGAACCTAACCTAAATGCCTACCAATTAGGGGCTGGTAACATATCATGATTCAGCGTCTTTCTCCTACTGCCCCCTGGACAGACATCACTAATCAATCATCACACTCCTTCCTTAAGAAAGTGCACTGGCCTGCAAGATGACCCCTATTTGGTATCCCTGGTGTAAAACGTGGGGGAAGCATCATCAAGGTGTGATTTGAGTTGGGCTGTGGAAGATGATGCCTTGGAGCTTCAGGAGACTGAGCAATCCCTTTCAGCTAGAGCTGGAAGACAGTCAAAAAATAATCTGTGAAAAAGCCTTTCAGTCTGTAAAAATCCCAGGAATTATCATAATTACCTGCCAAATCACAAAAAAATTATAAATTAAAAAAAAAAAAAAAAAAAAAAGCTGGTCTGGCAATTCTTTTTGTATCAGAATGTTCTCTCTAATCACATTCAGGTAAATCACGCTTTGTCATCCTTTGGCTGACTAATTAGATATTTCCTGATTAATTAGATCAAGACATCCCCCAATTATCAATGGCAGCTGAGGCTCTTCTGTTCATAAACTCCAAAACTCTCCAAAAACATCCATTCAGATGCCTCAGAACTAAGTTTTCATAAAACTCACAAGTCATTTTCTGACCCCACTAACACTGGCTACAGAGAGGGATCTAGAATCTTTCTGTGATGACCACTTTGCTGTACCTGCCTGGTTAAGGGCAAACACCACCTAGCCAGTGCCCACTTTGCCTTAACATGCAGCACCAACCACAGTCAGGCATTTCATGTACACCCCGTGCATTGGCTCGTGTAGCCTCCGCAGCCCTCCTGCGGGGTGGGCACATCCATCTAATGGAGGAGGCCGGCAGGGCTCAGAGAGGGGACAGCGGGAGCGTGACCCCACACCCTAATGGTCCCTGTCTGTGCTCTCTGCACACTCTCACAGCTCTTGGGGTATGGAAGAAAGCTGACCCCCTCCTAGTGGTTGATGGAGAGAAAGTTTAAACCACAGAGTAGAGAGAAAACAGTGGCCAGTGACAGTGGCTCTCAACCAAACTGGTTCTTAGTCACTTAGAGCTAGAATGATGCTATCAACATTTGTCATTCTTTGAGTGTTCTTGTGGAATTTTCAGTTTTGCTTTCCTGTGGAGTGTCAATGTAGACTTGAAACTAAGAGAATTACCTAATTTGTCTAGACCTAGCCTAGGACACATGGGCAAAGGCAGGAAGCCCTTAAAAAATGACAGTTGCTATTACTCTCTCTGACCCTGGGCTGTTGAGGCTTCTGCACAGGCACCTTACGGTATCAGGTCAGGGTTCTCCAGAGAAACAGAACAGGAGAAAGAAATATATATATTATTAAATCTTATACGAAATCTCTTAATGTATAGATTAAGAGATTTATTCTAAGGATTTGCTCCTACGATTGTGGGGGCTGGTAAGTCTGAATTCTGTAGGGGAGGCCACAGGCTGGAAATTCTGATAAAGGTGATATTGAAGTCTTGACTCCAAATTCCTTCAGGGAAGCTGGCAGGCTGGAAATTCCAGTATGAAAGATGTGATGTGGAATCTTGAGGCAGGATTTCTTCTGACCTCTGGAACCACCAGTTCTTGCTGGTAAGATGTCCAACTGATTAAATGAGGCCTTCCCACATCAAGGAAGGTAATCTTCCCTACTTAAGGTCAAGGGGTTACAGATGCTAATCTCATCTACAAAATGCCTTTACTATAACAAGCAGGCCAGCATTTGACCAAACAACCGGATGCCACAACCTAGCCGGCTGACTCATGGACTTAACCATGAACACATACGCCCATTTCCCACAGGAGGAAGGTGAGTCTCAGACACTGAGTCACAGAGCTGAGGAGCGAGAGTTCAGATTGGATCCCAGTTTTTACAGCTCTAATGCCCATGCCCTTCCCATCACGTGGCCCTAGAAGGTGACAGACAGATGAACCAGGAGAAGTACTGTGCCCACTGGAAAGTGGGGGACACCTCGGCTCAGGGAGGTTAACAGATCCATCCAGGCACACGCAGTCTATTCCCTCACAGAGCCAAATCGGTAGGCAGGTTTCCTGCTTTCAGATCCACTGCTCTCTGCTCCTCCCCTGAGACCGTGAGACACTCAAAGGAGATGGGAAACGGGGAGGTATCCCGTCAACTGACACTCTCTCCCCACATAAGGGGCACTGATGACAGTGGGGAGCAGGGGCCGTGGGCCGGGCACATGGAGCACCCACTCTGTGCCAGGGCTGCTCTGAGCACTCTCATGAATTGCCTCCTTCAGCCTCCACAACTCCCCTGGGGGGTACGTGCTGTGACTGTCCTTAATTTTACAGATGAGGAAAGTGAGGTACAGAAAAGGTAAGCAACTTGCCCACAGCCCACAGGAAGGAAGCAGCAGATCTGGGATGCGGGCTCCTGAGCCCACGCCTCGCAGCCTGACCATCGCCGTGATTCTGAGCCAGCGTTCGCAAGGCGGCAGCAGGAAGCTGAGGACCTGATGAACCGCCGGACAGGGAGCATCTTAGCTTCTGAGCCAAAGGTCAAGAGCACCGCTGCCCCGCTCCTGGGGAAAAGGCACTGTCAGCCCTCGGCAAATGATGCTGATCAGCAGACTGTGGAAGAAATTTGCAAACATCCCCTTTGGGGTGAACCTAGCAGTAAAGGAAGGAGCACCCAGAGTAAGCAAGAACCTCGGCAAAGGCAGGGCCTGCTGGGTTCTGGGTTCAGAGTCCAAAGCAGACCCCCAGAGATTCCAGGAGCTTCCCGGCAGCCAGGATGAAGCTTTGCAATTGTATTTGCTTCATGTGAAGGCGTTCTGGAGACCAGTTTCAAAATGAAAATCCCAATATGAAGACATTGCTACAAACTGTCAGATATAACTTCTGAATGTTCCATATTAAGGAACCCTCTAATGGGGAGAAGCCTCAGATGGGGTGTAGAAAAACAAGGGGCATGTAGGTTAAATCCAGCCGAGGTCCTGTCTACTCACTGCTGTGTGACCCTGAACGAATAATTTCACATCACTGAATTTTGATACCTTATTTGTAAAATGAGGCTATTACCCCCCCCATTGAACAGTTTTTCGTAAGAAACAAAGAAATAATAACTTCCCAAGGCTCTCAGCTTTGCAGACCATCACTGACTCATACTTAAGCAATCATAATGAGTGCTTCCTGACTGTCAGGCACTGTCCTAGGTGTTGTACACATTAACGCTCAACAAGCCTGGAAGGTACAATTTATCCCCATTTTACCGATGAGGACATCAAGGCTCAGAAAGGTAAAGCAACTGTCCAGAATCATGACACCTACCAGGAGGGCAGATGGTCTGCCTCCAGAGCTCCCAGGCCAGGACTCCCACCTTCCGATTCCCTCCAGCTTCTTTGTCTTTCCTGCCCACCTTTCACTTTAGTTCTTCTGGGGATGGGGAGTGACCCCAGGAAGGTGATGGGGAAGGAGCTGTGGTTTCTTGGGCCTGATCCTCCTGGACATCCCATCCTGAAGGTGCCTGAGCACGTGCTCAAAGCCCTCAAGGCAGATCCCGCCTGAAGTGGCCCTGAGATAAAGTTGCAAGGGCTCTATCTGCCTGAACCACTGAGATAAGTACAGGATTGTAAGGATACCCTGGTGATAGCTCCACATTTAAAAAAGACCCCCTTAATCTCCTCTGTAACAAGCCCCTCTGTGCTCAGAATGTGGAGTTGGAGAGAAGAAAGACTTCAAAACATTTGGCTGAAAGTAGGGTTTAGTAGAGGGGAGAAAAAAACCTAGCGCCAACAACAGCTCAATTAATAATGGCATGCTTCTGAGAAACAAATGTTTATATAACTGTCACAGCTCTGCCAGGAGCCACTGAGCCCCGGTCCCTCAGGCTGGTTCTCATCTCCTGTGATGTGTGACCTTTCCGGGTACACACAAGGCAAGCCACAGGGAAAGCCTGCTCTGAGCAGCAGCTGCGAACAGCCCCGATAACACCTTGTCTCTCCTGTCCCCCACTAAGGGCCCTTAAAGAGCAGAGGCAAAATATAAGGAAACGACAATGATAAAACACCAGACAACAGCTTTCTGGTGGTTGTTTGAAACAAGTAAGCAATGATGGGAGAAAAAAACAAAAATGAAACTGTAAGTTCCAGTCCTCTGCAAGATGCATGCACACAGGAAGGGAAGGCGAGCAGAGGCACACACACAGCTGTTAAGAGTTTTACACAGGTTCCATCGATTCTCATCCATCCTTTTAGAGCAACACTGAAGATGCCACATGGGTGAGGGCAGCGACTATGCAGCCAGGCGGCAAAACCCATCTGCCCCCAACTAGCTGTGACTTCGGGCAAGTGACTCCATCACTCTGCACCTCAATTTCTCATCCATAGCTGAGGTGAATAACACTGCAAATTCCACAGGGCTTTACTGAGGTTTAAATACGTCAGTACATAAGAAGTGCTTAGCTCTGGCCTGGGCATGCACAAGGTACTCCCTGAATGTCAGCCATTGCCATCCCATTATCCTGGCGCCAAGGAAAAATCCCAGTGTGCTCGCTGCTCCTGGGGATTCAACATCCTTAATCAGATCTGCCCTTTCCCCTCTATTCCCCGCCCCATCCTGTCCCCTCTTATCTTCCTTTCCCACCCCCAAACTGACACTCAAATGGCCCTTCTAAAATGCCCCCTCTGCAAATAAAAATATAAAAAAAAATAAAAAAAACCCTTTGATGTTTACAAATAAAATATGATGTCTGCAATTTCTTTCAAAATAATATGGGGGAGAGGGCTAGTGGGGGACAAGTATTGGGTAGGATTGGCCTTGGGATGATGGCTGCTGGGGCCTGGTGGGCCATGTAATGGGTACAGGGAGGTACCTTATACTGCTTGTCTACATTCACTTTTCTCTGTAGTAAAAAGTTTAAAAAAAATCCCTCAATAGCGTCTCACTAGTCTCCTTGGCATGAGATACAAGCAGGGGAGGGAAGGAGAGGGGAGAGAAGAGGGGAGGGGATACTGTAAAAGAAGAACTGGCACTGACCAAGCGAGAACACCTTCTGCCCCTCCACCTTGCCCCCGCCCTTGCACCCCTCCTACAACCCTGTCGACCATTCAAAGTTTAACTCAAATCCCAATTTACCTCCCTCCTCCACACCTCTGATCCATTTATCCATTGTCTCCATAAATGGTTCCTCCCAAGTAAGAACAGCAGCAGTTACTGTTTCCTGGGTACTTTCTACATGTCAAGCACCATCAGGGCCTCAGATAAAGGCTCTTTGGTGCAAATAAGAAAAAGGTGTGCCTTCTGAGAGGCTGCAGCCCCCACAGGGTCTTGGCTTGGTAAACAGAGCACAGGCTGGATACAACTTCCTCTGGTCCCCAGAGCCATGTGTCCTTGGACAGTGTACAGCCTGCACAACTGCACACAGCAGCCTCAGACACTGTGCTGGACGCTGGGGTTGCTCCCATTTTACCAAAGAGGAAACTCAGTTCCAAAAAGACTAGAACACTTGCCCATGGTCATACAGAGATTGCAAGTAGCAGCAGTAGTAGACACCCAGACCCACCCTCGTTTTGTTACACAAACCTCCCACAGAGAGAGGCATGGCACTGCCAGGGTGGGCCCTCATGCACCCCAGCAGACAGTGCTGCTCCCCAGCAGCTCACACAGTCCTGGCCCAGTCCTGACCAGAGCACTGGATCTCCCCCAACTACACCAGTCCACCGGGGATCCTGCCAAAGCCACAGTGAAACCAGACACTTGCAGAGCTTATCTTTGCTCAATCAGTTATGGGAGGGTCAGTGGAGGAGAAGGGGGAAAAGGCTCCATGCTGGTGACACAGCAGATAATGGAGTTTACCTGGCACCATACAATGGTGGTAATTACAACCCATTACAAGCATAAAACACTGCTCAGCTGGGCTTGTGAAAGTGGATCAAGAATTACTTGAAAAGGCTCTGCAGCCCTCTCTTTTCAAACACACGGCTGTTACACGCTCACAGAGGATGGCTATCGATCTACCAAGAATCCAGGACTAGAAGGCAGCTCAGGCCTTGGCCCCTTTGCTCCCCAGCCCAGAACACCATCTCCAGCCAGCAGGACGGGTGGCGGGGGAGGGAGAGCAGGGCAAGGAGGAGGTGGTAGCAGAGCCGGTTCTCAGCATGCCATCTGCGTAAATTCATCCAGAAGGTCCCTTACGTGACCTGTCCATGGCACAGTCCCTCCTATGGAAACTCATCTTGAATATCTAGGAGTTTCAGATCTGGGCATTTACTCATCATTCATTCATTCAACAAATATCTACTGAGCATCTCCTCCTGTCTACCAAGCCCTGTTCCAATCACTGCAGATACAGTAGCAAACAAGAGAAAAAATTCCATCTACCAGATCAGGAAAGAGGCTTGCACAGGGTCAGTCCTAGTGAAAGCTCATCAACAGAGGACTTCACATCAGAACCCAGAGCCTGTGCTCTTAGCCACTGGGCTGCAAAATCTCCTGCAGCTCTGGGGCCATTATTGTTGCTACAGAGTTTCTTCTCTGTGCCCTTCTGGAACTACTTACTCATCCACTCATGAGAAAATAATGCAGTGCACATTGTTTCACTCATTCAACATTTACTGACTGAGCGGCTGTGCCAGCCACTGTCCTGGGTACTGGTGTCACTGGTGACCAGGACCTTACCCTCAAGAAGCCCATGGATTCTTTTAGACTCAGATGGGCAGTCCACAGTTCCCATACCGCATGGCAAGGTCCCTGGGGCCTGGAGGAGAGCCACCCACCCAGCTGGGAGGTCAGGGAAGGTCCAGAAGAAGTTACAGTCAGCGAAAGCTTTCAGGGAGGGAAGAAGTCAGCCAGCCTGAGGCAGGAGAACAGATTCAAACCCTGGCACAGCCACTTCCAGGCCATGCCACTTCCCTGCTCCTGCCTCCTAAAATGGGGACACTTCAAGCTGAGTGGGCAGGGTCCTTCGGAGAGTCAACTGTGTTAAGAATGGACTTGAAAGCACACAGCTGGCCCACCACAGGCAGCTTATTATTCCTCAGAATTGGTTGCCAGGCCCAGAAAGTTATATAATATCACCCATCTAACATTAGGCTCCCCGATTCAGAGGTTTCTCCAGAAAATAAAAAGTGTTGCTTTTACAGTAATTGTGCAGGTTGCTGGAAAGCAGAGAATTTCATATGAAGATGTAAATTCTAAAACTATGTAGCTCTTTGTCATATCCTAATATCTTCCAGAAACCAGGGAAGGCTGGTGTGCATTTTTAATCATATCCTTCGGAAGGAATACACAGGGAACTCCCAAATATTTCAAATGCAGCTCAATAAATTATGTCCAAGTTTCAGATGAAAGACAGTAAATGAAAAACATTAAATTTTATGAGGATCAAAACTGTTTTTCTCCCTTGAGAGCCCCTTCCTCATACCAAGCGGCACTTGCTTAAAGCTGAAAAGAACCCCCTGTGGGCAGCGACCACCTCGCTTCTCTAGGGAGGACAAGGTCACGGCTTCATGCCAAGTGGTAATTTGTGATGCGAACCCCCCTGCAGGTGTATAAACTGGCGCTGCGGGGTGGTGCTCAGGAGGAGGAACTTGGAGGCTGAGGACCCGGATTCAGATCCCAATCTGCCAGTTACTTGTCCTTAAACCTCTCGGGGACTCAGTTTCCCATTTGTAAAAAGGCAGGCAATTGCCATGATGAATGGAGGAGGTAATAGCTAACTAGCGCCCAAAAAATGCTACTGTGATCATGATCCTGTTTAGAGCCTCAATTCAACACTGAAATGTATGCAGCTCTAAAATTTCTTTAAGCCCCCCAGGCCATTGCAATGGAAAGACAAGATGGGACACTTAAACACACACACACACACACACACACACACACACACACACACACACACACCATGGAATTTAAAGACAGACTGGGTAGGAATCGGGGACCAAGCTTTACTAGGTGTGTCCCATCAATGCGACCAGCTATTATTTCCAAACAGAACCAAAGTTCTGAGTCTCTCTCTGCCTCACTGTTTCACCTGCAAAATGAGTACTGCAACCTCTTCCCTCGAAGGGGTACTGTGGGCTGTGAGAGCACACAAGTTAAAGTACCGACAGACCGCCTGGCCCCGGGCTGGCACTCAGACGTTAGTTACCTTCCTTCCTTCCACAGAGGGCCACAGGGAATACAACTTCTTCTCTGGGTCACAGCAGCCCCCATGACATCCTCAGTGAAGACAAATGTAACAATACCGCAGTGCTTCCCTCCCACCACCGCCTCCAACACGGTGCTCCATCATGTGTGATTTTCCCCGTTTTCTATGACTCAAAGTAACTGGCATTACTGACCAGACTCTGGAAGGTGAAAAGGGAGTTCACGTTGTCAGCAGCATCTGTCAAGGTAGGGGTTTAGATCTAAATTTCTTCACCTCCTGGCAGAAAGCACTGACCTCAAAGTGGCCTGGCTGGCTATAAAGTCACAAGCCCACAGTTGTTCTAAAATGGAAATGATACTGTGATGACGTATCACTCTGCCTCTGGCAGAGACAGTGGTGCTTACCAAATATTCCGTCAGCACCCTACATTTCCCAGCCCCCTTTGCACAGGCTTTTGACTCTTCTGGCCAACGGGCTCCAGGCCAAAGCTCCATAGGCTGCTTCTGAGTCAATGCACAGGGTGGCTGGTACGCAACCCTGCGACTGACCCTTCCCTGGCACACTCAGTGAGAAAGCCATGTTCTCCAGATGGTGGGGCTGCAAAATGCCGGAGCCTCTGCCAGCCCAGATACCCAAGTGCCTGTCTGGAGCTGAGCCATCCCACCCACCCCTGCTTCTGGACAACCCACATTGGACAAAGTTATGAATGGGAAATATACTTGTTGATGTTAACGGTTCACACTGTTGAGACTGGAGGTTGTCTGTTACAGAACCAAGGCTATCCTGACTTACACAGCCCTTCTACTTGACAACTCTGTATCTTCTTGGCTCTCTCAATGGGCCTGAACATATAAGAAATGCCACAGAAGCCAAAGAGGCTTGCTAAAGACCTGTCTTAAGGCATCCACATGAAGTAGATATCATGATCCCCCTTGTACTGAAGACAAAACTGAACTCAGATAAGTTAAATCACTTGTCCTATCCAAGGTCATGCATACTAGCAAGTGGTGAAGCCAAAATGTGAACCCAGGTCTACCCATCCAAAGCTTGTGTTCTGGGTAAGACATGGGTCCAACAAGTAGCTCCTAATGTATTCTACATCCTGCGAAGGCTCTAAATACAAATCAGATCTCTCCTTGGGTCCCAGGGATAACAGTGACCATAGTTTGGATGCATTCTATGTGACAGACACTGTCCCAGGTCCTTTACCAACAGTCCTTCACTGTATTATTCTCATCTCTGCAAGGTCATTTTCCCATTTTACATATTAAGAAGTAGAAGCTTAAAGAGACTACAGGCAGAGTACTCACAATGAGATGATGATGAAAGTACGGGAAAGATGCTGACACAGATGGGCAAAGAATATATGTTCCTTTAATGGAAGCAAAGAAAAATACTCCACAGCAGGAGGCGCAGGTACACTCCCTATCAGGGGATCCCTGGCCTTCAAGAACCCTCAAAGATGCCTCGATGCAGAAGACACCACATGATCAGAATGATCTAATCAGATTCATAGAGATGTTCCTTCCTGGGGTGGAGTTGGGTGGGGCAGGGAGGAGGAGGATAAGCCCTTCTGTGCCCTCCCAACCGTCCTGAGGTTCTAGCCTCTTGTCTACCTGGCCTCTGGGTAGAAAGAGCAGAACTAGGCTTCAAACCCTTATCTGTCCAGCTCAAAGCCATGTTCTTTCCTTTATGCCTCCTTGTCCATCCATCCATTCATTCATCCATCATCCACACATACAAATATACAGCCAATAAATATTTACTGAGCATCTACTACAGACCCTGAAGATAGAGCAGTAAATAAACAAAAATCTCTGCCTTCCTTGTGCCTACCATCTAGTGCCCAAGATTATAAATGATTCCTAACCAAGGAACAGAATCTTTGTGCCCAGTTATAGAGAACAGGACTTCAAACAAAAAGTCAGGCTTCAACTGACATTCTGCTTCTTTTGCAGATTCCAGATTCCGCATCTGAGAAATCAACCAGGGTTCCTGTGCCACTAGGGTTTATTCTAGTTAGTTATCCCAGAAAGGAGAGGGGGTGAAGAAGACCAAGAAGGTGACAACGAATAGAAAAAAGACAATGAAGAAGATGAAGATGAAGATGAAGAACCAACAGCAGCTGCAGACACTTTGTGACTATGACATTAGAGCTGGTCATTACATCTTAGATAAGAAGATCTCCAATTCTCCATTTGATGCTCGAGGACACTTTACCAGGGGCCCTCGTGGCCAATATCCCTTGTTTTTGTCCGCCCAGTTCCCTCTTCTTCAGCTAACGAACCCTGCTCTTTCTTGGTAAACCACTTCTTTTCCACTCTTAGCTCAAGTGGTTTGGTGAGGGTGACCATACCCCCTCTGCCCAGGTGGGCATGTGGCCTGACCCTGCCAGTCAGGACATTTCATCCCCTTGACCATGGTGTTTGGTTCACGGATGGAAGGAGACCTAAGCGAGGCTAGGAAGACTCAATTTTCATGATCCTTGTTGGAGCTATTGGGAAAAGTTCATAGGCTATAAGCCTGGAGCTGCTGGGAACTACCACAGGGGGAGAGCCTGCCTGAGAATAAAGACCACAGAGAAGAAAGCAGAACCAAGTGACAGAAAAAGATGAAGTTCACATAATATCATCTGAACCCTGGATGCAACCTTGCCTGACGTTAGACTAACCCTAGGTTTTCCTGTTTTTGTGAACGCAGAGACTTTGTTTTTTGTTAAATCCAGTTTGAGTTGGGTTTTCTGTCATTTTGGCTTCAAGTCCTGACTAAGAGAGCCACTAAGTAATTGCCTAGTCTCTGCTTGAATACTTCCAACCGTAAGAAATTCACATCACTCATCTCTGAATGGCAATGATGGCACAGTCCTCTCCACTTACTGACCTAAATTTATCTGTGTAGCGTCCTAGGACAGCCAACGAGTGTGGAGAGAACAAGCTCAATCCCTCCCTCCCCTGACATCCCCTTAAATAGCCGTGGGACAGCATCGTCAATTCTCCATTGGGGAACAGTTGCATGGGCTTGGGCCATACATTGTGAAATCTATGTCTTTCAATGTCTTTTATTCAACAAATATTCCATGAAGGACTCCCATATGTAAGACAGGGAAGGGGGTGCTGTAGAGAAGGACTGGTATAGCCCTATCCCCCAGTCCCCTGCCATCCAGTAAGTCAAGAAGTTTTAGGATGACGCACTTTATTAAGACACACAGCAGTTTCTGATTTGCCTGTGGGAAGGTGGCATGGGCTACGGGTTCAGGCAGACCTGGTATAAATGCTACCATGTGACCTCGAACAAATTATATAGCCTCTATGAGCCTCAGTTTCCCCACCTGCAAAATGGAAATGTTAATGATACTGAGTTCCCACAGCTGTGAAGAGAATGCAGTAATGCCCTTAGCACAACCCCTGACATGCAGAGAGCAGGATTTTTTAGTGTAATCAGGAACAGATCACAGTGGGGAGGCAGCCAAGGGAGAATCATTCGCTGCTGGCCCAGGCCCCAAGGAGCTTTGTTATCCACAACCAAGATTCTGGACAGGGTGTTGCTTCTTTCCTCCTCCAAACCAAGGCCTCCCAGGCTCCTGCCATACTGGTTATGGAAGTGGACTGTGCTCTAACACTTTTCTCTTTCAAAGAAAAGAAAGGCCTTGCCTTCCGCAAGTTAAAAAAGCAGTCAATGTCTGGCCTCAACAATTGATCAACCTCCCACCTCCCAATGACTCAGCCCCTGCAAACACCGATGAGCCATTTAGGTAGAAATCTTTCTGTGCCAAAAAGAACAATTCATCATATGCCCATTCCATGAGGCACTGAATATTCATTCTCCAATTGCAGAAGCCTCACAAGCTCCCCTGGAAGTGCTGCAGAGAAAGCACCACTCAGCTCAAAGACCTCAGCAAATTCAAGGTGAAGCAGCCGAGGGAGGGCCAAGGAAGTGTTATGCAAAGTTACTCAGCCCCAGAAACTTTCATTTTGCACTAATTTTGCAGGCAATCTATCTGCTTCTTCAGTACTTTTATTCCTAAGACCTGGGATGACGAGAAAGCTGCTGAGAACTGCAAGTGATGGGGAAGGAATGTGAAATCCCAGGGCTTCTCCTCACTGCCAAGCAGACCCCTGCCCTCACCATTACGGGGACACGATCCCTTATGAACCAGCTGGTCAAATGGGGCCCCAGCCTTTAAAATTAAAGAGATTTTAAAACCTCTTTAGATGATCTCAGCCAGCCCCATGGCTTTAAACACCACCTGTACTGACGGCCACTCCAATATGGCTCAGCACAGCCCTGACCAGGGTGGGATGTTATTTCCTAACACAGACATTTACTCATTCGACAAACCTTTACCAAGCCTACTGCTGGAAAACAGGTGCTGCTTCTCTGCTAGGCTTGCACCTGGGGAGATACAAGCTACTAAGAGGAGAGCGACACATGAGCGTGGAGCCAACACTGAGGAAAGACTAGCAGGTGGAGGGCCAGGAGAGGAACAGAGCCCTAATTCAATCTGCTGCACTCCTGGATGCAGCAGGAGCAACTGCTGGATTTGCCAAGCGCATGAGCAAATAAAGGCCCTTTTATGCTTAAGCTAGGTCAGGTGTAGACCGGGTGTAAATGAAGCACTGCTGAGGCAGGTGAGAGGCAGTGGCCCAGCTGGGGTATGGGGTGTATGGAGACAGCACATTGGCAGGTGAGGTGGGAGGTGTAGGCAGGAGCCATGTGGTGTGTGTGTGTGTGGGGGGGGGGGTGTCCTTGTTTGCCATGACAAGGGGTTGGAGCTTTATGCAAACCCTTCACAAGGTTTTCTCAGGCAAGTGTCACTGTCAGGCATGGCTGCAGCGTGAAGAGAATGAAGTGGGGAGATGAACTAGATGAAAGCTGCAGCCAGGCTAGGGGCAATGCAGAGTCCAGGTGAGAAAGAAATACAAACAAGGACGTTTCATTGGGAGTCCATCCCACAACAACAACAAAGAAACACTACTGACTTAGAGTCTTCGAAATTCCCCTCCTGGGTATATATATCCTATGACTTAGAAATTCCACTTCTACAAAATTCCACTCAGGTATGTAGCCAAGGAAAAGCAGTACATGAGTCGGTCCAAAATGCAATGGAAAAACTTATACAAGGATGTTCATGGCAACTTTGTTAACAACAGCCCCAAACTGAAAATTATACAAATGTCCAACAGGAACCTGGAGGCAGCGCTCTGTGGACTAGTCACACAAAGGATGTCTCAATAATAAAACTCAATGATACAAAGCAACATACTGAGTGCAAGAAGCCAGACACAAACAAGTACCCACTAAACGACTCCACTCTATGAAGTTCAAACACAGCAAAGTTAATCTCCAGTGACAGGGTTTGGAGGGGGTAAGTCCTGGTGAGGGCCGGGGAGGGAAGGTACTAATTAAAAAGGGACCCAAGGGAACTTTCTGAGGTGAGCTGGGTGGGGGTCACGCAGCCACAGATATCAAAGGTCAAGCTGTACACTTAAGGTTTGTGCATTTTCCTCCAGGTAAATTACAGTTTGATAAAGTATGCAAAAAAAAAAAAAAAGGAGGAAATATGAAGAGTTCACAAAAGAAGGAAAAGAAATTACCTATTAGTATTTTAAAAATATTAAAAAAGAAACAATACCAAAAATCCAACCACATAGACTCCAGGACTATTTCCACAGTGAATGACCTGCATTCCCACAACCTCTGCCCACAACGAAAGTTCAGGGTGTGGCCCATGAACCAGCTTTTGCTCAAGAAACAAAGAGGAAGATGACGGAGGAGGGTCTGACGAGCCTCAGGTGAAGCTAAGGCTGCCAGCCAGGGTCACCGCCTGGTCCTGCTCCTCCACAAGTCGGAGGGCTCTGCTGACGACCAAGGTCCCCCGCAGCTGCCCCTGCCGTGCCCCAGCAGACCATGTGGGGACTCCTGGGTCCTGGAAGGTCAGCTCAGCTCTGATGATGAAATCACAATGGGAATGATCACATAACTCTTTTTGCATACCCGTGTTTCACAGTGGACTGGAAGCTGGTGTGATTTAGGCAAGGACTGTTTTGTTCACCACTATATAAGACAAAAAATAGTAGGTGGCGCACAGTCCATGCTCAAAGATCATTCGCCAATCAATCGATTGGTCAGTCACTGCAGAAAGCCCAGAGAGTCCATGCCGTCGAGAGCAAATGCATGAAATACCTGCCCTTATTCCCAACTGCTTCCAGGAAATCCTTCCACACAAAGCCAAAGCCTCTCTCTACACCTGTTTACGGGTCCCTGGCAACTTCTTTTGGGGATTTTTAACTGGACACTAAGGATGCTTTCTGATCCAAAGCATTACAAAAGGAAAAGAAAAGAGTGGGTGTGGACACAGAAAGGGGACAGGCTGTGAAGGCAAGTGGGCGTAAAGATGGAGCCTTCCTCCGTTCCTTCCCAGCTGGGAGATCCTGGGCAGGCTGACGAAACGTCCTGGGCCTCAGGTTCCACATCTGTAAAACACAGGCGATAATGCGCCAGCTCCTTGGGTGGTTGTCAAGAATTAAGTAAACTTGTATACATAAAGTTCTGAGGAGGGCACCTAGAATACAGCAAAACAGAGGGCAGAGGAAGAGGAAAGAAAATATGACAGCGAAACAGAATACAAAGGACTGGCCTCTGGTCTGGCCCTCCTGCCTGTTAGTCTCCTGGAGTGTGCACACTGTACTGAGAAAGGTGAACCCTGAAGCCAATGACAGGCTCTGGGACCCTTTCCAACTGGTCAAGCGTGAATTCCCAAATACAACTTATCTTGGAGACATTCCCCATCTCTGAGAAATCTGCCATTTACACTTCGGTCCTGAAGTCCATTCTGGCTCCATCTCCCTCTATTTCAATGGTGAATGTATCACTTTTCTGTCTTCACATGTTCCGTTTCTTTTACCAGGCAGGATCTCTCTCCACCACCCCATCTGAGGAACCACTAGATGTCTCTTCCAGAAGGTGTTGTCTCTTCCAGAAATCTTCCACCCGTCCCCTCCAGCTAGACATGACCAATCTGACTTCGCCTCTGTTCTGGTTTGAATGTATTGTGTCCCCCAAACGCCATTATCTTTGATGTAGTCTTGTGGGGCAGACGTTTTGGTGCTGATTAGATTTGCTTGGAATGTGCCCCACCCAGCTGTGGGTGATGACTCTGATGAGATATTCCCATAGAGGCATGGCCCACCCATTCAGGGTGGGCCTTGATCGGTGGAGCCATATGAATGAGCTGACTCAAAGAGAAGGAACTCAGTGCAGCTGTGAGTGACCTTTTGAAGAAGAACAAGCTTGCTAGAGAGGAACATCCTGGGAGAAAGCCATTTTGAAACCAGAACTTTGGAGCAGACGCCAGCCACGTGCCTTCCCAGCTAACAGAGGTTTTCCGGATGCCATTGGCCATCCTCCAGTGAAGGTACCCGATTACTGATGTGTTACCTTGGACACTTTATGGCCTTAAGACTGTAACTGTGTAGCCAAATAAACCCCATTTTTATAAAAGCCAATCCACCTCTGGTATTTTGCATTCCACAGCATTAGCAAACTAGAACAGTCTCCCAGAAGGCCGTGTGTTTCTCTACCACCTTCTGTTTGTGCCTGTGTCCTGTAAGCTCCCTGAGGTCTTGGATGCTATCACTCTCACCTTAATATAAAGCCCATGGGGCCCAGCCCATTGCACTGTGCATAGCTGGCCCACTGCACTCAATAATTGCATGACTCTCTCCAAATACAAAGGGCTAGGATGAGTGGGCCTGCAGCCAATCCATGAAGATCAGTTGCAGCTCAACATAAAAGTAAAACTCCCCAACAACTGCACTCAAGCCCCAACTGGATGGTAAGCTCCCCGTCACCTCAAGTTTTGAAGCAGAGGGTGGTCCCTGCCAACCTTTTCAGCACTATTTTTTTAAAAAAACACACTGGTCTCCTTCTAGTTCCTCCAACAAGCTCTTCCCTGCCTCGGAGTCGACACGTGCTGTCCCTTCTGCTTAGACTACTCTTTCCTGTACTTCCACGGCCAGCCTTCTTCCTTCTCATCACTCAGGTCTTAGCACAAATGCCACCTCTGCAGAGAAGCCTTCCCTGATTGCTCTGCCTGCAGGAGGGTCTTCCCAGAGCCCTTTTTGGTTTACTGCCATTCCTGGTATGGTAAATAGCTTCTAAGATGGCTCCCAACAATTCTGCCTCCGGGTATCCATGGCCTTGTGCAATCCCCTCTCTAGGGGTGTGAACCTCCTACAGCTAAAAAATGACAAAGTGTTGGAATGTCACTGCCAAGATTAGGTGTGACTTCTGTCTGGCTCACAGTTTGTCTGGTTCTTCTAGCTTGTTCACTCTGAAGAACCAGCCCTCACATTGCGGCTAGTTCCCCGGAGAGGCCCAGGGCAAGGAACGAGGGCGGCCTCCAGCCAACAACCTGTGAGTGAGGCTTGGAACTGGGCCCTGCCCCGGATGACACCTTGACTGCAGCCAGATGAGAGAGATACTGAGGCAGAGGACCTAGTTATGTCACCCCTGGGTTCCTGACTCACAGAAACTGTGAGATAAAATGTTGCTTTAAACCATTAAGTTTCGGTATAATTTATTATTCTATTAAAGTTATTAGCAAGAGATACCCAATACACCTAGTCATCAACAAATCATTTATAGTCTCTTTCCTGTGCTTGAATATAAACTTCACAAAGGCAGTGCTAAGTCTGTTTTACACACACAGACACACACACACACATACACACACAGTGTCTGGAAGAAGTACTCAATTAAATATTTGTGAAATTTAAAAAATAACATCAGCAAATTTTCCATGTGTAGACAAGGACTCTGGATCCCCCCCACAGCCCCCTCAATGACAGGATTCAGGGACACTCGGCTGCCCACGGAGATGATTTCCTGGGAGAGTCTGCCTGGGAAGCTCTTCAGTGGGACTTCCACACATGGAGAGAACATCTCATGAACTAACAGCCAATAACGACGGCTGATTTTTACTGAAATGTGCTAAGCACTTTATATGAACTGCCTCATCCAATCCTCTCACAACCACATGGGTATTATTCTCCCTTATTCTACAGAAGAGAAACCTGGGACCAGAAAGCCAAAACCACCTGGCCAGTAGGATTCAAAGCCAGGTCTGTCTGATTCCCAAACTGGAGAGCTTCCCCACGTAACCCTAAACCTCACACTACTGCTTCTGGCACAGACAGGTCTGGAAGAGTCACGATTCTGCAGCTGCCCCTTCTCTTTGAGAAGTTTGTTCTGGGGATGGGAACTGTCAGGTGATTTGGGTATTGATGGACTAAAACACTCATATGTTGGTTGGACTACTTAGCCATAAATCAACAATAAAACAGCTCTTTAAAAACAACTTGATGCTCTGCTAGCACCCTGGTCATGGGTGCTTGGGAAGGGCTGTGCAAGGGGCAGGGGGCACTGACACACTGTTCTTCACTTTCAATCGGGGCCACTGCCTGGGGGAAGGGGTTCTATTGGTAGAAAACATAGGCCAGACTAGCCGTCCCTTTGCTCAGTGACAAATGGAGGTATGCATGCCTGTCACTTGACAGGATGAGACCTGGAAGGACTGCGGCAGTCAAAGAAAATACTGTATGTGCCAAGGACAGATATTTTAGGGGGAAGCTATCTGACTGGACCAAGCATGTCTGAGTTAATAATAGTAGCAACAGGTTTATTATATCAAACATAACTTGAATGTCACACCAATCCCAACCCCTCACCCACTTCTTGACAACACCCCTCCCCAAAACACACACACACACGCAGCATGTGGACTCCAATCTTCCATGAGCATCTCCTTGTAGTCGTGTCTGCTTCTTATTGTGCAGCATCAGCATTTAATCCTCATTGCAACAGAATCGGGACTTTCCTTTGCAAAACCATCCCTCCTGAAAACCCTATACACTATACTATACTACACTATATCGTACTATACTATTCAAGATGGACATAGTTAAGTGTACAAAAATGTTAAACTTTAGTACGAACAAACAACCATCAACAAAGTCAACAGGCCAGTGCAGTCACACAGGGCCCCTCACTCAGAAGGGGGCCCCATGCGTGGGGATTAATGCTCCATGGTCACCATCTTGAAACTCTTAATAATTGTATCTTTATATTTGTGTTCTGAAAGCGAAGTCTGATGGGACAATGGGGCACATATGTGAGCACAGGTGACCTGGGTTCTGGGATGCCCACTCCCCACCTTACCTAGTGACTGCTGCCACCCTCTTCCCTGGGCAGGGACAAACACACTCTGTGTGTCAAGTCATGGGGTCAGACCCCAGGTACCCGTGAGGGTCTGCACTGACCCTGCAAGTGTCCCTGTGCCCAAAGAAGCATAACATTAAATAGAGACAAACCAGCAAACAAAAACCCATGTCAGGGCAAGAGAGAGACTGTGGAAGAAAGGAAAAGATTTTATCCTGCTCCTTGAACAAAGGACCCACCTTTTCATTCTGCACTGGGCCCCACTAATTATGTAGCCAGTTGTGGATGGGCAAATGACAGATCTAAGGAAAGTATTTCTAACACAGATGACAAAGGGCTTTTAGAAATTACCAAGTGAAACGGTCCCTCTCCCACTTTTTGCCATAAGCATTTGGCAGGACTGATCCCAGCCGTTCCTGGTCCACACCCACCACCACCACCCACCCCGCCTGGAGTGAACGGTACAGGGTGGCCACGTCAGAGTCAATGGAAGGCGAAAAGAGGTTTGTGGAGGCTTCTGGAAAAAGAAGTTGGCTCCTCCTCCCACTGGGTGACATGGCCAGAGGCTGTGAGTTCTGGAGCAGCTGAGGAAGCTGGAGTAGAGGCTTGAGGGCGGCCACGGAAGCAGGACAAAGATGCAGAGCTCTGGTCCTTGGTGACCTCTCCTCGGCTACCTCACCTCAAGCTACCTTTGTCAGAACATTCTGGAAATGCTCCTCTGGAATCATGGCAGATAGTCAAATGGGCCCCTTGGGAAAAGTGGAACTTCAGTGGATAATTTGTAAGATCTACCTCCAACAGGGCAATGTGGTATGATGACACACACATGGCTTTTAGAGGAAATACAAACTTAAATTATGAGGTAATTAAACAAACTTCCTATTATGAAAACTTTCAAACATATATAAAAACAGGGAGAAGAGTGAGATGACCATCACCATTTCAACAATTATCAACTCACGGCCATTTGTGTTTCATCTGAATACCCTTTCTCTCATCCCTACCCCAACTGATTATTTTTAGGCAATTCTCTGACATCATAAATTGATCTGTAAAAATTTAGTCTCTACTTCTTAAAGTAAAAACTCTTTTAAAAATACAGTGTAACCACCTGCTATTATCATACGAAGCAAACGGTAATTGCTTAGTGTCACCCAACATCTTGTCAAAGTCCAACTTGAGTGAGGTGGTTTTGAGATAGTGGCATCTTCCCTGCAGAACTTGACACCATACCACTTCTCTGCCAGGCATATCCAACCAAAGTAAGAGTCCTCATTATCTTGATGAGGAAGGCCCCAAGGGACTTGAAACCATCAAGTGTGCTCTGAGAACTGGAGAAATCCCTCTGCTTGCAGCATAAAATGCTCCTCAGGAGGCAATTTAAAGACAAACCTAGTTTTGCATCTCACCTCCAACAGCTATAGCTGGGTGACCTTGAGCAGGTGACAGATCTGCGTACTCAGTTTCCTTATCTATAAAATGGTATTCTACTACCTGTTTCCTAGGAGAGTGGAAGAAGATAAAATTGGAAGAATAAAAATCTCAAGGACCTGGCCAGTTGCTGAGACTCAACTCATGTTCAGTCCCTTTGCCTTCCAAGACCTCCCCTGGTGCCAGCCTCAGGTACAGGCTACAGGAAAACAACATGGTTTTACTGTACCATTATTTCCCAACTCTAAAATGGGAGAATAAATGATTTGTCACTTGCCACCCCTTCAGAATACACACAAAAAAAGAGCAGATGTTACCCAGTTTAAATGCAAAACCTAGACAAAGAGAAAACAGCATTCCAATGAATTTTCTCTAAGAGGATACAATTTTAAGAAATTTAGAGGTACGGCAATACAGAGAGCAGCTAGAGAAACACGCCAACCCGCCCAGGCCATCGGGGCAATGCAGGGACAGACAGAGGGCAGTGAGGGCGGTTTCATGTCACTTGCTACAAGCTTTTTTTAATTCCTGTTCCTGCCAAGAACTGCTCTGCTCAAATTTATTTGTGGCTCCCATGCTGTGGAGGGATGCTGAGCAGAGACTACTTTGAATGCCTTGCTTTACCCATGTTGCAGTGAGTTCCAAACCCAAACTTTCTCCCTAAAAGCTGAAAGGCCAACAGTAGTAAGTAATTTCACCCTTCTGTAAGCTACTCTGAGAATAGTCAATGCCGCTAGGTCTCTGGCAAAGGTCTAATTTAATTTAAAATGTAAATATTATGTTTTTCTACATCCCTACATGCCAACTGCTTTATCTTCTAATTTGATAATGGTTTAATAAAAACAAAGTGCCAGGCCATTGTTACACACACAGAACCAGGCAGACTGTGTGGATGGGCCCAGGCCATGGGAGGCAGGAGGGTTAGGTGAAGATTCCAGTGACCTGGGTTCAAATCCTAACCCACCAGGTACTGGCTGTATGAGCTGCAGCCTGTGACTGATCCGTGCTGGGCCCTGGGGTTAATTACGGCCTCCATCCCATGGGGCTCTCACCGGGAACAGCTGAAATCGTCTGTGTGAGGTGCCCAGCACACTGTCTGGCACATAAGAATGCAAATAATGTTAGCTGCTACTGCAGTTATTAATAAACATCACCACTTAGAGCCTTTTAAAAAATTGTGAACACACATATATATAACAAAACAAAAAAGTTCCCATTTTAACCTTTTTTAAGTGTATAATTCAGTGGTATGAATTACATCTGCAGTATTGGTGCAATCATCACCACCACGCATTAACACAATTTTTTCATCACTGCAAACAGAAAGTCTGTACCCATTAAGCAATAATTTCCCATTCCCAGCTGCCCCCTACCTCCAGCTCCTGGTAACCTGTAATCTATGTTCTGGCTCCATGAATTTGCATATTCTGGGTATTTCATGTAAGTGGAATCATACAGTATCTGTCCCTTTGTGTCTGGCTTCTTTCACTCAGCATAACGTCTTCAAGGTTCATCCACATTACAGCATGTACCAGAACTTAATTCCTTTTTACAGCTGAATATAGAGCTTTTTTGGAGGGACAAATTCTTACACTCCAGGCAGCAAGAGCTGTGGGTAACATCGAAGATTCTTTTCCAAGTCTAGAAGACCCCCTTGTCCCTGCCCCGGGGTCCAAGGACTTCAAAAGTCTATAATCCAAGTGTCTAAGACAACAGCAAAACGATGACCACTCTTCCTGGAGCTCTCCAGCGAAGCCCCTCATTTATGGGACACCACCTTGGGAAGTGCTGCGGAGCGTCCTGCTCATCTCCCCTGTTGCAATTTCAGTCGTCACCCACAGGAAAAGTAGAGAAGCAGCAGCCAACCTCCCCTTGTCAGCATTGTGGCAAATTTCATTTTTTGGCACAGATTTGCTGAATGAATGTTGAATGGATGACATGTCTGAAAGTTTGTGTATAAAATCAAATTTGACAAACTGTTGCCTTAAAAAAACCCTGGGATGGTAGCATGTTATTGTGAGTGTAATTAACAGTGCTGAATCGTGGATGAATGTGGTGGAAAAGGGAAAGATTAGAGCCATGTATGTGACCAGAGGGAAAGCTGGAGGTTAAAACATGGGAATGTGTAACACAGTGAATCTTGTGGTGGATGATGACTGTCATTAAGAGTACAAATATTAAAAAGTTCTTTCATGAAGTAGAAAAGAAAAGAGACCCTGGGGGCTGATAATTTAAAGCAGAGGGGCCAATGCAAACACCCACCAGGACCAGGCAGGTTAAAAACAAAAAAGTGAGAAGCCGGTGAGACAGGAACATGGTGATGCAGAGAGAAACCATTCCCCTTGAAATGGGGCAGCTGCTACTCACCCCAAAGTGGGCTCCCTAGCACGAACACAGACCCAGTGCTGTTGGATCTTCCCATTTTTCCAAGAGAAACCAGTAATCGAGGGTTTTATGGGAACTGCCCTGCTTGTTCAACTTTTTCAACAAATTCCATTTAAACACTGCAGGAGCCAAATGGACAGATCTACGGACTGGATGTGGCCCCAACTTTGCCAGATCCCAACCTCTGATTCAAATGAGCCCCAGAGATGAATTTGGCAGGAGTCCTTTGTAATCAGGAGTCCTCTGTAATCCCTTCATCTGTGTGCTTCACAGGTGAGAATTAAATGAGATGACACCTGCAGCGTTCACACATGTCTGGCACACAGGAACATTCAAATGCTGCCTGGTATTATTTTTGTCCCTGAGGTGGGACCATCTTGATACAAAAGACAGATTCACAGAAGCAAAGCCCCAGGCATCCAAGTCTCCAATGTTTCTTCATCAAAAGAACCAGCAACAAGCAATAGTGATGAATGTTGCCCCAAGCTAAGATGGTTCATCTGTGTTGTGCTTTGTTTTAAACATCGCATCCAAAAGGTCTCCAGACTTTGTAGAATTGTAAATCAACATTTATTTCTTTGCACTTGTTTCCACTCAAAAATTCAAATGCCTTGAGGAGAGGGCTGCAAAGGTGACACTGTCTTTAGAGTGTGATTCTTGACTTGTTTCTAACAGAAAGGGGTGATCCACCTTTTCTTTTTCCTAAAAGGCTACCCAGAAATTAAACAACCCAGATATTTAACAAAAAGGCCCAAGGGCTACAGAAGGGAACACCAAATAGCCCCATGAGGTTGCTTTCATTGCAGTGAAGTGACAAAGATAAGCACAAGACACAGAAACAATTGTTTGGGCAGCCACAACTGTTGTTGTCAATCGGGTCTCTGGAAACAACCAAATTGGACTTGGCTAAGCACAGTCTTTCCTAAATCTGTCATCCAACCTTATGGGAACCTCTACTTCCCACCCAGTCCCCAAGAGGCAGGTTCTGTGAGACATGCAGATAATGGCCAAGTGAGACCTTATCTCCTGGCTGGGAAGAAGTCCTTATCAGACAACGTAGTGTCACAAGAGAAACAGACAGACCTGGGTCTCAGTCTGGACTGTGGGACCCAGAAAAAAGGGAACCACACCCATCTTGCTCCCAGCCACCAGCCCAGCCCCTAGAACAGTGTGAGACCCACTACAAGTGCTCACCAAGCTTGATGAGCACTTGTTGAATGAATGAATGAATGAATGAATGAATATCACCAATGAAACTGATTTAACAAGACATCCCTAATAGGCACGACTACTAACGGGCAATCTTATCTGAAAGCAAATGGTAATTTTCTCAGAATCCATGGAAAATGGCAGAGCTACGTGCAGAGGAAAACCAGAGGCAACCATCTGACGAGGAGCTCAGGACAGACACACTTGCACATACACACGCATGTGCACATGCACTGACACTTGCGTGTGCACACACACACACACAAACCTGGGTCTGAGCCAAACTGAAATTTCTCTCTTCCCTGACCTCAGTTTTCTTCTAAGATCAGTTTAATAGCAGGGACATTAACAACAGCAGCAATAACCACAAAAGTAAAAACCATGTGCAACAGGAAACTGAAGCTCAGAGGACTTAAGGAACATGCCCATGATCACACAGTGTGTCTGATACAAAAGCCCATGTTCCCAGCACCCAGGTGTAAGATATGGGGTCTCAAATGCTTTTTGGAACAAGACAGGGTATAAATCAATAAATAACAAAGCAAGCTGTGGGCAGCCTCTGCATCCATTTTTGGCTCGAGAAAGTTTAGAAGCTGAATTGTTTCCAGTGAGTGGACAGCAGTGAAGAAAGCCTCTGTTAGCAAAAGCGAGATGTCTATAAACAGGAAGAAGCAGCCTGAGTGGTGTGAACAACCACATTCTGCCATCAGGGCTCTGTCCTGGAAATCTTGGTAAGCAAATGCAGAAAGACAAGATTTTCTTTTAGAACATGGAGCTGCCCCCAAACCCATCGGCCAGTCAGACTACATTGGACTGGGTGAGAGCAGTGAGGTCCACGGCTAAAAATACGTGATGTGACTACTGAGAGCCAGGATGCCGACTTCATCACTGGACATGCAGTAGGTGGGAGGCACTGAGTCGCTGGGACCAGTGCACTGGGCAAGAACCAGGTCTCTGGGAACCAGCTGCCCGCTCCACTTCCTGTACGCTGCAGCCTCGGGCATATTTGTTAAGCTCTCCGGGACTCAGTTTCCTCATTCTTTAAAATGACTAAAATTTTAACAGTACCCATCAGAGCTTCTGGAAGGATTAAATGGTTCACACACATAAAAACTGGCCCGAAGAAGCACCCCGTGAGTGTCAGCTATTTTTTTTATTTTATGTCCATTTCATAGGTGAGGAAACTGAGGCTCAGAGGGTCACCAGGGGCCTCCATCTCCTGAGCACCACCTCTGTGCCAGGCACCAAGCTGCCGCGTGACATGTGCTACTCCTCCCACGCCTCCCAACATTAGGGTGGTATTAGGTCCCCTGTCTACAGAGACTGGACCCCGAGAAACTAACACAGCCATGGTCACAGAAGAGTAAACTCGGGGCCAGGATTAACATCCAGGTCTTCTTGAAAACAAAATCTACATTCTTCTGACTATCAAGTATTCTCTAATGACCAACCCAAGAGATGAGAAACGCCACCCAGAACCACTTAGAACAGGGGTCGGCAAACTATGGCCCACAGGCCAAATCCAACACGTGACCCGTTTCTCTAAATAAAGTTTTACTGGAACACAACCATGCCCATTCATTTACATACTGTCTATGGCTGAGATCACCTTACAAAGACAGAGACCGTATCATCCACATAGCCTAAAATATTTATTATCTGGCCCGTAACAGAAAAGGTTTGCCAAGTAATGCCTGGAAGAGAATAACAAATGCATGGCAGCTATTATCATCACTACCCAGGTTATTTCCACTATTGCATGTAACATGGTACAATGAGAAAAAGCAGAAACTAAGCCACCAGGTCAGCTTCAACTCTAATTCAGGTTCCACTACTCACCAGCTGTGTGACCTTGGTTTCTTCGCATGTACAAGAAGGAGAAGGCTGCCTGGGGTTTCTCAACCTTGGCACTACTGACTTTCGGGGCTAGATAATTCTTTGCTGTGGAGGGCTTCCTGGCACACTGCAAGATGTTTAGCAGAAGTCTTTGCCTCTACCCACTAGATGCCAGTTCTGTTAATGCTACCAAGTGAACGCCACTGCGGGTCACACAGGGTAAAGTGGGCCAGCCTGGGAAGTGAGGCACCACAATTTATAGTGGTTTCTATGGGGAGAGGCATGACCCGAAGGACTGACATACAAACCCAACTGACAAATGACACTTGCCACACAGTACATTCTGAAAATGGAATCAGCTGTAGACAGGGGCACAGACACAATTCCAAAACATATAATCCTTTTGGAAAAAGCCCTTTAATCAAAGGTTACGAATGATATCTGCACTATTCAATGAACATGTCTAGAAAATACCCATTCAGGTGATTCAAAGTTGGCTGAAAAGAGAAGGGCCACTCACACAGGTACCAACACCTTTATTCTACCTGCTCAGTGACATAAAGCAGGAGGATGAATTGCCAGGAACTGTGATCCAAAGAAAGCCAACACACTCAAGATAAACGTGCTCAATGTTTGGCATGTGTAGACACTAAAATAACACATGCTCCAAGTGACATATTCGTGGACCAAGTGATGCCTATGTCACTCTGCCCTACTTACAGAAAACACTCCTCCTTTTAGGAGGAAAGGAAGTGTCTGGAAAAGATACCAAGAGGAAAAAGGTAGCAGGAAAGAATCAGCTCAGCCAACATTGCCCAGATACCACAGAGATGCCAGTGCCCATGCTGAGCATGTATGGCCGAGACGGGAAAAGCTGCCATGCTGCCCCTGACATCAAGAGCAGAGAGTGAAGTTCAAGACACAGGAGAACACAGGCAATGCCTCTCTCTGTCTCATCAGTGCCTCATCTGTGAAATGGGGAAAATCACCTACTGTCCCCATTCCCTAAAAAAAAAGTTTTGATGAGAAGAATCCAGATAAAGTGATGTGCAGACACCTCTGGCTGCAACCCCAACATCCATTCTCTCCTTTCTTTCTTATAGAACCTCATGCTTTTGAGGAGCAACCATGTGTCCAGTTTAGAAACTACATTTCCCAGCTTCCCTTGCAGCTAAGGCTGGCATCTGACTCAGTCTGGCCAATGAGAAGCCAGTAGAGTGGGGGGGGGGGCTGGGCAGTGGTTGAAAAAGAGTTTTCAAAGAGAGCAGACTAAGCCAGCGAGGTGCTTTGTGCCCTCTTATCTCTTCCCTTCCCCTTCTTCCTGCCTGGAAGGTGGGGTGTGTGGCTACAGGTGGAGCAGCATCCATCTTGCATTCTGAGGCAACAAGCATGGCTAAGCAGAAAGATGGTACTGTCTGGGTCCCTGACAGTATCCTAGAACCATCATCCCTCAGCTGGTTCCAGGTTTCTTGATACACGAGCAAAATAAACTGTGAATTTTGTTAAATCACTCTTGGTTTTCTCTTACATGAAGCTAAATTTATTCCTGATAGAGAACCCAGTACAGTGCCTGGCACTTGATAAGTGGCCATTATTATGATCCTGTTTACCACATAGGGCTGTATAGGGTACAAATCACTCTCAAATCATTTATGTCACTGAGAGATACAATCACAAAAGCCAGTAGGAGGGCTAGGTCCAAATGAGGATCCAAATTATCTTCACATGACAACACTGTTCAATTCTTGCGATGGATCTGCCAGGTACTAGGAAAAGGGGCTAGGCAACAATCCCAGCAAGCCAAAATTCCCTGCCTTTGAGGAGGTTAAAGGTTCATCAGCTGTTTGTGGTAGCCCAGCATCTCCTCCGCTTTGACTGATAACAGCACAAGGTTTGGTTTGGAGAAGCCATGACTTACCCAACACCAATCTGCATGGCACCAGGGATTGAACCACTGCCAGGTCCTGACCAGTCTACCTAGTCCCTCCCAGGTCACAGGAACATGCACACAACCTGGGCAGCCACTGAGATCCCATCGCAGGTCTTTGGCCAGGTACTTCACCTTCTGCTGGGGTTCCTAAGGTAGGATGGAAGCCTAGAGCCGCTGGTGAGGATTTTGCTGCTGCACATGAAGAGCCCACCGAGAATGAAGCCAAGACACGAAAGCTGAGCTATGAGAAGCAGGAAGATTGTGCACTGACCACATCACTTTAGCACCCATATTCAGCCATGCCTGAGGCTGTCAACACTTACAATTGCCTGTTATATAAGCCAATAAATTTCATCTTCACTTAAGTACAATTTAAGATGAGTTTCTGTCTACTGTAACAATTTAAATAAGCCTGACTGACACAGGAGACACACATGTAAACATTAAAATACAGGAAAAGTTAGCCGAGCTTGATAGAAACTTATCCAGGTTTAGAAGGTGCCCCAGGAAAGGGATCAACAATTCCTCTTTGTGAAAGGCTTGAACGTGGTAAGATAATGGAAGCTGACTGATCAGTTGGCAAGATGGGTTCTCTGGGGACAAAGAGCCACAAATCCCGGGCACACAGGAATAGGCCATGCTCCTGGAAGTCTTGACATCAACAACTCACCCCGGCTAAGAGTGAAGTATTCCAGGGCCAGGGCCACAGCCTGTGCTTCCATCTTCTTAAGGTGGTGCTAGTGTGAAAAATACCATTACAGGATGTGACACAGCGCAATGGGTTGCCCAATCTTCTCCACATGTGGCTAAGATGCTGGAAATCATCAATTCACTTTTAGAATTAGTTGCTTTAAGAAACAATATTCATCCTAATGATCCACAATCTAGAAACATCTTTGGCTGAGAGTAATAGCAGTAGTAGCAAAATAATAAAAATAAACAAAAATAGTTATAATTTAAAAAAAATCTAACATTTATCAAAGGTGTGCCTTTGGGCCAAACTCTTCATTTTTAAATTTTCACTAAATCTTCCCAATAATATCACTTCATATTATATTACAATACATAAATAATATTCCACTTTACAGATGAGGAAACTGAGGCTCAGAAACGTAGGTGACTTGCCAGAGCATGCACAGCTAGAAGCAACTCATTCAACTTTGGAATCCACAATAGTCTGACTCCATGATGCAGTTCGTGTCACCAGGCAACACCACCTGAATGTGGTTCCTGAACAGGACTGAACTCCAAACAGAAGTTCTGTAGGAATCAGGGGACAGTGCCACAACCCAGGCCGGTGGCATGGGGGGCCCTGTCCACCCGGCCCTCAGTAGAATGTCACTCGGGCATAATCTCAAACAGCCACGCAGCCAGAGAGAAACCCTGCAAGCCTCAGGGGCCTCACACTCTGTTTTTCGCACTCGCTCTCTCACTTACACATCCTCTCTTCCTGTGAACCAAGAGATTCCATACAATCTCCTCCAACTGGAGAAACTCCTGGCTAGTTGCAAAGGCTGAAATCCATTCAGGAAGCTTAAAAAGGCCCACATCTTCTATGAAGAAAGCTGTAGGGGGTGTTATTTCACCCGTGTTGACTGGAGATCAGTGTGACTTACACATTGATGTGACTTGAAATCCGAAGCCAGGGCATGGTTTTACTGGCCTGTTGGGGGAGGGGAGAGGTTGGGCAGATGGGGTATAAAGTGACCCCAAGGGGGGGTCTATGGTTCCTAACCAGGGTCACCCCTCCTCTTCTCTCACAGAGCAGCCCAGACTTCCGCCAGCCGAACACGGAAGCCTTGAGCCTGGCTCTCCTCGTTGAGCAACCCCCTCACCCGTAGCCCAGTGCTTCCCACGCAGCTTTGGTCGCAGCCCACAGTAATGAACACACGGAGTTCCAACCAAATGGGGCTGCCTCCACCTCCCCGCTCCCCACTCGCACAAACGCTCCCACGCCCTCCACACGGCTTCAGGCCTCCGAGCCCCCTTCGCTAGACCCCCAAGAATACATGGGGTACTACCGTTGCCCTCATTTTGCCCTGAGAAACCTAAAGCACAGAGAAACTTGTCCAGGCTTGCAGCCTCGGAAGTGACCTGGATTCACCCAGGCCGCCTGACTCCAGTAAGCAGGGGTTGGCAAACATGGCTGGTGGGCCAAATCCAGCCCACTGCCTAACACGAAGTTTCACTTAAACACGGCCCCACCTATTTGGATATGTACCACATATGGCTGCGTGAATGATACAACAACAGGGTCATGACTCAGAAAGCCTGGCCCGCAAAGCTGGAAATATTTATAATCCGGCCCTTTACAGAATCAGTTTGCCAATCCCACTCCAGACTCCAATCTCCAACACCATGCCCGTCCTCCAGGGCCTCCCCCCACCCCGGCTGCCTCTCACAACCAGAGAGAAGGAAGGAAAAAAAAAACAAAAGACTAAAAAAATGTTTAAATATAATCCCACTGATAAAATAAAGAGTGAACCTAATTCTCTGCAGATTCCTTTGTTCTCAGAAATTGCCAAGATGTCAACCTCACACAAGATGATAAATAAGAACCAGCAAAGTGCTTCCCAAATATTTAATTAATGCATTTTATCTGCTTCACCACCTGGGAACAATGGGCCACAGGTTGGAAGATCAAGTTTAAACCTTAATGCTGAATTTTTGGTTTTATAAAGCGCTTGTCACAACCTTAATAAAACTTAAATGTAGTTTTTTTCTGTTAATATTACTTAGGTTTTCCCTAACATTCAGTATCATAATTAACCTTCAAAGAAAAGCTGCCAGAATGCATTTAACTAATTTTTAGAAAGCAAACCTTTGCCGAATCACAGTGCCCCCTTCCCTTCCCAGTTCTTCCTCTCAGGCAGTTTCCTTGTCAAATTGAAGGTGGCTAGGACGCCACGTCACAGGATGCCCGTGACATTCGCATAATGCTGCTCCTTCTAAACAATGCCTTTCAGAGAGGGCAAAATGGAATGGCTACAGTAAAAGTTTAGACACTTTGCTTTGTATTCTCTCTCCCCATTAGGGGGAGACCTGCAGAATGGCAGACGTGGGATAAATTGCCAGTGAAAGGCAAAATTTTGCAAAGGATGACACCGGTTAAAAATTAGGGGCAGTAACACATCTCCATACCTTTCACAGGGCAGTCATTTTGCAATATTGTTGCAATATACCTACCATTATGGGGGATTATATAAAGGGCCTAAGGGGGGGAAAAAAAAGTCTTCCAAGTCAAGTCACCCAGAGCTTGTGCCCTGGTTGAAACTTGGTTGTTATTGTTACTGAGGTTCTAATTTCCCCAGGTACCGTTCATTACCTGCCAGAGGAGTTCCTGGGGTTTTAGAAATGGATGTCTGGGTGGCTTGGGAGGTGTGGGTAATTTCCCAGCCAGGTAGATGCTGAGTCAGGAGGGCCGTTCTGACAGCTCGGAGTGGAGCTCATGGTATCGTTTCCCAACCACGGGCCAAGAGACCCGCCAAGGGCCAACCTGAACCTGGAAGGCCCACCATGTGGGGGCAAGAGAGGGAAATGGAGTCAATCAGCAAATGCACTTAGGCCAGAGACTACAAACAAGGTTTACTCACCCAGTGTAGCTTAAGCAAAGAAAATGTTAATTAGATGCCTGCACTTAAATGCCAAGAGCATTCCTGCAAGGCACCAATCAGCTGGAAGTGAGGAGGGGGCATCCCCAGGAACACTCCCATCTGCCCTCACCATTCTCCTGCGGCTTCTGTCCCTCACCCACAACACGGGCCTGGACCCCGCTGGCATCCGAGTCGGGGACCCCCACCTCTGCAGCATCCAGGGACCAGTGGGCAACAGGCTTCTCTGTCTTCTGAGGTTCGAAGGACGTCATTTTCAGTGTGACAGGACCCCCAAGAGCCCAAGGCTGGCCCCCTGGAATGTTGGGAACAGGGAAAGTCCTACGTGAATTTTCATACTAACGACGCACACACAAAAAACCCAAATACACCTATGATGACTCAGTGTGGCTCGTCTCAGACCAATCTGATCTTGGTCCCATGGAGAAGTTTGCCAGATTCTTCTGCGGAATCAGATTACTCAAAAAAAAAAAAAAAAAAAAGAAAGAAAAGAAAAAAAAATACTTAAAGTCAAACTCCAACTTACTATTATTAAATTTAAAATAACTCCTAAAAAGTCTGGGACAATTCAAATAACAACTCAAGCCAATAATAATAAGAGCTAGCATTTATCAATAGCTTGTTACATGTGAGGAGACCTAAAAATGCTATTCCATTTAAACCCAACCATCTGCTGTTGTAATTTATAAGCAAAAATTACAGAACCAAGGCACAGGAGGGAAGTGATAAAGACAGTACTCAGCCCTGGTCTGTGTGACCTCAGAGCCTGAGCTCTTATCCACTTGTTTCCCCAAGTGCATTACTCAGAACCCAGGATCATTTTCTGTAATGCCAGGGCACCAGGGTGAACACACTGAATCCCAAAGGCAAAGCTTCCCCTGTCTTAATATGCTCTCAGTCCTTCTGGAGGCCTCAAGAAGAAATCTCAGTCTGCTGTTCACCTCCTTTGTCCTCTCTAACCTTTGTTCACCCCACCCCCCCCCCTTTTTTTTAACCTTAGGGCAGGCAATAGTTTCTACCTAGAAACTCACCATTCTTTCCTATTCATCATGGTACTTTTGCAGTTAGTTTCTACAGATGGCAAATGCTACTGGTTTTCTTTACAGATACATTTATTTTAGACAAAACTAGGAAATAACTCAAAGAAAATATTAAGTAAGCAGGGGTGGGCATTGATGGCAAAAATCCTGCCAGGCGAATGGGAATGACTCAAGGGGAACGGAGTGAGTCAGCCCTGGGGCGCTGCCGGCAGCTCCAGAAAACCCGCGGGACGCAGAAGGAAACATCGCAACTTCCAAGTCCAATTTATTTTTACTCCATTACCTTTACCTTTCTGTTTTCTGCTTGTATATGATAAATAATATAACTGTATATTGTGAAGGAACATTTGTATATTAATGTGTGAGCTCAAAGTTCTGTTCATCAGTAGGGAGAGTTCATCAAAGAGCCTGTCGACCCCATCACCAGCGCCCTCGCACCTTCCAAGACTCCACAGCGAACACTGCCCAGGGGCCTCGCCAACACCCGCCTGAGTCCCTCCCTAGGGGGACCCCTGAGCCCCACCCCCAGGGACCCCGAGTAAATTGGGCGGGCTGGCTCCTCCCCCTGCTGCAGGGGCGGCACAAAGGGTCTGCGTTAGCCAATCAGGGTGTCTCCCTCTCCCCCACCCTCAGGATTGGCCGAGGAGTGAGCACGTGAACCAAGGCGGCCTGGGGGCTCCGGACCAGCGCTGGGAGCAGCTTGGCCTCGTCCTTCGGCGAGTGGAGCGGCCAGTGCAGCTCCGCCATCTGCACGGCCGGAAGTGGCTGTGATTCTGGGGAGGGGGCTCTTGGGTCTCGACTGCGGGTGTGAATCCTGAAGGCGCAGCTGTTTCTCTCCAGCTAGCTGGGCCTGAGCTTGGGCAGTCATCCCTTCACCCGGGTGTGAGCAGGCTCTTCCTGCGCGCCCTGCTCCCCTGGGGGTGCTGGGAGCTAGGGCAGGGCAAGGCGGACGAGGAGCCAGCAGCGAGGAGGTGGGCAAACCCAGGATGCCGCGGGAACAGGGGAGGCCTAGTGTGGAAGGTGAGAGAAGGGCCTGCTCAGGAAGTCAGGGTGCAGCTGAGGCCGAAAGAATGGGGTGCAGAATGGCGGCGCTCCCTGGGCCTCCTGGGGAAAGGTGAGAAGGCAGCTGAGGAATTCCCTCCCATACAGTTTTGTTCCCGTCTTAATCCCTCACTCCCAAGGTGGCGTTACGTTTTCCCGACTTCACTTACACACTTTCAACGCTGCCCTAGCCCTTCGTGCATGCCTGCATTGTAGCTAAGTTCCCAGAACTGCTCTTCTCGCACCCCTCCCCCCCAAAAAAAATCCCAACTGCCCTTTCATTTAAAGAATTGGAACACAATTCTTATTAAGCCTTGAATCTGACTTGGGAGTTGTGAAAAAAAAAATCATGACCATTTCATCCATAATCACATTGCCTGGTGATGCTATTTTCATATTTGTCTTTTTCCCTAGACTGAGCTCCTTGAAATGGGGCCACAGTGATCTGCAGTTTCCTCAGCACAGTGCCTGGCTCACAGCAAGTGGTTCAGAACATTTTAGAAGGGACTAAGGATCACTCACCATTCCTAAATTCATATAGTGTATATATACATTTAGTTAATATTAAGGATTTGCCAGGGAGGGCACTAAAACAGAGAACCACCTGGCCTCAGACAAATAATGTATCAGTCTGCCCAGCTCCTGCCCTCCAGTTCCCACAGCTCCAGGCGGCTGATGGTGGGCAAGTGCTTCCTGCCCTCTTTCGTTCCTGCACACAACAGACATGCATAAGGCACCTAACATGGGCCAGGCACCATGCTGGGCACAGGAACTAGAGCAGCCATGAAGATACACATGGTCCTGCACTCACTGACTGCTCTGCAGTTCCTCACCAAGCCCCTAACAACCCCAGGGCCTTTGCATGGCTGTTCCCTCAGCCTGGGATGCTCCTCCCCAAGTCTCCATGTGGCTGCTCTTTCTCCTGCAGGTCCAACTCAAAGGACACGTCTTCAGAGAGTGACCTTCAGTGAGCGGACAGGATCAAACCTAATCATCTCCTTGCTGGCCCTCATATCTCTCAGCACAAGATGTAATTAGTTGGTTAACTTCCCTCTTTGTTTAAGGTCCAAGTCTGCCCCACTAGAAGTTAAGTTCTGTGAGGGCAGAGAACAGTTTGTTTCATGCACCAATTAAATATTCTGTTGACTAGAAGAACAACAACAAAAAGACAAACAACCCAACTAAAAACTGGGCAAAGGACTTAAAGAGACCTTTCTCCAAAGAAGATACACACATGGCCAATAAGCACGTGAGAAGGTGCTCAACATCATTAGTCATTAGACAAATAATGTAAATCAAACCATGAGATACCTCTTCACACCCACCAGAATGGCTATTATTTAAAAAAAAAAAAAAAACATAATAATAAGTGCTGTCATAGATGCGGAAAAATAGGAAACCTCATACATGTTATTGGGGATGTAAAATGGTATTGCTGCTGTGGAAAATAGTTTGGTAGTTCCTCAAAGAGTTAAACATAAACTATCATATGATCTGGCAATCTCACTTCCAGGTATATACCTAAAAGAACTGAAAGCAGTAACTTAGATTTCCGTACACCAGTGTTCATAGGAGCATTATTCATAACAGCCAAAAGGTGGAAACCAGCCAGGCACCCATCAGAATCTGGATATACCAAGTGTGGTCTATACACACAGTGGAATACTACCCAACCCTGGAAAGGAATGAAGTACTGACACATGCCACTACGTGGATGAACCTTGAAGACATCATGTTGAGTGAAATAAGTCAGAAATAAAGGGACAGATATAGTATCACTCCACTTATATGAAATACCTAGAATACCTGACCATGTCAGGTATTAAACGAAATGTACAATAACTTACTCACAAGGTGAGGAACTGAGAATGTTATGCAGCAAGACATAGAAATGTAAACCATATTATTTGTTCACCATGATTTTATAAGCAGCATGCTCCCACCCTGAGGGGATGGAAAGCTGGTTCTGACTCTGGGTCTAAAGACAAACCAGGAAAGGCCACCAGGGCCTCACGTGGTCCCAGGGTCTGGGGCCCAGCTGCCCAAACTCCCCAGCACTTCTGGATGAGTCATCAAGCCCCATCTCAAAAGAAAGGGATGAGAAAAGAAAGGATTTATCTGTGAGGGCTAGAGGAAACAGCCAAGACAGAAGAAGGGTACAGAAACCAGGAGGAGAAGGGGCTGCCAGAGAACAGAATCCACCTGCTCTAACCAAGCACAAGGGAGCAGGACTGAGCCCCACGTGTGGGGGGCCTGGGGGTGCCAGGGGGAGGGGGAGTGGCAGTCACCAGCAGAGGCCCCCCACCAGCATGGACCCCAGAGGCAGCCACCCCTGTGCACTGAAACCAAGCCTGTCCACCTGTCCCTTCTGTAGAAGTTCTGGGTTCCTGCAGATTAGGAGGGTGGAAAGAGAAAACTTCCAGGGACAAAACAACCATGACTGAATTTCCCCCAAACTGGGCAGGTAGGACGCAAGCGGGTCAAGAAGGTCCAGGCCAAATTTCATTTGGTGAAAAGCCAGATAAAACTTGATGTTTCTATATCTGAATGATGTGGGGCTTCTGCCCTGGCCACACCCTAAGGTGTATTTCCAACCCAACAGATGGAATGAGCCTTTAAAAACCTGTCTCTGCTCAGAAGCCCCCAATGGCTCACCCATATGGCCCTGGGAGAGCTCACTTCCCACTGCCAGCTGGGATTGTCGCGCCAGCCTTGCCTCATTCACTCTATCCCTAGAGGGCTGCAGAAATGAACCAGGACAGAAAGGGATACAGGGAAAGCAGGAGAAGGAAAGAGGCAGAGAAGAGGACCCACCAGCTCTAATGGGGCACACAGGGCAGGACCTCGAGATGGGCAAGTGTGGGGGGCAGTATCGGGGACTTTGGGAGCATGGAGGGAGGAACCGAAGGTGGGGAGGGAGGGATCACACCTGAGGTGACAAAGAGCAAGACTGGTTCAGGTGGGAGGGGACGTTGTGAATGTGACACTAGTTTAGATGTGAGTCAGCCCAGACCCTGGGGAATCGATCCCAAAGTCCTCTAGCCCTTCCAATCTGCTTGCTCCAGCCTCGGGCCTTTGCTGTCTCTCTCTGCCTGGGACATGCTCGTCGTACATCTTCATGCTTCGAGCATCACCTCCCGAGTGGACCCACCTGACCACCTCACTTAAAACCATACCACCCTCCACCCCCACCTCAGCAGTCACCTAACCACATCGTCCTAGAGTAGTGTTTTCCTTCAGAGCGCTGAGCTCCATCTGCAATCCCCTTGTCTGTGGATGTGTGGATTGTTTCTTTCCCCGACTGGAATTGCACATTTGTGGACTCTCTCTCTCCCTGACCAGAATGGAGCCTCCACAGGAGCTGAGGCCTTGTGCCTGCCTCACCCCTTATGTCACCAGCACTTGGCCCAGGTCCCGGTGATTTCTTTAATGTTGACATTTCTCTAGAGCAGGGTCCAACAAACCATGGTCCATGGGCCAAATGTGACCCATCTCCTGGTTCGTATAAATAAAGTTTTATTGGAACACAGCCCCACTCATCCTTTTACATTTTGTCTATGACTGTTTTCATGTTCTAACAGCGGAGTGAAGCAGCTGCAATGGAGACCACATTTCCTGCAAAGCCTCAAGTATTTATAATCTGGCCCTTGAGAGAACAAGTTTGCCAAACCCTGGTCTAGAACAAGGTTCCCCTATGTTTAACACGTCACAACAACTGCCGTTTTCCCTGTGGCTCTCCATTGGAACATCCTATGAAAGCCCAGTCCAGCACAGCCAGTTTCTTTCATTTTGCTTCCTGATTCCCAGTGGTCTCCCATGATTCCAGCACATAAAAAAGCATAAGCCTCACAAAATTGTCATTAAGGTATACCCAGGAAATTAAGGAATAGAATTACCTGTCAAATACCAGGCCCAGAGCCATTTGGCAGGACACGTGGTTCCCTAACATCACGTCCATCAATAATTCAGAAACCACTTGGGACCATTCAGAAGACAAGGGGCTCTGGTGTTTTAGGGCTTCTGATGTGAGACCAAGTGACCCCATGTGTGTCTCTTTATCCACCAAAATGTATCAAGGACCAAGGACAAGACTGGCTTTTATTCCTCTTGTTACTTTTTTCTTTCTGGTCAACCACAATTTCGCTAAGAATCAAAGAACGTCAGTTTCAAAAGCTCACAGAGAAGATTCTGAAGAACCAATTTCTATTTTTTTAACAAAGACTTAACATAGCGCTTACTGTGTGTCGGGCACCATTCTAATCTCTTCATGTATATAAACTCCAGTAGGCACAAAGACCTGACGAGGTAGACACTGCAATTCCTCACATTTACAAACCAAGGCACAGAAATGCTGAGTAACTCCACCAGGGTCACTCAGTAAGTCATGGAGCTGAGATTCTAGACCCCGCCATCTGGCTCCAGAGTCTGCTTTCCGCCATCACTCTGTTTCTTCTCTTTCAGGTCTGAACTATACAGATAGGTCACACTGTGTTCATTCATCCAGCCAGATCTTTCTAAAATTAATAGAGCAGGGAGATTTAAAATAAATGTTAATTAGCTTGGAAACCAAAGGTCTGGCTTGAATCCTGGAACTTCCGTTTAATAGCCAGATGGCCTTTTCTGAGCCCCGGTCCTGCCAGCCGTAAAACAGGGATGACAAATACTCTCTACATTACAGGAAGCCACTGTTGTGAGACTCAACTGTGTTGGCTCCAGTTTACTGGGCATTTATTACATATGGACTCACCCCCTCAACCAGTGTTAATGGGGTTACTACTCCAGGCCAAGTGCTGGGTGAGGTGTGAGGATGAGCAAAACAGACACCGTCGTTTACACGGCCCCTGGGGGGCTTTCAGTCAAGTGGCAGAAACATCACAAAAGAAACACTCACACACATAACCACAGAATTAAGAACTAGGATGAATGCCACGAGGGTAAAGAATCAAATGCCACCGAAGCATTGTGGGCCGCGGTCCCTGGTTACGCAGGTGGGCCGTGGGAGGGCCCTCCTCACCTGGAACCTACCAGGTTGTGGTGGCAGGAACTTTCCAGGAACTGAGAGGAACATGTAAAAGGCCCTAGATCAGGCTGTGAAAGAAGGGAGCCGTGGCTTATCAGCACCATTTTATCCTCTCATCAACTCAAGAGGTGGGTATCACTATCCTTATTTCTCATAGGCATCATTCAAGATACTGAAAGGTTAAGAAGTCTTCCCCAAGTCCCAAAGTTCCTAAGTGACAATGTCCAGATCCAAAAAAACAGCTCTTCCTGACACTGAAGGCCATCCCATATCCAGTGGGCTGCATAGCCTCCTGACTGTGAAAGGACTTTTAAAGCAGCACAAAAATTGGGGAAAGCTTTTTTCTCATTCTTTTGATACGCACTAGAATGTCTCAGAGCACCACAGAAAACAAACTGTTAAAAACTCTTCGATTTCCGTCTCCTAACAGTAGATAACACATCTAGAGAATCATTTTCTTCCTCAACTTGGAAGTTATTTAACCTATAAAATTCTTTTAAATGATGGGACCCAAGACCATTTGGAAGCTCCCGCTCTCAGTCTCCAAGACAAGCAGAAATATCTGACATTCAGCAAAGGGGCTTCCTGAGACAGGGAGGAGCAAGAGTCAGCTCTTAAGTTCCAAAGCAATATGAGACCCCCCTGGGGTACACTCGCCACCCTCCATCCCCACCTCACCCCTGCTCCCGGCTCACAGGACTTATTTCCTGACAAATCTGGCTGAGTGGGACGCTTCATTTTCATCTTCATTTATAAGGAAGCGCTCTACTTGTAGATGAAAAGACCGTTCTCAAAAATAGACCCTGAAATGCGCCCCCCACCCCACCCCCCAAGTGGCTCAGAGGACGAGAATGTCTTGATAGTACAGTTGTTGATTTTTCAATTCAACTTTCCCTAGGCATCTCTTATGTACCAGGCCCTGGGTTAAGTGCTGGGAATTTGGAGATGAATAAGTCATCTAGCTTGGCAAGTGCTGTGCTAGAAAGAAGCACAAGAGGGCTGGGGGAGTATCATTCATTCATTCATTCATTCACTCAGCAAATACCAATCAAGCCCTGTAACAGAGATATCCTTTTTGTTTTTGACTAACAAAACCACTGAGCTGTAGCTGACTACATGAATACCAGATACAGGCAGGCGAGCTCACATCCGAGTGACCGTGGGCATTCGTTCACTGGACACTGACATTTGAAAGACCTACTATGTATGGTGCTAGGTGCAGCTAGGTGTGGCCATGTGACTAAATTCTTCCCAGGGGGATGTGAAATATGTGGTGTGGGCAACTTCTGGATCACGCATCCAAACGGTCTGCCTGCCCCTTCCTTTTTCCCCTCTTGCCACAGGCCCGCAGAGCAATTAGATGGAAGAAATCTGGGTCCAGGGCCCCTGAGTGACCTACTACCCCAACCCCACTGCCTACCAACTCAGACTTTTATATAGGAGAGAAATGGCTCTTTCGTGTTGTTTAACCCACTGACAGTCTGTGGTAAAGAATCTGAATCAATATCCTTAATTAAAACAAGCCCGAACAGTGACAAAGTTTGGGTAATGGATGATAGTGATGGTACTACTGAATTGTACACTTAAAATTGATTAAAATGGCAACTTTTATGTTTTATAGATTATCACAATTTTAAAAGTTTTTGATAAAAGCCCCAACTATGTGGCTGGGTGCCTGCCTGTCCTAGATGCTAGGCAAAAGGCAAAATCCCTGTCCCCAGGGAGCTCACACTCCAACTAGAGATAGTGAACAAGTGAACAAGACATTTATTTAGATTGCTGTTCTGGAGGAATAAACGGGGTGAAGGGAGAGAGATGAATGTCTGTGAGCACACGCAGTCAAGAGAGGCCGCTCAGGAAGCGAGGAGAGCTCAGGCCTGGAGGCCGAGGAGCGGCCAGCTGTGGGAAGAGCCTTCCGGCAGAGGGAACGGCAAGTACAGCAGCCCCGAGGTCAACGTCGCTGGAAGGAATGAAGGGGAGCGAACCTGGCGCCGGCCAGTGTGCAGACGGGAAGAATGAGACTGAAAGAGAGCTCCAAGTAAGATCCCTGGCCCCACCAGAGCCCTGGGGGCTGCCCAGAAGAAGCCGCGCCTGGGCGAGGTCACAGGTGCCGTCCAGGGCTGGGAGGGAGTCTTTCGAGCAGGGAAGTGCACAAGCAAAGGCACAAGGTGGGACATCCGGTTCCCATTCCCGCTGCACGGAACGGAACCAGGTGGAAGGGACCTTGACAGATTTCAGCAGCTTCTGGGGAGCAAGGTCTAAGGGCACTGAAGGGTTAGATAGAAAAGTTTCCATGCCTGGGGAGGTTTCAGAAAACCAGAAAATGACTTGTCTGAGCCCCAGCAGGGTCTCAAATGAAGAGCCTGATTTTTCAGCGATGAGTCTCTGTCCTGCAGAGTTGATTATAAATGACCAGCCCTCACTTATAATTTTCTCTTTAAAGGGAGCCTTATTTACTTTCTTTTTGCTACAGTTTATCACTGGGTTATGGTCCTCCTAGGGAACCCTCACCTCATTGCCTACCTCCTTCCCTCCCTCCACAGCACTTATTTTAGAAATAACAAACTTCTCCTGTGGGGTGATGTGCTCCTTGCTCACATGGCTTCTCCCTGAAATGAGGGGTTTTTACTGAGCTTTAGGAGCAGTGGGGCACTGCTCCTAAACAGCTCTGTTGAGGTAGAATGGACATAAAATCAACTGCAGTTAAAGTAAATAACAATATTTTTCATACGTTAACACCCATGAAACCATCACAAGTATCAAAATAGTGAACATCCCCATCACCCCCAAAAGTTTCCTGTGCCCCTTTGTGATCCCTCCCCCCATCCCCAAGCAACCACAATCTTGCTCTCTTTATAGATTATTTTTCATTTTCTAGAGTTTTACATAAATGGAATCATACAGTATATACTCATTTTTGTCTGCTTCTTTCACTCAGCATAATTATTCTGAGATTCATCCGTGTTGCTGTGTGAACCAACGGTCCGTTCCTCTTTATTGCTGGGTAGAATTCCGTTCATGGATACACCACACTCGGCTTATCCAATCTCCTGTTGATGGAATCCGGGTTGTCCCCCAGTTTGGGGGTGTTACACACACAGTTGCTTTGATCATTTGTGTACACGTCTTTGAATGGACACATATTCCCTATTTCCTTTACTCTTGGATAAAAACCTAGAAGTGGAATTCCAACCTTGCCTTTGAAGGAGTATGCTGTCCCTTTGGTGCATCCCCTTGCTCGGGTTCAGATACTGGGATTAGTATTTAGATGATTTTAACCCACAGGTGGGTTAAAAGTGTGTCATCTCTCCAACTGCAGTTCACATATGATCTCTGATACGAGAGAGAAGTTTAGGTGGTACAGGGATAAAGGCTTTTATCTTATTACTATTAACATTTTTGTGCATTTAATACATGCCCCAGGACTGTGCTAAGCACTTCATTTACTAACCAAATGAAACCTCTAAAGCCTTATGAGGAAGGTATTATCATCATCACCATTTTGCAGACAAGGAAATGGAGGCCCAGACTTGGGCCACGGTGACTGATACGGCAAATGTAGGCAGATACATGATGGAGGCAGGATTTGAACCCAGCCCATTAACCACTCTGCTCAGCTGCCTCTCAGTGCTTTAATATATTTTAATAGTATATCTAATAGTATATACTTTGTGGTGGCTTTGTAATGTGTCAACTTGGCTAGGCTGAACCAAACTTCCCAGAATTCCCTTTCCCCCGTCTCCAGGTAAGGTGGTCCAGGAGCGATTCTCGTAGAGGAGGTGGGGGCAGAAGTGAGGCAGGCGACCTTCCGCAGCGCAACACGGCCGGGCTGGTCTGCTGACTCACCTCAGGGTGAAGCAGCGGCTGGGCCCACAAACACTCCACCAACTCCGCCTTCCTGTGGATCCGCCGTCCCGGCTCCCTCTCCTGGGCCAGAGGAAGGGCCCCTGCTTCTGCAGGATGCCCACACCACCAAGGTCAGGGGCCACAAGAACTGGCGTGTTTGGGCCTGCGGGCTCCAGCCTGCTCCTATCGCCCCACTCTACACCCAGCCTCCCTCCCTGGCTGCCAGTACGGTGGACTTCAAGCTCTGCACACAAAGCCTTTTGAGGCTGCTTATTTGACTCCCACAAAGTGAGTTGGCCCCAGCCCAGCATCACTCACAGGCAGGCGAGCCCACATCCGAGTTGCCATGGGCGTTAGTTCACTGGACACCAACGTTTGAAGGACCTACTAGTATGGAGCCCTGCGGTGCCTCAGGGGATGCCAGCACAGCCTCCACCCCACGGAGCCCAGAGGACGCAGGTAAGGCGGGGGGGGGGGGGGCAGGAGCAGGATGGGAGGTGTGGCGGCTCAGGAAAGAAGGTCCTGATAGGCAGAACTTTCAGCGGAGACCGTGGAGAGCCTTGGGCACTGTGCCCGGTGCAGTGAGGGAGCCTGCCCTGGTGGCTGGCTATTGAATTATCTACTGCACATCTGTCCCGTCTCACCCAGGACCTTGAAGGCAGGTAGTGTGGCGCTCTGCTTGGCAGATGACATAACTCTTTATCCACAGCACAGATCTTTTGAACTGAATAAAATAACTCCCAGGCACACTTGGTAATTTTCTTTTTCTTTTTCAGTCTAACGTAAACAGAGAATCTCTTGGCCTCTCTGCTGCAGAGTGGGCACTGGCACAGGGCAGCACCTGAGTAAGAAGCCCACTGGTGTCTTTTTGCCTTAAAACCCGTGAGTGACCTTATCAGCCAGCTTGGAAACAAGGATGCCCTTCTCCTGGTGGGTAATCTTAGAACAGTTTCTCAGTCGCTGCTAATGTCCCAAAGAGAGAGAACCTTTCTATCCCCCTCTCTTGGAGCAAGTCTTCCTTTCCAACCGTGTCCGCTGTAACTATTCACGGTTGTCCCATTAGCCACCTCCAGGCGCAGCCCGCTTGTTTCCGACGCGCACGTCCCGTCTCTCCATGCAGCAGGTGTAATCGCCTTCCAATGTACTTCAGCGTAATAGACAGTTCACCTAATCATGGGGATCGTGGCACCTTGTCGGCACTCTTACCGCTTTTGCTCATTAGATAAATAAATCCCTACGTGTTGTCAAGCCCTCCAGCTGAGAAACTGATGGAATTGTCTTTAATTTGTACCCAGCTAGAAAAATTATTTATGTGTAAATAGCAATGCTGAATATTAAGCACGTGTTGCGGCAATCAGCCTTAGACTGAAGAAGTCAAGAGTTTTGTCTGGTTTGCTCACTCCTTATCCCTGGCAACCAAAGCAGTGACGAGCACAGAACAGGTCCTCAATGACTCTTTGTAGACGAGGTCAGTAAGTTAAAAACACTTAGCAGCAGAGGATGAACAATATCTGTGCAGGGGGCCCAGGGGAGGGTAGGCCAACCTCACTTACCAAGCAATGGTGCCTATTAAAAGGCAAATCCATGCAGAATGGAGGGCATTCAGCCCCAAGCCTGAATGAAATTCGGACACCCTGTGTCCCGGCGGGGAGCATGCACACAATATTTAATCATCAGTACGGGACATGGCAGAGCCTGCAGGTCCCCAAAGCCACCGGGGACTCGAGTGGAGTGCCAGCAGTGGGGGGCACAGAGGAAAAGCAGGGATTTGCCTACCTGGGGCGAGGGTTTAACTGCTGCTGCCCGTGAGGTGCCACCTCTGCCAGTGGGATCTGGACCTGCTCTGGTTGTGGAAAGGCTCAGAGCAGGGGTGGCTGGCAGGCAGCTGTCCAGAGAGTCGAGGCCACTGGGGAGATGGAGGATGACACTTGGGGTGTGTGTGTGTGTGGGGGGGTGGGGTTAGAGTTCAGGGCAGCAGCCCTTTACCTGCCAGTGGGGGCACATCTCCCCATTTTGCTCAACAGCCCAGCCCTGCGTGTGCACACGTGCTAACACCCAGCCCTGACCGCGGGGCAGCCAGGCCCTTACCACCGGGCGCACAGACCCAAACTCCAGGGCCACTTCGGGCTCGGACAGAGGCAGGCCACTGGGAACCTGCGTGGCCTCCACTGGCCATAACCACAGACACCTTCTTGGCTCTTCTTGACCTAGGTGTTCATCCAGCAAACATGTACACCCACGAAGCCACCTGGTCTGTGGCTGATACTCAGGTAAAGTCATGAACAAAGAGAACCCAGACCAGCACCACCTGAGACAGGTGGCTTCATGCATCCATCCCTCCATTCAACACCCACAAAACACGCTCATGGTGGCAATTCCAATCGCCCGGCTCTGCTCTGCGTGCTCCTCGAGACATCGCCTCAGTTCCTGATGGGAAGTGTGTCCTCATCTATACTGAAGGAAACAGTTCTCTCTGCCCTCTTAACAATAAGCACTCCTTTATCCCACACCTCTATCTGCCAGGCACCTGACACATGTAACCATTCTTTGTCATGGCGATATGCAGTTAGCATCATTACTCAAGAAAGTTTAGACTCAAAGTTGTTAAACATACCTAGAACTTGAACTCACAGCTTTCTGTCACCAAAGCCATTATAGTTTATAGGGTCCTCTTCCCAAGTCCAACTATTTAAGAACAAGGAAACTGAGGTTTGGAGAAGGGGAGGGACCTGATTCAGGTCACACACACCTTGTAGGGACAAAATACTGTGCTCTCTAGGACCCCTCCTGCTTCCCGCACCTCCCCTCCCTCCTCGAGGGGCACAGGCAGCCCACCCAGCCGTGTGCCTGCAGAGCCCAATGCTCTGGCTTAAAACAAAGCTTTGAAGAGCAGCTATTCCACCTGCCTCCCACTGAAATAAAGATTCTGCCGCAACTGGGGGCTGGAGCTTCTGGTGAGTCTTGCAGGACAGCTCAGCTGACAAGTCTGTCCTTTGCTGTCAGATTCCTAATAACTCTTTTGAAGAATTCCCAAAGTGCTGGGGAAGCGGAATCGGACATCTTGCTGTTATCCCCGAAGGCCAGGCCACTGCGGCAGAAGCTGTCATTAGCAGTGGGCTACACGGAGCCATTATCATTAAACTCGAAAGTTGCCTTCAATTTCAGCTGGGGGGAATGTGGCTGTAAAGGCAGCGAGATCTGTATTCGAAGGCATTTACACACTCAGCCTTGGCCAGGACAGGACAGATATCTCAGAAGCTCTGTAACATCCCAATTCCCCAGCTAAAGATTCTGCTATCTCAACAAATCATAAAATGAATTTACGGTTATTTCTTGTCAGTACTCTGCCTTGCCATCTAAGAAGGACAAGTGATTTGACCAACTTCTAAGTGGAAACACTGTCTTTTCCTATTCGAAGCCCAGAGAACTGAAAATGAACCACATCACTGGTTTGTGGGTTTCCCATGGGTCCTGAGAGCCCAGCGCAGTCTGTGTTTCAGGGCAGGGTCCAGGGAGAGGTAAGGGAGGCACTCGCTGTAGGGGCACAAAATTTAAGGGGCACAAAAATCTCAGTAATCATGATAAAGAATATTTCCATGCAATATTTTGAAAAACCAAAATTAATGCCAAAAAACTAAGAAAAACAAATTTTCAAATAAAGCACAATCAGTATTACTGATTTTTCCTTTGGCCTCGGGCTCCAAATATGGCTCCACACGGCACTGCAGCGCTTTCCAAAGATGGTAAAACATACTCAGAGCTAAGTGACTTGCCACCATCACCCAGCAACTTGTAAGCAGAGTTTCTGGGTCTCCAGGACCACAGCACCGAGCCTTCCTAGACCGTGTCATCCTGTGCAGGGATTCTTGCAACAGCCTCCAAACCTCACAGCCGTCCTCAGGAGCTGTACAAAACGCACATCTCATCTCCTCATCTCTGCTTAGGGTCCTCGATGGTGCTCCCAGATCTGCAGAGGGCTTGGCAGAGTGGCAGCCAACAAATTGGATTCAGCCAGCACATGTGGTTTCTGTGGCACCCAGGAAATTGATTGCCAACATTTTTCAAATAAAATCCTGGATGTATGACTTCTCTTCACAAAGAAAGGTTTTGGTGGCACTGAGCCCACCTTCCAAGTGGCAGAAACTGACCACAGCTGATACATGCGGTCTGATGGGCCTGGCCCCACCACCTGCTGGGCACTGTTCAAGGGATCACACGGGGTTGGCATTCCAGTGAGGAGAGATGACGAATAAAGTGGACAAAGTAACAGTAAATCAGAAGATGATAACTAATGTGGAAAAAGACAAAGCAGGCAAAAAAGACTGGGGTAGCTGTCCAGTGGGGGAAGGGCAGCAGTTACACATAGGGTGGTCAGGGAAGAGCTAAGAAGCTGCACATGAGGAAACACCTGACAGAGATGGGGGCAGGGGCCCGAATCCAGGCCTGGGGCACCCTCTTCTCACTCCTGTCTCTGGAGAAGTGTACTTAACCTCTCCATGCCTTGGTTTTCTCATCTACAAAATGGGAATTATAAAAAATACCTACCCTTATAGGGCTGCTATATACCTATAGTACTTATAATGCCTGACACAGAACTGCTCAATAAATGCTGCAACCACCATCACTATCTCTATCAGCACCACCTCCATCACCCTCCTCCATCACCACTATCTTCTCATCACAACTCCATTACCTACTCAGACATCCCACCCCCACCCCACCACTACCAATTTACATCACCATGAGGATGAGGACAAGGAAAGAGATGAGTTTCTAAAACAACCCAAGCCTTCTTAGATCTTTACACTCCCCAGTTCACCCACACTGTACCTCCCAAATGAACACGCTACTTCCTGGCAGGGTGACTCCTTCACTGAGGTAAGAAACCATTCTGTGGTGCCAAAGCTTTCACATTTATTTAAACATCTATTTACATTCCTGTCTTTCACACTCAACCAAAAGGCAAAGACTTGTTTTAGTTGCCCTTGTATTTTTATCACCCAGTACATGGTGGGCACTATCTGGCAAATGTAGGGGAAAGTAAATTCTTTCCACTATGACCCCCTGCCTTCCCTTTTCAGACACTAATCAACTGTGATATCATATGTGAACTCATCAGATGTGAGGGTTCTAACAACCTATATATACACTGAACAAATGCATAGACTATAAATTCTAGTTCCTACAGATTTCAAATAATGAGAAAACTGAAATACCCAGATTTTTTTATAGTGCCACACTATGATAACTGATGTTCATAATTATGGCCTTGAGGCACGGCAAGTTCCTTAACTGCTTTCTAAATTATCAAAGATCAAATTATGTTCAGTCATGTTTTAGCGTTAAGTGTATTTTAATTATATTCTCGTTCTTTGGGAAAATTAGTAACCCACGTGGCTGAAATAGATGATCTAGGCAGCTTTGTGAATAAAACATTCTGGATAAAGCTCTGATTTCCAGAATGTTCTCACAAAATCATATTCTGTCATCATTGTAGATAAATGAGAGTTTATAATTTATATCCTCCCTTTTTCTGAAAAGAATGTGGCCACTTATAAAAAGATATATTATAGATAATATTTTTAAATTAAGTGAGGAAATAAGGAGAGTAAGGTTAAACAGTAAGGTTACAACATAAAACACATGTCACAAGGTCTCCACTTTTGCTAAAATGGGCATCCATCGGCCTCTGAGCTTCCAGGCAGCCAAGGCAACGAAGAGTGCATGATCAGTGACAGCACTCACAGCATCCAAAAGAAAAAGTAACCACTAGGTCAAGAAAATCATTACTCAGACCTCAGAGGCATTTCTCTCATACAGACAACACACAATGTGGATATAATCAAACACCTCCTTACCAACCAGCTTCCAGGTAATACAACGATGACTTTCAGCAGATTGCATCTCCTAATACCCCTCAGTGTAGACCAGGAGTCAAACAGAGGGCAGTAGGAGAGATAGGCTGTGCTAGGGGAACAGTAGGGGACAGTAGGGGATTAAGGACAACGGTAACCCAGAAAGGGCATATCACATTTGACAGAAGCAACTAAGACTCGGTGCCAGCCAACTGATGCTATGTGGGAATATGGGCCCAATGCTTCCAGATCATCTAATGTTAAAGATTACAAAATATTTCAAGCATACAAAAGAATAATGTGCATCTGTATTTGTGTGCATGAAATAAATAACAGTAATAAACCAAACATTGGTGGGCCCATTGCTCAGCCTAAGACACAGAACTTTCTAGTACTTTTGACACTCTCTCCCTAATCTTAGCCCTCCCCCCCATTATCACCACCCTGACTTCTATTTTATGTTTGACATCCCCTTGCTTCTTTGTATAGTCTTACCACAACTGTGACTCCAGAAGCTGTTATTCCATTGTATGCCTCTGATCTTTACAGAAATGTGTTCTGCTGTAACTGGCTCTCTCTGACCACATGATACTCATGAAACCCACTGTATCCATGTGCTGAACTGATGCTCATCCCTTTGCACTGCTTTATTGATTTCTGTCCTGTGCTGCACGTTTTTGATTTGGTTTTGTTTTATCTACTACCTTCTAATGAATATTTGAGCTGTGTTAAATGTTTTGTGTTGTGAGCAATGCTGTGAACATTGTGTGTGTTTCCTGGCACACATGGGCAAGTGTTTTTCTAGGGTGGGAGTAACTAAAATCTAGATTTCAATATTGGCCAAACTAATTCCAATAGGGAAAAAAAATCAAATGTACCAACTCCATATATGCAAGCAAAACACATCCGAGAGCTGGATGCCATCTATGGGCTGCTGGTCTGCAGCCTCCAACACTAGCTGACAGCTTCATGGTGAACCACAAAAGAGTAATTCTATAAGCAGTGAAATAACTCAAGCCACAGATGCACCTGCCCATGATCTAGCTAATTCAATGACAAAAGGGTCTAGACTTGCAAACTGAGCAGACTACATGACCTTCAGGCAGGTGCTCGTGAATATAATTTCTTGAAAATGAACTTCTGAAAACCTTTACACAACAGAGACTTTGACCTTATACTCACTACTCAAACCCAGAGGGGAGACATACATGCTGGGGACCAAGTGCAGATCCTGAGTCTTTCAAAGCCTGTTGGTTAAGAGGGAAATCTGCTCATCTGTTAGGAGGTCACGTGATGTACTAAGAAATGTTGCTACGAACAACCAATTACAGACAACGCCTCAGTTGTGGGAATTTGATTTCAATGACAAGAGAAAGTTATAACACTCTGCAGAACATATGATCCTAATTTTTAAAAATTAACACATTATGGTCAAAAAATGACTACATTAAGTGGTATAAAACACTCATCATTATGAGATAGTTATGCATGGGAACAAAATATTATCAAAACAAACCACAAACTGTCTCCAGTAATAGTCTCTGGACAGAAGTGCAAGTGAATTTTATTTTTAAAAACTGTATTTATCAGTACTTTTTTAAATGAACACATATCACTTTTATTCCTAGTAACATGAGCAGGTATGATTAATCACGACTACTTTTGATTACAATAACTCTTAAATAGTCCGAAAGGGATCCTCTTGAACTTGACATGCTTTTAGAAAAAAATATACTGCTGAGATTTCTTTCAAACTGCATTCACCCTAAAGTGTGGCTCCAAGACACTCCTCTGTGCTTTGTAAAAGGTATGGCCCAGCAGAAATTTACAAAATAACAAAACAGCAGATACCAGAATCAACAGCATTAAATGGAAAATTAGTGCCAGTATAAAAAACATATAGGAAATATGCCTTCTTTTTAACTGTAGAAGTTCGTTTTGATTTTCATGTTTTGGAAATTGTTTTTTATAAATATTTTTATGAATAAAATTTTGTTGCAACACAGCCACACCCATGCATTTACTGTCTTGTCTAAAACTGCTTACATGTTACAACAGCAGAGTTCAACAGCTGCCACAGAGACCACCTGACCTACAAGTCTACAATGCCCACTATCTGGCCCTTTACAGAAAAAGTCCGCTGCTCCCCATCTCAGATCATCAGATATCACACATCTTCTAGAGGATTGTGCACACCAGATAATCTCCTACATTGTGAAGCAAGACAGAATCAGATTCTAAACAAATTCTTTTGTATATGATGCATCTTTACCCTCGGATCAATATATGTATTTTTAATAATGATTCTGTATGTATTTATCTAGTTCCCAGAGACCTTTAAACAGGGCACAAAAGATGATAAAAAACCACAGCAATGTAAGATAGGGAGGGAACTGTGAAAGCTAATGTGTCATTACTTTGTTTCATTTGAGAAAGAGTGACATCTTTATACAACAGCAAGGTCACTTTATGACTATAATCTTCCCACAGAAACCCTACAATTTTCCTTCCACAGCTAGTTACTTCATGCCTGTCATAGGGAGGATACCATTCTCTGAGGTCAGAATTCAGCAACAAACAAGACAATCAAGATCCCTGCCTTGTGGAGGTTATATTCTAGAGGGGAAGTGGACAGTAAAGAAGCAAACAAGGACATAAACTAGATGACTGAATATCACAACATTTCAATCAAGAAAGTAAACCAGGGTAATGTGATGGATTAACCAGATGGAAGACGCTGTCTAATCAGACTGGACTATCAGGAAGGGCTCCCTGAGGAAGTGACATTAAAGAAGACCTGGAGGACTTCAGGAAGATGGCGCAGTAGGTGAGGCGGAACGGGCTTCTCCTCTGTGAAAGTAACTAGAGAGGAGCTAGAGGACACCCAGAACCGCGGTTTCAAGGTATGACTAGCTGTAGAGGGTCCCCCACAGTATTTGGAGGGGACACCAAAAAAATGCAAGAAAGACGGAGACTTGAGGGACAGGGTGAGTTTGTTCCCCTCCAGATGCAGTCCCGTCCAGGCCAGCAGTAGTGAGACTACCACCAGGCAGGGGAGTGAGCAGCGGCTCTCACTCCCGTGCACCTACCTTAACAATTGGCTAGGGGGTGATCTCCACAGCCAGATGGTGGGGAGCTCCCATGAGGAGTGTTTGCTCTCTCCTCACAGAAGTCCGGGGGGAGCACCAGCAAGAAGCAGGAAACAGAGAGACACCATATTGATGATCAGGAGTCCCTCCCACACCCCAGAGACTCACAGGTGTAGGGCAGGCAGGGAGCGGGCAGGCAGGGCCCACGTTCAGTCTGCGGGTGCCCTTGAGCAGGCAGATTCCTTGCCTACCAGCCCAGGGCCCACGTCTCAGCCCTGGGACAGGCATTCCCAGTGCACATGGAGAACCGGTGCACTGATTGGTTCCCCACATGGTTTGGACTCCAACCACTGCACAGAAGTTTGGGGAAGACTGACTTGCGGGCACTACCTGCTGGTAGTTTAGGGAAATGGCATTCCAGCAAGCTGTGCCTCAAAAGCACCACCTACTGGTAGGATTGGGAAACAACACTCCAGCAAGCTGTAGCTTTATCAAATTATATATCAATGCTCAAATAATCCTGCATTTCCCAAATAACCTTATCAAGACAAGCAAATGCCCAAAAGCCAAAAGAAAATTACAAAACACTTGAAAAATAGAAGATATGGACAAGCCAAATGAACAAATTAAAAAGCCGGCAAAGACACAAAATTTGGAGCAATTAATTAAAGAAGTATAAACGAATCTCCAAAACAACTTCAATGAGATGGCAAAAGACATACAGGAAATCAAGAAGACTCTACAAGAACATAAAGAAGAATTTGAAAGAGTAAATTTAAAAAAAAAATAGCAGACCTTGTGGAAATAAAAGACACTGTGGATCAAATTAAAAATATACTAGAGACACAACAGCAGATTTGAAGAGGCAGAAAAAAGGATAAGTGAACTTGAGGACACAGTAATTGAATGCAAGCACACAAAAGAAAAATTGGGAAAAAAATAAAAAAATCTGAAATGATCGCAGAGAAATGATGGACAATATGAAGCAAACAAATATGAAAATCACTGATGTCCAAGAAGGAGAAGAGAAAGGTAAAGGGCTAGGAAGAGTGTTTCAAGACATAGTTGGGGAAAACTTCCCAACCCTTTTAAATGATATAAATAGGCAAATCAAAGACACCCAATGGACTCCAAATACAATAAATCCAAATAAAACTACTCTGAGACATATACTGATTAGATTGTCAAATGCTGAAGAGAAGGAGAAAATTCTGACAGCAGCAAGAGAGAAGCAATTTACCACATACAAAGGAAACAGCATAAGACAAAGTACTGACTACTCAATGGGCACCATGGAGGCGAAAAGGCAGTGGTATGACCTATATAAGATTCTGAAAGAGAAAAACTGCCAGCCAAGAATTCTTTATCCAGCAAAACTCTTCTTCAAAATTGAGGGAGAGTTTAAAATTTTCACAGACAAATGCTGAGTGAATTTGTTAACAAGACACCTTCCCTGCAAGAAATACTAAAGGAAGCTCTACCAGCTGAGAAAAAAAAGAGAGAGAGCGATCTGGAGAAGAGCACACAACTGAAGAGTATTAGTAAGGGTAAATTAAAGGAAAAAAGAGAGGAATAGGATAGGAACATGCTGGAAGCAATATAATTATTTTAGGTTTTGTTTTTTCTTATTCCTTTGTTTTGGTTTTGTCTTAAATTTTTTTTCATTATTTTTTTTAATTTTTTGATAAAGTTAAAAAAAATGAATGAGTGTGAAAAAAAGTAAATGAAAATGGGGGAGGAGGGGAATGGAATGTTTTCGATGTTTTTTATTCTAATTTTTATTTTATTTTTCAGAGTAATGAAAATGTTCAATGATTGACTGTGATGCTCAATGCACAACTATGAACAACTCATTGTACACTTTGAAGGATTGTATGTTATGTGAATATATCTCAATAAAATTGCATTTAAAAAAAAGAGAAAGGGGAAAAATAGGTCTAACAACTAAAAACCAAAGGATAAGATGGCTGGTTCAAGAACTCCCTTTACAGTAGTAACTTTGAAGGTGAATGGATTAACTCTCCAATTAAAAGATGCAGACTGGTAGAATGGATTAACAAGTATGACCCATCAATACGCTGTTTACAAGAGACTCATCTTACACCCTGTGACACAAAGAGACTGAAAATGAAAGGATGGAAAAAGATATTCTATGCAAACTGCAACCAAAAGAAAGCAGGGGTAGCTATATTAATATTGGACAAAATAGACTTAAATGCAGGATGTCATAAGAGAAGAAGAAGGACAATATATATTAATATAAGGGACAATTCACTAAGAAATAAATGTTTATGCACCCAATCAAGGAGCTCCAAAAATACATGAGACTAATATTGGCTAAACTGAAGGGAGCAATAGACATATCTACAATAGTAGTGGGAGACTTCAATACACCACGCTCTTCTATAAATAGAACAACAACTAGAAGGAGAACCAATAAGGAAATTTAGGACCTAAATAATATGATAAATGAATTAGACTTAGACATATATAGATAATTACATCCCAAAGTACAAGGATATACATTCTTCTCTAGTACCCATAGAATGTTCTCCAGGATAGATCATATGCTGGGGCATAAAACAAGTCTTAATAAATTTAAAAAGATTGAAATTATTCAAAACACATTCTCTGACCACAATGGAATGCAAGTAGAAATCAACAACCACCAAAGATCTTTCACAAATATATGGAGGTTAAACAGCACACTCCTAAACAACCAGTTGGTCAAAGAATAAATTGCAAGATAAATTGGTAAATATCTAGAGAAAAATGAAAAACAACAGTACAACACATCAAAACCTGTGGGATGCAGCAAAGGCAGTGCTGAGAGGGAAATTTATAGCTCTAAATGCATACATAAAAAAGCAAGAAAGAGCTATAACCAAAGACCTAACTGAACAACTGAAGAGACTAGAAAAGATCAGCAAAGTAACCCTAAAGCAAGTAGAAGAAAAGAAATAACAAAGATTAAAGCAGAAATAAATGCACTGGAGAAGAAAAAAACAATAGAGAGAATAAATAAACCAAAAGTTGGTTCTTTGAAAAGAGAACAAGATACACAAACCCTTAGCTAGACTGACAGTCAAAAACAAAGAAGACCCAAATAAACAGAATCAGAAATGAGAAGGGGATAATGACTACAGATCCCCAAAAAATAATTTTAAAAAATCATAAGAGGATATGATGAATAATTGTATGTCAACAAGCTAGACAACTTAGAGGAAACAGATAATTTACTGGAAACACATGAACAACCTAGACCCAAGAAGAAAGAGAAGACCTGAGCGAACCTATCAAGCAAACAGATCCAGTCAGTCATCAAAAATCTACCTACAAATAAAAGCCCAGGGCCAGATGGCTTCATAGGGGAATTTTACCAAACTTTCCAAAAAGAATTGACACCATTCCTGCTCAAACTCTTTCAAAAAATTGAAGAAAAAGGAACACTACCTAACTCATTTTATGAAGCTAATATCACTCCGATACCCAAACCAGATAAAGACACTACAAAAAAGGAAAACTAGATGCCCATTTCCCTAATGAATATAGATGCAAAAATCTTAACAAAATACTTGCAAATCGAATCCAAAGGCACATTAAAAGAATTATACACCACGACCAAGTGGGGTTTATTCCTAAGAAAATCAATTAATGTAATTCAACACATTAACAAAAGGGAAAAATCAACTGATCATCTCGATAGACGCTGAAAAAGCATTTGACAAAATTCCATATCCATTTTTGATAAAAACATTTCAAAAGGCAGGAATTTAGGGAACCTTCTTCAATATGATAAAGGGCACATATGAAAAAGCCACAAGCAGCATTGTACTCGATGGCAAGAGGCTGAAAGCCTTCCCCTTAAGATCAGGAATGAAACAAGGAGGTCCACTGTCACATCTATTATTCAACATTGTGCTGCAAGTTCTAGCCAGAGCAATTTACCAAGACAAAAATATAAAAGGTATCCAACATGGAAAGGAAAATGTAAAACTGTCATTAGTTGCACATGATATGATCTTATATTTGGAAAATCCTGAGACTTCAATAACAAAGCTTTTTGAGCTAATAAAAAAATTCAGCAGAGTGGCAGGATATAAGATAAATGCACATAAGTTAGTAATGTTCCTATACACTAGTAATGACCTAACTGAAGAGGCAAGCAAAAAAAAAAAAAAAAAAAAAAATTCCATTCACAATAGCAACTAAAAAAATCAAGTACCTAGGAATAAACTTAACCAAGGATGTAAAAGACCTCTACACAGAAAATTACAAAATTTTACTAAAAGAAATAAAAAAGGACCTAAATAGGTGGAAAAATATTCCACGCTCATGGATAGGAAGACCAAAGGTTGTTAAGATGTCAGTTCTACCTAAACTGATCTACAGATTCAATGCAACTCCAATCAAAATTCCAACAACCTACTTTGCAGACTTGGAAAAGCTAGTTATCAAATTTATTTGGAAGGGAAAGGGACCCCCAATTGCCAAAAACATCCTAAAAAAGAAGAACGAAGTGTGAGGACTTACACTTCCATACTGTGAACCTACTATAAAGCTATACTGGTCAACACAGCATGGTATTGGCATAAAGATAGACATAATGATCAATGGAATCGAATTGAGTGTTCAGAAACAGATCCGCAGATATACAGTTGACTGATTTTTGATAAGGCCCCTAAGTCCACGAACTGGGACAGAACAGTTTCTTCAACAACTGGGGCTTGGAGAACTGGATAACCATAACCAAAAGAATGAAAGTGGACCGCTACTTCACACCCTACAGAAAAATTAACTCAAAGTGGATCAAAGACTTCAACATAAGAGCACAATAAAACTCTTAGAAGATAATATAGGGAAACATCCTCAGGACCCAGTAATAGGTGGTAGCTTCTTAGACCTTACACGCAAAGCACAAGCAACAAAAGAAAAACTAAATACATGGGAACTCCTCAAAATCAAAAGCTTCTGTGCCTCAAAAAACTTTGTCAAAAAGGTGAAAAGGAAGCTAACTCAATGGGAGAAAATATTGGAAACCATATATCTGATAAAAGACTGATATCCTGCATATATAAAAAAATCCTACAACTCAACAACAACAGTACAAACAGTCCAATTATAAAATGGGCGAAAGATATGAAAAGGTATTTTTCTGAAGAGGAAATACAAATGGTTAAAAAACAAATGAAAAAGTGTTCATCTTCACTAGCTATTAGGGAAATGCAAATCAAAACCACAATGAGATACCATCTCACACCAATAAGAATGGCTGTCATTAAACAATGAGGAAAACAATAAATGTTGGAGAGGATTTGGAGAAATTGGAGCTCTCATTCATTCCTGGTGGGAATGTATAATGGTAGAGCCACTCTGGAAGACAGTATGGTGATTTCTAAGAAAACTAGATATTGACTTACCCTACAATCTGGCAATTCCACTTCTTGGTATATACCTAGAAGATTTGAAAGCAGTGGCACGAACAGACATTTGTACACTGATGTTCATAGCAGCATTGTTCACAATTCCCAAGAGACGCAAACAATCCAAGTGTCCTTCATCAGATGAGTGGATAAACAAAATGTGGTATATACACACGATGGAATACTACGCGGCAGTAAGAAGGAACAAGGTCCTAAAACATACGGCAACATGGATGAACCTTGAAGATATAATGCTGAGTAAAGTAAGTCAGACACAAAAGGAGAGATATTGTATGTTACCACTTCTATGAATTCTCTGAACAATGTAAAATCAATGTCTTATAAATTGGGGAACCAGTGATAGAAGCTGGTGATGGGGAATAATAATCTAATTTGTTCAGATATGTTAATGATGGTGAATTCAAAGGTATGGGAATGGACAGGGATGACTATTGTTTGCTAAAGGGATTATAAGTATCAGAGCTGTATTAAAGGTGAATAGGTTTGAAAGAGGTTGTTTAAAGGCATGTTTCCCACAGTTCAGCACCACAAATATAGATAAGTGCTTGCATGATATACTTCTAAGGTATGACACTGGCACAGAGAGTTGAAAACAGAAAAATCTACCCATTGCATACTAGGGACTGTAATTAATAGGAATACCATACTAGTACCACACAAATACTAGGGACAAATAATTAAGGGCTGACAAGAGCTACAAGGTGTTTTGGGTCATGAGAATTGTTTAAAATGGAGAGTGATGGGGATTGTACAACTAACTGATGATAATGTGAGCTATGGATGGGTTATCGTGGACATAACATATGCCAAGTGAACTTACTAGCCCCCTACTTTATAAGTCAAGCCCTCGATCTTGAGTCTTACGGTCTCAACTTTTGTCTGTAAAGGGGAGGCTAAGCCTACCTATAATTATGCCTAGGAGTCATCATCTCCAGAGAACCTCTTCTGTTGCTCAAATATGGACTTTCTCTCTCTAAGCCTAAATGTTCAAATAAATTCATCACCCTCCCCCCAACATGGGACAGGATCCCCCAGATGAATGAGCCTTCCTGGCAATGTGGGACATGGATTCCAGGAATAAGCCTGACTCTGGCATCGATGGATTGAGAATGCCTTTTTGACCAAAAAGGGGAAAAGAAAGCCAACAAAATAAGGTTTTAGTAGCTAAGAGAATTTAAATAGAGTCAAGAGGCTCTCCTGGAGGTTACTCCTATGCAAGCTTCACCTAGATATGCCAAAAGACCACAGTATGATAAGCCCAAGTCAACAGTAGTCCTGAAAACCATAAAGAATACCCAGATCCCTATCTGAGACTCCATAAAGTTTCACTCACTAAGTTTCTTCTTCAGGAACTTAAATCCTTCAGAGAACTCCTATGCCAAGTCCCAAAACCCAGAGGCAATAACCTCTTCAACAACATCAACTAGATGTGCCCCCTTTTCTCATAAAGTCAACACTTCTTTTCAACATGAACAGGTTAGGGTAGTCACTGCCTAGACTTTCCTGAAGATCGAGAAAGTGATTAAACTAGAGGAAGGGGTAGAAACAGACAATATGGAATTTAACAAAGGATTACAAATTCTGAATCTCTATATAATTTTCTTTTTCTTATCTGCTAGGGTATTAGAAAAGCTGGAAGGAAAGAATTGAAATGATGGAACTGTAACCCATAGCATCCTTTGAAATTTGTTCTATAGCTACTTGGGAAATTGTAATTTGAAAGCTATCACCTTTTGGTATATATGATATATTTCACCATAAGGAAATAACTGAAACTATGGTACTGTAACTTATAACAACTTTGGAAATTTCCTATATAATTACTTGTTAAATCATACTTTGAAAGATATTAACTTTTTGTATATTTGTTATATTTCACAATAAGGAAATAACTGAAACTGTGGAACTGTAACCCAAAATATTCTTTGAAATTCACTGTCTTAACGACTTGTTAAATTACAGTTGGAAAGCTACCACTTCTATGCATATATGTTATATTCTACAATTTAAAAATGATTTTAAAAAAAAGGAAAACCTGGAGGACATGAAACCAGCCATGCAAAGATTTGGGGAGGGAAAAAATATTAAAAATGCAGAAGCCCTGAAAGAAGAATGCATTTGGCATTTTCTAGGAACAGGAAGAAGGCCAGTGTGGCTAGAGGGTAGACCGAGGAGGGCAGTAGCTAGTTAGGTCAGAGAGGAAAGGTGTCGCCAGACCACGGACAGATATAAAAGGCCCAGTGAGATCGGTCAGGAATCTACTTTTAGTAGTCCTGGCAAAAGAAGATGGTAGGTGAAACTAAGATAGTAGCAACGCAGAAAGTAAAAAGTGGAGGGATGAGTCGGGCAAGATGGCGGCATAGAGAGGAGTGGAAGCTAAGTAGTCCCCCTGGAACAACTACAAAAAACCAGAAACAACTAGTAAATAATCCAGAATAACTGCGGGGGGACAAACGAGACCATCCATTCATCATACACCAACCTGAATTGGGAGGAATGCCCGAGAACACAGCATAAAATCTGTAAGTAAAACCTGCGGAACCAGGTCAGGAGACCCCCTCCCCCATAGCCCGAGCTGCAAAGCCTGGTGGTGCCAGAGAGACGCTCTCTCCCAGCAAGCGAATACAGCTCAGCTGAGCTCTAACTGGGGTTTTAAGTAGCGAGTGTGAACTGCTCACTACAGGTACGCATCCCCAAAAAAACAGACAGAGGCTTTGGGTGACGACTGACCTTGGAGAGCCTTGGACTGGGTCTGAAGGGGGCTATCTGTTTCTTTTTCGGCTCAGTGGAGAAAGCCCCAGTCATTTTCAGTTTCCAGGGCTGTGACTCCAGGAAGGGCGGAGACAGCACAAGCAGACAGAGAGACCACTGAAATGCTAATGACCTCCACCTGGGGGGGTCTGTCTTCTCTAGGAGGAAAGGGGTGGGGCCCTTTCCATTCAGAACCAGACCCCAGAGCCTGGGGGAACAGGGCCATACCTTCTCACACCAGTCAAGAATTATAGGCTAACAGGCGTCACCTGCTGGGCAGAAAAGCACAGAGACCCGAGGCATCAAAGGGTGGAGCAATTTTCTAAGACACACCTGCAGGGAAACCAGATACTGAATATTTCTTCCCTCTGGGACCTGAGCCTGTTCTGGTCAGGGAAAACCTGATCTGGATAACCAAGGAAACCATGCCTAGACAACAGAAAATTACAGCCTACACTAAGAAAAATAAAGTTATGGCCCAGTCAAGGGAACAAACGTACACTTCAACTGAGATACAGGAATTTAAACAACTAATGCTAAATCAATTCAAAAAGTTTAGAGAAGATATTGCAAAAGAGATAGAGGCTGTAAAGGAAGAACTGGACATGTATACGGCAGAAATCAAAAGTTCAAAAAACCTACTAGTAGAATCTATGGAAATGAAAGGCACAACACAAGAGATGAAAGACACAATGGAAACATACAACAGCAGATCTCAAGAGGCAGAAGAAAACACTCAGGAACTGGAGAACAAAACACCTGAAAGCCTACACGCAAAGGAGCAGATGGAGAAAAGAATGAAAAAATATGAGCAACGTCTCCGGGAACTCAAGGATGAAACAAAGTACAATAATGTACGTATCATTGGTGTCCCAGAAGGAGAAGAGAAGGGAAAGGGGGCAAAAGCAATAATACAGGAAATAATTAATGAAAATTTCCCATCTCTTATGAAAGACATAAAATTACAGATCCAAGAAGCGCAGTGTACTCCAAACAGAAGAGATATGAAGAGGCCTACGCCAAGACACTTAATAATCAGATTATCAAATATCAAAGACAAAGAGAGAATCCTGAAAGCAGCAAGAGAAAAGCAATCCATTACATACAAAGGAAGCTTAATAAGACTATGTGCAGATCTCTCAGCAGAAACCATGGAGGCAAGAAGGAAGTGGTGTGATATATTTAAGATACTGAAAGAGAAAAACCACCAACCAAGAATCCTGTATCCAGCAAAGCTGTCCTTCAAATATGAGGGAGAGCTCAAAATATTTTCTGACAGACAGACAATGAGAGACTTTGTGAACAAGACACCTGCCCTACAGGAAATACTAAAGGGAGCACTACAGGGTCATAGAAGACAGGAGTGCGTGGTTTGGAACACAGTTTTGGAAGATGGTAGCACAACAATGTAAGTACACTGAACAAAGGTAACTATGAATACAGTTGAGAGAGAAAGATGGGGAGCATGTGAGACACCAGAAGAAAGGAGGAAAGATAACGACTGGGACTGTGTAACTTGGTGAAATCTAGAGTATTCAACAATTGTGATAAAATGTACAAATATGTTCTTTTACGAGGGAGAACAAGCAAATGTCAACCTTGCAAGGTGTTAAAAATGGGGAGGCATTGGGGGAGGGATGCAATCAGCATAAACTAGAGACTGTAACTAATAGAATCATTGTATTATGCTTCCTTTAATGTAACAAAGGTGATATACCAAGGTGAATGCAGATAAGGGGGGGGATAGGGGAGGCATGTTAGACACTTGACATTGGTGGTATTGTCTGATTCTTTATTCTACTTTGATTTAAGGTTATTTTTCCTTTTGCTGCTTCCTAGCTGTCATTTTTTTTGTTTCCTCTTTCTTTTGCCTCTCTACCTTCTTTGACTCTCCCTCCTGCCTTGTGGAAGAAATGTAGATGCTCTCGCTTAGTATGAGCAGAATGTTCAATTAGGATGAACTTAAATGTTTGGAAATGAACAGGGGTGTTGGTAGCAAGATGTGAGAATAACTAACAGCGCCGAATGGTGTGTGAATGAGGTGGAAAGGGGAAGCTCAGAGTCATATATGTCACCAGAAGGAAAGCTGGAGGTCAAAAGATGGGAATGCATAAAACTGAATCCTATGGGGGGCAATGTCCATGATCAACTGTACAAATACTAGAAATCACTTCATGAACCAGAACAAATGTATGACAATACAATTAGAAGTTAATAATAGAGGGGCATATAGGGAAGAACTATATACCTATTACAAACTATATACTACAGTTAGTAGTATTTCAACATTTTTCCATGAACAGTAACAAACGTACTATATCAATACTAGGAGTCAACAATTGAGGGGGGTTGGTTAGGGATAGGGGAGGTTTAGAGTTTCCTTTTCTTTTTTTCTTTTTTCATCTTTCACTTTATTTCTTGTCTGGAGTAATGAAAAGTTTCTAAAAATTGAACAAAAATTAAGTGTGATGGATGCACAGCTGTATGAGGGTACCCAGGGGCAAGTGATTGTACACTTTGGATCTTTGGAAAATTGTATGGTATCTGAACAATCTCAATAAAAATGGAAAAAAAAAAGTGGAGGGATTTATATTTTATAGCCAACATAACTCATTGAGGGACAAGATATAGAGGGTGCGGGAAAGAAATAAAGCAAGAAGTATTTAGCTTTTTAAACTTGAGTAACTGGTTGAATGGAAGATGATATCTACAAAGACAGGAGAAAACAGTGGGAGGAATAGGTTTGGATGGGAAAAACTAAGTTCTTTTGAGGCTTTGTTCAGTCTGAGATGTCTTTAACCAGTGGTTCTCACTTAAGGGTAATTGTGACACTGAGGGGACAAGCTGGCAATGTCCAGAGACACTTCTGAGTGTCACAACTAGGGAGGGGGGTGCTACTGGCATCTAGTGGGTGAGGCCAGGGATGCTCCTAAACATTCACAATGCACAGGACAGTTCCCTACAATACAGAATTATTTGGTCCAAAATGTCAATAGGGGCGAAGTTGAGAAACCCCAGTTTAGCCAATTAAACAGAGGTATCAAGAAGGCTGTGAGATAAATATGTCTGGAACTCAGAGGAGAGGTCTAAAAATATACATTTGGTTTTTCTCAATGGCTTATTTGTCTTGTGTTGCTACTCTTTCCCAACATTCTCTTTTTTACTACTCTACTGGGGGAAGAAGTTACTTCAGAATTAAAAAGAGACTGAGGTCAATAAGTCTTAAGTAAAACTGTCAAAATTCTTCATTCATAGACACTAAGGCCAAACACAATGCCAAGCAATTAGAAGATAAAAATCAATAAAATACATAGATCATCCTACGGAAGAGTAAACAGAGTTGGAAAGACAACAAAATTGATCAATGATGATAAATACCACAACAGAGGTATTTCAAAGCATTCTTGTGGCATTAATGAAAATGTGATCAACAATGCCTTGGCTGGGGGAAAGGAGTAAAGAAAGGGGGGGAGTGTGGTTCAAGAAAGAGTTCTTCTAACTCATAATTAGAGAAATTCTAATTAAAATGACATCAAGACGATACTTCTCAAAGATCACGTTAGCGAAAAACCAAAATATATTTATGTCTTTATGAGTTTTTCAGTGCAGTGAAGCAAAAAAAACCAGTAATTCTAAATTGAAAGTAAAGATACTTTCAATTCAATAATATATTGAAATATATTATATTGAAGAAGGAAGGGAGAGAAGGAGGAGAGGAGAAAGCAAAGGAAGGGAGGGAGGAAAAAAAGGAAGAAAGATTGATTTCCTAGTTCTGACCACTGAAAAGGCTAGGAAACAATAACCAACCTGGCAGCAGTGTGCACCCCATCATGTTTTTAACCACCCCTCGGTGAGGAAACAGCCTGCAGATACAGCAGACGGCAGAGGTCCAAAGGGGAATCAGGGAAGCAGGGGGTCTGAAGGAGAAGAGCATGGAATGTACTAACCAAGGGAAAGAGCCTTTGTTGGGGGCAGTCATTATTTCTGTTAGGGAAAACAAAACCAACTAACAAACAAACAAACAAAGAAAAATCATATCCCAGCAGCAAAAAGTATTTGTAATAAGAGGCCAGAGAAGCCCTCTTTCCAGCCCTGATTTTGACATTGAAAAGTGGTACAGCCTAGAGCAGTGGTTCTCAACCAGGGGCAATTTTGCACCCTAGGGGACAGTCAGCAATGTCAAGATATTTTTGGATATCACATGGGAAGGAGGGGTGCTACTGGCATCAGGTGGTTAGAGACCCAGGGCTTCTAAACATCCTAAAATACACAGAGCAGCCTCCCCTTACCAAATAATCCAGCCCAAAATGCCAGCAGTGCTGTGAGGCTGAATACTCTGGCACGGAGCAGGTCACTTAACCCAGATGAACCTCACTGTGTTTTTTTTTGTAGTGGCAATAATCGTACTTCCCCTTCCTTAAGGTGTCATGAGCATTAAATATGTGTACTGCTTGGCACTACGTGACGGGCACTCAAAAACACAGCTAGCTGACTGACCACACAATGACCAACATCACTACTGTCATTAACCAGGAGAAGCATCTAGAACAGGGATTGGCACACTACAGCCTGCTGCCTGTTTGGGTAAAGAAAGTTCTGTTGGAACACAGCCTCAGCCATTCATCTACCTAGTACCTATTTACTTTCATGCTACAATGGCAAGAGCCAGTAGCTGCAATGGACACCATCTGGCCCTCAAAGCCTAAAATATTTACTGTCTAGGCCTTTATAGGAAAAAGTTTGTTGACCCATGATCTAGAAACTGAAATGCTATTAAAAAAAATTTTTTTTTTCTAATTCTGATGTGCCAAAAAGCTGTAGGAAATTTACACTTCTTTCCTCAACGACATATGGCTATTGGCACCAAGTTTCAGGTGCAAAATGGCATTCTAGCTACTGAAAGCCAATTTAATCCACTCGATTTTATCACTTTTCATCCAAATTGACCTTCACTTTGCTTTAAAATATACACCATCAAAGCAGCTCACTCTCAAACACCAGCAAGGCAGTTGTTATGTTATTTACAGAGAAACTGATATCTTATTCTCCTCCTGAGCCAAGGCAAAGGGATGGGAGAATTTTCCATTAATTTTAAAAGCTTTTACTACCAAAGGCAGAAAAGATTTTTCAAGAAAACAAAAAGGTAATATTTTAGCATTTAAATCCAATTTTCTTCACAAAGGGAAAATAATTTCTACATATTACACAGTGGGAATTGGGCCATTACCACTGAACACATTTCATTTAGAGGAGAAGAACTGAATTTAAAAGATGTTTTCAGAAGCATTAATCTCAGGCACCTGCAAATGAAAGAGCTGGTGCACAGAAGTTGGTTTTTGTAGAAAGAAAGTTTTCAAGTTTTTGTTAAGACTTGTCTCCCTTCTCTACTTTTACATTGTTAAAAATGGATTTTTTTTAACCACCTGGAGGGTGTAGTCAAAAAAAAAAAAAAAAAAGAAAGAAAAAAAAAAAGAATCCAATTTCTATCTTCTCTGCTAAAAAAAAATATCATTCCTTGCCCAAAGCAGGGCACAGAGTTGCCTGCATGACCCAGAGAAGTAAATGAAGTAGGGCATTTTAAAGATTCCAGGAAGGGGAAAAGAAACTTTGAAGAAGTACTTCTCACTGTAAAACAGAGGCTGACAGTTTGCCCTGGCAAAGCTGAGTTTTCAGTACTGAAAATGGAATCTGTGAGTCATGTCGAGCGAGCCTGAGGAAACAGGGTATATTCAGCTCTTTGCTTCACTGGTTCCAGAGGTAAATTTTACCTTCATCAACGGAAGCTGCAGAAAAAGCAGGATGCTGATGGGAAAAAAATTAACCACAAAGAAAGTTGTGAGGGAGTGTTGTTTTCTGAAAAACAAAACTAACAAAGCAGACGGCAAAATGGCAAGCAAAAGTCTTAGGCTGTAGGAAAAGGAGAGGTGTCCGGGCCTCCACAGATAAGACTGGTGAGGAATCTGGAAAGGCCAGACTCTCGGAAAGCCATGACATTGGACTCCAAGGGCAGCAGGAGACAGACCTCACAGCCCTGAGGTGGAGTGTAGGCTTCCCTAAAGGGAACTGGGGACCCCACTGTTCATCATTCAGGAAAAGTCAATCCCAGGACAGGCAGACGTGGAGAACCAGGACGTGAGAAGAGAAAGACATCTTCTCCCTGGGACAGCAGTGTTAGGCCTGGAGTCTAAGACCCAGAGAAGCCAAGGGAATTCTAGTGGTAGAACAAGCTGTCCTTGGCCATAGGACAGCAAGCCAGGAGGGAGATGGGCAGCCAGCCAGGCAATTGAAGGACCTGAATCTACCGGAGAAGAGCTGTGTCCTCATCCTTGAGCCCAGGATCCACACCCAGAACCAGGACCAGCTTTCAGAGAACAGTGACGATGCTTTCTGCTGGCAGGGGTGGTGACAGCATAAGCCCAACAGCTTTGGCTGTATAGATTCCTATACAGAATGTAGAGGGCTAAAGAATGTGGACCTCTCTGGCCTTGGGGTGGAAGGGGTGAGTCCTCAGAAACCAGCAATGACACACTCTCTCTGGATAAGAAGGCCTGGCCACCCTTGACCCACAGAGGAGGAGGCCCCAGGGGAGACAAGCCTTGTGGCTAACCTGTGCACGGGAGAGCTCAGGGCTGTTTAACTCGGGACTGATGCTGCCTGTGCTCCCAGCAGGTAAATAAGACAAAAGTGCCCTCCCCAGCACACACCTGACCCACAGAGAAGATGGGTGGCAGCAAGCACTGCTTATGATTCCTCAGCCAATCCGTAAATGCTGCATGTTAGAAATCACTACTCCTGGGCTGGTGAGGAGGAAAGCCGAGGCTCATAGGGTGCACAGGCCAGGACCCTCCCCCTCTGGCCACTGGGGGGGACACACCAGCTACCAAATCCTGTAGTTTGGATTCAAGGTTCTTCTCAACAGAGACTGGTTACTCCCAGCTCTGCCACCAGTTCCTTTATTTACATTGGTAATCTCACCGTGCCTCAGTTTCCTCCCCTATAAAATGGAAATAAAAGTAGTACCACCCCATGCAGTGACCGTGAGGATTCAATGGGGTAAATAAAGTGCTTGGGAAAATGCCTGGCAATTACAAGCACCAAATAAATGTAAGTCAGTCAAGCTGACAACGATCTTAACAATGGCTAAGAAAGCACCTGCAGCTTCCCAAAAGAACAAAATGGCTCAAAGTTAATTGATAAAAAAGGATGCTTGATGCCTTTATTTTTTTAATCCACTCAATCATGCCCCCAAAGAGGATTAAATAAAAATGTTCAGTTCATTCTTTCTGCAGCACTATTGGATCAAAGCAAGTAATGAGCAGAGCTACATAATTCATTTGATTAGTTTGCCGTGAAATGAATTAAGAGAAGCCCCGAAACCTCAAAGTCACTCAGTCAAATCTTGGGTCTATTTCAAGCTTTAGAAAAGTCTTCAGCTAGAAGACAGTCATAAAATACGTCAGGATCCAGAACTGGTGAGCTTAACCGCCAAAGAGTGACATTATATCTCACAGCGACACTCAGAGAACGAATACAGACACTGAACAGCCAGGTGGTGGCGCCGTCGTCAGAACTGGGTCAAAATCCTGGCTCCACCAATTCCCCGCTGCGTGACGGGATAGTTTACTCAACCTGTCTGACTCTCAGTTTTCTGCTCCAGGAACGACCCCACCTACCTTGCAGGGTTGTGAGGATGAGATGAGATGATGCACATGGAACCCCAGGCCAGTTTCTGTTTATGAAATGGTATCAATAACATTCATTTGCATTCAACAACTCATTCATTTATTCATTCAATTCTAGATGAGGGAGTCAGTATGGTGAAAATTCCTCCTTATTCCACACAAGAAAGTTTGTGAGATTCAAGTCAGCAGCAATTCGTACATACAAGCTTGAAAAACTTAGATGAGCCTCTGGGTTTTGCAAGCCTAATGCCAGAGCCACTGTGCTTTGTAATAACCTCTCAGAGGAAAAGATGGGCAGGTGATGGAAGGTTTTTAGATACTTAAATAAAACAAATAAGAACACCAAGCTATTAGAGGCAAAATCCCAGGACTGACTGTCACAGATCAAGGGTCATTTCTAAAATGGCAGGGTACCCTCAGGCAAGGCTTTGCACAAGATGCTTCCCAATTATGGCCAAGCTAAACGGCTGCAAACCGTGCAACCTGACAGTTTTCTGGCATGGTCCCTTAGAATCCACGAGCAGAGAATTTTTAAGAAACAACAGTCTCTCAGCACAACTGACTTGCCCGACAAAGCTTAATCTTCCTAAAGGGGTGTGCCGGTTTATATATATTATGTCCCCCAGAAAAAGCCATATTCTTTAATGCATTCTTGTGGGGGCAGATGTATTAGTGTGGATTGGGTTGGAACCTATTGGTTCAGTATCCATGGACACCGTAGGTGACAACTCTGGTTGGATAATTTCCATGGAAGTATGGCCCCACCCATTCAGTGTCGGCCTTGTTTAGTTTACTGGAGCACTATATAAGCTCAGACAGAAGGAGCTCACAGCAAGCTGGAGCTGAGACAGACATTTTGAAGATGGTCGTTGGAAGGTGATGCAGACATTTTGGAGAATGCCATTTTGAAATGCAACCTGGGATCAAGCAGACGCCAGCCACGTGCCTTTCCAGCTAACAGAAGTTTTCCGGATGCCACTGGCCATCCTCCAGTGAAGGTACCCTTTGTTGATGGACACTTTATGGTGTTAAGACTGTAACTGTGTAACCAAATAAAGGGCAGTCCATTTCTGGCGTTTTGCATTCTGGCAGCATTAGCAAACTGGAACAAGCGGCCAGAAATCTCTGGCTGGGATTGTGAAGGGAATCTCTAGCAAATAGCAGTGAGGGCGGTGAAAGGGTGGGAAGTGTGGCAGTGCTTATGTACCTGTGTCAGGGAAAATCAGAAAGAGGAAGATACAGAAGACAGAGACTTGCCAATTGTACCACTTTCAGAAAAAGAAATAGTCATTGTGGCACCTAAAATTGAAAAGTCCCTCTCTAATAGCAATGACAAATAGATACTGCTAATAAAAAGAAAAAGTGAAGAAGTTTTGCCTTTCACTCTATCATGTGTCAGTCAGTTGTCTCCTGACACTCAAAGGTGGTCAAGCCTTCGCACATGCTGTTCCCACAACCTGGAATGCCCTTCCCCACCCTGTCTCGCTGGCCAATTTCCAGTCTACCCTCAAAATCCAGCTTAGACAGGAACACTTCCATGTTATCTTCTCTGAGGCACCCCAAACCATGCCCCTCCACCATCAGATCTCGGATAGAGTTAATTCCCCTCTGCCCCACACTACTTCTTTTGGGTCACTGCTCATGTGCTGCTGTAAATCTCTGGTCTGTGAAGCCAGAGCTCCCTAGGAGACTGTGAGCTCCTTAAGGCAAGGAAGAGGGTTTATTTATCAGTGGCCCCACTCATCTGGCACTCATTCATTCAGGCATTTATGGAGCACTGAAGTGGACGCTGGTTTCTGCCTCAGCAGCATCCATTTCCCCTTCTAGCCACAGTCTCTGTTTTCCTTTAGGGACCACCCCTCTCCCCAACCTTCATTCCCCATGTGTAATTGGGGCTCTTCCTTGAGCCTTTACACATGAGCCAGATCCTGTCGTTGGTTGAGAAGTGAGAGTGGGACCTAAGTGGGCCCTATCAGAATCAACTCAAAGCTTTTGCCTGAAATGGAAAAACGGACTCTTACTTTTTCCCCTGAACACGGCCTTGAAAGGAAAGCTATCTGCCCAGGGGTGGCTGGCAGCCATCTTGTGACCATGAGGAGAAAATCTTGTAAGAGTGATGTCAACCCAGAAACAGTGGAGGCAAGAGCTAGAGAGAGTAACCAGTGTGATGACATAGTCACCTCTGAAGACCCAGCAACACCTAAAGCCAGACTTCCCCTTGAGCCAAGGAATTTCCTTTCTGGCTGAAGCTGTATACTAATCAGGATAGGCTGTGCTCTCCTGTATTAATAAACCAACCTGAACTCTCAGTGGCCGAGATTTCACACAGTCTGTAGTGGCCCAACAGCACAATTGGCAGCTCCCTCCCAAGCAGCAACTCAGGGATGCAGACTAGGCCATCCTGTAGCTTCTGCCACATGGAACACATGGTTTCCAGGGTCACTGTGGCAGGGGAATGAAGAACATGGAAAACTCACACCAACTCTTCTATGCCTCAGCTCGGGACAATGCCCAAAACTCCTACTTATAGCTCATTAGTCAGACGGACCCAACTTAAGCACAGGGAAGATGAGGAAATGCACCAATCCTTGTCCAGGACTGAGAAAAATGAGAGAGAACTTGATAAACACCTAGTGTGGTCTCTGCCACAGCCAGTTTGAGCCAAGACAAGAGGCTACTAACTGATGCAAGCCCCAGGTGCAAGGGATCATGCAAGATGCTGGAGCTGCAACAACCAAGAAGTCAACTTACAGCACAGTGGGAGGGTGTGGGGAAAGAGTGAGGGGAACCAGAACCCTGACAAGACAGGCAAACACTCCATGCTGCACTGTCAGACTGAGGATGCAGCGAGGACACTGGGGTAACTGTTCTTCAAGAGCATGGAGGGGTGGCCAGGGGAGCTTCCAGGACCAGCTGAGCTCTGAAAGATCAGAAGAAGTTGGCCAGGGAGAATGGGGAAGGGAGGGTAAAGGGCCTGAAGCCATAACATAAGGGGTCTTATGTTAACATACAAACACTTTAAGTTCAGATGGACTTAAGGGCAAAGGCAAGCCACTGGAGAGTTTTAAAGAGGAAGATGGTCCAAGCAGAGTGCACCAATAGTATTTTTCATTATTCCATCCACATGATTAAACCCAATTCCTCCCTGTCTCAGCAATCCAGCCCCCCTGCCCCCCACCCCACCCCCACCACCCCCCATTTCTATAGCTTCATACTGTCAAGCTCTGATGAGCTGAGCTCATCTGGCTTTTGGGGCAGCCCTGTCCCTCTCCCAGAAGCCCAATCTTGACAGGACAACACCTCCCCTACCTCCTTCCACCAAGACCAGACAATTCCTACTAGAGAGCCACGAGGAGCTGCAAGAAGCCACTTCCTGCCTCAAGAAGGAAAGCAAATATAAAACAGGCCTAAAACATTGTGGTCTGAAAAGCTGGAAACCAGCCACTATAATTGCAAGGATTTTATCTACCACCCAGAAAAGAGCACCAGCTCATTTTCCAAGTGTTTCTCTAAGGAAGTTCATCTGTTCATTCCTGAGTAGTCTAGACTCCCTGAGCAGAGGCACAGTGGAAATGAAGGCTTTAACAGAGGAAGAGTAGCCCAATAAAGAGCACAAGGTGAAGACGCTCAGTAAACAGGGCCTGTGGCTCAGTCGAGGTGGTGACCCCTCCAAGAAATGGGAAAACAGACACCCAAAGATCTCTACGAAAAGAGAAGCCCAAAGATGGGCAAGGACAGTGCAAAGAAGCCTGGGGGCAGGACTATCATTTGCAGCTGAACAAGCTGCCCAATGCATTGGATGACTGAAAGACCGGGAGTGATGGAGGAAAGAAAGATCTAGCAGCAACAGTGAAACCTCGTCCCCCCCCTGGTGGGTCACCTAAGAAAACAGGACCTGACCGGGGACACCGATGGGCACAAAGGACCTCGGAACAGGCCTGCCATCTGAGCAAGCATATGGGGCTTGTTTACATCAGCCAGCTCTTTCTTCTGGAACTGTGACTGTCAGCTAGACTTTATTTCCATCCTCCTTCCTTAACTCTTTGATAATTCCTTCAGGCTTGGAAAGCTAACAGCTAACATGTTACTCACTGCAGTCATCGCCTTGATGTCCCTTAAAGTTAAAAGACAGCTGGCCAGCAAGGAAGGCCTGATTCCTGTTTCCAGCCTAGCATGGAGAAGGCCACAGGGGTTAGCGGAAAGAGGGCTGACCCTGGAGCCTGCCCAGGGGTCAGATCCTGGCTCTACACATCCTGGCCACGTGACCTCGGGCAGGTGACGGACTGTGTCCAAGCCTCAGTTTTCTCAGCTGTAACAGCAGCATCTACTACAAGGATGCAGCAAACATTAGACACTCCGTGTAACACAATTAGCACGGTGTTTAGAAACGGAGTAAGTTCTCGATTAAGGTTAACAGCCATTACCGTCATTATCAACAATGTTTGGTAGTTGCCTTTTTAAAATAAAGGTCACCATAAGACTAATGGGTCACAGTACCAAGCACATAACCCTCAAAGAATAACGGTGGGAGAAGTTCTCCAGGACAAACGACCATTTTCTTCAACTAATAAATTACAGATAAAGAGGAAAGGGAGGGAAGACACAGGAGAGGAGCCCATGCATCAAAAGAGATTCAAGAGATATATCAACCAGCACAATGTATGACCTTATTTCAATCTTTCACCATACAAATAACTGGAAATTTGAACACTCACAAGATACTTGATGATATTAATGAACTACTATTAGTTTTTAGATGCAATAATGATTTTTAAGGGCCTTCATATTTTAGAGATATATTCTAAAATACTTAGGGATGAAATAAATGATGTATTTGAGATTTGCTTCAAAATGCTAAAAAAAAAAGGAGGGATTAGGAAAGCACATGGATGAAATGAGATTGGCCGTGAATTGATAGCTTTGGAAGTTGGGTGTTGGGGGCATACATGGAGGTTCATTATACTCTCTCCCTACTCATATATATTTGAAATATACATAATAAAAAGATTTTTTTAATACTGATAGGTAAAATGGAGGGAGGGGATGCGACTGGTCAACATATTCAAAACAAGTTTTTCTGGCTTCCACTTGGGATCTACCAAAAATCATGAGGAAAACATGGAGCTACCTGGGACACAGCCAGCCGCCTCCTCCTTCAGAGACCTTCATTTGGGAACTAGCTCATTCAGCACACGCAAGGGCATGCTGGAGGTCTGGGAACCTGTAACACAGTGAAAACCTGAAGGCTGTGGTCAAACTTCTTTATCTTCATTCCTAAACTTCTAAGAGCCGGTGGAGCCATGGCTGGTGACACAGTTATGTTTGCTATTATGGAGTCAACATACAAAGCCAAGCAAAAGGCAGATTCAAGAGGCAGAAAAGACCTGGGCTTAGACATCTTGCATGACTTAGATGCTAAGGTTCTTTCTTCAAGAAGCTGAGTAAAAAACAGTAAGCGAGGGGCCCCCTCCATTGAAAGGCGTCCCTCTCCCTGCTATTCCAATCTGAGATCCACTGGGCCTAGCACACACCTCTTTCATAAGGCTTTTTTTAGATGTGATCATGGCACTATGCTTATTTTATTTAAATGAGCTCTTATCTTTTGGAGATAAATTCTGAAACAGTTGGGAATGAAATGATAAGCAATCTCAGATTTATTTCAATATAATATGAGTGGTGGGAGTAGGATGGGATATTGATGAAACAAGATTGGCCAGGGGTTACTAACTCTTGGAGCTGGGCGATGGGTACATGGACGATCATTATACTATCTGTCTATTTCTGTATATTTCAACTTTTCCATAATAAAAAGATTTTAAACATTCTTTGGAGGTTTAACCTTGCTGGTCATTCACACTTAATGGGAATTACACCCATCCCTCTATAATAGATAACTCCTTACCAATTTTCATTCACTCATAACATGCACTTAAATGCCCAGTTGTGCTTGATGAACAAACTTTTTTCTCCTTTTATGAGGTGAGGATCTGGTCTCAATCTCAGCATCCCATGATTTGCCAAAAAAGAAAATCATACTTTTCCTTTTAATGTAGATCGCAGTTCAGAGTACTCTTTATCCTGAGTACTTATATAGAATCCAGAATTTTACTTAAAAGTCCATGCTTCCTTTGTATAAAAATGGCTCCCAGATACATCAAGAGTGTTGGAACCGGTTAGTGCCAATTTGTGAAGCAAGCGCTGATGTTATAACTGCTCCCAAGGCTCCGGCTGCTTCAGGAACTTTTACATTTTATTAAAAATGATGATTGCATTTGCAGTTATCTACAGTGTGTGATTATGAATGTATTTTTTAACAGCTTGATGCTTGAGCTTTCTTTTCCATTAATAGTAACTCTGTCATTATAATGAGAATAAATGTTGCTAATACACCATTTATTTCACCCAAGAGCAAAAATTCAGGGACTAACTACATAGATATGGTAAATGATAAGTATTCTATAATTTGAAAAAACCAACCAGCAACTAGCTGAGTCCTGCCAGATGGAAGGAAGTAAAGCTTTGTCTGCCAAGGATGGACTGGTAACGTTAAGTACAAGGCATATAGGAGAAACAAACAGCTGGGGTGTAGTGCTGTAAAACAAGACTTAAGACAGTCAAAAGGCTATAAAGGTACACGTGGAAGTAGAAGTGACAGCTATTGATATCTACCATATAAAAGCTTCACATCAGACAGGGTTCTTTGGTGGTAAGCATAGAAACACATTTTAACCTAAGCTAAAAAGAAATCAATTGGAAACAGCCAAGAAAGCAGGAGAATCAAGCTCAGAGAAAGGACTGGAACCAGAACAGCTCTGGCAACTTCAACTTTCAAGAAAAGAGTTGTATTAGGGTCCTGATTTGAATAAATGGCCTCTCAAGCATTTTTGCCATTCTTGGATAACTTTGGTCAGAAGTTAAAGCGTCAATTGTCCTAGGTCAGGTCATATACCCACCCCTGGGCAAAAAGAGGGCAGAATACTTGGATTTACTGTCCCACCAAGAGAGCAAGCAATGGTGGAAAGGTCAAGCAATGGTGGAGAGGTAATCCCTCCAAAAGAAATCAGAAGAGAAGGAAGAGTGCTAGGAGGTATAAAGATACCTTCTGTCCATCATATGCACTGAACTGGGTTCTTTACGTCTAATCCTCAAAGCAACCCTAAGCAGGTATTATTGACAGCATTTTCCTGATGAAGAAACTGATATATGATAGAAAACGGCAAATCTGAACTCAGGTCTGTCTGATGTGGGACTGTGTGCTCTTCAAGTCAACAGGTTGCAGAAGGGGATGGCAAAGAGATGAGGATGAAAGTCTAAATGCCACCAGGATTTTATATTTTTGTTTTGACAGCAACTGCTGGAATAGAATTGAAAATCTCTGGAGTTGGTCTCAACCAAAGGAATTATATTCATGGGAAATTAAAGAAGCAAGAATCTTAGAAGAGACCTATCTTGATAGGATGTGTCCACTAATCTTTTATCTTCGAAATCTTTGGTGAAAGAAAATCCATGATGCCTACTATCTCCTCTGATATTTAGACCTAATGCAGGCTTTAAGAGAAATAGGACACTTTGTAAGAGATTTTGCATGTCATCACTAACAATCCCAAAGAAGAATGGAGGCACAAAGGAAGATCTAGTTAGGTGCCCAGTGCCCAACCTCTGCAGAACAGCTGGGAAAGACAAGGCTCCACGATCCTATAAGGCGGAACTCTACCTTTATACTTCAGCACTGCCTCCTACTGATCACACAGGATAGATCTGCCTCATCTACGATACTCCAAGTTGCCTGAAGAAAGCACTGTGTCTCGTTCGTCTTTGCGGCTGTGTAATAAAGAATGTGGCCTCAGCCCAAATAGGTCTGGTCCTTGCCCCCAGTTCCTGGGAAATAACCGCTAAGTCCTGGAATTTCCCAAGTGACTGGAGTGCCTTTGTCATTTATGGTGGGTCCCTGGGACCACCCCTGATAGTTTATGTAAATGAGATGACTTAGGGTGGAGACTAGACAGTTCCAAAAGAGGAGCTAGGGGATTAGAGGACTGCGGTCTTGAGCAATCTATAGCATATCAGCCCCAGGGGGAAGGGGGTAGGGGAGATGGTGGGAGGCTGGAGATTGAGTCCGACCACATGGGCAATGATTCAGTTAATTATGTCTACACAATGAAGCCTCAAGAAAAATCTCTGGACAGCAAAGCTCGGGTGAGCTTCCCTGGTTGGCAATACTCCATGTGTATTGCCACACATTTATATGCTCAGAAAGTAACACATCACTCCAGAAAACGGAAGCTTTGCATTAGGGACCCTCCCAGACTTTGCCCTATGTGACTCTTCCTTTGGCTGAATCTGATTTGTATCCTTCTGGTATAAATAAAACTATAACCATAAGTCCAGTTTTTGCCTGAGTTCTATGAGTCATTCTAGTGCATTACTGAACCTGAGGATGGTCATGAGAACCCCCTAACTCGCGGCTGGTGTCTGAAATGAGGGGAGTCTTGTAGGCACTGTTCCCTCTGCCTTTGTAGTTGGACCCCAAACTCTTTGTAGTAACCTAGGTCCAGACATGGGGTAATGAAGGGCTACTGCTGTTCACAGATGAAACACCACTGACAGAACCTCACTTTGCACCAAAAAAAAAGAATGAAAAAGCACTCTGGGGTAGTAAGTGCCATTCAAGGACCACCTCTGCTTCAACCTCACATCCTTCTTGGCTCCTAGAGCATCAACTCCATGCTCTCAGGGTAGGGGAAACCACAGAGGAGGAGAAAGAAAGCTACTCAGTAAGTGTGCGCAGAATGAGTCAGCACCGTCTTGCCCATTACAGTGTCCAGGCAGCCTTTTTCTTCAGTGAGTTCAGCTTTCCAGGGCACAACCAGAAGGTTTTGGGCTCCAGAGCTTGACTGCTGGGTGGCAGGAATGGAGCTCTGCCTTCTCCCGTCCAAGTAAACCTGGGCAAGTTACTTAACAAAACTTCACCTGGGAACTGGAGAGCACAAGAGTACCTTCTTCAAGGGCCTCTTGTGAGGATGCGAGAACTCAACTACGTAAAAGCCTCGGCATGGTGGCTATAAATAAAAGTATGTGGCCAATGTCTAGCTGCGGTCACTGTTATTTATTAGTGTTTTTTATATTAGTTTCCCTTTTTTTCCTGCCAGATTAACCTACACCTCTCAGAATTCTCCTTTCTTCCTCATTTTCAAAAGTTAACTATCATAGGATAGTTAATCTCCTTTACATATAATCTCCTTTATACCTCCAGGCCATCTTGCCTCTGTTACTGTTACTTGAGGGTCAGCACCTATTAAGAGGTGGCTTCATGGTGCTGACTTTGGATTCTGAGCTGTTTGGGATATCGTTAGATTCCAGGTTGTTGAGCACAAATGTGCAGTGTGTATATGCAGGCAGCAGAAGTGGTTTCAGTGCTTTGAAAGGCACAAAACAGAGAAAGGATGCCCAGCAACTCCCTTTTCATTGGACTGAATCATAAAAGAGTAATTCAACTCTTTGGAATATTCCAATCATATTACTATTTAAAATAAAATTTCTTCTTCCTTTGCCCTTCTGAAAGGGAAAGAGAACTGCATCAACTTTCCCCCCACATTCTTTCATTATGCCACACCTGACATGTTTACAACTTTCCCTTGGTAAAAATGAACCCATTAAAAAAATGACAGATGGAACAACACAAAGATTGGTGTAAAGGGTTCCACTAATGCCAGCAGAAAGGGTTCAGCAAAAAGTCTTGGTGTAATGAAATGCTGATGCTACTCACAGATGAAGCATCGCTGACGGAACTCACTTTGCAACCAGAAAAGAATGAAAACTCGAACTGGGATAGGAACTGCCATCTATATAGCACCTCTGCTTCAGCCTCACATCTTTCTCCGCTCATGTCCTACAGCCAACAACTCTACTGCTCCCAAGGCAGGGGAAACCATAGAAAGAGGAGAGAAGAAACTTAGGGGTGGCCAGAGAACTCTACACCTCAGCCGCCAGCCCATCTCACGGTGCAGGCCAACACTCAACTCTCTCACAGCTACGAGAAAAAGCAGGCGAGAGGAGCCGGCAGCACCTTCCATGGCACCTTGACCTGCCCACGCATCACAGCTGAAGGCAGCACAGTGAGACAATGGGACCGTCACAGGGTCAAAGCAGGTGGTGACACAGCCGTGACCTGCCTCCGAGGCTCTGGTGGTCTGACCACCCACCTCTCCAGCCAGTGTCACCTTTCCCTGTCTCATCTACTTTGTTCCAGACCCAGGGGTCACCTTTCTGTTCCTTCAATCTGCCAACTGTTTCCCCCTACTGGGCCTTCGTTCTTGCTGTTTCCTGTGCAGAAAACAGGTGCCCGATAAACACTGAATAAACCCGCCAACCACCTGGCCCAGGAAGGAAGTTAGAGTACTTTGTTCAAGGGGTCAAGCAGCCAGCCCCCGACTTCTCCAGCCCTCTGTGCTGGAGCTACTGATGAACACGTCAGCCTTCCAGGTTTAGCACTGCAGCCCCGGGCCAGTGCTCAGGGTGCTCAAAGGAATCCAGGGAAGCGTGTTCCTCAAACCTGTGCCGGTCTGACAAAGTCCTTCCACCGAACTCCTTGCCCTAGTTCCCTGCCAGGAACAGACCCTTTCAGCCTACTCAGCTGGAATTCTTACCCTACTCAGCTGGAGCTCTCTCACCCTTCCTAGCTCAGTCCTTCATTCATTCAACAAACCACTGATGCCCTCGCCCTATGAAAACTTAAAAATACATTCTTTCAAGGGTTATTTAGCACCTACCATTTGCTAATAAATTTGGCATATGGAAACAAAAAAGACACACCCTCGCCTTCCTAGGACTTAGAGTTCACTGGGAAGGGGGTGGGCACACAGTTGTCACAATCCTAAGGAGAGGGGCCCTGTCCCCATCTCCACCTGCCTTTCAGTGGATGGACTGACGGCCCAGGACCAAGCACTACCATCGGCTGCCTCTCCATCTCAAGACTCCCCCGAGTGGGCCTTTCAGGATGTGCATGGTAGTGGGGAAAGGTCTTGCAGAGATGGATAGTTGCTCCAGGCCCCAGGCCTTTCTGTCCTGGTTTTTAACTATTCCCCAACCTGCCTGTTTTGCTAAGACCTCAGCTTATCTTGCCCTTTAGCTCACTTGAGTTAGAAATCACTTTGTTCCTAAATTCACCTCCCTTCTTTGGAGTTCTTTCAGAAACTGGACAAAACAGACCGGAAGAATGGCAGTCAGAACCAGGCGTGAGCTTATGGGCCGCTCTTCAACGGTTCTGTCTCTGAAACTGGCCTCCGAGGCAGTCCAAAATCTAACAGTGAGTGGGTGTGGTCCCGACTGCAAACAGAAAGCTTAACTCACTGTGTAAGATTTAGAAAGTCCTGAAAGCATACTTCTATAATTGTGTGTATGCTTGTCTCTGATAATATCTAACATCAAGTGACCACCACAACATACACATACCAAAAATTTTTTGCCTAATTGATAACTTAGCCTCCTAGCTTTTCCAATGAGTGAGGTGATAATTAATGATAATTTAAAAAAATCTTTATCAAATCAAGGAAGTTCTTTTCTTCCTTATTTATCAAGAATTTATCAAATGTTATCAAATGACATTTTAGTACATCTCTAGATTACCTGGTTTTTCTCTTCTGACCTATTCATGGGATGATGCACATGGATAGATTTCCTAACATTAAACCACTCTTGAAATCCTAAAATAAAACCTCTTTAATGTGCTTTGTTCCTTCAATACTCAACTGAATTTGATTAGCTAATATCTTTCTACAATTTTTACATGTCTATGCACAAATGAGACTAATCTATAGTTTTTTGGGTTTTTTATATGTGTGCTATCTTTGTTAGGCTTCTTGTATCAGGGTAATACATACTCTACAAAATAAGCCAATATACAGATACATCCAAAAATGCCTTAATGACATATAAAGAGAAAAGGATTTATTATGTTTACCTCAAAGAGTCTGAAAATCACTGTAAAACCACCTGGGCTTGACACCTTTCAGAGAAGCCATTCCTTAATTATTTGAACAACTTTCTTTCACAGTTTTTGATCCACTCAGGAAGTCTGCCTCATCTTCAATTAATTTTAATAGTGAATGTTATCCTAGAAAAAGTCTTTGTTATCCTAGAAAAAGTCTTTGTTGATATGTGATGCTCTCTTCTCTTTTTAATCTTCTCCAAATCTGAGGTTACATTTGTTTTATTTTTTTAACATGGCATATTTATGTTTTCTGTCTTATTTCCTTGCCATATGTGCCAAAAGTTTCTAGTTAGTAATATTTTCAAGGAACCAGCTCTCCCTGCTCATTATGAAGTACAATGGTTTTCAAATTTTGTTGTTGTGTTTTGTTAGGGAGAAGAGCAGTGCGTGGAGCAAATGCCTGGCTAGTGATTTTGTTCAGTCTCTGTCTTGACGGGCTGGAGCTGTTCTCGGAAAGTCTCAAAGACAGCCGACATCAGGAGTAAACCACGGCCCACCATGCATCCTTACCTCTATGAGCTTTCTTTCATAGGAACTTGCCAGCTCTTCAGCAACTTCTCCCGGCTTCTGTTCAGCGACTGTAACTTCTCCATCGACATTCCAGAGATTGGGTAAAACTTTAGGAAAAGAAAGACACTCCATAAATATTTTAATACTATATCAAAAGTAGTCATCTTGTCACTACTTTCCATTTCTAGGGGAAAACCAACAATGCTTTCACAAGATCTAAGAGCCTACACTTGCATCCTTTAATATTGGTCAAATTTCTTTTTCTCCAGGAAAAACAGCCATCCACTGAGGTAGAGCCTACCACAGCCTGAGGTGAGATGGTGGTGGCAGTCAGATTACCTGTAACACCAATCAGAACCGGCATTTGTAAAAGATCCATTGACGTGTTTTAAGAATATGGATTATCTTCGAGTCTCAAGCATCAACTGTGCTGACTCAGCTTCCTGTGTGCTCTTCTATGCCTTTATGACATATAAAGAGAAAAGGGTTTACTACATTTACCTCAAAGGGTTTGAAAATCACTGTAAAACCACCTGGGCTTAATACCTTCTCCAAGCAGAGGACTGGAAAAGTATTCTGTGGGGAATCTGACCAGCCCAAGAGAAAGGCTCTTCTGGATGCCCCTATCAATTGTAATTAGATGGCAATGAGGAAAAACAAGGAAAACAAGACTGAGGCTGGCATTCCAGGACGGAGACTTGAGAGACACAGAGGGGTGACAGGGAGTGGCACTGAGGAAGAAACTGAAAGTGGGGAAAGGCAGAGCCAAGACATGAGGCACACTCTGCACTGATCTGGGACTCAACCTCCCATCCTGTGGCCAATATGGAGCATGCTAAAATTTAAACTCCAAGTTGTTGCCATCCCGGTGGTGACTGTAGGCCCAGTCTCTCCTGTAGACAGTGACTCAGTAACAATCTGTAACCAGATATAGTATTCTTAAAAATATTTAAATGACTTCCAGTTGGATGACAGACTGGACACATTAATTTACATTCTCATCCTCTCAAAATCCCATTTACAAGCCAATTTTAAAAATTCTTTCTAAAGACATCATCCTTAAGGAAAGAGGGAGCAGGAGAGGAAAGAAAACAGCAAAACTTTACAAGCTGAGAAGAAGGTAGATAACTATTAAGTGACTTGACAGACCTGAGAAAATGCAGTCCTCCACTGGATGCAGGTAACACCAAAATACAACCAGATTAAAACGGAACAACTGGCAAAAGGCTGAGAAAGTGCTAGCACAAGACACCTCTGAAAGTGCGGGGTGAGCATGGGTCTAAAAAGTGCAAGAAGGGATAAAAAGTCTGGGCAAAAAGTAATAAGCAGAATTCTCTGGAGAAATTAAAATGGTAGGACTGGATTGAGTTGAAGGTAGGGGCACTTTACTGAAAATAGGAAGATAAAAATAATACACACAGAACTTTTGATGTTCTCATCATTCTTCTCTCCCCATTAATTCCCCAAACAGCTGGCAGGCAGCGTAGACCTCCAAGCAGAGGACTGGAAACGTAGTCTCTGGGGAATCTGACCAGCCCAAGAGAAAGGCCTAAAGAGACTATCTGAGGAGGTTGCAGAATGACAGGGCCTGATCATCCCTCTAGGAAACCCACAGCAAATGCTCCCAGGGAGCCTCATCAGCTTTTAGTGTCCCCTCCTATATTTGGGGAGATAGCCAGACATCATGTGAAAGACAGAGAGAAAGAAAAGCAACTTTGAGGAAAGAGAGACTACTTAGGGAAAAGAACACTTCAAAAGCAATCTATCACTAATCTCTCCAAAGAAAGGGAAGATTCTATAGTCACGAAACAAGAATAGAGGGATATTTATAAAGAACAAAAAGAAGAACTGGCAGAGAAGAAAAAAAAAAACTCTCTGGAGAGCAAAACTATCACAGCAGAAATGGAACACTGAAGATAAGGGATAAAAGATAAAAGGTAAGGAAATCTTCCAGAAAGTAGAACCAAAGGCTAAAAACATGGGAAAGAAGAAAGGAAATAGAAAACCACAAGACCAAGTGAGAAGGGTTCCGAAAAAGGTAAGAAAAAAAAAAAAAAAAAGGAAAAGAAAACACAAAGAAGAAGAAATTAGAGATATAATTCAAGAAATGTCCCAGAACCAACAGACCCGTGTGTCAAGATTAAAAGAAGTCACTGAGTACCCAGTACGAGGGATGAAGCCAAAGTCACACTGAGCCACCTCACAGTGAAATTTTAGAACACAGGACAAAGAGAAGACACTAAAACTTCTGGGACAGTGGCAGAATTTACACAAAGGATGAAAACTTAGACTGGCACAGCCTGTTAGCAGCGCTGGAAGCTATATAATGGAGTAAAACTTTTAACTTAAGGAAATATACTTTCCAATCTAGAATTCCAAATCAAGCCAAACCATGTGAAAAATAAGATAAAGACATTTCTCAGACCCGCATCCTCTGAAAAACTTTACCTTCCACCAAAATAAGGGAGAAAATCTAGGGAGAGGTAGACATAGACTCCATGAAATAGGGAATCAAACATAAAAGTGAGTCAGAGAATTATTCATAATAACCCAAAAGTGGAAATAAACCAAATGTCCATCACTGATGACTGGAAAAACAAAATGTGGTCTATCCATTCAATGGAACATTATCCAGCCATAAAAAAGAATCAAGTACTGATACATACTACAACATGGATGAACCTTGAAGACATTATGTAAGTGAAAGAAGGCAAATGCAAAAGGCCATATACTGTATGACCCCATTCATACAAAATGTCCAAACTGACATGGGTCGCCAGGGGCTGGGGTGGGTTAGGGAAATGGGTACAAGGTTTCTTTTTGGGGTCATGAAAATGTTCTGGAGTTAGATAGTGGTGATAATCCACAACTTTGTGAATACACTAAAAACACTGAGTTGTACACTTTAAAAAGATGAATATTGCATTGTATGTGAATTATATCTCGATAAAGCTATTTTTAAAAATGGGTCGAGGGATGTCGGCCCTCGGAAGAGCCAGGCTTCCTCTAGCTTGGCCGGGCCGGAGGGATCCAGGGGAGAGGCCACCCACCACGGAAGGTCAGACTGAGGGGTCAGTCACACAGCTGAGGGAGAACCGGGGCTTAAGTTAGTGATAAATATGGAGAACACTGAGAAAAATTTTGTAAAAGACTATTAATGCCAGAGAAATTAAAATTTGTGCAGAAATAGAAAAATGATCATGTATCTCATGGCTCAGATGTGAATAGCATCTGCACAGTCGTAATCACACAATCACTGAATACTGGTTTCACCTACATGATGGTGTGACTATGCCAGGAAGATGAAGAAGTGTGTGTGTGCACGTGTGTGTGCACACACGTGTGCACTTGTGAGTTTTGTGGTGTAGAGGGGCCAAATAGTCATTCTTCGTCAATAAACACCTATGATTGAAAAATCAACAGGTGGCAATATACAGACATCACGTAGTTACACCGAGGCAACTAACAAAAGAGTCAATTAAAAAACTCGAAGCCTTTGCTTCTGGGGAGTGAAAAACAGGGAGGTGGTCAGAGGTCTCACGTCTTTTATAACAAGGCTACGTGCAAACTCGTAATTTAAAAAAATAAACCAAACTTTATTTGAACTGTGTTAACGGGAATTTGAGGGGAGGCCTTAGAACAGTTAGGTGAGGTCCAAGAAGTGCCCGCAGGGCAGCCAGGGAAGAGGATCCTGGCAGTGCCCCATCGTGGCGGTGGACAGAGCTGGACAGCAGAGTTGGCGAGGGTGTAGTGTGGTGTAGAGCACACAGCAAGTCTTCCAACCCACAGCCTCGGCTGACTCTGCTCTTCACGTGACCTTCTAAGCGCTGCCAGGCCCAGAACATGGCCAGGGTTCCTCAAAGACAAGCCCATGCTGGCCGCCAGGCCATCCAACCTGCTCAGAGTCTGCATATTGTGCTAGAAATCAGCTACTGGCATCCTGCCTCCAGGCCTGGGCCCTGTGAGCGTATGTCAGAGGAACTGGCAATCTACCACGCCAGGGGAGGCACGTGCAAAAAAAAAAAAGATTTTTGGCCTTCTAGGCTGGGGAACAGTCCCTGGACAGTCGTAAATACATAGATCTCTTAGAAACCAGCCAGTCAACCTTCCCCTGCAACATCTGACCTCCTGCTGCCCTGGTTCAGCTCCTGCAGCTTTAACAAGCATGTCAGAAACTTCAACTTCATGTTCCAAATAATATAATAAAAAACTGATCCCCACAGTACCACAGCCTTCTGACCGGTACCTGTGGTGAGGAGCCCTGGGATACACACCCCCTAGAACCCCCGCCCCTCAAGTGTAGCTGGGCTCCCTGACTTGCCTCTGAGGAACAGGATGCAGCAGAAGCATCTCACTCATGGTGCCACACTGTGAGCTGCCCAAGGGAGAGACCCACTGCAGGAAACAGGAGGGAACTGGGGTCTCCAGCCAACAACCCCAAGAGCCACGCGACTGGAAGTGGACCCTCCCCCAGGCAGGCCTTGACATGGTGGCACCCTGATCGCCGCCCTGAAAGAGATCTGAACCAGAGGCACCCAGCTAAGCCACAACCAGATTCCTAATCCCGCATGACACTGAGATAATACACATTTGCTGTTTTAAGCGGCTAAATTTGGGTGTGATTTGTTACACACCAATAGCTAACTAATACAGTACCTTTAATCATTCGACAGGTACTTCCTAAGACACTGCTCTGAATAAGACTCTGGGTTTGGAAACATTAAAAAAAAAAGAAAAGAAAAGAAAAGAAATTAAGAGACTGACTTGCCCAATCCAATATATCTCTATAGCTTAAAGATTAATATCTGGGAAGTGAGGGGACCCATTTAAGAGGTTGGACAGTTCTCACCCCTCTATGGCCAAAGGTGAGTATGTGGTGAAGCACAAGAAGTCTTCAAGGCCACCAATCTGGTTTTATACAAGTGCAACATCTAATTTTATTTGAAGTCAAGAAGATTTCAATTTTCCTTGGGAGTAAAAGGACATTAGGGAGTTCAAGGAAGATAACACAATAAAAGTCTGAAAAACATGAAGTCATTTGAGAGCCAAAAATAACAGGTTGCAGCGCCATTCCATACTGCCTGCACATCCCCCAAAAACCTATCAACTTGGAGAGAATCAATTGTGATTGAATTCTTAAAGTCAGACTGACTGATAAGACTAAAAAAAAAAAAAAAAAATGCCTTTGTTTTAAAGTTTCATATTTCCTGAAGGTAATTTATTAGCTCTGAGATGGAAAAACTGGCAATTTAATACCATTGGTTAGCAATGCAATCCTAAACCTAAATTTAATCATTAAATTTTAGTCCCTACCTTTAGTTATATTCTGGCCCTAAATTGAAGTCCTGATTTTTAGTTGCTTTGACTCTGTTCAGAACTTTAGAATGTGCCGTGGTCAAGGACTGCAGGAAGAGTGCAGCTGGTGGCATTCAACAACCTACACTGACATGGCTGGACATTCCAATTTTGGATATGATGAAAAGGCCAAAATACAAAAAAAGGTCAGAAAAGCAAAAAGAAATAGGGGCTGTATTTCATGTGCTAACCAAAAATTGAAAACCACACACATATACAATGGGTTTGCTGCACCTTACATAGCACTTTGCAGTTCACGAACATTGTCAAATGCATAATCTCATCAGAGTCTCCATTTGTAACTTAGCCTGATCATATTTTGAGTGACAAGACATACATGATCTGCTCATCATCACCAAGGGATTTCAAGTCCATTGTTGTTTCCATTCAACAAGTTTGTGCCAAACATTATGCATCTAGCATAGGCTCCACATCAACCTAGTTAGCATCCGCACTGAGCACAGGAAAGGCTGCACTCTGTTTACTTGCACATACCCTGAATAGTCACTCGGCAATCTTCTCCTGCGTAATTACAGAAATCAGACTCCAAAAGGAAAAAGAATTATTTGGCAAAAATGAAAAGCCTCCTCTTTTTAAAGCCAAATAGTCAGAAACTGAAACTGTGTTTGATAGAAGCACAAAGACGTTTACTTTAACTGAGAACTATGTTTCATGTCCCAGAAACGCCAGGGGATTGTTAGAGCTATTAGTAGGTCATTTAAACTTAGAGAAGCGTTCAGTTTTTCGCCACACTGCAGCCACCATCTCTGTTTGGGGTGTCTATGACAAGTCATCTGAAATAAGTAGACACTGTGCCGGTCTCACTAGCAGGGACCAGAGGACACACAGGGTTCTCTGCCTAAATTATTTTAAGCAAAACTTCAAATGCCACAGAGAGCAGCATGGCAAACAGTATGATAAGGTTACCGTTTTGCTTTCAATTTGAACAAGCTTAGCATGACCCCAGATACAAGCAGTGTGAGATGCTGGTGGTGAAAGAGGACAAAGAACCATTTTAAATTCAGAGTTGGCTTCCTAGGACATTCTAACAGAATAAAGGAGGCGCGCCCAGATCCTGGAACAGCAGGCCAGCTTCAGGGTGATGGGAAATTTGGGACACTGAAACGCTACCAAGAAAACAGGTTCTTCCAGGCAAGGTGACTGTGATCCCCACAAGACAGCAGGTGCCCCCCAGTGTTCCTGCAAAGGAGAGAGTCTTCTCCACGGTCATATCTACCACCTTCCAAGGGTCTACAGTGGCACAGTAGAGCACAGAGATCAAGACAGTGTGAGCTCTGAATCTCACATGCCCGGGTTCAAAGTTGGGCTCCACTGCTGACCAGCTGGGTGTGCAAGTCTGTCAGTTATTCACTCCACAATTAGCTACTGATGACGACTTATATGCCAGGCCCTAGACAAGAGAGATACAGGGATGTATTAAGAAAAATTAAAAAGTGAATGCCCATATGAAGCATCATTCTAGTGGGGGAATTCAGAAAGTAAAGAAGTAACTATTTAATACACTAAGCTGTGAAAAACTGCTATGAAGAAGAATAAGGAAGGGTTAGGCCTGAGAAAATGGTGGCGAAGAGTACTAATAAATAAGGTGAAAGGAAAGGCTCCGCTAAGGAGGTGACATCTGAGCAGAGAGCAGCATAAAGCGGAGAGTGCATCATGCAAAGACCTGTGGCGAGAGCATTCCAGGGACAGCTGGTGCAAAGGCTCGGAGGTGGGCACATGCTTAGTGTGCTCCAGGATCAGCAAGGAGGCCAGCGGGGCCGAAGGACAATGAACCAGGGACAGAAAGACAGGAAATGAGACCAGAGAGGGGAGGGAGGGGCGATGCAGGCTATAGCAAGGACTTTGTACTTTATTCTGAGCAAAATGGGAAGCCTCTAGAAAATTCTAAGCAAAATGTAGAATAATCTGACCTATTTTTAAAAAGATCTTCCACTGGCAAAATGAAGAAGAAACTACACAGGTAAGAGGAGAGCTGAGAGGCAGGCATAAAGCAAGGAGATGTGCCAGCCACTAGGATTTCCCTTCAAGAAAGAATATGCCATCGCACAGCAAGGACTGCAGCCAGCTGGCAGCTTCCAGCTGTTGTACCTTCTGGACGCGCTGCTCTTCTTGGTCATTTCTGGCCAATGCAAGAGCCCTCCAGTGAAAATCCCTGCATGCTGGGTGGGCAGGAGTTTGGAATATCTGCACTGAGGCTTGTGGCATTCCCTGTCCAAAAGTCCAGGGACCAGTGCTCAAAAGCTTTCTCTCCCCCTTTTAATCTTTCACAGGCATTACCCCCATAAATCTCTTGCACATCCCTTGCACTCCTAACTCCATTTTAGCCTCTGCTTCCTGGAGAACCCAACTGATCCAGCTGGTTCAGGCAGGAGGTGGTGATAGCAGAGGATTTAACGAGAGGTGGAAGAAGGTTAACAAGAGTCAACAAGTCCTGCTGATAGATTTGAAGTGGGATTCGAGAGAAAAAGAGGAGGCAAGGATAACACCAAGGCTTTGGGCCTGAGCAACCTCGAAGAATGGAGTTGCCATTCTCCTGGGGAAGACTGGGCAAGGAGCAGGCGTGGTGGGGGAGAGGTGAACGATGACCAAGACTTTGGTTCTTAGACAGTGAGGTTTGAGACAACTGTAACTCATCTGACAAGAGATATAACAAATGCAGGAGGATAGGTTTGGAGTTCAAGGGAGAGAGTGGAGCTAGAGATATAAAATTAGGAATCAGTGGCGTAAAGACGATAAACACCATAGGACTAAGTGAGATCACAACCTTTGAAAGTTCAGTTTCCTCATGTTGTAAAATGGGAAGAGTCACAGTCCCAATCCCCAGAGTATCACAGGATTAGACAAAACACAGGCAAAGCGCCGAGCCTAGCACCTTCGCTGGAGGGGCTCGAGGACGTCATCGGATTAAATGTTATTCTCACTCTCCAGGCACAGTGCTAAGTACTTTTCTCAATTATTTCTGGTTCCCACAATAAATGTGCAAAGCAGGTATTATTAACCCAAGGAAAATGAGTTTCTGAGGGGTTAAATGATCTTCCAAAGGTCAGACAGCTATCAAATGGCAGAGTCGGGAACTAAACCCAAGCCCACTTCCTCCCCCCACAACGAGCTGCCTCCTGGTCAGCAGCCAAGAGGCAGGTGAGAACCGCCCTGTCTCGTGCTCAGCCCTCGATGGCAAGCCTTCAGGAGGCTTCCAAGTGAAGGTGAGGGAAAGTGGGGAGGTGACAGCGCGGACAGGAGGAAATCTAACCCTGCCTCCAGTCCCCTGCGTCGTTCTGGCTTCATCAGAACCAGGAGTCACCAGGGCGGCAAGTCTCCAGCCTCTCTCGGGAGTTTGTCACCAGCTTTCTGCTTCAAGACCGAACGTGCTCTGGCTTGAGGATCAGGGCAACAGATGAACTCTGACTGCAACTCAGCTCTCTTCTACCTTGGGGACAGGGATCCCCAAAACCCTGAGAACTACTTATTCAATCTAGGGCTTCTCATGAGAAGCCAGGGGAAAAGGTGGCACGAAGGACATAAGAAATTGTAGCACTGAAGAGAAACGGCTGCCCTCATCTGGCTTGAGAGGAGGTTCCAGCACCCTGCCTGCCACGGATTCAGGCTACAGCACAAACCAGCTACGGGTACCAATAAAGTGGCAAGGCACTACCATTTACTGAGCGCCTGTGAGCACAGCACTGCATGAACAATCTACATAATCCCACATAAGACTCAAAATACCATTACATAATATCTCCATTTTAAAGATGAGAAAGAGGAGGTTTGGATTTTTAAAAACACCATAAATGGTGGACTCAGCAATCCAAACTCCAGTCTGCCCAATTCCAAAACCCCAGGCTCTTCCCACCTCACACACTGCTTGCCTACCATCAGAGCCTACTCACCACGTGGTGCCAACTTCCATTTCTGACAGACTTCCAAGGCCATGTGCTAAAACTCCAAAGGAAACCTATTTCCTTATGTACGTCAAACACACACACACACACACACACACACAGGCACACACACACAGGTACACACGCTCTTAAATTTTTGGTTCCCTACTCATGCTGTCAGAAAATTATAGATTTCAAACACTCCAGAAAGTTGAAAACAAATTCTTTAAAAACATGATATAAACTCATTTCACAGAGAGCTAATTCTCTGCTACAAAGCAGTAAGCTCATGTGATATTGAAGCCAAGAAAACAATCCCCAAAGAGGGCAGGCTCATGTGTATCCATCAGGGACAGGACTGAGAGAGGGTGACTGAGAGGGATATTCTTTTTTATTACAGAAAAGGGGTCGTAGATGATCTCAGAAAAGACCTAAGAAAACCCCAAGCTTTCACCTCACCTTATCTCCAGGCTCAGTGCAAGCCTGGTTAACAGTTGAAGGAGCTCCCCAACACAGAGCCAATTTATAGACTAGTAGAGGTGTTTTTTGTTTATTTTCATTTTGGGTTTGTTTTGTTTTGGACTTCAACAAAATCCCTGCCCAAACACTAGCTGAACTCAAGCTTCATCAAAGGAACACAGACTTCATGACCACAGACAAACAAGGAATACAGACTCGGCAAAAACAGCTGCAAAAATCACTAAACAAATGAACTACTACACCCTTCAAATATCAACAAAAAGCAAATCCTGGGGAAGGGAGAGACTCACAAACATATATATTTTTAAAAACAGATAAAATTGAGGAAACCAAAGCTGCTGCTTTGAAAAGAGCAGTAAAATCGACAAACCTTTAGCTATATGGCAAAGAAAGAAGAGAGAAGACACAAATGACTAAAATCAGAAATGAATGTAGGGACATTACTCCTGACTTTTCAGAAATAAAGAACATTCTATAAACAATTATATATCAAAAGTTAGAAAACCTCAATGGAATGGACAAATTTCCCCAAAGCACACAAATTACCTAAACTGACTCAAAAAAACAGAAACTCATAACACACCTGTAACAAGAGACTGAATCAGTTATCAAAAACCTCCCAACAAAGAAAAGTTCAGGACCACATACCTTCACTGATGAATTCTACCAAACATTTAAAGAAGAATTAACACTAATTCTTCTCAGACTCTTCCAAAAAAAACAGGACATTATCAAGAAAATGAAAAGACAACCCACATAATGCGAGACATTAGCTGCAAATCATATATTTGATAACTATTTAATATCCACAATATATAAAGAATTCTTACAACTCAACGACAAAGACAAACAATCTAATTAAAAAATGGAGACAGAACTTGAACAGACATTCTCCAAAGAAGATACTAAAATGGTCAATGAGCACATGAAAAGATGCTCAACATCATTAGTTATCAGGGAAATGCAAGTCAAAACTACAATGAGATACCACTTAATACCCACTAGGATGTCTATTATTTTTTTAAAATGGAAAGTAACAAGTGTTGGTAAAGATGTGAAGAAACTGGAACCCTTGTGCACTGCTGATAGGAATGCAAAATGGCACAGCCACTGTGAAAACAGTGTGGCAACTCCTCAAAAACGTAAACATAGAATTTTCACAGGACCCAGCAATTCCACTTCTAGGTATATACCCAAAAGAACTGAAAACAGAGAATCAAACAGATATTTGTACACCAAGTTTCACAGCAGCATTATTCTCAATAGCCAAAAAAACTGAAGCAACCCAAGTGTCCATCAACAGATGTGTGAATAAATAAAATGCAATATATCCATAAAATGCAATATAATTAAGCCAGAAAAAGGAATGAAATTCTGATACATGCTTCAATATGGATGAACCTTGAAAACATTATCCTAAGTGAAATAAGCCAGTATAAAAAAGACAAATATTGTATGATTTCACACATATGAAATATTCAGAATAAGCAAAATCATACAGACAGAAAGTAAATTAGAGGCTACCAGGGGCCAAGGGAGGGGTGATTGGGAAGTTACGCATGATGAGTATAGAGTTTATGCTTAGGATAATGAAAACATTTTAGAAATAGATAGTGGTGATGACTGAACAACATTGTAAATGTAATTAATGCCACTTAATTGCATACTTAAAAATGGTTAAAATAGCAAATTTTATGTTAGATATATTTTAACACAATTAAAGGGGGGAAAAAAAAAAAAAAAACAAAAAAACATGTGGGCAGAGGCACAGCACACTCCTGGGTTCAAGTCTTGACTCTGCCACTAACCAGCCTGGGACCCTGAGCATATTACTTCTTTTCTCTGAGCTGCAGTTTCCTCATCTGTAAAACTGAGCTAAAGATAGTTCTTTGAGAATCGAACAAGATAAGAATATGAATTACCAAAGCCCACCAGTTGCCTCACTCCAAGTGATATTATGTTAATTAAAAAAAAAAGCAAAAACATGCAAAGTGAAAGCCTGACTTCTTTTTCAAATCGGAAAGCCTCTTCACTGTCTTCTAAGTTTCCATCTCCCATAGGTTTCTCCATACAAATCTGCTCGTCTGTTTAGATGTCCCATCTCTCTTCCAAGAGATCATCTAAATATATAACACATGCACAAAGACAGCTGGGAATGACTGTTGCATAAAACCAAAACTGTCATCACACCCTTCGCCAGCCACATTTTCACCTGCTCATGTGATATACTCTAGCAGAGGCTCTGACAGAAAATTTAGAGTTGTGTTTCTCCCCCTACATGAAAAGCAGTTTGACAGTGAAAACCCTTCTTTGCTGGAACAAAACATGCATGCAGATTTGCCAGACAGAGGGACTTCTTGCCTGGACCCCAGCAGTGTGAGAGTGTTTGCCGAACAGAACTCTGGCTCCAACCGCAATCTAGAAACCCCCAGAGGGTCAGGTATAGAGCAGTAACATTATCAGTGATCGGCAAAGTGACGCAGGTGGCTCCAAACGTTCTTTTTAAAAACTGCTTGCTCCAAAATACAGATGTGTCTGGGTTCAAGAATTAAACCAGCACCAGGAATGTGGAGTGAAAGGAAGGAGGGAAGGGACACAGAGGGATGGAGGGGTGGAGGACAGACTCCATCTAGGTATGTGCCTGTTTGTCGGAGCAAAGGCAGACCCAGGCAGTTAACATTGGTAACTTGAGGTGTGCAGAGCAGCAGATAATCAGTATTTGCATTCTAAATCTCAGAACAGTCTTATTTGGTACAACAAATACGTGTTTTCTGCAATTTGAAAACATCAAATACAAACATCCTTAAAGCAGTAGAGCTATACACGTCTTACCCCCTTAGCCACAGAACAAGAAGGTAAGAAGCAGAAATTGTTAATCTATGACTCTTAGGTTTACGGCAGTCGACAACTTCCTTGGAAAACTGCTGTACAACCCGCCCTGAGTATTTCTGAGGGTTTCTCTGAACTCCTTCAACCCCTGAGGTCTGGCCACAGCACAGGCAGTTAGGTGTGGTGCAGGTGATGACAGGTGTCAACAGGATGAGAGGAGCACACCAGCACAGAGGGCCCAGGGGCTGGAGCCGCTCAGACCTTGGGTCAGAGCCCAGCTCAGCCCCTCGCGGCCACGGGACTGTGTGTGAGGCCTTGAGCCCCATCTCCCGCTCGGCGCAGGCGGGGTGACAGCACCTGTCTTGCGGGGTGGCGCTGGAGGAGTTAACAAGGAAACGGAGGAAGCAACTAGCAGGGTGCCCGGCACAGGGAGGAAGCCCTGTAAACGGCCCCAGGAGGGCGGATGTTGGAGGAATTCGTGGAACATCAGATCATGACCTTGACTGTCTACCGAGACTGGAAGCTCCTAAAAGACTCCAATTTGTTTCTCTGAACCCACAAAACATCTAGACTCAGAAGAGGCACAAATTAGAGTCTCAATACTTTCTGACTGACTGACCAACATCTCTTTGAGCCTGAACAGATAAACTTACCATGAAAAGCAATCAACAAAGACAAAATTTGTCACTTACACTGGGAATGTCATCTATCCGACAAGATGGGCTTAGCCTGGCCCTTGCATAACCAGAGGGAATCTCAACTCCAGAGGCAAAGTCTCAGCAAGCTGCAGACAGAATGGGTTTCCTATGCCCCAGGGTTTTAAATGTTTTTTCTTTTTTCTTTTCTTGTCTTTTCATTTCCTTTCCATATGGCCTATCCATACAATAGAATATTATTCAGCCATAAAAAGGAATAGAGCACAGATACATGCCACAACATGGGTGAACCTTGGAGACATTATTTTAAGTGAAAGAAATCAACCATAAAAGGCCATATACTGTATGGTCCCATTTATATGCAACATCCAGAAGAGACAAAGTCATAGAAACAGAAAGAAGATCAGTGGCTGCTGAGGGCTGCAGGGAGGGAGGGATGAGTGCCAAAGGGTATGGGGCTTCCTTGTGGTTTGATGAAAATGTTCTGGAATTAGATAGCGGTGATGGTTGTACAACTTTGTGAAAATACGAATGTCCACTGAATTGCATACTTTAAATGGACAAATTTTATGGTATGTGAATTATATCTCAATAAAATATTCAAATGCATGAGTACAGCACGTAAAAAGTGCAGGTCATCCTTTACCACAGTCCACCCTCCCACCCCAAATCCCACTCTCCCCACCACTGTCAAAAGGATTATTCTCCTAGGCTATATCTTTTTCTGTTGTTATAATATATAAATATATACATATTTCTGTACTCCTATAGGCTTTATGTTTTAAAAAAACATGACTGGCATGTGTTGTACAGACACCTTTCACTCAGTACCAAACCTGGACATTCTCTCAGTACATCTAGGCCAGCCTCGTTCTTTATCACCACTGCATTATATGATTGAACCATAACCAATTTCACCAGTCTTTTAGTGACCTCCAGTTGAAAGGATGCTACAATCCACAGTCTTGCACCTGTGTAAATATTTCTTTGGGATGGGCTCCCAGAAATGGAAGTGCTATTTCAAAATGCAATACGGTTTAAAGTTTGATAGCTAACAAATGCTCCCCAGTCCACCCACACACCCCCCCCCAGATTCCCACAGAGAGCTCTGTGACCCTAACTGCTCTCTCACTTCCAAGGGTCTCAGCTTCCTCATTTATCAAAGCAGGCAGTGGACCTTCTCAGTCCATGTCAGTTCTAACATTCTTTTCTTAAACGACAAGATCCAAAGGAAGCATAACAGAGAACCAAGAGGAGCTGGAGTAAATGAGCAGACCTGAGCTCACGGCACACACAGCTGTTCCTCCCGGACGGCCGGGCTGGGAGATCCCAGACAAGCAAAAGGAGAAAAACACCCTAAGACTGAAACTCAGTCAACAAAACGACAAGACCTCAAGTCACAGAGGGACTGGCAAGCTGAAAGGCAGGGCCCCTGATTCCCAGTGTGAGAGAAAGGAGAACCTGGGAAAGTGACGGCAGACTATTCACATGGGTCTGCGCTTTTGAAGAGACTTACCCCATGCACAAGTAACACCAGCAAGTACCCGAGGCCACGTGGAAAGGAAATCCACCAAAGCCAGTCAAAGAAAGCCAGTAAGAGAAAAGGTTAAGGATAAGGATAAAGGTTTTGCCAAGAGGAAGGAAAGCTCACCCTGTTAATGTTTAAAACTCAAAATCTATCTCTGCTCCAGGGACCCAGAAGGAGAGGAAAGTCAAGGCTGAAATGGCAACACCTCATACATGGGCAAGGAAAGAAAAGTCATCATCCCTGAAACTCAAGGTCATGGCAGAACCTAATGTTTTAAGATTGGTCTAGAAAGGAAATTGTGTTGAAAGCTCACATCCCTTATGAATTCTGGAGATTGCCACAGGGTCAGTTTCACAATGGAAAGAAAAGAGAGGTCACTGACAAGCAAACGAGCGGCCTCCTAAGGGGACAGAGGAGACGAACAAGGAAAAGTGGGCACCAGCCAGGAGGAGCAGAGATCCAAGGGCTGCATTCCCCGGGGCGGAGGTAAGTGCAGAAGGCAGGCAGGACGAGAGGGCTGCCTTTGTGGGGATGGGAGGGCAGCAAGGCACATGGACACGGCAATGGCCCAGGCAGAGAGAGCCAAAAGATCAGGTGGCTCTACGGATGGATGACAGATGACTCTCTTCAGGATCACCTGGGGAGGGATGGGAGGAGGAAATTGCTAAAATACAGATTCCTGGGCCTCAGCTCCCATAAATGGGTTCAACAGATCTGAGAGGAAGGTCGGGAATCTGAATTTTAATAAATATCCAGGTGATTTCAATGCACACTGCAGTTTGAGGTCTGGTGTATTAGGTGATGAGAAAATGCCCTGAAGACAAAGAAAATAGGAAACAAGAGAATAACCGTCTCCAAGGACTTCCCTGCAGGAGCCACCTGGGAGCCTCCAGGGCTGCATGGTCCTGCTCCTTGCGCTTCCAGAGTCTCCCTGAGCGGTGGCGGCAGTCACAGCTCCTGTCAAAGGCTGCCGAGGGCGTCTGGGGGAGGGAGGGCAGGGAAGTGCCTTAGGACCCCGACACCCAGCACGATGAAGGCATATTCAAGCAGGAAGGAGAGCGAGGGAGAGCTCCATGTCAGCTCGTGACCCGTGACCCCACCCAAGGAACCAAGCTAGCGGTGCCTCCCCTCCAAGATGGAACAGAATGACCAGGCTGCCCAGCCATTACCACACTGCATTTTTAATAAATCCCACGTACATCTGGAAGCTTAGTGCACTTTTTCTACATGTGAGAAAGGACCTTGACATATTTGGAACAATATGATAATATAGGACAGACCGGAGGCTATTTCAGAAAGTCCAGGAGATGTTCTGCGGCCCTGACAGCTTCCCAGAAAAAATCTTAATTACATCTAGAAACCCAAAGCAAGAAAGATCCAGAGAAAGTGGCGCACAGTGGGGAGAAGAATCTGGGAGGGATTTGTAGCATTCCACGCCGGAGGGCTGAAGCCACCTCGCTGTCTCTCTGCAGATGGGATGTCTCTTGTCTCCTGATGAGACCCTTTGTACCTGACATTACAGTGTGAGGCAATGACACATGCCAGAAGTCCTCCTCCTACTGAGATTCAAGGAAATTTCCCAAGAGAGTCTGGAAGTCCTCTAGGGCATCTGATTAGGTATTAGATGAAAAATAACAATTCTCTCCACACTTGGCACCTTCAACCGAGGAGACGCTGGATGCGGAACTAACTCCCAAACCTTTACAAGCCCCCTGGGACATGGGTGGAAGGAAAGTGTTTCTTCTTCTTAACTGATAGGATGGACAGGCAGAGAAGGCAATGCATTCTCCAAGAAGGCTCTAGAATTCTCATCCCTCAATCTCGTTTGTTGTGGTACATAATCGGGAGAGGCAGGTATGGGGCAGAAGTTCCAGATCCCACGGGGAACAGGATGTGCCAGGCTGCCACCTGCCCAGTGCTTACAGCTGGTGTGCAGCAAGTAAACAAACAGGGTGTGTTCTGACAGCTACAAATGCCATGGAGAATATTAACCTGGGAGTGTGGGAGACAGTATCTGGGGAGAGTCCATTTAGTCAAGAGGGAAGAGTAGGCCTCTCCAACGAGTCAGCCAGGAAACTGGCAGCTGACAAGAGGGTCAGTCATGGACTGTCACAGGGAAGAGTGTGCTGGCAAAGGGCAAGGCAAGGACGATGACGTGGGATCAAGAGGGGTCTCTTCAAGGAACAGAGAGAAGGCCGGTATGGTTGAAGCATGATAAACAGGGAAGGGCAGAGACTGGCCAGAGCAGGGAGACGGTGGCCGCCAGGTCACAGGGGGCCTTGTAGGCCAGGGGGTAACTTACACTTACTCTCAGGAGGCTTTCAAGCAGGGACTCGTGTGATATGGTTTCATATGTTTGCTTGTTTTTTAAATTCCTCCCATTGCTGTGAGAAGGGACTGCAAAGGAGCAGTATTAGGAGCTGGGAGGCCAGCTAGGAGCTCCTGTGACATTCCAGGCAAGAGACAGTGGCAGCCTGGCCCAGGCGGGCAGCAGTGAAAATGGCCATGAATGGTCATCTTTGGGACGGATGCTGGAGCTGGCAAACCTACTGATGGACTGGAGTATAGAGAGAAATAAAGGATGACTTCTGGATTTCTGGTCTGAGCAACCAGGTGGCAGTTGAATGAATGTCGAATAAGTATTTGATTTGTCCTCTTAAAAAAAAGAAAAAGCTCACTCCCCATCCCTGCCATTTGCAGCCAACCTCCTTCTAAAGAGTTGTCTCTCCTTGCTGCCTCCCGTTGCTTGCCTCCCATTCACTATTCAACTTTCTGCTGCCCGGCCTCTGCCCCATGGCTCTTATCCGTGCCAAGGATTGTTGGGAGAGCAGCCAGAGGTCAGCTGTCCTCGCCCTGCTGGACCTCCTGGTAGCACTCTCTCCTCCTTCACGCACGCTGTCTTCACTTCCCTCCTTCCTCCCAGGTCACTCCTTAATCTCCTTGGCTGGATTCTCCCCTTTGCTACATCCTAGTAGGTGGGAGACCCCAGGCCTCAGTCCTGGCCCATCTACATTCACTTCCTTGGGGACCTCATCTCACCTCAAGGCTTTCAATACCCTCGAGAGGCCCACACCTTCTGAGTTTGTATTCCAGCCCAGACAGTTCAACCAAACCCAACCGAACTCCCAACTTGCCTGTGCTCCTCTCTGTCTCCTCTTAGATGTCCAGATCTCAAACCTGGGATATCCACACCTGAACAAAGCCAATTCGGCCCAAAGCCACCGCCATCTGGGTATTGGCAACTCCATCCTTCTAACTGCCTGGGCCAAATACACTGGAATCACCTGTGGCCCCTCTCACTTGTACCTGTGCTCCAAGAAATCCTTTTAGCTCCAGCTTCAACACAAAGCCAGGGCCCAGCCATGTCTCACCACTTTCCCTGTGACCACACTGCCTCGGACCATCATGGCCTCCTGCATGGACTCCTATAACCTCCTACATCTTCTCCCTGCATCTGCCCCAACCCCCCTACATTCCAGTCTCCACGCAGGAGCCAAAGCTAGCCCTTGAAAACGTGAGTCAGATGACATCCCTTCTCCACTCCAAATCCCCCATTGGCTCCCGTACCACTCAGAAAACACGTCAGCATCTTGCAATGGCCCATGAGGCCCTGCAGGATCCCAACCACCTGAAAGCTCCACAACTTCACCTCTTCCCACTCAGCCCCATGACATTTCTCAGACACGCCAGGCCCACTCCCACCAAGGGCTGCTACCAGGCTGACCCCTCTGCTGGGAACACCCTCCCAATACCTACGTGGCTAACGTCCTCCCTTCTCCAAATCGGTGCTTTCAGTGATGCTCAGCCTGATCTATTTAAAGTCATCACCTCCCCACATGCCTGATTCCCCCTTAACCTGCTCCATTTTTACTTTTCTTCAACAGGATTTGGAAGTAGTGCTTGTTTATCATATTTATTGCTTATGATTTGTTTTGTTAAGTGCTAGACCAAATGCCTAGAACAGTATCTGGCCCAAGACAGGCATTCTACAAATATTTATTAAAACAAGGAATGAATGAATGAATAAACAAGCCAACAACCACATCTTCTCCACCTGGGACTGAAAACGCCTGAAATCCACCACAGGAGCCCTGCCCAGCCCGATCCCAAGGCTGGCAGTCCAGACCAGGATGAAGGAGTCAAGTCTGCTAAGCTGGAGCCACCGTGGATCTGACGAGCAAGTAGACAGCTGGAAGAGGCAGCTGCTCCCTCGCCGCGGGCACCGTGCCACCTACAGAGGCAGCTGGTGGCCCACCAGAGGCGCCACGTGGCTGGGTGCCGGGAGCCCCTCCAGTTGGCTGCTGCCCGCATGAGCCAGAGCAGCAGAGTCTCCCCGTGACACCTCGGCTCCCCGCACTCCAGCGAGGCTGCTGGCACAAGGAGGCGGCAACTCCCCGGCAGGTGACGGGGGGCCACGCTCTATGAGAAGGAGGGAACAGTCATAAACGGTGGGCTTCTTGTTAGACTGTCGTTATTACATCAGCAAACAGTTATTGAACTAAGCCCCGCGCATTACCTCATTTAATCTTCTCATCAGTCCTAAGAAATAGGTGTGTTCCCTCACTTTGGAGATTGGAAAACTGAACTCCCAGGAAACCCAGAAGCGAGTTGGTGGAGAGAAGGGGTTGAGGCGTGGCGCTCCAGAGGAGATTAGAGGAAGCCATGACGGAGGAACCCGTGGGCAGCTCCCGGTTTTCTGCCTTACACCCAGGGAGCTCAAATGCTTCTGGGTGGGGTGGGACATGGGGTGAGGGGCGGGGAGTACATGTGAAGGTTTCCTTTAAATCTGTCACTCTGAGGTTTGAGGAAGTAGTCTGTGGACTCGGTTTTACTTGTCCATCAACTGTTTCCTGAAACCCTGTGGATTTGAGAGAAGCCTGGTAAGGGCGGGATTATTTGTGGCAGTAAGCATAGCCTGGGGGGGGGGGGATGTTTTACTCTTCTTTAAAAAACAAAAAACAAAAGTTAATGGCTTCTAACTCAGCAAGTGAACTCACTGCCCTCCCCACTACCTGGGATCCAACTTCCAGGGGTGTAAATCTCCCTGGCAATGTAGGATATGACTCCCGGGGATGAATCTGGACCCAACACAGTGGGATTGAGAACATCTTCTTGACCAAAAGGGGGAAGCGAAATGAAACGAAATAGTTTCAGTGGCTGAGACATTTCAGATGGAGCCGAGAGGTAATTCTAGTGGGCATTCTTATGCAGTATACAGATAACCCTTTTTAGGTATTAATGCACTGGAATAGCTAGAAGTAAATACCTGAGACTATCAAACTGCAACCCAGTAGCCTTGACTCTTGAAGATGATTGTGTAACAGTGTAGCTTACAAGAGGTGACAGTGTGATTGTGAAAACCTTGTGGATCACACTCCCTTTATCCAGTGTATGGATGGATGGGTAGAAAAATGGGGACAAAAACTAAATGAAAAATAGGGTGGGAGGGGGGGTGATTTAGGTGTTCTTTACTTTTATTTTTTATTCTTATTTTCACTTTTTCTGATACAAGGAGAACATTCAAAAAATAGATTGGGGTGATGAATGCACAACTATATGATGGTACTGTGAAAAATAGGTTGTACACTTTGGATTACTATATGGTATGTGAATATATCTCAATAAAATTGAATTTAAAAAAAGTTAATGGCTTCTGTATTGGAAGGTTTAGGTCACTAAAAACTCTAATTAGCAGGAGACTAACAGTCAATAATATTAATGGCCATGGGGCAACTGCATTTATTGAGATCTTTCTAATGTTCATGCTGCTGAGACTCATTTTCAGAGACAGGGACTGTTACTGCCCCTTTGTCAGATGAACAAACTGAGGCCCAGGCAGACTGGAGCCAAGACTCCAAGCCAGGCAGCCTGTCTTCAGGCCTGCTTCTGAAAACGCACGATCTTAACAGTGCCTTGCACAGCTTGTAGCCCACAGAGCCCTGGGGGTCAGGCAGGGGCCCCTCAGAGAGCCTCGAGAAGGAGCAGCAGCCGCCCTCCCTCATGCCCATGACCTTGGCGGGGAGGGTAACTGCAGTCTCCCAGGTCAGTGATCTGCAGACCAGCCAGCCAGTGCACAGTGCCCCAGCCTGTGCCAGGGACAGCTCCCAGAAGAAAAGCAACTGCCTCCAGTGGCCATGGATACAGACCCGGCTCTTTCCTCCACCCCATCTCTGCTTGCAAAGTTCCTATTTGTCTTTCTATGCAGAGCTCAGACGTCACCTCCTCCAGGAAGTCTGCTCTGATCTACCCAAGACAGCCCAGCTTATGTGTGCTTCAACTGGGGAAGTTATAACCCAGAGCTTCAACCCTCTGCGTACAGATCTGTCTTCTTTTCATCTCAGGCACAAAGGTAAGAGCTTCAAGAACAGAAACAGATAACAGCCTGCTGCCAAAACCCAAGCCAAGGATATGCAAGTCAAGCCCTGCACTGTTCCTTCAGGAGCCTGTACCAGTAGGCCAAATGAGTAGGTCGTGCACACAGAAGGCCCAGTCCAGCAGGTGCAAAGAGCACCGTGGGCAGGGGTAGCTCCCCAGCCACCCATCTGCCCTATGCGCACTTCGGGCCAGCTCTTGGCCAATTCACATCTACCTTCCTTCCTCTGCAAACTCTCTTATTCCTGCCAGGTCCTCCCAGCTGAAGGTTTAGCCAGCCCCTGCCCAGCTCCCAGGCTTTGCCTTCTCTCCCAGGGCTCTGGTTGACTTCTCTTCTTCTGGAGCCACATCTCTATGGCCTGAGAAGAAATAACCAACCCCATGGGAGCTGGGCATAGACATTTCTGCCTTCTCCACCCCCACCGCCACCCCATACCACCATTCTCTATGCCCTTACTTGTCTCTGGGCCTCTGCACACGCTCTTCTACCTGCTGGGAACCCTTGGCCCACCTAACTCCTTCTAGTGCTCCAAGGCTCTGTTTATGTCATCTCCTGCAGAAAGGGCAAGGAACTCCTGCCTCTTGGTTCCCCCAGCACTGGAGCTCCCCATCCCAGTAAGCCCCTTGCTTTACTGAGATTGCTCTGTGAACTGTCATGCTGCCTTCCCCAGCCTCCTGCAAGCTCCATGAGGGGATTCTCCCGAATCCCAGAGCCTAGCACAGGGCTGGTATCTAGCAGTTGTTTAATAAATGTGATAAGTAAGAAAATAAAAATGAGTACAAGAACAAAGGAAAGAGCAAGTAAATGGATGACAGAACAGCTTGTCCCACAGATGGGTTTTGGTCATCCAGTGGCTAATGCTGACATAGTGCTCACCAGGCACCAGGAAGTATCTGAGAACTCTGACATCTGGAATCCACCCAATCCTCAATAACAACCTGAAGGAGTAGTCCCAGCCCCTTTTTACAGATGAGGAAAACAGAGGCACAGAAAAGTTAAGCCCCTTACCTAAGGTCACCCAACTGGAGAATGGTTAAGTAAGGATTCCAAGATGGCAGGCAGGTTAAGATCCATCCTTCCAACGACATATGATACGCCAGTGGTCAACTGTTAGACTAGGGACCCACACCTCCTTGTGTCCATGCCCTTGGGTAGTTCCCCATTACCCCCTCCCGACTCTGAACTTGACCATGTGACTTATTCTGGCCAACGGAGCATTAGCAAGTGTGAGAGGAGCAAAGGCTTAATAAGCCTTGCACATGGAGCTATTCCTATTGGAAAGCGCACTCTTACAACCCCAAGACCACTGTGCTGTGAATAAGCCCAAGCTGACCACATGGCAATGCCAGGGAGAACTGGGGAACCCAGCCAAGAGCCACAGCCAAGGCCCCAGATCTAGTGGGCCTTATTCGGGCTTGCCCAGACAGTCCCCCCGCGTCTCCTAAGCCCCTAGGCTGAGGCTTCAGGCGTTAGGGAGCAGGGACAAGCTGACCCTGCTGTGTCCTGCCTGAACTCCTGACTCAGAATTATGAGCAGATAAAATGGAGGCTGCTTCAAGCCATTAACCTTTGGGGTGTTGGTTAAGCAAAAATAGGTAACAGAAACACTGCCTTAGTCTCAAAAACAGAATCACACCAATGCTGTGTGTCAATTCTCAGATGCTTACCCATTCATTCAACAATCACTCACATCACACCCTGCGTTCGATGCACTGTTCTAGGCAGCAGGATTGGCCAGACAACAGAACCAGGTCCTACCCTCAAAGCGCTTACATTCTAGTGGAAGAGTCAGACAAATCAACAAGCATATTTTTATGTCAAGGAATGCCAAGAGCTATGCAGGAAAAAAAATTAAAGCAGTGTCAGGGGTGCAATTCTAGATGGAATGGCCTCATGATGGAGTGACATTCAAGCAGACATCTGAAGGAAGAGAGGAAGAGTGCCGTGCAGAGATCTGGAGGAATGCGCCAGGCAGAAGGAACAGCAAGAGCAACAAGGGTCCTGAGGCTGAGATGCGAGGAAGGGCAAGGAATGGAGGTGACAGGGCAGGAGAGTGAGGAGAGAGAAGGAGGGGAAGCAGGCTGCAGCCGGACCCTGTGAGGCTCAGCAGGCCATGCTTAGGGCATGACTGAGTGTGAAGGGAAGTCTTGGTGGCCAGAGCACAGAAGAGTGGCATGTGTCACCTCCATTTCCAAAGGATGCCCCTGGCTGCAGCGTGAAATCTCAACGGTGGGGTAAGGGGAGCCGGAGCAGGAGCAGGGAGACCACTGGGGAGGCAGCTGCAACCTCCCAAGTATATGATGATGGCCATGTGGACTGGAGAGGAGGAGGCTGCAGCGGAGGAAGACAGATGCTAAGCTTATCCTTGTTCCTGTGGGATTCCCATGCAGGTGAACAGCAAGTTGGATTATCTGTCTTTCTCTGGGATAAAAACCAGATTTACCTTCACTGTTGCACCCCTGCAGGGTTGGAGTAGGAAGCACATGTGGCTGCTGTCACAGCTGGTTTTCTTTCATAAGACATGCTTCAATAGCACCTCCTGAGCATGCTGCATAAGGAACCCTTTCTCAAGAAAAACAAACCTATTCTGAAGACCGTTTGGAAGTGGGACATTTTTAAATCTTAATTGGCTGAAAATAAACTAAACAATATTGTTATGCCCCACTGGGTAATGCCAGTCCAAAACATGGGCCCTGCTGTGCATTGTGTAAATGGAACACAGACCCAACAGCTCTCCGGGAGGACATGCTGCACCTGTGTCCATCACGGATGCTGGTTCCTTTCTCATTGCAAATCACTGCTCACTTCAGTCTCTCGTTTATTTGCTTCATCTGGAAGAGGAGCTGCTCTAAGTTGGAAGATATTTCATTTTACCCATAGAAACATTTGCAGGGTAAAGCAGCAGAAGGAAACAGACTGCACAGGCCATAGGGAAATTAAGTAGAGACAGACTAGAGAAACAATACACTCTGATGAAGATGAGTTTTATCTAAAAATTTAAGACATGGGCTCCCGGTTCTGTCTACTTTATCTCCCATAACTCTTAGATCCACTGAACTTCTTTTCATTCCCACCATCTCTACCCATCCCAAGTGCCAACCACCAGCCCTGGCTTGGATGAAAGTGGTTGCAGCCAACCGGTCACCACATACCACCTCCCAACCTCACCAATTCTCCCTCCATAGTGATCCATGAAAAGGAAGATCTGGTCCTGTCAGGCCCCAGTTTATAACTCTTCAAAGACTTCCCATTTTTCTTGGCATAAAGATCAAACCCTTTCCTGGAACCCAGGAGGCCCCAGGTGCCAGGGACTCTCCCCCCACACTCCCCTCCCTCTCTGAAGTACAGCCACAGGGGCCTCTTTGAGCCCCCCAACACTCAGCCCACACCCACCCTAGGCCTTCTCCCCTTGCTAGATAAACAGCCTGAGGGAATGTGAACTCCTTCTCCTTCAGATCTGAGCTCCAACATCCCTTTCTTAAAGAAGCTTTCCATTGCTTACACCCTGTGATGGTTACGTTCATGTGTAAACTTGGCCAGGCAATGATACCCAGTTCTTTGGTCAAGCAAATGTCCTCACTGTTACCATGAGGACATTCTGTGAACTTAAATCATCAGTAAGGTGATTGCATCTATGGCTAATTACATCTACAATCAACTGAGGAGATTGCCATCAGCAATGAGAGACATTTAATCCAGTCAGTTGATGTCCTTAAGAGGAGAAGTGATGATTTCAGCAGTCAGAAAAGAGAATTCTCATCTCTACTTCACCACCCAGCTTCTTCTGGGGAATTCATTGAAAACCTTCATCAGAGTTCCCAGCTTGCAGCCTGCCCTATGGAATTTGGACTCATGCATCTCCACAGTTGCATGAGATAATTTTATAAAATCTCATAATACTTACAGATAACTCCTGTCTGTTCTGTTTCCCTAGGGAACCCTAACTAATACACACCCCTACCCCCCAGACCCGGGCAGAACCTTTGAAGCTGATGCTTTTGACAGTGACTGCCGTGGGCAGGGGTTATTTTTCTCAGAATACCACAAACTGGCCCTTTCTGTACTGGTGACACATAATGCCCTCTGGCTCGGGGACTCAATCAGTCATCAAGCTTAGCACTGTTTTTAATCCAAAGATTATCCAAGCTGTGATCCACCCAGAAAAGAGGAAGGAATGAGCAGTTGTCTGCCCTGCAGTTTGGCCCCCACCTGCATCCTCTGGCTTTCTCAGATCACCCAAAGTCATAGGTCAAAGCTTCTGCAAGCTAGATGTCCTCGGAGACATCAAGAGACATGCCCACCTCCGAAATAAGGCAACTGTCTTATTTCAGTATTAACGTATATCAGCCCAAATGACAGACTCCCAGGAGAGGGGAGGCAAGGTTGACACACAGACACCCTCTGAGCCATCATAAATGCTTTATGAGGAAAGGAATACTTGAAATAAAAACACAACAGCTAACATTTATGGAGTAATTACTACATACACACTGTGCTAATTACCTTTTGTGAACTCACCGAATCTGCACAAGCACCCAATAAGGTAACAAGTGTTACTCTCCCTGTTTCACAGATGAGGAAACCGAGGCTTAAGGATGTGACTAGACCAAGGTCAAATGGCCCTTCAGTCCAAAGACATAACTCCCCACTGCCTCTCAGTAGAGACAGCCAGTTCCTGCCGTGGAAACTCTATGTCCTCCCAAACAGCTCACCTCTCATGCATTTACCTCAAAACCACCCTACCCCAGAGCAGCAACACAAAGACACAGACACTGCTCCCGCAGGGGAAAAACCTCGTTTCAGAATTCATCGCCCAAGGCCTGGGACTATTTCCATAAGCCAGGAGGAGGGGTGGCAGCAAAGTAAGCTAAATGTCAAACACGGTATTTTGTTTGGTCATAAAGAAAAAAGTATAAAGTTAAATTTTTATAAGCACTATACTTGTAAATATGTTTAAGACTTTTTCCCACCCTTAAACATAATTAGAAAATGTCAGCACATCTGATGCTAGAAGAAACTTAAACAAGAAGTCGTCTCTATAATTTAAAACCCACCTGGCATACAGACATAAAGAGGATTAATGGGTGTCGGGGAATGGGGGAAGAGGGTGATGGGGAGCGGCTGCTTAATGGGTACAGGGTGTCCTCTGGGGTGATGAAAATCTTTGCAAACTAGACATGCAAAATAGAAGTGATAGTGACTGCACTGAATTGTACACTTTAAAATGGTTAATTTTATGATACGTGAATTTCGCTTCAAAAAAAAGTAGATGACAAGAATTCAAAGTAATTGCAATGACATTCATACTCCCTGAGTAGTTTCTAGGGGAATGGGACACTCTACCAAACACTCTGCATGCACTGCCCCAGCTAAGTATCCCAACAACCCTGCAAGTAGTTTCTAGTATTATGCCATTTACAGATGAAGAAACTGAGGCTTGGTGATGTTAAATGTCTAGGCCAAGATCAAAAAGCTAGTAAGGAACAGCAGGATTCCATCCTAGTGCTACAGAGTCCAGAGCCCAAGCTCTCCACCACCACATCAATGCATCCAACAAAAAGGAAAAGTCGTCGTTTGGCAATTTAAGTTTACCATTTAGGAGCAATTTTCCTAAGGGAGAGAAAAAAAAATCAATGTTCTTACCATTATAAGAAAAACATGCCCTTTCAGACAATTATTTTTAAAGCAGTGCTGTTACCACTTAGGTGGATCCTACCTGAAGGGCCTCATCAAACAAACATTATAATTAGATTCACTAATAAATTGCCACAACAAATCTGGAAGGAGAAACGTGACTGTTTTTTTGAGAACACAAAACTGTCATTTCAAATTAAGTAACAGCAACAAATGGTGAGAAATCTGAGTCGCGAGCAACACACATCTGTGTCTGAACATTAACTTAAGACAGTCCTTGTTAACCCATCTAAACCATTCCCTCCTGCCGCAAACAGGTCTTAGCAATGTTGAACAGTTTCTGAAATGATGGCAAACCGTCTTCCAATTAGATAAGACTGGGGACCAAGTCAGCATTTAAGAGATGATTTTGCTTCTAAAGGTCCAAAACCCTTGATTCTGCAAATGGTGATTTATGTGCTTATATCAAGGAAAACACAGAATCATTTCTTCCATTCATCAGAATTTTAGGCTCTACTTTATCACCCTGAGGGTCTAATTAAAAGTGATACAACAAACTCACTCCACCTAAAACTGTGCTCTTATTTAATTGTCAATAAACTCATCACCAAGGTGCCACATGATATTACCAACTGCAAAAGGAGACATCAGGCACATGAGACAGATCAATACCAGCGTAGCAGAAGGGAAGAAGCTCAGAGGCCAGAGAGACAGGGGTGGGAAACCAGCGCCAGCACTCTCTATACAAGATGTGGGATGCCCTAGGCCAGGGGCTGGACCTTGGTCACATGGGGAGCAGGGATGACATCAAGTGCACACCTAGCTTATTCACATTCAACAGTATGCACAGATCAGTGTGTGCATGAGAGAGACACCAGACCCACACCCACAGATACAGAAATAGGGAAAGAAGAGAGAAATCATGTTAATCCTGTGTGCCAGCCACCATTCCCCTCATTGAGGCAGTGCTCCCAGGGCACGCTGGGCCTGTGAAATGACATCACTCCAGAAGGCTCTGCAGCTGCATGCTTTGAGGACCAAGGCTCCTGCTGAACAGAGAGAAGTCCTAGAGTTTAACAAAGTATGGGGAGGGGAGTGGGGAGGGCACATCATGTGCATGCATGTGCACATTTGTGTTTTAAAACAACCTAGCTCTTAAATACCCACCAACCTCTTCATCTGGTGTTCAACTTCAGCAACAACAATCTGTTTCACTGCTGGAAGACAGAGCTGGGAACTAATGAGACTGGATGCCATCTCCAAAATGGTACCTTCCTAAGGGATTTTCCAGGGTAATTCTGACTATCGGTGATTCTCAGCTTACATGCTGGTAGGAACACAAGCTCCACCAGAGCCCTGGAGGACTCCGTGACTTTAGATGACAGATGCTGGTGTGCTGAATGGATTTGTATAGCGATACAAAGCTTTGAAGGATAGTATCCTGTTTAGTCCGCACGATGCACTGATGTGCTCGGGGACACTGAATAGTCCCGCCAGGATGCCATGAGGACAGAACCAGGCCTGCAATCAAGGCCTCTGGAGTCTTCTAAATGGATGCACCTGAAACCCAACCACACAACCATCCAACAGGACTAAATGCTCCCAGATGTTCTGAGACAGACAGAAGGGCCCAGACAGGGTATCAGCATTCTGAAATAGATAAGAGGCAACTTTTAATCTGGCCAGTGACTCAATCACAATATCACATATATGAAACTTGGCAAGACTTCTCACAGGAAACCAAAATGCTACCCATGGCCACAGAACAATGTGGTAGAAAAACACAAAAGACATGGAGATCAGGCGTGCTTTTTTACAATGGAGCATACTTTCATTAAACTTATTGCTTTAATGTGTACTTACTGCCTCCTTAGAAGCACATATTTTCCCCCTCTTGCATACATTCTTAGTCAAAAGGATCCTAATGAAATTTCTTGCTGACTAACTACCACCATCTTGCTTTGCACCAACACTTATATGAATAACTCTCTGCTCTGCCTCAGTCCTAAGTGAAATCTGCTGTTGAAGGGGCAAACAAATTGGAAAGAATGTCTTCATTCTCTGTTGGGCTACATTTGATGTGGAGTCACTGGTAATAACTGAAGCCAGCCAAATCAAACAAAACTGAACTCTCGGGATCAATCCTCCTCTCTGTGAGACTTCGCAGCCCAATGCTCCTCTAACCCACTGATAGGGAAAGAAGACAGCAGCTTTCAAGATAAAAGACACGAGGACTATAAACATCAGTACTGGTAGGACTCAAGATTAGCATCGACTATGGCGCCCCATCCTGGAAAGTCAAAGCAATGGTAACTTCCTTCAATATTTTTTTCCCCTGGAAGGAGATTTAAAAAAAAAAAAAAAAAAACTGGATTCAAGGCTTTGCTCCCACACATAAGCAATTACTGTACACATTTGCTGTATGTTGGATGTTTAGACTCCACTCACCAAACTGCTGGAACAGACACCCAGTTTTTCCTTGGGAAGCCAGTTCTCCCCAACTTTCACACTCCACTGACTCTACCCCAGGAATAGCTCATGCCCAGCGCTACAGGGACCCTGGGACTCAGGCCTGGCCTTTCAGAGCCTTGCAACCCCCCACCCCACCCCAGGCAGCTCTTGGCTCTTGGATGGGCACGTTGAAGTCACTGCAACTCCAAGAAACTTCTGCACAGCCTCCTTGCACCGAGGCAGGAGCTCTTCCCCTTCTGCCACGATGGACTTGGACTAGAAAGAACCTAAGTTCTAGAATTGCTGCACTCATCTTCTAGTCAGGACAGGAGACCCGTCTGATGATAGAGCCAAAGTGGAGGAGAGCAAAGCTGAGAGAAGGAGACAGACAGGGGACAGAGACAAGGAGGCACAGAAAGACAAGCACATCAGGCACAGACAGGCAGTACAGACAGACAGACAGAAAGCTGAGGCGCTGGTCACACCATACCCTTAATCAAGCATTGCCTAAAGAAAAATTTTTCTGTGCCATAAATTAATAAATTCCCTTTGTTTAGGACAATGAATTTTAAGTGACCACCAGGCCAAGGCCAGACAAGAATTTTACTCAATAAACATCAATCCTCTTAAAAAGCCATTTAGGCAGCTTATAAAACTCCAGCCAAAATCCTAGTTAATTATTTTTAAAATTCTGACCAAATTCTAAAGCTCAGATTGAGCAAACAGAAATTGCTATGTTTTTAAAGAACAGTATGTAGGCACTTGCTCAACACTCACACGTTCTACAGAGTTATAATAATTAACATGGTACACTACTGGCACAAGTGCCCACCAACAGATTCAATGCAATACAAACAATAGGCGGATATGGATACATGCACTAGCATGTTTTTAAAAAATTTATTATAAGCATAAAAAGGAAGCGTGACAAATTATTGAGGGAAAATAACTGTTAAGAAATGATGCAGAACAAAAGAAATGGTTAATGGAGAAAAAAATCAGATCTCTTTACATCTAACAGCAAAATAAATTCCATATGTATTAAAAAGTACAGGTCACACAAGAACACAGTAGTTTTCAGGACCTTTTAAGGAGTTTCCAAATCAATGTAAGAAATCACAAAGAAAAGTCAACAGATTTGACTAGGTAAAAATTAAAAACTGTTATAGAACACAAAACTCTACACAGAGAAATAAGAGGAAAACAAATACTATTTGCCACAAAAATGGCATATATTGATATTCTTGATAAATAAATAGCACACCAAATCAAAAACAGAAAACAACCTAAATCATTTACAATAAATGGACTGTTCACACCACAACCAAACAACAAAACAAAACAACAAATGGTAAGCATACTTGGAAAACTCCAACCACTCTAGAAATACAAAACAAAGAAGATAGCACTTTTCAACTATCAGATTAGCAAAGTTAAAACAACCACACTCAATACCAGTCAGGGTAAAGCACAACTGGCATGCATGCACACAGCTGGGGTGAGCACACTCTTTCTGGAAAGCATATTGGCAATCTTATCAAGAACCTACAATGGCCCATTGATTCTCTTCACAGTAACTGATCCTAGAGAAAAAAATCAGAATAGCATACTAAAACATATACATAAAGATAGTCACTATCGCAGTGTTAATACTAAGAAGCAACTTCAATGTGCAGCTGTAGGAAATAGGAAACATTATGTAGCCACTGAGACTGTCATTTAAGAAAAAAATATATAACAACATGAGAAAATGCCTGCAATGTAATCCCAAGTGAAATGACAGAATGCAAAATTATAAACTCAATAAACAACAACTATAGCCAGCACCCCCTCTACAACCAAGGCAGACTGCCGGCAGCCTGCCTGATATCCATCCTCTCCTTTCCTCCTAGCAGAAGGCCTGTCTTATTGAGGACAGCAACACAGGTTCCCTTATGTCCAAGTGGGGCCATTGGCTAAATTATGGTGAGATATAAACACAAGATGGTAGATGGGACTTCCAAGAAAGCTCCTTAAAGAAAGGGCAGACAGCAAAAGTGTCTTTTGCCCTTCTCTGCTTTCTCCTGCTACCTACCTAGAATGCTGACATGATGCCAAACCACCACAGAAGACTTGCGCTCAAGACGGTAGAGCAGAGGGATACAGCAGACCAGGACAGGGGTCACGTGGCGGTGCCACCCATCAGCTCCCAACCATCCAAGTCTGAACTGAACTTGTCTTACATGAAAGACAAGGTGTCTCATTTAAGTCACCAGTCACAGCTTTGTTACTAGCAACTAAACATAATTCCAAACTCATTGGACCAATACCATTATTGTCATGTTTACTGCAGTGGTTTTTTTCCTTGCAATTTTATTGAGATATAGTCACATACCATATAATCATCCACAGTGTACAACTGTTCACAGTATCATAAAGCTGTGCATTTATCACCATAATTTTTGATCATTTTCATTACTCAAAAAAAAAAAAAAAAGAAAGAAAAAGAATAAAAATAAAAGTAAAAAGGAACACCCAGAACAACCCATATCCTCCTCCTCCCCCCCATTATTCATTTACTTTTTTGTCCCCATTTTTCTATTCATCTGTCCATACACTGGATAGGGAGATTTACATTCCTGGGAGTCATGTCCCATATAGGGGGGAGGGCAGCGAGTCCACCTACTGCAGTGGTTTTCAAACTTGCTTTAAGAAACCCTAAAGGCTCCTCAGAAGAATCCATCCAAAAGTGTGCCATGAAGAGAGAAAGAGAAGGCCAGAAGGTAGAGCTCTGGGGTTCCCACCTCCTATTTCTCCCTCTTTTAAAAATTAGGGTTCTCAAAATTTTGCCTGCAGATTTTAACAGTTAATTTAAAATAACATTTAAAAAAAGGCTAAAACCCACTGACTCACCCCATCAAGGTTAAATCTCCTTTCCCAGCTTTTAGGCCACATCCTTTCCAGCCAATCCTCAGCTCCCCCAGGGTGACCTTTCTCCTAAGCTGCTACACTGTTACACAAGGATGCCAAGGTTGCTGCTCCACGGAATCTTCCCCACCTGAGCTCCCTTCTAAATCCAACCCAAAGACATGTTATCACAAGGGCACAGCAGTGTGACGGTCAGAAAGACACAGACAAGGAATGTAAAATTCCCTTAATTGCAAAATCTAAAGAGGCTTACAGATAAGATCCTGTCACAGGGGAGAAATGCACACTGCCAGGCAGTGCAACAGCTTCCCAGGTCCCCCAAAGTTCCCCCAATGGACACACTTCATGGATGATACCAACTACACAATGTGAAGATAAAGCAGGAAAACTGCTGGGATTGAGAAATTCCTTTACCCTGTCTCATGGAAGGGGAGTCCTCACAGAGCCTTACTTCTCACCTGACTGTTCTGCTGACGCTGGCTGTGCACCTGCCTGCTCCCCAACCCCAGTCCAACACATTCCTAAGGATTTACTGTGAGGCTGAAGGTCAATTTCCCCAGAGATTCGTAAGCATGATCCAGCCGGACAGAGGTCTAGTCCTGCACCAGCTTCAAGTTCCCCGAAAAGCCCACGTACTGCCCACAGCCTTCCCTCTCCTCCCTTTCTCCACTCCTCCAGGTAGCAGCTGCTTCCTAACACCTGACCCGTAGTGAGCACCAGCTCAAGTAAGACAACATCCACCACCTCCCAGGGATCCAGAATCCAGAGGGGTAAGAGATGAGCAAACCCACTTGGGCCCATGGAAATGTGTGTGAGGAGTGCTCAGAAGGATGACCGCACAGGGCTGTGGGAACATAGAGAACCCCTGAGCCGCCCAGGGGGCGGATAGCTTCACATCCCAGTGCTGGCTCAGGAGGCCAACCTGCCTGGGTTACAATCCCCACTTTGCTACCTAGCAGCTGTATGACTGAGCAAATTACTCAGCCTTTCTAAGCCTCCTCTCCCCTTTCTGGGAAGTGGGTTTAACAAAAGCCCCAGTCACATCGGGCTGGGGTGAAAGCATGGTGCCGTCATGCTGAAAGGGCTCTTGTGAGACCTGGCACATAATAAGTGCTCAATAAATGGCAGGGGCAGCTGTGGTGGTCACAATTATTGTCAGCATAGCAGTGGTCAAAATAGCACCTAAGGATCCCAAAACCCTTTCCAGAGCAGGTAACACCTAAACCAAGTCCTTAAGGAAGAGAACAAGTTGGTGGGGGGTGGGGGGGGTTGAGGGGCGGGGGATTCTAGGGAAAGGGCTTAAAGGCATCACCCATTGCAGTGATGATGTGGTTGGCAATGGAAAGTAGTTCAGCCCTTCGGCACTCCTAGGACACCAAGTACGAGAAGAGCAAGAGTGAAAAAGGTAAACTGCAAAAATACACAGGCCACACCTCAGCAGATGCTTAGACCACTGGCCGCCACCTCCACCCCCCAGGTCTGCACACCCCTCTCCACCAGTCTTCAAATGAAGTCTTCTAAAACACTCAAGACTAAAACTGACTGCCTTCCTATCTCCAATCCAGCCTTTTGGTTCAACCAACCAATGTATTAACTGTTGGGACACAGTTGAGGTGCATTTATTTAACGATATGTGTGTCAAATTGATATGAGGAAACCAGAGATGTAAAATCAAAAGCTATGGTATTGGGAAATGAACATGTACGCAGTTCTGGTTTATCTATGCAACTGGAGGCAGGATATATTAACAAAAAAAAAAAAAAAAGAAGAAGAAGAACAAGTTTTAAGTTACTATACTCCCCCTCCCTCCAGGCAGAAATAAGTCCTACAGAAACAGAAAACTGTACTTTTTCAATAACCCCTAAATTGTTATTTATTTAGAATCCTTACCAGCTTTCCTAGTCAGTTCCCTAAGGTTTCTGTAGGCTGTCAAAAGGAACTGTGATTATAAGTCAAAATCTATACTCTAAACACACATATATACACAAAGATCAAATTTACAACCTGTATTTTCATCTACCTTTTATTGTGTTTAAGTTTTCTGTCCAAAACACTGATTAATTTTCCTTTCAATAGAACTGTGGAGTACAAATCTTCTTTACCCAAAGGTTTTTCCATTTCTTTCCTCTGTGTTATTTTGAGTCTCGCCACTGAATCAGAAAGCAAGAACCCTGAAGAATATTCCAGTGTTATGCAGGTGAAAATATATCAATATAGAAAGTAACTTGGGAAAATGGAAAGGCAGAAATAGTGATTTTCATAATAAAGCTTTTGACAAACCCCAGCAGTAACGCACAGGGCAAAGTGTGCCTGTACTGCTCCCATCCGACAGGCCAAAAACATACCTCAGAATGTGGAAATGCATTGGTGTGGCTTCCTAACCAAATCTCAAATTAAGCGCTGCCAGTCCTGGGGGACAGACTGGGAGGCAGCAGCGTGGAGCACGAGTGCGGCGGGACGCTCGGCACCAGCTGGCTCCTGAAGCTTCTGCCAACTCCAGGCCGATCGTTACAGGGAAACTGAAGTTTCTGTGTATCTTCCCTAAACTTATTAAACACCAGAGACAATCAAAGAGCAAGGGAAAAAAAGAAACAGAGAGAAAGCAGGTCTGCTTCCAATTGCCTGCAAAGATCACCTGATGGGTAAACTGCTTAGAAGAAAGTTAAAGAAAGACAAGAAGAGAGAGGGGTGTGTGGCAGGGAGGGAGGGAGAGAGACACACCAAGACAGAGATAAAAGAGACCAAGCAAGAGGAACCTAAAGACAGACAGACAGACGACCAAAAGGGATATACACACACAGAGACAGAGAGAGAGAGACCGAGAAAGACAGAGAGAGAAACCCAGACGTAGAGAGAAGAGACTGAGCTAGAGGAAACTACAGAAAAAGACACCGGGAAAGAGAAGCCAAATGACCAAAACCAGAAGAAAGGATAAAGTAAGAGCAGTGGAGAAGAGAGTGAGGGAAAGACACACAGAGAAAGGGGTTGTGGGGCGGGGGGGACAACATGAGAGAGAGAGAAATAACAAGAGAAGAATAGACAGAGAAATAATGAGAGACGCATTAAGGTGGGAAACCCACGAACCAAAGGGAGAAGTCCATCATTGTGCCATCCATTCAGCAGACTTTTTCTGAGTATCTACCAAGATGATCAGCAGAGGGGCAGACATATCACAAGTCATTTAGTACACAGTGCTGTCAGCCAAAGAGATGTGTAAACACAGGGTGGCCACAGAGAAAATGAACAACTTTCCATTGCAAAAGATCTCCAAAATCTTTGGGCCAAATCAAATGGTATTTAATCTCTAAATATCAAATCATTTCAAGGCATAAAACTGCCCAGAACAGTGATTTAGAAGCAAACTCAATTGGATATGACACCAAAAGCACAAGCAACCAAAGAAAAAATAGACAAATGTGGCCTTTGTAAAAATTAAAATCTTTTCTGCTTCAAAGACGCCATCAAGAAAATGAAAAGAAACCCCACAAAATGGAAGAAAATATTTGCAAATCATATATCTGATAAGGATCTATTATCTAGAATATATAAACAACTCTCACAGCTCAACAATAAAAAACAATAATAACCCACTTAAAAAAATGGTCAAGTGTTTTGAAGACCTTTCTTTAAAGGACAAATAGCCAATGAACTAAGAAAAGATGCTCCACATCATTAGCCATCAGGGAAATGCAAATCAAAACCACAATAAGATACCACTTCATACCTACTAAGCTGGCTACAATGGAAAAGATAGATGATAACAAGTGTTGTTGAAGATGTGGAGAAATTGAAACCCTCAAACACTGCTGTTGGGTAAGTGCAGCCACTGTGGCAAACAGTCTGGCAATTCCTCAAAAATTCAACAGAGTGACCCTATGTCTTGGCAATTCCACCCCTAGATGCATACCCAAGAGAAACAAAAACATATGTCTACACAAAAACATACATGAAAGTTCACAGAAGCATCATTCACGATCACCAAGACATGCAAACAATCCAAATGTCCATCAGTTCAATGGATAAACAAAATGTGATCTATCTATACAATGGAATATTATTCAGCCACAGAGAGGAATGAAGTTCTAAAACATGCAACAACATGGATGAACTGTGAAAACATCATGCTGAAGTGGCAGATGCTGGATACAAAAGGACATATACTATAAATTCCAGATACATGAAATGTCCAGGATAGGAAAATCCATAGAGGCAGGAAGTAATGAATGGTTGTCAGGGGCTGGAGAGAACGGAATGGGGCATGACTGCTAATGGATGATGTTTTCTTTTGGGGGTGATGAGAATATTCTAAAATCAATTACGGTGACAGCTGCACAACTCTGTGAATACACTAAAACCACTGAATTGTACACTTTAAAGGGGTGAATTGTATGGTATGTGAATTATATCTCAATAAAGCTGTTTAGAGGGAAAAAATCAAAAAGGAAAAAAAAATAGAAATAGGGAACATTTCCAGCCAAATGGAGACGTCTCATCTCCCACCCAGAAGTATGGCACCCTGAGAGTGAGGGTCAGGGTGTCGGCCTCCCATCTGGTACCCCACTGGGCTGGAACTCTAGGGTAAACCACCTTCACTCCCGCCACCCTGGGCCCTTGCCTACCCCCACCCTCACCCCAATCCCATGCTGGGCAGATGGAGAAAGCACTGGACTCTCAGGATCGAGTCTACAGATGAACAAAGAGGCATCTTGACAAGATACTATTTTTGAGGTGACAATCTGTTGATTTCTGTGTCTTTTCTCTCTCCAAGCTCCTTGGGTGTTAGGGGGAGGAGTTGTGCCCAAAGTCACCTGGGAGCCACCTCCCTTCCAGGCTTTTGTGTACAAAGGTCCTTTAGCAGTTTCTAAAGATCCTTAGGAGACAAGGGAAGGCATTACGTGGAGGGAGTGGAGAACAGACGGATTAAGGAAGGAGGCCTAAGGGTGAACTCGCAAGGAGGAGCCAAGGCCTCAGAAGGAAGCAGGCTCTAGCCTACAAGCCCCACGCTCCTGCCTCACTGCAGAACCCCAGCCTGGCCCTGCACACAGACTCCCGAGCTCCAGGACCAGAGGGACAGAGGCAGAGGAACAGAGCAATTAAGGGGGCAGACTCAGGAGCCAAGCGGGCAGGGTTCGAAGGTCTTGGCTCTGCATCCTACTAGCCACATGACCTAAGTGTAGGTTCCTCAATTTTTCATAGAACTCAGTCGCTTCATCTGCAAAATGGGAATAATAATGGTAGCAAGTCATGATTTGCCTCTGGGGACATGTAAGAAATTTAGAACCCTGCCTGGCACATGGAAGACACTCAATTATTTGGTTATCCATTAAAGATAATAATATCCTCTTCCATCGCCATTTTAAATCCAGTTCCACACAATGCTCTGCAAGTCTGCACGCCAGTGCCCCTGTCGCCAACTCCGCCGCACAGAGCACATGAACGAGCATAACAACAGAGGAGTTCGCGGAGGGAGCCGAGATCAACATGAGCAGGAATCAGCAGGACGGTGGCAAAATAATTATTGGAGGCTTGAGCTGGGATACAAGCAAGATTTGACTGGTATTTGTCTCGATTTGGAGAGGTGGTAGATCCTGGCACTGGAGGAGAATTTGGAATTGTGCTTCTTAAAGATACCCCTGTTAGTAAGGTTTTTGGAAGAGAAAAGAACACGAACTGGATGGCAAATTGATTGACCCCAAAAAGCCCAAAGCTTTCATAAGGGAAAGAACACTCAACCTCCCATCCCCCTGAACTCAAAAATTCTATGGGTGGACTGAGCCCAGATACTTCTGAAGAACAAATTAAATACTCTGGAGCATTTGGAGAGATTGAAAACATTGAACTTCCCATGGATACAAAACAAATGAAAGGAGAGGATTTTGTTTTCTCATATATACAGATGAAAAGCCAGTAAAGAAATGATTAGAAAGCAGAAATCATCAGCTTTGTTCTGTGAAGTGTGAAATCAAAGTTGCACAATCCAGAAAAATATGTAGGCAGCACCAGGAACCACAGCAAGGAGGAAGAGGGGCTGCAGTTGGTGGGCCAGGTGCTACTAGGGGTCGTGCACGAGGTGAGGGCCGATGCTGGAAGCAAGGATGTAGTAACTATTCCAGTCAAGGACGCGGAAATGACAGCAGCGCCTGTGGTGGCCACAGCAACAGCAGTTATGGCGGATATGATAGACGGGGGATAACCCTGGGACCTACGATAAGGACGGCATGTGCAGACTGCAGTGGCCACCGGAGAACGTGGGACAGGGCATCACGAGGGGGTGTCCATGACCCCTGCAATCACCAGCCAGGCTAATGGAAGGCCTTGCTAAACTAACCCACCCTGCAGGGTGACATGAAGACGGGTCTTCTGTCGATCTAGGATGATTATTTTGTAAAAGACTTTCTATTGTATAACACACAACTGTGGCGAACTGTACAGAGCTGCCAATTTGTTTTCTTTTTTTACTTTGTCCTTTGCTACCTGTGTTATGACTCAGATGGAGTTGTGTTTATACAAATTTTACTTGTATGATTTCATGTTAAATCTCAAATAAACGCTTCCTTATGTGATTGTTAAAAAATAGTGATAAAGGACCCTTGGCCAAGGCCTAAAGGATGCAGGTGCTGGCCAGTCAGAAAGAAAGAGGTTTTTTGTTTGTTTATTTGTTAGTTTTTAGGGGGTGGGGGGTTGTCAGGCAAAGGAAATGGTAAGTGCCAAGACACTAACAGGGAAAGGGATGTGGCTCCTGGAAACTGGAGAAAGATTTAGGACCCTAAGGCGGAGGAGGGTAGCAGGGAGGACATGGGGATGAAGCTGGGGAGGCTGGCCCTGTTGAGTTGGCGTCCAAAAGCAGCAGGGAGTTGTGGAAGGGTGTTCAGCAGCAGCATGAGGATGTAATTCAATTTGCACGTTAACAAGACCAAAACCCATCAGATTATTTTAAAGATGAAAACAGATGACAGATAGGAAAGCACTTTCTAAATGCTTAAAAAGCAAACCAGGGGCGTCACTGTAGGGTCAATGTGGGAGTCTGTCCCCTTCAGCAGGTCCTGGGCTGGGCTTTCACAAGGACAATTCTCAGGGAACTATCACCTCGCCCACTTTGCAGGTGAGGAATGTACAAGTTCAGAGAAGCTGCTTGCTGGAGACTCACTGCTCAGAAAGAGGGATCCACCCCTAGCCAGCCTGCTCCCAAAGCCTCAATTTCTGATGCCTCCAGGGCTGGGCACAGAACAAGCTCACTGAACACGGTCACCCAGCAGCATTCCTTCTGCACAGGGCTGTAATTAAACCCCTGCTTTACTTCTACAGTAATGGGCTCCACAAGGTAACCCAACATCAAAGTCCCTGTAGCTCTGGGGAGAACTACACTCTTGTTGCATAGCCTGATTTCTTAAAGTTTCAACTACACTGCTGTGAGGCTCACTGGAAGATTAAAATCCAAAGCTGTTCTTTTGTTTACCACTGAAAATGTAAGTCCAGGATTCCAGCTTTTAAACTACATCCACTACCAAAGTAATTATACCGAAGGAAAGACTGCAGGGGGATTTCAATAGGGCTTCAAAAGGCCCTTAATGACCATAGGTCCTTTTAAGTACCTTCAAACAAAAACTTGAAGTTTTCATCCTCAACATACTAACTGCCAAAGTGCTTAAACCAGTCCAATTGCTAATAAACCTGAGCTGGGGGACCTATCCAAAAGGGAAGAACCATCTATGGCAATTCCAAGACACTGCAACTATAAGTCCATTAAAACAAAGGGTCAACATCTTTACTGATGCAAAACCTTCATGAAACCCATAAGAAAAATCCTTAAAACATATATGCAAAGGAATGCGCTGATAATTCACCAAAAGGAAATTCAATTAATAAATAGAGAAAAATATCTCCAGAGCAACTCAGGAAATCCAACTTCAACCAGCGGGGTTCTGTCTGCTGGAGTTTAACTGGCAATCCTTCCTTAATGCTGGTAAGAATGTGGCCAATAGTCCCCGCTGGCTGGTGACATTTTCAAATGGACACAAGCCTTCTGGGAAGCAATTCGTAAATATATATCAAAGTCATTAAAAAACTGTCACAGCATTTCAGCTAGTAATTCCGTTTATGGGACTATATCCCCCAAAAAACTGGAAACATGAGAAAATTCTTCATATAAAACACATTCCCTGCAGCACTTTTTCAGTAAAATGACAGTTAAAAACCTGGAAAATAATAAAAATTCAATAATAGGAAATTGACTAAACAAACTCTGGTTTATCCTCTAGATGGACTATCATGCAGTTGTTAAAAAATTGGAGTTATGCAGCCTGTGTATGATAGAAAAAGCCTCATGATAGACAATTAAGGAAAAAAGCAAGACACAAAATTGGATGTACAGCCTGAGTCCAATTATGCTTTAGAAAAGTATATTCAGAGGCAGAAAACATTTTGGAAGAAGTTCTGCTTTCCCACTTTTCTCTAGTGAGCCGGCATGAGGTAGTGGAAAGGGATAAAGTCTTGGAGGCTGGTTAAGGGCACTTTGGTACCTTATTTAACAAATCTGGGGCTCCATTTTCTCATCAACCAGTACATCCTCTAAATGACCTCTCACGAGGGAAAATAAACACTTATTCTTGTATACTACTACTGTTACTTGCAACCCAAATCATTCCTAGGCAATAGTGTATTATTATTTCTCACTTTGGATTTGGTCTTGCATTTTTTTTCCAACCAACTTAAAGGTAAGTGTTTAGTGTGGTTAAGGTGCACCAACCGATCTGCTCATTGGTTAAAAAACACATGCTAAAAATTGTCCACTTGCAGCTTTCACTGAGTTCCCTCATAGAACACTAGCATTCCACTTAGGCTGAATCTGCCCTTCCAGCATCTGGGAGAGGACAATGGCCCCATCTGCAGAATGGTCCAGTTGCCCCAAACAAGCTTTTACTTAAAAAACAGGGTTAGTTTGGACTATGCAATCTCACTCCCGTGTTTACAAAGGACTCTTTCCTCACACTGCTGGGAGCCCAGCAGATGGGTAACTAATGAAGAGAACATGGCTGTTTATTTGAAAAATAAAGGCTATTTTTGCAAATGATAAATCATTGCTTGACTCTGCCCAAAGAGGAAGCCAAAAACAATATTTCTCCAGTTTAAGAACCAGCTCCTGGTCCAAAGAACAGTTTCAAAGCATCTTTCAGTACCATGCAAGAGAATTTAGACAAAAAATGAAAGCAATCTATTAAGGATTTTTGCATAAAGTTATTTAAATTTGGAATTCTAGAACAGGGGTCAGCAAACTATGGCCCTCACACCAAACCTGGGATGCCACCACCTGTTTTTATAAGTCAAGTTCTATCGGAACACAGCCACACCATTCATTTATATACTATCTATGGCTTCTTTTGTGCAACGAGCACAGAGTCAAGTTATTACAACAAAGACCTGTCTGGCCCACCAAGCTGAAAATATTTACTCTCTAGCTATTTGCAAAAAATGTTTGCCACCCCCTGTCCTATGCAATTAATTCACTTGAGTCATCTCATGGGTCCAACAAGACGACCTCATGATAGGACTAAGCTACTCACAGAGACGCAGCACAAGCCAAGAAGCTCGCCAGTCCAGGGAGGACTACAGAGATAACTCGGAGGTACCACAGTTCATCCCTCTTGATCTGGCTGAAGACACCACCCTGGGGAGACTGTCCACACAAGAAAAGCAAGCCTTCCACTTCAAATGCTAGGCAAATCCCTTTGATGGAAGATCTCTGAGGAACTCAGAGGTACCTTTCTTGATTGAAGAAAATGTCATGTGACAGTGTTAAAAAGACACCATTCTTCAAAGGGGATAAGAAAAGATAAAAATTGGTATGAGGAACAGAGTATTTACTTGGGGGTATCTGATATAGCCCAGGGGGGTAGGTAACTTACAAAAGCATCCATGCAGGGGAACAAACTCACTCCAGCTCTGATGGGCCTTGTGACCTCAGGGAAACTAAACACCGTATGTACAATGTGGAGACTGAGTTAGACGTTCTCTTAGGTCTGAACCAGTTCAAAACTCGAGGACTAGCCTCCCCGCTCAGATCATCCATTCAACATACATCCAAATCATACTTAATGAACACCTACTATGTGTCAGGCTCTGTGCTGGTGCTTGTCAGGATGCGGGGTGGGGGTGTGAATAAAATAGCCAGTAACATAAACAGGAACCCTGCTGCCATGGAGATTACAGACCACCAGAGACAATGAAAACAAGTCAAACAACACAAAGTAAAGCTAATTACAAATTACGACGAGTCTCTCAAGGACCCTTTTAGGGAAGCTGAACTACATAATAGTCGGGGGCTGCTTTAGAAGAACGGCCGGGGTGGCCTCTCTGAGGAAGTGATGATGTGCCCAAGACCAGCCCAGAGGACGGAGGAGGAGCTCGCCATGCAAGGAATTTGGGAGCGGGGGAGGGGCGAGCATCCTAGACATAGGGAAGAATCAGAGCATTTGCTGGAAGCTCCCTAGTGTGGCCCACTGGGGTTGGTAACTCACACAGCATCTCAAGGTGAACGTGTCTGGCTCTGATGGGCCAATCAAACCTCTGTGCTCCTCAGCTTTCTCACAAGAACAATGGAGAGACAGGTGAGGTGGGGCCATAGGTCTGTCCCAGCCCTGAGGAGGGACAGCAGAGAAGAGCAGGTAACAGGGAAGAGCAGCACATGGCAAACTGGGAGAGGTGAGCAGGGGCCAAATCATGCAGGGTCTTGCAGGTGATGATAAGGAATTCAGATTTTCTTCAAAGTGTAATGGGAAGCCCCTAAAGGGTTTTAAATAGGAAAATATCATTATGATTTGTATTTTTAAAAGATGACTCTGTGTTCTGGAAAACAGGGCAAGACAGGGACAAAAGTAGAAGTAGGTAGACCAGGATGTCACCTTCATCCAGGTAAGAGATACCATGAACTGTGGCAGAGGTTGGGGAAAATGGTTGAACTTGATCTCAAGTACCTGCTCTGGTCAACTGCAAGTAGCTACCCAGAACACTGTGTTGAGAAGGACTCTGAAGCTTAGACAAGGTTCAGTGGGAAAAAGTATCTTGTTTGATTAGTGATGCCTGCCACAGGTGCAGGAAGGGAAAGAGCAGCAACACGTGCCAGTATCTGTCTTCCACCTGTCTATGGGAACCTAAAGCAGTGCTGCTCACACTGTAGCGTGTGTACAACTCAGCTGGGGATCTTGTTAAAGTACAGATTTTGAGTCAGGGCACCTGGGGAGGGGGCCTGAGGTTCTGCATTTCTAACATGCTCCCAGGTGATGCTGAGGCCATTGGTCCAGAGACCTCACTCTGAATAGCAACCATCTAGAGAACGACTCCCCCGCCCTCCCCAACAGATTTGCCCAGAATGAGCATCAGTTCCCAGGACCTGGCATAGAAAGGACACTCAACAAATGCTGGTTGGAGTTGTTTTTGGTTTTTTTAAATGGCTTTCAGCCCTTAACTGCTATAAAAAGAATTCTGAAAAATTCCAGGTAGCTGACCATAAAGAGCACCACCCCAGCACCTATGTAATATGTTGTATGTATCTTCTGGGGACATGCACTAGTGAATTGAAGATCATTAGGGGATTGGGGGGGGGTGTTCAAAAAAAAGAAGTAAGGAGAATACAAAGGCTAGAAATCTGCTTAACGAGGCTGATTTTAATTACCATATTATTATCTGAACAGGAAGCTCTGTGGGGATAACAGGGGACTACGATAAGGAAATAAAGTAGGAAAGAGGGGAGCTGCTGCAGGACTGAGAAGAGCAGCTCCCGTCTCCTGCTAGACTGCACTGCATCACGATAGCAATGCTGACTCCTACAAAGCCCCAAAGGGGAATCTGTGCCCCCTGCCTGGATGCCACCACTCTTCTGATCCATAATCCCAACGAATCCAAACTTCGGCCGAGTCCAAATTTCCCTCCCAAAGACAGATTCAAATCGGGTCTGAAACAAGGATCTCAGCCAGACCCTGCTGCCTGCAGATGTATTCTGCTGGCCAGAGGACTCGGTGTTACATAAATGCTGCCAAAACCCAAAGGCTCAGTCCAAGGCATTCAGTGTCCCTGGAAACCAAAGCCCCTTTTCTAAAATAAACAGACCCAATAAGCCCCAAGAGCTGTCTATCAATCATATAGCCTACAGATTCTTTCTCCCTCTTTTAAATTCAGAGAATTACAAAAGCCTTAATTTTTAAAGAGTTTACCTTAAGAGTGCACATTCATTTCCAGGGGGTCCATTAAAAAATAACGAGAACATTCTCCTGTTGTGGGGAGCACACACTTCACTTTTGGGCTTCTGCTGGTTCCAGCCCCAAACTCCCAGACAACAGTAATTCAACTTATTCTGCACCTTTCTGAGTGGTTGCATGTTAACATTAAACACAAACAGTGCTTTTCAGGTCCTTAGGATGTTGAATGAGACTGCTCTTCAGATAATGTAAGAAAAGATGAGTCATCTCTAGGATTAGCTGTTAGGAAGGACTGGGGCAGCAGAGAAGTCATTTGTATGTGATGGATTGAGAACCTTGGATGAATCTGGCTCTTGCTAGAATGCCAGAGCGGGGCTAGGTGCTGGCTCATTGCCAAGGGTACAACACAGATGCCCCAGTGCTTCATCTGTCCAAATGGGGTTAGTTAAAAGGCAGGAGAGCCTCTTCATTAACTCCAGCATGTTATGGGAAAGTTAAATACAACAAGAATGACAAAGTAAATGTGGGGTTTACTGAAGGAAATGCATTTTTTTGGTGTTGCTGTTGCTTTACTTTTTATTTTATTTTTAGGAAACACTTTTTAATAGATGAGGAAGGTTCACTAAGCTCAGAACTAAGAAAAAGATTTGTTTGTATTTTTCTGGGATCTGATCAAATCCCTAAGTCAGAGCCCCAAATCTTCAAACAGTTCAGGAGAGGACCTTACATATTCCATCTGCCTCTACTTTGCAAAGGTACCTGGACTGACCCCAGATGGCTACCTCAAACTTTATGTCATATCCAATATCAAGGACAAAAGATGCCTTTTAAAAAGAGGCTCTATTAAGACTTCAGCCATCTTTATCTCTGATCAACGCCAAAGGCTTTGTTCCTTAACATAATAGATGTGAGAAGCGACTTTCAACGAAGCAAATGGATGTTGAGATCTATAGAATGGCCTTGGCCTGAGAAAATAGCAACATCTAATAAGCCCAATAGCTTTCACCTGGTGGGCAGTGCCCAGGCCTAATTCTGAACTGCTCTTGTGTCCAGCACTGCTCTGAATCCATAGCTAATGTTAACTGAATTCTGTCCCTAAAATACTGTCACATTCGCCTTGGGCTCTTTTGTTAGGGACTGTGGAAGCATCCAAAAGGCTGACTCCATCAAGCCTGTCGTGGAGGACCATCTGGTTTTGTGCCTGCTTGCTAATGTGTTTATATCTGAGGCAGAAAAAAAAAAATTGACTCAGGAAAGATCGATCGGAAAGTTCAGTGATGCCTTCATGCTTCTGTACCTGCTGCTGCTTTAGAATCCTTCAGAAAGCTCTGCCCATCTCACCCTTTCTATTTTGGCCTGGAGAACTCCTCTTAAACCTTCAAACCTAAAATGTGCTGTCACTTCCTCCAAAAACCCTTCCCTGATGCCCTTCCTACACCAGAAGGGGCTGCATTCGTGCTGCCCCTGGAACTCGCCAGGCTGCACATCTCCCTGCTAGGCCGTGGGTTCCGAGGACAGGGACTCGGTCTCAGGTCCACATCTCACACCCCACACTGGGCCGGGTCCAATCCATGGCAGGCCCTCTGTAAATGTGGGCAAGGGGGTGGGGTGGCGGGCAGAGGGAGGTGCATGACTTGCACATCTCTTCCATTCTTGACTTCCATCTGCGTCTGAAGGCTGACGCAGATGCCCAAAAACCTACTGCTCAAGTGGATCAGTATTTCACACTCTGAGAAAGAAATGAAAAATATCTCACTGCAGCCCTCTGATAACAACAAACAGGACAGAGGACAAAAGGTCCCCAAATGCAAAGCCGTCCCAGGGGCAAGGACTGCAATCTCTGGCACTGGCATGAGAAGATCTGGGCTTCCATCTCAGCTCTGGCCTATTATCCACATGGCCTTCAACGAGCTGCTTATGTAAAAAAGGAGAAAATGCTGACCAGGAAGTGCTCAGCAAACACCTGGCAAACAGTAGCCACCATGACGGCTTGTGAGGGGGAGTCCTCTCTGATACTCAGGCCTCACCTCGGCCTAAGGCACAGATGTCAGGTGCCACATCCAACTCAGTCAAGTACTCCTCTCACCTGGTCTTTTTTTTTTAAGAAATAATAATAGTTAATGCTTACTGAATATTACCTCATTCATTTCATTTTATAGTCATAACAGCCCATAAAGGAGGTGCTGTCCTTACCTCAATTTCACAGATAATAAAGCTGAGGGCCGGGGAGGTTAAGTAACTTGCCTGATGCCACACAGCTGGTGAGCAGAAGAGCTGGCTTCACCTCAGTCGGTCTGACTGCAGGAACTGGACCCTTACGCGTGACTCTCACGGACAAGAGCACATTCCAGAATTATTCACTTCAACAGGAGGCAAGCACCCAAGTCCCAGGTTTGAAACCCAAAGACCTGGATTCAAGTCCCAGCTGGGATGGATGCAGCTGAGTCTCCGCCTTTTCACTTATAAAGTGAGACTAATAACATCTACACTAGAGACCTCAAAAGGTTGGCAAAAGATCGAAAATACCCTGCAAACCATAAAGCCTCAGTCCAACAAGAAGTGGCCGATGCTACTCCTGTTTCTGCCAACACTGGAAGTTCACAGAGACATGATCCCAAACGAATGCCCCTTTGAAGCAAACCCTGAAGCTAGTGGCTATCTTTTACCATGTTGGCTTTTTCTCTGATGTTTAAAGTAATGCACGTCCACTGTGGAAAATGTGGAAGGAAAAGTTCAAAGAAGAAAATAACCATTGCCCTTAATCCCACCAGCTCTGCATGTTTGAGAAATTTCCAGACAATCAGTGGGCCTGGAGCAGAGCAAGAACAAGCAAGAGTGGAGCAAGGTTGATGGAGAATCAAAGAAAACATGGAAATAGGTCCAAGAGCACTTCAGGAATAAGCAGCTATAGAAGAACCAAGGGAAAAAACACGTACCCAGAATCAGACCCACAAGAAAGGACAGTAAAATGTTTTAAAAGAGGCAACTTAACACCAGCAAGTGGCTATTATAGGGGTTGGTAAATTACACTCCATGGGTGAAATCTAGCCTATTTTTGTATAGTTTTTACATGTTAAGGATTATTTTAAAAAAAAAGGAAAAAAAGAGGATGTGATAGTGAACATATAAGGCCCACAAAGCCTAAAATATTTACTATCTGTCCCTTTACAGAAAAAGTTTGTCAACCTCTGGTCTATAAGATACAATAGAAAGTAAGCATCTACTCCATATAGTTCAGAGGCAGAATGTGGTTTGTGTACATTCTGGAAGAAATCCAAACACCAAGGGGGGGCTGCCCAGACACAAGGTAGTGAGGACACCATCCACTCATGTGCAATGAGGGTGTGTGTGGGCATGCAAGCAGGCAGCACGGTAGGCACCTGGGGTCTAAAGGAAGCCAGGATTAAGTCACAAGAGGTAACAAAGAAAAGAGGAGTCTGAAGGACATGTCCACAGGAATAAATCGAAGCATGCTTATTTGAGAACCTCGAGGACAGGCATCTCCCAGTGAGCAGCTGCCAATCAATGGAAATTTACCAGCATTGTTTCACCTTCCCAATTTGCTGTGTGACCTTGGGCAAGGGCCTTAAGCTGTCTGTGTCTCAGCTTCCTCATCAACAGAATGAGGATTATAATAACATCTACTACAGATGGTGTGAGGATTAAAAGAGTTAATGTGCATATAGTTCTCAGAATAGTACCTGGCACAAAGTAAACACTACTTAAATGTAGCCTTTATTATTTTTATCATCACGCCTCTTGCTGAACGACTTGGTGCAAAGGGAGGGAGATGGGAGAGCTCCCCATCAGCATGCTTGTGAGTTGGACTGGGATTGTAGGGTCAGGGAAGGCACTCTGCTGTAACCAACTCTCTCTCCGTGTTCTGAGGAGTCCCAAAGAGGAGTGGACCACTTGGGGAGCAGGTGGGAAGAGGACATTATCAACAGAGATGCTGGAGAGGCAGGCAGGGGCCAGTTTATGTGAGGCACTGGAGCCACGACTTCGTAACAAACGCAATGGGATGCTCCATTAGTTCTCTTTTCAGTGCTTCCCCACAAAACTTCCATGGTTAAACCCAAGAAGAGGGTTGGCCCCTATGAACCATGAACATCCCACCTGGCCACCCACTGGACACCAACCAGGTGAGGTGCAGATTTCTCAGATTCAATGACCCTGAAAGCCATCATCTGGAACAGCTGGACCCCAGCCTGCACCCTCACCTGCAACCTCTCCCGCCCCACTCAGCCCTCTCTGTATTAGTGACAAGCTTGTCATTCTTAAGAAGTATGCGATTACTACAGCATGCTTCACAGAAATTGCTGAGTGGAATGAAGGAGGAAGGGGGGAAAAAACTTCTCCTTCATGTAATTCATATATGGGCAAGAGCTACAAACAATTCAGGGCGCTAAAATTAAGTTGCTCCTCTGCCAATGAAGACGATGCACATCAAGGCAGACTGTAATAAAAACGTACTTAGTGTGTATAGCACATATTTATTCATTTTTAGAAAATTTGCTATGCTGCCACCCCCTTTTTCCATAAAATCTGACCATCCTACTCAGTTTCTATTCTTATCCCTTGCTCATTTGCGTAATTTTAACACACACTGAAGAATATAGCTAGCCTAAGAATATTTTTTTATAATTACACCCATCACAGGAACTGTCAGTATCTAATGAAGGATAATTTCAGCTATTATAAGAAGCTTAAAAGATCATTTTCATGAATAATTCGTAATATGAATCATTAAATTCAAACAATGTCAGAAATTACAAAAAAAAAAAAAAAGAAAAGAAAAAATATTTTAGGTGTCTAAAAGTACCCAACCCTTTAAAGGCAGAAACCAGTTTCTGACATGCCCAGAAACAACACACCACTAAGGAGAAGACTAGCAAGGAAGGGAAGAAAACATGCAAACCTGCTCATGTCACTTCCTCTTTGAATTCTTCTCTGGGTCCCCAATCCAAGAACAAAAGCCAAGCCTCTCAGCAAGCCAGCCAGAGTCCTCCTCGCTCTGGCCCCTGCCTGTCTCCCCGGCTCATCTCTCACCCCCTCCTCCTTGACACACCACTCTCGTGCCACCCAGAATCCTACGCAGAGCCCCAGCTCCCAGGGCTTTTGTGTCACTACACACAATGTTCCCCTGCCTTCCTCTAGGAAAGAAAATATGCCTGAAAATGAAATAAACCCACACTGGAAGTAGAGCCAACAGTCAGAGAGATCTTCCTGGTAAACTGGTTGAGCACCTGGATTCAGCCAGACTTGCACCTCACCTTCACAGTTCTGTGAAATACCAAATTTTCTTGTAGGCTTCAGTTGGTTTATATTATTTTCCAAAGGGAATTAAAAAGTTCTTATTACCAAATAAGGCTGAAGACATCAACAGACCCTGAGGTAATAGAATCATGGCTCACATGCATCTCTGGGGCAGAGAAAAGGGTCCAAAGGAGAGCACTCAGTAGAAGACACCCTGGGACCCAAGGGGGGAGGGCAGGGGCGGTGATGTGTGTGTAAGTGAATGTTAGGGGAGGGGAATGATGAGGATCAACTGGGCTAGACAGGAGAGGGGACAGGTGACTCTGCAATGGCTTGGACATCAGGTGTGCTCCATGCTGGATGGTGACAAAGCACCCCAAATCTGCTCTCTTTGGGGAAGCATGAAGACCAGAGGATGGTCCCATTTCCAAAGAAATTTGATCTGTGTCCCACCTTGCAACTATAAAAACATTGTGTAATAAAATATGGATGAACTTCCAATAAGGGAAATAATGTTTATAAATTAAATAAGGAAGGGAGGGAGAGAGGATTGGCTTTGACTAACAAAAATATCTAACTTTTTAACTAGACAATGACATTCCACAATACTACCCCTTTCTAGAAAACAATGTTTTTCAAACTACAGGTCATGTCCCTTTAGTGGAGTGGCAAAATTAACTCAGTGAGTCACAACTGATGCTTTTTAAAATGGAACAGAACAGAAACATGAGGACGTTTTGCCTACAGTGAAGGTAAGCATCATTCCTGGAGAGTTGTGACTCAATTACACAGACGAACAACCGCACATGCTTAAAAATTTATTTCTTACTGTGGCTCATAGGAGAAAAAAGATTGAACTCCACTTTTATAAGAGATGTTGGATCAAAAAATAAATTAAGAAAAACAACAACAGAGTGTCAAATTGGAGAGGATTTTTGATGACATACTGGTTTCAGACCACAAGGCGAATGACTGGCACTGGGCTGCCCAAACTTTAACCCAGCAACCACACTTCTGTCAATCTTTCCACCAAAATAAACCCCAGCCTACCCCCAGAATGCAAGGGCACAGGCACGAGGGGACTTACTGCAAGACTGTTCATGATGGCACAAACCTAGTGAGCAACCTAACTGCCATCTGTAGGAGAATGCTTTTAAAAATTACAGCATAGCAAGATGGTAGACCCTAATATGCAGATATTAAAAAGAATGCCTGAGATCTATATTGATCTGAAGGAAGGCTCATGACCGTTAAGTGATATAATATTATTTGCAAAAGGCAATGTAAATAAGAGGTCAGCAAAACGTTTCTATAAAAAGCCAGATGTTAATTATTTTCGGCTTTGTGGACTAGATGGAGACTCTCCATTGCAACTATGCCCATCTGTCGTTGCAGCAGCCAGAGACAATGTATAACCAAACAGGTGTGGCTATGTTCCAATAAAACTTCATTTACAAAAACAGGTGGCATGCCTGTGGGCTGTAGTTTGTCCTAATATAGACTATAATCCTTTTTGGGAAAAAAATGAAATAGGTAGAAAGGGTATGGGTATGTTTGTAGAGTATGGATTCATGTAAGTTTACATACATCAATTATCTAAAGAGGTAGTACTGGGGAAGATATAAACTTCTTTATATATCTCCATATTGCTGGACTTGTTAAGAGTACTATTACTCAAAAAAATGCCAATAAAATATTCAATTATAAAAAATCATATGAAATACAAGGTATCTAGTGATTGCTTTTACTGAAATCAATACTCCAACATATTTAACCAATATTTTTTGTGATTGCAAGTAACAGATGGAATCTTCCATAACTGATATTTAATTGCATGCCGACTGTCATGCAAAAGCTCTCCACTCACAAATTGCCCACACAAGATAGAAAGAGTAATAACAAGTCAGCAGAAACCAAGAAAATGAATTTTATTCTCCTCTCCCAATGAGGGACCAAATGATCTAGAAAGAGTAGTTTAAAACTTAAGTTCATAATAAACCTGAGAGCCACTGTTAATTGAGCCAGGTGTTACCATCCACATTTTACAGATAAGTTTACGCCTCCCCAAGATGTCATGACAATTCAGCCTCGCACAAGATTTGGAGCTGGGTCTGAATTCTAGATTAGTGAAATTCTCTTATACTCACCAATAGCTCATAAATAGTGCATATGTCCATGGTAAATGCAATCCTTGGTGCTACAAAGGAGCCCTAGATTCACAGGGGAAATAAGACTACCACAGCGGACAAGGCAAGGAAGCAGCAAGGCAGCAACCGCCAGCTGGCACGCCCATGGAGCCCTACTTTCTGTCATCTTGGGCACACATGACTGGGTACTGACAGGCTCCTGACACAATTCACACTCTTACTGCACCATTGCCTGATTTCCCTATTAAAATCCCCTCCAATTGTTTGACGGTACTGGTTTTTTTGTGTTTTTTTTGTTTTTTTTTTTTTAACTCCTTCAGTTTTCTTCTTGGCCCAAAAAAAGTCCGTATGTCCAGTAATGGTGGGGAGAACCCACTAAACCATTCAGACAGAGGATGCTTTTCCAGCAGTGTCCTAACAGCAAATCTCTATGCCTATCTGGAAGGATATGTTCCAATAATGTTGAGGGTTTGTAAGTGACTTCTATTATCCCCCTTTTTTGCTTGACTATTTTTAAATTTTTTACATTGACTATAGTTTCGTTTTTCAACAAGGAAAGAAAACACAAATTGTTTTTCAACACAATCAAGTTGCTGAAAAACAATTATAAGGCAAGCCACGCTGAGTTAAGCAGGTAGCTTTGGGCCCGTGGGTGAAGTGTTTGCTTGCTGTCAATTCCAAGTCCTTCTTTTCACCCAGAGGGAAGCCAAGACCACAGGAAACTGCAGGCACCATCCCTCGTTGCCCAGCAATGAGAACCCTGCACTCTGCTAATGGCATTAAAATGAGGTGATCCAGATGCAAATGAAGGCAAAAGTACTTAAAGGTAGAGCCAAGCTTGGCCTAATTGGCTCCACCTGGAGGAAGAAGGGCTTTTGGGGGGACTGGCTCCCCAAAATGGTGAGATTATGAGGAAAGAAATGGAGAGAACTAGACGAACAGTAGGGACTCTGCCAAGGTGAGTGCTGCTGGGTACAGTCCCCACCTAGAAAGCCTCCCAGTAACACTGGTCAAGAGCTGCACATCTACATCCAGGCCTGCTATGCTCGCTGGCTTGGCTGCTTGGGAGAAACGCCTGGAAAGGCTGGCCCTTCCTTCTGCCCCTGCCTGGAACCCAAGCCCATGAGCTCTAGGTAGGCAGACACCATGTCTCATTCACACCCGGGTCAGGGCATCAAAGACCCAGGCCCAACTGCTCACCAGCCTGGACCTTGGGCAAAGCCCTTGATAACGAGGCTGATAATCACAACAATGAGGATCTAACACCCATGTGGATGGCAGGGACTTCAATCCAGACAATTTGGCCCCACTCTACACACCTTCCCTGACCTTCCTGAGGTCAGTTCCCCTCTATAAAGTGGGGATGATAACAGTACCTACCTCATAGTAAGGTTGCCTGTTGAGAAGTTAACCACATGAGTGCTCGATCGTGTAAGCTCTTATTATTATTACAAGGTTCTCAATAAAGTCACTCATTCACTCACATTTCACCAAACATCTACCGATCAGGTCCACCAGGGGCCAGGCACTGATGAGAAGCTGGGAGCACAACAGCAAGCAAACCCAAAGCCAGTCCTACTCACATGGAGTCTGCATCCCAGTAAACTTTTGTCAAATAAGTCACTAAAGGAAGGAAGAAATAAAAATGTACAAATACAAGATAAGCAGCCACACTACAGATCTAGGAGTGGCCAAGTAGGAGCAATGATGAAGCAGAAGCCACGGGGTGCTTCCTGGAGCGGTGGTTTTTGACTGGTGAGCAGGGGCCGTGCCAGGCAGAACAAGAGGATTCTAGGACAAGTGAGGAGACAGCACAAGGGTGAGGAGGCACCCGACAGCAAGGGCAGGCAGGGAGGATGCTGCTTCTGGATCACAACGATGCAAGTGAGGCCATAAACCAATGAAAGGGCCCCAGACCAAGAGACTGGCTTGATCTCTTTGTCAAATGTCTATTTTTCTTTTCAGTCCAGGAAAAAGAAAACATTTAGACAAGTCACTCTTCGCTGAGGCAAGGAAGCAAAATGACCAGTTGCCTTATGAAAGTTGTAATTAGAAACTTAAAGCGGAGCAGTTTTCAAAACCAAAATGGCATTTAACAAAACAAGCCACGTGTCAGCTTCCAGAAAGGAGAGGAGTCGAAAATCAAAGGAGACACTGACTGACAAACTGCACAACGATAATCACCAAGCCAAGACAGCCCTAAAAAGTAACAACAGCAACAATAAATATACGTCTGGACCAGGGCTCCGAAGGAAGGAGCTGAAGCACTCCAATTGCTCCCATTTTGTCTCTGGGCCTTTGTTTTCTACCAAACAATAAAAACGGAAAAGAACAAAAATCATGAACTGATACTTGGTATTTCCAGGCAATTGTTTTTGCAATGATTTGGGAGAGGAAAGCGTCCTGCCGAGGATAAAAGCAAGTTGAGCAAACAGAACATTACCCACATTACGCCTTATGGAGGCCTCGGGAAAGACATGGGCCACTTCCAGGGGCAGGGACTGATGCCTCTTGCCACCAGGACCCTGTAATTTTGATGACGCTTTTCCCAATAGTGATGGCACAAAGGTGTGCCTCTGGGGACTCTAGCAACCCTCCCTCTCCCACATAATTTCTATCAGCCTCGCTGTTCCCAAAGTCATCGGGGGCAAGAACCGCTGGCCATGTACCCAATATCCATTGCCCCCGCCTCTTTCCTTATATACCAATTAAGCCACCAAATTTCCCAGCCTCCCTTGCAATTAGGGGTGGCCAAAGAGCTGTAAGTAAAAGTCACTGAGTGGAGCTTCAAGAAAAGCTCCTGAAAAGAAGCTTATTAACCTGAAAGCTTTAAATCATTATAGAATTCTGCTGTGAAATGCATTCTCTGACCTGCCTCACTTCCTGCTTCTATTTGTCTGAAATGCAAATGGGATGGTTGGTGCACTGGCTGCCACATAAGTACCATGAGGCAAACACAAAGATAAAACGCCAAGCACTGAAGGTGGTAGAGCAGAAAGAGAGAAGCGGTCTGAGTTCCCAATGACCACAGAACCACCAAATCAGCCCTGAACTACCTACTTCTGGACTTCTGTCAGGTGAGAGAAAAACCACCTACCTTGTGGAAGCCACTGTTGTTTGGGTTTTCTTTTTTATGCAGCCAAACCTAGTCCTATCATGGATATACTATCCAAAAAAAAAAAAAAAAAAAACATACAAACTCAATAAAAATAGCATGCTTGTCACACAGATGCAGTCTCAAGACAACATCTCTAAACCTCCTTTCTAACAATTAACCACTAAACCTCTCCTATATAAAAATTCTGGAACTACTACTGTTTCCCACATCACTCAGTGGCATGATCAACTGTGCTTTTGCTACCCAGCTTCTTCTCTTCTCTCATCAGAATCCACTTCTCTTTTTTGGGAATCTGCCCCTCTCCTTTTCTCAATCCATAGTGTTTAGAGGGGGCTTGAACCATCAGAGTCTACATCTTCCTCCCCAGTTCCCAGGATTAGTTTAAATGAGGCAAGCCCTCCAAGCTGGGCCAATAGGAGTTAATCTGGAAACGTCTCTGGGTATAATCAATAAGCCTTTTAATTATTTTTTTTACAGAATAATCTGAAATAAACATGGAAAAATACAAACATCAGTTAAATCAGGGTGGTGGGTACATTGAGGGTTGGGTACATTGTTTACTGGACTTTTTCAGTAAATTCTAACTTTAGAAAATCAGACCTTTGGCCACTGTGCCCTGGAGTGCCCTTCTAATGCCTGGCAGCACTGAGCACTCAGCCAGGCCCAGGTACTCAGGCTACCTGTCCAAATTTTTGTTTAAAGGTCAAGAAACGAAGCTGATCACACAATTACTGTTTTATCAGGATAATGGACTGCAAAGCTTTCAAAGAGGTTTACTCTACAATTATCACCATAATTAGTTACCCATTTTCAGAAAGTAATTTAAAGGTGTTCTGCTAACATGCCTTGACCCTCTATAGCCTGGATGCCCCTCAAAATGCATCCCCAACCCAAAATAACACCAACAATTGCCTGGTACTTTACATGTCATCCCTTCTAAACTTTGAATAATTCTATAAAATCAACATCATTATCACTATTACTCAGATGAAAATACTAAAGCTCCGAGTTAAGCAGAAGGTATTCCAAGAACACGGAGCTAGTAAATGATGGAAGCTGAGGTCGGTCCACGCGACTGGAAACCTGTGCCCATCTTTCCCCTCTACGCTCCTTCATGATGCAATGGCGTCTCTATTACCACGTAAAGGAGGGGTCTCGTGGAAGAAGAAAAAAATGCCAACAGACTGCCATGTCTACACACACCACACAACTGGAAAATGGGAAGTCAAAGGTTCTAGTCCCTCCAGCTCTGACCTGGGTCCCCGAGTGACTGACAGCATACGATTCGGTTTCAGTCATCCAGGAGGAAGAGGGAAGTGGAGTGGATTTTTCTCAGGATAAAGTGGTAGATGTGAACCAGTGCAACAACCCAGCCCCGGCAGGGCCTCCCCACACGGGCATGCATGGTAGGTCACCTTTTCACCTGCAACCGAGACCCCAAAGTGAAGCAACGCGTCTTATCACCGGAACACATGTGGAAGACTGAACTCACAGCAGGTAAGTGCAAGTGTTGAGGCGGGCACAGACTTCGCAGCCGGACCTAGGTGGCAATCCTGCCTTGGCCACTTTCTAGGAGGGTGGCCTTGAGCACATCAGCATATCAACGTCTCAGGGCCTTGGCCTCTTCACATCTGTGAGTTGGGGACAATAGCACCAACCTCACAGAGCGGTAACAGGGGCAGAGATGGTGCATGTGATGAACATGGCACAGGGGCCGGCGCGTGACAGGTACCCACCCCCCGATGAACAGGAGCTTTTGCCATGACTCAACTGAGGATGGTTAAAAGGCCTCATGGGCAAAGGCTGATCTGTGTCCTGGCATGTATTTGTAATAATCTATTTGTTTATGTGCTTATTGTCCATCTCCCTCACTAAACTGTCAGCTCAGGAGCAGAGCCTATGCCTGTCATATTCACTGAAGTATTCAACTTGGCCCGACACCTGGTGAGTCTGCCCATGACGATGACGGAACGAATGAACTGGCACCCAACTTCATATCTGCACAACACCTACTGTTTATTTGGTCAATTAAAAAAAAACAAAATCTAGTTTCTAAGTTATAGACCTTCGTCCTTGCACGATTTTACAGTCTGGCTGAGGAGACCAAGAACACAAGCAAGGCCTGATTGCAAAAAAACTCATGAAAGCATATAATTAAATGCTAGATTTTCATTATTACTGATAATAAGCGCACGGGAGTTTAGAAAACTGAAAGATCAATGTGACTGGATTTCTTTAAGGTGATAGGAGAGCTATATCTTATAATAAATGCAACATCTGGCCTGACAGAGTAGAAGGGAAATGGCAGTCCCACAAGGGGAAATCAGATGAGCAAAATTCATGGTGGTGAGAAGTGACCAGGTTGGGGGCATGTGGCGAGACAAGAGTGACTGCAATGAAAGCTTCACTACGAGAAGCAAGAAGGAAAGGACACTGGACATGGATGAGAACGGCCAGTTCCAGTGGCCCATGCAAGTCAGAGAGTGGAGATGAAGTGTGGTCCCTAAGGGGGAACAGGGCAGGTGGGGGGAGGTGGACAATAAAAACTCTGCATTAACTTGTAGGGTGGTGTGCATGGGCTTCCTTGTACCTGCCTGATCGTCTAACCTATCTGGAAAGACAAATTCTCAAGCCAAATTTGGATTCAAGAGGAAAAATGTAACCCTCATTGATCTGAAATGTCTGTGCCTGGCCAAGAATCAGAGTGTGTTGGCACATTTGGAGCATATTTGCTGACCATGAACTTCATTAATTTGAAAGTGATATCTTGTAAGGCAGTGGTTGCGATCTTGGCTGCACACAGGAATCACTTGGGAGGCTTTAAAAGCATCCTGATGTCTGGGTCCACCTTGTCATTAATGGATCTAGGTGAGGCAAAGCACTGGAATTTTTTAAAAGTTCCCCGGTGCCTCAATATGAAGCCAAGATTGAGAACCTCTGCTCTAAGAAGGGGGAAGACAGGATGGTGGTTTACAAGGAAGCTGATGGGGAAGAAGACAAGTGCTCTCTTCTGCTGGGATTGCTGGGAAGGTTAAACCTGGAGCTGCTGGCTGCTATCTTGCCAGCACAAGGAGAACACCTGCCTGAGAATGGTGCCAACACACAGAGGGTGCCCAGCTGGCTCATTTGGGATCATGGGAGCAGAGGTGCACATCTCTCCCCAGCTCTGCATTCTGTCACACCATGTTGGCAGCTTGAAATTGGCCATGGTGGGAATTTACCCCATGGAAAGCAGCACACACCCAAAAATGAGGACCTTTCCCCCCAGAGAGCCAGGTGTTAAACAATTATCAGCATACCACTGCCAATACTGAGAAAAGCAGAGCTGAGAAATGGAAAGAAACCAACTCTTGATGATAGTGTTTGAGACCCTGGATCAAGCCATCCCTGAAGGCAGATACTTTTGGACTTCCCTTTTGTGCTTGGGTCACATCAAATTGGACTTTATGACTCTTGTAATCAAAAGAGTGCTGAATGATGAAGCCCATGGAAGAGCCAAAGCCATGATATAACTGTAGTCACAAGAAGCAGAAACTATAATTGATCAGAAGACTCTAGTTGGAAGCAAAACTGAAAGAGGCAGTTACGTGGGGTATAGCAATTTGTTGATGTGGCATTGGAGTAAAGACCCACGAAATTGTCCACTGCTGAGCCCTTTGTAGCTGCCGTGGGCCTGGAATCACCTAACTGCCATAAGGCCAGGTCCTCGGATTTGTATTCATTCATTTTACAAATGTTTGTGGAGCAAAGATGGATCAAGCAGTATGTGAGGCACTCTGAACACAGCAGGGAAGAAACAAGCAAGGCCGCTGCTCTTGGGGACTGTACAGTATGGGTTGGAATACAGACAGCAAACAAGTAAGGGAATAAACACTGCAATAATGTGAGATACTGACAAGTGCTGAGATGAAGTTAAAGGCAGAGATGGGATAAAGAATGAGGGAAACGGCACAGCATGCGGCGGGGTGGTCAGGAGGCAATGACATATCAGCAGAGACCTGGATGACAAGAAGTCAGCCACACAGAGACGGGGAGAAGAGCAGCCCAGCAGAGGGACAGCAATTGCGAAGGCCCTGAGGCAAGAACCAGCCTGGAGGCCGGCTGGGGCAGAGACAGCGGGTAAGCGTGGTAGGAAACGAGGTCAGAACTTAGGGAAGAGTCAGTCATACCAGGCACTGAAGACCAACATCACACGTCTAGGCTGGGAAACCACGAAGGGGTTCTAAGCAACAGAGGGATGGGATCTGCATTATGTTTCCATGAGATTCCATGTTTAACCCATTGGAAGCACACACACGTATGCACACATGCACACACACACACTAATTTTGGTGGCTTGCTCCTCCTTGCAACCAAAGAAGTCTTCCTCAAACAAAGGCGTCTTTGCCTCTGTGCGCACTGGGAGTGAGGATGACAGGCCACCACGTGGGGATGCCCAGAAGCCTACAACGATTCACACTGCAGGACAAACGCTTACAGTGTACGTTCCTTTGGAACAGAGGCTCTAGGATTCATATAGCCCACGACTATCCATCTGCACCATCAGACTCCCAAGCCATCCTGACCACTTTGCTGGAAGCCCAGGAAAACATGATCTCAGTAAGAGCTCAAAGCACAAGCAGGTGTGGAACTGGGTCTCTAAGCACACCACCCACCAGCCCAGATGCAAAAGGCAAGAGAAGCTGGCAACTTCCGGGTTTTTTTTTTTTTTTAACTTCTTTTGCATCTTAGAGCAAACTTTTAAAATTGCTCCCAAGCTTCCCTCATCTGTCAGATTCCTCCCACTACATCTCCTCCCTTGCTGCTGATTACTCTGATTGCCACTAGCAAGAGCCATTTCTTCTTCTTTTCTCCCCAAGTCTATGGCAGATTAACTAAATGGAGATGCCAACCAGAGCTTGATCCCTTAAAATCCATCACTATGGAATGGTCTCACGGTGGCCAGCACAGATTATGCCAGTGGAACGTACCCTAATTGGGTGGGGGAGCCTCACAACACAGGAGCAGACACTGTATATTTGGAAAGCTCTAGACTCAAAGAAATAACCCTTCAAGATGACAGGATGGACTTCATATTCAGTAAGGATACAGTCGGTCGTAGAGCTTATGAGCTATGGAAACCTAACTCAAGCTTGAAGACAGGGGTGGGAATGGAATTATTGTTCATAATACTAATAAGCTCAGGGCACAACTCTCATATCAGGTATGGCTGGCTCCAGGGCTCGGGACTTGGCACCTCTCTCCTCAAGTCATGACCTCATTTCCAGGTTCCATTTGGAGATGAGATGGCAACAGTGGTCCCAACATCCAAAGCCTCACAGGAAAGAAAGAACTCCTTTCTAGATAAGTCTACTAATGTCCTGAGACCCAGCTGGGGCCAATGGCTGAAGTCATGTGCACGGCCAAGGACACAGCCCCACCTGCATCACAGGGACTGACAGTGAATGAAGACACTGGTCAGATGAAAACTGGAACAACAGGACCAGACACAGTAGAGAGCATAAATGTCCACTATGCACAGGCACAAGGGGTGGCCACTCAAGCCACGTGACAAGAGCAAACCCAGGTCCTTCTGGGATTCCAGTTCAGCTGCCCCTGGCAGGATCCTCTCTTCTTTTGGACAAAGAGCAAGCTCAGATTCTCAAGCAAATGCACCTGAGAGCACTCCAGGAGAAGTCCAACATCTAGCAAGAACTGTGTAGCAGAGACCATCCTAAGAATGTCCACCCCATGGGGACATCAGAGAAAGCAGCCCCACAGCAGCACATGTCACCACTGACCATCCAAAAGAATGACCCCCAACAGCACTGCCCAGCACCTTGAGGCCACCTGGCAGTGGGCAGACCAGGTGGTGACAGGAAGGATTATCTGTCAAGGTGAGTGTGTGACTTGGACAAGGGCTTCCCTTGCTGGGGCAGAAAAGCCCACCATGCCCAGGTGTGGGGGAGGGACTGCGGGCTTTCCTGGCCCAGGTGTAGCTGGAAACGACAGGCCACAACTCTCCTGAACCCGTCTTCAAGTCTGTCCACCGGGGGTCCTCTGACCCATCGAGTATATGTCTCCCACCACGCGTTCCCTCAGGCGAGGGTGAAGGTCGTCCCCGTGCCCAGCATAAAGTTAAGACCTCATTTTAACAGAGTATCTGTAGCACTTTCCTTTTGTTGCTGTAACTTTTGACCACAAACCTAGCGGCTTTAAAACAATGCAAATTTATAATCTGAAACTTCAGGAGGTCAGAGGTCCAAAGTGGGTCTTACGGGCTAAAATCAAGGTGCCGAGATGGCTGTGTTCCTTCTAAAGGCTCCAGGAGAGACACTGTTCCCTTCCCTTTACCAGCTTCTAGAGGCCACACACAGTCCTTAGCTGATGGCCCCTTCCTCTATCTTCAATGCACATCACTCCACCCTTTGCTTCCGCTGTCACATGTCCTCCCTCCCTGGGACCCTGCCTCCCACTTAAAAGGCCCTTGTGATCAGGCCCACCTGGATAATCCAGGGTCATCTCTCCATGTCAAGCTCCCCAGCATCATCACATCCACAAAGCCTCTTCTCCCACATAAGGGAACATATTCACAGGTTCTGGGATTAGAATGCAGACATGTTTGAGGGGCCAGTATTTGGTCTACCACAGTATTTTCTAGATCCCAGACTCTGATCCAAGCATGTTATCTGAATTATGTCATTTAATCCTCACAGCAACAACCCAGAAGTAGTTACTATTTTAATCCTTAATTTAATGATTGAACAAAGGGGCTCTGGGAGTAATGTGAGATAGTAAAAATAATATTAATAATTGCTAACATTTATTGAGTGCTTACTGTGTACCAGGCATTTTTCTAAGGGCTTTCTGTGTATTAATTCATCTCATCTTCCCAAAAACCCTATGAGGAAGTACTATTACGATTCCCATTTTTCACAGGAGGAAATGAGCCACAGAAAGGTCACATGGCCGTCAAGTCAGCTGCCCTGAGGAATCCTCAGTATTGTTACCACAGAAGTCACTAATTCACTAATTTCCATCATGACTCTCTAAGAAGAATGTGCAATGTGCAGTGTTCTGCAAATTTACTTGGCCATGACAGCCTTCCTCGTGGGGCACGTGCAGGGGGTAGGGTAGACAAACCATTGGGGACAGATGCACAGCTACAGGCTGGCCTGGCCTTCCTCTGAGGACGAGCCTTTCTCCAGATGATCAGATGCAATGGGAAGGTACCCAACTACTAAACTACAATCCTGTCCAGACTAGCTGCCCTCGGAGGTCCCTCCAGAACCATCTCAACAGTTGTTGTCACAGAGATGGTGAAGGACCTCCATCCTGGAGCCACATTTCCATGAGGGACTTTAACCATAATGATACTCTCAGCCTCACTCCCTACTGCAAACCCAATTGGTGAGACGCTCAATCAGGTGCAGATGATGTATTCAAAGGAAAAACACCCCCTGGTCTCTCTTGCCCCTCAGCCCTCAACACGTAGAAGGAATTCTGCAGGCCTGACAACCCTTCACAAGGGGGTCCCCAGGTCTAGACCTGGGAGGCAGTGTACTGGGGAGCATGTCTCTGTCTAAAGGTCAACCTGGAGTCTCCAAATCTACCATCAGAAATAAAATGCTTTGATCACCATTTATCTGTATCTATTGTTTAAAATAACTTGAGAGTGAAGGGAGAGCCATGATTAAGTATGATCTCTGGATTCAAACACAGCCATGATTTAATGCGCACTTGGTATGTGTAGGCACAGACTATGGAAGCATCTCAGGAAGAGCTGCCCTCTCTCTCTCAACACTGACTACTATCCACAGAACACTCTTTGGGAAACAGACACCTGGGGGGGAAAAGGGGCTACATAAAGAGCCAGACTTTGACAGTGTCGTTTCAACTTAGGGCTTGCATGCGCCTAGAGACCTTTCCCTCTCCAAGGGATGGACCTACCAGGTCTGATGCCACTGAATATGCGAACCACCCAACTAGTTCCCCTTCTCCTGCTCACCAAGCAGCTATCAGGTGAAACCAGCTTCCCAAATCAAGCAGCCCAGAGGGATAATGTGACTGGGCATCAGGTGTGGGCCTACTGGTCTGCCCAGTGACTCTATTTCTCATTACCAGTGAATAAACTGCTCTTCTGGCTATACATCACTCTCCGTGTGCTTTGCTAATATAAGTCCATTCCTAGAAGAACAGGCTGCTCTTGTCAACAGAACCCACCAAGTATCCGAGCCTGAGGTGATTCACCTGCTCCCCAGACCCCTCCCTCAGTGAGCTGCCAGGCGGCCTTGCAAGGCAGGAAACCAACTGGCAACACATCTTATTCCAAACTTCAGCAATAGGCCTGAGATGAAAACACGAGTTTGCTGAATGATCTCCTGCCCTCCCTCCATAAGTGAAACTGCTCAGCTCCCTGGAGAGAATATGGTGTGTGGGATCACAAACAACAGAACAGACTGAATGGCCAATAAAAGTTATGATGGAACTTTGATTGCCAAACCAATTTCTCATGGTTATGGCAGCCTTTATAATGCAGCTCTAACACTCAAGGGAGAGTACAAAGATAACATGCTCCAGGATGAGAGAGATCCAAAAACATAAATGGAGGTATAAGCTTTCAGCAAGTCTTCTGATCCCACCAAGGAAAAATAGCACTTGAGAGGTGAATAAACCAAAAACACTTCTGGGCCAATTAGGGAAAAAATTTCAATTAGACAATGAAGCTAAAACCCAAAACTCTACTCCATATTTTGCTGGTTAAGTCCTGATTTTTGTTTAGGGGGACTGCATCACTCTTTAAAATATAGTGGGGTGGGACTCTGAAATTTGATATCTATAAAATTAAAAGTTAACAACCTATTCTAAAAGTTCATTTAAACTTGAATTCTTAAAACACTGAAGGTGTTTTCCTAAAACAATATGAAGGTGAGTGTTCCAGTTTGCTAAAACTGCCATTATGCAAATACCAGAAATGGATTGGCTTTTATAAAGGGGATTTATTAAGTTACAAATTTACAGTTGTAAGGCCAAAAAAGTGTCCAAACCAAGGCATCAACAAGAGGAACTGTTCTAGTTTGCTAATGCTGCCAGAATGCAAAACACCAGAAATGAACTGGCTTTTATAAAAGGGGTATATTTGGTTACACAGTTACAGTCTTAAGGCCATAAAGCATCCAAAGTAACATATCAGCAATCAAGTACCTTCACTGGAGGATGGCCAATGGTGTCTGGAAAACCTCTGTTAGCTGGGAAGGCACGTGGCTGGTGTCTGCTGCAAAGTTCTGATTTCAAAATGGCCTTCTCTCAGGATGTTCCTCTCTAGGCTGCAGTTCCCCAAAAATGTCACTCTTAGTTGCACTTGTGATATTTGTCCTCTCTCAGCTTCTCCAGAGCAAGAGTCTGCTTTCAACAGCCATCTTCAAACTATCTCTCATCTGCAGCTCCTGTGCTTTCTTCAAAGTTGTCCCTCTTGGCTGTAGCGCCTCTTTAAAATGTCAATCACAGCTGCACTGAGTTCCCTCTGCCCATCAGCTCATTTATATGGCTCCACTGATCAAGGTCCACCCTGAATGGGTGGGGCCATGGCTCCATGGAAATTATCTCATCAGAGTTATCACCTACAGTTGGGTGGGGCGCATTTCCATGCAAACAACCTAATCCAAACGTTCCAACTCAATCCCCACTAATATGTCTGCCCCACAAGATTGCATCAAAGAACATGGCTTTTTCTGGGGGACGTAATACATTCAAACCAGCACAGGAAACTTCAGTGAATAAAGGCTGATGGCATCCGTAACCCCTCTGTTAGCTAGGAAGGCATGTGGCTAGGGTCTGCTGGTCCTTTTTCCCTGGTTCTGGTTTCAGAATGGCATTCTCCAAAATGTCGCTTGGCTTCTGTCTCTCGTAGCTTCTTCAGCTCCTATGCATCAGAGCATCTGGAGGTCCTCTCTTAGCTTCTCTGGGGCAAACTCTGGGCTTCATCTCTTAGCTTGTTTCTCCAAACATCTTCCTGTCTGCATCTCCAAGCATCTGGGTCTGTGTCAGCTCTTAGCTTCTCCTGGGGGCAAACTCTGGATTACATATCTTAGCTTCTCTCCAAAATGTCTCTCTCAGCTTCTCTGAGCTCCTTCTCTCCATGAGCTTTCTTAAAGGACTCCAGTAAACTAATCAAGACCCACCATGAATAAGTGGGGTCACACCTCCATAGAAATGATCTAATCAAAAGGTCTCACCTACAGTTAGGTGAGTGATATCCCCATGGAAACAACCTAATCAAAAGGTCCCACCCTAATCAAAAGGTTAATAAGTCTGCCCCCACAAGACTGCATTAACAAACATGGCTTTTGTGGAGGATGTAATAGATTCAAACCAGCACAGCGAGGATCCCAGCATAGCCCTTAGGAATCTATTTAATCCCAAAGGTATTTGGGGCTCAAATGATTTTCACTCTTTTCCATATTGATGAGTTTACAGTTTCACAAATAATTTTTCTTGCCAAAAGAAAAAAAGAATCTTTATATCCTCAAACTAAAAGGCTTATATTGTGGAAAATGCATTCTGAATTCTCACCTAGAATTTGGGAAACTAGAAAACATCTCTATGCCCAGCTCGTCAACACCCAGAGCCAAGGAAATTGAATCACAAAAAAGATCCACTCCCTCTGCAGCCTCTCCTTTCCCCTGCTAACTTTATAGAAACCCCGAGCCTGTGCAGCCTGGCCAGAGCACCCCATACCGCACATACTCAATGGTTTTCACCAAACTGAGTCAGTAATTAGCTGGGGTTGAGGAGTGGGTCCCAATTTCTGAGTACCAGATGACATCCCTTGAACATTATAAAAAAGCTCAAATTCTGAAAGGAGGCCAGAGTGTGGTTTTTTTAAGATTAATGTTTTGTTCAGCACAAGGTGAGATCACTAATATTTGCTAAGTGAGAGACAGATTCTCCCATTTGGGGTGGGGGGAGTGGGGGATCACTACAACAATAATACTCAGAAATATACTCTATAGTGTTTAGGTTTTTAAATCAAAAGCAAAATCAATGGTGCTTCTTTTTCCCTAGGTTTAATTTTCTTATTGCACCAAATCAAAGCAAAGTTCTGTGTAGGCAGAGTGCTGGTTTCTCAACAAGTGGTGGTGTGGCCCACACACCACTTGCATCAGAGCCACACACTTGGATGTGCAAATCTCAAGCCCCATCTCAGAATGACTAAAACAACAACTAGAGTAGAGGCCTGGGAAGAAGCAAATTTAATAGATGCTCCAGGTAACTCCTTTGCACACTAATGTTTAAGAACTTTATAATGCAAAGAGCTAGGGATTTGGAGGGAAATAACCTGAGTTCAATTTCCACCCCTGATGCATGCACAGGGCCCTTCAGCTCTCCTGAGCATGCAATAACTTTTTTTCTTTTTTTCTTTTGAAATAAATTCAAACTTACAGGAACAATTGCAAAAACAATACAAAACCCATACACAGAACTCCAGCATACCCCGACTCCCCTCCCCCAATACCCCAATCCACCAACTTTAATGTGCTGTCACATCGCTATTTCTTTCCCTCCCTCCCTCCCTATCTATCATCCATCATCTATTGCTCTGTCTTCTGAACATATGAGAGCTAGCTGCACACATCCTTGAACAAACAATATAATTCACACCTACAATTCCCATGAACAAGAACATTCTTTTATGCAATCCCATTAAGCGCAGCTAAGAAGTTCAAGAAATTCAACATTGATACAAAGCTTACATTCTATATTTCCTTTTTTTTTTTTTTTTCTTATGTCCCAGTTGTGTCCCTTTGAGCCTCCTCTCCTCCATCCTCAGATCCCATCCAGGATCATTCTTGGCATTTACTCGTCATTGCCTATTTCAACTGTCTTTTTCTTTTTTTTTTTTTTTTTCAATTGTGGAAACATATATACAGCCTAAATCTTCCCATTCCAACCGCTCCCTAGCATTACATTAGTGGGATTAATCATATTTAGAATGTTGTAATGCTATCACCTTCCCGCCATCCATTACTAGAAATTTACCTTCACCCCAATCAGAAACCCTACACTCATTTCTTAACTCCCCATTGCCTCTTCCCCCATTTCTCGTAACCCATACTCTACTTTCCATCTCTATGGTCCTATTCTCTGATAATTTCTTTGTGTCTACCATGGGGCTTAAATTTAACGCCTTAAATCCATAACAATCTTGTTTTTCTTTGGTACTAACTTAACTTCAATAGGACACATAAACTATGTTCCTATACTCCTCCATTCCCCCACCTTTATGTTGTTCTTGTCAAAAATTACATATTTTATTTTGAGTCCAAAACCATTGATTTGTCATTAGAGTTTATGTCTTTTAGATCCTATAGGGAGTAAATAGTGGAGATACAAATCAAAAATTATTGACTACCATTTGTATTCCATTGTGGTCAGAGAATGTGCTTTGAATATATTCAATTGTTTTCTGTTTTTTTTTTTTTTAATTTATTGAGGCTTGTTTTATGTCCCAGCATATGGTCTATTCTGCAGAAAGATCCGTGATCACTAGAGAAGAATGTGTGTCCTGGTGATTTGGGATGTAAGGTTCTATATATGTCTGTTAAATTTCTCTATATCTCTCTCTCCTTTCTTTGTTTCTCTGTCAGTAGGGCTCCCTTTAGTATCTGAAGTAGGACAGGTCTTTTATTAGCAAAATCTCTCAGGATTTGTTTGTCTGTGAAAAATTTAAGCTCTCCCTCAAATTTGAAGGAGAGTTTTGCTGGATAAAGTATTCTTGGTTGGAAATTTTTCTCTCTCAGAATTTTAAATATGTCATGCCACTGCCTTCTCGCCTCCATGGTGGCTGCTGAGTAGTCACTACTTAGTCTTAAGTTGTTTCCTTTGTATGTGGTGAATTACTTTTCTCCTGCTGCTTTCAGAACTTGCTCCTTCTCTTCAGTATTTGAGAGTCTGGTCAGAATATGTCTTGGAGTGGGTTTATTTGGATTTATTCTATTTGGAGTTCGCTGGGCATTTGTGCTTTGTGTATTTATATTGTGTACAAGGATTGGGAAGTTTTCCCCAGCAATTTCTTTGAATACTCTTTCTACACCTTTACCCTTCTCTTCCCCTTCTGGGACACCAATGAGTCTTAAATTTGGATGTTTTATTTTATCTATCGTATCCCTGAGATCCATTTCGATTTTTTCAATTTTTTCCCCCATTCTTTCTTTTGTTCTTTCATTTTCCATTCTGTGGTCTTTGAGGACGTTGAGTCATTGTTCAACTTCCTCTAATCTTGTATTATGAATATCTAGAGTCTTTTTAATTTGGCCAACAGTTTCTTTTATTTCCATAAGATCTTCTATTTTTTTATTTACTCTTGCAATGTCTTCTTTATGCTCTTCTAGGGTCTTTTTTATGTCTTTTATATCCTGTGCCATGCTCTTCTTCATGTCCTTTATGTCCTGTGCCATGCTCTCGTTGTTTGATTTTAGGTCTTTGATTAACTGCGCCAAGTACTGTATCTCTTCTGATCTTTTGATTTGGGTGTTTGGATTTGGGTTCTCCAGATCATCTGGTTTTATCATATGCATTAAGATTTTCTGTTGTTTTTGGTCTCTTGGCATTTGCTTTACTTCACAGGGTTCTTTCTGGATACCAAAAATACTGATCTCTAATTTGTCAGATCTACAGCTTGGTGGTGCACACTTTCTCTAACTAACCAGCAGATGGCATCTGTGAGTCACCTATTCCCCTCAAGTCAGTTCTCCCCAACTTTGTCTTTGTGGAGTGTGGGGATCTGATTCTTGTGGGGTTCAATTGGTGCACTAAGTTTGGGTGTGCTCTTGGTGCTGTCCAACCTGAATAAGGGCATGTGTCTGGGTGGTTAGGGAGACAGGGCAGCTTTAATAATCAAACCTCCCAGGTGTTCCCAGAGATTTGAGGCTGTTTCAAGAGTCTAAGCCTTCATTTCAGTCTTGCCACAGATTGTCTCTGCCGCTGACCCACAAGTCCTTGGTATTGGCGTAGGGTTCCTAGGATTTCCAAGCGGGTCCCCATTCCCAGCCGTGCTCTTCCAGGACCTCTGCTGAGGGAAGGCTGTGCCACGTCACAAGTACACACCAGCCTCCAGGGAAGCCCTGGGCCACTGGGCCGTGCAGGGGCGTTCCCAGCCCGCTTTAAAGATGACTGAATGGGGCACGTTAATTTCCCCCTTTTCGCACACCTTCGCCTTCCCAGCTCTGGGACAATTAGCTGTGGGTGCACTAAAGGCCACTGTCCATGGCCGACATTGTGGCGTGTGCACGATGCTGTGGGAAACTCTCTTGGCATGGCTCTGGGCTACAGCTCCATCCCTGGGCAGAAATGTCTCCAGCCCGCCGGGGAGATGGCTGCAAGGGGCACGGTTTCTTTCTCCTTTTGGCTCCCCTCTGTCCCCCTGGTCAGGAGACAATCAGCAGCGGGTGTGGGAAGGGCTATCCTCCACGCCAGATACCGAGGCAATGGCAACAGCCCGCCCCTGCCATGCTTCACTGTGTGGTTCTCACTGCCGTATCTGCAGTCGCTCCCAGGTGGGTTTTTTTTTTGTTTTTTTTTAAAAAGAACTAGTCTGTCCCCAAATGCCAACCTGTGGTTTCCCCACACCGCAGTATGGCCACCGGACTTTCAGCCGGCTCACTCACTCATTTCAGAATGCAGACTCCCGGTTTCACCAAATGCACACTCCCTGTGGATTCAGCAGACTTTGTTCAGCTGGTGCATCGCTGGAACTGGTGTTCTGGGTCACTTTCTGGCTTTTATCTAGTATCTTTCATCAAGGTGGTTTTTTTTTTGCCCTGTCTCACCTAGCCACTATCTTAGGTTCTCCCGATAACTCATTTTTAATGCCATTTTATTGAGATATACTCACACACCATATAATCCATCCAAAGTATACAATCAATGGCACGCAGTATCATCATACAGTTGGGCATTCATTTCCACAATCAATTTGAAGCATTTTCATTACTCAAAAAAAAAAAAAGAAAAGAAAAAAAGAACACCTAAGCCATCCCATACCCCTAATCCCGCCTATTATTTATATATTTTCGTCATTATTTTATTACTCATCTGCCCATACACTGGTTAAAGGGAGTGTCAGTCACCAGGTTTTCACTATCACACGGTCACACGATAAAAGCTATATACTCATACAATTATCAAGAATCAAATTTACTGGATTACCATTCAACTGATTCAGGTTGAACAATCTGAATCTATTCTAATACCTTAGAAACTAAAAAGGAATATCTATATAATGCATAAGAATAACCTCCATATGGACCTCTCAACTCTATTTGAGACTTCTCAGCCAATGAAACTTTATTTTGTTTCATTTCTTCTCCCCCTTTTGGTCAAGAAGGCATTCTCTATTCCACAATGCCAGGGCCAGGCTCATCCCTGGGAGTCCTGTCTCTCATTGCCAGGGACACTTACACCCCTGGGAGTCATGTCCCATGCAAAGGGTAGAGTACTGAGCTTATTTGGCAGAGAAAGAGTCCACATCTGAGCAAAAAAAGAGGTGCTCTGGCGATGACTCTTAGGTATAATTGTAAGTAGGCTTAGCTTCTCCTTTGCAGGAAAAAGTTTCCAAAAGGCAAGCCCCAAGATCGAGGGCTTAACTTACTAAATTGGGATTTCCTAATACCTATGGGAGTATCAGGAATTTCCCAGGTGAGGAAGTTTAATATTTCTACATTTCCCCCCCCCCAGTCCCTCAAGGGGACTTTGGAAATACTTTTTCATTTTTAGCCCAAAGTACTCTGGGGTGCATAGGGGCAATAACTCATTTTTTAAAAAGAGAGAAACTATCTACTCATCACAGAGCTACTGAATGAAATGAGAGTAGACTTGAACTTATTTGAACAGAATAAAGGGCTAGATACATAATGTTCATTCAAAACATCTAAATTGAATGACTACAAAAGTCAGGTACTAGAAAAACAAAGCCGAGAAGAAGTAAGCAAGTAGAAAGACCAACATATACATAATTCAGCATAATGCAATAGTTTCAGGGCCATAATAACAACACCTATATGAAAAGAGTAAGCTATGAGGCACTGATAACTCCCAGACTGATTACAGTGACAAACCAATCAGGAATAAAGCAAGACATGTTATGAAGAAACCATCATCAGCATGTTCATTCTGATCAAACTGAGACCAGAAGAAATATAAAAGCTTCAAGGACAATTCAAGTCTTTATGATAATACTATGTGAGGTATATCCACATTCTAGTCCTGTCTCCTTCCAGCACACAGAAAACTACCATGTACTGAGCATCTGATATATGCCAGGAGCCACACTGGAAGCTTTGCATTCACTGTTTTGGTAAATCTCCTCAATGACGTCATGACATGGGTATGCCGTTTCCTCTTACAGAAGGAAAAATAATGCGAAGAAGTTACATGATGATGGGTGAGTCTGCATTCAAATTTAGGTCTGGGTGACTCGAAAGACCAGGGTATACAGAACATCCACCCCTTTATTAAAATGTCCACATTACAAGAGCTCATCTTTGCTTAAAAATATCTTGTTAGGTCAGCTGGCTGAGAGCTTCAAGGCACTTTAGTAACAGTTAAAGGTCCTTTCTTCAGGCTGATGTAAGATTCTTGATGGTTGAACTGAAGCCAAAGTGCAGAGAGAAGCATATGGGACCAACATGGTTTTACTGAGATCTTCGTCAAGTGATCATTTTTCTATCTACTTGTAATTTGTGACTAATAATGTCAACAACAATAACAGATAAAGTGTATTCAGTATTCTGTTGTGGACATTATGCTCAGACGTCTAAATGGATTGCCTAATCAGGTAGGTACTATCAACTAGCCCCATTTTACAGACGAGAAAAAGGAGGTACAGAGAGAATAGAAAGATTAGAAACTTATCCAGAGCCAGAGTTGGAACCTGGTCAGCCTAAGTCCAGAGCTATGATTCTGTACCATTCTGGTGTTCTGCTGCTTGCATCCTCAACCTGATATGACTTAGCAAATAATCACAGTCATGCTACATGATTCACCATCGTGAAAGTGACTCAAAATTATAGACATAAAATTTTCTAAGTATACAACTTGATACAACTGCTGCTAATATTCTAGCAAGTGAGTCTTACAATAGTAGCATTGCAATCAGGAAAAATACACAGTGTGGTTTTCCATATAATTAATTTTCTGGACTATAGACCAGCACCATTTTTCTAATTTATTTGCACATTCACTCATCACATGTTGAGTGCCTAAAATGTGCCAGGCACAGGGATTACAGAAATGGAAAACCTCAGCACCCTCCCCACATGGACTCAGACTCCCCCCTCACCTTCAGCTGTTTGACCTTCTCTTTTCAGCATCTGGACAGCTCCTACATATTTCTTCAGCTGGACTTTGAGCACCTCATTTTCTCTGCAGATACAAGAATGTTAGAAAATATATTTTAAAACAGGTGAACTCAGACCTGAAGTAGGGGGAGTTTATGTAAAGAAAAGGAGGCAGAGCAAGATGGCGGATTCATGAGCTGTATGTTTTAGTTACTCCTCCAGGAAAGTAGGTAGAAAGCCAGGAACTGTGTGGAATGGACACCACAGAGCAATATGACTTTGGGCACACTTCATACAACACTCATGAACACGTCGAACTGCAGAGATCAGCGAAATCTGTAAGTTTTCGCGGCCAGGGGACCTGCACCTCTCCCTGCCAGACTCAGTCCCGTGGGAGGAGGGGCTGTCAGCTCTGGGAAGGAGGAGGGAGAACTGCACTGGCAGCCCTTATCGGAAACTCATTCTACTGATCCAAACTCCAACCATAGATAGACTGAGACCAGACACCAGAGAATCTGAGAGCAGCCAGCCCAGCAGAGAGGAGACAGGCATAGCAAAAAAACAGCAAGAAAAACCCCAAAATAAAAGCGGAGGATTTTTGGAGTTCTGGTGAACATAGAAAGGGGAAGGGCAGAGCTCAGGCCCTGAGGCTCATATGCAAATCCCGAAGAAAAACTGATCTCTCTGCCCCCTGGATCTTTCCTTAATGGCCCTAATTGCTTAGACTCTTAGCATTTCAGTAACTCATTAGATCTGCCAGAAGGGCTTCTTTTTTTTTTTTTTTTTTTTCTATTTCTAAAACAATTACTCTAAGAAGCCCAATACAGAAAGCCTCAAAGACTTGCAATTAGGGCAGGTCAAGACAAGAGCAGAACTAAGAGAGCTCTGAGACAAAAGGCAATAATCCAGTGGCTGAGAAAATTCACTAAACACCACAACTTCCCAAGAAAAGGGGGGGTGTCTGCTCACAGCCATCATCCTGGTGGACAGGAAACACTCCTGCCCATCACCAGCCCCATAGCCCAGAGCTGTCCCAGACAACCCAGTGTGACGGAAGTGCTTCAAATAACAGGCACACACAACAAAACTGGGCGTGGACGTTAGCCTTCCCTGCACCCTCAGCTGGTTGCCACGGAGTTGGGAAGGTGGAGCAGTGTGAATTAACAAAGCCCCATTCAGCCATAATTTCACCAGACAGGGAGCCTCCCTACACAGCCCAGCAGCCCAGAACCGCCCTGGGGGGACTGCACTCACCTGTGACATAGCACAGTCATCCCTCAACAGAGGACCAGGGGGGGCAAGGCCTGGAAGAAGCACCCATTCCCAAGTCTCAGGAGCCATACACCAATACCAAGGACTTGTGGGTCAGTGGCAGAGACAAACTGTGGCAGGACTGAACTGAAGGATTAGACTACTGCACCAGCTTTAAAACCCCAGGATCACCAGGGAGATTTGATTGTTAGAGCCACCCCCACTCCCTGACCGCCCAGACACACGCCCCATATACAGGGCGGGCAACACCAACTACACACGCAAGCTTCGTACACCAATTGGACCTCACAAGACTCACTCCCCTGCTCACCACAAAGGCAAAGAAGGGGAGGACTGGCTTGGGGAGAACATGTGGCTCATGGACACCACCTGCTGGTTAGTTAGAGAAAGTGTACTCCACGAAGCTGTAGATCTGATAAAATAGAGATAAGGACTTCAATTGGTCTACAAATCCTAAAAGAACTCTATCAAGTTAAGCAAATGCCAAGAGACCAAAAACAACAGAAAATTATAAAGCATGTGAAAAAAATAGATGATATGGATAACCCAAGCCCAAGCACCCAAATCAAAAGACCAGAAGAGACACAGTACCTAGAGCAACTAATAAAAGAAATAAGAACGAACAATGAGACCATAGTAAGGGATACAAAGGATATCAAGAAGACCCTAGAAGAGCATAAAGAAGACATTGCAAGACTAAATAAAAAAATGGATGATCTTACGGAAATTAAAGAAACTGCTGACCAAATTAAAAAGATTCTGGATACTCATAGAACAAGACTAGTGGAAGTTGAACAATGAATCAGTGACCTGGAAGATGACAGAATGGAAAATAAAAGCACAAAAGAAAGAATGGGGAAAAAAATCGAAAAAAACGAAATGGACCTCAGGGATATGATAGATAATATAAAATGTCCAAATATAAGATTCACTGGTGTTCCACAAGGGGAAGAAAAGGGTAAAGGTCTAGGAAGAGTACTCAAAGAAATTGTTGGGGAAAACTTCCCAAATGTTCTAAACACCATAATTACACAAATCACAAATGCCCAGCAAACTCCAAATAGAATAAATCCAAATAAACCCACTCCGAGACATATTCTGATCACACTGTCAAAGACAGAAGAGAAGGAGCAAGTTCTGAAAGCAGCAAGAGAAAAGCAAGTCACCACATACAAAGGAAACAGCATAAGACTAAGTAGTGACTACTCAGCGGCCACCATGGAGGACAGAAGGCAGTGGCATGATAAATTTAAAATTCTGAGTGAGAAAAATTTCCAACCAAGAATACTTTATCCAGCAAAGCTCTCCTTAAAATTTGAGGGGGAGATTAAATTTTTCACACACAAACAAATGCTGAGAGAATTTGCTAAAAAGAGACCTGCCCTACTGGAGATACTAAAGGGAGCCCTACAAACAGAGAAACAAAGAAAGGACAGAGAGACTTGGAGAAAGGTTCAGTACTAAAGAGACTCGGTATGAGTACATTAAAGGATATTAATAGAGAGAGGGGAAAAATATATATGACAAACATAAACCAAAGGATAAGATGGCTGATTCAAGAAATGCCTTCACGGTTATAACATTGAATGTAAATGGATTAAACTCCCCAATTAAACAATATAGATTTGCAGAATGGATTAAAAAAAACGAACCATCAATATGTTGCATACAAGAGACTCATCTTAGACACAGGGACACAAAGAAATTGAAAGTGAAAGGATGGAAAAAAATATTTCATGCCAGCTACAGCCAAAAGAAAGCAGGTATAGCAATATTAATCTCAGATAAAACAGACTTTAAAGCAGGGATGTTTTGAGAGACAAAGAAGGCCACTACATACTAATAAAAGGGGCAATTCAACAAGAAGAAATAACAATCATAAATGTTTATGCACCCAATCAAGGTGCCACAAAATACATGAGACAAACACTGGCAAAATTAAAGGAAGCAATTGATGTTTCCATAATAATTGTGGGAGACTTCAACACATCACTCTCTCCTACAGATAGATCAACCAGACAGAAGACCAATAAGGAAACTGAAAACCTAAACAATCTGATAAATGAATTAGATATAACAGGCATATATAGAACATTACATCCCAAATCACCAGGATACACATACTTCTCTAGTGCTCATGGGACTTTCTCCAGAATAGATCATATGCTGGGACATAAAACAAGCCTCAATAAATTTAAAAAGATTGAAATTATTTAAAGCACATTCTCTGACCACAACAGTCAATAGAATAGAAGTCAATAACCATCAGAGACTTCGAAAATTAACAAAAACCTGGAGGTTAAACAACACACTTCTAAACAATCAGTGGGTTAAAGAAGAAATAGCAAGAGAAATTGCTAAATATATAGAGACAAATGAAAATGAGAACACAACATACCAAAACCTATGGGATGCAGCAAAAGCAATACTGAGGGGGAAGTTTATAGCACTAAACGCATATATTAAAAAGGAAGACAGAGCCAAAATCAAAGAACTAATGGATCAACTAAAGAAGGTAGAAAATGAACAGCAAAACAATCCTAAACCAAGTAGAAGAAAAGAAATAACAAGGATTAAAGCAGTAAGAAATGACATAGAGAACAAAAAAACGATACAGAGGACAGATATCACCAAAAGTTGGTTCTTTGAGAAGATCAACAAGATTGACAAGCCCCTAGCTAGACTGACAAAATCAAAAAGACAGAAGACACATATAAACAAAATAATGAATGAAAAGGGTGACATAACTGCAGATCCTGAAGAAATTAAAAAAATTATAAGAGGATACTATGAACAACTGTATGGCAACAGACTGGATAATGTAGAGGAAATAGACAATTTCCTGGAAACATATGAACAACCTAGACTAACCAGAGAAGAAATAGAAGACTTCAACCAACCCATCACAACCAAAGAGATCCAATCAGTCATCAAAAAGCTTCCCACAAATCAATGCCCAGGGCCAGATGGCTTCACAGGGGAATTCTACCAAACTTTCCAGAAAGAACTGACACCAATCTTACTCAAACTCTTTCAAAACATTGAAGAAAATGGAACACTACCTAACTCATTTTATGAAGCTAACACCAATCTAATACCAAAACCAGGCAAAGATGCTACAAAAAAGGAAAACTACCGGCCAATCTCCCTAATGAATATAGATGCAAAAATCCTCAACAAAATACTTGCAAATTGAATCCAAAGACACATTAAAAAAATCATACACCAGGACCAAGTGCGGTTCATTCTAGGCATGCAAGGATGGTTCAACATAAGAAAATCAATCAATGTATTACAACACATTAACAAATCAAAAGGGAAAAATTAAATGATCATCTCAATAGATGCTGGAAAAGCATTTGACAAAATCCAACATCCGTTTTTGATAAAAACACTTCAAAAGGTAGGAATTGAAGGAAACTTCCTCAATATGATAAAGAGCATATATGAAAAACCCACAGCCAGCATAGTACTCAATGGTGAGAGACTGAAAGCCTTCCCTGTAAGAAGGAACAAGACAAGGATGGCTGCTGTCATCACTGTTATTCAACGTTGTACTGGAAGTGCTAGCCAGGGCAATCCGGCAAGACAAAGAAATAAAAGGCATCCAAATTGGAAAAGAAGAAGTGAATCTGTCATTGTTTGCAGATGATATGATCTTATATCTGGAAAACCCTGAGAAATCGACGATACAGCTACTAGAGCTAATAAACAAATTTAGCAAAGTAGCGGGATACAAGATTAATGCACATAAGTCAGTAATGTTTCTATATGCTAGAAATGAACAAACTGAAGAGACACTCAGGAAAAAGCTACCATTTTCAATAGCAACTAAAAAAATCAAGTACCTAGGAATAAACTCAACCAAAGATGTAAAAGACCTATACAAAGAAAACTACATAACTCTACTAAAAGAAATAGAAGGGGACCTTAAAAGATGGAAAAATATTCCATGTTCATGGACAGAAAGGCTAAATGTCATTAAGATGTCAGTTCTACCCAAACTCATCTACAGATTCAATGCAATCCCAATCAAAATTCCAACAACCTACTTTGCAGACTTGGAAAAGCTAGTTATCAAATTTATTTGGAAAGGGAAGATGCCTCGAATTGCTAAAGACACTCTAAAAAAGAAAAACAAAGTGGGAGGACTTACACTCCCTGACTTTGAAGCTTATTATAAAGCCACAGTTGTCAAAACAGCATGGTACTGGCACAAAGATAGACATATAGATCAATGGAATTGGATTGAGAATTCAGAGATAAACCCCCAGATCTATGGCCAACTGATCTTTGATAAGGCCCCCAAAGTCACTGAACTGGGTCATAATGGTCTTTTCAACAAATGGGGCTGGGAGAGCTGGATATCCATATCCAAAAGAATGAAAGAGGACCCCTACCTCACACCCTACACAAAAATTAACTCAAAATGGACCAAAGTTCTCAATATAAAAGAAAGTACCATAAAACTCCTAGCAGATAATGTAGGAAAACATCTTCAAGACCTTGTATTAGGCGGACACTTCCTAGACTTTACACCTAAAGCACAAGCAACAAAAGAAAAAATAGATAAATGGGAACTCCTCAAGCTTAGAAGTTTCTGTACCTCAAAGGAATTTCTCAAAAAGGTAAAGAGGCAGCCAACTCAATGGGAAAAAATTTTTGGAAACCATGTATCTGACAAAAGACTGATATCTTGCATATATAAAGAAATCCTACAACTCAATGACAATAGTACAGACAGCCCAATTATAAAATGGGCAAAAGATATGAAAAGACAGTTCTCTGAAGAGGAAATACAAATGGCCAAGAAACACATGAAAAAATGTTCAGCTTCACTAGCTATTAGAGAGATGCAAATTAAGACCACAATGAGATACCATCTAACACCGGTTAGAATGGCTGCCGTTAAACAAACAGGAAACTACAAATGCTGGAGGGGATGTGGAGAAATTGGAACTCTTATTCATTGTTGGTGGGACTGTATAATGGTTCAGCCACTCTGGAAGTCAGTCTGGCAGTTCCTTAGAAAACTAGATATAGAGTTGCCATTCGATCCAGCAATTGCACTTCTCGGTATATACCCGGAAGATCGGAAAGCAGTGACACAAACAGATATCTGCACGCCAATGTTCATAGCAGCATTATTCACAATTGCCAAGAGATGGAAACATCCCAAATGTCCTTCAACAGATGAGTGGATAAAGAACATGTGGCATATACACACGATGGAATACTACATGGCAGTAAGAAGGAACGATCTCATGAAACATATGACAACATGGATGAACCTTGAAGACATAATGCTGAGCGAAATAAGCCAGGCACAAAAAGAGAAATATTATATGCTACCACTAATGTGAACTTTGAAAAATGTAAAACAAATGGTTTATAATGTAGAATGTAGGGGAACTAGCAATAGAGAGCAATTAAGGAAGGGGGAACAATAATCCAAGAAGAACAGATAAGCTATTTAACGTTCTGGGGATGCCCAGGAATGACTACAGTCTGTTAATTTCTGATGGATATAGTAGGAACAAGTTCACAGAAATGTTGCTATATTAGGTAACTTTCTTGGGGTAAAGTAGGAACATGTTGGAAGTAAAGCAGTTATCTTAGGTTAGTTGTCTTTTTCTTACACCGTTATTATGGTCTCTTTGAAATGTTCTTTTAGTGTATGTTGTTTTTTTTTTTTTTTTTTTTCATACAGTTGATTTAAAAAAAAAGTTTAAAAAAAAAAACAGGAAAAAAAGATGTAGTGCCCCCTTGAGGAGCCTGTGGAGAATACAGGGGTATTGGCCTACCCCACCTCGATGGTTGCTAACATGACCACAGACATAGGGGGCTGGTGGTTTGATGGTCTGAGCCCTCTACCACAGGATTTACCCTTGGGAAGACGGCTGCTGCAAAGGAGAGGCTAGGCCTCCCTATAATTGTGCCTAAGAGCCTCCTCCCGAATGCCTCTTTGTTGCTCAGATGTGGCCCTCTCTCTCTACCTAAGCCAACTTGAAAGGTGAAATCACTGCCCTCCCCCCTACGTGGGATCAGACACCCAGGGGAGTGAATCTCCCTGGCAACGTGGAATATGACTCCCGGGGAGGAATGTAGACCTGGCATCGTGGGACGGAGAACATCTTCTTGACCAAAATGGGGATGTGAAAGGAAATGAAATAAGCTTCAGTGGCAGAGAGATTCCAAAAGGAGCCGAGAGGTCACTCTGGTGGGCACTCTTACGCACAATTTAGACAACCCTTTTTAGGTTCTAAAGAATTGGGGTAGCTGGTGGTGGATACCTGAAACTATCAAACTACAACCTAGAACCCATGAATCTCAAAGACAATTGTATAAAAATGTAGCTTATGAGGGGTGACAATGGGATTGGGAAAGCCATAAGGATCACACTCCACTTTGTCTAGTTTATGGATGGATGAGTAGAAAAATAGGGGAAGGAAACAAACAAACAGACAAAGGTACCCAGTGTTCTTTTTTACTTCAATTGCTCTTTTTCACTTTAATTATTATTCTTGTTATTTTTGTGTGTGTGCTAATGAAGGTGTCAGGGATTGATTTAGGTGATGAATGTACAACTATGTAATGGTACTGTGAACAATCGAATGTACGATTTGTTTTGTATGACTGTGTGGTATCTGAATATATCTCAATAAAATGAAGATTAAAAAAAAAAAAACTGCTCATATTTTTCCATTATTTTCCCTGTCTGTTCTTTTGTGTGTAGGATTTCAGATGTCCTAGTTCGCTAGTTCTCTAGTTCATTAATCCTTCCTTCTGCCTCTTCAAATCTGCTGTTGTATGTCTCCATTATGTTTTTCATCTCTTCTGTTGTGCCTTTTATTCCTGTAAGTTCCGCCATTTGTTTTTGCAAGCTTTAGAGCTCTTCTTCTCTTTTGCCACATTTTTCTTCAGCTCATTGATTTGATTTAGATTTGTTTGAACATCTTTAATTAGTTGTTTCAACTCCCGTATCTCATTTGAAGTATTAGTTTGTTCCCCTGACTGGGCCAAATCTTTGTGCTTCCTAGTATAACTCATAATTTTTTGCTGGTGTCCAGGCATCTGACTTTCTTGGTTAGTTTATTTTGTAGGTAATTTTCTCTTTTTTGCCTAGGGCCTCTTATTGTTTTGCTTTGTTCTCTCTCTGTTCTTTGGTGTTCAGTTCAACTTATTCTAGACTTTTAGTGTAGCTTATGCTTGATCAGAATTTTTCAGCTCTTATTTTTTCGATTCTTGCCCTGCCTATAAGGAAGTTTTTGAGATTGCCCTTTTTTGTGTGTATGGTTGTTTCATCCCCAGGAAAAAGCTCTCTCTTCCCTCTTCCTCCTCAGGGAATGTTAATAGCTGTTTGTTTTGCACCTTTGTATGTTTTTAACACTCCTTTCGTTACCTCTAGCATCTTTTACCTGGAGGTCTGTCTCTGGAAGGAGGGTTTCCCCAGATAGGACGGATCCCAATCAGGTTTTCCCAGATGAGATAGGCCCAGTACTCATGAAGAGGGTATAATTAGTATCAAGGTTCCCTGAGGGTGAAACCTAGCAGGGAGACTGTCTTTCCTGTGAAGTCTTTTTATTCTGTGCTTTTCCTGTCCTGCCCAGCAAATGGCACTTTTTTCAGCCTACAGCTCCCCACCAGTGTAAAGTGGTACTTGCCTTTAATTCTCAGCAGACCCATCCCTGCCAGGGGCACGGTTGAGAGAGAGGCTGAAGGTAGGCTTAAACTGTTTCCCAATTCCAGCTCTTGTTATTTCTCTAAATAAAAACAGTCACTGTCTGTGTGTTTTTTTCTTGGGAGAGAGTGTGGAAGAGCCACTCTTCAGCCCTCTGTTCCCTGCAGGCTGGAAAAGTTACAGGACTCTCAAGCAGCTCCACTTCTGCCCCTGCCGGGAGCACATTTGAGCCAGGATGGGCTCAGTTTTTTCTGGTTGAAACTGTTGCATGTTTGAGACAGAGGCTGGGCTTTGCTTTTTGTTGGTTGAAACTGCTGCTGGTATCCCAGCCCCTGGGGGGTCTAAATTCTCTAAGAGCTGCCACTTGCCCACGATGCTGCCCAGCCCCCTTATCTTGGGGGAGATATGCCCTTTAAGCAACTATCTCCTTCACTAGATTACTTTGTCCCTCAATCATTCCTTCACTCCACCCATGACTAGGGCAGGGCTTAAAATTGAGAATGCCTGCTCCATTCTTTAACGAGCTGCCAAAAAAAAAATAAAAAAAGACAGAGAGAGAGAAAGAGACAGAGAAGGAAAAAAAAAAAAACCTGTTCCCAGAGTCAGTCCCTAGACCCACCAGGTTCAACAATCATGAGCTGGAATTGATACCTGGCTCTATGTGCCCCCTTCCTTGGTGCACAGCCCTTATCCAGTATTCTGAGCTCAGTAAACTCCTAAAATCCTCTTTTTTTTTTTTTGTCTGTGTTTTTTTTTGTGTTTTTTTTTCCTTTGTTTTCTGGTCAGCACTGCCTCCTCCCCACTGTCGTCAGGGCTAATATAGATCTCCAGGTTTCTTGTTTGAGTTGTAGCTTTATCTGTACTCAGAGCTGGTATTCAGCAGTATGAATCTGTTAATCAACTCCGCAATTGGAGTTCTGATGAGCTCTCCTTCTGCTGCTCCCAGTAGACATGGTTTCTGTTTCCCACCAGGGAGAGAGCGGAGTCAGCCTGCTGTGCCAGTGGGGGAGAGGCATCAGCCTCCCGGCATGGAGGAATTTACTTACGGTTTTGGGTTGTGATTTAACAATCTTGGCCCTTGCCCTCATTCCAGACTGGTGTACAATGTGTGTCTGGTCATGAAAGTCCCCAAAACAGCTGTTCCAGACAGTTCCTGGTTATTTACTAGCTGCCCTAGAGGATGAACTAAATCCCCCACCTCCCTACACTGTCATCTTGCCCCTCATCACACATTCTTATAATGACACAGGTCTCTGGTATGATTATCAAATAAAAATGCTTTTTATATTTGATAACTCATGAGACAGTGGAATACATGAAATAAATGCATCTTAACAATAAAAAGCCTCAGAAACTCTCTTAATATGTGTGACAGGGAGATAGGAATCATGGCTGAGATTAAACTAGCAAGGGCTTCAACCCCAGCATGAGCCACACTGCCTGTCAGTCTAAACAGGTGAGAGGCAAGGGGACCAGGAAAGACCAAACCTGGCTAGGACTCTGCAGGAGTCAGCACCTACCTCCAGGGGCAGAGGTGGGTTGGCACTGCCACAAAATAACACCAGGGAGCAGAAAAGGCAGAGAAGAGGGAAGTCCCGTAAAGCAAAAACAAAAAGTACATGAGAAACTAATTGCCACTAAATGTCCAGGGTTAGAGTTTGATGACAACATGATTAATAAAATCAAATACTTTCCAGCCAGTAAAAATTAAAAGAGTACATGAAAAGATGCACAACATCATTAGACAGCAGAGAAATGCAAATAAAAGCATGACGAGAAAGTACTTCACACCCACAAGCATGACTATTATGGAAAAAAAAAAGCAGAAAATAACAAGTATTGACAAGAATTTGGAGCAACTGGAACTCTCATACACTGTTGGTGAGACTGTAAAATGGAGCAGCTACTGGTGAAAAATAGTTTGGCAGTTCCCCAAAAAGTTAAACATAGAAATATCATGTGATTCTGAAATTCCACTCCTAGGTATATACCCAAAAGGATTGAAGGCAGGAACTCAAACAGATATTTCTACACTGATGATCATAGCAGCATTATTTACAGTAGCCAAAAGATGGAAACAACTCAACTGTCCATTGACATAGGAGCGATACTTCACGTTTGTATCTCAGATCTTAACAATGAAAAACCAAGCAACCCAATTTTTTTTTAAATGGGCAAAAGATTTGAACAGACCAAAGAAGATATAAAGAAGATATAAAGATATAAGTAGTACATGACAAGATGCTCAACCTCATTAGTCATTAGGGAAATACAAATTAAACCACAGTGACATACCCACCACATACATATTAAAATGGCTAAATTTAAAAATAAAAAAAAGTGAAATTACAAATTGATGGGGAGAACATGGAGCAACTACAACTCTCATAAATTGCTGCTGGGAATGCCAAAGCATTCCCTGGAACATAGTTTAGCAGTTTCTTATTTAGTTAAACATACATTTATCATATGACCCAGCAATCTCACTCCCGGACATTTTTCCTGAAGAAATGAAAACTTATTGTCCATACAAAAATCCGTACATGAATGATCTATAGCAGCATTATTCTTAATTGCCCAAAACTGGAAACAGACGGTCCTTCAAGGAGTGAATGGTTAAAGAAACTGTGCTACACCTACATAATGGAACACTACTCAGCCACAAAAAGGAGTAGAAGAATCTCAAAAGCATTGTGCTAGGGGAAAGAAGTCAGTCTGTAAAGATCACAAACTGTATGATTTCGTGTGTGTGAAATCACAGACTGCATGAGTTCACTCGAGAAGAGGCAAAACTATAGGGGTGGAGGACAGATCAGTGGTAGCCAGAAGTTGGGGCAAGAAGAAGGTTTAACTACAAAAAGGCAGCACATGAGGATTTGGGGCGGTCGATGAAATTGTTCTGTATCCTGATTGTGGCCATGATATTCCACTGATCTGTGCATGTTTTAAAATTCAGAGAACTATAAACCTTCAAAAAAAAGGGAATTTTACTGTATATAAATTAAAACAAAACAAATTTAGCTAAAAAAAGAAAACTGAATAAGAGAAGATAGGGCCATATAAGCCATGTGCCTGCCTAGAAAACAACCCAGGAGTCATTTCCCATGATGAGGGTCCATAATAATAATACGGGCATCTTAAAAGACGTTATAAAGCCACAGGCATCCCAGCTGAACACTTCTCTATGTTATATTTAATAAAAATAAGCTAAAGTAAAATCAACCCCCCAGATACCATGAATAACCTAAACAGATGGTTTAAGTGCTTTTTTATTCCTTTCTATAACCTCTTTCTGCTTTCCCATTTGGAGGCAGGGGGTGGGGTGCAGAAAAAATAACAGTAACAAAGTCAGCTTCTGACAGAGAAGATTTGTTTTTCAATATCCCTTTACTTTTAAGAAAGATGATTAAGCAAATGTAATTATAACCAGTGATGTGGCTTTGGATGTGGCTTTGGGGAAGGGGAGGCCCATCATCAAGTCAAAACTCAGTTTGAAAACGTGTCTCCAAAGACTCCGAGCCACAAACCAGAATCATTTGAGGACATGTCAACAGAATTATCCTGGTCAGACCTTGTTTGTTCACTCTCCCAACATGGAGAAATCTCCATTACACACCACTCCATGCACATCCGGGGCAATGAAAACTGATGATTTGACGGACACCCTGAGGTTTCCCAAGATCCTGAGGTTTTTTTTGTTTTTTTTTTTATCATCAGATTTTAATTCTTCGAAAATTGGCTGTTCACAACCAGAGCATAAGATGCATTAAAATCCACATGGAACTAAACACTGCATCAGGTAAAACTCAAGCATTTACTCTCTATTAACCACAACATCTGCCAATCCCCTCCTAGCCAGGTAGGGGCTAGAGTGCTTGCTCTAACAAGGCATCCACTCCTCCTCCCCCATTCCGAAGGCATGCACTGAATGCCAGGCAATGATCTAGAGCTGGGGATACAGCAATAAACAAAAAAGGCAAAATTCCCTGCTCTCTTGAAGCTTCGTTTATTTCCCTATTTTCAAACCACATTTTATTTTTCTGTTTAAATACATACGAGGTACAATACTTGAAAAGTAAAGTGAGACTCTATCTCACCCTTTTGGCCCACAAATCAGACAGTCTCATCAGATCATCTCCTAAGACGTAAATCTACTCTTGGTTAACCTTGACTAGTTTTCCAGAGAATACAGACTTTATTAAACTTTTGATTATGGACATTTTAAAACATTCAGCAATGTGGACTAAACAGTATAGTGAACCTCTAAGCACCCATCACCCAGTCCCCACGGCACAGCCAGTCTTGTTTCTTCTAAATACCTTCTCTACCAGTCCCCAGTTTACTTTGAAGTAAATCTCAGATTTGGACATAAGTCTTAATTATTTCAGAATTTAACTCTAGAGGGTAAAAAGGTTAGGTTCTTTTCCAAACCTAACCACAAAACCAGTATCATACCTAAAATATTAACCAAATGTCATCAAGTAATCAGCCAATGTTCTCAATTTTCTCAAAAAAAATTTTTTGCAATTTGTTCACATGAGTATTGGAGCTTAAATTTTGGTGGGCTTTTAATTTAAAATACCGTATCCTTTTATACATATAGAGACCAAAGAAAAACACAGTGTCTGGCTCTGGAGTTAACAGGCCTGGGTTCAAACACTGTTCCTGTCCCACCCAGCTGTGGGTCATGGGCCAGTTACGAAGCTTCTCTGAGCCTAGAATTCCTCAGCTCCAAATTAGAAGGTGAGAATATGAACCTTGCAGGATTGAGATGATTAGAGATAATGGGTGTAAAATGCTTCAGTCAGTGTCCAACACACAGGAACCCTCAATTAATAACTTCGTTTTCTATAAGAATATGCATTAGAGTCAATTAACACAAAACTTGGGCTCATGACAAGGGCTCCGTCTTTGTGAATAGCTTACTTTTCCCATCATGTACTAAGTGGATTGTACACAGTTTATCCTGATGGTGGTTCTATTACAGGGTCATCGAACAAGAGCTGGGTGCAGGAGGCATGAGGCTGCATGAAATGGGCAAGAACCCTGTTCAATTTAGTGGGAATAAGAAGATCAGCCCTGGTAACCATGATGCAGAGTAGAAAACTCCACTGGAGGAGACAGGATAGGAATTTGGAAATATCACAGACTCTAGCATCAGATGAACTGGAGTGAAATCTCAGTACCAACTCTTACCAGATGTCTGATACCATCTGGTAGAGGCAGGAGTCGGAGCAGTATCTAACCCTGTGTGGTGCCCACTGGGTCCTATTCAAAATGCTTCTGTGGTAGCAGCTTCTATAAGTCGTCCCCCAATGACCCACCTCCTGGTATTCACACCATGTGTAATCCCCACCCCTTCAGTGTGGACTAGACTCTTGAGTGTAGACTGGACTTATTTGTTTCTAACAGCAGAGCAATGAGTTGCCACTTCCAAGATCAGGTTATAAAAAAGACTATAACTGAAAATAGCCTAAGAGACCTCTGGAAAACCATCAAGCGCACCAAGAAGTGCATCAAGCATATTACAGGAGTTCTAGAAGGAGGAAAAAGAGACAAGGGGGGCAGAAGGAATATGCAAAGAAATAATGACAGAGAACTTTGTAAACTTAGCAAAAGACATGAATATGCACAGCCAAGAAGCCCAGAGACCAAACAGAGTAAACATGAAGAAAAACATGCCCTGTCATATAGTGATCAAACTGTTGAATGCAAAGGACAAGAGGAGAGTTGGGAAAGCTGCGAGAGAACACTCCTGTGTTATGTTCACAAGAATCCCAATAACATTAAGTACAGATTTCTCATCAGAAACCATGGAGGCAGGAGGCAGTGGATAGAAATACTTGAAGAGCTGAAAGAAAACAATTGCCAACCAAGAATTTTATATCCAAGAAGACTTTCTTTGAAAAACAAAGGAGAGATTAAGACATTCCCAGATAAACAAAAGCTGAGGGAGTTTACCACCACTAGACCTGCCCTACAAGCAATGCTAAAAGGGAGTCCGTCAGAGTGAAGAGAGAATAAAGAAATAAAGATCTCCAGTAAAGGTAATCATTTGGGTAATTATAAATGCCAGTAGTATTGTACTGTATTTTTTGGTATATACCTCAACTTCTCACCTCCTACAGGTATTAAAATGCAAATTCATAGAAAGTAATGAAAAATCCATGGTTTTGGACATACAAGGTACAAAGATATAACTGGTAATAAGTACAAAAAAAGGTAAAGGGATGGAGAGGTATAGGAAAAGTGTATGTGTCTGCCACTGAAGTTCAGTTGTTATCAAACCAAACAGGATATTTGTTTAGGATGTTAAAATTTAATCCCATGATAACAACAAGGAAAATATGAAAAATATATCCAGAAATAAATGAAAAGGCACTCAATATAGTACAATACAAAAAGCAAATAAATATGAAAGCAGGCATAAATGGAAGAATTGAGGAACAAAAAAGTATGACTTACAAAATCTAAACAGCAAAATGGCAGAAGAAAGTCCTGCATTATCAGTAGTGACTTTAAATGTAAATGGATTAGAATCTCCAGTCAAAAGTCAGAGATTGGCTAAATGTACAAAAAAGCATGGTTCAACTATATGCTGTCTGCAAGAGACTCGCCTTAAATTCAAAGACATAAGTAGGTTGAAAGTGAAAGGATGGGGAAAATATACCATGCAAACAGTAACCAAAGGAGAGCTGAGGTAGTTTTACTAAAATTAGATAAAATAGACTTTACATCAAAAACGGTTACAAGGGACAAAGATAACTATGTACTGATAACAGACGAGGTCCCTTACCTCACAGAGGTTACATTCACAAAGAGTAGGTGATCAAACCAGGTCTGAATAAGTAATATAGTTTCAGACAACAATACTTCCTACTCAAAATAAAGCAAGGGCAAAGGCTACACAGATGGGGCAAGCTGAGAAGAACTTTCGGGAAGGCGACAAATAAATAAATCCAGACCTGAAGGAAGAGAAGACGTACACCAGGTTAGGCTAGAGTTTCAGATGCGTGCAAGTCACCTGGGGGTCTTATTAAAATGCAGATTCTTATTCAGGAGATCTGGGGAGCCTGACACAGCATTTTGAAGCTCTACTGTGATGGCCCTTGGACCACATTTTGAGTAGCAAAATTCAAGCCAAAGGAAAGAGCAAAGGAAAAAGCCCTAAGGCCAGCCTACGCCTGGCTCATTCCTGGAAACCGGGTAAGCCAGAGAGGCTGGAGCAGGGCGGCGAATCACAAAAGAACTTTGAGGTCAGGGTAAGCAGTGTGACATTATTCTAAGCATGAAGGGCAGCCAAGAAAAGCTTTTAAGCAAGGGCATGGCATGCCATGTAGGGAAACCAAGATATGTTGTGGGGGGGGAGGGGTGGCAATGGGAGATGTGAAGAGACCAGAAAGAGGCAATCGCAGTCATCCAGGCCAGAAACGACGACGGCCACGAGGGGGTGGTGGCAGTGCAGATGGAAATGGAGAGAAGTAGTCAGATATTAATCTCTAGGTATCCAAAAAGACTTGCCAACTCCCACCCCTCTCAATTATGCCTGCTGATTACCCTGCAGTTTTCTTTTAAAGCAACAGGAAAGAAAGCAAATCATCAGGTAGGTGGCAAGTACCTCTCAAACAGTTTCAAATGACTGCAATAATTAACGTTTGTAAGTCAAAGCAATTATGCCTGCCCCAATGTCAGAGTAAACAACCAGCAACCCCAGACAGCACTACTCAAAGGAAAATTGCTCAAAACAAAACTAACAACCCTGTTAAGTGCACTTGGTAATTCCAGGCATTGAAATATCACAATAAGACATACCTACAGGAATTCTGCTTTCCTGGACCACACCAAAGCTTGGCGAGAGGATACTGTTCTGGTTTGCTAATGCTTCTGGAATGCAAAACACCAGAGATGGATTGGCTTTTATAAAAGGGGGTTTATTTGGTTACACAGTTACAGTCTTAAGGCCATAAAGCATCCAACTTAACACATCAACAATTGGGTACCTTCACTGGAGGATGGCCAATGGTGTCTGGAAAACCTCTGTTAGCTGGGAAGGCATGTGGCCAAAGTTCTGGTTTCAAAATGGCTTTCTCCCAGGACGTTCCTCTCTAGGCTTCAGTTTCTCAAAAATGTCACTCTTAGTTGCACTTGGGATATTTGTCCTCTCTTAGCTTCTCCAGAGCAAGAGTCTGCTTTCAACGGCCATCTTCAAACTGTCTCTCATCTGCAGCTCCTGTGCTTTCTTCAAAGGATCCCTCTTGGCTGTAGTAGCTCACTCCTTCTGTCTGATCTTATATAGTGCACCAGTAATTTAATTCAGACCCACACTGAATGGGTGGGCCAACACCTCCTTGGAAATTATCCAATCAGAGTCCTCACTCACAGTTGGGTGGGGCACATCTCCATGGAAACACTCAAAGAATTACAATCTAATTAATACTGATAGGTCTGCCCACACAAAATTACATCAAAGATAATGGCATCTGGGGGACATAATACATTCAAACTGGCACAGGTACCTCAGATCAGCTCTCTGGTGGGGTATGAGGCACTAACCATAACCAAGCCTGACTAGTAGAAGAATGTGGATAAGTGACCAGGCTATCCAAAACCACAATGACTAACCCCAAAGCAGCCCCCCACACAAGGCAGGAAGGGAGGCATAAATCACCTAGCTTTGTGGCATTTACAGCTACTCCTAAGTATTCAAGGTCAATCTCAGTGCAAAATAAAACAACCAAAGCTAAAACAGGATTTTTTGTCCCAAACTGGGCACATCCTGTCGGTTTCCTCAGACCCCTACTCCAGCCCTTCCACCTCCATTGGAGGCATCATAATCTGTCAGGGCTGTTCCTAGCACGAGAGGCAGGCGACACACGTGTTTCCACTGTGCTTTACATGATGCTTCTGCATCCACATTCCCATTTAACCTTCACCATGACATTCAGAATAGCTGCTAACAGAATTGCAGCACAGACTTGGGGAGGGGTGGGAGGACTGGGGGATCCAGCAAAGCTTTCTAGAAACCTACATATTTACATACCTCCAGAGGGGCTAAGTAACTTCCTGGCAAGTGGCAGAGTTGGGATTCAAATCCAGGCAGTGCAAGTTCAGAGTTAGAACCTGACCAGGTCTTTATACCACCTTTGTAATGCAATAAACAATCCGAAGAGGTTTTGGGGAATGAAACCCAGCCCGTCAGCCAGCCAGCCTCCCGGCGCCGAGGGGATCAGGTGGAACTGAAAGGAGGGAAAGGAAAGGATGCCTTGAAGGCATCCTACCCCAGGGCCGCCCTGAGTAGTCCGCCCAGGCTTTTAAACAGGCTAGTACACACACATATGCACACGCACACACAGTGCTCTTCAGGCTGGACCTGACCCCTCCTCTCCTCTTCAGCTGTCCAGGCTCCTGGGGCCACCCAGATGGCCATCTGACCCAGCACCCCCACTCCAACCTGGGACTTGGGCAAACACAGCTCCTCACTGTCACCCACACCAGCCATGCTCTTTCTGATGCCTGTGCCACCACGAAGGCTGGTCTGACCCGTCTGCAACTCCCCCTGCTATGATGCACTGAGAAGAACATGCGTTAATTCTGTGATGCTCCCACCCAAGGTAAGGAAACATCAGACAAACCAAACTGAGGGGCAGTCTACAAATAAACCAGCTTGTAATCTTCAAAATGCCAAGGTCATGAAAGTCAAAGAAAGAGTGAAAAGCAATTCCAGAATGAAGAGACATGAAATGATAGTGAAGTGCATGTCAGTCTGAACTCAACCCTTGTGCATGCAAGAACATTTTACTGGAACAACTGATGAAAGCTGAATGTGATACGAAGATTAGATGAGAGAAATGGATCGGAGTTAATTTGCTAATTTTGATGGTTGTATAGCAGTTACGAAAGAGAATGTCCTGTTAAAAGTATTCAGGGGTGAGAGATTAAAAGGCCCTCCTACAGACTCTCTGGGGTAGGGCCTGGATTCTGTGTTTTATCGAGTGTCCAGCGCCACCCTCGAGTGTGAGAACCACCCGCTGCCTCTGCTCCTGCCCCCATGATCCCCACGAGGTCCCAGACAGCAGAATAACCTCCCACTGTTCAGAAAGCAGTGCTTCCTCCTCACACACAAGACTGGCGACTTTTCCTTCTTTCTGGCAGTTTCCTCTAATTGCCAGGGAATTTGGATTCAGGGAAGTCTGCATTTCTCCTTGACCACTCTCTGACTTGAGCTGGTGGCGTCTCATTGCTGCCAGCTGGAGGGAGGGGCAGAGGGAGCCGTAAAAAGCTTGTTTGAGTTTTAGTGCTCTCTCCCCCAGTTCCCATCATTTCATTCTTTCTTTTATAAACCCCATCTCATTAGCCACCTGGTAAATTCTACACAGAATGGCACACTGGCCCCCACATGTCATATCCAGAGCCAGGAAAACAGCCCAGACAACTCCAGTAACTCGTGAAGGTAATTAATTGCAGATGACACGCGCCCAAAATATCCTGAGCACAACAGGAAAATCACAGGGTTCCAAACTCAATAGCCGGAATCGCAGTTGACTGCCATTTCACTCACTCAAAACTCATATCCACGCTGCTCCTCAGGCACTTATACATCAAGAAGGCAGTGCCTTCCTTTGTGCCATTAAACACATTCGCTTTGAGGTAAGGCAGGACTGATGTGAACGCTGGCTCTGCCTCTTGGAGCATGGGCAAGTCACACCAGTTTTATCACGTGTCAAATGGAGATGTAAGAGTCCCTACTTCAGAAACTACTGGGAGAATTAAAATAGAAAGAAAGAAAGAAAAGAAAGAAAGAAAGAAAGAAAGAAAGGAAGGAAGGAAGGAAGGAAGGAAGGAAGGAAGGAAGGAAGGAAGGAAGGAAGGAAGGAAAGAAAGAGAGAGAGATCGAGATCTATAATACGAGAATAAATCAAGAAGAAAGAAAGAAAGAAAGAAAGAAAGAGAGAGAGAGAAAGAAAGAAAGAAAGAAAAAGATATTGGCTGGCACTTAGTAAGTACTACATAAACGTTAGCTTTTATTATTTTTATGCTTGCAACATGTTATCATTACCCATTGGTCACACATCAGGACTCCACCGTCATATTTCAAACCAGGAGGACAGTTTTCTCAGGTGGAGGGAAGGGCCAGGGGGACACTCAAATCCTCCCCTGGATTTCAGGCATCAGATACTGAGTCCTCTTCATCACTCATTCCCTAGCTAACCCCCATGCACTGCTTATTCAACCTCACCTCCTCAAAAAATACTTGTCAGATTTCCCCAGGCTGATTTAGGTCCCTCTGGGGATGTAGCACTTCCCAAACTAACTGGGAGTTGAAAGAGCCTCTCTCTGAACTGGGCTCCCATGGGAGCCAGTTTTGGGTAGCCTAAGGTACCCCATGTGATAATTTACCTTTGGGAGAAGCAAATCCACACAGTATCACTACAGGGGAAATAATCTTAAGAATGGATGCAAATAAACCACCCTTCCCCAAAAAGAGGAGAGAATGGGCAAGAAGAACAAATATGAAGTAAATGGCAAATTAGGTCCTGAGGGATTACGAGAAGAATGCAGGTGGCATAGCAGAGCCGAAAACAGAGAGCATAACTGCAAGCCTATCCCAGATGTTCCAGGGCCCCGCAGGTGGCAGAAAGGAGTGGAGTACGCCAGGGGGAAATGCACAGCGGGCATCGTGTGGGTGGTGGGGGCCCTGGTGAAGTGGAGAGTGCCCGTCCCGTCTCTACTTCACAACTCCAGACATAGGGGAAGTGAGACCCAGCGTTGCCAGGTCTACACTATTTTCAAGACAAGTCGGAAATCTGGTTTTCTCAGTGAAATGCCAAGGTTTTAAAACACTGATTCACAATTTTTTAAAACATTTCATATTCCAAACCAACCACATCTCTAAGCCATCTTCTGCCTGGGGCTGTCCATGTGCTACCCTAATCACAACCTTCACACGTCGTGGCATTGAGATTTACCATCTGTGAGACTAGAAGTCTTTCCAGTTAGTGCCCCTTTATTAGGCCAAGAGGAAGTAGATTTAAAACCCTTGAAAGTCTGTCAAAAACACATAACCTGAATCTAATCATGAGGAAACAGGTGACAGACCTAAATTGAGGGATGTTCCACAAAGCCAGTGGCCAGAAAAGGAATGCAAAAAAGTCAAGGCCACGAAAAGACAAAGAGAAGCAGCAGAAGAATTGGAGATTAAAGAGGCAGCGCAATTCAACGCAGGGCCTGATTCTGGATAGATCCTGGATCGGGCAAAGAAAATCACCATAAAAAATAGGCTTAATTGGCCCAATTGGTGAAATATGAATATGGACTGTATATTACAGAATTAATTAATTACATAATAATATTGCATCATGTTAAATTTTCTAAATGTTATCATCATACTATACTTATATAAAAGTGTTCTTGTTCTTAGGAAATACATCAGTAGTCAGAGGCAAGAGGTCATGATGTCTGCAACCAACTCTTACATGGATCAGGAAAAAAATATATGGAGATATAGTTATAGACATACTTATAGACCTACAGATAGATCGAGTGCTCAAATATGGCAAAATGCTAACAGCTAGTGAATCTGGGAGTAGAGCATATGAGAATTGTACTATTCTTGCAATTCTTCAGTAAATTTAAGGTTATTGCAAAATAAAAAGTCAAAAATAAAAGGAACCCCTATAACTCTTATCAACAAAATTAAGGATTTATAACAATGGCCCACACAGTCGGCCTGAAAAGGTTACCTGAAAAAAAAAGCTCATGACTTGCCCACAAAACCAAGAAAATAGCACATTAAATACAAAATAGTGTCCTGCAACAACAAGGCCCAGTTACTATTGTAACTCTGATAATTACTGTGGTCAGAGCGGTGCCCGCCTCTGCGGGGGAATGCCAGCAGGGCCACAGAGACAAGCCTAGAAACATTTTGAGCGGCATCTGGGAAAGAGGAGGCTCGTTACAATGTCTGAAACTAACTTTCAAATAATAATAATAATATATATATATGAAAAAAAAGCATAAGAGTAAAAGCAAGTGTGGCAAAATATTAACAAGGATATATGCACCCAAGTTCAGTGTACTAGTCTTGCACCTTTTCTGTAGGCTCAAAATTTTTCCAAGTAAAAAGTTAGGGAATGTTTTTAAAATAAATGTTTGATGAATAAATAAATCTACAAGCAAAGCTCAAAATTCCATTGCTTACAGCTAAAAGACAATATGAAAATTGCACAAGACATGACAGAGCAATGCAATTCAGAATCAGAAAAACTCAATAATGAGGTGACAGAACTCAAGAAACAATTAGAAATTAAAGAAAATAATTTCAGAAATGAAGACCAACCTAGAAGGAACACCTAGAAGGCAAAAAGTACAAACTTTCTTAAAAACTAAAAAGAAATAAGGATGAGATAGAAAAAGATTTGAGAAAGTGACAAATATTGAATACAAGCAAATAAGGTCCAACATACAGAAAAGAGAAGCCCATGGAGAGAAAAACCAAAAGAAGGCAACGGATACTAAAAACTATGATTCAAAAAAAAACTCTGCTGAAATAAAGAGATTTGAAATTATATATCGAAAGAGCACACTATGCACCTGAGAATACTGGCCCTGAGTGACTATCACCAAGACGTATTCTACAAAAATTAATGAACTTTAAAGAAAGAGAAAATCTCATTTGAGCATCTGGGCAAAAACAGCAAGTGACTTCTAGGGGAAAGAAAATTAGATGGTCACCCAACCTTAACAGCAGTGCTTCAGGAAAATGTATATAGCATATTTAAGATACTAAAGAAAATGTGAGCTAAGGATTTTAGGTCCAGGAAAAAATTGATTTTCTACTATAACGAGTACAAACTTGTAACAACTAAGGAAATATTATTCCCATGACCCTCCCTGTTAATCTATCATAGAATAAGCTTGAGATAATAAAAATGACTAGCAGGAAAGCAACATAGGTGGAAAGAATTACACATAAACATATGTTTTAGCTAAGACTATGCAGGGATTAAAAGGCAAAGAGCAAAATATGTGTTGACGGTATGATCAAGGAATGCAGATACAGAACAAATGTTTTTCAAAAATGGGGGAGAATGGGGAAAGCATACACAAGTTTTTAATCTGTTCTCAGTAATTATATTGTGGTAGTAGTACTGGTATTGTTATTCTGAAACTTTACGGATTTCTGCACACATGAATACGTTCCATTGCTTACAAGCTAAAAGACAATATGAAAATTGTACAAGACATGAAAGAGCAATACAATTCACATATACACACAACCATATATTTATTTTTAAGGTAAGATCATGAACTCATACTGGTGTTTCCTACTCAAATTCAATATTACAGGATTTTTTATTTAACCTCTTTTATATTACATTTAATCTCTTTTTCTCCTCATACAAGATATCTCAGGGATACATGGAATGATAGAATTAGAATATACGATGACAACTCATTTGCTTTATACCACAATATATACCCAATAGTATCAGATATCAGTGTCAATACTACCACTACTACCTCAGTGGGGAAGCAAAAGAAATCCATGTCCATCTTGCCAAATATGCCCTATCCAAGTTACACATGCTTACACAACTGAAATAAAGTAACTTAACCACCAATTAAGTTAGACTCAACTACACGATCTCTCTCTGATGACCTCAATGTCATCTCGGGGTCCACAGAGTCAGGTGGCCACCATTCAAAAACTGCCTTTGCTGGTTGGGAAAGGGAGGATTCCGGGGCACATACTGGAGGTCCATGTTTGACTCATCTCTAGTAAATCTGATTACTTACCATTCTTATCTCCAGGAGAAAAAGACAAAGAGGCCTACTGAATGAGCTGCCTGACTGTTTGGAGTTCCAAACAATCTTTGTGGATCTTTGTGGTCCTGGGTGACTTGATAACCCACATGTCATGACAAAAGGAGGGCAACAAACCCAGGAGGGACCAGAGGTGTCGGCCACCCCTGCTGCCATGCCCTGTGACCAGAGGACACTCATCCTGAGAGGCTCCCCTCACATCTCATGCTCTTCAGCCCACAGCATCTTGTAACCTCCAGCCTAATAGTTCCTGCCCTTTCTCCCCTCCCCATGCCCAGCATCCATTGATCAGATAAAAACTAAAATGACATAGACCCTGTATTAGCAACTTGGGGATATGGAGATGATCAAAGTCTGAGGCAAAGCAGACTGTGGGTTACCACCAGGAAGCTCTATTCAATGGCTAAAGAAAAGCTGGATGAGAGAGAAAAGAGCAAACACTGCCCAATTTTGGTGCAGAGTGATCTCCCAGCAAGAATGTTAGCTCCATGAAGGCAGAACATTTTATCTGCTTGGGACACCATTGTAACCCCAGTGTTGAAAATAGTAAATCAGCAAATATTGATTTAAAGAATATTACATATGAAACAGCAGATAAATAATTCATTGTCATTTAAAAATAATTGAAAAAAATCAAATAATTGGGCACTGGAAATATACTAAAAACTATTGAATTGTAACACCTTAAATGGCTGAATTGTAATGATAAATGTTTCAGTTTCCTAGACGCTAAAACAGATATCATAAACAGTAATGGGTTGGCTTAAACAACAGGACTTCATTGGCTCAAGGTTTTGAGGCTATGAGAAGTCCAAAACTGAGGCTTCAGCAAGGCGATGCTGTCTCCCAGAAGACTGTGGCATTCTGGGGTGGCTGCCAGCAATCCTCAGTCCTTCGTTTTTTCATCACATGGCAATGTATATGGCAGTATCTTCTCCTTTCTCTTCCAGATGGGTTCCACCGACTTCCGGCTTCTGGCTGTTGCCTGTGGCTCTTCTCTCCATGGCCTTTTCTGTAAGGCGTCCAGTAACCCGATTAAAGCTCAGCCTGATTCATTTGGGTTATAACTCAACTGAAGTAACATCTTGGAGAGATCTTATTTAAAATGGGCCACACACACAGGACTGCAGACCGAGACCAAGAACATGTTCAAACAGGGATCCACAATGCAATCCATATCAACATGTGAATTATATCTTAATAAAGCTGTTAAAAATTACAAGTAATTCAGCATCTACTATGTATCAGGAAGATGAGCAGTGAGAGAATATGATGAACAAAGCCCGCCTCTGAGGAAGAGAGAGAGGTATGTCCTTATTAGGACTAGATGCAGACTAATACCCACACTAGGGAAGAAAGACTACAAGGACAGTCCTGAGAGGCCTAATCATATCTGAATTGCTAAAATAGAGCCAGAAAATCACAGATTTTGTATCACATACAAGAAAGGTAGTGATACAGCAAAACTTCACTCCCACCCCCATTTTAAAGCTACGCAAACTGAGGCTGTGAGTAGGAGAGCAACTAGTCAATGGCCGCACCCAACAGAAAGGCAAAACTGAGATGAACACCCCAGCAGCCTGACCCCAGAACCAGCACTTTCTCCCCTCACATGACACTGCCTCAGTCAAATATCCTAGTGAGATACTCCTCTCCAGTGCTGACAACCATGCATCACTAAATACGAATTTGGAGTCCCACAGGGACATCGGACATCAGTGTGTGGATTAACATTTGATAGCAGGCCTCAGATGTAGTCAGTCCTTTCCACAATTCACCCTACAACAACACAACACACAATTTCTGGAACATACACTACCCCCATGTCACAGAAAAGGAAGCTGGGACATGAAAGGTTAAGCAGCTAGCCCAAAGAATCATAGTTAGTAAGTATTAGAGCCAGTATTTGAACCTGTACCTGCCAAAAACTGGGAGAAAAGACATCGCCAATAGTGACCCACTTTGGCTAGGGGGCCAATGGCTACTGCTGTAAACTTATAACAGAGAGTGAGGAAAACACAGCCTTGTAATAGATTAGCAACTATTTAGATAATCCTTGAAAATCAACCCCCCCCCCAAAAAAAAAAACAGAATAATCCCCAAGTAATTATTCCCAAGTGAATTTCCCTTTATAAGCTTACCTAAGTGGTTAATGAAATATAATTTGCATTTCTTATTAGGCCTCTCAGGAGAGTGGACACTAAACTATTTCCTTATCCTCCTACCTCAGGGACAAGAGGATTGGATTTTTTAAAATATTAACAATACTTCCAATTTACAGAAACATTTTTCTCTCCTTAAAAATCCAAAGGGCAAAACAGCCAAACACAGAAATCTCCTTAAACATGCTGTTTACAACTAAGAGGGGGAGAGAACTTAGCAACTTTCAAACAAGTCACACAGCAGAGATTCCAGTTGTGTGTCATTTTGTAACCTCCTAATCTTTTTATTCTTCATTATTTATAAAGCACCAACAGCATTATCACGCAGAAAATAAATCTACTCCTTCAGTTTTTAAATGAGCTTTGAGGATCCTTTTGTGCTGGTTCAAATGCTTCCTTGAACATTGGAGAATGTCACATGAGGTACTTTGTCTGTCATCATTAATTCCTTTTCTCACCCAGCTCAGGGCAACCGAGAGCTCGGGCTGCCGTAGAGTTGGCTGAAACCCAAAGATAAATCTCTCTGCCTCCCATCTACCCACAGCCAATACTAGCAGCAACAACTGGATGCTTTCACACTTTCCTCTGAGTAGAGATCAAGACTGAACATCTCAAATGACTCATCTCGCCAAGACGGGGCCGTCATCTTCTTGCCTTGTCACCTCGTGGTCAGCGTGGGCCTCTTGCTCTCTTGATGGGTTCCACACCACCATCTTCCCCACACATAATTCCAGCAGCTCAAGGACACCAAGGAGATGCCTCTGCCATGTCCCAGGAGATGCCCTTATTGGAGTACCAACTGAGGCTGGGCAGGAATGTCGTTTCTCCTCTGTCGTCTGAGATATGAGCTAACAGGAGCCTGTGCTGCAGATAACTGCTTCAGGTTATTCAGATTTGCTTTTGCTGAACTGTCAACAAGCAGCAGAGGGGCAGCGACACCCACCCAAGAGTCAAGGGAATCAAGACCTATTATGTCAGAAGAAATGAAACAGCTCTGCAGGCATCTCAGAAGTTGGGAAATAGAGCCTTGCCTCCTCCCAAATTCTTGAATCAGCTCCAGGAGCAGGAGACACTTGGCTCCCGGTTGGCAGACAAGCTTCTCCTGCTCTGGATGCAGAGGAAGCAGTGTGGCAGAGTAGAAAAGGCCTAGCATTTGGAGCCAGAAGACCCAGATTCAAGATTATGCCACTTGCCAGCTATGTCAGGAGTCAGCAAACTACAGCCTACAGGCCAAATCCAGCCCACCAGCTGCTTCTGTGAATAAAGTTTTTTTGAAACACAGCCAAACCCATCCGTTAACTATCATTTGTGGCTGCTACCCCCACACCACACTGTCAGAGTTAAGTCATTATAGCAAAGCTGCATGGCCCTCCAAGTGGAAATACTTGCTATTTGGCCCCTTACAGAACAAGTTTGCTGACCCATGTGATACTTTAGTTACTTTACATCTTTGAATCCAGTGTCTGTGTCTCTTGAATTACACAACTATCTGTCCTTCCTATGTCAAAGGACTATAAAAATAAAATTCATTTGCTGTAACATCATACTAATGATGGTGATGATTCTTTGAGCCCTTGTTATCTGCCAGGTTATGGTTCTAAGTACTTTACCTGGATTATCTTACTCAGTCCTCACAACAAACCCTGTGAGGTGGTTAACGCCACGAACCCATTTTACAGGTGAGGAAACTGAGGCTCAGAGCCGTGAAGGCTGTTGCCCAAGATCACAATCTAGTAGATGGTGGAGCTGGGACTTCAACCCAAGTCCCTAATCTCCTTGCCACCCTCTTCTCTACTCTATGCCAGGCCCTGGGGACATGGAGGTGCTAGAGGTGTCTGAGCACCAGACCATGACATGGCAGGTCTCAACCCCACAAACACCCCGAGACCCTCTGCTCTGGCTCCACCACATGTTCCATCCAGCCTCGCCCCTCTCCTCCTCCCTTCCGTTCCCATCCCCATTAAATTGCCGAGACGAGTTTGTCATCTTTCCTTACTTTAAGAAACAAACTCAGCCTACTTCCCCCTCAACTCACAAGCAAAACCAAACAGCATGAGAGCTGGCTCAGGTACCAACATGAGCTTCATTGTTACACAACACTGCACATTAAGTAGTTTAAAAAAGAAAAAAATCACCTCTGAAGTAGAGAGAACAATATCTTTGGAATACTCAAAAGGTTTTGGTGTAATTCAGAAAAATGCCTGTGTGACCATGAGGACCTGAATGTCTGCTGGGCACTTTGCCATTCCCCCATATGACGACACACCCACACACAAGCACACACCCCCACAACTGCCCCCCACTTTAACCAGATGACTCCTACTCTCCTCTAAGGCTCTGTGGGATGTGGCCTCCTCCTCGGACTCCCCCCTCCCCGGAGCCCCGGGGATATGGTGAGCTCCACTGCACCCTGCACGGGCCCCATCGGCTCACGCACCCACCCCAATGGCCGACACATGTGGGGCACTTGGTGGGCAGCAGCCCCAGAGCAGCACTGTGTGTGCAGCAGGGCCCTCCAGCTCACATCAGTACTGTGAGCCACAATCGATTCCCAAAAGGAAAGAGACCACCCCTGAGCAACAGGGAACAAAGGAGCCGGTGCTGCCACCAGGACTCCCTCCAGGGCTCGCAACCACTCCCGTCGCTACACTGTCTTTCCAGGACTGTGCTGCAGACTCGGTGCGGTAATTCCTCCAGGATCCTGCCCTCTGGCCTCATGGCATCAGCCTCTGTGGCCTTCCCCTTCAGACCCACGTGCCCACCATGGTTCCTTCACCAGGGATTTGGCACAAGCTACTCCCACCTTCTAGGGCAATGGTTCTGCACTGGTGCTTATTTTGCCCCACTCCTCCTCCCCAGGGGACATCTGGCAATATCCGGAGATAGTTTTGAGTGTCACACTGGAAAGAGGGTCCTTTTGGGATCTAGTGGGTGGAGGCCAGGGATGCTGCTCAACATCTGACAATGCACAGGACAGCCCACACACGCAGAATTATCTGGCCCCAAATGTCAACAGTTTTAAGGTTGAGAAGCCCTGATGTAGCCTGTGAGCCCCACAAGGAGCTGGCTACCTTCTCTATTGCTTTCTGCAGCACCTGGCACATACTCACACAGGTAATGAATGAAGGAAAGATTCTTCTGAGTGTCTGCCGTGCTCTCCGATTTACAAAGCACATCCGTGTGTGCTCAGCTCAAAGGTGAGGAGGCTTCACCAGGGTCCCTCAGGTGGGAGGCAGCAAGTCCAATCCCAGCCCAGGCCCTCCATGCCTGTGTCCATGTGGCAAGCCCCACAGGGCCTCCTAGGATCATTTCTGGGAAGAAATCCCATGAACGGTTCCTGCCCATGACAGGCACAACCTGGATCATTTCCGTCAGAGGAGGGCCTCACTTGTGCTTCGAGCATAGCAATCTGGGCTACAGGGCACGGCCGTGCTTCCAAAGGGCATCAACGGGCCCCTACTTTACACTGCGGTTCCGCCACAACTATCTACAGAATCATCGTCCTTGAAACTGCTTTTAATGCTTCTAATTCATCATCCAGTGTGCCCCTCCCACACCTTTTATATCAAGCCTCAATGAGCTCAGTTTTTTTCCCTTTCCCTCCATTCCCTTTTGCTAATAATAGCTTTAAGATATAATTCACGTACCCTACAATCCACCCATTTAAAGTATACAGTCAATAGTTTTCAGTATATTCATTGAGTTGTACATCCATCACCACAATTTTAGAATATTTTCATTACCTCAAAAAGAAACTCTTAGCAGTGAGGTGAAGTTTGGAGTTCACTACCAAAATTCTTCTTCAGATATTCAGAAGGAACACCCTTTCTTGTGACTATTCTCTCCTGCAGGTGATGTCCAAGGGTAGAACCGGAGTAGACCAACACCCACCCCACCTAACCCCCAGCCACCAATGCCCAGCCCTTTCCCAGGATGAGCTGGGACAAGAGAAAAACAGCATTCAGATAACCTAAACTCATTCAGATCACCTAGATCATCTGTCAATGAATTTCCTTCATCCTCTTAAAGGATATCTTCAGAACACAGTCTACCAAAAGGTATTGATATGAATTTATCTAACAATCTAATTTTAAGTCAAGACATTATCATTAAAAAAAAACCTTCTTCTAGCAGCAAAAGTGAATTCAGGAATGTGATCAAATGGCCTCACCATGAAGATGGGTGAATAGAACCCCCGAGAAATCACCTCAAGGAGGAAACCAAGAACATCAAGTGGGTCAGGTTCCAAAGGGCATGCCCAATTCTCAAGACTCCAATTCACCTATGCTATGCCTGGCAAGTGTCCAGGCTTCTTCCCCGGATCATCGGGACAGCCATCGGCCTCAGTCTGATTAAGGGAAGATGATGCCATGCAGGATAAGGTGGTGATGAAGACAATCAGTGAGTGCACCTCTCAACTCTAGGCTCTTAGTAAGTACTGATGATGATGGTAGTGGTGATGAGCCCAACCCTGATGAAGTAAAAGGCAAGCAAATGAGCCTAAAGAAGGGTTCTACTTGGGTCCACAGGAGCTCCATACATCTGACACCTGAACAGCCTGGACGGCCAGACAAGTCACCCCGCATTGTCACCTTTCTCCAACTGACCCACCTGTTCCCTTGGCAGAGCTCAAACAAGGACCACGGGGAGACTCCAGTTCTGGGCCAGACGACTGGCTGGTACTGTTAGGGGCCACTGGAATTACATTTCTCAATAGACAGGGAGACAAGAAAAAACCACAAGGCATTTCCATTTCAAAATGAGGACAATGGCCTCGCCAGTTGAGAGCTAGCCAGGAATGTGGTTTTCCTAGTTCAGCCAACAAGCTGAGACAGGGTCACCACAGGGTCCCATAAAGTCAAAAATTCCTTTGGATGCAAAACAGACATGCATCAAGCTACTGGGCCATGTGTTAGATTGTAATATAGTGTCCCTGGTTTACCACCATCATTAGCCACCAGCTGTCCCCACACAAGGATAGATCCATCACTAACCCAAAGCAAGAATAGAGCATTTTCATTTCATAATAGGGCTTACATTTTATTTTCTCAAAATAAACATATAACTAAATAGCCTACCAATAATTAGTTAGAGTCATTAAATTCAGTCATAAGTTGGACCAGGGATTCTCTGGAATCATTTAATAAAAGTATATCATGTTCTTATCCACACTCATCCACTTACACATACATACATATACACAATCAAGCTTGAAGCTATTGTTAGCAGTTCTCAAACAAATAAATAAAGAGCCCTCAAGGGAGGCAGGTATATGGGATTTTCAGACTTTCCATGAGTTGTGTTTATCCAATGATTTGCTGCCTTCTAGGCCCCCGACAAAGAGCAGCCACATGGGAAAGTAGCAGGCAAAAGCTGTGACAACAAGAGAACCCAATGACCTAGTGAGCTCTGACCAAGTTCCATGCCACAGCCCTCTCCCCTGGCTCTGGGGTCTTGCCTGCACACCACAAGGCTCACCCAGAGACACCCGATACCTTCGCACATGCAGATCCTCCTCGGCATGCAGAGCCTTCCCTCACCACCTTCCCTGGGCTGACTCCAGCTTCCAGGTTCAGCTAGGGTCCACACCTGCAGGCAGCTTCTCAGACCTCCCCCTGTGCCCCCACAGCGCCCTCCACTTAACTCCCTCCGAGCAGTCGCCAGCCTGTACCCCCGCCTGTGTGGCTTGCTCAGCTCTCCCACTACGCCGCACAGTCTTCAAGAACAAGAAGCCTGCCTGTTCACCTCTGTACCCCGATACTTTGCTCACTGCCTGCCATACAGTAGATGCCCAATAAATACTTATTTCATTAGTGAATTAATGTATCTACTTCACTGAACCTCCAAAGCAAATTTTTCACAATGAGCTACATCTCTCCTTCTCTTCCTAATACTAGTAATGACTGATACATATGCAACATTTTCCATGTGTTTAGCTACAATTCTCCTGACAACTCTCCATCATAACCCAACTCCCCAGAGGGGAAACCAGTTTAGAAAGGTGAGGCTGACGCTCAGGCTCGCCCCGCTGGCGTGCGGCAGAGCTGGTTGACTCCCGGCAGCCTGGCTCCAAGCCCGGGACTCGTCACTCGCTCCTGCGCCATGGGTCATCGGGTTCTCTCATTGTCACAGCTTTTGCCTGCTACTTTCCCATGTGGCTGCTCTTTATCAGGGGCCTAGAAGGCAGCAAATCATTGGATAACCACAACTCATGGAAAGTCTGAAAATCCCATATCCCTGCCTCCCTTGGAGGTTCTTTATTTACTTGTTTGAGAACTGCTAACAATAGCTTCCTGCATACATCATCCGCTCCCAGGCCATGCCTGCACCTCTTACCATATCCTTGTAGCATCTGCACTAACATTTGCTTAATATTTTTCTTTAAATTGACTTTTTTACATTGCCTTGTCCTACACAATAAAATCTGAAAAGTCACACATCTTATGTGTTATTTTAAAACTTCAGGCAAATAAAATTATTGAAATAGAAAACATTCATCCATATACCACAAGAAACCGTCCTGTTTCCCAGACCTGTGAACTCTGCCCAGCTCTGCGGCGCCCCCTCTGGCCGGCTTGCGCAGCCTGACTTGCAGTCTCCATGGGGCACGTGACTGGATTCTGAGGACAGTTCCCTAATCTAATCAGCACGTGCTGAGCACCCTGCTGGGCACTTGGGAGGGGGGGGTGTAGAGGAAGGATACACAGGTGAACAAGATCCATCTCAGGGGCGGCTACTATTTTGCTCTTGGCTAGAACAAACCTCTACACCTGTTTTCCCCCAGGGTGCTCACCTGGGGGCTAACTGCACCACCTCACCTCCAGGGATTAGTGTGTAATTCTGACCTGGCCAATCCAGCCACCACCCTCCCCAGCAATAAGGATTCTCAGGGATGGGCACACATCGGGACCCAATTTGAGCCAATGAGCCAAGGCTGAGGCTTCTGTTTGACTATTTCAAGGCTATTCGTTCTTGCACTTTGACACAAAAGTGAGAGGATGGGAGGGCTGGAGCTGTGGCACCATCTCATGCATGTCACTTGAGAGTCTGCCTCGGAACGAGGGCCACATGTGGAGGGGAACGGTGGTGGAACCTGGATTCAGCCAGGCCTGAAGCCAAAATCTACCTAGGTCATGTGCGCCCATTTATTTCCTTTATGCTTCAGCCAATTTGCATTATATTTTCTGACACTAACCACGAAAAGAGCACTAAATAAGCCAAAGAAGGTTTCAGGGAATCCAAGTTTATTTTCATTATTTGTATGGTACAAGTAGTCACAAAAAAGTAGGCTTGCAAAAAATATTTAGGTGGGTAAGAATTCAGAAGCTAAATGAGTGACTATTTTGACTACTAACAGCAGCCATCCCCTTTACTTAAACATAACTGAGTTGACCTGAGACAGAAAATGAAAGGCAAGTTATCTTTTCACGTCACCAAATCACTGAACAACTAGACAAGCCCTATACGTGCCTCTCATGACTAGGAAGCAGGTTGCCCACAGGAAACCTGTCACGCAAGCATGTTTGCAAATCTCCAAAGATTTCAAAGCAAAAACACGGGCCTACTCTGTTTATACTCACTTCAGTATAAAACAATATATTTTCCACTAAATAAGTTAATGTCTCTCCAAAAGTTTTTTTTTATTTTTTTATTCTTATTGAGATTGTTCAGATACCATACAACTATCCAAAGATCCAAAGTGCACAATCAATTGCCCATGGCACCACCATACAGCTGTGTATCCATCAACACAATTATTTTTTTTCAATTTTTAGAACATTTTCACTACTCCAGAAAAGAAATAAAGACAGAAAAAAGGAAACTCACATCCTCCTATACCCCTCACCACGCCCCCCTCCATTATTGATTCATAGGTTTGGTACAGTACATTTGTTACTGTTGATGAAAGAATGTTAAAATACTATTAACTGTAGTATATAGTTTGCAATAGGTATATATTTTTTCCCTATATGCCTCTCTATTATTAACCTCTAGTTACAGTGACATACATTTGTTCTAGTTCATGAGAGAGATTTCTAATATTTGTGTAGTTAATCACGGACATTGTCCACCACAAGATTCACTGTTTTATATATTCCCATCTTTTAACCTCCAACTTTCCTTCTGGTGACATACGTGACTCTGACCTTACCCTTTCCACCACCTTCACACACTTTTTAGCACTGTTAGTTATTCTCATTACATGCTACCATCCCCCCTGTCCATTTCCAAATATTTAAGTTCACCCAGGCCGAACATTCTGCTCATAATAAGCAACCGCTCCCCATTCTTTAGCCTCATTCTATATCCTGGTAACTTATATTTCATGTCTATGAGTTTACATATTATATTTAGTTCGTATCAGTGAAACCCTGCAATATTTGCCTTTTTGTGTCTGTCTTATTTCACTCAATATAGTGCCCTCAGGGTTTCTTCATCAACCCATTTCTTTTAAGACGGTTTTGTTCAAACACTATACATTTCATCCTATAAACAATCGCTGGTTCCTCTTATAGTCACATATTTATGTATTGAGCACCATCGCCACTCTCTATGTAAGGACATTTCTTCCACAAAGACGGAAGAAGAGTCAAAGAAGGCAGAGAGGCAAAAGAAAAAGGCAAGAGAAAGAGAAAAAAAACAAACCAACCAACCTTGATAGCTAGAAGGTGACAAAAGGAAAGACAGCATTAACCTAAAGTAGAATAAAGAGTCAGACATCACCAATGCCTGGAATCCCATACCCTTTCCCTATTCCCCACCCCCCCATATGCATTTAGCTTTGGTATATTGCTATTGTTACAATAAAGGAAGCATAATACAATGTTTCTGTTAATTCTAGCCTCTAGTTTGCATTGATTGTATTTTCCCCCAATCCCACCCTATTTTTAACACCTTGCAATGTTGACATTCATTTGTTCTACCTCACGTAAAAACATATTTCTACCTTTTATTGCAATCATTGAGCACCCTAGGTTTCCCTGAGTTACACAGTCCCAGTCTTTATCGTTCATCTTTTGTTCTGGTGTCCCACATGATCCCAGCCTTCCTCTTTCAACCATATTCACAGTCATCTTTGTTCAGTGTACTTACATTGCTGTGCTACTATCTCCGAAAATTGTTTTCCAAACCTCTCACTCCTGTCTTTTCCTTTCTGTCTGCAGTGCTTCCTTTAGTGCTTCCTGTAGAGCAAGTTTCTTGTTCACAAACTCAGTCATTGTCTGTTTGTCAGAGAATATTTTAAGCTTTCCCTCATATCTGAAGGATAGTTTTACCGGATATAGGATTCTTGGTTGGTGGTTTTTCTCTTTCAGTATCTTAAATATATCACCCCACTTCCTTCTTGCCTCCATGGTTTCTACTGAGAGATCCACACATAGTCTTATGAAGCTTCCTTTGTATGTGATGGATCGCTTTTCTCTTGCTGCTTTCAGGATTCGCTCTTTATCTTTGATGTTCGATAATCTAATTATTAAGTGTCTTGGTGTAGGCCTATTCAGATCTATTCTGTTTGGGGTATGCTGCGCTTCTTGGATCCATAATTTTATGTCTTTCTTAAGAGATGGGAAATTTTCATTGATTATTTCCTCCATTACTCCTTCTGCCCCTTTTCCCTTCTCTTCTTCTTCTGGGACACCAATGACACGTAAATTCTTGCTTTTTCTTTTGTCTTTAAGTTCCCGGAGATGTTGCTTGTATTTTTCCATTCTTTTCTCTATCTGCTCTTTTGTGTGTAGGCTTTCAGCTGCCTTGTTCTCCAGTTCCTGAGTGTTTTCTTCTGCATCTTGAGATCTGCTGTTGTATGTTTCCAGTGTGTCTTTCATCTCTTGTGTTGTGCCTTTCATTTCCATAGATTCCGCCAGTTGGTTTTTTGAACTTTCAATTTCTACCCTATGTATGTCTTGTGTTTTCATTATACGGTTCATCTCTTTTGCCATATCTTCCCTAAGCTTTTTGAATTCACTTATTATTAGTTGTTTCAATTCCTGCATCACAGTTGAAGTGCAAGTTTGTTCCCCTGACTGGGCCATAACCTCATTTTTCTTGGTGTAGGTTGTAGTTTTCTGTTGTCTAGGCATGGTTTCCTTGGTTACCCCAATCATGCCTCCCCAGACCAGAATGGGCTAAGGTCCCAGAAGGAAGAAATATTCAGTATCCAGTTTCCCTGAGGATGTCTTAGAAGATTGGTGCACCCTCTGATGCCTCCAGTCACTGCTTTTCTGCCCAGCAGGTGGCGCCTGTTAGCCTGTAATTCTTGACTGGTGTAAGATCTGAATGAAAGGCAGGTAGTAGAGCTGGGCCCCACCCCTTTCCTCTTAGAGAAGATAGACGCCCTAGGGGGAGGTCATTAGCATTTCAGTGGCCTCTCTCTGCCTGTGCTATACCCTTGTCTGGGTCACAGAACTGGGAACTGAAAATGGCTGAGGCTTTCTCCACTGAGTTGAAAAACGAACAGAGCTAGTCTGAGGCGACCCTCCGGCTCTCCAAGGTCAGTCGACACCCAAAGCCTCTGTCTACTTGTTGGGGATTTGTACCTCACAGTGAGCAGTTCACACTTGCTAATTAAAACCCCAGTTGGAGCTCAGCTGAGCTATATTCGCTTGCTGGGAGAAAGCTTCTCTCTGGCACCACGAGGCTTTGTAGCTCAGGCGTGGGCGTGGGGGAGGGGTCTCCCGATTTGGATCCGCAGTTTTCACTTACAGATTTTATGCTGTGATCTCGGGCATTCCTCCCAATTCAGGTTGGTGTATGATGAGTGGACGGTCACGTTTGTCCCCCTGCAGTTATTCCGGATTATTTACTAGTTGTTTCTGGTTTTTTTAGTTGTTCCAGGGGGACTACTTAGCTTCCACTCCTGTCTATGCCACCATCTTAGATCCTCTCTCCAAAAGTTTTGATAAACATTCCTTAGCTGTTCCTCAAAAGAATGAACATGACACATTTTTGATTCATTAATATGATGATGACGCCAACTCAGAACAGCCGTGGGACCAAGTGAGTCAAAAAAGCATTAATAAACACGCCCCACAGGAATTTCACCGCCCCAAATAAGAAGATCCCATGATTTAAAACATGCCAAATGTTCAGACCATTCATACAGCTTTCAAATGCCAGCCCATTTCGAAGTGAGAATTTTAAACAAATATATTATCAACCAAAAAGGAGCACACTCATAAACAGTACTAAATCTTCTTAAAGTAGTAATGCTAGGCCAGAAGGAACAATGCAGCAGCTAAACTTCTAAAAGCCCCAAGCCTACACCTTCAAGGATTCCCAAGAACGTTTTATAAATCCCTAACAGATAACAATCGGCTGTTACACAGTTTTCCTTAACCTGGCCTATCCAGCATCCTCAGCCAGAAATCTCCACTTGCCAGAAACTGTCTTCCAGACTCCTAAGGAGGCCTCTGTGATGGGGCTGCTTGTGCCCCTCAGCCTCACTTCATACCTCACCCCCCTACACGCTGACCTTACGCCCCACACCCATTCCCACCTCAAGGAACGCACTGATTCCCTGCACATCTGCTTTCCTCTGTCTGGAACAGTCTTCCCCCGGACCCTGGAGAGCTGGCCCCTTCTCCTCCTGATCGCAGCTCCTTGTTGCCCCCTCTCCAGAAAGGCCTTCCCCACCTAGGAAAGCAGCCCCTTCCCCTCAAGCCCCCATCTGTTTCATATAACCATCTTTTCCTGTCTTCTCAGGAAGAATCTTCCTTTTAAACTACTGTTTATTGTCTCTCTCCACCCTACCCCATACTGCATCCAAACCTCAACGCAGTCTCCCTTTTCCACACCTGCTCATCCTCCTGTGCCCTTTGCATGGGGACAGTCCCACCCTCCCACCCTCCATCGAACCAGAGATGAAATCTGCATGGTCTACCCTCCACCTTCTCCCGCACCAAGTTCCAAGGCAGGGAGCAGCTCCCAACCCCAGATGAACATCAGATTTCGCTTTGACAAATACACATCTTCCTGAAACCCCCGCCCAGACCAAGACCAACTATTGGGCAAGAAGCTTCTGAACAGTCTTCCTGCCTCCTATTGCTACCAGTCCCCCTCCCATCATCCTCCAGATAGCTCTTAATGACACGTGTCTCTAGCCACGTCAATTCTTCAATTCAGTGTCCTTTAGGAGCCCCCCACCTGCCTGCAAGGCAATAACCAAACCACAAAGCCTGGCATTCAGGACTATATGGGATCCCTGTCAAACCAAGCTGCTCTCCAGTCACTCGCAACCACCTGGGTGGCAGAGGCAAGTCCCTTAAACAGGCCACCCCCTCCCACCCTTGTTGAGAAGCCTTCCTCCCTGCCTCCCTACCTTGTCCACCTGCTAAGCCCCATGACCATCCTCTGAGATACAGCCTGAGGGTTCCTCCCTAAGGGACCTGCCTGACTTTCCCAGCAGGGTGAGCCGATTCACCCCGTGAACTCCCAGAGGGCCGCTGCCATCTATCATCAAACCAGCAAATATGGTGTTTAAGAAACACGCTTTTCTGCTTCCCAGGGCCCCTGAAGGCAAGGACTATCTTTTTCCACCATCGCCACCACTGCCCAGCATGGTGATCCCCTGGAGCAGGCATTCAATAAGCGTTTGCATTCAGGGAATATTTACTGCTGGCTTCCTATGTACCAGGCCCCAGTCAAGTGTTGGGGTACAATGGTGAACAAGAAAAATAAGGTCCCAGGGTTCACGGAGCTTTCAGTCTAGTTAGGGTCTGCAAACTGTGGCCTGCAGGCCATATCCAGCCTGGGGCCTACACAGATAGAGATATATAGATATACATATATATATATTTAATAGCTTATTGAGATTTAATTTATATACCACAGATTTCTGCTCCACCTGTTTTTATAAAAAAAGTTTTACTGGAGCACAGGTACACCCATTCGTTTATGTATTTTCTATGGCTGCTTTCTTGTTACAGCAGCAGAGCTGAGTAGTTGCGACAGAGACCATATGGCCCGCAAAGCCAAAAATATCTACTCTCTGTCCCTTTATAGAAAAGTTTGCTGAACCCTGGTCCTGCTGGGAGCCTGGGTTGTCTCAGCCCAGCCAGCCAATCAAGTAAAAGATCGTTTTGAAGGGTCAGAAGTGCTATAAAGAAAACAAAGTGTGGTAAGAAGATGGAAAGTGAGTAGGAGGGCAGACAGACGAGCTCCCTCCGAGGTGGTGACATCTGTGCTGAGCCTGGGGATCCTGAGAAGGGGACGACCGTGCCAAGATGGGGGGAAGGAATGCTCCAGGAAAAGAGCAGTCAAGTGCAAAGCACAAAGCTGGATCCAACCTGCGCTGCAGTCCCAGCCCAGCAGAAAGCAGATGGCACAGTAAAGGGGGACGGTGGTGCTTAATGAAGAGACTGTTGACAAAACGGCAAGGTGAGGAGAAACCAACAAAGGGTGGTGACAGACTCCGAGGTGGCAACAGAAGAAAGCTGCAACCCCTGCTCCCCATCACCCCCGGCCTGAGGGGTGAGGGAGGCAGCCGGTAGAGAAGCCAGCATGACATGGGAGCACTGGCCTCCAGTCCAGGAACACAGCCACCACCACCAACCCGAGGCCGGGGGGGAGCCCAGGAATAAATATCCCAACCTCGCCCTCCTCCTGCCGGGGCCAACTGGAAGCCAGGGGCAGGGAAGCCACCCCACAGGTGGTATCCACCAAGGCCCGCCTCCTGGGAAACAGAGCCGGGTGGAGAAGGGTGGAGAACAAACCTGGAGGCGAAAACAAGTCTCCATGGGATCGCTCATGTATCTGAAGGGGACAACGTGGCTTCAGGTGCTGTCAGTGGGTGATAAAATCAACCTCAAAGGATATTGGGGGGGGGGGGTTGTATGCAAACGAAAGATAAAATTATCGTGACTGTGTCTCTGTCAAAAACGTAATCAAGAGTGATCAATTCTAACATGTCAGCACTCCTGAGAAGAATTAGGAAGCAAGAGAAAAAGGATTTGCACATCCTGAAACACATGTACATGCACAGGCCAGAAATAAAAGCAACAAAGTTTCTAATACTTCAGATCCAAAAGAGAAAGGCCACCGTTGTCGCACATTGATATTCTCACAACAGCACTAACACGTGTGCTGCCATGTTATTTCTTTAAGTGCTCAATAAATGCAAGTTGACATTCTTTTTTTTTGCTTAAAATCCCTATGCATTTTCTTTACTGCTTTTATTGAGATAAAGTTAGGATATCATACAATCCACCCTTTTTAAGTGCACAATTCAGTGGTTTTTTAATATATTCCCAAGGTTGTACAGCATCACCATCTAATTCCAGAACATTTTTATCACCTCAAAAAGAAATCCCCTACCCATCAGCAGTCTCTCTCTCTCTTACACACACACACACACCCACACACACACACACACACCATTTCCCCTCAACCAGCCTTAGGCATCCACTCATCTACTTTCTGTCTGTATCGATTTGTCTACTGCGGACATTTAAATGAATGCAATCATATAATCCCAGCAAGTTATTTTTAAACTCTCTGTTCAAGACCATTTTTGTGCCTATGACCTTTCAAAGCCTGTCAGCAGGTCAGCACATAGCCCCTCTGCTATGTAACCAAGGAGGCAGAATCAGGCGGCTGAAAGATCCTGTATCCAAACCAAGATTAGGGTCTAGCATCCTCCATCCATGCAACAGTTTTGTGGTTTTAAATCCTAACACGATTCCTATGACAGCCACCTGCAGGGAAGGCAGTGAGGGAGTGGAGTGGAGGCAGGTCCTGGGGGCCAGCGGAACTGGCAATTGGGCCAACCATGCCCTCCAGCCCTGCAGCCTGTGCCCACCGTCATCAGGGCCACGGCGTGCTTCCCAGCTGGGTGAAGCTCATCATCCCCAGGGGGCTTGAGAACGGTTGGTTCAAGGTGTTTCACTAGCCTGCCCTTCCTTAGAGTTCACAGAGAAAGGAAAGGTAAAGAGCAGATTTTCAACGGAGAACCAATTCCAATGGGAAGTGGCTACCTAGAACACTGGGCTACAACGAGTCTGGGGCTGTGATTCACAGGGTCGGCCATGGCCTAGGTGAACAGCAGCACACGACCCTGGACCTTCCATCTCTCTCTCAGACATTCATCAGGGTGCTGAGCCCAGTACCCACAACTTGTGAGGTCTCCCAATTCCAGGGGGTATTTCTATTCTCCTCCTAGTGATGAGATTAACTTCTCTAAATAATACACAGTCAGGTCTCCAAGTTGATGTGGTCCACAGGGCCCAGAGTCTCACCAACTCCTTTGGTGAAACTTCAGCATCATCTTTAGGGAGAAATGTTTAGTCCAAGATATCCGGAGCCAAAGCCTACCCAGGAAATGGTGAGAGCTCCCCAGATCCTCTTAGATCTGCTGAACACTGGGATCTCTGCTTACTAGGAAATAGTTCTCACCTCTGTTCAGAAAAGCAGCCAAACACAGGATGCACTGAGCCATCATCCCCGAAAGAGTGAGGCTGGGGGTGGGGGTTGGGGAATGCAGCCAACTCCTTGTAATACTCCACAGGCTTTGCCTGGACCTGGGATTAGGCAAAAGGATTATCCTGGCTGGGAATCCTCACACACCTGCAGAGGCACCAGCCACTACTGGGAGCCAAAGAAGCCCTTTGTTGGACTGGTATCCTCAGTAGGGGTCACTTGGAACTTTTCTTTGGGCTAATGGCGATGACAATCAACAAGACGTGCTTTTTACCAACACCTATACCATATTAACTCAAGGATTTTCCTGACAGAAGGGCTGATCTAAAGCCAGTAGGCAAGTGTGTTGCAAACCTCATCCTCCATTCATTTCCCATGATTAGAGAAACAAGTCAACCCCATGGGCAAAGCTTTTCATTCTGAGTTGGGATCAAGTCAATAACAATTAATGGCACTAACTGGGAAAAGTGAGGACAGAAACCACGGTCAATAACTGCATGCCAACAACTGAGCTCAGGGCTCTTTTCCATTCCATCCCCACATCCTCGTTTGACAAAAGAAACAGGCTCAAAGATGCCCACCTCCCCCACTTCTACCTTCACTGGGTGCTCTGATCTTCCTTGGAGCCAGCAAGAGGCAGGGAGGAAATCAGTGCAGTGAGGGACAAGAGCTGCCAGCAACCCAGGCCCCTGCAATGTAGAGGCAGCAGAACAGGGGAGGCCACAGGACCCGTGACCAGTTAGTGTGTTCCCTCTGCTTGTCACCACTCCAGTAAGATAAACCACGGAGTGTCCTGGACCCAAGACACTCTCAGACACTCAGCTCAGTTCCCCGCCGCGCCCCCCCAACTTTTATTTTCCATCTACGCCCAGCTCCAACCTCTACCCCAATGCCTCTCAACTCCACCCCAGTCTCTCCTCCAGAAGGAGCCAGCAAGGCCACCTTTCATTTGACCCTTGATTACAGTCTTCTTCATCTATAGCTTCTCTCCAACGATGATATCATTGCCCCAAGAAGGGCCCTGTAACCCAGCAATGGAGGTGTCTGGTGGATTTAATCCAAGCCAATCCTCTCCTCCACTGGTTAAAGACCGTCCTTGGCTCACCTCATCCTTGTGGTCTCCAGAAGACAAACATTCTGTGGATCTTAATATTAGCTGTTCCTCCCAGTGGCTTTCTAAATTGTATGTGTTGCTCTGAATTCACTGACTTAACACAATGTTTTTCCACTGACATAATACACAGATTATTTCCAAGTGCACAGAGCCATAGAATTACACTGCTACAAACCTTCTAACCAAATACATTTTCTCCTGGGATGAATTTTCTCCTCTGATCAGCACAGCGGCAAAAAGCACCAGAGTAGCCAGGGGCAGGGGAAGGGGCAATGTTTAAGTTGAAAATTAGTAACAACAGAGTCAGACAAGTAAAAAGTCCAGAAGAGGGACATCCCAGCAGGGCAAACCACCAGTGGCAGGGCAAGTGGGGTGGGCAAAAGGTAAGAGGGTAAGTCTTATTCAAACTGCACTCATCCATTCAGCAAACACGCCCATCAACTGCCATGTGTCGGGTAGTGGGTACAAGCCTGAGGATGAGGAGATGGCAATGAGGGAACTAGCCAGGATCCCTCTCTCATGGGGCTCCAGGTCTAGCAGAAGAGACAGAACCTAATCAGAGATGCACTCAGATAAATACTTACAAATGGCTGAGTGCTGTGACGAAAAGAGAAGGCTCCCAGAATCCACAGAAGGCGAGCCTGCTCCAGTCCTGGGGTTCTCAGAGGGGCAGGGCAGCCAGCTCCAGTCTTGGGGGTCCCAGAGAGGACAAGGGAGCCCACTCCAGTTTCAAGGGTGTCAGTAGGGAAGGGAAACCAGTCCCCCTCTCAGGGTTCTCAGAGAGGAGGGGATATCCAGTCCTATCAAGGCCATTCAGGTCTGAAGGATCAGCTTTCACCTCCAAAAGTAAATGTATTTTTTCTCCCTCTTTGAGCAATTACAGTAAGTCTGCAGCTAAATTCTCCCCAAAATACATTTTATTCCAGTGCTTTGTGAATTCTTTTAAGGAAGAACAACAACAACAAAAAAAATCCAATTATTTACATGTCAAAATCTGCAAAAATAAAAAAGGACTTTACATCTAATTGTTCCTAATGCTTTAATTTAACACTCTCTGATAAAACAGCTCCCAGCAGTTTAACCTTCAAAGCAAGAGGAAACCATCATCATAATTCAAACATGAAGAAGGTAGAAGAACAGAACTGGAACACATCAGACAAATTGCCTTCTGTTTTTCTTCAATTTAAACCTCAACGATTTGTCTTCCTGTCACGCTGCCTTGTTACATGAAACTTTCTGGAAAAGCTACATTCAAAAGTTTGCCATAAAAATTCAGGGAAAGTGTTTGGGAAAGATAAAATGTGGGGCTCTCCAGAGAAGCCTTTAGACTGCACTGACATGGCATGAGACAGCCTCAGTCAACTGGCCTAGAGACTTAGAGGGAAACCGGATGGAAGATTCAGCACCAGACAGGATTTGGGAAGATGAAATATCTCTCTTTGTGGCTGAAAATGAAGGACATGAGCCCTTCTGCAACATTATTACCCTTGACAAAAATCATTATCCTTGATTATCCTTGGTGGGGTTTAAAAAAAAAAAAAAAAACAAAACTCCGGAAATGTGCACAACAGCAGACTCTGTGCCAATCACTAAGCACAGAAACCACTTGACAACCACGAAGAAGGGATATCAAGGGGGACTTTATACAGAGCCTGGGGCTCAAAAGGGCTCAAATCCCAGCCCTGCCACCGTGTGTGCGACCTCGGGCAATTACATCACCCGTGAACCCTCCTGTAAACTGAGAAGGTAACAGTACCTTCCTCCCAGGACAGCTGTGAGGATTAACTGAGCTAACGTCTGTGAAGCAGGGCAATCCCTGGTGTGCAGAAAACACCAAAAAGAAGAAGAGGAAGATAGAAGGAGGAGGGAGACAAGCACAAGCATAAGAAGAAAAGAGAGCTGTTAAAAGGCATGTTGCCCATAATTATCGGAGGCCTCTGTTCTAGGGACCTTGGGGGTACGCTGCCTTCAGCTTTCGGCCCACGCGGTCACCAATTATGCTGGCTGCTAATACACATCGGTCTCTGTGCAGGACTTGTGGAAAAGGCCTGAGGAAGTGCCCTGCCTCCAGGTGGTTTGGAGATGTTGGTTCACCCCATTTTATGGATGAGCAGCCTGAGGTTCAGAGAAGGTAAGTGACACACTCGAGGTTGTGCAGCTAGGAAAGGGCCGGATCCCCAAACAGCCCAACTCCAAAGGCCAGCGCACCTTCCGTCACACCACACTATCCCTCTCAGACACCAATCTGGTAAAACCTCACAACGACCACCTGTGGGCTTCCCGATTTCCCAATCTATAAACCTGGTCTGGACGTGGAAGGTGATGTTAGGGCTCAAATGTGGGCTTGCGACCACCTTTCAACAGGAAAGAACCATATAAGCCAAAGATTCCAGGACACACTTGTCTAACAGTATATGATTTACATGAAAAACAACTACCACTGGCATGGCTTCATCTGAGAGCCTGAGTTGCCCCTGCCAACAATGCAATTATAAGAAATTAAAAAGAAAAAGAAACTCTCTTTACTAGTACTTTTCCTTGCAAAGAGCTGAGTACTCCAGGCTTCCAGGCCACACTCCTGCTGCATAAAATCCTCCAACCACCTAACAAACGCTGACTGAGCACATACTCGATGCAGGGCCCTGCTCCAAGCACTGGGATTACAGAAGTGGACAGCCAGGCCTGGCCCCAGCCCACACTGAACCGACATTCTGAGTGGAAGGAGGTCTAAACAAGAACACAAATAAATGTACTAGAGCAGGTGGTGTGAGGAAGTTTAAAATCAGAATGAATGACAAGAAAATGATTGGGTAAGGGAGAAATTCTGCTTTGCACAATGATATCTTCTCTGAAGGGGAGATGAGAAGGAACAGCCATGCAAAGATCTGGTGTGTGTGCAGCCCCAGGCACGAAAATCAGCAAAGATCCTCTCAGCCGGGAACTGGGCAGGTCAAAGGGCTTGCAGGCCATGGAAATGAATACAAGCTTTTTTACCGAGTGCAAAGGAGGGTTTTAAGCATGAGAATGACATGAGCACATTTACTACTTTAAAACGTGAAACCTGATTCAAAGCCACCATAAAAAGACAAATTTGAGACAATCAGGGAAATTTGAACTTGGAAATTAGATAATATCAAGGTGCTATTAACTTTATTAAGTGTGATAATAGTGTTGTGGTTCTGTTTTGCTTTGTTTTTAAATTCTTATCTGTTAGCCATTAGAAATTCATACATAGCTAAGTATTTATAGGTGAAATGATACAATATCTAGGATTGGCTCTGAAGTACTTAAGCAAAAACCAAAGCAGGGAGTGGAAGGCAATAGGTGAAACAAGATTGATAAAATATTAGTAACTTGAAGCTGGGTGATGGTTGGGGGTTGGTTATACTATTCTGTCTACTTTTGTGTATGTCTGAAAAACGCCATGATAAAACAAAGTTAAATCAGAAACATCAACAAACAGGTATTAAAAGTTTCACTCTGTGGCTGTGTGGCAGAGAAGAGGAAAGGCAGGCTGGCCCTCCGAAAGCCAAGGTCAAGTCCCTATCAGCAATGAACCTGGGAGAAAAACCAGATGGTATCCCACCTCACACTCCCATCTCAGTGCTCCCTATGCTAAATGACCACATCTCTTGCCCTGCTGAGCAATTTCCAGCTCAAATAAAGAAGCCCAAGCAAATTAGCCCTCATGTGCACAAATTATCAGCTGTGACCCCACTGGTGACCCAAGGACAAACCCCTCCTCGTGGGCTCAGGGCCTCCTGACACTGTGATCATGCTAATTACACAGGATGCGGACTCACACAGACTAGCTGGAGATGTGATCACTGGGCAGTAATTAGCTCCTTAGCTGCCAGTTGCTGGTTGCAATAACCTGCCACAGGGCTCATGTTATTAAAGTTGAGCTGCTGACTCACTCTTCAGAAGACCTGCTACTTAATGGCTTCAGGTCAACAAAAGATGCGCAGAATAAGAAATGAGGTCAATATCCTCAGTGAAAACATTGGTGCCGGCAAGGACCTGGGTTAGACCTGGTGGTCAACATTTTCCAGGAGCTATGCAACTTCTTCATTTATCTTGCTTATCCTCACCTCATCCCCAGGCACAAAGTCTACTGGGAAGACACTCTAATCCAAGAACTGAACAAAGAGAAATCACACTTAGCATCCTGGGTTCTACCCACTGTCTCATCCTCCCATCTTTTCTGTGAAATACTTGGCCCTGCATCAGATCTGAGCAGCATTGTCGCTTGCCCAAATTGCTCAATGAAGCTGCAGCCCAGACTCAGCCCCTCCAGGACTGGCCTTCTCCCAGCCATTCTCCTTAACGGCTGGAGGGTGAATCACCCACAGAACAGATCTGATCAATTATCCCCTCTACTTAAAGGCCTTCCCTAGTTCCCCACTGTCCACAGAATCAGGACCAGGCTCCCTCTGGGGGTCTCTGGGTTCTGTCCCCAGGCCGCCCTTCCAGAACCCTCCCTAGTCATTCTCTTAATCGGCCCTGGACTCCAGGACCCTGCCCTGGTCACAGTGAGCTAGCCACCTGCAGCTTCCTCAGCGCCCCAAACTCTTTCCTGCCGCTCTCCCTTTAAACAAACTGTTCTCTCTGCCTAGAATGCCCTCTGAGAGCTTCTGGAACACAGGGATCATGTCTCTACCATCCTTGGACACTCAGCACCTAGAAACCACACTTGACTGGAGATGGTGATGAAGACCATGGGAGATAAATATTGGCTTCCGTTTATTTACCTACGGTGCCTCAGACACCATGTCACATTCCTTTACCAGTATTATCCCATTTAATCCTCACCATCACCTGTTATTAGCCTCATTAAAAAAAAAAAGGGAGGCTTGTAGAGGTAAAGTTAACTTGCCCAAGGTCACACAGCTAGCAAGTGGTTAGTGCAGGGATTTGAGCCAAGATCTGCCTGACTCAGAAGCCCTGCTGCTCACTAAGAGGACAGGCTGATGTACCAGTGACCACGGCACAGAACTCAGGCTACCTCATTGCTCTGTGCAACAACAAAAGTAACATTTTAAATTTTACACAGTAATGTACATTTTACTATGTGCAAGGCACTAGGCAGAGACCACTATTTACCCACCAAAATACCCACTCTCTCCTTCTTCTGTTTTACTTAGGGTGATAATGTGCCCTCCTAAAAAACAAACAGAGTAAGTTCAGGCCACTGAGATGTGAAGGTAACTGTCTTGAGTGACTTGCAGATATCCTCCTTAAAAGAAGTTGACAACATTCTTTTTCCCCTTCCCGTTTTAGCTTTTTTGCTGCCCAAAATGCAGACGTAATGGCTGGGGCTTGGGCAGCCATCTTAGACCATGAGATGACCTTGGAACGTAACCCAAGCACAGCTGAGCAACAACATAGAAGCAACTGGAAAACCCTCATTTGTTCATTCACTCATTCAACATTTTTTTCCTGAGCTCTTTTATGCGCCAGGTTTTGTGCAGGGCCCTTGGGATGGATACATCCATGAACAAATCAGACAAAGGTCCCTGTCTCCATGAGGCTTACAACATAAGAGAAAAGGCAGTAATAACTAGTGAAAGTAATAAATAACATCTTAGAAGGTGATAAATGCTGTGGGGGAAAAGAAAAAGAGTAGAGGGCAGGAAGGGGAGAGATGGCACTCTGAAATGTGATGAACAAATGATGGAGGGATGAGGAAAACAGGAAGATGAAATAAGTCATGGTTAATTTTGTTCCCAGGTAAACAACCTTGGGAGAGGAGGCAGCCTTACAAGACACAAAGGGTTTGTGGAGACCATTCCTGGATTTACTTTAGCCATAACATCACATTCCACATTACCAGAAACAAGAGAGAACTGGACTCCAAGGAAAACCTATTCCATCCTAGATCCTCATTTTTAAATTGTGCTCCTTGGCATTGGGGTGGCTTGTAGCAGGCCCCTGAGGGCTCAGGCAGGGGCATCCTGGACTCCCACTCTCCACTTCAACCCAAGCAGCTCAGCCTTCGGTGGATTCACATTTGGGGCTCCCAAGCAACACTGCATTTGAAGAAAGGGTTCTTCTGCTAAAAGTAAGATGGTTCTTTGGTGGCAGGAGCAGGGTGACAGTGGGGTGCATGTCTCACGTGTCTACATTGTCAGGGCTTGGCACCCAATCAGAACTCGGTGAACTTTTACTTGCTCGGTGAACAAATAAACTTTGCAAACTTCAGACTCACCAGACTTGACAGTTGTCTCTCTTTAGAGTGCATCGCTACTGCTGCCAAGAATATCTCCCCTCTGCTGCGCTTCCTGTTGCTCCCCTCTCTGGCTCCAAAATAACAAGAAGTTGCTTGGCAGTGATGTCACTGCAACTGTCACTGCCTGCAGGGCGTTCACATGCTGGCTATATTTAAGACCCAGGCTTCATGTTCAGGACACGGAAATTGCCACCTTGTGAACCATACCGGAAAGGCAAAGACTTGAAAAATTATTTTCCATGAATAACCAGGTTATAAATTCTGTAACCAGGCAAAGAGGAAAAGCTAGGTGGTTAAACTGAGCACCAAGCTCCAGCTCCTTGGAGCAGCTGGGTCTGGTTGTTTAATTTCAACCATTTCTCTGAAGTTTCACAAAAGCTAGCATTTAATTAGCAGCATCATCCCTCTTCCAGTTGTTCTCCTTTCCTGGACTCTTTTGTTACGCCTTACAATGAGTCTCTTATTTTTATTTACTCCTCTAGACATCTCTGCATATTTATCATTAGACAAGATAGAAAATAGAGCATTAATGGACATAAATGCATATCCCTCCCCAGTGGATAGTTATCATAATCTTTTAATGAGAGTTCTATCATATTTATTGGTTTCAGTAATTTTTTATCTCATCCTGCTTCTTTGCTGTGACGGTGAAAAGTGATGGACTAAAGCAATGTTTCATACACAACCTTCTCCTTTTTCCCTTAACAGCTGCACACTTTTTGCATCTTGATGAAAGCCCAGTCCACGTTTGATGCAGATTTTGCAGGAACATCTGACGTTGGGGACTAATGGGTCTGATGCGCAACGATTTGACATGGGTACGTGCTTTAAGATGCAGACGTTCATGCAAATATACCTTGCTGCTTACTCTCTCAAAATTTTAGTTCATCAACAAAACCCGAGTCTTTGATGGATTCTAGAAGCATTACAGAAAATAAACAAGCACATGGCTCTCTCCCTTGTACATGACTGCTTTGAGAGATGCTATGATACTGCTTTCCTCTCCCATTTTGCTGCTATCATTTCCATGTGGAAAAGTATCTACATTGGTCACAACTTTTTAAAAGGGATAGGAAGGCATTTATATGGCTCTCCATACAAATATATGGTGTTTAAGAAGGTGCTCCTGTGATCTATCTAAGTTTAGAGATTAATGCATCTGGCATTTCCATTCTCCTAACTTTGGGGGAACCCCATGCAACAACTCCTAAAAGAGATAATCAGCTGGGAAGGCCCTCATGTCAAGGATACCCTCACTTCCATAGAAGCCAAGAGATGACGGCTGATGATGAAACCAGCTCACCGTCCGGGAGTAGATCCGCCTGCCTGACCCTGGAGCCAGGAACGACACACAACTTGTGCCACTGAAACAGTCACCCCCTTGAACCCGCAATCCCTCTCCTGGGAATATACTACAGAAAGAAACTGACAGAGGGAGAAGCAGCGACACACACGAGGATATTCTTCTCAGCTTTACCTACCATCAGAGAGGACCCGAAGCACCTGAACACTAACTCTTACAGAAGCCACTAAGTCAGGCGTGGTCTGCTGGGCAGCCACTGAAAATGATGACAAGGCAGGCCTTTCACACACTGCCAGGGGGTACAGAGCAGTACCTCCATCTTGGAACAGACTTTGTTGGTATGAATCAAGATCTTACAAACAAACACTCTTACCTCCTAACATGGGAATTCCACTTCTAAGAATCTAGCTTAAGGAAATAATTTCTTAAAAAAACAAAACAAGAAAAGCTTTATGAGAAGTGTGTTTATGGAAACATGACCCCTAAAGGGGGAAAAACTGGAGATGACCTAAACGGTTAAGAAAAAGGAATAATATGGAAAGCAAGGATGCATCAAAAGAATTCCACATAGCCATCAAAAGTGATAGCCATAAGAAGTCAATAACATAAGGAAATGTTTGTGACAAAATGTTATTTTTCAAAGTAGAATATCAACTCAGATTTGAACTGATCAAAATTATGTAAAATTAATACATACATAAAACAAACTGGAATAAAATACCTTAACACATTACCAATATGTCCAGATAAGAGGGGTTATAGGTGATTTTCTTCGTTAAACTTTTCTGTTCTTTCTAGATTTATGTATTGTAACTTGTATACTACTTTTATTCACAGGGGGCAGAAAATTTATACAAACACAATTTGAGATCTACATAGAAATACAAAAAAAGTTATAAAATAATATAAATTGCTTGTACACAAAGAATAGTAATGGTGGCACAACTATGTAAAAACTGTACTTAATGAACTGAGAATGGAAGTACTTATTGTGATAAGGGAGTGGAATCTGTGGCACTTTTTCCCATTTCAGATAGTTTGCGCTGCTTTTACCATTTAAAGGTAATTTTTTAAAGTATTTTTCCTAGTTTACCAGAACTGCTATAACAAATACCACAGACCGATCGGCTTAAACAACAGGAATTTTTTGTCTCACAGTTTTGAAGGCTAGAAACCCAAAACCAAGGTTTCAACAGGCCATGCTTTCCCCAAAGTCTGTGGCCTTCTGGAGGTGTCTTGTCGGCCATCCCTGACTCAGTCTCTGCCTTCATTACATGACATCTGTCTCCTTCTGCCTCTTCCTCACTCCTACTACCATGCCCACATTTCCTTTGCTGAGAAGGATTCCAGTTACATGGCCACTCTCATTCAGTTTGGCCTCATCTTAAAAGGATCTCGAAGATCCTACTTACAAACGAGTTCACACCCATAAGACTGTGTAGGTTAGGGCTTGAACATGTCTTTGTAGAGAACACAATTCAATTCAAACAGCATGGAAACAAGGGCTTTCTCAAGGAATCTCAAGCTGGCCAGTCATGGCAGAATTCCACTGTAGTGTCCCTTCTCATGTACATTTAACCTGAAAGGTCAACTCAACATTGAGTGAGCAAAGCAAGTTGTAAAACCACGGACAGACGACAGAAGCTTGCATGTAGATCCCTAAACACCCACAAAGAAAGCTTGCATGTTGTTTATACACTATTTTTTAAAAAATCTAAAGCAAAAATGACAAACGTTAATATTGTTAATTCTTATAATGGGTCATAGTATTCTTTGTACTTTTTCAAACAAACGAAACACTTCAACTCCCAACTTAGTTCTGAGATAAAAATCACCTTTACCCTCACCACTCTAAGAGCCCAGGTAAGGATCTCAAATAAGTTAACAGGGAGTGTTACCCTTTCTGATTCTCTCTAATTCTCTGCTCCTCAAAGTGTGGTCCAGGAACCACCAGCATCAGCATCATCTTGGAGCTTGTTCAAAATGCAGGCTCTCAGGCCCCAGCCCAAACCTCCCAAATCAGAATTTGAATTCTAACATGACCCTCAGGTGCCTCTGGGCACATTAACGTTTGAGAAGGTTGCTCTTAGCCACTGATTCTCAACCTCAATGGCACACTGGAATGACCTGAGGAATCTGGGCCTCATCTCCAGAGATTCTGGCTGAATTGGTCTGGAAAGCAGCCTGAACAGACCTAGCAGTTTTAAAAGCTCTCCAGATGACTGTGATGTACCACCAAGGCTAAACACATTTTGCTCTTCAAACCAGAAAATAGTTTTTCAGGAGTTAGTTACATCTGAGCACCAGAAGGCTCGATTAACTCCAGAAAATGACTTTGCAACCTTGAAATGTAGGGATAATTTACTTTCAGGAAAACAACAATAAGGACCCTGGCTGGCTTTTGCTAGGTACTTGAGCAGGGCAATGAGCTTAGCCCTCTTGGAGCACAACCTCTCACATAATATCTGAAAGGGAAAAACTACTATCAGCCCAATGCTCCAGATGAGAAGCGTTAGGGGGAGAACAACCAGCAGAGATCCTACTCCAGAGGCAGAGAAGCACTTGCACGACCCTGGAGGTGAGTTCAGACCACCTTAAATTTGTACCCTCGGTGCCTCACTTGCCTCACACTAGTCTCAGCCCTGAGAGGCAGGACTCAACCCAGGCTTGCCCTGCACCATTAGACCACACTTGTCCCTAAGAAAGGCCAACTCAGCTGGAGCACATGGGGCTGTCAGCCAAAAGGTTAGAAATCTTTGCTAATGCATCTCCCCAATCCATCCCCAATTTTCAGTTCCTAGAGGTTAGAAGCAGCTGCATCTTGTTTATCTCTGAACTGCTACAATTCATACAACACAATAAATGTTTGATGAACAAATGAACAAATGAATATTAATTACCATCCATCCTTCCTCAATTTCTGGTGGCATTAAACTTCAAGAAAACAGCTCCTCCCATGCCGTCTACTCTCCTGCCCTGCTGTGCTCCCGTATTCAATCCTGTCCCCGCACACCAGTCCCAACTCAGGCTCGGGTATCAGCATTCGAGACCTGCCATCCGCTGGCCAGGATGTGCTGAAGAATGAGGAAGGAACCCAACTCACTCAGCTAATGAGATCCAGTCACGGGAAGGAGCCAGCAAAGCAGCAGGCCTCAGGCCTGGAGCAGTGAGTGACGGGAGGGCCGAGGGGGCAGCACATACCATAGGGGCTCAACAGAATCACTGTGAAAGTCAGTGTTGATGAGATCCAAGGGGCCAAGGTCTCTGAAAGGGTGGGGCAATTGAAAAGGACCAGAAGGCTCCTGAACACAACCTCCTGAGTGTATATTTGCAAACGGTCTTGGGAAAGAGAACCCTGGGGAAATACCTAAAGCAGTGGCCTCACTGGGGGCAGGGCTGCCTTCTAGAGGTTTATCAAGAACTTGTGGAGAAGCTTTTGGTCACCATGAGGATGATGGCGTGCTAGGAACATTTGGAGAGTGGGGGTTACAGATACTGGCCATCCTGACCAGTGCCAGGTGGACCCACACAACCAAGAATCCACTACATCCTGCACTACTCGCAACTGTCCTACCAGCAATCCCTGTAGGTGAAAAAAACTTGTTTATAATCTGAGCCTACAATCTAACTCATTTAATATGCACTGAATATACTAGTTTTTACTCTCGAGTCCACCCATACTCTGCTCTTTCATTATCCGTACATCTTACAAAGAATGACATCTAATCTTCTCACATTCCTAAAACCCAAACTCATGCATTATAAACAGGTGCAAGCACTTAACTACATCATGTTTTCTCGCAGTTTTACCCGACCAACAAAAATATATTGAAACTATTTTTATTACAAATTACTCTTCTTTTATTTCTCCTTCATATTAAATTTGAGCATTATACTGATTTTTTTAATTATGTGTGTAGGTAGGTTATATTAGCTATGAACTTCTTTTCAGGATAATAATGGGGGTGTTATCAAATATTTTTACTAAAATATTTATTTAAAAGAAATAAGAATCTGTTAAGACTGAGAGCTATAGGTCTAAGGATGCCCAAGACACTTGTTGAGGAGCCTGCAAATGAGGTCAAATTATTCTGCGCATAAAGATCTAACCAAGGATGAGTAAACACAAAAGAGAATACAGGGAGGGCGGGGCAAGATGGCGGATTGGTGAGCTGTATGTTTTAGTTACTCCTCCAGGAAAGTAGGTAGAAAGCCAGGAACTGCATGGACTGGACACCGCAGAGCAATCTGACTTTGGGCATACTTCATACGACACTCATGAAAATGTGGAACTGCTGAGATCAGCGAAATCTGTAAGTTTTTGCGGCCAGGGGACCCGCGCCCCTCCCTGCCAGGCTCAGTCCCGCGGGAGGAGGGGCTGTCAGCGCCAGGAAGGAGAATGGAGAACTGCAGTGGCAGCTCTTATCGGAAACTCTTTCTACTGATCCAAACTCCAACCATAGATAGACTGAGACCAAACACCAGAGAATCTGAGAGCAGCCAGCCTAGCAGAGAGGAGATAGGCATAGCAAAAAAACAGCAAGACAGACTCAAAAATAAAAGCGGATGCTTTTTGGAGTTCTGGTGAACATAGAAAGGGGAAGGGCCCACAGGCTTATTTGCAAAACCCAAAGAAAAACTGATCTCTCTGCCCCCTGGATCTTTCCTTAATAGCCCTAATTGCTTTGTCTCTTAGCATTTCAATAACGCATTAGATCTGCCAGGAGGGCCCTTTTTTTTTTTTTTTCTTTTTTTTCATCTTTTTTTTCATTTTCTAAAACAATTACTCTAAGAAGCCCAATACAGAAAGCCTCAAAGACTTGCAATTTGGGCAGGTCAAGACAAGAGCAGAACTGAGAGCTCTGAGACAAAAGGCAATAATCCAGTGGCTGAGAAAATTCACTAAACACCACAACTTCCCAAGAAAAGGGGGGTGTCCGCTCACAGCCATCATCCTGGTGGACAGGAAACACTCCTGCTTGTCACCAGCTCCACAGCCCAGAGATGCACCAGACAACCAAATGTGACGGAAGTGCTTACAATAACACGCATACACCACAAAATTGGGCGTGGACATTAGCCTTCCCTGCACCCGCAGCTGGTTGTCCCAGACTTGGGAAGGTAGAGCAGTGGGAATTAACAAGCCCCATTCACACATCATTTCAGCAGACTGGGAGCCTCCCTACACAGCCCAGCAGCCCATAACCGCCCTGGGGGGACGGCACTCACCAGTGACATAGCACAGTCATCCCTCAACAGAGGACCAGGGGGTGCACTGCCTGGAAGAGGGGCCCACTCACAAGTCTCAGGGGCCACACGCCAATACCAAGGACTTGTGGGTCAGTGGCAGAGACAAACTGTGGCAGGACTGAACTGAAGGATTAGACTATTGCAGCAGCTTTAAAACTCCAGGAACACCAGGGAGATTTGATTGTTAGAGCCACCCCCCCTCCCTGACCGCCCAGACACACGCCCCTTATACAGGGCGGGCAACACCAACTACACACACAAGCTTGGTACACCAACTGGACCCCACAAGACTCACTCCCCCACTCACCAGAGGCAAAGCGGGGGAGAACTGGCTTGAGGGGAACAGATGGCTCGCGGACGCCACCTGCTGGTTAGCCACAGAAAGTGTACTCCACGAAGCTGTAGACCTGAAAAATTAGAGATAAGGATTTCAATTGGTCTACAAATCCTAAAAGAACCCTACCAAGTTAAGCAAATGCCAAGAGGCCAAAAACAACAGAAAATTTTAAAGCACATGAAAAAAACAGACGACATGGATAACCCAAGCCCAAGCACCCAAATCAAAAGATCAGAAGAAATACAGTACTTAGAGCAACTAATTAAAGAACTAAAGATGAACGATGAGACCATGGCACGGGATATAAAGGACATCAAAGAATAGCATGGAACAGGATATAAAGGACATCAAGAAGACCCTAGAAGAGCATAAAGAAGACCTTGCAAGACTAAATAAAAAAATAGATGATCTTATGGAAATTAAAGAAACTGTTGACCAAATTAAAAAGATTCTGGATACTCATAGTACAAGACTAGAGGAAGTTGAACAACGAATAAGTGACCTGGAAGATGACAGAATGGAAAATGAAAGCACAAAAGAAAGAATGGGGAGAAAAATCGAAAAAATCGAAATGGACCTCAGAGATATGATAGATAATATAAAACGTCCAAATATAAGACTCATTGGTGTTCCAGAAGGAGAAGAAGAAGGTAAAGGTCTAGGAAGAGTATTCAAAGAAATTGTTGGGGAAAACTTCCCAAATCTTCTAAACACCATAAATACACAAATCATAAATGCCCAGCAAACTCCAAATAGAATAAATCCAAATAAACCCACTCCGAGACATATTCTGATCACACTGTCAAACACGGAAGAGAAGGAGCAAGTTCTGAAAGCAGCAAGAGAAAAGCAATTCACCACATACAAAGGAAACAGCATAAGACTAAGTAGTGACTACTCAGCGGCCACCATGGAGGCGAGAAGGCAGCGGCATGACATATTTAAAATTCTGAGTGAGAAAAATTTCCAACCAAGAATACTTTATCCAGCAAAGCTCTCCTTTAAATTTGAGGGAGAGCTTAAATCACAGCTGCTGCACTGTGAGCAGCCTCATGGAGAGGCCTGCACGGCGAGGAACTGAAGCCTCCCACCAACAGCCACGTGTGAGCTAGAAGGCAGACCCTCCAGTCCCAGTCGAGCCTCCAGAGAACCGCGGACCAGAACCCCCGAGCCAAGCCATTCCCAGGCTCCCAACCCACAGAGACTGTGGAAGATCATGAACATTTGCCATTTGAAGCTGCCAACGTTGGGGATAATCTGTTACATTCCAAGAGATAACTAATACAATGATCAAAAGCAGAAAACATCCCTACAATAATCCAACAACCCTGTACACCCACTTCCCCCAACAGCACTTCTTGTGTAAATTTGCATCTTCTTTCTTTGAACATCTGTCTCAGAGCTTGAGTTTTCTTAATTCAGTAAGAAATAAGGCAATCAATTATTTAGGGAATCAACCTACATAACCTAAACTGCTACTGATTCTAATGCCTCCTCACCAGCAACCAGCAGCTGCTTGGGGCCACAAAAGCATAGGCCAGTGACATGGCCTTGTTCTTTGTTGAGCTATGACAGCGGGAAAGGAAAGCCATTCCTTTAGAGCAAAATAAATGATGTTTCAGTTTTACAGTGACACACACAGAGTCAGGAAGCACACACACAAGCACGCCCTGAGTATTAAAATACTTACTGCAAAAAAAAAAAAATCATTTTTCTAACTGGCCCTTAATTCTTTCTCCACCATTTCTCCACCAAAGTTAAAACAGAACATTAGGCAAGGCTTCTGAATAGCATAATTACTATATTAAAGAAAAGATTATATTAACAGTTAACATATATTGAGCATTTATTTAGCACATCTATGGTGCCAACACACGGTCTCTAATGTTATCCAAGCAACAACTCCATGTGGTAGTGTGCTGGTTTGAATGTATTATGTCCCCCAAAATGCCATTATCTTTGATGTAATCTTGTGTGGGCAGATGTATCAGTGCAGTGTTAATTAGATTGTAATTCTCTGAGTGTCTCCATGGAGATGCGACCCACCCAACTGTGGGTGATGACTCTGACTGGATAATTTCCATGGCAGTGTTATCCCATCCATTCAGGGTTGGTCTAAATTAAATCACTGGAGCCATATAAATGAGCTGACAAACAAAAGGAACTCAGTGCAGCTGTGAGTGACATTTTGAAGAGGAGCTACAGCCAAGAGGGACACTTTGAAGAATGCACAGAAGCTGAGAGAGGAGCTGCAGATGAGAGACAGTTTGAAGATGACTGTTGAAAGCAGACTTTTGCTCCCAAGAAGCTAAGAGAGCACAAATGCCCCAAGAGCAACTGAGAGTGACATTTTTGAGGAACTGCAGCCTAGAGAGGAACATCCTGGGAGAAAGCCATTTTGAACCCAGAACTTTGGAGCAGATGCCAGCCACGTGCCTTCCCAGCTAACAGAGGTTTTCCGGACACCACTGGCCACCCTCCAGTGAAGGTACCCGATTGTTGACACTTTAGAAGGTACCCTTGGACACTTTATGGCCTTAAGTCTATAACTGTATAACGAAATAAACCCCCTTTTATAAAAGCCAGTCCATCTCTGGTGTTCTGCATTCTGGCAGCATTAGCAAACTAGAACAGGCAGATTGTATTCTTATCCCCATTTTACAACTACAAAAGAGAGGTCAACTTGCCCAACTCACATAGCTGGTGAGCCATGGAGCCATTATCTGGCCCCAGTAGTAGTCAGCTGCCAGAACCTGGGCCCCAAACCACCAGACTGAACCACCAGCATGACTAAAACTGAGACCTGAACACCTGCACACCTGGGAGCAGGGGAGCCCTGTGCACACAGGGGCATGCCTTCCAGCCTGGGCCACTTCCCTGACCCACGCTACCTGTGCCCAGTCAGATACGGCATCCCCAGTATCCTAACAACAACCAGCCGAGCAGGTCCACTGCCCAACAACATCAACAGCTGCTCCTTCTGTGGCCAGAAGCAGGAAGAAGGTTCTGACAGGTGGCAGAGGTGAACTCTGTCTGACATATGTCAGCAATTGAATGTTTCAAAGTGTACAAATCCAGCTGCTCTGTTTTTGTTTCCTTCCCTTTTTCTCCTTCTAAAGTAAGTCATCTATTTTATAAATGTTCCTTCCCCCTGCAAACTGCAAACTTGCAGGCACCGCACACTTTTTAACCACTGTTTAAATGGGGAAACTATGGTTTATAAAATTGCCTGGTTAAGTTTTTGTTTTTTTCTACTCCATTCATGAGCTACAATTTTCCCAAGAATTACCATATACTAAAATACCCTTACTATAAAATACACTGACAATCGCTGGCTTGTCCCTAGCCTTAGGTACTTTCATATTTGTTCCTCGCCATTCAGTCCTTCAAGGATAAGGCAGTGTTATCCTCCCCATTTCACAGATGAGGAAACTCATGCTTGCAAACGCTAAGCAATTCACCCAGAAACACACAATTTGCAAGTAATGGAGCGGGGATTCGACTAAGCTGACTCTATACACTCTGTTAAAAAGACAGGGAATATCATCCTGTATTTCTCTGATGATTCAACATCAGAGTCTCTAGAGACTTTAGTCTTTATTGTGACTATCAAGCACAACTATGCCACAGAACCCTAGCACGGGCAGGGAAAATGGAGGTCCAGTTGAGAAAATGCCCAAGTAAGCACCTATTTCTGTATTTATAATATTCATTTAACTGTCTCTGATGTTCTTGAGATGTCATTTTAAAAAGGAAAAAAGGGGAGAAGCTCAAAGAATAGGAATGAAATATGGGATCATGGCACCAGCTTTCGATGACATAACACAGCAGTCACATGAGCACCATTCACAGCACCTTCCAGGGTGAAGACGGGAAACGCTGCTGGAAACTTTCTTAACTCTGGGCTCCTCTGCCTAGGCCACAAGACACGGTTACCTCCCAGTCTTATTTAAAAGCCATTTTAAAGAACAACCAAGAATTTTCATCATCTCTCTCATAGATTTACAAAACTAAACTGCTTATCTTACCTAAAATGGGGAAAACTGGAAACAACCCAAATGTCCAGCAATCAGGAATGGTTAACTTAATACGGAACAATAACCCAATGGAATACCACCTCCAGGTATTTTCAAATATGGTTAACAATGAAGTCTATATGGAAACAGTAAAAACTACTTTTATAATCATAAATACTTCCAGGGAGCAGAGAGGGTAAACTAAAAGAGAGTAGGCTATAGATTATAAGTACAGTATATAAAAATACATTCACATGTGGACTAGTTTGGTAAGAATGGATGTTATTACGGGAGTTGGGATTTTTTTGGTTCACTTTATCTTGTTCTTGAATGAAATACAAATGTAGTCACAGAAAAGAAAATTAAAATGGCTATGAAACAGAAAGAGGCTTAATCACGTTCAATCAGAGAAACACACGTGAAAAATACTGTGCCAGCTCATTTCCCACCTGTGATATTATCAAAGACCCAAAGTTGGATCCTACCCCTGTGGGCATGGCGGTGCAGAAGCAGGCCCTCTCGTGGGCCACACGCTGGCTCAGCCTTTGTGGAGGGCAACTGGGTGATCTCTAGCCATCATACAGTGCACTGCACTTTGACCCAACAATTCCAATTCCAGGAATTGTTCCGACAAATATACTCACATAGGAACCAAATGACAAATACAGAGGTTACCCACTGCAGCATTATCAATAATAGCAAAAGACAGGAAACAAGCTTAATGGCCAAGTATTGGGGGGCTGATTAAATGAATTCTGGGGCAGTCAGACAATGAAATACTATAAGCTGTGAAGCAGAAGCTGGCAACATCATGGACTCTACTACAGAAAAATCTCTAAGGGGTAAAGTGAACGGCATGTAGCACAGGCCACCAATCTGCCTTCAACAAAAAAGGGAGAAGGGAGAGCAAAAGAGAAGTTTAAAAAAAAAAAGACATGCACCTCTATCTGCTTGTGCAAACATGGGACAGTCTGGGATCAGTCACAGGGACTGCCTCCAGGGAGCAAAGTGGGTGACAGGGCACGAGAGAGAGGGGACTTTCATAGTCTAACCTTTAATAGCTTTTGGGTTTTGAACCACATACATGTACAGTATTTATTCAAAGAAATAAGTTAAACTAAAACTTCAAACATATAATTTTTACTTCAATTTCTCACTCTTTTGGTTTTTTTTAATTAAAAAGTGCCAGAGAGCAGTATGCTGGGGGGTTAGAGGCGCCTGCGCACGCCCACCTCCCCACCCCCTGGCCTCCCCTACCTTGCCAACGCCTGGACCTTCGTGACGTGCCGTTCCTCCTGCTCGGCCACTTTCTTTCTCAAGGTGTCGATCTCCTGCCGGAGCACAGCCGAGTGTTCCATCTCACCATCCAGCAGGTTCCGCAGCGATCTGGGAAAAGAGGGCCCATCTGTTCAGACGCTGCCACCCTGGGATCCACCAGGCCCAGAACACGGTTACAGGCAAACCTCGTTTCACTGCACTCCGCTTTATTGCGCTTCACAGATACTGTATTTTTTTTACAAATTGAAGGTCTGTGGCAATCCAGCATCAAGCAAATGTATCAGCACCATTTTTCTACCAGCATGTGCTCCATGTTGTATCTCCATCACATTTTAATTAAGGTATATACACTGTTTTTTTAGACATGATGCTAGTGTACATGAAGGACTACGTGTATAGTGTAAACATAACTTTTATATGCACTGGGAAACCAAAAAATTCGTATGACTTGCTTTATTGTGATATTTGCTTTATTGCACTGGTCTGGAACTGAGCCTTCAATATCTCCGAGGTATGCCTGAGTCAAGTCCTAATTCATTCATTTACCACAAGGCTGTATAAGACTTGAAATAAATCTCAAATAAATTGACGTAAGGAGATACCAAACTACAGTCAGGAGCCTCAAAGTCACAATTAGGATGGGTCCGGGGAATCACCCATGGCCTGCGGTCTGCATTCCTGATAGTCTGTGTGCAGATGAGCTTAAATCAAGGGAAAACAATGGGTTGAGCAAATCCCAGGTATGTCCCTTTAAAGACATCCCACTTGAAGGTGTAACACATTAAAAGGACACCATTTTGTCACAGCCAAACTGGAGATTTAACAAAGAAAGAGAAACAAGGAGAGGCCAAAAGAGTCATCTGAGGCACAAAAATGGAATATATGCTCGGCTTAGATTATCTAACAGACGTCTAGTGTCATTTCCAGTACTACCCACATACACACTTTGCCACCTCCAGGCGAAACAAGCAAAGGTTTTTATATTCCGTTTATTAGCCCTAAAAACATACCCGCTTGTGTGTCTGCCATCCCTTGTCTTAGATAAGGGAGAACACGGCAGCCCTTCCAGAGGTCATCACAAGGTACCACCCAGAAAGGAGCTACGCCCGGTTCTGCTGACCGTCTACCTCACTGTCCCCAAAACAGCTCTTTCCAGGGCAATACTGACCTTGGTGTGTCTTCATACCAGAGCTAAAGGACATTTGCCATGTGACATCAGAATATAAGCAAAAATGTCTAGATCCCATTGTTTATTGAACTAAGACCAGTGTTACTTGAAAGCTTTAAGAAAATTCCTCTCTTGAGGCTTGGGACCCCCGGCACAAACTTGATTGTTCCCTTCTCTGGGATGGAGAAGAAATGAATAGGCCATGATTATTGTTCTTCACAGGGTTAGACAAAAATCCATGGCTTCTTCCAAGATAATAGCTCCAGCTACAGCAAGGAAGAGAATCCTGCAATGTCTACAAGCCCTTTGTTGAAAATTTATTGTATTTAGAGAATTAAGTTGTCTAAAGATTCCTTAAATAAAAAAAGAAAAGAAAAAAATCTTTTGTTTTAGAAGTCATGCTTGTTTGCTTTTATATGTTTCCATAAAGGATAAGGGAGAAGCTTGTCTGTCCATTGAGGTCCCAAGTAAGGTTTAAAGAAAAAAAGAGAAAAGAATCATGATTGGAAGTCACCATGTCACCATGGACACAATTTCTGCTCTTTTTAAAAGAATAAGAGGTTGATGTGAACACACACACATGCATGTCACCATCCCCAGCAGCCCTGGGAAAGAAGCTCATTGTGCTCACAGAAGCTTAGCTGCCGTTTGCAAGAAAACCCACCGTCTCCTGTCTACAGGGCTGTTGAGAAGCTCACTTTTGGGCAGTCAGATGGTTGCAGGGAGGCTATTACCTAGGTAGTATCTAGTTTCAATGGGGAATAAAAGACAAATAAAACCCTTTGCCTTCTCAGGGTCTGCAACTGGGCTCACAGGGAAGTCAAAGAATCCAAATACCATCTCTCCCTAAGTATCCCTGTTTTGGGAAAACTTTAAGGCAAGTATCCAAGTACCTGGGACATGGCAGAAAGGCCCTCAAATTAAAGATTACTCAAATGACTGCTTTACGAAAAATTCTTAAGTTTGTTCTAAGGTGGTGCCAGTATTGTAAGGCTTTCATTTCTTGCTTACACTCAAGCCAAAATAGAAATACTAAAGTGGTACATTCAAAACAAAAAATTTAAAAAAACTTTTCCTTCATTTCTTATGTTCTCTCCATCCCAGAGGTAGAATGTCTAAGACAATCTCTCATGCCTGAAGATCAAGATACCTGTTCTCTTCTTCCAACTCATCTTTCCTGTTCATCATGGCTACGATGGCTTGTCGGAGTTCACCTAGAAGAGAACAAAGGCAAAATTAATCCACAGATCTCTCCTGTTACATCGTCCCCTACCCGCTCTAGATGATGTGCTCTTAAGGAGGACTTGTCTAAACAACTTTCTTTTATCCTTTCAAAACTGATTCCTACACAGTCTTACTTAAGTGATCCACTGGGCTCAGCTGATGACTCTTATTAACCACACAGAATGGAAAGGCAAGGCAGAATGAGAAAAAGTACGGAGGTGTGCGGGTGACTGAGCTTGTACCTCGGCTTGCCAGGCCTGGGCCAGGGGACCTGATATCACCCCCTGGGGAGGGTAGTAGGTACGGGCGTGAGTGCCCTCTGCAGCCCCCCCGAGCCTGAGGAGCGAGGTCGGGGCAGCTCCCTTTTCCTCACCCAAAATGCCACTGGCAGGGGAGGCTTGCCGGAGGAAACCGCCTTTCTCCCAACTGCCCTTTCCCCACTTCCTTATCTTACCCGCTCACTCCCTTGTGCCAAGGCCACTCCTGCCACCGCCAGCGCGCATGCACCGTGGCCAGAACAACCCCCGCCCGCTGCAACGGCTCCTGCGTCCTCTCAGAACCAATCCTAGCCCCTCTCCCTTCAGTATTGCCATTTAAGGCTGCTTCACCTCCTTTCCAGCCCTGCCCTTCTTACCAGCCTATATAACCTGTAATCACCCCTGAATAAAGCCTCTTTGGCGCATACTCCTACTGGATGAAGAGTGTCTTGTCCTTATCGCCGCCCTCCTCACCTTGCACGCCTCTCGCCGAGGACCCGGCCAAGTCCTCCGCCTCGCCCTCGCCTCCGGGAAAGAGCCCCCGCCGCCGGTACCCTTTAAGCAGCCCCGAGAGCTGAGGGCTCGGCTACCGGCCGCCACTCCCCCTAGAAGCAGTAACCCCGACCGCAACTGGTGCCCCGTGTGAGGGACGTCTCCACACGACAGTTCGGCAGGTCGCCCGCTCGCCCGGACGCCTCTCCAGCTTCCCGTTTCCTCGCCTGCAAGGTAAGGGCCGCCTCTCCTTCGCCGCTTCCGGAGCCGTGTGAGGTTCACCGCTCCGAGGCCGCTCCTCCCTTCCCCCACGCTCTCTTCATCCAGTAGGAGTATCTCCCACGCTCTCTTCGTCCTCTTGTATGCGCACTTCTATGACCCCCGTTCCTCCTAACGCTCTCCCTCTTCCCCTCCATTACTTTGCTGTAGTTCTTTGTATCTTTATTTCCTCATTTGGCGCCGTGTGCCTCTTTGCAACCGCCCCCCCCTGACTGCTCCCGTTGCCAAAGGGCACTGCTTTCCGCTCTCGCCGTCTCCTTCGGCCTTGCGGCCACAGTTTATCTCATTCTCTCTGCTCGGTAAACAACTCCTCCTCCTCCTCCCCGCCAGCCGGGCCAGCCCGGCTCGGGAACAACTCCCCCTCCTCTCCCCTCAGCTATGGGTAATCGTATATCTACGTGCCAGGCACCTCAAGTTCGTGCTCTAGCGGGTCTCCTAGACACTCATCGCTGTAAAGTGTCTGTCCGGCAGCTGCAGATATACTGGGATCTCCTGCTGCCCTTTAACCCATGGCTCACCACTTGCCATCTTTGGGACCCTGTTACTTATGATCGCCTTATTGATCGAGTCACTAACGCCATGGAACATGAGAGCAAGCGCTTCCCTCCCGGCTTGCTCCCCACTCTGATAACCATCCGCTCCTGCCTTCAAGGCTCCCTCCCCCCTGATCGAGGCCCCGTTAAATCCAAAGAAGCCCTATCAACCCAGCCAACAAATTCAGATAGCGATACTAATTCAAATCATGACTCGGACACGGAGTCCTTAGTCGAGCAGATTAACAACGCGCTCGAGGTGACTCCCAAAAAGCAAAATAACACTGCGCCACGCCAAGATGGCGAACTTCCTCCTTCTTCTTCCATCGAGGGGAGGAAATGCTCTGGCGATGACATCAGCCCTAAGCTGGGCCGGAAACCACATACGCTTTACCCCGCCCTTCCACAGGGCGGAGCTAGTCCGTCATCTTGTGCCTTAGACCCCGCCCTTTCACAGGGCGGGGCTGATCCACCATCTTGTGTCTTAGCCACGCCCACCGCGCCGCCATCTTGCGACGCTTGGGGCCTCCCACTCCCGCCTCTCCCTCCGGCGAGCTCCCCCTCGGAGCCGCTACCGGCAGCTGCCGCCGCTCCTCCCACCCTGCCGACTAACAACCCCTGGCTGCCTTCTGCACCTCAAGGCAATCCTTGGGGCAACGCTCCCCCTACCCCCACTCCCGCGCCAAGTCCTCTGCAAGCGCGTCCTCCTTTCTCTCGTGCTTTTCGCTGTTTTCCTCTTAACCTTGCCCCCACCCCACAGAGGCCGCATGACTGGTATCCCATTGACTTAGATACTATCAAGCGGCTTCGCAGGGCCGTCAAGGAGGACGGGTTAGGTAGCCCATATGCTTCCCAAATACTGCAGGATCTCGGCATGGACTATTGCGTCCCCCAAGACTGGGCCTCGCTTGCCCGTTCCATTCTTAACCCCGGTCAGTTTGTTGACTGGCGTGCTCACTTCCAGGCAGAAGCAGCTCAGCAAAGTGAGCAAGACGCAGCCATTGGAGTCTATCATCCCCCTGAAGCCTATTTGGGCACTGGAGCATTTCTAAATGCGTCTGCTTATATTAATGTCCCTACCACCTTCTGGACTATCCTCAGAGGCATCGCCTTACGCGCGTTTGCCAACTGCTCTGCCTGTCGGCCTAATAAATTCACCAAGCTCTTCCAGGAACCGAGTAAGCCTTTCACCACCTTTGTCTCCAGAGTCGAAGAAACCTGCACTCAAAAGGTAAGTGATCCCCAGGCCCAATATTACATGTGCCCATCCTCAAATCCTGGAAAATCGTACTGTAATTCCCCCAACGAGTACTACTGTGCATACTAGGGGTGTGAAACACTAACCACTAATTGGAAACCTCCTGTTCCTAATCATTACCTTACCTTAAAGTGGGCCCCTACAGGGTGCAAACTCCCTACTGTTAACTGGCTCGGCCAAGAAAGTAAGGGATCCTGCACACATCTTAATCTTACAGTGCAGCTCCCCACTAATCCCTCCTGGTTACTCAGTCAAACTTGGGGCTTCAAAATCTATGAGAAAGGAACCGACCGAGGATCACTTATTCTAATAAAAAAGGAGGCTGTAAGCCAACCAGGCCAAAATACTGCATTAAGAACACCCTCTGGCATAGGTCCCAACCAAGTCCTTAACCCCCTTTTTCCACAGCCCTCCAGCCGCACTTCAAGTACAAGCAGCGCATCCGGAGGCCGCACCTCAGCTACAAACAGCGCATCGCCAACCCCACCACCCCAACCTTTTCTGCCCCCCTCTCGTTATTCCTCTCCCCTCCTCAGCCTCATCCAAGCCGCCTTTGCTTCAGTGAACTCCTCCTACCCCAATTTTACCTCCTCCTGCTGGCTCTGCCTCTCCACCTCTTCCTCACTGTACGAGCCCGTTGCCTCCAACCTCTCCTTTTCAGAAAGCACAGAAGACAGCCCCTTGGAATGCATTTGGAATACCTCTGCCGTCCCCCTGACCTTTCATTCAGTCTCCTATACGGGAAAGTGCGTCCGCCCTCGCTCCAGTAACTCTCCCGACCTCACTGCCTGTGCCAGCTACTCATCTCCCAGTAGCTCGGCAAAATTTCTCATTCCTCATAATTCCTCCCAATGGCTCTGCTCCTCTACAGGACTTACCCCCTGTCTCAGCACGAATGTCATCAGTGAATATAAAGAAACTTGCCTCCTAATTGTCCTTATCCCTAGAGTCTTATACCACAGCGAAGAAGACTTCTTCCTCCGTCTGGAAAGAACTGCAGTTCCTGCCCTTCTGCAAAAGCGAAAGCCCATCACCGCCCTCACAATTGCCTCCCTCCTAGGTCTTGCCGGCGCTGGCACCGGAATCGCTGCACTAGCCAGTCAAGGCTCCGCCCTAACTCACCTCAGGGCGGCTGTTAACGAAGACATTCGTCACTTACAAAACGCTATTTACCATCTAAAAAATTCTGTCAATTCCCTCTCTGAGGTAGTGCTCCAAAACCGCCGAGGTCTTGACCTTCTCCTCCTCAAAGAAGGAGCCCTCTGCGCCGCCCTAGGAGAAGAGTGCTATGTATATGCCAATTCCACAGGTCTCGTCGAGGACAGCCTAAAAAGGGTCCGAGAGGGACTGGAAAAGCGTAAAAGAAATCGTGAAGCCACCAGTTATTGGTCCAGTTTTTTCACTCCCATCCTCCCATACATCCTTCCTTTTCTTGGCCCCCTATTAATAATTATTCTAGCTCTCATCTTAGGACCCTGCCTCATCCGCAAAATTGTCCAGCTTGTAAGAAAACAAACGGATGCCATTTTTTCCTCGTTCGTGCAAATCCAGTATCAGCGACTCGCCACCTCTGACGCCCCCCACTCCAAGATGACAGCCAACCCTCCGCGACCTCAACGCCACCGGTCAACCCGCCGACCGCGAAGCCCTTCCCAATCACCTGAACATCGCTCTCGCCTCGAGTTCCAGCTTCTCTAAACCCCTGAACTTTAAACCCCTCACCTTCGCCCAACCCGCTGCAGCGAAGCCCTTGTCGAGCGCCCGGGCACCACACCAACACTGAGCTCCAGCCTCGCTGAGCCACCGTCAACCCCTTTTTCCCTTCCCTTACCTCCCCCTTCCCTCACCCTTAGCGGGCCTCTCCGGTAAAGCCTCTTCCTCTAATTAGAAAAGAAAGGGGAATTGCGGGTGACTGAGCTTGTACCTCGGCTTGCCAGGCCTGGGCCAGGGGACCTGATATCACCCCCTGGGGAGGGTAGTAGGTACGGGCGTGAGTGCCCTCTGCAGCCCCCCCGAGCCTGAGGAGCGAGGTCGGGGCAGCTCCCTTTTCCTCACCCAAAATGCCACTGGCAGGGGAGGCTTGCCGGAGGAAACCGCCTTTCTCCCAACTGCCCTTTCCCCACTTCCTTATCTTACCCACTCACTCCCTTGTGCCAAGGCCACTCCTGCCACCGCCAGCGCGCATGCACCGTGGCCAGAACAACCCCCGCCCGCTGCAACGGCTCCTGCGTCCTCTCAGAACCAATCCTAGCCCCTCTCCCTTCAGTATTGCCATTTAAGGCTGCTTCACCTCCTTTCCAGCCCTGCCCTTCTTACCAGCCTATATAACCTGTAATCACCCCTGAATAAATCTCTTTGGCGCATACTCCTACTGGATGAAGAGTGTCTTGTCCTTATCGCCGCCCTCCACACCTTGCACGCCTCTCGCCGAGGACCCGGCCAAGTCCTCCGCCTCGCCCTCGCCTCCGGGAAAGAGCCCCCGCCGCCGGTACCCTTTAAGCAGCCCCGAGAGCTGAGGGCTCGGCTACCGGCCGCCACTCCCCCTAGAAGCAGTAACCCCGACCGCAGAGGTGTTCCTTGGTGAATATACTCAGCCACTATAGAAAGAATAGGCTTGTATTTGCTAAATGCTTTCCCAAGTCTCTGCTACTGAACATTTGTTTCGAGCAATGATTCATTCCCAGTTATAGTCTATCAACCCGGACAGCACAGCAAGTGACATCTGGCTCCACAGTGGTATATAAATACTTACTCAAATTTAAAAGGATACCTGGTTTTCCTACATTGACTTCTAGAGTTAGTGTACAGGTTACACCATGAAACAGGGCGGGGGGGGGGGGGCCTCTCCATTACACAGTTTATACTCACTTATAAGAACTACTCTTTTGGGTATTTCCAACATAGGAAAGTGTTCGCAGATAGAAAAAAGGACCCATCGAACTTAACTGTTGTCACTGTCCACACGTTGAAGGCATTGTGCCATATCGCTTGTCAGATCTCAAGCCCAGGAACTTCTGAATTTCTCCCGAAGAGTCAGGATTTTTCTTTTCTTCTTCTAATGGACACCGTGAACTGCATTTTCCCATTGGAACTGGCTGGAGGAAGCCCAGGGCCCCTCTGCAGCCCAGACCTAGCAAGCGCACAGAGCCATGTGGCAACCTGCCTTCGGGTCTCCTTTCCCCACCCTGTAGTTCCACCTTGCACCAATATGACTTATTACCTACCTCACTTTATTTCTTATCTATTTTTATATGCTGCTTTAAATGTTCTTTTGAAAAGGCCACAACCAAAACGAACCATAAGTGGTTTCCTTGTTTCTTCCTTTCAGCACAAATCTGAACCCTCAGACTGGCCAAGCGCTGTTCAGCTCTCTCCCTGGCAGTGTCTCACACTTAATCCTTTCAAAACACCCAAGAAGTGCATGTCACTGTTCCCATTTTATTGGGGTATAAATGAATGGCAAAGAAGTGAATGGGGGAGGGAGAAGATGGAGGTAAATAGGTAGGGCCCTCTGTTCCCCTTATACTCAGGACGCCAGGGAGAAAGAAGCCCACCAAAGACCTAGAGGCGAGAAATGGGGTAATAAGAGCAGTGCTGTCCACAGCTGGCAACAGAGGGGAGAAAACCCCACAGCCCAGGGCTCACAGGGAAGAAAAGAATGACAGGGGCTCCTCCCCAGCCTGCAGGTTGGCTCGCCTAGGCCAGCCCATCTGGTAGCAGGAGGGACAAAGAAGAGACCCTTTCCTTCTTTTCTAACCCAGAGCAGCCACCGGTCACTAAGAGGGAAGGACAGAGGTGTTTTCCCTGCTTCCCCACCGCATTCTCAGTGGTGTGAATCCCACGGGTTCTACTGAATTCAAACTGTGACTTCCAAGGCACCTGTGAGGCGATGTATGTCTGAACCCCTCTGCTGGTGTCACCAAGGAAGACTCAAAATTCACTGCGTCCACACACATTCACTGTGTGCCTGCAATGAACATGCTCTGTTCCTGGCACTGAGAATAAAGAGTGAACAAAACAGACCAAAGTCCTTGCTTGCAAGAAGCTTCCACTCAAGTGGTGGAGACCATCAGATACGTGATATATGGAGTGATGAGGGGTGCCAAGAAGAAAAATAAGAGGAGATAAGGTGAAGCAGCCCAAAGGAGGAGAGAGGTGTTACTTCACGTGAACTGGAAAGGCCCCTCTAAGGAGACGGGCATCAACAAAGGCAGAGGTGAGAGGCAGGGGCAAGGGGGAAGGTGGCAGAGACACAGGCGAGGGCAGAAACCAGCAGACAGCATCGACCAGGGCCAGGGCATGTTGCATGCCTGTAGCACCTGGCCCTGCCTGCAGCAAGCTTCAAATCTTGAGGACTTGATGATAATTCTAGAACCCACCAGCTGAGAGCTTTATGCATACGTTCTCACTAGTGTGCTGGTTTGGATATATTATGTCCCCCAGAAAAGCCATGTTCTTTAATGCAATCTTAAGGGGGTAGACTTATTAGTCTTTTGATTAGGGTGGGACATTTGATTAGGTTGTTTCCATGGAGATGTTACCCACCCATTGTAGGTAAGACCTTTTGATTAGATCTTTTCCATGGAGGTATGACCCCACCCATCCAGTGATTAGTTCACTGGAGTCCTTAAGAGAGCTGAGAGCCCACACAGAGCCAGACACTTGGAGAAGCTGGGAGATGCAGACAGATGGACGCTAGGAGATGGTAAGCTAACAGATGAAGCCCAGAGTTTGCCCCAGAGAGGCTAAGAGAGGACTCCCAGATGCTTAGAGAAAAACACCCCGGGAGAACCAAACAGAGAGCAGAGAGAACCTAAGAGAGACAGAAGCCCAGAGAAATTTTGGAGAAATCCATTTTGAAATCCTAATCCAGGAGCAAAGGACCAGCAGACACCAGCCACATGCCTTCTCAGATGACAGAGGTATTCTGGACGCCATTGACCTTTCCTTAGTTAAGGTATCCTCTTGTTGATGCTTTAATTTGGACATTTTCATGGCCTTCAAACTTTACATTTGTAACCTAATAAATCCCCTTTATAAAAGCCAATCCATTTCTTGTATTTTGCATAATGGCAGCTTTAGCAAACCAGAACACTGGCGAAAAGACCAATACCATGTTTGTGCTGTGTCCAGAACCGAGGAGCTTTTAAGGTCTCTGAACAATCCAAGTCCAGGTGATAAGCCACAACTGGGATACTGCAGGGCTCAGCTCCTGGCACCATGTTGTAAACCACAGCCATATGGATCCCTTCAACTCTTCTCAGTGTTTGAAAATTTTCATAATTTAAAAGAAGGGGTAGAAAAAGTACATCTGGAAAAGATGCTACTAAAGATAAGAAGGCAAAGGGAGCAGGGCTGAGAAGGGAGGGGGAAGATTAAGTCCATGTCAAGTTCATCATCCTGCAAAGTCAGAAGGGAGGCCAGGCTGCCTTCCTACAGTCACTGGGAGGAGGAAACTGCAACATGAAGCAGGTAAAGCTAGGGCAGAGCATGCTGCCTGCTTGGACCATGCTCCGCTTGGACTTATGGTGGCCAAGAGTGACGCATTCACTCATTCATAAACATCTACTGAGCACCTACTGGGCACAATCTTCCCAAGGACAGAGTCAGGCTCCCAACTTACCTAAGGAAGGAATATCCCCAAAGAGGACTTTTTAAAAGAGAACAATACTACACATCACTGCCTATGATGAAACAGCATCTGTCTGTCTTTTCATTCTGAACATGACCAGATAACTAGGATTCGAACTACAGCCCAGTATCTCAGCCTCTCTGAACCTTCCTCTCAGGTCCAGGGGCTGGTGGCACTCATCCTCCCACTGCACTGGGGCACTGTAAGGATTAGGGGAGAGATGTGATGGTGCTATGCCAGGGCACTGACCCTTACAGAGGGCAGGAGAAGGGGTCATTAACAACATAGAAGAAGTCATCATAACACGAGAGTTTAAAATTTTTTTGACAAAAACCACCGATAAATATGTAGGAGGAAAAATGCTAGCAATTTATTCCCATGACATCATAGCCAAGAAATAAGTCAGACTTAATATATTTTTGAAGACAGGCGGGACAATATCTCTCTGGGTCTTATCTTCAAGAAACCCAGAGCAGGTGCAAGGTTGCTGCTGACTACCGTGGACACAAAATTTGGGAAATTCCTCCTTTACTCCAAGGCCTGTTTGAATTCTGAATTTTCTTACAGAGCCTTCTTCCCCACTGGAGCTCTTGACTAGCCATAACTTCATATAGGAGACAAAGGAATATGACATTCACAATTACAATACGGGGCCAGAAGCAGCTGAAATCCCTCCTTAATCAACAGAATTACCCTCCATTTGCCAGGTGTTCCTGGTCAAACCTATGTCTCTGGTTCTACGGTGGCATACCATATGCACATGTAATTTATACTAATGAACTGCTTGCATAATTTATCTCTTCATATTTACCCCTACCCCCTCCCAATCTGATAAAACTGAACTCACCTGTTCAGGCCCAGATGAAAGGCACCTCCTACAAGAAGCACGCCCTGACCCCATGGAACTTGGCTCCTTCAGTGACGGAATTGCAGCACGCTGCAGGGCATGCAGTAATTAATCACCTCTGTTTCCCCCACTAGCACACAGCTCCTTAAAGGCACCCAGGGTGTCATTCATCTTGGTGTCCTCAAAGCTTCCAAAGGCTGGGTGCTCAGTCAAGGTTTAAAGAGTTGAATTGAATTCTGTGAAAATGAGTGCTCCAGAGAGACTATTTCTATCTCACTACTATACTTTCAAAACTAAAAGCAAGGTGATGGCATCAACATGGTGACATAAGACAGCTACTGAAACCTCTCCCCAGAGACTCAGCAAAAAAAACAGGACAATTCTCACTTGTTCAGAACTCTGAAGGAAGGTAAAGACTAGAGAAGGTTCCCACAAATGCTGAATCAAAGAAAGAGAAAAACATCAGGTAGGAAACTTCCATCCTGGACTAGCCAGTCCCCTTCCACCTCGCTCATTGGGTCCCACACAGCTGGAAAGTACTCAGAAGCAGCACCTGGGATCCCTCCCCCACTCCCACCAGGACACAGAGCATAAAATCTCTCACAGCAGTGAGACAGGTCCCCACCTAGATCCAAACACAGAGACCCAAGACCACAGGGACCCGTGGCAGGACTTAAGCTACTGGGGATGACAGAACATAAGAGGGCAACAAGGAGTTTCCAAAATGGAGGATTGGGGAGGGAATGGCAGAATATTTCCCAAAAGCATCAAGTAGTCAGGCAGAAACTGCCCAAATCAACTCTTTGGGGACCCAGGGGACAGGGGAGGACAGCTCAAGGTCCCAGTCAGTGATAGACGAAGAGTCTGAGAAAACGTGGACAGAGACTGTGTTTCCAGCCCTGGGTCCTGGTGCCCATTCCCCACCCTTGAGGAAAACAGCAGCAGGTGGCTCGACCATTGCCTGGGGGAGAGCTGCAGCCTGGGGCAGCTCTGGGAATCCTCCGCTGCAAGTACAGTGGGCTACAGAGACCGATAATGAGCCAGACTTTGGCCAACAAAGTGAGGACACAGGAACCTGCAGTTTCAGCCCCACCTGGTCAGACGCTGCCTGGGCTCCAGGAGGTAAACAGCATAAGTTTACTGAACAGCACCATCTGCTGGGCGGGCTGGAAAGTGCAGGGGAAAACTGCAAGGCTTTGCAGAGCCTCTCCAGACCCCATCCCAGGTACATGGGAGCTGGTCTACACCCCCTGCAGGGGTACCCAGCCCTGTGTGAGCTGAGGAATAGAGATAACCCAACAGTCAAAGCAGTGCCCTAGTACAAACCCAGGCAACAACTAAATCCTAGACAAGAGAGAGAAATCAACCTTCAGAATAGACCCAGCAAGATAATCAGAAGACCAGATAACCAAAAAAAAAATGACAAGGCATACCAAAACTCAAGATGAAATGGCCCAGTCAAAGGAACAGATCAAAAAGTTGGAGAAGACATAGAATCTGGAACAACTAATCAAAGATGTGCAAACAAATCTCCTGAATCAATTCAAAGAAATGAAGAAAAACGTGCATAAAGAGATAAAGGATATTAAGAAGATACTAGAAGAGCATAAAGAAGAATTTAAAGAATACATAGAAAAATAACAGACATTATGGAAATGAAAAACACTGTAGACGAAATTTAAAATATACTGGAGACACAAAACAGCAGATTTAAAACTAACCAAAAAATAACATCCAGCATGCGGCAAGAACTTTCTAGTTGCCTAGCACACCTGGCTTCAATTGTCACCAACATCTGATAGGGTACTTGATAATACAGAGCAGGAAACTAAATCTGGGACAGGTTTCCTATAGGGTACCAACTTGCCTTCTGAACCGTCTGTGTTATCTTCCTGCGGCTGCTGTAACAAACTCCCACAAACTGGGTAGCTTAAAACAACAGCAATTTATTATTTCTTAGTTTTGGAGGCTAGAAATCCAAAATCAAGGGGTGGGCAGAGCCACGTTCCCTTCCTGGTCTCTTCCAGCTTGGAGAGCTCCTGGCCATCTGTGCCATTCCTTGGCGTCAAGCTGCATCATTCCAATCTCTGCGTCTGTTTCACATAGCCTTCTTTCCTGTCTCTATCCAAATCTCCCTCTCCTTTCCCTTAAAAAGGCACCAGTCATAGGATTTAGGGCCCACCCTACTCGAGTATGACCTCCTCTTAACTTGATTACAACTGCAAAGACTATTTCCAAATAAGGTCACAATCACAGGTACCAGAGTTTAGGAAGTGAGTAGAATCCATGGAAAAGCTGCTGTCAACAGGCTCCAGGGCCAGGTAGATTCGAATTCAAACCCAGTCCTGTCACTCATTGGAGGGTAACCTCGAGCAGGCTTCTCCTTTAGCATAATAATATCATGTCCCTGCAGGATGCTTGAAAGAGTAAACTAAAGCACAAATATAATGCATCCAGGCTGGTGCACAGGCTGCAGTGAATGCCAGGAAGGCAGTTTAGGGCTTGGATCTTAGAGTACAGTCTCTGGAATCAGGTCCCCAGGTACAAATCCTGGCTCCAAAGCTGGGTTACCTTGGGCAAGTTACCTACCCTCTCTGAGCACCAACTTCCTTACCTATAAAATGGGATCTCAGTAGCAACTACCTCATAGAATTGTATAAATTCAATAAGGTAATATGTAAGTAAAGTGCTTGTGACATTGCCCAGCACATAGCAAGCAGTCAAAAAATGTTATTCGTCACTGTCAGAAGTCTCTTTTTCCTTAATAGCAAGGGAAGGAAAGATAGTGATAAGGTAGCAGTGATTGCTCACAAGTTAAATTGGGTACATTCTCAAAAGTTAAGGGATTTATCAATCTACTGTGTATCCTGACCTTGGGAAGTGAGAAGGAATTTTTTTAAGTGGTCTATGCCCTAGGCAGCAGACCAGATAAGAGAATTAAGTGTCAAACAAGATCGCCACGGGCACCATGGGAAATCAGACCAGAAAATGCCATGCCACTTGGAGGAGACAGAAAGTGCCTGGGTTCCAAGCTTTGTAGACCAGAGAATGGCATGGCGTGAGGGGATCCCAAAAACTGGCACCCAAGCTTTGCAGCGGAAAACATTATATTCCATGGAATAAAACTTGGACGGGGAACTGTTCGCCAGGGGGATACAGAAGACAAAGCAATGCTCTTCTGGAAAAAAAAAAGCCACAAGTAACTTTAAGAGATCTTGCCCTGGAGGATCTCAAACCCCCCTGCACAGAAGCTGCCTGCGAGAAAGCTTCTCGTGCACAAGGCTGAGCCGGTGCTCAACATCCTTCCAGCAAAGCCCTTCCCTTCCTGTCCCGTCCCCCTGCTCCATGTGCTGTACATTTCCAGCCACTTGAACGGTGTCCCTGGATTTGTAATAACATCAAAACGACTAATAACACTTACAAGTGCAGCCAAAGTAGTATTCTGATAGTGGGAAACTTTATTTGAAAAACAAAATCCACCACAGAAGGAACAGTTGTCAGAGTCGTCCCAGCTGCCTTCCCCACCCTGCCATGGCTGAACTAACATTAATGGTGGAAAAGGTAATGGGCCGAGAACTGATACCCACCCCACAAAAAGAGGCTTCACTGTGCATTCACTCTTGCTAACACAGTGGTGGTTTTGTGGCTTTTCTTGGGCAGTAAAGCCGGTAGGTAAGGTTGGGGTTGATTTCCATGCATCACGTAAATATAATACTTTGCCAAGCATGTGTGACACACAGAGCAGAGGCGCTCCCTAACATGTAATTTTCTCTCCTCTCCCAGTACTGCACACCCCATTATTTGTTTAGTCTCTTGTCATTGTGGCTTCCTTCATCTTTATTACCTGCCACAGCACGGGCGTCAAGTGACCGCAGAGCAACTTCTCTGCACTGCAGCCCCTGCGGAGGCTGACTGCTGGGGTTCCCCCTTCCAAGGCTGCAAAGCAAATGCCCATCCATCTCACAAACTGTTCCTTGCTTGGCCTCAGAGGGCTTAACCACAAAGCCAGTCAAGTACACAGGCAAACTGTCAGAAATCGATCTGAGCTATAAAGCAGTGTTTCAAATCCCTGTGGAAAGGCTGGATCTTTCCATCAATGTTGCCAGAGCAAGGAACCATTTGGGGAGAAAGACCAAGACTTAAATCCCTGCCTTTGCCAAGTATCAAAATACATTCCAGACTAAATAACATTTAAATATGTGAAATGAAACAATAAAAGAACCATATAAATATACAAACAAACATTTATGCAATTGTGGGGTGGGGGAGGCCTTTCTTAGCATGAAACCAAAGAATGAAACCACTAAGGAAATGAGTTTTGCTATTTAATTTTTTTTTTAACTTCCATACTTTAAGGGCCAATCTCCCAAGAGCTGGTCCGTTATCTGTGGAAACTTTAAGCTCTTCAGGGGAACCCAAACGTGGAGCAAAAAGCACACAAGTTATCTAACCAGATCTGCATTCAAATCCCAGACCCACTGTACCTTAGCACTGTGACTGGGGGGATCCCCAACCTCACTGCCTCTCAGCCTCCCCAGCTGGAAACATGTTGCTGATACTGCCTACCTATGGGCTCGAGCAGGGGTCGGCCAAAAGTTTCAGTGGAGCACTGCAATGCTCATCCATTTCCGGGCTGTCTGCTCTCATGCTACACGGCAGAACCGGATAGTGGCGATGGAGACTGTGCAAGCCGCAAAGCCTACAGTATTTACTCTCTGACCCTTTAGAGAAACAGGGTGCAGACTCCAGCCTTAAAAGTCCCACTCTTCCCCACCACCTGCCTTGCAGCCTTCTCCAGCTCAGGGATGGAGGGAGCTCTCTGAGCTCAGGTCGCAGCAGCTGATGCCAGAGCTAGTCAGTGTGAGCCCACCGGCTGCACCCTAGCAAGACACTGAGGACCAAGCCTCCGCAGAAACGAGAAGGCAGTTGGGCAGCTGCGCCTCGACCCTGCAGATCATCCTCCCTCTGGAACGGCCGCCTCTGCTTCCCGCATCCCCTCCAGCCCCTCTGGCTGTCCCAGAACAGCCCCCTGCCATGGCTCCTGCTCCACCCTCAGCCACAACCTTCTCTTCCCTTCACTGTTTCCCCCAGGCTTCCACCATCGCCTCCACCCTGAAGACACCTGAAGCTCCAGGACACAGGGACAAGGGCCTCCCCACAGCTCAGGCCCCTGCCATCTCCTTCACTACCCCCTCCTTCCCAGTGCAGTCTCATCTGCTCTCAGTCTCCCACGCCTCTTTGTCTTTGCACAGGCTGTTTCCAGGGCCTGGAAGACCTGGCCCAACTCCCTAACTTGAAGCCAGTCTGCAAGCTACGATTCAGGATTATCTCTCCCACAACGCTCTGCTCGCTGGCTGTAGCTGATGCACAGTGAGTAGCCCACTCTGTCTTACCCACAGCTGTTCTCAGTCTCTGCTCCTCACAGTCCTCCTGAGTGAGGCACAGCCACTGGGCCTCACTCCCCAGCCCCAGCCATAGCTGGGGAGACCAAGGGCTGCTAGTTGACTCAAACTGAGCCAATCACATAGAGCCTTCCAGAAGTTTGGTATGGGCAGCTGTCTTTCACTAGAGGAATAAAAAAGCAAACACAAATGGCCCAAGGTTCTAAATCACCAAAATCCATTTACTGAAAGCCAATTTGCTACCACTTTAACAAACACTGCCCTTAAATGACACCTTAAAACGGTTCAGGACAGTTGCCATGGCCTGTTTGTCACTAGGGGCAGAGGTCTAGACAGCGACAAATGCAGATGCAGGCACAGGGCAGAGATCCACAAAACAGAGGAGCTAGTAAGAGTCCCCAGGGGCAAGGACCCCTCTTCCAGCCACAGAGGAAAGGCTGAGAGTTTGGCAAAGTGGTCAGTGTCTGAAACATCAAGCGTGCCTGAGAGCCCTGCACTCACATTTCCAACACCGTGACAAAGACTTTGGAAAGAATCCTGTTGCTTCAGTGAACTAGCCATTCAGTAACACAGTCTCTTCCTATACAGATGCAGCCAAGACTGCTATCTGGGAGTGGGCAGGGGTGAGCCGACTTGCAGAGAAGAATAGAGACCACGTGGCCACAGGGAAGAAGGCAGACACATAAGAATGGCCGCCCCGGCTCCCACTGGGCTCCCATCCAAGCTCCTGGGCCCCTAGGAGCCCCAACAGTTCCCTCTGCCCTTGTGTTCTAAACTTGAGCAGGTTTTGTGACCTCAGAGCCAAACAACCCAAGCAGAGGTGGACCCTACTTTCCCTAAGCTTCCACTGCACCTTGAAGATCCCTCCAGGGACGCACTATGTCCGCTGGGTTAGAACTGTCCATCTGCAGTTCTGGTCCCCAAAGTCCCGCCCCAGCCGGAAAGCCCCCTGAGAATGGGGCACATTCATCTGGATGGCCTGCGGGACACTCACAAGACTTGAATGAGTAAAAGGCTGAATGAATACATGAATTAACAAACATGAATGACTGCATGACGCCCACTGCCAAGACCTGCTCCACCTCTCCAGGAACCGAGGAACAGAGAAATGTCAACTGCCTCTAATAATAAGTTCAAGGCCTCACCAAAGAATGTTAACCACAGGTTCACAGCTGCAATTTCCTGCCCCAGTGACAGCCTCTGAAGGGACTTGGGCTCAAACTGAGCCTTTTCCAATATGGGCCTTGGAAATGTGATACACAAGGGGGGAATGGGGACAGATTCTTACATTATCATTACCGTGACCTAAAAACGGAGCGGCTTGACAACCATTCCTGTCCTTCCCCGCCACTGACCACACAAATCCCCCTGATTTCAAAAAGACAAAAAACAAGAATAGCAGAGACCAACCCCCAGACCCCAGAGACCCAAACATAAACAGAGACACACATGCCAGATGACACACGTGCCCATTTGTACAAATGCCTGTGGTCAACAGAGGATGCCATATGAAGATGGCACTGAAACAGTCATGGTGAGGCGGGGCAAGAGGCGCCCATCTTCAGCCATGAAAGGCCCTCCGGGGGGTAAATTACCCCAAGACAGACTGATCTTCAATTCTCCTGTCAAAGTTAAAAAGGGAGGCGGCTAAGTGACCAGATATGGTACATCTGGACATACACACACAGATCCGCGTAATGATTCCCTGGCTTTATACAGCATCTTTTCCCAAAGACCTCAAAGAGCTTTTACAAACATTCCCCCAAGGCCCAGGCTCAGATATATTTAAAGAGGAAGCTCACAGGGGCACACGCACAGAAATAAAAAATGTTCTTCTGTGGATTTATACTTAACCTACATCATCATTTTTCAGATTTAACATCCTGCTTGTTATATCATTTTCTGCCTACCCACTCTCTTTCCTTTTATCTTTCAAAAGAAAGGATAAAACCTCATGGAGCTCCAAAATGCAACTTTTTAAAACCAATCTCATATCCGCTCTAGTTTTTGTGTTCTCAATTTCTCTCTCCTGCCTCCCCCTCCCCCTGCCCACCCAGAGCTTCTACTTTCCAGTTTGTTGGGTGAAAAAAAAACGCCTCACAGCCAGTAGCTACCGTGTATTGTTGGTTTTCTGAATACCTGGCAACAGGGAAGGTGCTTTAAATACAAACTTTCATTTGATTTTCACCATCCCAGAGAAGCAAGTGTTGCCACACCCACTACACCTACGAGGAAGGAGGCCCGGAGAAGCTAAGTGATGTGCCCGTGCCACACAGCCCGGAAGTGGCAGGGCAAGGACACCTGGCCAGGCTCACTCGACAGCCTGTCCCCTGACCTGCACCGACAGCACCAAGCCCAGGGGCTGGAGCACACACCCTCTGACACCACCATCTCCCAACTGCATGGCCTTTCCTCTTTTGGAAAGCCAAGAATTGACTGAATTCTTGTCCCTCCCAGCTTTCAAACTACTGCTTCTACATTATTGGAAAAGGGAAGGGAAGGTTAGAGGAATCCATGGGAACAGACCCTGAAATATATGAAATTTACAAGTTACAAAAAAAAAAAAGCTTGCGATAGCTTGTTCAAGTTCTAGAATCTTTAACTTTCCCATACCTGTAATTTTTTGGTTCTCTCTCACACACACACACACATCATGTTTCTGTGCAGAGGTCTGTAGTACAAGCAGTTAAGGCTGCTCCCCCCCGAAGCAAACCCACAGAGGCCACGCAGGCAGCGGCCCAGGGAAACGGGGCCCCCGGGGCAGGCGGGAGCAGACACACCCAGCCTGAAGCCGCGGCCCCGCGGGGAGGCAGGCCCAGGCCACCACCAGTTTCAATTTGTCAAGAGAAGCCAAGACCCACATTTCTACACAAACCTGATTTTTAAATGTTGTTAACTAAAATTCTTCCCACACAGGCCCTATGGAACCTAGCTGCGGGCACCTCTTCGAGACTACCTGTCCTTAAGTTTCAGTTCCTGACCGTCAGTCAGTGTGGGAATGCCAAGCTATGTAGCACATTTTGCATAGCTATTTTTATCTTAGCACATTTTTATACCTTGCGGGGGTTTTTTTGTTATTAATTTTATTTACAAACACTCCATATCTACCAAACTGCACATCTATTTTTTAAAATCAGCTTTCAGTCCCATGTCAGAGAATACCAAGTGTAGATAGAATGGGAAGAGGCCTGAGGCCGGCTCTAGTCGAGTTCTCAAAGAACCAGAGAGAAGGGGCAGCGACTGGACACCCCAGGGCAGTCCTTACATCACCCCCAGGGGGCTTAAGTGATGAAAACAGGAACCAGAGCGGGTCCAAGCACCCCTGCTCTGACCGGCTCGGCGTTAGAAACTGTTACCAAACTGTTAGAAGTAAGAACTCAGCACAGGGGAGAAGGTGTCTTTACTTTCAATTTTACACTTTTCCATGTATGTGTGCTCATTTCATATCAAGGAGTCCAGAAATAGTCTCTAAATGTATTCTCTCAAGTTAAAAAGAAAAAAAAAAAAGAGAGAGAGGCATAAGCACATCATTTAGCTTTAAAGAGGAATCTACCAGGAAAACGAAAAACACAGTTTTCAAGGGTGCTTTGAGCAACGGATTGAAAGACTGCGGGAAAGACTCACCCGGCCAGGAAGAAGATGGAGGGGGTGTCGTTTCTTAAAAATCACTAAATATTTCTCACTTACAGAAAAGCTCAGAAATTTGTTCAGTGGCTATCTATGTCCCCAACACCCAGGATGGTCAAATAGTATTATTTTACTGTGTTTGCTTCAAATATTATTTTTTTAAAGAAAAAATCATTACAGATATAGTTGAAAAACAAATTCTGGCTAGTGGGACAGTGGGTACAGAGGAGGGAGCAGAAGACAGTTGCTTTTCACCTGAAATTCCTCTGTTAGATTTGTTATGTATGTGAATTATTTTTGTTTTTTAAACTTCAGCATCCTCTCCCTTTTGAAAAATTGGAAACAGCCCTGGGCAGGAGGACTAAGGGGTGGCTGCTATGGGGGCTGGGGGTGGCCCATTTATCAATTATGCACCAAGCTTCTCGGCAGAGAAGTGCTAGTTATGTGCAAAATGGTTTTACAAAGAAAGGCCTCGGTGAGAAAAATGTAGCAGAAACCAGTGAAGTGCATGGAAAAGGGCGAGAAGTGGAACACGGATGTTAATTAGATGGCGTGGGAGAAACGGGAAGCTATGAAAAGCAGGGCCTACCTGCTGCTTCACTGCAAAACAGTGAAATCAGGAGCCACCCGTAAAGGGGTAGGGAGGTGCTACATTCTACAAAGATATTCACTGTGGGCCCTTTTAAATAACAGGCTGATCCTACTGCTTCTATAGCAAGATTCCACTTGGTTAGACAAACCTAGGGAGAAAGGCCCTGGAGAGGCCAACGAAAGGAAAGCCCTTCAGTAGGGTTTTATTTGGCCAGCAGAATGTTGAAAATAACAGTAATTTGAATTTCTTTCGACAGAGCACACCCTATCTCGCTGAGCGCCCGGCCTGCCTGACCCTGCCTGAGGTTTTACTGGCCTGGCTCCTGAAGCCACATGGCTCTCTAACCCCTGGGTAAACTGAGGAACCACATTCTTCCAGTGGTTGTTGTAAAGGAGAATCCAACCAGCAGCAACTCCACTCCTGAGGATGCCCTCAGAGGGCACCATCTCCCAGCTGTGTGGCCTTGAACAACCTCCCAGCCTCCCTTGGTCTTCATTTCCTCTTTTGGAAAGTCAGGAATCTGCCTAAATTCTGGTCTTTCCCAGATTCCAAACAGAGAGAAAGAGAATGCTGGTGGTGCCGCCCCTTCCCTGCTAGTTCACAGTCCACTGCCGGAACTCTCTGGCCCCACAATTGCACATATCTGTGGAAATAAACCTCAAGGCAGTCCTCCCTATCCTGGAAGGCTAACCAGGTGTTATCAGCACCCCTGACATTCATGTACCACCTTAATCAAGAAACAAGAGCGCACCCGCCACCCCATCCTGCCGGGTGCATCTCTTCTGGATGCAGGAGCTTTGTCGATGGTGTGGACTGGGGCAGTGGATGGAGAGTGAGGTCTCTGGAAGGAGGCAGATTTTCCTGGCATCAGTCCCTGAGAGAGAGGTTCTTTTTCCAGATCTCACACTCTGGGGTCTGGACTTGGCAGAGCCTCGACAGGTGAGGGCACACCCAGGCGGTGGGAAGGATGGCCTCGGCCCCCTGGGGACAGAGCAGCTGATGGCAGACACTGGGCAGAGTGGTGGTGCTCCAACCTGCTGCACATTACATCCACCCAGACAGCTATAAAAAAATGTCCAAACGTTCATATACAAAACAGACTAACTAAATCAGAATCTTGAGGGGTGGGGCCCGGGCATCTTGTTTAAAGCTCCCCAGCTGGTTCCAAGGTGCAGCCCAGGTTGGGAACTACAGTTGTAGGCGCCCCCAAGCTGAAGGCGACTCGACGCAGTTAACAGCAGTAGCAGCTAACATTCAAAAGCTCCTACTATGTGCTGGGCACCATCCAAAGTACCTGACAAATACTACTTTCATCAGCCCCACAACCCTCAAAGGGACACACTGTTACCATTCCTTTCCTCAGACTTGCAAACTAGGGTTCAGAGAAGTTAAATAGTCGCTGAAGGTCATTCAGCTGGGAAGGAGGAAGCCCGGGGCCTGCTCAAGGTGGTCTGACGCTAGAGCCCTTGCCTTCCCATGATGGGGAGCCAGATGGGGGGGGGGGAGTCCTTGGTCCTGACCAATCGCAGTGATTTCCCTCCTGGGGGAAAGGCAGTGAACGTACTCCAACTCCCCACCAACGCTCAGGCAAGCCCAATTAAGAGAGTCCAACGTCTGGCTACACGGTTACAGGAGATGCTGCCCCCACTCTCCAGAAGAGGCATCGGCCTTAAGCGGGGAGCACACCAACAGGGGGAAGGAGCGGGAGAGAGGACTCAGGGCCTTGGGAGCTAGCTGGCCCCCTGCACGTGGCATTTTTCATCCCCTGCCAACAGTATAGGATGGTTCTGGGCTTGGCTGTATTAACCAGGGATGATGAAAGGATGACCTGGGGGTGTCTTCCACCATTTTACAGGTGGAAACTCTGAAAAGAGTTAAGTGGCTTCTGTAACAACCACAGCTGGTAGCAAGGACACACCACATGCCAGACACGAGGCAGAACACTGTGCCTAGATTATCTCATTAAATCCTCAAACCAACCCCATGAAACAGGGCCTAGAACCAAACCTATTTACAGGTAAAGAAACTAAGACACAGATGAAGTGATCTGTCCAGGATTACAAAGGAATTAATTACAGTGCAGTGCCAGGATTGGGACACAGGCCATCACCACTGCAGCCCGCGGTCATAACTCCCACATGAAACGGACCGTCCCCCCAACACCACAGCAGGATTTCAGGAAGAAGAGACCAGGTCTCATGTCCACTCCATATTTTACCCCCCAAAATCAACATTCTCAAGATCTTCATTGAAGAGACAAAGCCTCAACAGGCTCTAGGCAGAGTCAACCTGGCCACAGGTGAGTGGACATGTGTTTCACCCAGCTACTCTGTGTGGCTCCTGCACCCATCTCTCCAGGAAGGAGACCTGAAAACCATCCCTTCTGGGGATCTGCTGGCACCCCCAAATGTCTGGGTTACAAGAACAATGCCATTCCTTAATACTGAACTTTAGCTTGTTTGAGCTGATTTCTGTCACTTGCAACCAAATGAGTCAACCTCACATGCTACAGCTTGGAACCTCCGTAGAGTTGGCACTGGTCAAATGTCCTGCAATGTGGGAGACACACAGGATGAGAATAGTGAAATAAAAAGCAAAGATGTGCAAAGTCACAGAAGAGTAACAGACAAGGATTCAGGGTCACGGCTGAACCCTGGCTCTGCCACTAACTGGCAAGACGGCTTGAGGCATTCCAGGCCCACTTTAGGTCGCAGGTGCTCGATCCGCAAAATGAGGTTAGTCAAGCTGATCATCTAGATTCCATCCAGCTCTGCAATGCTATGGTTCAGCATGCGCAGCAGACAAGTATTTCTGCTTTCTGGCTCCTGCAATCAAACGTGGCATGTTAACCGTCCCCGTGACATCTGTTCCTACGCTGTGGCTGGACGACAGGGCCAAATGCAACCAGCAGAAACACCGAGTTTGCCATGGCCCAAAGGCTGAGGGCCCAGCATCTGTTGTGATTGGCCTCACACCCAGTGGAGTGGTGGGGTTAACTGATGGCAAGGAAGATTAATTGCATGTGAAATAACTCGTAAATAATTAGGACATAAAGCTGCACAGCTTCCTTCCACCCTCAGGCTGTGGTATCACATGTATGGGCAATTCTTAAACAGACTCACACACATAATCTGCAATTAATTAAGAGCATACAGCGACCCAGAGGGCACATGCAGACTGATTCACACCCACTCCGTGATGCCCTGCGCCACCCCTTGACACGTCAATGAATAACCGTCTTACCTTTAGACAGAACATGCTCTCCATGTGGTCACAGAGGGCCAGGCCCCAGTCCCAGCTCTGCTACTTCACCTCCTGTGCAGCCATGGACGTGTCACTTGCCCTCTCTGAGTCTCAGTCTCCTCACCTCTACTATGGGCATGAAGGCACCTACTGTGTACCCCCAAAGTTAAGGAGGTGCCTCAAAGGGAGAAGGGGCAGGAAGGTGCTCCATAACCTGAAAAATGTGATGCTAACGTCGCCGAGGGAATCACTACTCAATTTGTGTCCTAGCCCTGGCCAGTAGGGAAGGGAAGTAGAATCAGAACCCCTACTGTTACACTCAAGGCAAGCAAGGAGGGGTGACAGTCAAGAGGCACCCAGAACAGAACTGGCCAAGAAAAAAGGGGAAACCGCTTGGATGTCCCTCCTGACCATCGGAGCCTGTTGGGCTGCCTGAGCATTGTGCTGTCCCAGCACTGCTGCCGACCACCACCAAAGACTCCCTCCAAGTGCTCTTTTGGTTCGAGAGCAGAGGCAATCTCCAACAGAGGCCACCTTCACCTGACAGGTAGGAGGTGGGAGTTACGTGTCAAGCTGCCCCCAGTGCAGGTAACCGTGATTTCTCAACAACAGTAGGATATGCAGGACCAGCCTTGTGGGGGAAAGAATAGAATCAGAAACTGCACAATTAATGGCTTTTAACCCCTCATTCCTATTGGCCCTTTAAAACTCAGTTCAGACATCCTCTCCCGCAAGAAGCCTCCCAGGCCTCTGCTAGACAAAGCAGCCAATCATCTTTCTCCTTGGGACCTGCTGCCTATGCCTCTTGGCTCTAGCTGTACAGCCTCCCCTACTAAATGGCAAGTTGTGTGTGATCAGGAAGAAGCCTATCACTTCTGAATTCACCTCCCAGGTCCCATCCCATACACTACCCAAAACATCGTAGGACCTCCATAAATGTATGTGGACAGGATAAATGAGCACTTGACCACAACTTCAGCTGCCATTTGGAAAGGACGCTGGAGATGCTCCAAGGGCTACCTTGGCCCCTGCAGCCAACAAATTCCAAGTGGCCTCCTCACCAAGAGCCTTCTTTTTCCATTTTTGTTCTGGTTTTTAGAAGCTTCAAAAGAGGGGTGGGGGGACTGCTGCTTCCAGAGTGCGCTCCAACCCTAAGGAAGGGCCTGTGGCTTGTGACTGGCTGTTCTCAGGACAGATTGGTGGCTGGTGGCTCCATCTCCCCATCCCCTTGGCCATCAGAAGCTCACAACTGCCAGGCTGAGCTCTAAGCCCTCCAGGGTGTGAAGGCAGAACCACTAAGCTGACCTTAAATGACAGGCAGGTCAACATTTTCATTGTTTGTCCAATTTCACTCAACAAGCGCCTCCCTGGACTCCCAGTTTTCAGCAGTCATGTATCTTTTAGACCCTTGCAACAGCATTATGGCCCCATGTACCCCCTTGCTCAGGCCACTCCCCCCTCTGCTGGGAGACCCCGGGAACAGTGGGCACAGGATGGACGTGGCTGTGGAAGCTCAGTGCCAGAAGCAAGTGTGCACATTTTACTCCCACGTACTGATGCTTCCTAGAGGCTCCACCATCCCTGTCAGATCCCTTCAGGGAAGAACCCAGGCAGGTGCCACGGGGCTCAGGAGGGTGAACGATCCCACCACTCCCAAATCTTAATTCTCTCCCTTTCCATGATCCGCTTTTCTCCATCTGCTCCAGCAGCCTAATGACAGTCTCTCATTCCTTGGGCTTCCTTAAATTGTCTGAAACGACTCTGAGGCTTCCCAGAATTATAGCCCTGCCTGATGCCACTGCATTGCTCAGCTCAGGCGACCTCTTTGTCACCCTCAACTAAACTAAGCAGGCTCTGTTGGGGGGTACAGTGGATTGAACTGTCGGCCCCAGTGTGGACATGTTCTTGGTCTTGGTCCACATTCTGGTGGGCAGGGGCCCACTGTAAATAAGACCTCTCCAAGATGCGCCTGCAGTTAAGGGGCCGCTTGACCCACTCAGGCTGGGCTTTAATCTGGAACTGGAGTCCTTCATTAGCAGAGCGAAAGTCAGACACCGGGCAGGAGAAGCCATGGGGAGCAGCCGGAAGATGAAGGCAACAGAACCCGGAAGAGGAAGAGGATGCCGCCATGTGCACTACCATGTGACGGGAAAGCCAAGGAACCCCAAAGACTGCCTTCTAGCGCCCGGGAGGAAGGAAGCCTTACAGCCTCTGAAACCACGAGCTAATAAATTCCTGTTGTTCAGCCAACCCACTGCATGGTATTTGTTTTAGGAGCCAAGAACCTAAAACAGGGGGCTACCCTAAAAGCCACTCAACCCATTCTCTTTTGTTGCCTTCCATTCTAGAGGCTGGAAAGCCAAATACTGGATTTCCCGATTTTCCTTGCAGCTAGAGGGGGCCAAATGACCTAGTTCTGGTCAATGAGGTATAAAGGGAAATCTGCTGGATGGACTTATTTTCTGGTAAATGGGAAGAAATAGCAGGTGCAACCCCTTCTCCATGCTTCCTGTTTGAAAAGGATACATTAGCTGAGGCAGCAGCAATCATCTTGCAACCACGAGGTGACAAGCACTAAGATAAATGCCAACAGGTAAAAAAAGTGACAGCAGAAAGAGCCTGAATCCTTGATGGCCCCACTAAGCTGCTGACCACTACCAGCCACCACTCACTTCGAGACCTCTCGTCACATGAGAAAGATAAATACCTGCTTAAGCCACTGTTAGCTGGGCTTTCAATCACCTGAAGTTGAAGGCATTCCTAACTGATTCACCACCTGGACACAGCACCACGCTTGGGCCCCACCTGGAACTGAGAGTGACACAGATCGTCTTTGCTGTGAAGCCCTCTCTGGGACGACCCTGACCTGAGCTCAAACCCCGGCCTCACCACTCAGACTCCAGTTACTTGTCCTCTCCAACCTTGGAGACCAGACTATTACAATGGGGACTGCACTACCCGTGCCACAGGCTGGCCTTGGGGATTAAATGAGATAAAATACTTGATGGCATGTAACAGTCTCTAACACGTAGAATGTCCTCAGTGTTCACTACTTTCCCTGGGAGGCAGCACAGCTCAGTGGAAAGAACCCAGGCTTTGCAGTCAGGCAGGCTGAGGTTTGAAAATCCTGCCTCTGGCAATTACCAGCTGTCTGGCCCTAACCTCTGTGAGCCTGTTCCTCGCCTGGAAAAGAGGGTACGGATATTTCCCTCCAGAAGCTGTGGTGAGGCCTAAAGGAGAACAAAGAGAAAGCACCAGGCACACAGCAGGAACTGAAAGGCCAATCCCCTCCCATCCATGCCCCTCCCTGTCAAGTCCTCCAAAAGGAGCAGAAGCACACAGCCACCTCCCCATGTGCAGTCAGGTCCCCAGATGAAAAATGACAAGGCTCCCCTCTCAGATAGCTCTCCTTTAAACCCTGACTTGTGCTGAGCTCTTTCAGCTTCATTTCCCCAACAGGAGCAGAGATGAGAGAGGAAAAGCTTTGCATGGAGTGGAGTGCTAGTTTGAAGCTGTTACGTACGCTAGAAAAGGCCATGTTCTTTTAGTCCACTCCTTTGGGTGCACAGCTATTGTGGGTGGGAACTTTGGCTAGATTATTTCAGTTGAGAAGTGACCCACCCCATTCCAGGTGGGTCTTAATCCTTTAACGGAAGTCCTCCATGAAGAGAAGAAAAGACAGAAAAAAGCTGAGAGAGCTCAGGGAGAGAAACACCCAGAGAGCTTGAAGAGAAAAGCCCCAGAAATGCTAAGAAAGGACCCACAGAAGCTCAGAGAGAAGCCACTGGAACCAGAAGCTGAGAGCAACAAGACCTGGGAGTGAAGGACCAGCAGACGCCGGCCACGTGCCTTCCCATGTGACCGAGGAACCCTGGATGCCAGCAGCCTGTTCAGACTCCAGGTTTCATCCTGTTGATGCCTTCACCGGGACATTTTCATGGCCTTAGAACTGTAAATTTGTAAACTGATAAATCCCCATTGTAAAAGACAACCCATTTCTGGTATATTGCATTCCAGCAGCTTTAGCAAACTCAAAGAAGTAGACAGGATAAAAACCTCTTCCTGGTAGAAATAGTCAAACTCCTGACTCAGCTTGGGATTCTGTACCTAATGTAAGACGCAGGTCAAAATAACCATCTCCCTTCTTTCATGTTAAATCGCAGTTCCCAAGACTTCAGAAGCCACAGAGGAAGGCCACCCCGGTTTCAGATGGTGCAGCCCATCACTGTGACCCATCCCCAGAAGGCTGTCAGGCCAGGCAAGCAAGATGGAGTGTGACCCATTTCCTCCAGCTCGGTGACCAAATGCCACTTCCTGCTCCTGGCAGCAAGACTCCTGCTACAAGCGAATCATGCAGTTTGGGTTTTCTTTTAGTTTAGAGTTTCAAAACCTGGATGACAATGAGTCACCACTGATGGGATCCAAACTGCCAATAAAACCCTAAGAAAGGATGAGGGTGTGAGATGGAGGCCACCGTCCTGACCCCTGGGGCAGGTGACCCTGTATAAGAACATGAGAGGGAGGGCCCAGGTATTGTGAATGGCACCACTTGGCTGGGACTCCTGAACTCCGCTGCCAGGAGGTGCCGCCCCAACCGCCATGCTCTGAGGCGCATCCAAAGTCACACCAAGGCTGAAGGGCACACAGAGACATGAACTTCAGCTTGAGCCCAAAAAGTGCCATGCTCTTTCCTCACAGCAGCCACAAGTCTGCTCTGCCCAGGCACTTCCTAAAACCAAGGGCTCTCTACCTCTCCACCCTGACCCTCCTTTAGGAACTAGCTCCCAACCCACCGCTCCAGGAGTGCAGCTCCCCCAGGTGCCTAGACCTCTCTGACCTCTCCCAGCCCTTCTCACTGCCGCCTGCCCTGGGCAGCTCACAATGCTGGGAACTGCTCCAGCACTGCCCCCTACTGGGAGCATTCATTCATTCATTCATTCAATAACTTTCCCGAGCACCTGCTGTGGCACTAGACCTTGGGAACTCAGGGTTACCTCTGCCCTAAAGCAGCAGACTGGTGGGGAGACAAACTTAACAAATGCAGAAAGAAATTGCAAACTGAGAGAGATGCTGGGAAGGAAAGGAAGAGGAAGGACCTACCTAAGTGAGGAGGGAGTGGTCAGAGTGAACAGGGAAAGACGATTAAATGAGGAGTCCTACAAAGGACTAACGAGATGATTAAATGAGAGAGAGAGACAGAGACAGAGAGAGAGACAGAGACAGAGAGAGACAGAGAGAGAGTGTGTGTAGGGGTATGTGTGTGTTGGGGGGCAAGGTTCTACGCATAAGGACGGGCCTGAGTCAAGTCCCTGAAGCAAGAAAGAACATGACAAATCTGAGCAACTTCCCAAAGCCATGGGAGATCATAAAAGAAAAAGAGGCAGGCCAGGGGCCCACCAAGCAGGCTCCGCAGGCCAGGGCAGGAATTTAGATCCTGCCCTAAGTGCAGCAAAATGTCACTGCAAGGTTCTAAGGAGGGAAGTGGCCTGAGCAAGCTGGGTGGGTGGGAGGGTCAGTACAGGGGGCGCCTGCGTCTCATCTGCCCAACACACCGCCATCCCACTGAAGGAGAGTGCAGTGGATCTCTTCAATGTCCCTGTGAATGCTCCATTTTATTGAGATCTTGCACCTCAGAGGAAAAGCACCATTTCTGCTTATGATTAGGCTTGCTTTCTCTGGCCACCAGATGCCTTAAAGTGGTACACGTGGGCACATTTTGGGCAGAGACGGCTGCTGCACCCGACTTATCACACAGGGCTGACTTCAATACCAGTGCCCTGTCTGAAGTGACAGTGAGGGGCTTGGTGCCTTGGTCTTGCCTGGGGAGCCCAGGCCCTAAGTCTTCTGGAAGGCCCAGAGGGATGTGAGCAGCCCGGCCTCTCACCCCGGCTCTCCCCCAGGGAGACTGTCTTCTCTTCAAGGCTGGGAGGCGGCTCCAGCAGCTTGCTTCCATGTTCACCACAGTCCACGATCAGAGTCATCTGTGTAAAAGCCACTCATCTGGAGAGAAGAAAAAAATCTGTCCCAAGTTCCACCTTGAGAGCTGGAAAATTAGCCTTAAATCAGACTAAACCATGGGCACCATGGAGGGCAGCAAGTGTGGGAGGGCTGGCCACTGGCCCTGGGGCTGGGACTGGCTGAGTAGAAGTAAATCACCTCCATCCTGACTTGGGAGCCTCTGGGAAAAATGCCCTGGACAGAGACATGGGAAGAGAGTCACCTGGACCTTCTGCAATTTTAGACATGCAAGGTGCAGCTCTGAAAAACTTTCCGTCTGGCTCAGCAACCAACGAAAACTCCATCTCACCAAGGTGCCACCCTTCAGCCTTTTCCAGTGACCTGCAAACTCAGTGACTGCTTCACCTGGAGGAAAGCAGGGCAGGGGCCACCACTCTCAATTTAGAGATGAGGAAACTGGCAGCTAAAGAAGTTAAGCCTTGGGTGCTCTAAGAATTTTTCTGAATTTTTCAGGAAAGGCCCATTGTCAGTGGTGCTGAGGCCTCCCCACTGGAGGGACAGCTTGCTCTTTGTGCTCACGTGTCCCTCTGTGCTCTTTAAAAATAAAGATTTTTTTTAAAAAAGGATCCTCAACATCAATAGTAAACATGGAAATGCACGTTAAAACAATAATGAGATAGCATATTACACCAATCTGATTGGCAAAATTAGTCTATAACTCTAGTATTAATGAAGATATGGGGGAAATAGCAATGTTTATAAACTGCTAATGGGAATGTCAATTGGTACAACTTTAGAAAGCAATTTAGAAACACTTAGTGAATTTTAAGGCGAGCAAATCTAAGACCCAGCATCTCCACCAGTCGATGTGTGCTGTCTTAGCTTGGGTACCCTACGCAGAGCCTGAGACAGGGATTTTCATGAGATGATTTACTGAGAGAGAGCTGGAGGAGCTCCCTGGTGCAGATGTCAGGGACCCGTATACAGAAGTTTAGGCCTGGGCCAGAGGTGCAGATGCCATTAGTGTGAGGACACATCCTGGCATGGGGAGCAGAGGCCTCGGGGTGCAGCCTGGGCTCGAGTCCTTGCCCCAGCAATCACAGCTGGGTAACTCGGAGCGACGCGCTGAATCCTGCTCTGGTGGCCTCGGGGCCAGAGATATATGATCACCCAACCTGCAAAGCTGCTGTAGGTGTGAAGCAAGTTACAGGCTATGAACACTCCTGCTGGCACAGAGCACAGACATAGTAAGTGCTCACCAAGCTCAGGTGCCTCTCACCTGTCTCCTTAAGGATGAAACACCTGAGTGCAGGGGCTCCTTTTACTGCCTTGGTCTCCAGGGCTCAAGTCTAGCACAGTTGTCATCTTTATGGAAATCACTTACGAAGTGTCCACATGGCCTGGAGTGGCACTGCCTTTAAAGAGGGGCTCCAGGATTGGCACCGCAGCTCCAAAAGCCAGATGCCATTCTCCGCCAACCTCACCCCACCCCTTCCTGATTTCCATCAGTGCTTCTCAGAGAGTGCCAGGCAAGGATGGTAAAAGCCTACTTCCTCTCCCACAAAGGAGCTGCCCTTGCCCCAGGACTGACAAAGAGGAGCCAGGCCTTAGGATGCCAGGCCCTTCTGCCATCTCAGCTGTAGTGGCAAACTGTCCTCTTTCAAACAAGAAACAGTGATTGATATATCAACAGGAAAATCTCTGTAGTTCAACACTGACCTTTCCCTTTTTCCGTTATTTTTCTAGCAATTCCTAGCGCATTTCTAAGTCTCATGCTGGTACTGTCAATCAACACTCAGCCTTAAAATTAAAAGTTCATGGTCGAATTCATCTGCGAGCCTCTCTTGGTGCCTAATTCTATCACTTAAAACAGGCTCTTTAATCTCTCCAAGCCCTGGTTTCTTATGAGTAAGATGAGTAAAAGAACACCTTCCTGCTATTGGCTATTCCCCAATTTAGTCTATAAATTTTATTTCCAATAAAGACTGCAACAGGATTTTCACTGCAATTTGCAAGATCATCATTTAATGCACATGGAATAATAAATAACCCAGAAGAGCCAGGATAATTTTGAAGAAAAAGGAGGAAGAGGAAGAGTGGGGGGTTTGGACTCAGGAAAAGACAAACAGCTAAAAAGAGCAGAGAATAATGTCTAAAAAAAGATCCAAACATATAAGGGAGTGGGAATATGACAAGGGGTTATGGATGGTCTAATTAACAGATAATGCTGGGACAACTGACTACCCCCATGGAAAAAGATAAACTTAGATCTGTGTTCACACCACCCACAAAATAAGTGCCAAGTTAATTGAAGTCCTAAATGTACAAAGCAGACCGGAAACCTTTTAAGAGGAAAATAACTATATGCCTTAGAATACAAAATAAGTGAGACACACAAAGCATCAACAATAAAGGAAAACGATGATAAATCTTATTTCATTAAAATAAATAACTTATAGATGACGAAAAAAAGATTTTTAAAGTCACAGGCTGGGAGAAGATATTGTATATGTTTAAAATAGTTTTAAAAAAAAAAAACTCCAAAGAACCAATTTTCCAAAATATTCCAAAGCAATATAAAAACGGGCAAAAGATATAAACAAACAAATCAAAAGGAAGAAATCAGAAGAGCAAATAAAGATTTTTTTAAAAAAAAGGATCCTCGATTGTGGTGATGAACGCATAACTATGTTACCATATTGTGGACAGTGGATTGTATACCATGGACAATTGTATGGTGTGTGAATGTATTTCAATAAAACTGAATTTAATAAAAAAAATTTTTAAAAAAATTAAAAAAATAAAAAAGGATCCTCAACATCAATAGTAAACATGGAAATGCAAATTAAAACAATAATGAGATAGCATATTACACCAATCTGATTGGCAAAATTAGTCTGTAACTCTAGTATTAATGAAGATATGGGGGAAATAGCAATGTTTATAAACTGCTAGTGGGAATGTCAATTGGTACAACAACTTTAGAAAGCAATTTAGAAACACTTAGTGAATTTTAAGGTGAGCAAATCTAAGACCCAGCATCTCCACCAGTCAATGTGTGCTGTCTTAGCTTGGGTACCCTACGCAGAGCCTGAGACAGGGATTTTCATGCAGAGAGAGCTCTCGGGTGAAAGGAAAGAGGAAAGCAGACTGGGGGAGGAGATGCTGAGCAAGGGTACGTTCTCGGTTGAGACTAGCTTCAGCCGGATCCACGGGGAGCTCTGAGGCATCAATATCACCACAGACTTGATCCTGCCTTCAGGCAAGGGGGTCAGCCTTTTGTACCCCATGACTGCCAGTCATGGCTAAGGGCTGCCCACAGTGGAACGGGGAAGGTGCCACTTCCTGGACCGGGCAGCTCCCAAAAAGGGAAGATATGCTGGCAGCCAACACTCATAGCAGCTGGGGATGGGACCACCAGCAGGCAAAGGGAGTCTGGGTAGGGCACTAAAAATATTTGACTGTATCCTAGAGAAACTCATATTCATATGCAACAGGATCCATGTTCAAGGATATTCATCGCACCTTCCTATATAATAGAGCAAGGAGAAGTCTAACTACCTCACAGCAGGAAATAATCTGCTTTATGAGTGCAATGAAATAAGCCACCACAGTTAAAATGAATGAACTAGATCAATATGCATCAATATAGATAGGTATCCAAAACATAAGGAGTGAAAAAGTAAATGACAAAGGAATATGTACAATATTATACCATTTAGGTAAACTTTAAAATTATGTAACAATAGAATATACAGGGTTTGAATGCATAGCTAGGTAATAATGGTACAAAAACATGCATGGAAGAGATAAACACTAGCTTCAGCACAGAGTTTCTTCTGGGGAAGAAGGGTAAGGAGGAGAGGATATTTAGCTGTATCTATAATGTTTATTTATTTATTTTTTTTTTTTTTAAAAAGGGCTCTGAAGCAAAAAAAAAAAAAGTGGCTCCTGACTGTGGTGGTGGATACATGAATTTATACAAGGGATAAAATTTCTTGGTAGCTCACAAACACACACAAGCTCATGTAAAAAACTGGTGAAATCCAAATGGCCAATTTCCTGGTTTTGTCAATGTGCTGTGGTCAGGCCAGATGTTATCACTGGGGGAAGAGACATCAGAACTCTTCTGTTCTATTTTTGCAACGTCTTATGAAGCTTAAGTTATTTCAAGAAAAAAGTTAAAAAAGGAAATGTGCAAAATAAAAAAATTTAAAAAAAAGAGACATGCGCTCTGCTCAGGCAGACCACTGCTGCTCCCCTGGGCCGGGCGCCAGCTGTCCCAGGGCACAGCCTCCTCTTCTTCTCAACCAGCTGCCATCTCCTGTGGCTGGATAAGGCCATATGATTAATTCCAGCCAAAGTGAAGCGAGTAGAAAGTGATGCTAGAAGTTTGGGGCTGTGTCCTTAAAAGAAGGGGCCCCGGCTCCCCTATTCCCTTCCCCTCTCCCTCCTTTCTGGTGGAAATGTGAATGTGGGGGCCATGAAGACAAGGGCAACATCCTAGAAATGACAGAGCAACCAGATAAAAGGGGCCTGGGTCCCGAACTGCTATGTGGGAAGAAAAAAAATTCCATTGTTCCTCTGGGCCCTTGTTACCACAGCCAGAGCATCCAGAGCAGCAGTGTCCTAACTGCCACACCCCCATATACAGCTCTCGGCAAAGCAACCAAGAAATGCATTAGCAAATTGACTTTTCAGTTCCATCTCTCAGCCCACACAAGCCAAGACAAGCAAATGAAATCTGCAGAAGCTGAACTTCTAGGGTCCCTGGTGGAATCATCTCATATTAAGACGATCCTGCTTCAGCATCTTCATCCTTCTCCCTCGTGTTACTGAGATGGAGATGCATGCTCTGTCCTTCAGAAGGTCCCAGCTTCTCAACTCAACCACTTGAACTTAGTATCTACGCAAAGAGAATGGTGCAACACTGTCCTCCCTAGAGTAATCTCTCCACTTAAAGGAAAGTGGCTCATCTGTGTGCCACCCTATGAATCTCAAGGCTTCTGGGAGGAGAGGAGACAGGAGGACAGGGACAGGAGTCCCCAGAAACAGTCAACAAGTGTCTCCATTTCTTGAGTTTCCCATTACTAATGCATTACCTGAAAAAAGACATGTGCCACTAAGTCACCAATGTTACTCAGAAGATAAAAAAAAAATCCAATTTAGACTCAAGGGTCAAACTTCATTCAAGATTTGTTGGTGGATCTTTTCTTCCAAGGTGCACTTCTAGAACTGGATTCTTAGTACATTCGGGCTTCCTACTTGGGCTGTGGCCCAGCTGTGGAGAAACCTGCTCATTTTGTTGTCTCACACTCTGAAGGCTGAGGCTGACTTCCCTGAAACTCCCAAAGCTAGCCTCAATCCACTTCCTGTATGGATTAGCTGGGTAACTGGCAAATAGAACCGTAATAAACTGCAAGTAGATCCGAGTTCAGAGCCAACTTGCCAATATTCAACACACCTACAGAGAGTCAGATCAACCCGATATTCCCAACAGACACTGGGCTGCAGTATTAGAAAGCAAGTCTCGGGCATTCCTTCCAGTTCGTTCTCAGTACAATTTGTCTTTTGGATCTATCTCTGGAAGGCAAAGAATGCTCCGAATACAACATACAGCAATGAAGACAAGGGTCGTCAACTATTTTTAACAAAGATTTGCTTGGAAAATGTAACAAAAGATTTTCCCGTATCACAGTAAACAACTATTTGTGCTACAAAGAACATTTCAACCACTGTGCATGAGAATGATGGCCCCACCCAAAGCCGGTCCTGGAGCAATCCTGGGTGACACCACACGGTCGGCCACACGTGTGCCAAGAAGACGCAGCAAGAAATAAAAACGCTCTGGTCTCCAAGAAGTCTAGCAAGGGTGATTGTTGTATCTGCTCTTCTTTGAGAAAATTCCCCCTGCAGCTAAGTGCTCACAAGCAACAAACTGCACCGTGATTTTCAAACAAGGCACACAGCTGTCAGGTGATTTGGGAACAAGGAGCATCCACAGTTCCAAGGAATTAATTCTGAGTTTTTGCTGCCTCATCTGGAATCATAGCCTTAGATGTGGGTTTCCAAATCTAGGAAACTGAAGAGGGAACAGAGGTCATTTTTTAAAGTACAGTCTTCTTTTCACCAGAAAATTCTAGAAGGGTTCTACGCTCACAGTTAGAGCTCTGTGAACAGATGAATAAATCAATGATTACAGAAACACTGTGAAGCGATGATAAAGGGAGACATTTTTAAAACACTTACCTTTTCCATTATTTATATAAAAGGACTGCTGTGACTAACTAAAACTAACAAAACTGCCTCAGTATAAAATGATTAAAATTAATAGGGGATCAACCTTTTATCAGAAGGAGGGAGAGGATGAGAGAGAAGCCAAAGGTTCTGAAAGGCAAAGAATGGGCAAAGGCTACCAAAGGACACCTTGATTTTTCTAGAGCCTTGAGAAAGGGAAACAAAATAGGCTGCTTCTCCCAGCCCAGCAGATGCTCGAATCAAAAGCACAATCCTTACCCACTCTAGCGGGAAGCTGGCCAATAATTTCGAGAGTGCTGATTCAGGAAAATGTGGTAGGAGAAGAGAATGTGGCAGCAGAAATACAGCTAAAAGATTAAGAAGCGCCCTCTCAATCCTGGGAAGAAGGGGGCTAGAACTGAGAAGAGGTGGGACAGGGACAGTTTTTTAACCTTGGGCATGTATTAAATTTTGGAAAAAGCTCCGCAGATCACCCCCCAACCAGAAAGCCCTGGACCCTTCCCCAAGTGACCAACACGTCCTGCCCAGACGACGGCCATCGCTACCAGCTGCTCTCCTGCTGTCTCCCTTGCCCCCCACCCCCACCCACAGCCAATTCTCCACCCAGTGGCCATGGTGATCCTTCCAAAACATGGGTCCGATCACATCACTCCTCAGCCACAAGCTTCTAGGGGTTTCCCACCTTCCTCAGAGTAAAAGCTAAAGCCACACTGGCCTGCCCCATGCCCTCCCTCTCTGTCCTCATCTACAACTCCTCGTTCACTCTGCTCCAGCCACACCCAGAACCCTCCGACCTGAGGGCCTCTGCACTGGCCGCTCCTTCTGCCAGGAACCCTCTCCCCTATATCCCCATGGCTCTGACCACTCTCGGTGTATGCAGTCTATCCTCTTGCTCGGCTTTGTTTTTCTGTAGAGAACAGAGCATCACCTGATGTGTTCATTTATGTTTGTGGTCATCCCTCCCCCACTAGAATATAAGCTCCATGTTTCCTGCCATATCCCTAGAGCACTGGCTCTCCACTGGGGATGATTTTGCCCCCCAAGGGGCATTTGGTAATGTCTGAAGACATTCTGGGTTGTCATAACCCAGGAGGGATAGGGTGCTACTGCATCTAGTGGGTAGAGCAAGGGGTGCTGGTAGTCATCGTACAATGCCCAGGACAGCACCCCACAACAGATGGCAACAGTGCCCAGGCTGAGAAACCCTGCCCTAAGGCCCAGCACAGTGCTTGACACATAGAAGGCTCTCAATAAAGTCAGTGAACGAGTAACTGAGTAAATAGACACCCAGAAGCAGTAGGGGACAAGGTTTAAGAGCCTGGCCTCTGAAGTTCTAAACTCTCCCAAAATGTAGTACCTGCGTGGTGCTGAGCAAGCTCCTTGATCAGTGTTTACTCATCAATCAAACAGGGACAGTAACAGTAACCTGCCTCCTAGAGTCGTGAAGATTAGATGAGTGAAAACAACATAAGGTGCTCACCAGTGCCTGGCACAGACATGATACCAATGAGTGCTGATTATCGTTATCAGCCACACTGAATTCATTATGCCTTCTAGTCACTGATGAAGCCACTCCAGAGAAAGGGGTCTGTGTCTAGGGTCCTCACATCAAATTCCATATCAAAACCAGGTAGGTAAAAGGGAAATAAATCACAGAGAGTGGACAGCAGGAGAGGGGCATTCCAGCATTCTGGAGGCAATGGTGATCCTGGGCACTCTCGCTTTCTCCCTCCAACATTTCTCAAACACATACACACACCCCCACACCACAATGCCCAGTTGACAAACATTCCTGTAATCAAAAGTACAGAGATGACTGTTGCAAGTTCCTCCCAAATACTGGCAGACATCTAAGTACCAAAGGGCAGCAACATGGTCAAAACCAGGCTCATTTCTCCTGGCTGGCAGGACTAGGTCACTGGGCATCCAGGCCAGCAGAGCATGGGAAGGGGACCTGGAGGCGCGGGAAAAGCCACCTAGACAGGCTGCACCTGCTCCTGCTTCCTAGGTCCTCCTTGATTCCACTAAGTTCCAAATTCTTGGCCAAACAAATTAGGAATCTCAGAGCAGCAAGTGTATATGTGTGGGGAAGGAGAAGCTCACCAATGCATGGTCTTCTCTCCCCCTAGCCAACCTAGAGCCTCCCACAAATGCCCAGCCCGCACCGTGCACCCCCCAGGAGGTGCTAAGTCAAGGTCACTCAATAGTCTCCCGAGCCCAGGCAGCACCAGCTCACCAGCTCCTCCCTATAAGCACACAACTTACCTACTAGAAGCATATCCCCATTCGACAAGTTCGGTTCCCGTTTCCTTGCTTCAGGAACAAGGGGAGACGTGGGTTTCAGGAAAGACCAGGGAGAAGGGCAGACAACAAAATGAGTCAAGGCAATCAGTGGAAAGGGGAAATGGATTTAACAGCCTCTCACTGAGCACATTCGGGCAAACTTGTGAGGTAGAGGTTATTAGTTCCATTTTGCAGAAGAGAAAACGGGCTCAGAAAAGTCACCCACCCATGGCCACAGATCTCAAAGCTGGCTGGAATCTCAATTTCTCTTCCCATATGAGGCACTCGGCGTTGGAGGGAAGCGCCAGTTCTCTGGCCTCTGGTTTCCAAGTGGAGCAAGTCCCCCCAAACCCACCCTGCTGGCTGCCTCCACCTGCCCTCACTGTTCCCAGGAAGGGAGGAGTGACTTGTGCCACTGAGGACACTGGGGGAAGGAGGGGAGCGGACTCAGCTCAGCCCCTGTGGGTGCTCGCTCTCAGGGCCAGCTCAGACAGCTCAACTCGAGCCCACCTGCCCACAGGCTGAAAGCTCTCATTTCCAATCAGCTTTACTGCTAACAAAGCTACCACTTTGATCTTCGTCTGTCTGCCTGGAGGAGGCAACCACCTAGGCTGAGTCTGGAAAGATGAAATAGCACTACCCAGGCAAAAAAACAACAACAACAAAAAGGCGGGGGGGGGGGGTCCAGGCAGAAGGAACGGCATGGATGAAGTCATGAGCACTGAAACCCGAAGGTGTGTGCAGAGACCCGGAAGCGCCTCGGTGCTGCTGAAGTGCAGACGGGCAGCCCACGGAAGGGGCGGGTGGGCGATGGCAAGCGGCAGTGCTCCACACAGTCAAGCCCAGTTCTGCCTGGCAGCTGCATTCTTCCCAACACTGAACTAAAAAGAGTCCTCCAGAGAGGGGACTAGGAGGCTGGAGGCGAGCATGGAGGAGAAACTCTTTACTGTGTCCTTCTTGAACCTTTTGAGCTTTCTTCCATGTGAATGTGTTACCTACACAACAACATTTAACTACTAATTGTTAAAGTTAACATTAAAGATCCTCACACAGCACAGGATGGGAGCTGGGGAAGGAGGACACACTGGAGCAGTTGGGCCAGGACCATTTAATGATCACAATCTATATGCAAAGCATGCACAGGGCACTTCACGGGGCAGGTATTATTCATTTCCTTCTAGAAATAGGGAAACGGGGATCCAGGAAGGAGAACTGATGAACAAAGGAAGAGGCAGGGCCGCTGTCAGACGGCAGAAGTCGGGGGCCTCTCCCCCTGCCTCGCTGCTCCCTTCCCTCCAGTGGAGCAGCACAGAGGGAGCCTCCCGGCTCCACCCGCCACCGGGCCCAGCCAGGCCCCACCAACGCTTCCAAAGCAGAGGGACCACCACCGCGTGACGCAACACTGCAAACCGAGCTGCCCTAGCTCTTCCAGGGGCACGTTCCAAACAAGGTCTGACAGGTGCCTTTTCCCCATCCAAGAAGCCCGTTTTGGATCAACTGTGAATGGCATCAAGCTGTTCCATGAACTGCTGCCCAACCCAGCCAAGAGCCAACTAGAAACCTCAAGATCAAGTTTATACTAACTCAGTGTTCAATGAGAGCACTTTCCTGAAAGTCTGTAAACAAATTAAGGGTCTGAGTTGTTAAAGAAGTATGCAGGAAAGGCACCAGGCCTCGACTAGGATGAAGAAATTTTAAAATATAATAAAACGAGTCATGTTTTGCTCAAAAAACCACCAATAAAACAAAATGAGACAGACCTCAGAAGCCAATCGCAGCCCCGACTGTTAACCACAGTCAAGAGCAAGAACCCCCAGCCTGAGGTGGGCATCACCCTGAAACACAGATCATCCGTCAGCGTGCCCTTGGGAACAGGCTTGGGGCAGGGGCTCCCTTCTGGGCTATGTGCCCAGCTGTGAATCCAGCTCAACCATCCACCAGCTCCGTAGTACTGAGGAGTTTACTGAGCCTCAGTGTGCCTCTTTTTCCTCTGAAAAATGGGGATAATTGCAGCCCCACCACATAGGTTTGCTGTGCAGAGGACCAGGTGAGTCTTCCACGCCCCTCAGCAGCCACCATCATCATCACTTCATCAAGTGCTTCTCTGTGATGATTACAGCCCCTACCCCAAACTTCCCGAGGTCCTGCAGGGCTTAACAGCAGAATTCAGGGGCCCAGCTAGGTAAATTTATGCTGCCTTTGTATGTGCCATCTCCGTCCCTGGAGAGCTCTCCCTCCTTGTCCACCTGGAAAGAGCAGTCCAAACATGTGTCTCTGAGAAGGCTTCCTTAAGGCCCTGCAGCCATCCCCGTAACCCTTCCCTCCTGTCACCCTCTACCCTCAGCCACCCATCCTTGTGACATTCAGCCCCTTGACTCTCATCAACCCGCCCCCCATCCTCACGAGGAAACAAACATCTGTAGTAGCTAAAGGTGGCGCCCACATGTGGTTAAAAGTCTCTGTGGTTACAGATAAGGATTTCCTGCTTCAGGAAGATGACTGTGGAGGGCACTCAGCACCCAGAGGTAACAAAGAACACATTCCAGTGTGGCCCAGTGGCCTTTCTTTTGTTTTCATCCAATCCATTCTTGCTTTGTTTCTATATTTTATCACCATAGTTATTGCCAATAGATGCTGAGCTCCTAGTAGGCAGGTCCCCGTTAAGGGTGCTAAATGTTAGCACCATTTACTGAGCACTGTCATAAGAACTTTCCATGTATTAACTCATTTAATCCTCACGACTGGTACTCTTATAATCCACAGTTTAATGATGGGGAAACCGAGGCACCGAGCTTGGGAGGGGCAGGGGCTGGAGCACTGTTGACTCCCCAGTCCCTAGAAGAGTACCCAGCACGTGAAAGTTCCTCAATAAATTTTGTGGAATGAATAAGCAAATCAGTGAAAACAGAGGCACATGGCTAAGTTCTATCTGGAAACTCCCGATTACCAAGATAGTTACTGACAGGCTAATACATAAAATGCAATGGGAAGGTTCCCCTTTAAAGAAACTTGCCCAACTTTAGGGCTATGTGTTGGCCGCATCAAGTAGATTCGGGCCTTGGCAGTTAAGGAGTGGAGGATTTGGGGTGCAACCAATTTAATGGCTGTTGACACACCATCTCATCCTGAAATTTTATCATCAAGCCCTCGGCCCGCAATCGCCCAACTGCTGGGCCTCGCCATCTCCCTCTGAGTCATTACTACGGCACGCTACAACTTCATTTCTTGAGCTGCCGAGTGTTTGGAATTGCGTTGCCAGGCAACGCGATGGACCATAACATCTCACTAGTATTTAGAATCCTTCCCAATAACAGCCGAGGTAAAAAAGGACCCGCTCAACAAGGACTACTGACAACCAAGGGTGTTTTTCTTGCCCTCTCTGCCCTGATTCAAGATTTAAAAAAAAAAAAAAAAAAAAAACAGTAAATCAAAAGAAAGCAATCGGATTGATTATCTGAGCTCATTTAGCTCCACTACCAAACACCCAGCAAGCCCCCAAAAAGATGAAAGAAGGCAATAATTTAGATTCAAAAGTTGAATAAATACCCACGGATAAGAGTTATAGCTCATGATAAACAGTGACAAAGGAGAAACATTTCTGATTAGCTGTATATTCCCTTTCAAAACAGGACGCAGAGACCTCTTTCTCCCCTTCAGAAAGTCACTGGCAATGCATGATGACACTGATGCCGACAGCAAACAGAACGCTCTATGCAGACCTGGTGTTTTTTAACTAGAAAAGGCTGCTGCTCCCACTACCACCACCACTCCACTTCACCCCTAAATAGGCCATCAGTGCAGGACTTCAAAAATTGAGACAGCAAAAACGCACCGCAGCGGAAGGAAACTAGCCAAGGGGCGGCAGAGAAAGGGCCAGAGCGCACCCTGGCTGCGCCAATGCTGCTCTGCCGGCAATCTGCAGGAATAAAGGCTGAGCCTTGCAACTTCCAGCTCCAAAATGATCACACATTCAAACAAAGAAATTAATTCAAGAGTAGGAACTCGTTTTTTGAAAAGGAGGTGAAGGAAGAGAAGGCTAAAGTGAATACCAATAAATATCAAATGAATGAATTTGCAATAAGGGATGGTTATTGGCGTTCAAGCGAGATAGCACAATGGACCTGCACAGGCTGAATGTGAACGTATTTCTGCAGCTCTCAAGTTGGGATCATTTATTCTGATACACTGTACAGGTGTTTAACTTATTGGACCTACAGCCCCGCAAACTCACCTTCATTGCAAGGGTGGCAAGACTAAACATCCCCCAAATACACACACCAGAACAAACACTTTCTGGAGGCTATCATTTGGTTTACGCTCATTTTTCTCCTAGATTTGGTTCCCTGGGCTCTGCAGGAGAGAGAGTGGTAAACACAAAAGGCTGAAACAAAATCTGGACCCTGGAAAGTAGCTCTGCTGCCTCCTTCTCCTGTCTTGGAGTTTCTCGACCTCCGTACAATGGACCTGTGGAGCTGGATAACTCTGTGCTGTGGGGGGCTGTTCTTGCATTGTACGATGCTTGGCAGCACCCTGGCTTCACCCAGACGCCAGTAGCTCCCCCTACCCAGTTATGACAACCAAAAACATCTCCAGACATTGCCAAATGTCCCCTGGGAGGTGGAATCACCCCTGGTTATGAAGCCCTGTCCTGTCTGATCATTTCTTCCAATCTTCCAAGCCACCAGCAGTGACAGACTACACAACACAAAGATCGTATGGGTTAAGAGGACTTAACCAGAGAGAAGTTTAAGGAGTCGAGGCCAGGTAAAGGGAACTTTAGGGGCATCTGGAGTGGGGATGGCTTCAGTAGAACAGGAAATCAACTCTATCCTTTGCAGTTCAACAAGAAGGCCCAGATATTGTTTTCAGCATGGTTAGCCAGCAATTTACCCTTTGAGGATGGTAGTAATAATCGTACCGAATAGCAGCACTTAATATGTGCTGGCCACTCATCTAAATTTTTTCCCATCTTTTCTTGTCAAGGTATAATTGATAAAGTATAGCTTCTGAGTATTTTTCATATCAGCCCCATTTCGCAGGCGAGAACACTGAGGCACAGACAGGTTATGACTCGCTCAAGTTCCCACTGCCCCATGGTGGGGAGTGAGTAAGAGCACTGCCAGTTTAGCCGATACTAACTGCCACGGCATTAAATCAGACAGGAGAGCAACAGCATCAACAACGACGGCACCATTACTAGTACTGCCGCAGAGCTATGTGCAGTGACCACAACCTGAAACCGAAAGGGTTCCTTACTCTTTTTTTAAGGTCTGGAACCTTTTGAGGGAGGAGGATGAAAGCAGGAAAATCCACATACATGCACAAACACAAACCCAGTTTTGCATACAAATGGAAGAGGCTTCTGAAATCTCTGACACTATCCACAGGCCTTCAGTGAAGCTCCCCAGATGCAGTATATTCTAAGCTCCACGCTGGACACTTCATATACTCTGTAAGCATCCTGCAAACAGATAATACCTCCATTTCACAGACTGGAAAACTGAGGTTCAGAGGAGTTAAGGCATTTGCACAAGGTCTTGAACGTTGACTCCCCCGTTTGCTTGGCCCAGTGTTCTTTCCACCCCAGCAGGCTGCCTCTCAACTAAATACATCCACAATCACCTACATCAGGGTATTTCCAAAATAAAGGCTGCACAAAACAGAGAAAGGATTTAGATAACTAATCTTCTAGCATCTCTGAGGATAAGCTCAGCAGTGACGAGGTAGGGGTGGCTGATCATGCAGCGTTAAAAACCAATGGCGACATTTATCTTTCATAAAGAAGGTTGACTCACCTTTACAAACTCTCTAAAGATAGTGTCTTTTCAAAACATTCCACAGGCATCTGTACACTGATACAAATAACCATTCTGCCTTTTTCCAACCCAGTCATTCTTCCTACATCAGTCAATACTTGGCCTAAGGTACAAAAAGTTAACCTGTCAAATGTCAAAGCCAATGTGTTTCTCAATACCAGCTTATCTGGGCCAAAGGTCATTCAAAGTCAACTGAAGCATCCACACACCTGTAATGGACGCAGTGAGCAAAGGAAGAATGGGTGTACCTGCCTTTGACATCAGAGCAACCAACAAGAGCAAGCAAGTCATTAGAAACATTCAGATGTGGCGAACTTGACTATTCAATTACTGCAAATGAGAACTTGGGTATTCCTGTCCTAGAAGAGATGGTTAGAATCACAAAGAATCCTTGAGTCCAGCTTCTTTCACTTTACAGTGTGGGAAACTGGGGCACAGAGATGTCAAGGGATTTACCACTATGAGAGCCAGGGTCGGAACCAAGTTTTCCTGATTCCCAAATCAGTGCTCTTTCCCTTATAATCAGCTGCCTCCCTGATACAACTGAAAAAAATAGAAAATCCACTTACTCATCCACTCCCTGTGGTGGCTTGGAGTTATGTACTCTAGAATAACATGTTTTTAATCTTAATCCATTCCTGTGGGTATGAACCCACTATAAATAGGAACTTGTGATGCAGTTACTTCAGGTAAGGTGTGGCCCAACTGAATCAGGATGGGTCTTAATCCCATTACTGGAGGCCTTGTAGAGAAGGCCACAGAGAGGAAAGCCACAGGGAACAGCCAGAAGCTAGAAATCAGTGAAACCTGGAAGAGAAAGGAGAAACCGCCACCATGTGCATTGCCCTGTGACAGAAAAGCTGAGGACCAAGGATCACCAACAGTCAGCCCTCGAATGCCACAGTCTTCTGGGAGGAAGCATCACACCTTGATGGCACCTCAATTTTGGACTTCTAGCCTCAGAACCATGAGCCAGTAAATTCCCACTGTTCAAGCCAACTCACTGTATGGAATTTGTTTTAGCAGCTAGGAAATTAAAACAGTCCCTCATGCAACTAGTATTAACGGGCTTTTACTGCCTACCAGGTTAGAGACACAGTGATGATTAAAACAGACATGATCCAGTACTCAGGAAACTTCTCTAATTCATTCCTAGAGAACACGGTCTAAACTTTTTACACTTATTAGAATTATAATAAACAGTACATTCATTCACTCAACAAATGTTTCTTGAGTAACTACTACACATGAGGCACAATTTTTGGCTCTGGGAAAACAGCAGGGAACAAGCAGGCAAAGCCCTGTCCTCAAAGAGCTTACATTCTAGTGGGGAGAGCAGAAAGCAGACAAAATGTATATTTAGGTCATGAGAGGTTCTGAAAACTGAAGTCATCAGCTGTGAAGAAACCAAAGTGGGGTCATGTGGTGAGGGTGGTGTGATAAAATCTGTTAGGGCGGTCAGGGAAGGAGAGTCATTTTACAGACCTCAGTGTTTTCTTCTGAAGGCAGAACATTCCACAAGCCTGTGCTTTCCAGGAACAGCAGAGAGGGAGAGAGAACTGTGAACCCCAGCTCCACCACCTACTAGCAATAGGACCTTACTACAACCTCTCTAATCCCCACTGTGCAGGGAGGCTGTAAAAACTAAGAGATAATATAGATAAGCCTAGTTCACAGTAGGCAAAATAAATAAATAGTTTTCCATCCTATTATTATTTTCCAGGCACTACCTGAAGGAAAATCTGGATGGACTCATCTCTAAAAACACTAACAGGTCAACTGGAAAGAAACCAGGAGGGAAAGGGGAGTGACCAGAGAGGGTTCTAGAGTTTAGAGCCAAAACACCGGGGACAGGTTTAGAGCTGGGGCTTAGACTCTTGGGGAGTTACTGAATGGACTCAAAATTATTCCAAAAGAAGGTCTCCAGAAATGATTCCAGAAAGGACCTTCTCCCAGGAGTGATGCCCCCACCTGACCCTACACACGTGGGCAATCCACTCACACTTGCACCAGTGGTTCTCAGTCCTCAACTGGGCCTCGGTCCTCCTGGGACCCCAAAAGACCAAAGGCGGAAACACTCACAGTCTCTGGAAGCTTCCAGATGTCTGAGAACACCCCAATCCAAGCAAGTGCCCACTCGACATGCGTGCGCATGCCTGGTTCAACACCCGAGTCTGGGGCCCTCGTATGTTAGTGTATTTAGTCCTCAGAACAGCCAGGAGAAGCTAATGTCAATGCCCCCATTTTACAAACAAGAAACAGGACTCTTTTTTTAAGAAAAAGAATGAGAAAACCTAGGTAGGAAGTACTAGAGCTGGGGCTTTGAGAACCCAAAAGAACCCAAAACTCCAGGCTCCAGATGGCCCCAAGCAGCATCTCTCCCTCGGCTCTCCGGAGCAGCACTCAGCAATCACCCTCGAAGGCCCTGACTCAGGGCACTGACCAAGGATCTTCAGCAGCTCGAGAGCAGCAGTGACAACTGGGTTGGCTCTGCACACCCCACCCTGGGAGGCACAGAGGAGGCCTTCAAGAACCACTGTGAAAGGAAGGGATGTCAGGGAGGAAAAAGAAGGCCTGGAGGAACACACGGTTTTAAACATGCTTGAAGTAGAAGAAAACCTTTATATCCCGCTCTGCACAAGAGGAAGTGAGAAAATCACACCATCCCCTGCTAAAAACCCTCCACTGGTGTCCCACTGCATTTGAAATAAAATCCAGAAGGACCCACCTCTCCAGCATCCTCCCATCGGCTCTCCCCTCCCCCCTCTGCCCAGTCACTCTTCCCGGCTACCACCCACCACCAAAGCCAGCCACAACTTTCAGGCCACAGTGCCAATGTCATCTAAGAGAGACCTTTCCTGACAACCCACCTTAAAACAGGTGTCCCATGCTTCACCTTTCTAGCACTTGTCCCAATTCACAGACTCACGGAAGTGTTGCTGACTTCTCACTGTTTGTCTCCCACACTGATCTGGCAGCTCCTGAGGGCAGGACTTTGGCTTCTTGTCGCCAAGATTAGCAGAATGCCTAGCACACAGTCGGCACTGGGCATAAATCGTTTTTGAAGGAAAGGAAAAAAATAGGAAATAGTGGAAAAGCACCCTCACTACACGATTCCTCTTTCCCAGCCCACTCGCTGCATGACCACAGACGAAGTCCTCACGTGTTCTAAACCAAGCCTTCCCGCCTAAGTGACGGGCCACAGTAAGTGAAGGCGAGAGTCCTCTCTAGGCCTAAGATCAAGGGACAGCAGCATCTAGAACCTCAGTAGCACAAGGCAGAGCCTACGCCTCAGAAGCACCTGTCGAGCCCAGGGAGGGGCGCACACCTGACAACCTGACACCCTCTCTTAGGCGATGTACAAACACTTCCCCCCAAACCCCCTCCCCACCCTGACCCCTGAATTCCCTCTTTCCACAGCCCTTCTGCAGGCACTCTGTCAGACTAAAATATGTGCTCTTGCCTCTTCCTATTTCTGGCTTTCTGGCTGCACTTAAGAGTGACATTATTAGGCCTGCTGAACAGACCGAACGGATTCCACACAGCCTGGGGCGTCACCATCAGAACCTGTTTGGCTGTGCACGCCCTTCCAAGGCACGCAGCCTAAAGAGGCAAGGCAAGTCAGAGAGAGACAGTGCAACATTCACAGCTCCAAAGGGGTCGTGCTCCCCTGGGGACTGGCACAGGACATTCAGGGCCCGCTACCAGACAGTGCCTCCTCCCAGAGCACATTTCAAGGGCAGTTGCAGAGCTATTAGCAGTCATCAGGCTGCCAGGCCGGCCTACAAAAGGCAGAAGCCACTGCTCCCCAACCATGTCAACATCAGAAAGAAGAGAGACAGAGAAAGAAGAAGACCTGGAAGTCTTGCTGCATGATCTGGGCACTGTATTCAGCCTCTGCCTGAGCAATTTTCCCATCTGTGAGATGGAGGCAGTGATACCCACCCTGGGTGGGCTGATGTGAAGCATCCAGCATGGTGTCTGCTGCCTTCCTGCTTAACGAGCACCCGTCATTACCAGAACTACCACCACCACGGCAGCTGTCATCCCTGTGGACCACATCTGTCCATCAAACAGCCTTAAGTATGAGTTACCTTGCTTTTCATCAAAACCTGCCAATTCTCCCAGCCAAAGCAGGGGCAGTCGCTATTCCACAGCCTCAAGTGCTCTGGCCTCCAACAGCCTCCACCTTGACAGCTGACGGCGCTTCTCACTCACCCTCCGTTTGCACCCCTGGGGACCCCAGATTGGGACCCATGGGGCTATTTAATCCAAAACTTTGTTGAAACATTGCTGCCACAAATCAGGTTTAAAAGCATGCCAATATAATTAATAGTGAAACCTGAAAATAGAAAAGGAAATATATTCATCATAAAATTTGGTCTTCGTGGTAAGTCAGCTTAAACAGCAAAGGATGACCAGGTGGAGAGCTATTCTGAGCTATTCGGTGAGAAGGTCTGCTAGATATTTTTAACTGCTTAGAGGTTAGCAACATGGATTCCTTATTAGGTTTAATTTCACTTCAAAATATACATGGCTTTCTTTTGCTTCGATTCTAATACATCAGGCAAACTACTTTTCTATTTATCCACTAAAATTAAGGTCATATTCTGATCCCATATAAGGGAGACAAAGATTTTTGAGATAAAAGAAGAGAAAAAAGAAAGGGAAAGGGAGTTAAAAAGATTTGAATAATAAACATTTATTACTTTATGTAAATATGAAAATAATAAGGCAAAATTTCCTGAACCATCTATAACGAAAAATACAACTATCATGTATTCTGGTGGCAGTGGATGGAGGTGAAGGGGAAGAGAAAGATGTGTGGGCTGGATCCTGGGCCAAACATTACATGGAAACATTAACCCTGGGCAGCTTGGTTGTTCCCTGGCAGTTTCTTGGGGCTAGTGAAGGAGGTGAAGTGGGAGCTAGACAGGCAGCAACTTGCAAAGAGGGGTTGGTAGGTATAAGGGGCCAATCTTTCCAGTTTCCATAGCCCTGCTAATCCTGGAGCTAAAAGAACCCCTAGAAATAATTAAACATATTTGACATGTTCATCCTAAAATGTCCTCACTCAGGAACTCAGGAATTCCTTGCTTTATTAAAAAAAAAAAAAAAAATATGAAGTTTAAGGCTCTCAGACCCGGATACCCACATATTTTTAATGCCATACTGCATTCTACAGCTGGGTAAAGGAAGAACATGTCTTCTTGGGTAATTTAGAATTAAGCATGCAGGCATCACAGTTAAAAAAGCCTGGCTTTATCACCAGCTTCACCACTTACCATACCTAGGGACATGCCTGGCACACAGTAGGTGCTCAATAAATATCTGCTGAATGATACTAGCTGCACAGCCCTGGACAAGTTTGATACCTCAGAAGACTGCTGAGGGACTCAATGAGAAAACGTGAATTAAAAGGTTTAGGTCAAACACTTGGAGCATAGCCAGCTCTGCAAAAGTCAGCCATAATTATTTTTACTAGGTTATGCTTTTACACAGTGTTATTGTCAAAACTGGGGTAATATGTAGACACATTTGATTACAGAAGAAGGAGAGGGTTGGAATATGGGGCCTCCCCACCCACCCAAAAAAAAAAACAAAAAACAAAGAAACAAAAAATAAAGTACTCCTTTCCTCAGACCTGCTATTTCTAAACAAACCAAAGAGTTCTAGAAGTTCTGTTCAGGGCCGGTCAGGAATCTGTGGTAAAAGCTGACAGGAAAGGGCTCAAGAAGGAAGCCACGGCCCACCTGGCCACGGGGATAACCTCAGACAAGGGAAGAGAGCTGGCGGCGACAGAAGCCCTCAGAAGCCCCTCGGAGTTGAGGAGGCAGGACAGATGGGGACGCACCGCGGTAAAGCCTTTCAGCCAACTCAGCCAAGAAAACGTGTAAGGCCCAGCAAGAAAGCCTTGGTGACTTCTAAAAGGAAGCGGGGCCCTTAGCACCGCTTTCCAACCCCCTCCCCAATCCACAGAGCTCCAGGAGCAGCAGAGAGGAGATTGTTTCAACCCCATCCCTCCTATTCTCATCTTCCTGTCCACGTCAGGCAGGTCATCCCAGGTGAGGACGAGAGGCCCAGGACTAAAGAATATAAATAATTCACATGGAGGGGAGGTATCAAATGTCACAACAGAAGAATGAAGATGGGCCATTCCTCAACAGAATGCACAGCCATTCAAGCACAGGTGCCACTTCCAGATCCCAAATGTTAGCAACTAGTGCAGGGGAAGTATAAAGAAAATGGCAGCTGTCATGCCACTGGCAATGTGGACAAAACAGCTACTCATACCGAGCCTGTAAAAGGGGGCACAACCTTGGTCTCAGTAACCCCACAACCAGGAATGTACCACCAAGGAACACTTGAGAAGAAAAAAAGAAAAAAATCATAGCAGCTAATATTCTTAGGTAGCACCTAATACAAGCCTAGCACTTCATGTATAGCACTGCTCATTTCCTTATAACAAATTAAGAAAATCACTGCAAAAAAAATCTGGCTGGTGACCCCACACACACCAAGAAAAAATATATAATAAATCAAGTGATGTGTTTTAGTTTGCTAAAGTTGCTGGCATGCAATATACCAGAAACGGGCTGGCTTTTAACAATGGGAATTTATTAACTGTAAGCTTACAGCTCTGAGACCGTGAAAATGTCCAAATCAAGGCGTCAACAGGTGATGCTTGCTCCTCGAAGAAAGGCTGCTGGCGATCCAGGGCCCTCTGTCACATGGCCAGGCACACAGCCAGCATCGGCTGGTCTTTCTCTCCTGGTTTGTTGCTTTCAGCTTCTGGTTGTTTCTCTCTCAGCTTTTCTGACTTTTCTCTCTGAGTTTCTGTCTTCTGTCTCTCTTAGCTTCTCTGAATTTCATCTCTTATACAGCACTCCAGTAAAAGGATTAAGACCCACCAGGGGCATGCCTCAACTGAAACAACCTAATCAAAAGGCCCCACCCACAGTAGGTCTACACCCACAGGAATGGTTTAGCTTTAAGGACATGATCTTTTCTGTGATACATACAACTTCAAACCATCACGTGATGGAGTATTACGTAGCCATTCAGCATGATGATGAGGGAGATTATGAAAAAAAGGATGTGTAGGAAATAATGTTAAGAAATCAGCACAGAAAACAAGCACATTAGTAACAGCTGACATGTACTGACTTAGCCCTTCACAACAGCCACACAAGATGGGTATTGATCCCATCCTGGTGTTATAAATAAGGAGACAGAGGCACTGAGAGGTCAAGGCTGCCCAGCCGGGACTTGGACCTGGGCAGCCTGATTTGGGGGCCAGCCCCCCTGGCTATGAGGCCACATCACCTCCCTACAGTAAGCATGCTACAGTTCCAACCAGGGGCTGTGTGCTCAAAACATGCTCAAAATACACAGTTGTATGCTCAAAACACTGTATGCTCAAAACAAGACCTGAAAACTTACCTGCAGAATTGGAAAGTATCTCTGGGGCAGAATTATGGGTCCTTCGGGTTGCTCAAATCTGTCTTAACTGCTTTGTTAAATAATTAACTTTCTCATTATAGGATTTTTGTGTTTTCTTAAGCCCCAGAGGGCCTGGTAGAAAGAGAAAGCAATAAAGTGGGGGTCTGGTCACACCATCTTCTCTTGAATAGTAAATAACAATGAAAATACACACAACTCCAAAACGCCTCAGGATAAAACCACTGGCACTTTCAGAGACACTCAAGAGGACTGGTCAATTATACCCCAGCACTGAGGATGAAATAACCAAGCTCAGTTACAGAGGGAGCCGCCTGCACACAGTTAGCAAAGAACGTGAGGGAAGTGATGGAGGGATGCAAGCTGGCACTCGCTGCTTCGGGGAGCACCGGGTTCCCTTTGCCAGCATCTTCTGCAGTTTGTAAGAATTGACTATGTCCTCTAAAGTGAAGTTCCACATGCTTCCCCCACTGGGATATGATTTCTTAGCCTGAAGTCCAGTCATTCTTGGGATACCCGGATGCCCAGACAGACCCCCATCTTATTTCTCTCGCAGAGAACGGAGGAGGCAGGAGCAGGATGGGGAGGCGAGTAGCAACACCAAACCACACACCTCCTCATCACTGCTAAGGATTCGGGGCTCTTGGCTGTGCTGGAACATGCAGGGTGGGCAGCACTTCTGCCCCCAAAAGGCTGCCTGAAACCCACAGCCACCTCGGCACAGAGCCCCCCACACATCCGCGTGTCCACCACAAACCACATAAGCATGAAGCATCGAGGGGCACAATGTGCACACCGTGATAGTTTTCTTTAGAGACTGAAGTTGTAAACTCTGGATATGTCCTACTTGCCAAAGATACCAAATCATAAAACGGAATTTACATTTTCAGAAAAGTGTATGAATAAAAACAAGGGAAAACAGCTTAAATCGCTGCCATCAGTTCAACTCCCGTGTATCCAGAGGAATGTTCGTAATGAAAACACAGAAGCAGAGCCAGCACCTTCCTCAAGGACCAAAGACGGTTGAGGGAGACCCACAGGCTGTGATCTATGTCTCCCCCAGAGATCTGCCGATAAAACAACCCGCGTTTAGCTGAGATTCCAAGACCTTCCCCCAGGGAGCAGGAAAATGTCTTTAAAGTGTGATGTTGGATACCCCTGGGGTGCCCAGAGATGCCTCCATCCCTACATCAGCGATTAAAACAAGGTGCCTATAAAGCGGGGCATTCACAGGCAAGCACTCGGGGGCACTGTCTCTTTAAAACTGTAAATAAGGCAAAAATCAATGTTCTTTAGAGTAGGGCAAGAGGAAAGTCTCATCTATTTACATCAAAGTGTAGGCCATATAAAGAGAGAGAACTGTAGATGCTAGAAAGACAAGGCATTAAATAACAGTAAATCAGAGAAGGCAGTTCCTTTTCCCTTCTACAGTCATTTTCATTAGTTTCAGGGGAAAAAAGCACAGGTTTGGCACTAGGATACCTTCAGCATCTTTCTAAAGCTCACGTATCTCCCTCTTTAACAAGGGGAGCAGGCCTTGGTTCAGAACCTGGAGCAGCCAACAATATCCAGGCAGAACTTAACATTGTTTCATTTCCACTGTCTGCTTTTACAGTTACTGCTGTTTAAGGCAAATTATAGTGGCTCTACATTGACAGTAAGATATAAAGTTTCCTTTTTAAATAAAGGTGTTCAAGTTTTTTTTTTTAAGTGTACCATTACAAAAACAACTATTGGGTAAATAATAATACAGTAGTAAACAAATGACTGAAACATAGGAAGTAGCAAGCCCCGTCTTCTACCCCATGTGTCCCTCCTTCCGGGTGATCATCAAAATCTGCTTATCTGAGTTCAAGGTTGACAAGTGCCATCATAAACAACATCACTTTCATCATGTGAAATGAGACCACACCAACCTTCCAGCATCTATTTCCTTTTCCACTCTTGAACTGGAGAATATTGGTTGCCTCTAAAATTCCATTCTTCCTTCCTTCATAATGAAAACCCTTTTGTTTTTTTAAATCTGAGTACACTGCCTCCTTTGCAGCCAGAGGAGGCAATGGGACAAACCAGTAAGTGGAGTACTATATACACCTTCTAGGAAAGGTTCTAGAAGCCCACATACCCCTAGGAAAAATGTGCTTAAATATATAAAACAAAATATACAAGATTACAAAAGAAATCAATTATATTAAACTAGAATTATCAAAACTATATTAAAAATAAAAGAAATACATATTATTACATTAATACATAGGTTTCTTATCACATTAAGTAACTACCATATTTTCAAGCAGAAATGACATTCTGAGATTTTTCATGTCATACTGCAGGTACCCATGACTTCCATGGGTGACAAAGTCACTTGTTCTGCTAACATCACGATGGTTTGTTTGCTGCTACTTTCATAATGGAAGGAAATGCTAAATCCTATCTATGCTGAATTCTATCAATGGAACCCTCTCCTTTGCCCCCTTCTCCTTCCTGCTAGCTGGGATGAGAATGGGATGGCTGGAGCTAAAACATCCATTTTGGACTATGAGGCCAGACAGAGCCCTGGTCCCTAAGACCAGGGCACCACATACCCACCCCAGCCTGCCTACTTGCAGAGAAATGAATTTCTCCCTTGTTAAACCACAGTTGGTTTGTTCTTTGTTACACAAAGCCACTCAAAAACCTAACTGTTTTGGTTTGCTAAAGCTGCCAGAATGCAATCTACCAGAAATGGGTTGGCTTTTAACACTGGGGATTTACTAACTTACAATTACAGTTCTTAGGTCATGAAAATGTCCCCATTTAAGACATCAACAGGATGATACCAGGACTCTGACGAAAGGCCGCTGGCGTCATCTGGCACACCCCTGTCATATGGGAAGGCACTTTGCTGGCATCTGCTGTCCTTCACTTCCATGTTCAGCTTCTGACCCACGGATTCTCGTCTATGGCTTCCTCTCTGAGTGTCTGTGGGTCCTCTCGCAGTGTCTCCTGGGCTATTCTCCCTCTGTGAGCTCTCTCCCTGGGTGTTTGTCTCTAAGCTCTCTCTGGGTGTTTCTCTCTCTGAGCTCTCTCTTCGAGTGTTCTTCTCTCAGAGCTCTCAGTTTTTTCTATCCTTCATCTTCTCATAAAGAACTCCAATAAAGGGTTAAGACCCACCTTGAATTGGGTGGGTCGCATCTCAATTGAAACAACCTAATCAAAAGGTCCCACCCACAAAAGGTCGATGCCCACAGGAATAGATTAAAAGAACATGGCCTTTTGTGGGATACATAGCAGCACACTAACCTTGTCTAATATATCCTATAACCTCACTGGGTGGTGAAGGATTCTTGGAAACAGTTTGAACGTCATCAGCAGCAACATTTAGTCACCTTTGATGTATATACTCATCCTTACTTAAATAAATAAAATTTTAAAATAAAATAAAAAATTTAAAATAAAAGATTTCTCCAGAGTTACAAGGCACAACTAACTGGAAGAGTTCCTCTACAACCGACTGCCTTACAGGAGGCAAACTTCAGAAACTTGAACAACCAGAAGCTTCCCTTCCAACTAAATGCTGTTCCATTTCCTATGTGTGCCCAAGCATCACACATTAACACACAGTTCAGGAAGCCCCCACCACACACTTCAATCCACAACGATGTACAGACACCCTGTACTTTATCCCACATCTCACGTCTGCCACCACAAAAGCACGAGCCCAAAGGCTCTGCAGTGAAGGAATAGCCCAGACGTCATCCAGGATTGGGGAGGTGGCTCGAAAGTACTTACTAATGGTCATTGACTCTGGCACTGAGGCAGTAGGTAACAGGCTGCTCAGGGGACTTCCTTGCTCTGGAGGACTGGCTTCCACACTGAGCAAAAGAAAGCAGAAGGAAGTTACTCTCATGCTTAACATATTTCACTAAAACAGCCTAGCCATCATATGGTTAAAACACACACATGCATGCACATACACATTCACATAACTAGGAGGAAAAGCACCGAAACATCAATGATGTCATAGAGGTGGGGGTTAAGAGTGACATTTTTTCATTCACTGTTGCATTTTCTGAATTTCCTAAAACAAACATTGAGAGGACTCAGCATCCTGCAGGGGTCTGGCAATGTCAAGCCTTCCTGATGCTGTTCCAACTGATACAGCCTCCTATGGGAAGTACTGCTTGGGAGGGCAAAACCCTGTCCATTCAGGGTGAGAACAGAACTCCAAGCACGGCTTGGGGTGTCAGCAACTCCGGCCTGGAGCTAAGGGTGCAGCTGTGGATGTGATGGCACCCAGGACACCAAGTCAATCCACGGGGAGAAAGAAGAAGAACCAGAGCAGGGCAGCAAGGGTCATGGTGGGGGGTGGGGGCTCTGGCACCTGCCTTAGCTCTGCCACCACACATGCAGTGACTCCAGGAGCTCAGTTTTCCTTTGAGATACCTTTATTTGAAAGAGAAAGAAAGAAAGGGGGAGAGAGAGGAAAGGAGGGAGAGTAGGGAAGAAAAAAGAGAACCTATGGAAAACCTGTATAGCACTTACAGCACTTACTATATGCCATACAGTATACTAAGCACTTCAGAAATATTATATAACATCTGAGTAGTTCATAAAAATTCTCAGGTAATCCTCATAGCAACTCTATTATCCCCAACTAACTAGTGAGGAAACTGAGGCACAGAAAGGTTAAGTCATTTATCCAAGGTCACACAGCAAATGGACAGCCGAGCTGGGATTTGGACCCAGGCAGCCTGGCTCCAGAGCCAATACTCGTGAGCACTGCAACATGATGCCTTAAGCACCCTTTTCTATGGACAATGACAGGCACAGAAGCTGATATTTCTGAAGCACATACAATATCAGACAGTGAGCTATGCCCCATAATCCCCTCACATAATCCCCACAAAATGAGGTTGATAAGAGTTACTGGTCTCATTTTGCAAAAGAAGAATCTGAGGTCTAGAGCAATGGTCAGCAAACTAGGGCCCACAGGTCTGACCCACCATCTGCTTTGGAAATAAAGTTGTATTGGAACACAGTCATGACCATTAATTAACACAGGCTCTCTGGCTATTTTCACACTACCACTGCAAAGCTGAGCAGTCGCAACAGAAAACTTATGGTCCAGGAAGACTAAAATATTTACTCTCTGGCCCTTAACAGAAAAAGTTTGCCAACTCCTGGACCAGAGAAATGAAGGAACTTACCCAAAATTAAATAATGAGTAAAAGTGTCAGAAGCCATACTTAAATCCAGTTTTATCTCAATGCACATTTTCCCAAAGTGTGTAATAAGAGCCAGAGATGATTTCAGAGAGTGCAAGGGCATTTGTATTAAAAATATTCTGCCACATGGTCATTTTCAATCTTCTTTTCATCTTTGTGATAAGGTCAAGCAAACAGTCTCATTTTAACACCAATGCATCTTTTATACCTCTTCAGCAAGCAACACTAGACTAGATTTAATACACTGTGGTTTTCACTCTATATAGCAGTGGTTCTCAAGTGGAAGTGAATGTGCCTCCCAGGGGACATTTGGGAGACATTTTTTGGTTGTCACACCTGGTGGGGAGAAGGTGCTACAGGCATCTAGAAAGTAGAGGCCAGGGATGCTGCTAAACAACCTACAATGCATAGGACAGCCCCATGACAAAGAATTATCCAGCCCAAAATATCGACAGTGCTGCGGCTGAGAAACCTTAGTGCATAGTTTTAAAGGTGCCCTCTATAACCAGTGATACTGGTTTTCCATTCACTGCAGTGGCAAATCTTCCTTTGCAAATCAACGTATTTTGAGGATTTTTTTTAAAAAAAAACAAAAGCCAACATTAAGCAAATAGTTTACAATGTTAAATTTTACTTTTCACATTCAGCAAATAATATACAGGAGGTGCTCAGAGCTGGCCCAAAAAATGTAAAAAGTAAATGTGATATGCAAATGAAGTGTGGCAAGGACTTTAACTTCTGTGATGTAAGATTAAAACTGAACAAAAATGTGAGGCAAGGCCTTGCCCTTTAATCCTAGCAGGGCCCCTACTTGGTTTCCTAATATTCACCTGAATTGCAGCCCAGGCTCAGTGAGCACGTGGTCCTCAGGTACTGTCCCATTCTCCAGGCTTCCAAGGGGGGCATCTGTGGCACAGAGAACAATCAGGAGAGAAAGTCATATTTTTATCATTTCATTTTCTCCATGAGACATGGACACAGTACAAGCAGATATTTCCTCATCAGCCACTGGATTCTAATCTGCTGCTCATTTCATTCTTTCAGCCGTAATCACAGATCTAGCATCAGGCTCTACACTTCCACTTAAACTATTCTCTTTTTTGCCTTGAGTCACCCAGAATCATGTGTGAAGCCCAAATTCAGAACCAACCTCAGAGCAGAGACTAAGAAACCAGCTTAGGCAACATTGCTCCTGCCTGTAGTGGCTTGAAGCAGGCACTAGAGGGCAGCATGGCCCAATCGCTGACAGCATCTGCAGGTTTCAAAACCAAGTCACTCTGTGTGATCAAGAAAACTTTGTGACTAACAGTCCGTTTATCCCGTGTATCAGCAGATGAGTAATAAAATAAGACTATATATATATATATAAATAATAGGGGGAGCTATGGGGTATGGGTTGTTTTGGGTGTTCTTTTTAATTTTTTTTCCTTTATTTTGGAGTAAAAAAATGTTCTAAAATTGATTGAGGCGATGAATGCACAGCTATATGATGATACTGTGAGCCACTGATTGTATACTTTGGATGGATTATATGGTGTGTGAATGTATCTCAATAAAATCGCATTTAAAAAAAATCACTGCAGCTTTCTAAAAAGCCACTAGCCCTGGGGCATTTGGGAAAGGCCATAAATAAGTCCTAGAACAAACACAAGAAACATTAGCTATTTTCACAAACGTATTAGCTGCGGCTCAAGTCTCCTTCCAAGAGAAAACCCAAGTCCAGGAGCCTTAGGCCTGACAGTGGCATGAGGCCAACAGCACCCAAGAGGACACTTGCTCATACCAGAAACTTCCCATTTGTCAATGCTCACTGCAGAACCAGCCCTGCATCAGGGGAGGAGGTACAGAGATGGAAGGCAACACGTCTTGCTGCCCCATCCACTGCCACGGCCTCCTCCACTCCCCTTCTGTCTATCACCCTCTCCGTACTCAAGCCCTTCCCTTGTTTGGTTTACAGTCACGCTCAACAAGTTACCAGCTCTTAAGAGGGAAAAAAATGTGTCTAACCTTTTCTTCTCCCTGCTGCCCCCATCTAGCTGTTCCAGTCTAACTCTTTCAAGAAGCTCGGAGGCAAAGTAGAAAGTATGCTTCTCCGCCTCCCCTCCCTTGCCAGCTGAATTGTGCGTAGTTTAAGGGTTCTGCCGCTGGAGCCCGAAGGCCTGGGCTCAAGTCCCCGCTACCCCACTGTAATTCAGTGAGTTATCCAGCCTCTCTGTGCCCAGTTTCCTCAACTGTAAAATAGGAAGACATTAGTGCCTCCACCCAACACAGTGATAGCACCTCCCAGAGAATTAAACTTTACATTTTAATACACGTAAAACTCAGTGAGAACACTCACTGTGTGGTGATGGCATCATCTTCCTCCATAACCACCCCGGCTATCACAGGCTCTCATCCTCCCGGACAACTGGAATTGCTGTCAAAGGATCTCCTAGGAACCCCTACCTCAGTCCCCTTCCCTCCCCACCTGCCTGCAGCCGATGACCAGCTGAATAGCCCCCCTCTTGGCAATCTCCCCCATACCTGCGTAACACTATTCTTTGGTCCTCCCCACCTCCCCCATGCCCCCCACCCCCAATCCTTAAGTGGAGGTATCTCTGAATCATGCCTCCGTGGTCCTCCCTGCCCCTTGGCCTTGACACCAGCTCTCTCCTCTGAAGATGATAACTCCCGAGCCCTCACCTCTAGCTAGGACCTCAGGCTAGAACCCCATGATTCTGACTGCCTGCCTGTTCCATGAGAATATCCTACAAGGCTGACCTCTGATCCTGATCTTCTAAACTGCCCCTCTCATATCACCACTGCCCACTGGGTAGGGAGCTCAGTGTGACCCGCCCTCCCCCATCACAGAGTCACTTGGTATCTGGGCTCTCTGACATTTGCACACTCCTCGTCTGCAGGCTGTTTCCACCACCCCCTGGTGCAAAGGCTCAACATCTTCTCAGGGGTCTTCTGCAGCAGATCCCTCAGTTCTGTCCTCCATCTCTAATCTAATGCATGGAGCTGTGGGACTCTGCCCCTTAAAGCAAAGACGGGGAGTCCAAAACATATATTAGGAACCCAAGGCCAGAATAAAGGCCAGCATCACCCACCAGGCATTCAAGACACTATGCCAGCTCAGCCCAGCTCTAAAACCAAGCGTATCAGATCAGAGCAGGACTACAGCAGAGCCTCCTCAACCTCAACAAACAACTCCAAAGACCTGGGGCAGGACAAGGAGAAGCTGAAGAACTTGAGACTTGATGGGTGTTAGGGATTAAATCATGTCCCCCACAAGAAATATTCAAGTTCTAACACCCAGTCCTGTGGGTGTGAACTCATTTGTAAATAGAATCTTTGAAGATCCCACGTGAATGAAGTCAAATTATATCAGGGGGGCCTTAAACCAATATGATAGGAGTCCTTATAAGCAGAGAAAACCTGGACACAGCTGGAGACAGATGGGAAGAGAGATAGCCATGTGATGGAGGCAGAGACTGAGTCATGGACACCTGGCAAGCCACTGACAGAACCCTACAGACTTCAGAGAAAGCACGGCCCTGCTGACACCCTGATTTTGGATTTCCAGCCTCCAAAACTGTGAGACAATAATTTTGGGTAGCCAAGCTGTCTGTGGTATTTTTTCATAGCAGCCCACCAAACTATGAAATGGGAGCCTAAAGGGTTCCAGGACCCGAGGTTTCAAATGAACCTAAGAAAGTACTCAGAAATAGGCTTTGCATTTGCTAAACCCAACAAAAAAAATGCAGGATGTTCAATGAAGAAATGAGTAATCACATTTTCCTACCTCAAATGAGTAGAAATAGGTATTTTTTTCACCTGCATTTTTCTTCTCAGTTAAAAGAAACTTTGAAATGGCAAGGGGGTGGGGGAGAGCTCCCAAAGAGATGTTGGTAAATTTGCTTTGTATTGTTGAAAGTGTACACACCAAGGGGACCTGCTGACTGTGCTCAGCCTCCGTCTACTTGTCCAGGGTCTCAGGCTGGAGACTGAGCAGGGATTTCCTTCTCTGAGTCCCTCCCGAACCCCAGAAAAGCAGCTCCAAAGCAGAGAATTGTCAAAAGGACAATTCTGCATTCAGGGTTCCCTTCTTCTCTGACTTAGCTGCAAGCAAGTTCCATCCTTCCAAGCCATGTGTCTCATTTCCATTTTTATTCCCAACCATCAACCCCTCCCTCTCTCTTTCTCTAAATACCCCCAAGAGTGGTGACAGTAAAGGCACCAACATTTTCTAAGATGATTGAAAAGTCTCCAAAGATGCAAACTCGCTGTCTGCAAAGTCACCAGTAAAGAGACAGAAGAGCTCCCCAGCCAGAATCAGAGACGGCGAGTTAACATCACTAGAGCAGGAGCGTGTTGATCAGAAGCTAGGCAGAAACACAGCAAAACAAAGGAAGTCTCAGAGGCCCAGGCTGGCAGTCTCCCCCCAGGGCTGCCCAAGGAAGAGGTGCCCCATCTCAGCACCGCCTGGCCATTAGGCCTCCAGTGGACACAGGGTGTCAGGCCATTCAGCATTCCCAATCAGGTAACCCGTCCCCTAGCTCTGACTCCAGCATCTTCTCGCAGCCTTAGAACAATCCGCCTTCCCAGGCAATGTTTCTATCCACAGCAAGTCTACCCCTCAGGCTGCCACAAGCTTCCAAGTCTCTGGACAACTTTGTTACCAGAGTAAATTAAAAAGTTGGCAACACTGGTGAATGGTTATAACAATACCTAAATCATCAGGATATGTGACTAATTAAATAGGACAACGGCTGTAACAGAATGCAGCATGTGGTCTGGCACGTAAGCATGTGCTTAGAATACGGATCTGCATACTGTTTAGTATTAATGTCAACATAATTATAAAAATCCCTTAACATAATCAGTAATACTGCATTTTCTAGATATTTCAAATATAAATAGCAACATATAAAGTTTAATTACTGAACCGATCATAATCTATTAAAATACCATACTAATCATAATGTAAATTTGACCTCTTAAGAATTCTAATACTTCCTCATAAATTTTAAATGTTTCCCTTATCTCTGCTGGGAAACAACTCTAGTTGGTTTTTTGGTTTGTTTAATTTTCAAACAGTGATATGAAACCTATTATTTGTTTGTTTATTTCCTATGAGAAACTCTATGAACTTTTCTTGCAATAAATGAGATTTTAAATTCAAAAGTAAAAAAAAATGGGCAGACGGGCTCACATGCATCATGTCCGGTGAGCACGATCACCACAAGCGGGAGCTCCAGTCCCCATCAACCGGGACGAGATCAAGCCCCCAGGCCTGCGAGGCTGACAGGTGGGACCGTGGGAAATCGGCCAGGGGGTGGCCTTCTCCAGCGGATCCTGGCTGGCCAGGAGCCACTTTTCCTGGAGCCCTTGTCTACATAAAGGGTGTGTATGTGTGTGTGTCTGTATGTCTGCGTCTGTGTGTGTATAGAATACTAGATGAAACCTCAATGCAAATGGCAAGCAGCAGTGCTCCAGGAGCCACCAGCCAATGGTCCCTGGAGTCATGGTTTAGAGAAGCCCAGACGAGAACTCAAGGAGCTCCCTAAAGCAAACTATCTGTTGCATGTACGGCACAGCTCAGCAACAATTCACGAACCCAACAAAAAGACCCCCTGGGCGTAGAGTGAGACAAGGTAAGCAGGGAAGTAGGTGAGGAGCTGGAGGCCAGGAGCAAAGATGCTAAACTCTCCAGTGGTGACAGACATGCTTTGGGACCACTTGGTCTCTCCAAGCCCCCAGCCCCTTCTCAGACACTCCACCCAGTCCATGTGGCTGCCAAATGGGCAACGGCAAGGGAACCATCCACCCCAGGGCTCAGGCATCTGGACCAAGGTTGATCACTTGAGGGAAAGGGGCCGCTGATGCTGACCAGCGACGCGGGACTTCTGCAGCTTGGTCTGCAGAAATGAGCCAGGACCACCAGACCTCAGACCCTCAGAGAGACATCCCAGTGGGGAAGGAAGGTCACAGGCCTGAGGCAATGGCATTGGCACTCAGCCAAGTACAGGGAAAAAGGGGAGGGGGAGAGAGTGAGGAGGAAGCAAAGACAGACTGGGGAGAGAGTGGTGGCGGGGACAGATCCCCATCAGGAAGTGAGGGAAGATGGCAGGACCACGTCCCCGCCATTGTGACGTCCCAGGCCCAGGCCCATCCCGTCGAGTCACTCCTGCAGTTGCTCACAGGAAACTTTCACGGGGCCTTGCGTGAGCCTGGTCCTCTCCCCAGACTACCTCACGGAATCTCCCCCATAGCCCTGAGCGGAGGTGAGAGAACAGAACAGCCCGGCCCAGGCAGCTGTGGGGAAGAGGGTGTGGCTCACTGGAGCCCAAGCTGAAGTGTTGGCGGCAGTTGTCGTCCTCACCTCCTTTCCACACGCGGAGCCTGAGACTGATGGACACTGAGGATGGAACCACATGCCCTGCGGCAGCCTCACTGACAGCCGGGGACACCGTCGCTGGAGCAGTAGCTGGCCCAAGCTCATGTGACTCTAGAGCTGAGACAGGCTCAGACCCCCATGCTTCACCACTACCAGGAAACATCCCAACCTGTCTCGCTGCTCGAGCTGGTTTGAGGCGTTCTCCGTTCCCTGCCAACTGACAAGAACAACAGCCGACCATCCAGTTCAGAATTTCAACAACTTCCTGAGCAGCCAGGCGGGCCCTAGCCACAATTTCCTAAATCTGGACCCAGAGGAGGAACATGTGTTTCCTAAGAAATTGAGGGGGCACATAAGCGGGATGGGCTGAGTCCTGCCTGACCCGGCAGGCTTCAGGGCCAGTGAGTGGCAACAAAGGAGTTCTCTGTGCCAGGTGCTGCGCCAGCTGCACTGCACGTCCATCGCAAGCCAGCCGGGGCTCATCCACGGCCTGTGAGACCTGCTCTAGCTAAAGAAAACAATAACAAACCACACACATACACGTGCTTAACCACAGGGAGTGCTACAGAAACACCCACACGTAACAAAGCAGGTTTTAACCAAGCTACTCCCTGATCCCCAAGACTATTCTGCAAAGGGTGCCCAGGCCTTTATCAATATGAGTTCAGTGACCTTCCCCTTCTCAAAGGCAGATATAACAAATCATTCATGGTCAACTTCTACATGAACAAGTCTAATAAGTCACTAGGGAGAAAAAAAACAGGGCCTCCCTGGTGACTTGCCGGTGGGTTCAGCCCACTACTCACTAAGCCGAGGGTGCTTGAGAAAAACCCAGGTTCAGCAAGAACAGAAGCAATGTTCCCTGTTACTTCAGAACTTCGACAAGCCCCTCACTGTTCAAATGCTCCCATTCCTACCTGAAAGGTGGCCCCATGCTCCCACCAGTCCTGGGAGCCCCAGCTCTCAGCAGAAGAGAAGAGTCCTCAGGAGACACCCACCTTCAGGGCCACTGACAGGGAAGAGGACATCGGCGTCACCATGCAGCACCTGCAACGGAGCCCACCTGTGCATCTGGGAGAGGCAGGTGTTCGCATCCAGAGGCCTAAGGTGAAAGAATACAGTGGTGTGACACGGTGAAGAGCCCCCACACATGCATAACTCACCACGAGGGCCCAATGGGAGCTGACCAGGCCAGGAGGGGCTGAGGAGAGAAGGAGCCGCAGGTTGTGGGCTGGGAAAGTGCCGCTGAGATCCAGGTCCCCGGCTTGCCTTGTCCCAACCAGGGTTTCCTGGGCATCTACTGTGGGCCAGCCTCACTCCAGAGGTCAAAGGGCAAGCAGTCTCTATCCTGTCCTCTCAGTGCTTACAGTCAGGTGGAGGGCACAGACAAGAATCAAATAATCATGCAAGAAGGTGTAAAACTGCAGCTCAGGAAAGATCAGGGAGCATGAGAGTGTAGAACAAGAAGAACCAGGAAAGGGAAGGCATCCTTGAAGAAGGGAGATCAGAGCCGAGGGCTAAAGGAAGCACAGGAGGTACGTGGGTGAAGAGGAGGGACAAGCAGGGTGGAAGGGAAGGGAACAGGACAGCAAAGTGCTGAAGCAAGAGGCAACTGGCGTTCAGGGTTCTGAAACAATGGCAGCCACGTGACCTTGGGCTAGGCTTACTTAACCTCACTGGTTCTCCAATCCTCATGGGTAAAAGGACAGAATCCTACCAGGTCGTTTCTGGGTCCCTCCTAAGAAAGGGAATCAGCTCAAATATTAGCCAGGATCATATGACAAAGTGCAAAACTAACATGCCCATTTTTTATAACACCCAGTGTGTTCAGGTGAACTTGTTTAAGAGAACTTGTCCATTGCAGCACTTGCCTCTGGGGAATTTGTGTAGTACTTTAAAGTTTATAAAATCACTCTGGAACTCAGTCGATAAAGAAGTCCAAAAAGGAAACCAAAAATCATAATCATACCCACCCACAGATGGGGAACAGGGGGAGGGAAGGAGGGGAGAGAGAGAAGGGAAGGAGAGAAGGGTGAGGCGGTGGGGACAGAGTGGGGACAGAGGAGGGAAAGAGAGAATTGGAGAGAGAAGCAGGGAGAGAGAAGGGGGGAGAGAGAGAAGGGAAGGAGAGAAGTGGTAAGAAGGGGGAGAGAGAAGTGGGAGAGGGGGGAGACAGAGGGGGGACGAGAAGGGGGAGAGACAAAGGGGAGAGAGAAAGGGGAGGGTGAGGAAGAAAGAAAGGAAAGAAAATAAAGGAAAGGGGAAGGAAGGGAAGGGAAGAAAGCAAGAGAGGAGGAAGGGAGAGAGAGAGAAAGGAAGGAAGGGAAGGAGGGAGGTCAAAAACATTACGTGACTTGTCCGAGGTCACCCAGCCACAGAACCAAGCCATGGGATACCAGCCCAGTTCTTCCAAGCCCAGATAGGATGGGTTGCCAGCCTCCTGCCCACCGTGTGACAGAACCGTGTAGTTTTTCTTTTATTTTAGAGCAGGGAACAATGAATTTTTTCTGTAAAGGGCCAGATAGTAAATATTTTAGGCTTTGTGGGCCAGGTGGTCTCTGCTGCATAGTCATCTCTGTTCCTTTTTGTAGTTGTGGTTGTTAATCTTTAAAACATAAAGTCACCAACCTAAGGCTCAGGGCCAGATTTGGCCTGCTGATGTAACCTGCCAACCCCTGTCTTAGAGGCCTGTCATCTGAAGATTCTCCTTTCAGCCCTCTCTAGCTTGTAGTCATATATTTGGCACTCACTGTGCAGTGAACAAGGGGGAAACAAGCCTTACAGAACACTGCAAGTTTTGGGGTTTAACTCTGTAGTTAACAAGACTCTCGGACAACAGACTGGAGACAAAAGAGTCTACTCCGTTCCTGGATAAACTTGGTGCTTGTCTCTAACCCTCCTGGGGCTCCAATCTAGCAGCTGGTGACCAAGGGGACACTAGAAGGTGTCAGGGCACCCTCACAGGAGAAGGTGGCCAAAACAACAATCCTTTCCCAGTCCACTTCACCATCTCCGGGCAGGTGAGATTTTTTGCTGGCTTCTTAGGGAACGTTTGTCACGTCTCAGCAAGAAATGCAGAGCACAAGGTGGAGCCAGGGCCCACCACGCTATGGCTTGGGACACAGTTAAAGGAGGTCACCTTGTGCCACAGCTTCAAAAAGGAGTTACATTAAAGTGATTCCATAAGCAGTGCCCAATTCAGAATACAATGTCATAACTAGCTTAAAAGCAAAATTATGGGTATTGTTTTTCATCAGAAAAGTAGAACATACTTTGTGTGTGTGTGTGTGTGTCTGTGTGTGTCTGTGTGTGTCTGTGTGTGTTCTAGTTTGCTAATGCTGCCAGAATGCAAAACACCAGAGATGGATTGGCTTTTATAAAAGGGGGTTTATTTGGTTACACAGTTAGTCTTAAGGCCATAAAGTGTCCAAAGTAACCACATCAGCAATCGGGTACCTTCACTGGAGGATGGTCAATGGTGTCTGGAAAACCTCTGTTAGCTGGGAAGGCAATGTGGCTGGCGTGTGCTCTGGAGTTCTGGTTTCAAAATGGCTTTCTCCCAGGACGTTCCTCTCTAGGCTGCAGTTCCTCAAAAATGTCACTCTTAGTTGCGTGACATTGGGATATTTGTCCTCTTTCAGCTTCTCCGGAGCAAGAGTCTTCTTTCAACAGCCATCTTCAAACTGTCTCTCATCTGCAGCTCCTGTGCTTTCTTCAAAGTGTCCCTCTTGGCTGTAGCTCCTCTTCAAAACGTCACTCACAGCTGCACTAAGTTCCCTCTGCCCGTCAGCTCACTTAGATGGCTCCACTGATCAAGGCCCACCCTGAATGGCCTTGAAATATCTCATCAGAGTTATCACCTACAGCACCAAAACGTCTGCCCCACAAGACTGCATCAAAGAATATGGCTTTTTCTGAGGCACATAATACATTCAAACCGGCACAGTGTGTGTGTTTCCTTTATGCTTTATTAGTTACTTTTCTTTCCATTGGATTTTGTAACCTTCATCCATCTGGTGAATAAAGCTCCCAACTTGGGTAGTACATATCATACTTTTTCTCCAGAATTCAAAGTAGATAACTAAATTTAGTGTAGCAAATTTCAAAGCATTTTTTAACACATCTTATCTGGCTTAATCATATAGCAGGTGGATTAAAAAAAAGTGCTTTTTAGGACATACTTATTTAAAAACCTAGAATATACCCCCCAAAAAGAAATTAAAAATTAAAAAAAAAAAACACCCATAGCCACATTATCAAAACAAAACTGGGTTAACTAATATCTTAGGGTCATAATGAAATGAAGTATAGAATTTTGTATCTTGTTTTTATCATTGAACATTAATTCATAAGCAGTACTTAAAGATGTTTGCAACCCTGAATGTTAGGAACAGGTAAGATCTTGCTATGAACCATTCCTCTGAGGTTGCACGTTCAGGTCAGCTCCAGTGTTTGGCTTCTCTGCATAAGGGCCAAGCTATCCAGATGCATCAACTGTTTCCCTTGGCAGTGAATCCTCCGGCTGGATTTCCATGGAGGAATTGCTAAATCGAGTGGTACAAACATTCTTAAGGCTCCTGGTAGTTTGTGGAGCTGGTTCCCTCAAGGGCTGCCACTCCTCCCAGCTGGGAGAAGGCACCCTGTGCACTCGCCTTCCCAATCATTGATTCCCCACAGAGATCCACCAAACACCCGCTGGGTGCCTGGAGCTCTGCTGTGCACTGAGGATACCCCGAGGAGCCAGCCTGCCCCCCACCCCACCCCACCCCCAGGTGCTAACCCCAGAGCTTGACTTCTATCCAGTTCTCATAGTGAAGCTTGGCAAATCTGACAGGTGAAATATGATATCTTGTTTCACTGCATTTTCTTAGTTACTAGTAAGGTACAACATTTTCCCATGTATTTGAAATTCTTTTTGAATTATGTTTTCACCCCATTTCCCTATTGGGGTCATACTGAGTAGGAGGAAAATTCCTTCCTATAATATAGGTTTTATCCCCTTAAAGAAAAAGTGCAAAGCCAGTATGTTGGTAAATATGAGGCAGGAGGGCATCACCATGAAGTGGTTTAATTACCTGTAAACCAAAGCATAAGTCCAACCTGGACACTTAAATGACAGAATTCCGACTTTGCCATGGGCAAAGTCACAATCCACAGATGTGCTTTTCCTGGTCCACAATCTGTTTGTGCTTTCATGTGAACATTAGGTCAAACTGAAAGCATTACCCAGCAGCCAGCTCCTCCTTCCTCTGCTCTTTTCCCTGGATGCTCTGCAGAATGTTCGATCACGATCCCCACTTTCTGCAGGGCGAGGTTGTCTATAATCTGCAGGAGGCCCAGTGGCCTCCGGGGGCCTCGGGCCTTGCAGGGGTAGTCCTGCACAGTTTGTGCTTTTGCACCTCACGATGCCAAGGCCACCTCAGCTGCAAGCTGTGCTCACCCATCAAGCTGCCCTCTGCTGGCACTGATGAGGCGGGAAGAGGAACAATTGTATTTGAAGCCAAATAACCCAAGAAGGGAATCAACTCCTAAGGATGCACTCACTCATACAGCCAGGGAATGCAAGAGGCGTTCCCTACAAGGCCCAGATTAAAATCGAAGGCACGTCACAAGACTTGCATACTAGGTATGAACACTTTCACACCCTGTGGCCAAGAACAAGGGCGCTGGGAAGCCAGCCCAACATAAATGATACAGGAGTAGAAAAGAGCCTTTGGTGTGAAAATGTCCATTTCAGAGTGGCTTTTAACAAAAAACAGAAACAAACCACCAATAACCTAAATGTTCAACAATGGGGGAGTCCTTTAGTAAATAGTGACATATGGATCTGATTGAACTTCAACCAACCTATATTCATAATTATGTAGAAACATTTTTGACAGCAAAAGCTTTGGAGTCCAATATATGCTAACCTAAACCCCAGCTTTGCCACTGGCTTTAACAAATCTCAACCCTCCACAGAATCCAATTCTTTCAGCTGTAAATCAGAGGTGATGCCCAGTAACCACAGGGTGGTGAAAGTGTGAAGATGAGGTAGATAAAGGGCCCCCTGGCAGCTGGTACAGTATAGACAAGCAGTAAGGCAAAGCTGCCAACACGGGTGTCCATGAAATGTGGACTAGAGGGAAAGCAAAAGCAAAATTAGGCATGGCCTCATGAAGAATATTTTCCTCTCCTTGAAATTCTTATACATAATATTTTTGTTTTTATTCCCCACAAGGGAGAGAGAGAAAAAACAAGCTTATAATTAAAACCGTATGAAAATGACAAGCTTAGGGCTGGACAGATTGTGGCCCTTAATCATATCGTGGAGTTTCGTGCACAGAGAAAGACACATTTCGGTATATTCATTTTATACTTTAATGGGTTGGGTCTTGAAGTCAGCTACACTTAGGATGGGGTTATGCATCCTAATATGCAGAGGAATTTGTGAAAGTCGCAAGCTTATCTGACAATAAAAGAATTATGAGGACAGTGGCTGACAGGTATTGCATCTGACTCAGTGTGCCAGCACCACACCAGAGGCCCCACCCGCAGCAACTCATGGGCTCGACAGCAACCCTGCGAAGCAGGTGCTTCATTCTTCCCAGGTCTCAGGTGAGACCCAAGGCCCTGGGAGGTGAAGCAGCTTGTCCAACAGGAAGCCACATGGTGGTCAACAAGACCCCAGCTCTTGGCTGTGCTTTCCTGCTTTACGCCTTCAAGTGCATCAAGCCCCTTCCATGGGTATAAACCTACAGCAAACCAAATGTTAAAGTAGCAAATGCAGGCAAATTACTGTTGTTCACACCCCTGCAGATAAACATAGAAATTATCTGCCCATGACTAGTCTCTAGAATAACCCTGCCTTTCTCTGAGCTTTCTATGCTAGTGGCAAGTTAGAGAAACAAGGAAAATCCAGGCAACAAAAGTGAAAGATGTGAATGCTGAGAACTGAATTCAAGAGCGTAGGTTATCAAGGGACAGAACACGGGCAGGGATTGAGCAGTCGATGATGAAGGATAAGACTTATTATAAAGGTTCCAAGATTGTAAGCTCTAATAACAGTCACATCTATTCTTGAGTTTTAACTGTTATTTAAGAGATGTTCATTTGGTACAAAATTTATATTTTCTGTAGCACACTATCTAACTTAACCTGTATGGTCAGTTTATTTAAAAAACATAAATACATGGAACCTAAAATATGAAATCTTGTTATTCTGTACAAGTTAATATAGTACTCAGATACACCTCAGAGTACTTAGGGCAGAAAATAAAAAAATATTTGCAAAGTCCCTTTGAGAGACTGGGGAAAATGTGGAAATATTAAACTTCCACACCTGGGGAAGTCCTGATATTCTCACAAGCATTAGGGACTCGCAAATTAGTAAGTCATGCCCTCAATCTTGGGACTTGCCCTTATGAAACTTATTTCTGCAAAGGAGAAGCTAAGCCTACTTATAATTATGCCTAAGAATCACCCCCAGAGAACCTCTTTTGTTGCTCTGATGTGGCCTCTCCCTCTCAGCCAACTCTGCAAATAAACTCATTACCCTCCCTACTACGTGGGCCGTGAATCTCAGGGGTCTAAGTCTCCCTGACAACATGGGTCATGACCCAGCAGGGATGACCCTGGCCATGGCACTGTGGGATTGAGAAAGCCTTCTTGACAAAAAGGAGGAAGAGAAATGAAACAAAATAAAGTTTCAGTGGCTGAGAGACTTCAAATGGAGTCAAGAGGTCATTCTGAAGGGTATTCTTATGCATTATATAGATATCCGTTTTTGGTTGTTAGTGTATTGGAATAGCTAGAAGGAAATACCTGAAACTGCTGAACTTCAATCTAGTAGATATGATTCTTGATGATAATTGTATAACTATATAGCTTTTATCGTGTGATCATGTAATTGTGAAAACCTTGTGAGTGATACTCTCTTTATCCAGTGTATGGGAAGATGAGATTTCATGAGATAATTTTTATGAGACAAAATAAAGACTAAATAAATAAATAATAGGGAGAGATAAGGAGTATGGAATGTTTTCAGTGTTCCTTTTTATTTTCATTTTTATTTTTTTGGAGTAATGAAAATGCTCTAAATTTGATTGTGGTGATGACTGCACAACTATATAACACTGTGAGTCACTGATTGTATACTTTGAATGGATTATATGGTGTGTGAATATATTGCAATAAAATTGCATTTTAAAAAAACAAAAAAAGTGAAAGGTGTATTTAAGCAAGAATTTCAAGACACACATCTTGACATTAACTTTGACATAGTTACCGTCAAATATTCTCCCTTCCCCTCTTCTTAGTTCCCAGGAGAATAGCAAGCTAACACTCCTTCCTCCTAAATCAAGATATCTGAAAAACGAGTAACGCCCTAAATGAATTTAAAACGGCGCTCGCTCTTATTTCACCCAACACTGGTAAAGAGCAAGCAGTTATGTCAACACCCATCATCAAAAGCTGACGTGGAACTTACTTCTCAGGCGACTCTGAGCGACCGGAGCACTTTCTTCCCAGCATGTGCTGGTACACACCATCCTCGTTTTCATCGACATCTTCATCATCAATGCTTTTCACGTCAAGCTTCTGGTACCCAAACTCCCCATTCAAAGACAGAGAATCAATTTTCCACGAGCTGCTGCTCTGACTTCCATTGGAATTTGGCCCAAAAGGGCTTTCAAAGGCTGAAATGATGTTGACAGAGGAGCGGTCGGAGTTCTCCTCTGAGCTCTCCCCCGCCCCGGCTATCTTCTTAAAAATGTCACCAGAGTTCTGCTCATCCTCCTCGTCAAAGGAGATAATGTTGGTCACCTTCTTCTTCTTCTTTCGCTCCCTTTTACTTTTGGCATCTGGCAGAAGAAAACGTAAGGTACAAGAAAAAGTAAGCCAGATAAAGAGATGATCAAGCCATCTTGCCTCTAGACTGTGGAAAAATCCTACTATTCTATTGAGAAATAAAATTCAGATTTTTTTTTAAATACTTGAAAAAAGTCTACAGAAGACTGAGCAAAATAGAAGGGGGCCTCTGCTTCCCATTTCAACAAACACGATAAAGCATACATTATAATTAGTCCATCTAAGCAGCCACTTCGATTTGCCATGTTATTATGGCAGAAACAATGGTGTGTGAGTTAGACCCAGGCCTTAAGGGATCTTGCAGCTTCTGCCTTCACCCTCTTGGAAAGCTGCCTTGAGACCATCTGGTAAGGAAGCTTCTTGGAGGATGAGGCGCCACATGTAGGGGAAATAAGGTATTCAGCTAGAAGCCAAAACCAATTCCAGACATGTGAGTGAGGCCGTCTTGGATCGTCCCACTAAGTCACCAGCTGAATGCAGGATCATGAGTGAGCCCAGGTGAAACCCACAGAATCATAAGGGATAATAAATCATGGTCATTTTAAGCCACTATATTTTAGAGAAGACTGATACAAAGCAAAGGCTAAATGAAACAGAAACCGGGGGTGCCTTAGAAATTAGCACTGAGATGAGCCCATTTCTTCATGCATCTTAATAATCAACTTGGGTAAGACCATCTGAGTCATTTCCAAAATATCTAATCCATCTAGACCAGTTTTGACATGCTGATCCCTTGCCAGCATACCACAGCACTGAGACAATTTCAAAAGCAGAGTTCCAAAAGTGGATAGGAATAATGCTCCTTTGGGTATTCAAATTCCAGTGACTGATACACAAAGCCCTTGACAGTCATATTTCCTACATCATTCACCTGGGGGATCTCTGCTCAAGAATGAGAGGGCCAAACAGATAAAGCCAGCAGGTACCAAGCCCCTACTGGGTCCTTGAGGTTCTGAGTTTTCACCATAATTAATAATTCCAAAGGGATGGCTAAGATTATTGGCTTCTTTAGGAGATTTGGGAATTTTAGGACTAAGTACCTAAACCCAAATTTTCCAATCTTGTTGTAGAAACATTCTGGATATCCCAGAAGGCTCAAGGGGTACTGTAAACTTCTCACAAATTAATCTTAACTGAGCCAACTTTCTTTTGCCTCTCCATAGCTTAGAATCAAAGCTGGCCAACTCCTCCGTCCCCTAGTACCGCAGTTAAATGTCACTCCCCAAAGGAGGCAGTCCAATAGCATACATTCTCCATAGCACCCTATGCTTGGCTTTCATCCCACTTATCATAAGGAAAATTCATTATAATTTGTCACTAGATGCCTACCCAACCCAACCCAAAGGAGACTGTAGGTTAAACGATGGCAATCATCTTACTCACTTAGCTCAGTGCCTAGCACATAGAATGTAATAAATGAACGAACCGAAGAATGGACAAAGGAATAAATGAATGGAGATCCATCCTCATCTGGCTTCATATGATGATCACACCCTCACTTTCACAGCTTTCTCTGATTTAGCTATTTGCTTTTCTACCCTATTATCTTCTCCCCATCCAGATAAGGCTCTCAGATCCCTTTTGGAGTGAATAAGTTTAAGTAAAATAAATAAATACAAACATTCACTGAAAATGCAAAGAAATCATATTTCATTCCCCTTGGCACTTTTAGAAGTGGGACAGTAACCTCAAGTTAGATAACAAGATACATCCACCACAACCACGGCCTACAGTGCTTTTAAGCGACCTTTCTCTGTTCTACCTCATGGTTCCCTTCTCACTCACCAGCACTGACATTCTTGGACACAACAGGCAGAGGGTCGGTCTCCTGTTCAGGTTTGATGAGGATGGAGACAGCAGAGGATGCTGTGATCTCCCTGAGAAGGCTGCTCATTCCTTGTGTGGATTCCTTCAGCAAGGAGGTCACGTTCTGCGTTGATTCCTTTAAGAGGTCTGACACACTAGGAGCAAACTTACTCTGCCCATTTAAATCCTTGTTGTCAATATTAATTGCAAAAAGAATGGAGTTCAGACCTGCCATAAGAAGAGATAAGTCTGGAGTGTTTGCTAATGAGCAGAGACACTCCTCTGACATAATAAACAAGCAGCAGACCCTATAGCCCACATGGCATACACAAATCTTAAACATTTATAAAGAAACTTCCATAAAACTGGGGTCAAGAGGCACCAGCTATCATGGAGTTGCATCTTTCCAAATGGAAATACCTTTCCCCATCTGCAGTGCAGATAGATGCATATAAGAAGTCAACCAGGAGAAGGTTACGGCACAAGTTCTGGGGTTAGACTGCCTGGGGCTGAATTCTAGCACTGCCACATACTAACTATAAGACCTGGGGCCAAACAGCTTATCACCTCTGAGCTTCAGTTTCCTTACCTGTAAAATGGAGACAACAGCCCCTCTCTCACAGCGTTATAAGTGTTAAAGATGATAACCCACCAAAAACACTTAAGGCCAATCAAAATATGAGTGCCAATATCATTATCATTACTTCAGGCAGAAACTTGTACTGGTTTCCTATGGTCTACAGAGGATATTATGGTCAAATCCTGACTTTTCTCATCAATGGACAAGACACACACAACTCGCAATATGTGGGGCTTAATGTAAACCATCAGCAGAAAACAAAAAGGCAACAAAAGATTTGGGAGAAAGAGGCAAAGTACCCACTTTTGTTAGGCTGTTTCCATCACTCACCCTTTGGTGAGCACCAAATGATAAACAATTTAACAACCCCCCACATATCATCCATCCCGGGCTTTCCATGAGTCTTTATCATATATGATTCTCTCACAAGCCCTATGAGGGCAACTGCTGAGATGTCGGGATTCCTGTCCAACAGAAGAGGAGGTAAACCTACCAAAGCTTACAGGCTCTGTCCAAGGTCCCCCAGCCAGCAAGGGGCAGGGGCAGGACCCAAAGGCAGGACCCCTGCCTCCAACTCCCCAGCTCTTCACGTTACATTGGCAAAGCCATGACCAAGACCCCTCAACCCCACACTTCCTCTGCCAGGTCATCCAGTACTAGGTAACTGGAGTCAAAGCCCAGTCCCCCTCCAGTAAAGGCAACAAAGAGTGACTCCTAAGTCAGCAAGGAGCAAGGAAAAATCAAAGCATCATTTGGAGTTATAAATTAACTCCCGGGCTTCCTCCTCTGCCTCCCAAGCTTCACGCAATCCATCACTCCGGGCTTTGGCCAGGCTTACCAGCTGCCATAGTGGGAAGCATGCTGGACCTTTCTTCATCCATCATGAAAGACCCGTCTTCATAAAAAGTGCTACAAAGTGAAAGAGAAAGTGGAAAATCTCTGAATAGTGGTTCTCTGAGTTTGTTAGCCAGACAATTCAACTATATTGCTCCCCGGGAAATCTGTGGCAGGCATCCCAGACTGGATGCGTATGTCTGAGGTCTCTACTGGGGTGAAGCTTCTGGTTATGAACACATGTAACCTACGACTTCCTAGTTGGTCCCTGGAGGCCCCAAGTTTAGAGTACTGAAATAGGCATGATCTATAAATGCAGTATTTATGAAGCAGCAAAGTAGTAGGGGACCATCAGGAGACATTCACTTAAGTGATGTCTCTAAGAAACAGACCAGGAAACCCAAGCTGGCAAGAGGGCTCCCTTGAATCGGTTAACAAGAAAAGAGACAATATCAGAAAGAAATTATAGAGCTCCCTGGCTGCAATGACCAGGACACTTACATATAATGCCTCCTTGAGGTGTAGACTGAAAGCCCAAGCTATTGTGGAAAGAGCTGGGAGGCTAAAAAGGCCCCACATATTCAAACAGCAGGAGGCGGGGGCAGTCAGAGAAGCCTATGGGGTCATCTGGCTAATGAATGGGGCAGCCAGGCTCAAAAACAGGTCCCCCAGGTCCAACTTCCCAGCTCTTTATACAACTCCCTGTTAAGCAATAACAAACAAGTATCTTCAACCCATGATTTCCTTGCCAGGTCACAGAATTCTAAATTAACAGAGTCAAATCTCAATTCCATTAAAGGAAAGTTAGTGATGAGTAACCTGTAGTTTAGCAATAAACTGGAAAAATTAGCTGCTTAAGCCACTGAATACAAGCAAACAGAAAGAGAAACGCAACATTATCAATAAACTCATCCAGCAAAATGTCAGTGGAAGCACAAACCATATGTTCAAGCCAGCATTTCAAGTATACATCTGATTCCCAAAATTGAGATTCTTTAAACATCTGAGCCAGTTTCAAATGTAGTCATCACAAATGAACTTGGTATTCTTACATCAAGTTAGGTAAGTGGCTAGGGAGTCAGGCAAGCTCAAGTGTGATTTTTAACAGCCAGATTCACTTCAACTGCCCATCATCACATTCAACTTTGATACTGAGTATGAAACCACTTGCAAATGATGTGCTGGAAAGAGCATCACAAAAACTTATTTCAAGAAACATGAGTATGTTCTTAATTAAAGCTGGCTGGTGCTCAGAAAGTTCAAGTTCTTGGCCTCCCAACTCAGACCCTGAGCAGCAGAGTGCCAGGGACTGTCATCCTGGCTCCCCATCCCTCCCGTTTCAGACCACGGGTGTCTTACCACACCAGCGGTAAGTGGACAAGTAGACAACTGGATAAGGCATCCCAGTTAGTGCAATGTAGATCTTCAATGGGAGAACCTCAAGGGTATTTTTAAGAGCCCTAGTGCACAGTCCCAGAACACCCAACAACTTCCTGACAGACACGTGACCACAAGCAAAAGGAGACACAGAAGAGGTGAGGTAAGCCAGGGAATGCATGACAAGATATGAAATCACTGCAATGCACAAAGTATGATGATACGACAGCTTATCAAATTAAATGAAATTTCCCTGTTGAGGATCTGGGCATTTCATTTCTTTTCTTTTTATTAAAGAAGTTGTGAGTTTATAGAAGAGTCATGCATAAAATACAGGATTCCCATATACTACCCTATTATTAACACCTGGCATTGGTGTGGAACATTTGTTACAATTGATAATAGTACAATTATAAAAATGTGCTTTCAACTATAGTCCATGGTTTAACTTGGGGATCACTGTTTGTATAGTGCAGTTTCATGGATTTTTTAAAAATTTTTATTCTATTACCATAGATGCAACCTAACATTTCCCCTTTTAACCACATTCAGATATATATTTCAGTGTTGTTAATTACGTTCATAATTGTGTGCTACCACCACCACCATCCACTACCAAAGCATTCCCATCCTTTCAAATAGGAACTCTGTGGTTTGAAGATATTATGTACCCCAGAAAAACATGTTCTTAAACTTAATCCATTTTTGTGGGTATGAACCCATGGTAAGCAGGCCCTTTGGATGAGGTTACTTCAATTAAGATGTGGCCCGCCTCAGTCAGGATGGGTCTTAATCCTATGACTAGAGTCCTTTCTAAGAGAATGAAATTCAGACAGTGAGAGAAAAAGCCACAGGAAGCAGGAATTTGAACGTCAAAAGAACCCAGAAGAGAGAGAAAGACCAGGAGATGCTGTCATGTGCCTTGCCATGTGACTACCTAAGGACCAAGGATCGCCAGCAGCCAGCTGGGGAAAAAGCATCACCTTGATGATGTGATGATTTGAACTTTTTTCCTAACCTCAAAACCATGAACAAATAAATTCCTATTGTTTAACCCGAACCATTTCATGGTATTTGCCTGAGCAGCCAAGGAAACTCAACAACTCCCTATTCCCTATCCTCACCCCACCCCCTGGTAACTTATATTCTAGTTTCTGACTCTAAGAGTTTGCTTATTCTAATTATTTCATAGCAGTGAGATCATACAATATCTGCCCTTTTGTGTCCAGCTTATTTCACTCAACATGATGCCTTCAAGGTTCATCCATGTTGTCGCATGTATCAGGACTTGATTCCTTTTTACAGCTGAATAAGATTCCATTATATAAACATACTACATTTTTTTATCCATTCATCCATTGATGGACACCTGGGTTGCTTCCTTCTTTTGGCAACTGTGAATAATACCTCAATGAATATCAGCGTGCAGATATCTGTTTGAGTCTCTGCTTTCAATTTTTTGAGGTATATAACTAGAAGTGGGATTGCCCAGTCATACGGTAATTCTATACTTGGAACCACCAAACTGTCTTTCACGATAGCTGCACCATTTCACATTGCCACCAGCAATGACTGAGTGTTCCTATTTCTCCACATCCTCTTCAACACTTGTTATTCCCTGTTTCGTGTTGTTTGTTTGTTTGTCTTTAATAGAAACCATTCTAGTGAGTGTGAGATGGTATCTCGGATCTGGGCATTTCTGATGGGGAAGATATTCAAGGGACCAGGGCCATATTGATCACAGGCCCTTCGTATCATCAGGTGACATAAAACAATGTGTCCAGTCTACCATTCTCAGAGGGAAAATAAGAGCTATAGCCAGAAAGAAAGAGAGAGAGAGATTATAACATCATGATTTTAGGGAAAATGACAAGAAAGAAATATACCAACATGTTAGCAGAGTTATCTCTCTGTGTAAATTATGGGTGATTTAAGTTTTCCCCCAGTGGGCTCTAACAGCATTTTCAAATATTTTTGAAGTGAACATTGTTGACCATTCTATCACTGAGTCATATTCAGCACCCTCTCCACCTCACTGTGGGACAGCTATATCTCCCCTCCCATCCTTTGGCACTTGGAAATAGCCATGTGACTCGATGGGGCAATGAGAAGTGAGTGGAAGTGAGGGATCACTGCAGGCAGAAGCTTTAGAGCCAGCACTTAAGGCAACCTTGGCAATCACGAAAGCACCAACAGAGATAGAGCCTGCATCAGCCTGGGTCCCTAAGATGAGAAACCCCCTGCTCACCCTTGATAGACATATAGCACAACAAGAAATAAACTTGGTTGTCACAAACAACTGAGGTTTTCATGGTGCTTGTTATTGTAGCATGACCTGACCTGTACTAACTGATATAGTGAACATTAGGTTCATGATCAAGAAAACATAATACAGTGGAGCTTTTTCCATAGTAACGACTTCTTTCCTCTATTTAAAATTCTTTTTATTTCCCTCAGTCATTTTGAGATTGATTAACCTTGAAAAACAGAAACAACTAGAAAGAATCCAGCACACTAGGAAAGACAGAACATCACACTGGGCATAAACACCTAACATCTATAAAAAGGAAGCAGCTCTGAATCTGTAAAAAGCTCAAACTAAAACTCCACAGAAGTGAAGCACAGGCTGTGTCCTAAGACAGTAGCTCTCTCCACATTCTAAGCCATATTAATAATACCACAAACATTTATTGAGTCATTTCTGTAGACAGGTATCATGCTGCGCTTCATAAGCATTCTCTTATTTATGCTCCCACCACTGTCCCACAGGACAGATGGACAAACTGAAGCCACAGGAGAGGCACTCAATGGCCCCGTGTGGAAGGTCTGGGATGCAAATCCTGGCAGCATGACTCCAGATTCTGCGGTTCTAACCACACTATTATCGGCCCCCCAGAGCTCCAGCCCAGCCCAGGTACCTGAGCCTGCTGCGATCGGCCAGGAGCATGTGCAGGTAGCGTTCCAGAGAGTGTTCGTTGAGGGCGCAGCGCAGCCAGGCGCGGCCACGGCCCACATCGGAGGCGATGTGACGCAGGGAGTAGAAGCGCTGCAGCTCATGCTTGTTCAGGACCTCCTTCACGTAAAACCAGAACACGGGCTCTGGAGAGAGAAGGGGACAGCACCTGTCACTCGGGCCTGGGACACTCATCACCATTAGACTAACTGTACCTAGGCATTTGGGGGGGGATGGTAAAAGAGTTGCCTGCTTAGCACAGAAAAGGTGGAAGATACAGAAGAGTACACAAAAACTAAAAATGACCCCAAACCCATCATCCAGAGGTGACCACCATTAACATTTTCAAGGATTTCCTCCCCATCTTCCCTCCTGCACTGTTTTTTTGTAGACAAAATCAACACCTGTGGTCACCTGAATAATGGCCCCCAAAGAAGCCACATCCTAATCCCAGGAACTTATGAATGTTCCTTATAAGGCAAATGGGAATTTGCAGGTGTGATTAAGTTAAGGATCTTGAAATGGGAAGATGATCCTGGCTTATTCCTGTGGGTCCAATGTAATCACAGGTGTCCTGATAAGAGAGAAGCAGAGGGAGATTCGGCACAGAAGGGAATGTGACTGGACAGCACAGACAGGAATGGCATAGCCACAAGCAAAGGAATGCCAGCAGCCACCAGATGCTGGGCAAGGCAAGGAATGGACTGTCCTGGAGTCCCAAGAAAGAACCAGCCCTGAACAGCACCCCTACTACAGCCCAGTAAAACCAATTTGAACTTCTGGCCCCTGGAACTGTAAGAGAATTGTATTGCTTTAAGCCACAAAGTTCACAGGTAATTCATCACAGCAGCCATAGGAAACTAATACATCATTCATATATATATATATATATATGACATGTATAAGTTTGCATCCTGGTTTGTATATTTTCTTGTCCAAAAGATAAGCATTTTCCTATGAGAGTCAAAGGTCTTTGAAAACATAACTACTGATGGCCTCCCAAACATAATTTAACTCTTTGCCTAAATGCTGGGAACATGACACATTGCCAATTCTCCCTACAAACGACAATGCACGTCCTCGCACATAAATAACTGTCCTCATTTCCAGTTGCTTAGGAGAGATGTCCATATACTGAATTACTAGGTCTGAAGATAGGAACAGATATAAGGCTTTAAGGAAATTCTTAGTTTGTTCTTACCCATACAATGGTCCTTCTTACAGCTACCTGCATCTCTTCACATCCCACTTTTTAATCCACCTGCACACAGATTTCTACAGAGTTGTACTAGTATGCACATAATTTCTGGGATCTATTTTCTTTCCTGAACCCTGGTTCCACAGCACTTTTCCATGAAACCAATAGCAGCAGGAGCAGCAGCAGCTACTACCTGCTGAGCATTAACCATATACCAGCAACTGCACGAAACTATCCACACAGGGCCTCAGTCCTCACAACAAGCAACGCTGTCTCCACGTCAGAGGAAAGGACCAAGGCTGGGGCCAGTGAAGGGACTCGCCCCACAGTACACAGTTCAGCAGAATGGAACCCTAGAGGGGCCTAACTCCAAACTCCTAAATCACACAACCATGAGAAGTGAGGGGAGATATGACTTCTTCAAAACGATCTCAGTAACAATCGTTTGATGTTCCAAGGAGGAAAGAGGTGAGCTGCTGCTCTTAAACCTGGGTTCCAATCCAGGGGCTAAACAGACTCACAGACCCCTCTGAGAATGTGAAAGACCTTTGAACCTTCCTTCTAGAAGGATGCACACACACACACACACACACACACACACATATACCCATAAACTAGAGGACAGGTTAATGGCCTCACTCCCTGACTGCATGCTCACTCGGAGTGGAGAACTGGTTAGGCAATGGACTGCCTAGGGGCTTCTGGTCTAGGGGGTGGGACAAACAGGTGAAGAGACCATTCAGCCAAATGACCTGGGCTAGTCACTCAGCTGTGCTAAGCCTTGGTTTCCATAAAATAAAGCCAAAACTACAGAATCCCCCAGGGTTATTGGGGTGATTAAAGGTGCAAAGTGCTGAGCATAAGGCCTGGAATGACCAGCCACCATTTCCTTAATAATTACCTTATTGTAAAAGAGCATTTGTGTTATCTCCTCGTTCTGTTAACACTGGCTAAACGTATGTGCACGTGTGTGTGTCTGTGTGTGTGTGTGTGTGTGTGTGTGTGTGTGTGTGTGTGTGTGTGTACACACACTGGGGATCAAGTCAACCTTTGAGGTCATTTAGAATAAACCTCCCTGGATAAAAAAAAACAACAAGGCACTTTATCCAGGGCCATCATCTCTCTCAAAACCTAAATACCAAACTAATCCCCTTCCCAACCCCATCTGATCAGCCTGCCCAAACCACACATCAGCCTGCTTTCTCCTCTCCGCCTCTCTCAGAAACCAGGACACAGGGGACCTGGCCAGACCAACACCCTGGGAGAGCCGGCCAATAACTTGTTTTGAAACACACCAGGCAACATCTGTACGTCCATCGCATTTCAAACCAACTGACTCTCTCCTGCACCCCGTCCTTCTTGAAAAATGCAGTCACCCCCCTCTGACCTTGAAAATACACAAAACACCTGACAGTGTGTTTTCACCTTTCAATTTCACAAATTGCTTACTGCTGCAGAATCCTTCTAAGGCATGTCAGAGTGATGCTGACAATGTTAGAATTATCCCAGTAGGACTCCGCTCCCACTGCCAGAATTAATGTGGTCCATTTAAACCCCAGCTCACCTGCCACTTAACACATGCAGTGTCCATAATTTAATTTGGGAATATATACCCATCCCTCATTGCCAGGAAATGTCGAGCTAATTTCAGAAGTGGGCAAGGGCTTCTGGTTCTCCCAACAACTGAAAGCCAACTGCCAACAAGAACAAGAGTCAAGGAAGGAGTGTTGAGGCAAGCTACCCAGGGAGTAGCTTTGTTAATAAAGGATGGTTAATAGCACAGACTCTTTGGCAAACTTTCTAATGGGCCTCAAATTTAATTGAAGCCAGAATTCATACTTTGAAAACTGCAAGGACAAAACTTTGGCTCAGATTCTAGTTCAGGCATTGTATGACCTTGGACAACTTATTTTAAACTCTCTGGACCCTCAGTTTTCTTCATCTGTAAATTGGGGGTAACAGTACCTACCTCTGAGGTTTGCCATGAGGAAAAAATGAGAAACTAAGAGTATACACCAAGTGCTTCCAGTAAATGCAGTAATGCAAGTTAACTATAATTATTATTGTTAACATACCTGACATATACTTGGTGCTCAATGAGATACAGCTATTAATATCATTATTACACTTGAACCAGAAATCAAAGCACTAAAGCAGGCCAACAAAATCCCCTCCTCTTTCTTCTGGTAACAGCACCCTCTCTCCCATGAGAAACGTGTTCTATCTAGTACCCTTGGGAAGCTGCCTTCAGCACCACCACAAGTTCACCCTTCCGCAGAGTAGGCAGGTAACCCAGGCGGGACAACCACATGGCCAGAGCTGGGCATGCACCCCCACAATACACCTCAGTCTCCTGACTCAAATCCTGACCCTGTCGGACCCTGTCTTTAACAGTGTTTCATTTTTAAATTTTTAGTTTAAAATAAATTCAAACATACAGGACAGCTGTAAAAGTAATACAAAACCCACAACAGAGAGCTGCAACATACCCCCAACAAAATAAACACCAACATTTAACATTTTGCCACATTTGCCATATTCTATCCATCTATTTTCTAAACATTTGAGAGAATGTTGTCTACACCATGCTCCTTGAACATCTAATACTTCCATGAACATTTCCTAAGAACAGGGACATTTACTTATGTAACTACCTTAAGTACAATTATCCAGTTCAAGAAATTTAATTTTGATATAAAGCTTAGTCTATTTTAATTTTTTTTCAAATGTACCAATATGTCCTCTCTTTTTTAAAAAATTGTGGAAATACATATACACAATATAACTTTCCCACCTCAACCACTGCCAAGCATACATCTCAGTGGGGTTGATCACATTCACAATGTCGTGCTTCCCTCATACCATCCTTTACCAGAACTTTCCCAACCCCCAATCAGAAACCCTGTACCCATTATGCATTAACTCTCCACCCCCACAGCCTCCCTTGCCCCTGATAACCTATATTCCAACTTTTTCCTTTATGATTTTGCATATTTTAGCTATTTCATATAGGCAGAATTATATAATATCTGTCTCTTTGTGTCTGACTTATTTCACTTAACATGTCTTCAAGGCTGTGGTGGCTTAGAGCTATGTACCCCAGAAAAACACGTTCATGTTCTTAAACTTCATCCATTCCTGTGGGTGTGAATCCATTGTAAGTATGCCCTTCTGACAAGGTTACTTCAGTTCAGCTGTAGCCTACCTCAGTCAGGACAGATCTTATTCCTAACTAACTGAAGTCTGTTATAAGCAGAATAAAATTCAGACAAAAAGCGAGAAGGCCACAGAGGGAGAAGCCAGAAGTTGAAAGTCAGTGGAACCCGGAAGAGAAAGGAGAGGCCAGAAGAGGCCGCCATGTGCACTGCCATGCGACAGAGAAGCCAAGGACCACGGGTCACCAGCAGCCAGCCCCAGAACACCAGTCTTCAAGCAGAATGCACCACCTTGATGAGGCCTTGATGTGGACTTCTCACAGCCTTAAAACTGTGAGCCAATATATTCCCATTGTTTAAGCCAACCCATTGCATGGTTTTGCTTGAGCAGCCTAGGACACTAAAACAAAGGTTCACCCATATAGTAGCATTTATCAGAACTTCATTATTTTTTAAGGACAAATATTCATTGTACATATATTTGTTTTTTCATCTGCTGATGGATATTTGGGTTGCTTCCACCTTTTGGCTATTGTGAATAATGCTACTATAAACACTGATGTACAGATATCCGTACAAGTCCTTGCTTTCAATACTTCTGGGTATATACCTAGAAAGTGATTGCCAGGTCATGTGGTAGTTAGGTTTAATTTTCTGAGGAACTGCCCAACTGTTTTCTACAGCAGCTGCACCATTTTACATTCACACCAACAATGTACAAGAGATCCTATTCCTCCACATCCTTGCTAGCACTTGTCATTTTCAGTTTTATTTTGTTTTATGTAATGATAGCCATTCTGGTGAGTGTTAAATGGCATCTAATTGTTGTTTTGTTTTGCATTTCCCTAATGGCTAATGATGTTGAGCATCTTTTCATATGCTTATTGGCTATTTGCATATCCTCTTTGGAAAAATGTTCAAGTCCTTTGTCCTTTGTTTAACTGGGTTTTGTATTTTTGTTGCTGAGTTGTAAGAGTTCATTATATATTCTGGATATTAAGCCCTTATCAGAAATATAATTTGTAACTATTTTCTCCCATTCTGTAGAATATCTTTTCATGTTCTTGATAATATCCTTTGATACACAAATATTTTTAATTTTGATGAAGGTGAATTCATCTATTTTGTTGTTATATGTTGTGCTTTAGATGTTATCTAAGAATCCACTGCCAAATCAAAATCATGAAAATCTGTCCCTATGCTTTCTTCTAAGAGTTTTATGATTTCAGCTATTATATTTAGGTCCTTGATCCATTTTGAGTTAGTTTTTGCATATGGTGTGAGGGAGTGGTTCAACACCACTCTTTGGCATACCAATATTCAGTTTTCCCAACACCATTTGTTGAAGAGACTATTCTTTCACCGCTACATGTACTTGGCACCCTTGTTGAAAATCAATCGTGTGGATATATTGTTAAATAATGAATAAACCCACAATAATTTGAAACACTGTATTGATTTTGGAGACTTTAGTAGATTAAGTTAAAAAACTAAACATCCCTACTAACTCCATAGAACAAAATGCCAATTATCTTGGTAAGGTGGGGGTGGATGGAGATCACACACAAAAACAAGGAAAAAAAAGGATAAGTTATCACTCACTGCCTCTATATGATCTGCCCACCCCCCCATGACCCTCTGCTACATTTTATCCAGCTCTCCCAGTTGCTCACCTGGTCTCCTTGATGTTCTTCCAACATGCCAAGCCTGCTCCATCTCAAGGCCTACTCAGCCATGAAAATAGAACCCACCTAGGTAGTCCAACTGAAGGAATTTAATACAGACAATCTGTTACAAAGATTTTGGAAAAGCTAAAAAGGCAAACATGAGATAATGAGGCACTCAGAGATTACTGATATCAGAGAGCCACAACCATTCCTAGAGCCAGGAGAATGAAAGGAAGAGGTGGTGGTACCAGGACTGTCCCACAACCACTGGTCCATGGCAGAGGCACCCAGGAGGAAACCAAGAGCAGACGAGGAAGGCCCAACCATGGGGACCATGAGGGACCTCTCTGGGACCAGGGAGGAAGCACAGCCACTGCTGGAATTGCCAGCAGTCAGAGGCAGAAACACTGGCTTCTCCCTTCCTCCCCTCCTCTAAACTCTCACCACCATCTCCCATTGACCAAAACAAGCTGGAGGTCAATGAGCAAGGGAGCCTGGGAAGAACAGAGAATATATTGGAGAGCAATAGGCAACTGACTGGCACAGGCCTTTGAACTTGCTATTTCCCCCTGCCTGGAATTCCTTCCCCAAATAGCATTATGGCTAATTCCCTTACTTCCTTAGGACTCTATTCAAATGTCTCCATAAGAGGCCATCTCTGACCACTCTGTATAATATAATGAAACCTCCACTCTATGACAGACTGCTAACTGTGCATCAAAATCTGTCCTTCTCTTCTTCCTGAATGCACAAGGCTACATGTCCCAGCTCCCCTGCAGTTAAGTGTGGTCAAATGATTCGAGTCTCCACCACTCCCAATCACGTCCCACCTGTCTACCTCATCCATTTCTGTCATCTGCCTGGCCCATGTGAGCATCTTAAGTTTGAGGCCCTGAGCTCTGATAGCTCAAAATAGCACACTTGGCATTCACTTCAAGATACAAGAGTTCTACAGCATCTCCTTTTATTAAAAAGTGGAAAACTTCTCTAGCACCAAAGAAACAAAGATTTCTAACATTTGTGTCTCATTTCTGTTTAGGGTTCATGCTGCCAGGAGCAAAGCCAAGGAACCATTTTAACCTACAGGTTGGATAATTATGTCCTAAAAACTAATAACTCTGAGGGTAAATCTTAACCTTAATTTACAAGACAACAGGACCTCTGAAACAGCCCCAGGTCACCTTCTGCCCAGAGGTATCATTCCAGCTATACCAAATCAGAACATGCTGGAACACACCCTTAGCCACAGGCCCAAGCCCTCCACCACCCCAGTTCCCCACCCTCCCCAGGACCCTAGGGATATAATCCAGCAACCCAAGGATTAACACCTAGGCCATGAGGGATAGACAGCACTTGGGGACTGTCTCCCTCCTTAAGACCCGCCTTGCTTTACCAGATATTAAACATTTTTTATCAGCATTCATAGAAAGACCTAAGTATTTTCTCTGCACCTTCAGCCAACATCCTCTCAAGTTCTCTTTCTCCAGAAGTAGCTGATTTGCATGTTCACAAACACAACAGAGAAACACAAAGAGGGAACTGAGAACCTTAGGGGGATAGGAAGTGGGGGGCGTGAGTGGGAGGGACACTTCCTCTTACAATCAAAAGGATAGGCCCAAATGGATGGAGATGTTGTAGCACACATTGTTAATGCAATTAACACCCGTGAACTGTATATACTTCCAAGTTGTTACAATGGGAAAAATTACATTGTATATATGTTACCACAAAAAAAAATTTTTTTTAAGGATGCACCCAGTATTCTCCTGGCACATGCAACTTCCTCCAAAATTAATTTTCTGCAGAAATGAAATTGTTACCCTGGGTGACCCAATGAAGCAGAACATAAATTCTGCTGTAGTTGAGTTAAATGCAATCAACCATTTTCAAAAATCCCCACCAAGGATCAAGGAAGTCAGTTTCTCTAATTTTACAGTTGGGGTACATTAATCCCACCTGCTTGCAACCGACTGTGAAGCGGTACAGACAGCAGAGTGGGTGGGTGCTGGGCCTCCCGGAAGATGAGCCGCAGGCCTGAAGTCAGGGTTCTCCAAACATGACTCTGAACACGGTCTTTTGGTGGCCTCTAGTACACAGGTGGGCAGGTGCCCTGCAACACAGTTGAGCTACAAGGATGAGTGGAACAGACCCAGTCCCTGGCTGTCAAGAGAAAGAGTCAGGAAAACAGGGAGTGCTGCAGGTTCAAAGAGAGGAAGACTTGGAGGCCCTTATCCTAACTAGGTGGGGAACTCATAAATGGCTTTCCAAAAGAAATCTGAAACTTCAAGAGAATAAATGTGTGAGCAGAAGTTTTGGGGGAGGGGATGGTGGGAGGAAGAATAAAGGGCACTTGCAGACTTGAAAAGTTTCAGGAAGTGGAAACAAGGAGTGCTGTTCAAAATTCAGTTAGCATGAGCCATCTCGACAGGTGAACTCGCTGCCCTCCCCACTACGTGGGACCCGACTCCCAGGGTTGTAAATCTCCCTGGCAATGTAGAATATGACTCCCGGGGATGAATGTGGACCTGGTATCGTGGGACTGAGAGTATCTTCTTGACCAAAAGGGGGATGCAAAATGAGACGAAATAGTTTCAGTGGCTGAGAGATTTCAAATGGAGTCGAGAGGTCACTCTGGTGGACATTCTTATGCACTATATAGATAACACCTCTTAGGTTTTAATGTGTTGGAATAGCTAGAAGTAAATACCTGAAACTACCAAACTGCAACCCAGCAGCCTGGACTCCTGAAGACAATTATATAATAATGTAGATTACAAGGGGTGACAGTGTGATTGTGAAGACCTTGTGGATCACACCCCCTTTATCTAGTGTACGGATGAGTAGAAAAATGGGGATAAAAACTAAAGGACAAATGGGGTGGGATGGGGGGATGATTCGGGTGTTCTTTTTTCACTTTTATTTTTTATTCTTGTTCTGGTTCTTTCTGATGTAAGGAAAATGTTCAGAGATAGATTGTGGTGATGAACGCGTAACTATGTTATCATACTGTGGACAGTGGATTGTATACCATGGATGATTGTATGGTGTGTGAATGTATTTCAATAAAACTGAATTTAATTAAAAAAAAAAAATTCAGTTAGCAACCTAGAATGGTCAGAGGCACTGCCCAATCAGAAGACAGTGGCTCAAAGTGCCCCCTGCCCCAGAGAATCTGGCTTTGGCTGTGGAATTGTGGGGAGGTTGCAGGGTCCCAAAGGAGGGGCCGTGGCAGAGGATGCTTGTAGAGCTCAGGTCACCATTTCTTTACCAACAGGAGAGAAGTGTTGCAACATTTTACCTACCAGCATGTTAGCCCTGGGTATAGGGTAGGGTATGAGAGGAACAGCAGCAACAGACAAAGCCGGGAGGGCCAGAACCTTGGAAACCGTGTCCAGGAGTGTGCACTGTGTCCAAAGTCTAGCAGAAAACCCTTAAAGAGCTTTAAATAGGGGTGGGATGTTCATTTAAGAAGATCCCTTTGGCTATAAGGTGCAGACTGAATTAGAGAGGAGTAGATTACAGCTAAACAAGCCTGAAAACAGGAAGACATGTCTGGAGTAGAGAGAAGAGAACTCAAGAAGCACAGAAGAAACGTGAATGGACTGGGGGCCATCTGAAAGACAGAAAACACAAAACTTTAGGAAGGATTGGTTTGGGACAGATGAGAGGGAGAAGAGGATGCTGGGAGGAAGCTGAGGGATGTCCAGGGGACCCGGGTGAAGGGCAGAGCCATTCACTAAGCAAGGAACACAGGAGCTAACGTGCAGGAGAATGATGAGGACGGAATTTTGTACCTGGAAGCCTTGACACACCTGTGGGACATCCAAAGAAAGATACTCATGAGAAGGACAGAGCCCAAGGGAGGGACCTGGGCTGGAGGTATAACTTTCAGAGTAATCAGCACAGACAGCAATTTTCACCAAGGAATCCAGACAGCATGTGTAGACAGGAGACTCAACAACAGAATCTGAGGAATAATAATACTTGAAGACGTAGAAGTGATATGCCAAGAAGGATCGGAAAAGACAAATGAAGGAGAGCAGGAGGCTGCAGTGTTGCAGAAGCCAAGGGAAGGCAGAAGGGTCCTCAGTATCAAAGGGTGCTGAACAGACATGGAAAATTAGCCTTAAAATTAGACAGGCAGCTCAATAACAGCAATTTTGCCTCTGGTATATTCTGAACCATGCCAATCACCTTGCAATCAACAGCCAAAACATAACCTAATGATGATATATTAATGATTAACAAAAACATCACATTCCACGGTTATGCATTCAAATGCCATTGACTGCAATGGCTCTTTCTTCTTTCTCCAGTGGAAGGGAAAATAACTCAAATTGCCTCACTAACTTCTGTACTGGCTATTTGGGGGGACAATGGCTATAAAGCCTACAATCCAAGGCCAAGCCATTGCAGAGCTCTGGGTCACGTCTATTTTCTTTCTTTCTTTTCTGCTCTTTCCCTCAAAAATTAATCTCTTCCCCTGTAGCACTCTGCAATAATCCTGGTATAAGTTACCTTGTGAACCATGAAATACAGGACTGTACATGTGGCATAAGGCCCTTCCTTTTAACCAAGATATATTCATTTATTAAGCATATCTTTATTGAAGTACCGCTAAATTAACAGCCCCTATGTTAGGAGCTGGGGAGTCAAAGAGGAAGTAAAACAGACATGGTAGCCTGCCTTCACAGAGCCTCCCATCTAGTGGAGGTACAGAAAACAGACAGCTGAATATGGTATGATAATAAGATAAAGTAGAATCCCCTGTTCTCTAAGTCAGGAGTTGGCAAACTTTTCTGTAAAGGGCCAGATAAATACTTTGCAGGCCAAATGATCTCGGTCACTACTCAACTCTGCCTAAAAGCAGCGATAGACAGTACATAAATGAGTGTGGCTATGTCCCAATGAAACTTTACAATAATAGTGGTGGAAAACAAACAAATAGGGAGCATAACTTGCTGACCTCTAATCTAAGGGACCACTGCTTATTCAATCCTTGCTGCCTGATTTACTCATAAATTCAAATTGTGGGGATGTTTTAGTTTCCTTGACAGCTCAAGCAAATACCATGCAATGGGTTGGCTTATACAATGGGAATTTATTAGCCCCCACAGTTTTCAGGCTAAACAAAAGTCCAAATCAAGGCATCATCAAGGCGATGCTTTCTTCCCAAAGATTGGAGTTCTGGGGCTGGCTGCCAGCAATCCTTGGTGCCTCCGTCATATGGCAAAGCACATGGTGGCCTCTCCTGGCATCTCCATTCTCCACCGAATTTCAACTTCTGGCTGCTCCCTGTGGCTTTTCTCGCACTATCTGAATTTCATTCCACTTATAGAGAACTCCAGTAATAGGATTAATACCCATCCTGATTCAGTTGGGCCACACCTTAACTGAAGTAACTTCATCAAAAGGTCCAACTTACAATGGGTTCACACCCACAGGAATGGATTAACTTTAAGAACATGTTTTTCTAGGGTACTTACACCTCCAAGCTCCAAACCACTGCAGGGGATCTTGTTCTTTCAGAGAACCCTCTTTCTGGAAGCAATATGACATTATGGATAAGAACAGATGCTTCAGAATTAGAATCTTAGAGACCTGAATTCCATCTTAGCCACTTCTTAGCTCTGGAACATTGGGCAACTTATTTTTTGAGCCTCGTATTCTTCATTTGTAAAATAAGAACACTTGTGCATAGTCATCACAAGGATAAAATGAAGTAATGAACATGAAGGGCCTGGCAAATTCTCTAGGTCACAGGAAATGCTCAATGTGAGTCACCAGCAAACAACATGAAAGCCTGTGGTCAGCCCAATAATCAAAGAGAGTAGAAAACAGCCAGGTGTCATTGCCAAGATGAATGTGCAAGCCATCTTTCCTCCCATTTCTGGAGCACAGGACTTTGACTTTTTTTTTTTAAGTCAATTTGCTTTTCCCTATTCATTCAGTTAGGATGTTTCTGGATGCAAGTTAAAGAAGATATAACTCAAATTAGCTTAAAGAATTAGGTGATTTATTATTTCACGTAACAGTATGGCTGGAGGTAAGAGCTGGTTCTTTCAGGAGCTCAGTGACACTATCAAGGATCCAGACACTTAGCCTCTTTCTGGGCAGCCATCCTCAGAGGACGGGCTTTTGTCTTCAGACCTGTTCTCTATGATCACTGCCATAGCACCAAACATCACAACCTCACACAATAACTCAAGGCCACTAACAAAAGAACTTTTCTCTCATTTCTCTTTTTAAACATCAAGAAACTTTCTCAGAATTCTCTCCGCTGACTTCTTCCTCCTCTTTGGCCAGAATCTTGCCTCATATTTATTCCTAAACCAACCACTGGCAAACCAATAACTATTATGGCTGACTTAATCCAATCCAGAGTCCCTGGGGCTAGAGAGGGGAATTCCTGCAGCCCCTGAGGCCCATGGTAACCCAACATTTGAACAAAATCAGAGTTCTATTAGCAAGAAAGAAGGGACAGTAACCACTATTGTCTGGGGAATGTCCAATGGCTGATGTAATTATTCACACTAATCTGCATACCTGGGGAGAAAAGTTTAAATAAACTGCAGGACCTGACTTTGAAAACGCAGACTCCCATTTCACCAGCACCAAACCAATCACTTGCAAAGACCAATCCAGTCATCTGTCAAATAGGAAAAGGATGCACTGGACACAGCAGATCCTAACTTTGATAACTGGGTTCTCAATCCAGCATCTCCTAAAGGGGATACACTGAGCCTCATCCCAAGCCACTCTGGGTCCTGCATAACCCAACTATCAGGACAGTCTACTCAAGGAGCATCTCAGTTTGAGATGTACACTGCTTCCCACGCTCACCACTGATGCTTGGCAAGACAAAGCTGAGTAGGGACATAACCACTTATATTGACATCTGCCTTACCAACATTTCAAAAGTCAGGGATGTTCAGGCAAAAATTCTCCAAATTCAAAACAATAAACCTGAAATGCTAGGCCAAAACAAAACAAAAACAGACAACAAACAAGGGTATGGGGGAAGTATGCAGACCCTGATTAGTCAATCACAAAACAGAGGGGAAAATGCGTACAAACTCCCTTTCCCAGGCTATATTTCATCCCGGAGAACCTGCCACCTGGTTTGAGAAAAGTGGATACAGATGGTCACACACAAGAGCGGCACATCTGGCAACAAGAAAAGGCACACACTAAAAAAGACCACTTCCAGGGTCCTCTTTCAGCTGTGGGAGATTAACTCTCCCACCAAAAAAAAAACTAAAAAAGCTAGACAAATTTTTTTAAAGCAAATAAATTAAAACTGAAGGCACAGGAGCTCTGTCAAAGCTGGAAAGACTTGAAGGACTCAGATCCCACAGATTAGGGGAGTCCATGGACGTGAGGCCTACAATTGGGGCATTTTTTCCCTTGATGCTTTTTCTAACCCTGAAGCTTCTATGATGAAAGTTAAGCATTGCTTTCATCAGAAGTCCCACAAAGGCCACAAGGAAAAAAAAAAAGAATTTGGGGTCTTCCAAGAGGAAGACACTAAACACCTCAGGGGTTCATCTGGAAACCCCAAAGGACCACATCCCAGAAATAAGGGAGAAACAGAAATAAAATATATCGGCCATCACAAATGCTGAAGCCCAGATGAAAAGGGGCTTAGTCCTTGACTAGGTTAATGCAGTCCTCCTCCACCCCAATTACCTGCCAGATGCAATTTGACATCCTAAGAGTCAAATCTCAACAATTCTTCAGACAAAATATCTGACATTCAATAAAAAATACTAGGTATGCAGAAAGACAAGAATTTATTCACAATCAAGACAAAAGCAAAGATCAGGAACTTCTGTCTATGGCTAAGTGAGAAGGTCAAGAAATCCTCATCCAAAAAAGCAACCATAAAACAACCGTTTCAGCACTCTGGAAATCATCCAAAGGCAGAGAACAACCTGAGCATATTTTTGCTTGAAAACTCTTAAATTCCAGGTAAGAAATTAAAATTTCATGTAAGATCGATGCAGTTCTTGCCTGAGGTTTCTCCCATCCCCACATTCCCTGCTAGGTTTGCACAGAGGTTCTGCAAGGGTGCAGCAGGCCATGAGGACCAGCAGCTTCACTGCTGAGATTGCAGGGGCTCACCTGAATTGGAGTGACAAGTGACACCCCCACCAGTGGTCCTGTTGGTGGAAGTGACTTTTCTTGGTGGCAGATGTGCAGGGAGAGACATTAACTCTACCAGCCTGAGACTGTGCTCGTGGTTGGGTCAAGTATATTCCTAGTGAAGGCTCCAGCTACCACAACAGAGACCGGAGAATGCCCAAGAGATTCACACACTCCTAGCCACCCGAGGCTGCATACTTGCACAAAGAAGAAAGGAGTGCAAGAACGAAAGGAGACGACAGGGCAGAAAAAATGTTTGAAGAAATAAAGGCTAAAAATTTCCAAAGTTTTATTTATAAAGAATCTATACATCCAAGAACCTTAACAAACCCCAAGTAGAATAAGTAAAAAGAAAAAAAACTTCACAACTAGACATATCGTGGTCAAACTTGTTGAAAGCCAAAAATAAAGAGAATTTCTTAAAAGTAGCAAGAGAAAACTGACTCATTACATACAGTGGAGCATCAATTTCACAACCAGCTGAGTTCTCATCAGAAAGTATGGAGGTCAGAACTACAAATGGACAAAAGGGAACTTTTTGAGATGATAAAAGTGTTCTAAAAATGGATTCTGCTGATGGTTGCACAACCCTATAAATTTACCCAAAAAGTCACTGAATTATATACTTAAAATGGGTGAATTTTATGGCAATTAAATTATATCCCAATAAAGCTGGTTTTAAAAGAAGAATGATCAATTTAAAAAGAGAGAAAGTACAAATATTCAATGTCAGAAATAGGCATGTCACTAAAAAAAAGTGTAATAAGAAGATAAGTGGGTATTACAATTACATGCCAATAAATTTGAAAATTCAAAAGCAATAAATATGTTCCTAAAAAAAACACAACTTAAAAAATTCACACATGAAGAAACAGAAAATGTGAATAGTTCTATGTCTATTAAAGAAAGTGATCTATAATTAAAAACTTTCCTACAAAGACATCTCCAGTTCCACATTCATCAGTAAATTATTCCACTTAAGGAAGAAAAAGCTCCAATTGCATACAAACTCATTCAGAAATAGAGGGACTAAGAAGAAATACTTCCTGTCGTCATATGCTAGCGCTTCTATGACATATACCACATACTGGTTGCTTAAAAACAGGAATTTGTTGAGTCGCAGTACTGGAGGCTAGAAGTCCATGATCGAGGTGTCAGCAGGAACATGCTTTCTCCAAAGACCTTTCTAGCAATCCTCTCTCACATGGCCAGCTAGCTCTTCCTGTCTCCTCTGATTCCTACTGACTGTTTCTGAATTTTCTCTGTTTACTAGAACTTCAGCCATATGGGATTAACACCCACCTTCATTCAGTTCCATCTCACCTTAACTAATAGCATATTCAAAGATCCTACTTACAAATGGGTTCACACCCACAGGTCTGGAAGGTTAGGACTTGAACATGTCTTTTGTGGAGGACACAAGTCAATCCCCAACACTTCCCAATTATTTTATGAGACCAGAATAAACCTGATCCCAAAACATGAGAAAGAAATTACAAGAAAAGAAATGAAAAAGTCAATCTATCCCACAAATATAGATGCAAAAATCAATTTTAAAATCAAATCCAATGGTACACTTGAAAAAAAAGAATACTACTTTCATTATCAAGTTGGGTTTATTCTAGGAATGCAAGGTTGGTTTAACACATGGGAGTCCATCTCAACAGATACAAAAAAAGCATTGAATAAAATCCAACATACATTCATGATAAAAACTCTTAGCAACTAGAAATAGAAGAAAATATTCTTAACCTTATAAAGGTTTTACTCTGAGATCAGGAATAAGACAACAATGCCACTGTTACTACTGCTCCTCAACAACAGCCTGGAGGTCCTAGAAAGTGCAATAAAGCAAGGGGAAAAAAAAAGGAATCATAGAAACTGAAAAGGAAGAAATAAAACTCATTTCCAAAAAAAAAAAAAAACTATTATATATATTAAAGTTCAAAAGAATCCAAAGATAAACTATTAGGACTAAGCATAATCAAGCAAGGTCACTGGATGGTCAAGATACACAAAATGAAATCACATTTCCACATACCACAAGCTAACTATCAGAAAATAAAAAAAATTTAAATACCATTTATAACAACATCAAAAATATCAAACATATGGTTATAAATCTAACAAAACGTATTCACCAAAACCTACAAAACATTTTAGAGAGATACTGAAAAGGACTTAAAGAAAGGCTATACCATGTTCATGGACTGGAATACTCAATATTGTTAATATGTAAATCCTCCCAAAATTGATCTAGTGAACCAATATAATCCCAAATTTCCAACAAGCTGTTTTTTATTGCAGTAAAATACATATGACATAAAATTAACCATTCCAAAATATACAATTCAATGACATGTGGTACAACCAAAATGTTGTGCAACCATCACCACTATCTAGTTTCAATAATTTTTCATCACCCCAAACAAATGGAGCAGGGAAAACTGGATAGCCACATGCTCATTAAGCAATCACCTTCTATTTCTCACTCCCCCAGCAACCATTTATCTGCTTTCTGTCTCCACAGATTTGCCTATTCTGGATCTTTCATATAAATGGAATCATACAATATATCGCCTCTTCTTTCTGGCTTCTTTCACTTAGTATTATGTTTTCAAGTTCATCTATGTTGTACCAGGAATCAGTACTTTGTTCCTTTTTACGGCAGAATAATATTCCAATGATGAATATACCACATTTTGTTTATACATTCATCTGTTGATGGACATTTGGGTTGTTTCCTCTTTCAGGCTATTTTGAATAGGGCTGCCATGAACGGGTGTGTATAAATATTTGTTTGAATAGGAATTTTCAATTCTTTTGGGTAGATACCTATAAGCGGAATTGCTGGGGAAACTGATAAGTCTATGTTTAACTTTTTGAGGAACCACCAAACCATTTTTCACTGTGGCTGCACGATTTACATTCCCATTAGCAGTGTATGAAGGTCCCAATTTCTCCACATCCTTTGCAACAACTGTAATTTTCTACTGTTCTTTTTTTAAATTATTTTTATGGTCATCCTAGTGAGTGTGCAGTGATATCTCATTGTTGTTTTGATTTGCATTTCCCTAAAAACAAAGGATGCTGAACATCTTTCATGTGCTTACTGGCCATAAGTATAACTTCTTTGCAGATATATCTATTCATTTCCTTTGCCCATTTTTCCATTGGGTTGTTTGTCTTCCTGGTGTTGAGTTGTGACTATTCTTTATATATCTGGAAATAGACTCTTATCAGCTATATGACTTTCAAATGTTTTTTACATTCCATGGGTTACCTTTTCACTCTCTTGAGATTGTCCTTTGATGCACAGAGTTTTTTAATTTTAAGTCCAATTTACCTATTTTTTGTTGTTGCTTGTGATTTTATCATACTTTCAAAAACACTACCAAATCCAAGGTCAGGAAGGATTGCCTCCATGATTTCTTCTAGGCATTTCATAGTTTTGGCTCTTATATTTAGGTCTTTGATCCATTTTGAGTTAATTTTTGTATCTGATATAAGGTAGGAGTCCAATTTCATTCTTCTGCATGTGGCTATCCAGTTTTCCCTACTCCATTTGTTGAAGAAACTATTCTTTCCCCATTGAAGATCTTGGCACCCTTCTCAAAAATCAGTTGACTATAAACCCAGCAAGTTGTTTTATTCCAATGGTAATTGACAAGATGGTTCAAAAATACATGTGGAAATGCAAAAGGACAAGAATAGCCAAAACAATCTTGAAGAAGAATCACGGCGAAAGATTTACACTTAACAGTTATAAAGACTTTTCATAAAAATACAGTAATGAAGGCAATGTGTCATTGGCATAAAGATAAACAGGCCAATGGAATACAGTAGAAAATTCAGAAAAAGATCTAAAAATATATAGACACCTGATTTATGACAAAGAGAAAGAATAGGCAATAAATGGTGCTGGGTCGAATGGATATCCATAGGGAAGGAAAAAACTTGATTCTCTACCTCACACCATATATAAAAATAAATTCCAAGTATCATAAATCTCAAAATGAAAGATAAGGCTATCCACATGCAAAAGAATAAAGTGGACCCCTACTCACACCATATATAAAAATTAACTCATAATGGATCAAAGCCCAAATTTGTAAGACCTGAAACTATAAAACTCTTAGAAAGAAACAGAGGGAAATATCTTTAGGATCTTATGTTAGAAAATGGATTCTTAGATTTTACACCAAAAGCACAAGCAACAAAAGAAAAAGCAGATAAAATGGACTTCACCAAAATTAAAAACATTTGTGCATCAAAGGATACTATAAAGAAAGTGAAAAGATAACCAAGAGAATGGGAGAAAATAATTGCTAACTATATATCCTAGAAGGGTATAATATCCAGAATATTTAAAGAACTCATACAACTCAAATTTTTTTTTAAAAAAAAGCAATTAAAAAATTGGCAAAGGACTTGAGCAGACACTTCTCCAAACAACATACACAAATGGTTAAATATAGAACTACCATATGACCAGCAATCCTACTTCTAGGTATGTACCCGATGAATTGAAAACAGGGACTCAAACAGATATTTGTACATCAATATTCATAGAAGCATTTTTCACAGTAGCCAAAAGATGCAAGCAATCCAGGTGTCCATCAGATGAATGGATAAACAAAATGTGGAATATTATTTAGCTATAAAATGGAATGAAGCTCTGATATATGCCACAACATGGATAACCTAGGAGACATCATGTTAATGACAGACATGAAAGGATAAATACTATTTGATCTAACTTATATGAAATAACTTGAATATGCAAATTAATAGAAAATAGATTAGAGGTTACCAGGGACAGGGGAATGGGGGATAGTAGAGGGGAATGGGGAATCAATGCTTAATGGGTACAAAGTTTCTGTTTAGGGATAGAAAAGTTTTGGTAACGGATGGTGGTGAGGGCAGCACAACATTGTGAATGTAATTAATGCCACTAAATTGTATGCTTGGTTAAAACGGGAAATTATATGTTGTATATATGTTAACCATGGTAACAAAGAAAAGGGGGAGAGGAGTAAAGCAAAACTAGAAAATCAACAGAGTATCTTCATGACCTTGGAATAAACAAAGATTTCTTTAAAAGGACACAAAAGTGGTTAACACTAAAGATGAATAAATTGGATTAATTAAAATTAAGTATTTCCGTTCACCAAAAGATATGAAGGGAATAAAAAGGTAAGTTAGAGAGTGGGGAAAATGTTTGCAATGCATGTTTCCCATGAAGAACTTTATCTAGATAAAATAAAGAACTCCTACAAATTAATAAGAAAAAAATAGCAACCCAAAAGAAAAAATAGGCAACAGATTTGAACAGCCACTTCACCAAAGAGGATATCATAAGAAATGGGGCTCAACATCTGTGGTCATCGGAAAATGACAACTAAAACCACAATGAAATACCAGTGTGCACCCTTCAGGACAAAACTAAGTGTTGACAAGGAAATGGAGCAACCACAATTCTCAAACTCTGCAGATGCAAATGTGAACTGGGATAGCCACAGTCTCTATTAAAGCTCAGAATATACACCCTATGACTCAGCAATTCCACTCTAGGTAAATATCCTGAAGTGCATACATACTATGGTAGTCTGAAGTTTTATGTACCCCAGAAAAGGCCATGTTCTTTTACTCCATTCCTGTGGGTGTAGACCTACTGTGGGTAGGACCTTTTGATTAGGTTATTTCAATTGGGATGTGACCCACCACACTCAAGGTGAGTCTTATTCCTCTTACTGGAGTCCTTTATAAGAGGATAAAACACATACAAAAGCTAAGAGATGAAATTGAGATAAACTTATAGAGAAAAGTCCCAGAGAAGCTAAGAGAGGATGCACAGAAAACAGAGAGGAAGCCACTTAAGCCAGAAGCTGAAGGCAATGAAATACAGGAGAGTAGGACCAGCATACCCCGGCCATGTGCCTTCCCATGTGACAGAGGTGTCCCAGATACCGGCAGCCTATCTTCAGAGACCAGATATTGCCCTGTTGATGCCTTGAGTTGGACATTTTCATGGCCTAAGAACTATAAATTTTAACTTAATAAATCCCCATTGTAAAAGCCAACCCATTTCTAGTATATTGCATTCTGGCAGCTTTAGCAAACCGAAACACAGACATTCACCAAAAAACTCACACAAGAACAGCCACAGCCCCAATACTCATAATAGCCCCAAACTGGAAACAACCCAAATGCTTCAATAGTAAAGTAGAAAAAAAAGACATAAAATACCAAACATCAATGAAGATGAAGGACCTACCCAACAACTTAGCAGAATCTCACAAAACAATGTTGAGTGAAAAAAGCCAGACACCAAAGGTAACATATTAAAAGATGTTCAAAATCAGACACAAGTAATACATCATGTGAGAAGTCAGGGTAGTGGTTATCTTTGGGAGAAGGTGGGCAAAGTAACTGAAGAGGGCCTGAGGGAGGCTAATGGGGTGCTGATAATGTTCTATACCTTAATCCCAAAAACTAGTAACATGACTGGATTCACTCTGATAATTCACTGAGCTGTACACCTATGATTTGTGTGTTCATCTGTCTGTATGCAAAATATATACCCTTTTATTACAATATACAATATACAATCAAAGCTTAGGTTTCAAAAAATGTATCACTGTCCTAATTTGGCACCACAGGAAAGGCAGCAATAGGAGTCTGTAAAGTGAGTTGTCACAAAATTAACACATTGAAAAATTTATTTCCCTTATCCTGGACTACAGTCCCCAAAGAGCCAAATTAAAATATCAAGATATGGAAACAAAAGGTATTTTCCTCTTGATTCTAACCACAACAAAAACAGCAGCATAAGTACAACAGTAAATGGCAAACAATACTCTATCCCAATTGTTAGGGACAACAGGGAGAAGTGGAGACTGGTGAACTACAGCACATCTGCCCTGGATGCAGAGGACAGTGGTATCCAGCCACAGCTGCCAGTGCGAACATGGGCCCACATTCACAGCATTTCAGAAATGCTAGAAATCTACATTTCAACATGAAATTGCACAACATGTAAAGGTTACAACTTTTTTGTATTTCAGTGTTTGAAGCACACAGTATGAGGGCACCAGATCCCAACTGAGTACTACAGGTGCCCTAACCCCAGAGGACCAAATGCAGCCATGCCCCTGGCAGACATTTGATATTTATCAGCTGTACTGTTAATTTCAACACCATTTTGTTCAGTGTCATCACTTTGAAGTTCAACTTTACTATCTCCAAAGGATATGCTCATCTGTAAGCCGAGCTAATTCAGCAGCTTGTAGATTAATTCAGCATTATATTCTCTCCTGTCACTTTCAATTTAGTTAACCACTGAGCCTGAGTGTCCACAGAGGCACAATATTAGGCATCAGGCCCTCAGTTGGAAATGCGGTTAGGGAACAGGAATTTGGAGTCAGCCTGACCTGAGTTGGAATCCTCAGTTTTACCACTTCTCACATATGGGAACCTGGGCAACTTACTTTTTTTTTTTTTATTAACTTTTTTGAGCCTCAGTTTCATCCTCCAAAAAACATGGGCACCACCAACTATCCTGAACAGTTGCTGCCCCAGCAACAGCAGCAGCAGCTCTGTGGCAGGGCCGGGGCTGCAACTATCCTGAACAGTTGCTGCCCCAGCAACAGCAGCAGCAGCTCTGTGGCAGGGCCGGGGCTGACAGCTTCGCAAGCACTTTCTCCTCAAGCCTTTGCCGCAACCTTGAGAGACAAGTACTGTGATTACCCTTATGTCACACATGAGAAATCGGAAGCTCAGAGATGTCACTGAGAGTCGTGTGTGACAACTCACTGAGTGGGGATTGCAAGCCCTCAGTCTGGCTCCGGAGCCTGGGATCTTAATCAGGCACTAAGTAAAGGCCCTGGCCCATCAGCCAGCAAGAGTGAGGGACAGAGAGATGCTCATTTCCAAGCAATCCTTCCCTTCAGATCTCATTCTCTTCTTTCTGTCTGAAAGCGCCACTCCCAGGACGAAGAACAATCTCAAAAAACCACTGATCTGCTCTTTCCCAACTCTTAGCAGTTGAAAACCTACCTCCCCTCGGTTGTGAGGCTTTTAATCAAGTGTTCAATAGAAGGAAAGGAGTTTTAATCAGCCAAGTACTATCTCGCAAACAGTGAACGGCTAATCCTCATTGCCCACAACGATGACAGAAGCCTTCTGCAGCCACTCAAGGGCTAAGCTAGTTTGTTCTTTTCCCTGTTTCTGGTTGGTTAGGAGGCCACCCAACATCCTCATCAGCAAAATCCAGAGCCAGAGACTCTAAGTATTTGCCAGTCTCTATGGGCTTCAGATGCAACTCATGGTGGAATAAAGGGAACAGACAAGAACGCAAGGCCGGGGAGCCCTCAACAACTTTTTGGTTCCTCCCTGATTATTGGGGCCAAGAAACAAAAAGACAAGAAATCCAGTATGCCTTGATGGGAACAGAAAAACCCATTCTTCGCGGCCACAGAGTCAGAGTCTTAAGGGTGGAGGAGATGGAGGAACAGGTTAAAATTTAAAATGTGTTGGGAGAGGAAGGTAACTGGTTCAACTTTTACTGGGTGCTACGACCTAAAGCAGGTGTTTTACGGGAGGCTCCCACTGAATCCTCCCAATTGATACACTATCCCTCTTTACAGGTGAAAAATCTCAGGCTCAGAGAGGAGAACTTTCCCAAGGTCATACCAGACACACCCTGCCCTCTGACTCCAGAGCCAAGGTTGTCTCTGCCATACCCGGCACCTGCCCCAGGCCTGGAAGGAAGCAGACCAAGAGCCTGGTGGTTTAATCCACACCAGTTTACCTAGGGTGGGTAGCTTCTCCATTAGGCTGATAAGAAGGAAACAAGAAGAAATGCAAGGGCCCAGGAAGCCTAGGGGGTCTAAGGGAAAAGTCTGTCTGAGCCTCCTCAATCAGCCCGCAACACTAAGCCACCTCCACCCAGATGCTCAAAAGCGTCACAGAAATGAGAAGCCACTGAGACACAATCGAGGTTGACATCGGAGGGGCCAAGGCAGGGGGTAGCAATTTCCACTGGGCCTGAGGGCCTGCTGCTGGCTCTCCCCTGAGGCGGCTCCCCACTCCCTGGCTCCTAAAGGAGGGGACCCCAGAGCACAGGAGAAAAACCAACAGGCATAAGAATCCCTCTCGCCACTGACCACTGACTGCTGACCCCAATAGGAACCACATCCATTTCTGAAAAACAGCAACTGCAAAGATAAGCGATAAGAATCAAAGATGTGTTGAAGGCTGGAGGGATGGGGAAGGAGATACACCAACATGAGGGAGAGAGGAAGGCTTGGGATTCAGACATCAGAGAATTTCCACAGACATCTCACCAAACACAGCAAGTTCTGATTTTTGATTGTGAAAGAAGGGGAATTTTCCAAAGATAACATCTTACTCAGCAGTGACTCTGATGTTATCACATTAACAAGAAAAGATTCGGGAATTCGAGACAGCAGCCACAAGCCCGGTCTGAGAGAACCTTCTTTTTCAAGTTTGGAGGGAAGAGAACAGGGGATGTTTTTTATACAACATGATACACTTCAAGGTTCAGGTCTAAAGCGAATCACTGTTAACATTTTACTTGTCTGTAGATGGAGATGGTATCTCCCCTCTCACAGGGGCCTGAATGAGTCAATTTACTTATCCAGTAAGTGTTAATAGTTATAAACATTATCATTACCACAATCATTCAAAGACACTAGAGCATGGCATCCAGGAAGTGCTTTTTATGGCATTAAAATGGATGAGAGCAGAACAAGCTCAGACACCTGAGGGCTTTCTGTTGCTGTTGAAGACAGTTTTAATTATAAAATGTCATGATATCTCCATGCATAAAATTAAAACATATTATTAATTTCCCAGCAATTGCGGCGCCACATTTGTGAAATAAGCACCTTGGTAGCAGGCCCCTGAACCCCGCGGAGACATAACACGTGGCTCGGAGAATTCTGCACAATGGACGGCTTCATTTAACATGACAGACAATGCAATTTTTTTTAATACAAATAAGACAAACTCACACATAGTTTTCTGCTCCTCTCCCCCACCCCACCCCCTGCCCTCTGAGCCAATTCCACACAATGATAGGCTTGCCCACTATTTAAAAATAAATAAAAATATAAAGAGGGAGAGCAAAACCGGGAGGGGAGAGCACATCCTCCCCACTGCAGCCTGGCAGAGTAGTACCTGTTTCGGTTTTGCTGGCAAAGCCCGCTGCCTGCTTGATCGCTGCCGCCGTGAGTGCGAGTCCCCGACTCCTCCTCAAGCCATGCTGCAGGACGGCTTCCAGCTGGGCGCACAGGCAGGTAACCCTGCGGGAGAAGCAAGAGGTTCGTCATCCACCTGGGAAGAGGGCCAGCCCCAGCACCTCCAGGGAGCGCAGAGTCGCCAGGTGCAAACCTCAAGGTGAGAGTGGAGAAGAGACACCTGGAGGGACCTCAGAGGCTGGGAACTGACTCGGGCTGCTCCCCACACTTCTCTCCATTTACATTCATTTCACATGACCCTGGGAAACCCCACACTGGCCACACTCTTCAGACTCCTGAAAGCATAGCAACAATTCACAAGGAACTATGGAAAGCTGCTGAATTGGGGCCAGCTGGGGGTTTAAAAAAAAAAGCCAATTTAAAAACAAATCAGTTCAGGGTGGGGAGGGATTGGCTTGTTAACTGCATCCAGTTCACAAGTTTCAACTCTAATTCACACTGCACATAGTTTAAGGAATAAGATTACATTTTCTGAGATTGAATTCGCCAGCCTGCCAAGTTGGAAACATTGTGCAATTTCATGGCCTGTTACATACACTGAAAAATAATATGAATTCTGATCCTTGTTCTTTATTTTATTGTAAGAGATTACATTGTAAAGTCAGATCCAGAGTTGACTGAATTTTCAATAACATTACAATTACTATGCACTTAATTGAATTCATTTCTCAGTAACCAAAGAAACAGGAGATTCAGGAACATGTTCAAAAAGAGATGAGGCCATAGCAACTACACTCACTTCTTAAGGATCCTCCCTGGGCTCCTGGGCCCCCGCAACTGGATCTGTGGACTTCAGGGCCCCCTCCATTAACTCATACTTCAAATGTTAATGTTCCAGGTGTCAGACATTATTCCGAGACAAAGGTGAGACTGAGACAAGCACGCTCTCTACTTTGCTGCATTTACGTGGTGCCAGCACAGGGAGATACACAAGCGAAACAGCTAACCAGACCATATCAGTTGATGAGCACTTTAAAGAAAATAAAACAGAATGAGGTGGGAGGTTGAAACAGGGCAGGGACTAGCTTAGATTCTGTGGCCTGAATGAAGGTGACCTTGGAGCTATGACCAGGCCATGATAAGAAGCAGCTGGCTGGGCAGAGGGACCCAGTGCAAAGGGCCTGAGGCCCCGTTCATCTGGCTCAACTCTGCCTAACTGCTGGCATTTCCTGCCCCACCCACCCCCACACCTGTAGTAAAAATACACCAAGTATTCATCACTCTGAAGGTGGTAAAACATCTTCATGTCCATTATGAAATGAGCTCCTCCATCAACATTATGATATAGGTGGAGGCAGGTATTATTATCACCACTTTACACCTGAAGAAACAAAGACTTAAAGGCATTTGAGTGACTTCCTGAAGACAGCACACATTAAGCAGCAACCTCTGTACTCCAGTTCCACCCACCCCCATGCTGACCCACACCACCAGGTCAACATCCTGTCTTCTAAGACAAACATCCCCTAACTCCCATACCCAACCTGCACCCATGTCATTCCGTCAATGCCAGGAAACCACAACATGGAGTCAGCAAATACACAGCACTCGTGCCTTGCTCTCCCTCTGTGCCCGGGCTGACACTGCTAATCCATTCCAGCGTTTTAGGTGCCCCTGCCAAAGGATCCGAGTCGGCCTCCCCAGGAAGGAAGGCTCTTTGCCACCCTTAACCTTTCCCCTCAACTACACTATCCAGTTTCCAACTCCTATCATGGCTTTCCCATATTTATACTCCCTGAAAACAGCTCAGTGCCTGGCAGACACAGCATACACCCACCAGACACCCACCAAAACTGACCATATTCCACAGTAATCAAGAAAAATGGAACCATGCCTAGGAAAACAGTCCTGGGCTTTGTTTAGAGTGCTCCCTAATTAACCAAAGCCAGTACTTTTTAAAAATCACCTGCAAATACATTGAGCAGCTCAGCATCATGAAGCTTACACAAATAAGACAGAGCCTTCAAAAATTAGTACAGGGGAAAAGAGACAAAGGCTGTGCAACAATTAAAGGCATTTTTTTCGATAGAAATGATGACACCAGACAAGAATTGAACAATGCTCAGAAGTAAATAGGAAGGCCAATCAGAGTAGGAGCTTTGGGATTTGTTTTCCTTGTAATAGAATAAGATCAATTTTACATTCCACATCCAGAAAAGCAACTCTTCTACTCTTGCCACCACTAATCTGATGATGCCAAATGCAGCCCAGAATTTGACAAGTCCTTAAACAGTCATCCTCAAAAGGCAAAGAGCAAAGAGGAGCTTAGCAACCCTAAGACACAGTCAATGTCCTTGCACAGTATCTGGCACACAGCAGGCCCACTAAACGCCTGAACGGTGAATGACGGCCAAATAGTCAATCTGCTCCCAAGGAGCTTAAAAAGACTGGAGAGACATGAAACAGTCATGCAGAAAAATAGCAATACAAGGAAGCCTGTACCAAAGGGTGTTTCACTGTGAGCCAGGTGAATCAGAAAAGCTATTTGCATTGGGTGTAGACCAGGGTTTCTCAACCTCTGCACTGACATTTTGGACTGAATAATTTTTTGCGGTGGGGCCTGTCCTGTGCATTGTGGAACACTGAGCAGCATCCCTGGCCTCTACCCACTAGATGCCAGTAGCACCCCCTTCAGTTGCAACAGCAAAAATGTCTCCAGACATTACCAAATATCCCCTGGAGGCACCATCGACCAGCTGAGAATCCCAGGTTTAGACTGACTCTGGTGTCAATTCTGGCTCTGCCACTTCTTAAGAGTGAGGCCTCTTCAGATCTCCTCACCTACAAAGTAGAACACGCAAACTCGCCTCCAGCAGGTGCTGTGAGAACTGTCTGATTCGAAGGTTCCCTCCACTGACTCAGTGGCTCTCAAGCTGGCTGTGCAGTAGAACCACCTGGGGTGCTTTAAAAAGATGCTAGGCCCAGGCCCACACCAGACCAATGAGTCTGGGGGTCAGTTTGGGCCTGCATACTTTTTAAACTTATTTCAGAGCACCTGTGGCACCACACCAAACTGTCTTCCATTGACCTTGTAGGAATTAACAAGATTTTAGACATTAGCCTCCAATGACACCCAGGCTAAGTCAGACAAGGGTACTGTCAATACAGCTTGGAACCATCCATCCACATCATCCTAGCCTCACCGGTCTCCCTGACAAGGGAACCCAGGACCCAGATCAGGAGGAGCATGTGTTGAACATCCCATTCTCAATTCCATAGCTTGGCTCTGATGCACAGGTCATCATCTCTAGGTAAAACTTGGCCCCTAAGGGCAACAGAAAGCAGGTGAACAGCACAAATCCCATTTCCACATTGGGGGAAAATCCCAGCAACATAACCTATAGGTGAGACATTTTCAGTATTCTCCCTGATACACCCAGGTCAACCTAACCTAATGCAGCAGAAAACTCCCATGGCCACAAGTCCTGAAATTAGCTCATTATGATGCTTGCTTTGCTGCAGGCTATTCTACTTAAGAACAATCCCACGCACACAGCACACCCCTTTTTCACCTCTCCATCTGACCTGAGCATACACCTACTGGTCAAGACCTAGCTCAAGTGTCCCCTCCTCCAGAAAGCCTTCCTGAGTGCTTCCTCATTCTGAGCTTCTTTCTACTGCAGCACTTGCCCCTCTCTAAGTTTATGATCTGATTTCCATGGCTGCCTCCCCTTACTAACTGTGCGTTTCCTGATAATAAGGGTCATGCCTCATTCATCCCTGACAATAAGGGCTGTGCCTCATTCATCGTGGTTGCCCCTGCACCTAGCACAATGCATGGCACATGGTGCTATGGTAACTAGAATGAAAACAGCCCTTCCCCTCAGGGAACTCAGAATGCGGACTTGATTTGGACATTTTTATGGCCTTCAGACTGTAAATTTGTAACCAAATAAACCCCCTTGATAAAAGCCAATCCATTTCTGGTATTTTGCATAATGGCATTAGCAAACCAGAGCACCTGGTTATCTGATAATTCCTGAAAAATGAAAGGGGCACCTGCTTTAGTGTAGCTCTTTAATTTCTCAGCTCACTCTCCACTATTTCCCAGAATGCTCTCTACTAAACAACCACCCAGAGCTTCACTGTGGTGAGTTAGCTGCCTCTCCGGCATTTTATCACATCTAACTTCGATTCCATGTTATTGAATTGGGACATGTTTTATTAAGTGGGGCACTTAATTAATAGTAAATGTTTTTTTAAAAAAAAAGCATCACATGACAACATCACTCTAAGTTTTTATAGATACAGCTGTTTACTTGTAAATGGTCCAGCCACATAGCAATAGCATAAACAGTTTATAATCCAGCCCACCAGTTTTGAAATTACATGAAGATATTCTATTTTTTGTTTTTTAATATAGGAGGATTACTAATTTTTCCAAGTGGATTTTATTCATATTTTTATACCTCACTGTTTCAAATTTACATAAAACATAGCTGCTTTTCAGCATTATTTTTAATAGCCAAGAGCTGGAAGCAATCCAAATGTCCACCAACTGATCAACGGATAAATAATACATGGAATACACTAGAATACTATCCAGCAAGAAAAGGAATAAGGTACTGGTACATGCTACAACATAAATCAATCTTGAAAACATTATGTTAAATGAGAGAAGCTAGTTACAAAAGACCACATATTTTATTATTCCATTGATATGAAAAGTCAATAAAGGGTAAATACACAGAAATATAAAATCAGTTAGTAGTTGCCTAGGGCCTGGAATAGAATCATGGATTAAGTGTAAACTGGCACAGGGAAACTCTGGAGTGATGGAAATGTCCTAGAACTAGACTGGGGTGATGGTTGCACAAATGTGTAAGTTTATTTTTAAAAACTCACTGAATTGTCCACTTAACAATGGGTAGATTTTATGGTATGTAAATTAAATGTCAAGAAAGGTGTTTTTAAAAAATGCTCTGAAGGTCCTCAGTAAATGTCTGATGAAGGAACAAAGGAGTTAATGAATGGAAAATGAAATAACTTCCTCCTGCTGAATTTTAAACTGTTCACCAGAGCCAGCATAGCTGGACACCACACTGGCTAAACTAGTTTACTGCTAAGATTCATAAGTGTTTGCCTTCCTGAGCTTTGTCCTAGATTTCCAGACTGTTTAACCTACCACATTAATCTACAAAAAGATTCCTAAGAATCCTGTATTTTTTTAGAGCAAACGTTAGAACAGATAGGATCAACAATAAATGGTGCAGTCTAAGGAACTGTCACAAATTAGCCTTGTGACACAAGGGCATATTTCAAACAGAGCCTTTTCCTACCATTAGAGCTTTACTGGAAACTTTTTGAGAAAACCAAGGGCGATCATGGAAATGGACTGGAGCATTCTCATGTGTAAAGCCCCAATATCACCAGAAATAGAGCCAACTGTACCCTAAAACTCAGCCAACTAACAGCATTAGCCATAACTCATATCTAACACAGAACAGTCATCAACCAGCATGGCAAAAGCAAGGCCATTACATGGCAAGAATGTGAAACAGGCCATGCCCCTACATTTATGTTTTATAAATTAAATATAAATTTCAAAAAGGTTCACACCCTTTTGGCCCATGAACTTCACTAGCAGAAATCAATCCTTCTATAATCTACAAATCACACAAAAATTTAAGAATAAAGATATTCAAAACAGCACTACTTACACTAGTGGAAAGTTGGAAACCTCCTGGATATCTAACATCTACAGAACTCATTAAACAAATTATAGCATAGCATATAACTGAATGTTATTTAGTTCTTAAATACAGCTACCGAGGGCTTACAATGATAAGGCAACATGTTTACAATATAATGTAAAATGAAAGGTAAGCAGAACATGAAACAGTACATTAAGTATGCTCTCAACTAAAAAAAAAAATCACAACCTGACGGGAATTGTGTGAAAGCATCTTTGTGAAAAAATTACCGGTGATGTTTTTTCTGGCATCTATAGTTTTCTGAACTTAGCTCATTTTCTAAAATAAGCATAAAAATTATTCATGACTCAAGAACCAGAAACACTGCTAACTTGGGCTATAGATAAAAAATGGAGAAATATGGTTTAAAGGTTATGATGAGGAAAAAGCATGCAACTATTTAAAATACATGTAAAGAGTATTAAATATCATTTTTAAAAAGCTTAGATTATACTTTAAGTGAAAAAAGCAGGTCTAAAAGTGTCTTACTTACAAACCAAAAATACTACAATAAAAGACAGCACAACATTAAAAGGTATGGACAAAATGGAAGAAGGGATCATAAATCATATTTTTAACAAGAAAGATACAGAGCCTATATGAAGAAAACTATAAAATTTTATTAAAGAGTAAAGAGGGAGGTGGGGCAAGATGGCAGACTGGTGAGCTGTATGTTTTAGTTACTCCTCCAGGAAAGTAGGTAGAAAGCCAGGAACTGCGTGGACTGGACGCCACGGAGCAATCTGACTTTGGGCATACTTCATACAACACTCATGAAAACGTGGAACTGCTGAGATCAGTGAAATCTGTAAGTTTTTGTGGCCAGGGGACCCGCACCCCTCCCTGCCAGGCTCAGTCCCGTGGGAGGAGGGGCTGTCAGCTCCGGGAAGGAGAAGGGAGAACTGCAGTGGCAGCCCTTATCGGAAACTCATTCTACTGATCCAAACTCCAACCATAGATACACTGAGACCAGACACCAGAGAATCTGAGAGCAGCCAGCCCAGCAGAGAGGAGACAGGCATAGAAAAAAACAGCACAAAAAACTCCAAAATAAAAGCGGAGGATTTTTGGAGTTCTGGTGAACATAGAAAGGGCAGAGCTCAGGCCCTGAGGCTCATATGAAAATCCCGAAGAAAAGCTGATCTCTCTGCCCTGTGGATCTTTCCTTAACGGCCCTAATTGCTTTGTCTCTTAGCATTTCAATAACCCATTAGATCTGTGAGGAGGGCCCATTTTTTTTTTTTTTTAATCCTTTTTTCTTTTTCTAAAACAATTACTCTAAGAAGCCCAATACAGAAAGCTTCAAAGACTTGCAATTTGGGCAGGTCAAGACAAGAGCAGAACTAAGAGAGCTCTGAGACAACAGGCAATAATCCAGTGGCTGAGAAAATTCACTAAACACCACAACTTCCCAAGAAAAGGGGGGTGTCCACTCAAAGCCATCATCCTGGTGGACAGGAAACACTCCTGCCCGTCACCAGCCCCATAGCCCAGAGCTGCCCCAGACAACCCAGTGTGACGGAAGTGCTTCAAGTAACAGGCACACACCACAAAACTGGGCGTGGACATTAGCCTTCCCTGCAACCTCAGTTGATTGTCCCAGAGTTGGGAAGGTGGAGCAGTGTGAATTAACAAAGCCCCATTCAGCCATCATTTCAGCAGACTGGGAGCCTCCCTACACAGCCCAGCAGCCCAGAACCGCCCTGGGGGGACGAGACTCACCTGTGACATAGCACAGTCATCCCTCAACAGAGGACCAGGGGGTGCACGGCCTGGAAGAGGGACCCACTTCCAAGTCTCAGGAGCCATACGCCAATACCAAGGACTTGTGGGTCAGTGGCAGAGACAAACTGTGGCAGGACTGAACTGAAGGATTAGACTATTGCAGCAGCTTTAAAACTTCAGGATCACCAAGGAGATTTGATTGTTAGAGCCACCCCCCGTCCCTGACTGCCCAGAAACACGCCCCATATACAGGGCGGGCAACACCAACTACACACGCAAGCTTGGTACACCAATTGGACCTCACAAGACTCACTCCCCCACTCACCACAAAAGCAAAGCAGGGGAAAACTGCCTTGTAGAGAACAGGTGGCTCGTGGACACCACCTGCTGGTTACTTAGAGAAAGTGTACTCCACGAAGCTGTAGATCTGATAAATTAGAGATAAGGACTTCAATTGGTCTACAAATCCTAAAAGAACCCTATCAAGTTCAGCAAATGCCAAGAGGCCAAAAACAACAGAAAATTATAAAGCATATGAAAAAAACAGACGATATGGATAACCCAAGCCCAAGCACCCAAATCAAAAGATCAGAAGAGACACAGCACCTGGAGCAGCTACTCAAAGAACTAAAGATGAAAAATGAGACCATAGTACAGAATACAAAGGATATCAAGAAGAACTTAAAAGAGCATAAAGAAGACATTGCAAGACTAAATAAAAAAACAGATGATCTTATGGAAATTAAAGAAACTGTTGACCAAATTAAAAAGATTCTGGACACTCATAGTACAAGACTAGAGGAAGATGAACAACACATCAGTGACCTGGAAGATGACAGAATGGAAAATGAAAGCATAAAAGAAAGAATGGGGAAAAAGATAGAAAAAATTGAAACGGACCTCAGGGATATGATAGATAATATAAAACGTCCAAATATAAGACTCATTGGTGTTCCAGAAGGGGAAGAAAAGGGTAAAGGTCTAGGAAGAGTATTCAAACAAATTGTTGGGGAAAACTTCCCAAATCTTCTAAACAACATAAATACACAAATCATAAATGCTCAGCGAACTCCAAATAGAATAAATCCAAATAAACCCACTCCGAGACATATTCTGATCACACTGTCAAACACGGAAGGAGCAAGTTCTGAAAGCAGAAAGACAAAAGCAATTCACCACATACAAAGGAAACAGCATAAGACTAAGTAGTGACTACTCAGCGGCCACCATGGAGGCGAGAAGGCAGTGGCACGATATATTTAAAATGCTGAGTGAGAAAAATTTCCAACCAAGAATACTTTATCCAGCAAAGCTCTCCTTCAAATTTGAGGGAGAGCTTAAATTTTTCACAGACAAACAAATGCTGAGAGAATTTGCTAACAAGAGACCTGCCCCACTGGAGATACTAAAGGGAGCCCTACAGACAGAGAAACAAAGAAAGGACAGAGAGACTTCGAGAAAGGTTCAGTGCTAAAGAGATTCGGTATGGGTACAATAAAGGATATTAATAGAGAGAGGGGAAAATATGTATGACAAACATAAATCAAAGGATAAGATGGCTGATTCAAGAAATGCCTTCACGGTTATAACGGTGAATGTAAATGGATTAAACTCCCCAATTAAAAGATATAGATTCGCAGAATGGATCAAAAAAAATGAACCATCAATATGTTGCATACAAGAGACTCATCTTAGACACAGGGACACAAAGAAACTGAAAGTGAAAGGATGGAAAAAAATACTTCATGCAAGCTACAGCCAAAAGAAAGCAGGTGTAGCAATATTAATCTCAGATAAAATAGACTTCAAATGCAGGGATGTTTTGAGAGACAAAGAAGGCCACTACATACTAATAAAAGGGGCAATTCAGCAAGAAGAAATAACAATCGTAAATGTCTATGCACCCAATCAAGGTGCCACAAAATACATGAGAGAAACACTGGCAAAACTAAAGGAAGCAATTGATGTTTCCACAATAATTGCGGGAGACTTCAACACATCACTCTCTCCTATAGATAGATCAACCAGACAGAAGACCAATAAGGAAACTGAAAACCTAAACAATCTGATAAATGAATTGGATTTAACAGACATATATAGAACATTACATCCCAAATCACCAGGATACACATACTTCTCTAGTGCTCACGGAACTTTCTCCAGAATAGATCATATGCTGGGACATAAAACAAGCCTCAATAAATTTAGAAAGATTGAAATTATTCAAAGCACATTCTCTGACCACAATGGAATACAATTAGAAGTCAATAACCATCAGAGACTTAGAAAATTCACAAATACCTGGAGGTTAAACAACACACTCCTAAACAATCAGTGGGCTAAAGAAGAAATAGCAAGAGAAACTGCTAAATATATAGAGACGAATGAAAATGAGAACACAACATACCAAAACCTATGGGATGCAGAAAAAGCAGTACTGAGGGGGAAATTTATAGCACTAAACACATATATTAAAAAGGAAGAAAGAGCCAAAATCAAAGAAGTAATGGATCAACTGAAGAAGCTAGAAAATGAACAGCAAACCAATCCGAAACCAAGTAGAAGAAAAGAAATAACAAGGATTAAAGCAGAAAGAAATGACATAGAGAACAAAAAAACAATAGAGAGGATAAATATCACCAAAAGTTGGTTCTTTGAGAAGATCAACAAGATTGACAAGCCCCTAGCTAGACTGACAAAATCAAAAAGAGAGAAGACCCATATAAACAAAATAATGAATGAAAAAGGTGACATAACTGCAGATCCTGAAGAAATTAAAAAAATTATAAGACGATACTATGAACAACTGTATGGCAACAAACTGAATAATGCAGAGGAAATGGACAATTTCCTGGAAACATATGAACAACCTAGACTAACCAGAGAAGAAATAGAAGACCTCAATCAACCCATCACAAGCAAAGAGATCCAATCAGTCATCTAAAATCTTCCCACAAATAAATGCCGAGGGCCAGATAGCTTCACAGGGGAATTCTACCAAACTTTCCAGAAAGAACTGACACCAATCTTACTCAAACTCTTTCAGAACATTGAAGAAAATGGAACACTACCTAACTCATTTTATGAAGCTAACATCAATCTAATACCAAAACCAGGCAAAGATGCTACAAAAAGGGAAAACTACCGGCCAATCTCCCTAATGAACATAGATGCAAAAATCCTCAACAAAATACTTGCAAATGGAATCCAAAGACACATTAAAAAAATCATACACCATGACCAAGTGGGGTTCATTCCAGGCATGCAAGGAGGGTTCAACATAAGAAAATCAATCAATGTATTACAACACATTAAAAATTCAAAAGGGAAAAATCAAATGATCATCTCAACAGATGCTGAAAAAGCATTTGACAAAATCCAACATCTGTTTTTGATAAAAACACTTCAAAAGGTAGGAATTGAAGGAAACTTCCTCAATATGATAAAGAGCACATATGAAAAACCCACAGCCAGCATAGTACTCAATGGTGAGAGACTGAAAGCCTTCCCTCTAAGATCAGGAACAAGACAAGGATGCCCGCTGTCACCACTGTTATTCAACATTGTGCTGGAAGTGCTAGCCAGGGCAATCTGGCAAGACAAAGAAATAAAAGGCATCCAAATTGGAAAAGAAGAAGTGAAACTGTCATTGTTCGCAGATGATATGATCTTATATCTGGAAAACCCTGAGAAATCGACGATACAGCTACTAGAGCTAATAAACAAATTTAGCAAAGTAGTAGGATACAAGATTAATGCACATAAGTCAGTAATGTTTCTATATGCTATAAATGAACAAACTGAAGAGACACTCAAGAAAAAGATACCATTTTCAACAGCAACTAAAAAAATCAAGTACCTAGGAATAAGCTTAACCAAAGATGTAAAAGACCTATACAAAGAAAACTACGTAACTCTACTAAAAGAAATAGAAGGGGACCTTAAAAGATGGAAAAATATTCCATGTTCATGGATAGGAAGGCTAAATGTCATTAAGATGTCAATTCTACCCAAACTCATCTACAGATTCAATGCAATCCCAATCAAAATTCCAACAACCTACTTTGCAGACTTGGAAAAGCTAGTTATCAAATTTATTTGGAAAGGGAAGATGCCTTGAATTGCTAAAGACACTCTAAAAAAGAAAAATGAAGTGGGAGGACTTACACTGCCTGACTTTGAAGCTTATTATAAAGCCACAGTAGTCAAAACAGCACGGTACTGGCACAAAGATAGACATATCGATCAATGGAATCGAATTGAGAATTCAGAGATAGACCCCCAGATCTATGGCCGACTGATCTTTGTTAAGGCCCCCAAAGTCACTGAACTGGGTCATAATGGTCTTTTCAACAAATGGGGCTGGGAGAGTTGGATATCCATATCCAAAAGAATGAAAGAGGACCCCTACCTCACACCCTACACAAAAATTAACTCAAAATGGACCAAAGATCTCAATATAAAAGAAAGTACCATAAAACTCCTAGAAGATAATGTAGGAAAACATCTTCAAGACCTTGTATTGGGCAGACACTTCCTAGACTTTACACCCAAAGCACAAGCAACAAAAGAAAAAATAGATAAATGGGAACTCCTCAAGCTTAGAAGTTTCTGCACCTCAAAGGAATTCCTCAAAAAGGTAAAGAGGCAGCCAACTCAATGGGAAAAAATTTTTGGAAACCATGTATCTAACAAAAGACTGATATCTTGCATATATAAAGAAATCCTACAACTCAATGACAATAGTACAGACAGCCCAATTATAAAATGGGCAAAAGATATGAAAAGACAGTTCTCTGAAGAGGAAATACAAATGGCCAAGAAACACATGAAAAAATGTTCAGCTTCATTAGCTATTAGAGAGATGCAAATTAAGACCACAATGAGATACCATCTAACACCGATTAGAGTGGCTGCCATTAAACAAACAGGAAACTACAAATGCTGGAGGGGATGTGGAGAAATTGGAACTCTTATTCATTGTTAGTGGGACTGTATAATGGTTCAGCCACTCTGGAAGTAAGTCTGGCAGTTCCTTAGAAAACTAGATATAGAGTTACCATTCGATCCAGCGATTACACTTCTCGGTATATACCCGGAAGATCGGAAAGCAGTGACACGAACAGATATCTGCACGCCAATGTTCATAGCAGCATTATTCACAATTGCCAAGAGATGGAAACAACCCAAATGTCCTTCAACAGATGAGTGGATAAATAAAATGTGGTATATACACACGATGGAATACTACACGGCAGTAAGAAGGAACGATCTCGTGAAACATATGACAACATGGATGAACCTTGAAGACATAATGCTGAGCGAAATAAGCCAGGCACAAAAAGAGAAATATTATATGCTACCACTAATGTGAACTTTGAAAAATGTAAAACAAATGGTTTTTAATGCAGAATGTAGGGGAACTAGCAATAGAGAGCAATTAAGGAAGGGGGAACAATAATCCAAGAAGAACAGATAAGCTATTTAACGTTCTGGGGATGCCCAGGAATGACTATGGTCTGTTAATTTCTGATGGATATAGTAGGAACAAGTTCACAGAAATGTTGCTATATTAGGTAACTTCCTTGGGGTAAAGTAGGAACATGTTGGAAGTTAAGCAGTTATCTTAGGTTAGTTGTCTTTTTCTTACTCCCTTGTTATGGTCTCTTTGAAATGTTCTTTTATTGTATTTTTTTTTTTATTTTTTTTTTCATACATTGATAAAAAAAAAAAAAACAAGGAAAAAAATATGTAGGGCCCCCTTGAGGAGCCTGTGGAGAATGCAGGTGTATTGGCCTACCCCACCTCGATGGTTGCTAACATGACCACAGACATAGGGGACTGGTGGTTTGATGGGTTGAGCCCTCTACCATAGGTTTTACCCTTGGGAAGACGGTTGCTGCAAAGGAGAGGCTAGGCCTCCCTATAATTGTGCCTAAGAGCCCCCTCCCGAATGCCTCTTTGTTGCTCAGATGTGGCCCTATCTCTCTACCTAAGCCAACTTGAAAGGTGAAATCACTGCCCTCCCCTCTACGTGGGATCAGACACCCAGGAGAGTGAATCTCCCTGGCAACGTGGAATATGACTCCCGGGGAGGAATGTAGACCCGGCATCGTGGGACGGAGAACATCTTCTTGACCAAAAGGGGGATGTGAAAGGAAATGAAATAAGCTTCAGTGGCAGAGAGATTCCAAAAGGAGCTGAGAGGTCACTCTGGTGGGCACTCTTACGCACACTTTAGACAACCCTTTTTAGGTTCTAAAGAATTGGGGTAGCTGGTGGTGGATACCTGAAACTATCAAACTACAACCCAGAACCCATGAATCTCAAAGACAATTGTATAAAAATGTGGCTTATGAGGGGTGACAATGGGATTGGGAAAGCCATAAGGACCACACTCCACTTTGTCTAGTTTATGGATGGATGAGTAGAAAAATAGGGGAAGGAAACAAACAGACAAAGGTACCCAGTGTTCTTTTTTACTTCAATTGCTCTTTTTCACTCTAATTATTATTCTTGTTATTTTTGTGTGTGTGCTAATGAAGGTGTCAGGGATTGATTTAGGTGATGAATGTACAACTATGTAATGGTACTGTAAACAGTCGAAAGTACAATTTGTTTTGTATGACTGCGTGGTATGTGAATATATCTCAATAAAATGATGATTAAAAAAAAATTAAAAAAAAAAAAAAAAAAAGTACAGGCAGAGCTTGTAACAAATGAATTAAAAAAAGACAACTCACAAAAACTTACTAAAAAAAAAAATACAGGAAAAGAAAAACTAGTAAAGAATGTGAACCAAACACAAAAGGAAGAAATATAATTGGCCACTAAACATAAGAAAAGATATTCAACCTCACTAGTAACCAGGAAGTTTAACAACAGTAAGATACCAATTTAGGACTATCAATTTTAAAACCAATTATAGGGCTAGCAAAGGTGTGGGAAAATGGGTACCACTGGTAGAAGCATGCATAAGAATTGCTACATCTTTCTGAAAATTAATCTGGCAATAAAAATTGTTTTAAATGCCCATACCCTTTGACCCAGTAATCCTGCTTCTAGGAATTCATCCTATAAAAATAAAAATACTGTCACTAGGAAAATGAGCAAAAGACAGGAACAGACATTTTACCAAAGAGGACATATAGATGGCAACCAAGCACATGAAGAGATGTTCAACATCATGAGCCAACAGGGAAATGCAAACTGAAACCACAATGATGTGTCACTACACACCTATCAGAAGGGCTAAAATAAAAAATTATGACAATACCAAATGATGGCAAGGATGCAGAGAAACTGGAACCCTCATACATTGCTGATGGGAATGTAAAATGGTACCGCCACTCTGGAAAACAGTTTGGCAGTTTCTTGTAAGACTAAATATGCAAATACCACAGAGCCCAGCAATTGCACTCGTAGGTACTTATGCCAAAGAACTGAACACTTTCGTTCACACAAAAACCTGCACTGGAATGTGTGCCGGAGCATTAATTGGAATAGCCAAAAACTGGAAACAACCCAGATGTCCCTCAATGAACGAAAGGCTAAACAAACTGTGAGATACCTATACCACAGAAAACTATTCAACAATAAAAAGGAACACATGATTGTTACACGCAACTACCTGGATGAATCTCAAGGGAATTAAGCTGAGTGAAAAAAGCCAATCCCAAAAGGTTATATACTGTATGATTCCATTTAGATAATATTCTTGAAACAACAAAATAATAGAAATGGAGAACAGACTTGTTGCCAGGAGCTAGCGATGGAGGTGGGAGGAGCAGGAGAAGGTGGTTGTACGTGTAAGAGTACCACGTGAAGGATGCCTGGGGTGACGGAATTGTTCAGAGTCTTGACTGCGGTGGTGGACATACAAACCTACACAGGTGACAAAACTGCACAGACCCAAACACACACACAAACACACACACACAAATGGGTAACAGCAAGATAAAATAGAGAAATCCAATTGAAATGTATTGTGTCAATGCCTATGTCCTTTTTGTGTTAAAGTACCAAAGTTTTGAAAGATATTACCATTGGAGGAAACTGGGTAAAGGTACCTGGGATCTCCCTGTAGTATTACTCAAAACTGCATGTGAATCCACAATTTTTGAAAATTAAAAGTTTAAATAAACAAAGAAATATAAAAACACTCGTAGGTAAAGATACATGCATACACAAATATGTTTACTGCAGCACTGTTTGCAACAGCAACAACAAAAAAACAAAAAAACAAAACTACACACCACCTGAACATCTATTAACAGGAAAATAGTAAATAAAGTATGGCAACTCCATACTACAAAGTATTACATAAGAAGTTTTTTTAAAATGAGGTCATATTTAATGGAGCCTAAGGAGTTCTTCATTCCCCACATTTTAACATTCCTGAAATCCAGGTGTGCCTCATAACTGATGAAACTGTACAATTAAAACTTGTGATTTTTTCTTCCCTAATTACACATTAAGATGCCACTGATGGTAAGGTCCACCATTATATTATCTGCTGACCTGGAATAATGTCCACAATATTCGGCCGGGTGAAAATTAAAAAGCAAGTTACAGAGTAATATAAATGGTATGATTCCCATTTGAAGAAAGAGGAGTAGGCTTTGAAAGAATGCCCTCTCAGTTATTTGCACCACCATCCTCATTAGGGTGGACTTAAGTATACTAGAAAATGCAGGCACGCTTGTCTAGAGCATGGACAACAAGGGCTGGGGCTTGATGACATCAACACGCAAACGGCCTCCCGCATCCTCGCTGTGCCAGGTGTCCCAAGATCAGAGCAAACCAGCATACAGCTCTTAGTCCTACATGATTTGGTTCAAAGCATCCCATTTTGGGGCAAAGTAAAAGGAATTAAAATATACTGCAACCCAGAGATAAAGGACCAAAAAGATCTATGAGAAAGATGGCAACCTTCTGTAAAAAACTAAAATACCACAGACCATACGAAAATAAATTCCAGATGGATAAAAGCTTAAATGTAAACAATAAAAATCTTACAAGAAAATCAAAAGACCATATGTACAATCTAAGGTTGGGAAAGGTTGTCTTAAAAAAAATTGAAACCTCAAAACCTGATACATACGTAGGTATATAAATCAGTAAAAAGACACCTGATCATGTTAAAATTTAAAATTTCAGTATTATACAGTAATAAATACATTATCTTTGCTTAAAGTGGACATATTCGAAAAAAAAATTTGCAATGCAAAGACTAGAGGAAAGCTATAATATACAAAGAGCTCCCACAAATGGACAGGGAGACAAATAATCCAATAAGAAAATAAGCAAATAATACAAAGAAGCTTTGCACAAAAGAACAAAGCCAAATAGCCGACAACATTTTAAAAAAATATTGAAATTGACTAGCAATCAGGGAAATGCAAATTAAAGTGACAGTGAGCCACTATTTTTCTCTTCTCCTTTTTTTAATTAGAAAAGTTGTGGGTTACAGAACAATTGTGCATAAAACAAGTCACTATTTTCTTGGGGTAGGGTAGGAACATTTGGAAGCAATGTAGTTATATTAGGTATTTGTTTTTCTTATTCCTTTGTTGGGTTATGGTTTGTTAATTTTCTTGGGGTATAGTAGGAACATGTTGGAAGCAATGTAGTTATTTTAGGTTGATTTTTCTTATTCCTTTGTTTTGGTTTTGTTTGAAATGTTTTTTTATTGTTTGTTTTTTAATTTCTTGATAAAGTTAAAAAAACAATGAATGAGTGTTAAAAAAAGTAAATAAGTAAATGAACAATGTGGGGAGGAGGGGAATGGAATGTTTGGGATGTTCTTTTTTATTTTAATTTTTTATTTTATTTTTTGGAGTAATGAAAATGTTCAAAGATTGATTGTGGTAATGAATGCACAACTATATGATGATACTATGAACTAACTGTACACTTTGGAGGGCTATATGTTATGTGAATATATCTCAACAAAATTGCATTAAAAAAAACAAGTCACTACTTGTGACTCATCAGACTGACAAGACTTCAGAACAACACTTGACTACTGTTAGAAAGAATGAAGAGAAAAGGGTAGTCTCATACAATGGTAGAAATTTTTAGAAAGTTATCTAATCACAATTATCAAAAATAAACACATATTCTCTTTGATGTAGCAACCTGACTCCTTTATCACAAAGAAATAAATTCCTCATTACATAAGGAAGATGCTCAAAGATTTTTATTGCTTCACTCTCCATTTAGCAACAATTGAAAACAAAACCAATATTCCTTAGTAGGCAATTGTTTGTATACCCATATCATGCAATATAATGCAGCCATTTAAAAGAATTACTAAAACTAATTTGCAGAGGCTTCAACAAGGTAGTGCCGAGAGAGAAAATCAAGATGCAGAACATTATGTTTGATTTCATTTTTGCAAAACAATGATAACAAAACCTATATGTATATGTATACATGTGTACACGTATATTTTATTTGTAAATGACTATATGAGTATGGAGAAAAACACAGAAGACATAATTCTTGGTCATAACATAGGTTACCCATATGGAAGGAGAAGAGGATATAGGAGAGAAAACAAGGGCAAAAAAAAAAAAGATAAAACAGTTGACAAAGAATCAGGAAAAAATGCAAGCAAGCTTGGCAACACTGACAAGTCACAGGCAGCAGATTTCAAGAAGCTGTAAGGATCAAAGTTTAAGGATGTTAGGCATTTAAAAAGAAATCAAGCTAATCTACTTCCAGAAGAACAATAAATGGGAAAAGAACCAATTTTAAGTGGGTTAGATCATAATTTCTGACAATTTTCTAAACAGTTATTAGGACAAACAAAGTAACTGTGTTCTCTGGTAGCCAGCCCTCCAACACTTGGTCTGGATGAGGACACTGATCATGACTCTCAAAGCAAATGAGGAGCATCGATGTCAGGGACACGAGCTGGCAGCTGAAGGAAGCAGCCAAAGGAGCTGGGAAATCAAAAGGGAAGAGAATGGAGAAAAAGGAGAGCCCCTGGATTTAGAAGGAGCAACTAAACGGGAAATGAGGGAAAAGACGTGATGTTAAGGCCACAGTCAACAGGATCCCCAAGTTTGGTCACAGTCCACAGCCCTTGAGAAAGAAAACTCCACAACAAAATCATGCTTAAAAAAAAAAAAAAAAGTTTTTTAAAAACGTAAAAACCACACACATTTGTTCTCATGTCGAATTTCTTGCCACATTTGGTTTTATTGGCCAATCTTACCAGGGCTCCGTACTAAGCCTTTCCAATCTTTCCATCTTTTACCCTACACGACACCTTGGCTTAGCCCTCCTGTCTACTGCCCTGAGCTACTCACTCGCAGACGGCCTCCCAGACCACCCACCGTCTCACTCCTGCCTCTCCACCTTGAACCCTGAACAGAGAGGCCTGCCCCCTAAAAGACAAATCTATTTCATTATCTGACTTACTTCTTACCCATTCCGAAGTATGGTACAGGACCACTGGTGGTACGTACCATGATTTCAGGGAAAACACAGATGATATTTTCATGTTACTCATTTTAACAGTGTGTAAGAAAAAAATAGAACCAGCTCATCAATCTTCTATTTCACTAATGCCATTACAAGGCCAGAGTACAGAATACCTGGGAATTCCACCACATGGCAACCTTTGGCTCAGACAGTACACAGATTTGGGAAAAAATGTGAAAAATGGTACACAAATGGTTAAAGTTAAAGAAATTCTTTAATACCATAACAGACAAAGTTCAAACACTTCCTCCATCACAGCAGAGAAGAATTTACTGATGTTCCAGCCTCATCTCCGAACACACACAATGCACTCATCTGCGGCACCACACCATTTTCTCCCACATCTTTGTGTCTTTGCATTTGTGTCTGCATGGCATTCCCATCCCACCCATTTGACCACTAAATACCATCTACTCAGCCGTCACATCTATACTCTATAATTATTATTACAGGTCATCATGCTTGTCCATCTCCCAGACTCAATTGTGAGCTCCTTGAGGACAACAACCATCTCGTCCAATTTGCAGCCCCAATGCTAATATAGTATTCTATAAGGAACTGTCTGTTGAACAGAGGAATTAACAAGCAATAATTCTAGCCTTTAATATCTAGTAATTATCCAAAAACTCGGGTATATTTAGTCACAGAAAGCAAATGTATTGAGTTTATTAAATTCTTACTGGATGCTCCAAGTAAGCATTATTGCACCTAAATCCTCACAAAAACCCTAGAAGTGGGTCCTATTACCATCATCTGGTTCTCCAGATGGTGCCACAGAGGCCTTGAGGAGCCAAGTCAGTTTAAAAGTACACAGCTGGTAGTGGAAGGGGGGGTGCGGGTGGGATAAGTGTGTCTTACACCAAAGCCTACACTTCGTGCTCACTGTCTCTACCACTTCCAGAAGGAGAAGGATGGGGAGGGACAGGGGGAGGGGAGGAGGAGGGGAGAAGGGAGGGGGATGGTAGCAACTAATCGTTTGCTATGGGCCAGGCAGTACTCTCAACAGTCAATATAAATAATATGAATCTTTATTAAAATTCAGACATAGAAACATGTTCACCAAACTGGTGATAGACTTTTCTAAAAACAAAATAATTTATTTGATCAATACAGTAAAATAAAAGAATATGCACTGTAGAATCGCCTATCTACCACGGAGCCCCCAAGTGGAAATAAAGTGCTCAGGGCAGGGGGCGCACGATCCAATTAACCAACTGCAGGGTTTTTTGCCAGGATGACAAGAATTATAACACCCAGTCAACACCTCAAGTTTCTAAGAGGTTGTTGGGAAACTTGTGACGAACTGAAGATAAAAATCACATGACAGCCTTCAGAGATATTTAGAAAGAGGAAAAAGAAAGCCTGGAAAAGCCACTCAGGGAGGCTTTTCAGCAGAGGGAATACATGTAGTAGTCAGAGCAAATACATGTGACAATTTTCAACTGCACCAAAAATAACATTATTAAACAGCAAAGGGCAGCTGTTTTTGTTTTCAAAGAATCTTTAAAGTTCAAAAATGTTTTCAATTCCTCAACACGCAGAGAAAAAACACCAAAACAAATCACTGTCCACCAGCATGCTTTTAAAAGAAGAACACTCCCCTCTAATTTCTTCTGATACAGGCACCTGAAAGCTTCAAAGGAATTTACAATTACTAAACGTCCTGAGAAGAATCCCAGAAACCAACTCACTCCCACCCTTACTCACAGAGAGACCCAGTGTGCAGTGAATGCTTACCGAGTGTAAATGTAATTACAATAACAACAGCTAACTAGTACTGGAAATTTATTCTCTGCTAGGCACTTTTCCAAGAACTGCCCATGAACTAATTCATAACAACCGCATGAAGTAGATCTTATAATTGCTAGCGCCATTTTACAGATAAGGAAATATAGTACAAGAAAGCCAGAAACTGGCCCAAGGTTGCAACACAACTAGAACTGGCAAAACCAGACCCAAGCTCCGAGCTCTTAATCCCCCACTCATCCCCCCAGTGCCCTGCAGTTTCCTTCTGCTATTTGTAATTCCAAGGGGAATGTCCAGGTTATGTTCTGTAATTCCACATGGGAAGGAGATGCTTCTGTAAAACAATAATGAACCTAGCCTTTGAGGCCAAGTTCTTCTTGGGACATTATTTCTAGAAGGCAAAATAATCAAAAGATATTTTAAAGCCAAGATACAGAACACAGAATAATTTTAATGAGCACAAAAATGAGACTTTGTTCTTGGAGGGAAACAGAGCGAGAAAACGCCAGCAGAAAATGACGAGGAGAAGCACATGCGCTTCGGAGCCCAGGGATGCCACCACTTCTTCCTGGGAGCTTCTAAGGACAAAATCTGAAGGGAAAAAATGAGTCCTGCCTGCAATTTCCTCTAACGTAAATATCGTTTCCCACTTCAGGGCAAGGCTGCTGCACCTTGCCATGTCAATCCCACATGACAACACAAATCTCACAAATCTCTTCCTCACACCACACTCACATACACACACACACATATACACACACACACTCACACAGACACACAAGTTTTAGGTTTTTGGCTTTAGCAGAATAACAACGTACATCATATAGGTCCAAAAACCCAACAATAGCTTCAGTCCTGGTAGCACTCTCTTTCCCAACTTCATTTGTTCACAAACCCCTTAGGAACTTTTGTCACACCTGAGGATATGTACTACTATTTACTTATTCGTCTTAAATTTGCCTCACTTTTTCCCACTCAAATAAGCCTGTTTTAAAAGGAAAAACTATCACCACTGTAAGTGGAAAACCAGCATCATGTGCCATAAACAGAGTAGCCCTAAAAGCAAATACATTTAAATAAAGTATTAAATTCTGACACTCACCACTGCCCAGAATCTTCTGACCTGATCCCTCTGTTTAAAAAAAGAGGGGAGGCGTTGGGGACATATTATTTTGAACCCTATGATACTGTCATTTTGTAGATCAAAATGATTCAAATATCAACAATTTCATTTAGTTTAACTTCATATTAATACCAAACTCCTCTCTCTCCCTCATATTAATACCAAACTCCTCTCTCTCCTTGATCTCTTTGGGACTGAAAAAGAATTGAAAAGAGATCAACTTGCCCTTAGGCAATTCAAAGGAATTTAATAACATGACGTTTAACACCTAAAATAATTTTAAGTACTTGCAGTGACACAAACCTCTCATTTGGGGAAATGGTGCTAGAAACACAAGAAAGAATGCAGTGTTAAAGAATGAGAACTTTGTTGGGAATGAGAAGTCTGTGTGCCAAACTCTGTTCCACCAAGTACAGACCATGAGTTCCACGTCACCCAGCTCTGCCCCCCCCCCACCAACATTTAGGAGATGACAATAAAGAAATGCTAAATTAGTGACCTGTACCCAAGCTTTTACACCTGTAAAAGTAAAGAAATTCACCCCAATTGCTTGCCTACAACCTGGGGGCATAGCAAGGATCAAATAAGATTGATGAAATGCACATAAGCCTTTTGAGGTTGTTGAGTGCCGTCACAAGAAAGAGATTATCATTTCAATGTGGCAGCCACAGGGGACAATTGTTGGAAGCAGGGGCCTGTAAACGAAGGCCCTTGGGCCAAATTGGGTCCACTGCCTGTTTCTGCAAATAATGTTTTCTTGAAACACAGCCATGCCCATTTGTTTGTATACTGTCCATGGCTGCTTTCATATTCCAAAGACAGAGTTGAGTAGGCCCACAAAGACAAAAATATTCACTATCTGTCCCTTTACAGGAAATGTTTCCCAAGCCATGGTTAAGAGCAAGGAAAACTGATCCAGAAGGCCAGAGTGGTTGGGGGGAAGGAAGGTTGTAAAACAAGCCAACAAAAAAGGCCAAGGTGGCTGGAGGAGAGAGCCAAGTGGAAGAGGATGAGGCCAGAGAGGTAGGTGGAGCCAGGGAGAGGCAAGGCTTACAGGCTGGGTTAAAGATGTGGGTTTTTCTCCCAAAAGCAAAAATTCCCAGTGGGGGTTTTCAAGCAGGGAGTGGCAGGGGGAATCTCTTCTGCAGAATTCTCTCAGTGCAGGAAAATGAGGACAAGAAGGATGTAGGAAGCCACTCTGGAAGCCCAGCATTCATGCAGTGGGAGATGGAGTTGAATGGGGCAGGGTGAGGGCAGAGGAGCTGGCAAGAGGTGAGCGGAGGGAGACAGGTAGATACCACCAGTGCTGGATGAGGAAGAGAGGTGACTCGTCTATCTTTTCAGACTCCACAACAGGTATTTAAAAATGTTCAATGACTTTCCCTCTTGAGGTCAAACTTTCTCACAGAATAGAAACGAGGTGCTCTTTCTTACATGAAGGTGGTGCCACCTTTAAGCAAAGGCATTTCTAAGGTAAGACCAGAACTTTGATAAAGAGAAGGAACCACCCCACTAAGGAAAGGGGGAGGAAAAAAAACTCCTTGTTTTTTAAACTCAGCCTTAAAACCAATTTAATGAATCACTAAATGCAATATAATAGGAAGAGACCTTGGAGTCCAAACACCAGGGCTCACCTTCCAACTCTAACCCTTCCGAGACGTCTAACCTAGACCGTATCGTTTAACCTCTCTGAGCCTCTGTTTTCTCATCCATAAAGAAAGGACAACACTATTGCTCCTCTCCCAGTTGTCCTGGAGACTAAGAGTCAACCTAAACAAGGAGATAGCAGTTCTAGGGGCAAACAGTAACTCTTACTTTTAATATTAAGTAGCATACTCCTTATGCTGTAAACAAGTTACTCAATTTTTAAATTCTACTATAAAACATAACACTTTACATCATGAAAGTAAGTAACAGTAAATTCTATTATGTAAGAACACGTTATAATGTGCCATTTATAGGACTGTCTTCCTCAGGAAAGGGACAGCACAAATTACAAAAAAAAGTAAATAAGTCTTACATATGTATACACTTACATACATACATACACACTCTCACATAGACAAACCTACCTGGGCAGGGGAAGGGTGAGCCGTTTATGATTATCCTAGTACCTGGAACAGTGATCGACTGGCAGCTCTGGTGTCCCCCAGAATCACCTGGGGAGACTGTTGGACATGCAGATTCCCAAGCTCCCCCACCATACACACACGCACACGCACACACCACCTGCACGCATGCACACACCATGATTCAGATATAGGATGGAACATGAGCACTGCATTATTATTTAGCATCCCAGGTGATTCTGATGCAGGTGGACCCTGTATCAGAAAAGGAGAAACCCTGTGTTGAATGATGGTTGGTGCTAAAGCAGGACCTCAGGAAGAGCAAAATCAATAGATAGGTGACATGATCTAATGTCACAGACTGAGACAGAAGGCCTTAAAGGGCAACAGTCACAAAATGCTTGTGTATAACACTGAGAAGTGAAAAATGGAGAAGCAGCCCTTCTGTCCTCAGAGACCACCAGACTCAGGGTGGGGCAGACATTTGAACCTTTGACTACAGTCTGTACACTGCAACTCATCCAGACAACAAATCTGTACAGAGCACCTTCTAGATGCTGTTCTAATCACTGGGTACATATCAGGTATATTAGTGAACAAGGCAGCAAAACGTCCCTGCCGTCACTGAGCTGACATTCTCATGATGGAAGACATATAATAAACAAAATAAGCAAGCATAAGGGGTAATCAGGTAGGTGGTGATAAGTGTTACGGAGAAAACTGAAGCAAAGAAGGGATAGGGAGCATCAGGAAGGGAATGCAACTTTAAACGCATCAGTTTCAAATATTCCCCATAGCTCTGTTAAAATTTAGCTCCTTGTGCTTGGCTAATGGCTGTCAAAGTCTCACACCACAGACAAACAAGGGTATAAAAGGACAGAGAAGGGAATGATTCACTCTGCTGGGCAGGCTGGGCTAAGAGCGGGGCGGGGCATGGAAAGTTTCCAGGATGAGATGAATGCTGAGCAAAGAAGATGCCTTCCCGTCCCTTGCAGGAATGTTCCTCGTGCCACTCCATAGCTGCAGAGCACTGATTGGATCTGACTGATGTCAAAAGCCTTCCCAACAAGGACCTGGACACCTTTATGTGTCCCACTTGCCAAAACATGTGCTTCTCCTTCCAGTCAATGACATCACCTTATTCAGTGATGTCAGCCTTCTCCGGGTCATGAATATAATGGTGATTGTTAGAACCTTTTTTTTTTTAATTATTATTATAAAAGGGATACATGTTCACAACAGAAAATATAGAAAATACCAGAAAGTATAAAGATCCTCAATATTCTTACCCCCAACACTACCTCTGTTCTCACCAGTTTTGGGGGTTTTTTTTAACCTACTTGGTGGTTGTTTTTGTTTAACATAGCTAGTACAACTCTGCATCCATCTAATTTTGCATCCTGCCCTTTTCATTTGTCATTATAGCATATGCATTTTTCTGCTTTAAAAAATTCTACTTGACATCATTTTTAATGGCTATGTAACATTCCATCCTATTGATATACCATACTTTATTAACCATTTCCTAACTGTTGGGCATTTAAGTTTCCAAGTTTTCATTACAAATCGCCCTAAAAATAATTTTATGCAGAAAGGTATTCCAAGTAATTCTCTCAAAATAGATTCCTAGAAGTAGAATCATGGGAAACTGGAAATGTTTTAGACAAATAGTTACTGCACAGACGATCTACAGATCTCCCAAATTTAATCCCAGTACTTCTTGGCTGCAGAGTCAGAATACAAAAGGCGGTCTTCTCTTTCCTCCTTTTTGTTTTTGGTGGTTAATGGTTTTAAAAGCAGCATATTTACCTGCTATCGGAATCTGAGGCGATCTCCTTTCTCCCTCCAAAGCGGATCTGGCACTGCACAGAAAAGAAGTCACTGAGATCAGCTGTTGGGATGGGATGTTCAAAACATGAAACCGTCCTCGCAAGCCCTCAGGGTCAGGAGCATGCGGGACCAGAAACTCCGGATGCCGAGTCCTTGCGTCCCTAGGCCCCAGGGGTCAGCACAGGACTTAAAGACAGTGGACACCCCAGCCTTCAAGCTGCCATGGAAAGGAAACCCTTATCTCCCACTTGGTACTGACCCTTGTGGGAAAACAATGCTAAGAGGACAACAAAACAACACAGCCTTCAGCAAATTATCTAGGAAACTTCTTATATCTGTCAGCAGCTGACTGTCTATAACACAAAGCTTTCAAGAGAAATAATTACAGCATCCACAAATCTGTGATAGTTGCTCCTTTTTGACAGAGGCCAAAACTTGTTATGACTGACTATAAAATTACAGCTGCACAAACCAAGCTTCAAACAAGGCACTCAATTGTTCAGAACAACGGTTTAGCCAGGGTTGGTAAAAAGAAAGCAAACTGCTCTGTTTTAAAGATGTAGAGTCTCCACTGTGGGTAGCAGACTTGCAAGACTCCTGAACATACTATTAAAAAAATAAGTGAAGATACTATTTTAAACAATACATTTGTCAAAATTCATGGAATTGTACCTTTCAAATTGATGTACTGTATGTAAATTATACCTCAATAAAGTTGATTTTTAAAAGGCATATACAACACTACCACCCTCCATAATAATAATAATATAATAATAATAATAATATGGAAGAGGAAGAGGAGGAGGAAAAGGAGGAGAATGTGTGCTCTGGGCATAAGCTCCAATTAATTCCCACTTAACGGCTACATTTAAAGTGGCTCGACTTGTCTCCTCATCTTCATGTCTTATGTCCTTCTTCTGGAGCAAAGAAAGAAGAAACTAAGAATGTGGGCTCTGCAGTCCCTTGGACCAGGCCCTGGCCAGGCCTTTCCTACTTTAACAAATGCGATTTCCTCAGCAGCCCTGAGGCGATAAGTGACCTGACTACAGAGGAGAATACTCGAGGCGTTGAGTGAGTTGTCCCAGCACTCACAGTTGTGAAAAAGATGGAGCTGGCGTTCAAGCCCAGCCACGTCTGAGCCCAAAGCTGGGTCCTTCCCGCTATGTCACCACATCTCGAGGCCTGGGCAGACGCCAAAGTCTCTGGACATCTGAGAAATTCACTTTAACACGTAATACACCCCTCTATTAAAGTTTTCATCTCCCTGCTATAATGCTACACGACCTCTGTTCTCACCAGTGTTTTTTTGTTTTGTTTTGTTTTGTTTTTAATCTATCTGGTTGTTGTTTTTGTTTAACATAGCTAGGATAATTCTGTATCCATCTAATCTTGTATCCTGCCCTTTTTATTTGTCATTAAAACATAAGCATTTTTCTGCTTAAAAAAATTCTATTTGACATCGTTTTAATGGCTATGTTACATTCCATCCTATTGATATACAGTTGCCCCTCCTAAAATGTGAGCTCCTGGAATTCCAGGTTTGGGTCCTAGCTCTGCCATTTACCATGATCCCTTGAGCAAATTATTAAGCCTCTCTGAGCTTCAGTTACTTCATCTGTAAAATGGAAATAACTGCAGTTAACTATCTCATAGCCCAGTCAGAAGGTTTAAATGCAAAGCATTTATCAGAGATCCTGGCACACGGTGAACATGCGATAAATGACCACTAACAATAGCACGTGTCTCTGCATGCCTGGTACCTAGTACACGCAGGCAAGCAAACTGATTAAAGCCTCCTAGCAAAGCTCGCTTCCCAGCCCAGCCAGAAGCCGGGCCTCAGCAGCAGCATCAACCAACCATAGCCAAGTCCACGTGGGGGTCCACTCAGCTGCTCCGGCAGCAGACTGTCCTAGACATGGCCTCTGCTCTTGGGCAAAAGGGCCTAATGCCAAACCACCACCACAGCACCCTTAAAAAGCAACCAGATTGCTAACATGACCACAGACATAGGGGACTGGTGGTTTGATGGGTTGAGCCCTCTACCATAGGTTTTACCCTTGGGAAGACGGTGGCTGCAAAGGAGAGGCTAGGCCTCCCTATGGTTGTGCCTAAGAGCCTCCTCCTGAATGCCTCTTTGTTGCTCAGATGTGGCCCTCTCTCTCTGGCTAAGCCAACTTGAAAGGTGAAATCACTGCCCTCCCCTCTACGTGGGATCAGACACCCAGGGGAGTGAATCTCCCTGGCAACGTGGAATATGACTCCCGGGGAGGAATGTAGACCCGGCATCGTGGGACGGAGAACATCTTCTTGACCAAAAGGGGGATGTGAAAGGAAATGAAATAAGCTTCAGTGGCAGAGAGAATCCAAAAGGAGCCGAGAGGTCACTCTGGTGGGCACTCTTACGCACACTTTAGACAACCCTTTTTAGGTTCTAAAGAATTGGGGTAGCTGGTGGTGGATACCTGAAACTATCAAACTACAACCCAGAACCCATGAATCTCGAAGACAGTTGTATAAAAATGTAGCTTATGAGGGGTGACAATGGGATTGGGAAAGCCATAAGGACCAAACTCCACTTTGTCTAGTTTATGGATGGATGTGTAGAAAAGTAGGGGAAGGAAACAAACAGACAAAGGTACCCAGTGTTCTTTTTTACTTCAATTGCTCTTTTTCACTCTAATTATTATTCTTGTTATTTTTGTGTGTGTGCTAATGAAGGTGTCAGGGATTGATTTAGGTGATGAATGTACAACTATGTAATGGTACTGTAAACAATCGAAAGTACAATTTGTTTTGTATGACTGCGTGGTATGTGAATATATCTCAATAAAATGATGATTAAAAAAAATAAAAAATTAAAAAAAAATTAAAAAAAAAAAAAAAAAAGCAACCAGATTGCTAACATGACCACAGACATAGGGGACTGGTGGTTTGATGGGTTGAGCCCTCTACCATAGGTTTTACCCTTGGGAAGACGGTTGCTGTGGGGGAGAGGCTAGGCCTCCCTATGGTTGTGCCTAAGAGCCTCCTCCCGAATGCCTCTTTGTTGCTCGGGTGTGGCCCTCTCTCTCTGGCTAGGCCAACTTGAAAGGTGGGGTCGCTGCCCTCCCCCCTGTGTGGGATCAGACACCCAGGGGAGTGAATCTCCCTGGCAGCGTGGAATATGACTCCCGGGGAGGAATGCAGACCTGGCATCATGGGACGGAGAACATCTTCTTGACCAGGAGGGGGATGTGAAAGGAAATGAGGTGGGCTTCGGTGGCGGGGGGATTCCGGGGGGGGCCGAGGGGTCACTCTGGTGGGCACTCTTACGCACACTTTAGACAACCCTTTTTAGGTTCTAGAGAATTGGGGTAGCTGGTGGTGGATGCCTGTGGCTGTCAAACTACAACCCAGAACCCATGAATCTCGAAGACAGTTGTATAAAAATGTAGCTTATGAGGGGTGACAATGGGATTGGGAAAGCCATAAGGACCACACTCCAGTTTGTCTAGTTTATGGATGGATGAGTAGAAAAATAGGGGAAGGAAACAAACAAACAGACAAAGGTACCCAGTGTTCTTTTTTACTTCAATTGCTCTTTTTCACTCTAATTATTATTCTTGTTATTTTTGTGTGTGTGCTAATGAAGGTGTCAGGGATTGATTTTGGTGATGAATGTACAACTATGTAATGGTACTGTGAACAATCGAAAGTACGATTTGTTTTGTATGACTGCGTGGTATGTGAATATATCTCAATAAAATGAAGATAAAAAAAAAAAAAAAAGCAACCAGAGTTGGTCTAAAACACAACTGCTTAAAATCAGATTCTGAAACCTACACCAATGTCCTTCTCAAAAGGACATCACTGAAGGGATGGTCAAACAGAGGGCTTTGGAAACTCATGCTACAGGAACTCCTCCATCCCTACCTCTGATCATCTTCCCTGCTCTATCATTTCCAGGGAAAACTATTAGCCTCACTATTCCCAGATAAAAAAGTGGGAGTGGGAGTAAGCAGGCGGGGGGGGGGAGTAATGGCCACCCTCCTGCCACACATAAATGACTTCTGCATTTATTATTACTCGAACCAAAAGTCTAACGTATGTTTTCCTCTTACCTGTTTTACTGCATCCAATAGTCGCTCCAGCAGAAACTGTCTTTTCATGTCATTGTTCTGTGATCCTAAAATGTAACAAGGCTTGATTAGTTCTGTTTGACGTTAGCCTTCTATTAAGACTTTCTGTCTCTAGGACACATGGCTGTTCCCAACTAGGACCGGCCCCGCATTAACAAAACCAACAACAAAACTAGGTGCCAAAAATCTGTATCATTATAATGAAGTTCGACCACATGTCTGTCATGGAAACACAGGAAAAGAGCTAAACTAATTTTCCCCAAATTTGAATGATGTGTCCGGAATGGTCTAACTCAGGGTTTCTCAAGCTTGGCACTACTGATATAGGATATTTAGCAGTATCCCTGGCCTCTACCCACTAAGATGCCATTATCCTATATACGTGAATGCGCGCGCATGCGCGCGTGCACACACACACACACACACACACACACACACCCTGAGCTGTGACAACAAAAATGTCTCCAGATATTGCCAAATGTCCTCTGAGGGACAAAATTGCTCCAATGGAGAGCCAGCAGTCTAATTTGAAATACAGGTTTCCTCGCATGGCAGGCACTACTCATCAGTTGACCTCGCCATCTTCTCTAACATCCTTATCCCATGCCACTTTCCACCATACAAGCTGAAAAACCTAATTGTGCCTTTTTTCAGGCTGACCTTAAGAAGTTCTTGCCAATGACAAGTAAGCAGAAGTCCACTGGGAGGTTTCTAGAAAGTTATGCCTTCCTAATAAAAAGAACAGATGTGAAAGGCATCTTTCCTCTCTCCATCCTTCATTACTTCATCACAAACAGGGTGGATGGGGCAAGAACAGCATCTTGTTCCCATGAAGCAACAAGCCTGAGGAAATGCCAAGAAAATCACTAAGGCCCCAGCCTGGATATCACCACGCAGCTGAACCAATACCAGAAATCTCCTTCCTCTCATAAAACAAATGAATCCATTTGTTCAAACCACCACACATTGGGCTTTACTTGCAGCCAAAAGCATTCCCAACTGTTACACATGGCATACACCGAACTTTCATTCAGGAAGCCCTGGGGCAAGGACACTTTGAAGCACCAGGTCAGCTAGATACTCCAAGGACCAACAATAAAACAGCTGAACTTCTCAAATGTTGCCATTATAACTTTTCCTGGAACAGGCTTTGATAAAGGATAGCCTACACACTACTGTCACCATTAAAGAGGTCATCACAAAACACCATTCCCAATGGTTGCAGACTCACCTGCCCAAGCCCCTCAGACACCTGTTGACACCTGTATCTATCATTAAAACCTGCTCTTTGCTCAGCAGAAAGTTTGGTTCCTGCTGCTTCTCTCCCTAGCACCAGGATAGAGAGGTCAAGTTTTCTTTCTTCCTTTTTTCCAGGTACTAGACCCAACCAGTCTATTTACCCTTGGGCAACGCCAATTGGAAACTCTGCAGAGTTTCCTCCCCTGGAAATATCTTTGCTATTTCTTCTGATCATAAAAGTAATTCGTGTTCATGTGAAAAAAAATAATTTTAAAAATCAGGAAAAAAAAATATACAAAGAAAATTAAATTGTCCCTACTGATAATTTTTTAATGCAATGCTTCTCAAACTTTAATATGCACAAGAATCTCCTCAGGATCTTGTTAAGATGCAAGTTTTGATTCAGAAGGTTTGGAGGAAGCCTGAATTCTGCATTTCTAAAATGCTCCCAGGTGATGCTGATGCTGCTGGTCCCCAATGTACTCTTGAATAGCAGCAAAGAACTACTACCTATCCTTCCCAATATGTACTTTGATCCTAGATATGTCTCACGGTATTTTGTTTTATTGCTTTTTCTAGATGAGGTATCAGCAGCCTCCTCTGCCTTACCTTGCAAAGCCTCTTTACATGATGGGGAAAAGGGGCCTGTTCTCTATATAGAAACAACCTGAAATTTTGCAGGTCTCAGTCCAGAAGTTCATACACCCTGGCTGCAGTCTCTTTCTGCAGGGAGAAATGTACCCGAGGAAATTCTGGGGGTGAAGGGAGCACAGGCGGTACCCATGAGGGGCCCAGAGAGGCCCGTGGCCCTGAGGAGGCATGGAGATGGAGCACTGAGCCAGAAGTCACAAGGCATGAGTTCTCATTCGGCTTGACCGCTTGTTGGCCATGTGACAGTCACTTTCCTTCTCAGGGCACTGGTTTCTGATGACATCACGCCTTCTTAGCACTGCAGTCTGCAAACATGGGGACTCTGTGGAGTCAGGCAGGCAGAAGCAATCAATGCTACCAGTCTCTTTCTTACATTCTCACAGAGAATATTTACCACCCCTGCCAGGGCCAAGAAGAATCCTCCAGCCTCAAACTCTGCAACCAACCAGAGAGGAACAGGAGTCAATGTCCACCTTCTGAGCCCCAACCATGGACTAAGTCATTAAATGACTGATGTAATCCTTCACAAAGAAGAAAAGGTAGCTCCAACCAAGAGATACACCCAAGGCTCCGAAAGGAAAAGACCTTTACCCAAGGCTCCTCCCAGGGAAAGCAGACAAGGTGGGATTCAATTCCAAGTTCACTGTCACCTGGCTCTGCCAGCTGCTAAATCCTGCTTGCCCCTCAACTCCTGTAACAAACCTGAAGCTGTGGCCCTACACCAAGTTCAGGAGCAATTACTCTGTGACACTCAAGTGAAAAAGCCCCAATCTTCCTGCTTCTTTCTTCCTGCAGTCAACCAGAAGAGCCAGAATCACAGCATTAGAAACTATTGATGAGGACCAGACCTGAGACATACCAAATACTTTAAAAGTCGGTCCTTGTATGAGAGGCAGATACAAGGAAGGGACATGGGATTCTTGGTAGTGGTGTTGATGTCTGACCCTACTATTATATTGTACTGTAAGATATTTTATTTTTCTTTTTATCTTCTTTATTATTTGTTAAAAAAATTTTTTTTCATAGTAATCAATATGCTCAAATGCTGACTGTGGTGATAAATGCACAACTATGTAATGATACCGTGAACAAAAAAAACAGTCCTAAATACACTCAAAACGTTAAAAGAAAACACGGACAAAGAACTAAAGGAAAACAATAGATGAACACAAAGAGAAATATCAATAGAAAGGTGTAAATTAAGAAAAGGAACCAAACAGAGCTGACCACAGTAATAGAAATTTAAAATTCCCAACAGGGGTTCTTCAGCAGATTGGAGCTAGCAAAAGAAAGGACCAGAGAACCTGAAGATAAGTCAATTGAAATCATTCTGTCTGAGGAGCAAAAAGAAGAAAGAATGAAGAAAAATGAACAGAGCCTAAGAGATCTGTGGGATCCATCAAGAGTCCCAATATATGCATTGTTGGGGCCCAGGAGGAGGAGAAAGAAAGGGGCAGAGAGAATGTTCAAAGGATGAATGGCTGAAAACTTCTCCAATTTAACAAAAGAAATGAAGATACACATCCAAGATGCTCAACAAACTCCAAACAGGGTAAACCCAAATAGACCCACACCGCACCATGATATAATCAAACTGTAGAATGCCGAAGATAGAGAATTCTGAAAGCCACAAGAGAGAAGTAACATTAATGTACAAGGGCACCTCCATAAAATTAAGTGCTGACTTCTCATTGGATACCACGGAGACAAGAAGTTAGTGGAATAACTTACTTAAAGTGCTGAAGGCAAATAATTGCCAGCCAAGAAGTCTGTATCCAGCAAAACTGTTTCTCAAAAACGAAGGAAAGATTAAGATATTCCCAGATAAACAAAAGCTAAGGGAATTCATCACCACTAGACTGGACTACAAGAGACACTAAAGAGAGTTTATTTCAAAATAAAAACTTTCTTTAAAAGTGAAAAGACAATCTAAAAGAATGGAAGAAAATATTTGGAAACCATATATCTTTAATAAGAGTTTAATATGTAGAATATGTTTTAAAACTCCTACATCAACAACAAAAAGACAAAAAAAAAAAAAAAAAAAAAAAACAATAAAAAAAAAAAGGCAAAGGAGTTGAATAGACATTTCTCCAAAGATGACATACAAATGGCCAATAAACACATGAAAAGATATTCAACACACCATTAGTCATTAGGGAACTACAAATTAAAACCACAAGAAGATGCAATTTCACACCACTAGAACAGCTACTATTAAAAAAAAGAAAAAAGAAAAACAGAAAATAACCAGTGTTGGTGAAGATGTGGAGCAACAGGTGCCCTCAGCCCTCATACATTGTTAGTAGGAATGTAAAATGGTGTAGCCGCTGTGGAAAAGAGTTTGGCAGTTCCTCAAAGGTTAAACATAGACCTATCATATGACCTGGTAATCCCACCACTAGGTATATAGCCAAAAGAATTGAAAACAGGGACTCAGACAGACATTTGTACACCGATTTCCAAAGCAGCATTATTCACAATATCCAAAAGGTGGAAGCAACCCAAATGTCTATCAACCGATGAAGGAGTAAACAAAATGTGGTATATCCATACAATGGAATATTAAAAAGCCATAAAAAGTAATGAAGTACTGATGCATGCTACAACACGAATAAACCTTGAAACACTGCTGAGCGAAATAAGCCAAACAGAAAAGATATTTCACTTACACGAAATTCCTAGGATAAGCAAACTCACAGAGACAGGAAATAGAACGCAGGTTTCCAGGGAGCTAGGCAGGAGGCTAGAGAGTTATGGCCTAATGGGTATAGAGTTTCTGTTTTGGGTGATGAAAAGGTTTTGGCAAATGATAGTAGTGATGGTGGCACAATATTGTGAACATAATATCACTGAACTGTACACATGAAAGTGGTTAAAATGGGAAATTTTCTATTGTATATACGTACCACAATAAAGATTGGAAAAAAAAAAAAGGCAGGAGGTGGGATGGGGACAAGGGAAGGTCTTGTCCATGGAGACAGAAATCAGACTGGTGATTGCCAGGGGCTGTGGGAAGGGGAGAATGGGGAGCAACCACTTAATGGGAACAGGATTCCTTTTGGGGTGATGAGAACATTTTGGAACTAGATAGAGATGGTGGTTGCACAACACTCTGAAAGTACTTAATGCCACTGAAGTATTCACTTTAAAGTGATTAATTTTACGTTATGCAAATTTCACCTCAATAAAAAATTTAAAAAAAGAAAAGGGAAGGAGTGTATAGGTACATTTGGGCTAAGAGAACATTCCAAACCAAAGAAACAAGTACACTAGGATTGTCTGGAGGTAGGATAAGGCAACTCAAGCAAGCAGATGAATCATTCAGAGGAGAAGTTACTCCCCACTCACTTCTCTTTCTTATCTCTGCTTATACTGAGGGGAGTGTCTATCTGATGCTGAGTTTGGAACATCTGCATCAGCCAGGGTCCTCATGGGAAACGACAGGCACATCAAATAAGGAGAGTTTGAGGAGGTTTATTTGTAACAAGACTCTTTACCAAGGAATGGGTATAGACAAGTGTTTTCAATCGGAGTGATTTCACCCCCCAGGGGACATTTTGCAATGTCTGAAGACATTTTTGGTTGTTACAATGGGGAGCATGCTACTGGCATCTAGTATCCTGGATGCACAGGACACCCTCTCCACCATACCCACACCAAAGAATTATCCATCCCAAAATATCGATAATGCTGTGGTGCACACCCATTTCACAAATGATAAAACAGAGGCTCTGACACCCAGGGGAGTGAATCTCCCTGGCAACGTGGAATATGACTCCCGGGGAGGAATGTAGACCCGGCATCGTGGGACGGAGAACATCTTCTTGACCAAAAGGGGGATGTGAAAGGAAATGAAATAAGCTTCAGTGGCAGAGAGATTCCAAAAGGAGCCGAGAGGTCACTCTGGTGGGCACTCTTACGCACACTTTAGACAACCCTTTTTAGGTTCTAAAGAATTGGGGTAGCTGGTGGTGGATACCTGAAACTATCAAACTACAACCCAGAACCCATGAATCTCGAAGACAGTTGTATATAAATGTAGCTTATGAGGGGTGACAATGGGATTGGGAAAGCCATAAGGACCACACTCCACTTTGTCTAGTTTATGGATGGATGAGTAGAAAAATAGGGGAAGGAAACAAACAGACAAAGGTACCCAGTGTTCTTTTTTACTTCAATTGCTCTTTTTCACTCTAATTATTATTCTTGTTATTCTTGTGTGTGTGCTAATGAAGGTGTCAGGGATTGATTTGGGTGATGAATGTACAACTATGTAATGGTACTGTGAACAATCGAAAGTACGATTTGTATGACTGCGTGGTATACGAATATATCTCAATAAAATGAAGATTTAAAAAAAAAAAAAAAAAAAAAAAAAAGAAATAATGCTGAGCAAAATAAGCCAGGCACAAAAGAGAGATATTGTATGTTACCACTAATGTGAATTCTGTGAAAAATGTACAATGTTTTATACTGTAGAATGTAGGGGACCTAGAGATACCAATTAGTGGAGGGGGAATGATAATCTAATAAGAACAGATAAACTATGGAGGGTAATCTCAATGTTATGGGAATGCTCAGGAATGATTATGGTTTGTAAACTTTCTTGGATATAGTAAGATCAAGTTGGAAGCAATAGAGTTATTTTAGGTTTTTTTTTTCTCTTATTCCTTTGTTTTCTTAGGGGTTGTTAATTTTCTTGGGGTATGGAAGGAACATGTTGGAAGCAATGTAGTTATTTTAGATTATTTGTTTTTCTTACTCCTCTGTTTGGACATGGTTTATTAATTTTCTTGGGGTATGGTAGGAACATATTGGAAGCAAAGTAGTTATTTTAGGTTATTTGTTTTCCTTAATCCATTGCTTTGTTTGAAATGTTGTGGGGTTTTTTTGGTTGTTGTTTGCCTGTTTGTTTTTAATTTTTTGATAAACAAAGTTAAAAAATTGAAAAAAAATCAGTAGAAAAATGGGAGTAAAAACTAAATGACAAATAGGGTGGGATGGGGGGATGGTTTGGGTATTCTTTTTTCACTTTTATTTTTTATTCTTATTCTGATTCTTTCTGATGTAAGGAAAATGTTCAGAAATAGATTGTGGTGATGAACGCATAACTATATGATCATACTGTGAACAGTTGATTGTATACCATGGATGACTGTATGGTTTGTGAATATATTTCAATAAAACTGAATTAAAAAAAAAAAAAAAAAACAGAGGCTCTGAGAAGCTAAGTAACTTAAAGCTCCACTTGTGCTCTGAACCCCATCTCTGTTCACCTGCTCAAAGACGTGCTCCAACAACTGTCCCTCTTTTTCCCACATCATCAACTTTTCCCTCTCATACATATGAGTATGTCGGACACCCCAGATTTAGTAAAAGTCCTCCCTGCTCCACATGCCCCTCCGCTGTGACGTCATTCCCCTGCTCCCCTGTCCAGCGTGGCGCGTCCTTTACACAAGTTGCCATGCCTGCCAGATGGACACCCCTGCCACGCTGCTGTTCCTACCTCTGATCTCTGTGCCATGATCTCCTTCACCTAACACCTGGAAGCACAAGTGAATACATAATGAATAACTTACTGATATTCTATGACAACATGAGAGATACTCAATGACACTATGAGATAGGTCCAACGAGCCCTGCAAAACTGCAATTACACAGTGTTCCTATTATGCCCTGCACATGTACCTGGCCTCAGTTGATTCATGGTTCTGATTTTCCCCAAATAAACCTGCCCCTTCAGCATACCCTAAAGCTGGGGTCAGCAAACTCTTTCGGTAAAGGGCCAGACAATAAATATTTGACGCTTTTCAGGCCGTTTGGTCTCTGCTGCAATTACTCACCAAGGCACTTGTCACTGTCATGCAGAAGCACCACAGGTAATGTATAAATGAATGAGTATGGTTGTCTACAAAAATAAGTGGTCTGACCAAGAGAGATGGGGAACTAATATCAGATAAAATAGACTGTAAGTCAAAAACTGTTATGAGGGACAAAAAAGGTCACTACATACTGACAAAAGGATCAAATTACAAGAAGAGATAACAATTATAAATATGTATACCCCTAACAGCAGAGTCACAACATATATGAAGCAAATATTGACAGATTTGAAGGGAGAAACAGACAGTTCTATGTTAACAGTAGAGACTTTCAATATATCACTTTCAATAATGGACAGAACATCTAAACAGGAGATCAATAAGGAAATAGGTCAAGTTGGTTTAGAGTATTGTTCAACTCTTCTGACAGACATATTGCCCAACAGAAGCAGAATACACATTCTTTATATTGCAAATGGATCATTCTCCAGAGTAGATCATACGTTAGGTAATAAAACAAGTCTCAATAAATACAACACTATTAAAATCAAACAATGTAACTTCTCCAATAACAATGGAATGAAGCTAGAAATCAATCACAGACGGAGAACTGGAAAATTCACAAATATGTGCACATTTGACAATGCACTCAAATAATCAATGGGTCAAAAAGAGGACATCCCAAGGGAAAACAGGAACTATCTTGAAGTGAATGAAAATGAAAACACAGCATACCAGCAAAGGCAGTGATGGAAATGTATACTTTTATATTCTTACGTTAAAAAAGAAGAAAACTCAAATCAGACCTCACTATTGGAGGAAGTAGAAAAGAAAAAGAATACCAAACTAAACCCAAAGCAAACAGAAGGAAGGAAATAACAAAGATTATAGCAGAGATGAATGAAACCAAGAATTTAAAAAAAATAGAATCAACAAAAGCAAAAGTTGGTTCAAGTTGGTTCTTTGTAAATATCCGTAAGATTGACAAACTTTTAGCTAGACTGACAAAGAGAAGATATAAAGAATTAAAATGAGAAATGGAAGAAGGAACATTACTACCAACCCCAAAATAAAAGGATTATAAGAGGATACTATGAACAACTGTATGTCAACACACTAGATAACACAGATGAAATGGACAAATTCCTAGAAACACAAACTACATACAGTGCCTCAAGAAGAAATTAAGATCTTGACAAACCAGTAACAAGTAAATAGATGAATCAGTAATCAAAAACCTCCCAACAAAGAAAAAACGAGGACCAGAGGGCTTCACAAGGAAATCTGACCAACCATTATGAGAAGAATTAACACCAATCCTGCCTAAACTCTTTCAAAACTCTGAACAGGAGGGAACACTCCCTCATTCATTCTATGTGGCCAACATTACCTTCATATCAAAGCCAAATAAAGATACTACAAGAAAAGAAAATTACAGACCAACATCCCTTATGAAATAGATGCAAAAAGCCTCAACAAAATATGAGCAAACTGAACCCAACAGCACAGTAAAAGAATTATACACCATAATCAAGTGGGATTTATCCCATGTAAGCAAAAGGGGTTCAACATAAGAAAATCAATTAATGCAATACCCCACACAAATAGAACAAAGGGTAAAAAACACGATTGTCTCTACTGACACAAAAAAGACACTTGACAAAATTCAGCACCTCTTCTTGATAAAAACACTTACAGAACTAGAAATAGAAGGAAACTTCTTCAACATGATAAAGGATAAATATAAAAAACACACAGATAACATCATACTCAATGATGACTGAAAGCTTTCCCTCTAAGATCAGGAACAACACAAGGATGCCCACTGTCTCCACTGTTATTCAATATTGTACTAGAAGTTCTATACAGAGCAATTAGGCAAGAAAAAGAAATAAAACTTATCCAAATTGGAGAGGAAGAACTATAAGTTTTCCTATTTGCAGATGACGTGATCCTAAATAAAGAAAATTCTAAAAAATCCACAACAAAGCTAATAGAGTTAATAAATGGATTCAGCAATGTGACAGGGTACAAGATCAACATGCAAAAATCAGTTAGTGTTTCTATACACCATTAATGAACACTCTACAGAGGAAATCCAGAAAAAAATCCCATTTACAACAGTAAATAAAAGAATCAAATATCTAGAAATAAATATAACTAAGGATGTAAAGGATCTGTACACAGAAAACTACAAAACATTGTGAAAAGAAATCAAAGAAGACCTAAATAAGCAGAAGGACATTCTGTATTCAACACACTGATAACATAGATGAAATGGACAAATTCCTAGAAACACACAAACTACATACATTGCCTCAAGAAGAAATTAAGATCTCGACAGACCAGTAACAAGTAATAGATGAATTTATTTAGGATTGGAAGATTAAATGTTGTTAAGCTGACAGTTCTACCCAAGGTGGTTTATAGATTCAATGTAATCCCAATCAAAATTCCAACAGCCTTCTTTGCAGAAATGGAAAAACCAATGAACAAATTTATATGGAAGGATAAGTGGTCCTGAAAAGCCAAAGACATCTGGAAAAAGAAGAATGAATTTGTAGGACTCACACTTCCCAATGTTAAAACTTATTACAAAAGTTTACAGTAATCAAAACAGCATGGTACCGGCACAAAGACAGACGTATAGACTAATGGAATCAAACTGAGAGTTCAGAAATAAACCTTCACATCTACAGCCAAGTAATTTTTGACGAGGATGCCAAGTCGTCTCAACAGTAAAAGAACAGTCTCGTCAACAAATGATATTGAGAAAACTGGATCTCTATCTGCAAAAGAGTGAAAGAGGACCCCTACCTGACACCTTATGCAAAACTTAACTCAAAATGGATCAAAGATCTAAATATAAGAATCTAAAATATAAAACTCCTAGAAGAAAACAGAGGGAAATATCTTAAGGACCTTGTGTTAAGCAACAGTCTCTTAGACTTTACACCGGAAGCATGAGCAACAAAAGAAAAAAATAGATAAATGGAACTTTGTCAAAAGTAAAAACTTTTGCACATCAAAGGACTTCAATGTGAAGCTTAAATGACAACCTACAGGATAGGAGAAAATATTTGGAAACCACTTCTACAATAAGGGTTTAATATCCAGAATATATAAAGAACTCTTTCAACTTAACAACAAAAAAGACAACCTAATTTAAAAATGAGCAAAAGATTTGTATGGGCATTTCTCAAAAGAAGATACACAAATGGCTAAAAGCACATGAAAAGATGCTCATATCATTAGCCATTAGGGAAATGCATTATGAAACCCACAGTGAGATACCATTTCATACACACTAGAATGGTTACTATTAAAAAAAAACAAAAACAAGTCTTGGAGAAGAGGTGGAGAAACAGGAACACTCATTCACTGTTGGTGGGAATGTAAAATGGTGCAGCCACTGTGGAAGACAGTTGGCAGTTCTTCAGCAAGCTAAATATAGAACTACCACATGACCCGGAAATCCCACTACTCAGTATGTACCCAAAAGAATTGAAAGCAAGGACTTAGACAGATATTTGCACATCAGTGTTCACTGAGGCATTTTTTACAATTGCCAAAAGGTGGAAGCAACCCTAGTGTCCACCAACAGATGAATGGGTAAACAAAATGTGGTATAAGCACACAAGGAAATATTACTCAGCCATACAAGGAATGAAGTTGATACATGTGACAATATGAATCATTCTTGAGGACATCATGGTGAGTGAAATAAGGCAGGCACAAAAGGACAAATATTATATGATCTCACCGATACGAAATAATTAGAATAAGCAAATTCACAGAGTCAGAAAATGCAGTACAGGTTTCCAGGGGCCAGGAAGGGGGAAGAGAATGGGGAGTTAATGCTTAATTGGTACAGTGTCTCTGTTTGGGGTGATGGAAACGTTTTGGTAAAGGATGGTGGTGATGGTAGCATAACATTGTGAATGTAATTAACGCCAATGAGTTACATATTTAAATATGGTTAAAAGGAGAAAATTTAGGTTGTATATACCTTAGTAGAATAAAAATTTACAAAAAAAACATAGGAATGTACAACTCAAACAATACACTCTAATGTAAACTACGGTCTATAGTTAATAAGTATGATTATAATAATATTGTTTCATCAATTGTAACAAAGATACCACACTAATGCAAAGTATGACTAATAGGAAAAACTGGAGGAAGTAGGGGGATGCGAACAAAAAAAAACACAGATGGTTGATAAACCACCTCAGGCCATAGTTTGCCAAGAACTGTCCTACTAGAAATAATCAAGAAGGGGTGGTTATCTGTTAAATTAATAGTGTCTATGTTTCCAAATATTATGGCGACCTGCAGTTAGGCAGTTACAGGTTAGGTTTTCCCAGCAGGCTGGAGACCAGCTCCACTTCACATTCCTCCGACCCCTAACCAAGACTCCACACAGGGCCTTGCAGGAGACAGGTACATCACCTTCTCGTGTCAAATTGAAAGAAATGCTGGCACCAATAAAACCTCTCCATCACACTAGCAGGCATCTGAATGGCTGGCGTTATTGACGTGATGAGTTTACTGTTGTTCCTATTATGTGTGTGTGTGTGTGTGTTTTACTTCCCACTCCAACAACAAAATTCACTACCATTCCCAATAAAGTAGTAGAAAGAAAGCAGAAGAGAAGGAAGGAAGTTGGGGTGAGGGGAAAGCAGAAAGGATTGCCCAATATATGCCAGGATCGGATCCTTCCAACGCCTACAAGTTCAGGCAGAGAATGGAAACAAGCAAGGAGAGATGAAGGCAGGAAAAGGGGCAAGAGAGAGACTGTAAAGCAGATGCCCCTCCAGAGATGGCAGCTGCTACTCAGCTCCACCTGGTAATTATCCCACAGCACTGCAAGGCCAGTATTGCCCAATCTCCTGGTTTTTCAAGAGAGGCTGGAAATCCAGATTTTCATGTCAATTAGTTGGCATCTGTGCTGGTTTGGAACTGTTATGTACCCTAGAAAAGGCCATGTTCTTTTATTCCATCCCTGTGGGGGCAGACCTATTGTGGGTGGGACCTTTTGGTTCAATTGAGATGTGACCCAGCCCACTCAAGGTGATCTTAATCCTGTACTGGAGCCCTTTATGAGAGCACAGAGAGAGAAAAGCCCGGAGACATTTTGAGAGACAGCAATTGAAACCAGAACCCAGGAGAGAAGGACCAACAGACATTGCCATGTGCCTTCCCATGTGACAAAGGAACCCCAGATGCCAGCAGCCTTTCCTCACAGAAGGTCTCTTCCTCTTGATGCCTTAATTTGGACATTTTCATGGCCTTAGAACTGTAAATTTGTAAACTAATACATCCCAATTGAAAAAGCCAAGCCATTTCTGGTATATTGCAATCCAGCAGCTTCAGCAAACCAAAAAAAAAAAACATCTACTTACACTCTTTTTAGCATGCTTTTTTTCCAGCCAAGTCTGCATGAGACAAACATAACATGCTTGGAGGCCAGATCTATCACCAACTTGCCATTCTTACACATTTAACCTTCACACCTACACCATGAGGTGGTTGCTGGCAGCCCCAATGTATCAGAAGGACTGGAACTTGGAGACACTGAGTCACTTGCCCAAAGAATGGCTCAGCGACAGACATTTTAGCTCATGCCTTACAACCTCCACAAGGGCAGGCTATCTCTTTGTGTGGCTCAACTTCAGCACAGGAAAGGGGCTCCCTCTTCAAGGTGCCACCAAAGGAAAACCAACCGTCTCTTGATCTCGAATAGAGCCGAGAGGTCATTCTGGAGGTTATTCTTATGCATTATATAGAAATCCCTTTTTAGTTTTTAATGTATTGGAATAGCTAGAAGGAAATACCTGAAAGTGTTGAACTGCAACCCAATAGCCTTTATTCTTAAGACTGTATAACTATATAGTTTACACTGTGTGTCCGTGTGATTGTGAAAACTCTGTGGCTTCCACTCCCTTTATTCAGTGTATGGACCGATGAATAGCAAAATGAGGACAAAAAGTAAATGAATAATAGCGAGGGATGGGGAGTATGAGATGTTTTGGGTGCTCTTTTTTTACTTTAACTTTTATTCTTTTCATGTGTGGTAATGAAAATGAGTTCAAAACTTGATTGTGGTGATGAATGCACAACTATATAATGGTACTGTGCAACCACTGTGAACACTGTGGATGGTATGAGAATATATCTCAATAAAATTGAATTTAAAAAAAAAGGTTACCGTCTCTGGAAAACCTTTCTGTCGAAAGTCCTCCATGAGCACAACAGACTGCTCCCTAAACATGCTCCCTCCAGCCATGTCACTCCCCTGGTATAGTCCCTATCACAGAAAGGATGATGGGAAATCATAACCCACTCCAGCCCATACCCCGGGTGGTGAGCCCTCTCAGGGAAGGGAGTGAGCCTTCCTGAGCTCCAGCTGCAGAAGGAGTTAAATGATTGTTGAATCAAGACTCCAATGGGGTTCAACTCCACAGTTCCCCAAGTGGCTGCTTTAAATGGAGAAGACCACAAAACGTTAAACATAAAATTACCATATGACTCGGCAACCCCACTGCTAGATGTATATCCAAAAGAATTAAAAGCAGGGCCCCAAACAGATACTTGTTTGCCAATGTTCACAGCAGCATTATTCACAATTGCCAAAAGTGTCCATCAACAGATGAATGGATAAATGTAAGGTGATATATCCATACAATGAAAATACTATTAGGCCATAAAAAGAAATAAAGATCTGACACATGCTACAATGTGGATGAACCTCAGAAACATTATACTAAGTGAAGTAAGGCAGAAACAAAAGGACAAATATTGTATGATTCCATTTCTATGAAATATCTAGAACAGATAAATTCATAGAGACAGAAAAAAGATTACAGGGTACCAGGGAAAAGGGTCGGGGAGGGAATGAGGAGTTACTGCTTAATTGCTAAAGTTTCCGTTTGGTGTATTGAACAAGTTTTGGAAATGGATGGTGGTGATGGTAACACAATATTGTAAATGTAATTAATGTCACCAAATTGTATACTTAAAAATGGTTAAAATGGCAAATTTTATGCTATATTTATGTTACCAGAATAAAAATAAATAAATGGTTATTTTTAAATTGAAGAGGACCGGAGCAGGCAAGGACCCAGCAGCAGCCGCACGCGTGTAACAAGCAGCCTGATGCAGTGGCTTTGTCTGCTCGTGCACTGGCAAACAAAGACCTAAAATGGACAATCATTCTTCCCCAAAGTCAGGGCACTGGTTCCCAGTATCATGGAGTAAAGTGGCACAGCTGAGCCAGGACAAAAGGACAGACTGTCAGCCACCACACAATGGGCTCAGGCCATCCAAGTGGGCTTGCAAAGTCTAAGATCAAACTGAGTCAAAAGCTGATTCATAAAAGGGCAAAGAATGAGGACCATCATTTATTCTAGAACATGGGTAGTAAAATTCTTTCAGGAAAGGGCCAGAGAGTAAGAATTTGAGGTTCTGCGGACCACAAGATCTCTGTTGTAAATACTCACTTTTGCTGTCATGGCTGCGATATCAGCCATAGACAATACATAAATGAAAGAGCATGGCTGTGTTCCAATAAAACTTCATTTACAAAAAAGGCAGCCAGGCCAGAGGACTTTGTCTGCCCACTGCTGCTCTAGAAAAAAACACTAAAATGGAATTGTACGAACACTTTCAAAGGGAAGTGTATCTTCCCTTGTGGCTGGAGAAATGCAAATTACATACTTACCAAATTAAACATGACATGACACCATTATAGAACTATTAAATTAACCAAAAAATATTTAAAAGAAAATCTCCCAAATCTAATAAAGCTACAGTGAAACAGGTACATACCATTGGTAACAATATATTGGTGCCATACATTCTGAAAAGCCATATGGCAGTACATACCAAAAGCTACAAAAATATCAAAATACCTTTTTGATACCTTGGAAGTTAAGGTAAGGGGAAACGAGGGAAATAAGAAAGGAGCAAATAGCTATTTCATCATTCCTCTATTTTCCAAGTACTGAGTAAGGCATTATACATTCATTACTTGCTTTAATTTCCATTTTCTGATGAGGGAATTAAGAGTCACAGAAGTCCAATAATCTACCCAAGGAAGTTAAATCCATGATTGTCTGAATCCAAAGCTTCTTCCATTACAACCCAGTGACTGCCTGAAGATAAAGTCATGGGCACAAAGATTTTTACTGTAGTGCTCTAGAACAAGGGTCAGCAAACTATAGTTTATAAGCCAAATTCAGCCGCTGCCTGTTTTTGTGAATAAAGTTTTTCTGGACACAGCCATTGCCCTTCATTTACATACCATCTGCAGCTGCTTTCATACTACAGCAGCAGAGTTGAGCAACTGGGGCAGAGACCACATGGTCCATGAAGTCAAAAATGTTTACTATCTGGCCCTTTACAAAAGAAGTCCACCAATCCCATCCTAGAACATCACTAATGAAATTTACTTTCTTTTCCTACAATGAGAGGTTAAATAAGAACACCAATGCAATAGAATATTATGCAGCCATTTTTCATAACTGTGAAGAGAAGGAACATGGATATGTACTGTAATATAAGTGAAAACACTAATACATATGTAGACTCAATGCAATTATATAAAACACATAAGCTTTGAACAAAGAAAGAATGGAATACCTAAAAATCTAAATATTTAATGTGCTACAAGGGTGCACATCACAGCTATATTCTGTTTTTCACTATAGTCTTTACTGTCATTTTGGTTTTCAGCTTTGTTTTTCTTTGTTCTTTTTTTAAGATAGGGGAGGAAAAAGCAGATTCTGAGATAGGCAAACACCAGCAAGGACGAGTGTGATGCAAGTGGTCGAGGTTTCTCTTGAAGGAAGCCAGCGAGCTCACACTGGCACGGTGCTGCCGAGGAAAGGGAGGACACACTTCCATCAGGCTTCTGAAGCCCACCAAGCAAATGTCAGAGACGGGAAGGACCCAAACTGCTCTACCACCACCACCACCACCACCACCACCCACCCTGCTCCTCCCACAGCCCTTCCCACCCCTTCCAGCTGCTAAGGAGCAACAATCAGCAGACATCCTTCTCCCCTCACTCAGGCCTCTGCTCGGATCTCACCCTCCTGCTGAGGCCTTCCCTGACCACCCATTAAAAATTACAACAGCCCTCTCTTCTTTAGTTCATCCTCAATCCAGACAAGTAAGTAGGGCAGACTCTAACCTCGGGCTCTCCACAGGGCACAGGACTAGAGTGTGGTGAGCTCAAGGATGACACGTAGCCAGCCAGACCCCAACAAGTCAGCCCCAGGACATTTGCTGGAGCTCCTGGGAAAGAGGCCCACTCTTTGCTCAGGTGTTGCTACATTGTAGGATGTGACCCAAAGCTTCTGTTGGCCATCTTGCCTCCTTGGAGGGGAGGTTGCCTGAGGATGAAGCTAACAGAGGGGAAAGCAGAGTTGACAACTAGACAGAAATATCCTTGATGACTCTCTAAGCACCTGAATCCAGCTGAGCCTGAAACCAGACAAATTCCTGGACTTCTCCATCACAAGACGCCATAAGTTCCCTTTTCGCTGAAATCAGTTTGATCAGCTTCTGCCACATGCAATTGAAGAGTCTTGGCTAAAAAACCCATCACTCCAATGAAGCAGTTTTTGGTTTGATTATTCAATGCACTTCAATGGACACCAATGGTACAGCCCTTTGCTAAGTGATAGCGGATGCACCAAATGGCCATTTGATAAATATTTGATGAATTTTGAATCCTGGATTTCTGGCCAGGCTCCACTACCACTGTAGCATTTTAAACTAGTACAATCACTCTATTATAAAAAGCAATCAAGGACCATCAACACTTTCATGTCAATACTATTTCTGGGAAATCATCCTAAAGAAATAATCTAAAAGAAGGAAAACTACCTTGCACAAAAATTTTCAATGCATCATCCCTTACAATAGAAAAAAAAAGGAGGGAGGGTGGAGATAACCTAGTTTCACAAGTTGGGTCAATAGTTAAAAAATGATGCTATGTGCAAAATGATAGAATAATGATAGATTACGCAGTTCATACAAGTGATCAATATGAAGACAATGTAGCATTGTGGTCAAGTTTTATCCTGAAATGTTAAAGGCAAAGGCCAAAAGTAAATTTATGCACATGATAAAATTAATTCTGCCTGTATCAGTGTTTTTCAATCTTTTTTTTTTTCATAATATCCCAAGGAGTCTTTTTATACCTTTTTTTTTTCTAATTGCACCCTCCCTGAAATTTCATTTTAATTTTTTAATTTATTTCTTAGAGCAATTGTAGATTTACAGAAAAGTCTCTCATGCAGAAACATAGAGTTCCCATATAACCCTTCCTCGAACACCCAGTTTTCCCTATTTCAATGAAATTTTAATACCACAGATATATTGTACATCTGCTTATGTAATATATGCATATCTGATACACCTTTCTGATATTTTTCTCCTCCTGGAGAATCAGTGCCTCCTGCTTTGCGGGTGACAGCATCCCCACTGAGAATGCATGGCCTATGTATAGACAAGATGATGGAAGGATGGAAGGGGCTCTATTTGGAATTATGTTCACATGGCCAGAATTTGAGGAAGTCCACAAAATCTTCGATTTTAGTTCCAAATTTTAAAAGCAGTAAGAACTCAGCTTCCTATTGGTTACCAAGGTAAAGTCATGCAACAAGGAAGCGAAAGAGGTCAAACATCAGCAGGATTTAAACCAATGCCACTCGCAAATGTAGGAGGTAGTCAAATGTTTACTGACAGTGGAACACTTACTTTTCACATTCTGCCATAACAGATCAACCTAGTGCTTTCATTAAGAAAGAAGTTGACGATATCACTTTTTCTGCTTTGAATGAAAACCGCAAATATTCTTTTTCCATTCACTCATTTCAGCTGATTCTTCATTCCAAGTAGAAGCCACTGCCACATCAGTGCTAAAGAAAAAACCGTGACCTTCAACATTCCAGAAAAATAAGAGAAAGCTTCCAAAATGTTCAGAAATACCAGGTAAGAAACAGCAGTAAATTACCCAGTAAGACCAAAAGTTGGTATATCAGACCCTTAGAGATGCAGGAATTATTGAATTATTTGACCTCTCAGGGTGTGGCTTTCCTACCCTTGCAACAGGGATTTCAGTGTGTCTGTGTAACTTCAGAATGATTCTTGACAAAATAATTACTGATGGAAATGAGCATTACAAACCTTCAAATATAAAGTCGGACAAGAGACAATGCTTAGGAATAATAATGACTTTCTGGCCTTACAAATTCTACTTTCCCGTAAAAGCAAATGCATTATCTGGAAATCAGAATTCCTTAGCTTGAAGAGGCTGGCAAGTGCGCATTCCTACCTACTGGATTCTTTAAAACAAAGAAAACAAATCACTACTGATAAAGCTGAGCACCCTGTGAGCACTGCAACCCTCGGACAACCACCCACACTTGTTAGGCAGGCAATCTTCTTCCTGACACTGTGTGCACTTCTACTTACATGTCTGAATCCATAAACACTGTTTTGTGTGTATGTCGTAATTTGCATGAAGGTATATATTTTTTTCACAATCTGTAATTATTTTGTGTGCATTTTTAAATCTGCTGTCTCCCCTACTGAGTAAGTTCTGTGATGTCAACACATATTTTCCTTTCCACTGCCACAGCCTCAGGGCCATTTCCAGCACCTGTCTCAAGGATTGCTCAATACATCTTTATTAGGTGGATGAATCCAAGGTCACGTCACTAAGAAAGGGTCCATATCATTGAAGTCCTTTCATGCAGCCTAAAGGGTTCCTATCTTATCTTATGATTCCTTCCCTAGGAGATGGGAAGGAATCATGTGGTCAGAATAGCCTGTTGGAACTATTTCACTGATGGTCAATTTAAAGGAAAAGAAAGACTGTAGTCTAGGAGACCAGTCAAGAGATGATTTGCCGTGGTCCAAGGGAGAGAGAATGAGGAATGGAGCAATAGTGGTGCGTCAAAGTATATATTGTAATTATAATTCTTCCCCTTGCTTTTTTTACAGAGCATTAATGTTGTTGAGATACAACTATGATGATTGGTAGAAATCCATTTTATTCCTTGTAACATCTTTGAAGTTTTCCATCATGTGACTATAACACAGGTTTATCTGCTCTCATATTAATGGGTATTTGGGTTGTTTCTGGCCTCCTGATACCCATTTATCTTGTATATGAATTACCAAGAGACATTCCACTTCCTGGTTATTTGCACATAATGTAATCAGCCTTGAACCCATCTGACCTCTGACTCTACTCAAACATTCTCAACTCAAAAAAAAGCCCATGAGACTCCAATTATCAATTTATAGGACATACAAGAGACAGAGAAACATTAAGCCATACCAAAAGGATGCAATCAACAAAATCCCACAAGGAGCCCTTACAAGATATATGATTATGTTTCCTTCAACAAAAACAATTGCAAGAGGAAAAAAAAGAGAGTTGAAAGGGGAACCTATAGTTTAAAAAACACTTAACTTTGTGCTTCAGAGAAGATTATTAAGAAAGTGAAAGGACCAGCCACAGAATGGGAGAAGATTTTTGCAAATCATATATCTGATAAGGGACTTATATACAGAATATATAAAGAATTCTTACAGCTCAACAATAAAAAGTCAAATAATCCAATTAAAAATGGGCAAAGGGCCTGAAGAGATACTTGTTCAAAGAAGATAAACAAATGGCCAACAGGCACATGAAAGATGCTCAACGTCATTAACCATCAAGGAAATGCAAATCAAAACCACAGTGAGATACCAATTCACACACCCTAAGATGGCTATAATCAAAAAGACAGATAAAAGGAAATGTGGGTGAAGACATGCAAAAATTGAAGCCCTCATACATTGCTTGTGGGATGGTAAAATGGGGCAGTCTAGCAGTTCCTTAATTGGTTAAACATAGAGTTCCAAACGACCCAGTAATCCCACTCGTAGGTATATATCCAAGAGAAATGAAAATAAATGTCTATGCAAAAAGTTGTACACAAATGTTCAGAGCAGTATTATCCATTAGCCAAAAAGTGGAAACAACTCAAATGCCCGTCAATGGATGAATGTATAAACACAATATACATTGTAGTATGTAGCCAAACAATGGAATATTATTCAGCCATAAAAAGGAATGACTTACTGATACATGCTACAGCATGTAACATTAACCTTGAAAACATTATGCTTTGTGAAAAATGCCGGACACATAAAGTCTCATATTGAATGATTCCATTTATACAAAATGCCCAGAATAGTCAAATCCATAAAGACAGAAAGTAGATCAGTTGCTTAGGTCTGGGGGAAGGAGGGAATGGAGAGTGATGTTGAATGAGTACAGGAGTTTCTTTCAGGGGTGATGAAAATTTTCTAAAATTGATTATGGTGATGTTTGTACAACTCTGTGAATACACTAAAAACCACTGAATTGTTAAAAAAAAAAAAAAAGAGAGAGAGAGAGGGAGAGAGACTTAAAAAAACATAACCAACTTGTAATGCTCAAACTTTATTTAGATCCTGAGTTTAAAAAATAAACTATAAAATAAAATTATAAGACAATCATGGAAATTTGAACACTGGATATTTGATGATATTAAAAAATTATTGCTAATCTCTATAGGTATGATAGTGGAATTGTTTTTTTTTTTTAAAGGGTCCTTCTGTCTTAAAGATACAAATTGAAATATTTACAGGTAAAATGATATGGTCTCAGAGATTTGCTTCAAAATAACCTGGGGAAAGGGGTAGGAAGTGGGCCGGGATATAGACGAAATGGTCATGGGTTGGTAAATATTGAAACAGTATGACAGGTATATGGGGATTCATTATATTATTCTTTCCACCTTGGTGATCTGCGAAATTTTCTATTTTTTTAAAAAAAAGCAGAAAAGAGAGGAAATATTTCCATGCCACATTAATTTATCATATGACAAATGTCATTTCTTGCAGGTGGAAAACCAGTTTTAAACTGCATTGTCAAGAAACTATTGAAAATACCTTGGACTTCCCCTTCCTTCCTCAGCAACCACTTTTTCTGCCTCAACTACAATCTTTCTAAAAGAAGGTTTCATCCTTAATGCTTTTCCCTAAAAAGCCATTTGTTGCTTTCCTCTTGTAATTTGTTTGGCATTGGACCTAATGATGAATTAAGAATAAAATTAAAACCTTCCTTAGCTTCAAAACTAACTTCCTCCTTTAAATATAAGCTGATCAATGTCCCTTGGCTTGTCAATTTCACTTGCTCCTGCGAGGAAGGCAGATGACAGAGTGGCCCAGAACTGTGATGCTGAGGCAGAAACAACATGGTCACTTTAAAAGGACAAATTTTCAGGCAGCGCCTTGCCCCAGCCCTTTTCCCAGAGCTAAGCCAAGAAACAATAGAGCTCTAAGTTCGGGGACTACATATCACGGAGACAGCATCAATCACTTTACTGAGTAATGTCACTTTGTCATTGCAAGAAGCCTGGAAGGCAGGTACTCCAATATATCCCCATTCTGCTGAGACTTCCAGACTGATCCACTAACTTGCTCTAAATCACATAGTTTATATGGGACAGAGCCAGGATTTGAACCCAGACTGTCCGGCTCCAGGGCTTGCACTTTTACAAGGCTATATTTCTCCTGGGGGAAAGCCAACTCATCACATTTTTGCTGTATTATCACTAATATTCAAGAATCAGAAAACTTATTTAGGCCAAAAGTCCTGCACTTTGACAACAGAAGATGGACTAACTCCCTGGGACTCCCCACCCCCCCATCCATCTTCCAAATCCCCTCCTTGGAATCCTCCTGATCTTGAATAGCAAAGGCAAAAGACATGTACCTTGAAAAACAAAATCCACAGAGATAACATAAAAATTAAAAATGAAGAGAATAGCATTTTCTTCACCTTGCCCCCCTCAACCTCTAGAAATGCCTCAGTAGAGAGCTAGAGCAGAGGGGGCTGGGTGCAGGGATTCTTCAGAAGCGATTCCACAGTGTGGGAAAAACAGGCAATAGCAGGCTAGACGGGTCCTCCTAAGCAAACCCAGAGCCCAGAGTGGCCGGAAAGACAGGGGCGAACAGAGATGCTTCCCTGAGTCACTCCCATCTCCACATACACCACCCAGGCATGACTTAGCACCAAACACCAATAGGACTCTTCAGAGCAAAAGGGCCGTGAACGCTGAATCAGAGTCAAGGGACCGAACTTTAGAAACACTGAAGGCAAATCGTCTGTGGGTTCCCACCTCCCTCCCTCTCCCAGCCTCCCCACCAGAACCACCCCTCTCCCTTGGGTGGGAGGGACTGGGAAGGGCAAAGTGGCGGTCCCCATATAGGCTCAGCACTGGGCAAGAAGGAAAGGGTTGCAAGACAGGACAAGAAAGACCTTACACGAGCTAGAAAAAAGGAATGGAAGGGGTTGGGGTATGAAGAAATAACCCAACTGTAAGAACCAAAGACCCGAGAGGGAAGCAGAGATAGTAACTGGGAACCAAATGGTGACTTAGAACATCAAAGCATTGTGGAGGACAGGGTACAAGGGGCTAAAAGGGACAGTGTGACAAAGGGGTTGGTGCACTGGGGGTCCTTTGAGGACTGGAAGCTATTGAAACACGGGGGTTCAGGGGTCGGCAAACTAAAAATGCCGAGAGACTCTCTTTCCCTTTGTGGAAATTAGAGTAACTGCAGACAAAGAACCTGGGGACTGGGGATGACTGGGGAACAGGGAGACAGGGATCTGGGACTGGGACTCAGGGGCTCAAGGTACTAGGGAGGACTGAGAACCGGGTGGCTAGCTAGTGACTGGGCAAGGGGGTTGGATGACAGGAAGGCACAGGGGAACCCATGGTCTAGAAGCTGGATGCAGCTGATATTGAACTGTCAGGGGAACGGTAGTGTCTGGACCCGAGAAGTCAGAGCCCTGGAGGCGACCAGGGGCCAGGACCTGGGCGTCTCGGTGGCCAGGGGTCAGAAACTGAGAGCGCTGCTTGGGGAGCCCCGGAGATCGGAGTGTGCAGCTGGAGCGGCGGGAGCCGGGGCGACCGGGACGGGTGACAGCGGCGAGGCCGCCACTCACCGCTCATGGTGCCGCTCCCCGAACCCGTGCCTGCGCGGTCCTGCTGCCACCGCCGCCGCCGCCCAGCTGCAGACAGGCCGGGAGACAGCGCGCCCGTCCAGCCCCGCCCCGGAAGTAGAGCCTCGCCTCCACGGTCCCGCCCCCCGACCCGGAACGAAAACACGGGCGGCGCGCGCGGATGACCGGGATGGGAGGGGTGGCGCGCAGCTGTGGCGGCTGTGGCTCGGGGTCCGGTGGGGACCCGGTGAGGAGGCGCCGCCCTTTCCTGGATCCCAGAGCGCCCCACTCTCCTGGGTCTCACACCTCTGTCGGTGAACACAGTCACGAATTTTGAGAAAACGTCGTTCCAGAGAGGGAAGAAAAGTGAGAAGGGAAAGTTAAAAAGAGAATCGAGCCAGGGCTTGGGGGTGGGGGAGATGGGCAGTCCCGAGGGTCCTCTGAGAATAGGCGACTTTTCGTCTGAGACTGGATGACCTGAGGGAACCTGCCCAGGAAGATCCACTGGAAGGGAGTTCCAGAAGGAAGAGCAAGTGCAAAGGCCCTGGCCGAGGTTGAAGAAGCGGGCAGACGGCCAGACTCGGAGGGCGTTGCAGGCCATGATGGGGAGTTTGGACTTTTCTTACCGATCTCTAGTGGAAAGCCATTGCAAGGCGTTAAGCAGAAGAGTGAGATCTGAATTGGGTTTAAGACAATCACTCTTCCGGTGTTGGGAATGGATTATAATGAGGCAGGGTGCAAAACCAGCAGCTTGTTAGGGGGCTGTCCCAGTTGTTCAGGCAACGGATAACAGTGCCTGGTGGTGGCAGTGGAGATGAAGAAGATGCAGGGATTGAGTATAAACGCTGCCGTTATATGTGCACAACCACCTTGTGAAGTCCAGATTATTGCCCCATTTTACACATGGGAAAGAAGGAACTCAGAAACTTGGGGAGTATTTTCCCAACTTGTTTTGCCAGCAACCCAGAATAAAAAAATAGTTTGTCATAACCCAGTATACACTTGCATACACATAAATAGATGTTTTAACAAAAACAGTTCAGTGTGTAATGTGTTGTAGTCTTTTTTTTTTTTTTTAATGCTCACTGATACTCGATTGATCCACTCATGGGTCTTGATCCAGATGAAAACACTGAATTGAAGACCAAGCCCTACTAGAATATGGAGCCATAATTCTAGCCCAGTTCTGTGTGACCCCACAGCCCCATACTTAACTGTGTTGCCTCTCAACACTTAATCTCCATCCTTGAGAGTTTCTCTTTAGGGAAACCAAATCAGTAGCAAAAATCTCTTTGGAGAAGGAAGCTCTGCAACATTATTTTTAATAGCAAAAAAATGGAAAGCACCTAAAGCCCCAACTACAGAAGAGTAGCCAAGCGAATCATGGCCCATCACACAAGGAATCTCTTGCAGTAATTGAAAAGCTAATTATAAAGATTAACAAATGTGGGGAAATGCCAGAGATATATACATGAAGTGAAAAATGCCCGATGTACACCATGACTACAACTGTGTCAAATACAGCCATGTGATAAGGACAAAGAGGATGCAAAAATGAGAATTCCCATATTGGGGTGGTCTATCTTTTGTTTTTTTCCAAAATGATATTTTACAGTTGTTAATTTGTTATTTCAATTAAAAAGTCAGTGTGTCTTACCCTTCCCCCTAGATAGCCTAGCTTAGCTCTGACCATCTCTGTTACCCTTTGACTGGGCACAGGTGTACCTGCTTTCATGGAGTTGCCAGGATACCATCTCAGAGTACCCTAGACCGTTTCTTCATAGCCACTTGATGCAGGATGATTTATTGAAATAGTACTTTGTTTTGTTTGTTTTTTTTTCCCTCTCTACATTTTCTACCATCAGCCACCTCCTTTAAGTACTGTAATTGCTTCTTCCCAGAATTTTAGCCTGGAAGAAGCTAAAATTTGGGTTGGAATCAAAACAATCAAAAGTCTGAAGTCAGCAACCCTGCTAGGCTTTTTGAAAAATTTAAAGTCACTGAGGAGATTGTACTAGGGGTTAGTGGCCGGAGGGGAAGAAAGAGGACATGTGAGAAGCTAAAGCCAATATTCTGAGGCCACATAACAGGAAAGGTGGGTGTGCTGCCCTCAGAGACCAGACCTCAAAAGGACCAATGACTGATAACAGAAAGAGCAACTACCACAAAGTACTTAATAAGAACCAGATACTTAGAAAACCTCAAAATTATAATATATAATTATATACATAATATAATTATATAATTAAGTCATTTCATCCTTAAAACTACCTTATGAGTAGACACTATTTTTATCCCATTTTACAGTTGGGGAAACTGTGGCATGGTTAAGGAACTTTCCATGGTCACCCAACGTCTGTAACTTCCTAATAACAGCCAGGATTCAAACCCAGGCAGCCTGGCTCCAAGAGCCAGTCCCTTAAATGCTGTACTCTGTTGTCTCCTGCAGCCCCAAATGGAGGCAAGATGGGCCCCAAATCGGCAAAAAAAGCCTCATCAAACTTCCCCAGATTCCAACTTGGCATAAAAGCCACAGAGTCCCAATCCCTCTATGCTGTAGAGCCATGGGACATCTTAACAATGACCAAAATCATCAGGTGACCAGAGGTATCCCCTGTTGCATTGCCTTTCTATGAGACCCCAGGAGAAAGAAAGGAAGCCCTCCCCCGATAGTGACTAAGATTGTAGCTCAAAGAGATGGGGATCTCAGAAACGGAATTAAATTGATGCAAAAAGAAAAAAAAAAATAGATTAATCTATCTGAATTTAAATCCCAGCACTGCCCACTTTCTGGCTATATTCCCTTGCTCTGCCTCAAATATGTCATCATCTATAAAACGGGAATAATAATGGCACACCTACCTTGTAGTTTGTTGTGTGCATTAAATGAATTAGTATAGGTAAAGCACTTAGAACAATTCCTGGCTCATTAATAAGGCTATGTAAGTGTTAGCTGTGATTATTATTACACACCTACATTAGAGCCTGAAAATGATATCTACTGTACCTTACCACAGTTTGTAATTACACATTTATTTGTATGACTGTAGTAATGTCTGATGCTTGCACCAAACTGGAAGCTCACAGGGTTGGGAACCACCATGCACTGTACACTGAACTGGTGTGGCTGATTGATTCTGGGTTTCTATTTACACAAGTGCATAGGACAACTTTGCTTTCTTTAGCAATAAAGAGAAAAATCCAATCCATCCTGAAATGTATGTGTGTGTGTGTATATATATATATGCATGTTCAGGAAATAACTGCTCTAGCCATAAAAATGTGTGACTCTGGATCTATACATTGCAGTGGCTTTTTTTAAGTGAGTCAAGAATTTAACCATGAAACCAAGTTAACCTCCCACCAATAAAGTAGAGAAATACATCTAACATAAAAAGTTTCCAGAATGAGGGGACAAAAAGCTGTATCAGCAACAAATAAATACAGATATAATGCATTGTTATTTCCTTTTGACAAACGATTTTCAACGTAGCTCTACACCAGTCAAAATGGTTCCTTCTCTGGTAGAAATTGACTTCTATATCCCTGTGACACTTGCAGCAGCTGACAGGCTATTACAATAGTCATTCGTTTTGGTGGTGACAAGAAGAGTGGCACCTTCCTCCATAGCTGGGAGTGGGAAGACCTGGTCAGAATCAGCCTTTGGTTTGCTCTTGACACAGTCTTCACAGGTACATTCCTCCACTGTGTACCCCAGGCCTCTCGGAAGAATAACTTCAGCACCAGTCATGCTATTGGCCAGCTCAGCATTATGTGCCTCCCGGAGAGCTGATCCTGATGATGCAAAAACAAAAACATTAACCTAAACCTTCCAAGGGGCATGGTCTTAACAGTCTTAGCAGTACACATCAGGACTCCCAAGCAATGCGAGATGGAGCTTTTCATACAAGAATGAGTATGTCCTACACTGACGGTCACAATCCGACAGATGACTTGCCGCATTCAGTTAAAAGACATGTTTTGTTTGGGTCATACAGCATTTTTGAGTGTGTGTTGTTGTTTTATGTTGGCTCACATTGAAAAAACAAATTTTGTGCACAAATCTAGATTACAAGACTCTTCCTTTAAAAGGACAACAAAATGTGGCAACATGGAGACAGCCTTTCTGGGTGGAGACAATTGGTTGGAATCAAGAGCAGCTGTCACTTTCAGCCAAGGCATGGCCCCTGGTGCCAACCCCTCCATTTGGTCCACTGCTCTCATTTGTCACCCACATGGCCCTTTGAAGTTTTGACCCTATCTTACGTGCTTGAAGACAACAGAAATCACCACATGTTACAGCCCACCAAAATTAGCCAGTGGGGAGCTCTCTAGAATTCAGAAGTAAAGATACTTCTCTTACAGAGCATTTTGCAGCAAGTTAAATTTTTTAAAAATCAATCTCTTGTGATCACACAAGGAAGGAGTCTCCATTATGTCCCCATTATACACCTGTAAAGCTGTTTTACTCCCTCCCTGACATTCCACAGTCTAGCTCCATCTTTTAAAAAAAACACACACACACTTAAAGTCACTTCCCACCTGGGAAAAGAAAAGAAAAATGAATAAATGAGGCAAATGTGGAACAGCCATTTACCTCTCCTTATTGCAGAGGAAAGCAAATGAGATACATGCTTTACAGATTATGCATGGAATAGAAATGCATAAAGAAATAGGGCAATTGCTATAAGTGTTTGGGAATCAGCTCACAGGCAAAGGTGCTGCAGAAATATTTTTATCTCAAAAAGTCCTTTATATTTTATAAAAATAAAAAAAGATTTTTATCTCATATTTTTGAGATAAAAATATGAACATATTGAACATTCACTTCTCTGGGACTAATTCTCCACTGCTTAATAAAGTAAAATATTTTTCTAGATGGTTGCTCAAATAATCCAGGAACAACTGGTTATTCATTTCTAGCATTTTTCAATAGTAATGTGTTCCCCCAAGCAAACACATTTGTATTAAAAACACAGCCTTGAATCTTGCCAAATATACTTTTCCTGACAGTATCAGGCCTGGCTAGCAGTTTTTGATAGTCTGACATTTAATCAATGAGCTAACTTTAGCCAAAGAGACAGATGTTTCCAAAAGAAGCCTTTGGTAGAGTAATTACCGAGGGAGGAATTTGGGGGAAAGGCTGACATAGTAGGAAACTTGCAGAGAAGGTATCAACACCAGAATGAAGACAGCTGGCTTCTACTGAGAAGTTCACTTAGCCTCAACGTCCTCTAACACATTTTAAAGAGCTCTAACTGAATGAAATACTCAATGTTAAAAATAGAAAAGGAACTGAAACTTGCAACAGCCACCTCTTCGAAATAGATTTCAAAGATTCGCCACGAAACCAACCTGTGTTTTTAAAATTGTCCTTTAGTTGTTCAGAGCTCATCTTCTTTAGTAAGAACATTAACACGAAAAATGCCAAACAAAGTATCAAGCCCACTGCCAAACAGGTCCAGAGAATCGCATTTGTTCCCTTCACTGACTTGGTCACACCTTTATTAAAAGAATGTCAGAGAGATAATGCACTGATGACATAACATCCACATTGATTACTGATTATTTGTCATTCAATGCTCCTAAGTGACGAGCACCAACCTTTTATTATGTACTTAAAAAAACACCTTATTGAGATATAATTGAAATACAATAAACTGCATGTAAAGTGCACAATTTGATAAGTTTTGACATATGTATATATATGTCAATGAACATATCCATCACTCCCCAAAGTGATCTCATGCCCCTTTATCACCCATCCTTCCCGTGGTCCTTGCTCCCCAACTCTACCCCGAGCCACCATTGATCTGCTTTCTCTTACAATAGATTAGCTTGCATTTTCAAGAATTTCACATATATGAAATCATATAGTATGTGCTCTTTTTTTTTTTAACCTAGCTTCTTTTACTGGACATACTTATTCTGAAATTCACTCATGCTGATACATGTATCAATAGTCCACTCCTTCTTATTGAAACCAGCATTGACATTTACATTCTAAATAACACTAAATTAGAAGAGTTGATAGAAATCTATGTTGCTACTATTGATGAATAAAATTGAGCTCAGTTCTAAATAATTACTTTGCTCCTGTAGGCATTTAAATCAGTGCCCTTTTTTCCTTTCTCTGTTTGATTCAGAAAATCTCACCATTTTCTCTATCATGTCTACTCTTTGGATAAATACAACAGTCAATATAGAAAGAATACTTCACACCCGTGAATAATTGTTTAAGAAATATTACTTACTTGCATTACAATAACGCTGACATGTTAGAGGAGGGGTATTAGAACATCGAAGGTGACACGGTTTGCAAGTATGAAGCAAACTGTCAAAATATTCATGTTGGAAGCACTGCTGAGCCATCTGGAACTTGATCACGAGAAGAAACAAAGGAACAGCATGGAAGGATAAGGAAACTCTCGTCAGGAATTCCCTAGCAAATGTAGTGACACCAAATAGAATATCGAGGGGGAAAAAACAAACAAACTTCATAACACGCTTAATTGGCTCTCAAGGGGGCTGTTTCCTTGCACTGTGGCAAAGAATTTGAATACCAACTCTAATACAAATTTCTGTGTTTGAGGCCTGGGTTGAGTAGGAAATAGGATGTAAATATCAAGGGCAAACCATACTTGAAACAGAAATTGCTTATTTATAGCAGAAATCTCTCACCCAGGTGACAGTTGTAAGATGTAGACAAGCCTGGAAGCCTGGGGCATGGAGCGGAAGCTTTGGTAACCATTTATGGAGTTTTTGAGAGATGCTATGTGATGGTTCCTGGAGAGATAAATAAGGCAAGGGTGACGCCCCTTAAGAATTTAAAATCTAACAGGGGAAATAAGAAATACTCTCAAGGAAACACGAAGTATGGTAGTAACAGATAAAATGTGAGACAGGAAAAGGGGTATCAAATATGACAACCAGGTTGTAAACCTAGCAAAACTGCAGTGCCACTGGTGGAAATAGGGGCGTCTGGAGTAAGAGGTGAATTGGCAAGAGGGTTGGGTGGAAGATAGATTTGGGTTATTACATTATTATAATTACCATTATTGTTGCTGTTGTTAAGGTAATCCACAGCCACTGTTGAAAAGTCAGAAAATACAGATGAGCAGACAGATAAACCATCCACAGTCCTACCATCCAGAAATAATCAGTTAACCTTTTTGCCTATCACAGAGGTTGGAAACAGGCCTAATGATGAGTTTTGTTTTGCCAACCGCTGTTACACATCCTTCTGGAAGGTTTTCTCTATACATGTGGACTAATATCGTATATTTTCCTTTCTAAATAAATGTAAACTGAGTTTGCTTTTTAAACATACAACATGAGACATCCATGTAGACATGTCCAGAAGGCAACTAGAAAAGCAGGGCTCAATGGAATGCTATTCAGCCATAAAAGTAGCTGAGTTCTGATCCACACATCTACATGGATGAACCTTGAGAACATGATGCCAAGTGTAATAAACCAGACACAAAAGGACACATATGATTCCACTTATGAAATATCTAGAATAAAGAAATTCATAGAAATAGAAACAAGATTAGAGGCTGCCAGGGACTGGAGGGAAGGGGAATGGGGAGTTATTCCTTAATGAGTATAGAGTTTCTGTTTGGGGTGATAAAAAAACTCTTCAGTAATAGAAGGTGATGATGGGAGCACAACATTGTAAAAGTAATTGACACCACTGAATTGTATACCTAAAAAAATGGTTAAAATGGAAAATTTCATGTTATATATGTGTTACCAATTTTTTTTAATATGCAAGGAAATGACAAACTCCAAGTTCGATACAGCAGTTATCGCTGGGTAAGGGCAGAGGACCCCAAAAGTTTCATCTGATTTGGTAGTATTATCTTTTGTAAGCTGAATGGTGGGTAAGTTGGTATTTGTGGTATTGTCCTTTTGTTGTATTTTTTGCATTTTTGTATTTTTAAAATATTGCATAATAAAATTTAAAATAGTGACAACAAAATAAAATGCAGGAATCAAAAACAATGAATTTTTAAATTCAGGACTTGAGTTGAGAAGGGAGTTTGGACTTGGATATTAGTGAAAAACTCAGATTTCCCTGGGGGTCCAAGCAAGGAGGTAGATGAATGAGGCTAGCTGAGTGGGGCCGTGGGGAGCTGGCCCAACAGGTTCTACTCCTTCAGTTCCTGTGCAATGTCAACCTTTTAGAAAACAGGCTAAGCACTCAGGAATAGCGGGAGTAGAGAAGTGGGAGGAGGACAAAGACAATCCCCCATAACCACCAAGCAAGGAATTTCAGCATAGGATGGGCAATGGGGTCCAGCTCTATAGAAAGGTCAAAGGCGATGAACTAAGGAATGAGGTCACTGGTGGCCTTTGAGAGGGCAGTACCAGAAGGTGGAAGCCAGATTATAGGTATTTAAGGGGTGTGAGAAAGAGGGTAAAGCCAAAGTGAACTATGCCTGAAAGTTTGGTGGAAACAGGAAGACTAAAGCTATGGTAGCTATTTGGAAAGAAGCACCATTGCCATTGGGTCTGATAGATGTACTTGCTCTGTTGCTTGAGGACATGAGTACGATGATGGTCACTGCAGCACCACTGTATACACAAAATCCTGGAACAATTGAAATGTCCATCAGGAGGGGGCCTCCCAGTGGAATACTATACAGTCATCAAAAGGAATGGGTCGGATAGGTTCTGATATGAAAGAAACATTGCTAAGGGAAAATGCAAGGGACTGAACAGTGTGCATAATATGCTCACCTGTGTTTACGAACAAACGGGGAAGGGTATGTATATACAGGCATAAACACAGGCTATATCCAGAAAGATGCACAGGAGGCTGACCACAGTTACTGCCTCTGGAAAAAGACAGGAAGTCTTCATTGAAAGATCTTTGGTACTTTTTGAATTATTATTTTTTAAATAATGATAAATATTATTTTTTAAAACAAGAATCTTTTTTTATTTGGAGGAGGAAAATAGAGTGAAAGATGAAGAGCATAGAATAAGGGGAGAAGAATAAAGATTAAAGACATCAGGAAGATCACTGATGGGCAGAATCTGGGGAGAGGGGGACAACCTAAAGCCAAAAGCACCAAAAAGAGATTGACTTGCTTACTTACTTACTTACTTACCTACTTCTTCCTTCTTCCTTACATCCAACTGTGTCCCGGTTTCTTTCAGGCATTTGGCTCACCCACACCATGTTCTGTATTGTGGCTCCATTCTCAGGACCTCCCCTCATGGGCACAAAACAGCCACATTCCCTCCAGACTTTGCACACTCTCCCATTTCTTCTAAACTCTCTCCTTATAATCTCATCTGCTCCCAGGGTTTTAAATGTGTTAACTCCCAGATCTTTACATCCAACTATAACCTTGCCACTGAAATCCAGACTCATATACCAACTGACTATTTGGTGTGTCCACTTACTAGTCTAATGGGCATTTCAAACTTTACCACATTAAAGTACATTTGGATTCTCCAAGAAGGAGACACTGTGCACTGCCTTCATCATCAAACCTACTTGTTAGTCCGTTTTTCCAGGACCACCTATGACCTTTCAGGAATATATGTTTTGGTCGAACGCAATTTGCAAAAATTAAGCTAGTTTATCTCCACAATTCCTTCCAGCTCTAAAAAAGTATGAACACTAAAAACAGAAGTAGTGTGGTTTTAAAGCAAGGATTTTTAGTAGTTTACTGATATGGAGTACTGGTGTTTAATAACTGCCAAAAGAGTGATGTATCTGACCTTGCTCCACCCAGAAGGAACAAAGAAAGGAAAAGCAACTCACAAGTCAGCCCCAAGCTACAGCACTCACTCACAGTTCCAAAGAAGCAAGGAGGTGTTGCCTCAAGCTTCCAAAGCCATCAGTAGCATCTTCTGTGAGGTAAATTCCATCCAACCAAGAGGTTCTTTTTCCAAAATTACTAAACTATGGGCAAGTTTTCACAGCAGAACACTTCGCCTCTTAGCCCTTATCTCCAAACCACTTTGAAAGGCATACACTTTCTTCCAAGGACCTTCATAGATTTTTTTCACTTAAACAGACATCTAGGCCTTCAACTACATATCCAACCCTTGCCTTCTCCTGGCTTACTGAATCATCTCTGTGCTGCCTTGGGCTGTGTCAATTTGATTACACTGAGAGATTTCCAGAATCCCCTTCTCCTTATGGATCCAGGATAGAGTTGGCCAAAAGAGGAAGGTGCATGAGATTTGGAAGGTGGACATGGAGCCACAGCCACTACTCTCTGAACGTCATCATTGTCAGATGAAATGGTGGATGGTTGCAGAGATGCCCAGAGGGTTCCAGCTTGTCCTCATTCTCTTTAGCACAGCATCCAGTCCCTCTTTTTGACTCCTGGCCCTGCTGACCTGATTAGTCAGAAAGACTTCTGCTCCCAGACCTTTACCTCCCCAGCTCCTCCCACAATTGGGAAAGGTCTAATTCCTACACGACAACCCTTCTCCTGTAACAATCATGGCGGCTCTGCTCCCCTGACTGAACCCTGACTGAAACCACCTCTTCAACCTTATTGTATTGAACCTACAGTTCTAGGATTCAGGCAGAACAGTTCAGGTCCTGCCCATGGACTGGCCTAGCTCTATGGTTAAAGCAGAAGTTTGGGAGTCAGAAAAGTCTGAATCCCAGCTCCACCACAGTGGAACTAGAGTCGTCTTGAACAAGTGACTTAATCTCTCCGAGCCTCAGTTTCCTCACCTGTAACAAAATGAATGATGATAGTTCCAACCTCCTGGGATTGCTGTGAGATTATGGAAAGCACTGAGCACAGTTCCTGGCCCAGAGGAAGTGCTCAGCAAATGTTAGCTAATTTCTGATTATTAACAGGAAGTTCAGAGTCCATCAATCTCTGGGAAAGGGTGTTTGCCAAGGCAGGCTGAGGCAGCAAAATCAGAGGGAGACTCAAGGATGAGCCAAGGTCATCCCAAAACCAAAGCCGGGAAAACAACATTAAGTATCAAATCCTGGAATGGCAGGAGAAGATGCAGCAAAAAAGATGGGAAGTGTGCGAGACTAGAGGGCAGGATGGGTGGGAGTTTGAGAAATGGGTTAAGGCAAGGGGTTAATATTCAGGTGATGAGTAGCAGGCAAATGCTATGATTCCCCTTTTAATATGACTGGCGTAGTAAATTGAATAGTGTCCCTTCAAAATCCACACCCACCTGAACCTCAAAATGTGATATTAGGAAATTGGGTCTTTGCAGATGTAATTAAGACAAGGATTGAGCTGAGGTCATACTGGATTAGGGTGGGTCCTAAATCCAATCAGAGTGTCCTTATAGGAGTCAGAAGAGGACATACAGGGATGCAGAAGACAAGGCCATATGAGAATGGAGACAGTGATTGGAGCAATGCATCTACAAGCCAAGGAACGCCAACGATTGTCAGCAACAGCCAGAAGCCCGGAGAGAGGCCTGGAGCAGTTTCTCCCTCGGAGCCCCCTGATGGAACTGACCCTGTCAACGCCTTGATTTTGGACTTTCAGTGTCCAGAATAGTTTGAGAATAAATTTCTGCTGTTTTAAGCCGCACAGTTTATGGTCATTCATTATGGCAACCACAGGAAACTACTAGCACTGGTGTTTAGCATAGAGCAGGTGCCCTGGCCTAAAGGAAGCCTGTAATGCCAGACCCAAACCCTTACCTTTTCTCAAAGTAGATGAATACCTTCTGGAAATGAAATATCATTGCAGTACTGCAGGAATAGCCAGATGCTCTCACTATAATTTACTTCAGTGGATATAAATGGTATTATTAAGGCAAATTATTTTGGGAATTATTATTTAGTGCTTTCTCTAATGCTTTCAGTATATTTAAGTAAATCTTTATAAACATGTTCCTTCCCTCAATATACTCTGATACATAGTATATAAAAGATCATTTCTCTATACGTTTGGATAATTGCTCTTTATTATTTTCCTGTAGCTGCCGTAACCAAGTACCACAAACTTGTTGGCTTAGAGCAACAGAAATTTATTGTCTCACAGTTCTGGAGACCAGAAGTATGAAACCAAGGTGTTGGCAGGGCCACGCTCCCACTGAAACCTCGAGGGGAGGTTCCTTTCTTGCTTCTTCCGGCTTCCGGTGGCCCCAGGCTTCCCTCCAGTCTCTGTGTCTGTCTCCCCTCTGTGTCTGTGTCTCAGTCCCAATTTCCCACTTCTTGTAGAACAGTAGTCATATTGGATCCAGGGCCCAGCTTAATCCAGTATGACCTCATCTAAACTAATTCTATCTGCAAAGATCCAATTTCCAAATAAGGTCACATTTTGAGGTTCTGGATGAACAGGAATGGGGGGGGGGCTGCTATTTAATTCAAGATATAAGTAATCTATTGTGGCAGATTTTAACAAGGCATACCCATATATGGATATAGATCCATTTAACTTTCCATTGACTATCATGCACCTGATCAATATTATGCTTTTGAAGAATTTTGAAGGCTATGCGACAAGTACAGGATAGGAAAAAATAGAGAACGAGAGAAAAAAAGAGAGAGAGAGATTCTCATTGGCGTAAAAGGCATGTATATATAAAAAATGGGAAGGAAATGCCTATCAATGCCTCTAGCTGAACAGAGCTAAGAAAATTGACTTGTGCACACAATGGTGGCCCTGAGCTGACCTCCTGGGCCTGGAGCCTACATGATCACACAGGCCCTGTCTTCCCAAGTGCTGTGTGCTTGGTTAAATGCTCTGCTCTCAGCATCTTGAAATTTTTAATAGTTTTTTTTTTAACAAAGTCCCAGCATTTTCATTTTTCACTGGCCCGCAAATTATGTAGCCAATACTGAACAACTTAATAAGATGATGTTAGAAAATTCTTATTGTAGGATTTGGACTTGTGTTAGGGGATTTGGGAGAGGATTAAGTCTGAAATGGATGTTGGCAGGAAGCAGGAGCAATTCCATAATTAGGGTTTATCTACAATTGGGTAACTTACTATTCAGTCAAGATGAGCTCACACTTCCTAGGAGACAGGATGAACGGAGCAGAGCTACAGGAGTGATTGGGAAAGAAGCAGCAGACCCTCATATTAGCCAGGATGGGAGACATTTGGTCTTTTTTTTTGGTTGGGACAATGTTGACGTTTTGTCTATGTTCGGGCATGATTGCAGGGTGGTCTTGTTTTTGTCTTGATCCATCCTGGTCGTGAAGTGGCCTTGTCTGACGTTGATGTTTTGAGAAAGTATTATTGTTTAACATGAGAAAACCACTGCCTTCCTGTGGGTGCCAGGTCAGTGCTAGCAACATCAAGGCTTTCTGACAGTGGCTGAAAGGGGACGGTTTTCTCTTTGTCGAACCAAAATATTAACAACAGAGTGCCATCAGGGGCCATCGAGAAGTTGGGGAATGTATAAGCTTAAACCACCTAGAATAACAAGGTCCACCATTTTATGGCTGGTGAAAGAACTGCTATATATTGTTTCACGTAGAACGATTGCAAACTAGAAGTGGCACCAGACAACTTCTAAAACACAGATTCATTCTACAAAGAATCCATGAGAAATTCAGTAGACAAGACAGTAGAACAGGTACAAAAGACCCACGAGATGAAAATAAAATTGGAATTGATGGGACTCAACAGTTTTGTGGTGATTTAAGCTTAGACTTGCCAAATCAGCATTTTGGTCACAGCATGAAAATTCAGGGCAGTTATTCAATGTGAATTTAGCAAAAAGGAACTTGTTGATGGCATGACAGAGCTTGAATACAGTAGCACAGAAAAGCTAAAAGCTCTTTTGCCAAGATTGGAACAAGTACTTAAGGATAGCAAAGTATAAAGATTTTTATCAAAACCTGAGCCAAAAGTCTTGATTTAGAAATGGCTATTGCGTATTGGAATTTAACATTATCTAGAAGGTTTAAATTTTTAAATCTTTAGAACAAAAATTTCTGTTGGAACATCACAAAAGATCATTCCCAAGGGACAGTGGGAGCCTTCTATCAGATTTTGGAAATATGATCACTGATGCTATCTCTAACTGCAATGAATAAAGAGCATGGCCTGTAGTTATGGATGATTTTGTAGAATATGTATGGCCAGTGTCAAAGATGGAGAGCACAGCAGTTTCAAATCAGAAGAATTAGGAAGGAATAAGATTATAAAATGAATCACATCCTGTGAGGAAACATTTGGGTCAGTTACTGTGTACATTTGTCATGGATTTCAGAAGTCATCCTTGACCAAAAGTAAAACTGAAGTAGCCGTCTTATTCTGCTACGGACATAATAAGAAATATCATCAGAAAATAACTGCTGCAGAATATTTGGAAATGGGTCATTATTCCTGTTGCTTTAAAAGATTTATGCGAGAGGGGGGCGGAAGATGGCAGACTGGTGAGCTGTATGTTTTAGTTACTCCTCCAGGAAAGTAGGTAGAAAGCCAGGAACTGCGTGGACTGGACACCACAGAGCAATCTGACTTTGGGCATACTTCATACAACACTCATGAAAATGTCGAACTGCTGAGATCAGCGAAATCTGTAAGTTTTTGTGGCCAGGGGACCCGCGCCCCTCCCTGCCAGGCTCAGTCCCGTGGGAGGAGGGGCTGTCAGCTCCGGGAAGGAGAAGGGAGAACTGCAGTGGCAGCCCTTATCGGAAACTCATTCTACTGATTCAAACTCCAACCACAGATAGACTGAGACCAGACACCAGAGAATCTGAGAGCAGCCAGCCCAGCAGAGAGGAGACAGGCATAGAAAAAAAACAACACGAAAAACTCCAAAATAAAAGCAGAGGATTTTTGGAGTTCTGGTGAACACAGAAAGGGGAAGGGCGGAGCTCAGGCCTTGAGGCGCATATGCAAATCCTGAAGAAAAGCTGATCTCTCTGCCCTGTGGACCTTTCCTTAATGGCCCTGGTTGCTTTGTCTATTAGCATTTCAATAACCCATTATATCTCTGAGGAGGGCCCTTTTTTTTTTTTTTTTTTTTTTAATCCTTTTTTCTTTTTCTAAAACAATTACTCTAAGAAGCCCAATACAGAAAGCTTCAAAGACTTGCAATTTGGGCAGGTCAAGTCAAGAGCAGAACTAAGAGAGCTCTGAGACAAAAGGCAATAATCCAGTGGCTGAGAAAATTCACTCAACACCACAACTTCCCAAGAAAAGGGGGGTGTCCGCTCACAGCCACCATCCTGGTGGACAGGAAACACTCCTAACCATCGCCAGCCCCATAGCCCAGAGCTGCCCCAGACAACCCAGTGTGACGGAAGTGCTTCAAATAACAGGCACACACCACAAAACTGGGCGTGGACATTAGCCTTCCCTGCAACCTCAGCTGATTGTCCCAGAGTTGGGAAGGTGGAGCAGTGTGAATTAACAAAGCCCCATTCAGCCATCATTTGAGCAGACTGGGAGCCTCCCTACACAGCCCAGCAGCCCAGAACTGCCCTGGGGGGATGGCACTCACCTGTGACATAGCACAGTCATCCCTCAACAGAGGACCCGGGGTGCACGGCCTGGAAGAGGGGCCCACTTGCAAGTCTCAGGAGCCATACGCCAATACCAAGGACTTGTGGGTCAGTGGCAGAGACAAACTGTGGCAGGACTGAACTGAAGGATTAGACTATTGCACCAGCTTTAAAACTCTAGGATCACCAGGGAGATGTGAGTGTTAGGGCCACCCCCCCTCCCCGACTGCCCAGAAACACGCCCCACATACAGGGCAGGCAACACCAACTACACACGCAAGCTTGGTACACCAATTGGGCCCCACAAGACTCACTCCCCCACTCACCAAAAAGACTAAGCAGGGGAGAACTGGCTTGTGGAGAACAGGTGGCTCGTGGACGCCACCTGCTGGTTAGTTAGAGAAAGTGTACTCCACGAAGCTGTAGATCTGATAAATTAGAGATAAGGACTTCAATAGGTCTACAAACCCTAAAAGAACCCTATCAAGTTCAGCAAATGCCACGAGGCCAAAAACAACAGAAAATTATAAAGCATATGAAAAAACCAGACGATATGGATAACCCAAGCCCAAGCACCCAAATCAAAAGACCAGAAGAGACACAGCACCTAGAGCAGCTACTCAAAGAACTAAAGATGAACAATGAGACCATAGTACGGGATATAAAGGAAATCAAGAAGACTCTAGAAGAGCATAAAGAAGACATTGCAAGACTAAATAAAAAAATGGATGATCTTATGGAAATTAAAGAAACTGTTGACCAAATTAAAAAGACTCTGGACACTCATAGTACAAGACTAGAGGAAGTTGAACAACGAATCAGTGACCTGGAAGATGACAGAATGGAAAATGAAAGCATAAGAGAAAGAATGGGGAAAAAAAATTGAAAAAATCGAAATGGACCTCACGGATATGATAGATAATATGAAATGTCCAAATATAAGACTCATTGGTGTCCCAGAAGGGGAAGAAAAGGGTAAAGGTCTAGGAAGAGTATTCAAAGAAATTGTTGGGGAAAACTTCCCAAATCTTCTAAACAACATAAATACACAAATCATAAATGCTCAGCGAACTCCAAATAGAATAAATCCAAATAAACCCACTCCGAGACATATACTGATCACACTGTCAAACACAGAAGAGAAGGAGCAAGTTCTGAAAGCAGCAAGAGAAAAGCAATTCACCACATACAAAGGAAAACAGCATAAGACTAAGTAGTGACTACTCAGCAGCCACCATGGAGGCAAGAAGGCAGTGGCACGATATATTTAAAATTCTGAGTGAGAAAAATTTCCAGCCAAGAATACTTTATCCAGCAAAGCTCTCCTTCAAATTTGAGGGAGAGCTTAAATTTTTCACAGACAAACAAATGCTGAGAGAATTTGCTAACAAGAGACCTGCCCTACTGGAGATACTAAAGGGAGCCCTACAGACAGAGAAACAAAGAAAGGACAGAGAGACTTGGAGAAAGGTTCAGTACTAAAGAGATTCGGTATGGGTACAATAAAGGATATTAATAGAGAGAGGGAAAAATATGGCAAACATAAACCAAAGGATAAGATGGCCGATTCAAGAAATGCCTTCACGGTTATAACGTTGAATGTAAATGGATTAAACTCCCCAATTAAAAGATATAGATTCACAGAATGGATCAAAAAAAATGAACCATCAATATGTTGCATACAAGAGACTCATCTTAGACACAGGGACACAAAGAAACTGAAAGTGAAAGGATGGGAAAAAAATACTTCATGCAAGCTACAGCCAAAAGAAAGCAGGTGTAGCAATATTAATCTCAGATAAAATAGACTTCAAATGCAGGGATGTTTTGAGAGACAAAGAAGGCCACTACATACTAATAAAAGGGGCAATTCAGCAAGAAGAAAATAACAATCGTAAATGTCTATGCACCCAATCAAGGTGCCACAAAATACATGAGAGAAACACTGGCAAAACTAAAGGAAGCAACTGATGTTTTCCACAATAATTGTGGGAGACTTCAACACATCCCTCTCTCCTATAGATAGATCAACCAGACAGAAGACCAATAAGGAAATTGAAAACCTAAACAATCTGATAAATGAATTAGATTTAACAGACATATACAGGACATTACATCCCAATTCACCAGGATACACATACTTTTCTAGTGCTCACGGAACTTTCTCCAGAATAGATCGTATGCTGGGACATAAAACAAGCCTCAATAAATTTAAAAAGATTGAAATTATTCAAAGCACATTCTCTGACCACAATGGAATACAATTAGAAGTCAATAACCATCAGAGACTTAGAAAATTCACAAATACCTGGAGGTTAAACAACACACTCCTAAACAATCAGTGGGTTAAAGAAGAAATAGCAAGAGAAATTGCTAAATATATAGAGACGAATGAAAATGAGAACACAACATACCAAAATCTATGGGATGCAGCAAAAGCAGTGCTAAGGGGGAAATTTATAGCACTAAACGCATATATTAAAAAGGAAGAAAGAGCCAAAATCAAAGAACTAATGGATCAACTGAAGAAGCTAGAAAATGAACAGCAAACCAATCCGAAACCAAGTAGAAGAAAAGAAATAACAAGGATTAAAGCAGAAAGAAATGACATAGAGAACAAAAAAACAATAGAGAGGATAAATATCACCAAAAGTTGGTTCTTTGAGAAGATCAACAAGATTGACAAGCCCTTAGCTAGACTGACAAAATCAAAAAGAGAGAAGACCCATATAAACAAAATAATGAATGAAAAAGGTGACATAACTGCAGATCCTGAAGAAATTAAAAAAATTATAAGAGGATATTATGAACAACTGTATGGCAACAAACTGGACAATGTAGAAGAAATGGACAATTTCCTGGAAACATATGAACAACCTAGACTGACCAGAGAAGAAATAGAAGACCTCAACCAACCCATCACAAGCAAAGAGATCCAATCAGTCATCTAAAACTTTCCCACAAAATAAATGCCCAGTGCCAGATGGCTTCACAGGGGAATTCTACCACACTTTCCAGAAAGAACTGACACCAATCTTACTCAAACTCTTTCAAAACATTGAAGAAAATGGAACACTACCTAACTGATTTTATGAAGCTAACATCAATCTAATACCAAAACCAGGCAAAGATGCTACAAAAAAGGAAAACTACCAGCCAATCTCCCTAATGAATATAGATGCAAAAATCCTCAACAAAATACTTGCAAATCGAATCCAAAGACACATTAAAAAAATCATACACCATGACCAAGTGGGGTTCATTCCAGGCATGCAAGGATGGTTCAACATAAGAAAAACAATCAATGTATTACAACACATTAAAAACTCGAAAGGGAAAAATCAATTGATCATCTCAATAGATGCTGAAAAAGCATTTGACAAAATCCAACATCCCTTTTTGATAAAAACACTTCAAAAGGTAGGAATTGAAGGAAACTTCCTCAACATGATAAAGAGCATATATGAAAAACCCACAGCCAGCATAGTACTCAATGGTGAGAGACTGAAAGCCTTCCCTCTAAGATCAGGAACAAGACAAGGATGCCCGCTGTCACCACTGTTATTCAACATTGTGCTGGAAGTGCTAGCCAGGGCAATCCGGCAAGACAAAGAAATAAAAGGCATCCAAATTGGAAAAGAAGAAGTAAAACTGTCATTGTTTGCAGATGATATGATCTTATATCTAGAAAACCCTGAGAAATCGACGATACAGCTACTAGAGCTAATAAACAAATTTAGCAAAGTAGCGGGATACAAGGTTAATGCACATAAGTCAGTAATGTTTCTATATGCTAGAAATGAACAAACTGAAGAGACACTCAAGAAAAAGATACCATTTTCAATAGCAACTAAAAAAATCAAGTACCTAGGAATAAACTTAACCAAAGATGTAAAAGACCTATACAAAGAAAACTACATAACTCTACTAAAAGAAATAGAAGGCGACCTTAAAAGATGGAAAAATATTCCATGTTCATGGATAGGAAGGCTAAATGTCATTAAGATGTCAATTCTACCCAAACTCATCTACAGATTCAATGCAATCCCAATCAAAATTCCAACAACCTACTTTGCAGACTTGGAAAAGCTAGTTATCAAATTTATTTGGAAAGGGAAGATGCCTCGAATTGCTAAAGACACTCTAAAAAAGAAAAACGAAGTGGGAGGACTTACACTCCCTGACTTTGAAGCTTATTATAAAGCCACAGTTGCCAAAACAGCATGGTACTGGCACAAAGATAGACATATCGATCAATGGAATCGAATTGAGAATTCAGAGATAGACCCTCAGATCTATGGCCGATTGATCTTTGATAAGGCCCCCAAAGTCACTGAACTGAGCCATAATGGTCTTTTCAACAAATGGGGCTGGGAGAGTTGGATATCCATATCCAAAAGAATGAAAGAGGACCCCTACCTCACACCCTACACAAAAATTAACTCAAAATGGACCAAAGATCTCAATATAAAAGAAAGTACCATAAAACTCCTAGAAGATAATGTAGGAAAACATCTTCAAGACCTTGTATTAGGCGGACACTTCCTAGACTTTACACCCAAAGCACAAGCAACAAAAGAGAAAATAGATAAATGGGAACTCCTCAAGCTTAGAAGTTTCTGCACCTCAAAGGAATTTCTCAAAAAGGTAAAGAGGCAGCCAACTCAATGGGAAAAAATTTTTGGAAACCATGTATCTGACAAAAGACTGATATCTTGCATATACAAAGAAATCCTACAACTCAATGACAATAGTACAGACAGCCCAATTATAAAATGGGCAAAAGATATGAAAAGACAGTTCTCTGAAGAGGAAATACAAATGGCCAAGAAACACATGAAAAAATGTTCAGCTTCGCTAGCTATTAGAGAGATGCAAATTAAGACCACAATGAGATACCATCTAATACCAGTTAGAATGGCTGCTATTAAACAAACAGGAAACTACAAATGCTGGAGGGGATGTGGAGAAATTGGAACTCTTATTCATTGTTGGTGGGACTGTATAATGGTTCAGCCACTCTGGAAGTCAGTCTGGCAGTTCCTTAGAAAACTAGATATAGAGCTACCATTCAATCCAGCGATTGCACTTCTCGGTATATACCCGGAAGATCGGAAAGCAGTGACACGAACAGATATCTGCACGCCAATGTTCATAGCAGCATTATTCACAATTGCCAAGAGATGGAAACAACCCAAATGTCCTTCAACAGATGAGTGGATAAATAAAATGTGGTATATACACACGATGGAATACTACGCGGCAGTAAGAAGGAACGATCTCGTGAAACATATGACAACATGGATGAACCTTGAAGACATAATGCTGAGCGAAATAAGCCAGGCACAAAAAGAGAAATATTATATGCTACCACTAATGTGAACTTTGAAAAATGTAAAACAAGTGGTTTATAATGTAGAATGTAGGGGAACTAGCAGTAGAGAGCAATTAAGGAAGGGGGAACAATAATCCAAGAAGAACAGATAAGCTATTTAACGTTCTGGGGATGCCCAGAAATGACTATGGTCTGTTAATTTCTGATGGATGTAGTAGGAACAAGTTCACTGAAATGTTGCTATATTATGTAACTTTCTTGGGGTAAAGTAGGAACATGTTGGAAGTTAAGCAGTTTTCTTAGGTTAGTTGTCTTTTTCTTACTCCCTTGTTATGGTCTCTTTGAAATGTTCTTTTATTGTATGTTTGTTTTCTTTTTAACTTTTTTTTTCATACAGTTGATTTAAAAAAGAAGGGAAAGTTAAAAAAAAAAAAAAAGAAAGAAAGAAAGAAAAACAAGGAAAAAAAAAAAAAAGATGTAGTGCCTCCTTGAGGAGCCTATGGAGAGTGCAGGGGTATTCGCCTAACCCACCTCCATGGTTGCTAACATGACCACAGACATAGGGGACTGGTGGTTTGATGGGTTGAGCCCTCTACCATAAGTTTTACCCTTGGGAAGACGGTTGCTGCAAAGGAGAGGCTAGGCCTCCCTATATTTGTGCCTAAGAGTCTCCTCCTGAATGCCTCTTTGTTGCTCAGATGTGGCCCTCTCTCTATGGCTAAGCCAACTTGAAAGGTGAAATCACTGCCCTCCCCCCTACGTGGGATCAGACACCCAGGGGAGTGAGTCTCCGTGGCAATGTAGAATATGACTCCCGGGGAGGAATGTAGACCCGGCATCGTGGGACGGAGAACATCTTCTTGACCAAAAGGGGGATGTGAAAGGAAATGAAATAAGCTTCAGTGGCAGAGAGATTCCAAAACGAGCCGAGAGGTCACTCTGGAGGGCACTCTTACGCACACTTTAGACAACCCTTTTGAGGTTCTAAAGAATTGGGGTAGCTGGTGGTGGATACCTGAAACTATCAAACTACAACCCAGAACCCATGAACCTCGAAGACAGTTGTATAAAAATGTAGCTTATGAGGGGTGACAATGGGATTGGGAAAGCCATAAGGACCACACTCCACTTTGTCTAGTTTATGGATGGATGAGTAGAAAAATAGGGGAAGGAAACAAACAGACAAAGGTACCCAGTGTTCTTTTTTACTTCAATTGCTCTTTTTCACCCTAATTATTATTCTTGTTATTTTTGTGTGTGTGCTAATGAAGGTGTCAGGGATTGATTTAGGTGATGAATGTACAACTGTGTAATGGTACTGTAAACAATCGAAAGTACGATTTGTTTTGTATGACTTCGTGGTATGTGAATATATCTCAATAAAATGATGATTAAAAAAAAAAGATTTATGCACAATTTTTATATTGAGAGAAAAGTAACATGGAGTCCATTTTGCAGGACTGCAGAGCATGCTATTTCTTTACTTCATGATTTAAGGTGAACACCAGCAGTTACCAAAATTCCTGCTGAATTATATATTATTTACACTTAAAAAACAGTAATTGTGTTCTCAAGTAGGATGTTGTATTTTTGTACAAGTCGAAGTTGTAAAAAAATGTGCCCTAAAGAAGCTGATCTTATAATGGATTCGAACAGTCTTTAAACTTGGTGCCAGGAATTCAAGATTTATATTTTTGGAATTATTAAATATCTAGAAATACCAGATCTATTCTTGTTTGTTTTAATTTTCTCTGGATGTTCAGCTGAAACTTTCCTGTTTTCAACACACCATTATAGTTTGCACAGTGATGGCCACATGTATTGTGTGATTTCAGGAAAGTTTTATTTTAAACTGTTTACAAGTCAGCAGGCCTATTTTACTTCTAATAATGTTATTTGAACTTCCTCAGAAGTTTCTCAAAGTATGTTTTGTAAAAAATATATTTTATTACATTTAAAAAGACATTTTTTCCATGGAAAATATTTCTTTTACAAGTGATGAATTACAGATTTAAAATCAAGTGAGTTGGTTCCTTTAAACTATCTGTAATATCTATAATGTCTAGCTTCCAGTACTTTGTACAAATTGTACGCATTTAGAAGTGAAAATATACATCATTGTCAAAAGAAAAAAAAAACCAGAAACCTTTGTCTTATTTGAGAGCTGAAATCTATCTTTGCATCATGTTATCATCTGTGGGGTTTTTTTTCCTGATCTCTGCCTAGTCAAAGTGAATCTTCTAGAGACAGAGCACAAAAATAAATTATATGTTGTCTCATGGCACGAAAAGTGTTAAGATGTTACCCTACTCTTCACTTGGAAAAGCTCTTGTGGAGACTTTTGAAAATCAGTCTCTGCTGCCCCTCCCTCATATATGAAAAGAGGATCTTAACATATTTGATCTTCACATTTCAAGTGTGCCTTGCTGCCCTACATACAAAACAGTTTATGAAACAGATAAATTGGGGGTTGTTTTATAGGAGAAAGAGGGATAGAGAGGCAGTTAACTTCAGATATCCTGTAAAATAGAAAGCATTCCTAAAATTTGTAGTTTGATTTGACTTCCAAAACTGTGATTCATTCAGTGTCTGGGGAAACATTCATTTGTAACACAAGGTATACCTGTTTGTGTGTACTTGCTACGGTATGAACTATTGATGTTTTTGACTAGAGGTCTTTAAATTAGGGCACCAGGGGATAGAGGACTGAGAAAAGGACTTGGAGTCTGAAGACCAAAGACTGAGCTGAATCTGCCACTAACAGCTAGATAAGTGGGGTAAGTCACTGTTTCCATATCTTTAAATGGAAAAACTAGGCCATCTCCTACCTTTAAATGTCTATGATTCTAAGAGAACATTGATTTAATATCATAAAAGGCAGTTTTAATGAAAACACCCCAAATTTAAAAGCATCCTCCTAAGATTTATGGATTCTTGACCTGTAAGTGTTTCCATTTAGGGAAATTTATAGAATTCACATAATCCTTTGTTAATAATGGAGGTCTGCAATACTTTAATATTTTTAAGACTTAAAGTTCTACAGGGTTGTTTATCAATAGTTACCCAAATATTAGCAACTGAACATAAGATCTTCAAAAAGTGTGGATTTATTTTTTCCTATTACATACATTTAAATCACACATGCTATTAAAATGCTAAAAACTTCAGAGGAAAAAAACATTAACCATTCTCTTGGCAATAAGTGCCTTTTTTCTTTTTTATATTTTTCTGTATTCTTCCAAATTTTCTCCAATGAACAAGCATTACTTTTATAATTGAAAAAAAAAACAGAAATAAAACATACTTTAAAATAATATATTCAGAAAGTGTTCTAGTAAGTGGTGAGAGTGTTCTAGTAAGTGGTAAACTGCACAGAGAAAATTCCTGCATCACTGGCCTTTTTCTGTGGGGTTAATAGCTTGGCTCCATCCTCAATTGCTAAACATCAATATCAATTAGGATGCTTTCAACTGTCAGCAACAACATACATAAAATAGGGAAAATTAATGACTCACATGATAAGAAGACCAGAGGCAGAAAACTTCCAGGGTTGGTTAATACAGTGACTCAATGACATTACTGAGTATTCAGAAGCTTTCCCTATTTCCATTTGGGCACCTACAGTTGTTGGCTCTTGTCTTGAGTTTATCTCCTCATGATCACAGAGATGGCTGGGAAAAAAAATGATAAAGCAATGAAGGCTCAGAGTGGTTAGGTATCTTGTCCATGATCACACAAGTAAGTAGCAGAATCAGCATTTAAACTCAGATCCGTGCAACAATATGGTGATCATTAGAGCTATTCCAAATAATAGAGTTTTCCTCTCCCTCTGAGCACAAGGCAGGAATGTACTTTCCAGGCCCCCTTAGAAGTTACACATGGATGTGACTTGCTCTGACGCAGGAAACGTAAACAGAAGGAGTGGGTGTCATTCATCCTCTTTCTCTCTGCTGGCTTGACTGGCAATGCCCTAGATGGCGACCTGGGGACTGGGTTCCAAGGAGAGGAAGATATGGAGCAAAATCCCAAGCCAATCTGGGAGGACTAGGCTTGGTGAATAAGAAATAAACCCCCAAGAACTGGGTATTGTTTGTTACTGACACATAACCTTGCCTATCCTGACTGATACAGGATCCAAAGCCATTGTATTAACTACTGTGCAATTCTGCCTCCTTACTTCCACTAAAAATGACTTCATGATAATTTATAAATGAATATTAATAAGTACGTCATTTCCAGCTTACTGCAGTCCAAAATAAAAGAAACCTCAAAGGAACACAAAACTAAGTCAAACACAAAGGAACCACAAATACTAAGCTGGAAACACTAGCCCTCTGGTGTGCCCATATGCAGATGGTGTAGTCTCTTTTTCAACATGAAACACAGCCTTAGGGAAGTTGGCCTTGTGTTTCTGGGAGCTGGAAGAGAGGACACAGCTAAGAGCTAGGATCCAATGAAGAAAAAGCTCAGAAGTCATACCGAACAAGTCCTCCGATGGCAGAGACCAAAGCAGAAATAGTCTTCTTCCCTTCCCTCCCTCTTACTTAGGTCTCTGCACACTCCTTGTTTGCTGTGGACATGAAAAGCCTAATCTGATTTGGGGCCAAATTCTCCAGGCCCTCTGGTAGCTGTGCGTGAGGATTCCCTTTGAGGATCAGCTCCTCTGAACTTCTGCTTTCTGTCTGCACTGTCTGAATTGCCACGTTCTGTCAGCTCTTTGGAAGCTTTCAAAGTGACTCCACTCTGATTTCCACTGAGTGCTCACAGTGGTCCAAGTCAGCGAGGTTTGATTTTTATTTTTTCACTCACTGACTCCTCACTGTGACACTTTATGTCTCCACTTTAAACACCAACAACCACAAGACACAGAATATGCCAAGACTGGTGTCTGCATCTGTCTTGGTTTGCTGGGGCTGCCATAACAAAATACCACAAACTGGGTGGCTTAACACAACAGCCATTTATTGTCTCACGGTTTTGGCCAGAAGTCTGAAACCAAGGTGTCCGCGTGGCCACGCTCCCTCTGAGGTCTGTGGGGCTCTGGCCATGGCTTGCCAGCAATTCATGGCCTAACTCAGGCTCTGCCTCTGTCACATGGCCGTCTTCTGTCTGTCTGTCTCCTCCTGACTGTGTCCAAATCTCCTCTCCTAAAAAGGACACCAGTCATGCTGGAGAAGGACCCACCCTCATCCAATGTGGCTTCATCTCACCTAATAACATCTTCAAAGATCCTATTTCCACATGGGATCACATTCATGGAATTGGGGTTAGAGTTTGAACATATCTTTTGGAAGGACATAGTTCAATCCATTAGATGATTTGAAGGGCAGAAGAAAATAATCCTTCTGTTCAATGAATATTTAACTCAGCAATGACCCTGTTAAATATGGTCTCTGCTCTAATGGAGTTTACAGTCTGGTGAGGGCAACAAAAAAAATTAATCAAAGTAATAAAGTATGCAAAACCATGAAAGTGCTAGTAAAGAAAAAGCAAGGAGTAAAATAGAGACTGAAATTGCGTTGAAGTTGGAGAGGAAGAAACTCCTTTCTCAGTTGAGATCTTGCAAGATGCAGTCTGTAAAATGGAATTAGACCTGAAGAGTTTTCATGGGAGAAACATCTGCAAAGAGTAAAGGGAGGAAGCCAGAGAAAGGAGAAGAAACCCCAAACCACAATGAATAATGTTTCCCAACAAAAGACATGTTCTTAATCTTAATCCATGTTCCCATGGGTGTGAATACATTTCTAATTTGGACCTCTTGAAGATGTTATTAGTTAAGGTGTGGCTAATTGAATCAGGATGGGTGTTATTCCATAACACTGGAGGCCTTATAAAGGGAGGAAATTCAGACATGGTCCATAGAAACCAGTAACTGGAAGAAGCCAGAAGACATAGAATCCAGAAGTCAGAGAAAGCCACAGGAGGAGAGCAAGGATGTTACCATGCAACAGAGGCAGAGCTGCAGGTCAAGGATTGCAGCAAGCCAGCAGCAGAAGACTACAAATTCTAAAAAAAATAAAAAAATAAAGCATTGTCTTGCTGACACCTTGATTTGGGACTTCTGGTTTCTAAAACCATCAGCCAATAAATGCTTGCTATTTAAACCAACCTGTTGAGTGGCATTTGTCATAGCAGCTCTGGCAAACTAAGACACCGTGAAGCAGTCAGGAGAGGAAAAAGACTTGGATTGGAAGGGTCTCGGTCTGCAGCACAATTCCAAGAAAAGTTCGGCTGGTCCAATGGGGAGTTGTTGAGCCCAAGTTGCTCATCAAGGGAGGGCCAGATCTCACAAGAGTGGGCCTGCACCAACCCCCTTGGAGTGCACAGTCACTGGCAGGAAGCAGCCTGCAGGAAGCTCGGCCTCGGGGCCAATGCAGTGGTGAGGGGCAGCAGCTGGGCGTGTGGGCAGTTGTGCTCCCCACAGCACATCTCAGAGGCCCATTGCCGTGGCCGGCATAGTCCACCCCTTTGGCTGCACAGATCTACTTCTCCATGCGTGTTCAGAGAGCAGCTCCTCCCTGGTTCCCATGAGCCATTGTTCCTGGGGGAAATTTCAAAGAGGGAAGTTAGTGGTTCAAACTACAGCCTTCACCTTGCAGTCAGTCTTGGGGCTGCAGCTTGTACTCAACTTCTCCCTCGTCCACTTCTCATCTGAACTCTCCTCTCCCTCAACTATCACCTTGGCAGGTCTGGATCACTTACCTGGCAGCATGACCCAACCTTCCTTTCTGAGAGGTCTTGGCAAATCACACCCTTCTCAGGTCAGGGATGCTGCACACATTCATTCAATTTCAATGGGGCAAGGAAGTGCTTGAGTGCACCCAAGAAGATCGTCTGGGTCCCACACATACTCTTCCCCTGCCCGCATGCTGATCCGGTCTCTGGGCACAGGATCCAAAGGGCCCCGGCACAGCTTATAGTTCAATAGGACCCTTGCTGTGTCCCCAGTCAAGAGTCTACTCCCTTTGGGGACCAGGACCCATCACTTTGCAGAGCCTGGCCTTGCAGAAATGGGAAGCACAGAGTCTCCCACAGTGGATCACTGGGAGCAATGGTAAGTAGGGTCACTCCGGCTTCTCTCCTTAGATTCCTGGACCCATGTGTTCTCCCTCTTTTGAGGACACAGCCCCATACAAAGGCAACTGATTTAACACATATGTCACATCCTAGGGATGGCAGCCCATCTTTCAGAGTGTCTCATATGAGCTGGTATTTCAGCTGTGCCTGGGTGGCTTTTCCAATGCTCTACATGACCAGCTGCTTCTGGATGTGACCGATGATCATGGGCCGACTCCTGTGCCTCCTCAGTGTGAAGAGGGTTGCGATGGTTTGAAGCTGTATGTACCCCAGAAAAGACTGTGTTCAGAAAAGATCAGCTAATCCATTCCTATGGGTGTAGACCTATTATAGGTCGGACCTTTTAATTAGGCTATTTCAGTTGAAATGTGACCCACCCCATTCAAGGTGGGTCTTAATCTTCTTCCTGGACTCTTTTATAAGAGAATAAAAGACAGAGAGAACACAGAGAAAAAAGGCCCCAGAAAGAAGCTAAGAGAGACAGAAGCTACAAGAGGGATACCTGCAGAAGCTCAGAGAGGAAGCCACTGAAGCCAGAGGCTGGAAGCAATGAAACCCTGGAGAGAAGGGAGAGACCAGCAGACTCATCATGTGGCTTCCCATGTGACAGAGGTGTCCTGGATCACCCGGCAACCTCTTCTGGAAGAACATATCATCCTGATGATGCCTTGATTTGGACATTTTCATGACCTTAGAACTGTAAACTTGTAAGTTAATAAATCTTCATTGTAAACACCAGCCCATTTTTGGTATATTGCATTTTGTCAGCTTTAGCAGTCCAAAACAAGGGTCCTCTGGTCAAATGTGATACTTGTGGGATTTTTGTGCCTATGGATCAGGATTTCTATAAGCCTCCAGGTAATGAGACTGGTTAAGAATCACCAAGTTGGAGAGGCCAACCAACCCATATCCAGACTAATGCAGAAGAGATATAGATCTGTGGGAGGACGAGCCAAGGGCCACCACTGGGGACATCCAATTACCCACCACCACCACCCACAGCAGGAGATCTGAGCACCTCATCTTCATGGTTGTGCACTTCCTTTAAGTAAGGTAGGAAGGGAAATGCACACCGGGACTTGTGCTCAGGGACTCGTGCTGAAGACGTGAGATTTACTCTGCGACCCAGCAGGTCAGGAGCAGGTAGCCATGGGAACCACCTAAAAACAAGGTTCCAGGCAGAGAGAACAGCAGGAGTCATACCCTGAGGTGAGGCAGGGTCCCGGAAAGAGGGCCTGTGTGGCCAGAGCACGTTGGAAGTGAGAATGAGGAATGAACAGGTGCCAGGTCAGGTGGGACCCTGCAGGATTAGGAGTGAAGGTTTAGTCCACATGTGCTGAGAAGCCATTGGTGAGTTTTATGGAGGGGAGTGGGACGATCCAATTTAAGTTTTTAGGAAACCACCGTATTGCATAAAAACCATTTCACTTGACTCCATGGTGACATGAAACATAGATTTGGTGCTAAACCACAGGTGTTTGTTGTTTTGTTTTGTTTTTTCCTAATGATAGTGTATTAGCCCAAGTTCCTTAGAAAACAGTCTGAGGTAAAAACGAAAGTGCTGGTGCTTTATTTGGGAGGTGCAAACAGGACAGTGAGAGTGAAAAGAAAGGGGAGTGAAGCAAGGGAGGGTATGAAGAAATGTAAATAATGAGTTACCTCAACAGCTACTTCTTCAGGGTGAGCCGTGAGGAGACAAAGCAGGCAACATTTGCTCAACAGGCAAATCTTCTCTAGATGGGCTATGTAGTGAGGACAATCATTTTCCCCCAAAATTCACATCCACCCAGAACCTCAGAAATAGAGTCTTTGCAGATGTAATTAGTTAAGGATCTTGAGATAAAATCATCCTAAGGATTCAGGATGGGCCCTAAATCCAATGGCTTGTGCCTTTATAAGAGAAAGAAGAGGGAGATTTGGACACACAAACACATGGAGAAGAAGCCAAGTGACGATGGAGGCAGAGGGTGGAGGGATGCAGCCACAAGCCAAGGAGCACCTGGAGGCTCCGGCAGCTGCAAGAGGCCAGGAAGGATTTGTCCCAAGAGCCTCCAGACGGAGCGTGGCCCTGCCGACATTCTGATTTCAGACCTCTGGCCTCCAGAGCTGTGAGAGAATAAAGCTCTGTTGTTTAAGTCTCCCGGTTTGTGGTAATTTGTTATAGCAGCCCAGGAAACCAGTACAGAACACAAGGAGAAACTCACCATCACACTGCCTTAGGGTTGTGAGAATTTAACAAAAGAATGTCTGTAAGCTCTTAGCACAATGTTTGGCATATAGTAAATGCTGGAAGAAATGATAGGTTGTATTATTCTTATGAAAATACCTCACACAGTATCTGACACATGGTAGAGACTCAACAAATAGTTGTTGAATCACATTAAAGAATATTGGGTCCTACAAATCGGCAGGGGAACTCACTGCCCTCCCCCCTATGTGGGACCTGACTCCCAGGGGTAAATCTCCCTGGCAATGCAGGGTATGACTCCCAGGGATGAATCTGGACCCAGCATCGTGGGATTGAGAACATCTTCTTGACCAAAAGGCGGATGTGAAATGAAACAAAATAAAGTTTCAGTGACTGAGAGATTCCAAATGGAGGCGAGAGGTCACCCTGGTGGGCATTCTTATGCACTACATAGATAACCCTTTTTAGGTTTTAATGTACTGAAATAGCCAGAAGTAAATACCTGAAACTATCAAACTCCAACCCAGTAGCCTTGACTCTTGAAGATGATTATGTAACAATGTAGCTTACAAGGGGTGACAGTGTGATTGTGAAAACCTTGTGAATCACACTCCCTTTATCCAGTGTATGGATGGATGAGTAGAAAAATGGAAACAAAAACTAAATGAAAAACAGGGTGGGAGGGGGGATGATTTGGGTGTTCTTTTTTACTTTTATTTTTTATTCTTACTTTTACTTTTTCTGGTGTAAGGGAAGTGTTCAAAAAATAGATTGGTGATGATTGCACAACTATATGATGGTACTATGAACAGTTGATTGTACACCATGGATGACTGTACAATATGTGAATATATCCCAATAAAACTGAATTAATAAAAATAAAAATAAAGAATATTGGGTCTTAAAAGTACAGAAGCATTCATTAAATGACTGGTATCTTTCAGGAAAGAATTTGATGGTTATTCATCTTTATATCACCCTCTCCTCCATCACGTAGCAAATGCTTTGAACATGGTAGGCATCTGAGGGATGGCATATATCCTGCTGTAGAGTGGTAGTCTGAAACACATTATAACTAGTTTTGCTCCTGCCACCTTCCCATCCCCAGCATCCATGCACCCTACTTCTAGTAGGAGCTGTCTGGAATCCATCTCTATCTCATTCTGTCCTTGAGATTCCAGTGGGAACGTTACCTGCCATTCCCATGCCTTCCATCACCCTGCCTTGTTTCCAGAGTTGGTGCCCATGAAAGTAATAATAGATTACCTTGGAGTCCATGATGGGACAGGTGATTCTTTGATGAGACATTTGGGAAAGAGCCTCTTACCTTTCCTACTGGACTTGAGTGTGGGAGGAGGGCTACTGTCATTTTGTGACCCAGAAGGGAGAGTTGGTCTGAGATTGGAGCCATACGAGAGACAGCTGCATCTGAGAAGTAAAGAGGGGAAAATCAAGCTGTGTTTGAAGTTACAGGAGGCAACAAATTCCCTTTTTGCTTAAATCAGTTTAGATTGGTTTTGTATCACTTCTGTCAGAAAGAACATAGAGTTATACATGCCACATAAAAGGCCATGTTTATGTTGAACTGAAATCCAGTAGCCTTGATTCTTCAAGATGACTGCATAACTATACAGCTTTTACAGTCTGACCGTGTAATTCTGGAAACCTTGTGACTTACAACTCCTTTTATCCAGTGTATGGACAGATGAGTAAGAAAATAAAGACAAAAATAAATAAATAATAGGGGAGGATAAGGGGTATGGAATGTTCTGGGTGTTCTCTTTAATTTTTATTATTTTTATTTCTTTTTTTGGAGTAATGAAAATGTTCAAAAATTAATTATGGTGATGAATGCACAACTACATGATGATACCGTCAATCACTGATTGTATACTTTGTACACTTTGGATGATTATCTGGAATGTGAATAAATCTCAATAAAATTGCATTTTCTAAAAAAAGGCCATGTTTATGGATGATACTACAAAATGGACCAATTGGCTATAAAGTTTATCATTAACCATGAGACCCATTTATTCACAGCAAAAATAGCCAATATCTCACAAAAGAAGACAACAGTAGTGTAAGAATTTAGAATCTGGTGCTAGAAAACCAAGATTACATGTGCTGTGTACATAGGGACAACACTGAGCTTTCCCCAAGAGCATCCATTCAATCTTTCATCAAATTTCTATTCCATAAAATGGAATATTATTCAGCCATAAAAAGGAATGAAGTTCTGATACACACAACATGTGAACCTTGAAGACATCATGTTGAGTGAAATAAGTCAGACACAAAAGGATAAATATTGTATGACCTCAATGATATGAAATAATTAGAATAAGCAAACTCATAGAGTCAGAATCTAGAATACAGGTAACCAGGGAATGGGGTGGGGATAGGGAATGGGAAATCAAGGCTTAAAATGTACAGGGTTCCCAATTGAAACAATGGAAATGTTTTGGTAATGTATGGTAGTGATGGTAGCACAACATCATGAACATAATTAACAGCATTGAAATATATATCTGAATGTGGTTAAAAGGGGAAATGTTAGGTTGTATATACGATAATATATGCAATTTTTTTTTTAAATCATGGAATTGCACTACACAGTTAACCCTAAGTTAAGCCATGGGCTATATAGTTAATAGTATAATTATAAAAATGTACTTTCATCAATTGTAACAAATGTTCCACACCAATGCAAGGTATTAATAATATGGGACTCCTGTAAACCACAACTTCTCTAACAAAGAAAAAATAGTTTAAAAAATTTTTCTATTGAACTCCAGCGACTTGCCAGACATTAATTACACAAGGCTCTGGAGACAGAGAAGTGAACAAAATGGTTATAGTTCTTGCCTTCATGGAGCTCAGTATTGCAGAGAAGATAGACATTGCATAAGTAGCTAATCACAAGTAGTTGTTCAGAGGTGATAGATGCTCAATGGGGATGTTGTAAGGGAGTTTCTTATCTACTGTCCACCCAACAGTGGAGAGATGTATTAACAGTCTCTTTATATTGGAACCACTAATGTTCTGACACAAGCAACTTTTTAAGTACTTTTAACCATCTCAAATCTGTAGATATTGCCTTTTAATCCACATTAAATTAAGCAATTCTCCATTAAAATGTGATTTAGAATCATAAAGTTCATTAGGAAGACCATTATACATCAAAATGTCAAGAGCAATGACTCAATTTCTTCTCAAGATCATCACATTAAAAATTTTAAAGAATCAGTATCTGACTCAACATTTTGAAAAATGAAGAATGGAAAATGTGTTAGACTAAGAACTGAAGCTATGACTTAGGGTCTTCATAATTTTCTTTAAAATAACCTGGGGGGTGAAGATGGCAAATAAACATATAAAAAGATCCTCAGTTTCATAAGTCATTAAAGAATTGCAAATCAAAAAACAAGGTATCACTATATACCAATTAGAATGACTGAAATCTGCAAAACTGACAATACCCAATGTTGGTGAGGATGTGGAGAAATGGGGACTCTCATTCATTGTTGGTGAGAATGCAAAGTGGTACAGACAATCTGAAAGACAGTTTGGTAGATTTTGTTTGTTTGTTTTAAGGATTTCAGTTCTATTTATTCAGAAACACTTAGATTTAAGGGGTTAGGGGTTAATGGTTATTTTGGAGGGATCATCATTGCTTCCTTGTTTTGTTTTGTTTTTAATTCAGTTTTATTGAGATATATTCACATACCATTCAATCATCCATTGGCAGTTTTTTAAACATAGTCTTATTATAGAATCCAGCAATCACATTCCTAAGTATTTACCCAAAACTTATATCCACACAAAAGACTGCACATGAATATTTATAGCAGCTTTATTCACAATTGCCTAAAGCTGGAAGCAACCAACATGTCCTTCAAAGGGGGAATGGATAAACAAACTGTGGTGCATCCATACATTGTGTCATTGAATATTATTCAGCAATAAAATGAAAATGAAATGAGATATCAAATCAGGAAAAGACATGGAGGAAAATTAAATGCATATTGCTTAGTGAAAGAGGCAGTCTGGAAAGGCTACATACTGTATGATTACAATTATATGACATTATGGCAAAGGCAAAACTATAGAGATAGTAAAAAAAATCAGGGATTGCCAGGGGTTGGGGATACAGGTCAAATGATGAATAGGTAGAACACAAGGGATATTTAAGACAGTGAAACTTTTATTTATGGTACTAAGATGGTAGATATGTGATGTCATGCATTTGTCAAAACCCATAGAACTGTACAATAGAAAGAGTGAACCCCAATGTAAACTATGAACTTTAGTTTATAATAATGTATCAATATTGATTCATCAATTGTAACAAACGTACCACACTAATGCAAGATGCTAACAATAGAAGAAATTGTGAATGGGAGATTGAGGGGATATATGTGAATTCTGTGTACTACCTGCTCAATTTTCCATACACCTAAAACTGCTCTAAAAAATAAAGTGTGTTGATTTTTAAAAATGAGGGAGTTCCAGTTCCAGGTATGATGAAGTAAGCTCACTCTTCTTAGTCTCTCCCACTGATTGTAGCTGTTAAACTGAGACAGAATGCATGAAGCAGATATTTGAGGATGCTGAAAAGGAGGAAACAGTAGCAGTCAGAGGGGGAAGAAATGGGAGACTATTAAGGACTAGCAAACCAGAGATGAGTTGACCATTTTTTTCCTCCATTTCACCTGCTACTTGGCCCTGGAAGCAGGTGCAGCCACAGAAATGCACGGCAGAGGATTGTGAGAAGACGGCAGAGTGGAAAACTCCAGGAAACAGTCCCTCCACCAGAACAAATATTAAGCAGGCAGGAACTGTCTAATCAACTATCTCAAAGCTATGGATTCCAGTAGAACACTTTACAACATCCTGGGAAAAGCAGGAAAAAGAGGCTGGCAAATTACAGTAAATACCAGTAAATTGCTGTCTCTACTCAGAGTAGCTACCAGTGCCCAGCCCCACTTTTGTGACAAGCAGCTGTAGTGTTCAGTCCCTGCCATCGCTTGCTGGTGCCAGAAAGAGACATAAAAATCCATTTCTACAGGACTGGGGTGAGGACAGGCTGATCAGTAGTCATGGCTTTGGATTAGCTACTTCGGATCACTGGGGCTCAGCTCTGAGGGTGGCCACTGTTCCAACCTACCCCAGGTGGTGAAGACTTAAATATGGAATACTTCCACAGAGCTGCAGAGGACAGTTGAATTGCTGCATTTGCTGTGTAGGTAAAGAAAGCACAGCTTTGCGGAGCTGTGCTAGAAGCTCCTGGAACCTTTCCTGGCTCCTCCCTCATCCCCCTCTAGGGCAGTTTGGAGCCAGCTGGCACTCCTTTTGGGGTCCCTGGCCATGTTCTGGCCAGGAAAGACTGACTTGGGAAACTCCTCTCCGGTATGCCCCTCTCCCCAGAATTTGCCCTCCAGGCAAAGGAAGCTTGAGACAATGAAAGCCCATTGGACACTCATTGTCACCACTGTTAGACAACACTGTACTGGAGGTTCATTATACTGGCACAACTATAGACATATAAGACCAATGGAATAAAAATGAGAGCTCAGAAATCAACCCTCATATTTATGGCCAACTGATTGTTAACAAGGGGGCAAAGACCACTCAGTTGGTAAAGAATAGTCTCTTAACAAATGGTGCTGGGAAAACTGGATTTCCATTTGCAAAAGAATGAAAATGAACCCCTACCTCACACCATATACAAAAATCAACTCCAAATAGATCAAAGACCTAAATATAAGAACCAGAACTATCAAACTCCCAGAAGAAAACATAGGGAAGCTTTTTTAAGGACCTTGTGTTAGGCAATGTTTTCTTAGATTTTACAGACATAGCATAAGCAACGAAAGATAAAAATAGATAAATGTGACCTCATCAAAATTAAAAACTTTTGAGCCCCAAAGGGCTTTATCATGGAAGTAAAAGGACAACCTACAAAACTGGAAAAAATATTTGGAATCCATGCATCCAATAAGGGTTTAACATCCAGAATATATAAACAAATCCTTCAATTCAACAACAAAAAGACAACCCAATTTAAAAATGAGCAAAAGACTTGACTTGAATAGACATTTCTCAAAGAAGATATACAAATGGCCAAAAAGCACGTGAAAAAATGCTCAACATCATTAGCCATTAGGGAAATGCAGATCAACACCTCAATGAGATATCATTTCACACCCGCTAGAATGGCTACTGTTTAAAAAATGGAAAATTACAAGGCTAGAAACGATGTGGAGAAATAGGAACACTCATCCCTTGCTGGTTGGAATGCAAAATGGTAAGCTGCTGTAGAAGACAGGTTGGTAGTTCCTCAGAAAGTTAAGTATAGAATTACCATATGTACCAGCAATCCCACTTCCAGGAATATATACAAAAGAATTGAAAGCAGGGACTCAAACAGATATTTGCACACTGATGTTCATCAAGGCATTATTCACAATTGCAGAAAGGTGAAAGCAACCCAAATGACCATCAACCAATGAATAAACAAAATGTGGTATATACATACAATGGAATCTTATTCGATCATAAAAAGAAGTGAAGAAGTACACGTTACAACATGGATGAACTTTAAAGACATCATGTTGAGCGAAATAAACTTGACACAAAAAGACAAATATTGTGTGATTTCCCTTACATGATATCCTTAGAATAAGCAAATTTATGGAGACAGAAAGCAGAATAGTGGTTAACCAGGGATGGAGGGAGGGAAATGGGGAGTTATTACTAAATGATTATGAATTTTGGTTGGGGATGATGAAAATAGTCTGGAACTAAATTGTGGTGAAATTTACACAGTATTGTCAAGGTACTTAAGGTCCAAGAATTATCCACTTCAAATGGTTAAAATGATTTTTATATTACATTTTTTATTTCATATATTATATATTTCTACTTATATATTTCTATTTTTATATTATATATATTTTACCATAACTAAAAATGAATTAATCAATTTTAAAACAGGATACTAGGCATTTGGGGACTCATGATAATAGTTTCTTTATTTTGCACATTATAAAAATTTCATACTATAAAAAAAATTTTTGTTAAAAAAATTTATGAAAGAATTTATGCCAAATTATTAAGAAAGCTTATTTTTGAGTGTGCTTTAATGTGTGATTCTTATTTTTGTCTGTAGTAATTTTTCCCAATCAATATATGTTACTTTTGCAATAATGAAAAATTATTGTAATCATAGAATTTTAAATGAATATTGGGTGATTTTTTAAAACAGTAAAGTACTTGAAGCAGTATTAGTATGTTATGTAGCAGTTTGAGAAATCTTGGTTTTTAAATCCAACAAAATCAATCTATATTCCCTGTCAATTAAAATTTAAAATTATTTAAAATCTCAACTGACAACACATAGAATAAAGTTGGCATGGTGCATAAGTTTGGATCATGATCTTTAGAATCAGGCAGTCCTGGTTTAAATGCTAGCTCAGTCACTTATTAGATGTATTGAGCAAATCTCCTCACCTGTAAAAAGGAACAACCCCATAGGGTTGTCACAAGGATATCATGAGGCAATCAGTTTAATACAATTCTATAGGGCCTAGGACCAAGGAAGTACTAAGTACTGGCTAATTTTAAAGCTTGAATAGTTTTATAATCCACAACATCTACATCATCTGGACAAAAATCAGGAACATTATAAAGACAATTTGTGCATCTTGTATGATGCCACCAATGTTCACCTACAAATATTTGATAATATTATGTGGAATCGTATAACCTGTACATGTTGTACCTCAAAAGGATTAAGAATATCATGATCATGCCAAGAATATTATTTGTAAAAGTCCTATGGCTTCGAAAAAAAAATAGCATAATTATTTAACTGATTGTATATTTCTCCTGTCAAGATGTCAAGTTCAAGAACCTTTGCATTCTCTACAGTGCTTTTGGGGAAAGACTATCCTAAGATATAAATAACTTTAAAACATACACATTTCTAATTTGAATTGATTAGCAGAGTGAGACCATGTTTTCCCCCAACTCCTGTTGTGAAATCACTCAAGCATCTGAAGAAAGAGCATTTTTCACAATTGTTTCACTTCACTTTCTGGATGATGGAGATTTAGGTACAAAACACAGTGAGGAAATTGACTTTGAAAAGCCCCAAGCCAGAGCCCCAAGCAGTAATTGTGTTCTATGATATGGTAAGCATTGCCATTTTATCACAATCATCTGTAACATTTCCTCTCTGAAGGCACAGAAAACCCCAGAATGCCAGCCTCTGATTAAATGTGAGGAGTGAATACCTGCTACAACTCAAGGTGTCTGTGCCTCTCTTAGGGACACAGAATGCAACATCTATGTCATGCTTCTTTTGCATTGCCTTTCTAATGTCCACTCTCTTCTCCTGAACTTTGTGCTCATTTAGTTGCAAGAGCAACTTCAAACCAAAGAGAACATTGCCTCTCAGAGCAACCCCAACGTGGGCCCCATGTAGGGGTCCTGGAGTCAGATTGCATGACTTGGGATCCTGGCAAAGCCCCTTATGAGTCATGTGATTTAGGTCAAGCTTCTTTAACTTGTCTGAGCTTCAGTTACTTCCTGGGTAAAAGAGAAATGATAACATCAGCCATCATGTGGTGTTGAGAAAATGAAATGAAGTAACACTTAGGAGAGCAGTGTTGGGGTTTGTGGAGGAGGGGAGATGGGTCCCAGAAAGAAGGACACTTCATAGTGTTTAGGATTGCCAAGATCCCCCATTGTGGCTTGGTACCTGGCACTCAGTAAGGGCTCACAGATGATGGTCTTTTAATCTTATTTTAATCTAGGCTTTATTGAGATATAATTCACGTACTATAAAGTTCACCCTTTTAAAGTGCGCAATTTGAAGGGTTTTAGTTTTTAGTATATTAACAGAACTGTACATCAATCACCACTATCTAGTTCCAGAACCTTTTCATCTCCCCAGAAAGAAACCCCCCTATCCATTAGCAGTTACTCCTCAATCCCCCTTCCTCCTGCCCCTGACAACCACTTACCTACTTTCTCTCCCTAGGGGTTTGCTTATTCTGGACATTTCATACAAATGGAATCATGCAATATTGAGTGGCTTTTTCCACTTAGCATAATCCAAGATCCATCCATATTATAGCACCTGTTCTTTTTTATAGCTAAATAATATTCCACTGTATGGATATGCCACATTTCTTTTACCAATTCATCAGTTGATGAACAATTGGACTGTTTCTACCTTTTGTCTAATATGAATAATGCTCTCATGAAACATTCACGTTCAAGTTTTTGTTTGACTATCTGCTTTCAAATCTTTGAGGTGTATATTTAGCTGTGGAATTGCTGAATGACAACTCTGTTTAACTTTTTCAGGAACTGCCACCATTTTGCTTTATTACTCACCATGATTTTCATCTCAGTCAACTGCTTCCACAACTACCTAGCATTCAAGAGTACCTTATTCATAGCCAATAATCAGTGTTTCCTTAAGTGAATTTTACAGAACACTACTCCCAAAAGGTGTTCTATGTGGAAAAGTTTTCACATTCAGATAAGTTTGGGAAAACGTTTCAAGTCATATGTTGGAGAGTTATAATGCACATTCATATTTTAAATGTTCTGTGAATACTCTGCAATAGGGAACTCTCTGGGCCCCAGTATTTCCCAAACTTATGTGACCATGGCACTCTTTTTCACAGAACAACTATTGACAGAACTGGGGTTCTAAGGAACCCACTTTTGGGAAATTCCATTAGAGATGCACACATTATAGCCTAAAATGTACAGGCATTTGTGACATTAAGAAAAAAAAAGGGCACCACACCTGAAAATCACTTTTCAGAAAATTCAATGTACTGAATTGATACTTATGATTGCAGAGATTTCCTTAACTTTGGTGTTATTTTACTTTACATTTTGACTAAATTTCATACTTACAGAAAATTTGCAAAAATAGTACACAGAAATTCCCTAATTCCTTTCATCCATATTCCCTAAATGTTAATATGTTGCATTTTTTTATTCTCTCTTTATCTCTTTTTATATAATAATTACTTTTATGAATGATTTGAGAAGCAATACCATACCATATCCCTTTATCCTTAAATATTTCCATGTCTATTTCCTAAAAACAAGGACAGTCATCCAATTACCAGAGTATGATTATCAAAATCAGGAAATACATATTGATACAATATGATGATCTAAGACTTTATTCAAATCTCACCAATTGTCCCATTAATGTCTGTTCCAGTTTGCTTAAAGCTGCCAGAATGCAAAATACCAAAAATGGATTGGCTTTTACAATGGGGGGTTATTAGTTCACATATTTACAGTTCCAAGGCCATAAAAACGTCCCAATTAAGGCATCAATAGAACAATACCTTCTCTGAAGAAAGGCTGATGGCATCTGGGGTTCCTCTGTCACATTGAAGGCACATGGCTAGAATCTGCTGGGCCTCTACTGGGTTTAGCTTCTGGTTTCCGTTGCTTTCTTCAAAATGTCTCTGGGTTTCTGTCTTAGCTTCTCTCTCTCAGCTCCTGTGCATCTTTGCTTGTTTCTCCCAGGGTGTATCTCTCTAATTGTCTGGGGGTCCTCTCTTAGCTTCTCTGAGACAAACTCTGGATTTCATCTCTTCTCTCCTGGCTCTGATTTCAATGGCTGTCTCCAAAATATCTCTGGGCATTTTCTCTCTAAGAGTCTCTGAGCTCTCTTCAAAATGTCTCTGCCTTTTATCCTCTCATAGAGGTTGCTGGTAAAGTAATTAAGATCCACCTTGAGTGGGCAGGGTTATATCTCCATGGAAATAATCTAATCAAAAGGTCCCACCCACAATAAGTCTGCACCCACAAGATTGGATTAAAAGAACATGGCTTTCTGGGGTACATAATAGATTCAAACCAGCACAATGTCTGTTATAACAAAAGAAAAAAAATTTCCTGGCTCAGGTTCCAATCCAGGAACAAAGATTGCATTTAGTGGGTCTCATTTAATTGGAACAGTTTCTCAGCCTTTGTTTTTCATGAAGTGTACAGGACAGTTCTTCTGTACAATGCCCTCACTTGGAGTTCATCTGATGTTTCCTCGTGATTAGATTCAAATTATGCACTTTTGGCAGGAAAGCCCCAGAAGCGGTGTTGGGCTTTCTCAGTCCTCATATCAGAAGGCACAGGATGTTTATTTGTCTCACTACTGGTGATGATAACTTTGATCACTTGTTCACGGGGGTCACCATCAGGTTCCTCTGCTATAAAGTTACTACTTTTTAAATTTGTGATAATAAATATCTTACAAGGAGTTACTTTGAAGCTACATAAATGTCCTATTACTTATCAAACCTTCCCCCCAGCATCCATTGAAGATTCTTGCCTGAAACAATTACAATCCATTCTTAATCTTCACAGTAGTTATGTTCTGTAAAGTCACCACAAACACTCAATTTGCAAATACTTAACCATTGCTCCTAGGGGAAATACAGACTATTAGGTTCCTACGAGGCTCTGGTCACAACAGTTTTGTCAACTGATCAATACATGGCCTTGTTTTATGTGTGTTTCTGTTTAAAGGCACCTTATCTAACATATATTGTTGATTCATTAACATTGAACTCATGGTCAAAGGCACTATGACTCGTGCCTGAACAAAGCTTATCCTATACATGTATTTTTCTCTGTAAAGCACATCATAGATTTCTTGCGCTTAGGAACACTAGACAGCACTTCAGCACTATAATTGGGGATCATTTTAAACACTGAATTCACCAACAAAAAGCACAAAAACATAAAAAACCAAGCATTAAATATACCATGGGAAGGACACTTGTTTACAATACGAGAGCTGAAACAAGAAGGTGGAGAATGGCCTTGTTCGACCTCAAATTTTTGTTGCTCTGTGCATGTCTACGAATGGCTACCAAAACACTGAAAGTTTTGATTTGGGGGTTTGGATTAGTTTCCCAGCTGCCATGACAAATACCATCCAATGGGTTGTCTTAAATGACAGGAATTTTTTGGCTCACAGTTTTGAGGCTAGAAGGAGTCCAAAATCAAGGCATCATCACGACAATATTTTCTCCCAGAAGACTGTAATGTTTCGGGGCTGGTTGCTGGCAATCCTTGGCCCTTGGATTTTCCATCATGTGGCAATGCACATGGTGGTGTCTTCTTTCTCTTCCAGATCCTATTGATTTCTGGCCTTCAACTGCTCCCAGTTGCTTCTCTCTCCATCTCACTTTCACTATGCTTGTAACAGACTCCAGTAATCTAATTAAAGCCCAACCTGATTGGGTTGGGCTGCACCTTAACTGAAGTAGCATCTTGGAAAGCTTTTATTTACAATGGCTCCACACCCACCAGAATGCACATCCAGACCAAGAACATGTCCAAACCGGGGTACACGATTCCATCCACATCAGGGCTACAAAATATTTTAGTGAGTAGGTGAATTCACAAATACAGAATCTGCAAATAATAAGGAACACTGTATTGCTGCAGGGGCTGCCAAATGGTGACGTTCTAATTCCATCACTCCTCATACATGTACTAGTTAGCATTATACATACCATAAGGAAAACCTTTCTCTTCCTCCCCATTTATTCGTGTACGTGTTAATCTCAGTATGGCTTCTTCCATCCTGACACCAACAGCTCCAACATGTGGCCTCTACCCCTCTACAGTCACTATGGAAAGGAAAAAGAAACTAGAGTGAAGATTACACAGGGGTTTCTGGCCAAGTCTGGGAGCGACATACATCACTTCTACTCACATGTCCTTGGCTGATCCCCATCTATCTGCTGTCCTTCAGTGAGGAAATGGAAATGGTGAGCATGGAGTTAGACTTTGCCATAGAATGTCTTCTTTATGATTCTAATTTCCCATAAACTAACCAATTATAAGTCCCAATTATGTCAATTAAGAGGGCTTCTATGAACCATTCGAGCACAAAGCTAAGGAGGGTATTATTCACACCAACAGGGAAAGATTGTCAAAACACAATGTTAAATGAAAAAAAGGAAGAATACAGGACAATAAGTAAAATAAGATCCCATTTTTATAAATATACACACTCTACCCATATACCTGCCCTCAGAAAGCCACTGGAGATGTGTTCTAATTTGCTAAAGCTGTCGAAATGCAATATACCAGAACTGGGTTGGCTTTTACAATGGGGATTTATTAACTTACATGCTTACAGTTCTGAGACCATGAAAATGTCTGAATCTAGGCATCAACAGGTGATGCTGTCTCCCTGAAGAGCAGCTACCGGTGACCCTGGACTCTTCTGTCACAAGGCCAGGCACATGGTGACGTCTGCAGGTCTCTCCCCTCTCTCCTGGGTTTTATTGCTTTCAGCTTCTGGCTCCTCCATTGGTGGCTTTCTTTTCAGCTTCAGTGTCTTTTTCTCTGTGTCTTTCTCTGAATTTCATCCTCTTATAAAGGACTCCAGCAAGAGGATTAAAACCCACCATGAATGAAGTGGGTCACATCTCAACTTAAGATCCTACTCATCAGCAGACCCTACTTACAATGGTTCCACACCCACAGGAATGGATTAAACTTAAGAACATGATTTTCCAGGGCACATAGAGCTTCAAATCATCACAAGAAGGAATTAAATACATACTAGATAGATAGATAGATGATAGACAGATAGATAGATAGATAGATAGATAGATAGATAGATAGATAGATACATAGATACATAGATACATAGATACATAGATACATTGACAGGAAGATAGATAGGAAGATAATAGATAAAATAAGACAACATAGGATCCAGGTACATAAAACCTAACTCAAGAGAAAGGGGAAAGAATCTCAAAAACATGCTGAGTGAAAGAAGCCAGATAAAATGTCACATATTGTGTGATTCCATTTAGATAGATGGTTTCCAGGGACTGGGGGAGTAGAGAACAGGGAGAGACTGCTCAGTGGATAGAGGGTTTCCTTTTGGGGTGATGAAATTGTTCACAGCATTGTGAATGTACAAAATACCACTGAATTGTCTGCTTTAAAATGGCTGATTTTGTGCTATATGAACTTCACCTCAATAAAAATAAAATAAATAAAATAAAATTTAAAGAGAGAGAGAAAATGACAGAGGAAAAGAAACCCAGGTAGATGAGAAGGAAGTTCCCAGGCTGACAGCTGTGCATTGGGCTTAGAGAGAAGGTCCAGAATGGAGCAGGTCAGAAGACTCCTGGAGGGCAATCAACAAGGAGAGGAGATGGAGAGGAAACTCAATGCACATGACAATGTGGAGGGGAGGGTGGATAGCTGGGAAAGAACTTACAGCTTAGTTAGTGATAAGGATACAGAAAACTAAGCAAATGGAAAAATGTGACAACTTGTCTTCAAAGAAGTAAATAAAAAATGGGCCAAAAAAAAAAAAAAAAGAAATCATAGTACACTACATGGCTCCACTGGGAAAACGGCATATCCCTATTCATAATCATGTGAACATTGAATATTGATCTAACCACAATTTTGATATCACTTTGATGGGAAGACAGATGATGACACTGGTGGTGAAAAAGAGCTAAAACTTCACCTACCACACTGAGAAGTCAAAAGTCAATGCCTACAAAAAACTAAATGAAAAATAAGGTGGTGGTGCTGCGGGGGGTGGTTTGGGTGTTCTTCTTTACTTTTATTTTTTATTCTTATTTTCACTCTTTCTAGTACAAGGAAAATGTTCAAAAAATAGATTGGGGTGATGAATGCACAACTACATGATGGTACTGTGAACAATTGATTGTACACTTTGGATAATTGAATGGTAGGTGAATATCTCAATAAAATTGAATTTAAAAAAAGTCAATGCCTAAAACTGAAAAATGCTGAAATAGAAGTCTAAGCATGTTAGTGAGAGATATGGAGGACTCAGAAACAAGTTGAAAGTGTTTGCCTTAGAGGAGTGAGAAATGAGACGGGCTACTGTTTATATAAGAAAAGTTTTATACAATGATTTGATCCTTAAACTGTGAGCATGTATAACTTAGAATAAAACAAAAGTAAATTTAAAGTCACATGCTAACCTTACACATTTTAATATGTGCATATGTGTATGCAAATGCATAGAAAGATATCTGGAAGGGGACACATTAAAATAATAACACTAATGCCTGATGACTTTGAAATGCAAGGAACCATGTCCCAGGTTTGAGGGAGGGGTGGTAGATGGTCAAAAAGGATTGACATTTTTGTTTAACTTTTTATTACGGCAACATACATACAACTCAAATTTTCCCATTTTAATCACTTTCAAGTGTACAATTCAGTGGTATTAATGATATTTACATTGTTGTGCTACTATCAACCAATAACCACTACCCAAACATTTTCAAAACCTCAAACAGAAACTCTGTACACATTAAGCAATAATTCCCCATTTCCCTTTCTCCCAACCCCTGGTAAACGCTGTAATCTGACTCCATGATTTCGCGTATTCTAATTATTCCATATCAGTGATACAATATTTGTTCTTATGTGTCGTTTTTTTCACTCAGCATGATGTCTTCAAGTTTTATCCATGTTGCAGCATGTATCAGAACTCATCCCTTTTTACAGTTGAATAATATTCCACTGAGTGTGTGTACAAGGACTGTCATTTTATCTGTATTTTAATTGCATACAATGTGAAGACATCCTTGTATAATTTAAAAGAACTTTTTAGAAGATTTTATTTTTTAAAAATTTTCCTATGACAACCTATATATTGCATAAATTTTGCCATTTTAATCTTTTAAAAAAAATTTTGTTGCGGTACCATGTCTAACATAAAACTTACCATTGTAACCATTTTTAAGGTACAATTCAGTGGCATTAATTACATTCACAATGTTTTGCCACCTGCATTACCAAAACTTTTTCATCATCCCAAACAGAAACTCTGCACCCATTAAGCCATAATTCTCCATTCCTCCATCTCCCCAGCCCCTGTGATTTCTGCTTTCAGTCTCTGTGATTTTGCCTATTCTAGATATTTTGTATAAGTGGAATCATACTTTTGTGTCTGGCTTCTTAATGTTTTCTAGGTTCATCTATGTCATAGTACACATCAGAACTTCATTCCTTTTTATGGCTGAATAGTATTCCATTGTCTGGATGACCACATTGCATTTATCCATTCATCTGTCAAAGGACACTTGGGTTGGTTTCATCTTTTGGCTATCCTGGATAACACTGCTATGCATGTTGGTCTCCTACTATCTTTTTGCATCCTTGTTTTCAATGGAAGATTTTCCTTTCTCATAAAATTAAAACCTGGTGAACGTTCTCCCCTTCCACTGGGTGTGGACCAGATCACTGCTCAGTTCCTGGAGTCACTAAAGTCCCTGAAGAGTCTCCCTGCCCAAGTTGCTGCCTCCTAGAGTGATTCCAAGATCCCAAGCACCCAGAACTCCCGCAAGGATGGGTGCAGAAATAGAAAAGCCCCAAGGTGGGAAAATCGTTAACCACAGACACCCACCCAGAGGGGAGGACAACTGGAATGAGCGGCTTGAGCCCCTCAGGGAGATGACAGCCTCAGGCCTCACTTCCACCCTGGCAAGAGAGAGCACTCTGATGAAAAGGCCCTCTGTGTCTTCTACTCATTTTTAGGAGAGTTTCTAATTCTAATAAGTAATAAAGTAACCGTGTGCTTGTTCGGCTGGGAGCTTCCCTGGACTAGATGCAATGGCAAGGTGAGTTTATATTTCCATTTTCAGTCATTTATTCCCTTCCTTGCTGGAACTATTTTCAAGACTTTCCAAATCTAATAAATACAGCTTCAGAAAAAACAGCTGGACACATCACAGTTTGGTTCAGTTCTACAGAAAGCCTGACTTTCTGAGGGAAAGCTTTTTGAAAAAGGGAGGTTCTCACCAATTTAGCCTTTCAAATCAATGCAAGTGGTGACCTTATTAAACAGCTAGCACCTTCTTGAGTGCTCTGAGTCGATAGGAAATTCATTGCACTTATGGGGCTTTTTAGCAGCTAATGGATGTTCCCTTACCCTGCACTTGATTCCCCAATTCTGACATGCTATCATAAAATTATGAATCTGTGAATAATTTGCATACATTAAATTTTGGAATTGCTCTGAAATGTGTTACCATGCATTTTAAACATTTGTTTTGAAATTTCCTGATTAAGAGGGTTTTAGAAATTAAGAACACCAATTCTGAACTATGGTTAAAACAGATTCCTTTATTTCTATATTTAAGGTATGTCTATGGTGCAAATGATATGATTTTAATATTAATTTGAGCCCACTTTAAGTCTTTCACTTAATGTATTTTCATTGTTTGTAAAATGATAGGCAAACTCGTTCTTTCAAAGTAGACATTTTCTCCAAACTTCAACAGACCAAAATGCTAGGCAAGCTTTGCTTTTTCATCATTTAAACAGTTCTTGGGAAAGTCACCTTTGAACATGTGGTTTTTCAAGTATCTTTCTCCATTTTAACAGAGGGCGCATTTTATAGCTTCACGACTCTAGCCTCAATCCAAACAAACAATGACCTTGATAATGAAAGCTTGTGTGATGGGCTGGGCATTGCGCTAAGTGATTTGCATGGATCCTCATCTTATCTTCACCCCAACCTTGTAAGGTAAATGCAACTATTACTCCCATTCCACAGATGAGGAAGCTGAGGCTGGAGGATAAGGGAGATTGCCCCAGGTCTCACAGCCAGTATATGGCAATGGGGAAAGGGGAACTGGTTTAAAATAAAAAAGTGAGAAGATCAGATTTGTGTTAAAAATAAGGAAAAAGTTACATGCAAGGATCCCAGATGGCAGGCTGTTGCAGTAACTCAGAGGGAGATGATGAAATGAGCAAGAGCCAGAGATGGGGTGGTGGGAATGGACAGGATAAGGAGACCAGGAACTCAGGGTAAGCTAACTTGATAAGACTGGATGCAGGGGGATTGATTCAGCCAAATATTTATTGAGCACTTACCATGTATTGGGCATGGAACTCAGCACTAGGGATACAAGAGAGAAAAAAAAATCAAGTCCTGTCAAGTGGAAGAAAAATTCTAAACAAACAAAAAGCAAACAAAATAACCGCTAACTCTGATAAATTCTAGGAAGGAAATAAATAGCAACCCTTTTACTAAATGAATAATATACATCAAATATTCATATGTTCCCCCAAAATGAGGAGGAAAGGGACCAGCTTAGGTGATCAGGGGAGGTCTCTTTGAGGCAGTAACACTTAAGCCGAATCCTCAGAGACAGAAAGGACCAGATTCTTAGCAGTCCCTGAAGAGGAAGCCAGAAGTGCAAATGTCCTGTGGTAGGGTAGGTGGTGCTAAGAATTGGGGACTGAAAAAAGCCAGTGTGGCCACAGCAGAATCCAGCCGGAGGAGGTGGGCATGAAGGGGTCAGCTCATTTGTGGCCTCAGAGGCCAAAGGAAGGAATTTGGACTTTTTCTAAGCCATCAAAGTATTTAAAGCAGAATAGTGACAAGATCTGATTCCTGGTTTTGAAAGACCACTTCTGCCTGTTTTGTAAGTAATGACTGTCGTGGAGAAGAAGGGAAGCTGCAGATTGTTCAGGGGACTGCCACCACCCAAGCGAGAGCTGAAGGTGGCTGAGGCCAGGGTGGTGGCAAAATAGACAAGGAAGAGTAGAAAGCTGTGAGACATATTTTAGAGGCAAAAATCAATAGGATGCACTGAAAGTTTTGAAATGGTCTAGAGAGACTAAATCAGAGAGATTGATGGTGTGTGAATGTGGGGAATGTGGGAGAGTGGAGGACTTTGCTTGAATTTTTTATTTGGGAGCCCAGAGGAAGGGACTGGGGCTCCCACTGCAAAATGATGGCCAAGCCCTAAGCCACATTGACACTTGCATTTGGAGATCTCCCCATCGCGTGCCTTTATACAATGGGGCAAAGTAGGAACAAGGAAATCCTGTCTCAGGTCATTATTTTACATTTCACTTTCAAAGGGGCAATGTTCTTCCTCTCATGTTCGTGTTTGGTGCCTTCCCTGGTGCTCCACAGCCTGATGAGGCCCGGCCCCAGCCTCCATTTCGGCAAAGCTTTCAGACTTCGCATTATTTATACAAGACTGTCCATTGGCATGATGGGAGAACATTCCAAAGCCCCAGTGTGGGCCACCACTGAGCTATAATTTCCCTCAACACTGACCCAGCTCTGATCTCTAGCAAATCTACCAGGAGAAGCTGGAAGTCCTTCCCCATAAGTAGGCTTTCCCTCTAGAAGGCACCATCTTGGGTCCCTGCCTGTACATGGAAAGTGCCATTGGCCAATATCCAAGCCACCTCTTGCCTGGCCTTACTTTTCTTAGATTGCCCAGGTTTATCCTCGGGGGTGGATTTATTGGGCTGCCCCTCTGGTATGACTTCCATCTGCTGTATTAGTTCTAAAAACTGAACCCGAAGGTAGGAATGAGGGCCTATCAGAGGTCAGGCAGACCTAGATTCAAAATCTCAGTTTCATGATTTGCTTGCTGTATAACTTTCAATGAGTTTATTCATCTCTCTTGCTCTTCCTCTTGGGCAAAATAAGAATAATTAACTGTGCATCTCATTGAGTTATCGGAGGCCTCAATGAGCTGTTAGAGGTAAGGCCCTGGTGGAACAATGGTGGTCACACAAAATTCCAGAAATAGGGCTCCCATGACTCCTGTTGAGACAGAGCCCAAATGACGGCTCATGTTTCCAAGCAGACACCTGCAGCGATCTCTAGGAAGATGAACAGCAGCATCTGTACATTGCCGCACCCTGGGGTGTCTCTACTTCCACAGTCCCAAGGAGCAGCAGCCATTCTGTCCATGATTGGTGCTGCGTGAATGAGGAGGTAAGGCCAGCTCTGAAACCCTCTCTTCCAGGCTGGGGAGAGAAGGGAGCCTGGAAGACAGCTATGCCTGGCAACCCTGGGTGAAGCCCACTAAGGATGGAGATGGGGAGCCTGTCAAGAGCAAGGGAAGTTTTCAGAAAATGGCTCAGAAAATCCTGGGAGTGCCCCCGGTGGAGATTCCTGGGCAGGCCCTGGGCCACGCCAACATGAGAGGCTGTTGCTGGGGCCCGTGCTTCAGATCATCTTCCTTCCAGATGGCTGGTGAGACTGGGACCCGGGAAGGATCACAAAGCTGCACTCAAGCCCCAATCTCCCACTTTCAGGCTGGCGACCTGCAGCAATTCCCTTTCCCTCTCAGCTGTGGCGTAGAAAGCCCCATCCCCCACGCCCCCCAGATGTCAGTGCTCATCAGTATAAGATCATGTGGGTGAAGGGCACGCACAGGACCTAAGGATTAGTGGAAACAGAGTCCGAGTGGGAGAGGGGCAGAGGTAAGACTCCCGTGCCACTAATGTACACACAGCAATTTCCTCCCTGGCTGAGAAATGAATAAAAAATAAGTGAAAACTTAGGGTTAAAGCAGAAGTTTTTGGCCTGTGGGGATTCTACTGTGGACCAGCAGGGACCTGGGGCTGGCTGAATCATCCAAGGGGGTGATGGTTTTTGCCATCTGTAAAACAACAGCAGGGCTCCCCAGAAGGGCATGTGGAATGTGGAGAAGTGTTTGCCCCCAGAGCCTCCCATGGAAGGGCAGGCTTCCCACATGGGCTGGAGGGGTGACTTTCCCTTTCATCATTCTGGAAGAGCTAGGAGGGGTGGGGGTGAATTTCTTATCCAAAGATATTATCTCTCAATCTTGACTCCACAGATGGGCATGCTGTTCCAGGATTTGCTTCAAAATAATAGAGGAGGAGCAGAAGTGTACGGGAGAATAGATTAGACAGGGTTGATGAGTGATTGGTATGCAGGAATTTATTTTTTTTTAAAAATTGATGTTTCTTTTTTAAATAAGAAGTTTTTTAAAAAGATAACATTTAATACCCAATAACATCAAAAGCCTTTAAAAAGTTAATATTCTCTAAGTAAGCAATCCCATTTTAAGAATTTACCATAGAGAGATGTGGAAAGAGATATGTAGTTTATAAAAGCAAAAAATTGGAAGCAACCAAAATGTCTAACTGTAAGGACTGCTTAAAAATTATGGTATACCCATTTACTAGGGTACTACGCAGCTGTTTAAAAAGATGATATGAAAGCAAATATTAAACTGAGAAAAAATATTTCCATTTTTAATTACAAAGGGATAGTTTCCCTTATATGTGAAAAGCTCCTTCAGATCAACAACCCAAGAGAAAAGTAGGCAAGGCATATGAAAAAGAAACATGTATGTGTGTACGTTTGTACAGATAAGCAAAGATCAAAATTTTATAGCACTTTCTATTAGAATCCTAACTGAGAATGAAAATTAGTATAATCTATTGAGATAACTTAGCAATATGTATTAAAATTACAAATGGCCTTAACCTTTGGCCACACAAAACACTACTTCTAGCAACTGATTCAACATGCATAAAACAGAGGATGAACAAGAGTATTTGTTGCAGTATTGTTTTGTGGTAGCAAAAGATTGGGAAAAACCTAAATGTCTATCAACAGGGGACTGGTTAAATAAATAAATTGTGATGGAATAAATGCAGCAGAAGCCTGATCAGGGAACCAGAATGACCGAGTGAACATAACCCTATGTCCTCAACCCTACCCAGACCCTCAAAATCCACAGGGAATGGATACGGAGTTCAAGCCAGTCTTTAGAAAAGAGCCTTAAGTGGCATTTGGGGACATAGATTTTTATGTTCTAACATGGCAAGGTGACCATAATACACAAAATGGGGATCAAACAATAGGTGTGATCCTATTTCCACCTAAAATTTAAATATCATGTATACATGTCATTACATGCATGGAAAAAAATAAACTGGAAGGGAAGGAGGGAGGACAGCTGGGCTAGGAAAGAGCGCCTGCCCCCAAGGAGCTCAGGGTTGGTCACAGCCTAGCGTAGACACTGGCATTTTGAGTCGATGACTTCTCTGAGAAGGGACAATGCAGAGAACTCTGGGAAACAAGGGGCTTGAGCTGCTAGGGGCTTTACACACACACCCCCCACACACATCCTAATGTTAGCAGACAACGGGCCCCTGGGCCCATAGTCAAACTCAAGGGTATCTGGCTGCAGGGAGCCAGCTCACTTCTTTCAAGATAATCCTTGGCCCAGGGCAAATGAGAACCAGATTGTTCAGGCTGAGTTGGGGGCGGGAGTGCCAGCGAGGAATCCCTTGGAACTAGATCTGAGAGAGCCAGAAACTCTTGGAACTGGGCGCATTTTGTCAACCTCTGCAGAAATTGGCTTCAGACGACTCAAAGGTGACACCCAACGTCGCTCTAGAGAACTACACGGAAAACCTAAATAATGACTCCAGAAGAGGGAGCTGAACCTGTTCCTTTCATTGTTTCCCAGTCTGCTCGGAGAAGAGACCGTGCCGGATCTTGATAAAGGACCCTCTGAATCTACTGCATGCAAAGCCCAGAGCCAGGTGAGCTGCTTTCTCAGACTTGCCATAGCTTCTCTGTGCCTGAATAAGCTGGTAAGGATGTAATTATGTGGATTCTTCTCTGGATTCCTTTCTGGAGGCCCTTGCTTATTTACCTCTGTATTTGAATAGCAGAAAGGGCAAGAGGTGACAGTGATGCAGATTCAGGTTAAAATCTTGACTGAGGCTAAACAATTGAGGATCACCCAGATTTGGGTCGGAATCTTGTCTCCACCTCTTACTGGCTTTCTATCCCTGGGCATGTTACTCCAAGACCCTGAGCCTCAGGTTTAATTCTCACTCGTCAAATGGAGATGATATTACCTACTTTGCAAGGTTATCATTAGATTAAATGAGATCACTTATGTGCACATAATGAAAATAGTAAGAGCTCAGCAAGTGTTGTCGCTGCTGTCATGTACTGAGCCCTTACAGAGCATTGCCATGCGGCGTCTGGTTTAATCCTCACAACCACCCTATGAAGTAGATGATATTTCTGTGCCCATCGTGCAGGTGGGAAAAACTGAGGTCCAAAGAGACAGAGTGGCCAAGGTCAGGCACTAGTAAGTGGCCAAGCTGGAATGCAAATCCAACGCTCCAAAGAAGACATACAAATGGCTAAGCCCATGAACAGATGCTCAAAATCATTAACCATCAGGGAAATGCAAATCAAAACCACCAAGAGATACCACATCACACCCACTAGGTTGGTGTATTAGTTAGGGTTCTCTAGGGAAACAGAACCAACAAGAGATATCTGTAAATGTAAGATTTTATAAAAGTGTCTCACTCAACTGTGGGGATGCATGAGTCCAAATTCCATAGGGCAGGATCCATGAGTCCAAATTCCATAGGGCAGGATGCACAAGTCCAAGTTCCGTAGGGCAGGCAGTGAACTGGCAACTCCAATGAAGGTGTTCGATGAACTCCTCAGAAACACTTCACTGGCTAGCCAAAGAAGTGAAAGTTCTCTCTCTTTCTCCTTTAAAAAGTCTTCAACTGATTGGATTAAATACAGCTGATTGAATTCTCTCATTGCAGAAGACAATTAGTCACAGGTGCAGTCAATTGACTGATGATTTAATAAACCAGCCTCCTGGTTTATTGACCAGCCACAGATGTCCTTGCAGTAATGGTTAGGCCAGTGCTTGCTTGACGGGACACCTGGATACCGTTACCTGGCCAAGTTGACACATGAACCTGATCATCACAGTTGGTTATTATTAAAAAACAAACAAACAAACAGAAAATGGCACATGTTGGAGAGGATGTGGGGAAATTGGAACCCTCGTACGCTGTTGGTGGGAATGTAAAACGGAGCAGTCACTGTGGCAAGCAGGCTGGCAGATCCTCAAAAAATTGGATAAAGAATTAATATATGACCTAGCAAATACAACTCCTAAGAGTACATATATCCAAAGAAATTGAAAATAGGGTGCTCAAACAGATACTTGTCCACCAATGTTCCTAGCAGCATTATTCACAATAGCCAAAAGGTAGAAACAACCCAAGTGTCCATTAACAGCTCAGTGGTGAAACAAATCGTGGCATATACATGAATTGGAATATTATTTAGCCATAAAAAAGAATGAAGTTCTGATACATGAGGCAACATGGATGGACCCTGAAAATACGCTGAGTGAAATAAGCCAGACACTAAAGGACAAATACTGTATGATTCCATTACATGAAACATCTAGAATAGGCCACTTCATAGAGACAGAAAGTAGACTACACGTTACCAGGGGGAGGGGAAGTGGGAGTTATTGTGTAGTGGGTACATAGTTTCCATTCAGGTGATGACAGATTTTAGAAATAGATAGTGGTGATGGTGGCACAATATTGTAAATATCATTAATGCCACTGAATTACACACTGACTAATGGTTAACATGGCAAATTTTATGTAATATATATTTTTTACCACACCTTTTTTTTTTTAAGAAATTTTATTTTAAAATAAATTCAAACTTCCAGGAACAGTTGCAAAAACAGTACAAATCCCATGCATAGAACCCCAGCATACCCCGACCCCCTCCCCTGATACCCCAATCCACCACCTTTAACATCTTGTCATACCACCCTTTCTTTCTTTCCCTCCTTCCCTCCCTATCATCCATCATTTATTGCTCTGTCCTCTGAACATATGAGAGCTAGCTGCACACATCTTTGAACAAACACTATAATTCACATATACCTTTCCCATAGACAAGAACATTCTTTTATGCTATCCCATTAAGCGCAGCCAAGAAGTTCAAGAAATTCAACATTGACACAAAGCTTACATTCTATATTTCCTTTTTTTTTTTTTCCTGATGTCCCATCTGTGTCCCTTTCAGCCTCCTCTCCTCCATCTTCAGATCCTATCCAGGATCATCCTTGGCATTTAATTGTCATCTATTTAGATTGTCTTTTTTTTTTCTTTTTCCCAGTCGTTTACCACATCTTTTTTAAGGTGGAAAGTAACGATCTTTGCTGACGCAGCAGGGAGCCTCAGCCTTGCCTTTTCTGGGTGAGGCGACAGCAGAGCTGCTGGGTCACACTCCTCCAAGAATGTCATTCCCATCTAGTGCTTGTGAATGAGGGTCCCGACCCCCAGATTCGGGTCGGGCACAGCCCAAGAGGTTATAAGCTGCAGCTCTGGGGAGAGGACATACCCCAGGTAGAGAAAAGGATCCCCACACTTATCTTCATTATTTCAACATGACGTTTCTCCCTCCCCCCAGCCACACCAACCACCCATGCTCTGCCTGCCTCTCTGTTGGCTGTGTAAATATTTTGCCTCCCCATCAGGATTATAAGAAATTACAAGGCAGGAATTATCACTGACTTTTCTTGCTATCTCCCACCTAAATATTTACAACCCTAAACTCTGGACACACGGTGTGGTCGGCTGAACAATGGTCCCCAGAGAATCCACGACCTGATCCTTGAAACCTGTGATGTGTTACCTTACGTGGCAAAAGGGCTTTGCAGCCGTGGTGACATGAAGGCCCTTGAGATGCAGACGTGGTCCTGTGTTATTCAGGGGAAAGTGCAATCCCAAGGGTCCCTTGAGGAGGGTGGCAGGAGGGCCAGGGTAAGAGAAGGAGCGATGCAACTGCTGACTTGGAAGGTGGAGGAGGGCTTGGGCCAGGGAGCCAAGGGCCACGACAGTGACTAGCAGCTGCAAACGGTGAGGAAACGGATCCTCCAGAAGGAACACAACCCTGCCAACCCATTTTAGTCTTTCGACCTCCAGAGCTGTAAGAGAATAATTTTGGGTTATTTTGAAGCCACAGAGTTTGTGGAAATTTGTTACAAGCAGAAAGAGGGACCTAAAACACATGTCATCACCATCGTGGTAAACTAGATTAAGTTCACTGATAGAACCCTTACTGAAATGAATAAATAGAAGGTGCTATTACTACCCCCATTTTACAGATGAGGAAGACTGAGGCTCATAGAGGTTACAAGACTGATGGTTCCTTGGGATGTAAGCAGCAGAAACTGACTCTGGCTAATGCATCAATCATCAAGGAAATGACATCTGGCAACAGCCTGGGAGCTGACCACGAGTCCCCCCGAGGACACTTTGATCTCCCAGTACACTTTTAGTTATTCATGAATGAAATATTTATGAAGAACCTGCTCTGTGCCAGGCCCCAAGCTAAATGCTGGGGATAAAATGGTGAACAAAAACCAGAAAGGATTCCTGCTCGTGATGCTGACGGCTGAGCAAGGAAGTAGACCCTACTCAGATCATCACCCCAAACAGTGAAACACTGCGACTGTGCCAAGTGCTACAATTGGGACATGCTGTGAGCACAAACCCAGAGCAGCCCCAGGGAAGTGACAAGCGAGGGACGACTGGAGGAAACTAAGTAGAGTCAGACACCTCCCCTTGTGGCCATATGGGAATGTGGGCCAATGTTGCCAGAGCTTTCTGTTGTTAAAAGAAGCTGGGTATCTGGAATTTTATGGGAATTTGCCTGATTTTCAAATGCTGGCAATTAATTTTAGAAATTTATTATACATGGTGCAATCAAACCAAACATACTCGGTGCTTGCATCTGATCTCAGGATTCCTGGTGTGTGGCCCCTGTCTTAAAGGACCCACAACCTGCAAAGAGACCAGATGCAGGTGCCCAACCCACACCCTGGTCAGGACCGGAGGCTCACAGCAGAGGGGGAGGGTCCACAGGTGCTGCTCAGCCCCACTTGGCTCATTTGCCATGTGGCCTTGAACTCATCACTTCCCCAACCTGTCATATGTGTCCATGAGTTTTAAAGAAAAAGGAACTCGCATCTGATCCCGAAATGTGTTGCCTTAAGACAGAAATCAAACCCTCTTGTAAGTTGGGTTATGGGTGATGGTGAGAAAGGGGAGGGAGAGAGAAGCAAGTCCCACGTGTGATATGTCAGAGCTCCCCAGCGCTCGAAGTTTCACACACCTGGCCGGCAAATGCTGTCTCGGCTCTCGGGGGATATCTGAAGGGGCTACTTCAGTATCAGCTGGGGACAATTACAGAGACCCTTGCTGCCTGGGACTCAGCTGTCGTTCTCCATTCAGGTTAAAGGCGTTTCATTCCAACACCCCCACATCTGGTGAGTTTTCAGCAGGAAAACCCATCCTGGGTTTGCAACTCCCCCCACCCCCACACATACAGGATTCCCTCTCCTTTGAGAGCAGGGAGGGGATGGAGAAGGGAAGTGTGTCCACAAGCAGCTGGGGACCCTACTGGGGGACACTCACCTCTACCCCTTGTGCAGCTTGTGGCTTTAAAGCCCTGTACTTATAATGGAAGCAGCCTCCAAGTCCTTCGCTTGTCAGCAGGAGGGGAAGTGAGAGTAGCCAGCTCCCAAAGCTTCCTTCCTCATCTCGGTGTTTCTGTAGGCAGCTTCAGGGCGACTTCAGAAAAAGATGGACACCAGCAAATTTGTCCTTAACGCTAATTGTGTCCAATTGAAAAGCAACCGACCCTACTCTCTGAGATGGTGTTATTGGGCTTTACATGCCCTTTCTTTTATGACATGATGCTGAGATTAGATGGAAATCTTTTGTTTTGTTTTTAATTCGGCAAAATGAAAAGTGGACTATGTCCTCCACCCCCAATTTTGGAAAATTCATTGATCTGTGAAATTCTGAATTCTGTTAAGAGACTGGCCCATTTGTTACTAAGGACAGCCTCTGAGCAGGGAGGGGAGGGAAATGAATTGTTTTGATTATGGAACATGTTCTAGTTTGCTAATGCTGCCGAATGCAAAACACCAGAAATGGATTAGCTTTTATAAAAGGGGGTTTATTTGGTTACACGGTTACAGTCCTAAGGCCACACTGGAGGATGGCCAATGGTGTCTGGGAAACCTCTGCTAGCTGGGAAGGCACGTGGCTGGTGTCTGCTCCAAAGTTCTGGTTTCAAAATGGCTTTCTCCCAGGACGTTCCTCTCTAGGCTGCAGTTCCTCAAAAATGTCACTCTTAGCTGCACTTGGGGTATTTGTCCTCGCTTAGCTTCTCCGGAGCAAGAGTCTGCTTCAACGGCCGTCTTCAAACTGTCTCTCATCTGCAGCTCCTGTGCTTTCTTCAAAGTGTCCCTCTTGGCTGTAGCTCCACTTCAAAATGTCACTTTCAGCTGCACTGAATTCCTTCTGTTTGTCAGCTCATTTATATGGCTCTACTGATCAAGGCCCACTCTGAATGGGTGGGGCCACGCCTCCATGGAAATATCTCATCAGAGTTATTACCTACAGTTGGGTGGGGTGCATTTCCATGCAAACAACCTAATCCAAACATTCCAACTTAATCCCCACTAATATGTCTGCCCCACAAGATTGCATCAAAGAATATGGCTTTTTCTGGGGGACATAATACATCCAAACTGGCACAGAACATTTCAAAAAGTGAAGAGAATTGTATAATAAATTCTCATAAACCATCCCTCGCCTTCGCCTTCAAAAACTACCAAAACAAGTTTGCTTTATCTTTTCTAATTTTTTTTAAAACTTGCTTTATCTTTACCCCTCCCTACTTCCCTCTGCATCATTTTGAAGCAAAACCCAGATATCATATCATTTCAGCTGGACATATTTCATAATGTATCTCTAAAAGATAAAAACTCTCTTTGAGAAAACATAACCACTATACATAATACCAATAATTTCTTAATATCATTAAATGGCTTTTTAGGGTTCAAAATTCCCTTTCATTTTTTTTTTTTTTTAGCTTGTTCAAATCGAGATCCAAATAAGATCCACAGATTGCAATTGGCTGGTAAGTTCCCTACATTTCTTTCATCAATAGGTTCTCCGTCCATCTCTGTTTTTTTCCTTCTCCCTTCCAATTTATTTGTTGAAGAAACTAGGTTATTTGTTCTATAGTCTCCTTGGTCCTTTGTATTTCCTATGATTTGAGTTAGATCTGGAGGCTTATTTATATTTAGGTTCAACTTTTTTTTTTTTCTTTTTTTTTGGCCAAAACAATACCTCAGAAGTGGGTTGCCCATGCCTTCCTCAGATGCTCGTAACGACTGCTTGTTTTTCTATGGTGTTAGCAGCCATTGTGCTTGATGCCTAGATCCCTCAAGTCAGAGAAGTACTTCTCTATTTCTGTCTGTTGAGATTATCGGGTGACCCACACCTCCAAGTTTGCCTGGAACCTCCCCATTTTAACTGCTTAAATTCCACATCCTGGGAACCCACTCAGTACCATGCAAACCAGGAAAGTGGTCTAGCTGGGGAGCCATGTTTTCAGGAAGGGATTCCTCCCATGATGCCTCGCTCCATTGGCCATGGCCAGCAGAGAACTGGGAGAGACAGCGTGGGAAGCAGATCAGAGAAAGCAGCGTGGAGTGCTGTATCCAGAAGCCCGTCTGCGTAGGTGACACCTTAGTGGTTGCCTATCCAACACCCACTCCCACCTTCCTGGCAATAGCCTAATTTTTGTTTTCATGGTGATCCCACCTCTTTGCAGCCCATGCTTCAGAGGTGCTGACCATGGCCCCAGCTCCAGGGATGGGCTTTCCTCTTCCAGAATCCAGCCTAACCCTGTCAGCACATAGCTCTCCCCAAGCCATAGTTTGGGTCAATGAATCACAAGGGGTGATCCTTTAGGGGCTTTTGGGAAAATACTTCTTCACTCTCTTTTTTTTACCAACATATCATAAAATTCATCCATTTTAAGCACAGAATTCAATGACTTTTAGTAAACTTACTGAGTTGTGCAGCCATCACCAAGATATAGTTTTAGAACATTTTCATCACCCCCAGAATATCCCTCATGCCCAATTATAGCCCCCGGCAACCACTAATCTCTTCTCTGTCTCTATGGATTGGCCTTTTCTGAACATTTCATGTAGTTGGAATTATATAATGCACGGTCCTTTGTAACTGGCTTCTCTCGCCTGATGTTCACGCATGTTGTACCAGGTATCAATACTTCATTCTTCTTTTATTGCTGAAAAGTATTTTATTGTGTGGATCTATCACACTTTATCTACTCATCCATTAACGGACATTTGGGTTATTTACACTTTTGGGCTGTTTGAATAATGCAGTTATGATCATTTGTATCCAAGTCTTTGTTAAGACATGTGGACATGTGCCTTCATTTCTCTTGGCTATAAATACCTAGGAATGAAATTGCTGGCTCATATAGTAAATTTATGTTCACATTTTTAATAAACTGCCAAACTGTTTTCCAAGGTGTCTGTGCCAATTTACATTCCTACCCGCAAGAATTCCCATTCTCCACATCCTCATCAACACTTGCTACTGTTCCTCTTTTTGATTATCATTATTCCACTGGATATGAAGTGGTATCTCATTATGGTTTTACACTGCATTTCTCTAATGATTGTTGTTAATCATCTTTTCATGAAACATTGCTTCACTCCTAAGAAAGACTCATCTTGCTTCTAAACAGATGTGAGGTCAGTGCTTTCCCCCATCCTGGGATGAAGCTGATTCATGGAGGAGGGCAGAGGTCAAAAAACTGCACCGGAACAGGGCCAGAGTCCTGACGAAAGCGCATCCGCAGTCCATCCAACACCAAGCCTTCTTCAATCACAAAAGGCAGTAAGTCCTTTGTGTTGTGTAGGCCACTATGAGTTGAATTTTCTGTTACTTGGATTTTATTGAACCTAATGGAGAGAGGCTAACCTTCTCATCGATTCTTGAGGCAAAGACTGAATATTGGAGGTGAACTTTGCATGCTTAATGAGCTAAAGACTAAGAACTCTCTCCAAACAGTATAAAGGGCTTGATGTAAGGATGCAACCAACACCAGCTGAGAGGCCAAGGAATAAGAATAGAGGTGGGCACAGAGAAGAGAATGAGCTAAAATTGGGAAATTCAAGAAGACACCAAATGAAACCACAATACAGAATATTATTTCATCCAGAACCAGGACATTTTTCATCCTTCCTTTTTGGGAAAGAACAAGATGCTAATATCAAAACCCCTTTGTACAGAATACTGTTTTAGTTTGCTAAAGCTGCCAAAATGCAGGGTACCAGAAATGGGCTGATTTTAGCGATGGGAATTAATTAGTTTACAAGCTTGCAGTTCTAAGGCCATGAAAATGTCCAAATCTAGGCAACACCAAGACGGTACCTTCTTTCTCCAGAAAGGCTGTCAGCAATCTGGGACTCCTCTAGCACATGGCCAACATCTGCTGGTCTTTCCCTTCTTTCTGGGCTTTGTTGCTTTCAGCTTCTGGTGGCTCCATCTGGCTTTCTTTCTGAACTTCTGTGTGTTTCGCTTTCTCTCTCCTTCTCTGTCACTTTCTCTTATAAAGGTCTCCAGTAAGACAGTCCACCTGGGACACGCCTCAACTGAAATAACCTCATGGAAAGGCCCCACCCACAGGAATGGATTAGCTTTAAGAACATGATCTTCTGGGGTCCACTCAGCTTCAAACTACCACAAATAATAATCCATTGTGTACCTTTCCACTTAAATTATTAAAGATTCAGAGTTTTCATTCCAGAGGATGGATTCAATCATTCTCAATTTTTTCTTTTCTTAATAAAGTTCCAGTAGTCAAATATTATAGTATAAATATAATGAGACAGAGAAAATAGTATGACTTTAACAGCAAACTTAGAATTCCCTCTAGGGAGGGAATTGGCTTTGTTGGTAAAAATGACGGGATAAGTGCTTGGGTTCAAAAGTGAGCCTCTTCTTCTTTTTCAGGCCTGAGGGTCATATGGGACCCAGGCTCCAAAGGAGGGGGAAGCTACCCTGAGAAATAGAAAGAGAAGTATTTGGGTTACCTGGGGAATCTGAGAAGGAGGCAACAGGGACAGAGATGGGAGGAGAAACAAGAAGTCAGCAAGACGGTGGAAAACGATGCACCATATTATGTGACCCCACCCCACTTGGCTGTTGTTGGGGAAACTGAAGAAGAGACTGAATTCACCTTGGGTTTGACATGGTGTGGGAAAGAGCACATAAAACAAACCAGAACACAAGAGGCAGGGAAGGCCAGGTTACATATAAACCTCCTGGGAATCAGCAGAAATCAAAGGGAGGACCGGGGATTTCCACAGACCATGGGTGTAGGATGAAAGGTGTTTCTAAGACAATTTCATATTTCACCCAGAACTATTGTGACAGGAATATCTCTAGCTGGCATCTGACTTGCACACATATATCTGAACCAGGTGAACTCTTATTCAACCAATACAATCAGTGGTTTGGGAAATAGATGAATTTCTAGCAACAGGCTCAAAAAAGGAATAGAGTACCAAAACAAACTAATGATACGAAAGAAATTGAAGACCTCCCCTCCCCAAAACATTCCTGGTCCAGATGTTTTATAAATAGATTCCATATGAGAGAGAGAAAGGATTGAGAGACAAAGCTTTCCAAATGACATAAGACTGATGTAATCTTGATTCCAAAACCAGATAAGATCAAACAAGAAAATTATAGGTCCATTTCACTTATTAATATAGATGCCCAATTCTAAATAGAATCTTAGCTAACCAAATCCAACAGTGTATTTAAAAATAGTATATCATGATCAAGTAGGACTTATCTCAAGAATGCAAGGATGGCTCAACATAAGAAAATCTGTCATTGTAATTAATCACATCGTTAGGCTAAAGGGAGCACATCACATGATTTTTGCAATTCACGCAAAGAAAGCATTTGATGACATTCAATTAAGAATGTCATCCAGAGTGGTCAAAATAACAAAGTCATCACCCTTCTAGAATTCTGTCACAAGATGTGCTCATTCAGCAAGTACTTTTTGAAGGCCTGCTAAGATCCAAGCTCTGTACTAATTGCCCTTCTCACGTGGCAGGTACACTTTACTTCTCATGGCCACCTTATGCAATAGATTCTATTATGCACCCCACTTGATAGATGCACGATTTATGGCATACTGCCCCAATGTGCACCACGTGGCCCTGGCATTGTGTCTCCCTCTTTGGAACTCAAGAGCCCGGCCAGCTAGACCACAGCACAATGAGTTTGCTGTCTAGTGTTGGAGGCCCCTGGAAGGCCTCGTTCCCATTCAGTGTGCCAAGACACACACAGATCAGCAGAACCAGGCCTGGACGTCATCAGAGGGGAAGACAGACAAGTCTTGGCCACCACTCGTGTCCTCGCTCCCATGAGAATTTGGTTCCAGGCGGAACCCCAACTTTCTTATTTATAGCTCTTTCTCAGCTGTACGGGACGCTCTATTTTTTATTCACCCGGCAGATGACTCAACCGGAGACGGAGATGGAAATGCTGACTGGGCCCTGGTGAACTGTCAGGAAGATCTGCAACTGGTGACCCAGACAGCTGGAGAAGCCAGTGAGGCCTATGCTTCCACACACTGGGGTCAGGCTTCCAGCACACTCTGGACTCCAATCTTGGAGATTCTTGGGGGTTCTATTCTTTCCAGAGTAGTGCTATACAGCCTCCTCACTCTCCTTGCAAGACCACTTCTGTTTCCTGGTTCTCAGGCCATGCCAATCCATAACGAAGACCTGGGTTCAAATCCCAGCTCTGCCAGTTACTAGTTGTGTGACTTCCAGTAGGTTACTAAGCCTCTTTCTAATCTTCAGTTTCCTCATCTATAAAATGGAATCAGTAAAAGTACCTGCCCCCAAAATTGTTTTGAGGAATAAACAAGGAATAAAGGGCTTAGCACTGTGCCTCTCTTACCATGAACTGCTTACATGTTAGAAGTGGTGGTGATGGTGGTGGTTGGTATTATTTTTATTATTACTATTATTATTAATACTATTACTATTATCCCATCCAAGGATAAAGCAGAAGGACAGCTAGTCGCCGTTGTTCTCATGAAATCACTTATTCTCTTAAAGCCCTATTAATAAGTCCTTGGTCATCTAGTCCAATTTCCCAGCTGATGTCTGATCCCTCCCAGGCTGTCCAAAATCTCCATTCTCTTCTACTAGGCAGCTCATTCCCATTCCATCTTTTGGACTGTTGCAGAGCCCTGTCTTGCTGCACAGGACATTTGGAGTGGCTTCCTGTGCTGGATGTTTTCCATTTGCCAATCCAGATCCACTCTCTACCCTGCTCTCTGCCCCAGAAGGCTGACCATAACAGACTACATCAACAGGTTTCTTTGCCCTCCTGCTTATAGTTGGGTTCAGCCACTGGGAGGCACTAGAAGGAGAGTAGAGAAAAAAGAGGTCCAGGGTATATATTCCTCAGCTCCCTACCTGCGCTCTGCCAAATCCACAGCTCTTGCCAGGCAGCCTTTCTCTGGGTTCTCTCCTCTTGCCCCTTCAGCCTTAGGAATGGTAAAAGATTTCAGCTTTGCTACCCTGGGGGTGCTTCACTCTCCTTTGTTGGCTTCATTTAGCCTTGTCTGTGCCTTTATAAACAGAACCTTGATTAACCACTGTTTCCTCTGGGCCTGACGGGTATATCTCCTCAGCCTCCATTTCCCCATCTCCCATTGCTAGCAGTTCCCAGTTTCCATTTGGGGGATCCATGTGTTTCTAATGGATCTGACTCTTTGCATTCCTAGAGGTAGAACATCTGGATTAAGCCAGTCAGTGCATTCCATTCCCCTGGCTGCAGGGATTGGTTTAAGCGTTGGCCTGTGACCTAAGCTGATCTAATTAGAGTAATGCTTTGTAGTTGTTATTAGTTAAAATGAAGCCAATCTAGATGGGGGTGGGCCCTAATCCGTTATGACTCGAGTATTTCTAAGGAGAAGAAATTTGGACAAAGACACAGACAACAGATGCAGAGACAGAGAGAGAGAGCGCCACATGATGGAGGTGGAGATTGAGTATGGACAGCCACCACCAGAACGCAGCAGCCCCCAGCGGGAACGTGGCCCGGTCAACACCTTGATTTTGGACATCTGGACTCCAGAAACGTGAGAGAATAAATTTCCATTGTGTGACCCAACTGGCCCATGGGACTTTGTTACAGCAGCCCTGGCAAACTAAGACAATCATCTTTTAAATAAAGACGGGAGGGAGGGGAAGGAGAATCACATCACCCCACCTCCATGAACCCCTAAGTTCTCCTTCTGCAAACAGCTTCACCCTGACATTCGAGGTCTCCTTGACAGGCCCCCACACCATCTTTCTTCTTTCGACGTGCACTGGGTGCCAACCACTCAGTACTAGTTAGGGTCCCTTGAACCCTCCATGAAGCCGTCGTCCTGCCCTGAAACACCTTTCTCATTTTCTGCCTGTAGAGATCTTTTTCATCCTTCAAAGCTCAGTTCAAGTGCTGCCCCTTCCGTGAGGTCTTACCCATCCCTCTACTCGCAATGAATCACTTCTTCCCTGTATTCTCACAGAATTTTGCACATGCTTCTTTTTATGTTAGTCTGCCCTTGATTTAGTGGCTGCTGTGGCTTGAATTGTGTTAAAGATATGTTCAAGTCCTGACCTGGGGTGCCTGTGAACGTGACCTTATGTGGAAATATGTCTTTATGGATATAGTTAATTAGGATGTGGGCAGGCTGGAGGAGGGTGGGCCCTAAATCCAATGTGAGTGGTGTCCTTGTAAGGAGAAGGAAATAAGACATTTAGACACATGGCGGGAAGGCCATGCGACAATGGAGGCAGAGATTGGAGTGATGTGTCTACGAGCCAAGGAAGGCCAAGCATCACTAGTAACCACCAGAAGCTGAATGAGGCAAAGAAGGCTTCTTCCCTTGAGCCTCCAAAGGACGCCTGGCCCTGTGGACCTTCGGCCTCCAGAACTGCAAGATGACTTCTGTTGTTTTCAGCCCCCAAGCCTGAGGTGCTTTGTAGGGCAGCCCTGGAAGCTGAGAAGGCACCTGCTTCTCTGGCCTCTGCACCAGTCTGTGAGCCCCCTGGGGTACTCTGTGTGCCTAATACAGTGGTGAGCACACAGTAGGTGCTGAGTAATGGTTGCTTGGCTTCTTTATTCAGTGGCTTGTACAATTTCTTCCCTGTTCTGTACTGGAAGGGCCTAAAGAAAAACCAAGGGACTTCCCTGAGGGCATAAGCGGCCAAGGAGAAGGGCTCCATCATTCATTCATTGATTCATCCCATCCATCTATTCCCATAATAAACATTCATTGAGCATCTCCACCAGGCCAGATGCTGTGCTGGTATCTGGGGCTATGGCAAGACAACTCTGGCCATTGCACCATGGGAGCTGAGAATATCCTGGGGGAGGCACACAAGAAAACAAGAAAATATCAAACCAGAAGGTAAGTGACATGATAAGGGAAGTAAGAATGCTGAGTGAGCAAAAAGGAGGGGCCTCCAACCCAGGCTGGGAGGAATCCAATTCCCTACAGGCTGGTGAAATTGCAAGCCTTCTGTGTGTGATCAAAAATAGTAATTTTGCTTATGTCTAGGATAGACATGTCTGGAGCCAGCGAATTCCTCTATCTTCCAAAACTTTGTACCAGATGAAGGTAAGTTCCCAGAGGGCAGGAGGCAGTCAGTTTTGCTCAGTGCCATATTCCCAGTACCGTGTACATGGTCATGGCTGCCAAGGCCTGCACTCCAGGGGCACTGGGCACACTGAATTGTATGAGAATGTGCCCCCTCCCCCAGAAATGTACAGTGTGGGGGAACTGAATCAATTGGCACCCAATCAGTAAATAGTTGAATGAATGAATGAATGAGTGAATGGATTTGCCCCCTCCCCAAATAGTTGAATTAGTGACTGGATTTGCCCCCTCCCCAAATAGTTGAATGAATGAATGAATGATGAATGGGTTGCCCCCTTCCCCAAACCAAAACAGCCCATGGGCTCGTTTCATTTTGAAAATTTCTCTATGGCTCATGAGAGGGAGAAAGGAGGAGGGAGGTATCTTGAGAATGGAAAGGTGAAAAAGCTTTCAAACGCGCTGGAGCCAGAGGGCCCGATCATCAGATAGGATGTAGCTCAGCCTCCTATTTCTACACCCAGGAACCCCACTCAGCAGCAGAAAAGCCGCCACCACCCCCTCGCTGGGGCAGAGCAGGAGGCTGGGCAATGTTGAATTTTACCCAAGCCCTGTGATCCTGGGAGACAGCATAAGTTAAGAAACTCCAGTCGGGTTACTCTCCAAGACAGCTTTAGAGGAGCTGCTTCCTGACTCACCTTGGCCCCCAAGAATCCAGATACAACACGGCCCACCCGGCTCCACAGTAAACTCAGGACATAACGTCTGGTAATGGACACACCCCATTGCTGACATCCTACTGCTCATCCCAGTCCTTAAAACTCTCCTACCTGGTGAGTAATAAAATAAAGACAAATAATAATAATAATAATAATAATGGGGCGGGGGGGGGATAAGGGGTATGGGATGTTTGAGGTGTTCTTTTTTATTTTTATTTTTTTTAGAGTAATGAAAATGTTCTAAAATTGTGGTGATTAATGCAAAACTATGCGACAATACTGTGAGCCACTGACTGTGTACTTTGGATGGACAGCACGGCGTGTGAACGCATCTCAGTAAAATTGCATTTAAAAAAAAGCAAACTCTCCTGCCCCCTGCTTCAGCGGAGTTGAGCCTTTTCCTTCTCCCCTATCCTGATAGCCTTCTGCTCTCTCTCTTTTTCTCTCTCTTGTGTTTACCTGAAAGAACTCATCCTTGCCTGTTTCACATTGTCTGTGCAGATTGGCGTAATGGGGAAATTTGCGTCTCTGCCCTCCCACCAGCAAGCCAGCTCTCTTCCCTGCCCAGCCCAGCTTCCCTGGACCACTGCCAGTTCTCTAGGAAAGCAAGGGAAGCCGCTGGAAATGGCTGAAAACTCCCGAGAGCCCTCCTCCAGCCTCAGTCAGAGGGATCACCAAGGTTGCCAAATGCCACTCAGGGGACAGATCTGGGAGACAGCAGGCCTGAGCGGAGGGCCACAAGAAGTTTCTTAATCACCTGTTGTGAGCCAGACGGTGGATCTTAACTGAATCCTCACAACTGCCCCCCCCCCACTGTGGTTGTTGATTTTATAGTAGGGAAACCGAGACCCAGAGAAGTCAAGGGACTTGCTCCATTTTACAGATGGGGAAACTGAGGTACAAAGGGGTAAATGGCCTGACCGCAACCACAGAGCTGGTGAGTTCTAGAGCAGGGGTTTCAGCTCGGCTGTCCTGCCTCCCGGAACCCAGCCTTGTCACCCACTGGCCAGGGAACCACTGCTCCAGTCCAGTCCCTCGGCTTCCCCACTTCTCCCTCCCCCTCTGTATTTTTCCCTCTCCTGTTCCAATCTTCTTCAAGGCAACTTCCCTAACTCCTGCCCTTCTTCCAACTCCAAGCTACAAACCAGCAGCCTTAAATGAGTTTTGTGGGGTATTTTATTTTGACATGCATTTGTTATTAACATTTACAAATTGGGAGCTTTCACATTTTAAAACATTTGTGAGATTTATGGCCTTTCTTTAATAATCAGGTGTTTTGGTCTTCCTGGGCCCACACTGCCCTGTGGAAGAGTCTGCTCCCTTAGAGGAGGCCCGTGCCCCACCATCAGGCTCGCTCGCCCCACCTCGGGCACCACCACCAATTTGAGCTCCTCTCTAACTGGCTGCTCCTCGCACACCCCCACCTGCTTCCTGGACTGTTCTTCATCCAGGTTGGCTGGGGACTGGCACCCTCTTTCTCCATCCCTGTCGATGGCTGCCCCACTGAGAGGCCTTTTCTGGTGCCTGGAACCTAAATAGCAAATACTCACCAAAGGCCCACAGATTGGAGGGGATTGAGTGGAACTGCATCAAGGTTTACTTTGGGATTTCCCAGCTTAGACCAGGCAGGGTGGGAGATAGGGAGTGTGCTGAATGGAAGCTGGACATGCCACCTTCCCAAATGCTGGCTCCAGGTGCTCACTGCTGGCAGTTTCTGGGTCTCTTGTTCACGCTATCGAGGCAGGTCCTGTTGTGAATTGGGACTCTGCCATTTATTCACCTTGGGCCAAGTCATTTCACCTCTGAACCTCAGTTTTCTCACCAAGAAAATGGGTTCCTAATGAAGCCCAACTGCAGGGCTTGTTGTAAGGATTAAATGTAAACTATCAATTAAATGGCAAATTACACTTTGCTATACAAATATAAGTGGCAATGGGGTATCCTCTACATGGACAAAATTCTTAGGCTGCGTTTCAAACAGAACCCCTGATCCCTTAAACATGGATGTAAACATAGTCATCCTTTTGGTAAAGAAGCAACTACCACTGTTGGGGAAATGATTGAAAATAAAATTTCTTACCCACCCAGTAAAACCTCTCCACAAAAAATAGACAAGAATGAAAGAGTTTTATTACTGAGTAAGCATTAAATCAAACTGATATACATCAAGGGAATCCACTAAACAGATCATAAAGAGAGAAAGAAAAATCTCACCCTTTTATATGTCCAGGCAGATACAATCCATTCCATACAAGCTATCTGCCTTTAACCAAAGGAAAAGGAAAACTTCTCTCTTTACAAGAAGCTGAAAGTTATAACTTGGAGCCAGGTGCCCAGGCTAAATTTCCAGAGACAGGAGATGGGGCCACCCTTCTTGATATCATGTTTCAAAGACAGAGCTCCAAGAAAGACATGCCTGAGAAACAGAATAGGCAAGAGGCTGATTTCTCAAAAAGACAGAGAAAGGATTTATAATTATAAGTGTGCTAAAGAAAATGCTCTATGAAAAGGGAGAGGGGGAAAGTTCTCTTTCTCTTTTGGCATCAGGGAAATCTCAAATTTTTTTAGATTTACATTTTCCTTACACCACTCATAGCAGCTCACATCCATGTGCATTCACTGCACGGCTCACACGGAAGAGCCAGAGAGTCTCGGGCTGACCAGAGTGGGAACTGGAAAGCAAGCAGGAACCGGATCACTCTTTCTCCATCGCTCTGTTGCTCTCTGGAGGTCCCCTCCTCCTTCTTCTCCTCCTCTGTCTCCCCTCCTCTTTCTCTTTCTTCTTCTTCCTCCTCCTTTCCCCCCTCCTTTTTTTCCCCCTTCCACTCCTCCCCCTCCTCTCTTCCTTCTCCTGTTCCTCCCCATCCCCCCTCCTCCTTTTTCTTCTTCTCCACCTCCTCCATATCTATCAGCCTGCATAGCTCCCAAAAGACCACCACAGCCCCCTGATCTATATATTTCCCTGGCTCCAGGGAGTTTCTGAATCAGGTACCCATTTTAGTCCAATCATCTGGGACAGGCAGGTGGAGTAAACTGGTACCAGCAAGCCTGCCCACCTGGGCCTATTGCTCCAGAAAAGCCTCCAAAGACAGAGGAAGTCCCACAAAACAGAGGGGAAGATAGCAATATGTGAAATGCTAATGGTGTGCTCCAAATGCCAATGGCTAAACCACTGGACAATATTCAGCAGGTATTTATTGAGCACTTATCTTGTGCCGGGCCCTGGGAATGACCAGTGTGCACACAGTGCCAAATGCTAGCTATTTCCTCTGCTTGACCCACATAACGTCCTCAAGCTGATAAGGTACATACCTTGCAGGACTGGGAGCCCTGGTAGAGTTCAAAACAAGTTCAACTGGCCCTGGACTAAGGAAGCTAGAACATAGAATAGCATTCACAGATCTGAAAACAACTTTTATCACTGTGAACATATTTCTTGTTATAACCCCACATTCTCAAATATTCTACTGGAAATTTCCACAGGAAGATCCTGCAGGAACAGAGGACAATGATGATCAGCAGCAACAACAATTATAATAGCAAATATTTATGGAGGGATTAGTCTATATTCTTGGCACATGCTGGCATTTTTACACTCATTAGCTCATTTAATTCTCATAAAAATTCTAATAGGAAGCTATTTTTCTTACTTTTTTAATGGGAGAGGTATAGTCACATAACATGAAATTAACCATTTTAAAGTGAACAATTCAGCGGCATTTAGTACACTGACAATTTTGGGCAACCACCCTCTCTATCTAGTTTCAACACGTTGTCACCCAAAAGGAGGCCCTGGTACGCATTGGGCAGTAACTCCCCATTCTTTCCTCTTCCCAGCCCCTGGCAAGCCTCAGCCTGCTCTGTCTCTAGAGATTTGCCTATTCTGAATATATAAAATTTATATTATATGGAATATATACATATATAATATACATATTATATGGAATCATAATATGTGACCTTTTGTTGTCTGGCTTCTTTTACTCAGCAAAATGGTTTTGAGGTTCATTTAGGTGTAGCATTTATCAGAACTTCTTTTCTTTTTATGGCTGAATAATAATCCATTGTATGTCACATACCATATTTTGTTTATCCATTCATCTGTTGATGGACACATGGAATGTTTCCACCTTTTGCTATTGTGAATCCTGCTGCTGTGAACATTGGCGTACAAGTGTCAGTTTGAGTCCCTGCTTTCAATTCCTTTGTGTATAAACCTAGAAGTAGAAATGTGGGGTCATATGGATAATTCTATGTTTAACTTTTGGAGGAATCACCAAGCTGTTTTCCACAGTGGCTGAACCATTTTACACACCCACCAGCAATGTGTAAGGATTCCAGGATCTCCATATTCTTGCCAACCCTTGTTATATTCTGCATTTTTTTTGTTGTTTTCTTTTTTAAATTATGATTGTCATCCTAGAGAGTGTGAAGTGGTACCTCATTGTGGTTTTGATTTGCATTTCCCTAATGACTAATGATGTTAAACACCTTTTCATGTGCTTGTTAGCATTTGTTTATCTTCTTTGGAGAAAGGTCTATTCAAGTCCTTTGCCCATTGTTAAAATTGGGTTGTTTGTCTTTTTGTTGTGGAGTTCTAAGAGTTCTTTTTGTCATTCAGTTGTCAGAGTTGTCACATTCTGGGTACTAGATCCTTATCAGATGTGTGATTTGCAAATATTTGCTCCCATTCTCTAGGTTGTGAGTAAACTATTATTATTATGCTTTTTGGCGAATGAAGAACTTGATGCATATTGAAATTAAATTACTTGCCCAAGATCACACAGCTGTTATGTGTGTAGGACCAGGTCTACCTGAGTCTAGAGCTTTAGACCCCTCTTTTCTGCTGTCTTCTCAGAACCAGACCATTCATTCATGACAGGTGATGCAATATGATAACGTAAATATCATGTATGCCAAAGACAGCGAGAGCCGTGCACTGTGGCAAAGTCATTTTTGTTTGTGTGTCGTTGTACAGGATCTATGCAAGTCTTCTGCATCACTGCTGCATCAAGACAATGGGCAAGTGGAGACACAAACCAAGTACATCATCATAAGCAATCATTAAATAACAATGGTGTGAGTATTTGCCCAGGAAGCATCAGAATGTTTCAGACAAATTATCATTCTCTGAATTTGTGTTTAATTAGAAATTGAATTATGGAAACACTAAATTTATTGTATGCAAACAAAAATTGTCAATGAATATGATTAGTCTGGTTTGCTAATTGGAAATCATCCAGTCTTTCTGGCAGCCAGTTTTAAACAGGCTCTATTCTCCTGGCTGGGAATCAAAGGCAAACCTGCTTGGAGTCTGATGTTGCTACTGTTACTAGCTCAGTAATATTAACAGTGTTTAGTAACAGCCAGGAGGATTAGTAGCAACCAGCAGGGTAATCTGAAACAGGATGTAATTATAATTTATAGGGGGCAAGGGTATATAAAATGTATTTCCTGGCACTGAACTACTATGGTGTCCTTCTCTCTACAACGTGGGTGGCCGTGCAAGTGCTGCTCCTGCTCCAAAGGGTATCAGGTCATGTGGATTGAAAGGCTCTGAAAAGTACATATTCTTTGATCCAAAAATTCACATCTAAGAATGTATTTTAAAGAAGTTTTCAAAGATTTGGTTACAAGAAGTTCATCATGTTGTTTAAAATAGTGAAAAGTGTCCTACCATAAGGAATTGCTTTACTTGAATTCATCTATGCAATGAAGTACTATGTGGCCATTAAAAATGATGGTGCAGACCTATATATACTGACTCATAAAGATGGTCAGAACATTCTGCAAAGAAAAGGGGGAAAACAGGCAACAAAACAGTAACTAAAGAATGGTTCAATTTTTCTTTAAAGAGAAAAAAACAGGAGACTTTTGCTCTTTCGTTTTTCTACAATGAACACATACTTGTACAACTTTCAAAGTTGTAAAATGTAACATAGGAAATTAGCCAGACATAAAAGAAATCACATCAAAAGACAGTTGGTAAATGTGTCACTAATAAAGATGTGAAGAATGCCAAGGTCAAGCAAAGGGACTGGAGCATATCATCCACCCAAAAATGAAAAAAACTAATTATTTATTTGACCACTATTTAGGGAGTGTTGGCTGTGTGCTAGGCACCATTCAAACCCTGAGGATACAGCATGAACATGATAGACGCAGTGCCTGCTGCCAGGGAGCACTGGGGAGAGAGATATTAGGAGCAAGAGAGCAAGTTAAAATGGTGATTGTTTCAGATGGTGAAAGGTGCTACAAAAAATAAAAGAGAGTAATTGGAGAGATAGTATCTTGGGGGAGAGACAAGGTGTCTTCAGATAATGTGTTCCGGGAAGGCCTCTCTGAGGAGGTGATATCTGAGCCGGGGAAGGCCTCTCTGAGGAGGTGATATCTGAGCCGAGGCTCAAATGATAAGCAGCAGCTAAGGGCAGCCAAGGCAAGAGGATTCCGGGCACAGAAAAGAGTGAGGACAAAAGCCGTGGAGACAGAACAAACCAGCCCCACCGAACAGTGGTTCTCCAGCCTGGCTCCCCCTCAGAATCGCCTGCTTTGAAACCACACTGACACCTGCACCCTGATGTCCGTAAAACCACTGTTCATAGTAGCCAGGGGTGGAGGCAACCCAGGTGTCCACCAGCAGGTGAATGGATACGAAAAGTGGCTCATCCATGTAACGGAATATTCAGCCATAGAAAGGAATGAAGCTCTGATACATGCGACCACATAGATGAACCTTGAGGACATCATGTTGAGTGAAATAAGCCAGAAACAAAAGGACAAACATTGTATGATGCCACTTACTTGAAATACCTAAAACAGGCAAATTCATAGAGACAAAAGCATATTAGAGGTTATCAAGGATGATGGGGAAAGGAGACTGGGGAGTTATTGTTTAATAGTACAGAGTTTCTGTTTGGGATGATGAAAAAGTTTTGGTAGTGGATGGTGCTGATGGTAGCACAAATTTTGAATGTAATTAATACCACCAAAGTTTACATTTAAAATGGTTAAAAGCAAGAATTATGTGTGTATATATATAACCACAATTTAAAATTAAAAAAACAAACAAACATCAATGCCAGATCCATCAAGAAAAATAGAATCAGAGTCTATGGGGGTAGACCTGGGGAACAAGACACTTTTTGGGTGATTGGTTATTTTGGGTTTGCCCGTGTCTTTTTTTAAAACAGCTTTATTGGGATACAATCCTTATACTAGACAATTCCATTTGAAGTGTACAATTGTTTTTTAGTGTATTCACAGAGTTGTATAACCATCATCACAGTCAATTTTATAACATGTCCATTAGTTGAAAAGGAAACCCCATGCCTCCTAGCAGTCACTCCTCACTCACACCCTCCCCAGCCCTAGACAACCACCAGTCTATTTTATGTCTCTATAGACTTGCCTTTTTTGGATATATCATATAAGGAGAATCATAGAATATATGACCTTTTGAGTCTGGCTTCTTTCACTGAGCATAATGTTTTCAATCTGGTAGCATATACCAGAACTTCATTCCTTTTTATGGATGAATAATATTCCATTGTAGGTTTTGTATCCATTCATTTGTTGATGGACATTTTTGATTGCTTCCACTTTCCATATACAAGTTTTTGTGAGGACATATGTTTTCATTTCTCTTGGAAATTGCTATGTCATATGGTAACTCAATGTTTAACCTTTTGAGGAACTGCCAGACTGTTTTCCAAAGCAGTTGCATCATTTTATATTCCCACTATCAATTGTATGTGGGTTTCAATGTCTCCAAATCCTCACCAACACTTGTAATCTGTCTATTTGATTTTAGCTATCCTAGTGGATGTGAAGTGGTATCTCACTGTGGTTTTGATTTGCCTTTCCCTGATGGCTAATGATGCTGAGCATCTTTTGATGTGCTTTTTGGCTACTTGTATATCTTCTTTGGGGAAATGTCTATTCAGATCTTTTGTTCATTTTTAATTGGGTTATTTGTTTTTTTGTTGTTGTTGTTCAGCTTTAGGAGTTCTTTACATATTCTAGATACAAGTCCCTTATCAGATATATGATTTTTAAAAATCTTCTCCCACTCTAGGGATCTGTATTTTTTAAAAGCTCATTCTCTATACTAGCAATGAACACATGGATACTGAAATTAAAATATGATGCTACTTTCAATTGCCAAAAAAAAAGAAAGAAAAGAAATATTAAGTTATAAATCTTACAAAATAAGTACAAAACTCACATGCTGAAAACTACAAAGCACTGATAAAAGAAAATCTAAATAAATGGAGAGACATACCATGTTCATGGATTAGAAGACTTAATATAGTAAAGATGTCACTTCTCCCAAATTTATAAAAAAAAAATCAAATGATCACAGTTTAGAGACACTCACCAAACAACTTCCCTGGAGTAATATGACTCCCACACACACTTTCCAATATAGCAGAAAATTGCAGACCAAGTCAGCACAGGATTCCAGCCTGTGTAGCAACGAAATTTCTGTAGCTTTATGAATGAACTGACATTTTAAATTCTATATCAGACTCTTACAGTTTTAATAATTATGGATTAGTCTTTGAATCTGATAAACTCTGAATGGCTTAATAGAAATCCACAAAATCAACTCACCAGACCATGGACCACTAGGGCGATACTAAGGCACAGCTACTCTTGGAGGCCCAGTGTCTGCTGGTGGCCCTCCGGAATTCAATGGTGGTAAGACAAGGTGTGTTGTGACAAAGGAATGGAATCCACAGCCCCAGTGCCATTGTACCTTACTTACCCATAAATAACATTGAGATGAAATGCTGCATGTAAATCTAAATCAATCATTTAAGATACAAGGAGGGTGGGGAGGATTCCACAATTCAAAGAGCCCATACAGAGATTACTTTTCCTTTGGTCATGAGAGAAAATTAACCACTGGCCTTTTAGAGTTTTTTGCTTTTTTTTTTCAATGAAGGTTTCTATTGTCTTAGCCCCGTTAGCCCAAGATGACATGGGACAATCTATAGTCCCACAATGTCAGGTTTATCGATGTTTCAACAAAGGAGTCTGCTTACCAGAGGAACTGTGAGGCATCTCACAAACAAAGGAATTTTTAAAAGGAACATTATTATAGGATTTGGGGGAATGATGTAGTTTAGGTGAATCTTAAATCTGAAGTGATAGATTCAAAGCAAAGCAGGGCTGTGAGTAAAGGGGTCGACATGAGTTCTGGATTGCAAAGGGAACCCAGGGTCCTGTTTCCTAAGAAACCACAAAGTTAAGATTGTTGCAAAAGGTCCTGTTCAGAAACGCCTTATCCTTATCAGGTGCTCTGCACCTGGATTGGAAATCAAGACTGCTTCTTTGTGTCAAAGTGACTTAGATCCTGAAGGCAAGACTGGGATGTTTCCTTCTTAATGATATAATTTCAAAGTTTCCAATAGCCTATGATTTTAGAGAACAAATTTCTCAGAAAGTAAGAAAGCAGTGGGTACTCAAAGAAAAGAGTCTTTATGACACTCTACAGCTGCTGTACGGCCTTGGGAGATTCATTTAACTTTGTGCAGAGTTTTAACTGTTTTTGTTCTCCCAGCCTGACGAAAGGCCAGGTAGGTTTTTTACTTTCTCACTCCAAGCTATTTTTTTCTTTATTTCTTTTTAAAAAGTGAGGCATCTCCTATTATATTTCTTAAACTTATTGTGATTACTGTGACATTGATAGACTCAGAAAAAAATCGAGCAAAATGAGAGCATGTCATGGGACCAAAAGAAGGTGGTTGTATTAATCCAATAGATCAAATTTTCTGCCTAACTCTAGAGCTGAATAATAATAGTGTCAATTGAGGTTATTGCTACAGAGAAGGATTTGATTCATCAAAGTATTCATTAAGTGATTACATTGTAATTGTGAGCTGCACTTCAGGACTCACATATATTATGTATGTTGGAAGCAATTTATAAACAGGGTCAATAATAATCACACTGACAGTGTTATTTTCAAAGAGTTTCATTTGCAGAACTGCTCTGTTAAAAGATAAATTTTTCATACAATTTAGGATCTTACAGCTTTATTGAGCAATTCATGAATTGAGCAGCATCCCATTCAGAAAGTAAAAGGGAGCTCCACGGAGGGAGTAGAAAGGAGAAGCTCATAGAGGGTGAACGGGGACAAGTGAGGAAATGTTCTAATTGGCTGACATTGACTTTCCATTTTACCTGCGGGGTGGGGAGGGGATCTTACAAAGCGGGGAGTGGATATACAATGACTAATATGGTATGCTCATCCATTCTGATAAGCTCTCTGAACTGAAACTGGTTTATCACTAGATGTTGCTTATCAGGGACCCTGTAGGGTGTGTTAGTTTTCTTGGAAAACCCCTGCAGGTCAATTGTTTTTGTCCTCTGGAAAAACCTTCTCAAAAAAGGGTTTTGCTCCCAGCAACACCCAATTCAGGTGACCATTTTGTTTTGTTTTCTAAACAGTTTTATTCACACACCATACAATCCATCTAAAGTGTACAATCAGTGACTCTTGGTATAATCACAGAGTTGTGCTTTCATCAACACAATCAATTTGAGAATATTTTCATTGCTCCAAAAGAGAAAAACCCCATGCTCCTTATATTCCCTATTATTTACACTTAGTATTGGTCTGGTAACTTTGTTACATTTGATGGAAGGACATTAAAATATTATTGTTAACTATAGTCCAAAGTGTGCATTAGGAGTATTTTCCCCACATACCATCCTATTATTAACACCTTGTAATAGTGACATATATTTGTTCTAGTTGGTGGAAGAACATTCTTATATATATGCTAGTAACCACTTTCACCATCCACAACAGGGTTCACTGTGTTATACAGTCCCTTCTTTCATCCTTTAGCGCTCCTTCTAGTGACATAACAACCCTAAACTTCCCTTTTCAACTATAATCACACACACAATTCAGCACATTACATGCATGATAATGTATTACCGTCACCACTATCCATTTCCAAACATTTACAATCAATCTTACTTTAAAATTCTGGACGTATTAAGCTTCAGTTCCCCATTCTCTACCCTCATTCTGTCTTCTGATAACCTATATTCTAGATATTAACTCCATGCGTTTGTTTATTATATTTTATTCATATTAGTGAGACCATAACATATTTGTCCTTTTGTGTCTGGCTTATTTCACTCAACATAACGTCCTCAGGGTTCATCCACATTGTTGTATGCATCAGGATTTCATTCCTTTTTACAGCTGAATAATATTCCATTGTATGTATATACCGCATTCTGTTTATCCATTCATCAGTTGATTGACACTTGGGTTATTTCCATCTTTTGGCAATTGTGAATAACGCTGCTGTGAACATTGGTGTGCAAATGCCTGTATGAGTCCCTCCCTGCTTTCTGTTATTCTGTGTATATACCTTCTAGAGGATTGACAGATCATATGGCAATTTTATACTTAGCTTCCTGAGAAACTGTCAAACTGTCTTCTACAGTGCCTGCACCATTTTACATTCCAACCAGCAATGAATAAGTGTTCCTATTCTCCACATCCTCTCTAAGACTGGTGGTTTAACCTCCTTTTTTTAATAGTAGTCATTCTAGTAGGTGTGAAATGATATCTCATTGTGGTTTTGATTTGCATTTCCCTAATAGCTAGTTGAAGTTGAGCATCTTTTTCACGTGCTTTTTAGTCATTTGTATTTCCTCTTTGGAAAAATGTCTATTTGTGTCTTTTGCCCATTTTTAAATTGGGTTTTTTATCTTTTTATTTTGTCTTTTATTGTTAACTTGTAGGATTTCTTTACATATTCTGGATATTAAACCCTTATTGGATATATGGTTTCCCAGTATTTTCTCCCATTTAGTAGGCTGCCTTTTCACCTTCTTGATAAAGTCTTTTGGAGGACAAAAATATTCAATTTTAAGGAGGTCCCATATATCTATTTTTTTCTTTCATCACTTGTACTTTGGAGGTAAGTTCTAAAATACTACCACACAACAAAATCTTGATGAAGCTTCCCTACATTTTATTCTAGGAGTTTTATGGTCCTATTTCTTATATTTGGTCTTTGATCCATTTTATAGTATGTGAGATAGGTGTCATCTTTCATTCTTTTGGATATGGATATCCAGTTCTCCAGCACCATTTATTGAAGAGATGGTTCTATCCCAGTTGAGTGGATTTGGGAGCCTTGTCAAAGGTAAATTGACCATAAATTTGTGGGTCTATTTCTGAACTCTCAATTTGGTTCCATTGATCACTATGTCTATCTTTATGCCATTACCATGCTGTTTTGACCACTGTACCTTTGTAATATGCTTTAAAGTCAGGAAATGTGAGTCCTCCAACTACATTCTTCTTTTTCCAGATGTTTTTGGCTGCTCGAGGCCCCTTACCCTTCCAAATAAATTTGATAATTAGCTTTTCCACTTCTGCAAAGTAGGCTGTTGGAATTTTGATTGGTATTGCATTGACTCTGTAGATTAATTTTGGTAGAATTGATATCTTAACGAAATTTAAGATATCCATGAACATGAAATGTCCTTCTGTATATTTAGATTTTCTTTGATTTCTTTTAGCAATGTTTTATAGTTTTCTGAACACAGGTTTTTACACCCTTGGTTAAGTTTATTCCTAGATATTTAATTCTTTTAGTTGCTACTGTAAATGGATTTTTTTTCTTTATTTCCTCCTTGGATTGCTCATTACTAGTGTATGGTAACACTGCTAATTTTTGTATGTTGAACATGTATTCCACCACTTTGCTGAACTTGTTTATTAACTCTAGTAGTTTTCCCATAGGTTTTTTGGGACTTCCTAAATATAGGATTGTGTAATCTGCAAATAGTGAAAGTTTTACTTCTTCCTTTCTGATTTGGATGACTTTTATTTCTTTTTCTTGCCTAATTGCTCTGGCTAGAACTTCTAGCAGAATTTCAAATAACAGTGATGACACTGGGCATTCTTGTCTTGTTCCTGATCCTAGAGGGAAAGCTTTCAGTCTCTCACCATTGAGTATGGTGTTAGCTGGATTTTTCATGGATGCCCCTTATCACGTTGAGGAAGTTTCCTTCAATTCCTATCCTTCAAGTGTTTTTATCAAGAAAGGATGTCAGGTTTTGTCAAATGTGTTTTCTGCATCAAGCAAGATGATCATGGAGCTTTTCCCCTTCGATTTGTTAATGTGATATGTTACTTTAATTGAGTTTCTTGTGTTGCACCACCCAGGCATACCTGGAATAAAAGCCACTTGATCATGATGTATAATTCTTTTAATGTGCTATTGGATTCAATTTTCAAGTATTTTGCAAATTGATCCTCCATTTAGATGTTTTTAGATGTTCTGCCTATTGATGAGAGTAGTGTACTGAAGTCTCCAACTACTATTGTAGAGACATCTATTATTCCCTTCAGTTTTGCCAGTGTTTGTCTCATGTACTTTGGGGCACCCTGCTTAGGTGCATAAATATTTGTGATTGTCATTTTTTTCTTGGTGGATTGCCTCTTTTATTAATATTTAATGTCTGTCTTAGTCTCATATTTTTGCTTTTTTTCTGTACTAGTGTCATACCTTAGAAGTATATCATGCAAGCACCTATCTATATTTGCATTTAAAGCCTATTTTGTCCAATATTATTGGAGCTACCCCAGCTGTTTTTTAGTTACTATTCATGGAATATCTTTTTCCAGCCTTTCACTTTCAACTTATTTGTATCACTCAGTCTAAAATGAGTCTCTTGTAGACCGCATATAGAAGGATCATATTTTTTTATTCATTCTGTCAATCTGTGTCTTTGACTGGGGAGTTTAATCCATTAACATTCAGTGTTATTACTGAAAAGGCATTCCTTACTTCAACATTTTATACGTTGGCTTTTATTTGTCATATCTTACTTTTGTCTCTCTTTTTACCCTGTTAGTTACCCTTACTGATAATCTTCATTTCTACCTTCTACTCCAAGCCTCTCTCTCTTGTCTTTTCTTTTCAGCCTGCAGAACTCCCTTTAGTATTTCTTTTAGGGCAAGTCTCTTGTTAAAGAACTCTCTCAGCTCCTATTTATTGGTAAATACTTTAAACTCTCCCTCATTTTTGAAGGGTAGTTTTGCTATATAAAGAATTCTTGGCTGGCAATTTTTCTCTTTCAATATCTTAAATATATCATACCACTACCTTCTCACCTCCATGGTTTCTGATGAGAAATTGGCACTTAGTATTATTGAGCATCACTTGTATGTGGTGAATTACTTTTCTCTTGTTGCTTTCAGAATTCTCTCTTTATCTTTGGCATTTGACATTTTGATTAGTATGTGTCTTGGAGCGGGTCTATTTGGATTTGTTCTGTTTGGAGTACATTGCATTTCTTGGACATGTATATTTATATGTTTTAAGAGTTGGGAAATTTTCAGCTATTATTTCATCAAATATTTTTCTGTCCCTTTTCCCTTCTCATCTCCTTCTGTGACACAGATGATGTACATGTTTGTCTACTTCATGCTGTCATTCAATTCTGAGACCTCGTTCAGTTTTTTTCCATTCTTTTCTCTATCTGTCCTTTGTTAAATTTCCAGTGTCCTGTATTCTAGCTCACTGATCTTTTCTTCTGTCTGTTCAAATCTGCTGTTGTATGCCTCTAGTGTATTTTTAATCTCATGTACTGTGCTTTTCATTCCCATAAAATCTGTTAGTTTTTTCTGCATGCCTTCAAATTCTTCTTTATGTTCACCCAATGTCTTCTCAATGTCCTTTATCTCTTTAGCCATATTTTCCTTCAACTTCTTGAATTGACTTAGATTTGTTCGAACATCTTTGATTAGTTGTTCCAAATTCTGTATTTCCTCTGACTTTTTAATTTGTTCCTTTGACTGGCTATATCTTCCTGTTTCTTAATATGGCCTGTAATTTTTGGCTGATATCTGGACATCTGATTATCTTGATGAGTTTATTTGGAGAGTTGATTTGTCTCTCTTGTCTAGCATTTTGTTGTGGATTGGGTTTGTGTTAGGGCTCTTCTTTAATAGTTGTTTCATCAGTATTTCCCAGTCAAAACAGGGCCAGGAATCCACACAGGGCCACATACCAGATCCAAAGAGCCTTAGGGAGAGGTTTAGGATAGACTCCAAAAAGCCTTTTCTTTTTCTTTTTTCTTTTTTTTTCTCTTCAGCTTCCCAAGGCTGTGCTTTCCTGACAAGCCCAGCAGATGGCATTCTTCAGTAATCTATTCCCCACAGCCCTAGAAAGGCAGGGTATCTTTAGCTCTTCGCTGGCTCTACTTCTGATGCATGTTGAAACAATGGCCCACTGGTGCCTGACCAGACAGGATAGAACAGCGGGATCCTGTCATCTAAATTCACTGGCCAAAAGCTGGACCAGTGCTGGGCCATGTCCCCTTCTCTTCTTGGAGTGGAGGACTCCCATGGCCCTCCCTGTCCACAGCAGCTGGCCAGGAAACGATTGGACCATCAAAAGCTGTTTGCCTGGAGGGTAGGGGATGGGACCCAGGAGCTGTGGCCAGTTACTGACACTTTTGCTGCAGTTTTTCAATCTCTTTGTCCCACCCTTCCCTGGATCTGCACAGTACTCCCCTAGTCTCTGGAGCCCCAGAATAGTAGATTTGGACAGTTTCTGTCTGTCCACTTGCTGTCTGGGGGAGAGGAATGAGCCCAGCAGTCCCCTCCCCATTCTGCCACCTTCCCAGAAGCCCGGCCATTTTGTTTTACTTAGCACTCTGCCTGAGAAGTAAATCAATACTATCCACCATGGACAGAGACTCAGGAACTGTGCAGACTAGAGTTGGAGGAATACTTAAGTTAGGATTTCTCTACCCTTCCCAGTGGCTTCCCCACCCAAATTTTGAAGCTGTCTAGATATTTTTCCTCTCGGGTTCACTCCAGGACTTTGTCAATGGAGCAGTGTGAGAACTACCTGGTTAAAAAAGGTGGGGAGGCAGTGTTCAGATCTTCCTGCCTTATTTTTGTATAAATAACAGGAAAAACAAATCGGGAGGAGAAGCGTTGAAAAGCAATGTGGTAGAGTCGTAGTACATGTGCATTTAACTATGTATAATTACATATGTAAGACAGAGAGAGAATGAGAATGAGAACAATCATTTAAGGAATGCAGGAAATTCTGCTCTCCACTCTGCTCCAAGAGTGCAGACCCCAGAGGGTGAGCCCCGGGAGGAAGAAGCCACAGGAGTCTGCTATTCCTGCAGGCTCTTTCAGTTCCAGGGCCTTTCAGTGTAAGTACTCCCTCTCCCCCGCATGATTCCAATGTTTAGAATGAACTTGGCTGTCCAGTGTGGTAGCCTCTAGCCACACGTGCCTATTTAAATGAATTAAAATTAAAATCTCAGGTTTCCTTTTTCTTTTACTCTCTCTAGCCACATTTCAAGTGCTCATTAGCCACAGAGCAGATACAGAACATTTCCATCATCACAGAAAATTCTAATGGATAGCGCTGGTTTAGAAATATGCATTTTAAAAATACATCATGGGGCTAGAACACAAGACAAGAATCCAATAAAGAAACAACCCAGCACTTCCAATGCAGAAGGAAGAAATTTAAATTGAGTTAGATGTGGTATGGAGATCCTCAAGGATCATTCTCAAGAGATGGTCAAAGCTAATTTTGATTAAACTCGATTTTCTCTTCACTTACTGATTTGGCTGTAATCTCTACCTACATTACAGATTAAGATGCATGCTTTTCAAGTTGAAAGCTGGAAACCTGGGATATGGTATGCCAAAGTGTGGTGGGTGGACCACCGGCCATAGAATGACTGCAGATGCTTATTTAAAAGCAGATTCCTGGGCCACACACCAGGTCTACTGAGCTAGAATCTCTGGAATCTGCATTATTCATTGCTTTCTCTCATGATTTCTTGTGGACTAGTGTTTGAGGATACCATTTAGGAACCAGAAGCTGGGAAGTTGAAGGAGTGATACACTTCCAAACAGGCTTAGGTATGAAAAGAGCAGGTTATGTGAACTAATTTAAACAGCCTATTCCTTGTGCCTAGTTCACTGCTTTGTGCATTTCCTGGCTTCTAATAAGGGATGTAGATTTGCATTCATCTTGTACCATCTGCCTGGAGTGCCCTGGAGGGCTTTTAGTCACTCTTCAAAACCCAACCTCATCACCTCTTCCAGGAAGCTTCCCTACCTACCCAGATAATTACTCCTTCCTGTACATCACTTTGCCTTCTACTTTGTCAATTGATTAAGATATTAGTAATAATAGTTTTGCATCATTGAGCTCTTAACAGTATTCCAGGCTCTGTGCTAATGCTTTACATGGATTAATCCATTTAACACTCACAAAGAACCCTGTGAAATAGGTACTACTGATTTCCCCATTTGACAGATGCAAAAAAGCAAAGTGACTTATATAACTAGAAAGAAGTAGAGTAGGAACCAAACTCAGGTAGGTCTGTCTTAAACCCAAGCCCATGGCTCTTAACTATTATACAGTATTTTATGTTCATTTATTTGTCACTGAGTACCCTTCACCAAGACAGTGAAGCCCTAGAGGTTGGCAGATAAATATCTTATCCATCTTTGGCTGCCCAGTGCCTAGTATAGTGCCTGGCATATTGTGAGTGGCAAGTATCATTTGCTGAATAATTGAATTTTTTATTGTGGTAAAATACACAAAACAAAATTTACCATATTTTAAGTGTACAATTCAGTGGCATTTAGTACATTCATAAGTTGCGCAACCATCACCGCTATCTAGATCTTGAACTTTTCCATCACCCAAAAACAGAAACCCCATACCCGCTAAGCAATCACTTCCAATTCATCTTTCCACCCAGACCCCAGAAATCACTAATCTGCTTTCTGTCTCTATGGATTTGTCTATTCTGGATATTTCATATAAGCGGGATCATGGAATATGTGGCCTTTTGTGTCTGGCATAACGTTTTCAAGGTGCACCCATGTTGTAGTGTGTAGCAGAACTTTATTTCACTTTATGGCTGCTTGATAGTCCTTTTATGGATATACCACATTTGGTTTATCCATTCACATGTTGATAGACATACGGGTTGTGAATAATTGAATTGTAATGGAACACAGATAGATACTTCTTGGATCTCCTTATCCCACCTTTTAAATGAAGACCCATTCATTCTAAAATGACAAACAATGAAGAGCATAGGAGAGACAGAAAATTGAAGACAGACAGGATGTTTGCCTTCCCAACTCACCATCCTCCTCTTCTCTCCTCAAACCTCTCCCCTCAATCATCCAAGCTGCATGCCAGTTCTAAGATACCACAAGACCCACTTGATTTCGACCCCAGGCTGCCTCATGTATATCCCAACAAATGCGTCTTATCCTCCAGTATCCCTGGTCATGAGTAGGCTCTATAACTTAAGGCTCCCTGAAGAATCCCATGGCTTCCCCACCTTGACACTCCCTCCTTGTTTTTGCACCTTTGGGCATGTCTTCACTTTCTCTTTGCACAGCAAATACCTTGATTCATTTACCAAAAGGCCTGGGGAGGAAAACTCAGGGCAGGAGACAGATTCAATCCTTCTAAACTGGGTTTCTACCTGTTATGACCTATGATGCCCTCCGTGTGAATTTTGGTTTCCTCCAATGACCCTTATTATCATTTCCAAATGACTTCCTTAATTCTTTGATGTATCCCCAGAATCCCTTCTACAACTTTCCATAATGTAAGGTTTTCCTCCTTCCTCTGTTTTTCATTGCTAGGGTATAGATAGGCTACTGATTTTGGGGTGTTGATCTCATACCCACCACTGCTGAATCCATTTATTAGCTCTGGGAGCTGTGTTGTATATTTTTCAGAATTTTCTGTATATGGGATCATGTCATCTGCAAATAGAGAAAGTTATACTTCTTTCTTCCTGATTTGGATGCCTTTTATTTCTTTTTCTTGCCTAATTGTTCTGGCAAGAACTTCCAGTACAACATTGAATAACATTGGTGACAATGGGCATCCTTGTCTTGTTCCTGATCTTAGAGGAAAAGTTTTCAATCTGTCACTATTAAGTAGGATGTTTTCTGTGGATTTTTCATATGTGCCTTTATCAGTTGAGAATGTTTCCTTCTATTCCTAGTATTCTAAGTGTTTTTATCAATAAGGGGTACTGAATTTCTTCAAATACTTTTCTGCATCAATTGAGATGATCATGTGGTTTTTTTCCTTCATTCTGTTAATTTGGTTTGTTACATTAATTTATTTTCTTATGTGAAACCAACTTGCATACCAGGGATAAATTGCACTTGATCATGGTGTATAATTCTTTTAATATGCTGTTGAGGCTTTTGGCATCTATATTCATAAGGAATATTGGTCTGTAGTTTTCTTTTCTTGTGGTATCTTTATCTGGCTTTGGTATGAGGGTGACGTTGGCCCGGTAGAATTAGGGTGTGTTCCCTCCTCTTCAAAGTTTTGGAAGAGTTTGAACAGAATTGGAGTTAAGTCTTCTTGGAATGTTTGGTAGAATTCCCCTGTGAAGCCATCTAGTCCTGGGATTTTCTTTGTTGAGAGCTTTATGATTACTGATTCAGTTTTTTACTAATAGTTCATTACTAATAATTGAGATCTTCCATTTATTCTTGAGTCAATGTAGGTATTTTTTGTTTAAGAATTTGTCCATTTCATCTAGGTTATCAAATTTATTGGTATACAGTTGTTCATAGTATCCTCATATCCTTTTTATTTAGTGGGGTTAGTAATAATGTCCTCCTTTTCATTTCTGATTTTCATTATTTGTGTCCTCTCTCTTTTTTTCTTTGTCAGTGGAGGCAAAGGTTTGTCAATTTGTTGATCTTTTCAAAGAACCAACTTTTGGTTTTGTTGATTCTATTGTTTTTGTTTGCTTTGTAGTTCAATTATCTCCTCTCTAATTTTTGTTATTTCCTTCCACTGCTTGCTTTGGGTATAGCATACTCTTCTTTTTCTAGTTCTACCAGTTTTGGTGTTAGGTCTCTGACTGGTGATCTTTCATCTTTTTAAATGTAAGCATTTAGAGCTATAAATTTCCCTCTCAGCATTGCCTTTGCTGCATCCTATACTTTTGGTATGTTGTATTTTCATTTTCATTTGCCTCAAGAAAATTTCCTAAGTTCTTTCTGATTTCCTCTTTAGTCTACTGGTTGTTTAAGAGTATGTTGTTTAATTTCCATATATTTGTGAATTTTCCATTTCTCTCTCTGTTGTCAATTTTAGCTTCATTCTGTTGTGGTCAGAGAATATACATTTTATGATTTCAATATTTTTAAATTTATTTAGACTTGTTTTGTGATCCATCATATGGTCCATCCTGGAGAATGACCTATGTACACTCGGGAAGAATGTGAATTCTGTTTTTGTTGGGTGAAGTATTCTACATAAGTCTTTTAGGTCTAGTTGGTTAAGAGTATCACTCAAGTCTTTAATTTCCTTATTCGTCTTCTGACTAGATGTTCTATGAATTATTGAGAGTGGTATATCAAAGTCTCCAACTATTAATGTAGAACCATCAATTTCTCCCTTGAAATCTGTCAGTATGTGCTGTATATATTTTGGGTCTCTGCTGTTAGGTGCATATATATTTATAATTGTTACATCTTGTTGAATTTTTCCCTTTATCAGTATATAGTGGCCATCTTTGCACCTTGTAACTGTTTTTGAATTGAAGTCTATTTTGTCTGTTACTAGTGTAGCTACCCCAGCTCTCTTTTGGTTCTTACTTGCATGGCATATCTTTTCCATCCTTTCACTTTCAAACTACTTGTGTCTTTGGATTTAAGGTGAATTTCTTGTATACAGCATATTGTTGGGTTATTTGTTTATTTATTTATTTATGTAGTGGTGGATCATGCTTTTTTATCCATTCTGTCAAACTCTGCCTTTTGACTGGAGAGTTTAATCCATTTACATTTAAAGTAACTACTGATAATACACGACTTTCTTATGCCGTTTTGTCTTTGATCTTCATAAGTTTTAGATGTTTTTTGTGCTTCAATTTTCCATTAATGCCTACTTTCATGTTTATATGATTTTTTGTATTATGTCTTTTTGGGTCCCTTCTCACTTATCACTGTATATATTTTTCTTATATTTTCTTTGTGGTTACCATGCGGCTTAAATTTTATATCCTAAATCTATACCAATCATGTTGATTTGCTACTAACTTGATTTCAAGAGCATGCACATATATTAATCCTATACTCTTCTGTCCCCTAAGCTTTTTGTTGTATTTGTTGCAAATTATATCTTTATGTATTGCATACCTATACCAAGAGTCATCATTACTTTTTATTCTTTTACATTTTAGAAACTGTAAGAAGTAAAACATGAAGTTACAAACAAAAGTAAAAAACAATGGGACTAGCATTTATAATTACCCATATTACCTTTATTGGACATCTTTATTTCTTTATGCTACTTTGATCCACTGTCTAGTGTCCTTCCCTTTCAATCAGAAGAATTCCTTTTAGCATTGCTTGTAGAGGGGGTCTAGTGGTGATGAACATCCTCAGGTTTTCTTCATTTGGGAATGTCTTAATATCTCCCTCATTTTTGAAAGACAGATTTGCCAGATATAAAATTCTTGGTTGGCTATTTTTTTCTTTGGCACTTTATTTTGTCTCATTGTCTTCTTGCCTCTATGGTTTCTGGTGAGAAACCATTCAGCACTTAATCTTATTGGGACTCCTTTGTACATAACACATTGCTTTTCTCTTGCAGCTTTGAGAACTTTCTCCTTGTCCTTGGCATTGGACAATTTGACTACTATTTACCTGGATGTGGATTTCTTCAAGTATATCCTATTTGGGTTTGTTCGGCTTCTTATATGTGTATATTCATGTTTTTCTTAAATTTGAGGAAGTTTTCTACCATTATTTCTTTGAATATTCCTTCTGCCCTTTTTTCTTTCTTCTCCTTCTGGTATTCTCAGAATGCATATATTAGTATGCTTGGTGGTGTCCCACAGGTCTCTTAGGTTCTGTTGACTTTTTAAAATTATTTTTTTCTTACTAATCCTCAGCCTAAATCACTTCAATTGTCTTGCCTTTTGAGTTCACTGATACTTTCTTCTTTCAGCTCCAATCTACTGTCAAAACCCTCTAGACCACTTTGACTTCCTTGTTTCTTACACTGCTTTAGCTGTCTGCAACTTGCTTCTGCCTCAGGGCAAGTTCTTGGAAAGCAAGCCAGAGAACAGTGTCCTGATTCATTCTTTCAGGCTGCTACCTGATAGACTGGCACCGACATACAGGTACCCCAGCATGTGTATAGGGGTTACTCTGCTCCTTCTGGAAAGCACCAGACACCCAAATTGGGAGCGCTGGCTGGTTCCATGCCGCACCATTAAGTGGGGAGGGGCCAGCAAGGGCACCAGGAGCTTCTCTTACCATTGTAAATGCTTCATTTTCTTGAGTTGGCATTTGCCCAGTTATTTTAACCCTTTAACTGTTTTCCAGAGTGTGCTAATTTGAATGTATTGTGTCCCCCAAACGCCATTATCTTTGCTGTAGTCTTGTGGGGCAGACGTTTTGGTGCTGAGTAGATTTGCTTGGAATGTGCCCCACCCAGCTGTGGGTGATGACTCTGATGAGCTATTCCCATGGAGGCATGGCCCCACCCATTCAGGGTGGGCTTTGATCAGTGGAGCCATATAAATGAGCTGACTCAAAGAGAAGGAACTCAGTGCAGCTGTGAGTGATGTTTTGAAGAGGAGCAAGCTTGCTAGAGAGGAACGTCCTGGGAGAAAGCCGTTTTGAAACCAGAACTTTGGAGCAGATGCCAGCCACGTGCCTTCCCAGCTAACAGAGGTTTTCCGGACGCCATTGGCCATCCTCCAGTGAAGGTACCCGATTACTGATGTGTTACCCTGGACACTTTATGGCCTTAAGACTGTAACTGTGTAGCCAAATAAACCCCCTTTTTATAAAAGCCAATCCATCTCTGGTGTTTTCCATTCTGCAGCATTAGCAAACTAGAACACAGAGATTTAAGGAAGATGGCTCTGCCAGTTTTTGTTAGTTGTACCAAGATCCTGGGTAGGGGGCGAGGGGAGGAGATGACACCCTGGAGCAGCTATGCCACCGTCTTTTTTTTTTAATTATTGTGATAACATTTATAACATAACAATTTCCATTTTATCCATTTGAAGGGTACAATTCAGTAGCATAATTACATTCACAATGTTGTGCAACCATCAGCACCATCGATTATCAAAACATTTCATCATCCCAAACAGTAACTCTTTCCCCATCAAGCAATAACCCCCATGCCCTCCTCTCTCCAGCCCCCAATAACCTCAAATTGACTTTCGGTCTCTATGAACTTGTTTAGCCTACGTATTTAAGTGGAATCATGCAATATTTGTCATTTTGTGTCTGGCTTATTTCATACAGTATTGGTTTTTTAGTGTGAGTTTAAGCATTTTTTCATAATAGGTATCATATTGTACACATTTTGCAACTTATTTTTGCCCCTTCATCATCAAGTTTTTTGAGATCTGTCCTTATTGATGTATTTAGATCTGGTTCATTCCTTTTTGTTGCTGAATAGTATTCTGTCATATTTTTTTAATCCATTCTCCAATTGTTGGGCATTTGGATTATTTCCAGTTTCAGCTATTTCCAACAGTGCTGTAATGAATTCTCTCTTTACCCATCTCTCGGCACTCACCTGGGAGGGTTTCTCTGGGGCAGGGCTTCCCAGTCCTTTTCAAATCAGGCTCACGGAGGCAATGGAAACAGAATTACCAGGCTGCTCTCCGTCAGAGGCAACAACAGGTCCAGGGCCAAGGGGTAACCTGGCCCAACCTACTGACCTGAGGCCTGAGGGCATCAGTCGTCAGCTCACCACTCATTCACTCAGCCACCCACAGGCTGGGGGGTTCAAATCAAGGGAATGTGCTTAGAAATGGAATTGCTGGATCAGTACAGGCACATCTTTAGTCAATGCTAGGTACTGCAAAATGCCTTCCAAAGGGGTTGTAGCAATTTATATCCCCACTAGCAGCATACAAGAGTTCCTGTTTCCTAATGGTGGAAACAACCCAAATGTTCATCAGCAGATGAATGGATAAACAAAATGTGCTATATACAGACAACGGAATATTTTTAAGTCATAAAAAGGAATGAAGTTCTGATACATATTATGATATGGATAAAACTTGAAAACATTATACTCAATGACAAAAGCCAGACACAAAAGGACAAATATTGCATGATTCCACTTGTATGAAATATCTAGAATAAGCAAATTTATAGAGACCAAAGGTTAGTAGGAACTGGGTGGAGAGGAAATGGGGAGTTATTGCTTAATGGGTAGAGTCTCTAGGGATGATGAAAAATTTTAGTAATGAATGGTGGTGATGGTTGCACAATATCTTGAATGTAATTAATGGCAATGAATTATAAAAAATGGTTAAAATGGGATACTTTGTGTTTTATATATGTATGTTACCACAATACAAATTTGTAAAACATTTTTTAAAAAGAGTTCTTGTTTCCTACATATTCACCAACACTTGGTGTTAATCAGACTTTTTAATTTTTGTCAATCTGATGTGTGTGAAATACAAGATCACTATTTCCTTTCATTTAGTTTGCTTTTCTGTGGTAACAAGTGATGATAAGTGTGTTTGTATATGTTGGGCATTCAGGTTTCTTTCTTCCTTTTTTTTTTCCATTTTGTCTTTTTCTTTTTGATTTGCAGTAGCTCATTATATAGTCTGGCCAACTTTACTCACAGTATGTATTGAAATATCATTCATAGTGTCTGGCTTGTCTTCTCAATTGTTTATGGTGACTTATTTTCATACATAAAATTTTTACTTTGCTATATGCAAATTTATCAGTTTCTGATTAGACTTAAAGACGTGAAAGACCCTTGGCCCTCTCTCTTTGACTGTAAGCAACATGCCTGGATCACCTTAGCGTCCCCAGTGCCTGGCACACGATAAGCATTCAGCACACGTTTGTGGAAATGAATGGAATCTAAGTACAAAATAATAAAATTTTTCAAGTGAAATGTTTTTGTCCCTTCCCCCCACTCACACTCTCCCCCATGTTTATTTCTGGACACAAAACAAAGCAAAACCAAACCTCAAACTACCCAGAAAGGAAAACAATAAAGAAGAGAATAAGTGGGGTGGGAATCAAGCCCAGAGAGGCATGAGCAGTTCTGGGTGCAAGATCCTCTCCTATCACCTTTTGCTAGTTCCCAGAATATTGATGAAGCTGCCTAGAGGGGCAACCCCCATTGCAGAAGGTGTCAGAGAACCAGATGGCTGTTAATGAATCAATGAGGCAAGAATAATCACAGTGAAATGAACTGAGGACAGAGACAGTTTTAAACTTCCTCCTGCCTGGAAAACTGCATATTAAGCTTGTGTAGATTCATAGGCTATAAATGTCTAATCATACATTGTAAATGTCTAATCAGCTTTCCTGAGCTTGCCCCAACTCTTGTCATGACCTTGACAAAGATGGTATCAATTAACAGAGGCCAGTCACTTTTGGGAGGCCCAGAAGTCAGGAAGAGGCAGTGGAACCCCAAGTCACATGGACCTATCAGGTATTTTGATTTTCTCCAATTCCTTGGGAAATCCAAGGGGTAGATTGTACATGTTGGACGAAAACAAACGAACAAAACTATAGAAAAATAGACCTTACTTTTGCCCACAAGTATGTGTACATCCAACTCTGAATCATTTTCTGAACAAGACTGCATATTTGTTATTATTGAGTTGACAAACTATCTTTCTGCATAAATTGCATACTGTTCTGGAGCTAAAGAACACAGTATCATTTTTGCTATTAAGCATTCTAACAGAGGCTTCTGATCCTAGGTTGAGTTGTGTTGGTTGTGCTAATATCAATTTCCAGGAAATTACTTCAGGATCAGGAAAATGTTTGTTGGCCCTTGACAGACTCACAAGGAATTGAAATTGAATGAATGAATGAATTGGTGTGTATTCTACTACCAAAGAGAAGTGCTATGATCACATATTTGTATAATATATGCATTATTTATAGGCTAGCTATGCAGCTCAAAACTACTGAATCTTGGTGAGGCTTTCCTCTTTCCACTTGCAACGCATCTTCCCAACAAGGGGTCTGTAAAAATGTGCAGGGGGCTCTGGAATGACAGGTGTCAGGCTCTTGAGTGCAAAACATAATAAGCAACATGTTTGTACCCCAAGAACAATGATCCCTGATTTCTGCAGAATGAATCAACTTTTCATCTGAGTCAACGGATTATTACCAGGTTTTTTTCCTCTGCTCTCTTAGTTATGGATCTTTTAGTCACAAAACGGATGAAATGAGGCAAGCACCAGCAATGAAACAGCTGTTTCAGATGCAAATCAATAAGCCAGTTCAACCTGGGGGCTGCTGCTGTTTAGACACTGTTTAGGGCCGGGCTCTGCTCACTCAGGGAGCAAAACTAGGCCGTGATGACAAAGAAATACTAATGGCTCTTAAGGGTCCCGGTAGCTCCACTCTGAGATCTTAGGCGGGGGTGAACCAGTTTACAGGGAAACGCAGGGGGTCAGAGATTCTTAACACCTAGATTTTAGCCACAGGAGGCAACCGCAATTTCATCAGCTTCACTGAATATAAGCTCTTCCTCCAGATGGACGGGCTTGGAAAACAAGGTCTGCTAAATGACGTAAAAGATTTACTCACCGGAGCATCTCTGTTTCCTGGGGAAACCAGAACGACTGGTTTTTCAGAGCAGTTCATTGAAAAGGCAGTTAAACCCCAAGAGCTAGTTACAAAGCCAATTTCGGCAGCTGAACTGGTTGGCTGACTCTCCTTCAGACAGAGCTCTCAGGCGCCATGCCATGTTTATCATACGGGCATTGCTAAGTTTCAGCATCCTCTTCCTCTAACATCAATTCAGTCTTTCCTTACCTTTTTTTGCAATTATTTTTATTGGAGCAGTTGTAAGTTTGCAGAAAATCATGCAGAAAGTAGAGTTCCCATATACATTCCCCCTCAAACACACAGCTTTCTCTTTTATTAACACTTTGCACTAGTGTGGTATCTTTGTTACAACTGATGAAACCATAATATCATGGTTATAATATTAGCTATAGTCCATAGTTTACATTACAGTTCACTCTGTGTTGAACAGTTCTATGGCTTTTTTATTTTTTTAATTTTTATTCTGGTACTATATATATATATGTACACAACCTAACATTTCCCATTTTATCCACTTCTAGATATACAATTCAGTGGTGTTAATTCCATTCACAATGTTGTGCCACCATTACCAGCACCTATTACCAAAACTCTTCCATCACCCCAAACAGAAGCTCCACACCACCAAGCATTAACACCCCCATTTCCCACCTCCCACCCTGTCCCTGGTAATCTGTATTCTAGTTTCTGACTCTATGAATTTGCTTCTTCTAATTATTTCGTATCAGTGAGCTCATACAATATTTGTCCTTTTGTATCTGGCTTATTTAACTCAATAAGATGTCTTCAAGGTTCATCCATGTTTTAGCATCCATCAGAAATTCATTCCTTTTTTTCCCCTGCCTTTTTTATCTTGCACGATTCAGTCTTTGTGAAGCATTGTTTATATATTTTGTGAATCATCAGGCCCCCCCTTTTCCTGTTTTTTTTCTGCCTACTGGCAGCTTCTGAATCATTTCATTCCAAAATGCATTTCCACTAATCCAGCCTTAAAAACAATACTCGGTGAAATTTGGTGATGGTTGCACCGGTCTGTGAATACACTAAAGCCACTGAATTGTGAACTTTGAGTGAATGAATTGGATGACAGGTGAGTTATACCTCAATAAAGCTGTGAAAAACAGAGCAAATGAAACAAGAAAGTTAAGTCAATGAGCAGAACCAGTCAACTTAATGCAATATTGGTTGCCAATTCTAACAAAATGTTTCATGGGTCACGAAATTGAGCAGCAAAAGCATATTTTCTGCCCATTTTAGTTACCTGGACTAACATTCTACTCTGGTGCTAAATTTCTGTGAATAATTCAGAGTTGGCTATACATTGTAAGAATGAAAACCCAATAGGCTTCAGTAGTTCCCTTCTGAGTAGTACTGAACACTGTAATTGAGACCCTCAAATCTTTTTTATTTTATTTTATTTTTTTGCTTAAGATAGATGACTATCTCTAGGCTAGCAGTTCTCAAGCTTGGTCTTACAGAAGATCAGAGGAATGTATTTGAAATATACCAGTGCCAGGTCTGACCCGAGACCAATTAAATCAGAATCTCTAAGGACGGGTCATGCTTAAAGTTCTCCCAGGTGAAAAACACTGGTTTAAGAGATCCCCTTTGCCAGAGATGGGGTTCAGGATGATCATGTGACCTAGTTCAGGCCAATGAGATGACAGGAGGAACGTGGTGGAGGGTTTCTGGAAAAGTTTCCTCACTCTTGGGAGAGGGCAGCAGGCTGGGATACTCCTTTGTTTCTATCGACTTGGCATCTAGAACTCCTGCAGCCATCTTGCCACCAGCCTGAGGATGAAGCCAACGCTGATGTTAACAACTGGCAATCTTGGGATTCTAGCTAGGTAGGTGAGTCTTTGTGATTCTTTGTAGTGTTCTGTATTTATAAAATTCTCAATGGTGGAAAAAAAAAACACCCCTCTTCCCCAGGGCTACCCAGCCCCAAACAAATTTAATTAAGGCAGGCAGCAAAAACCTTTTGATAAAGCCTTGGGGACCCAGGCTAAAATCCAGGTAATTTCACATGGCCTCTAAGAGCTTGGAAAACATGGCTTTTTGTTAGTATGAGAGTTTAATCGCTTAACTTTTTTACTTTGAAATAACAACAGACTCACACGAAGTTGCAAAAATATCACAGAGGGGTCCCATGTACCCATCACCCAGCTTCCCCCAATGGTGACATCTTACATAACTACAGTACATCATAAACCAGGACATGGGCACAATACCATTAACTAGACTTCAGACCCTACTTGGATTTCTTCAGTTTAACCTTTCTTTTAGTTTTCATTTCTTTAAATTACAAAAAAGCAATTTGTTTGTTGTAGGAAAATCTAAACTCAAAAGCATACTAGGTGAAAAACTGTAGTCTCCCCCCCCGACTCTCCTCCCTACTTCCAATCCCACCCTACAAATATATCTAGCATTTATTATTTAAGATGTAATTGTGCACACTTTTAAAATTTTTATAACCTACAAAGAGATATGTATTTTCCCTTTTTTCAGCAAACGTTTGCTGAGCACGTTTTCTATGCCAGACGATGTTCTAGGTGCTTGGAACATGATAGAGAACAAGACAGACTCGTAGAATTAATTTTCTAATGGGAGGAGATGGGCAGTAAGCATGGAAATGAATGATAGTTTCAGCTGGTGCTAAGTGCTGTGAGAAAAACAAACAGGGTAAGAGACTAGGGAGCAGTGGGTTTGTGCAGAGCCAGGGTGACCAGGGGAGGCCTCTGAGCTGAAGACAGAACATGTGAACAAAATGATAAGGAGCTAGAGGCAAAGATCTGGGGGATAGAACATTCCAGGAAGAGGAAAACTGGGGGTACTAGATACATTGATCTACAATATAGTCTAAGTATACTAGATATATTACTTTTTTCCCCTACTTTACCATATATTATAAATATATTTCCATATCAGCACCTAGTTTTTGTTTATTCTTTTAATAGCTGCATATTATTCCATAATATTGATATTCCATCACATATTTAATCATTTCCCTACCGATGGATATTTAGGTTGTTTCCAATTTGGAGCTATTGCAAAAGTGTTGGAAAGAGCGGCTTGGTACATCTTTGCACACTTTGGCTCATATTTCTGTAGAAAATTTTCCAGGTATGGGACTGTTGTACCACTGTCCATTTGTGTGCATGTGTTTTCATCCACTAGAATCCTGGGAGAGCAGTGAGTTTTTATATCAGGTTTATGTTCAGGAGCACAAAAGGTAAACTCTTATTAGATTAAAAAAATGTACTCTATAGTTGCTTAAAAGGTGCAGAATTTACAGGGAGAATAAAGTTTACAGGGAGAATAATTTAAGGAGGATGGGAAAGCAGCAGAGAACAAAAGAGAGAGTCTACTAGGAATTCCAGCTGGTAGAAGTTGCATCGGAAGATAAGAATTATCGGTCTTTGATATGGTTCAGACCTTGAACAAGCATTGCTTTGCCAACTGAAGCTCTAAGTTCCATCAGACTAATGCTGTGTGTGAATCCCAGTGAATAGCAGAAGGTCCAGGGACAAACTGTCTCTTGAGTTGAGGGTCCTGCGTGTCAACAGTCCTAAATGAGTATAGAGGAGCAGTATCCTCCCAAACGCCCCATTGATTCCATTCACTAAACATTTATTAAGCGCCCATTATATTCCCGGCATTGTACTCCATGTATTCCATGGGAATACAAAGATTAAGAAAAGATCCTGCCCCTCAAGTTGCTCAGTTTTAGCAAAACCATAATTATCAAGAAGGACATCTCACTTTCCTGCTGGAACTGTGCCTCAACTAGGGCAGGCCAAGACTTTTGAAAACCAATGGAGTGGATTCTTTTGTGAATATTCATAGTTATCCTATTCAGGGAAAGGGAAGTTAATAACATCAACTGCTTTTCTAAGCAGCCGACTTAGCAGTTTCTGTCTTTGTCCCTAGAGGAAGCACTAGGCACAAAGAAACTGCTAATTTAATTAAACATGAAGAACTCACCAATCAGAGTGTGGTCATCCAAGTGCTCTGGGGTGATAAACTTGAAATGTGGTGTCCCATGACAAAGTGGCTGAAGACCAGTGTGGCTCATCATTCAAGTCAGCTGTATGTGTTAACATTTTCTTAGGAGTGCACTGGGAAGGGCAAATCTTGAATCAGAAGACACTTTCTCTATTTCAGGCATATTGCATTTTCTTCTTGTGAATATATGATGAAATATGTCTCTCTTTCAATAGCAATGCAGGTCTCCCATATATGCTAGAAACTCTGATTTTTATATTAATTGTGAATAAATTATCTGTAAATCTGAGGGCAATCACATAATACAAACTTTAAATGGGACACTCTTAAGAAGGACTCAATTGAATCTTGAGGGAATGATATTAATAGGCTGTAACTTTGTACTAAGCAGAGGCATACATCAGGTAACCTGAAAAAAAAAAGTCAGTGTTCATACGATTTGAGGGAGTATGCCCACAGATCTGAGATCTGATGAAAAACTTAGTCCTGTTATAATGGAGTCTCTAGTTTCTTTACATACATTGAGTTCAACTTCCAAAGTGTTATTAAAGAAAAAAAAGCATCCAATAAAATTTTCTGGTTTAATATTAAACACGATTTCAAACTACCACAGCTTAGGACTTCCTTTAAAAGGTACCTGACAGCTTCATTTTTTACCTATCTTATTTGGCTGAGTTATCTTTTATCTTTAAAATACAGATGTTTAAAATTAAAATTCCCATCTGGATCCAGACTTGGGACCTAATCTAAGGTCGTTAAGAAACATCTATTTTGGGCGTGTCCAGTTCTTTACTCTGTAATTTTAAGCAAGTTGCACTCTGGACTCCTTGCAGAAAAATACCAACAATGCTTTTCTCTGTCTTGGGCTCCACGTGAGTGAATGGCAGGAAAATTTTACAGGCACTGACAGAAAGGTTGTCTTCCTGCTTCTTGCAGTTGGTTCTAAATGCCAACTGTAGGAACTATCTTTTTCTTTTTTCACGTTTACCTAAAGGCAACCTCTAAGTGTGAGCTGCAGTGAATATAAAGTACTATGGGAACACGTGAAAAAACCTGGCCATTAAAGAGGACAAAACTTCACCTAAGAGTGCAGAAGGAAGTTGGGCGCACCAAAACAGTCTTACTAGTTAGGAACAGCCGAATACATCATGGAACATGGGAATCCTCTGTTTGATTTGCAAACCCCTTGGCGGGGAGGGGGAAGGGATGGAAAAGTTTGGGTAAAGGCTTTAAGTGACTAATCAAACAGACAGTGAGTCATTGAAAGTTTCCAGGGAACAAACTCCTCTGCCGGCCCTGTATGCTTTGCGAGCCAGACTGCAGTTTAAGTTGTAAGGGCTCACGTTTTTATTGTCTTCGAATGAATACATCAAATGGAAGACGCTCCGCGTCGTCTTCAAAATCTGGCCGGGGGTGGGGAGAAGAAAGGTGGAGCAAAAAGGAACGAGGTAGGGAGACAATGAGGCAGAGAAGGCAGGAAGGGTGGTGAAAGGAAAGGGATTTTCAGGAGCGCAGAACACGTTGCTCCACGTTGCAGCTGCTGTCCGTTTACCACACCCTGTGCCTAACAGGACCTAGTGGACCTGAAAGACTCGCGCTGAAAGACTCGCCGTCCTCAGCCCAGAGCCGAGTCGCCAGGGCCTGCCCCCGACCCCACCCGGTGACAGGTGGGGCCGCCAAGCGTCGGCCCGACCTCCGCCTCCTCGCGCGGCCTGCCGGGAGCCCAAGCCCGAGCCGCTTCCGGTTGCGTCCGGCACTCCGAACTTCGATTCCCATCGGTCTCTGGGAAAACCGCAGCGGGGTCAGCGCTGGCACTGCCGGAACTCGTAGTTCCGCCTTCTGCCACTCTTCATTGCCGGAAACTGGGGCGGACAGGGCCGAGAACTACCGAGCCGAAGGTACGGGTGGCGGCGAGGGGTCAATCTGCGCCGGGCGTGGGGTTGGCGGGGAGGCTGTCGGGGGTGGTTGGGGCTGGGTGGGAGGAGATCCGCTTGCACACACGAGGAGGAGGGTTGAGACGCCGCCGCCGCCGCCGCCGCCGCCGTCGTGAGTGCGGAGTCGGGACTGGAGCTGCCGCCACAGAGACGCCTGGGATTGTGTCGCTAAGCCCCGGCCCTTCTGCCTCGCCGCCTTCGCTCGCTCAGCGCGGCCTGTTCCTTCCCGGCCCATCGCCCCCGCCTCCATTTCCCGCCCTCTCTTCACCACACACACGGCCCCCCCGATCATGGATCCGGGCAGCGGCGGCGGCGGCGGCGGCGGCGGCGGCGGCGGTGGCGGCGGTAGCAGCAGTAGCAGCAGCGACTCGGCCCCCGACTGCTGGGACCAGGCGGACATGGAAGCCCCCGGGCCGGGCCCTTGCGGCGGCGGCACCTCCCTGGCGGCGGCGGCGGCTGAGGCCCAGCATGATCACCTCAGCGCGGCCTTCAGCCGGCAGCTCAACGTCAACGCCAAACCTTTCGTGCCCAACGTCCATGCCGCCGAATTCGTGCCGTCCTTTCTGCGGGGTCCGGCCCAGCCGCCACCAACCCCACCTGGCGCCACCGCCAACAACCACGGAGCCGGCTGCGGCGCGGGAGGCCCTTCGGGTAAAGGGCCGGGAGGTGGGATAGCCCCGGGCTCGGGAGGAAGCTGACCTCGGAGGGCGGGAGCAGCCGACCGGAGCCCCGCAGCCCACATGGGTGGGGGTGGGGCGGCCGGCGCGCCACGCAGGGGCCCGGTCGGCACGTGTGTGGGGCGCTGACAGCGGCGCCCGGAGCCGGCAGGTCTGGGTGGAGAGGCCGGGAGCCGGCCTGCGTGGGGCAGCGCGCGGGGGAGAACCGGCGGTGCTAGGGCCCGCCCTTCCCCGACCCCCGGGGCCCCAGCTTCCCCCTGGAAATGGGAACCGTATGGGACCGTGGCCGAAGGGTGCCACGAGGCCGGGTGGTGAGGACAGATGGAGCCAGCCTTCGGTCGGGTGGGCGTTGAGAGATCCGAAGAGTTGGGGAGGATAAATGCTTGAATTTTCACTTCACCTTAGGCCTAATCTAAATATCTTCCTTTGCTGCAACGTCTATTATTGAAACTGTAATTACGTTTTAAATATCAATGGCACCGAACCGTCCTGAAGGAATCCCAAGATGCACTGCAGTCTTGTGATCGGGCAGAAACTGTTGGCTATCAATACAAAGATCGTTTTCATTCTTAGTTTTTTTTGTGCTTATGAAGTTCACAAAGTGTCATAAAGTTAGCGTTCATCATTTTAATATAAATGTGTGATAGGAAACTGCGTGGATTTTTGTGCCCTTTTTCTTAGGGAGGACTTAGATTAAGGGCATGGCTTTTCCCCTTTGTCAGTGACACGTTTCGAATTTTTATTGCTTTAAAATCATTTACCTTGTTCAGGTTGCTCGGTATAACTCTGTCTTTGTGTTCACGAGGTGTTAGTAATCTAGTCCATTTCTTCGGACACTTGAGCATTGGTTACAATTTAGTAGTTGTCACGTACCTTTCTGTCCATAGCTAATACACATAATATAATTTCAGGTTAAGTTTGGTCTCTCAAAATCTTCCCATGTTTAGGGGCTGCTTTAAGTGCTTCCAGGTACTGATTTTGAAGGAATGTCAAATGAGTCAACTTTAAGTATTCTCTCTATTTAATGATACTTATTTTAGGAACTTTAAGTATTGGTTTAAAGAAAAAAAGGAAAAAGCTGAATATCTCATTATTTAGTGGGGCATTGTGGGCTGCATCACAGACTTTCCTAGCTCATTTTAAGCGAAGGCAATTTGTTGATTTCTCTCTATATTACAGTATTACAGTAGTTCTTAAAGATAAGTGGACATCATAAAAGTGCTCTAGGAATTTACTTGCTTTGGAAACTTTTGCTATAGTTTGCTCTCTGGAGGCAGAAGATTAGGGTTTGGAGAAATATTTTTGGGAAGTATTTGTATGTGAGCACACAGGGCAGCGGAAAGTTTAGATTTTGTTGTTTTACTGACTGTGGATGATTGGTGTTTTCCTTTTGAACAAGGAAGCTTAGTTTTGTTTGTTCTTTAAGCAGTTTTGAGATAAATTCACATACCATACAATCAAAGCTTAGCTTTTATTTTTTTGCGCAGATCAAGTCATTTTGCCTAGTTCATTTACCAGCTCCTAAAAGTGCCAAAGCCCCCTCCCCCCATACAACTTATCTTATAAATTCCATTTATTTAGCCATTTTCTGCCTTGCCCCTCCCTTCTTGCTCTGGGGCCACTGACAACACTTGACTAGACTTAGGGCCCCATTTGCAGCCTGTCTGGTCATCTGCCAGATAGTCATTGACGGATAACCATCCACAGAGCAGTGGTCTGGAATGGTAATCATTGTTGAGTGACCAGGCATTACCTCTGACTAAGAAGGGCTGTCTTCTCTTCTTCATATTTGCTGATTTGCAGTTTTATTCTTAATCCTTTTCTCTTTGACACTATCAGAAGTTGGAGATATAAAAATGTGTAGAGAAGTGGTTGTCAAGAAGAAAAGTCCCTACATTATGGGCAACTTTTTGTTTTTATATCAGAAACTTTGTTTTGGTGTTATTGACTTTACCAGCTGCTTCTACAAAATGCCAGTTAATGTTAAATTATGCTGAAACTAAACTGTCTATTTGGAAAAGTACGGGTTTTCTAAATTGAGGTCCAGAGATACATGGGACTGTGGGATTGCATGTTCTGTCCCATAAAGGTCCACAAAATGCCACCATTAGAGAATTAGGCTAGGAAGCAAGAAAGCAGGGGAAAAACTGGAAAGAACACTAAGACTGAAACGTACAAAGGGGGAACCATAAAGTTCACAAGTTGTTTTATAGTAAGGAAATGGACAATAATAGGTGTAACATGTTTACTTTTATTAAGCCATAGCTGAAATTTGAGGTGGGTGTGTTTTTTAACTAGGTATCAGGAGAGCTTTTGAAGGATCCTGGAGATCAAAGTGCTAAGAATGGCTGTTTTAAAGGTGATTGTTTTGGATGAATAGCCATCATTTTTTCCTGAAAATAGGCTGGTTAGTTTGTTTTTTTCTTTTTGAAATACCTTTATTGCTGCCTTGAGCAGTCAGTTCAAGGAAGATGCTTTTGTGCTAAGTGTCCTTCACTTTCACTGGAGGACTCCTGATTACGCCCTTCTCTAGCCATCTCAAGTTTAGAACTTGGGACTCATTGTTGGCCTTGCATGTTTTCAAAATTTTAAGAATACAGGTTTCCAAAGAAATGATTAGTGGAGCCCATTTAAGTATTGATGCAGTTCTCTATGAATTCAAGTAAATTGGTAAGTGATTCTCTTCATTAGGCCCAAAGATGAATGAAAATGTTGAAGACAAGGCTATGTGTAGTAGAATAAACATTTTCTCCTATAGAATGTACTTACATTAAGTTCCAGTTTGCATTTAGTTCAGCTTTTACATTGCTAGACAAGAAAGGAGGTTTTGCAATGTTAGATAAATAGTCAAGGTTACTTGGACTTGTAGAACAGCCAAAGTATTGGTGTAGTGTTCCTTCCATCATCCCACCCTCAGGGCCTCTCAAAACTCTGCCTTTAATGAATACAGAATAAAACAAGCAGTTCTCAGGAGAGGAAACATCTCCAAAATACTATATTTTGCATTTTAAAAAAAAATGATATGTAATTCACATATAAAGTTCACTGTTTTAAAGGGTACAGCTCATTGGTTTTTAGTATATTCACAGTGTTGTGCAGCCATTACCACTTGTAATCACTGATTATTCTCAAATTATTCTTCAGGGCCACAAGAGTAGAGAAGATCTAAAGTCAAAGTAAAGACTGTTTTGTCCATAGGGGTTCTTACACTTTACTGTTATAGTAAATGATACCTACTGAAGGGTAGGTGATAGCTGAGGTTCTTGGCTGGAGGTTTGTTTCTCTTTTCCAGAAGACTGAAATGCCTGCAGAAACAGTTCTAATATAAAGGCTTTTTTCAGGCTTCATTGGGACAGTAAATGGAATAGAGTAGGAGGAAGAGATCAGTGAAAAGTATAGTTGGTTCCCAGAATGTCTGTCACACTGAGTACTTCAGTGCGTTTGGTTTTTAGTTACTTCTTTTCCTGGTTTGACTTACTGATTTTTAGATGATTGGATTTGGACTTTGGTTTCATGGGGTTACATGTTTGAGGCCTGAGCAGTGAGGATTTAGGGAACAAGTGAGGGTATCAACTAGTGCTGGGCAGTGTTGAGCAGCTGTTTAAACTGCTAGAAATTTTTACTGGGAAGGAAGGTATCCCTTTCTGGAGCAGGTGCACAGCTTACTGCATTCTTTTGTTCCTTGTTTATTTGTCACCCTTTTCTGGAATTGTACTCCATGAAAAGATAACAATTTAAATTTACTAGGCGAGTTAGGGTAATGTAGTGGACAAAGTTTAAGCTTTGTTTTGCTTGCTTTTCTTTGCTTGGGAGGAACTGTTTCAAATGTTATAATAGTATTGTCTTTCTGGTTAGAGAAAAAGGAATAAAAATGATTAGCAGTATTAGAATGAAATATTTTTGAAATGTGAAATCTCTGGTTTTGCTCAGATATATGTACTGGCAGTTAATTAACAGACATTTGCCTGCCTACATAATGCAGGATGTTGTGGTAGGCACTTGAAGTGACACCAAGATGAATAAATTGTGGTCTTCAAGGAGTCTAGAAAGGGAAATAGGGCAAATACCTAGTGTGCTCTAATGGAAGACACAGTATCTTTGGAGGTCACAAGAAGAGAGTAGAGGACATTCCAAGTAGAGAAGAGGGTTTGCTTATAGGTTCCCTAATGTGTATCATTTCACTCTTGTCATACTAATCATCAATCGTCAAACTATAGATATGCCTATTTTCTGCTAAGTGTTCTTAGTGAATACCTCATACTGTTTTACTTGTTTTTATGGTCTATTTTTTAAATTGAGATATTCATATATCATATAATTCAGCCTGATTGTGTGTGTTTATTTAAGTTTGCCAAAGAGAGCACTGGTTGTCTTAATTATTTGCTGTCTTCTCTTTCATATCAAACAGCAGTGAGTTTGGTTACTGTGATTCCAGCTATTGGAATTTCATCATTCTACCCGCATTTCTTTAAGATCTTTGGAAAGCAAGAACTTCGCCACTAGTTAAAGGTTCTGCATTATTCTGAGGTCCTGGACTCTGTTTTTAAGCTGTCAATTGTTAAAAGTTTTGTCCTTGCTTTAGATAGATTTTAACAAAGCATGGCTGGGCTGTAGATGGATTTGGTCTTTCCATAAATGACTTCATTCTAAGGAAACCTGGTTGTTACAGTACTCCATTATAAATTCTACTTTCCAGGTGAGAGAAACACTTAGTAAGGATTTCCCAAGCATTTTTTACTAGCCTAGCCTATGAGTGGTGACGCTAAATTCCAAACCACATTCCAACTAGATAATTAATTATATGTCACTTCACTTGGGGGAAAAAACACCAAAACTGCATACCTTTGAATGTTGTTGGGGCAGTCTTTCTAATTTCCCACTGACTGTTTCTATAGAACTCGAGTGTGCTATCATGCTACTAAGCAGACTGTGTCCATTATCCTTCGGGTCGTTGATTTTGGTAGCACAAAGATGTTTTTCTGTTATTTTTGTACCTTATTGGGGCTGTCTGAAATGTTTTAATTTGTGTATTTTAAATATATTTCAAATTATTTTTGAAGTAGATGGGATAGAAATCATAAACAAGACTGTCTTAGAGTTGTTTGTGGAATATTAGTTATTCTACAGAAAGTCTAATCAGGTTGATGTGTGGCATTTCTTTAGCGACCGACTAAACAGGTTCTTAGAATGTTGAAGCTGGAAATGACTCTGGTAGTAATACAGTCTCCTCATTTTCGGATAAAGAAATTGAAGCCTAGACATGCTAAGTGAATGCCTAAGATCACTCACAGAGTTAATGATACAGTTGAGTCTAGAATCCAAATTTGCCAACTGCTAGTTTAGTGCTCTCTCCACCCCACCATGCTGTTTAATAAAGGAAATAAGGGCATGCCTAGAGGTAATTACTGCAAGGACTACCACAACCAGCACGGATTTTTTTTTTTTTTTTTTTTTTTTTTTTTGAGAGAATGACTCTGGAATTTGCCTTTCTTATGTTTCATTCTTAAAGGTTTTTGTAATTATTATTGGCTTTTAAATGCTTGTGGTGATAATTAATTTAATGAGCAATTACATTGTGCTTTAATGTGCTCTTACCATTTAATCTTGAGGTAGAGATACTGTTGACCCATTTTAAAGATGAGAAAATTAAGGCTCATAAGGTTAAATAACTTATCAAGGGCACATTCATTAATTAATGGAGGAGCTAGGATTAGAATCTAGGTCTGATTTCAAAGCTTATTCTAGCAGTGGTAACTGCTATGCTTTCCTTGTGATTTAATATTAAAAGGTCTTTCTAGCTGAGATGCTTTTACAGAAATGGGCCCATGAGTTTGGATTATGGCATTGTTACAGCAGTGTTTCTATTTTGTCTTGGTAGTAGCAGAGTTGACATTGTCATAAGTAAGCAGTTCTCTAATTTAAAATAATATTTCAAAATTGCCTTTCTACATTTTAGAAAATGATGATGTAAAATACTTTAAACAGCTGTGTTTGCCACTGTCTGTAACATTGTGCCGTTTTATTTTTAGTGTGTTAGGCAATTAAGGCAAAACCATTGACATTTGTATGTGTTCTGTGGGCTTCTCTTTCTGATATCTGCTTTTACTAATTTCCAGTATTGTTTATGGGAGAAAAATACCTTAGCATGCAATTTTGGTAAGACTAAATGATCACCTGAGTGTTGGAGAATTTCTAGTTCCCTACTCGAGCTGTGCTTTAACATCTCTTGAATACAGTGTTTCTTTAGCCCCTTCTAAAAAAGGTGGCACATGTAAGTGCTTTTACTCTATTGAACCCTAATGAAAATGCAGTAAATATATATACAGAAGCCCCAGGGATGGTGAGAAAAGTGAAGTGATAAGACTACCAGGAATTAGTGACCTATGAAAATCAAAAGGAAACTGCAGAAGTTAATTCAGTAAAAGTTGATTGTGCATTTATTCTGTACAACCCATTGTGTCAAAATGCGGAGGCTACAAAGAGTAAAGGGGAAAAAAATTTCCTGTGTTCCAGAAAACTACAGTCATTTTGGAAGTTTATAATTGAGAGAACAAGATCTAAGACATATCTATGAGTACCTGTAATTGAAAGAAGTATCACATCCTAGAATGAGTTCAGAGAGATCAGTCTTAGCTCTTCAGGATGGGGAAGGGTAGATGGGAAGTGGGGTACAGGTAGAATGGAATAGACGTGGAAAATCAGATACGGTAAGTGTGTACCACAATTAAGGAGTATCCTTAAGAGAGGCTAGAGCTGAGTGTCCAGTATGGTAGCCATGTGAGGCTACTTAAATTTAATTAAAATTAAATATAAGTTTGTTGGTCACCATACCATGTTTCAAGTGCTTAATAACCACATGTGGCTAGTGACTATCATATTAGACAGCTCGGGTATAGAACATTTCCAACACTGCAGAAAATGTACTGGACAGAATTCTGTTGTGCATATTTCTCACTTCCATGCAATGTAAGATATTTGTGACTTCTTTGACAGCATTAAGTTGTTTTTGTTTTTTCCTATAATGAGTACCATTTAGCTAACAGGACTAAGAAATTTTAGTTAGGATGATTATTTTTTAAACATTTATTGCTGTTTAATATGTATGAAGCAAGTAAAGATTATTTTTGTATCTAAAGCAGTATATATTTAAATTGCTCATTTATGAAATACATAGATTAAGCACTTTTCAAGGATTGGCGAAAACATTTGTGTTTAAAACACATAGCTCTCTGCCTGCCATATGTATGGACTTAAATGATTTGTGCTGTACTGATGAGCTGGCAGAGGAAGATTTTCTATGTTCAGGTCCTTTGATTCATGATCAGATCTTTAAATGTACTTTAAAAAATTATGAAATTTATATAATGTAGAATTAACTATTAACCATTTTAAAGAAGACAATTCAGTACATTGATAATCTTGTACAACCGCTACCACTGTCTAGTTCCAGAACTTTTTCATCACCTGAAACAAACCCTGACCTACTAAGCAGTTACTTCCCATTTCCCCCTCCCTCAGCCCCTGGTAACCACCAGTCTGCTTTCTGCCTGTATGGATTTGCTTGTTCTGGATATTTCATATAAATGGAGTCATACAATATGTGATTTTTGTGCCTTGACTTTTTTCACCATGATCAAATCTTGAGTAATAATCTTAATACACAGGTCATTATCTGGGTCAAACCATAACTAGTGCTGTTGCCCAACTGACTTCTGGTGAAGTCTTTTCATATCTTGTTTTAAACTTTGTGGTAATGTACCTAGTATCACAGCTGATTCATTAATCTTTATCATAAACTATAGTACTAGTTGCTTCTTTTAATTTGGGGTATGGTGGTTACACATCAACAACTTTCCCATTTATTAGAATTGTTTTTCTTTTGAACACTTGATAAGGGTGTGTTTTTGGACAAGGAGCTAAAGTTGAAAATACAAAACCATAATTTTATTCCTGGGGAAGTTTTCCACCTTCTCTTTCACTAGCAGATGTGAACCATGCAGAACTGAAGAAATCTGTTTTCTTTAACCATGAACAAATGACTGAGTTTGGTAGAAGTCTAAGCTCAGGCTCATTAACAGCAAACTAAAATCTGGGTATCACGTACATTAGGAATAAGACCAGAGTAGAGGGAATGATTAAGGGTTGTTTGTGTTTATGTGGTAACTGGGCACAACCATATTGAGATGTTTAAATTTAAACACCATCTTGCTATATCTGATTTTTCTGCTTTAGTAGTCCAAAAACAAACAGTTCACAAGTGGTGCCAGCATTGCCATTAATTTTATAATGTGGTGCATGGTCTGGATGTTTCAAGGACAGCTTTTTTTCACTGTAGAGAACCTATGTCAACTTCTTATTCTTGGGCCCTTTAATACCACTATTATCACATGTATATTATAAGCACGTCATTACTTTTGGTACTTGACACTGTCTCTCTAACTTTACAGTCTTAAGACAAATGTATTATAAATGGACATATTGAAAAACAAAACTATGAACAGATTTTAATTACACTGTATTATGCAGCCCTGGAGATGGTCTCACAACAGATGACACTGTACTGAAAAGTGCCTCACAGCCTTATGAGTATATATTGTTTGTAAATCTAAGAGTTAGTTTAAGTAAGTAGGTGATCCGATGTAGGTACTGTTTGGTTTTGAAACCTCTACTTTAAAGTCCGGGCCACATTATTACTGTACACGATAACCCACTCGTTAGACTATTAGCATGGTTTTCCATGGGAAGCATATCAGAAAGGGCAAGATGGCACCTGCATAACTTGGAAAAGCCCATAGTTGCTTCTCACATGCCCAAATATTAGATGGTAATGATAACAGCATTTTGGGAGCATTAAATGAGATAGCAATCAGCACATGAGGTTCCATAAAAATTTGTTGGTTATAGTAATTTTCCACTTCCCTACCCCCAACACTATATGGACATGGGAGTGCTTTGTGTCCCCATCTGGCCCATAATAGATACTTGTTACATGTTAGTTGATATTATTACATATTGGGGGTGGAGACAATGATTTGTTTAATATCTGTTAGTTGCCAGGAGTTATATAATTGACGCTACACAATATTTTCTCATTTAGTGTTCTTAGCAGTCCTGTCAGGTGATGGTATACATTCCCATAATTCAGATGAAACTGCTGCATCACACAACTTGTAGGTGACAAGCTTGCAAGTGCCTCCTCCATCACTAGGGTGGCATATGAACTTGACTCACTTAGCACTGCCTCGCTTTCTCTGAAATCTGTGTTTTTCCTTACTTTAGCCTTTAACTTGTCTTTGAAATAGGAAAATGAAAAAAAAGTTAATCTTGTGTCTGAAGTGCAATTCTGTTCCCTTCTAAACCTAGTCCAAGTGATTTTTCCCGTTTTTGTTAATATCATGCCAGTCACATAGGTTGAAGTAATCTTAGACCTTTCAGTCTTCTTCCTACTCCTGTAAATTTTGCCTTTATACAATATTATGCTACCATCACCATCATCCATTACCAAAACTTTTTCATTCCCCAAACAGAAACTCTGTACCCATTGAACAATAACTCCCCAGCCACCCCCTCCCCTCAGCCCCTGGTAACTTCTAAGCTACTTTGTTTTTATGAATTTGCTTATTCTAGATATTTCATAAAAAGGGAACCATACAACAATTGTCCGTTTGTGTTGCCTCCATTATCTTTTGTGCCCAACCCCTCCTTTAGTTCTGCTTGCTAACGGTATGCTTTCTTGTAGTGATAACTGCTCTTCCTGCCTGCAGCATTTTTCCCACTCCAGTTCCTCTACAAAATACCATGATAATGATGTTCCTCAGTGACACACTGAGCATGTCAGTTCTCTGCTGAAAAAAGACTTGGTTGTCCTTTACATATCAGGGAGGGGAAATTACTTTCTTCAATACTTAATGTTATTAAAAATTGGGCCCACAGCAGATGAGGGCCATGTGCCTTCCCATGTGACAGAGGAATCCCAGATGCCATCACCTTTCTTCAGAGAAGGTATCATCCTATTGATGCCTTAATTGGAACATTTTCATGGCCTTAGAACTGTAAATTTGTGACTAATAAACCCCCATTGTAAAGTCAAATAAATAGGCCCCAAACAATTTATGACTTATAGGTGTTAATGTTTTCTGGGCAGGGGTTTTAAATATGAGTTTTGTGGGTTATGAATGATTATTTATTACTTGGCTTGCTCTGCATGGTTCATTGTGACTCAATTCTAATGTCTTTTTGCATCTTGGAGATTCTTTAAAGTAAGGACACTTTCATATTGGAATAACATTTAGATTTACTGGACATAAAAACAAACTTACGTGTTTGTAAATCAGTATATGTTTTCTCATACATCTCTTCCAGTGATGTTATAAGTAGATTTTGTAGTGTGACAACTGTGGAAACTGGATTGTTGCTTGCTCTTAGAATTCTAGTATAGGACAAAACTGGCATCATTGGAATCACCATTTCTGCGGATGCTTTAACAGTCTATATGCATCAGGGACTTTATACAAATGTTTATTTTATTGATATTAAATTGAATTATTTAAGGATCTTGGTAATGTATGTTTATGACACATGAAAAAGGGCTAATCATAGCCTTCTTAGGCTAGAGGGTTACCAAGAGAGTCTAGAGAAATAGATGTGTTTTTATTGAGCAAAGTCTTGACTGTTTTTACCTGTGCTGGGCTGCAGAGAGTACTTCTACAATACCCGTGAAGGAAAGGGTTTATAAAGCAAATCAAGAGAATAGGCATGATTTTATGATTACATTTCAGTTACTGAAAATGTTTTAAAATTGGTTATGATTGGTGGATTTTTAAAAAAATAGGTTGAATATTGTTCTTAGGAAATATACATACAAGTATTAAGCATTCAAGGAGCATGATGTATAGAACTACTCCCAAATGTTTAGAAAGTAGATGAATAGGTAGATGGACAGACAAATGGATAGATAGAATGATATAGTAAATATGACAAAATGTTAAAAATAGGTAGATCTAAGTATCTGGGTAGGAGGTATGTTGGAATTCTATATGAGGGATTTTTATTAGCTCTTTAACTGTACTGTAAGTTTGAAATTATCTCAAAATAAAAACTTCTTAAAAAGGTTTAACAAAGACTTCTAATTTGAAAAACCTATGTTAGTTGCCATCGTTCTGAATTTTTGAAGATTTTGTGTTATTGAACTTCTATTTTTACTGTATTTCAAAGATAAATAAAATGGATGTAAAAGTTCTCCATTTTTAATTGTAGAATTTATTTCTATTAAACAGCACCTGTGGAACCTTCTCAAGAGGAACAGCCATTGTTGTATGAAGGTAATTTTCTATGATTTGACTCTTTAAAAATCTAATTGAGAAACCACCTTGTCTATGGTGTGTAAAGTATATATTATATCTCAATTTCTTGTTTAGGTTCAAATTCAGCTGTTAGCATGGAACTTTCAGAACCTGTTGGTAAGAAAATTTCTGTGACTATTCAGTAATGTGAAACTTTCACTCTCAAGATTTCAAGTGCTAATGTGTTATGAATACCGTAATGTCTGCATCAAGACTGACATTGATTGCTATCCGGGTTTAGAAAGCAGAACTAATTGGGTATAAACACTGCTGTAATATATTTAGTGACTGCAAATATAATAGAATTGAGTGGAGGAATGTTGAAGTCAACTTAAATAGTTATACTTGTTCCATTTTCTTTGGAAATTTTCCTTCCTTTTTTGTAATTTTATTACTCTTAAGATTTTTTACCTTGATTATTAAAGTTGATATTACATGAAGAGGAAAAAAATGTCTCCTAAATCCTTTCACATTTTTCCTGTGCTCTGATTTTCAACTCCCCCCCGCCCCCGTCAGTGTATCTTGATACTAGAATAAAAGGACTGTTAGGAATGTCAGATCTCCTGTTTGCATTTTGTTTGATCTCATGAAAATGAAGCTTTGTTAAAATAGCATTCTCTTGTGGTCTCTGAGTCAAAGCTCTCTGATGGTAGCAGTGAAGCCAGCTTGAAAGTCATTATCCATTTCTGTTGTGAAAGAGATTTTCCTGCTCACATGTCACTGGACTTTAGGGAAAGGAGCTGAATAAGCAAAGTTCCATTTGTTGTTTAAAAGCGCCTGTATTTTATAAGTCTTTTTAGAATACTAAGTTAAAATGTCTTATTTCAGTAGAAAATGGAGAGACAGAAATGTCTCCAGAAGAATCATGGGAGCACAAAGAAGAAATAAGTGAAGCAGAGCCAAGGGATGGTTCCTTGGGAGACGGAAAGCCCCTAGAAGAAAATGCCCAAGAAATGATGGAGGAAGAAGAGGAAATACCAAAACCTAAATCTGTGGTTGCACCACCAGGTGCTCCTAAAAAAGAACATGTAAATGTAGTATTCATTGGGCATGTAGGTAAGTTGCACTCATAGCAGTGATAAGAAATGACCAAAGTTATTGGATACATAAAACATAGATTTTTATTTAGCTACTTGGAATGTTTAATGAAACCAAAGTGATCTAAAATGCTTTGATTTTTAATTTGCTAGATTTTTTAGCTGCAAAGAATTGCTGCTACTTAGCCCTTAAAAGTTGGAGAGGGGTACATTAATTTGTTGAGTTTTTGGAATTAACCTTATTAGGAAGCTGAATTTTGAGTGATATAAATTAATCAGTTGGAGTAACTTGTGGATGCTTGTCAGGTTGGCTCATTAACAAACATATTTAATTTACTCAGATATTTTCTAATCTGACCTATCCCTAAAATTGTGAGAAAAAAACTAAAATTATATGCCTTTTCTTTCTTTTATCTCTGCCTCTTTCTGCATATGATACACCATGCAACTTTTTAGTAGCAAGAACTCCTTTTAGTTTATAAAGGAACACCTATCCTATTTGCTAAAAATGAAAGGAAGAATACCTAAATGTAGTTCACAGCTTATTAGCCACTTTTGCTCTCCTCTAAGGCTCCCCTTGGGAAATTTATATTCTGTGGTTGCTGTTCTATTAGCTGACACTCAGGGAGCAATCTGTTAAAAAAAATTTTTTTTCTTTTCTTCCTTATCAGTAAAGTATTTCTAAGTTATTATTGAACCTTGGGGGGTCTTAGCAGCCTCATTTTCCAAGGGAGAAGGTAACTAACTACTTAGGGCTTATATCCAAAATTCCTATTATAGTTCATTTGTTTTTGCAAGATTTAATTATATATGCTAAAAGTTACTTTTAGTTGTGTTAGTGTGTGTAATAGTTTTTTTTTGGTTTTTTAAAAACAAATATATAGCTTACATATTGTTCTTACTTTAGACGCTGGCAAGTCAACCATTGGAGGACAAATAATGTAAGTATTTTTTGTTAAAGAATAAAAGGCTGAGGAGTTAACTTGATTGAATGAAGTTTGGGCATTGTAAATGTTTACATGAAGTTAAGAAAAATTAACTAAAAATTGACATTCCCTTTAGGGAAGGCTGTTCTTGAGTAATTTTTTAAGTGTGATCATTCTTAGTATTTTTGTTATCACTGTCAGACTCGCACAGAACATTAATTTGTTTCTGAAAGCTGTCTTTTTAAGTTTTTCTTTTTTTAGAAAACCAATGTTGAACCATAGATCACAGGAAATCTTAATCTGCCTAGAATATAATTTACTTGGGAATAATGAAAGTCAGCTCTTGAATCGGGGGGAACTGTTTTTTTTTTTTTTTTTTCCCATTCATCAGCTACTTAAATTTACATGGATTTAATCAAAGACAGGTAGTCAGGCTGTCTTTGCAGGTAAGATGTTAAGAAACTTTTTAGTCATGTTACACAAGTTATCTAGGTATGAAAATACTGTGATTGGCCTTTAATACTACATTCTAGTATTGAAAAATCTTTATAAATAAAAGGTCCTAAATTTTTAATCTCTTTTAAATTAGATCCATTTCCTTAAATTGTGTTAACAGAGGACATAGAGGGCTTATCATCGTCTTGCCTAGTTAAATAATCCTAAAATTTCCATTATAGACACTCTTAGAAGAGATCCGTAACCTAGGTTCTAAGGATGGAAGTGTGGGACTCTCTTGATATTGTGTTTTAATGGGAATGTATATATTTTGGTTGATGGGGCCCTAAGTTTCATTGGCCTCTCAGTGGCATTATACACTAAAGTGGTTAGGACTACTGCTGTGTTCTATAGATGACTATATAGAGAACACAGACATCACAGCTAGGAATAGGAAGGCTTTGGTTTGGATTGAGTCAAGAGAAACAGGTATTACCAAGAAATTACTTTAAAATTATCATCTCACTTTCACAAGTGATATTTTTAAAATATTAAGTACTGAAATGTATTAGTAAGATTCCATTGCCTAGATAACACAGTTGGAATTTTTTTCTTTTATAGAGTAGTTACATTTACTTTTTAAAAAACGTTTATTCTGAAATAATTTTAGACTTACAAAAAGGTTGCAAAAACTGGACAAAGAGTTCCCATATGCCCTTCATTCAGCCTACTCTAATGTTAACATCTTTCATAACCATAATACAATCATCAAAACTAGGAAATTAATGTTGGTATAATACTCATTGACTACAGACCTTGTTTGTATTTCAGCAGTTTTCCCACTGATGCCCTTTTCCTGTTCCTGAATTCTACACTGCATTTATTTGTTCTGTCTCCTTAGTTTCCTCCAATCTGTGACATTTCTTCAGTCTTTCATAAACCTGATAATTTGAAGATTACAGTTCAGTTACTTTATAGAATGTCCATCAATTTGGGTTTGACTGATGCTTTCTCACAATCAGATTGAGGTTATACACGTTGGGGCAAGAAGAGACATGCCCTTCTCAGTGCATCCTGTTGGGGGTACATGATGTCAATATTTAATATGTTTTATTAAATAGCTATTTTCTGGGGTTGAAATTCACCTTAAAGGCTTTAAAGTTTTTCTGATTTCACTGAGTAATTTGTGAGTAATTAAGTGCTTGCTTCTTTCCTTTTTTTTCCCCCCTTTAACTTTTTCAGGTATTTGACTGGAATGGTTGACAAAAGGACACTTGAGAAATATGAAAGAGAAGCTAAAGAAAAAAACAGAGAAACTTGGTATAGCAAACTTGTATGACACTATAAAAATTACTTTTAAGGAAACCCTGAAACCCTGCCTGCTTTTAGTGCTTTTGCAGTCTATTAAAGTATAAGTTCCTAAGGTCTAAAATGGTGTCAGAACCACACAGCAAAAGTTTGGAAACTATCCAAACATCCAGTAGGAAATTTCGAATAAATTATAAAACATCCATTCAGTTGGGTCATTAAATGGATGAATGGATTGATTTAAATGAAAATTACATTTATAGAATTTGTAATAACTGGGAATAAACTTAGTTATGGTTGTAGTTGGGGAGAAAGCTGGAAACAATTGTATTTAGGGTATGATCATTAACTATGTAAATAAACACTGGAATGAAAGAATGGAATATTATTGACAGTGGTTGCCTTTCAGTGGTGAGAGAAAGGGTCAACTTCTTTCTGCTTTCTAAACTTATCTATTTGTTACATTCTTTTATGAAAAAATTAGCAGGCCTTAATCTGGATGGAACATTGATACTCTTTTTTTAATTTGTATACCTTTGTATTAAGAGAAAAAAATTTATAATCGGTGTTCCATTAAAAAATAGATTACATACTATGAAGTACAGGTGATGAGGTAACCTAAACTAACATCTATTATCGATGGTTTAAGTTTATACGTAAATAATTTTTTTGTGGTAAAATAATTTTTAGCAAGTAACCATTGTTCCCAAATGGCAGGTAAGTGGCCTTTACTTTTAATTTCAGTACCCTTTGAAAATTATCCCTACACAGCCATTATTTGTGTTAACCTTTGATTATTTTAAAAAAAAAAAAAAGGAACTTATTATTACTGAACTCAAAATGATACTGGCATTGGTAACTAAAGTAGTCTTTTTGTGTACATTGTCAGCTTGTTTTCATAAGTAATGTTTGCTTTTAGAATATATAATTGACTGTGGATATGTGAAAGCTCCAGGTGTTTGAATCACAATGATACAAGTTTTATTTTCTTAATTTTCATTTCCACTCGATCCTGTTCATAGTTTAGATGTTGCATGATGGATGTAAAGCTAGAAGTTATCAATTACACCTTTAATTACAGGAGAGCTTAAAACCCTCAGGTTCTTAGCAGTATTCATATTTTTAAATTCTTTCAGGTATTTGTCTTGGGCCTTAGACACAAATCAAGAAGAACGAGATAAGGGTAAAACAGTAGAAGTGGGTCGTGCCTATTTTGAAACAGAAAAAAAGCATTTCACAATTCTAGATGCACCTGGTCACAAGAGTTTTGTCCCAAACATGATTGGTGGTGCTTCTCAAGCTGATCTGGCTGTACTGGTAAGAGTTTTTCCAATCTGTGTATTTGTTGCAGCCCCACCTGAATTTCAGTTATTTGAGTTTGCCTTCTAAAAGCAAGAATTCAGGTGGCAGGGAACCATAATAATGTTCATGTCACAATTTACATTTTAGTTTGAGTAATCTACTCAGGAAATCTCTGTAATTTGACTTATTTATGAATATGTTGCAAATTTTTTCTCACATTGCTTACTAATCTATTATCTATTGCTGTGCCAGAACTTAGTGTCTGCTAAAAGCCAAGACCAGTGCTAGGTAATGTCAGTACGAAGATGAATAAGAAATAATTTGTTTCCTTTAGGCCTTAAGGTCATTCTGCAATTTTGACAAAGTACTGGCCCTGGATCACATACATTTTGAATTATATAATACACGGGCACACCAGATTTTGGAAGAAATGGTTACCAAAATCTGAAAATCATCAAAATCTTAAACATAAACCATCAAAATTTTAAACGTTCTTCAGTTTGTGATGTTCAAAAGAATGTATATTATGATTCGTTTGCCTCTATTGTGAAAAACTTCTGCTATAACTGAAAGGAAGATTTTTTTTGCTAGAAGGGTAGACCTGAATGTGAAAGAAAAAACTATTTGATTTCTTGGAATAGGTAATCTCTGCCAGGAAAGGAGAGTTTGAAACTGGATTTGAAAAAGGAGGACAGACAAGAGAACATGCAATGTTGGCAAAGACAGCAGGTGTAAAGCACTTAATTGTGCTTATTAATAAGATGGATGATCCAACAGTAAACTGGAGCAATGAGAGGTAAGCTTGGAGCCTTGCTCTTCTTTTACATACATGTTAGTATATTAAAGGATGGTTTTGTTATTGTATGCCTTTTTCTCGAGGGTTTTACTAAGTTTTGAATTTTTAAAATGATGAAACCAGAGTCCCGTTGCTTTACATTATAATCAGGTTCTTTATAAATCTTAATAGATACGAGGAATGTAAAGAGAAACTAGTGCCCTTTTTGAAAAAAGTTGGCTTCAATCCCAAAAAGGACATTCACTTTATGCCCTGCTCAGGACTGACTGGAGCAAATCTTAAAGAGCAATCAGATTTCTGTCCTTGGTACAGGTAAGTAAACTTTTTTTCCCATTAAAAAAAAAAGTATATGTCTTAATAAGTAATTCAAGAGAATATTGGTATTACCTTGGCTTTGAAACATATCAGGACCTTTGCCCACTTTTAAATTGGATTGTCTTTTTATTATTGAATTTCAGAATTTTTTTTATATATTCTGGATCCAAGTCCTTTTTCAGATTTATGTTGTACAAATATTTTCTCCGATTCTAAGGCTTGGTATTCTTTGAAGCACAAAAAAGTTTTAAATTTTGATGAAGTCCAGTTTTCTTTTGTTGCTTGTGCCTTTGGCATCCTATCTAAGAAAATTCCTGTTTCCTTTAAGCATTGTATAGTTTTAGCTCTTACCTGAATGTTTCATTTTGAGTTAGCGTGGTGTAAGGTATAAGATCTGTCTATGTCTAGGGGTTTTTTGGCATATGGACATCCATTTGTTCAGCTACCATTTGTTGAAAGTATTCTTTTGTTATTGAATGTTCTTGGCAACGTTGTTGAAAATCACATGACCATAAATGTAAGAGCTTATTTCTGAACTCAGTTCTGCTCCATTAATCTATATGTCCTTAGGCCAGTACCAGTCTTGATTACTTTGTAGTTAAGTTTTAAAATTGGCAAGTGAGAGTCCTCCAACTTTGTTTTCAAGATTGTTTTGGAAAGTCTGGGTCCCTTGAATTTTCATAGGAATTTTGGGATCAGTTTTGTCAATTTTTGCAAGAAAGGCAGCCTGGGATTTTAATAGAGATTGCATTGAATCTGTAGATCAATTTGGGAATTATTGCATCTTAACAATATCAGATCTTCCAATCTATATTCTGTAGTTTTAAAGAGGAAATTATTATGGACTCTCAATTTCAGAGCTGGAAAAGTGCATAAGCATTAAGTGATACAGTGTAGTCATTTTATTGCAGTGTGTGTGCTATTGCTATAAAATAGTTTTCCAAATCTTAACTTATTTACAGGGAAGCTTATCATGATGTTCTATTTTGTTGTAGTTTTAATTTTCTGAGGAGTAAATGAGATGCAATGGATAATAAATTATTTGAATGACAGGAGTACATGGGTAGAATAAAAATAGTGTTACAACCATGTTTTTATATAAAGGTACAGTTGTATAACTTATTAAAATTTTGATATTATTTACTTTCTTTATTGTTATGTTCTCAGTGGATTACCATTTATTCCCTATCTGGATAATTTGCCAAACTTCAATAGATCAGTTGATGGACCAATCAGGCTGCCAATTGTGGATAAATACAAGGTATCTAAAATGTTGAAGAAACTGGGTTCTAGGAGAGGTGGGGTCATTGTTTCATGTTTTGTTTTTAATTATGAAACAAACTTTATTAAACAGTAAAACAGATTGTTTTAAAAATAGCTACATATTAAAGTGAAACTGCTAGATCTCAAGGATTTGTTCGTAGTAAAGTTGATGGATATTAACAGTCTTCTAAAAGTACTGTGCTAGTTTATATTACCACCAACATTGTATGAGTGCTAGTTTTACCACAGCCTCACTGACCCTGGCTGTTAGTCTTCTTAAAAAAAACAACATAAGAAACTATCCTTATTGTTTTTAACTAAAATTTCAACTTAATTTTTTAAGTTTTACAGTATCAATTTATGTAATTTTTGCCCTCTACAAATACCTCATTCTTCATTAGTTTCACGGTATACTTTTTGAACAAAGTTTTTTCCAATTTTATATATGAGGAAACAGGCTCAGAGATTGAGATAACCTGAATTCATACAAATAATTTGGATCTTCTAACAACATTTTTTTACTGTCTCCTGCTTTCTTTTAAATATTGGGCATATCTATCAATATTATAATTTTACATATTCCTATTAAAACAAATAGTATAGGTTATTACCCACCCTGTGTTTAAGATTAATCCTAGGCATTCTACCACTTTAGCCAAATAATTTTCCTTTATGAGTGAGCCTTGCATAATTTCACTTTGGACTACTGAGCTATTTATCGAGCATCAATAAGTCTGAAACTTGATTTTTTATGTTAAATTTCATCAGGATATGGGCACTGTGGTCCTGGGAAAGCTGGAATCAGGATCTATTTGTAAAGGCCAGCAGCTGGTGATGATGCCAAACAAGGTAAAAATTAATAATGCTCTTTATTTGAATTTTCTCAGAAATATTAGCAAGAATCCAGAACTTTTCAAATGCTTAGGGGTTTCCCTTCAAAGAAACTTAGCTTTTAAAATTCAGGATTACATTTATTAATGTCAAGTTCAAATTTTGAGAAAGGCTATAGTTACTCAGTAACAAATGTTAATGGAGAAGTCAATATTAACAGGTTAGGCTTTTTCTTCTCATGTTAGTGCTAAAAGATCATCATCAAGAGAGCTTATAAAGTTCAACCCCATTTTTTTACAGGCCTGATAACAGAGATGTGGCATGGTTAAGCAACTTACTTAATAAAATGAATTAGTAAGAGAGGCAGAGATGAAAGCTCAGGTTTAATCGTGGTATAGTAAGCTTTTTATTTATACATAGTTATGTCGGGTACTATAAAATAACGACTCCAAGCTATGCTTTTAAATTGTTTTGAGAGCAGAGGATAGGCCTTTATCCTACATAGGTCTCTTAATGTTCCTTACCTTACTGTAATTTCTTCCTCATTGGAGTTTCATTAAAACATGCAAAATCACCTTTGTGTTATTTCTGACAGCTCAGTTGCTGACATTTGCAAATGACCTGTTGCTAAGAAACTGTTAACCTGTTTCCCAGGAAGAGGGCTTCTCTGACAGCTCCAGTGATGTTGCTTATGTAGGAAAATAGACCTGAATCATTAGAACCTCTAAAGACAGATTTTGTTAGACTTAAGTGGGAATTTCTTTACTATGTTCATTTCAGGCACAATAAATTAGAAAACATGCATTTTATCTTAAAGTATCCTCAGTGTTAAATCCTACTTTTTCTGAGGTAATTATCTTTGCAACTTGAAGGATGACAACTGAATGAAAATAATGGTCATTTTGAGTCTTGCTCAGTTTTGTTTGTACAGTGGTCACAAAAGTGCAGTTTGCTCGTGGAGATGGAGGGCAGATTGGTGGTTGCAAAGGGCTGAGGAGAGGGAGGAGGCAGTGGGAAATGACTGCTTAATGGGTACAGGGTTCTTTTTGGGGTAATGAAGATGTTTTGGAACTAGAAAGAGGTGTTAGTTACACAACATTGTGAATATAATAAATACCACTGAATTGTACACTTTTAAAATGGTTAAAATGGCAAATTTTGTGTTATATTTGTATTCTATAACATTAAAAAGAAAGGATGATTCGGTTTGGGTAGGTGAAGTTAGTGCCTGGTGGTAGCTGCAGGTCAGGAGCCTTAATATATACTAGTACAAAGGAAGTGGCTATTTTCTGTGGAAGCTGTCCCTTTATAAAATTACTGGACATATAATATTCAGCCTTGAAAACTCAGTTCAGTTTAATCTTACTGACTCAATGGAACAGAGCTACGATATTTTTAAAGGTGTAGAAGTCACACTATTTTACACTAAAAAATAAATGAAGTTCAGTAAAAATTGGCCATTTTTTTACTTCAACCTTCTAAAAAATTGTTCCAAGAAACAGATTGACTTTTAGACTTTTTCTAGGTGGGTAATTTGTTAACTCTCGGTTTTTACAAAACAATCCCCGGAAGCCTGTGGTTCTGATACCTATGTCACTCTTAATACCTTTCCTTAACTTGAGAGTTTGTTGGTCTCAAACTTAATTTTTGGTAACTATGGGTAAAGTTAATCTTTAGATGAGCTCAATTATATTTGGTCATAAAAGGGTATTTTTGGAGAGAAGGCTTTATGTTGGATTATTTGGGCAAAAAGTAGTAAATAAGTCTTATTTAATTTGTATATGGTAGAGCTGTTAGTGTCTCCCTCTGTCCCATTTCAAAAATGAAAAATTGAGCTAACAAATACAGCTCTATTTTAGTTCTTGGAAGGACTTTCAGTAGACAGGTATCATTGAAGTATAAGCTACTTTTTGGGAAAGAAAACCGTTGTTTCAGGGGGATGTGCTAATAGAGTTTAGCAAATGACATTTTGTAGAACTCTAATCTGTCATCAGAATGGTTCATGTTGTTTTGAGGGCTGTTTTTTTGTTTTGTTTTGTTTTGTCTTGTTTGCTGGCACATGTTTAAAAAATCTGAATTCTCTTCAAGAGCAGATACGGAATAAAATGAGGGAATATTTTGGGTATTGCTTTCACTTTTTTTTCCATTGATATGCTTTTGTGTGTGTGTGGTGAAATACACAAAACATAAAAGTTAACATTAGTGACAGTTACTACATTTACAGTGTTGTGCAACCATCACAACTATCTAGTTCCAGAACATTTTCATTACCCCAAAACGAAACACCATATCTATTAAACAATTGGTATGCTTTTTAAGCCTTATTGTTCAAATAACTTGAGAAATACATACTTCAGATGTATTTGGGGATTGATAGGTATTGGGAGATTCATCCATTAAATCCTGGAATTCCGTAAGTTTTTTATTCAAATAAATATTTTGACTAATGAACCACCACAAAAATATGAGACTGTAATTCTTCAGCAAACATTCAGATCATTTTATGTTCAGTAATGCAGTGAGTACATTTAATATGTCAGAAAAATGCAATCTTGGTTTTTCTTTAAGCACAATGTGGAAGTTCTTGGAATCCTTTCTGATGACGTAGAAACTGATTCTGTAGCCCCAGGTGAAAACCTCAAAATCAGACTGAAGGGAATTGAAGAAGAGGAGATCCTTCCGGGATTCATACTTTGTGATCCTAATAATCTTTGTCATTCTGGACGCACATTTGATGCCCAGGTAAACTAGTTACTTACTATAGTTGCCTTAGTGGTCTTTATTGTCTTTGTGAAATTAGGATTTAAAATGCCTTTTGTTCTGATTATTGGTGATATGCTACTTAACCCAAATTAGTGTGTAGGAGAATTGAAATAGTATAAACCATATAAATTATATGTTACAACCGTGATGTATGTATTACACAAATTCTTTAAAAGATAGTACGAGTGCTTATTGGATAGGTATTATTCTTTGTTAAGTTCCTTTTTATTTTTGATCTTCTGGTGGTGATTTTTAGAATGCCTCATATCCACTTCATAAAAACAGATATTTGTGTCATGTATCATTACTGTATTTTTCTCAATGTGTCCTTCCTTTAAGTAGGGCACAGTTGCCTTGGAGGTTGTGATGTGTCTGTTCATTTAGAACAAATAACTTTCTAGACTGGAAAACATGCATTTTGTCCAATTAGCAGCAGCCTGCCCTCCACAGGGAATGACCTAGTAAATCACTGGTGTGGGCTAACAGAACTTTTGAGTTCTGTTAGAAGGGTTTAATATAATGACTAATTAATCAAGTTAGGGTTTGATGCCAAAGGATATAAAAGGTTATTTCCTTTTACGGGACCTTGGATATTGGGATATGGCTAAAGCTCTGACAAGTTTACGTCTAGAAAAAAACAGCATGTGAACAGTAACTTAATTCTTTGAGGAGTTTAAAGGAAAGGCTCCCCAGTAAAGATAGTCTGTATATTGTTTTTAAAGTTGAATAGGCGTTTGCCAAGAAGATCACTAGGGTAAAGGGTATTCAAGTTCATGCTTTGAGGCCAGGCAACCTGACCCATCCCATGAACAAAATTAATATGACCCATCTCTTCTAACACAAAAATAACTTAAGTTGTTGTCCTGCTGAGGTGGTGAGTTACATAATCTTGTGATACTGTATGACACTTTAGAACATTCTTTTTACCCTAGGGATAAAGATAAAAATTTTTGTGTTTATTTGACAGATAGTGATTATTGAGCACAAATCCATCATCTGCCCAGGTTATAATGCGGTGCTGCATATTCATACCTGTATTGAGGAAGTTGAAATAACTGTGAGTTTAAGATAATTATTTTTTCATTTTGTCTTAAGGCTGTTTTCATCTTGATAATTTCTAATAGGCAATAGTGATGTACTCTTTTTTTTTTACTCCTTAATAAAAAGATTCTTTTGTTTGGTACAATTTTGATCTTTTCATCCTTTTTTCCTGGGTAGGCCTTAATCTGCTTGGTAGATAAAAAATCAGGAGAAAAAAGTAAGACTCGACCCCGTTTTGTGAAACAAGATCAAGTATGTATCGCTCGTTTAAGGACAGCAGGAACCATCTGCCTTGAGACCTTTAAAGACTTCCCTCAGATGGGTCGTTTTACTTTAAGAGATGAGGGTAAGAGCTTTTAAAATTGATATCTAGAAGTATATCTATAAGATGCTTAGCTTCGGTAATGTTCTTCTGAGGACAGTACACATGGCATTGTGTTCAGAGAAAACTTGGATTCGTGTACTACAATATATTCATATGATAAATGCTCTGTGAGTTGAATAAAATGAACAGCAGACAGCATGGACCATACATTCTAGCAGTAATGCCCTGGGTCAAGTAAGAATCTTCATGTTGATACTCAGATAGTAATGGGTTTTGAGAGCCATAAGACAGCCAGCCCTAAGACGAAATCCTTTGTAATTTGCATGATTAAAGCCCACTTTAAGGACTTAATCCTGTACAGCAAGTTTTTGCTAAGCTCTACTTGTGGTAAGCACTGGGAATATAACCTTAACTTCAGAGAAAACTGTATAAAGACAGTTTTATTCATTTTTCTTTAAAGTCTTTATGCTAAAATTTGTTGATAAGGGAGCTGGTTTTGAGTTTGTCCTATTAAGATTATTAATATACCAATCACATCTCAGGCAGTCAGAAGATAAGAAGTTGAGATAGCAAGAATTTTTAACCCTAGAGAATTATGTTTTTCTAAAGAGTAGCTTGGCTTTTAGGTATTTCACAAGATCCAGTGGGTTCTGTATCTTTTATAAACTGGGAGTGCTTTTGAGCTGCAGGAATGCTACCAGAGGGTTCTGTTTACTGGACTGCAATTGAGCATTAAGTGGTCTTTTGTGCTTAGTATATGTCACCCAGCATGAAGTTTTCAAGGTTCAATCATGATAAAGCATGTATTGTCCTTCATTGCTTTTTACTGCTGAGTAGTATTCCATTATGTGGCTATTTTGCATTTTGTTTATCCAAGGGTAGGCTTTTGATGTAGGAAATCATATCTTCTTTCCAGCTCCCCTTATAAAAGACACACTAACATAATCTTTATTTTTTGATTTTCTGGTAGGGTTCAGATTGATAGTTTGTCAGTGATTCATACTTGTTTCCTCTATGAGTTTTGTAATAAGACTACCTAATCAGAAGACATGCTTTTGGTGGAAAAGTGAGCTAGTTAGCAATGTGGTTGTAAAAATTACTTTTGTGATTTAAAATAATGATCTATGATACCTTTCATAGACTTGCTGTTAACTACTGAAAAGTTTTTGTTTTTTTTTTTTTTTGTCTTTTACTTTTAAAATTTGATTTCTAGGTAAGACCATTGCAATTGGAAAAGTTCTGAAACTGGTTCCAGAGAAAGACTAAGCATTTTCTTGATGACCCTGCACAATACTGTGAGGAAAATTGACTGCAAAAGCCTACTTCACACCGCCTTCTCTTATTTCTGCCCATTGACAAACCTCTCCCCATATTTTGCAAAGAGAAAATTCACAGCAAAAGTCCACATTATGTCAGCTTTCTCATATTGAGAGCTCTGCTATGCCACTGTTGAATTTTTCCCCAAGATTTTTTTCTTCCCCTCTCAAACTCTGCTTCCTTGGACAGATTTGGCAATAGCTTTGTAAGTGATGTGGACCTAATTGCCTACAATAATGAAAACCTACAGAATTTTTTTTTTTTTTCCTTCATTTTCCCCTTAGGCATATTTAGGCTTTTTTTCTCCCAGGCAGATCATTCTGAGTGTGCGAGTGTGTGTGCACATGTTAAAAACACAACTACCATGTTAATAAAATATTCAATTTGAAATCCTTTTCGGTATTTGAATTGCTTTTAAATAATGTTTTTTATCTGGATGTAACATTGTTGCATTAGCTTTTTAACTTAACCAAGTAATTGAATACATTTTATTACTTGGATTTTTCTAAACTCTTCCCCGACCCACTACTTTAAATGAGGCATTTACAAACAATGTTCAAGTTTGTATTAAAGGAATTAGTTTGACCCCTTCTTTTGATGGTTAATGCATAAATACAATTAAATACCTTTTTGCAACTGTGACACTGCTTTATTAGGTCTATCCTTATTTTATGCTAATTTATATTTTAACATGATTTCTTAAACACAGTATGTTTAAAATAGAACAGCATACTGTAGTTTTTATAAGTAAGCATAATGAAATTGTACCCCTACAGGAAATTCCATTAACTCATTAAATCAGTGGAATTTATAATAAAGAAAGCATGTTGAGACCTGGCACAAATGCCTCCTTTAGCATTTATAAGAGCTGCATGCATCCAGTATGAAAACTATTGATTTTACAAGTGCCAGTTCTCCAAGGTCCTCAGTTCATTCTTTGTATCAGTAACTAAAGGTTGGATAATCCTTGCTGATTAAATCTCAGTCTAGGAACTAAGTGAACAGAGTCATCAGAATTTGCACAGACTGAAATTTACAGTGATGAGCAGAATCAAGCACAGTTGAAGTTTTATCTCAATTATTTGAAATTGAGTTTTCTTAAAGTATGAAGCTGAAATTTGTTAAACCGTTATTTAGACAAACCACACAATGTGGTGATTTTTAGATTGAAGGCTGTATTTCTGCTGTAACTATCATGACTGAAATTTTTTAAGAGGATATAATGGGAAATAGAAGACACAATTTCTGGATTCTTTGGAAGTCCCCTTGATTTTTAGTGGTGCCATTCATTGAAAACTTGGCCACTTTTAGATTGTCATTTAACTCTAAATAAGATACTTTGTAATTGTATAATTAATGGGAAATCCTCCTTATAATCTTCCTCCTCAGAAAAGAAAAGCCTAGTTAGACTCTAACTTGATGTTACCCTGTTTTCTTAATTATGGAATCCCCATTCATTTCACGAATGAGGGAACATTTTATGGACAGACTCGTTATTGTCCTGCAGCTTCCTATAACTATACTTATGGCTATTTAATTGCATGAAATTTAAATAAATTTTATTATGCTTGCAAATCTCTGGGCTTTTATTTTTCTGGGAAATAGGAGAGCTTTAATCAGGATATAACAACTTTGTACTTCCAAGTTAATAAGAACAAAATACTAGCAACTGCTTGGATTTTTAACGAATCACTGAAATTATTTCCAAAGATAGATTTTCATTTTAAAATTGAACACATTTTTAAAAACCAATTATGTTTGCTGTTAAAACATTTACACTTTTAGAATATTCCTGTGCATGTTGCCAAGACTGTTAAGTAAACCACATGGATATCAACTGAAGGGCCTACCTCTAAAAAATAAGACATAATTTTAAAAATACAGTTGTAATTTTAAAATAAAAATTTCATTGGATTGTACCACATTTGAGCAAATAATAATTGGATTACTTAGAAGAAATGTCAATGTTCAATTAACCAATTACCATACATTTTATGGGGTTTGAAGTTCATTGAGGCAGTTTTCCCATTTAAAACTGATGCATTTTAAACTCCCCCAGCCATACTGGCTCATTATTTCCATGAGGAAATAAACTGTCTGAGGTGAACTGGCAGTGTGTGGAGATGTTGGGCCTTTAAAGAGCAATACAAATTCCTATTTTGTCATTGTCTTTTGCAATGCAGTATGCTTTTGTGGAAGACAATGAAAAATAGGGCAGTTGGCTATATATTTAGGATATTACAGACCTAAACATTATTCTTTACCTTTAGCATAGATAGGTTAGAATCATTGTTTCCTTTGCATCTTTTTCCAGTAGTGAAGCTTTTTCTCTAACTTTCAAGTGAGATTATTTAATTATAATTTTTAAATTAATAAACTGAATTTAAGTGAAAAGATGTCACTGAAATAAACCTAATTGTCATTTTAAACCCTTATGTGGGGGAAGGAAAACAGCAAGTTTGTAAGATGCAAAAAGGACTTTTTAAGCAAAAATCTATGTAAATTCACACCAGAAGAGTTGTACTGAGTGTGTATTGCCATGAAATTAAGCAAATAGTAAAGTGGTCTTGAATAATTAAACCCATGTGTATTTCTTTGTTTGAATTGAAAGTCTTGAAATATGTGATAAATGAATGTAAAAATTTTGTAAGCTGTCAAAGAGTACAGGTTGTTCATTGTAACATAGGGTTATTCATACTTGTCTGCTAGTTACATAAACTAGAACTGCTTTTAGAATATGGGACTTTGAACGGCTGTAATTGAACAATTACTGGCATCCTCAGCTGGAGCGCTGCAAATATTTTGGGTCTTACTTAAAACCAGATGCACTTTCACAACCTAAGAAAAAGGTGAATATCATCAAAAATTGCTCCTCTGATGAACTTTTGAAAAAAATTCAGTTAAACTCACTGGTGATCTTCAGGAACACTAGTCATGTGACTAAGTACTCTCTGATCCTTGATGACTACTACAATGACAGCACTCCAGCACCTTTCCTCACTGGCATGGACTTTCTCATGGAATGCTGCTTCATGGATGATCACTTCATTGCTTTGGGTGGGGATTAAGGTAGTCAAGGGGGGAAATACACAGTTTTTATTACCGTTCTTAACATAAAGCAACGTTCAACCTTTAAAACTCTTTATGAAAACTCTGGTTACAGCACTATAGTTCTGGTTGTAGGATGATTAAATGTTATATTCAGTGTTGGCCTCCCTTATCAGAACAAACTGTGCCATTAATCCTCTCACAGACATATGTAAGGTAGATAGCAATCAACTAGATTTTGGGGGATGATTTTTTTTACACCAAATAATATACTTTATTTCTCCAGCTAACTTTTCAATGATTCTAGCAGATGCCATCTAATATATTCATTATCTTGTTTCTTTCTTTGGCAATCTTGCTATGGCAGCAACTTGGTAAATAAGTGTGATTACATATGCACAACTCAGACGACTTAATAGGTTTAAAGTTAACAGTCAGTTGGTTATATTAGATTTCATAATAAATGTAATAGGAAGTATTTTTATTTTCCAGTACAGTTCAGTGGATTCCATTTGAACCAATTACTGCCAGAATTCAGGCAGGGTAGATTTGGTTCAACTTTTGATGGATTTGGCTCTAGGATAGTCTTGATTTTCAGTATCCTAGAACATATTGAGTCTTCCCTACAATAAATACACTTTTCACATACCTCTAATCCTATGCTTCCTTGAAACATTAACATACTAGCTGAAGTGTTTACTAAGAAATCATAAGGGCCTGCAGGTGTGGGAGTGGAGATTAAAAACTTTACCTCCAGTATAAGGGAAGAGCAGATAGGCACTATGTATGAGAAGGCAGAAAATGCCAGGACTTCTTAGGCAGCCCTTGGAATGTAATGTCTTCTCTGCCTTGTTGTACGTGCCACTGTGCCCTTTAAAACTTAACATGGACACCTCAGGTTTATGGACAGCAAAAATGGAATGACGTTTGTTTCCTGAGGCCCTCTCCACCAGGCACGGTAGCTTCGTGCTTCAGATGTCAGCCCAAGTCCTTGCTACCTCCTTTCCTGCTACCCATGGAGGAGGGTTTGTGCTGAAGCTGGAGCTCTTCATGCCTCAGGGGACTGCCCTTGCCTCCATTTTCCTCTCATACATTAGGTGAAATTGAGGTCCCAGCCTGGAAGGTCTGCAGTTTTGTTTTTTTTTTTAAGTAGGGAGGATTACAGGAAACTGGTTAGGTTGTGAATTTTTTTAACCTAATTCCAAAGCATAAAAGAATATGTAGGAATTACGGGAGTCCAGAGGTCAACTTTTTTTATGATTTGTAGCTACCTACTGTGCCTGAATTGGTGCCTGTGTGAGGATTAAGCCCCTTAGTCTGCTCTTGCAATTATTCAAATTACTGAAGTAAAAAAGAAATGCTTTTGTAATAACAATAAAAAATTGTCATCTTCCCTTTTGAAGGATTTGTCTGTTTGTTTATAATCACCTGTATTGTATCATACTATGAGTGTATCTGTTCATTTTCTGTATAATCCTTTATTTTTGTATCAAGTGTTAGAATCACCTACCAGCAGATTTGTTGGATGGATCTATTTAATAAGCTCTGTCATAAGGAATTTACAAACTTGTGATCTGCTTGCATATGGTATATATAAGGCTTTTGTGTGGTGTATATGACTGAACCATAAAAAAACCCAGCAGCCCCACAGGAAGTTAGACATGCTTAATATTAATAAATCAAATAACTACATCACAGTATGTGATTTTATCTGACCAGTAAAGTTGGGTAAACATCAGTGATTATTCTTTCATATCTATGAAACTATATTCAGGATTTTTAATAAGGATCAAGAGACCAAATAGTACTTGCCTTTCTTTACTGTACAGGGCAAGAAGAAATTGATAAACAGAGGCAGTATGTGTTAAATAAATGGCAGCAATACATTCCTGTACACTTTTTTATCCTGTGAGCTAGAATAAAGGTTCTAAGTACCTGGCTTTTGTGACCATTTCCCAGTAATTAACACAACTAATTGTTTTTAGTCTTAAAAGACTAGGTCTCCAACCCTGCTGCTCAAACATCTGTACTTGATGTTTCTTGTTCCTTAATTGTCTCTGGGCACCAAACCGCATTATAGGCACTCTACTGCTGTGGTAAAAGACTGATAATAAGATCTTTGTACTTCCAACACCAGAGGACTTTACACTTCATGGCATATGCAACCAGTTTTGGAGATGCAGGGCTTTATCAGTGCCTTCCCAAGCATAAAGAAAGCATGAATACCTTTAAGGCTGTAGCTTTGTTGTGAAGATTTGTGTATCCCCCAGTCTAGAATAACTTAAGGCCAAATAACAAAATGGAATTCGAAGTATTCCAAATTTAAAAGGACCCAAAAAAGAAATGCCAGTTAGCCTCTTTGGCCCTGTGGAAAAAAGATTATGAAAAATGTATTTTATTGTAGTACCCTCTTCAGTAATGACGTTATTTTTAGCCCTTATGGCCACTTTGATGTTGTGTGGAGAATTTTTTTTAAAAGTCAATGTATTGTCCCGGAAGATCGGAAAGCAGCGACACGAACAGATATCTGCACGCCAATGTTCACAGCAGCATTATTCACAATTGCCAAGAGATGGAAACAACCCAAATGTCCTTCAACAGATGAGTAGATAAATAAAATGTGGTATATACACACGATGGAATACTACACAGCAGTAAGAAGGAACGATCTCGTGAAACATATGACAACATGGATGAACCTTGAAGACATAATGCTGAGCGAAATAAGCCAGGCACAAAAAGAGAAATATTATATGCTACCACTAATGTGAACTTTGAAAAATGTAAAACAAATGGTTTATAATGTAGAATGTAGGGGAACTAGCAATAGAGAGCAATTAAGGAAGGGGGAACAATAATCCAGGAAGAACAGATAAGCTATTTAACGTTCTGGGGATGCCCAGGAGTGACTGTGGTCTGTTGATTTCTGATGGATGTAGTAGGAACAAGTTCACAGAAATGTTGCTATATTATGTAACTTTCTTGGGGTAAAGTAGGAACATGTTGGAAGTTAAGCAGTTATCTTAGGTTAGTTGTCTTTTTCTTACTCCCTTGTTATGGTCTCTTTGAAATGTTCTTTTATTGTATGTTTGTTTTCTTTTTAACTTTTTTTTCATACAGTTGATTTAAAAAAGAAGGGAAAGTTAAAAAAAAAAAAAAGAAAAAAGAAAAACAAGGAAAAAAAAAAAAGTCAATGTATTGTCATGGCATTCCATTTTTTCCCTCACATTTAATTTTTCCTCTGTAGAGCTAATTCAACATGCCTGTCTTAAAAAGTGAAAATTTTTTATTACTGTGAATTTATCTTTCCTTTAAACTCTTTCTGGAGGCCTGGTGTGCCCAAATTTGTTGCATGAAATGTTCAGTTTTCCCTGCATTTTCTACAGAAATAAGAGATTGCCTAAAACGAGAAGAAACAAAACTCCTGTAACTGACAAGTGTAATTTCTGTTATTCAGTAACTATTATTTGTGATGTGATTCTTCTATTAAAAATTAGGAAAAAATTTTCCCTTAATATGCATTGGGGACACATTTAATGTGACCATATTTGATCTCTTAACATTTCACTTAAATGGTAACAATGATTATAATTCCCAAGTTCATTAAGAATACATAAGTGGTTACAATTTTATGATTTATATGAGCTTAATTTACAAGTGAGAGCATTTTCACTAAAAAAAAATTCTGTTCTCTGATTTAAGAACTTAGTCAAGAGTTTGGCTACTGATAGTCTACTGGCAAAAATTCAGTGGAGGAGATAATGGAAAAAATTACATATTTAACTTATTTTGCATCCTTTCACATGATGTAGGTTGAAACTGTATATGGTTTCACCCCGTTTAATTCAGCAAGAGCACTTTGTGTTTGGTTATAAACTACAGTTACTTAGAACAAAAGCAATCTATGTCACTACTTTTGTGATTTCCCTGGCAAATAGGATGGAAAAGAAATCTTTGAAAGAATTAAAGATTCTTAGTTGAGAGTAATTATTTGTCAAGTTCCATCAGACAAACCTGTGTACAAAGGAGGGTATTTTTTTAATTAAGGATAAAATTTACCTTAAAGTAAAATTTACATAATGAAATGCACAAATCTTAAGTTTACAATGAGTTTGACAAATGTATGCAACTGTGTAAACACAAGACAGAAAACTTCTCTTCTGCCCCTTTGCAATCAATCCCCGTCTCCCACCAAGGCAATCACTCACTCTTCTGTCCTGGAATAGTTTTTGTCTGTTTTTGAACTCCACATAAATGGAATCATACAGTATGTACTCATTTGTATCTACTTTCACTTAACATCATGTTTTGGAGATTAACTCATACTGCGTGTATAAACAGTTCATTCTTTGTTATTGCTGAGTAATAGTTCATTTTATGAATGTATCATAACTTTAACCATCCTTAAAGGAAGGGAAATTAACTATTTTCCAATTAGGATTCTTTTTAATGTTGGTTGCAAATACTAATAGCTTTCTTTTGATTATTAGAAATAACAGGGAAGAAAATAAACTAAAAGGGAAACACACACAAAAGATCATGTTCTTATTTTGTGTAAAATAGATCACATTCTATATTTGAACAACGTTTTACCTCAATTCCATTATGTCTAGGATAATATGTAAATGAATATACTTTCCTAGCAGATTTCAGCACCAACAATGTGCTGAATATCTTGAGGACAATAACAGATTCTTAAATGGCTTATAGCTAATCCAAATATGGATAATTGATTATTTACCATTCTTTTTGTTGTTTTGTAATTTGTGACTAAACTCTGACTTAGCATGGCTCACTGAAAACGATTTCTAACAGTTTTCTATATTTACTATCTGATTCTAGCAAATATTTACTTTGAAGTAACTAGAATTTGAGTTCCATTATTCTACAATCTCAATTTTGCAGTTTCTTCAACTTTTTGTTTACCATCCAACAATATATTCAAATCTTCTTTGCAGGTAGTTGCGTTATGATCTATTAAGTTCTTAATAAAACTATATACTACTTTGAATATGTTTAATGCCATTTTCTTTAGCATATTTTCCAACAACTGAAAAAAACTTCAGTAAGTTAGAAAAGAACAAATTTAATGATATTTATGGTATTGACTGAGACCTGGGTATTCAAATGTTAAATGAATTTGAAGTCTAAATTACTTAATGTACATTTACTTTAAAAGAAATTATGCCACAAAAGTTAACAACTATTCCATTAGAAATGTTCACTATGGTTACTTAGATGTCCTCCCAAGATATTATTTTACAAATTAATTTTTTAAGTTATTTGCATACTTGGTGCAGGATACTTACTATAACTCTTCTTCTCATAACTCAATCTCCTGTATTGTGACTTATTCCCTTACAGGTAGTACATTTATTCTGGCTGGCAATTACTACATTTAATTCATTCCAAAAATTTATTATTTATTTTTCATGGATAAAGGACAGAGGGCATAATTTAACTTAATATGTAGAGTCTGGATAGAGTGCTCATACATTACCAAAAGTAGAACTGACACATTGAAATCTTTACCCTCCGACTACTCTGTGAAATTAAATGTAACAATATGGACTACTTTTTTCAGGTTAATTTTTTCTAAAAGACTAATTGGTGAGATTTTCTAGCATGAATTCAAAAGTTAAGTAAAATAACATGCTATGATATTTAAACAGAAAAAAAGGAGTAAGTTTCTGGAGATGCAGTCCAGATTGAAAACTAGTGCTCAGAAATAGCTAACTCAGGCCTTAATAAACAAAACAACAGGCTTAGAAATTTAGGCAGGGTTAAAAATGCTGTAAAATTTCACTGTAACATGAAAATGGTTTCAAACACAAGAGATAAGAAGAATGAGGACCACCTCGATGGTTGCTAACATGACCACAGACATAGGGGACTGGTGGTTTGATGGGTTGAGCCCTCTACCATAGGTTTTACCCTTGGGAAGATGGTTACTGCAAAGGAGAGGCTAGGCCTCCCTGTATTTGTGCCTAAGAGTCTCCTCCTGAATGCCTCTTTGTTGCTCAGATGTGGCCCTCTCTCTCTCGCTAAGCCAACTTGAAAGGTGAAATCACTGCCCTCCCCCCTACGTGGGATCAGACACCCAGGGGAGTAAATCTCCCTGCCAGCGTGGAATATGAGTCCCGGGGAGGAATGTAGACCCGGCATCGTGGGACGGAGAACATCTTCTTGACCAAAAGGGGGATGTGAAAGGAAATGAAATAAGCTTCAGTGGCAGAGAGATTCCAAAAAGAGCCGAGAGGTCACTCTGGTGGGCACTCTTACGCACACTTTAGACAACCCTTTTTAGGTTCTAAAGAATTGGGGTAGCTGGTGGTGGATACCTGAAACTATCAAACTACAACCCAGAACCCATGAATCTCAAAGACAGTTGTATAAAAATGTAGCTTATGAGGGGTGACAATGGGATTGGGAAAGCCATAAGGACCACACTCCACTTTGTCTAGTTTATGGATGGATGAGTAGAAAAATAGGAGAAGGAAACAAACAGACAAAGGTACCCAGTGTTCTTTTTTACTTCAATTGCTCTTTTTCACTTTAATTATTATTCTTGTTATTTTTGTGTGTGTGCTAATGAAGGTGTCAGGGATTGATTTAGGTGATGAATGTACAACTATGTAATGGTACTGTGAACAATCAAATGTACAATTTGTTTTGTATGAGTGCGTGGTATGTGAATATATCTCAATAAAATGAAGATAAAAAAAAAGAAGAAGAAGAATGAGGAGTTAGAAAAGATTACTGACTTAGTTAAAAGCAGGTTACTGGTATCTTTAGTGGGAACATTGTGATTGGAACCAGATTGCAAAGAGGAGAGAGAGAGCTGAAATCATATGAAGGCATTGTCTACAAACAGATTTAAAAAAAAAAAAAAAAAAAGGGAAGGAAAAACATATTCTTTCTTTAAAAAAGTGCATATGAAGCAGAAAGACAGCTACCAGAGGAGAAAGAAAGAATGTTATTGGAATAGGAGGAGGGAAGTTAGAAGTAAAGCCTTAAAAGCCTTAAGGCAGAAAGGGAGTCATCGATTCTTTCAACATTCTGTGTTTGCTTACTATGTGCCAGGCAGGCCCTATGGATCCCAAGTAATTCAATAAATGCTATACAGTGAGATGAATAAAGTGCTATTACATACAAGTTACCCTCAATATTAAAAAAAACTTGTAACAAATTCCCTGGGGCACAAAAATGCTCTTTTATTAAGTTTGTTTACCTTAGTGATAAAAATTAAAAATAAACCAATGTTTGATTTCTGTTGTTTCAAGCCAAAAAAAGGAAATAAATTAATGTTCCATGTTTCTTCTATCCCTAACATTCCTCATAATCCTTTTCCTGAAACTGCATTCTACAAGGTCACAAATGACCTAACTGCCCAACAATACAGCCTTTAAAAAAAAAAAAAAACTTATTCTAGTGACAACATACAAGCTCAAATTTCCACTTTAAGCACATTCAAATATATGTTAATTGCACTGACAATGTTCGGCTAGCATCACCACCATCCATTAACAAAACCTTTCCATTGTCCAAGATAGAAACTCTCCACCCTTTAAGCCTTAACTCCCTATTCTTTAACCCCACTCTGTCCCCTTGTAACCTATATTCTAGATCCTGACTCTTACAAGTTTACTTATCATAATTATTTCATATCAGTGAGATCATACAATATTTATTCTTTTCTGTCTGGCATGTTTCCCTCAACATGATGTTCCGGTTTGCTAATGCTGCCATTTTGCAAAATACCAGAAATGGATTGGCTTTTATCAAGGGGGTTTATAGTCTTAAGGCCATACAGTGTCCAACGTAAGGCATCAATAGGGTACCTTCACTGAAGGATGGCCACTGAGGGATGGCTAACCTCTGTTAGCTCGGAAGGCACGTGGCTGGCGTCTGCTTCCTCCCAGGTTGCGTTTCAAAATGGCATTCTCCCAAAATGTTGCTCTTGGGGCGTTTTGTCCTCTCTTAGCTGCAGCTCCTCTTCAAAATGTCACTCACAGCTGCACTAAGTTCCTTCTGTTTGTCACCTCATATATATGGCTCCAGTGATTTAATTCAGACTCACCCTGAATAGGTGGGGTAACCCCTCCATGGAAATTATCCAATCAAAAGCATCACCCACAGTTGGGTGGGTCATATCTCCATGGAAACATCCAATCAAAAGGTCACAGCCTAACCAAAAAGATTAATCTATCTGTCCCCACAAGATTGCATCAAAGATAATGGCATTTTGGGGGCCATAATACATCCAAACCAGCACAGATATCTTCCAAGTTCATCCATGTTGCATGTATCAGAACTTCATTTCTTTTTACAACTGAATAATACTCCATTGTGTATATATGCCACATTTTGTTTATCCATTTATCACTTGATGGACACTTGAGTTGCTTCTATCTTTTGGCAATTGTGAATAACAGTCTATGAACATCTCCGTAAATATCTGTTCAAGTCCCTGCTTTCAATTCTTTTGGGTATTTACCTAGAAGTAGGATTGCCAGGTCATATGGTAATTCCGTAGTTAGGTGAGGAACTGACAAACTTTCTTCCACAAAGGCTGCACTATTTTACATTGCCACCAGCAAAGAATGAGTGTTCCTTATTTCTTCACATCTCCAACACTTGTAATTTTCCATTTTTTAAATAACAGCCATTCTACTGGGTCTGAAATGTTATCTCATTGTGGTTTTGATTTGCATTTCCCTAACAACTACTGATGTTATACATCTTTTTATGTGCTTTTGGGCCACTGGTGTACCTTCTTTCGAAAAAAGCCTATTCAAGCCTTTTACTCAATTTTACTTGGGTTACTCGCCTTTTTGTTGTTCTGTTGAAGAATTTCTTTTTATATTCTGGATATTAAACCCTTATCAGATGTGTGGTTTACAAATATTTTCTCCCATTATGTAGGTGGTCATTTTATTTTATTTATTTATTTATTTTTTTATATTTATAATATGTGTGTATTTATAATTGCATAGAAATAGCACTAAAATTAGCCATATTTAACTCTTGGTTCCAAGAATTGGAATGTGTGTATGTCATTTTATTTTCATGATAAAAGTCCTTTGATGCACAAAAGTTTTAAATTTTGATGAGGTCCTTTATCTATTTTTTTTTTTATTGCTTGTGCTATGGGTGTTAAGACTAAGAAACCACTGCCTAACACAAGGTCCTGAAGATGCTTCCCTACATTTTCTTCTAGGAGCTTGATAGTTCTGGCCTTTTATATTTAGGACCTTGATCCATTTGTTGATTTTTATATACAGTGGGAAGCAGGGGTTCACCTTCATTCTTTTGCAATGGAGATCCAATATTCCCAGCACCATTCATTGAAGAGACTATTCTTTCCCAATGGAATGGTCTTTGCCCCCTTGTCAATAATCAGTTGGCCATAGATACAAGGGCTGATTTCTGAGCTCTAAATTTGATTCCATTGATTTATACGTCTGTACCATACTGGGGTTTTTTTGTTAAGTTATATTCACACTCCATACAGTCCATCCAAAGTTATCATCAGTGGCTCTCAGTATAATCAAAGAATTGTGCTTTCATTGCCACAATCAATTTTATTAACATTTTCATAGCTCAAAAAAGAGAAACACCATGCCCTATATACTCCCCGCCCCCCCCCATTATTGACCTTTAGCACTGGTGTGGTACATTTGTTACATTGATGAAAGAATATTAAAATATTACTATTAACTATAGTCCATAGTTTGCATTAGGTGCATTTTTCCCATATACCACTCTATTATTAACATTTTGTTAATAGTGACATACATTTGGAAGAACATTCTTATATTTGTACCATTAACCAGTCATCTTCCACAACAGGGTTCACTATGTTATATAGTCCCATGTTTTATCTTCTAGCTTTCCCTCTAGTGAGACACAACCTAAACTTCCCCTTTCAACTGCAATCACACCCATAATTCAGCATTGTTAATTATACTCACAATGTGCTATCCTCACCTCTATCCATTTCCAAACATTTATAATCAGCCTTATTAAAAATTCTGCACAAATTATGCATCACTCCCCATTATCTACCCTCATTCTATCTCCTGATAACCTATACTCTAGATTTTAACTCCATGAGTTTGCTCATTAAAATTAGTTCATATAAGTGAGACCATACAATATTTGTTCTTTTGTACCTGGCTTATTTCACTCAACACAATATCCTCAAAGTTCATCCATATTGTTGCATGCATCAGGACTTCATTACTTCTTACAGCTGAGTAATATTCCATCATACATTTATATTACATTTTGTTTATCCTTTCATTGGTTGATGGCCACTTTTTTTTTCCCCCATCTTTTGGCAACTGAGAATAATGTCTGTATGAACATCAATGTACAAATGTCTGTTGATGTAGCTGCTTTCAGTTCTGAATATATGCCTAGTAGCAGGATTACCAGATTGTATAGCAATTCTCTACTTAGATTCCTGAGGAACCACCAAACTGTCTTCTGCAGTGGGTACAACATTCTACAGTCCTACCGTCAGTGAATAAAATGTTCCTATTTCTCCACATCCTCTCCAACCCTGTAGTTTTCTGGGTTTTTTAATAGTGGTCATTCCAGTAGGTGTGAAATGATATCTCATTGTGGTTTTGATTTGCATTTCTCTAATAGCTAATGATGCTGAGCAGATTTTCATGTGCTTTTTAGCTATTTTTATTTCCTCTTTGGAGAAGTGTCTATTCAAGTCTTTTGCCCATTTTTTAATTGGGTGGTTTCTCTTTTTGTTATTGAATTGTGGGATTTCTTTATATATTCTGGATATCAAACCCTTATTGAATATGTGGTTTCCAAATATTTTCTACCATTGAGTAGGCTGCCTTTCTTTTTCTTGATAAAGTCCTTTGAAGGGCAAAAGTTTTTACTTTTGAGGAGGTCCCATTAATCTATTTTAAATTTTGTTGCTTGTGCTTTGTGTGTAAGGTCTAAGAAATCATGTCTACTATAAGATCTTGATGATGCTTTCCTACATTTTCTTCTAGGAGTTTTATGGTCCTGGCTCTTATGTTTAGATCTTTGATACATTTTGAGTTAATTTTTGTATAAGGTGTGAGAAAGGAGTCCTCTTTTATTCCTTTGCACGTGGATATCCAGTTCTCCCAGCACCATTTGTTAAAGAGACTGTTCTGTGCCAACTGAGTAGATTTGGCAGCCCTGTCAAAATTAATTGACCAGAGATGTGAGGGTCTATTTCTGAACTCATTCAGAATTCCATTGGTCGGTATATCTATCTTTATGCCATTACCATACTGTTTTGATGACTGTAATATGTTTTAAAGTTAGGAAGCAGGAGTCCTCCAACTTTGTTCTTCTTTCCCAAGATGTTTTTGGCTATTTGGAGCCCTTTATCCTTCCAAATAAATTTGATGATTTGTTTTTCCGTTTCTGCAAAGTAGGCTGTTGGAATTTTGATTAAAATTGTGATGAATCTGTAAATCACTGGGTAGAATTGACCTCTTAGCAATATTTAGTCTTCCAATTCATGAACAGGTAATGTTCTTCCATTTATTTGGGTCTTCTTTGACTTCTTTTAGCAAGGTTCTGTCATTTCCTAGGTCCCTTATATCCTTTGTTAAATTTTTTCCTAGATATTTGATTCTTTTAGTTGCTATTGTGAATGGATTTTTTTTTCTTCATTTCTTCTTCTGATTGTTCATTACTAGTGTATAGAATCATTACTGCTTTTTGGGTATTGTTCTCATACTCTGCCACTCTGTTGAATTCATTAATTAATTCTAGTAGCTTTATTGTGGAGGTTTCAGAATTTTCTGTATATAGGATCATGTCATCTGCAAATAGGGAAAGTTATACTTCCTTCCCAATTTGGATGTTTTTAAATTTTTTTTTCCTTGCCTAATTGCTCTGGCTGGAACTTCCAGAACAATGTTGAATAACAGTGGTGACAATGGGTATCTGTGGGGACCCAGGGCCCAGGCTCCCCCTCCCTAATGGGGAATGAAGCCCCATAGCACATAGCAGCCTGCTTGACAAGGACAGAAGTTAAAGGTCATTATCCCTCCTCAAGGAAGAAAGTATGCACAGATGGTATTATAAACAAAGCACTGAAACTCTCCTACCCTGATCACTGTTGATAACAAACCTCCAGACCCCTGTGATTTCAGACCCTGCTGAAATTCTGTTCTCATACCCTATAGAATGTCTTTGTCCTAAACTCTTATAAGCTGCCCTTTGCACTCCCCACCCTTTCAGAGTGCTAATTCCATTTACCTTTGCTGGCCACCATAGAGAAGAACCCTCTCCTGTTCATTACTCCTGATAAACCCGTGTCTCACTCTGTGCCTGGTGTGTGAGACCCAAGCCCTTCAAGAGCTGGGTGGGAAAGGCATGCTTGTCTTGTTCATGATTTTAGAGGAAAAGCTTTCAGTCTTTCACCATTGAGCCTGATGTAACTGTGGGTTTTTCAAAGATGTCTTTTATCATGTTGAGGTAGTTTCCTTCTATTCCTAGTTTTCTAAGTGTTTTTGTCAAGAATGGGTGCTAGCTTTTGTCAAATACTTTTTCTGCATCAATTGAGATGATCATGTTTTTTCCCCCTTCATTAATGTGGTGTATTACATTAATTGATTTTCTTATGTTGAACCACCCTTGCACACCTGAGCTAAATCCCACTTTATCAGTGGTATACAATGCTTTTAATGTGCTGATGGATGCAGTCTGCTAGTATTTTGTTGAGGATTTTTGCATCTATATGAGATATTGATCTATAATTTTCTTTTCTTGTGGTATCTTCATCTGGCTTTGGTATGAGAGTGATGTTGGCCTGGGAGAATGAATTAGGGAGTGTTTTTTCCTATTCAGTTTTTTGAAAGGGTTAGAGCAGGATTAGTGTCAATTCTTCTTGGAATGTTGACAGCATTCCCCTAAGAAGAAATCTGGTCCTGGCATTTTCTTTGTTTCTGATTCAATCTCTTTACTAGTTTTTGGCTTGTTGAGATTTTCTAGTTCTTCCTGAGTCAGTAAATGTAGTTGGTGTGTTTCCAGGAATGTGTCCATTTCATCTAAGCTGTCTAATGTGTTGGCCTACAGTTGTTCATATTATTCTCTTATAGTCCTTTTTATTTCAATGGGGTTGATAATAATACTCCCCTTTTCATTTCTGATTTTAGTCATTTGTGTCCTCTGTCTTTTTATTGTTGTCAGTCTAGCTAAAACATCAATTTGCTGGTATTCTAGCCTCATCTCCCAGTCCTCTTTGCTGTACATCCCTGCTCCAGCCACTCACTACTTCCAAACATCTCCATGCTCTTTTACCTGAATCCATGCAGTCTCCTTCACCTAGAAAAGTCTGGTTCTCACACTTGTTCAGGTGAAAAAGCACCTAACAGCCCAATGCTCTTTTCAGAATACTAGACAATATCCATACATCAAACCTGACATAACAATTCATAATTTTGTGCTAAATGTAATTCCATCTCATGCTAGATTCTAGAATGTACCAAAGATTTAAGAACATATTTTCTAAAAGCTGGTTAAAAACAAGGGCACCATTAGAGATTAGGAACAGAACATTTCTTCTTCGAGCTTTGGCAATACAGGACTACTTTTTGAAAACAATTGACACAGAAAGCCTTCTACTCCCATCCTTTCATTTCTCAGAATTTTACTTCATTGGTTGCCAAGAATGGAACCATCCTGAATGTCAATTAAAAGGTACCTAAATAAACTATAATATATCTATGGCATACAGCTGTTAAAAATGAGACAAAGAGGTTTATGTACTCCAAGACACATTATGAGACAGAGAGAGAAAAAAAGATAAATTAAGAGGAAAAACCAAGGTGCAGAACTGTGGGTATACTATTCCTCCATTTGTGTAGACGAATAATAAAGATTAAATTTAAACTCACTCAAATCCATAAGAGAATAATAAAGTATAACTACTCCCTAAACATGCCTAGGACATCTCTGGAAGGTTACAGTGGCTGCCTCTGGGGATCTGGGGCGGGGCTGAGGGTGGGGGAAGATTTTCTACTGTATTCCATCCTGTCCGTTATCCAGTCACCACACTTATTTTATATGATCTTACCTCCCGCCTCTCTGAGACCGGAAGCTCAAAAGACTCTGAGTCCGGGTCATCTTTCGGGCCCTCACACCGCTCAACGACGTGTCTGGAGGTTCCCGCGCATTATTACTTCAGTCAATCTTCGCGCGCCCGTGAGGAGGCACGTGACCGTTATCCTCGTGTTGGAGGAAGGCGGCTCGGAAGCCAAAGTGGTTCGCCCAAGTCACAGAGCAGGTGGGTGGTGATGACGGGACCCGCGCCCGTCCCGCAGTCCCCCGCGGCCTTCCCGAAGGCGGCGTCCGGGCAGAACGGGTGACGCACGGGATCGGCGGACAGGACACCTCGCCCGTCTCAAGGCGCTTTCTCGAGGTTTTTTCGGGTAGGAGTGGTTAGGAGGTGGCGCCGCGCTACCCCCGGGCTTCATGGAAGCCGGGAGCAGGGCAGGATTGGTGGGAGCCTCAAGCAAGCGACTCGGACAGCAGGCGGGGACATCCGCTTCGTCAGCTCCCGCCTGCCCAACCCTTACCACACGGCACCCAAACCGAATCCCGCGCGCTCACGGAAATGACCCGAATGGCTCTGGCACCGCCCTTCCACTTCCGCCTACGGGCCTGGGTTTGCGCATGTGCAGGAGAAGAAATCCGGGATTCTGTTCTCTCGTCTGCACGAGGCGAGAAGGCCATGGAGGTCTCCACTCCCACCCTGGCTACAACTTCGACTCCAGAAACCCCTACGGCACCCGAGCGGCAGTCGCTGGTGAACAAAGCCCAGGTGCGTGGCCCCTGGGGAGGACCATTCTGAAACGGGGGTGCCGGGTCAGCACCCGGGGGCCTACGTGCGGGCTCCGCGCCTTGGTGGAAGTCCCCGGCGCTTTGGTAGGGTCGCTCGCTCGCTCCTTGATCCGCGGGAGTAGGCTCCTGCTTCGCGGCTTGGCCCCTTTTTTTTGGTTTGCAAGTGTAACTGGGGTTCTTAAGAGAGACCTGGCTTTGCTTCTCAGCTGTTTCTCTTGCCAGGTCACTTAATTTTGCAAGCGTAAGTTAATCCTTATTTAAAATGGGCTCTTTGGCCCTCTGCTCTCCAGGATCAGAGACGGCACTGTATATAAAGCGCTTTAGCCAGGGAGCCGGTTCGCCGTTAACTGCCAGCAATTAATTGCTAGTTGCAAAAAAAAAAAAAAAAAAGTTGGGGTGGGGGGACAGGAAAATACTGAATTAGATTAAGATCTAACTTATTTTTGTATCTCCACGTTGCAGATTAGAAAGGCGTTGGCAGCTTTGTTGGAAAATTCCAAGTCCAGGAAAAACGCTGATGACTTGCTTTTGAATGAGAAAGAAAATTTATTTTTAATGGTGGTATTATGGAAAATTCCCAGTAAAGAACTGAGGGTCAGATTGTAAGTTCTGATTTTCTACATTTGCCCTTTTAAAAAAATATATAAATTTTTTAATTAGAGAAGATACATGTGTACAGAAAAATCATGTAAAAAATACAGCGACATTACTGTTTTTTATCTGCTTGGTCATTCTGTGTAACTTCAACAATCGCAAGTTAGTTTCTAATGGACGCTTTGCAAACTCAATTAAAATCTTATATGAAATAAATAAATGTGCCTAAAAGACCCATAGGAGGAGTACAGACATGCTATAATTTTCTAGAAATATCACCAGTTTTCTGGGGGCTTGTGGATTCTATTGAATCTACTTTTTGAAAGAAGGAAGGTAGAATAATTTAAATAGTTTTTGTATTTTAGCAGAACATGTTACATTTTCATATCAAGCTATTTCTGGGCTAGAATTATTGAGGCTCTGGACTTGCTCTCTTGTACAGAAACCAAAGACTTGCCAGTGAATTCCTTTCTTTGGGGAAAAAAAAAAACATTGTGATTACACATTCTTATTGCCAGTAATCTTAGGTCAGAGATGCCCTCTCCATATTTGCCAGATTTATCTCATAAAAATAGAAATAATTCTTTTAGTATCAGTAGGTCCCATGCAATACTTGGGGCATACTTACACCAAGAAATGATTCCTTATTGATCTGAAATTCAAATTTAACTGGGTGTCCTATATTCTAACTGGCAAAAAACCCCAGCTCTGCTTAAGAAAGATGTGTGGAGGATAGCTTCTTTTTCCCATAGAAGGGAGGTGGAGGTGGTTGATTCTCAAATTCTATCTAACTGATAGTCAAAAACCTCCTGCTCCAGCCAGTTTACCTTATTTATTGCTTTATGTATTCCATGTGCATTCTTTGTTCTACACCTTTGCTGAGGCTTCTGAAAAGCTTTCTCACTTTCTCTAAGTTACTTTGCCAACTTCTTGGTGATTTCTGCCACATGCCAGCTTTGCATTACACACCTTTCCTCTCATTTGGCAAGTCATGCCCATGTATTGCTATCTCTTCTTAAACTAAGGAGGTGTTTCCTCAAAACATGTAGGCCTGTGGAATGCAGTAACCCTGTTTTTTGTTACTATTTTTTAAGACTCAAGGTACTATTCAACACATTTGTTGGTTCCTCCTGATTTGCTTCATGTTTTCTGTTTTAGCTGTTGCAATTAAATTGTAGCTAAGAGTTTCGAATACAGGTGTATATATAGAACACATAAATTAATTGCACATTCAGTATTTTGGGTGTCTTTGTTTAGATTTTAGATCTTCTATCCCAAATGCTTATTGGTCTTTTAGCCTTTGGGTGCTTGTGATGTCCTTGAATCTTAAATCTCTTCTCTGTATCATGGAAAACTGGATATTATATTTAAATGTTGTACTTAGTAATAGTATTTTCTTAAATAGCATGAATGAGGTTATTGAGATAACAGTAAATTTATTGTATATTTTGCAGAATATAAACATACACATTGTCTGTAATAATGCCTTACTTCTCATGTATTTTGCAGGTCTTTGCCTTATAGTATTCGGTCAGATTTAGCAGAAGTCTGTTTATTTACCAAGGATGAACCCGATTTAACTCCTGAAAAGACAGAACATTTCTATAGAAGTCTTTTGAACAAGCATAAAATTAACACTATTTCTCAGGTACGGAGCAGGTTAATATTTTCAAGACAGAGGATTTAATTCAGTTGAAGTGATCAATGATACATTGACCTATTTCCTAGTATTTTTTCCATTTTTTTTCCTCTTTAATTTAATTTTGGTGTTTTTAGGTAAGTTGCATTCTGTCTTCCCTGTGATGGAGGGGCTGTCAAGATTTGTTGACCTGAAAGCTGAATGTATACATCAGTAACCTTTATGTATTGTAGATTATACAAAAGACTAGTCTACTGTAATTCTTCTGGACTCCCAGAGCATCCTATATTTGCTTTTGATTTGGCACTTAGCACCCTGTTTTGTGGATGTTGGTTTAATTGTCTTTATCACCCTTCCAATCTAGGTTTCTTTGGCTGGGATCCCTTCTTATTTGTCTCAGTAGCCCCAACATGTAGATTAGTGCTTGGCACGTATTTGGCACTCAAATATTTCCTAAGATAGGCTAGGTATGGCTTGAGGACGTTTTAAAATACGAATAGAATTAGAATACAAATTGTTGCCTAAATATTGTTCTTGTCATTCAGGGTCTTAATTTTTTTTTTGCTCTCTTTGTTTTTTAGATTATCCCCCTCCGAACTTTAAAAAAGGAATATAAACCCTATGAAGCCAAGCTCCGCCTCTTGGGTAGTTTTGACTTCTTCCTTACTGATGCAAGAATTAGGCGGCTTTTACCCTCCATCATAGGGAAACATTTTTATCTCAGAAAGAAGTAAGTTTCTTTGCAATGACTGGAATTTAGCAAAATGAAGTTTTATAGGTGTGTATGTATTGTGCTCTGAACATCTATGTGTTTTTATAGAGTTCCGGTATCTGTAAACCTTCTGGCCAAGAATTTATCAAAAGAGATCAATGGATCTATAGGTGGGACTGTCTTAAACATCTCTAAAACTGGTTCCTGCAGGTAGGTAAAGGGCACTCATGGGTGCCTTTATTTAATCTTATGCTTAAGATTTCAGAAGATAGTGTTAATGAAACTAAGTTCTGTAGAAACTAAAATCTGTTACTTAGAAGTATTCAGTTCTCTAGAACAGGGCTATCCAACAACCCTTTCTGCAGTGAATATCTGTACCATCTGTTACAGTAGCCACCAGCTACATATGACTTGAGCACTTGAAATGTGTCTGAGAACTGATTTTTATTTCATTTCAATTTAAATTTAAGTAACCGCATATGGCTTGCGGATACTGTGTTGTACAGGGCAGCCGTAACTATTAAGGAAAGGAAGAGAAATAAGATTAGTGCTTAGAGAATATAGTAGTCCTGGGATTTCACATCAACATATTAGTTTATCCTTTGAAGTGAGAGTCTGTTTTAGTCTTCCTTTAACTTTTGAATGAACTCAGTGTTCATCCTGTTTCATCAACTTGTCTGGCATCTTTGTGTTGGCACATTGACTTAAATTTGCCCAGGATACTGACTTAGATGCAGCCCCCAGCCCCGGGCTCAGATACCGGACACTTGAGAATACCAACTCTTCTCAGTCACTCAAGTGAAGGGGCTTCCCACCTGTAGCCAGACTTTATTGTTGGGCTGAGAGGTGGGTTAAATTTGAGAGCTTGGCAGTTTACCAGCTTTTGGGGGTGGGGGAGCAAGTTTTAAACATTTGAAATGCAGTATACTAAATACTGACAGTGCACCTGGGGGCTGGGGAGTGGGCAGGTGCCAGCAGAGCAGAGCTGTAGGAGACAGCCCTCCCTCCCATGCCTTTCCACCCAAAGATAGCCAAGGAGCCCAGGTAGTCCCAGTCATTACACTCCAGAACACCAGACAGCAGAAGTTTCTTGACTCTTGGGAGGCCAGTCCTCAGCGAGCATCTCCAGGTGGTGTTAGGCAAGACCCATGGCCCTGGGTGTTGCCTCCTGGCTGCAGGTGGGAAGCCCCTTCACTTGAGTGATGGAGAAGAGTTGGTTGCCAGGTGTGGACCCCGAGCCCCCCTTGCATTGGTTACTGACCCATAGGAAGCCTAGAAGATTGGCTGGAAGATCAGAGGCCTGGCTCATGGAGTCATTAAGGAGCTGGGAGAACAGGACAGAAAAGGAGGCAGCAGTCTCCTGCCTCTGGGGTTTTTCCAAGTCAGAATCCACAGCTTAAGGAAAGTAGAAAACTGGAAAGAAAAAAAAAATAGCAAAACTAAAACCATTCTTTTATCTCTTTTTTCTACATGTTCCTAACAGAATAGCTCTCTATTTTCCATCCCTCCTTTCCCTTTCTTCCCTTCCTTCCTTCCTCTGCCCCATGTTTCCATCTGGGAAGCTAAGAAAGCTGGTGCTTACAGGCAGAGCCCTGTCTTTGGCTGGAGGGAGGTGGGTGCACCAGTGTCTACCTCATTCGGTAGACACCCAGCCAGCAGTGAGCCTGCCTTTCAGCTCCCATGGGGCTGGAGGAGCTTGCAGGACAGGGACAGGCATCCCAGTGGCTGAGTGCGGGCACATCTGGACTTTCACTTGGCTTAGGTCTGCTCTCTACTTCACCTGAAGGGATGGTCTTGATCAGGGCCCGTAGAACTATAAAGGTAACAGGAACCCCTCTCCTTGCCACTTGTGGAGGTAATTCCCCACACAACAACTTGATTGTGGGTTTGCTACAATGAAGGAGAAACTGCCTCTGTCCCTGCCCACTGACTCACACAGCTAGATGCCAGCTCTTCTGAGTCACCTCTTCATGGTGTGACTTTTGATTTCAAGTGTAAGGAATTTCTAGAACATGGAGCCCACACTTAAAGATGATAATTTTCCTTTAATATATTTAGACCTAAAGATTTTAATGTTTCTACCTCTTAAAAAAAAATAAAACTTCAGGATTGTGTATTTGTTTCCCCCATAGCTCTGCTTTACTTTGGAAAACAAATTATTTTTAAAAATCTTTTTATCTAATACTTTTTTAAATTTTAGTACTATTCGCATTGGTCACACTGGAATGAAGTTGCAGCACATCCTTCAGAATGTCGTTGCTGTTGCAAAAGGGCTTTCAGAAAAATTGCCAGAGGTACATGGTCTTGCAGATATATCCCTTGACTGTTCATTTAAAAGAGGCAAAATATGTATCAATTATGTTATTCTCTTTTTTGTTTCAGAAGTGGGCAAGTGTGAAACTTTTATACCTAAAAACTGAGAAATCGGTTGCCCTTCCAATCTTTTCTTCGTTTAAGAGCAATTGGGATGATGCTAGAGGAGTATCCCTTCCTGGTCAGAAGAAAAAAGTTAGTAGGTTTTTTTTAAAACTTGATAGGTGAATTATCACGTAAACTGACCCAGAGAACTGGATTGCCGCTCCTGCCTTTTCAAGTGTCTTCAGCTTTCCAGTGATTGTGCTCACTTTAAATAAGAGATTAGTTAGTATTGCTATGAAAGGGATACATTAAGACCTAAATATTTTGTATTTGTTAACAAGTATTTTAATTTTTAATATCATAAAAGTGGTAATTAGGCTTAGAAGAGGCCTGTGCTGTGGCAAGAGGGAAAGAGGAAAACCAAAATCTGCTTTATTAAGTACTTTGTTATTTGTAGGCAAAATTTGAGGTCATATTAGGACAACAGATGCTTCTTGATTTTGGTTTGTGGATAATTAGTGCCACTGGTACTATCTCAAGAAGCCAGAATGAGAGAAAATGCAGTCCATTCAATGTTGTTTGTTAGACTTGTCTACTAGTTTGTTAATTCTCTTTTCAACCAAATTTTTTACTTTTAATTCATTATAATTTTAATTTTTTACTTTTAGAAGTTGGATGTTTTATTCTTTTTTCAGATCTGTCTTGTCACTTTTCTGGGTTCCTATGAGCTATAAATAATCTCCCAGTATGTTTTCAGTCTTTCAACATGTTAAGCCTGGGTGTTTTGCAGGTGCCTGATAAGTCATGTAGTAGAAGTCTCTGTGTTACAGCTAGTTGTCTGTTTCTGCTGGTTCCTTGCGTGTTCAGTCATCTTTGTGTGATGGTCATCATCTTTGAAAAATTGTTTGTAGAAATACCTTGAGGCGTAGGTTGAGGATACTTTTCTCCAGAGGATTTACGTTTACTTCTGCCAAGCACCAGGGCACACTCAGCCTGGGCTACCTTAAAGCACATTCGAAGCTTGCGATTCCCCTGTATGACTCAAACCAAACAGTGGCCAGAAGTTTGCCTGGGCTCCATTTCCTTTACATCCTACCCTGAGCGTGTAAACCTTCGGGGCTCCCAGCTTATTGTGAGGAGGGTCTTCTCAGAATCCTGACCAGGTGTGGACTCTGGAGTTTGATTTCTCTCGACTTCACCCCCTGGTCCCACCCAGTTGTTAAAAGTTAGGGATCAGCAAATGTTCTCAGGGCAAAAGTGACTGATGTGCTTGCTTATCCTTTTAGGTTCCCATTTTAAATTACTTGCGTGTAATCAGCTCAAAGCGTTAAGAAAATACATTTTATCCCACTTTTTTACTTGTTTTCATTGGGAGGATGGCCCAAAATAACAGATCACTGCTGTTCGAAGCAGGATGTCTGAATTTTTTGCCATTCTTGAGCAGATTCAGTAAAGAATTTTGTGAAGATTTTGATATTAATGGTTAAAATGGAATTTGGACACTTGTAGATTTCATTTAACAGTGCTCTGTGTTAAGGATAATGTTCTTCCAGCTATGTAAACTTTCCTGTGCTTTAACTTTAAGCCACATTCTGAAGTAGGGGAAAAATGGTCAGGATTTCTTTTTCGGTAATAGCTTTATTGAGATGTAGTTTACATGTCACGCAACTCAGAATTATTCTTAACTCACCCGTAAAAGAGGTTGACTTTTACAAAATGTGTAACCATATACCTCAGATACCCAGATACTGGAATACCTGTACTGTATATGATTTATCCATAAGACGCTTCTCTGGCTTTGAGTTGAAAATGGTAGAGTAGAGTTGTTATTCAAGTGCTGGTAATGGGGTTTGTTCACTCAGTGTGTACATCTCACAGACCTTTCAGGTATCTCATCAGTCATTGGAACTGCAAGTGCTCACTCAGTCTGTGATATTTATTTGCCAACAGAAGTATCCTCTGCTAAAGTGATGTTTGGGTTTGTTTTGGTAGGAGGCAAAGAGAAAAGAAAAACTAAAAATCAAAGAAAAAGAAAAGCTCGAATTAAAAAGGGAGAAGAAGAGAAGGAAAAGGGAAATGCGAGAGGCTAGAAAAAGAAAAAGCCAAGTCCTTACTAAAGGTCAGGCGCCTCAGGTCAGTGGTGCTCCAGGAAAGGGCCCTGGGTCCCCAAAGCGGGGCACCCCAGGACCCGAGAAGCAGGAGCCAAGCAGAGTGAAAGCCCCATTGAAAGTGGAAGATGGATCTGATGAGGAGATTCCACTGCTGATACCAATGGACAGAATGCCTGCTAAAGAAATTGTGGAGGTATTTGTATTAATATTTAAGGTTCAGAGCAGATAATTGAGTGTTCTACCCAAAGATTTCTAAATAATAGATGAAAAGTACTAGGACAAACCCCAAGACCTATGGAGATTGTTACCTTGATTTACTGTACCCTTATTTTAGATATTAAAATTCTCAGTTTGGGGAGTGATGCCTGGTAAACAACACCTTTTACGTACGTTGGGGATCAAGGGAGATTTGGTCTTATTTATAATTCTGAGAAACATTGCCTGTTGTTTTAGAAAGTGGGACAGGGCAGAAAGTGGAGCAAATGGTCCCATTTCTAAAGGTGTGTTCTGGCTCAGCATGTAGGTTGTCCTGGAGAATTTACCGGGGCAAGCTTGGGTACTAGATCATGTCTCTAAAGTCTCCGTCCCCCATCCCCACTCCCACATGAATTCTTAATCAAATTCTGACTTCATGAGTTAGAGGAGATGATTTAATGAGTTATGAAATTTTGTTCTTTGCAAATGCGATTTGTACTCAAGGTATCCAATTACTGGGGGAATGACTCTTGAAAATGAGGGGGAAATGGGTCCCTGAGAGACTCGAGGGTCGCCCTCGCCGTGCGTTCCGAGGAAACTCCCTGGGCCCTCGGGGCAGAGCCTCTGCTGAGGGTGCCCAGGGTGGTTCCCACCAAGCCGGAGGAGCAGTCCCAGGGCCCAAACTGCACTTGACCAACTTTATGTTTTGTGGAACAATAATCCCTCAACAGCATGATGATTTTCATTTACTAGTGAAGTATTTCTTTTAAAGTGCCCCAAAATGCTATTGAGATTTAAAAATAAAAAAACTAGAAATTAACATAATAGACCCATATGTTAATCATAAGCTGTTTAGTCAATTTTCTAAAAAAGTAAGCTGTTACTGTTATGAAGGATCAGCAGGTAATGTGTTAGAAACTAAAGAGTGAAAACACATAGCTGCCTGGGTGATGCCTTCGAAGTGCCAGCACCCTTTGAGCCTATCTAGGAAATGAGATCAGAGTAACAAGTCTACTCAGTGTTCACTAGAGAAGCAAAGAGTAGAGAACATATATTGGAGTGGTTTTTGAAAGTAACTAAAAGGGGTGTGTTTAGTAAGAGTTTATAGTGCCAATGAAATCATTGGGGAAATGCTCAGCTCCTTCGACAAATACCTACTCCTGGGGCAGGGGGAGAGACTAAGGAAGAGGACACTGTGTGACAGGGTTATTGGGGGGTTTGGTTTTATATATTTGTGATGTTTTCCAAACTTCCCATGAAAGTCCTTATTATATTTACTCAAAACCAGTTTTGGGGTTTTTTTTTGTCTTTGTATCCCACTTCTATATTGGGCAGAGCCCACTGTTAGAATGTTGTCCTTGGACCCCCAGGAACAGTTATCTGGGGTGTGTGCTTGGAGAACCATGATTTCTGGCATGTAACACTCCCCACGAGGAGCCTCTGAATCACACTTTCGGGAGGGTGTTTGTAACGGGCACCCAGTCCTCATGGACTGGCCTCAGTGAGGACCCCTGCTCTAACCTACCAGAAGGAATTTACAGTTTCATGTGCAGAAGAGTCAGGATTAGATCACAGGTCTCAAGTTGTGTTCCCAGTGGTTACTTCCAGGGGTCCCTACCCTCAATCCTAGGAAAAAGCTGGATTTCTTTTGATTGCACCAAGGAGACCAGAATCCCTTTTACAATTGTTAATAATGGAATCCAGCCACCTTTCAAACCATCCGTGAATCAAAAGAATAAGCTATTCCTTATTTCATTGCACTGAGGTGTGCCTTTTTGGTGGTTACCTAGTAAAACAAAACAACTACTAGAGTTAATATTGTCAACTTTTTCCCCCAGACCTGAGAACTTTCTTCTTTTTCTTAGGTGCAAACATGTGCCATAGTAAAGAAAACTCCAGAAAATAGTCCAGGTTCCAGCACACCTCTAGGGAAGAAGAGAAAGGCGTCTGCAGCTTTGAAGACCCCTGGAGCTGCAAAGCAAGATACCCCAGGTAAAGGCCCAGGAAAGAAGCCAAGAATCAAAGAAGAGACCGAGAAGGAAATCAACTCTTCAATGGGGAAAAAAGACCTAAGACAGACTCCAAAAAAGCCAGAGGCTAAATTCTTTGCTACTCCTAGTAAATCTGCCAAAAAAGTGCCCCAGACCCCCAAGCAGTGGCCCCTCAAACCCAAAATGTTGTCACAGACAAACTAAAAGCAGCAGCTTGACCAGAGGGAAAGATCAGGGCTTCCTGATGAGCTTTTTTAAAATACCCAAGCCCTGGCCCCTGTTACACCCTTCTCCAGAGTGAGGCCTGGACTTAAAATATTCCTAAAAACCTCCACATGTTATTCTGATTTATGTTCCTGAGTGTAGGAACCAGTGGTGTGAAGTAAAATCTTTTTTAATTGCTCTTCTTGTGTTTGCTAATATAATGGGAAAATACACTGCTTCTCTGTGGTTGTGTTTTTTATTAAAGTGTGACATTTGCTTCTGGGTATACTGTTGGCATGCCAAATCTTGTCAGTTGTATTTGAAGGCTTATGATTGGAACTTTCCTTCCCTATTTTAAACCATTTATTGACATGAGCTCTATTCCACTCGGTTGTGCAGACATTCCCAAAGCTGATTTGTGAGAATTGGCTGTGGAACTTAGGAGAAACATGGAGTTCTTGGCTCTCCTGCTGAGATGGTATATCTTGGCAGGTCTTAGGAGGAGCCCTGGAATCAGTTTTTTTCTTTAATTCCCAAGTTGTGAATCACTGAGTTAGCAAACATACAGTGAGGGAAATTGCAAGGTCATTTGTAGAGGGATTGAATGGAATCCTGCCTACTAGAGGCAAGAAAATGTTTATCTTACCTTCCTCCAAATCACTCCTCACCCTGTGTAGATGTACCTACCTGTGTAGATTTACCTACACATGGCAACTCTAGGTTGGAAACCTGGGAAAGCAGACTCCTAAGAAGAGTTGTCAAACACATACCAAGGCAGTAGATGGCTTTTTCGGTACATGACCTTTCACTGGATTTGAATTGGGGAACACATCCCTAGTAGTGATGGGTTCACTGTAGTGCAAGCAGGTGCTCACCTGTGAAAAGGCCCAAGAGGGGCACGCTTTCAAAGATTGAGTGGTTCAGAAGCAGTGGAAGGAGTTGTCAAGACTGCTTTTGCTCTTTAGTAGTACAAGTTGATTTGTAATGATTTTTTTAAATTGTGAAAGCCCCTAAATACAAAGTTATTTGTAATCCCACTGTCCTTTCAGTCTTAAAAATGAATGTACATTTACTGTGTTGTAGGGATTTGTCTTAATACATTTGAAAAGCTTCTTTTCCATAGAAATTAAGTCCTATGGAAAGATGATTAGATGGACCTGCTTTACTTATTTGTGACTCCAAGGATGAAGCTTTGTCTCCTTTTTTCCACAGGACAAACTCATGTACATATTCATGCTAACCTTTTCTCTAGATGATGTGATTTTGCAGGCGTAACTTGTCTTGTTTTGTTTTGTTTTTCCAAGTCCCATCCTTTGGCCAAGTATTTACAACACCAAATTCTTTGGCTTGTAGCTTAGTCTGTTGAATATGATGTAGACTTTTCCCTCTTGTTCTGCTGTGCCCTAGTTTCACTATAATAAACTCCTAATGTTCTCTATATTAAAAAAAAGATTTACTTATATTTCTTGAACATGATACTAGTATTTTGAGAGGAAGGCCATAGTTGAGGAATGGGTGATAGTTCTGAATTGTAACGAAAAATGTCCAAATCATGGTACTGGATTTGCAAGGCTTGGGAAGGACCAGGGACATGCCCTTACCTGGCCGATTGAATGATTTCATGGAAGAGAACAGATCTAATGGGAGAAATTAGAGTGTAACATTTTTGTTTTGAAAAAGTATTTGAATTTTAGGTAACTTGTTCAGGAACTCTAATGAGCATTAAAAGTTTAATATTTTTAAATGCCTTGAATGTATTAAGGAATGTGTTTATTAAAAGTCACATAGTATTTTACAGTTCCCTTGAGGAATGTTAAAGTGAGGGTATGAAGAAATTGCCAAGCGTCATGATGTCTCACCAGACTAAAAACCCTTTCTCTACTTTTAATTCATGGGTGTTTAAAGGTTTTAAGTAGCAAAGAAAATCTTTTGCCATCAAATTAAATATTTGAAGGTTCTTCTGACTTTCTACATTTTTTTTTTCTTAAATTGCTCTGGTATTCCCAACCTACAGTTAGTGTTAATGTTCACAGTACTCCATTAGGGATTCCCCGCTGGGACTTCATGAACTCGAAGAAGTCCTTGTCAAACCCTGGCTCCTAAAGGAATTAGTGCTTGTAATGAAATGACGCAAAAAATTTTGATTATGATCGTTTCAGTATATTGGTGCTAGAGAGACAATATGGCAAGTTATTTAGCCTGTTATATTTTAACCTAAGTTCAACACTGTCTTAAAATGATTAATCTCTTGTTATTAAAAAACTCAGTTTGTGGCATTTTCTATACTTGAAGTTACAGGAAATAGGGCCTCTAGAATTTTGACTCACTTAAAAAATGTCTCAGCATTCTGAAAGACATTGGCTGGTAATGTGAGACACTCAATTTTCGTTATAGATGTCCCTCAAAATCTTCTCCAGTATACTCAACCGTACAATAATGACAGGCTCAGAAACTTCGTTGAACTCAGCCACCAAGTTTTATCAGATTTCCCTACATTCATCCAGCCGTCTACACATCCTCACATGCTGTAACTATTAAGTTCCTACAAACTGCGAGTACAGTACTAGACTTGGGAAATTAATGTATAAAACATAGCCTCAAACCTCTACAGCCCTAGTTTAGTTGGTGGCACCCTTAGAATTTGATGTCCAAGGAAGCAGTTTGACTGCAAGGAGGTGGGGGCAGGGGCTAAGGGACTTCTCTTGATAACTGCATTATCCAGTCATCACTGTTTTTAACTTAGAATATACGTTATTTTGAGGGGGAGAGGTCCAAAACCTCTCCGAGCCACTCCATTTCTGAATGGAGAAAGGGATACCAGAAACAAAGAAGGAAAGTGCGAAGTGCCCAGCAAAACACGTACCAAACAGCCCAAGAGTTACTTAGAAACAACAAAACCAACATTCAAACAGCTTCCCAAAAGGAAACTGCCCAAAGCTTACACACTTTACTACAAACAAGCTGTGTATACTGGGTACATTAAAATGGCCTTACACTATGCCTGCTGTATGGCTACATCTTTTCATTTAGCGGTGCATCTTAAACTTCTTCCATTATCAGCACTTATAGACATATTACCTGCTTGGTATCCCATTGTATGGATTATTGACATACCAGAAATTTACTTCTGTATTGCTGAATGTTACGCATCTTTCTGGTTCTTTGCTAGTCTGAAGAATGCTGTGTTGCATATCTGTATATTAGAGCATGTATATGGAAAAGATGGAGTCAAAAGAGGAAGCATGCTTACAATAGTGAAAGATACTGCTAAAACAACTTTTTAAAAGCCCGTGTAATGCTTTGTATGTTTTTTCCCCATATTTGCCTAGTATCAATATTGTCAGGTTGTTGAATACAAGTAAATCTGTTAGATTTAGTTTGTATTATCTGTTAAGTGAGGTTGAATATTTTTTATTATGGCTTTGACAATTTGAATTGTATCCTTTCCCATTTTGTATTGGTTGGTTGCCACTAATATATAGCAGTGTTGTTCCGTTTTTGTTTTTTAATGCTTATGTCTTATGTTACAAATAGCTTTTTAGCAGGCTGTTGGGTTTTATTTAACTGTTAAAAAATAACTGCTCAAGAAAATTTTAGAAGACTTTGAAATGAGCAAAAGAGATTATTGAGTGTTCTTTCAATGGAATGTTGGCCATAATCTAGCAGACCCTTCATGGATTATTTACTTCTTTGACTAGGCCATTTTACAGCTTTGTAGAGATAAAAGTTAACTTGTAGAAAATTGATAATAATGCAAATGTTTCCTGTCCATAATAATGCAAATAAATTCTGTTACTTAGAGGATATAAATCTCTGTAAGTCATATCCTTATTTGAACCACTTTAACCTCTTATTGGTCCTCTCATTAATTAATGTGTAGAATAAAATCTTTGACATGCTCATTTTATATTTGTATGAGTCATGATTTTATCTTTTTGAAAAATATACTTTAACAAATACCTGGGGTCTCTTGTCAAAGTTTTAAATTCTGAATGTAATCATATTAATTTTTCCTCATGACTTTGTGCTGTCTAGAATTGATTTTTCTATGTGGTGTTTACATCTCACATTGTCCTTAAATTGACAACCACATGTTCCAGAGCAGTTGGAATAGTCTAAACTTACTTAAATGAGTTGATACACAACCTTTTATCAGATTTTAGTCAACATACATTCGTAGGTCTCTTCCTCTGGTTATTTATTTTTCCTTTCCTGTGCCTTGGGAGGTGAAGAAGTACTCTTGGGAGGTAGCCAAAGTGGAGAGGAATGGGATGCTCTCGTGAAAGTGGCAAACATGTTATGGCACTTCATGTTCCACTGGGATGTGCTGAGCAATGACCTGAATGTTGTTCTACCACCTGAACAACACTAGCAGCCAGTGACAGCACATGTCCTTGCATGTCATAGACTTGGGATCTGTTGCTTCTGGAAGAATTTATGTACTAGATAGGTGCCCAAGAAGTGTAAACTGGTCAGTCCCATGGTGACCAGTGGTGCAGCTCCAGGTTGTGGCTCCCTACCCTTGTTTCCTCACAGGAATTTTTTTTTTAATCTAATTGCAGTCCCTTTAGTTGTGTCCAAGCTAGTCTGTGGGGTGACCATTCCAAGGATGCGTGCATAGGCTGCAAGTTAGACCTTCACTAGTATTTCAAAAGGAAAGCAGTTAGATTCTAAATCCAACCACATCATCACAGGAAATTTCAATAATACTTAGTAGCAATGAAAGAAAAGAAAGAGCTGTTCATTCTTTAAATATAATTACAATTGTTGTAAAAATCTGAATGGCTACTTCAGAAGGTTTAAATACTTCATTGCCCACTCTTGTTAGCAAAGCTTTTTGTTAATGGCAACTATGAAGAATTTGAAGAGATCATGATTTAAATTTTGATCAGGAATTGAATTTTCAAGCAGGAACACTAATATTAAAAAGTGATGTTGTTAGACAACCTTTTTTAGGTTCTAAAGAATTGGGGTAGCTGGTGGTGGATACCTGAAACTATTAAACTACAACCCAGAACCCATGAATCTCGAAGACAGTTGTATAAAAATGTAGCTTATGAGGGGTGACAGTGGGATTGGGAATGCCATAAGGACCAAACTCCACTTTGTCTAGTTTATGGATGGATGTGTAGAAAAGTAGGGGAAGCAAACAAACAGACAAAGGTACCTAGTGTTCTTTTTTACTTCAATTGCTCTTTTTCACTCTAATTATTATTCTTGTTATTTTTGTGTGTGTGCTAATGAAGGTGTCAGGGATTGATTTAGGTGATGAATGTACAACTATGTAATGGTACTGTAAACAATCGAAAGTACAATTTGTTTTGTATGACTGCGTGGTATGTGAATATATCTCAATAAAATGATGATTAAAAAAAAAAAGTGATGTTGAAGAAATAGAACTATCTCTATTTACAGATATCTTGCAAATAAGAAATCCTAAGGATCCCACAAGAAATGAGTAGATAACTATAAATAAACGAGTTCAGCAAGGTTACAAGATGAAACATCAATATACAAAAATCATTTGTCTTTGTACATGCTGGTGATGAACAATCTGAAATTAAATTAAGACAATTATGATAGCATTGAAAGAATAAAATGCTATCAGAATAAATTTAATGAAAGTGCAAGATTTGTAGAAAATTACAAAACATCATTGGAAAAAATTAAGGATCTAAATAAATGGAAAGATGGGCCATGTTCATGAATGGGAAGATTTAATATTGCTCATATGGCAGTACTTCTCAAATTGATCTGCAGATTTAAAATAATTCCTATCAAAATCCCAGCTTCCCTTTTTGTAGAAATTGACAGGCTGAACCTAAAATTCATATGGCAATGCAGGGAACCTGGTATAGCCAAAACAATCTTAAAAAAGAACAAAGTTGTAGGACTCACACTTCCAGATTTTCAAAACTTATTACGAAGCCACAGCAATCAAAACTTTGTGGTGCTGGCATGGGGATAGACCTATAGATCATCTGTATATAATAATAATAATCTCCATAGTTCTACCTCCCTAGGTGCAGTTAATATTTTGATATGTTTCCTATGCATAAGGTTTTTTCCCCTCTTCTGATTTTCCAAGGCTTTCTTTAATGAAGTTATTTTGTAATGGACGAATAATACAAGCACTCCTTCACCTTACCCTCTTAAATGTCTATAATTAAAGCACAGTGAAAATGTTAAAAACCCTTGGGTGGGCAGTGCTTTTGAAAAATACCCACTCCTGTGTCCCACTGTAGAACTTGATTGGAATTCTACATGGTGGGGTCTAGGAATCTGCATTTTTAACAAAAGACCAGGTGATTCTTACGCTAGAGAAGGTTGGGAAACTGGTATAAAGTGTATGGTAGCTAGAAGTTACCTTCACTTAGTAGTAAAACTTTTACCAAACTCTCAGCAGGAGAAACAGTGAAACCAAATGAAACAGCTAACTAAAAGACAACCAGGATAAAACATCTGTTCTTTCCTCTTATTATTTTTCTTTTTCTAGACATTCAAGTAAATTATCATATACATTTGCCTCCAGTCTCTCCTTTTAAAGAGTTTCCTCAAAGCCTATATATAGAATAAGACATTTATATTATTGGATTAATTAAGCAAAAAAAATAATCTGATGTGTGAAAATTACCTCCCATGAAAATGCATGTTATTTCAGTTATCCAGTCAAGAGCCTAATTATATAAAAGAAACATAGCCATATTGACTATCTTTTTATCTTAAGAACATTTTATCTTCAAGGGGATTCTGGCTATTTCTGGGAAACTGTTTCTGATATTTTTGGTTTTTTTACTAAAAAGCTGCCTTTTAAACCAGGTGAAACTATAATTTATTTTATAAAATCAGTGGCTTGCTTTTTTTTTTTTTTTTTTTTTTTTTGGCTAAGTTTGGACATAACTTAAAATGCTTTTGTAAAGATTATTGTTGCTAGGTGAGCTGGGTATCTTTTGATGTGTACTAATTTAAAATTTGCGTTTCTTAAGGGGTATGAACAGGAAACCTACCTCTGAACTAATTTTCTCTTAGGAGGTTGGATTTTTCTTCTTGATTTGCAGAAGCTCTTTGTATTTTAGGGGTCTTAACTCTGTCTTTAATTCTTACAAATATGTTCTCTCTGGCTGACACTTGTCCTAATTTAATTAATGGTAGCTTGCATTCTAAAATACCGTTTTCCCTAAAAGGTTCTGGGTTTCATTTTTTGTTGCAATACTTTCTTTCTTTTTTTTTCATTTTTATTGAGATTGTTCAGATACCATACAATTATCCAAAGATCCAAAGTATACAATCACTTGCCCCTGGGTACCCTCATACAGCTGTGCATCCATCACACTTAATTTTTATTCAATTTTTAGAAACTTTTCACTACTCCAGACAAGAAATAAAGTGAAAGATGAAAAAAGAAAAAAAAAAAAAGGAAACTCTAAACATCCCCATCCCTAACCAACCCCCCTCAATTGTTGACTCCTAGTATTGATATAGTACGTTTGTTACTGTTTATGGAAAAATGTTGAAATACTACTAAATGTAGTATATAGTTTGTAATAGGTATATAGTTCTTCCCTATATGCCCCTCTATTATTAACTTCTAATTGTATTGTCATACATTTGTTCTGGTTCATGGAAGCGATTTCTAGTATTTGTACAGTTGATCATGGACATTGCCCACCATAGGATTCAGTTTTATACATTTCCATCTTTTGACCTCCAACTTTCCTTCTGGTGACATATACGACTCTGAGCTTCCCCTTTCCACCTCATTCACACACCATTCGGCACTGTTATTCTCACATCTTGCTACCAACACCCCTGTTCATTTCCAAACATTTAAGTTCATCCTAATTGAACATTCTGCTCATACTAAGCAAGAGCATCTACATTTCTTCCACAAGGCAGGAGGGAGAGTCAAAGAAGGTAGAGAGGCAAAAGAAAGAGGAAACAAAAAAAATGACAGCAAGGAAGCAGCAAAAGGAAAAATAACCTTAAATCAAAGTAGAATAAAGAATCAGACAATACCACCAATGTCAAGTGTCTAACATGCCTCCCCTATCCCCCCCTCTTATCTGCATTCACCTTGGTATATCACCTTTGTTACATTAAAGGAAGCATAATACAATGATTCTATTAGTTACAGTCTCTAGTTTATGCTGATTGCATCCCTCCCCCAATGCCTCCCCGTTTTTAACACCTTGCAAGGTTGACATTTGCTTGTTCTCCCTCGTAAAAGAACATATTTGTACATTTTATCACAATTGTTGAATACTCTAGATTTCACCAAGTTACACAGTCCCAGTAGTTATCTTTCCTCCTTTCTTGTGGTGTCTCACATGCTCCCCACCTTCCTCTCTCAACCGTATTCATAGTTACCTTTGTTCAGTGTACTTACATTGTTGTGCTACCATCTCCCAAAATTGTGTTCCAAACCACGCACTCCTGTCTTCTATCACCCTGTAGTGCTCCCTTTAGTATTTCCTGTAGGGCAGGTGTCTTGTTCACAAAGTCTCTCCTTGTCTGTCTGTCAGAAAATATTTTGAGCTCTCCCTCATATTTGAAGGACAGCTTTGCTGGGTACAGGATTCTTGGTTGGTGGTTTTTTTCTTTCAGTATCTTAAATATATCACACCACTTCCTTCTTGCCTCCATGGTTTCTGCTGAGAGATCCGCACATAGTCTTATTAAGCCTCCTTTGTATGTAATGGATTGCTTTTCTCTTGCTGCTTTCAGGATTCTCTCTTTGTCTTTGACATTTGATAATCTGATTATTAAGTGTCTTGGCGTAGGCCTCTTCATATCTCTTCTGTTTGGAGTACGCTGCGCTTCTTGGATCTGTAATTTTATGTCTTTCATAAGAGATGGGAAATTTTCATTAATTATTTCCTCTATTATTGCTTCTGCCCCCTTTCCCTTCTCTTCTCCTTCTGGGACACCAATGATATGTACATTATTGTACTTTGTTTCATCCTTGAGTTCCCGGAGACGTTGCTCATATTTTTTCATTCTTTTCTCCATCTGCTCCTTTGCGTGTAGGCTTTCAGGTGTTTTGTTCTCCAGTTCCTGAGTGTTTTCTTCTGCCTCTTGAGATCTGCTGTTGTATGTTTCCATTGTGTCTTTCGTCTCTTGTGTTGTGCCTTTCATTTCCATAGATTCTACTAGTAGGTTTTTTGAACTTTTGATTTCTGCCGTATACATGTCCAGTGCTTCCTTTACAGCCTCTATCTCTTTTGCAATATCTTCTCTAAACTTTTTGAATTGATTTAGCATTAGTTGTTTAAATTCCTGTATCTCAGTTGAAGTGTACGTTTGTTCCTTTGACTGGGCCATAACTTTGTTTTTCTTAGTGTAGGTTGTAATTTTCTGTTGTCTAGGCATGGTTTCCTTGGTTATCCAAATCAGGTTTTCCCAGACCAGAACAGGCTGAGGTCCCAGAGGGAAGAAATATTCAGTATCTGGTTTCCCTGAGGGTGTGTCTTAGAAAATTGCTCCACCCTTTCATGCCTCAGGTCACTGTGCTTTTCTGCCCAGCAGGTGAGGCCTGTTAGCCTATAATTCTTGACTGGTGTGAGGAGGTATGGCTGTGTTCCCCCAGGCTCTGGGGTCTGGTTCTGAATGGAAAGGGCCCCACCCCTTTCCTCCTAGAGAAGACAGACCCCTCAGGTGGAGGTCATTAGCATTTCAATGGTCTCGCTCTCTGCTTGTGCTGTCTCCACCCTTCCCAGAGTCACAGCCCTGGAAACTGAAAATGACTGGGGCTTTCTCCACTGAGCCAAAAAAAGAAACAGATAGTCCCCTTCAGACCCAGTCCAAGGCAACCCTCCGGCTCTCCCAGGTCAGTCGTCACCCAAAGCCTCTGTCTGTTTTTTGGGGCTGTGTACCTGTAGTGAGCAGTTCACACTCGCTACTTAAAACCCCAGTTGGAGCTCAGCTGAGCTGTATTCGCTTGCTGGGAGAGAGCTTCTCTGTGGCACCACGCGGCTACGCAGCTTGGGCTATGGGGGAGGGGGTCTCCCGACCTGGTTCCGCAGGTTTTACTTACAGATTTTATGCTGTGTTCTCAGGCATTCCTCCCAGTTCAGGTTGGTGTATGATGAATGGATGGTCCCCCCGCAGTTATTCTGGATTATTTACTAGTTGTTTCTGGTTTTTTGTAGTTGTTCCAGGGGGACTACTTAGCTTCCACTCCTCTCTATGCCGTCATCTTGCCCAAGTCCTGCAATACTTTCTTAAGCAAAAACTTAAAAATCATACACGGATTCAACCTAAGAAACTGGAAAAAAAAAAAATCAGTAAGCCTATAGAATACAGGAAGGGCTTTTAACAAAGAAAACTGAAAATAACAAATTAGAAAACAAACTCTACAATTAACAGATAAAATCAAATGTTGATTCGTGAAAAAAGATGACAGATCAATAAATTCCTGGAAAGCCAAACAAAACAAATATCATTTAATGAATAAGATAAGAAAGAAAGTCGTGCTAGAAAAAGGAAATTATGCCCAACTTCATACCAACATACTTGAAAATCTAAATAAAATGAAAGTTTTGGGAAAACATTAGTTATCAAACTTGAATCAAGAGAAAAAACCTGAAAATTAGAAGAAAAAAGGCAGTGAGATCTAATTTAAATTGATAATAAGCACACGAATCTTGAGTTGCTGCCATTGAAACTTAAAGCTTCCCAATTCATTTTACAAAAGGAGCATTCTTAGTACTTAGGGGTTCTTGGTGATTGACTCTTTATTATTATTATTATTATTTTAAAATTGCTTAATTTATCAAATAGAAAAACATTTCTAAACAAAATAAAGCAAAGCAATAGGAAAAACAAATATCCTGAAATAACTTTATTGACTGATTCTATTGGGGAAAATATAGAACGATATTTCAGGCAATGTATACATTCTAGAAAATGTTAAGACTTGATAATTTTGTTTTGGTCCAAGGTCTTTTAATCCTTCTTGAAGTGATGAAAGTGGCAATTGTGTAACAAGATGTGCTCAGTTTTTCACCCAATACATGGGGTTTGTCTGTTTATATTAAGCAAACTATTGATTGGTGAGTTGGGTATTGACTTGGTTAATTATAAGCCAAGTCTTTTCACATGGGCTCTAGCGTATTAACAAAACTCCAAGCAACCCATTTTTCTTTGAAATACCAGCCAACACTTGAGCTCTTCCGGTGGCCGTGCATTCTGCAACTCACAACTGATTCTTCTTAATAACTAGTGAACTCAAGCGAATTGGCGTTGCTAAGACCAAGGCCACCGGAGTACCGGGAAACATTTGGGAATTCCTCTCCCCACTTGACCTTGCTTGGTAAACTTCGTGCCTGGGTCCTCCTACTGGCAGGAGAGAGGGAAAACATTTCCCTTGAGCAATACTCCAAAGTTTCCTTCCAGTCCTTGCTCTTAATCTGTCTTTTATCTTGAATTTTATCACTTCTTCCTAAATTGTAAAATGCTAAATATTTTTTCTCATAGAATTTTTGTGTATTTTTTATTGTGAAGTTCAACATATATAAGTAACAGTGAAAATTTTCAAAGTACAATTTAACAAATAGAGAGCAACTAACTCTCTAACTACAGCTATTTCCATAACTTCAGCTATTTCCATTATTGTAAAATATAACATACATACATGCAGAAAGGTGTTAACTCTCGATGTTCAGCTCAACAAGCAGTCATATAGGTAATTTCAAAAATTGTTATGGGTTCCAGTTCCACAGTTTCAGTTCTTTCCTTATTATGCAATATAGGGTATATACAGAAAGGAGAAGACTTTCAAAACACAATTCAACAAGTAGCTAAAGAGCAATAAAATTCTAAATTTACCATCAACTAGTAACAAGGATTCAGGAAGATGAAATGCTAGCCCTAATTCTTCATGTACTCCTGGCACACCTAAGTAGTACAGGGTACCTTATTTTCAGAAGTAACCTCTGTGGATGTGATCCAAAAATTGATGAAACATAAAATTAAAAACAATTCATAGAATTTATGTGGAGATGTATTTAAAAACATTAAAACCTTATAATGATCAATTTGGACCTTCTGCAGGTCTCCCTGAAGAGTAAATTTTAGCTCCTCTGAGAAGCCAGCCCTTTGAATTTCACTTTCAGGGCAGTAGAGAGGGTAAGCACGGTTCTGATTGATAACTCATGGTAGATGAACTTCACAACAACGTCTCCACCAAAGAAGGAAGGTTTCTACTCAATCTTTTGACATTTCTGATCTGTAACATTTTTTCCTTTCCTTAACCATGGCAGCAAACAATGATACTGCAGCCTATCCAAGTTCACAACTGGAGGAGCAGTCTACAAAAAAGAAGACAGGACAAGCTTCCATGCCCACTGCATACCTGCCCACTACCTGCTTAGGATTAGTGACCATGTCTCTGGGGATAGTTGTCAATGCCCATGACTCCTCTGACCCTGAGGTTCTCTTTGCTGGAATAACAATGATAACAACCAGCATCCTTTTTGTTGTTCTCACTGGAGTGGTAGCCCTGTGTGGGATGAGCCAGAACTTGCAAAGAACCATAAAACAAAGACCAGCAGAAGCAAGGAGGGATCTAAGTTCTGGAGATAGTTTAGAGCCTTTAGTGTCAGATGGATCAACAGCCAGCACCTGGCTATAATTGTAGATGAAACCCTGAGGTCTTTGGCCCTTTGGAACTTTTAAGTCTTTTGAGCAGTGCTTTTAAATACAAATAACCTCTGGGTTCTAAAAAGCTTATCTGATTTTGGAATGTTCTTGTTCCATATTGCGTCTATGAATTCTCTCTGCCAAAGTCTTCGTTCCCTCAAATTCACATCATCTGGAGGAGTCTTCTCCTCCTTGATGCTGCAGCTAGCAGCCTTCTTGCTTTCTTCCTACATCATTGAAGAGCCAGCGGCTGCCTCTTTCTGGCTCTTCACATCTACTCCTGCAGAGCTCAGTTTACACAGAGATGAACATCCAACACAGTAGGCTCAGCTCACAGGCCTCCTGCCCTGCGCTGTCTGTCCCTTACTCTCCCCCCACCCCATCAGATGCCCACTTTCCTGGTCACGTCCTGTACCTTGTCATCACTGCTACCTGTGAGAGTCCAAAACGTGTCAGACAGCCCATTCTCTCACCATCACCACCCATCATTGTCAGCCACTGTCTCTCATACTCCTGACTTGACAGTTCTCAAATGTGATGGTTATCTAACCCTTTGACACCGTGGTCTCCTCACTCTCCCACATGCTTTGCCTTTCTTTTTGTCCCACTTGGGAAACACCCACCAACATTTGCCCCACCTCTAACTCTACATGCACGGTAACATAAGCACCTGATATAACGGAAATATCCATCCTGTACATGAATCCAAGCACACAGACCTCCTGGAACAAATCAAGTGATAAGGATGAAAGACTTTCTTTAAAATCGTGATCACTAATGTCAAAGGGAACTCCCCAATACTGTCCTGCTCTTTGATGTGTCCCCCACTCCTTCAGTTCAGGCCAGATTCTTTTTTGAGATAACTGGCCAAAGAAAAATCTTTCCTTTTTCCTTGACTGCCATATGGGGGACCCCACAATGAAAATGACTTACCATGCCATCTACCCACTCTAAAAATCCCACTAGTCAACAAGCCCTCCCCAATAGCCCTTTAATACTTCACTTTGAAATATGTACAGAGAACTCAGAAACTAAGACCTTTGAGGAAGACCCCTGCTGTGACAAACTAAAAGGACACTAGAGGACATAAAGACAGTGGAAGGCACAGTACACAGAAATATCATTCAACTTTTAGCTTACATTTTCAGCTATGTAGGAGAACATACTCCATAAATGAGATAAGAGTAGGATGTTATAATTGCCAATGAGGAAAAAATCAAGAGCTCTTGGAAACTTAAAATTAGGGTAGGAAAAAGTCCAAAAGTTTTTGTAAGACAGAGGGGAGGGGACTTATTCAAAGGATTTTTCTTTGGCCAATTATCTCAAAAAAGATAATTGGGGAAAATTGAAAGCAATGTCGAACAATTAAGGATTTCAAAAACCATGATAGAATAGAATATGACAATGAAACATTCTATTGTCACTGAAACTGACGTGAAAACAATGTAGACACATTAGGAAATCATCATTAATGGTGATTATTTTCTGCATAGTGGAAAATAATGACCTTTATTTCTACTGGAATCTTTCTTGTCTTTTCCAAAATTTCCCCAATGTATAGGTATTTGTAATCCAAAAAACCAAATTTTGACAAAACAAAATTGCCTTTATATACGCATGTATGTCCCATTATCTTGGTGAAAGATTGCAGAAAATGGAAATATATTCCCCCAAAAGGATTCTGCCTTTATTTAAATTGCCTTTATATATACACATATGTCCCACTATCTTGGTGAAAGATTGCAGAAAATGGAAATATATTCCCCAAAAAGGATTCTGCCTGTGTTCTCCAACTGCAAAGAGCTGGAAGCTGGCTATGTGTGGGTACTTAGCTGTTATTTTGCCAATCTCTCACTGGCATTATTTTAACAACTATAAATATTTTGCCTTGGCTTTTCCATCACTGACATGGGGTTATATCCCCTAGATGTGTTTGAAGTGTCTTGCCTTTCTGAGACTGAACATTTGTAAGAACATAATATCCAAAACCCCACTTCCAAACATAAGGATAACGTATTTTCTCAGTCTTTCGTTTTCTCATATGTATAGGGTCTTTATTTTTCCTTCTTTTTTTGCTGAGTGTAATTTTCAAGTCCTTGTAAATGAATTTGCTTTTCTAACATAAAGGGGAAAGTTATCTCTTCTTCACTGTATCTCTGTAATTATCTACAATTATTGGTAATGACCCCAAATTGTAAAAACCTAAATATCCATGACTGTGTGAATGGATTAAAAAACTGTGATATACGCATACCATGAACTACTACTCAATATAAAAAGGACAAATTTTTGATATTCAAAACAATGTGGAAACAACATTCAATCGATCTCAAAATAATTATTCTGAGAGAAAGGAGAAATACACAGAGGAGAACACACTGGATGATGCCATTTGTATAAAGTGCAAAGTAACCACAGTATCAGGAAGCAGATCGGTGGTTGCCTGCAGATAGGAAGGAGGGAGGTGTGGAGTACAAAAGGGCACAAAGACGCTTTTGGGGGTGATGGGTATGTCAGTGAACTTGACTGTGTTGATGATTTCACAGGTGTATATATATGTCAAAACTCACTTCAAATACATGCAGTTTTTGTAGCTCATTTATACTTCCATGAAACTGTGAATTAAGAAGTAGACAGTGAATGAATTAAATCAGTGTTTCCCCAATCTTCTCTGATTTTAAGAATCCCCTGGTTGATTGTGGAAATTGCACACTCCCGGCCCTGCTGTGAGATCCTCCAGGAAAGAGCCTGGTGCCTTGTGCTTTCAACAAGAGACCCGGGATTCTCCTGCTCAGGGTGGTGGGAAACTCTGGTAGAAAGTGTGGGCAGCTGAGAAGGAGTCACCCTCATCTTCCAAACCATCATCAGGTGGAACCAAATGAAACAGCCACCATCAAAAGTCTGTAATTTCCCAGGTTTTTACAGAGTTACAAGAATATTGACTACAGTACAAGTGTTTGTCTCCAGTCTCTCCTTTCAGGAGGTTTCTCAGCCCCTCAGCATCTAGAAACTTTAAATTTAGATTAATTGGGAGAAAGCTAAGTTGTTAGGTGAAAATGGACTGCTACAAGAACCCACATTATTGCAATTATCCAATCAAGAGCCCATGTCCCATAAAAGAAACACAACTGACCGTGCTTGGCATTTCGTCTTGAAGAGCATTTGGCTGTTGCTGTTGTGAAAGAGCTGCATTTAATACCAGGTAATGGAAACTGCAAATTTTTAACATATAAATGTGGTGGTGTGTTCAGAAGTCCTTAAAGATGCTCCATTCCTTGTTACTAGGTGAGGTCAGATATGTCTTTTTAGATTCACTGAGCGTTGCATTTCCTCAAATGTGGTTTTCCTCTTCTTGCTTTGTTTGTCTGTTTTTCTTTTGACTGTCCCCTCCCCTCCCCGCTTTGTCAATGACCTTTATATTTAAGGAATCTAAACTTTTTGCATGTACTCATTATATCTGTGTTTAAGTTAACTAATGGGCTCTAACTATGTGTTCCATTTTATCTGTATCTGAATTAGTCTAATGATCTTAAATATATCACCAAAGAACACTGATACTCTGGTAGAATGCAATTTTTTATCAGAGTTTACATGATATCAGGTAATTCAGTATTTTGGGCTTGTGCTAGCTTAGTAGTTGTCTCTGGTTATGATCCAGATGTTTTGTGATAGCTTCATGAACATTATTGAAAGGAGGAAACTTGAGGAAATTAAGAACAGATGTTGATCATCCCTGATTTTCTAGCCATCTTCTTTGGAAGTCACCCCCCAGGTTGTTTTAGAATAAGCACGTTGTAATACACACATCAGGACACTTCATAACTCAGAATCCAGAACATCATCTGAAAAAGAGTTACTGCAAATGGGAAGAGAGCTTCCCAGGCATCCTTTTGATTTATCAAACCTTAAATGTTTATCTCCTTCTAACCCCTGCAGATAAGTCATCATGAATTCGACTACTCAAGCTCCTAATCAAAGGAACTGGTTGCAGAGAATAATGCAAGATGAGTTTTCCTGTAGAATCTGCCAACAGCTCTGTTGTCTCTGTATTGGAATAATAATTTTCATTATTGGAATTGCTGTGGGAGCTTTTTATCCAAATGGTATAACTTTCCACATTGCAATGACGTTAATTGCTTCTGGTATTGTGGTGGTCATCAGTGCTGCGAGGATAACCTTTTGTGAAATATACCAGAAGGCACAGGAATTCACGTATCTTCAGCTAGAAGAATTCTCAAGGCGTCCTTAACCAGCATCAGGTGGAGGCTTCAGCAATGGCGGCCCCTACAGCTGGCACCTCCTGCTAATCTCACATTAAACCCGGATATCTCTGGGCCTCTGGACCCTTTTAATGTCTCTTGAGACTTTTTAAATAGAAATAAACTATGCTTCTCAAAAGCTTGTTATCTGTCTTTAAATTTTCTTGTTACCATTGCCTCTGTGCCACTCTTTTTTTTTTTTTTTTTTTTTTTTAATTATTCCTGTACAAGTCTTTGCTCTCCTAAATTCATGTTGGACAACTGAACCAGTCTGCTCTCCTTGTTGCCACAACTACCAACCTCCTTGCTCCCTTCCTCTCCCTGTTGCCGACCCAGCTGCTGCCTCCCCCTGGCTCCTCGCTTCTCCCCCTGCAGAGCTGAACGTGCACAGGGATGACTCACCCATCGCACAGGTCCCAGCTCACAGCCTTCCTCCCTGCTAGGTCCGTTCTTCTCTCCCCTTCAGAGACCCACTGCCCTGATCACGGCCTGGGCCTTGTCATCACTACTACCTGTGAGACCCCCAAGCCACCCGTGCAAACAGCCCATTCTCTCACCGTGTGGCCCCTTGCCTTCTTGATCACTTTCTCTAGTATCCCTCCCTAAGCGATTCTTGAATGATGGAGATCGCCAGGCCTCTGATGCCCTGATCTCCTTGCTCTCCCACAGGGCATTGCTTTTCTTCTGGCCAACTTGGCTCCCTTTTGAAATTCCCCCCAACTTTTGCCCCCTTATAACCTCAGATGGCTGGTAACATAGGAACTTGATGTACATAAACTATCCACCTATGCACATAAACCCATCTTGGATAAAAAGCACGTGGTAAGGTGACTGGCTTCCTGTATAACCAGGGTTGCTAACACAGACAGGCTCTCACTACTGTTGCCCACCTATTTCAGGTTCCCTCACTCCTTCAGCTCAGGCAGGGGACTGCCAGATTCTTTCCTGAGATCACTGACAAAAGTGCTTCCTTCTTCCTCAATGGACATTGATAGGGCTCCGAAGTGGCAGAGTTGTCCTGCCAGGCTGCCCACCCACTCTAGAAATCACACCAGCCAACAAGCCCTGGCCAATAGTCCTTGAGCCTCACTCCAAGTCAGAAAGGGAGAGCCCAGGATCAGGAGCTCTGAGGACCACCTCTGCCTTAATAGAAAGAAATGTGAGGATGTGCAGGCAGAACAGGGGACATGTCACAGAAAAAAAAAAAAAAAATATATATATATATATATGTATATATATATCTTTCAGCTTGTAATTAACATTTTCACAAATGTAGAAGAACATACATACAGCACAACTCAGATGAAAATAGGGTGTTACAAAGGCTCCGAAAGAAAAAAGAAAAGCTCTTAGAAATGAAAAGTGAGGGCAGTAAAAAATCTAAACACTTTGGAAGATATAAGTGAGTGGATATACTCAAGGTGAAGCACTCATCAAGGGGAAAATTGGAAACAATGACCAAAAATAGGGGATTTCTAAAAATCATGATACAGTAGAACATGACAAGGAAACATTTAACTATCACTACATATGATGTGAAAAAGATGTGAACATATTGGGAAATCATCATTAATGGTGATTGTATCTAGGAGGTGTAATAACTAATGGCCTTTATTTTTACTTGGATATTTCTTGTTTTCCAAAATTTCTTCAATACTTCATAATACAAAAAAAAATTGTTAAATAAAATTGTTATTTTATATATATATATAAATATATATATATATGTCTCTCAGTGACTTGGTGAAAAGTTACAGCAAATAAAAATACATTCTCAAAAAGGAGACTTCTGCACACTACAGCAGCAAGGAAGGAAAAGCTGGCTATTTGGGGCATAGTCATGTTTTACCATCTCTAACACAGGCAATTCCTTGATATTATTTTTAAAACAACTATAACTTTTGTTTTCCATCATTGAAATGTGGATACTTCCTCTAGATGTTTTAGAAGTGTCTTCCATTTCTGAGACTGAAAATCTTGAAGAAAATAGTATCCAGTGTCCCATTTCCCAACATAAGGATAGTTTATTTTCTGGTATTTCCATTTATATAGGATTTATGTAGGATTTTTCCCTTCCCCCTTTTTTTTTTTTTTACCATCTATAATTTGAAGTTTTAATGAATATCGTCCTATGAAAAGGGAAATTATGCTCTCATTACACGTACCTCCTTAATCACCTAAAATTTTGTGTAATGCCCCAAACAGGAAACAACCTAAATATCCGTCAGTGGAAGAAAGGATTAAAAAATAACTCTGATAATCCCCCAAATGCAATACTACTTAACCTAAAAAGAAAGAAAATATTGTTACTCAAAACAACATGAATGAATCTCAAAATAATTATTCTGAGTGAACGGAGAAATAAACAGAAGATTACATACTGGATGATGCCATTTATATAAAATGCAAAGTGATCCTCAGTGGCAGTAATGTACAGTGACTGCCTGGGGATGGGAGGGAGGGAGAGAGGCGTGGAGTACAAAGGGCACAAGGAAACTTTGGTGGTGATGGTCATGTCCATGCATTTCATTGTGCTGATGATTTCACAGGTGTATATATATGTCACAACTCACTGAATTTAACATTTGGAATATTTACAGTTGTTTGTTCCTCATTTATACCTCCATGAACCTGTGAATAAAGATGTATAGAATGAGTGGATTAAATCAGTGTTTCTCCTGTCTTCTCTGACTTTAAGAATCCCCTGGGTACTTGCGGAAAGTGCACGCTCCTGGCTCTGCTGCCAGATCCTCCAGGAAAGAGCCTGGTGCTTTGTGCTTTCAACAAGAGACCCGGGATTCCTCTGCTCAGGGTGATGGGAAATTCTAGTAGAAAGTGTGGGCAGATGAGGAGGAGCCATCCTCATTGCTCCAAACCATCATCAGGTGGAACCAAATGAAACGACCGCCATGAACAGCAGGGAATGCAAGTCTGTGATGTCCCAGGTTTTTACAGTCACAAGAACATTGACTACAGTACAACAAGTATTTGTCTCCAGTCTCTCAGGAGTTTCCTCAACCTCTCACCACCTAGATCCTTTAAATTTTGGATTAATTGGGAGAAAACAAAACTGGTGGGTGGAAAGGGCCTTCCACAAGAACCCACGTTATTGCAATTATCCAGTTAAGACCCTATCCCTTATAAAAGAGACCCAACTACCTATGCTTGGCATTTCTCCTGGAGGGGCGAGGGACGTCTGGCTGTTTCTGTTGTGAAAGAGCTGCATTTAATACCAGGTAAAGGAAACTGCAAATATTAACATATAAATGTAGTGGTGTGTTTGGAAGTCCTTAAAGATGCTCCTTTTCTTGTAATGGGTGATGTCAGGGATGTCTTTTTAGATTCACTGACCATTGCATTTCTTCAGATATTTTTTATGTCTTTGTTATAGTATTGGTTTTTTTTCTTAATTTTTCTTTGTTGTTTGTATATACTATTAACTTTGTCTTCTACATGCTGAAAATATATCCTACCAGACTATCTTTTGCCATAATTTTGTCTATGGTGGCTTGTGACTTTCAAGTGAATTTTTCCTTTAAGGAATCTCTGTTTCAGTATTTCCAAGTAAAACTTGAAATGCATTCTTTATTTACCAAGAGAGAAAATAAATCAAACATGCATTCAACCCAAGGAACTTGAAGGAAAAAAAAACAAAAAACAAAACACCAAAGGAAATAGAGGAATTTAATAAAGAAACCTAAAATAAGAAATTGGAAATTGAATACCTGACCTGGTAGATAGAATTAAAATTTATTTTTGTTGGAGTTGTTGGAAAAGTTGGCAGATAGAGAAAATAGATAAACCCCTGTCAAACTAATTAAAAATGAGCATTTTATGAATGAAACAAAAAATATAGTCAGATTAGAATCATAAAAATGTTATCATACAACATTATTCCAATATCTTTGGCATTTTATAAGGGTTTTGTTACCTTACCCCAGCATACAAAAAATTTCCCAGGCAAAACTGGGGCCTAGTATTATAGAAAAATGCACATTAAAAAAAATCATAATACGAACAAATAAAATCCTGTCTTTTAAAATCCTTTAACACAATTGTTTTCAAATATACAGAAATTTTTTTAAAATGCAATTTCAATGCAACAATTGTTAACATTTTATTGAAATTGTGGTACATGTGTATATCATTTATTATTTGTGAATCATTTATGAGTATATTGCAGATCTCATGATATTTTTCCCTAAATACCTAACCACGTATGTAATATAAAATATGGGCATGTTTCTATAAAAATTCAGTACCAACCTTCCTCAAAATTTCCTTAGGGTTTTAATATAGTAAAGATGTCTATGAAGGTTTATTTCAAGAATACAAGGAGGGTTCCAAATTGAGAAAATAAACAAACCTCATCATATTAATAAAAGAAAGCAGAAAGTCACATGTAACAACAAATGCTGAAAATGTATTTGACAACAAAGCATAGCAATTAAAATTTCTAAAAGAAGAATAGAAATGCTTTATAAAGATACAAATGATTCAGCAAATGGTAAGCAGCTTAAGAAATGGAAAAATAATCAAATGTTTCCATTAAATGCAATATATGATGCCATGTCATTTCCCCGTGATGTTATTCTCCACTGTGTTGGGAACTCCAGCTTCTCTGATCCCAAGAACCGTAAAATTTTGTGGGACAGCTCTATACTTTTATCTTATGTTGATCTTCTACAGGTTTTCATAATGAACTAAAAGAGCCATCAAGGATGCAATACCTGTCATACTTCAAATGCTGACATTTCAGTGTAACTGCTATGTCATTTTTTTAAATGGTAGATTTTTTTCAGACAGAAGTAGGCTTACAGAAAATTGAGCAGATGGTGCAAAGGGTTCTTACATGTCTCCTCTCCCCATTCACTGTTTCTCTTGTTATTAATGTCTTGCATTGGTGTGTTACATTTGTTACAATTGATTAGCCAATATTGACAAAGTACAGTCCATACCTTACATTAGCATTTACTCTTTGTGTTGTACAGTTCTACAGGTTTTGCTGAATGCATAATATTATGTATCCCCCACTATGGTATCTTACAGAATAATTTCACTGCCCTAGAAATCTCCAGGCTTCTACCTTTTCATCCCCTGACCCTAACCCCCTGCATTCACGGTTTTTTACTGTCTCTATAGTTTTGCCTTTTCCAGAATGTCACAAGGTTGGATTATACAGTATGTAGCCCTTTCAGACTGGCTTCTTTCACTAAGCAATATGCATTTAAGAGCCCTCCATATCTTTTCCTGGCTTGATAACTCTTTTTTTTTTTTTTTTTTTTTTTTTTCCCTGAATAACATTCCATTATATGGTGTACCACAGTTTGTTTATCCATTCACCTTTTGAAAGACATCTGGGTAGTTTCTAGTTTTGGGCAATTATGAATAAAATTGCTATAAACTTTATTTGGATGCAGGTAAATACCTAGGGTTGCTGGATCTTATGGGTAGACTATGTTTAGCTTTGTAAGAAACTGCCTCTCTTTCAATTGGCTTTACCATTTTGCATTCCCACCAGCAATGAATGCATCTTTGTCAGCATGTGGTATTGTTAGGTTGTTAGATTTTAGCCATTTTGATTGATTGTATAACGGTATCTTGTTGTTTTAACTTGTAATTTCCCAAGGAAATATGATGATGAGCACATTCTCATGTGCCTATTTGCCATCACTATGTATTCTTTGGTAAGTGTCTGATCAGACCTTTGCTGATTTTTAAATTTGGTTGCTTGGTTTCTTACTGTTGAGTTTGGAGAGTTCTTTGTATATTTTGGATACACCCTGTTAATCAGATATTTATGTGTTTTGCAAGTATTTTCTCCCAGTCTCTGGCTTGTCTGTTCACTGTCTTAACAGTGTTTTTTTCAGGGGAGAAGTTTTTAATATTAAAATTAAGTTTTAAGTCTAATGTATCAAGCTTTTCTTTCATGGATTGTGCTTTTGTGTTGTATCCACAAACTCATCGCCAAACCCAAGGTCACTTAGATTTTCCCCTATGTTATCTTCTAGAAGTTTTATAGTTTTGCATTTTACATTTATAACAATGATTTATTTTGAGTTAATTTTTGTCGAAGGTGTATAGTCAGTTCTAGGTGCAACACCATTGTTATATGAATGCGTTGAATCTGGATCTTTACCACTGTCATCCATTTGAAATACACCTGAATAAGCTGCTTAACAGTCTGAAACATTGCTTCATTCCTTTTTCTTCTCTAACTTGTTTTTCCATTCCTTTCACTACCTGCAGAATTGTATCCTAGTGTAAAATGTCACATTTAAAGTCTTTTTTAATCACCATTTCATAGTTTTCTGTGACAAATGTATTCATATAAAATTTTTTTTTTTTTACTTTCTTCTGACCATAAGGCTCTAAGTGTAAAATTTCTTCTTAACTGGGTTCCTACTTCATTTAGTGTACATGAGATCAAAACAACATTGGCAAAACTTGTTATTCAACGTGAAAAGGAAACTTTTGCCAAGACATGATCCTCCGATCGTGTAAACTATGTACTTTTTAAAAAGGCATCTTTATTTTGAGATAATTTCAAACTTACAGAACTGTTGCCAAAATAATACAGAGAACTTAATGTACCTCCACCCAAACACCCAGATTTACCAATTTTTAACATTTTGCCATGTTTATTCTGTCATTCTGTCAATCATTCTATCATTCTCCCTCTCTCTCTGTACTTCTACTTCCCTTCTCTGTCATTGCTCACTCTCTCACTGGTTCTTAATATTTAAGAGTAGTTTGCTTACATCTTAATGCTTCCATGTATATTTCCTAAGAAAAGGATATTCACTTATGTAACCTCAGTAAGTTCAATTACCAACTTCAAGAAATTTAACATTGATAGAAAGCTTTACAGTCTGTTCCAGTTTTTTCATATGTCCCAATAATGTCCTTTTGGACCTTTTTTTCCTGTATTATTAGATCCAGTCTAGGATCATGTATTGTACTTAATTGTCCTCGTCTCTTCAGTCTTTCTCTTTTTAAAAATTGTGGTAATGTATAAATAACCTAAAATTTCCCATCTCAACCTCACCCCAACAAACCATTCAGTGGCATTAATTACATTCACAATGTTGTGCTAATATCACCTCCATCCGTTCAGAAACCCTCCCAGGACCTCACACCGTCACCCTGCACCCAGTATGCCTCCCATCTGGCAGCCTTTACTCTACCTTCTGCCTCTGTGAATTTGCAGAACCCAGTTCTTCCAAATAAGCAGAATCATACGATATTTGTCCTTTTGTGTCTGGCTTATTTCACTCAACATGCTGTCTTCACTGTTCGTCCACGTAGTAATAATGTGTGTACTTTAAAATTACTTTTTCTGTTTTCTTTCTTCTCTATTTTTAGTGCATGTTTGCATGGAGAACTATTACTGCTAGAATGAGACCAAGTTCAGCATCATTTCTTAACTTTCATTTTTCATAGGCAGGAGCAAAAGAAATCTTGTTCACACACATGAAAAGATAGAAAGGGAAGGGTTTTATTATAGCAGAGTTACCTTTGAACTTCAAGTTACTTGCAAAACTCACATAATCTTTTTTTTTTTTTTTTAATCTTAAATATACTGGTTATTTGCCATCTCAGGAAATGGTGAAATGAAGATGTGGAATCATGCTCTGTAATGCATTCCTTTAAACCAACGATACCTCTCAAAGTAAAGCATCCAAGTCACTTGAAGTGCTTTTTTTTTTGTCTTCTAGAAGTGCATTTTTTTTTTTGTTTTTTAAGCAGTTTTATTGAGATATATTCACATACCATATAATCCTTCCAAAGTGTACAATGGCTTTTAGTATAATCAGAGTTGTACATTCATCACCACAATCAATTTTAGAACATTTTCATGACTTCAGAAAGAAAACCCTGATGCCCTTAGCAGTCACCTCTCAATCCGTCTATCCTTCCCTAGCCCTACATAACCACTAATCTCATTCTGTCTCTATGGATTTATTTATATTTATACTTTATTACAAATGAAATAATCACACCATACATAGTACTTAATGTCTGGTTTCTTTCACTTGGCATAATGTTTTTTTAAATATTTTTTTTAATTAGAGAAGTTGTAGGTTTACATAAGTCATTTAAAAAAAATACAACATTCCCACATACCCCCCATGTGTGGACAGTTTGCATTGGTGCAGTACTTTTCCTACAATTGATAAAAGAATATTATAATATTACTGTTAACTGTAGTTCATAGTTTGCATTAGGTGTATGTTTTCTCATATACCACCATATTATTAACACCTTGTAATAGCGATGTACATTCGTTATAGTTCATGAAAGAACACTCATACTATTCACCACAGACATCGTCCACCATAGGGTTCACTGTGTTATACAGTCCTGTGTTTCATCCCGTAGCTTTCCTTCTAGTGACATACATGATCTAAAACTACCCCTTCCATCTACATTCACACGCATAATTCAGTGCTGTTAATTACACTCACAGCAATGTGCTAGCATCACTACTATCCATTTCCAAACATTTACAATCAACCTAACTAGAAATTCTGCACAAATTAAGCATCAGCTCGCCATTCTCTACCCTCATTCTATCTCCTAGCAACCTTCTAACTCTGTGGCTTTGCTTATTATAATTAGTTCATATTAGTGAGATTATACAATATTTGTCCTTTTGTGTCTGGCTTATTTCACTCAGCATAATGTCCTCAAGTTTCATCCATGTTGTTGCATGAATCAGGACTTCATTCCATCTTACAGCTAATAATATTCTGTCACGTGTATCTACCACATTTTGTTTACCCATTCATCAACTGACGGACACTTAGGTTGCTTCCATCTTTTGGCAATTGTGAGTAATGCGACTATGAACATTGGTGTGCTAATGTCTGTTTGCATCCCTGCTTTCAGTTCTTCTGGGTATACACCTAGCAGCAGGATTGCTGGATCACATGGCAGTTCTATACTTAGCTTCCTGAGGAACTCCCAAACTGTCTTCCGCAGTGGCTGCACCATTTTCCATTTCCACCCACAATGAATGAGTGTTTTTGTTTCTCCACATCTTCTCCAACACTTGTAGTTTTCTGTTTTTTTAATAGTAGCCATTCTAGTAGGTGTGAAATTATATCTCACTGTGGTTCTGATTTGCATTTCCCTAATGGCTAGTGATGTTGAGCATCTTTTCATGTGCTTTTTAGCCATTTGTATTTCCTCTTTGGAAAAATATCTATTCAAGTCTTTTGCCCATTTTTAAATTGCGTTGTTTGTCTTTTTATTGTTGAGTTGTAGGATTTCTTTACATATCCTGGATATTAAACCCTTACTGGATATGTGGCTTCCAAATATTTTCTCCCATCAAGTAGCCTGCCTTTTCACTTTCTTGACAAAGTCCATTGAAGTACAAAAGTATTCTGTTTTGAAGAAGTTTCATTTATTTATTTATTTTTCTTTTGCTGCTTGTCCTTTGGGTGTCAAGTCTAAGAAATCATTGCCTACCAAAAGATCTTGAAGGTGCTTCCCTACATTTTCTTCTAGGAGTTTTATGGTCCTGGCTCTTATATTTAGTTTTTTTTTAAATCCATTTTGAGTTAATTTTTGTATAAGGCATGAGGTAGGGTCCTCTTTCATTCCTTAGGATATGGATATCCAGATCTCCCAGTACCATTTCCTGAAGACACTGTTCTGTCCCAGTTGAGTAGACTTGGCAGCCTTGTCAAATATCAGTTGGTCATAAATGTGAGAGTATTTTTGAACTCTCATTGGATTCCATTGATCAATATATCTTTCTTTATGCTAGTACCATGCTGTTTTGACCACTATAGATTTCTAATATGCTTTAAAGTCAGGAAGTGTGAGTCCTCCAACTTTGTTCTTCTTTTTCAAGATGTTTTTGGCTATTTGGGGCCCCTTACCTTTCCAAATAAATTTGATAATTGGCTTTTCCATTTATGCAAGAAGACTGTTGGGATTTTGATTGGGATTGCATTTAATCTAAATCATTTATGGTAGAAGTTACATCTTATTGATACTTATTCTTCCAATCCCAAAACAAGGAATGACCATTCATTTATCTAGGTCATCTTTGATTTCTTTTAGCAATGTTTCATAGTTTTCTATGTATATGTCCTTTACATCTTTGGTTAAATTTACTCCTAGAACTTTGGGTATCTGTGTGACACCTGAAACTCAGAGCTAGAGCTCAGCAGCTATGAATGTCAGTATTAGCACATACAGCAACTGTTAAAAAAGCTGAAAAAGAGTTCAGACTTCAATTAGAGAAAAGAATGAAGCAGATCTGGCTAGGACTAACACAAATCGGGTCAAAGGATAAAGGATGATATTGTCTGTGTTTTAAAACTTCAACTTCTGTGTGAGACCAAGAGAAGAGATGTTTATTTGGTGCAGGATCTACATTTTCTGTAGCACACTAAATAATTTAACTTGTGCAGTCAGTTTATTCAAACACCACAAATACATGGAATTTTGAATAGGAAGTGAAATCTGGTAGGTTTATATAGGTTAGTGTGAAATCCCAATACAGCCCAAAGTAATTTGGGCAGAGAATAAAAATGTATTTGCAGGTCCCCCTGAGGAACTGGGGGAAAATGTGGCAAGGTTGGACATCCCCACCTGGGTTATTATTGATATTCTCACAAATATTGAGGACTAACAATTTAGTAGGCCGGGCCCTCAATCTTGGGGCTTGCCCTTATGAAGCTTCTTACTGCAAAGGAGAGGCTAAACCTGCTTATAATTGTGCCTAAGGGTCTTCCCCAGAGAAACTCTTTGTTTCTCAGATGTGGCCTCTCTCTCTAAGCCCTCTCTGGTAAACTCACTGCCCTCCCCTCTACAGGGGACATGACTCTCAGGGGTAAAAATCCCACTGGGAACACGGGACATGACTCCCGGGGATGAGTCTGGACACGGCATAATGGGATTGAGAACATCTTCTTGACCAAAAGCCCCAAGGATATGAAATGAAACGAAATAAAGTTTCAGTGGCTTAGAGATTTCAAATGGAGTGGAGAGGTCACTCTGGAGGGCATTCTTATGTGCTATATAGATATCCCTTTTCAGTTTTTAGTGTAGCTAGAAGGAAATACCTAAAACTGTTGAACTGCACCCAGTAGCCTTGATTCTTGAAGATGACTGCATAACTATATAGCTAACATGGTGTGACTGTGTGATTGTGAAAACCTTGTGGCTCGCACTCCTTTTATCCAGTGTATGGACAAATGAGTATAAAAATGGAGACAAAAATGAAATGAAAAATAGGATGCGATGGTGGGGGTAGAATGCTTTCGGTGTTCTTTTTTACTTTTACTTTTATTTTTATTCTTATTTTTTTTTTGGAGTAAATAAAATGTTCAAAAATTGAATGCACAGCCATATGATGATACTGTGAAAAGTTGATTGTACACTATAGATGATTGTAAGGTATGTGAATGTATCTCAATAAAACTGAATTTAAAAAATTAAAAAAATTTATTCCTAGATATTTGATTCTTCTGGCTACTATTGTAAATGGAATTTTTTCTTAATTTCCTCCTCAGATTGCTCATTACTATTGTATAGAAACATTACTGAGTTTGTGTATTGCATACCTGGGATAAAACCTACTTGATTTTTGGGATTATCACAATAATCTATAATGGCTAGCTATAAGTAATGGTACACAAAACCAGTAACTTACCTTTATGGGAATAATAACCAATAATAAAAATGATATAATTTCAATTATAATATAATATTATATATAATAATGACATAATTTTGTTATATAATTGTACATATACAATTACATATTATGTATAATTATATATACATATAAATTATATAATTGTATAGATATAATTATATGTGTATCTTCTATAATTGTGTTATAATTGTATTTACATGATTATATCTATATATTATACATATACACTTGTATTTGTATATTGTGCATATAAAATCATGTTTATCATATGCCCATAACTGTATAATTATTATATAATCATGTATTTTGTGTATGCATAAATACATTTAATTATGAATTTTTAATTGTGTGTGTATATATTGCAATTTTGGTTGTATATAAATTGAGCAGAAACATAAGTATTAAATGGCAGATAAACATAAAATAATAATGAGGGATTTAAAGATGAAGTCAACATGTAAAGAGTCCTTCCTCAAAAGGAAGACTTAATATTATGAAATGTAATGTCTTCCTAAGAAATTTTCTGCTGCAGTTTTGATAAAAAACCCAATTTATCTGCTTGTGTTTAAGGTAGTACAGGGAAAAGTCTGAAGACTTTTTTTTTTTTTATGGGGGATACTTTCAATGAGTTCACAAAACAGGATCTAAATCTATACAATTTGGAACTGAGGAAAGACAAGATCAGTAAAAGGGAACATGTCAAAATGCATCCAAGAGTGTGGGATTATTTAATGTGATAGAGTTGGCACTTCAAAATAATGGGGAAGGATGAAAAATTCCATAAATGGTAAAGGAATATGTGGATATTCATTTTGGGGAATAATATTGAGTCCATATCATGCAATGTACAAACATTCTTGATGGACTAAATTGACTAAAGGTAGGTATCATCATAAAACTTCATAAGACGTGGTGGAGCATTGCCTCCTAAACATTTCTTGAAGTGTTTAAAAAAGAAAAAGACAAAAAAAACCTGCACCATGATTTGCTGGCAAAATGGTTTATGTGCCTGCAAAAAAATAAAAGCATTAATGGGAGAGTAACTCTTGATTCAGAACAACACTGTGCCCTCAACCACATTAATTAGAAACAACCAGGACATTCTTCAGATGGGTCCTGGAGTGGTTCTCAGACCCCAACCAGCCCACCATCTGTGAAACTGCCAACCATGAGTTACCTGGTGGCTGTTTCCTTAACCCAGTGCCTCACGAGTGACCCTGCTAGTGTCTGGGGAGCTCTAGAATCCCCCTTCAGTTCTTCAGGCAATGCCAGCAGCAGTGAACACCTGGACGTCTTCATCACCTGGTGTGTCAAACCTTACGCCCAAGTACTCCTGCCAACAGAGGAGAGAAAAACACAACCCTTGTGCTGGAGTTCAAGGAGCCCTTGGTATGCTTTGTCTGAAATGCATGTCACTTTTAGAATGTATTCCATTATATCTGCGTCTAATTACATTAACAAGCCTCTTGCTTTGTGTTCCATTTTATCTGTATCTGATTTAGTGTGACAGTGTTAAGTATACCACAAAGAATACTGCCACTCCAGGAAAATGTGATGTTTATCATGTGTCCTCAAGGGAACTTGGGATTACTAATCAGGAGTGGTCTCTATGGAAAGGATCCGGTCATCCATGATAGATAGCTTCATGAATGTTATTGAAAGGAATAGTTAAAGAAAATTGATAACATAAATTGATTATTCCTTTCTGACACTCACTTTAGGAAGTCAACACCCAGGTTGTCCTAGAAACTAACTCTTCAGGACACCTGATAATTCATAGCAAAAGTAATTCAAAACTTCATCTAAAAGCAATGTTACTACAGCTGAGAAGATAGATTTCTGGCCAACCTTTTGCTGTATCTGGCACTGACTTTTTTCTGGTTCTAATCCCTGCAGATAAGAGTCATCATGATCCGGGCTCGTCAGAGGACCAGGTTGCAGAGAATAAAGCAAGAAGTGTTTTCGCCTAGATGCTGTGATCTCTTCTGTTGGTTCTTTGCCGGAATAATGATTTTGACTTTTGGAATTATTGTGGTGGCTTTGTACCCAGCTCCTACAACTTTCTCCCTCGGAATGACATTGATTGTTTCTGCCACTGTATTTTTAGTCGTTGTTGGAGTATTGGTCACTCTTGAACACCACACATCAGGCGATTCTACCACCATGCGACTAGGAGAATTATGACTTAGAATCCCCCAGAATCAATTGGCGGCACCAGCAGTCAGCGCCTGACTATTATCTTATATTAAACCTGGATATCTTAGGCTGCTGGGCCTTTTTTAACGTCTGTTGAGCATTTTTAAATAGAAATAAACTTTGGTTTCTAAAAAGCTTCTTATCTGCTTTTGGAAAGTTCGTTTTCCCTGCTGTCTCTGTGAAATTGCTTTCTTCCTGCAGAAGTCCTTCTCTTTCAAATTCATGCAGATGGCGGAAGCAGTTCCCCCTCGCTTGTTGCAGCAATGACCAAACTTCTTGTTCCCTCTCCACCATCACTGATGATCCAGCTGCTGCCTCTCGCATGTGCTCTTTACATCTTCATCAGATTTTAATGTGTATGGAGATGACTATCCAACACTTAAGTGCTCCGCTCACAGCCCTCCTCACCGGCGATGTGCTGTTCTTCTCTTCCCATCAGAAACCCACTTCCATGATTAGATCCTACACCTTGTCATCACTCCCTCCTGTGAACCCCAAGTCATCATTTCACCACCACCCCCTATCATTCTTGATCACTTCCCTGGATACTCCTCACTTGACAATTCTCCGACATGATGGAGAGCTCCACCCTTTTGCTGTCCCAGTCTCTTTGCTCTCCAACAGTGTATTGTCTCTCTTCCTGTCTTACTATTTCCCTCTAGGAAATATCCCCAAACTCCTCCCCCTTGTAATTCCACCATCCTGGTCACATATGAACCTGATTAAGTCAATGTATTCACCTGAGTACATGAATCCAAAGAGTTAAACTTCTCAGAGCAAATCATGCAATAAGGTTGAGAGGCCTTCTTGAAAAATCATGATCACTAACCCCAAATGACACTCCCCACTGCTGTCCTGCCCCCATTCCTTCAGCTCTGACTGGAGACTGGAAAATTCTTTCCTAAGATACCTGGCCAAAGAAATGTCTGGCCTTCTCTCTTGCTTGATTTGGGGGCCCCACACTGAAAAAGATTACTTACCCTGTGCCTACTCCAGTACTCACCCTAGAAATCCCACCAGTCAACAAGCCCTCCCCCAAAGCCCCTGAGTGCTTCCCCCCGAAATACTAAGGGACAACCCAGGGAATAGCATCTTTGCAGAACACCTCTGCCAATAGGCAAACTCAAATTGCCATGGAGGACATGGAGATTGGAGGCAGCAGTGCACAGAAACAAATCTTTCAACCTGTAATTAACGTTGCAGACACATAGAACATACTGCATAAATGAACTAAGAATATAGTGTTATAAAGGATCAGTAAGAAAAAAAGCATGCACTCTTAGAGATTGAATATGAAGGCAAAAATTAAAAATCCAAAGACTTTTTAAAAGATAAGGGTGAAGGGATTTATTCAAGAAAAACCTTTCATAAAGGGGAAAACTAAAAAAAAAAAAAAAAAATTAAGATACAATAGAATGTGACATTGAATCATTTACTACCTCTAAAACTGTTGTGAAAAAGAGGTAATGACAGTAGGAAATCATCATTAATGGTGATTGTTTCTGGGAGATGGAATAACTAATGACTTCAGTGTGATTTGCAACCTGGAGATTTGGTCTCCTGAAAAAGGCATCCAAGAAAAACTGTGAGCCTCGATGGAAAAAACCATATCAGGTTACATTAACAAATGATGTAATAGACTTTCAAATTGTTGATACGTAGTTTCCTGTTTTTAGACTTAAAAGACATTTAGTACTCCTTGCTAAACCTGTATCACCTCCTGATGGCTGACCATCCATTCCACTGAGATACCTTAACCTAGATACTCTAAGGAAACTTCCAGAAGCTGGCTTTAGAAGTGGCCAACTTATGCCCCAGACAAAGGGAAAGAGTAATTTTATGAAATTTCAACACTCATTTTTTTTTGTCTCTTTGGTTTACTACTAATCCTGCTATCACATTTTTTTGCTATCACATTCTTTTTCTACTATCACATTTTGACACCCTCTATAACACTAATATGATCTCCTTTATACTCATCCTACATTTTTTTATTCCCAACGGTCTCCTTCTGCCACTTAAGAAAAAGAAAATTCCCCTGTAAGTTTTTCCCAGGCCATACCTACTGCTCTAATTTAACTGGATGTCTGGGTCTCACATCTGCCACCTAACCCTGCTGACAAAAATGTAAGTTATTCCTTTAAACCCTTCAGACCATAGGTTTCTGTTTATAGTTCCTTTCTGTTTCTTAAGTTTCCCTCACATCATTAATCCCAACCTTCAGTCTTGTAAAAAACTGGACCTTGCCTTCGCATCATCAAAATGTTTCTGCTGAGGTCATTAAACTCCTGTAAGCAAGACCCAGCTAATCAGAAATAGACATTAAAATCCACGTAGCCTGCCTACTCTAACCAGTGTGTTCTCTTTAGAGACATTTGAGCCGGAACTTTTAAACTACACTCAAGAAATTTTTCTACATCGAGGGACACAGAATTGGCTCACACCTGTTGTGATCAATGTAACTTGGGCTCCCACTCCAGCTGGGACCCAGTGGGGCACTACCTCTTACCTGGACATTAGACTCACAACTGCCTGATACACCTAACACACCCCAGGAATTCAAGTAATTGCTAAAGACTTTCAAATATTTAAAACAACCACCCCTCCCAGTGGATCCATATTTCACTGAAAAAAAAAATTATCCAGGAACCTCCAAAATGAGACATGGAAAAGCTACCTTGAAAAGGGGATAAGTGGCTCCCTCTTCATTCTTACTGTGTCAGTTTCCTGGAGCTGCCGAAAGGAATTGCAGCAATCTGGGGGGCTCAGAACAGAACTCTCTCACAGTTCTGGAGGTTGGAAGCTCAAAATCGGGGAGCCCGCAGGGCCATGCACTCTCCGATGGCTCCAGCAGAGGAGACTCCCTGGTCCCCTCCAGATCCTCGTGGGCCTGGGTGCTCCTTGGCTGGGGCTGCCTGGCTCGTTTCCACCTCCATCTTCTCCCCATCGTCTCTTAGAAGGACACTTCATTGGATGTAGGGTCTGATCCAATAACTCAGGAATGATCTCATCTCGAAATGCTGAACTCAGTTACACCTGCAAGGCTTTTTTTCAAATAAGGTCACATGCACAGATGCAGGGACTAGGACATGGGACATGCATTTTTAGGAGCCATCATTTGACCATGACACACACCATGTGAGTTGCAATTCTCACAGCTGGGATGGTTGGAAACTGGTCTTTGACCCTAACAAAACTCGTAAGTAACACAACTGCTCTGAAAGCTAAATTCATTAGCCAGGATTGTTACGATAAGCCCATCATCCTCAATTTCCTCTTATCTAGCCAAGGGGGAATTATACTATAGCAAATAGTTCTTGCTATACCTATCATACAAGATGTGTACATACAGCCTGGCCTATGACAAAGCTTTAAAAAAAAGAAAAAAAAAAGTTTATTTGGTGCTCTAAAACAGATCCAGCTGGATTTATTGAATTGGTTTTTCAGTCAAGGTCCCTGGCTTCAAGACTTGTTCCCAGGACTAATAATCCTTGTGTTTCTGACAATAATTTGGGTGACAGTTGGCCAATGTATCCTGTGCAGAATCTTAAATACTGCTGGGCAGCTGTTGTCACATCAGAAAATTCAACAACTCACCCTGCAACAGAAGGAACAAGTGACTAGTGGCTTATGAATGGGACAGAAAGGCACAGATTTTCATTAGAGCACATACACTACTTTATTCAGTTTGTCTATTTGTCTCCCATACTAGGCTGCAAGCTACTTGAAGAAAAGTACTATTCATCAATGTATTCTCAGCATCATGTTTAAAAGAGAGGTCCATGGACTCAAAGTCCGAGTGATAAACTTTTAATCATTGGACTTGATGAAATCTTGGAAATCAACTGTTCCAATCCCTTCATTTTACAGATGAGGAAAATAAGGCCCAAAATGATTAAACAATCTGCCCGAAGTCATTCCACCATCTTGACTCAGACCAGGGACTAGAACCTGAGCTTTGTGGTCCTCAGTTCAGAACTTATTTCATTATATCACACTTTTGTTAATATTTGATTCAACAAAATTGTAAGTTTTTGAATATTGAGATTAATTTTACTTTGTCATAGAACTAAAATAGAATTTCTAGGTGGTCATTGAATTTCATTATTACCTCATGTGTCAGTTTGAATGTATTATGTTCCCCCAAACGCCATTATCTTTGATGTAATCTTGTGTGGGCAGATGTTATCAGTGTTGATTAGATTGTAATTCTTTGAGTGTTTCTTTGGAGATGTGCCCCACCCAGCTGTGGGTGATAACTCTGATGAGATATTTCCATGGAGGCATGGCCCCACCCATTCAGGGTGGGCCTTGATCAGTGGAGCCATATAAATGAGCTGAGGGGCAGAGGGAGCTCAGTACAGCTGTGAGTGACGTTTTGCAGAGGAGCTACAGCCAAGAGGGACACTTTGAAGAAAGCACAGGAGCTGCAGATGAGACAGTTTGAAGACGGCCGTTGAAAGCAGATTCTTGCTCTGGAGAAGCTGAGAAAGGACAAGTATCCCAAGTGCAACTAAGAGTGACATTTTTGAGGAACTGCAACCTAGAGAGGAACGTCCTGGGAGAAAGCCATTTTGAAACCAGAACTTTGGAGCAGACGCCAGCCACGTGCCTTCCCAGCTAACAGAGGTTTTCCGGACACCATTGGCCATCCTCCGGTGAAGGTACCTGATTGCTGATGCGGTGCCTTGGACACTTTATGGCCTTAAGACTGTAACTGTGTAACCAAATAAATCCCCTTTTATGAAAGCCAATCCATTTCTGGTAGTTTGCATTCTGGAAGCACTAGCAAACTAGAACACCTCACCATCAAAATAAAAGAACTTCCTGTATAATGTTGATCTGATGCAATGTTTCTCTGGCAATTCAAAATGCTGTTGTCACAAATGAGTGCATGTATAATTGGCGAAGTCTGAATAAGCCCCATGGATTTGCACCAATGTCAATTTTGGGTTTTGATATTGTACTATAGTTGCATAAGATGGAGGGAGGCTGGGGGAAGTGTGCACATTTTTTTTTTTGAAACCTCCTGTGAATCTATAATGATTTCAAAATAAAAAGTTAAAAAATTAAATAGTATAAAAATACAGACCTTTAAATGAAAAAAATCAACTGAAGTCAGTTTTTCAAATTTTACATTTGAAAGGAACCCCCCAAAACTCTTGTAATTATAAAAATTAGCCACAGGGTGTCACTAGTGGCCTGTCATATCCCTCTGAAGACTTTTTAATTTTTTTTCACCCCAGAATTGTCACTCACACAGAAAGACTTGGCTTGGAATACATAAGTGCCATATTCAAATATATATATTTTTTTCTGATAGGGAGCATTGCAAAACCCCAACATCCCCACACCTTTTCAGCTGAAAACACAGCAAATACTAAGGAAAGGATAGAGTTTAAAGAAGGTGAATAGGACATCTTCTGGAGGAACCTCACTTCTTGTGCCAGTTTGAATGTATTATGTTCCCCAAAACGCCATTATCTTTGATGTAATCTTGTATGAGCAGACACATTAGTGTTGATTAGATTGTAATTCTTTGAGTGTTTCCATGGAGATGCGACCAACCCAACTGTGGGTGATGACTCTGACTGGATACTTTCCATGGAGGTGTGGCCCCACCCATGCAGTATGGACCTGGAGCACTGTATAAGCTCAGACAGAAGGCGTGAGCTTGCTACAGCCAAGAGGGACACTTTGAAGAATGCACAGGAGCTGAGAGAGGAGCTGCAGATGAGAGACAGTTTGAAGATGGTCACTGAAAGCAGACTCTTGCTCCGGAGAAGCTAAGAGAGGACAAACACCCCAAGAGCAACTGAGAGTGACATTTTGGAGAGAAGCTGAAGCCTAGAGAGGAACATCCTGGGAGAAAGCCATTCTGAAACTAGAACTTTGGAGCAGATACCAGCCATGTGCCTTCCCAGCTAACAAGGTTTTCCGGACACCATTGGCCACCCTCCAGTGAAGGTATCCGATTGCTGATGTGTTACTTTGGACACTTTATGGCCTTAAGACTGTAACTGTGCAACCAAATAAAGCCCCTTTTATAAAAGCCAATCCATCTCTGGTGTTTTGCATTCCAGCAACATTAGCAAACTAGAACACTTCTCCAAGTGGCTCTGTGGACCAGTGATGCCGGCACTAAGGATTAGTAGGGAATGGACAACCTCAGCACCCATTTCAGACCTGTTGAATTAGATTCCTTGCAAGCTCATTGGTCCTTTGCTGCTGGTCTATGGGCCATTCTTTGAGTATCAAGGATCTAGAAGAGAGCAAAGAAAAAGTATGGAAGAATGGAAAATATTAGTGGCTGCTAAGACAGTAAGACTTTCTTAATTTGGAACTCACTAAGTCAGAATTATAATTTTAAACTGGACTGGATTAAATATTACAAGCTGATAGTTTATGCAACATGCATAATTATTCCTGCAAAATGTTTGCATAAATATGTGTATGCATATGAAATATATAAATTTTATTAAATGCTTCTTTGACATCAAACATTGGTTTTCAGCTTGCAAAAAATTTTAGCAATAACTCGTTTTAGAAACTTAGATCAAAACATCAGTGGTTTACACTGTCCTGTTGGCTTCCCTGATTAAATAATAATTTCTATTGTCATTTAATAATTACTGAACTCCAAGAATATGTCAGCTGTCCTCTCCTTTCTTTCTTTATTTATTTTTTTTTCAATTTCCTGTGAACTATTTTTTTTTATCTTCATTTTATTGAGATATATTCACATACCACGCAGTCATACAAAACAAATCGTACTTTCAATTGTTTACAGTACCATTACATAGTGGTACATTCATCACCCAAATCAATCCCTGGCACCTTCATTAGCACACACACAAAAATAACAAGAATAATAATTAGAGTGAAAAAGAGCAATTGAAGTAAAAAAGAACACTGGGTACCTTTGTCTGTTTGTTTCCTTCCCCTATTTTTCTACTCCTCCATCCATAAACTAGACAAAGTGGAGTGTGGTCCTTATGGCTTTCCCAATCCCATTGTCACCCCTCATAAGCTACATTTTTATACAACTGTCTTCGAGGTTCATGGGTTCTGGGTTGTAGTTTGATAGTTTCAGGTATCCACCACCAGCTACCCCAATTCTTTAGAACCTAAAAAGGGTTGTCTAAAGTGTGCATAAGAGTGCCCACCAGAGTGACCTCTCGGCTCCTTTTGGAATCTCTCTGCCACTGAAGCTTATTTCATTTCCTTTCACATCCCCCTTTTGGTCAAGAAGATGTTCTCCGTCCCACGATGCCAGGTCTACATTCCTCCCCGGGAGTCGTATTCCACGTTGCCAGGGAAATTCACTCCTCTCCTTTCTTTAGATCAAGGTTGTTAAGATGCCTAAAAGTTTCAGGAGTTATCAGGGTCCTCTCGGACTATTCTGAAGTAAAGCTTTGAAAGATTAATGGGAAAACATTTTATTATTTTTTTCCCTAGCACTTTTACTTTTTAATCTTTTGATACTGAAGTTGTTTAGATCCATTATCTTTTCTTCTTGCAGTTTTACATATCCACCTTCCTGACTTTTTAATTCAATCTATAACATTTGTTCCAGTACTCCTCCAGGATCTTTTGCCTTCAAAAATGGACTCTTAGTACGAATGCCTTTTTGTCCACAAAATGAACAGATCCTGGCAGTTTTAAAGCCGTTTTGCTTATTTACTCCTTCACTGGTTTTTAAGAATTTACGTAATTGTCCTAGTGAGGCAAAATTTCTAGAGCTGCTACTCTTATTTGTAAACATATTTAACTTTGTTCAGCCTTGGCTTCCTTGAAGGACAATTTGCTCCCTAGCCAGGAATCACAGTTTTTTGTTTACTTTTCCTTCCTTGTCTTTTCATATTGTTCTCTGGACTTTTATCAGTGTCTGCGCTGCTTCCTCCTGGGCTGACCACTTCTCTCACCCTGACATCTTAATCATGAGGAAGACAATATGATTCGATAATTGCTTGATTTTCATAACTAAATATAAAATGTCACTTGCGTTCTAGTTGACTTACGTAACTTCCAGGAGCCTTTGTTCGATCTGGAAGTCTCTCTGGATTGCCTTCTAAATTCCCGTCAGAAGCCGTCATCAAGGAACACATATTTATAACCAGCCTCTTTCCATCCACCATCCACCATCTGGTTTGCCATACTTTGGATTAATGTGCCGGTTTGAATGTATTGTGTCCCCCAAATGCCATTATCTTTGTGGTCTTGTGGGACAGACGTTTTGGTGCTGGTTAGATTTGCTTGGAATGTGCCCCACCCAGCTGTGGGTGGTGACTTCGGTGGGATACTCCTATGGAGGTGTGACCCCACCCATTCAGGGTGGGCCTTGATCAGTGGCGCCATATAAAACATGCTGACTCAAAGAGACTGAACGGAGTGCAGCTGTGAGTGATGTTCTGAAGAAGAGCAAGCTTGCTAGAGAGGAATGTCCTGGGAGGAAGCCAATTTGAAACCAGAACTTTGGAGCAGACGCCAGCCACGTGCCTTCCCAGCTAACAGAGGTTTTCCGGACGCCATTTGCCATCCTCCAGTGAAGGTACTTGATTACTGATGTGTTACCTTGGACACTTTATGGCCTTAAGACTGTAACTGTATAGCCAAATAAACCCCCTTTTTATAAAAGCCAGTCCATCTCTGGTGTTTTGCATTCTGCAGCATTAGCAAACTAAAACAATTAATTTCTCACTAACTATAAAAAAAGAGTAGTTGTCCAGTAGTGAAAAATGTTTCTCAGTAAATGGACATCAATAAATACTAATGTAGTCAACAAAATATTTATTGAGCGTCTGTTTTCCAGTCACTATGACACAAACGGGACACAGTGTGGAGAAAAAAAGATACAGCCCTGCTTGCAGGGAGCTTACGGTCAAGAGAGGGTGACAAACAGGAACCAAACAATCATCAGATGCACATGACCTTGCCATGTGGCCAGTGCCAAGAGGGAGAAGCGCAGGACACCCTGAATCCCTCTCCTGGGGAGATCTGAGCTTCTCAGGAAGGTTAAGGAGGTTTTCCTAAGTGTCACATCGGGAAGGGGAAGTCATGAGTCGGATTTTTGACATGCTGTGTTGGAAATGCTTCTGAGATATCCAAGAAGAATGTTAGGTGACACTTGAATGTAGAGGGTTGGCCTCAGAGGACTGATCTGGGCCAGAGATATAAATTTTAGAGTCATCAGATAACAGCTGAAGCCAAAAATGTCAATGAGATTGCCCAGGTAAGCAGAGAACAGGAAAAGGAGGCATCTGTATTCGTTTGTTACTTTCTCTCACTGGAGTCACTGTTTTGGACCTATGTTCCGTTCAGCCATAGCCTTCTTCAGGTGCCAGCACCTTTCCTTTGGATGCTGCCCCTCCCCTTCTTAGTCCCTGCACTTTGGTGGGGATAACGCCACCCCCAGGTCCAGGGCCCCATCTGTCAGTGAGACCAGGTCATCCTTGATGTCAAGGGTCACATGCCCGGTACTGGCCAACGAGAGAACATTGCAAGGATTCTGGGTGAGCCTGGAGCGGTCCCAGCTCTCTGGCCACTGTATGGGAAATGCCCGCTGAAAGTGGAAGCAGAGTTGACAGACAGGGAGAGAAAGCCTGGGTTCCAATGACATCTAGGCTGACTTTACCCGGACGATTAAGTTACATGAGTTGATAAATTTCCTTTTTGCCTTAAGCTGGTTTAAATAGGATTTGCTAGTTAAAGGTCACTTGCAACTAAAAAAAAGTCTTGCTGTACACATTCATGAACTCCTTTAAAGAAAAGCCCAGTAAAGCACTTGAAAAGGAGCTGGGCTCCAAAACGGTTTCTGGATCACGGAGCCCTTGGATCCCTCTGGTTGGGGAGATCTCATTGCTAGGTCTTGACATCATCTTGTCAAAGAAGATGCCCAGTCACAGGACCACTGTGTGGCCCCAAAAGCTGTGTTCATGTTCTAACCCCTGGTGCCTGTGAATGTGACCAGATTGGAAAACAGGTCTTTGCAGATGTAATTAATTGAAGATGAGGTCATGACGGATGAGGATGAGTCTTAAATCCAAAGAAAGGGAGATTTGGAGACACACAGAGGAGAAGGCATGTGAAGAGTCTGGAGTGATGCGTGTACAAGCCAAAGAGTGCAAGGATTGCTGGCAACCCAGGAGCGAGGAGACAGGAAGGTGACAGGTTGTCCCTCGAAGCCTCCGGAAGGAACCAGCCCTGCTGACACCTTGGTTTTGGATTTCTGGTCTCTTGAACTTGGAGAGAACAAATTTCCATTGTTTGAAGCTGCGCAGCTTGGGGTCATTTGTTCCAGCAGCCCTAGTAAACTGACACATACATACTATGGATAAATTAGTGCACTTGAAAGCAGTTCCTGTAATCAAAGCTGGAGAAAAGCAACATAGACTTCACTGACACTGTGGATGAGGTGGAGAAAATAAGATCTGAGTTAAGAAGCCCGGAAAGCTCTTACAAAGCCACGTTGAACCCAAGGATGACCAAACCTAGTTAGATATGCTTATTTTAGAAAAGAAACAGGAGTTTTATGCCTGTTCTGTGACAAACTTAAGTGACATATATGGAAATTTTGGGTGTTACTTTTTTTCCTTCTGAAAGAAAAGAAAAGCACAGATATTTGGTTCTCTGTACATGTACACCTGTAGCGGCACACCTGTAGCAGTACCTGCTCCCAGACACACCTTTTCTAGTGAAGACACCTCCCTTAACTATCACTCTTGAAGGGTGGATACTGAATATTAGGGAGCAGAATTGGCACAGTTGCTTTAAAATTAATATTTAACACTTGCAGCACAGTCAGATCATCACGATTTTCATTTAGAATTTATTCCCATTCATTCCTTTTTACAAATAAATATGTTGATTGGAAAATTTGCTGTAAATCAAGCTACAGTAGCAGACATTGGTTTGTGCTAAGTACTTTTTATAATAACTCTGTAGTAGGAAAATGGTTTGGATATGTTATTGGAAACAGTTGTGGATTATTGAAGCGAAAGTGTGCATTTTTTACATTTATGATTCCTGCTAATTTCCTAATAAGCCTGGGCTTCCTGCCAAGTGATATAAAAGACTGAGTAAAATTTATGATTGTTGATCATGTGGGGGGAAGAAGTTAGCACTCTATTATTGATTAGTTGGATTAAAGGAGCCTGACAGCAGTTTCCTTTAATTGTGGCAATAAGTATCTTTTAAACCAAGTGTCAGTGGTGACTTTTCTCTAATTTCATGTTGTTTCATTCTCTTCATATACACACATCCTGACAAATTTCACTTGTTGAAAGACAAAGATCTGGGACTCTGCACACAAACAGGTCAGAATCCTTCAATCTTGTTTTTATTTTTTCTTCATCACAGGGGTCTCTTTGTCCTGCCTAGTCCATAGCCCATTTCCCAAATCCACACTTCGAGGGATTCTTCAAACAGCATTTTTAATTTTAAGAATCTTGGGTGTTGGAACCACAATGGGTAGATTTGGGGACCTAGCAAACCACCCTGGATTTACCTGGAGCTTCTATTTGTGGAATAGATGGATGGTGCTACCTGGACTCCATCCACTGTCCCAGAAGGACCAATTCCAGGTGCCTTGAGTTCCGGAAGCTGGGAGCAGTGTAAATTATGGGCAGGATTAGCTCAACGAGTCAGGGAATGGGGGGAGGAAAAAGAGCTGGAAATAGACACTGTGTGGAAGAGAGAACACGTGGGAAATGGACCCTGTATTCCCAACTTTGTGGCAGAGGGAAATGGTGGGGGGATTGGACATGTGTTTGGGAATGGGGGGGCGGCCTCCTGAATTCTCATGCTCCTCCGTTCCAGCAGCTCCTGGGAATTGGATTGGTAATTCTTTTTTTCTGCATATGAAATGTGTCAGCTCCCTACATACAAGCAGGGAACTGTGTGATATATTTTGGCATTAAACTTAGCATCTGAGAACCAAAGGAACCCTACTCACTTCAGAGGGAAAAAAATCTGCTTTCCTCCCAGTGAATCATTCAGTAGAGTTTCTGCAAATTACTGGGGGGAGGAGAGCTAGGGGCATGTATGACACCAGAAGGAAAGACAGACGATAAAGACTGGGACTGTAACTTAGTGAAACCTACAGTGGTCAATGATGGTAACTAAATGTACAAATATAAAAATGTTTTTTCACATGGGAGGACAAATGAATGTCAACCTTGCAAGGTATTGAAAAAGAGATGGTGTTCCAGTTTGCTAATGCTGCCGGAATGCAAAATACCAGGAATGGATTGACTTTTATAAAAAGGGGTTTTATTTGGTTACAAAGTTACAGTCTTAAGGCCATAAAGTGTCCAAGGTAACACATCAGCAATCGGGTACCTTCACTGGAGGATGGCCAATGGTGTCCGTAAAACCTCTGTTAGCTGGGAAGGCACGTGGCTGGCGTCTGCTCCAAAGTTCTGGTTTCAAAATGCCTTTCTCCCAGGACGTTCCTCTCTAGGCTACAGTTCCTCAAAAATGTCACTCTTAGCTGCACTTTGGATCTTCGTCCTTTCTCAGCTTCTCTGGAGCAAGAGTCTACTTTCAATTGCCGTCTTCAAAATATCCCTCTTGGATGCAGCTCCTCTTCAAAATGTCACTCACAGCTGCACTGAGTTCCCTCTGCCCCTCAGCTCATTTATATGGCTCCACTGATCAAGGCCCACCTAATGGGTGGGCCAACACTCCATGGAAATTATCCAATTAGAGTCATCACCCACAGTTGGGTGGGGCGCATCTCCACAGAAACACTCAAAGAATTACAGTCTAATCAAAACTGATAACGTCTGCCCACACAAGATTACAAAAAAGACAATTGCGTTTGGGGGACACAATATATTCAAACTGGCACAGATGGTATTGAGAAAAAAATATAATCAATGTAACTGGAGTCTATGGTTAACAGTAACATTGTAATATGTTTCCATTAAATGTAGCAAAGGCAATATACCAAAGCTAAATGTCTATGAGAGAGATATATAAGGGAGTGGTATGGGATTCTTGGTAGTGGTGTTGTTGTCTGACCTTACTGTTGTATTTTATTTTATTTTTTCTTGTATCTTTTGCATTATTTAAAAAAAAATTTTTTTTTTGAGTAACGAATATGTTCAAGTGCTGATTGTGGTGGTGAATGCGCAACTATATGATGATACTGTGAACAATTGATTGTACACTGTGGATGATTGCATGGTATGTGAATATATCTCTATAAAATTGCAGAGAAAAAATAAACAGAGGGATACAAGTGCTGGAGAAAACATGGAGAGAGGGATATACCTATTCACTGTTGGTGGAGAAGTAGAATGGTGTAGCCTATCTGGAGGACAGTGTGGTGGTTCCACAAGAAGCTAAATATGCGGGTGACATAAGGTTCTGCAACCTCATTATTGGGTATATACTTGGAAGATCTGAGAGCAGGGACACAAATGGACATTTGCACACTGGGATTTATGGCGACAATATTCACAATTTGCAGTGGATGGAGGTGGTCTAAGTGTACATTGAAGAACTGAATGGTGAACTATGGTGTACGCATACAATAGAAAATTGAGCAACTGCAAGAAGGAATGAAGTTGTGAATCATGCAATTAAGTGAATGGATTTTGAGGACAGCATTTTGAGTAAAGTATGCCAGAAATGAAAAGACAAACATAATGCCTCATCTAATATGGACTAACTATAATGTGCAAACTCTGAGAATTGAATCTTAGATCACAGGTTATCATTATGCTTATTCTAATGGTCCCTAGATTGTAAGCTCTTACAGCAGTCACTATATATTCCTGAGTTGTAATGGTTATCCTTAAACTCTGAGATGCTGAACTCTTTGTGTATAACCTGGTCGATCTCTGAACTTTGGGTATCTATGTGATACCTGAATCTCAGAGATAGAGCTTGGAAGCTATGAATGTCAGGATTACCTCATATGGCAACTGTTTAAAAAGCTGAAAAAGAGTTCAGACTTCAGTTAGATAGAGATATGAATGAAGCAGATCTGGTTAGGACTAAGGCAAATCATGCCAAAGGGTAAAGGACGATACTGTTTTGAAACCAACTTCTGTGTGAGACCAAGAGAAGAGATGTTTATTTGGTGCAGGATCTACATTTTCTGTAGCACACTAAATAATTTAACTGGTTTGGTCAGTTTATTTAAACACCGTAAGTACATGGAACTTTGAATAGGAAGCGAGAGTTGGTAGGTTTACATAGGTTAGGGTGAAATCCCAATATATCCCAAAGTAATTTGGGCAGAGAATAAAAATGAATTTGCAGGACCCCCCTGAGGAACTGGGGAAAATGCAGAAATGCTGGACTTCTCCACCTGAGTTATTACTGATATTCTCTCAAACATGGAGGGCTACCAATTTAGTAGGCTGAGTTCTTGATCTGGGGGCTTTCCCTTATCAAGCTTGTTACTGCAAAAGAGAGGCTAAGCCTACTTATAATTGTTCCTAAGGGTCTTCCCCAGAGAAACTCTTTGTTTCTCAGATGTGGCCTCTCTCTCTAAGCCCTCTCTGGTAAACCCACTGCCCTCCCCCCTACATGGGACATGACTCCCAGGGGAGTAAATCCCGCTGGCAATGCAAGACATGACTCCCGGGGATGAGTCTGGACCCAGCATTACGGGATTGAGAACATCTTGACCAAAAGGGAGAAGTGAAATGAAACAAAATAAAGTTTCAGTGGCTGAGAGATTTCAAATGGAGATGAGAGGTCGCTCTGGAGAGTATTCATATGCGCTATATAGATATTTCTTTTTAATTTTTAGTGTTGGAATGGCTAGAGGGAAATATCTGAGGCTGTTGAACTGCAATCCAGTAGCCTTAATTCTTGAAGATGATTGTATAACTGTGTAGCTTACATGGTGTGACTGTGTGATTGTGAAAACCTTGTGGCTCACACTCCCTTTATCCAGTGTATGGACAGATGAGTAGAAAAGTGGAGACAAAAATTAAATGAAAAATAGGGCAGGATGGGGGAATGGAATGTTTTAAGTGTTTTTTTTTTTACTTTAATTTTAATTTTTTTTTTTTTTTGAGTAAGGAAAATATTCAAAACTTGACTGTGGTGATGAATACCAACTATATGATGGTACTGTGAACAAGTGATTGTACACTGTGAATGATTATAGAGTATGTGAATATATCTCAATAAAACTGTATTACAAATTACTGGGGGGGGAATACTGACAAGTAAAATATAAAGTCTGTCTAATTATCTCCCAAATTATTTATGTATGCACTCCTTTTTTTTTTTCTTGGATAATTAGGGATCTCTTTACCTTATACAATGTTTAGGAGCTTGCAGTAAATTATGCATTTCAATTGATAGCCATGTAACCAGCCTATGAGTGGAGATTTTAGCAAGCCATTTTCCAAAGCTGAAGTGCTTGTGATGAAAACCAAGAGAACACAGGAACACAGCAAATGCATATTGCTACCTGCAAAGCAATGAAGGGAGCCAGTAAATATTTTGTGTGTCTTTCTTATGCATTTCATCAAATCATAATTTGGAAGAAGTATAGTTCAGCTGATCCACAGTGATTATGTGATTCAGAAAGAATGTTATGATGTTCCAGTAAAATGAAATAATTTTTATGCTGGGCATTTAGGCTTCAGCACTGATTCCCAAATGAATCCTGATAAAATTCAATGCACGTGGCTTGTCAACGTATCATGTGATCATTTGGCAAACATTCAGTCTACGTCTTTCACATTTTGAAGGATATAAAATTGAGGGTTTCCCTTTTCTGGTGTGAGTATGTAATATTTGCAAATGGATAGTTTTTGTCATTTGTTCATTTTGAAGTTGGCTCTGGGGTCAATTCCTTTCCTTAGATAATATGGTGATAATGGCCCCAAGATTGCGGGTTTCTCTCCTAAGCTCCATTTTTAAGCCAGTGACTCCCAATCATTAATCCTCCTCAGTGCACCTGAAGGATTTGTCATCCTTCCATCATGCCCTCCAGGAACTGTTTCTCCAAAGGCAGTGATTCCCAGGGCACCAGGGAGCCAGCCCCATCATCCCTGGAGGTGGGGTGGGATGCAAGTGCCCTTCAAACCTCAAAAATGACTGCTAGAAGCTGACTCCATTTATTGGTTAACATTGCTAAGGAAAGGTGACTCCTATTCATTGAACACATTCTCTGTGCCCAATGCTTTACATACATTGTGCCAGTTTGGATATATTGTGTCTCCCCAAAAGCCATATTCTTTAATGCCACCTTGTGGGGGCAGCCATATTAGTGTTGATTAGGTGGGAATCTTGTGTTTGTTTCCGTGAAGCTGTGACTCAATCAACTGTGGGCAAAATGTTTGATTAAATTATTGCCATGGATATATGGACTCCACCCATTCAGGGTGGGTCTTGATTTAATCACTGGAGTCCTATAAAAGAGCTCACAAACAGAAGGAGCTCAGAGCAGCTGAGAGGGATATTTTGGAGAGAAGCTAAAAGCTGACACTGACACCTGGAGATGCTTGGAGACATTTGGAGACATTAGCCAAGAGTTTGCTCTAGAGAAGCTAAGAGAGGACCCTGATGCTTAGATGTACAGGAGCTGAAGAAGCTAAGAAAGACCCAGAGACATTTTGGAGAAAGCCATTTTGAAACACAACCTGGAAGCAAAGGACCAGCAGACGCCAGCCACGTGCCTTCCCAGCTGACAGAGGTGTTTTCAGATGCCATCAGCCATTCTTCAGTGAAGGTATCCTCTTGTTGATAGCTTAGTTTGGACATTTTTATGACCTCAGAACCATAAATTTGTAACTTAATAAATCCCCTTTATAAAAGCCAATCCATTTCTGGTATTTTGCATAATGGCAGCATTAGCAAACTGGAATATACACGTTACATAAGCCTCATCACGCCAGGGGTATCGTTATCCACATTCCAAAAAGATGAAATCCAGGCTCTGAGATGTAAGAAATTTGCCGAGGTCCACACGGATAGGTAAGGATCAAGTCGGGATTTATACCCGTACTTCCCTGCTCCTCCTATTACTGTTCTACTTCCTAATAACTAGTTATATTTTAAATGTTCACTTTGTATTTATTTGGAGGAGCTTGAGTGAGACTGTGTGGTTTTATCACAATACAGAACACCTTTTTCCTTTGGGGGGCACTGAGGGTGTGAATACATAAAACAAAAAAGACTTTCGCCATAAGTGCATGCCAGCCTTAGCTGAGAATCTTGGAGAACTTTTTACATAAAACAGAATCATTACTGCTCATAAGAGCAATTGTTCATATATTTTTTGGACATTAAGCATCTTCTGTGAGTTGCCTGTGGTTCTCCTCAAACCACATTTAGAAAATTTTTATTGTGTTGACATATATAAAACACAAAATCCCCGTTTTTAACCACTTACGTGTGTATAACTTGACAGTATCAATTACATTCACAATATTGTGCCACTATCACCACCATCCGTTACCAAAACTTTTTCATTGCCCCAAACAGCAAGTCTGTATCCATTAAGCAATAAACCCAACAGCGCCTACCCACCCACCCACTCCCAGCCCTGGTAACCTATAATCTACTTTCTATTTCTATAAATTTGCTTATTCTAGGTATTTCCTATAAGTGAAATCATACAATAATCTTTTCGTGCCTGGCTTATTTCACTCAACATGATGTCTTCAAGGTTCATCTATGTTGTAGCCTGAACCAGATCTTCATTCCTTTTTCTAGCTGAATAATATTCCTTTGTATGAATATAACACACTTTGTATATTCATCTATTGATGGGCACTTGGGTTGCTTCTAAATTTTGGCAATTGTGTATAATGCTGCTATGAACATTGGTGTATAGATATCTGTTTATGTCCCTGTTTTCAATTCTTTTGGTGGAATTTCTGGGTCAAATGGTAATTCTATGATTAACTTTCTGAGGAATCACCAAGCTGTTTTCCACAGTGGCTGCACCATTTTACATTCCCACCAACAGTGATGAGTGCGCCTATTTCTCCAACTCTAGTCATTTTCTGTTTTTTTGTTTTTTTTTTTTAAATAGTTGCCATTCTACTGTATGAGAAATGGCATCTCACTGTGGTTTTGATATGCAGTTCCCTAATGGCTAATAACTTTGAGCATCTTTTCATGCACTTTTTATCCATTTGCATATCTTCTTTGGAGAAATGTCTCTCCAAGTCTTTTGCCCATTTTAAAATTGTGTTGTGCATCTTTTTTTTCTTGAGTTGAAGGAGTTCATTATACATTACGGTTATTAAACCCTTATCAGATATGTGGTTTCCAAATATTTTCCCCATTGTGCAGGCTGTCATTTTATTTTCATGATAAAGCGCTTTGACACACAAAAGTTTTTAATTTTGATGAGGTCCCATTTATCTGTTTGGCCAAAATCATCTTGAAAAAGAACAAAATTGGAGGATTCACACTTCCTGACTTTAAAGCTTATTACAAAGCTACAGTGGTCAAAACAGCATGGTACTGGCACAAGGATAGATGTACAGACCAATGGAATTGAATTGAGAGTTAGAAATAGACCCTTACATCTATGGCCAACTGATTTTTGACAAGGCTGCAAAGGCCACTCAATTGGGAAAGAATAGTCTCTTTAAGAAAGCTGCTGGGAAAACTGGATATCCATAAGCAAAAAAAAGGGGGGGGGCTTATCTCACATCATATAAAAAATTAACTCAAAATAGATCAAAGACCTAAATATAAGAACCAGAACTATAAAGCTGCTAGAAGAAAATGTAGGGAAACATCTTCAGGATCCTATGTTAGGCAATGGTTTCTTAGACTTTACATCCAAAGAGAAATGAGAGAACAAATAAATGGGACTTCATTAAAATTTAAACCTTTTGTGCCTCAAGGAACTTCATCATGCAAGTAAAAAGACAATCTACTCAATGGGAGAAAGTAATTGGAAACCACATATCTGATAAGGGTTTAATATCCAGAATAAATTTAAAAATCCTGAAACTCAACAATAAAAAGAGAAACAACCTGTGCCAGTTTGAATGTATTACGTCCCCCAAAACTCCTTTATCTTTGATGTAATCTTGTGTGGGCAAAGGTATCAGTGTTGATTAGATTGTAATTCTTTGAGTGTTTCCATGGAGATGCACCCCACCCAACTGTGGGTGATGACTCTGGATAATTTCCATGGAGGGGTTACCCTATCCATTCAGGGTGGGTCTAAATTAAATCACTAGAGCCATATAAATGAGCTGACAAACAGAAGGAACTCAGTGCAGCTATGAGTGACATTTTGAAGAGGAGCTACAGCCAAGAGGGACACTTTGAAGAACGCACAGAAGATGAGAGAGTACCTGCAGATGAGAGACAGTTTGAAGATGGCCATTGAAAGCAGACTTTTGCTCCGGAGAAGCTAAGAGAGGACAAACGCCCCAAGAGCAGCTAAGAGTGACATTTTTGAGGAGCTGAAGCCTAGGGAGGAACATCCTGGGAGAAAGCTATTTTGAAACCAGAACTTTGGAGCAGACACCAGCCACGTGCCTTCCCAGCTAACAGAGGTTCTCTGGACACCATTGGCCATCCTCCAGTGAAGGTACCCATTTGTTGATGCATTACCTTGCACACTTTATGGCCTTAAGACTGTAACTGTGTAACCAAATAAACCTCTTTTTATAAAAGCCAATCCATTTCTGGTGTTTTGCATTCTGGCAGCATTAGCAAACTAGAACACAACCCAATTGAAAAATGGACAGAAGATTTGAATAGACATTTCTCCAGAAAGGAAGTAAAAATGGCTAAAAAGGACATGAAAATATGCTCAACATCATTAGCTATTAGGGAAATGCAAATCAAAATCACAATGAAATACCACCTCGCATCCACTACAATGACTATTATTTAAAAAAAAAAACATAAACAAGTGTTGACAAGGATGTGGAGAAATAGGAACACTCATTCATTGCTGGTGAGAATGTAAAATGGTGCAGCTGCTGTGGAAGACAGTTTGGCAGTTTGTAAGAAAGCTAAGGATAGAATTACCACATGACCTGCCAATCCTTCTACCAGGTATATACCTAAAAGGAATTGCAAACAGGGACTAGAACAGATATTTGCACTCTGATGTTCATTGTGGCATTATTCCTAATTGCCAAAACATGAAAACAACCCAAGTGTCCATCAGCAGATGAATGGATAAACAAAATGTGGTATATACAAAATATGGTATATACAGCAGTAAAAAGAAGTGAAGTTCTGATACATGAGAGAACATGAATGAACCTTGGAGACATTATGTTGTGTGAAATGAGCCAGTCACAAAAGGACAAATATTTATGATCTCACTGATATGAAATAATTAGAATAGGCAAACTCATACAGTCAGAATCTAGAATATAGGTTACCAGGGGCTGGACTGGGGGTAAGGAATGGGGATTTAATGTTTAATTTGTACAGAATTTCTATTTGGGTTGATTGTAAAGTTTTGGAAATGGATGGTGTTAATGGTGGCACAACATTATGAGTGTAATTAACAGCACTGAATATACATGTGAAGGTGGTTAAAAGGGGAAATTTTAGGTCATATAACTGGAATAAAAATTAAAAGATCATACACAGGAATGTATAACACAGTGAACTGTATTGTAAATGAGGGACTACAGGTAATAGTACAATTATAAAAACATTCTTTCATGAATTATAACAAATGTACCACACTAAGGCGAAGTGTTATTAATAGGGTGGTACATGGTGAAAACATAACACACCCTAATGTAACTATGAGACTGTAGTTAAGACTACCATTATAATAGTCTTTCATCAGTTTTAGCAAAGATACCAGAATAGTGCAAAGTGTTAATAATAAGGGGGTGAATATATAGGAATGCTATATTTCCACATGATTTTTCTGTAAACCTACGAAATCTCTAATTAAAAAAAATTTTTTTTAAAAATGTGACCATAAATGTGAGCATTGATTTCTAAGCTCTTGATTTGATTCCATTGGTCTATATGTCTGTCCTTGTGTCAGTGCCATGATGTTTTGATTACTGTGGATTTGTAATACGTTTTAAGATGTCCTTTCTTTTAATGTAGTATTCACTAGAATGACTTGTGCCACATCATAATTTCCATGAATGAATCTAGGACGGCTTGTCCTGGACCTATCAAAATCCTTTTAGTTTTCAGGACAAAGGTTGTGAATCAATGGCCAGTGGGCTCCAAGGTGTCTATGAACATGGTTTATTTACACTGCATCATTTTTTAATTTTTTAAATTGAATTAACATTTCCAAATATGGACCTTTTTGTAATAAAATGCCAATTTCTAGCTTATCTTGAAATAAGGCTGGAATTTCTGGCAGAGGGGGCTTGTAGGGGACGAGGTCACAGTCAGAGGGACTGAGAAGCAGTTGCTATCTTAGCTAGAGCTTGAGCTCATCGTCTTCTCCGTCCCCGCAGGACAGGTTCCTTATATCACCTGCCCGACCTCTGTGGGAATGTGACCTTGCAAGCCCTGCTGTCTGACCTGCTCTGACACCATCTCTTTCATGATATACTTTCTGCCTGGCATTCGTTGACCCCATCCCCCTGCTCTTCTCAAAACCCCATCTATGTCAGTGTCTTTGATAAGTGCTGATTACTTCTACATCCTGCCCTTAACATCCACCTCCCCAACACTCAGGTTCCCCTTCTTTGCTTTTTTTTTTTTTTCCCCCAAACACAGCACTTAGCATCCTCTAACATCCTGTATAATTTACTTATAATTTGTTGTCCTTTTCACCCTCCTGGAATGTAATCGGCCCAAGGGCAATAAGGCTTGTTTTGTACACTGATGTATCCCAAACTTCTAGAACAATGTGTGGCACACAGCGAGTGCCTGGGAAATACCTGTGGACAGAGTGAAAAGCCACTCCCTGTGCTCCCAGACTCCTCTGCCCATCCTGTGCTGCTGGAATTCCTGCTGTATGGAGCCTCTCCTCCCACCAGCGTGGCTGCAGAGAGAGGAATCCAACTTATCCAGCTTTGTATCTTAAAGTACCTTGCTCGGGGCCCGGCACGTGGTAGGTACCCAGCACATGTGTGTTAACATATTTGGTTGCTGCTCTGAGGCCCAGCGAAGAGTCTGAAAATTGATCCCCACTAGAGAGGAAGAAGACGAGGGTGACTCGGTCTTTTTTGCCCAGCACAGGATTGCCCAGTGCTACTACTGGGCATCAGCACCTTACAAGGAATTCTGGTGGGGACTGCAGAGAGCAGACCTCTCCAAACTCAGACCTCCTGGCCTATGACTCTTGTGGCAGGCAAAATAATGACCCACCCTCTCGCTCCCTAAGGATATCCAGTCCTAATCCTTGGAACCTGTGGCTATATCACTTTACATGACAAAAGGTACTTTGCAGGTGTGATTAAGTTCAGGATTTTGAGATGCGGAGATCCTTCTTCAGATGAGCCTTCTCTAAAGTCCTAGCTAGCTCAGGTCTCCCTGAAGTTTCCTGTCACAGTACTTACACTGGCTCGTAAATCTACAGCACTCAGACAATTGTAGGAGCTACTTTGCTATTCTCCCTGCATCCTCTCTTGTCCCTCTTACAGACCATTTGGTGCACAGCAGCCACAGAGAACTTTCTAAAATATAACCAGATCATGGCATTCCCCATTCAGTTTCACCAGAGTGACTCCCATCCACCCAGAACAAACTCTGAATTCCACATCATGGCCCCTGCCTGTCGCTCTGACCTTTCTCCCCTTGCACACACCGGCCACCAGGGCCTTTCCTGTTCCCTGGACATCAAGTTCCAGCCCCCCACCCCCTAGCCTCTGCACCTGCTCTTCCCCTACGTGGGAATTACTTCCTCCATCCCTGCTGGCTCTGACCTCCTTGTAGGCCTTCCCTGATGTGGAGGCGCAGAGCTACATACCCCAGAAAAGCATGTTCTCAAGTGCAACTCATTTCTGCAGGTATGAACCCTTGTAAATAGGACTTTTTGATGCAGTTACTTCAGTTAAGTGTGGCCCAACTGAATCAGGATGGGTTTTAATCCTATTACTGAGGGCCTTATAGGGAAGGCCACACAGAGAGAGATGGCCTCAGGGAGAAGCTGGAAGTCCACTGAATCCAGAGGGGCAAGGAGAGGCCACCACGTGCACTGCCGTAGTACAGAAAAGCCAAGGACCAAGGCTCACCAGCAGCCAGCCCCAGAACTCCACCGTCGGCAGGGAAAAAGCATCGTCTTGCTGATGCCTTGAGTTTGGACTTCTCTTGGCCTCAAAACCATGAGTCAGTAAGTTCTGGTTGTTTAAGCCAACCCATTGCCTGGTATTCGTTTTAGCAGTCAGGAAACTAAAACACCTGGTCCCCCCCCCACCCCCCCCCCCCCGTCCATGACAGACATATCACCCCGCTTTAGTTTCTTCTGTTTTCTTTGGCCAGAACGGTCTTATTTGTGGGCTTGTTGGCCTGCATTCCCACTCTGCATCCCATGGGCCAGGGGACCCTGCCTTCTCAGGGGGTACCTGGCCGGTTGGAAACACAGGTGGACGAGATGGCACTTGGGCTGGGACCTGAAGGACAGAGTCAGGCTTTCAAGGGCCAGCAGATGGTACCCGAACGACGCTGGCACTCGGCTGCCTGCCTCCCTAACCTCATCTGTAAGAATGGGGTCAATAACGGTTAGTCTGAGGATCCAAAGTTACTACTTTTCATACGGTGCCTGGCAGGAAGCACTGGATACAGTATCGCTAAATTAGATCTCAAGAGAGGCCTCCTGACAGCGAAATTAGGTCAGTTCCTTGTCAGATGTTTTCCGAACACCCCACACTTTATAGCTGCAGGGCCCCGGTCCTAGGGCGGCCAGCTAAACCCCAGGACGCCGCCGAGTCAAATTTGAATTGCGCATCAACAACCAATCAGTTTTTAGTATAAGTGTGTCCCGTGTAATTTTTGGTCCTTTTATTGGCTAACCCCGGCGCCTCGGCCCTGCCGGTAGTCGGCCGCAAATTTCTGAGCCGACCCCGCTAGAGGGCATGGCCGAGGGTCGCAGACGCGCCTGGGCCGCCCGGGGTCCCGCGCTCCCCGCGCGGCCCCTTGCCGCCGCCGCCGCCCGGCCCGACGTGGCACCCGGGCCACCCCCGGCGCCGACGCTCCCGGCCTCAGCCAATGGCGGCGTCTCCCGGGCGGCGGGCGCGGCCTCCCGCCAGCAGAGGGCGCCGCGGCGGGCGCCGCGAAGCTACTACCGCCGCCGGTTGCGGGGCAAAGCTCCGAGCGAGCGCCCAGGCCGCCGCCTCCGCCGCCGCCCGCTCGCCTCCGCGCCTCTGCTCGCTCGCCTCGGCGCCGCCGCCCCCACAGGTAGGTGGGCGCCACCCGGCCCCGCGCGCCCGCGCCCCCTCCACCCCGGGCCCGGCTCGCGCGCGGCCCATCCCCCTCCCGGCACCCCCCGCGCGGCGCGCGCCCGCCGCCGCCTCGCTCTCGCGCGGGGCCGTTAACGGGCGCGGGGCGGGGGAGGGGCGCCGGGACCCTCCCCTCGGCCGCCCCCCGCCCCGGGCCCGACGGCCCAGCACGGAGGAGACCCCGGAAGCGGGGCAGGGCTGGGGCCCCGCCGGCCTCCGCCACAAAAGAGCCGCGGGCGTTGGCCGGCCGCCCGGGAGCGGGGCGCGGCGCCCCGAGTGCGCGAGGCCGGCAGGGCCCCCCAGGGGGCTCCCCTCTCGGGGCGGCCGGGAGAGGGAGCGGTGCGCCCGCGGGGACTGGCGAGGAAGGGGTGCGTTCGCCCTCCTTCGGCGAATGACTGCCTGACCCAGTTCCCGCCTGCATTTCCGTTGGCGAAATGTCGCCTCTGTGGCCAACTTTTATAATTTTATTATTCGGGGCCTGCTGTGGTGTTCGCGGGGACCCTAATTAAGGATCCTGTGTTTGGGGCGGGAAGGATGCGCGTGGAGTGCTTGGCTCGCTTATTGGGACAGTTGCTGGTTTATTGTTTTTTGCGCGGGGCGCACATCTAGGATGGGTTCCCAACAGGTTTATGGTGGCTGCGGGGGCTGCCAGGGCACGTTTCTTTTCTTCACCCTTAAAGAATGAGGATCTGTCAGTTCTATTAGCGCGAATTTCCTGTTGGGGATGGCATGGAAGGGGTGTGGTCGAGCTGAAGGGGCTGGCTGGCCTGAGCGCTTGCCCCTGCGTCCGGACTGGGGGAATTTTTCAGTAGTTGGGTGTTTTCCCTGATGTTCCCCTATGTTCGGGGCTGAAACGCAGTACCCGTGTTGGGTGAACTTAAGACCAAATATTTGCCTAAACTGGACCTGCGCTGTCCAGTGAGGTGGCCGCTGGCCACGGCGACTATTGAGCAATTGAAATGTGGCTAGACCTAATTGAGGTGTGTGTGAAACACACACCGGATGTTGAAGACTTAGTATGGGGGAAAAAAAAAAGGAGGTAAAATAGTCATAATTTTTAATGCTAAATACATGGTGAAATGATAATGTTTTGGATATATTGGGTTAAATAAAATGTTATTACAATTAATGTCATTGGTTTCATTTTACTTTATTTTATGTGGCTACTAGAAGATTTAAAATTACATATATGGCTCCCATTTTGTTTGTCTTGGACCGTCCTCAAGTAGAGCATCTGACTGGGGGCAGGGTGGCTGGGAGCCTGTGCCATCTGGTTATCTTTTTCGGCTTCTGTTGGCTGGTGGGGTGACCTCCTCCCCACAAGACTCTCCAAGGAACCCCCCCCCCCCCCACCTCCTCACCCTGAGTTGAACCGGGTTGTTGAGCTGAATTGCACAATAGGGGTTTTGTCTTAATTTGCAGAACAGTTCAAGTTAGTGGACAGAATTTTCTCTGTTGAAAAAATTTTCTTCTCTGCTGTGTCCTGGAGTCTGAAAATAGTTGTATGAGTTTCAGCTTAGAATTAGATCCTGAGTTACTGCTGGCTGAATATTAGCAATATATTTGTTGTGTGATCTGCAAAGTGGATGTTGACTTTCACGGCCTCTGCCTCCCAGGAGAACTTGTGCCTCACTCAGCGTTGCTGTGACTTGGTTGGGGGCTTGTCATACCCTGGCCTCTTGCCTTCCCATTCCCCAGATTCTGTCATTTTTTTGCCAGTAAGAATGTTGATTGTCAAGCACATTGTCCCACAGTTCTTGAAAGGACTCAAGGAATTTTGATTGATTTTAAAACCTTTCGATTTGGGTGGGTTCACATCCATGTTGTGAGTTGCAGAATCAGTTGTGATAGAATTGGAACTCTAGGAAGGGTGAGAGTGACTTAAAGTTTTGCACATTTCAGTAAAGAAGGAGGTAGAAACAAAAGCATATATCTGTTCCCTGTTGCCATGGATACTTTAGAATGGGCTTTCAAGATAACTTATGTGAGAAAACTGTCTTGTAGGTAATATCTTGAATTTTTGTTTAGTGAAAATACTTTTTCTCCTCAATTTTAAAATTAGAAGTGAACCTCCCCCCCCCCCCCGCCAAAGTGTGTTTATAAATCAAGAAAAGAACTTTAGACTTTAGATAATATTGGGGGGGGGGAATTAAAATACTAATCCAGAAGTGAGAAGGTTTTTTTAATTAACGCTAGTGAAAATACATTTATTTTGAGTCACCAAATAAAAAGGCTCATCAAGTGGGGTGATTCTCTTTGATGTAAAGAAATGAGACTACTTATCTTTACCAGGTTTTGTCCCAACAAGAATTTACTTTTTTATTTTATGGGTTTAGTACTTTTACGTTTAGTTAATTTGATTGTTAAGTTTATTCTTATTGTAACCTTGTGAAGCCTCAGCAACCATATAACAGGACTGGGAAGAGAGAGGCATGGTTCTGTTTTCACAAACAGAGAAATGGAACTTTTGTACTTTCATAAAATACCTGAATTTGGAGTGAGACCTTAATTGGCAATTTTGATGAGAAGGTGAGGGTGTGTCGGGCTCAGCTGGCCAGCGTTCACTGAAAACCCTCATCTGCAGCCCTGGGCATGTCACCGACAGGCTGGGTGACCTGGGCAGATCACTCCTCCCTGAAGATGTCCCATCTTTCTTGTTGAATCCTACTGTACAGAGATGTCTCATGGGAAACACCTCACTGTCCTGGGTGCTGTAGGAGGCACTCGGCAGAGGTAGTATCTGACCCCATCTGAAATCTGACCTAGCGATTTCAAGTTGAATAGTTCCTGTGGAAAAAAGAAAAGGCAAAAATATGGAATTACCTTCCTAATTTGCTTAGCACAGCCTCCAGCAGGAAGTTTTCATTTTCAGTGAAAGGGAAAATCTGTCTCTTAAGATATCCTGCCACTGTTACAAGACAGTGGTGGAATGTGGAATGTATTTAATAATGTTTTGCTACATGGGTGTGTTAGCATTCTGCAAGCTGCATTGTGTCCCAGGAGCTTTTGTAAGTGTTACTACAGTAAGCAAGGACACTGTTGCAAGGGTTCCACCGCTTGAAAATAATGTTGCTTTGTTTCTTAGTTGTTGTTTTTAAAGCTGTGGCAGGGAGAGGCTTAAGTCTGAGAATGGAATTTAAGGTAGAGTAGCAATATAATTGTACACTTGAAAGGGATACCTTTTTAGGCAAAAATCCAAGCACCATGTCACCTGCCCCCATGTACCGCCCTCACCAGGACACTGCCTCTGGCCCTGTGCTAAGTCCGTCTTGTAAGTAAAGCTGTGTAATATTTATTCTTCATATCAAAACACGTTAGCCCATAGGCGGAGCCTACTTCTGTGTAAAGATTTTGCCTGAAGCAGTACCCTAACTTCCTGTGCCTACTGCATTCTTGTGGACGCCCTCTGCTTCCTGTAAGTCACTCCAAATGATGACCCTGGAACATATGGTTTTTTTTTTGTTTGTTTGTTTGTTTTTTTAATTCAGTTTTATTGAAATACATTCACACACCATACAGTCATCCATGATATACAATCCACTGTCCACAGTACGATAACATAGTTATGTGTTCATCACCACAATCTATCTCTGAACATTTTCCTTACATCAGAAAGAACCAGAACAAGAATAAAAAATAAAAGTGAAAAAAGAACACCCAAATCATCCCCCCATCCCACCCCATTTGTCCTTTAGTTTTTATCCCCATTTTTGTACTCATCCATACACTAGATAAAGGGGGTGTGATCCACAAGGTCTTCACAATCACACTGTCACCCCTTGTAATCTACATTATTATATAATTGTCTTCAGGAGTCCAGACTGCTGGGTTGGAGTTTGGTAGTTTCAGGTCTTTACTTCTAGCTATTCCAATACATTAAAACCTAAGAGGTGTTATCTATATAGTGCATAAGAATGTCCACCAGAGTGACCTCTCGACTCCATTTGAAATCTCTCAGCCACTGAAACTATTTCGTCTCATTGTGCATCCCCCTTTTGGTCAAGAAGATACTCTCAGTCCCACAATGCTAGGTTCACATTCATCCCCAGGAGTCATATTCTACATTGCCAGGGAGATTTACACCCCTGGGAGTCGGGTCCCATGTAGGGGGGAGGGCAGCGAGTTCACCTGTCGAGGTGGCTCAGTTAGAGAGAGAGAGGGCCACATCTGAGCAACAAAGAGGTACTAAGGGGGAAACTCTTAGGCACAATTACATGCAAGTTTAGACTCTCCTTTGTGGTAACGAGCTTCATAAGGGCAAGTCCCATGATCGAGGGCTCAGCACATCAAACCGCCAGTCCCAATGTTTGTGGCAACATCAACACAAGTCCAGGTGAGGATGTCCAACACGTCCACACCTTCCCCCAGATTCTCGGGGCTGGGGAGTGGGAGGCTGTAAATATATTTTTTATTATCTGCTCAAATTACTCTGGGATGTGTCACTATTTCACTCCAGCCTATACTAACCTACTGTATCTCACTTCCTATTCAAATGGAACATATGGTTTTGTGTGTGTGTGCTCGTTCCATTCTTCCTATGTGGCTTCCCCTGCCCACCTGTGTGTCGTCCTAGTCCGTGGTCACCTTAGACAGGTGCTTGCCCTCCTCTTGGTGTCACTGGCTCTCAGGCACAGTGGGTGGCAGCCCAGGCTTGAAGCTAGACTTTCTGGCTTTAAAATCTAGTTCTACCACTTCCTAGCTGTGTGATTCTGGGCTTCTCTGTGTTTCTGTTTTTCTCTGTGTTTCTGTTTCCTCCTAGTGCTTACCTCTTATTGTGAAGATGAAATGATTTGATCCACGGGAAATGTTTAGAACAGCGTCTGGCCTCCATAAGAGGGCAGCTGTCATCTCCTTGTATGTCCATGTATGTCACAGTCACATTTCACTTCCCTTGGCGTCTTCTGGCAACTAGACTCTAAAGTTACTGTGTCAGGCCTAAATCTCACGGAGAGGAACACTTGTGTCTAGTTGCCAGTGCTATGCTAATCTTTAGTGCAAGGGCTCTCACCTCCGGGAGGGGATTATAATGAAGATCCAAGGTGCCTTTGGTTCTTATGTAACTTCAGATTGACTGACAAATTTAAAATCAGCTAATCCCAGAAAGATGATGTTCCAGCTTGCCAACGTTTAATTTAATTAAATTCATATTTAATTGAGTTTCTTGTTTTAAAGTGTTCTGTTCACGGCTTTACCTCCCCCACCTCCCCTGCAAGTTCCTTTTTTTTTTTTTTTTAAGGAGAAGAAGGAGTATCTGATGTGCTTTTTCCCTGTTGGCAGTAAAGGAAACCCATCTCTGCCCTACTTGCGGTTTCAGGTCTTTCTCTCTGTCACTGTCCCCAGTTGATTCCCACTATATTGCTTCACATCCCACCTTGAAGGGTTGAAGGCTGAGGCCCCACAGCCAGCTCTGCTCACCTCCAGTCATTCCCTGCCGGGCACCCTCCTTTGTCACGCGTGCCTTTCTGTGAACAGTTGTCCCAGGTTCCAACTATTAGGCCTCCGAACTTGTATGAAGCATTCTCTTTACACATGGCCACTTTATTCATTCTTTTAAATATTTATTGCTCTGGACCCAGCTGTCAGTAATGCCATCAGGATTAGGAGAGACAAGGTGCTTCTTGAAATGAGGAGATTGTGAGAGGAGGTTATGAGAAGCGGTCAGATTTGGGACAACCTGCACATGTTTTGACAGTGTAACTGGTAGACTTTGTCAGTGGATTGACTGGACGTGGAGTGTGAGAGGAAGAAAAAGAGGTGGGCTTCAGCATGAGTAACTGGCTAGAGGGTGGTTTCATTACTGAAAAGGGAAGCCTGGACAGGTTTGGACGTTAAAAGTCACACATAGACCCAGAATTTTGTATATGATAAAGGTGGCCTTACACGTAACAGGGAGGAATAGTTGGACACTTTAGTAAATTATGTTTGGGCAACTGGATAGTTATTGGGGCAGTGGGATGAGGGTAACATATATATTTAAATCCCTACATCACTCCTGCCGGTAAAATGGTGGATAAGATTAAAATTAAAAAAAACCAAGAGTACTGGAAGACGGCTTGGGAGAATTATTTTATAATCTCAGAGTAGTGAAGGTATATCTGAGTATGCCAAAATCTAGAAGCCATAAAAGAAAATTGTTAAAAAATTCAGCTACTTGAAAATAAAACTTATGCCTTTCAAAAAGTACCATAAAGTCAAAAGAGTGACATCAAATTGGGAGAAATATTAAAAACATCACAAAGGTGTACTTTCCTCAATATATAAAGAACTTTCATAAATAATTAAGAAATGCCCAACCTGGAAGAAAATGGGTAAAGGATATGAGCAAACAATTCACAGAAAAGGAAGTACAAATGACTCTTAAATCTGAGAAGTTCAGCCTTACGAATGATAGAAAGACAAAAACAAACATCACATTGTTTTACTGTTTCTTACACACCTAGTTGGCAAAGATTAAAATGTTTGATAAATCGTAGGTGAGGGAGTGGTGAAACAGGAACTCTGATGTATCACTTGTGAGTAGTGTAATTTGGTATAACTTCTCTCAGGAGCAGTTTGACAATAGCTGGCAAAATAAATGCATATATGCTTTATCCTACAGAAATTCTTTAAAGATATACCTGTATGGCATGACTTGTGTATACACTGAACTTTAAAGATTGGAAACTACCAGAATGTCTATCACTCGGGGCCTGGTTAAATTACGGTGTAACGTGTAGTGGAACATGCCACGTGGCTGTTAAAAATAAAGCAGCTTTATATGTACTGATGTGGAATGACTTCTTAGATTAGGTGCTACGTGAGAAAAGCAAGGTGTAGGACATGTTAGCCTGCTCTTATTGGTATGAAAAATATTTTTTAACTTTTTCAACTTTTTACTTTGAATATCTTTTTCAACTTTTCATTTTGAAATAATTAGAGACTCCCGGGAAGTTGCAAACACAGTATGTAGAGTCCCATGACCCCTTCACGCAGCTTCCCCCGACAGTGACATCCCAGGGAACTGTGGTCCAGTAGTAAACCCAGGACGTTGATATTGGGGCAGTGCAGTTGGCATATTGGCTACAGTACAGCACAGTACAGATCTTACTCAGTTTTCACTAGTTTTCACACATGTGTGAGTGTGCATGAGGTTCTGTGCATTTTTATCCATGCACAGATCCATGTCACTGCCAGTGCACGGCTTGGTTGCCCTCAGGGAGGGCAAATAGTGGCCGAGTGGCAGAGTTGGGGTGGACATTCCTTTTCACTGTCATATTAAAATGCTATTTTTTAAACCATGCCAGACGGGCAAGAGACATCCGAGTAGCACTTTCAAATGGGCAGATGGAGAGGTTGTTGGTGGCTCCCTGCAGAGCTCTGCCCAGAGCAGGGCAGATGAGGGTGTTTCAAGTCTGGGCTGTGCCGGAGGGTCCCCCAGGGAAAGGAGGGGATCCGGATGCAGCCCTGGGGCTCTCACATTGAGCGACCAGGTAGAGGGGGAGCCTCAGGCTGGGAGGAGCTAGAGTGGTTGTGAGGTAGGGCCGGGTGGTGGGAGAGCTTTCAAGGAGGGTGGGGGAACCTGTAAGTGCTGCTGAGTTTGAGTAGGAAAAGAGGCTGTTGGATTAACTTCATCAAATTCTTCCTCACTTAAAAATTGAAGCCAGATTTTAACTGGATCAAAATACAAGATGGTGTGTAAAGCATGTATCTTTTTTCTATCTTTTAAAAAGAAGAGAGGGGTTATTTCACAGGTAAAACTAATCTATGGTGAAAAAAAAGAATCAACAGTGGTTGCCTGGAATGGGGGTAGGCAGGGATTGGCTGGGGAAGGGGCATGAAGGAACTTTCTGGAGTGAAGTTAGTTGTCTATATTTTGATAGGGGTTTGGGTTATGTTACATGAATATATCATTTGTCAAAACTTATCTTAAGATTTGTGCATTTTATCTTAAGAAAACACGAACTGTAAACAAATATTGAATTCTAGGTAATGATATGCATGGTGAAGTATTTGGGGGTGAATTATAATTGATGTCTGCAGTTCAGTTTAAAATTCATCAAAATAATAAGGTGAATTGGATGGACAGAAGGATGGACAGATGTGATAAATATAGCAAAATATTAAGCATAGACTAGGTAGAATATGGGTTTGTGATATTCGCTGTACAATTTTTTAACTGAAAATTTTCATAACTTTGGGGGGAAAAACTTTTTAAAAATTACTGAAAATGAAAAGCTTTGTCTTATATTTAAATGTCACCTGATACTATGTTCCCAAATCATTAAACATTTAAAAGGGGGGGGAGGGATTTTATGCTATTAAACAAGTCTGCATCTAATCTCTTTCTGGGCACTTAGTTGAGCTGTCACCTCTTTGCCACATACCCTTTGTAAAAGGTTGAGGTTCAAGGTTTCTAGCACTTTCTGGGGAAATAGCTCTAAGGCTATTATTTTGGAGATTATCATTACCAGGGAGGCCTGTCTTAGCTGACAGAGTTACTTTCTGAGTGAACCTCAAGCATTCCCCACCCCCTTCCTCCCCACCTTGGCTGGACAGAGGTTGGAACATGGATATGTCATTGAAGAGAGCGGGAATAGTTCTTGCTTTAGGCTTCCCTTTCTTTTGTCTGAGCTACAGCACCCCCAAATGCTACCCCAGTTTCCTCTGAGCTCTGAAGTTTGGACTCTGAGTTGGCCCTGGTTTAAATAAAACATAAGGGAAGCTTGAAGATCCCTTTAGTTGCCTTTCCAATGAAGGCTCAGAGGCTATGCAGACTTTAATACTTTAGTTTTTTTCCCAGAAGTAATACTTTTTAGATGGCTTTAAAAATGAAGTTTTAAAGGTGCACAGTGAGAAGATACCATCCTAGCCACCCAGTTCTCTGCCATGCTATAGTTTCCTGTGATTCTGTCTGGAGCTATTCTATTTATGTACTAGTAGATTTGATTATGCACCCCCCCCACCCCCACCTTTTTACAAAATAGGGTCATATTATCTACACTTCTGCACCTTTTTTTTTTTTTTTTTCCTTTTTTGTTCTTTAACTGCAGAGTATTCCATTGTATGGATGTAGCACAATTTTGTTCAGCCAGTTCCTTTTTGATAGACATCAAGTTAATTTTTAATCTTTTTCTCTTACAAATAGTGTCTCCTTAAATAACTTTATACAGACAAGTAGGAATTTTTAAAAAAGCTTTTATTATGGAAATTGTCAGACATATAAAAGAAGATAGAAGAGTAGACTGAACCCCTACTTATCCATAATTTGGTGGTTCCAGTTATCAGGATTTTGGCAATCTTGTTCCGTCTCTACCCATCCACCCCTCTTCTTTTGGCTTGAGTTTTTTTTTTTTTTTTTGAGTTTCAAAAATATGCAGAACAGTACTCAACTACAGTGAACGTAAGAAGACTCAAATACTCAAATTTAATATTCAAATATGTGATTCTACAGTGTGCTTTTTTTTTAAATTAAATTCAGTTTTATTGAAATATATTCACATACCATATAGTCATCCATGGTGTACAATCAACTGTTCACAGTACCACTATATAGTCATGCATTCATCACCACAATCTATTTCTGAACATTTTCCTTACATCAGAAAGAATCAGAATAAGAATAAAAAATAAAAGTAAGAAATAACACCCAAATCATCCCCCTCATCCCACCCAATTTTTCATTTAGTTTTTGTCCCCATTGGCTAGAGTATTTTAAAAGCAAATTCAAAAAAAAACCAAAAAAACAAATTGCAGCTATTGTATCATTTTACTGTAGTGCCATGGACTTTTTAAACTTTTATTTTGGAAATTTTCAAATGTAGACAAAGTAGAGAGAATAGTATGAAGAATTCCCATATACTCATTGCCCCCTTTCTGCTGTTACCAATAGTCTCCTATGTCATCTTTGCCTTCCCCTCCTTTTTTGTGGTTGCGGGAATATGTTAAAGCAAATACCAGCCAGCATATCCTGTCACAGATAAACATGTCAGTAAAATACCAACTTTTAAGAATAAGATCAAGCAATTCAGAACTGACAGTATTGAAAAGAATGAAAGAAATGAGAAGAAATTTTCAACCTTTGGGTGGCATTCCAATCCCCAATCCCATCCCCATTCTTTGTAAAAGGCAGATTTAAAAATAAAACTATGGATGGTAAATGATAATGAAACTAAACAGTTCAGCTGTGTGCTTGCAACATAGGTGGAATTTCCCTTTCTGTCCCCTGGGTCCCAGTGCACGTTTGGGTCTCAGTGGTTCAAAATTGGGGGTGATTGTGCCTCTCAGGGGCATTTGGCAATATCTGGAGATTTTTTTGGTTGTCACAATTGGGGCGTGCCACTGGCATCTAGTGGGTGGAGGCCAGGGATGCTGCTGAATATCCTGCAGCGCACTGGACAACCCCCGACGACAAAGAATTATCTGGCTCCAAATGCTGAGGTTGAGAGCTCTTGATCTGGGACATTGGGAGGTGATGTTTTATCAACAGGCCACCTCTCTGTGCCTCTCCTTCAGCTTGCTGGAACTGCTCAGTGAGCGTTGATCTGTGAGTCTAGATTCCAACAGCCCCGAAATGTATTGACATTTCATGTGTTGCGTTGAAAAGAAACTCTTCCCATCCAGAAAATGCCAATTGAAGTCACTTCATTTAGATCATTATTCTATCAGCCAAAAAGGATACTCCAGAAGTCGGTGTAACAAAATCCGTGTAAGGTTTAGACTCTGCTCACAAGAAAGGCAGACTTCCCCAGAGGCAAGCGGATGTGAAACCTTTTTATTCTGGGGAGCTTCCAGAAGTTAAACAAGGCCGGGTCTGTTCTGGTAGCAGTTGAAGCCTATAGACAAGGAGAAAGCAAAACCTGTGGTTGAGGGAGGGAAGAGAAGAGAAGGGAGGAGAGAAATGACTTTTCAGTCTTGGAGCTTATTTAGGAGGGGCATTCACAATCTGCACAGAGGCTCAGCCTTTAGAGTGTGAAAACCTCCCCTCCTTTGTGTGTGTGTGTGTGTGTGTGTGTGTGTGTGTGTGTGGCCTCCAGACCCCAGGGGACCACTGAGGGACCACAGAGATAACTCCCTACACTGTCCTTGGCCTCCAGGAATCCAGTCAAGTTGGGAGATGGGCGTGTCTGTGATGCCTTAACTAATTTTGCATTCTTTCTCTTTCCAGATTGCTCACATAGAAAGTGGATGTGCAGGATAACATGTCCAGTGTGTCCGAGGAGAGAAGAAAAAGGCAGCAGAACATTAAAGAAGGATTGCAGTTTATACAGTAAGAGCTTGAGGATTCGTGCTTTGTGTTCTTGCCACATAACAGTTCTTTATTATGTGGTTCAGCATTTTGCAGAGATTATGAAATCTCTGGTCATATTTGCAGGCCCTGTTGATTTGAATTAGAGATGACATATTTTGGTTCAATCAATATTTTTTCTCTTGTATGTGAGGATTATTCTTTGTGCTCTGACTGTGGATCCTACTGTGGCTGATGAAATCCTTTAGTGTCCCCTCAAATGGTTAGATTGAGGAATTTGATGCTAATCTCAAAAGAACAGTTCTGATGAAGGAAAAGCAACTGAGAATGAGCCTCTGTTGGCACAGAGGGCTTCTGTGGTCAGTCATTTCTGCTAAGGAGCACAGCCTCCCACGGGGCTTCTGGAAGCACGTCAGTGAGGGGACCACTCGGGGCTCGGGGGGGCATGGCCGGGCGGAAGGGCCTCGCAGTTCCTTCCTGGGTAGGAGGCATTCTTCTTCATGTGCAGTGAATTGGAACAAACTGTATCAGTGGTTCTGTACTATTTTTAACCTTGTTTGGCATTTGAAGAATCAAGGCTGCTTTTAATAGAAGTGTGATTTGAAAGAAAAAATGTACTTGCTGAAGAAATTACTAAGGAATAGTTTTAGATTTTTTTTCATGACTATAGTCATGTGAATAATGGTACAAAGGAGAATTAAATCTTTAAAATATGCTTTAGCAAATTCATAGAGAGAAAGTGGATTAGAGGTGATCAGGGACTTGGGGGAGGGTTTCTGCTTTGGGAGATGAGCAAGTTTTGGTAATGGATGGTGGTGATGGTAGTACAATGTGAATATAATTAATGCTACTAGATGGTACTCTTAAAAATGATTAAAAGGGCAAATTTTATGTCATATATATGTTACTACATTTAAAAAAAAATGCTTTTAGCCAGTGGCAAGCTAATAGAACTTTTAGGGTGACTTCAGACTGAACAGATCCTGATAGGATCCTGATATTTACAATAAATTTATTTCTTTTTCTTAGGTCACCGCTGTCGTATCCAGGAACACAGGAACAATATGCGGTAATGGCTCTGGGAAGGTCTGCTTGAAAACTCTGCAAGTAGCTTGTGAACACTGATCTAGAGCAGGGGTCTGCAACGTCTGTGGGCCAGATCGGACCTGCGGCCTGTGTTTGTAAATAACACTGCCACACCCAAGCGGAAAATATGATCTGGCCAATTCCTGATATATAGGATGATGTTTTTTTATTTTGGCATACTTGGACAGTTGTCCTGTATTTTCTTTTCCCTGTTAGTTTTGAATTGATTTATCTTTTCAGCTCCTTGAAGATTACTTTTAGCCTATTTCATTTCATTGAAAGTTAGTGGGACTGAATTTGTGCCTAGTATCTTCTGTTTTTATTTAGGAGAGGTTCTGACAGCAGTAAAGGGGGACTGGATAAGAGGGAAGAGCTAGTGATGAATCTACCAGTTGGAAACAGGGAGAAAGCCCTGTTGGTGGGTCTCGGCTGCAGGCCTCCTTCTACAGATTGTTGGTTCATCTGTGGCTTTTTGTTTCTGAGGGTTTTGATGCTTCTAAATGTTATTCTTTCTCTCTGCCCCCTCCCTCCTTCCTTCTTTCTTATCCCCTCTTCCCTCCTTCCTTTAAGTGCTGAACTTGTTATTCGTAAGTCATCCGAGCAGCTATAGAATCATAAAATAGTAGAATTAGAAATCACCTGGGACAGTTCTTTCATTTTGAACATGTGTAACTGGCATCCCAAGAGGTTAAGTGGCATGTCACAAGTCACATCAGTAGTTAAAGGCTGATTTGCCCAGCTTTCTTTAATTAATCTTATAATGGGAGAAGACTTTTCAAATATTAAAGCAATGGTGGAAATTGTAAAGGAAAATTAATTAAAAACTTTCGTATATACCAAAAATGTGTGTATACTTACTTGATAAGGACAAGGTTTAACACTCCACCCCCTCACCCACCCCCCCAAATAAGTAAATGATCTGAGCAAACAGTTTACAAAAGAAGAAATACAAACAACCTCGGTGGTAAAGAAAGACATGCAGATTAAAAAAGGGTACCTTTTTTCACCTAGAAATTGGCAGAGATTTTGCACATACACACATATGCAACCCAGTTTTGGTGAGGTTGCTGAGAAGCAAACCACTAGACCTATCTCAGTCATTACTGCCTTTTTGGAAATACTAGTCAAAAACTTTAAAATTCTCTTTTGACCTAGAGTTTCCACTGTATGAATTTATCCTAGGCACAGAGATACAGCTTCTGCTGTATCTTTCTTGATAGTGGGAAATTGGAACATTCTAAATATTCCACAGTTGGAGGCTAGTTAAATAAATAATAGAATCTATAGAATGTCTCTGTGGTGGAATTACTTTTGGGTGATTTTTAAGCTTTTTTTTTTTTTTTTTTTTTTTTTTTTTTGTATTTTCTAAGATCGTCTATTGAAAAAGCAAGCAAGACAAATAAAAGCCCTAGCTGACTTGTTCTGGATTTCACAGTTTCTCACAGCACTGCTTGTTGATCTGTCAGATTGTTTCCTCTGAAATTTTAGGTATCAAATTAAATTATCTTTTTCTAAGAAGGGTTTCAAGTGGCAACTTTCTTTTTTTTAGGTATATTTGCGTGCCCTTGTGAGAAATCTTTTTAATGAAGGAAATGATGTCTATCGGGAACGTGATTGGAATGTCTCCATAAGCCAGTACATGGAAGCTTTGAGTATAGCTGATTATGCAAAGTCTGAAGAAATTTTAATCCCTAAAGAAATAATTGAAAAACTGTATATAAATCGTATTGCCTGCTTTTCTAATATGGTGAGCTGTGGTTTTTTAAACAAGTGTTTCCAGAAGGAAAAAAAATCTTCAATAACACAATATATTAACAAAAAGTCAGTTTTCCAACTTCAGTTTTAAAGAAAGGCATAATAACTGCTTTTAGAGGGGACTGAAGCTTTTGAAAGTCAACTTGGGACAAATGTTCAGGGATTTTAAAAATAATTTTTTTTTCTCAGTTACCAGTCCTTAGAGAGACCCATTTGAGTACCATCTTTGGGGGCATGTCTGCTTATGAAAAGTCAGGTCTGGGAGGATACTGGTGTTCACAGATCAGGGCATCCAGTGGGTATCTGTGTTGGCAATCCACTTCTCAATCAGAATTTGTTAGTCTTCTCAGGAGCCGTTTTAAACAAAAACAGTAACTAGCCTTTAAAGGAATGAACACAGGCTTTTCACATGTCCAGGCAGTACTTTGATGTGCTTATAATTTTCACTATGGATATTAAGTAAAATCTAACCAGTAATTTAAGAAAAGTATCTGTTGTTGCCCAGTTTTTTGTTAATGGGCATTCACCCAATGTTTTATTTATTTATTTTTTCATTTTTTTCTGTACTTAGTTCTTATCAATTAATTCCCTGGGAGTTACATTTCCTTTTGGCATCTTAATGTACTCCAAAAAGGATAACTATGGAGGGGAGAGGGATGACAACGGAGAAGGGCACCCATGGGCTTCGTTGGTGTCTGTAAAGTTTTATTTCTTGAAGAGCTGGGGACTTTGTGGCCACGTGTTAACATTTGTCTGGTCTGGGTGGTGGGTGCATGGCTATCTGTGATAGTCCTACTTTTGCTTATTTGGAATTACATAATGAAAATAATTTTAAAAAGAAAAGTAACACTGCTGGCTTTGTGTTTCAAAGGAGGGTAACAGGCTGGGGTTTTCATCTGTTCGCATTTACAGGAAGGCATCAGGTTAAGAAAAGAATTGTTTAATTGCTAACTTTTTTCTTCTGTCTTACACTCCAGGGTTTCCATGATAAAGTGTTAGAAGACTGCGATACAGTCCTCAGTTTAAATGGCAGTAACTGCAAAGCTCTGTATCGGAAATCTAAGGCTTTAAGTGATTTAGGAAGATACAGAGAGGCTTATGATGCTGTAGCAAAGTGCTCCTTAGCAGTGCCTCAGGTATGGAATTTAATGTTAGTTCATTTGTTTGCATCATAAACATTTTATTGCCCCATGTGGAGAAATGGCATCTCCAGAGTTAAATTTTCCTTGTAGGCTTTTTCTCCTTCAGTTGGGCATAATTGCTGAAGCAAGTGTCTTAATGGGAAATGTTACAACTGTTTTACCTATTCCTGTCTGCCCTTAGTGTATGCAACCCCCCATTCATCATACATGCTGACTTTTTCAGGATGAACATGTAATAAAACTAACTCAAGAACTAGCTCAGAAATTGGGATTTAAAATAAGGAAAGCATATGTGAGAGCTGAGGTAAGCTGGAGTTCCCTGCACAGCTTCATTTTGACTTGTAACTTGGAGTCAGTTCTGTTTTTAAAGTAGTGTCTTTATGTTATTTCAGCTCTCGTTAAAATCAGTGTCTGGGGATGGCGCTACCAAGGTAAAGTTATTACTTCTGTAAGAATGGTAATTTAAATCAAAAAAGAAAAGAAAAGAAAAAAAAAGATGGATGCCATTCTGCTTTTAATGTCTTGGAGTGTGTCTATTTTTGAGACCTATTTGTTTCTCAAACACATAATTGGCCATAGCTTTCTGTGACCATAAGAAAAACAAACAAAAACACTTAGTAATGTAGTTTAGTGTTAACCAGGATTACATCTGTTAGAATATTTTCCTGGATGTTAATAGATGTTAAAGAGTGATTCAGGGCCAAACAGTAATTTTGGGAGTCATTGGGATTAAGCAAAATTTAAAAAGCATCCTCCCACCCCCACGTCTTCTTGGAGCTAAGCTAATGGGCATGCTTAAAATATGCCATTGGCCATTGTGAGTTGGGGGCTAGGCGGTGGCTAGTGTAGGCCCCAGAGTTCAGTCTTTGGGGTCCCTCTTGGGGCTGATAACTCCACTGAACACCCTTTGAGAAGTGCTGCTCCACAAGAAATGGGTGGTGGTACTGAGAGACTAGACCTCATTTAACACCATATATTACAACAGTTTGAATGTTCAATTTATTTCTTGAACCAAAATTGGAAGGGAGTCATGTATCTGTGAAAACCTGCATTGTTATCTTAGAGTTAGTTTCACAGATTGCTTTTATGGTTTAGAATCCTGAAAACATGATCCATTATTTGGTTTAATTTCCAGGCTTCAGACTCTTCTGTGGAAGATATTGAACCAGGTATGTTTTCACATCTCATCGTAACAATCTGAAAAGTGCCAGCTTGAGAGTTTATCTAGGTTTTGTTGTTGTCAGAAAGATTGCTATGTGACTTTTAGTGTTAGAGCAAGGATAATTTTGAAAAACACCTCTGGGTGTACTGGCGAGTGACTAATATCAGATTCAGTAAGTGATCCTTGAGAGCCTATCATGTCCTGCTCACTGTCTGGTAGCTGTGCTCAAAAGGCCACAGGCATTTTGAGAAAGAAGGAAGAGTTTTCACAAAGGCATATATTTCTGGATAACACTAATTATTTTAGAAAGGTTTTTACTATTTTATTTGTAATGGCTTTTACTATCTATCTCATAACTGCTTTTGTATCTTCGCCTGGCTCTTTGTTGTCTCTGCTATTGTTAGCTAATTAACGCTAGTATTATGTTAGTACACTGAAAATGAACGAGTGCATTTCCATCCATGTTACAGATTTATTGCCTCCGAGGCAAGAAGCAGTCCCTGTTGCTTCTTTACCTGCGTCCAGTTTTTCTCCTGAAGTTGGAAGTGAATTGTCCTCAGTCCCTCTTATGCCCTTAACTTCTGTTTTGCCACTGCAAGTGGAGGAGAGCTCCCTGCCCTCTGCAGTGCTGGCAAATGGCGGGAAGATGCCCTTCACGATGCCGGAAGCTTTTTTGGATGATGGGGACATGGTCCTTGGAGATGAGATAGACGACCTCCTTGATTCTGCACCTGAAATGAATGAAACTGTTATGGTAAATTTCAGTGCTACTCTTTTTTTTTCTGAAAGCAGGGTTAAGTTATTGTAAAAATTGTAATACAACCTGGGACATACTTTCAGTATTGCCTGTGGGCTAAACTTTGGGTTTCTTATCTTGTAAACTCTCGTCCTTCTCTGGTGGTAACTCGCCAATTTTGATTGTTTTTGAAATAGAAAAAGAAAGAAATGTGAGTAATTAGCCAGTTTTTCTTCTACTCCTATTGGGATCACATATTATGGAAAGGATAAATTTAAAATTCTGAGAAGGAATAGGTATTTGCTATTTAAAGAATAAAATCAGTTTTGTGGGTTAAAGGCTTCTTGTCTTTTGAGGTTAATTCTCCATTAACAATATCCCACCATAAAGCAAGGGTTAGCACACTTCAACCCCCAGGCCAAACCTGATCTGCTGTCTGGGTTTTGTTCTAAGAATGGTTTTTACATTTTGTAATGGTTGGGGGGAAAACAGAAGAATAATATTTCATTTCATGACAAACATTTTATGAAATCATATGAAATTCAGACTTCACTCTCAGTACATAAAGTTTTGGTGGCGCCCAGCCACGCTACTCATTTGTGCCTTGTCTGTGGTTGCTTTTGCGTGGGAACAGTGGAAGGGAGGAATTCCAGCAGGGACTGGGTGGTGTGCAAAGCTGAACGTATTTAGCATCTGGCCCTGTATAGGAAAAGTTTGCTGATCCGTGTCATAAACCATCTTAAAATATTGCAACAACAGTCGTAGTAGGATGATGACAAGAGGCAAGAGAGGTGAATTAGAGGGAGAAATTCAGGGCTGGTTTCCAGGGTGGGTCAACTAGGTAATGTCAGTGTGGAGTTGACTGCGGGAAGAAGCATTTGTGAAAAGCAGACAGACGTGGGTCTGATGCTTGCCAGCTCCAGCCTCTTAGACAAGTCAGTTCACTTTCTGGCACCTCAGTGTCCTCGACTGTGCAGTGATGGTCCCAGTGGGACATAGCTCAGGGAGCTGTTGTAAGGATTAAATAAAATAGCATCTGATACGTAGCATAGTACAAGGCACCCGTGACGCTCTCAATAAATAGTGGCCGGAAGAGCAGAGGATGGAGTTAGAATTCTGTTTGGTCTTGTGGGAATTTAAATTCACATCTCCAGAGAGAGGGGCCCAGTCCTTACTGGCTTCCCCAGCTCCCTTGTCCTGAGCCCCTTCACCCCACTCTGCTATTCCCATCCCTGTGATTCCTGTTTAATTAATCCAGTTCTTACCAGCCTTATGTCATGGTCAGGTGACCGTGGGGAGTCCTAGGAAGTTTTGGAGATGAAACACAAATATGACGTTTGGATGAAAACAGTGTTAGACATTATACCTTGATTCTTTCTAAAAATTGGGCTTGGAAAGGAATAAGCGTGGTAGCTAAAACTCTTCTTCTGAATCTTACATTTGATTTAAACTTTATTATATGTTGTGATTACTCAGTGTAGTGATTTTTTTGGTTTTATTCCCTGATGTTAAATTTTGATCAAATCCTTTTCCTTCCCTAGCCATCAGCTTTGGTCCGAGGACCCCTTCCGACCACCAGTGTCCCTCCTAGCATACCCTTTTCGGCATCCCTGTTAGGAACCTTATCCGTTGGTGCGAGGTATGCTCCTCCACCCGCCTTTTCAGAATTGTATCCACCTTTGACTTCATCTTTAGAAGATTTTTGTTCTTTAAATTCATTTTCAATGAGTGAATCCAAACGAGGTAAGAATGGAGCCTAAATTGTAACCAATTGCAATTAGTTTTCTAAAAAAGAAAATGTGTGTTTGGCAATTATTTAACTAACTAAGTAGTAGGAACTTGAATTATTTTCATTGTAGCTGGGCATGTGAGGACTAAGCCTTCGGTTTTAAATTCATCTTTGTGTCCTTTCTGGGAATCAGGAAACAAAGGCACGAGAGTAGGGATATATGTGGCACTGATATTTATATAGGTTGGTTTGTTAAGTTGGATGTCTGTTTGGGGCAAAATGACTTTTAATGTATTCTCCAAGAAAAGTGTACTCCATCCTAAGGGGTCTTGAAGACAGCTTATCCTTTTAAAAATCTGAACTAGGCAAACACTAATTTAAGACTAGTGGGATTAATGTTCAGAACGATAACAATTAGATTTAGCTCTTTGAGGCTCCATCCTTTGAGCCCAGCAAACTGTGGCTGATGCCTTAATTTAATTTTACAGGGGATTGCCGAATTTTTGGTTGGACTCCTATTTCCATAATCCTATGCTTAATTGACATTTTAGAAATTAATGATAAAAACCTTCATATTTTTCTGAGTCATTGTTGAAAGGTTTTTAAAGGGACAAAATCTAAATAATTGATCTAAAGATTCACAATGGGAGAGATTAAAATGTGTGGGAGACAGAAGTCAGGGAGGAAATAATTGAGAGGTAGACTAAATAAAAGAAATTGGACCTTACTGATTTTTTTAATGTGGTGGTAAGTTGCTGTTTCATATTTCTAAAGGGAGAGGCTCTTTTTTCCTTTTGAATGTAAATTATTAGACTTTTTAACAGCCCCATTTGTAGGCCCTGCCTTAGTTTGTTTCTTGAAAATAGTTTTTTATTTAAATGTGGTTGACTAAGGGTAATTCATGCCCTTGGTTTCTAGAGGAAAGAAACAGTTCCATAATCCTCTTTGAGTGTCAGTAATGAACCAGAAAGCTCCTTGGAATTGGGATGGGAATATAACGTGGGGAAAGCCATACCCAGTAAGCTGCTAAGCCCTGATGTTCTTATTACATGATTAGAATGAAAAGGTCTGTTGAAGTTTTTTTATTATTTTAGATCTGTCCACCTCAACTTCTAGAGAGGGACCACCGCTTAACAGCAGTAATTCCTCCCTTTTACTTGTAAGTGCCACTTCCTCTTTTGTAAATACATCGCTTAAATTGAAAATAGGTCTTTTACTTACATTTCTTAGTTATTTGAATGAATATGGCAGTCTCCCTTCAATTTTGTGTGTGCCGTGGGAAATAGTGTTGTACTGAGACTGTTCTGGAACATCCAGTAATAAATGCTCTGTGTTTAAGACTGGATCTGTCATGGCAGGTTAATTGCTAGTACAGACAGTATAAGAGGCTTTAGCCCAGCATAGACAAAACAAGGAAATGCAAGATTGGGGCATGCAAAATATGTGTACTGATTACTTTTAACAACTTTGGAGGATCCCCCCTAAAATACCTAAAGACCAAAGAAGAGGAAAATGTAGAAAGAGGTAGCCTTTCATACAGAAGAGCAATTCAGGATGTAGTAGTACTGACTTCAGTTCTGTGAAGGGTGTTTATTTTTCAGATAAACTCAGTTTTCCTTCTTTATTGATATGCAATATTTGTTGGCTGTTTTTTTTTTTTTTTTTTTTTTCCTTATTCGTCTTGCAGATGAATGGACCAGGTAGTTTCTTTGCTTCTGAGAGTTTCCTGGGAATTTCAAGTCAGCCTAGAAATGACTTTGGAAACTTTTTTGGAAGTGCAGTTACTAAACCATCTCCATCGGTGACTCCAAGACATCCCCTTGAAGGAACCCATGAATTGAGACAAGCTTGCCAGATCTGTTTTGTAAGATCAGGTCAGGATCAAACAAAGGAGCAGATAGTGTTAGCTAATGAATAACTCTAACATTCTTATGAATTGTAAACATGTGAGAAACACCAGCTGTTGTGAATCTTCAGTTCCCATTTTGTTGATTTCTTTCTAACGAAGCAGCAGTTACTGATTGGGGGCCTTTGGCGTTTATTAGCATAAGTCTCTGCTTATATTTGGTGTCATTTTATTTATAGAAACATGTGGGTTAGAATATTTACCTGATTTTAGAAGCTTTTTGAAATTTTCAAGAAGGCTTTTTGTTCCAAATATATGTTCAGAAACTTGAGAATTTTGAAAAGTGCAAGAACAGTAAAAAAGCTTTATAAGTCCAGTATATGATAAAACATTGTTGAAAATTAATGGGGCATGCAAAATATGTGTACTGATTACTTTTAACAACTTTGGAGGATCCCCCCTAAAATACCTAAAGACCAAAGAAGAGGAAAATATAGAAACTTTTTTGGAAGTGCAGTTACTAAACCATCTCCATCGGTGACTCCAAGACATCCCCTTGAAGGAACCCACAAATTGAGACAAGCTTGCCAGATCTGTTTTGTAAGATCAGGTCAGGATCAAACAAAGGAGCAGATAGTGCTCCTATCTGGCATTGGTATGATTCATTTGTTTCATTGAGGAACCAGTAACGATAACATTGTTACTGACTTAAGGCCATGGCTTAAGTACTTACTATTGGTTTGTTTCATAGCTTTCCCCCTAAGTCAAGTGATATAAACACAATTTTTTAAACTGGATCCAACCTCGTTTTATTTCTTAGTTTTATGTTTAAAACTTTACCTTTACCTTTATAAGCCACCAGAATTCCTATCCAAGTTATTTCCTGATAGTTAAATATGTCCATGTTTTGGGGGGAGCTAGTTTTGAATAGAACTTTGTGTTGTCTGACAAATAGCATAAAAGACAAAAATCTGCTTTGCTGGCTTGTTTACATTTTGGGGTTGTGAAAATTTTGTGGGAATTTTGTGGGAATTTAGCCATCAATGTGCATCTGCTCACATCTGCTTATAAAAGTGCCTGTAAAGTGAAATGATATTTCTGTGCATATGAGCAATCCTCTTTACATCTTTTTCAGGCCCTAAATTAATGGATTTCGCTTACCATGCAAATATAGATCATAAATGTAAGAAAGATATTTTAATTGGTAGGATAAAGAATGTTGAAGATAAATCATGGAAAAAAATACGTCCAAGACCAACAAAAACAAATTATGAAGGACCATATTATATATGTAAAGGTATTTCATGTTATTACTTCACTGGTATATATTACATATGTGAATAAATGATTGGCTGCATTTATTATAATGTTTCCAGTATTGACTGTTACTAAACGTGTGTAGACAGAGTTATTAGCAAGTTCCTTGGATTGAGACATTCATGTTTTTTATACGTTCTTTACTGTTGTTTTTAAGTTCTTGTGTAGTGTATGTTTTCTGGTTTATGGACACAGGGCTTTGACCAAGTTTTAAAGAGGAAACTGTCTCAAACTTTAAATCCTCTAACTTAGTCTAAACAGAATCAAACACTGAGCTAAGGCTTTGCAAATGTTGCTCTCTTTAAACTGCTTTTGAGAGAACTTGGTATTTTCATTTTTGTCAACTCTTCCTCAGAATGAGCTTTGAATGTCCCTATTCAAAGTGATTTTTTTGTTTTCTTTTGTTTTAATAGATTTCATTTTTTCAAGCAGTTTTAGGTTTACAGAAAAATTGTGCAGAAAGTACAGGGAGTTCCCATATCCCCTGCCCCCTCCCTACAGTGTCCCCCAGGATTAACATCTGGCATTGGTATGATTCATTTGTTTCATTGAGGAACCAGTAACGATAACATTGTTACTGAGTTAAGCCCATGGCTCACATTAGGCATCACTTTGTGCCCAGGTGGCACTTTAAATTTAGGCCGAGTACTTGAGGCTTTTTTGCTCTGGCTGCAATGAAAGTAATTTAGTCTTTCCATGCTGGTTTTTTTTTCCCAAGAGTTAATACCATTCTTAGAGAGCAATCTGCATATCACCAATTGAAGCTATCCATGAATTGTTATAAAAATTCCAATGATGCCCCAAATATATTTAAATTCATTGACCCTGCACAAACAGTTGCTCCCAACTTAAGTGCCTTTTGGTTTCCTGTCTCTCCAGATGTTGCTGCTCAGGAGGAATGCAGATATTCAGGGCACTGCACGTTTGCTTATTGCCAAGAAGAGATAGACGTGTGGACGCTGGAGCGGAAGGGGGCGTTCAGCCGAGAGGCTTTCTTCGGTGGCAATGGAAAGATAAACCTTACAGTATTCAAACTTCTCCAGGAGCATCTTGGAGAATTTATATTCCTTTGTGAGGTGCTTTTTCCAAGACTTGTTTTCTGCTGTAAAATTATTGGCGGTTTCTGACTTGCAATCCAGGCATGTAAAGGTCTTAGCACAGGCTTTGGCATATAATAAGCATTCATGCAGTAACTGGTAGCTACTATTGTTATCAAACAGAATAATATCAAGACGGCATATTGAGTATTAATTGATAGACGTATGCAGTGTATAAGTATGTAATATTATGTAATAATATTGGAGCTAATGAAACATTAATATTTTATATTATGTTTTTGTGATAATCCCTCTTCTCTGTCTGTTCCAGAAATGTTTTGATCATAAGCCTAGAATGATAAGTAAAAGAAATAAAGATAATTCTACTTCCTGTTCTCACCCAGTTACGAAGCATGAGTTTGAAGACAATAAGTATGTTGGTAGTTTCTAAATTTTATACTGATAAAATGGATTCTTTTCTTAGAGCCAAATAAAACCAGTAGTAGTATCTGCCTAAGCATCTTCCCCCCATTTTTTCTTTTTGTTTTTGTTCTTTTGAAGGAAGATGACTAGATTTGGCTGGGAATTTTTAAAAAAAGAGTTATTAAATTGATTATTTAATACAGAAAAGCATTATTGTTTCATAGTTTCTCACAACATGAATTTAGTTTTTTTATGGCTCATATAGAATTATCTCCCTTTCCCCCCAACCCATTAATCTAAAGGTTATATACAGTGATTTTTTTTTTTTCTGGTAAAGATTTAAATTGTATTCTCAATGTAGAACTTCATTTGAGAAAGCTACAAAATAATAATATTAAAATACCACTCCATTTTCATCTTAGGTGCCTTGTCCACATTTTGCGAGAGACTACAGTAAAATACTCCAAAATACGTTCTTTTCATGGTCAGTGTCAGCTTGATTTATGTCGGCATGAGGTTCGATACGGCTGTTTAAGGGAAGATGAGTGCTTTTATGCACACAGCCTTGTGGAATTGAAAGTCTGGATTATGCAAAATGAAACAGGTAGGTTTGTACGTGACTGAAAAATATGTCTCATGAGGCCAGTCAGGTTTTGATGGAATGGTAATTCAGAAACTTCCGTCAACCCCATGTAGCAACCCTGTCAGTTTTGTCCTGAGCTTCAAACTGTGTAGTCACTTATAATTTTTAGAGTTGCCTGTTCTGAGTGTGGTCTCATATAATTAATAACTGACACACGATCATATATGTAGCATGTATTTGAGAGAGGAAAGAGGCCTCAGGAGGCACAGATTGCCGTGTGGATCAATAGTGCTTTTTGAAAAAGTTCTCCGATATGGCTGCAACCACATGGGTGGGGTGTTATTATATAAATGTAACCTAAAGGAGGGCTTGTGCATTTCCCAGGTATCTCACATGATGCTATTGCTCAAGAATCTAAACAATATTGGCAAAATTTGGAAGCAAATGTACCTGGAGCTCAGGTATTTTCTCTTTTGTACTTTTCTAGAATGGCCTGATGGAGGTGTGTTGTTGGCGGGTGCAGTTTATGTGTATTGTCCTGTTACTTTCTTGTTGCCTATTGAGTTGATAATTCCTATGTGAAAAAAAATTCTGAACTTTAATTGATCATTATATGTATATATATGGCATCCCATAATACCTGCCAGGAATATAGGATACTGTTTTCTTATTCAGTGTGATTGGCAAAACAGTTGGGATCTTGGGCTTCGGAGATTATTGGGGTAAGGGAAGCGGATAGTGTATGTAGTTTTGCTTCCCACCTGACATAACTTGTTAATCCACTCCTCAACCACACACACACACACACACAAAATCTAGTCATCAGTTCCAAAGCTGACTTTCATAAATTGAGGTTTGGCATCTACAATCTGTTTTTATCATATTCTCTTGGATTTGGGGGAAAAATTGGACATTTAGTTATCAGTCTATTTATAATGGTCAAGTCATTAAACCAGACAAAAACAGAAAATTGTGTGTTATTGTGAAGGGGAAAAACTGCATGGTGATTCATTATTTTGTTCTCAGAAAACTGATTTTCTGTTAAAAATTTTTAAAACTGATCTTTTTAATTGTTTAAGGTACTTGGCAATCAAACAATGCCTGGATCTCTTAATATGAAGATAAAATTTGTGTGTGCTCAGTGTTTGCGAAATGGTCAAGTCATCGAACCAGACAAAAACAGAAAATACTGTAGTGCAAAAGCAGGGCATTCGTAAGTAGTGTGTATGGAAACAATGCTCGTTTCATAATTATCTGTTTCATGGGTATAAAATTATATAAGAAAAATGACTCAGGCTTTGAAGAGGGCAAAGGAAAGGAGATAATTTAGGAGTAAATAGAATGCAAAAGGGAAGAGAATTTTAGGATTTAGTAGCTAAGAATTCAACAGTAGTGTTTTTCCTGTATTTTATTATTCATTTATTTAGGATTCAGAGGAATATGCATTTATAAATATCAACAGGAACTGAAACAATTATAGAATTGTAAGGCATCTCTTTTAGAAGAGTTGAGGAAAAGAAAGTGTCTTGTCCTTCAGGTACAGACTTGGTGCCTATCCTTACCTTATGCCTTTTGCCAGTGTGTCTTTGTTTTTTCTGAACTCCATTTTCCTTAGGTGGACCAAAGACCGTCGTGCGATGAGAGTGATGTCTATTGAACGTAAGAAGTGGATGAACATCCGTCCTCTCCCCACAAAGAAACAAATGCCTTTACAGTTTGATGTACATACGTAATTTTTAAGCCACTTTTTTTTAATTTGGCATTTCAAATCATTAGAAAGTAGTAGTAATTCAGATTGAAACACAAGCCCTTTAATGCTCAGCAGTCATAATAACATTTAAGTAGTTCCTCTTTTGTTTTCCTTCTGCTTTAGTATGTGTGTGTCTCTAATAACAGGTTTTTAATTGATTGGAATTTTATGAATTACTTGGAAAAAGTTATAGGTAATAGAATGGATAAAAAGTTATAGGCATAATTTAACCTATTATTCAGATGACTTTCTTTTGGGAGGGAATGAGAATTTCATTTACTTTTTGTATCTCAACTTTGATATCAAGCCCAAGGTTTCCATGATATTAGGAATGTTGTTGATAAGTTTTTTTTTTTTAAATCATACCTTGTTTCTTTCACCAAACAATGGATACTAGCTGAAAGTCACCCGCCTTGTAGGACTTTCTAAAAGGAACCCAGAGGAAAAACATTCAGTGTTTTTCAAAATACCTTAGACTGAAAACCCAGACCAGTGTCGTGTTAGGTTAGAAATTCGTTGTGCTGTGGCACGTTTCTCCTTGGTGCACTGCAGCGCCTTGCATGTTCTTGAAGGTGACTACCTGCTCCAGGCTGAGCAGCCTCCCTGAGCTCTCTCTAGATGTTTCCTCTTGATGAGAGAGGGTCTGGAGAGGGTCTAGAGGTATTTCACTATGCAAGTGCACGGATGGGGACACTTGGAGCATCTGTGGGTACTAAACTTGCTGCCCTGATGGAGGAAAGATGGAGAAAACCTTTAGCCCAGCAAAGCAGTGCAGATGGATTGCCGAGTTCCCTCATAAATGAGCCCTCCCTCTCCAAATTGCCAGAAAGAGTTGAGGGAGTAGATTAATTTTCTGTCACCAGAGTAACTTGTAGTATTATAAAACTTATACAGATTATAACTTCAGTCTTTGCAAGGTGGTGATGTGTTTGTGTTTTACCCACAGTGGTTTTAGAGTCATCGATTTGGGTGGTTTCATTCATGGGTGGGAAGTATTATAGAAGGGGGAAAGAAAAGCTTTATTGGAATGAGGGATCGCTTGTGCTTTAAAAGATAATGGAGATAATTGGAGTGTCAAAGAATTTGTTAAAAGCAGGACCGAGAACAATTCTAGTTCATGAGGCAGCTGCCCAGGTCTACTGATTAGTCTTTCATCTCAAACATGGTCTATACTGTGCAGTATTAAAGTAGGTTGTTTCCTCTTTTTTTTTTTTTTTTTTTTTACTCTAATGGCTATTGTTAAGGGATCTTTTTTTAAAAGAAGAAATAATTCTCTGAGTGTGTATGAGTAGAGGTGTGGTGAGGTGGAAAGAGAATGGGCTTCAGAGTCCACCAGGAGGGCACTGGTGGAGTTATTCTGCCTCAGTTTGCTCATCTGTAAATGGGGACAGTTACGTCATAGGGAAGATGGCGTGCGATGGCGTTATATAAAAACCTTGCACAGCACCTGGCCCTCTCCCTTCTCTTCTCTTCTCGCTTCTCATCATTAAGGTTTGAAAGACGTTGGTGAATGTTTCCCTGGTAATATCTGACCAAGTGCTTCCTGGGGCTTGCCTGGGGCAAGAAAGTTTTATTGACTCCTGGCTTGATGCAGATTTTAAGGGTAGGGGTTACTGGCGTTGCTCTGAGGGAGGAAATGTGCACTAAAACAGGGGTAAGACTCCTTTTAGGTTTTAGCAGAAACAGTGCAAAGCATTTAATTTTACGTAAGTTGAGTGACCTACAGGGCCAGCTCTCGTTGAAGCACAAATAAACGAAAATGAACTAACAAATAGTTGTCCTAGAATTTATGCTGCATAAAGACACTGATGATATTTGAGAATTGAGCTTTGAAGGTGACAGGGGTTTTCTTGCTTCTTCATGGTTGTGATTTGTAGAGAAGCCTGTGTTCAGCTGATCCCTATCACCGTATTTTCCTGCCAGTATCTCTGTATTTACTTTGTAGATAAAAATACAAATAACAGGAAGGAGTATTATTTGAAAGCGATGTAACTTGATGGCTTGGTTAGTAATTGTTTCAGTTAACGTATACCTAGTGAATTATGGCCGAGGTTAGCTGCCATTATTAGTTATAGGTAAATTAAATTTCCGAGATTTTTCGGACACTGTTTAGTAACCTCTGGAGTAGCCTGCAGTGTCTTCACTGCTTCTCAAGAGCTGGCGTGAAGGCACACAAGTGTTCTGCAGAACAGACTGGAGCAGTCAGATTAGGGTGCCAGTGGTTTTCATTGCAAAGATAAAGTGTTCTGCTGTGTTAAAAGCTGTTACGCTGAATTAGCACATTTATAGACATTTTCTTGTAAGAAAATATTCCGTACTCTAATTCCATACATAGCTTACTTTTGAAAATTTTGAGATAGAAAGCTTAATAATGTGTCTGTTTTGGGCTTATAGTCAATTTGAGTAGAATTGCATTAAACTTATGTTAAACTTACATTACTAAGCAGTAGCATGGATAATAATGTTTATTTTGCCTACATGTGAAAGCTAGGCAGTTTTAATAAGGGCACGTTTTAAAATATCCTTTTTTTGATATCTACAGCTGTGCAATCATATTGCTTCTGGGAAAAAATGTCAGTATGTTGGAAACTGTTCCTTCGCTCATAGTCCTGAGGAACGAGAAGTATGGACTTATATGAAGGAAAATGGAAGTAAGTTGATGTTTTAACCTGCGTTCTTGACATCCATGAAATCTAGCCTGCCTGAAAGTCTGTTTTCTCTCTATAAATATGGCAGCTTACCGTGAACACGGAAAGCTGTTTGTGCTCTGTACAGTGGCACCGCTTCATCAGCAGCTGTGAGATGGGCACACTTGCTGGAACATGTGGCCATAGCTTCAGTGGAGTAGGATCTGGCATCTGATTTGTGTTTGGTTTGGCCAGATTTTGATATGAACATACATACAGGTCTGCTCCTTTGATGTAACAGATGTGTTCCTGAAAAAGGCACTGGGGAGGTTCAGTTCTTCAGTGGCTGTTTATACCGCTTATGAATAGTCACCCCCTCAATAATCAGGTTAGAATTTGGGGTATCTTCAAAGAGACCTTGCTTGTAGACGCAAAGATCCAAGGGAGAATGTTTATCTTGGTCAGATTTCAAATTTATTGTGGGAGCCTGGGAGGAGCCTCAGACAGCTTTTCACTTTTGACATAAAGTGTATTACTACAAGGATGATTGAAATTTTTTTTTTTTTAATTTTATTGAGATTGTTCACATACCATACAATTATCCAGAGATCCAAAGTACACAATCAGTTGTCTATGGTACCATCATACAGCTGTGCATCCATCACAATTAATTTTTTTTCCAATTTTTAGAGCATTTTCATTACTCCAGAAAAGAAATAAAGACAAAAAAGAAAACTCAGTTCCTCTCCTACCCCTAACCACCCCCCTCAATTTTTGACTCATAATATTTATAGTACATTTGTTACTGTTGATGAAAGAATGTTAAGATACTGTTAACTGTAGGTACAGTTTACAGTAGGTATGTTCTTTTCCCTATATACCCCTCTATTACTAGCTTCTAGTTACAGTGTCATACATTTGTTGTAGTTCATGAAAGAGGTTTCTAATATTTGTACAGTTAATCACGGACATTGTCCACCACGAGATTCACTGTTTTATACATTCCCATCTTTTAACCTCCAACTTTCCTTCTGGTGACATACGTGACTCTGAGCTTCCCCTTTCCACCACCTTCACACACCTTTCAGCACTGTTATTTATTCTCACAATAACATGATACCATCATCTCTGTCCACTTCCGAACACTTTGGTTCAACCTAGTTGAACATTTCGCTCATAATAAGCAACTGCTCCCCATTCTTTAGCCTCGTTCTACATCCTGGTAACTTATATTTCATGTCTGTAAGTTTACGTATTATAATTAGTTCATATCAGTGAGACCATGCAATATTTGTCCTTATGTGTCTGACTTATTTCACTCAATGTAGTGCCCTCAAGATTTCTTCAAGGGATGATTGATTTTTAATCTTAAGTAAACTGATGGAAATTTACTGACTGCCTATGATCAGCTGTCTCTGGATCGCAAGAACCAGTTAGATTTAGGGCTGTCACTTGCCACGTTTCAATCACATATAAATTCAGTGACTCCTGCATGGAAGGGACTCCTTCCTGGCTGTCTTGCTTGGAGTGAGAACACAGTGTTGGGCCTTACTGGAGATATCCTTGCGTTTCACTGCTCCTACAGTGATTCCTGCCACCACTGGTCTACAGGAAGAGGAATTTCTAGTTCATCTCTAATCTTTGCCTGATGATACATTGTTGGAACCACTTGGGCAGGCAACAAAGCCAAGTTTTGACCAGATCTCATTACTAGATTTTTTAGCACAGTGGTTCTCAACTGAAGATGGTTTTATACCCCCTTGGCCCCTGGGGACATTTTGATTGTCCTGACTTGGGCCAGGGGAGTGCTCCTGGCAGTGAATGGTAGAGGCCAGGGATGCTTGTAAATATCCCACCATATGTAGGACAGACCCCCAGAGCAAAGAATGTTCTGGCCCCAAGTGCCTGTGGTGCCAAGGCTGAGACGTCCTGGTTTTAGCACTTGGTAGTAATGCAGAATACACTTGTTCTCACCACAGGAAGCAATGGGTAGCCACTGCCCAGGACCTGGTCACAGTCATGTGGTTATAAAATTGCACCCCTGCAAGTCAGTCCACCCCTGCGACCGTGGCTTGCTTGATGGATTCCCATCAGGGTCAGAGTCTGGGTCCCAGAGTAGTGTATGTTTCATCTTCCTCAGCAACAGTGAGGAGCACATCAGCTCCAAGCCCCCGGGCCTGAGAAGCCACCTCGTGGTTATGGCAGAGAAGACTGAGCATTTCATGTATACATGGGCAACATGAAGCAGCAGCGAGGTGGTTGTTTTTTTTTTTTTTTTTTTTTTTTTTTTGCAATCCCTTTATGTTGGTTTCTGAGGTTTTAAAAACCCCAAAGTGTGTTGCAAGTGAAGGGAGGAGTTAATCTGGAAAACAAATGTTTTCAGCCTAACAGTCCTGAATTTGGTTCTCAAGCATGAGAATTTACCTGCTGCTCGAACATGGGCTAATATGATCAGTCTCCTTTCAGCTCTCACACTTTTCTTTCCTCTTTAGCTTGTACTTTTGAAATAATTTCAAAGGTACTGGACATTTGCAAAAATAATACAAAACCAGTATAAAGAACTGCAATATACATCCCTTCCCAGGTACCCAGATTTAACAGCTTTTAACATTTTGCCACACTTGTTATATTGTTTTCTGTCTTTTTTCTTTCTTCCTTCTTCCTTCCTTCCCTCTCCTCTCTTTCATCTATCTGTCAACTATCTATGCAATTTTTAAACATACAACAGGTTGTATACATCATGCTTCTTTGCCACTTAATACTTTCACGTATATATCTTAACAGCAAAGATATTCATTAGGTACACTTATCAAGTTTAAGAAATTTAACATATTATTTGCTTGATATAAAGCATATAGTCTATATTTCCTTCTTTTTTCAAGTGTCCCAAAAAATGTCTTTATTTTCTTCTCTATTAGATAGGTTCAGGATCATGTTTTGCATTTAATTGTCATTCTTATTAGTCTTCTTTTTTTTAAATTGTGGAAACATATGTAAAACATAAAGTTTCCCATCTCAACCACTCCCAAGCTTGGGATCAATCACATTAACAATATTGTGCTACCCTCATCACCATTCATTACCCCAATTTTTCCATCACCCCAAACGGAAACCCTGCACCCACTGGGCAGTAATTCCCCATTCCCCTTGTCCTTGCCCCTACTAATTTGTACCCTACTTTCTGACTCGGTGAATTTGCGAGTGAAATCATACAATATCTGTCCTTTTGCGTGTGACTTCTTTCATTCAGCCTAACAGACTTCAGGGTTCATCCATATTGTGGCATGCACCAGAACTTCATTCCTTTTTAAGGCTGAGTAATATTCCAGTGTATGTATGGACCGTATTTTGTTTATCCATTCATCAGTTGATGGACACTTGGGTTGCTTCCACCTTTTGGCATTTGTGAATAATGCCATTGTGAACATCAGTGTTCAACTATTTGAGTCCTTGCTTTCAGTTCTTTTTGGTATATATCTAGGAGTGGAATTGCCGGATCATATGGTAGTTCTATGTTTAACTTTTTGAGGAGCTACCCTACTGTTTTCTACAGCCGTGACACCATTTTACATTCCCACTAACAAGTAGGAGGGTTACAATTTCTCCACATCCTCATCAACACTTGTTTATGTTTCTGAAGAATAACAGCCCTTGTAGTGGATGTGAGGTGATCTGTGATTGTGGTTTTGACTTGCATTTCCCTAATAGCTAATAATGGTGAACATCTTTTCATGTTCACTTTTCCTTTAAAAATGTATGCGAATACAAAAAGTCTGCATGGTGTTGTGTGTATTGAAATGGCATTTAGTTGTTTCTGCTGAAATAATTTATTTTTCCTTAGTACAAGACATGGAGCAGTTTTATGAACTCTGGCTAAAGAGTCAAAAAAATGGAAAAAGTGATGATGTGGCCAGTCAGTCAAATAAGGAAAATGGAAAACAAATCCACATGCCAACAGATTATGCCGAGGTTACTGTGAGTGCTGTTTATTACTTCCCCTCACCTTTGCTTCTGAGCCCTTGATGGAGCCTCTCTTTTCCCACCTCTCCACGAGCTAGCCCCATCGCTTAGAGCCTGCCCTTCTGGTATCTTCACTCTCTCTCCAGTGGCTCCTGCCATTAGCTCAAGTCTCCCTCATTCTAAAAAACCCTTTCCTTGATCCTGATTCTGACCTTGGCCCCAGAGAATTACGAGTCCCAGTCTGATTCCTCTCCTTCCAAGCCTGTGACCTAAGGCAGATTACTTAACCTTGCTGATTGGGGTTGTGGGGACAGTTAAGTGAAGTGTAGTGAGTGTACAGCACTTACCGATGCCAGGCCATAGAACGTGCACAGGAAATGGGGGCTGTCCCCTCTGTCTCCCGGCTCCATCCTTGTTCCCTCCTTACCCATCTGCAGTTTGCCTTTTGCCTCCACAGCCCCACTGTGGAGACACTGACCTGTAGTCTTTTATGGTTTGGGTTTTTTCTTTTAAAACATTCAAAAAAGTAAAGAGGATAATGCAATGAATATCTTGAACTCATCACCCCAAGCTAACCCAAGTTAACAGTTTGCTGTTTTGCCTTCTGTAAAATAAATAAAATGTTACAGATAAAGTTGAAACCCCATTTGTTCCCCTTCCCAGAGGGAATCAGATCCAGTGTGTATTTTTCCAGGCCATGTTTACATATCTCACGACACATAGATTTCTTCTTGAATAAGCTCGAGTTCTGCCTGGCATGCTTTTTAAAATTTATCCAAACGTGTAATTCTGCTACTTGTTTCTTGTTCTGTTTTTTGACACTTCTCTGTATTGATTCCTGTGGATCCAGGTCCACTGCCCACCTGCCTGGCATGTCCGTGGCCTGGTCTTGCCCTGTGTCTTCTCAGGGCTCGGTACCGATTCACCTGCTGCCTTGTGACTCACCTGGGGTCTTAAGTTTCAGATTCTTGGTACTTAAGCACTTGAAACATGCATCTAATAGGCACTTATATCCCATCTTAATGAAGTTCCTTCTGCGTAGATCTTTCCTCCCAGGGGGAGCATCTTACCAGCATCTTTACTTCCCTAGCTCTTGGCACAAGGCCTGGCCCACAGGAGGGGCTCAGTTTCCATGCCTTGAGTGCAGTCGCTGCTTGTCCCCTGGGGTTGGCATGCCCTGGTCTTCCCATCCTCTCTGCTTTTCCTCATGGTGTTAATTCTCCCCAGAATCCTTATTGGAACCCGGCATCTTCCTCGTGACAAATATCCTTGTTTGCACACCAACTCCCTCCTCTTGCCTCCTTGCTGTTACCTTCCTGGACACCTGGCAAAGTCTGTCCCCACTCCCACCCCCCTCCCTGCTTCCTGGGTCTGGCATGCCTCCCAAGGTGTGATCCTTTCCTTGCCCTGTTTTAGACTTGAGTCTTATGTTCTTGCCTGGCTCCCTGAGAATAGAGCCTGGGTCTTCGGTTGGGTTGTGCCTGGTGCACCTGGTGACCTGAACAGTGGGTAAGCCATCAAGGGGTACATGACAGCACGCACTGATGGACATGCCCTTCATGCCCCCAGGTGGACTTTCACTGCTGGATGTGTGGGAAGAACTGTAATAGTGAGAAGCAGTGGCAAGGCCACATCTCCTCAGAAAAGCACAAAGAGAAGGTTTTCCACACAGAAGACGATCAGTACTGCTGGCAGCACCGCTTTCCGACAGGGTATTTCAGTATTTGTGATAGGTATGTAGGTTTTAAAAAATTTCCAGTGAAAATGGTTGATCTTGTATGACTCTCAAGGATATTACGTCAGTAGAGAAATGATAAAGGCTTCTAGAATTGTGGCCATACCCTGACAAACCCTGAAAGATAACTTACATTATGGCTCAGAGTTTTTAAAAGTTGCTTGTTGAACATTTCTTCACTTTTCTCTGGTTATATGAAAGATTAGTCTTCTGACACTAAAAAATATCTTAAGATAATTGAAGTATATTTATTCAAATTTGCCCAAATGACTGCAGCTCCAATTTCTAACCCTTCACCACAATTTTTGCTTGAAGTAGATGTGAATCAGTTTTAAACTGCCTTTAAGTTATATTTCAAGTGTCAAGTCTGGAACTTACTTAGATCAGTGTTACTTAGGACAGTGTTAGCATAACGATATCACTCCTTTGTTTATTTAGAAAAACTTTCAAGGGAAAATGAGACAATTTTGAATTGTTCCTCATTTTGTTAAATCACTGTTAATTTCTGTATTTACATTCATGGGATCCAAAAACTATGGACGACATTTTTTACTTAATCCTATTTATGATTTCTTTCCACTGCATCAGGATTATAGTCTTTTTTTCTCCCATCAATCAGTATTTTTCATCATGTGGTTTTCATCAACTTAACATAGTATAAAGCACTACTTTCTCTATTGTAGGCATCAAGGCTATACAAAATATTCTTTTTTCTGGGTTTAAGGTTCCTATCTAAAATTTTATGCAATCATAAAGCTAAGGAAGCAAAAAATTTTAAGAAACATAATGTGATTTTCCTAAACAACTGTGGACACTTAACCCAGCTGACTTTCCCTCACAGGTATATGACCGGTACCTGCACAGAAGGAAGCAGCTGTAAGTATGCACATGGCAATGCTGAACTTCATGAGTGGGAAGAAAGAAGAGATGCCCTAAAGATGAAGCTCAACAAAGCAAGAAAAGATCACTTAATTGCCCCAAATGATAATGACTTTGGAAAATATAGTTTTTTGTTTAAAGATCTAAACTAATATGCTGGCTTTTATGTATGTTATCTAATCAGAGCATTGACCAGAAAAATTGAAACTATTCCAAGGCACGTAGCAGAGGAGCTGCAGATTTTCTGCTTGTCTTGGCATCTATCGTTCCTCCTGAGCAGCAACCCACAGTAGGTAGGAAAACAGGCTGTTTAACAGGTCTGGCCACGCTCTCACGGAGCCATTGGCATCAAATGGCAAAGTGACCGCTGCCCGGTTGCCATCTGTTGAACAGACTTTTGGATGAAGTGTGTTGGAGAAGAGGGCAAGGTTATGTCTGGGATGACTCCCTGAGTTGGTCCTTCAGATACAAACCATGAAGATAAGAGAATAAGCACTTGTAGTGGGATCAGAATGCATGATGGATGAAATTCTTTAATGTTTTAGCAGAACGAATTTGTTTACTATAATAAAGTTTGCTACTTATCTGTACGTAGGTTGCTAAAAAGGATTTTCTTAACTCCGATTTTAAGCCAAATAACCATTTAACACTAGTATATGTTAAATGGGGTATTTTTCTGTATTTGTATGTTTCACTATAATAAGGGAACTGAGAATAATGTGCATTGAGCATTTTTTGAAAAAAAAATCAGTTGACTCAAATTATTTCTTGGTCTTTTGCTGTTTAAATGATGATTTTGAAAGATTAAACTTGTACTGTTGGTATTGTGTAGTGTACTGGACCAATATTGCCTGTAATAAAGAGTTTATATAGAGATGTCTTGCACTTTTTGGTGTGGAGCTTTCCCCACACAAAATATTTTTTTGTTGAAACTGGGTACTAAAATCACAATAGTTGTTTTTTCATGAATGCAACTTCAGCTTCATGAAAGCACCTTTCCCTTTCCTTCTTGGCTGACATGCCCTCCTCACCTCCTCTGGACTGGAGTTGATAAGGGGCTTCTCTTAAGGATTGATTTGGTAACTCTCCCAGGGGGTCTTTTATGATTCATGAAAGTGAATGATTAGCAGGAAGAAAAATGGTAGCTAAGACTTGGGTGGTGGGATTCCAGGGACAGCTGTTAGTTGGGGCTGTGTCGGTTGTTGAGAGAGACCACCACGGTGTGGTCAGGACAGGTTGGCTGAGATACCCTCCCTGAGACCCTAACTGGCCTTTAGAGGCTGGGGTCCAGTGAGTCATGGTTTGGGTGGTCGGGAGGGAGGCTCCCTCATCAGATTACTAGCACAGAGTTCTTGTTGGGGTGGGCAGGGACTGGCTAATGGTGTCCCTTTAAGGACAGGGACTCTTCTTGCTGTTACATGCTGACCCTTAAACCCTCAAGCAAAGTCACTAACTCATGACCACCTCGAACGAGTGGCTCTTGTGGAGAACACAGAGAAGTCTTTGTTCTGCCTGTGAGTCCACTGGGGGTGGAAAGGAAAGCACAGCTGCAGGAAGTGAGATGAGGGAGGAATAGAGCATTTAGCAGACCCAGAGGCTGCAGAGTGACACATAAGTGTCTTTGACTCCTCGTAGATATTAGAAGAAGCTCTAGTTTCCCTCCAAATGTGGGAAGGCAGTTGGGACCAATTTTATTTGACAGGCACATTATAAATGCATCTCATTTGCCAAATAAATAATTTGTTAGTAGGGTGACATTTTCTGTAGGACAGAATGTTAATTTTATTATTATTGGGTCTCCCTAGTCTGATGGCCTTCATTATATTTTTCTTTGTACTTTCTCCCAGACTCCTTTTTCTAGGGAGAATAGTAGTTGCCCAAAAGCTGTCTCAGGCACCCTATTTCAGTTTAAAGACTAAAGAGTTGGTTCTTTTAATCTTTGGAATCTAGGCTAGAAATGTAAAGTTTGAGATCCTGTGCGAGATCAGGATGAAATTTTTTTTTTTTTTTTCCCCAAAGTCCCCCTACATTTTCTGTGCTTTGGCTCCCAGGCTCCTCAGCAATTTCTGTTCTCTACACCATCCTTTCAGTAAATTCCATTCCTGCCTAAATCAGCCAGAGTTTCTTGCCCTGGTTTGCAGCTGAGAACGTGGCCTGCCACAGCCTGGGTTCTGGTGTTAGGGTTCCATGGTGAGATCACACTCACAACTGAGACATGGGAGGTGGTACTGGGAGGGGGGAAAACAGGAAAAAAGGCATCAAAGAGCAAAACTCCAATCCCAATTAATAGTAGAGGTAACAGAAATAATTGGCATGTCTATTCAGAAATGTTAGTACCACAGGGGGGTTATGTTTTGTTTTTTAACATTTTAAAAATTAATATAATTCACAGAACACAAAACTTCACCATTTTAAGGGATACAATTTAGTGCTTTTTCCTTATATTCACAGTGGTATACAACCATCTCCACTATCTAATTCCAGAACATTGCCATCACCCCAGAAGGAAACCCCATACCCCTTAAGCAGTCATTCCCTATTTCCTCTTCCCCCCAGCCCCTGACAACTACTAACCTACTGTCTTTCTGGATTTACTTATTCTGGACATTTCATATAAATTGAGTCATACGTTATGCAGCCGCCTTCTGGCTTCTTTCACTTACAATGTTTTCAAGGCTCATCCACATCATAGTATGTATCAGAAATTAATTCCTTTTTTATGGCTGAATAATATGCCACTATATGAATATACCACATTTTGTTTACCGGTCATCTGTCGATGGACATTTGGCTTGTTTCCACTGTTAGGCTATTATGAATAGTCCTGCTAGGAACGTGTGTGTACCAGTTTTGTTTCCCCACTCACTGTTAGCTGAAGTGAGACGCCCCATCAGCCTGAGGGAGCATGAGGGAGGTTGTGGGTCCCCCTCCCTGTGCAGTCTGTCCACTCTGACTGAAACACCCTGGCCAGGAAGGCTAGTACCCCAAGCTGAATGCCCCTCCACCACTTCCCCTTCCCAGGGCTGCTTGCCAAGGGAGGACTGTTTGCAGACGATCCTCCGCGTTTGTTTCAACTTAGTTCCACAGACCTGCATGGACTGTGGGAAAAGTGAAGAACATGTTCCCTGGGCAACTAGTTAATGCAGGTTTCAGACACTTTAGTTGGCCTTGGAAAATTAGAATACAGGCTTCCCGTGAGTATTTGTTGCGAGTGATGAACGCCAATTTCTGGCAAGTCAATTCTGAGGTCTTGAGACAAGGTCTCCAAGAAATACAGAGTTGCTCAGAGTCCCTGGGTTCGGGGCCTGGGCTTCACTCCTTTGTTACCTGGTTCCTGGGCCGCATTAGGTACATCCTGTTTTGTAAGGAAACACTTGGAAACTTTAAAACTAATGAGCATTATTTCTTTCTGGCTCTAAGAAAGGATTCGTATCTGGGAACAACATTCCCAACCCCCAACAATTCGATCATGGTATAACAAGACATACTATTGAGCATCCCCTGGCACAACATTTTGCAGGACGGCCGCATATATAGCCTGGCCCTCAAAAAACCCTGCGTTCTAAACGCCTTTAACTTCTGAGCAGCGGGTGATGACCTTGACTTGTTCACATAAAAAAGTACCGAGGCGCACAGCGCAGCGGGTCGCCCAAGAGCCCCGCATTTGCGTCTACTAGCTAGGTGACCTCAGGCAGAAAACTTCTCCCAGCCCCGGTTATGCCATCTATAAAAGGAGCACAGGAGGCACAGACCCTCTTCGGTGGGCCGTGGTGCAGGGAGGTGGCGCCTGGATACCCTCCCTCATCGACCTCCGGAGGCGACAGGACGGATTAACTGAGCACTTACAATGGCCCTGGCGCTCCGCAAGTACTGTAATCCTCAAAACAATCCTGTGCGAGATGGTTACCACCCCGTTTTCCAGATGTGCAAACCGACGAACAGAGGCTGAGCAACTTCCCTCTAGCCTCACTCCCGGGTCCTCGGGCACTTTTCGCCTCTGCAGGTGTTTTCCTTCCCTAAAGCGGCGACAATAAACGGCCCCCACGTGATCTCGGGCAGGCGAGTGAGCACCCGCTAGAGGTCAAACAGCCAACCTTGCTGTTATCATCCCGGCTCGTAAAGCCCAGTGGGTCAAGCGGGGACTCCTTGCAGCAGCGGGACCCTCAAGCGGGACCCGGCAGACCACAGCCTGGAAGCTGCCGGACGCACCAGCATGGTGCGGCGCGGGCGTGGACGTAGCCTCCTGCGCCCGGCGCGACGTGTCAGCCTCCGCGCAGACTCTGCGTATGGGGGCGGGGCCTGTGGGGCGCTGACAGGGCGGCCCGCGGCTGGCACGAGGTGGTATCCGCGCAGACTCCGTGGCGCGCTGGGAGGGCGGGGCTGCCGGTTCCGGGCGGTGGCGACGTCCGCGCAGACTCCGTGGCCGGGGCGGGGCGGGGCGGAGTCGCCCGCGTGGGGGCGGTCACGGCGGGGGCCGGGCTGACGTGGAGGGTCCGGGTTAGCGGGCTCGGGGAGCTGCAGGATTGGGAAGCAACGGACCGGGCCGTGCCTTCCAGAGGGAGGCGGCGGCGGTATAAAGCCGGCGACGGGGAGCATGTAATGTCGGAATGCGGAGACCGCGGCGGCGGCGGCAGCAGCAGCAGCAGCGACGACGCCGAGGACGAGGGTGGCGGCGGCGGCGGCCCCGCGGGCTCCGGCTCCCCCAGCCCGGCCCCGGCCGGAGCCTCCTCAGCCGGCCGGCTCCGCCGCGGCCTCTGCGGCGCCTCCCTCATGGCGCTCCGGCGGCCCGAGCTGCTCTGCGGGGCCGTGGCTCTCGGCTGCGCGCTGCTCCTCGCCTTCAAGTTCACCTGCAGGTGAGGCGACCCGGACTCCCGGGTCCCCGCCCGGCGCCCCCTCCGCCCCGCCGGCGGCGCGTGGCCGGCTCGGGGCCCGCAGGGTCGGGACCGGTGGCAGCCCTGACCTGCGGGGGTGAGGGGGTGTCGTAGTGACCCATGCCCGGGGAGGTCGGACCTGACCTTGCCTGGAGCGACTGGCTTGACATCCTCCTCCCAGCCTGTGGCCATGGCTCCCCACTCCGCGCCCTCCCGGGTCGGCCAGCCAGCCACATGGCGAGGTTTCGGGGTGCTGCCTAGGCCCCCTTATCCCATTTTATTACCGAGGGAATGGGCCAGGTTTCTGAGCAGCTCTTCAGCTGGTGGGGTTTCTTGGCCTGCACCTGTCACTTCCGTGCAGGTTGGAGAATCCTTAGCTCCCTCGTATGTCCCTTATGCCTCCGGTGTAGTGGTTAACTACCGTTTTAGGGTCCCAGAGCCCTTGTAGAATTCATACGCTCATTGATCCAACATTTGCTTATCAGCACCTGCTTTGTGCCCAGTACTAATCCAGGTGAGCAGTGAAGACACTGGGTGGGACAGACAGCAAACAAGTAAAAACAATACTTTTAAAGGGCTTCTGCAAGTGCAACGCAGGGAATAGAAGCAATGGGGGTGGGGCAGGGCTCTCCTAAGGAAGTGACACTTGAAGCTTACGCAAGAAGGAGAGGAAGGGACAGCCTTGGAAAGTCGGGGAAGAGTGTCGGAGTTAGAGGGAACAGCAGGTGCAAAGGCCAGAGGCTGGACAAACTTGGTATTTTCCAAGAATTGGAAAGAAGGCCTGTGTAGGCTGGAGCATAGTGAGTAGGAAAAATGGAAACTTTTGGGAAAGGTACACACAATAAAAAACTGGTTTACATTTCAGTAGTGCTTTTGGCCTCCCAAATCCACAGTGGATCTCCTAGGACTCCAGTTTAAAAATCCATGTTGCCACTGACTGGCCTATTGGCCAAGAGGAAGATTTCAATTTGAAATATTTTTGTTGAGTCTATTAAGCACAATATGTGGCCCCTCATATCAAAGGACTGGGGATTTTGGTGGAAAGAGAACAAATTATGACAACTTTCACTAAACATTTACTGTATGCCAGGTACTGTAAAATGAGCAGGGTTTCTCAACTGTTGATAATTTAGACTAGATATTTCTTTTTGGGGTGGACAGGGTGGGTGTGGGGCTGTCCTGTGTATTGTAGGATGTTCAGCGACATTCCTGGCCTCCTCCCATTAGAAGTCAAGTAGTGCCCCTACCCTCAAGCTGTGACGGTAAAAAAATGTCTCCAGACATTGCCCAACATCCTCTGGGCAGCAAAATCGGCCTGCTTGAGAATTGCTTTAGGCAAATGCATTTATTCATTTAACACATATCAAGACCCTGGAATGCATCTCATTTAAGCCTCACAATCCCCAGTGAACTCTGGATATACTGGTAATTTTCAGTTTACAGATGAGGGAGTTGAGCCATGGGCAAGTCTCAAAACTTGCTCCACATCACACCTAGCCAGTAAATGGCTGAGCTGAAATTGAATCCTTTACTGTCAGGATCTGGACTCTTGACCATGTTCTTTATCACATCTCCAAACAGGAAAATATACAAAGTTAAGGTAGAATGTTGCAAAGTGGCATTTGGGTTCAAATTTGAAGAGAGGTTTTCCCACTCCAAGGTGGGGTTGGGTGGGGGTGGTGCTTAATCGTCATTGGGTTGGCCATATACAGAAATAATGCTTAATGTTTGCCTTGAGAGAACATGGCTTAATAGATATGAAAGTCCTTTGAAATTTCAGGAAGAAGAGACTGAGAATCCAGTTCCTAGAGCTGGCAGAGTAAGACCCTTAGCTGCTTCAGGGGAGGAGAATGAGCCAGGGACTGGCTGCTTGCTTGTCAGCTCATTTCCACTGGCAGATTTCAGTCTTCTGATCAACTCAAATTAATTTCTTTAGAGTCTTCTTGGATTGAATGGTGTCATGATACTATTTTCTCACTGCATAACTGACTGTAACCTTTCTGTACCCATTTTCCTATTTTACATTTTTTTTTCTTAAAGCCAGAAAAGACGGTTTCAGGATTTTCCCTGTAGATCTTACACATTAGTACATATTCAGTAGCTATGTCTGCTTTGTCATTTCTTTGGCTATTTTTTTGTTGTTGTTTTGTTTTATTAGAGAAGTTGTGTGTTAACAGACCAATCATGCATAAAATACAGGATTCCAATACACCACTTCACCACCAACACCTTGTATTGGTGTGGAATATTTGTTACATTCATGATAGCACTTTTTGTAATTGTACTGATTTTTTTGTAACAGTAGTTACCTTTGTTAAATTGATGAAAAATTATTAAAATAAGTACTGTTAACTCTTGTTCATAGGTTACTATAGTACATATAGTCCATATATCAGTTTATTCTTAACACCTTGTTTTAGTGTTATATACCTGTTATAATTCATGAAAGAACATTCTTGTACTGTAACTATAGTCCATCATCTGTAGTAGGGTTCATTGTATTATATGGCCCTATGCTTTATTTTTATTTTTGTTCTAGTAACATATACTACCCAAAGTTTCTGCTTTTAACCACATTCATCTATGTAATTCAGTGCTGTTAATTACATTCACAATAATAGGGCTATAAATTTCCCTCTCGGCGCTGCTTTCACTGCGTCTCATAAGATTTGATATCTTGTGTTCTCATTTTCATTTGAGGTATTTATTGATTTCCTTTGCAGTTTCTTCTTTGACCCACTGATTGTTTAAGAGAGTGTTATTTAACTTCTGTGTATTTGTGGATTTTCCAGTTCTCCCCCGATACTGATTTCCAACTTCATTCCATTATCTTCAGAGAAGATGCTTTGTATAATTTCAGTCTTTTAAAATTTATGAGATTTGTTTTGTGACCCAACATTGTTGTATCCTTGAGAATGATCCATGTGTACTTTAGAAGAATAGATATATTGCTGTTTTGGGGGTGCAGTGTTCTGTGTATGTCTGTGTATGTTCATTTATCATATTCTTCAAGTTCTCTGTTTTTTATTGAATTTCTTTCTTGATGTTCTATTTATTGATGAACTATCTACTATTTATCTACTGTTATTGTAGAGGTGTCTGTTTCACCAGTGTTTGCCCCTTGTATTTTGGGGCATCCTGGTTAGGTGCATAAGTAATTATGATGGTTATTTCTTTATGGTGGATCACTCCTTTTATAAATATATAGTGACCTTTTTTGTCTCATATACCAGCTTTTGACTCAAAGATTATTTTGTCTGATATTAGTATTGCTACCCCAGCTCTTTTTTGGTTACTGTTTGCATGGAATATCTTTTTCCAGTCTTTCACTTTCAACCAATTTGTGTCTTTGGTTCTAAGGTGAGTCTTTTGTAAGCAACATATAGTTGAGTCATGGTTTTTCATCTCTTTTGCCCTTCTGTGTCTTTTGATTGGGCAGTTTAATCCATTAACTTTTTTTAAATGAAAACTTTATTGAGATATATTCATACACCATACAATCCATCCAAAGTACTCGATCAGTGGTTCATAGTGTCATCACATAATTGTGCGTTCATCACCATGATCAATTTTAGAACATTTGCATTACTCCAGAAAAAGAAAAAAGAAAACCCAAACATCCCGTACCCCTTATCCACCCCCTTAATTGTACTTTACCCAATTTTAAGACTTAAAATAAAGGTAGATTAACTAAGACAGTATTGTATTGTCAGAAATAGTTCTATAGATCAGTGGAACAGAATAAAACATCCAGAAGTAGATCCATACAAATATGGGCAACTGACATTTTTTTTTTTGCTGTACAGCTATACAATCATTATCAAAATCAGGGCTACTGGATTACATCTCAACAATTTCCATATTTCCTTCTAGCTTATTCTGTTACACTAGAAACTAAAAAGAAATATCTATATAATGAGTCAGTAGTCATAATCATTTGTTAAATCCTAATTTCTCAGTTACACCTCCTCCCTCTTGTTTAATCATTCTCTCAATCTTCAGGGATATCTGGGTAATAACCATTTTAACCTTTTTTGTGCTGGAAAGGGGGTGTTGACCTTACAGCGTAGAGGAATGAAACTGTTATATGTTCTTGGAGAGACTGGTACCTCTGTTTCATGACATATCTGGTGTAGGAACAATCTAGAAGCCTCAAGTTTCTGAAAAAATAAACTTAAAGAGTAAAATATTTACAGATTCTTAGATAGAGCCCAGGGCATTCTTTAGGGTTTTCAGGAATACTGTTGGTTGGGCTTTGCATACTGTGGCAATTGTTTTGTCTAGGGTTTTATTGTTGATTGGTTTTGTGTTAAGGCTCCTCTTTGGTGCTTGGTTCAACTTACCTTTAGAATAGTCAGTGTTTAACTTTTCAGATTTTCTCAGCTCTACTTTATCTGATTCTTGCCCTGTATATATGGTATACTTTTTAGGCTTGCACTTTTTGTGTGTAGCAAATTGTTTCACCTCCAAGAGAAAACGTCCTTTCCTTTATTTCTTTTCTAGGAATCTTGATCTATTCTGTTTGTTTTTGTGCAGAATTGTCTCTCCAGCTCCTATGATTTGTTCAAATTCTCTCCCTCACTCAGTTCCCCATTTTCCTTACTCTTTTCAGTTCTGGGACCCTCCTGTCTTACAGCAATTCAGGTTAACCCACTCCCATCCACCTCTTTTTTTTTTTTTTTTTTTTTTCTTTTTTCCTTCTCTGTGAGGCTTTTCTGCCTCTGGTTCTTTGACATTAGGGTATCCCACCCAGGGGAGCCAGATGGGGTAAATCCAGAAAGGTGGGTCATTTCACCAAAGTATATTTTGCATTTAGGTGTTCCAGTCAACAGAAAGTAGGTTGAGTGAGTACAGCACTTTCCAGCCACAGTTTTACCACGGTCTCTCTCTCCTTTTTCTTTTTTTTTCTTCCCACTTGGGAGCCCTTCTCAGCAGCTTGTGTTCCACCTGGGTCTCTGTGGACTTGGGTCCTGTGCCTCGATATACGTGAGGTTTTATTGCTGCTCTACCCAGTGAAGGTGGGAAGGATCTGGATGGCTGCCTCTTAGCAACACCCCAGCTATGTGGGATGGAGTGAGGCAGAGGGAGTGGACCAGCGGGTCTAGGATGGAAGTCTCCTACCTGATATCTTCCTTTTTCTCTGATTCAGGGTTTGTGGAGTCTTTCTCCAGTCTCTGCCATCCTCCAGAGTTCTATGCAAGAGGGATTTGTCCTTTTATTTGCTGAATCTCTGGGGAGATTTTTTCAGGGGATGTCTTATGTTGCCATGTTGATGGCTTCACCCTCCCTATTTTACGTTTTAAGATTTTTGCTTTAATGAGGACAGATCCTTGGAAGGAGAGTTGTATTCTGACATTTTTGTTTTTCTTTTTAAAATACTTTATTAATAGCTCTAGGCCTAAAATAAGTGACTACCATCTTCAGCATATGTTGCTTAGCCCAGTTCAAATTAAATAGTACAAAAGATTGATTTGGGGTTTAGCCATAATTAAAAATTTTGCATTTCTTGTGCATTTAATTTCTATCCTACCTGTATTTTAATTCATTTAATTTCTATGATTTCATCTTATTCACTTTCCTTTTACTCTAACTTGGAGGGAAAAATTTTTTATGTATATATATGTGTGTATATTTATTTGTTTTGCTTTATTACATCTAGTAATAGGCTACCTTGGCTCCTGTTTGGATTGAGGTGTAAGATATGAATTTCATATAAAAATTGGGGGTTTAACAAACCTTTTTCTTTTCACCACCAACTCTTGAATTTTTTGTTTCTGAGACTTAGACTTCAAAGCTGCAGGAAACCTTTGATCTGGGTATAGTTCCTCAAAAATGTTAAGCAAATTTAAGGGTTAAGTGGAACTTGTGAATGTTTCTGATAGAGCAGAGGCATGTGTTCCTTTGTTCCTGACTAATGTTTGGATTTTGATGGGTCTGGTATTTTATCTGGCTCCCTTACTTTTGCAGCTCCTTTGAACATGCAGAGCAAAATACTAAGTCGATTATTCTGTGTGTGTTTTGCTAATGTCTTTGACATTTAATGTGCAATTTGAGTAGTAGAAAAATCATACCACCAAAGAGCAGAATTTTTGTAACTCTTAAAAAATATGTTGCTTTTCCACCCAGGTAGGGCCTTCCCCACCTCTTTGAGTAGCTCTTCTTGTCATTCAGTTCTTAGCTTAATTGATACCACCCTGACCCTAACTAACGCACATCATCTTGTTTAACTTCTCCACCACTCATTTTGTGTCTTTTTAATTTTTGTTGTTTATGCATTTGGTTGTTTGCCTATCTTTCTCTCCTAAAAAGTAATCTTTAAGAAATGATACCATGTTCACTGTTATAGCCTGAAAGCCTGTGGTTCAGTGCTGACTCAAAATGATATTTGCTCAATAAGCATTTTTGACCCAAGTCCACAATTTTTAATTATGACTAAACCCCAAGTCAATCTTTTGTACTATTTAATTTGAACTGGGCTAAGCAACATATGCTGAAAAGGGTAGTCACTTATTTTAGGCCTGGACTGTTGTGTGAGTGAACAAAGTTTTTGGGTTATGAAGATATTCTACATGGACTGAAAGCTCCTGGGTTGCAGGGTTAAAATGTCAGTTTGAATGAATCCATCAGGGATTTGCTTCTTTTAACACCACTGCTTAATTATGCTGATACTTTTTGGTTAAAATAGGGAAATAATATATATAAAACTGTCTTCTTAATTCAGGAAGTTAACATTTTTTGGGGGATGCACAGGAGAGTGTGGGACTCTTTCCCCCCAGAAATGACCAAGGCTTTAGGAGTAGCTTAGATCTTGGGTGTTTTTATGTGTTTTCTTTTTTGGTTCTGCCTGTTGCATATCTCAGAGTTGGCAGTACCTTCCTTTATGCTCCTCCTTCCTGCTACTTTGCTGTTTTCCAAGAAACCAGATTATCAAGTTCATTTAACACATATAAAGCTAGAATGTGATCAGGTGGCCCTTAGAATCATCGCTAGTAAAGCATATGTGCCCTTTGACACTAATTTTGATTCTTTCAGTCTGTTCTCAGTAATACGTCTGCATTGACTTATATTTAATTTGCTTTCACATATGTTCAGGTTAGGTAAGTAGTGTAGGTTTGTTTATTTAACAAATTATTGAACTGCAGAGTACCAAAAACTGCTAAACAGTGAAAAATATAGAACAGAAGAGTCCTTACCCTAATGGAGGTAATGGTCTGGTAGAGTAGACAGATAATAAATGAGTAAGTTACAGATTGTGATGAGGGCTGTGAAAGCAGCCAATGGGGAGCTGAGAGGGAAAATGAGGGCAACTTGCTTTAGCTAGAGTCCTCAGAGAAGCCCTCACTGAGGAGGTGATGCACTAGCCAAGCCTTTTGTCTAATCAGTTTCATTGAAGTATAATTTACATTTAATAAAATTCACGTATTTTATGTGTACAGGTCAATGACTTTTGACAAATGTAACCACCGCCTCAATTAAGATATGGAACATTTGCATCTCCTCAGAAAATTCCCTCGGTGCTCCTTTGTAGTCATTTTCCCTGCTCCAGATAATCACCAGTCTGATTTATTTCACTGTAGATTAGTTTTCCTATTTTAGAATTTCATATAAATTCAGTCATATAATATGTACTTCTTTTTAGTGTCTGGCTTCTTTCATTCAGCATAACTTTTGAAACTCATCCAAGTTATACAATGTACCACGAGTTTTTTTTTTTTTTTTCCTGAATAGCATTTAATTATAAGGGTATAACCCCAATTTATTTATCCATTCACCTGATGAGTAATGCCAGCCTTCTTCTGCTTACTGTTTAGATGGTTTATCTTTTCGCATCCTTGTACTTTTCTCCTGTCTATGTCTTTTTATTTAGAATGTGTCTCTTAACTTAGAATTGAATCTTTATCCTATCTGGCAATCTCTTCCCCTTAATTGGGGTGTTAATAGTCCTTTTATATTTAATGTAATTATTGACATGGTTGGGTGTAAGTATACCTTCTTGCTATTTGTTTTCATTTGTCCCTTCTGGTTTTTGTTCTTCCCTTGGTGCTTTCTGGCCTTCTTTTGGGTTAATGGAATGTTTTTAGAGTTCGATTTTCTATTACCTCTGTTGGTTTCTAAACTGCTATAATAATAATTTATTATTATTTAGTGGTTGTTCTATGGCTAACAATATGCACACTTACCAACGTATATTTAGAATAAATATTCTACCTCTTTATACTTCATACCTGATAGCTGTGTTTCCTACTTTTGCCTTCCCCTTTCTCTGCACCTGACATTTCACTTTCCTACTTCAAAAAAATGTAATAACGTTGCAACAATATAATATCATTTACCCACCCCTCTTTTCCTTTGTGCTATTGTTATTGTATCTTTTACTTCTAGTTTTACATTGTTATTTTTGCTTTAAATAATCAGTTATCTTTTAAGTAACTTATGAGAAAAAAAGAAAGCAGTCTTATGTTTACCCACTTATTTACTGTTTTTGGTGCTTTTTATTCTTTACTGTATCTCTCTTTTTCCACCTGGTGTCATTTCCCTTTGTCCAGAAGATCATATTTTAGCATTTCTTGTAATGCATGCTTGTGGGCAACAAATTCTGTTAGCCTTTATTTAACTGGAAATCACTTTGATTCTTGGTTTTGAAGGATATTTTTGTTGGATCTAGAATTCTACGTTGCCAGTTTGATCTTTCAGGATTTTAAAGATGACATCCCATTGTCTTGGCCCCTTTTATTCTGATGAGAAGTTAGTAATTATTCTTACCTTTGATTCTCTGTATCAGAAGACATCTTTTTTTCTGTGGATGCATTAAGAGTTTTTTTCATCTTTTATTTTAGGCAGTTTGACCATGATGTGTCTGAGTGTGCTGCATTTTGTATTTATACTCCTTGGGTTTACTGAGCTTCATTTCATCATGTTTGGGAAGCTTTCAGCCATTATTTCTTGAAACATTTTTTCTGCTGAAATCTTACTCTTCTGGGACTCCAATTATACCTATGTTCAACTTTTTAAATGTTGCCCCCCAGCTTCCTGAGGCTCTGTTAATTTTTGTTCCATTTTTTCTCTCTGTTCTTCCGATTTGATCATTTCTATTATGTTTTCAAATTAACTAACTCTTCTGCCTTCTCTGGTCTACTACTAAGCCCATCCAGTGAAGTTTTCATTTTGATAGTTATCATTTACCTGCTGAGGTCTCCTGTGTGTTCACTCATTAGGACCTTTTTTTTTTTTTTTTTTTTTTAATTCTTTGAATGTTTGCACAATAGTTACTTTAAGGTCTTTATCTGCTAAGCCCAGTTCTGGGTTATTGCATTCAGTTTCTGTTGACTATGTTTTTTCTTTATTATGCATCACATTTTCCTGTTTCTTTAGATCTTTAGTGAATTTAGATTAGATTAATGGACTTTGAGAGGTTAAAATCTCTAAAGATTCTGGATCCTGTTTTCTTTTTCTGAAAAATATTGATTCTTGTTTAGCAGACTGATTAATAACTGACTGACCACCTTGAATGTGTACAGGCTTGGTTTTATCCTTCGTTAGTGCAGATATGTGGAAAGCTCAAAGTGTTTACCAGGCACCTTTAAATTGGAGAAATGCAACTTAAGCCAAGGCCTTTTTGTCTTGATGGGGAAAGTTCGTGGCAGCTCTGTGACTTCAGACTGCTTCTCCAACATCCTTGTTTTTGCTCCTGACCTCTCCCTTCGGGACACCTCAAGTATTCAGGAAGCCAGTTTTCCAGATAAATAGGCTGTTGCTTTGTTACTCATCTTGATTAACCTTTGGGTTATGATATCTACCTGCAGAAATTGATATTATTATTTAATTATTAATTTTGACTGCCCTGGATAAGAACAAGCCAACTCCAGCTAATAAACTTAATGTTTTCTCAAAGTTGAGCTGATAGTAAACATTTTATAGAACTCTTATTAGTGGTGGCTATGTATGCTCCCTCCCCTTAATTCTTCTTTTTTTAATTTAAGGGAATGTACGAGGTTAGCTATCAGGTGGCCATTAGGACAATTTTTCTGAACTTTTTCTTACATTAAAAAAAAAAATTAGAGCAGTTATAGATTTATAGAAAAATCATGCAGAAAGTACAGAGTTCCCATGTACAACTTCCCACCTCAGACATACACAAAGATTTCCCTATGAACATTTTGCACTAGTGTGGTACCTTTGTTAAAACTGATGAAACAATCTTATTATAATTATGGTCTTAACTGTAATCCATAGTTTACATTAGGGTTCGCTCTTTGTGTTCAGCAATTCTGTGGGTTTTTAAAAAATTTTTATTTTGGTCACATATATACAACCTAAAATTTCCCATTTTATGCACTTTCAATTATACAGTTCAGTGGTGTTTGTTACTTTCACAATTTTGTGCTACTGTCACCATCATTCATTACCAGAACTTTTCCATCCCCCTGAACAGACACTGTGGACCAGTTAAGCTTTAACTGACCCCACTCCCCACCACCACCCCATGCCTGGTAACCTATATTCTAGTTTCTGACTTTATAAATTTGCATATTCTAATTATTTCAAATAAATGAGATCATACAATATTTGTCCTTTTGTTTCTGTCTTATTTTACTCAGCCTGATGTCTTCAAGTTTCATCCGTGTTGTAGCATGAACTGGAACTCACCCTTTTTAAGGCTGAGTAACATTCCATTGCATGTATTGTCTATATTTTGTTTATCCATTTATCTGTTGATGGACAGTTGGGTTGCTTCCACATCTTGACAATTGTGAATAATACCTCTATGAACATCAGTGTGCAACTATCTGTTTGAGTCTCTGCTTTCAAATCTTTCCGGTATATCCTTAGAAGTGGAGTTGCTGGATCTTGCGGTAAATCTGTATTTAACATTGAAGAACTGCCAGATTGTTTTCCACAGCAGTGGACATTTCACATTCTCACTAACAAGTATGAGGGTTACAATTTCTCCACATCCTCTCCGTCACTTTTTTTTTTTTTTTTTAAGAAGTAAACATTCTTGTAGATATGAGGTAGTATCTCATTGTGGGTTTTGATTAGTATTTCTCTATTGACTAATGATGTCAGGCTTCTCTTCATGTCTTTATTGGCCATTTGTGTATCTTCTTTGGAAAAATGTCTATTTAGGTCCTTTGCCCATTTTTAAATTGCCTCCCCTTAATTCTGAATGGGCCCTGCAGTGGCTCTGCAGCCCTCAAGATCAATATGGAGAGCAAGGCTGCATGGAGATGAGGATGGGGTCTTTGGGGATGGGAATTATTCAAAGAAGCCCTTCTCCTCTGCTCTCCACCGCCTTTCCACCTACACACCTGGGGAGACAGAAGGCTAAAAAATAATTTTCAACACATGATTCATGTCTTCTCTCAGCCTAAGTACAGAATATTACTTTTTTACTCCAGGACAAAGTTTTTGGGACTCCTTTCGTTATTCAAAAGGAGACTTTTCTTTTACACTCCATTCTTCTTCTACATAAAGCTGTTGTTAGAAGTAGACTAAATGATCATGTTTGTTTATTCTCTTTTTTAGTCGAGCAAAAGATGTGATAATACCAGCAAAGCCTCCTGTCAGCTTTTTCTCCTCAAGGTCTCCGGTCCTTGACCTCTTCCAGGGGCAGCTAGATTACGCAGAGCACATTCGCCGGGATTCAGAGGTGGTGCTGCTCTTCTTCTATGCCCCGTGGTGTGGACAGTCTATTGCTGCCAGGGCAGAAATTGAGCAAGCAGCGAGTCGGCTTTCAGACCAGGTAATGCTGACATTCACCCTACAAATCACATGGCTTTCAGTTCTCAGTGTGCATGTCACCAAACAAACACTTAGTCCAACTGGCTGATTTTGCCCAGGTGTGGCCCAGGAGCACCTTTGTAAATTGTAACTTTCTGTAAAGAAGCAAGAAGGGTTTCTGATTATGATGGTCATAGTTGGTTAGGGGCAGGAGTGGGAGCAGATTCTGCGCCTTGTGATGCAGGCTGGTGCCCACCCCCAGGGTGCCATGCTATTTGGTTTCAGTGCTTGAGGGGGGAGGGTTGGGAAAACTAAAAATCCTAGTTCTTGAAATCCATTTGATATTTACTAGTTAGAAATTTTATATAGAGGAAATGTATACATGATGTGATAACACTATGAAAAGGCTCACCTTTTTAATACATGGACCAGAACTATATTCAACAAATATTTAATGAATACCACCTTTGTGCTAGATAAGAGAGCTATATAGGCAGTTGAGTCGTCTCTTCTGGCAGTTGTTTTCAACCCGTGGACCCTGATTGTCCTTCATAAAACAAGTATTTTTCTGATGCCTCCTTTACCATCCTCAAAAGGAATTCATAGATGGTAAAACTTCCCTACATATATAATTTCAAAATAATTTAATGCCCTAATTCTAATATAAAGGTGTAAAAGGGGAAAGTAATTTATAGTTAAGCCATAGGTTTCTCAGTGCGTAAATGCTCTGTGTCGAGCCCTGTGAGTGGAATAGGTACAGATGCAGACTGTGTTCTGTTGGTGTCTTAGATGCCATGGGGGCATTCCACCCAGTGATTTGATTTGCCAAGCTGTGGAACAGCTTTTCTTAAAGTTCTGAGCCAAACAAAGTACTTTCTGCCTGCAGTTTACCCAGAAGTTGCCTCCTGAGAGATTCAGTGTGCATTTAAGCTGTGCTTTGGATTTGCATATTCCATAGAGTTAGGATCTGGGCTTGGGGAATGAGAAACAGGTTTTTCCCCAACATCAGTTAAAATTACGCCGGGATGGTACAGATGATTCTTCTCTGTGCAAAGCAGTTTTGAGCACTGCAGGATCTTTCCCTGCCTACCACGTGTCTTCCAGCTTCATCCAGTCATTCAGCAGGAAGCATCCCATAGATTTCTAAGACTTCCTGCTGAGAACCACTGATCTGAGGTACCTGTGTGGGCAGCCAGAGTTCCCCAAGTTCGTGTGGAACTCCTGGTTGCTGTTTCTTATAAACAATGTTATAAGTAGTGGGTAGGCTTCCAGCCTGGCTCAATAGAGGCTTTTTAACCAATATATTCTTGAAAATGGTGCCAAGTACTGTTTAAATATAATTCTCTATTCCTTATAACATTGATTCTGGAGGGAAAGTGTTTATGTTCCTCCTTTGGACCCATGCAGCTTAGCTGTTTCCTGTCTTCCCTTTCCCACCCCCTTAAAAATCACTAACAGTAACTAAACTGGCAGGTACTTCTTCTGGGAGGAAAGAGGAACTCTTATAGAGTAGTATGTTAGAGAAAAGAAGTCACCACTTTGGCAGTCATTCCCCATGCTTCTGAATTTAAAGAGTGAAGATCACTTCTCCCATGTGGGGAATAGGGGAGAAACCTATCTGTACCTTCAGATGGTTCATAAGTTAAGTGTAAAGTAGTTGAGTGATTGTGTTGGAATAATATTCGGGTGTGCCAGGCTCTGTGCTAATCTTCACAACAGCTCTGTGACACAGATGCAGTTATCTCTGTTTTCCCGAAGGCCCTCAGGTTTAGAGGGGCACCACTGTTAAAGTAAAGATCACATAGTGCCAAGTGACAGAGGTTATCTAGTGCCTTCCAGGGCACTGCTTCTTTCAGATCATTTTTTCAGCTCCTTCCAAATCAAGAGCTTATTATTCTGTGTTCTCAATAGGGGAAAGAGTGGGTTTATTTTTGGGAATGGGCCAGTCTTTTGAGCCATTTTGTTTTGTAAAGTAAGCAAACATGATAGACTGTGCCCTGTTTATGAGTAAAAAATGACATGTGACCCCCAAGAAAAGATGATATTCTTTTTCTTTCTTATAAATAGACTCTAAACAGAACTCTATAGAGTTTCCACTGAGTTTTGAGAAGTGTTGCTATTGTTCTAGTAGTATAAGACATCCAAAGGAGACTTTTCATTTATAGTCTTCATATTTTTTCCAATATTTTATTACAATAATGTTCAAACATAAGGCAACATTGAAAGAATTTTACAGTGAATACTCATATACCCAACACCTAAGTTCTGTTAACATTTTATTATGCTTGTTTGAATACATATTTATCCATCTAACCATCCCTTAAATCCAGTGGTTTTCAACTAGAAGTGATTTCACTCCCCAGGAGACATTTAGCAGTATCTGGAGACATCTAGAGGCCAGGGATGCTGCCAAACATCCTAAAGTACATAGGACAATCCTCACAAAAATGAATAATTCAGACCAAAATGTCAGTAGTGCTCAAGTTGAGAAATCCTGCTCTAATTGATTTAATTTGGGTCTAGTTTGAAATAAATTGCAGACATAGGGACAGTTCCCCCAATTGCTTTAGCACCTATCTAAAAATATATATGTAATCTATATTTTTATTATTTATATTTCCTTTTAGAGCACAGCTTTAATCCTCTATTATTATTGGTTTTTAAAATAATCATTTAAAATGGTCCTTTGAAATTCATGGTGGTTTGATTGCAGGTAACATTTTTCTTTTTCATTCTCAGATGTTCAATTTGACTATCAAAGGCATATCCCTCTACTAAGTTCTAGTGTAACCATTGGTGCAGAATTCAAAGCAAATAATTTTTTGTTTGGACCAGACTCCAAAATATTCTGTTATAGCTAGAAATTATAGATACAATTTTTTTTTTTTATTTTAATGATAAAAGATACCATTCAAAACAGCTTTTTGAAAATTCAAAACAGCTTTTTTTTCATACTTTCTGTTTCAGTGAGAAAAGAATAGTTTCATTTCTATAATTTCATCTTTTAAATCTTGGTCATTTTTCAGTTGTTATTCATAGTCGTTTGAAAACCTGTTTTGTCTCTGCAGGTGTTGTTTGTGGCAATTAACTGTTGGTGGAACCAGGGGAAATGCAGAAAACAGAAACACTTCTTTTATTTTCCTGTAATATATCTGTATCATCGGAGGTAAGAACTTTTAAATAATGTTTCTAATTCCAATTAAGTTCATCAATTTAAAAATGAATTTTTTTGTTGTTTAAAAATATTAGTCTCTGTAGAAAATTGAGAAAATATAGATAAGTCCAAAAAAAGGAGAATCTTGATCATTTTATCAGCCATACATAGTCATATGGTGTTTCCATTTAAATCTTCCTGTCACTATGTAATATTCACTCACCCCTTTTTAAAAAATAAATGAAATCATGGAGTAATACTGTTCCTAAGCTGCTTTTTCTCAGTGTATCGTGAACATCTTTTATTGTTGTAACATATTCTGTGGCATTGTTTTTTTTAATTCAATTTTACTGAGATATCTTCACATACCATACAATCTTCCACAGTGAACAATCAGTTGTTCACAGTACCATCATGTAATTGTGCATTCTTCACCCCAATCTATTTTTTGAACATTTTCTTTGTACCAGAAAAAGTAAAAATAAGAATAAACAATAAAAGTAAAAAAGATCACCCAAATCACCCCCCCACCCTATTTTTCATCACAATTTTTGAACACTTTCATTACTCAAAAAAAAATAAAAATAGAAGTAAAAAAGAACACTCAAAATATCACACACACACACGCACCCCATTATTCATTTAATTTTTGTCCCCATCTTTCTACTCATCTATCCATACATTGGATAAGGGGAGTGTGAGCCACAGGGTTTTCACAATCACATGGTCACACTATGTAAGCTATATAGTTATACTATCGTCTTCAAGAATAAAAGCTACTGTGTTGCAGTTCAACAGTTTCAGGTATTTCCTTCTAGCTATTCCAGTAAACTGAAACCCAAAAAAGGGATATCTATATAATGCATAAAAATAACCCCCAGAATGACCTCTTGAGTCCATTTGAAATCTCTCAGCCACTGAAACTTTATTTTGTTTTATTTCTTTTCTCCTTCTTGGTCAAGAAGGCTTTCTCAATCCCACGATGCCAGATCCAGGCTCATGTCCCATGTTGCCAGGGAGATTTACACTTCTGGGAGTCATGTCCCCTCTGTGGGGGAGGGCAGTGAGTTTCCTGCAGAGTTGGCTTGGAAAGAGAGGTCTGGCATTGTTTTTTTTTTTTTTTTTTTAATTCAATTTTATCAATATATATTCATATAACCATACAATCATCCAAAGGGTACAATCATTTGTTCAAAGTACCATCATGTAATTGTGCATTCATCACCCCAGTCTATTTTTTGAACATTTTCTTTGTACCAGAAAAAGTAAAAATAAGAATAAAAAATAAAAGTAAAAAAGAACACCCAAATCACCCCCCACCCTATTTTTCATTTGTTTTTTTTGTCCCCATTTTTCTGTTCATTCATCCATCCATACACTGGATAAAGGGAGTGTGATACACAAGGCTTTCACAATCACACTGTCACCTCTTCTAAGCTACATTGCTGTACAATCGTCTTCAAGAGTCAAGACTACCGGGTTGCAGTTTGATAAGTTTCAGGTATTTACTTCTAGCTATTCCAATTCCTTAAAACCTAAAAAGTGTTATCTATATAGTGTGTAAGAGTGCCCACCATAGTGACCTCTTGACTCCATTTGGAATCTTTTAGCCACTGAAACTTTATTTTGTTTTATTTTGCATCCCCCTTTGGTCACGAAGACGTTCTCAATCCCACGATGTTGGGTTCACATTCATCCCTGGGAGTCATATCCCACATTGCCAGGGAAATTTATACCCTTGGGAGTCAGGTCCCACATAGGGGGGAAGGCAGTGAGTTCACCTGCTGAGTTGGCTTAGCTAGAGAGAGGGAGCCACATCTGAGCAACAGGGAGGTACCCAGGGGGAGACTCTTAGGCACAATTACAAGCAGGTTTAGCTTCTCCATTGCAGTAAGGAGCTTCATAAGGGCAAGTCCCATGATAGTGGGCTCGGCACATCAAACCGCCAGTCCTCAATGCTTGTGAGAACATCAGCAACAATCCAGGTGAGGAAGCCCAACATCTCTGCATTTCCCCCAGCTCCTCGGGGGGCCTGCATATATATTTTTATTCTCTGGTCCAAATTACTTCGGGATGTGTCACTATTTCACACTAACCTATGCAAACCTACCAGGTCTCACTTCCTATTAAATATTCCGTATAATTATGGTATTTGAACAAACAGTATGAGTTAAATTGTTTAAGGAATATAGATCTTGCACCGAGTAAACATCTCTTCCCTTGGTCTCACATGGAATTTGAAGTTTTAAAACGCAGTCAGACATAGGGGACTGGTGGTTTGATGGGTTGAGCCCTCTACCATAAGTTTTACCCTTGGGAAGACGGTTGCTGCAAAGGAGAGGCTAGGCCTCCCTATGGTTGTGCCTAAGAGCCTCCTCCCGAATGCCTCTTTGTTGCTCAGATGTAGCCCTCTCTCTCTGGCTAAGCCAACTTGAAAGGTGAAATCACTGCCCTCCCCCTTACGTGGGATCAGACACCCAGGGGAGTGAATCTCCCTGGCAACGTGGAATATGACTCCCGGGGAGGAATGTAGACCCAACATCGTGGGACGGAGAACATCTTCTTGACCAAAAGGGGGATGGAAATGAAATAAGCTTCAGTGGCAGAGAGATTCCAAAAGGAGCCAAGAGGTCACTCTGGTGGGCACTCTTACGCACAATTTAGACAACCCTTTTTAGGTTCTAAAGAATTGGGGTAGCTGGTGGTGGATACCTGAAACTATCAAACTACAACCCAGAACCCATGAATCTCGAAGACATTTGTGTATAAATGTAGCTTATGAGGGGTGACAATGGGATTGGGAAAGCCATAAGGACCACACTCCCCTTTGTCTAGTTTATGGATGGATGAGTAGAAAAATAAGGGAAGGAAGGAAACAGACAAAGGTACCCAGTGTTCTTTTTTACTTCAATTGCTCTTTTTCACTCTAGTTATTATTCTTGTTATTTTTGTGTGTGTGCTAATGAAGGTGTCAGGGATTGATTTAGGTGATGAATGTACAACTATGTAATGGTACTGTAAACAATCGAAAGTACGATTTGTTTTGTATGACGGCGTGGTATGTGAATATATCTCAATAAAATGTAGATTAAAAAAAAGTAATTTCAAAAAAAAAATCTAGCGGGGGAAAAAAGACAAGAAATCAGACATAAAATAAAATAAAATGTAAGATAAAAAAAAAAAAAAAAACGCAGTCAGACACTTAGGCACAATTACAAGCGGGTTTAGCTTCTCCTTTGCAGTAACAAGGTTCATAAGTGCAAGTCCCATGACAGAAGGCTCGGGACGTCAAACCACCAGTCCTCAATGTTTGTGAGAACATCAGCAATAATCTAGGTGAGGAAGCCCAACACCTCTGCATTTTCCCCCAGCTCCTCAGGGGGACACTGCATATATATTTTCATTCTCTGTCCAAATTACTTTGGGATGTGTCTCTATTTCACACTTATCTATGCAAATACCAGGTCTTACTTCCTATTAAAAGTTCCATGTAATTATGGTATTTGAACAAACTACAAGTTAAATTGTTTAGGAAGTATAGATTTTGCACCAACTAAATATCTCTTCCCTTGGTCTCACATGGAAGTTGAAGTTTTAAAATGCAGTATTGTCCTTTACCCTTTGGCCCTATTTACCCTAATCCTAACCACGTCTGCTTCATTCATATCTCTAGTTGAGGTCTGGACTCTTTTTCAGCTTTTTTAACAGTTGCTATGTGTGCTAATACTGAGATTCATACCTGCTGAGTCCTGGCTCTGAGTTTCAGGTGTCACACAGATACCCAAAGTTCCAGGGATTGATCAGGTTATACACAAAGGGATCAGGATCTCGGAATCTGGAGACAGCAATTGCAATTCAGTAATAGATGTGACTGCTGTAAGAGCTTATAATCTAGGAACCATTACAATAAGCATTCCCCTGATAAGCTGTGCTCTAAGGTTCGATTCTGAGTTTACACATTGTAGATAGTCCATATTGGTGAGGCATTATAGTTTTTGCCTTTGTTTCCGGCGTAGTTCATTCAAAATGCTGTCTACAGGATCCATTCATCTCGTTGTGTGTCTCACAGCTTCACTCCTTCTCGCAGTTGCTCAATATTCCATTGTATGCACACACCACAGTTCACCATTCTGTTCCTCAGTTGATATATCTTTAGGCCACCTCCACCCATTGCAAATCATGTGTGCTGTCTCCATAAACACCAGTGTGCAAATATCCATTCATGTCTCAGCTCTCAGATCCTCCAACCCCCTAATGAGGTTGCAGGACATTATGGCACCCACATACTTAGCTTGGTGTGGAACCACCACACTGTCCTCCAGAAAGGCTAGTCCATTCTGCCTTCTAACCAACAGTAAATACGTACATCCCTCTCTCCGTGTTTTCTCCAGCACTTTTATCCCTGTTTATATTTTTCCTTAGAATTTTATAGAGTTATAGTCACATACCATATAATTATCCACAGTGTGCAATCAGTTGTTCACAGTATCATCATACAGTTGTGCATTTATCAGGTGTGGCATTGTTTTTTTTTTTTTTTGATATTTATTGATTTTTTTTTAATATTCATTTTATTGAGATATATTCACATACCACGCAGTCATACAAAACAAATCTTACATTCGATTGTTCACAGTACCATTACATAGTTGTACATTCATCACCAAAATCAATCCTCGACACCCTCCTTACCACACACACACAAATAACCAGAATAATAATTAAAGTGAAAAAGAGCAACTAAAGTAAAAAAGAACACTGGGTGCCCTTGTCTGTTTGTTTGTTTCCTTCCCCCACCTTTCCACTCATCCATCCATGAACTAGACAAAGGGGAGTGTGATCCCCATGGCCCCCCCAGTCCCACTGTCCCCCCTCATAAGCCACATTTTTATACAATTGTCTTCAAGATTCATGGGTTCTGGGTTGTAGTTTGATAGTTTTAGGTGTCCACCACCAGCTACCCCAATTTATTAGAACCTAAAAAGGGTTGTCTAAAGTGTGCGTAAGAGTGCCCACCAGAGTGACCTCTCAGCTCCTTTTGGAATCTCTCTGCCACTGAAGCTTATTTCATTTCCTTTCACATCCCCCTTTTGGTCAAGAAGATGTTCTCCGTCCCACGATGTTGGGTCTAGATTCCTCCCCGGGAGTCATATTCCACGTTGCCAGGGAGATTCACTCCCCTGGGTGTCTGATCCCATGTAGCGGGGAGGGCAGTGATTTCACCTTTCAAGTTGGCTTAGCTAGAGAGAGAGGGCCACATCTGAGCAACAAAGAGGCGTTCGGGAGGAGGCTCTTAGGCACAATTATAGGGAGGCCTAGCCTCTCCTTTGCAGCAACAGTCTTCCCAAGGGCAAATCCTGTGGTAGAGGGCTCAATCCATCAAACCACCAGTCCCCTATGTCTGTGGGCATGTTAGCAACCATTGAGGTAGGGTAGGCCAATACACCTGCATTCTCCACCAGCTCCTCAAGGGGGCTCTGCATATTTTTTTTCCTTTTTTTTTCCCCTTGTTTATTTTTTATTTTTTTTTAACTTTTTTTTTCCTAAATCAACTGTATGAAAAATAAAAAAATTAAAAAAAATAAAAAAAAATACAATAAAAGAACATTTCAAAGAGACCATAACAAGGGAGTAAGAAAAAGACAACTAACCTAAGATAACTACTTTTACTTCCAACATGTTCCTACTCTACCCCAAGAAAGTAACCTAATATAGCAACATTTCTGTGAACTTGTTCCTACTATACCCATCAGAAATTAACAGACCATAGTCATTGCTGGGCATTCCCAGAACGTTAAATTTACCCACGATAGCTAATCTGTTCTTCTTGGATTATTGTTCCCCCTTCCTTAATTGCTCTCTATTGCTAGTTCCCCTACATTCTACATTATAAACCATTTGTTTTACATTTTTCAAAGTTCACATTAGTGGTAGCATATACTATTTCTCTTTTTGTGCCTGGCTTATTTCACTCAGCATTATGTCTTCAAGGTTCATCCATGTTGTCATATGTTTCACGACATCGTTCCTTCTTACTGCTGTGTAGTATTCCATCATGTGTATATACCACATTTTATTTATCCACTCATCTGTTGAAGGACATTTGGGTTGTTTCCATCTCTTGGCAATTGTGAATAATGCTGCTATGAATATTGGCGTGCAGATATCTGTTCATGTCACTGCTTTCCGATCTTCCGGGTATATACCGAGAAGTGCAATCGCTGGATCGAAGGGTATCTCTATATCTAGTTTTTTAAGGAACTGCCAGACTGACTTCCAGAGTGGCTGAACCATTATACAGTCCCACCAACAATGAATAAGAGTTCCAATTTCTCCACATCCCCTCCAGCATTTGTAGTTTCCTGTTTGTTTAATGGCAGCCATTCTAATTGGTGTTAGATGGTATCTCATTGTGGTCTTAATTTGCATCTCTCTAATAGCTAGTGAAGCTGAACGTTTTTTCATGTGTTTCTTGGCCATTTGTTTTTCCTTTTCAGAGAACTGTCTTTTCATATCTTTTGCCCATTTTATAATTGGGCTGTCTGTACTATTGTCATTCAGTTGTAGGATTTTTTTATGTATGCAAGATATCAGTCTTTTGTCAGATACATGGTTTCCAAAAATTTTTTCCCATTGAGTTGGCTGCCTTGTTACCTTTTTGAGAAATTCCTTTGAGGTGCAGAAACTTCTAAGCTTGAGGAGTTCCCATTTATCTATTTTTTCTTTTGTTGCTTGTGCTTTGGGTGTAAAGTCTAGGAAGTGTCCGCCTAATACAAGGTCTTGAAGATGTTTTCCTACATTATCTTCTAGGAGTTTTATGGTACTTTCTTTTATATTGAGATCTTTGGTCCATTTTGAGTTAATTTTTGTGTAGGGGGTGAGGTAGGGGTCCTGTTTCATTCTTTTGGATATGGATATCCAACTCTCCCAGCCCCATTTGTTGAAAAGACCATTATGACCCAGTTCGGTAACTTTGGTGGCCTTATCAAAGATCAGTTGGCCATAGATCTGCGGGTCTATCTCCGAATTCTCAATTCGATTCCATTGATCTATATGTCTATCTTTGTGCCAGTACCATGCTGTTTTGACAACTGTGGCTTTATAATAAGCTTCAAAGTCAGGGAGTATAAGTCCTCCCACTTTGTTTTTCTTTTTTAGAGTGTCTTTAGCAATTCGAGGCATCTTCCCTTTCCAAATAAATTTGATAACTAGCTTTTCCAAGTCTGCAAAGTAGGTTGTTGGAATTTTGATTGGGATTGTATTGAATCTGTAGATGAGTTTGGGTAGAATTGCCATCTTAATGACATTTAGCCTTCCTGTCCATGAACATGGAATATTTTTCCATCTTTTAAGGTCCCTTTCTATTTCTTTTAATAGAGTTACGTAGTTTTCTTTGTATAGGTCTTTTACATCTTTGGTTAAGTTTATTCCTAGGTACTTGATTTTTTTAGTTGCTGTTGAAAATGGTATCTTTTTCTTGAGTGTCTCTTCAGTTTGTTCATTTCTAGCATATAGAAACATTACTGACTTACGTGCATTAATCTTGTATCCCGCTACTTTGCTAAATTTATTAGCTCTAATAGCTGTGTTGTCGATTTCTCAGGGTTTTCCAGATGTAAGATCATATCATCTGCAAACAATGACAGCTTTACTTCTCCCTTTCCAATTTGGATGCTTTTTATTTCTTTGTCTTGCCAGATTGCCCTGGCTAGCACTTCCAGCCCAATGTTGAATAACAGTGGTGATAGCGGGCATCCTTGTCTTGTTCCTGATCTTAAAGGGAAGGCTTTCAGTCTCTCACCATTGAGTACTATGCTGGCTGTGGGTTTTTCATATATGCTCTTTATAATATTGAGGAAGTTTCCTTCAATTCCTACCTTTTGAAGTGTTTTTATCAAAAAGGGATGTTGGATTTTGTTGGGCATTGTTTTTTTTTTTTTTTTTTTAATCATCATTTTATTGAGATATATTCACATGCCACGCAGTCATACAAAACAAATTGTACTTTCGATTGTTTACAGTACCATTACATAGTTGTACATTCATCACCTAAATCAATCCCTGACACCTTCATTAGCACACACACAAAAATAACAAGAATAATAATTAGAGTGAAAAAGAGCAATTGAAGTAAAAAAGAACACTGGGTACCTTTGTCTGTTTGTTTGCTTCCCCTACTTTTCTACACATCCATCCATAAACTAGACAAAGTGGAGTTTGGTCCTTATGGCATTCCCAATCCCACTGTCACCCCTCATAAGCTACATTTTTATACAACTGTCTTCGAGATTCATGGGTTCTGGGTTGTAGTTTAATAGTTTCAGGTATCCACCACCAGCTACCCCAATTCTTTAGAACCTAAAAAAGGTTGTCTAAAGTGTGCGTAAGAGTGCCCACCAGAGTGATCTCTCGGCTCGTTTTGGAATCTCTCTGCCACTGAAGCTTATTTCATTTCCTTTCACATCCCCCTTTTGGTCAAGAAGATGTTCTCCATCCCACGATGCCGGGTCTACATTCCTCCCCGGGAGTCATATTCCACGTTGCCAGGGAGATTCACTTCCCTGGGTGTCTGATCCCACGTAGGGGGGAGGGCAGTGATTTCACCTTTCAAGTTGGCTTAGCCAGAGAGAGAGGGCCACATCTGAGCAACAAAGAGGCATTCAGGAGGAGACTCTTAGGCACTAATACAGGGAGGCCTAGCCTCTCCTTTGCAGCAACCGTCTTCCCAAGGGTAAAACTTATGGTAGAGGGCTCAACCCATCAAACCACCAGTCCCCTATGTCTGTGGTCATGTTAGCAACCATGGAGGTGGGGTAGGCGAATACCCCTGCATTCTCCACAGGCTCCTCAAGGGGGCACTACATCTTTTTTTCTTTTTTTTTTTTCCCTGTTTGTCTTTTTTCTTTTTTTTTTCTTTTAACTTTCCCTTCTTTTTTAAATCAATTGTATGAAAAAAAAAAGTTAAAAAGAAAACAAACATACAATAAAAGAACATTTCAAAGAGACCATAACAAGGGAGTAAGAAAAAGACAACTAACCTAAGATAACTGCTTAACTTCCAACATGTTCCTACTTTACCCCAAGAAAGTTACATAATATAGCAACATTTCAGTGAACTTGTTCCTACTACATCCATCAGAAATTAACAGACCATAGTCATTTCTGGGCATCCCCAGAACGTTAAATAGCTTATCTGTTCTTCTTGGATTATTGTTCCCCCTTCCTTAATTGCTCTCTACTGCTAGTTCCCCTACATTCTACATTATAAACCATTTGTTTTACATTTTTCAAAGTTCACATTAGTGGTAGCATATAATATTTCTCTTTTTGTGCCTGGCTTATTTCGCTCAGCATTATGTCTTCAAGGTTCATCCATGTTGTCATATGTTTCACGAGATCGTTCCTTCTTACTGCCGCGTAGTATTCCATCGTGTGTATATACCACATTTTATTTATCCACTCATCTGTTGAAGGACATTTGGGTTGTTTCCATCTCTTGGCAATTGTGAATAATGCTGCTATGAACATTGGCGTGCAGATATCTGTTCGTGTCACTGCTTTCCGATCTTCCGGGTATATACCGAGAAGTGCAATCGCTGGATCGAATGGTAGCTCTATATCTAGTTTTCTAAGGAACTGCCAGACTGACTTCCAGAGTGGCTGAACCATTATACAGTCCCACCAACAATGAATAAGAGTTCCAATTTCTCCACATCCCCTCCAGCATTTGTAGTTTCCTGTTTGTTTAATGGCAGCCATTCTAACCGGTGTTAGATGGTATCTCATTGTGGTCTTAATTTGCATCTCTCTAATAGCTAGTGAAGCTGAACATTTTTTCATGTGTTTCTTGGCCATTTGTATTTCCTCTTCAGAGAACTGTCTTTTCATATCTTTTGCCCATTTTATAATTGGGCTGTCTGTACTATTGTCATTGAGTTGTAGGATTTCTTTGTATATGCGAGATATCAGTCTTTTGTCAGATACATGGTTTCCAAAAATTTTTTCCCATTGAGTTGGCTGCCTCTTTACCTTTTTGAGAAATTCCTTTGAGGTGCAGAAACTTCTAAGCTTGAGGAGTTCCCATTTATCTATTTTCTCTTTTGTTGCTTGTGCTTTGGGTGTAAAGTCTAGGAAGTGGCCTCCTAATACAAGGTCTTGAAGATGTTTTCCTACATTATCTTCTAGGAGTTTTATGGTACTTTTTTTTTTTTTTTTTTTTTTTTTTTAATCATTTTATTGAGATATATTCACATACCACGCAGTCATACAAAACAAATTGTACTTTCGATTGTTTACAGTACCATTACATAGTTGTACATTCATCACCTAAATCAATCCCTGACACCTTCATTAGCACACACACAAAAATAACAAGAATAATAATTAGAGTGAAAAAGAGCAATTGAAGTAAAAAGAACACTGGGTACCTTTGTCTGTTTGTTTCCTTCCCCTACTTTTCTACACATCCATCCATAAACTAGACAAAGTGGTGTTGGTCCTTATGGCTTTCCCAATCCCATTGTCACCCCTCATAAGCTACATTTTTATACAACTGTCTTCGAGATTCATGGGTTCTGGGTTGTAGTTTGATAGTTTCAGGTATCCACCACCAGCTACCCCAATTCTTTAGAACCTAAAAGGGTTGTCTAAAGTGTGCATAAGAGTGCCCACCAGAGTGACCTCTCGGCTCCTTTTGGAATCTCTCTGCCACTGAAGCTTATTTCATTTCCTTTCACATCCCCCTTTTGGTCAAGAAGATGTTCTCCGTCCCACGGTGCCAGGTCTACATTCCTCCCTGGGAGTCATATTCCACGTTGCCAGGGAGATTCACTTCCCTGGGTGTCTGATCCCACGTAGGGGGGAGGGCAGTGATTTCACCTTTCAAGTTGGCTTAGCCAGAGAGAGAGGGCCACATCTGAGCAACAAAGAGGCATTCAGGAGGAGACTCTTAGGCACAAATACAGGGAGGCCTAGCCTCTCCTTTGCAGCAACCGTCTTCCCAAGGGTAAAACTTATGGTAGAGGGCTCAACCCATCAAACCACCAGTCCCCTATGTCTGTGGTCATGTTAGCAACCATGGAGGTGGGGTAGGCGAATACCCCTGCATTCTCCACAGGCTCCTCAAGGGGGCACTACATCTTTTTTTTTTTTTTCTCCCTTGTTTGTCTTTTTTCTTTTTTCTTTTTTTTTTTTTTTAACTTTCCCTTCTTTTTTCAAATCACCTGTATGAAAAAAAAAGTTAAAAAGAAAACAAACATACAATAAAAGAGCATTTCAAAGAGACCATAGCAAGGGAGTAAGAAAAAGACAACTAACCTAAGATAACTGCTTAACTTCCAACATGTTCCTACTTTACCCCAAGAAAGTTACATAATATAGCAACATTTCAGTGAACTTGTTCCTACTACATCCATCAGAAATTAACAGACCATAGTCATTTCTGGGCATCCCCAGAACGTTAAATAGCTTATCTGTTCTTCTTGGATTATTGTTCCCCCTTCCTTAATTGCTCTCTACTGCTAGTTCCCCTACATTCTACATTATAAACCATTTGTTTTACATTTTTCAAAGTTCACATTAGTGGTAGCATATAATATTTCTCTTTTTGTGCCTGGCTTATTTCGCTCAGCATTATGTCTTCAAGGTTCATCCATGTTGTCATATGTTTCACGAGATCGTTCCTTCTTACTGCCGCGTAGTATTCCATCGTGTGTATATACCACATTTTATTTATCCACTCATCTGTTGAAGGACATTTGGGTTGTTTCCATCTCTTGGCAATTGTGAATAATGCTGCTATGAACATTGGCGTGCAGATATCTGTTCGTGTCACTGCTTTCCGATCTTCCGGGTATATCCCGAGAAGTGCAATCGCTGGATCGAATGGTAGCTCTATATCTAGTTTTCTAAGGAACTGCCAGACTGACTTCCAGAGTGGCTGAACCATTATACAGTCCCACCAACAATGAATAAGAGTTCCAATTTCTCCACATCCCCTCCAGCATTTGTAGTTTCCTGTTTGTTTAATGGCAGCCATTCTAACCGGTGTTAGATGGTATCTCATTGTGGTCTTAATTTGCATCTCTCTAATAGCTAGTGAAGCTGAACATTTTTTCATGTGTTTCTTGGCCATTTGTATTTCCTCTTCAGAGAACTGTCTTTTCATATCTTTTGCCCATTTTATAATTGGGCTGTCTGTACTATTGTCATTGAGTTGTAGGATTTCTTTGTATATGCAAGATATCAGTCTTTTGTCAGATACATGGTTTCCAAAAATTTTTTCCCATTGAGTTGGCTGCCTCTTTACCTTTTTGAGAAATTCCTTTGAGGTGCAGAAACTTCTAAGCTTGAGGAGTTCCCATTTATCTATTTTCTCTTTTGTTGCTTGTGCTTTGGGTTGTAAAGTCTAGGAAGTGGCCTCCTAATACAAGGTCTTGAAGATGTTTTCCTACATTATCTTCTAGGAGTTTAATGGTACTTTCTTTTATATTGAGATCTTTGGTCCATTTTGAGTTAATTTTTGTGTAGGGGGTGAGGTAGGGGTCCTCTTTCATTCTTTTGGATATGGATATCCAACTCTCCCAGCCCCATTTGTTGAAAAGACCATTATGGCTCAGTTCGGTGACTTTGGGGGCCTTATCAAAGATCAGTCGGCCATAGATCTGAGGGTCTATCTCTGAATTCTCAATTCGATTCCATTGATCTATATGTCTATCTTTGTGCCAGTACCATGCTGTTTTGGCAACTGTGGCTTTATAATAAGCTTCAAAGTCAGGGAGTGTAAGTCCTCCCACTTCGTTTTTCTTTTTTAGAGTGTCTTTAGCAATTCGAGGCATCTTCCCTTTCCAAATAAATTTGATAACTAGCTTTTCCAAGTCTGCAACGTAGGTTGTTGGAATTTTGATTGGGATTGCATTGAATCTGTAGATGAGTTTGGGTAGAATTGACATCTTAATGACATTTAGCCTTCCTATCCATGAACATGGAATATTTTTCCATCTTTTAAGGTCCCCTTCTATTTCTTTTAGTAGAGTTATGTAGTTTTCTTTGTATAGGTCTTTTACATCTTTGGTTAAGTTTATTCCTAGGTACTTGATTTTTTTAGTTGCTATTGAAAATGGTATCTTTTTCTTGAGTGTCTCTTCAGTTTGTTCATTTCTAGCATATAGAAACATTACTGACTTATGTGCATTAATCTTGTATCCCGCTACCTTGCTAAATTTGTTTATTAGCTCTAGTAGGTGTATCGTTGATTTCTCAGGGTTTTCTAGATATAAGATCATATCATCTGCAAACAATGACAGTTTTACTTCTTCTTTTCCAATTTGGATGCCTTTTATTTCTTTGTCTTGCCGGATTGCCCTGGCTAGCACTTCCAGCACAATGTTGAATAACAGTGGTGACAGCGGGCATCCTTGTCTTGTTCCTGATCTTAGAGGGAAGGCTTTCAGTCTCTCACCATTGAGTACTATGCTGGCTGTGGGTTTTTCATATATGCTCTTTATCATGTTGAGGAAGTTTCCTTCAATTCCTACCTTTTGAAGTGTTTTTATCAAAAAGGGATGTTGGATTTTGTCAAATGCTTTTTCAGCATCTATTGAGATGATCAATTGATTTTTCCCTTTCGAGTTTTTAATGTGTTGTAATACATTGATTGTTTTTCTTATGTTGAACCATCCTTGCATGCCTGGAATGAACCCCACTTGGTCATGGTGTATGATTTTTTTAATGTGTCTTTGGATTCGATTTGCAAGTATTTTGTTGAGGATTTTTACATCTATATTCATTAGGGAGATTGGCCGGTAGTTTTCCTTTTTTGTAGCATCTTTGCCTGGTTTTGGTATTAGATTGATGTTAGCTTCATAAAATGAGTTAGGTAGTGTTCCATTTTTTTCAATGTTTTGAAAGAGTTTGAGTAAGATTGGTGTCAGTTCTTTCTGGAAAGTTTGGTAGAATTCCCCTGTGAAGCCATCTGGCCCTGGGCATTTATTTGTGGGAAGATTTTTGATGACTGATTGGATCTCTTTGCTTGTGATGGGTTGGTTGAGGTCTTCTATTTCTTCTCTGGTCAGTCTAGGTTGTTCATATGTTTCCAGGAAATTGTCCATTTCTTCTACATTATCCAGTTTGTTGCCATACAGTTGTTCATAATATCCTCTTATAATTTTTTAATTTCTTCAGGATCTGCAGTTATGTCACCTTTTTCATTCATTATTTTGTTTATATGGGTCTTCTCTCTTTTTGATTTTGTCAGTCTAGCTAGGGGCTTGTCAATCTTGTTGATCTTCTCAAAGAACCAACTTTTGGTGATATTTATCCTTTCTATTGTTTTTTTGTTCTCTATGTCATTTATTTCTGCTTTAATCCTTGTTATTTCTTTTCTTGTACTTGGTTTAGGATTGGTTTGCTGTTCATTTTCTAGCTTCTTCAGTTGATCCATTAGTTCTTTGATTTTGGCTCTTTCTTCCTTTTTAATATATGCGTTTAGTGCTATAAATTTCCCCCTTAGCACTGCTTTTGCTGCATCCCATAGGTTTTGGTATGTTGTGTTCTCATTTTCATTCGTCTCTATATATTTAGCAATTTCTCTTGCTATTTCTTCTTTAACCCACTGATTGTTTAGGAGTGCGTTGTTTAACCTCCAGGTATTTGTGAATTTTCTAAGTCTCTGATGGTTATTGACTTCTAATTGTATTCCATTGTGGTCAGAGAATGTGCTTTGAATAATTTCAATCTTTTTAAATTTATTGAGGCTTGTTTTATGTCCCAGCATATGATCTATTCTGGAGAAAGTTCCGTGAGCACTAGAAAAGTATGTGTATCCTGGTGATTTGGGATGTAATGTCCTGTAGATGTCTGTTAAATCTAATTCATTTATCATATTGTTTAGGTTTTCAATTTCCTTATTGGTCTTCTGTCTGGTTGATCTATCTATAGGAGAGAGTGATGTGTTGAAGTCTCCCACAATTATTGTGGAAACATCAATTGCTTCCTTTAGTTTTGCCAATGTTTCTCTCATGTATTTTGTGGCACCTTGATTGGGTGCATAGACATTTACGATTGTTATTTCTTCTTGCTGAATTGCCCCTTTTATTAGTATGTAGTGGCCTTCTTTGTCTCTCAAAACATCCCTGCATTTGAAGTCTATTTTATCTGAGATTAATATTGCTACACCTGCTTTCTTTTGGCTGTAGCTTGCATGAAGTATTTTTTTCCATCCTTTCACTTTCAGTTTCTTTGTGTCCCTGTGTCTAAGATGAGTCTCTTGTATGCAACATATTGATGGTTCATTTTTTTTGATCCATTCTGCGAATCTATATCTTTTAATTGGGGAGTTTAATCCATTTACATTCAACGTTAAAACCGTGAAGGCATTTCTTGAATCGGCCATCTTATCCTTTGGATTATGTTTGCCATATTTTTCCCTCTCTCTATTAATATCCTTTATTGTACCCATACCGAATCTCTTTAGTACTGAACCTTTCTCCAAGTCTCTCTGTCCTGTCTTTGTTTCTCTGTCTGTAGGGCTCCCTTTAGTATCTCCAGCAGGGCAGGTCTCTTGTTAGCAAATTCTCTCAGCATTTCTTTGTCTGTGAAAAATTTAAGCTCTCCCTCAAATTTGAAGGAGAGCTTTGCTGGATAAAGTATTCTTGGCTGGAAATTCCTCTCACTCAGAATTTTAAATATATTGTGCCACTGCCTTCTTGCCTCCATGGTGGCTGCTGAGTAGTCACTACTTAGTCTTATGCTGTTTCCTTTGTATGTGGTGAATTGCTTTTCTCTTGCTGCTTTCAGAACTTGCTCCTTCTCTTCTATGTTTGCAAGTGTGATCAGTATATGTCTCGGAGTGGGTTTTTTTGGATTTATTCTATTTGGAGTTCGCTGAGCATTTATGATTTGTGTATTTATGTTGTTTAGAAGATTTGGGAAGTTTTCCCCAACAATTTCTTTGAATACTCTTCCTAGACCTTTACCCTTTTCTTCCCCTTCTGGGACACCAATGAGTCTTATATTCGGACGTTTCATATTATCTATCATATCCCTGAGGTCCATTTCGAGTTTTTCAATTTTTTTCCCCATTCTTTCTTTTATGCTTTCATTTTCCATTCTGTCATCTTCCAGGTCACTGATTCGTTGTTCAACTTCCTCTAGTCTTGTACTATGAGTGTCCAGAATCTTTTTAATTTGGTCAACAGTTTCTTTAATTTCCATAAGATCATCCATTTTTTTATTTAGTCTTGCAATGTCTTCTTTATGCTCTTCTAGGGTCTTCTTGATTTCCTTCATATCCCGTACTATGGTCTCATTGTTCATCTTTAGTTCTTTGAGTAGCTGCTCTAGGTGCTGTGTCTCTTCTGGTCTTTTGATTTGGGTGCTTGGGCTTGGGTTATCCATATCGTCTGGTTTTTTCAAATGCTTTATAATTTTCTGTTGTTTTTGGCCTCGTGGCATTTGCTGAACTTGATAGGGTTCTTTTACGGTTTGTAGACCAGTTGAAGTCCTTATCTCTAATTTATCAGATCTACAGCTTCGTGGAGTACACTTTCTCTAACTAACCAGCAGGTGGCGTCCACGAGCCACCTGTTCTCCACAAGCCAGATCTCCCCTGCTTAGCCTTTTTGGTGAGTGGGGGAGTGAGTCTTGTGGGGCCCAATTGGTGTACCAAGCTTGCGTGTGTAGTTGGTGTTGCCTGCCCTGTATGTGGGGCGTGTTTCTGGGCAGTCGGGGAGGTGGGGTGGCCCTAACAATCAAATCTCCCTGATGATCCTAGAGTTTTAAAGCTGCTGCAATAGTCTAATCCTTCAGTTCAGTCCTGCCACAGTTTGTCTCTGCCATTGACCCACAAGTCTTTGGTATTGGCGTATGGCTCCTGAGACTTGCAAGTGGGCCCCTCTTCCAGGCTGTGCACCCCGGGTCCTCTGTTGAGGGATGACTGTGCTATGTCACAGGTGAGTGCCGTCCCCCCAGGGCAGTTCTGGGCTGCTGGGCTGTGTTGGGAGGCTCCCAGTCTGCTCAAATGATGGCTGAATGGGGCTCTGTTAATTCACACTGCTCCCCCTTCCCAGCTCTGGGACATTCAGCTGAGGTTGCAGGGAAGGCTAACGTCCACGCCCAGTTTTGTGGTGTGTGCCTGTTATTTGAAGCACTTCCGTCACACTGGGTTGTCTGGGGCAGCTCTGGGCTATGGGGCTGGCGATGGGCAGGAGTGTTTCCTGTCCACCAGGATGGTGGCTGTGAGCGGACACCCCCCTTTTCTTGGGAAGTTGTGTTGTTTAGTGAATTTTCTCAGCCACTGGATTATTGCCTTTTGTCTCAGAGCTCTCTTAGTTCTGCTCTTGACTTGACGTGCCCAAATTTCAATTCTTTGAAGCTTTCTGTATTGAGCTTCTTAGAGTAATTGTTTTAGAAAAAGCAAAAAGGATTTAAAAAAAAAAACAAAAAAACAAAAAAAACAAAAAAAAAAAACGGCCCTCCTCAGAGATCTAATGGGTTATTGAAATGCTAATACACAAAGCAACCAGGGCCATTAAGGAAAGGTGCACAGGGCAGAGAGATCAGCTTTGCTTCGGGATTTGCATATGCGCCTCAGGGCCTGATCTCCGCCCTTCCCCTTTCTGTGTTCACCAGAACTCCAAAAATCCTCTGCTTTTATTTTGGAGTTTTTCGTGTTGTTTTTTTTCTATGCCTGTCTCCTCTCTGCTGGTCTGGCTGCTCTCAGAGTCTCTGGTGTCTGGTCTCAGTCTATCTATGGTTGGAGTTTGAATCAGTAGAATGAGTTTCCGATAAGAGCAGCCACTGCAATTCTCCCTTCTCCTTCCCGGAGCTGACAGCCCCTCCTCCCCCGGGACTGAGCCTGGCAGGGAGGGGCGCGGGTCCCCTGGCCGCAAAAACTTACAGATTTCGCTGATCTCAGCAGTTCCACGTTTTCATGAGTGTTGTATGAAGTATGCCCAAAGACAGATTGCTCTGTGGTGTCCAGTCCACGCAGTTCCTGGCTTTTTACCTACTTTCCTGGAGGAGTAACTAAAACATACAGCTCACCAGTCTGCCATCTTGCCCCGCCTCTGGGCATTGTTTTTAACAGTACCTGATACTCCATTGTATCACTGCATATTTCAGATATCCTAAGAGCTTTTTACAGTTTTAAAATATGCAAACCTCCTTATCCTTTTACCTGGCAGTACCTCACCATCTTTTAGGTTGGGAAGAGAATTAATCCAGACCCATAATCCCATATCCACAATTCTGAAATCCAAAAAGCTCTGAAAAAAATCTAAAAGGATTTTCATAAATTTTTTTCTCCAAATGCATTCATCTAGATTGAACTAACAAGAGACCCATCTATCAATTTTATCCCACTTTACCTCCTTATTGATTTTTCTTCAAAAATATTGGTGTTTGATTTTGAGCTACTGCCAAGACCTTGCTGTGTGTGTTCAGTGATTTCTAAAATCTGACTTCTGTCACAGAAGGTGGGCTTTCAGACATATAATTGTGTTTGTTCAGTATAGTTGCCTTGAAGTTTATTAATAAAGGTAAAATGGGTAAAGGAGATTTAATTAGTGAGAGCTTGGCTATGTATGCTTTATTTTTTCCCTTCTTTCTAATCTTCCCGGGACTTAGTCATTGGGGATTTATAACATATTTATCACAATTCCATGTCTCTAATATAAATGTTTTGTGGCACATAGTATTGTTTCCCGGGAACCATTATATAGAACACTTTCTAGTCCATTTCCACCCCCAAATTTTCCTCTGATATTAAATGTTTATGATTTTAATATTTGTAGTAATAAGCCAGTTTTTGCTCGGGAAGACCATTTTAAATATTTTTTGCCTTTTTGGCCCGTAATTTAGAGGTTCTGCTGCATCCACTTTGAGGGTAAAGGTATAGGATTTTTAGAGTATAAGAAATACTTTCTCAGTTACTTCTTTCTGTTTTATAGGTAAGTGTAAGGTGTTGTACTTAGAGGTTCCAAAACTGCATTGTATTGGGATGATGAGCTTGCCCTACTCAGGAACCTGCATTTCTTTTTACCTTTGGAAACAGTACAGATGCCTGGGCGGGGGTCAGATGGGGTGAGAGTGGGGGTGAGGTGGAGGGTGTGTATTCATTGAAGCTGTGTGTAAACAAGTCAGCTGTCCATAGGTGGATTTAACCTATGTGATGTGACATTAAAATCAAGAGTTCCCTTGAATTGAGTACAAAATATCATTTTGGGATATACATACAATATTGTTTGTATACAATATTGTCCTATACTATTTTGTTTTCTGAGCTTTTGTAGAAAGATTAAAAGGATATGAAAGGAACTTTAGAAATAGCTAGTCTAACCCTATTTTACAGATGAGCAGCTTGAGGCTGGTACTTACTTACCTTCATCTTTGCCTGTTGAAGTTTTACTTAAGTCAGTTCAAGCCCATTAATACTCATTTCAACATCCACTGTTCCCAAAATACCTAAGAAAGAAACAGAAGGAAGTGCTAAGGCACAGAAATGTACCTCAATTTTATGAATATATGAATATATTCCATCAGTTAAATTCTCATGAGCAATCAGTAATCATGTGGTTCTTTAAATAAATAGTGCTTGTAAATGTAAACCTTGAGTCTTGTAACTGGGCAGACCACTGCTGCTTGAATGTTGTTGGTGGTGGTGTTTGTTTAATGGCTTACCTAGTAGTAGCTGCTTAAATAAACTAATACGCTTTTCTGATTTGTGAAAGTATATATTCCATGTTTTGACTCATATTGACACCAACCACAAAGAAAGTTTATAAGAGGGTCTGAGGCAGGGAGTGGTTTCTCAGATCACTGTACAGAAATCAGCAGCCTCAGATAAGCTTGTCCTATGGTGATGACTGTAGTTTATTGGTAAAGCATGTTCCACATCCTACATTCTGGGGTCTTGTTAACTTTTGCAATAAGTCAGCAAGACCCTTCTAACATCAGGCGAGAAAACTCAGCAGAATAGATGAAGTTTCCAGATTGGCTGGCTCTTTTTTGTTCAACAAAGTATTTTTTTATTTCCCCTTTAAAATAAAAATTGTTACTGGGGTTAGTGGTGTGGTAATTGTTAAGCTTAACTACTTTGTAATTGAGTCTTGAATTGATAGAATTATAGATTTTGTCTCTAGCAGTGCATGTGGGATGCTGTTTTAACTTTTTCCTTGTTACATAACTTTGGCATCATATTTTGCAGTGCATACTGAAGAATTGTCTGTCTCATCACGTATGTGTGTGTATTAAGCTCTGTAACCATATATTATAGCATTTGATACTGTAACATGTATCACATTTCTTTATTGTGCTCGGTTGTTGCCGTTAACAGTAAATGTAATGTCAATTCTATTTAGAAAGAAGAATGGTTATGGAGTTGCTGAATTTCACTGTTCCCCCTCACCACATGCTGTCCAATTATATTTGAGCACTGTCTGTATTGTACAAGATTGAAGAAAGCCCCATGAGGATTCTGATTAGCTAAGGAGGAAAACCGAATGTTGATGGTACTACTTAGCAATACTGAATCAAATTCCTGTGCGTACCCAAGCACAACTGAAAGGGAAAGTAAGGAAGATCATTTTTTAGGTCCCTAACTTCATACTGTTGTGTAATTTTTTTGTGTTTCAGTAAAGCTTTAAATAGGTTTAGGGTTCATTTAGCCATCCTGTGTGTAAGTGCCTTTGGGAATATTTAATAACTGCTTTTTGGTAGGCCAAGAGGCAACTGCTCAGTTTGTCCCTTATTTCAGAGTGATGTGTTGAAGGAAAGTCTGCCTCCTACAATGAATTATGTTAAGGTCCCAGCATCCTTTAGCATGTGGTCGGTTTCCAGGGCTGCCTTCTTTTTTATTCTTTCTGTTTTTTAAAGAAATACCATAGTGGGAATTTTTTTTTTTTTTTTTTTACAGATTTGAGAATGAATTGTTCTTTTTATGAAACTTTGTTTGTAGTGGAGTTTAGCTCATAGAAGAGTAACAGCTGCTTGCACCTCCCTTCATATAAAATGCTTACTTTTAATTGGCCCCTTAGTCACCTTCCGAGACAAAGGCGGCTATTTATCTACGACCTGTCTGGGTCCTAAAGCAAGAAGTTTCCATTTTGTGGTATTGATGATTTCACTTATACATTACAGGTTTAATGCATGGTATTATTTTTATTTTTATTTATTTTTATTTTTTTGGTACTAGTTTTGGACCAATCGAATACAAAGGCCCCATGAGTGCTGTGTACATTGAGAAGTTTGTCCGCCGGGTGATGAAACCACTTCTCTACATCCCATCTCAATCAGAATTACTAGATTTTCTCTCAAACTACGAGGTACCTGCCTTTCCTATCTCCTCCCATTCCCAAGGCCTTTCACTGGGTTGTGTTTGATTGTTGGTATTAAAAGGTGTTTCTTTTTTTCATACCTCTTGATTTGAAGCAATTAAAAGAGCACATCGTAGAGAAGCCCAGTCAAATGCTTCTTGAGAAGTGAGTATAGAGAATAGAATACTTGCAAAATCTTGTCTGTTTTTTGTTTGGGAATTTTCAGCAAATGTTCAGTTTATCTCACAGTTAACTTAGAGTTGGTGAGAATTAACTTACAATTTATATGGAGCTGAGGATTATTTTACTATGAGATATCTGGTTTTTCTACTCAGCTATAGTTTAGTTGTTTTTTTTTTTTAAACTGGAAATATGTTCCCATTAAATGCACACCTATTTCAAGGTCTTATTAATAGAGGGTTCCTAACGTGGCTTCTCTCCCGCTTCCTAATTGCCGGCTTCAAAGCCTGGGAAATTGTTTTTATAGATCTTAAATGAGTGGTCAGGACAGCTTACTATTGAGATACCAGTATAAAGTTTAAAATAATCTTAATAAATTGTTCCCCCCCAAAAATTCACTGGTACAAGTATAAAATCATGCTTGGGTACAAGTAAAAATGATATGTAGGTACAACAAAATTAAGACTGTAAGAACCTGGTAGAGATGAAAACCTTATGAGGCTAAACCTCACTAATTTAGAGTTAAGTGATTGTCTCTGCATTACCTTTTACCTTTTGCCTTTTATATTTTGAGTAGTTTGTAAATTTTTTTCACCAGAACATTATTTACAGCTTTTTTCAATCATGTTAGAAATACTATTTACATGTTAACTATTAGCAGATTCCCCAAGCAGCAGTGTTAATATCTGGTTATTCTGCTTGTAGTTCTTGGATGTGTAACAGAGTAAATGCTTCCTTAATCTTATCTGGATAAAGGATGGATTTCCTTGTGCCTCACGGGCCTGTCTCCTGTCCTGCCTAGCCAGGCTAGGGGCTGGGAAGCTATGCAAGGAGGCAGGGGCACCTGGGCTTAGTCCCTGTGGCAGCACCAGGTGGGCCTGTGATTTGGGGCAGGTTATTTACCTGCTGGGCATTAGGAGCCCAGGGTAGGGTGTTCTAGAGAGTGCTTTTAATTCTTAAGTGCTATGATTTTGTGAGAAGTGAATTTTCATGTAGATTTGCAGTAGATAGAAGGCAAATCTGTGTGACCTCTGATAGTTAAGTATGAGCTTTAAGCCTCCACTTCATCATCTGTAAAACAGGGATAAACAAGATAAGACAATAAGACAGAAAATGCGTAGGATATAGTCCTGATAATGAAAACTTGTCATCAGTAAAAATGACATCGTGGAAAAAATCGGATACTTAGTGCCATTGGGACAACTTTAAATGTGCATAATATCTGCTGGAATTCCTTACTTGCATGAAAAACCTTTTGTTTGTTTCTTGTGTAATTAATGTTTCCAAAAATGACCTGCAAGGACCGAGTTGGTTACGCTCTGTATTAGACTTTTTGTGGAATACTGTGTCTCAATTTTGGCTGATAACCTTTGATTTTTCTTCAATTTTTCACCCAATTGCTTCTAAAAAGAAAAGAGAAAAGGGAGAGGTGCTGGGGAAGTTAGTAAATATACAGCATGTTTACTCTTCCAAAAAACGTATGTAAAGAATTGAGATTATTTAGCCTCATAATAAGAGGACTGAGCGGGAGGCATTATTGTTATTTTCAGGCCTATCAGAGATTTGTAACAAGAAAGTTTTGAGCCAGTTTTTCTGCTTGTGTTCTTAGCAGAGGTCAGGTGATAAAGTAGAAGGAGGACTCAGCTAGAATTCCAGAGGCCTGTGTTTTAGCCCTGCCTTAGCATATCTCTATTTCTGCGTATTGCTCAGATTCCTTGTCTCTACAATGAGGGAGTTGGCCCAGATAACCAATCCCTACTGACCCTTTTGATTTTGGTGAAATTTAGAGGTTGGAAACAGGCAGAACTGAAGAAGGTTCTGAAGTTTTTGGTTGGGAAAGCATTTCTGAGGGAATGCCCTTGAAAATCTATGTCAGAATTCTTTCTAATCCTTTTTTTCTTTATTGTCTCTCAGATGATTCTAGTGTTCTCTCTAGTTGTATCTGCAGGAGAGAGAAACACATTTATAACTGAGCAACAAGGATATGAGGCCTTACCTGCAGCCTTTGCATTGTTTGAATCTGCTTTTCAGCAGTGCTTTCAAAGATTATACTCCAAGTATTGACACTGGGTTCACATCAGACTCCTTGATGTGCCGATTACATGACTCAAGACTGTGTTTTGGCAGCCCACTTAGGGTGATGTACCACAGTGGTGTGATTGGTTTGCCAAGATTGCCTTTAAAATGGGAACTGAAAGAGTGTTGCCAAGACAGGACCTCTCTGTCGCTTCTGTCAGTCTTTAAAATGGCTTTCTCCCAGAAGCTTACATAGCTTTTCTCATGTTGGTATCATCGTTTGCTGGGCTTCTCACTGAGATGAAATTGTCAGGGTGGCCAGAGACAATACTTGATTCATAGGACTTCTGTGAGAGGACTGGAGTCATCAGGCACTTGTGAAACCACTCATCTTGTGACGCATACCAAGTGATACTTGACAGAAAGAGGCTGCATTCTCTGTGTGAGATAACAAAGACAAAATTGCAGATCCGGAAGTGAAACCACTGTCATGATTTTTACAGTTAAATAAGTAGTATTAGAAAGCTAAAGGAGTTTTTGGATGCCCTGCCCTAGAGCACAATTTGTATTTGGATATTCATCTCAATTAGGGCGTCTCAGCCTCAGCACTATTGACATTTGGGGTCAGATAATTCTTTGTCATGGAAGGTGGTCCTGTGCATTGTGGGGTGTTTGTTAACATCCCTGGTCTCCACCCACTGGATGCCAGTAGCACCCCACAGTTGTGACAACCAAAGTTGTCTTCAGACATTGCCAGATGTCCCTTTGGGGGGCAGATTTGCCTCTGGTTGTGAACCACTGTTCTAAATAATTTGGTTTCCCCAAATAAGGCATTAAATCATGTGCCCCGAGTGTTATTAATACACATCTTTCTTCATGTACTGCAATCTAATTGTTGAAACTTTGCTTATATTAGTGATAGTAGAGAAAAGAAGAAAATTAAACAGTGCTTTGACAAGAGAATTCTGGAGTATTATATGTGGGGTATTTGAGCCAGGAATGAGTTATATTGTTGTCAAAAGAGCTGTCCCTGATACTCAACTTTTTACTCAAACCATTTCCTCCCCCCCAAAAAAAATGTAAAACATGCATCTTACATATGTTAAGGAACGTGCTTATTTAAAGAAATCTTAGTATGAAAGATACTTGTTTTGGTCAAGAGCCTCATCTCCTAATTTCTATTTTTTATGCATTTGGATTTCAGTAACAAGTGTGTTTAAATTTAGGCATACCAAAATTAGGTCAAAATAATTATATATTTTTGTGGCCCTTCTGAGATTTCTTATAATAGCACAGAATATTTATGTATACTGAACTCTATTCATATATGGTTATATTGCTGTTATAAAGCGGGATGCTCTAATTGTATCTTGTTTTATATGTTTATAAATCCTGCAGGTGAATGCTTTCAAAATATATTTCAGATGATTTTATATTGAATTGTCTAGAAGAGTAGAAGCTTTTAACAAATGGGAAATAGTTGATTTGGCTTGGATATCTCAGACCTACACAAATCAAATTTTAATCATTAACCATAGTTTTATGTTTGTAAAATATGACTCTGAGCCCAGATGCAATTTCTAAGTAAATTTTGCCTTTAATTTACTTAAACATTGCAGAAAGACATTAAAGAGTGAATGTTCTAAGTACAAACTATAAATTCTGAAATACTTTTATCGTTATTAGCAAAGAAATAATGAGTAAACCATGCACTAAAAAGTGCCCTTCATTTTCAAGTGCTTTTACTTCTGCTCTTCCCAACAGCTGTGGGAAATAGGTGGCGATTGTAGATCTTTTCAACAGATTAAGAAGCTGAGGTACAAAGAGGGTGTAATTCACCCTAAATGGAGACTGGATTTTCTGGCTACTAAAATTCTTGCTTGTGTACCATATTCCTTCCTTAAAGAAATGTTTAGGCCCCTGGGTTGAAGCTTCAGTATCTATCCAGAGGTAGGACTTGAATATTTAAATATTTTACATCATTTTTTAATCTTTCCATATTGTGGTAGAAAACCTTTGAAGATGTTGGCTTCTTAACCTACCTGTAATTTTTTTTCTGTCATTTTTTTAATCATTCCAAGAATAAATGGTGATAAAGGATGGGGCTGTGCTGTTAAACTGCAGACTTTTATGATTTCCTATTATTAATTGTTGGGTCATTGGCATTTTTTCTGCAGAACTGGGAGTATTTTATGTATGGGAATCACAATACTGAACAGAGTGGAGTCTAGAATTTTGTTCCCTGATATGCACTAAAATGACACGTGTCTTATAAATACTGAATGTAGCTAAAAACTGAGGTGAACTTGCCAGTGGGTATTACAAAGGCAGATTGAGAGCTTTAAGTCATCTCATTGCAAACCATGTTAGGAAATTTTACCTCTTTCACATACTCCACCCACAGAATCCCTCTTCCTGGAGAATTCTTTCTGTCTATTTGAGATATAGACAGGAAAATGTTGTTTATTAGTTGTTGACAACATCGTCAAACAGGACCCAGTGCCATTTTTATCTTGGTGGACATTAAGTTAATCAGAAAGGGAAGAGGGCTAAATAATGGTAATGTAATTTTCAAAATCACTTGTTTTATGGCTCTTCTAATTTCAGTATTTTTAGGCATCATTTGTTCCAGATATTTGTAGCTTCTCCATCAGTCATGCTTTCCTTTTTAATTTTTAAAGCTCTTGTCAGTATAAGCTGATTTGTACCTTATAATCTACTGACAAAATACCAACAGTTTTGTTATTTAGAACCCTTATCTTGTATCTGCAGCTGAAGTATTTTCCAAATACTTAAGTGACTTTCTATAATTTATCCATTTAAGACAGTGATTTAGCATACATCCATTTTTTATTCATAGCAGTTTTGGTAAACCAAATTGTTTTAAATTTAAGTGGGGTGAGAAGAGGCTTGGGAATCTTTTGGGAGGGTTGCTGGGGAGACACATCTGGTATTATATTGTTTGTAAGTAAAATTCTACTAGAATGTTGAGCAAATAGATAATCTTTTCTGTCAATTCAAAATTTTATAGCACAGTGGATGAAATATTTGTATATTTTCTTGGTGTGAGTTGACATCAATGCAGAAATATTTCAAGTACTATTGAGTAAAAACATACCGAGGAACTATTCTCATGGCCACTAGAGGGTGTGTAGACCATCTGCTGAAATTTATACCACACTGCAGACGGTGCCCACTTAGGAAAGTAGTTTATGCTGAGGAGGATTTGCTGGCCTAGCAATGCTGCTTCCTGTAAATAGTCTGTTTTCAACCTCCTCATGGTAGCAGGTGCTGAATCAACTGTACATCATGGCATGGCATTAAAAACACACAAACTGGGTCAAGTTATAATTTAGTACTCATTATGTATTGTTCTTTGCTAAATTGTAAATTTGATGGAAGAGCTTTGTCATATTTCTCTTTTACCCCATTGATTCATTAACAAATGTTTCTTGTTTACTTGCTCTGTGCAGGCCTTCTCTGAGCTGGCAATGTGGTGATGAACGAGAGGCAGGGTCTGTTTTGTGGAGTAAAGTCCAGTAGGAGAGAGAGACAACAGGCAGGAAACCAATGAGCAAAGTAGTTTCAGATGATAAGTGCCGTGATGAAAAATAAAGAAGGGCAAGGTGATAGTATAAGGGCCATAGATGTGGCTATTTTAGAAGACAGGGAAGGCCCCTCTGACGGGATAACATTTGAGCAAAAAACCTAGTAAAGTGAAGTTTATTTGATGGGACCTCTCCCTGAGGAGATTTGGAGAAAGCAAGTTCCCGCAAATGGGAACACTAAGTGCAAAGATGCTGAGGAAGGTACAGGGTGGGGGTGGGGCCGAGCTGAAAGAACAAATGGAGGAGAGGTAGGAGATGAGGTTGGGGGTGTCTCACTGCCCTCCTATGTCCCCATGAAACCTCTGATTGGTTGGACAAATGAAGAGAAAAGGAACCCTGACAGCTGAGCTCCTTAGGAGTGTTGTTCATTTGATAGCGGCTTAAGCTACTGGGAGTGAACTAAAAGAAACACTGCGGGTTAGAAGCTGGGGTCAGGATGATCTGTGCACATTTGTAAGCATCAGAGTGAGGAGGGATAACATGCGTAGCAGCAGGGCTTGAAAATAAACTTAAGGTACCTGGTCCATTGTCAGTCTGGCCTATTTGCAAGGCCAGGTCATCCAAAACAGGGCCCCAAAAGGAATTGAGTACAGTTAAACAGGGTTAGAGTTATCTGCTTTGAATCAGCCTATGAATTTATTTGCAGCTGAACAAGAGTAGGGCCTAGACCTGGAAAAGTCTGTGTACATATGCATGTGCATTTTGTTCACTAAATCATCCCTCTTTCCAGATTTAAGAAAAACTGTAGAAGGATCTCTGAAATATATGTAGCTAATTTGTAATAATTTCTCAAATAATGATACTGCTTGGGGAAATGTCATAAAATTTATTTTATCAAAAGCATAAGCAGAGCCAGTTGAATAACTTAAATGGTAATTTGCAGTAGGAATAAACAGATAACTGTTACCTCACTTTATTTCATTTTTTTTGCTATTTTGAAGTATCAATTAGAATTTGTTCTCTTGGCAATGAGGTTGTTTTGTATTCTGTGCTGAATTTCTTTTGTCTAACTACTTGAAAATTTTGATACCAATTCTTGTGAAGATAGAGGCTACTTCATTCAAGCTGTATATGAAAACTGCAGTGGTGATACCATTGATAAGAACAAGCATTTACACTGTAGGAAACTGTCCACAAAGGACACTTGCAAATGGTCCAGCCTTTATTCATTTTTAAAAGTTTGTTTTGGATTTCCTTTGGAGACTCCGAATTCAAATTTATTTTACTTCCATTAATATGTGCCCATGTGTGTATCATATACACATATGAAGTTACATACATGCATGTAGATCTATACATGTTTATGGGACATGTATCCACTTTTGTGCAGCCACCTAAGATAATGTAATATGAACAGACCTAAAATTCACCTTATTTAATTTCTAGCCATGGAACTTTTATTAGTATTTAGAATTAATTTACTCCATTTGATTTGGGGAGTTTGATAAGAATTTAGAGAAATTTAAGTGGGTTTTTCGATTTTCTTTCTATTAGTTTACATTTTTGTTATCTTTGTGTCCAATATTATCTAATGACTAGATTTCTGAAGATTTTGTTTCCCTTTGTTCTTGGTAGGAAAGCTTATTACACTGTCATAGTATGGCTTTAAGCCTTAAAAACCCAAATACTATGTAATCCTACTCTAAACACATTCTAGATTGACTTGTTAAAAACATTTTGAAGGAGTAGAGCAAAAGAAAATCCTGTTTTTAATAACTTTGCTTTCTGATTTCCTCAGTTGTTTGACCAACTGGTTATCTGCTTGCTCTTTTAGATGTTAGAATTAAACATTCTGACCTATCTAGGTTCTGTCAGCCTGAAAACCATTTGATTTATTTAAAATTGAGAACAAGAAAGTGGTTTAGATAGCACACTCCATTATAGGTCAGATGTATCTTCTTTTATACAACATATTAATTTTAAATTTCACCAACAGCTTAACTTTTTGATGTGATTTTTGTCCCAATAATCAAATAAGCTCTACAGTTGTTTATTAGGAGCATTGCCAAGTGCTTTGGGGCTAGAGAGATGGATTCTTTATACTTGTCTGGCACTGAGTTGTTCATTGGGCTCATTCTTCAGAGTCATCCCATGAGGAATTGTCCCTGTTTGACAGATAAGGAGACTGAGGTTTCACAGTGAAGGGGTCACCTGGAGTCATTCATTCAGCTGATAGAGCTTGGACTGGAGTTCAGGTCTTCTGACTGCAAGCCCAGCCCTCTTTCTTCAGGGGCTTCACAGTTTGGTCTTTGAGGTAGAGAATAATTATTACAAAAACAAAAACAACCCCCCCCCCCCCCCACAGAATGAGTGCCCCAGGCCTTCAAAGAAGGAAGAAATTATTCCAAGCAGGAAGGCAGAATGTAACTGGTAGGGGAGAGTTAATTGATTTGACTGAATGGAGGGCCGTGTGCTAAGCTTAGAGAAATGGGATGAGCCGATGGGGTTTTGTGGTGGTGGAGGAGTGGGAGGTGGGACCCCTGCAGATTGACCTGATGACAGAGGAGGGTTGCTACAGCCAAACAGATTTAACCTGATTTCAAGCAAGTGTAAAGTTTGTTTGTAGTGAGTTAGAGGAAGTAATTGAGGAAACCTAAGAAGTGTTACCAAAAAAAAATTACTGATACAGCATGACTGAAGTTGTTAAACAAAAGCAAGTGAGTACCTGAAATTGACGGTAAGGTTTTGAGCTATTGGTCTAGGAGAACTGTGCCGTCTGCAGAGGGTGGAAAGAAGCACCTCCCTAGGGAGAGAGAAGGCTGTTTCAGCTTTGAATTGCCCCTAAGGACCTCTGTGCCATCCTGTAAAAAGCTGCTGTTTGGACATATCCTTCCTTACTTGTAGTCTAAATGGAGAGAAAGGTCAGCCCAACCTGCAACCTTTCTCTTGTGTTAGGCTTTTTTTAAAACATGAAATGCAACTAAATGCAGTATTTTCATATTTTAATTGCATGTTGTTCTTGTTTCCGAATATCCTCCGTTACACAGTTGCCAGCCAAGTTTCAGTGACCTAATTCTGCTTTTGTTTCTACAGCCTGGAGTACTTGGCTACTTTGAGTTCAGTGGCTCACCCCAGCCTCCTGGTTATTTGACATTCTTCACTTCAGCATTACATTCATTAAAGAAAGGTAAAAGTGATCATATTAAGACATATTTTAATAGAAACACATACATATTGATGTTATCTTCTTTTGCATATGTTATGATTATGATTGTAATTTTAAAAGTTGATTTGCTTGATTCCTTTCCTCGTGTTTATAATAAATGATGTCATTGTTTATGTTCCATCAGTAGCAAACAGGAAGTGCTGTATTATTTTAAATGTTCAACTTTTTAAAAACATAGCTTGATCATACTTTGCAATTTTATGTTTTGCATTTAAAATGTGTTATACCTAATTATTTTTTTCATGTAGTTATAAGTTCTAGTCAAAGTTTTTAGTGGCTATACAATCTGTTGGTTACGTATATTATGAATTAGTAATCCATTTTCTTTGAGAAGTATTTTTGCAAGTGTAAAAGTCATGACACATGGCGTATTTAGAAAATAGAAATTACTTACAAAGCTTGGTGACCAGTTTCATTATTCTCAAATCCATATATTTTTGTACTTAGTTGAATCATATGAGGTCTTACTTTTTAAATTAAACATTGTATCATACCCATTTTTCCATGTTGCTTCATTCTCTTTCTAGCAGTCACTGCTTCCAAGTCCTATCAGTTCACTATCAGATACTCTTTCATTTGTTTGCATGTCTCCATCTCCTTTGGTGCCACTCTGGTCCAAGCCCCTCCTTCCTGCACCTGGGCTATGCCATGGACACTTACCTGGTATCTACGTTTGCCCCTTTTCGAGCCACTCTTCACCTGGCTTGATAGTCATAAAATATAAATCCCAGCTCACATCACTCCTCTGCTTCAAACTCTTCATGGTGGGCCACTACACTTAGGAAAAAATCTAAAATCGTACCATTGCCTCTGACCTCTTCTGTCTCATCTGTGCCCTTTGAGCTCTGACAGACTGGCCTTCTCCATGTTCCTTGAGCTGGCCAAGTTCTCCCTCACACTAGACCTTTGCATGTGCTGGTTCTTATGCCTGGAATGCCTGCATGCATGTGCTTGCACACACACACACACACACACACACACACACACTTACCTGGTCCCTAGGGCCCAGCTTAATATCATTTCCACAATCTAAATAACTGGTGCCTCCCCACCCCCATCTAAATTGGGTACGCTGTTGTTTTTCTTCATAACACTTAACACAACTTTTTGTTGTGTATTTAATTATGAGGTGATTGTTTAATGGCTGTCTTCTTCCCCAGACTGAAATCTCTGAGGGTAGGGACAACATGTCTTCAGTTTAGTGTTCTTTCTCCAGAGCTTGGCACAAAGCAGGGGTTCAACCAGTATTTGCCAAATGAGCGATCAGATTAATGGCTATATTTCCCCCCCAGTAGTTCAACCAAAAGAATATAACCATCCTTTTATTACTTGCTTCAGTGTTTTGTTTTGTTTTATGGGGTATATTAAAACTGTATGCCATCTTTTTTTGTTTGGGGAGTATTGGGGGAGGAAATCAAGTTGTCACTTAAGTATGTTTTCTGTCCGCTTGAAAGACTTTGTGCTGCACAGCTTCAAGTAACTAAGAAGACTTAGCAAATCAAAGTTTGAACTAACAAAATACTGCCAACTTAAATAAGCTTAAGAAGCAGACATTCACAACTCTTATGGAAAATTAAATAAAGCTCTTCAAAGAAAAGACCTCAACAAGATTATGTATGAAAGGATGACCTAGAGTCGTTCATTAAAAGTTCCTGAGCAAAGAGAGCATTTCGAGATTGTGGAATGATGTTTGGTTATCTATAGTTAGCTCACATTGTGTGCTGTATGCCCTGTTAGTAAGAAATAAGTCATTCATCTTAAGTAGTTTTTTTAAGAGATTTCAAAGGTTTGTGGGAAAACCTTTCCAAGTGTGCGACAGTATCTTTTTTCTTCTCTCTTCTTCTTCTTTTCTTTTTTTTTTAAAGCAAAGAAAGGTGATAAATGGGTAAAAATTACTTGAAGGTACAAAATGAGCCTCTTTGGTCAAATCGCTACTTTTGACAAACAAGTACATGAAAGTTCTTCTCAGAATAAATGTAGTCTGATTTACCTTTACCACATTTCTTCCCTATCTTGTGATTCTAGTTGGGGCTTATAAAAATCCTGTTGCAGGTGTAAGATTTGTCCTAATTACTCCTTTTCCACCCCATTTTTATGGATAAGCTCCCACTTAAGTTTGATGAACCATTTTTAGATTGGGTGTGATGATTTTCCATAATATATGCACTACGAAGGATTATCTAAAATAAATCTTGCCTTGGGCCATCTGGATTTTTTCCCTTTTCTTTCTCCTATCCTCGAGTCAAATGGTACTTTACTTATGAATAGCAGATGTGTGGTAAGAGAAACATATGCATGGCATGCTTTTTTTTTTAATGGTACGTTTTCAAATGTAAATTTTAGGTCAGTGTCATGTTTAGATTGTATATACAAATCGAAGCCTGAGAAACATTTGACACACTTAACATTTGGTTATAGAGAGCTTAACTAAAGAAGTGTTTAGACTGTTGTGGTAGAAAGCAGACGTCGTGATTCAGAAAACTACAAGTGTTTACAAAATGCACGTGTCTTTCCATTGCTGCAATGATTTATTTTTAGTTGTCTTAGAAATAGGCAGGATGTTCTCTGAGTCTTTCATTTGTTTCTTGAAGCTAGCTGGTCATCCATCTGTGAATATTTTGAGAGCTTACCACTTATCAAACATCATGACTTAGAACTACAGTACATGCTAAGAAGGAAACTCATTATAGGAACTTAGGGTTTAGTTGTAATATCTGGTTCTATGGTACCTTATCACTCCCTTAAAAGTGTTTGTATGAGGTTTGATACTGTTAAACATTAAAAAAAAGGAAATTAGGGGAAAATCATTTACCACCTCAGGGCTCTTGGATTAACTGCTTACTTTCTCTGTTTTTCTTAACGATTTCTTTCTTCTCTCTTAACCATTGTCATTTACCTGTTGATTCAGCCTTAGTGCTGAGCTGTCAGTTTATGTAAGCCCACCTAGTAGGTGGTAGGGACAGTAACCCTTTGTTACATTTCTGCCCATTGTTTTCCTAGCCTTTTTACTTTTATTATTTTTTATATAATAATTTTATATTTTCATGTTGTTGAATCTGTGGTTCTTTTTCTTGATTTCTTTTTCCTGCAAAAAATCTGACCAATAATTAGTTTATTTCCTTCTTCCTTTTCAGTTTGAAAATATATGTAGTACTTTACCTAGAATTTACTTTGGCTTAAAATATAAAGCACACACACACAAATATAGAGTACAATTGATTTTTGCCCCCAGTAATTGGCTGATCAGTTAGCAGTATTTACAAAATGATAATTCCTTTCTTCCTCATTTTGATGATGCCTTCATCACAAAATACATTCTTACATGCAGTTGAGTCTGTACCACATTTTCTCTTCATCTAAGTATCTATTCTTTTTTTAAATTTTATTTTAAAATTTTGGTAAAATATATAACATAATCATCTTAACCATTTTAAGTGGACAATTCCGTGACCTTAAATACATTCACATTACTGTGTAACTTTCACCACTATTTCCAGACTCTCTTCATCATCCCAAAACAAAACTCATACTTATTTAGCAGTAACTCCTCATTTGCCTCTCCTCCCACCTCTGACAACCACTATTCTGCTTTCTGTCTCTATGGCTTTGCTTATTCTAAGTAATAATAAACCACATTTTGTTTACTGATGCATCTATTGATGGACACTCGGGTTGCTTCCACCTTTTGGCTAATGTGAAAGTGAATAATGCTACGATGAACATTGGTGTGCAAATATCTGTTTGAGTCCCTGCTTTCAATTATTTTGGGTGTATACTTAGAAGTGGAATTGCTAGGTCATATGGTAATTCTGTATTTAACTTTCTGAGGACAGGATAACTGTTTTCCACAGTGGCTGCAGCATTTTGCATTCCCACCAACAGTGTACAAAGTGTTCCTATTTCTCTGCATCCTTGTCAACACGTGTTATTTTCAGTTTTTTTAATAATGGCCATTCTGATGGGTATAAAGTGGTATCTCGTAGTTTTAATTTGCATTTCTCTAATGCCTAATGGTGTTGAACATCTTTTCATATAATTGCCCATTTGTATATCTTCTTTGGAGAAATATTTTTTCAACTCCTTGGCCCATTTTTTTGTTGTTGAGTTGTAGGATTTCTTTACATCTTCTAGATATTAAACACTTATCAGATATATGGTTTCCAAATATTTTTTCCAGTTCTGTAGGTTGTCTTTTCATTTTCTTGATAACTTCCTTTGATGCACAAAAGTTTTTAATTTTGATGAAGTCTATTTCATCTGTTTTTTCTTTTGTTGTTTGTGCTTTTGTTGTAAAATCCAAAAATCCATTGCCAACCACATGGTCCTGAAGATATTTCTCTATATTTTCTTGTAAGAGTTTTATAATATTAGCTCTTTTTTTTTTTTTTTTTTTTTTTATTTTAAATCTTCATTTTATTGAGATATATTCACATACCACGCAGTCATACAAAACAAATCGTACATTCGATTGTTCACAGTACCATTACATAGTTGTACATTCATCACCTAAACCAATCCCTGACACCTTCATTAGCACACACACAAAAATAACAAGAATAATAATTAAAGTGAAAAAGAGCAATTAAAGTAAAAAAGAACACTGGGTGCCTTTGTTTGTTTGTTTCCTTCCCCTATTTTTCTACTCATCCATCCATAAACTGCACAAAGGGGAGTGTGGTCCTTATGGCTTTCCCAATCCCATTGTCACCCCTCATAAGCTACATTTTTATACAATTGTCTTCGAGATTCGTGGGTTCTGGGTTGTAGTTTCAGGTATCTACCACCAGCTACCCCAATTCATTAGAACCTAAACAGGGTTGTTTAAATTGCGCGTAAGAGTGCCCACCAGAGTGACCTCTCGGCTCCTTTTGGAATCTCTCTGCCACTGAAGCTTATTTCATTTCCTTTCACATCCCCGTTTTGGTCAAGAAGATGTTCTCCATCCCACAATGCCGGGTCTACATTCCTCCCTGGGAGTCATATTCCACGTTGCCCCGGGAGTCATATTCCACGTTGCCAGGGAGATTCACTCCCCTGCATTCACTTTTGTATAATTTATCTAAACATCTATATGCCATGATGAAAAATAAATTTAATTAGGGAGTGTTCTGGGTTGAATGGTGTCCCCCAGAATTCATATCTACTCAGAACCTGTGACTGTGACCTTATTTGGAAATAGGGTCTTTTTAGATGTAATCAAGTTGAGAACATACTTAACTAGAGTGGAACCTAATCCAATATGACTGGTGTCCTTAAAAGAAAAGGGAAATGTGGACACAAAGACAGACACACAGAGAAGGAAGAGACAACCACGTTAACAATGGAGGCAGAGATTAAAGTGATGTGTTTGCCAGCCAAGGAACGCCAAGGATTGCCAAGGATTGCCAGCGGCCCGGAGAAGCTAAGAGACAGGCATGAAGGAGTTCTCCCTCAGAGCCCGCAGAAGAACCAACCTTGCTGACACCTTGATTTGGGACTTCCAGCCTGCAGAACTATGAGGCCATAAATTGCTGTTGTTTTAAGCCACGCAGTTTGTGGTAATTTGTTACAGCAGCCCTAGGAAAATAAGACACATCTGTAAACCATTCAGCCTGGAGGGATGAACATGTGCAATTCTGGTTCTGCAAGCTCTGCTGCATTAACACTTAAGGGCACTTGTTTCCTGCTTAATGGAAGAACTGGTTGCTAGACAGGGAGGAAAAAAACTAGGAAAGAGAAGAGGATAAAAGGAGAACAACAAAGGTCCCAACTGGATCCTTTTCTGCCCCATGGAAAGCAGACTCCTTTGGGAATGTTTGAGAAGGGTTTTAAATAAAACCTAAAGATTTATTTAACTTGTGGTTGAATAGAAATTAAGACCAAAAATATTTAATTATAAATGATAAATTGTTTTATGTTTACTGCAGTAAACTATACACGTAACAAAGGTGAGACAATTAAATTACGAGAATAAAAACCCAGCACTCAATTCAAATGAGCAGAGTAATTGCAAAGCAATTCCAGGTTACATAAAGTAACCTGTCAATGAAATCTAAACTAGAAACCACCAATGTTGTCAGATAATGGCATTATTTGTTCTTTTCATCATAACCATGTTTCCACTATATCTGAAACACAGCAGGTCAAATATTATGAAAATGCAAAGGTTACTAGTAACTGTAATTGATTGAAACTTTTTTTTCAAAATTGCATTTATAATAAAAATCATTAAAGTGAGGGAGAAGCTATCACCATTCCACAAATATAATTTAAATATCAATAATATTTTGCCATTTTTAAAAAAATTTGAAGACTGAAGTATGAAAACATAGTTTATTTTCTCATCCAGACTTTCGTAACTTATTTTTACAAAATAGCAGACAAAATTTGGTTCTTTATATTAATTCAGAACATGTAATACATATTCTGAATGTAATACATACAGCACGCATAAGTTATTATAAACACACAGCAGTTTCAGCATCACTTAAACAGCAATCATGTTTGTCACATAATTAGGAATTCATCAGGAGATAAACATTGCTTTTATTTTGAATATGCAAATAGCCTTTGACGCTTTATGTTAACCAGTATTTACAAAAGCTAGTCTAAAAACACAACCACCTACAAAAGTGATGAGCTTTAGGATACAATTTTGCTATCATGCCATAATAAAAGACTTAAAATTATAGAAAGCCAGAGAAAGTGAAACATTTCAGTGCAATTGCTGTAGGTGGAACTACCTAATTGTGATTTTAAGATATATGGTCTGGGAATCCAAAAGACATCCTTTTGAATCTTCAGTTGTTGGTTTTTTTTTTTATGATCCAACCATTTCTAGATCCAAGTTAGAGTTATGCCTCTTAATCATCTAACTGTGATAGAGGGAAGTTGCATAGGGACTTTCTTCATCTCTGCTCTCTTCTTTTAGTTTCTTGGCTGCCTGTGTTGATAACTTTATCTGCAAGTCTAGTCTCTGCAGAAAATCTCTGGCTGACACCTCCTCGGGCTGTATAGGCTGAACGCAGGATTCCTGAGGACTGGGAGGAGGTAGGTCCTCCCCAGCCACCACTGGCTGTTCTTCAAGAGAAAGACTGCTGTCAACAGTTTCCTTTTCTGGAGAATCGATTGAGTTAAGTCCATTAAACAACAAAGGCTTCTCTGATATAATTGGGATGTTCAAAGTTTTCTTCAGAAATATACAGTCATTGGTAAACAGTTTATTTGCCCTTTTTATTTGCTCCATCTGATTGTGGAGGAAAAAGAATTTATTCACGATCTTGCAAGAACAGACACAGCCAGAAACGTGGCTGGCACGCTGAACAATAGACTATAATATTAGCTCTTATATTCAGGTCATTGATCCATTTTGAATTAATTTTTTGTGTTTGGTGAGAGGTAGGGGTCCATATTCGTTCTTTTGCATATGGATTTCTGGTTGTCCCATACCATTTGTTAAAGAGATTATTCTTTCCCCATTGAATGGACTTGGAACCCTTACTGAAAATCACTTGGCCGTAGATGTATGGATTTATCTCTGGACTCTCAATTCTGTTCCATCGGTCTGTATGTCTGTCCTTAAGCCAGTAGCACACTCTTTTAATTACTGTAGCTTTATAGTGAATTTTGAAATCAGAACATGTGAAACTCCAACTTTGTTCCTCTTTTTCAGATTGTTTTGGCTATTCAGGGGCCCTTGCAATTCCATGTGAATTTAAGAATCGGCTTTTCCATTTCTGTGGGGAAGAAAAAAAAAAGGCTAGTGTAATTTTGATAGGGGTTATATTGAATTTGTAGATTTCTTTAGGCAGTTTTGACATTTTAACAATATTAAGTCTTCTAGTCTGTGAACACAAGATGTCTTTCCATTTATTTATGTCTTTAATTTCTTTCAGCAATGTTTTGTAGCTTTCAGTACACAAATCTTTCGCCTCCTTGGTTAAATTTATTCCTGCATATTTTATTCTTTTTGATGCTATTATAATTGGAATTGTTTTCTTGATTTCCATTTGGGATTGATCTTTGCTGTTATATGGAAAAACAACTGATTTTTGTACTCCTTAACTTTGCAAAAATCATTTATTGGTTCTAGTAACTTCCTTGTGGATTCTTAGGGATTTCTGTATATTAGATCATGTCATCTGTGAATAGGGGATAATTTTACTTCTTCCTTTCTAATATGGTTGCCTTTTATTTCTTTTCCTTGTCCAATTGCTCTGGCTAGAACTTCTAGTACAATGCAGTATAATGGTGGTGACAGCTGGCATCCTTGTCTTTTACCTGATTTTAGGGGGAAAGCTTTAGTCTTTCACCATTGAGTATGATATTTTCTGTGGATTTGCATAAATGCCTTTATCATATTGAGAAAGTTCCCTTTTATTTCTAGTTTTCTTAGTGTTTATATCATGAAATGATGTTGGATTTTTGTCATGCCTTTTTTGCATTCTGTTGATGGTGATATATTATGTTGATGGATTTTCTTAGGTTTAACCATCCTTCTATTCCTGGAATAAGTTCCACTTGATCATGGTATATAATCCTTTTAATATACTGTTGGATTTGGTTTGGCCAGTATTTTGTTCAGAATTTTTGCAGTGATACTCATAAGGGATATTGGTCTATAATTTTCTTTTGCTGTCTTTATCTGGCTTTGGTATCAGGGTAATACTGGCCTCATAGATTGAGATAGTGAGTAATCCCTCCTCTTCTATTTTTTGGAAGAGTTTGAGAAGGATTGGTGTTAAATCTTCCTTAAATGGTAGGGTAGAATTCACCAATGAAACCGTCTGATCTTGGGTTTTTCTTCATTGAGAGGTTTTTAATTCCGTCTTTTTACTTATTATAGGTGGGTGTTGAGATTTTTTATTTCTCCTTGTGTCATATTAAGCAATTTATATGTTTTAAGGAAGCAGTTACAAAGCTAAAATACAATAATACAGGATTTTATATTTACCTATGTAGTTAACCTTTATTCTGTATTTCTTATAGCTTCAAGATACTGTCTAGTCAGTGTCTTTTATTTCAGCCTCAGTGACTTACTTTAACATTTTTTATAGGGGAGTCTTGTGGTAATGAACTTGTTTAGCTTTTGATTCTCTGTAAATGTCTTAATTTCTCCTTCATTTTTTAAGGATAATTTTGCTGGATATGGGATTCTTATTTGACATTTTTTTTTCTTTAAGAACTTTAAATATGTCATCTCTCAGTCTTCTTGTGTCTGTGGTTTCTGATGAGAACTCGACTGTTAATCTTATTGGAGATCCCTTGTATGTGACAAGTCACTTCTCTCTTGCTGCTTTCAAAATCCTCTCTTTCACTATATTTCCCTAAAATGTGTCTTGGTATTGATTTCTTAAGCGTTTGTCTTGCTTGGAGTTCATTGAGCTTCCTGGATCTGTGTACTCATGTCTTCCATTAGATTGGGGAAGTTTTCAGCCATTCTTTATTCAGATACTGTGCCCCTTTCTGTGTTGGCTTCTGGTTTCTAGTGATGTGTATGTTGGTACACTTGATGGTGTCCCACAGATTCCTCTGTTCATTTTTCCTCATTATTTTTTCTTTCTGTTCCTCACACTGGATACTTTCAATTATCTTGTCTTCAAGTTCACTGATTATTTCTTCTGCCTGTTTTAATCTGCCTTTAAAATCCCTCCAGTGAGTTTTTCATTTCAATTACTATACTTTGCAGCTCTGAAATTTATGTTTTGTTCCTTTTTATAATCTCTCTCTATTTTGTTTAGACAGTGTTTTAGTTTGCTAAGCTGTTCAGCCAGATACCATGAAATGCATTGGCTTTGACTATGGGAATTTGATACATTACAAGCTTACAGTTTTGAAGCTGTGAAGATGTCCAACTCTAGGCATCATGAAGATGCTACTCTTTCCTGAACTCCAGCTGTCAGAAATCCTGGATTCTGTCACATGGGAAGGCACATGGCCGTGTCTGCTGGTCTCTGTTCTCTACCAGGTTTCGTTTGCTTTCAGCTTCTTGCCTCCATGGCTTTCTCCCTGTCTGAATTTCATTTTCTTACAAAGGACTCCAGTAAGAGGATTAAGACCCACCCTGAATGAGGTGAGTCACAGCTTAGTAAGCTTAGTACAGATCCTATTTACAATGGGTCCACACCCACAGGAATGGGTTTACTTGAAGAACATACTTCTCAGGGGTACATACACCACAGACAGTGTTTTCCTAATTTTCTTTAGTTATTTGTATATGATTTCCTTTAGTACCTTGAAAATATTTGACAGTTGATTTAAAGTCTTTAGTGTTCCAGGATATGAGCTTCACCAGGGATGGTATTTGGAAAATTCTTTTTGTCCTATGAAAGGGCTTCTATTTTTGTATGTGTATTTTATAATTTTTTGTTGAGACCTGAGCATTTTGAGTATCATGTTGTTATAACTCTGGAAATATAGTTCTTCCACTCCTCTGGGATTCCTAGGTTTTTGTCGTTGTTGAGGATGGAAGCCTTTGATTTATGACTTTTTCCAAAATGTTTTTGCTCCCGAAGAGGAAATGGAAAGAGAAATGAGAAACAAAAAATACTGCCTCTTTAAGACTCCTCTGCCACTTTTGCACCCTTAAAGAGGCTCCCCCAGCAATCTGAAGAAGCTGATCAAAAGCAGCGATTAATGGTCAGATCACACATACCCAGGGTTTGGAGGACTAGGTCCTTCCAGGCCGTCCTGGCATCAGCAAGCTGCACTAAGAGCCCCGGCTACAGCCCCACTGTCTGCCTTGCAGTTTAGGGCTGAGGGGTGAAATTTACCAATAGTTACCACACTTTACCAGCTTCTTTCTCTAGCTACTTGTTGGAGCAGCTGCACAGTGTTTCACTGTACTCCAGAGTTTCAGCATAGTTGATTCAGGCATTTCCTGCCAGTTCAATAGTTGTTTTGGTATTGGGACTTATTCCTGAAGCTTCCAACTCCCCCATCTTCCCATAATCCTTTCCTAGGTATCTAATATTTGTGTGAATACATATGATTTCATTTTGTGCTTCATAAATTGCTTTTACCTGGTAAAGTTTAGACCCTACTTCCTCTGGTTCTTGTGTTTTGTGACATATTATTTTATATCCATACATGCCTTTGGCTGGATTTTGCTTAGACTTGTAATAAATGTATAAATTCACTTGGAGATGATTGACATGTTCATAACATTTAGCTTCCCTTTATAGGTTGACAGTATGATTATTCATTTATTCAATGCTTCTTTTTAATTTTTTATAATAGGTCTCACACATCTCTCATTAATGTTTAATCATTTTAAACTGCTGAATGATTAGATGTGGTCCAGCAGTCTTTGTGTATTGTTTCTAAACGGGAAAATTTGCGGCAAATTTGATCCCATTTTTCATCTGATCTACAAAAGGGATGCAGTGTGCAGTCTAGAGGGAAAAGCAATGGCCTGGGAGCCAGCGCCGGCGGATGCTTATTACCCTTTGCCTGCCCCTGATGGGGTCTATGAACTTGAACAAGTTATTTAACTTTTCTGTATTTGAGTTTGCGTATCTATAAAATTGGAGAGGCTGGAGATAAGGGTGAATGCTTGTTTTATGAGACTAAGTAAATCGTGTGAAATACTTGGTGTGTGAATAAAGTAATAGTCTCAAAGTCTATAATTAGCTGAATTAGAAACTGAGCCATCTGGCTGAAAGCACTTGAAGTAAACCTTGTCTTTACCTTATTAAAAGCATATACTGGAGAGAGAACCTAAGATGGCGGCTAGATGAGACAGGGCAAAAAAACACCTCCGTGAAAAATACTAGATAAAAACCAGAAAGTGACCCAGAACACCACTTCCAGAGTAGCACCAGCCAGACAAGGTCTGCTAAATCTACAGAGACTGTGCATTTGGTGAAACCAGGAGTCTGCATTCTGAAACGAGTGAGTGAGTCGGCTGAAAGTCTCTCGGTCATGCTGCGGTGTGGGGAAATGGTGGGTTGGTGTTTGGAGATGGACTAGTTCTTTAAAAAAAAAAAGAAGCCTGGGAGCAGCTACAGATACGACGGCAGCGGGCTGGGCTAACGCCTCGGAGTCTGGCATGGAGGATACCCCTTCCCAAACCCACTGCTGATTGTTTCGGGCCCAGGGGAGCAAAGGGGAGCCAGAAGGAGAAAAAAAATGCACGACTTGCAACCATCTCCCTGGTGGGTGGGGGCACTCTTGCCCGGGCCAAACCCACAGCACAGAACCGCGCCAAGAAACCCAGCATGACAGGGAGTCTTTCCCGCAGCACCGCTCACACTCCACAATATCGGCCGTGGACAGTGGCCTTTAATACACCCATGGCTGATTGTCCCGGAGCTGGGAGGGAGGAGCTGTGCAGAAAGGGGAAAGTCAACACGTCCCATTTAACCATCTTTGAAGCGGGCTGGGAACGCCCCTGCATAGCCCGGTGTCCCAGGGCTTCCCTAGAGGCCGGCGTATACTTGTAACATGGCGCAGCCCTCCCTCAGCAGAGGTCCTGGAAGAGCACAGCGTGGAAGGGGGAACCACTTGGAAATCCCAGGGAACCTACGCCAATACCAAGGACTTTTGGGTCAGCGGCAGAAAACAGCCTTAAATCTCCAGGAACACCTGGGAGGTTTGATTATTAAAGCTGCCCTTCCTCCCTAACCGCTCAGACACACGCCCCTCATTCAGGGCGGACAGCACCGACAGCACACCCAAATTAAGTGCACCAATTGGACCGCACAAGAATCAGATCCCCACACACCACAAAGTTGGGGAGAACTGACTTGAGGGGAATAGGTGACTCACGGACGCCATCTGCTGGTTAGTTAGAGAAAGTGTACGCCACCAAGCTGCAATTCTGACATATAAAAGGTCAAGTAAAGCAAATGCCAAGAGGCCAAAAACAACAGAAAATCTTAAAGCATATGATAAAACCAGATGATATGGAGAACCCAAACCCAAACACCCAAATCAAAAGATCAGAAGACACACAGTACTTGGCGCAATTAATCAAAGAACTACAGACAGGCAACGAGAGCATGGCACAGGATATAAAGGACATGAAGAAGAGCATGGCACAGGATATAAAAGACATAAAGAAGACCCTAGAAGAGCATAAAGAAGATATTGCAAGAGTAAATAAAAAAATAGAAGATCTTATGGAAATTAAAGAAACTGTAGGCCAAATTAAAAAGACTCTGGATACTCGTAATACAAGATTAGAGGAAGTTGAACAACAACTCAGCCTCCTTGAGGACCACAGAACAGAAAATGAAAGGACAAAAGAAAGAATGGGGAAAAAAATTGAAAAAATGGATCTCAGGGATACGATAAATAAAATAAAACGTCCAAATTTAAGACTCATTGGTGTCCCTGAAGGGGAAGAGAAGGGTAAAGGTCTAGAAAGAGTATTCAAAGAAATTGTTGGGGAAAACTTCCCAAACCTTCTACACAATATAAGTACACAAAGCATAAGTGCCCAGTGAACTCCAAATAGAGTGAATCCTAATAAACCCACTCCAAGACGTATTCTGATCAGACTGTCAAATACTGAAGAGAAGGAGCAAGTTCTGAAAGCAGCAAGAGAAAAGCAATTCACCACATACAAAGGAAACAACATAAGACTAAGTAGTGACTACTCAGCAGCCACCATGGAGGCGAGAAGGCAGTGGCATGACAGATTTAAAATTCTGTGAGAGGAAAGTTTCCAACCCAGATACTTTATCCAGCAAAACTCTCCTTCAAATTTGAGGGAGAGCTTAAATTTTTCACAGACAAACAAATACTGAGAGATTTTGCTAATAAAAGACCTGCCCTACTTGAGATACTAAAGGGAGCCCTACTGACAGAGAAGCAAAGAAAGGAGAGAGAGATGTAGAGAATTTTAACAGACATATATAGAATATTACATCCCAGGTCACCGGTACACACATTCTTCTCTAGTGATCACGGATCTTTCTCCAGAATGCACCATATGCTGGGACATAAAAAGAAGCCTCAATAAAAAAAAAAAAAAAAAAAAAATGAATTTGTTCAAAGCACATTTTCTGACCACAGTGGAATACAAATAGAAGTCAATAACCATCAGAGACTTGGAGAATTCAAAAACACCTGGAGGATAAAAACGAGGGGGAGATGAAAACATTCCCGGATAATCAAAAGATGAGAGACTTCATCACCAGTAATCAGTCCTATAAGAAATGCTAAAGGGAGTTGAGCAGGCTGAAAGAAAGGGACACTAAACAATTGACTGAAACTACATGAAGAAATAAAGATTTCCAGTAAAGATCACATGGTAAATATAAATACCAGTACTACTGTATTGTTGATTTATAACTCCATTATTTACTTCCTACAGGATCTAAAATACATGAACTGTAATGATATATCAGTGGTTTTGGACTCAATGTAAAATATGTAATTTTTGGCAAGAACTACATAAAGGTGGGGGAATGATGGAGTATAGGAACATAGTTTATGCGTCATATGGAAGTTAAGTTGGTATCAAAGAAAAACAAGATTGTTATAGATTTAAGATGCTAAATTTAAGCCCCACGGTAAACACAAAGGAAGTATTAGAGAATATGACAATAGAGATGAAAACTAGAGTAGGTGTTCCGAGAAATGCAGGAAGGGGCAGTGGGGAGTTAAGAAATGAGAGTAGGGTTTCTGTTTGGGGTGAAGGGAAAGTTCTAGAAATGGATGGTGGGAAGGTGATAGCCTTGCAACATTCTAAATGTGGTTAATCCCACTAATGGAATGCTAAGGAGGGAGTGGAATGGGAAGATTTAGGCTATATGTATGTTTCCACAATTGAAAAAGAAAAAAGTCTAAATAGATGACAATTAAATGCCAAGGATGATCCTGGATGGGATCTGAGGATGGAGGAGAGGAGGCTCAAAGGGACACAAGAAAAAAAAAAAAAAAGGAAATATAGAATGTAAGCTTTATATCAGTGTTGAATTTCTTGAACTTCTTAGCTGCGCTTAATGAGATTTCATAAAAGAATGTTCTTGTCCATGGGAAACGTATATGTGAATTATATTGTTTGTTTAAAGATATGTGCAGCTTGCTCTCATATGTTCAAAGGACAGAGCAATAGATGATGGATGATAGATAGGGAGGGAGGGAGGGAAGGAAAGAAACGGTGGTGTGACAGGATCTTAAAGGTGATGGATCGGTATCGGGGGAGGGGGGTCGGGGTATAATGGAGTTCTGTGTATGGGGTTTGTACTGTTTTTGCAACTGTTCCTATAAGATTGAATTTATTTCAAAATAAAATTTATTAAATTAAAGAAAAAAAAAAGCATATACTAAGATATTACATGACTTCACTGACCAGTGGAAACAGGTCTTTGTCCTCCCTTTTCCTGTAGCATTCCCTACCTGCTTCTGTACAACGTGGTGTCCTAACTCTGGAATTCACTGTCTTGCTCTCCCTCCAGAATATGAGCATATTTGTTTAGAAAATATTTATTAAGCACCTTGAGTCCAGAGTTTTGTCTTGTTGTTACAGCTACAGCATGCTGCCTGACCTTAGTCATAGCTAAAAGCCTGAGTGAATCACTTAACCTTGAAAATTATCGAGTAAGAATGACTTTAGCTGCAGGATTGTAAATGTCCTCCCACCACCACTGCCGCTTGGGTCTCATGCCTGGCTCTTCAGGCTCTGTGACCAGTGTGTAGGAATCACATGCACAGGGTGGGGTGGAGCCCCTGCTTGGGCCTCTCTTCTCACTTTTTCTCTCCACCTGCTTCCCAATGAATCCCGATGAATCAAATTGAAATTTACATGGTGCCTGAATGTTACCTTGAAAATACACTGAAGGAGGAGAAACTAAGATGGCGGCTAGCTGAGACAGGGCGAAAAAACGCCTCTGTGAAGAACACTAGCTAAAAACCAGAAAGTGACCCAGAATACCGGTTACAGCGATGCGCCAGCTGGACGACGGTTCCTAGCTCCAGAGGGGCCGTATACTTGGTGAAACTGGGAGTCGGCATTGTGAAACAAGTGAGTAAGCTGGCTGGAAGACCCGCAGCTGTGCGGCGGTCTGGGGAAGCCAAGGTTCAGTGTTTGGAGACTGGCTGGCTCTTTAGGAAAAAAAAAAAAAAAAAAAGGGGGAAAAACCCAGGAGCGGCTGCAGCTGCAATTGTGGGAACCATGCAGTAAAACACAGCAAGAGGGGCTGGGCCGGCCTCTCGGTGTCTGGCCAGGAAGATAGCCCACTGCAGATACCCTTGGTTCTGGGGGAACAGAGGGGAGAGCCGGAAGCAGAAAGAAACCCCGTAGCTAGCAGCTGGCCGCGCGGAGGGCTGGATAAACTCCTGCCTGGGGCTGTGCCCACAGCCCAGAGCCCCGCCAGTTGTTCCGGAGCTGGAAAGGAGGAACTGTGCGAGGAGGAGGGGGCTGAGACGCCTCGTTCAGCCATTTTTGCTTCAGGCTGAGAGCGCGCTGCTGCACGGCCTGGTGGCCCCGGGGCTTCCTTTGAGGGATGGCACGCACTGGTGACGTAGCACGGCATTCCCTTGGCTGAGCTCCTGGAGGATCGCGGCTGGGAGGGGGTACCCGCTCGGAGAACCCAGGGACGCTACGCCAAGTCCGGTGGTTTGTGGATCAGCGAGAGAGAGGGTCTGGGGCTGAACTGAAATGAAGGCTTAGACTCTTGGCGGCAGCCTTGAATCTCCGGGAACCTGGGGGATTTGAACATTAAAACTGCCCTTCCTCCCTGGCCACCTGTACACACACCCCACATTCAGGGTGGACAGCTCCAGCAACACACCCAAACTGAGTTCTCCAACTGAACCTCACAAGAATCATTTCCCCACACACAGCGGGGACAAGGTGGAGAACTGACTTGAGGGGTATAGGTGACTCACAGACACCATCTGCTGGTTAGAGAAAGTGTACGTCACCAAACTGTGTTTCTGAAAAATTAGATCGATATCCTTTTTTTTTTTTTTTTTAACAACTTGAAAGAACCCTGTCAAGCAAAACAAATGCCAAGAGGCCAAAAACAACAGAAAATCTTAATGCATATGATAAAACCAGAAGATATGGAGAATCCACCTCCAAACACACAAATCAAGTTATCGGAAGATACACAGTACCTCGCAAAATTAATCAAAGAACTACAATCGAGGAACAAAAACATGGAAAGGATTTAAAGGACATCAAGAAGACCATGGTCCAGGATATAAGTGACATAAAGAAGACCTTAGAAGAGCATAAAGAATACATTGCAATAGTAAATAAAAAAATAGAAGATCTTATGGAAATAAAAGAAACCGTTGGCCAAATTAAAAAGACTCTGGATATTCACAATACAAGACTAGAGGAAGCTGAACAATATCTCAGTGTCCTAGAAGCCCACAGAACAGAAAATGAAAGAACAAAAGAAAGAATGGAGAAAAAAAATCAAAAAAATCGAAGTGGATCTCACAGATACGGTAGATAAAATAAAACATCCAAACTTAAGACTCATTGGTGTCCCAGAAGGGGAAGAGAAGGATGAAGGTCTAGAAAGAGTATTTCAAAGAAATTGTTGGGGAAAACTTCCCAAACCTTCTACACAAGAGTATTTCAAAGAAATTGTTGGGGAAAACTTCCCAAACCTTCTACACAATATAAATACACAAAGCATAAGTGCCCAGTGAACTCCAAATAGAGTGAATCCTAATAAACCCACTCCAAGATGTATTCTGATCAGACTGTCAAATACTGAAGAGAAGGAGCAAGTTCTGAAAGCATCAAGAGAAAAGCAGTTCACCGCATACAAAGGAAACAACATAAGACTAAGTAGTGACTACTCAGCAGCCACCATGGAGGCGAGAAGGCAGTGGCATGACATTTTTAAAATTCTGAGAGAGAAGAATTTCCAACCAAGAATACTTTATCCAGCAAAACTCTCCTTCAAATTTGAGGGAGAGCTTAAATTTTTCACAGACAAACAAATGCTGAGAGACTTTGCCAATAAAAGACCTGCCCTACTTGAGATACTAAAGGGAGCCCTACCAACAGAGAAACAAAGAAAGGAGAAAGAGATATAGAGAGTTTTAACAGATATATATAGTACCTTACATCCCAAATCACCAGGACACTCATTTTTCTCTAGTGATCACAGATCTTTCTCCAGAAGGGACCATAAGCTGGGACATAAAACAAGCTTCAAGAAATTAAATTAAAAAAAAATTGAATACACTCAAAGCACATTCTCCAACCACAATGGAATACAAATAGAAGTCAGTAATTTTTGAACTGTAACTCCACTATTTACTTCCTACATGATATAAAATACACAAACTCTAAGGACAAATCAGTGGTTTTGAACTCAATGTAAAATATGTAATTTTAGACAACTATATAAAGGTGGGGGAATGAAGGAGTATAGGAACATAGTTTATGTGCCGTATTGAAGTGAAGGTGGTATCAAAGAAAAACAAGATTGATATGGATTTAAGAGGTTAATTTTAAGCCCCACAGTAAACACAAAGAAATTATCAGAGAATATAACCATAGAGATGAAAAGTAGAGTTTGGGTTAAGAGAAATGGGGGAAGGGGCAATGGGGAGTTAAGAAATGAGTGTAGGGTTGCTGTTTGAGATGAAGGGAAATTTCTAGTAATGGATGGTGGGAAAGAGCATTACAACATTCTAAATGTGATTAATCCCACTAATGGAAGGCTAGGGAGGAGGTGGAATGGGAAGATTTAGGCTGTATATATGTTTCCACAACTGAAAGAAAAAAAAAACAGTCTAACTAGATGACAATTGAATGCTAAGGATGAACTTGGATGGGATTGGAGGATAGAGGACAGGTGGGTCAAAGGGACACAGTTGAGACATAAGGAAAAGGAAATACAGAATGTAAGCTTTATATCATTTTTGAATCTCTTGTACTTCTTAGCTGCGCTTAATGGAATTGCATAAAAGAAGGTTCTTGTTCATGGGAAGTGTATATGTGAATTATAGTGTATGTTCAAGGATGCGTGCAGCTAGCTCTCATGTGTTCGGAAGACAGAGCAATAGATGATGGATGATAGGGAGGGAGGGAAAGAAATAGTGATGTGACAGCATGTTAAAGTTGGTGGATTGAGCTATCGGGGGAGGGGGGTCAGGGTATGATGGAATTCTGTGTATGGTGCTAGTATTGTTTCTCCAACTGTTCATATAACTTTGAATTTATTTCGAAAGGAAAAAAAAAAAGAAAATACACTGAAGTATTAACTGAAGACAGCATTTCCACTTCCTCCTACCACCTTTGGAAATTCCTAAATTTAGTTAGCTAGGGAACTCTGTGGTATTAATTTTCCAAGGAGATGCTTTTCTAATGCTGGGAAATGCCTTCTAATGAATTTGTTTGCAGGATGCACCTCTAATCCCAGCGTAGGGTTCCTCTACTCTGCTTGGTGGTATCTATTGGTACAGTGATTTGCTCCTAGAATTAAGTCAGGACCTGCAGAAAGAACCCTCCTCCATATCCTTATTTGTGAATAAAGCTTTTTATGAGCCCATTTTTGTTAGATTGAGAAGTTTTATACAGCATCAAGAGGTTTAAAGGGTAGAATTTTCTTACCTGGAATGTGACATTTTTAAAGGCATTAAAAAACAAGGGACTGATTTCTTAGGTAAGATAGACTTGGGAATTGGCTTTATTTTCTCAGGTTCCTGGATCTAACTCTTGGCTCTTTGGACCAGATGTTGGATTTAACAATTCAACACAAGTAGAACAGGTTCTAGGGTCACTTGGTTTTCTCAGATAATTTCATTCATTGATTGTCCCTATACTCACCCATAAAAAGAGATCCTTTTCTAACCATCTGCAGGGTTCTAAGGACCTCTAGGAACTGATTAATATATGTCAGAATAACCACATTAGAAATTCCATACTTTTTTCCCCCATACATAACACTGACATTTAATTATATTGACATTGTTTTAGTACAGAAATCATCATATTTCATAGGAGATGGTTTTATTCCCATTATGGCTTATTTCTTAAGCCTTGTAGGTGCTGTTAGGTAAGAACTAAGGTCACAAGAAGGGCTTCCCAGAAACTTAAACATGATTTATTCAGCAAACATTTGAGGACCTACTATGTGCTACCACTAGATGAATAAAAACTCAATTCCTCCTGTCAATAAGAGCCACTGGCTAGTGTGGCCAACAGTAGGCTTTCCTAACAGTGTGAGTTGTGACAGTGACAGGTTTATGACAGGCTTGTTTGGGGGTTGGGGATGGAGCATGCAGCTCAGATCAGGGAATCTTTTCCCATCAGAGAAGACAATGCTGGGTTGGGAGAGTCTCCCAGGCAGAGAGGAGGGTCAGCAGGAGCATGGGCCTCCAGGTGAGTTGCAACTCAGAGTGTGTAAAGAACTACAGAGTGGAAGATGGATGGGCCTGGGGAAAGCAAGAGGTGTATCCGTCTTTGCTTTGGCTGCAGGAAGCACAGAACTAAATTTAGTGTTCATCAGTAGGTGCTGATTGATTCCTTGAACCTATGTATTTGAAAAATTGAACCATCTTCACTTTTGTGGTGTTTCCTACCTTTTTTATTTGTTAATTTTTTTTAATTATCTTGTTTTGGGGGGAGGGGGGTGTTGATCCTTTTTTTCCCCTAAGTTTTTTTTTTCTTTTTTTCTTTTTTTTGGGAAGTTAAGACTTAGACAAAGAATCAAAAACATTAAAATTTTAACATGATACAGCAACAGTTAAAAAAGCTGAAAAAGAGATCAGACTTCAATTAGAGATATGAATGAAGCTGATCTAGTTATAGCTAAGGCAAATCAGACTAAAGGGTAAAGGACTGTGTTTTTATTGACTGTGTTTTAAAGCTTCAACTTCTATGTGAGGCCACAGGAAGAGATATTTATTTGGTGCAAAATTTATATTTTCCGTAGCACACTGTCTAATTTAACTTGTATGGTCAGTTTATTCAAACACTATAATTACATGGAAGCTAGAATAGAGAGTGAGATCATGTTGCTTTGTTACAGGTTAGTGCGCTGCCCTGATACATCCCAGAGTAAGTTGGGCAGGGAATAAAAAAGTATTTTCAAAGCCTCCTTGAGGGACTGGAGAAAAATATGGAAACATTAAACTTCCCCACTTGGGGAATTCCAGATATTCTCACAGGATTGGGGACTACAATTTAATAGGCCATGCTCTCGATCTTGGGGCTCGCCCTTATGAAACTTATTTCTGCAAAGGAGGAGTTAAGCCTACTTATAATTATGCCTCAGAGTCACCCCCAGAGAACCTCTTTCGTTGCTCAGATGTGGCCTCTCTCTGTAAGCCAGCTCAGCAGGTAAACTCATTGCCCTCCCCTCTGTGTGCGACATTACTCCTAGGGGTGTAAATCTCCCTGGCAACATGGGACATGACTCCCAAGGATGAGCCTGTCCCTGGCATTGTGGGATTGAGAAAGCTGTCTTGGACCAAAAGGGGGAAGAGAAATGAAACAGAAGAGAGTTTCAGTGGCTGAGAGATTTCGAATAGAGTTGAGAGGTCATTCTGGAGGTTATTCTTATGCATTATGTAGGTATCCCTTTGTAGTTTTTAGTATATTGGAATAACTGGAAGAAAATACCTGAATTTGTTGAACTGTAATCCAGTAGCCTTGATTATTGAAGATGAGTGTATAACTGTATAGCTTTTAAGGTATGACTGTGTAATTGTGAAAACTCTGAGACTGACACTCCCTTTATCCAGTGTATGGACGGATGAGTAAGAAAACAAAGAGAAAAATAAATAAATAATGGGGGGGAAAAGCTCAGGGATCACCTTCTGTAATAGAATCACAAGTATAAAGTCAAACAACTCAGTTTAGACAAGCTCATTTCTGGTCTGTGCTGGACTGCCTTTTACATTTAGTTGAACATGATGAGCTAATACTTGACTGAGCACTTTCACGAGCCAAGCACTTTACCTAGATAATCCGTGCCATCCTTTAGAGCAGTGACTATTATTATCCCAGGGTTACAGATGAGGAGACTGAGGCTCTGAGGAGGTTGTTAATTTGTTCATGGTTACTGTGGTAGGCAGAATAATGCCCCACCCCCCACTCCCCAAAATTTCTGCTTTCTAATCTCCGGAAACTGTGAATATGTTATATTTCATGGCAGGGGGTGATAAAGTTGTTAATCAGCTGACCTTAATAAGGGAAATTATCCTGGATTATTTTGGCAGGCCCAGTGTAATCTCACAAGGTTCCTTAAAAGTGGAATTGCTAAACAGAGCAAGTCAGGTGTCAGTGTGGTGAGATGCTAGAAGGACTTGACTGGCCATTGCTGACTTTGAAAATGGAAGGGGGCCATAAGCCAAGGAATGCAGGCTTCTAGAGCTGGAAAAAGCAAGAATACAAATTCTTCCATAGCACCTCCAGAAAGAACACAGCCCTGCCAACAACTTCATTTTAGCCCATTGAGACCCAATTTCAGACTTCTGACATCTGAAACTGTAAGATAAATTTGTGTTGTTTTAAGCCACTAAATTTGTGGCAGTTTGTCAGTAGCAGTAGCAAACTGATAGTCAGATAGGAACCCAGGACCATGTGATTCCAGAGCGCCTCTTCATCCCTACTCCATTCTGCCTTTAACCACTGCACTCCCCTGGGGTGGGGTAGGTGGCACAGTATGGAGACTCCCTCTTCCTGGCCTTTGTCCTTAAGGCTGCTTTGAATATAATGCCTCTTCCTGGTTAATTTCCAGCTTCCTAGTTTCTCAAGGCCTAGCAAAGCCCTGCAGGATTTATAAATTTCACCTGGCTAACATGATGTCTGGCACATTATGGACATCAAATGGAAATTTCCATGGCACGGGCTCCCTTCTTGGAACTCCTATTGCGCTAATAGGCTGCATCTCCCCACTGAGCAGTTGGTGTTATTTTCTTATTTTCCCTCAGGCCTTAGTGTTATCTTCCCAACAAGAAGCTCCAGGTGCCAGAGCCCAACTCTCCTGATAATAAGTCATTTTCATGGCTTGTGTCCTGTATTACTGTTGCCCAGTCACCCCTTCTCACTGGTCTTTAGGTTCCCCATCTGTAAAATAAGGGAGCTCTGCCCTAATTGTGTCTAAGGTATACTTCAGCTTAAAAGCCTGTTTTTGTGCAGCCCAGGAGCTGCTGAAAAATTAAAAATAAAATAAAAATTTAAGAAGATTGTGACAGAGACGTCCTGTAGCTGACTCATGTGCCTTGACCACTGGAACATCCTTAAGAGGGAAGGCAGAGAGGGTGGAATTCTAAACCAATAGATTTTGTTTGTGGGGTCCTTCCTTCTCTAAGGGTATAAAAAAAGAATTTAATTGAAATACATACAAGGGAAGTAGTTGAATTGATCATTTTAATATTATGCTTTGGTTAAATGAGAACAGGTGCTGTTGAAGGCATTTAGTTTACTGTCATGATTTTTTTTGGTTTTGTTTTTGTTTTTATAAAGTCCTTCAAAGTGTACAATAAGTTCTTCATAGTACTGTCATGTTAAGAGTAGGTGACAGTGCATATTTAGTTCTATAGTTTACTTTCCCCTAAAATCATTTATTTGGAACTATATTTCTCTTTCCCTCCCTCCTAACTCACAAGAAAAAAAATCACAGCTAAGTTTTATATTTAAAAAAATAAAGTTTTATATTTGCTCTGAGTTTAGCAGTATCCTGGCAAGGACCAGAATGTACGTTTTGTCTCTGGTGCCCAAAATGCCAGATTTTTTTCCTATTAACTGCTTTGTGTTTTATATTAAGAATTTTGTAAATATACGAACCTGAAAGTCACATTTCCAGAGGAAAAATGCAAGTAATGGTTAATAGCTTATGCATTAAAACAAACATTTCTGTAATGTGTTAAATTTCTTTGAAGGTATTTTTCATTTTGATGGATATATTTATTATTGGAAATGTATGAAGTCATCATCTGAACGGTTATGAAGCACTTGAAAAATGAATCATTATGTAAATGCTAAGTAAAATTGGAGGGGTTATTTTTATCGCTTTTTATGTAATCCTCTTCTTTTTTCTCCTTGTCCAAAACCTTGGAACAAAGAATGGGAATGCAGAAGTTGAAAGTGACAGAAAGTGTAGAGTAAAGGAAGGATTGTTTCTGAGCAGATGGAGGGTACTGTGATTACAGGTCTGTCTGTTGGAACATTCGTGACTTAAGCCATTTACTCTCCAAGTAAAAAGCGAAGGAAGATTTCCCAAGGAGTGGATGGCTTTTATCCATGCCGATTAAACGCCATGTGACTTCATCCAGAAGTATTAGGTTTTGAAGTTTGATAGCTGTTTTCTTTGTGATTATTTTTTCTGACCCAGCGTTCTGTTTTGTTCCGTGAGCCCTGCAAGATTAGCTCACACTGAAGTGTTCTCGTTAACTGAAGGTGGCCAGCCCTGGTGTAAAGAATCCCGCATTGTTCACTCCGTCATTTCTGGTGGTTCTTTCAGAATGCCCTCGGGTACCTTCTTTGGTAAAACACTGAATTCTCTGAGAGAGAATTCATTTCAGAAACTCAGTTTGTCACACCCAGAGCCACAGGGTCTTGAGGCCCACCATTTCCTTTCTGAAGAGAGAGGGTCATATTCTTTAAAGTGACTGTTCTCTGCTGTTGGACAGTTTTTGGTGGAAAAAAATCGAGAACTATTGTCTTATGTACTCTTCCCAGATAATTGGCCATTTTTAAGACTTACTGGCTGCTGGCTTTATTGTCTCAGCCTAATTTTTTTTCTGAGATAAATGAATCTTGCTTTTTCATCATTACGACCCTGGCACAATCCAGTAGAAATATGATACAAATCACATGGGTAATTTAAAATTTTCTGATGACTCAGTGTATCCATGTTATTATCATTTCAACATGTAATCAGTATAAAAATTGAGATATTTTACATTCTCTTTTTTGAACCAACCTTTGCAAAATATTTTATGCTTTTATACTTAACAGCACATCTCTGTTCAGACACTAAATTGTCATTGGAAATACTTGATCTGCATTTAGATTTCGTAAAATTTACAATTGAAAAAGTAGATTCACATACCCAAGTTGTTCCAAACATACTCAAAAGTTCCCAATAACTGAGACAAGTCTCATTTTAAAATTTAAATTTATTAAAGTTAAATGAAGTTAAAAATTCACTTCCTCAGTTGCTCATGTTTCAAGTACTCGTAGCCATAGTGGCTACCATCTAGGACAGGGTGACTGTGAACACATGCCCCACTGCAGAGGTTATCCAAGTATCCAGGCAAAAGCAGTTGTTTAGTAAGATTCTGAGTTTCCTGCAGTCACTTCGTTGGTTAACATGTCGTAGTGTGGTCCTGGTGGTCTGTTAGTTGGTGATAGTGAATGTGAGTGTGTAGTTTTGCTTTTGGAAGGACCCTTTATTATTAATTTTAATACACAAATTTAGAAAGTCTATTTGCTCTCCTAACAAAAGATAAACTGTTCTTATTCTTTCTGGAATGTTTGAGTATTTAAACATCTTCCCTCACTGATGTGGTTCATGGCTCAGAGTGTGTGTTTTACCCTAATATTAAACTGAAACCTTAATATTAAAAATTGAAGTTAAAGTGAAATCAAGTAATTTGGTATTAAAATGTTATACAGAGAGCCAAAACCAAAAAAACTTGATGCAAACCAGAAAGAACTTGAGCAAGCCAGATGAATCTGAGTGGAAACCAGATGGAATTTCAGATCCTTCTATTCTCAGTGCATCTTTGGTGGGAACCATGAGGTGAATGGTAGCAACTGAAATTATACCTAGGGGTGAGTGGGAAGCAGGGAAGAATCCCAACCTCATAAAAGATGGCAAGGAGTATGTGCCAGTTTGAATGTATTGTGTCCCCCCAAACACCATTATCTTCGATGTAATCTTGTGTGGGCAGACCTATCAGTGATAATTAGATTGTAATTCTTTGAGTGTTTCCATGGAGATGCATACCACCCAACTGTGGGTGATGACTCTGATTGGATAATTTCCATGGAGGTGTTGGCCTGCCCATTCAGGATGAGTTTGAATTAAATCACTGGAGCCACATAAATGAGCTGACAAACAGAAGGAACTCAGTGCAGCTGAGAGTGACATTTTGTAGAGGAGCTACAGCCAAGAGGGACACCTTGAAGAATGCACAGGAGCAGAGAGAGAAGCTGCAGATGAGAGACATTTTGAAGATGGACGTTGAAAGCAGACTTTTGCTCTGGAGAAGCTAAGAGAGGACAAATGCCCCAAGAGCAACTGAGAGTGACATTTTGGAGAGAAGCTGAAGCCTAGAGAGGAACATCCTGGGAGAAAGCCATTTTGAAACCCGAACTTTGGAGCAGATGCCAGCCACGTGCCTTCCCAGCTAACGGAGGTTTTCCAGACACCATTGGCCATCCTTTGGTGAAGGTACCCCCTTACCTTGGACACTTTATGGCCTTAAGACTGTAGCTTTGTAACCAAATAAACCCTCTTTTATAAAAGCCAATCCATTTCTGGTGTGTTGCATTCCAGCAGCATTAGCAAACTAGAACAGAGTAAACCTGCATAGATGCTGGAAGTAGACAATTTTTAATGGATCAGAGCAAGACAGAAGAAGACAGAGCAAGAAGTCAGAAGAAGAATCAGAGCAAGGCAGAGCAAGAATTTTTAATGGATCAGAGCACAGCAGAAAGCCTGAACCTCAGCAGGGTAGTATTGGGTCCCATGGGGGATATTCTGTGTTGGCCCAGGTGGTGGCTGTGAGCAGTAGGTGCCCCATAGCTGAGGGGCCAGGGGCTCGGCACCTTTTGTGGCAAGCAGCAGACCAGCCAGTCCTCCCTCCCACCCCCCTCCCCCCCCTCCCCAAGGGAGTGAGCCATCACACACAGTCATTCTGCAGCTGCCTCCTCCCACTCAGCTGCCCACATGACCAGCCACAGAAACTGCTCAGTACCACGGAACAATAAGCCCTTACAGTGTGGCACTCTCAACAAGAGTGTGCAGGGACACTCGGGGCCATGGCATGTTGCCTTTTTCAAGTGTTTGCTTCATACATTTTTTATTGATTTCGTTACCTGGGGTTGGTTAGCCAATAGAACCTCAATCTCTATAACACTATTTTTAGTAAGCCAGTTAGGACTCATATTGGGTACTTTAGTCTCTAACTTTATGGTTCATTCCTGTTTTCCAAATTCAATGCTTAGTTATACTCTTGTAGTGTGACCATATAATTTTTGTTCAAACTGAAATACTTTTGAAAATGAAATAGAGCAAAAATTGGACAGAACATCAGAACTACATACCCTCCTGTATTAGTCCCCTCCAACTGTGGCATGCAGGGCTTGCATGGCATTTTTTTTTTTTTAACTACTTACTCTATACAAGAATATATCAAAGTTCTTCTTTTGTTTTTAATTTCTCATCTTGAAATTACTTTAGACTTAAAAAAAGTTGTTGTATTTAGCTAGAACTGATCAAGGTGAAAAGAGAGAAGACTCAAATAACTGAAGTCAGGAATGAAAGAGGGGCATTACTACCAACTTTTCAGAAATAAAAATAATTATAAGGGAATACTATGAACGATGGTATGCCAACAAATTAGATAAGTTAAATGAAATGTATAAATTCCTAGAAAGACACAAACTACTAAATTTGACCCAAGAAGAAATAGGAAATCTGAACAGACCTATATAACAAGTGAAGAGGATGAATCCATAACCAAGAACTTCCCACAAATAAAAGCCCAGAACTGGATGGCTTCATTGGTGAATTCTACCATTTAAAGAAGAATTAATACTAGTTCTTCACAAACTCTTAAAAAAAAAAAAAAAAAGAAAGAGAAAACAAGAGTGAACACTTACAAACTCATTTTAGATGGCCAGTATTACCCTGATAAAACCAAAGATAACACAAGAAACAGACCAATATCTTTTGCAAATAGAGATTCAAAAATCTTCAATAAAATACTAGCAAATTGAATCCTGTAAAATATTAGAAGAATTATATACCATGACCAAGTTGGATTCATTCCAGGAATACAAGATTGGTTTAACATCCAAAAACCAATGTAAGACACCACATCAGTATAGTAAGGAAAGAACACCACGTGATCATCTCAATGAATGCAAACAGCATTTGGCAAAACTCAGTGCTCCTTCGAGATAGACCCTCAATGAACAAGGAATAGAAGGGAACTTCTACAACCTGTTAAAGGGCATCTACAAAAAACACAATAAAGCTGTTTAAAAAAGAAAAAAACTGTAACAATAATATTAAGCGTTTCCATAGACTGTTCACCCAAAATTCCCCAAAAGCTAACATCTTATATAATCACAGTTCAGTTTTGTCAAGGTTCTTCTTTATGTAATCTCCACACTCTTCTTTAGAACCTAGATTCTCTGGCTTTTCTTCATTGCATTCTTCTAGCTTGGTTTACCTCCAAATGTCTTATAATTCTGTAAGCAATTTCATAAGAAAACTAACCTCTAGTAGGTATTTTAATCATCACATGAATCACTACCTCAAATATCCAAAAGGAATTGGGATTTTTGACATTCATATCTATTTTGCAATGATGCTACAAATAATTAATCCTCAAGTCTGATTGTGCCATGCACCTTTACTAGACTAGAGTGTAAAAGCTAGAAAGGACTCTAGAACTCAATCCCCTAATTAAGTAAATGAGTATAATTAGCTGTTAAGGCCTTTGCTCAAGGTACACAGCTGGTTAATAACAGCTGGGACCAGAAACTAGCTACCCTAACTCCCAATCTGTGGCTGTTTCTGCTAAACATTGCCTTGTTTTTCTATGTATAGGTTAATAATATTTAAGTTAATAAGAATACAATAATATATATCAATACTACGTAAAGAAGAACTTTGACCAAGTGCATTATATTCTTTAGAGCTCTAACTAATTCTTTTACTGAGGTGTTCTTTCAAGATCTTGTTACATCTTACAGTGGTCTTTCTGACACCAAGTTGTCATGGGATGGTAGATAGCGATATTAAACTGGCTAATTACCAGACTAACGGAGTTTACTGAGAAAAAAATTTTTTGATTAATTGAATAAGATCATGCCGTTGTTGGACCTTTTTGAGGGGGAGAGGGGACATTATTCTGAATTTATTTTTAGTTATTCAACAGACTCAAAGTGCTTAATGAAAATATTGAAGCTTCATTATTTATAGGACCAGAAAGTTCATTTTGTGACTTACAAAGAACCACTATTGTTGAAAACTCTGGAGCCCTGCTTAACAGAGAATGCTTTGGGTATGGAGATGAGAAGTGCTATTTTCTTGCATTATTCTGACACTATAAACTTCCTCTGCTAATCCAAGTATTCTTCATTCACATGAGACTGCAAATTGAAGCTGTTCTTCCAGCAAGACTCCCACCGTGTGCAGAAACTTAAGTAGATGTGTGATTTTTGTGAATTTCTCTATGTGTGAAAAATGGTTTTGAAGTTGTAATATGTACGAGCATGTTAGAATCTGTTCTGTGCAAGCAAGCTGTCCGTTCTTATTCAAGCAGTAAAACAGTTTTTTGAATGGGCCCTTTCAACTGTTGGTACAGACTGTCACTTCTTATTCCTCTGCTCTTATAAATCTTGTTGGTGACTTAAGCAGAATATCAAATGAATTTCCTCCCTGGCTGCTTTTCCTTCTCTTTTTAACCATGGCTGCCCACCAAGATTCAGCTCTCTCCTTCTGGAAGAAGGTATCTTTTGGCTCTACCAGTTCATATCCTCTCAGATCCTGCTTATTCTTCTGGCAGCTTTAGAATTTGAACTTGCTGCTACTCTCCTCCTCAATCCAGGTTCTTGTATTCTTACACATGGATCATGTCAGCTTCTTAGCTTAACCTTATGCCTGTATCATGCCCTTATGCAGAGATGCAGAACAGTGGAAACTGCCTTGAACTTGAAATCAAGAGTCTGAGGTTCAAATCCTGGTTTTGACATTTCAGATGGTATGACCTGTCAGAGCCAAGTTTTCTCACCCGCATTACAGTTTCTCGTAGGAGTTCTAAATAATATTTGTCACACTATAAATGCTCTATAATACTTTCAGACACTGAAACCATCCACACACTTGCTTTTCCTTGTCATTCATCCAGCAAATTGTATTGAATACTTCAGGTGGCAAAGCATTGTTCTCATTCTAAAAAAAAATGGTGTTGAAGAAGACAACTGGTATCCCTGCCCTTGTGGGATTTATATTGTAGGAAGGACAGCAGGCATTCAGTAAATAAACAAGTAATATAATTGCAGATCGGACCTAGTGCTAAGAATAACATAAAACAAGACAAGGGGACAGAGAGAAGTGGGGGTAGAGGTAACGAGAGGAACTCAGTTTAGAGGGGTTAGAGGTCGTGGAAGCCCTTCCCGAGAGGAGGTATCCTTTGAATAGACACCTGAACCATGAGAAGGAGCCAGTTAAGGGTATTCTAGGCAGAAGTGTTCCAGGCCTGGTAGGAGATGGGAGGAAGCTGTGTGCCCCAGAAACAGCAAGACGACTGGTGTGACAGAAGCATAAGAGGTGAGAGAAGAGTAGTAAGGGATGAGGCTGGAGCAGAAGACAGGGCAGATCACATGGAGATTACAGCTTTGTTATTTTAAGGTCACTGAAGGGTTTTTTGTTGTTGGTGTTCATATTGAATTTATTTGAAAATTAGTAGGGTATTTCTAATAAACATCTAGAGGAGCTTTTGTTTTACCGAAAAAGTGGACATTTGAATGTTGTTTTAAATCATGCATCATCAAACAATTTAGACTTTGTTATACCACAGTTTCACTTCTTAATTGAAACTCTATCATCAAAATCCCAGTCAGAAGCAAGAACAAAGGAAAAAGAAAAAATTCACATAAGAATTGACTCGTCAATAAACTTGGCCTGTTTACATATAACATGCCAATGACTTATTCACAGAGAAAACAGCATAAGGCTTTTCTAACCATACGCGCGCACGCACACACACACAAAAGTAGCTTTTCCTAGTTAGAAAGAACAGTGGGATATATATATTTGGTAAGTGATATCCAGTTTTTGACACATGAAGCCACTGAGAAAACCAACAAATTACAAGTGTAACTTTTCTTTGTCCCCTTATTTACAGGACAATTATTTCTGCCATGGTATGATTGAATTAGTGAAAGACTTTTTCGCGTTATTTACATGTATAGGGTTTCCCTCCCATGTAAGTTCTCACGTGTTTTTGCAATGGTGAAGACCAACTGAAGACTTTCCCATACTTTTCACATTTATACGGTTTCTATCTAGTGTGCATCCTCACTTGCTTTTGTAAGGAAAAGAGCCTCTTGAAGATTTTCCCACGTTGTGTACATCAGTAAGGTTTCCTTTCACTGTGGGTTCTCACATGGTCTTTTAAGAATGTGGCCCAACTGAAAGCTTTCCCATATGTTTCACATTTATACAGCTTCTCTCCAGGGTATGTTTTGATGTGAACTTAAAGGGATGTGCACCCACAGAAGACTTCCCCACAATACTTATCTTCATACAGCTTCACTGCAGTGAGCCCTTCTATGACTTTGACAAAAAGTGGGTCTAAGGAAGGCTTTGCGACATTGTTTACATTCATTGGTTTTCTCTCCAGTGTGCATTCTTGCATGTCCCTAAAGGATGGGAGCCAATGGGAAGCACTCTCCCAGTATCAGTATTCATTGGGCTTTTCTCCGCTGTGAGTATTTTCATGTCTTCAGAAAGAGGTGGAACTACTGGAGGTTTTAGCACAGTTTTTACATTCACAATGTTTCTCTCTAGTGTGTGTTATGTGTCTTCTGAAGAATGTGGGATAAATGAAGTCTTTGCCACATTCCATTTATATCATCTATATGGCTTCTTTCCCACTGTGAGTTTCCACACACTTTCTTAGGTAGGAGACACAATTGCAGGCTTGCCCACCTTCCTGATATTCGTGTGGTTTGTGTCCAGTATGAGATTTGGTGTGATGCTTCAAGTCCTGATGGTGCTTGAAGACTTTTCCACACTGTGTTCATATGGATTTACTCTGCTTCAGGAGGAGATTTTTGTGTTCAGGTGAAGAGCTGGAATCTTGCTCAAGGTTTTTCCCTATCAAATGCCTTTGTTGTTTTCATAGACTGTACCCCCCATATGATTTCTTCAAAAATGAGAAGCACATTTATTAATGGTGTGTTTATTCATGATATAATGTCAAGTATTAGAAGTAAATTTTTACCATTTTCCATGAAAGTGGTTTTTGCCCTGGGTGAATTGACCGGTAATGTAATAGACATTCTGAATGCTCTGGAAGAGAGCATGACACTAGCTGCTCTGAAAATTATTTCTCACATATAGGGTTTCCTGATACTGTTTCCAACTGAATTATGTTTCAAGCACTGAACACGTATTCACGTTAAGAAAGAAAATACTTTTGGTGAAAAGTCTCTGAAAGGAAGCAAATTTGAAACTAGACTTGGGTGTTTGTTTGTTTTTTTAATTTCATGATGTACTGAGATTCTCTCTTGAGATACTGCTTTCTCTTGTGAATAGAATTTGCCACAGATATCTCTGCTGGTTTTTATGCTGATTCTCCAAGTTATGGTCTCCCCAGTAATTTCCTAAAATGCAGATGCTAGAATCATTTCTTGTAAAATTTGCTGTTATCTGTTCCTTGGACTTCTTTGGCCAAAAAACATCATTGTGAGAAAGTGACACATTGACTTTAAATTGATTCTCATCATCTACTGAGAAGAGGTTCCCAGAGGTTTCCAACATGACGTCTCTGTACAGTTTTCTCTGAGAAGGATCCAGCAAAGCCCACTCTTCTAACTAGAATGAATTCCAGAGCCACAGCCTCAAAGGTCACAAGTTGTTTCCACCTTCTGGAGGCCCCCCGGGCTGCCTGCCTCTGGCTCTGAGGCCCATGCGGTTGACAGAGTGACAGCAGCACAGGCAGGACCACCAGAGGGCACCCGGGGAAGGAGAGACACGTTTGCGCCCTGGCCAGGAGGAACAGGCATTTAATTACCCCATGCGTTTCTCCACGGGAGGATTTTTAACCAAGGAGTGATATGATCCAGTTTATTTTTTTAAAGATCACTCTGGCTGCTGAGTGGAAAATCAACTATAGGGACCAAAAGTAGAAACAGAGAATAGGCAGTCATTGCAGTCTTCTAAGAAAGAGATAATGAGGACTTGAACCAAGTTTCCAGGGTGGCAGCAATGAAAGGTAACGATGGAATTTACAATCTGTTTTGTATTTTTGATGTTCTGGACATGCTAATGATTGACTGTCAGGGATGAAGGAAAGGGAGGACTCAAGGCTGTGCCACCTGAGTGGAAGAACGGCAGTGTGGTTGACCGAGTGGAGAAAACTGACGAGGAGCGTGGACTTTTTATATTTGAAATACTCATTAGGAACCCAGATGTAGCCATCCACAGGCCGGTGCAGATCAGAGGCTCGTGCTCTGGGGAGAGGTCTGGGCTAGAGATAGAGATTTTGAACTCCTCACTCACCCTGCGACTCAGAGTCTTATTCCCTATTGTGCCATTTTGAAAAACTTCTTTGAACTAATTTTATGCTTCCAGAAAAGTTATAAAGTAGAGCAGAGAGTTTAGCATACCTTTCAGCCAGCTTCCCCCAATGTTAACAACTTTAATAATCATATTCATAACCATTTGTAATGGTGCATTTGTCAAAGGTAAGAAATTAACGTTGGTACAATACTATTAACTCGAAATCTTATTTGAATTTCACCAGTTTTTCCACTTATGTCTGCTTTCGGTTCTGGGGTATAACATTGTATTTAGATGTTTTTTCTCCTTAGTCTCCTCCAAAATGATTGCTTAGTCTTACCTCGGCACTTTTGAAGAATACTGGTCAGGTATTTTGTAGAAAGTCCTTCATTTTGAGTTTATTTTCTTGTGACTGGAATGTGTGTAATGCTTTTTTGGCAAGAATCCTGCAGGAATGACGATATGTCTCTCTTGGTGCTTCATTATCAAGGGGTTCATGAGGGCTTCACTGCTCTAAGTCTGGGCTTATGAGATTACGCCCTAAGATATTAATAGCTTAACATTTTTCTCCATTAGCTACATGGGTATAATGTGGTAATAGTCAGAGTTTAACTGATATTTAACTTCTGTTAAAAAAGCAGAAAGAGGATAGGAAAGAATGTACCTTTTCCTACATTTTTCCCCACCTTTAACATTAAATATTTTAATCAGTTTTTAATCATACAAACATTGCATGATTATGTATGTACTCCTTGAAAAAATGAAAACTTTATGGATAAGTATAAAGTCCCTTTTCATCTCCACCTCCAAAACAATACCACTTTGATTATCCTTTCAAATTTTTTTGTCTACTTCTAAACATATGTGCCTATAGAAAAAAATACGTTGTTTTATAGTTTTTATTTTAACATAAAAGTTACATTATTATCTCTCTTAAGCTTGTCTTAAAGATCTATCTGTGTGTGTATAGATAGTTCTACCTCATTGTTTTTAACATCTGTGTAGCATCTCTTGGTGAATATCCTTGCATGTGACTCATAATGCACATATGTGGTTGTTTCTCTGAGATTGAGACTAAGAAGTAGAATACTGGGCCACAGGCTATGTCCATTTTTTATTGTGATTATCACAGCAAATTGCTTTCCCAAGTGTCTGTGCCATTTTACCTTTCCACCAGCAGTGTATGAGTGCACTCATTTCTCTGCTGATCATCAATACTTTGATATTTCCTAAGTCTTAAATTTTGGACAATTTGAGGATAAAAAGTGGTATTTCATTTTAATTTGCTTTCCTCTGAAAACATGAGGTTGGGTGTATTTTCATGTAATTACTAGCCATTTGTATTTCCTTTTCTGTGGCGCCTTTTTTAAAATTATTTTCTTATTGATTTTTATGAGTTCTTCATAAATGCTAGATTCATTCATCAAGCAGATATTTCTTGATTTCCTACCATATGCCACTCAAGGTGCGGGGGAAAGAGCAAAAAACACAGTCCCTGCTTTTACAGAACTTAAGTTCTGAAGGGGAAGTTAGACCAAAGAAAATTAAAGTAAATGCATAAGTTAGGTAGATGTTGATATGTGCCATAAAAAAAAAATAGGGCGTTGGTGAAGAGAGTGAGGAGGGGGCTGCGGTTTCCCACGTGGTCTTCCCTGGAGTATTTGGCTTTGGGAGGGGGTGGTCGGGGAAGTCTCAGAGAAGGTGGGGTCGGAGCTGAGATCTGCTCGTGGAACGGCCCTGGGAAGTTTCCAGACAGAGTGGCATGTGCCTCGGCTCTGAGGTGGGACTAGGCTGGGTGCCCCCGGGGAGCAAGCGAGGTGGGGAGGGTGGCAGGAGATGAGGTCAGGCCATCCTGGACAGACCCAGTGGGCGTGGGGGCTGTGGCTCTCAGGAGTAGCCATGGTGGGGAGAAGTTTGGGGTCTGCTTCTGGAGGAGGGTCTCCAGCACCTCCTCGTTCGCTGCCTTGGCCAGGTTGCCAAAAAGAGCTTTGCTCTTGGGGGAGTTTGTGCATCAAGATTTGATCACTGGGTTTTGTGGGTTTTTTAAGGCATCGGCCTTTTCTTTAATGAAGGACCATTTTCTGTTTCAGATTACCTAGGAACAGTACGATTTGGGGTTATCACAAATAAACATCTTGCGAAACTGGTATCCTTAGTGCACTCTGGAAATGTGTATTTACATAGACATTTCAACACATCACTTGTAAGTATTTTGAAATCTGTTTCTATTAGTGCAGTGGTTCTAAACCTTGTGTAGGTCACAGACTCTTTTGAGAATTGGATAACAGCTATGGACACTCTCCCCAGGAAAGTACACATGATTTTATATGCAAATTGGGAGTTCCTACAAGCCCACTCTAGTCCCCATGCCCCCGGGTTAGGAACAGTGTGCATTCTATTTAACATATAGAACTTCTTTGTTTATATTCTTAGATTTTGTTACAGCCTTGTTAGTTTTCCTTCTTGGGTGAAATTGTAGAATTGGATTATTCTGTTGGAGAGTTGTTACTCTGTGCCCATGTTCTTAGGGGTAAGGCTTCCACTGGGCTGTGTTCTTTGTTCATTTGTTCCATTTATCAAGAGTGGAAATGTGACATGCTTTTCTCTCTAGATGAGGTAATGGATTTTGGAAGTTCTTATCAATTCACCATGAGAAGTTAATGGCTTCTCTCCCCAGAAAGCCTCTGTTTTCCATTGTCGCCTTTGTTCCTGGATTTCATTTGCTTTTTGGTGGAACAGAACTCTACTCTGCTGTTTCTGAGCTTTGACCTGTATCCTGCTTAGTGTGCTTCTATTCCTTCTTCATTGCTACTTCCGTCACATCACTGAGAGCATATTTTTCTTTAGCATTTTCTGTCTCTCTGATATCATTGAAGTGTCAGTGGCTTTTGGCCATATGAAGATCAGTATCCCTGTACCTAGTGTTGCCCGGCCTATTTGGACCCAGGACCCCCTGGGGTAGTGTGGCCTGCCTTCAGGGGCACTGTTAGGCCCTCTGCAGCAGGTGCCCCTTGTTTGCCAGGCAGCCTGTCTGCTCTGAACTTCTAGTAGCCCAGATGTTGTGCTTTACTTCTGGCAGTTTGTATTCCACAACTCAAATGCATTTTTGTGTTTTCCAAATAGCTATGTTTATTAAGTGTTTGAATATGTTTTTTCAGACTCCCCAGCTGCACAGAATCATTGCTGTGTAATTGCTTCTCTGCCATCCACCCGTTCTCTTTGTGCCTCTAAGCTTCTTTCGACTTCATCTGCTTTTGCTGTCGTTTTCTTACATTCTTCTTTTTTAGCACGATATAACCTACATACATCATATTTATTTACATTTAAGGCTACTAAGGAAGAAATTTAAAATAGAAGGAGAAATTAAAGTAGAACTATGAGAATGACACAAAATATATTGGGTGTACTACTTGGATTCAACCTTTGGTAAAGTTGGTTGGTTTAGCAGCAGAATTCCTTTTTTAATCGAATGAAATAACTGGAATACCAGTGTTTTCTAAAAAAGTAAAAACAGAGGACATAATTTTGAGGCAGTTTAAATCTTTGTTTTGGGGGTATGAAATACTTCATTTGGCGGAACTCTCCAAAGCACCTTTTTGGGAGTTCTCATCGAAACCCAGTGATTTATATCATTGTCAACATTAACATACTTTGGTTATTGTAGAAAAGCAAAACAAACAAACAAAAAATCTAGTAGTGTCTCTTTCCTTCATGCCATATACATGAAATGTGATCTGTGGCCTCATGTAAGTCCAAAGTCATTTATTGATTCATGAGTTTCTGTTCTGTGCCAGGTGTTCTTCTAGTCACTGGGAATACACAGGTGAGGAAAACAGATGCAAACTTCTGCTCTCCTGGGGCATCCATTCCCGTCCTAATGGGGCAGCTTTTGTGGGACCAAGGTAAACATCTAAATGATCCTTGTCCCCGTAATTTCTGCTCCCTTAGCTGTGCTTTGGTCCTTTTATAAATATCCAGCAATGTTTACTAACTCCCTTTGGACAGGATGGTAGAGGTCATTCTTACCAGTGGGGAGAATTTGGTGTTGATAGATGAGTCTATCTAAAGAGTCTGTCATGTGATATGAAACTCACCTGTTGCAACCACTTTTATTTTTTCATCCACTTGTGATGAAATGCTATCTCTGGAGAAGCAAAGAATGTGGGTTTTAGCTGCAAAACCAGGGCAGTGCTAATGTCCTCTGGTCCCATCCTGTGTCTCTCAGTTTTCTTTTACCCTCTATGCGTTTGTCCTCCCTAGGTCTTTCCCAAGGAGGTCATGAACTACACGGCTGAGAACATCTGTAAGTGGGCCTTAGAAAACCGGGAGACACTCCTTCGATGGCTGCAGCCCCATGGAGGCAAGAGTCTTCTGTTGAATAATGAACTGAAGAAAGGACCTGCACTTTTTTTATTTATACCTTTTAATCCTTTAGCAGAAAGTCATCCTTTAATAGATGAGGTAAGAGTCATAATGTTGAAAGGGACCTCTTATCTCTTCAAAGGAGTAGGAAAACCTCATTCCCTTGGACTTCACTCATTCCACATTCAGAGTAATTTATACTAGCACTGAGTGGCTGCCAGTAATGGCAGCTGCATTCTTCCGCATTACTCCTTCCTCCTATAAATGGGCCAGGAGGAAAGGGGCCAAGAGCCCAAGCCTAGGATGGGAGCAGCCACAGCCTCCCTGACCACACATATGGACAGTTGCTCAGATCTGGGGGTGAGTAGGAGGGACCGGGAAAGCCACAAACCATCCCTCTCCAGAGAATACCCAGATGTACGTCTTCCTAAGGCAGTTGGTGTTAAGCTTCCTGCCCTAGGGGGTAGGATTGTGGGGAGGGTGGTAGGGTGGGACAGAAGGAATGGATAGAAACACAGCAGGTTTTAGTATGGCCTAGGAGATGTGCAGCCTCAGCAGCCAGGAGTAGCAGCAGTGACACTGGGATGCCTTATTTTTCTGAACCTTTCCTGTTGTGCCGATAGTCGGAGTGGTTTTCAGAGACAATGGCTGTCAGAAGTCGGCCCCTTCTTAACTGCTTTTTCTGCTTCAATTCTAGTAACATACTCACTGTCTCTGGGTATGAGTTTATTTTATACATGGATCATTTGGAGGCACTTAGAGCAATAACAATCAGCAAGAGTGCCTGGGATTGCTGAATTGGATTTACAGAGGGTTTTATTTTTCCTTCCCTCAAAGATGCCTTAATTGGCCAAAAGCAATTTCAGTCAGTGTACCGTTCACCAGGCTACCCAGACATGGCCTCTGCTCAAGCTACCTCCACACTAGCCTGTCTGCCTGCCTAGAGTGAGAGAGAGGAGGCAAGACTCCTTTGCTAGCCAGACCCTTCCTTATGCCTTTGGTTAAAGTTATCATCCCCACTGGGGAGCGTCCTGAATGAACGCTGCTACCCTGGGTTAGAGGAAGAAGGAAGAAGAAAGAGAAGAAATGGTTTTGTTTCCTCCTCCTCTGATTAGGGGAGGACCCAAAATAATAAAACTTCATTTGTTTAGAAAAGCTTTGCTCTACAGACATTTTATGAACTAAGAAACTCTTCCAAATTAGTAGGCCTTTACTAGACTAATTTTAAGAGCCTTAGAGCTCTTTGTAGGAAAGGTGGGGTTTTTCAGCTAAGTGGGTAGCTATGGTTGTGAATTTTTGTTTTAACTTTTAAAGTTTGCTTCTGAAGAACTCTGTGTTGTCTGGTTTGGGCCTGTCAGGGTTGTGCAAGGTGGTATTTTGTGGCAGTAGCCCAGTTCTTCTGTTCGGGGGTCGTATTTAGATTTAGGCAACTTGCTTTCTTTCCAGCCCTTTGTTTCTGGCTGGATGGCTTCCCCTACTTCCACTCTATGCCATCTATCTAAAGCAGAAAGTGGGCCTTCTTTTTATCATAGTTTTGCCTGTGACTGTTTTCCTTAGGATTCTCAGTGTCCCTGCGAGGTGAGTAGGACACCCTTAACCCCATTCTACGATTGAGATTGCTGAAAACCAGATGGTGTCTTAGCAATATTGTTGATGACTTAACTGCTCTGTCCAGTACGTTTCCCTCTTCATTTCAGGTCAGTTTAGCAAATAATTTTTTTGCACACTAACCTTGGGAGCTACAAGGAGAAAAGATGTATAAGCCTCACAGGCTCATCCAGTAGGGGAACGAGAGCCTGCCTATAACTGGAGGCAGAGGAAGAGCAGCCCCAGCCTGAGGGTCAGGAGAATTGGAGGAGGGAGGGCTGCTGGGAGGAGTCAAAAGAGGCTTTGGGAGGAGGAGTGTTTGAGATGGACCTTCCAGGGCAGCAGGATCTTGATGGGTTAAGACAAACCTAAAAGAAGGAACAGCCTGAGCAGAGGCATGGAGTGGGAAAGTTGCAGCATGTTTAGGAATTAGGAAATAGTACAGGCTTTATGTCCCCATAAAGGGCTGGTTGGAGAAGACCCTGAAAAAGCCTTTGAGGAAAGGCCTTGTTGCTTCTTTGAGGATTTCAGGATTAATCATAGCCATTGAGTCTCACTGACAACAGAGATATGACTGGAGCTGTGGTAATGTAATGAGAATCTTCCTGGCAGCAGCATTCTGTGAGAAGAAATGAGTATCTGAACGCAGATGGTGGTGGGTTAGAAAGCAGAGTCTGTGGGACTTAGCTGTGCGTGATCAGGGAATAGGTGACACAGTGACCAGAGATAAGGAAGTCATTGAGGTTTGGGTGTGGTGGGAGGGGATGAGCATCACACTGGTGCCAGCTGACCTGTAAACTTACCAGCTCCTTGATCACGGAGGAGTTAAAGGCAGCTTTGCATTTCTGTTACCACCTTTAGGCTTAATTTTGAGCAGAAAGTTGAGGACGCTTACATTGTTGAGAAGAGAGAGGCTGTCCTGGAGTGAGGATAATGGGATTGGGAGGCATAGGCAGCAAGGACATTTGGAACAGTTTTAGTCAGCAAGAGGTAACCCCACAGAAGGTGGCTGCTGCCAGGGGTCCGTCCAGGGCTGGGCGGCTGCTCCCACACACGTGTACACCTTCACATGCACCTTCAGGCACATCCACATGCAGGACGACACAGATCCTGATGGCACCCCCGAGCCTCTAGAGACTTCTGGAGAGGTTATAAGATGTCCCATTGCACATTGTGCAACTTGTTTGTCAAAAGAGATGGTTACCTTGGTCAGCAGGGAATTTTTGTGATTTGTTTTCAGCTTTTAAAAGCTTTTCTTTGAGGCATTCACAATGTATGAAGCTAGCAAGCAAAGGTATGGTTATTTTGTTTAGATGTACGAACTTCTCTGATTAAAAGAAAATGAAGGAAAGCGTTTACAGTGCAGCCACTAGAGTTTTTTGCCAAAGTTGTCCTATTTGTTCACATGAAATTAAATATGGCATCTGGTGACACACATATGTGATATAACTGGATTTGTGTTTTCGAAACTGCCTGTTATATAAAGGGAATACAAAAGTGAAAATCTGATTCAGTTTATTGGAGAAAAATAAGAATTCCTCACTCTTTAAAAACATTACACTATACAGAACATTTTCTTCAATTAAAAATACCCTTTAAACGGCTTCTTTGTGAATTCAGAAGATGAGGAAAGATCTTTTTAGGACATTTTGCTCCCCTTCATGTACTCCTGAACTTGGATTTTTTTTTGTAAAAGACAATAGTAAATACTTCAAAGTTTTGTGGAGACTGGGTGGGGTGGTGATGTGCTCTGTGAATGTAAAGCAGTACCAAGATGGGGCCACAGGGCCACAGGCTTGACCTTGTTAGTGTAATGGACTGTCAAAGCCTATCCAAAAAAGGCAGAGATGCATTTGTGTGGGGAAAAAGCTATTTAAAACACTGGTTTATCAGCTAAAGTGACTTTTTTTATGCTGAGAAGTATGCACACAGATTCTTTTTCTGTAAAAATGCATGTTTTGAATTAACTCTATAAACATTGTTATAAAATGTATGTGTTTTTTTGGAATTGGAAATACGCTCATTAAATAGTAAAAATAAACACACACACACACACACACACACACACAAACACAAACACACATATAAATATTCTAATGAAAACAAAATCCTGAGTGACCAAACACCTTTCAACTAACTGGCAACATTTGATCCATGGTAACACACTGTTCTATTTTAGAGAGTAAATGCCTCTGGATTAGGATGATTCATTCTTCTTTCTCATGAATCTGGGGAGGGTGAATGGTGAAAGACAGTCAGTTTGGAAATGGAAGATTCTTGGAATAAATTTAAATCTAAATCACTAAAACTAGCTTGAGGGTAAAGCAATTAACCTACCCAGGATATTGGGATATGTTACCCCAAGCCGCCTTCATCTGCCAGGTGTTTCTTGAGCCTTTGGTGTGTGCCTGGCCTGTGCTGGGCCCCGGGGAGCTTGTGACAAGTTAACAGAGCCTGCCCTTGAAACCCTTCAGCCTGGTGGGAGTGGGGCCTATGGGCAGATGTTTATGAGCCTGGGAAGGGCGTCAGGGACACTGAAGATGCAAAAGCAGACTTCCTGGGGTGAGGGTGGGTTTAGCTTCCCTGAAGCAGCAGTTCTGGGGCTGGGTCTTGGGAGAAGGGTAGACATTTGTCACATGGAGAAGGCAGTGTCCCAGGCCTGTAACAGTAGGGCCTTGCGAGAGGGCCTGGCCTGATCTGCAGAGGGTGGGATGAGCCTGAAAGACAAATGGGGGTCAGATTGCATTACATCCTCCAGGTAATAGGGAGCCATCAAACATTGTTGGGCTGAGGAGTGTCACGCTTAGGGCCGTATTTTTAAAAATAAATGGTGACAGTGCAAAGGCTTAGGTAAGGTAGGGAGAGAAATCGGTGGTGGTCTGTGACTGTCAATGCCCTGAGTTGAGGCAGTGGCTGTGGGGGTGGGAAGGAGGGGCCTGCTGAGTGATGCTGAAGTTGGAGCTGGCTGGGTGTGAGGCCCATGGTGATACGGAGGATCAGCTGAGGATCATCTGAGTTTTCTAGCTCCACAATGCTGTTACCCTAGAAAGGGCATTACAGGAGGGGGAAGCCATGGGTGAAGGGACGATGGATGAGTGAGATTTGGCACTGGCTGGATTCACAGCTTCCTAAGGCAAGAATTTATTTGGAAACATATATGCTATGAAATATTTTGATCCACTCATTAGGAGTTTGGGAAATTTTTAGACTGTCAGTGCAGTTAAAGTGAAAAAAGAAGACATAGTATGGAGGAGTTAAAGGAAAATGCACTCAACTGAGAGTTGAGAAACTTAAATTCTGTCCCTGGTTCTTTGATGACCTGGATGTAAGCTCAGAGCGGCCTCTGCTCTGTTTACTTCGTCCTTTCAGCTGGTGGTCTAAGGCAGCTCTAAGACCCTTTCCATCTCTAAAACATCGCTTTGTTATTTGCTAGTAGAGTGCCATGTTCTGACATCTTTCTTATTCGTGGGTTTTGGTGTTGCAGCTAATTTGAGGCATCCTTCCGGACAAGCATCCGTCTTGTGAATCAGACCAGGCTGCTCTCCAGGCCTGACAGCTCCAAGGGCTCTCCCTCAGCCCACCCCACGCCTCTCACGAACTCCACCCTGTGTTTCAGATCACCGAAGTGGCCTTGGAGTACAACAACTGTCACGGGGACCAGGTGGTGGCGCGCCTCCTGCAGCACCTGCGCCGGGTGGATGCGCCTGCATTCCAGCCCCTGACACCCGAGACCCCAGCCCAGCGGCCAGAGCCGCCGCTGATTGCCGCCTCCCCCTGCTGCAACACCGTGGTTCTGCCCCAGTGGCACTCCATCTCCAGGACCCACAACGTCTGCGAGCTGTGTGTCAACCAGACCGCTGCGGGGATCAAGCCGAGTTTGGTCGACATGCCACAGTGCAGCTTTTTTGAGATGGCGGCAGCTCTGGATTCTTTCTACCTCAAGGAGCAGACCTTTTATCATGTGGCATCAGACAGCATAGAATGCAGCAATTTTTTAAGTTCCTATAGCCCTTTCAGCTACTACACTGCATGTTGCAGGACCATAAACAGGGGCTTCATTGATTCTGAACACAATGTCTTAGAAACCCCAGCCTTTGCATTTTCTTCCCTTGAGAAGAAATGTGAGGTTGCTCCCCGAAGCTCCGTTCCTCACATTGAGGAGAACAGGTATCTCTTTCCTGAGGTGGACATGAACAGCACAGACTTCACAGGCCTGAGCTGCAGAACCAACAAGACCCTGAACATCTACCTTTTGGATTCAAATTTATTTTGGTTGTATGCAGAGAGGCTGGGTGCTCCGAGTTCCACTCGGGTGAAAGAATTTGCCACAATTGTTGATGTGAAAGAAGAGTCTCACTATATCTTGGACCCCAGACAAGCTCTTATGAAGTTCACCCTAGGTACCGTTGACAGCTCTCTTCCCCAAGCATAATTAGTTTTGCTTAACTTGACATAGGTAACCTTTATGCAGGGTCCATTACACTTGCTCAGGGTGGGTGATGTCCTCCCTCTAGTTCATTTTATCTTTAGTCTGCAGTTGGTCATAATTTTAAAAGTAGCCACTTTAGTCAAATAGAGCAGAAACTTCCTAACTGCAGATTTTGGATAAGTTTGCCAGTGAGCCCTTGGGAGAATGAGTCCAGCTTTCTAGATGGGCAGTGTCTGTCACATTTCTAAGGCAGAGGGAGTTGTGGTCATTGGGGCCACTATGACAGGCCGGGTGGTGGGGACATCCTGGGGGCTGATGGCTGTGAGCCCCAACAGCAGCTTCATTCTAAAGGAACGTAAGTGAAGGCAGGGAAAAATAGAGCTGCATTTCCTCCCTTTTCTACAAAACCTTTTATTTTCAAATAACTTAACACTTCTAGGATGGCTGGAAAAATAAGACAAACTCCATACAGAGAACTCCAACATATATACAACCCAGATATGCAAATATACGAATTATAACATTTTGTTACCTTTGTTGTATCATTCTCTCCCCCCTCCGTCCCTCCTCCTGACTCCCTCTCCTTCCCCCTCCCTCTCCCTCTCATCCATCCATCCCTCTCTCTATCTGTCCATCTGTCTGTCTGTCTTATATATTATCCATCTATCCATCTTCTGAACATTTTAGGCCAGGTTGCACACATCTTACTCCTTGAACACATAAAATATCCATGTACATTTCCTATGAACAGGATATTCATTTTTGTATCACCTTACCAAGTTCAAAAAATTTACAGTTATCAAGTTCAAGAAATTTAACGTTGATATAAAGCTTTCAGTCTATATTTCACTTTCTTCATGTGTCCCAACAATGTCTTCTTGAGCCTTTTCTCCTCCATTATTAGATCCCATCCAGGATCATGTATGGCATTTAATTGTCATTATATCTTTAGTTTCTCTTTCTTTTTTTGTAAATGGAGATACACATATACAACATAGATCTTCCCATCCCAACCCCTCCCAAGCATACCGTTTGGTGGGACTCATGACATTCACAGTGTTGCAGTGCCTGCACCACCATCCATTAATAGAACTCCTTCACTCCACACAGAAACCCTATGTTCGTTTGCATTACCTCCCCACTGCCCCCACCCCCAACCCCCACCCATGGTGACCTGTGCTCTACTTTCTGTCTCTGTGAGTATGCATATTCTCCAGCATTTTCTCTGGAGCTACTATGGGCTTAAATTTAATGTCCTAAATCTGTAACGATCTTGTTTGCTTTGATACCAACTTAATTCCAATAGTGTGCACTATGTTCCTATACCCGTGTATCCCCCCCTTTATGTACTTCTTGTCACACGTTACATGTTTATACACTATAAGTCCAAACCACTGATTTATCATTACATTTTATGCATTTGTCTTTTAGATCCTGAAGGAAGTAAAAAGTGGAGTTAGAAATAAAAAATACAGTATAGTACTGATATTTATATTTAACCATGTCATTGTCTTTACTGAAGATCTTTATTTCTTCATGTGACTTCAGACAATTCTCTAGTGCCCTTTCCTATCAACCTGCATCCCTTTAGCATCTCTTGTAGGGCTGGTCTTGTGGTGACAAAGTCCCTCCGCTTTTGTTTATCTGGGAATATCTTAATCCCTTCCTCATTTTAAAAAGTGGTTTTGCCAGATACATAATTCTTGGGTGGCAATTTTTTGCTTTCAGCACTTCAAATATGTCTTCCCACTGCCTTCTTGCCTCCATAGTTTCTGATAAAAAATCAACATTTAATCTTGCTGGGGCTCCCTTATATATGACATGCTGCTTCTCTCTTGTGCATTTCAGAATTCTCTTATCTTTGGCATTAGACAGTTTGATTAAACATGGCATGATGTGGGTCTGTTTGGATATATTCTTTTGGGAGTTTGTCGAACATCTTGGATGTATATATTCATGTCTTTCATTAAATTGGTGGAAGTTCCCAGCCATTAATATTCTCTCTGCCCCCTTTCCCTCTTCTTCTTTGAGGACTCCCACAGTGCAGATATCGGTACTCTTAATGGTGTCCCAAAGGTTCCTTAGGCTCTGTTTACTTTTCTTCATTCTTTCCTCTTTCTGCTCCTCAGACTGGATGATTTCACTTGTCTTATCTTCAATTCATTGCTTCTTTCTTCGGCCAGCTCCATTCTGCTGTTGAACTGACTCTATGGAATTTTTAATTTCTCTTACTGTTATCTTAGCTCTGTTCCTTTTCATCATTTCAATCTATTGATATTCTCTGTGTTCATCTGTCATCTTTCTGATTTCCTTTAGTTCTTTGTCCATATTTTCCTTTAGCTCTTTGAACATAATTAGAACTACTTTAAAGTCTTTGTCTGGTTTGTCCCAAGTCTGGTCCTCCTCACTGATGGTTTCTAATGCTTTTTCTCCTTTGCCTGGGCCATCCCTTCCTGTTCTTTGTATATTTTTGTATGCTTTTGTTAAAAACCAGACATTTTGATATTTTAATGTGTTATTGCTGGAATTTAGACTCTGAGGTATCTAAATCTGTTCCTTAGGCTTGCATCCATCTAGTGTTATGGCAGAGCTTTCCTTAAATGCTAGAAAGTTACCTGAAAAGAAAACACCTTTCCCAGTCTTCACAGATTGACCTGTGCAAGTGCTCTCCTTCAGGGCTTGTCTGTACGAGTTAGTGAATAGCTCCAGACTATAGCTTAGGTGCCTTCCTGGTCCTTTCTGCACAAGTGCCTTGTCTTGGGTATGTGTGTTTGATCCAGGAATTCCCCTGTTTACACGGGTACAAATGTTCCCTCTTTCCTACAGAACGGTGTGTGTGTGTGGGGGGGGGCAGCCAGCAGTCCCTTGCTGCAGGCAGGCGCTTGACTGCTCTCCGACAGCGTTCTGTGGAAGAGCTCTGTGAGCTGCCTTCTGCACGCAGGGCGAGTTCTGGGCTGAGTCCCTCAGGCCACCAACGGACAGATTGGGTCAGGCATACACGCTCCCGGTATGTGCATGAGGGTTACTCTGCTTCCTCTGGGACTGGGACCAGGGATCTGAGCTGGGAGTGCAGTGAGGGGTTGCAGAGGGACCAGCCAAAGGCACCCCCAGCTCCTACCATTCTAAGTAGCCATTTTCTTGATTTGCCCTGTTTCTGCAGTCCTTTAACTGTCTTCTGGAAGTTTAAGAGAGATGTTTCTGCCCATTCTCGTTAGTTGTTCAAAGTTTTTGTGTAAGGACAGAGCCCCAAAGCATCTCACACTGCCGTCTTGATCAGGGCTGGGGTGTGGGAAGGGGGCTTTCAGTTATCCTTTCCCTCCGTATTTGTTTCACAGGTTTAAATGTAAAAGTATTAAGGCCACCAGAACTAATTTGTCCTGCTGCTGTTTTAAAACTTGAGTGCCTTGATTGTAACAATAAACAAGTGTCAAGCAGCGAACAAGGGTCAAGTTGCAACCAACAGAAATTGCTTTTGGGGGTAAAGGCGCCATTATGGGAGCATCTGAGAGCTGGCCCTTGGGGCTTGGCAGCAGCAGTGAACTAACCCCCGCTGTCCTGTTCCCAAGGCTCTGCTGACATCTTTGATGCACACACAAGGAAGTGAGAATTCAAAAGCCACGTTAATTCAGCCTCAGTGGAAACCCAGGAGGGAGTGGGGGTGGTTAGTATTTGCCAATTGGAGAAAGGAGGAATTCAGTTGGGAAAGAAACTATATTTTCAAGTCTTAGAGTATCAAAGCAAGAGTAAACTCAAAATCCCTAAATAACAGTCTTTTTAGCAGTCCTCTTTTAAATCCAGGTGAAGCTTAGACACATTTGTGAAAAGATGTAACATGTAAATGTTAAGTTTTCCATATCAAACTGTGTATTATAAACACTGGGGCTTTTGTTTAAAGGAACCCTGTGACCAATCACTTTATGATCTATTAAGATTACAAATTACTCCCAATTTATGTTTTCTAAAATTATACTTTGGTGTATTGTGTGTGTGTGTGTGTTTAATGAAACAAGCCTGTATTTTTTTAAGTGTTTGTTGGATTTTTCTGAATTATATTCAGTAATACTCAAGTGTTCGGTGAGATCATAATATGTTCACTTTGAACTTAAGGCTAACCCAAAAGAAGCCTTCTTCAGATTTCTTTTAGTTTTCTATATCTACTCTGAAACATCCATCTCAGTTATCCCTTAACCTGTAATAGGTGACACAATTTTAGTGGTCCTTGTAAGAAAAACATCTGCTGTGTAACATTGTTGATTTGGAGAGTTGACTCTTAAGTCATCTGTCTGTAGGGCAGTTTCAGAATTTAGGCTTCATTCCGATCAGGAAATAATTCTTGGTTTTATGTTTCAAAAACATAGCCAGCCAAGTGAAATTCAGATGCTCATAATGAACTCTCTTTAGTATTCACATGACATTCTTCACTTCCTCCTCCCTCCGCAGAACATTTCATTGTTTATTAGGACCTCAGAATGGAGGGAGTTAAGAGACAGAAAAAGAAGTAAAATTCAGATTAGTGCAGCTTCAGAAGAGGCAAAGGAATCTGAAGGTGGTAGAGTTGGTGGGGAGGGTAAAACTGTTGGTTCAAGTTAGGTTTTGGAATTGTAGGTGGGTTTTATTTATGTATTTTTCCACTAAATATAATTGGGTTTATTTTCCTTATCATTTTAAAAAAGAAACTTGAAGAACTTTAATAAAGGAAACCAAAAAATCTTAGCTCCTTGTCCTCAAATTAATGAACATCACTTTCCACTTTACAGCACGTTGTGCAGTTTTTGCATTTGCAATTACACTTAAAGGTCTTAATGTTGTACATTGAAATGTCTTAAAGATTGTGGCTTGTTGGCGAGTCTCATATGCAGTCGCACTTTGTGTCTATTTGGGGACCAGGCCTGTTAGAAAAGAAGAGAACAGAATTCCTAGCCTGTGAATATTGGCGCATCTAACATTTTGTGGTGTTTCATTATCAAAATTACTGCCCACTGAGTTCATACTAAACCTGGTACCATACTGGGCCGCCTTGTTCAGGGTTGTGCCTTTAGGTGAAATGTTAAAAAATATGAGCCTCTGAAACCATTCCAGTTGTTGAAATGTGGAGTTTAAAGTAGGCCAGCTACTTGCTTTGTACCAAGAGAAGAATTGATCTCATTTTCTCTTTATTTTTAGAGTCTTTTATTCAAAACTTCAGCATTCTCTACAGTCCCTTGAAAAGACATCTTATTGGAAGTGACTCTGCCCAGTTTCCTTCTCAGCATTTAATCACTGAAGTGACAACTGATATCTTTTGGGAAGTAGTCCTTCGAAAACAGGTATGGAGTCATGAGAGAGGCAAAAATCAAGCCTTTATCTCTAATAAAATGATTTCCAAAGCTGCAATTGTTGGAGTGAGCAGTTGGTTTTTGATTAACTACGTGACAGTCCTATTGCAGAACACGAGTGAATTACATGGTGATTTTTTCATTACAAAAGGCCCTTAAGAATGTGCGTAATTAGAAGGATCTAAAGATCAAACTTGTAATTGTCATCTCTGCATAAGGCGACGTTTATTGAATGCCTGCTGTGTTCTAAGCACAGCAAGGAAATGAGGAGCCCATTCCCTGGTGGAAGTAACGCCCCTCTTCCCTTTCCCACAGGATGTTTTGCTGCTTTATTACGCACAGTGGTGTGGCTTCTGTCCATCTCTCAATCACATCTTTATTCAGCTCGCTCGTCTCCTGCCAGCAGATACGTTCACCGTGGCAAGGTGGGGAAGCCTGTTCTGCAGCACTTCGGGCTGTATGCCTGCCTTCACTTTCCTTACAGTTTAGCCTTATGGTTTGCGAGGGTCTGCTCATTATCTGTTAACTTTGGGTAAGATGCAGTTGAAATTTAATCATCAGGTTAAATCCATGAGCAAAACCTTGTTGAAACCAAAGTTTTCCTGATGGATTTTGAGTGTTCTTTCCATGTTGTTAAGTGTGTTTAGCCCTGACCAAATTCATTGGGGGTTAGTGTGTTTCTGTGTTAGGACCACTGACCTGGGAACCCAGACGACCCACCACCGGCCAACTCCTTGGAATGCCATGGGAGGGGCCTCTGCACTGGCCTCATTTCCTCCCCAGTAACAAATGAAGAAAAAGGGTTGGCTGATACCCAAGCGTTCTTATTTTGTGATTCCATGGGTACTGTATGTAGGCTCTTAAGTAAACAACAGCAACAACAAATTTTAATAGTTTTTGGGGGGGGCGGGAATAAGGCTCAAATAGTTTTTGGATGAGGTATTAGCAATTTTAGGGGAAAATTTGTTTAGATTTAAGCTGTATCTTCTCATCCCCCCAAAAAAACTCCAGATAAAGTTGAATATAAAAGATAAAATCATACTAAAAATAGAAGATAGAATATTGGATTTGCTAGTTCCATTTATAGATGGAAACTTTCCAAAGTAGAAGCAGTGGAAAAAATAATGAAAGAAAGATGAACAGATTTCACTAGAAAAATGTGCAATGAAAACAAATAGACTAGAAGATGGACAATAACTAAATTTTATACTATATATATTTCACCTATTTTAAGTGTTATAAGCAATAATAAGAGCCAAATTTGAGGAGTTACTATACGGAGAGATTTTTTTAAAAAACATATTGTCTGACTTAATCCTCACAGTGCTCTGTGAAGTAGGTGTAGTTATCATCCGCTTTTTATTGATGAGGAAACTGAGACACAGGAAGGTTAGGAAACTTGCCCAAAGTCACACAGCCCGCAGGTGAGGGGGCCAGGATTCAAAATAAGGCATTCGTACTCCAGACAATTACATGGGAAAAGAAAAAGCTGGGAGGGGTCCCAGTGTTAACAAAGGAGATAAACTGGTTTTTCATATGAGGAGAGAATAAACAAGTAAGGAAATCATAATCTAATAAATGCAAATTGAAACAGTAACAAAGTGTCATTTGCACTGATTAAATTAACAACAATGTTTTTAAGTGACAATTTTGTGTTGATAAAGTGAAATTTACATGGTCAGATGTAGCTATTTTAATCAGTAAATTGGAAAACCCTTTTGGAAAGCATTTTAGCAACATTTGTAAAAAATCACAAAAACAATTATACATTTTTGACCCGTTTATTTTCACTTTGGGGAATGAAGGAAATAGGAATTCCAGAGACGCATGAGCTAGTCATAATGGCATTATCTGAATCCAGCAGTAGGGGAATGGTTAAGTAAATTATGGTTGGGCATTTGATGGAATTTTGTTTATCCATTGAAATAATGATTTTCATACAATTAATTGAGAAGAATAGAGTATGAGATATTTGATTACAGCTCTTTAAAAAGTAAGCATATACACCAAGCCTGAATGAGAATCCCAGAATGAAGATTCTGGCTAGTGCAATAGAATTGTGAGTGGGTTTTTACAGTCTTGTTCTTTTAATTTTACAGATTGGTCTTTCTTTGATGTAAAAATTAAGAGAAAAAAAGTGTTATTTTAGAATATGGTTATGCCATTTTTTAAGTGAATTTCATCCTTTTAGACAAATACCCAGCAATGACCCCTACCCACTCAGTTTCCAGTTATACTTTCTGAAATCCTTTGTCAAGTTATGATGCAAAACATTTCTGTCTTTTGTATTTACTGTTTGTGAACATTGATACTCTTGGAGCCACTTGGCCCAGCAGCCCTTCCACAAGGATGTGTGCTTTCTAAGCACAGCAAGGAAATGAGGAGCTGAGGATGCTTTAACTGCTCCATGGTCATCAGCAAGTGCTTGGGAGCCTTGTTGCATGCCCAGCTCAGTGCCAGCTGCTGGAGGGGAATCCACCTAGAGCAATTGCAGTTAATTTGATAGTAATTGGGAACAGGTTGCATGGCTTAGTACTGATGTAATTTTCTGTATTAGAAAATTAATCTAAAATCTGGTGAAGAAAAAATGCATGCACACTTTTAAGGGTCTCTGTCTAAATTTATAAAATATACAATAGAGTATAGTTTTTCTTTTCCAGTTTTCGTCCGTCTTCAAAGAGGCTTGGTGTGTGTTGCTCAGACATAATGACTTTGTTTCTTTTTCCAGAGCTAATTCAAGGAATAATGAAATCCTTGGCCAAATCCTACTGGTTGAATGAGGCATTTTTTGGAAGTTCATTACTTGCAGGACAGCCTGTTACCACTCAGGACACTGACAGGGACATTGCACATCCTGGAAGTGTCAGGAAGGGGCTGGGCAGCACCAGCCAAAGAAATCCTCCTGGCCTACGCCTGTCAGAGAAGGTTCTTTCAGGTTGGGTTTTCTTGTGCTGATCTTTTACTTTTTCTCTTCTTTCCCTTTGCCTTTGACAGGATTGATGTTGCCCAGAATGATCTTCCTTGGGAATTTATGGTTGACCGTCTTCCTACCATCTTATTTTTTCCCTGCAACAGGTAATGCTGGATTTTTTTCAATATTGGGCAAATGGGACTCTGTTGATGTCTGAAAACAAAATGGGTTTAAGGCACATCATGGACGTGAAATGTAAATCCTGATAGTTATTACTGAACTACCTGAGTAGAATGTATTGCTCGAAAATGTGCTGTTAGGGACAAAGGTTTGTAAAAGGGCTTTGGTGTTGGACTGTTTCATGTGGTGTTGAGTTTTTGTAAGAAGTCTGCTCTTTCCAGACTCCGTTTCTTGCATGAACATCAGTGTGGCCTTCAGAACTCAGCTCTCACGGCCTCCATGAGCATGCAGTGGACGCTGAGATTGGCTGGGAAGGGTCACACATTTACATGGGGGGGACAAATAGCAGCTCATCTGTTGCGCCTTCATGGGTGCCAGGCCCTGCCTGCCCAGGCTTTTCACACGCATCATATCCTGTTTATTCCTCACAACCACCTCATCCCACGTGCAAGAAGGAAATAGAGGCTTTCTTCACCACTGCCCCATCCCTCCTAGGATTCAAGAAGCCTTGAAAAGGAGCTTTCTCCCTGGTGTTCAGACTTTTGTGAATGCCACAGGGTTGTACACCTTGATCTTTCCATAATTGTCTAAATAGTATTCCGAGTTCAGTTATTACAGCAACCACCCTGAGAGCCCCAGCAAGCAGGGATGGGATATTAGCCAAGGGGAGGCAGACTTTGCAATTAATGAGTATGGTTGCATATGTTTCGGTAGAAAAGGAACTCTTGGCCCTTTGAAACTTAATAAACCAGAGTTCCTCTCCCTTTTTACAGATCTCCTTTTTTTATTTTTTATTTTTTTATTTTTACAAGGTTGAGTACTGTTGGGGATCCAGTCACATTGCTTTGGCGGTATCTTCTTTACAGGGAAAAGCGTTCACGAAGTTTTTTTTAGCTAGGTCCCCAACAACGGCATACGTGACATTTGGTGTTTTAATTTCCTGCATTCACTTTTACTGTTCATTGCAGCCACTGCTATATTTTTCATGTTTCTCTAGGATATGCTTCCTTCCTATATCAAGTCATTTCCTTGGTTTTTGCTCTTTATCTCAGACAAAGAATTTTTGTTGGAATACTTCCTGCGATAGTAGGGTCTTGTCAAATCATGCACTAAAAACAGAATGTGACTCACCCTGTTCACTGCTGACTGTGTTGTGATGAGCCTTTTTCTTTCTAAGAAGTGTTTAAATTGCCACACAGTCAAGGAATTGTGGACAGTCACACTAGCAATTTCATCTGAGTGGGACAAAGGTTGGGCATGTAGTTTAAAGAAGAGTAATTTTAGAATTCCAAGCATAGTTGGAAGTAGATTTTCAAGAGTGATATTAAAGTCATAGCACCCATTTTTTTGCATGAAGTTCCCAGCAACTGGAGTGAGTGGATGTATAGTGAGAGGGACAGACAGACAGACAGGAGGAGAGCTGTACAGGGGTTGTTTGTGTGGGACCCTGAGTCCGGGTGGAGTGATTTTCATTTGCAAGCTGCCCAGGGTGGCAGACATGGGGATGAGCTCGTACTCCTGATACCATGTTGGGCAGTTGCTGCAGCTCCCTCCTATTTTCTTTGAATTGGAAAAGTCAGCAATGCAAATATTGAATATGAGAAGGCTGTCCAGTTCTCTTTTATTGTCAATTTCTATAAATTATCATGGAAGGTTTCGTATTTCCCCAAAAGGAATGGTTGTCAGAAGTGAAGTAAGCAGATCATATAGCTGGTCCAAAGTGAACATTTGGCTTACCCAGAAGGTAAACGGACCATGGATATGAGCTGCAATCTCAGAAAGGCTGGAAACATGATGAGACCTTTTCCAGGGTTTGCATGCTTGTACTATTTTTAGCCAGAAGAACATGAAATTGTATATGCACTGTGATAAAATATAATCTTGTGCATGCACTGGGTTAAAAATGTATACACAAGAGAAAATGTAAAGATGTCGATTGTGATTACCTTGGAGGAGTTGGGCTTACAGTGATTTGGGGGATACTGCTTGTCTGCTTTTTACGTCCTTGGCAAATTGTTCACAGTGAGCACTTCTTGTTTTCAAGGAGAGAAGCCATATGAAAGACCCTGTCCTCTGCTCTGGTGCATGACCTGGGCCTCATCCTGCGGCGCAGGCTGGAGGCAGCGCCCTGGGTGCCCAGCCTTCCTTCCTGGCAGGGGCCGTCTTAGAACTCGTCCCAGCCGGGTCCTGCGGCAGGCCCTGCAGGGGCTCTGGCAAGGGGTGGGGCGTGGGAAGGGGGGAGCACGGGCTCCCAGACTCTGGGGTGTGTCCCCTGGTGAAGAAATGCACTTCTTTAGAGGGACAGCTCCGCCCCTCCTTCAGTATTTTAGCCCTTCTTTGGAGCTATACACCCCTTTCGTCATTTTTTATACTGGGCTTTTTATGTGCCCGAGGTGCATCACCGTGTTCTCAGTGAATTTAGAGGAGAGGTGAACAAACAGAGGGACCTTTGGTTTTCCTCAGGCATTTGGCTACTGGCTTTGTGGAATCGGGTGTGGAGGGGTCTGCAAGCTTCCAATTAGTGGCTTCCTGTTGGTTTTCTAAGGACAATGCAAGTTTTTTTTTCTCAGCTAACATTTACTAAACACTCCCTTCCCACATTTAATCTTTCACAACTGTCCTGTGAGGTAGGGGCTACTCTGTGTCCCCCATTTCACAGATGAAGCAGTGGAGGAGCACAGAGGGATCACCCTGCAGGCACAAATCGTGCCCGGCAGCCCAGGCCCTGGAACCTGCGACTTCCAGCCTGTTAGCACTTCCGGCGGAGGGGAGCGGCTCTGCTGGCCCCCTCATGCAGAAAGCTGCTGGTTTTGATTCATTATGGCCAGATTGGGTATACACAGGTATATGTGTCTGTGGTAGAAGTTGTGGTTGTCAGATAATTAAATGAAAAGTTCTAAAAAGGAGTTTTCTAAATCAGGACTTCCAACAGATCTCCTGGGGAAAACCCCTTGGCATGTCCTTCCTTATTTTTGTGCTGAGGGTGGGGCAGTGCTAACTCAGCAAGGTGCCTTGACTGCTCTGTGGGTCAAGGATCAGGCCACAGTTTTCTGAGAGGAATTTAGCAAAACACACTGTCAGAGGTGAGTGTGGGGAAGTCCCAGATGGCCTGAAACTGAATTTTATATCCCAGTACAACTGCAGGCTAAAAACTTCAGTAACTTGCACTTTCTCTTTGAAAACTTGCACTTTCTCTTTGAAAACGTGTATCCCGACCCCTTCAAAAGGCTGACGATTATTTTGTATTGAAAGGATTTGGGATGGGATGGGGTGAAAGTGCTCATGTCCATGAAACAATTTTATGAAAAAGTGAATTGTGCTTCCTACTGACCAACTCAAATCCGGCCTGCTCTTCCAACAACACATTTTCAGGGATAGGAGGACATGGGAGCCCGGGGACTGGCGACTGCCCTGCTGCCTTTGGATGGCTGTGGGGGGCTCAGGGTTCAGAATCACAGCCTGTTAGAGCAGGAAGGACTTGAAGAGAAGCGCCTGCCAGGGGCTGTGAGGATCTCCCGGACAGGGCTGCCAAGACCACGCCATACCAGGGCACATGGCAAGCTGAGGCCGAGGCGGGTGACGGGACCCAGGGCTCCCAGGCATGGCCAGCGGGTCGCTAGCTCCAGCTCCAAAGGCACAGAACTTAAGATACAGGGCGTCCCAGTGTTAGGTGGCTCACTGTGTAGTCCACTGTGGCTCGCACCTCGACCGTCCTTTGCCCCCTTAGCCACATTCAGGTAGCTGGAAAGACTGGATTCACTCTCTGTATTTAATGCAAAGACATTTTATTTGTCTTGTGCTGTGAGGCCCTAAAAAGGGAACTCCCCCCCCCCCCCCCAACACATACCTTGTTTTCAGGAACACTTACTTAAAAGTGACATTTAATTTTTTTTTAAAAAAGCAAACCTTGGATTGAGCAGCTCCATGATGAGGAAAGAGAGGAAGAAAGGTGTCATTTTTGCTAATGACCAGTGCTTCAGGGCCAGAGGAACACGGCCAGAGCCCCTGGTGTGCCTGGCCGCTGCCCCTCGTTCTCAGATGGGCTCCGTGACTGTAATCCCACCCGAGACCGGGGAGCTGGGAGGGCTGTGGGTGGCCTTGAACACACTCTGAAACCTTGGTCTTGAAACTTCACATTTCCACATGGATGGGTGTGTATGGCACAGAAAAATATCAAAGCATCTCTGAATCTTTCCTAAAAGAGGAAATTAGTATGCAGTTAAGTCTGAATCTGAGGTACAATTTTTAAGGGAGAATTGGGATATACAAATTATTTGGAACATTGCCAACCTCTTAATCTAGGGTTTCTCCACCTTGGCACCTTGTCTGGGCTGGCTCGTTCTCTGTGGCGGGGACCGTCCTGTTCACGTAGGATGTCGTGCCACCTCCCTGCTCTACTGGATGCCAGCAGCTCGCCCCAGAAATGACAAGAGAAGGGTCTCCAGACGGTGCCAGGTGCCCCCGTGGGTGGAGTGCCCCCCAGTTGAGAGCCCTGCCTCAGGGAATGTGTGATAAATGCTTGCCGAAGAAACCAAACTTTTCCTAATTTGCCAAGCACGGTTGATGGCCACAAGCACCTCTCGTGGAGGAGTGTCCCACCCTGGACGCACCCTGGCCACGCCCCAGCCTCTGCCCACACCCCGGCTGCCCTCCATCGCTGGCCTCGGGCTGTGGCCTGGGAGTGCTTGTCTTGGAGGATTTTAGACAGAAACTGTGAACTCCTTGTCCTCAGGAACAGAAACACATCTTAGATAAGCTGTCTTAATTACAGAACAAGCAGATGGAACATCCTCTACTTTGTACAAAATTTCTTACCCAGATAACATTTTCCTGGGTAACTTTCAGTAAGTACAAATCCTCAGAATGTTTTTTTCTTGGTAAGAAGTAAACATCCTGACCTTCGGTAGCAGTCTGGTTGGACTAAGTGTTGGTGTGACTCTCATCTCTTATTCTTCTTCCTTTCTCTTCAGAAAAGACCTAAGTGTGAAATACCCCGAAGACCTTCCCATCACCCTTCCAAACCTGCTGAGGTTCATTCTGCATCACTCAGACCTTGCATCTGCTCCCCAGAACTCGGCTGATCCCCCTACCAAACAGTGTCTTCAGAGCGAGGCAGTCTTGCAGCAGGGCCACATCTCCCATTTGGAGAGAGAGATTCAGAAACTGAGAGTGGAGATCAGCACTCTTCACCGAGTGCAAGTGCAGGTGGAGGCCCAGCTCTCCAGTGCCCGCCGCGACGAGCACCGGCTGCTGCGGCAGAAGCAAACCCTGGAGAAGCAGCACCGCCTGCTCCAGCTGCACAGTGAGCAGCTGCAAGCCCTGTACGAGCAGAAAACCGGCGAGCTCGAGGAGGTGGCCCGCAAGCTCCAGGAGCTGGCCGACGCCTCGGAGAACCTCCTCACCGAGAACACGTGGCTCAGGATCCTGGTGGCCACCATGGAGAGGAAGCTGGAGGGCAGGGAAGGAGCTGGGGCTCTCACTCCTCCAGCAGAGGTGCACTCTGACCACCCCGAGGCCTCGGGTGCTCCCCAGTTACCTGCCAGCACCCCACCACCTTCCAACGTCAGCTCCACGGTGGCAGCCGAAAGTAGTAATGAGAACAGGACAGATTAATGTTTAAAATGACATGAAGAAATCAGAGGTGAAAACTATATTGGGAATATATTTATGCAAATTTTATTGAAATTTATTGTAAATAAAGATTTTCTCAGTGGTCTAGAAAATCAGTTTGAATGTCATTCAACTTTTATTGAAGAGGGACAACATCCCTTCCACTTATTGCACAAACTTGGTAGCTTTGAGACAAAAACAGCACAGTCCAATTGAAGATTTGTCTGAAAAATCAGTCCCTATTTTAGTGGCTCAGTGTCACAAAGTTCCCTCCCGGCTCCCTGTTGCTGATTCTGAGATGCTGGGAAGGATGAAAGGCTAATTTCTTGACTGACTATTCAGAAAATTTGAATGCAACAGTTGAGCTAGTCAGAGCGAATTCAATGAGAGGTCACAACTTACTAAGCCATTTCAGTGTGTGGCTCTGATATCTATGCTAAAAAAAAAAAAAAAAGAGCTACTGATAAATAAGGACAGTAAGGGCTATTATGTGGCCATTCACCAGCTCTACGGGCATTTTCATTTTCCTCCCAGAGACCCCCACCATGGCCCACCGCACAATTCACCCCCAGCACTGCCAACTCACTTGGAGGGGCCCTGTTAAACTGCAAAGATGTGATCCCTGGTAAGGGGGGAGTGGGATAAAAAAAAGTCCCCAAGAAGTGAAACTGATGAGAAAGCAAAGTTTAATGCATTTCAAAACAAATTCTGCCAGCATGGTAAAAACCTCAGGGTAAAGCTAAAAATCAAGCGTCGTCAGTTTCAGGGGTCAGGCCCAGACTGAAAATGCAAATCCCAGTTGTTCCTGGATTGCTCCGGTTTTGAGCTGAAAGCAAAACCACCAGGCCTGCGCTGCTGGCTGCAGTGAAAGTAGAGGTAGAAAGCTTGGAAGTTGGGAAGCACGAGGGGAATGGACCAAAACCTCACTCGGTGTCTTCTCTCACCCCGACACTTTCACAGTTTGTGAGCCTCCTGCAAAAAGCAGAGCAAACCTTCCCCATCTTCCAGTCAGAACTTCCGTTCTCCTTCCTGGTCTTGATTTCTGTGTCTGGACACACAAACACCTCCCCCTCCGCCCCTGTACCCCCTTGGCCTGCAAGGCCTTTGCTAATCCCACCTTAACTGTCATCCCACTCTCTCTTCGCCAGGGGGCCGCCCCCGTGAGGGGCCAGAGGCATTTCCTCTCCTGGGCAGAAAGCCCAGCTGCTTTCCCGGGGTTCCCCAGGAGCCCACCTGCAGTACTTTATTACTGCCTAATTAGCCACTCCTCTTCCTCGCCAAGCTATCACATAATGTTTGACCCCGTTTAGGTGCACACTGCTGAAATACAGCTCCCCCTTGGGGGTTCTGAAAGGGAGGTAAGCTCAACATGCTTTTTCAAGGAGCCCTGGATGAGGCCAGAGGAGACGCCTCCACCCTGCCCAGGAAAGCAGGGCTTGGAGGGCAGAATGGGGCCAAGTGTTAGGGGCCGGCGCTCCCTGTCAAGCCAGGGCTGACCCGCAGATGCCTGGGGATGCCCACAGCGGGCACGTGTTAAACATGACGGCTGGGAATGTGCTTACAGGGGTAGAATTAACAATCTAAGCGAGCTGATTTACATGTATACAAGGGACACCTCGGAGACCCAGACTGCTGAGGCACCAAGGGGACCAAGGGCCACCATCATCTTTGCAAAAATCCGGTCCTTCACCCGGAAGTCCCTGGCCCCCCTTCAGTACTTGCTAAGCCCCAGCTGGCAGGAGGCAGCCCAGCGGCTTCTGTGTGGACACGGAGGCCTTCCTGCACAGATGACCCTCCGGCAGCCCCAGGGCCTCACGGTCTCCAGTGACTCGCTGAGGAAACAGACTCAGTCAGTGCCCTGCAGCTGGTAATCTGGGAGGGAAGGAAGATAACTCAGGAAAAGGGAAGAGGGAAGGGAAGAAGAAAACACACGAGGATCCCCTCCCCTACCCGTCCAGTGCAGAAAATATTAAACAACAAAACAACACAACTTTTGGTCTCTCCTGGGCCAACGCGGTGTCAGCGGCCACCGTGGGCTCTGGTGTTTTTTCGAGGATGAGAGTGACGACAGTGAAGCTGGCGGGGGGCCGGGGCAGTCCTTGGCAGGCTTGAGACCAAGGGGCAGGAACTGCTCTGCTACCGGGGTGCCTGGCAGGCCTCGGGACTCGTGCCCAGACGTGTCCTTCACCAGCTCCCAAGTGCCTCTGGTAGCTTCCTTGCAATAATCCCACTATCCACAGGAATGGACGCTTCACAGCCGAACCCATCCAGAGGAAGAAGAGAGGGGCACAGTTCTTCTATCCACTGCTGACCAAGCAAAAGTCACCAATGCACCCCAACTGGTCAGCCACGAGATTCAGGATTGACATTTCACTTCCTTTACATATATATATGTGGATATCCATGAGAGACCCCTGCCAGGTGCAGGTGCCTTCCAAGTCTAAGCCCCTCTTCCACCATCTCCACTCAGCTCATCCTTTGGACTGTCATCAGCTAACTGGTTCCAGGTGCTCCGGATGATAATTTTTAAGAAATCAGAAAAAAGGCATGAGCAAGTGCTGCTGGGGCTTATTTACAGTTCACAGGTTTGTTAGTTCACGCATTACAGTAGTAGCTCCATCAAAAACAGGCTCAGCTAAACATTCAAGTAACAAAAAATGCTATGGGACCAGCCGGGAGCCCCTGCAGGGTCAGCCTGCCCACTGCCTGCAATGGGCAGCCCTGCCCGGAGGCCCGGGGGGGGCCCGGGGCCACCGAGTCCCAGCTCAGGACCCCAGGAGTCAGTGCATGCGATGGCAAAGCCCGCCGAGGCCATGCTGGCGAGTCGTCAAGCCGTCCTCTCGTCAGCAGCCTGCCTGGGTGCTTCTGCCCTTCCGGCGCCTCGTGGCTGGCTGCAAATGGGACCGGGAGCCCCACGTCCCTGCTCAGCCATGGACCTCTGGGCCGCTGGGGGTCAGCTTGGCCTTCCTCTCCACACACGGTCCCTTGGCCGAGTACTGCACCAGCAGGAAGGGCTCCTTGGTCTCGCCATCCCCCACAATGCTCTCCTCGTCCTCCGACTGGCCGATGTGCTGGAGCCGCAGGTAGCACCAGCAGCCCAGGATCAGGGCCCCCAGGGCGGCGATGGCGATGAGGATGACAATGACCGTGACCACCCCTGTGGTGGGGCTGTGGTCCATGATAGACATGGTCGGCGCTTGGTGGGGGCTTCCGCAGCAGGGAGCACTCGGGGCGGCCACTCAACGGGGCTGGCACTTGGGCTGGACACGAGAATCCTGAAAGACAGAGCGAGTGAGGCTGAACTGGGGGCTCGGCCGGGGACCCTGAGTGACCCCGAGCTCCAGGTGGCCCTTCCATGGGGTCTTTCCAATCACCTCTTAGGCCTAGCTGCCCCCCCTGCCCCCATCCTAGTGAAGAACACACTGGGCAGCCAGCTGGTTGGCTCTGGCCATTTCTCTTTGTTCCCCGCAGTTACCAGCTTTCTCTTGGCTCCCCCCAGCCTGCCTCCATTTAGTGCTTCTGCTACCGGACCTCAGCCCCGGCCCAGGGAGCAGGTGAGACGGACACCACGAGAGCCCCACTGCGGCTGGAAGGGGCTGGACGCTCTTCTGTTCCAGGTGCGCGTCCTGGAAGCCCCCCACACACATAGCAGGTGTTCAGGCACCGCTCGGTGACTCAGAGGAGCCCGTGGCCTCGTGAAGGCCAGAGCTGAGGGATTCGAAAGCAGGGGAATGGTATCACCCCTCCTGCAAACAGGTATGTAAGTCAACCAGATTCTTGTGGAACATCTGAGAGACAGTGCCCATCAGGGAACTGCACACCACACACCGTCCGGGGGCAGGCTGGGCAGCAGAGATGCCTGTGGGGGTCAGGGAGAGGCCAGCACGAGGCGAAGGCAGGCCCAGCGGACAGAGCATCCGGAGGGGGCGGGGGAGAGCGGGACAGACCGGCTCCGGCCCTCACAGGGCTCAGCGTCTAACGTGGGAACCAGGCCGTGATTTGGGTCATTTACCAAAACATCACTAGCAACTGGGGGATGCCGCGATGCCAAATGGGGAAGTGACACTGGTGCTGAGACCTGCAGGAAAGCAGAACCAGCCCCTGGGGACTCGTGCTCCTGGCAGAGGACAGCGACTACTAAGGCAGACGGGCAGGTGCAGGCCTGCTGGCAAGGTGGGGAACTGGACAGGGCCAGTGGCCGGAGCCGGAGCTGGTCTGGGTGGGGGGCCAGGAGGTTTCAACTCCAAGAGCCAGGACCACCACCCCCAGCTGCAGAGCCTCAGGCAACTCCCTCCACCTCCCCGGGCCTTGGAACCCTCACCTGTGAGAGGGGCCAGCACCGTGGGGACCCCCTGGCTGCGGGAAGCCCGTGACGTCTACAGAACCAGCACCGGAGCCGGCCCATCCGGGTGAGGGCTTCCCGCTATTGCCACCCTGGGGGCTGAAGGCACAGACAGGAGGTTCCTGGCATCTCCTTACCCCTGCTGTCCCTCCACAAATGAAGCAGATAATAGCGACTACGCCCCAGGCGGCCATGAAGATGGGGGACAGCTCATGACGCATCCTGCACAGGGCCAGCCACGCGGCCGGCGGGCAGTAAGCGCTGGGGGCTGAGTGAATTTTGTTTGGAAGACTGACGTCACCTCAGCACTGGAAGGGCACGGTTTTCCCTCCAAGCAAGATGGAAGCTGGGGTCTCCTTGGGCAGTCGCAGCTCTAATTAGAAATGATTCTCATCCACCTCAGGGTGTCTCCCCAGAGGCCAGGCTGACCTGAAGGTGAAAGGCAGCTAAGCCGGCACCCCCAGTCTGGCCAGGGACCAGGCCCCAGGAAAGCTCTGCAGACCCCTGTGGTCCACCTGCTGCCTGGTCCACGTTTGCAGAGGGGCCCTGGGGGGGAAGGGGGCAGTTACCCCTCGCATTTCCAACTCCAGGGCCCACGCTGCTGCCATCGGGCTCGACGGGCCCCCTGGCCCACTTGTGGGGGCTCAGGGCCCTTTACACTCAGGACCCGACATGGCCCCAGCACCCCCGTCCCCTCCTGCCCGCCTCCACCCTCCCTCCTGCCCCCAAGCCTCTGTCCTGGCTGCTCCTGCTGCCCCCTCACCCTCCACATAATTCGGGGTTCTCAACTGGAGGTGACTGTGCCCCCCGGGGACACTGGGCAGGGTCTGGAGATATTTTTGGTTGTCACAACTGCAAAGATCAGGGGGTGCTCCTGGCATCTACTAGATAGAGGCCAGGGAAGCTGCTGAACATCCTGCCATACGCAGGGCGTTCCCGCCACAAAGGAGAGACCCTGCCCCATCAACACAGGGAACCTCCCAGAGGCCCATGACCCTCGGCCGCGCTCCGCCTCCCCCCCAGGGCTCGGGCGCAGTTCACAGCCCTGTGGGCTTCACTGTGGCCATCTCGCTGGCGCCCACCTCCCCAGCTGCCTGTCCGCTCCCTCGGGTGCCACAGGTCGTCCCGGCCTCTCCCTGCCACCGTCGGGGCAGCTCTTGGCTCGGCGTCTCCTCTCAGGCCTCCAGATGGGACCGGTGACCCCTCGCCCCCCAGAGCTATGCGGTGTCCAATCTCAGTGTGCCCACTCGCCCCAACCTCACAGGCCCTCTTCCTGCCTCCCTCTCTCCCCCGGCCTCACACACACACAGGGCCTGCTGGGGCGCCGGGCCTCCCACCTGGCTTCTGGACAGGAAGGCAGATCAGAATCAATTTGGAAGGGGAAGTGTGTGGGTTTCAGGGATGGTTCCTGGGCAGGAAGTATCAACAATCAAACAATGGCAGTGTGGCCTGGCAAGGGACCCGAGGGCCAAGCTAGCTCAGATGCCTAGAAGACACCCACAGGGGGAAGCCAGCGGGGCAGAGAGGGGCAGGGGAAAACGGTGGACCCAAACCTAATGAGGAAACTGAGGCACAGGCAACTCCAGTCCAAAGGGGCCTTTTGAGAGAACTGGTGACCCCAAAGCCCTGTCTGCTGCCCCCGGCCCCAGGCTGGAGGAGTGGGCAGGGCCGGGCTGGGCAGCTCCCCCTGTGAGCTGAGCAGGTGTCCACTCCCACCGGCCCCTCCTCTGAACTCGTCTGTTTATTACTTCCTCGTTCACTCAGCAAGTATTTCCTGAGAACTGACCTTCCAAAACAGTGACCACCCCTGAGGGCTTCCCGGGCATCAGAATAAAATCCAAACTCCCTGCCCTCCCGCCCCCTCCCGCCTTCTGCACACCCGGCTACACCCCCCCCCCGTTCCTGGCCTCTGCACTTGCTGTCCCCTCTGCCCGGAATGTTCGTCCCTGACTGTCCCTCCTGCACTGGGGACTTTCTCGGAAGGCGCCCGATGCCCCCTGCCCCACACTCTCCGTTAGCTTGCCCAATGCCATTTTGTTTCCAAGATCTCTGCGCGACCTGAAGCTCTCTGGGGTGGGGTTGGGGTGGGGTTGGGGTGGGGTGGATGGGCCTGGCTGCCGTCGCCCTCCCTACCGTGAACTCTGAGAAGGCAGGAGGAGGGTACTGTGCATCTCACCTACTACCCTGGCTCTATCCCAGGGAGGCACACAGTAGGTGCTCCATAAATGTTCGTGAGCATTCCCAGCCCAGGGATGTAGTGATGGAAGAGAGGAGATCCTGAGACAGCTCTCGAGCCCCCAGGCCACCCCCAGGACCCTGAGCATGGTGCCCCCATGTCTGTCCGCAGCAGCCGAGGAAGCTGGCAGCCTGCACGGGAGGGTGGGTGGCAGCTGGGGCGCAGGCAGGAACCCACCAGGGACAGCTGTCTCCAAGGTAGCTGGGAGCGGGGCAGGGAGGAGGAGGCCCCGAGGCAGAGCCTGTGGGTGGGCTGCCCCGCTGAGGCCCCCTGAGCTCGGGCTGCACCACCACCTCCCTCAGGCCCCTGGGAGGAGGCGTTCTCTCCTGGCCAGCTGATCTCCTCCCTGCCCCCCAGAGCCCACAGGACAGGGTGGGTCTCAGGGGGCTGGGGGACAGGGGCACAACTGCCTGGGCTGGGCAGAGGCCAAGGAGGGCATGTGGGAAACGTAGACCACCTCAGAATCAACAGCAAAATCATCCACGTTCATTCTGTGTAATCATTTCATCCTCTCAACAAGCCTGCGGCTAACTCTGCTCACCACTGTCATCCCCATTTTCCAGAAGAGAAAACTGAGGCTCAGCGTTTCACTGAATTGCCCAAGAGAGAAGAGCCAGAAAGCAGCAGGGTGGGATGTGAACCAGAAGTGGAGGCAAAGCAGAGCAAAGGGAGAGGCTCGCAAGGGGCTGCCCTGGGAGGTGTCCCGCCTGGGGGGCCTGAGGTCTCTGGGTCAGCATGGGGATAGGGGGCAAACGGGGCTCCCCCCGCCCAAGCGTCTCTTTGGCTGGGTCTCAGTCAAGGCAAAGCATGGCATTCAAAGCCCAAGGCAACCTGGGTCCCCCAAACACCCACCCCATGTGCCTTCATTCCTGTCTCTCTCTGCCATTCCTGGAAAAACAAGTCCCCAAGGAGAGGCTCCCCCTCTGCATTCCCCAAACCCCTCCAGTGACAATGACCCGGCCCAGATGTGAGGTGGGCATGTCTGGGGCCCTCAATCGCTCCTGTAGCCCGTCCCCGAGCCCGTTTCCAAGGCTCAGAGGGGGCAGTGAGTAGGTCCCGGGCACCCGGTGGCAGGACCAGACACAAACACCCAGCCGTCAGAGCCCCGGCTCCTGCACCCGGCTCTAAGTGCCCACCAATGGGCTCCAAAGGACAGTCCCAGCCTTGGCTACCAGCACCTAGGGCAGGGGTCTCCCGCTGCCCTGCTCTCCCGCAGAGGCCATGGCTTTTCCTCTGGGTCGTCGTCAATGTGAGGGGTCCCCAGTTACCCCTACCTCTCCAAGGGACCCTGAAACTAAGCCTTAACCCCCTGCACAGGCCACTCCATGCGCTCAAGGCCCAGTGGGGCCCCAGCCAGTAGCAGAGCAGGTCCAAGGCCCTCACCCTCCCTGCCTCACCCCTCCACTCACTATTGGGCGCCGCTGTGGCCCAGCCCAGCAGGCTGCAACTCCTCATGGCCTCAGTTTCTCCATGTGCAGAATGGGGAGGATGAGAAGTAATAAGAAACGTGGGGCCACCAGGTTTGCATGGCACCGGGCACCCTTCCTGGGAGCCACGAGGAGGACAGAAAGCCCTTGGGAACACCCCCCCACCCCGAGAAGGGCACAGAGCCTGGCCCAGGCCCGATGCCACAAACAGCCCCTTCCCCAGGGACACACTGCCACCTTCTCAGTTCACTGGGCACATCACAAGCTTGCCACCCCACCCTGTGGCCTCTGCCTTCTGCAGCCCCTCAAGGGAAGCCAGGGGTCTGCCCTGCTCACTAGAGGGCCAGCCCCTTCCCAGCCGGGGCATCCCATCACTAGCCCCTGGGCTTGAGCCACGTTCTCCCCATTCCCTTACCCTATTCCCTCACCCCACTTAAAAAAAAAACCGTCACCCAAGTGTGCCAACAAACCCAGCTCTGCCTCCTCAGGCCACCCTGATTCACAAATCAAAAACACTTCCTGCCACTGCCAGGAAAAGAGGACTGCAGGCAACACAGGGCACCGCTGGACACACACAGGGCCCACGCAGGACGTCCGCTCCGAGCTGGGTCCCCCAGCACAAGGATCCACACCTCAGGAACCTACCCTCCAAGAGCAAGACCAAGAACAGGGGCTGGGGGTGTCGCTGTAGGCTGCGGCCGACCGTGCCATCACACCCCGGGCCGCCAGAAGAGGAAACCTGCCCCAGAACCCCCCTGGTTCCCCTTTGAGAGAAGAGGAAGCTGGGGCCCACAGAGACGCAGGGACTGTCCCAAGGTCACCTGGGCTCTCCTGCAGCCCAGGCCCATGCTCCACCTGGGACCCACCTGCTGGTCACTCTCACCAGCTGCCCAGGGTCAGCCCACTTGCCCAAGCAACTCTGGTGATAACAGTGGCTGCCTGGCAAAGTTGCCAGACACCCAGCTGACTGCTTCCCACTGTCTTTCAGCCTCAAAGCAACCCTCGAGTTACTACTATTCCCACTCTGCAGATAAAGACTGTGGCTCAGAGACGTTAAGTCCATTGCCCAAGGTCACATAGCACGAAAGTGGCTGCTCAGGGGGTCAAACCCAAAGCACCCGAGCTCAGAAACACCGGATTTCAACTCCGACTCTGAAATGTCATAGTCCTGACCCCACCCTCCGTGCCTGAGGAACCAGGGGGCTGGAGGAACCCCAGTTCTCACCCCTACAGGAACGTGCGGGGTGACCTCGACCGAGGGCTCGATGCTGGGGGCACAGAGATGACAAGCACCCGGGCAGCTCCCGTGTGCCGAGCGCAGGCGACGTGCAGGCGCGGTGCCAGGCGCGCTCCACGCACCCTCTCTTTTAACCCTGCGAGGCGACGCTGCCATCTCCCCCACTCTCCCGAGGGGCAAAGCAGGGCTCGGAAGGGGAGGGGGCTCTGCACAGGGGGCGACAGCTGCAGAGGGGCGACAGCTGGAGAGGCAACCCAAGTCGCGCAGACGGCGTACGGGGGGGAGACCACGGACCACGAGACCCAGTCATGCCCATGGCGCGCAGTCAGTGCCCACGGAACCGGCCGCTTTACGCTGCGGCCCAGCCTCAGTTTCCCCACAGGCGCAAGGGACGCCCGTCACCGCCCGGGCCTCCACCCCTAGAGCCCTCCTAACCAAGCTGGGGGCGGCCAAACCCGCCGCCTCCCTTGGAATTTTGGAAAAAATCCCGAAGTGTCCCGGGGAGTCCTGCGGCCGGCCCGGGGCGCCCGACTGCGGGCTGCAGTGGGGGGCAAGGGATGGGGGGGGACACTCGCTCCCCGCCAAGCGGCATCGCCCCCCGCCGCCGCCTTTGTCCGGATCTCGCCGCAGCACAGCGGACAAAGAGCCCCCGCCCGCAGGCGCGGTCCCGCGGAACAGACCCTCCCCCCGCCGCCGCGCCCCCGCCGGGGCCGCCCCTCCCCCGCCGCCGCCGGGACCCCCGGCCCGCGGCAGAGGCGCCCCCCCTCCCCGCGCGCCCCACTCCCTCCCCTCCTGCTCAGCCCCCGCCCGGCGGGCCCCGCTCACCATAGCGCCGCCCGCAGCCCGGCCCGCTCGCCCCGCAGCAGCCCCGCCAGCCCGGCCGGCCGCCGCGCACCGTTCAGACGCCGGAGCCTCGCGCTGCGGCGGGCGGGGGCGCTGCGGCTCCACCCCCCAGGGGGCGGGGCCCGCCCGGCGCGGCCAATGGGAGCCCGCGCGGGGGGAGGGGAGGAGGGGCGGGGCTGGCCGGGGCGGGGTCACGTGCGCTCCGGGGCTGGGCGGGGCTGCGCGCAGCTGGTGGGGCGGAGGGCGGGCCCAGCTCGGCGCGCCCGGATTGGGCGCCTGGGGGTGCGGGGGCCCCGCGCCGGGCGTCTTCCCTCCGGCCGCTTCACCCCAGCCCGGGGAGGCCGCCCTTTCTCCCTCCTGCTTACACAAGGAGAAACTGAGGCACACAGCCCGGAAACGGGAAGGACGGAATCGCCGGCAGGGGCAGGGGGCAGGGCAGGACCCCTGGCTTGAATGGCCTGGCTTGGGTGGGAAGCTGGCCTTTCATTGGGTCGTTAATTCACGCATTCATGATTCATCCTTCTATTCACTCAATCGTTCATTCCTCGTGGATGGGACACCTACAGCGAGGCGGGAACGCCAGTCATTGCAGAAACAGCCTGGACCCAAAACCCACAAGGCCCCTGCCCTCCCTGAGCTCTCCCTCCCGCTGCGAGCGGGGGCTGCAGCCCCTTGGCCTTTTAACAGAATCCGTGGTTCGGCCTCCATTAAAGTGCCAGGTCCTGTACCGACTGCCGTACACATTTTATCAAAACGACCCCAGAAGAAAAATCATCCCGTTTCATAGATGAGGACACCGAGGCTCCAAAGAGACCACAAGCGGGTGGTGCTGGAGGCACGAATCCAGGCTGGGCCCACCTGCCAGGAAACAGGGGCACCAGTTCCTGCAGAAACCTGCGCTTGTCCACCCCAAGAAGAGGGCCCGGCAAGAGTTCACTCCCTCTTGTGGCCAGCTGGGTCCTTCAGTCCCCCGGGCCTTGGCCTCTGGCTTGGAAGGCAGGAGAGTGCTGGGGGAGCCCCTCGTTCTGCTGCTGGTGGAGACTTCTTTCCCAGCCTCCCAGCCTCAGAGCAGAGGCCTCTGGGAGAAGATAGAGGGCCGGGCTCCCCTCACTCCCTCACTCAGCCTCGCTGGTCTCTTATTCTGCTCCCAAAGCACCAACCGTTTCCCACCTCTGGGCTTTAGCCAGCTGGAACCTTCCTAAGGAGACCAGAGTTAGGCATCCCAGAACAGTGGGGCCCCAAGTCCACCCAGTGCTGCCCTCAAAAGCTCCATCTGCTACACCTGGGAGTCTTGAATAGAAGGAAACAGGTTCTTCCCACTGAGCCAGTTCCTGTGGCCAGGGCCTCATTAGTGGTGAGGTCTGGGAGGGGCAGGCTCTGATCCCCAGAGCCAGGGATGACAAACGGATCCCTGGGGAGGCAGACCCACTATGGTGGTGGTGGGGGGGCGGGGGGATGATGGGGAGACACCGCATGACATAGAAGTTGAGAGTCAGACTGCCTGGGTTCAAATCCAGCCCTTCCTGCTGGGTGGCTTTGGGAAATCAGGCTAACCTCTCTGCGCCTCAGTTTCCTCATCTGGAAAATGGGGATGACTATAGGGTCGACTTCATGGGGTTGTTGGGAGCTCATGAAGTGCTGAGTGCAGAGGAAGCACTTGCTGTTTTTAACATCAAGAACAAGTTCTGGACAGGTGTGGTGGTGACCCTGGGCTTCCCAAAACTTGGATTTTCTCTGAACCTGTCTCCTTTTTTCACAGCAGAGCACCCCCAGGATTCTGGGGGTGTAGAGAGGCTGGGGTGGAGCGTGGGACTGGGCGAAACCCATGGGGGCCCAGTCATCACCTTGCTCAGCATAAGTTGCTTCAACAATAAAACAGTAATAGTAACCAGGATAGCAACAGCAGCTGGCACTTATCCGCATTTACTACATGCCGGCACTGTTCACAGCTCTACATACACGTAAAGCAATTTAATCCTCATTTTACAGATGAGGAACCTGAGGCACAGAAAGGCCCAGAGCTCCTCAGCCTTACAGTGCCCTGCAGTCCCCTGGGGATCTTGATAAAATGCAGATTCTGAGTCAGTAGGTCTGGGGTGGGTCCTGAGATTCTGCTTTTCTAACAAGCCCCTGGGTGATGCTGAAAGCTAGCTGGGAGGGGAGAAAGAATTTGCTGAAGATCAGGCAGGTGGTGAGCACACACGTAAAACTGCAGGTGACCCTAACTACCTGCCCGAGCCCCAGCTTTCTCCCCAACGAAGACGCAGGAAGTGGAGCTCCCCTCCCCCAAGCCCATTTCCTCTCTCTGGGCCCCTGCCACCTCCCTCAGAGGTGACATCTGGCCCATGGAACCTCCCACCCCCAGAGGCCGGCAGGGGGGGTGTCCTCCCTGGCAGATGCAGGTTCTCAGATGCTCATTAGCTAAGAAGATAATGAGGGGCAAGGATGAGCTCACTCTGGCTCCCTGGGCCTGCTGGGGCCGTGCTGGGTCTGTCCTGTGCCAGCCAGAGCCAGGCTGGCAAAGGGCGGATCCAGCAGGGCCCACTTCCCTTGGGGTGCCAGACGATGGGCTTTCTGGGGAGAGAAGAGGCCTCGGTCTGCTCTAGGGAGACTCCCTCCAGCTCATGGCTGGAGCTCCTGCTCCTTGGGCATCCCTGGAAGGGCTTCAGGACTAAAAACCAAATGAAAACTGCTCGGGCAAAGAGGAGTTTCCCAGAGGCTGACGTGAATCACCAGTGAGTCCTGCAGGGAGCGTTTAGGTGGGGCACAGAGAGGGCGTCACCCAGCTTGAATCACACAGCAATTCGGGTTCAAGGAGAGAAAGTTTCATGTGCAGCAATCCAAGGGGAGTACAGACCTGGGCTCAGAGCCCGGGGCAGTCAACACGCTGGAGCTAGGATTTAATACCATTGTGTTTTTGGTATATTTAAATTTCTGATGACCTTCTATTTACAGCACTGGGATTGCTTGTAAAATCAGTGTATTTAGGGGGGGAAATTAGTTAACTTAAAAATCTAAAGGAAGTAACTATAGAGGGGGTTCGAGGGAGGTGGAAGGCATGGTGGTGGGGACAGACGGGTGACTGAAGTGGGGAGAAGGCCCAAGATGAACCAGGTAGCTGACCCCCAAGCCCTGGGCCCAGCAGAGGCTTTCCATGGCCCCTGTGTCAGCCAGAAAAGCCTGGGTTGTCATGGGTTGGAGGGGGCCTGGGTCTGCTCTGGCCGTCCCTGGGGTCAGCAGTGTGAGTGTGACGGGGGCTGATGGAGGGAGGACACCAGCACGCCCGCCCCCCGGTGTCCCTGCCTTCCCCAAACACACAGACAGCACACACAGACTCCTGTGCAGTGGAGTGGCTCATCATTCATTCACTCACTCGTTCTTTCTTTCATCAAATCTTTATTGAGCGCTGACTGTGTGCCAAGCACTGGCCGTGAAGCCGAAACAGGCAAAATTCTAGCTTTGCCTTCTCCTGGTGCATGTTCAGTATCTGCCATGAAGAAAGAAAACGGGTAAGGTAAGAGGTTTGGGAGCTGGGGCGGGCGGAGGGCAGAGGCCCCTCTGAGAGGCCCCACGGAAGCTCACGGACTGGGCAGCAGGCAAGGAGCCCCGCACCAGGCAGAGAAGCATTTATTTTAATTTGTGAGTAATTTTTTAAGAACTTCAGTGTTACGGGTTGAACTGTGTCATCTCAAAAGGTCAGCTCAAGTCCTGACTCCAGTGACTTCATCTGGAAGTAGAGTCTCGGCAGATGTCCTCAGGTTGAGGTGAAGTCGTACTGAGTTAAGGTGGGCCCTAAATCCGATAAGACTGGTGGACATGGAGACAGGGACACAGCGGGAGAAGAGAGCCACACAAGGACGGAGGCAGAGTTTGGCTTTTCTGCTGCCACAGGCCGTGGAACGCCAAGGATGGCCGGCCACCAGCCGCAGGTGGAAGCGGCCAGGAAACCTCTCCCCTGGAGGATTTTAGGGCCCCGGATTTTAGACCTCCAGCTTCCAGAACTGTGGGAGAATACATTTCTGGAGTTTTAAGCCACACCATCTGTGGTTTGTTACAGCAGCCCTGGGAAAGTAATGCACTCGGGAACACAGAATTATGGGCCGGTCATAATCCTCAGGTCATGACTTACTCTCTCCTTTGGCGCTTGCGTGATCTACTTTTATTTTCGATTTTCTGCAGTTATCTGACTCCTGCAGTACGCATCTGATAACCCACCAATCAAACAATAGCCAGGACCTTAATCATGACCCATATCCAAGGGGAGATCCCCTCCCCTCTCCCTCCCATCCCTGCCTGGTATCCTCATCGCCTCGGAGCCTGTCTCCATCGTTTCTTGTTTTCTTTTCTGTGTAGTTTCATTAGACCTACATCCTAAAGTGTGTATTTGAAACGTTAGTTTCCTCCTGCTAACTTTATTAAAAGGGACTCCAAACAAGCAAACAAAAAGGGCATCGTGCTATATGAATCTCCTGGGACTTAATGTTTCTACGTCATAGTATATTGCTAAGATTTATCCATGTTAGTGTTCCTTGTTTTCCCTGCTGCGTAATATTCCCCCAGGTCAATGGGCCGCAGTTGAGCACCTCCTCCTCTGTGATGGGCGTCCCAGTGGCTTCCAGATGTCTGCTCATGTGAAGAGCTATTTGACTATTCCTGTAAGTGGCTCTTTGTGCACATGGGCAAGACTTTTTCTGGGGCATTTACCTAGGAGTGGAGTTGCTGGGACAATGAGTGAATTAATTTCAGGAGATAATAGCAGACTGCTTTCCAAAGTGGTGGCACCTAATTGCCCTCACATCAGCCGCATACACAAGCCACGTCCTCTCCAACACTTGGTATTGTTGGATTTTTAAAGTTTGCCCGTTGAGATCGTGAGTGACATCTCCTTGAATGCCAGAGGTGCTAAACATCTTTCCCAATCCTAAGGCTTAAAATATATTCACCTATATTTTCTACCAAGGGTTTTGAAGCTTTATATTTTACGTCTGAGCCCATAATCTATCAACTTTTTAAACATTAAGGTCCAAAAGGTATGAACCTATAATTTCTACTCTGGATTATAAAGGGTTCTTCATATTTGGCACGTGACCTTAATCACCCTGGAGCTGGTTTTTGTGTATGGTTTGAGGTAGGGATTGACCATATAATCTTAGGATCCCTTTGGCAGAGTGACAAGTTTACTCAGGAGACAGGGAGACAGGATATTCAGCTGGGACTCTTGGATGTACTGGAAATTGCTCACTGGATTCAGAGTTCAAATTCTCATCCTCCCACAGACTGCTTGTGAGATCTTACACTTTGCCTCTCTGTGAACCTCAGTTTTGTCATCTATAAAATGGGAATGAGAGTAGATACCACCCTGGTTTGCCATGAGGATTAGTTGAGAGAAGGTTTGCAAAATGCTGCCCATGTTTGCCCAGGCCATGGCATGAGAACACTAACTGACATTTACTGGGCACTCACCAAGCACTTTACATGTGTTATTAACCATTTAACTCCTGACAACTCCAAGGGGTAGATGGAATTTTCCGCACTGTTCAGATGAGATACCAAGTCTCAGAATGGATGAGTAACCTCCCCAAGGGTGCTCAGCCAGCACACGTCAGAGGACTTGAACCCTGGCATAGGGCTGCCGGTTCCTCTTCCTTACCTAGGGAGCCTCCTCCTTACCCAGCGCACATCAAAGCAATTTCCCTTCCTTTCCTCAGGCCTCAAGACTCCATTCCCCTGACCCAGTGGGGAGTGGGGCAATGACCGCCTCACCAGGATGAAGGGCTGGACGTCAAAATGGGGGAGCAGCTGGCAGGGAGATAGAGCCCCACTTCCCTTTGACTCCGAGGCTGGTAGAAGGCAGAGGGGGGTGGGGCTGGGCCTCTCTGTGGAGGTGTCCCTCTATCCTCCCCCTTCCCAGGCAGTTGGTCAGCCACGATGAAAATGAATCAGCAGCCTCTTTGTTCCCCGGTGTCATCCAGAGGAATTATTCCCAAAGCCCGGCTCCCAGGTGCTTTCACCGCAGCTGAGCCTGAGCATAAACCGCTGTGTTCTCTAGATGGGTCAGAGGACAGGGGGCTCCCCGCTGAGAAGGGATGGAGACTCTAACTCGAGCTTCAGGCCTGTGGCCAGCTGGGAGGGTGAGCGGCTCTGAGCCCAGCTCTACCACTCCCCAGCCCTGCAGTACTGGGCAAGTTGGTTACCTTCTCTGAACCTCAATTTCCTTAACTGTAAATGGGGATAACTGGCCCTATCTTGCTGAATGATGTAATGTACCCAAGGGGCACAAGTATTCCATAGCTGGGCCTGATCATAGCAGCTGCTTGTTACCATTTCCTCTCTCAATGATTGGGTCCCAGGCCCCGCTGGAGATATGGCGATGGAGTGAACCCTTGAGGAGACAGACCCCAATGCCTTACCTGCAACAAGTGCTTCTCATGAGCGTCTCATAAGCCAGTGTGCCAACCCCCACATACACACACAATAGAAGCTGGTTAAAGGGAATTTATTCAGGCAATAGTTGTTTAATAAGCACCTACTGTGTGCCGGGCAGTTGCATCAGTGATTGAAACTGTCATGTCCCTGCGTTCATGGTGCTTATAGTCTAGAGTCCCAGGAAAAGCTGGCACCTCTGGGCCACTCTGCACAGCTGGGGCACCGGCTGGGGTTGGGGGTTCATGAGCCTGTCCAGCTCTGCATCCGGCGTGGGTGTGGTGGAGGGCTCACGGGCACTTATGCCCCAAACCTACAAAACTCACACTCTCCTTTGCCTGTGGGAAGGCTCTGACTGAGGGCAGGGATGAGACTGGAGCCCCTGGAGCTGCTCAGACTAGAGTTTGACTGACAAGGTGTATTAGTTACCTACCGCTGTGTAACAAATTGCCCCAAAACGTAGCAGCTTAAAACAGCAAACCCTTGTCGTCTCACAGATTCTCTGGGTAAGGAATCAAGGAGCAGCTGACAGTCAAGATGTCACCCAGAGCTTGAACCATCCAAAGGCTTGACCAGGGCTGGAGAATTCCCTTCGGAGATGGCTCCCTCACGTGGCTTTGGGCAGCTGGCCTCAGTTCTTCACATAAGGACCTCTCTGCAGGGCTGCTTGTTTCCCAGTCCCTTCCCAAGGGCAACCACTTAATTCATTTATCCAACCAACATTTATTGCCAGGCATTGTTCTAGGCTAGCAATATCCAATAGAAGTATGATGCAAACAACACATGACATTTTAAGTTCTCTAGTAACCATTAAAAAAAAAGTAAAAAGAAGCAGGTGAAATTAATTTTAATAGTATATTTTCTTTAACCCAGTATATCCAAACCCAGGATATGGAATCAATATAAAAATTAAGAATGAGACCTTTCACATTCTTCTTTTCACACCAAGTCTTCAAAATCCAGTGTGTGTTTTACTTAATTCCGACCAACCCCATTTTGAGCTCTTGGTTGCTTCATGTTTCCTCTGTTGGACACTTCTGGGTGCCAGAGGCTCAGCAGCAAACAAAACAGACAAAAATTCCTGCCCTCATGAAGCTTCTCTTCTACTGGGTGGAGATAGACAATAAATGAAGAAGTAAGTAAAATACGTAGAATATCAAATACATTCTAAGGGGAAAATCAAAGGAGAGGAAGCGGTACAGATCCAGGGGTGCCTTATCTGTTTCTTTGGGTATGTGTGTATGTATCTCTCCCATTTTTTTAACATAGATGATAATTTTTAATACATGTTTTTTTCCTTGCTTGTCTCATTTGCAAAAGAACTTGAGACATATTATCTATCATCACATATAGACATTCCTGTTATTTAGGAATCCATATATATAATATATAAAATATATAATCATCAAAAAATTTCTACTTTAATCATTTTCAAATGTACAATTCAGTGGCATAAATTACATTCACAATATTGTGCCACCATCGCCACCATCCAGGACCAAAACTTTTTCATCACCCCAAACAGAAACTCTGTCCCCATCGAGCACTAACTCCCCAGCCCAAGTTGACCTCTAATCTCTTTTCTGTCTCTATGAATTTGCTTATTTTAGGTGGAATAAGCAAATTTTATATAAGTGGAATCATGAACTATAAGTGGAATCGTATAGAAGTGGACTAAGTGGAATCATACACCATATGGCCTTTGGGCCTGGCCTCCTCTCCCTAGCAAATATGTCCCCGGTTCATGCAGCTGAGTCATATTCCTTTGCGTGGCTGTGCCACAGTTCGTTTGTCCGTTCATCAGTTCGTGGGCATCTGGGTGGTTTCCACTCTCTGCCGTCACGAATAACAAATGCTGCTGCGAGCATCGGCGTGCACGCATCTGATGGAGCCCCTGCTTTCAGTTCTTTGGGGTATCTACCTAGGAGTGAAATTGCCAGGTAGGTCATCGTGCCTATTCTTTTTGGTTTCTTGATTTTGAAGAATAATTTGAAACAGACAAAGACACCGCGTGGCTGAGCTAGAATAACAGGAGCTGGCGGTTGTGGGGGTGCTCCTGGGGCCCCATCCACCCCTCGTCCCGAGCCCGCGAGGTGAGCGCTATTTCCAAAACCAGTTCGAGGGCACGGACAGCATTTATAAAAGGGTGGGTGATAAATACCCCTTCAGAGAAATGTCAAGCGCGGGATTATGATGCTGCCAAGCAGCAGGGTCCGAGAGACCTCCTTGCCGAGGCTAATGGCATAAAACAGAAGGAAAAGAAAGAGCTGGGGAAGAGCAAAGCCAGGAGCAGCTGAGGATACTCCGGCAGGTATTGAGATCGGGGTCAGCTGTACTCGGGTCTGGAGGGGTCCAGAGCACCAGTCGGTGTTCCCAGATCCCACTCCAGGCAGAGAGAAGCTTCCAGAAGGAGAAACCTGTCTGCCAGCCCCTTGTGCAAAGTGCACATTTTCCCATCCACAGCTCATCCTCTGTGCCCTGGAAACCTCTGGGCCCCGTTCGCGGGGGTGACAAGTCAGAGTCCTAGAGGGGTGTCCGGGGCCTTCGCAGATTCTGGGATTGCAGGCCTGGTGCCTGCCAGAGGGAGGACGGAGCCCCAGGTGAGTCTGGAACAGTCTGGGGGTGTAAGGAGCTTATATGTGTGAGCACTCAGAACAGGGCCAGGAACACCCCAGAAAGGGGGGCGATACCGCTTTGATCGTCCTGACCTCTGACCCGGCCTGAACTCTGACCCGGCCTGGCCCAGGAAGCAAGCCACCCCCCTGGACTGGGCTCCACTGGGAACATGGTTTTGGGCTCTGAGCCCTGCAGGCTCTGCCCCTCCAGCCCTCGGAGCCTCAGTTTCCCATCTACCTCCACCTAGCCCTGGGCACCCCAGAGGGCAGACTGAGCACACACTTAGGGCTCTGGCCAACATTTGTGCAAGAAAATGGGGACTTGTCTCTGAGCAGAGCTGGCACTTTCCTGAGGCCCTCTGGAAAGACGGCCACCCTGCCCTGGGCCTGGCCAAGCCCCTGAGGGAAGGACCGCAGCCCAGGGAAGTCTGCAGCAGGGCCTGAGGCCGCCCGTCCATCTGCCCCTGCAGCTGCTGCCCTTGTGTTCCCACCGCCCCCTCCAGCCCCACCAGGCCCAGCCACAACACTTCCCTGAATCCTCAAGTCTTCTCCCGCCTCTGGGCCTTTGCCCAGGCTCTCCTGACTCCCTGGAATTTCCTTCCCAGTCCTTAGATCCTTCTCACTGTCTAGATCTCTGCCCCAGGAAGCCCTGCCTGAGGGAAGTTCCCAGCAACTGCTTATTGAAAGCAAATGAATGAATCAATGAATGAATGAATGAATGCAGGAAGGGAGGAGGGGGTTCCCTCCCACACTAAACTTTGAATTCTCTGAAGGCAAGGACGGTCCCTCCCTCTGCCCCAGGGAATTGCTTGTAGTAGGTGCTCAGTAAATGCAGGTGTGTGTTTAGCAGTCTGGCTCAGCCACGCCCAAGAGGGCCAGGTGTGCCAAGGCACAGTCCCTCCCCGCCTGGGCTGAGGCCAGAACTGGAGCCCCAGGAGTGTACCCTGACGTGGCTGAGCTGGTGTTCGGCCTCCCCAAGGTTTTCCTGACGGAGACTCGCCTGGAGGTGCCCGGGCAGGCAGGAGACGGGCCCTGAATGGCGGGGTGGGGGGTGTTGGCCACCAGCTCAGGCCAGCCCCAGGGTGCACAGCCCAGCAGCTCAGTGGCTCAGCCCCACTCCGCCTCAGGTCTTCTACCCTGCTGGCCCCTCCCTCCCAAAACTCCCCCACCCCGCCCCCTGGGGCAGGAACCCTCTCCTCCCCCTTCTCACCTTAGCACCACCCTAGTGAATCAGCAGCTCCAATAAATAGTTGTTGAATGAAGCAATGAGGGGCAGGGGGTTCAATGTTTTGTGTGCCTGGGCAATTTGCATAACCTCTCTGAGCCTCAGTTTCCCCAGGTGCAGAAGGGGGACAGCATCCGCCTCTTGGAGTCCTCGCCACGAGTGCATGCAGAGGACCTAGCCCAGCACCAGCGCAGAGTGGGTGCTCAACAAACGTTAGGTCCCCACTGCCTGCTAGGCGAGGGGCACCTCCCAGGGCAGTGGGGGAGGGGGCCGAGGATAAACAAATAATTGCATGATTACCTGGTTGTGGCCCCCGAAGGTAAACACGGAGCCATAGGAGGGTGTAGCGTGGATGCAACCTGGCTGGGGGAAGTGAGGTTTGAGGCCCGGTCTGAAAGCTGAGAAAGAACGAACTGGGGAATGAGGGACAGAAGGAACTTTCTGGGCAGAGGCCCAGGGGACAAGGCATGCCCAGGAGGGAGCCCGTAGGGGACATGGCAGCAGGGGCAGGGCAGCAGGGGGGAGGGGTGGGAGTGGGGGGGTCTGTGCTTGATCCTCAGAGCAAAGCCCATAGATGGGACCCGGATTGTAATTTAAATAGCTCCTGCGGCTGCAGGGTGGTTGTCAGATCAGACGGGCCAGGGGATGGAAGCTGGCAGAGCCTGGAGGGCGCTCCTGCAGACCCACACCAGAAACACCAGCCTCTGGGACCACGGCAGGGATGGAGAGATGCAGACAGATTCAGAAGGAATCCAGGGAAAGGAAAGGAGGAAGGGGAGGAAACACGGGGGAAGCCCATTCTCCAGCCGTAGCCAGGGCCAGGCCAGCGGGGAGGGTGAAATCCCAGAAACAGAGCCCAGTAAACATGCCACCCAGCCCCTGGTCACCCACCAGCCCGCCAACCAGCAGAGTCCCCTCAGCAGAAGTCCTGAGCTGGGTGGGGGTTGGGAGCAGGACACAAAGGGGTGCTGACGACACCCCCTACCCCAGAACACAATCCAGGAGGAAACAATCTCCTGGAAGTGGACAGGAAACGGCCCCAAGGGAATCTGTGATGGTTAAGTTCACATGTCAACTTGGCCAGGTTATGGGGTCCAGTTGTCTGGTCAAGCAAGTACTGGCCTGATTGATCGTGTGAGGACATTTCCTGGACTTCCATCGTCAGTAAGTTGATTGCATCTACTGCTTATTCCATCTACAATCAACTAAGGAGATGGCCTTTGGCAATGAGATGTCCCATCCAATCAGTGGAAGGCCTTAAAAGGGTAACTGACAATTTCAGCAGGCAGAAGGGAGACTTTCCATCTCTGCTTCGGCCAGCCAGCTGCTCCTGGAGAATTCATCGGAAACCTTCATCAGAGTTCCTAGCTTGCAGCCTACCCTACGGAATTTGGACTTGCCCTTCCACACAATTGCATGAACCAATTCCTATTAAAAAAATCTCATAAAATTTGCATTATATAATACATATGCCTGCCCGTCGGCTCTGTTTCCCTGGAGAGCCCCAACTAACACAGCATCCTAGGGAGAAGGCGCTGGAGTCTGCCCAGCAGCTGCTGAGTGACCATCTACATGCAGGGAGTGTCCCTGCTGTGGGATGTTCTGCTGAGGCCCAAGGGCCACCCCGAGGCCTCCTTGGGGTCCTGGAGCTCCCAGGATGCCCCAGCCAGTCTCTGCCTGGCCCTGGTCACTCAGCTGTTTATTGAGTCAGCATTTAGTGCACCAACTATGTGCCGAGTCATAGGGACAGAGCCAGGAACAAGAAGGCAAGGTTCTTTCCCTCCTGCAGCTGACCTCTAGAGGGGGAGGCGGTGAAGCAGAGGGACAGACACTCTGGCATGTGGTAAGATGGAGACTAACTGTCTGGGTGGGGGTGGAGACTGGGTCACTACGGGACCCCCTGCGGACGCCAAGCTGAGCCCGAAGACTGCAAAGAAATTAGTCTTGGAAAGAGCCCTCCAGGTGAGGGCTGCAGCCAGTGCTAAGGGTTGAGATGGGACCAGGGGGCCAGTGTGGCTGGGGAAGGGACCAAGTGTGCAAGAAGAGGGCTGAGGGGTTGGCCAGGCCTCCAGGTTTCAGGGAGTGGGGTGGGGGTGGCAACTGTTCAGTTCCCTTCCAGAATCTCCCTTCTGCCTGAAGCCTGGAAAACCCCACACCCTCGGTTCCTCATTTCAGCCTCTTTCCCCAGGGTCTTTGCTGTGCCTGCCTCACCCCCGGTAGCAGGTGCTCTCTGGGCTGGAATTTCCCCAGGGACACCAGTGGGCTTTGCAGCTAGAGGAGGGAACTAATACTCGCCGAGGCTGGTGGCTGCAGGCCTGAGCCCCGGGACCTCCGGGACAAGCCTTCTGAGGCAGGTTTTATGCCAGGAGCCCCCAACTCAGATCAACTCGTTCAAAGTCACGGGATTCAGAAAGGAGCAGTCAAATTTAAACCCAACTCAGTCTGATCTCAAAGTTTTGCCAAATCTCGTTCCAGTCTCACGACAATTTTGTGAGAATGGGGATTGCAGATTTTTTTTTTTTTTCCCTTTTTTGCCCGTTTCACTGCCTGCCCCTGCTTCATCTTCTCCATTTGGGTAAATGGCACCACCTGCTCCCCAGTCACCCGTCTGCACACCCAGCTCCAGTCCCCACTGTGCTCCGTTGCTGCCCCCTCTTCCAGGGCTTCTCTGAATGCCACATTGTGGGCCTGGTAGCTCCTGCCCTATGCATCATGGCTACTTTCCTCTCCCTCTTGAGAAAAAAGGAAGAAAATAAATTTGCAGCAAGTTATCCCTGCTCATCCAGAGACAGCCACACTGTGGCCTGCAGGCACCTTTCCCCTAAAATGTACTTTCCATTATCCAGTATATGGAAGTGGCTGGAACCCAGGCCAGCCGCCACCTTACTGGTTTTGCTGAAGAACTTCCGATGGCTCGCCTCCAGCGCACCCCTTCTGCCACGAGGAAGCCGTAAGAAGGCTTAGAATCACCCCCACCCACACACTAAAGCAGGGGCCAGCTTTGTGGTAATGTTCTAAAATGGATTGTGATGACGCTTGTACAGCTCTGTAAATCTACTAAAAACCACTGAATGATACACTTTAAATAGGTGAATTGTATGGTATGCAAATTATTATTTTTAAAAGCAGTTTATGCACACACCATACACTTCACCCAACACATGGCTCTCGTATAACCACAGAGTTGTGCTTTCATCGCCACTATCAGCTATAGAACATTTTCATTGCTCCAAAAAGAAGAAAGCCCATGCCCCTTATATCCCCTATTACTGACATGTGGCATTGGTGTGGTACCTTTCTCACAACTGATGTAAGAACATTACAATATTACTGTTAATTAGAGTCCAAAGTGTGCATTAGCTGTGTTTTTTCCCGTATACCACCCTATTATTAACTCCTAGTAATAGTGACATGCATTTGTTCTAGTTCATGGAAGAACATTCTTACATTTGTAATAGTAACCACCTTCGTCTCCACAACAGGGCTCACTGTGTTATACGGTCCCATGTTTTGTCCTCTAGCTTTCCTTCTAGTGACGTACATGACCCTAAACTTCCCCTTTCAACCACACTCACACACATGATTCAGCAGTTAATTACACTTACAATAAAGTGCTACCATCACCTCTATCCATTTCCGAACATTTACAAACAACCTTATTAAAAATTCTGCACAAATTAAGCATCAGTTCCCTATTCTCTACCCTCATTCTCTCTTCTGGTAACCTGTGCTTTAGATAATAACTCCATGGGTTTGCTCATTATATTTAGTTCATATTAGTGAGCGCATACAATATTTGTCCTTTTGTGTCTGGCTTATTTAACTCAACATGATGTCCTCAAGGTTCATCCATGTTGTCGTGTGCTTCAGGACTTCATTCCTTCTTCCTTCTTCTTCTTCTCCTTTTTTTAGATGTCATTTTATTTTATTGAAAGGAACTTTCAAAATTTTGTCAGTTCTTATAGAATGTACTATTATTTCTCACTAAAACCTTCAGGAAATCCAAAAGGCTGGTGTTAAAAGTAGTCATTTTTCTTCTTGAATATTCTAAAACATGCCAGTTTGAATTAGCCTTCAGATTTTCAGGGCATAAAAGAGAGGCAAATAAGAGTACCCAGAATATGTTTTAACATGTTTATGATAAATTTACAGTATGACAGAAATACCTTCAACTTTCAGATACTGAAAAAAAAATCCTAAGTAAACATAAAAGTTATGACTGGTCAAGTTACTTCTTAGTGAAAATGATACATCACATCAATCAATTTTTACACCAAATTCTTAATTGAAAGCATTCTAAAAAAATTTGCATCTTCTAATTGTCAAACAGTGTATTCATGTGGTGTAGGAAGACAAAGACAACTAACAGAAATAAAAATATCTCAAACTATTTCAATTCCCAAAATTAGAAATAAGAAATTATTGTTGTTGCTTAGAAAATATGCTTCACTTTTCATCTCATATTCACTTTAAATGCTTGACATATAAGTATATATCAAAAAATATTCTGTTACTTCTCTGGATAGACATGTTTCACAAAACAGTTTTCAATTAATGTTGAAAAAAATTACTTGATAATTTTAATCACAAATGATGACTGACTGATTAGTGGATCAACAATTTATTCAGTAATATAGATGGCATACAAAGCTATACATGGACTGCTCTGATAATTATTTGCTGTATAATTCTACCCATTAGTAATACTTAAGCCAAGATTTGATATACGTTCCATTCAGTTGCAGTACATGTTTCTGTTTGATTTGATCAACAAAAAAATATGTGCACAACATCAAGCTTTTTTCCTTTCTCGTTTTTTTTTTTTGAAGAGCAGCTCAATGATTTGGGGGTTGGTTAGTAGAATACAGAGAATCCAAGGGGAAAAGTACAAAATGGCACTTACACCAATATCAGTACTCATCACATATAGTTACAATGAAGGATAAATTAATTTTTGCATTACTCAACTTTTTTTGAGAACATAAATCAAAGCCATTAAGTCAAACTTGAGGCAATACACAATGTATACACAATGTTATGCGAAATACTTTTCATAGTAACACTACATATTAAAGTATTGGGAACTGAATATCTGTGCTGATTTGTATTTTGACAATAGAACAAGAAGGGAACAACATTCCACTGATACTAAAGCTCTTAAAGTTAACAGTCTTCCTCCTTTTATACTTACCATAGGCTACACGATGTCCTTAGAGGGGTCACTATGAGAAAAATGTTGGTCACAGCTAAGACTTAACTTTGGAAGGAACTAATGAGAAAGACAATTGGAAGGTGAGACTTCATCTTTGTTTTCAAATAAGTGGTCTTAATTTTTCTTCTTATAGAAAGAGTTTAAATTAGTTTATTATAAATATATCTAAACCATTAATTTTTGCAGCTTTCAGGAAAAGTCCAGCACTTTGTTCACACAAAGTCTATGAGAAGAGGTCAGTAGAGATCATCTAATCTTAAGTTGTGACATCACCCATTCAACAGAAGTTAGTTTCAAAAACTGGGAGATTTCTGCTACGGTCATATAGTCCCTAACGTCTTGTTTATTAGCAAAAATCAACAATCAGCTTTTCTTAGGTCCTCATGCACTCACATTTTATACAGTTCTCTAGTTACAGAAATCCTTTCTCCGTCTGTACTGTCCACAACAACTATTACAAGCTCAGTGTTAGTGTAGTAAGTGTCCCAGGAAGAATGAAGAGATCCTTGCCTACCAATATCCCACATTAGAAAACGTGTATTGTTAATGACTCTTCTCCGTCACTTCCTATTGTAGGGGATGCATGTACAACTTCACTCCGAGAAAACTGGTAAAGGCTGGTAGTTTTCCCTGCATTATCCAGCCTGACAATGATAACTGTGTGCTCCTGGTGACTGAACAGTCTCCATATCCTGGTGAAGAGAAGTCCCCTTCTCGGGCAGCAGACCCCCCTCCTGCCACCCAGGCCACCTGGCCTCCCCCGGCTCAGGCTGAGGGGACGAGAGAAACGAGCCAGAGCCAGAGCCTCTGCTGCTGCTCCCGCACTTGCCGCCAGCTTCCCGCAACCGAGGGAGGCTGAAGCCCAGGTGGCCCTGCTGAGCGCGAGGCCCTGTCACTGCCACCATGGCCCTTGCCTGGCTCGCGGACATGGCCACTGCGTTCAGGACTTCATTCCTTCTTACAGCTGAATGATATCCCATCGTAAGTATATACCACGTTTTGTTTAACCGTTCATCAGTTGATAGACTCTTGGGTTGTTTCCATCTTTTGGCAATTGTGAATAATGCCGCTTTGAATGCTGGTGTGCAAATGTCTGTTCGTGAACCTGCTTTCCATTCTTCTGAGTACATACTGAGTAGGGGGATTGCCGGATCATATGGCAGCTCTATACTTAGCTTCCTGAGTGTGCCAGTTTGGATGTATTATGTCCCCCAAAACTCCATTATCTTTGATGCAATTTTGTGGGAGCCGATGTATTAGTGTTGATTGGGTTGGAGACTTTTGATTGGATGTTTCCATGGAGATATGACCAACCCAACTGTGGGTGAGATCTTTCATTGGATAATTTCCATGGAGGTGTGGCCTTGCCCATTCAGCGTGGGCCTTGGCTAGTTCACTGGAGCACTATAGAAGCTCAGACAGAAGGAGCGAGCTTGCTACAGCCAAGAGGGACACTTCGAAGAACACACAGAAGCTGAGAGAGTAGTGGCAGATGAGAGACCGTTTGAAGACAGCCATTGCCAGAGAAGCCAAGAGAGAACAAACGCCCCAAGAGCAACTAAGAGTGACATTTTTGAGGAGCTGCAGCCTAGAGAGGAATGTCCTGGGAGAAACCAGAACTCTGGAGCAGTCTCCAGCCATGTGCCTTCCCATCTAACAGAGGTTTTCTGGACACCATTGGCCATCCTCCAGTAAAGGTACCCAATTGTTGATGACTTACCTTGGACACTTTATGGCTTTAAGACTGTAACTTTGTAACCAAATAAACCCCTTTTATAAAAGCTGATCCATTTCTGGTGTTTTGCAAAAAGGCAGCATTAGCAAATTGGAACACTGAGGAACCGCCAAACTGTCATCTACAGTGGCTGCATTATTTTACATTCCCCCCAGCAGTGAAGGAGTATTCTTATTTCTCCACATCCTCTCCAAAACTTGTAGTTTTCTGTTTGTTTAATAGTGACCTGTCTAGTAGATATGAAATGATACTTTGTTGTGGTTTTGATTTGCATTTTCCTATTAGCTAGTGATGTTGAGCATCTTTTCATGTGCCTCTTAGCCATTTGTAATTCCTCTTTGGAAAATTGTCTATTCATATCTTTTGCCCATTTTTTAATTGGGTTGTTTGTCTTTTTATTGCTGAGTTGTAGGATTTTATATATTCAGATATTAAACCCCTATTGGATATGTGGTTTCCAAATATTTTCTCCCATTGAGTAGGCTGCGTTTTCGCCTTTTTCACAAAGTTCGACACACAAAAGTATTCAATTTTGAAGAGGTCCCATTCATCTATTTTTTCTTTAGCTGCTTGTGCTTTGGGTGTAAAGTCTAAGAAACCACTGTCCACCATGTGATCTTGAAGATGCTTCCCTACATTTTCTTCTAGGAGTTTTATGGTCCTGCCTCTTATATTTAGGTCTTTGATACATTTTGAGTTAATTTTTGTATAGGTTTTGAGATAGGGGTCCTCTTTCATTCTTTTAGATATGGAAATCCAGACCTCCCAGCCCCATTTGTTGAAAAGACTATTCTACCCTAGTTGAGTAGACTAGGCAGCTTTGTCAAGGATCAATTGACCATAGATACGTGGGTCTATTTCTGAACTCTAAATTTGGTTGCATCAATCAATGTCTATCTTTATGCCATACCATGCTGTTTTGACCATTGTAGCTTTGTAATATGCTTCAAAGTCAGAAAGTATGAGTCCTCCAACTTCAATTTTCTTTTTTCAAGATGTTTTTGGCTATTTAGAACCCATTACCCTTCCAAACAAAGTCAATAATTAATTTACAGAATCAATGCAATCCCAATAAAAATTCCAACACCCTGCTTTGAAGAAATGGAAAAGCCAATTAGGGTAGAATTGACATCTTAATGATACTTTGTCTCCCAGTCCATGAACATGAACTATCCTTTCATATATTTAGGTCTTCTTTGATTTCTTTTAGCAATGTTTTGTAATTTTCTGAATGCAGATTCTTTACATCCTTGGTTAAATTTGTTCCTAGGTATTTGATTCTTTTAGATGCTATTGTAAACATAATTTTGTTTTCTTGATTTCCTCCTCAGATTGCTCATTACTAGTGTGTAGAAACACTATTGATTTTTGTGTGTTGATCTTGCATCCTACCACTTTGCTGAACTGTAGGAGCTTTGTCATAGATTTTTTCCAGACTTTCTAAATATATGATCATGTCATCTGCAAAGAGTGAAAGTTTTACTTCTTCCTTTCCTATTTGGATGCATTTTTTTTCTTGTCTAACTGCTCTAGCTAGAACTTTCAGTTCAATGTTGAATAACAGTGGGCATCCTTGTCTTGTTCCTGATCTTGAAGCAAAAACTTTGTCTCTCACTGTTGAGTACAATGTTAGCTATGGGTTTTGTTGTTGTTGTTGTTGTTTCATATATGCCTTTTATCATGTTGAGGAAGTTTCCTTCTATCCCTATCTTACAAAGCATTTTTATCAAGAAAAGATGCTGGATTTTGTCAAAGGCCTTTTCTGGGTCAATCGATATGATCATGTTGTTTTTCCTCTTTGATTTGTTTATGTGGTGCATTACATTAATGATTTTCTTGTGTTGAACCACTGTCACATATCTGGAATGAAACTCACTTGATCATGGTGTGTAATTCTTTTAATATGTGCTATTAGATTCCATTTGAAAGTATTTTATTGAGGATTTTGCATCTATATTCATCAGAAAGATTGGTCTGTAATTTTCTTTTCTTGTATCTTTATCTGGTTTTGGTATTCAGGTGATGTTGGATTCACAGAATGAGTCAGGTAGTGTTTCCTCCTTTTCAGTTTTTTGGAAGAGTTTCTTCTTGAAATGATTGGTAAATTCACCTGTGAAGCCATCTGGTCCTAGGCTTTTCTTTCTTAGGAGGTTTTTGATGACTGATTCAATCTCTTGTGATTGGTTTGTTGAGGTCTTCTATTTCTTCTAGGGTCAGCATAGGTTGCTCGTGTATTGCTAGGAAATTGTCCATTTCATCTAAGTTGTCTAATTTGTTGGTATACAGTTGTTCTTAGTATCCTCTTATGATCTTTTTTATTTCTATGAGGTCTGTAGTAAATGTCTCCCTTCTAACTTCTGATTTTATTTGCATCTACTCTCTTTTTTCTTTGTCAGTCTAGATAAGGGTTTGTCACTTTTATTGATCTTCTCAAAGAACCAACTTTTGATTTTATTTATTCTCTCTGTTGTTTTTTGTTCTCAATTTCTTTTATTTCTGTTCTAATCTTTGCTATTTCTTTCCTTCTGCTTGCTTGGGGATTGGTTTGCAGTTATTTTTTTTAGTTCCTCCAGCTTTGTAGTTAGGATTTTTTACTTTAGCTCTTTCTTCCTTCCTAATGAAGATATTTAGGTCTATAAATTTCCCTCTCAGCACTGCCTTTGCTGCATCTCCCAAGTTTCGATATGTTGTGTTCTTGTTTTCATTCATCTCAAGATATTTACTGATTTCTCCTGCAATTTCTTCTCTGAACCACTGATTCTTTAAGAGCATGTTGTTTAATCTCCATATATTTTCCAGTTGTCCTCCTGCTGTTGATTTCCAGCTTCATGTCATTATGATCAGAGGATGTGCTTTCTATAATTTCAATCTTTTTACATTTATTGAGACTTGTTTTAGGACCCATCATGTGGTCAAGCCTAGAGAATGATCCATGAGCATTTGAGAAGAATATATATCCTCCGTTTCAGGGTGCCATGTTCTGTATATGTTTGTTAGGTCTAGTTCATTTATCAAATTAGTCAAGTTCTCTGTTTCACTATTAATCTGCTGTCTAGATGTTCTATCTATGTATGAGGGGGGTGTATTGAAGTCTCCAACTATTATATGTAGAGACATCTATTACTCCCTTCAGTTTTCCCAGTGTTTGTCTTGTGTATTTTGGGGCACCCTGGTTAGGTGCATAAATATTTATGATTGTTATTTCTTCTTGGTGGTTCACCCCTTTTATTAATATATATTGTCCTTTGTCTTTTATAATATTTTTGCATTTAAAGATTATTTTGTCTGATATTAGTATAGCTACCTCAGCTCTTTTTCGGTTAGTGCTTGCATGGAATATCTTTTTCCAGCCTTTCACGTTGACCTCTTTGTATCCTTGGGTCTAAGATGAGTCTCTTGTAACAGCATATAGATGGTTCATATTTTTTAAATTCCTTTCTGCCAATCTGTGTCTTTTTATTGGGGAATTTAATCCATTAACATTGAGTGCTATTACTGTAAAGACAGTACTTACTTCAACCATTCACCTTCGGCTTTTATATGTCATGTCTTGTTTTTGTATCTCTTTTTCCCCTTTTAGTTACCCTTCTTTGATAATCTTCATTTCTACACTCTCCTCTAAACGTCTCTATCCTGTCTTTTCTTTTCAGCCTGCAGAAATCCCTTTAGAATTTCTTGTCAGGCAGATCTCTTGTTAATGAACTCTCTCAGTTTCTGTTTATCTGTGAATATTTTAAACTCTCCTTCATTTTTGAAGGATGGTTTTGCCAGATAAAGAATTCTTGGCTTGTGTGTGGTGCTTTCTCCTGCTGCTTTCAGAATTCTCTCTACCTTTGGTGGTTGACAGCCTGATTAGTGCATATCTTGGAGGAGGTCTATTTGGATTTATTCTGTTTGGAGTACATTACACTTCTTGGCTATGTATGTTTATGTCTTTCATAAGACTTGGGAAGTTTTTAGCCTTTATTTCCTCAAATATTCTTTCTGCCCCTTTTCCCTCCTCTTCTCCTCTGAGACTCCCATAACACATGTGTTTGTGATCTTCATGCTGTCATTCAATTCCCTGAGACCCTGGTCAAATTTTTCCATTCTTTTCTCTATCCACTCTTCTGTCTCTTCAATTTTGGATGTCTTGTCTTTTAGATCACTGGTCCTTCCTTCTGCCTGTTCAAATCTGCTGGTGTATGCCTCTAGAGTATTTTTTTTTCAGTAGCTTTTTAAAATCAGATTTTATTGAGATATATTCATTTAACATATATTCCATCCAAATTATATAATCAGTATCTCACAGTATCATCACTTATTTGTGCAATCATCATTACACTCACTTGTAGTCCATTTTCATTACTCCAATTAGAAAATTATCAGATAGACACAAAAAAAGAATACCCAAAAACACTCCAGATCCCTAATCTCCCCCTATTATTGACCCCTAGTATTGGTGTTGTACACTAGTTACTGTTATGAAAGAATTTTAAGGTATTACTGTTAATTATAGTCCATAGCTTGCAATAGGTATTTTCTCCCTCATGTACCACTCTATTATTAACTCTTTGTACTAGTGTTGTACATTTGTACCAGTTGATGCAAGTACTTATTTAAATTTGTAGTGTTAATTGGTGATATACATGACTCTAAACAACCCCTTTCAATCAAAATCGCCTACAATACAGCAGTATTCCTTATGTCCCCATTAACAAGCTACTCTCACCTCATATCTATCATATCTATTTTGAAACGTTTTAAGTTCAACCTCATTATACATTCTGAACATATTATGTTACACTCCTGCTTCTCTAACTTCTGTCTATTTCTAGGTATTCTACATTTTAAGATTCTGTGTTTACATATTCTAGTTAATTCTCATTCTGTCCTTTTGGGTCTGGCTTATTTCACTCAGCATTATGTCCTCAAAATTCATCCATGTTGTCACATGCTTCAGGACCTCATTTCTTCTTATTACGGCATAATATTCCATCATATGTATATACCACATTTTGTTTATCCATTCATCTGTTGGAGGGCATTTGGATTGTTTTCATCTTTTGCAATTGTGAACAATGCCACTATGAATATTAGTGTGCAAATGTCTGTTCATGTCCCTGCTTTCAGATCTTCTGGATATATACCAAGTAGCAGAATTGCTGGGACATAGGATACTCATTATTTAGTTTTCTGAGGCACTGCCAAACTGTCTTCCACATAGCGGTACCATTTTACACTCTCACCAGCAGTGAATAAGTGTTCCTATTTCTCCACATACTATCCAACATATGTAGTTTCCTGTTTGCTTAATAGTGGCCATTCTTATAGATGGGAGATATCTCATTTTGGTTTTGATTTGCATCTCCCTAACAGCTAATGAAGATGAACATCTTTTCATGGGATTTTTAGCCATTTGTATTTCTTCTTTGGAGAAATGTTTATTCATATGTTTTGCCCATTTTATAATTGGGTTATTTGTCCTTTTATTGTTGTGTTGTAGGATTTTTTTTATATAAACTGGATATCAAACCCTTATCAGATATATGTTTACCAAACATTCTCTCCCATTGAGTTGGCTGCATTTTCACCTCTAGTGTATTTTTTATTCAGTTTTATTGAGATATATTCACATACCATACAATCATCCAAAGTGTACAATCAGCTGTTCACAGTACCATCATATAGTTGTGCATTCATCACCACAGTCAATTTTTGAACATTTTCCTTACTCCAAAAATATTAAAATAAGAATAAAAATAAAAGTAAAAAAGAACACCCAAAACATTCCATCCCCCCATCCCACCCTACTTTTCATTTAATTTTTGTCCCCATTTTTCTACTCATCTGTTCATACACTGGATAAAGGAAGTGTGAGCCACAAGATTTTCATAATCACCCAGTCATACTGTATAAGATACATAGTTATACAGTTGTCTTCAAGAATCAAGGCTACTGGGTTGCAGTTCAACAGTTTCAGGTACTTCCTTCTAGCTATTCCAATACACTAAAAACTATAAAGGGATATCTATATAGTGCATAAGAATGCCCTCTTGTGTGACCTCAACTCCATTTGAAATCTCTCAGCCATTGAAATTTTATTTTGTTTCATTTCACTTCCCCCTTTTGATCAAGAAGATTTTCTCAATCCCACGATGCTGGGTCCAGGCTCATCCACAGAAGTCATGTCCCAGTTGTCTGTGGGACTTACACCCCTGGGAGTCATGCCCCACATGGGGGGGGGGGAAGGCAGTGAGTTTACCTGCTGAGCTGGCTTAGAGAGAGAGGCCACATCTGAGCAACAAAGGGGTTCTGTGGGGGAGACTCGTAGGCACAATTATAAGTAGGCTCAGCCTCTCCTTTGTAGTAACAAGTCTCATGAGGGAAAGTCCCTAGGTCAAGGGGTTGGCCTTCTAAGTTGGTAGTTCCCAATGTTTGTGAGAATATCGGTAATAACCCAGATGGGGAAGTCCAACATTTCTACATTTTTCACCAGTTCCTCAGGGCTTCCTGCAAATACATTTTTATTCTCTACCCAAATCACTTTGGGATGTAGCTGGGATTTCACACTAACCTGTATAAACCTACCAGATCTCACTTCCTATTCAACGTTCCATGTAATTATGGTGTTTAAATATACTGACCATACAAGTTAAATTATTTAGTATGCTACAGAAAATGTTGATCCTGTACCAAATAAACTTCTCTTCCCTTGGTCTCACACAGAAGTTGAAGTTTCAAAACACAGTCATTATCATCCTTTACTCTTTAGTCTGATTTCCCTTAGTCCTAACCAGGTCCACTTCATTCATATCTCTAATTGAAGTCTGAACAGTTTTTCAGCTTTTTAAACTGTATGAGATAATACATTCATAGCTGCTGAACTCTAGCTCTGAGTTTCAGATGTGAGACTGACCAGGTTATACACAAAGAGCTCAGCATCTCAGAATTTGGAGATAACCATTACAACTCAGGAATAGATGTGACTGCTCTAAGAACTTACGATCTAGGGACCATTACAATAAGCATTCCGCTGATAACCTGTGCTCTAAGATTTAATTCTCAGAGTTTACACATTATAGCCAGTCCATATTAGTGAGGCGTTATAATGTTTGTCTTTTCATTTCTGGTATACTTCACTCAAAACACTGTCCTCAAGATCCATTCACCTAAGGCTTAATGTAAAGTTCCCTAGATTGTAAGCTCTTACAGCAGTCACATATTTTCCTGAGTTGTAATGGTTATCCTTAAATTCTGAGATGCTGAGCTCTTTGTGTATAACCTGGTTGGTCTCTGGAACTTTGGGTATCTGTGTGACACCTGAAACTCAGAGCTAGATCTCGGCAGCTATGAAAGTCAGTATTACCTCACAGGGCAAAAAAAAAAAAAAGCTGAAAAAGAGTTCAGACTTCAATTAAATAGAGATACGAATGAAGTAGATCTGTTTAGGACTAAGGCAAACCAGGCCAAAAGGTAAAGAACGATACTGACTGTGTTTTAAAACTTCAACTTCTGTGTGAGACCAAAGGAAGAGAAGTTTATATGGTGCAGGACCTATGCTTTCTGTAGCATGGTAAACAATTTTTTTTCTTTCTTTCTTTTTTTATCTTCATTTTATTGAGATATATTCACATACCATGCAGTCATACAAAACAAATCATACATTTGATTGTTCACAGTGCCATTACATAGTTGTACATTCATCACCTAAATCAATCCCTGACACCTTCATTAGCACACACACAAAAATAACAAGAATAATAATTAAAGTGAAAAAGAGCAATTGAAGTAAAAAAGAACACTGGGTACCTTTGTCTGTTTGTTTGTTTCCTTCCCCTATTTTTCTACTCATCCATCCATAAACTAGACGAAGTGGAGTGTGGTCCTTATGGCTTTCCCAATCCCATTGTCAGCATGGTAAACAATTTAACTTGCATGGTCAGTTTGTTTGAACACCATAAGTACATGGAGCTTAGAAAGGGAAGTGAGACCTGTGGGTTTGTACAGGTTGGGGTGAAATCCTGATACATCCAAAAGTGATTTGGGCAGAGAAAAAAAATGTATTTATGGGCCCCCCTTGAGGAACTGGGAAAAAAAGCAGAAATGTTGGACTTCCCCACCTGGGTTATTATTGATATTCTCACAAACATTGGGGACTACCAATTTAGCAGGCCAAGCTCTCGATCTGGGGGCTTTCCCTTATGAGGCTTGTTACAGCAAAGGAGAGGCTAAGCCTACTTATAATTGTGCAGCTGCTCAATATCCTGTTGTATGCATACACCACAGTTCACCATTCTGTTCAACCAATGTACACTTAGGCCACCTCCATCCATTGCAAATCATGATTACTGCTGCCAAACACAGTGTGCAAATGTCCCTGCTCTCAGATCTTCCAAATATATACCCCAAAATGAGGTTCAGGACCTTATGGCACTCACATACTTAGCTTCTTGTGGAACCACCACACTGTCCTCCAGAGAGTCTACACACTTTACTCCCCTACCAACAGTGAATAGGTGCATCCCTCCCTCCATGTTTTCTCTAGCACTTGTATCCCTCTGTTTATATTTTTCCCTGAAATTTTATAGAGATATATTCATATACCATACAGTCATCCACAGTGTACAACCAATTGTTCACAATATCATCATATAGTTGTGCATTCATCACCACAATCAGCACTTGAACATATTTGTTTCTCCAAAAGTAAAAAATTAAAAAAGAGTGGTAAAAAAGATAAAAGAAAAAGTACAATACAATACAATACAATACAATACAATAAGGTCAGAAGACAATACCACTACCAAGATTTCCATACCCCTCCCTTATATTCCCCTCTCATAGACATTTAGCTTTGGCATATTGCCTTTGTTACATTTAATGGAGGTATATTACAATGTTACTGTTAACCATAGACTCCATTTTGCATTGATTATATTTTTTTCCCCAGTACCATCCCTTTTCCAACACCTTTCAAGGTTGATGTTCTTTTGTTCTCCCCCATTTGTAGTGTACTTTCATTTCCATTACTTCTGTTACTTTTTTTGCATGCTTTCAAATTCTTCTTTATGCTTACACATTTGTCTTCTTAATCTTTATCTCTTTATGCATATTTTCCTTCATCTCCTTGAATTGGTTTAGGATGTTTGTTTGAACACCTTTGATTAGTTGTTCCAAATTCTGTAACTCCTCTAACTTTTTAATTTGTTGGAATGCACCGTATCTTTCTGTGTCCTAATGTAACTTGCAAGTTTTTTTCTGATATCTGGGACATGTGATTATCTTCATGAGATGATTCTGAAGATTGGTTTCTGTCTCTTGTCTAGGATCTTGTTGTTGCTTCAGTGTGTGTTAAGCCTCTTCTTTGACCCATGTTTCATCCATATTTCCCAGCCAAAATAGGGTCAGGGACCTGTTCCAAAGGGCCCCAGGGAGTGGGTCAGAGAAGATCCAAAAAGCCTTTTTTCAGCTTCCCAGGGGTGTGCTTTCCTGGCCTGCACATCAGGTGGCACTCTTTGGCAACCTATTCCCCACATCCCTCAGAGGGCACGATGCTTTTAGCCCTCTGCCAGCTCTGCCTCTGACCTGGGTTGAAACAATGTTGTGGCCGTGGCCTGTCGGCACAGGCTAAAGCAGTGTGATCTGGCCGTCTAAATTTGCCAGCCAATAGCTAGTTCAGTACTGGCTGTGTCCCCCTCTGTTCTTGGGGAGGAGGAGTTCCGCAGCCCGCCAGGTCCGCAGCAGCCCTCCAGACAGGGACTAGACCTCTGGAAGCTGCTTGCCTTGAGGGTGGGGATGGGCTCCAGGGGCCTCAGCCACATGAGTGACTCACAGTGTTTCACTGCAGTTTCTCAGTCTCTCTGCCCTGCTCTTGCCTGGATGCTGTGCAGCAGCCCCCTGGTCTCCCAAGCCCCTAAGCAGATGTTTTGGACAGTGTCTGCCTGTCCATCCGCTGAATTTGGAAACTTTTATGTAATTTATATCTCAATAAAACTGTTTTTTTTTTTTTAAACAAAGTAGGTGCCTTTGTTTTCCCCCCAAAAGCTGGAAGTTCCACCTCAACAATTCGTATATACTCCAATGAATTTAAAACAGGGACTTAAACAGATGCTTGCGCACACATGTTCATAGCATCATTATTCACAATAGCGTACAGGTGAAAACCACCCAAGTGTCCATCAATAGACGAATGGATAAACCAAATGTGGTATATCCATATAATAGAATATTATTAAGCCATAAAAAGAAATGAAATTCTGATCCATTGTACAATATGGATGAACCTTGAAGACATCATGCTGAGTGACAAAAGCCAGACAAAAAGGAGAAATAGTATATGATTTCATTTATATGAAATATCTAGAATAGACAAATTTTAGAGACAGAAAGTAGATAGAGGTATCCAGGGGCTGGGGAGAGGGAGGAATGGGGAGTTATTGCTTAATGAGTGCAGAGTTTCTGTTTGAGATGATGAAAAAATTCTGGAAATAGTGATGATGTTTATACATCATTGTGAATATACTTAAAACCATGGGATCATACATTTTTAAATGATTAAAATGATAAGTTAAAATGATAAAATGATTTTTAAAATCTAGTGCAAACAATTCAATGTCCATCTACACAATGGAATATTATTCCAGCTTAAAAAGGAGTGAAACACTGATACATGCTAAACATGGATGAACCTCAAAAACATTATGTGCAGAGAAAGAAGCCAGATACAAAAGGTCCATGTTTTATGATTCCATTTATATGAAATATCCAGAATAGGCAAAATCCTAGAGTTGTGAATTAGATTAGTGGTTGTCTAGGGCTTGAGGGAGGAGAGAATGCTAATGGGGTGATGAACTGTTCTAAAATTGATTGTGGCGATGGCTGCACACATCTGTGAATACACTAAAAATCAGTTAATTGTACACTTTAAATAGGTGAATTGTGTGGTATGTGAATCATCTCTCAATGAAGTGTTAATTTTTAAATTGGTCAAAATGATAAATTTTTTAACTTATATTTTTTACTGTAGAATATAACATATATACATAAAAGTGATAACTTTCCAAGTGCAGTTTAACAAGTTGTCAGAGAGCAAATTTCAAAAAATGTTATAGGTTACAATTCCACAGTTTCAGTTATTTCCTTTTTATGAAATATAATAAATATACAAAAAGGTAATATCTTTCAAAGTATGATTTAACTTGTAGAAATACAGGATATTTCCAAAGTTATTATGATTTATAGTACCACAGTTTCAGTCATTTCCTTATTGTGAAATCTAAGATATAAACAAAAAGATATAGCTTTCAAATTACAATTTAACAAGTAGATATAGAACAAATTTCAAAGGATGCTATGGGTTACAGTTCCACCATTTCAATCCTTTCCTCCTAACTATTCTAATACCCTAGCAACTAAGGAAAAGAAAATTATATAAAGATTCAGAATTTGTAATCCTTTGCTAAACTCCATCTTGTCTGTTGCTATCCCTTCCTCTAGTTTAATCACTTTCCCAATCTTCAGGGATGTCTAGGCAGTGACCACCCCAAGTGGTTCATACTGAAAAGGGGTGTCAACTCCATGAGCAAAGGGGACACATCTAGTTGATGTTCTCAAAGAGGTCATTGCCTCTGGGTTTTGGGACCCAGCTGGCATAGGGGCCCTCCAAAGGATTTAAGTTTCTGATGGATAAACTTAGTGAGTGAAACTTTCATGTAGTATGGTATTCCTATTAATTATTGTCCCTATAATTACCTTTCTGTACCCTTCTGTTGTCAACTCTCTGTGCCAGTGTCATACCTTAGAAGTATATCATGCAAGAACCTATCTGTATGTGTGGTTCTGATCTGTGGGAAACATGCCCTTAAACAACCTCTTTCAATCCTATTTGCCTTCAATACAGCTCTGATACTTATAATCCCATTAGCAAACAATCATCACCCCTATCTATTACAACACCTTTGAATCCACCATCATAACATATCTGAACATATTAGACTATTATTCCCCTTTTCTAGCTACTGCCTACCATTAGGTCCCCAATATTCTTACGTTATAAGACATTGATTTTACATTGTTTAGATAGTTCATAGAAGTGGTAACATACAATATCTCTCCTTTTGCATCTGAGTTATTTCACTCAGAATTATATCTTCAAGGTTCATCCATGTTGCCATATGTTTCAAGACCTTGTTGCTTCTTACTGCTGCATAGTATTCCATAGTATGTATATACCACATTTTATTTATCCACTCTTCTGTTGAAGGGCACTTGGATTGTTTCCATCTCTTGGGAATTGTGAACAATGCTGCTATGAACATTGGTGTACAAATGTCTGTTCATGTCACTGCTTTCAAATCTTCTGGGTATATACTGAGAAGTGGAATTTCCAGATCATAGGATAATCCAATATCTAGCTTTCTGAGAAACCACTAAACTGTCTTCCAGAGTGGCTGTACCATTATACAGTTCCACCAGCAATAAATAAGAGTTCCAATTTCTCCAGATTCTCTCCAGCATTTGTAGTTTCTTGTTTGCTGGGTGGCAGCCATTCTTATTGGTGTGAGATGATAACTCATTGTGGTCTTGATTTGCATCTCCCTAATAGCTAGTGAAGATGAACATTTTTTCGTGTGATTTTTAGCCATTTGTATTTCCTCTTTGGAGAAATATCTTTTCATATCTTTTGCCCATTTTATAATTGGGCTATTTGTACTATTGTCATTGAGTTGCAGGATTTCTTTATATATGCTAGACATTAATCTCTTAATAGATACATGGTTTCCAATTATTTTCTTCCATTGAGTTGGCTGCCTCTTCACCTTTTTGACAAATTCCTTTGAGGTACAAAAGCTTTTGATTTTGAGGATTCCCCATTTATTTATTTTTTCCTTTGTTGCTTGTGCTTTGGGTGTAATGTCTAAGAGGCGACCTCCTAATACTAGGTCTTGAAGACGTTTCCCTACATTATCTTCTCGGAGTTTTATTGTACTGTCTTTTATATTGAGGTCTTTCATCCACTTTGAGTTAATTTTTGCATAGGGTGTGAGCTAGGGGTCCTCATTCATTCTTTTTGTTATGGCTATCCAGTTCTCCCAGCCCCATTTGTTGAAGAGACTGTTCTGTCCGAGTTCGGTAGATTTGGCGACCTTATCAAAAATCAGTTGACCAAATTCACAGTTACTTCTAAAAACAGATTTCATTTCTATTATTGTTTTATGTGCCAAACCCCAAAGTGCATTGGACTTGAATTTTTGAAAGTTGTAGACCCATTAGAAAACTGTTTCGAATGTCACAAATTGTAGTGCCTTAAAACATTCTTAAGCTGATTGTCTTAAAAAATTGAAAGTTCTCCAAAGACAAAATGGAAACAATTATTATAACAGAAAGTAATTATGGTTGAAATGTTTGTGTTTCCTTGGAAATGCTGCACTTTTTGTATTTTACATCATTAGTGCAGTTTGAATGACTGTGTATAGTTCTGAGGTCTTTGTGTTCACATTTTAAAATTAGGTAAATGACCTCATCTTTAGAGCTTGAATTCATTTTTAATTTTCATTTTATTTTTTACAATGTGCAGACAGTTCTCTGTTCTCTGCATTTAGAAGTATAAACAATATAAATCTGTTAATTCTGTAAGTAATTTTAATAATTATGATATAACTCTATCCTATCTTTAAAACATTTAAAATAAACCCTTTATGTGCAAAAAAAAAAAAAAAAAAAAAAAAAAAAAGTCAGTTGACCATATATCCAGGGGTCTATTTCCAAACTCTCAATTTGATTCCACTGATCAATACGTCTATCTTTATGCCAATATCATGCTGTTTTGACCACTGTAGCTTTATATTGGGCTTCAAAGTCTGGAAGTGAAAGTCCTCCCACTTCGCTCTTCTTTTTTTTAGGATGTTTTTGGCAATTCAAGGTCCCTTTCCCTTCCAAATATCAACTAGGTTTTCCAAGTCTGCAAAGTAGGTTGTTGGAATTTGGATTGGGATTGCATTGAATCTCTAGATCAGTTTGGGCAGAACTGACATCTTAACAATAGTCTTCCCATCCATGATCATGGAATATTTTTCTACCTATTCAGGTCAAAAATGATAAATTTTAAGTTATAAATATTTTACCAAAATAAAAAAGGACCAACAACAACAGCAACAAAAAAGAACCAGGAGTCCAGATCTGCTCATCAAATGACAAGGAAGAAAAATTGTGGGAACACTCAACTGTTGCCAAGTAGCAATACTCAGGGCTAACATTTATTTAGTGCTCGTGACATGCAGGGCCCTATTCTGGGGGTTAAATCTCATAACCCGTAAGGAACCCCTATCAGGTAGACATTGCTTTTCCCATTTTACAGATGCAGAAACTGAGGCACACAGAGGGAACGTGACTTGCCAAAGGTAGGGCATGTCAGAGCCAGCATTTGAAGCCAGGCATTTTAGCTCTACAACTTTCTTTTTGTTTTTATTATGGAAAATTTCTAGTATACTCAAAAGTAAAGCAAATAGTATATGTATATGAAATAAGTAGAATAAACAAACTCATAGAGTTAGAATCTAGAATATAGGTTACCAGGGCCTGGGTTGGGGGTAGGAATGGGGAGTTAATGCTTAATTTGTACAGAATTTCTATTTGGATTGATTGTAAAGTTTTGGAAATGGATTTTGGTGATGGAGACATTACATTGTGAATATAATCAACAGCACTGAATTACATGTGGGAATGTAGTTACAAGGGGAAATTTTAGGTCATATATATGTTACCAGAGTAAAAATTAAAAGATAAAACAGGACTGTACAATATGGTGAACACTACTGTAAGTGATGGACTATAATTAATGGTACAATTATAAAAATGCTCTTTCATGAATTACGACAAATGTACCTCACTAATGCAAGGTGTTAATAATAGAGTGGTATATGGGGGAAAATACACCCTAACGTAGAATCAACTTTTAACAAAGATGCAACACTATGCAAAGTATTAATATTAAGGGGAGGGTATATAGGAACACTGTATTTTCTACATGATTTTTCTGTAAACCTACAAATTCTCTAATTAAAAAAAACAACAACTCATACATCACTTTCTGGAAATAAGACTGCTTCAGAACTCAAAAAAAAAAAAAATGTCATTGGGAAAGGGCAGCCAAGTTAAACAGGACATTCTCATTTCTTCACTAAAACTGCAATTTATTTGGAATCCAACTTTAATTTCACAAGTTGGGATTACATCTGTGCTTTAAAAACATTTTCCCTGAAAGAGATTTAATTTATGATGACATTCAATGTACTTGAGAGTGTTTGCAAAGGAAGAACATTTTAGACACAAATAATCTGTATAATGAATTTATAGATGCAAAGGACCTGGTTGACAAACAGCTGGTCTACCTAAAGAAGCCTGCAGATAGAAAGTGGATGGGCATTTTTGTATAGCTGGAAACGAATTCCTATAGTCTAAAAACTGCTGTTATTGGTAAGTAAATCCTAATTATTTCATGCTCAGATGCTTTTGTTGAGAGGATATTTATCTTGATGTCACTACACTGAATTGACAGGAGGAGATGAGATAATGTTATCTTCATAAGAGCAGAACTGCAACCGAACATGAATTTCACATTTGACTGTGTCATTTTACTACTACATAAAAGAGAATAAGGATTATCCCAAAGCCTGCAGGCATTTCAGAGAAGTATTATTGGGAAAGGACACAGAAGAAGTAAAAATAGCCTACTGCATCATAAGACAGAAAGAAACATGCCACTGTTATGTTTCAAATTAAATATAGGTTAATATCTGTTCAGTTAGTCCTGTTGTGTCTACATATTTGTGCATCTTAAGAGTACACAACAAGATAGCCTACAAAATTTAAATTTCCAATAAAGAGTTTAAAGAAAATTAAAAAATTACTGGAGCAGAGAACCAGAAGAAATATTATAAAAATATTGTCAACTTTTTCTCACATATGATTTTAATTGGTCTTATTATTAATTACTACTAAAATTGCCCGAGTTAACTAATCTTATTGTTGTTTTGTTTAAGTAACAGCATTTATGGAACAGAAAAGCAAGGAATAGAGAATAGCATATAATTTAAAATAAACCCCTATTTTACAAATTTTTTATGTTAAAAAAAAGAGAATAGTATAATAATCAACAATGATCACCACTCCCCAACTCCTCTGAGGTGAGGTGTGATGGTTAGGTTCATGTGTCAACTTGGCCAGGTGATGGTGTCCAGGTGTCTGGTCAAGCAAGCACTGGCCTAACCATTATTGCAAGGACATTTGTGGCTGGTTAATAAACCAGAAGGCTGGTTTATTAAATCATCAGTCAATTGACTGCACCTGGGACTGATGACATCAATGAAGGGTGTGTCTTTCACAACAAGAGAATTCAATCAGCTGGATTTAATCCAATCAGTTGAAGACTTTTAAGGGAGAAAGAAAGAGGACCTTCACCTCTTCTTCATCTAGCCAGCGTCTCTTGGGGAGTTCATCGAACACCTTCATCGGAGTTGTCAGTTTGCTGCCTGCCCTTCAAAATGTGGACTTTGTGCATCCTGCCCTACAGAATTTGGACTCATGCCTCCTCACTGTTGCATGAGGCACTTTTATAAAATCTTATATTTACAGATATCTCTTGTTGGTTCTGCTTCTCTAGAGAACTCTAATACACGAGGTCAACAGACAGCAGGCCCCTGGTGTTCTTTAGCACCACTAGGAAGTGTCTGCTGACCCAGGCTCCTGCACACTCCATCTCCTGCAGAAATGTGAAACCTAGCCTTTGATAAAGGTGCAATTTCTTCTAGACGGCTTGTTTCAGCTCTACCCCCACCAACATCCCTGCTTGTCCCTGCTGGATTATTTTATTGCAAATCCCCACATCATAGTGTTTTATCCATAAGTGCTTCGGAATGTATCTCTAAGTGATAAGGACTTTAAAAAATAACCCCAATACCATTTTCACACCTACAAAATGTTGGTTCCACAAGATCCTCTAAAATCCCATCTTTCCTTGTTTATTTCCCAATTTACATTGCATTTGATTGGTGTATCTCTTAAATCCCTTTTAATCTATAGCAATTCCCTCTTTATTTTCTGGGCTTTTGGCATTCCAAAAAGTATGAATTCCTTGCTCATGATCACTGATTTGCAGAAGCTGGAGGGGCAGTGGAGGCTTTGCCCAGTGTCTGGGCCTTTTGGAGGGTGTGAGATTTACACCTTATTAATTATCTTCAAAGAGATAGAATTGGGCCTAGCTAGAGAAGGTAGTCTCACAGACATCTGCAGCAGTTAAATATATTCCTTCATCCAATTTGTCATAAATCCTGCCAATTCCACTTTCAAAGCAAATCTGGAATCTGTCTGCTTCTCTCTTGCAGAAAGCAGCTTGCGGGAGGTGAGAGAAGAAGCAGGGCGAGTGGGGAGGGGGCTCCTACGGTCCAGGTCTGATCTGGAATGGGGAATGGGGACAAGTTGCAGGGATGTTCTGGAGGTAGAATTGGTCAGATGAAGGGACCATGTGGACATGAAGGCAGGACATCTAGGGTGCCTTTGACAGCGAGCTCCTTTCTTTCCGGGACAAGCAACCTTCTTGCCTCTAGATCCCTTCCCAGCCCCAGCCCCCATCTCCCAGCTGCAGCTGGGGAGATGACACACACACAAAATGAGGGTGACTCACTCCTCAGCATGGGCCCCCAGCACCCCATGCTCAACCTTCCAAGGAGCATGAGCCAACTAGAGGAAAGAGGGGGCAGGATGGATCGTGGGTATCAGAACCAGCTGTTTCCCAGCTGCATGAGCTTGGGCAGTTCAATACCTCTATGAGCCTCAGTTTCCCCCTTTAGGAAGTGAGAATGCCCATTCCTACCTGGCTGGGTATTGTGAGAAATTAAATGGTGGTCTTGAGGAAGGGAGTCTAGGTGGCCCCAAAGGGGCAGGAGAACATGAGGTGTAGCTGGGAGGGAGGCTGCGGGGCGGGGTGGGAACTTGGTGTTCAGCTGGCCAGGACGTGGGGCAGAGCCCTTCCGGCCTACCTCATCTCCACTGGTGCCAGCCTCCGAGCACCCTGGTTAGGGGCCCAACAGAACCAGAGTGGGGAGAGATTGGGGCGCTGTCCGTGGTACTGAACCGCCCCCAGCCTGGCTTCTGCCAAGCCTCGTGCAGTTTTGTTTATTTTCCTTTTCTGTTTGGACACTGCATATCCTACACGAATGAAGAGGCAGCTTAGAAGAGGGTGAAAGGCAGGGCTCCAGAGTCAGACTACTTGGATTCAAATCCTGGCTCAGCCACCTGCCAGCTGCACGATCTTGGGCAATTTATTTAATCACCCTGTGACTTGATTTCCTCATCTATAAAATGAGCATAATCATGCAACTTCGTAATAAGTTTGTTGTGAGGATTAAATGAGGTTAAGTAATTTTTCTAAGGGTGTGTTAATATTTTTAAAGAACTATGCCTAGCAGAAGTGAACAGGAGTCCTTCATGTCCTGCATCCTTTTGACCTCAGTAGCCAGGTTCATCTTAGACATTTTCTACCCAGAATAAAGCCATTTCTCCAAGGAACCCTGTTCCTTTGGGTGATCAGCAGGAGCTAAGAACCATGATCTAAACACTAGGTGTGCTCACTGCTTCTGGGCTATCATTGTGTCTAGGCGTAAAGTTAGAAAACTGACAATTCCCATTCAAATATAAGATTACAGCATTTTAATTTTTTTTTAAATTTTGTTTTGAATCTCTTTTTTCTTATGCTGAAATCTTGGCTCCTGTTCTAGTTTGCTAAAGTTGCCAAAATGCAATATGCCAGAAATGGGTTGACTTTTGCAATGGGGATTTATTAACTTACAAGCTAACAGTTCTTGGGCCATAAAAATATCCAAATCAAGGGATCAACAGGCGATGCTTTCTCCCCAAAGACCAGCTACTGAGGATCCTCAGCTCCTCTGCTACATGGCCAGGCACATGGCAACATCTATTGGTCTCTCCATTTTCTCCTGGGTTTCGTTACTTTCAGCTTCTGGCTGCTCTGCCTGAGCTTTCTTTCTGGGCTTCTGTTTGTGTCCTTCTCTCTCAGGTTCTCTGGGGCTTTTTTCTGTATCTTTCTCTATCTTTTATCCTCTTAAAAGGATTAAGACCCACTGAAACAACCTAATCAAGACATCCCACTCACAATAGGTCCACATCCACAAGAATGGATCAGCTTTAAGAACATGCTTTTCTAGGGTATATACAGCTTCAAACTGTCAAGTTCTGAACAATATTAACTTAATTTCTTATTTTCTTTTCCTACATTACAAAATTAATAGTTTTGAAATAACAATATCAATAATATTAGTACTATAAGATGACTGAGTGCAACTTGGGTATTCTTTATGGTTTTGCTTCTTTGGGGTGCTGTGATCTTTTAGGATAACATCCATTAGGGATATGCAATCAAAATGTTTTCAAGTCACTTCCAATAGTTCTTCTTGGTGTGGTTATGCCACCAAGTTGGCACACAGTCAGATTAATTCCATTCATTTGGTTTTTTTTTTTTTTTTTTTTTACTTTAAGAGTTTGCTTTTGGTTGTCTTGACTTTTTTGCTTTGTAATTTTGTAAAATATTTACATTTGCAAAATAAACACTCTAAAACAAGATAGACACAGAGAAGTCTAGCTTCCACTCTTGTTTCCTCCACCAATTTCCTCCTCCATAGAAAACCATTTTTGTTATTTTTTTTTTTGCTTTATCCTTCCATTGTTTCTTTTTTAAAATATAAGCAAAAGCATATACACTATCCATGTATTCCAAAGATAGCCTAATATACATACATAGTCTGCTTTTTGGATTTTGCTTTTGCTTTTTCATTTAATCATACATCCTGGAGATCAATCCATAGTGGTATGGAGAGAGCATCTTCATTTTTTTTATAGCTGCATAGTACTCCTCCACATGTCTGCACCATAATTTATTCATTTAGTCCTCTCCTGGTGGACAGTTGGGTTGTTTCCAGTCTTTTGCTATTACCAGTAGGGCTGCAATGAAAAACTTTATGCATACTTGGTTTCTTATTTTAGGCGGTGTAATTGGGCAATATATTTCCAGGTGCCCTGATGGGGTTTTTAACCATAACTGTGAAACATATTACGAAGGAGAGTGTCATAGTGCTATGGGATTGCCTAACAGGGGCTCTGCCCTAGTTGGGGAAGACAGTGAGGGCTCCCCTGAGGAGGGGGTGCTTAAGCTGTGATCTGAAGGAAAAGTGGGGGTTGTTTAGATGAAGAGAGATGGGACCAGTGTCCCAGGTGGCAGCAGTGAGCAGGGTCCATTCCAGTAAGTGACGGGAGGCCAATGAGACAGGGGCTCAGAAAACAAGGGGAGCGAGGCACGTTTTCACTCGCGGTGTGGTCAGTGAGACTGAAAGAAGTAGATGTATTTAGGTGATAATTAGGATGTAAAATGCACAGAACCTGGTGATTCTCTTAGTTGGGTATAGGATCTACTGCCATTTCAGAGACCCAAAATGACTGGTTTAAACAAGATAGGAATCTCTTTCTCCTCATTGCATACTGTTCTGGATTAGCTGCTCCAAGCCATCAGGCTCCTATCAATTGTTACCTCTCCATCCCTAAGGTCCAAGTCGATCACCACCACCTCCTGCACTCCAACTAGTGGGAAGGGGTAAGGAGGAGAGGAAGATAGGGAAGGAGGAGGAGTCACTCTTTCCTGTAAGGGCCCACCAGGAAGTTGCACACATCACTTTAGCTCACATCCCATTGGCCAGAATTGAATCACTAACCACACCCAGCTGCAAAGGAGGCTGGGAAGTGTAGTCTTAATACTGGGTGCCCATGTGTCCGGCTAAATATTGGAAGTTCTCTTACTACGGAAGGAGAAGAACAGGTGTCAGGGGCTGCCAGAAGTTCCTGTCATTGTGAGGGTGTGGACATGGTCAGGGAGGCAGAGGAAGGTGATAAGGGGGCCTCCTGGCTCTCTGGCTTGTGCACAAATGTGGATGGAGGTGCCACTCACTGAAGCAGTGAGAATGGAGGGTCTGTCTCTTTCTAACAGTGAACTATGTGGCTGAACAAGTGATCTGGCTTTTGTGTGTGGTGGAGGGAGCAGGATTGAGGGAACTGGGAAAACCGAGGCTGAGGTATGGAGTTCACATGCCTCAGGGAGAAATTCCAGTTTCAGCTGATTACAAAGACAGACTGACCCCAAAATATCTCTGGGGAAAGGGGCAGGGGTGGGTCTGGCACTCCTGGCATCCCCCAATCCCAGCTTCCCACAAAGGGCTTGCTTGCATCCCCAGGCAGGAAGTGGGCGGCCAATGTCCACCTCTGCTGACAGATTGGGGTTCCCTCTGAGCCCTGGCTGGGATAAGAGTGATCACCTTTCCTGGGCCTGAGGAAGGCAACATTTTTCCAGTCTAGACCTCAGAGACACACTACCCTGGGTTCAAATCCCAGCTCCACCCTGTGACCTTGGGCAAGTTACTTAACCTCTCTGACCCTCAGTCTCCTCCTCTGTCCAATGGAGACGAGGCAGGACCCTGCCTCGCCATGGGAAAGATGCTGTGGGAAGATGCTTTTGAAGCCTGTGGCCCAGGGCCTGGCACATAGTCTCCTAGCTGAGAAACAGGCACCCCCCGCTGCTCCATGCCAGTGCTGGGGCTCAGCTGTTGGGAGCCCTTGTTTTGACAGGCCCTGAGCTGAAGCAGATGGCACTTCCAGGCCCAAACTGCAGGGAGGGTCTGAAGCAAAGGCCGGAGGAGAGAAGGGGGCCACGCTCCAGCAGCAGAATGAGGCCCCCCACCCAGGACAATCCCAGGTCTCCAGTCCACCACACGTTGTCAAGGGTAGGGGCAGTGTGTGTGCAGGTTTTGCAGACCCCCAAGAGAATGGGCACGTGGGTATGTTAGAGGATACTTTTTTAAAAAGGTAAAATCACAACTCTCATACAAATATAAAATCAACGTGATGTCAAAAGATTTTATCTAATTCATTCACTCATGAGGAAACTAGTAAGATGTTATGACCAATTCAAAGGAAAATCCCAAAACTCGCAGGTGCACAGGCCATCAGGGATGCCGAAATGAATTTACAAATAGATGCAAAACTGGTCAGCACCCCCAGGGCAATAACCAATTGCATCTCTCCCAGATACAGTCCATTTGCATTTCTATGGACAAGAAAAATTTGCATTCCAACCAGTTTTCTACAGTTCACAGGGCTGTACAATAGCTGGAAGCTGATGAAAGGCTGAGAGAACCCAGAAGGGTGCACTAGGCACCCTTTCTGGTCATTTCAAAACCTTTTTCGATTTTCTCCAACAGCACACACACACGTACACACACATGCATATATAGTTACACTCACCAGCAAATGCAGTCACGCACACATACCCACAATCATGCCTGCACGTCTCACACTCTCTGTCTCTCAGGCTCTCAGACTCTTGTGCTTTTTTAGAACTGTCTAGAACCTGTCTTTGCTCAGGCTGTTGCCCCAGCCACGCACACAGCCTCCTTTCTCTTCTCTGCCCACTGACATCCTGCCCGTCGCTCGAAGCTCCCACCGAGGGCCTCCAACCCGCCGGCCCCTCTAACCTGACAGTCCTCCCTTCCCTCTCCAACCCTGTGGAGCTGGCGGGGACAGCCGGGTCCCTCTGTTGGGATCTGAATCCCAGCTGTGAGTTTATAGGGAAGCCACGGCATCGCTCTGACCTCCCACCTGGAAAGTGGGCTAAGAATAGATCTGACCTATGGTGGTTTATCTATTTATTTCTTTTTAAGGATTAAATCAGAAGAGGTAGGGAAAGTGTTCAACAAAAGTGAAAAAAAATTTTTCTTTAATTGTAGTACCGTAGATACAACTTAAAATCTCCCATTTGAACCATGTTCAAGTGTCCAGTTCAGTGGTATTAATTGCATTCACACTATTGAGCTGCTTTCACCAATATTCAACACTCCAACTCTTTCATCGCCCCAAACAGGAACCCTTGGCAGAGGGTTTTGACACAGTAGGTTTTGACGCGGCTGACATGGCTGGTATGAAAATAGAGCTCATGCTCCCCTGTGCCGGGGGTGCTGGGGCCTGCTCGGGCCACGCCTGGGAAGGGGCTCCCCAGACCCGCCCCAGCCAGCTGCAGTCGGGAGGGGCCGGGTACAAGCCCGGATTCAGCAGAGAGCCCGCGGGAACCCCTGCCCCAGGAGGGCCCTGGGAGGACCCTGGAGGGGTTACCGGCCCCAATGGCTGCAGATGGGCTGAAGTTGGCTGATGGGGGTGCCGGTCGGTGGAGGGAATGGCTGCTCTCGCTGACAGCCGTCGGGACCCAGATGGACGGTGTGGGGGAGCAGGGAGGCAGGGACATGGTCTGAGGGGCTGAGGAAGGCTCAGACTGAGATCCCGGGAAAAACCTGGAGCTCAGCCTAGAGGAGCAGCCTGGTGGGTCTGTGTTGGGTGCAGGGGCCAGTGGGGACAAAGGTGGGGGGCACCGGCCTCGAGGTGATGTCAGGACCTCCCAGCTGCGTGGCCCTATGTGGGTTGTGTCTTGGGGGACACTCTATGTCCTGGATGCTCCCTCTTTGCATCCTGTCACCAAGAGCATGCAGCCAGGCCAGATGTGGACAAGAGAGGAGAAGGGATTTTTGATGAGTGTTGCTGTGGACTCTGCATTTGGATCCTTGTTAAAGGCCTCTGGCAGGCGAGAGCCAGGAACGGATCTCCCCTTTTAATTCCTTGCAGCTTATCGAATAAACTGAACCACACGGACCTCTGATTAGTAGAGTTATAACAGATGCTAATGTCGGGATCGTGACGTGATCCCATTGCATCCTCACATGCTTCCTGGGAAATGCATCACTCTCATTCCAAGTTTGCATAGGGAGAAACTGTAGCTTAGAAGGGGTGAAAAGAGCCAAGACCTGTGTCCAAAGCAAAGCCTTTTCTACTTCTATCGAAGCCAAGAGGCTTTCTATGTAACACTCAGTAATCGTTCCTTGTGATCATCAGTTCGAATTTGTCCAAATATTCATTGATTCATTCATTTGTTTATTCATCCATCCATCCACCAAGCCCCAACTCACTTCCTCCTCCCTGCCAGGCCCTGGCTAGGTGCTGAGGGTTCCTGCATACTCAGATACAGTCCCTGGCCTCAAAGAGCACACAATCCTGACAGACAGACAGACAGTCAGACCATCCCAACCCAGTTCATTCAGCCGGTGAATTGCTGAGGCAAAAGGAAGCACCTGGGGTGGGGGTGGGGGGCAGTGATCAAGGAAGGCTTCCTAGAGGAGGTGGAGCCTTGGTAGGGACCTGAAGGCTAAGTGGAAGGAGCATGGTGTGGGAAGGAGAGAAGGCTTTTCAAGGGTGGGGACAGCTGAACTGCATCCCCAAAGACCCACAGTGGACAGAGGGGCAGGGAGGGTGTTGCAGGGTAATATCTCCACGGAGGAACCTGATAATGAAGATGCTGACTCTTCTCTGTGTTAGGGTGGGAGAGCCGAGGAGCCTTGCCACTCTCATATACCACCTGATGCTTTCTGCTCTGATAGTGAAGAACCAGTTATTCCTTCTAATATTGGAGCATATTTAACAGAAATTTACCCCAAAATACTCAAGTGCAATTTCCAAATGATAGAAAGTGGAAAAGCCTTATTATAACAACTGGAACAGATGATTCATATCCTTCAAGTCCGATATGAGAAAACTGTAACTGAAGGAGAAACTAAACAGTTAAAAGCTGTGAATGTTTTCAGAAAAGCAGAAAACCCTTCTGTTATATGTATAGATAACATATAAGCATCTTGTCCTCTGTGTAAAAAGAAAACAGGATGGGGCTGCAGCTGTCATCAATAATGTAACAAGACTGAATACAGTTTTGATCAAATGTATGCTTATCAACATGATGTAATGTTTAAAGTAATTACAAAATGAAATAAAAATTATACCAAAAAGTTAGATATAAGTGATAGTAATCACTCTTCTAATTTTTAGTTTTTATGTAAGTAAAAGGTGTTATATCACTCTTAGAAATGTAGCCTAATTAGTAGAAATATTTTCAGTAAAGTTTTGCAGACATTCAAGGTCGAGTCTGAATCTCAGCTAATCTATAAATACCCTTCTTTGTTTTTGACTCACCCTGGTTCACCACCTATAGTTCATCACTGGTGTTTCAAACAAAGAATATGATTTAATTGAATCATCCTAAATCAAAGGTTCTATAAATACTCTGTAACTTAAACTGGAAGGGTCTCCTGATCTCATATCCAACTACATCTGGAAGGGACAGAAGTCCCCAGGCTTGGTAATGTATCAATTTATTTTTACATTGTAAACTTGTTCCTTTTACCTGAAGTGCTCCTTTAGTAAATATGTGTTAAATCTGAATTCTTGTCTTGGGCGCTTTTTACTTCTACACTATTGTCTGTCCCTATACTCTTATCTGAGTGAGACGTTACTTGATGAAGCCCAAGCTGACTGAATCAGGACCTGATGAGGCCCAGGGCTTTGCTAACGGAGATCATAAGTTTGAGGTGTAAAGAGAGGAACCTGTGACAAAGGTCTCCTGGGGGGTGGGCACAGCACATACAAAGGCCCAGACATGAGAATCAGCAGAGGGTGAGGGTGTGCAGGAGCCCAGGGCCCAGGCCTGGAGGGCTCTGCAGGTGTGACTTTATCCTAAGGACAATGGGGAGCCTTTGAGTGTTGCAAGCAGGAGAGTGACTGGTGGGATCTGTGTTTTACAAAGAGCACCCTGGCTGCAGTGTGGAGGATACACTGGAAGGGGAGATTGAGACCATTTGGGGGAGAGGAAGGGCCTCGTGAGTGGGGAGTTGATGGATATGTAGTTTTCTGCTGATAATATTTCTGTGCTTGTCCTGGGTAGTTTCATGAGTATTTTTCTTTGGGATAATTTATTGAGCTGTGTACTTAAGACGGTGCCGTTTTTTGGTTTTGTTTTGTTTTTTGTGTTTTTTTTTGCATAAGGGTTTTATGCTTCAACCAAAAACAAAAATATTTTTAAAATATATGCATTTCGACTGGTGGTTTGATGGGTTGAGCCCTCTACCATAAGTTTTACCCTTGGGAAGACGGTTGCTGCAAAGGAGAGGCTAGGCCTCCCTGTATTTGTGCCTAAGAGTCTCCTCCTGAATGCCTCTTTGTTGCTCAGATGTGACCCTCTCTCTCTGGCTAAGCCAACTTGAAAGGTGAAATCACTGCCCTCCCCCCTACGTGGGATCAGACACCCAGGGGAGTGAATCTCCCTGGCAACGTAGAATATGACTCCCGGGGAGGAATGTAGACCCGGCATCGTGGGACGGAGAACATCTTCTTGACCAAAAGGGGGATGTGAAAGGAAATGAAATAAGCTTCAGTGGCAGAGAGATTCCAAAACGAGCTGAGAGGTCACTCTGGTGGGCACTCTTACGCACACTTTAGACAACCCTTTTTAGGTTCTAAAGAATTGGGGTAGCTGGTGGTGGATACCTGAAACTATCAAACTACAACCCAGAACCCATGAATCTCGAAGACAGTTGTATAAAAATGTAGCTTATGAGGGGTGACAATGGGATTGGGAAAGCCATAAGGACCACACTCCACTTTGTCTAGTTTATGGATGGATGAGTAGAAAAATAGGGGAAGGAAACAAACAGACAAAGGTACCCAGTGTTCTTTTTTACTTCAATTGCTCTTTTTCACTCTAATTATTATTCTTGTTATTTTTGTGTGTGTGCTAATGAAGGTGTCAGGGATTGATTTAGGTGATGAATGTACAACTATGTAATGGTACTGTAAACAATCGAAAGTACGATTTGTTTTGTATGACTGCCTGGTATGTGAATATATCTCAATAAAATGATGATTAAAAAAAAAAAAAGAAAGCACTGGAAAAAAAAATATATATATATATGCATTTCACAAATGGCCAAGTATTGGGTTAAGATTTGAGAGGTTCAGTAGCTCACTCAAAGCTTCATTAGTGGAGCCGAGATTGAAATCCATATGGGCCTGAGCCAATGCACCGGCCCCTGCATGCTTCTCAAGATGTCTTTTCTTTCTCTCGGCTTTTAGACGGCTCGGCCACCCAGGTCACCCCAAGTCAAGCTGCCCTTCCCCGCATGGCCTGTAGGGGGAGGCAGAGAGCAGGCGACGTGCCGCGGAGGCAGCCGGAAAGCCCCCCGCCAGCAGGGGGCGCTGCTGTCACGGGCGGCGGGCGCAGGGCGGCTGGGCGGGCGGCGCTGCCCGGGGAGGGGTCCTGCAGCCCCCCGGGGGCCGAGGCAGGAGCCCGGAGTCCTACCGTACAGTCGGGTCTTACTCTCATTTTACACATGTGGACTGGGAGGTCCGGAGAGCAGGAAAGGGCAGCCCAAGGGGCGAACCAGCAATCAGAACCCCCGGTCCAGTGCTCCTGGCCCCGACCCGGTGCTGCATTTCCAGGCCTGCGGGCACTAGGAAGGCCAAGGGGGGTGGGGCGCAGGACCGTCAGAGCGCCCCTCAGGAGCAGCCCGGCCCCTCTTGGAGGCAGAGGCATGGCCAAGATAAGCCGCGGGGCGTGGTCAGGGCAGAGAGCCAAGAATCCTTTAATTATTTTAATATATTTTAAAAATATACTCATTTTACAAATGCATGGAGGACACTGGGAGAGGTGGCACCCCGCAGGTGGGGGCGTCATACAGACCCTCTTCTGACCTTGATTTTCTAACTCCGTGTTCCCCGGAGCTGGGGAGGCCAGAACCTCATTTTGGGATAATTAAATGTGAAATTAAATTTAATTAATGGTATAGAGGAGGGGCTGTCTTCTCTTCTGCAGACCCCATTTGGCCAGCCCGAGTCTGCATGGGGGACAGCCAAATTTAGGGCTTCTCTGATAAAGGTATTTTTTGTTTTTTACTGGGGGCGGGGTGATTCTCCGGTGCAGAGTGCCACATAACTCCTGTAGATACTCTGCCCTCTAGAAGGTGGAGTCCAACACCCACCCTAAAGGGTGTGACTTCCTTCCGAACAGAACTTGCAGTGTGGAGCCAGAAAAGAGTAATTTACAGTGGAGAAACCTGACAAACACGACCTCAACCAGTGATCAAGTTCAACATGGACCGTGATGAGTCATTTCGAAAACATGTACCCTTGATACGAAGTGATGAGAAAGGAACTTTCCCTCCATAGTCTTCCTCAAAACCCATACCCGCAGGCCAATCGTGAGAAAAACAGCAGACAAATCCCAACCGAGGAACAGTTTACAAAATACCTGCCCAGAGCTCCTTGAACCTGTCCAAGTCATCGGAAACAAGGAAAGTCTGAAAACAAGGTCACGGAAAATGAGGAAATCTGTCTCAGCCTAGGGAGACATGATGACTACATCTAATGTGGTGGGTGGGACGGGAGCCTGGAACGGAAAAAGGAATTCCTAAGAAATTAGGAAGGAAGTATGGGCTTTAGTTAATAATGATGTATCGATACTGGTTCATTAATTGTGACAATTAACGTATGATCCTAATAGGGCAGACTGGATACGGGGTGTACAGGACCTTGCTGTAGGATCGGCACAATTTTTCTGTAAGTTTAAAATGATTCTAAAATTAGAAGTTTGTTTTTTAAAAAATGAGGGATGATGGACATGGGATTGCTAACTTTTCATTTTAATGAATGAGGTCGCTAGATGAGATTCCATAATTCTGACTGTTCTCTCTTTCCCAGTCACTGTGTGAGAACTTTTACCTCTCTCCTTTCCATTGGTCTCCCTGGCAAAAAGTCCAACTTTAACCCTCTCCAGGAAGTGCCTTTAAGCAATTTATAATTTTCCATATGCACAATTAAGAACCCTCATTTATTTATTAGAAAAAACACAACCTAATAATAATAGCTTCTTCTTATTTTGTACCTAAAACAAAAAACAAACAAACAAAACCACCTCACCAAGCCACCATCTCCCATTCCTTTGTGTCATAAAAGAAAATTCCTGCGGAATGGCTGGAAGACTGCGGTCTCAGAATAAAGGGCAAGAGAAGAAATAGAATGAATCTGGCTCGATGAGAATTCGGACCCCGTCATCATTCTCTCATTTTGCTGCGGACGGATGAGGAGTTGGAGGCTGGCATTTGGGGACCATTAGCTCTGGAGAGGGTGGGGAGAAAACCATGGCTGGGGCACCAGACAAAAGCCAGCTTCTGGAGCCCTTTTCTTGGATCAGGATTCTAGAGAGGAAGGTGCTGGGGGCTGGGGCAGGGATGGCAGTTCTGAGGCTTTGGGGCCGGGAGGACTATAAACTCTCCTGGCTAGCTCGGGACTGAGGGGTTTCCTGGGTGTAGGACTTCCATTTTAAAATGGTCCCTTTAGGCAGGCAAGTGCGCCGGCAGGGGCTGGGAGCCCAGGGTGACAGCACCAGCCCTCACCAGCCACCCCCAAGCTCTAGGGTGGGGCAGTCAGGCGCCATCTGACCAGATCTTGTGATTTTTTTTTTTTTTTTAATTTTAAAGAGAAGCTGAAAATCTGGGATTTTTACATGAAAACTCCCAAATTTCAAAAGTGGGCAGCGAATTCAAAACACTGCAAAATGCTTTTCAGTCCAAGCCAAACACAGTGAGTTCCGTATTGGCCCCTGGCTGCCAGTTTGAGACCTCTGGGAGTAGATCCGATTTGGATCTGCTGTGTGACCTCACGTTGGTGCCTTGGCCCCTCTGAGCCTCAGTTTCCTGGACTGTGAAATGGGAAGAACGGTACAGCCGCCTCTACAAGGCTGTGTGATCCATCAGCAAGCCAACTGCTTGGCACAGGCCAGCACACCAGAAGCTCTCAACCAACAGGAATTAGAAAGAAAACAAGCAAGTTGAAATAGCAAAACCGTCCTTCACCAGATGCATGGATAAGCAAAATGTGATCTGTCCGTACTACAGAATATGAGTCAGCCCCAAGCAGGAATGGAGTTCCAATCCATGTTACAACACGGATGAACCTTGAAAATGTTATGCTAAGTGAAAAGAAGCCAGACCCAGAAGACCATATAGTGTATGGACCCATTTATAGGACATGACCAGAATAAGCAGATCCATAGAGACAGAAAGTGGATTAGTGACTACCCAGAGCTTGTTGAAGGGAAATGGGGGATGAGGGGGTTGCTGCTAATGGGTATTGGTTTTTTGGGAAGGATAATGAAAATGTTCTAAAACTGACTGTGGTGATGGCAGATGAACTGGATGGTATGTGAATCTCTCCATAAAGCTTTTTTTTTTTTATTCTTTATTCTTTATTTTTTATCTAAGTAAGTGGATGAATATCTGTTTATAAGGCTGCAGCATAATATTAAAATGTGAATTAATAAAATACTTCTGATCAATTAAAATGTAAAAGATAGTAAATTACAGTGATTCCTTTTGTATTATCATTTTTGAACTTCAAATGGGAAATAAAATTTCTCACTGTACTGTTGTTTCCATTGATTTAAAGAAATTAAATGCTTTGGAAACAGTAATGTAATAAATACATGTATGCTATTATTCAGTATTTTGTTTTACAAACTATTGTTTGGAAAGACGGTGATGTATATAAACTTAGTATCATACTTTTTACAGAAAGTCTGTGTGATAAAATGCTTATGGTACTTCTCAATATCGTTTCAAAATAAGAAACTTGTTTAAGTTCCAGTTTATTGTTCTTATTTTAAAATGTAATCGTAAAGCAACCTGACTTACATTGTTATATTATCTTAAAATAAATACACCTGCCCTTGAATAAAAAAAAAAAAAGAAGAAAAGAAAAGAAACAGGATAGTAAGTCACATTTGAATACGGGGATTTTCTTTAACCGATTTGATGGGTAAAACATTATGAGTTACTATTTCCTGAGATTCAAATTTATTTTAAATATTTTGTAGTGTATTAGTATATGGCCTTACATAAAAGCTCTCATAAAGCTATTTTTTAAAAAAGAAAAGGAAACAAGCAATGAGCACAGCCAGCTCCAGCTCTGTTCCAGCTCCTTATGCAACCCACAGCAAAATGCCCCCCTCCCCAGCCTCAGTTTCCCATCTGGAGAATGCCAGCGTAGAACACAGTGCAACCCAAGGGTGCGCCTAGCCCAGCTCTGATTTACTGTGACAGATGGCCCTGTACTTGCCAGTCACCTGCCCACTGAAACTGAGGATATGGGCAGAGGGTGTTATCTTCTTGGAAGCCTGCAATTCTGCCCACGTATGCCAGGCTGCAGGAGCTGGAAGGAGCCAAAAGGACCCAGCGGAAACACACGGCTGTCTGCCATTGACAACAGCTATGTCAACAAGATGTGATGAATGAATTCGCTAACATTTGTCTCCTGTTTGCTGAACCGACCTCAGTGAAGTTCACCCTCAGCTAACAGGGAGGGCTGTGCCTGGCTCTGGCGGCCACCTGCCCGCTGTGTGGCCTGGGGCACATCACTGCACCTCTCTGAGCCTCCAGTTCCACATGTCTGAAAGGGAGGTGGGGACCCCCACTTCACAGGATGGTGGTGAGGATTCAAGCTAGTAACTTGAAAAGCCTTGGTTTGGGACCTGCACAAGTTCATGGATTCCTTAACCTCTCCAGGCCCCCGTTTGTCCATGTGGAATCTGGCAGCATTTAACTAGACCAGCTTTTCAACCAAGAACATGTTTGCCCCCCGGGGACATTTGGCAATGTCTGAAGACATTTCTGACTGTCACAATGTAGGGGGATGGTGGGGGTTAGAGGGTGCCGCTAAACCTCCCACATACCCACAACAATTAGTTCCCCAGCCCAACACGTCAACAGTGCTGAGGTTGAGAAACTCTGGCTAGATGATGTGGAAGGTTCTTCGCAGCTGAAGAAGGAAGCTTTTTGAACTTGATCTGAGTTGCGTTGGTTTTCTCAGCCCCATGAGGCAATTTCCAGGAGGTGACTGATGAGTCTGCAGTTCCTAAAAGTGTAGGGCTGAGTACACACTCTGACCTTTTGTCCTGCACTTTTCTCCCCTGTAGTTTGGGGACCGTCATACCTGCTTCCCAGGGCTGCTGGGGTGTAATAATAAGAGTGATAATAACCAGTAACTAACAGTTTTATATGAATTTAAGTGTTTTGTACATAGGACCTCATCTAATCCTTGCAAGCACTTAAAAGGCAGGTTCTACTGTTATTCCTACTTTATAGATAAGGGAACTGAGGCACGGAGGGGTTAAGTTACTTGTTCAGATCACCCCACTAGTAGGCACCCCACCACTACCACACTGGGGTGGCTGGTCAGCCATACTGTTTGCCGAGGTGGCATCCCCTCTTTTGGGAACACTCGGCCTTGCCACTCACTCCTTCTGGACACAGCGATTGGTCCAGGGACATACACGCATCACCCAAGATGGGCCAATCAGAAGCCTTTCCTGGGAATTTTGCCATTTGGAACTGTCACAATCCTGGGAGGGGGTGAGCCCCGGTGGGGGTGCTGCTGGTGGGGCAAGATAGTTTGGAGCCACTACCCAGAGATACTGAGATGAAAAGTGGGGAGAATCCTGGGGGCCTCCACCATCCATCCCCCAAACATGAGCTGACACATTCCCTTTTATACCTGCATTAGTTCAAGTTGCATTTCTCTCCCTTGCAGCTCAGAGCCCTGATGGACCCCTTCCCTTCCCACCAGCTTACCAGCCCTGTGACATCTTTGTGCCTCAGTTTCCTCATCCTTACAACTGGGATAGTTGTACCTCCCTAAAAGGTTGTCGTGACGATTAGATGAGTTACTATAGAAGGGCACTTGCACACAGGAAGCTTGCATGAGATGTGTGGGATTATTCTGGGGCTGTTGGGTATGTGTTATAGAAGGACCCAAGGTTCTCAGCCGAGGCAAGCCCCATTTCAGCATATTTCTTCTTTCACATCACACCCTTGGCCTCCAGAGGCCCTGCTCAGCTGGAGAGATGTCAGGGCATTTTATTTTTCATCTGTGCTCTCCAATTACACAAATAACTTTTTATCAGCCTCCCTCCTGTCGGATGCCAGTATTTTACAAGCACATCACCGCTTTCTCACGCTTGGCCTATTTGTCTGGGTCTTCTGGCTGCTTGCACATCTGCCTCCTGGATCTCTGTCTGTCTGTCCCTCGTATCAGCTCTGTTTACCATCTAAAGGGGCTCCCAGGGATATGAGGCCAGGCAAGAGGGCCTTTAACTTGGGAAACCTGTTGCACTGGTGCTGGGAGAGCCCCAAGGCCTGGGCGGGGGTGGGTGGTGGGATGGGAGGTTGTAACCAGAGCCCAGAGGTGGGGCTGGAACCCTGGAGTTGGAGAAGCACCCGCCTCTCCCTTCCTCTGCCCTCCGCCAGCCCACACCGGGTTTGGGAAATGAGGTTGCAGTTGCCCCTTGCTCCACCCATCGAGAGTGGAGCCAGGAGAACAAGGAGCAGATCTCGGGGTCTGGGCTCCCCAACATGGTCTCCTGGGGATCAGGGAAAGGCACACTGGACATGGAGCTCTCCCACCCGCCATTGTGTGACCGTGGCTAAGTCACCAGCCTCTCTGTCCCCATCTCCAAACGGGAAAGGTGACCCCTTCGCCCCTCCCCAACCAGGACACCCCTCCACCCGAGGTGTCACTGGTGTATGCTCCTTTTCTATCGTTTCTACTCAGGTGTGTACAGGTGTGGGTCCCTCTTGTTGGGACTTGATGGGTGAGGCCCCTGGAGGAGGAGGGGAGGTGGACTGGGTGGCTGGTACATGAGCAGCGTGGCCAAGTCTCAGTGTCCGTGGCCCAGAAGACCCAGCATGTGTCACCTCCTCTGTCCCTGCCCACCCCCGTGCAGAGCCCAGAGTCTCCAGCTGGGTTTGAGACCAGGAAGGAGGCAGTTGGGCTTGTGGGTGCTGGAGACGTGCTGGGTTCGAATCCCACCCCTGTCAGCTCCCATCTGAGGCCCCTGGTAGAGCAGCTTCCCTTACCCGAGCCTCAGTTTCCTCATCTGCAAATAGGGCTGACAACTGTGTGTTGCACCTGAGGCTGTTGGGAAAATTCTTCGTGGCTGCGTGTTCTAAGCATCTGGCTGGTGGCGCAGGTGGTTGAAGCTCAGTCTGATCACTGTGGGTGGGCCTGGATCTCCTGATGGGCTGTGTTACCCTGGGCAAAGCCCTCAACCTCTCTGAGCCCTGGTTCTACATCCGTGAAATGGAGATCAAGGTCCTGTTGATTTTACAGGGGAGCAGGTGAGGGTCAGATGGGATCCGGGCACATGGCAGGTGCTGAGCGGACCCTCCATGTATACTGGCTGTGATGGGCATTATTAGTTTGCTCTCCCCCTCCACACACATCCATCCAGGCCCCACCACAACCCGCTCTGTCTTTTCCCTGTAGTGTCTTGCCAGTGAGCAAAGCCAAATGCACCAGAGTCATGTGGCTGGGCAGGGCCGATGGACCAGGGCTGCCCTCGAACTTGGGGGAGAAATGGGCAGGGACTGAGTTTGGAATTGCAGTCTTGATCTTGGGGGACAGACACCATCCTGCTCCCTGGCTGTGACTCATGCATGTGTGTACATCTGTAAATCACTTCAACTTCATGCTACTCTAAGAGGTCAGTCTGTTATTATCTCCATTTTACAGCCCATGGCAAAAGTTTGTTCATCGGACGGGATGGAGCAACGTCCGTTTGCCACAGCCTGTGTGTTTCCGGCCCTTCCTCAAAGAAGCACTGTGGAGTGGGGGTCAAGAATGAAGGCTCTGAGCTGTGTGACCTTGGGCCCCTTGCTTAACCTCTCTGTGCTTTAGTTTCTTTATCCATGAAATGGGAAAGTGTGATGATACCTCCTCCCTTCCGGATGTGAGGATTCGATGAGATAATGATTGTTCAGTGCCAGCCCTGGGTTCAGGCTCAAACTATGTTAATAAGAAAGCAAAAGGCTCAGGCCTGGGGTGTGGGTGGGAGGGGGTGATGGGCAGTAAAAAGTCCCCCTTCCAGGAAATGCCTCCCAATAAGTTGCTGATGACAGCGACCTTGGCCCCTGCCTAGCCCTGAGCTCGGGAATCCCCAGTGAGCAGATTCCATCCGGGACAAAGTTCCCAGAGGCCCAGGCTCTGACCGCTCCACCGGCTCTGCAGGGAGAGGGCGGGGCCATCACTTAGGTGGATTCTGCCCCAGGTTCTCCTTACTCTGCAGCGGGGGCCAGAGGACCCCAACTCATGCCTGCCCTGGGCAGGGCCACTGTCCACTCAGAAGGGTCAGGAGGCTGCCCGGCCTCGGGGTTGCTGGTGATCACGTCTAAATGGCAGTGTCATCTGAAAACAGGGCGCTCTCCCCCCAGCTCTGCCCCCATCTGAAAACATGATCCCAAAGGGTGGGAGGGCAGGGAGACACCCCAATTGCTGGGGACCCCTCTGGCAGCCTGACAAGGCCCATGGACCCTGTGCAAAATGATGTTTTATTTTATTTTTTAAAGATGTACCTGGATTTGATTTCTGTTGATTTAAGATTGGATATTTCTTGTAAAATATTTATTAAATAGTCTACTTTATTTTCAAATATCTAAAGCACTAGCTTGATTACAGAGTATTTCTCAGAGTTGCTGACCACAGGAAGAATGAAAAAATCATGTACTCCTAGGGTTTAATATCCAGAATACATAAAGAACTCCTCCAACCCAACAACAAAAATATAAGCAGCCCAATTAAAAAATGGGCAAAGGATTTGAATAGACATTTTTCCAAAGAATATACACATGGCCAACAAGCACATGAAAAGATGTTTGTCATTAGTCCTTAGGGAAATGCAAATCAACACCACGATGAGATAACACTTCCCACCAACTAGAATGACTATTACAAAAGTAACGGAAAATAATGTGTTGGCAAAGATGTGGAGAAACTGGAACCCTCGTGCGCTACTGGTGGGAATGTACAAAGCGCAGCCACTGTGGAAAACAGTTTGGTGGTTCCTCAGAAAGTTAAACATAGAATTACCACATGGCCAGGCAACCCCCTCCTAGGTGTGTAGCCAAGAGAACTGAAAACAGGGACACAAATGTTCATGGCCCACTATCCACAATGGCCAAAGAGGTGGAAACAGCCTATGTGTCCATGAACAGGTAAATGGATAAACAAAGTGTAGGATATCCCCACAATGGAATATTATCCAGCCATAAAAAGGAATGAAGTTCTGAAACATGCCACAACATAGATGAACCTCGAGAACATTATGCTGAGTGAAATAAGCCAGGCACAAAGGGACAAATCTGAGTCCACTTAGATGAAATATCTAGAACAAGCAAATTCATAGAGACAGAGTAGATTGGAGGTTACTAGGGCCTGGGAGGGAGGGGAATGGGGAGCTTTGCTTTTAATGGGGGTAGAGTTGCTGTTTGGGGGGATGAAAAACTGGATGGTGGTGATGGAGCACAACATTGTGAATGTAATCAATGCCACGGAATTGTGCACCTAAAAATGGTTAAACTGGTAAATTTTATCTTACATATATGTTAGCACAAAAAAATTTTAAAAATCTTGAAAGAAAATAAAATAATCCTATGGGGAGAACAATTAACACCCTTTCTGGTTCATCTGCATGTGGTCAGCCCCTTTGCCACTGAAAGAGCTGGAATAATTCTAAAAGCACAGGAGAAATGCATGCATTTTGGAAAATTTGGAATTTTCCCCATGGACACTTCCTTTTGAAAAGTCCTACCGAGTAGAAATATAATATGAACAACATGTATAATTTTAAGTTTCTAGTAGCCACATTTATAAAAGGAAAATGAAGTAGGTGCAATTAATTTTAAAAACATTTTATGTAATCTAGTAGATCAAAATATTATCATTTCATGTAATCAATGTTAAAAATGACAAATGAGTTTTTATATTCTTCTTTTTTTTTTTTGTACCATGTCTTCAAATTCTGGCATGTATTTTACTGTCCATCTCCATTCGGATCAGCCATGTTTCAAGGGCTCAGTAGCCACCCGTGGCCTGTGGCCGCCTCCTTGGACAGCACGGCTTTAGACATTGAAACTTTTTTACAGGGAAATCTTGAGTTTTTTCCTTAATGTTAACAGTTATCTAGGATCTGCCTCACGTGTCTGGTTCTTGTGCTTCTTTTTCGGTTGTTGTTTCTTTCTCTATGTAATCTGTTTCCAATAAGGACTCCGATGATAAAGGCTATCTTTATGAACTTCCTACTTGGTTCAGACTTGAACATCCTTTTCTTTCTCAGTTTCACTCATTTCTCTCCTTTTGAAATCCTTCCCCCAACATTTTATTGTGAAAATGCTCAACCAAACAGAAAAGTTGAAAGAATTGTACAGTGAACAACCATGCACCCACCATGTGGATACTGTTTTGTCATATTTGCTTTATCACGTACCCCTTCATCCATCCACTCATCCACCCCTTTATCCATCGATCCCTCCCCATCCATTCATCCCTCTTTCTTTCCATCTTTCTATCCAACCCTCCTTCTATCCCTCCTTGTATACATCCATCTTATTTTTTTCTGATGCATTTTAAAGTAAGTTGCTGGCATCAGTAACCTTGAACACTTGAGCATGCATTTCAATAACTGGATTGAATACCCAGAGCAATGTTTTTCAGTGCAAAAAGAAAAATAAAAGAAACACAAGGTTACAAAGGAGGCATATCTGCAATGATGGTCACAGAATATAAAAATGCCTGTGATCCCTGTTGGTGATAGGGGTAATACATGGGTGGTTGCTACATTCGGAATGGAAGGAAATGCTAAATTTCAATTGTAGGTTAGTAAAAATAAGGATGCAATTTTTTTTCCTGTCTAAATTCAGAGATCCTCTGAATTTGAGGACCCCTGCTCTGTTCTTTCTTCGTAAGACCACCCCCACGACCCCACCCCCACCCCCACCCCCAATCATGCAGCTACCAGTTAAGGCAGACACCTGCAGTGGGAAGTGTTTACTGGCCAGTCGCTTTGTGCATCACCTCACGAATCCTCACAGCAACCCTGCGGTGGGGACCATGGCCATCCCCATCCGACGGCTGACACGGTGGGATGTGTTCAGGTCTCCCAGACAGCAGATGACAGAGCTGGGGTAAAATCAGTTCATAGGCGGCTTGCCGCTCACCCACTGTGCTGAGTCCTGCCTGCAGTCTTACAGGCCCACGGGTCAGGCCGGTGCCCAGCTGCCTGCAACACAGACCCCAGCTGATGCAAGCAGGAAAGGAGTTGATGGAAAGAAGTTTGGGGAGCAATGACCCTGCACTGAATACGAGTTGCAACGTGAGCAGCAAGCTTATGCCTGAGACCCTCCAGGTGATGTCCCATTCCCAGGGCCATGGCCCTGCCCCCCACTGCTGGCCCCAGAAGGTGGGTGTCCCTGCCATGTGCAGATGGGGGTGGGGCAGGTACACCTGATTGGCCCAGCCTGGTCATGTGGCCACACCCCAGTGCAGGGGAGGCTGGAAAAGCGTGAGGCTGGCATTTTCAGCCTTGGCAGGGGGAAGGTGGGAGCAAGGGCTTTTTCCCACAGAGACTCATAAAGGGGGAACTTCCCCACAGTGGCAAAAGGCTCAGACCCTGAGCAGCCCTAGGTAATGGCCGACTGCAGATAAGTGCTCTTCTTACCCCCTTTTTATAGATGAGCAAACTGAGGCCAGGGAGGAAAGAAACCCCAGAGTCTTGCTCTTCCCATCCTCATCCTGCCATCCCATAAATGCCCAAGGCCTTTGTGTGGCCCAGAATCCTCTTCTGAAGCTGTGTCCCTGCTGCTGGTGGCGAAATCGGGCCTGGAGGAATCAAAACGGGGTCAGAAATGCCCTCTGTTGTCCCACGGACGAAAGCCTTCAGCCCATGGGGTCCAGGGTGGGGGGCTGGTGACAATAGGGTCCCACTGGGGACGGTGATCCGGAGGAGGGGAGGTGGGCAGAAACTGTTGCAGTTTGGATTTGAGTTTTGTTTTCCCTGGTGAGAGCCAGAGATGGCCTCAGAGGCTGCTGGGGCCCCAGCGCCATGCCCTCCTCTTGGGGCGGGGATGGGGCCCTCCTAGCTGCAGTTCCCAGCTCCTGATCCCAGACTCCAGATGGGGAGCACTCAGTGGACCACCTCAGGGTGTCTGTAATCAGACACACAGATACCTGCCGTAGGTGAGCATGTTGTGACCTGACAGAGGGCACGGGCTCCTCTCCAGGGACAGAGAAGGTCTCTGCCGCCCGCCCCGGCCCCTCCCAGATGCCTGCACCCAGGTGGGCTAGGGGGCAGGAACAGCAGGGGTGGCTGAAAAGGGGGCGAGCCAGCCCCAGGGGGCTAACTCTGGCTGGAAGGTTTACAGCAGGTGATTGTCCTTTACAGGTTGGCGTCTGCCTGCTGTATTTGCATGCACGTGCTTGTACGTGTGCACGTGTGCATACACCTGTGTGCACCTGCTTACGGTGTACATGGCTCCCTTCTGATATTCAGAACACGGCTTTGTGTGTCTGTGTGCATATGCGCATCTGGAGGGGGCCCCCTGTGTTGCGTGTGAGCTTTTACTGGGCATTACATGTCCCTTAACAGGTGTCTTTGTCTCGGTAGGTAGCCTCATGTGTGCCTTTGTGTTTAGGCCGTCATAGCGTAATCCTCGCAAACACCTGTAGGGGGCTTCCTGTGTACCAGGCTTCCAAGTGCTTTAAATGTTTGCTCAGTTAATCCCCTCAACAACCCTTTGAGGCGGGTCCTATAATATATCTCAATTTTCAGGTGGGGAGATGGAGGAACAAAGAAGTTGAGTAACTTTGCAGAGTTGCAGAACTGGGATTTGAACCCAGGAGGGCTGGCTCTGTCCTAACCCTCGGGCGGCACCAGCTCCCTGCTCTGTGTTCCTGGGATGCCAGGCCACCACGTGGAGGGGGGTGCTTCTGGGAACAAGTCCACCTGTGTCCCACCCCAGCACGGTGTGTGTGTGTGGGGGGTCAGGCATGCACGTGGGTGTGCCTGTGGTTCCGTGTGCACATGTGGGAGGCAGCACAGGTGTGATGGGAGTGGGGGCAGGAGAGGCCTCCTTCCCAGGCCCTGCGGTGGGGGCTCAAAGAGGGGGCCCCCCGAGCCCTGCATCCCGGCCGGCCTTCCGGGTCTAAGATTGCAAAGTGGACCTGCAGCTGCCCAGCCCTCCCGCCCCTATGGGCCCGGGGCCCGCAGAATCCGGGGCATCCGGCCTTTTGCGGGCAGCAGGTGCAGAACTGAAAGGGGGACCTGGGCCTCTGGGGTGTGGCGGCAGCCCCCGTCTGTAACGGCGGGGCCTCCCCGGGCCGGCCAAGGGACCCTTCCGTGCCAGGGCATCCCAGGGACGGAGGGGAGGGTGGGGGGGCCGGGCGGCTCTGGGGCCCTCGGGGTCAGGTCGCGGTTTGTCCTGAGCTGGGGACCTGCAGGGGCTGTTTCCTCCTCCTCCGTACATTACGGCCACTCTCGCTTTCTCTTTGTCCCTTTGCGTCTCTGCTTATATCTGTGCTCCCCACTGCTCTCCTCTCCGGGGCCGGGCCTGTCCCCCCATCTGTCTCGTCCAGATAGAGGGGTGCAGCTGCTGCTTCATCGCCCGCCCTGTAGAGGGGTGAGTAGTGGTCCCGTGTCGTCGCGACCCGGGCCTTATCGGATCAAGGGGTCTTTGCAGCAGTGATTAGGTTAAGGCCCCTCAAGATGAGATCGCCCTGGATTTAGGAGAGGGAGATGGGAAACCCACAGACCCCGAGGAGGGACACAGAGAGAAGGCCCAGTGAAGGCGGAGGTGGAGATCAGAGCCAGGCAGCCCAGGCTGGGGACCCCCTGGGGCTACCAGAAGCTGGAAGAGGCCAGGGAGGATCCCTGCCCCATCCCGTCGGGGGTGGGGGGAGGGCTGCCATTACCTTAATATGGCTATGGGCCTTCTGGCATCCAGAACTGTGAGAGGATAAATTTCTGTCATTTTAAGCACCCCCCCACCCCCACCCCCCATTGTGGTCATTTGTTACAGCAGCCCCAGGAAACTAAGCCAGCTCCTGCAGCCCCGTCAGCTTGTGCCCACGTATCCTGTTGCATTCTGGTTATTTATTTTCTTCTGTCCTGGGTCCAAATCCCTATTCCCCCATCTGCCGTGAGCTGTATAACTTTGGGCAGGTGACTTTAATTAACTGTTATGCCTCAGTTTCCTCAAATGTAAAATGCGGACAGTAATATCCCAACGTCCTCTCTGGCTGGACACGTGTGCCCGGCATCCAGTCATCCAAGCTCCAGGGGCTGCCTCCATGGTCACCCGGTCTTGTTGGGGAGCAAGGGAGCAAGGAGAGAGATGGGGGTGAGAGGTAGGAAGGAGAGGCCCACCCACAGCACCCAGGTCAGGGAAGGCTTTCTGGAGGTGGGGGGGGGGTGCTGAGGCAAGAGCAGAAGGACTAGGAGGGCCTGAGGGAAGCAGGGAAGGCATTTGAGGCAGCGAAAATAGCACATGCAAAGGCCCAGGGGCAGGAGAGTGTGCGTTGACAGCAGTGACAGGATCCATGTGTTATTTTGGGCAACGAGGGCACTGGGTGGTGGATTGTGGTGAGCAGTGAGGCCCAGGAGGTCTTCCCAAAGCTGGGCCTTAGGGGCCATTGGAGGGTTTGAAGCAGCTCCTGGTTCAAAGTAGCACACCTGGTCAAGGCCAAGGTTACAGCCAGCTTCCCTCACCTCTTACCGAGTTACTCCTCAGGTAGGACCCCCTGCTTTGTGCTCCAGACCTGACTCTTGTGTTGATTGGGGTACTTTTTCATCCGGAGGGTTTGGGGGTGGGAGGGGAAGGCCAGGTATCATCTGGTAACATCTGGCACATCATAGGTGTTCTGTCAGGAATGGGGCCAAAAATTCCACCATGTTCCCCTAGACCTGGGACGCTTGGAGATATGTGCCCAGTCAAGACTGATGGGGCCCTGAGCACCTGATGGGACCTGCGTGAAGCAGGTAACACATGATCATGTTTTGAAGTCATCTTACCCTGTGAGCTGTGCTCTCCCATGGCCCCAAATGGGAGGCAGGATTCCAACCCAGCTCTCGATCACAGAGCTACGCCATCTCTTCTTATCCCTAGCCCCCCAGGTGCAATCAGTCCGTGGGCTCCTTTCCTGCAAGCAGGTGTGCAGTTAAGAGGACTAAGTTTGCCAGAGCTGCTACGACAAATTCTACACAATGGGTTGGCTTAAACAACAAGGATTCATTGGCTCATGGATTTATAGGCCGTGAGTCCCAAATCAAGGCACGAGCGAGGCCTTGCTTTCCCTCAGAGTCTGTCGTGTTCCGGGGCTGGCTTGCCCCAATCCTTGGGATCCCTTAACTTGCACCTCTGCCCCCACCACTTGGCGATGTTCTCGGTCTCCTCCTGTGGCTTCCTCCAACTTCTCTTTAGAAAGGCCTCCAATATTACTGATTAAGGCCCTCCACAATTCTGTCTGGCCACACCAAATAGCAGCTTCGAAGATCCTTTACACAAATGAAGCCACCCTTAACTGATAATACATCTCTAGAGAGTCCTGTTTACAGAGGGGCGCACACCTGTTGGGGTACATGATTCAGTACCCCAAGAAGGAAGAAAGGGGCCTGTATGGATTCTCTTTACCAGGCTGGTGCCAGCTGCTGTGAGTGCTGGCTGTTAAAGGCTCCAGCCTGTCTCCCCATCCCCTTGTCCACCCCCTCCGGGTACAAAAGCCCCCTCTCTTGCTTCACGGTGGGCCTGACTCAACGTATACCCGGTGGGATCAGGCCAAGGCCAGTCTCCAGCTGGGACACATCCTTGCAGAGCTCCTTCCCCAGAGACTTGCCCCCTTGACAAAAAGCCAGGTGCCCCAAATCCCTGTCTCAGCCTCTGCTTCTAGGAAACCTGACCCAAGTTGAGGTTGAGTCTGATTCCCATAAGTCCTCATTGCCCTCCAGAAAGAGTCTTGCCTTCTTGGCCCAACCTTTGGTCTCCTTTCTCCCCTGGTTCCTGCTGACCTCCCCTGGCTTCTGAGACCCCGTGTGGTGGCCCAGCCCTGGGTGGGAAGGGGCAAGACCAACTTCATCTGTCTTTTCCCTCACGTTGGATGCTTTCTTCAGAGGCAAGGCTTCCAGAAGCCCCCTTGTGCATCACAAGCATTTGGGCTAGGCAACTGGGCTGGACATTTTGCCGGGTGCTATCCAGGGCTCTGAGCTGAAGGAGAAAGGAGAGATGAAATGGACATTCTTTTCTCACGAACATGGAAAATCTGGGGAGGCCCAGTTGCTGGAACTCCTGGGGAAGTGGCTAAGAGTGTAGGATCTGGAATTGACTCCCAGGTTCAAATTTCAACTCTGCCACCAACTAGCTGTATGACCTTGGGCAAGTCACTCAGCCTTTCTGTGCATCTGAATAATGGGGATCGTGACATTGTGACGACTAAATGAGATGACACAAGTGATTGATGCAGTGCCAGCATCTGAGAGTCATCTCTTAGCTTTTCTGGGTCAAACTCTAGGCTTCATCTCTTGGCTTAGCATTTCCAAACATCCTTCTGTCTGTATCTACAAGCGTCTCTAAGCATCAGCGGCTGTGTCAGCTCTTGAGCTCTCTTAAGTAGTCCAGTGAACTAATCAAGATCCACCCTGAATGGGCGGGGTCTACACCTCCATGGAAATAATTCAATCAGAGTTCTTACCCACAGTTGAGTGGGTCACATCTCCATGGAAAAACTCAATCAAAAGGTTCCACTCCACAAGATTGGATTAAAGATCATGGCTCTTCTGGGGTCCATAACAGTTTCAAACTGGCACAAAGAACTTGTTGGTTGGTTTTTGAATGACTGAAAGAATGAATGGAGGATGAAAAGGGATGGTTTCTCTTTTCCTCCTCTGAGCTCCATCACTGAGTTCCTTAGTACACAGCACAGAGGGAACTCCGAGTCTCCCAAGAAACCTGTTTTCGACTCAGTTCACCCAGAAGAAGACCCGAGATACAGATTTGGGTGCAAGCAGTTTATCTGGGAGGGATCTGGGGAGTTGATGCAGGGAAGGTATTCCAGGCAACATGCATGAGCAGCTGACCACTGTGGCCCGAGGGAGGAGGGAGCTGGGGCGTTGATCCACCGACTGGGCCCCTCCCCCATCCCCAGGCTTCCTTCTGTGGTATCCAGAGCTGGGGTGATGGGTCTCAGTCTGTAAGTGTCACTGTGGGGAGGGGTGAGCCACACCACTGGGGGGCGAGGGGGTCTCTGGACTTACAGTAGAGCCCCATAGGCAAGCCTTTCATCCCAGCTTCAGGCTTCAGCTGTGATTCCTCTGGGCATCCAGTGCTACCTGTCCCTCCCCACCTGATGGTCAGACCTCTCTAGGATCAGTCTCCTTGAACTCACTTCTTGCGCACCAAGAGCCTCCCAGATCAAGCCAGCACCTTTGTGCAAAGAAGAGAGAACTTCTCTACCAGTTGGGATTCAGTCAGGGCAGCAGAGCCAATCAGTATCATGGGATGTATTAGTTTTCTATTGTTGTGTAACGAATTACCACAAATTTAGCAGCTTAAAACAGCACATCTTTATTATCTTAGTTCCTGTGGGTCAGGAGAGCAGGCATGGCTTAGTGGGATCCTCTTTTGGGATTGCACACCTTGCTGGTGTCTCAAGGTGTCGGCCGGGGCTGTGGTCTCATCTGGGGCTCGAATGGGGAAGGATCTGCTCCAAAGCTCACATGGTTGTAGGCAGAAGGCAGTCCCTTGCTGCTATGGGCCTGGGGGCTTCTGTTTCCTGCTGGCTGTTGGCCGGAGGCTGCCCTCAGCAACTGGAGGCTGCCCACAGTTCCTTGCCATGTGGGGTCCCCCAACATGGTTGCTTGCTTCCTTCAAGCCAGCAAGGGGGAGAGTGAGCTCCGGGAAGATGGAAGCTGCGTTCACGTCATCACATACGTCTCACCACCTTTGCTGTATTCTATTTGTTAGAAGCCAGTCCCGGATCCCACCCACACTCAAGAGGAGGGGACACTCAAGGGGGTGGGGACGTCCCTGAGAGTCTGTCCACACTTGGGACAAAGGGTTTATCATTGGAATTAGACCTTCCACAATTGTGAGAGGAGCTGGAGGGGAGATGAAGTTACAAACAGGGTATTTACAGTCCAGGAGAGAGACCCCACTGGGTGGGCTGGAGAAGTCAGGCACATTCAGCTGCCAAAGCAGGTCCGTGCATGGGAAAGCCTTGGAGACATCTGTGGAAGGCTCCCATCTGTGAATCTGCAGCCAAGGCTGCTGCTGGTCAGCAAGGCCAACAGTCGGGAATAACAGCCAGACGCAGAGTGGCAGAGAGCAAGGACAAGCTGGAACCCGCTGTGCACCTCTGTGCTTGCCGGTCACTGTGTCTGAGCATGTTGACCTTCAGAGGGTTGTGGCCGCTGCATCACTTAAACCCCACAGATCCTGCACACACTTCTCTTTAGGCCAGCTCCAACCTGCAACTGCACAGGGAAGGGGTTCAGGGAAACTGAGCTTCCAGATTAAGCACATGGACACAGCATAGTTCCCTGTAGTAGTATGGCCCAGTTCTCTGGGTCCTCCAGGCACGAGCTGGGCAGCTGGGGAACCCCAGTTCTCCTCACGTGACCGCTTGTCTTCTTACCTGGTGGTCTTGGGCAACATCCCAAGAGGGTGAAAGTGGAAACCAGGACACTTAAGGCAAAGCCTCAAAAATTGCCCAGTGTCACTTCTGCTGCATTCTTGCAAGCATTCTTGCAAAGCAAGCCAGAAGTCCAGCCCAGATTTGAGGGGTAAGGAAATATTCCTTCCCTTGATGGGAGGAGCTGCAAAATACTATGTCCTTGCTTTTCAATCCAGCAATCTTCCCTTCCTTAAGACATTTAACTGCTATCTGTTGGAAATTTGTCAGGATGAATATATAAATGGATGATGACAGTGAATGTAAACGGAGTCCCTAGAGATGTGCAGTGCACAACCTGTGCAATAGTATGACAGCCCTGCTGGTCCCACGGATTCACCTATTCTACTCACACACCCTGCTGTGTGACAGGCAGCTGTTGTTTTTGAATGCCCAGCACCCAGTGCCAATTCTGGAACAGTAACTACCCATCCCCATCTCTATTTTAGTGAGTCTGACTCAAATCCCAAGGGTTGGGCATGGGGTCAGGACTTCAACCTGACCATAGTGATTGGTCAAAGGATGGGTACATAGTCTGAGTTGGACCAATGGGATTCAGCCATGAGACTTTGGTTGAAACTATTAGGAAAGAGGTGTTTTCTTTCTGCCAGGGTTGCTTAGGTTCCACTGGGGTTGGGGATAAACCTGAAACTTCTGGGGGCCATATTTGCAACCATAAGGGGAGGATCAGCCTGAGGATGAAGCCATCACAGAGGAAAGCAGAGGCAAGAGATGGAGAGGGAGGGTTTTTTCATGACAGCCTTTGAGCCCCTGGATCCAGCCATGCCTGAAGTCCATAGACTTTCCAATTACGTAAGCTAATACATTCCCTTTGATGTTGATTTCTGTTACTATACAGCTATTTGGGTTATGATGAGGATGCAATAAGGTAACTGTTCTGGTTTGCTAATGCTGCAATTATGCAAAACACCAGAAATGGATTGGCTTTTATAAAGGGGGTTTATTTGGCTACAAAGTTACCATCTGAAGGCCATGAAAATGTCCAAATGAAGGCATCAACATGAGTACACCTTCACCGAAGGAAGGCCAATGGCATCCAGAAAACCTCTATTAGCTGGGAAGGCACATGGATGGCATCTGGTGATTCCGGGTTGTGTTCCAGCTCCTCTCTCAGCTCCTGTGCATTCTTCAAAATGTTGCTCTTGGGGCGTTTTGTCCTCTCTTAGCTTCTCCGGAGCAAACACTGGGCTAGCATACCCAAAATGTCAGCAAAAGTCTGCTTTCAACGGCTGTCTCCAAAATATCTCTCTCAGCTGCTCTCCAAAGTGTCACTCTCAGCTGCTCTGAGGTCCTTCTGTTTGTGAGCTCTTTCATAGGACTCCAGTGATTAAATCAAGACCCATCCTGAATGGGCAGTGTCCATAGCTCCATGGAAATTATCCAATCAAACATTTCACTCTCAGTTGTTTGAGTCACATCTCCGTGAAAACACTCAATCAAAGGATTCCAACCTCATCAAGACTAATACGTCTGCCCCCACAAGATTACATTAAAGAACATGGTGTTTTAGGGGACATGATACATTCAAACAGCCAGAGTAACCATACATGAAATATTTGACTCTTAGGGGGCCCATTAAAAGTCAGCTGTCAGAGACTCACTCTTCCTCCCAGCGAAGATGGCTCCAATTTATAATCCATTAAACATGCGAGACAGTTCAGAAGAGCAGGCGTGGATGGGTTGTTTATAGAACAATAAACACACCAAACTAAAATTTTGCATCACTACCTACCCCTCCTGTAGTCTTAATGATACCCTGTATTCTTAATTTAAATTCTGAAAAGCCATGGCTTTAAATAACCACGCGAAACGGTGCAAACACAATCTTGAGAGACGCCCTTTTTGCTTTCTCTGCAAAAGGGAAAAAGGCACACAGCACAGGGGTGGGGAGAGGGTATGGAAATCTGGAAAGTCAACCTCCTCCATCTGCACAGCATTAAAAAGAAGTTCAGAAGTGTGGGGTCTGGAAGCGGCTCTCCCATGGTGGCCTCCTCCTCGAGGCGCTCTGGCGCCCCGGGTTTGTTTTTCCTGGGCCTGAGCTCGCTGTCAGGCGGGCGGAGGGGTCCCGGGATTTCTTTCCACTGGGTGAGTCGGGGGAGCTGCAGGCGGCGCGGGGCCTGCTTGTTTGGAACAGCGTCGACTCAGATTGTTTGCTGTGGATCTCCTGCCGCCGCGCGCGGGCTGCCTCACTGCACCCACCAGATGTTTCCAGCTGGGGACCCATAAACAGGCCAAGCTGCCTGACCCACCCTAGGGCCTCCTTCTGGCAACTGTATCCCGGCTGTGTGCAGCCTTCCGTGGCCCTCCCCGCCACCGACAGCTCCAAATTGGCAGGCCCAGGACCCAAGCGGGCCCACAGAAACTTTTGTTTTGATCCTGTTCTATTTTGCTTTGTTTAATTTGAGCTGGCCATTAAAAATGGGAAGAGATCACAGAAAACTCGTGAGCTTTGGTTTCTCTTCCAAAAAATTGGAAGACCTTGTGATAACTGGGTCTGCCTTTCCAGCCAGCAAACATTGGCTATGGCTACGAAGCAGATGTTCCTTTCTCTTAGTTTCAGTCACCCCAGAAGCAGACTCTGAGAGCAGGATCTGGTGCAAGTAGTTTATTTGGGAGGGGGTCCCAGGAAGTACTGGTGGGAGCTGGAGAAGAGAGACAAGAAAGGGAGGGAACTCACGCAAATACAGGGTGTCAGTAAGCAGGTGTCCACTGTGGGCAATGGAGGCTCATTCCCACTGGGGGCCCCTGGGAGAGTTTGCAGAGCACGTGTCAGAGTCGTGCTACCTGGGGGCGAAGGAGTGGGCTATTTCCCTTGTTCTTGCCTGTTGTTGCTGGAGGGCTGGATCCAAGGGCACTGATTCCCTAGTTTGCCCTGTACGTGGGCCGAGAGAAAGACCTCAGGGTCACTTACTTCCCAGTGTTGTGGGAATGAATGAGAAGGTGCAGGGAAATGTGCAGTCCCAGGCCTGGCAGGGAGCAGAGGGACCCGCCGAGCAGCCACATGCAGCCCATTTTAGAGGTGAGGAGACTGAGGCTCAGCAAGTAAAGCAGCTTGCCCAGGGCCGCTGGGCGGTAGGTGGCAGGGCAGGAGTCGAGGCTGGCTCTCTGGGTCCAGATTCCGGGTCCCAGGCAGCCATTTCCCTAGCCTCTGCTCTGCTTTCAGTGCCACCAAGCCTGAACTGCTGGGGAGTTACCCACATGCCGAGGCTGCACATACTTCGTCCTTGCTCTTCCCCCTGGGCCAATGCCCTTCCCGCTTGTTAGGGATTGAACTGTGTTTCCCCCAAAGATACGTTCAAGTTCTAACCCACAGTCCTATGAATGTGACTCCATTTGGAAATAGGAGCTTTGAAGATGTTATTATCTAAAAAATGAGGCCATTCTGGATTAGAGTAGCCCTTAATCCAATAGGATGGGGTCTTTATAAGCAGAGGAAGGTTGGACAGAGCTGTATGACAGAGACAGGAGACGGAGAGGATGGAGGCAGACACTGAGCCATGCCACAGGCCAAGAAACATCGCAGATTGCCGGCCACGGCCAGACCCCCACAGACTTCACAGGGAGCATGATCCCCCACCCCCCAACACTTTGATTTCAGACTTCTGGTCTCCAGGACTGTGAGATAATAAATTTCTGTCGTTTATGCCAACTTTGGTTGGCTACTTTGTTACAGCAGCCTCAGGAAACTAAGACCTGGCTCTTCCCCCAATGAACTCCAGTTTAGCCCTTAACAAGAGCCGTTGCCTCCTGGAAGCCTTCCTTGACTGCTCTCTGCCTCTGGTGGCTCTTGCAGGAGCCCAGCCTGCCCTCCAGGAGCTGGGAGTCCACAGGGAGTGTGTGAAGCACGATGCCTTCCCGTGGGGGCAGGTCTAAGCAGGTGGGACAGCCATGCTTTGACACCTGAGGCCGGGTTGTGACTGAGTTACCGGGGTAATGAGGAGAAAGCAGCCCAGGGACCTCATGTCTGATGATGGCTGCCCTGCTCGCCCCCCAGGTGACCCAGGAGCTCTGGGCTTTCTGCTGGATGTGCCCTTCCCCCTACTCCATTCTGTGGGGATCCAGAAATGGAAATAGAACTAGAGTTGAGAACCCAGTTGGCTGGTCCTCACAGGGCACACCTGCAGTGGCTGAGTGCCCCTGGACATCCTGCAGGAACAGGACCCTAGGGTGATGGGGAGGGTTTCCACAGAGGCCCTGGGATGGTCTCCAGTCACTCCTGGTTGAACAGAGCTTCCTTCTGCAAAGAGAGCTGACTCATTCCCTGAACATCTCGTTTCCATCCTTCCTCACCTCCTGGCCCTTCTCAAGGTCTCAGACAACCATAGAAGTTGGGGGAGGATGGAGTGGGAAAGGCTGGGGTCCGGGGCTCTGAGTCTGCAAGGGCTCTGTGGGGGCCTGGGGTCCGGGCTGTCCTACCCCAGCCTCGGGGCAGTTTTCCATCCTGGTTCCCAGTGCGAGTGTGTCCCTGGGACCGGGCTGGCTCCGGCCGTCCACTTGCCACCTGCGGTTTGCTCTGGTCCCACCCGATGAGCCTGCCGTTCCCACGGGAACCGCTGGGGAGTTGCCCAGTCAGTGCCTGCCTTCCTCATTCTCTACCTGCCTGCAGGAGAGCCCAGGAGGGGCTGGGGAGAGGCAGCCTGGCCCCAGCCCGAGCATACCCTGAGGCTCACCCCCAGACCGCCCGTCTCACAGGGCGCCACTGGCCTGGGAAACCGCCTGGTCTGACTTCCTGGAGAGGCCCCGATTGCACATCCGGGCCTTGCACAAGATCCGTACCTCTGAGACTCAGTGATGCGGGCAGATCCTCAGCTTCTGAGCCATGCCTGCCCTCCCTGTGGACAGGTGGCCGCACGGGGTACCACATTCAGATAAACATTCTGACCTCACCAGGCAGCCATGTCAGAGCCTCCGGGGGATGAGGGGGGCCATGGAGATGCCACTTTGGGGGAAGGGGTGGCTCTCTTTCCACGCTTTGTGTCCTGCTGACGGCACAGCAGCCAAAAGGCTTGGGGGGACTTGGCTTCCGATTAGCTGCTGGTTTAATAGCTATTTCCAGGCAGAGGTGGGTGGTAAAAAGAGTTTTTAGTAGGCAGGTTCTCTGTGGGTAAGATTGCCAGATTTAGCAAATAAAAACACAGTACACCCAGTTAAATTTGAATTTTAGACAAACAACGAATGATTTTTTACTCTAAACCTGTCCCAGGCAATATTTGGGACACACTTACACTTAAAAAAATGATTCACTATCTATCTGATTAAAATTGAACTGGGTGTCCTGTGTTTTATCTGGCAACCGTCTCTGGGCGGTTGGACAGCCCCATAGATTTCACCGCCCATCCCTCTTGACTATTCCTGCCTGCCTGCCCCACACTCCTCTTAGATTTAGCTAGCGCTGTGGGGTGTACATTTGTAATGAAGTCTTGCTCTGTTTCCCACCTGCAGTCTGACCCCTGATTTGTGGGTGAGGCCCTGGCCACATGAGCCAACTGGCCCCCTGAATCTTTGTCTAGTTGTACACAGCGCAAGTCCTCATTTGAGAAGAGCGTCCCCTGCAGTTGTGCAGTGCACAACCTGCACAACCTAATACAGCGACCCTATTCCCACTTCTACCTTTTGGCCACTGGGCGTTTTCTTTTTCTCATTTACTCTTCAAACTGGACAGCCCAAGGCAGGTATCCCATTCCACCACCCCTCCACCCAGCTCCCCCTCTTCCAGGAAAGCTCTAGCAATCTGGGACTCCACTGTGGCATCTAAAAAACAGTTGCTCTCGCGGGCCATGCACAGAATAGCTTTTGATTCCGGGGACCGACCCGACATCTGCTGGAGGCTGCTCCCTTCCAGGGCCTGGTGTGCAGGGCAGGGTGCTGAGAGGGACGAGAGATTTCCTGCATGGCCGCCCGCCACATCCTTTCCCTCTCCAGGCCCTCGCCAACCTCCCAACCCCCAGCCCAGGCATAATTTTAGAAACTGAGTAGACATTGCTGTGCTGCACATTCTTGGCCTGAAGCCTGCAGGGGCGGGTCCTAGAAGAAAACAGACATTTCTTTCTTAGGCCCCGGGGATAGAGATCCTCTGTGCTCCCCGGGGCAGGGCTCTGAGGAGCCATTGTGCTGGGGACAGGCTCCTCACACACTCGCTCCTTTGTGGGGTCCCCTATCACCCCGTCCTGCCCCGGCTGGATGGCTCTGCAGGGACGGTGCCAGCGTCTCCCTGCCTCTCCCCACGCAGGCCCCCTAAGCCACCAGGAGCCCTGGGCCTGGGGGAGCCCACGAATTTGAGGGCCCCGTGCGATGGGGACCCTTTGGCAAATCACTGGGGTCATTGGGTGTCTCGAAACCGTGAGTGATGGGTCCGGGGAAGAAGGGTGGGCCACGATTCCAGGGTCTGGCTCGGGGGCTGGGATGGCAGGGAAGGCTTCTGTTTCCTCCCCACTCCAGGAGAGCCCGCCCGGACTTTCCAGGTTTTGAGGAATTGCCCTTTTCCAGGATCCGGTGTTCTTGAAGCTTTTGGGGAATGAGGGTACAGCAGGCTGGGAGGAGACCGGCCCCAAGTCTAACGTCCAGTGACTAACATTTATGGAGCACTCGGATCGGATCTCAGGCCTGACTGAAGCCACCAGCTTCCCTCCTTCCACCCAGCAGATGGGAACCATTTATCTCCCCATTTTACAGATGAGGACACTGAGGCTCTGGGAGGTGAAACGATTGCACACAAGCACATGGCCCGAGTCTTCTGCCTCAGAAGCCACCCCCCCCCACCCAGGCTTTTTCTTAAAATCAACTTTATTTAGATATAATTCACACACTATACAATTCACCTATTGAAAATGTACAAGCCAGCGGTTCTTAGTAGTTCATGGAGTTGTGCAATCATCGCCACAGTCAATTTTAGAATATTTTCATCACCTCCAAAAGAAACCTCAGACCCTTTAGCTATCACCCCCAATCCCCTCCACCCTAGCCCTAAGCAACCACTAATCTACTTTCTGTCTCTCTAGATTTTCCTATTCTGGACTTTCACCCAAGTTGTTTTTTTCTGTCTGGCTTCTTTTAGTTAGCATGTTTTTGAGGTTCCTCCACGTTGTAGTCTGTAGCAGTACTCCATTCCTTTTTACAGCTGAGTAATATTCCATTGTGTAGATGTATTGCATTTTTTTACTCCAGTCGTCAGTTGACGGACACTTGGGTTGTTTTCACCTTTTGGCTACTGTGAATGATGCTGCTGTGAACATTTGTTTCCAGGTTTTTGGGTGGACGTGTGTTTTCAATTCTCTTGGGAGCTCCTCCCCCAATCCCCGCTGCCACCCACCCCAGTAGCAAGAAAGCTATTCAACTTCCTGGCTGCAGGCCTTTGCTCGTGCCACTCACCCCGCCTGGGATGCCGTCCTCCCTTCTGTCAAAACCTACCTATTCCTCAGGATACAACTCAAGGCCCTTTCCTCATGGTGACTGTTCCCCCTTCTGCTCGGCCATGGCAAGAGGTGGGGAGATTGTGCTGTAACTGGATCCTTTGCCCTATTGTCCACATGCTGTGTGATCTTGGGCCACTCACTCAGCCTCTCTGGACTCCATGCCTGTAATCTGTGAAGTGAAGCTCTATTTCTGTCCTCAGGGGGCTGCTGTGAAGATAGAGATGGCAAGAGCTCAGCGGGCTATGGAGCTTGGTGAGGGGTGATGTAGCATTCAGGCAGGCATGTGCTCATCTCTTCAGCCAGCTGGCTGCACGCCCTGCTGAGTGCCAGCCCCGTGCTAGTTCTGGGTGCCATACTAAACCACCTTTGTTCTGCCTTCAAGGAGTTTGGGCTAAAGCTGAGGTTCTCAACTGCCCGCCCCAGCCCCCCAACAATGAATGACCTGGCTCCAAATGTAAATAGTGCCAAGGCTGAGAAACCCTGGTCTAGTGATATTATTGTTACCCATTTTTCATGTGGGTTATTATTTATTTATACTGCTGCTTCTTTCCAGGCTGGATTTGTGGTAACTAAGAAAGCTACCAACAAAGCAATGGGGTTTTCTAAAGTGAAGAAATTGAGGTAAAAAACAATAAGAGGGAAGGAAAATAAAATAAAACAACATCCATGTCAAAGCACACAACTGTTTGCACAGCTGGGATATACATTTGGCTGTGAGCTTCCCAGTGGCCAAAGTGAAAAGGGAACCATGATCCATTTCAAATTCTCATCATCCCAAAGATAAAAACAAAATGAAGCACTCAAGGGGAGTCCAAACATCCTGGGCCTGAAGGACTCAGAGGTCTTTCTCTTATGGGCTCTCATACAGGGTCAAAGCCAGGCAGCACTGTCAGCTGTCCTCAACAGCAGCCTTATGGAAAACACAATAGCAAGTGACATATCATATCCTCCAATGCAGGCCTGCGACATAAGGCTGAGGCCAGCTTGGCGAAGGTGAGCTTACATTAAGTGCCTGGCCAGATTGTGGTTTCCTCTCCCAACTGGATGGCAGATAGCAGGGTGCATGCTTTAGGCAGCTCAAAATAGTATCAGGGCCAGGGGCCATCCAGACTGCCTGCATTCGAGATCTGGATTTACTACCCAATAGCTGTGTGACCTTGGGCAGTTCCCTAAACCTCTCTCAACACAGTTTCTTCACTTAAAGTGGAGGCAGTAATAGTACTTACCCCACAGGTTGCTGGCCCCAGGGCTGACTCCAGAGATGTGCTCAATCAATGACAACTATTTTTTCTGTGCCCCACCCAGCACACTGGAGTGAAGGTTTTTGGTTGGGAGAAAATCCCACAGCCAGAGAAGGTCTGACTGTGCCTCTGCCTCATCCCATTCATGCCCACAAAGTCGGCCCCATTGCCATCCTTGCTTTTTGGGGGCAGAAGCAGCAGCTCAGAGAGGTTATGTAACTTGCTCTGGGTCACACAGCTGGTGCACAGCACAGCCAGGGGCCACCCAGGTTTTCTGATAGTGAGGCCTGCCAGGGCAGTGGCTGGACCTTGAGCACTGTTCATGCTGGACCCACAACTCTGAAGGCTGGTCATGTCCCTGACCCCTCATGAGGGTAATTTTATGTGACAGCTTGGCTAGGTTACGGTGTCCAGTTGTTTGAGCAAACACGGGCTCAGTTGTGACCGTGGAGGGATTCCATAGAGGGGATCCGCATCTGCAAGCAGTTGACCGTAAGTAAAGGAGATGACCCTCCAGAAGGTGGGTGGGCCTCATCCAATCAGTCTGAGGTCTTAGCAGCGAGAACTAAGGGTTCCAGGGATTGAAAGGAATTCTGCCCCAAGACAGCATCCTCCATTCCTTCCTGAGTTTCCAGAACTTGGAATTTGGATTCAAGACTTCAACACTGCTCACACTGGAATTGCCAGCCTCCAGCCTGCCTTCTGAATTCAGACTCATGAGCCCCCACAATTGGAGAGCCCATTCCTTATAACCTACATATACATACGCATATACACATATACACATACACAGATACACGCAGAGACATATATATTTGCGTGCATGCATCCTGTCGGCTCTGCCTTGGGGAGAGCCCTGACAGATACAACCCTTCTGAGGGCAACAACAGGGAACATGGGTTCAAGGTCAGGATGAGCTGCCGTGGAAGGGAACTGACCCCAAATGATGGCAGTGAGGCCCGGCCATGCCAGGTCCAGCAAGCAGCTCTCTGGGATTCAGGTCCCCTTACTAGAAAGGAAAGGCAGGGAGTGGTGAGAGCCTGAGCCCTGAGGTCACGTGGGCTCGGACTTGAACCCCAGCCTCCCCTTCCACCAGCTCTGTGGCTTGGACAAGCTACTTCACCTTTCCAAACCTCAGGTCCCTCTTCTATAAAATGGGGTTTACAGTAGTATCTACCCATTGGGTTATTGTAAAGATGAAGGAGGCTGCCATATGTTTAAAAAAAAAAAGGGAAAGGAAACAATGTAATTCCATGATTGTTAGCCATTGTGGCAACCATGCATAATTTTTATTCTCAATATTAGTGTATTAATTAGAATTGTTTAAAATAAATAGTTGGAGGACTCAACCACCAGCTTTGGGAGTTTACACTCGTCGGCCCTGGACTTAGCTCCTCCTGAAAGCCCTCCCTGCCTGTCCCTCCCAGATGCTCCTGTAGCTTCTACATCTTTCTCTTGTGGCCTTTTTCTGTTGACTGTTATAAATGCATTTGGTGATCTTGTGGAAGTCTCCCCACTGGACTCAAAGTCAGGTCTTGGTCACTGCTTGTTCTCCAGGGCTAGCCATGGTGGCTGACAGTAGTTGTGATTGAAAAATGCTTGTTGAGTAACTTCCTGGGGTCAGGGAGGCCTGAGATGCCTTTGTGCTGCCCTCTGGGCTGGGAAGAGGGCATCCTGGGAGGCTTCCTGGAGGAGGAAGAGCAGGTTAGGGCCCAAGGTGCCGGAGGGGGCGTCTGTGGAGAGGGGTGTGACCCCTGCCCTGGAAACTGTGCCAAATGCCTGTCTGGCAGCTGACCCAGCACAACCCGTGGCGCTTGCAACTCGGTTTCCTCTTCTGCAAATTGAGGGCTGTCGTCAGGTACAATGTAGAACAAGCCCATGGCTCAGTGAATTGGTTCCCCATGCCCCCTACACCTGTCCAAGCCAGTCCCCAGCTGTGTGACCTTGGGCAAGTCACTTCACCTCTCTGTGCCTCAATTGCCCCCTCTAAAATGAGGACAAGAAAAGCAGTCAGCTCTCCGTATCACTGCCAGGATTAAGTGAGTATCTCCATGGTGTGCATCTTGGGGTCTGTGCTCTGAAGACATTAGTTGTCACTTTTACAATTCTTTATCATTTATTCACGCAGCAGCTGTGCCTGGAGCTCCTACTCCGTGCCAAACGGGCTGAGTGCCAGCGCTGGAGACACAGTGATCAGGGCCCTGTTTTGAACAAACCAGATTAAAAAAAAAAAATTCTATGAGACAGTCAGGAAAGTGTGATCCCTGACCGCATGACATTGGATGATATTTTGAAATTATTTCTAATTTTTTAGGCATGTCGTCATTTTGTGGTTATGTTTTAAAAAGAGTCCTTATCTTTTAGAGACACACACTGAAGTGTTTACAGAGAAATGGTATGATGTCGGGGATTTGCTGCCAAGTAACCCCGTCTGTGATTCTAAAATGATCTCAAAATAAAAAGTTTATTTACGGGAGCCCAACATTGCGAATGTAATTAGCACCACTGAACTGTATGCTTGTAAGTGATGGAAACAGGAATATTTATGTTGTATATATGTTACCAAAAAACAATTCTTTTAACTATTGAGGAGCATCCCCCCAAAATTATTTAAAAAATAATAATCCACACGGTGATTGCACGACTTTGCAAATGTACCAAATACCACTGAATTGTTTGCTTTAAAGTGGTTAATTTAATGTATGTGAATTTCGCCTCTATAAAGTATTTAAAAAAAAAATCCCATGGTGGAGGGGGCTGTGGGACATGGGTGACACCAGTTGGTCCACAAATTGATGATTTTGAAGCTGGGCTGTGCATGTACAGGGGTTATTATACGACCACACCTACTTCTGTGTGTTTGTAATAAGTTAAGCCAAAAAGTGATCCCTCAACTAAATAGAAAATTAGAAACCCAGTGTGAATGAGACCTTAAAGGCTGGGTGGGGGAGGCAGCTGGTGGTCCCAATTGTAGACCATGGGGAAAGCTGTGGTATTTTTAATTATATATATAAAACAAAAAAAAAAAAGCCATTTTAACCATTTTTAAGTGTTCACTTCAGTGGCATTCATTACCTTCACAATGTTGTACACCACCATCCATTACCAAAACATTTTCGCCACTTCAAACAGCAACTTTTTACCCAATAAGCAAAATCTCCCCATTCCCATCTGCCCCCACCTCAGCCCCTGGTAACCTATAATCGATGAATTTGCCCATTCTAGATATTTCGTGTAAGGGGAATCATGCAGTGTGTGGTCTTTTGTGTCTGGCAGATTTCACTCAGCATGCTGTCTTCAAGGTTTTCTCCATGTTGTAGCATGTATCAGAACTTCATTCCTTTTTTTAAAAAAAATTTGTGATACCATATATACAAAATAAAATTTCCCGTTTCGATGACTTTCTAGTTTACATTTCAGTGCTGTTAATTTACATCCACAGTGTTGTGCTCCCCTTACCACCATCCACGACTGGTGCTTTTCCTTCACCCCAAAAGAAGCTCTGCACCCCTTAAGAAATAACTCCCATCCCCGTCCCCCACCCCTGCCCTGGTACCCGCAATCTACATTCTGTCTCTATGAATTTGCATATTCTATTTCTTCATTAAGTGAAATCATGCAATATGTGAACTTTGTGTCTGGCTCATTTTACTCAACATTGTGTCTTCCGGGTTCACACATGTAGCATGCACCAGAACTTTATTCCTTCTTTTTTTTTGCTTTTCCTCCTTTTTATGACCAAATAATATTCCATCGTGTGGATGTGTCACATTTTGTTTATCCATTCATCCAATGATGGGCACACTCCTCTCCCTTTTTTTTTTTTGCCTCGTCCCTCCCTTCTTTCTCATTCCTCATCCCAATTTCTTTTCTTTTCTCTCTCTCTTTCCCTCCCTCCCTCCCTTCCTTCCTTCTCCCTTTTGCCTCTCCTTTGCTTACTTCTCAGCCCCACTCTCTCTCTCTCCCTCTGTGTTCTCCCCACTTCCCCGCTCTGGGGTGTAGACGCAGGCTGGGGACAGGGCCACACACTTGTCGACCTTCTTTCTCTTCTCCACTCCTGGAAGCAACGTGCAGCATCTTCCCTGGAAGTAGGAAGCAGAAGCTCCCAGCTCTGAGGAGCCCTGGGCCTCCGCGAAGGCAGAGCTGACCCTGAGCTGCGTCTCCACCCATCCCTCTGCCCTGCCCGTCGTCCTGGCCAAACGACGGCCCTCGTGATCTCTGCTCAGCAACTGCCCAGCGTCACATGCCGCGGGCATCCTGGACCACATCCTTCCTGGGGACAGCGGCCGCCTGTCACAGCCCCACGGCAAGTCCACATCGCAGGCTTCAGCCCCCCGAGTGAACCATTTCAAGAAATGCCTGGCTTGGGGGACACCGGGGGCTCAGGTGCAGGTTTCCCTGTGCAGAAGAGGGGAGGGGTGTCCTCCCACTCAGGGCACCACCGGCTCCCCCGGCCCTCGTGTCTGGCCACACCCCAGCCGGTTCCTGGACTAGGAGAGGACACGCCCTCCTTTCCTGCATCGGTCCCACTTCCTGAGACAGGGCGATGGTCACAGATCTTTCATGTCCCACTACAATGACTTAATCGTTGGAGCTGGTGGTTCCTTAAAAAGGCACATGACCCAGCCCTTTCACAAAATAGTTTGGCAGAGTATTTTGGACGCCTGGCAATGTGGGCGCATTTCTCTCCAGCAATCACGCTGCTGGGAATTTGCACAAAGGAAATAATCTTTTTTTTTTTTTTTTTTTTTTTAAGAAAAGGTCACATGCACAGAGATGTCTACTGCAGCGACATTTATCATGGGAGATCACCAGAGGCCATGTCTCTTTCATAAGCACTTAGTGGATTATTAAGTAGCCGTTTGAGAAAAAGGGCCATGACAGCCTTTTTTGGACAGGGAACTCGTGCAGAGATTTTATAAAATTGCCCCCATGCTGGGGGTGTCATTGGGGTGGGGTGGGGGTACTGGGAGTAACTCCTGCCCTTGATTTTCCTACCGTTCATGATGTTGTCATATTGCTCTACGTGGCAGGAAAATCGGCCCGTGACTGCCAGCCCAGGGGGGCTGGTTTCCAGCTGCTCCCCAGCTGCCAGCCCCGTCCCCGGGCTCTGCCAGCTCGTCTCCTTCCCAGCCTCAACTTCTCTACCGCAAATCAAAGGCTGAAACCGGAGCGCCTGTCCCATTTTCAAAAACGAAAACTGACATCGTAAGGGGTGTTTTCTTTTTTGGATGATCCCGTGGGTTTCTGGCAGCAAGAAATCCAGGAAAGGACACGTGGAAGAAAACCAGGGAGGCCTCAAAAGCCCCCTGGGAGGCAGAGCCCCTCTGGGAAAGGATTTGGTCTTTTTCATGTCAAAAAGTTGTTGACAACTCAAACAGCACCACCCCTCTCCTGGAGACTGGGGTAGGGATATTTATTTTTTCTAAAAGGTTTAAAAGGTCTTTATTTTATGGCAAAAGCAATACATGCTCATTGTTTTTTTTAAAAAAAGTGGCCCAACGAATGGTAGAGAATTCTATAAAGTAAAGCCCCCGCCTGCCACCCCTTCTCCTTTTCAGAAGGAGCCCCCTTCACTGTTTGACCCTTTCTTTGAGATATTTTCCATATCAGCATTTTCAAGCATTTTTTTAAATTAACTTTTTGTTGTAGTAACATATATACAACTTAAAATTTCCCCATTTTTTAAACTTTTTTTTTTACTACAACCCACAGGGCGAAGCAACCAGAACGCATGCAGACACCTGCATGCAACAAAAACAAAAGTTGTATGGAAAAATAATTATTACGTGGAAGGTAGCCTGGGATTTTCTATTCTGTTGGGTTCCATTTGATTCCAATTTGTTAAAAAAGAAAGGTGGCCGGTCACAACCTGGCCAAAGGGCCCCCTGCCCCACTGGCAGGTATGATATTGGCACACAACGTCAGTGGTCCACCATTTGCTTGTCCTACAATTTACTTTTTCTGCACTTAGCAAGGCCTTCGATGGCTCACTTGCCATAACTGGACATAGAAGGCTGCTGCTTCTATCCGAACGGCGGCGTTTTATTGAGTGGTTTTCCGTGACGTCGTGAGTCCTGCTCCTTCTTGATGGCCTTTTTCCTTGCCTCTGCTTTGGGGCAGTCACCAGCACGGTGACCTGGAACATCTCATCTGTGCACAGGTAGCAGGACATCTCTGCGGGGAGTTCCCACGTGGAATCGTGGGGCGCAGAGCCTGCACCTCTTAGACGCCTCCACTGCTGCTTCCAGCGCTGTTGGCTGGGGTTCATCGAGTTCTGCATTTGACAACACAGAAGGTCCATTTGCTTCTGGAAAAGGCACCTTCCATCGGATCACTGAGCAGGGCTTTTTTCTTTTACTTTCTTTCTTTCTTTCTTTTTTTTTTAGCATTTTTAATTGTGAAATATAGCATATATACAGAAAAGTGATAGCTTTCAAAGTACAATTTAACAAGTAGTTAGAAAGCAAATTTCAAAGAATGTTATGGGTTACAGTTTCACCATGTCAGTTATTTCCTTCTAGCTGTTCTAGTAGCCTAGAAACTAAAAAAATACATATATTTATATAAAGGTTCAGTATTTGTAATCCTTTGTTGAATCCTATCTTGTCTGTTGCTACCACTTCTCATTTAATCACTTTCTTGATCTTCAGGGGTATCTGGGCAGGGACCACCCTAACCTGTTCATATTGAACAGGGGTGTTGACATTATGGGGAAGGGGGCTGCATCTGGTTGATGTTCTTGAAGAGGTTGTTGCCTCTGAGTTTTGGGACTTACTTGGCATAGGAACACTCTGGAGGATTTAAGATTCTGAGAAATAAACTTAGTGAGTGAAACTTTTATAGATTCTCAGATAGCAACCTAGGTAATCTTCACTATTTTGGGACTACTGTTGATTAGAGCTTGGCATCCTGTGGCCATTTGGCATATCTAGCAGGAGCTTGCATAAGAGAAACCTCCAGGATAGCCTCTCAACTCTGTTTGAAGTCTCTTAGCCACTGAGACCTTATTTTGTTGCCTTTCTTTTCCCTCTTTTGGTCAAGAAGACATTTTCAATCCCTCGATGCCAGGGCCAGGCTCATTCCTGGAAGTCGTGTCCCATGTCACTGGGGAGGCTCACTCTGCATCGGGCTTTTTTTCTGTGTTGTTTCCACAACCTGCCTGTGATGCTGGGAAATACCTATATGGGTTTTAGAAATGAATCGAGCCCCAAGCACTTCCACTTTTTCTTGCTTTACTTCCTCTTCTGTTGCTCAAGGACTCTGGAGGAGGTAACCTGCCCCCAGCCGTGAATCCAAAGGTCTTCCTCGCCACCTGCCTCCCTGCTGGGGCCGCGGGTCTTTCCCGCTCTCTGGCTTTGGCCATGAGTTCCCAGCCCGGCTCCACACGCAGGCATGCGAGTCGGAATTGGACCCAGTGGCTTCAGTGAGTTTGCAGTCCCATCTCAGGCTCGATCCTGATTCTGCTTCTTAAAAACAGGGAAAGCCTTGGGTGTCCAGGTTGCCTCTTCGTTTGTAAAATGGGGATTATAATTCCTACTCCGGAAAGCGGGTGAGCACACTGGCTTTATTATGAGCCTGTCTGGATTAGAATCCTGGCCTCACCCTAACTAGCTGTGTGACCTTGGGCAAGTTACTTGCCCTCTCTGTCTCGAGCTCCTCATCTGTAAAATGGGGATAACAATAGTGCCTACCTCTTACGGTTCTTGTAAGGATTGAATGAATGAATATATGCACTTGTTGGTTCCTGGCTTCATGTGTGCTGTTACATTAAGAATGTCAGGTTGTTCCCAAGATTATACAGCATGACACATTTAAAAACAGCTCCCACCATGCCTGGCAGTAGTGAACACAATTTTTTTTTTTTGAACATTATTTTTTTTAAAAGAGAGTATTCTTGGTTGAGAAGCAGTGAGTCTAGTATCTTACATTTAGCCTTGGCTCCATCAGAGCGGCAAGGCCAAGGAGGAGAAAAAAATCCTAGAAGACCTTGGAAAAACCTTAGAAAGCCCCTGCCTGGAGGTGGGGGGAGGGTGGTTCTCAGGAGTCCCTCCCACAGTTCAATGTCTAATTACAGAGGGCCCAGGAAGGCATGCGGGGTGGAGGAGGGCAAGGGGTAGGGGAGGGCGTGGGGGTGAAGGTGGCCGCCTCCATCTCGGGGGTGGGAAAGTAGCAGGGAAGTTATTTGCTCCTCTTTGTAGGCACCCTGCAGATAATGGGGCCTTGGGCTGCTGGTGGATCCCATCTGCAGGGCACAGGGTGGGGAGAAATCTGGGCTCCCCCCACCCTTATATACCCATCCAGTCTACCACCTCGCTATTCACTTATTAGTGGACTCACGTGCCTGGGACCCACTGGTGGCTAAAGCACACAACGAGCCCTGGCCTCCCAGAGCTGACAGTCTAGCTGGGGAGCAGACGTGGAACAATAAACCTGCTGTAGTTCATTGCAAGTTGGTAAGTGCCACAGAAAAGAACCAACTGCAGAGAGCAGAGTGGGGGGTGGTGGTGGTTAGGGGTTGAGGGAGGGGAGTGTAATCTCAGAGAGGGGTCAGGGTAGGCCTGGTTGAGAAGGTGACGTGTAAGCAAAGGCTTGGAGGAGGGCGTGAGCCTCGTGGACACCAGGTGGGGCTGCAGCGGTCCAGTAGAGAGAACAGCCAGTGCAAAGGCCCTGGGGCAGGACTGGGCCGGAACAGCCGGGAGGCCCTTGTGGCTGGAGCAGAGTAAGCGAGCAAGAGCCGGGTTGATTGGACAAAATGGAGCTCAGAGCGTGTGGGGCTCCAGAGCTTCCAAGAGGGCCCTGACATGTCTCTAGACTGTGGGGAAACTCAGTCAGGAGCGCAAGAGGGGGTCTGTGCTTTGCATCAAGAGTACATTCGATTGGCTAGGACCATTTTCTTATCATTGATGTGTGGCTGCTGCCAGGAGCTCAAAACTGTGATTCTGGAAACAAATGGGTTCTAGCTTGGGATCTGCACATAGGCCTTGTGGTTTTTTGTTTTTGGTGGAAGAAGGGCTTGACAACAACAGCGACACAATAATAATAATACTAAAATAATAAAAAATAGCTGCTGTGAATGATCAAGGCCTTGTTATATACCAGGCATGACACCCAGTTGCTTCGCTTCACTGTTTCATCGCATGGCACAGATGGGAAAGGCCGGCAACCAAACCAGGTCCTGATGCCAGAAAGGGACCAGGAGGGGATGTAGGCCAGGCCTGGCACCAGGCCCAAAGCCCCTGTCTTCCCCACTTCTTGGACCACTTCCTCAAACCCATCTGCCCCTCCGGCCCTGGCCAGACCCTTGGGTGTTGGGCAATCTGGGGCTTCTCCGGACCCACAAGTGCAGACCCGGCCCACACTTCTCCTTCCAGCCGGGGGAAGAATATCAAGAAAATCTGGGGGAAACTGCCTGCCATTGCCAGGGCCAAGCACCAGGGCCTTAGCGAGCTGACGGACAAATACTGGCATTCGGGTTCAAATACCAGGAAATGCCAGAACAGCCCGGCAGTGGTGTGGCTGGGAGAAAACCCCAGACAAGGAAGTCGCTTTGAGAGACAAGTGGGAGGGTGGTGCCTCAGCTTGGTGGTGACCTGGGCCAAGAAGGCACTGCACCCGGAGAGGCGGTGGTTGAAAAGGATCGAGGGTGTTAGTGGGTGTCCCAGTGAGGGGAGGAAGGCTGGGCTTTCACCCTGACTCAGGCATTAGCTGGGGGACCCTGCAGCTCCCAGCCCCTCTCTGGGCCTCATCTGTAAAACAAGGGGGCTGGACCGGGGGGAAGTTGGCAGCCTGTTTCCTTTCACACTGAGCTGAAGCAGGGGCTCACTGCAGCTCAAGCAGAACCATTTATTTCTGCTTTGTGGGTTGGGGCTCTGTAGGAGATTGTGTTGGAGAAAAAGTTTCTGGGGTTCAACAGCCTGAAAGCCACATATCTGGGCAATCCAGAAGGCTGTAAGCACTGAGGAGCTCTCCACAGTATGGTGGCTAAGCACAGACTCAGAGCCAGGCAACCTGGGTTCAAATCCCGCTGCTGCCACGTATGAGCTGTGTGGCCTCGGGCAGCTTGCTCAACCTCTCTGGGCCTCGGTTGCTACATCAGTAAAGTGGGGATGATAATACTTTGCTTATAGGGTTGTTGGGAGAAAAGGGCCTGCTATACAATGCGACTGTTTGTTGAATAAATATGATTCTGGGATTCATTCTCAATCGGGGTGGGGGAATGGATCTTGGAAAATGAGCCCTTCTATGCTTTGAAGCCACACGTTTTCCAGAGGTAGCTGTGCAAAGAGGCTGTGATGATGAAAAAGATCCAGTGGTGATTCCAAAGTCATGGGGTAGGTACTCACTATTATTGATTTATTAGCCATCTCTCCTGCCCCCAACCAGAATATAAAATCCAGAGGAGCCGGGACCTGGCTTCTGATCTTGTTGCTCCAGTCCTAGACCCTGGAAGGGTGCCTGGCACCCAGGACACATCAGCTAAGACAGTGAAAAAGCTAAGTGATAGTCTCAGGAGTCAACAGAACCTGGTTCAAATCTCATCTCCAGCCACCTTTGTGCTGTGTGACTCTGGGCAGGCTACTTAACCTCTCTGGGCCTCAATTTCCTCATGTAAAACTGGTGGGTTGTTATAAGGAGAAAATGAGATGATAGGTGGAAAAGGGCTTTGCCCAGGGTACAGCACCCAGGGGTGGGGGCTCAGCTAACATTTTCCATCCTTATCATCATCATCATCATCATCATCATCATTTTCTGTTGGGGCTAATTCTGCATCCTTTGCTAATTGCTGTGGCCTGTGAAATCTACTAAAATAGAAACACAAACACACAGCCTGACCCCTGGGGTTTGACAGAGGACACCTGGGTGCTGTAGTTGGGGGGGGGGGGGCAGCGGCCTTGTTTTCCCTGAGGCCTGTGGGGTCCTCGAAGCAGGCAGATGGGTCCTCACTCTGGGAAGGCCAGGGAAGGCCCCACCTGCTGCTCTGGTTGTACCTGGAAATGATGGGGGCCTAGCCAGGGCCAGGAGGGCCTCCAGGGGAAAGGCTGACCTGTGGAACTACGGGGTCACGGTAGGGCTCCTCGGCCTTCCCATGGACCACTGCCTGTGGGTGCCATCACCCTCACACAGGGACCAGGGACCGCCTGGGGATGCGGGCCTCCTGCTCTGGCCAGAAGCAGGCCCGGCAGGTAGGTTGCCAAATAGCATGTAGGACTCCTAGTTAAATATGGATTTTGGACAAATGAGCGATTTTCTAGTTTGAGTGTATCCTGTGCAATATTTGGGACATCTTTATATTAAAAAATAATTTATCTGTAATTCATTTAAGTGGGAGTTCTGTATTTTTATTGGCTAAATCTGGTAACCCTATCTGCAGACCTCTCTCTGCCCCTGAGCTCACCCACTTTCGGCTCCATCTTGGGCTGGTCCAAGGCCAGAGCCAGGTGCTGGGGCCAGGGTGGAGGTGGAAAGCCTGGGCCTTGGTTTCCCCATCTCCACAACTCAGTGTTGAGAATCTCTTCTGCACAGAGGGGATGAACTGTGGGATATGTGTGCATGAAATGTTGTTTTGGAAGTGGGAAGGTGTTATGGAAACATTAGTTACCCAAGTTCGTTGTTTTGGGCAACACAGACCCGTCCGTGGAGGCTGTTTCTGGCAACCGGGTGCCTTCCTTTTTTGAAAATTAGTTGTTTGTGTGTGTGTGTGTGTTTTAACAGAAGCAATTTGTGTTTGTTCTTGAAACATTAGAAAATGGAGAGTAGCAAAAAGAGAAAGGAAAAAAAAATCACCTACTTCCCATCCTTCAGAGAAGACCATTTGTAGCATTCTTCCTGCTTGAAAAAGTTTGAAAACTTTTTTCTAGGTGAATATGGATGAATATTTTTTCTTTTCTCTCTTTCTCTCTCCTTCTCTCTCTCTCTTTGACAAAAATGGGCTCATATTCTGCTTTCTTTTAAGCCACCTGTTTTTCTCTCCTGACTGCTGTCATTTCTGAAGTTTCAAAATATACCAAGAGAAAACGTCTCTCTCTTTCTGTCTGGTCCATGTAATTCCAGGGGTATCTATCGTGTGTGGTGAGTCCACTTCCCAGATCGCGAGCTGGCACCCTCCCCAGTTAGGACACAGCTGCAAAGTCTTCATTGGGAAGCGAGATGGTCACGGATGTCGTGTAACCCTGTGTGGCCACTTACCTGGGTCCTGAGTGGTCATATGCTAGATGTCTGGTGTACTTTTTTTTTTTTTTTTGAGATAGAATTCATGTAACACAAAATTGGCCATTTTAAGAGTACAACTCAGTTTTTTATTTTAATATATTCACAATGTTGTGCAACCATCACCACTAATTCCAGAACGTTTTCCTCAACTCCCAGCTGTCCCCCCAAAACCCTTACCCATTAACAGACACTCCCATTCTCTTGCAATTCCATATGAATTTCAGAATCAGCTCTTCCATTTCTGCAAAAAAGGCCATTGGATATTGGTTTATCGGTTATATCAAATGTACCATACTAACACCAAATGTTAATAATAGGGAAAACTGCATGTGAGTATGGGTGTGTGTGGGGGGGGATATTTGGAACTGTACTCTCTGCATGATTTCTCTGTAAGCCTACAACTCCTCTTTTTAAAAAAGGCAGCTGGAGTTTTGATGACAGGATTGCATTGAATCTATAGATCAACACAGGGAGAACTGCCTGATTAATAATATTAAGTTTCCCAATTCATGAATGCAGGATGTCTTTCCATTTATTTAGAGCTTTAATTTCTTTCAACATTTTGCGGTTTTTGGAGTACTGGTTTTGCACTCCTTTGGTTAAATTTATTCCTAAGTACTTTATTCTCTTTGGGGCTATTGTAAATGGAATTGTTTTCTTAATATCATTTTCAGATAGTTCATTGCTAGTGTACAGAAGTACAAATTGATTTTTGTATATTGAGCTTGCATCCTGCAAGTTGCTGAACTCATTCATTAGCTCTAATAATTGTGTGTGTGTGTGTGTGTGTGTGTGTGTGTGTGTGTGTGTGAGAATTCCTTAGGGTTTTCTCCATATAAGGTCATGTCATCTGCGAACAAAGATGGTTTTACTTCTTCCTTTACAATCCGGATGCTTTTAATTTTCTTTTCTTGCCTAATTGGCCTGGCTAGAACTTCTAGCACAATGTCTGATAGAAGTGACCTGGGTGCACATCCTTGCTTTGTTCCTGATCTTAGGGGAAAGCTTTTAGACTCTAACCACTAAGTATGAAGTTAGCTGTGGGTTTTCGTAGATGCCCTTTATCAGGTTGAGGAAGTTTCCTGCTATTCCTAGTTTGTTGAGTGTTTTCATCATGAAAGGGTTATGGATTTTGTCAAATACTTTTTCTGCATCTATCAACAAGCTCACATACCTGGTTTACTTTTATGCCCTGCTAGGAATTTTTGAGTTGGAAACTCAATCTTGGTGGTTTGGAGGAATTTAAAAAAAAAAAAAAAAACAGAGTCACCCTTCTACAGCTTTCACCATAGTAATTGTGAGCTCCCGACCATGGTAAGTGTTTAGGACAAATGAAAACCAAAGCCAGGTCCTTTTGTGGCTCAGCAGTTGGGGGAAGAAAAATGAATGAAGATGCGGTTGCATTAGGTAAGCAACAAAAGAAAATTCAGGTTTGTGGTTGCTTTTCCCTCTGCAGAATTTTAAAAAAGAAATTAGGTGACTCCAAGCATTCATAGAGGGCTGTTTCTTGAACATTTTTATTCGGACATATTCTTGTAGGGCTTGTGTCTCACTTACCGTGGTCTGTGATATTTTGGTTTAATTTCTGGATAATCCATCTTTTTGCCTGTCACGGTTGTACCCTGAGAATGGAGATGGCAGAGGTTGGGCATAATCTGGCTTCCTCCATAGTTTTAAAACAATAAAGGGGTGCCCTCACTAATAACATCTACCTGATGACCCCCCAGGTTTGGGAGGTCTTTGAAGCCCCCTTTCTCCAATTTAGTAATATTTTCAGGGCTGACTGCAGCTGGGCTGATATGGTGAAAGGTGGGGGGTGCTCTGGGCTGGGCCAGAAGGGACCATTCTAGACCCAGCCCTGGCACTAGTTTTGGGACCTAGGGCAAGTCACCTTTCCTGTCTGGGTGTCAGCGTTTTTCGTGTCTCAAGGTAAAGGCAGGGGACTCGACAACCGGAGGGGTCTTCCGATTCAGGTCTGTCCATCCACCATGGGGCTTGGTTGCACCCCACCTCCAAGATTGTGTGTACCCTCAAAGCCAGCACATTCATTACTACCCTATAACAACTTCCCAGAGGGCCCGTAGGGCTCAGAGCTGCTGTCGTTACTGTAGCAGGCAGATGGGGCAGGGGGCAGCCCTTTAAGGGCAGGGGGTCGAGTGGATGTTGAAAGAGGAGTTACTGATTTCCAGAGCTTTCTGTGACAGACTGAGAAAGTTCTTGCCAGGGGCTATGGGACAGCCTGGGGAGGTGGGAGGGAAACAAAGTAGCAAAACAGCTGATCAGTTTTCCTTAACCCTCACTCTGCAATACACGTGCATCATCTGGGTGAATTCTCAGTAAGCTGATCTTTAGAGCTAAATACTGGCATGGTGCCCATTTTACAGACAGGCGATCGAGGCCCCGAGAGGGTGGGTGACTCACCCAAGGTCCCAGGGGTGTGTGTCTTGAGCTGCATGGATGCTTCGGAATTTCCAGAACTGAGTTACGTGGAGGAAGGAGAAAAAGGCAGGGAGAGCGTCAGCGCGTGGTGTGGGACTCCGGTTTGGTGGTCCGTGGGAGCTGAAGGTGGGGAAGGAATGTGGGCGGTGGGGGTTGGAGTGGAAAAACATCGGGGGAGGGACGGGGTGTCCCGGGCACACGATGGGGCTGGACGTGCAGGGGCTGAATCCTTAAGGAGCGGCGCGAGGATGCGGCCAGTGGGGCTCCGAGGTCAGCGCGAGGGGTCTGGGGCGTAACCTGGGGGTATTCCGAGAGCAGTGGGCGATCGGAGGGGAGGAGGGCAAGGGGGCGGATCCGGAGGGTCGGTGGTCACCGAGGGCGCCAGGAGCAGGCTGGGGTGGGCGACGGCCGTCCGGGGATAGGTGGCTCCCGTGGAGGCCGGGGGCCGGGCAACAGGGGCGGTGCGACCCGGCTGCGCACGGAGGCGGGGAGACGCGGGAAGCCGGAGAGGCAGCGCCGAGCCCCGCCCCGCCGCCGGCCCCGCCCCGCGCTGCCGTCCCGCCGCCGCCGCCAGCTCAGACCTCCCGGCTCGACTCCCGCGCGGGCGGCGGTGAGTGCGGCGCGCGGGGCGGCGGGGGCGCTAATGGGGGGCGGCCGGGGCCGGCGGCCGTGAGCGGCTGGGGGCTGGGGTAGGGGGGTCCCTGCGGCGCGAGCACCTGCTCAGGACGCAGACCCGGGAGCCCCGGAGCACCGGGTCCTTTCCCGGGGCAGGGGATCCGTGCGGGCTGGGGGGCGCAGGGGGCCGCGCGGGGCCGGCCGGGGTTTCCAGCCTCCCGGCGCTCGTCCGGGCCGTGCTGCAGGTTGGGTGCAGCCGTCGCCTCCTCGTCCTCCCCCGAGTGGCCGATCGGCCGCGGATCGCGCCTGGCGGGGTCGCCCAGCCGGATCCCGGGAGCGCGCCCCGCCCCGCCACGTCCTCCCAACCCCCCGGAGTGGGCAGCTTTTCGGGAAAGTCGCCGTTCGCAGTGGTGGCAGCGGAACTCAAATTTGAGACCCCCCCCCCACCAGGATCATCACCCGGGGATTCAAACACAAACACAAAACCGAGTTTCTGGACATGGTTTTCCGAAATTCGGCCCGGAGGGTGCCGGGCATCTGCGTGTTCACCACAGGCCCCGGGGGTCCACGCAGGATCTGGGGCTGCCCTTCGCGGGTGCCCTGTGGACCCCCGAGGGCCTGGGGAGCCTCCAGAGAGGTGAAAACTCCGGGGCACAGCGCAGCCTTGGCCCCAGGCTAGGCCGCCTCCTCCCCGCGCGCTAAGGTGGGCGCCCCTGGAGCGCAGGGGTCGGCTTCTCGTTGGCGGCCCCCAGCTCTGGGTCCAGGCCGGCTCCACGGCCAGTGCCGCGTGGATGCTGTTGGCAAAGGCCAGCGGAGGCCGGGGAGTCGGTGTCGGGAGTGGACATCGCCCCTCCCCAGGCTAGACAAGTGCTCTCCACCCTCTGGTTTCCAGATCGACGCGGGTGTGGGCGGTGGGGACGGTGTTGGGACAGCAATTCCTGGTTAGGGTCGGGGAGGGAGGTGATGGGTGTGCCGCGAAAGGCTCGTGCATTCCAGGGTTCAGGCCACTTGGACCTTCTCTGGGGTTCTGTTGGGGTTTGTGCTTCCGGGTGATGTCATTGGCTGTTGGACTGAGCTTAGGTCGTTGGGAAATCCAGTTTCTGGAAGCATGGCGGCCTCTCTCCCACCACTCTTCCCAAAGGAGATCCCTCCCCTCAGTCTCAGCCAGCTGATGCTGGTTCAAGAGTTGCCTGGGACCCGGGTTGGGTTGCAGCGATTCCCCTGGGTTCCTTTTCACGAAAGTCGTGACTGCCATCTGTGTGCGTGTCTGCCTTGCCTGCCCTCCTGCCTACATCCCCAGCCTGCCCAGAGTGGCAGTTTTAAAATCAGATGAACCCAGATGATTTGTACTGAGGGTTGCAAGCTGGTATCTGGGACTCCAGCATGGTGTTTGGTTTTATCATAGTTGGATCAGGATCCACAGGGCATGTGACTCACTCTGCCTGGCATAGAATAACTCCCGTGCTGCCCTCCTCCCAACGAGCCTTTGCTCCGGGATCTGAATGTGCATCAAACTCTTAAGAAGCATTTATGGTAGAGCTACTATGGGAGAGGCCCATCTTCCCACTTTCCTGTTACCCCAAGGCATTAATAATAGGTGCCTTTATTCACATTTGCAGAAAGTATCCTTGTTGTAATGTTTTTATGGAGTGATTCAGCAGTCGATCTAAAAGGAAGGATCAATTTCTCAAGTCTCTAAAATGCTAGATGAAAGTTGTTTGCTGGTTTTTGTGCATAATTTCTCTTTGTTCCTTCTGTCCCTTTTATGGGCTGGCTGTGGGGAAATCGAGTGCTATCTTTGCCCTGGAAAGAACTCAGGAGAAATGGCTCCTGGTCCTGAGGGGCTTACACTGTGCATGGCAAATGGAAAGACATAAACAAGTGAAAAAGCCGGTGCTTGCACTCATGAATGCCCTTGTAACTCTGGAAGGAGCTTGAGAGGAGTGGAAAAGAGGGGCGCTCTGAGCATGGGGCCAGGTTAACGAGGGGAGGTGTCATGGAAAAGCTGATGCTTTGGCACATCTGGCAGCAGGGGTGTGTGGACGTGGCAGGCAGTGTTCCAGAGGAGCAGAAGGATCTCAGCACAGCTGCAGAAGAGACACAGGCAAGCCCTGAGCTAGGGACAGTAAAAGGGGAACCTACTGAGGGGGAAGGAACCAGGGAGCGTTTCTAGCCTGAGTTAATCTTCCAGAAGACACACGGTGTCTGCTTTGCTTCTGCTAACATCTCCGCTGATCAGATGTGTGTATAATTTGGTGCCCATCTGAAGGTGAATCTCCCCAAAGCTTACAGTGAGGGTGGAAAGATGGGCTCCATCGCCCATATGAGGAAGTCCTAGTGACTTGGCACTGTGACTTGTCCTCTGTTTGCTTTTGCTTTTACTGCAGTGAAAATAGCTGATGGCTCTGCCCGTGGCCTGCTGTAGACGTGATTGGCATTTACTTTCCTTAGAATTGTTCTATGAGGTCCAGTGGTACTATCCTGGGTCCTCATAATTGCATCGCATTGTTCGGTCCTGCATCAGCACTCGGAGGAGATTTGATGACACTGTCCTAGCTAACGAAGTTGTCCCTTGGCCTCAGGTTAATTCAGTAGGAAAAAACTGTAATTTCATCGGGTTTAAAGGATGGATAGAAGAAGGGAAATAGCTATAGCGGGTGTTGCTGTAGTGATTTCCCACTCACCTCCTAGCAAGTAGGGAGTTAATTCACCAGTATCCTAAGCTTAAGCACTTTCTTGTTTATTGGTCTAAACTTAAGAGAAACTAGTGGTGGAGAGTTTAAGCTCTTCAGCTCACGGAGCCTTAGAATTAACGCTGTTCCTCAGAGACACTCTAAAATTAAAAGTAAATTTAAGTAAATTTAAGAGCTTAGTGTTGACTTGTCTAAGCTATGAGTCCAGTGAGGTTATTCATAGACAATGTACTGCTATTTTAAAAGTAATAAAAAAATAACAACATTACAGAAAGTTGTGGACAATAAAGAAGGAAATCAGGTGTAATCTCACCATGCGAGTGAAACGAGTCTCATCGGTTTTCATCCTTTGGTGGCTTCAGTTTTGTGTCATTCTGCTTGTTTTTACAAAGTTGTAATCAGGGTACTCGTTTTTGTATCGTGGTATAGTCCTATTAATGTCCTCATTGTGCCATTTCATCAAAGCCATCATTCATGTGGAAACGGGGATGTGGTTTCAGCAGGAATCCGAGGGGAAATGGCCCACTCTGATTCTGGGGGAACAACCCAACTCCCGAGGGGAAATATCTTCCATTCCACAAATCACTGTAATTTGTAGCTACTCCATATTCGAACCTGGCTTCAGATTGTGGTAACTTTATCTTTGACTTGTGGAACATGTTGCCCTCTGGAATCAGACGGAGTACAGATAAAGAATTTGAAAACATTTCTATGAAATATTTCACCATGAGCTTCCGTATTTTTACTGAGTTGTTCTGAATTTGAATTTGTTTGGGATCAGATAGCTTAAAAAACGAAGTGCAATTTCTCGCTTCCTCTCCCAAAGAGGGCTGAAGACCCAGTTTCCTCTTTTGGCTAAATCCTTCCTCCTTATTAATTTAGAGTTTAAGATTCACCTTTCACCTTGGACTCTTTCTGGAGCCAGATGCAGGTTAAATTCCAGAAACACTGCTGTAGAAGCTTGGTTTCTTAAGATAGCTAGCTAATGTTTAAACAATATTTGATTTAATAAATGTATATACTATGGATAGGTCTTTGAGGTTTATTGTAACCACATTTCTCTACGCCCACATGTTTAGTGTAAAGAACGTTTTTCCTCCAGAGATGGTAAAAAACCAGAACTTTCTGGCTCTCCAGCTGTTTCTCCACCTTGTTTACAAAGTTGGCTATTTTCGGAGACCTGACTGTTTACATGTGAGTGGCCCCTTCCCCTAAGGAATTCCCTTTTTTCTGGGGTCATTTCTGTGATATACATATTCATGGAGCCCCTGCTTAGTGTTTTTTCACTGGAGTCGGGGGTGGGGGTGGGGGGTGGGGGGCCGGGATGTGGAATTGAATGTTTTCTTTTTTCTTTCTGGAAGAATTGATCTTGGGGTATTAAGCTGATGGTTAAAAAGCCACTTCATCTTCTCTCATAGAGCCAGGTCCTTTTGCATGCTGATTTGATACCTAACTCTAGAAACAGTTCTATACACAGCTCGAGGATGTATTTTTAGAAGAGTTTACCACCCACATGTGGTTAAAAGGGCTTTGTGGGAGTTTTGAAATGTACATCTTAAGGGAGGGGGTGCAGTTTGTGGACAGGCACAAATGCTATTCAGCTGGAAGGAGTTTTAATGTTCCTCTAAAGTCTGTCCTTTCCCTGAAATTCTGGGGGATGCTTTTCTTTCTCTTTTTTACCTCCCCGGTTAGAAATATTGGAAACCCTGATCATCTTCCCTTTTCCACACTCCCTCACCCTACTTCTTCTTTGGTATTTAACACAAATATGCTTGGAAAAAAATGTTTTTAAATTGAACTTGAGTGCCTTTGAGTGAGAGATGCCTGGTCCGGTTAAGCTTATATTTTCCCTATTTACACGTGGCCCAGTTGACTGATTTATAAGTGTGATCTCTGGAGACATTTAGACAGACTTTTTATTTTGGAATAATTTTACATTGGCAGAAAAGTTGCAAAGTTAGTACAGGGAGTTCTGTTGACTGTGCGTCCAGTTTCCCCCATTGCTGACATTGTAGGTCGCCGGAGTATATTTGTCAAAACGAAGGAACCAACACTGGTACGTGATGACGACTTTATTTGGATTTCCCCAGTTTTTCATCAGATGTCTTCTTTCCGTTTCAGGATCTGTTTGCATTTAATTGTCAGTTCTCCCTGGTCTCCTCTTGGCTGTGATGGTTTCTCAGTCTTTCCTTGTTTTTCATGACCTTGACAGTTTTTGTTTTTGTTTTTAATTAGAAACGTGGGTTTACAGAACAATCATGCATAAAATACAGGATTCCCACCTACCACCCTGCCACCAGCACCTTACATTGGTGTGGAACATTTGTCACAATCGATGAGACAGTTTTGAGATTGTATTTGTCTCCTGTTTTCTCACGATTACCTGGGGTGATGGGTTTTGGGGGAGAAAGCCACAGAGGTCCCTCCAATGTAAAGTTAGCGTTTCCCCTTTCCTTAGACTTTCTTCTTTGAAATCAAGTCACCCTGCGCAGCCTTCACTCCAGAGGGCGGGCCGAGAGAGATAAGCTCCCCCTCCTGGAGGGGGGAGTGTCTCCGTATGTTATTTGGAATTCTTTTGTAAGAAAGACTTGTCTTCTCCCTATTTAAAAAACACACGTCTGAAGAGCTTGCTGGAAGGCGTGTGTCATCGAGGCTGGATGATGTGGGACGGGCCTTAAAAGCACAGGGTAGCATCTCCTGCCTTATCTTCACCTCGCTAAAGGCGAGACTGTTCTTTTCCATGATTTTCAAAGACGTGACAGTTTTAATACCTGCAGTCATCTGGACTATGGCCAGACTTGAAAAATAAGCAAATGTAAGACTCCCAAGTAATGTAGATATTTATCATCAAGGCAGATGGCCCACGCTTTTGTTTGCCTTACTCATAGGAGGCACCCAGGGGAAACTATTAACTCTTATTTTACATAGAGTTCTTACAGACTTGCTTTTGGTTTCCAAGCCCTCAGCAGCTTTGAAGCAGCAAATGGAGGGGTGGTCGGGGGTCTGTTATTGGCCACAGGTTACACCATTGGCAGCTTGGAATAGTGCAGGAAAACTGCAAAAGACAATCAAGCATTTTCTTAGTTTTTTTGCAAACTTGAAGAAGGCAGAGAAATATAGGATCAATTTTGGAAAATGGTGAGGATACTTTTTATTTTTGGCGTAGGAGAGGCTGTTGGTCAGTATGAAGCATCCCCAGAAGTTGTGGAGACGGGAGTTTCTGATGCTCAGATGGGCCTTTTCTTGACTGGGGGCAAGGACACCCCTTGGCTGCAGGTGCCGCATCTTTGATGTGTGTTTGCGCCGGCCACAAGTTGTTGGTTGGTTTCTTCTGGTCTTCTAGGGTTGGGGGCTTAATTTTAGAACCTGACCTGTCATTCTCGGCAGGAGTTGGAATACTCTAGGGGGGTTGTTCTTGTCTGCTCGTTATTTAAACAGAACCCTTGTGGAGGGTCCCAGAGGGGTCCAGCCTTGTGGCCCCCTCGTCCAGCCAGGCCCTTAGTGATCTGAGTCCTCGCGTGATGCCACTGCTCACCCGTGGAACACAGGCGTGCTTCCTTCCAGTGCCCTTCCACCCCCTTCTCTGCCTCCTGCTCTGTGGGGGCCCCTGCCCACCCAGCTCCTCCACTTGCCTTGGAATCTGTTCTCAGTTTCCCCCCATGTATCTACTCCTGATCAGCCTGTGTCGGTTAACTTTGCCTTCCCAACCCTTTGCTCACCCTTGGCCCTCTGAACCTACTGGATGGCAAATGGATCATGATTTATGTTGAGAAGTAGGATGTTAGTACACATTTTGGGCTGATATGGCGCGAGTGGTGGAGTACTCATCCTCTCACCAAACAGGAGTAATTAGACGTTTTAATTACTCTGCCGGTGTTCCCAGAGGGACCCAGAACCAGTGCAGGGCAGGGTTGGGAGACAGTTCATGGGACAAAGGGCTAGGATGATGCCACTTTCACCAAGAGGTGGGGAGGACACAGGAGGGGTAAGATGGGTTTGCAGAGGAGGCTTTTAAAAAACGATTTCTCAAATGTGCAATGCTGCTAGAGCCCAGTATGCAGAAGACCCACAAAGGTACAGAAGTGAAAAGTGTCCCTCCCACGGCCTCTCCCGTCCATTCCATGTCTTGTCCCTCCAGGCAGCCGCTGCTATCAGTTTCTTGTGTATCTTCTTGGAGAAATTTTATGCATATTCTGTAAGGAAACACATACGTACCCCCTGCTCCCCAGAACAAGAAGGTGGCATACTACAAAGACTTTCACACAGTGATGCTTCTTGGGAATAATTGCATTTCTGCACTTAAAACTCCCTCATTTTCATGCTCTCCCATTGTGGGGACAGGCCACGGCCGACTCCCCCAGGCCCCTGCCGACAGGTGGTTGTTTCTGATGTTTCGTGTTACTGGTAGTGTTGGCGTGAATACCCCTGTGGGCTCGGTTGTTTCATCACTTGCCTGTGTGTGAGGACACCTCTCATATAAACTCCTAGAGGTGGAATTGCTGGGTCAAGGGACTCATGCATGTTGGATTTGGGTGGATGCTTCCAGAAGGCACCCATCGTGGTGTCCTTCCATCCACACCCAGGCCAGCTCCGTGTTACCAGACGCTCTGCTCTTGAATAGGTTGGTGGGTGAAAGATGCCCTCTCGGCATTGTCGTCATCATTTTGTCTTAATAAACTGTTTCGAATTGTTTTGGGTGAACCAAAAAGTTGCAGAGAGAGCCCTGGGAGTCCCTGGGGCCTCCTCACCCAGTGTCCTCATAGCTGGCATCTTACACCAACAGGGTCCAACTGTCACAACTCGGAAACTCACATTGGAATGTTCTTATTAAGTAATAAACTCCAGACTTTTTTGGATTTCACCAGTTTTCCCACCGATGTCCTCTTTCCGTTCTGGGGTCCCATCTGGGGCCCACATTGCGTTTAGTGGTTGTGTCTCCTTGATCTCCTCCGGGCTGGGACAGTTTCTCGGTCTTTCCGATGTCCTGGCAGGGAGTCTCCTGTAGAAGTTCTCCCAGCCTGGGTTTGTCTGGTGTTTTCTCCTGATTTGCCGGGGGTCATGGGTTTGGGGAGGAGGACCACAGAGGAGACGTGCCCTTCTCGTCCCGTCATTTTGGGGGTACGCCAGGCCCACGTGACCCACCAGTGACGCTGTGACGCCCCATCACCCGTCCGGGCGTGGTTTGAACTGCGTCTCCGTGATACTGAAAGAGACGGCGCCTCTTTTCGTAGGTGAGGACCCAGGCTCGTCCAGGGCGTGGCTTGATGGGTTTGAGGGTGAGGAGTGGGGCGGGGGCCATGGGAGCTGCGTGCAGACCCCGGTCCCCAGAGAGTCCGCTGTGGAGGAGCTGGTGGGGAAGGGGGAGCTCAGAGGGGCAGGGTGGGGCGAAATGCAGAAGGCGCTCCAGACGAGGTGGGTGGCAGCTTCTGGGGAGAAGGGCCCCGAGCAGGAAGTGGTCTTGGGGTGTTGCAGCTGAGGGAGGAAGGAGGCTGGTGTGGGGGTTGAAAAGCAGCTGAGAGGCGTATTGGGGGGCTCTTACAGAGAGGCAGGGAGCCAGCAGAGCCAAGGGCCCAGGGAGGAAGGAGGGCTATTTTGCGTCTACATTTTGGTAGGGAAAGAATTGAAACATTTTATCGGCCTCAGGATAGGAGGGAGCCAAGAGGGTGGGATTGGCCACCAGATAAGAGGGGGCCATCGTGGGAGCAAAGTCCTCTGAGAGCCCCGGGGGATGCTGGGATGGCCACACTCACGGGGTTAAAAATTAAATTCAAGCCAGAAAAGGGCTGCTTCTGAGCCGAGGGTGGGTGGGCCGAGATGCCTGGGGGTGAGGTTGGGAGGCTGAGCTGGGGATGGTCTGGTCTTTTCCATGAAGGGGGCGTGGGGGAGTGGGGAGCACTGTGGGGGAGGGGGAGAGTACCCGCCACCCCCCGAGAGTCCTCAGGGCCAGTGGGGGATTTGGGACAAGCTGGCTGTGAGGATGCATGGATGAGCTTCCTGTTGATGTTATCACATATTATCCCAACCTTAGCGACTTCAAATAATCCCAGTTTATCATCTTATAGTTCTGGAAGTCAGAATTCCGTAAAAACATCTCACTGGGTTAAAATCTAAGGCATCATTAGGCTGGTTCCTTCTGGAGGCCTAGGGAAGAATCTGTTTCCTGGTCATTTTCAGCTTTTGGAAACTGGAAGCTTTTCCCTGCCTCCAGCTTCATGGCCAGCAGTGCAGCTTCATGGCCAGCAGTGTGGCGTCTTCTCTCCTTTCTGACCCTCCTTCCCCGCTCTTTTATAAGGATCCTCGTGATGAACTTGGGCCCACCCAGCTAATTCAGGATAATGTCCCCATCCCAAGATCTCTAACTCAATCACACCTGCAGAGTCCTTTTTACCTTGCAAGGTGGCATTCACAGATTCACAGGTTTCAGGGATTGGGATGTGGACATCTTTGGTGGTGGTGGTGGTTATTATTCTGCCAGTCACGCTGGGGATGGGAGTGGGAGTGGCTGGCAAGGAGGGACTGACGGTAGGGGATTTAGACAAACATGTGAATGTCTAACTGTGAAACTGTGGGGCTGGTGGCTGCAGAATGGGAGCCCAGGGGATGATAGGGTCTGTACCTGGCTTGAAGTTGCTGTGAGTCTAGAGGGAGCAAGCCACCCCTTCCCTGGGCTTTATTCTGCTTCTCTGCCAGTAATCAGAGCTAACTTTTGCATAGTGACCCACATAACCAATATTCTCCACATAGTCACTCCTTTAATTCTCACTGCAAGGATGAAGGTTGGCCCCATTTTCTAGATGAGGAGCCTGAAGCACAGAGAAATTAGGCAACTAATCCGAGGTCACACAGCCAAGAAGTGGCAGATTCGGGATTTGAACTGAGAAAGCCTCATTCCCGGGTTTCTGCTCATAAAACATTTGACCTGCCTTGAAATTTCCATTGTCTTAATTCCTTTGGCCCTTTTTCATCCCGTTCTCCACACCTTGCCTGCTCACCTTCTTTTTTTTCCAAATAGTCATTCCGTGTTCAGCAGGCTGCGGGCTGCGCCATCCTTTCTTCTGCCCCCGGACGACGCTGCCTCATCTCTTGTAAATGACAATGAAACGCACACAAGCGTTTGTGAAAATCCCACCTGTTACAGTACCACGTGTCCCAGGAGGAGGCGTCCCACCTGTGTCATCTGTGAGCTCGATGGCCATGGCCTCAGTTTCCCCACTGGGTCAGTTCCTGATCGGATTCTGCTCGAGGGGCATTCTCTGAGTCGGGCGCCATTTCTCTGTTTTGCTTTCCTGCCCTTTTGTGCTCTGCCTTCCTGTTGCTCATTTCCCCAGAAAGGAATGGGGGTGGGAAGGAAAATCCACCGGGGACACCTTACATCCCTGATTCACTAGGGTGTACTTCAGTCCCTGGATAAAGTCCTGGCACCTCCAGTGACTCGTATAAACAAGCAACTTTGACGCCGAGGTTGGCGATGTTTGGAAAAGTGTGAGTCCGTTCCCTCTGTTCTTTCTGTGGTTTCCTGGGGTAAGAGGAAAGAACCTCATAATTTATTTGACGTCTGTGAAAAAAGATTGCCGTTTCTGGGAAGCAGATGACAAATGTCCCCATTCAACAGCAGCTCTTGAGCCACATCAAGGACCAGCTAGCAGATGGGATGTGGCCGACACGTCTGGGCTTGGTGCTGATGGTTCCTGATCCTGAGTGGATAATACAGTTGACACGTCCCCTCTCCTTACCCTCTTCCATAACTTGAACTAGAACTGAGAATGGAAGTCAGCAAAATCCAGGAGTACGTTCCACAGCGTGATGAGACGAGCGGCGGCACAGACTTACGTTGAAGAGTACAGTTGAACAGATCTTGAGGTTTGAAGATTGTGGCTTTTCTTTTCTTTCTGATTTTTATCTCGTTCATGTTTGCACGCCTCCGCACTTCCCTTCTCAAGTTCTTTCTTTTCCACCCACATCTTGACTTGATGTCCGGCCGCAGCACCCCGGGATGCCCTTCGAGAAGCACTACGCACCCCTGCCACCCCCACCGCCCGGAACCCTGGAGGAAACAAAAAGATTCCAAACCCAATTAAGTGATTCCAATTCTGGAGCATATTTGAACTGTAAATCCTCTTGTTACCTTCGGTTGAACTGTGAGACCATCTATATTGAGGTTCTTTAGTTATATAAACATCTTTAGAAACTTTGTTTATTCAGATTTTAAGTCAGGGCCATTAGGGTAAACCCGTCTCCTTTGTTCCTCCTTTCAAATCTTGATGCCAGTGGGCATCAGTGGGAGTCCCGGTGTCCTTTTTGTCCCTAGGTGTTGATTTCTAGAAACACTTCTTGAAGCTCTGAGGGGACTTTGTCCTGGACTTTCCTGGTTTTAGCACCAAAAGTCCCATGGGCGGTGGGTCACCCTGTGAAGTGCCCATGGTGTTTTGGGCCTAGTTCTAGGGGATCTGCTGGGGATGCGGACTTTAATAAATCACAGTCCAGTCGGGCAGCCAGATGAGTTAACAAAAGAGCCTTGTGAAGATACAGCAAAGAAATGTGTGTGAGTAACATGAACTTGCACGGCCTCGGCGCTGTAAGTCCCGTTGCTTGGCACCCACGGTGGATTCATTTAATCCTCCCAAAGCCCTCCTGAGGAAGAAACGACCGGCGTGCCCATTTTACAGATGGGGAAAACTGAGGTGTCAAAGTCATACCGCGGGCTTGGATGTGAGCTCAGTGGTGCGGCCCCAGACCCTGGACCCTTCGCGATGTCTGCACTGGGTGGAGGAGCTTCTGGGAGGAATTAATTCTGCCTGGGGGCAGGCCGGAAGGCTTCTTGAAGGCGGTGACACACAAGCTGGGACCTGATAGGAAGAGGGATTCGCAGACCCCTCCAGGGAGGGCAAAGAGGAAAATCATGCATCCCCCCCAGGGCATGTTTGGGAAAAGCTAATCAAAACACTAACACAGATGAGATTTGCATGGGTGGTAGGAGATGAAGGGGGAGACGTGGAGGGGAGAAGGGTGACCGGCATGGCCTGGGGACCCCCTAGATCCTGGGCAAACCGGGACAGTTGGTCACCCCAGTGGGAGGTACAGTGTGTGTGGGGGTGGGGGGGTGGGGGTTCAGAAGGACTTGTGTGGACATCGGGTGCTTTGGACTGAGACAGGAAGTGAATTTGGAAGCTTGATTTGGAGGCCCTGGCTCCAGATCTCCAGCCTTGTCTCGGAGGCTCATGATCAGTGATGGAGCTGGTGGGTCTGCCATCTCTAGGCTTTCCGGATGTCAGACCTTCTCCTTTGAATTTAGGATTCAGGGCAAACCTCTTTCAATTGCACAGCCAGGCTGGTTCCAGAAACATTGAACCATGACGGGCCTGGTGTGGAGCTGCCGACTCAGAACCCGTCCGGCTGCCCAGAACTTGTGGTCGAGCGGCCGAAATGGCAGCTCCTGCCAGTGTATTTTGCAGAATTCTTAGGCCGGATTTTTTAGGAGGAAATCTGTCACCGAAAGCGGGGGCCTCTGTGGAGCTCATGCTAATATCAGTTCAGGGTTGCCCGTCCTCACCCTGGCAGCAGGGGCGATGGCCAGGCGCCCGAGACCCTGGGTGCCACTGGGTGGCTTATTTCCCACAGTTTGAGGGTTTTTCCTTCCCTTTCAACAGGGTGATATTAAAAAGCTAAGGCTGAGTTGGCTTGCTAGTTGGTGAGGGACCTTCTCCCTGGTTTGGGGACAGGTGGCTGCGATATTCGAGCACTGCAGGCCTCGCTTTAAATATGTGGCTCTGGACACTCGATGCATCTCCCAGAAATAGTTTGCTGACTCCACGGCTGTCTTTCTCCCCTTCTTTGTTTGCCTCCCCAGAACGAGTGGGAAGTGTTTTATGACTGTCTACTGTTGGTTGACCTTTAAAATCCTGAGCCCGTTTACCAAAGAAAGGTCGTTTCGAATCGCTGAGTACTCGGTGACAGAATTAATTGGGATCCAGAATGAGCAGGTTTTTTCCTCATCTTTTCTTGAATGTGTGGAAAATCCTCAATAAATACATCTTCACGTGTGTTAGGGCCGGCAGAGGGAGCAGACGCTGTGCCAGGAGTTCAAATACGTTGCTTCCGCTGAGAATTTTTCTTTCATGGTCCGTTGGGGGGAATGAGGTGTGCTGAATGGGCTGCTGGTCATGTCTGGGTTCCCCAGCCTGGCAGGTGTTTTGGTGAGGCCTGTAGAGAGCTCTGGAGTCCAGTGGACATGGGTTCAAATCCCAGCCCTGCCACTTTCTATCTGTGTGACTTTGGACATGTGACTTAATCTCTCTGAGCCTCAGGTTTTTTGCATTTGTTTTTGGGGACTATGATGATAATAATGATTCCTGTCTTGTTCGTCTGAGAATTACATGGGATGACGCATATAAAGATGTGAACCACAGAGCCTGGTAGGGTAATTAAGAGTCTGTTACAGTTCATCTTAGTATTGTTTTCTAATTAGAAAAAAAATTTTTTTAGAGTTGCTATAGGTTTACAGAAAAATCATGCAGAAAGTACTGAGTTCCCATATTACCCTCCTCCCCTAGGACGTTTGTGTTGACAAGCCAGTATTATAATTATATTATTAACTGAAGTCCATTGTTTACATTAAGATTCACTGCTTGTGTTGTACACCGTCTTATGGGTTTTTATAATCATTTTATTGTGGTACCATATCTATCTACAACATAAAATCTCCCATTTTAACCATTTTCAAGCATACAGTTTAGTGTGTTGATTATACTCACAGTGTTGTGCAGCCATCACCACCATCCACCACCAAAACTGTCCCATCTCAGTGCAGGTTTGAATCCCGGGAGGGAGGAAGAGAGAGAGAGACGCATAGTGGACTTTGCTCCTGCCGTAACTTATGGACTCAAAATCAGTGACACATGAGGGCTTAGGCAAATTTGAGTTTCTGGTGGCCCTGGCCCCCTTCGGTTCTTCCTGGAGTTGAGGACCGAGCAGATTTGATGCCGGGAGCCTAGGACCTGGGCGTGGAGGGGACACGAGTCATGCCCTGTAACAGGAGGAGGCTCGTGCAGCAGAAGGGACGTGCACCGGGCTGGTCACCCCCACCCTGGCTGCAGAGATGAGGTCACGCGTGGGGGCTGTGCACGCCCAGCCAAGGATGGACAGATGAAAGGACTGGGTTCCTACGAAGGAATAAATGCTGGAGGTTGGGAAAACTCCCTTAGCTCAAATCCCTCACCGAGCACTGTGCATTCCTGGGGGGCCCCAAGGGAGAGAAGCTTGGTTCTTGGGGGGAGCGGAACGGGAATCTTGGCTATCACAATGGTGTGTGGCCCTCCAAAGCACAGCCCCACTTGGTGAAATCTTATTTCTTAGCATTTAATTTATCTTTTTGGGGAGAAATTTGATTATGTTTAATAAATTTAAATATAATTCAGTTTTTCTCGTTGGGACGGATGGGGCAGTAATGAAAAAAAGGTTGAGAAAATCCGGTGCTCCACCAGGGCTGGATGGGTGGACGTCTTGGAGACGGTCCGGTGGGGCCTGGGATAAACATCGTCTTGCACCGAGTGAACCATTGAGAGTTGGAATGAAGGAAATTTTCAGCTAGAAAGGACTGCAGAATTCCAGTTACATCACAAAAGTCTTCTTTTCCTTTTCTGTAACCACGGATCATATTCAGCCACATAACTCTGGGGCCCGGCGCAACATGAAAATTGGGGTCCTTCATTGAAAAATGAGGCCACATTTCATGATGGCGACAGCAGAGCTCTCAATTGGCGTGGGGCCGTTTGCCACTACCCAGGCATATTTAAAGAAGCGATTGGGAATTCCTCTCTCTGGGATTGGAAATAGCCAGTACAAGAGTCATTCTGGGATGGTGAAAACGGAGACCTCTGACTCTCAGCATTTTCTTTATGGACTTTGGGGGGTGGTAGAAGGTGGGTGGAGAATCTCCTTCAACACGTCTATTAAAAGGACAAAAGGACATTCGCAAGCCTTCTCGATGGCCTAATAACAAAGTCAGACAACTGGAGAGGGAGGGAAGGGATCCCCTTTTTTATTCCTTTATCCTCCCCCCCCCCCAGCTCCTTGTAACTATAGCAATTCAGATTCTGCAGAGCCCACCCAGCCCCCGTGGAGGGACTATCTACTGCTGTACTTTTACATGGCAAAACTGGAGCTTGCCGTTCTGTTAAACTTGGAAATGCCCCCCAAACCGAGGTGTCGGCTGGGCTGGGCTGGCCCCTGACACCTGCAGGAAAGACGCTTCTCAGCCCTTTCTGGTTTCTGTGTTTGCCACCAGCCTCGGCTTGCAGCTGCAGCACTTGATTCCCTGCCTCTGTCGTCGCCAGGCCTCTTTTCCACCCGTGCCACTCTGTCCCCTTCTTATAAGGACATGTGTCCTACTGGATTAGGACCGACTTTAATCTTAGCTAACCACATCTTCAGAGACCCTATTTCCAAATAGGGTGTTCATGGGACAGGGGTTGGGACTTGGGCATGTTTTGGGGGGACATGGTTCAGTCCATAGGGGACTAACAGCTGTCCCTGCGAGTTTCAGGGGTCAGGAAGGGGCGGAGCGCCGGGAAGAGCCTTTCTGGGAGGGTGGGCAGGGGGTGGTCGAGTCAGCTTCCTGCCCCCAGGAAAAGCCAAATTAAAAAGAAATGGGACTCACTGGAGTGGCATTTCCTGGCCTGGGGCCTGGGGGTGGGTGGGGAGGGAGGCTGTGGAATGTATTTAGAAAACGGCCAAACCAGCTCATTGTGGGGTTTTTACTATTCTGGTCTGTTGATCTTGTTCTTTTCAGAATTTTAAACATGTCTATGTGACTGTGGGGTCCAGAAGCAATGCTGTTAAAGAGGTCGTGTCCCCAAGTTCCAGAAGATAGGATGTAATTCGTAAAAAATGATACCCGGTCGATAAAATATGGGGTCGGGGGGACGCTCATACCTCAATTTCTTGAAGACGACAGCGCAGGCCCCTGGGAGAAGTGCTGGTTTTGAAGAAGAGGAAGTCCGCTACTGAGTCAAATCGCTGCCTCTCAGCAGTTCGACCCAAACGTTTTGTACAGCTTTGGGCACCCCGAGATCTTAATTTTCCCCTCCCAAGCCACTCTGTGTGCAACCGCAGCAAATGGTCCCCTTTTAGGGTTTCTGTGAGCATAGCCACGTTTTCTGGTCTTGTTGATTTTTGTGTGTGACTCAGTTTTCATTAAAAAAATCTCGTAGGTAGCTCTGAGCCTGCCTTTGCATTCCCTTCCCACACAGAAAGGGACAGCAAGTCCTTGACATTGAACGCGGATGTAAATCCCTCCAGAGCACCGAGGCGTGCTGTTTGCTTTGCCAACTGTCTCTGCAGACCCAGTCATTGCAGAAGCAGGGAGGGAATATCAGCTGCCTTTAGCAGCGAAGTTATTATTAAATATTATTAAACCCTGAACTGTTTTGTCTCAAAAATCTTCTGCAACCGTAAGCCCTCTTTCACCCCTCCTGTTTAGCCCTCCTCTGTAAACTTGACCCTGACTCACTCCCTTCCCTCCACTTTCACAGAGCTTCTGGTCTTTCCTGGATTGTCCCTTTCTTCCCCTCTCTAACCTTCTGTGACTCCCCATTGCTCTATTGGTGCGGTCCAGTAAAACCATGAAGGAAGCCAACATAGGTAATTTTAATGTTTTAAGTAGTCTCTTTAAAGTAAAAAAAAAAAAAACAGGTGAAATGAACTTTAATAACATATTTTGCTTAACTCAACATACTATTATTTCAACATGCAATCAGTATAAAAATTATTGAGATATTTTACGCTACCTTTTCCATACTAAGTCTTTCATATCCTCTGTGTGTTTTACACTGACTTCATATTCCAAATTAGATGCTAAATTCTTAACGGAAATATTTGATCCAGATTTAGATGTCATTAAACTTACTTGAAATTGTCATTCACGTGCCCAAGTTGTTCCAAACATACTTAAAAGTTTTCCAATTACTGAATCAAGTGTTGGTTTTTTAAATTTAAATGACTTATAAATGAAAGAAAATAAGCAATTCAGTTCCTTACATTCACTAGCCACATTTCCAGGGCTCCACGTGTAGCTAGCAGCTATTGTAACAGGCAGCTCAGATACAGAACATCACATCGTCATAGAAGGTTCTAGTGGAGAATTCTGGCTTAAAGAATAAAGCCCAAACTCCTCTGAAGGGCAGGCTTTCAACATTTTCTAAAACCCGTCCCCGACCTGTCTAGATGATTTATTGACTTGACTTGTACACGTGTTTGTTTCCCAGCGCATGTGTCTCCACTTTGAAATGCCCTTTCTTCCTTGCCCTTAGAGACACCGCTTTGGGGCTCTCAGTCAAGGCAGGGCTTCCTTGCAGGGGTCTCTCTTCTGTCCTGCACAGAATTCACTGCCACCTCTGCCTCCCGCGGGCTCTGGGAAAGGAGCCTGAGGGTGTGGGAAGGGGTGGCAGGCCTGGCCGAGCCCCTGGATCACAGCATCCTGCCCTCGGCTCTCTTTCCCGATTCTCCCGAGACAGGCTTGAACGGGCCTTCCAAAGCAGTGTCCATCCTGCCCTGTTGGAAAGCCAGAGCCACACACAAAGGAAGGCCCTGTGTCCTCTGGAGCTGCCGCACAGCTGGCGGATAAGAACTGGGGACAGGAACACACCCTGGGTACAGGCGGTGGAATTCTACACAGGCACCGGCTTTGCCAGGGGAAAAAAAAAACAACCCTTTTTTTGCCCTCACAAGAAAAATATGTGCCTGTCTGCTCTTGTACTCACTTTTTTCTTTGCAAAATTTTATTTAAAAAAATTCTAAAATTTACAAACACCCTAACCACCAAGCAACAACATTCCTACCCTCTGTGCCCCAGGCCCTGGTAATCTCTAACCTACATTCAGTCTCTGTGAATTTGCTTTTCCTTGCTAGTTCATGTAAGTGGAATCATACAGAATGCGTGACCTTTTGCGTCTGGCTTATTTCACTGGGCACGATGTTTTCCAGGTTCATCCATTTGCAGCATGTCTTGGAGCATCATTCCTTTTTACGGCTGAATAATATTCCATTACGTGGATAGAGCACATTTCGTGTATCCATCCATCTGTTGATGGACCCTTGTGTTGTTTCTGCTTTTAGGCAATTGCAAATAATGCTGCTATGAACATCGGTGTGCAAGTTTTTGTGGGAACACCTATTTTTGGTTTCTTTGGTATATACCTGGGAGAAGAATCACCGGGTCCTACAGGAATCCTGTGTTTAACCGTTTCCTACAGTGGCTGTCCCATTTCACATCTCATCTCATGCTCACTTTTCAAGATGGGAACTGGTGTACGTGTTTACTTTTCTTAAACCGTAATGGACTTAGGGAAAAAAACCACAGATCTTAATTGTACAACTCAAATTTTTACAAAGGGAGCAAACACAGCCAGTTCCCTGATAAACAGAGCTCGAGCAGCCCCCCAGGACTCCCCTCACACCCCTTCAAGACTCTCCTTCCACTTACCTGACCTCTAGCCCCATGGATTCATTTTGCCAATTTCTGAACTTTATGTAAATGTCGTCGTACAGTGTGTGGGTTTGGTTTTTTCCTTCTCCTGAAACAGTTCCTGAAAACCACAGTGGTTTAAGAAAAAAAAAGGGAACACCGGATGTGAAAAACAAGTCATGGTTGAGGTTGGAGTGGTTGGAGGTGTGGAGACCCTTGGATTTGGCTTCGGTTGATGTTTCCTCTTGAATTTTCTAGGTTTTGATGATTATTGGTCATCATTACCTACGTTTTTCCTTATTTAGGAAATCCACTGTCAAGGTGATCGTTCTTGGGTCTTGAAGGGACACTGAGGGGCCACTGAGCTTCTCTTCTGGCTTCGGGGCAGGACAGGGACACCATTTATCTCCTCAGATTTTCTGTTTGGTAGAAAATTAAAGATTGGGGGAAAACAGAGAGAGAGGGAGGTGTTGATGGAAAGGCTGACCCTGATGCCTTCTGTTTTCGCCTCAGGTGACATGTCGGCTCCAGGACCCTACCAGGCGGCCGCCGGCCCCTCCTCCGTGCCATCCGCGCCCCCGTCCTACGAGGAGACGGTGGGCGTTAACAGCTACTTCCCTGCGCCCGGGCCGACCACGGGGCTGGTGTCGGGCCCCGACGGGAAGGGCATGAACGCTCCTGTCTACTACACCCAGCCAGTGCCCGTCCCCAACGCCAACGCCAGTACGTGCGGCCACCCAGATCTCCCCTTGCTGCTCTTTGACCCTCTGCCCTGCCCTTGAGCCTGAGCAGAGCCACCAAAGTGCCCGCCAGTCCCAAGCCTACCAAATCCTCACCCAGAAATGTCACACCCAGTCTTCTGGGTCCCACCTTGGCAAGGCTCATGGTTGGTCCGTGGTAATGTACGCTTTGTGATCCTCCCCGTGCCTGCCATAAACTAATCACAGATGCACAACTGTTCCTCTGCCCTTTGGTACTTCGTGCTGCCCAGGTGTGCCCAGGTGTGTCCAGGTGTGCCCAGGTATGTAGCTGATTCAGTGTCATGAGCAGTTGAGGAAGAAATCGCCAGCTCGGAGAGTGGGCTTGGCAATCAGACCAGGTTCTCTTAACTTCCCTGCACCTCAGCATTTTCATGAGTATAATAGGGTTTGTCAAGTACCTACTGCAGTGAAACATTAAAATGAAAGATGGTTCTGGGTGGTGGGCACCGAGGAGTCACTTGAAACAATGAGCCGTTATTGTGATTGCCTTCCAGTTGTCTTGCCCCCTTGAGATGGATGAGAATGAGGTAATAACTTTTGACTGTTTTAAAACACACTGGTATTAATTACTTTTTATTTATTTTTTTTTTTTAGTAAGAAGAGACTTTATTTGAAAGAATTATGGCAAGGGGGAGAAAGGGATTATTGCAATAGGGAGAAGGCTCTGGCCATAAGATCTGCAAGCAACTCAAGGGTTAGGCAGAAAAGGGTTTTTGTTTTTACAGAAAGGAGTAATAACTTACTCTTGAACAACAACAAAAAACACTTTGAACATTTGCATGTAGCTGCTGAAGCATGCTTCAGCCCTGTTTCTTTTCTGGAGGGCGGCTCTCTCTCTGAGTATGAAGTTCATTTGATTCTGGGCCCCAGTTAATTCCCCCCAGTCCACAGATGATAGAAATGGCAGCCCAACAATGTAAAAAGAAACAGAAGGAAGTCACTTTGACAGATATATGAGCTGAAGCAACTTGGCCCAAAATCCAGAATCCACTGAACTCGAAGTGCTTAACAATTTCCCTCTAGATTTTCCGATTATGGTGAGTGTCCATACATGTTTTCACATAGTTTTCCCTTCTTAGCATTATTTCATATTCTTGTTTCATGTGTCAACAAGGCTCGCCTTAAAGGGCTGGGGCAGATTCCCTGACTTGGAAAGCACCACGTTTGCCATGGGACATTTGGGTTCGAGGAGCCCTTGTGAGAAGACAGTTTATCCGGGGAGGTTATGCCGTACCAGGCACAATGCAAGGCCACTAGCAGTCCTTGGAGGTCATCTTGCCACCACGTTGCAAAAGGGACTCCCTACTCCTTCCAGTTTTTACAATAACAGCTTTATTGAGCTGTAATTCACATATGATACAATTAAAATTCAGTGGACTTTTGTATACTCATAGAGTTGGGCAACCGTCACCATGATCTGATTCCAGAGCATTCCCATCACCCCAAAAGGGAACCCTGTCACTCCCCATTCCCCCCACCCCCTTCCCGGCCCTGGGCAGCCCCTAATCCACGGGTGGAGGAACTGAGGTTGAGCTCCATCCCGACACAGGGTCTCAAATGACCACCCGCAGACCACCTTAGAACCACTCTGGGAGCTTAAAAAGCAGGTTGGGGACCCTGCCCCCGACCTGGTAGGACCCAGGAATCTGCATCGCTCGCAAGCTGCCCAAGTGATGATACCGACAGTCACGTCGGAGCCCCTGGTCTCACCCCTCCCAGGAACCGACAGTCTCTTCCCCATCTTGGGCACGGAGGGTGGGGGTTTGGTGAGCCTCGGAGTGCACTTCTGGAAACCTGGCCTGCTTCCCGTCCCCCCTGCCCTTCTGTCGTCTCGCCGTCCCCGTGGGCTGAGCCCCTGTCCATCCTCTCCCCGCCCGCAGTTGCCGTGCAGACCGTGTTTGTCCAGCAGCCCGTCTCCTTCTTCGACCGCCCGGTCCAGATGTGCTGTCCGTCCTGCAACAAGATGATCGTGACGCGGCTGTCCTACACCGCCGGCGCGCTCACCTGGCTGTCCTGTGGGAGCCTGTGCCTGCTGGGGTGAGTCCCTGGGGACGCCACCCTCCGCTCTGGGTCCTTCTCCGTGGGGGCTGCCCCGTGTGCTCTCGGGGTTCCAGCTGCGTCCCTGGCCTCTGCCCACTCGATGCCCGTGGGGCCCCGCCCCCAGCAGGGACCACCAAAAACGGCTGGGACTTTTCTGGTTGTCCCCACCATTGTCCCCGGCTAAGAACCACTGCTTTAGACCCTTGGTGGGAAACCAGAGGACTCAGTGGGCATCTATCTGCTCTATTTATAGGGGCTAATAAATTGAACTAATCTGCAAAAACAAAAACAAAAAACCACTTTTTAAGCTTATCAGCACCTGGAAGTTGCTTTTTTCATCATTTCTTCTGATTTTCTACTCAAACCCCTGGGCTGCATGTAGGGACAAGCAGGGCAGCCGCTTGCATCTGTGTCTGGTGATAGATACTCTTAGGGATTTCTTTTCCTTCTAGAATTTCAGGACCTAAATAATAATGCGTTTGCTTGGCTCTGAGAGAAGCTTTAAACAATTTGTACATTAAAATACTTTATAGTAATCTCTTCAGAATGTCTTACCCTTTTATGACTTCAAGAATTTTCTCTATTGCCTACGCGGGGAAACTGAATAAATATTTATGTCTGTATCAAGGGTATTATAGTTAAAGAGATAATAGTTTCTCTTTTAGGGGAGACATTTGAGGACACGCAATTGATTTTTTTTTTCCCTAGCAGGCAAAGTAGCTTGCTTTTTCATTTTTGTTTTTCTTGTGACAATATACATATATATAACATCAACTTTGCCATTTTAACCATTTTTAAATGTGCAATTCAGTGGCAATTATTACATTCACAATACACTGCGACCATCACCATCCATTACCAAAACTTTTTCGTTGCCCCAAACAGAAACCATTCACCCCTCCCCATCCCCTGGTCACTCTAATCTACTTTCAGTCTCTGTAAATTTGCATTTCCTGGATATTTCATGTAAGCGAGACCATATAATATTTGTTCTTTTCTGCCTGGCTTATTTCACTTAGCCTGATGCCTCCCAGGTTCTTCCATATTGTAGCATATACCAGCACTTCCTCCCTTTTTACAAAAAGCGGCCTCTTTTTATTCCTGATCACATGAACCTCTCTTTTTCTTCCTTGAAAGAAACAGTTGTCCATCTGTTTCCTTCCAGGAGGCCTCAGTTTTTGTACAGCTGGTTCTTTCCTTCCCGTGGTCTGCCCATGACTTAGGTCACACAGGAATAATATTCACTTCCTAATGTTAAGGAGAGGCTCCAAGCCCCAGAGAGCTTAACGACTTTCCTTAAGATCACGTGGTAAACAAGGAAGAAAGGACACTCAGCACAGGTTTCTTGGCCCCTAATTCCCTGTCCTGTGCTGTCAATTGCAGTTTTCATTCCTCGGACAGAAAACGCAAACCGAAAGTTCATCAACTTTGAGTGTTGCTGTTAAAACTTTTTATCTAGAAATCAGGGAAAGGCGGAATGGAGATTATGCTCTGCTGATGTGGCTGGCCTTTCAAATTGAGGCCGCTGTCCCCTCCTTTCCTTCTTTAAATGCAGCCGAGTGGGTTCCATCTAGTCTTGCCTTTCACTGCTGTGTGACTGTGGACAAATGACTTCACCTCTCTGTGCTGCCATCTTGACTCATCTGTAAACGAGGGATGATAATGATGTCTGCTTTGGGGGTTGTGTTTTTTTTTTTTTTAATTAACTTTTTATTGTAACTGATACGCAACTCAAAATTTATCATTTTAACCATTTTAAGTGTATGGTTCAAATTAAATTCACAGTGTTGCACTACCATCACCACTATCCATATCAGAACTTTTCTATCACCCCACATAGAAACTGTACCCCTTCCCCTTCCCTCTCCCCAGTGTCTGGTAACCTCTAATCTACTTTCTGCTTCAGTGAATTTGCCTATTCTAGGTATTTCATTGAAGTGGGATCATACAATATGTGTCCTTTTGTGTCTGACTTCTTTGCCAGCCTTGTGTTTTCAGGGTTCATCCGTGTTGTAGTGGGGATTAGAATCCTGGGGGGATGTGGAGCTTAGAGCTGTGCCTTTAAGACGTGGGTGAAGTTTGTCTCCAAATAGATCGACTGCCCCATATTTGAGCTTCTGGTAAACTTAGGTAACCGGAGGAAATTTCTTTCACAACATAGTTTGCTTATCAGACTGTTTCCAGATTCTGCTTACTGTAAATCAGCGTCTTCCTCCAAAACGTTGCTTTCCACTGTGGGTTTGGCAAACATCAGTCTTAAGTCTGTTGGCACATCCTGCCTGTGTTTGCCGACAGTGGGTTATGTAGGTTAAGAGAGGTGTTACTTGGAAAATTTGATTTGGCTGTTGCTATAAGAAGCAGCTTCTCTGTAAGAAAGAGATCAGGAAGAATCCAAGAAAGTTACAGTCTGAGACAGGAGAGCAGATAGTGGCCCTAGAGCCCAGTCCAGCTTGCTCCCTGTTTTCTGTTTCCTTGGCACCCAGCCGTGCCCATTCGTTTGTACATTGCCTGCTGCTTCGCACCTGTGAGGGCAGAGCTGACTACTCTGCAAAGCCTAAGATGTGTGCTGTCTGGTCTTTTACAAAAACATTGACCCACTCCCAATCTAAGACTTTGATAGAGGCCTCACTGACTCGAGATTTGAAACGACATCCAGGTGGCAGGGTTGACATTGGGAAGTGAATTCGTTTCGTGGCTAAAAACCCACAGAAATGTATTCTGTCCAGTTGGGAGGCCAAAATCTGAAATCAAAGTCTCAGCAGGGTCATGCGCCCCTCCGAAGGCTCCAGGGGAGGAGCCTTCCTGGCCTCTTCCAGCTTCGGGTGGCCCCGGGCTTTCCTTGGCTTGTGGCCACATCATCCAGTTTCTGCCTCTCTCTTCACCTGGCCACCTCCTCTTCTCCCTGTGCCTGTCCTCTGGGTGTCTCTTAGAAGGACACTTGTCATGGATTTACCACCCACTCTCAATCCAGGATGGTCCCTTCTCGAGATCCTTAAGTTAATCTCACCTGCAAAGACCCTTTCTCCAAATAAGGTCACATTTGCAGCTACTGGGACTTAGACATGGCTTTGGGGGCCCCCGTGGAATGCAGCGCAGTCTCTAACGTGCCCCGTGTGTGGCTCTCCTGTTTTTCAGGTGTGTCGCGGGCTGCTGCTTCATCCCCTTCTGTGTGGACGCCCTGCAGGACGTGGACCACTACTGTCCCAACTGCAAAGCTCTCCTGGGCACCTATAAGCGTTTGTAGGACTCGGCTTCCCGAATGCTCACCCAGCCCCACCCTCACGGAGGTGCTGCCTCGGTGGTCCCATCTCTCCGGGGTTCCACCATCGTGTCTTTTATTGGGAGAAGTAGCTCGCAAAAGTAACCAACCTCCAAACCCCAGAAATTGCTGCTTGGAGACATGTGCACGACATGCAGAGACCATCACCTATGAGTGTTGGTTCAAGGGTTTCCCACCCGCCATCCATGACCCCATGTCATGCCATCTAACTGTGATCGTTGCCCTCTCTGGTGATTTGCCATTGGCTGGCTCCTTTTCCTGCCTCAGTGGGCCCTTCTGGTGGCGGTCTCAAGCTGAGAAGCCACAGATTGCCTTATTTCGGGGACTGTCCTGGCCCGAATTAGGTTGGACTGGCCTTTAGTGCCTCCCACCTTCTCCGTCCCGCCCCACCCCCGATGATGAAAATCTTGCCTTATAGACTTTAAGGGCTTGGCCCCCCATTGCAGTCTTTTCATTAGCACACAAATTCACTTTAATTTTTTAAATTCTTTTTTAAGTACGGGGGAGGGGTACTTTTATTACCCACCAGACACATAGCCACGAGGTCTTGAATACAGATTAGCAAAAGAGGGCTGGATCTAACATAGGTCTGCCTTTCTTTGGTTCTACATATCAGAGCCTCAGCACCACTGTACGTGAGAGCTTTTTACTCATACAGGATTTGGGTGTATTAATAGTTTTTATGACCTCCTTTGGTCTTAAACACCTCTGAACATAATTTTGAAAGGAGGGTTTTATAGAAGTACTTTCCATAATCATGTGACTGATAACCAGTTTTGCCTTTGCCAATGCATTCTCACTTCTTGTATTTTAACTACAACAAGTAATTTTATCTACTGGCTTCAATTGGTTCTTAACCTCTATAGTGGAATTCCCAAAGTGGAGCCTCTTTTGGGCTCCTGGGGGTGTGTTTGGAAAGATAAGGGAAAAGTGTGTTTGAGTTTGGTCGGGGCACTAGGGTACTGGAAAGCTTGGGGACCCGGCCTGTTTCAGAGGAATCTCAAGCCTGATTTTATTTTTCAGAAATGCAATTTGTTGCATAACATTGGAAGGCTTGGTTTCTGGGACTCAAGCAGCTAACCAGTGTTCTGGGTTAACTGCCCTGTCATCTTTGAAATCAAGACACCACCGGGTTCAACTTTCAAGAGTCCCCGTTTTGATAGCACATTGGCACAGGGAACACATGTGAATAATATTATGTAGAAATCAAGCCTAGGCCTTCAATGAAATCTGTATATTGGTTAAAACTTGTAGTCCTAATCATTGATCCAGCTTATTCATTTGATGTTTTGAAAATTCCAGTTATTATTTTTGCAGTGAATATGGATACCACACAGAACGTTGGTTTTGTCTGCTTTTAAAAAATAAAGCCCTTGGTTCACTTGGTGAACAATTTAACAGTCCTTAGAGTGTGAAGAAAGGTCTCCTGTCATGTTTCCAGCCGTTGCTACAAAGAACCTTTATTTGCTCCATAACGGTAGAAAATCCTTCGTGATAAAGACTTCATGCTTGCTGAATATCCCGTGCTGTCTTGATGACCGATGTTGAGTTGGGTGGCTTGCTAACGAATCAGATTGAACATCAGGTTATTGGAACCCAATAGGCTTCGTCGATGGCAGCAGGCCATAGCTGTCAAGTTTTCATAAAATGCACAGAAGAAAGCCGTCCTCATTCATTCCCTGAACAAAACAGGCTTTGTTAATTGATCCGGGTGGTTGTGAGATCCTAGAAGGAGGACGTTGAACTCGCCGGGAATATGAATGCCATCCCACATTTCCTACCTGCTGATAGAGCTTCATTTTGGAAGGTGCAGGAAAAATAATGTTGTCTTGGTGAGGCTTACATTGTCATTTAAACCCTAATTTATGGTCTTGAAAAATTGCTGCTTATTGAGTCCTGGTCGTATGTTTCTCTTTCATTTGGCAAGATCCAAGGCCATGCATATTGAGCAGTTTCACACTGAGGGTAGTATGAAAACGGTCACAGGCTGTTATTAATTACATATGCAAAGTCTTCAAAACAAGAGCCTTATTTCAAGGGATGGGAAATACATAATATCTGGAACTTAAAAAAACACAACAATTATCAGATGCCTGGGGTATGCAGCCTTGGTTGGACATTCATTTATTGTATTGTTCAAAGTACAGGCTCACTCGTATCTTTTACGAATGGAAAAGGCCCTTTTGTTCTGCCGCTGCTTGTTGGGGACTTTGGCTTAAGTCTTTTGCAAACACTGACTCACATTCAGTTGCTGAGAGAAAGGACTTTATTATACGTACTTGTACCTCAAAGAATTCCACCAATTTCAAACCAAAAGTAGCTGTCTGTCTTACATGCTGTTCTGGCTGTCTAGACGAGGTGGCCTTATATGTAAATGTTGGTTTGTGTCTTGCTACCAGCAAATATTCGGTTATCACATTTATTTAAGCCACTTTAAGCACGTGACTGATTCTTTGCCGACCAAATCATTGCCTGTGAAGATGTTTTCTCTGGGACAGCTGGCTTCCCACTAGCCCTGGAGACCACTTCTGTTACATACTGAACTATTTTTAAATGTTGCTTCATCACACGCACGCTGGCATCGGTTTTGTCTTCAAAGAGAACCTCACCCTTAGGAATATTAAAACACTTCTCCGACCCTGTGGGCTGAGGATCTTTGTTGGGAGTAAATCGAGTTGTTGGAATTTTACTTACAAAGTTCTGATTTGCATTTTGGATCCTATTAAAGCTATCTCCTGCTTTTATTACTCAAATGTTTACAATGAGTCGTCTGTTCTTCATAGGAACGTGAGTGAATTGAAAGTAGATCCAGAAAGGACAAAGAAAAAGAGAAACCAGGAGGGGTTTCTTGTTGTTCTGTAATTTAAATATTTTAAAGAAATAAGATTCTGTGCCTCAGGAAAATAAAAAAAGAAACTGCAAAGAACAGTTCAGAGGCAAGTACGCAGTGTAGTGCATTTAGTGTGCTCTGCAGTTTTAGGAAAACGCTCATGCATTTAAATACTTCCAGAGCACTTAGCATATTGCAGCGTCTCTTACGTGATTTTATACGTAGTTTTCCAAGGCAGGCAAAATCAGTTTAGTGAGTGTTTCCAGTATCACGGTGTGTCACACGTGATAGAACTATGTATTATTTATGAAACTTCTCTTCTAGATATACAGCGGTGCGTGTGCTGGTCACAATGCCAAGTGAGAATTCAGGGAAAAATCTGGAAGCCCCAGGTCTGGCATGTGTCTGGTTTTCACTTTCTCTACCATTGATTGCCCCCTGCTGTGTGTGAGGCCTTGTACCAGCGGGGTACAAAGCAGTCGTGCCTGGGAAGTGTGAGCAGTGGGCTTGGCACCGCCCACAATAATTCCAGCACCTTCTTTTATTGTTGTTAATTGAGGTAAAATTCACATAACATAAAATTAATCATTTTAAAGTGTATAACTCAGTGGCCTTATTCATTATGTTCTATAACCATCACCTCTATCAAGGTCTAAACCTTTTCATCACACCCAAATGAAGCCCATACCCATTAAGCTCCCACTGCCCCCTCCCACCTGTGACCCCTAATCTGTTTTCCATTTCTGTGGATTTGTTTATTCTGAATATTTCATGTTGATGGAGTCACAGCATGTAGATGTGTGCATTTGGCTTCTTTCACTCAGCTTGATGTTTTCAAGGTTGGCCCACATTGTAGCATGTATCAGAATTTCATCCCTTTTTAAGGCTGAATAATATTCCATTATATTTCTATGCCACACACTTTATTTATCCTTTCATCTGTTGATGAACACTTGGTTTGTTTCCACCTTTTGGCTATTGTGAATGACACGGCTATGGACATCGGTGTACAATATCTATTTGAGTCCCTGCTTGTGGTTCTTTTGGGTATGTACGGAGGAGTGGAATTGCTGGGTCATGTGGTAACTCTGACTCTGAGGAACTGCCTCGTGGCTGCCACATCTGGCAGGGGTCTGGAATACCCTGGCCTGGAGATCTTTGCCATACTGTGCCTTCTTCTCAAGTGAGAACCATTTCAGGCAGCCTGGTGGCAACAGGGCTCTGGATTTGGAACAAGAAGATCTGTGCCCCGGGCAGGCTTGCTTTAACTCCTTGGCCTATTTGTACATGTTTCAACCTCTGGGCTTCCCACGGTGCCTGAAAAATGAGGGGTGGGTGCTGCGGTCTCCCTGCCCGGCCCCTCTAAGAAGGTACCATGAACGCTACGGTCCTCAGGTGTTCGGCTGCTGATCGTGTGTCCATTCGACGGGTGTTTACTGAGCACCTACTGTATACCCAGCTTGGGATGCTGCAGCGAAGGGGGCACACACTGTCTTTCCCCTGTGGAGTTGATAGACGGGGGTGGGGGGGATGGACAGGCCTCTCTAGTCATGTCATTCTGACACTTTCTTTCCCTTTATTAGAAGACAGTCCCTGGGGTTCAGTGTCAGATGAATCAGAAAGCTACACCAGGAAAATTTGTGGCTGCTCTGCTTTTGTGTGATTTAATTTGTTGCCCCTCTCTCAGTAAAATCAATGAAGTTCTTCCAATTTCTTTTAAAGAGTGGCAGTCCTTGAAATTTAATCTCCTGCTGGCTGCCTACTAATTTCCCATTGATAAACAGGAAGGGCAAGGCTTACTGGCTGCCCTAGGTAGGTGGATTCCTGCCTCTGCCCCTGGTTTGTGAAAACTGTCCTCAGCTGTGGAGCCAGGGGTTGAGCTCCTGGGATGAGCTTGGAATCTGGGAGCATAGCCCCTCTCCCCAGGGGATTTGCCCGTGAGAGGGGAGACCCCCTTCTTGAACCTGAGTTCATCTGCAAGGGCATTTTGGAAAAAGAGAGAAAGAGGCAAACGCTTTGACAATCACTTATTATTTTTTGTAACCTGATGGAGTCGATTGAATTATGCATCCCAGAAAACACATGTCCTTAATCTTAACCCATTCCTGTGGGTGTGAATCCCTTCTAAATAGGATCTTTTGAAGATACTATTTTTAGTTAAGGTGTAGCCCAAATGAATGGGGCTGGGTCTTAATCCTGTTGCTGGAGGCCAAGTACAGAGAAAGCCACAAATAAAGAGGAGCCGGAAGAGGGAAGTCAACGGAACCAGAAGAGAAAGGGGAGGACGTTCCATGTGATGGGAAAGCCAAGGAATCCAAGGATTGCCAGCCAGCCAGAGCTATTGACTCTGGAGAAAGCAAGCCTTCCAGCCTCTGAAACCATGAGACAACAAATTCCCATGGTTTAAGCAGCCCCTTGTGTGGTATTTGTCATAGCAGCTGAGAAACCAAGGCACCTGGAATCCTATTTCTTTTTTAGTATTTTTTATGCAGTGATAAACTTCTTAAAACTATGTTTTTATTGTGGTGTTATATATATATATATATATATATATATATATATATATAAAATAGCCATTAAATTTGCCATTTTAACCATTTTTAGGTGTATAACCAGTGAGTGGCATCAATTACATTTACAATGTTGTGCAACTATCGCCAGCATCACCAAGACTTTCCATCACCCTAGACAGAAACCCTATTCCCATTAACTACTGACTCTTCATTTCCCTCTCTTCCCAGCCCTCTGTAACTTCTAATCTACATTCTGTCTCTAGGAATTTGCCAGCTCTAGATGTATCAGCACTTCATTCCTTTTTATGATACTCCGTCATATGTGTAGACCACATTTCATTTCTCCATTCATCTGTCGATGGACACTTGAGTTGCTTCCAACTTTTGGCAATTGTGAGTAATGTTGCCATGAACATCGGTGTGCAAGTTTTTGTTTGAGTTCCCGTTTCAGTTCTTTTGGGTCTATAGAATCGGGTTTGCCAGGTTGTATGGTAAAGCTATGTTTCACTTTCTGAGGGGCCCCACGCTGTTTCCCACGGCGGCCGTCAGTCACGTTCCACAGTGAGTGGGGATGTCTCTGTGGCTTTGTCCTCGGGTTCTGGGGCCCAGAGAGTGAGCAGGGAGAGGCTGGTAAGAACACACAGCTGTTTGGAATCGTTTCTGAAGCTGTAATTTGCATTTCTTATTATTGCCTACAGTTAAAATGGTAGAAAAAATGCTCCTCGTATGCTTTGTGGGGAGCCGTGGGTCTGGGGTCGTGTCCTGCACATGCTCAGATCTGAAACCTCCATGCAGTGTGGGAATGAGCACCCAGAAAACGGCCGGTGCCCCCTGATCAAAGGGCCGTTTACAAGTTGTCCCATCAGCCCGCATCTCATCGGCATCTCATTGCCCCTGGCTCGGGCAAGCTCAGCGCAGCCACAGAGAGCCTTGCTTTGGGGTTGTATTGGTTTAACTTTCCCTGCTTTGTTGGTTTTCTAACTAAATATCTTCCTCCTTGTTTCATCTTCACCCTGACCCTCTATTGTATGTCAGCCCAGGCCTTGTTATCAGTGACCAGATTGTGTGTGTGCACGTGTGCGTGTGTGCACACTTGGGTGTTTGGGTCTGGGTGTCTGCGCAGGTGTCTGTGAGCGTCTGCCTCTGTGTCCGTGTGTCTCTGCTCCTGTGGGCGTCTCTGAGTGTGTGTAGGGGAGAGGGAGGTCAGAGCTGCCAGGAGCTGTCCTCTGCAAACTGAGACGGGCCCGGGCCTTGCTGACCTCATTAGGCCTACACGAGTGATTCCAGCTGGGAAAGACTCATGGAATCCTCTGCAGTAGGATTTGGGATCCTTCTCAGCCTTAGCTGCACGTTGGAATCCCCTGGGGGAGCGTTTAGAAACCTCAATGCCCAGGAAGCTCCCCAGACCGGTTAAATCTGAATCTCTGGGGGTGTAGGCAAGCATCATGGGGTGACATCCCCCCCACCCCCACCCCGGGCATAGCAGACACATGCCTGGGCCATGGACATGCTTTATTATCACTTTTTTAATCAAAGGAAAAACCTAAATATGAAAATACTGAATCCAGCCTGGATTAGAGTCCCCTTCATACACTTTAAAATATATCTTTATGGAGGAAGGGGCTGGCAGTCATGGCCTGGTCGTGGTCAGCACGTGGTTCCGGTGGGTTCCCAGCTTGCCTGCAAGGCCCGGGCTGGTGATGGATTTCAGTGTGGGAGGCTCAGCTGATGATGAGATAGAGTCAAAACTGCCTGCACAGTCTTCAAATGCTTATTGAGTGTGTGAAGTGGGTCAGGCACACTGCAGCAAATAGGGGAGACAAGCTCCTTGCTCTGAGTGGATCTAAATAAGAATTTCATCCCTAAAAAACAATTTTTTTAAACTTTAAATTTTGCAGTGATTACAGATGCACAGGAGCCCTTCCCTTAGCTTTCCTCGGGGTGGCATCTAATAATACGAAGATCGGGAAATCGGAACATAACAAAACGTTAGCCAGAGGATCTTCATCATTTTAAGATGCTTTGCATGTTATGATAAGGTTATCTTGCATATAACTGCTCCCTTGCATGGTAGAGTCGCTGATCCTATCAAGAACTCCTCTGGCTTAGAAAAGAGATAAAAACATCACCATTTTACAGATGAAGCAAAGGAGGGGCTGAATAAGGGTGATTTACACAGGGGCACCAAGCAATTCATAGCATCACCTTGGATTTGTTAAAATGCAGTTTCTCCAGACCTGTCACCTGGAGATTCAGATTCCTAAGGCTTGAGGTGGGGCCCTGCAATATGCAACTTTTAAAAAGCCTCTGGGTGGTTCCTAAGGGCTGACAAGTTTGAGAAATTATGCTTCAGGCTGCCTGGAAGCAGATTAGCTAGAGAGAAGGAACTAAGATCACTCTTGAGCCAGGTAATTCCCTGTTTCTGGAGCTATCCTGGACACTGCTGGATATTTAGTAGCATCCCTGGCCTTGACCCACCGTTGCTGCTAGCACGTGCCCCAACTGTGGCAATCAAAAACATCCCCATACGTTGCCCTGTGTTTCCTGGGGGGCAGTATGGTCCCTGTTGAGAACCACTGGGCTAAGCATGGGTTGAAGCTAACATTTTCAAGCCCCTGGTTAAAAATACACCAATATGTATGATTTCATACACAGTTGGTAAAGTGGGGGTGGGGGGTGGGGTGGTGAAATGTTAATCTAATGTTAATGGGAATATGAATACTCATATAATGTAGTAAACCATTAACAAATGTAATAAGAATATAATGTAGAATTATTCAAATAATATTTAAAAGGCAAAGAATAGAATTCAAGGGCAGGACCTGAATTTCACCATCTTTGCCACTAGTATAGAGCCAGGTTTCCATGCTTGTTGAATTTTGGAGAAAATAAAAAGAACTGAAAGCAGTTAATCCATCTAAACTGTGAATGGCCACCTGTCACCTGCTGTGTGTCTGGGACAAGTGATTTAAAACTCCCTGGCCTGAGTTCCTTTCCTTTAAAAGTAAGCAGGTTGATCCTTCCAGCTCAGAAATTCTGTGTTAGGAAATGGGCAGGTCTGGGGGAAGGCTACAGAACATGCTGGAACATTCCAGAACATGCCTAAACACTCTGGAATATGCCATAGGCCTGGTTTTCTTGGACCATCAGGGGGAGGGCTTGTGGGCCCCTTAGTACACAGGCTTGGCCTCTATGAGCAAGTCTCAGCTGGGACCAGGTGGCGTTCAGCTTTGACAAGCCCAAGCAGAATAAGTCAGGTGGGTGAGACAACCACAAGAGCCAGGCACCTGTGCCCTTTCCCAGCGTCTGCTGCCAGGTGCGAGCGTTGATATCAGCACACCTGGCTCTGCTCGAGGACAGTCAGTGGCCACCTCTATGGGTCGTTTGAGAGCCACTGCCAGGCCTCAGCAGCCCACTTTCCTTCTCCAGCCTGACCTGAGAAGGCCACCACCCAGGTAATGCCTGCATTCACTGATCCAGGGTGTGGTGTTTCTCCCTTGGGGGGGGGTCATCGTGCGTGAGGCCTATCATCCGGAAGCAGGAACAAATAAATGACTGTTCACAATGGCATGGGTTAGGATCCTCACGTGAGCCTGTTCCTGCCCTTGGAGGGCCCCAGCAGCTCGTGTGGGTGGAATACAGGTCAGGTGTATTTCTCATCGGGGGTGGGGGTGGGGGCAGGATTGGAAGCATCTTTTGAGTTGGTGGGTCTCTAAGTAGCTAGGAAATAGGGGAACAGGGGCTGGGAGAGGCACTGAGGGGCTATGCTAACAAAAGCTGCTGACAAAGGACTTCTAGGTGGAAACTTTTTTTTATTGGCAACAGTTTTATTGAGAGAGAACTCACATACCATACCAATTACATGTTTAAAGTGTGCAATTCAATGGTTTTTAGTATATTCATGTGCAACCATCACCACAATCGATTTTAGAACATTTACCCCCCCCCCCCCCGAGAGAAGCTCTGTACCCTTTAACTGTCACCCTCCAGTTTGCCCATCCCACCAGCCCTAAGCAGCCGCCCGTCTGCCCTTTTGTGGAATCATACAACATGTGGCATCTGTGACTGGTGTCTTGCTCTTTGCGTCATCTTTTCAGGGTTCCTCCATGTTGTGGCTCGTGTCAGAATGATCCACTCTATGGCTATATCACATTGTTTACCCATTTCTTCATTGTTGGTTATGTGTCTCTTTTTTAGAAGTACGTGGTTCTATAATTGCTGCTCATACCATCTGCTCAGAAAAAAATAGCTGTGGGCCATTTGTCCTAAAATGATTGTCAGATAGGTTTCTTCTGTATCCTTCCGGGGATGAAAGGGCTGTTGTTAATGATTATAATGGGGCAACAGGCAAGAACTGGGGGTGTCTTGGGCGAGCCCAGCGTATGGACACCCCTCGGGTCAGGCCAAGGCAAGGGACAGGCAGAACCTGGCTGACACAGCCAGTGTGGGCCATTTTGCTTTAAAGCAATGCAGGGCAGGACTCTTAGCCTGGATTGTGAAACTGTGTCAACCAATAAATAACAAAGCTAAATGAGGAAGTAGGCTCTGGATGCTTTGCCCATACTAGCCAGTCATTATCCATCCCTCTCACCTGGCAGAGGGACAGTGAGTGCCATACTGAATACCTGCTCTGGACCGGGCTTGTCCTGCCACCTGCCTTCGCGATGATTCATTCTGGGAGGCAAGTGTCTTCCCCATTTCACCAATCAGGACACTGACATTTTGAAAGGCTCGATTACCAGTCGCAGGTAACTGGGACTCCTTGGCTAAAATGTCAACCCTCCTGGACCCAACATTTCCTATCCCTTTTTATGCTTTAATTTTTTCCTCCTAGCACTCACAAACTGTGTGTTCTACTTATTGTCTGGAAGGCAGCCCCCAGAAATGGCCCATCTGGGAAAGGTGGGGGCTGCTGAGACGGGGCACCAGTTTTCAAAGAGGTGGCCACTTTTGGGTCTGGAGCTGAGCCATGTGCGCTGACGTAAAGCTCCCACCTGGAGCAGACAATGGGCTGGGGACACGGGTGGCTGGTTCTTGTTGTTAGGTTTTTTTGACCCATCAGAGACAGTTTTATTATGCGGCCGTGCTCAGGCGGGCTGAAGCCTAAAAAATGGCGACAGCTCCAAACAAAGGTGGGAGTACAATTTTATAGATTTTGGGAGGGGGGTTGGGGGAATAATTCTTGGCGGATAAGATAGGGAAGTGAGGGGTTGACCTCGGGATTGGTTTGCTCAAGGTCTGGAGTTTAAGCAGGGAGGTTATTGTGGTTATGGAAAATTTTTGTTCTTGCTCAAATCATTCCGTCAGCTAAGGGTAGGATCCATGCAAACACTCATGTTTGTTGTGGGTGCAGGGAGCTTCTTGGAATATTCGCTAGAGGTGGGCTGTGTGTGAGTTGGGGGTCGGGAGTTCTGCCTAACACTTGTGGCTGAGTCTCATCTGATCCTGCTTGTCAAAGCAGCACACCACCCGATCCTAACTGAGGCTCACCCGCAGGTGCCACGCCTGGGGACCGAGGGCTTCCTGAGCTCGTTGGCGAGCCTGCCTCTGACAAATAAGCTTATTTGTCTTGTTGATCATCTGCCTTCCCCCACCAGAAAGTCACTTCCATGAGGGCAGGGATTTTTATCTGCCTTGCTACTCACTGCTATACCCCCAGAACTTACAACAGTTTCTGGAGCTTAGAAGGTCCCCAACCCCAGCCCTCAGGTTCAGTGATTCATTAGAAGGACTCGCAGAGCTCAGAAAAGCTGCTCCATTCACAGTCACAGGTTCTCACAGTGAGAGGAGATTCCGATGAAAGCCAACAAAGGGAAGAGGCTCCAAGGGCAGGTTCCAGGAGAGATGGGTCGTCCCCTCCCAGTTGAGTTGTGTAAACAGCGCTTATATCAACGGGTGGCAACATGCACAGAGTATTGTCAAGCAGGGAAGCTCCCCAGGCCTTGGGGTCCAGGACATTTTCTGTGGCTCAGATGTGGAGGCATGGTGGGCCGGCATGACTGACCTCCGTCGTCAGCCCCTCCAGAGGTCAAGCTAACACCATGTGGCCCAAGGCCCCCCACCGTGGGTCACGTTGTTGGTGTAGACTATCTGCCATGGCCCAACGTCCCCAGGTAAACAAAGACCCTCTTACCGGGTGGGCACTCCAAGGGCTTGGAGGTTCCCTCCCAGGAGCCAGGAGCAAGGGCCAGCCCTTTCTTTGGGCAAGGTTGACCGTTTGCGGCACAGTGCTCAGTAAGCACTGGCCAGAAGCCCTCGGCAGAGGGGCATGGAGCCGGTTTAGAGAAAAGGGGGCAGAACTAGCAGGTGACTCTACTCCCACCTGCAGCTGAGACAGACCAGAGGCGGGGGCCCAGGTAGAATGCCTGCTGCTAACAGGTGTTCCTCTAACAGGGGGTTCCTGGGCAGGGCAGGGACCAGGCCTGGGTGGACGCCTGGTGCTCGGGTCCTGTCTTGCCTGGGTTCTGCCAACCGCCTGACGCTGGGTGAGTCCTTGTCAATCGCTGAGCCGCGCCCTCCGACTGTAAGAGCCAGGGGGTGGGGAAGGGTAGGCCACTTCTGGGGGTCCCGCCAACCCTGAAATCCCGGCTCCCCTGACTCTTGGTCCCTCTGTGCTCTCCTGGCTCCGTGGAGCCCAGGCTGCTGGCTGAAGGTGGAAGGGGAGCTGGCAGGGGGGGCCCTTCATGCTCTAAGGGACAGTTGGGTCCTTGGTCTCAGGGGAAGGACACTGAGCTGACTTGATGGGTGACTTCAAAGAGCCTGTAGCATCCCCCAGTTTTCTCTCTTGCTAGAAAATGAGCTATTCCAGGAGAATAAAGTTCACCAGAGAATTCCCAATGCCCCCCAGAGCCATGAGAATTTTAACACTGTCTCCAAAGTATTTTGCTTAAAAGTAACACAAAGATGAGTATTAAATTTTGACGGTGAAACTAAATTTGGGTCTCTTTGATTTCTCCCCCACCCCATGATGTGTTCATTCCGGATCCGTATTATATTTGTTTAACGTCCCCCACATATGTTTTGAGCACCTGCCTGTGTGTGAAGACCTGTGGGGTTAATTTCTAGAAGTGGCGTGCCCCACCCCCACCCAGCAAGCATTTATGATGCATACACCATAAAGGTATTTTGAGGGATACAAGAAGGAGGTGGGGCATTTTCCCTTGTAAAGATTATACTTCCTGTTTTCAAGAGTTTCACACACATGCCTTTATTTGCCCTCCACTTTTCACCTGAAAAGCATCCAAATGCCTTTTCACCTTTCTTTTCTCCAATAGCCCCGTGTCCTTCTCCTCCACTAGCTGCTGATATTATATCTGGGCTTTTCAACCCCTTCATTTAAAAGCAATTTAGTTTTAGAACAAGCAATACCCACACCAGAGCAAAATTCAGGCGAAGGAAAAACAGACTCAAATCCCTGGCCCCTGGCCCCACCCCCACCCGCTTTTCCTTCCCAGACCAAACCTCTGTTATTGGTTTCTGGTGTATTGTTCCAGAGAGCACAGGACATTAACAAGCACATGCACATATTTTCTCCTCTCCCTTCCTTCTGTCTTTTTGTTTAACATGAAGTGGTGGCCTCAATCATGCAATGCTCTGCAGCTTGCTTTGTTTTTTCACTTAACAATATATCATGGCATTGCCCCGTTCTGTTCTATAGCTGCATACTACTCCACACATGGACTTCTGTCATTTCTGTAACCAGCCAGCCTCTGTTGAAGGACAGGGAGGTGGTCTCCCATCCTAGGCTGTCACAGACAGTGACATTGTTAAAAATTTTGTAGATTGATTGTTTTGCACATGTGCAAGTATCATTGTAGGGTAACACAGCGGGCAAGTTGTCCACTCCTGCATCCTGGGAACCTGGAAATACGTTCCCATATAGGGCCAAAAGGACTTTGCAGATGTGATTAAGGTTACAGACCCTAACATAGAGACATGACCTTGGCTCATCTCGTGTGCTATTAAAAACAGAGAACTTTTTTGGTTTGGAGGCAAAGAGCTGCAGCAGCAGGAGGAGTTGGAGAGATTCAAAGTGTGGAAGGGATTCACCCCATGGGGCTGGAGTGAGACCATGCAGAAAGCACGAGAAGGAATGTGGGGAGCCTCAAGAATCTGCAAGTGACTCCGTTAGACTGTCAGCAAGGAAACAGGGACCCCAGTCCGACAGCCACAAGGTACAGAATTCCACAACCTGGAAGAGCTTGGAAGCAGATTCATCCCCGGAGTCTCCAGGAAGGAAGGTGGCCCTACCGGCACCTTGGTTTCGGCTTGTGAGAGTCTAAGTGGGGGCCCCGGTTGAGTCTGGCTGTGCTGGGACTTCTGACCTCTGGAACTGTGAGATAATAAATGGGTGTTGTTTTAAGCCACTGCCTTCATAGTAATGCATTATGGCAGCAATAGAAAACAAATGTGGGTCAGTTCCTAGATGGGACATCTCTGGGTCAAAAGGTAAGGAAATGTTAGCCATTGCTATGTTCCCTCCTTAACGGTTATACCACTTTTTGCCCCCAACACATATATGAGACTGCTTGTTTCCCCATGATGTAGCCAGAATACAGTTTTGTCACAATTTTTTTTTTAATCTTTGTCAATCTGGGAAATGAACAGGGTATCTCATAGTAGTTAAAACACACACACACACACACAAACACACGGTTTTATTGGGGTATAATTCACATACAATAAACTGCGCATATTTAAAGTGTGCAATCTGATAAGTTTTGACATACGTTTACAGCAACCATCACCACAATCAAGATGTTGAATATATCTATCACCCCAAAAGTTTCCTCGTGCCCCTTCGTCACCTTCCCTTTCCCCCTCTCCCTTTATCTCCCTCTCCAGGAAACCACAGATCTGCTTTCTGTCACTATAAGATTAGCTTGTACTTTCTAGAATTTTACATAAATGGAGACATACACTGTGTACTTTATTTTTTTCTGGCTTCTTTCACTCAGAATAATTATTTTATATAATTATTATTTATATTTATATAATAATTATTTTATCAATAGTTTGTTCCTTTTTTATTGCTGAGCGGTGTTCCATTGTATGGATGTGCCACGTTTTGTTATTATGGTCACCTATTGATGGCCATTTGGGTTGTTTCCAGTTTGGAGCTGCTGCCAACAAAGCTACTGTGAACATTCGTGTACACGTCCTTGTATGGACATACACGTCCATCTGTCTTGGGTAAATATCCCAGTGTGCAGAGGTTGGGTCATATGATAGGCACATGGTTAACTCTTGAAGAAATGCACATGGCAGCTTTACTTCGCTTTTTTTTTGTGCTTGAGATGGAACCTCTTCTAGTCTGATGAGAATCTATTTGTGTGTCCTTTTCTGTGGACTGGGTACTCATATACTTTGCCCGTGACAAATACTCATACAAATACTCACATACCTTGTCCATCGGCATCGCTGATAAGAGATGCTATTTTTATCACGTGTTAAACTCCAGTGGGTACTTGGTTTCTTTGTGGCCCCTCTGTTCTCCACTTGAACACAATATGGAGCTGAAGATATTTTACCAGCAATTTTCAACCCCTTCGTTTTGCCAATGAGTAAACGAGTCCAGAGAAGTCAAGTGACTTTTCTAAGGTCACACAGTCAATTGAACAAGTACGCAAAGAGATGAGCCATCATTTCCATCCACCTGCATTACCCTCTCCCAACATGGCCTTTCCAATCTTAGTAATAGTCAAAAGGAAAGTGGTTTTATTGCAAAGATAAAACATCTGGCAGAAGTGGTTCATAAAGACCAAAATCTTTCGTGAATTCCTCTCTCCAGGCAAGAAAAGCTCACTGCGCCCCCTGCTGGTCAGTACTTCTGCACTGTGGGGTGTCCAATGCCCTCCTGCCCACTCCTAGTCTGTAAAGCTTCTCTGCAATCACTTCTGTGGCCCCCAAAGAAATAAGACCATCTTTGATGATTTAAAAACAAGTTTTTTTTGTTCTGGTAACACTGACCTGAGTGCAAGGGGCCTGAATTCATTCTCTGGCTTAATGCACGTTAACTGGAACTAAGTATGTCACCTTATTTGGAAATAGGGTCTTTGCAAATACAATTACGGTAAGGCTGAAGATGAGATCCTACTGGATTGAGGTGGGCCCTGAGTCCAATGAGAGCGGCCCTATAAGAGAGAAAGAGCACAGAGACACCGAAGAGAAGGCCATGGGATGGCCGAGGCAGAGCTTGGAGTGATGCATCTACAAGTCCAGGACTGCCAAGAATTACCAGCAGCCAGCAAAGCTTGGCAAGAGGAATGGGAAAGATTCTTCCTCAGAGCCTCCAGAAGGAACCAGCCCTGCTGACACCTGGATTTGTGGACCTCTGGCCTCCTGAGCTGTGAGAGAGTAAATTGCCACGGTCTGAAGCCACCTGCTTGGTGGTCCTTTGTTCCAGCAGCTCCGGAAGCTGGTGCAGAGGGTCTGACTCTTTGTGAATCCAGCCCTGGAGTCCTGGTGCTTCACTGGAGCAGCTGACCAGGATTTCACAGGGGGAAGGTGGCCAGAGGTGGGGGAGCCCTTTCCTGGCAGACTGGTAGGCTGGGGGTGATGGCAAACCCGGCCACGTGTCAGAATCGCCTGGAAGTGGGCCTCCCCCGGTGGTTCCGATTCTCTGGGTCTAGAAGGGGTTCTGGGAATCTGGTTTTCACTGTGAGATTGCTGTGTTGGCCAGAAACCACCATATTCAAGATGGCTAGGGTTTGGCTTAGCTTCCTGACAGTAAACTGGAGGAAACCAGGCCAGTGCATGTGCTCCTCCTGAGGGGAAGATAAAGGAAATGATAACCCTGCACAGAGCTGCCAGAGTCAAAACTGAAGACACTCTGGAGCTAGGTTAACATCCTCACCAGCTGTGTGGCTTTGGGTATGTAACTTAACCTCTCTGTGTCTCCTTTGTTCAACGGGATAGTGCCAGTTCTACCTTGCAGGGTTGTTGGGGAGGAGGAGTTGATTGAATGAGTTACTGTACATGGAGTGTTTTGCCCAGTGCCTAATACAGTTTCCCAGTAGCAGCATTACTATTATCACTATAATTATTATTTCTTCTTTAAGGCCACTAGGAAGTCTCTCCTTCATAAACCACTCTCAGTGATTCCCTGGCACAATAGCCCTTATGTTCTCTGAACTAGAATTCCCTTTGGTGTGTTGCACTTCTCCTGCATGTGTGTCTCATTTCCCACTGGATTTTAGTGACTCCAGGCCAGCCCCCTTTGGGTTGTAGTTTTCTTCTTCTTCCCATAAGCAACCACCCCAGGACACGCAGCAGGTCCTCAGGCAGCTGTAGCTCAAGGGTCTTCAGCCCTTTTATGTCTTCTCGTGGCTCAGGCTTCTGAGCTCTTCAAGGACTGGTGAACATGTTTGAGCTGGGGGATGGGGAGGGATAGTATCAGCTTCAAAATATGAAAAGAAAATGCCCAGATCCAAAAGCATAAATGTTTAATTAAGTTTCCATAAAACATGAGGTGTCAACCAGTGTACTGGGTCTTAATTTGACCCTAAGTAATATAACTTTCTTAGATTCCCCACAGTGGCCACCAAAGGCCCAGATCACCCTTGGTGAATTATGCCACTTGGAAAAATAATTGCAAGAGTTAGGACTGTAATGAGATTTAGACTTCGACCGTGCCAAGGAGCTGGCAGTGGTCGGTCGCACATGACACTTGTCACCCTGTGTCTTGGGCCTCCAGCGTGACAGTTGGCCACCTCCAAATGCAGACCCGACAATATTCACCCCCACCCCCAGCAGGCAGACACCAGAGAGAGCACTCTCTTCTGGATGAAAGCCAAACTCTCAGGACAAAAATTAGAAAGGAAGGGGAACCTTGCCTGGTTTTATCGATGACCCACAGCCAAGTTTGTCCAGGTGGTCGCCAGTCCAGTGAGAATCACAAACCCACAGGTCTGTGGGCCAGTTCAAACATCAGGCGTATAGGCCCTACGCTAGCATCCTACCCTACGTTCTCCTACTTCTGACAAACAACATCTTTAGGCAGCTAACACAAACAGTCACATAGAAGACAGCTAAAAGGGAAGAAAAGGAATGGCCCGATTCTACTGAGGATGCCAAACAAATTGAACCAAAAACAAAACCCAAGTGCCAAATTTAGAATAAATAGCCAAGGAACGCAACACAAAGAGAGCAGAGTTCAGGCCTGTGCTGACTTACCACAGTGGCCTGAACCCGACAAGCCGTGAGCAGCAGGGCCTAAGGGGCCTCTGTGGGGGCTGTGCCAAGTTGAAGGCTGGGGTTGGTGATGTCGGGCAGTGCAGACTGGATCTTGCTGGGGCCTCCAAAAGTAACTGCTTCAACGAATGCATATCAGAGCATTGAAGCAGGACCTCATGTCACCAGTGGATCCTCGATCAGTCAGTCAGACATGAAGACAGAGACTTGGGTGAGAGGTTGGGGGTGCAGTGATGCAGCTGATCCTTTCCAAGTTGCAGGCACTATTAACTGTCAAATAAAAAAAAAATGAATCCAGGAAAAACAAAAATGCACATTGATACATCCAAAGTAGAAGCAGCAAAAGAAAAAAATAGATAAATGGGACCTCATCAAATTTAAACACTTTTGCGTCAAAGGATTTTATTATGAGAGTGAAAAGACAACCTACTCAATGGGAGAAAATATTTGGAAACCACACATTTGATAAGGGTTTAATACCAGAATATATGAAGAAATCCTACAACTCAACAATAAAGAGATAAACAACCCATTTAAAAACTGGGCAAAAGACTTGAATAGACATCTCTCCAAAGACGATATACAAATGGCCAAATGAGCACATGAAAAGATGCTCAACATCATTAGCTATTAGGGAAATGCAAATCAAAACTACCATGAGATACCATTTCACACCCATTAGAATGACTACTATTTTAAAAACAGAAAATTACAAGTGTCGGAGAGGACATGGAGAAATAAGAACACATTCATTGTTGGTGGGAATGCAGCTGCTATGGAAGATAGTTTGGTGGTTCCTTGGAAAGTTGAGTATACAATTACTGTATGTCCTGGCACTCCCATTACTAAGTATATACCCAAAACATTTGAAAGCAGAGACTTGACAGGTATTTGCACACCAAATGTTCATGGTGGTATTATTCACAATACCAAAAGTTGGGAATAACCCAAGTGTCCATCAACCGATGAATGGATAAATCAAATGTGGTATGTACACATGGTGGAATATTATGCAACTGTAAAAAGGAATGAAATTCTGATACATGCAACAACATTGATGAAACTTAAAGACATCATGTTGAGTGAAATAAGCCAGATACAAAAGGGCAAATATTATATGATCTTACTCCTACAAAATAATTAGTAAACTCATAGAGTCAGAATCAAATCTCATAAAGTCAGGGGCTGGGGTAGAGGGAGGGAATGGGGAGTTAATATTTAAATTGTACAGAGTTTCTGTTTGGGTTGATTGTAAAGTTTTGGTAATGGATGGTGGTGACAGTAGCACAACATCGTGAATGTAATTAACAGCACTGAATTATATGTGATTAAAAGGAGAAATGTTAGGTTGTATGTATGTTACTAGAATAAAAATTTTAAAAAAACAACATAGGACTGTGCAACACAAACAGTGAGCCCTATAGTAAATGATGGACTATAGTTAATAGTACAATTATAAAGATGTTCTTTCATCAATTGCAACAAAAATGTACCACACTAATGCAAGATGTTACATGGGAACTCCATGTTTTATGCACGATTTTTCTGTAAACTCATAACTTCTCTAATTAAAAAAAAACAGTATTGAATGCAACTGTAAAAAATATATATTGGTTTCCGTTTGGAAAAAAAAAGCACATTGAACTGTCCATCAACAGATGAATGGATAAACAAATATGGTATATCCCCACAATGGAATATTATTCAGCCAGAAAAGGAATGAAGTTATGACATTGCTACAACCTGGATGAACCTTGAAGAGATGGTGCTTAGTGGAAGAAGCCAGTGTCAAGAGGCCTCATATTATATGATTCCATTTATATGAAATGTCCAGAGAGGGCAAGTCCATAGAGAACAGGAAGGGGATTCGGGGTTGCTCAGGGCTCAGAGGACGGAGAATGGGGAGCGACTGCTAACGGGGATCCCGTTTCTTTCTGGGATCTTGATAATATCTTAAAATTGTGGCAATGGATGTGTGTAATATACTAAAGAAAAAAACACTGAATTGTACATTTTAAATGGGTGACTTGTATGGGGTGTGAATTAAATCTCAATAAAGCTGTTTCATAAAAAAATTACATTTTACATGGAAAGTACATGACCAGGGCTGGACCACGAGAGCTGAGGGGACGTGGAGAGGTGATGGCCGGGGAGGCTGGCCACCTGGAGTCTCCAAGCCGGGAAGGTGAGGGTGGAGGTGAGTCCAGGTGAGAGGAGGGCAGTAGTGGGGGGGGCCCGAGAGAGAACCCCGAGCCCAGAAACTTTGCGTCAGCAGACCCCTCGCCTCCCAATGACTTTCCCTGTGTTTTCCAGGGGGCGTTTACGCATCAGGGAGGGGGTGACTATGCCTGAGGACTCAAACATTGAAGAATTTTCCAGTTTTATGAAAACAGCCATTTCCAAAGACTCTCATTTGCTTTGCCCACCTTGGCAGTCGGGAGGACAAAACAAGAAGCAAACCACACCTTCTGCCCTGAGATCTCCGTTTGCAACAGGGTCTTCCCCCTTCACTGGTCCGAAGCCCCCTCCCTCCCTCCTGGGTGGGTGCTAATAATTTTTTCGGAGGCTGCTGATTGGCTGCGTCTTTGCCCTGGAAGCCCCCTCCTCCCCTTCCCGCCCCCTCCACTGAGCCCTCCTCCTCAGGAAAGAAACTTCCTTTCAGGGCTGCTCTGAGCCCCTTGGAGGGGGAGGCTGGTGGCGTGAGGCTCACGGGGATGCGCGGCGATGTCTGGTCTTGTCCTGCTCTGGGTGGCAGCGACTTCGGGGCGTAAGTAACGCTGCTGCAATCCTGGTTCTGCCTGGGGGAGGCGGGTGGCAGCCTGGATCCACCCGGGGCAGCGTCTTTGTAGTCAGACACCCGCTGCCTGTCCCTCCTCTGCCACCCGCAGAGGCCTTTTTCACTGGGAAGTGGGGCTGGAGCTTGCAGGTGGATTTTCACATCTTCCACCAACATCATTGGAAGCTGAGACAGGTGGGGCTTGGGAGCTGCTGGGACAAGACCTCCCATTCCAAGTGATGGAATGCTGATTGCTGGGCTCGCCAGGCCTATTTGCAGGATGCTCAGCCACCTGCAGGGTTATAAGGTGGCATTTGAACATACACTAAGCTGCGCTCTGATGCCAGGTGACGCTGTAGCACGAATTTTTATTCATTGTCTATTTACCACAGCAGGTTCTAGGGCAGCACTGTTCAATAAAAACTAAGTGTGAGCCTGTATGTCATTTGAAATTTTGGGGTAGCTGCATTAAACTAAAATAAAGAAGATCAAGTGAGATCAATGTTTTTTTGCATTTTTTAAAATTAAGATTTATTCACACACCATACAGTCATCCAAAATATACAATCAATTGATCACATTACCATCATATAGTTGTTTGTTGATCACCCTGATGAAATAAATTTTTAATAATGTATTTTACTTAACCCAATATAGGCAAAAGTATCATTAGAAAATGTAATCTCTATAAAAAAAGTATGAGACATATTTTACATTCTTTGAAATCCAGTGTGTGTATTTTATACTCAAAGCATATTTCAACTTGAATGCTAAATTTTCACCGGAAATCTGGGATCTGTATTTAGAGTTCCTACAAGTTACCATTGAAAAAGTAGGTTCACAGGCTTCAGTTGTTTCATACATTCTTGAACGTTTTCCAAGAAGTGAATTGAGTATCCATGTTTTCATTTAAATTAAAATGAATTAAATGGAAACTTAAGTTCCCCCATAACACTAGTGCATTCCAGGTGCTCAGGAGCTGCCTGTGGCTGGTGATGCCAGCAGTGGGTCGCGAAGTCAGATCCAGTACTTTTTGTGGCCGTAGTGTCTTCTCAGTGCACACTAAGCACTCGGTGAACGTGTGCTGGCTGAATAAATGCATGAGCGGGGGTCAGAATTGACACCTGACAAGCTGAAATGCACTCAGTGGCACTTCTTGGGTGCAGAGATAACATCGGTTTCAGTGAATTTCTGATCTCTCTTTAGAAGTGGGTGAAAGAGTGATTATTTTTCAAAACTGTGTTTTCCCCTCTGTGATTGCTCTATTAGGTGGGATTATTGGAGGATCTGTGTTTTCCCAGAACTTGTTTTTTTTACCATTATTATTATCTAAATGTTTTTTTTTTTTTTAAGTGCCTGAGAAAGAGAAGGGGAAGTGCCTGAGAAAACATGGGTGGAGCCACCGAATGTTCTTAAATTGCACCCAACCTCCGGGGCCCACGATAGATGGCGGCTTGCAGGCTTGGCTGCTTCCAGCATAGGCAGGCGGTGAAGCAGATGTAGAAGTCGTTGGTGGGGACAATGAGCAGAACACTGGGCTTTTGCACAACCAGGAATTTCACGATCATGCATTCAAAAATATGTTTGATTTGATGTCCAGGGTCCAAGGTATCAAAGAGTTGAAGGAGAAAGGTGGAAGGAAAATTGATCAGGTTCAATGTCATTGAACTGTGGTTTAATCCACTGGTATTCTACTTTAATGCAAAGAGGATTTTGCTACATGAGCCAAGATATGCAGAAGAGAAAGCACAGCGAAATAGCCTGCCATGTTCTATTGTTTCTAAGGGTTCGAACAAAAATAGTATAAAATGCACTTACCATCATCCCCCCTCTTTGGGGAAGCATTTTGTGTGTGTGTGTGTGTGTGTGTGTCAAGGGGTTAAACAGGCTGGCATGTGTGGTGGGTATCTATCGAGGCAGAGTTGGTGATTTCAGGGATGGGGGTGGTGCCATTGAAAAGGCTTCCTATGAAAATGGCAGCAGACGAACCCCTGGCTCCGGGAGGGGATGGTCAGTGCCCAGGAGAGGCCCAGACTCGTGGCTGAAAGAAAGGACAAGAGAGGACTGAAAGGACAAGCCAGCACTCACTTGTTTGGGGGTGTCCAGGAGCCTTAGCGGAGGGCTGAGGTGAGTGGAGGGAGGGAGGGGTGTGGACCCTTCCCAGGGAGGAGGGTCCGGGTGTCCTCAGCAGCCTGAGGTAGGGGGCCGATGGGGCCCCGGCCCTTGTCTGTCCACAGGCAGGCTGTCCTCTGCAGGGTAGGTGGTGGAGAAATGACAGGGTGTCACAAAACCTACCAGGCACAGCTGACACTCACAGGGGCACCAGCCACTGCCACTGACTGCTGCAGTTCTTGGTTCTGCCTTCGTTGGTTCATACACTCATTTATGCACTCACTCATTTATGTTTTCATTGTAGTGCAGTGGTTAAGGCTGCAGAATGCCTGGGACTTTGTGCCCTGGGACAAGTCTCATAAAGTCTCTGTGCCTCAGTGTCGTCTTCTGTAAAATGGGGCTAGTAACAACCCATGTCTCACGGGATTGTTGGGAGATTGAATGGGTTTAATACATATACATATGGCTTAGAACAGTGCCTGGCACACTGTAAGTGCCATATAAATATTAGTTGTATTCATCCATTTATTCATTCCCATCTCTATTTGGGACTAGGAGCCGAGGATACCGTCTTAAATCAGTTTACAAAAGTTACAAACAAAACAGGGTGCTAAGGTAGAAACTTCTTGGTGGAGGACCTGCTCTCAGGGGTCGGGGAGGTGGCGGAGAGGGCTGAGAGGCAGGCAGGGGCTGGCTTGCTGGGGCTTGCAGGCTGTGAGGATTTTATTATGAGGGCATTGCAGGGGGAGGGTTGGGGGGAGACTCGGACACCGTTAAGCAGGGGAGTGACATGATTGGATGTATGTGTTTGAAAGATGATTCTGGCTCTGGGTGGAGAATGAATCATGAACACAGGAAGAGTCGTTAGGAGGCTATTGTAAGTCATCTGAGCCAGAGAGGATATGGCTTTGCCTAGGGTGTTAGCCATGGAGATGGAGACATATGGGGGTGGAGGGAGGGAGGGAGGGAGAGGAGATGGATGAATGAATGGAGGGATGGACGGATGGATGGACGGATGGATGTAGACCTAGAATTGACAGAACTTGCTGATGTATTGGATTGGGGGCAGTGATGAGGGAACTGGGTGGAAGCAAAAATGACTCCCAGGTTACCAGCTTGGGCAATCGGGAGGTAGTGGTGCCAGCACCCCAGTGGAGACAAGCAGGTTGGCTGTCATTTTCTCTCCTTGTTCCCTCGGTCCTCTGGTCCCCTAAATGTCCTCTTTCACAAGCAGGTCTGTGGCCAATGGGGTGGGGCTACCCCATGTCTCCTTCTGGCCTTGCCCTGCTTCCATCCAATTTGTGATTTCAGAAATTCCAGATTCACCGGTGGGACGGGCAGCCTCCTGCGTGGTTGCATGTGCAGGTGAGCAAGTAGCAAACCTCTCGGGGCCAGGAGCCTGGGACCTAATGAGACTGGGCTGGGGTGCAGAGCGAAGCTGACACAGTGTCATTTGGAGCAATCGCAGGGGGCCTTGACTTGCCCCGAGGCCAGCTGGGAGAAGCAAAGCCAGTTCTGCAAAGGCCAAACACCTGAGCTATTACAGAAGCAGACACAACCCAGAAGTAAAGCCTTAAGCCCTCCCAGCCCCCAAGACAGTGGGAATTTTCCCTCATACCCGTGGAATAAACATCTTTGGCCATGATAATTGAGTTGGTGTCTTGGGGTGGGGCAGATGAGAGAACCTGGGGGCAAATTCTTTGGAAAGAGAGAAGCATCTTGGGAACTTGGGGTGTGGTTATGTTCTGAGAAATTGAGAGGAAAATTTTAATTCAATTGCCTGCCCTGGGGTAAGGTGGGGTAAGGTGGGGCATCGTAATTAACACTTCAGTTCCTTTCCTAATTGGTGCGCCAGGCCTGAACAGAAGGCCCAGCGTTACAGAGCCCTCTGCTCCCCAAATCAGCTCTTTCCCGAGCAACGCCAAGTTCATCGAGGCAGCAGGTGAGGGGTCAGGTTGCTGGGGTTTGAATCCCAGATGTGCGTCCTTGGGCAAGTTATGTAACCTCTCTGAACCTCAGTTTCCTCTTCTGTAAAATGGAGAAAGAAGAGTACCCACCTCTGAGATGGTTGTGAGTGTCCCACCCACCCCCGGGCATTTTTGCAACGTCTGGAGACAACTGGGAGGGGGGTTGTGGCTAGAGATGAAGGGTGCTGTTAAACACCCTACAATGCACAGGACAGTGTCTCATAACAGAATTTTCCAGTCTAAAATGTTAATAGTGCCAAAGTGGAGACACTTTGGTGGGGATAAAGTTCTTGGAAGAAGACCTAATATTTATTAAATGTTCATTGTTACTATCTTTTATTTTTTCTTCACCCTCATGGGAGTCTGCAGACACCCAGCTTCCCCCCAGCTGAGACTGGGGGGAGGGGAGGTGGGAGCATAGATGCCTCTCACCCAGGGAGGACTGGGGCCCAGAGGAGGACGGCTTGTCAAGGTGACTGCTCCTTCTGTCTGCCCTCCAGGCTCAGCCGAGCCCCCCATCCTGGTGGGTACAAGACACAACTATCACTTTTCCACCAACACCTGCACCAACCTGCAGGGGGCCCCAGAGAGCGGAAGTGGCCTCGGCCTCCAAGGCCTGGTGACCCACGATGTGCTTGGCCCGCGCGAGACGGCCTTGCGGGTGAGTGCCTTTGGGCCACGGGAAGTCGCAAAGCTGGGGAGGGCCCGGGGGGAAGCCACAGCCCCTTGAATTTCCAATTTGTCTGATAAATAGAAAGGAGCTTTCAGGGGAATCTCAACTTTCAGTAGGTGGGACTTATGGGCGTAACATGGGGAAGTGGCGCCATTTTGGTTGTAGAAGCTGCCACGGTGGGCTCAACGGGGGAGTGGCAGGCATCAAGGAAGGAGTGGGGGTGTTCTATGGTGTGAGAAGAGCCACAGGATGGAGACAGTCTGTATCCTTGGGAGAATTGAGGGGTGAGCAAAGCGAAACCAAGTCAAGTCCTTGTAGACAAAGCAATGGACTGGGCTGTGGAAACACAAGGCCTGAATGGGGCCTCCAGGCCGCCCTGGGCCCCTTTGTACTGGACACTGGCCTTGCAATGGCTCAGTCCACAGGCTCCGGGTAAAGACACATGATGCGGTAGAGCAGTGGTGTTAGTCTTGGGTCCAATGAGTTGGAATGGTGAGCTTAGACTTACTCATTGGCAGTCAAAGGCTTCTTTTCTTCAAGGTCTTCCAGAAACTTCTCTCTCTCCCATGTTCTTAGATACGGACATGCCTGCCCATTCCCCTCACTCCCATTTCTGATGACTATCATGTGTTTCCTAGACACACCCTTCCACCCTGTGTAAATGGCCTTTTAGTTTCCACCAAAGTCTTATCTCCTACTTGTAAGCAATTTTTGAACTGGCTGGAGTACTTGCTGACAAGAGTTTCTCAAAATTGCTCTGTTGTCTTTTCATGTAGAGGACAGGATGGAGTCTTTGATGGGGTGGCCCTGAGCTGCCTTGAATTCTTAAACTATCCAAAATGTGTGTTCCAGCCGGAGCTGCCTTTTTATTAGAGTCCTCAGCTTCGTTTCACTTTCACCAAAATACTTGCAGTTATTTTTCTCTGAAGGGCCATTTTTCAGAAAGCAAGTTGTGGGCTGCTGCATTTTTATTCGTTTGTTTTGTTTTTAGCGTTAAAAAAAATGATGTCAAATGTTGACAAGTTTATAAAGAAATGGCTTATTTCAAAGATATTTGTTGAAAATGGAAATTTTATAACCACTTTGGAGGGCAAGCAAATAAAGATACTTTAGCATAAGTAGTGCAAAACTCATAAGCGTTCAGAACAATGAATTTTCACAACCTGAACACACCCAGCACCAGATTACAAAACAAAACATAACCAGCCCCAGAAACCTCCTGTGCTCCCCTCACCTCTCCCATAGATTAATTTTGCCTGTCTTTGATCATCTCATTAAAGGAATTACCCAGGATGCTGTGTTTTGTGCATAGCTTCTTTCGTTTAGCATTATGATTGTGAGATGCATTATGTTGTGAGTAGGGGTAGGTTGTGTGCTCTTACTCCGGCTACATTCCATGGTGTGCATATTCCATAGTTTATTTATCCATTGGGTTGGTTTGGGTAGCTCCCAGATGCCTGCTGGGGCTGTTACCAATAGTGCTGTGAACAGTCTAGAACCTGTCTTTTGGTGAATGTACACACACTTTTCTGTTGTACTGACACCTGGAAGTGGAATCATTGGGTCATTCAGCTCTGGTGGATACTGCCAAACAGCTTTCTAAGGTGGTTGTACCAATTTACCCACCTGCCGGCAGTGTGTGACCACTCCCCAGCTCACGTCCTCTTCAGTCCTTGGTTTTGTCTTTCTTCGTTTTCACCATCCTGGTGGGGGTGTGGCAGTATTTCACTCTAATATTAATTTCCACTTTGCTGTTGTCTAATGAGGGTGAGCCCCTTTTCAAATGTTTACTGGCCATTCTGATCTCCTCCTTTGAGCTGTGGCTTCTGGGTAATCAGCCTTTCTCATTAGCTAAGGGTCTCCATTCTGCATAAATTTGTGCTTAGACAAAATTGCAGGTTTTTTTTTGAGTCATGGATGTTCTAGCTGCCTGGTGGAAAATGAAACATAAATGTAGAACCCTCCCATGGGAAGACGGTTCAGCTAGTACAAAAAATGGATTTCAACTAAGTGGTCAGACACTAAGTGGCATCGGTGAGTGGGACGAGGGATTCATTGTCCAGGAAAAATCTCAGTGCCAAGTGGACTTCAAGCCTGGGTGGTGGGGAGATGACAGCTGCCCTGCTGGGGTAGGAGGGCTGGTTTTGAGGAGAAGAGAGGAATCGAGTTTTAGATGCAATGAGTGGTGATTAGTTACTTTGAAAAAGTAAAATCAGTTGGCTGAGAAAGGAGAGTTATAGGAGTGATTTTGTTTATTTTTCATTGTTAGAAAGTCTTTTTTTTTTTTGGCATACACACACACACACAACCATAGGGACAATGGGACACCCAAGTCTTTTATTCCTTACAGGGTAAGACTTTTGTGGTTTGCTTTACAATCCTAGTGTAGTTTTGTTTGTTCCATATGACCATTGAATCCTTCACCCAAATATCCAGGGCATTTTTTGGACAAAATGAGAAGCCAATGAAAATATTTTGAACATTTATTGGGAGCAGTAGGTGCCTGGAATTTCAAATGTTTGCTACTGTAGACATTCGACTTGCATCACCCAGGAACTGGAGCTTTTCGCCCAAGGGAGGCGTATTTTCTGCTGAGCCATGTCGCACGCTTGCCCCTGAATTTCTTTGTGGCTGCTGGAGAGGTCACCAATGCCCAGGGCTTTCGGCTCAGCTCTAAGACTTCCAGGTGACAATCGTCCTGGGGTCGAAGGTGGAGGCTCTGCTGGCATTGGAGAGCCGGAGATAGGATGCCTGGCCTGAAGGGGCTGAAGATGTGAGCCCCACACTCTCCTCCACAGTCTGGGGGGGGCTCTGAGTGCACCAAGGCAGATTGGGAAAACCCACTTAGGTGACTACCCCCCGGCCTCACCAGAGGGATGCTGTTCCGGTTTGCTAATGCTGCCGTTTTGCAAAACACCAGAAATGGATTGGCTTTTATAAGGCGGGTTTATTTGGTTACAAAGGTACAGTCTTAAGAGCATAAAGTGTCCAAGGTAAGGCATCACCAACAGGGTACCTTCACTGGAAGATGGCCAATGATGTCTGGAAACCTCTGTTGGCGGGGAAGGCACATGGCTGGCGTCTGCCTCCTCCCAGGTTGCGTTTCAAAATGGCATTCTCCAAAATGTCAGCTTCCAATGGCCGTCTTCAAAATGTGTCCCTCAGCTGTAGCTGCTCTGAAGTTCTTCCGTTTCTGAGCCCCTTTATAAGACTCCAGTGAAATAATCAAGGCCCACACTGAATGGGTGGGGCCATGCCTCCAAGGAAACATTCAATCAGAGGCCACACCCTAACCAAAGGTGTCACTCACATTTGGGTAGGTCACATCTCCATGGAAACAACCTAATCCAAAGGTCCCAACCTAATCAACACTAACATGTCTGCCCCAACAAGATTGCCTTAAAGAACATGGCTTTTTCTGGGGGACATAATACAGCCAAACCAACACAGATGCCATCTTGGGCAGAAGTTAAAGAAGTTTCCAATTTTGTGTCTGGCCTTGGTAAGCATCCCCACCAGGCCAGGGACCATCAATGAGGACATTGGGAGTTGCCATGATGTAGGAGCCTTGGGTAACTCCAAACAGCCTCAGGTGGCTTTCTCTCACCCCATATTTCCCTGTCACCCCAGGATGCTTCTTCCCCCCTTTCTGGATTTCATGTCTGCCAAGCACACCCTTGCCATCATCCTCAAGTACATTCCAGAAGACACTGGGTGATGGGGCCACCAGACCCACTGAGCCTCCCACCCCCCAGTCTGCCACAACGGAGATTTTCCTGGACACCCATGTCCTCTTGCTCCCCAAACTAAGCCCCTCTTTTGTCCCCTTTTGTGACTCAGCCAAGCCTGGAATTACCCCACTAGTTTGTTACCCAGGACTTAGGGTCGATGGCTTTGAAAGCCCGTCAAGCTGGCCCGAAGACACCCTGTCTCCACAGATTACTTTTCCTTTTTTATTGCAAATTTATTTGTTAAGAAATAAAGCCTTTGTCCAGGGATGCCGGGATGGGGGATGCTGGGAGGGTCAGACACATCTGCGCTGAAAGGCTTAGGGAGGGAGTCCTCCAAGGCGGCAGCCAGGGCTATTGTCCCGGGCCCTCATCAGAAATGCTAAGTCTGAAAGGTCGGGACTTGTCAGCTTCTTGAGGCCGGAGTGACACTTGCTATTCTGGAAGCAGTGGGGGTGCCATTAGCATTTCTCTGGCCAAGGCCTGGACCCAGGAAGGCCCCCAGACTCCATTTGGAGCTGGAGAGGTGACAGTAACCTCCTGGGGAGGTAGGAGTGGGGGCTGTCAGGTGGGGTTCAGGGACCTTGGCAGTCTTCCCTTCATCTTGGAGCACCCGTCTCTTCTGGGGGTACATGAATGTGGGGACTCCTCCTTCCGCCCTCCCAACACCACAGACACACAGACACAGGCACCGTTCTGCCAGGTGAGGGGTGGGCAGGATGAGCATTCAATTCCAGTCCCAGCAAATCAGTGGGTTTGCTGTGTGATCCTGGGCCAGTAGCTCCCCGTCTCTGGGCCTCCTTTCCTTGTCTCAAGTCTCTTCCAGCTCAGAGTTTCTGAGGCCGTGAGGCTGGAGCCAGGGTGCTGGGGTTCGAATTCTACCTGTGTCCCTGAGCAAGTCTGTCATTGCCGGGGAGTGGGGAGGAGGATGTCCTGGTGGGTTTGTTACTGGGATTAGACGAGAAGCTTCTAGAGAACACACCACAAGGCACCCGGCACTTGGGAAGGTCCGGGGAGCTCAGCCCTTATTCTACTGCTAAGAATGACGCATGCGCACGTGTAGTTTTTAGCCAAGCGGCCACAGGGCATGGCACAGCCTTGAGCAAAGCGTTGGGTGGTCCCTGATCCAGAAGTTGCTGGGAAGCTCATGGGAGGAGGGAAGCAAGGCTGTTTGGGGGAACTTGGGGTACCCCAGGTGCTTCCTATGGGGGATGATCTATAGGAGGGAGGTGAGGCTGGGGAGGGGGCGGCAGGGCAGGGATGTTGTCCCCTCTGGGGTGAAGAGGTGCAGTTGGGGGGATTGGAAGCTGACAGGCGGTGGGACTGAGCCCTGGGGGTGTGGGTGGGGTGTGTGAACGACCGGAGCCCCGCGTCTGTCCCCAGCGTCCCGTGTCCCCGTGCGGAGCCACAGCCTGCCCGCCCGCCCTCTGCCCGCAGCGCAGTCCCGGGCCGCTTCCCGCTGGGTTCGTCCTGCGCCCGGGACATGTGGCCTTCCCGTGTCCCCGCCTGTGTCCGCGCCCCGCCGGGCGCTGAACGTGAAGCGCGCGGTGCTGAGCCTGGGGCGCCCCGACGCCCGCAGCCCCCGCGCCGGCCACGAGGTGAGGCCGGGGAGGCTCGGGGCCGGGGCTGGGGCTTCGGGGAACAGGGACCTGACCCCCACCCCACCCTCCCCCGCCCCGCGCGCTGCAGGTGGACGTCCTGGGCGAGGGTCCCACCGCGTCCGGCTGCGCAAGACCCAGGACCTGGCCCGCGGTTCCCTGCGCTCCCGGGCCCTGCCGGGGTGGCGGTCAGTGCCCGGGCCGGGCAGCCCAGCACGTCCCTTCTCCTCCCCTCCCCTCCCAGCTCCTCCCCACCCTCCTCTCCACTGTCCTCTGCCCTCCTCTTCCTCCAGCCTCTCCGTTCCTTCTCCTTTCCCTCTCCTTTCCCTTTCCTCTCCTCTACCCCCTTCTCCCCTTCCCCCACTTTCTTCCTTCTCTCCACCCCTCCTGTGCCCTCTCCCTCCCCCCTTCCCCTTTCTCCCCTCCCCTCCCTCTTTCTTCCTCCTCTCCTCCTCCCTTGCCCATCTGTCCAGGGCACCACGCAGGAGAAAGTGTTTGCGTGAGGAGAGCTGACCGCCGTTAGCATTGACTGCTGTAAAGCCTAACGTCTGAGAGGGAGGTGCGGCCTCCACTGACGATGTGACAGTTCTTCATTGTCAAACTGAGCTTTGGTTGCTACTCTCCTTGGGGGGCTGTTGGCTGGGCTTTCTTGCTTCCCCTTGTCCTTCTCGCCTCCTGCCAGCCTTCCTCGGGTCTGATGTGGGACCTCGCTGCCTGGCTTCAGGGGTCCCCGGCTGGGTTCCCTCAGAGCCGGGACCTGGCCTGAGCCGCCTCGTCCGCCTGGGTCCAGCAGCCCTGCCTGGCCTCCCGCCTGACCCGCAGCCAGAGTTTCCAGGCTGGCGTGCTGAGGGGGGCCTGGTGCACCGAGCTGGACACCATGGGGCCCCTCTCCGAGGAGGAAGTGCTGGGCAGTTGCAGACCCTTTCCTCGCTCCCCTTCTTGCACCAGATGTCCCAGATCTGGCTGCTGCAGGTGACTTGAAACCTCCCTGGTGACCTCCACCCTGGAGGCAGGCGTGAGGACCCCTGAGCCTGGCAGCTGCCTCTGGCCACAAAGTCCCTCTCTAGACATTTCTGAAAATGGCCATAGTCAGGAGAATCAGACTCTTCTTCTAGAAGTTTCTCCGGGCTCAGTTGGCTTCAACTTGCCTCTTTTTCCTGGCTTGTCCTCAGTGCAGATGGAATGTTCAGCTCCCCAGATTTTTTGGGTGAATTCTCCTTAAATCTGATGATCCCTCAACCTGTGCATTTAGGGGGAAACCCACTCAGATTTCCTAATTTTCCAGAAAGTTCTTGCCAACACATAGCAGAGCCCGTGAAAAGAACAGGCTCGGCCCACGGAAAGAACATGAAAAGATCTTTCTCATGTTTGAAAACCAGTTATTTCCTTTAATAATAAAATACGAATGAGCCTTATTGCTGACATTTTTGAAGGATTCACTCTTCATGACCCCAGGAGGAGGGTCCAGTTATTAGTTAACATTTTTCGAATGAGGAAACTGAAGCTCAAAGAGTTAAAGTGACTTGCCCAAGGACATACAGGCAGGAAGAGGCACAGGTAGAGCCAGGACTTGAACCCTGGTAGTCTGCTCCACAGCCCGGGCTCCTAACCACATTTGCCTCTTAGGAGGCTGAGCTGCCTGCACCACCTGAGGAAACAAGCAGTGGGTGGGGGATGAAGCCTTGGGGTTTCCCACAGCTCACTCCAGCTCCATGGGGTGCCTTCCACAGCTTCAGCTTGACCTGTCCCCCTGGGTGCTCCCTCAGCCACAGAGGCTGACAGTGGCTGGATTATTGGGGCTCGGTGGCTCCCAGTGAGTTCTATAGAACTTTCTTTCTTTTTAAACAGCTTTATTGAGCTATAATTCAGAGACCACGTGATTCATCCATTTAAAATGTACAGTTCAGTGGCTTTAATATATTCAGAGTTGTGCAACCATCACCACAATCAATTTGAGATTTTCATCACCCCAGAAAGAAACTTTTCATGTCTTGGCCACCACCCCCAACTCCCCTCCCCTCCCCCAACCCCTAGGCAATCACACATCTACTTTCTCTCTATGGATTTTTCCATTCTGGGCGTTTCCTATAAATGGAATCACACAACACATGGTCCTTTGTGTCTGTTTTCTTTCACTCAGCATGATATTTTCCAGGTTCATCCATGTTGTAGTTTGGATCAGAACTTCAGTCATTGTTTATGGCTGAATAATATCCCATTGTTTGGATGAGCTGTTCTTTGTTTCCTTGTCAATCCCAAGAGCATTTGGAGTCAGAACTGGATTTGAATCCTGACTCTGTGGTGTGTGACTCATGCAACTGGCTCCTCTCCAGGCTTCAGTTTCCTTAGCTGTAAAAGTAAGGGTGTACTAGATAATACGTTACCTCGTCAAAAAACTGAATTAAATCTTACTCTCTTGTGTACTAACCCTTTCCCCGTAGGATTATGGGGAGGGTTAAAGGAAGTGGCTAAAGCACAGGATGTGGCAGTGGCACCTGTGAATGTGGCTTCACATCCTTTGTCCCCCTTCTTTATAAAATCTGAATTTCCCAACGAAATCCAGTCTTTATCCCTCCTTCACACTCAGTGAAAGTGAGTGGCTCGGAAGGCTCAGGCTGGGGCTTGTCTCTTTCTCCCTGGGTTGTCCTCTGTGGGGGATGGAATCATCTGGGGCCCAGGCTTTGTGGGAGAATTCTCTCTAGATCTGAAGACCCTTGGCTGTCTCCAGGCAGGCACTTTAGTTCATGCCACCTGCAAACCTTTGTGTGGACACCTGTTGGGTTCCAGGCGGCTCTGGGTCCTGAGGCTCAAACACTCAAGTTCCAGGCTGTGACACGTATTAGGAATGAAATGAAGCTGTCGTGCGACAGCAGGTCAAGGAGGACCTCGCCCAGGAGTGGCCAGCTGTGGGAAGATACAGGGAAGTGCGTCCCAGGAGGAGGCAGGCTGTGCAAAGGCCCTGAGGCACGAGGGAGCTGGGTGTGTCCCAGGCACCTGGAGCCAAGCAGAGTCTGGGGAAGGCAGTGCACCTGGGGGAGGCACCTGGGGGAGTCAGCCGGACACGGTGAGGGCAAGTTTCCAGGGCTGGGAGGCAGCCAGACCGTACCGTACAGTGTCTAGAAGGCACGGCTACTTGACTGAGGCTACGGGAGGTGGGGACCGGGGAGTCGGAGAAGGCCTCTGGTAGGGGTGTAGGGGTGAGGGAGTTAGAGCCGGGCTTGGGGAAGGTTAATGTTGTGACTGCACAGAATGGAGCAGAGAGCAGCTTTTGCAGTAATCAGTGTTCACGGGAAGCGGCCACAGGGCCAAATGCACGAGAGACAGTAAGGTTTAATTCATTTTTTTGACAAGGTAACGTATTACTTGGTACAAAAGGGCCCAGAACAAAAAGTAAGTTTCCTTCCTCCCTATTCTCCAGCCACCCTGTCCCCAGCAACCCCCAGAGGCTAGCACCATTCCTTGTTTCTAGTGCGTTCTTCCAGATACAGCTGACCCTCATTATTTGCGGATTCCATATTTGCGGATTTGCCTACTTTCTAAACTTTATTTGTGGCCCCAGATCAGTACTTGCGGCAGGCGATCTTGTGGTCACCTACGGATGTGCACAGAGCGGGGGAAAATTCGAGTCTTCCGACGTGAGCCTTCCCAGCTGGGGTTGAACAAGGTACGCGCTGCCTTCACTTTTCAGTTCTCATACTGCAAACAAGTGTCCTTTTCACTGCATATTTAGTGCCATGTTTTCCACACTTTTGTGCTTTTCATTGGTGAATTCATGGTTTAAAATGGCCCCCAAGCTTAGTAACACTAGTGTTCCTAAATGCAAGGAGGCCATGAGGTGCCTTAAGGAAAAAATAAGTGTTAGGTGAACTTGTTTGAGGCCTGAATTACAGAGCTGCTGGCCATAGATTTAATGTTAAGGAATCAACAATAAAAATTAAATAGGGTGTCTTTAAACAGAAACTCATAAAACAAGGTTATGTATTGATCTGGTTGAAGAAAATCTTGTGACTGGAAGGAACCTAACTCCATATTTGTCCCCAGGGCAATGGTTCAGTGTTCACTAATTCAGTGTTGGCTGTGAGTTCATAGATCACAACCACTGCAAAGAATGAGACTCAACTATATATTCCATGCATTTACAGAGAGACGTATTTGTGTGTCTGTTCGGGGCCTTTGTTTCCTATCACACCACACTCTTGTCTGCCTCTTGCTTTGTTCGCTTTACTGCTTGGAGATCTTTCCATGGCGGTGCGTGTATAGCTGGCCCACTCTCATTAAAGGGTGCTCAGTTTTCCGTGGCATGAGTGGGCCACAGTGTGACTATCCCCTGTTGATGGGTACATAGGTTACTTCCCCATCTTTGGCTGTTAGCAGCAACGCTGCTGCGATTTTCCCTGTACAGACCCGTCTTACCTGTTGCTCCAGATGTGCTGAAGGAAGGGGCAGGTCCTGGGGGCCTCTGACTTATTCTGTGTTCCTCTGTGCGATTGTCCCTCCAGTGCGTTTCACCTCAGATCCAGAGGATGGAGACCTGACTCTGAGCAGCTGGTATATGAGAGGGAGGAGATGCCGTCTTGGGCCATGGTGGCCTCGGCAGTTTCATTGGTGAGAAAGCTGTGTCTGACTCAGATCACGAGCTGTGAGGTAAGTGGCTTTTCCAGTCTCAGGCCAGAGTCTACCTTGGGTCTGGGTCCCTGGGACACCCTCTTCTTCCTGCCCAGATCCCTGCTTTATGGCTCAGCCTCCCAGGTGTTTGGCATCAAGGCTGCTGTGTACAGTTGGGCAGGTTGTGCACTGCACAACTGTGCCTGGTTGCAAAGGCAAGGAAAAGGGAGGAAATCTAGCTGGAATTTCACTCGCCAGGCCATGTGCAAGGGTACAAGCAGAGGGGAGGCGTGTTTCTCATCTGTGTCTGGGGGCAAATAGCAGCTCTGGTGGACCCCCAACTCTAACCTTCTGAATCTGGCTTGGCCTGGCCTGGAGCTCTCTTGGGGATCCTCTAGCCATGTTCAGGCCTCAGTGTGGAAGGACTTCCCATGTCAGAAACCTGTGGCGTGGGCCTCCCCTGTAACGCTGGCTGTTTAAAGTCAAAGGGTGGATACAACATGGAGGTCACAGCCTAGAGAGCCTCAGAAGGCTCTGAGAAATCTGGCTGGCTCCCTCCTTCATGCTGTCTGCAGTCTTTCTGAGGCTGCCACTATCTGTGATGATTCGTGTCACCATCCCAGTCTGTTTTTCTGAAATAGAGCCCTGTCCCTGTGTGGAAGAGGAGAGCTCAAGAGAGAAGGTTTGGCACCATCTGGGGGGTGGGGGGGAGGGGAGGAAAATTGTGCATCTGGACCCTAATTCCAAGGCTGCCTGGCCTCACTGCCCTCCTGATAGAACCTTCCATGCTCACAGCAACCTGCAACCCCTTCCATTTGCTCAGCAAGTTGAAACCTGGTCTGTGCCAGGAACCCATCTTAGCCTTCATGATGATGAGACAGGTTCAGTCTCCACTTTCAAAGAGCTTAAAGTCCAGTGTGGGGAAGACAGACAATAGCCGCCTCAAACAAATGAGAATGTCAGTCGATGATAGTTCTATAAGGAAACCAGAGTGACTGGCCATGTGAGACGAGGGGTCAGGGAAGCTTCCAGAGCAGATGTTGGAGCTGAGCCCTGAGCCCTGAGCCAGTGAGCCGCCTTCTCTTTCTGTGCCTGAATCCCTCAATCTCTTTCCTGCCTCAGGCCCTTTGCACGTGCTGCTCCGCCTGCCAGGAAAGCTCCTCCCTGGATCTCGACAGGCAGTTTCCTCCTTGCCTGCCAGGTCTCAGCTCAGTCCCTCTCCCGGAGTTCTGTGCTCACCGTTGAGTGGCCGCCTTTCCCTGCCCCTCACCGCCTCAGCACTGTGTTTTGGGTTTTTTTCCTCCCTTCATGGCAATAATCACTAGCTGAAATTCTTCACTCTTTGCTTTATTTATTGTCTGTCTCCTCCTGCCCTCCTGACCCCAGGTGTGAACTCCATGAAAGCAGGGACCCTTTTTTTAGTCCCCATTATATCCCTAACACCTAGAACAGGCCAGGCACACATTATGCTCCATAAATGTTTGTTGAATGAATACATGAACTCTCATTGCTAAACTGTGTCATATAATAGGAGTGGTAGTAATAGTAATAAAAATAAATGCATTTTTGTTTTAGTTTCCTGTGGCTGGCATAACAAATTATTCCAAACTGAGCAGCTTGAAAACAACAGAAATGGATTCCCCTGCAGTTCTGGAGCCAGAAGTCCAAAATCAAGGTGTTGGCAGGGCCACACTCCCTCCAAAGGCTCTTGGGAAGAATCTTTCCTTGCTCCTCCAGCTGCTCGTGGCTGCTGATCAGCTGCTTTGGGCAGCATCACTCCAATTTGTTTCCATCTTCATATGGCCTTCTGTGTGTGTCTCTCATACGGACACTTGGCATTGGATTCAGGGACACTTTGATAATCCAGAATGATCTCGAGATCTTTCCCTGACATCTGCAAAGTGCTTTTTCCAAATAAGGTGACAGTCACAGGTTCCGAGGGCTAGAATGTGGACATACACTTTTGGGGGTCACTGTCAACGTGCTACAATTTTATTGAGCACATACTATACACCCAGGCAATAAGCTAAGGGCCTTGCGTGTGTTATTGAATTTAATCCTCTCAGTGAAGTTCTTACCATCGTCCCCATTCTGCAGATGAGGAAAGTGAGGCGCAGAATTGGGGAAATGTGCTCAAAGTCCCCGTCCCCCCCCCCCCCCCCCCGCCCCAGGCTGTTATCCCAGGCCACCTGGCTCTCAGGCAGGGTTTCTCCTCGGGCCGGGTCAGCGGGCAGCTGCCCTGCACACTGTGGGATGTTCCTCAGCGTCTCTGGCCTTTACACACTCGATGCCAGTAGGATGCCCCTCCCCAAGCCGTGACAACCAGAAGTGTTTCCACATGTTGCCAGATGCTCCCTGGGGGTCAAAACCAGGTTGGTGGAGAACCCCTGAACTGTGGTCTGTGCTCTGATCATGTGCAGTCAATCCTGATATGACGACGGGAAGCCGCAGGGCAGATCTCCTGGCTCTTGTCTGGCCCTGGAGCAAGCCCTGAGCCCCTGACTGGGCATTTCCCCTGGCACATGCTGCCCAAGACAAGGAGATCTGTGGGACGTGCAGTGCCAGCCCCAGAGGACACGGTGTGGCTGCCTTGTATTTATAGCACTGAAAAGGAAGTAAATTATCTCTACAGGGAGTTCTCCGGGGCCAAGGGTGATGGGGTAGGGGTAGGGGGTGGCTGAGGACCTTGTCCCCGAAATGTGCTTTTTGGGGACACACCAGCCAGCTCCTTGAGACCCCCTGGGAGGGCAGAGGGCAGGGCTGGGTTGCTGGGGAGATGGGGCTCGTGGGCTGCAGCGCGAAGCCTCCCCATTGTTGATGGGCAGGAGACCAGATTTGTTTTGCAGCGTTGAAACAAAACTGGGGCTCAATAGAGAACAAATTCCCGGCCCAGCCCTCCTCAAAGAGGCCTGAGAGTTTCGACATAGGGGGTCTGCAGGCTGGGGTGCCCAAGTGCACCAGCTGGGGGCACATCCGGGGGTGTGGAGACCAGTTCCCGGGTTGGGTCTGGGCCGCCCAGGAGGACACCCTGGGGAAAGACACAGCTCTCGACCTCTTTTGGCATTCTGCAAATAGGGGGCCCAGGTCACCAGTGTTAATTAAATGCCAACTGTGTGCAGTCAAGTATTTCAGAGACAGTGTAGACAGGGGTGTGGCAGTACCAGTGGCATTTACTGGCTCACAAAAACCAATGATTAGATTTACAGGAATCCTGCAGACGGCTTGTTACACCTAGCCATTGTTAAAAATAAAGTTCTGTCAGCTCACAATTGAGTTATATGAGAAACGAGAGGAATAAACCTTCAGAACCATCACTGGCAAGTTATTTGACTCCGTGTGAAGTTACTTGTGCCCGTGGTATCTGTGAGGTGGAAATACACCATGGTGCTCATGTGCATTCCCCCCAAGGCTGTGCTCAGTTTGAGATCAGCCACGGTGGGAATATTTACACCACAGAAATCAGCAAACGCTGAAAATAATAACACTCATTTTTTCCCTGGAGAGCCAATTGTGATACATTTATGAGCAATCCACAGAGTACAGGTCACTGCTTAAGTATGGGTTTAGGAGAGAGACGGCTGGTGTTCAAATCTTGGCTCTGCCCTTCGCTGTGTGGCTGCTGGCCCCTGGCTTGACCTCTCTGAGCCTCAGTGTCCTTCTTTTCAAGTGAGGATCATTTTAGCCCCTCCCCATAGGGTTGTTTTGACAATGAAATGTGGTGGTTTGTGCGAAATGCTTAGAGCAGTGCCTGGTGCATAGTCAAGGGGCCATATAAAGAGCTAGGGATATTATTATTATTATTATTATCATTATTATTAGTTGTTGTTGTTGGTGGCCATGGTGATGACAGGGTTCTCACCAAGCCCTAGCCAGGAACCCACCCCCTTTGCCTCTGTCCCACAGCCTTCTCACCTCTGCCCCCTTTTCCTTTCTGGATTTCTTCTCTCCCTGCTGAAGGGGAGCCAGGATGAGCTGCCTGTGCTCCCCCCTGCCGGGCCTGGCTCTGGGAGGCTAATTCTGAAGCCAAGCCTGTGGTCCGCGGCCTCCCGGAGCAGGGGGTGTGCTCCAGGGCGGATACTGGTCGTGCCCAGGCTGAGGATGCTCTTAGGCACGAGGTCTCATAGGCTTTCAGTCTAACTAGCACCTTGTTTCCTGAGCCCAGGGGACCCACTGCAGCCACCAGCCAGTGGGAAACAGCTGAACCCACTCAGGAAGGAGGGGCACTGGGCCTGGAATCAAAGGTCCCCCGGGGTAGCTGCCCCAAACTGGGGCAACCGAGCTCTCAGGGCCAGCGGTGACGGCCACGGTCAGCCTGTGCAAGGAGCTGCCTGGCGGGCGGTGCCAGAGGAAGTGACCGCAGTGTCCAGGAGGGCCAGCCCCGCCAGCAGGAGGCACATTACAGAAGGCTGCCTGGGCACTGGGGGCAGCTGTACTGTGGGGGGCTGAGGGCACAGGCTGAGCTTGCCAGCCTGGGGCCGAGCTGGGTTTACAGACTGTGTCCTGCTGAGATCAAGCTGGTGCCCGGGTACTCACAGCCACCCAGAGCAGCGGAGGCCGGAGGCTGGGCAGCCTGTCCTGCTTAATCCGGTGGGGAGTGACAGGCCCAGGGGCTGCCAGCAGGGAGCGGGGACCTGGCTTAGCTCCTGCCTGATTTTGCTCTTTCTATGGCTTTGGGCTCAGGCCGAGGCAGTGAGCCTGAGCTTAAAGGGGCACCCAGGAAGGAAGGTGGGGGTGGGTTTCCTAAACTAAGTATCTCCTGAAACCCGAGGGGTGCAATGCTCTGAATAGAGTCCTTTATTTCTTTGCGGTTTTGGACACTCAGCAGCTGTACTAGCCAGGCTTTCAGACAAGGGGCAGAAAATCCAAACCTCCTTTATTAAGCATCACTGTAAATAATTCTGGAAAATATTTGCATATTTATTTCATCAAAAATATTGGAAAAAATTGCCATCTCACTTAACACGGGAAACACTAAGGCCCCTGGTTATAATAATTAGATTTTTATCATAGCAAACATCGATTGAGCTTTTATTAGACCATAAACCCTGCAGATGCAGATAGCATGTCTATTTGTTCACCTCTATGTCTCTAGTCTCGAGCATAGTGCCCAGTATGCAGTAGGTGCCCAATAAGTGCTTGCTAAATGAAAGAATAAAAATGCACCAGCTGCTGTACTAGGGCCAGCAATTCAGGCCCAGCCATCGGTGCTATCTTCTGGGGTCTGATGACACCTTAAGCAAAAGGTGCTGGTGCTGTTCCCACTTCCTCTGCACTCGTGTCTGGACGCAGGGGGATGGAGGAGATGACCCTTGCCCCCCCCCCACCACCACCACCACACACACACTCTGCTGGGCCTCTCACGCTGCCCTCTCTGATTTCCAGGCCACAGAACTGTTCCTGACGCTGGTGCTGGAGCTCTGGGGTCTTTGTGCTGATGAGGTGATGGAGCTCTAGTGATATTCCTCCTTTAAGTGCTGAGACAACTGGTAGGGGGCCTCTTCTAGGTGGGAAGGCTGGGCAAGGCGCCGGGTGGGCGTCCCTGGGTGGGGCTGGGTGATCTTGGTGCTGTCCCAGGTCCCACTGGGGGATGGATGGTGCTGTCTCATCTCATCCCAGGGACACTGACTTATCTTTCAGTCCAGGGATGCCTGCCAAGAAGGTGATTAAGCGGGGAGGCTGGTGGTTCCCATGGGGCGCCAGACCCGTGGCCCCAACCATAAGCTGAAGGGCCTGGAAGTATAAAAACAGGCATTGTCCCTTCCCCTACAGAGGGACCCTCGTGTGGAAAGTTGGAATTAGCATCCCAGTGCACCTCGGGTACCCTTCTGCTGTGGACAGGGGCAGAGTCAGGGTGGGGGGTGCTGGGCAGGGCTGGGTCCCACCACCCTGTCACTGCTGATCCGGGGCCAGCGAGGGGCACAGAGAGACCCCAAGAACAGAGGGACCCTCCAAGCACCAACTCCATGAGCTCAGGGCTGTGCGGGAGGAAGGTGTGGGCCCTTGAGCCCCAGACCTGAAAAAATGGTATTGACTCCCAAATATGAAAAAAAAAATATTCTGCACAATCAACAGTATCAAACGTTTACGTGAATGATGACAATATGTAATAGCTAGCCTACAGAGGGCTTACCTGGTGCCATGGACCTTTTCAAGCCCTTTATCTCCAGTCACTCATTTAATCCCTCACAACCTTGAGTGGTAGTACCAGCCCTACTCTACAGCTGAGAGAGAAGAAGCACAGAGAGGTTAGGAAACTTTCCCCAAGTCACACAGCAGAGTTGGGATTTGAACCCGAGGGGGCTGTGCATCTCAATCCGATACTTAGGGGCTTAAATATAAATTCGATTTGACCTGGCAACATTTAAATGATGTTCAATGTAGGGAGGAGCCTCCGAGCCTGAGCACTTGTTGTCTCAGCAATGCTCCTCCTTGTCCCTCTGGATTTTCCCACAAGCCCCTGCATCTCGCCTGTCGGGGAGTGGGCAGTGGGGTGGGGGTGGGGGCATCTGGTCCTCTGTGGCTGTGGGTGGCCTGTATCAGCTCCACCTCCACCTGCACCCCCTGCACCCCAAGGTGGCCTCAGCTCAGGGAGCCCCTCCTGAGCATCTAACATTTCTGCAATCTAAAAAAAATAATAATAAAGAATCCTGACCATGGGTGGAGAGTGTTAGAGGTACATTAGTGTCCTTGGACTGTTGTGACAGGTGACCACTAGCCGGGTGGCTTTGTACAGCAGAAGTGTGTTGTCTCTCGGTTCTGAGATCAAGAAGTGTGCAGCACGGGGTCCTGGAGGCTCCGAGGGAGAGCGTTTGTTTGCAGCTTTTGGCGGTGGCCGGCACCCCCTGGGACCCCTGGCTTGCAGTCATGTCACTCCGGTCCCTCCTGCCTCTGTCCTCGTGACTTTCTCCTGTGTCATCTTCTGTGTGTCTCTGTACCTGAATCCCCTCTTCTTTCTTAGGACACCAGCCATTGGATTTAGGGCTGTTCTCATCCAGTGTGAGCTCATGTAACTACTTTCCTCTGCCAAGGCCCTATTGCCAAAGAAGGTCCCTTTCTGTGTTCTGGGTGGACACGAATTTGGGGGGCACCATTCGGCTCCTAACAAGAGGTTTTAACTGAGGCCATTTGCTGATTTTTGGTTCCCGTCCAATGGCAGGGGGCGGGATGAGAGGGTTCTGGTCTCTCCACAGTTTGCCTTGGTGGAGGGGGGTTTTCAGCACAGCAGCAAGTGGGGGCCCGGGTTTCCTGAAATTACATGGCTGCAGGATGTAGTGAGGCTGCTGCTGTCCCCGAGGGGTCTGACTCACAGGCTCTGGGTCCAAATCCAGACTTGGTCCCTGCCCGGGTGCGTGAGCTTGGGAATGTCCCTGCTGGACCTGTCCGAGCCCCTTTAGCAACGCTGATGAGCTGAGGCTCCAGAGAGATGCAGCTGGCAAGGCTCTCAGGATGCGAGGGCCACTTGGTGACATCCTGCAGGCTCTTGTGATTTCGGGCAGCTGCCGATGGATGACCTGGCCTCCTGCAGCACGGAGCCCGGCGTGGTCCTCAGGATGAGGCAGAGAAGGGGCTCTGGGCGCTGGCCTTCGTCCCACTGTCCCTGGACGCTGGAGACCTTGCACTGCTGGTGAGCCCTTGCGCCCACCTGGCCAGCCCCCAGCTCTCCCTTCCTGGGCTTGGTTGCTGCAGGGTACAGGTAGGGGTGACCTGCTCTCAGGTGACCTGACCCCTGACCTCTGATCTCAGGGTTTGGTATGGTATGTTTTGTTCTACAAGCTTTTCATACCTTTAGGGGAGGGCTGGTTTTGAGAGGATGGAGAGGAATTGGATTTGGGGCAAGATGAGTGAGCATCAAAGTCACACCGGACAAGTGGAGTCGTTGCGTCAGTGCCACAGGCCTGGGATCATTTTATCTTACCGTCTTTAAAAATTAAAAAAGGAGAGTGGACATGTTGGACTTTCAGCTGAAGCGTACCCTCACCTCTTTAAGGAAGAGATTTTTGCATCAAGAGCCGGCTTTCTGATTCTTTTGCAGACGCAGAGGGCTGGCAGTTCCGGGCCACGTCTCCAGGGCAGCCGGCAATGGGGACCGGTTCCCTGGACTGGGTCAGTCGGCCCCGCAGACCTGGGCTCCCCACGAGCCAGTGGCACCCAGTGGGGGTGCTGGGGTGGCTCTGACGCCCCTGCCCTCCCCGTGTCCCGCAGTACCCAGCCTTCATCCTAGGGCTGGCTCGAGCCCCTTCCCACCCCCGGCTGCCTCCCTTGGGTGCAGCGGGTGGAGGTGGAGACTCCGCCACGGCCTCTGACAGGCGGTTCCCCTCCTCCCGCGAGCCCCAGTGGCCTCTCTCCATCGTTGCATAACCCCTGCCCTCTCACCAAGCCGCGTTTCCTCTTTTGTATTAAGAAAACAGGGAGTGTTTATTTTCATTTGCCAAATATAGAACAACATTGAATGTGCTTTTTTAAGCAGCATGCTCCCCCCTCCTTTCACAAAGAAAACACACACTGAGACGGTCACACAGACGCACTTGGAGGTGCACAGCACACACACGTGCAGGACATGCACACACACAGCCCCCTCACCCAGACATATGCACACTGACGCAGGCATATGCTGAGGTACAGGGATGCACACCCACACCCTGAGACGTACGAAGACACATACGCACACTGAGGCACACACACCAAGACTCACACGTGCACCCCGAGGTCCACAGCACACACAGACACACACCTACACGGACCCAGACACGCTGGGGCGTGGGGACACAGGGCACACACACAAGGATGGGCACACACACACACACACCAGGGCACTCAGGAATACCTAGGGACATGGACACACACACAGATCCACAAAGACTGTGATGCCAGCACACACTGGCACACAGGACACGTGCACTGGGACATGCACATGCACACACACATATCAAGACACTCACACACATGGGGACATGTGGGGACCCACACCCACACAGAGACACGCATGTGCATCCACACCGGGATACACACCTTTCCTGGAACACAGACACACACTCCAGGATACACTGGGACACGTGTACATACACATGGCACATGTATACACAGACGTGGGGACACATGCCCATGTTGGGACATGCATACACTGGGCCTACGTGTGCACATAAGATGCACACACACATGGGGACACATACCCAGATTGGGACATGCATGCACATGCAGGCACACACGCATGCACAAACTGGGACATGCATGTGCATCAGAGATGCCCACGTGGGGACATGGCACACAGGTCCCACCAGGACACACATGTACACTGGGATGTGTGTGCACTGAGACCCATGCACACACAGGGGAACACACATACTCACAAACACGGAGATTCTAAAATGCACGCACCCTGGAAGCATGCTTGCAGACACCCTCGTGCAGACACACAGACCTGCTTAAGAATCACGGGCCTAAGGAAAGAACAGAACCCATGCAGAGTGTCCCCATGGCTGCCGAGGATTCTCCGCGGCTGCCGAGGTTTCCTTGCAGTCCCTGCTCTGGGTGGTGCATCCAGCGTCCTGGGGTCTGGTTTTCACACCCAGACTTCACATCTCAAAAGAGGTGAGTATAGTGATCAACGCCTGGCCTTGGAGCCTTGGAGTCTGGGTTCCTCCGCTTACTGCTGGGTGACCTCAGGCAAGTTACTTAACCTCTCTGTGTTTCAGTTTCCTCAACTGCAAAATGGAAATGATGATTATATCTGCTTCGTGGGGCACCATGCAGGTTTAAGGGTAAACAACAGGGCCTGGCACACCAGTCGCGCCATCTAGGTGCTTCTTAGTAAAAGTGCATTTTTCTCGTTTTCCCTCTGAGAGACCTAGAACCAGCTCGCCCCTGCTCTGGGTCCCGCGATTGCCCTCTTGGTTGAAGGCTTGAGTGTCCTGGGGTGCCTGGGGGCTGCGCTTTGCTGCAGCAGGACTGGCCCTGACACTGCCTCCGGGAGGCCCCTGGAAGGGATGGGCCCTGGTGGGGCTGAGGGGGGGGCAGTATGCACCCCCAAAGAAGGGTGGGGGTCCCCTTCTTTTCCTCAGGGAGCCAGGCCCAGAGGCCACAGCATATGCCCCAGGGCAGGACAGAAGGGCAGGGTGTAGAAATCCTGGTGCTAAGAGGGAGGGTGGTGCTGGTGGCGTGTGAGAGCTGATGGCGAGATTTTCAGGAATTTTGTCAGCTGGTAGTCAAACACAGCCATTATTAGAAATTAAGACATTTTAGAAAAATACAAAGGTAATACATGCTCGACACAGCACTTCCTAATTATCTTCGTGCCGTGTACTCTTTACCCGTGCACTTGAGCTTACTCGTGTTTGTCGTGTCTGGTTGGTGGATATGCTGTGGGATGGTGGGCTCCTTCCAGCTCTTTCCAGCTCCACACTTAGTGACGTTGCATTGGCAGCTCGACGCGGCCCCCGAGGGAGCCTTTATACCATGGGAACTGGCAAATGCTACAAACCATGGCTTTGTTTTTCCTTCCCTGGCGCCCGTTGCTAACCGTTTAGCATCACATCACGGCTGTGCACTTTGATTTTGGTCCTCTTGGATTTAACCCAGAGCCATTTCGGTTAAGGACATAGTTTCCAGTTACTCAGAGCAAATCTTCTTTTGCCTTTTTGCCCTTTCTCTCACTTCCTTTCCAGATCCCAAAGGAAGAGCACAGCAAAATGGTGGCAGGGGTGGGCAGCCTCCTACCCCAGCATGTCCAGGATGGCATGGCCCTGGCCAGCCTCCAAACATTCCCCTCAGCTGACAGGCAGAGAGAATGGGGACCTGGGTGCCCCCCACAGCCCCTGCCAGCCCACCCCTTTCACTGCAAGGACTGGAGGCAGGTGATGCTATTTGGGGACCTCTGGCTGGGTTGAGGGCAGGGCTCTGAAAATGCAACCCAGCTTCCTAGGTTTCCATCTCCCCTGCTGAGGGACTGTGACTTCTCATCGGGGTGGCTTGTCTCAGGCAGCTCTGCAGAAAGAAGCAAGGAAGTTGTCACAAAAAGCTGGCCCACTCATTTGCCAGCTGATTCCAAAGAGAGAACTGGGTTTCATTTCTTGCACATTTCATATAACCTGGGAGGCAGTAGAAGCTGCTTTGCTCTCTGAAGTGGGGTCTGATACTCTGTCCAGGATTCTCCGCCACCTAACAGCTCAGAAAACCTCTTTGCCACCCCTGCCATTTTGGTTCCCCGGCTGCTGAAACAAATACCATGCAGTGGGTTGGCTTAAAAGATGGGAATTTATTGGCTCATGGTTTTGAGGCTGGAAGTCCAAAACCGAGACATCAGCAAGGTGACGCTTTCTTCCCAAAGACTGTAGTGTTCTGGGGCCGGCTGCTGGCAAGCCTCGGTCATTGGCCTTTCCATCCCATGGTGATGCACATGGTGGTGTCTTCTCCTTTCTCCTTTGGGTTCTGTTGACTTCAGCTTTGGGCTGCTCCCCATGGCTTCTCTCTCTGTCTGTTGGATTGAAACCCAACCTGGTTTGGTCAGGCCGCACCTTAACCGTGTAGCATCTTGAAAGGATCCTATTGACAACGGGTCCACATGCACCAGAATGTGGTCCAAGACCAAGAACCTGCCAAACTGGGGTGTACACGTCAACCCACATTGCCCACCCCGCTCCCAAAATTGGTGGCTTAGCCCAGGTTCTCGCCCTTAGCACTGGTGACATCTGGGTCTGGAAGACTTCATTTGGGGTCCGTCCTGTGCCTTGTAGGACGCTGAGCAGCGTCCCCGGCCTCTTGTGACAACCAAAAATCGTGACATCTAGCAATGTCTCCAGACGTTGCCCTGCTCCCGGCGAAAACCTCTGTGCCTTAGTTTCCCTAACAAATAATCACAAACTGGGTGACTTCAAATGTCAGAAATGTGTCCTTCTGGAGGCCAGAAGTCCAAAGTCACAGCATTGCCAGGGCTGGGTCCTTCTGGAGGCTCTGAGGGAGACTCTGCCCCAGGCCCCTCTCCTCACTTCCGGCCGTGGAGCTGCAGCACTCCAGCCTCAGCCTCTGCTGTCACATGGTGTTCTCCCTGGGTGTCTCTGTGTGTCCTCTCCTCTTCCTATAAGGACACCCTCACTGGATTTAGGGCCCACCCTCGTCCAGTCTGACCTCATCTTAATTTTTAAATTATATCTGCAAAAATCTTATTTCCAAATAAGGCCACATTCCAAGATCTGGGTGGACATGAGTTTGGGGGGGAGGGGACACTCTTCGACCCATTACACCCTGCTTTAGCCCGGTGTGTGTTGGGGGGTCCTCCTCCGGGATGCACATGGAAGGTCACGTGGGGTGCTTTAGAAATACTCAGTGCACAGGCGCCATCGAAGAATCTCAGGAGTGGGGGCCTGGGCCTCTGCATTTTTAGGAAGCACCCCAGGTAACTCTGTGCAGCCAGGGTGTGGCCCCCTCTGCACTTGGTGGGTGGGGGGCCTGTGACGGACCACTTAGCAGCCTTCTGGGGGTGGGGTGGGGGCTGGTCTCTGGCCCCAGTCACTACTTCCCTGGCATCTTGGCCCCAATGCACAACCTCTGTGCCTCTCTGGATGAGCCCCATGGGTGGCTGCCTGGCATCAGCTCCCTGATTTGGATCCTGAGAGCAGCCGTGGGTGGGAGCTGCACCTGCCAGGAACCCGTGGGTGCTGGCCAGGTGAGGACAGCCAGAGCCCCAGGCTGAGCAGGAGGGCTGGGTGCTCCCACGCCAGGCCTCAGGGTCCCACTGCCCTCTCGGGTCAGCTCCAGCTAGTGCTGAAGGTGATCGGCAACACTGGCCTGGGAGCCGCAGGGCTCTTCCCCACGCTGAGCATGTGTGTGTCCCGAGGAGTGGCACCCCGAGATTCGGCTGGGGGTCATCCAGGCCTTCTGGAAGCTTCCCTGCTCTGTGGACGTGAGTGCCTGTGAGTTACTTCCCTGGGGTTGAGATTGGGCAGTGATGGGTCTTGAACACTGTTTGTTAATTCATTTACTCATTTCATTCATACATTCATTGCATGTTTACTGAGCACACACTATGTACCGGGCCCCTGGCCGGGCAGTGGCGTGGACAGGAGTCTGGGTGCCTGTATCCCGTGCAGGAGGCAGGTATTCACCAAATAAACTCACCATTAAGCATATGATTACAAACCACATTCTGTGCTCCCAGCCCTCTAGCGCAGGGGTTTGGCAAACTATGGCCCACGGGCCACACCCAGCCCACCGCCTGCGTTTGTAAATAAAGTTTTATTGGAACACAGTCATGCCTCTCTATTTGCGTATTGTCTGTGGCTGCTTTCCAGCTACGACGGCGGAGCTGAGTCGTTGTGATCAAGAATGTGTGGCCCACAAAGCCAAAAAGATTGAGTAATTGACCTTTGCAGAAGCTGTTTGCCGACCTCTGCACTCAGAGTCAAGGCCAAAGTCCTTACAGTGACCTCCCAGGCCCTTAGTGAGCTGACCTCCGACCCCTCTTTCACCTCTTGACCTCATCTCCTGCTGCTCCCTGCCAGCCGCCCTCCAGCCTCCCTGGACTCCCCATTGCTCCTCAAACATGCCAGGTTCATGTCTGCCCCAGGCCCTTTGCACTTCTTGTTGGGCCTTTGCCCCACGTGTCACCGACCGTAGGTCCTGTAGGTCTTTGCTTAAAAGTCACTTTCGCTGTGAAGCCGCCCTTGGTGGCTTCATTTCCGGGGGCTGCTGCGATAAACCGGGCGGCTGAAACCAACAGAGATTTATGGTCTCGCCTTCTGGAGGCCAGAGGTCTGAAATCGAGGCGTCGGCAGGGCGGGGTGCCCCGGGAAGCCCACGGGAAGCCTCCATCCTTGCCTCTCTCCTGGGTCCGGGTGTGGCCGGCGATCTCGGCCGCCCTGGGTGGTGGCCTGACTCAGTCTCCGCCTCTCTCACGTCAGGCTGTCCTCTCTCTGTGTCTGTCGGTGTCCCTTTCTCCTTCTTGTAAAGACGCCTGTCATACTGGACTAAAGGCTGTCCCTATGCCAGTGTGACCTCATCCCGACTTGCCTAATTCCACCTGTATGACCCCATCCCCAAATAAGGCCATGCTCCGAGCTCCCAGCGTTAGGGCTTCAGCCTCTCCTTATTGGTGGACACGAGTCTACCCTTAGCCCTTGGCTGGTTCGCTGTACCTCCCAGGCCCCCTAAGCCTCCGGGCCTCCTGCCTGCCTCTATCTTTCCTTCTTTAGTGCTTGTCAGCCCCAGATCTATTCAACATTCCATGTGAGCATCTTGCTTGCTGGCTGCCTCTGCCTCCTGGGACCAGAATATAAGCTTCTCGTGGACAGGGGCTGTTTGCCCGTCCACAGCTGTCTCCCGGCAGCTAGCACAGTGCCTGGCACGAAGCAGGGCTTGGTAAATACCTGTGGGATGAGTGGTGGTGTGGCGGCTGCGCTTTGAAAGAAATCAGCAGGGGTTGAGGGAGAGAGTCATGGGGTGGGGGGCGGCTTGCTTAGGTAGGGGCCCAGGAGAGCCAAGATCTATAGAAAGCACCACCTGTGGGATGGGCGCCGGGCTGGTTTTATACATAAAGATTTATTGGGACACAGCCTTGCCTGTCTGTTTATGTATTGTTGTGTATAGAAATGGCCAAGGCTCTGGGTTGCAGTGGGCAGAGGAAAGTGATGGGGAACCCGCACTGCCCCCCACAATGAGGCCCCAGAGAGTGTGTGTCAGGGAGGCCCCCACAAGGGGGGCACTGGCAACACTGGGTCAAGGCGGGGGACCACTTGCCGGAGCGTGGGCAGGTCGGGGGACAGTGCACTACAGGGTGGAGGGGCAGGGTCCTGGAGCCAGCGATCCATGCTCCCCCGCCTGTACCAGACCCCCGAGGGGGATGCTGAGATCCTCGTCAACACTACCTGGCCATGATGAGGGGCTCTGGGCCCAGGTGTGGTGTTCCCAGGCCAGTGAGCATTCCAGAGCCATGTCAGAGTGGGGAGGTGGGGAGCTGGCCTGGGTGCTTCCTGGTGCGTGCAGGTGGAGGGGTCAGAGCACCTGCTCCCTCCACCCCCTAGGGCTCCCCTGTCCCCTTCTCTCTCCTCTGTGCACCCCTTTCCCCTGCTTGGAACTTCCAGTCCTAGTTCCTCCACTGGATGACCTTGGAGAAGTCACTTCTCCCTGGGCCTCAGTTTCCTCCTCTGTAAAATGGGTGAGAGTCCCTGACCCCTGAGGCCCCTTCTAGCTCTGGCTGGGTCATGGCACAGAACCCAAAAGAGAGACCCGAGCCAGAGGTGAGGCAGCGTCTGTGAATCTCAGACCCCTTCTGGGCTCAGAGAGTTGCCTTTAAGCCGGGGGCCCCTGGGCAGAGTTCCCAAACCCCAAAGCCATCACTTGAAAAAATAAGTTCAACTGACTTTTTTTTTTCCCCATAAAAACTGTGGGTTTTATGGGTTTTTCCCATAACTAGTGGGTGAAGGGCCTGGAGCCTGATCCCCTGAGTTCAGATCCCATCTCAGCCACTTCCTACCCAGGTGCACTTGGACAGGTTACCTCTGTGAGCCTGTGTTTCTGCATCTGTGAGCTTAAGCTGACTCCATGCACAGAGACATTTAGAACTTTGTTAAGTGCTGAATGCATGACTGTTGCTTTAATGTTGTTATTATTGTACTACAGCCAGACGGTCAGAATTTCAAGGCATATGGTGAGGTGTAAATGGAAAGTTAAATTCTTCCTTTCACCTCCTCTTCTAGCCCCAAGTCCTGTGTCCTGAAGGCACTTGCTGGGCAGCCCATCAAAACTTGTAATGCATAGATGAACAGACACCCATCTCTCCTTAACAGCAGCAACTCAGAGTCACATTGTATGTCCTATTGTGCTTCTTGCTTTTTACCTTCCCTTGTCAGGGCCTGTGGGCTCCCACCTAAGGCTGCATGTTTTTCCCCTGGGAGCTTGTGCCAGAATGCATTTTACTGGTTGCCCTACCGATGGGCATATAGGTTGTTTCTAGTCTGTTTCCAATAGAAACAACCAAAATGCACCTCCACCTTTGGGCCCTTGGGAGCCTCTAAGTAAATTCCCTGGAAAGAAATTGCTGAGGCAAAGGGCATGCACATTTCAAAGCCAGAGATGATGTTGCTAAATTACCTTCTGAAGAAACGGCACTAGGAGAAGATGCACCTCTTTCCATTGGCAATTTCAGGCATGGGGTGAGATGGGTGGTAGGTGGGGTTGGGGAGGGGGCTGCTCTTGTAACCTTGTCAGCCAAGGTGCTCAGTCTCAATGGAGGCTCTGTTTTGCCTGGTGCGAGTAAGTGGGCATCTTATCCTACAATAGCCAGTCTCGGCTCTGTTCCATGATGGACTGTTCTAGAAGCTCTCTGCTGGGCCACCCAAGAAGGTTGGGTATAAACATTTTTTTCTTAGAATCCATTTCCCTTTAGTCTATCATTTTATCACTTTTGTTAAAGACTCACATCCCAAGAAAGATTTTACACAAGCACAGGCATGAATGCCAACAGCTCTTTGGCCTCAGTATCGGGGATACAGTAGGGAGTGGTGGGGACTGTGGCAGATGGGGAAGCACATGACTCAGCCCAAAGTGGCAGCCACTGCTCAGCTCTGGCCACTTGCTGCCCCTTATTGAGGGGTCGGGGATAGGAGAGCAGCCCCAGCATTCCTTGTTTTAGAGAAACCAGAGATACGGATTTTACACAAAGTCTCCCAATTTTCAAAGGTTGAAAAATAATTCAATTTTGAAAACAAATCTACATTGCATGAAAAATGAGGAAGAACTGAGAGGCTGGTCCAGACCAGAGGAGGCCAGGGAGACGTGACAACAAAATGCAGTGTGGGATCCGAGGTGGGATGTGGGGACAGAGAGGACACTAGTGGTAAAACTGGTGACATCCAAATAAAGCCTGGAGTTGAGTTAATCATAATATACCAATGTCGGCTTTGTAGTTTCCTCCACGCACAGTGGGGATGCAAGACGTTAACAACAGGGGATACAGGCAAGGGGGGCTTGGGAGTCGCTGAACTGCCTTTGCAACTTTTTTGTAAATCTAAAATTATTCTAAAATAAGTTTATTAAAACATATGCATGCACACACGTGCACACTCATGCACACACATACACACTGCATTGGGTATTGGTTAGTATCATGCAGGTCAAAGAAAACACACCCGTGGGTGGGATTCAGCCCATGGCCATGCTTTTTGCGAGTCCTGTTCCAGACCCCACAAGTTCTTGACCTCCTTTCACTCCAGCTCCCCCTGCCCCTTCCCAAAGCCCAGGTACCTTGGCCCTGCTCACCAGTCTGGGATCCCCGCCAGGTGGCTCGGAGGCACAGGCAGCGGTAGGCGCTGCAGTGTGAGCTGAGCATGAAGGTGTTTGGGCAGGAGCTGAGCTTTGTGAACTGCAGGGCAATGGGGACCCCCAGGAAGCGCCAGTCCCTGAACCTGGCCGAGCTCACCATCAAGTTCCTGAAGGCACCACGGGCCCGGCTCTGTCCTCCCTGCCCGGCTGACGCATCCCACCGACACTTCCCCTTTGACACTTCATTTGGAGCCAGGCTGCCTGAGTGCCAATCCCGGCTCCACCGCGTCCCTCCTTGGGCATGCTGCTGAACTCACAGCCTCGGTTTCTGCATCTGTGAAGTGGGGATAATTGCAAAATGTATGTCTACTGCATAGGGTTCTAGCATTAAATGAGATATTTCAGTACAGTGCTTAGCATGTGCCTGAGCCTCTCTTTGACCCTGGACCCCTGACCTCTGACCTTTTCTTCTTTTGTGAGGTCAAGGAAGAGGTGACTGAGAGCTGAAGGTTTAGAAGTGTGGGGCTTCTTCTCTCTGGAAGAGGGGTTGTCAATCTTTAGTGCCCAGCTGTGTTTCCAAGACAGCTGGCTCCCTCAAGAAAGCTCCATTCCCCTCTCTACGGGCACCCCAAGTCAGAGGCGCCAAGGGACGCTGGGGCAGACGTCAGCTACAGCTGGCCCCAGAGGACGTTCCGGCTCAAGCTTCTCCATCCCGAGAAGAAAACTGAGCTGGAAGGTAATGGGAACACATGTCCCTGTTTGCCGAGCCCCTTGCTGTGCACCAGAGGCAGGACGTGCACCTGTGGCATGATCACTGGGGGCCTCCCCTCCCTGACTGTCTGAGGTCGGCACTAGATCCAGCTCCTTTTTTTGGACAATCTCAGAGGTTGAAAAACGGTCAGGGTTTCCCTGGCCAACGCAGGGGCAGGCCCAGGATATTGGACCCTGGTCAAAACTCTCATTTTGCGCCCCCAGGAAAGATCGAGGCTCTCGGGAGTGCCCGCATGGGCCACCCGGAACTGATGTCTGCTACGTCCGGGTTTGCTCCACATCCTCCTCCTTCTCCATCTCAGGCACCTGCCACCTCCCTGGCATTTCCGACCCCCATCCCGGAGTCTTCACTCAACAATCGCCACCTCCTTTGGGCTTTCAGCAATTCCCCCACTTCTGCTTTGCTAGTAACATTTTTAGTTCTTGTTACCCAGGAAAGAATAAAGAAGAGACAAATGGCCTTAAATCCCACCTCCCCAAATCCTATTAATGCTTAAAATTGATAGTAGTAATAGCCCAGGAACATGTTTAAAAAAAATTTAGAGTATGGAAAGGTACAAAATGTCAAGTAAAAGCCTTGCCTCTCCCACCTTTCCAGGAGAAACGATGCACACACCAGGCTATATATCTGCAAAACTTTTTAGTTGTGTGTGTGAGTGTGTGTGTGTGTGTGTGTGTGTGTGTGTGTTTTAAACTGGAAGGATCACACTGCATTCTTTTGTTTGAACCTTGCTTTTTTTTTTTTAATTCAAAATTTTTTCTGGGCAGCTTTTTATACCAGTGCATGCCGGTACAACTTCAATTTCATTTAGTTTTTAAAAAATAGACAATGCATTGAAATGATTCAAAAGATATGAAAGGGCATAGAACCCTGGAACTGTTAAAGAGACTCTGGAGACTGGTCAACCTGTGGGCTGCGGTGTTGATGGCCACCTCTCCAGACGTCACAGGTGCCCCCAACAGTGGTGGCAGCAGACTACCCAGCCAGCTGAGAACTGCAAAGGAAGATATTTCAATAAAGGATCAGTTGACAGCCAGTAATAAAATAAAATGAAAAATTAGTCCTTCGGTTGTCCTAGCCACATTTCAAGGGCTCAATAGCCAGCCGTGGCTAGTGGTTTCCCTATTGGACAGTGGAGATGATGGGAAATTTATTTCCATCATTGCAGACCCCTTCCACCTACCTCAGCTCCACAGGCCCCTCATCACGCCAACCCTGAGAGGTTTTTTGGTGATTCCTTTCAGAGATAATCTATGCAAATACCCAGCAAATGGGTACGGACATATTTCCCCCACCTCTTGCAAAATGCATTTTGAGTGTCTGCGTGATATTCTTTGGAATGGAATTTATTTAGCCAATTCCCTAGTGAAGGGCTCTGATAAATATGTACCGTGCATACCCTTCTCTCTGCAGGGTGAATTCCTAGCAGTGAAATTGCTGGACCAAAGGGGGTGTGCATTTTGAATTTATTGGTACTTTTCACGGGATCTTAACCAGGGGTTCTGGAAGCCCCTGAAATTGGATGCAGGATTTCTGAGTCTGTCCGTCCTTCTGGGGACAGGGCTTAAAACTTTCATCCCATTCTCAAGCGGATCTGTGACTCTCCAATGGGTAAAACCCAATGGCTTTAGAGTTGCCTTTTGTCAAGCCAGACCTCTGGACATCTCTGCCCTCTGGGACTGATTCAGGTTCCAGAGCCTTCTCAGGGAGATCCAGAGTTGGGGGTGTTAAGGCAAGGCTGGGTGCTGTTTAGCTGCATAAAGACATGCCCCACTCTCAGCTCTTCTCTCTGGGTGGGGAGAAAACCAGGGGTTGGGGAGAGCAGTCTTCCTCTCCAGGTTGGGGGCTGCCTGAGGGCGGAGATCTGCAAATTGTTTTCAGGACTCCCCAGAGGCTGGCTCTTCCACTTGTTGGCTAAATGCACAAACGCTAATTGCTTGCATCTCCTGCTAGATGGCTCTGAGGCTCCCCGGGAAGCTGTCAGCAGTCTGGAAGTACGTGCCTTTAGGGAAACTGTTCCCCCCTCCCCAGACCCATCTCTACAGCGGAAACAGCTAGAGCTTCCCCAAGCCTGTTCAGGGGTGGCCCTCGCTCCAGGTACCCTGACTCAGTCCTCTTAGAAATCCCAGGTGGGATGGGGAAACCGAGGCAGATGAGCTCATGAATACAAAGTGGCAGAGCTGGGTTCAACGGGGCCCAAGCTTTATGGGGTTGAAGAATGGCGGGGGTGTGTTGTATTTAATTGGCCTCCGTCAGGCCTGTCGCTACAGGGTGATCCTAAGTCCCAGGTGGCCCAGGACAGCCCGGTTGACGCCCATTGACCCAGGACCATTATGTCTGGGGTTCCCTTTACCTGTTAATGTCCCGGTTTGGGTGAGACCGTCTACGATCACCCCATTCTCTGGCCCTGCTTTGAGAAAACCCTGGCCCACTCTGAGAAGCCTCTGATATAGACCAGATAAAAGCATCGCCAAGACATACCATTAAGTGGGGGAGCAGGGTGCAGAGCCAGAGAAGTGGGGAGCTGGTGGGGCGCCGGGTGCAGAGCTGAACAGGCATCTATTTGTTTAGAAGGAACTGGGAGCCAGCATGTGTAAACTCGTGTCTGCATGCACACACACATGCACACACAGATTCAAGTGTACGCTCAGGTCGCCTCTCTCTTTTTAATATTTTTTTTATTAGAGAAGTTGTGGATTTACAGAAAAATCATGCAGAAAATACAGAGTTCCCATATACCACCTGTTTGAGTTTCCTAAGCTGCTCAAAGTGAATACCATGAAATGGGTCGGGGTAAACAATGGGAACTTATTAGCTTATGGTTTGGGGGCTAAAAGAACGTCCAAATCGAGGTGCCATCCAGGCAATGACCTTTGGAAATAAAGGTCTCCCGGAAGACTGTGGCGTTCTGGGGCCGACTGCCTGCGATCCTTGGTCCTTAGGTTGTCACATGACAAGGCACATGGCGGCGTCTCCTGGTCTCTCTTCTCTTTCACGTTCTGTTGACGTTCAGCTCTGGCTGCTCCATGCATGGCTTTCTCTCTCTCTGTCTGCATTTCATTCTTTGTAAAGGGCTCCAGTAAGAGGATTAAGACCCATCCTGAATGAGTTGGGCGCACCTGAAGTCACCTCATCAAAAGGTCCTACTTACCCTGGGTTCACACCCACAGGAATGGATTAACTTTAAGAACATGTTTTTTCTGGGGTACATACAGCTCCAAACCACCACACCATCCCTGTTGACATCTTACATGAGTGTGGTCCCTTTGTTACAAATAATAAAAAATATTATTATAATTGTACCATTAACTATGGTATGTAGTTTATATGAAAGGTTGCTGTTTGTGTTGTACAGTCCTATGGTGTTGTTTTTCTACTATTTTTATTCTGGTAACTTATATACAACCTATAATTTCCCATTTTAACCACTTTCCCTGGTGTTAATTATATTCACAATGTTGGGCTACCATCACTACCAGCCATAACCAAAACCTTCCCGTCACCCCAAACACTCTATACTTATTAAGCATTAACTCCCCGTTTCTACCCCACCCTCTAACTTGTGTTCTAGATTCTGACTCTGTGAATTTGCATATTCTAATTATTTCATGTAAATGAGATCACACAATATTTCTTCTTTTTTTTTTTTTACATTTTCATAGCAGTTTTATTTGTAAAAGACAAAAACTGGAATCATCCCAGATGTCCTTTAGCTGGCAAAAAGTTAAAAACTATGGTACATACACACACAACAACAACTTGTGAGAAATCTCCACGGAATCATGCTGAGAAAAAAAAAGACAATCCCAAAAGATTACATATTGTATGATTCCATTTATATAATCTTTTTGAAATGACAGTGTGCCGGTTTGAGTGTATTGTGTCCCCCAAATGCCATTATCTTTGTGGTCTTGTGTGGGGCAAACGTTTTTGGTGCTGGTTGGATTTGCTTGGAATGTGCCCCACCCAGCTGTGGGAGATGATTCTGATGAGATGTTCCCATGGAGGTGTGGCCCCACCCATTCAGGGTGGGCCTTGATCCGTGGAGCTATATAAAGGAGCTGACTCAAAGAAAGGAAACTGAGTGCAGCTGGGAGTGATGTTTTAAAGAGGAGCAAGCTTGCTGGAGAGGAACATCCTGGGAGAAAGCCGTTTTGAGGCCGGAGCTTTGGAGCAGACGCCAGCTGCCTTCCCAGCTAGCAGAGGTTTAGCAGACGCTATTGGCCATCCTCTGGTGAAGGTACCCGATTGCTGAGGTGTTACCTTGGACGCTTTGTGGCCTTAAGACTGTAACTGTGTAGTGAAATAAACCCCCATGTTATAAAAGCCTATCCATCTCTGGTGTTTTGCATTCTGCAGCATTAGCAAACTAGGACAGACAGAATTTTTTAAATGCAGGACAAATAGTGGGAAGGAAGAGGTAGAACCATGAACTTACACAGGTGATAAAATTGTAAAGAATTTAACACACACACATATATACACATGAGTACAAGTAAAAGTGGGACAGTCTGGATAATATCAGTAGATTGCGTAATGTGAGCATCCTGGTTGTGATATTATACTATAGTTTTGCAAAATGTTGCCATTGGAGGGAAACCAAGCAAAGTTACTACGGATCTTTCTGTTTTATTTCTTACAACTGCATGTGAGTCTACAGTTATCTCAATAAAAATTTCAATTAAAAAATGTATCCAACATAATTATTTAGGAAGTAAAAAGTAAGAGACTTCTCTCCTTGTTTCCCCCATGCTTACCCTACAGGAGATTGTTAACATTAGAATGTGTATCTTCCCAAGTTTTCCCTCTGCTTACAGTTTTCTAAACCAAAACGGAACTGTGCTATTTATCTGTCTTGGTAGCTTCTTTTGTTCACTTAAAGGCAGACTTCCTTCTGTGGCAGTTAGGGTTGCCAGAAATAGCAGATACAAGCACCGACCACACAAATTAGCAACAGGTAATATTTTAGTATATCTCATATGTGTTGCCATTTTCCTGGTAACTCTTAACAGCAATACACACACCTACTTCTTTTGGAAGGATGGTTGCATGATATTGCACTGCACGATAGTTAGCCTTTGCCTGCTACGATGAGGGGGATCTTTAGACTGGGGATCGTGGCAGCCCAGTGGTCAGAGCCCTCCTTTCCTTAGGGAAAAGGGTGGCACCTGGAGCAGCAGTGGCCCACGTGACCAGAGCACAGCCGTGAGGTCATCGAGCCTAATCATCAACTTTCCCGAGGCTCAGCTGAGGCTTCTTTGTGAATAAATCTCCCAAGGCTCTGCTGAACTATATGAAGCTCTCCTCTTCCTCTTGTTTGCAGAGATTGTTGACTTCCGTTTTTGCTGCCATTGGGAAAAATCCTCTTTTAAGTAAGTCCATAGTTAAAACTCATGGGTAACTTTTTACCTGGCATGTTCTTTGGTCTTGGGGTTGAGCTGGGCTGGAGTAGGAGTGCACCCTTCCCATTAATCCTCAAGATTCTCTTATTTGCATGGTATCTTACATTTTAATTGTTCACACTTTGATATTCAATTCAGCCAACATTAACTGAGAGCTATAGCAGAAAAAGCCAGGGCTTGGGATTCCTCACTGTGTCTTACCAGACACCTGACCTTCTAGAGCCTCAGTTTCCTCATCTGTAAAATGGGATAGGAATACCTCCTCTTCAGAGTTATAATGTCTATACTGCCCCTACTGCAGTGTCTAGCTGATAACAGAAGCTCAGTAAATAAGTCATTGTTTATAGTAATGTTAAGACCCCGTGGTAGGTGCTGAGGGGTAAACAGAATTAAGAAATACATCCCTGAAGTTATCTCATTACTCTTAATTTTGATGTAATTTCAAACCTACTGGAAAGTTGTAATAATAGAACAAGGAACTCCCACCCACCTTTACCCGCATTCACCAACTATCTAAATTTTTCTCCATTATTTTGCCCCATCTCTCTTTCTATTTGTCAATATAAAATTCGTTTTAGGACCCACTTGGAAGTAGGTTGTAGACATGCCTCTTTGCCCCTAAATACTTCAGTGTGTATTCCCAAGGACATAACCACCATTCAATTATCAAAAATCAGGAAATTTAACAAATTCTCCAAGTATTTTTAATAGGCCGTTTTGAGCTGTCTTTTTTGGCAGGACTATAACCCAAAACTTAATTTTGTGTGGCTTTTCAATACCTGTGCATTGAGTGTAAGAATCAGGCATGTTTTGTAGCCTGAGGCCAGCAGGGGTGGTCTTGAAAAGGAAAAGGCCTTGCTATGAGGGCACCTCGAGAGCTGGGACAGCAGCCTTTGTTCGGGTACCCGTGGGTGACGCAGCCACACCTGGTGCTGAGATGCGTGTCCTTCCTTCTGCCACCAGAGAAGCTGCACTGGCACCAAGCCCTGCCAGGCCCGAGACACTCCACTGTTGGCAGAGCGGCCACGCAGGCTTTCTCTGAAACACAAGCCGCTCGTCTCCTTTCCTGCCCGGCCCCCCTCCCAGCTCGAGCCTGGCACACAAGGCCCTTCCGTGGAACCCCCACCACTGCACTTCCTTTTTCTTCTTTATGAGAGAAGTTGTGGGTTTATGGAACAGTCACGCATAAAATACAGGATTCTCATACACCACCCCCACCAACTTCCTGCACTGGAGTGAACATTTGTTACACTGACGAGAGCACAATTTTACAATTGCACTATTAAGTAAAGTCCATGGTTTAACTTGGGGTCCACTGTGTAGTGTAGTTCCATGGAATTTTTCAAAAAAAATTTATTCTGTTACCATATATACAATCTAACATTTCTCCTCTTAATCACATTTAGATATATTTCAGTGCTGTTAATCATGTTCACAATATTGTGCTCCCATCACCACCACCCTAAATGTTTCCATCATTCCAGATAGGAACCTGTACGTTTTAACCCTTCACTTCCCATTCCCTATCCCCACCCCGTTCCCTGGTAACCCGTATTCTAGATTCTGACTCTATGAAGTTGCTTATGCTAATTGTTTCAAATCAGTGAGATCACACAATATTTGTCCTTTTGTGTCTGGCTTATTTCACTCAACATAATGTCCACAAGGATCATCCATGTTGTTGCATGTACCAGGACTTCTTTCCTTTTTATGGCTGAATAATATTCCATTGTGAGTACAGACCACATTTTGCTTATCCTTTCATCTGTTGATGGACGCTTGGGTTGCTTCCATCTTTTTGCAAGTCGAATAAGGCTGCTATGAACATCAGTGTGCAGGTATCTGTTCAAGTTCCTGCTTTCAATTCTTTGGGATATATACCTAAAAGAGAGATTGCTGGGTCATATGGTAATTCTATAGTTAACTTTCTGAGGAACCGTCAAACTATTTTCTACAGTATCTGCACCTTTTTACCTTCCTACCAGTAATGGAGTGTTCCTATTTCTCCACATCCTCTCCAGCACTTGTTGTTTTCCTTTTTTTTTTTTTTTTATTGTTTAATAGTAGGGATTTTAGTGGGTTTGAAATGGTATCTCACTGTGGTTTTAATTTGCATTTCCCTAATGGCTAATGCTATGGAGCATCTTTTCACGTATTTAGTGGCCATTTGTGTATCTTCTTTGGAGAAATGTCTATTCAAGTCTTTTGCCCATTTTTTAATTGAGTCATTTGTCTTTTGTTATTGAAGAAGGATAACTTTTGGGCAACAACATGAAGGACATGGGGAGGGAGCTGGGAAGGGTACTGCAGGCAGAGGGCCAGGCCCATGCCAAGGCCGGGTGTAGAACATGCCTGGAGCGTGAGAAGCACATCCCGAGGCCTGCGTTGCTGGAGCCGAGCAGGAGGGGGTCAGAAAAGAGGAGGGACAGATCGTGTAAGAGTAATCAGGAGACATTTAGTTAATGATCTGCGTGGAAACCATTTACTCTCAGAGATGAGGGAAGACGGCAATTTGTGGTTAAGGAACAACAGCAAAAGCAAGATTTATTTAAAAAAAAAAAGAGGGAGCGCAGTAAACAGCAGGCAGTCTGGGAAGAGGGAGCCTCGTTTTCACATCTTCTGAGTAAATGGGTCAGCTGATGGCCAGCAAAGGGGTCGGCGGGTTGCTCCGCCTGGAGCAGCTGCTGAGAGCGACCGCGATGGCAAGTGTGGTTGTTTATGGCGTCCCTGAGAGCCTTGAGTGCTGAGCTGCGGAGGAGCCAGCCCGTCTGTCCTGGGTCACGCTGCCTGTGTCCTCCTGCCCTCATCTTGTAGCTCTGTAAGGCTCCGGAGGAATCCTTGTTTTCCTTTGCAACTTTGGCTTTTATCCCGAGAAAAGCGGGGTCTCTGTGATCTGACGTGTTTCAAAGGGGTTGCTGGGTCGCCCTGTGGCGAATGGATCTCGGGGGCCTGCGTGGAAGCCGGGAGGTCGCGAGGAGACCCTTGTGGCAGCACAGGCGAGATGGCGAGGGCTCGAGCTGGGGAGACCCGGAGGTGGCAGGAGTGGCTGGATTCCACACTGTTGGCCATGCCGTCAGTCCCACTCCCAGGCGTTTATCCCATAGAACTGAAAGCAGGTGTCAGGAAAAAAACCTTGTACACAAGGTCACAGCAGCATTATTCACAAGAGCCAAAAGGTGGAAACAACCCAACTGTCCACCTACAGAGGAATGGGAAAACAAAAATGTGGCGGATCCACACCGTGGAGTATTACTCAGCCATGAAAAGGGATGGAGCTCTGATACCTGCTACAATGTGGATGAACCTCAGAAACACGATACTAAGTGAAAGAAGCCAGATACAAATGGCCACGTACTGTATGATCTCATTTATCTGAAATTCCAGAAGAGCAAATCCATAGAGACAGAAAGTAGATTAGAAGTTGTGAGGGGCTGGGGGAGGGAGGAATGGGGAATGGCTGCTTCATGGGAATGGGGTTTCCTTTTGGGGTGATGGAAATGTTCTGAAACTAGACAGAGGTGATGGTTGCAAAACAATGTGAAGGTACTAGATGCCACCGAATTGTACATTTCAGAATGATTTTTAAAAAGTGAATTTTATGTTATGTGTCTTTCACCACAGCTTGTAAAAAATGTAATATTTTAAAAATGTGGTCAGATTCTGGACATATTCCCTGACAGACTGGATATGTTCAAATCTGTAGCATAGATGACATATTTGGAAAAATAGAGTTTAAAATATTGGAGGTGGGTTGGGATGGAGGAGAGCTAAACCCTGTCTCCTTCCATCTATCCCAGCTCTTGTCAGGGATGGACCTGCAGGTCGAGCCTGTCCCCGTGGCTGATGTTGGGGTCTTTTCAGGGCCAGAGTGACCTGTGGCTGGTGGCAGGCAGCTGGGCACCACGGTCGAGGCCCAGCTGGAGGCAAAGCTGTGACACTTGGCAGCCCCGTGATCCTCGCTGGCCGTCGCCGCATGGCTGGGCAGCCTCCTGAGTGACCAGGCCCACGTGTCCGGTAGGAGAGAGCCCCACCTCCCACCCCAACCCCTCCTCCCCTTTAGTAATCCCCATCACCCTAACCTCCCCAATATCAACAGCCCCTCTAAGGCAAAGCCCAGGCTCCATATCCATCCATAGCCTCTGCTCAAGCCCCCAGACCCTCCTCCCCTCTGTGGACCCTGGCCTCTCCTGAATCGTAAGACAGCACCTTTCAGACTGTTCTGAAACACTTTTTACCTTTTGACCCCAAGTGCACAGGGTGCCTTTAAAATATCGAGCCCACGGCCTGGCAGGGGCACCAGCCAGTTGTAGCAGATGCCCACTGTGGTCCCGGAGCCAGCCTGGAGGCCCCAGGCTATGCCAGGCAGTAGCTCTGCAGGCTCGTCACAGGGCATGGTTGGGGAGCCTGAGCAAAGGTGGGGGCTGGGGCGGGGGCTCCTGGAGCTGTTAGCCCCTGGCCTGGGCGTTTATTAGTATTTCAACTGGTGCAGCCGTGCCCGTGCTTTCTGGCTGAATGTCAGCATGTACCCTGAAACAGACATTCCATAAGGTGAAATTTACCCGGACTATCCATGATGCAATGTCATTCTTTTCCTCTTTTACCTGTTACGTTATGTTTTATTTATTTATACTTTATTTTAAAATTTTAGCTGGGACTCACAAAATTGACTTTTGGGGTTGCCATTGGTGCAAATTACCCCAGCTGCAGTCCTGATGTGGGAGCTCCCACAAATGGGAGGCCCAGTGGCTGAATCTCTGAGTGGCCCACCTGGCCAGCTCCCACCCCAGGTGGGTCCCCGCTTCCCCTCCTTACTGGTCCCAGCGTGAGGGTGTCATTCCTTGGGTGGCCGGGCCACCTGTCAGGCTTGCCCCTCTCCCGACAGTGGGCTGCAGGCAGTGGCCCTGCACGGGAAGCTTTGCCTGCCAGGGCTCATGGGGCTGTGTGCCCTGGGCCTGCTGCAGCCACAGTGCAGCTGCCTCTGGACCAGCTCCCTGAGGATCAGGTACGGCCTCCTGGGTAAGCTGGATGGGCCAGCCCGGGGCGAGATGGGGGTGGCAGGACCTGTACCCGGCTCCTGGAGCTGGGGCATTATGGTGAAGGTGCCACTGTCGCCATGCCTTTTGAGCCTTGCCACCCTGCTTCTTAGCCAGGTAGTCATTCTGTTGGCTCCAACTGTGACTATGACTGAGCACATGCTCATTAAAAAAAGTGTGTGTGTGTTGGGGGTGGGCAGGCAGGCCTTCACCAGTCTCTTAAAAGCTCCCCATCGACGGGTTCCGACCAGTGACATTGGGCTGAGCTCACCCTCCCCTCCTCGGAGCCATGGTGGAGGCCTGCCTGGAGGAGGAGGGCAGGGCCGGCTGTGTTGACCCGCACAGGTGAGGCGAGGCAGCCGGCATAGGAGTGCAGCACCAGCTAGAAGCTGCAGGTGGAGCGCGGCTTGCAGGGCACCCACCAGCTGCAGCTGGGCCACGAATTCCACCACACGCAGATTCCAGCCTTCAGCCACAGGGAGGGTGCCCGGGCCGGGGTAGGGGGACTGGGGAGCCACATCCCTAGACAGCGACAGGCTCAGGGAAGTGGTGGTTTGAGCACCATGAACTCATCCTGGAAGAGACTGATTTGCTTAAGGTCATGCAGCTGCACAAGGACAGATCTGGGGTTGGAGCATTTATTAAACATCTACTGTATACCCGGCACTGGGGGTTCAGCTGTGAACAGGGAAGCAGCAGACCCCTGCTATTCTGTTGCTGGGTGTGGGCAGAGAGAGACAAAAACCGAATCAACAGAAAACTAATTGCCATGGGTGGTAAATAAAGCAGAGGCCAAAAGAGCATAGTAGAGGGGCTCTAATTTGGATGGGGTTGGGGCAGACTTCTTTGCGGGCAGTAACACTTAAGTTGAACATTAAGATACCAGACAATACCAGCTCCCTGGATGTCTGTTCCCGCAGAGGAAGCACCAAGTGCAAAGGCCCTGGGGCAGGAGGGAGGACGGATCGGTTAAGGAACTGGCAGGGGGCCAGTGAGGCCAGAAGGGTGAGCCAAGGGAGAAGTGGCTGTGCGTTTGTTAATTTTCTTGTTTAAGGTCTGCCTGCTTCATGGGACTGTCACTCCTCGCGGGCAGGGTCTTCAGGCTCATTTACCCCTGGGTACCTGTTGCCCAGCTCTGCTCCTGGCACCTGCCTGGAACTCAGGAAAAGTATGTTCGGTGAATGGATAACGAATGAGCCTGTGTTGCTTTGACCCCTGCCCCAGAGGTAGGTGAGGAGAACGGAGTTCCAGAGCCTGCAGGTGTGAAACACCGATGCATGACGTAGGCTGTCCAGGGAGCTGGGGCCCAAGGCTCCCATGGGTGGATGGGTGGGGGGCAGCAGTCCTGGGTTTACAGGAAGCCGATCAGGGGTCATCTCTCCAGGGCGCCCGGCATGACTGCTGGCTCTTTCAACTTGTTATCTGGGCATGGAAGAGGGTATGGGAAGTGAAGCACTTGCCTCGGGTGCAAAATTTAATGGGGCGTCAAAACTCAGTCATCAAGTCAAATCATATTGCAATGCAGGATTTTACAAAATCAAAATTAATGCCCCCCAAACCTCATGCCTCCCACAAAACCATCTCCCCAGAAAGGCAAGCCGGCATCCCTGGGGCAGGTGGCAGCCAGGATGGCCGGGGACTGGGCGGGTCCCATGGGCCTCCCAGAGGGTGTGACAGTGGTGCGTGTCCCCAGGCCCAGCTCCAGCACGAGGAGGGCTCAGGCCACCTGCACTTGCAGCTGGAGGCGAGCTACGGGAAGCACTGGGACAAGGTCAAAACAAGGGGCACCTCTGGGTCAGCCAGACCTGCGAGAATGACTCGGGCCCCGCCGTGGGCAATTACTTCCCAGAGGTGAGCTCGGCCGCTGCTGCAGGGCCTGTAGCAGGGACGGTGGGAGCTGGGCACCTCCCCTCCATGCCCCTTTGAGCCAGGGCTGCCAGGACGCCGGGAACTAACATTACCTTTCTCACCTCCGTCCCCAGGCTGATTCTCACCTAACTCCATGACCCTGGGTCGGGGTGGGGGTGGGGGTGGGTGAGTGGTTAGGGGCAGGGGTTAGACATTTGCTTGCATGCCACACACTGCCCTAAACTCACCACCAGCCTCTGCCAGCGGGCTTGGGAAATGTGGTTTCCCAACTCGAAAATGCATTTGGAAACAAGGGTTCACTTTTAGAGTTCAGTGAGGGGTGTAGTGGGGTATTCTTTTTGGTAAGTTGGGAAGGGCTGAGGCTTGACAGCTGCACAGCAATTGTACACTTATAAAGTACGTGCTTAACATTTCGTGATTTATTTTTTAAAGTATGCCGATACTACTTGAATAAATTCTCCTTGTGAAAAAAGTAAAGCATTTAAAATAAGGCTAAAATTCCCTCTGGGAGTTCCATCCCCATCCCCCACGGTTAAAGTCTGGAGAGGAGAACTTTCTCTGTCCCGTTGCTCTGAGGACTTGTCAAATGCACTTTGTTTTGTTTGGTGAGTCTTTCCATGCATCCTTCAGCCATGGGTCTTGGAGAACTTTCCGAATCATTTTAGAAAAACCTGCTCTATTCTTTTAAACAGCTCTGTAGTCGTCCATATGTGGCCATGCTGCATTTTATTTAGCCATTTCCCTCTTGGTGGTTTCTAATAGTGCACGCCTGAGTGTCCTTGGGCAGGCCTCTGGGGGCAGATGTCGCAGTGTGGAATTTCTAGGGTTATGGAATTTGTGTGTTGTTAATTTGCTGGCTTTTGTCAATTTGCCCTCCAAACTGGCTTTACCCATCACTCGCCTTCCAACAATAGCAGCTCCTCATATTTTCAGCAACGCTTGATTTTTACCACTTCAAAAATATTGCGAATCTGAGTAGAAAATGATATCTTGTTTGCATCTCCCTTGTTCCTTAATAAAGGCTAAATGGCAAGCTTCTTTTCTTACATTTATCCCACCATTTGCATTATCCTTTCTGTGAAGTGCTTTTTCGTATCGTTTGCCATTTAAAGATATCAGCTAGCTTTGAACTTTTTTAAAGCAGCTTTATTGAGATATAGTCACATATCATACAATCCATCCAAAGTATACAATTGGTTGTTCAGAGCATCATCACATAGTTGTACATTCATCATCACAATCAATTTTAGAACATTTTCGTTATTAAAAGAAAAAAATAACCCAAACATCCCATGCCCGTTTCCCCCCACTATTATTTACCCAGTGTGGTACATTTGTTATTGTCAATGGAAGAATATTAAAATATTACTGTCAACTATAGTCTGTAATTTGCAGTCGGTGCATTTTCCCCCATATACCCCTCTATTATTAACTCCTTGTAATAGTAAGGTACATTTGTTATAGGTCATGAAAGAACATTTTTATGTTTGTACTATTAATCACAGTCATCGCCCACCACAGGGTTTACTGTTACGAAGTCCCTTGTTTTATTCTCCAACGTTCCCTCTAGTGACATACATGACCCTAAACTTACCCTTTCAGCCACAATCATACACATAATTCAGTGCTGTTAATTACACTCAACATAATGTGCTACCATCACCTCTACCTGTTTCCAAACATTTAAATTCAACCTGGTTAAAAATTCTGCACACGTTAAGTATCTGCTCCCCCATTCTCTACCCTTATTCTATTTCCTGGTAACCTATATTCTAGATTTTAACTCTATGAGTTTACTTATTATAATTAGCTCATATTCGTGAGATCATACAATATTTGTACTGTCTAACTTATAAAACTCAACATAATGTCCTCAAATTTCATCCATGTTGTCGCACGCTTTAGGACTTCATTCCTTCTTTTTTTTTTTTTTTTTTTTAATCATCATTTTATTGAGATATATTCACATACCACGCAGTCATACAAAACAAATCGTACTTTCGATTGTTTACAGTACCATTACATAGTTGTACATTCATCACCTAAATCAATCCCTGATACCTTCATTAGCACACACACAAAAATAACAAGAATAATAATTAGAGTGAAAAAGAGCAATTGAAGTAAAAAAGAACACTGGGTACCTTTGTCTGTTTGTTTCCTTCCCCTACTTTTCTACACATCCATCCATAAACTAGACAAAGTGGAGTTTGGTCCTTATGGCTTTCCCAATCCCATTGTCACCCCTCATAAGCTACATTTTTATACAACTGTCTTCGAGATTCATGGGTTCTGGGTTGTAGTTTGATAGTTCCAGGTATCCACCACCAGCTACCCCAATTCTTTAGAACCTAAAAAGGGTTGTCTAAAGTGTGCGTAAGAGTGCCCACCAGAGTGATCTCTCGGCTCGTTTTGGAATCTCTCTGCCACTGAAGCTTATTTCATTTCCTTTCACATCCCCCTTTTGGTCAAGAAGATGTTCTCCGTCCCACGATGCCGGGTCTACATTCCTCCCCGGGAGTCATATTCCACGTTGCCAGGGAGATTCACTCCCCTGGGTGTCACTTCATTCCTTCTTAACTGCTGAATAATATTCCATACTATTTGTATGCATATATCTCAATTTATTCATTCATCCATCGGTTGGTGGACATTTGGGTTGTTTCCAACATTTGGCAATTGTGAATAATGCCACTGTAAACATCAGTGTGCAAATGTCTGTTCACATCCCTGCTTTGAGTTCTTCTGGGTATACACTTAGTAGCGGAATTGCCAGATCATATGGCAATTCTATACTTAGCTTCCTGAAAAACCTCCACACTGTCTGCACCATTCTACATTCCCACCAGCAGTGAATGAGTGTTCCTATTTCTCCACATCCTTTCCAACACTTATAGTTTTCTTTTTGACTATAGTAGGTGTAACATAATAACTCATTTTGATTTTGATTTGTGTTTCCCTGATAGCTAGTGATGTTGAGCATCTTTTCATGTGCTTTTTAGCCATTTGTATTTCCTCTTTGGAAAAATGTCTATTCACATCTTTTGCCCATTTTTTTAATTGGGTTGTTTGTCTTTTTATTGTTGAGTTGTAGGAGATAGCTTGACTTTTTTTTTTGTGGTGGGAGTTCTTTATTCTGGATATTAATTCTTTTCATATTTGGTGGAAATAATTATTATAATTTGCTGCTCATATTTTATCTTTATTCATGGTGTCTTTTGTCATTCAAAAGTTTTAAAGTTTATCCAGTTGATCAATGGTTTCTTTTTTTCTTCTGCTTTTTGTGTCTGTTTTGAGACGTTTTCACTATTCATTATGTCTACCTGCTATACCAGGTTTCTGATCATTCTTTGACCTTCTGTTCCCTCTGTGTGTTTGCCTGTTTGTATTTTCGTTATGTGCTGTATCCATTTGGAATGTCATTTTGGCTGCTAATAACAGAGACCCTCAAAATAGTGGCTTCAACAAACTCAGAAAGCCAAGACAATCTTGAAAAAGAAGAACAAAGTAGGAGGACTCATGCTTCCAGCCTGCAAAACATACTGCAAAGCTATAGTGATGAAGGCAGTGTGGTGCTGGCACAAGGACAGACATCTGGGTCAGGGGCATAAAATTGAAAGTCCAGAAATAAACCCTCAGATTTACAGTCAGTGTAGTTTTGACAGGGATGCTATGATCATTCAATCAGGGGAAAATAGTCCTTACAACAAATGCTGCTGGGACAAATGAATAGTCACATGGAAAGAATGAAGTTGGACCCCTACCTCACACCATATACAAAAATCAACCCCAAATGGATCATAGACCCAAATTTAAAGGCTAAAACTATAAAACTCAGAAGGAAATGTAAGAGTAAATCTTCATGATCTTAAATTTTTCTTAAAATTTCTCAAAACCCAACCAACAAAGGGAAAAATAGATTCCATCAAAATTGAACACTTTTGTGCTTCAAAGGATACTAACTATGCCGGTTTGAATGTATTGTGTCCCCCAAATGCCATTATCTTTGTGATCTTGTGGGGCAGACAGAATAGTGGGGATTAAGTTGGAATGTTTGGATTAGGTTGTTTGCATGGAGATGTGCCCCACCCAGCTGTGGGAGGTGACTCTGGTGGGATACTCCCATGGAGGTGTGGCCCCACCCATTCGGGGTGGGCCTTGATCAGTGGAGCCATATAAAACATGCTGACTCAAAGAGACTAAACGCAATGCAGCTGTGAGTGACGTTTTGAAGAAGAGCAAGCTTGCTAGAGAGGAATGTCCTGGGAGAAAGCCATTTTGAAACCAGAACTTTGGAGCAGACGCCAGCCATGTGCCTTCCCAGCTAACAGAGGTTTTCCGGACGCCATTGGCCATCCTCCAGTGAAGGTACCTGATTACTGATGTGTTACCTTGGACACTTTATGGCCTTAAGACTGTAACTGTGTAGTGAAATAAACCCCCATTTTATAAAAGCCTGTCCATCTCTGGTGTTTTGCATTCTGCAGCATTAGCAAACTAGGACACTAACTAAAAAGACAATCTGTAGATTGGGATAAAACATTTGCAAATCACATATTTGATAAGGAACTTGTATCCAGAATTTATAAAGAACTCTTACAACTCAACAATAAAAGGCAAATAACCCACTTTTAAAATGTACATAGGATCTGAATAGAAATTTCTCTAAAGAAGGTATACAAATGACCAATAAGCATATGAAAAGATACTCCACATCATTAGTCATTAGGGAAATGCAAATCAAAACCACAATGAGATACCATTTTACACTCTCTAGGATTGCTAAAATAAAAAAGACAATAGCGAGTGTTTGTGAGGATGTGGAGTGATTGGAACCCTCATACATTGTCAGTGGGATTATAGAATGGTACAGCTGCTTTGGAAAACAATTTAGCAGTTCCTCAAAATGTTAAACATAGAGTATAATATATGTCAGAAATTCCACTCCTAGATTCCCAAGAGAATTGAAAACATATGTCTACCCCAAAACTTGTACACGGATGTTCACAGCAGCATTTTTTATGGTAGCCCAAAAGTGGAAACAAACCAAATGTTCATCAGCAGATGAATGGATAAACAAAATGTAGCTTAGGGAATGGAATATTATTTGGCAATATAAAAGGAATGGAGTTCTGATCCATGCTACAATGTGGATGAACCTTGAAAACATTATGCTGAGTGACAGAAGCCAGGCACAAAAGGCCACGTATTATGTGATTCCATTTATATGAAATGTCCAGAATAGGTAAATCCATAGAGACAGAAAGTAGTTAGTTAGAGGAGGGGGAAATGGGGAGCAATTGCTAATGAGTACAGGATTTCTTTTGGGGTGATGAAATATTCTAAAATTAGATGGTGATGATTTCACAACTCTGAATAGACAATAAACCACTGAATTGCATACTTTGAAGGATGGATGTTATGGTATGTGCATTATATCTCAATAAAACTGTTATTATTTTTAACAACAGAATAACCTGCAATTATATCCACATTGGGGTGGAGAAGTATCAGTCAGAGGCAAGCACAAGGCATGGAGGGAAAGGAGGGTGGGTTCAGTACAGGTGGAGGAAGAGACATCAGGGGACATGCACACCAGGATACAGTGCGCACGGAGGCCAGCTGGTTGAAACTCCGCAGTGTGTGTGACGGGGAAATTCTGTGTCCCAGCCTGGTCAGCCCAAGAGCACCAGGGACAACCTGTGATCCAACAGATTCAGGTTAATTGACTCACTGCAAGAAAGAAGAGGACACACCAGAGGAATTGTGGGACGTCTCACCAGACAAAGGAACAGAGGCAATTATTATAGGATTTGGGAAAGTGAGGAGTTAAGGTGAAATGTATAATGAAGCAGAGTTTTGGTAGTGGTGCTGTGTTTATATGAATCAACATCAGGTCTGACCTGCAATGTGGCCCCCAGGTTCCTGTTTCCTTGGAAACTACAAATTTATAAGATAGATGTGGAATATTGTGTCCAGAAAACCTTTATGGGAAGCCCTGCCCCTGGGTTGGAAATTGAACCTGCGTCTCTGTGTCAAAGTGACTTAGATCCTCCAGGCAAGAGCGGTATGTCACATTCTCACTAGTAGCATTTCCAACAATGAAGTTTCTGGAAGTTAATGATGTTATAGAATAAACTTTCTCAGTGGGTGAAAAAGGTAGTACGTACTCAACAGAGGGAGTTGTCATGACACTGTACAGCTCTGGCAAATCCTTCAAAGGATCATTGTTTCCTGTTAACTTTGCAACTGGCCTTATCTGTGTGCTATTCCAGCCTGATGAATGACTGGACAGGGTTTTCCTTTCTCATCCGAACTGTTAGAGAATAAAAGTTGAGGTGTGCAACGGCAGGGGTTGCAGCTGGGGTAGTGGGTGGGGGCAGATCTGAACAGCCAGGTAGCTCCGGCTGACCCCTTAGCTCGTGGCAAAGATCCAGCAGAACCTTCTAGACCGGGGGCAGCATGTTCTGATTAGCATCTTGGGTGGGGGCCTTTTTCTAGTTTGAGCTGCAGGTGCCCAAGTGGCAGGTGGATTACCGGACCCAGCTGCATCACCTGTGCCTCCACCAGCCCACCTGAATGTGCAGTACATCGGGAGGCTGTGCAAGGACACGCCCCAGGCCGCCTCGTGGAAGTGGGAAGGTGAGTGTCGGCCTCGAAGCCCGCTCGGCCCGCAGTTCGGATTGCTCCAGGCCTTTGATCAAGCTTTTTTTCCCTCTGGTTTTGCCTGGCAAACTCCTCCATATCTTTCAAGACACAACCTTGCCCTGTCTCACGGCATTTAGAATTACATCCTGACTTCTCGCCCTGAATAAAGCTCTACGTGATCAGGCCATGCCTCCTTCTCTGACCTCATCTTACCTGACTGTCCCCATCATCCATTGTCCTGCAGCCACACTGGTCTCTTTTCTGCTCCCCAAACATACCAACACACCCCAGGGCCTCGCCTGCTCCCTGGAATACTTTCTCTTATTTGAAAAAAAAGAAATGGATTTACCATAGTTTGCCCTTTGAATTAATTTCTAATCAAAGTTATACATATGCATGGTTTAAAAAGTGAATTCGACTCTGAGTTGGTATTTGCTGAAGCTGGTGATTGTTACATGAGACCCCATGTACTGTGCTCTCTACTTGAAATTTTTCCCCCTGAAATTTCTAAAATAAAGTACAGAACAAAAACGAGAATCCTCTGCTCCGCATCTTTCTACCCCAATTCTTGCTTAATAAAGCATTCACTATAAATTCTTTTCACTGTTCCTTTTGTCATTTACCTTCCATCTTTTCAAATAATGTAATCATGCTGCTGTTTCTTAATTTTTCTGTTTTAGGCATTTTCCATAGATGTCTTACTAGAGAGGATGAGAGTTTAACTCTCTTACACCAATGCTTTTCAAACATCTGTTTCCCTCCAGCCTCCTAAAAAAGTTACATTTTGTTAAATCAGTATTCAATATTTACATAACTGCGACTCTAAAAATGTTCTTTATAGCTGAGACATGTGATATACTGATTGCAACTTTTTATTTTTCCTGGAGTTGTAAATGCCTTTCTCCCCATCTGATTAATTTTCTATTTTCTATTACTGATATTATTATTTCTAGAATTTTCAGCAACATTTCAAAACCTCTCCAGATGGTTAAATATATACACATAAAGTTTATTGAGAAGGCTCTGTCCTTCTCCAATCAAGACTGGTGGCACTGCCATAGTCCACAGGCCTCCTTCACTGTCATCCTGGGAAACCCTTTCCCTTCTCTGGGTCACAGGCCCTGTTTCTTTCACCTCGTGTCATCATCTTTCTTGGTTTACTCTTTTGTTCTGTTGGAGCGCATCCTCTAGTAGCTTTTGAGAAAGGATACATAGGAAGTAAACATTCTGAGACCCTGGGCTGAGTGATTTGGCTGAGTAGAGACTTCTAGATTGGAAACAATTTTCCCCTGGAATTTTGAAGGCTTAGCTCCATTGTCATTTTGAATTAGTTGAGTGATCTGATGCCATTTCTGACCCATGATCCTTTGTACATGACCCTTTTCTTTTAGCAGCATCTCTTTGTTCCTGGTGGTGTAAAATCTCATGAAGATGTGCCTTGGTGTAGAAGGATTTCCATCCCTTGTACTGGCACTTGGCATGCACAGCCCTTTCTATTTGGAAACATCACTGGGGTTAATACAATATTCTTGTACAATTTCTTTGAGGATTTCCTTTCCTCTGTGAAATTCCTGCTGGCCAGATTTTTGGTCCTTGGAAACTGGGCCTCTAGTTGTTGTACATTTTCTCTCATTTGTTCCATCTCTTGAGGGCCAGTTTCTCAACCTCATCTGCCAGCCCTTCAACTGATATTTTTATTTTGGCTATTGAATATTTCCAAGACGTCTCTCTTTGCTCCTGAAAGCTCCGTTCTTGTAGCATCTTGTTCCATGGATGCAATATCTTCTCTTACTTCTCTAAGAGTTTACGTTATAGAATTGGAGTGGGGTTGTTTATCTGTTCCCCCCGAGCTTCATTTTTCTTTTTGTTTCTGTCTTCCCTGCTAGAGGAAATGTCCAGAGTTTCTTTGGTACATGTCCAGGTTTCAGAGAAAGCTACTCAGTCCTTGTTTGGAAGGAGGTGCCGTGTGTGCTTTAGTCCATGGGGAGTACGTGTTGACCAGTGGGCTTCCCTGCCAAGGATTGGGTGGGGACCTGGCTCTCCTTGGGGACCCTCTTTTCTTTTCAATTATCCTATTCTATGGAGTGATTATCCCATCTCCTGCCAAGAGGGGAAGAGGTGGACCCAGAGACTGGGCTACTCTCTCTTCAGCCTTGCCCTATTTTTTAACTTGTAGCTCACCTGCAGCCCTGGCTGTGCCCCGTGCCCCTGCATCCAAGCCTCTCTACCTCAGTTTCCCCGGAGGGTTAATCTCCCATCTCCACCAGGAGTGGGTTGCCCTCCCCTTTGACCAACTCCTACTTATCTCTCAGGTCTCAGCTAAATTGCCACTTCCTCGTGGAAGCCGTCACCAACCTGCCCCATCTTAATCAAAGTCCTCTTTATTTTTCCTTCGTAGCACTCGCCATGTTGTACTTCGATACTCATTTATGCATCTCCTTCTTGAAGATCTGTCCCTTCCTCCTCTACCACCTCCAGACCACAGGCTCCACGAGGGCCGTGACTGTGCCTGCCTGTCCACTGCCAAATCCCAGGTGCCTCGAGCAATACTTGTTGAATTGATCCCTGAATTAATTGGAGTTCTCATCAAAAAATAGGAGGGGCATTCTGCAACCTAGCTGAGTTCATCGTGGAGGGGCCACCTGAATGTCAACTTTACGATGATGGTGATGGTATTTACCCTTTCGTGAGTGTCCACTTTGTCCCAATACCCAGCAGTCAGTGCTGTTCTACCCATTTTACAGATGATGGAAGGACACACTCACAGTGACACAGCTGGGAGGAGAGCTGTTTATTACTACACTGCCCCCTGCCAGCTTCTCCCAACCCCTGCCTCCTGTTCTATTTTCAACATTTTATTATGAAAACATTTCCAGCACACAGAAATGTTGAAAGGCATGTATAGCAACACCCACTTACTGTCCTCCAAGATTCCCCCATTAATGTTTCCTCTGCTTGCTTTTTCACATCTCTCCACCTAAACATCTGTCTCATTTTTCAGCACAATTCAAAGTAAATTATAGACATTTCATTCCTAAACCTTCCAGCATGCACATCCTTAACTAATCTCTAGGATATCATTTGATGAGGTTTTTTTTAATGTAAATTGATTTTTTCTTTATTTTTTAAAAAGTATGGTAACATATATAACAAAATTCACCATTTTTGCCATTTCAAATGTACCATTCAGTGGCCTTAATTCCATTCACAATGTTGTAAAACCATCACCACTGATTTCCAGAATTTTCATCCCCCCAAACAGAAATTCTGTCCCCATTAAGCAATAATTCCCCATTCCCTTCCCTCCAGGCCCTGGTACCCTCTAATCTACTCTCTGCCTCTATGAATTCGCTTATTCTAGACATTTCGTATAAGTGGAATACTTGTCCTTTGTGTCTGGCTTATTTCACTTGACATAACGTGTTCATGGTTCATCTGTGTTGTAACATTAACCATTTGATGCATTTTGACAGGTGCGGACACCTGTGTAAAGGAAAACCCTGTCAAGATTCATAATATCACCATCATTCCAGAAAGTTCCCCATGCTCCATCCCTGAGAACCCATGGTGTCCAGGAGGAGAAAACTGGGGCCTTTTATCACCTGCTGGAAGCCCCTCCCGCCCACAGCCCTCCTGCCCGCATCCCTCCTGCCCGCACCCCTCCTGCCCACACCCCTCCTCCCCATACCCTTCCTGCCTGCACCCCCACCTGCTCGCATCCCGGCTTCTCTCCTCTCTGCCCCTCGCAGGAGCCTTGAACCTGAACAGTCCGTGGCTGGCCATCTCTGCAGCTCACAGACTGCACCGACCCCCTCAGGGCCATTTGCTGCAATGGGAAAGCCAGCAGTGCGGGAAGACCCGGGGTCAGGTGGTTTTGGGGTTGCGGTATTTGGCCAGAAGCTCAGCCATGCTCGAACCCTGGCTTGGCCCGGCCCCTCCCCATGGGGCATGTGAGAGTCGAGTGAAGAAGGAGCCGCAGCAGCAGGTGGCCAGCGGGGCACGGGCGCCATGATATTGCAGGTGGGACTTGTGCCCAGAGCCCTTGGGGGCAGTGAGCTGGGCGAACAACACAGTACAAGGCTGCTGCTCACCCCCTCTTCCAGCCCCAGTTTTAGCTAAAATCACAGTGGGGTCTTCCTGGGGCTTTAAGACCACAGCCATGATGTGCACACGGCACAGGTGTGAGGGAGAGAAGGCCACCTACAAGCATGTGTGCTCCGGGGCACAGAGACCCTGCATGTCGGTGATGGTGACAAGATCATGTTCTCTCTGCGAGCTGAAGAGGCGGGAGTGGGAAGGGAGTTATCTCTGCTTGGGGTTGGGAAGAGGCAGAGGTTATTTTGCTCTTTCCTCAAAGCCCTGGAAGAAACAGCCAACTCTGCCCAGGCCAGTCAGGAAAGACCCTGAAGAGATGGCATTGGAGGGGTTTTGATGGGTGAATAGGAGTTCACCAAGTGGGAACGGGGTGAAGAACATCTGAAAAGGAGATAATGAGTGTGCTGAGGCCTTGGTCTCCCCTTTCCCTGCCTCACTGCAGGTTTCCACAGGGACAGCCTGGGAACAGAACTTCTTCCACAGCCGGAATGAACTGGAATCAGCCTGGAGTGCAGCAGGGCAGAGTGAGATCCATGCTGAGAACAGCCTGGACTGTAAGCTCGTTTGCTGCTGGCTGAGGGAGCCACAGTGGGAGCTGCACCCAACAGCGGCCTAGAGGCCTATGGAGAGGGTAGGAGGCCTGGGCTGGGGGCTCTGCTGTCGAGAGACCCAGGGACCCTCCCCTGGGTCCCCTCCCTTCTCAGATGGGAAAGGGCTTTGTGCCCCAGCACCACCGCTCACTTGGCTATAACCCTGGGTCTCTCTGAGAGTTGGTTTCTCCATCTGTACGAATGGACCCCACCCATGTCAGCCCAGACCCCGGGGCAAATTCGCCTGGGGAGGCCTTGGCAGAGTCGCGTGCCAGGGGGATCTGGTGGTTGGATTGGGGGGTGGGGGTGCAGCCAGTTCAGTGGCCCTCCTTGGGGGTGAAGGGTGGGCACCCCCAGGGCAGGGTTATCAGCGGCTTGGTCCCCCAGAGCCCATCCGTCCCCATTGGCCTGGTCCTCATGGCAGCCCTGGAAGACCCACGTGTCTTTGACGGTCTGGGGACTGGCCCTCGGGGCTGGCTTCGGGGCCTGCGGTTGGAAGGGGGGCTGGAGGAATTGAAGCGCAACAGGGGGTCATATCAGAAGCAGGGGGACCCTCCTCAGGTGCGTAAGCCCCTTCCCCCAGGCTGACACGCCAGTCTTCCCCCCCATTGGAGGGGCATGGAGGCTCACTGAGGGGGGCAGGGCAGGCACTGCAGGCTGGACAGACCCCACTGACCTTCAGGGAGAACCCAGAACTGGGAGAAAAGCCTCCTCCCTCCAAAGCCCCCCAAGTCCCCATCCCCTCCTGTTAGGATGCTGGGGCAGGAATGGGATCAGAATCACTTTGCCCCTGCCTGAAAGCTGCTCGAGAGAATCTTTCTACTTCCTAGAGGGCCAGCTGTTAGAAATGCTGTTCCTCATGTGCAGGGAACAGCATGGCATTGGAATCAGCAGACCTAGCCTGAACTCCAGGCTATGGGTCTGCAAGCAGTGTGACCTCAGACCTTAAGACAAGCCCCTGCCTGTCAAAACAACAATAACTTTAAGGAAAAAGTAACAGCAGCTGCCATTTACAGAGCTCTCGTTTATTTATTCCATTTCTGTTTATTGAGCACCTTCTGTGCTTAGCACAGCCAAGAACAAAAAGAACAGGGAGCTTGCCTTCTCCACACCTTCATTATCTCTAATAATCCCAGCCACTGTGTGTGTGAGGCGGGCGTCATTATTTTGACCCCTGTTTTACAGATGGGAGACCGAGGCACAGACAAACCGAGTTCCTTGCCCAAGATCCCAGCTCCAGTCTGTGTGTCTCCAACCCTACGTGCTGTCTGTCCCTTGAGTCTACGCTGCCAAATGGCAACGATGACCCAGCTGCGCCTGCCTTGTGGGTTGTCCAGAGGCTATAGTGTGGTGGCGGGGGGCTCTTGATCAGTAAATCATAAAGCACTGGGCTGACAATTCTGAGGTTCTTCTCCTCTCTGTGAAAAAGTCTCAACTCTGCCAGCTTGTGACAGGCCCGGTCTGAGGCTGGGGGACACAGCAGTCCCCCCACTAACCCCACCAGTGGCTTTCATGGCTTCAGCCTGCTTTTGCCTCTCCACACCAGACGCCACCTGGAGCTGCCCATCCCTCAGAGCTCCTCCTGCAGTCTACACTGCCGGTAAGCAACCCCCGCGTTACTCCCTGGAGACAGAGCCATCCTGAATGGCCGGGAGGAGGCCCTGCAGACCATGGGCCTGGGCTACCGGGCTGGACACCCCTATGTGAGTCGGCTCCAGGCACAGCCGGACACAGCTTGGGGGCAGGTGGGAGGCCCCTGTGCCGGCCAACTCACCTCTGGGGTGTGTGTGTGTGTGTGTGTGTGTGTGTGTGTGTGTGTTTGTCCCACCCAGGTCTGCTCACCTCTGGTGTGTGTGTGTGTGTGTGTGTGTGTGTGTGTGTGTGTGTGTTTGTCCCACCCATACGTTGGCACAGCCGTCCCCAGGAATGCAGAGGCACATGCACCTACTTGGGATCAGCACTCTCTAAGTGAGAAGAACCCAGAGAACTTTCCACCCCAGCCACCCCCCAATTCCAGTGACCACAGTCGCTCACCTGGACAACAGAAACCTTCTCCTAGCTGGGTTCTCTGTTCTGCTCTGTCCACTCAACTCCAGTCTACCTGACAGCCAGAAGGAGCCTTTCGAAATGCTAAGAAAAGCAGGTCACTTCCTCGCTTAAAACTCTCAGAGTTTCTCGAAGGATAAAAACTCACATCCTGAGCCCCCCCACCCCCCGGTCTTGCTGACCCTACCCATCCCACCCCAGGCCCCTCTCCCTTCTGCTGCCTGCTTGCACTTCAGCCAGCCCCTGTCATTTCTTGCTTGGTTCTTTCCTGCCCCAGGGCCTTCGTGTGCTCTGTGCCTGGACCTGTCACCCTCTCCGTCCCTTCTGCTCGTCGTTCAGGGTTCAGGTCAAGGCCCATCTGCCCTGGTAAGCCTTCCCTGACCCCCAGACACCCCTCCCTCCCCGAAAGTCCAACTGCTACCTTTTGCTTCTAGCCCAAATCTCAGTTCTATTTTTGTGTGATTCTTGGTTCATCACTGTGTACGATTCATGATGGGTCCCCGGCTGCCCTGTGGGCTGTCGTAGCCACAGGGCCTGGTGCAGAGAAGCGCTTAGTGAGTAGGTTCTGCCTTGAGGCTATTTAGGATTTTCTTAGACCATTGCCCAGAGCAGGGCTCAGGCAAACTTCTTCTGTAAGGGCCAGATAATGAATATTTTAGGCTTTCCGAGCCTTATGGGCTCTGCTGCAGATACACAGCTCTGCTGTGGTCACGTCAAAGCACACGGACAATACGTAAATGAATGGTCATGGCTGTGTTTATTCACAAAACCATGCCAGGGTTGGCCCGGGGGTCACATCTGCTGACTCCTGACTTGGAGGGTCTTGGTATTCGCCTTCCTAGGAGTGAAACTCATTTTCGCCTGTGCTTCCTCGGCAAATTATCCACCGTCTCTGGGCCTCAGTCTCCTTGTCTGTAAAATGGGGACAGCCATCCCCATCTCTTACGGTTGTGAAAATCAAAGTGAAATATAATAATCTTGCAAGTATTTAAGACATGCCCAGTAGGCCCTTATCTAGCCTGGTTCCAGGCCCCTTTGGGAGGAACAGAGGATGCCATTCTCTGGCAAGCATGTATTGAGCACCTACTGTTTGACAGGCCTTGAGCAAGGAAGCTGGTGGTTGGCTCCTTGCAGTGTAGATGAAGGCCTGTTGGAAAGAGCCTGAAGCCCACCAGCTGTTGACAGCAGGACCCACTCTTTGGGGGCCTCACTTCCCCGTCACTTCGTGGGGGCTGCAGACAGCTGCCCGGAGCCTCGGAGGAGAAGCCCTTGGAGCTTCCGACGGGAAGCCAGGGGTAGGATGACAACCCCAAACACCTGCAGACATCGCTCCCAGGGGTGTTTGCTTTTTTTTTAAACCGGAGATTGCTGAACGGCGTCATGGGCCAAATCCAACCTGCAGATGTGTTTTGTTTGGCCTGCTTGACGTTTTTGAATTTTTAAACATTTAAAAATAAGAAGATTTTGAATAAAACCCAGATTTCTGCTTCTTGTTTAAAAAAAAAATGACACACATTTTTCTCCTCTCTTAGACCTTTCCTTTTTCCTTCCTCCATCTTGGTTCTAAAATAAACCTGTATATGTATTCCTTTAAAGACATAAACCGATGATAACTTCCATGGCAAGGTATTTTAAACTTCTCCATCCATCCAGACGGGAAAGGTGCTGCTGTGTGTTTGGCATGTGGTAGAAGTGAAATGATTGCTAAGTGATGAAATGATTAACTGTGTATTAGTTTCCTATTGCCACAAACTTGGTAGTTTAAGACAACACAAATAAATGACCTTACTATTCTGGAGGTAAGATGAGTTTCACTGGGCTAAAATCAAAGTGTCGGCAGGGCTGTGTTCCTGGAGAACACATTCCTGTCTTTTCCAGCTTCTAGAAGCCTCCTGTACTCCTTGGCTCGCGGGCCCTTCCTCCATCTTCAAAGCTAGCAGAGTAGCTCCTTCCAGTCTCTCTCTGACTCTGACCCGCCTGCCTCCTATTATAAGGAGCCTTGGGATTACATGGGGTTCCCCGCAGCTGGATAATCCAGGATAATCTCCCATATCAAGATCCTTAGCTTAATCGCATCTGTGAAGTCCCTTTGGCCATGTAACATATTTGCAGTTTCCCAGGACTAGAACAAGGACATCTTCTGGGCAGGGGGCTTATTCTGCTTCTCACTCTATGAATTAAATATTCTTCTACCCCAGCGCTGCTTTGACCTTGGGTTTCAGGCTCTAATGAGCGATTCTGCATTCTTCCAAATATTTCTTGAGCGCCTGCTGTATGCACCAGTCCTGGGCTGAGTATTAGGAATACAGCAGTGAACAACATAGACTAATACTAGGGCATCCCCTTTGGACCAGACACAGGTGCCCGTCTGCCCCTCAAACCCATTTCACTAGCCCCATCTGGGCTCTTTGGGATTTACCATCCCTGTTTGAAACAGGCTCACATGCACCTGTCCCCACTTATTGCCCTTTAAGTGGAAACCCCTGAAGGCTGTTTCACCTGCAATCTTGGAACCTCCTCCTTCCGACTGCTGGGTTCCAAGCTGGCCTCTGCAGCCCCTTAAGTCGTCTCTCTCGGTGCCTCTGGTTCTCGCACACCCAGGCTAAGAACCAGGAGGTGGAGGCTACTTTGAAAGTTAATCAGAAAGTCGTGCTGCCCTTGAAGGGTCTGTACCGCAGGGACATCTAGCCCAGCCTTGCTCCCAGGTACCCATTCCTGGGGCGGGGAAGTGTCTCCCCAGCAGAGCCCGGATGTTGGCGGGAGTAAGGGGTGCTGCCTCTTTCTTCCCAGTGAGGTTTGCCCAGGCCCTGAGCTTGCACGGGAATGTCGTCTTCAGGCAGGAGCCCCAGGCGCAGTCACAGCTGCCGCCAACCACAACGTCCAGTCCCCGGTCGGGGCGTGAATCCCTGGCTGGGAGGGGAGGGGAGGGGTTTTATGGTTAGAGTGCAAGCATCCTGCTTGGGATGGCCGAGGAAAGCCAATGCACAGCCCTTTGGCAGCGTGCGTGTGATTCCTCAGGGCAGAGGAAGAGGAAATGTGGTTTGGTGAATGCATAAGAGCTGCTGTGGGTTTATTTGTTCATTCATCCATCTACTTATTCGCCATTTAGGGATTGTCTCTCTGCTGTGTGCCGGGCTCTGTGCCGGGTACTAGAGGTGCACAGGGGACTGCGTTTCTGTCCCCATCTCCGAGGACTCACAATCTAGTGGGCTGTCAGCATTGTGTGTGTAGATATATATATAGTCAAGTTCAAACTCCAGCTCCTGGCTGACCAGCTGTGTGACCTTGGGTAAATTACTTAACCTCACTGAGCTGCTCATTTTGCCAGCCCAGCAGGCAGTGGTGAGAATTGAAGGAGGTGATAATTGCAAACTCAGGAGCTCGGGGCCTGGTCTACGTCAGAGCTAAACAGGTGGCTGCTATGGCCTGGGAGGTGCCCGCAGGCACCGCAGCAGGGGCGGGTGTGGAGGGACGGTGTGGACAAACCCCGGGACAACTCGTCCTTCCCGTATGTCCAGCCAGCTCGCTCTGACCTCCCCCTCCAGCAGATCTTGGTCCAGGTACTTCCTGTTTCTCTTCCAACTTAGGCATCCCCATGGACCAATACATCTTCCAGACTTACAGGTATGGACAGGGAGCCCTTTGGGTTGCACTTGAGTCACCTGCCAGGTGTTGTCTCTGGACAGTTGGGGATGGATGGCTGGAAGAGGGAGAGGATGGCGGGCTGAGGCGGGGGTGGGGGGGCAGGAGGCTGCCCTGGGAGGTTACTCAGAGGCAAGCAGCCCTTCAGAATCAAGACCAGATGGCGGAGAGGTTTGCAAATGCATCATTTGGAAGTGGTTGTCTGGGCAGGAGGGTTTTGAGCTCCCTGGGGTTGGAAACGGGGGTGGGGGGTGGTAGGGGAGAGAAGGTGAAGGGTTCACATTTCACCCTTGAAAATGGAGATAATCCAAGCTTTCCTCCAAACCCTGCCCTGTCTTTAGGTTTGGGAGCAGCCAGGGATCTCCGTGTGTGGTCAAAGAGGCTCTTTTGCCCAGGGTGGGGTAGCAACATTGAAGGGGTTCGCTCTGCGAGGAAACAGAGTCCCTCCTTCCCGGGACGGGTTAAGCTCTGCGGGAGGGAGGGCTGAGCTCTGCTGCCCCGGGTCCGGTTCTTTAGATGCCCCCACGCTGGGTTCATCCTTGAGCAAGCCGGATGTGCAGTGTCCACGGGAAGGGGAGACGGGTGTAAACAGGCGATCCACACAGCATCAAGGCCTGGGAAAAGGGTAGGGACAAAGCCCCAGGAAGCTTTGGATTCTGCAGCAATTTTTAAACACCCACCAAGCGTTCAGCCCTGAGCTGGCAGTTTTCGGAGACTTGAAAGCAGCCTGCAAATATCGCTGAATCCAGGGCCCTGGTCGTTCTGAGATGCACGTTTTGCCAGTGTGGACATCCCTGAAATTGGGGTGTATCTTTATATCCGCAGTGGGTCGCCGTTTCATTAGCAGCCGAAGCATCCAAAGGCCCCTGCATCTTAGATCCAAGTTGCTGCTGCAATCAACAGTAATGGAGGCTCATGTCCATTGAGTGTTTATTACGTGCTAGACTCTGTTCTAAACCCCTTCCGTGGGTCATCTTGTAGACGGCCCAGGACCCAGGCGGCTGTTGCCCCCATTTTGCAGATGAGGCTCTGAGAAGTGGAGAAGTAAAGGGACTCGCCTGAGGCTGCAGAACCCCTACTGGCCCTGGACTCGGGGGACAGGTCCAGCGGGAAGCCTGGTGGCTGGGGCCTCTGATGGGCTCACACTGCAGTAGTATTTGTTAAAACCACGGAACCCTTTGTTCAGATTTTCTCTGTGGTTGAACGGGGATCAGCCTTCTCAGTCTCTCCTCCTCATTGGACTCCCCAGGGTGTCTCCACACCACTGTTTCTCAACCTTATTTTCATTATCACCCCTTAGGGAGATTTTTGACATTTTTTCCTAATCACCTCTCCATGAAGTTTTAATTCCACAGATATACTCTCATTTCTGTTTATGTACTACATAAAAAGAGGAAGATTTTTGTTGCCCCCAAGAACCAATTTTTGCCCCCTCAGGGATGACATTGCCCCATTGAAAAATGGGACCCCCAAGGCCCTGAGGCCAGTGGGGAAAGACCCCAGACTAGCCCAGAATTTCTCAGCCCAAGCTGCTCGTTGGAATCACCTGGGGAGTCTTAAAAATGTATTATTGTGGGAAAATACACATATTTTAACCATTCACATATTTTATCCATTGTTTAATGTATAATTCAGTGGCATTTGCAGTAGTATATTTGTAATGTTGTGCAACTGTCACCACCATCTAGTTCTGGAATTTTTTCATCACCCCAAAAGGATTATGAAATGGATATTCATTAAGCAGTCACTCCCCAATCCTCCTTCCCCCAACCCCTTGCAACTGCTAGTAAATGTTTTCGAGGTTCATCCACATTGTAATTGTAGCCTGTTAGAAAGTCATTCCTTTTTTATGGTTAAAGCTTGTTCCATTGTATGAGTGAGTATGCCACGTTTCGTTTGCCCATTCATTCATTAATAGACATTTGGGCACCTGGGGTTTTTTAACACCCCACCCAGGGGTGCTGATTGGATCGGGCTGGGGGAGCTCCCAGGTGATTCTAATGCACCGCCTGGGCTGAGAAGCTCCAGGCCAGACCAGCTTCTGCCCCAGAGAGGAGGCAACTGGGGCAAAGATCAGGAAAGGTACAAAGCTCGGGGCGCCAGGGCCAGGAGGAGGGGCGGGCTCCCTCTCCCAGCTCCCCAATCCGCCCCCCAAGACGCTGGTTGGGTCTGGCCAAGCCTTTGCCCCAGCCTGACCCTTGCAATGGCCCCTCCTCGTGTACACACCCCTCCTCGCCGGCCACCTGGGGACACTTACCTGGCTGGGGTGACCTTGCCGACAGCTGCAGCTGAGCAGCCCCAGGGGCTTTGCCCATGGCCTGGGGGAGGAGGACACTCACCCTCCAGCCCCGGCTGCCCCTCTGGGTGTCGGCCTCCAGTAGAAGCAGCTCCCTGCCTGATCGCTCACCCTAACAGCATGTGTCAGTCACTAATTATGAGCCAGGAACAAGTGCTTTATAGCCACAGTGTCATTTAATTATAAAAGCAACCCCATGACCTAGAGATAGAGAGCAACTAGTGAAGGGGTCATGATAATCTAATAAGAACAGATAAACTCTGAAATCTCAATGTTATAGGAAGGCTCAGGAATGATTTTGGTCTTCAAATTTTCTTGGGTGTGGTAGGAACATGTTGGAAGCAATGTAATTATTTTAGGTTATTTGTTTTTCTTATTCCTTTGTTTTGTTAGGGTATGTTAATTTTCTTGGGGTATGGTAGGGATGTATTGGAAGCAATACAGTTATTTTAGATTATTTGTTTTTCTTATTCCTTTGTTTTGTTTTGTTTGCTTTTTTCATTTTTTTGATAAAGTAATAAAAAGCTATTGCATTAAAAAATTAGCTTCAATATAGTTATTTTAGGTTATTTGGTTTTTCTTTTGCCTTTGATTATGGTTTGTTCATTTTCTTGGGGTATGGTAGGGACATGTTGGAAGTAAATATGTAGTAGTTATTTTAGGTTGTTTTTCTTAATCCTTTGTTTTGTTTGAAATGTGGGGTATTTTGTTTGTTTTAATTTTGTGAAAAGTTAAAAAAAAAAAAAAAGGAAACGTGGGAGGTCCTAGTAACTGATTATATGACCTTTGGGCTAAGAACTTTGGACTTAGCCTCTCTGGACCTCAGTTTCCTTGTCTGTGTCATGGGGAGCACAATATTCCCAATCTCACAGGACTTTTGTGAAAAGACAGATGATGCTTTTAAAGTGCACAGTGCACAGCATAGTGTTTCAGTTAGCTATTGCTGCATAACAAACAAACACTTTATGTGATTCTGTGGGTCAGGAATTTGGACAGGGCTCAGCTGGGCAGTTCTGCCCCGTATGGTGTTTGGCTGGGGCCATTCCCTGGGTCTCCTCTGGCAGAACCAGCACCTGGCAAGATGTGCACTTGGATTTGGGACCGGGGTGGGCTGGAAGGAAGTTTCACTTGCACCTCAGCACTCTCCCTCGTGGCCTCTGCACCTCTCCAAGTGGCCAGCTTGGGCCTCCTTGCAGCATGGGGGTCTAAGATTAGTCACTTCTTACTCAGTGTCCAGGTTCCCAGGGAGAACATTCAAGTGCGAAGGGGAAAGCTGCAGGCCTTTTAAGCTCCAACCTTAGAAGCTATACAATGTTACTTCCATTACATTCTTTTGATCAGAATACAGGTGACAAGGCCAGCCCAGATTCAAAGGGGTGGGTGGGTGGTGGTGGTAAACAGAGCCTGTATCTTAACAGGGGATTGGCAAAGTCACATTGCCAAGAGTGTGGGGGATGGGAGTGATTGATGTGGCCACTTTAGAGAGACACTCCATCACACATGGGTGAAGAGTTAGAACATTTCAGTACAATGTCAATATCAATATCAATTCAATATCAGTGTTTCCATTTCATCCCCCACTTACAGAAGAAGATACGGAGGCTCAGAGAGGTTCTGTCCTTGTCCCAGGTCACACTGTTCATAAGTAGCAGCACTGGGAGTTGGACCCAGGTTTGGCGACCTCAAAGCCCTTGAACTTAACCTCCTTACCATCCTCTGACGGGTCCAGAGAGTGGGGTTCAGGAACCCACCCCCGGTGGCCTGGCCCATTTACTTGAAGGGATACCTGCCGCCCTGTATCATCCTTTCATCTCTTTTCTTCCTAGGATTTGGCTTTTTTCCAAGGCATTGCTGGCCCAAAACACAGTACAGCTTCCCCTTCAGGCTTTGGAGCAGCGGAGGGGAGGCCAGATTCTGACTCTGCAGAGCCTAGCGCAGCACGGCGGGTGGCTGGACAGTGGGGCCCGACTCCTGACCACCGTGGGCACCCTGAAGCAGAGGGAGACACTCAGAGAGGGTGAGGGCCCAGGCAGTGCCATGGGACAGGAGCGGGGGAAAGCTAGGGTAACGCTTTATAACTAAACCACAGTATGTTCAAGTCCACTGATGCTTTATTCCATCATCTTACACACTGGTGATACCCCTTCATGGAAAATTAGTATGAATTCTGACAAAGAGAATCTTCTGCTAACTAAAAACAACTCTAAACAGATTTCCTTACTGCAGGACTTGTCAGAGCCTTTGATATGCTAATGAATGTTGGAAATCTCCAGGAGCAAGAGCATTTCCCAGGCATAAGTTTTTCTAATGCTATTTATTTATTTTTAAACCATTTTATTCACGTACCATACAATTCATCCAAAATGTAAAATCAGTGGCTCTCAGGATAATCAGAATTGTGCTTTCATCACCACAACCAGTTTTAGAGTATTTTCATAGCTCCAAAATTTTATGCTTTTTATTTGGACAATTCCAGACATATAGAAAAGTTACATGGATAGTACAAGGAATTTCCATAGGGTCTTTGCCCAGATTCACCAATGATTAACATTTTGCCCTATTTACTTCATCATTCTCTCCCTCCGCATATATATTTTGTTCCTGAACTGTGTTTTCTTGACAGTAAGTTGCAAACATGATGGTCCTTTAACACCTAAATAGTTCAATGTTTATTTTTTTAAAATAAACACTGTACAATTATTAAAGTCAGCTTTAACATGTATACTATTATCTAATATACAGCCCTTATTCTGATTCCACCAATTGTCCCAATAACGTCCTTTATAGCAAAAGAAAATCCTGGATCATGCGTTACATTAAGTCTTATTATCTCTCCATTCTCCTTTTTTCAGCAACACCTCAATATTGCTCTTTCATAATATTGACATTTTTGAAGAGAACAGGGTAGTCGTTTTGTAGCATATTCCTCGGTTTGAGCTTGTCTGATGCTTCCTCATGATTGCATTCAAGGAAGCCTTGCTAGGAGAATTTCCCGGATGTAATGGTGCATCTCATTAGGAGAACACAATGTCAGTTTGTCCCAAATTGGGGACATTAGCTTTGATCGGCTGATTATAGTAGTGTCTGGCAGATTTCTCCACTATAAAGATTCTATTTTTCCCTTTGTAATTAAAAGGTAATTTGTAGCAAGATACTTTGAGATTATGTAAGTATTCTCTTTTCTCATCGAACTATGACCCCTTACTTATAGCATCCATTGATGATTCTTTTCTGAATCCACTGTTGCTCTGATGGTGGTTGCAAATGGCGATTTTCTGATTCTATCATTTCTGCTTCATTACTTACAGTAGAAAGAGCTTTCCCTCCTCTCTCATCCTCTCCCCCCTCTCTTCCTGTTTCTTTCTTTCCTTCCTTCACATCAAGGTGGAGTGATGGGCTCATGTCATTCAGTGGGTTATAGTCTGTCACTATCGTTTACTTTATACTCCCCAGATTTGGCCAGTGGAGTTTCAAGAGAACCCCTATGTCCATTACCTCCTATTGTACCAAAAAAAATTTAAGCACACAGAAGAGTTGAAGGGATTATATAGTGAAAACTCACATGCCTACCACCCAAATTTTATAATGAACATTTTACTATACGTGCTTTATCACCTGTCTGTCCATCTATTCATCTATCCATCCATCCATATTACATTTTGATACTTTTCAGAGTGAGTTGCAGACATCAGAACACTTTACTCCCTAAACAGTTTAGAATATATGTTGCATTTGTTTACAAGATTTGTTTAAAATCTCTCCCTCTGTCCCTTCTTTTTGGTGATGTAAATTTACATACAGTGAAATGTACAACTCTTATATGTATATTCATTAGGTTTTGACAAACGCATTTACCCATTCAACCAAATCCCTAATAAGATATTACACCTCTGAAATTTCCTTCAAGCCCCTTCCCAATCAGTCCCTACCTCCCAGATGGAACCACTCTTTTGACATTTTTCACCATAGATTAGTTTTCTTTAAATTCAGTTTTATTGAGATATATTCACATATCATACAGTCATCTGTGGTGTACAATCAGCTGTGCATTCATCACCCCAATCTATTTTTTGAACATTTCCCTTATGCCAGAAAAAGTAAAAATAAGAATTAAAAAAAAAAAGTAAAAAAGAACACCCAAATCACCCCCCCCCCCCACATTTTTCATTTAGTTTTTGTCCCTATTTTTCTACTCATCTATCCACACCCTGGATAAAGGGAGTGTGATCCACAAGGCTTTCACAATCACACTGTCACCCCTTCCTTGTAAGCTACATTGTTATACAACTGTCTTCAAGAGTCAAGGCTGCTGGGTTGTAGTTCAACAGTTTCAGGTATTTACTTTTAGCTATTCCAATGCATTAAAACCTAAAGAGGGTTATCTATATAGTGTGCAAGAATGCCCACCAGAGTGACCTCTTGGCTCCATTTGGAATCTCTCAGCCACTGAAACTTTGTTTCATTCTGCATCCGCTTTTTGGTTAAGATGTTCTCAAAACCACGATATCAGGTTCAAATTCATCCTCGGGAGTCATATCCTGCGTTGCCAGGGAGATTTACCCCCTGGGAGTCAGGTCCCATGTAGCAGGGAGGGCAGTGAGTTCACCTGCCAAGCTGGCTTAGCTAGAGAGAGAGGCCACATCTGAGCAACAAAGAGGCACTCAGGGGAAGACTCAGGCACAATTACAAGCAGGTTTAGCCTCTCCTTGGCAGTAATGAGCTTCATAAGGGCAAGTCCCGTGATAGAGGGCTCAGCCCACCAAACCATCAGTCCTCAGTGTTTGTGAGAATATCAGCATCAATCCAGGTGAGGAAGCCCAACACCTCTGCATTTCCCCCCAGTTCCTCAGGGGAGCCCTGCATATATATTTTTATTCTCTGCCCAAGTTACTTTGGGATGTGTTGCTATTTCACACTAACCTGTACAAACCTACCAGGTCTCACTTTCTATTCAAAGTTCCATGTAATTATGGTATTTGAACAAACTGTATGAGTTAAATTGTTTAGAAAATATAGATCCTGCACCAAATAAACATCTCTTCCTTTGGTCTCACATGGAAGTTGAAGTTTTAAAACACAGTCAGTATCATCCCTTTGGCCCAATTTACCCTAGTCCTAACCAGATCTGCTTCATTCATATCTCTAATTGAAGTCTGGGCTCTTTTTCAGCTTTTTAACAATTACTATATGCGCTAATACTAACATTCATATCTGCTGAGCTCCAGCTCTTAGTTTCAGGTGTCACACAGATACCCGAAGTTCCAGGGATCAATCCGGTTATACACAAAGGGATCAGCATCTTAGAATCTGGAGATAGCCATTACAATTCAGGAATAGATGTGACTGCTGTAAGAACTTACAATCTAGGGACCATTACAATAAGCGTTCCCCTAATAGGCTGTGCTCCAAGATTCAATTCTGAGTTTACACATGGTAGTTAGTCCATATTGGTGAGGCATTATAATGTTTGCCTTTGTTTCTGGCATAGTTCACTCAAAATGCTATCTGCAGGATCCATTCACCTCGTTGGGTGTCATACAGCTTCATTCCTCTTCGCAGTTGCTCAGTATTCCATTGTATGCACACACCACAGTTCACCATTCTGTTCCTCAGTTGATGTACCCTTAAGCCACCTCCACCCATTGCAAATCATGCATACCGTCTCCACAAACACCAGTGTGCAAACGTCCATTCGTGTCCCTGCTCTCAGATCCTCCAAGTATATGCCCCCTAATGAGGTTGCAGGACCTTATGGCACCCACATACTTAGCTTCGTGTGGAACCACCACAGTGTCCTCCAGAAAGGCTACACCATTCTGCCTCCTAACCAACAGTGAATATGTACATCCCTCTCTCCATGTTTTCTCCAGCACTTTTATCCTTATTTATATTTTTTACTATAATTTTATAGAGCTATATTCTCATACCATACAATTATCAACAGTGTACAATCAGTTGTTCATGGTGAAGATTAGTTTTGCTTGTTCTGAAACTTCATATAAGTGGAATCACACAGTATGTACCCTTTTGTTTAAGGTTTCTTTCACTTGGCATAATGTTTTTGAGATTTGTCACGCATCCCATGTCTGAGTGGTCCGTTCCTTTGTATTGCTGCACAGTATTCCATTGCATCAATATACCCATAGTTTGTTTATTCTTCTGCCTATTGATAGACCCCTGGGATGTTTCCAGCTTGGCGCTAGTATGAATAAAGCTGCTACAAACGTCTAATCTAAGCCTCTTTGGATGCTGGATTTCATTTCTCTTGGGTAAATACTTAGAAATGGAATGGTTGAGTCATAGGGTAAGTGTATGTTTAGTTTTCTAAGAAACTGCCACCCTTTATTCCAAAGAGGAAGTATTTCATGTTGATGTTCCTTTGTAGAGTTCTGATTGCTCTACATCCTTGTCAACATTTGGTGCCGTCGGGACTCTTTAAACATTGGCCATTCCAGGGAGTGTATCACGGTATCTCATGGCTTTAATTAGCACTTCCCTGATAACTAATGATGTTGAGCATCTTTCCTTATGTTTATTAGCTATTTATATGTCTTCCTTTATGAGGATATATGAATTTTTTCCCCATTTATTAAACTGCATCATTTGTCATTTTGAATTTTAGGTGTTCTTTATATGTTCTGGATACACATCCTTTGTAAATATTTTCCACAAGGTTTTGACTTGCTTGCTTATTTTCTTAGTAGTTGTCTTTTGATAAGCATTAGTTTTAAATTCCGATGATGTTTAATTTATCCATATTTTTCTTTTATGGTTATTGATTTCTTTGTCCTAAGAAACTTCACCTCCCCCCACATTGCGAAGGTATTTCCAATTTTTTCTTCTAGAAGCTTTTTATTTAGCATCTTTGTTTAGATCTAGGATCCATATTTAATTAATTTTTGTATTTGGTATGAGGCAGGGGTCATTGTTAAATTTTTTCCCCATACGTATATTCATTGTTCTTGTACTTATTGATAAAACTTTCCTTATTGGATTGTTTGGGCAACTTGGTAAAAAAAAAAAATCAGTTGACCATATGTGTGTGGGTCTGTTTCTGGAGTCTGTCTTCTGTTCCATTGATCTGTTTGTCAATCCTTATGACTGCACTGGCCTCCTTACTGCAACTTGGTAATAAATCTTGAGTTCAGGTAGGATAAGTCCTCTGACTTTGTTCTTTTTTCAAGACGTCTTTGGATGGTCTAGGTCCTTGTGATTCCAGCTACATTTTAGAGTCAGTTTGTCAAATTCTTAAAAAAAAAAAAAAAAAGCAAACCTGCTGGAATTACGATTGGGATTACATTCAATCTATAATCAATTTTGGGGAAATTGATCTCTTAACAATAGTGAATCTTCCAATCCATGGAAATACTATATCTTCCCATTTATTTTTTTTTTAATTTTCTTTCATGTGTATCTATATATTTGTTCTTTGTCTTTTTTTTAACTTCCCATTTATTTAGGTCTTCTCTAATTTGCCTTTGCAATGTTTGTAGTTTCCAGTGCACAGGTCTTGCACAACTTTCATTAAATTTATTCCTAACTATTTTATTTTTTATGTTTTATTGCAAATGGATTTATTACATTTTTCTAATTATTCATTGAAAGTATATGTAAATTCAGTTGATTTTGACAATTAATCTTGTATCCTGTGCCCTTGCTAACTCTCTTAATAGTTGCAGATTTCTCTGGATTTTCTATATAAATAATGTCGTCTATAAATAGAAATAGTTTTTTCTTCATTTCTGTTCATTATGCCTTTTAATTCTTTTTCTTATTACAAAGGCTAGGGGGTGCCTACAATACCGAATACAAGTGGTGAGTGCAAAAATTCTTGTCTTGTTTTCAATCTTAATGTTTCTCGATTAAGTTTAATGTTTGCTGTAAGTTTTACATTGATGACCTTTGTCAGATTGAGGAAATTCCCTTCCATTCCTAATTTGCCAAGAGTTTTTTTTGTTAAGAATGAGTGTTTAATGTAGTTGAATGGTTTTTCTGATCTATTGAATAATCATATGATTTACCCCTTTATTTTATTAATATGGAGCATTAAATTGATTGGTTTTCAGTATTAAACCAGCCTTACGTTCCTGGAATAAATTCCATATTTTCCATCATGTGCTATTCTTTCTATATATTATTGAATTTGATTTCTTAATTCTTTGTTGAGGAATTTTGTTTCTTTGTTCATAAGGGATATTGGTCTGTAATTTCCTTGTCTTCTAAAAATCGTCAGGTTTTGGTATTGAGTTTATGCTAACCTCATACAGCGAGTTGAGAAATATTTCCTCCTCTTCAATTTTCTGAAAGATTTTGTATAAGACTGGTGTTAATGCTTCTGGAAATGCCTAACGGATTCTACCAGTGAAGCCAACTGAATCCATCTAGAGTGTTCTTTGTAAGAAACTGTTTCGATAATGAATACATAGAGAGCTATTCAGATATTCTATTTTATCATGTGTCAGTTTGGTAAGTTATATTTTTTAAGGAATTTATCCATTTCCACAAAGCTGTTAATTTATTGGCATAAAGTTATTACATTCCATTATTATCCTTTCAATGTATGTGGGGTCTGTAGTGAAATCCCTGCTTTCATACCCGATATTTCTTATTTGTGTTTCTTCTCTCTTTCTCTTCACTGATAAGTCCAATTAGGGTTTCATCAATTTTGTTGATCTTTTCAAAGAACCAACTTTTGGTTTTGTTCTTTCTCTAGTAGTGTCTGTTTTCTATGCCATTGGTTTGGCCTTTATCTTTATTTTTCCTTTCTTATACTTATTTTGGCTTTACTTTGCTCTTTTTTTTCTAGTTTATTAAGGTGGAACCTTAGGCCATTGATAGTAAACCTTTTTCTTTTCTAATATAAGCATATAAAACTATATATTTTCCTCTAAGTACTGCATTGACTGCATCCTACAAATTTTGATGTCTTGTATTTTCATTAGCATTCAGTTTGAGATATTTTCAGATTTCTGTTGTGATTTTTTCTTTGACTCATGGATTATTTAAAAGTATGGTGCCTAATTTCCAAATATATGAGATTTTTCTAGATATCTTATTGATATTGAATTTAATTACATTTTGTTCATAGGACCTACTCCGCAGGATCCCAGTCTTTTGAAATGTATGTGGCTTACCTTATGAGCCAGTATACAATCTACCTTATGAATGTACCTTATGCAAAAAAAAAGAAATTTGTACCCTGCTGTTGTTGGATGTAATGTTCTATAAATGTCAGTTAGTTTAAGGTGGTTTATTGTATTGCTCCAATCTTCTATGTCCCCACTGACTTTTTTAAAATCTAGTTATTGTATCAACTACTGCGAGAAGGCTCTAAAATCTCCAATTATGATTGTGGATTTGTCTATTTTTTCCTTAAGTTCTGTCAATTTTTGCTTTTATTAGGTACATAAATATTTGATTGTCATGCTTTTCTGATGAATTGACCCTTTTATCATTATGAAATGTACCATTTCTTTCTCATAATACTGTTTGTCTTGAAGTCTATTTTGTCCGATATTAACATACAGCCACTCCTGTCATCTTATTAGCATTTGTATTGTATATATTTTTTCCATCTGTCTACTTTAAACATATCTATTTCCTAATATTTAGAGTGCATTTCTTATAGATTGGATATAGTTGGATTTTATAGTTGGATTTTGCTTTATCTACTCTGACAATCTCTTCCTTTTAATTATAGTATTTAGTTCATTATATTTAATGTAATTGTTGGTATGATTGGATTTATCTCTACTATTTTCCTTTTTTTCTATTTTTCCCATTTTTTTGTTCCTCTGTTTTTCATTTCTTGCCTTCTTTTGGATGAACTAAAAATTTTTAGAACTTAGCTTTACTTTATCTGTTGCCCTTTTAACTTAAAAGTATTACGTCACTTTTTAATGATTGCTCTAAGAATTATAATAGCATCATTAGTTGTACATTCTGATTAGGGTTAATATTGTATCACTTCATGTAAATTGTTAAAATCTATAGTTTTGTCATTCCCCCATCCTTTCTGCTATAGCTGTCACATATATTACATCTACATACATTATAAACCTCCCAATACATTGTTGCAATTTTTACTCTAAATAATCATATTTATTTTAAGGAAAGTAAGAGAAAGTAAGTAGTCTCTTTAAAAATTTTCATTGTGGTAAAATATAGATAAAATAAAATTTACTGTTTTCACTATTTTTAAGTGTGCAATTCAGTGGTGTCAGTTACCATCACAATGCTGTGCAACCATCACCATCAACCATTACCAGTATTTTTCACCCCCCCCAACCAAAACTATGTGGCCGTTAAGCAATAACTCCATATTCTCCCTTTCCTTGGTAACCTCTACCCTACTCTCTGCCTCTATGAATTTGCCTATTTTAGATATTTCACATAAATACAATACTTGTCCTTCTGTGACTGGCTTCTTTCAATGTAGCATAATGTTTTCAAGGTTCATCTGTCTTATGGCATATATTGGAATTCATTCCTTTTTATGTCTGAATTTTCCACTGTATGATAATATACCACATTTTATTTATCCATTTATCTGTTTATGGACACATGTTGTTTCCACCTTTTGGCTAGTGTGAATAATGCTGCTATGAACCTTGGCATAAAAGTATGCCTGTATACCAGTGTGTGAGTCCGTGTTCTCAATTCTTTTGGGAATATTTCTAGAAGCAGAATTGATTGGTCATATGGTAATTATATGTTTAACCTGTTGAAGAACCACCAAACTTGTCCATAATGGGTGCACCATTTTACATTCTCACTGGTAATAAACAAAGGTTCCGTTTTCCCCACATCCTTGCTAACACTTATTATTTTCTTTTTTTTTTTATAATAACGATCCTTGTGGATATAAAGTGGTATCTCATTATGGTTTTGAGTTGCATTTCCTTAATGGCTAATGATGTTGAGTATCTTTTCATGTGCTTATTGGCCATTTATATACAGGCATACTTTGGAGAGATTGCAGATTTGATTCTAGACCTCCACAATAAAGAGAATATCATAATAAAATGAGTCACATGAAATTTTTGGTTTCCCAGTGCATTTAAAGTTATGTTTGCACTATATACTATAATCCATTAAATGTGCGATAGTATTATGTCAAAAAACGATGTTACATACCTTAATTAAAAAAAATACTTTATTGTTAAAAATGCTAACCATCATTTGAGGCTTCAGCAAGTCTCAAGTCTCAATCTTTTTGCTGGTGGAGGGTCTTGCTGGATCGGCTGCTGACCGATCAGAGTGGTGATTGCTGAAGGTTGGGGTGACTGTGGCAATTTCTTAAAATAAGACAACAATGAAGTTTGCCACATCAATTGACTCTTCCTTTCATGAAAGATTTCTCTGTAGCATGCGATGCTGTTTGATACCATTTTACCTGTTGTAGAACTTCTTTCAAAATTGGAGTCAATCCTCTCAAACCCTGCTGCTGCTTATCAACTAAGTTGACGTAATGTTCTAATTTCTTTGTTATTTCAACAGTATTCACAGAATCTTCACCAGGAGTAGATTCCATCTCAAGAAACCACTTTCTTTGCTCACCTGTTAGAAGGAACTTCTCACCTGTTCAAGTTGAATCATGTGATTGCAGCAATTCGGACACATCTTCAGGCTCCACTTAGAATTCTCGTTTTCTTGCTATTTCTACCACATCTGCAGTTACTTCCTCCACTGAATTCTTGAACTCCTCAAAGTCATCCACAAGGGTTGGAAACAATTTCTTCCAAACTCCTGTCAATGTTGAATGTTCCTAATGGCATCTAGAATGGTGACTCCTTTCCAGAAGGTTTTCAATTTCCTTTGCCCAGATCCATCAGAGGAATCACTATTTGTGACTCTTCATTTCACTTGAACACTTAGAGGCCATTGTAGGGTTAGGAATTAGCCTAATTTCAATATGGTTGTGTCTCAGGGAGTAGGGAAGCCTGAGGGGAGAGAGGCAGGGGAATGGCCAATTGGTGGGCCAGTCAGAACACACACAACGTTTATCGATTAAGCTCTCCGTCTTATATGGGTGCAGTTCATGGCACTCCCCCAACCAATTACAATAGTGACATCAAAGATCTCTGATCATAGATCACCATAACTGAAATGACAATAATGCAGAAGTTTGAAATATTGTGAGAATTGCCAAAATGTGACACAGAGACATGAATTGAGCACACGCTGTTGGAAAAATGGTGCCGATAGACTTGTTCAACACAATTGCCACCTTCAATTGGTGAAAAACTCAGCATCTGCAAAGTGCAATGAAACAAAGTATGCCTGTAGCTTCTTTCGGGGAATGTCTGTTCAAATCCTTTGTCCATTTTAAAATCTTTTTTGTTGTTGAGTTGTAGGAGTTTTCAAAAATATATTCTTGATATTAAACTCAACAGATAGGTGATTTGCCACTATTTTCTCCAACTCTATAGCTTGTCTTTTCACTTTCTTGTTAATGTCCTTTGCTACACAAAAGTGTTTAATTTTGTTGAAGTTCAGTTTATTTTTCCTTTTGTTGCTCATGTTTCTTGGGTCTGTCATATCTAAGAATTGATTGCCAAATCCAAGGTCATGAAGCTATTCCCTGTTTCTTTCTTGGAGTTTTATGTTTTTTGCTGTTATATTTAGGTCATTGATCCATTTTGAGTTAACATTTGTATATGATGTGAGGTAGGGATCCAACTTCATTCTTTTGCACATGGAAATCCAGTTTGTTGAAGAGACTATTTTTCCCAGTAAAATGGCCTTGGCACCTTTGTCAAAAATCAATAGAACTTATGTGTATGGTCTATTTCTGGACTCCGTCCTGCCCATTGACATGGTTTCATGTAATCTTCATGATTTAGTGAAGTTTTAATGTTGGTTTCTTTGCTTTCCAGATGAGAAAACTGGTTAACATCATGTAGGATATGGTACATAGGGCCCGGAAGGCCACATGGAGTCTGTAAAAAGATGACTGCAATATTCTGTAAGAAAGTTCTAGCTGTATGAAAAGCATTCTCTGTGATAGTTTAGCATGAGCTATAAGGCCAGAAACACAGAACAAGGGTGTCTCATCCATCCTGGGGTGTGGAAGGCTTCCTGGAGGAGGTGACACCTGAGTCCAACCTTGAACAGGAGGGAGATAGAAGGCTCCAGAGAACCTGGTGGTATCGGGAGACCATAGATGGATTTGACAAGCAAGAATTTCCCCATAGTGTGAGTTAACTACAGGCATGAGGATGGCCCCAGAGTGTGGCGTCTTCTTCCCTGGATAGAGGAGACCTCCAAGCAACTTTTCCATCCCTGGGGGTCCAGGTTGGGTCCCTCAGGGCTTTTTGAGTCTCGGTTTTGTCATCTGTCCAATGGGGCCATTCTATCACAGGTAGTCTCTGAGTCTCCGAAGCAGGAGTTGAGCACAGGTTTTAATGGACAGCCCTTATCAGGCTGATGCTTTTGCCAAAGCCCTTCTGTGTTGTGAATTAACTCACTCAGTCCTCAGACTGTCCCGAGAGAGAGCTGGTATACCATGGTCATTTTCACAGACAGGTTATCTCTGAAGTGAATTAGAACCATACCATGGATCAAGGAACTCCCTGCCCCAGGATTCTTTTCCCTCCCCCTCAAGGCAGCCCGCTCCCCTGGTTATGGGTGAGTTGGCTTCCCTCCCATCCTCTGCAGGCATCATCGAGTTCACCACCAATTCAGCCGCCCTGGGCTTCCTCCTGCGGGACAAGCATGAGAAATCAGGGAACAGCATCAGTGTGCGCAGCGTGACCTGCATCCTCACCCAGAACAGCAGCCAGGCCTTGCCAGGAGAGCTCCAGCTGAGTGGGCAGCTGCGGGCCCAGGCAGAGAACTTCTGGTGCCAGGGCAGCATGCGGGCCGATGCAGCCAGCCTGGTTCTGACTGGGGCTTTCACCTGGGACCCCGGCCATGGCCAGCCCACAGGCAGCCTGAGTCACAACATCAGCACCTTGAGTGACACAGGTAGGAGAGATGGATGGGGCCAAAGGGTGTCCTTCCCCAAAGGCTCCCAGGTCCTGGAACCAAGGGAGGGGGGATAAAGGAGCCCCCAAGTTCCCAAATCCTTGCTCTCAGCTCTATTTCCTCCCCCTTCCATCTTCTAGTTCCTCCTGAGAGGTCAAGTCGTTAGCTTACATTTTCCATCTTCTGGGTCTGTTACGCAGGTGGAGCCTAAGGTACGGGGCCACCAGTTGTTACAGTTTCGGCCATTCCAAACCAGGTAACAAATAGTCCCTGCCCCAAACCCCTTCATCAGGCTCCCCACCCCCCAGTTCAGCTGCTGCATGGGGAAACCTGGCCTAGCGCCCAGTTAGGAAAGAGAACAAACACCCCCCTGCTCTGGTTACTTGGGGGTCTTCCTGCCAGACCTCCAGGGGCCCAAAGGCATTGAGGTGAGGGAAGAAGACGTGCTCTGACTCTCACACCCCTCTCACTTTCTGAGAGCTGGCCCTGTTCTTGGGGAGCTCAGAATCCTAAGGGAACACATGACTTATTGTTGCCAGGTGTGGCAATCGTGGCTTTAGGCTGGACCAGATGAAATTGCCATTTTCATGCATCAGAACTGGTTGCACATTGACAGTTTCATATGGTTCTACCTGGTGTATCTGGGGGCTCAGGGGACCCTCCAGAGAGAAGGTGGGCTGAGGAGAACCCCCCTTTGGGCTCCTGCCCCCGACATGGCTGGGAGACTGGGCTAGACCACCTTAGTGGTTTACCTGCTCTTGCCCCGGCTGGGCCTATTGCCCCAAGGAGTGCCCCCAGGCAGCGGTGCTCCTGTCTCCTGTCCTTGGCGCTTCCAACCGCTCGGTGCACGCGTCGCTGCAGGGTGGCGGGGACCAGCTGGCCGTGGCCGTGGCCGTGGGCCTGGAGGGCCCGTTCTCTGACTCCCAGCAGCAGGCTCTGCACCAGCCTGGGCCCCTCCCTGCTGGGCCTCAGGCGCCCCAGACAGTGGTGGACTCTAACAGGTGGCTGAGGAGGGGCTGGGCAGGTTCGAGGGACACCCACAGCTTTGCCTGGATGGGGGGCAGCTCAGACCAGAGCTGGAGCGGAGGGCGGGCAGCTGACTCCCTGCCCACCTGGCTGGAGGTAAATCAGCCCCGGGAGTCAGTGGGGCCTCCGCCCTCACTCCTGCGATGGTGTGGCCCAAAGGGGGTCCTCCAGCAGAGCCTCCTGCCTGCCTTCGCTCCCTCTCTAGTCACCTGCCCACCCCCTCCCACCTGCCTGGCCCCTCTCGTTCTTCCTTCTTCTCATCCACCCTCCGTGCCACCCTCCTTCATTCTTTCCATTCTTCCTTCCTTCCTTCCACCCACCTTCTCTTCTCCCCATCCCCCTTTCCTTCTCTCCTGTCCACCTGTCCTGCCATCCACCTGTCCTCCCATCCATCCTGCCATCCATCCTTCCATCCATCCTCCCTCCCGCCCTCACTGCATGTGTAACCAGGTGAAGCTACTCAGGGGCGCACCCTGGCTCCGTCTAGTCAAATCACAGCTGCCAAGACCCCCGCCCCCCAGCTCCTCCCTAGAGAAACACGTACCTAGCTGGGCAGGGAGACACGTGCACAGGTGTGCGCTGCAGCCCTGTCCTCGGGAATGAAAGGGGAGCCCTCTGCTGCACCCACTGTGGGGAGGGGTGGCTCAACCCTGAGGGGTACAGGAGTCCAGCCGAGCGGGGTTGGGGCTCAGGGCCCAGGCTGGACCCCCGGGCTGGAATCCTGCTCCTTCATTTAGTGGTTGTGTGGCTCGGACAAGTTCCTCAGGCTCTGTGCCTCAGTTTCCTCCTCTGCAAAACGGGGCTCTGAATGGCCCTCCGTCCTGTAGTTACTTTGAGGGTGGGGTGAGGGAGCCCCTGAGAGCTTGGAATCCGGCACTTGGGCGTGGTGAGTGGGTGCTTGCCTCTTCCACTTTGACGACCCCCGGCTTAGCATCAGGCCTCTGCACAAACCCCTCTTTGGGGATAATTTCTCCGGGGTGGGCTCCCCAAAGGGAGAAGAGGATGCATGGATCTCGGCACTAACGGCTGCTCCCTGTGGGGTCAGGGTCAGGAGGGGAGGCCTCCCTGTTCCTGTCGCCCCGGCCACCTGTTGACCCATCCCTGCTTCGCCTCTCTGGGTTCCACTGGTCAGCTGCAGTGGAGACACCTCACCTGCCCAGCTGTCAGGAGTCTGTCTGCCTGGGAGACATCTCTGGGCAGCCTCTCCTGGTGCAGGGGTCTCTGACCTGGGCCGGGTGGCAGGGGCACCTGTCACCCACCTCCGGGGAGGGTGGCTCAGCCTGAGCACTGGGGTCTGCCCACACGGTCCCCCATCTCCATGCCCTCCACCTCCACAGCCACAGCCACGGCCACGGGCTCCTGGATGCCCATCTCCAAGGGGCCCCAGCCTATGGCTGGCCCAGCTCAAGCTGAAAGTCAGTGTGTGGTCAGTTCTGCAAGATCGGTTAGACAGTGACCCAGAGTCTGGATGTTACAAGCCAGCCTCTGTCACGGGGCCCTGGGCCTGCCAGCTGGGCGGCTGGGCCAGTGGCAGCCACATCTGGGCGTCGCAAGCTGGGCAGCTCAGGTGACCCCTGCTGGCAGGGCTGGGGCTGGCCTGGCTCAGATGTTTCCAAGCCTCCTGGGGCTCAAGCAGGAAGTGGGTCCTCTCCCTTCTCAGGTGAAGCGGGACAGGGCGGCATCTGTGGTGTGGTCTGGACTCTCTACACTCAGCACGGGTCTGTGGCTCCTGGATGCTGGGCTGGGTGTGAACTGGACATGGGACACCCTGGGGCCACACGCAGATCTTGTCAGTGCCATCCCATGGGCAGCTGAGCAAGTGGCTGGTCACAGGCCTGACCCGACTGAACAGCAGGGCCAGTTGGCCATGGGGAGTGGGTGGGGAGGGGGACAGCTGGTGAGCGCAGCCCTGAAGACTGCCTGGGAGAGGGGACAGAGGTGTTTCTGCTCCCGAGTCACTGTATTCTGTCCTGGCTGTGCGGGTTCCCATGGACGAGCTAGGTTCCAGGAGCCACCCAGCTGCCACCCAGCTTGGGGACTGGGGAGACGTGAGCCTGGTGGTGCTGAGCGGACACTGCAGGAGGGTCGGGGGGCTGGGAGCCCTGGGAGCTGGCCCTGCGGGCACACGGCCTGACTGTGCATGTGGAGGGAATGTGGCTCCGGGAGGACTGTTTCTGCCAGCTTTGCCTCTGTGTGAACAGATGCTTTCATGTTTTCAGCTTGGGCAGTGATGGCAGCCGCACCCAGCACAGGGAGACACAGGGAAGGAAAATCAGACCGACGGGCTTCCTGCCCAGCCCTGCGGCTCACTGCTGTGTGACCTGGCAAGACCTTAACCTCTCTGAACCTCAGCCTCCTCGTCTGTAAACTGCGGATACAACACCTACCTCACAGGGTTGTGTCGAGTGTGAAATGTGCCAACACCTATTGAATGGCCATTCCAAGTTGAGGTCTTCTCTTTTTCCCTGGTTTCAGCTACCAGGGATTCATTGCACCCATTTTCCAGTTGTGGGCACTGAGGCTCAGAAAGGTGACCTCACCTTCCAAAGGTGACACAATGGTATGCATGGGGGAGAGGGGAAGGAACTAAGAAAGGGTTGGATCACGATTGGTCTTGGGAAGGTCATTACAGGCTGGACAGATGGGTTGGCTTCCCCCAAATGAGCTTGAAGTCTGGGGTCTCCCGTAGCTAACAACTACAGTTATGAGAGAGGCTCAGGGAGACACCATTGCCAAAAAGGCTAACATGCTCTGGATGAAAGAAGAGTTAGACGAGGGCAGTGAGGGATGGCCTTCCCCTCAAGTAGCCTGGAATTCTGGGGAAAGGGATAAAAATCAAGGCGTGGGATGTCTTCAGGATGGCAGGATAAAACATCACCAAGAATGTCTCCCCTTAGAGACAGCTAAAGAAATGGGGAGATTCAACTCTCCTGGAACCCTAGAGAACTATGGAGACTGAGATGAGTGGAGGGGCATATCAGCTGGTCTGGATCCCTCCCCCATGCTCAGATCTGCAAACTTTAAGAGACATGCAGTGGTGGCTCTCCAGCCCAGACACCTCCTACAGAGCCATCCACACACATTCAGGCCCGGGAACTCCAGCCAAATGGACCCACAGTGGTGCCGTGGTGCCGTGGCTTTCTGTGTGCATTCACACCACTCCCTGATGAAGTTGGAGTGACCCACTGAGGACCTTTTTGCATCCTGGGCACACTCCAGCCCTGACTTCATTGCTGGTGCACCTAAATGGAAATGTTGGGTGGCTTTGCGCACTGACCCCCCCATCTGGCTCTGTGAGTCTGGTCCCCCCAACCTGAAAGTTTCTGGAGGTAGAGAAGCCACCCAGAAAGAGGCACTGCAGGCCCAGGGCTGAAAGCTGGATTCGAAGACTGGTCCAGAGCACGGGAGAGGAGGTGAGCAAATCACAGCTGCCAGGTCGGAAAATTTGTACAAAAGCAAAGAACAGCCCAGGACTCCTGGAGGAGGAACTCGGGAAAGGACATCAGTAATGAGGAATAGTTTAAGCCATTCATGGATAAACAAAAACTGTCACCAAGAGACCTGCCCTATAAGAGATGCGAAAGGGGGCCCTTCAGGCTGACAGAAAAGGACAGGAGACAGTGGCTTGGAGCAGGAGGAAGAAATGAAGATCTCCATGGGTAAACACAAAACCCAGGAGTATGGTATCCATGGTATGAAACACACTATTTCCTGTAAAAGGCAGAATACAACTGAATAAGAAATAATCATATTTCTATGTTATGGACATGCAAAATATAAAGATGTTATGTGTGACAAAAACAACGTAACTAGGAGAAACGGAGGGGCGTGGGAACAGTGTAGGCTATTAGAAGCTAGGTTGCTATCATCTCAAACCAGTAGGCTACAGATTTAGGTTGTTCAGTACAAACCCCAGGGTAATCACAAAGAAAGTATTTAAAACAAAGAAATGGATACGAGAAGAAGATCAATCAGTTACATCACAAAAGATCAAATATACTCAAAATAAAGCTGTGATAAAGGAAAAAGACAAATATCAAAGATGTATGAGAAATAAAGGACAAAATGGCTGAAGTAAGTGCTGCCTTATCAGTAATGACACTGAATGCAAATATATAAAGCTCTCCAATCAAAAGACACAGATTGTCAGAATGGATAGAAAAGAATGGCCCAACCCAGTTATTTATAAGAAGCTCACCTTTGACCCAAAGACACAAATAGATTGAAAATGAAAGGATGGAAAAATATTCCATGCAAAATAGTAACCAAAAGAGAGCTAGGGTAGCTATACTAGTAACAGATTTAAAAAAACAAAACTAAGTCAAAACTGTTACAAGAGACAACAAAGGTCATGATATGTTAATAAAAGAGTCAATTCACCGAGAAGATATAATAATCATAAATATATATGCACCTAATCACAGTACCCCAAAATAAGTGAGGCACCTCTAAATAACAGTTGGAGAGGTCAAAACATCACTTTTATCAATGGATAGACCATCTATACAGAAGATCAATAATGAAACAGAGAAATTGAATAATACTATAAATGAACTAGACCTAACAAACATATACAGAACATTGCACCCTGAAACAGCAGAATGCACATTCTTCTCAAGTGCACATGGATCATTTTCCAGGATACACATGTTAGGTCACAAAACAAAGTCTCCACAAATTTAAAAAGATTGAAATTATACAAAGCATCTTTTCTGACCACATGTAATGAAGCTAGAAATCAATAATAGAGGGAGAACTAGAAAATCCACAAATATATGGAAGTTGAACAACGTGCTCTTAATCAATGGGTCAAAGAAGATATCACAAAGGAAATCAGGAAATATCTTGAGATGAATGAAAACTAAAACACACTCAGAACTTACAGGATGCAGCAAAGGCAGTTCTTGGGAAATTTATCGTTCTTAATGCTTACATTAAAAAATAGGATCTCAAATCAGAGACCTGATCTCACACCTGGAGGAATGAATAAAAGAAAAGCAAACCAAATCCAAAGTGATCGAAAGGAAGGAAATAAACACTAGAGCGGAGATTAATGAAATAGAGAATTTAAAAAAAAATAGATTCAATGACACCAAAAATTGGTTCTTTGAAAAGATCAATAAAATTGACAAGTCTTTAGCTACACTGACAAAAAAAAGGGGGGAGGGATGCAAATAACGAAAATGAAAAAAAGAAAGGGGGACATAACTACTGATTCCACAGAAATAAAAAGAGGATATGATGAACAATTGTATGCCAATAAATTAGATAACCGAGATGAAATGGACAAACTCCTAGAACCACAAATTACCTACACTAATAAAAGAAGAGCTAGAAGATCTCAACAGACTGATAACAAATAGATTGAATTGGTGAGCAAAAACCTCCCAACAAAGAAAAGCCCAGGACCAGATGGCTTCACTGCTGAATTTTACTAAACATTCAAAAAAGAATTAGCACCAGTCCTGCTCAAATTCTTCCAAAAAAATCAAAGAGGAGGGCACAGTTTTCCAATTCACCTACGTAAAAGCCACTGGCCTAACTTGGGGCCTGTGAGACTTGGCACTCAGCAGCCTGCATGACCTACGTCAGTTAATGTTTAATCTACTGTCTCTGTGTCCTAGAAGAAATGTGCGGCTGGACAGTGTGTGTATAGAAACCAGACCCCATATGTCAAGAGTTAATCAGTAGCTTACCTCCTTCCTGAGCTATGCTATCACCCTTGTTGTTCAACTCATAACTCCCCTCTCCCTTCTTGCACAACATAATCAATCACCCCTATGTCATGAGACCCCTTTCCCGCTCTTATGCTCTCATGCCCTTAGGGATGTCTTTGTCTAGCTTGACCAGTTAGCTGAATTGCACAGTCAACTTCCCTGCTGAATGCTGTACCCGCCCGGCGAAGAGAAAAGCCATTTAATTTCTGCTGATTTCTGCCCCCCTGTGAGTAAGCCCTGAACAAAGCTCATGTCTCAGAAAATACCTGGTGTCTTCTTTGGCCTTTAGACTGGCAAAGCCCCCTCGGGCTGTGACAATCCATGAGGCCAGCATTGCCCCAATATGAAAGCTGGATAAAAATATCACAAGAAAAGAAAATTACAGCCCAATATCCCTCATGAATATGGATGTAAAAATCCTCAACAAAATATTAGCAAACCAAATCTAACAGCTTATCAAAAGAATTGTGCATCATGATCATCACCCAAAGTCTTTCTCCAGCCTCCCCTCTCCCAAGACCCCCTTCTCTCATGTCTCCCACTTCCTGGTCACTTTCTCAACATTTCTCTATAGGGCTGAGCAATTTAGCTCAGCCCCTCGGCTTGCATGCTCCACCCAGCAAAACAGCGCCTGTGCGGTTGGCTAAAGTGTAGCCCCCCTCGTTCTTCAAACCTGCCTTTCATGGGCATCTTGGTTGCTCCCCTCACAATGGTGAAGATGGTGTGAAAACCCCAGTGGGGCCAGCACTGGCTTTCCCTGCACAGGGTGGTCTGATGTCTCTTCCGTGTCATTCCAGGGCTCCATGAACTTTCACGACAGCGGCTCTGGCTCTGAGCATTCCGGAGGCATCTTGGCAGGGCCTACGCCTCTCACCTGCTCCTTGGGCAGCTATTACCGCGATGGGCGGCTGGAGCTCTCTGGCTGGAGCAGCGGGGCCCTGTTCAGAGCCGGGTTCCCAGGCGCGGCCCGGCTCAGTGCCAAACCACAGGCACACAGTAGGGCACCCAGTGCCCAGCCTGAGACTAGAGAGCTGCCCCCCACCCCCACGCCTGGAGCCTGCCCACTGGGACCCCCGTCAGGCCAGTCTTGCCGTTCAAGAGCCCGACTCCAGGGGTGTGGGGAAGGGAAGACAGCCACAACAGTAAGAGCCAGCATCAGTTGAGTGCTTATTGTGTACATGCCAGACAAGTGTGTACACACAGCAGCTCAGTCAATCTGCACAGCAATCCCGTTCACACAGGGTGAGAGCTGAAGGCCTTAGCGGGGTCTCCGAGGCCCTCGTGATCCACCCCTTACCCTCTCTGACTTCATCTTAGCCCCCACCCCATCCATTCCACCCATTGCTAGTCATCAAACTCATCAGGCCTGTTGCCCCCTCGGGGCCTTCTCCTTCCCTGGAGGGCTGTCATCTGCCTGCCCCAGGTGAGACGTGGTCTGGCACAGAGGCAGGGGACTGGAAGAGATGACTGGGCGGGGGTGGGGGCAGCGGGTTGCCATCAACGATAATGACAGTGCCCATTGTCCATTGAAAATGGACGGCAGCTCTCTCTCTGGCTAAGCCAACTTGAAAGGTGAAATCACTGCCCTCCCCCCTACGTGGGATCAGACACCCAGGGGAGTGAATCTCCCTGGCAACGTGGAATATGACTCCCGGGGAGGAATGTAGACCCGGCATCGTGGGACGGAGAACATCTTCTTGACCAAAAGGGGGATGTGAAAGGAAATGAAATAAGCTTCAGTGGCAGAGAGATTCCAAAAGGAGCCGAGAGGTCACTCTGGTGGGCACTCTTACGCACACTTTAGACAACTCTTTTTAGGTTCTAAAGAATTGGGGTAGCTGGTGGTGGATACCTGAAACTATCAAACTACATCCCAGAACCCATGAATCTCGAAGACAGTTGTATAAAAATGTAGCTTATGAGGGGTGACAATGGGATTGGGAAAGCCATAAGGACCACACTCCACTTTGTCTAGTTTATGGATGGATGAGTAGAAAAATAGGGGAAGGAAACAAACAGACAAAGGTACCCAGTGTTCTTTTTTACTTCAATTGCTCTTTTTCACTCTAATTATTATTATTGTTATTTTTGTGTGTATGCTAATGAAGGTGTCAGGGATTGATGTAGGTGATGAATGTACAACTATGTAATGGTACTGTGAACAATCGAAAGTACGATTTGTTTTGTATGATTGCATGGTATGTGAATATATCTCAATAAAATGAAGATTAAAAAAAAAAAAAAATGGACGGCAGGCTCATACCTCTGCCAGCTGCTTTCCCTGCACTGCTAGCTCAGGCCCACAGCAGCCCTGATGCATTCATTCATCCATTCATTCAGTGAATAGCTATCGAGCACCTGCTGTATGTAAGCACTGGGGAGACAGCAAAACCCCCTGCCCTTGTGGAGCTGACGTTCTGGCAGGGAAGGGAGCAGGAGCCTGGTAAATCAGGGAAGGAACAAGATGATTTCAGGTGGTGGCTACCCCGAGCTGTGACAGGTGAGGAACACGTAGCAGTGAATATTTGGGGGGATTGTTCTAGTGGGCAATCAGAGAAGGCTTCTCGGAGGAGGTGGCGTTTGAGCAGAGACTCCAGTGGGAGAAGGGGGGCCCCGGAGAAGATCCGGGAGACCAGTTATGACAGATGGTGTCACAGAGGCTCGGAGGGGGAAGCAGCAGCCCAGGGTCCATCCAATGGCCCCAGGGAGCCCCACCTGCAGCTTTTCCTTCCGGCGTCCATGGGCCACAAGGTGTGGCCCTTCCCACCATCTCCAGGGCGTACCCGAGCCAGGAGGGGAGTGAACCTGTGTCCCCAGCAGCCCACATTGCTCTCTCCCTCTAGGCACCCCGGCCTGAGCCAGGGTGGCCCTCCACAGTAGACAGCAGGTCAGCGTGGACGTGACAGGGCTGGTGACCCAGCCACGGAATGGCACGCTGGAGCCAGAGGTGACTGACAGCCACCTGGTGCCCGTCTCCGGAGGCTGGGCCTGCCCTTGGACACCCAGGTGAGGCAAGGGGCGGGCAGCTGGGGACTCCCCACAAACTCCATCAACCCCCATCCAGTCCCTGGAGCTCGGGGGACCCACCATGCACGTGACCGACAGGGATCATCACACCTGAGTTTTCCCAGCACTTTACAGCGTGCAAAGGTTTTCTTAATACTAACGAGAGCCGTAATTAACTTCTAGGGAGCAGCCTCTGTCTTCCTGACTACGGAGCCAGGGTGGGCGGCATTCTGGAGCCCTGGCTCCCCGGTCCTGGTGCCACATCCTTTCTGCTCTTCTAGTCTTTAATCAGGATCAAAGCCCAGCGTCCATTTATAGAGCGCCTGCTGTGTGCCTGGCATCCATTTATAGAGCACCTGCTATGTTCAGCTCTGTTCTACAGGGTTTATGTACATTACTTCATTTCACCTTCCTGGCACCCCAGTGAGAGGCACAGGCCTGACAAATTCCACCTCTGGAGTCCAAATCCCAGCTCTACCATGCACTAGCTTTGTGGCCTGGGGCAAATTCCTCAGCTTCTCTGTGCCCTCAGTGTCCCCATCTAAGGAGGTGGGGGTCCTTATATCAATGCCAGGGTTGTGAGGACCGAGTGAGTTGGTGCTTTAGAGAGTGCTTGGCCCCGGGAGATGCTTGGAGGCGTCTGCTGCCGTGACTGCAGTCACCACCACCTGGGCACCCTCCCTGGCTCATAATCATGCATTTCGGTGACTTGCCCGAGGTCACGTAGCAAGTTGACAGCTGACTTGGAGCCTGAGCCCTTCCCACGGTGCCAGCCTGCCCCTGAGCAGGGGGCCCTGCCGTGGTCCCCAGGCCCCCACCACTGCCACTCAGCGCGAGCCCCCTGTCCGGACTGGCTCCCCGTCTCTAAAAGTCACAGGCCGTGTTCCAGAGCCAGGCAGCAATGCTTTTTTGACGAACTCCTGTTTCAGATTGTCCACTGCCTTAGGAGGAGGGTCGGTTCCCCGGGGCCCGGGGTGGAGGCAGGCATCTTGCCTGGAGGAGAGGATTTTTAAACCCGAATGGAGCCAACCAGTTCCATCTCCCCCGACTTCATTTAAACCCACTTTCCCTGACCTCAAGGCTGGGTGGGGGGAGACCTGGGTTGGGCCGTCTTTGCTGCTTTCTGGGCTGTAGGTCTGCACTAGGGAGCCCCTGGTGGGCACTGCCAACCGGTGCTGCCTGCGGGTCCTGGCCGTCCACAAGGGTCCTTTGAGGGGCCGTGGCTGCCACACGTCTGTGGTTGGTGTCCCCGCCTGGCCTGCGAGGGTCCTCAGGCCCCGCAGGGCCCCCACCCCTCCCAGCCTGCTCCCTCTTCCTGCTTTTCTCCTCAGCTCATATTCTGGCAACTCTGGGCAGAGGCAAAAATGAACTCATCCCTGCGGCCGACCTGTGGCTCTCAAGCCGGGGCCAGAACCAGGCATGCAGGTGAGGGGGGCTCTCTGTGGCTCTGGGGGATCCCCAAGAAAGGGGGAGGGAGTTGCCCTTGCTGCGCACCTACTGTGTGCTCACACTGGACACGCAGTGCCTCTTTGAGTCTGCCCTGTAGCCCCACTGCACAGATTTGGAAAAGGAGACTCAGAGAGGCAAAGCAACTTGCCCAAAGTCACACAGCTGATAAAAGCCTCTTGACCTCTTGAGGGGCAGGGCATGGACGAGGAGTTCTGGGCCTTGCAAATGAAACATGTGCCAGGCCTCGAGTACTTTTCAGGAATTATCACAATTGATAAGCGTGGGGCACCCATTGGTGCTTGGCTCAGGGCTCGGTGCTCTCATGTGTGTACTAAGGCATGTGGGCCGGCAGCCTGGTGCCCACGGGGGTAAGAACAGGGTGAGCAGGGCTTGTCTGTCCCCCTTACGCCCCCCAGTTTCTGCCAACCAAGCAGAGCCTCCGCCTCTGCAGAGGTAACCACGGCCTAGCCGCCCCGGCCCTAACTGCTTCCAGATGCCCTGCCCGAGGCGGGCGGGGGCCAGGGCAGCCACATCTGTCCACAGGCCTGCAGTAGGCCCCAGGGGGCTGCCTTCGGAGACCCCTGGCTCCAGCTTTCCCAAACATGCCCAGGTTTACATTCCCGCGCCGACCCTGGCAGCCCCCAGCCGGGCCCACGAGCCCCTCGGGAGCTGGGGAGGCCGGCCCGGCCCGCGCCTGGCGCCTGGCACTGCCTCCCCTGACCTGGCACAGTCCCAGCAGCTGCATCAGATGACACAGGCCCTTTGAGCGGATCCATCGTCGCCTCCCGGGTGCCCTGTTTGCCTTCCCCAGGCCTGGGGTCTCTGTCTATGATTCCTGCCCCCACCTGGTCTCTGGTAGGACCCCCAAGGAGGTCCCTACCATGCCTCAGTTACATATTTGCCAGCTTTTGTGTGGCACCTGGGGGTCCCAGGGCTGGACAGAGGGCCTGTGAGGCCTAGGCCAGAGTTCCTTCTCTCCCTCTGTGTTGTCATTGTCTGCTCGCCCTACCCCCCACCCCCACCCCCTAAAAAATCAGGTGCTCTGGAGGGCACCTGGCAGAGGGCTCGGCACATAGTAGGTGCTCAGAAAAAGGCCTTCAGTGAATGAATGAATGAATGAGTGAATGCTCAAGCCGTTGACTGCTCTCTTTATTATCCCACCCACCCCCCCCGAGTTTTGTTGGACGCCCACCCTGTCCTGGGCAGGCTTCGTTCCCAGACACCTACTGTGTGCCACAGTCCCACTGAGTGCTCCCACATGACAGCGGTGCTCCCACACGATGGTGGTGCTCCCACACGATGGTGGTGCTCCCACACGATGGTAGTGCTCCCCAAACGATGGCAGTGCTCCCCAAACAAGGCTGCAACTCCCCAACCATTTGAGGAACTTCATTTTTCCCCAATTTTTATTGAATAATTTTAAACCTATAGAAAAGTGACTGGGCAAGGACACTGACCGTTTACCCATTGTTACTATTTTGCCACATTTTCTTTCTCTAGTCATACTTGTGTGTACTGTATGTATTTGCATATTCATATGCACATGCATTTTTTTTCTCTCTCATCGAGAATTGATACAGAAATGTCTCTAGAGATGCCATACCTCTTTCCTCCTAAATCCTTCAATGAGAATCTCCTAGAACAAGGACATTTTTTTCCAGAACACTTATCACATCTCTCTCCATCCCTTCATCTTTTTTTTATCGTATTTTTTATTGTAGAATATAGCATATATATATATATATAAGTGATAACTTTCCAAGTACAATTTAACAAGTAGTTACAGAGGAAATTTCAAACAATATTACAGGTTATCATCCCACAGTTTCAGTTATTTCCTTATTATGAAATATAACATATATACAAAAAGGATGTATCTTTCAAAGTATGATTTAACAAGTAGATATATAGGAAATTTCCAAAGTTATTATTAGTTATAGTACCATAGTTTCAGTTATTTCCTTATTGTGCAATCTATCATATATACAAAAAGGAACAGCTTTTAAATTGCAATTTAACAAGCAGCTATAGAACAAATTTCAAAGGATGCTATGTGTTACAGTTCCACCATTTCAATTCTTTCCTTCTAACTATTCTAATACCCTAGCAACTAAGAAAAAGAAAATTATATAGAGAGTCAGTATTCATAATCCTTTGTTAAATTCCATCTTGTCTGTTGCTACCCCTTCCTCTAGTTTAATCACTTTCCCGATCTTCAGGGATGTCTAGGCAGTGACCACTCTACCCTGTTCATGTTGAAAAGGGGTGTCGATGTTATGGGTAAAGGGAACACATCTGGTTGATGTTCTTGAAGAGGCTATTGCCTCTGGGTTTTGGGACTTCGGTGGCATAGGAGCTCTCTGAAGGATTTAAGTTTCTGATGAATAAACTTAGTGAATGAAACTTTTATAGAGTCTCAGATAGGGATCCAGGTATTCTTTAAGGTTTTCAGGGCTACTGTTGGCTTGGGCTTGTCATATTGTGGTCATATCTAGGTGAAGCGTGCATAGGAATAATCTCCAGGCGAACCTCCTGACTACATGTGAATTCTCTTAGCCACTGAAACCCCATTTTCTTGCCTTTTGGTCAAAATGCATTCTCAATCCCTTGATGCCAAGGTCAAGCTCATTTCTGGAATCCATGTCCCACATCATCTGGGAAGGCTCTTTCATCTTGTGGGGGTCTTTCCCGCTTTGGGGGGAGGAGGATGAATTTGTTTGCAGAGTTAGGCTTAGAGAGAGAATGTCCACACTGAGCAACAAAAGCAGTTCTCTGGAGGTGACTCCCAGGCATAATTATAGGTGGGCTCAGCCTCCTCTTTATAGCCATAAGTTTGACCCGAGCAAGCCTCAATATCAAGGGCTCAGCTTATAAAGTAGGGGCTTCCTAAAGTTCACACAGCATGTGTTATATCCATGATAATCCATCCACGTTTCACATTATCATCACTCAGTTGTACAATCCTCATCACTCTCCATTTTAAACAATTCTCACGACCCAAAACATCTTACAGCTCTTGTCAGCTCCCAATTATTTGTCCCTAGTATTTGTGTAATACTAGTATGGTATTCCTATTAATTACAGTCCCTAGTATGCAATGTGTAGATTTTTCCCATATACCCTTCTGTTGTCAACTCTCTGTGCTGGTGTCATACCTTAGAAGTATATCATGCAAGCACCTATCTATATTTGTGGTGCTGATCTGTGGGAAACATGCCTTTAACAACCCCTTTTATTCCTATTTGCCTTCAATATAGCTCTGATACTTATAACCAATTAACATTCATCACCCTTATCCATTACCACACCTTTAAATTCACCATCGTTAACATATCTGAACATATTAGATTATTATTCTCCCTCACCAGCTACTGTCTATCATTAGATCCCCAATATTCTATATTATAAGTCATTGATTTTACATTGTTCAGATAGTTCATAGAAGTGGTAACATACAATATCTCTCCTTTTGCTTCTGAGTTATGTCACTCAGATTATATCTTCAGGGTTCATCCATGTTGCCATATGTTTTGAGAGCTTGTTGCTTCTTACAGCTGCATAGTATTCCATCGTATGGATATACCACATTTTATTTATCCACTCATCTGGTGAAGGGCACTTGGATTGTTTCCATCTCTTGGCAACTGTGAGCAATGCATCGGTGTACAATGTCTCTGTGTCGCTGCTTTCAAATCTTCTGGGTATATACCGAGAAGTGGAATTGTCAGATCACTGGGTAATTCAATATCTAGTTTTCTAAGAAACTGCCAAACTGTCTTCCAGAGTGGCTGTACCATTATACAGTCCCACCAGCAATGAATAAGAGTTCCAATTTCTCCACATCCTCTCCAGCATTTGCAGTTTCTTGTTTGTTGGGTGGCAGCCATTCTTATTGGTGTGAGAGGATATCTTATTGTGGTCTTGATTTGCATCTCCCTAATAGCTAGTGAAGATGAACATTTTTTCATGTGTATTTTAGCCTTTTGTAGTTCCTCTTCAGTGAAATGTCTTTTCATATCTTTTGCCCATTTTATAATTGGGCTGTTTGTACTATTGTCATTGAGTTGTAGGATTTATTTATATATGCAAGATATTAGTCTCTTATCAGATACATGGTTTCCAAATATTTTCTCCCATTGAGTTGGCTGCCTCTTCACCTTTTTGACAAATTCCTTTGAGGTACAAAAGCTTTTGATTTTGAGGCGTTCCCATTTATCTATTTTTTCTTTTGTTGCTTGTGCTTTGGATGTAAGGTCCAAGAAGTGACCTCCTAGTACTAGGCCTTAAAGATGTTTCCCTACATTATCTTCTAGGAGTTTTATGGTACTGTCTCTTGCATTGAAGTCTTTGATCTACTTTGAGTTAATTTTTGTATAAGGTGTGAGGTAGGGGTCCTCTTTTATTCTTTTTGTTATGGCTATCCAGTTCTCCCAGCCCCATTTGTTGAAGAGAGTGTTCTGTCCCAGTTCAGTGGATTTGGGGGCCTTATCAAAAGTCAGTTGATGACCATATATCTGGGGGTCTATTTCTGAACTCTCAGTTTGATTCCATTGATCAATATGTCTATCTTTAAGCCAATACCATGCTGTTTTGACCACTGAAGGTTTATAGTAGACATCAAAGTCTGGAAGCTTAAGTCCTCTCACTTTGTCCTTTTTTAGGATGTTTTTGGCAATTTGAGGTCCTTTTCTCTTCCAAATAAATTTGATAACTAGCTGTTCCGAGTCTGCAAAGTAGATTGTTGGAATTTGGATTGGGATTGCGATGAATCCATAGATCAGTTGGGGTAGAATTGACATCTTAACAATATTTAGTCTTCCTATCCATGAACATGGAATATTTTCCCACCTATTTAGGTCTTTTTTTTATTTCTTTTAATAAAATTTTGTAATTTTCTGTGTAGAGGTCTTTTACATCCTTGCTTAAGTTTATTCCTGGGTACTTGATTTGTTTAGTTGCTATTGTGAATGGAATTTTTTTGATTGCCTCTTCAGTTAGGTCATTACCAGTGTATTAGGAACATTACTGACATATATGCATTAATCTATATCCCGCCACTCTGCTGAATTTGTTTATTAGCTCAAGTAGCTTTGGGGTCAGATTCTTAGGATTTTTCAAATATAAGATCATACCATCTGCAAATAATGACAGTTTTACTTCTTCCTTTCCAATTTGGATAGCTTTTATATCTTTATCTTGGCTAATTGCTCTGGCTAGAACTTCTAGCAAAATGTTGAGTAACAGTGGTGACAGCGGGCATCCTTGTCTCGTTCCCAATCTTATGGGGAAGGCTTTCAGCCTCTCATCGTTAAGTACTGTGCTGGCTGTGGGTTTTTCATATATGCCCTTTATCATATTGAAGAAGTTTCCTTCAATTCCTACCTTTGAAGTGCTTTTATCAAAAAGAGATGCTGAATTTTGTCAAATGCTTTTTCAGCATCTATTGACATGAAAATTTGATTTTTCCCTTTTGATTTATTAATGTGTTGTATTACATTAAATAATTTTCTTATGTTGAACCACTCTTGCATGCCAGGAATTAACCTCACTTGGTCTTGGTGTATAATTCTTTTAATGTGCCTGTGTCAGTTTGAATGTATTATGTCCCCCAAACGCCATTATCTTTGACGTAATCTTGTGTGGGCAGACCTATCAGTGTTAATTAGATTGAAATTCTTTGAGTGTTTCCATGGAGATGTGCCCCACCCAACTGTGGGTGATGACTATGATTGGATAATTTCCATAGAGGTGTTGGCCCACCCATTGGGTGGGTCTGAATTAAATTACTGGTGCACTATATAACATCATACAGAAGGCGCGAGCTTGCCACAGCCGAGAGGGACTCTGAAGAATGCACAGGAGCTGCAGATGAGAGACAGTTTGAAGACAGCCATTGAAAGCAGACTTTTGCTCCAGAGAAGCTAAGAGAGGAAAAATACTCCAAGAGCAACTAAGAGTGACATTTTTGAGGAACTGCAGCCTAGAGAGGAACGTCCTGGGAGAAAGCCATTTTGAAACCAGAACTTTGGAGCAGACGCCAGCCACGTGCCTTCCCAGCTAACAGGGGTTTTCCAGACACCACTGGCCATCCTCCAGTGAAGGTACCTGATTGCTGATTTGTTACCTTGGACACTTTATGGCCTTAAGACTGTAACTGTGTAACCAAATAAACCCCCTTTTATAAAACCAATCCATCTCTGGTGTTTTGCATTCTGGCAGCATTAGCAAACTAGAACAGTGCTTTGGATTCAATTTGTAAGTATTTTGTTTAGGATTTTTGCATCTATATTCATTACGGAGATTGGCCTATAGTTTTCTTTTTTGTAGTGTGTTTATCTGGTTTTGGTATCAGAGTGATATTAGCTTCATAAAATGAGTTAGGTAGTGTTCCATTTTCTTCAATTTTTTGAAAAAGTTTGAGCAGGAATGGTGTCAATTCTTTTTGGAAAATTTGGTAAAATTCCCCTGTGAAGCCATCTGGCCCTGGGCTTTTATTTGTAGGCAGATTTCTGATGACTCATTGGATCTCTTTGCTTGTGATTGGTTTGTTGAGGTCTTCAATTTCTTCTCTGGTCAGTCTAGGTTGTTCATGTGTTTCCAGGAAATTGTCCATTTCTTCTAAATTGTCTAGCTTGTTCGCATACAGTTGTTCATAGTATCCTCTTATTAATTTTTTTTTATTTCTTCAAGATCTATAGTAATTATCCCCTTCTCATTTCTGATTCTGTTTTTGGGGGTCTTCTGTCTTTTTGACTTTGTCAGTCTAGCTAAATGTTTGTCAGTCTTGTTGATCTTCTCAAAGAACCAACTTTTGGTTTTATTTACTCTCTTTTTTTTTTCAGCTCATGTATTTCTGCTTTAATCTTTGTTATTTCTTTTTGTCTACTTGCTTTAGGGTTAGTTTGCTGATCGTTCTCAAGCCTCTTCAGTTGTTCAGTTAAGTCTTTGGTTTTGGCTCTTTCTTACTTTTTGATGTATGCATTTAAAGCTATAAATTTCCCTCTCAGCACTGCCTTCACTGCATCCCACAGGTTTTGATATGTTGTGTTCTCATTTTCATTCGTCTCTAGATACTTACTGTTCCAGTTTGTTAATGCTGCCCTTTTGCAAAACACCAGAAATGGCTTTTATAAAGGGGGTTTATTTGGCTACACAGTTACAGTCTTAAGGCCATAAAGTGTCCAAGGTAACACATCAGCAATCGGGTACCTTCACTGGAGGATGGCCAATGGTGTCTGGAAAACCTCTGTTATCTGGGAAGGCACGTGGCTGGCGTCTGCTTGTTCCCAGGTTGCATTTCAAAATGGTGTTCTCCAAAATGTTGTTCTTGGGGTGTTTTGTCCTCTCTTAGCTTCTCAGGAGCAAAAGTCTACTTTCAACAGCCGCCCTCAAACTGTCTCTCATCTGCAGCTCCTCTCTCAGCTCCTGTGCATTCTTCAAAGTGTCCCTCTTGGCTGTAGCAAGCTCACTCCTTCTGTCTGAGCTTATATAGTGCTCCAGTGAACTAATCAAGGCCCAGGCTGAATGGGCAGGGCCACCTCCATGGAAACTATCCAAGCAGAGTCATTACCTACAGTTGGGTGGGGCACATCTCCATGGAAACACTCAAAGAATTGTAATCTAATCAACACTAATACATCTGCCCACACAAGATTGCATCAAAGATAATGGCGTTTTGGGGGACATAATACATTCAAACTGGCACATTTACCAATTTCTCTTGCAATTTCTTCTTTTTGACCCACTGGTTGTTTAGGAGTGTGTTGTTTAACCTTCATACATTTATGAAAGATCTGGTTCTTTGGTGGTTGTTGATTTCTAGTTGCATTCCATTGTGGTCAGAGAATGTGCTTTGAATAATTCCAATCTTTTTAAATTTGTTAAGACTTGTTTTGTGCCCCAGCTTATGATCTATCCTGAAAAATGTTCCTTGGGCACGAGAGAAGAATATATATCCTGGTACTTTGGGATGTAACGATCTATATATGTCTGTTAAGTCTAGTTCATGTGTCACATTGTTTAGGTTCTCAACTTCCTTATTGGTCCTCTGTCTAGTTGTTCTGTCTATAGAAGAACGTGGTGTATTGAAGTCTCCCACTATAACTGTAGACGTGTCTGTCACTCCCTTCAGTTTAGCCATTGTTTGTCTCATGTACTTTGGAACGCCTTGACTGGGTGCATAAACATTTATGATTGTTATTTCTTCTTGGTGAATTATCCCTTTTATCAATATACAATGTCCTTCTTTATCTCTTTTAACAAATTTTCATTTGAAGTCTATTTTGTCTCATATTAGTAGAGCTATCCCAGCTTTCTTTTGATTGCAATTGGCATGAAATATTTTTTTCCATCCTTTCACCTTGTCTCTTTGTGTCACCAAGTCTAAGATGAGTCTCTTGTAAGCAGCATATTGCTGGGTCGTATTTTTTAGTCCATTCTACCAGTCTGTATTTTTTAATTGGAGAGTTTAATCCATTCACATTTAAAGTTATTTCTGTGAAGGGAGTTCTTGAATCAGCCATCTTATCCTTTGGTTTTTAGTTGTTATATCTATTTTTATTTTTTTCCCTCTCTCTTTTTTTCCTTTAAGTTGCCCTTACTAATTACTCTTCAGTTCTGTGCTCTTCTCCAGACCTCTTTCTCTGTTCTTTTTTTCTCAGCTGGTAGATCTCCATTTAGTACTTCTTGCAGGGCAGGTCTCTTGTTAACAAATTCTCTCAGTCTTTGTTTGTTTGTGAAAATTTTAAACTCTCCCTCAATTTTGAAGGAGAGCTTTGCTGGATAAAAAATTCTTGGCTGGCAATTTTTCTCTTTCAGAATCTTAAATACATCATACCACTGCCTTCTCACCTCCATGGTGGCCGCTGAGTAGTCAGTACTTAGTCTCATGTTGTTTCCCTTGTATGTGGTGAATTGCTTCTCTCTCAGAAGTCTCTCCATCTCTCCAGCATTTGATAATCTAGTCAGTATATATCTCAGAGTAGGTTTATTTGGATTTATTCTTTTTGGAGTCCGTCAGGCATCTGTAATTTGGATATTTATGTCATTTAGAAGGGTTGGGAAGTTTTCCCCAACAATTTCTTCGAATACTCTTCCTAGCCCTTTGTTCTTTCTTCCCCTTCTGGAGCACCAATGATTCTTATATTTGTGCACTTCATGTTGTCCGGCATTTCACTGAGATCCGTTTCACATTTTTCAATTTTTTCACCATTCGTTCTTTTGTGTTTTCATTTTCCATAACCTATCTTCAAGGTCACTAATTCATTCCTCTTCTTCTTCAAATATGGTGTTGTGTGTCTCAAGAATATTTTTAATTTGATCAACAGTATTTTTTATTTCCATAAGGTCCGCCATTTTTTTTTTATTTACTCTTGGAAATTCTTCTTTATGCTCTTCTAGGATCTTCTTCATGACCTTTATATCCTGAGCCATAATATTGATATTTGTGTGTACTTCTTTGATTAATTGCTCCAAATTTTGTGTCTCTTCCAGCTTTTTAATTTGTTCATTTGGCTTGTCCATATCTTCTATATCCTTCAAGTGCTTTGTAATTTTCTGCTGGCTTCAGAGCATTTGCTTGTCTTGATGGGGTTATTTTGGGAGTTGCAGAATTAATTGAATATTTATATGTAATTCGGTTTTCTGGAGTGCAGTTTCCAAATTCTCCCAGCAGGTGGCACTTGTGAGGCACAGCTTGCTGGAGTGACATTTCCCTGGTCCACCAGCAGGTGGCATTCTCGAGGCACAGCTTGCTGGAGTGCAGTTACCCTAACCTGCCAGCAGGTGGTGCTCTCAAGTAGGTCTTCCCTGAACTTCTGTGTGGTGGGCAGAGTCCAAACTGGGTGGGGAACCAATCAGTGCACTGGATCTCCATGTGCTCGGGGGAATGCCTGCCCTGGGGCTGTGATAGGGACCCTGAACAGGTAGGCAGGGAGTCCGATCCCGGGCACCCCTCAGGTGGGACGTGGGCCCTGCCTGCTGGTTCTCTGCATGCCAAGTGCCTGTGAGTCTCTGGAGTGCATGAGGGGCTCCCAATCACTGGTATGGCGCCTCTCCCTTCCCCGCTTCTCACCATTGCATCCCCAGACTTCTGTGGGGGGAGAGCAATCACAGCCCACTAGGTTCCCTCATGGGAGCTCCCTGCTGTCTGGCTGAAGAGGGTCACCCCCCAGCAAACTGTCAAGGTAGGTGCACGGGAGCGGAAAGCCACTGCTCACTCCCTTGCCCAGTGACAGTTTTGCCGCTGCCTGCCTGGGAGGGGGGTGCAGTCCAGATGGGGAACACACTCTCCGCATCCCTCCAGCCACTTTTTGTCAGGTGTCCCCTGTGATTTTGTCGGGTGTCTCCACCACATACTGTGGGGGCCCTCTATGGCTGGTCACACCCCAGAACCGCAGTCCCTGGTGTCCTCCGGCCGCTTTCTAGTTACTCTGATGGAGGAGAAGCCCGTCCACCTCACCTACTCTGCCATTTCTACCATCTTCCCGGAAGTCCCCCCCCCCCTTTTTTTAATGCATTTCAAAGTAAGTTGCAGACTCTGGTCTACTTTCCCTTAGATATTTCAGTATATATATATTGCTAACCACCTTCAAAAAATACAGTATTTACTGCATTGATGATTTTGAAGTGTTTAGGCAAACGTCCTCAATTTGGATTTGTCAGATTGTTTCCTCACCATTGGATTCAGGTTGAACATTTTTGACAGGAGTCAAGATCATAGGCCATGTTTTGTCCAATTAGTTCTTTTAAAATGCCAGTTCTTGGCTCTGTTCCCCTGACGTTCTGTTTTTACAGGTCTTAGGAAAGATCCCAGAACCTATATTTTTAGCAAACACCCAGAGTGATTCTTCTGTTTAGCTAGCCTGGAAGTTATCACATTATTTCATCCAATTCTCACAACCCATTAATAAAGTAGGTACCCTTATCCCCATTTTCCAGATGATAAACTGAGGCTCAGGTGGTGAAGGAACTAACTGCAAGTCACCCACCCCTTAAGCAGCAGACAGAGCCCTGGGCTCTTTGTTGCTTTGTTCTCTGTGCTAGGCTGCCCTCTGCTGTTGCAAATGGTACTGCAACTAGACTCCTTGCCTGCTGGCCCCAGGCCAGTAGCTATCTTCAAGTCAGTGTCACACAGCATGAAAGGCGTGGATGCATTATTGCCAGGACTGTGTCTGGTGACATAAACTGAGACTCCGGACCCTCATTTCATTAGAGCTCATCCAGGCCAGAAACCTGTGGGTCTCTCAGAGGCAGAGTCGACCACCTGGGGCCAACCTCTGCCTGAATGTTGTCAGAGACCGCATGAGATTTCTCACTTGCTTTCCTTTGGACCCAGTTGGGGTGATCCGAGGGTGAAGCTGAGAGCACATTTGTCTTGGGGGTAGAGGGGCATCGTTTCTCATCAGCACCAGCCTGCTCGCTGCCCTCACAGTTCTCACCAGCAGCATCAAGGGGAACAGACCATCCCCCAGGTCCATCAGCGGGTGGCCAGGGCCCGGGGAGGACAGCCTTTTGAGAAGCGAGGACGTGTCCTGGAGTCCTGGTTCCCGGGAGCACCTGAAACAGGCAGTGCTGGGAAGTGGGCAGAAATTACCGGGAGGGGTTCTCAGCCAGTCCCTGTGTCCTTCCTCTCTTCTTTATGCATGATTTAATAAACTTCTACTAGATAATTGGTAATAGACCTATTCCAGAAGCTGGGGACTTGCCTAGAACAGGATAGAGAAGTCCCTGCTCTCATCAAGTTGATAGTCTCCTGGGGGAGACTGATAAAATAAAAATCACATAAACAAACAAGAAAATGTCCCAGATGGTGATGCATGCTATAGAGAAAACAAGGCAGGGAGATGTTTCCAGAAATGGCCAGGGGACTATTTAGATTAGGTGGCCAGAAAAGGTGCCACTGAGGAGACAACATTTGAGCTGAGACTCCGATGACGGACAGATTTCGGGCATTTGGGAATCTGGGCGAAGGGCATTCCTGGCAGAGGGGCAGTGCGTGTAAAGGTCTGGAGGCAGGAACGGGCTTGGCATGTTTGACAGATGACCAAGAAGCCACTGCGGGGCTGGAGCAGAACAGCCAAGAAGCCACTGGGAGAAGGAGGGCGTGGTAGGAGGACACGGGGGTCTATCATGTGGAGCATGTCAGGCCACAGGACAGATTTTGGATTTTATTCCATCTGAAACTGGAAGTCTTTGGACTTGATCCAAATGTGGCTGCTGTGTGAGGAGGGACCTAAAGGGGGCAGCAGTGAGAAAGCTACGAGAAAGGGCAGGGCCAAAAATAATGGTGTCTGGGACCAAGGTCAGTTGTGATGAGTTTTTGAGACATTTAGGCGTTAATTCCCCTCAGCAGTCCCCCTGCAGCACCCTCAAGCCACCCTCAACTGCAGCGCCCACTGGCAGGGACAGTGCTCCTCTCTGAGCCTTTGCGCAGGCTGTTCCCTCTGCTTGGAATGCCCTTCCCCGCCTTGTCCACCAGCCTCCTTCTCCATGTTCCTGTGTCCCCTGAATATTTCTCGGGGCTGTCCTTGCCATTTTGTCCCATCATTTTCTATCTCTGTGACTGTCTCCCCCACTGGCCTTGGAGCCCCTTCAGGGTCTTGCTTATCTTTGTACCCCAACTCTCAGTCCTGGGGTACATATACTGCTCATTGAATGTTTGATAAATAATACCAACCGCAGCAGCTCCCAGCTTGGCATTTTCCCTGGGTCCAGCCCACCCATACTGTCTTGAAGAGGTGGGTGCTGTTATTATCATCCCCATGTTAGAGATGAGGAAACTGGGGATCAGAGAGGTTAGGAAACTTGCACAGGGCCACACAGCTTGGAAGTGGAGCTGGGTGATGCTCTTTCCATGGGGTCTGCACCTGCCTGTCCCCCTTCTTTGCGTTACATGCCCATTGCTGGGTGGCAGCTGGCTCTTTGGCCCCTGATGTATACAGAGGCTCAGTGAACTCTAAACGCTCCACAGAAGTTTCCTGAAAGTTTCTCTTGGTTCCCTCCCCAAGTAGGGGTGGAGGTGGGGTTCTCCAACAGCTCCAGCTCCGTCTTTCTCTTCCCGCTCAGTGCTCTTCCCCGGGAGCTGGTCCTGAGGACACAGACGGCCAGGAGGGTTCATCAGTGGCAGCCTCACTAGACCCCTCAGCGTGCAGGGTGAGTGTCACACAGGGTGTCCCCTGGGAAGGGAGATTGTCCAGACCCAGGCGGTCTCCTCAGGGAGCCAAGAAGTGAGCCTGGAAACACCTGAACAAAACAGTGCCCAGGCACGACAATTTCCAAGAGTGAGAAAGGCTGGGAAAGCAAAGAGGGTTTGATTTGCAGAGAAGAGGGGGGGCTCCTTTAGATGGGGTGGTCTGGGAAGGCTTCTCGGAGGAGGTGATGTTCGAGCTGAGGCCTAAATAGCAAGAAGGATCCGGCCCTGGTGAAGACCCGGGGAAAAGTGTTTCAGGAGGAGGGAAGAGCATGGCAAAGGCCCTGAGGTGGGAATAAACTTAGCATGTTAGGGGACGGCCTTGAGGCCAGTGTGGCTGGAGGGAAGGGAAGGGTGGGGTGGGGGAGAGAGAGGTGAGTGGCTGGGGGAGCTGGGAGATCCCGGTCGCACAGGGTCTCAGCCCTGGTGAGAAGCTGCTGTAGGTCAACTGTGAGGATTTCCGAGTTGATCAAGAAACAGATTGGGCCACCTAGATGGCCGTCGCACCCAAGCTATTTATTGGGGCGATGCTTTGGCAGGTTTGCAGCGGAAAGGACATGCCTCTCAGCAGGTAACCTTCCCAGGGCTGCAGCATAAGGGAGCCACCGGGGTGGGGGGTAGGGGGAAAGGAAAACCCTGGGGAGGAAGGGAAAGTATGTGTGTGTGTAGGGGGTGGGGGGTGTTATGGGACTAGGCATGTCACAGTCAGCATGACGGGGTCCCCGAGCCAGAGAACTCCAAGGAGCAGAAGGGGCTCCGGGGCTTCTAGCTGCAGAGTTTTACCTGATCTATGGTGCACAGCTACTCGGCACAGTTCCAGCGGTGTGCAAAGCAGATCGGCTCCAAACGGCTAAAGCCTGCTTATGTTTGGGCATTTTTTAAAACAATCTGAGTTTGGCACCAGTGGGCTTTCCTCACGGGCCCGGCTGCAGTGAAGAAGTAAACGGCACCCAGGGCTGATGCAGAGGGGGCACCTTCACGTCGTTAGTGCAACCACCCCCAGCATGAAGGGACGCAGGGGGAGCTGGGCGTGGAAGGCGCGCCCACCCTGAGCGGCCCGTGGGTTTCGGTGCCGGCTGGCGGCGGCGCCGAGTGCTGGTTCCCGAGCCCTCCCCCCAGCGGTCCCCAGGTGGGCACATGTGACTCCCTGGGGTCCTCCAGGAAACAGACCCCCTTAGAGCAGCCATAAATTGTCTTTTGCAGCAACACAGGCTTCTGTTGGAGGAGCCCCCGAGCACCAAGCAGAGCCCGACCTGCTGACCCCCAAGTGGGGAGACACAGTGCAGACCCCCGCCCGGGGGGCACGGCTTGCCGGGTGGTCCCATTGTGTTCTCCCTGTTTGCCACATGTGGGCCTTGGGCTGCGGAGGAAATGTGTAGGTTCCCAGCCAGCCAAGGCAACGTGTGTGTGCGTGTGTGTGCGTGTGTGTGTGTGTGTGGGGGGGGTGCCTGCGTGTGGGCCCATGGTGGGGGGCACACATCTGCAGGGGCCCACAGTTTCCCCTGCACGAGGTCAGCGCCCTTGAGCAGAGGGGAGCAGGGGTGGCCGGCAGACCCCACACGGTGCTCACGGGGCCCTGGGGTTGGCGGGTCAAGGATGAAGGAATGAAGGGGTCCAACTCCACATGGCAAGGGTGGCCAGCGTCTTCGGGAGTGAGGACCAGGCAAGGCCTCGGGACCCAGCTAATGCCCATGTCTCTGGGCACAGCCTCCCTGCGGGGGCCCCTTCCGGAGAGCTGCAGAGGGGCCTGAGGGGGGTGAGAGGGTGGGGGGCCGGGGTCTGGGGAGGCGGGACACACTGGTGCCCTCACAGGATGGGGTCAAGGGATGCAGGAGGGCGGGGCCCTGGCCTCAGCCTGGGGAGAGCAGGAAGATCATCTGGAGTGAGGAGACTGTGCACCTGCGAGGCCTTAGCTCTGGGGGGACCACCTGTGTCCACACCCCAAGATGGAGTGAGAGCACAGAACAATCGACTGTGATACAAGAGGGTGCGAGGCAGCCCAGGGCCGTGGGTACCCGGATATGGGCACCTGAGAGTGATACGGGTAGTTGAGTGGAGGGGACTGTATCAGTCAGCTATTGCTGGATAACAAACCAGCCCAAAACTCAGTGGCTTAAAACAGGTGTTTATTATCCCCCCCCCCCCCCCCCCCCCGTGAGTCTGTTCTCAGCTGTTCTGGTCTCCGCCGAACTCTCTAACTTGTTTGGGGGCTGACTGGCTGTTGGCAGATCTAGAGTGGCCTTGGCTGAAACAACCAGACCCTCCTCTACATGGGCTGTCACTGTCCCCCCGGCTGGGCTCTAAGAGCAAGTTGGGGCTGAGGCCCTGTAGGGTCGAGGCCCGGATCTGGTGTGCTGTCAGGTCCCCCTCATCCTATTGCAAGGGACGAGACAAGCACAGATTTGGGGGCTGGGGAAGCACAGCCCACCTCTTGGAGGAAGGAGCCGCCATCTCGTTGCCAAGGGCGGGATGCAGGAGGGGTGGAGATTCGGGGCAGCCACAGGGACAAGTTGTGAGAGTCGGCCCGGTGTGTGGCCATGGAGTGAGCATGCAGCTTCTGAATTTGGCGGAAATGACCTGAGCATGTGGCCCCTGAGCGAGTGTCCACTCACGGCCTGGAGGGATGGCCTGCCCGAGACACCCTGGAACCCCCGGCCTCGTGCACACCCCCCCCACCCGCTTCCCCTCCCCCTGCTGCGGCACCGCAGCCTCCGCCTGTCCTCAGCGCCCTCAGGATGCAGCCACCGGGAGGAGCTGGTGGGGGCTGGGAGGAGCCCTGGGGGTGGGTGGGTTTTGTGCCAGGTGGGGAAGGCCCTGAGTGGGGGCAGAGAACTGAGTCCTGACAACAATAACAGTAGTGGCTCACTCCGTGGCCTCACGTCCACCCCACCAGCCTCCTCCAGAGGGTGGCATTGAGGCCCCAAGAGGTATGGCCACTCACCTGGAGTCCCAGAGCTGGTAGAAGGCAGGGCTGGGATTTGAACCCACGAACGGCTGCAGCACCTGTGTCCTCGGCCTCATGTCCTTCTTCTTGCACTGGTTCATGTCTGCTCCTCTCTGGGCCTCGGTTTCCTCCTCTGTGAAATGGGCTGAAACCCTCCAAGGGTGGACCACACAGTTTCAGATTCTGGGCTCAGAGCCGCTTCCTGTGCACCCTTGGCCTTGTTGCTAACGGGGTCTGTGCAGAGTGGGCCTGGGGAGGACAGGCCCCTGGGCGTAGCCTATCTCACTCCCCAGGTGACACCCTCCTCCTCGCTGCAGCTGGGGAAGGGGCAGCAGGCAGAGCTGGCAGGTGGGTGTCCTGTTCATCCAACCTGACTTTCTCAGGGCCCTTCTCTCAACTGCTCCATCGTCAAAACCTTATTGAGCACCGACTGTGTGCCGAGCAGTGCTCAAGGCACCCATGTGCCTCCCTGCATCCTTAGAGCTCACGTTTTAAGTGGGGGAAACAGAATTTACAAGCACCCCCCCATGCAGCATGTACTAGCAGATGCAGGGTGTAAGAGCCGGGCAGCTGGACACCCTGTCTGGCTAGCCACACACATCACCACTCAGAGCCTCAGCATTTTGACCAAAGACCCTGCCCAGAAATCAATGAATAGAAAATTAGAAGTTGCCGTAAGCATCATGAAGAAAGGAAAGAGGAGGCTGCAATAGAGAATAATCAGTTGGGGGCTGCACTTTGGATGGGGGTGGTCAACAAGGGCCTCTTGGGAGAGGTGGCTTGTCAGCTGAGGACCAGGAAGGAGAAAGCCGAGCTGGGGAAAAGTGGCATTCCAGGTGGAGGAACGGCAACTTCAGTGGCCCTGAGGTGGGCAGGCTGGGGGGGCTTCAGGAAGAGTCAGTAGGTAAGTGGCAGGAGGGGGAGAGGAAGTCAGATGGGGGGGGCATTGCAGATCAGGTTGGTAAGTGGGCCCTCATGACAAGCTCTGAGTTTACCGTCTTTGGAAGAGCTGTGTCTGTCTATTGAGGATGAGGCATTTCCCAAACGCTTTTAGTCTTCCTGGGTAGAGGTGGCTCGGGGCTCTCACAGGGATTGGGGGTGGGCACACCAGCCTCTCCACTTCCTCTCCTCACCCCCTCAACAGAGAAGGGCAGGGGGAGCATGTGTCCCAGCTTCTCTTCCCCCATGTCCCCTGGCCCCTCTCCATGCAGGTGCAGCTTGCCTGGAACAGGGGGCAGCCCTTGATCTTGCAGCTCACCTGGGCCAACAGGTCGTCAGTGCAGCAGCACCTGGGAGGGCTGCCTAGCCGGCTCACTGGGGCAGGTGTGTGCCAAGTCCAGGGCTCCCCCTCTTCCTGGCCTCTAGACCATACCTGGGTCATGCACCCCACTCTCTTTCCCCCTCAGCTCCAGACAACCCTGGGCCTGGACCCCCTCACAGCCTGTGGGAGCCTTAATGCAGACCCTGGCCGTGTTCGGCGAGCAGCTCCGGCCGCCCTAGGAGCAGCACCAGGTGCAGCAGAACCTGATGTACAAGGCAAGGCCTGGGAAGCCAGATTCCTGATAGGAAACGTGCAGGGCAGCCCTGCCCACTGCAGAAAGGGCCCAGCTCTGGGGCCAGGGCCGGCTGTGCCGTGGGACCCCAAACAGCTTGTTTCTCCACTGTGAGCCTTGGTTTGCTCACCTGTACAATGGGTGCGATAATCTGTCCCTGGCTGGAGTACAGGAGGCTCTAGGAGATAAGGAAGGAAAGTGCAGGCACCAGGTAAGCCCTCCAGTGGGGGTGGGGAATGGAGGGGCAGAGGAGCCAGGGATGCTGGGGGGCTCATCCGGGCAGGGGGAGCTCAGGTTCCCAGGGGTGTCAGGGTCTCCCCCAGAATCGTCTCTCTCCTGGGGCTCGAGATGGGGCTGCTCTGCCAAGCCTGGTACAGGAAGTCCCCCTGCTTCTTCTGGGGTCTCCCACCCCAGGTCCCTGGCACCCTTAGCCCAGCACCCTCGGGGCTCCCAACAAAATCCCTGCCCTGCAGCATAAGCAGTTGCTGTGGCTGACAAGGGTCCTGGCATCTGCTCTTGTCTGCACCGGGTCCTCCCAACTGCAGGGTGCCCGGTCGCGCCAGGGCATCAGAACCCTTTCCACCTCCACGGTGGGCACCTGCCCCATGGTGCCCTCTTATTCACCACAGGCATCGGCCATTCCAGCCAGACAAAATCTACGCAGAGGCCCTGCTGGAGCAGTCTTCACAGCCCCCTGTGCCAAGCAGAGCTTCTGGGCAGAGGTGGAGACTGGCCATGCCCACCGGCTGCGCCATGCCCTCCCCCCGGGGCTCTGTGACCTACCCGGGAAGGGGCAGCTGGGGGAGCAGGGATCCGTAGGGGAGCGGAAGCGAGAGAGAGGAGGGTGCCCCGAGTGCAGGCTGTGAGCCAGGCAGCTGGGTGCCACCGCCGTGGCTCTGCCCTGGGCCGGCTGGGTGGTGTGTGCAGGCTCCTCATCTGAGGCGTGGAAGGAACGAGAGCTCCCAGCGCACGGGGCGGCTGTGAGAGTCGGGGGCGAGATGGCACACGAGGAGGGATTAGTGTGGGGCCTGGAACGAACCATTGTCACCTTCCTCATCAGTGTTAGAGGAAGGGGTGACCCCCCAACATTTCTCCTGGGTTTGTTACCTGGTTGATTGGTTCTTTTATCTGTCCATCCACCCATCATCTATCTATCCTTCTTCCTTCCCATCTGTCCATCCTCCATCCATTCCACTATATCCACCCATCCATCCATTCTCCCACCATCCACCAACTTTCCCACCCATCCATCCATCATCCACCCATCAACCATCCATCCATGCACCCATCCATCCACCCACCCACCCATCCATCCATCCTCCCTCCCATCCATCCATCCGTCCACCCCACAGGTCTGCGTGCTTTTTGTATAAAGGGGCAGATTGTAAATATGATTGGTTTGTGGGCCGTAAAGTGTTTGTCACAACCATTCAACTCTGCCCTTGACACATGAATGAATAAATCTTTATTTACAGACAGAGGCTAGATCGGCCCACAGGCCACAGTGTGCCACCCCTTAACTATCCATTCATCCATTCAGAAAACATTTCAGGGTTCACCGTGCCAGGCCTTCCAGGTGCAGGGACACAGATGGAGAAAGACGGAGCAGGTCCTCTCCCTCCTGGTGCTCCCCTTCCAGGGGGAGGGGAAGGGGAGACAAAAGGGGACGTGGGGCACCCGGTCAGGGGTGGTGCCGGCTGTGAAGGAAGGCTGCGGGGCAGGGGTGGGGGCTGGGGAGGTGGGGGCGCCCCATGGTGGGAGCAGCCTGTGCAAATGCCCCGCGGCGGCCGGCGTAGGGGTAGGAGGTGCGGTCGGGGAGCTTGGATTCGCCTCTGAGCGCAGTGGGAAGGCAGAGCAGGGCGCACTGTCCCATGCGCCCGTCGTAAAAGTCAGGCTGGCTGGGGGGTGGGGCTGGGGTAGGGGCTGGGAGACCGAATGGGAGGCCACGGAGACTGTCCCGGCATGAGGGAGGGGGGCCTGGGAGGGAAAGGAAAGAAGCTGCCACTCCTGCGCCCCCCGAGCCGCCCACACCCCAGGCGTCCTGTCCCAGGCCCTCTGTCTCGGGGGAGCACGCCCTGGGCCGCGGTGGGCTCCTGGGTGTTCCCACCGCCAGCTGGTCCTCGCCTCGTCCTGGGCCTGAGCCTGAGCCTGAGCCTGACTCTCCGCAACCACAGCAGACCCCGGGGCCCGACTCCTCTCGGGAGCTGGAGGTGGTGCCGCCCCCGTGGGAGGATGCCCGGCGTCCCTCCCGCCCACCGCTCCGGCCACTGGGCAGCCACTGCCATCTGCCGGCCACCCTCGGAACTGCAGGCCAGCAGCCTGCTGCGAACAGGGGCTCAACTTCAGCTAACCAGTCTCCGCCTACATCTCAACCCGCGAACCCCCCACCCCGGGTCTGGGCCTGGGACAAAGCAGCTCCTCCCCCCACCCCAGCATCCAGACCTTCCTATAGCAAAGAGAAAAGGGCTGGTCTGCCGGATTTGAATCACAGCCCAGCCTCTGCCCAGCTTGCAACTTACTTCTCTCCGTGCCTTGGTTTCTGTCCTGTAAAATGGGAAATAGTCATTGCACCTGCCCTTGTCAGGTGGGATCAATAGTGCAAGGATTAACTCTATGCATCTGTCTGAATCGCTTGGCAAAGTGTCTAAATAAGTATCAGCTCTTATCATTATCAGCTGTTACTATCATCAGCCTTTATCAGCCTTGCGTCGTCCTCCCCCACCCACACTCCCAGCAGCTCAGGGGGTTAGGGAGGGACAGAGCTGGGTTCAAATGCCTGCTCTGCCCCTACCTGGCCGAGTGATCTCGGGAAGGGACCTCTCCAAGCCTGCGTTTCCTCATCCGTGATGGGGATCAGATATTTCACAGAGTGGTTTGTGGGGCTAAATGAGATTCTGCATAAACGTCCTTCTCCCGGGCACCCCTTCCCTCTGCCAGCACAGCACCGGCACGAACGGTGGGTGCTCCAGCGATGCTGGAACTGGCCTGCCTCGGTTTCTCCAAACCTGACCTTGTGACTCTGCCCCTCCATCTAACAGGAATAAATTCCACCTCCTTTGCAGATTTGTTGGGAGGAAAAGAGACGGCGCCTGCACATAGTAGGTGCTCAGGGATGGGTGCTTCCTTCCGGGCACGCCCCTTCCTCCCGGCAGCTGGGGGAGGAGTGAGCGGGGCGAGGGTGGCGTTTCTGGGTCAGGAGCAGCCTTAGCCCCCATCTCCCAGTCCAGCAGCCATGGAGGTTTCAAAAGAGCTTTTCCTTCTGTGGTTCTTGGGGCCGATGCTCACTTCCCCATTTCCCAGCAGAACCGCCCTCCTTCTGTTCCCCATCCCAGTCCTTGTCCCAACCGCTTCCCGAGCGCTGCAGGAGAGGCTGGTTCCAGCCCCTTCTCTTTTTTGCCCCGTTTTGGGGTCCATGAATGGACACAGGCCTTTCCTAGTCTTGTCCAGTCCTCACACCAACCGGGGCCCTATTTATAGAGCAGGAACAGAATCAGAGGTTAGGGGACTCAGTCAGGATGCAGAGCAGCCAGTGGGGCGATTGCTATCCAGCTGCTGGGTAACAGCAGGGTGGAGCTCAGAGGTCCCCCGCGTGTGGTTTGTGAAAGCTCCTCATCAGGCTCACCTCGTGCACTTTAAATCTGTAGATTCCTGGGCTCCCCCTCCACCCACCAATTCAGAAATCTCTGGAGGACACTCAGGAATCTGCAGCACCCCCTAAACACGCACTGCTAAATCGGGAGAACCACTGTTCTACATCATTTTACGGATTTTGAAACTGAAACCCAGAGAGGGTGACACACTTATTCAAGGTTGCACAGCTTGTTAGTTGCAGTGACTGGACTAGAAAACAGCTGAGTCCAGAAGTGGCTACACCCCTCCCCGGCCCCCCGCCATGCTTCCCCTTCTGCAGGGTCTCATCCAGGTGTGCTTTCTCTCAGGGCCTCTGCCTCTTTCTTGACGTCACCCCACCCCATTCAAAAGTTACCTGTCCTGTGTGCCCCTCCCTCCCTTGAATCCCTGCCAGCTAGACCTGCTCAGCATCTGGGGCTTTAAACCAGGTGTTCCCACGGTATCTCCTGGAACTTGCTAAGACATTTGCAGAGGTTCTTATGCAAACATAGAAAACCTGGGCCACACCTAGAAATACCGGGCACTGGGGAGGTTAAAAATGCTGGTGCCCAGACCCCACCCCAGACCAATTAAATCAGCATTTCAGGTGGGGCCCAGGGACCAGTAATTTTTAAACTACCAGGGTGGGGCTGCTGTGGGTTGATGGGTTCCGGGGCATATATTTTAACAGGCACTCTCTGCAGAGAATGGGGTGCTGGGCCCTGTGGCATCCTTGGGGCTGGGGGTCGCCTTTTCCCTCCTCTCTCTGTGGCCCCCCTCAGCATCCCCAGCCGGCCCCTTCCTAGACCTGGGGCTGGCAGGGGGCAGCAACTGGGGACACAGACCAGGGACCAGGCCCCAGTCGGGCCTCTGCTCTCCCCCAGCCCGGGTCGGCAGCCCCAAGGCTCAGTGGCTCAGCCTGCCAGCAGGTGGGTGCGTCTCCACCTCGGCTCCCAGAGCCTGGCCCGGCTGGAGGGGAGCAAGGATGGCGGAGGTGAGAGCGCGAGGCTGTCCCTGCTGCGGGCCTCGAGCTGTCCCCAGGCCTCTGGGGCCCACGAGGAAGGTGAGCACTGACAGTCGGGTCCTGGCTCCGCTGGGTGGGGCAGGGCCCCAACTTGGCCCAAGAGAGACCGGAGATGGGGGTGTTGGTTGAGAGTCTAGAAGTCCACGCAGTGTGGGGCAAGGCTGGGAGGGTTTGGATGGGTAGACAGGAGGAGGCGGTGGGGTGGGGGCAGCGAAGGAACAGGAAGTAGGCTTCAGGGGGTCGGGGGTTATTTAGGTGGCAAGGTGCGAGACCGTCCCATCAGAAGCCTTGAGTCTCTGCCTGTGAGCAATGGGGAGCTATAGAAGACTGTGGAGTGGAGGAGGAGTGGGTGGTCAAGAGGCTGAAGGAGAAGTGCCGGGTGCAACTACCCGTCCTTTCCTGCCCCAGGGAGCCAAGCAGGGAGTTTGGTGCTGTGGGCCTGACCCTGCAGGCTGTCAACGAGAGCCTCTACGTGGTCACATGCAGCTGCCACAGGGCCCCGCTGGGCCGAGTGGAGGTGAGAGGGCTGGGGCGGGGGCCGGGGAAGTGAGGGTGTCACTTTCCCCAGGCAGAGCCTGCAATGGCCAGAGCTTCCAGGCCCTTTGGGTTCAGCAGTTCCAAGAAAACAAAAGCCAGGCAGCCCCGGAGTGTGACAAAAGCGTCCTCAGGGCCCTGTTGCTGGCACAGGTGCCTTCTGCCCCCTTTGTTCCTACCCCATCTTCAGCTGTGTGCCCCCACTCACCCACCGAGGCTCTGTGGGATCCCCCAGGCTGCCTCTCTGCCCCACAGTCCTGGTTCACAGCAATCAGGTCTCAGGTGCAAGGCCGGCTGGAGAAGGTTCCGGCACCTGGTAGGTAGGCCAGGTTGGGGCACGCTTGGAGAACAAGAAGGAGGACGGGAGGCTCTGAGTAGAGACCCCCCTGTGACTCATCTTGTGCTCCCCAGGTAAGAGGGGCTGGAGTGCTCTGTGCCCGGGCCTTCCTGTTGACCCTGCCTTGGTTTCCCTGCCCAGGTGTGGCCGGCAGGTGTCCTGGACAGCGTGGCGGGGCCCCTTCCGCAGCCGACCCGGGCGGGGCTGGGGGCCACGCGGGCCAGCGGCCAGGCCGAGCCAGGCTGGGGAGACACCGATGCACCGCCTGGCCCCTACCTGCAGTGGCTGCAGCGGGGCTGGACCGTGAATGAGGGGAGGGGGCGACTCTGCACCCAAATCTGTGCTTGACTCCAGGCTCCTACACTTGGCCCAAGGCATCATTTCAATCAGAAAGGCCCCCTTCTCTCCCGTGAGCCTGCAGCCTACCTTCATTTAGACCTCACCTTATTTCTTTTAGACCCACAGCCTTCCTTTCCATTTCCTTTGGGTGTGCCGTCTCCATTCTTGTAGGTCTCTAACCTACACCCCTATGTCCACCCAGGTTTGCTGCCTGACTTCTGTTGGGTCTGCTGCCCAAGTGTTTTCAGTCTCCCGCCCGATTTCTTTGGAGTACAGCCTTATTTCCAACAGGTTCACTGACACAGGTCCCCGGTGTCTTTGTCTGTGTCTGGACGGCTGTGCTGGAAGTTAAGGCCTCTCCTGTCCTGGGTGGTAAAGAGCTACTGCCCCAGGTGCCCCCCAAAGCCCAGGAGTCTCCAGGACTGACACGGGCACAGCTGGGAGCCCCTGACTGGAGGTGCTCGTGCTGGTTGTTCAATGTTCTCCCGCCCCTGCTTATGTCTTTGTGTTGGGGTCCCCAATAACAACCCCCAGGCTCAATTCTCTAGGGACTCAGAATGTAGTGGTGTCCACGGCCATGATTTATTACCATGGAAAGATAGGAAAAGATACAAAGCCTAGTAAGCAAAGAAAGAGTTATGTGGGGCAAAGTTGGGGGAGACCAGGTGTGAGTTTCCAGAATCTTCTCCCAGTGGAGTCACACGAGATGCACTTCATTCCCCCAGCACGGAAGTGTGCTAACACAAGGCACATGCTGCCCACCAGGGAACTCACTGGAGACTCGGTGCCCAGGGTTTTTACTGGGGGCTGGTCACGTGGGCAGCTCCTACCTGGCATGTACCGGAATTCCTGACTCCCAGAAGGAAAGCACGGGTTCAGCCTCAACCACTTTGCACAACTGGTTTAGGTACAGAGAGCCAGTTAGGGATGGGTGGGACGATCCCGAAATCCAAGTTCCCAGACACCGGCCCAGGGCCAAGCTGGGAAGCCAGCCTTTCCAGGGATTGCGGTCTGAGCCTCCTACGTTGACATTTTTCTGCACGGGCTCTCGTGCCCGCTGCCTTATTTCTATTGTCCCTTCTCCTCCCTATTCCAGATAACAGGCCCTGTTTCCTCGAGGCCTGGGCTGGGGGCACTGGTGTCTGGTCTCATGGAGGGTGGGTGCCGCCTCTTGCAGGGCCCCTGCCGTGCTATAGGACACCTGTTTCAAGGTGACGCTGCGGCCCCTGGACGAGGTGTGGTAGGAGTGGGCTGAGGAGGCCTTGCGAAGGCTGCAGGCCTGGGTGCCTGGGACGTCCGGTGGCTGGGAGCTGAAGCCCATGGGGGCAGCACTGGAGCTGGTGAGGTGGGGCCTGGCAGGGTGGGGGAGGCCCTGAGGGCTCGGCCGGCCCCTCTCTCTCCAGGCTGCCCACCCGGTGCTCTCTCGGGCAAAGCTGCGTTCTCCCGAGTGCTGAGCAGGCTCTGCCAATGCTTGTTCAACCTGTACAGCTTCTCGGGCAGGTAACTCGGGACTCGGACCAGCGTTTTCCGAACACCTGCCATGTGCCAGGCGCCATGCCGAATGCCTTCTGCCCTTCATCTCATTTAATCCCATGACAACCTACGGCCTTGCCACACACACATTTCGATCCCATTTTACAGGTGAGGACACTGAGGCTTGGTCTTCCTTCCACACTGGCCAGTGAATGCCTTCTCGGCGCTGTTGTAGGTGCGGGGAGAGAGCTGTGAGAAAGACAGATGCGCCTCTGCCCCCAGGAAGCGTCCGTTTTCCTGGAGGGAGATGGACAGGCCCCATAAATAAAATATCCCTACCACAGCCGGCAAGTGAGGCTGTGCAGGCTGTACAGTCTGTTGTGTTTTTTGTTTGTTTGTTTGTTTTTTGAGTAACCTTTACAAATATAAAAACCATTTTTAGCTCACAGGCTATTCCAAAGCAGGCCACAGGCTGGATTTGGCCCGCAGGTCATGGGTTTGCCAACCCAGATCTAGCAAGTTTGGTGAAAAATGCTCTAGAAAAAAAGGCAAAGCAGGCCAAGTGGGCTGGTGTACACAGGGCGGCCGTGGGTGGTTTCATTTGAGCAGGACCCGAGCGAGGTGGGGAAGTGAGCCGGTGGGTGTCACGGGCAGAGAGCTGCAGGAAGGGCACGTTCCATGCAGAGGCCTGGGGTGGGGTGGGGTACGGGCCTGGCTGCAGAATATCGAGGCGGGCAGTGGGGCTGGCATGTGGGGTGTGAGCGGAAGGGTGCCGGGTGACGTGGGGGGCCTTCGTGGGGACCGTGGCTTCTCCTCTGAGATGGGAACACGTGGGGGGGTTTTGAGCTGAGGAGTAGCGTGGTCTCTCATGTAAAAGGTTCCTACTGGGACCGATATTGAGAAAAAAGACTGTTGTGGGGAGCAGGCATAGATGTGGGGAGCCTCGTTTAGAGCTGTCGGTTGTCCAGGCAAGGCTCGTGGGTGGCTCCGCCAAGCAGGGAGGGGGGACCCTGGCACAGGTCCTGGGGGTCATGCCATGGTGGCTCTGGTGGTAAAACACAGGAGCCAGGGATGACCCCAGGGTTTCTGGCCTTGGCTGGTGGAAGGATTGAGGGACCTTTTACGGAGAAGGGGCTGGTTGCGGGTAGAGCAGGCTGGGAGGGCTCTGAGTTCCCTCCAGTCGCTGTGACAAACCCAGTGGCTTAAAACAACATGCATTTATTCTCTTAAGTTCTGGGGGTCAGAAGTCTGAAGGGCTTCATTGGGCCCAAGTCAAGGTGAGAGCAGGGTGCGTTCCTTCTGGGGGCCCCACCACTAAGTCTGCTTCCTGGCCTTTTCCGGGTGCTGGAGGCCGCCAGCACTGCTTGGCTCGTGGCCCCTGCCTCCATCTTCAAATCCAGCAGCGTAACGTCTTCTCCTCTGTCCGAGCTCTGCTTCTGGCCTCATATCATCTCTCTCTGACTCTGACCCTCCTGCCTCTCTTGAGGACACTTGCAACTGGGCTGGGCGCCCCCAGATAAGGCAGGACAATCTCCCCATCTCGAGAGCCTTAACTTCATCATGTCTGCCAAGTCCCCTTTGCCACGTGAGGTCCCAGAGCAGTTTGGGGGGTGTTAGAGAGGAGGCTGCTGGCCCTTGGGGAGCAGCAGAGCTGGCCTTGGTGACAGGCCTGTGTGTGTGCGTTGAGCAGGGGACCCACTGGGAACGGGGTGCAGGCTGGGCAGCGGCTCCCCTCCTCCCACAGCCACGCCGGGGCCTCCGGGGACTGGGAAAGCTTGGGCCCCTGAGTCTCAGTTTGAATCCGGCTCTGCCTCTGGCTGGGGCCACCCTGGATCAGTGCTCTGTGCCTCGGTTTCCCCACCTAGAAAACAGGGTAGCTAACCTTGGTGTATGTAACAGATAGCACAGTGCGGTTCTGCCCCAGCAGCGCCCACAGCGCGGTGCTCCAGCTGCTGTTCCAGAGCGGGCTGGAGAATCATCCACCAGGCAGGGCTCCTTAAAAGTAGAAGTGGCTCTCTGGTGACAGCAGGGGGTGGCCAAGCAAAGGGATTCGAGCAGCAGTGGGCTGTGTGGTGGCTTCTTGCCCAGAGCTGCTGGCTCTCTGGGCTTCCTCGGGGAAGGTGGGGTGGCCTCTGTCCGGCACTTTGTAGTTCAGAGAGCCTCTGCCCACCCCAGCGGCCCCCAACAGGAGGCTGCGAAGCACCCCTCTTCTCCCTAAAACGCTGCTGCAAGCAGGGGCCTCCCTTTTCCTTCAGTTCCAACAATGTTGGCTCGTCCCCCTATTCTCCATCCTGAGAAAGTTCTAGAGTCATCCCCCAACTGTGCAAACCCTCCAAGACTTCCTGGCCCCAGGCTCCCTGGCTCGGAGCGCCTGCTCCTGATGGCCCAGTTTCAAGGTGGGAGCCCTTGCCACTGCAGCCATCCACCTCGCAGGGCCCAGATGTGGCCCTGGCCCCTCCCTGGGTGTCCACACCCCACCCACCCCTGCCCCCAGGCTGACCCAAGACCCCAGGGGACAGAGCATCCAAACATCTGTGGCCTTAAACCAGTGTGCAGCCCCCTCGGCCCCCTGGCCCAGCTCCCGCTGAAGGCCGTTCCCACCCCCACAGCCCCCCGACCTCTGAGCCGCCCATGCAGGTCCCTCCTAGGAGGAGCTTGTGTACGGTTTGTCGCCATTCTGCGGCTAAGGCCAGTGAGGCTCAGAGGGACACGCGTACATGCTGGGGTCTCCCAGCTCCTCCCTGTCTGTCCCCTGCAGGAACCCTACGGTAGCTGCCGCCACTGCCTGCGGGGGACAAGCCCCTGGACCCGGCCCGGGTGACCAGCCACCTGGCGGAGAGGCTGCTGCGGCCGCTACGGGAGCTCCAGGGGCCCCGCGTGCTGCCAAGTGTACCGGCTTACATGCCGCCTGCCGGGGAGCCCCTTTGAATGTGAGTCCTGCCCGGGCCCTGGGGACCCCCACCCCACCCCACAGGCTCCTCTGCCTCCGCCCTTTGGGACGTGGCAGCAAGGATCTCACTGGGCACTGGAGTGCCAGGCTGGAGGGGACGGGCCCATCTCTGGTCCCAGAAGCCACCACCCTTCCCCGGGTCACGCTGGTCCCCAAGGACCCTGCTGGAGGAGCAGGAGACCTCCAAGCACAGCTGGCGGGGAGCCCCTAATGGAGTCCAGACTCCCGGCCGGGCGGGCCTGCAGCTGGGGCTGGGCCGGGGCAAGATCCAGCGCCGAGGGCTTGGGGCCCGACCCTTGCCGTGGGTGGGGCCTGGCAAGTCTCCTAAGCTCTCGGGGACTCTGTTTCCTCACCTGTAAGGGGGAGTGGAGAATTAAACGAGATGGGGAGGGAGGGTCTTGAGTACTTTAGGGTGTCGCTGGCCCTGGGGCTGGGTAAGGAGCGACTTATCAGTGGGGGTGGAGACACAGATGTGTTCGTAACTGTGCAGGTGAGGACGCTGAGGCTCGGGGTAGGTGGGAGCCTTGCCAGGCGTCAGGGGTGAGTGTGTCTGGGCCGGGACCAGAAGCAGCTGGTGATGCCACAGAAAAGAGCCTGGGCTATGAGTTCCGCACGTCCTGATCGTGTGACCTTGGGCAAGGCACTTAGCTGTGACCCTCAGCTCCAACGGCTGGCAAAAGGGGTTCATAGGCCTCTCTTCGAGGCCATCAGGAGGCTGGCGGGGGGGGGGGTGGCGACAGCCCATGTTACACGTTCAATTCCCAGGACCCCTCTCCTGCCTTGGCCTGACCCCCTCAAGCTGCTGCTCAGCAGCAGAGCTGCCCCTTCTCAGCCACAGAAGGGCACAGAGCCGGGTCCACACGGCCCCTCCTGTGTATTTCCCATGGAGGCTTTGTCCACAGATTTTTTTAAAATTATTCTGATTTATAGTGAACATCTATTTCTTCTTTCCTCTTTCACTTTTTTTCACAGTTTTATTGAGCTATATTCACATGTCAATTCACCCAGTTAAATGTACAATTCAATAGCGTTTAGCACAGAGATGTGTGCATCCATCATCACAATCAATTCTAGAACATTCTCATGACCCCCTCAAAAAAATCCCACGCCCATTACCCATCACCCCCTGGTTCTCCCTCCTCTCCTGGCCCCTGGCAACCACCCATCTGCTCTCTGTCACTATGGGTTTGCCTCTTCTGGACATTTTGTGCACACGAGTACATATAACGTGGCTTTGTGCCGGGCTTCTCTCACTCAGCCTAATGTTTTCTAGGTTCTGCCACGTTGGAGCAGGGGTCGGAGCTCTGTTCCCTTCTATGGCCAAAGTGGCCGTTGCTGTTTCGGCTTAGGGTGCCCTAGAGCTCCAGTCACCTCGAAGCCTGGGATCCTGGGGCTCTGGCTGCTGCGCTGGGGTCGGACCAGGAGCCACGCCCAGGAGGACAGAACCCAGGGCCCTGCCTCGGTTGCCCGCTCTGGACGTCCTGGGGCCTCTTCTCTCTAGGTCGTGCGGTGGTGGCCGGGGCCAGGTACGTGGGTGTGGGGCCCTGGCGCCCGGGGCAGCAGCCTGCTGCGGGCCCAGGACTTCACTCGTGACTCGTTCTCACGCATGCTGAGCCGAGCGGGCTTGGGGGGGGGGTCACATCCCTGTCTGTGCAGCCGGACCGCACAGGCCTCACCTTCTACCCCAGCCTGGAGGTGAGTGTGCAGGAGCGGTATGGCCCCAGCGGCCAGCGGGAGGTCACTGAGCAGATGGCACTGCCCCTGAGACCTGTGGGCACGTGGCTTTTGTGGGCAGCAGCTCGGAGCAGAGCACAGGCTTCGCAGTTAGATGGGCTGGAACCAGATCCCAGCTGGGTGACGCGGGGCCTTCGCTCTTGGGTCTGTCAAACGGGGGCAATGGGACAGTTGCTGAGAAGTAAATGAGGCCACAGGCCGAGCAGCTAAGGGTGGACTTAGCGCCCCACAGGCTCTCGTTCTGTCGGACTCGGTCATGGAACAGTAACGTATCCAGCAGCCCCTGGGAGGGGTACCAGATGGTACCCCAACAGGCCCGAGGAGGGAAACGGAACGCAGGCCCCTTGCGGGATGTGCGTGCGTGAAGGCCTATGTCGGCCAAGTTGCTGGGGAACAGCCACACTTGCAAGAGGTGACGGTGGGGTGGAGCCTGGCAGAGCTGTGGGAAGGGCCTCCCAGGCTAGGGAACGGCAAACGCACAGGGCCCTGACAGGCCGAGCGTGACAAGCTCGAGGACCAGGAGTGGAGGCTGGAGTAGAGGAGGGCTCCATGGGCCACCACAGGCCTTGCAGTCCCGGCCAGGGGTTAGATGTGAGCCGAGGAGGGATGGGAAGCTGCTTGAGGAGGGTGAGGAAGGAGGGATGCTTGAAAATTTCCCTGTGGCTACTTTGCAGACAAATGACTGCTGTGGGCCAGAGGGAAGGCCGCTGCACGGCCCCGTGAGAGGGTGATGGCCCAAAAGCCACTGGTAGGAGCACGGATGTGTTTTGGGGGTACACCTCGGGGGATCTGAATGCATGTGGGAGGGGTGGTCATGGGCCGTAGCAGTCAGGGCTCCTCAGAGAACAGGCCCACTGGGATAAACGTGTGTGTATTGCAGCTTGTTTTAAGGAATTGGTTCATGCAATTGTGGGGGCTGGCAGGTCTGAAATCCTTAGCAGGGGCAATGGGCTGGAAAACTCCACACGGTTCTTGAGGCAGAGTTTCTTCTTCTCTGGGAAACCTCAGTTTTTGCTCATCAGGCCCGTAACTGATTGGACGAGGCCCACCCACCACGATGAGTGTGTGCTCCTCCTTGGGTGCTCAAAGTCAACTGATAGTAGATGTTAGCCACTTCTACAAAGAACCCTCCCAGAAACACCTAGATCAGTGTGGTGAAATAGCCGAGTCGTCTGGCCTTGCCAAGTTGACACACAACCAACCATCCCCTGTACCAGTGCCTAAGGTGGTGACGGCCGAGAGAAGGTACCCATAGCTCTGGCTTGGATACCTTTGGTCTGAAGGGCCTGAGAGCCCCTGAGGACGGGTTTTTAGTAGATGGTGGGACCCACAGGGCTGGAGTTTGGTGTATTCTGTAGAGATGGAAGAAGGTACCCAAGGTCTGGGCTGAGGCCCCCCCAGAAAGATGGGGTGAGGAGGCAGGGCCTCAAGGTAGGGGGAGAACCAGAAGGAAGAAAAAGGCACACGCCATCGGGCCTGACCGCCAAGGTGGCCCCCCAGGTCTTTGGTGACGTGGTGGGGGTGGGAGAGGAGAAGGAAACAAGGAAGTGGACATGGTAACAAAAGGCCACCCTTCAGCAAGTTTCCTTGTCAAGGGGACCGGAGTAGTGGGGGCTCAGAGGGGGTTTGCTGGGGCTGGGATGCTCCGGTGGAGGGAGGAAGCTCGGGTCAGTGCGGAAGGCAGCCCGGAGGGGAGCCGCCTTCTCTCCTCTGCTGGGAAGAAGAGCCGAGCTCAGCCAGTGCCGGGGGAGATGGGGAAGGGCTAGGGTCAGCCCTGGGGTGCCTGCAAAAACACAACTCGGGGAAGTGGTTTGAAATAAGGTATTTCTTTATCTGTTTTTCTACAAATCCATTTGTGCAGCTGTCCCCAAGGAGGTGGCATTTGGACCAAAGAATTTTTTGCTCCCCTGCCCACGCTGAACCCCCCATCACATCCCTTTTCCTCCTTCGTTGGAGGGCCTGTTCAGCCCCCATCTGGCCCACAGGTGTACAGGCGATACACTGCCAACCTGCCTGGGGAGGGCTGTGTAAACCTCCACTGGCCAAGACGGGAAGGGATGTGCCCAGGATCGGGCTGACGAGTGAGGATGGCATCTCTGTGTCCTGTGATGTCTGAGCCAACCTCTGCAGCTTGACCTTGGACCTCTGGCACCATAATAGGTCTGGGTCTCCGATGGTGGCCTGGAGCAGTGCGGTAGGGGGCAGCAGGCAGGCCCACTGCTGCTCCTGGGGCCTCACCCCCTCAGCCTGAAGGGCCCAGAACGGGGAAGAGCCTCGAAGGCCACTCATTTCCCGTCCTCTGATCACTTCCAGTGGGGGCCACGCCCTCCTTGGCAATGCCTTGTGGAAATAGGTCCCTTTGTTGACCACTTGCCTCATTTCTAGCCCTGTAATGTGTGCATTTCATACAAATTCTCATTTAATCCTCTCAGTTGTTTTACAGATGATCTAATGGAGACCCTAACCGGGGTTTCGAGCCAGGACAGGTGCTGAGGGGACAAGACTCGGTGGGGCCCTTGTGCCCTCCCACACATGCAGGCCTGCGGGAGCCAGTTCCCAGCCTCGTGGTTGGCAGGCGAGTGCGGCATCCCTGCCACCCCTGCTGTCCCCCCCGCCCTGCAGGTGATGAGCTGGTGCTGCCGCAGCCACCATGGCCGGCAACCTGGAGGAGTTCGCCTGCAGCTGGCAGGTGAGGGTAGCGATCTGGAAACAGGGCCCCGTGCACCCTGGCAAGGGCAGGGTCTGTGAGAGCAGAACCCAGGAGGGGTCCTCCCTGCCAAGGCTCCTAAGGGCCGCTCACCCCAGGGTCAAAGAGAAGTGGCTTGACCTGTGTGCTCTGAGAAAGGTGCCAATTACCTCCCGCTGAGGCTGATGCTCCTGTCTGAGCCTCCCCAGGAAAGAAGGTGGGAGGGCAGAGGGTCACGGGCAGCTGCTGGACCACACACATGACTTAGCAAGTATGCCCAAGACTGCACCCCGTCTGCCAGGCCTTCTTCCAGGACCCCCACTCTGGCCTGGGGAACAGCGTCAAGGTGGAGAGTGTGAGGCTGGGCTGCACAGCAGCTGGACCCCTCCCAAGGACTGACAGTGGGTGCTGGATCTCAGCTGGACCCTGCCCCAGCTGCCTCCATCCACCTCTGCACCCAGGGCTTCATGCCCCTGCAGCCTTCCCCATCTGCGGTAAGCTGCCCCAGCCAGCAAGTGCTCTGCCCCATCTGGTTGACCTCTGCTTTCCACAGAGGAAAAATCAGTTCTTTTCTCTTAGCTCCTGCCAGGAAGGACAGGCACTCAATTGTCACACATTGTGCTAAGCATCAAAACAAAACAGTTAATGAGCAAGGAATACTTAAACCCACAAACCTGCCATCAGGGGATTTGAATGGCCACTACCGACAATGTCTGGAAACCCTGGGAATACACCTTCAACCAGTGTTGTACAGGCACACCTTGGAGACATTGTGGGTTCGGTCCCAGGCCACTGCAATAAAGCAAGCCACACACATTTTTTTAGTTTCCTAGTGCATATAAAAGTTATGGTTACACTACACTGTGGCCTATTAAGTGTGTAATAGGATCATGTCTAAAATAAATGTGCAGGGTGATGTCATCAACATGGCTACGTAAACAGCTACTGGAAACTTCTCTCCAGATATTCAATGAAAGAAAGGACACTTCTGAACTGTTTGAAACTCTGGAAGAGGATAGACTGGAGAAACTGAAGATGCTGAATTGAAGAAACAGAAGAAATATCAGGTAGGAATCTTCCAGACCAGTTGTTCAATATTCAGTGCGGGAAAGGCCCAGAATCAGCAGACAGGAACCCTCCCACCAGGGACACAGGTTTTAAAATCTCTCACTAGCAGTGAGACATAACCCCACTGTTTGAAGACCCAGGGGACAGGGGAAGATGTTTCAAGGCCCAGATCAGTGAGGGACAAAGAGACCGAGAAGTGTGGACAGAAAGTTTCTAGTCCTGGGTCTGAAAACCTATCCCCCACCCTTGAGGGAAGCAGCAGCCGGCAGCCATTTCCTTGCCTTGGGGAAACTGAGGGGAGTCCTCTGCCAGAGACGTAGCCCCAGACTGTGGCCAGCACAGTGAGGGAATAGGAATCCTGCAGTTTCAGTTCACCTGTGTAGACGCAGCCTGTGCTCAGAGGCAAAGGAGCCTCTGAGGAGGATTAAGGTATGGAAACACTGCCATCTGCTGGACAGTACAGAAAGTGCAAGGGACCCAGAGCCTTTATAAAGACCACAGGAGCTGGTCTACAAGCCCTGCACAGAAACCAAGCCCAGTTTTGGCTGAGAAATACAGACAACCAATGTCAAAGCAGTGCTCTAAAACAAACCTAGGTCTTACTGACAGATAGAAAACAGAGCACAACTAGAAGCCAGCAGATCTATATTACCACACAGTGAACTCGCTGGGGTGCCCAGTGCCTACCTCCCATCCCTATGGCAGGCCATGGTGGATGCTTGATTTTCGGAGAAGACTGGGGGCAGAGTCAACCTGACAACTGGCCAGGGAGAGAAATAAAGAAATACAGTGATAGAGAAAACACCCTCCAGAATAAACTAATCAAGATAATCAGATGCCTAGACAGCAAAAAAAAACCACAAGCCACACTAGGAGACACAAAGATATGGCCCAATCAAAGGAACAAACTAACACCTCAACTGAGATACAAGAGTTGAAACAACTAATTAAAGATGTTCAACCAAATCTTCTAAATCAAATCAATGAGTTGAAAGAAAATGTGACAAAAGAGATGAAGAATATGAAGAAGACACTGGGTGACCATAAGGAAGAATTCATAAGCTTGAAAAAACAAATGGCAGAACTTATGGGAATGAAAGGCACAACGAAAGAGAAGAAAAACACAACAGAGACATACAACAGCAGACTTGGAAAGGCAAAAGAAAGGATTACTGAACTAGAGTGCAGAACATCTGAAATCCTACACACAAAAGAACAGATAAGGAAAAGAATGGAAAAATATGAGCAGGGGCTCAGGGAACTGAATGACAACATGAAGCACATAAATACACATGTTAATAGGTGTCCCAGAAGGAGAAGAGAAGGGGAAAGGGGCAGAAAGAATAATAGAGGAAATAATCAATGAAAATTTCCCAACTCTTTTGAAAGACATAAAATGACAGGTCAAAGAAGCACAGCGTACCCCAAACAGAATTGATCCAAATAAACCTATTCCAAGACACTTACTAATCAGACTGCCAAATTTGGAAAACAGCAAGAGAAAAGCAATCCATCATATCCAAGGGAAGCTCAATAAGAGTAACTGTGGATTTCTCAGTGGAAGGCAGTGGTATGATATATTCACGATACTGAAAGAGAAAAACTGCCAACCAAGAATCCTATATCTGGCAAAACTGTCCTTCAAAAATGAGATAGAGTTTAAAATATTTACAAATAAACAGACAGAGTTTGTGAACAGGAGACCTCCACTAAAGAGAGTGCTACAATCAGATGGAAAAAAAAAGGAGAGGTTTGGAGAAGAGTGTAGAAATGAAGATACCAGGAGATAGAAAGAAGGTAAAGATTGGGCATTTGATCCTGAAGGACAGAAGGTTCAAGAGGATTGTTTGTATAGATCCAGAAATGGATAGCACAATATTGGGTGATGGTAGTACAATATTGTAAGTACACTGAACAAAGATGACTGTGAGTACAGTTGAAAGAGGAAGGTTAGGGGCACGTAGGACACCAGAAGGAAAGATAGACGATAAAGACTAGGATGGTATAACTTAGTGAAACCTAGAATGGTCAATGATTGTGATTAAATGTACAAATATAAGAATGTTTTTACATGAGGGAGAACAAATGAATGTCAACTTTGCAAGGAGTTGAAAATGGGATGGTATTGGGGAAAAATACAATCAATGCAAATTAGAGTCTATAGTTAACAGTAACATTGTGATATGCTTCCATTAATTGTAACAAAGGCAATATACCAAAGCTAAATGTCTGTAAGAAGGGGACATAAGGGAGGGGTATGGGATTCGTTGGTGGTGTTGTCTGACTTTTTTATTGTATTTTGTTTTAATTTTTCTTTTTCTTTTTTGCTTTTCAGTTGTCATTTCTTTTGCTTTTTTCACCTCTTCCTCTTTCTTTGTGGAAGAAACAAAAATGTCCTCATATAGATAGTGGTGGTGAATGCACAACTATGTTATTATATAGGGAACCATTGATTGTTTACTTAGGATGGAATGTATGGTGTGTCAATGAAACCATCTAAAAAATAAACAGATGGATACAAGTGCTGGAGAAAATGTGGAGAAAGGGATGTACCTAATCACCTTTGGTGGGGAAGTAGAATGATGTATCCCATCTGGAGGGCAGTGTGGTGGTTCCACAGGAAGCTAAGCATGGGGGTACCATATGGTCCTGCAACCCTGTTATTGGGTATATACTCGGAAGAACTGAAAACAGGGGCATGAATGGACATTAGCACAGGCTGGTTTATGGTATCAGTATTCATGATTCGCAGTGGATGGGGGTGGCCTAAGGGTACATTGACTGATGAGCAGAACGGCAAACTGTGGTGTATACATACAAAGGAATATTGAGCTGCTACAAGAAGGAAAGAAGTTGTGAGGTGAATGGACATTGAGGACAGTATGTTGACTGAAATAAACCAAAAAGAAAAAGAAAAACATTATAATGCCTCACTATTATGGACTAACTATAATGTTAGCACAAGGTGTCCAAAATACTATAAATAAACCCATACCAAGACACATCAGAATGGAATTGCAGCAAACCAAAAGTGAAGTTTCTAAAAACTACCAAAAGAGGAAGAAAGAGGGATTATCTTTCTAGGATCAACAAGTAGACATGACCACCTATCAGCACCAACAGAGAACAGTGGGATAAATCTTTAAAACCTTAAGAGAAAATAATTATCAAGTTGGATTTTTTACCCCATTTAACTATTATTTAAGATTAATTTTAATGAAGACAAACTAAATTCTCAGCCTGAAATGTCTGAAAATGTCTTTTCCACTAATGGTCACTCAGTAAAGGAACAAACATAGCCCCTCACTGCCCATGGCTGCTTCCAGCTATGAGGGCAGAGTTGAGTAGTTGCAATGGAGACAGAATGACCCACAGAGCCAAAAATATTTACCACCTGGCCTTTTATAGAAAATGTTTTCTGAACCCTGGTATAAACCAAGGAAAGTAGAAAGAAGAAATCAAGATACAATAAATTAATGAAATAGGAAAGAAGATCAAGAAAAAAAGGGGGGAGACACAAACATTTCTAGGAGTGAGTTGGGTTCAGTACTACAGATCCAAAGAGATTTTAAGAAGTCACTAAACAACTTTGCTAATAAATTTGAAAACTCAGATTAAATGATTTCCTAGAAAAAATACAATTTGCCCACACTGATTTGAAAAGGAATATTAAACTTAAAGAGTCTCATAGTCATTAGATAAACTGAGCCTATAGTTAAAAATGTACCCTTAGGAAACAGCAAGCCTAGCTTGGTGGACAGTTAAAATAATCTAATTAGAAAATGGGCAAAGGATATGAGACTTTTTACCCCAGAGGATATATGGATGGTGTTCTAGTTTGCTAATGCTGCCAGAATGCTAAACACCAGAGACGGATTGGCTTTTATAAAAGGGGGTTTATTGGGTTACACAGTTACAGTCTTAAGGTCATAAAGTGTCCAAGGTAAGGGGGTACCTTCGTGAAAACCTCCGTGAGCTGGGAAAGCCTGTGGCTGGAGACTGCTTCAAAGTTCTGGTTTCAAAATGGCTTTCTCCCAGGACGTTCCTCTCTAGGCTGCAGTTCCTCAAAAATGTCACTCTTAGTTGCACTTGGGATATTTGTCCTCTCTCAGCTTCTCTGGAGCAAGAGTCTGCTTTCAACAGCTGTTTTCAAACTTTCTCTCATCTGCAGTTCCTGTGCTTTCTTCAAAGTGTCCCTCTTGGCTGTAGCTCCTCTTCAAAACATCACTCACAGCTGCACTGAGTTCATTCTGTTTGTCAGCTCATTTATATGGCTCCACTGATCAAGGCCCACCTCCATGGAAATATCTCATCAGAGTTATCATCTACAGTTGGGTGGGGCGCATTCCATGCAAACAACCTAATCCAAACGTTCCAACTTAATCCCCACTAATATGTCTATCCCACAAGATTGCATCAAAGAATATGGCTTTTTCTGGGGGACATAATACATTCAAACCAGTACATTCCACCCCCCGGACCCCAGAAAAACATATTCTTTCCAAATACAAAATACATTCATCCCATCACAATATCACAAAAACTTTTTCTCATTTCAGTAACAATAGGTAAGTACAAGATCCCATCAAAATCAATTATAGGCGTGGTCAGTCCTAAGGCATACTTTTCCTTTAACTATGGATCTGTGAACTTAGAACAACTTATGTACTTCCAATATACAAAGGAGGGACATTCATAGGATAAACATTCCCATTGCCATAAGGAGAAAAAGTAAGGAAAACAGGGTTAACAGGACCAAAACAGTTCCTAAAACCCACAGGACAAACTCCATTAGATTTCAAAGTCGGAGAGTCATTTACAGAACAATGTTGCATCCTTGGGGCTTGAGAGAGTGGGAGTCTAACCCTTCCTAAGGGCCTTTGTGGCAGCCCTTTCCTCTCCAATTGCTTAGATGAGTGCTCCAACATATCCACACATTGGGGAGACCACCTTCTCGGCCCCACCCTCCTCAAACATCGGGGCAGCTCCCGGATTCCCTTCCATCTCCGGGGCATATGCTCAACCCCTTCAGAACAGTGTGGTGGCAGCCAGGCTCTCCCCAGTTCCCTGGGAATGTGTTCCACCCTCTTTGGGACCTCGGGTGGCAGAACATTTCCTGAACATTGGGGCGGAAGGCCCGCCCTTGACCTCCAGGGCAAACTCACCCTTTCCATGCGTGTGGGCCACTCCGCTCTCCCAGCCCAAGACATCTTGACTCCAGACCTCAACCTCCATGGCTCTGTCTTTGAAGAAATTTTTCCTTCAGTTTGTTCCTTGTCTGTCTCCTCCAGTCCAGACTGGCAGCAGCTCCGTCTATAAAGATCTTGCAAAAATTCTGTTAGCTTTGAATGAAGCACAGAGGGGTAAAGGTGTCAGACAACAGAACTTTCCACAAATCCTTTCTGCTTAACTCTTTCTCCATTCTTGGCTTGTACTGAAATGGTGGCTGGGTTCCATGTTTGGTTACATCCTCAAGTTGGGCTGTAACTTCTGGGGTTTCACCCCCTGGAAGCCCGGAGTCTTTCAGGCCATCAATTTCTGGTTTCTTTGAAACCAAGAGTTCATTTCTCAGCTTATCTCTGTCCTCTCACATTTTACTATAAGCTTCAAGGAGAAGCCAGGGTACATCCTCCATGCATAGTCTGGAGATCTCCTCAGCTAAGTATTCCAGGTTGTCGCTTTCAAATTCTTCCTTCCATCTGACACCAGGACTCAATTTTGCCAAATTCTCTGCCACTTTAAAACAAGGATCACCTCTCTTCCAGTTCGCAACAACACATTCATCATTTCTGTTCAAGGTCTTATCAGAAGTATCTTTAGAGTCCATATTTCCACAAACAGTCTCTTCAAAGCAGTTTAGGCCTTTTTTTATCAAGCTCCTCACAATTCTTCCAGAATCTTCCCCTTAACCATTTAAAAAGCTGTTCCAACATGTTTGGTATTTGCAAACTCAGCAGCAAAAGCACCCCACTCTTGGTACCAAAATCTGTTCTAGTTTGCTAATGCTGCTGGAATGCAAAACACCAGAGATAGATTGGCTTTTATAAAAGGGGATTTATTTGGTTACACATTTACAGTCTTAAGGCCATAAAAACACATCAGCAATTGGGTACCTTCACTGGAGGAAGGAAAACCTCTGTGAGCTGGGAAGGCACATGGCTGGCATCTGCTCCAAAGTTCTGGTTTTAAAATGGCTTTCTCCCAGGATGTTCCTCTCTAGGCTGCAGCTACTCAAAAATGTCACTCTTAGTTGCTCTTGGGGCATTTGTCCTATCTTAGCTTCTCCAGAGCAAGAGTCTGCTTCCAACAGCCATCTTCAAACTCTCTCTCATCTGCAGCTACTCTCTCAGCTTCTGTACATTCTTCAAAGTGTCCCTCTTGGCTGTAGCAAGCTTGCTCCTTCTGTCTGAGCTTATATAGTGCTCCAGTAAACTAATCAAGGCCCATGCTGAGTGGGTGGGGCCACACCTCCACGGAAATTATCCAATGAAAGATTTTGCCCTCAATTGAGTGATCACACCTCCACAGAAACATCCAATCAAAAGTCTTCAACCCAATCAACACCAACATGTTTCCTGCCCACACAAGACTGTATCAAAGATAATGGCGTTTGGGGGGACATAATACATCCAAACCGATACAACTATACAAATCTAGGAACTGCGCTCCTGGGTATTTACCCCACACAAAGACATGTACACTGTTGTTCATAGCAGCATTATTTGCAATAACCAGAAACTGAAAACACCCCAAATGTCCTCCAGTAGGTGACTGGTTAGACAGATGGTGGCACATCCATACCACGGGAAACTTCTCAGCAATCCAAAGAAGGAACGCACTATGCTGCGTGAATATCACGGGAAGTATGCTGAGTGGGAAAAAGTTTCATACTTTTATTCCGTTCATATAACTTCTTGAAATGACAAAATTATAAAGATGGAGAACAAATTAGTTGTTGCCAGGGGTCGGGGATGGTGGGGAAAGGGCTAGGGGTGACTCGAGAAGGGGCAGCATGGGAGAAATGGGTATGGGGATGGGACAGTTGTGTATTGGCTGTGGTGGTGATTAGTTTAATCCACACATGGGGTAGAATGACAAAACTACCTACACACATGTTCTACCAATGCCACTTTCCAGGTGTTGATAATGTACTGTAATTCTGTAAGATGCAACCACTGAGGACCTCGATTCTTAAAGACGGTTGTTTAACTATGTAGCTTGCACAGTGTGACTGTGTGATTGTGAAAACCTTGTGGCTCACACTCCCTTTATCCAGTGTATGGACAGAGGAGTGGAGAAATGGGAACAAAAATTAGATGAAGAATAGGGTGGGATGGAAGGGATGGAAAGATTTAGGTGTTCTTTTTTTGCTTTCATTCTTATTTTGGAGTAAGGAAAAGGTTCAAAAATTGATTCTGGTGATGAACGCACAGCTGTATGATGGTGCTGTGAATAACTGATCGTACATCGTGGATGACTGTAGGGTGGGTGAGTATATCTCAATTAAACTGTATTAAAAAAAAGTAAGTGAACAATGCGGGGAAGAGGGGAATGGGATGTTTTGTGTTTTGGATGTTCTTTTTTATTTTAATTTTAATTTTATTTTTTGGAATAATGAGAATGTTCAAAGACTGATTGTGGTGATGAATGCATAACTAGATGACAATACTGTGAACAACTGTATACTGTGAATGACTACATGTTATGCATTTAAAAAAATTGCATTTAAAAAAAAAAAAAGATGCAACCACTGAGGGAAACTGGGTGAAAGCTACTCTGGGTCTCTTTAAGATCTTGGCAACTTCCTGAGAATCTTTATTTTGAAATAAAGAGTTAAGCTTTCTGCCCGTGGCCGCAGCAGCCGGGGAAGCAGCATTCCAGTCTTTCCCTCCTGCCGTGGTCATGCCTGCCTGAGGCAGAGTCTCCTGAAGGGCCTGAACAGCTGCGGGAGCTTGTCCTCGGTGGACTGAGCTTTGAAACAACCCACGGGAGTCTGCAGCACTGTCCTGAGCCTCAGGGAACACTCGGGGGCTTTGGGCTTCTCGCGTGGGCCACCGTGGAGGTGGTGGATGCATCTGTGAGCACCAGGCCACCCGGAGAGGGTGGCCCCAAGGGAAGACAGCCAAGGACCAGGTGCCCACTTCACTGGGAAAGAGATCTGTCAGTGGCATTAGAGACGACACTCAAGAACATCACCTAAGAGATGATTTGGAGCAGTATGGGGAAACTGAAGTGACTGAAATCATGTCTGACAGAGGCAGTGGTGAAAAGAGAGGCTCTGCTTTTGTAAACATGACTGTGGAGGGATTGCCATTTGGAAATACCATACTGTAAATGGCCCCGACTGCGAAGTAAGGAGAGCCCTATTTGTAAAGAGCTGGCCCGTGCTTCATCCTGCCAAAGTGGTCATAGTGGTCATGGAGGTGGTTTCGGTGTGATGACAGCTTTAGTCGTGGAAGAAACATCAGTGGTCGTGGTGGCTTCGGTGGAGACAGAGGTGGTGGTGGATATGGTGGCAGCGGGGATGGCTATAATGGATTTGGTAATGATGATAGCAGTTATGGAGGTTGTGGAAATTATAACAGTCAATCTTCAAATTTTGGTCCCAGGAAGGGAGGAAACTTTGGAGGCAGAAGATCTGGCCCTTCTGGTGGTAAAGGCCAATACTCTGCCAAACCGCAAAACCAAAGTGGCCATGGCAGGGGCAGAAGGTTTTAATTACTGCCAAAACACAAAGCTTAGCAGGAGAGGAGAGCCAGAGAAGTGATAGGGAAGTTATAGGTTACAACAGATCTGTGAACTCAGCCAAGTACAGTGGTGAGACGAAGAAAACATGTGTATGGGAAAAAAACTTAACATTTGTGTTTGTGACTAATTGTATAGCAGTTATTTTAATTTCTGTTCTGTGGAAAGTGTACAACATTCCAACAGAGGGTTTTAATGTGGGCTTTTGTTTGCTTGTTTGTTTTTGTTTTTGCACCCATGCTGTTGATTGCTAAATATAACAGTCTGATAATGACACTGAATAAATGTTTGTTTTGAAAAAGTTAAAAAATAAAATACCAAGCCCAGATAGGTTTATAGACAAGATGTTATATACATCCAAACTTACCATAACCGTTCCATAACATAAAAAGGAGACTTTCCTCTCCCTGACTCATTTAGTGTTATCTTAAAATTCCAAAACTCCACAAGGACAACATGAGAGGAAAATTAGAAGCAATTTGCGCACTTAAATATTGATGCAAAAATCCTAAAACAAATATATTTGTAAACCAGATTCAACATGTTGAGAAAACGTAAAAAGTAACAAACTAACATCATGACCAATTTGGATTAATCTTTAAGACCCAACTGTTCTAGTTTGCTAATGCTGCCAGAATGCAAAACACCAGATATGGATTAGCTTTTATAAAAGGGGGCTTATTGGGTTACACAGTTACAGTCTTAAGGCCATAAAGTGTCCAGGGTAACATATCAGCAATTGGGTACCTTCACTGGAGGATGGCCAATGGTATCCAGAAAACCTCTGTTAGCTGGGAAGGCACGTGGCTGGGGTCTGCTCCAAAGTTCTGGTTTCAAAATGGCTTTCTCCCAGGACGTTCCTCTCTAGGCTGCAGTTCCTCAAAAATGTCACTCTTAGTTGCACTTGGGGTATTTGTCCTCGCTCAGCTTCTCTGGAGCAAGAGTCTGCTTTCAATGGCCATCTTCAAACTGTCTCTCATCTGCAGCTCCTGTGCTTTCTTCAAAGTGTCCCTCTTGGCTGCCGCTCCTCTTCAAAAGTTCACTCTCAGCTGCACTGAGTTCCCTCTGTCTGTCAGCTCATTTATATGGCTCCACTGATCAAGGCCCACCCCGAATGGGCGGAGCAACATCTCCATGGAAATATCCAATCAGTGTCATCACCCACAGCTGGGTGGGGCACAGCTCCAAAGAAACACTCAAAGAAATCTAATCAAAACTGGTAACGTCTGCCCACACAAATTACATCAAAGATAATGGCATTTGGGGGACACAATACATTCAAACTGGCACACCAACAATGGTATTTAACAACAATATACTGAAGTAGGTACTTTGGATTATGTAATTCAGAACAACCCTCCTGGTGGGACAGCTAATAAAGCTGGAAAAGATCTAGAAAATGACATATTGAAAGCACCTTTGTTAAAATCCAAGGGAAGATGAATCAAGATAAGTGAGCACATTAAGGCAGGTTTTGCCCTGTGAGTATTTTCCAATCCCAAAGAGGCAAAGGAAAGGCCAGCTGTGCTGGTGGAATTAGAAGGCTAAGCTGGAATCTAAGACCAGCCAAACTGGGGACTTTGGGCCGGGATTCCTAAATGCTGCACCTAGGAGTAAACTAGTCCCACACACCTTGCACATCTGAAGCTTGGTATTCATATTAAGGTGATCTCAGATTGTCAGATGCCTGGTGAAAGACATCAAAAAATCCTCTTTGAAGGGAGGTAGCTTCATCCTAGGCCTCAAGTTATTTCTACAAATAATTTTTTCAAACATAATGTCCAGCACATAATAAAACCTAACCATACACTTGAGATGAAACTCTGAGAGCAACAACCAGCACAAACACACAGTAGACACAAGTCTACAGGGACTCAGATACTGGGTTTATCAGTAATAGGCTGTAAATTTCGGCAGGGAACTAGAACTTAATAAAAGTGTAATATCATATCTGAAAAGATCCAAAAAGAAATTATAAAATTATGAAGAAATATAACTGAAATTAAGAATTTAGCAGATAGGTTTAAACAATGTATTAGACATGATTAAAGAAATAGTGAAGCAGAAAATAGATCAGAAGAAACTAAGAATTCAGCATAGATATATAAAAAGATGGAAAATATAGAAGAAAGCATAAGACAAAAACATATAGTGAAAATGTTTACTTCATTTAATTGGATTTCCCAAAGGAAAAGAGATGGAGTAGATACACTATTAGAAGAAATTATGGTTAAGAATCCACAGATTCAGGAGGTCCAATAAATCCCAAGCAAGGAAAATAAAAATAATTCCACACCTAGACATATAGTGAAACTGCAGCAAAACAAAGGTAATAGCAGTCTGAGAGAGAAAAAACTAACTTCAAAGGAATAACAATTAGATTTATAGTTGACTTCTCAATACAAACAATGGAAACTGGAAGACAGTAGAATGATATCTAGTGTATTGAGAGAAAATAACTGCAAACCTGGAATTTATATCTAGTGAAAATATGCTTGAAGACTCAAGACAGAATAAAGACAATTGTAGACAAAAACTTGAGTTCAGTTTTTTTATTGAGATACAATTCACATACTATAAATTCACCCTCTTACAGTGTACCATTCACTGTTTTTAGTACATTTAAGCTGTGCAACCACTATCATCATCTAATTCCAGAAGATTTTCATCACAAAAAGGAAACCCCATATCCATTAACAGTCATTCCCCATCCCCCTCTCTCCCTAATTCCTGGAGACCACCACTCTGCTATCTCTGGATTTGCCTATTCTGGACATTTCATCTAAATGGAATCATAAAATTTGTGACTTTTTATGTCTGGCTTCTTTCACTTAGCAAGATATTTTCACGGTTTATCCACATTGTAACATGTACCAGTACTTCATTCCTTTTTAAGGCTGAATAATATTCTATTGTATGGATATACCACATTTTGTTTACCCATTCATCAATCAGTGGATAGTTGGGTTGTTTCTACTTTTTTGCTATTATGGATAATGCTGCTATGAACATTCATGTACACATTTGTGTGCAGGCATTTTTTCAGTTCTTTTGGTTATATAACTAGGGGTGGAATTGCTGGATCATATGGTAACACCATAACTTTTTAAGGCACTAGAAGACTGTTTTCCAGAGAAGCTTCACCATTTTGAATTCCCATCAGAAATGTACAAGGGTCCCAATTTCTCCACATCTTTGCCAACACTTGTATTATGTCTTTGCTATTATAGCCATCCAAGTGGGTATGAAGTGGTATCTCCTGGTTTTGATATGCATTCCCCAGATGACCCACGATGTCATAACATCTTTTCATGTGCTTATTGACTGTTTGTATATCTTGTTTGGAGGAATGTGTATTCAAATCCTTTGCCCATTTTTAATTTGGGCTTTCTTTTTATTATTGAGTTTTAAGTGTTCTTTATATATTCTGGATATGAATCCCTTATCAGATACATGATTTGCAAATATTTCCTCCCATTCTGGGGATTGTCTTTTCACTTTGTTGATAATGTCCTTTGATGCACAGTTTTATATTTTTATGAAGTTCAATTTACCTATTTTTCCTTTGTTGCTTGTACATTTGGTGTCATATCTAAGAAACTGTTGACTAATCCAGAGCCACAAAGATTTATGCTATATTTTCTCCTAAGAGTTTTACAGTTTCAGCTCTCACCTTTGGGTCTCTGCTCTATTTTGAGCTAATTTTGTATATGGCTGAGGTAAGAGTCCAGATTCATTCTTTTGCAACAGGATATCCAATTGTTTCAGCACCATTTGTTGAAGACTATTTAAAAGCAATTCCAAGCCATGGTTTCCCAACCTCAGCACTGTTAACATTTGGGAATGGATAATCTTTTTTTTTTTTTATCTTCATTTTATTGAGATATATTCACATACCACGCAGTCATACAAAACAAATCGTACATTCGATTGTTCACAGTACCATTACATAGTTGTACATTCATCACCTAAATCAATCCCTGACACCTTCATTAGCACACACTCAAAAATAACAAGAATAATAATTAAAGGACACTTGAGAGGGCCTTCTTCTTGAAGGGCAGGTTTCCACAGGCACGTGTTATGGGCACTCAGAACTCAGAACCTGAGGATAAAGTTGTTCAAAATTTTTCATTTTCTTTGGTGGTGGTGGTGGGGGGCATGTTCTTCCCTTGTTTTTGACTGAAAAATAAAGCTGGCTGAATCCAAGAACATGTCCATTTGTTTGCTGGGCTTTTCCCTCTTGACACATGGTGGAGGTTGGCAAATTGGCCCACCAGTAGGAGATATGGTTCAAGCCCTCTCTGCACAGAGCCCTCGATCCAAGCTCACTGGGCCCAGACCCCAGAGAAGAGGGGACAAAGTATCAGCCACAATGAGTGGAGCAACCGGAAGGACAGAGGGCAGACTCACCTGCCCCAGGCCTCCCCACCCACAAAGTCTCTGGCATAGAGCATGTGTTCCTTAGGAGGAACTCCACGGGGAAGGGGAGTGGGGAAGCCAGGCCTGTACACTCCCCCACTCGGAGGGGGAAGAGGAGGGGAGTAGTGCTCTGATTTGGTGAGAGCCTGCCATGCTGTCCTAGGTGACAACCAAGCAATCCCAGAGTCCAGATATTGCTCTTTGATCTTTCCTTAGATCTTACAATGGCCTAATGAAGTATAGATGAGCCCCCATTTGATGGAGGAAGAAACTGAGGCTCCGAGGGCTCAAGGGACTTATCCAAGGTCATACAACTTTAGCCAATGGCCAGGGCAGGACAGACCTGGGCCTGTCTGCCCCCTCCCGCCTCCACCCAGGCCACCGACCTCAATCACCCACCTTCTGCTTTTGCAACAACCTGTACTGCAAATTCTACCATTGATTTTAAGGAGATTCAAGTTAACTTTAGCTATGTCCCAAGCTAAAATAGGTAGTGCTTGTTAGTTTTTATTTTCCTAATACACACTAAAAAGCCTATAAGCAATCCCATACATGATCAGAAATGTATCCAACACCAAAAGTGTGCTGGGCCATGTTGCAGGAACCTCAGCCCAGGAGCAGGAGGGAAGGAGAAGGTGCATGTGGAAAGCAAATCAGTTGGGATGCAGGGGTCCTGAGCCCGTACAGAGTTTGCAACCACCTGACGTGCTGGTTTCTAAATCTACTTCATAGATCAATAATTCTGGTCAAGGAAGGAACCTGCGGAAGCCTTCCCAACTGGCTTCCCATAGCTCCATCAGTCAACCGTTTACCAGGAATACAGCAGTGACCTTGGCAGTGGGACCCAGCGTGGGCCTGGACACAGAGGGAAAATTAGTTCTCTCGTCTCACGCAGCTCTGACATCAACACTGCGGATTTGGTTGATCTGTGTTCGAGACTACGTGTGCACATGTGGACACAACTGAAAAGAAAAACACAAGGGAGGGGGAATAATTCCATCATAAAGACCACTATTCATGTCTACAGCATGTAAAGAGCAAATATTAATTAAAAAAAAAAAAAGAATCGCCACAAGATGATTTGGTAAAGAATATGAGCAGGCAAATTCAAAAGAGAAGAAATAAAATGGAAGAATCAATATTAGGTGAAAATTTTAACATTACTGGTAGTCAAATGTGAATTAAAATAACATATAATCTTATCTACTCCTTTTCAAAATAAGGACGTGTTTTAAGACTGCCATAACTCCACCAGCTGGGTGACCTAACGTGACCGAATTTTATTCTCTCACAGTTGTGTGGAGGCCGGACGTCCAGAATCAAGGTGTTGGCCGTCCAGGCTCCTCTGAAGTCTCTAGGGGAGGTGCCTTCCTGGCCTCTTCCGGGCTTCTGGAGGTTGCCAGTGATCCTTGGGCTTACTCCAAGCCCTGCCTCTGTTGTAACATGGCCTTCTCCCCGTGGACTGTGCAGTGTCCTAACTTCCCTCTTATAAAGACCTCAGCTTAACGTGATTACATCTGCCAAGATCCTATTTCCAAAAAAGGTCACAGTCACAGTACAGGGGCTTAGGACTTGAAGCTATCTTTTAGGGGAACGCAACTCACCCACTGCAATATACAAATAATGCCCATAGCTGCCGAGGCTGTGACAAAACCCATACCCCCAGATTCTGTAAATGGCAGTTTCAATTAGTGCAATTTCTGTCGTGTGTTCCAAGAGTCTTAAAACTATTCATTCCTTTGACCTAATAAGCACTCTCCTGGGACTTATTCCAAAACGAGAGGAAGGAAAGGGATATATAAATGATTCCAAGTAATTTCAAAATAATTCATTATTCAAAATGCTGAAAAATTATAAACAGCCAATGGGTAAATTATTTTTTAAAGATGTGGGATATCAATTTGATACATTATCTTGAAATCATTTGTTAAAAAGTCCAATATCAGACACTATATTAACATGAGAAAAAAAACAGATTAAGCTCCAAAGAGATAGCTTCAAATCCTAAAGCAGAAAACAAGACTCCATTCAATTCTGCACTAAGAATGCCTGTAGACCGGGGAAAACTGGAGGGGAATACAGAAAAATGGAAACAGTTCCTATGTGAGGGCAAGCAATGCTAGATGATTATTTTTCTTTTGAAATCCCCTGTGTAACTGTTATAATGCTGTTGGTATAATAAATACGAGCAGAGGTTTAAAAAATTAAAAGAAGAAAAGAGACTAAAATGAAGGTTTTTCTGAAATTGGGGGAGCAGGCAGTGGTGCGTGCCTAGGGAGCGAGCGAGAAGGTGGAGACGGAAGTGAGAAGTTGGGGAGGTAGGAGGTAGAGGAGCTCTGGTGGGGGGGCAGGTGCCACTTCCTTCTTGAAGCTGGAGGTCGTCTTCAAGAACAACTCATGGCTTGTTTCTGGAAGGAACCTCCATCAGTCCCATTCTTGCCATCTGTTGGGGTTGACCAAATCAACGTGTGGCCACTGAGTGAGGGCCTGGGTTTTATGATGGAAATGGGAAAGGAAAAAAATGCCCTGCACAAGATATTTTCACATTTGACCATTTTCTAAGCAAGGAAGGAAACAGACCATGTCAACACATGTCTTAGGAAAAACCAAACCAGCTTTTATTACCCAATATCACATCTCAATTATTCTTTACAAACAGAGAAGGAGTGGGTGGAAACGAGGTCACGCTGGAGCCTTCTGGCCAGCAAACACAGAATTCAGAAGAAGGCCATCCAGCTGCCCACAGATGGGCCGTCTCCGCTGACTTCCCTCTGCCCCAGTGGCCTTGAGGTGAGATTTCTGTCTTAGCCTATTTCTCAGAGAACAACTTCAGAGGCATGGATGCATTTTCTGCATGGAAATTTTTAACAAATTAATGAATTAACAGAAAAATGGTGGCCTTAAGTTAACCCAAAAGTTGTTTTATTACCTTGTGGATCATACTCCCTTTATCCAGTGTATGGATGGATGAGTAGAAAAATGGGGACAAAAACTAAATGAAAAATAGGGTGGGATGGGGGGGGTGATTTGGGTTTTCTTTTTCACTTCTATTTTTTCTTATTTTTATTCTTTCTGGTATAAGGAAAATGTTCAAAAATAGATTGGGGTGATGAATGCATAATTATATGATGGTATTGTGAACAGCTGATTGCACACCATGGATGATTGTATGGTAAGTGAATATATCTCAATAAAACTGAATTTAAAATTTAAAAAAAGTTTTATTTAAGGAGAAGATTTTAAGATAATCAAAACAAAAGGGGGAATATAAAAAGCTGACTGTCTATGCAAGCAAATTTGAAAGTCTGGAGGAAATGGATATGGTGGAGGGGGGGACAGTACCAAAATAGACCCCAAAAGAGAAAATATCAACCATCCCAGGTGAAACTGAGAAATCATCATCTCCCCCAAACCTCATGGGGGGAGGAGGTACAACCTCCAGCAAGGGTGGCTTCCCGGGAGAAGTCTCTCAAACCTGCTGGAAGTCTAAGGAAGCGCGTGGAACACTGATATCAAAGGCCAGCAAGTCTAGCACAATAAAGGGAAACCACAGACAAACCACATTTACGTATCCATCAGTGCAAGAATCCAACACAAAATATTAGCAGATGCAACCCACCAGGATACTGAAGGAAGAAATCGCCCAAACCAAATGAGGCCTGTGTGACAAGGGTAGTTCAGTATTAGGACATCTCTTTATGTACTTTATATTACTATATTAAGAGAAAAAGTATTATCTTCATAAATGGTGGAAACGCATCTGACAAAATTTACTATGTATTACAAAAGCTTATTAAATTAGTGTATGGCTAAGAACTGACTTCCCCAGAGACAGGTCTGCCCTTTGTCCTGGGAGGTCACTCTAGGCCCCTGGAATGACCTGCCTGGGGGCTTTGGCTAGAGGATGGCAGCCTGACCATGTGACTTATGGAGGGGCTTCGGACCACCCCATATCAGTTCCCACCTCCGGGAGGGGCTGGAGACTAAAGGTCAGCCACGTGGGCACACAGCGATTGAGCCCCAGTAAAACCTCTGGGCACCAAGGCTCCGGTGAGCTTCCCCGGTTGGCAGTGCTCTGTGCCTGCTGTCACACGTCGGACACCGGAGGAGGATGCCATGCAGGACTCCACGGGGAAGATGACGACCAGAAGCGCCACTTTTGGACCCCTCCCACATTCTGTCTCACATGTCTCTTCCTTCGGCCGGTTCTAATTTGTATCCTGGCTCTGCAACAGTCTGTAGCCTCGAGTACAACAACTCTCAGTAAGTCCTGTGAGTCTTTAGAAGGGAATTATGGACCCTGAGGGTGGTTTTGAGAACCACCCGTTAAGTAAAACACAATGGCCGCCTGAGTTGGGCATTGCTGGGAGGGACCTCTTCCCGAGAAAGGGTTTTCCAGAGAAAGGGTTTTGCAGAAGACAAAACGCAATCGAATGACCTGCAGGGGCTTTCCAAGAAAATGGAAGGAACGCACACCACCGAATGGCAGATAAGCAACACCTGGTAATAAAAGTTTGGGTCCAGTAGAGACAAGCATGTCATACCAATCAATGTGTACCTGCTCCCCACTTTGTAAGACACCCCCCCCAGTAAAATGGAAACATAACATCAGCCAATTGGAACATTTCCTCACTTGCTTTGGCGTTTGCCTTGTATAAGCACCCCCTTTCCATTATCTCGGTGGAGCCCCTTTCCTCGTGCGATTTGGATGCTTCCCAATTCATGAATCATAAACTGCTCAAATAAACTCCCATAATTAATATCTTGCCTAATATTTTAACACTCCCAAATGTGCAATTGGTATCAGAAATGAGGGCAGTCGTTTTCCCTCAAACTATTTATTTGGCAAAACTCATTGCAATTAGAAAGGGAGATCCTTCATTTACTTGATAAAATAATACACCCATCAAGCCAAAAATCAGCTTTTGAAATGGCTGAAAGCAAAAGAAACAGCACAATGGCTGAAAACACCACCACAAAAAAATTCCCTCTAGCACCACTATTATTTGGGAGGTCCTAGCTGATGAAATTAGGCAAATGAAAAAAGTAAGACATTTAAGGGGGAAAGGAGGAGATGAAATAATTATCTTTATTCCAGAAAATCCAAGAAAAGCAACTGAAAAATACAGCAAACACTTAAGGTGTGAGGTACAAGATTAGTAACTCCCAAACCAATAACCTTCCTATGTACAAACAGCAAACCGTTAGAAAATTTAATAGAAGAAAATACCCCATTTACAATAGCACCCAAAAAAATAAAACTCCCAGAAATAAATGCACTAAAAGTGTGCAAAATCTATAAGAAGAAATCTTTAAATGCTGCTGAGAGATATAAAACACTTCAGATAAATAGAAAGCCATAGTGCATGCATGCTGTTCTATGAAGATTCAACATTAAAAAGATGCAATATCAATACCAGTGTTGGCAAGGACGTGGAACTGGCACCCGCACGCGGGCTGCTCAAAGGACTGTAAAGTGGTGTGGTCACTTTGGAAAACAGCTGGGCAGTTTCTTAGAAAATTATACAAATTTACCACATGGCCCAGCAATTCCACCCTTAGGTACCTCCCCAAGAGAAATCAAAACACATGTCCGCACAAAGACGTGTACATGCACGTTTGTAGCCATATTGTCCATAATGCCACCAACTGGAAACAACCCAAATGTCCATCAGCTGATGAAAGGAAGAAGAGAATACAGTACATCCCCTGCAATGAAGAATTATTCAGCCATAAAAAGGAAAGCAGTTCAGATACATGCTACAACATGGAAAAAACCATGAGGCTGAGTGAAAGAAACCAGACACAAAAGGCCACATATTGCATGATTCCACTTACATGAAATACCCGAAATAGGGAAATCCATAGAGACAAAAAATAATTTGTGGCTGCCTGGGGCTGGGAAGAGAAGGGAAGGTGCAGGACTGCTAAATGGGTGTTTTTTTTTTTTTGGGGGGGGGGGTGATGAAAATGTTCTGGAATTAGACAATTATTAAGGCTTGCACAATCTGTGAATACACTAAAAACCACTGAATTGTACACTTTAAAAGAGTGAAATTTTATTGTATGTGAATTACATCTCAATTTAAAAAAAAAAAAGATGACTAGTAGGAGAGGGAAAGTATTGCAAATGACATTTCAGTTTCAGAATTAAACATGAGGTTTTTTTTTCCAAGAAAAAAAAGGGGGAAGAAAAAGAAAGCCCTTTTGATTCCCGTAGACTTCCTCCCTTAGTCCACCACCCTCCCGGAGAATCTTTTGTCCGCTCCCACCCCATCTGAGCCAAGGCCTCTGTTTGCCTTTTCCTTTGTGGCAATCACCTGGCAGGTAAATGAGAAAGGGGCCCACAGCCCTGGGGGAGCTGCAAAGGAGAGCCCCAGGCTCCGTGACTCACTTTACCCAGAAACAGGCTGCCCTTCCTGTTTACCGTCCGGGAGAAAGAATAAAATGGCATATGTTTTTCTTTTCCACCAATAATTTGTATAAGCCAAACTTTGCAAACATTGGTTTCCCTAGAAACCTCTAACCTGCTCTCTTCAGACACAAATATAAACTGCAGTAATTGGACCACATCCTTTTCCAGCTGACAGAAAAGCATTTGGAAATCTCACTTAAGACAGAAAAGTTAAGGTTCTCCCCGAGGCTCACCATGGGCAATGCTGGCGAGGCACTAAGCTGACGCCAGAGGAAAAGGAAGCAGGGGGCAAAAGCTTTCTGCAGGGTCTGTCCTCCCACCCTCAAGTTCAGCACAGTGACAGATTAGCTTCTGAGGGCCACCCACTTGGTCAACTTTCTCTAATGGAAGTAACAGAAGATGAATAATCCAAAATCACAGATACAGCAAATCCAAAGGGGAAAAAAAAATAGGTTCTGAAAAATGCGGACTTGGAGACCAACAGTCTTACTGCCTCGTCGCCTGGTCTCTGGGCGTCTTTGAACCCTGTGATAGATGATTCAGGTGTCCGAGCTCAGAGGGGCGCCCCTCCCCCACTCTGTCACCGTCTGCCACATACTTGGCCACCTCTTGGCCTAGACTAGAGCAAGTCCTGCCCACCCCACGAGCTTCCCTGGGGAAATTCTCCCCCATCCACCGGTGTGCACACCACAGCCCACCCTGCCCTCTCCAGCTGGGCGTGCCACTGTGCAGTCACACTTGGCCCCGCACTCAGGGGCTCCTGTGCGTGGCTCAATGCTCTGTTGTCACCGTCTTGAATTCCTTAATAACTTCTTAAGGGAGGGCCCCATGTTTTTATTTTCTACTGGGTGGCCCAAATTATGTCACTGGGTCCTGCTTCAGAGCCACTAAAAGCAGGTTCTCAGGCGGCTGGAGTGGGCTAGGATTCCCATGAGCCCCTCCCATGTGCCCCTCTCTGGTTCTAGAATAAGCAGCTTGGCAGCACCCTTGACTATTTTAACGATCGGCAGCCCACCTTCTCACATTAATTCACATCGCTGCAGAATTAATAGTCCCGAGAGAGGCCAGTGCCAAAGGGCCAGGGGCCCTGTCCTATGCACGCTGGATTAAAGACCCTTCCCCAGGGGGCCACGGCACCTGCAGCTGCCCTTAGCGCACCACTGCAGGTCCTTAGGAAGAGGTCTGCCCCGAGCAGGACAAGACCCGACAGGCCCTCCCGTCGGCGTCACGGAGTCGGCCAGCTCTGCCTCGGTGGCCCTGGGCGCCGTCCAGCTTAGGGACAGTCATTCCCAGCTGTGCTGAGGGATCTAAAAGTTCCTTCCTTTCCTGCGAAGCCTCTTTTGGGGTTTCAGGAAGGAAGTGGAGACAGTGAGAGGAAACCGCAAACCCATATAACTCTAATTGCAGTATCATCTCCAGGTCCTTGTGTCCCTGCCTCCTCCCGGAGAGATGCTTGGGGGTGGGAGTCCCTGGGCCGCGTTTCATCCTGAAACGACCCTGGGGGCCTGTTGCTCTCCCCATCTTTTAAATGATGCCACAGTGGCTCCAAGAAATGAAGCCCAGTGAGCCAGCCAGGCAGGGACGTGCCCAGAGACCTTCAGATGGGCTGTTTCTGCAGAGCCCGGGCTGCTGACAAAAGGCTTCCCCCTAAGGACACTGTGGGTCAAGGGCCCAACCAGATGGCCTGTCCCTGGGAACATTCTCTTACAGAGAAACCCAACGAGGAAGAGAAAGCAGGGACCTCAACTTCTGCCTCTCTCTGAAAGCAAGGATGGAAGCGTCCAGAGCACTGTGCTTATAAGTGAAGGGTAAGGGGTTCCTCGGACTCCAAGGACTCCGAAAGTGACCGTTCCCAGTTCCCATCTGCACCCCAAACTATGCCTCCAGAAACTTTAGCAGACAACCAAATTTAAAGCCAGAACTAATCCCACTCTCCACTGTCCCCAACACACAACACCTTGCACTGGCCAGGACCTCACAAGAGAGGGACCTCACTCCCCCAGACAGGGCTGGTGACACCTCAAGGACCCTCAGATGCAGGCGTGAGCTCCTTGCTCCTTTTGTCACAGTGACGACCACCCCGGGAGCCAATTCCACCCCCTTAGGCCTTCTGGGAACACTTAAGGCCCAGGCATTGCAAAAAGGATTAAGAGACAGGTTTTTTCAGTTAGCAATAAACCACCCATGTTGGCACGTTTGCAGAACTGGCCAGTTGCTTCACATTACCCAGGATTCCTCGTCCTTTCTTTCTCCATAAATAATTTCACAAGGTTTTCAAGCAAATTTGGTACTAAAAGCCCATAACCATGGAATAAACAGGATGCTCCGGGCAAAATGCCTGCCCCAGAATGCCTAAGCCAAAAACCTCATCTTCCATGAGCCAAGCAATGGAGGAGCAGATGGAAATTAACTTTTACCTCCCAAACATTCCTTACCTCAGGCTCCATGCACATGAAGGCAAGTGAAATTATGTTTGTTTGAATTGGAGATACATTTCACTACACACACTCACACATATATTTTTTTTCCACTGACATTTCTCTCCCATGCCAAGTCTGAGCCAGTCCATCAAGCTCATGACACCAAGATCCCGGAGCCAGGGAGCTCACTCCTCCACCAGAGAGGCAGGGAACTTGAACAGTGCAGAAAACACGCCTGCAGAACAAAGCAGGTCTCCAAATGGGCAGGGCAGCTCTAGGAGAAGGCAGCTAACAATCGAGGAGTCACCAATTGCATCCCATCTGTCAGATGCAGTCCACAGCACTGAAAACTGAACAAAGCCCTTTTTATTCTCATTTAGCAGATGAGGAAACAGAGGCTTGGAGAGAATGGCTGTCCCAGGTCACATGCTTAGCGGTGGTGGAGCCGGGATTCGGAACCATATTTTCTGGCTCAACAAGCCACTTGTTTTACCCTCTATGACTGAGTTCTGTCTTGTGGGAGACAGAATTCTCAGATGGCTCCCCCCACCCAAGATATCCAGCCTCTAGTGTAGACAAACCTCCCAGTTACTCAACTAGACGCTGATCTAGCTGTGCTTGAAGGGATTTTTCTGTTGTAGTTAGGATCCCAAATCACCTGACCTTGAGACAGGCAGTTATCTGGGTGGCCTGACTGAGACTCACCACTTGAGCCCTTTAGCTCTGAGTTAGAGGGCAGAGGTGGTCAAAGATTTGAAGCACAAATGATTCCATGCACGTGGCTGACTTAAGGATGGAGAGCTCCAGGAGCTGAAGACAGCCCCCTGCGGACAGCCAGCAAGGAAAGGGGGGATCCAAGTCCTACGAGTGTTGAGAACTGACTTCTGTCCACCACCTGCACACGCTTGGAAGCCGAGTCTTCTCAGTGCCTCCTGGAGGGAGGTCAGCCAGTCACCGCCTTGACTTCACCCTAGTGACCACGTCATGCCAGACCCCTTTGCCCACGGAAACTGAGATGATGTATTTGCGTGTGGTTTTAAGCCACTAAATTTCTGGCAATGTGTTGTGAGGCCCTACAGTCCCTGACTAGTGTCTCAAACACCAGTCCCAGCTGTCAAACCCACTCAGACTCTGTCCTGGAACCGCCCCCCACAGGCTCCCACGGGCTTCTGAGAGCATCTACACTCTTTCCACAGGAACCAGGTCAAGGGCCAGGACGGCCAGCTGTGGATTTAGAAGATTCTGAACAAGTCCCTACCTCGCCGGCCTCAGGTGTCGACCTGCTTTCCCAGCTGCTGACCTCAGAGGAAGCCGAGAGCCCTAGACCTGAGCCGCCCCGTACAGTTACCACCAGCCACGTGTGGCTATTTAAATTCAAATCAATTAAATTGCAATAGAATTAAAAATTCAAGTTCCACAAATAGGGTTACTAGAAAAATATACGGTGCCCAGTGAAATTTGAATTTCAGACAAATGAGTGTGGGGCTGCCTTTTTCTTAAAAGGTTTTAGTTTTGAAATTCAAATTTAATTGGGCATCCTGTATTTTTTAATTAATAGACTTTATTTTTTAGACCAGTTTTACTTCTACCTAAAAACTGCAAAGATAATACCGACTTCCCACATACCCCATACTCAGTTTCCCTTACTGTTAACGTCTTACATCACCCTGGTACATCTGTTAGAGCTCGTTAACTCTGTGAACCAATATGGATACACTATTGTTAACTAAAGCCCATACATTATTCAGATTTCCTTAGCTTTTACCTTACATCCTTTTGTTTTAAATGCAATTTTATTGAGATACATTCACATAACCTACAATCCTTCAAAGTGTATTCATCCTTTTTCTGTCCAGGATCCCACGTCACATTCAGCCATCACGTCTCCTTAGGCTTCTGTCGGCTGAGACAGTTTCTCAGACCTTCCTTGTTTTTGATGACCCTGACAGTTTTGAAGCAGACTGGTGAGATATTGTGTAGAATGTTCCTCTATTGGGATTTGTCTGATGTTCTTCTCGTGATTAGATCAGGGTTAGGGGTTTGGGGGAGGAAGACAGCAGAGGGAAAGTGCTATTCTCACACTCCTGTCAATGGCACCGCTATCCCGTCAACGTGACTTCTTCACAGTTGATGCTGACCTTGACCACGTGGCTGAGGCAGTGTCGGTCAGATTTCCCCACGTAGGGTGACTCTTTTTACCCCCACCCCCTTCCAACTCATACTCTTCGGAGAGAAGTCACTATGTGCAGCCTGGGCATTTATTTGCTAAACCTGGTCACCCTGTCAGTCACACCAGCTGCATTTCAACAGGTGGGGAACAAAGCCACATGACGTGGTAGGCAGCACAGCTCTATTCTAGAACATCAAGGAAAAAGCAAACAGTCTATAGCAAGATTTCCCAAACGTCTTTCATGTGGCACCTGTACAAATGTCTGTTTAATATTTTTCTTTAAATAGATTCACATTGAAAAAAGAAAATCTGACATTACCTTCACAGCAGCCCAGCACCGCAGACATCCGCGGGCAGCCTGTATGAGGGTGGGCTGGCCCCCTCCTTGCTGCTCAGGCTTTTTCCATCCTCCATTCCCTCCTCCTCCTCCTCGTGGAAGCCTGGGGCCTAAGTGGCCCCACTGGTACTCTGGGCTCCTGACTTCTTCCGGTCCTCTGGCTCAGGCCAATTCCTCTAGATCCTAGGTTTCCGCCATCCTGGTGGTAGGCTAGTCCCCGTCAGTGTGAAAGCCCCCGAGGCTCAGGCAGCGCCCCTGGGGCCTCCATACCCTCTTCCTGGTCAACCAACGTCTGAGGGCACCTCTGACTCCTCCACCAACTTTCTCCGGGACAGGAAGCTGCAAATCTGCAGCCCCCAGTGCCAGGCCAATAAGAATCACCTGGGCAGCTTTCTAAAGGCTTTGATTCTCCTAAGATGCGGGTAAAAGCAGCCCAGGTGGGGCTGATAATCAGCAGGTTAGACGCTCCCCAGGCCCCACCTGCAGGCTGCCCAGGCTCGCTGGGCTCTGGGAAAATCTCTGGCAGAAAAACAGTCCAGTTGCACGTTTGAAGATCCTGGGGCAGGGCCTAAGCCTAACTCCTTTCTAAAACACACTACCTGTGTGATGAAAAGTTCTGGTTCTGTGTTTTCCTCATCTCCATGGACACGAAGTTAAGAATTAACAGACCCTTTTGAGACACCCGTTTCCTTTCCAGGCTTCACCAGGCAGGAGGGATGCTTGGTAGTTGGTATTTCTGGATGCCTGAGCCCCGTTGTCTCTTCTTTCTTCTTCTTTATCTTTCTTGCCTGTGTCACATCTCTGGCCCCTTGGATTCAAGACAGAACCAGAGTGCAACCCTTTCACCTCGGTTCTCCACCCTGCTGGCTGGCCATCCTATCCCCCTGGGATGTATCAAGTTAGGGTGGGTGGAAACTGTAATCTGTTCTTGCCCCTTGGTTGCTGCCCACTGTGTGGAGCAGAAAACTTGTTTCTTGGGTTCCGGGGTTCAGAGATGGAGAGGAATCACCTGGGGAGGGATGATGCCCAGAGCCGCATGCATACAGGTTCAGGTGATTTAGATTATGAGATTTTGGATTTCGAGTTGATGCTGTAATGGGATGAGGCCTTCTGGGACCTTGGGAGGGGGTGAATGCATTGTGCATTTGGAAGGGACATGTGTCTTTGGGAGTCAGAGGGCAGACGTGGTAGGCAGGGGGCCCTGCAAAGATGCCCAAGTCCCAAGGCTTGGCACCTGTGACTATTCACATATCACAATCCACCTGTGAATATTCATGCAGAAGAGACTTTGCAGCTGTGGTTAAAGTTAAGGCCCTTGAGATGGGGAGAGTATCCCAGATTACCCAGGTGAGTCCAATCTAATTAGATAAACCCTTAAAAGCAGAAAAGTTTCTCCAGCTTTAGGCAGGAGAGATGCCCTATAGGGCAGCAACCACGTGTCTTTTGTTCGCTGGGTATCCCAGAGCCTAGGACACAGTAGGTGCTCAGTAAGTGGTGACTGAAAGACTGAAAGAACATACATTTTTTGAGCTGCAGCTGAGACTGCCTGGGTTCCAGTTACTAGCCATGTGGACAAACCACCTACACTCTCCAACCCAAACCTTCCCCTTTTCTACAGATGACAAAAATAAGGCTCGGAGAGGTGAAGTCACTCACCCAGGGTCCCTCCCATTTGGGAACAGGAAGACTTGGTGCTCAAAAGCAGGCCTGTCACAACCCATCTGGTTGCCCAATCCAACACAATCCCTCCACTCCAAGATGGCTTGGCCATAAGGGGCAAAAGGCTGGAAAGAGTGGCTGAGAAGCTTTTCTTGGCCGTGTTTCGTTCCTTTGCTTCACTCCATGGCTCTTCATTCTGGTCACTGGCTGTCTTCCCAGGTCCACGAACCCAGGGCAGCCGAGCTGCGGGGACTGACCAACAGGGGGTGCCACCACCTAAGTGTAAAGACAGGAGCTTCCCCTACGAGTCTCCCAGTGAAGAGCCATCTCAGAGAGGACGCCCTGGCCTCCAGCTAAAGCACAGGCTCAGAGGGGACAGAGTCCCTGACAATGGGGGGCACCCACCACACCAAATGACTTCATCTCCATAGCTGGGGTAGGGGGAGTGCACTCCCAGAGGCGATGACACGGTTACATGAAATAATGCAGGGAAGAGTGTCGAGCACAGTCCCTGGCACACAACTGGGCTGAATTCTGCCCAAATCCTTTTTTTGAGTCAGTTGTCTCCTTTTCCTCGGGTCTTTTATGTCTTTACCCAGACTGCACTTCCAAGCACCCTCTGGCCAATTATAAAATACAGGGGTGTTGGGGGTTGCTTCACAGCCTCTAAGAGGGCTCCTTTCATTTGCGAACTGTTGCCAGCCAAAGGTAAACTCAAGAACACTGTACCTTTGCTTGTATATTTCCTCTGTCCTGCACCCTAAACGCCAGCCATTCCCCACATTTTCAGACTGCCCAAGCAAGTTATGCAAGGCCCTGGGTGGAGATACAGAGATAAGAGGCAGAGGCAGCACCACGGGCCCCTCCAGTAGGGACACAGATACTAACAGATGATCTCAGAACAATCTGTGTGCACATCTACGGTGATATGCAGGGAGGAAGGGCGTCTAATCCGGCTCCCAAGAACCTACCAATACCAGGTATTACTGTGTAGCTTCTCTACTCCTTAAAACCACCCTGGGGAAGAAGAATTAGCTCCACTTTACATGCTGACCTCCAAGCCCAAGGTCAGGCAGGAAAGGGCAGCTCCAGAACTGGAACCCAGGTGTGACCAAGTCGCTGTCTCCCTAACCTGAGCAGGCAGGGGCCCCCCTTGAAGAGTCCTTTTGCTCAGGCTCCAAGATGTCTGCTAAATGTCGGTTGCCATGGCTGAACATGCACTTTTACCCTTATCCTTGCAAATAAGCAGCTGCTCAGTAAGTCTGGACCCCTGGCCCGAGGTTTAGCAATGCCAAATCTAGCCTACTTGGAGGGTAGGATGGTCTGAAAATAACTCTCACACAATACCCCTTCCAGGAATTTTCCTCTTCAACCATTAAATCAGACACAAACAGGCCAGAGACAAATCACTAATTCTGTGATTTGGTCATCCCCTCCCCCTCCTGTTTCACCTGATGCAAAAGAATTTTCCCGTGAAACTTCAGCTTTACAAGAATATGCAACAGAAAGAATCAGGGAACTCAGTCATCCAAAACCAGCTAAATGAGGGGTTTATTTGTTTATTTTTTTCCTAAGTAAAGCAGTTCCAAGAAAAGTGAAGTCACAGCCTAGGTTGCTTATTTTCAGTTCTTAGAAAAGAGCCAGTTTCAAAAGGGAAGCTCCCCAGCTAGAATACAGGCCTGCCATCGTCTGACGTGGGGTACCTTCCTGATAAGTCAACTTTGATTTGGTACCAGAAAACTAAAATCCCCGAGATGTGTTTTCATTTGGTGATGTAAGGAGGCAACACTGGTCAAAACAGGGAGTCATCGATATGCAGGGAATGACAGCTGAGCTACCACACCAAGACAGCCAGCTTCCAGCACAGCCACCAGCAGCTTGGGGGCCCCCTAGACAAAACACACAGCACCCTCCTTTTCCCACCCCCACACTCCTGAGACATTTCATTGCCCAGGCAACAATTGGCCCGATTGGCATTTTTCAATTGGGCGTTATTTACTAGAAGGTAGGTGGGGACAAACTGGACAGGGTCTGGTACAGGGGGTTCTCGGCTGCCCAGGTCAGTTTGCTGGCAGAAAAGGTTTTAGATAAGTGGGGGGACCTCCTTAAGTCAGGCAGACTTTGGTTCAAGGTCACAGGGAGTCCACCAGAGTCCCAGATCAAGGGGCTACTACTGGGTTCCCAGTAATTTTGTAATCAAGTTTTACCTAAGAACCCTACAACACAGACCCCCTGGACTGTAACAGAATTAAATTTCAAAGTAACCAAAAGCAACTGCTGACCTGTGAAAGCTAAGAGGAGCCTAAGGAGACCTGACAACTAAATATAATGTGGGATCCTGGGTCAGAAAAAAAAACAGGAGGTAAAAACGAAGTAAGTCTGAATAAACAATGGAATTTAGGAAACAATAAAGTGTGCATATATGTAACAGAATAAAGTAAGATGTTATAATAGAGGAAATGTGTGTGGGGTATATGGGAATTCTTTGTACCATCTTTGTAATTTTTCTGTAAATTTAAAACTGTTATAAAAAATAAAGTTTATTTAAAAAAAAAAAAAGGCAACCAATGGATGTAAGTGAGAACTTATTGCTCTTCCCAGCAACAATGATTTGGTGTTTGTCAAAGTGACTCACACACATCTGCATTTTTTCCTCACAGTGTTATGGGCTGAGTGTAAGCTGCATTCTAGAGACGAAGAATCTGAAGCACAGAGAGGTTAGGTAACCTGCTCAGAGCCACACAGCAAGTTTTCTGCCCAGCAAAGGGCTCAAATTCAGGTCTGTAGGGTTGCAAAACCCCTGTTAGAGCTCAACAATGTTGCTTTTAAAACCCCAAATTTTGAACATGAACCACTCAAAACAACCTTCAAACTTTCAACAAGCAAGCCCAGATCAATAATTAAAAACAATGTGTACTTTCCAATTTGCCCCACCTGTAAAAGAAATTTCTACAGTTTAAAAACAGAACAGCATATAAAAATAAATTTATCTGTGGTAGAACATCAATAATCCAGACAACTCTACAGCAACTTTGGAACGTAATCCCACTCCCTTTGGTGTTCACAAGCTAAAGAAAAATGAGGCCTGGGTAATAAACAGAACCCTAACATTCAATACACCCACAACACAAAAGTCACTCCATGTAAAATGACATAAGAGTTCTAAACCAGGAGGTTGCTCCCTCGCAGTGCCTCACCAAAAATTATGAGACAGAAGTTCAGTTAAAGCCTGAAAGTCATTTCCAAACTTGATGTTAATGCCACTTGATGGCATCTTTCAACATCCCTAAGTGAAGGAAGCATGGCAGGTATCACCTTCCATATCTGTGGGAAACTGACCTTACATGGCTGAGTGGTGTCTGAAGAGGAAAGACAGCTGTATCTTTGAGATGCCTGCAGTTAGACAGAAAATGCCAATAGACTTGCAAACTGGATATGGAAGTCGTTGGTGGAGAAAAAACAGAGGCGCCATCGTGATGTCATTCCTTTTTTATGCCGTCTGTTTTCCTGCCCATAACCACACTTTAAGCATGGTGGGCAAGCATTGAGATTCAAATTTTGCATCGTAAAGCAAGTTCACAGCAGTAATGGAAAAACGTATCACCCTTGTAAAATTCGGAAAATGCAACATGAAATTTCTGAGAGAAAGTGAGAAAGAGAAAATATTAACATGCAAAAACCCAAAAGAAAAAAAATAAAACATCTGCTTTTCATCAGCAAACATATTCAAAGCAAGGGGCGCAGTGGAGGCTGAGTTAACTCAAGTATCCTAGCATTTAAAAATTTCTACATCCAGATGCTTTGATCAAACAAAGTTCTCTGAAAAACGTTTACAAAATGTACATTGAATGACGTCCATGAAATCCACATGGATTAAGAGCCTCGACAGCTCCAGAATTTCAGTTGTCTTATAGTTCCAACATCATCTAAGGAATATTCCTGTGTAAATCTTCCACTTCCAGTTCCCACATGCATTCATGGATGGGATTATCGGAAAGGTCTGTCATCTTCACAGCCTGAAGGCACGGCTCGGGGTGGCACGCCTGAATCACACCCATGACCATCACATACTTTCCTAGAAGAACAAGAAGTCCAGCTGAATGTTCAAATTAAGAGGGAAAAAAAAAAAAGCAATCAGATACCTGGTCCTTCAGAGAGCACAACTGGAGGCAAACTGGAGGCAGAAAAAAATCAAATAGTAGATATCAAAATGCCAAGGCAGTCAGTGATCAAAATGTATATGAATTGACAATAAGTCAAACATTTAACCCGGAGGATGACATCCTTTGGTTTCTGGCTTTTAGAACGTTAAAATCACAGCATGCTACGGTCATGCACAAAATAAGCCCTAAGAACGGAAAAGACCCTCACATCAGAGTGTAAGTTAAAATGAGAGAAGATGCTCTAAGGCAGGGGCAGAGCCCAAGCTTTGGCCTAAACTGCGTTCCCTGTTCAATGCCACAGAATATGGGAATGGTCTGTGCACAGAGGACAGTCCTCTTTCTGCAAAGACACCCCCTGACAGCCCCAAAGCAAATCCAATTTCCCCTCGATGCTACCAAAAGAGTTAGGCAGGTGGCAGCCCTCCCCCAACCTGCCCATTCCAACTGCCCAGGACCAATCCCTGCCACCTCCTGCTTCATCCCGACCACTGGCTGGGCACACTCAGGCAAATCGACAGGAGGGCAGGCTGCCATCAGAAAGAGCGAATGACATTTAACCGCGACTCTCTTCCCATTTCCTCGGGGAAGTGGCTCTCCTTGAAAGCAAAACTTGGCCAGCCTTACCATACAAAACTCAATTGTGTAAAAAACCCCAAACACAGCAGGGAGGGTGGGCACCCGGCCAGCCCCCCTGCATGCCCCTGCCAGGCTGCTTTAATCACATCTTGCATCCTTCCATCCATCAGGACTGAGTTTTCACGTGGCCCCAGGGCATTGACTGAAGGCAGTCAGGCAAGTTGACACCTGAGCCCTTTGGAGTGCAACCTCTGGCAGGATGTATTTAGGTTTCTCTGAAGCCATCTCCAGATTCTACATGAACAAGTAGCATCAGGTTCCCCAGTGACAGAAACTGGTTCTAAAAATACATTTGCCACTCCCTCTGCATGGCCCCACAGTGCTTGTAGAGATGGAAGCCTCAGAAAAAGAACCATAGAAGACCCAGGAAACAAAACTGAGGTGATCCCAATCAGGACAGGTTAACGATACCACAAAGGCGCACACTAGATGGATGAGTCAGTGTCTCTTTCTTCCTGAGATCACAGACAAACTAGTTACTAGTCCTGCTAATTCTACCTGCCCCCAGCCACCCCTCCAAAAAGTGAATCTCCTTCTCCTTCCCCACACACCCACTCCCTTCACTCAAGCCCCCATCCTCTCTTGCCCTGACTACTTCAAAAGTCTTCCCCAGCTCCCAGGCTCTGCCTCTACACAGCCCCTTCCCCACCCGCAGCTGCATCTTTCTCGAGTGCAGCTCCTGCTCCTGGATCCACACCGACCACACGGCATTCTAGGGCAGTCTAGGGCATCATCCCTCCCTCCTTGTCTCCCCCTGCAGACAGTGAGCAACGCCAGGGCAGGGAGAGTCTCTTACTTGACTGTACTTGAGTACCTGCCACCTGCGGCAACAAACTGCTGGATGCTCCAGGGAAGGAGAGTAGAAGATGGAGAGCTCTGGTGTGACGGCTGCAGCTAAAGGCCACCTGGAAGCAGGCGGGTATCCCACCAACAGCACCAAGGCTTGGCATTATGGGAGCGCTCCCTCCCTTCCCTGCTGCCCCATGTTCTCACTCACCTCCAGGCCTTTGCACGGGCTCTTCCGTGGACCTGGATGATCTCCTGCCACTGCACACGAGCACAGGAAGACAGACTCTCCCAGTTTTTTTTAAATTGAAAGTCCCATGTCCCAGAACCACCTCAGTCTCCAGCAATCAGGGTTGCAGATCAACCTACAGACAACTCCTGCATGTCCTTTAGGGCCCCCTCCTCCAGGAAGCTTTCCCTGACCCTGCAAGGTGGAATGAGTTGTCCCTCCTGGGTGCCCATGGCACCCTGTGCATGCTTATACCTATAAGATTCCTTTGGGTCTTTGTGGCCTGTTACTGGCCTGGCTCCCGACCAGAAGGCAGCATCTCAGATGGCAATCAAGACCTGGTGAATGAATGCTGAATATTAGGAAAAGGAAATGACACAGCCCTTGTTGGCAGGCATCCAGGCCAGTGGGAAGGTGGAGGTTCTCCAGTGCTCATTCCTTCAAATGCCAAGGTACTGAGAGAGTGCAGAGACCCATGCCAGGACTGGGACCCAGGCACCCAGGCCTGCCTTCACGGACTGCCTGGGGACCAAGACACAAAGCAGCATCAGTTTAGTGCTAGACCGGGGTCACTGAGCTTTTCCTCCAGAGGGCCAGACAGTAAATATTTTAGGCCTCGTGATCCTTAGAATCTCTGTCACGACCACTCAACTCTGTTCTTGGCGGAAAACAGCCCTAGACAATATGTCAATGAATATGTTCCAACAAAACTTGTAGACACTGATATTTGAATGTCACTTTTCATATGTCACAAAATATTCCTCTTCCTTTTTGTCCAACCATTTAAAAATGTACAAACCATTTAGCAGTGGTCTGTAGTTTGCCAAACTCTGTGCTACACTAATGCTAGACAGAAGCAGAAATGGAGGGAAAACTGAAGGATGGTGGTGGTGGGGGGTTATAATAAATAACAATAACCATAATTTTTTTAACCCTCACTAGGAGCCAGGTGCTGTGCCAAGGCCATTTTTAATCTATTGAATGTATACAATAGGCAAGAATTATTATATTATTAGCCAAGAAAAGCACACAGCTGTGCAGGGTAGGAGCCAGGAAGTCAGCCTCAGTCTGTTCTGAGTCCAAAGCAGCTCAGGTCAGACCAACCGACCTCCAGTTGGAATCCAAGCCTCTCTGCGTGGAAGGGCCCTCCCAGGGGAAGGAGCCCAGAGGGAAGGTCCACACATCCTTTGGCCCTCCCTAGCTTAAACCTCAACAGAAGCTTCCCAGTATGACCAAGATGGTCACTTGCAGCACTCTGTTCTTCTTCATAGTTCCCCTGGGATCAGCGATTCTCTGGGAAATTTGTCCTGTCTGTGCCCCCACCCCACCCTGCTCCACCCCGGGGCGTGTTCATTTGTCTCTGCTGCAGCCCAGTGTGTCCCACTGGCCTGGGGCGCCGTACTGTCAATAAACATCTCAGTGAGTGAATGACATGTCCAGTGCCTGTCACTGAAAACAAAACAAAACAAAAAAAAACCTGCTGGTACCCCAAAAAAGGTCACCTATGTGTCAGGCCAGGCACTGGACCAGATGCTGGGGAACTAAGTGTCACAAAGCACAGTCCCAGCCCCAGACAGTTCAGAGTCTGCCAGGGGTTTGCAAAGTGTGACCCCAGGACCACAGCCTCAGCCTTACCTGGGGGCTGCTTAGAAATGCAAATTCAGGGCCCCACCCCGACCTACAGAGTCAGAAATCCTGAGGGTGGAGCCCAGTCCTCTGGGTTTTAACAAGCCCTGCAGGTGAGTCCCATGCAAGCTCACCTGTGAGCACAGTTGCAGGTAAAAGAGGCAAACATTAGTGAACTACAGCCTACAACAGTTCCACGAAGGAGACGTGCAGCTGGGTCCCCCTTCCCAGGGGGTCAGGGAGAGTGTCCCTGGAGAAGAGATATTTGAGTTAAGCCCTTAGGGATGAAGAGAAGTTTCCTAGTACAGTATTTCTAGATCTGGAGAAGACAAATCACCGGTGGGGAAGGAGCTTGTTACAATTCAGCTGCCGGGGTCCCTCCCCTGGAGACTCGAGTAGGACTGGGAGAGCCCAGGAACCTGTATTCTCTAAACCGGCTTCAGGTGATGCTTCTCATCAGGCAAGCAGGGGTGACACTTGACAGGGGGAGGGACGGCAAGGGCCCGGAGGTGGGAGAGCCACGGCCCGGCCCCGGCTTCGGATCCAGCCTCGGCACCTTCCCCCTCCGAGAGCCCCCGCCCCGGCGGGCCGTTACCTGGCTCGAGGCAGGGCCGCCCGCGCGGCACCCGCTCCAGGCCGCGCACCGAGAAGGGCCCGCTCGGGTCCCGCAGCCTCGCCTCGCCGCCGCCCGCCGCCACCACCGTGCCCTGCATCCACACGGCCGCCAGCTCCAGCGGCCCGCGCCCCGCCCGCGACAGCCGCCACGCGCCCGGGCCGCCCTCCACGTCGCGCCGCAGCTGCTCCGCCAGCACCTTAAGCGGCGGTGACCGCGGCAGCCTCACGGCCACCGAGCCGCCGGCGCAAAACGACGAGGACGAAGCCGCCGCCGCCGCCGCCATTCTGCTCCTTTGACACGCAGGGAGGCCCGGCAAGCGGTCACCAATCAGGCGCGCGCTAGCAGAGTCGGCCAATGGTTGTCATCGGGGGGCGGGGCCTCCTGGCCGCGCGCCCTGCCTGGCCGCCAGGAGTGCGCATGCGTACGTAAAGTAAATAAACGCCCCTAAGTAATGGGTGAAATGAATGAACAGAAAAAAATAAATGAAAGGAAGGAGGTAAAGACTCCCTCTTTCAACGTTTCTCAAAATTTGGCATGCATGCAAATCCCCCGAGGACTGTGATTACTGCATTACTGCACACAATAATTAATAAATAATAATAGCTTGATGAGACCACGCTTTTTGAAATCACTTTTGGAAGAACCAGCCCTTTAATTTAAGGGCTGGTAAAACCGCCCTTTTATTTTCATTCGTTATATTCTAATAACATAAAATAATGTGAAAATTAAAATAAATCACTATATTTTTGACAAACGTCCATGCATTGTAAGGACCTTTTAAGATGGAAAGTGTAGAAGAAGAAAATAGAAGAAAAACTGTAAAAATCACTGAGGGTATTTTAAAAATGGAAAACAGGTTGGTGACAATACCGAGAAACTGGAAACTTCATATATCGTTTGTGGGAATGTAAAATGGTGCAGCAACTATGGAAAACAGTTTGGCGGTTCTCAAGAAGTTAAATATAGAATAACCATATGACCCAGCAATTCCATTCCTAGGTATATACCCAAAGAAACTGAAAACAGGAGACTCAAACAGATACTTGCACAGCAATGTTCAAAGCAGCACTATTCACAGTAGTTAAAAGGTGGAAACAGTCCAAGCATCCAGCAACAGATGAACAGACAAACAAAATGTGGTATAGACACACAATGAAATATTATTTAGCTATTAAAAAGGAAAGAAGTGCTGACAAATGCTACCAAAAGAAGGAAAAATATTGAATGAGTCCACTCATGTGAAATATCTGGAATAGGCAAATTCATAGAGATAGAAAGTAAATTAGAGGTTGTCAGGGGCCAAGGCAAGGACAGAATGGGGAGTTATTGCTTGATGATATGGGGATTCTGTTTGGGGTGATGAAAAAGTATTAGTAATGGATAATGGTGATGGTTACACAACATTGTAAATGTGATTAATGCCACTGAATTGTACACTTTAAAAATGAATAAAATGGGAAATTTTATGATATATTTGTTACCACAATAAAAATTTTTAAAAAAGAAGAAAACAATATGGCCAAGATGAAATATTACAAAATATTTTCTAATGTGTTTACTGTGATGTTGAACTATAAAAACTTGCTCTCTCAATTAAATATTTAAAAATAATTAGAATTTCTGAATACTAAAAAAAAAATCACTCAGAGAAAACCGCTGTTAACTTTTGAGTGTATTAGCTGCCAGGTTTTACATTTTACGACATGCACATGTACATATTTTTAATATACAAATATTGTTTTGTCATTGCCTCTTTTCACTTAATATTGAATACCTTTCCATAGCAACTAATAACCTCTGCTTCCTCCTGAGTGACTGCAAAATATTCTATTTATTTAATATTTAACCAATATTCTAGTCTTGGACATTAAGACTATTTCACTTTTTCACTTCATAAATATCTCTAGGTGTACTTAGAGCTAAATCTTTGTGGACATCCTTTCTGGATAAATTCCTAGAAATGGAATTGCCCCCTAAAAATGTCCCCAATCAGTAAAATCCACAAATCCTAAAGCATGCAATTCTTAGAGACGGGGACCATTTCCTAGGAGACTGTATTCCCAGGGCCACCTGCAGTGCTCAGCATACAGAGGATTTTCAGAAAGAGCTTGATTTTTACAAAGCAGCTAAGACATATTGAACCAGGGCCCTGTGCCATGAGTTTTGCAGGAAGTATCCCAGGTACCCTCATACCGTGTAAAGTTCCTGTTCTACACTGGTGAGGAAACGGAGGCTTGTAGAAACTAAGCAGCTTGCCCATGGTCTTTCTGGTAATAGCTTCTTTGGGGTCCTGGCCTCTACACCTCAAGCCCGAGCTGCAGAGTAGTCAGGCTCTTGGGCTTATGAGAGCAGGATATGAGCCAAGAGAGGACTGGAGAAGTGGTAAGGCAGGGAGCTGGAGTGAAACCAGAGGTTCCCAGGCCTCTTGTCTATAGCTGGGAATGCCCCCTCTTCTCTTGGCTTCCAGTTTTGCACCCCCCACCCCTCTCAAGCCTTATGTCACGTTGATGGCAGAGTCATCTTTCCAAAACACAAGTCTGAGCATACCAACCCCCGGTTTACAACTTCCCAGTGGTGCAATCCCCACACCCTGGAGTGGGATCCTTCCAGGCAGAGGGAATGGCACATGCAAAATCCAGAGAAGGGAGAGAGCAGGGAGCCTCTGGCAAACTGCCAGCATTTCAGAATGACCGAGTACAAACAGAGGGCTGAAGGCAGATAGGATTGTCCCTGTTTAACCACGTTTTATCCCCATTTTACAGATGAGCTAGTGAGTAGTAGAGCTGGAACTCAAACCTAAGCCCATCTGACACCAAACTTCATGCTCCTTGAACCGTATACACCCTTTATCTGCCTGGACCTTTGCCTGACACCTGCCCCCCAGTCCCTCCCAGTTGAAACCCTCCTCAGTCATCAAATGCCTGCCCACCCCCAAGACCTCCTCTCTCCAGGTTCCCCCCAATTAGAACTAATCTCTCCCTTCCAGACCAGTTTGCTGCTATGATGCCCCTAATCCACTGACACTGTGGGAATGGATCATTCTTTGGGGTGGGGGCTGTCCTGTGTGCCTTGTAGGATGTTGAGCAGCATTTGATCACCACCAACCAGATGCCAGTAACACCCTTACCAGTTGTGGCAACAAAAAATGTCACCAGACTTTGCCAGATGTCCCGGGAGGGCAAAATCGACCCCTGTTGAGAACCTGCCCTCATCTGCAACACTCGCTACACTCTGTCCCGAACCATAAATACTGGAGTCTGCACCTGTCTCACCAGCAAGGCTGTGGTCTCAGACTCAGGTGCCAACAGAAGCCAGGCAGGTAATGTCCATGTAGCCGTGACCAACTGGCCTTCCTATGTCCCAACTAAAGGGGCTGATCACTCAGCAAATGGTCACCACACAGGAAGGTGGGCCCAGGGGTGCCAGATCTGAGGTTTCCAGGTATTTTAATGTATAATATCCACATTTAAAGAAAAATGTTGCCAACTTACTCAATTCTGGGAATGAAGGGAGGAAGGGAGGGAGAGACAGAGGGACAGAGGGAGAAGGAGGGAAAGAGGAAGAAAGGGAGAGAGAGAAAGAAAGATCGAGAAAGAGAGAGAGAAAGAAAGACCTTGAAAGCCCATGTGTGGGCTGGCGGTGGCCCCTGGGCAGTCTGCAAGCTCTGTCCCTGGAATGCAAGTTCTTCTCCAGGAAGGTAAGTGTTAACATCTGGCTCCCTGGAACCTCCTACAAACATCCAGGGGGCTACAGAGTTTCACCAACCCCAGGAGTTGTGAAATCAAAGTCTTAAATTATTGTCATGGAAAAAAAAAATAATCATGAGCACACAGCTGGGTTCTGTTGGTATCTGGTGGGTAAGCCATTCTCCATGGAGGATTATCTCCCTCTCCAACCCCCAGCTTCACCCTGTCTGCAGGCCTTCCTCCGCCCAACTTCCAAGCAAGATCAGAGACCTTTGGTAGGGGCTTTCCTATCACCTGCTCTGCTGAGGGCAAAGGTGAGGAGGGGAATTCTGGGTCTTGGCCTCACACTCAACCTACCCATTCATCTGAGCTCAAGCAGGCCAGGCCAAAAGTGCTCCCAGTTGCCAGGAACAAATGCTGAACCCTACCATTCTAAGAAAAGGGACTTGTTCTGAAAGGATTTACACACAAGTGACATCTTCATAGGCAACAGCTGCCTTTACACGAGCACCTACTATGGCACTTCACATGCAAAGACTTAGTTAATTCTCACAACATTTCTTAAGCCCATTTTACAAATGAGGAAACTGAGGCTTGGAGAGGTCGGAACCTGCCCAAGACCACCAAGTGCTAAGAGATGCAGCCAGGTGAGGGGGTCATAACCTACAGTCAACTAACACTCACACACTATTCTGGATCTTCACCAGGGGAGAATTCCCTGGGAAATTTTATAAAATTACAGGTTGTATCAAAAAACAATTTTGAAACTCTGGTTAATGAAATGCTTGCCAAAGTATGTAGGGGGGCAGATGTCTGCAACTTACTCTGAAATGCAACAAAAAAAGAAGGCAGCTTGATGGGTGGATAGAGGGATGGAGAGAGGGACAAACGTGATAAGGCAAGTAGAATAAAATGATCTTTAGGGAATCCATATGGTGGGCCCATGGCTGTTCACTGAACAAGTCCTTCAATAATGCAATGTCAGGGCATAATTACAGGTTCTGGGTCTACACTGCAGCCCTCTGGCATCAGAATATCTAGGGGTGGGACCCTAGAACCCAGGCAACTCATCACTATCTCTCCTCCACATCCACAACCAGCGATGAGCAGGCTTCCTATGCCCATCGTCACAGAACATCACCACAAGGGTGCTGGACAAACTGACCCTCTTGAGCTCTGGGGCCCCTTTTCTACTCCATTCTAGTCTCACCTTACAGAGCCTGGGTCCTTCTTCTACAGTCCAGCTCCCCAGCCCCCCACCTCCCCAGAGAGCATGACCCGGAGAGATTGAGCAGGATGTGGTGGGGTCATGTGCACCGGTGCATGACCCGGGGAGATGAGCAGGATGAGGAAGGGTCATGAGCCTCAGTGCATGACCCGGGGAGATGAGCAGGATGAGGTGGGGTCATGAGCCTCGTTGCATGACAGCCGATGCTCCCAGGCCCCTGGAACCGAGGGTGACATCTGGTCTCCACGGCACACTCCAGGTGGCCAACCCCGTTCCCAGCTTCCTGGAGGAGCCACTAACCACAGCCCACATCTCAGAAACAAGAGCTATCCTTCCAGGGTGATATAACAACAGCTCTTCCACCACTGTACCACAGGCCAGGCACTGGGCCAGATGCTGTGCCTGCATCAGCTCCCGGTTCCTCATTTCATCCATGAGTCCCTGCCAGGAGTTCTCTTCAGCCCCAGTTTACAGATGGGGAAACTGAGGCTCAAAAAGGTCTACAGTAACCAAAGCAGTGTCATACTGGTATAAGGCTAGACATATAGACCAGTGGAACAGAACTGAGAGTCCAGAAATAAATCCACACATCTACAGTCAGCTGATTTGCAACAAGTATGCTAAGACCACTCAGTGGAGAAAGAACAGTCTCTGCAGCAGATGGTGCTGGGGCAACTGATAGCCACAGGCAAAGGAACGAAGTTGGACCCCTACTTCACACCGTATACAAAGATTAATTCAAAATGGATCAAAGACCCAAATGGAAGAGCTTAAACTATAAAACTCTTAGAAGAGAACATAAGCATAAATCTTCATGATCTTGGATTTGGCAATGGATTCTTAGAAATGAGAGCCAAAGCACAAGCACCAAAGAAAATATAGATCAACTGGACTTGACCTAAATTTAAAACTTTTGTGCTTCAAAGGACACTATCAAGAATGTGAAAAGACAACCCACAAAAAGAAAGAACATGTTTACAAATCATATATCTAATAAGGGTCTAATATCTAGACTATATAAAGAAGTCTTACAACTCAACAAGTAAACGACAAACACCCCAATTAGAAAATGGGCAAACTGAATAGACATTATATAAAGAAGATATGCCAATGGCCAATAAGCACATGAAAAGATGTTCAAAGTCATTAGTCATTAGGGAAATGCGAAAAGGCACTAAGCTGGAATTTGAGCTTTAGTGTGTCTGACCCCAGAGCCCTGAGATTCCTGAGTCTGCTCCCACTCTCCTCCAACATGTGCCCACACCCTATCAGTGCTGTGTAGGTTGCTGAAGGGGAGCCAGACATCCTGGGGGTGGTGTAGGCCTGGCTGGGCTGGGAGAAGAGAGTCAGTCTTGGTGAAATCCAAAGACCCAATGACCAATATCCCTCAAGCAGTCCCAGTCTGTTGGGGTCACTGCTGGATCCCAGAAAAATCCCTGGCACGTAGTAGCTGTTCAATAAACATTTGTCGAATGAATGAAGGACAAGTTATGGGTTGGCAGGTGCTACAGATCAGGTTTCACAGAGAATCTCTGCAGCAGGGATTAGTGAGCAGGAGTTTTACTGGAAGCAGCACCTGGGCAAGCGGGAAGGAAGAAGGACAGGGAAGAGGAAGAGGCTGAACCACCATGCACTTGCAACAAAGGCTTCAGGTGTAACACAGGAAGTTCTGGAGCTGACAGGGTCCTGCAGAGTTGTCCCACCTGGCCTTCATACCCAGTGCTGACCAGGCATTGGAGGTAGGCTGGACCCAGACAGGATGTGACTTTGAGCCAGGAGACTCTTTTTTGTGTAAATAAGAAACCTGAGCCAATCTACAAAATTGGACCCTCTTTTGTCATTCTAGAAAATCGAGATTGAGTCTCTTGTGCAGTGTTTGCACAGAAAGAAAAAAACACATTCTGAGCAAAACAGTGAAGAAGAATCTCCCTTATTTCGTAGGGAAGGAAGGAAAAGTGAGGGACACGAGATGTCAAAATGGGCAGCAGGGGGAATTTTCCTGAGTGGGTTTGGGACGAGTTTAGTAACTTATATACAACCTAAAATTTCCCCTTTTAACCACATTCACATATATAATTCAGTGCTGTTAACTGCATTCACAATGTTGTGCTATCATCACCACCATCCATTACGTAAACTTTTCACTCCAAATAGAAGCTCTGTACAATTTAAGCATTAACTCCCCATTTACTACTACACCCCTATCCCTGGTAACCTATATTTTAGTTTCTGACTCTATGGATTTGCTTCTTCTATTTCATATATGTGAGATCATACAATATTTGTCCTTTTGTTTCTGGCTTATTTCACTCAACATGATGTCTTCAAGGTTCATCTATGTTGTTGAATGTATCAGAACTTTGTTCCTTCTCACAGCTGAATAATATTCCATTGTCTAAAGATACCACATTTTGTTTATCCAGTTCTCTGTTGAAGGACCCTCGGATTTTCTTCCATTTTTTTGGCAATTGTGAAAAATGCCTTTATGAATATCTGTGTGTAAATATCTGTTTCAGGCCCAAATTTTTTGGGTATATACATAGAAGTGAGATTTCTGAGTCATATGGTAATTTTATACTTAACTTTCTGAGGAACTGCCTGTTCTAGTTTGCTAATGCTGCTGGAATGCAAAACACCAGAGACGGACTGGCTTTTATAAAAGGGGGTTTATTGGGTTACACAGTTACAGTCTTAAGGCCATAAAGTGCCCAAGGTAACACATCAGTAATCAGGTACCTTCACTGGAGGATGGCCAACGGTGTCCGGAAAACCTCTGTTAGCTGGGAAGACACGTGGCTGATGTCTGCTCCAAAGTTCCAGTTTCAAAATGGCTTTCTCCCAGGACGTTCCTCTCTAGGCTGCAGTTCCTCAAAAACGTCACTCTTTTTGTTGCACTTGGGGTGTTTGTCCTCTCAGCTTCTCCAGAGCAAGAGTCTGCTTTCAACGGCCGTCTTCAAACTGTCTCATCTGGAGCTCCTGTGCTTTTTTCAAAGAGTCCCTCTTAGCTGTAGCTCCACTTCAAAATGTCACTCACAGCTGCACTGAGTTCCCTCTGCCCGTCAGCTCATTTATATGGCTCCACTGATCAAGGCCCACCCTGAATGGATGGGGCCATGCCTCCATGGGAATATCTCATCAGTTATCACTTTCAGTTGGGTGGGGCGTACTTCCATGTAAACAATCTAATCCAAACGTTCCAACTTAATCCCCACTAATACGTCTGCCCCACAAGATTGCATCAAAGAATATGGCTTTTTCTGGGGGACATAATACATTCAAACCAGCACACCACCCAACTATTTTCCACAGCAGGTGCACCATTTTTCATTCCCACTAGCAATGAACAAGGATTCCTATTTCTCCACATCCTCTCCAACACTTATTTCCTGATTTTTGTTTTTGTTTTTGTTTAGGAAAGGAAGAAGCAGAACTATCTTTATTCAAATATGACATGACAATATATATGGAAAATCCTAAAGGATTCATAAAAAAGCTACCGGAGCTAATAAACGAATTCAGCAAAGTTGCAGGGTATAAGATCAACACACAAAAATGAGTTGTGTTTCTATACACCAGCGATGAACAATACAAAAAGAAAACCAAGAAAACAATTTAATTGTAAAAGCATCTGAAAGAATAAAATATCTAGGAACAAATTTAACCAAGGAGGTGACAGACTTAATGTTTTAGTTTGCTAAATGCTAAAACAAATACCACACAATGGGTTGGCTTAACATCAGGAGTTAATTGGCTCATGATTTAAAAGGCTGGAAGGCTTGCTTCCTCATGGTGTTGTTATCTTCCGGCTGACTGACAAACTTTGTGGTTCCTTGGCTTTTCCATCACATGGCAATGCACGTGGTGGCATCTTCTTTCTCTTTTTGGTTCTGTTGACTTCCAACATCTGGTTGCTCCCCATGGCTTCTCTCCCCATCTGACTTTCACTCTGCTTCTAAAGGACTCCAGTAATCTGGATTAAAGCCAATTTGATTCATTTGGGTCACACCTTAACTGAAGTAATGTATTGAAGAGAATTTGTTTACAATGAATCCACACCCACTAGAATGCAGATCAAATCAGAGAGCACGTCCAAACTGGGTTATGCAGTTCAATCCAACACAACTTATACACTGAAAACTACAAAACACTGCTGAAAGAAATTATAGAAGACCTAAATAAATGGAAAGACATTCCATGTTCATGGATGGGAAAACCTAAGATTGTTAAGATGTAAATACAAACCAAAGAGATATACAGATTCAATGTAATCTCTATCAAAATTCCAACAGCTTTTTTTTTTCCAGAAATGGAAAAGCTGATCCTCAGATTTATATGAAATTGCAAGGGGCTGTGAATAGCCAAAAGCATTTTGAAAAACAAATTTGGAGGATGCTCACTTCCTGATTTCAAAACTTACTACAAAGCTATAGTATTCAAAACAGTATGGTACTGGCATAAGGACAGATCTGTAGACCAATGGAATATAATTGAGAGTTCAGAAATTAATCCATACATCTATGGCCAATTGATTTTTGACAAAGGTACCAAGGGCACTCAAGGGGGAAAGAAGTCTCTTCAAAAACTGGTGCTGGAAAAACTGGATGTCCACTTGCAAAAGATTGAAGTTGGATCCCTACCTCTCACCATACACAAAAATTAACTCAAAGTGGGTCAGTGATCTAAATATAAGAAGAGCTAAAACCATAAAACTTGTAGAAGAAAACACAGGGGTAAATCTTCATGAACTTGTATCTGGCAATGGATTCTTAGATATGACACCAAAAACATGAGCAACAAAAGAAAAAATGGACAAATCAGACTCCATCTAAATTAAAAACTTTTGTACATCAAAGGACACTATCAAGAAAGTGAAACGACAACATACAGAATGGAAGAAAATATATATGTGATAAGGGTTTAATATGAGAATATATAAAGAGCTCCTACAACTGAACAACAAAAAAGCATCCCAATTAAAAAATGGGCAAAAGACTTGGACTAGACATTCCTCCATAGATGATATACAAATGACCAATAAATACAAGATAAGATATTTAACGTCATTAGACATTAGGGAAATGCAAATCAAAGCCACAACAAGATACAACTTCATACCCACAATGATGGGTATTACTTAAAAATAGCCAAACATCCTTAGGGCCAAAGACTCCAAGATACAGACCTTAGGAGATTATTATCATTATTTTCTGTGTTCTTTAAGAAATAAAATAACAAGTGTTGGTGAAGATGTGGAGAAACTGGAACCCACATGCATTGCTGGAGGATATGTAAAATGATGCAGCTGCTGTGAAAACAGTTTGGTAGTTCCTCAAAAACTTAAATACAGTGTTACCATATGATCCAGCAATTCCACTCCTGGGCATATAGCCAAAAGAATTGAAAGCAGGGACATGGGCAGATATTTGTACACCAATGTTCATCACAGCATTTTATTCACAATAGACAAAACATAAGTGTCCATCAACAGATGAATGGATAAACAAAACGTGGGATATCCATACTATGGACTATTAATCAGCTATAAAAAGGAATGACGTTCTGATACATGTTTCAACATGGATGAGTCTTGAGAACGTTACGCTAAGTGAAATAAGCCAGACACAATAGGACAAATACTGTGTGATTCCACTTATATAAGGTATCCAGAATAGGTAAAGTCATAGAGACAGAAAATAGATTAGAGGTTACCAGGGGCCAGAGGCTGGGGGGAGAGGGGTTGGGAAGTTGTTGTTTAATGGGTACAGTTTCTGTTTGGGGTGAAGAAAATGTTCTGGAAATATATGGTGGTGATGGTTTTAGAACATTGTGAATGTACTTAATGCCACTGACTTGTAAACTTAAAAATGGTTAAAATGGTAAATTCTGTGTTATATATAAATTTACTACAATAAAAAATATATTTTTAAAAATAAAATTAAAGTCTCTTATAAACTTATAGCTAACAGTAAGAATAATGTCCAAAAGACATTAGATATTCCCAAATCAATCATCATACTTCTTGGTCGATGAGGAAAAGCTGTCCAGATGTATTAAGGCTAGGTCCATCTGAGCTTATCGTCAACAATAAAAACCAAGAATAATCTCCTAAAGTTTCTATCATGGAGACTTTGGTCCTAATCAGGAGCATGTGAAGTACTATTCGAGAACCTTGTCTGAGCGAAGGAATGACCCACCTCTTTTCAGCACTCCTCGCTGAATATTTTAAGGAAGACGTGGCTTTCCATTATATGCAAGCCTGCTCAAGGTCATGTCAGAGTCAGAGGTCACCTGTAAGCGGTCTTCCCCGCCCCCAGGACATCCTGTGCCCACTGGGGCTGCTGCATCAGGACCGCGCCTCCATCAGGGAATTCACTCACCCCCATCGCGGCCGTGGCCTAGTCCTCTGTTTTTTTAATAGCAGCCATTCTAGTGGGTGTGAGATGGTATCTCATGGTGGTTTGAGTTTGCATTTCCCTAATGGCTAATGATGTTGAGCATCTTCTCGTGTGCTTTTCAGCAATTTGTGTATCTTTTTTGGAGAAATGTCTACTCAAGTCATTCACCCATTTTTAAATTGGGTTGTTTTCTTTTTTGTGGTTGAGTTGTAGCATTTCTTTATATATTCAGGATATTAAACCCTTATGGGATATGCAGTTTACAAATACTTTCGCCCATTGTGAAGGGCGTGAGGGTCTTGGGGGGGCTGTGATCCTCATTATGGATTCACACGAACAGCACCCCTGACCAGGTGCTCACCCCTGAAAGGATGAAACCTCAGCCTTGCACTCTTGAGTGGGCACGGCTGGGAATAAAGGAAGTGTGATTAAGCCCCAAGATGTTCTCTCCAGCTGCTAGACAGGGAAACAGTTTGCATAAGCCCAGGGCTGGCCTCTGTGCAGCAGCTCCCCGCCCTGCCCTAGCCATCCTCAGGGACCTGCGGGCAGAAGCCCAGCTGCAGAGGGGCTGGACAGCGCCAGCTTGCCCAGAGGGCTGTTGCATGCATGGCTGAGTCTCCAAAGCCTCCCTGCAGTGGCCCAGGGATGAGCAGATGCCTGCAGGCAGCAGATCTTGCCTGCACCCCTTCACCACTACAAGGGAGGAATGCACACCAGGCTTTCATGAGAGGGGAAACTGAGACCTAGGGCCACATGGTTGGATCTGCTGTTGCTAGGAGTCATAACGAGTCTCTCTCTGTGGCCAGGAGGACCCTAGTGTCCCCCAACACAGGTCCCCAGGATGCCCCCACACTTCCCAGAGTGACCCTGCCCCTGCCCTGCCCTCCCAGCTGCGGCAGCCAGCAAGATGGGCGGCTTGCAGTGGGGCCAGATGGCCTGCCTTGATTTGCATCCCCTCCAGTCCCCAGAGCCTGGGGAGCAGGAAGAGGAAGCCAAAGGGCAGACCAAGCCTGGCCTCAGCGCTCCTTCCAACTGCCATGTAATCTCTGCTGGAAAGGAGACCATGAGGTTTACAGGAATTGGGGCCTCTGAACAGCACCGCATGTGAAAGCAAAACTCATACACACATACACACAAGCACAGGTAAAAGCATATGCATGCACACATGTGCACAGGTGCAAACGAGCACGCAGGCAAACATGCACAACATACAGTGGCATGCATGCACATACACATACATACACACAGGTGTGTATACTCATGTGCACACACGTGCACACACATGCAAGTGCACACAGGTTCACCACACAGGCGCAGGAGCACACACACATGGAGTTCTTGGCTCCAGTCTCAGTGGGATTCTCCAGGGACCCTCACTAGCTCAGCCTCATTTGGCATCAAAGTTCACAGACCTGGACTTGCCCAAGCTGTGCCCCTGGCCTGGAAGGCCATGGCATCTGCTTTTCTCTGCCCTGCAAATGATTCCTGGCCCCGGCCCCGGGACGCAGGAGGCTCCCTTGCCCACCACGGCTGTTCTCAAGGCAGGGGCGGGGTAGGGTCCTGGCTCCATCACTTGCTGGCTTAGTGCCCTTCAATAAAGGACTTAAATTCCCTGGACCTCAGGCTCCCTCAGTGCTAAATTGACATAATCATAATCATCATAATAACCCCTTTTCCTTGGACAGGGTCGCATGCCCAGCCAGGCACGTAGTAGGTGCTCAGTAAAAAGCTTGTTAAAAGAATGAAAACGCTGTCCATGATGGATTGAGGACCTGTTACCTTTACAAGTGGAACCCCACAAATCCTCCCTGCATCCCAGGAGGCAACCAGGAGACTGAGCCCAAGGGAATGGTGTCTTGTCCAAGGCCACTGGGGTCTGCAGTAGTTCCCAGCCCAGAGTACCTGTAGCAGGAGGCAGATGCAGGCACAAAGCCGCCAGGGTCCACCCAGTGCTGTCCCAGGTCAGACTGAGCAGCCCTCCCCTCCCCGCAGGCTGTGGAGGGTGCCAGTCCAGCTGGTGTCAGAAGCCAGTGAGCAGGGGTCTAGCAGCCGCAGGGTGGGGGCTGTGAGGACCCCATGGAGAGGAGAGAGGACTAGCCCAGGATCACCCTGTGTATTCATTTCCCAGGGCTGCTGGAACAAATGACTGCACACAGAGGCTCCCATCTCAGCCTCCATCTCAATTCTCCCCCTGCCTTTCTTTTATAAGGATACCTCTTGTTGTATTTAGGGCTCACCCTAAATCCAGGATGATCTCTTTCTGAGATCCTTTACGTAATTACTTCTGCAAAGACCCTTTTGTCCAAATAAGGTTCTGGGGGTTAGGACATATCTTCTGGGTGGACACCATTCAATCCACTACACCCAGGGGTCCAGGGCGGTGCTGGGCAGAGCCCCCACCCCACCTCCAGCCCTCAAGTCCATCGTTGGCCAGAGCAGGGATGGGATTGCAGCGCATGTGACCAAGAGACTGAATTCTGGAGCCGCCCACCTGCCTTGGAATCCTGACCTGACTCCTAACTTGCTGTGGGACCTCGGGCAAGTAACTTAGTCTCTCTGTGCCTCTTTCTTCACCTGTCAAATGGGGATAAGACAGTACTTATGTGGTAATTAAAATGCAATGTGTTAATAAACATAAAGCTTTAGAACAGTGTTTGGAAGCTAGAAAGCTTGCAATAAATGTCTGCTAAATACACAGAAAAAATCATGTTGGGCACACCACAAGCGCTCAATAAATGCTAAGTATTGTCTGAGGGGTGCTGGTAATGTTCCAAAGAATTCCCCACCAATATCTCCGTTGGTTCTCCACCCTGGAGAAGGCAGGGAAGTGAAGATTATCTCAGGGTGGATGGGACACTGAGCCCCTGGGGGTGGGGCCCCCAGACCAGGTCTGACTCCTGACATCACATTCAAAGCACCAGGAGAAAAACAGCAAGTTAGCAGATGTTTCACAGAGCTCAAATTAATCAGGGGAACAGTGTAACAGAGCAGCGGTTCTCGAAGTATGGCACTGACCAGCAACATCAGTGTCAGCTGGGAACCTGAAAGAAATGCACGTTCTCGGGCCCACCTCAGCATTACGGGAGCTCTGCGGGCAGTGGCGGCAGGGGGGGTGGGATTCTCTAGATGACACATGCCAAAGTTTAAGAACCTCTGACCTTGGGGTCCAAAGCACTGACGGGGAAGCTGAGCTCCCCAGGCTTGCATCCTGGATTGGCCATTTAGCAGCTGAGTGGCCTTAGGCACGTCACTGTCACTTCAGATCCCTGTGCTCTCTTTGTGCAGCTGTAAATGGGGACATGGGAATGTGCAGAGCCCTTTGTCTTCATAAGCATCTACAGCAGGACCCAGCACCGTGAGAGTGTTATTATAATTATTCAATTTGGGGACTAGCTTTTCATCTGACTTTATGAGCTTCTCTGTGTGTATGTGTGTGTGTGTGTGTGTGTGTGTGTGTGTTTACACCTGCACAAGCTAAACATCCTTCCTTTCAGGGATGAAAAACATAGATATTAGTTGGTCCCTTCAAAAATCCTTACTTGGCCAATTTTTGAAGTTGATATTTGTTATGAGTTAAGTTATGTCCCCTATAAAGACATTTTCAAGTCCTAAGCCCCAGTCCCATGAATGTGACCTTATTTGGAAATAGGGTCTTTGAAGACGTGACTAGTTAAGATGAGGCCAAACTGGAGTAGGGGAGCTCCAGTAGGGCTGATTCAGTAAAACTGGTGTCCTTAGGAGGACAGGAAATTTGGTATCAGAGCAGACAGATACTGAGGATAAGGCTGTGTGGAGATGGAGGAGCATCTACAAGACAAAGAATGCCAAGGGTGGCTGGCAAACACCGGAAGGTGTCAAAGGCAAGGAGGCCTTCAGGTCTCAGAGGGAGCCTGGCCCTGCCCTCACCCTGCCCCTGGCTCCTGGGCCCCAGAGCGGTGACAGTAACTCTTGTTTTGAGGCATCTGGTTTGGCAGCCCAAGGAAACTGAGACAGGGTTTAACTTTACCAACCCCTCAATACTGCTTTAAGTCTGCTGACCCTTGATATCCTACAATTGGGGAACAAGTGCTCTAGAAGGTCGGAGGCAAGTAGGCAAACCAAGGCTCCCTGACAACCTGCCAGAAACAGATGGCGCCAGGAGCTCGCTTCTGGGGTCCCCCGGAACAACCCACACACAGGAAATAACTCTTGGCTCCAAGCCTCAAGTTTGCTTGTCTGTACAATGAGGTCAAAAAACCCCTCTTCGCTGGGTAGCTGTGGGATTTAGACATGAAAATGGTTGCAAAGCATCTCCCAACTGTCCCCGGCACCTAATAGGTGCGTAATCAAACTCACTGGCTCTGTCCCCTTCTGCAGACATTCGATGACATCCTCTCCACTCCTCCCACCTGCCAAGTTTCACTTCAGACAGAAGCAGAAGAGAGAGGAGCAGAGCCACAGAGCCTCTGATTCATCACCTGCCACAAGGGGGGTTTCTGGTGCCCCCCACCCCACTGGACCCCCAGGGCTCAGGGTCGTGAATGGAGGGTCAGGCACCAGACCTCAGGGGCTGCAGGGCCTGCTGACTGGGTCTATCGTACACCCTCTCGGGCCTCCGCTGCTTCACCCGCAAAACGGTTTCACGTTTCCACCCGGGGCGGCTGGGGATTCTAGGAAGCCCAAAAGGAGCAATGCCTCGTTCCGCCGTGGTTCTGGTCTCTGCCAGGTGTCCCCAGGGAGTGCACTGGAGGGAGTGGTGGGTCTGGGTGGGTGGGGAGGCTCTCCTAGGAATAGGACATCCTTGTAAGCTGATAGGCAGGGAGTTGGGAGCAGGAGGGGGCACTTGTCGGCTGAGTTCCGCTCCCCAGTATTCACGTGGAGGGGCCAGGGCAGGGGGGTCGCTGACCACTTGCCATGTGTGGAGAATCCTCAGCGCCCCTCTTCCGTTTGTGTGTTTCATCCTCACTAACAACCCGGCGAGGTTGGTTTTGACAGCTGAGGAAACTGAGGCACAGAGAGGTCAAGTTAAGGGCCAAGGTCATGGCTAGTCAGCATGGAGCTGGATTCCGACCTCACAAATCCAGTTCTGGAGCCCACCCTCTGTGCCACTCAGCTCAGTGGCCCCTCGGGGGACAAGGACTGAGGGAGGGAACAGACAAAGAAGGTGGTGGGTGAGGGATTCAGTGACTGAGAAATTCTTGATGGGAGACCAAGAACATTTGGGGGAAAAGAGTAACGCAGTGGTGGGGATGAGGAAGAGTGAGCCCCAGGCAGGGCATCGAGGCCAGGGGAGGGAGGGCAGGGAGGGCAGGAGCAGGTGGGATGGGCAAAGGAGGGCCCCAGGGTCACCACCAGCGAGGCAGGGAGGGAGGGGCAGCAGATGCAGCAGCCCCTGCTCCCAGCCAGCCCCTACCTGCCCAAGCTGAGCGCTGCAGGGAGTGTCCGTTGGAGGCCCCTTCCTGAGGGCAGTGAAGCAGCCACCAGGCGCCTGAAGACCCTGCTCCACCTTTGAAGCAGTCATCCCACTTCTTGGAACCTCTCCTAAGAAAATTCTCCCCTCCCACCTCCTGGGGATCAAACAACAAAGCGGTTCTCTCCTGGGCCTCAGGACCACACGCATTTCCTGAGAAAGGTGAGGCTGGCTTCTCCAGCCCTCTGGTGGGAAGACAGGTGGGGAGGGGGCTGTGGAGGGGGTGGGGAGTGGAAGCAGGGGGGCTGTGGGGCATTGGGGGTGGCCAAGCCCAGGGGGCGGGCCCTGGAGCAGTCATCTTGTTAACGGTAGAAAACACGGTTCCAGGTAGTCAGGCCCGCCTGATCCCGCATCAAAAAGAGAAACAAGTCTCTTTCTTCAGTGAGAAGGTGAGTTTATTGAAGATGCATCAACAAGGAACTTGAGGAAAGAAAAATCTTTCAAGCCCATTTCCAAGTGAGAAGAATTGGTTGGGTTTTATAACCCCAAACAGACAAAGAAATGGCCAGAAGCCAGAAGAAAGCAGAAAGGGAAAAAAACTAGAAGAGAGAAAGCTGTTCTGTCAGCATGTCCTTGTTATCTTGAAGTCCTGAAGTCCTCCCCTCATTCAGGTTTGTTTTCAAAAAGCCAGTTCTTTATCAAACCATATGGTGGTTTCCTCCTGTGGGCAATGCTGGGAAAGTTCCTGGGAGCAGAGAGCAAGTTTTTTTGTTGTTGAGATTAGAACAGCAAGTTATTTTAATAAGGGCTTTTCATGGTCAGAATAACTCAAGGCTGCTTGAATGAAGTGATCTTAATAAACAGTTTTTTCTCGTATTGGCTATTGAAGACTATACTAAACATTTTTCAGCTAAAGAATTACATTGAGTATTTTCTACTTATCCAGCTATCACTCGCTCCACCTGGAGCTTTACTAACTCTTCTGAACTCATCTGCAGGCCATTCTTGGCCTGGGTTCTTTCCAACGGCGTTTAATGCCCTGTCCACCGCGTACCACCCAAATCATCTCCTTGTGGGGTTTTGTTTGTTTGTTCGTTTGTTTTTGGTAATCTTTTTTCATTGAGCTGTAACCTACATACAGTAAAGTGCTCTCACCTTAAGTGTGCAGCTCAGTGGAGTTTTACATCTGCGCACACTTGTGCAGCCTCCACCCAAATCAATACGCAGACCCCAGCTACTCTGAATGTGGCCTAGAACAAGCAGCAGCACCAGGGAGCTTGCTGGAAATGCAGAATTGCAGGCCCCACCAGCATCTAGGGGGTCAGCATCTGCATTTTATTTAACAAGCCCCCCAGGGATTCCGGGGGAGGGGTGCTGGTGTAGACCATGGGGCCCCAGGTGCTTCTGCAGCAGGCGCCTGGAAGCCGGCTCAGCTGGGCTTCTCCCTCACCGTCACCCTGGAGCAGACACGGGAGGCCCTGCATTCCATGACTCCCGGGAGCCTTTCCACCCCCTTCGCTGCACTGGCCAGGGCAGAGGACTGTCCCGAGGTCTCAGGGCAAGTGACTAACCACTCCCCGGCGCCAGAAGCGCCAACCGCGCCTCCTGTCTGGGACTTTGCTACTTTGTGCTTCAACTCACCCGGCAGCAAACAGGCATAAAGATCTCTGCCCGACCCGCTTTCCCTAGTGGCGGGAACCGTCACCTGCTGGGGCTTGCTCTGCGCCCCGCGGGGTCACAAGCCTTTCTGTTTACGGCCTCATGCAAGCCACACGATCCCGTAAGGCAGGAACTATTATGATTGGAATCCAACAGTGCCATTTTACAGGTGAGGAAACTAAGGCTCAGAGAGGTTACGCAACTTGCCCCAGACAGCCAGGAAGCGTGGCAGCCAGGGTTTGAGCCCAGATGGTCTGACTCCACAGCCCTGATTTTTACCTACATCACTCAAAACGTGATTTGCATAGGATGTTAGGATGTCCTTCCAGCAGTTAGCTGAAGAAAGAAAGCTTCTTTCTTTCCTTCCTTCAGGGAGAAGAAAAACAATAATAATGCATGTACATGATTTAAACAAAAATTCAAACCAGCCAAAGGCTTCACAGAGAAAAGTCGGCTTCCCTCCCACCCCAGGCCCTCCCCACCCCATCACCGTCCTCTCTGCAGCGACCGCTATGATCAATTTCTTGGGCACCTTTGCAAAACTACACTCAGCGTATACAAGGACACGGGCACTCGTGTTCTTCTCTCATATACAAATGGGAGCACGTTCTTAACGTTCGGACCTGCCCTTGCTTTTCTCACTGCGCTCTGTCCTTCCAAGGTGCTTCCTAGCAGCTCCCACATGCGTCATCATTCAGTCTCCTTTGTCTGGACCGCTGGGTGCAGAGGTTGTTTCCAAGCTTTTGTGCCCATAAGTGTCGCGGTCGCAGTCACCCTGCCCCTCTCCGAGCACTTCTGCAAAGACGCCGTGCAGGGGGAGCTGCCTAGCTATGGTGTGTGTGACTTCAACCTAGCAGATGCAAGGGGATATTTCTCATCTGCCACCTAGGGACCAGACACAAACTGCCCGCCGCCTCCCGTGCCCAGACCCCAGGTAGGCCTTGGGGAGGGGCCCAGCAAGGGGAAGGATCACATTTCCCAAGAAACGAAAGTGCAACCAGAGAAAGGTGTCGGCTGAGGGGCTCCTCTAGGCACCTGCCTTGGGCCCCACTTCTCCAGAGATCAGGGACAGAAACTGCCTGCCCTGCAGTCTGTGTCTCCCCTTTCCTGACTCCTGGGGTGACAGCCACACCCCACCCGCACCCCGCACCTCTCAGGTTTAAGCCCTGCCTTGGACCAGGCCTGGACAGGTGACAAGACACTTTCCTGTGTGTTAACAGTTATATGGCACTTGTGAGTCAGGCCACGCTGGCACCAACTTCCCTTGGGCCAGGCAGAGCTTTCTTCTTTAATTGTACTACAATTTACTGAGGGCCAACTAGGTGCCAAGGTCTGCTTTAAGCACAGTACAAAGGTAACTCGTGATCCTCCTGAATTTCCTAGGAAGTAAGCACTGTTAGCATTCCCATTTTACAAACGAGGAAACTGAGGCTAGACAGGTTAAGTGCCATATCCAAGGTCACCCCGCTTGTGAAGGGCAGAGCCCATCCTCTCCACCGTGAGGCCAAGGACAGTGGTTCTCACACACGGGCCCGGGGGGCTTCCGGGCTGGGCCTCACTCCCAGAGTTCCTGACTCACAGGGGTGGGGTGGGGTGGGACCAAGGGTCTGCGTTTCTCAACAGCTCCAGGTGATATGGATGCTGCCCTCCGGGGACCCCCTTTAGGAACCTCAGCTATGGGGCATCTCGAGCATTCTTGAAAATAGCCAAGTAGGGGGAGACTCTCTGCACCCCATAAGGATCCTTTACTTGTCAAGAGTCGGTCTTCAAGGACTCATGCCAAGGACTGTTCATACAAGGTCTCAAGAGCATCCATCCCACCCCCTGGCCTGTGGCCTGGGCTTCATCAGGGACCCCTAACATCAGTCACCTTGAAAGGAGGAGCCGTCCACGACAACCCCCTCCCCAAAGGTGCAAAACGAAAGAGACACAACAGACGGAGCATGGTGAGGGTCGGAGCAGGTGGAATCCCCTCTCGCGGGCGCTGGGTGAGCAAGCAGGTGGGGGTGTGGAGTGACTGTGCGGCACTTGGGAAAACCGTCGGACAGCATTTACCAAGGCTGGTCCCTGCCCAAGAGAAGCACGCTGGCAGATCTGCCAAGAGACACCTACAAGATTGTTCATATCTGCACTATTCATAACTGCCCCAGACTAGGTACAACCGAAACGCCCATTCATAGTAGAACAGTAGAGTAAGTTCCGGTCTATTCATACAACATGATTTACATTCTGATACAACAATGAGGATGAATGGATAGAACTACACAGAACAAACAAACGTAACCCGCAGACATCAAGTTCAGTGAAAAAAGCAAACACAAGTACACCCTGAGTGATTCCGTTTATATGAAGTTTGAGAACAGGGGAAAGGAATGTCTGTTCCTAAAAGTCTTATCTCCTCACCTGTGACTGGCAGTGCTCTCTGGGTGGCAGCTGCATGAGTGTGTACAATATCAATAAAGATTTGTGCACTTGGCTACATATGTTATGCTGCAATAATAACATTACACATGCACAAATGAGGGGACATGGGGCAGGCAGGACAGAGGCCCCCAGGCTGGGTTCTGGAATCAGCCTGGGTGGAGACCCTGCCCGATACTGACTAGCTGTGTGTCATTGGGCCAGACACTGCACCTCTCTGAGCCTCCTTGCACGTATTTGAACTGTGTAGATGATCATAGAGCCTCCCTTATGGGATGAGGTGTGAGGAGCATTTAGCACGGGTCCGGCACAGAGTAGTCATCCAGTAATATTAGTGATTGTGATTTTCATCCTCCTCCTCCATGCAGCCTTTGCACTCACTTCCTGAGACCTGGACAGGGGCTTGAACCCCACAAGGGCAGTCATTCTCATGCAGGGGGGCAGTGGTCATGAGAGCCCCTGAAGTCACCCAAAGGGGTCCTAAAATGCAAGGGCACACAGCACTCTTTTCCCAAAGGTGAATCACACTCGGTTCCATGAGCTGGCCATTCCTAAGCAGGATAGAGGACCTCTTACTAGGAAACACAGGAGCTACCGAGGGTTATTTAATATGAAATAGTGTTAAGTTAATTTACTCCCTTCCAGCTCTGTACTGCCACTGAGCTGAGTTCCCACAGGGGCACAGAACCAAGCAGAAACAGCGGCTCAGGCCTACTGTAAGGTGCTCGGTTCCATCCAAGCTGCTCACCCCAGGGAGTCCCGTCTCCCCTGGGCCCTGAGGGGGTGACTCCATGATCCCCTGAAGCTCAGCAGAAGGGAGTGTGCTGTTTTCTGGGGAGAGAGGGATTTTTGTAGCACTCAGTAGCTTGTCCAAAGGCACCTGTGCATCCTCCCTGCCCCCCCCATCCCCCTCATCCCCCACCAGGGTAAGGAATAGTTGTCTTAAACCTGGGGACTTAGCCTGGAGGCTGTTAACCCACAGGCCCCGCTCCCATTCTCCACTGATTTGGGGGACTGAGGGGGTCCTACAAATCTTCATTTCAAGAAGATTGTGGGAGGGGCCACCGACCACCACACTTCACAATGCGTTGCCCTGGAGCACGCCTGCATTACCCTAGCTGCTTCTGGCACAGGGAGGCTGAGGGTGGGGCCCTGGATGCCAGACCCTTAACCCTCCAGGCCCCGAAGGATCCTCGCAGAAACAACCTGTGTGCGTGTGTGTGTGTGGGGGGTTGTTTGTTGGTGCTGGGTTTTCTTTTGCAACAGGTTTATTGAGATGTAATTCACCTCCCATACACTTGGCCCACTTAAAGGGTATGATCCAACGGGTTTTAGTATATTTATAGAGTTGGGCAACTGACACCACTATCAATTTTAGAACATTTTTATCACCCTGAAAAGAAACTCCATACCCATTAGCAGCCACTCCCCATTTTCCCTGAAACTCCCGACTCAGGCAACGCTAATCTACACTCTGTCTCTTCTGAACATTTCATACAAATGGAGTCATACAACATGTGGTCCTTTATGTCTGGCTTCTTTCACCCAGCATCGTGTTCTCAAAGCTCACCCATGCTGTAGCAGGAATCAACACTCCATTCCTTTTTATTGCCATATAATATTCCACAATATAACTGGGGAGCTTTTAAAACATACTGGGGCTGGCCCAACTCCAGAGATGCTGATCCAGTTAGCCTGGGCACAGGGCACTGGCATTTGTGAAAGCTCCTGGGCGGTTCTACTGGAACTGCGGTTACAGCTCCTTCAAGAATATCAGGGCAGGTGGGACAAACAGCATTTCACAGATTAGGAAATCGAGGTTCAGAGAAGGGAAGTTACCAGCCAAACTGAGCAGCTGAAGTCAGAACTGACTTCCTTCCTCCACGTGGCCATCCTTAATGAGGCACCTCCTGTACGGCCGACACAGTGAGGGCCGAATCTGACCCATTCCCTCCTGTTGTTCAGTGTCCTTGGCCACCCTGGACCCTGGATGAGAATGAAGACAAATGGAATGAGAACGGAGAAGCAAGAAACAGTGACTACAGGGTTAGGTGGTACTTTGATTTTTTAAAATATAGAGCAGTGGTTCTTAGTCTTTGGGGATCGCAGACCCCAGTGAGAATCTGATGAACAGAATGGGACTCTCTCCCCGGGAAAATGCTTTTATGTGCACCACGTTTTGCCTACAGTTTGGGGGGATTCTTCATCCTTTGAAATCCACCCATTAACCATCAGTGAGAGCCCTTGTCCTAAAGCAGAACAATGTAATACAGGCATTGAACCGGTTGTTTTCTGAGCACCTCCTACGTGCTGGGTGATGGGGATACAGCCGTGAGCAAGACAATGTCCTTGCCTACAAGGACATTATAACGTGGTGAAGAGAAACAGACAACAAACTAACAGAGGCAGGACAAAACATCCAATGGTAATTAGGGTGTTGGGAAAGGCAGCGCCTGGGTGGCTCATTTCTAACAGGAAGTTAGGTTAGGCCTGGGACATTTCCCTGCCATCCAAATGATAAGAAGGTGCCAGCATTCCCAGATTTCCGGGAACGGCATTCCAGCCCGGGCAAAGGCCCTGAGGCAGCAACACCCTTTCGATTCCAGGAGTGGGAACTTACTTGGGAAAAGGGTCTTTGCAGATGGGACTAAGTCTCTCGAGATGGAAGAAGGTGTCCACAAAAGCCACCCTGCATCCCCGGAAAAACTGCCCAGGACAGGGATGGAGTCTCAAAATCCATCCCAGCAAGGAAGCAGAGAGATTCCGATTGGAAAGCCGCCCTGGCCAGGCCACACTCCCTGCTCTACCTGTCATTGTGCCACCGTTCCACGAGGGCCTCCACTCCCAGAACACTGAACCCGAGTGCTGGCCGCGCAGTGCACGGTGGCCAGGTTTGGCAGGTGGTAATACATTTAATCCTCCCAGCCACGCTAGGAGGCAGGACAATCATTACTCTTATTTGATAGGGAGGGAAACCGAGGCCAAGAGAGTGAACCGAAGGGAGGCTGGGTGAGTCCGGTGCCTGATCACGCCCCTGGTAAGGGCTCAGGAGCTGCGAGGGGAATCCGAGCAGCCCAGCCCTGGATCCCTGGCAGAACCACTACCCTCCTTGCAGCACGAGCTCCAGGCCCTCATTGGTGATATTTTGGTCGGTCTTAAGAGCCTCATTTCCAGATGAGAAAACCGAGACTCAGAGATATGAACCCACCTGTCCAAGTCCCACCTGACCCCATGGCTGGTGTTCTTTCCCTCCCTCTGCAGGGTCCTTTGCTCGAAAACTGGGTTTGGGGCTGGGTAGCCTGGGAGAGGTGAGCTGGTGGTTAACCTCCCCTCCACCTTTCTCCCCAACCTGGGAAACAGGGGCTTACCTCCCATGGCTGGGGGGGCAGGGCAGGGAGGGCAGCTGTCCAGCTCCGTCCGGGCAGCTGAGGGACCCTCATTTGAGTTTCAGGCCCAGCCTCCCCAAGATGCAGGTCTTTGAGAAATCAGGCTGTGGGGCAAGAGAAAGGAGTCTGGGGTACGAGGCCAGAGCTTTCTTTTGCACCAGGACCCCCAGGGGTAAGGAAAAGAACCTCAGAGCTGAATTTCCCCAGTCAGCTCTCACCTCAGGTAAGTCAGTTCATCTTCCTGATGTAAAATGAGGGCTAACCAGAGGGGCTTCAGGGATAAGAGGGCCAGCTCTGTACTTCCTGGCTGTGCATCTTGGGCTGTTCTCAACACTGGGCTGGCCTCAGTTTCCTCACCTTTAAACTGGGGATGATGACACCGATCCCAGGGGTTTCTCACGGAGAGGATGGGTAGTGAGTGTCCAGGACAGCCCCCTCCAAAGGAGTCGGGTCTGCAATGTTTGTTAAGCAGGCAGCTGGGCCTGGGGATCTGCATTTTAACAGGTGCCCCAGGTGATTCTTACCCTCAACAATTCCGGGCCACAGGGTCTGGGGATGTGACAGCTATAAATAGTTTTCAAGGCAGATTTTTCTCTCATTTCATTAGTTCTTTGTTGCTGTTGTTGTTTTAATCACAGAGCAACCCACACGTGCTGAAAGATGCCACCCCGGGCACAGGGGGGTGTTTCGCATGATCATGTCCACTCTCCCTCCCTCTAATCTCACCTCCTGAGAAAAGTCAGGCTAACAAATTGGTGTTTCTTCTTTCACACTTTTCTCTATTCCCAGACAAACATATTTGGACAGAGTTTGGGTTTCCTTCTTCTAGTTTTATTTTTTATTTTAATTTCAAAACAGGGGCTCGTGCCATCTGTGTTCTCTGCATTCTTCTGTCAGTGGCCTCCTCGCTTTCCCTGGAAGATGGGACTTGTAACCGTCTTGCGGATGGGGAACCCGAGCCCGAGCTTGGAGGGAGTCTGGGCAGCGGGGCTGCAGCCGAGAAGACCTCGGCGGACGCGGGAGAGGCTATCGGCTGCCGGGGCTGTGTCCAGAGCGTGGCACCTCCGCCCGGCTCTGCAGCCCTTCCCGGGGAGGACACGTGCCCGGAGCCAGCCGGGCGTCTGCCACCCACTTCACGTGCCCACTGCCCCGTGTCCTGGCGGGCGACCGCTCCAGGTCCCTCCACCCCCCTCGTCTGAGCGACCAGCTGCAGGGCCAGACCGCAGACCGGGGCAGGGAAAGTGAAAATGAAGCCCAGCTGGCGGCTGTTTCCCTTTCCCGGCAAACAAGGCCCTTATCATACTGGGGCGGGGCTGTTGTAATTTTAGCAAGAAATAACATTTGCATAATAAAGTGTAAGAAGTCTACAAGTGCCCAGCTTGTTTTTATGTATCTGATCACCACTTAGATCAAGAGCAAGGCTATTCCCAACCCCCCAGAAGGTTCCCTCATGCCCCCTCCCCATCAGCAGCCGCCCTCCCCACCCACTGACTCCCAGTAAAGGTAGCGGCTGTTCCAACTTCTATCAATAACAATTAGATTTGCCTGCTCTTCGACTTCCCACAAATGCAATTGGTCACACCCCATTGCCTGGCGTCTTTCACCCGACAGGGAGCTCGTGAACCACAGGCACGATGCTGCGTGTCACAGAAGTTTACTCTTTCAGATTGCGGGCTGGTGCCAGACTGTGTGGATGGACCTCAATGTGCTTACCCATTCTCCTGTGGACGGATATTTGGACTGTTAGGAAACAACTGGGGGCTGTTAGGAACAAAACACTTGTGTGCAAGACTTTGCGTGGACATATGCTTTCAGTTCTTTTGAATAAATACCTAGTGCTGGGTCACAGGGTTGTAGGGGAGGAGCATGGATCATTTTAAAGGAAATGGCCAAACGGTTTCCCCCCTGGTTGTACAGAGCTGTCGTAAGACCTTGGAGGCCCTGGCACCTCTGCCTGGGGAGACCCACTCCCCATCATAGCAAACGCAAGCAATACACCTGTGAGCCACAGGAACCATGCACTTTTTTGGTGTAAAAAGAATTTGGGGGAGGCTTTTCCTCATTTTGCTTTTCAAAAATGACTTATTTGCTCTGCAAGTCAGAGTAAACATGATGGGCAGAGTGACAATGAAGCCTATAAACTTTTAAATTTGGAGTGAAGGGGGCATGAATAATATACTTAGCACCTAATGAATGTCCTTCTCCACTTTGTTGGCCTTGTGAACTCCTATCTACCTCTCACAGGCCCACACCTCCATGAAGTCCTTCTAAGTCACAGGTAGCAGCAGAGCCCGCTGTGTGACCCTGACGTTACAGCCCCTTTGAGACGAGCCCAGGAGCACTGTCGGAATCAGTCATTTGAGGAGCCTGTGTCCTGAGCACAGTGGCCTGCCTCATACCTCCCAGGACATACTGGACTCTCACTACCTGTTTGCTGACCTGAGTTTTCCAGAATTCTTTGAGATCAGGGGCCCTTACCCAGAATGGTAGGGCCAGATGGCAGAGGAACTAAGGCCGCCCTGAGTATGTATGCAAAATATTGTGGGCAGGGGTGCAAGGGCTGTGGTTTTCTCCAGAATCTCAGGCAGGGTGTCTCTGACCCCCAAAGAGTTGAGGGGGAGAATCCCCTGGGAGAGGGCACCAGTGAGTATAACCACATGGGTTATGGAGAGCATTCATCCATTCACTCACTCATTCATTCATTCATTGATTTGCTGAGACTTTGGCAGGCCTGGCCCTCAGTTGGGCCCTGGGGATGTGGCAGGGAACCAGGTAGGTAGGTCTGGGGGGAAACTGAAAGCATATAACAGATGACTTCAGCTCTGAATGAGGGCTAAGAAGAATAACATGGGAGAGAGTTATAAAGATTGGGGGGAGGAGGAACATGGAAGAGGCCACAGAAGGCCTCTCTGAAGAAGCAAAGACCTACATGACAAGTAGTAGGCAGCCAGGCAAGGCAATGGGGAGAGAGTGTTCCGGAGCAGGGAGCAGCCAGTGCAAAGGCCCTGAGGCTGGGGCACCATGGCCAGTTGCAAGAACAGCAGCACAGCCCCTGGGATCCTGGGTTTCTGCAGTGTGCACAGTGAAGGGGGTGGGCGGGGGGTGTGTAAGGAAGGGGGAGGGGATGGTCCCAGACCAGCCCCGGGGACCATGGGACTTGGGGTGGGGGAATCCCAGGCTCTCAGTTTCCCAGCAGTTATAGTCTGGCACCTATAGGTCCACCCGAAAATGCCAGAGGAAGGTCCTCAGGGTGCAAGGACAAGTGGCTTGTCCAAGGTCCCTCGGTGACCCCTACCATGCGTCTCATTGCCCTCCAGCCCACTGGTCCTCTCTCGTGTTCTGTGACTCCCCCAAACTCTCCCCCTCCCCCTGGCTTCTGCCCTGCTGTTCCAGTGCCCACAGCGCCTCTCCCCATTCTCCACTCAGCCAGCCCCTCCCCTCCCTTGGGGTGTCAGTTTTAATGACATGGATCAGACAGGCCTCCCAGACGGGCCCCCCAACCTAAACTAGGTCCCCCCTTCATTCTCCCTCTTACGACTCTGATTTTTTCCTTTGTGGCATTTAACACAATCGACAATTAATTTTATGTACTGATTTGCGATTCAGCTTCCTGTGTGCTTCCCCTTCTGATTAGGAGCTCCCCGGGGAGCACCGTCCTCGCTGGTCCCCCTCCCACCCCCGCCCCAGGCCCACAGCAGACCCACAGTTGTTCTCTGCTGAACACGTGAAAGACCCGGGTTCTGAGCTCAGGCCTCTTGAAGCCCCTCGTCCACCCCTAGCCTCCTCCACACAGGGGACCTGTGTATCGTAATCCTTCCCGCCCTGGTGGCCAAGATGAAAAACCCAGGTTACCCCCACACCCATGCCCCCCCCCACCCTGAGCCCTTTAATTACAGCACTGAGTGCAGGGGCTGGCGGTGTTGATGAAACACCCACCCCGCCCTGCTGGAGCCGGCCTGGCAGGGCACACTGGGGCGGGCGGAGACCCGGGTCCCCACGGCCCCTCCTCCCCGCCCCTCCCCTGATCACATCTGTACTCGGGAGTCTTTCTCCAGGTTCACTTATTATTATTAATATTAATTTAAACAGGAATATACTAAAAGCCCTGTAGGATCCCAGACTGGATCCTGAAACAGGGAAAGGACATTGGTGGAGAAACTGTTGACATCTGAAAACAGTCTGTAGTATCGTTACTAATGTTCGGAGATGGTTTTCTTGGTTTTGAGAAACGGACCATGGTAACGTAAGATGCTAACAAGGCAGTACACTGGGTGAAGGATATGTGGGAGTTCTCTGCACAACTTCACAACTTCTCTGTAAATCTAAAATTACGCCAAAAAAAAAGAGAGCCAATTTTAAAATAAAAATTAAGGGGAAAAAAGCGGAATACAGGCCACCCACTGGGCTTTTATGAAGTGTCTGCCTGAAGGGCTGCCGTAATAAATTGTCACAAACTAGGTGGCTTAAAGCAACAGAAACGTGTTCTTTCACAGCTCTGAAAGGCAGAAGTCCGAAAGGCGGCAGGGCTGCACTCCCTCCGGGGCGCTAGCAGAGAACCTTCCGGGCCTCTTCCGGCTTCTGCTGGCTTCTGCATCCCTCCAATTCTGCCCCCATCTTCATGTGGCCTACTCTTCTTCTTCCTGTGCCTCTTAAAGGACACCTGTCGGGGAATTCAGGGCCCACCTGGGTCACCGGATGTTCTCTTCTCAAGGTCTTTAACCTAATGCTACCTCAATGACCCTTTAGCCCCATCAGGACCCACTCCCAGACCGGGGGTCAGAATGTGCACATGTCTTTATGGGGGTCACCATCCAGCCCACTGTGGTGGCCACAAAGAGGACAAGGAGATGTCAACTATAATGCAGCCCTGGGAGGGAACACTGCACTCAGCCTCTGCTCACCCCCGGGGGTCCCCATGGATGGACTCACACAGATAAGGTTTAGCAAAGAGTGCAAGCAGGTGACACAGTCAGTATGACGCCAGGCAAGGTTCTCAACCCAGAAGAGTGTTCTGAATTGTCTGGGGACACATGGGAGCGGGAGAGGGGCAGAGGGGGAGGGAGAGAGAGGGAAGGGAAAACAATAGGGAGGCGAAACAGGTGCTTCAACTCTATCTACAATGTTTTTTCAGCCAGGGGTTGGGGACAAGACTGTTAACACCTACAGTTGGCATGCCTGAAACACTGTTAAAAACATTTTAATGGATATATGCCCTTTTAAAAATGATATATTAGAGACACACATAAAGTTAAAATTGAGAGTCCCTCATCTCAATGCCACATTCATTATGAATATGTGGTGAGTCTACTTGCAGAATTGGATCTATACATTCATTAAGAAATAAGAAGTAATGAATGCAACATTCTGGAAAAGGCAGCACTCTACAGACAGTAAAAAGCTCAGTGGTGGCCAGCGGCTTGGGGTGGGGGGAGGGTGAATAGGTGGAGCACGGGATTTTCAGGGCAGTGGAACTATTCTGTATGATACCATAATAGCGGATATATGACCTTAAGCATTTGTCAAAACCCATAGAACCAAGCAACACAGAGAGGGAACCCTCACCAAACTATGGACTTGAAAGTTCATCCACCCATCCATCATCCATCCATCATCCATCCATCCATTCATCCATCCACCCACCCATCATCCATCCATCCAACATCCATCCATCCATCCACCTATCCTCCATCCATCCATCCATCATCCATCCATCTATCCTCCATCCACCCATCCATCTATTCATAATACATACCTAATATAATATCAATATTGGCTCATCAGTTGTGACAAATTTATCACACTAATGCAAGAGGTTAACAATAGGGAAAACCAGCCCGGGGAGGGAGAGGGTTTACAGGAACTCAGTGTACCCTCTACCCAATTTTCTGTAAACCTAAAACTCCTCTACAAAAATAAAATCTATTCATTTAAACAAACAAATCAATCTCAAAAAAAAAAAAGAATATTATCGAATGAATGTCTTATTTTAACATTTTTAAAAACAAACAGCAGCCCCCGGGGCACCACGAGGCCACCCTTTGTCTCACTCCTGTTCCAATGCCTGCAGCACTGCAATGTCCCTGCTGGCATTTACTGGCCAGTCCCTGCCGGAGGACACTGGGATTACTTCTGACATGGTGGCTATTGCCAGCAGAGCCACAATGCCATTGCCTTGCGTGTGGCGAGTGCTCATCTGTGAGAGGTCACCTAGAGCCAGGCTGTCAGAAGGGCCATGTGCCACACGTGGATGCTGAGCCCTTGAAATGGGGCAAGTCCCAACTAAGGCATGCTGTCGGCACAAAACACACACCCACTCATGAAGGCTTAGGACAAGGAGAAGGATGTAAGAGAACTCGTTAATCACACCTACAATGAGGAGGTGTTGAAATGATAATATTTTGGATATACCGGGTATGACGGTTTGGCTCATGTGTCCACTTGGACGGGTGATGGTGCCCAGTTGTCTGGTCAAGCAAGCACTGGCCTGTTACTGTGAGGACACTTCCTGAATTTAAATCATCAGTAAGTTGACTGCATCTATGGATGAGTCCACCTACAATCAACTGAAGAGACTGCCTTCAGCAATGAGAGATGTTTCATCCAAACAGTTGAAGCCTTTAAAAGGAGAAGTGATGACTTCAGCAGTCAGAAGAGGGCATTTTCATCTCTACTTTGGCTGTCCTGCTTCTCCTGGGGAATTTGTCAAAAATCTTCATTGGAGTTCCCAGCTTGTGACCTGCACTGTGGATTTTGGACTTATGTGTCTCCACAGTTGTGTGAGACAATTTTATAAACTCTCATAATATTTACGGATATCTCCCATTAGTTCTGTTTCCCTAGAGAACCCTGACTAATACACTGGGTTAAATAAAACATTTAATGTCCCTTGTTTCTTTTACTTTTTTAAAGTTGGCTACTAGAAAATTTTAAGTTACACAGAGTCCGTATCATAGGCTTGCGTTTATTTCTATTGGATGGCCCTGATCTAGAAGACAGATTGGCACATGTGGAAATGCCAAGTCCAATGCTGCCCGTGAGATATGTGGTTAAGCGAACAAAGGAAGATGCAGAAGGGTGGTGTTCTGGTTAGCTAAAGCTGCCGTTATGCAAAATACCAGAAATAGATTGGCTGGGAGGACTCAGGCTGAGTTTGAATCCCTGTGCTGAGGTCCTGGCAACTCACTAAACTTCTGAGCCTCATTTTCCTTTTCTATAAAACAGGACTGTAATCCTTCCCAACCCAAAGGGCTGCCACTGACCAGTGAGCATGCTCTGGAAAGCTCAACGGAAGACTGGCAATGGGCACTCGCAGCCTTGATCTACGGGCTTCGCTGGGAAACAGAAGTAACAAGAACTTCCTGGTGCCCAGCCCAGGTGTTGGCCCCACGTGCTCTGCTTTCCCACCCTGGGCTCCTCTCTAAAGCCCGTCCCTTCCCCTCTGTCTACTCAGTGACACGGCTCCAGCAGCTCTCCTCTGCCCCCGTCCTGTTTTCCATTCTTTATTTACTGCATCACTCCAAGCATACTGTGCCGGTTTGAAACTGTTATGGACCCCAAAGAGCTGTGATCTTTTAATCCAATCTTGTTGAGTGGAACATTTTGATTGTGTGTTTCCACGGAGATATGACTCACCTAAGTGTGGGTGAGACCCCTGATCAAATTACTTCCATGAAGGTGTGGCCCCACCCATTCAGGGTGGGGGTCGATTAGTTCAATGAAGTACTTACAAAGGGAGCTCAAGAGCCTACACAGACCCTGACACTTGGAGACACTTGGAGATGCAGACAGAATGACATCTGGAGATTCTAAGGTAAGAGACTGAAGCCCAGAGTTCACCCTGGAGAAGCTAAGAGAGGACCCCTAGATGCTCAGAGAGAAACACCCCAGGAAACCAAGCAGAGAGCTGAGAGAAACTAAGAGAGACAGAAGGCCAGAGACATTTTGGAGAAAGCCATTTTGAAACGCAACCTGGGAGCAAAGGACCAGCAGATGCCAGCCACGTGCCTTCCCAGCTGACAGAGCTGTTCCGGATGCCATGGGCCTTTCTTCAGCGAAGGTATCCTCTTGTTGATGCCTTAATTTTGACACTTTTATGGCCTTAGAACTATAAAATTATAACCTAATAAATCCCCTTTATAAAAGCCAATCCATTTCTGGTATTTTGCATAACGGCAGCATCAGCAAACTGGAACACATACCACCGGGCTTTATTCTCCCATTTAAAAACAAAACAAAACCTTTTCCCGGCCCCTCTACTCTACCAGCTACATTCCCACTTTTCTGTTCCCCTTTGTGGCAAAAGTCCTCGAAAAGGGTGTCTATACTGGTTGTCTCCAAGTCCTCTCCCCCTGTTCTAAGACCCACTCCGATGGGGCTCTCCTCGGCTCCCTCACCCTATACAAACTGTTCCCTGGAAGGTCACGATGCTAAACCCATGGGTGAACTGGAGCCCAGGCTGATGGGGCTGACCCCACTGCTCCTTCCCTCCTCACACCCCTCTTCCTCCACATGCCTTCCTGGTCCCCTCCTACCTCCCTAGCTGCTCCTCCTCATATCCCTAACTTCTTAGGCTTGGGGTCCCTCGGCTTAGTGTTCACTACTCTCTTCGCCTCCACCTTGTCGTGCTTGTGGCAGGCAGGATGATGGCACAAAAGACGTCTGCGCCCTTATCCCTGGAGCCTGTGGCTGTGCTACCTTAGGCAGTGGGCGGGCCTGTGTCCATGTGATGAAGTTAAGGTTCTTGAGACGGGAGATTAGCCTAGAGTGGCTGGGTGAACCCAATGTAAGAACAAGGGTCCTTATGAGATAACACAAGGGACATAGGAAGGTCACAGGAAGAGAGAGTCGATGATGATGCACTGACTGCTGGCTCTGAGGATGGAGGAAGGGGCCACAAGCCAAGGAATGCTGAGAAAGCCGAGAAAGGCCACCGGAAGCTGAGAAAGGCCAGGAAACAGATTCTTCCCTAGAGCCTTCAGAAAGGTGCACGGCCCTGCCAACCCCTGGATTTTAGCCCAGCGAGACCCATTTCAGTCTTCTGAGCCCCAGAACTTTAAGAAAATAAATGTGTGTTGTTTCAAGCCAATAAATGTGTGGTCAACTGTTACAGAGGCCAGAGGAACCTATACAGTACTCTCATGTAGACTTGTGACTTGAAAAGCTGCCAAGGCCCAACAGTATCCTCTCCATATTTGTCCCCAAATGTCAGCCTCAGACATCTAACTGCCTACTCAACACCTCCGCTTGGAGGTCTCAACTCTGGCCCTTCCTTTGCAAACCTGTTCCACCCACTGCCTCCCCCACTGTGGTTGGTGGGTACCCCATCCTTCCTAGTGCTCGAGCCAAAAGCCTCAGTGTTACCCCTGACTCCTCTCGCTCCCTCATCTAGTCTCCCAGGAACTCCTGTTGGCTCTAGCTTGGAAATGGAGCCAGGATCTGACTGCTCCTTGCCACACGCTCTGCCACTACCGTGGTCTGAGCCACCATCTTCTCACCACAGCTTCCTAGCGCGGCTCCCTGCCTCCACCTCTGCCCCCTGCATTCTTCTCAGTGCAGCAGCAGAGGGGTCCTCGAGTCAGAAAATGTCACCCCCAGGTACCCACCTCATTCAGAGAAAAAGCCAGCTCCTTACAGTGAGCGAGAAAGCCATTCAAAATGTGCTATCCACCCCCCCCCCACCTCCATGGCTTTGACTCATACTAAACCCCCAACTCTCTCTCTACAGAGAGAGTCCAAGGCTCCAGCTGCACTGGCCTCCTTACTGTTCCCTGAATACAGCAGATACCATGCCCACCCCACACCCCAGCAGGGCCTTGGCACTGGCTGTTCGCTCTGCCTGGAACACTCTTCCCCCAATATTGCATGACCAAGTCCCTGCTGCCCGCAAGTCTTTGCTTAAATGTCACCTTCTCTACAAGGCCTGCCCTGATCACCCTGAATTGCCACTCGCCCTAGTCGTCCCCAACACTCCCTGGCATCCTCACCCTGGTTGTCTCTGTTTTCCTTTCAACATACTATGTGATTTATGTATTTATCATGCTTATTTATTGCTTTGTCTGTCTCCTGCACTAGAACATAAGCTCCACAAGGGCCAGGATCTTGGTGTTCTCTTGCTGAGAACCATGCCTGGCACACAGGGCTTTCAAGAAATATTAACTGAATAAATGAGTGAATGAAAAGGTATCAGGGGTCAGGGATAACAATTATGAAACCACCACCCATGTATACTGGAGCTGAACAATTAAGTAAATGGCTGGCAGATGGTTGGAGCCAGGATTCTCACTGTTGGGGTGGGAGGCTCCAGATAAGCAAGGGGAGGAGGCTAGAATGAGCCGCTAGTAACGGATGACAGTGGGAGACATCAGGGTGAACTCATGTTTACCTTAATATAGACAGAGATGGTTACAGACAGAAATATTTATAGATATGGGTGCATACATGGGGAAGCAAATACACATGTCCTCGCTCCACCAGCTGAGAGGGCTGAGAAGCATGCCCCCCTGCCCCAGGAACAATGAGCACACCCAGCTCCAGGACTTGGTTTCTAACACCCTTCTCCAACAAAAGGGGAAGAACCAGCATTCCTGGGTGAAATGGCCAATTCTAGGACTGAGGCAGGAAATAAGCAAGATGAGCCTACTGCATCTTGTAGTGCCAGAAGGTAAGGAACTGCTCCCCAGATCCCACAATGATGGAGGCAGGTCAAAGGGACCCAGGAGCTAACTGAAAGAGCCCCCAATGGCCAAAGCTGGCACAATTTGAGCAACAAAATAAAAAAGCAGTATCAGATTATAACCCAGGGTATAAAATAAATGTCTTGAGTCCATAATGATCTAAATTAATGACTGAATTAGTAAATTAATGGGAGAGAAGAGAGAAATCTCCATTGCAGAAGAATTCCAAATAAGCTACGTAGATTAGTGCAGGTGGAATGTAACTCCCCTCCCCTTAAGCATGGGCTGTGTTTAGTGACTTCCTTCCAAAGAAAGAAGAAAAGTAACATCACAGTGGACACACCTGACAACCACCACCTCAGCCAGGTGATCAAGGTCAACAACAACAGTGATAAGTCATACTGTCAGGATGTACCTTTGATAAGTGATGAAAATGGCAGTTTACATCTGTGGTCTTTCTCCCCCAAACCCATAACCCCTAGTATAATCATGAGAAAAACAGACAACTCTCAGTGGAGGAACATTCTACAAAACACATGACCAGAATTCCTCTAAATGGTTAAGGTCATGAAAAACAAGTCTGAGAAACTGTCAGAGACAAGAGGACCAAGTGTCATGTGGGATCCTGGATGGGACCCTGAAAAAAGACATTAGTGGGAAAACTGGTGAAAGCCAAATAAAGCCTGGAGTTAAAACTAACGTGCCAATGTCAGTTTCTTAGTTGTGACAAATGTACTCAGTGACAGAAAATTTTAACAGTGGGGGAAGCTGGGTGAGGGGTAAACCAGGAACTCTCTGTATTAACTTTGCAACTCTTCTCAAAATGAAAAGATTGTTAAAGAAAAAAATTACCTCACAATTGAAGGGGATCACGGCATGCAGGAAGGGCTCAGAGGCTGATGGGTATCATTTCCCATTATATTTTTTTCTGATCATGGAAATAAATCATTCTACATTCAGCAACATTTTGCCCTTATACATTTAAAAAAGTTCAAACTTTTTTTCTGAATAAAATGGAAAGTGAAATCTTCAGTAATTTCACTCCCCACTATTAAGTCAACATATTACCTTCTGGACTTTTCCCTATGCATATATGAACAATTACTTGTAAGTTTTTCACCAAAAAAAAAAAAAAAAGGGATGATACCTTACATTTTACTTTTACTTTTGCTTTGGATCGCTGTATCACCCTACACTGTTGTGTGAGCTATTCCACAATAAGGACATTACAAATGTGTTATACTGTTTCCCTAAAATGAACGTTAAGTATTTCCAATTATTCTTCTGCAAACAATGCTGCAAGGAACAGCCTCACACGCACCCCTTTGTGAACACTTGTGAGAGTTTCTGCAGGACAAACTCCTAGCTGTGGAATAGTGGGTCTGTCACAACATTGTCACAGGCTGCCTACTGGTCCTCTCATTATTCTGAGAATTAAGAGCCTGTCTCCCCAGTCAAGGCCACTGTGATGTCACAGCTGTGGGGGAGGGGCAGGGCCTCCCCTGTTATTGGCCAGCCAGGACCTCAGGGGACAGGACAAGATGTCACAGCCATTATGAGATGGCAGGAGCCTTGGGGATTAGCGGTGACACATCCAACATAATTGGGGTGGCAGACAATGAGAGGGGGAGTGACATTTTAAAAATCTTAACCCAGTACCATGATTTTCTATTTGCAAAATGACAATAGCACAATTTTATTGCACAAAGCATCCATTTTGCATTTGTTCACTCAACAAAGATTTGAGTTCCTTTTATGCATCAGTTATTCTCAGTACTAGGACTGCCACAGTGACCCAATACCTACATTCTACCTGGGGAAACAGTAACAGTAAACCATGTCAGGTATAGTGGTAAGTGCCATATCATTTTGGGCAACAGCCAGCTGCCATAACGAACAAGCCCCGACACTGCAGATGGTGACCGAAGCCCTCAGGACCCCACATGACTGCCCCATCTCAGAACTTCAAGGGCCTCTCCTTCCCAGGACTTACAACTTACTTCTGTGATGATCTGGTTCATTCTGTCTCCTCCACTAACCTGTAAGGTCAAGACTTGTTCGTTTTCCTCTATAGCCACAGAGGCCTTCTTTTAGTTTCCAGCTCTTTCCTATGGCTGGATGTGGCTATCCCAGTGGGAAGCCACGTTGGATAGACCTGAGCACAGGTGGCTCATCATCTTCAATCAGCTCTCAGCTCTCAGCTCGAATGTCCTCAGCTCAAATGTCACCTCAGAAAGTCCTCTCACAATCTCCTAAAGGAACCCTCCCTTCCATCACATCAATTAACTTTATGCATATCTGTGACAAACCGGAGACTATCTTGTTCATTTATTTGCTCACCTGAATACTGTCAGTCTCCTCTAGAACATAAGCTTCTTGGAGGCACATGCCTCTCCTCTATTTTGCTCATATTGTATTCCCACTGCCAGTAGGACCTCAATAAAAACTTGAATGAATGAATGAATGAATGAATGATCCAGCCCATCAGTCTCAAATTCCTTGTCTGCAGAATTGGGTGACAATTGACCCCTGCTATCTCTTGGTTCCTCTGAAGCCATGAGGGAATCTTTAAAAAGTATTAAGGGGAGAACCTAAGATGGCAGCCAGGTGAGACAGGGCAAAAAAACCATCTCTGTGAAATATACTAGATAAAAGCCAGAAAGTGACCCAGAACACCAGTTCCAGTGATGCACCAGCTGGACAAGGTCTGCTAAATCCACAGGGACCATGCATTTGGTGAAACCACGAGTCTGCATTCTCAAACGAGTGAGCCGGCTGAAAGTCCAGCGGCCGCGCCGCGGTGTGGGGAAACCGTGGGTTGGCGTTTGGAGACAGACTAGTTCTTTTAAAAAAAAAAAAAAAACCTGGGAGAGGCTGCGGATACGGCGGCGAGAACTGCGCAGTGAAGCGCAGCAGGAGCGGGCCTTGTGAATGCCTCAATATCTGGCGTGGAAGATAGCCCTTCCTGCACCTGCTGCTGATTGTCTCAGAGCCAGGAGGGCAGAGGGGAGCCAAAAGGATAAAGAAGCCATGTCCCTTGTGGCCATCTTCCTGGCGGGCTGGGGATGCTCCTGCCCGGGGCTGGAGCCACAGCCCAGAGCCATGCTGACAGTCCCAGTGTGACAGGGAGTGTTTCCCACAGCACCGCGCACACACCACAATATCAGCCATGGTCAGTGGCCTTTAGTGCACCCACAGCTAATCGTCCCAGAGCTGGGAAGGCGGAGCTGTGAGAAAAGGGGGAAATTAACATGCCCCATTCAGCCATCTTTACAACAGGCTGGGAACACCTCTGCACGGCCCGAAGGCCCAGAGCTTCCCTGGAGGGCTGGCGCGCACTTGTGACGTGGTACAGCCTTCCCTCAGCCGAGGTCCCGGAAGAGCACAGCTAAGAAGGGGGACCCGCTTGGAAATCCCAGGGACCCTATGCCAATACGAAGGACTTGTTGGTCAGTGGCAGAGACAATCTGTGGTGAGACTGAAATGAAGGTTTACACTCTTACAGCAGCCTTAAATCTCTGAGAACACCTGAGAGGTTTGATTATTAAAGCTCCCCTGCCTCCCTAATCACTCAGACACATGCCCCACATTCAGGGAAGACAGCACCAACAACACACCCGAACTTAGTGCACCAATTGAACCCCACAAGAATCAGACCCCCATACACCAAAAAGACAAAGTTGGGGAGAACTGACTTGAGGGGAATAGCTGACTCGCAGACACCATCTGCGGGTTAGAGAATGTGTACGCCACCAAGCTGTAGATCTGACAAATTAGAGATAGGTATTTTTCATATCTTAAAAGAACCCTATCAAATAAAGCAAATGCCAAGAGGCCAAAAACAACAGAAAATTTTAAAGCATATGATAAAACCAGATGATATGGATAACCCAAACCCAAACACCCAAATCAAAAGATCAGAGGAGACACAGTACTTGGAGCAATTAATCAAAGAACTAAAAATAAACAATGAGAGCATGGCACTGGATATAAAGGACATGAAGAAGAGCATGGGACAGGATATAAAGGACATGAAGAAGACCCCAGAAGAGCATAAAGAAGAACTTGCAAGAGTAAATAAAAAAAATAGATGATCTTATGGAAATAAAAGAAACTGTTGACCAAATTAAAAAGATTTTGGATACTCATAGTACAAGACTAGAGGAAGCTGAACAATGAATCAGCATCCTCAAGGACCACAGAATGGAAAATGAAAGAACAAAAGAAAGAATGGGGAAAAAATTGAAAAAATCAAAACAGATCTCAGGGATATGATAGATAAAATAAAACATCCAAATTTAAGACTCATTGGTGTCCCAGAAGGGGAAGAGAAGGGTAAAGGTATAGAAAGAGTATTCAGAGAAATGGTTGGGGAAAACTTCCCAAACCTTCTAAACAATATAAATACACAAAAATAAATGCCCAGCGAACTCCAAATAGAATAAATCCAAATAAACCCACTCCAAGACATATTCTGATCAGACTGTCAAATACTGAAAAGAAGGAGCAAGTTCTGAAAGCAGCAAGAGAAAAGCAATTCACCACATACAAAGGAAACAACATAATACTAAGTAGTGACTACTCAGCAGCCACCATGGAGGCGAGAAGGCAGTGGCAGGACATATTTAAAATTCTGAGAGAGAAAAATTTCCAACCAAGAATACTTTATCCAGAAAAACTCTCCTTCAAATGTGAGGGAGAGCTTAAATTTTTCACAGACAAACAAATGCTGAGTGATTTTGCTAATAAAAGACCTGCCCTACTTCACATACTAAAGGGAGCCCTAGCGACAGAGAAACAAAGAAAGGAGAGAGAGATCTAGAGAAATTTAACAGACATATACAGAACATTACATCCCAAATCACCAGGACACACATTCTTCTCTAGTGATCATGGATCTTCCTCCAGAATAGACCATATGCTGGGACATAAAACAAGCCTCAATAAATTTAAAAAAATTGAATTTATTCAAAGCACATTCTCTGACCACAATGGAATACAAATAGAAGTCAATAACCATCAGAGATTTAGAAAACTCACAAACACCTGGAGGTTAAAAATGAGCGGGAGATGAAAACATTCTCGTATAATCAAAAGCTGAGGGACTTCATCACCAGTAGATCAGTCCTATAAGAAACGCTAAAGGGAATTGTGCAGGCTGAAAGGAAGGGACACTGAACAATTGACTGAAACCACATGAAGAAATAAAGATTTCCAGTAAAGATCACATGGTAAATATAAATACCAATACTACTGTATTTTTGATTTGTAATGCCACTATTTACTTCCTACAGGATCAAAAACACATAAACTGTAATGATAAATCAGTGGTTTTGGACTCAATGTAAAATATGTAATTTTTGGCAAGAACTACAAAAAGGTGGGGGAATGGAGGAGTATAGGAACATAGTTTATGTGTCCTATTGAAGTTAAGTTGATATCAAAGAACAAACAAGATTGCTATAGATTTAAGATGTTAAATTTAAGCCCTACGGTAAACACAAAGAAAGTATCAGAGAATATGACCATAGAGATGAAAAGTAGAGTATGGGTTACGAGAAGTGGGGGAAGGGGCAATGGGGAATTAAGAAATGAGTGTAGGGTTTCTGTTTGGGGTGAAGAGAAATTTCTAGTAATGGATAATGGGAAGGTGATGGCATTGCAACATTCTGAATGTGATTAATTCCACTAATGGAATGCTAGGGAGGGGTTAGAATGGGAAGATTTAGGCTGTATATATGTGTCCACAATTGGAAAAAAAAAAAAGACAGTCTAAATAGATAATGACAATTAAATGCCAAGGATGATCCTGGATGGGATGAGGATGGAGGAGAGGAGGCTCAAAGGGACACAGTTGGGACATAAGGAAAAAAACGAAATGTAGAATATAAGCTTTGTATCAATGTTGAATTTCTTGAACTTCTTAGCTGCGCTTAATGTGATTGCATAAAAGAATGTTCTTGTTCATGGGAAATGTATATGTGAATTATACTGTTTGTTCAAGGATGTGTGCAGCTTGCTCTCATATGTTCAGAAGACAGAGCAATAGATGATGGATGATAGGGAGGGAGGGAAAGAAAGAAATGGTGTTGTGACAGAAAGTTTAAGCTGGTGGATTGGGGTATGCTGGAGTTCTGTGTATGGGGTTTGTATTGTTTTTGCAACTGTTCCTGTAAGTTTGAATTTATTTCAAAATAAAATTTTAAAAAAAGTATTAAGTGTTACAGTATTGGGGGAATAATTTTAAGTTGACTGAGATTTGCATCAACGAATAAAAATTTATTGCTAACCTACCTGGTGACTTCTTGATGACTTAATGAACTTTAGCCTCAAATTCATGGTTTTCCAACCTCGCTGGTGTGTTGGGGGTAGGGTACTGAAAGTTTCTGGCTCCTTCCACCCTGATGGGGCAGGGAGTGCTAGCTGCCTACCCAGTATCCACCACCCCTTCCGTCTTCCTAAGGATCCCCAGCTTTGTTCCGAGGACAGTGTGCTCTCTTGTAGTCAGGCAAATGAGCAGAAGGTGGAAGTTGTTGGATGGGGTGTCTAGGAAAGCTCTTTACAGGGCACTGACTCTTTTAGCCTTCCTCCTCCTCTTCCCCTTCCTGTTTGGATGTGGATGGATTTCTAGTGGCCGAGGTTAGCCCTTAGGTGCCTTTCCTCAAAGTAGAAAGACACCTCCACTACGGGCAGTTGAATTAGAAAAAAGACAGCTGCTGGGGGCCAAAGTATCCTGTGGGGGATTGGTGTGCAGAACAGGGGCTGAATTTCAGTCCCCACTCACCACCTTGGCTGGGAGCATTGAGCCATACATAAACTGCACAACCATCCTTGGCAGCCCTGATCTCCAGTCGCCATCCTGGACTACCAGGCATCCTGGAGGGTGAAAACCACTTGCCAAGGATGGCAGAGCTGCGAGATAAAGGAAGCCTGGGTCCTTGATAAACATGGAGCCACCACCTCAGGCTTGGGTGGCCTTCCTCCCAACTTCTCCTTCCTCCCTTTGTCTTTAAAATGTTTTTAATAATTTATTTTGAAATAACTTCAAACAGGCTCTGAGTTGGAAGGCACTTGGCAGGGTCAGGAATTTTGAACTCCCCTTCATCTAGACTGGCCGATTGCTATGATGTTTCACCATGTTTGCTCCACTGCCCCCTCTTCCTGCTTTGGTTTGCTAAAGCTGCCGGGATGCACTATATCAGAAATGGGCCGGCTTTTACAATGGGGGTTTTATTAACTTAGAAGTTTACAATTCTAAGGCCATGAAAACGTCTAAATTAAGGCATCAACACTAAGATACCTTCTCTGAAGACCCGTTACCTGTGAGCTCAGGCTCCTCTGTCAGATGTAAGGCACATGGCCATGTCTGCTGGCCCTTCTCTCCCAGGTTTCATTGCTTCTAGCCTCTGGCTTCTGTGGCTTCCTCTCTCAGCTTCTGAGGGTGTGTCCTCGTCTTTTAGCTTCTCTGGGGCTTTTTCCTTGAGCTTCTCTGAATTTCCTCTCTTAGCTTCTCCGTGGCTTTTATCCTCTTATAAAGGACTCCAGTGGGAGGATTAAGCCCCACCTTGAATGAGGTGGCTCACATCTCAATCGAAATAACCCAGTCAAAAGGTCCTACCCACAACGGTCTATACTCCCAGGAATGGAATACAAGAACATGGCCTTTTCTGGGGTATATCACCACTTCGAACCACCACACCCCCCTTTTTCTCTATAGATAAGTACTCATTATTACTGTCCTTTTCCTGAACCACCTGAGAGCAGTTGGGAAGCATGATGCCCCGTCAGCCCTAAACACTCCGGGCGGCATATCCCCCCAGGCAGACACTCTTGGACGTAATCATGTTACCACCATCCGGCTCACTGTTTCTTCAGTGAGACAGAAATCCTTTAGCCACAAGTCACTCGTTTTGGGTTTTTTTATAAGTAGCCAAACCTCTACTGCTTGCCCACTTCAAAATTCCTGAGTGATGTAGGAAAGGTCACACAAAGCCCGCCTCTCCATGCCCCTGCCACTCACCACACTCCAGCCACGTGGGCTCCCTTGAGTTCCTGACCCTGCCAAGTGCCTTCCAACTCAGAGCCTGGGCATACGCTGTTCCCTCCCCCAACTCAGACTCATCCTTTGGGAATTCGCTTCACCACCACTTCCTTTGAGGGCTGTCCCTGAAGCCTCCAGAGGCCCAAGTCCCCCACTATGCACCCTCCTGAGAACCAGAGGTTCCCCTTCTCAGCATTTCCCCCCAATTGCAGTGGCTCTGTGTGGTCATTTTGCCCAGGGTGTGCATGTTTGCTGATGACTTTATTAGGCAGGGATGTGTCTAGTGTATCACCGTACCCCAGGGCCTAGCCCCACATCTGGTACATCATAGGTGCTCAGTAACATTTTGTTGACTCACTGATGGCCCTTAAGAGGAGTCACCTTATCTCCCTTTGGCTGTGACACAGTAGGCAAGCAGTGCCTTATTTGGGCATGAGGCAGGACAGCCCTGGCTCTGGTCTGTGAGGCAGGGACCCCCTGTGACATCACAATGCCCGGTGACCGCCCCGGTTTCTATAAGAGGCCGAGGAGCCGGCCCCTGGCTCACAGCCCACGAAGTTCCACCTGCTCACAGGTTGGCTGGCTCAACCCAAGTGGTGCCCGCTGCTCTGAGCATCCAGGCCCAGTCCATCCAGCACCATGGCCAGATACAGATGTTGCCGCACCTACAGCCAGACCAGATGCCGCCGCCGTAGTCGGAGATGTCGCACACGGAAGAGACGTTGCTGCCCGAGGCGGAGAAGTGAGGAGGCCCCTGGGCCCATATGGGGGTGGGGGCTGGGCTGGTGGACCGGGGCTGGGGCTGGGGCTCACCTGGGGCTATGATTCCTCTAACACCCCGTTTCCCCCCAGGGTACCGCCGCAGATACACTCCGAGGTGTGTACGATACTAAACGCACAAAACAGCAATGTCCACCACACTCCTGCCTGAGAATTTTACCACACTGCACACTTCAAGAACCTCTTGCTACATCTTGAAAGTGCCAACATCCCAATGAAAAACAGGAGCCTGATAACAAACGATGCCACCTGTCAATAAATGTTGAAAAATCATTTCATGCTTGTCTCTTTGCCTTGAAGGGTGGCTCGGGGGGAGAGCAGGGTTTGGGGATTAGAAATTGGAAGAGGGTTTGGGGATTAGGAGTGGGGGAGGGAGAGGGCCAGGGTAGCTTAGGGGTGAGGAGGGAGTTTGGGGGGGCCTAGGAGTGAAGAGCAAGGCTGAGGTGGATTGGTAGGGGAGAGAGCTGTGTGAATTCAGGGGGTGGACATGAGTTTTGTTCCAAAATCTGCCTCCCCACACCACACCAGAACAGGGTCATCTCATCTCAATTCTGCATCCAGTGATGCCCTCTTGGCAGCTTAAAATGGGCCAGGCTGGGAGTTTTTACACCCCAGAAATTAGCAAAGGCGACACACCAGCCACCGAGCTGAAATTCTTATTCTGCAGCAGGGGCTCTTTGATTATGAGATCAGCAAATCAGATCAGGAAATCAGAAACTTCTCGTTTAATCCCCTGACAGCAGCCCTAGGTCACAGGTTTCATCCTTCTCTGCGTACAGAGGTTGGCTTCCCTGGGTGACAGCTGAGCTAGGTTTTAGCCTACTCAGCAGCTCTGTGGAGGGGACCGAAAGTCACCCCCCCTCCTTGGACACACGTTAACTGGCCCAGCTGGTCGGACCCCAACCCACTTTCCCAGCAAGCGGGCTTCCAAGCTCAGATGGGGAGATGGTTCTCCAGACCAAAGCAGCAGAGTCTCCCCGGACACAGGAAATTCTGGCCGATGGCCCACGTGGCACAGCCACAGCATCAGAAAGCCCGACCCTCTGACCCTCTGACTCTCAGACTCTGGTCACAAGGCCTGGGAGCCCTGAGAGCCACCTCCCTTGCCTGACAGCCCTGCCCAGTCCCTTCATGGCCAAGTGTCCTGTTAACTGAGCACCTATCCAACACTTCGCCTCTGGGCTTCCAAGCACCAACCTTGCAAGGCGGAGACCAAGAACTCCCCCCTTTCAGGTGAGGACACTAGGCTCACTGTGTGGGAGTTAACCCCCAGCACTAAGTGGGGTGCCGAGCCCACTTCCCTGACCCCAGGGTGATGTGAGGCTGGCTGAGCACAGAACCCCAACCACAGGAATTCGGGTTTGAAGATGAGGTCCTCTGTAGGAGGTTCCTGCTGCTGCTGTAACAAAGGACTGCAAACCTCAGAGCTTAAAACCACACACTTTTATTATCTTGCTGTTCTGCAGGTCAAAAGTCCAAAGGGGGTCTTGTGGGGCTAATATCAAGTTGTCAGCCTCACTGTGTTCCTTCTGAAGGCTCTAGGGAAGAACCCATTTCCTTGCCTTTTCTGGAGGCCGCCGGCATGCCTTGGCGTGGGGCCCTTCCTCCACCTTAAAGCCCGCAACACACCATCCTCCCCCTTCCTTCTTCCATCTTCTGGGGACTCCTGTGATTACATGGGGCCCATACAGATCATCCAGGATGGCCCCCTACCTCCAGATCCTTGTGCCATGGGAGGTAACACATTCACAGGTTCTGGGGGTGAGGATGCAGCCAACACTGGGGGGTCATGACTGTGTCCCCTACCCTCTCCACCCTCCATGAAAGGGGAGCCGGCTTCTCGGTTGCTAGGATTCTCACCATGGATTCTAATGGAATCAGCCAAGCATTCGGAGAGGCCCCGGCCCCCTGGGCTGAGAAGGGGCTGAGGGCTCAGGGCCCAGACATGGCTCTGCCCTTGATTAGCAGCGTGACCTTGGGCAAGTCACTTCACCTCAATTGGCCCCTGAAACAGCAGTACCCGCCTGGTCCCTGAAACAGCAGCACCATGTCTGGAGAGTCAGTGCCTGGCACACAATAACCACTGGAAAAAGGCATTGTCATCATCGTTGTCATGTGAATTCCCACCAAGGGAGCAGGAGGAAGGCCCGGGCTGGAAAAATAAAAAGCCGGTGCTCTCTCTTGTGGCCCACACTTTACGGGCCAGGTGAGGGGAACCCTTGGCTTTCTGGCCCCGGCCTGAATCTCGGCCTGCTGGCTGCGGCCCCTGGTGAGGCCCTGTGTTGCCATCACAGAGGGAGCTGGATGAACAGTTGTGACCTGGTGGGGCTGCCGGGTCACAGTGGGGGCTCCCTTTATATACAAGCCCCCTGGTAGTCTCCCAGATCAGACCAATATTAACACCAAGAGCACGTGGGCCAGTCTCAGCCCTGTTCCCCGACCACCAGGGCCAGCTGCAGCCTCCGCCTTCCCGCCACCCGAGCTCCGAACAGAATGGTCCGATACCACATGAGGAGCCTGACCCAAGCCCCAAGCCAGGCGGGCCGGCAGCAGGGCCAGGGGCAGCAGCACGGAAGTGAGGTCCATGAGCAGGAGCAGGAGCTGAACCAGGAGAACACGCAGGCCTACGGGAGGAACCCGCACAGCAGCTCCCGCCAGAGGCGCACGTGCAGCTCCCAGGGGAAGCTGTACCGGTTCCGGAGAAGGCGGTCCAGCTCCTCGCAAGCGCGCCGGAGGCGGATCTGCAGGACTCGCAGCAGAGGTCTGGAGCTGAGCCCTCCCTCCCAGCCCCACCTCCCCACAGGGGGCCCGCCTCCACCCTGACGCCCCCCACCCCATCCCCACCCCCGCCCCAGGCCCCAGGAGGGCAAATGGGAGGCTGGGAAGGCTCATGAAGAGCTGGGACCCCAAACCCACCTGCCCTCCTGAAGCTGTCTTCTGGCCACAGTGAAAGCCTCCCTGCCCCCAGCTCCACCCTGATTGCTAACGAACTCCTTAACCAGAACCTCTGCTTTCCAAAAGGTGGCAGAAGGATGAGGAGGAGGAGAAGATACAGAAGGCAATACTAAGCTAAGCCTTCCCGGTCCATCATCCCTGGCTGGGAGTTAAGTCATCTGCCAAAGAAAACATCACACACGAGGCCACAGCAAATCCCACCCCCATGCTGGAAGCCCAAGCCGAGTTGCCAAGGAGCCCATAAGATCTGGGTAAAATGAGCAAAATTCACCTGCCCAATAAAGCTTGACAAGAAACACACCGGCCTGCTAGGGTCTCCTTTGTGCAGAATCCTATCTGGCTCCAAGAAAGGGAGATGCTGATAAAAGGTACCCAAACTCCCTGCCCAAAGATTGAGCCCTAACAGTCACGAAGATGTCAAAAAAAATAGCCACAATTAACTGCACTGAATGATATATTTGAATGTAGTGGGAAATTTTTTAGGTTACTAAAATAAAACAATGAACCCTACTGTAAACAATGGACTATAATTAATAGTACAATTTTGAAAATGTTTTTCATGAATTTTAACAAACGTACCACACTAATGCAAGGTGTTAACAGGATGGCATATGGGAGCTCTGCATTTGAGGCATGATTTTTCTGTAAACCTACAACATCTGTAATAAAAACAGAAACCTACATTGTGGCTGTCTTTAAAGTGCCTACTGCATGCCAGGCATGGTTTAAACCCTGGGGAGACAACAGCAAAGAACACGTCCCTGCTCTCACAGAGCTGTCACTCCAATGGGAGAGGACAAAGCAGGGGAAGGGTGATTGTTTCAGGTGGGGGTGGCTAGGGTGACATGTGGGCAAAGGGGACAATGAGGGTAAAGGCCCTGAGGTGGGAAGCAGGTCCGGAGTGCTCTAGGAAAAGCAAGAGTGCCAGTGTGGCTGGAGTAGAGGGAGCACAAAAGGGGAAGGAGGGCTGACTACAGAGTAGAGGACAGATCGTGTGCGGCCTTGTCAGCCACTGGAATTACTGAGATGGGTTCCCAGGGCCCGATGTCTGAGATCGAGGTGTTGGCAGGGCTGCACTCCCTCCAGAGGCTCTAGGGGAGAAGCCGTTCCTTGCTTCTGGTGGCTGCTCACATCTCCTTGGCTTGCAGCCACATCATTCCAGTCCGTCTCTGTGGTCACACCATCAAATCTCCCTTACACTCAAGGACACCTGTGATGACATTTTGGGCCCACCTGGATAATCTGGGATCATCTCCCCATCTCAAGATCCTTGACTTAATCCTACCTGAACATCTGCCATACACAGTGTGCCACTCATGGGTTCCAGGTGGCAGGACATCTCGGGATTACCACCAGACTTCTCTGGGGGTTTGGGCAGAAAACTGGCAAGGTCTGATTTACATGTAGGAAAACAGATTCCCAGTGCTCAGAAACCACCCAATCCCCTTGAAGCAATGATCCTTAACCCTAGTGACAAACCCCTATCCTCTATGTGTAGCTTTGCCAAGGGACAGTTTCATGAAGTCTTCAGAGAAACCTGTGACACCAAAAAGGAGCCACTGCTTTCAAAAGGGCGATTTTGGAGGATTGCGCTCTCAGGAGTTTACATAAAGTATACAGCCTGATGAGTTATTCCGTCTGACGCCTCTGGAAGGACCACCCAGATCACGAAATCACCTTTCCCAGCCCCCCAGAAGGCTCCCACGTGCCTCCCAAAGGGAGCCCATCTGACCCTCATTATCATAGAATTGAACAGCTCTCTCTGACGGCCGGGTTTCTGGGGGATGTGGGAGGAGTCTGAGAGCAACCATCCTGCTTCCAGAAATTCTGCCACTGACTCTCATCCCAGCTAAAAGGGCAAGTGAGGTCACATGGAAGGGGCACCGGGCAGGGTGAGGCAGCCGCAGCCTTGCTACACATCTCTTCTTTGACAGGCAAAATAGGACAGTTACCCTCTGGAAACTAGAAACAAACCATAGCTTTATTAGCTAATAATTGGTACAAAACTAACAGGAATCTGAGACCTAAAATATATTAAGTCACCCCTAACAGAATCCAATAAATCTAATAATCATGTAGCTGCAACATCTATGAGAGTTAAAAAATGTAACTGTCAATGTTATATGCATTAAATAATAGCTATCATAGTATAATTCTAGTAAATACAAAAAGGGCTTTAATACGCAAGCCTCTAAATATCCTCACTGTCTCACAAACAGGAACACGTGCCATAGTCAAAACAGAGTGCTGTGCCTATGTTCCTGATGAATCTGGCAACATCTCTTCTCATTTAGCACACCTAAATATCAAGTTCTAGTTACGAGAACACCAGTCTAATTCTATTTTTTCTGATCTATTTAGTTACTACCTTCAGAAATAAAGTCGTGCTTATGGACTCTTCTTCAAACCATGCTTACAGTCTTCCTGTTATCTCAATTCTTGTCCCAGGCAAATGCCTTTGTCACTATGTACTTGAATAATAACTCAAATACATACAAAGCCATTTTCATCTTCCAGAATTCTGGCTAAGAATGATCCATTCTTCCCTGAAGGAAACTGACAATATCTACAACTTATAAGTCAGAAATTTCACCAGATGACCCTTTAATTACTTCACCCCAATTGTCAGCAGGAAGCAGCCAGAACGAACAACGGCCCAACTCCCAAGACTGGAAATGAATATTGTTTAAGGGGGAAATTATAACAGTGATTTTTAAAATAAATTCTTAAAATTGCAAGCAAGCAGAAAATTCTAAATTAACCTTGGAATGTAACCTAAAGCAGCTTTTGAATGCAATCCTGGAATGGGAAGTGGGCAAGATGTAAAGATGTCAAGTCTGCAACAATATGTAAATACAAAGTTTGCACCTTTCACAGGTGTCACCTAGTTCCTGGGCATTCTGCCTCCCTGCCTGCCCTCATTTGCTGGGAATGGCAGCTCAGTGGGGCTGCTGGGGGCTGAGGGGTGTGTCAGACACTGGTCCAGGCTCAGGGACCTGAGTTTGGCTTCCAGGGGCCCCTTTGTGATGTCAGCGCCCTGCCTCCCTCACTTCCCTGCAGCCGCCTCCCCTCCTGGGCCAGAGGCAGCCAGAGCAGTGATGGGTTCACGCTGTGCCAAGCTTAGCACTGGCCACGGCCGGAGCCACGAATCCTCTATGAAGAAGCTCATGGCCTGTGTGAGTCAGGACAACTTCTCCCTGTCATCAGAGGGTGAGGAGGAGGCGGCGGAAGAGGAGGAAGAGGAGGAAGAGGCGGCGGTGGAGGAGGAGGAGCTGCCGGTGCAGGGCAAGCTGCTGCTGATGGAGACGGAGCAGCAAGAGGAGGGCACCGAAGAAGGCCCCATGGACCAGCTGAGCCCCAAGCCCAAGCCGTCGCACTCCTGACCCTCAGGACAGCCGAGGGAGGGGTGCCTGCCTCTGTTCCGTGAGAAGAACTTTCAGAAAAGAGTCAATAAAGTCTCCAAGGAACTCTTCCTTCTGCTCTCTGGTCTCCCCCCAACCCCGCCCCTTCTGGTACATAATGTGTGCGTGTGTGAGTGTGTGTGTGCATGTGTGCACGTGCGGGAGCCTGGCACAAAGCTGGCTGGAGGCCAGGAGTCGGTGACCTGCCCCAAACATCGGCAGTGATTTCCCAGCGGCACCCCCCGGGTAGAAAATGTGGCAGCCTGCACAGAAGGTTGCCTGGGCCAGGCCCACCTGCAGGTGGGGGGCATCCAGGCTGGGGTCCGACTAGGGACAGGAACAAGCCCCCACTAAAGCGACCAGCAGGAGCAGCCCGGAGGGGCTGCTGAGGGCTGCCAGGCCCAGGGCCTGGGCCTCTGACCCCACTCTGCGCTCCTTCTGCAGGAAGCTTCAGAACATGCCAGTGCGCCATCCTGCCCCTGGCTCCCTGAACCAAACGCGCTCTCTGCCCTGTTCCCTCAGCAGGCCCCCAAGCACCATCTGGGCTGGAGAGGGATCCCGGTCTGGGTTGCCGGGGGGCTGGGATTTCCAGGGACTAACACTCTGGGAAGCCTCATTCTTTGGGGGACTAAGTTTGAGGGGTAGGGAGGGACCTTGGATTACCAGAGGTGAGGTCACCTCTGTCGCGTGCAGATGGAGACGCAGACGGTAGGGAAGGAGGAAGTCCCCACTGGCGGTCCACTGACCTGTCCCCTGCCCTCTGCAATAAGTAACTGGGTGGGCCTCGCACCAATCCCCAGACCCACCCTGTTCCTTCACCCAGCAAGCACCCGGTGAGCTGCTGCTGAATGCCAGGCACCAAGGGCCCCCCAAAATTAATAAAACACTGGCTCTGTCTTGAGGCAAGGTTCACGGAAACAGCAGGGGCAGGTGTGTGGTGGGTGAGGCTGCGTCCATAGCGGGGTAGGGTGGGGTGGGAGGCACAGGAGAGGTCAGTTCTCCCAGGAGAGGTGCAGAACAGCTGGGTGGAAATAGGGTCACTGCAGACGGAATTAGTTAAGATGAGCCAAACTAGGGTAGGGTGGGCCCTTGTAAGAAGAGAGGTACAGAGATATGGGGGAGACAGCTCTGTGATGACAGAGGCAGAGACTGAAGTGCTGCAGCTGCCAGCCAACGGCACCAAAGATCACCAGCGACCACCAGGGAGTGCAAGGGGCAAGGAAGATTCTCCCCTACGGGCTTCGGGGGTGCATGGCCCTGCTGCCACCAGGAATTCTGGCCTGCAGAGCCATGAGACAGTAAATGACTCTGTTGTTTTAAGCGCCCCTCCCCCCAGGCTGTGGCAGCCCCAGGAACCTGAGACAGACAGGGTATCCCCAGAGTGGCCCACCAGCCTCCCCACAGCCAGACCCCGCTGAGCCCCCCACAAGGCAAGGCCATGAAAACAAGAGCCTGCAACACCCTGGGTGAGCCGCAGGCCACTGGTGAGGTGGCAGCAGGGCCCTGCTCCCTCTGAAGGCTCTAGGGGGACATCCCTCCTGGCACCTTCCAGCTTCCGGTGGTGGGCCACCTGAGGCTTGTGGCTGCAGCATGCCACGCTCCACCTCCATCTCTTTTCCTGTGTCTCTCCTCTGGGTGTCTCCTAAGGACACCTGTCATCAGATTTAAGGCCCTCAGGTAATCCAGGATCTTCTCTTCTTGAGATGCTTGGCTGAATTATATCTACAAAGACTCTTTTCCCAGTAAGGTCCCACTTGCAGGTATTGGGGGTTGGAACATGGATATATCTTTTGGGGGCCACCATTTGGCCCACCACTCAGGGTCACTGTGAGACTCGGGGGCCCAGGAAATGAGGGTGATTATCGCTGTGCACTGCTTGACACGGTAATTAAGAAATAAATCAAAGTAAAGGCCGAACATGGCAAATGCTCACAACCAGAGGCCAAGTGGGGGCCTGCTGGGGGAGGGAAGGTGGAGATGGAGTCCCACAGGGGGAGGCTGTGCCTGTGGAGAGAGGTCAAGGGCTGAGCCCCAAGGTATCGGCCAAGACGTGGGGAGGGGTGGGCAGCTGTGTGGTTAAGGGGAGACCAGACAGGGCCCCACATGCAAGCACGGGCTTGGGCTTTCAGCCGAGGTGCCCGGGTGTCCGAGCAGATGACGGCATGATTAGGACCACATAGTGAGGCCTGGCCAGCAGGGAGGGGAGCAAATCTCGTGAGCAAGCCCATTTTCCCTTCGAAGGCCTCCTGTGATCTGGCTCCGGAGAATACCGGGAGGGCAGGAACAACGGCCCATAGGCAGCCATGGAGGCCAAGCCTCGGGAACAAGAGTGGTCCACCCAAGACCGTACACATCAGTGCCAACCAGGACTTGAACCTCCCTCCCAACTTTCGATCTCGCTGGGGGGTGGGCTTGCTGGGCAGGCCCGGGGACTGCTGGGGTCGGGGTGTGTTCCTGGCATCCGCACTGCTTGGGTGGAGTAACAAAGAGCTGGTTCCCTGGGCTCAGGCTGTGTGCCAGCCCTGTGCTAACTGCTTGACACTGACTCTCTCATGTGGCTCTTCTTGCGTCCCTGGGAGATGTGTACTGTCACTGTCCCCACTCTACAAAGATGGGGAAGCTGGGACTTAGAGAGGGGAAGGCCCAGTCCAACCCAGAGGAAGGAGCAGATCTTGGAGGCAGACCCCGCCCAAGCTGGCTGGGGGGCCTGGCTCTTAACTAACAGATGGGAATGCCCCAGAGTGCCTCTGAAAGCTGCCCCACCCTGGGGATACAGGGAAGGGACAGGGGGCTTTGTCCCCACCATATCCCAGCTGTTGACCCTCCATGGCCTGTGCCATCACAATCGGCCCAGACCATATAACCAGGGGCCCCCAGGCCTGCTGGGAGAGGAGGAGGAGGAGGCCTCTGCCCCTCCAAGCGTGGCCTCCCATGGACACCAAGATGCAGAGCCTTCCCATCACCCACGCCCAAAACCACAGCAACTCCTGGCACCACGGCCACAACTGCGGCCAGTGCCACTGTGGCCGCCATGGCCAGGGCTGCAGCCGGAGGTCCAGCCAGGGCCCTGCCAGCCACCGCAGCCCGCCCGGCCACCGCAGCCACAGCCCAAGCTCCAGCCTGCCATCAAGGCACCACAAACACACCACACACTGCAACCACTCCATGCGGCCCACCACCTGTTACTACACCTACTCCAAGAAGAGAAAGATCTTGAGAGGAATGAACAAGAGGAAGGCCAAGAGGAACCAGCAGGTGCACAAAACAAAGAGGCGGAGTTCAGGTACCTTTAAGCAGAGGGGAAGAGTTGCAGAGCCCCAGAAAGGGGGAGCAGCCTGGCTGGACCTCGGGGAGGGTGAGGTGAAGGATGTTGTCTCAATGCCAGTCATAGACAAGGGTGAGGAAGGAGTGGAAAGCAAAGGTAGTTGGCTAGTTGGACTGATTCCTTGATGGCTCTTTGAATAAACTGTGGGTGGGTTGATTGGGAGGATGCTAGGATGGACAGATGGCAGATAAGCTAGATGGAAGCATGGATGGGTGGATAGATGATTCATTAGTTTACTGATGGATGGATGGATGGACAGAAGGGTTAGATGGTTGACTGCATGGATGGATAGATGGAAGGATGCATTGGATAACAGAAAAGTTGAATGGATGTGTGATTAGCTGATGGATAAATGACTTGGATTGATGCATTAGCTGGCTAGGCAACTAATTGGCTGGTTGGGGGAGATAGTTGATTGGATGATTACTTGAATATCAATGGAAGAATATGGCTGGATGGTGAATTGGCTGGCCATGTAGTTGGATAGTTGGATGTACGACTGAGTATTGATGTGTGGATGGTTGATTTGAAGGGACTGGTTATATAATGGTTGGCTAGATGGGTGGATGGTATATCAGATTAGTGAGTAGCTGGCTGATTAGATGGATGAATTGGATGGCTTATTGGAGGAATGAATTATAAGAGTAATTAAATGGACTGGATGGAAGAGCAGATGCTTGGACTGAGACTGGATGGGTACCCAGGATACACGTCTGAAAGAATGAACTGAATGTTGAACAGACAGGCGATGAACTCATGGATAGGTGGACGAACGGATGGATTCACGTGGGTCAACAGAACCTTAGTCTAAGCACTCCCAAGACCCAAAGGAGAGAGTTAAGTGACTTTAAGAGGCACTCAGCTATCAAAGGACCCCTTTCCACTTCTATCCCTTAGGGCGGAAATGCAACTGATGACATGGTAACCCTGGGCCTGTTCCTGTATCGGTTTCATCCAAATGAAAGACACTGCTACCCACGGAATGCCAGAAGGAAAAAGTCAATCTTATTGCAGGAACATGTTACTACGGTGATTTCTATGCAACACTGATTAAAGCTTGTACACAGGAAGACTAAATTTCCCTGAGTTTACACTTTAATTTCACTAATAAAGGTGTCACCTGGGTTTTGGGGCCCAGTTTGGAAGCATAGGGAGCAGAGGAGGTCACATAGGGGGCAGGGAGATGCCTTCTGGTGACACCTCATGAGAGTTTAAAGGGCCAGTGCCAGCACAGGGGCAGAAATAAAGGGGAGGGGTGGATGGAAACACCAAGAAGCCTTTGACGTGGATGGGCAACACTCTGCTTATGCAAGGGTAGTCCTCTGTCCTGCGTGCTCTCACAGGCACACACGCACACAGGCATTCACACAGATGTCCACGTGCCGTTTCCATTCTCCAGAGACAGGGAAAGGGGTGAGGAATGTGCTTTGTAGTCCAGAGCAGAATCCTGAGTTTGAGTCCTGGCTCTTTCTTGGCTGTGTGACCCTGGGGCTGGGGGTCAAACTCTCTGAGGCTCGTTTCAGTAAGTAACCCTTTACTAAGGGGCCGAGTATGTGTCAGGGCCTGTGCTAGGCTCTGAGAACAAATGTAATCAGCACAAGGCCCTGCCCTCAGAGCTCGAGTCCAGAGGAAGACGTGAGCACGAGGGCTTCCGGTCACGACAAAGGAGCAAGGTGATGCCACAGAGCAACTCCAGGTGGGCAGCTCTGGGAAGGCCCTGTGGAGAGTGAGGAAAAAAAGCTCCAGGCTGAAGAAACAGTACATGCAAAAGCCCCAAGGGGGGAAGGAGCTTGAGGTGTTCCAGAGCAGCTAGCATGGAAAACAGAGGTGGTACCACCAGGAAGGGCCTAGACCACGTGGGGGTTTGCAGGCTGAGGAGGGAGCGGGCACATTATTCTGGGTGTGATGAGCCCCCACCGTGGGGTCTTCACCGGGGCAGTGACATGGTCAGGGGTGTTAAAGATGGTGGTGGCTCCCGTGTGGAAATGAATGGAGGGGACAGCAGGGGGTGAGAGAAGGAGCAGTTAGCAGGCTGTGGCCAGGAGAGAATGGTGGCCTGGACCAGGGGGTGACACCAGAAAACTTCAGGGAACAGATAACATCTGGCCAGAGGGAGGAAACTCCTCCCAAGAATTTGTCCCAAGCCCCACCCTCATTCCTCCTTCACCATTTATTGGGCACCCTTGTACAGGCTTCAGGCTAAGGCCCAGAAGGGAAATAAGCTTCCAAGTGAGTCAGGAGACAGACATGGACATGAATTACTCCAAAACTTAAGAAAAATCTTCAGTTGGCTCCCCTGCAAACCAGGGTGCTCTTGCTGAGTGGCTGGGAGGGTTCCAAGAGGTCATGCCTGTGAGGTCTCACCCAGCCCCAGCACCCTGCACACAGTCGATGCTCTGAGTCTTTGCTATAAAATACTAGGTTTTTTTGGTTTGTTTTTTGTGTGTGAGACAAAAGAATTAGGTAACAGTCAAGGCTCTGGGTAAATGAGTCTGACCTTCAAACCCTACCAGCCTTGCCTTTACAGCCCCATCTCAAGTTGGCCCCGGCTCCTACACTCCTCAGCCACGGGGACAATGGACTAGTCGGGCCTACTCTCTGATGGGGTAACAACTCCCCGGCATTTGGACAGAAGGAATGGGGTGGAACGGGTGGAAATGGGAGGTGGAGCAGGAGTAGAAACGAGGGGACATGATGTGGCAGGGGGAAAGCAACTGAGAACCTGCTCCGGGGACTCAGGGGAAGGCTTATAGGAAAGGGGTGTCTTGTAGGACTCCAAGCTCAGCTGAGCCCATGGGACAGTGGTATGGAGTGGAAGGTCTTCTTTCAGATCTCAGCTGTGTGACCCTGGGGAAGTTGCTTCCCCTCTCTGTGCCCCCACGCTCATCTGTTACATGGGAGGAAAACAGTGCCTCCCTTGAGGGGTCACTGCCGGGTCTCATTGCGATCAGGCATGTGCAGGGTTCTAGCAGAAGGCGTGGTACACACTGGGAAGCCATGTGAGAGGGCGAGGGGAAGGGCCCGAGCAGGCCGTGGAGCAGGGCAGGAACCATTTATTGAGCACCTCCTTTGTGCCAGGTGCTTTGACAGAAATGTTCTCCCTGAACACCCACACCCTGTGGAGGCTTTATAAGGTTCCCACTTTACAGACAATGCTGAGACTCAGAAGTCACATGATTTGACCTAGCTCTCCTAGGGGCGGGTCTACAATGAGAGATTCACACTTGGCCCCAAACCCCCCAGTCCCCTATTAGAAACCTAAGGCCACATTCTGTCACAGCTGCCACTTACAGCTCAGCACAAAGGGGTCTGGAAGCTTTTCTGGGGAGCGCGTTTTAAGAGAGGAGGTGTAAACGGAGGGTCCGAGGATAAGGACAGGGATTCAAGCCTCCCTCCCAAAGGACCCCCCCCCCCAGGCAGTGCCCTTTTCCGAGACATTCCCTGCAGGCAGGAGAGCTTCCATGATAGAGACGCAGTCTGTGCTTTGCCAAGACAGGAAGTGAACTGGCAATCAGAAGGACTGGGTCATATGTGGCTTACGGATTCATCCTCAACCCCACATTTCCCTGAAACCAATACTCAGAGAAAAGGGGCGGGACAACATACAGACACCCAAGCAAGAGCCAGGCAGAGCCACTCAGACAAAGACACTCACATCCACAGGTGGGCTCCCAAATTCAAATGCATACCCCCTCAATGCACACGCAGCTGCTCCCCACCTGCCCTCCCACACACCCTATACACACAGACGCACACACAGACCCACCCACCCTGGCACAGGCAGATGCATGACAAGAGGGGAAAAAAAAAAATCAAACCACAGATTCATTCTTTCACTTGCTTGGTTTGGGGTGAGGCAGCAGTAGGTCGGGGGCAAGCCTGCTGGAAACCCAAGTTCAGGAACCAGAGAGAAGCTTATGGGAAGTCGAGCCACAGAGGTGTGAGGGTTCCGAGGTGCTCTACCTGGCCTCTCCGGTTGACAGATTTAAGTGGGACACTGGGGTGAAGCGAGGCTGGGAAACACTCATACACAGCCTGGTCTCTGGGACAGCTGCCGGCTCACCCACCTGGGGGCTGTCACTCCTGCTCCCCTGTGGTCACCAAGGGGACCCAGCAGTCAGGGGGAGGGGCGCGGACCCTAGGTTCAGATGCCCAGGGGAAGTACAAACCAGCAGGAAAAATACCTCAGACCCTGCAGCCACACAGAGCCAGATTCAAATGCCAGCTCCCCCATTCCCTCACTGGGTGACCCTTAGCCTCTCTCTCAACTTCTCTGAGTCTTGTTTGCAAAATAGGGAAAGAAAGGCCCACCTCACTCTCTGCGGAGATGACCAAGGGGCCATGCTGTTCTCGATGCCTGGCACACAGGAGGAGCTCCATTAATATTTGTTGAATAACTGAGAGGAGCAGGTATTAAAATGAGATGCCTACCCATCGAACAGGCAAAAACAGAAAAGGTTTGATAATGAGGAGCACTGATGTGGGCCTGGGAGAATGGATATTGTTGAATGCTGCTGCTGAGGGGTAAACACACACGGGTGTGTTGGCAGGCAACTGGGCAGTGTCCATTAAAACTTTAAATGTACAAACCATTTCACAAGTGTGTACACAGAGGTTGTACAGGGAGGTTCAGGGCCACCTTGTTTGCAAGAGCCAAAAACCAGAAACAACTTACGTGTCCATTAACTGGGGATGGCTAAATAAAAATACAAGGTTCACGGGGAGGGATATCATGTAGCTGTTAAAAAGAATGGGGTTGCTCTATACGTGCCTGGAAGACAGACTTCCAGGACTTGCTGTGCAGTAAAAAGGGCAAGACACAGAAAGATAAACCATTTATGAAGGGAAAAAATCCTACACAAAGCAACACTGTGTTTTTATGTGTAAAAATACCTGTATGTAAGGGCTGAGAAAAAGAGCTAGAAGGACACAGATGGAGCTGTGTCTGGGGTTAGCTGTGGGAAGGGGAAATACTTCATTTTCTATGAGAAAATGAAAAATTAAAGAAAAAAAAAAAAGGAATGAGTTACAGCGAAAGCAGCTCCTGGGTGCTCAGCGAAGCTTTGTTGACTCTAACAAGAGATTGCACAGGCCTGTCGAACCTGAATTCTGTGACTGCAAAGCGTTACTATCTTCTCTCCGGAGCCAATGCTATCAGCTGCTCGCTGGGCTTGCTGATCTGGGCAAGGCGACCCAGGAGGCTGACAGCAGAAGGCCGCATCGCCCTAGGGCAGGGAGACGCCAACCCAAGCCCACTGCCTTCCCCCAGCCAAGCCTCCTCCCACAAATGTTAGGGCGACACGCCGGGCCTCCCCTGCTCACTTGCCTTCAGACTCATCTTCCACCTGTCACTTGTTCCTCAAATTCTTGGCTCCAGCCTTTGCTTGCACCCTGCTCTCTGCCACCAGGGCTCCTCTGCCCTCGGCCAAATCCTATGTGTTCTTTAAAACCCCAGTCAAGGATCCCCTCCTCCCGGCCTGCTCTGGGCCCTGCAGTCCTGGCCAGGTGCCTCTGCTCGCACCCACGGCCACAGGGCATCCCATGTCACAGCACACAGGCCACACTGCCCTGACGCAAGCCACCGCCTCACACAGGGAGAACAGGGCTACACGGCACTTTCCATCACGGTGACGGGGAGGCCCTCCTGCTCAACAGCTTCATGACAGTCAGGGGCCATGAAGGAGAGGTGTCGCCCTGCCCCCAGCATTTAGAGCTCTACAGCTTCTGCAAATTCCCTTTTCTGTGTCAACTGTCAAAGGTAACTGCTGTTGCGGCTTGCTGTCAGCTGCTGCCACCTAATTTGCCACTTATGGGATGGAGAGCAGGAATAAGCCAGGAACCAGACTGGCTTATTAGAAAGTGGGTAAGCATGGAGCAAAGAGGCTCCTGAGGGATTTTCTGATGGAAAAAAGCCAGCGCCGGGACTGCCATGCTTGGGCTTTGTGACAGTCTATTTGCCTGAAGCCACAGAGCCAGTGGGGGTAGGGGTGGGGCGCAGGGACTGAGGGACCCAGGTAGGTCTGGAGTCCACAACCAGGGCTCTCAGGAATCCACTTTCCTGCCCCTGCGTTGCTGGAGTTGTTAACATAATAAGAGGGCCTGCTTTCAGAAAGTAGGTTAAGGTTAAGTTTAGCTACTTCACATAATCTCTTGATTTAATCTCTCCTTTCTTCACCTGCCACCGGAGGCCAAGGCGCCTACCTACCCAGCACTGCTGAGTGCCAGCCTCTGGCCTGGCATCCCTCAGGAGCCCAGCCGCCGGCTCATGTCATCACTCCCAGCCTTTTGGCCTCCTCTGTCCAAGAGGGGGGCCCCTTCCTGGACCTGAGTGCCCCCAGCTCCACACACCCCACCAAAGCACACAAGACTCTGCCGCTGTCGGAATGGGGTGGGAACAGGAGGCACCTGCACAACAAAGCAGCCCTCCAGACAGAGGCCTCCGAGCTGGGTCCTGCCAAGTCCCCGCTCCCCAAAACACCATCGCCCAGTGCAACCAGCCCCCCGAGCCATGCTTTCCTCGTCCCACAAATGGCGACAAATAATTTCTGCCTCCCAGAACCAAAGGAAAGATTAAAGATGATCATTTACAAAAAACATCACCTGGCCCAGAACAGGGCATCTGCAAATGGTGATTCCTCTTCTGGGGTCTCCCGGGGAGGGAGGCCTCCCCAAGCAGAGCTCTCTCTTACACAGCACGGACGTCCTGGCTCTCCTGCAGGACTGTTTTTGTGCCCATTTTGGGGCCTAGTGTGGTGACTCCTGTTGGGGAGTGGGGGCAGAGACAGTCCTGAGGCCCCTGCTGTGGCTCATGGTGGCTGAAGCAGCAGCTTTCTGGAAGGTCAGCAGCCAGAGAGCTCCTTACACACCCAATCACATCCTATCTCCTCAGCTTAAGGGCTGTCCCCTGTGCTCAGCATGTGCTGAGCATAAAATCCAAACTCCCACCACCCAAAAGACCCTGCCCAATCATGCCCCTGCCAACCTCCATGCCTCACCCCTCCTCTCACCCCTTTGCTGTTTACACCGATGACACCCACCCCCTTTCTGATCCTTGAGCCTACCAATCCACTCTACCACACGTGTCTCTGTACTGACTGTTCTCTCTACCTGGGGTCCCCTTCACCCGGCTTCGAGAAAGGCCATGTCTCCCAGCCTTTGGGCCTCACTCAACTCCAGTGTCATCACCTCCAAGAGGCTCTCCCCGATTGCCTCATCTAAAGCACCCCCCACTTACACTTCTGGTTGCTCTCCTTCTCCCCTCATTCCCCCATGATCTGAGAGGACTGGGTGAATTCACTGTCTCCCCCGTGTTTGCTTGAAGACCTCTGGGGTGCAGGAGGCCCTCAGTAAATACCTGCTGACCCAATGCTGAAGGAGTGAAATAGATTATCTCATTATTAAGAGATAATTATTATTCTCTCTTATAGATGGAGAAACTGAGGCACAGATAAACTAAGCAGCTTACCCCAGGCCACACACTTATTAAGAGACAGATTTAAACCCAGCCTGGGCTGACCCCAGAGTCATACTAAGACACCCAGGTCAGGGCTTCTTGGGGGCACAGATGCCCATGGGAACCACAGCCATCCCCCGTGAGAAGAAAAGGAGTGCAATTCAGGATTATGAGCCTGACCTGGAGCTGGAAAGAGAAACTGAAAAACTGAGCTCTGCAGGACAGGATCCTGGTTTCCCTGGCTACCAGCTAGGCCCCTCACTTCTCAGAGAAGCACCATCCGGCATGTCCGGCTGTGACCTGGCAAGCTGTAGACACAGGGCTATTCCCCTGGGACAAGAAGGCACTTGTGCCACACGCTTATTCTGGGCCAGGCCCTTTGCTTTGGACTTTGCAAACAGCATTGCTCTGTAAGGTATAAAACCCTCAGAGCCCATTTCTCAGATGGGACAACCAAGGCCCAGAGAAGGCAAGATGCTTGCCCAAGGCCACAGAGCTGGGAAGCAACAGACCTAGAGCTGGCCCTGGCTCAGTCTCACCGTGCTCCTAAGGGCCCCCATGCTGCCTGTTTCCTGTGAGCCTGGCATCCACCTCTCTAGGGAGAACGGCCCAGAAGGCAGATATTTGAAATCAGCACGTTTCTTTTTCCCTTCTGGCATCTGGATTTGGTTTCATTTTGAACTCAGGATTTCAAAAAAAATGAAACCAAAGCCATAGTAGTAATTGTCATTGCCAGCAGTAAGGGGAACCCACGTGTACCCAATGACTTGTGCCTGACTCACCACAGCTTTCACAACCAGAACCTGGCTAGGGTGGAGGCTAGGTCCACCGGACAGGCGAGGAAACTGAGGCTCAGAAGGGCCCAAAGCCACAAGGAAAGAGGCAGAGGCTGGGACATCGAGACCTGGCACCTCCCCAAGCTCATAAACAGGAGCGCAGCTGACTGATTTGTCCTTCCACCTCCTCTGGCCAGCTCAGGATTGGGGTACTTGAAATGAGTGTCTCTGATTCCTTCGGTATCTACTGCTTTTCCAGGAGACAGACTAGGATGGGGGATCACCAGGAACAGGGGAGAAGGAGAAGCTGCAGCACCGTAGACACAGGCAGGGGCTGTGGGGTTAGATATACTGGGTATGAATCTCAGCTCTGCCCCTTCTGAGCTGTATGCCCCTGGGCAAGTGACTCGCCCTCTGAGCCTCAGTTTCCCTATGTGTAAAACGGGTGGATTGGACTGTTGTGCCAATTCAATGGTCTAAGGGCCATAAAGCACATAGTCAGCATAGACGAGTTAAGTCACAGGTATTAGGAAATGAAGAAATAAAGGAGGGAGCACCACACGATGGGTGGGAGTAGGGCAGTAAGGGGGAGGCCAAGAGGAAGAGGCCCCAGGCCTAGAGGGTGAAGGGTGACTCTCCCAAGTACCCATCGAGGTCACCCAGTGGGGGGAGAGGGGGTGTTCAGGGGCCATCAGCTATTTACGGGGCTTCCCTCTGCCCAGGCTTGCCAAGGAGACACAGTGGCTGTGAGACAAGTCGGCAGGAGCCAGACCCGCCTGGCTGCCACCTCTGCACCTAGACCCTCTGGCCTCCATGTCCAGGGAGGAGGGGGTGCTGCCCCCACCCCAACATCCAGGGGCCTGGTTTACTCCCCAAGAAACTCTGCTCCTCCTGCTCTGCCCAGGCCTTCTCTGGCCTGTGCTCCTTGGGCAAGGGCTTTGAAAATGGGCACAAGGTAAGAAGCCAAGGGTCTGCAGCAGCCACATGCCGCCACCCCACCCCCACCCCCACCCCCACGCACCCTCGGATGAGCACAGCAGACACCTGCTGACTGCTTACTACACACCAGAGGCTGCTCCCAGCACTTGACCCACTCACTGATTGAATCCCCACAAGGCTACAGGGAGGTACTATGAGCAGCCTCATTTCACAGGTGAAGAAACCAAGGCAGAGAGAGAGCAATCACCTGACCAAGGTCACATGGCTAAAAGGTTGCAGAGCTGGAACTCGAACTCAGGTAGTTGGGCTCGACTCCAGCTTTTAACCATACATCACTCACACACACGCACACACAAGGACTAACTCCCCACCACACACGTGCAGATGCAGACCTCCCATGCCCATCTAGAGATGCCCCACACTGACACACCCCTACACAGGACCCCTGTCGTCTCAGCCCACCCTTTCTCTCCTGCCCTTATCAAGGAACATGCATTTGCACCTGATGACAGCCGCTCTCACCCCTCGAGCACTCCCAGGGGCCCAATCAGCTCCAGAATGACCACAGCGCTGCATATGCTCTCTCACCCCTTGCACATCCAACCTGTGCACGCGCACACAGACACAACCAAACAGCCACACCAGTGACCTCCACCAGCCCCTGCCACATATGAATCAGGAGTTGATGGGGTCCCCAGCCATCCCCTTGGGTTCAGGAGGAAACGCAGGGGCCTGGAGGCACTTGGGGCCAGGAAGGGAAACAGCTGGGGCGGGAAGGAGGCAGCAGGGCTTTCAGGAGAGGAGCGGGCGACTGCAGCCGGAAAGCGGTCTGCAGAGGGCAGTGTGTGCCAGCCTCAGCCTGCTGTCTGCTGGCGTGACCCCGCGGGACACCGAGACTCCCCACTCGGCCAGCCCCAACCCTCATTTGTTCGTTCTTTCATTCGAAAATACGGGTACCAGGCAAGCACCCACTCTGTGACCCAGGCCCTGTGGGAGCCCCACTGGCTTCAGCGACCAGCGGGATCGCGAAGTCACACACACAAAGACAAATCAAAACCGGGAGGAGAGGCTTCCAAAAGATGGGGGAGGGGCGCGGAAAGAGAACCTATCCCCGGCAGGCGGGACTTCTCACCAGCCCCCACCAGCCCAAGCCCGAGCGGGGCGGTGAAGGGCAGAGGCTCCTTCGAGCAGCGGGACGCGGGGGAGGGGAGTTTCTAAGGTAGGGGTGCCGAAGGGGTGGCCAGCGTGGACTTGGACTCGGCTGTCTGCAATGGGAAGAGGTAGGGTTTTGAACTGCTAGAGAAGTCGCAGTCGGTTTTTTGCATCATCACATCTGAGAAAGCACCGTTATTTAATGGGCTCCAAAGTCTTGCTGAGCTTCGAAGCTGTCCAGCTGCTCCCTTCCCCAAACTGAAAACAGCGAAGGCGTGAGCCGGGTCCGGAGCTCCCGACCTGCCAGCCACTGCGAATCTCAGCCCTTCCCAGGGCCTCAGTTTCTCCAGCAGCCCCGCAGTGGGAGCGCAGGGAGGGCGGGCCGAGGCCGCGGGGTATCCGGCTCCGCCCGGTTTCCAAGGAACTCGCGCCCGCCGCGGCCCGCAGTCGGGGTGCCCCTCCCGCGCCGCTGAAGGGTTCCTCCGAAGCCTGTGGTCAGGCCGCCGCTTCCTGGGAAGCCCAAGCCAAGAGCAGCGGCAGCGGCCGGCCTGGAAGGGGGCGGGGGCGGCCGCCCGAGAACCCGGAGGGGAGGAAGACGGCGGGGCAGCCCGAGGGGTCCGAGCCGCGACCCGCTGGGGACTGAGGTGGGGCCCTCAGGCCTTAGGGTCTACGGCGGGTAAAACCGAGTCAGGGAGCAGGGTTAGGGGTCGGTCAGATCCTAGGGACGGGGGGTAGGAGGGGGCCTTCGGGGCTTCCTGGAGGGGTCTGGCTCGAGGAGAGAAGAAGGCAGGTATCTGCCCGAGATGGGAACTGAGACACCAGCAGCGGGAAGGAGGTCTCACAGGGCCACTTCGGGGAACGCTACAGGGCCGGTCTCCAGAAGTCTGGGAACGAGAGCACCGGAGGCAAAATGGGGGCACCAGGTCCGAAGGGGGCGTCGAAGTGGCGGAAAGCTTCCAGAGCGTGGCCAGAGACCCCCGACGGAGGGGTCCTACGATCAGCGTGAGCACAAGCCCTCACTCAGCTAAACACCGCCGGGGAAAAAAGAAACCGAAAGTGGCGCGGAAGGCGGGGCCTGGAAGGGGCGGGACCGGGAGGGCGGGCACCCCATCGCCGCCGGCTCCCGCCCCTCGCGGCTCACTTAAAAGGCTCCAGCGAGCGCCTGGCGCCGAGCAGAGCGAGCTGCGGCCGCGGCAGCGCACGGCTCGCGGCCCCAGAGCATGCGCGAGAGCCGCCCCGGAGCCCCCCACCGCCCCGCCTGCGGGGCCCCGCGTCCCGCCGCCAGGTGAGCCGAGCACTGGGCAAGGGAGACGGGAGGGGAGAGACGGACAAGCGGGCGAACCGCTTCCCCCCGGCCCCCGCCGGCCCCACCCAGGCCGTCCCCTCCGCGCGGGGTCCCCGCGGCGCGCCTCTTCTGCCTTTGCCGAAATCCCCTGAGCGAGGCGCTGATCCCCGCCCTGGCCAGCAGGCGGCGGCCGAGAGCCGGGCGGCCGGAGTCACGGCAGGCTTCTCTCGAGCAACGCTCTCCACGCCCCCCGGTCGGACCTACACTCCGCGCCACCCGGACGCTGGGCTCCGCCCTTGCCGGGCCCCCGTCCGTCTGGAAGTGCTCTGCGGATAGGGATGCCCATTTTCCAGACGGGTCCACTGAGCCTCAAGGAGGCTACGCAGACTTGGAATATGCGCCCTCGGCTCCCTGGGGTCCATTCCGCCCTGCCCCTCCCAAGTTGCCTCGTGGCCCCTCACCTGCCCTGCTCCACGGCGGCCCTCGCGCTCACTGCCTCTGTTTCCCCCCACCAGCGCACCCCCGGACGCTATGGCCCACCCCTCCGGCAGGCCCTGCGTGTAGGATGGTAGCACACAACCAGGTGACAGCCGATAATGCAATCTCCACGGCAGCAGAGCCCCGACGGCGGCCAGAACCTCCCTCTTCTTCCTCCTCGCCTGCGGCCCCGGCACGCCCGCGGCCCTGCCCGGCGGCGGCGGCGGCGGCCCCGGCCCCCGGAGACACGCACTTCCGCACGTTCCGCTCGCACGCCGATTACCGGCGCATCACGCGCACCAGCGCGCTCCTCGACGCCTGTGGCTTCTACTGGGGACCTCTGAGCGTGCACGGGGCGCACGAGCGGCTACGCGCGGAGCCCGTGGGCACCTTCCTGGTGCGCGACAGCCGGCAGCGGAACTGCTTCTTCGCCCTCAGCGTGAAGATGGCCTCGGGCCCCACGAGCATCCGCGTACACTTCCAGGCGGGCCGCTTCCACTTGGACGGCAGCCGCGAGAGCTTCGACTGCCTCTTCGAGCTGCTGGAGCACTACGTGGCGGCGCCGCGCCGCATGCTGGGGGCCCCACTGCGCCAGCGCCGCGTGCGGCCGCTGCAGGAGCTGTGCCGCCAGCGCATCGTGGCCACCGTGGGCCGCGAGAATCTGGCGCGCATCCCCCTCAATCCGGTCCTCCGTGACTATCTGAGCTCCTTCCCCTTCCAGATCTGACTGACTACGCCCGCCGCATGAACTGGGACTCCTTGTTACTATTATTTTCTATTATTAATTATTATTATTCCCTGGAGCCACATGGGTGCCCTCCCCCCCGGGCTGAAAGGAGCGAGCTTGGGGAGGGAGGTGCCACCCGCTCTCGACTGGAGGTGAGGCCGCGGACCCCTCCCCACCTCCTGAGGGGGGCTCTCCTCCTCCTGGTGCTCCCTCTGGGTCCCCCTGGTTGACGTAGCAGCTTAACTGGGCCCAGGACCTGAACGCGCACCTCCTACCTCTTCATGTTTACATATACTCAGTATCTTTGCACAAACCAGGGGTTGGGGGAGGCTCTCTGGCTTGATTTTTCTGCTGTGCAGAATCCTCTATTTTATTATATTTTTTAAAACCAGTTTAGATAATAAACTTTATTATGAAAGTTTTTTTTTTTTTTTAATATAAAGAAAAATGTTTTCTAGACTGTGTGCTTTGGCCAGTGGTTCTCCTTGGCTCTGAGGGGGTACAGGGCAGTGGTAGGCCTAGGAAGACTGGGGCTCTGAGCCCTGCTGGGTTCCACCCACAACCCTTGCCCTTGGGGAAAGGGCTGGCATTGGTGTTGCCTGTCCTGTGAAAGGGCAGCTCGTTTTGAGCACTTAACTTGCAACATGCCTTTATCCCCATTTCACAGAAGGGAAAACCAAGGCTCCAGTAAATTTGTTTATGTGGTCATTTCTCTGCTCAAGAAGGCACTGGGACTTTTTTGGCTGCCCACCAAGACCTGTTTGAAATGAATGACACAGAGGAAACTTCTTTCCTTCTATGACCACAACAACTTTCAGGAAGAGGGTGGAGTGGGGGCTCAATGAGCTTTTGGAAGGAAGAGTGGCACATTCTGCAGCTTGTTATTAAGGGAGACATTTTAAATGGGATGGGGATGCAGGGCTGGGTCTGACTTCTTTCTTCCCACATTTTCTTTGTACTTTATGATGAACACAAAACGTGGAGCCAGAAAGAGACGTTGGAGTCTGTGGCGGCAAGAGGGCATGGCTGGTGGCTGTGGGCAATTCCCTTGCCTGGCTGGGCCTCGGCTTCCACCTCTAAAATGGGGCTTACTGGCAGAGGCGGTGCCGTGAGGCTCAGCAGCAGGGGGCAGCCCCTGTGTGCACGGAGGAGGCGGTGTTTGGAGGAGCCCGGGGAGGATCTCTGAAATGCCACAGGGCTGGCCTGGAGCACCAGAAAGTGCCCAGGACGTGGGTTCATGGCTACTCGTTTGTGGCTGGCCTGACAGATGGGCTGTGCTGGGAACTCAAGGGCTGCCTGCCACTCGGGTTGAACTGAGTCAGTTTCAGGTTTGGTGTCAGGCAGCCTCCTGGACATGTTGCACTTCATCTTTAGAAGTTAAAATGGCCCTCTGCAGCCTTGGACATGCTTCTAATGGAATGTCCTAATACTTAATGATACCTTCCAGACTCGAAAGTGCAGCATGAAATTAACTTGATGGTTGGCAAGCTCGAGCAGCCTGGGCTTGTCTTGGGGATTAAAAAGGTTCCAGGCCTCAAGGTTAAGGATGGCCAAAGAGATTTAGGATCTCAAAGAGCTTCAGTGATTTTATCCTTTAAAAAGGTGGGGTGGGAGGGAGGAGACCTTGCCTCTGCCTCCATGGAGTTGTGGCTTTGTTCCTTTTTTTTAACCACCCCGTCCGTTGTCCAGTGTGTGCGGATTAATTAAATCCTGTTCTTGTTCTGACTTTCTCTGTCTCCTACCCCCTTTGGGAGTGCTTGGGGATCTGGTTATCACAACAGTAATAACCACAGATACTTAGTGAGCGCTGACTGTATGCTGAGGGCCCTGTGCTGATGTCCTTCGTGGATTGCCTTATTTCAGCCTCACAGCCAGCCTATGAGGCAGCCACCCTTCTCCCATTTTACAGATGGGAAAACCAAGGCTGGGGGAGGCAAAGCAGGGCCCACAGCAAGTGGGGGAGCCAGATTTTTAAACTCAGTATCACCTCAGATCCTCAGCTACCACTAAACAACGCAGCCTCCCCGGGGGCCTGGCAGTTGCAGTAATAGCAGCAGCTAACATTAATCTAGTGTTGACTGCAGGCGCTGCCCCACACGCCCTCGTTACCTATATTAAAGCACTTAACCCTCACCCAGCCCTATGATTTAGGTACTATTTACATCCCCCATCTTACGGATAAGGAAATAGGTCCTCTTCTAAAGAGGGATGCATTTGCTGGGGGTGGGGGTGGGGCTAGTTTTTGTTAAGGGTTCTTTCCTCCTTTTAAATGTTAGAAATCATTTTCCCTTCATAAGTGCCAGATACATAAACCCATTCCCCTTCTAAACCTGGAGCAACCTGGCTTGGAATAAGGGCCCCTCTGACCACATTCCCCAGAACTGGCCCCTCCTCCCCTCAGTGAATTATTTTTCAAAAAACCAATTTCAACATACGTCTGCTGAAAGGCCCCCCACCCTCACCCCAGAGCTGCACCCCAGGCCCCGCATGCCTGAAATCTTGTGCATTCACCAGTGCAGGCTCCACTGCAGAGGAAGAGCGCTGGGGCGGGGGTGCCATGTGGCTCCCCTGGCGGTGCACATTCTCTAGCTCTCAAACCTCAGCTTCATGATTCAGCAGCGCTGACGTCAATTTACAAGAATGAAAAGTGAGAGGAAGGTTTGTGAGTGCCAGGGACTGGGACCCAGGCACGGCTGAAGCATCTTCCCCACCAAGAGTGGGTGCATGGGTCTGCACAGGATGAGAGAGGAGGGGCTCTTTAGGATGTGTGCCAGGAGCAGGGAGAGCCTAGGACCAGCAGAAAAGCTGCCCTTGAGCTGGGGACTCCAATCCCTATTTTACAGATGAGGAAACAAAAGCTCAGAGAAATGCAATCACTAGCTCAAGGTCACAAAGCTCAAACTTGCACCAGGCCCAACCAGCTCTAAACCAATGGTGGGGTTTCTCAAGGTGGGATGTGTGTGTGTGTGAAGTCCGTGAAAATGCATATTCCTAGGCCTCGCCTCAGACCACTTGCCCCTTCACACCTTAGAAATAGGTACTGTTATCCCACAGCCAGGAAGTGGAGAGTTGGAAATGAACTCAGGCCAAATGGAGAACTGGAATTTGAACTCGGCAATCTGACCTTAGAGCCTCTCCCATGAGGCAAGGCAAGGAAAGCACTTAGCACCTATAGCAGGTGCTCAAAACATGACAGATGGGGTTCACATACCAAACATTCACTGCCCACCCATTCCATGCTGGGCCCCATTCTAAGCCCAAAGGATACAGGAACGAACAAAGTGGGGTGGGGTTCCCAGACCTGCTCTCATGGAGTTCACACTCAGGGCCTCAGACAGTAAATACCAATATGAGAAAGAACAAGAGAATTCCAAGTGGTGACAGTGCTCAGATGAAAACAGGGGCAGGGCCACTGAAGCTGTGCCTGGAATGACAGAAAGGAGCCAGCCAGGTGAAGATGGGAGGCAGGCATTCCAAGTCAGAGGCGCTCACCTGGGAACCAGTTCCACCCATCAAAGTAGGCCAGCGGGGTGGGGGAGCCGAGGTGGGCAGGGGCCAGAGCACGGGGGACACTGCAGGCCTGCTAACGAGTGTGGAATTGAAGTGTGATGGGGAACCCAGGGGTGACCAGATGCCTCTGGCTGCTGGTGGTGATTGTCTGAGGCAGGGAGGGGGCTGCCAGGTGAGATGGGCTCTGGGTTCCTGCCTTGTTAAGGCTGTATTTGAAGACACTCTTGGGGGGAGCCATTTGTTCTTGGCTAGATATCCTCAACTCCAGCTAATCATTGAGGACCTGACTGGTGGAATGCAGGAACCAAAGGAAGGCAAGGCGTGGAGCTGCCAGCTCTGATGCAGGAACCCATTATAAACCCCAAGTATGACCCAACCCCAAGCCTGAACAGAGCTCCCAGGTTATGGACCCACCCCCCAGACCCCAGCAAGGGGCTTTATGGGGTAGAACTCACCTGGGCAGCCCTCCCACCTGGCCTCCTGCCACCATCACTTAGAGACTCCCCAGGACTGGGGCCTGATTCTGGAGGTTTCAAAAGCCCTTAGAGAAGGGAGTGTATTTTTCACCAAAACAAATTCACGCAGAGAAAATGCTGCCCAAAGTGGGTGTTCCCACCGCCCCTCCCAACCCTGCTCTTGACTCTGAGACTTGATGGAACCCTCGGGGGAAACCGGGGTTCCAGTTTCCAAGGGTGGCCGTTTGGCCCCAACGCAGTCCCCCACCTCCACCCCTGCGCAGGGTCGGGCATGCCACGCCCAAGCTCTTCAGTGGCTCCCCATTGCTCTCACACCCAACTCCCACGAGGAGCCGCGAGGCCTACAGGCGCCGCCCGCCCGCCGCCCCCCGCCCCACGTCTAGGCTCAGCACAGCACTCATGGCCACCGGGCCTTTGCACATGCTGCTCCTTCCCCTCGTGCCTCCCGGGTGGTGTTTCCCAAACAACTGTGCGATAACATGCCTGTACAAATGAAGTCAGGGCTAAGGGCCGTCCTGGGGGGGGGGCCTCCCACGGAGCCGTCGCCATCGCCCGAGGGCCCTGCACGACTCCCGCGCTCCCGGGCCGCCACGTGCCGCGCGCTGATGACGTCAACGCGCCGCCCTCCGCGGCAGCTCCCGCGCGGCCCACAGGACCGGAGATCGGAGACGCTCGGCGGCGCTCGGCGGCACTCGGCAACTCTCGGTGGCGCTCGGCAACTCTCGGCTCTACTCGGAGACGCTCGGCTCCCTGTGGTCTCTCAAAGCCCCTGCCCGCTCACCGGTCCCTCTCGCCTCGGTGTGCTCCTCCGGCAGCCGAGTGCGTGCTGCCGGCTGTCCCTGAAGCCCAGACGGGGTATGTCCCAGGGGCATTCCAGGTCGAGGCTATAATAGCGGGTCCTCCCCTGCTTCCTCCAGTCCTCGGAGACCAAAAAAGCACCTCCAGCCCCTTCCAGTTCGCACGGATCCCAGCTCACAACCTTTAGGTCCGACACCTCTTGTCTACACGTGGAAATAGGGCCAATGACTGCGCCCGCGTTTTTGGCAAAGATAAGGTAAAAGAACGCATGGAAAGTCCTTAACATGTGATGGGTGTCCAATAATTGGGCTTACCCTCTCCGCTTCTTGAACGCTCTTGCATTGCTGCTGTTTTAAAATACTACCATTTATTCACCGCCTAATTGGGGGCGGGACGCTTCCCCCAGTTGGTTTCATGAGAAAACTGCGGCTCCAAAAGGTGGAGGGATGGCCCTCACCTCAGGCAGTTCATAGCCAGGCCAGAGTTTGAGCCCGGATGCCTCCGACCCCCAAGCTCACTATCTTACCCACTAGGGTGCTTAAGGGTTCACAGAACAGATCTGTGTCCCCTTTCTAACACTGAGGACCACCCTGGTTGATGTTCAGAGCCAAAGCACCAGCCTGGGCTCGGAGCAATTTGTTCAGCCTGCCCTTCCCCCACAGCACAGGCTGGGAAGCCAGGAGAGGCGGTGGGCTGGTAAGTGGGCCAGTAACTAATCTGCAAGGCTCCATTAGAATTCAGCCTAGGAGAAGGCCTGGGGCTGCTGGCTCAGAAGGGACCCCTGGTAGTGGCTTTGAGGCAGCCAGCAGTCCTGGTAGCCCTGGCAGCCCTGGCAGCTGGGAGGGGGCTGTGGATACAGATGAAAATGGGCAGGGACAGGGAAGGTAAGAGCCAGAGAGCCAGAGAGCCAGATCCTGTGCAAGGGCAGGGCTGGGAAGGTGACATTCAGGGCTGGCCCCAGGGGACCTGCGGGGGCCTGTGTGGCGAGACACATACTGCCTCCCACATCTGGGTGAAGCCGGGAGGGGCAGCCAGAGGCATGATGGAGAGGAGGGGGCAAGGCCTGGGTAAACTGGCCTTGGAGGGTCCCTCCCCACTGACATTTCACTCTGGGAAGCACCAAAGGAGCAGAAAGCACTGGGGATCCAGGACCTGGGATGGAGTTCCTGACTGTCGACTGGGTGACTTCAGTGGCCTCATTTATAAATGACACTGAGTTATTCTCACTCGTCCTACTGCAGAAAGGCATCTTGAGGGTCAATGGCTTAAGTGGAATGAAAACTGATCACCACCCAAATGTAAGAACTAAAATAACAAATATTATTTTGCATCATATGAGGTGCCCAGATGGATTTGAATCATCAGAGCCACAAAGTCAGATGACAGGACCCATTCCTGGCTTGACACTTGCTAATAACAGGGGTCACCAGCTCACCTATTTCCGACTCTCAGCAGATGCCAGGCATTTTTCTAAAGACTTCACACCTAACATCTCATTTAATCCTCACAAGAATCGTATGAAATAGGTATCATTATTATTATTCTCATTTTACAGATGAGGAAACTGGGGTACAGAGAGGTTAAAGTGCCCAGGGCCACACAGCAGGGAGGTGGCAGAACCTGGGGGAGCAGGGGTGAGGCGGGGGTGGGGCTCATGTTACAGCCTCTCCCTTACTTTAAGCTCTAGGTAGAGGTTGGCAAAACATCAGTCTCTGGGGCTCCGCTTTTGAAATTTTTTCCAGATCTATCTGAATTCAATTATTAATCAATTATTTTCTTCAAATAGAATTACTTGGTTTGTTTAAGTAAGTTTTCTGTAAAGGAAACTAATCATTCCCACACATGGAAAGCCAGAAACCACCCGCCACAGAGACATGTCTCAAAAAATGCAATGAAATCCAAAACAGCAGTGGTAAATTCTAGCTAGATATTGGCATCTTTCTCTGCCCTGAGCCAAAGCTCTGCTCCTCCAGGGCACCCACCCCCAACCTGGGGAGACACTGCCCAGCCCGGCTGCCAGTTACATGACCCTGGGCAAGTCATCCTTCACTGACTGTGAGCTTCAGTTTCCCTTCCTGTGAAATGGGATAAGCATCCGGAGCTCAAGGGTGAAAGGGCTGTGATCATAGACTGTTAATTAACAATAGGGTAGGTGCTCCGTAGGGCACGATGTTCCCAGGCTGGACCCCGCGTGAGGGTGCCCTGCTCCCTCACCCCTAGCTCAGGCCACTGAAAATGAAACCTTGACCCGGCTGGTTTGGCCCCAGCCTCCCGGTGTCTTTCGTCTCACCTTTTTGCCAAGTCCTCTCTGCGAAGCCTGGTGACAGGAAGGGCCATGGTTCCTGGAAGGTGGCTCAAAGCGAAACTACCCCAGGTCCAGCCGGGTGGGCAGGGCCGTGGAGGGTGGGGGAAGACTGCATGCCTGAGCCTTCATGGATTCAGATGGGTAAACTGAGGCCTGACAATGTGGGCTCCAACTCCCTTTGCAGGTCCCTAGGGGGCAATTGGGTGTGATTGCCTCAAATCACATGTCTTAGCTCCCCGATGCAAATGAGTATTACTCTTACCTCCCCCTTATCTAGCTCTTTCTGCCATTATTGTCTCATTTTACAGATGAAGAAACTGAGGCCAGCAGGAGTTAAGTTCCTTGTCCATTGTCTCACAACTAGTAAAAGCAGCAGAAGCAGGATTTGAACCAAGCAAGGTGGTTCCAGAGTGTTCCAGTGGCTCTCAAATGCTGGATGCTAAAATACGACCTCTTCCCCCTGGGGTTCAAGGTCCTTTGCCATCTGCCCCCAACGAACTTGTCCAGCTCCCCCATTCCTTTCCCTGTTCCCAACTGCTCTGGTCATCTCCAGTTTCTCATCATTCCCTTGGCCTTCAAGCCTCCCGAGGAAAGCCTTTGATGCTTCCTTTGCTTCCTTTTCTCTTGACAAACTCCTACTCAACCTTCAAAGCCCATCTCAGCCATCACCTCCCTCAGGAAGCCCTCCCTGACTTTCTCTGCTGGGTCCTCACTGCCTCTGGCCATGTGTCTGTTAGAGCTCACATCGCAGGACACAGAGGTTTGTTCTGTCTTCTAGACTGTGAGCACCACAAGGGCAGGGACCATCTTATTAACTGTGTGATACTAGCGCGTTACTTAACCCCTCTGTGCCTCAGTTTCCCCATTTGTTAAGCATGGGTTATTGTCACTACCTCCCAGGACTGCTAGGGGAATACATGTGTCAATATCTGTAAAGAGCTTATAAGTTTGCCTGGTAGGAATAAAGTTCTCTGAAAACAGGATGACAATCCCACAGCGAGTTCAGATGATGAGAGGGAAAGAAGGAGGCGTCAGGGGATGCAGGAGGAGGGGACACTAATACAATCCCTCCCCTGTGGCACAGTGGATATGTTAGGCATAAGACTGGCCAATGTTCTCTTGATGCTTACGCATTTATTTTAATGAGTATTAAGGAAAAATCACATCAAACCTGAGATGCTCTGGCTACTATTCTCTGGGCAATGCGAAAGCAGGTATTTCGATTTTTTTAAAGTTGGGACAAAAGTAGTTGATTTAAATTAAAAAGATGGGGTAAAAAATTGTCATAGGTTGAAATTTAAGAAATGCTGGATAAATGAAAGAAAAGAAAGTGAAAGAGAGAGAGATGGAAGAGGAGGAGAGAGACATACAGAGAGGGAAAAAGAGAGATGGAGAGACAGGGAGAGAGAGGAGAGGGGAAAAGGGGAGGGGAGAGGAAAAACAAGAAGACAAAAAGAAGAAGAGGAAGAGAAAAAGCAGAGGGAGAACCTAAGAACAAAAGAAAGGACACATCCATGAATGGGTGAATGAATGAATGAATGAATGAGCAAGCAAGCGAGTGAATAATCCAAGGCATATATAAAAGAAAGCGCAAATGAATGAAGAGGAAGCAGTGAGGGCCTTAGCTGCGGCCTCCTGCCCTAGGGGCCCCCAGCCCTGGGTGCCCACTGCTCCTACCCTCGTGACTGGGTAGCTGGGTGAGGCAGGGCCTCTCGGGGGTCCCGGTCCATGTCCTGAGGTGGTGGCTGCATCCTTGACCCCTAGCGGTTACCTCTGGCCTGCCCCCCAACAGAGAAGCCTAAGGGCCTACGCAGATCCAGCCCCAGAAAACTGAAAGCAAAACCCATCCTGAGTGTCCCTTGCCTCAGCCTTCCTGTTCCCCGGCTGGTTTCTTAGAAATCAGCCGCCTGGGCTTCCAGCTGCAGCCTGGGCTTCCTCCCCCACCCGAGGGCCCTCCCCTCTTCGTGGGTGCCCATCTGCCAGCAGAGATGGGGTCAGAAGCCCGTGCCTCCTGGGGTGGGGGCTGAGGGTCTAGAGAAACCTTGAGCAATGCAGGCTGCAGTGGGTGATCCCCAGAAAGCTTGGGGGGCAGGCATTAGTTCTGCCCCTCCTCTATGCCCAGCCCTGGGGGGAGCAGATGAATCTGAGCCATTTGCCCTGTTAGGAGAAAAATGACTCAGGCCCAGCTTCAGTGGCCCCAGCTCCAGGCCTCGAGAGAAAAGAGTCACTAACTGGCCTGGGAACTGTGGGAGATACAGAGCAGGGAAAGCTCCCTGGGAGAGCTGCTGTGTGAGCTGAGGCTTCAAAAATGAGTAGGAAGGAGGACACCCGGGCCCAGTCTCGGTATGGAAGGGCACCTCAGGCAGAGGGAACAGCATATGCAAAGGCCTGGAGGCAAGAAATAATTGCACATGGAAGCTGTGGAAACTGACCTTTAATCCTTGTAACTGCTCCTGATGTAGGCAGCTGGGGTAGATAAACTGAGGCTCGGAGAGTTATTTGCCCAAGACCTCACAGCTAGATGGAGGTACAAACACCGCGCATGAGCTGAATCTCTCCCACCGGGACGCCAGCAGGAAGCAGCCCTCATCACCTCTGGCAGGGCTGGGGTGCACCCTCCGCACCAGGCCCCTGGGTCCCCACTCTACCTGCGGTGAAACACTGCTAGGAGGAGAAAGAAGGCTCAGAGAGGCAAGGTGACTTGCCGGGCAGGGCTGGGATTGACATCCAGGCTGGTCGGACCCCAAAGTGCCCGCTCCTTCCCCAAGGCACCGGGTCCTGAGAACACAGACCTCAGCTGATGGTCTCTGTCCCCACAGTCTAGGGAGGTGGAAGGGACAACGAGTGCAAAGCCCAGGGATTGGATGCAGCACCTGTTTGTGGTGAACTGTGCAAGAGTTTTGCTCACTTCTCCAGGTCCGTTCTGCAGAGACAGATTCCTCTTTGCTCTCAGGGAACTGTCCTTTGACCCCCACCTAGGCACATGACCTAAGATGGACCAATCAAAGGCCTTCCAGGGGCTTTTCCACCAGAGCTGACAGGAAGGCAGACTCTTTCCTCTAAACTGGGGTGCACCCTGTCATCATTGTACCGCTGGGTCAAAAGAGTTGAAGAGAAGGAACATAAGACAGAGAGCTGATGCATTGTGGGAGTCCCTGCATCCAGCCGTGCCTGAAGTCCACCTCTGGATTTCCCTGCCACATGCACCACAAGTTTCCTTTCTTGCTTACAGTCGTTTGAATTGTGTTTCTGTCACTCGCAATCCAAGAGTCCCAGGTAATCAGCATTTAAAGAGCAGCAGGGATAAGGTTTGGCTGAAATGAAGGACGAGCGAGTGAAATGGAGCCTTGAGTCGGAATAATCAAGGCAGAAAACCCTCCAGTCTGGAAGAGCCAAGGGGGGGCTGTTAGTGTCCCCCTCTCTTTCTGATGATGTCTGCCCTCGGGGAGAGCATGGAATACAAAACTTCTACCCTTTCACACTTCCTGGTTTGTGGTGGTTCTTAATAATTTATTTCATTCTCTTTGGAAAAAAAATATTCCACTTAAAAAATTTCCACATTTGTTTAAAAATTTTAAAAAAATCAACTATCAATAATGTTAGCATTAAATACACTCTCTGTATTTCCAACCTGCTTTCTAAAGATGCATATATTTTTTTCTTTAAAAAAAATGACAGCATTCATTATGACCTGTATGGTAACCCCCTTTCTTCCACTTCGCATTTCGTGTACCCCCTTTCCGCATCAGTGATTGATGAGGTAGGAATTATTGTACCCATTTGATCAGCAAGGGGGCCGGGCACAGAGGGGCAGGGAAGAGGCCCAGCGTGAGGCTCAGTTTGGGGCCCAGGGTGTGGCCCTCGTGATGCCCTCGTTTCATCAGCAGTCCAATAAGGTTTTGTTCCCATTTCGCAGATGGGTAAACTGACCTTCAGACCGGGAAGTCACTCTTGTGGGGCCCCCAAATCCAAGCACACCAGGGGCACTGGGAGTGCTGTGGGGAGAGGAGGGAGGCTGTGGCAGTGACATGATGAGGACAGCCTTGCCTCACCCCTGCCGCGGCCAAGTCGCTGCCCCTGGGACACACCTCCGCTGCCTAACTTTCCCCGGGGTCTTGCCTCTGAATCATTCTCCACGTCCACGAGCACGTGCCGAGTGGCCGCTGCGTGCCCAGGTACAAGTTCTCAGTTGGTCAAACTGCTATTATTATCCCTGTTCCTTATATGAAGAAACTGAGTCCCAGACAGGTAAAACAACTCACCTAGGGACACACAGCTAACCTGGGCAGAGCCAAAATGAGAATGTCAGTGAGATCTGAATCCAGAAGGAAGCGCCAACATCTGAGTCCGTAAATTAACTCCGCGGGTGCGCTGATAGGCTACGTGGTTTTGGGTGGTGTGCCACAGGGCTCTGCCTCAGCTCTGTCCTCCCTTCCACCTTCCCCGATTCCTCCTTAAAAAGCCAGACAACCCCACTGGGCAACTGAGGCAGGACCCCAAGCAACCCCCGGTTTGGGACATAGAGTAGATGCAAAGGTGAAAATTTAGACATTAATGTAAAAGTCCTACCTTGGGGTTCAGAAAATCACTTGCCCCAATACAGGATTACTTCCAGCCTAAATAGCATAGTTGGGTGTAAGGTCAAGATTAACCAGGAGCCCAGGGTGGCTTATACAAGTTAATCCGGCACCAGGATCTTCCCAGCAAGGAGGCTCGGGTGGAGACAGAATTCACAGGGAGTCAGGGCTGGGCCACGTCCCTTGTGACGTGTACGTTGAGCACCTGGCACCTGCTGGCACGTGGCATGAGCTCCGAAGCCGGGGCTGGCACAGTGTGTGGCGACTGAATGAAGAATGCTGACCCCCTGTGCCATATGCTCAATTAAAGGAAGTTGCCATGGGGACGACAAGGAGAGAATGGGTGAAAGAACCAGTAACATTCATCATCCTTGGTGGTATGTTTCCTTAGTTCCCCACGGCTGCCACTCATGAGGTGTCACACCCCAGTGATTTAAAACCACTGAGATGTAGGGTCTCACAGTTCTGGAGGCCAGATGTCTGCATTGGAGGTGGCGGCAGGGCCTGGCTCTCTCAGGAGACTGTCAGGAAGATTCTGTTCCCTGCTTCTCTCCTCCTGGCTTCTGGTGGTGGCCGGCAGGTGGTTCTGGGTCTAAGTCAGTCTCTGCCTCTGCCGTTATGTGGTTGTCTGCTCTGTCTGTTTGTGTCTGTCTTCTCCCCTTCAGATGACACCTGTCATATTGGATTAGGCTCCACCCTAATTCAGTTTGGCTTCGTCTTAACGAGCCACATCTTTGAAGACCCTATTTCTAAATAAGGTCACTCTCACAAGACTGGGGGTTAGGACTTGCTTATGTCTTTTGGGGGGACACAGTTCAACCCATAGCTGATAGGATATATAAAATATGTACTGTAATATAACCTAAGGGCAATTATTTTATTGAACACTTAATATGTGCAGGCAGTGTGTTAAAACACTTCACATTATCTTATTTAATTCTTACCACAGTCTTCTGAGTAGATCCTATTAAGCAGAATCATATGAAATTGCCATTTCTGTAGGTCAAATAAACAAGAGTATTGGCAATTTCATGTGGTTCAACCTAATATCACCTTCATTTTACAGAAAAGGAGACTGGGGTCCAGTGAGACCACAAGCCAGAAGATTTTTGTCTGTTTGTTTCCTTCCCAAAAGCCAGTTAAGGGAACCCCATTGGCAGGGTCTGGAGGCTTCTGTCTTCTCAGAAGATACAGACATTGTGCTTGGTTCCTCCTCTTCACTTACCCTCTCTCTCGGGCTGCCCAGGAGCCCAAGGCTCCCCCGCATTGTGGCCAGGTTGATATTTATAGCCCCAATTTCTGTGAATGAGGGAATTGAGGAAATGACTTATTCCAGACAGAGTCATCACTGCCATCCAGAGATGATGGCAACAAAGAACCCTGAGTTTCTGGACACCCTACCTCGCCCCCAAAGAAACCAAAAATGGGATTCCCCTTCCCCCTCTCCCTCAAGGATTTCTAGGGCCCAGTCCAGCAAGACAGAAACAGAAATCCCTTGCGTGCCTGTCCAGTGGTCTCCATCTTGGGGACCCAGATAGAATGGGATTTTTGTCAATTTGGGGGGATGTAACCCTGAAGAAAATCTGTGCCAAGCCTGTTTGTAAGTTGCCCTGAGCATCTCATCCAGGGGTAGTGAGGAGAAGGGGTTTCTGGGCAGCCGGGGCACCCAGCCTGGTCCAGCCAGGCCCCAAATCCGAGGGGCCCATGGAAGGCCCATGCCCTCTGGACCAGCCCTGCAGCCGCTCTGGGGGATGCTGCTGAGTGGAGAGCCGAGAGGAAGGGTCGCCGGGCCCGAGGGGTGGAGCGTTACCAAGTGGTCCGGCTGAGATGGACGAGGCAGCTGCAGGAGGCAGCGGAGGGAGAAGGGGACAGCCTCATGCCCGTCGTGCACAGCTGCCTGCCAGGCACAGCCGGTCTTCGGGGAAGTCACCGCGGCGGAGTTCCAGGAAGCGATAACGCTTGTTGAAACCTCTTTCTTGTGGCCTGGTCTCATCACGTGGCTCGGTGGGGACCGACATCAGGCAGGGCCACAGGTCGGGGCGGCTCACACCCCAGCAGCTGCTGCCACCCCCTGTGCTCCCCGGAGGCTGAAGAGAGAGACGAGGGGCTTGGGGGTTGCGGCTTCCCTGTCCCAGACACCAGGCCGGCGGGAGAGCAGACCCCACCCCCAGCAACTCTTTTCCTGTCACATCACCCTCTGTGGCAGGCTCGGCCTCAGGGTCCCAGACCTGCAAATGGGGCTGAGAATCCCTGGGTCTAAGGACTGCTGTAAAAGCGAGGGTGAAGGCTGGAGCTGCCCCTGGCACATAGTAGGGGTTGAAAAAATCGAAATTCTTTGCTCCTTTCCCATGAAGTCAGGGGTCACGCTTTTCATTCTCCTGGAGTGCAGGTTCTCAGCGTCTGCATTATTCACCACTGGGGCAGATCATTCTTAGGTCGTTCCATGCACTGTAGGATGTCTAGCAGCATCCCTGGCTCCTTCCCAGTACATGCCAGTAGGATTCGCTCCTCCAAGTCATGGCAACAAAAATGTCTCATTTTTGCCAGATGTCCCCTGGGGGTGGGGGCAAAATCACTTGTAAATTGGGAACCACGGATCTAGACTCGGTGTCACCTGGCATCACGCCAATCTCCCTACGACTCACCGCCACCCCCACCCCCAGACAGGCCTAATATACATTGGCTGAATTGAGGGTGCAGTCAGGCCGAAAACGGGGTGAAGGGAAAGGCCACTTGCCCATGAGTGGTGCCCCAGTCCCCGCCCCCCTGCTGGGTCCCCAGAAGCTGGCTGTCTGGCTTTGCCCCCAGCAGGAGGCTGGAGGGCTCCTCTCGGGAGAAACTGACCTGGCTGGGAGAAAACATCATGGAGAAAACATCCTGATCACCTGCAGGAGACTCACCTGTTCATCTGCCCTGCTCCCAGGCACGGAGCTTCCTGTCACCTTTCTTTACTTTGCCACTCGACAACATGAAATCTCAGCCAAGGACAACTGGGCACCAAAGGAAAGTCAGGCCTAAAACCAACAGAGAAAAAGAGCTCCAGGAAAACAGAGACAAGGCAGGGAGCAGGGAAAATCTTTTTGTTTCGTTTTGTTTTGTTTTTGTTTACAAAATATTTTAATTTGGGGCATATGCTTTTTTGTTTCTTTGTTTTTGTTTTTGTTTTTTAATTCAGTTTTATTGAGATATATTCACATACCGTACAATCATCCATGGTGTACAATCAGCTGTTCACAGTACCATCATATAGTTGTGCATTCATCACCCCAATCTATTTTTGAACATTTTCCTTATACCAGGAAGAATAAAAATAAGAACTAAAGATAAAAGTAAAAAAGAACTCTCAAATCATTCCACTACCACCTCCATCCCACCCTATTTTTCATTCACTTTTGGTCCCCATTTTTCTACTCATCCATCCATACACTGAATAAAGGGAGTGTGAGCCATAAAGTTTTCACAATCACACTGTCACACCATGTAACATCAGGAATCAAGGCTACCGGGTTGCAGTTCAACAGTTTCAGGTATTTCCTTCTAGCTATTCCAGTACACTAAAACCTAAAAAGGGATATCCATATAGTGCATAAAAATGCCCACCCGAGTGACCGCTCGACTACATTGAAATCTCTCAGCCATGAAACCTTTTTTTTTTTTTTTCATTTTGCTTCCCACCTTTGGTCAAGAAGATGTTCTCAATCCCATGATGCCAGGTCCAGGCTCATCCCTGGGAGTCATATCCTTCATTGCCAGGGATATTTAGAACCCTGGGAGTCATGTCCCACATAGTGGGGAGGGCAGTGAGTTCACCTGCTGAGTTGTCTTAGCTAGAGAGAGAGAGGGCCACATCTGAGCAGCAAAGAGTTTCTCTGAGAGAGACTCTTAGGCACAATTATAAGCAGGTTTATCCTCTCCTTTGCAGTAACAAGCTTTATAAGGGCAAGCCCCAAGATCAAGGGGGAAAACTTAAAAAAAAAAAAAAAAAAAATCCTCAAAGGAAGAGAAGTTGTCGCATCCATAAAACAAGAACAAAATGCTATGATAAAGGAACATCCAGAGAGCCAGAAAGAACTAAAAAAGATGATAGCTGAAATAAAAACTTCAATATAAGCTTTGGAAGAGAAGGTTCAGGAAATATCCCAGAAAGACAAAATGATTGAAAGTATGAGAGAAAAGACAAAGAGAACTGTAAGATTATTCCACTAGATACAACATCCAACTTTAATAGGAGTTAAAGAGAGAATAGAGAAAATGGAGGGGTGACATTATCAAAGACAGACTCCAAGAAAAAGTTCCTAAAACTGAAGGTCATGAGCTTCCATCTTGGAAAAGGCTAAACAACTGCTTGTCTTAGTTGTAGCAAATCCCCCCAACACTTAGTGGCTGTGATGGGCAGAATTCTAAGGTAGCCCCAAGATTTCCCTCCACAATCCCCAGGACTGTTAATAGGGTAGATTTTAGTCCCCTTGGGAAGGTCCCTTAACCTCTCTGGCCCTCAGTTTTCACATCTGTGAAATGGGAGAGTGGAGGCACCCACCAGAATAGGACTGAAATGAAATAAAAGTAACATTGAAGGACCCGGCACATTGGTCAGGTCTGAGTGTGCAGAATCTTATTTTCCCCCATTCTCGAATCTAATATCTAGCCCTGAAATGTGCCCAGGACCCCTGTGCCCAACCAAGAGGGACCCAAAGCAGGGGCTCAGGGAGGGTCTGTGGGCCTGAATCGAGCTGTCGTGCGGACCCCGCTCTTGCCCTGAGCTCTGAGGGACGTTCTCCTCCAGGGTCCCTCCTGTCACCTTCTTCCTCCTCCTCACAAAGGTGTGTCCACTGGGGCAACCCTTGGCCCTGCTCCAAGCCTCCAGGCCTCCCTCCTGTCACACGCCGCCATCCAAGAACACAGAGACTCTGCAGAGGTGTCAGAGGGAGGGGCCCTCTGGAGTCTGGCCCCGCACCAGGCCTCAGCCGGTAGCTCCAAGAGCCCAGGCGTGAAAGGGGAAAGGGGGTGACCCGAGGTGGGTGCCGGGCTTTGAGTCCTGACCCTGCAGTTCAAGGCCTGGAATCTACCAGCTCTGAGTTAGAATTCAGTCAAGGCTCTTTGTGGCGTGTGGCCTGGGGCAAGTTCCCCTCCCTGAGCTCGTGCAACCCAGCGGGAAAACGGGAATAAAACTCTTTTTTGGCACTGGGTTCCCAGCAGCAAACAACGCAGACCAAGTCTCTTGCCCTCGAGGAGCTTCCAGTCTAGCAGGGAAAGAGACAGATTGTAGCCTAGTGAGTAACAGCGAGTCACATGGAGACAAAAAGCAGGCAGGTGGGTCGGAGGGTGCTGGGGGGTCAAGGAGAGCCTGTCAGGGAGCAGAGAGTGAAGGGGGTGAGCGAGCCATCTGGATGTGGACAGGGCCTCCCAGGCGGAGGGAGCACCAGCAGGTGCAGAGGGCCTGAGGCAGGACCATACCCGAAGCAGCGTGAGTGATGGGGCAAGAAGTGGGGGGCGAGGTCAGAGAGGTGGGTGGGATCAGTCACGTGGGGATTTGGGCATCTTCGACGGCGGTTTGGCTTTAACTCAGAGTGAGATGGGAGCACGGGAGGCTTCCGGGGAGCCACTGGGAGGATTAAAGGAGTTAGTTCACGTAAAGCACTCAGCGGACCTGGCACAGTCAGAGCTTAGTAATGGCTGGCTATTACTATTACTGTCTTGTGTTGTTATTGCTATTGTTTAAGGAAATAGGAGGTACATTGGAAAGTATAAAAAGCAGGCAGGATACAAACTTTCACTGCCTGACAGCTTTTTAAATGCTTTCATCTTGCCATCTGTTCTAGTTTGCTAATGCTGCTTGAATGCGAAATACCAGAAATGGATTGGCTTTTATAAAAGGGGGTTTATTTGGTTACACAGTTACAGTCTTAAGGCCATAAAGTGTCCAAGGTAACACATCAGCAATCAGGTACCTTCACTGGAGGATGGCCAATGGTGTCCAGAAAACCTCTGTTAGCTGGGAAGGCACGTGGCTGGCGTGTGCTCCAAAGTTCTGGTTTCAGAATGGCTTTCTCCCAGGACATTCCTCTCTAGGCTGCAGTTCCTCAAAAATGTCACTCTTAGTTGCACTTGGGGTATTTGTCCTCTCTCAGCTTGTCCAGAGCAAGAGTCTGCTTTCAACGGCTGTCTTCAAACTTTCTCTCCTCTGCAGTTCCTGTGCTTTCTTCCAAGTGTCCCTCTTAGCTGTAGCTCCTCTTCAAAACGTCACTCACAGCTGCACTGAGTTCCCTCTGTCCGTCAGCTCATTTATATGGCTCCAGTGACTCAACTTAGACCCACCCTGAATGGGTGGAGCAACACCTCCATGGAAATTATCCAATCAGAGTCATCACCCAGAGCTGGGTGGGGTGCATCTCCAAAGAAACACTCAAAAAAATCTAATCAACACTGATAACGTCTGCCCACACAAGATTAAATCAAGGATAATGGCATTTGGGGGACACAATATATTCAAACTGGCACACCATCATTAAGCGTTAACCTGCAAAAGGTAGGCTTGATTTCCTCATTTTATGCATCAGCGACCTAAGGCCCAGGGAGGTTAGAAGACTTGCCTGGTGTTGGAAGGGGGCAAAGGGCAGAGCGCAACTCACCCGAACCCAGGTGTTCTGAATCCGAGATGCACAGGCTGCCAGCTCGGCCGTTGGGGTCTCCTTGGGGGAGGTGGGAAGGGTGATGGGTCCTGTTCAAAATGAAAGGCAGAAGCCTGGGGGCTGCCCCTGGGCCACCTGCTCCTGAGACCACTGAGGAAATCCTGGAGCCCCGGAGTTCTGACCTGGCCTGGGAGGCCGAAAGAGGCCCTGGGCATCACAGACGATGTACCAGAAACCCTGATGTAAATCAGCCTAAAGAATCTGGAAATGTAAAATCTTCCTCAACGTGGTGTAGGACTAGGGTGGGATTCCAGGCTGGTTGATTCAGCAGCTCCAGGAGCTCCCTTCCGTGTCTCTGCTCTGACATCTCGGTGTTGGTTTCACCTGAGGCGGGTCCTGCTGGCCAGTGCTGTTCCAGGCTCCACGTCCAGATACAGAATCCAGAAGAAATAGACACCGTCTCTTTCTGGAGCTCCCCCTTAGGAGGAGGGAAAGCTTTCCCAGAACTGCTTCCTCCCCTGACCCCTACCAGCTTTCCTCATGTCTCCTTGGCCAGAATTGGATCACCTGCCCATCATTGAACCAGTCACCGACCAGGGACTGAAACTTACTTTACTGACATGGAATGAGTATTCTGGGGTGGTTTGTTACATAGCAATAGCTAACTGATACAGGGAGTCAACAGCTTTGACCACTTATGTAGTCATCACTCGTTAGAGGCTAGGCCCATTGTAAAGGCAGGAAATGTCATTCATTCATTCATTCATTCATTGAATACATCCCCTTACCTACTCTGCACAGGTGCTGTGTTCAATACAGGAAACCCAGAGACGAATAAGGCCTGGCTCCTGCCCTCAGAAGTCATGTCTGGGAGGGTCATCGGGTTGTAAATTGAAGCTGACAGCCCCCCAAAGCCCCCTGGTGGCTCCCCACTACCTATGGAGCAGGGTCTGACCGAGGCTCTGCAGACCAGCCTCGTTCCTCCCCATCCCTGCCCCCTGCCCTCCCCAGGCCCCACACTCCCTGCCCCTGGGCCTTGGCACCTGCTGATTTCTGCATCTGGGCTGCTCTGACTTATGACTATTTCCTTGAGACCCTGCTCAGGGGTCCCCTCTCCTAGGGAGCTTTCTCAGAACCACCCCCACCCCAGCCTGGGTCGGGAGCCTCCTCTGAGCTCCCAGGTCCGCCTGGGCTCATCTGCCCGAGCCTTCGTCACACCGTATTGTGACTGTTTATCCACATAGTGAGTGCAGCTGCCAGCTGCCCAGCTGTGGAAACTGAGGCCCAGGGGCTTAGTCTGCTGGGGCTGCTGTAACAAATTCCACAGATGGGCTGGTGTCAGCAAGAGCAATTTCTTGTCTCCAGTTCTGGAGGAGGACGTCTGAAATTGAGGTATTGGTGGGGCCAGGCTTTCTCTTAAAGGGGAGAGCCCCCTCCAGCCTCCCCCTGGCCGCCCATCCACAGCATCCCACGGCTTGTGGCGACGTAGCTCCATCTCCACCCGTCACCTGTCTCTCCCCGTCTCTCCCTTACTGTGTCCAGATTTCCCCTGCTTCTAGGGACACCAGCCATACTGGGTTAAGGGTCACCTCCTAACAACATCCTCAAAGACCCTATTTCCAAATAGGTTCCTCCTCCCAGGACAGGGGTTGTCTTTAGGGGGAACACGTTTCAACCCCTAACACCCAGAAGAAAGGGAGAGTTAAGGCCACTCAGGAAGCTGCAGGCAGAGCTGGGGGACAGCCCGGGGCACTCTGGCTCCCGCCTGCAGTCTTTGCTTCTTTCCTTTCCTCAGTGCCCCAACCCCCGGGGACTGGGTATGGCTGTCCAGTGGGGGAGAGGACCTCTGCTCTCCCGCCACAAGCCGGGTCCTGGACTATGATGACATTCCGGGGACATTCTCCCAGGAGCCTGCACTGGGACGGCCGCCCTCCCAGGGCCTCCCAAGGGAGCACGACAGATCCCCAGACGAGGCTCTGCAGCCAGGAAGGGACAGAGCGGTGATTCGAACCCAGAACTCCCTGCACCCAGCCTCGAGCGTCCTCCCTGGGCTGGGGGGCAGAGTCCAGCCACAGTGAGAGGGGGGCAGGGAGAGACCGCCGGGGCGGGCGGCTTTGGTGGGGCGGTGGCAGTCTGGGGGAGCAGCCGATGTCGGGGAACCTCGGAGGCAGGAAGAGGCGGAGCAGAAAGTGAAAGGGGCTGGCGCCAAGAATAGCTGCGGGTGACAGAAGCTGGGGACAGAAGCCGGGGACTAAGAGGCGCTAGCAGAAAGAGAAACCAGGGCGCCCCCGGCAGGGGAGGGGAGGCGGCCCCTGGGCCTGGGGCACCGGTGGGGTCTGCGGTCAGGTTCCTGCTAAGCCATGGGCCCCCAGGGTGCAGGGCCCCCTTCTCCCACCGCACCCACTTGGTGGGCTCCGGGTGGACGCTGCTAACCGTGGATCTGGGTGCCGGGAGGGCTTCCCATCTGACTTTCTCTGCCTTCCACATGGTGTGTGTCTGTGACAATGAGTTTTTAGGATCTGGAAAATGAAAAGGCCCATGAGACCCAAAAAGCCTGTGAAACAAACCAGTGTTGGAAAGAGAAATCTACTAACTAGCACCGTTGTCCTTGGCGGTCATCGCCTCGAGCAGCAGCTAAGCAAGCAGGCACCCGCCTGAGCAAGCCACGTAACCTCTCGGGGCCTCTGTTTAATCATGTGTCAGCTCCTTGGTGGGGAGTCAGGAATTCGGCTGGGAGAGTAGACACAAAGCACATGCAACAGAAAGCCTCAGAGGAGGTGCACAACGCACACCCTTGCTTTGTTACCTGTCACCCGCAGACAGCCAAGTGCACACCTGGGCTGTGTGATGCCAACGGCCTAAGAGCAAGGACTTGGTTGGTTTGCTTCTGTGTTTCCAGGTGCCCAGCTCAGTGCCTGGCACACAGCAGGTGCTCAATAAGCATTTGTGGTAAGAAGGAGGGGAAGGAGAGGGGAAGGAACGAAGGAAAGAAGGAAAAGAAGGGGGAGGGGAGGGAAGGGACGAAAGGAAGGAAGGAGGGAAGGAAGGAAAGGAAGGAGCAAGGGAAAGAAGAGAAAGAAAGAGAGGAAAGGAAGGAGGGACAGAAAGAGAGAGAGAAAGGGGAGAGACGGGGAGGGAGAGGAGAGGAGGGGAGGGAGGGCTTTCACCCAGGGCTCTCCCAGGTGTAGACATCCATCTGTTTCTCCGAATTTTATGCTTTGATCTCATTGCCATGCATCCCTTGAGTTAGTTGGAAAAAAAAATTGTTTTGGGGGAAAGGCGAGTGAGGAGAGCTTTCAGGGGACGCTGTGGGGCCGGGAGCCCCAGAGCACAGCTCCCCCGGGCCGGGACTGGGGGGAGGCCGCCGTGCCGCCGCAGGCAGCGAGGGGGAGGCGACAGGAAACTCGAGGACAGGCTGTTCCTCGCCTACCGAGAACTGCCAGGCGACAGGACGTGCTGTTCAGGACTCAGACCTGGGTGGCCCCGGCCCCGCCCGCCCCAGGGGAAGTGTCAGTGGCCCCGGGGTGAGGAGAGACCCTGCCCTGGCCTGGGGACCTTGCGGGCCCCTCTCTGCGCTTCGAGGAACTCCGCTGCTTTCCAGGAACGCCTCCGGAACCGGGACAGGGAGGGGAGGGCCGCCCCGCTCAGCCGCGTGGCATTGGACGTGCCTTTCACCTCTCTGAGCCCCGGCTTCCTCACCCGCGGGGCGACAAGACTGGGCACCCTGTGCGGGGCTGGCGGGAGGTTAGGAGTGAAGCCTGAGTTTTTTGTTTGGCCATCGATTGTCTTTTCATTATGATGATGATAAAATACATATGACGAAAGTCACCATTTTTTCGTTTTCAAGTGTGCAGTTCAGTGGCATTTAGTACATTCCCACCATCACTGTCTGGTTCCAGAACCTTTTCATCACCCCAGAAGGAAACCCTGTGCCCATTTGCAGTCACTCCCCATTTTTCCCTCCCCTGGCCCCCGGTGACCCCAAATCTGCTTTCTGTTCCTATAGATTTGCCTCTTATGGACGTTTCATAAAAATGGACTCACCATACGTGGCCTTTTGCATCTGGCTTCTGTAACTTAGCAGAGCATCTCCAAGGTGCATCCGTGTTGTAACACTCAGGCCTTCATACCTACCGTCAATTAATTTTTAAAAATGATTCTTAAAAATGTTTATTGCCAAATAACCTGGGAACGGCAACGTGCACGTAACGTGAGTGTCCAACCTGTTCAGTTTTGACATCAGGCTGTGCCAGTGGAATCAGCACCCAGATCAAGATAGGGGACATTTCTAGCATTCTGGAAGGTTCTCTTGTACCACCCTGCCCTTCCTCCCTGCTAGAGGTAGCCGCCGTCCTGCCTCCTATGGCCATTGATGATCTTCGCCAACCACTTCAGACGAGTGGGATTGTACAGTGTGTGCTGTTTGGCATCTGACTTCTTTTAACCAAGGTGATGTCTGCGAGCTTCCTCCACACTGCCACACATAGTAGGGGCTCCCGCCTCTTCATTACTGAGTAGCACTCCATTACCATGATCCGTTACCATCAGCCACGGTCCATTCTCCATTCTCCATTACCCATTACCCTTGTCTGTTGTCCACTGTCCATTGTCCATCGCCCACTGTCCTGCTGCTGGACCTTCAGGGTGTCTCCAATCTGCGGCTCCGTGTGCAATACTGCTGCGGGCACCCTTGGGCATGTCTTCCTTGAACCATTTCTCTCGATTAAATACCCAGGTGTGGGGTGGTGGGGTAAAGGGTAGGTGACCAGTAGCTTTTCAAAAGGGTGGGACCAGTTTACATTCCCACAGCGGTGCATGAGGCCTGGGTTCCACCTGGCCGGCCCTGCTGGATTCAGTCCTCCGGGGGTGGGGTGGGGGGTGGGTCACCCCTTTAGAGGAAATGAATACACTGGCGAGGGAAAACAGCAAGATCCAGTTCTGCACGAATTCTGAAGCAAGGCGGTCCTCATCACTCAATGAGTTGGTCACAGCTGCTGGCGCCTCTCAGTAATTCCCAGGCCAAAGCTGGGCCAAACGCAGGACAAGTTCTAACACCTCGAACCCTCACAAACAGCTCGGGAGGTGCCCCCGGCCGTTACCCGGGTTTACTGCTGTGAAACTGAGGCACGGAAGAGGTCACGTTGCCCGTCTAAGGCCACACAGCTGAGTTTGGGGTATTTCTTTAGAGCTTGATTTCAGGAAGAAGAGAGCGTCCCCCCTTCACCCCACACATCCACTCACACCCACCACACACACACACACACACACACACACACACACACACACACACTACATGCACACTCCCACACCCCACACTACACACTCACTGCACCACACACTTCACACACTCACATCTCACATTCACACACACCACACCCTCACACACACCACACACTACACACCAAATACTGTCACACTCGACACTTTCACACACACACAGCACACCTCACACATGTTACACACGCATACTCCCAAACCCTACACTACGCACACCCACACTGCACCCACACACCTCACACACTCACATTCACACACACCATACACCCTCACACACACACCGTCACACGTTACACTCACACACCACACACTTCACACACACTTACATGTGATACACCCAGACACCTCACACACATTCATACACTCACACACACCTACACATGCTGCACCCATACACGTCACACACCTGCACTCACCCACACCACACCCTCACACACACCACACCCTCTCCCACACTGTCCCACATCTGCTGCACACACCACACATCCTGACCCAGGTACTCACACACACATACACACCGCGTATACCCTTACACACACACACACACACACACACACACAAACTTTGGAGGGTGGAGCAAGGTCTGGGACACCTGCCCACAAAGGGGGCTGGCAGGCAAGCGGACACTGCTGCAAAGCCAACCCCCCATTCCCCCTCCCTTCTGTTCTAAAATCTGCGATGGGGTCCTGTGTAACAAAAGCCTCCAGCGGGCAGCGTGGCAACGTCCAGTTGGGCCCTGGGTGTTCCACTAACAGCCCCTCAGCCTGCAGCCTGCACGCCCCACACTCCGTGCCAAAAGCTCTTGCCGGATGATTTCCCCTGATCGTCCCAACGAGGCAAAGAAGCAGGACGCTATCCCCATTCCACAGAGGAGGAAACTGAGGCCCTGAGCAGGAAATCGCTTCATGCAAGGCCGCAGTGCTGGAGAGAGGCTGGGTCGGGCCCTTGTCAGATTGCTCCGAGCCCATCCCCCTGCTCACTCTGCATTGAGCGGAATGGCATTTCCCAGGCGGCCTTGCATCTGGCTTCCAGCCTGTCCAGCTGGTGGGGCATGGCGGGGGCTGGGTGGGGGGCAGTAGGGAGAAAGCGGAGCTCCGCCCTCTCTGGTTCTGCTGGCCTCTTTGGCTGCAGCTGGGACTTCTCGGTGGGGGAAAGTCCCTCTGTCTGTAGTCTGAACAGATTGACTGGGATTCCTGCTCCCCTCGGTGAGCTCCCCACTCCTGGGCTGGGGTTACGCTGTCTCCTCCCTGTTTCCTTCTGCCCCTGGGAGTGGTAGTGGCTCCCTGCTGCTAGTCCCTGGGTTGCCTTGTCACCCCCTTTGGCCTCATCATTCATGTGACCAATTCCTTGTATTCAATTTTCTCTGTTTGAAACACCTGGTGCGGTTTCTGTTTTCCCGAATGGACCCTGATGGACACGTGGCATCACAGGGATTTGAACCCAGATCATGTTACTCCTAAGATGGCAAGTTTGACCATTTTGCAACACTGCCCCTTACACCTTCCTTTGGAGTGTGCCTCCAGCTCCTCACACCTCCCTTTTGTCCAGTAGAGCCTAGCTGCAATACCATCCATCACCAGTGGGGGGGAGGCACCCAGCCAAGGAAATTCCAACCTATTTACCAGCAGGAAGTGCTTTGCCAGAATTCCAGGTTTAGAAAACACCCTCCTACTAAAGTAAGGCATATCATCTTTGATTTGTTAATCAAAGGCAGAGCTAACTGCTGGTAAATAAATTCTGGCCTGTTGAGATTCTCAATGAACAGAATTCCTGGCAAGAGTAGAGAACGTACATATTCCTCCCTGCCTTAACTACACCGGCAGGGAGAATAAATGCATAAGTTCCAAGAGAGGAATGCCAAAAATAGCTCCCAGAAGCTCTAGGCATGGAAATTCTGATTTAATCCAGTATATTCTTCAGTCCTAGAAATTTGTTATGATTGAACCTGTAGGTTTGGTAAAGTGAGCTACTTCCCTCCTTCAGCAGATACCCCCATGCCCGGGGTGGAGGAAGGGTCTAGAGTCAGAAAGCGCATCTCAGCTCTGTCAGTCACCTACAGTGAGGCCTTGTGCCAGTTGCTGAACCTCTCTGAGCTTTAGTCTCCTAATCTGTAAAGTGGAATGAAAATATCAGCCCCCAAGGGATTCCTGTAAGGCCTAAACAAGCTATGGTATGTGTTAAGGGCCTGATACAAATAAAAGCCACCCACATCCTTTCTTTCCAGTTGTCCACAGTTGTTTTCTCCTCCATGAAGTCTTCAGGTCTCAATGGGGGTGGTTCAGAATGTCTGTAGGCATGGATCAGAACGTTGTTCTTGTTCATGTCTGAATAATATTCCACTGTGTGGATAGACTACAGTTTCTCCATTTGTTGGTTGATGGACATTTGGGTTGCTTCCATCTTTGCTCTATTATGAATACGGCTGCTATAAACATTTGTGTGCACGTTTTTGTGTGGACACGTTTTCATTTCTCTCAGGTATGCATCTACGAGTGGAATTGCTGGGTCATATGGTAGCTCTATGTTTAATCATTTGCAGAACTGTGAGACTGTTTTCCACAGCACAATTTAACATCCCCATCAGCCATGTATGAGGGTTCCAATTTCTCCAAGTCCTCTCCAACACTTGTTGATTATAGCCATCCTAGTTGTTGTGAACTGGTGTCTCATTGTGGTTTTGATTTGCATTTCCCTTGTGACTAATGATGTGGAGCATCTTTTCAGCGCTTATTAGGCATTTGCATATTTTCCTTGGAGAAATATCTATCCAGATCCTTTGCCCGGTTTTTAATTAGGATATTTGTCTTTTTATAATTGAGTGGTCAAAGTGTTTTTTACATATTCTGGATACGAGTCCCATACCAGATTATATGGTTTGTGAATATTTTTTTCCATTCTGTGGGTTGTCTTTTCATTTTCTTGATGCTGTCCTCTGAAGCCCAAAAGTTTTTAATTTTGATGAAGTCCAAATTATCTATCATTTCTTTCATTGCTCGTGCTTTGGGTGTCATATCTAAGAATCCTTTGCCAAATCCGAGGTTGTGAAAATTTACTCCTATGTTTTCTTCTCAGAGTTTTATAGTTTCAGCTCTTGCATGCAGGTCTTTAACCCATTTTGAGTTCATTTATGTATATGGCATGTTTTACTCTTTTGCATGTGGCTGTCCAGTTGTCCCAGCACCGGTTGTTGGAAGACTACTCCTTCCCCATTGAACAGTCTTGGCATCTTTGTTTAAGATCACTTGACCCCAGACACATGGTTTTCCTTCTGGACCCTCACTCCTATTCCACTGGTCTATAACTTCGCACATTGGTCTATCCTTGTACTGATGCCACATTGTCTGAATACTGTTGTTTGGGGTGAGTTTTGAAATTAAAAAATGTGAGGCATCCTATTTTGTTCTTCCTTTTCAAGAACATTTTAATCATTCTGTGTTCCTTGCAAATTCCGCAAGAACTTAAGAAATCAGCTCGTCAATTTCTACAAAGAAATTGGCTGGATTCTGATAGGGATTCTGTTGAATCTGTAGGTAAACTTGGGGAGTACTGCCACCTCAACAATAGTAAGTTTTCTGATCCATGAACACGGGATATTTCTTCATTTATTTAGACCTTCTTTCATTTCTTCAACAATGTTTTATTTTCAGAGTAGAAAAAAATTCACACTTCCTTTGTCAAATTTATTCCTGCATATTTTATTATTTTGGGTATGATTGTAAATGGAATTATTTTCTTAATTTCATTTTTGGATTGTTTGCTGCAAGTGTATCGAAACACAATCGATTTTCATGCATTGATCTTGTGTCCTGCAACCTTGATGAGCTTGTTTCCCGGCTAATCTCCTGGGTGCAGCCTCATGCGAGACCCCAAGCCAGAAAGACTCAGCTGAGACGTTCCCAAGTTCCTGACCCACAGAAACCACGTGAGATAATAAATGTCCATTGACGTTTACGACGCTAAATGTTGGGGTAATTTGTATGCAGCAATAGATAATTAGTACGGTATGTACAGTGCACTGCCACGCAAGTGAATGAATGAACTCTCTTTGGAAAGTAACACCAAGAAACTAGTATTAGGGAGGAAATAGTGGTTGGGAGACAGGCAAGAGGAAAGGAAAAAAGAAGAAAGGAGAGGAGAGGGGAGGAGAAGAGAGAAAAAGAGGGAAAAGGAGAGAGACCTTTTGGTCCCTTATACGTTTTGAACAATGTGCACTATTATCTTTTCAAAAAGATTAGCTAAATGTAGAAAATAAACAGAAACGAATAAAATGCTTGACACAGATTAGGCAACCCTCTGTGAGAAACAGCTGGGATTATTCATTCCACAAATATTTCTGAAACTGCCAGAAGCACCTCCCCTGTCCCTTTGCAAACATGTGGCTGAAATCTGCAACGTGGGTGGGTTTATGAGAAATAGGCAGGCCAGGGGTTGGAGAGTCGCCTAGGAGCTGCCCTGCAGGAGCTGTGCACCTGGGGGCAGGTTGCTTAACCTCTCTGAGCCTCAGTCTCCTTATCGGAGAAATAGGATAATTTTTGTCAGGAGGCTCCAATGCTCCAATGCAAGGAGATGGGCCAAGTGCTCAGCAGGAGGCAGGGCATGGGGTAAAGGTTTAATAGACGTGGCTTTTGTCCTGATCAATAAGGTTTAAGATCCTGCCCTGGGCTGGTGGGTGGCAGCTGTGGCTAAAGGGAGACCCGTGGACTGGCCTCCATCCAGAAGAAGGGGCATGGCCTCTCCTGGGCCCCAGGCTGTGCCCAGTGCTTTGCATCCCTGCATTTTCCAGAGTGGCCCGAGGACCCACAGCTAGGAAGGGGCAGGCCAGGGACCCAGTGGCAATTGTCCAACCCAGAGCCCACCGGCCACAAAGCATCCCTCCAAGGAACGGGAGAGATGAGGGGCAGAGGGAGGGGCTGCAGGGTCCCTGGAGGTTGCGGTGCCCTGGGCTTCAGTCCAGAGCTTGGCGCCTCTCACCCTGCTCTGCCAGGAAGGGGGTTTGGATGACTCCGCAGGGTGCCGGGCAGGGGTGGGGGACCCCAGGGAATTCCCCCTGGGAAACCTGGGCCTGGTAGAGCTTCTGTGTCAGGAAGCCCGGCTGAGGCTCCTAGGTGCTGCATCACCAGGGCAAGTCCCTTGTCCCCCTGGTTATCTCACCCCATCTGTCAAGTGGAGCAGCCTCTGGGCCCCCCGGGGTTTAAAGGCAGCCTGAGAATCAAAGCAGGAATTGGAGGAGGGGTCTCCGTCCTGCCCTGACTCAGAGGATAGCCGGAGGCTGGGCCTCTTGGGGGTGAGCCCCTGGGGGGGGGGGGCGTCCCAGCCCTGGCTGAGGGGAAAGGCTTGATCAGGGTTGGTTTGCTTGTGACTCACGCTTTCTGGGACCAGTCTTGTCCCCTGGGAGGCACTTGCCAAGAAGGGCCTGATCTGGGCCCTCTTTGCCCCTTGCAAATATCCAGGCCTCAGCCGTGCCCGGCAGCCACACCCCACAGCTGGGATGGGGAGCACACATGGGAGGGGGGAGCAGACCTGGGAGAGGGGAGGGGAGCTGGGCTGGAGGAGGGGGGCTTTTATCCTGGATGAACTGCATCTGTGCCCAGCCCATCACTGTCCTGCAACCCAAAGCTGACAGAGCAACTTGTCCGCCGGGACACCCCACACTTCTCCCCCTTGGGGCTGCCTGTCCACCCGCCCCATCTCGGGACCAGCCCCCCATGCACACGCCAAACCCTGGGCTCAGCCTTCTGTCTCCTTTCCTTCTCAGTCCCCAAACGTGATCAGCCACTGCCTTAGCGTAGGGTCCCTGAGGCAGACCCAAGTGAGGTGCACGGCCATGTGAGGTGTCAGCAGTTTTCCCAGGGAGGGAGCAGGGAGGAGGGGTGGGAAGGAGGCTGAGCAAGGACGAGCCTGAACTGGGACTCACTGTGGGGACAGTGAGGGCTGCCCCTTGGGGGTCCTGGGCAGGGACAGGAGAGTGGAGGTTTCACCCCCTTTGATTGGAATTCGCAGGCAGTTCTGGCTCTGTGGGTGCAGGCAAAGCTGGTTCCAGCAGCCAGGACGGTGCAAAGACGCACAGGTGGCAGCTGCTGGCAGCGAGGGCTTACCACGGGTGGAGGTGGGGGGTGGGGGCATATGGGTGGGCCCCCCGGAGGCCCTACTGCAGCCACCAAATGCTCTCGATTGAATCCCTACTTATTTCTGGAAAACTCCATCCTCAGTCAGCTCATATCTCACCCGGACACCCTGGAAGTCCCAATGACCTTCCCACATTGATCTATCATCACGTTTGTGTGATGGGTGTCTGGAAAGGGCTGTGGGCTTTTACAGGCCCCCCCAGAGGCAGCCGAGGCTGCAACCCCCAAGGGTGGAGGGGAGCCCACTTTGTGAGCAGGGGGTTATTGGCTCTGATTCACGTTTAGAAAGTTCCCTCTGGCTGCTGTGCGGGTCAGTGGTTTGCAGGGGCTGGAGGGAGGCGGGGGATGGGTGGACCTAGGGCTGGGGGCTCCGAGGAGGGGCCTTCCATCCCAGAATAATCCTCACCATTGCCTCAGGGAGCGCTCGGTCAGCTTGGGCAAAGAGAACTCCTGCTGGGTGGGAGAGGTGTCCCGATGTCCCAGGGCTCTAAGGGAGCGGCCAGGTCCCACATGTTCTGGGGGTGCAAGGGGAGGAGGAGGTAAAAGGTCCAGAGAAGGGGTGGGTTGCTAGAGGAGCCCCCAGCATCCCACATCCAGGAGTTGGGTTTGTTCACTGCTCTGCAAGGGGGTGGGGCTGGTCCCCTTATATGTGCCGCCCTGCCAGGGTCACCCGGCTGGGGGAGGGGTGGCTGCCACCCCGATGCCGCCTGCCCCCGCGGGACCCAGCCCCACCCTCCCAGCCTCGGCAAACCCTGCCCTGAGTCGGGCCCTGCCTCCCGGCCTGGGGCTTTCCTCAGCCTTCTCTCGCAGGGCTCGGCTCCGATTGTCCACATGGAATTGCTTCCCCCACGCTGATGAGTCTTCCTCACTGAGCTGGGATCTCGGGGGGCTGTTCTGGACAGTGGGGAGAGGAAGGGAGGGGGAGGCTGCGTCCGAGGACTTGCATGCGCCGGGCGTCCTGGTAAAAGCTGCGCTGCTCCTCCTCGTGTGAGGAGGCCACCGTTAGCACCCGGATTTCACAGAGGAGGAAACCGAGGCACAGCAAGGGCTTGTACCTGGCACACAGGCGGAGTGCATTAGAGTCCGGGCACCCCTCTTGGTTTTTAAGTTGTGTGATTTGGGGAAGGAGAAAAATCAAATCCTTATGCAACTGTGCATCCCAAGTTCTCATCTGTAATGTGGGAAAAGAAGCCTCAGATACTCTTCCCCCTTCCCGAAGGATGGATGGGGTGCAGGGGATTCCCAGGGACAAGGCCAGTAGTATTTGGGGATACGGGGGGGGGGGGTCACCTTACAGGGCCACGCTGACCTTGGACTTGGCACCCATCCACTGCTGCCCTCTGACCCTGACATTTCACCACCTTCGCCCAGCTCCCTCCCCACCGGTCCCAGCCAGGGGACTCCCGGGCTGGTAGTGGGGAGGTGGGTGCCCTGAATCCCCTCTCCCCATTTTCCCAACCCCTGACCCTTCCTCACATATTGCCAGGCTCATTTCTGGACAGAGGGGGCCCCCAGCCGTGTCCTCCAGAACCAGCGGTCGGTCGAGGGGCCTGTCTTGGCAGTGAAGTGTCATCCATAGACCTCAGCTCCGGATCTAAGTCCCGTCTGAAGGTCTGACGTGGGCTTGGCTGGGAGGGGCCCAGCCCCAGGTAATCCCTGCTGAAGAAACCCCGAGAAGCAGTAAGGGCTGTCCAAGGGCAAGGCTCTGGGGACCTGAGTTCAGGCCATCATGGAATTCAAACTCCAGCTTCTTATGGTCGTGTCAGGTCACCCAAACCTTCCGTGGCTCCCCATTGCCAGGCACACCAGGTCCCAGCTCTGCCTTTGCCACCCCCACAGCCACTGACTTCTTTCTGTCTTCTGGGACTATCTGCTGGGGCTATTGCAGTAGCCCCTCTCCGGGTCTCACCCCGTGTATTAGTTCCTCGGGGCTGCCGTAACATATTACCACAAACTGGGTGGCTCAAAACAATTGAAATATATTCTCTCACAATTCTGGAGGCCAGGGGCCCCAAATCCAGGGGTCAGCAGGGCCAGGCTGACCTGAAACCTGTAGAGGAGTCTCCTTCTCTGCCTCTTCCTGCTTCTGGTGTTTGCTGCAGTCCCTTGGCATTCCTTGGCTTTGGGCTGCACCCCTCCAATCTCCACCTGCACCCTCAAGGGCCGTCTTCCCTCTGTCTGTCTGTCTCTGTGTCCAGATTTCCCTCTTCTTATAAAGACACCAGTTATATTGAATTAGATTGGCTTCATCTTGACTAGTCACATCTTCAAAGACCCTATTTCCAAAAAAGGTCATGGTCATGGAACTGGCAGTTTGGACTTGAACGTGTCTTTTGGGGGGGACACAATTTCACCTGTAACACCACACCTGGACTAGCTTCCCTCCAGCAGCAGAGTGGATTTTCTAAACCACAATCTGCTCAAGTCACACCTCCAGTTAAACCTGCCACTAGACTAGCTCCCCACTGCCTGCAAGCTAAGACAGGCAGACGAGGCTTGTCCAGGGCCCAGCATCAGGGCTTTCTAAGAGCCCATCCCTGCCAGCACGTCTGACCTCGTTCTCCACCCCAAGCCTTCACATTTCTTGGACCGTCCCTGAACCTGACCCCAAGCTTGCATAGCTGTTCCCTGCATCCCCAATTACATCCCATCCTTCTCCTTCAAGGTTGATTCAGTGGTGTTTCCCGAGAAGAACTTCTGCATCCTCCAGGGTCCTTAGTGGCAAGCAACAGAAACAACCACGGTGCATTTAAACCAAAGAAGGAGGCACTGAAGGGTATTGGGGCACTCACGGAACCTTCAGAAGGCATCAGGCCCACAGGACAAAGCAAGCAACCCCGGTCCCTCCTCAGCCTGGTGAAGCCTGGGCTGCTTCACTGTGCCTGGGAGCTAGATGTTGCCGAGAGTCCTTCCAGAAAGTTCTCCATGACCCTTTCTTTGCAGGACCACTGGGTGCCTCTGATTGGTGAAGCCCAGGTCACATGGTCACAGCCTAGCTGCAAGGGAGGCTGAAAAAGTGGGGGGCTCCAGTGGGGGGTGGGCTCTTCCTTGCACCAAGGCTCATAGCAGGGGATTCCCTAAATGTGGGGAGGGGGTTCAGATGGTAGGGGGCACCGAAGATGAACAAAGCTTCTGTGTCTCTCTGACCCCTGGCATCAAATAAATATTGGGTCCTTCTGACATTCTGTCCTTAACACCTCCCTCGATGTCACCCTCCTTGTCCAATCCTCCATTAACCCCTGTTGGATATAGGCTGAACTTTCTAATTATGCTTATGTCTATCTACATTTCTGTATCTCCACCACCTTCTCTGTACCAGCTCCTCAAGGAGCCACCAGTCCAGTGGAGGAGACGGACACTAAAGGGACAAGGAGAGCCTGATGTGGTACTGTAATGTACTCCACGCTGTGCTGGAAGGACATGCAGGGAGCTGGGGGAGCCCAGAGGAGGCATCTGGTCCAGCTGGGGCAATCAGGAAGACTTCCTGGAGGCAGCAGCGCTGCTTCTTGAAGGATGAATGGGAGTTAGAGAAATAAAGGGAGGAAGCAGCATCCCAGGTGGAGGCAACAGCTCAAGCAAAGCCACGGAGGAGTGAATGGGTGGGGTGCCAGGGAGCTCTCTGGAAGTTCTGGTACCACTGGGGGTAACGCATGAGGCAGGGGAGCCAAGAGAGGAAGCTGCACAGGTGGGAAGGCCCCGATTATGGGCGGTTATGGGCTTGGGTTTGATGCCAGGTCAGGGGAGTGACTCCCCGGACAGCCTGGCCGAGGCTGGGAGGGGGCCCGGTGGCCGTGTCAGCCTGGGATCCGGGCTGCTGAGGCGGGCAGGGATGGGAAGAGGGATTCCGAGGCCCCAGCCATCCCCCAGCGGCAAGCAGGAGGAGACCCCCAGTCTGCCCCTGCCGCCGCAGTGTGCTGGGTGAGTGGGAGAGAGGTGAGACCCCGGCGAGTCCCCGCCCCAGCATCGTGTCCTCAGTTTCCTCATTTGTAAACAGAGGGACTGGTTGGGATAATGTTTGGGACAGGGGCCAGGAGCCAGCGAGGCCACCTCCACTTCCTGCCCCCTTTGCCCCACAGCCGGGAGGCACCTGGCGCCGGGGAGGCGGCGACAGCACGTGCAGGAGGCAGCGCCTTCCCACGGCAGCCCCTCCAGGTGGGCCGGGCAGGTGGCCCATCCTCCAGGTGAGGACAGAAGAGGGACTTCCCAGCAGTGCGGCCGCACAGATCCGGGCTCCAGCCGGGAAAGAAAAGGATCTGAGGATGCTCGAGGTTTCAGCATGGGCCCCCTCCCCCAGCCTCCACGATGCCGGAACGATGCCGTCGTTCCGGGAAGCCTGGCCCTGGAGAGGCCCCGGTTCTGCCCCCATTTGCATAGGCAGAGTCACAGGAAGCGGGAGTCGCGTTGCCTCATCGGCACGGCTGGGTCTGGCCGGGACAGCTCAGGGCTCCAGGCTCTGGGCTCGGCCAGGATGACACAGCCTGGGCAGCCGCCTCTGTCCCCCCAGGCAGCAGAAGCCCCCGCTGCGCACCTCGTTGGGCAGCCCAATAGGTGGCCGGACAGATGGCAGGACAACCCCGAGGCTGTCCCCAGGTCTCCCTGGACGTCAGACCCAGAGGCTCCAGGCAGCCCAGCTGCAGCCCCGGGGAAGGAAGGAGGTGGCTGTCAACAGTGACAGCTGGAGTTGAAGGGCATCACGCTATCCCGAGCCGTTCCGGTTCCCAGAAGTGACGGGGCAGATTTTCCTCCTCCAGGAAGCATGAACGTTGGCTGCCTGTCCCGCCTCTGTCCCCTGCCAGTTTCCCCCAGCTCCTTTCCGGAAAGCTGGGGTTTGATAGGAAGCCTCTTTCCCCGATGCCCCTCACCAGGTGCTGGTCACAGCTCAACTGCCCGGTGCGTGGAGCTGGGCTGGGAAAGCAGGAGCGCGGGGCGGCCTGGCTCCGGGGGTCGTGCCTCCACAGAGCCAGGTGGTCCCTCTGGGCCTCAGTCTCCCGTCTCTACAGCAGGACGCGTGTATCTACCTCTCAGGGTTGAGAAGAGGAGAAAGTGTACAGGAAGCAGAGGCTACGCCTGCCTTTCTAGAGCTCACATCCACCTTGGGTGGCAACGTGTGGGGCTTGTTTATGGCAGTAATGGAAAGAGAAAAACGATTTTTAAATTTTATGAAGATGTAGCATGGCTGCTGGAAGCTTAGCACCCCCCGAGACATCCTTGCAAGGCACAGCCCAAGCCGGGTTTGGATCCTGGCTCTGCCACTTGCTGGCTGTTTGCCATGGGGTGAGCGTCTTAACCTCCCTGAGCCTCAGTGTGTGCATCTGTAAAATGGGGATAAATAGTGGTACCTGCCCCTTAGGGTTTGCAGTGAGGATTGATAATGCATGAAAGGGAACTTGAGAGCAGAGAGGTGCAAGGCGAGGTGGCTGGGAGCGCACTGGGCGGCTGCTAAGCTCATCTCTGCAGCAGCCCCTGTGGAAGGAGCTGGGGCTCCAGGAATGAATCCTGGGTGGCTGTGGCATGGCCCTTGGAGAGGTCAGGGCTGAAGGCAGGAGCCAGAAGCCGGAGGTCCTATACGAGGGATCCAGAGAAAGGCTGAGGAAGGCACAGTCCTGGCCAGGACATCTGGGGAGGCTTCCTGGAGGAGGAGATGTCTGAGCTTGTCCCCAGGATCAACAGGGACCGAAGGGGGGAAGGCATCCAGGCCTGCAGCCATCGCACCTCTGCATGTGCGGAAGGGAGAGGCCACACCCCTTGCCAGGGCCCCCCAGGGAGCCTCCCCCACGGACCTTCCTGCCCCAGCAGAGTCCCCGAGCCTCCCCACCAGGGCTCTGCCATTCGCTCCTTCATTCAGGGTTCTTCAGCCCCCATCAGTGGGGACACCCCCTCCCCCAAACCATGGGGCTCCCCTCACCCAGATGAGGTGGGGCAGGGGTTTGGTGGGACCACATCTTGGTGGACCAAGCCCCAGCGTTTTCCTGGGGACACTGCTCTCTGTCACTCCTGCGGTTCACCAAATTTTCCTATCATCAAAACTAAAAACCTAAAAAGAAAAACAAAACAACCCTGGGCTGTAAAAATTAATTGCTTTTGAAAAAATCAGCAAAGATAGGCAAGCAGAACGAGGAGGATGCAACACTTGGAATTTTATTTAATGCACCCCCAAAGGTAGCTGCTGCCAGCATTTTAATATGCAGCCACCTCTGGGCCTTATTCTGTGCAAATGCTCTATCAGGGAATGACAGTGGGGTGGTAGCTCTCAAACTCTTGCAACTGCTTTTCCTTTAGTGATGCACCATGCACCGTGGGCATTTTCCAAGATCGAGCAATATTTCGCATCGCTATTTTAATAGGTGGGGATGGTCGAGGGTAGAGATGGACCGCAGTGAATTTAACCAAGTCTGCAACTTCAGCAAACATTTCCTGAGGCCGCCGAGGTGCGACCAAAGGAACAAGGGCCCGTGAGTTCTGCTCCTGACTGCAACGCCTAGAGCTGTGTGACAACTCTGGGCAAGTCACTCAGCCTCTCTGGTTCTTGGCTTCCTGCATGATGGGGAGCACAGAGGCCCCTGCTCCTGCATGAAACCATGTGCATGGGGCACTTCAAGGCAGTGCCCGCGGACAGCCAGGAGATGCCCGGTCAGCAGGGTACGGAAGGCTGCTGCTGTTGCTGCTTTATTATTATTATGACTCGAGCCAGGCCCTGAGCTCAGTCTGGGGCTCATGTGGGGCCATGTTTTCAGGTGGAGGGAGAGCGGCTCTGAGGCCTGAGACACCCCCTCCGCCATCTCCTTCCCTTGGGTTCAGGTCACCCTCTCACTGCATTCCCCTTTTCGTATGTTAATTGACACCCCAGGCCGGCCCTGCAGACTGCCCTTGGTGAGGACACCACTGGTGACAGAGGGACTCTCTGGACAGAGGGACAGATGGACAGAGGCACGACCACCTCACTTCCACAGAGGCCCCGGTGGGAGGGCAAGAAAGCCCTGAGCCTTCGATGGCTCAAGATCCCCAGGGACCAGACTCCCAGCCCGGGGGTCACCTGGGGAGGCAGCCCCCACTGCCAGCGTCCAGGGACACAGGTGCCGCTCAGCCCGGGCCCCTCTCACCACAGATCTCGGGGCACCGGGAAGGATCTTGGGGTGCTCCTGTCCCCTCTTCCAGGCCCCCAGCTGCTCCATGCCTCAGTTTTCTGTCGAATGGGGATGCTACTCTCAGGTAGACCTACAAGCGATCGTCATTTTTGCAGGTCAAAATGGAGCGGGGTCTTGGCAATTTCGTGGGGCTCCTGGCTGCAAGGACTAAGTGAGAGGCGCCCTCGGCGTGGTGCCTGGCTCGGTGGATATTCCGCTGTCATCACCATGATTTATTGTGCCAGGTGGGGTGGACAGCTGAGGCCAGCCCTAGGTACCCAGACACTCCGCCCAGGGCAGGGGGGACAGCGGGGCCACTCCTACTGTCCCCCGGGGCTTCCCAAGCCCTGCAGCCATGGCTAGGGGTCCCCTTGTCCTTCGGGCAAAGTTCCCTCTGAGGCCAGGTTGGGGCTGGGAGACCCTGCCGCTGGCCTCGCTCACAGGGCTGGATGCTGCCTGCTGAGTCTTCTGAGTCTCATTTCCCCCCAAAAGCCCTGACTCATTGCCAGGCCCGGGGAGAGGAACCGTGAGCGGCTGAGCCCAGAGGCCGGACCCCAGGAAGGGTGACTCAGCGGAATCTCGCAAGGGGGAGGGGTGGGGCTTGGCAGGAAATCGGGGTGTGGGTATAAGCCAGACAAGGGCGGGGAGCCCTTGCTTGACCTCTGAACTTTCCCCAAGCTGGCGCTGCCCGGAGCTGACCCGGGGCGGCTGCACCCTCTCTGCGGGGCTGGGAGGCATGTGGCTGAACTTGTCAGTCGCTGATCCTCTCGTGTGTCCATTCATTATATGGGCTCAGTCATGGGTGGCTCATGCCTGTGACACACGACCGGGGCGGCTCTCCATTCATTAGTAATAAGCTCAGCAACCATTTGCCGGGCTTGTCCTCCTTGCCAGCTGCTGTGCTACCGAGTTTTCTCATGAAATCCTCCCGACGCCTGGCAGAAAGGGAGACTATTGTGCCCATCATACAGAGGAGTAAACTGAGGCACAGGAAAACTCTGCACCATGTGGAGTCGGGATTTGAAACCAGGTCTGCTACTGTCTCTGGAAAAATTGGCACTGTTCAACCCCCAGAACCACCTTGCCTTCGCAAGCTCTGTCTCCTGGATGGGGTGGGGGGCCCGCCTCTGCATCCCTGGGATAGCTTGAAGGCACCCCAAGACAGCTTGCACCCCACGTGGTAAGATAACGGGTAGCTGGGTCAACCTCACTCCAGAGGGTGCCCAGCACAGACTCACTCTCAGCTCTTGGAGATTTGCCTTACCACCCCCTTGAGGCTACGTAAGATCCCCAAACCCTAACCCTCCCCTAACCCCCACCTCCCTGTCCTAGGAAGGCCAACACCCTCCCACCAGCTCTGGGGGACTTTTCAGAGACTTACGTCCTTGCGGCCTTGGTGGCTCCAGCTCCAGAATCTGCAGACTTCCATTTTCAGTTACCTTGCTCGTGGGCTCTGTTTGTTGCTCATCTCTCAGACCCTGGTGAGAAACTCAGGCCTTCCCTGAATTCCTCGAAACAAAACCCACACGGCATTTGTGAGGCAAGCAGGGGCCTCTGTAGACGTAGGTGCCACCAATTTCAGATTGACATTGATGTAAGGTAGCAGAGCTGCTACAAGCTCTGGTGCAGCCCGCCAGGCGAGCACACAAAACCAGCCGGCTACTGTGTCCACAGACTCTCCCTCATGGTGGATTTTCCCTGGTAGTTGGTAAGTTTTATTGTGAGCTCATTTTCAGCAGGGAGATTGCGTGTGGTGTGTGTGTGTGTGTGTGTGTGTGTATGTGTGTGTGCATCTTTGGGGACATCCCGTATGCCTCAGCAGGTGGGAGTTGTCCTCCAGGGGAGTTGTCGGGTTTGCTTTGGTTGAGGCTCCAGGGGTTCTAGGAACCGGGGACCAGCTTTCATATGAATGTCTTAGCTTGAGGTTCCAGCAGGCCAAGGCAGTAACAGATGCAGACCTCAGCCCCTGGCCCTGCACACACCCAGGCCTAGGGCTTCTCCCCCTACCCAGCGCTCTTGGCAGAGACAAGCCTGGGGTCGTGTCTCTGGACAGAGTGGAGTCCCCTTTCATGGAGTGGGCAGAATTCCAGCTGCTGTTTCCCTCCACGCTAGATCGAGGCAGGGCCCCCGCCTAAGGGTCCTATCCAGTCCCCCCACCCCCACCCCCACCACACACATGCACATGCCCACTCAGCCTCTCTCACTTCCATTCTAGAGCAATGCCCCTCTTTATTGCTGGCCCCTGGGAATTTGCTTTTATTTCGTTTGAGCTTATCAACACGTATTTTTAAAGAAGATAGTTCTATGTATTGTATTTGACACCCCTAAAGTCTCCCCAGGGCTTCCCAAGTCCAGGCCCCTTGAAACAGCTCTGCATGCCCCACATGCAACTTCATTTAATTTGCACAGCTCCGGGAAGGAGGTCAGATTGCATCCCTGATCCAGGCCAGGAAACTGAGGCACCGAGAGGGCAAGTTCCGCCAGGACAGGGGCACGTAGAAGTCCTGCCAGGTCGGGTGGGGAGGGGACGCTGCTCCTGCTCATCCCTGCCCCCACCCCTGGGGCCCACACGCTGCAGCCAGGAAGGCTGGGTGTCTCGGGCGGCCCCTTTCCTTGCCTGGAAGCCAACACATGTTGGGACACGCCTGACCGTGTCACGTGTGCCCTCAGGTAATGACAGAGCGGGGCCTTTCCTTCTAGGAACCGGATGCCTGGAGGTTTCCTTCAAAGAAGTGGGCAAGGCCCTGCCTACCGCAGGCCGTTCCCAGGCTCGGGGCAAAGGTCTCTGTGCCCTTGGCCCTCCCTGATGACAAACCGATGTCCATTATCGAGGCCCCACGTGGGCCAAGGTTGGGCAGGTGGCACGGCTGTGCGTCCTGGTTTGCCCATGATTGTGGGGTGAGAGCCTGGGCTCTGGGGTCAGAGGCGCTGCGTCCCAGCCCCACCATGCCCCGGGCAGCAGTGGGACCCTCGGTCTCCCCACCTGTACGGTGGGGCTGGTAAGAGCACCCACTCCACGGGGCATGGAGGTAAAGCACTTGGCGTCTTCCTTTGCTAATGGCTCTGGGGTTCAGCATCCCCCTCCGTGAAATGGGGAGATAACTGGACCTCCTTGTGGGGTTGGGGACCAGAGGAGTGAACCCTTGTGAAGAGCTGGGGTCAGGGCCTGCTCACTACAACACGGCGACCTCCCAGATGCACAGCAGCCTGCAAGTTCACAGTCACGACGTTTCCCTCCGAGGGCCCAACCCCGCTCCTGCTACCCTTGGTTTCCCTACATCTCTTTCGGGCCAACTCTTTTGATTCAAGACTCTCATTTTGCAGTGTCTTTCCACCCCAGCCCTCTTCCCAGGGGTACATCCTGGTGGGAGAGAGACCTTCTGCAGGGTCCCTGCCTGGCCTTGGGGGCCCCAGGCTGGCATCTGCTGAGCGGTGGCTGGTGCGGCTGTGGGGCTCAAGTCTGGCAGTCCTTCTGGGGCGTGGGAGGCATCACCAGGGCCCACTGGGGGGTCTGGCCCTCCCCTCCTGCCAGGCGCTTGTCCCCTTGCAGGCTCATGGGCCTTGCCTTGGCCAGTGAAGGTGAGCAGAGCCATGTGTGCCCTCTGACTTCAAGGCCCCAGGATCCCTCCTCCCCTCAGTTCGGGATCCACCTGCCCATCGCCCCTCATCCAGTCTGACTCCCAGGCCTCCCGCTCCTCTGGGCCTCTGCCTTCCACCTGCCCCCTTTGCACTCCTTGGTGTTAGACAGTCCCTGTTTTTGCTGTGGCTTTTGTTCCTCATGGCTTTTCCTCATGGTCCTAAAATGGCTGCCTCAGCCCCATATAGCACATCCTCACAAGAAGGATGCAGGTAGGGGAAAGAACTTTCTCCTCCAGGGTTTCTCATTTTCCAAGGAGTTTATATCTCACTGACTAAAACGAGGTCATGTGTCCACACCTGAACCCATCACTGGCTGGGTAGCAGACGGCTCTGATCTCTCCCTCAGTGCTGAGCTCAATGCTGGGGTACAGAACTGGGGCTCTGTGGGCAGAGGACAAGCACACATGCCCACTGGGAAGGCACCCAAGGGTGACTTCCCCCAAAGACATAAACACAAAGAAGCAGCAGGGGTACAGCTGAGAGGCTCCCAAAGCCCAGCAAGGCTTGGAACTTCTTCCTGAGGACTTGATGTTCAAGCAGGGCTTTTAAGCATGTATAAGAGTTTGCCAGGCACAAGAAAACAGCCCAGAGCAGGAAATAGCAAATGTCCAGGCAACGAGAAGAGTTTGGAGGTTGGGGCGGAGAGTTTGGAGACGTAAACAAATCATCAAGGGATTCAATTGCCAGGCAAAGGGCCTTGGATTTAACTCCTAAGCCACCGTTCCTCGTTAGTGGACAGTCGAGGAAGGACTCAAGTCATTCAAGTACCCCCTGTGTGGATTAGCCATGGCTGAGTGCTATTATTTAATTCATTGATTTTAAAGCCAACACTCTCAAAAGCTAATTTTATTTTTAAAGGACATGCCACGATTCTGCCACAGGTGGAACACCAGTCTGACGAGTGAGTGACTAAATAAATGCAACAAAAATGCAACAGACCATCAGTTCTAGCTCCAGAGGTTGCCTGTTCATGACTTGAGATCTGCTTTCTTTTGTAATAAAGGGGAGATTAGCAAATGTTTGAATCGCTGTTAAAAATCGACCAAAGGGGGAAAAGAAAGCTAACAAAATAAGGTTTCAGTGGCTAAGAGATTTCAAATAGAGTCGAGAGGCTGTTCTGGAGGTTTCTCCTATTGCAAACTTCAGCTAGTTATGCCAAATGGCCACAGGCTGTCAAGCCCAAATCAACAGTGTTCCCTAAAAATCCTAAAAAATACCCAGGTCCTTACTGGAGACATTTTAAAAGTTTCACTCACTAAGTTTATTTCTCAGAAACTTAAATCCTCCAGAGTGTTCCTATGCCAGATAAGTCCCAAAACCCAGAGGCAACAGCCTCTTCAAGAACATCATCCAGATGCAGCCCCCTTCCCCATAATGTCGACACCCCTGTTCAATATGAACAAGTCAGGGTGGTTACTGCCCAGATATCCCTGAAGATTGAGACAGTGATCAAACAAGAGAGAGGGGTAGCAATAGACAAGACAGGATTTAACAAAGGATTACAAATACAGAATCTTTATATAAATATGTACATTTTTTAGTCTCTAGGGTATTAGAACAGCCAAAAGGAAATAACTGACTAGTGGAACCGGAACCCAAATATTCTTTGAAATTTGCTCTATAACAACTTGTTAAACCATACTTTGAAAGTTACCACTTTTCTGTATGTATGCTATATTTCACAATAAAAAATTAAAAAAAAAAACAGGGAGGGGTTCTTTTTGCCATCACTGAAGGACTGAATGGGAATCTTTGGGGATGGCATTGCACCCCCTGGAAGATGTGTTGATGTCCTAACTCCCCTCCCCCATCCATTTGGAAATAAGGGTCACTGCAGAACAAATGAGTTAAAATTAGTAGGGTGGGTCCTTAATCAAACACAGCTGATGTCCTCTTAGGACAAGAGAAATGTGGACACACGGACGAGTACGGGAGGGGAAACCGAGAGGGGAGTGATGCGTCTACAAGCCAAGGAATGCCACCGGTTCCAGAAGCTGCCTGAAGCTTGGAGTGAAGCCTGGGACAGAGTCTCCCTCCCGAAGGAGCCGCCGCTGCTGACATCTTGGTTTGGCCTTGTGGCCTCCAGGACTGCAGGGAACACATTTCTGCTGTTTGAAGCCACCAGGAGTGTGGTACTTTGTTATAGTGGATCTGAGAAACAGATATGAATGGAAAAGGGGAATTGTTCTCTTTCCTGGAGACTGAGGTTATGTGAGCCACCCCACCTGGGCGCACCTGGGGAAACCTACCTGGGGCATGGAAGGAAATTTTAAGACGGGTGGAGAGAGATTCTGAAAGGTCCCTGGGAGGGGCAGGGCAGGGTGATGTGGCCATGCTCCACGGAGGGTAACGATTTCCATAACCTCACAGGCTGCCACCACTCACCTGCCCTCCCTGGACGCAGTGTGGGCAGAGGACCTGGTTTCGAATCCTGCCATCAAAGGTTACTGCCTCTCCCCTGCCTCAGCTGCCTCCTCTGGGAAACGGGGCCGTCTCCCTGCTTTGCCAGGGGCCCAGGGAAAGAGGAGGCACGTTCCGAGGGGCAGGAGGCGGTGAGAACCACAGCTGCTATGGGAAACACGGGTGCAGAGGCTGTGAGGTGCCACGATCGGAGCCAGGGCGGGGCCTGCAGGCAAGCCCACCCACCAGGCCAGGCCATCCCAGGGCTTCCACGCTGGGAGGGAAGGGTTCGGGCTAAGCTGGCTCCAGCCTCTACTCACCAGCTTTCTCTAGGGTTCTGGGTGCGGGCTCGGGAGCAGGGCTGATGGGTATGAATCAGTTCCACCTCTGTTTCCTAGCTCTGTGTCTTTGGGCGAGACATAATATCTCTCTGTGCCTCGGTTTCCTCTTCTGGAAAATGGAGGTTCTAATAGTATGTACCCACCTCACAGGGCAACTGAAAGGATTAAATGAGATAGGTGATGAAAATACGCTTAGCACAAGGCCTGACGGAAAGCCGGGGTTTCAGATAGGCTAGTGACGAAGACAGAAATAAGGAGGGTGATGACGAAGATGATGATGATGATGATGCTGAAGGTGAGATAAAGAAGATGAAGAAGAAGATAAGATGATAGTGATGATGAAGATGAAGATGATGAAAATGACAATGGAGATGAAGATGATGAAGATGATAAGATGATGGTGATGAGAAGATGATGATGAAGATTATGATGAAGATGATGGAGATGAAGAAGAAGATGATGAAGATGAAGATGAGATAAAGAAGATGATGATGAAGATGATAAGATGATGGTGATGAAGATGATGGAGATGATGATGAAGATGATGAAGAAGATGATGATGATGAAGGTAAGTATGAAGATGATGAAGATTGTGCCAGTTTGAATGTATTATGTTCCCCAAAACGCCATTATCTTTGATGTAATCTTGTATGAGCAGACATATTAGTGTTGATTAGATTGTAATTCTTTGAGTGTTTCCATGAAGATGTGACCAACCCAACTGTGGGTGATGACTCTGATTGGATAGTTTTCATGGAGGTGTGGCCCCGCCCATTCAGTATGGACCTGGAGCACTATATAAGCTCAGACAGAAGGCGTGGGCTTGCTAAAGCCAAGAGGGACACTTTGAAGAATGCACAGGAGCTGAGAGAGGAGCTGCAGATGAGAGACAGTTTGAAGATGGTCATTGAAAGCAGACTCTTGCTCCGGAGAAGCTAAGAGAGGACAAACACCCCAAGAGCAACTGAGAGTGACATTTTGAAGAGGAGCTGCAGCCTAGAGAGGAACGTCCTGGGAGAAAGCCATTTTGAAACCAGAACTTTGGAGCAGACACCAGCCATGTGCCTTCCCAGCTAACAGAGGTTTTCTGAACACCATTGGCCATCCTCCAGTGAAGGTACCTGATTGTTGATGATTTACCTTGGACACTTTATAGCCTCAAGACTGTAACTGTGTAACCAAATTAAACCCTCTTTATAAAAGCCAATCCATTTCTGGTGTTTTGCATTCCGGCAGCATTAGCAAACTAGAACAAAGATGAAGATACATATTTGTGGAATAACGAATCAAAGGAGAACTTAGCCTCAAGCTTCAGAATGTGCTTCCCACGATTATCTTCTCACAACTTAAAGACGTCACAGACGGGCTGTTTGCGGGGCTGCCTCCCCGGAGATGGGTGCTCCCAAGGGCAGGGTGGTCTCTGCAGCCCTCGGCCCAGCCTGGGACAATCCCGGCCAGAGGCTCCAGGGGCCTGGAGGTGGCTCCCGTGGCCACTCCCTGAGGTCAGAGACTGAGACAGCCAGTTCTGTTCACCAATCCCACAGCGCCTCGCCAACTCTCTTCTCTATAAAGCCACATCTCCTCAGGAAGAAGACGTCTGAGCCTCCATTTTCCAGGTGGAGAAACCGAGGCTCAGAGGTGTGAAGTCACTTGCCTTCAGTCACACAGCAAGTTGCTGGCAGGGCTGGAAGTTGAACCCGGGTCTGTCTGGCCTCGAGGCTTCCGTGTGCACCTGCATGTGCATGTCTACGTGTGTGTGCACAAACGTGTGTGGGCATGTGCATGCATGTATATGTTCCGTGTGTGCCTGTTTCACTGTGCGTGTGTGCATGTGTGTGGTTTCTTGCATGTGCACAGGTATATGCCTCTGAGTGTTCCCATGTGTGTGCATGTGTGTGTGTGCAAGTTTTGACGCATGTGTGCGTGGTTTCATGGGTATGTGAGCATGTTTTCATGAGTGCATGTATGTGTTGGAGACCTCAGGGCAAAGCCACAGGGCTCTGTCAAATTGATGAGCTAGACTTGGACAAGAGCCTCCTAATTGGCCTCCTGGCCTCAACCCTCGCCCTACTCCAGAATGTTCTCCAAGCAGCAGCCAGAGACTCTTAAAAGCTGGTCAAGTCATGGCTCTGCTCTCCCCACAGTCCTCCAGGACTCTCTGTACCCCTCAGAGGCCTCCAGGGGCCCCCAGTCTGCCCCATCATTTCTGACGTCTCCATGCTCTCTCCTACCCTTGGTCCTCTCCAACCAGCCCAGCCCCTCCTGGTTCCTCCCACTGCTCCCGGGTCTTTGCACTCTCCGTTCCCTCTGCCTGGGACACTGTTCCTTTGCTCAAATAAATGTTCTGTCTCAGCAGGATGCCGCCGACCTCCCGATTTCAAACTGCAGCCCTTTCTTCTCCTTGCTGGGCCAGCCAGTCCCCTTTCCTGGCTGCATTCCCTCTCTCATTTTATTAAAAAAAGAGTATGGAGGTGAAATTCACATAACATAAAATCAACCATCTTTAGGTGAACAACTCAATGGTACTTAATACACTCACAGTGTTCTGCAACCACCACCTTTATCTAGTTCCTGAACTTTCCGTCACCCCAGAAGGAAACCCTATACCCATTAAACGTTCCCTCTCTACTCTCCCTGCCCCCAGCCCCTGGCAGCCCCCTGTCTGCTTTCTGACGCTATGGATTTGCCTATTCCAGAGATTTCACCCGTGTGGAGTCACAGAACATGTGATCTTTTTTTGTCTGGCTTCTTTCTCTCAGAATAATGTTTTCCAGGTGCAGCCACGCAATTGCATGGTCACAATTTCCGTCCTTTTTAGGACTGAGTAATATTCGAGGTACACAGTGGAAGCTCAATCAGCATTTGTTGAATCAATGTTCAAATCACTGGGAAAGCAAAACCTCCCTCCCCAACTCCCAGGGCTGCAGGGAGGGGCAGGAGGGCGGGGGCTGGGGCTGTGTCCAAGGGTTTTATTATTATTTTTTTTTGGCAGCAGCTGCCCCAAAAGAGCTGCAGCCTCTCAGGCAGATTGGCAGGAAAAGGCAGATAAAGTTGATAAAGTGGAGAGATAAGCCGGTTCAGGAGAAGACAGGGAGATACGGCATGCTCCAAACAATTCCTGGGAATTTGTGGGGCGGGTACAGGAGGGCAGCGGGGGCCCTGCCAAGGGGAGTCGCAGGGCAGGTGGGGAGGGGCGGCCAGTGGGCCCCAGCTCCTTCCATCCTTTGCTTCCCCGGCCTTGCTCCCCGAGGGGTCAAAAGCGGGAGGTGCGGAGGACTGGGGTCCCCACAGCCTGCGGCTCAAGACCACACAGACCCAGACTTTAGAGTTCAAGGCCAAGCTCAGCCATTTCTGAGCTGGGTGATGTTGGGTTGTGGGTCTATAAAATGGGGATAATAATGTTACTGGCCTGGTAGGGTTGTCAGGAGAATGGTTTGCTGTAGAAGGAGCTCATTCAACAGGAGCTGTTATTTTGGCCTCAGCGCCACTGCTTAGCAGCTGTGTGACCTTGGGCAAGTCACTTGACCTCTCTGAGCCAAGTCTTGTTTCCTCCTATGTAAAATGAGCAAGATGATTACTTCATTAGCTGTTCGGACAGTTTCTGGCATCTAGTAGAGGCTGACTACATGCTGGCTGGTGGCTCAGAAGGCCCAAAGGGTGGAGTAGGCCCTTTCCGGGGAAGTTCCTCTTCAGGAACATCACAACTGCAGCAAATTCAAAGCCCAAAGTCAGCCACAGCTGGGAAGGAGCAGCAGGGAGTGGGAGGAGTGGGCAACCAGCCATGGGGATGACAAGGAGGGAAAGAGATCTCTGAGCTGGGCCAGGCTCGTGGAAAGGCTTTAAAGACCAGTAATGCTCAGTGCCGGTGATGCTGCAGCGAGCTGGCCATTTGCACACGCGGCTGGTGGTGTGTCAAGAGCCCAACTTTTCCAGAAAGCAGTTTGCCAATTTGTATCCAGAGCCTTAAAATGGTTTACATTTCTATGACCTGGCAATTCCCAGGCTCAGAACCTCTCTTGAGGAGGTAATTTAAAATGTGGGCAAAGATTTATGCACCAAGCTGTTCACTGCAGGGGGATCTAGGAAACAATGTCCATCCATGCAGTAATGGCTAAACCGAAGGACCTGCCACGGATCGGAGCCTTTTTGCATTCTTCAGAAATGGAGTTTTCAATAATACAGGGAAATTCTTAGAATGAGATGTTTAGTGTCAAAAACAAGATATGAAATACATCCACCACCTTACTTCAGCTGCTAAGATGCATCGAAAAAAGAAAGACTGTAAAGAAGTCACCAGCGTGTCAACAGGGATTGTTCTTCGGTGGTAGAACTAAGGGAAATATTTTTATTCTCTACTACTTTGGCTTATTTCTGCTAGAACAATGTGATACTTTGGTAGTCAGTGGGAAAATGGAGCAAAAGAGAAAAATGAAGCACATCAAGGAAGAAAGTAGTGGAGAGAGGAGTGGACAGAGTGCTCAGGTGGGCACTGAGTGGAGGGGACAGTTCCGGGGTGATTTGAACTCTTGCCAAGTCACTGGCCTGGCCCGAGAACAAAGCGCCGTCCTTTCCTCCTGGCCAGTCCACGCCAAACCTGTCAACAGTCCCTTCTACCCCGTGGGCCACTGACTTCCCTTGTGAGCCCACCCCACTGCAATCTGGGCCACCATTCGTTCATCTGGATGGAGGCCAGTGGCCTTCTCGAGGTCCCTCTGTGTCCCCCCGTCCCCTCCCCGGGTCCATTCTCCACCCACAGGCCCAGCAGTCTTTTCTGCAGTACAAATATGAGCACATCCCTTCTTTGCTTAAATCCTTCCCAGCGTCCCACTGCTCCGAGGACCCAGGCAAAGCTCCCTGAAGGGCTTGATGGCCGCTTGGCCAAGTCCCCTGGGCACAGGCTCATGCTGTGTCTCTGTCTCTCTCTCGTTGAACTCACCACCGTCTATCTCTGCTGAGAACTCGCTGCTGCCGAGAGGCTTCAATGATGCGGATTGGATGGTCTGGGGAAACAATGTCCATCCTCGCTCGGAGTGTGGGATGGGGAAAGAGACCCACGGCGGTGGGGCTGAGTGACTCTCGTCAGACCCATTCTCCGGATGAGGAAACTGAGGCCTGGAAGTTGATTATCCTGCCCTTCGTGCAGGTGGTAGAGCTGGGGAGTAACGGTTGGTCTGTCTGTCTGTCAGCCTCTCCAGAGCCTGGCCTCCATGAGTGGCATCTGTGTCCGCCATATAACCTGGTGTTTCTCCTCCTAGGTGATACTCCGGAGAACTGAAATCAGGGGCTTGAACGGACATTTGTACACGCGTGTCCACAGCAACATCATTCACAGGGGCCAAAAGCCACCCATGTGCCCATCGACAGATGATGGAGAAACAAAGCATGGCATAGCCACACAATGGGATATTATTCAGCCAAAAAAAGGAATGAAGCTCTGATACAGGCAACAATGTGGACGAACCCTAAAACCATTATACCAGCTGAAATAAGCCACATACCAAAGGACAACTATTCCACTGAAATATTCTAGTGAAACTCTAATATGAAGTCTTGAGAACAATCAAATTTTTAAAGACAGAAAGTAGATTATAGGTTACAGGGGGCCAGGAGAGGGAACAAGGGGGAGTTGTTGCTGGGTGGGTACAGAGGGTGGGTAAATTTTGGAAATTTTTAAATTAAAAAAGAAAAAGGGAAAGGAAGAGCTGTTCCTTCTGATGCCCCTTCCATGCCAGAAAGGCCGGGGAACAGATCATGGCAGATTCAATACACGCTGCTCCCCGCCCCCCGCCACCGCGTCGCCGTCCCCTCCCCGCCCCAACTGCCCCCTCCTCGCTGGAGACTTTGCAGTTTATTGGGTCATAAAGAGGGGAAAGTGCTGAGTCGGGGAAAGCTGAAGGCAAATGACCCCCCCTGCCCTGCCCTCTGCTCTGGCCCAGGAAGCGGGGGGCCTGCCTCTGGCTGGAAGGGCCCCCCCATGCAAACCCGATTAATCACCAGCCCCGCAGGCCCAAAACCATCCCTGCAACACGTGCTTGCTTTTTGCTGTCAGTTGCCTCTCTTTGGCATCAGCCTGAGGGAGGCAGAATCAGAGCAACTGGAAGCCTTGGGTCTCGGCCCAAAGGGCAGCGACTGGGGTACTTTAGCTGCCTTCTTGGGAAGGGTGCAGAAGGCTGCCACGGGGAGCCCCCAATTTACCCAGGGAATGGACCAGTTACGTCTCAATTGGCTCGTTCATTCAGCAAATGGGGACAGGTGGTGGACAGGGCAGAGAGGCTGCCAACTCAGAGCTGACTCAGGGAGCGGGGCTGGGGGTAAATAAAAGGTAACTGCGTGAGCCACTGACATCCAGTCTCCATTCCCAGGCCCGGGTGTGGGGAGGCACTGTGGACGGTGGCAAAGTGGCGAGCCCAGGCCTGGTGGGCATGTGGCCTGTGGTTCCTAGATCTGATCTTAAAGAAAAACCAGAAATCCAGATGTTTGCAGGAGACGCCCCACTTTTAAAATCTTGTCTCAATTTTTTTTTTTTTAAGCCAAATGGAGGCCAAAAGAACATGCTGACAGGCCAGGGAGGGCTTGTGGACCACAGTTTGCACTCTCTGGTTTAGTGCATGTAGCCAACATTTTGGGGCCCAGCAGCCCCTCTTCCACGCACCTCTGGCTCCAGCTGCAGCTGTGGGGCTGCTTCCCATGCACCCCTGCCAGCTTCCCACCTCGTGTGATTCTCTCCACTTTTCCATCCAAAGCCACCAGGAGCTAATTCAGCTTCCAGCAAACCAGCGGGGAGGGACATTTTCACTCTTGGGACATCGTTGACCAACCCCACACCCTCAACCAACAGGGGCTGGGGGCTGGAGCAGTGGCTGCTCTCCTGTCCTTTGGGGGTGGTCCCAAGCCTTGTTCTCTGTGGCTCCACCGAGGGTCCCCAGCTGAGTCCCAGCTGCCTGCAGGGCGTGGTTCACCGGCGTCCTCTCATCTCCACCCCCGACTCCTCTGAGCCTTCCCTCTTGCCCCGAGTCACCCAAATAATCCATCTGCACCCTAGTCGTCTCTCAGGCTCTGCTTTCAGGGGTTTCCCAAACAAAAGCAATGGGGCTTTCAGTGCAGATGTGACGAGTGCCGGGAAGGAAATAAGCAGCTGCTGTGATGGAGGAAAGCAGGGGACCTTCAGAACAGCTTCCTGAAGGCCCCACTCAGGCCACGGCCGTAAGAATGAGAAGCTGCCGCCCAGCGCAGAGGTGGGGAGAGGGCCCTCTAGACGGGGGGAAAGCAGGTGCCAGGGTCCCCAGGAGGGCTGCAGAGGTGGGCAGGGGCTGGGTTCTCATCATTAGTGTCACCTAGGGGTGGTCTTCAAACATTCCAGGGGTCTGAAGTCAGTTTTGTGGCTCAGAGGCTGGGCCCAGGCCGCAGGCACTTTTCAAAGCCCCTCCCGTGATTCCAGCCAGGTGGCCGCAGGGAACCGCTGGCCATGGGTGCCGTATGCCAGGCCTGGCGGAGCGCTCGGCTTAACCTGCCCCCGTTTCGTCTACACTACCAAGGACCCTGCCGGGGAGGTTCCCTGTTTCAGAGGAGGAAACCGAGCTCAGCGAGGCTTAAACTTGTGCTCAAGATCATGCTACTGGTGAGCGTCGGTGCAGGGAACTGAACCCGGGTCAGCTGGCCCCAGAGCCTGGGCTCGCCCTCTTGGTCCTGCTGGGAGGTTTCACTGGATGTTGAGGTGCAAGTGCAGCTCAGTCTCAGACACTTGGGGAGGGACAGAAGTTCTGGTGGTGGCATGGGAGAGCCGGCAAATGCTCTTGCCCTTGTCAACCCTGCAGATTCTTCCTTAAGTCTCCAGGTGGCCTTGGAAAGGCCTGGAAGACATTAGCATGAGCACAAATAGGGTGAGCATGAAGGTCAGGGGCAGGGCCTGTTCATGGGTAGAGACATGAACAGAACATGAAACAGGCATTGGGAATTCAGGGGTTGAGGCCAGGAAGGACACCACCCACTCATCCACCTGTCCAGGCCACCCACCTACTCATCCATCCATCCACCCACCCATCCACCCACCCAATGGTCTGTCTACCCATCCGAGCATCCATTTGTCAATCATCCTTCCATCCATCCTTCTATCCATTCACCCATCCGTCCATCCACCCACCCATCCATCCACCCATCCTTTCATCCACCCATCCACCCACCCACCCACCCATCCATCCATCCATCCATCACACACTCACAGAGAGCCCACAGCATGCAAGAACTTATTCCTGGCCCAGGCATCAAGTCAGACAGAATCCCTGCCTGTGGGTGAGTCTACTGAAGAAAGAGACTGGAAGAAAAAAAAAATCCCACAGTTGGCACCACACTGTGATCTGGCCCCAAGATGATTTTCAGGGATACAAGGATACAAAGTGAAGTAACCAAGCCCCACAGTGAGCTGGCTCTTCCCTGCTGTCCGTCCTTCTGGTTCCATCAGAGCAAGCCTTGGTTGGGGGTCACTGTGTCTCCCACAGTTACTGCTCTCCCTTTTGAACAGAGAGGGCAACCCGTGGGCCCAGAGCCTGGGGCAGGTGATGGGACCCGGCTGGAATTTAATTAGATGGATTTGCCTTTATTGTATTTCCTTTTGTGCTAGTTTTAATTTATGGTGAGAGATACTGTTTTTCTGTTTGCAGTGAAGTCTCCCTTTTAAATAAACTGAATTTAAAAAGTAAGTCAAACGAGTCAAGTCAGTCACAGCTCGGGGTTAGGGAGCACATGTGTGGTGTGGCTGAGTGGCCCGTTTGGGTGGCACCGTCTGGAGGGAAGTCAGATGAGCTGGGTGTGCGTGGGGCCACTGGGGAGAGGACGAGCAGAGGCCAGGCTGGGTGCCTGGGGGCCATGGGTGGTTTTGGGTGGGGGTGGGGGAGCCATGGTGGCCCAGGCAGTGGAGCCGGGAGCTGGGCAGGGCCAGGAGCCTGGCACGGGCTGTAGAGGGCTCCCGCTGTCCAGTCGGCCCCGCTCTGGAGAGGACCCCGGGAAGCCCCACATGTCCCCAGCTGGCTGATTCAGACCTGTCTTCCTTGGGAGAAAAGCACTTCAGCCGTTGAGGGTTTCCCCACCACCCCGAGGCCCACGAGGAGGACGGAGGGGAGGGGAAGGGAATTTCCAGCGGCTGGTGGGGAAGGGGTCTGCCCTGTGGGTGCCAGGCCGTTCACCTCCTGGGTGCCGTCAGAGGGGCCTTGGACAGACTCGGGGCCTCCCTCTGGGCCTCCCCACGGCGGGTCCTTGGAGCCAGTCAGGGGGAGCCTGTCCTTGCGGGTGGCCCCAGCGCTGCTCACAGACACAGAGCTGGGGGTGGATGCGGCCAAGTGACAACGCAGCCAAGTGACCGTGCAGCTGAAAGAGTGGCTGGCGATTCCGTCTGACCTGGGCTGGGAAGGCGGCGGGTGGGCCCTGGGAGGGCAGCTCCTCAGATCCTCACAGCCCACGAGGAGGGCACAGCTGCTGTCCACAGGCTCAGAGGCCGGCGACATGGCCAGGGCCGCGGGTAGTGAGTGGCGGAGCGGGGATTCAAGCCAGGTGAGGGCTGGCCGCGGATCCTGAAGGAAAGTCGGGGCACTTCCATAAGTGCTGCAAAAGGCAGAAGAGAACGAAGCTGCCACTCACGGGGCAGGTATCCAGGGCTGGGCAAAGGGCTTCTGGCCTGACGTCATCTCGGAGGTGGTGGGGTCTGGGGCGGGGCATGGTTCTGGATTTTGTACAAGTGTTCCAGATGATTCCAATAGCCGTTCATGTCTGACAATCACTGCTTCCTGTCAATAACCCAGTTGTGGTTTGGATGTATCATGTCCCCCAAAACGCCAGTATCTTTGATGCAGTCTTGTGTGGGCAGGAAACGTATTGGTGTTGATTGGGTTGGAGACTTTTGATTGGATGTTTCCGTGGAGATGCGATCACTCAACTGTGGGTGAGATCTTTCATTGGATAATTTCCATGGAGGTGTAGCCCTGCCCATTCAGCGTGGGCCTTGATTAGTTTACTGGAGCACTATATAAGCTCAGAAAGAAGGAGCGAGCTTGCTACAGCCAAGTGGGACACTTTGAAGAACGCACAGGAGCTGAGACAGGAGCTGCAGATGAGAGAGAGTTTGAAGATGGCCGCTGAAAGCAGATTTTTGCTCCGGAGGAACCAAGAGAGGAAAAACACCTCAAGAGCAACTAACAGTGACATTTTTGAGGAACTGCAGCCTAGAGAGGAATGTCCTGGGAGAAAGCCATTTTGAGACCAGAACTCCGGAGCAGACACTGGCCATGTGCCTTCCCAGCTAACAGAGGTTTTCCGGACACCATTGGCCATCCTCCAGTGAAGGTACCCGATTGTTGATGCCTTACCTTGGACACTTTATGGCCTTAAGACTGTAACTTTGTAACCAAATAAACCCCCTTTATAAAAGCTGATCCATTTCTGTTGTTTTGCAATCTGGCAGCATTAGCAAACCGGAATACCAGGATGTCTCGATCAGTAGCCCAGGGTTTCAGACGGGCATGGCACAGGCCTTGGCGAGGTTGCTGACCGCCTCCTACCTTGAGCCTCAGTTTTCTCGTCTGTGCGAAGGGAATGCTTTGCTGCAGGTGGCCCCTCGCAAGTGTCCGTCCCAGGCATGCTCCTTCCATCTGGTCACTGCCTCTCCGCCCCTAGGGCCCTGATACAAGCAGAGCGGGGAGGCACGGGACTGAGAGGGAGCCAGTCCTCACTAGCTGGGGCTCCCTGGTTCCACCTTCTCCCTGGGCATCCTTCCAACAAGTTCCTTTCCATGCACAGAAGTCATGCAGTTGCATGAGGCCCATGTGCTGTGGGGGTGGACAGGGGCCCAGGTGGGGCTCAGGTCCGGCGTCGGAGTCCCCGGCAGACCCGGCCCCCAGTGACCTGACCACAGTGCCGAGCTGGGGTCCAACTCCCGCCCGAGGGACCTTCGCACCATCCCAGAGTGGGCCTCGTGGGCAGATTTCTGAGGAGCTCGTCAGTGATAACTGGGCCCTGTGGAATGTGGGCTGCGCCAGGAGCGGCTGTCCATCTTCAGCCAGCTTCGCCCGTCCTTGGTGGGAGGGGGTTTCCTGGTGTCTCCACTGGACTCGACTTGGGTTTTATCTCAACAGGCCGAGGTGCTGCAGAGAGTGTCTTGGAGTGGCTCATGGACCATTCCGGTGCCTGGTCCAGCAGGTCCTGGCTGCTACTGGGCAGATTTAATCCAGAGTGCCGGAAGTTTCCCTGACGAGCTCTGAACCTGTTTCCAGGGCTTTCACAGCTGGTGCTAGTGTAAGTCACTTCATTCCAGAATCGGGCTCGCCCCAGCACTGACTGCACCTTGATCCTGCCTCGGAGCCCAGCATTTCCTGAGGACCCTCTTCTCTGTGCTCATCTTGCAAGGCAGGGCTGAAGTCACCCACTGCACAGATGTGGAACCTGAGGCTCAGGAGTGGGACAGCCAGCTGCCCCACAGGTTACTATGGAGAAAGTGGACTTCCTGACTGGAGCCGCCAACCCACCTGCCTCTTAGGAAATGGGAAAGACCTGGCCAGGGTGGGGCTGGGAGGGGCCGGCGGCCACACCCCACCCAGTAGCCAGGACAGGCTGACGGTCACCTGCCGAGGACTTTCCCCGTCCCAGGGCCACAGCCTCCCCACCGCAGCGCCGAGGGCCAGCACTCATGTTCTTGGTGACTTTGTTTTTTGTTTCCCTTTTATTGCCAAGTTCAAATTTACAAGGAAGTTCCAGTTTTCATTTCCACCCTCGTGTTCACTACCCATGAAACATGAGTCAGCCCAGAAGCATCGAGGCTCCCAACCCCCGTGCCTCCCTGCACAAGAAGTATTTACATATTTGCAAATCAAAGGAACACAAGGAACCTTACAGTTTCTGCTGAATGTTGACATGACTACTTTAAATAGTTCATATTTGTTGCATCTAAAAAAGAAGACTGGAATTCAGTTCGCCGCATGCCTTTCTTTTTAAACAGTGCATCTGAGACCTCAGCGTATGTTTTTAAAGAAGAGCCTGTCTTAACTCCCCCACTCGCTATTTAACTGGGTAGCCGGGTGGCCTGCGGCTGCCTCCTAGGCAGAGAAAGCCTCCGAGCAGGACAGGCTTAGAGGAAGGGAAGGGGCCTGCTCACGGCAAGGGAACCCTCCGCGGATTCTGAAATGACCCTGCAAACCTGCCCTGGGCCAGGAGCATGGGGTAGGGGCCTGGCCTGGTGGGGAAATGGTGCACCGAGTTCAGTGATGCTACACGGGAGCCCCAGACACGCTGACACCCGCCCCCCACCCCAACCCCAGACCTTTCTCCATAATGCTCAGTGGCCACGAGACCCCCTGGAGCCAATGGATGGGGGGGGGCCCTGCATGGGCTTGTTCCTGGCAATAACAGCTGGAAGTCACTGGCCTTCTCACCTCTGCCGCCCTCCAACTGGTGTCATTTCAGCAACAAGTGTGTGGCTTCCTTTTTAACCCACCCCCTTGCTAAAAGAAGACAGAGCAAAACCTGTGGCTGGCTGCTGGGGGCAGGGGGCATTCCCATTCTCCATGACAAGGTCCTTTCCCCCCACTTCTGCCCTATCTGCCTTCCCCTTTCAGGGGGCTCTGTGGATGGTCCCGGCTGGCCCCATCCTGCCAGGGCCTCTGACTTCTGCCTAAATGCCCTCTTGCCCAGCTTGCTGTCTTCTCTGCAGAAGCAAAGGTCCAGGTGCCCGTGGCCAGAAGGCTGAGTGGACACCCTCATCCCCTCATGAGGGCTTCTGGGGCTGGAGAGATGCAGACCCACAGGTGCCATGTCCGCCTTCCTCGCCAGCCCTGGTGGGAAGAGGCAGAGCCCGAGCCCCCGTGTGTGGGATGCAACTGCCAGGCCCGGCGCGGCCTGGGGGAAACTGAGAGAGGGTGAGGGGCAGCTGCAACTGAGCTGGCTGCCCAGGCAGCAGCATAGAAAGGGGCATCTCGGGGGCTGCATGTGACGCACCCCAGCGTTCACCTGCTCGGACGAGCCCAATGGAGACTGGCCCGTGGAGAGTTCAGCAAGGAAGGATGAAAAACCCCGAGGACTTGGGACACGCATGAAAGTCGACGTTATGAACTAGCAGGAGGGTGGGTGGGTGGACCGGGCTGGTGTCTCCTGGTGTGTGAACTTGCGCGTGACACCGAGAGGACAGGCCCTTGTGTTTCCATCACAGCCACTCGGTCCGGAGGCCGCGTGGTTCCAAAATGGCAACGACTGAAGAGGATGCTCGAAACCTGTTCCTGTTGGAGAGAGGAGGCGCATGGCCCGAGTGGGGGGCTAGCTGCTCTCTTCCCCTTTCACGGAAAGCTCTCATCCAGGCCACACAAAGCCTCTTAGCTACGGCAGAGAAACTCCGGCCCTCTCGGCAATGTGTGTACCTGGGAATATGGGGTGGGGGAGTGGCTCCCTTGTTTTTGTTTAAAAAATAATCTGAACTTTCCAGGAAAGTATTCCATCATTGCACAGGCTTGCCGAGTTAGTGGGTAACAAAGAAATAAGGATTGCTTAAGGAAATGGAGAAAACCGTAACGAGAACTCTGAAAGAAAACTTCGGGAAGCAAGGGAAAATGAAAAAGAAATCTTAACAGCAATATTACACTTTTAAGATGACATTAAACTTTAGGGTTGAGGATTGGTTTGGACTTCTTTTTTTTAAATGGATGCTCTTGAAATAAAGATTTTTCATCTGCTGCCAAAAGCGGAAATAAATATCCAAAGGCGATGTTCACCGAAATCTGCTTTTCTACAGATTTCTTCTAAAGTGACCTTGTCTGCAGCTTTCTGAGCACAGCGGGGAAACAGGGGGTAAGGTGCTGGGAGGGGCGGCCTGAGGGAAGGAGTGGGCCGGCGGCAGGACCCACGGGGGCTTGTCGGGCTCTGAGAGTAAGGTCCCAACATCGTCCCCAAGGGGCCATGGGGTTGTCTGGGTTTGCTGGGCATCACCGCTGGTCCCAGCCTGCTCGTAAGAGGTGCCAAGTGAAAGAGCGATTCAGATGGAGAACGGAGGACGGGCTCCTTCCATTTCAAGGGTGCGTAACGACAGGTGGCTGCGATGGACAGCTGGGGCCACCGGGAACTGCAGTCGCTCCCAAAGTGTCCGCTGAGTGGACTCTGTGGGGTCCCCACCAGTGGCGCACACGGAGGGAGACCACGGGTCAGTGCGCGGCGGGGCCTGCTGGCTCCTGGGGCACAGCACCCCCACCCGGGGCCGCTGTGGGAGGCAGGGGGAGGCCGGCAAGGGTGCGGAGGCTGCAGGGGTCCACGGGAGGGACGAGGGTCAGCGACTCCATGCTCAGCGTGTCGGCAGTGTCCTCGTAGAGCAGGGAGATGGTGGGCTGCTGGGTGGGGATGAGGCTGGGGGACAGGCTGGCTGTGTCCACATCTGTGCTCCTTCCCGGGGTCTTGCTGGACTTGGCATCAGCGTCCGTCTCGTGGACGGTCACCAACTGGTCAGGGAGGTTAGGCTGAGACTGGTCAGGTGTCCTGGGGTCATCTGGGTGGGGAGAGAAAAAACAAAGGTGCACTAAGCTCTCGAGTCCCAGGCCGGTGCCCACTGCTCGTCCTCAACACTCCCAAGGAAGGTGGGGCTGGGTGGGAGGTGCTGGTGTTGGGGAGCAGAAGCCGGTCAGCCGGGTCTACCTACAGGCCTGGGGACAATCTGTCAGGGCCCAGGGCTACCCTGATTGTGATGCAAAATCAACCCGTGGGTCGAGGAAGCAGCTCTTGGGGGCAGAGAAGTGGCCAAGGCAGGCATTAAGTATGGGTGAGTCTGGTGCCACCAGCAGGACAGTCAATACGCTGAGGGGATAAATGGGCTTGGTTGTGCTTATAACCTCAGGCCATTTCCAAAGTCTAAATTAGGTGACACTTGCCCAAGAGGAAAGCCACTGCATATTAATTAAAAAAAAAAAAAAAGGAATTCTGTAGAACTTCTCAGCTTGCAAAACCAAAACAAAACCCAGGAGTGCAGTTTGGCTCCTCCTTTCTCTAAGCGCCGCGTTAGCTCTGGAAAGGGGCTGGGACCGCCCAGTGCTATTTATTATCCCCAAGCTTCCCTGCAGGGGCCTCCGAGGGAAACCCCGTCTGGAGGCAGCAGGCTAGGCGCCACCCAAGGCAGGAATTTTTGGAGCTGCAGTTTCTTTTTTTGGTGCTCTACGGCTTCCCGGATTAGATTACAGGCGAACTGCCTATTTGCTTTCCAGTGACAAGTCTGCCTGGGCAGAAACACCAGAAGAGACTGGAGTTCATTGGGAAAAACATTTTCCAGGATTTCAGATGCTGGTAATTGAGAAACATTGAGAAGCAGGCTGTGGAATCCCACTCGGAGGGCAAATCCTTATTTTGTCTGGATGCTGGGGTGGACAAGGCATTGGCGGAAGGTGCTCTGGCACATCTGGAGACACTCTGGGCCCCGGGGATGCTGGGAGACATTTTTTGTTCTATGTGATTCCAGTTAAGTTAGATGGTTTTTGTCGTTGTTGTTACGGTGAAGCCAAAACAAAACAGAACTGCAAAGTGAACACAGAGCAAAAGAATGGAAAAACCAAGAGCAAAGTAAAACCAAACACCGTATGGAATGGGGTGGAGAGGAGGAAGAGAATCCTCGCCTCGGAGAGAAAGCACAAGCCACGGAGTGAGCCTCCCAAGCACAGGGCAGCGTTTCTTTTCCCAAGGTTTCCGGGCAAGGTGAGCTCTAGAAGGTCCCAAGCTTTTCGTAAGGCCTAATTAGTTAGCTTGTTTGTTTAAAGAGAAAGTAGGGCCACAGAAAACCCATGCGCTGGGCTCCGGGCTGCACCCGCTCTGGAAGGGAGGCAGGGCGACACCAGGGAGCAGTAGTGGAAAAAGTGATTCAAGGTGAGATCTGAAGCCCTGAGCCAACACGCCACCGCCTCTGGTTTCTCTGAATTTCAACTAATTTGCTCCACTCGGTAAGGCTGCCTTGTGGTGCTGGGGTGGTTTCACCACTCGCACTCACGGTCAGGCCCAGCAGCAGCCGCTGGGTGTTCAAGAGAACACGCGCTTTCCGGGGAGTGGGCTCGCTGACCCGGGCCCCTCCAGTAAGCGTGAGTGTGTCAGTGGATGGTGTGTATATAAAAATGTATAATGAACTTATGCAAGTTACATAAAACTCACATAAACTTCCAACTGCTGACAAAGCAGTTTAGAAATGACTAATTCTCCGCCTGGCGCTTTCATGTCACCTGGTGACAGCCACACAGCACTACCTTCAGGCTTTCTCAGAGCTTCTGGGTGAGAGTTCCCTCTCCGTGTAGGCTGCATTTGCATGGAGAGATTCAAAAAAGCTGGCAAAACCTCTCTCCCTGATCCTTAGAAGGGTTTTGGTGAGGAGAAAAATCAAGAATGTGGGACTGTTGTAGTCAAATATAATTATATCAAAAAACCAAACAATACCACATACACAAAACTGGTTTCTTCTTTAGGGAAAGAACCAACCTTTTGCATAAAAAGGGTTGGTTTTCCCCTTAAAAAGAGCCCTTTTTTTTTTTCAATAGCAAAAAATAACCTCTTACCCATCACCAACAACACTGTCCCTGTATTTTATTTTTGTTCTTTGACTAAGAACTGCTTCCTGAATGTGATTTACAAAGTTATCCACTGGGGGGATGGGGGGAGAACTTTTCCAGGTTTTCACCAGGGAAAATTACCCAGTGAGGACACATTTTCTGGCCAAATGTTGAGTTGCAAAGGTTACTGCTCAAGGCCTCTCTAAGGCCACAAGCTGGGGCCCAGGCCAGGAAATGAGGGCTTTGCAGAAAATTCTGACTTTCTGTCCATGGCCAGCGAGACCGAGTGGAGGCCGAGCAGGGAGTGCAGGGAGTCGATTCCCAGATGAGGTGGACGGGCCTCCCTGGACACTGGGGCTGTGAGCGCCCCGCGAGCTGCTCTGCAGTTTTGAGGCGGAGGCTCGACCGAGCCACATCAACTGAGTGCGAGTTTCCAGTGAAAATCTGGATTTGATGTGCTCAGGCTGGGAAAAGAGGCAGAAAAGGAAAGAAGTGCACAGCAAGTCGGAGGGCAAAGCTCAGAAGCAAACGGCTTTTGAACTCAAAAGAAGGCAAAAGGCGGTTCTGACAGGCACGACTGCCCAGTGGCCGAAGGTGTGCTGGAAACCACACGACCTGAGGCGGCGGCAGTGCGGGAGCCCCTGACGTGGGGCTGCCTGTCTTGGCTGGGTATCTGGGCACGAAGTGTCAAAGGGGAGACGATAAGAGTAACACTCATCAACGCAGTTATGGGTGTAGTTACGTTTGGCCTCTGGCTGGAGTGTGAGTGAATTTGCCACTTAAGTTTGAGGAAGGCCAGGGGAAAAAAAAAGGAAAAGGAAAAAAAGGAACTATTTGTGTTCTTGGTTGCTTTTTATAAATTCCCAATCCTCCAGCCAATACTGCCCACCCGTCACCTGCCATGGGGGGCCCCGGCGGGGACTCGGCAGGAGGACCTGCCTCTGGGGCAGGGCTGGCTGGGGTGAGGCCCGTGCGGCCCTGATGCCAGCGCAGTATTTCAAGGAGAAGGACGGCACTGCAGGCTGCACAGGTCTGGCCCGGAAGGACAGATGTGAGAGTAATCAGGGTGCCGGATCTGGGCCTGATGAGACGAGGCAGAAAGGGACCTGGAAGAGGGGGTCAGGGAAGCTCAGGAGGCGCCGAGGTGGTGAGCGGCTCGTGTGCCCGGGGCTGGCGTCCTCCGAGGCCCAGTGTGTGGCCCCCTGGCTCGTGCAGACCCAGCGGACGGTGTGGACACGTGGCTTGGCAGTGGGCACCAGGGGCTCGGGGAGAGACCTGCCTGAATGGACTGTGCGTGAGCTGGCGTGGTGGCTGCCGTTCGAAGCACTAAACCCAGTGGCCGCCGTGACTGTCGGCCTCCGACAGGCTGAGCACTCGCCGGCGTCCTTTCCTGCCACTCCTGACTAGAGGCAAACACAGCGACAGATCATAGAAAGCCTTTAACAACGGAACAGAGAAAGGGCACGTGGAGAGAGGGACACAGAACAGCCACGACGCCAAGCGTGGATGAGTGCACGAGGGGGTTCCAGCCCCACCACGCAGCTAGGACATGTCCCCAGAGCACAGCTGTGTCGGGGCGTCTGAGAACCAGCTGGTCCACTTGGGTGACCCAGTTGGGGGAACAACAGGGAAGGCTCAGTCCTGTAAGGAAGGAAAGATTCGGGGTCATCAGCAACATCTGGCCTTGGTCAGAAACCTCAGGGGACAGAGGAAGAAAACTGCCTGCCAGTTTGAGATGCGAACCAGCAGCTGAGAAATGAAAACCTGGCATCCCAGGACAGTTTGAGGAGGGAAGGGTGTGTGGTTGGGGGACTGCAGCCAGACCAGCTAAGTGAAACAAGCAGATTTCTGACCCCAGTTGACGAGGCTGACAGGTCTGGGTGTCACCACCCCAGAGTGAGCAGCAGGAGTTCCGGGAAAGCCTGGGGCGTGAGTGTCCCACGGCCCCCCGAGGCCCGAGGTGATGTTCTCAGGCAACACTGATGACCTGCACCTTGGGAAACCAAGACTGAACCACAGGAGGACAACCTGATGCCAGGGGTCCCCTTGCTAAGGGGTGGACTAATTGGCTGAAACAAGCATGTTAAGAGCACTTCGCTGTGAAGGAAGGAACCACAACCTCTGACACAAACTTGAGATTAGAGCAAAGTTGGAAGATAATGCCATGGAGAAAACTGGGGAGAAAAGAGAACTTGTACTATCGGGGTCCCCACCGACAGTGACAGCCGAGCCCAGGGTCACGTGTACTGGTCTGGGGCTGACGTGCTGACGGGGCGGCCCAGGGGGCCAAACGAGGATGACGCGCACGAGTGGCTCGGCCAGCAGGTCCGGATGGGGAGGGAGGACATGCAGGACAAAGCCCACCCGGCCAGGTGCCTGGTCTCGGGCCGCCCCCGGAACCTCGCTCTTCTTCTTTCTAAGCTGCTTTTTCCATGAAACCTTGGGGCAGGGTCAAAGGTCGCCATAGCCCATAAATTCACGTTTTATATAAGGACGTTTTAAGGAGCAACTGACCTTTACTCTGACTTCGTTTCTTAAAAAATTTTCTTTCCCCCTCCTCAAAGCAGCTCATCAGAACATGTGTGGAATCCAACCGATTTGGAGCGCAGAGATACAAATGGTGGTTTCAGGAACTTTGTGTAGGTCACAGAGCTTTTATAGAAGGAAACGGTTTTCTTTTCAGAATCCCACGCACAGACTGTGTGCGCATGTGTACGTGTGCATGTGCGTCATTGTGTGTGTGCACAGGGGAGCCCAGAAACCATTCTTACAGTCTTCCTACTGGTCCTACGTTTGGTTCTAAAATTGGGTCCATTTTCTCTTTGTCACCATGCGGTCTCTGAGATTTCAGCTTCTCAAAGCCAGGAAATGTTTGAGGGAAAAAGGGCTGAGTCCAAGGCTGTCATTTTCTCACAGCGGATCCAGCCAAGGCCTGTGGGCCACAGTGCCGGGTGCCTCACACGCAGCAGAAAGGCCAAGCAACCCACTGTGCCCATAAGGGTTGGGCACGGAAGTAGCTGGAAGCCCCCTCGGGGCCTGACTCGTCAAGTGAGTGACTTACAGTGAGGAGCACCCCCTGCTTGCACCCCCTCTGGTTGGTTCCTCTGGTTATCAGTTTTGACCCTTCCTTCGGTCTCAGTAGGCATTTTCACTGTTAAAGAGCATCTTCTCTGTCTCTGATGTGAGCAGGAAGATCAGAAGCAGGTGGCTCCTGGGCGACTGGCCAAGTGGGGCCCCTTGGGGCAGGGTCCCTCCCCACCTCCATCTGGGGTCCTCGGCCTGCACTGGGCCTGGTGATTCTGGCTGGATCTCAAATCCTTGGACCCAAAGACCCCACTGGTCCACGGGCCTTGGCTCTGACAGGTGTGGCGACCACATCCCAAAGACAGCTCCTCCTTGCCTGCAGCTGGAAGGGCGGGACTCACAGGGAGAGCCCAGGGGGATGGGGGAAAGGAGTCACCTTGTCCCCAGGCACGTGCTGGACTCTGGAGCTCACAGACCCCGAGAGACGCACAGGCTGCCTTTCTTGTGACTCCTGGCCTGGTCTGTGTCCTCAGCCTCTGGCTCTGCTCTTCAGTGATGGCTCCTCAGGGCCTTCCGGGACCCTCACGCAGCTGCTCTGTGCTGTCGGGGCTCCTGGCCAGCCCTGTTGTTGTAGTTTGTAACTGGATGCTTATTTGTGTGGTCACCTGTCACTGGCCTCTCCCGTGGGCCTGGAGTTCCAGTTTTGTTCCCTGGTGTCCCCAGGGCCTGTGTCGAGGATATACTCAAGAAAAGCCTATCTGTTGAAAAAGTTACTGTGGTGGGGGGTGGGGAGGCTCAAATCCGAGGAGGGTAAGGTCCAGAAAGATAGCACTTAAGAGGGCTGGGAGGCCATGAGTGGCTGGCTGCTGGGAGGATCAGAACCAGGAGGGCAGCTCCTGAGTCACTAAGTCCTGGGAGCCCAGGGCTGAAGGCCCCATGGGAAGCTGGGAAAATCCATATGTGGCTTGAACACGGGCAGGGGACGTAGGCCCCCTGAGCTCAACAGTGGGGGAGGTTTCACTCCCACGCTCAGGATGAACCCACAAGGCCAGCAGTGGAGGTGGGGCATCAGGTTCTGCTCGGCTATGGCCCACAGGGGACCTCCAGCCTGCCCCCCCATGGGGCCTGCATGTGTCACCCTGGGTGGTGGCTTTTCTTCTGGGCTCCAGAGCAGCCCTGTGCCTCAGCAGGAGAGATCCAGGCAGAGTCCCAACCTGAGGTTTCCGGGAGCCCTCATGGGGGTTCCTGAGAGGGACTTTGTGCCGGTTTGTATACATTATGTCCCCCAGAAAAAGCCATGTGCTTTGATGCAATCTTGTGGGGGCATATTGATTAATCTTTTTGATTAGGGTGTGACCTTTTGATTGGATGTTTCCATGGAGACATTACCCACCCAACTGTTGGTGTGACTGATTGGATGATTTCCATGGAGGTGTGGCCCTGCCCACTCAGCATGAGTCTTTATTACTTTACCAGAGTTCTATAAAAGCTCAGAAAGAAGGAGCTCACTGCTTGCTGCAGCTGAGAGACATTTTGGAGATGGCCGTTGAAAGCTATTTTGGAGAACGCTGTTTTGAAACGCAATCCAGGATCAGTAGACGTCAGCCACGTGCCTCCCCAGACAACAGAGGTTTACTGGACGCCATTGGCCATCCTCCAGTGAAGGTACCCTATTGCTGATGCCTCACCTTGGACACTTTATGGCCTTAAGACTGTAACTTTGTAACCAAATAAACCTCCTTTATAAAAGCCAATCCATTTCTGGTATTTTGCATATTGGCAGCATTAGCAAACCGGAACAGACTAGGAACTGCAACGATGTTCTGTGGGCTGCTTCAGAAGGTGGACATGGGCTTCAGGGTTGCGCAGCCAGTCCAAGCTCGTTGTTTATCAGCGACAGCATTTTGGATAAGCTGCATGACTTTTCCGAGTGCTCATGGTTCCAGCCATGCAGTGGGAGGTGGCGGTGCGGCAGGGGCCATGAGAGTGTCTACAAAGTGCTCGTGAACACCGGGCCTGCGTGCAGGGGATGCTGGCTTTCAGGAGGAGCACCCACTGGGAGGCCAGGCTGCGGTGCAGGCCGAGAAGCCGGGCAGTGTCTGCGGCGGGTGACCATGCCCTAATGGCTGCTCAAATAGTTTGATGCTCACGCCTGGCTTTTAATGATATCTTTACACAATTCAAGTTTTCAAAACCATGGAGCAGAGAAGGGGAAAGCTGTGCCCATGGTGGTCAGCTGTGGCTGACAGTGCCCCTGCCCAGCCCCACCAATCCGACCATGCAAAGAGAGGCTCCAGCGGCGAAGCGGAAGCCGGAATTGGCTAATTAGGGGCTCCAAAGGGCCTGGCAACTGATCTCTACAAAGGGAGAACTTCTCGGACTCAGGGGAATTCTGTAAAATTTAGCACTGTGCCCCTAAAAACCATTTTGATGACAAGCAGTCTGTTAGCTGGGCCACAGTTATTTTCCCAAGTCCAGGCTGATGGCTGTGGGCTGTGGGGGTGGGTGGGCACATGGGAGAGGCCCTGGCCCATCCTGCTGCTCAGTGGGCCCTCCAAGGGGCCGCCACTCCAGGCATGTTAAACCTGGCGACTAGCAGAAGGGCACCTGTCCCAGCAAGGGGGTCTCCCTTCTGTGCTTGGCGTCCCCTTCAGCCAGGCTGGACCCACCTCTACAAGGAACATGGAAACCCCATGAGGTGTTTTCTGGATGCAGTGGGAAGGCTGAAGGTTGGCCTGGAAGTTTGGCATCAAGAGGCGAGTGAATGGCGAGCCTTACCCAACCTGCCTCGTGCAGCCCGGCTGCCTCTGGTGAGGAGGAGGCCCCCGGCTCTGATGCTCTCTCCTAGCGAGTGATAGCTAGATCCCCGTGGCACATGTCTCCTCTGCTGCCCTGCAGGTCGGCCCTTCATCAGAAGGTGAGTTATTTCAGTGTCTGCAGAGAACTGGACAGCCAGGCTGGGCCTCGGGACTTCCACTGTCTTGCAGCATAAAAAATGGGGGCTTGAGCGCTTGCCCCTGCAGGCTGTGGAATGCATGAGTGGAGCAGACGCCTAGGAGGCCCCGGGCCTCACTTATTCATCTGGAGCTGCCTGGTCACATGACAGCCGGGCTGACAGCCCCTGGATTTCAAGGATGAAAACCATGCTGTTGGCAACATGGAGGGAACGGTGGGGGTGGGGGTGGGGGGGGTAGAGACAAAGGGGCCGAGGGAAGCCAAGGAAAGAGAGAGAGAGACCACTACCCCACGCAGGGAGAGCCCCTGGGGGAAGGTGCGGCGTGGGAGCCCAGGGGATGCTCAGAGGCACAACTGCACACAGATACCGACAGAAGCGCACACATGCAGGCAGAAAGTGGATGCGCACACAGACACACACACACAACCTTGCATGTGTCCCCCCCCCCGCCCCCCCCCCTGGGACAAGGGCTTGAGAGGGCTTCTGGAGAAATCTCCGTCTGAATTTCCCAGGCGTGGGAAAGGCACTTGCACTGCCTGGACATGCAGCCAAGTGGAAACCAGGCTCGGAGGAGCTCGGAAGGCTTTGCCCACTGTCCCAGTACCCAAGGCAGGGAGAGGAGTAGGTCAAGAATGTCAAGAGAAGATCAAGTAATGGCTGCTGGGGGTGAGGGGAGTGGGTCCAGACAGGCTGAGGTGCCCAGAGACCAGGTACTGGGACTGGGCCAGTAAATCCAGTGCTGGGGAAGGAAAAGCCAACATGCCTGGGGAGGGGGTGGGGGGGTGCCCAAGGAGACCTCAGCAGCCCGACCGAGGAGACAGTGTCCTCGCCCCATGCCACGTGCCCAGCTGCATCTCTCTGGTCACAATTGATAATTTAGTGAGAGTTGGGTCAGGTGCCCCTGAAATATGACAGAGAGCTCTGGATGTCACTGCGGGAACAGTGAAGGACGTTGAGGAGGGCCCTCACCAGGGTGCGGCCCAGAGTCCTGGGGCTTCCCAACTGGACACGCTGGGCCCTCCAGCCCCTGGCGCTGCCGGGATCTGCAGCATCACTCTGTGGCTCGTCACAGCCTGCTCTGCTCGGCCTGTTTGGCTGGCTGCATTTCAGAACCATGCTGTTCAGAACCAAACCTGGTGCCTGACTCCCAGGCCTTCCGGAGCACAGCGAGGGGCTCACAGACCCTGAGGACGAGGGGAAACTGCTCACACCTCCCACTGCAGGCCGACCTTGGGGCTCTGGGCTCCCCACGGGCAGCACTGCAACCAGCTCTCTTTGGCCATGTTTGAACTGGTCAATTAAATGAGGGGAAGATGGGATTCCAGCACATCCTGACATAGCCCTCAAAGCTCTCCAGGTCAAACAGCTGGGTCATACCCAACATTCATAGAGGAAACAGGTTTTTATGCAGGAAAAAAGAATTGATAGGAACATAATGATTTCCCAGGGGCATCCCTCCTCGGGCCGACACCTAGGCCTTTTGGAGGTGACGATGGGTGGGTTAAGGCCTGGCCACCTGCCGTCCATCCCCTTCTGCTCTGAGTCAGCAAAGGTCTTTCCCATGAAACTCCCCAGCTGGAACCTAAATCAGACTGGACAAAGGGTGACCCCCAAGTGGCAGCATCCCCCAAACATCCGTGAAGAGGAGGAGGTGGGCACCAGTGGTTGCTGTGCCTGGTACTGTGGGGGTCCCCAGAGGCCCCCGCCCCCCACCACGTCACAACTCCTTCCTACCGTGGAAGAGGTGACTGATACCTGGCAGGCTCTGGGCCATGGAGGGGGTGGAGGCCGAGCTGGCACCCCCCGAGTCACAGTGGCCGGTGCTCCCGCTGGCAGACGGCGGTGAAGGTGAGGACAGGGGTGGTGAGCTGTGCTGGTTCAGACACTGGGCCACGGCAAAACCTGCAAGACAAGGTGTGACTAAGGGGAAGAAGAGGGCTGGGCTGGGACAGTCCCAACTCTGAGACTTGGCAGGGCCAGTCCCCTCTCAAGGGCAGGGCTGGGGGTATCAAGCTGAGGGCCTGACGCTGGTTCAGCGACGTGCCAGGTGTGAGCTTGAGGGAGCACACACAGCCTCAGAGATTCAGAGGCCTCCTGGCAAAGTTCGGACAGGGATGCCAGGTGTCCTCCTGGCAACAACTCGGGGCCTCTGCTAATGCACCAGCGCTCGGCCACAGCAAGGGGAGCGGACTGATGCTCTGAAGCCCGAGCAGGAGGGACAGGCAGATTGTGAGGTCAGGGATGGGAAAGCTGCCAGGGACAGAGCTCCCAACGGCCCCCACAGCCACCCTGGCACTGGGAGACAGGCCCCACGGCCTTTCCAGCATGGGGAGCGACGGGCCCCATGTCTTGGAGTCACTCTGACAAGGGACCGAAGCCTGGCTCCCCTGGCTGAAGCGCCGGAATAAAGACCAGTTGTTCTGTCCCTCCACCTGTGAGCTGGGGGTAGCGTCACCTCCTTTCAGAACTGTCGGGAGGGCTGGAGGACGGGCTCTGGCTCTGCTCCAGCTCACACCCTGCCACGTGGTGAGTTTTGTACCCAGCCTGGGCCCCTCGGGTGGGCGCATTCCTTTCTGCAGACCACAACTTCTGCCCCCTTCACAGTCTGCTTTTCTAAAAGGGCTGCGGCTCCTGATTTTATTCACTGCAGCTCCTGAACGTATACACTCCTGATTTATTACAGAAAAACTCAAATAGACAGAACGCCTGGTAGACAACGGCAGGAGCCTGTGTAGACCTTGGCGGTTTCTGCTGCAGCCTCCGGCAAATCCAGTTGCCTCTGACCCGACATTCAGAAGCAGTGCCAGGTCGGGGCACACGGCAGGCGGTGGGAGAGTCCCTCCACTGACAGCGGGGACCCCCGACCCTCCTGGCCATTCACCCCGACACCCCCTGAGCATGCTCACCACAGCCAGCCACACACCTCATTCAGGCCCCCCACACTGCCTGAATCTCACCCGTTCCGCTCCTGGCTGACACCCTCTTCCAGAAGGGGCCCCCAGGCCCTGATCTCACCTTTCTCAGAACCCAGGAAGGTGGCAGGGTGAGGAGGTGGCAAACTGGCCCACTGCCTGTTTGGGGTAAATAAGATTTTATTGGATCACAGCCACACTTCTTCACTTTGGAACTGTTTCTGGCTGCTTTCGCACTGTGATGACAGAGCTGAGCTGCTGTGCAGGGACCCCGTGGCCTGCAAAGCTGAAAACGTTTGCCATGTGGCTCTAGGTGGAAACGAGTGGCCAGCCCCAGTGTTGAGGCCCTGCTCGCTCACCAGCCGTGGGGTGCCGGGCAAGTCTCTGCACCTCCCCGAGCCGCCTCCCTCCCTCCCTGAGCCTCCTTCCTGGGGTTCTGCTACTCCACTCGCTCCTTAGGACACAGCGGGGCTCCACATGCCCAGCCATGCAGAGCATCTATTTTGTACTAACACGTGGGCAAAGTTGTTTTTGTCTAAGGATAAGCTCCTTAAAAGTCAGGGGCTCTATTTATACCTTAGCCCGATCCTCCCAGCTTTGGGAACCGTGTGAATCGCACCCACTGATGACAGCACACAGATCTGAAGTCGGAGTGCAAGCCCCCAGCGAGGTGGGCAGTCTCCAAGCACCAGCTTCTCTTTTGCAGAGGATGATACTGCCGCCCCCACCCGCTGCAGAGGCCTGCTTGTAAAGAGAATCAGCAGTTTTGACGTGCTTGGAATTCTCAGGAAGAGCTTATGCAATATATTATGGGGGGCGTACTGGTTAACTCTGGCAAACATCTCTGGCAAATCCAAATACCGGTCAGCAAGATTCCCAGTGGGTAATCAGCTACAGCCCCATGGAGCCAGTTTTACAGCTGCTCACTTCTTAATCACTTAAAGTGGTAAACTTCAAAGTTTACAAGCCATTTGCTTGCCTCAAAAATGAATTTTACCCCTTAATAAATCAAAATGTCAAGATGGCTTTTCCCGAGCTGCTAATCTCCCAGAGCCCCAGAAAGAGTGGCCGGACAAGTGTTCTAACAAAGGTCCACTGAGCCTTTTATGCTGCCGACAATGACCTCAGCCCAAAGGGATGAATGATGCGGCTGTCACCGATGCGGTCACGTACCCCTGTCTCTGCAGACACGTGTCCCCCCCCCCCCCCCCCTTAAAGCCTGGCTTGTCACAATCAGACCTCTGAGATGGAGCATGTGTGGGAGCAGGCAAGAAGCTGAAACTGCAGCCTTGAAAGGCTCAGGATGTGAAAATCTCCTCAGTTTGGGAACAGATTAGGGCTCAAGCCATAGACTGGCTAATAAATACTGTGCATCTCTGCATGTTCTGAGAGTTGAATAGAAAACCCGCCAATCTCTGATGTTACCCGTTCACAGGATCTGGCTGAGCAGAGGCAACCCAATGCATCGTCCCTTTGCCTGCTGCTACTAAAAACATCACCTCCCTCCCTTCCTCTCTTCCAACTCTCCTGTCCCCCTCCCCAACGGCAATGGGGACCCAGAAAGGCTCAGCGATGTCCCCTGCATCCCTGCCACCAGGTACCCAGGACCCCAGTGATTTCAAGGGGCCCTCTCTCAAATCGAAGAGGTGACCTCTTCAAAAGTCAGGCATGTCACAGGGTCCAAACAATAGCAGAGAGAGCTGAAAACGAGTCCACACAGCTGGGGCACCCTGTTCTCCTTGCTCCATCCCAGCCAGACGGCTTTTGATGAGCTAGCTTTGGCAGAGATGCCAGGAAGCAAGTCAAACACCCACGGGCTGCCAAATACTTGCAAACACACAGACGAGACATAGATCATGGGACAGGGGCACAGGCAAACAGAGATCTTTTCTGGCAGATAAAATTCTTGGCTCTCCCTAGGTATGTCTCAAGAATAGATTGTGAAATGTGTATCGAAGGCTGTATGAATTTTCATGCCATCAGAACAATTCTACCTCTAGGAATTTTTGCTGAGGAACTCACTGTGGACAGATCCATGGGGACCCCAAGGGTGTCAGAGGCCTTGGTATTTTTGGAGACAAAAATACCTGTGTAATAACTGGGGAGAGGCCAAACGGATTTTTCCCTGTCTAAGAGGATGAGATTCGCCGCCGCCCTGAAAAACACTGCTTTGAAAGGAGATTAAGAGCTTTGGGAAGGAAATGCTCAGGACATATTACATGAAAAAAGTTGAGAAGAAGCAGGTCCCAAGGATTCCATCACTGTAAAAACACTCACCAATGTCACAGGTGCCCAGGCTGGAGGGATGGAGGTGGTCACAGCGAGAGAAGCAAGTGGGAAGTGATGGTGAGTTTTATTTTTATTTTTTGCGCTTCTCTGAATTTTCCAAGATTCCTACTATGAACATTACTTTAAGCCAGAAAAAAAGAGAGGCTGAAAAAAGGAACAAAAGGTGGATGGCCGTGAGCTTTTGGGTCCCTAACATGCCTCTGGGATCTGTTCTGGTCTCTAAAGCTCTGCCCTGGGCTCACTGAGACCCTCCTGTCAGCACCACCCCAAAGCACACAGGGCGCCCCGTAGGGGGTGCGAGGCCCCAGGAGGGTGCCCTGCTTTGAGGGTGTGCACACGTCCCCTGCTTTCCAGGAGCCCCGGGTTCCTCAGGGACAGCTGGGTCTTCCTGTTGCCCTTTGACCCCATTCTGCTAGTTATTCTGGGAAGATGAACTCATCAGCAAACTCTATGGCATTTGTCAAGCTCAGAAATACCACAAAAAAGGTCAGCGTTCTATTTTAAGCCCACAGTTGGAGGGGGCACTGGGCTCTGCGTGAACCCTGGGTTCGAGTCCAGGCTCTGCTGACACCAGCTCTGTGGTCTCGGACAAGCCTCACTCCCCCTCTGCAGCCTCCATTTCTTTATTTGAAAAATGAGAGAGCTAGAGAGGACCTTTTAGCTGAAATGGCCTATGGTTTTCTTTGTAACCCGTAGATCTGAATTTGATTTGAATCCTATGGTCTTTTGGGAGGTAAGCAAGAGAAAGGGCCCTGAAAAACATACACAGCTCTTCTCTCTTCCAGATCAAGTACCCACTAACACTTTCTCCGCTGAGAACCAGGCTTCTATGTGACCGAGAAGCCAGAGTTGGCCAACGGCTTGCAGGTGTGTTTTGCTTCACCCATACCGTGTTTTTGTTCATTTGTTTACACATTGGGAGATTTTTTGTACAAAGATTTCTGGCTTCTTAAAAAAAACGGTGAGACCTGGCAATACTGGACCCTGTTCTCACAGGGCGCAATGAGAGGTTGCTGAGCAGAGCTGCTCGCTTCAGCCGGGGAGTGAGTGAGCAAGCAAGCTGGCTCTCTCCCCACTTTCCTCGCCTGGCCTCGTGGGCACTTCAGTTTACAATCTTTGCTTTTCATTCTCAGATTCTGGGTCAAATCTGAAGGACTCAGGGACATCCCAGCCCCCAGAGTCCTCTCCTACTGGATCCCTCCTCAAACCCTGTCCCCCAGAATCACCCGGGGTGGGTGTGGGGGGCTTGGAAAGATGGGATCTCCTGCCCCCAGCTGCCCAAACTGGTCCTCAGACTGTGGGAGCCACTTGCTTTCTGCCTCTGCTGGGCTGTTCTCTCTCTCTGGAATTCCCTTTCACCTCTTTTCCGTCTCCACTAACTCTCTCCCCAGCCTTTGTGGTTCACACAGCTCAGCGCCATTTTGGACAGGACTTTCCGTGGTAGCAGGGGCTAACTGGTCTCTCCCCTGTGCTCCTGTGGCTTGGCCTGTCCAGTCCAGCCTGGGGGTGTCACAGCTGAATTGGAGTTAATCTCCCCAAGTAGAGTATGAGAAACTTGACTGCAAAGGTGCTTAGCTATTTTGTGCAATGGCCATCAGTTCTTTAACAGCTGGTGCCTGGATCCTCTGAGGTTGAGAATATGGGATGGTGTTCCTGATACTGCTAGCTGTCTCCCAACACCCATTCTTCCCTTCATCTGCAGTTACAGAACCCATCGGTTGGGTACAGCCATGTGACTTTCAGGCCATTGAAATAGAAATGGAAGCAACATGTGGGATGTCTAGGAAGGCTCCTTAAAAGGAAAGGGGTACACCTTCCTCCATTCTGCTTCCTGGAACCCAAATGCCACAGATACTAAACGCTAAAAGCCAATCAAACAAAAGGTAAATGACGAGAGTCCGACAGTAAACGGTGGATGGAAAGGAACAAGTTATACGAGGGAGTCTAGCTATGGGATGCCAACAAAATTCCTCTGGCCATGTAGGTCCCGGCTGCTTAGGAGCCCAGACTTCAAGGATGGCCTCTGTCCTGGGTGACCTGGCTCTGAGGACATGTCAATTTCATCCTCAAAGCTTCTGTCCCATTAAACGCTCCCGGGGCAATGCCCTCTAGGCAGCTTCATGGGAGATATAGCTGCCCGGCGGGGGAAGGAGCCTCATTCTAGAAAGAGCATGCCATATGACAACATTTTCAAACCTCTTTTTGTAAACAGCGAAACTCCAGTTTTACAGATGAGATGAAAATGTAGCTGGTCTGGCTGGCACGATGCCGCGCCAAGGGCAGGCCTGGGCTCTGTTTTCAAAACACCTCTGGGGATCCTGCTTTTGAAAACCAAAGACATGGTGCATGAGTACCTGAAAGACTTGAGCCCAGGGGCTGAAAACTCTAGTGCCTGCAGGGCTGGGTAGATGATGTAAGTGGATGAGGAGGGGCCGAGGAGACAAGCTGACAGTCTTCCCCACCCGCCATCTGTTTTCCCTTATTTGACGGGCACTGAGGAACAAGTCTCTTCTATCAGGAATCAATAGCACACATATGCTAATTTGTGGTGCCTGTTAGGGAGACAGTAGGGCCTGGTGGAGACTGGGACATGTGGCTCCCTAGCTCCTCATCAGTGCCCCTCCTAAGAACATAGGGCTTTGTGTGGCCACTGCTAACGGTTCGTCAAAAGAAGTCAGAAATGCAGATTTTTATGTACAACTTTCTGATTTTTTTAAATGTAGGCAACTTAATTCACATTTTTTTTAAAAACACAAAGCGGGCAACTCCCCACAAGCCAAAGCAAGCCCATCTCCTGCCACGTGGGCTGACAGTGCCAGGCGGCTCCAGCCTCCACTATGAACCCCAGAGTGTCACGTGTCAATGCCACCTTGACCAAACTCCCGAGACGTGTGCCTTGCATCTGAGGTACGTGACCCTAAGATGTTTAAGTCTCAGAGAGACAGGCTTCAAGGAAGTTGCTTTTTACAGACCTCTTAGGGAAAAGCTAAGGTTCGGAGGGAAAGGCTGCTTGTCTTAGCAAAACACCATTCATGCTTGTTCCAGATGGAAGAGCACAAAATGCACCAGGGTCAGAGGGCCAATTCCAGAGAAGCAACCCGAGCATTTCCCCAGTCCCTGGGGCTGACTGAGAACCGTGGGGGTGGGCTCCCGGAGCTGGCCCCTCACTGGCAAATTCATCCGCTCGGCTGCAGCTCAGGTTTCCGAGGCGGAGGAGGATGGCGCAGCGTTTGCATTTTCTCACCACCCGTTGCAGTGCTGGGAAACAGTAAAAAATCAATTGGCCTTGTGACCTCACACACAAAACCCAAGACGGCAAGTGTGACCGTGGCCTTATTTCTTCCCGTGCTGGCTCCTTCCTCAGCTCTGCCCTTTCACCTCCCTGTGCAGCCTGCCAGATCCCCTGGGTGATACGGGAGGAGCTGAGTTTGGAATTTCAGCCAGGGGTGGCCCTGGGGAGCCTGCAGTTTACGAGCGCACGGGCACACGGGCATACAGAGGTTTCTCGCCCCACGCAGTGGACCCAAGAGGCTGGCTCTGGGACCCCGTTCCTAGTAAGATGGGGGGAGGTGCCTGAGGGTTGGAGGAGGCCGGGAGCCAGGGAGGGGGTTGTCACCGGAAAAGCCACCTTGCAAAGACGGGGCACAGGGGCCCAAATTACCCACAACTGTTCCAAGAACACAAACCCAACAACCTTGCACCCACAATGGGCCGCAGGAATCAACAAGTTCAGAATGGCCCCACCCTGCAGGCCAGTGAGATCCCTGGGCGTCCCCCAGCAGTCCCCTCGCTCACTGCTAGGGCCCTGAGGCTCGTGTACAGGCCGCAGGGGCAGGTATCTGCACAAACTCTCCTGACCACCTCCCTTTCGTGAGTCTCAGATGCCAACAAGCATACGGTCTATGTTCAGGGTCGGGCACAAAACTCCAGACGTTACGGCAATCCAGGGGTCCCCTCCCCACCCCCTAAGTGGTCCCTCTGTGTGATTTTATGGATTCTGTCATGTACTCTGGCACTGGAGAAGCCACTTCACATCCAGCTGGGGAGGGGGACTGGACACAGGCCTGTGATCAAGCCGGGGAAGGACCTTCTCCTGACTCCCTGAAGCCTGGGCGGCCACCGCGGGCTGCTCCCTGACCCTCAGCACGGGCCACCCCTACATCACTGACTGGCTGCACCTCAAAATGCTTCAAGACTTTTATTTCTGGTTGCTTTGAAAGGGATAACATTCCAACATACAAAAATAGCTGAGAACTTGCGGAATCTTTTAGCCTATAGCTCTTTTTCCATGGATAAATCCTCTTGGATTTTTAAGACTATACTTGAAAACCTGCAGAAAAGAAAAAATTGTCTTTCAGTATCTTGCTTTTCCTTTGTGCCATTTCTCACTCCCAACTGTGCCCTTAAAAAAAGATGTGTCTGCTCTCGGGTGAAGGCCTGAGTGGGCTGCCACCCGTGGGAGAGGGCCTAGGTCTCAATGTCCCTTTTGTGGCCGGGGGTGGCTGGCTGCGTGACCGTCAGGAATTCTAGAACGGGCTTCCCCTCCCCGTGCTCGGTGTGTCAGGGACATGGAGGGCTTGCTAGGTCTCAGAATCTCACAGTGGCACCACCTTGCCGTGGGTTTTTAAAACCAAATGTTGTGAGGATTTGGGCTTTGCTCCTAAGGGCTGGTCCCCTGCCTCGCCCAGCCCCGTCCCTCTTCGGATGGCGTTACCGTCTGTACACGAGTAAGCAAAAGGCACCACAACAGTCTCTCAGCCAGGGGGCCACAAAGCCCATCATCCGCCACCTTGTCTGCCTCCCTACAAATAGGGCTGGAAGAGCAGTGAGAGGGAGGGGGATTAGACAGTGATGGGGGGTACTTCCGATGTATGGTGTCACCGACCCCTGACTCCTCTGGCCCAAGGGCCTAAGGGAGCCACGGTAGGGACCACTGGCATGGATGGGGTGGGTCAGCCACTGCCCTGCTTACAAAGGACCTTGCTGGCCCTAGGGTCGCCCGATTCTCTCTGTCAAGCCTCTCATCTCATCGGCCTCGTTCTCTGCTCTTAGGCCAGGAGAGGGGAGGGCCACGTGGCACATTCTGCAAGGCAGCAGTGTGCAGAAGGGACCTGAGGATTAGTGTTGAGTCTCTGCGAGAGGCAGGCGCAGCTGTCACAACTTAATACGCCCCCACAGCTGAGAGTGCACGTCTGCGGCCCCATCCTGCCAGACGCCAAGTTGTGCCCGCCAGGACTCTGATTTTGCAGAGTGGGTGGTTCGCTTGTGCAGCCCTGGCCACATCACCAAAGCATCTCCTACCATGTATTTTAACAGATTGGGGTTAGGCCAGACAGACAGACGATGACACCCCATTACCCGTCATCTACAACAAGATGTGCAGATACCATCTGGAGCTACGTGGGTCAGATAGAATCAGGCAGTGTGTGCAAAACCACACAAAGACCGTGATGGCTATGGGCCCAGGGCAAGCTTTCAGAAGCCTGTAACAGAGGTTGTTAAGTGGACAGGACTCCAAACTTCTGCCTTGGCAAACCTCTGCGGCTCCGCAGATCTGGTGGTTGTCCATGAGGCTTTGGGAACGGTTCTGCCGTCTATGGGGGGCAGCCCTACGATGGGGCAAACAGCTGGCTCTGGGCCTGCAGGTAGAGCCTGGGTTTTCCACCCTAGGCACAAGGCACAGCGGGAATGAAAGCACCCAGGCTTTGGGGCCCCTGCACGGCCCCCGCCAGCCTTGGCATCTCTCACTTGTCGAGTGGGGCAACACCCCCACAGTCACAGGGCTCGTGAAGACTCAACGAGTCAATATGTTGAAAGTGTTCCCTTAGCGCCGGCTGCTGTGAATACTTAACTGCTATTGATGGTACCTGGAACTTGGGCCCAACGAGGCAAGAACTGAGCATTTTCAGTTTTTTAAGTGTCTATAGACGGGTATACGGCAGAAGAAATGACTCAGCTCTTAACAGAAAACAAAATAAAACAAAGCAAAACACATCTTCTTCATGCCAGTGATGACTGAACGTTGTGAAGTTTAAGTGAGCCTCAAGAGAGTTTTTCTCAAGTTAACTTTAAATATCTAAGTTTAAGGGGTTTCTAGAAAAGCAATTTATGAGAACATGGGTTTCTTGTTATTTTCACCTAGATTCCTCACATCTCACCTGTTGTATGTTTGAGTTCAAGACCCACATGAGTGTGTTCTACTTGTTGGTATCTCTTTGCTAGAGAGTTGAATGCATTAAGTCAAACTATATGCAATCGCCAATGTTCAACCAATTTGAAATAAAAAACTGGCGGTGGCATAAGGTTCAACCCAACATGAGTATGTCCCTCACAGACCTCTCCAGAAACAATTCATGGAGGATGGGGAGGTGGGCAAACAGGCAGCCTGTGTTCAAGCAAGCAGCCTCTCCTAGTTCTCCATTTCTCTTTGTACTGGGAGCTGGCCCATGCTGTTGGCATGTGCGTGTGTGTGTGTTCACACACATGCACACTCCTCTCTCTGGCTTAATCTTTTCATTTCCAAAAGTCAGCAGCTTCAACAAAATGCTTGGAAAGAATCTTAGCATTTAAGGAGAAGCGTGTGTCTCCTCGATGAAAAACCCATGGAAAAAGGAACGAATGGGCTTCTCGGATGGAGTGATAGTTTGATCTGTTTTCTCTTTGGGTTTCCTTGCAAATGCTAAGCTAATGCATTCAATATGAAAATCACCCCAGCCATTCTGCATTTATCGTTTTAACTTATTTTTTTTAGTATTATTAATATTTCATCATAAAAGTATTGATTTCCTTTAACTAAGAGACTTTAAAGTTTGCTGCATCCTTAAGCATGATTTTATTATGTCTTGGGGCCAAATGTTTTTTCCTCTCCCCAAAGGAATGCTTTCCTTTTATATAATGTATGCCAAGAAGAAAAAAGGAATTGATTCACAGAATTCTGCATTATCGGCAACTTCCAAGGAATGTATCTGGTGTGGGTGCTAGGATAGGTACTTCCTAAATGTGATCACAGCGACTCATTGTTAAGCCTCTTCATCTATTACAGTAAGAACACCGAAGCACAAAACTTATATTAAAATACAAGAGAGCCCAGAGAAAAGCCATTATAGGAAAACTGAGACAACTCCAGACTCCAAAGCTTAGAAAGGCCTTACAAGTGCCCCAGGATTCATAAAAACCTTAGTTTCCTTTTTGCCCTTTTCCTTCCCTTATGAAAAGCAACAGAAAAACAAAAAGAAATCCTGTTGGTTTGGGGCTGCCTAAAGAAGGAACTTTCCCTCTTTATCCAAATTGCTGACTGTCAAATGCCAGTCACAGAGTTCGGGAAAGAATGCTCAGTTTTACAGAACCAACCAGGAAGCGGGGGAAGGCGGTGACCAGCAAAACAAAGTGTTCTGAAACGTTTAAATATTGAACATCCTCTCTTCTTCCTCCACATTTATTATTAACTCAGACCCACATCACCATGCACGTTGACTTCATTTCTTCTCGAGGATCCAAGACACAATGGGCAATGCCTGGAGACCAGGAGGGGAAGGGAAGCTGAAATTTGGGCTAATTTCTTTCAAACTCTCTCTGGAACTCCTTTACGGTCAGCCCCGCATTCTAGAGCCAGGAATTCCTGGAAGCGTCTCAGCCTCTCAGTGACCCCTGGCGCCCCAACGCGGATGATTAGTGCCCCAAATATTGACAGGCCGGACTTTCTTCCCCTTCAGAAGCAGGGAGCAGTGTCAGAGCGAGGCTGCCTGGAAGATGCTGTCGCCACCAGACTGGTGAGGCTGCGGAAACATCATCTGGACAGGCACCTACTGTCCTTTGCTCTGCGCAGGGAGAAACGATGCCCATGATGCCACGGGGAGGCTAGAAGTGCCCAGTTAAAAAGAAAACAGCCAACTTTGGCCCCCAGGTGCCCCTTGTTTAGTTACTAGACAACGGGGCAAAGGGGCTGGCAGTGAATCTGCTCTGACATACGAAGCCCGTTGGATGTCAGACACCCAGGCTGATGGCCAAGCAAATGCAGGGGCCGGGGCCTGAGTGTCATTCCTCATGAAGACAAACGTTTGGGATAGGAAAGACAAACCTAAGATCTTTCCAGAAAACAAGGCAGCATCTTTCCTTAGGAACAAATGTGGGGGGTGGGAGGGAGCGCTGGACCACCTGTCATGCCCACCCAGACACCAAACACCCTCCTGCCAAACCTCTGACTATCCGAGCAGGAGAAGCCGGCTCCTTTCATTAATTTTTCTGGGCTTTTATCTGTTCAAGCGAAATTGTCCCAAATGACCGGCCTATAGCTTCCACTTTCCTTTAAAAGACAGCACTACATTTGAGATCGATGGTTTCCCCTGAAACGCAGGCTAAATTTATCCTTCCCTGCATCCTGCTCTCTTGTCTTTTCACTGAGCTGGTGAGCAGCTCTGGTCCTCTCCTTGCAGATCGAGGGTCTGGCTTCCGGCGTCTGTCCCTAGCAGGGGTCACTCAAGCCCTAGCCCTGTCCTTTTGTTCATCTCACACACAGAACTCTCCAGTTCTCTTAAGGATTCCTCTGCTGCCATGTTCTGTGAAGTCCCCGTTAATTAAGCTCCAGGTTCCTGGGTTCTTTACCTGCCCCCAGCTCTAAAAATCTATCTTGAAAAGCCATCACGTTGGCTCTCTTTGAATTGCTCTTGAGAACCTCCTCCCCAGCCAGCCCAAGCCAGCCCCTGCCGTCCCCAAAGGGGCTGAGTAGTCATTATTTGATTGCCTCTCACCGAAGTGGGGTGAGGGAGGCCACCGTGGGCTTTACGGACTGAACTGAATCAGAGAAGTGACTTCTCTTTCTTGGTCTCACTTAGCAAGCTGCCCTGGAGTGAAATTTCACTGTTTGATTTAATGCCTGATGTCCAGAGAGCCCAGGATTTCTGAAATCTTTATTCCATGGCTTCTAGTTTGCTGTTAACCTGCGAGTTCTCTCTTTTTTGGCGAGAATGAGAAATAAACCAGATAAGACTCATGGTAAGAACACATGTGGACAGGCAGGTAAGTGTGTACACACATGCACACAAACACACACGTAAAGGACTTCACCTTGAAGCATTACGCAAGCTGGCATCTCTGAAGAGCCCTGAGGAAAGAAAATGCGGGGCCCGGGTGTGGCCAGTGGGGCCCCCTCCACTCTGCTTTCTGGAAAGCAACCTGGTGAGGTGCTATCAAAAGCCTCAAGCACCGGCTTTTCCTCTGACCCTAAAAGAATCAGTCCTAAAGGAATAACTGGCAACATGGACAAAGATTTCTGAATAAGGATGTTTATCACAGGGTGATTCATTAAGGCAGTAGAAACAATGTAACAGCCACTGTAAGCACACAGGCTAAGTAAATTTTGACTATCCAGACAATGGACTATTATGCAGCCATTTAAAACGATGTTTACCAAGAGGTATTTTACAGCCGGGAAATGCTTATTTCCCCAAGGACAATGTTTAAAAGACCCTGTGCCCAGCAGCTCTGCTTCTGGGTGCCTGCCCAGGAGGAAGGGCTGCAGCGTGCACAGGGACGGTGTCCCAACGCGGTCTGTGATGGGGACACCTGGTACTTCCAACATGCCCAGCCAATGAGACCCAAGCAGCCACACGGTGGGATACTGTGCAGCCAGGTAAAAGGAGTGAGCAAAACGTGCTAACCCAGAAGGATTTCCGATTCAGAGCGTGACTGAAAAAAGCAAGTTGTGAACAGTATTCAGAATCATGGTTCTGTTTCAGTTAAAAAAAAAAAAAAAGGCAGCCCAAACCATAAAACAACACAGATCCATAATTCCTTATCCTGAATCCTTGCGGCCAGATGTGTTCTGGAATTTAGAATGGTTAGGAATTACAAGGGCTATGTGGTGCATATATACTATGGTATATCCTCAGTTGGGGTCTGGAGCAGCTAAAACTAAACATATTAAATTGCTGCAGAAAAAAAGCACATATGGTCACAGTAAGTGGCACTGACAATTCCTAGAAAAAGCTCATAAATAGTTTAGCATGGGTTTTGCCACCAAATGAGTTAGGACAAACCTTCAGGTTTTCAGAGATGTTTGGGCTTCAGAACTGTGGACAAGGGGCTGTGGCCCAGCTGCACTCCTGTCTGGGGGAGCTCTGGGGAGGGGCGGGGGGAAATGGGAGGAGGGCCAAAGGGGACTTGAGCCTCGTTTGTAATGTTTTAATTTTTTTTTCTTAAATGCAGATCAACTCACACATTTCTTGGGTAACTAAAAATTAAACAAAAAAAAAAAAAAAAGGAAAAGAATGGAGCAGACGGAGAGACGGAGAGAACAGAGTGGAGCTGAACATTTATGATGCTTGTTTCTGGGGTGGTGGGATAGTGGGCGATTTTCTTTTCCTGTAGCCTAACGGATTTTATTTATAATTTTCTAGGTTCGTGTATTAATGCACAGAAAATTAATACAATGGGCCTGTAGCAACAGCAACATGGTGAATTGGTTCCACCTGTTCCTGTCATCGCCAGCTCATCCCAGGCCTTCGGCCTTGCAGCCCCCACGGGGCTGAGCCTGCTGCCCCGTTGCCCAGCTGCCCTGCTGCCCAGCTGCCGCCACAGCTGCCGGTGTGCTCAGGGTTTGGCGCTTGGCAGCGGCTGGCTCCCACACCCCCATCACAATGAAATATGGCCCCTTGCCTGGCCCTGGCTAACACGCTTGCCACTTTGATTCATCATCTCTCTTACTCTCTCTGTCCTTTATTTTTCTGCCCTCTTTGGCCTTTGATTGCTTTTCGGGAGTTTATCATACTGAACTTTTATCCCTTTCCAGGAAACCTTATTATTTTTTTTTCCCTTTCACAATTAATAAATAATCACGAGAGCACTTCTTTGGACAGAAGTACATCCTGCTTCCTGAACAGAACTGCTGGAGCTTTTCTTTTGTGCCCCCCCCCACCCCGGGCCCGTGCTGAGGACACACACCTGGCACACCAGGGAGAGCATCTGGGCACGCCACGCGCTCAGGGGTGATGCCAGGGGCTTCCTCATCATCTGGGCTGCTCCTGACCCTATGGGACGGTGACACTCACACAGTCACCCTCCAGGTAGGCCGTAGGAGGACGGCGTACTGGCCCAGGGCCAAAGCACTGGGGTTCGGACAGGCAGGTGGAGAGGGACAGCCTCAGAGTTAAGAGCATGGGCTCTGGAAGCGGATGGACATGGGTTCAAATCCCAGCCCTGGTGCTGGCTGGCGGCGTAATTGGGGCAGTAGCTCTGAGCCTCGGTTTCCCCGGATATAACATGGCAGAAATAGTCCCTGCCTCATACACTGTTGTGACGATAAAGTGAGAAAAACAGGCACAGCCATGCTTAGCACAGTGGCTGACGTCAGAACCGCTCAGTAAATGGGAGCTGGTGTTATGAGGCTGCAGCACCAGGAGGTGACTGCCCCCACACAGAGAGGGGCCCCACTGGCCCTGATCATGTCAGAAAAATGGCACGGAGCATGTGGGATCAGGGGTTTAAATAGCCACTGGGGTGAGCTGAACAGAGCTGCTGGCAGCAGCAGGAAGTCACTGCTGGAGCGACAAGCAAGCACTGTCCACCTCCTCTGTCTCCAATCCTGAACCCAAACAGCTCACCACCCTCCGGAGGTTTCTGACACATGCCCATGGCAGTGGTTCCGATACCTACTTCTTTGCCTGAAGCCATGGCTCTGAGGTCAGACCACAACTAACAGAGATTTCTGGAAAGGTATGAAATGCAAACTTACATTACAATTTACAGGAAAGAAAAGGGAACAGCAGGCTATTTTACAAGTAAGAACAGAGGTTCTTCTTCAAAGTCAAAAAGAAATGGAAAAAAGACAAGTTTTAGGGAAGAGGAAGAGTGCCAGGTGAGTCTGGATTGTATCAAGATTTCCAGAATAACCTGGAATGTCTGGCAGGTTCCAATTTCTTTTCTCACAGTTGGACTGCTTTAAGGAAAATGATGCATAAATCAGGCTATTTACGATCAAAATGGGATCCAAATCAGACAATTTGGTCTTCACAAAGAGATGATGGCTTTGTGGCTGTCTGCCTAGTTTAGAACTAGTTTGCTTATTTTTTAACCCAATAGTGAAATATAACACACACTGTACAAACACTCAGTGTACAATAAAATTGTTTTTATTATATTCACAGAGCTGTGTAACCATCAATCCATTTTAGGACATTTTCATCACCTTTATAACTAGTTTTGATTATAACTTGTAGCAAAGGATGGCAAACATATTTATCCCTATGTTGAATGAGCCTGCAACCTGGCTTTTTAAAGAACTTTCCATTCTGGATTCTGCCACTCTTTCTCCTGAATATGGCACAAAACATTTCATTCTTCAAATCAGGCTTCCTTTCCAACAGAATTCATCACGGAGAAACATCTGGGTCAAACTCCTCTTTACACGCAGGGCAATGTCAAGAGGGAGCTCTTCACCAAGGAGGGGAGATGGTGCAGGCTGCCATTTGGGTTCAACACTGGCCTGCGAAGCAGAACCAGGATCCTGGGTACCACTTATCTGACTGAGACAAAGGGGAATCCCGTGCCCAGCCAAATGAGCAGCAGGTGTTGCATGGAGAGCAGTGTTCTCACTCCTTGGAGATCCGGGTGGCCTAAGGGCCAAGGCCTCAAAGGCTCTCCCATCTGGGTGGTCCCCTGAACGGGACCCCACGCTGCCCCAGCATGTTCCTCCTCGTTCTTCCACTCCCAGGTCAAACATCCCTTCTTCAGAGAAGTCTTCCAAAATCAGCTCCCTTTATTATACAATATCCCAGCTCTCCAGACTGTTCCTTTGGGGCACCAAAGGAGCTCCAGAAGGCAGGTACTGGCTGTTTGGTTCACCCCTGAATCCTGGTGCATAATGTCTAGCACATGGAAGGGGATATTAACTATTTGTTAACTCCATCTGTCACTCATTCTATCCATCCACTAACCCATCCATCCATCCATCCATCCATCCAATACTTACCAAGCACCACCTGTGTGCCTGGTACAGCTACAGGAGCTGGGAATTCAGCAGAAAACAAAACAGTGCCTGCTCTCGCAGAGCTCACAGTTCATTTATGGGATGGGGTGGGGCAGGGGGCAGACAATGAACAAACAGAAAATGTTGAGAGGGTGAGTGCTCTGTACAGAATTAAGCAGGGTGTCCCAGGGGTGGGTGCAATGAGGTCTGGAGTGAGGGACAGGGTTGCTACTTCATACAAGATGGGCAGGGAAGACCCCCCTGGGTTGGGGAGGTCTGAGGAAAGACCAGAAGGAAGTGAGGATGGCAGTAAGAACATTGTAAGTAGGGACTGGCCAGTATGGTGGAGGCTCAGCTCAGAGCCCCATGTCTCTGCTGGAGTGGGTGAGGGGGGAAATGGGCAGAGGTGAGGCTGGTTTTAGGAGGAACAGTGAAATCAGACTGTGTAGGACCTCATGGGTCACGTAAGGACTTCAGTTTTTATTAGGAGTGAGACCGGAGCCGGAGCCACTAAAGAATTTAAGGAGAGGAGACACTGATCTGACTCATATTTTATAAGGATCTTTCTAGCGAAGGTGCTGAGAATAGACTGCTGGGGCGAGGAGACCGGTGCTGAAGCCACGGAAATAGTCCAGGCTTGGCCATGGTCAGGAGTCGGCAAACTCCAGCGCAGGGGCCAAATCTGCCATCTGCCTGTTCTTGTAAGTGAAGCTTTACTGGAACCCAGCCACACCCAATCGCTTATGTATTGTCAAAGGCTGTTCTCGGGCTGCAGTGGCAGTCAGGCTGTGACAGAGCGCACACGGCCTGCAAAGCCTGAACTGTTTATTCTCTGGCTCTTAGAGGTGACTGGGCTCTGGTCCATTTCCAAGAGCGAGCTGCCAGGCTTGGTATGGACTGGCTGTGGGGTATGAGAGGTCGAGGATGACACCAAGCTTTTGGCCCTAGGCAGCCTCTTCTTTGCAGCAAAGTGTGGGTCTTCAGATCCCAGGGACAGCCTGGCCTGGGGCATAACCCCAAAAGTGGCAGTTTCCCTGTTCTGAGGGCTGTGCATGGAGGACTGGAGAGCAGCCTTAGCCCCGCTGCTTGGAGCCCATCAGTAGCAACCCTGTGCCCTCTGATGGTGTCCAGGCTGCAGAACCCACACAGGTGGCCAAGCCCACGTGGTCTCACCTCCTGCTGCCTCCAGCTCCGGAAGGCCAGACTGCAGCTGTCACAGCCCAGGCCAGGCTGTCTGCCCAGGATGTCTTGCCCTTGGCCTGGCCCATCCTGGAAGACCCCCTTCTGGAGCCCTCTCCACCCTCCTCAGGCCTCACTGTGGTAGTGGGTCAGGCGTCATCTTCCCCAGGACACCAAACAACTCCAGGGCAGGGCCCGCGGCCAAACCTTCCGCTCCCCAGCTCCTGGCAGAGAGCAGGTGCAGAGCAGCGACTGTAAGAGGTCTCCTGAAAGTGTGATAAGCTTGGAGAAGGAGCCTTCCTGAAACATGGCCCAGAGCCCTGAGGATATCCCACCCCTGCACCCACAGGCCCTTCTCCCCCAAAGCACTCTAAGGAGCACCTGCAACTTCAGAGGAGAGTCTGCTCCAGTGTGCCCCAGACTGCTGTTCATCGCCAGGCACCCAAAAGGGCAGCTGGTGGCAGGGTTGTGTCAGCTCCAGGGCAGGAGGGCCTGGCCATGCTGTGCCCTGAGCCGGGCAAGCCCATGGTGGGTGCTTGGTGGACACCACGGATGAAAGGAATGCCGGTTGGGCCACAGCACCTTACCCACTCGTTGCCCTGATCCCTCCTGTAGGCCACCTAAGGGCAATGGAGTGAGATGTCCCCACCTCTGACAGTGCTCTCAAGACCGATGGACAGCAGAAGAGCCTGGGAGCCTAAAAAACCACCAGTGACCCTCTTGCTCTCTGACATGACTGAGCCGGCCTGGGGCCGAGACATTGGGCTCTCTCAAAGGCTCTTATGGAGATGCTGAAAATGTGCAGCCAGGGCTGAGGACCACAGGGCTGGCGTGTCTAGCCCAGGGCCTCAGGCTGGGGAAGATCTTACATGTGCCAAGCTCCAGTTTTCAGAAGGGCCTTGCCTCTGGGCCCTTGGGTACCATCAGAGCCAGCTCCCACAGCCACTTGGGGCTAAAGGAAAGGAACTTTTCTTTGCTACTGGGGGGTTCTAGTCCAACTGACTTCCTGATCACTTAGCTAGCCATCTCCAGAAGCCATGGAGGGAGAGGATCTGTGAGAGGGCAAGGTAACTCACCTGGAGGAGCTGGGAGTTGATCTGAGGCTATGCTGAGCTGAGCAGACCCCACTGGCCCCTGGCTGCACTCTCCAGCTTGGGTGCCAGGGGCTGCCAAAGAAGGCCAAGCAAGACTTTGCTCACCTGTTCCTGATCATGCCTCCAAGAAGTGCTTGCTCTAAAGTGAAGGAGAGGAGGTCAGGAGGCGATCAACCAACAAATGGTGTGCTGAGAAAGCGACAAGGGCCATGGCCAGGAGATATTCTCTAGTTCCCAGTGGTTTGTGAATTTAAGGGTAATAGCTTAGTAGTAATTACCCTTCAATGGGCTTGTTAGTTAGGGGTTCTGATCCTCCTAGCAGGTGTCAGAGCCATATCAGTAACAACATGGGACGAGGGATAATAGCAAAGCACTGAGAATGGAGAGAAACGGGCTGGGATATGGTCAGAGCCAGGCAGAGCTAGGGCACCATGCTAGCTTTGTCACCTACTGCCTACTGTGCACTCCCAGTAAATTAATTAACCACCCTAAGCCTCGGGAAGCTCTAACTGCAAAATGGGCATATACCTCATATGCCTATCTCCCCACCAGAGGTTCTGGAGATGAGATCATGAAGTCCTGGAAAAGGCCTGTACAGAGCTTGAAGCACAGGTGCCGCAGTGGATGGGAGCCAGGTGAGCTTATCCTCACTCCCCAATTCTGTCCCCATTCCTTCCTGACTCAGGACCTCTGTACATGCTTTTCCCTCTGCCTGGAACATCTTCTCACCTCCCTATCGAATTTACTCCAATGAATACTTCTATCAGCCCACGCCGCCTTGTCAGGGAAGCCTTCCCTGATTGCTACGACATGAGGTCAGGTCCCTCATCATAAACTAATTATGTATGTACTGGTACAGTTATTCGAGTAGGGCCTGTCTCTCTTGCAAGACTGCAAGGTCCAGGTGGGCAGGGTCACAAATATCTGGTCTGCTCATAGCCACCATCCCCACCTAAGCAGAGCACCAGGCACACAGCAGACACTCAACAAATGTCTGCCGGTAAAAGGAGGAGTCAACGACTGAACTCCGCTGCTTTCCACAGAAGCTCACCTCTGATGGGAATGATATACAGGGTCCTGAAGCTCGCCATCACTCAAGGCCTTATCTAGACTGGGCCAGACCCAGAACCTTCTGGAAAGTTTCTAAATTCATCCCTGACCAGCAGACCTTAAATCTCCACTGCAGAGGCTCCTGAGCCTGGCTGGCATACTGGTGTTTTCCACTGTAGGTCAGTTTTCTTTTCTTTTCTTTTTTTTTTTTTTCACCTTTTAAAGAGTTCTGGCTGAGGGCCAGCCTGGGCTACAAAAGATAGGAGAAAAAGCTGATGATATATCACACCTATTGGGCAAACGTCACCTAGCTTGGGTAAGCCACTTAGTGCTGCCAGCCAAGCACAGGCATCTCGAGGCCTGATTGATCAGCAAGCTCTGGCAGGCTTGCTCAGAAAACCCTTCTCAGGTCCTCTAGTGAAGACTGGAGCTCCCGAGTCACTAGGGAGGAGCTGCAGTTGAGTTCATGGTGTCTCTGCTTCCAACTACAGCTCCCCTAAAGGAAAGACCAAGAATTTCTTGGTCTCCAGGCCCTGAGGAGGACTCCTGAACACTGCACTGAGCAGACGGAGGGATCAGCTTGCCTAAGTGTGGGATTCACTACTTACTCCTGTGTGACCTTGGGCAAGTTACTCAGTCTCTCTGGGCCTCAGTCTCCTCACCTGATGGGTGGGGAGCACTTCTCATTGGGTTTTGTGTAGGGACACTTAGCAGGAGGCTGGCAACATGGTGAGCACTCAGTAAGCATTCCTCTTCAGTGGAGCCTGAACCATTCAACTTCAGAATGGTTCGGGATCACAGTGCAAAGCACACTGCCACTTCCTGGCGGGGTGCCATGTCTTCTCTTGATCCTCAGTTTCCCCATCTATCAGATGGGGTTGAGCACACTGCCCTCCTGGGGCTACCGGGATCATCAATGTGAAACTACTTTGCAAACCCTAGGGTGCTAGGTGACTCCTGGGGACAGCACCACCCTCATGTGCAGATCCAGGAGGCCAGGCAAGGCTGTACCTAAACCCCTCCATGATTGCGCTCACCAGGCTACCGCCCCACCATGCCCAGCTGCCCTCGTCTTCCAGCGGGACCCCAGAGGCCCCACGTTGCTGACTCCAAGCCATTCCCCATCCAGGATCCACAGTGAGATTAGACAGAAATGGATCAGGTCCAGCCGCCCCACTGCCTGAGGCCCTCCAGGGGCTGCCCAGAGCACACTGAACAAAATGCACACCCCTCCCAGGGCCTTCCAGGCATCCCCGGTCTGGCCCCACCTGCCTCACTGACCTCCTCTCCTCCCTGCAGCGGCCCCCCACCCCCACATCCCAGCACAGCATTTATCCCATTTCTCTGTCTGCCTACCCCACAGGCAGGTGGCTGCATGGAGGTGCCCAGTGAGCACCTCCCAAGATACTGCACCTTCTGCGTGGCCCTAGCGGCAGGTACCCAGAAGACCCCTTGCCTGGCAGAGCCTGAGAGAACCAGCTAGATCACATGTGGGTGCCCCAGAAAGCAGCCTGAGGAGTGGGACAAACCATCCAGAAAGGTCCATGCAAGCTGGCAACGTGGGGCCAGCTGCCCCTCTAACCCCCAGGGCCTCTGCCTCCTCGACAAGATGTCCGTATGAGGTGATGCTGGTGAGCAAGCAGCAGGCACAGAGGGCTGGCCCAGAGCTAAGCTCCTTTCTGGGTGTTCAACCCTCACCATACCCTGTGAGGTGGGTCTGCCATTAGCCCCAGTTTACAGGAGAAGAAAGGGAGGCTCGGGGACTAGGAGGAACTTCTCGACATTACAGTCATCAGTGGGTCAGATCTGACTCCAGGGCCCCTGCCCCAGCCTCCTTACCGCAATGGCTCCCACAGAGATGCGGCATGCTTTAAACAGCATGGTGACACGCACCAAGGGCGCGGTAGGTGCTCAGGGCCAGGCAAGCTTCCTGTGGGCATCTCATGTTGGGACACAGTGGGGACAGAGTACAGAGGTCAGACAGAGGGGGCAGTGAGCAGGCTGTGGTCTCCACCAGGCCCAGGCACGACTTTACGATGTAAGAACGCAGCTCTGAGCTGGTACACATTTCCCTTGGGCATCAGACTGGAAACCTGGCAAAAGAAGCATTTTTCCAAAATGGCCCAAGATTTTATAAATGTCAACTATTTCAGAACATTCTCCAGGTTTCTAAGGACGGCAGGGGAGTGTTTGGGGAAGGTGCATTCCATCGACAACAGCTCTTCCTGCCATCCGCCATCCCAGCGGTTTACAAGACGTGTGCAATCCAAGAGGCTGGGTGTGTGTGGGAAGCGGGTGCTCCGAGGCCCAGCTGTCAGCCCCGAGCATCAACATGCTCAGAAAGCCACAACAAAGGACGGCTTTACACCAGAGGCTCCACAGAGCCTTCAAATCAACTTGGCCTAAAAGGAAAGAAAGGCAAGCAGGAGACAGCATTTTTTCTCAGGAAGCAGGGCCTGTGCAGCTGGCTGGAGCAGAGCCTGAAAGCTGGCTCTCTCTTCTCTCACCAGCTCTGGGACTCGGGGTGACTGACTCTGCTTTCTGAGCCTCGTTTGCCCCAGCTGCAAAAAAGGGATTAATAATGCTTTGCTTTATTACATATTTATCTCCTTGTCTTAAGCAAAGCAACCAGCACATGCTTGGTACTCAACCAATGGGGCTTCATTTTATGCTGGGGCCTTAGAAACATCTGTGACACGCTGCATTTGCATTTTTACCAACTAGCAAATAATTTTGGAGGAACCACTGCAAATCATCATCCAAACTTAGTGTTTCATACAGTGGAAGCGTCTACTCTCCACGTTATGCCGTGAATTTTCACTCAACATGGAAACTGGGGGAGGCAGCTTTCAGAGACTTGTGCTCATGGCAGGGAGTGACGCAGACAAAGTGAAACCACTGATCATCTCCCACTGGTGTGCTTTCAGATATGTTTTATGATTGTTCTGGAGAGAAAGGAAGGAAGCTTTTTACTTGTGAAGAGATGTTACAAAACAGCCAGTTTTGTCATTTGGATAGTAATATTTACTTTCTGCCCTTTGGGAATTTGAGATGTTAAAAAAAAATACTGCATGTGTGCTTTTGGGGAAAGGAACAATGATTCACAATGGCATGGCTGGACAGGCGCAAATAAAGGAAGCTGTATCCTCATTATGGGACTCTGGCTAGAGGGAAAAGGATCATGGAAGTCGTAAGCTCAGCAGAGGTGCTAGGGAGTGGGGGCAGGACTCACGGGTGGCTCCACCAGGCCGAGCTCTGATGCTGGGATGCTGGGGCAGGCCATGGGTGGGCTGGACCCTGAGGACCTTTCCAAGTGTCACAGCCCCTGAGCCTCCAGGACAGAGCAACATCTGGTATTTAAATGACCAGAAAAGGACACAGGCTACACGTTGACCTGTCAAAGTCGCTTGCTCTACAGAGAGACCTTTTCCATAAAGTTGGAACTTTCCATCAGGAAAAGTATTCACACATGGCTTGGGTAATTAAAAATGAGATATTTCTGGAGTCTGACTCCTGTTTCCACCCCTGGCTGACATGTAGGTCTTCCCTGCCTCTCTCCCAGATGACAGCAGCAGAATAACAATTCCAGTGTCTGAAGCCTGTCTCTCTGAGGCTCTGTTTCCTGATCCCTGAGATGGGCACACCACCACCTACCACACAGGTGACGAGTGTGAAGGGAAGGGGCTGAGTGTGCCCTGCAGCTCCTTCCCACCCCCACTTCTCCCCTGCCCTGCCTGATCTTCCTGACTCCAATCTCATCCCAAGCCCATTCTGCTGCCTGGGTCCCCTGACTCATCACTCTTCTGCTTTAGAACTTTCAGTGGCTCCCTGTTGCTTCCAGGATTAAATGCTTACCCTTCAGCAGGCCGGTGAAGCCCTCTGCCATCTGACCCTGCTGAGCTTTCCAGCCTGTCCCTCATCACTCTTGACCCTTCGGCCTTTCCATCATGGGTGGCATGCGCCTTCAAGCACATGCCGTCCCCTCTCTGCTGGGAACCCACCAAACGCTCCTTGGGTCTGCCTCCCTGCTCTGTCCTGATCGGCTTATCCGCCTGTCGCACCTGCTCAGCCCCTCTCTGGATGCTCAGCATGCAGCACAGTACTGATTTGAGTTACTAAAGGCCTCAGTATACCTCGATGACCCTACTTAGTGCATCTGACAAGTAACTACCTTGCAATTTTAAAAAATGCTTTGAAAAGATGCCAGTTCTTTCTCCCTTCCTTTTCTCCCAGCTGGTCCCCAGGAGCTGCCATGCTTTGAGGAGCCAGTCCAAGGAATAAAGGACCCAATGGCTCATGCTTGTGAGCCTCCAGGGCAATTATTTTGTCTCACCTCTGCCTTTTAATTTGGTTCTTCTCACGCCTCACAAATTAACTGTCTTTCCAACCAGTCTGCACACTAAGCAATGACACTTACTTGGCATCTCATTCTCTTGGATTTCAAGGCAGGCACAAATCCTGTTCCAGGGGAACCTTGGGGTTCCTTGAGCCAATCAGAAATATTCTGAGGCAAAAATCAAATGACAGTGCTTTTTTTCCTCAATTCACACATAAACTGAAGGGGTAGAGTTTTCTTAGTGCCTGGGTTTTCTCCCATCAATGAGCCTTCAATCCCTGGCATTTGCTATCATTCATCTGCTAATGAGAACTCACAGTTAATAAAACAAATGACTCAGAAGCAAAAAACAAGCACCTGCAGAAAAAAGCCTGGAAAGTTTCTTCAGATACTTTTAGGGACTTTTAGATGCAGAGACTTAATACCCACAGAACACAGTCATGCTCTGTTCACAAGAAAGGACAGAACACAGCAGTGTGTCATGGGGTTCACAACCTTGACTCCCAGATGTTCAGCCAACAAATACTCTTCAAAACCCAAGACACAGTGGTGCGTGAGGGGGAAAGAAGACAGAATTGGCTGCTTGTGGGCTGTGTGACATTGGGCAAATTGCTCAGGTTTCCTGATCTGGAGGCCGAGGAGTGATGCTAGCTGTGCAGAGTTGTCCCGTGGTTCAGTGGGGATGGCCTGGCTCGGGTGGGTGCTGAGTACAGGGCAGTGGGTGTCACAAGTGGTGGGGTGTGTGCAGGGGTGGGGGGGCTCAGGAGACAGGTCTTGGCTCTTCTCTGGCACTGGCTCTGCCTCCAAGAGCTGTGGAACCTCAGGCAAATCATGCAGCCTGACCCCTCGTGGCCCCTTCTGCAGCAGAAGGGAAATTGTCAGCCTTAATACACCCCCGTGTTTGATTCAGTACCTTTCTGAAAAGAGCAAATCCATACAACTGCAGGAGGTCTTTATTTCAGCCACAGGGGCTACTGGATTATCAATTTTGTTTGTACAAACTGCTTTTGTGTATAGGAAGAGAGCCTACTATTTTGAGATCCCAAAGGTCAGCTCCTAACTAATAACAAAGGAAAAACAATACTGAAAAAGCTAAGCTTAATTGAAGGTAACATTCTAGACTCTTCACAAGAATTAATTCATTTTACGCCCACCATAACCTCACGAGGTAGGTGACATCATTACTGCCTTTTCTTGTATGAGAGAACTGAGGTGCAGAGAGAAGTAACTGGACCGAGGGTGTGTAACAAGTTCAAGGTATGGGCTGGACTTGAACCCAGACTGCCTGGCTTCAGGGCTTGTGCTCAGTCACCTCGTTCTGTTGGCCCTCACCTGGCCAAGACTCAACTGCTGAGAAAAGAACCCCCACAAGAGATGAACAGAAAGAACAATGGGAAAGGACACCAGGATTGACTTCATGGGAACCTCGGGGGGAAGATTTAGTGACGTCTTTTTCTTGGCGCTTTTCTATCTTTTCCAGTTGTTCCGCCATAAATGTGCTTGACTTGCACCAAGAAGTCGGGAGATGGGAAAGGACAGGAGCTGTGTCTCCGGGGCAGGGACACCCAGGCATGCCACAGGGCCTCTCGCTCCTCACAGGGACTTGGGAGTGGCCCTCCCGCTCCTCCCTGCCAGCAAGGCTGCCCAGCGGGCCCGCCCGCGCCCACACGCTCCCAGGCGGCGCCAGGATCAAACGGAGGCTCGGATGCGGGGTTTTGGTTTCTTCCCACAACCCGTGCACGGGCTTGCTGAACTCGCCTCCCTCAGTACCCCGTGCGTTCCCTGTTCTCAACACGCGGTTATATCCAGAAGGCTCTGGAAGCATAGCCCTGCACCAGCGGTGTGAGGTGGGGAACGAGCCTGAGAAGTGAAGCAACGTTAGAGGTTAGAGTCAGACTGTCTTCTCCTCTTGGAAAAGCTCTGCTGGGGCCTGGTGGCTGCTCTGTTGTCGTGTCCTCATTTCACAAGAGAAGGGCTCCTCAGACCAGCGCTGTTGTGTCTGTTGGGGAACTGCCTTTTGGAGGCACATGCAAATGAGGAAACCTTGTGGGCCCTGATGGGGGACGCGGCTCCTTCCCAGGCTGTGTGGCCCCAGTTTCAGACGTTGTCCTGAGGCTTCTCACAGCTGCCCTGGGAAAGAGCCCCACAGAGAGCCCCACAAAGCAGGGGACACCCCCAGACTTGGCTCAGGGCCGGTATTTAAAATTTTTTTTTTTCAATATCTATCATATTATGAAAATTTCAGATAGACAAAAAAGTTGAAAAATTTTTTTACAGTGAATAGCCATATATCAACCACATTTGACTATACTTAATCACATATCTATCCATCCTTCTACTTCTTCATCAATCTATCTTATTTTTTTTTTTTATTAGAGAAGTTGTAGAAAAATCATGCAGGAAAAACAGAGTTCCCATACCCCCCCTGCCATAGACAGTTTCCTCTATTATTAACACTACATTGGTGTGGTAACTTTATTACAATTGATGAAAGAATATTATTATAACTGTACTATTAATTGTAGCCCATAGTTTATATTGAGTTCACTGTGTTGTATAGTCCTGTTTTTAAAAATTTTTTTATTCTAATAACACTTGTATTCCCTAAAATGTCCCATTTTTAACCACCTTCAAATATAAAATTCAGTGGTGTTACTTACAGTCACATTGTTGTGCTACCACCATGACCATCCATTGCCAAAACTTTTCCATCATTCCAAACAGAAACTCTGTACCAATTAAGCATCAATTCCCCATTCCCTACCCGACCGTGGCCCCTAGTAATCTGTATTCTAGTGTCTGTCTCTATGAATTTGCTTCTTCTAATTATTTCATATCACCAAGATCATACAATATTTGCCCTTTTTTGTCTGGCTTATTTCACTGAACAAGATGTCTTCAAGGTTCATCCATGTTGTCGCACGTATCAGAACTTCACTCCTTTTTACAGCTAAGTAATATTCCACTGTGTGTATATACCACATTTTATTTATCCACTTATTGGGTGATAGACACTTGGGTTGCTTCCATCTTGTGGCAATCGTGAATAATGCCGCTATGAACACTGCTGTGCAAATCTGTTCAAGTCCCTGCTTTCAGTTTTTTTAAATATATACCTAGAAGTGGGATTGCTGGGCCATAGAGTAATTCCATATGAGGGCTGCCAGGCTGCCTTCCACAGCAGAGCACCATTCTACATTACTACCAACAATGAACGAGGGTTCCTATTTCTCCACATCCTCTCCAACATGGGTTATTTTCCATTTTTTGAATAGTAGCCATTCTAGCGGGTGTGAGATGGTATCTCACTGTGGTTTTATATGCGTTTCTGTAACGTCTAATGATTTTGAGCATTTGATGTTCATGTGCTTTTTGGCCATTTTTGAACTTCTCCAGAGAAATGTCTATTCGAGTCTTTTGCCCATTTTAAAATTGGGTTGTTTGTTTTTTTATTGTTGACTTGTAGGATTTCTTTATATAGTCTGGATATTAAAATCTTATCAGATATGCGGTTTCCAGATATTTTCTCCCATTGTGTAAGCTGTCATTTTACTTTCATGATGAAGTCCTTTGATGCACAAAAGTTTTAATTTTGATGAAGTTCCATTTATCTCTTTTTTTCTTTTGTTGCTCATGGTTGGTATAAAGTCTAAGAAACCACTGCCTAACACAAGGTCCTGAAGATGCTTCCCTATGTTTTCTTCTAGAAGTTCAATACTTTGGGTTCTTATATTTAGTCTTCTATACACTTTGAGTTAATTTTTGTATATGGTATGAGGTAGGGGTCCCCCTTGATTCTTTTGCAAATGGATATTCAGTTTTCCCAGCACCATTTGTTGAAAATATTCTTTCCCCATTGGGTGGAGTTGGCACCTATTGTAGTTTCTTAGGCCGTTCAAAGCAGATACCATGAATTGGGTTGGCTTAAACAATGAGAATTTATTAGCTTATAGTTTGAGGCCAGGAAAATGTCCAAATCAAGGCATCATATCAAGATGTTTTCTTACTGAAGACTGGCTGCTGGTGGTCCTTGGCTCTAGGTACATGGTGGTGTCTGCTGGACTCTCCTTTCTCTTCTGGGTTTCACTGATCTCAGCTTCTTGCTTCTGTGGCTTTCTCTCTTTGTCTGAATTTCAATCTCTTATAAAGGACTCTAGTACAAGGATTAAGACCCATCCTGATTGAGGTGTGTCACACCTTAACTGTAGTAGCCTCATCAAAAGGTCCTGTTTACAATGGGTGCACACCCACAGGAATGGATTACTTTAACAACATGTATTTCTGGGGTACATATAGCTTCAACCACCATAGCACCCATGTCAAAAATCAATTGGCCACAGATGTGAAGACTTACTTCTTAACTCTCCATCTCTGTCCTTGTGTCTGGACCATGCTGTTTTGATTACTGTAGCTTTGTAATAAGTTTTAAAATTGGGATGTTTTGAGACCTCCAACATCTTTATTCTTTTTCAAGATTGTTTTGTCTTTTTGAGCTCGCTTACTATTCCATAAAAATTTGATGATTGGCTTTTCCATTTCTCCAAAGAAGGCTGTTGGGATTGCAATGAATCTGTCAATCACTTTAGGTAGAACTGACATCTTAACAATATGTAGTCTTCCAATCCACGAACGTGAAATATCCTTCCATTTATTTAGATCTTTAATTTCTTTCAATAATGTTTTGTGGTTTTTCACATATAAATCCTTTACATTCTTGGTTAAATTTATTCCTAGATATTTGATTCTTTCTATTGCTACTGTAAGTGGAATATTTTTCTTGTTTTCCTCTTCAGATTGTTCATTACTAGTGTATAGAAGTACCACTGATTTCTGCATGCTGATCTTGTACCCTGCCACTTTGCTGAATTTATTAGCTCTCAGAGCTTTGTTGTGGATTTTTTAGATTTTCTATATATAGGATCATGTAATCAGCACATAAGGAAAGTTTTACATGTCCCTTTCCAATTTAGATGCCCTTTATTTCTTTTTCTTAGCTAATTATTCTGGATAGAATTTCCAGTACAATGTTGAGTAATGGTGGTGACAGTGGGCATCCTTGTCTTGTTCCCGACCTTAGAGGGAAAGCTTTCAATCTTTCCCCATTGGGTACAATGTTAGCTGTGGGTTTTTGATATATGTTCTATATCACATTGAAGACATTTCCTTCTAGTCCTAGTTTTCTAAGTGTTTTTTGGTCAAGAAGCGCTGGATTTTGTCTAACGCCTTTTCTGTGTCAATTGGGATGACTGTGTGGAGTTTTCCCTTTGTTCTAATCTGCTCCCCACATCTCCCCACTTGAAGGCTGATCTCTCAGAGAAAACTGACAGAAAGCTTTGAAAGGAGCTCACATCCTGCTGTTTTTACTCAGGCAGGATTTTGAAGTTATTGCTGCTTTTTGTTCATGACAGATCAGGAACAAACTTGTGCAAGAGCTGGCCTGTGCTGTGAGCCTGCACTGCTAGCCTTGTTTGGAAGTAATGCTCATGGGAGAAGGCTGTCCTTGTGTCCCACTACTTTGCAGGTTGTCTTTGATCCTTTAGGAAGTGGGGTCTCGGAGCAGGAGGACTTGGCATGTGCAAGTGTGGCTGCAGAAAGGGGGTATGGGGAATATTCCGTTTGAGGCCAGGGCACCCCACGAGCCACTTTTCTAATGAGAGTTTACCCTGCCAATCTTGACTCGAGCAACAGGGGAGCAGACAGCCAGCTTGGGAAGTAGCTCAGTGATCAACAACACCAGCCTGGAAGCAAATGGGATTTTGAGGCAGGAAGGTGGAGGTATGGATCTTAGGCTGCCTTGTGTGAGCTGTGGGGCCTTGGGGTGAGCTGCCATTTCCAATCTGTAAAGCAGGACAAGTGACAACAGCTTCCAGAGTTGTCAGGGGGATAAAGTTGATGTATAAAGGGCTTGGCACAGTTAATTCTTTAGTTCAAATTTCCAGAAAGAGATATGACCTTTTTGTCTGAAACATGCCTGAAACCCAGAGCTAACACATGGTTCTGCCCACCACCAGTACAGGCTCAGAAAAGGAAGATTCACTTCAGAACTGTCAAAGGTTAGTCAGGAATCAGGAGGCACACGGCTCGGCATGGAGTGAGGGCTCAGGGTCTGACCTGGGCAGACCTGAATCCAAAGTCTCAGTGGGGCATCTGATGTGACTGCTAAGCCTCCATTTCCTCACAGGCAAAAAGAGAAAATTCTAAAACCTTCCTTCTGAGACTGTTGGGGAGGTCAAATGAGAATAATGCATCAAGTACTTAGCAGCTCAATAAATTGTGCATTTTTTTTTTTAAAGGCCTCAGGATCAGAATCAAGTTTCCGTAACTCACTGACCCATTGGCAGGAGTCACTGAGCAGTGTAACTGAAGGCTGGGAAGAGGTTAAAAGGGGGGCTGGGGAAACTGGAAACTGCAGGACGGCTCAGCTGAGGCTCTCCTTCCCATGGGACTCCAGAAAGCGTATTTTTTGCCTTGGGGAACTAGAAGGAGAGAATTGGCTGGAGATTTGTACTCAGAAATAAGAAAAATAACAGGCCTCGAAAATGAGTTTCTGGGAACCACCACCACCTTGAGATGACATTAACACCTAGTATGTTATCCCCGGGGGGAGAGAAGTCAAAACTGATGTCTATGAATTAAACATTGATTTTTTTCTTTGCTTTTCTGGATGTCAGTATAAGGCCTCATAGTCAGTTCGGCTGGTTGGGAGCACACTGTCATCCCTGCATTCTTTCTTGGTTACTCAGCTGCCAAAAGCTGGCTTTTGGAACGGCTCTGCCTTTCCACAGAACTATTAAGTGTCCTGGGTCAGGCAACTGATCAAGCCGGTTTGTTTGCCTTTGATAAAGATAACACCTGTGAAAAACACAGCACTTCCCTATTTATCTTCAGGGTATTTAAATATTTGTCCAAACAGACATGGGATCCCAGAACCCAGTGTGAAGCTGGGACATCAGGTGAGTAGTGAAGGGGGGCTTGGCCCTGAAGCGATGAAGTCAGACTCTCCAGTTGGAGCCCCAGGCCACCACCAACTGGTGGTTCCAGGCCCAGCAGTGAGCAAGACTGTTCCCTTAGGAGGAGTTTACAGGCTGCTGGGGAAACAAGACAGGGAGCAATCCATCCAGCCCCCATCCCTCCCACCCACTGTCCGTCTAGCCACCCAGCCACCAAGATTTATTGAGCAGCTACTTACTGATGAGGGCAAGACAAACAAGGCCAACCCCCCAGAGCCTCCCATTGCAGCAGAGGACAGCAACAGTAAGCAAGAAAAGAAATGAGAACATTTCAGACAATGTAAGGGCAGTGAGGCAAATAAGACAGCTGTCATGTGGAGAGCGACAGGGAGGTGTAGTCAGGACAATGGGACAGCCCCCGGAAAGGCATCTGAGCAGAGTCCTGACGGCCGAGAAGGAAGCAGTCACGCACGGCCTTCCAGGCAGAGGAAGTGCGAGGTCAAATAGGTCCTGAAGCAGGACCTGCTGGGCCTGAGAGGTACAGACACAAAGCTTGTGCGGCTGAGAAGCTGGGTTGGATCATCTGAAAAGAGAACTCTGGAAGGGAAAAGAGATAGGAACTGATTCTGGAAGGGGCAGGGGCCGGATGACACAAGGCTGTGGGCCACGGCCAGGAGTTGGTGGCGGAAGGTACCTGAAGGTTTTCAGCAGGGTACAGAACAGCGAAAGGCAGACCCTTCCTTGTCACTGGTGGGGGTGGCTGGGACAAACAAGGTGGGAAGGGGTCACTTTTGAGTGTGACACCACCAAGCCCCGATGAGGGAGGGTCAGTGGGTGTCAATCTCCCTTGATGCCCGGTTCAAATCCCCACAGCACACCCTGGCTGTAGGGCCCTCCTGTTTGGGTAAGAATAGAAGGGTGCAGAGAAAGGTGCCGAGCTATTCTGCCAGCCTTCCCCCCACCCCACTCCACCCACTAGGTGAAAGCCTGTAAGTGACTGCTCGTCCAATGTGGCCTTCTGCTCAGGAGGATGCCCCGGGAGCCTGGGAAGAGGTGGCCCCTGGAATGGAGGCTGCTGCCCCTAACACCCCAGGCTCATCTCTGGGGAACGGCTTCTGATCTGTGGTCCTCTGGTTCTCTCAGGGTTTACCCTTGTGGGCTACTTTTGGACTCCTTGCGGAAGGTTCTGGAAACCACCTGTCACCGTGAGTTGGTAGGACAGACCCAGGAAGGGCTTCTCTCATGAGCACCACTCCTCCGAGCCCCTGGAGCCCAGGCCTGACTCTGATCGTGCCAGCCCACCCCAATTCTCTCTCCCTCAGGGGAGCCGAATGTTCTAGGGGGCTGGAGAGGGGGAAGGGGGCCATAAACATAAAAGCAGCCAATAAACAGAATTTGTGATTTCTTCCTAAGCCAAATGGAAGGGAAAAAAAAAAACCAAACACACACCAAAGTGGCTAGTCACCTATTAGCTCTGATTTATATTCTACTTTAATTTCTCCTCGAAGGAAATGAAAGGTATATTTTCATCAAATGTAATCATTTATAGCTTCTAAAGGGGAGACAAACTGCTGACAATTGCCTGAGCCCCCAGATAAAATCAGATTTGTCATCCCATAGTAAGCTCCTCTATCAAGCCCTGAGGTGCGTGGCCAGGACTTGCTTTCCTCCATGTGAGTTATTCCCTAGGCAGGAGCAGGGACCCACACAGCCTGGGACGTGGTAAGGACACAGAGCAAGAGCATTCTGGAAGGCGGGAAGGCGTCTGGCCGCAGCCTCGAAGGCAAGCTTGGGCCATGCTTGGGGTAAATGGCTCTCCCACTACCACCCATCACTTTCTGCAAACTGTGGGGTGAGGTGAAGGTGGTGAAATTGAGTTGCTGACCAACCAACTTAAACCCATCTGCATCTGCCCTCCCTGGATTTGCTCCCTCCAGCGACAGACATCAAGCAGAGGAATCTGCTTAAAGTCTCCAAACTCTTGTGTACCCTTGTCAAAGTGAGACAGACTACCCGCCAAGCTCCTAGAGGGAGAAGGTGTTGGGAGGACTTGTTCCAAGGCTGTGCAGGGAGCAAGTGTGGGCTTGCCCTTCATTCCACAAGGATCTGTTGAGTGCTGATGACATGCCAGGCACAGCGCGAGGCACTGGGGAGACTGGTGGACAGGACAGAGGCGCTCCCCATGGAGAAAGACCACAATTAGGCACACAAAGAAACTGGAGGGTGCGAGAGCCATGGAGAAAATCCACCAGGCTGATGCAAAGGACGGGGAGAGAGGGGAACCTCAGCCAGTCGGCAGGGTTGGGAAAGGCCTGTCCCAGGAGGGGGCAGCTCCTGGACCAGGGCTGGAGCAATTAGGGATGGCCAGCCACACAGAGACCTAGGGAAGGACATGCAATGCAAAGGTGTTCTCAAGGTGTGCCAGGGTCAAAACTATTGTCATAAAAATCACTTTTTGTTTTGGCCTTTGACACTCATTCTCCCATGAGTGTCTCGAGGAGTTTTCCGGAGACCACAATTTTCGACATTGCAACAGACCGAATGCAGGAGGAGTGGATACGAGAAGCCATTCTATTGAGCCAGACATTAACAGGATTTGCAAAAATGTGAAACTTTTGTTAGTTTGTTTTATAATGCAAAGTTACTTTTCATAAAACTTTGTTATTTATGTTAACATTTGATAGGCTGATTGTTACTTTAAAATAGATAAGTAAATATTTAATCCACCTCTCAGCATCAATTTCTAATACCATAAATATCAATATATACAGTCCCCGTGAACTATATCTCTTTGGGTTTCTAAATACTTTTTATGAGTGTAAAGGGGTCCCGGGCAGTGCTGACCCGGGGGAGTGGCCAGGGGGCTGGTGTAGCAGGGGTGGGGTGGGCATGCGGGGAGCTGCATCTGATACTGGGGTTTTATCCTAGGTACACCGGGAAGCTGCTGGAGGGCTGAAGGTACGGGCATGGCTTGGTCTGATCTGCATCTTAGAAACATGCTCTGGTGGGCTGGAAGGGAGGGGGACACAGCCACTGGAAAGTGGAGACCCCAGCTGCCCTGATCTCTGTGGGAGGTGCTGGTGGTAGTGGGGGGGGGTAGGCCAGTGGGTGCGGGTCGGGGAGGAGGAGAGGTAACGACGACTCCAGACGTCTCCTTAAGCTCTGAGTGGCAATGGGACCAACCATGAGATGGGGGGTGCGGCGGGGGTGGGGTGGGAAAGGCCACAGCTGCCCTATCCCCCTGGCTCTCTCTGACTCATGCTGAGGCTCAGTGATTTCAACTTGCTCTTCGGGTCACATCAGAGTCCCAAGCCAAGGCAGGAGGGCAGCGAGTCCTCTCGGCACAAGGGCAGTCGCACTGGGGGGCACACAGTGAGAGGCTGCCCCTCCCTCCCCATCCCTGAGGGGTACTTCCTAGGGGCTGCCAGCGGACAGGCGTGGCAGAGGGCTGGATGGCCGCCTTCGGCTGCTACCTTTGACCAGCAACCCTGGGATACAGCCTGACCCTGTACTGGTGACAGGACCCGGGCCAGGCAGGACCAGACTCCTGCAGACAGGGGCATGCCTCCGCAGCTGACGATCTCACCCCTCCCCGGAAAGCTTGGGCAGGGTGGGGGAAGTAAGCAATAAGTCACCGTAAAGATCTCTACCAGCAGAAAAATGATCATGCAGATGCCGAAGAATGCAACACCTGGTTCTATCTATTTATTTATACCCCCGCCTTGTTCCAAAAAGGATTGGAGCAGAAAGAAGGCCCAGGCTTTTCTCTTTAACTAGTAAGTTCCTGGGCTGAAAGGAGCCCCAATGACTCTAAAAAAATGCTCTCTTACCCAGTCCAGGCTGGGTTTGGTTAATCCAGACTTGCAGCCATAATTGATATTTATTCAGCAACCATCTGTACCCAACATGGAGGAACCTGGAGAATTTCCTAACAAAGAATCCTGCAGACCCTGGAGCAGGCAGAATCATCTCAATGAACACAGAGGTGGAGCCGTAATCAATCTCATAGCCTAAGATTGGTTTTAAGAATGAAAACGGTCATGACCTGTGGGTGGCAGAACTGGGAACCTTTTTTCTAGAGTGCAGGTTGGGGCTACACATATCAAGACAGGAAAACACTTCCCCCTTGATGGAGCAGATCCACTGCTGGGACTCCATCCCAAAGAAATGCAAGATTCTCACGGCGAGGCAAAGGGACCCTGAGGACGTTCCCAGTGACACTGTAACAGCAAAACACTGGGAATGGCTGACCTGTCTGTCAATATAAAATGGTTATCAAAGAGGTTTGGGACCCTCCATACAATAAAATACCATCAATACCATTTAAGTGAAGGTGACGTCGATTTGCACTGCTGGTGGCTGACAATCATTCATTACTAAGTGGAGAAAGGCAAGGCTCATAATCACCTATAGGGAATCACCACATGTGCAAAAACAAATGCAAAAACAAACAAGCACATGCATACACTGCTTACAAATAAACATTTCTGGGAGGACAGAGGAGATAACGATTCACAGTTACTTTTGGAGCAAAGTTGGGAGAGATTTATTTTTTACTTCATTGTGTCCTGTTTGGATTTTTAAAAAATCATATGACTGTAGTAGAAATATTTTCAAAATGAATTAATCAAGTCAAAGGCTGAAAATAAATCATGTGTGTGGGGCAAACAAGGACCCTGATTCTGGGTGAGTTTTTATGGTTGGTTGCACTCGGTTCTTGAATCAATTATTGCTTCTGAAAACATTTGGTGACACTTGGAATTTAAGTTCAGAAGCCCAAGAGGCGGAGAGCCTGGGCTGCAGGAGAGAGCTGGGCCAGTTTTCTTTAGTTTTGAAATCAAGAGAAACCTTCTCTTTCGAGGGATTGGATGCATATGGAGTTGCTTAAAGCAGTCGTGTCAGGATGGGAAGGCGGGAGCTCGCTTTTTGGTTGGAGAAGCAGTGCTCTCTGCTCTGCCAAGGCGCCCCTGAACTTTCTATTTATGTTTCTCTTTTGGGGGAAGGGGAAGAGGAGGCGGGGCTAGAGCTGAGCTCAAGTGAAAGTGGGAAGAGTGGCTCCCCATGGGGTAAACCACTGGCCGTGCTGTCTTCTCCCAAGTCTCCCCTCTTCGGCGGGTGGAGCAGAACCGCACACACTATCTCCTTCTAGTCATCTTACAAGAAGGAAATTACTCCCCCACAAGCTCGTTACTAATAATTTAAGTGTTTCCAAGAAATTTCCAAGAAACTTCTGAGTTTTAATTCTGAGAAGTCTTTCCACATCCCCAACACATCTCTGGAAAACTAAACCAAGGCAGCAGAACACCAAAAAGAACGCCAAGATTTAGTTCTGGGGCCTGGGTTTCATCTTGTGCGACACTTTGGTGAATTCTAAGAAGCTGGTGCTTTGATCTGACTGGATTTCCGAGAGAGGAAGGGCACCGCGCACAGGCTTGACAGAGACAAAGCCCCCCGCCCCCTCACCTCCCACCCTCGAGAGGGGCTGCGGCGGCGCAGGATGGGCGGCCTACCTGGCACTTTGTCCACGGAGGCGAAGACGGACCGCTGCACTGTGGGGTCGCTGCTGCCCCGGCGGCACTGGTCGTAGAAGCGGAAGGGCAGGTGCTGGGTGGAGGCGGAGGAGCCGAGTCCAAATCCTAGGACTTCAGTTGTCGGCTGGATAGGGAGGTCCAGGAGGGCTATATTCAAATAACACCGTGGTTCATTCTCAGTGCCGTGGCACAGGGATGTGTGTGTGTGTGTGTGTGAGCGTGAGTGTGTGCAGGTGATGAGACCTGATGTGGGACAGACCAGAAGCAGGCAAATGACAGGGAGCGGGCAAGCAGGGAGCCCATAGCTTCAGGCTGGGGAGCTCAACACAACCCCAAAGACCCTGTCTGCGGTTCAGCACACAACTGGTGTCCCGAGAGGCATTCGGGCCAAGGTGGGGACCAAGGAGAAAAGGGATCCATCTGCGCCTGGCTCCTTGAAAGCAAGGGATGCTGGGCCAGTTTCCATCTTGGATGCTCAGCTTCCAAACGTAAAAGACCCTTGCCAAGGCTTAGCTTCTGGTGCAGTTTCAGACCCCAAAGCAAAGGGGCCAATTCTGTCCTGAAAGCTTATATATATATGTATATATGCATAGGGAGCAGTGTGCGAATGTATGCGAACACATGTGAGTTTGTACCTGCGTATTTATGCATGTTTATCTGTCACAGTTGCTGTCTTCCCTTCCATAAACAAATCGTATGATATATCAATTTGGTGGGGCCTTTAAAAATCAATTTAAGAAATACCTAAGGTGTTAGTTCTAACAGCCACTTTACAGCATAATTCTCAATTTTCAAATGAAATATTTAGCCTTCATGCCAGCTGTGAGAAACTGCTTTACATTAGAAAAAAAAAAACCCTCTGAAAATAAATCTTAGAAGAAAGGACCAAATGATTTAAGTCACTTTGCACATTACAAAATGCTTCTGTAATGATTTTGTGGGCCAAGTTTCAGCTCGATGAAAAATAAGATGCGGAGGCCTCTGCGGGAGGCAGCCCGGCTCCAGGCAGCGAGGACTGGGACGCTCAGGTGACTAGCGGGACCCCCGAGAAAGCCCCTCCCCTGCCGACCCCTGAGAACGACCTCACGATAGGCTCTGGCTATACTTATAATTTTAGGAGTTGACAGAATGCCTTTTCCCCAGGGAGACTGCCGTGCCGTTCCCCGATGAAGGGAGTGCCTTCGTGTCGATGGCCTTTCCTTCTAAGACAGCCTGGGCCTTCCTGACACTGGACAGTGCTCGGCTTCCTCACAAATCTGCCCAACCCTGTGAAATGTGAGATGGCTTGGGATGTGGTCAGCTGGGCAGGTGGCCCCTTGCCAGGCTGGGCAGCCCCTAATGGGAGCTGGGCAGGGAGGGGAGGAGGCGTATGAGACCCTGAGTAGGAAGTGCTAGATTTGGGCAAGGCACTATGTCTCTGTTTCCTCTTCTGTGAAATGGGTAGAACAGGCCCAACTGATCTCAAGGGTTGTTTTAAGGATTGAAGTTGGGAAAGGAAAGCATTTTGTAAATGTAAGCTAGAGAATTCCAGCTTGGAGAATGACAATAGTTGGCCCTACCTAAAAGCCCACTCTTATCTGCCTTTCTCCTCCAGGCAGCCCTAGAGACTCTCTAGAAATCAAGCACTTAGAAAGTGGGAAATTCTGCATGGACTCTCCACATCTCTTAATCAAACACAATTAATCAATCCTCTTCTAGAGGAGCTAGGTGGGCTCTCAAGGTCAGTACAAGGGTTCTGTCTCAAGGGCAGGCCGGCAGCCCTTTGGTGGCTGCTTCTACCCCCAAGGGCCCAGAGAACACTCACCAGCTATTCTCTGCATCTTCATGCGCCTCGCCTGGATGCGGCCCTTGGCCAAGCGCTGCTTGGCGATGATGCAGCGGATATGGTCCGAGAAGACAAAGGTGGCCTGGAGGATGGGGAAGGGCTTGGAGTGGGGGCTGGACGCGGGCTTGTGGATGGTGATATTCAGGGCGCGACTGTCATCCTCAACACCAGTCACCTGCATGTCCTGCAGAGGGAGGAGGCAAAAGCAAGGGTGCTCATGTGTTCGGGAGGAAGGCAGATGCTCGGAGGTGGTGGGATCCATGTCTCATCTAGAGAGAGGTCCCTAACATCCAAATTTCCTTTTGCTGTGAAAAAGACTATCAGTCTCACTTGACACCCAGCAGCAGCAGTTGAAGCAGACCACGCCCAGTGGGAGGCAATAGGGTGGGGAGCACAGGGCACTCAAAAGGAGCTAAAGCTGAAGTGCTAGCTGGTACCCATGCCCATGTCATCGTTTTCCTCACCTCCTCTAGAATTGCTGGTGAATAAAAAGGTACACCAGTCTCTTCCAGGGGCAGAATCCATGGGGAACTCAACAGATAAGCTCCAACTCTTTTAAGAAATGAGAGGGAATAAACCCAGATTCCTATCACCACCTGGCTCCCCTTAGATAGTCACCCAACTACTAACCAATTCCTTCCTTGTTCCTTCTCAGGAGGGGACACTGTTGATAGTCATTCGTATGTCAGAATAATTTCTGGTCCCTAACAAATTTTGAGAGAAAGCCCACCCTAAGAAACAGACAGGGAGGGCAATTTAACAAAGATTCGAAGAAAGGTACCTTTGAAAGGTAGAAAAGAAACTAACAAGTAGCAAGAATAATAAGGAAAAATCCAGTATAAGATTTTGATAAAATTTAAGATAAAAGCATGAGACAGGAGATAGATTTAAAAATCAGAAATGCTAGAGGAGGTGAGAGAAATGTTAAAAGGGCTCATGAAGTAAGATGGTTTCTGTTCTAGGAGTTAAATTCGGCCTTTAGAAATAATACCTGCCTTGAAACCTTGCAGTGAGAGTTAGATGAGATAGCACATATCTAAAGCAGAGCAGCATGTAGCAATGACTGATAAATAGTAGCTACTGGAAGACGACCAAAGGGGAAAAAAGGTTTATGTGGCTTTCGTTGTCTGACAGAGGACACATATTAATCCTTCGAGGGAGAAAAACACATTCCTGACACTAAATTCTACAGGAAATTGATGACAAGCCTAGATGAACATGAAGCACAAGTCACCTAATGGACAATGTCTTCCATGGAAGTCTTTTTTTAAATGAAAGATTCTTCCTATAGTTATTTTTCACATCTTCTGTAAAAGACATTTTCAAAATGGAAAAGAGGGATTGGGGGAAAGGTTGCAATGGCATTCAGCTACGTGGGTGGTTCTGGTGGAGCCTGGGACACGGCTGGTTGGTCACGTTACGTTGGGGTAGGACGTAGGTCGGCCTGAGCAAGGCCTTTCAGCCACCAGAACCACTCGTCAGGGAAATGGACTACCTTGAAATAGAGCAGGCCTCAGGCCTGGAAATGTGTGCTGGACGTCCAGGAACTGGGGTATGACAGGGAATGTGTCCTAGAAGGCCATTTTAAATCACTAAATCAATGAGCTAGTATTGGTACACCCATCATACTGATCAACATTAAAAACCAGCCCTCCACCTTGCAGTCTGGAGATTTAGAGCCGAGGTCTGTTGGAGACAGGGTAAGGAAAAGGGAATGCTCAGAAACTGCCAGTGCTAACAGTCATTTCAGAGAGAATCAGCAGGATCTACTGGCATTTAAAATAGGCACACCCCAGCTTCTTGGAATCTGCCCTTGGGAAACTCTTACACAAGTGGCAGGAGGCAAGAACAATTCTGCTCACCGCAGTGCCACTTGCAAAGGTAAAGACTGGACACAACAGACAGGGCCCTACCAGCTAAATATACTTTGGTCTAGTTATGCAGCAGCTAAGAGAACACCAGTGGGACTAAGTATACTAGCACGGTTAGCTCCCAACACATACTGTTGAGTGAAAAAAGCCAAGTTTACAACATGTTCAATGTGACACCATTTAATTAAATACACGTGCACACCCACACTTGAGTATATGTATATAATTTTAAAAAATAAGTATATGTAATTATATTTATATACATACATATATTTATACATGCATTTGGTAGAGGAAAGGTCCGGAAAGAATGAACTGAAAACTGAAGTTTATCTCTTGGGGAGAAGGGAGGTGTAAAGATGGAGGATCTTGTCAAAGAGGACTTGGACCTTAGCTGTGTATCTGTGCAACATTTTAACTTTTTTCAAGAACTGCTTCATATATTCCTTTTGTTGTTAAAAATCATCAAGAATGAGAATTATTTTGGTGTGTGTGTGTCTGTACAGTCAACCAAGAAGGATTCTCTCAGCTCCTGGCCATCTCACCTGCAGGAGGCCTGCAAACTTGACCACGCCCCAACCAAGCCTGGACACGTCAGGCTCCACCAAACTCATCTGGTAAATGTCGACGGCCAGGAACCGCTGGACCATGCCGCCGTCCTTGGTGATCACCGTGCAGGCGATCAAGTCGCTGTTATCTGGAAGGAGGGGGACAGAGAGTGGTGAGGTGGGCTCGGACTGCCCAGCAGGGGCTGGATGTCCCCAGGCGGACTCTCGTTCTGACCGTGGCTGAGCTCGGGGGTCGAGTCATCCTTGCAGTCACACAGAGCTGTCCTGAGTCCCTGCTCTTCCGGTTCCCCTGGACAAACTGCTTAATCTCTCTGGGCCCAGATGCCTCCTCTGAAAACTGGGGAGGATGCCAGCCCCCTCGAAAGCACTGTCTGTGAGTGTGAACTGCTATAGCACATGTAAAGCATTAGCATGATGTTTACTGAATATCAGGTACTTGAACCATAGCCAAAAAAATAAATGAACCAAGAACCCCACCACACGGAGAGCAGTTTAAAGCTGTGAAGGTGATGGCCTAAATTTAGTAAAGACTGGAAAACAACAGTCTCCTGCCTGATAGAGAATCACCAAGCCCACTGACTTTGCCCAGAACTCTGCCCTACACGGTGTGTGATTCCGGGAAAGGCACTTGACCCCTGTGAGCCATGCTTTTCCTATCTATAAAATGGGCACAGTGTCCCCAGTCTTGGGATACTTGGTGTGTTAAATGAGAGCAGTCAGGTGAAGCATTTAGTGCGGGGTCTTGCCTGGCGAGGGTCCTCAGCAAACGCCAGGTGCCTTCTCTTACTTCAAAGTAATCTCAAATTTGACACCTAATTTAGCACCTGCCCTTGAAAAGACCAGAGCAACACAAGCTCATTCAATCTAGAGTCAAAGTGAGTTCCTCCAGTGACCATCTCTGCTCCAGGGGTTTAAAAAGAAACAGCCCTTGACCTGACTCCCAGGGGTGTAAATCTCCCTGGCAACGCAGGATATAACTCCCAGGGATGAATCTGGACCCAGCATCATGGGATTGAGAACATCTTCTTGACCAAAAGGGTGATGTGAAATGAAATGAAATAAAGTTTCAGTGGCTGAGAGATTTCAAATGGAGTTGAGAGGTCACTCTGGTGGACATTCTTTTTTTTTTTGCATGATATCTGTTTTATTTTTTTTTCTTTTTAAATTTTATTTTGAAATAAATTCAAACTTACAGGAACAGTTGCAAAAACAATACAAACCCCATACACAGAACTCCAGCATACCCCAAACCCCTTCCCCCGATACCCCGATCCACCAACTTTAACATCATGTCATACTATCATTTCTTTCTTTCCCTCCCTCCCTCCCTCCCTATCATCCATCATCTATTGCTCTGTCTTCTGAATATATGAGAGCAAGCTGTACACATCCTTGAACAAACAATACAATTCACATATACATTTCCCGTGAACAAGAACATTCTTTTATGAATCTCTAATGGACATTCTTATGTACTATATAGCTAACACCTCTTAGGTTTTAATGTATTGGAATAGCTAGAAGTAAATACCTGACACTATCAAACTCCAACCCAGTAGTCTGGACTCCTGAAGAGGATTGTATAACAGTGTAGCTTACAAGGGGTGACAGTGTGATTGTGAAAACCTTGTGGATCACACTCCCTTTACCTAGTGTATGGATGGATGAGTAGAAAAATGGGGACAAAAATTGAATGAAAAATAGGGTGGGATGGGGGGGATGATTTGGGTGTTCTTTTTTACTTTTATTTTTTATTCTTATTCTGATTCTTTCTGATGTAAGGCATGACTATATGATAGAGCTGTGAACAGCTGATTGTACACCATGGATGACTGTATGGTATGTGAATATATTTCAATAAAACTGAATTTAATTTAAGAAAAAAAGAAAAAAAAAAGAAACAGCCCAACCAGAAACAACCGAAATGGCCCCAAATAGGGGAAATCATGTTTTTGGTTTTTTTTTTTTTCCCATCAGATGGGAAAATTATATACCCATTTAAAAATTATGTTTAACCAGACTGCCAACCGTGGTTACCTATTGGAGGGAAGTGAGATGTGGGGGTGGGGGTGGGTGGGGCAGAATTTATGGGAGAACTTTCAGTTTTGCTCTATGTATCACTGTCTTGCTGGAAATTATCTTCAAGTGAGAAGTATTCAAGCTGTGCTTTTGAGCTACATATAAAAAAACCCCAGTTACAAAATCATGTTGACAAATAATTGCAATGACATTGGAACACATTACAATTTTAAGCGGAAAAGTAGATAAAACCTTTATTACTATGATCTTGAGATGTTAAAAAAAAGAAAAAGAAACCCAAGCGCAGGGAAATATACCAAAATGTTAACAGAGGTCTCTGAATAGGCTGTTGGGTGAGCCTTGTGTTCTTTACTCAATACTGAAAACATCTTCTTTAATGAAAATCTTTTACTTTTTAAAGCAGGGAAAACGCCCACAAAGCCAAGCCTTTACAAACTGTAAAACCTGCCAGCTGCCCTCCCTCTTTCCCTCCCTCCTCCCTCTCTCTTCAACAGGCCACTCCACCTCCTCGTCTCCCACAGGCACACCGTAAGTGCCCCGAGGCTTGGCCTGGGGAAGCCAGCACCGCCACACTCTGGGCCAGTGGGTCTGTCGGCAGGCGACAGCCTTCCCTTCAAGCACGGTGGCTTTGGGGGCTTCAGGGGAAAACAAAAAAAAGATGCACCACCTCCACCACAAATTAAAGAAAAGGAAGGGAAAAAACCCAAAGCGGAACAACTTTCAGAGATGTAACTGAGACATCAAAGCCCTGTGAGAACGCGGTGAAAGATTTCATAAGAAAACTCAAGAGCAACCGTCACCCGGCGAGGCAGGCCCACTCTCGGGTGATGCAGCCTCTCGCCTCTCAGAGGCTGTGGGGGCAGTTAAGGAGAAATGAAGTGGGCTTCTACCGACTTCGGGGATGAAGGAAATGCTGGTCTTGTGTGACTGTTTGTGGGTCACTCGCATATCATTTCGGCGAACTCCTCCACCCTACCTGGGCCCTCGGCTGTGCCACACGCCACATGGACTTCCTGTCTGGCGCCTGGGAGGGGATGGGCTGCCCGGTCACCTTGGATCGGCACGGGGTCTTGGACATGGGGGCAATCAGGAGTTACTGAATGGAACCCAATTTTCTCCACTCTCTAAGTCTTTCACCTGCTACATTCATGCGAGCACTCATTCATTCACTCTCATTCACTCACTCATTCATTCCCTCATATACTCACCCATTCACACACCCATTCACTCTTGCTCATTCATTCACACACTCACACACCCATTCACTCATTTACTCACCCAGTCACACATTCATTCACATACTTGTTCATTCACTCACTCATTCACTCACCCATTCACATATTCATTTACTCACTCACCCATTCACTCAAACACCCATTTACTCACTCACTCATTCATTCACATTCACTCACCATTCACTCACCCTTTCACTCACCCATTCACACATTCACTCACTCACCCATTCACACACCCATTCACTCTTGCTCATTCATTCACACTCACATACCCATTCACTCATTCACATACTCATTCACTCACACTCATTCACCCACAGTCATTCACTCACTCACCCATTCACTCACTCACTCACCCTTTGACACAGTCATTCAACACCCATTCACTCACTCATTTACTCACACACTCATTCACTAACTCACCCATTCACTCACTCATTTGTTCACTCATTCAAACACACTGGAATTTCTGAGAGCCAACTGAGGAGCAGGCATGAAGCCAGGCAGTGGTTCTACAGTGGACAAGGCAGACCCAGCCTCTGCCCTCATGAAGCTGACATTCTAGTGGAGGCAAACAGACTAAAAAACCCAGCCAATACACTAAGAAAATTGCTGCAAGATGATATCCCTGTCACAAAGACGCAAACCAGGGCTGAGGCAGAAGATTCTGGGGTGGGCCAGGTACCTGCTTTGGGAGGGTACAGCAGGAAGGCTTCCTAAAGAGGCCTTTTAGTCTAGGACCTCAGGGGGGTGGAGGGGCCAAGCGAGGCCAGGAGCTGGGAGAGCGATGCAGGCAGGAGGATCAGTAAGTGCCAAGGCAGGCAAGGGCTCAGTGTGCTGGGCACAGCGGCAGGCAGGGAGCGAGGACAGAGCAGCTGGCCCTGCAGCACCACAGTGAGGGGTGTGGATTTTGGGCTGAGTCAGAGGGAGCCATGCGGGGTGCTGAGGGGTCGCTGGAACACGGCACACGGAGAGGACTCCAGCAGGCAGCTGCTGTGGTGTGTGGTGGCCTCACGAGCCTCTCTGCCCTCACTTGGGAATGACCTGGGACCGGGTGAGGGCAGTGTAGGTGGCAGGTGACACAAGGTTTCCTGGTCATCCGGACACCGTGTTTCCCAAATCTCACTGCCTGTCAGAATCTCCTGCCCTGCCCCCCCCCCAACTTCCCTCCAAAAGGGGTGGGGCCCAGGACTCTGTATTTTATGCATGATTTTTCTGTAAACCTACAATTTCTCTAATAAAAAATTTAAAAAAATTACAGAAAATTATCAGAAGATGATGTAGGAAAAAATCTATGTGGCCTTGGGGGCAGGGAAAAAGAATCAATGCATACAAATAGGTAAATGTAAGATAAATGGACTACATCAAAATGAAAACTTAATTCATATAACAAATGATTTTGTAAACAGACAGACCAGGGAAAATATTTGCAAAATATCTCTGAGCGGCAAAAGATGAATAAAGCAGTAAATGCAAAGGGCTGTCGCAGGTGTCATTCACAAACGAGAGAATGGGAACAGCCAATAAATACATGCCAAGGAGCTCACCCTCGCAAGAAACAGGGAAATAAATTAAAACAAGATGCCGTCTTCTACCCATCAGAATGGTAAAAATGAAAAGATCTGATAATACTGGGTGTTGGCAAGGATGTAGGGAAACTGGCATTCTCACAAATGGCTAAGAGGAGAACACACTGACATAGTTACTTTGAAGAATAAATTAGCATTATTTATTAAAACTGAAAGTTTCACACCCTACAACCCGGCAAGAGGTATGTTCCCAAGAAAAATACACACACGTGGGCCACGAGACTCATACGAGGATGCTGACAACAGCATTTGGGCCTGTAACAACCCAAACATCCAGCAACAAGGGGAAACCTAAATGAAATGTGCATATTCATTCAATGCAAAAACCCTACAGCAATGAGTGAACTGAACTGGGAATTGAATAATGAGCGAAAAAATGAATTAGATCTCTAGATATTTCAAAAGTTAGGTCACAAGAATATAGGTAAAATGCAAGTTGCACCATGATACATAAACATAACACGTTTCATGTATAAGTAAACCACGCAAATGATACTGTGTATTTTCTATGGGTTCAAACATGTGTATTTAAAAGAATAATAAAAAAAAGTCTGGCAGGATGCACAATGATGACCTCTTTGCAAGGAAGGAGGTGGGTTTGAGGTGGGGTGAGGATTAAGGTGATTTCGGTTTATATGCGCTGCTCTGATTTTCCAAAGGAAAACAGATATGCTATTTGCGTACTTAAAACGAAATAAAGAAAAAAGCAAATCACTTTCCACACTCTTTCAAGAAGGGCCTTGGGTTCTTTGGAGCCTGGCCAGGGTTGAGCAGCACATGCCCGGTCAGGAAGGCGTTAGACAATCACTGTGCACCAGGTGATGGCGATGGCGAGAAGCCAAGAGCTGCCAACAGCACTATTCGGTGAACAGGTAGGGACAGTTTCCCAAGCAGCCAAACATGTGAGCTGAAGAGCTCTGGCATCCAGTTCAACATGCACGCATGCACACACACACACAAGGACACACCTGCACACGTGCGGCCTGAGCGCTCACTCAGGGCCAGGCAGGGAAACCTGGGATCCCGTCAGCAGAGCTGGCCCCGGGAATGCACCGCTGTGTGCAGAAAGATGTCTGTTCTGGAGAGGAAGCAGGCTGCCCGGGCAGAGCAGGGGAATGCAGTGTTGTTCCATCATACCCCAGGACCCAGGAGGCATGGCATGCCTCGCAACGGAAACCTGCCCCAGGAAGAGGTGACAGTTCCCTCTTACTCCTAGGCACTGACTTTTGTTTATTTACTGGGGGGCGAGGGAGAGGGCTAGTCATTTTATTTTAGTAAATATTAAGTTTATTGACATCATTCATGGGGTTCCCACTTTAAAAGGTACGAAACTGCAGTGGACAAGAAGTCTCCCCAATCCCCTCCCCAGAGGCCACGAATCCTTGTCATCTGCCCACCAAGCATTTCCAACTATTGATGTAGCTGCATTCTCCCTACCTTTTCCTTCTTTCCTATACACTGTGTTCACTTGACCATGTGTTGGAAATTGAATCACACCATCCACAAGACACGTTCAAGTCTTACTCTGCGTTTCTGTGGCTCTGAACCTGTTTGTACGTAAGACCTTTGAAGATGTTATTAGTAAAGGCACAGCCAAACGGAATGAGGGGGTGCTTAATCCATACAGCTGACGTCCTTAGAATAAACAAAGGAAACGGGACTTGGCAGAGGAAGCCAGGAGCCAGCAGAAACCAGACACAAGGAGAGACGGCCGCGTGACAGGGGACTGCCAGGACACCACAGCCTCCAGGAGAAAGCCAGCCCTGCCAATATCTGATGTCAGACTTCAAGCCTCCAAAGCCAGGAGACAATCACTTCCTATTGAAGCCAACCCACCGTGTGGTATCTGTCATAGCCACCCGGCCAACTGAGGCAGCAGGTAACCTGCTGACATGCCCGCACACAGAGCCTCTCCTACTCTTTTCTACAGCTGCACTCTGCCCACTGTATGGAAGACTCCAACTGATTTAACCGCTCCCCGACTGACACACATTCAGGCTGTTTCCAAACTTCTGCTACAACAGACAAGGAACATCCTTGTACTTGTGAAAGCAAATCTATAGCAGCAAAGTAGAGCTTGTACGTAAATCTTTCTCTTTAAAGCATTCACTTTTTTTTTTTACTGAAATAAATTTATTTAAAAAGGAAATGTCACATAATTACCATGAATGGAAGAATTAATTTATAATAAATAAGGTAGGTATGAAATAAATTAAAGAAAAAAGACTATTTTATTAAAACTATAGCTTGAAGGCTACTCTTTTTTGTTAAAAGGGGAGATCCAGAGTTTAAGAGGGTCTGAGACAAACCAGTACCAGTCAGAGACTTCCTCCTTGGAAGGAAACAGAAAGAACCAGAGGGGAACCGAAATGAATTTTCTGATGGACAGCATTTTCCAAAGATGGCCTTAGCAGTGTCTTCCCCCCCTACATGCGCTTCTTACAGTGGGACCCCAACACTCCTCCCATCAGGTGGTGGGGTCCATGTCCTTTCTCCTTGAACCTGGAGGGCCCCTGTGACTGCCTAGACCAGTGGAGTGCAGCAGGAGTGATGCCGTAGGATTTGTGAGTCAAGATCAGAAAAACTCTCGGAACCCAGCCACCACGCTGTGAGGAAGCCCAAGCAGCCCTGGAGAGGCCCATGTAGAGAGAAACCAAGACCCCCGGGCCCACAGGCAGCCCCAACGTGCCAGACTCCATTGATCCTCTAGTCTCCCGCTGAGCCACCTCAGCCGATGCCATGTGGGGCGGAAGCAAACTGTTCCCACTGAGCCCTGGCCAAATTACAGATTTGCAAGCAAAATGGAAGACTGTAGTTGTTTTCAGCCACTAAGTTGTAAAGTAGTTCGTTAAGGAGCAATAGATAAATCTGTGCTATATCCAGGCACACTTAAAATTCTACAATTCTTACAGCGCCACCAAGGACTGGCATGCCACACTTTTCAAGACTGGTCTGGAGAAGCAGCCCGGGGCTGACTCTAGATGCTCAGAAGGTCCTGCAGTGTGAAGCAGAACAAAGGGAAATGAATGCAGCCATTTTCAAACAGAATTCTCAGACAATGGGAGAGAGGAGGAGAAAAGGAAAAAGCCTGCAGGAGCCTCCTTAGCAGGAAGCACAGAACTAGGGCAGTGTGGCCTGGTCGAGGGAGTGTGGCCTTTGGGGCCAGGGAGGCTTGGGTTGAGAGCCCAGCTTTGGCATTAATAACGTGTGACCCTGGACAAGTCCCCTCCCTTCTCTGAGTCTCCAGTTCCTCACTTACAAAAATAAGAACTAACCCCTGTGGGGCTGTGGGGGGCCTGAGAGAGGGAGGGAGCCATCCATCCCCACCAGGGTCCCGGCAGGGCCTTCCTTAGTGGTGGGGTGGGGGGGTCCTCCCTGGCAGAAGTCAAATTGCCTGGAAGTTCCCTGACTTTTTGGAGCCATGACTCTCTCTAGCCAGAACGCTTCTGCCTGAGTTCAAGTCATGCTGTCTGAATGCAGGCTCTCGACTGTGTGAGTTTCTTCCGAAGGAGAACATGAATCATGGTTTTCAGCTGTTCCTCAGAACTCCTGTGGGGTCACTGAGTAAGTGAGTTACACAGGTCCCAGGCTTCCCCGGCGGCCTTCCCTGACCCTCTTATCTGTCGCTGCCCCGTCTTCCTAGCTGCTCTCTGCCATATAGCTCCAGCATTCCCCCCTCCCCTTTCCCCTCCAGTGCCTGCAGAGCACCTGCCACTCTGGAATTATCCCATTCCCTCCTTCTTTACTGAGGCCTGCCTCCCTATCTAGATTGTCAGCTCCAAGAAGACAGGGTCCCACCTAAGCAGTTTCATTCACTGCTGCTCCCCGAGAGCAGGCACGCAAGAAGGACATGTCGTCTGCATGGAGGGAAGCAAATGTCCTTTGGTGCTCCCAATTTGAGGCAAAGTGCTTCTCACCCAGCCCCTCCTTTGCCAGCCCTGGGCTGGAGCCTGCCCCCACAGCCCACTCTGACAGGCTGTAGCTCATTACTGAGCAATAAATGGGGCAGATTGACTTTTGCCATACTTAAATAATCCCTTCACAATAAAACATGGATGCCAATACTGTAATTTAATTCTTGGCATGGGTGGCTCTGTATACATTAGAATGGAAGTCTCCATCCTTACAGCAGGATCTCTAGGGCAGCAGAATTCCAGGGCTTTGAAATCCCATACCTGGGCTTGAGGGCCAATTCTCAGACATGGCCACAGCTGGAGTCTTAAGATTTGCAACTCCGAATGTAAACATTGCAACAAGTGTTTTAGGCACATGTTGTTGATCTGAGGTAAGATGGGGGGCTGTGAACAGGGGACACAGATTCCTTGAGAGAAGGAAGGCTCACCAGGGGATACCAAGATACTGGAAGGCACGTGACATTTCATGGCTGTTAGGAAACCCGACAGGCACATGCTTCCGTTTGCAAGGGCTTGCGGCCTGGGAAACTGCAGGCAGAGCAGCTGCTTATGGGACAGACTGACATCCACTGGAGCCTGTGAACCTTCCTAGGAGACTGTGGTGCCACCTGGACTTCAGCGCTCTAAAGCCACCTACCTAAGGACTGTCAGGGCTGAGTTTAAGCCAGGACCAAGCTCCCATGAGGTCTGGGGCATGGGTTTGTGGCTTCCAGAGGGCACATACTAGACAGGTCAAGCAACTTCCCCACGGCTGAGCTAGGAGCCAGAGCAGGACTGTGTGCCCTTCACACTGACCTGGAGAGCCATGCCTCTGGATGGGGCTGGGGACAGAGTGTTGTCCCCTGGAAATCAGCCTGACTGGGATGGCGGAAGGTACTAGGTGGCCCTGAATAATGCTCTGACAGTGACTCCAGGAAAAGCTTGGAGTGCAGGGCTCTCTAATGACAGAACGCAGCTGAGGGAAGAGGCCTGAATCCACCATAGTGCCCGGCTGGGAAGCAGCTGAATCATCGGCTAAGGAGAGGGAGGGAGGGAGGGAGGAAGAGGAGGAGAGAGGAGAGAGAGGGAGAGACAGAGGGGGAGAGAGAGAGAGAGAGAGAAGAAGGAAAATAGAGGGAGGGAGGGGAGAAGGAGGCAGAGAGGGAGAGGGAGAGAGAGAAGGATAGAGGGAGAGAGGCAAGAGAGAGGGAAAGAGGGAGGGGCAAGCAGACACAAGCAGTAAATCAGAAGCCCAGTGGGAAAGTGCAATCCATCTCCTAATTTTAGTCACCACTCTATCAGAGTCCACTACAAAAATGAAAACAATATCCCTTCTGTGGTATAAAAAAGTTACACCACATTTTCTTGGGAATTACCTTCAGTGCTTAGAAAAGGAAGCCCTGAGCTGATTCAAATGGAACCCAGCAGAGCTGGGCCAGAGGATCTGGGCCCCATTGAAGTCTACAGACCCACCCCAAGGAGGGCAAATGGTCTTGTGCAAATACCCAGACCTCTCTGAGCCTGGATTAACTCCAGGGAGAGACTCAGATGATCCCGGCAAGGCCCAGAGACTCTGTGCAAAAGAGAAAGAGCCCGACTGTTCGCACCTAGGGTGTAAACTAGTGCGTTCAATTAGGCTGGCTAATTCTCCTAACTGTCAAATCAATCCTTTGAAGAAAATTAAGTAACCATTTCTCCATCAACCCAGCAACAGCTTAGGGGTTATTTGCTGCAAGGAGCAATCAATTACTTTGTCTTCTCTGAAGATCCCTGAAGCATTCCTTCCCAGCAAGGTCAGGGGGCAGCTGTAAAGCAGGGTATTTCCTGGATCGAGGGTGGGCTTGGTCCATCCCCACTGCCAGGCACGAACCTTCCCCCCACCCCCACCCCCTACCCCACGCCCATCCCGCTGATAAAGAGAAGAAATATGCTGGTGGCTCTTTCTCAGATTTGCAAAGGATGACAGTGATCAGATATGCAGATATGAGGGCACTGGCTGAAATATACAGTCACCCAGGGAAATTCTGACCTACTGCCCAGTTCCAAGGGTTCAATTGTGGTCCCCTGGGCTAAGGCCACCACTTCTAAAGGGAAGTCCTGGCCTTCAGCCCCCTCAGCATCCTCCACCCACTACCCAGAGCACCCAGAGGCAGCCTCCTCGGTGGACTCCCAGGGCTCCCAAGAACACAAGCTCACGTTATCCACATGGGTGGGGTGAGGCACAGTTTGTTCATGCAGCACATACTTGAGCAGTTACCAAGTGATGGGCTGACTGACTGCTCAATGGCCCGGCCTGAGGCTTGGGGTGGGGGGGGTGGGGTGTTTGGGGGTAGGCACCTTGTCCCAGGGGCCCAGGACGGGGGCAGCACTGGCTGTGGGCTCAGTTCTACCTGCCTCCAGAGGTGGGGTTTTCCACAGCGCCAGCCAACTTCCTTTTTCTTAGCTTGATATGCACAAACTGAATCTATTACAATAATGTGCCCGGTTTCCATAAAGCAGCCAAGAAAGCCGGTCTCATTTCTCCATTTTCTACCCCTTGAAAAAGTTCAAGAGACTCTCTTCTTGGGAGAGCAACGAGTGGGAATTTTACCCTTCTTGCTCCCACATGTCCAGAACAGGCGAGGGGCAGCTCCCACTGACTGCTCACGTCTATGTATGGACAGGCAACGTGCAAAAGCTCCATTCCTGTTCCTTTTCTTAGTTCTAAACAACGTTCACAGAAAGCTCGGTGAAAACACAGTTACCAGAAACAGAATCCAAATGAGCAGCAATTCCAAGTAGAGTGTGGCACATCCCCTTATCAAGGGACACAGAGCCTACCACCCGAGACATTGCAATCTGATCTGTATGATGCATGGGTGACCACACTTATCTCTAAGTGTGTGCTCCGGAATGCCACATTTGCATAGCACATTGCATAATCTCCTCTTTGAAAATGGCCCTGTTTAGCATGAGCAAATAAAGTTACCTAACTCTGTGAGGCAGCTGAATGGAATACTTGAGATTTCCAAGAAAAGATTTGAATACCTAAGCCCTTCACCCTGCGAGATTGATGCACACAGAATCAACTCTCGCATAGCTCCCTCCTTCCTGCTACTCAGCAGCCCAGCGGGGGACAGAACAAGTACTCTGGCCATGGGGAGCCCATGTGCCCGGCCCCCTGGGGATGCCCTGCTCTGGGGCCCTCCGTGGGGTGTGTCTGGCCCACTTGGGCTTGCATTGAGCCTTTGCCTCTCCACTCCGTCTTTTATCCTCCACCAGTATCTGCCTGGTGGCTATCACTTGGTGGGCATTGGGACACACGGACGAAGGAGGCAGAGATGTCCTTGCTCTGGGTGACCTCTATGAGCCTCAGTTTCCTTATCTGAAAAGTAGAGATCCTATTGACTTCACAGGGACGCTGTCAGGTGCGGATGAAGTAAGGAACTGAAGAGGCTGCACCCAGGGCTTGTGACTTTTCTATATATGCGTCATGTGGGCACACGTTTCCTTTCTCCCTCTGAATACAGGGCTCTTGGGGATAAGGCCAAATCTTCTATTTCCCTTCTCTTTAAGGGACTTCATGTCAGAAAAGTACACCTGGGATTCTAGAGAGCAGGCCTGGCCCAGGGAATTCTCCCTTCCCAATCCCACCCCCGGGATCCCTCCTGCCAGGGAATGTAGTCCAGAGGGAGTGTTTCTGCCCAGCGTTAAACCCTCCGGCTCTAATTTTTAACCCTACCAAGAAGGCATGGTGGGAGGCACCCATGCATTGTGGGGACCCTCACACACACAGGTGCTGGGAATCCTTTGGGGAGCTCTTCCTGTCTGGTGACTCTCAGCTTGGCATTCGTGCCCTTCTTGCACTGGGGAATGGTCCCTCTTGCTAATATCCAAAGTGGACACACCTCTAGAGATAGGCCAGTTGGAGGAAGAGAACGGCTTTGTAAGCAGAACCATCTACACCCACTTTTCCCTTCACTCTCAGGCTCTTCATTCAAACATTTCTGGGGGTGCTTTCCTCCAGGCTGGACACCATGCTTGGCACAGGGGGCTGCAGGGATGGGTAAGACCGAGGCTCACCCCTTAGGAGCTCCTTGACCAGTTACATTTCAGTGTGACAAGGGTCATGGCAAGGGCAGATGAGGGGGTGGCAGAAGGCTGGAAGAGGGGCACTGACACAATCTGGGGGGTCAGGGTGGACTTCCTGGAGGAGGTGACATTTCACTGACTCCTGAAAAAAGCCTGGAAATTGGCCAAGCAAAGGAGGAAGGCACTTCAGGCTGAGCCAAGCTGGTCCCCCCTCTGGAGGACCCACTGGAGCCTCTTGCAGGCTCTCCCACCAGGCCCTGCCTTCCTGCCTAGCCTCACATTTCCAGAAACCCTTTGGGGTTCTGGGCTCTGTGCCTCACAAAGAGTGGCTGGGGAGGCATCCACGTTTGCTCCCCATCACTTGGGTTATCCCTCAAAGTCTGTCACTTTGCTGGGCCTGAGCCCCATGGTGCAAAGCCTCAGTGCTGGAGCCAGACGGCCTGGGGGGCTTCAAACCCAGCTCAGCCATCTCTCAGTGTGAGCCCTTGGCCTCTCTGCCTGCCCTCCAGTTCTAAGGTACCTCACCTGGAAAATGGGGGTGGTGGTAACAGGACCTTCCCTGCCTGGGGTGGCTATGAGGAGCAGATGATATTTGCAAAGCACTAGAACAGTGCCTGGTCCTTAGAAATAACAGAGCCCCTGAATCCAACTCAGCGAGTGCGAGCAAGTTGGGTGAGAAGGGCGGAGAGTGGGGAGGGCCTGGGCTCGCGGTGGGGTCCAGCTGCACGGTCCGAGCCAAGGCAAGTGACCACGCAGGGTGGGCCTCGTTTTCCTTGTCTCTCCGATGAAGAGGCTGGGACTAAACCACACATCTCTTTCCTAATGGGAAAGAACGTCTAAATTTCACACCAGGGGACACATTTATGGCCGTCTGGCAGAAATTAGTTCACAGAGTGAATGCTTACCGGCATAGCAGTCTGATTTTTAATTAGCTTGTGGGAATTCGGTGTGCCTCAAACATTAACAGTAAAATATGGGAGACTTCTGGTGGAGAGAAAGCCACACCTTTAGACTTAACTTCACAAACCAAATCCCCTGCTTTATGTTTTTAATCCTCAGTGTTCAAACTGATTATCAATAAACTTTTGGCACGAGAATACACATATGATTTATGGTGATATGGTTAATATGAAACTGAATCCTATCAGTATAGCTCTGTACAACCTCACACGCCCAACAGGATGGCCTTATTTAAATTCATAAACTCATTTCAGACATGAAAAAAGTAGAGAATCTCAACTATTTTCTCCCTGAGTTTTTTCCTTTTAAAAATGAGCCTGTACATGAACTACTCTACTAAGTTAATGAAGAACAGAAAAAGATCATTCCCTCGTTTTACTTAGCCATTCGGGAAACCTTTACTGAGTGTGTTCTAGAACACTGGCTCCATGAGGGCAAGGATTGTTGCTGTTTGTGCTCACTGCTTGTGGCTTGGCATGTTGTGGGGACTTATGACACCAAACATTTGTCGAGAGGAGGAATGCCTCCTTTGGGTGAGGCATGGGGGAAAGCTGAGCAGGGACAAGAGGGTGGGAAGGGCAGAGTGGAGAGTGATGAGCTTGACAGTCAAGGACATGCAGGCGGCTGAGGCTCCTGGAGCAGATGACAGGCCAGGCTGAAGCATGTGCAGAAGTCAGCAAAGGGAAGGGCACATGTCACAGGCCAGGGGTGCGAGAACATGGTGAGTTTGGGAAACGTCTCTCTTCAGTAGGCCCGGAGCCCAGGAATAAGGCAGGGAGGGCCGATGGGAGAGAGGCTGCAGGGGCTGGGGCCCAACAGTAAGGGCAGTTTAGTAAAGCCATGCCAAGGAGTGAAAACAAATGCCCAGGAACTGGGGTGGGGAGAGGGAACGGTTGTCATGGCAATGAAAGGTTTCTACTTATGGTTATTTACTAAGACTCAATTCAGGCCTTTAATTGGAAATTTAAAATTAAGGCTCAGACTGGAACTTAAAAAGGAAACAGGGTTTACTAAAGACATGAAAAAAATTAACAAGATTTCCCACTCACTCCTTTAGTTATGAATTCAACAACTATTTACTGTGCTGTCTGCTTTGTGCCAAGCACAGTCCCAGGTACTGGGGATGCAGAAGTGAAAAAGAAGGCCCCCCCCCTCCCCCAGCTCACAGTCTGCTGGGTGCAGGTGGACCATAAACAGGTGACCTAAATCTGTAAGTGGAGACAAGTGATAACACAGTGGAAGGCATTGCTAACTACGGGCACTGCTTCCCAAGTTCCACTGGAAAACGTATGCCTATGCTAGTTCCAAAAGAGGTTACTGTTATTGGGCATTTAATAAGCCCCTGACATTGTGCTCAGTGCCGGACATGAATTAACTCATTTAATCCTCAAAACAGTCCAGTGAAGGAGGTACTATTACCTGCACTCCCCAGGTGAGCACATGGGATCACATGCTAATACTATGCTTTCTTCAGGAAGGACTGAATTTCTAGGACTCCAGGCAGGAAACAGCCACGAGGTCAACCCAAGTTCCTCCTCGGCTTAAAATCAAACACCGATCCTGCCAGGAGCGTCTGCTGGTCACATACGCCTGAAGGTCTGATGGACCCAGACCAGCTGGGCAAACACCCACCCCACTCTGCCAGCGGAGCAGCAGCTGGCAGAGCCAGCATCTGCACAACCTGATTTGGGTCAGGCTAATTGAATATCACTGACTGCAGCGTCTCCTGCCGAATTCTTGGTAGAGGAAATCCACCAAAAGGATGAGAAGGGAAAGGTTAGAGAGACAGGAGATTCTGGCAGGAGAATCGCAGAGAGCAAGACACGCAAGAAAACCCAGCAACTGAGGAGTGGGGCGCCAGCAGACGGCCTTGCCAAAAAGTGGCCACTCTGAACACCCCGCACTTTTCCTGAGCTCTAAGCACAGAAGTTTGGCTCAAATTTGTTTGCCAAAAAGAAGGAAAAAAAAAGGCAGAGCAGTGCTTTCTTTACCTGAGAGCTGGTCAGGTTCTCCACTGGTAAACCAGTCTCAACAAAGGCAGAGGTCAGACCCAGGCTGCAGCAGCTACTGACTCTGGGCAGGCCTGGGTACCCTGGAGCCCCCGCCACCTCCCCCAGGGGCATGGCACTGCCCTGGCAGGACAGTAGCCTCAAATCCCTTGGTCCCTGCTTCCTGCTGTGGGCTGGGCCTCTGCTTTGCTGATAACAGCACTGACCACACAGACCACAGGGAATGAACCCAGAGACACACTGCAAGCTGTCAGTGCTCCATGAACACCACTGTGACTGTCATCGTCCTGTTCGCTGAGTCTTCACCCACGCCTGCAAGGTAGCCCTTGCTGAATCCGTTCACTCCACAGGTGAGGAGGCCCGAGGTGCAGCAGGGTTCAAAACATGCCCTCATACACCAGCGATTCTGGAAGACTCTCCACCTGTACTTTTCCCGTTTCCAAACTTGCCCACTACCTGCTAGCCAGTGGTGTCAAACACAGCAGCCAATGGCTACAGAGGGCTAAATTTAAACGAATGAAAGTGAAATAAAAATAAAAATTCTGTTCCTCTGTCACAGCAGCTGCACATGATGACTGAGGAACAGGATTTTAAATTTTATTTCATTTTCATTCATTAAAATTTTTTTTCATTCATTTAAATTTAGATAACCAGACGTCTCCCAGGTTGGAGGAAACCAGACAGGAAGCAGAGGCCCTGATACTGGGGGGCATGGGGGAAACAGCCTGCTTCCCTTCAAGTGGCTGGAGCCCCGTGCAAGGTGACCCATCTCAGGAAACCCACTCCTTGGAGCTTCCTGACCTGGAATGGGGAGCTCTGGCTCTCGGCTCACCAGTGCAGAAGCCAAGTGTGTCACCTTGGTCAACGGGCACCCCGCAGGGCCACAGAGGGGCGTACCCCCACACAGCTCTTGGTGTTAGGCAGATCAAGTGGGACAATCAGGCATGGGGAAGGCTGCAGGGCCAGGGCTGCCCTGAGCACACAATCCGTTAGCCACTGTGCTAGGCGCTTGACGCATACATCTCAGCTAATCCTTACTGCATTGGTACCCAAACTTTGTGGCACGTGGACTCATCTGGGATCTTTTTTAAACTCCTGATGCTGGCTCCCTCCCCCAGACAGTGTGACTGAATTGTCTGGGGGTGTGGCCTGGGCTGGGGAGTTCTGAAAGCTCTCCAGGTGATTCTACCCTGCAGCCAGGTTTGCATCATCTGCCCAGGCAAACCGCAGGACCCCCATTTTACAACTGAGGAGGCAGACCTGTCCAAGTCACAGCCCCGAGCCAACAGTGACCTCAGCTCTGCCTGGTGGCAGAACCTGCCCTCCTGCTACTTGAATACCAGGAACCTGCAGTCCCTGGAGAATTCAAAACCAAACTCAACCCATAATCCGTGCCCTCATCTTACTCCGAGACTCCGGGGCAAGATGTTTCAGACTATTCATAAAGAGACGCCTATTAGGGCCAAGAAGCTCGTGAGGTTCTGGGGTCCAGGTAGGGCTCACTGAGAAAGGATCAGTAAATACCCGAGGCTGTACTGCAGACTGCAACCTCCAGGCTGATGGATGGCTCACCGCGTCCTCAGGGGTTAACGAGAACAGCGCTGAACTCAGTCCTATATGTCAGCACTCCTTGCCATTAATGATTCAGGTAAAGACTACGTAAAATAATGGGGCAGAGAATGAAATTAATGGAGCTGAGCCTTTTAAAAATATTTCTGATACATCAAATTCTAATTAAAGATTAACACACACAATGGAAGTATTAAAAGGCACTTACAGAGGCCCCCAGAACAAAGGAAGAGCATGAAATCTGTCAAGGGTGAGGGAACTGATTAAATCTTCCAGATAAGGGAATTTATAAGTGACGCGAGGCATTTACTTAACCGCTGTGAATTTAAATCAGGAAAACAGCCCTTGGTTGTTCATCCAGCGGCTCGCACTGGCACAGCCCTCCTGGAGGGCAACTTGGCGATAAGCAAAGGAAGCCTTCAACAGGGCTTGCCCGAGTTTCCAGAATATAGAATTATGTGCTATGGCCCTTGTCGCAGATGGGTGATGAGATTCTGATGCTCATCTCTATTTTCTAAACTTTCTACAATGAACTGGTAAGACTTTTATAATCCAAAATAAAAAATCAGAAAGATTTCCGTGAGCCTCTATTTTCCCTTTGAGACTCTATGTGCTTCTTCAGAGAAGGGTCTGGAAGGAAACACCCAAATGTGACCCTGGTTATATCTCTGGGGAAGTGGGAGGGAGGGCAGGAGGGGCAGGAATTACCGAGTTTTGTTTTCTTCCAAGGACAATGCATCTACACAGTTATTTTTATGATTAAAAGTTCATGGCAAACATGAACCTCCAAGGGGAAGGCCCCATTTGGTGCCACTCTGGAGCTGCTGCCACTGCCTCCAGCCGGGCCGAGGTGCGTGGCCTCCACTCAGGGACTGTGGCTGCCCAGCCTGCAGCTCACTCGTGTCCCCACCCCGAGCTGAGAGAACAGCAGGACTCCTCAAGGAGCCCATGGGGCAGAGAAGATGAAGTGGCCAGGCTGAGAGTGGAACACACACAGCCGCGGTCCCTACCTGGGCTTTTTCTTGTTGGTTCCCCACTCTCTTTTCTTTTGCTTGCTGCCCCTCCTGCCTTTCTTCTCTCTTGATCTCTCTCTCTTGCAGCAGGGCCTAAAGAGGCAGGCTTTCCACCTCCCATAACATTACCACCCACTTTTTCCTGCTATTTACATCAAAGATCCTGAGCTCATACACTCGAAACAGAATGCCATTTAGAAGATTACCAACTTAAAAAAAAAAAAAAAAAAAAAGATTAGCAACTGTTCAAAGAAGAGACAAGTCATGGAAAGTGTGACTTTCATTCTGGTTCTGCTTGAGCATACCTCCCAAGAAGAAAGTAGAAACTTCAAAGGCATCCCAGACTTGAGGGAGCCCAGAACCGCGAAAGGTTAAATGCTTTATCGTGGCTGATCTGCCAATCCATGATCACGGGTGACAACTTTTTCCACCACTAGCAAGGGGCAGTATGCTTAATTAAAGGCACACAGCCCATTTAAACAGCACCTGCCCCCCCCCCCCGCCACTGCTTTGTAAGGATAACTTATTTATTTATTCTACAGACTCTATAGATTTAAATGTGATTCATGTAAAATTCATGGCAACCATGCAAAGCTAATTTTTCACATTTCAGTTCTATTATAAATTACATGGCAGAGGCAGTGAGGAAACGAGACAAAGCACATTTGGGCACTGGAGGCTAAAGCAGTCATGCAGGGCCCCAAAGCAAAAAAGGGGGGTTAGTTTCCAAAGAACTCAGATGGAAAAGGGACACAAGGTCAGGTTCTCGAGAAGTGGAAGGCCTTACGTGGCCTGGAGAGGCGTGTGTGGCCAGCTGCAACAACCAAAACTTGGATGGGGGAATCCTGCAGCTGGCTCAGGCTTCGAGGGCACTGGCTTCCCCACCTGAAGGTGAAGCTGGCCCCAGCCTTCACCAGTCATCAGGAAGCACCCTCGAGACTGTTTTACTGTAATCACACATCAGGTTGGAAACTTGTCAGGTATGGCCTGACCCATGTGGAGCTTCTGGGCCCCAGTCCCTGGAACCCCTGACTCACAGCACCTTTTGCTTTCCCTTTGAGCCCTTTGAGCCTGCATCTCTGTCACCCAAAGGTGATGCAGCAGGACCTGCCACAAGGTGACTCATTAGGACACGGGGTGGGAAAGCCAGCCAGTGCCCTGGAGTGAGGCTGAGCCTGGGCACCATTCAGAAGGGGTCAGCCCTGCTTCCCAGTACCACTGCTGTAAAAGATGATCTAGAAATAAATGGCCAGGGCCGCCGCATGGGCATGAGGATGGGTGCAGTGACGCTGGAGGTCACGGAGGCAGGTGGAGTCTCCCTGCTGACCTCACTGAAGCAGAGGTGACTTCCCCATGCCTGGGCCACTTTGGTGCCCACCCTCGTCCTCAGTGCAGGCCCAGCAAGAAGTGCTTTCAGCCATTGCCGGCAACTGCGCCTGGAAGTGACTTATGGAATGCACAGCCCAGGCATGTCACTCCTCTGCTAATGACAATGCTTTTGTTTCCTTTTGAGAGTCTCCATTCTCTTCACTGCCACGACCTGCAGGCTCTCTGCTCCTCCCTTCCACTCTCCACTCCACTCGAATCCTGCACTTGCTCTGCCCTTTCCATCCAGGCTGTCGCCTCTTCCTGGTGCACGACTGCCCACCCCCTCTGCCAGGCTGTTTCCTTATTCAAAAATAAGTTCAAGGGGAAAATCTTCATGACTTGGGATTCAGCAATGAATTTTTAGATACGACACCAAAGCATGAGCAACAAAAGAAACAATAGAAAATTGTACCACATCAAAATTAAAAACGTTTGGGCTTCAAAGGACACCATCAAGAAAGTGAAAAAACCACCTACAGATTGGGAGAAAACAGTTGCAAATCGCATATCTGATAACGGTTTAATATTCAGAATACATAAAGAACTTTTTCAACGCAACAACAAAAAGACAACCCAATTAAAAGATGGGCAAAGGGACTTGAACAGACATTTTTCCAAAGAAGATATACAAATGGCCATTAAACATATGAAAAGATGCTCAACATCATTGGCCATTAGGGAAATGCAAACCAAAAACCACAATGAGAAACCATGCTTCATGCCCTCAAGGATGGCTTGAAAAACAAATAAACAAAATACCCGGAAAATAACAAGTGTTGGAGAGGATGTGGAGAAACTGGAACTCTAGTGCATTGTTGGCGGGAATGCAAAATGGTGCAGATGCCATGGAAGGCAATATGGTGGTTCCTCAAAAAGTTAAACGTAGAATTATCATATAACCCAGCAATTCCTCTACTAGGTATACACTAAAAGAAAGTGAAAGCAGGGACTCAGACAAATATTTGTACACCAGTGTTCACAGCCACATTACTTACAATAGCCCAAAGGAGGAAATAACCCAAGTATCCATCAAAAAATGAGTGCACAAATAAAATGTGGTATTTATGCACAATGGAACATTTTTCAGTCATAAGAAGGAATAACATTGAGATATGCTGCAAGATGGATGAATTCTGAAAACATTCGTTGCGTGAAATAAGCAAGAAACACGATGACAAATATTGTATGATGTCTCTTATGTAAGATATCCAGAATTAGCAAATTTGCTGAGTCTGAAAGTAGATTAGAAGTTAGCAAGAGAAAGGGCAGGAAAGGGGGAGATTTCTCTTGGTAGGTGTAGAGTGTTTGTAAATAAAAATTAACTACAAATAGTAAATTTACTTTGGTTCAAGAGATATTATTCAGCAGCGAGACCATGCCAGGCAGCATGGATATAAAGACCTGGTCACTGTCCTTCACCTTAGGGGAGCAGGGGAAAAAGTCACATCAGGGTAAACCAAGTCTGGTCAAGGCCACCTAGCTGTCCAGCACGTGCCTGCTGTACGCCTCCCCAGAGTGCTCATAGCGGGTCTCCTCAGTGGCGACAGGGGTATGACAGTGTTCAGGACTGCCACAGGGCATCAGAGCGCTTCTGTTTGGGACCAGTTATGTGGGCACCTGTTCTAGTTTGCTAATGCTGCAGAATGCAAAACACCAGAGACGGATTGGCTTTTATAAAAAGGGGGTTTATTGGCTACACAGTTACAGTCTTAAGGCCATAAAGTGTCCAAGGTAACATATCAGTAATCGGGTACCTTCACTGGAGGATGGCCAATGGCGTCCAGAAAACCTCTGTTAGCTGGGAAGGCACGTGGCTGGCATCTGCTCCAAAGTTCTGGTTTCAAAATGGCTTTCTCCCAGGATGTTCCTCTCTAGCAAGCTTGCTCCACTTCAAAACATCACTCACAGCTGCACTCAGTTCCTTCTCTTTGAGTCAGCTCATTTATATGGCTCCACTGATCAAGGCCCACCCTGAATGGGTGGGGCCATGCCTCCATGGGAATATCTCATCAGAGTCATCACCCACAACTGGGCGGGGCACATTCCAAGCAAATCTAATCAGCACCAAAACGTTGGCCCCACAAGACTACATCAAAGATAATGGCATTTGGGGGACATAATACATTCAAACTGGCACAGCACCCCTTTCCTGCAAAGAAAAGTGGGGTGGTTTAGGAGGGAGGGCTGCGGTCACCAGAAAGCTCAGCAGTCACTTTGCAGTCGTACGACTCTGTTGCAGTTTGTTGGCGGGCCTCCTGTGTTTCACGTATTGTGCCCAGGCTTTCACGACTAGTCTGGTCTTTCAGATGAAGGAAATCTCAGACTCAGGGCTGGCTCCGCAGCAGGCCGCATGGTGTTCTGACTAATGCTTTCCCAGCCACCCTGCCACATGGAAGGGGGAGCTCCTGCATCCCAGCTCCGACTCTTATCCAGGCTGACAGTGCTCCACAGATAGCCGTGCTCTGGGCCACCACACTGGCACACACTAAAACTGACAGTGGTCGGTGGTGGTGAGGGGTGAGGGAATGGGCAACCCCTGCATGGCTGGCAGAAGGCCCACAGAAGAGCTTGTTTCGTTAAGTGCAATTTGATAACAGTTATCTTCAAATCAAAATGCCAAACTCATCCCTAGCTATTTCACCACTGGGAATCCCTCTCACCAAAGAATTGCACTTGTGAACAAAGAGTTACTCACAAGGTGATTCCCTGGGGATTCTTGGTGACACTGAACCTGGGAACTGTCTAAATGTCCATGGCGGGGTATGGAGCACTCAGGGCACATCCATTTCAGGCAACAATGTGCATTTAAGTTCTGTCCACATGTCTGGACACAAGGAAGCCCTAGTTTTCAGTGCAGAAACCAAGCTGCAGAATAAGAGGTACATGGTCCCATTTGTGTAAAAACCACAGCTACAGCGAGTCATTCAATAAATACTGAGTAACTCCTAAGTGCCAGGCCTGTGCCAGGGCAGTGGTGGCAGTGGTGAGTAAGACAAACAGTCTATATCTTACGAGCACAAACATTGATGTGTGCAAGTATAGAGAACACGGTCTGGGAGGAAATACACCTGAACGGAAGCTGGGCATCCTGCAGGAGAGGTTGGCAGGAGTGGGCAGGGACTGCCGGATGGCTGGAGAAGGTTGCGGGGGGATTTTCACTTTTTACTCCACCCACTTTGGGGTTATTTGAGCATTATTTACAACTGTTGCTATATTAAACAGCAAAAGGAAAACATGAAATTACTGACTCGATGGGAGGCCCACATCCTGACTGGCTCTAGAACGGGTGACCCCTCTAGGGGAGGGCAAGGGGTAGACACGGCATTAAGTGGGTGCCAATTTTCCAAGCAATGCCAAAGTTCTGATTGTGCATCATTTCCAGGTCCTTGGAAACGAACAGGTTTGCAGAGCACTGACTCTGCAGCCCATCAGAGTCCACTTTGGAGAAGGCATTAGCCCGAGCCTGAGGCTGTGAGTCAGAGGGAAAAAACCCCACTCCCCCGAGAGCGCTGAGCTCTCTCAGCCTGCCTGGCCAGGGCCACAGAGGCCCTTCTCCCAGCAGCTGTCTCTGGGTGTGAGAAAACACCCCAGAGTTTTTTCTGGGTCTGGAAAAAACTGCTCCCCATCAAGGCCCCCACCACCCGTGCAGCTACAAGTGGTACATGGAGGACAGCGTCTGCCACAGCACCTAAAGAGGAAACGTCAGGACCCTCCAGCCAATGGCAGCTCGAGTCTAGGCAGGCCGGGCCATGGGCAGAGGCCTGGCAGTGGAGCAGAAGGCAAGGGATCTTGGGGCCAGGCAGTCTAGGCCCTGAGGCTGGTTCTACCAGTCCTTTGACCTCCAAAGAGGTCAAAAGCATCAAATGCAGTTGTTACCTGCTGCAGAGGTGCAGGGAGGCTTCCACAAGGTTTACTTTGTCTAATACGTAGTGTCCAGTCGAGGGCCTGGCACCAAGGAGGGCGCAGCATATGTTGTCGATACAGGGAGATGAGGGGGTCCCTGAGTGGAGGGCCCTTTGGGGATGGAGAGCACTCATGTGCTAGAAAAATCTAACAGGCTGTTCTGTAAGGAAACAAAGGCCCCAGAGCCACAGGGCTCCAGAGACTCCCAAGCTGAAAGCAGCCCAGAAACGAGCGAGCGGTGTGTGGGCACCGAGCCTCTGTGGCCAAGGGGGCTTCAGGGTGGAGAGCTCCTCCTGCTCCAAACTCCCAGCCACCTCTGGGGGAACAGCCCCTTCCTGTCTGGGTGAGCCTGCACCAGGACCCTTCCGTGGGCCTCCATGCGCCCAGGTAAACCGAGACCCCTGAACCAAGCTGGACCTCTGCCCTCCTAGACTTGTCAACAAATGCAGATTGCACACCAGTTTGGCTTCAGTGGAGCAGGAAACCTCTAATGCCTGCACCTTGAGATTGTGAAAATTTGCTTTTTTATGATTCCCTGCCTTGCTGGAGTAAGTGTCAAAGGGGCAGGAACAGACCTTCCTTGCCAGGGGCCGAAAGATCCTGGGGTTGAATCTATTACTCAAATACAGGGCTTAACCCAGCCTTCTACACCGATAGTCTGCCAAGCAAAATCTACCAACATTTAATATCCATACATGGCCTTAAAAAAAAATACAAGTAGTTTAGGTTCATTTTGTAAATTCAAAATGACACTACTGAATATTAAATATATACTTAAAGCTGCCTCAGCCTCTGCTGCTGTATGATGAAAATCACGGGCCTAACGCCTAGGGGAAGGAGGGCCTCTCCGTGGAAGCCAAAGTGAGCCTGGCCCCCCAGAATAGGTAAGGGGCTTTGTGAGCAGGCAGGGTTCCAGAAGGTGGGATGCAGACCATGGTTTTAGATGGAACATGAGTGAATAGTTGTGAATTTTACTTTATTCTTTCAAAATTTCTCTTCATATGGAGTGGGGAAAATATACCGTTAGCCTACGGTCCCATGGTTTCATGGGTGGAGGTTAGGGCTGCCTTTACCTACAGTACAGCCTAAGGGGGAGAAACTGTGCATAGACTCCAAGAAAAAAAATATTCAGCAAATACTAAGACCCTTGGTTCTTTGGCATGCCACACATCTCCAAGGTGGGACTCAAATGCCCCCTGCAAGGAGAATACCGGTAACCAGGCCCAGTCTGACAGGCAGAAGTGACCCTGAATTTTATGGAAGGAGATAGGGTAGCCTGAGTTAAAAGATGAGGTGCAGACTGCAGCAAGGCGAGAGGTGGGGCAGCTCCTGGGCACTTGGGCGGTCAGGAAGGACTTGCTGAAGTGATGGTAGAGACACTTCCCCTCCCCATTCCCATTTGAACTTGAACTATCCTGACCAAGTCTTTAACAGGGTAATTATTTACCTGGGAGTTAATATCCCAGGTACCTACGGTGAGTGACGCACTGTTAAAACTCAGATGGACTGTCTCACTGGATTCTCATTACAGCCCCACAGTAAGGGGAAAACGGTTAGCAACCCCATTTTACACACGAGGCTACGTAACTTGCCCAAGGTCACAGAGATAGGAAATGGGGGCTGGACCTCAGGCCTGTGCTCTAACCACGACCCCACAAGGACCCCTACTTGAGCCTCATCCTTGACTTTGGTACTTGTGTGCACACCCCAGAAACCAAGGGAGCCAAAGTTCCCCAGATGGAATCTCTAGCAAAAACAAGCACAAAGGCAACAACAGTAACAGCAGTGTCAACAAACAGTAGGGCTGGGCTTCACACACCTTATCTCACTTCATCTGCAGGACGATCCAGCTGAGTAGCTGTTGTCGTCATCAATGTTCCAGCTGAGCAGCTGTTGTCGTCATCATCCCTCTTCCACAGATGAAGCAACAGAGTGTCTGAGAGGTGACAGCACCTCCCTCAGGCACACAGGCATCAAGGACAGAGCTGGGATTAGAACCCAGGACAACAGACCCCAAAGCTCCCGTTCGTGCCCACCACGCTTGCCACCTACGCCACCATGAAGGCTTCGGCCTGCAGTGCTTCCAAGGCCAGTGCTCTGGGGGTTGAAGGAATATCAGCTCCGGGACCGGAGGACAGTTCTGGAGCTTCTCTGGTACCTGACATGATCATACCGACCCCAATCCCAAACAGGTCTTGCCCCATCTCAGCCCAACCCGGTATTTGCCTCCTGTCTTGAAATTGGCCGAGCCTTCCCTCAGGTTCTACCTTTCCTGTTCAGTTTCATTCTTTAGTGCTTCCTCTCATTTATCAACATGGCTTTTGTTTATTTAATAAGCCACAGAGGTGCTCTCTAACCATCAAATTAGGGTTTGCAGAGTGAAAATGGGCCTGTCATGTGACACTCTGACAGCCAGGCAGAAAGCCCCTTCCCAGTATCCCACTGGGAAATGGGGATGTGGGCTTCACACCACCCACCACCGAGCCTGGGGCTTGATATGGGCTGAGAACAGGTGCCAGGGAAGCATCTTTAAACCCCTGCAACAATGACAGGCTTGGGAGCTGGCTCCCTTCCTCCACCCCCTCAGACACTGGCTCACTCTCCTTGAAAGGGCTGCTGATTTATATGCAGGGCCAAGGAGAGGCCTCCCCAAACCAGCGGGACCATGTGGCTGTGAGTTATTCCAGGCAGTGTGCCACTGGCTGCGGGCCCTTTATGCTCAGAATTCAGAGCACAGTATTAATTTTCCTTGAGGTAACTGCCACCCCTACCTGGGCTGCTTTTTCCTAAGCAGCATCTTCAAGAGGAGCTGAACAAGGGCAGCCTTTTCAAGGGAATAGATGGAGGACCAGGTGAAGGCAGTATGATTTACTAGATATTATGACATATTGGTTGACCTTTAGAGTTTAAACATCGCCTCCCTCCACAATGGAGATGACTCACATAGCAAGAGTGAGTTCAGAAAACTATGGTGGGACATTAAATAAAGTCTTGATCTCATTCCAACCTCCCAGGGAGAAAGGAGATGAACCCAAAGCAAGGCAGAATGTAAGATGTTTGTCAGATCCCTGAGGTTTTCAAGAACGCTGGTGAGCCCTGGGATCATGGTCTGCTTTGTGAAAACAAGGCCAGGATCTTCATTTATGGGCTCAGTCCCTAACTACTCTCTCATTTCCATTCATTCATAACTGGCAAATCTCCACTGAGCACCTACGATGCGGTCGGCCCTGGGATTCAGCGGTGATCAGAAGAGTCAGGGTTCCTGCCCCCAAGCACCTTGGTGCCTATGAGAATCAAATAACCACACAAAACCGACAATAACAAGCAGTGCCAAATGCTGTGAAGAGAGAGCAAGCTGGTGGTGAGAAAAGCTTCCACTGGGAAGTGGCTTGCAGGCAGAGCTCTGGAGGACATCAGGGAGTTGGCCAAGCAAAGGGGACCACAGGGGTGGGACAGAACATGCCAAGCAGAGATGGGCATGTGTCAAGGTCCGGAAGCAGAGGGAGCCTGCCTGGCACGGCCAAGATGCTGAAAGAGGGTGGGGGTTGCCAGGCTGCAGAGCTGGCAGTGAGGCTGCAGGGAAGGCAAAGAGTCAGCCTGAACAGCTGACTGAAAACCTGCTGTGGGTGAAAGTCTGGGGAGGTCCAGAGCAAGGGCCTGGGTTCCCTGACCAGGTGAAAAAGCTCAATACTGGTTTTCATCCCTGGTGGAGTAATTAAACATGAGGAAAGTGTTACCAGAGCTGTCCCTTCCTCCATATGGTGAACTCAACAAGGATTTTCAGACAGCCTCCCCTTGCCTCCCAGCTGACCAGGGGAGGAGGCTGGAAAGTGAGGGCTGGCCATGGATCAAGAGAGGGTCAGACTCTGGTCCGTTCCTGGCTGCGGGGTCTCTACATGAGTCTCCTGGCGTGCCCACGATGAGGGGCAGCTCCTATTGCCCCTGACCGGCTGGCCGGCTCGGTGGACTTCTCAGGGCCTTTCACCAGGCCCTCCTGAAGGGTAGCTGCTGTTGGTGGGAGCTGGGGCCAGAAGGGTAAATCCAAAGACCTGCTGGAGGCAGAGCTGTGACCTCAGACCCTGACAGGGAGCCCGCACTGTCTCCCCAAGTGAACCAGCTCTCCACCTCCATTTCCCAACCTAAATACAACCCCACCCACACACAACAAAACAACAAAACTGGGACATAGATTCACCAAGTAGTTTTAACACTTTATATCCAAAGCAGGACGGGCCTACCACCCTGGTCCCAGCTGTAAGTGAATCTTTCTCTTCAGGAGAAGAGAGAAGGCTCAAGAGAGGAAAATCTCTTTGGAGACAAGACCCACCGAACTGTATCCCGGCCCCACAGCAGGACTTCAGTAAACGGCTGCCAGACAAATGGCGAGCCCCTGTGCCCCCTCCACACATCACTCATTCCCAATTCACCAACTCCAGTGTCAATGTAAACCCCAGTTTTTAGCTCCAGTATGTCCCTGCCTTTGGAGTCCCCTGATATCACATAGGGGCTGGAGAGAGGGGCTGTCACCCGTTTCACAGCAGGAAGAGACGTGGAAGCAGCAACCTGGGTCTTCTGGGGTGGGGCAGATTCACCCGGGAAGCGGCAACCACCCGAGTCCTGCATTTGCTGGTCCCGAAGAGCCGAGTGACCACAGAGTGGATGTGGATTTCTCTAAAGCGAGTTACTGGGATTTCCTGTGACAGTGTGCGCACAGGCACCCACATGCACACACAGTATTCAAGGTTATCATGGGTTTGTCTTTTAACAAGAGGCATCAAAACCGAGGGAGGCATTTGTAGAACTCTGCAGAGCCTTGATTCTTACACATATACTTAAGGCCTGAATCAGAAATGCTTTTCCATCATGGTTAACAATGTTCTCATTTCTTGAGAAACAAAACAAAACAAAACACGTTTATTTTATTTTTAAATCCAACCACTTTAGCCAAGGACTAACATTCTGCAACAGACCATGTAGTGACTGGAATTCTTTAACCCCTTCCTGGAGAAGGTCTCCTTCCAAACCAAAACTTTGCTTTATTAAAATTTCTCCTGGCAAAAAAATTGGCTGGAGAATCCCCATTCTCCTCTTGCTTCCAGGGAACTGAATTGTTCTATTATCTCGGACTAATGATGTGTGAGTAGAAACAACAAAGGCCCCTCCTGGCTTGAAGATCGGAAGGAGTGGGTGCTGTATGTGTGTTTTGGGGGGAGTGGTGATCTTGGATTGGGGAGTCAGATGGCCGTGGAGGGTGATGCCTGAGGCTTTTAGGGCAAAAGAGAAAGGAGGGCTTTGGGAAGTGAGCCTGACCTGGGAGAGCGCCAACCCTAGGAAGAGCCTCCCCAGCAGGGACACAGGGGAAGGATGGAGTAGACGGGCAAGAAAGGCAGGAAGTGGATGGGTGCTCAGAACTGGGGAAGGCAACTGGGAATGTCCGGAACTGGGGTATGTCTGTGCACAGAGACCAGGGACACTCTAGGGACGGTGGTGGGGAGGGTGTCAAGAGAAGAGCTGTAACCTGATATCACCAAACCGTGGCCCTGGGTCCGGCCCTGGGTCCAAAAGAGAAAAACAGCTTGTTCCTGAGTCCAAGACGCCTGCTGGACATGCCTCAGCCCTGCACCTAGGGCTGAAGGTCAGAGGCATCTGCCAAGGATGTGGCAGGAAGTGGGCACAGGAAGCATCTGAGTGGGAACTGCCTCTTGCCTATTCCTCTTCACTGGTTCTCAGGGACTCCTCAACTGCAGCATGTCCCCCAGAGCCTCTGCCAACCGCGCTAGCCCCATCTCTCGCCAGTTGCTACTTCCCAGCTGTGTAGGTGGAATAATGGCCCCCTCAAACTGTCCACGCTCGAATCCGTGGAACCTGTGACTATGTTACTTCACACAGAAAAAGGGACTTTGCAGGTGTGATTAAGTTAAGGGTCTTGGGATGGGGAGATGATCCTGGATTGTCTTGGTGGGCCCAATGTAGTAACAAGCATCCTTAAAAGTGGAAGAGGGAGGCAGAAGAGGAGGTCAGACTGATGTGATATGAGGACTCAACCCACCATGCCAGCTTTGAAGATGGAGGAAGGGTAAGCCAAGGAATGTGGGTGGGCTCTAGGAGCTGAGAAAGCAAGGAGACGGATGCTCCCCTAGAGCCCCCACAAAAGAGAACTGCCCTGCTGACACCTTGATTTTAGCCCAAAGAGGCCTGCAACAGACCTCTGACCTACAGAACTGTTAGATGACAAACGCATGTTGTTTTAAGTCATGAAGTTTGTGTTGATTTGTTATAGAATAGGAAACTCATACACCACTCAACGTTCTGGGCCTGGGGTAATGACCAGGGTCACCAAATACATCTTTGTGCCTTCACTTAGGATGTTCCTCTGCCTGGAATATCCTTTCTTAGGCTGTCTGCCTGCTGCACACCAGCTCAGAGCAAAACTGCTCAATAGCTCAGGCTCTCAGGAGCATCTCCAGACCCAGGTTTCCCCACTTGCAGCAGCAGCCGGACCGCTCTCTGTTCTCCCCACCATATCCTGCTATTTCCATCAAAGCATGCATGGCCATCTATTGATGAACCTGACTCCTGCAAGGATGCCACCAGTTGCCTGAGAGGAGGGCTGTGCCTTATTCTTCTATGTATTCCTACAATCTAGCACAGTGCCTACCGTTCAAAAAATGGTGGATAGGTTGATTAAAGAATGGATGGACGAGAGGATGGATGGATGGACAGATGGATGCATGCTCGAATGCATTAGTGGGCAAGTGAATGGACAAAGGGTTCCTAGCCTAGAGTCAAGTGTACAAGTTCTGCAGGCAGAATCTTGCATTTGTGTCCTGGATCCCTCCTTCCTGGTGGCGGATGACCTTGGGCAGGTTATTTATTCAGCTTCCTGGTCTGTGAAATGGGGATCACAAAAGGACCACCTTAGCCAGCTTGTAAGGGTTAAAGGAGTTAACAAAAATGCTTAGAACAGTGCCTGGCCTGAGGAAATGGATCAATAGATGGTATCTGTGATCTTTACTAAGTTACACAGCAGAGGATGCTGTAACAGGAGGGGAAGCAGCAGAAGCCAGAGCCCGTGGGAGACCTCAGGGAGTGGCAACAAGGGTTGCATAAGCCTGGCCTGGAGCCTTCTGCCAGACACTACTTGGGACTCCCGTTTCCACCTCCAGCTTCCTCTATAAGAGTCTGGAACTGGGCTCACCCGAGCTAAGGGAAGGGGGCTCAGCAGGGAACAAAGAAAGCTGTAGCTCTTCATCAGTTTTGCTGTTCTGGAGACTACAAGCCACCTCTGAGAGATGAGTTTTTTTAATGAGCAGCCGATTAAAGGCTAAAGGTTAACTGGAGTCATTTGAATGACATGCATATTTCCTGGTTTTGCACAGCTCTGGAAAACCCCAGTTGCATTTAGAAAGATGCAAAGTGTATTATAAAGCTTGAAGGCCTGGGTAGGGGTAGTGAAAACAGATGAACGCAAAAGATAATCTGGACGTACCAAGTTCAAAACTCAGAAAGTTGTGTGGGGTTTTTTTTGCATGAGGATTGGGCAGGGAGAGGAAAGAAAGATCGATTACCCAGTGGACCTGTTATAAGAATGTTGGCCCCAACCAGACCAAGGGGTGGGGAGGAGGCTGTGCTGAGAAATTTTCATTATAAGAAAATGACTTCAAAAAGTTGTGAGCCAAGAGCCCAGGCCTGCCTCCTCGGCCTGGCTGTCTGACTCAGCCCACAGAGCCTATGCTCCCGAGGCATTTCTTCCACTCTGACAAGGATGCAGGACAACCAGGCGAGTCAGCGGCAGGCTGGGGGTTTAGTGCTACTGAGAGGTGAGCTCTGCCAGGGTGGCTCCAGCCCAGCCCCTGATGATCATACACAAGGCACAGAGCAGTCAGCAGTGCTGGGGGTGGGGGATGCCCAGGGAGACCAACCCACCCCCCAGGACCTTCCTCTCTCCCACAAGGTGCCCACAGCTTGCAGAGCTGAGTGATTTGTCTTCAACTAAGGCAGAGGCACACTGTGTGTGGGGGTGACCGACCCAGACTCAGCTGCATGCATGAGGGAGGAGGGAAGAGAAACGAGAGAAATGCAACAGCTCACAGCCCCCTGCACTGAATGAGCAGGTGCCCCAGCAGGCCTGAGGGCAGGTGGAACCTGGGCCTCCCTCCTCGGGTCTGGCCCCTCCTGACTCTTCCCAGCACCCCCCACAGCCCCGAGCGTGATTCTCCTGGCTGGAGACACCCATTTCGAACAGTGAGGCCCCTAAGCGCAAGCTGACAGCTCTGTCCACCTCTGGTGCTCAAGGACCATGGTCCATTTCAGGCGTGGAGTGGAGACCAGCGTGTTAGACTGGTTCAGAGTGGCCACTCTACCACGGGACCTTCCCGAGGGACTTTTAAGGGTGACCATCTTGAAGGCACATGGTTTTCACCTAGGAGGCTGACTTCAGAACCCAGAGAGAGATGTGATCGCTGCCTCGTGATGCCAAAGCCGGCCTCCCTGACAACAGCTGGTGGACTGGGGGATTGGCAAGACCTGCTGCTGGAAGGAACTGGAATTCCTGGACAGTAGCAAAGAAGAGGCCAAGTGTTGAGTTCCAGAACAATCCCGACTCGTCTAACCCTGCGGTTCTCAACATTGGATGAACAATGGAATCCTCTAGTGAGCATTTAAAAATACAAATGCCAGGACCTCACCCCAGAGACCCAAATCGTGGAAACTTCAGGGGTGGGGCCTGGGCATCAACAGGTTGCACAGAAGCAGCACAGCAAGCCACTTTTCACTTCTATTTTCAGGCAGGTCAGAGTGGAAATGACAATTTAAGCTTTTGAATGCCCCAAGCTCAGTATTCTGTAGATTTCTTACAAGCTGAGTAGAGCAAACAATATTTGACATTTATTTGAAAAGTCAGTCCAGACCAGCTACTCCCAGACACAGGGAAGACAGTCTGCCATTCTCAGGCTGGGAGTCCTTGAGTTTGAAATTGAGACATGTGCTTTTGCTTTTTAATAAAGAAAGCCTAGTGGTCATTCCATGGTAATCCAGGTGCCGTGAGCTTGACCCTTTTTTAGGGTTCTAGATGACGACACCTCCCACCTTAAGAATGGATCATTTTTCCCTCCTGAGGGAGGGTGGGAGGAAGGGGCAGCCTGGTTTCCCCATTCCCATTCTTCCCAGTGAGGTCTACAGAGTGCTGGTGGAGCGAGCCGGCGGGAGGGTGCAGGAGAGTGTGGCAGAGTGGCACACCCTTGGCCTGGGGAGTGGGGGATGTGCAGGGGGTGGCATTCTCTTGACTTAGACCTACAGTAAAGGTCACCTTGTCTGCTGTTGGGTCACTCTCCCCAGAGGTTTGTGTTGGGTGTTCTGTGGTTAATCAGTGTTTAGGGCCTGAAGCCAGTCCTCCCCTCCCGAGGCCTGGAATTCCATGTCATTTCATTCCCTCTGACTCTGGCAGCAGCTCGGGGTGGTGGAGGTGGGGTGGGGTGAAGCTGGCAGCTTCGGCAGAGGAGCCTGTGTGGGCAGAGCCCCAGATAGTCTGAGTGGGCTGGAGTGAGGGCCATTTTGAAACTCATTAACTCTCAACCTCACAGCCCCCGTGCATTCCAGTTTCCTGTGGCAGCACTCACTGCCTGCCACCCTCAACCCCTCAAGTCAACCAGATGTCATTGAGGAGGCTGGCTGTAGTAGCCTCATGAGGCCATGGGGGAACTGGGGGACCACACTGCAGCCAACTGTCCTGGATGGACATCTCCTGAGCTCCCTGTAACTGGGGTAGCATCGTGAGGAGGAGATGGTATAGGCATGGGAAGGGACATCATGTAGGACCCTGCAGGGCTCAGGCAGGACTCTGGAGCTCCCCCTGGGATGGGAAGCCAGAGCCACTGGGAGGTCCTGATGTATGCTTTAAAAGAATGCCACTGGCTGCTGGAGGAGAAAGGACATTGGGGGTTAGCAGCACCCCAGTGGGAGAGCTGTTTCTGGAGTCAGGGTCCAGACCAGGGTGGAGGCACTGAAGGTGGTGAGAAGAAGCAAGATTTGGGATCAATTCTGAAGCTTGAACGGGCAGGATTTGCTAACAGCTTGGCTGTATGTATGACAAAAAGGGACAAAGCAAAGAAGCTAAAGGTTTTTGGCCTAAGCAACTGGAAGGATGGAGTCACCATTTTATTGAGCTGGGGAAGACTGTGGGAGGAGCAGGGTTTGGACGAAAAACCCAAAGCTCAGATTTTTTTAAGCGTGTGGTGTTTGAGACGCCTCTTTGTCAGCCAGCGCTGTGCACTTACCCTCCCAGAGGCCCCAGAAAGCAGGTGGCAGCATCACCTACACTTTATACACAGGAGATGTGAGGTTAGGGAGGCTAAAAAATACACCGGGGTTGCAGAGCTGCTGAGTGCTGGGGCTGGGACTCACCGCCGGCAAGACCCTGGCCGGTGCTCCTGGTGGCCTGTGACAAGGCCGCTTCCGAAATCCGTCCATGTCCCAAGAGCAGGAAGGAGCCTTGAAAGACGCTGTTCCTTGAGCAAATCTAAGTCACCGCATCCCCTCACATCAGAGAAATCAAAAGTGTGGACTCATTTTGAAAGAACGGGAGGGACTGGGATTTGGAAAAAATATTTAAATTGTAGACTGCCTTCAGCAGAAACAAGAATTTTAATAGGCCAAGAAGTGAAAAGCTCAAAAGCCAGTCTCTACTACTCAAATGCCTCATCTCCCCATATGTGGGGAATCAAGAAATTCTGCTGTACAGAGCAAAAAAAAAATTTTTTGTCTTTTTCAAAAGAATTGTCTTAGGACTACTTCAGTATCGAAATCAACAAAAGAGGGCACAGCCATTAGGCGACCTTGTGATTTCAGCAGAACATGTCTCTCTAATGTAGCTCAATTATGACTGTAAGTTTATAAAACAGGGAAAGATTACAGGAATATACATTAAACCACGTCAATGAGCACTGCTGAGGAAAAAAAAAATAGGTCCAGCAGACAGGTACCAATCAAATAATCAATATGCAGGAAACAGCTACATCACTCCTGCTTTAAAAGAACCAAATAACACTGCAATTGGATTTACTTAAAAATCTTCCACTTGAACAAAACTGACAGCTGTATTATAATCACATTTCCAGTCAGTTTATAAGACACAAATTTCATTTCTCCATATTTCGACTTCATTTCTGAAAAGGGGCCAGCGTTATTATTCACCAAACGCACGGAGGAGTCTAATTCACAGAGAGAGGGGAGATGCTGCTAATTCCCTGTTTCTCGTTCCCTTAGAGAATTGGTGGTGCAATTCAAACATGAGTTTTCTCTGGTCAGTCTAGGTTAGGGTCCCAGTTACAAAGAGGAGCAAAACAAAACAAAACAAACAGAAAAGGAGCATTTTAGCCTTTAGAGAGGTAAAATGATTCGGGGTAGCTCAACTGTTGACATTAAAACAATCTATATTTTTAGAAAATACTAAGATAAGCTTAAGATTTTTGGTATAAGTCCTTCAGGAAAAAAAATCTGCATTGGGAACCTGACTGTTCAAATATATGGCAATGATGACGCACCCTCAACAACTGTTCAACGTTACTCGGGCTGGCAGTTAGCAATGCTGCTTCCCTGGTAACAGAAGTACCTCAAGTGTTCATGAACATCGAAAGGTGCCGCTGAGGCTTTACTCGGTTCACTCACCAGGCCTCTTCCGAGCCCACGGTGTGCCAGGCCCTGCTTGGGGCCCCAGGGGCACAGAGCGGAGGGTGAGTGCCGGTGTGAGATGTGCAGGAGGACAGAGGTGGAGGAGTGAGGCTGGGAATGGGGGCTTAGGAGGCAATCCTGGCAGAGGGGACCGCCTGGTCTAAGGCCCAGGGATGGGAGGTGCAGGCTGGGCCAGGAGTCTCGAGCCCTACGAGCCGGATGGTCTCGGATGCTGCAAGACGGAAGGCCAGGAGGGGAGGCCGAGGCTAGCTCTGGGGGCCACGCCCAGGAGCTCTGAGAGCGTCACCAGCAGGGCTTAGAGGGGCCTTTTGGACACTGCACTGGAACTGCCTGGCCGGTGGGAAGTGTGGAGAGCCGGGACTGGGTAGGGGTGGAGGCACAGAGGTGGGGTGGCTGGGGATGCCCCAATCGTGGGGCGGGGGGGGGGGGGGGTGGGAACGAACAGGAGGGATTCCAAGTCAGCAGGTGGGGTGACAGGCAGACGGGGATGCCCACCGGGGTCTTTACCATCTGTCTACACTCAAAGCCAACAACATGAACTGTGTTGCCTTTAAAGACTCAGCCAGAGGGTGGGGGTGGGGGTAGGCCAATGAGCCACAAAACCACGCCTGCCACACACTCTGACTCTTCAAATGCCACATACACACTTGCCTCTTGGATTTCACGTTAACAGCGCGCAGCCACGTGCAGCCACTTCAGCAGCAGAGCTAAACAAACTACTCCGGGGCTCCGGTCCTGAACACTTGAACTAAGTTGCCCCCAAGGAGCCATCTGGGTCCGAACCAAGCCTCCCCAGTAGGTTTCAGTTCTTCTCCAGTCAGCCGGCACCCACTTTCCTGAAAAGTCAACATTCCAAGGAACTTATTTCATTAGCCAGCTGGTGTGCCTGCCTCCACTTTTCAGTGTATTCTATGAACAGAAATAGTTAGGAGGCTCTGCTTTGTCAGAACTCCTGCAGAGAACCTTCACACAAGAGAAGAAATATTCCAATGCCTACCCCCATCAGCAGTCAAGATGATGAATGATGATTACTGTGTTTATTCCGAAAGCTTCCATACGCTGAGTATGAGGCTGAGCACCAATGATGGAGTCTCTCTTTTAATCTACAGAATAATCCTAAAGCAGGCAATATTAGCCCCGCTTTACAGAGGAGGAAAAAAGGCTCAGAGAGGTTAACTAATTTGCCCAAGGTCACACAGCTGGGATTCAAAACCAGGCTTCCTGAATTCAGGGCTCTGGTTCCTAAACATGAGCTTCCCCATTCATTACATGTTGGATTTGCAAGGACTTGATCTCTCTCTTGCCCCTCACAAGCTTTTATTTTGAAAAAATGTCCAACTTCTATAAAGATTTAAAGAATGGTACAAAAAACACATACCCACCCTTCACCTAGATTCATCAACCGTTAATATTTAGCTGCTTTTGCTTTCTCTCTCCTACACACACACACAAGTTGCAGCCATCCTGACACTTCATTCCCAAACATTTCAGCCTGTACCTCCTCGGAACATTTTGCCACAGAACCACAATGCCATTATCATACCCAACAAATATAATATTGACCTCTATCATCCAATATATGATCCATATGCAAATTTTCTCAATTTCCAAAAAATGTCCTTTGAAGCTACTTTTTTTCCCCTCAAACCAAGATCCAATCCAGGTTCCCAGTTGTCATGTCTCCTAGGTCTCAATGACCCAAAGCAGTTTTTCTGCTCTCCCCTCTCCTTTTTTGTAGTCTTTCATTCACAGTTTAGAAAAATCCAAGTCAGTTGTCTTCTAGAAAGTCCCTCGTTCTTGGATTTGTCTTTCATAGTCTTTATTATTTATGTTATTTTCTCATTTTTACCAGGATGAAGCATGTGATGATGGCATTGGGCCATCAGCCAAATAAGCCAACATAGAGAATTTTCCAGATTCACAGACAGGACCACAAAGCTATCACTGGCCATACAAGAGAAGCAAATCAATGAGCTTCTATGTTCATGGACTTACAATCAAGCCACAGAACTTGCTTGGGGAGCCTCACAACACTTTTGCTGGAAACGAATCTCTAGGCCATCTGACAAATATAACCAGGGATTCCACTTTGCCTGAAAGCTCTAGTCTGCAAGGGAGCTGGGACAAAGCACACAGAATGCTAGGAACTGGGGAAACAGGGAGGAACACTGTCCCAAACCCTTCCATGAAAAAAGCAGCACTTTCAGAACTAAGGTCTCTGCAGAAAACCTCTGGTGGCTCCCTGTTGTACCAGAATCGAGATCTGGCCCATCCTGGGCCACTGTCCCCACTTGCTCCTTGCATGTCAGCCAGACCAGCCTCCTTTAGGATCTTGGAACATGCCAAGCTGTTTCCCACCTTTCAGCCTCACCGCTACCAAGCCCTTTGACTGCTGGGCCTCATTTCTGGAGGTTCTCAGAGAAACTTCTGGTCCCTCCTTACATGGCACCTCTTCAGAGGGGCTTTCCCTAGCCCACTTACTGCAGGCCTCTCTCCTAGCTGCTCTCTAGCACGGGACCCATTCACTACCTTCAAAGATCATGTATTTTCTTACGTTCCTGCTTGTGGTCCTCCCCCACCTCCACCAAGCCAGAAGCACCGCAAGACCAGAGACCGAGTCTGGCTTTGGCTCATCATCACATCCCAGCTCCTAACTCCTTGCCTGGCATATAGTCAGTGCCCAATAAATAGAGAGTGAATGGCTTTTCATTAAATAAATGAATCAGAATACAAGATTAGGCACATGCTACCTGGGCTCTGGCTACAACTGTGCAAATGTCAAGAGCCCACAAGACTGAGGCTGGAAGAGACTTGGAGGCTGAAGATGCCTGGCTGCCTGGAATCTCCTTAGGGTGTCTGGATGATAGATGAGCATGCCCTATAATGGGATTGCCTATTATCTTTGCCAACAGGCAAGAGTCCTGACCCAGGCAGTAACTGCTTCTCCTCAAAACCTGCCTGGGGGTTTTTGGCCAAGGTGGCCAGAGCTGTCTTCCTTACCCCGCCCCAAAGAGTGATGTCACACCAACCATGAACTGGTTTGACTATTTCAGCACGAGTTCCTCCAAGTGTTGTTCCAGCAGAAAACGTCAACCCCTTGGAGCCCAGCAGCGTGAGTCATACTTCACTTACCCAGCAGCTGCAGCGGAGACAACAGGCAGCTCTCACCCACTGGGCACCTACTGTGTGCCAAGCACTGTGCCGCATGCTTTACGAACATGCTCTCACGGGATCCTCTCACAGCCCTCCCTGGAGAGCATTTTAGAGCCAGACTCTGAGCAAGGTCACAAAGCCAATTACTTTCAACTATACCAGGGGCTGCAAAATCCCAATGTTGATGGGGCCAGGTTGGCAGCGCATGGGAGAGCACAGGCTGCCCTACCCTGCTCCAAGCAGCCAGGGCTGATGGCGGCAACCAAAGTCCTCAACTATTAGAGATACGAATTTATAGATGAAATAAAATGGGGTCCTCCATTTGCTTTAAAATATTCTGGATGGGGTGCAGGGATAGGGCATTTAAAAATGAGACTTAGCAAATGGTAATGAGGGCCAAGTATATGGAGATTCATTATGCTAGTTTCTCTAAAAATCTAATCTCTTCTCAAACGCCTCCCTTCCTCCCTTTCTTCTTTTCCTTCCCTAGCTCACTCCTTCCTTCCCTCTTTCCTTCCTCCCTCCCTCAGCACACATGGCCTGCACAGCTCCATGCCACTCTCTGAGTCAGCTTGAATGCGCAGTTTGCTCCTTTGCCAAGGGGTGACTATGTCTTTGAGGCTCCTTGTCGGAAGGCTCCCTGCCAGAGCTCACCTGCCACAACCCCAGAGACCTGCTAGTGGTCAGTGAACACCTGCTTTCATCATGGGTCAGGCACTCTGGGGAGCGTGCTTCGGGTTGTTGTTTCTTATCAAAGGGTAACAGATTTCACAAATACATTTCATGTCACCTCCTTCCTGCCCTGTGGGGTTGATGTTCCTTTTAAGTCTGTCAGAACATGTTAAATCAGATAACAGTTTACCAGCCCTCCAAATCAGCTTCCTCAAGCTCCATCAGGGAGACAAAATATTCTGCTCTAGCAGAAGCATGCCTGGCTTCCCATCATTCAGCAAATATGGATGCCTTCACCTATGACATTTCCTACACTTCTTACACACAGAAGGAATTTTATGAAATGCAAAATTTGCCGATTTTTACCTCCAATGGTAGGTGAGAAGCTCCAGCATTTAAAAACCGCCACACACACACACACAAAGTCAACCAGCAACAACACATGAGCATCTTATTCTAGTGCCATGTGCTTTTCAAATCCACAATTCCTAGCATTTTTCTGTATGCTGCCCTCTTTAGCAAGCAAAAGACATAATTTGCAATCAGGCTGGGTAAAGACAGATAGCCATTACTTTCTTAATGGCCAACTACCCAAAAAGCTCAGTTAAGTGATCTCAACTAGCAATCTAATCAATTAAAATTGATAAGTTAAATACTTTTAACCTTTATTTCAGTGGGCCATTCCTAAGGGGAAGCGAGCAGGAATGTGAATTCCCAGCATAAAATTCAATTCCATTGCATGGATGCAAACAGTCCTGCCATCCTGATGGAGGGGTGCCCGGTAAAGCCGGTCGTTTTGCTTTCCTTCCTTGAGCCAAATCAGAGAAAGTCTGGTTTACGGTTCTCTCCAGCCAACTCGATCAATTTAAACCCTTACAGGAATCCCCGTGGCCAGCTCTCAAGGGTGAAGGGCCAAAGGAGATGGGCAGAGAGAACAGGGGGACAGAGCTCCTTGGTTCTTCCAAGAAAGAAAGGGAGAAAGGAAGAGCACAGACAGAAGGCATGAGCAAGAAGCTGGGGGGCCAGGTGCACCTCCTCTCACCCCCTCACTGAGAATCAACTCCGTGCCAGCTGGGCCCTGCGCTCTTCATAAGTGTTGCCACCTCACTAACCAGCGGGTGGCACAGACAGCAGTTTGCTGACCACACTTGGGTGCTAGGCACTACGCTATCACATAACATTCCCTATTATATTTCATTCAACCCTGAAATCCACCCTGTCATACAAGGATCATCCCCATCCCCATTCCCAGAGGAGTAAAGAGGGTGCGGAGGTTTATGTCATTTGCTTACGGTACTAGAGAGCAAGGGCGGGGATGTCTGACCCAAAAGTCAACCCTCCATGTTCTACAGCATGATTCTCAGGTCAACTCAATAGTTTTGTCAAAACTCATCAAATTGTACACTAAAACTTGGTGATTATTTTTGTATGTAAATTATACCCCAATAAAGCTCATTTAGAAACGACTGTCTCCTCACCATATACTACCAAGGGTAGCCGTTTGCTCTTTCCTTAGAGGAACCCCTCCTTCCCGGTGCTCAGGTGAACTGGCCCCATCTCCCAGCCCATGTGACCCCAGCCTGGTGGGCCAGTCACAACCCTCCGACCACTGATGGGTTTGGGGATGGTCACATGACCTGCCAGGCCAAGGAGGGCCCTACTCAGGACTTCCATATAAGTTAAAGGGAAAGAGAAGCTCACTCTATCAGGGCTGCTTGGCTTGGAGCTGCTGAGGGCTGTCTCCTGGTAAAAACCCTCCTGAAGGAGGAAAGCAGAGCTGAGAGACGAGCGTGGCAGTATTCTGATGACTTCAGCTTGAGTACCCGGATCCAGCAGCCTCTCCTGGACTGTCCGGTGGCACCTGCCAATTCCCCTTTCTTTTTCCTTACTCTGGATGAAGCTGGGTTTCTTAAGTCCTTTGGTTACACCAAAGAGTTCTAATATACAACAGTGCCTTTAAGAAACCGAAAACCATCTTGCCATAAGTTGGTACATTCTCCAAAGCAAAGGGAAGAATGGGAAAACTATATAAACACAAGAAGAATTGTGGGACCACAGACCAGGGTTTACATCCATGCTGTCTCAGACCAGAGATAAGAACACCCAGGCACTGAGTGGTAAATGGTAGCACATGGGCCTCGGCCTCCAAAGACCTCACCCTTACCTAGACACTGGTGGTTTGCTTTTCAAGCTTTCTTTTTTTAACAGTAGAATCCTTTTATCGCAGAAATCATAAAGAAAACCCCTAATACCCAAAACTCATAAAACTGATGCTGCTATGGTTGTATGAACACTGGACCCCAACTGCCCACCAGAGACCTTCAGTAAACCAACTCCCAGCTCCACCTGGTCTCCAGAGCAGCACCCACAGATGGACCATGAGGAACCCAGAACCTGGGCCCTTTCTTTAAACATCCAGTTAGCTCCTGGTCACAGACCAACTACGTCAAAAGCACAGGTCACGTCCCCAGCCCCCTGCCAAGACTCTGGACAGCCAACTCACTCAGATCCAGGACATCGTCAGTCTTGATCAGGTCCTCCTCCCGCGTCAGCGGCAACTGGGTCTCGGGCTCCCCTCGCAGCTGCAGCGACAGGGACCGGAGCATGAAGAACACGCGGATGGCCTGGACAAACAGCACAGGGGGAGAGAAGAGGGAAACCACAGCGTCACCCTTCATCTTGAAAAAAGAAACAAAACAAAACCAAGCCCACCTCTTCCAGTATCGTGGGTCTGGAGCTTTTATAGCAAGACACAAAAACCACAGGGGAACAGTTGGTTTTTTTGTTTTTTTTTTTCTCGGTTATCTGTGGACTCAAGTTTGGGTTACCTTATTTCAACCAAGCATTTTTGCCAGATCTTTCTCTCAAGTGTCTTCTGGCCTTTGTACCAGCCCTGCTGAGCAAGTCTCAGCCCATCTCACAGACAAGGTGGTTTGCTTTTCAAGCTTTCTCTTTTTAACAGCAGAATCCTTTTATCATTGAGATCATAAATAAAACCCTTAAGACCCAAAACCCACAAAACTGATGCTGCTATGATTGTATGGACCCTGGACCCCAACTGAGGGGGTGAGGTGATTTGCCCAAAGCCACACTTCTACTGGGCCTCTGGCAACTGAACTGGCATGGAATTTGGGGGTCCAAATCACTAGCAAGTGTTTCAATGTCCTACCTGTCGAATGGGGGAGGAGCCAGGAGGAAGGCGTGGAGAGACAGAAGAAGGTGAAATGCCTGCAGGCTTCAGAGCAGTGAGAGCCAGTTAAATCCCAACTCCGCCCCTGACTGGGCGCCTCCCTGGCCTTTAACTGGGCACACGTTGCCACAGGCACAGCGCTCGGGCGCCTGGCAGGCACTCACTGATGTCAGCTCCCTGATCTATCCCTTCAGGCTTCTCCAGCCAGCTCTCAGGGAGCAGACGTGGTTCCTCCAGCAAAGGCATTCCTGACCCTGGGAGTGGGGTGTGAACAAGTCCAGAGTGGTCATCAGGTGTTTCCAGAGAGCAGAAAAAAGCAGAGCCCAAAGCCCCAGAAACCCAGCAAAGCTTGTGCAGAAAACAGCCTTTACCTTGGAGGCAGGCTTGCCCTGATGGCACCCTCTCTTTGAGTCCTGGGGTGAGGCGGACTTGCCCATCAACCAGGGGACAGAAAGCAGAGGGCAGCCACTGAGGGAAACAGCTCCGGGGTCAGACTGACAAGCTCCACTATGCTGGGCAAGTCACTCCACCTCCATGAAGTCCATTTTCCTCCTCTGTGAAAGGGCTGTTGGAGTTCTGAGATAATGCTGGAGGGGAAGCGGCCAGCCTAGGGCTCCATGAGCGGTGGCCCCTGGGGAGGGCATGGACACGGACCACTGTCATCACTGGTGAGCCCCACAAAAATGAATCCCAGAGCACTTCTGGGTCTTCTTTATAGCTCTAAGGGCTACTGTGAGGGAAGTCAACTGTGAAGGAAGGCTGGGTTATACAGAGTAAGAGAGTAAGTTTGCTGCTCCAGGGCAGCAACTGTCGCCACAGTGGCGGCCACTACGTCTCGTCCCACCTCTGCTGCCCTGGGCACTGTGGTGTTGGCAGGCCCCGAGCATGCAATAGGCAGAGCCAGTCGGTATCTCGGACATCAGTGTGGAACACAATTTTCCACCAAGCCTGGTTCAAGAACCTAGCCCTGAATCTGCTTGTCCTTGTGAAGATCCTTGAGGGATGGACTGAAACTGAGACCGAAATACACAGGAATTTTGCGTTGCTTGACTACTATTTGGAAATTTGACGGACTTCGGGGACTTTACCAAGGAGTAATCCCAAACATGTGGGATGCAGGTTTATCCTGGGGACCCTACTTTCTCTTTTATAATGCCATCAAATCACGTAAGACAGAAGAAAGCTGAGCAGTACGAGGCAACAGAATACCTTGTCTCAGCTGCTGAAGCTGGAGCTGTGACCCTCTGCATTACAAACCCATTATGGGTAGCAAAAACTCACCATCTGCCAAAGTATGATGGTGATGTTAACTCTCCACAGCAACAGCACAAAGGACTGTTTGATACACTTTTGAAAATATATAAATATGAAGGTGTGCATGGATTGTACAAACGATTTATTCCTGGGCTGTTTGGAACCCCACATGGTGTCCTTCAGTTTACGGCCTATGAATTGCTGAAACTGTAGTACAACCAGCATATCAATAGATTACCAGCAGCTCATCTGAGCACAGTTGAATGTATAACTGTTGCAGACTATCTAAAATATTTGCTCCAGCAGCAACATACCCAAATCAAGTCGTGAGAGCTCATCTCCAGGATCAACACATTTTTGACAAGGGTATATTGGATGTAATCACAAAGACATAGAGGAAAGAAGGTATCGGTGGATTTTCCAAAGGAATTGCTCCCAGTTTGAGTCGAGTGACTCCAGCCTGCTGTATGACCTTTGTGATACATGAAAATGTCTTGTGTTTCTTAGCTGACCATAGAGGAAAGAGAAAGTAAGCTAGAAGAAGATAATTCCAGTATATTTGCCCATGACATCAACATGTTCCTTTGTGTTTAAAAGATAAAACTCAGAATATTGCAAGATTACATGGCTCATAATTGAAAAATTGACCTGTAATTAGGAGAAGTCAAAGAACTGCTAAGGTTTTGCAATGTTTTTCTGCCTTTTGCCTTCCCATATGCATGGGGTCTGGAAATCTCTTCCTGAAATGGCTGCCATTAACATAATGTTGAAATAGATATTACTGTGGCACTTCCTAAATATGTCCGTTTCATTGTTCACGTAGAAGCTGCTTTGCAGCATCAGCTACGTGGATTTAGATGAATTTGCTGCTTTTTTCCTATCTCATTTGCCTGGATTGGTTTTCAAATTGACCTCTGTGCAACGGAAAGAAGACGGCTTCTTACAAGAATGCCATTGTATGTTTTCAAGGGTAAATTAAACTTCAATGATTACTGAAAAATGTGTTACCCAAATCCAGACCATTTTAGATTGGGATATTTTGGTAAGAAAGAATCCACTATAAATTTGCTTTACTTTTGATTCAATTTGAAGGCACTAATGAAAAAGTTGAGAAGTTATATACTTCTCTTAATTTGAGAAATATCTGCTATCTGCTGTCATTCCATTGCTAATGTTAAATTTTTTCAGAGGCTCCTTCCATAATTTAAAATGTAATCCAGGATCCAGTTCTTGTTTTTTGGCATAGACACTTAGTGTATTTTAAGTTCATAAAATCTGAACTTCTAGAATCCAGCCATATAGTCTTTATTTAGCATGGCTGTACGGAGGCACTAATAGATACCCTTATACAGATGCTGGAATGCCCGGGGTGTGTTTGTTGGCTAACTGTATGGAAAAGAAAACAGTTTGTCTACAGAGTAGAGTAACAATCTACTTAACTTTGGGATACATGAGTCCAGATCACAAATCAAATGGTCAGTCTACGCTGGTCGCTCAAATTCATTTTTAGATACAAATTACATTAATGAACAATATTGATTTTACTTTCATGAATCATTGTGGATATCTAAGAATATAAAGGCTTACTCCAAAAGGATACCAGAATAATAATTACATTTTTACGTATCATAGACACGTACAAATGCTGTTGCAACACTATCTATTTGTGGTAATTACGACACTGTGGCTTTTAAAGCCATATTTAAATGATTCTTTGAAAATAGATATATTTTGAAAACCACATTGTTTTTTAAATAAAAATGAACTGACAAGTAAAAAAAATCAAAACAGCTTCTGTTTATTAAGCACCGACTGTGTGCCAGACACCGTACTGCACCTTGAAGAGGAAGAAACAGAGTGACCTAAGTTCACCCAGCTGGTAAGTGGCAGAGCTGGGGTTTGACCCTGGAAGGTCTGGGACTGAAACGTGAGGTGAGAGCTTACTGCTCAGCTGAAGGCCAAGGAAACCCCAGCATCTGTGCCAGCCCGAGTGTGCTCCAGAAAGCCCAGGGTGCAGGTGGTGACATGAAATATTATGCAATTTGAGCTCTCATATAAGAAGTCATGACCTCAAGGATGATGGGGGGGGGGGGGAGGGGAAGGCCTCTCACAGTCAGGTCTACACCAAAGGGAAGCCGGAAGCTGCAAGGCAAAGAAACCAAGTAGGACCAGAGTCTAGGTATAAGAAAACACAAATATGTGTGGCTTTCTATAGTCCATCACCCTGAAAATCCGAAATATAGAAGGAGTTTGGGGTTCGGTTGCTAATATAAGCCTTAGTGGTAAAATACTGCTTTTGCAAATGGAAGATAATTCTGAGAATACAATTAAAATAACAAAAATCATAAAATCGTGTGATATTTAAAATAGAGTATAAATTAAATTACCCTCCTCCCCCAATACTTTTCCTGGTTCCTACCCCAACTCCTAAGAGAAGGAAGAGCACAAGAGAAGCCTGTGGAGGAGAATGTAAGAAGGGCAGGTTGCTCCCCTTTGGTCAATGCTCTCTCTTTGAAGCCAAAAATAAGGTTTAAATTAGAGCATAAGGGTCCTAAAAATCATCCCAGCACCTCTAAAGTAATAAGCACTCCCTCTGCTTGCTCACTGCCTACAGGTACTGTGCAGGGGCAGTATGACCATCATCTCCTTTCAGCCTTCTAACAACCCTGCACGGTTCCCGTTTTACAGACAGGGACACTAAAGCCCAGGGATGCCAGGCAACCTGCCTGTGCCAGTTTAGATATATCATGTCCCCCAAGAAAAACCCATGATCTTTTAATCCAATCTCATAGGATATTGGGATTAGGTTCTTTCCATGGAGATGTGACCCACCCAACTGTGAGTGACACCTTTGGTTAGGGTGTGACCTCTGATTGAATGTTTCCATGGAAGTGTGGCTCTGCCCATTCACCACGGGTCTTGATTAGTTTACCAGAGCTCTACAAAAGTTCAGACAGAAGGAGCTCACTGCTACCTGCAGCTGAGAGACACATTTTGAAGACTGCCATTTGAAGCTGACACTGACATTTTGGAGAACGCCATTTTGAAATGCAACCTGAGAGCAAGCAGACGCCAGTCACGTGCATTCCCAGCTCAGAGGTTTTCGGAAGCCATTGGCCATCCTTCAGTGAAGGTACCCTGTTGTTGATGTCTTACCTTGGACACTTTATGGCCTTAAGACTGTAACTGTGTAACCAAATAAACCCCCTTTATAAAAGCCAATCTGTTGCTGGTGTTTTGCAAAATGGCAGCATTAGCAAACTGGAACACTGCCCAAGGTCACTGATCAATAACTGGATTCTAACACCTATGTTCTTCCAACCACAGGTCTCTGCCTTGAAAAGATTTAAGGCTTGGGATCCAGGTTTTTATCAAGTGCTTTTCTTTTCTTTACTAAAAGAAGATGCAAATTTAAAAGTTTTACTACAAAGGAAAAAGAAATTATGATGCTTTCAGATACTTCCATAGACTATCAGGAAGAAGGTGCTGGAAGAACGATCAGATTAGATTTTGAAAGGGGAGATAATGATCAAGCTCAAATTCAAAGATGAGACTTCACCAGTTTCTTTGTGTTAAGGAAACTGGGAGTAAACTCAGGCCAAGAAAGTCCCTGGGGGACAGGTCCAATGGGCTGAGCAGGAGGATGGCTTCAGAGCCAGACAGGCTGTGGCTCAATCTGGGGCTAAGGCAAGTCACATGAATTCCTGAGCACAGGCTTCACAGACTGGAAATCGTGTACCCCGCCACCCCCACTCATGGGGTCATTGTGTAGGTGCAACAAAATAACACAGCTGGTGTACAGAGCCCTGGGGTGGCCCTGGCACCTGCAGATCATGCCCTCTCGCCCACTTCCCTTGCCTCATTTGCAAGCTGCTCAGTTGGGGTGACAGTCCATCAAGTCCAATAAAACTGTGGAAACGGCTGTCATTTCTCTAACAGTTATTATTCAAAGAATGCTGAAGCACTTTAAAATGGGCACAACCCACTGGGAAAGCAATTTGGTTGGCAACAGGTAGAGATCACAAAAATGCTGATACCCTTTGAACTAGAAATTTCACTTCTGGGAATGTATTCTAAAGAAAAACCCAAAAGAAAGAAAACACCGTATTCATGAAGCTGTTCATTACAGTTTAGTTGAAAAACGTAATACTGGAAGCAACTGAAATGTCTACCAGCAGGAAAAGGGTTAAATAAATTTTGGCAGAAGTCACCAGATAAACTTTTATGCAACCACTAATTAGAATTATTAAAACTGTATCATGGAAGGCATGACCAAGATGGCAGTATAAGATGCTTCAGGGTACTGTTCTCCCACAGAATCTTCAAACAATTAGCAAAAACTGGCAGCACCATCTTCCTCAAAACTCCAAAAAATAATTAAAGGGTTGCAGTAACTGGGTGAGTGCCAAAACAAGAAAATACAGCTTTGAAAATGGTAAGAAAAGCGCCTAGTGCCCTTGCGGGCCCCTCCCCCACCCACTCCCTGGCCCAGTGAGGAATCTGCCTACACTCCCAGTGTGAGCCCCTGGCCATGTTCTGGAGGGAGCAGAGTGACTCCTACGCACATAATGGGGTGCCTGTATGTCCCTGCAATTATCAAGTGGCAGCCTGAAAGACTGAACCAGGAAACTCTTCTCTGGCTCACCCTCCTGGAACTTGCCCTGCAGGTAGAAGCAGTGTGCAGATGGCTAAACTGTGTAAGAAACAATTAAGCCAAAGTGGCCTAAGCAAAGGATTTCCTGCTTTAAGCCATACAACAGAGCACCCTGAAGGGGGAGGAAGTCTATTTCACAGGGAATAGAGGGGGCATTCAAATTCCTAACAGATTAAGGCCAGGAAACAGCACAAGCCCAGGATAAGACACAGGCTGAGGAAGGATGAAGAGGACTGTGCCGGTTTGAATGTATTATGTCCCCCAGAGAAAGCCATATTCTTTGATGCAGTCTTGTGGGGCAGACGTTTTGGTGCTGATTAGATTTGCATAGAAATGCGCCCCACCCAACTGTAGGTGATAACTCTGATGAGATATTTCTATGGAGGCATGGCCCCACCCATTCAGGGTGGGCCTTGATCACTGAAGCCATATAAATGAGCTGACGGGCAGAGGGAACTCAGTGCAGCTGTGAGTGACATTTTGAAGAGGAGCTACAGCCAAGAGGGACACTTTGAAGAATGCACAGGAGCTGAGAGAGGAACTGCAGTTTACAGAGACATTTTGGAGATGGCCTTTGAAAGCAGACTTCGGCTCCAGAGAAGCTAAGAGGAAAAATGCGCGAAGAGCAACTGAGAGTGACATTTTGGAGAGAAGCTGAAGCCTAGAGAGGAAGGTCCTGGGAGAAAGCCATTTTGAAACCAGAACTTTGGAGCAGACGCCAGCCACGTGCCTTCCCAGGTAACAGAGGTTTTCCGGACACCATTGGCCATCCTCCAGTGAAGGTACCTGATTACTGATGTGTTACCTTGGACACTTTATGGCCTTAAGACTGTAACTGTGTAACCAAATAAACCCCCTTTTATAAAAGCCAATCCATTTCTGGTGTTTTGCATTCTGGCAGCATTAGGAAACAAAACAAGGACCCTGCATGGCCCATGTGCAGCAGGCTGAACTTCTTGACAGGAAAGCTAAACTCTGAAGGACAGCATCAGCAAAGACAGAGCCATTTTGCAAAGTCTCTGAAAGGCATTTTTTTTTTTCCCATTTGTTTTTGTCCTGGTACTCAAAGAAATCTCTGCCATATCACTAGCTGGATACAAACTTAAGGAACAGAGAGCACAGGGACTAAATCCCAGAGTCAACACTTTAAAATATCAAACTGTACAGTGTACAAGAAAAGATTACAAGACAAAGAAATGGGAAATGATGTCCCATCTAGGGGAAGAAGTTAAAAATCCAGAAACCATCAATGAAGAACACTAGACTTTGGACATACCAGACACAAATAATTTTTTTAAAATGATCTTCAACATGCTCAAGTAGATAAAGGAAAACATAGAGTATGAACTAAAGGATACCATGAAAATAATGAATGAACAATATGAGAGTCTCAATAAAGAGAAAGAAATTTTTAAAAAGAACCAAACAGAAATACTGGAGTTGAAGACCACCATAACTGAAATGAAACATACCCTAAACGGGTTTCAACAGCAGAATGGAGCTGGCAGGAGAAAGAATCAGTGAATTCAAAGACAAGACAATTAAATGATTCAGGCTGAAGAGCAGAAAGAAAAAGAATTTTTAAAAAGTGAACAGAGCTTAAGAGACCTGTGGGACTCAGATGTGGCCCTGTCTCTCTAGCTAAGCCAACTTGAAAGGTGAAATCACTGCCCTCCCCCCTACGTGGGATCAGACACCCAGGGGAGTGAATCTCCCTGGCAACGTGGAATATGACTCCCGGGGAGGAATGTAGACCTGGCATCGTGGGACGGAGAACATCTTCTTGACCAAAAGGGGGATGTGAAAGGAAATGAAATAAGCTTCAGTGGCAGAGAGATTCCAAAAGGAGCCGAGAGGTCACTCTGGTGGGCACTCTTACGCACACTTTAGACAACCCTTTTTAGGTTCTAAAGAATTGGGGTAGCTGGTGGTGGATACCTGAATCTATCAAACTACAACCCAGAACCCATGAATCTTGAAGACAGTTGTATAAAAATGTAGCTTAGGAGAGGCTAGGCCTCCCTATGGTTGTGCCTAAGAGCCTCCTCCCGAATGCCTCTTTGTTGCTCAGATGTGGCCCTTCTTCAGGACCCTGTGTTAGGCAATGGTTGCTTCGATTTTATACCAACACATGAGCAATAAAAGAAAAAGTAGGTAAATGGGACTTCATCAAAATTAAAATGTTTGTGCATCAAAGGACTTTATCATGAAAGTAAAAACACAATCTACAGATAGGAGAGAATATTTGGAAACAACGTATCCAGTAAGTGTTTAATATCTAGAATATATATAGAAATCCTACAACTCAATAACAAAATAACCAACCCAAATAAAAAATGGACAAAAGACTTGAATAGACATTTCTCCAAAGAAGATATACAAATGGCCAAAGAAAAATGATGTTCAACATCATTAGCCATTAGGGAAATGAAAATCAAAACCACAATGAGCTACCATTTTGCATCCACTAGAATGGTGACTTAAAAATTGGAAAATAAAGTGTTCCAGAGGATGTGGAAAAATAAGAACTCTCATTTATGTTTGGTGGGAATGTAAAATGGTACAGCTGCTGTGGAAAAAAACATAGTGGTTCCTCAGAAAATCAAGTATATAATTACCGTATGACCCAGTCATTCCTCTTCTAGGTATATACCCCAAATAACTGAAAGTAGGGACTCAAACAGATATTTTCACACTGATTTTCATAGCAGCATTATTCACAATTGCCAAAAGATGGAAGCAACCCAAGTGTCTACTATCAGAAGAGTGGATAAATAAAATGTGGTCTATATATACAGTTGAATATTATTCAACCATAATAAGGAATGAAGTTCAGATATATTAGACAACACGGATGAACCTTGAAGACATCATGTTGCGTGAAATAACCCAGAAACAAAAGAACAAATACTGTATGATCTCAGTGATATGAAATAATTAGAAGAAGCCAATTAATAGAATCAGACACCAGAAAATAGGTTACCAGGCACTGGGGGGGTGGGGGTTGGGGTAAGGGATGGGGAGTTAATGTTTAATGGGTACAGAGTTTCTGTTTGTGATAATGGAAAAGTTTTGGTAATGGATGGTGGTGATGGTAGCACCATATTGTGAATGGAATTAACAGTATTAAATTATATATTTGAATGTGGGTAATGGGGAAATTTTAGGTTGTATATGTGTTACTAGAATAAAATTTAAAAAAAACAAATACCATAGGCTTGTACAATACAAACAGTGAACCCTAAATGTAAACTACGGATTACAGTTAATAGTACAATTATAAAAATATTCTTTCATCAATTACAGCAAAGGTGACACACAAATGCAAAGTGTTAATAAAATAGGGGAAACTACTGGAATTCTATTTCTCTGTATGATTACTTGGTATGCTTGCAACTTTTTAAATAAAATTAAAAAAAAAATCTGTTTATTGCAACCTGGATTAACTGTTGAAATATCAAGCATTCACTATGCAACCCTAAAAAGATGTATTTACAAACAAAATTAGGAAGGAGACGGAAAATGTCTAAGGGTTTAAGTGAGAAAATCAATGGAATTTCTTTTCCTCTACTTTCGAAACTTTTTGAGATGTTGTTTTTTCTAGTGCATCATTCACATCCAAAAGTAAAGCAAAATATTCTCAAGTCAATAGCGATAAACATAAAAACTGACTGTGTTTTAACAAGGGAACAAGGGAACACGGAAACAGAACAGAGGGACAGCTCCAACCTTGGGCAAACACATTACTTTCATGATGGCTTCCAGGATTACTAGACAAAGAGAGCTAGTGCCTTCAATTCAGATCTGATATTCACCAACAACCTTATCTCCAAGTCTCTTTCTCTCTAATATTAAACTTCAGTGGACTGAGACTGTTAAAAGCCCTACTCTTTCCCACCTAAGATGCTACAGAGCTCCACCACCATTCGGCCAGCACTTCCTGAGGCTTGCTTCCTCTCACTTCCCAGCCACTCTCTTCTACTCTGGTCAACAGGTGGCAGGTGGGACACATCAGGAACCTGAGGCTCAGGAAGGTTGAATTCTTGTCCAAGATCCCATGTTTATAGTGATTTGACCAGGGGGTCTGACTCGCAAGCCTGTGTTCTTTCTTGATGACTCGCTCAGCTGCCCCGACACACAGGGTGGGTGCAGCCCAAGTCAGGGGTTCCACCTGAATGTTCTCATCAAACCACAATAGCTCTGGCAACTTTCATTTCAACATGAATTTCCCCGCTTGGCTGGCATGGCTCGGTGGCACTCCTGCTCATTTGCTCTTATTTGGTATTATTTGCTCACTGCTCTGTCCTTGCACCTTGCACAGGGCACCTAGAAAATGCTCCACAAATATGTCAAATAAAAGAATAAATGATGAAATTTACAAAACGCAGGACAGAAAACATGACTCTATTGCCAGACACCTCACCATGATCTGCAATGGCCTGACCCCTCCTCTCCAGGCTCACTACCCCCTCCACTCCCCCTCACCCCCTGAGCTCCAATTATCCTGCTCCTTGAACACACCACCCTCTTTTTCATCTTGGGGACTTCATATGTGCTGTTCCCTCTGTCTGGAAAGTTCTTCCTTTAACTTTGCACAGCTGGTTCTTTCTCATACCTCAGGTTTCAGCTCAAATGTCACCTCTGCAAAGAAGCTTTCTATCCAAAAGTGCTACCCCCATGTAACCCTGTCCCCCTCAGGCCATTTCTTTCCTCCATAGCTTTTACTTTATTGTCTTGCCTAGTGTCATGTTGGTCCAGAAGGCAGGGACATTTGCCTTGTTCTCTTCTGCTCCCCCACGCACAGTGCAGCACCTGACACACAGTAGCAACCCAGAAGCTCTTTGATGAATGCATGAATGAATATTTTACAAGTTAGGAATGCTTTACTAGTGAGGATTGTTTGAGCTTCTTTGGCAAATCCTCAGAAAGATAAATAAATAAATAAAGGGTGAGATTCTAAAATGCATTAGCCTCCTAAAAGTTAAAACAAGTCTACTTGGTGCAAAAAACAAAACAAAACCAAACCTTTGAATTCAAAAGGATGAAATGGAATGTTCTTTGGAGACAGGCAAAAAACTTCAAAGAAACCACATAAGCCCTCAATTGCTTGCTAAACCATATATTTCCTTTAGCTTGAATTCAAAAGCATACTGCTGTGTTCGAATTTCTGAAGTGGGCTACAGGAACTAAGCTCCTGGATAATTCCAGACATCTGCCTCGCAACAGGAACTAGACTGAGGTGAGTGGCCAGAATTTCCATTCAGAAACAGATTCAAGTTGCCAAAGTAAGCTTCTCTAAAACGGACGGCTCTTATTGGAGGCGACGTACCCTAGTTTAGATCTTCCGGCCACCTTCTCCCTGGCACAAAGCCTGCAGACCCTGGGATTTGAGATTTGCTTTTGTAAACTCAAAAAACAGACAAAGGCCTAACAAGAGGCCCTTGAGAAGCCCAGACATTCCCAGGGGCTTGGTCTGTGCTTCAGTAAGTTGTGGGGGCTGTGCCCCTGTCTAGGGCTAGGGGGGCGGGCAGCGAGCCTCGGGGAGCCTGCAGCTCAGGGGGAGGAGCTTGGCATAGGGAAGAAGAGTACCACCGTCAAGGACCTACGATGAGCCCTTTGCCTTCAGTGCACACGATAACTCGGGAAACGCTGCCAGGAGATGCTTTATAGGTGGCTCACAGGGCAGAAGGAACCCCAAAGGCAGGCACCGATCCCTCTGCCACATGCCTGAGAGCCTCTGCCCTGAAGTTCTGCCATTTTTCTCCTGCGGATCAGGACTGCCTGCCTTAACCCTCTGAGCACTCCCAGTCAGCCAGTCAGTGCACGATGTCACAAAACAGCACTAACAGGTACCCACCAAGGCTCCACCATCCGGCTCTCACCCCTCGGCCTCTGCACCTCCCACTTAGCTTCCCTCACTCTGGGCTCTGGCTGTGGCCACCTCCTTGGAGGGGTCAGCATGTGCCCCGCCTCTCTAGGCCTTGGCCTGTCGCCGGCTGCCTGGCCCACTCCCACACAGCCTTCCCCAACTTAATCGGCCCCTCTGATGCCTGCCCTCAGCCCCCTCCCACCCCAGGTGGGAGTAGGCATCCACCCCCATGAATCTTTAGGAACAGCCCTGACCACATGTACTGATGTTGCCTTTTCCCCACCTGGCCCTCTCAATTGTGATTCCATGAGGACTGGGCTGTGGGTTCTGGGTCCCTGGTATCCAGCACCAAGTGGGGCTAATGAACACGATGAGGGGAGCAGGGGGAGCAGTGGACCACTGAGGTGGAGCGTTCAGGCTCAGGAGGCCACACTGCCTGGCCTCAACCCTGGCTCTGCTCCTGACCAGCTGGTGACCTGCAGCCAATGACTCGGCCTGCCTGAGCCTCCATTGCTTCCTCTGTGAAATGGGGGTAATAAGAGTGCCAGCCTCCTAGGATACTTGTGAGGACTGAATGAGGAAATCCACATATGGAATGGAAAGAAACAATCCACTTTGTAACAAAGGATATGAGCCCATGTAAGTGTGAAGAAAACCCGATGAACCAAAAAGAAGGCAGTGTGCAGCCCCAAGTGGCAGCCCTCAATCTTCCAGCCCTCTGGACCTCCCGGCTCAGGGGCTCAGGACTTCTCGGGCATGGGGACACTGCAGCCGAGTGGTGTGCAGCTGCCCTTGACCAAGAAGCCTGGCTGGAAGCACCTCCCAGGATTAGGGTAAGTGAGCCAGTGTCGAGAAGAGGTCGCCGAGACTGTTACATTTGCCAGAACCAGTCCTCCCATGGGAGCTGATGCCAAGGATGCCCAATGCAAACACTGCCACCCACCAACGAGGGTGTGTGCCTGGCCAGCAGGGCCTGCAGTGCTGGCTGGGAGCAGGCAGAAGGCAGGCATCAGGGGCTTGGACAGGGTGGGTCCTGTGGTGAGGTCTGTAGTTTGGCTGGACAGCAGGGAATGTGGATCGACTTAGACACATGATCTGACTTCCTTTGCACCCCTTAGGCCTCTGAGGCAACATCGCCAGCGGGAAGAATGCAGGCCATAGAGTCCTCTCATCTGAGGTAGACACAGCAGGTCACTCCTGCTTTTAAAAACCAAAAGTAAAACTCCTCAGCCGCACTGGTTACGCATGGATGAACTCAGAACACGCAGGCTGAACAAGCCGAGGGCAACGAGTTCCTCTAAACGATCCCCTAAGATTCACCATCTCCAGGGAATGATTTTCTAGGAAAAGGTTAGGGTGCTTTCTAAGAAAGAAACTGTGATCTTGCAAGGGAGATAAAATACCGTGAACAGCCTTGCCGAGACTGCTTCTTAGAGCGACTGCTTCAGAAAAAAGTGCTGATAACGGAAGCAGTCTCCAGCTGGGTTCTGAGAATTAATCTGCTCTTCACACACATCTCTCCCACAGGCCAGTGAGACTCACAATTTCATTTGCGTGCCTGGCCCCATAATCAGTCCTTAACATCACACCATCTTCTGGGGGTCCTGAGCGTATCTGGGCTAAGATGTCACAGTGGACTCCCCTGCACTGTACTTGCTGTGCTCAGCCACCCCACCCCCTGCAGAACCCCAGCCTCGGGGCTTCCGCTCCCAGAGCTCAGGGATGGGGTGTGCTGTGCACCAGCCAAGGCAGCCTGCCTGCAGCCCACATCTGGGGCCAGGAGAGATGGAATTCCAGAGCACCACTCTCGAGAGCTACGCCTGGAGGCAGGTAGGGGAGGCAGGGGTGCAGACGGGCCCTACCCATGGCCCCCTCATGCTGGGAGATGGGCTCTGGACCTGGTCAGAGATCTGCTCCCCCTGCCCTGAGGGGGATCTAAGGACAACTTCCCAGGAGAGGACTGGCACAGCGCTCACTCACCCGTCGTGTCTTTTCCACGTCGCCACACGGCAGACGCTTCACAAAGTCGATGCCCGTCAGTGGCGTGCCCGTCGGGGGCAGCAGGATGGAGGCGTCCATCATGAGATACTCCACGTTCATGGGCTTCATCTGGGAAGGAGACATGGCGGGAAGACTCAGTGAAGGTCCCTCACTCGGGGAGGCAGGAGATGGGGCACGTTTCCCAGGCCTCTCGCCTTCCCCTACAGAGTGAACACGCGACCTCCACCCTGGATTTTGAGTGCCTCCTTCTCACAGTCCTTGCAATGATGGTGACTGTAGCCACAGTAGCAGAAGCTTCCTTTTAATGTGGGCTGACTATAAGGCAAGGCCAGGAGCTAAAGGCTTTGGGTGCAAGCTCAAGTTTAAGCCTCCCAACAGCTCTAGCAGGGATGTTTCCCAATTTGCTGAGGAGAAAACTGAGGTTCAGAGAAGCTGAGCAATGGATCCAGGGTCACTCGGCTACCTGGTGGCAGAGCCAAGACATAAATCCAGGCTGGCTTTGCCCCTGAGCCCCGTGATTTCCACCACCTGGCCAGCATTCCCTCTCCCTTCCCCGTTCTATCCACACCCTCCATGTGAGCAGGTAACACATCCATTTGTGCAGCATCCACTCAGTGCCTGGCACCTGCCAGGCTCATCTCCTCCTGGAGGGCAGGCACTGGTCCTATCCCACATACAGGGGGGACACTGAGCTCCAAGGAAGAAGGACACAAGCCCACAGTCATTGGGCCCCAAAGGGGCAGAGCCATGATTCCTTCCACCCCACCACCTCTGTGAAGCTCTCCCTGATTACTAAGATGCCCAGTGTCATCTCCCCTACTCCAGAACTCTTTCTTGCTTTAGGACCAATCATTTAACACACACATGCTATTGAACACTGACACTTCATTTACCTGACCTCATAAAGAAGTGACATTTCATAAAGGTAAATTTCCTATAGAATTAATTTTACTCTTTCAAGTATCACTAGCTTTCTTTTTTGTCTTTTTTTTTTTTTTTTTTCAGAAAGCAGGTTTCAAACACATCCCACTTTCCCCCCTCCTTTTAAATAAAGCTTTCAAAACAGGGCAAGGATGCAGTGAGGGTCCCGCTGCCCAGACACGCAGAGAATAGGCTAGGATGCCAAGGAGCTATGTAGCACACACAGACTGCCCTTATTCTTTTTGACACTTTAAGCGCTTTCTTCCAGGGTCTGAGGTCCACCACCTCAAACCCCATCATCCCCGGGCAGACGGTGGCAGAGCCTCTAGCAGTGCCTTCCCAGGTGCCTCTTGTGTGCAGCTCCCCTCTGCTCAGCTCCAGGCTCTTAGCCTTCCCAGGAAAGCCCTCGTAGTTTGCTGCTGGGGGGAGAGCCAGCCTACCAGCTCATTACATGGGAGGCATCGGGGCAGTGAGTGAGGGACCCAAAGCACAGCCCTGACTCCAGTGCAGGGGCCGCCATGAGCACTTCCAGCAGCACCCAAGGACCCACCCCACTTGGTTTGGGTAGAGACCTGAAGACTGAGCTGAGGACTGCAGATAACAGGGTCTGGAGATGCTGCTTCTGTATTTCTCTTGAGTGCCAGGCACTGTGCAGGACATACAATAAGCACTTGAATAACACAAACAAGCAAAAGGCTAGGACGCTCCCCATGGTGGGATAGGAGGAGGAGACAAGTCTTTGTCATGCACGTACCCTACAGTGCCCAACACCAGGTACCTTGTTGGGCATTTCACACCCAGCCTGGGCAGCTGCATGGTGTGGTCCCCATTTTACAGATGAAAAAACCAAGACTCAGAACGTAAGCATCCTGCCCAAGGACGCACAGGTGGTAAGCAGCAAAAGGAGAAAGTGAGCAGGAGCTCAAGAGGCTGAGCTTTTCTGCATAGCCAAACGACATATGGGCCTGATGTTTCCAAACAAGAAACCAAACGGGAGAACTACAGTGCAGAGGGGACAAAGGGGTAAGATAAAATGGTCAATAACGGCTGAATCCACTTCACTCCAATTAATGGACTGAAGAGCAGATACCCGAGATTCTCCTAGGGGCGAGGGGAAATACCAGGGGCTGTGGTTGTCCCAACGAGTGAGGCACAGACATGGGAAGTCTATGCACCATGAGGAGGAGGCCTGGGTGCTGGACTGCAGCAGGCTCCTGGGGGCATTTCTGGAGATGAACTGTGCCCTTTCATGCTTTTCTCTGGAAAGGCTCCGAGGAGGCCTCAAATGAGCTGTGAGCAAGGATGCGATGAGGACTCAGCTGTCCTCAGACACCCAGTGAATGGGCTGTGACGCCAAGGAGACACTAAGCACATGCTGTCGTCCTGTTCCTTTTGACACTCAAACACTTAGGTTTATTATAAACTTCCCAAATCACTTCACCTCTTTGCTGAGTAATGTCTGTAAAAGGGAACATTTATCATCTACTTATTGAATACTACTAAGAAAGAGGCAGATGCTGGAGAGGCAGACATGAACCAGATGGAAAGCTGCCGTCTCTGAAGCTATCGTTGCCCATGATTCTGCCTGCTGGAGGGAGAAAGGAGAGCCTCTGCTGGCAACACGGATTCAAGAAAGAGCTACATGCTGGCGCGTGCCAGCGGAGCAGTAAAGAGGTGATGTAACATATCCAGAGGGGCAGGGATTGGGCAGCGAGCTGCTCTACTTTGGGATCCTGGCTCTGCTGCTGTTCGTCTGGGCAGATGTGGGTACATCACTCAAGCTCAGTTCCCTTATCAGTAAACGGGGGATGACGGTAGCCACCCCCACCGGGGAGACATGAGAATGAAGTGATCTATACATAGAACGTGCTTTACACACCTGGTTCAGAATAAGCCCTTAAGAAAAAGAAACCCTCCTCCTCCAACTACTATTCACATCATAGTGGACCTTCCTGACCCATCTGACTGACACAGCCCAACTTGGGGGGAGTGAATGTGATCTAAAATTTCAGTCGTGGTGGAGATCAAAAGGCACCTCCCTGTCATTCAGGCAGAGAGCTCAAAGCTGGACAGAGTTCTCTCTCTGTCAGTAGGGTGTGCTGAGCAGGCAGCCGCGAGACACTGATAAACTGTGTTCGGCCCATCACTTACTGTCATGCTCCTGTACTCGTCTTCAAACATGTCCAAAAAAATTTCTTCTCCCTAAAAAGAAAGGAAGGGAGAACAGAGAAGATTATTCACATTTCTTTCCATAAACAACAAAGTATTAAACATGCCAGTTCGCGGCTTTTGGGGCCATCTGTTTTTCATTAGCGAGTTCTCGTAAATCACCAGGAAGTAAAACACACACGTGAACACGAATACACACGCTGGAATGAAAGACCACATATCAAATTGCACCACTGAACATTTTCTCCTTTTTTTTTTTTTTTAAAAAGCATATGGAGTTAGATTTCTTCTGTCAAAGCAGCTAATTAAAAACATCAAAAAATAACACTGTGTATAATTAAAATTTAGAAAAGGTTAACATGTCAAGTATTTAACATCATCTACTTGTCCAGAATGGTTGGGGAAATGGGAAATCTCAGTTAAGATGCTTTGTTAAAAATCTTAGGTTCCTTGCTCAGATGTGGCCCTCTCTCTAACTAAACCATCTCAGCAGGTGAACTCACTGCCCTCCCTGCTACGTGGGATCTGACACCCAGGGGAGTGAATCTCCCTGGCAATGCGGGATATGACTCCTGGGGATGAATCTGGACCTGGCATCGTGGGATTGAGAACATGTTCTTGACCAAAAGGGGGATGCGAAATGATACGAAATAAAGTTTCACTGGCTGAGAGATTTCAAATGGCGTCGAGAGGTCACTCTGGTGGACATTCTTACGCACTACACAGATAACACTTTTCAGGTTTTAATGTATTGGAATAGCTAGAAATAAATACCTGAAACTATCAAACTCCAAACCGATAGCCTTGACTCTTGAAGACGATTGTATAACAATGTAGTTTACAAAGGGTGGGAGTGTGATTGTGAAAACCTTGTGGATTGCCCTCCCTTTATCCAGTGTATAGATGGATGAGTAGAAAAATGGGGACAAAAACTAAATGAAAAATAGGGTGAGATGGGGGGGATGATTCTGGTGTTCTTTTTTACTTTTATTTTGTATTCTTATTCTGATTCTTTCTGGTGTAAGGAAAATGTTCAAAAACAGATTGGGGTGATGAATGCATAACCATAAGACAGTACTGTGAACAGCTGATTGTACACCACAGATGACTGTATGGTATGTGAATATATCTCAATAAAACTGAATTTAATTAAAAGAACAAATCCAAGGTTCCACACCTCTGAAAGGCAAAGAGTATAACTAACTGTGCTTAACACTGACATTACACGGCTTGTTCTGTTTACTTTTGAGAGGCTCCTTTGGGATTGTGGCAGCTGTAACTCTGCCTAGGAGGCCCCTCTCAGAACAGGGTGGAGGTAGGAACTTGGTTCTTGGAGATACGTAGGTAGGTCCACACCCCAGCTTTACACTCAGCGTCTCGCTTTGCTCTGCTGCAAGGCTGGGAGGAAAGCCGGTGTCGGGGTCATTGTGAAGATGAGCTGCGTGAAGGCACAGCAAGTGCGGGGCAGGGAGCATGCTGCACAGTCGGGGCTGGGGAAGCATCAGTGCTCCCCGGCCACCAGGATGGCTCCTGGGCAGGAGTGGGAGGGAGGGAGAGTCAGCTGAATGCAGCTCTGTTAGAAGTGTACCTGGGAGCGGTGGAGAGAGGGGAGTGGGAGTGGGGTGGGGGGTGTTCTTTTATAATTTTCCAGTTATCAGAACTACAGATACACATGAATATTCTCCTACCACCAACAGAAATGACAACCCCTGAAAGCATCCAATGGCTTCTCAGACTTTCCACTTAGGATATAAACCTTATAGGATAAAAGCAAGAGAGAGAAATCTGGGTTGGGGGAAAGGGAGCTCAAATTCAAAGATAGCTCTCCTTTTGTTAATAAAAAAGGAATCCTCCACCCTCACCCTGGGAAAATGTCTACTTATATAACTTTCTGTTTTTGCAATCCAAGAGCTTTCTAGGAGGGAAATAAACTTGGAGCAGTTATATTGGAAGGAGGTTGAAGATGACTAATACAACCGTAGGCTTTCTGCTGTCTTCCTCTCGGCTTTGCTCTAGGAGGTCTGTCCTCACTCAGGGGCCAAGGGTGGTGTAGGACATTCTTGGGGGAGGCTGGGTTCTCCTCCCCAGTGCCTGGGGACTGAAAGCAGTGCCACCCCCTTGGCTGGGCCCACCATGTTACAGCCGGATGGGGCCCTCTGGGCCTGGCAAGGTGGATTTACAATTATATGACCTGATTTTATCCAACAATAATAGGCAAGTAGCTTAAAAACAGCCCTGCTAAGAAACTGCAGTTTAAAGAACGTGCAAATCACGAAAGCACAGGGGAGCATCCAGAAAACGGCAGACTGACACGTCTTCTTCCTTCTCCCAGGGCCTCTTCATCAGCCACATTAAGGGGGGGAAATCACCACTAACTGAAACTGGTGAGATCAGATACGTAGGCCAGGAAGTCAGAAAATTATTAGACTATTTGAAGTATGGATTAATCCACTATTGCTAACAAATGATGAGCTGTGCCTAAGAATATATTATGCCTTAAGATATTTTGCTAAAGAAAGCCATCACAACTAGATATTTTTAAATTAGATCATCTGGAACCTGAAGACAAATCTCTACAAATGTTTCAGATGCTGAAAGTCATGCTGGTACTTCACAAAATCCAACTAAACTTAATAATAAATGTTTAGAAGCCAATGATATAATACATATATAAATTCACATGTAATTCACAAACAGTTCCTATAACTATATAATGTATATAATTCATATACTCATTTATAAGTTCAACATGTATAGTTTAGTCATATGTGACTAACAATAAACAAATGTATATATTAATTCATACACAAATAAATAATCATATACTAGAGGTGAGTGCTTAAAATTTTACTAAGGAGAGAACACAGTTAGAAAAGCTCAGAGACTACTGCTCTGGAGATGAAAAAATTAAGCATTTTTCCTCAATAATTAAAGGTGTTAAAAAAATAACTGAGGACACATAATCTCCTGCGTCCAGGCCTAGACAATCTAATCATGTTTTTACAGATACTGCACGCTGCTGTCCACCTCTGCCCTGCCAAGTTACCTTATAAAAATGCCTCACAAGGTGAACACTTTCTTCTCTGGCGCCCTGTTAAAAAAGGAAGAAAGGAGTGAGGGAGGCGAATGTTAGGGAGACAAGAGAGTCAGGAAAATTGCTAATTCTGAACTCTGAGTGTATACAAAAACAGATGCTGGGCTCATATCCTTAAAATAAGAAAAGGTTCCTAAGAGAGAGAGAGGGGAAAAGAGAACAAGCCAAGGACAGGTAATTTAATTTGATGACATGAAAAGTTGTGAATATATGGTTAAATTGGGAAAAATGGGTTATAAAATATGGCCGTTAGGATTCCATTTTTATAAAAAAGAAAAATGCATTTATGTGCATATGTATATGTGCATACACACGAATCTGGAAAGACACACGAATCTGGAAAGACACACGCCAAAGTGTGAGCAACAGTCATCGCATTTTGCCTCTGTATTTTCTAAATTTTCTAAAACAAATAAGGAAAATAAGGGGGAAAACAAAAGCTATTTATAATATAAAGAATGCGTATTTTTTAAAAAGAAATACATATAAGGACATATGCATACATATGATAAAACTTTTGCAATACAAAAAAAAAATTAAAAGATCCTGGGTATCAACACAGAAGCCAAATAATTACAAGAGAAATTCCTCAAGTTCAATAATGATCAAAGATTGATTGTGGTGATGAATGCACAACCATATGATGATACCATGAACAACTGATTGTACTCTTTGAAGGATTGTATGTTATGTGAATATATCTCAATAAAATGAAGATAAAAAAAAAAACTCAGTGAAATATAATAAGAAATTTGGTTACTTTAAAAAGTTGGGTTATATGTAATTTTTACTTTTTCTCATTGAAACTTTTATATGTTTTCCAAATTTTATTCAAGGAGCATATATTTGTGTTGTAATCAGAAAATAAACAATAAACATTATTTTTACTGTTATCTCTAAAAAAAAAAAATTAGTATTGTTGATATTCTACCTTTGCATCATGCTCTTAAATGGCTTGGCATGGCACCATTACCAATGTTATCTGTATTTGAAATTTTGATATTTTGTTCACCATGGACTTTTTGCATTACTTTTGATTTTTTAAAACCTTGCATTCAAATACTATTTCCTGAGTTTTTTGGTGCCCCTTAAATTTGGGGCCCAAGGCAAATGCCTCACTATCCTTCCCTGCTTTAAAACCTGAAGCACACTTTTTCACTTTAATTATTATTCTGGTTATTTTTGTGCATGTGGTAATGAGGGTGTTGGGGATTGATTTTGGTGATGAATGTACAACTATGTAACTGTACTGTGAACAATCGAATGTATGATTTGTTTTATATGACTGTGTGGTATGTGAATATATCTCAATAAAATGAATATTAAAAAAAAAAAGATTGATTGTGGTGATGAATGCACAACCATATGATGATACCATGAACAACTGATTGTACTCTTTGAAGGATTGTATGTTATGTGATTATATCTCAATAAAATTGCATTTAATTAAAAAAATTAAAAATATTAATAATGAAGTGGATGTTCCAAGCAAATCCCAGCTGAAGGGAAGTTCTCGTTCGGAGGTGCAGGTGGGGCGGAGCTGGGACCGGAGCTGCTCCGAGCTGGTGCCCTGCGTGCCGGGTCGGGCTCTGCTGGACGCCAGCGGCTTGGCTTCCCTCCCGACCTCCCTCAGCCCGTGGAAGGAAGGAGGCAGGGAGGAGAGGCCCTCACCTCCAGGCAGGCCAGGTGCACATCCTTGATGATGCAGCCAGTGCCGGTCAGGACTTGCTGCTTCAGGAGCAGGCAGCTCAGCTCCAGTGTTGCCAGCCGGATCTTTCCATCTGCAACACACGCAGGAGTCAGCCCCGTGGCCAATTCCTGGACCGCGGGCCTTCACCACAAAGTTCTTGTCTTAGCCACACTGACGCTAACAGGTTGGCTCACTGGTCGGAGGCTCAGGCCCCCAAAACCCAGGGGGGACACAAAGGGAGCCCCCACATGCCAACCCTCTCCCCATCTGATCATAATTCAACGTTCCCATCCAATCTGCTTCGATCAAATACTCCCTGAAGGGTCTTCATCAGGGGAAGGGGAGACCGGAAGAGGAGGCTGACATTATTTCTGAAAGCCTAGAAAGCAGCCTCTGTGATTATTCTTTTCTTCTCCAGCCTTCTTTTCCCCTCTTCAGGGATGAGCTCCCCATTTTCCTTTGGAGAACCACTGGCCCCTCTCTTGGTCATATGATTTGGGTAGGACTGGCCTCTCTTCTTTCCAGGGGTGGGCATATGAACCTGGCCGGTCAGGGTGTCCCATTCCCTGGTCACGGTGACAAGGGAGGGGATGGGCAAAAAAGCCTGTGGGAAACAGTAAGGAACTGCTGGGCAAGAGACCCTCTCCTCGTGCTGGGCTGCAGAGAGGACAGGAACAGGGGGCCCTGGGTGGCACAGCACTGTAATCCACACCAGCCACCTCCCCACCCTCACCAGCATTTTCAATCTTCCAGAACATGCTCTGCAAATACAGCCTCAGGTCCTCTCTTCCAACCGGCCTGCCCAAACCTAAGGTCTTGCCAACAGCAGGCAAGGCTGAGAAGAGGGATGGCTGGTGCTGCTGGCAAGCTATCCTGCCAACCCAAATAGCAGCAGGGACCAAAGACAGAGAATCTTCAAAATATGCTTTGAGTCCCTGCATCCAGCTGTGCCTGAAGCCAGACCCAACAGACTCTACAGTTACGCAAGCCCATGTGTTTTTGTCTGTTTCTTTACTTGTTTGTTTCTGTTTGTACTGAGGGAGCCAATCTGAGCTGGGTTTCTTTCTGTCCACTGCACCCACACTCTAGCACAGCCTGCTACCCCACTAAGTGTCAGGCCTGGTGCTGGGTGTTTATATACATTCCCTCAAGGAATCCCTATACGAACTCATTGTGGTAGATGTTCTAAAGCCTGAGGGTTACAAAAGTGAAGCCACGTGGCAAAGTTCTCACAACCGGGAAGGGGTGGATTCCAGGAACCCCTAGCGCCAAGACCCACTACCTCTGGCATCTTGTGCAGAAGCATCTGTGATGGCCTGACTCACGGGCAGTCCATTTCTGATGCCAATTTCTCCTGGTCTTTACAGCTTCTTTATGGGGAGAGGACCTGATGCTGAAGTGGGTCCAGGAGAGGAGGAACTCTCCAGGCCACGCCCCCGAGGCCTTAGAAAAACCGGGAAGCAGAGTGGGCCACTGGGAAAAGGTGAGAGGCCACCACACCCCTCCCTGCCTGCTGGCCACCTTGCTAACTCCTTGTAGGTCAGGTGGGAAGGAGGTGAGAAGCTGGACTCAGTCTGCTTAAAAAAAGGAATGAACTATGCAAACAAAATTTCCTAAGCATGATACAAACCCAGAAGCCACCATGGAAAGGGGGTGGGTAAGACTCAGCTCAGTCCCTTCTTCCTGCCCCAGCCCCGCGCTGCCCCCACGCTTCCTGAGCTCCTCTGTTACTGCCTTGGTGTCCAGCAGCCCCCACCAGCCCACCCTCCTTGTGTCCAGTATTTCTCTGGCACACAGCCTCACTCCTGCCAGCCCCTACACCAGCCCCACTGCCGGCCCTACTGGGAAACTTTTTTCTGCCACATGCTCCCCTCAAACACGCCTTCTATTGCCTCCAGGGAAGTGAAACATGATTTTCTACCAAAGACCCTTCTTCCTTTACAACTTCCTCCCAAGAAGGCGGCCCGTCCTCCCACCAGCCCCATCTCTTGAGGGGACCAGAATCGCCAGCAAGTCCCTTGATCCTCAACGCAGCTTCCAGACACTCCCTCGGACCTGTCTCAACCTCTTCTCTTCAGAAATCAAGGTACCCAGCTGTCCCTGCCCACCCTCGATGTTTCTCTCCCGATGCCCAGGCCATGCCCAGCTCCCTCCAGCTCTGAGCCCTGCTCCTGCCAGCCGGCTCCCTGGCCACCCCCTCCGGGCCACGCGCTCTGCCTCACCGGAGAGGACCTCCCAAAAGACACTGATCCAGCATGCACCCCTCCTTCCTGGGCCACATGTGCCTCTCTCGCCACCCAAGATGCCACACTCTCCCCCCTCTTCTTGCTATGTGGGCCCTGCTCAGACTCCTGTGTGGCTTCTCCTCTATGCTGCCTCTACATATCAATCTAATCCCAGGATTTGGTCCATGCCCACAACTCCCACGGTTCCAGCTTGAGCTCTGAGCTCTGTGCTTCCACATGGAAGCATGGAGATTTCTGGACTTCAGAGACCACCAGCTGTAGCTCCTTGAGGGCGGGAAACACATCTGCACCTGACTTCTCTGTACCCTCATCACTTAAACACCACCTTGGCCTGCAGAGGCACTCAAGAAACTTTTGTAGAATTAATAAAATACTCAAATGCCACTGTCCTCAAGCCCAAGCCCCCACTGACTCAGCATGGTCACACTCTACTTCTGGCCACCACCCAGACCCACCGCCCTTTGACTTCGGAAGTTCCCGTCTCTAATCACAACTCGGAGCTCCCTGGCCCCCTCAACTGCCCAGCCCTGCACTTGTCCCACGCCTGACCTGGGCCACCCCTTGGATCGCTCCCGATCACACAGCTCAGTGGCTCCTTCCTCCGCCAGGCCAGCACCCCAGCCAGGCCTGACTGCACACTTGCTCCTCCCCGCCACTGCCTCTCCGGGCCACTGTGGTGGGGACGTCCTGGGCGTCGTAGGATGTCTGGCAACATCTCTGGCTCCTATCCACTAGATACCAGGAGCAATTCCCACTCCCCCTCCCCCAGTTGTGACAACCCCAAATTACTCCAGACACAGCCTAATGTCCCTGTGGTGGTGGTGGGGTGGTGGTGGCGGCAAATTGCCCCTAGTTGAGAAAACCTGCTACATCATTTTACCTACCATTTCCAGCCATCTCTCCTGGCTGCAGCTTGGTGCTGGCCTAAACCTCAGAACTAGGCTGATGAGCACAAACACTGAATTATCAAGACCAGCCAATCCAAGCCTTCTCCCTGTGCTTCCATCTTGGGCTGGTGGCCTGGGGTCACCCAGATGGGAAGGTCACAGACATTGGCAAAGTGGGAAAGAGGGTTGGGTATGAAAACAAAGGAGAAGAAAGGGGTGGTGGTGGCGGTTCCAGCACAACAACTGTGAGAGAGGAAAGGAGGAGCCCCAGGGATGCAGACAGGGCTGCAGCAAGCAGGAGATCACTGGTGGCACAGGACATCGTGTCCCATGGCAGAGGCTGAGGCAGAGGAAGTGGGTGACACCTGTCCAATTCCAGAACCCAGGGCCCTGGGACGCAGCCTGAGGCCTGGTCCCTGCACCTCCACACCCGGGGACAGCCTTCACGCCCCGGGGACAGCTGTCACGCCCGGGCACCTGGCTGGGCAGCGTTGTTCATTATCCGGATGAGTCTCTCGGCCAGCAGGTGGTTGTAGGAGGTCTTTTCGGCTGCATTTGGCACTGGGAGCTGGATTCGTTCTAATTTTTCAGGATCCATGCCTGAAATGAAGACAGAGTCAAGATGTAATAAGCAGAGCTGTTTTATCTGGACCTCATCCTGAAAGGCCCCTCAGAGCAGTTTCCCTCAATTTGGGCTACTCAATTTCCATTTCATGATTCCTGCCATAACTGGGTGCTGCCTGTACTCTAACTTACCTCACAGTTTTCTGTAAATTAAACTTAAGTAAATGCATAAAAAGTAACTTTTCCATCACTACTTGTAAATGGGAAGTCAGCTTAGCTGCAATAATTCACAAAAATGGAAGAAAACAATTAATAAAAAGAAAACCAATGTTTTTACATTCTAGCCCAAAACTGGTGACTGCCTATCACTGTGGCCCAGGGCTTGCTCACCTTTGTTAAAAAGGGAGACTGGCAGATACTTAGAAGGTATTGAAGACAGACTAGCTCCAAACTGGGACATTCTCCTGGACATCAGAAGGAATGGAAATAAAATGGAGAGAGGACTAACTTTCTCCCAGTGTGAGTCACATTGGCCTTTCCTGCTAGGTCTGAGGCTACCCTGGATTAGACACATTCCACGCCTGGGGAAACGTAGAGCTGGAGAGCCAGAGACCAGGTGCACAGAGGAAACTACAGTCATACTTGACAAGCGCATCCGCAAGCTCTTCACCCCAGGCTCAAAGAGCTGACCGCTCTTGCACCTGTAAGTAGGGAGCGGCAGGTATCCCTGGGCTCTGGGGATTCAGCAAGGAGAGAAAAGAGCACCCTGAGGTGTGACTTTAGCAGAAAGAAACCAAGTTAAACCTTTATTACGATGCAAGGGGGTTAATATACAAATATGACAAAACCAATAAAGTGGAGGCAACATTACGTGGTAAGGAGTCATTTTTCCTCTAGTGAAAACTCAAGTAACAGCACTTAAAAGGCAAAAGACAAGAAGGGGGCAGTGGTGGGTGGGAAAGGAAGGAGGGAATAGGTGAAGTCTCTAACTGTAGAATATGGATCATTCTTCTTAAAGATGACTCTGTAAGCAGGAAGACAAGAAGACCTGTTAGGGCTCCCAAAACAGCCTGGATAGCAGATAAGAGATTGTTCCAGACCCCTTATCCTCTCATCTAACACAGCTCTTGAAAAATACACTTGTAGAAACAAACATTTCATTCGATCCAAGCTTTGAGAACTGAATGAATTGTTTGTGCATGGAGCACGTCTTTTCCTGTTATTCTACAAAAGGGGGGAAGGTGGCAGTTCTCGGAACTCTTGAAATATGGCTCTTTGAGTACGGACGGCACTTCATTTAGAACCTTGACAATATAGTGGAGGGTAGCATTGAAGAGCTGATTGTCTGGATTCTAAGTAACTCCTACACACACACACTGACGTCATAAACCATAACAATATATCTTGCTTTATTGAATTCCTTCCAGCTCTGAACAAGAGGCTAAGTCATGCCAAGAAGATGACACAGGTGAGGGACGGCCAGAATGCTTGAGTCGGGCAGTCCTCTCTCTCTCACACTCCACAAATGTGGCTTTGTCAAAAACTTTGATTGCAATGGAAATTTAATCTGTGGATTCTCTATCCCATTTTGATGCTAAATGTCTAACCCTAAGCATTCTGGTTTATTAAGTGGTATGCAGAACATCAACTGAATTTTTTTGGCATTCATTTTTTCCAGAGATGTCAATGCGTCCTAACATCTCTAGTTCATTTCTGGCCTCTGTGAACTGTCAGACAGCTGTTTTGGGGGAAAAGCAGCTCCTTCTGTCTCCCCAGCACATTGCCCAGCTTTCTGGTCTGACATTCAATCACTCACCATCAGAGAGGACAGTGGAAAGAGCCCATTTGCTGGCATCCTCTGGAATGTGGTGGTGACTTGTAAAATCCAGGAGACATGCAAAGCAGACCAGTTCTTGAATTTTTAGGGAAAGGTCTCCTTCACTGACTGCACCTCCTCCTTAGAATTTGACAAAAATGAGGAATCTGTGGCAAAACCTTCTCCTAACTGGAAGAGAAAACCCTGCAAGGGTTTCTCCTGACCTTCCACAACCGGTAGCCCCATTCCGGGTGAGCAAGGGGGCCCCATGAGACTGAAACACTCTTAGAGCTTGATGGGACCAAACAGATTCCTGAGTCCAATCCCCTGTTCTAGTAATGAAATTAGGGCCCAGAGATGCCAAGTCACTTCCCCAAGGTCACCAAGCATGCAAAAGGCATCTAGCATCCTACCTCACACAAGGGTGATTCCAAAGGTGGGTGGGATCCAGATGGGGAGGGTGGCACCAGCCACACAGTGAGTAGGTAGAAAGAAGGTAGCAAGTGAGCTGACAGCCAAGCAATAGCCTTCCTGGGCTGACCACAGTGGCCCTGCCAAGGCCTCTGCCATGCCTTCAGGCTCCTGCTCTTCCAGAGTTCCTCCCACATGCTGCCAAAGATGGGGAAAGAGCAGGAGCACGGGATAAAAGAGAGGCCTGGGTGCCAGGTAGGAGAAGAATTTTGTTTTGAGACTCTCTGAACCTCAGTCCCCTTACCAGTAAAATAGGAATAATTATGAGAACCACCCATCCCAAGGTTGCTGTCAACATCAAATGAAAAAAAGCATGCAGCCATGGTTGAATAACTGCCATCACCTCTCAACATTACACACTAATGGGAATTTTTACTTTGCTTATGGGCTTGATGCATTTCTGTATTGTGAGTGTTACAAGGCAAAAGAAAGAAATAAAGGTAAAAAGAACAAAAAGAAAAAAATAACTTAACAAAACCCAAAACCAAGGTACCGAAGGGACCACAGGAGGCCCAAAGAAGGCACGAGGAACTAATTGGGGACTGGCAGGTGGGTGCCCAGGTCCGTTCCCAGGGACCAGCTGCTCGGGCTGGATTCTAAAGGATGAGCTGGAATGGGAGGGCCAGGACTTTCCATGCTGGGGATGGGGGATGGGGTGCCTGCAAGGAGTTGAGTAGAGCTTGGGGAGGGCTGGAGTGGGGAGCAGGGGAGAAGAGATGAGGCAGAAGATGGGGGATTGGGGAAGGGACAGGCAGGCTCAGACCCAGGATCACAGGTGGGCGGTGGGGTCCCACTGAGAGGCAGCTAGTGGAGGTGACATGATCTGGTGGTGCTCTGGTCCAACTCTGGAGCAGCCTCCTTCCCCTGGGTCCACTCAAGATGACCTCCACAGTTCTGGAACACTGCACCCCAACAGACCTGTTGCTGTAATGCACTCCCATGTAAGGCAGACTTGACCACCATCCGTGGCCACAGAGAACAGAGCTGATTCCACTCAACACATGGCAAACTCTGCAAAGAACCCCTTTGAACATCTCTGGTCTTTCCCCAAAGTTCCACCTAGGTCAGGCCCCTCATTTCCTCTGCCCTGCCTCTGTGTTTTCCACTACAGCCTCTAAAACCCCCTGTATTCTGAATTATTGTGCTCTGGTCCTCAGCTTTCAGAGCCTGTGCAGCAATTCAATAGCTCCAGATGTTTCTCTGAGTCTAGTCACCTTAGAATGCAGTTCATGACCATCAGGTATTTCTCAAGCAGGCCTCAGCATTCACCAAACTACCACTCAAAAGCAAACAAACAGACAGATAAATTTCCTATCTGCTAAAAAAAAAATACCATACAATGGGTTGGCTTAACAAGAATTTATTGGCTCAGGGCTTCAGAAGCTCGAAGACTTCCTTCCTCCCAGGGCTGGGATCTCCCAGCTGGTCAGCAGTCTTAGGGGAACCTTGGATTTTCTATCACGTGGCAGTGCATATGGCGGTGTCTTCTTTCTCTTCCAGGTTCTGTTGACTTCCAGATTCTGGCTGCTTCCCATGGCTTCTTCTTCCTTGTCCAATTTCCTCTGCGTATAAGGACGTCAGCCATATTGGATCAAAGGCCCCCCTCATTCAGTGTGGGCACCTTAATTAATAACATCTTCAAAGGGCCTATTTACAAAGGAGTTCACACCAGGGATTGGGACCTGAACATGCCTTTCATGGGGGACATGATTCAATCCCCAAGGCAAACACACACCAACAAAAAAATGAGCCTCTTTGGGTAAGGGCAGGGTATGTCCACAGGGCATGGGAAAGGGGAGTTCTCCTAAGAACCTAAGATTTCCTTCCCATAATAAGCATAGAATAAATGGTTATAAGCCAGGTACATTGCATGGAATATTTCATTTGACCTGTACAACATTATGTGAAGAAGGTAATATTTTTTCCATTTCACAGATGAGAAAACTGAGGCTCAAAGAATTTAAGAAACTTGCCTGAGATAACGTGGAACGTGGAGAAGCCCACAGCCCCATGCTTTAACCCATCAGACCACACTGTACTATCCTTGCTTGTTGATTCCTCTGTTTTCCTCCGCCTGCCCAAACTAAGTGTATCACATTATCTAGTAGTTATTGGCACAAAGACAACAATCCATAAATGTTTGCTGAATTAGTTAAGTAATATTTAAAGAAGTTACATAATTTTGACCAAATTTATCCCACTACAAAAAAAGGGAGGGGGGAATCAGACATATCTCATAATTAGGGGAAAAAACACACATACAAAATCGAAGCTACACCATGACAACTGTGCAGGACAACCCAACTATCACCTACACACACAAGAGACTGGAGGGAAATACAATGAAATTGTTAGCAGGTGGCTGTCTTAAGGTGATAAAATCATGGGCAAGTGGAAAAAAATCTACTCTAATTTTTATTTTCTATGACAAGCATTATATCAACATCACCATCGTCATCACTATTATTAAAAAGGCATTTAACTTGTGGAGAAGAATTTGATTTGGGTTTAAACCACCTGCCTAAAACAAAATGGAGGCCAACAGTTCTCAATTAATAGGTCAATCTCACGGCATGGTGGGCTACACATATGAAAGGTGAAGACATCACACGTGGATGCACGGATACACACACACACACACACACACACACACACACACACACACACACGTGGTTCTCAGTCACAGAAAGGCAGGTTCAGTTGCCAAACCCATCAGGGTTTCTTTGCTAGGCATTTCCCTCTGACGGAAATAAACACTGTGGATAATACATTATCCTATTTGCTTCAATCCTTAAGCAGCTGGTGACGGACAAATTCCAAAGAAATCCTGATGCACTTCACGTGGCCCGGGGAAGATGCACCAGCACTTTCGGCCTTCCAGCAGACCACATGCTTCCTTGCTGCCTTCCCACTGGGGTCAGGTCCTGCTCTACTCCCATGAGTCAGAACGGTATCCCCCCTCCACTGCATCTACTCAGCGACCACAGGGTTGAGGGGAGGGCAGGGGAGGGGGGCAGTGGAACTCCCAACTAACTGATTCAGAGAATCCAAAGTAGAGGGGAAGGGTGGGGTTGCACAATGTCAGAAACTAGTTACTAAGCTTCCTCTCCAAGTTCTGATTTTTGGAATCTTCTCCCATTGCCGTGGCCACCATTCAAGGTGTGGGTGAAAAAGGCCATATCAAAGCTACATAAAAAGAATTAGGCAGCCAAACCCAGATTAAAGAGATCTAATAGCACCAGGTAAATAACATTCGAAAACTTTTTTTCGTTTGACCACTCAAGGTCTCCTTGGCTGCTGTCACACGAGCAAAACTATAGACCAACTATTTCGAAAGCAAACCAGATGTTGGGCTGATTTCCAATGTGTTTCCAGCTCTGATTATGTGTCAGTCGAACTCCAAAATTATGTTTTGCCAACTCCCTACACAGTTAAAATCTCCCTTTATCCTACTACCTTTTAACCTTTCCCATACCTCTCATCCATGTTCCAGTAACTTCTCAGCAAAACAAAACAAAACAAAGGCCCAAGATTCCTCTTGGGCAAACAATGACAAATGGAGGGGGTCCCAGTTGAAGGTTGTGGAAGTGGGGGCCTTTAAGAATACAAAAGCTGCACACCCCCAGCCCCACTGGACCAGGGCCCAGCAGCCCTGACAAAGCACAGAAGCCTGCATTTTCTGTTACAGACGTGAACCAGAATTCATTATGTGGCCCAACTGAATCACTATGAGAGCGTTCTCTCCAAGCGTTCAACCCTTTCCATTGTGGGATATTTATTTCTGTGCAGCATCTAATCTATTATGATTTACTGGAAGGCCTGAGCTAACATTTGGTTTTTATTAACATGGCTTTTATGTTAAAATTGTCTTAGGATGAAAAATCTATCGGAAAGAGACCATCTCATTAGGGGGCCTGCTTGGGGGGTTAAGGATCTGGAAAAGAGAGGTGGAGGGTTAAGAAGAGCTAACTGCCTGCTGCCTAACAACAACAAAACCCAAATCAAAAACAAATCACAACACAAAATAACACCAAATGCAGACAGACCCTGTGCCCACAGGCCAGTGTGGCAGCCTCAAACAAGTGGCAGCTTCCTCTGGGGATCCCCAAGGCACCTGGGACTTGGGGTGCCAAACTTGAACTCTCCAAACCTGCCCCATGGCCGGTGCTCATGGTTCTGGAAATGGAACCACCACCCAGGCAGTGGGAGGAGCCAGGAACCTGGGCACTACCTAGAATCCTCCTTTGCTGCCCCTCCCATCCAAACCAGCCAGAACTCTGCCCCCACCCCTGCCAGCCCTGCCTCACTCGTGGTCTTCCTCGTCTCAGAGAACGGCACCATGCAGTTGCTCAAGCCAAAACACAGGAGTTTCTTTTCACTCAACCCACAGCCAATCCATTAGCACATTCTGGCTCTAGCTCCAAAATACATAGCAAATCCTTCCAGTTTTCTCCATCTCTAAAGCCAATGCCCTAATACAATCCACATTATCTCTTGCCTGAACTACTGCAACAACTTCCTAACGAGTCTCCCAGCTCCTCCTGCAACTCATCCCCAACCCTGTTAATCCACTCTCCATTCAGCAGCCAGAGTGTCTATAAAAATGTCCATCTGACTGTGTCACTCTCCTGCTTAAATGTACTTCAATGGTTTCCCACTGTGTTTGGAATGAAATTGAAATTCCTTTTCATGACCCAGGCCTGTCATGATCTGGTCCCTGCCCACCTGGCCAGCCTCATACAGGCCTGCTTTCTGCTCCTCAAACCTGTAAGCTCTTTCCCACCCCAGGGCCTTTGCAAGAGCTGTTTCCCCTGCCTGGCACATTCCTGCTACCGCTTTCTACTGGGTTGGCTCCTCATCACCCTTCGAGCCTTGGTTCTGATCTTCCTTCATTGGAGAGGCCTTCCCTGACCCTAGCTAGAAACCCCAGCAACCACTATGAGTGGTAAGTCCTTATCACTTTGCCCAGTTTACTTGATTCTACTGCTTCTCACAATCACAGATGCATCTTCTTATCTACTTCATCAATGGAACAAGACTCATCAGAGTTGTTCCAGTGCCTAGAACAGGGCCTCACAAAGAGCAAATGCTCAGCAGATAATTGACGAATGATGACAACCCTCTCAGTTTCACCTCCTAAAGGCTGCCCACATCTGTCTCATCCCTCCAGTCTGCTGGGTGAACTACTGCAAACCCACTCTGAGGGGTCTATCTGATGCAAAACAGAGCAGATCACCTCCTGGCTTACACATCCTTCAGCAGCCCCATGCGGTTGGCAGGGTGCTGCTCACGGGGCTGCCCACCACCCGCCCACCACAGCAGGCTCTGGCTGCCTGTCTCTCAGAGCACCCTGCCCACCGTGATGGACGAGGGTAACCCTGCACATGCACCACTGCCCTCTGCCAATAACCCTGTCACACCTCAGTCCACTTCTTCCCCTGCTCCTTCACCCGTCAGCCCAGGAGTCCTCAGGAAGCCTGCCCTGATCAGACCACGTACTCTCTGCGGCCAGGGCCCCCACACCATGCCTGGAGCACAGTCTCCACTCCACATGCATTTGCCAAAAAGCAAGTCAATTCATCATGATCTACCAGATCGTGATCTTTTGGAAATCAAAGGCAATTTTGAAGAAAACAGATGGTCACTTTAAAGAGAAGGCAAAGACACATGGGCCATGTAGATAATGTGACCCTTTGCTGCTGGAGCAGCCTTTGAAGTTTCCCGCTGCACAGGGATCCGCTCCTGGCTCCCTCCAGTCAAGGCGTTCCCCGCATGGTATCTTCTCGCCTACCTCCCCACACACCTTGCCCCACTCCAGCTGGGCCCGCCTTGCCATTCCTGTAACACCCCGAGCCTGTTTCTACCCTCAGCCTTCATGCTTGCTGTCCCCCACTCGGTGCACTCTTGTCCTTGATCATCACAAGGCTGGTTCCTTCCTGTCTTTCAGGTCCCCGCGGGCCTGCCCTGGCCGCCCAGGGAACGCAGCACCTGTTGCCTGCAGCCTTCCCTGTCACACTCCCCAGCTTTCCTTTCACCACTGCGCTGCTCACTCTGTGCAATTATCTTCCTCACAGGTTTACTGGCTTATTGTTGGTCGCCTCTAACGCAATGTAGGCGCCATGAAAACAGGGACTTCGTTTGGTTCACCACTGTATTCCCAATATTAATCACAGGATCTGGCATCTCATAAGGACTTCAAAAATATTTGTTGGAAGGGTGAATGAATAAATGAATTTATGGTATTAGCAGGAAATGAAAGAAGGAATTAAATTCCCTTGGATACAACAATTCTACTCTTTTAAGAGACAGCCCCCCAAAAAGAGGGGTTGGGCCCCTCAGCCAGGAGCTCAGGAGGGTCATCACTGGACAAGGCTGTCACAAATTGATGGAGTACCGCACCCACATGTGCACGCCATGACTCCCACCTCCTGGTGCAGGAAAGAGGGGGGAGGGCTCCAGGGAGGAAGCCCTTCAGGAATCCAGCCACCCCGAGGGTAAAGAATTTGTCCTTGCCCCCTGCCCGTCTGTGCCAGAGCTGGCATCTCTCCCTCACAGACACAGACAGCAGCCACAAAACAGGGTCATTCAGCCAGCGCCGACCGCATACCACGCTTTGAGCTGGGCACTACAGAGGGTATTGGGAAAGGCACAGGATTTGACTTCAGAAGTCTGGAACTCCAGAATAGGAGTGAGAACATGTGGAGAAAAAGAAGTTGATGGGCCACAAAACTTCATCAGAATTAAAAATACCCTGCTTTTCAAAAGACACTGTTAAGAGAATAAAAATCAACCTGATATCCACATGCAAAGGAATTAAGTCGGCCCCCACCTCATACCATATGCAAAAATTAACTCAAAGTGAATCACAGATCTACATGAAAGAGTGAAAATTATAGATATCTTAGAAGAAAACATAGAGGTAAATCTTTGTGACCTTGGATTAGGCAACGGTTTCTTAAATAGGATGCCAAAAGCACAAGTGGAAAAAGAAAAAATAAACTGGACTTGACCAAAATAAAAACTTGTGCTTCAAAAGACACCATCAAGAAAGAAGATAATGCACAGAATGGGAGGGAACATTTGCATAACACATATCTAACAAAGCACTTCTATACAGAATATATAAAGAATACTTAAAACTCAGCAATAAGAAAAGAGACCACCCAACAAAATACTCACAAAGGATTTGAAAAGACATTTCACCAAAAAAAGTTACACAGATGGCAAATGAAGCACATGAAAAGATACTCAATGTCATTAGTCATTAGAAAAATGCAAGCTAAAATCACAATAAGTTCCTACTACACACCCACTTAAAATGGCTAAAATTAAAAAGCTGACCAAACCAAGTGTTGCCAAGGATGAAGAAAATCTGAAACTCTCACACACTGGTGGTGGAATGTAAAATTCAACAAGCTACTTTGGAAAACAGCTGTGTAGTTTCTTTAACAATTAAACATACATCCACCATATGATTCAGTCATTCCACTCCTAGGTATTTACCCAAGAGAAAAGAAAATACATGCCCATACACAGACTTGAACACCAATGTTCACAGAAGCTTTATTTGTAAGAACCAAAAGCTGGAAATGACCCAAATGTCCATTAACAGATGAATGGATAAACAAATTATGGTACATTCACACAATGGAAACCATTCAGCAATAAGAAGGAAACAACTATTGATAAGTGCAACAACAAGGGTGAACTGCAAAATAATTATGCTAATTTAAAGAAGCCAAACAAACAAAAAGAGTACATACTGCATGATTCTGCTTATATAAAATTCTAGATGCAAACAAATCTATAGAGACAGAAAGCAGATCAGTGTTGCTGGGGAAGAAGGATGGGTTAGGTGTGGACAGGAGGGATGACAAAGGGGCAAGGGGGAAATTTTGGAGATGATTGTGGTGATGGTTTCACGGGCATAACACATGTTTAACTTATCAAATTGTATACTTTAAACACATGTAGCTTATTGTACATCAACTACACATCAATAAAAGTGTTTTTAAAAAGAAAGGAGCCTCGACTTTCAGCCAAGATGGATTGGATTTATCCTCCTGCTTCGAACAATAGAAAACTAGACAAAATACAAAACAATGGTTATAAGACACTACACAACGAGCAACAAAAGAGAATAATCCCGAGAGAGAGGAATCAAGGAGGGAGGGTCCTAATGAGCCTGGAGAGAGTTTCCAAGCTGAGGCACTGGGAGAAGAAACCCAATTAGAGCCCAGTGGTCTCTCTGAGTTGGGAAGGCAATGTCTGGAGTGATGGACATTGAATTTGTAGGACAGAGTACCAAAGAGGAGAAAGCTGCAGAGAGAGCTCCAGAGAGCTGAGAGGGTTCCTTCTGAGTCCTCGGTTAAGTTCTCATCTGCATGTGAATGTGAGGAAAGGGAAAGACCTACAAGAATGAAGAAGGTGGAACAACCACCCCACCCCATAGGGTTGAGAAGAGATCATGTTCCCACTAGCCAGTGGAAAGACCATCAAATAAGGGACATCAAGTAGGGTTCTCAGAAGGACTGCCTCAGTAGCAGGGCCAAATTAGTCCGAGACTAAAGACTGTTCCGGAACAGCCCTAACAAAGCTTAAATGTAAATCTTACAAAGGAAGAAACTGACTCCAAGTAACTTAACTATGTCCCAGAAAAAGACCACAAGAGTTTAAAGGAAGAAAGAAATAATTCAGCATCCACCAATGTAAAATTCACAATATCTGTCAATCAAAAAATACCAGGCATGCCAAAAAAAAGGGAGATATGATCCATAACCAAGAGAAAAAAATAAAAAATAGAAATACAGCTAGAAATTACACAGATAGAAAACACAAGGATATTATAACAGCTGACCTAAATATACCCCATTTGATCTAGAAGGGAAGGATAGCATGGGGATAAGAGAAATGGAAGACACAAAAAAGACCAAAGTTGAACTTACAGAGATTAAAAAAAAAAATACACTATTGGACACTGGCTGTGATTAAGAGCAGATTAGATACTGCAGACGAAAAGATCAGTGAACTGGATATAAGGTCAAAAGAAACTATCCAAAATGAAACAAAGAGGAAAGAATATATACAGAGCATCAGAGAGCTATAGCACTTCAAGTCATCTATACATGTATAACTGAGGCCCCAGAAGACAGTGAGTGAAGACAGAAATAATACGTGAAGAAATAAGATTTTCCCAAATGTGATAAAAATGACAAACCTACAGATTCAAGAACACAAAAATCATGAAAAAAAAAAAAGAAATGTTACACGCAGAGGAAGAGAGATAAGAATGATAGCAGCCTTCTTGTTAGAAAAAAATAAAAGCCAGAGACACTGGAGTGCTGTTTTTAAAGTAATAAAAGAAAAAGACATCAACTTAGAATTCTATACTCAGCAAGCATTCTTTCAAAAATGAAGGAATGGGGACTGAGGGGCAAGATGGCGGCATAGAGAGGAGTGGAAGCTAAGTAGTCTCCCTGGAACAACTACAAAAAACCAGAAACAACTAGTAAATAATCCAGAATAACTGCAGGGGGACAAACAAGACCATCCACTCATCATACACCAACCTGAATTGGGAGGAATGCCCGAGAACACAGCATAAAATCTGTAAGTAAAACCTGCGGAACCAGGTCGGGAGACCCCCTCCCCCATAACCCGAGCTGCGGAGCCACGTGGTGCCACAGAGAAGCTCTCTCCCAGCAAGTGAATATAGCTCAGCTGAGCTCCAACTGGGGTTTTAAGTAGCGAGTGTGAACTGCTCACTACAGGTACGCAGCCCCAAAAAACAGACAGAGGCTTTGGGTGAAGACTGACCTGGGAGAGCCGGAGGGTCGCCTCGACTGGGTCTGAAGGGGACTATCTGTTTCTTTTTTGGCTCAGTGGAGAAAGCCCCAGTCATTTTCAGTTTCCAGGGCTGTGACTCCGGGAAGGGCGGAGACAGCACAAGCAGAGAGCAAGACCATTGAAATGCTAATGACCTCCACCTGGGGGGTCTGTCTTCTCTAGGAGGAAAGGGGTGGGGCCCTTTCCATTCAGAACCAGACCCCAGAGCCTGGGGGAACACGGCCATACCTCCTCACACCAGTCAAGAATTATACGCTAACAGGCGTCACCTGCTGGGCAGAAAAGCACAGTGACCTGAGGCATCAAAGGGTGGAGCAATTTTCTAAGACACACCTGCAGGGAAACCAGATACTGAATATTTCTTCCCTCTGGGACCTGAGCCTGTTCTGGTCTGGGAAAACCTGATTTGGATAACCAAGGAAACCATGCCTAGACAACAGAAAATTACAACCTATACTAAGAAAAACAAAGTTATGGCCCAGTCAAAGGAACAAACGTACACTTCAACTGAGATACAGGAATTTACACAACTAATGCTAAATCAATTCAAAAAGTTTAGAGAAGATATTGCAAAAGAGATAGAGGCTGTAAAGGAAGCACTGGACATGTATACGGCAGAAATCAAAAGTTCAAAAAACCTACTAGTAGAATCTATGGAAATGAAAGGCACAACACAAGAGATGAAAGACACAATGGAAACATACAACAGCAGATCTCAAGAGGCAGAAGAAAACACTCAGGAACTGGAGAACAAAACACCTGAAAGCCTACACGCAAAGGAGCAAATGCAGAAAAGGATGAAAAAATATGAGCAACGTCTCCGGGAACTCAAGGATGAAACAAAGTACAATAATGTACGTATCATTGGTGTCCCAGAAGAAGAGAAGGGAAAGGGGGCAGAAGCAATAATAGAGGAAATAATTAATGAAAATTTCTCATCTCTCATGAAAGACATAAAATTATAGATCCAAGAAGCGCAGCGTACTCCAAACAGAAGAGATATGAATAGGCCTACGCCAAGACACTTAATAATCAGATTATCAAATGTCAAAGACAAAGAGAGAATCCTGAAAGCAGCAAGAGAAAAGCAATCCATTACATACAAAGGAAGCTTAATAAGACTATGTGCGGATCTCTCAGCAGAAACCATAGAGGCAAGAAGGAAGTGGTGTGATATATTTAAGATACTGAAAGAGAAAAACCACCAACTAAGAATCCTGTATCCAGCAAAGCTGTCCTTCAAATATGAGGGAGAGCTCAAAATACTTTCTGACAAACAGACAATGAGAGACTCTGTGAACAAGACACCTGTCCTACAGGAAATACTAAAGGGAGCACTACAGGGTGATAGAAGACAGGAGTGCGTGGTTTGGAACACAATTTTGGGAGATGGTAGCACAATGTAATTACACTGAACAAAGGTAACTATGAATACGGTTGAGAGAGGAAGATGGGGAGCATGTGAGACACCACAAGAAAGGAGGAAAGATAACAACTGGGACTGTGTAACTTGGTGAAACCTAGAGTATTCAACAATTGTGATAAAATGTACAAATATGTTCTTTTACGAGGGAGAACAAGCAAATGTCAACCTTGCAAGGTGTTAAAAATGGGGAGGCATTGGGGGAGGGATGCAATCAGCATAAACTAGAGACTGTAACTAATAGAATCATTGTATTATGCTTCCTTTAATGTAACAAAGGTGATATACCAAGGTGAATGCAGATAAGAGGGGGGACAGGGGAGGCATGTTAGACACTTGACATTGGTGGTATTGTCTAATTCTTTATTCTACTTTGATTTAAGGTTATTTTTCCTTTTGCTGCTTCCTAGCTGTCATTTTTTTTTCCTCTTTCTTTTGCCTCTCTACCTTCTTTGACTCTCCCTCCTGCCTTGTGGAAGTAATGTAGATGCTCTTATATAGATAGTGGTTAAGGTGGTGAACACATAAATGTATGACCATGCAGAAAACCATCGATTATTTACTTGGGATGGAATGTATGGTGAGTGAACAAAACCATATTAAAAAAAATGGGTTGATGACAAAACCTCGAGGGCAATACACTGAGTGAAATAAGCCAGACACATTAGGACAATTATTGCAGGGTCTCACTGATAGGAACTAATTACAATATGTAAACTCATAGACATGAAATATAAGGTACCAGGATATAGGATGAGGCTTAAGAATGGGGAGTGGTTGCTTAGTATGAGCAGAATGTTCAATTAGGATGAACTTAAATGTTTGGAAATGAACAGGGATGTTGGTAGCAAGACGTGAGAATAACTAACAGTGCCGAATGGTGTGTGAATGAGGTGGAAAGGGGAAGCTCAGAGTCATATATGTCACCAGAAGGAAAGTTGGAGGTCAAAAGATGGAAATGTATAAAACTGAATCCTATGGTGGGCAATGTCCATGATCAACTGTACAAATACTAGAAATCACTTCATGAACCAGAACAAATGTATGACAATACAATTAGAAGTTGATAATAGAGGGGCATATAGGAAAGAACTATATACCTATTACAAACTATATACTACAGTTAGTAGTATTTCAACATTTTTTCAAAAACAGTAACAAACGTACTGTATCAATACTAGGAGTCAACAATTGAGGGGGGTTGGTTAGGGATAGGGGAGGATTAGAGTTTCCTTTTCTTTTTTTCTTTTTTCATCTTTCACTTTATTTCTTGTCTGGAGTAATGAAAAGTTTCTAAAAATTGAACAAAAATTAAGTGTAGTGATGGATGCACAGCTGTATTAGGGTACCCAGGGGCAAGTGATTGTACACTTTGGATCTTTGGATAATTGTATGGTATCTGAACAATCTCAGTAAAAATGAAAAAAATAAAAAAATAAATTATAACTAAAAAAAAAAAAAATGAAGGAATGGGATTAATGACCTAAATATGAGAATTAAACTATAAAACTCTTAGAAGAAAACATAGGGAAATATCTTCAGGGCCTTATATTAGACAAAGAATCCTTAGACTCTACATCAAAAGCACAAGCAACAAACAAAAGAAAAAATATACCAACTGGACTTAATTGAAATAAAAAATTTTTGTGCATGTAAGGACATTATCAAGAAAGTGAAAAGACAACAACAGAAAGACACAAAATATTTAGAAACCATATCTCTGATAAGGGGTTAACGTCCACATTATATAAAGAACTCTGACAATTCAACAACAGAAAGACAAAATAAAAAACAAATTTAAAAACAGGCAAAGGACATGAAGAGACATTTCTCCAAAGACATACAAATGGTCAAAAAGCACATGAAAAGCTACTCAACATTATTAGTCATTAGGGAAATGCAAATCAAAACCACAATGAGATACCACTTCACACCCACTAAAATGACTATTATTTTAAAAACAGAAAATAAGTGCTGACAAGGATGTGGAGAAATAGAAACACTTGTACCTTGTTGGTGGGGGCATGTAAAATGGTGTGGGTGCTCTGGAAAACAGTTTGGCAGTTCCTCAAAAAGTTAAACATAGACTACGAATGGACCCGGCAATTCCACTTCTAAGTATATACTCAAAAGAATTGAGAGCAGGGATTCGAACAGATATTTGTACACTAATGTTCACAGCAACATTATTCACAACAGCCAAAAGGTGGAAGTAAGCCAAATGTCCAGCAGCAGATATATATGTGGTAAATACATACATAATAAGGAATATTACTCAGCCTTAAAAAGGAATGAAGCTCTGATGCATGCCACTACATGGATGAACCTTGACACAAAGGGATAGATACTGTATGATCCCACTGATATGAAATAGCTAGACTATGCAAACTCACAGAGACAAAAATGAGAGTATAAGTTACCAGAGGGAGGGGCGGGGGGCAGGGGCAATGGGGAGTTAGTGAATAATGGATGCAGGGATTCTGTTTGGGGTGATGGGGAAGTTCTGGTAATGGATGGTGGTGAGGGTAGTACAACATTGTGAATGTGATCAATCCCACTGAATGATATCCTTGGGAGTGGTTGACATGGGAAAGCTTATGTTGTATATTACGTTTTCACAATTAGAAAAAAAAAAAGCAACAAAAGAGACAATGACAATTAATGCAATATATGATCCTAGACAGGATCTAATAATGGGTGAGAAAAGACTCCAAAGGACATTATTGGAACATATGAAAAAATTAGAATCTAGACTGAAAGCTTTAAATCTATGTTAAATTTCTTGAACTTGATAACTATATTTAAGGTGGTTATTTAAGTGAATATTCCTGTTTTCAGGAAATTTACATGGGAAATATTATGTGTTCAAGGAGCATGATATATACCATCTACTCTCAAATGTTCATAAAATGGAGTGAGAGAGAGAGAGAAAGGGAGAGAGGGAGGGAGATATGCAATAGATGGATATAACAATAAGGCAAATGTGGCAAAATGTTAAAACTGGTGGATCTGGGTACCTGAATGTGTGTGCGGAGGGGGTATTTTGGAGTTCTCTATATGGGTTTTATATTACTTTTGCAAAACTGTCCTATAAGTTAGACACATAAGAACAAATATTGCATGGTTTCACTGATGTGAACTAATTATAATATGTAAACTCACAGACATGAAATATAAGTTACCAGGATATAGAATGAGGCTAAAGAATGGGTAGCGGTTGCTTATTATGAGCAGAATGTTCAACTAGGTTTAACTTAAGTGTTTGGAAATGGACCGAGTTGACAGTAGCAAATCATTGTGAGAATAACTAACAGTGCTGAATGGTGTGTGAATGTGGTGGAAAGGGGAAGCTCAGAGTCATGTATGTCACCAGAAGAAAAGCTGGAAGTTAAAAGATGGGAATGTATAAAACAGTGAATCTTATTGTGGACAATGTCCATGATTAACTGTACAAATATTAGAAATCTCTTTCATGAACTAGAACAAATGCATGACACTATAACTAGAAGTTAATAACAGAGGGGTATATAGGGAAAAAATATACCTATTGCAAACTATATACTACAGTCAGTAGTATTTTAACATTCTTTCATCAACAGTAACAAATGTACTATACCAATACTATGAGTCAATAATGGAGGGGGGGTGGTTAGGGGTATGGGAGGATTTGAGTTTTCTTTTTTTTGTCTTTATTTCTTTTCTGAAGTGATGAAAATGTTCTAAAAATTGAAAAAAAAATTAATTGTGGTGATGGATGCACAGCTTATGGTGGTACCATGGGCAATTGATTCTGCACTTTGGATCTCTGGTTGATTGTATGGTATGTGAACAATCTCAATAAAATTAAATTAAAACATAACAAAACAAAACAAAAACTGTCCTATAAGTTTGAAATTATTTCAAAATAAAAAGTTGAAAAAATTCAAGAGGAGAATGTCAGCAAAATGCAGGACATTCCAGAGGCTGTCTCTCCCCAGAAACACTGAAAAACCTGACAGAACTGTCAGAATCAAAATTATCAGAATCATGGTACATAAATGTTTAGAGCAGCCAAGTGAACGCTTAGCCAGAAGAACCACTGAAACAGAGGAGGAAATCTGTGGTGATTCCCTTCCCCTAGCTCCCCACCCTTCCACCCTCACGCCGCCACCCCCACCCCCACCCAGCAGTAGTGCTGAAGACAGCAGCCGCCTTTCCTGATCTGGGCACCTAGTTCCAGAATGAGCGGAACTGACCTTGTTCCCAAGCAATTGTGTTTGGCTGCTTTGACCCAACTGGGGTTTCCCAAAGGACGGTCAACAGGGGCTTCCTTTGGTTTTGCCTAACTTGGAATTCTATCACACGGGGAGTTGCTGCACAATCCTCAAAAACAATGACGGTCAGATGAACAAGCTACTGCTGCCTGGGGCAGAAAATAAAACTTGTTAATGTTAAAATGGCAATATTCCCCACAGCAATGTACAGATTCAATGCAATCCTTATCAACATCCCACTGGCCTTTTTTGCAGAAATGGAAAAGCTAATCCCGAAATTCATTTGGAATTTTAAGGGCCCACAAATAGCCAAAACAGTCTTGAATGTGAAGAACAAAGTTGGAAGGCTCACCCTTCTCAATCTCAAAACCGTACTACAAAACAACAGTGGGTACTGGCATAGGGATAGTTGTATCAACTGAATAGAATTAAGACTAGAAATAAACACAAACACCTATGGTCGAATTATTTTCAACAAGAATGTCAAGGCCATTCAGTGGGGAAGGAACAGAACAGTCTCTTCAAAAATGGTGCTGAGACAGTTGGATATTCACAAGTTAAAACAATGAAGTTGGATTGACTAGGTGATAAATGCACAAACTATGTGATGACACTATGAGCCACTGATTGTACACGTTCAATGGACTGTACGGTGCGTGTATACACCTCAATAAAACTGCATTAAAAACAACAAAGAATGAAGTTGGGATAATACCTCACACCATATATAAAAATTAACTCAACATGAATCAAAGACCTAAATTTAAATTTAGGAGTTAAAATTATAAAACTCTTAGGAAAAAAAACATGGGGCAAATCACACTTTGGATTTGGCAATGGTTACTTAAATATTATGCCAAAAGCACAAACAAACAAAGGAAAACTAAATAAACTGGATTTTATCAAAATGAAAAACTTTTGTGTAACGAAGGACACTATCAAGTTAGTGAAAAGATAACTGAGAGAATGGATAGATCTGGATAACGGTCTAGTATCCAGAACATATAAAGGAGTCTTAAAACTCAATAGCAAAAAGACAAGCAACCCATTTTAAAAATGGGGAAGAACTTGAATAGACATTTCTCCAAAGAAGATACACAAATGGCCAATAAGCACATGAAAAGAAGTTGAGCATCATTAGAGAAATGCAAAATGTAAATCAAAACCACAATGACAGCTTCACCCCTACCAGCATGGCCAAAATATAAAAACAAAATAAAAAAGGAAATTAAGTGTTGGGAAGGATGTAGAGAAGTTGGAAACATCATATGTTGCAGGTGGAAAAGTAAAGTGGTATACCAGCTGTAGAAAACAGTTTGGCAGATCTTAAATAAGTTAAGCATAGAATTACCATATGACCCAGTAATTTCATTCCCAGGTATGGACTCAAACTAACTGAAAATAGGTATTCAAACAAAAACTAGTACACAAATGTTCACAGTAGTTCTATTCACAATAGCTCAAAGGTAGAAACAACCCGCATGCCCATCAATGGATGAATGGGTGAACAAAGTGTGGTCTATCCATTCACTGGAATATTATTCAGCTATAAAAAGAATGACGTTCTGATACATGCTACAGCATGAACGAACCTTGAAAACATCACTAAGTTACAGAAGCCAAACACATATTGTATGATTCAATTTATATGAAATATCCAGAGTAGACAAATCCATTAGAGACAGAAAGCAGATTAGTGGTTTCCAGGGGCTAGAGGAAGGAGAGTATGGTGAGTGACTGCTCAATGGGTACAGGGTTCCTGTTTGGGGTGATGAAAAAGTTCTGGAACTACACAGTGGTGACAAATGCAAGCATTGTTAATGAACTTAATACTACTGAACTGAACACTTTAAAATGGTTACAGTGGGAGGCAGGGCAAGATGGTGGCATAGAGAGGTGTGCAATTCAGTTAGTCCCCTGGAGTAAGTAATAAACAACCAGGAACAACTAGTAAACAATCTGGAACAACTGCTGGGAGACAACCATGACTGTCCACACATTGTGCACCAACCTGGATTGGGTGGAATGACTGAGATCACAGCATAAAATCTGTAAGTAAAATCTGTGGAACCGTGCTGGGAGGCCCCTCCCTCACATGGCAGGCTGAGCTGCAAAACTCGCTGTAGGAGAAAGCAGGAGTCCCGGAGCAAGTGAATATAGCTCAGCCCAGCTCTAACTGAGGTTGTAATTAACAAATGTGGACTGCTGAATACAAGCTACAAACATAGACAAACCCCTAACAAGCAGCAAAGTACCCTGAGGTTGCTCCCAGTGGAGAGGAGATGGGGCTGACAGAAAAAAAAAAAAATTAATTAAAACAAGAGAAGGAAAAATACAGAGGCTTTTAGAGACAACCTTAAAGAGCCTGAAAACGCCTGTATCCCAGGAAAGGGAGACCAGAAGACCAGGTGCTCTCTGTGAACCACAGGTGAAACTGGGGGGATGTGGACTGGCCCTGAAAAGGGGCTTTCTTTCCCTTTTTCTCTCTCAACCTGAGTGGCTCAGTGGAGAAAGCCTCAGCCATTTTCAGTTTGCATTGCTCTGACCCAGATGGAGGAGTGGTAGGGGTGGTGGGGGTGATGGTGGTGGGGGTTAACACAGTCAGAGAGACAAAGGAGCTATTCAAATGCAGAAGATAACTCCCTAGGGGGTGTATCTTCCCTAAGAAGAAGGAGGTGGGGCATAGATCTTTCACCCACCTTCTCTTCAGAACTCAGTCCCCAGGACCTGGGGGGAAAACAGTCAAAACAGAAACAACTTAAACTGAGAAGTAAAGGGGCCACACCTCTTTAAACCGTGGGGGGGGGGGGGGCAACAGGCTGACAGGCGCCACTTGCTGGGCAGGTTAGGAAAAGCACAGCAGCTAGAGGCCTCACAGAAAAGTCTGTCAATCTTCTAAGATACACCCTCTGGGAAACTTGAAACTGAATATAACCACATTCTGAGGCCTGAACCTGTTCTGGTCTGGGAAAATCTAATGAGTAACCAAGGAAATCAGAAGCCTAGACAACAGAAAACTACAAAATACACTAGGAAAAACAAAGATACCGCCCAAAGGAACAAACTTACATCAAATACAATACAGATGAGATACTGTTTCACTTTAATGAAACAATCAAATATTTTCAAATAAATATGCTAAATCAATTAAAAAACCAAATCAATGAGTTCAGGGAAGATATGGTAAAAGAGATGAAGGATATAAAGAAAACACTGGGCAAACATAAGGTAGAAATCGAAAGTTTGAAAAAACAACTGGCAGAGTTTATGGAAATGAAAGGCACAACCCAAGAGATGAAAAACACAATGAAGACATACAACAGAGTGCCTCTGTTGCTCAGATGTGGCCCTCTCTCTCTAACTAAGCCACCTTGGCAGGTGATCTCAGTGCCCTCCCCCCTACGTGGGACCTGACTCCCAGGGGTGTGAATCTCCCTGGCAACACAGGATATGACTCCTGGGGATGAATCTGGACCCTGCATCATGGGATTGAGAACATCTTCGTGACCAAAAGGGGGGTGCAAAATGAAACGAAATAAAGCTTCAGTGGCTGAGAGATTTCAAATGGAGTTGAGATGTCACTCTGGTGGACATTCTTATGTACTATATAGATAACACTTTTTAGGTTTTAATGTCTTAGAATAGCTAGAATAAATACCTGAAACTATCAAACTCCAACCCAGTAGCCTTGACTCTTGAAGACAATGGTATAACAATGCAGATTACAAAGGGTGACAGTGTGATTGTGAAAGCCCTGTGGATCACACTCCCTTTATCCAGTGTATGGATGGATGAGTGGAAAAATGGGGACAAAACCTAAATGAAAAATAGGGTGGGATGGGGGGGATGATTTGGGTGTTCTTTCTTACTTTTATTTTTTATTCTGATTCTGATTCTTTATGGTATAAGGAAAATGTTCAAAAATAGATTGAGGTGATAAATGCACAACTATATGACAGTACTGTGAACAGTTGACTGTACACCATGGATGACTGTATAATATATGAATATATCTCAATAAAACTGAATTTAAAAAAGTTATACATCTATTTTATATAAGATTAAAATATAACATTAAAATGCATATAAATGTTTTAGAGTTTTAACACTGTATAATATAAAATACGTTTTCTATTTAAATATAAAGTAAGTGTAAATTTATAATATAGTAAATATATATAAAATTTTGTGTATGTAAATGTATACATGTGTGTGCGTGTGGTTCTGTTTCACTGGAAAGCCCTGAAAAAAGCTGAAGGAATTCATCAGCAGCAGAACTTGACTATAAGAAATGTTAAAGGAAGTAGTTCAGGCAGAGCAAAAATGATACTAAGAATCTGAATCTACAAAAATGAATGAACATTTTTCTGGTCTGGCAAATATGTGGATAAATATAAAAGACTTTTCTTAATATTTAAAAATAACTTTAAAAGATAAATGCTTAAAGCAAAAACACTACAATTGTATTCTAGAGTTATAGCAAATGTAGAATAAAATGAATGACACCAATAGCATAAAAGCTTCTTATACCATACATGAAGTGTTATAATAGATTGTGATACATTAAAGATGTATATACATATATGTACAAATACATAAATATGTATACATTATAAATCCCAAAACAGCCACTTAAAAAAGAAAACAAAAATGTATGGCTAAGATGTCAATAAAGGAGGCTAAACAGAATCACTTAAAAAATTCAATTAATAAAAATAAAGTGCAGGAAACAAGGAAAAGGGGAACAAAGAACAAACGGGACAAACAGAAAACCAATAGAAAGATGGCAGATTTTAACCCAACCAGACTGACAACCACATTAAATGTAAATGATCGAAAAACTTTAATTAAAAGGCAGAAATTGTTGTATTGAATTAAAAAAAAAAAGCAAGACAACTATATGTGTGGTGTACAAGAAGCCTACTTTAAATATAGACACATAAGTTAAAGTATGGAAAAATATATACCATGATAACACTCATAAAATGACAGATGGAATGGCTTCATTAATATCAGACAAAGTAATTTCAGAATAAGGAATAATACCAGGGAAGGAGGCTCATTTCATAATGATAATTCCAAGAACACATAACAATCCTAAATGTGTATACTCCCAATAATAGTGCTTTAAAGTAAATGAAGGAAAATCTGAAAGAACTTAAAAAAAAAGAAAGAGGCAACAGAGTTGGTGATTTCAATACCCCTCTTCCAATAATTGACAGAACATGTTGACAAAAAAAGAAAATCAATAAGGATACAGAAAATTTGAACAACACTCTCAACCAACCTGACCTAATTGTCATTTTTTTTTATTAAATTCAGTTTTATTGAAATACATTCACACACCATACAATCATCCATGGTATACAATCCACTGTCCACAGTATGATAACATAGTTATGCGTTCATCACCACAATCTATCTCTGAACATTTTCCTTACATCAGAAAGAACCAGAACAAGAATAAAAAATAAAAGTGAAAAAAGAACACCCAAATCATCCCCCCATCCCACCCCATTTGTCCTTTAGTTTTTATCCTCATTTTTCTACTCATCCATACCCTAATTGTCATTTATAGAACATTCCACCCCAAAACAGACTGTACATTCTTTTCAAGTGCACATGAAACATTCACTAAGAAAGACCATGGTCTGGCCTGTAAAAGAAGCCTTAACAAATTCAAAAGAATTAAATCAAACAAAGTAAATGGCTATCTGGCCATAACAAAATTAAATTATAAATCAATAAGAGAAAGATATCTGGAAAATTCCCACATGTTTAGAAGTCAACATACTCCGAAATAATCCATGGGAAAGAGAAGAAATCACAAGGGAAATGATCAAATATTTTAAACTGAATGTAAATAAAACCACACATAACAAAATTTATTCGATGCAGCTGAAGTAGTATTTACAGGGAAATTTACAGCATTAAACTCTCATATTATAAAAGAAGAAAAGTTTAAAGATCAATGACTGGTAGAGGTTGTGAGTGTAAAGGAATAGCACAAGGGAGTTTTTTTGATGACAGAAAACTGTAATGTATCCTGGTTATGACAGTGTTTACACAAGTCCATACATGCATTAAAATTCATAGAATTGTACAGAGAAAAAAGTTATTTTTACTGTACATTAATAAAAATAATATGAATGATCTATGGAATATTATTCAGCCATAAAAAGGAATAAAGTTTTGATACATACTACAACATGGATGAACCTTGAAGACATCATGTTGAGTGAAATAAGCCAGACACAAAAGGACAAATATTGTATGATTTGTCTTATATATATATGAAATATCTAGAATAAGCAAATACATAGAGACAGGGAGTGGATTACAAGTTACCAAGGGCTGGGTGGTGTGGGAATGGGGAGTTATTGCTTGATGGGTAGAGAGTTTCGGGTTGGGGTGATGAAACAGTTTTGGTAATGAATGGTGGTGAAGGTAGCACAACATTGTGAATGTAATTAATATCACCCAACTGTGCACACGGTAATGGTTAAAGTGGGAACTTTCGTGTTGTGTATATCTTACCGCAATAAAAGTTTTAAAAAGAAAAAAAAAACAAAAACAAAACACAATCTAAGCATCCACCTTAAGAAACTATCCCCAAAAAAGCAAATTAAATCCAAAGCAGAAGGAAAGAAATAAAAGAATAGAAATCAATGAAATTGAAAACAGAAAAGCAAGAGACAAAATCAAAATCAAAAGCAGTTTCATAGAAAATGTCAATAAAATTGTTAATCTTCTAGTCAGAATGATTATGAAGAAAAAAATGAAGACTCAAATTACCAAAACCAGGAATTAGAGGAGACATCACTACAGATTCTACAGACATTAAAAAGGTACATGAACATGTTTATGCTAATACATACAACAATTCAGATGAACCGACAAATTCCTTGAAAGATGCCAACCACCAAAGCTCACTCAAGAATAAATAGATAACTTGAATAACCCTATATCTACTAAAGAAATTGAGTAGTTAAAATCTTCCCCCAAAGAAAACTCCAGGTCTACATGACTTCACTGGTAAATTCTACCAAACGTTTAAGGCAGAAGTAACACCAGTTCTACAAAAACTCTCCCAGAAAATGGAAGGGGAGGGAATACTTCCCAATTCATCCAATAAGGTAAGCCTTAACTTATAGCAAACTCAGACAAGGAATTATAAGACTACTGACCAACAGCATTCATGACATAGACATAAAAATCCTTAACAAAATTTTAGCAGATGGAATTCAACAATATATAAATAGTGCCACATCAGGTGGTACGAACTCAGGGTAAATATCGCCTAAAGGAATCAGAAAGAGCTTCCTGGAGAAGGTGACTTCTGAATGGAACCTCGACAGACAAGCAGAATGTCAATAAGTGGCAATGCTGGAGAAGTGAAAATGGCAGGAATAAAACAAATGAATACAAGAAGATGGCAGACCTATTCAGGAACAAGTAGGTGTGCTTGGCACCTACTGGGGTGAATACAAGGCTTCCAAAGAAGCACCTTTCTCTGAGAACAGTGGCAGACACAGGGCTGAGCCCCCTGGGGCCAAGTCTATGCCATGTGACCCTGTCCCCAGGCATGACTGATTGTTCCAGAGTTAGACAGATCACCAAGCTGGATCAATCAGATTGCCTCCCTAAGAATCTAAAATATGAATAAGAGGGGTTTGCTAGAGCCAAAACAGAACCCTTGAGGGAAGGCCCATGAACCCTTGCTGCTGAAGTCCCAAAATTGGTCAGTTCCTGCTCTTCCCTAGGATTTTCAGCAACTTTTGGATCCTGAGAGCTGTCCCAGGGGCTTCCTACAGACTTTCCCTTTTAGCTTAAGTTAACAAGAGCAGTTTCTGTTGCTTGCAACCTAGAGAACTTTAATAAGATCAGTGAGTACCATGACAGCAGCCAGAAGTTTACCTCCATGAGAGAATTCTGTCACTACAAGAAAATATGAAAATCCTTGGGCCAGAACCAAGAGTCTGTGAAGGGCAGTCCAGGAATCAGATCAAGTTGGAAAGGAACCTGGATACCCCAAATGGTAGGTTTGGGAGGTAGAGTTTAAGGGACAGGGTAAGACACCAAAGGTTTCTGAACAGGAGAGGAACATGGTCAAAACAGTCTTATTATAGGATTATCTGGCAGTGCTATGGATGATGGATTATAAAATGGCAATATATTTGACCCTTTAGGGAGGCTGTTAATTAGTCCAGGCATGAGATAGTGGCAGCTGGAAGGCACTCCCAGACCTGTCTTGTTCCCATGCCTTTGGTTCTCACCCTCAGCACCTAGCTTGGAGCCAGTGCAGCACTGAACAGGCACTCAGTCAAAGTCTGCTGCTCAGATGGGCCAAAAAGGAAGAACTGACAAAACTTGATGACTAAACGCTGGGATCAAAGGAGGGAAAGCAGTAAAGGTCATGGCAGTTTCAGCTTAACTGGCAATTTCAACAGAAGTGCCAGGAAGTGTGACGGGGCTGGGGGATATTTATGGGGGTATGAGCATAATGTTAGACGAGCTGTTTTGAGGTGTTGCTGAAGCATCTAGGTAGGAGCCTCCAACATAAAATTAGCATGAGTTAAGGAGAGGGAGTTGGTTTATGTCTCATGGGTTTGGTTTCCTCCCCAATAAGTGAGGGCCCCATGCGTCAGGTACTAAGCCAGGAACTGGAGGTGATGGCAGAAGCCACAGAAGCAAAGGAGATTGTGGAGGAAAACATCAGCAGAATTTGGAGTCTGCCATGCTTCTTTTAAAGGTTTCAGGCTGGATTTACAGACTGGCATGTGATCATAATGGCCTACACAAGAGAAGCATCTTTGTGGCACCATCTATAATAGGAAAAGCCTGTAAACCATTTAAGTGTCATTCAAAAGGGGATGGCAGAGTAAGTGATGGCACAGATATATGATTAAAAAGAACAAGGCAGGTCTATATAATGTCTAAGGAGGTGAAACGATCTGCTGGTAAATGATGTGTGAGAAAAGCAAGGTTTAGAACAGACAATAAAGAATGCCTCCGTTTCTGTTTAAGGGGGCAGCAGTAGAAATAAAAGCATACGGATCTGTACTTGGGTTTATACTGGCATCTTTAAAAAGACACAAGAAACCAGTAACAAAGACTGCCTTTGACAAGGAGACCTGGGGGACAAAGGTGGGAGGCAGACGTTCTAGACTATATTCTTATCATTAATTGACGTTAATCATGAGCATGTATTCATAATTTAAGAATATGCAAACGAGTAGTTATTAGTTTCCTATGGTTGCTATAACAAAATTACCTCAAATTTGGTGGCTTAAAATAATATAAATTTATTGTTTCACAGTTCTGGAGGCAGAAATCTGAAATCAGCATCCCTGGGTGAAAATCGAGGTGGCAGCAGAGCTGTGCTCCCATGGGAGGCTCTGGTGGAGATGCCTTGCCTTGCCTCTTGCAGCTACTGCTGGCTGCTGACATTGCTTTGCTTATGACCATATCACTCCAATCTTCAAGGCCGGTACCTTCAAATCTCTCTCTCTGCCCCCACGGCCACATGGCCTGTGTCAAATCTCCCTCTGCCTCCTTCTCATAAGGACACTTGTGGTGGCATTTAGGGCCTACCTGGATAATCCAGAATCATCAGCCCATACTGAGATGCTTAATTTAATCACATCTGCAAAGACCCTTTTTCCAAATCAAGTCACATTTGCAGACTGCAGAGACCTGGTATTTTGGGGGATGTTATTAGCCTACTACAGTTATGTTGAGTGGTTTCTGAATGTCTCTAGCCATAGGCTGCCATAGTAAAAACAGCTCCACCAACTCTCCAATAAGCTTATCAGAAACCTACTAAAACATCACTTGATGCAATGTCCCGTCTAGGCCCAGCCCAGTTCTTGGCAGGGGCCAGAAGGAATATTCTTGATTTCTTCTTGTAGGAGATTCTGATGTGGGGATTCAGAACCTGCCCATGTCAAGCCAGGTAGGGCAAACACCAGTGACTGTTCCCAGCAGTGAGCAGGAAGAGAATGAAGGAGCCCTAATCAAACACGTCCGCCCCGCATGAGTTGGAGCCTGACCTCACACCTTAACAGGGGAAACCAGAGAACCACGCCTCTCCTCAGAAAGGAAACCTGTGTGTCCACACAACCCACCCAGGGCCTATTTTAGCTCTGAAACAAGAGCAAAAACATCTACTATTATAAATAGCAAAACCAAGATTACAATTCGACTGACTTGGGTTCTGATGTTAGGAAAGAGGTTGGACGCTACGTCGGTTGTAAAGCAAGGGGTCAGAAGAAAACCACAGTGTGAATACAGTCAACATTTTAACCTTTTTTGCCCCCATACTGCCTGAGTAACCAATTCCTATAGCTTCACCCTTGTAGAAAGTCTGACGAGGTTGAACAGAAGTTTGAGGGAGTCCACTGGCACCAGGAAGGGAATTCCTCAATAGAAGCCACTTTCCTTTTCCTTCCATAATGCCGAGTGTGCAAGGCACAGCCAGGAAAGCAACAATGGTGAGCAGCCTTACCTTTATTCTGAGACATGGCATAGAGGAGGCAGAGCACGAAGAGGGCATGGTAATCGTTGTCTGGGCTGTCCAGGGCGTGGTACACCATATCCAGGAAGGGTCTGGAAAAGAATGGGGCCGGGGTGAGCTCCCAGTGCACCTGGGTGAACATCCAGCCTCTCCCACCTGTACCGGGGGCGCTGGCTGCTCTTGCCTCTTGGGGCTGAAACCACCATGTGTACTGAGCCCACTGAATGCCTGGCTGAGCAGCAGGTACTGAGGATCAAAGACAAATCGGGGATCGCCTCTGCCCGTGGGCAGCTGCAGTCCACATGGGGAAGCCGACAGACCAGGGAACAGACCACTTAGTCATTCAACAGTTGCTCACCGACCAAGGAACAGACTACCTAGTTGCTCAACAATCGCTCAACAGGAGCCCCAACGCTGGGGATAAATGATACGAGGTGCCAGCTCTTGTGGGGCTCAAGCATCAGTGAGCAGAGAGAATAAACAGATGTACATTGTTTCAAAGAGTGACAAGAGAATGAAGAAAACAGACCAACGTGATAGTCTAAAAGTATGAGACATAAGACACAAAGGACAAATCCAAATAATTTCAAGAATGTGGGCCCTGGAGCCAGACTGCCTGGGTTCAAATTCTCATTCTGCCACTTCCGGGAGCTGCGCACCCTCGGGCAAGATACTCACAACCAGGTGGGGAAATGGAGATGGAACCTTAAGGACTATTGTGAAGAGTCAGTGAGATGACTGAAGGGCATTCAACACAGGGCCTGGCACAGACTGGAAAGAGCTCAATTCCTGGGAGCTGCTATTTGATGCCTAATTTTAACATTCCAATGGCACTTCTTGATCTCATCCTGGCAGGGTCCTGGCCCTGCCATTTCTTGGACCAACTCTCCGTGACTGGCAAGAATTGGTAGTGAGGGCTCTGCCTCAGATGCTTTTGTGGACAAAATCTATCGAGCAGCTGCAAATAACAGGAACTGCACATCCCAAATGCTGCATGCGGGTGAAGGGCCTGGCCTGGAAAGACTCTACAACATGATAGCAATAGAACGCGCACAGACCTGACCCGTGGGCAGGAGGCTCTGATTCTGCAACCATCGCTGGCTGTCCCCTCTGGCTGACAGGCTGAGGCCAAGAGAGCAGAGCACCAAGGGCTCATTTAACCCCTGCGCAAGCCACTATCACATGGGTTGCCCTAGGGAGTGAAACTAGGTGGGGTGCAGGAACAGGGAGGCTTCTCACTTCCTTACTTTTTATACTTTTTGAATTTTGAACCTCATAAATGTAGCACCGATAGAAAATATTAAATTGAAAAATGAAATGCAAAAGAGAAAATAGTATAATTATATACATCATAACATTTCAAATAAATACGTGAAACACAAAACTTAGAAGAAAAACCTTAAAGGGGACAGTTACGTTCAGCGCCCACCTCTCCTGAGCCTCACACCCGCCTCGCCCCAGCTCAAGCATCACTTTCCAGATGTGTTGATGGTTTTGCCACATGTCAATTTTGGTTTTTCTAAGCCACCAACGATAACACTTCCAAAGTAAACAGCAGGATAAGGTATAAAACATTTTCTCGTAAATCAGCTCTTGGAATTTGGACTTATTTTCATTTGAAGATGATACTGAAAAACCAAATGCCCAACAGTGGGGTGAGGGTTGAGTGGATGTACCATCTTTTATATAATCAATAATTATTTAGCCATTAAGCATTTTGTTTACTAAGTATACAACAAAATGAAAAAGATGCTTGGGATTTGCTATTAGATTTTAAGAATGAAGACTAAAAACTGACAAATGTGGTCTGGATCAAGCAGTGGGGAGAAAGGGGTGAATTCCCAAAAAGAAGGCAATGAAAAAAGACTTGTAGGAAATAACCAAACTGTTAATAACAGTTGCCTTTGAATGCTGGGATCATGGACACTTTTTTTTTTTTTTTGTCCTTTATACTTTTCAAGGTTTTTCACATCTTCTGAATGTAGATTACTTTCATATTTTTTTTTTTTTGATTTTTTTAAAGAAAAGAAATAACGTTTTGAATGGTTTTCAGTTTCTTAGGTCTATATTAAACCCCCATGCGCTATCACCCATAAAGTAGGAGGAATATAAGAATAGTTCTTCCTTCTACCATGCTGTGTCTTTGGGTAAATGGAACGAGGCCGAGATCATGCCACAGAGAACAAATTTCCACTCTCCCTCATCCCAGCACCCTCCCTGCCTCAGTGTTGGGAACTGGGGTGACAGATGGCAGTGGCAATGTTTCTGATCACCAACAAACTTGAAACTTTTGCAAAGTAGAAAGCAACGCTCCACCTTGGCCAGTCTATTCTGTGCCCTTCAGTTTCAGTGGAGGGCAGAGATCTGGCCCAAAGGTTCCTGGCTTGCACTTTGACAAGCCCGTGGGCAGCCCAACTCATGGCACCTGAATCAGTTTCCATTATAAGTTACAAGGTAGAAGAAGCCAGTTAAAGTTGCCCAAAGTTACAAAACAATCTCCATCAACTCTAAGAAAACCCCTCTCTTCACTGGGACTCAGAAAAAAAGACACATCAACTCAACATTTAAGGATAATATTTTGGTCCATTTTTTTCCTTTTTTTTTTTTTGGCAATACACAGGTGGTTTTCTTCCTTTAGCAAAGCTATAGCATTACTACACTATGCAAATTACGTGCCCTGTTTCCACTTACTAGCTCCTAAGAAATTGAACACATCATGACAAATGTTCATTTAAAAGCAGTGGTTAATATTCTATTAAGCAGATATTCCTTAATTTGCATAAGCATCCCCAATGCCAGTCATTTGCGGTTTTTCCAATTACTCCTATTCTAAAAATGCTGTGCTGAGCATCTAAGATTTCTGGCTTCCTTCCCTTTCTGTGTTTGAAATGATTTCCTTAATTTTCAGATTTATGAGTTACTTTTTTTTCTGCCAAGCAAAATCAGAAAGGCCTTTATAAGTTACAATAATTGATAGTCCATACCAATGTTGCAATGTTTTTTATTTAACAAAACAAAAAATGGCTCCCTTGTGCGTCTGCTTAAAATTAATTCCTTCTGTTGGATAATTGAAACACATGCCAAATAAAGAGATAAACAAGATGTGGAGGGAAAAAATTAGTGTGCTTCAACCCTTCACTTAAGTTTGACTAATCAATAGGATGGTGTGTGCGTGTGCGTGTGTGCGTGCATGTGCATACATACTTGTGCCACCCCATTTGAGGGTTCAGGAAATGAATGACTTGCAGTCTGACAGATATCGCAGGGCTTGCTGGGTATTTATTAACACCACGGTAGGGTCGGGTGTCATCATGTGGGTCTGGGCACTGGCACCCCTCTATAAGGGAACAACCCTGAAATGAAGAAGCCCTCCTAACAATTCACTGCAACCTTCCACCCAATCCCATTCTCTTGGGGGTGATGCAACAGCAAGATTCCGGGAAACATGGCCTTGTGAAGATTCGAGAGGATTTAGGTTCAGCAGGCTATCACTGAAATGAGCAATCAGGCAAAAAGTCAAAGGTAAACAGCAGCATTCCCTCATGCTGGCTGTCATCTGAGTCATGAGGGCCCGCTCTGGGGACGGTGGTGTGTGTGGCAGTGAATGAATGGGAACAAGACATCGGGAATCCTTCTTTGGGCCTGGAGAGCACTGCCAGGAGCAACCGGAGTCAGGTTGTGCCCACACCACCCAGCAGGGCCAGCCCCCCAGTGCTCCAGGGGGTGGCGGCACTGTAACCCGGTCATTCTCTTTCTAAGCGCTGAGGAGCACTGCAGTGTCGAGCTGCGGCCCTGTCCCCATAGCCCCTGGAGAGGAATTGTGCCTCTGGTGGCCAGAGGCTGGAGGGGGAGCAGGGAAAGGAAGGACAGCCTGACTGAGAGACAGAGGGGGCCATTCAGGATGGCAGGAAGAGGCCTTGCGTTATTCTTAGGGATCATGCTGGGCTGGGCAATGCTGGCCAAGGCACCTGGGGCCTCCTGCTCATCCCCATCTTCTCCCCGAGACTGAGAAGCAACCCCATCCTGACGGCAGGTGGGGAGACCGGCCCTCCAGGCAGCTACCTGCTCCACTGCACACTCTCGCAGCCCGTGGCAGCAGCGCTCTTCTCCTCATCCGTAGTGTTCTGCTCCCGCACGGAGGCGCTGGCAGCCAACTCTGAGAGCTTGCGCTCCATGATCACCATCTCTATCTCTGGAAACAAACAGAAATGGGGATGAGGCCGGACAGCTTTGCAGGCCTGCATTTATACACATACTCATGTTTGAGAATAAGTTGCATAAACTGCGCCTAACATGTCTGGCATGTTACACATTTGGCAAATGTTCAAAAGTGGTGACATCAACCCCAGCCACACACTGGGGGAAAATAAAGATGGAGGTCAGAATCCTTCTTTCCATTCATCTCAGCAACGCCAAAAAACGCGTTTTTGACTGATTTTAACAAGAATATGAATTGCCGTAATTTATTTCAGGATCAAAAAAGGGTTTTTATTTTACTTTACTGATATCACACTAACTTCCCAAAGGATTTGACGCAACTTAGAAGAAATACGTGGTTAACAAAACATAACCAAATTCACTGAAAATATTCTAAAGCTGCTTACATTTGAGGAAAGGCCCTGACATGACCGTGAAGCCTTTTGTTTTCCTGTTCTCCTCGCAGCTTTCAAAAGGCAGACAGAGTTTAGGAACTCTGTTTTTTTTTTCCCAATTAAACAAAGGCAAGTTACAGTAACTGACTTTACTATGGTATACATTTTTATTTTTCAGAAACATTTGTGAACTACTAAAGAAAAATATTTCAGTTAAAGATGGATGACGGTTGCACTTCCAGGTGTCTCCAAACCACGGCCCCTGCCAGGCAGGTGTGGGCTTTCAAATACTCCATCTCCCCATGGATCTCAGAGTTCAGGCCATTTCCCCCATCTTGGGGAGAAATGACAGAGAAATGATTTATAAAAAACAAACAAACAAAAAAACCAAGATGAAATGTGAACCTAAATTCCCATTTCCAAAAGGATGAGAACATGTGCTGTGGGCTCTGACGTGCCCCCACTCAAATCCAAGCCACCAGCCCTTCCCCTGGACGATGTGGAAGGCTCCTAACTGGCCCCTGCTTCCTTTCTTGACAACCCTCCCCCACCCCATATACAGAAGAGATTTTAATTAGAAGTTACTGTATGTCTCCCTTCTGTCCAAAACACCTTCCCATCACACGTGGGATGGGATCCAAGTGCCTTCCCATGGTCCATGGCCCAGCATGGCCTGCCCCGTCCACCTGTCCTCTCCTCCTGGCCCTGTCCGCCTCCCTCACTCACTCTGGCCAGCCCAGCTGTGCCCTGAATGCCCGGGCTCGCTTCCGCCTCAGGAACCCCACCCGGAATTTCCTCTGCCCAGACTGCTCTCCCCCAGGTCTTCCCTTCCCACACAAGACTCCATCACATCATCCGAGGCTCAGTTCAAATGCCACCTCCTTCAAGACTTCTTCCTGGACACCAACACCCCAGTTTTTCCCTTTAGCTCTTTTCAAATTATTATTAACTGCATACTTTATTCAGCTCTCCCTAGCTTTGACCTAATGTCCTTCTGCTAGCCCGGTTTCCCACCCAGGACCCCGGGTTACATTTAGCTGTCATGCCTCTCTGGGCTCCTCTGCCGTGACAGTTCCTCAGACTCTTCTTGTGTTTAATGACCTTGACCGTCTGAGTAGTGCTGGCCAGGAATTTCATGGAATGCCCCTCAATCTGGGTTTGTCTGATGTTTCTCTCATGGTCAGCCTGAGATTATGGGTTTTGGGGGTAGGGGAAGACCACAGAGGTGAAGTTCCCTTCTCACCACATCATATTAAGACAACATGCTCCCTACCTCACGCACAACTGTTGACGGTGACCTTGTCACCCTGAGTCAGGCCAGTGTTCATCAGATTTTTCCCCTGTAAAGTTACTCTTTCCCTTCTCTCCCCACCGTACTATTAGGAAGCAAGTCATTAAGCACAGCCCACACTTAAGGAGTGGGGATTTCTGAGAGGGGAGTATCTACATATATTATTTGGAATTCTTCTGTATGGGAGATTGTCTTTCTCTTCCCTTCCTCCTTTACCTTATTATTACTTTATAGCACTTATAACTACCTGGATTTCATATTCCCTATTTATTAGTTTGCTTGTTCACAGTCAAATGTGGACTGCCTACAACTAGCAACCTTGTCTGCCTTGTTCTCTACTGTATCCCCCTTGTCTAACCCAGGGCTTGGCACACAGTAGGTGCTCAATAAACAGCCGATAACTGGATGACTGCTCTCGTCATATCTGTTTCCCCCACAAGCTCAAAGCAGGAAGTTCTGGCAGCAGGCAGGGCTAGCAATAATGGATGCCAGTTTCTATGTGTAGCAGGGGTTGTCTATGTGCTCAACTCAGCCTGTGATCATCGTGTGCACACAAGGCTCTCAGGCAGAGGGTTTTCATCCCTACCTACACCTCCCAGACTCCGTGCAGCATGGCTGTGTTTGTGACCACCCTTCGGATGGCAGAGTGTACCCATGCACATCCAGGTGGCTCCCAGACCTCTATGGGCTCTCTCTCACCACCCCCTTCCCGCTCAATCTACTCAGAAGTCAGATTCCATAGACTGGAGATTCCCACAGGGTAGTCCCTGCTGAGGGGACACACGGTGGGCCCGTGGTTTTTAAGGGGTATGCGGACAGACATTTTGTTTGTGTAGCTTGCATTTATTTTAATATACATTAGAAGAAACTTCAAACTGCACAGAAAACCCATTATTTTGTGGATATTACTAAAGATAAGGCTAAATTTAAGGGAAAAAGAAAAAAAACAACTGAGTTAACTCAAAGAAAACTACTGTGTAGGTAGTAGTAGAAGCAGTACACAAGACCTGGCAAAGACCAGGAAGGTGGTGCAGTAAGACTTTTATTTTCAGGTATGCTCATCTTTTTAAAAATCTCCATTTTGTTTGTTTTATAACGTATATAACATTGGCACAGTAATACAAATGTGTGTGTGTGTATCTGCATGTTTAAGGGATGCGTGCTTACATTTGCTTGTTTGTTTGTTTCTGATGGGGAATGCCATCAGAGACACTGGGGCCTCTAGCTACTATCCTGCGCCCTGCAAAGCCACCTCCTGCTCTGCTGTAGGGCACCCTTCCGCAGGCTCAGCTCTGGCTCCTGCCTAGCTGACACAGCAGGAACTCAGCTCCAAGGACTCCCCAAGCTCACAGGCCATGTCCTGGTGCTGAGGACCAAGCCTACCATGACATGGTTGTCCCTCTTTGGCTTTTTCATCTCCCTGGATACTATCAGAATTTCGGAGCAGAGGAGAGGCTTAAGATAAACCAATCTGGTGCTTTTCAAACTTCTTTTAAGCAGCTGGACCTTCATTTCAAATGGCATTTTCGGACATGCCACTACGGCCAGCAGATGAAAGTAGAGCCACTCCAGATGAACGGTGGGTGGGTTCCCTTGGACATACCACAGAGGGCCCAACAGCCTCTTTCTGGAACTCTGGGGCTTCACACAAAGCTGCCTGAAAACCACTGTCTTGGCACAGCCCTGGATATCATGCATGAGTAAACAGAGGCTCAGAGGTGCAAAGTGGGAAACAATCTCCTAGAATGAGTACCCCCCATCCCCGCCAAGCCCCACCCACCCCATATCCTACAGCAGGTCAGGCCCAGGCGGGCCCTCCACACACAGCGTGCTGCCCAGACCTTGGCTTCGCCCCGGCCCTCACAGCTGTATCTTTCCCACCCCACACCAAGGTACCCCTTATCCAGCCCACACAGCTGGGGCATGGGCTGTACCACTTACATTAATTCTCTAAATGAATGCAAATTAGTTTTTCTGATGCCAAACAAATTCTTCCTTTTTTTAAGCAATTTTATCCCTCAACTCTGAGAAACAGTGGCTCCTTCCTAGGGTCTGCTAACTCCCTGAGACAGAAAGCAAAAATTCTATGTGGGCCTTGGGGAGAAAGAAGCTTCTATGGAGAAGGTCTCTCCAGATTATCAAGCACAACTCTAAAAGGGATTCTGCTGCCATCTTTAAGAGAACGCTGAAGAGGGTTTGCCCTCTCCTGGCGATTCAGGTCACAGAGGACCCCTCTCTACACCACTCCAGAGCATCTGGTATTGCTTTGCAATGCCTTCTTAGCTCTTCCGCCACCTCCCCAGCAGCCAGGCCCCACTCCACTCCTCCATGTTGCCTCCATGCCTGCCTCAGGGTAGCCAAGTTGCCCTTCCCATGTTGCCACGCTTCTGCCACCAGGGGAAGCAGATCAGTGGGCTCAACCAGAAACTGCCTGGATTAGTCCATCCTTCCTTTCTTTCTTTATCTCCTTCAGGATGGGTATAGTAGTCATTTAAAATAAATGTAGGTTCTTTTTTTATTGTTTTTTTCAAATTGCTTTAGGTTATGGTTCCCCCTTCCCATACTTATAGATTTGAATTTCTTTTTTGAATATATAGAATGTTAAAAACTTCAAAATTCTGTAAAAGTTCTTGGGGAGAAAGAACACGGATTTCCCACCCGTGGACACGGATTTCAATCTGTGGCCACCAAGGCCAGGGCTCAGTCTCTAAGGAGGATTTCCAGGGGCTGCCTTTGAACCTCAGTTACACTGTGAGCTCCTGCCCCCTCAGCCCCCAGCAGGTTTGTTTTGGAGTGGAAGGTACTAGAGCAATAATCTAGCCCAGTTTTGTTCAAACTTCAGTCATCCACCCACCTTTACAATTTTGCCATGCCTGTGTTGTCTGTATTGTTTGTTATTTATTTAATCATTTTATTTAAACTCTCACTTTTTTTTTTACTTGAATACATTTGAAAAGGAAATGTTAAATCATTACTATACCCTTCAACCTAGCCATCCCACCTCGAGGAATTTATCCTGAAGATATACTTCCAACAATATGAAAACACACACACAGGATATTCTTTGCAGTATTATCTGTAATTGCAAAATACTGGAAACCACCTAACTGTCCATGCCTAGGAGATTGGTTGAATAAACTATGGTCCATACATAAAGTGCAGATGTGAAGAATGAGGAAGACCTCTGTCAACTGCCATGGAGGGACTTCCAGGGCTATTAAGTGAAAAGGGCAAAGGGCAAAAGAGGAGATATAATATGCTACCTTGCATGTAAGAAAGAAGGGAAAATAATAAAGCACACATAACTCTGCTTATTTTTACCAAACACAGGAAGGATAATCCAGAAAACAATTAGGTCGGTTACCTGGGGGGGGAGGGGTATAGGAGGGAGGGACACTTCCTTGAACTTTTACAGAATTTTGAAGTTTTTAACATTCTATATATTCAAAAAGGGAATTCAAATCTATAAGTATGGGAAGGGAAAACCATAACCTAAAGCAAATTGAAAAAAAAATAAAAAAAGAACCCACATTTATTTTAAATGACTACTATACCCATCCTGAAGGAGCTAAAGAAAGGAAGGAAGGATGGACTAATCCAAGCAGTTTCTGAACACAACACTTGACTATAAACCCTCAGTTTTAATGCAAGTGAAGTACTGGGGATGAGGGAAAGAGTTGTAAACAAATCCTGAACTCTTTTTCGTCATTTGTTTATCATAGTGGTGTGGGCAAAGCAATTCTGAAACTTCTGTAAGTTTGATGCTGCTTATGTTGGGAACCAGGGTCTTCACTGTGGAAGAGGAGACAGAGAAATATGGGATGGGAGAAGGCAAGAAAGGACCCTGCAGGAATGGATTAGAATGGAAATATTTCTAAAATATGTACATGTAAGCTTGTATTTATGCACATGAATGTAAGTATAAATGCGTTTTTGTATATCTACATGCATAAGTTTCCTGACTCTGTCCGCTGAAGGGGCCAAGAAGCAAAGACATCCCAGTAGCAATGAGCACACAGGCTCCCAGACCTTGTTCTCTAATACCACTGCCCATTGAGAACCCATCAGGGCTCTTCAGAGAAATGGCTCATCCCAGGGATGGGCAAGGTAGATACAAGACGAACCCCAAAATTTTGTTATGCCAGAAAATAGGGACTGCTCCAAAAAAATGATAGACTTATCACAAGGACGTAGCAATCAGCTTGAACGGTTCCTGCTGGCCAAATCTGGGACCATTTGAGCACCCAAATAATCAAACACAATAATGAATTATAAATCATTAAAAAATGGGAATGCATGAGTCCATACCAATAAAAAATAGATAAGGAGTCTGACAAAAAGAGACTTCAGTTAGAGATATGAACGAAATGGACTAAGGTAAATCAGACTAAAGGGTAAAGGATGATATTGACAGTGCTTTTAAAACTTCAACTTCTGTGTGAGACCAAAGGAGGAGACGTTTATGAGGCGCAAAATCTATACTGTTTGTAACACACTATATGATTTAATTTGTATGGTCAGTTTATTCAAACAACATACTTACATGGAACGCTAAATAGGGAGTGAAATCTGGTTGGTTTGTACAGGCTAGTGTGACACCCCAATACATCCCAGAGTAATTTGGGCACAGAATAAAAATGTACTTGCAAAGCCCCCTTGAGGAACTGAGGGAAAATGTGGAAATATTAAATTTCCCCACCTGGGGAATTGATGATATTCTCACAAGCATTGGGGACTACCGATTTGGAATGCTGAGCCCTCAAGATTGGAGCTTACCCTTATAAAATTTGTTGCTGTAAAGGAGAGACTAAGTCTACTTAAAATTGTGCCATAAATCTCCCTGGCAACGCAGGATATGACTCCCAGGGATGAATCTGGACCCAGCATCATGGGATTGAGAATATCTTCTTAATCAAAAGGGGGATGCAAAATGAGATGAAAGACTTTCAGTGGCTGAGAGATTTCAAATGGAGTTGAGATGTCACTCTGGTGGACATTCTTATGCACTATATAGCTAACACCTCTTAGGTTTTAATGTATTGGAATAGCTGGAAGTAAATACCTGAAACTATCAAACTCCAATCCAGTAGTCTGGACTCCTGAAGACAACTGTATAATAATGTAGATTATAAGGGGTGACAGTGTGATTGTGAAAACCTTGTGGATCACACTCCTTTTATCTAGTGTATGGATGGATGAGTAGAAAAATGGGGACAAAAATTGAATGAAAAATAGGGTGGGATGGGGGGGACGATTCGGGTGTTCTTCTTTTACTTTTATTTGTTATTCTTATTCTGATTCTTTCTAATGTAAGGAAAATGTTCAGAAATAGATTGTGGTGATGAATGCATAACTATATGATTGTACTGTGAACAGTTGATTGTATACCACAGATGACTGTATGGTATGTGACTATATTTCAATAAAACTGAATTTAAAAAAAAAATTGTGCCTAAAAGTCACCCCCAGATATCCTCTTTTGTTGCTCAGATGTGGCCTCTCTCTCTAAGCCAACTCTGCAGGTAAACTCACTGCCTGCCCCCTCCGTGGGACATGACTCCCAAGGGTGTATGTCTCCCTGGCAACATGGGATATGACTTGCAGGGATGAGCGTGGCCCTGGGGTCATGGGATTGAGAAAGCCTTCTTGGACCAAAATAAGGAAGACAAATAAAACAAAATAAAGTTTCAGTGACTGAGAGATCTCAATTAGAGTCAAGAGGTCATCCTGGAGGTTATTCTTATGCATTATATAGATATCCCTTTGTAGTTTTTAGCGTATTGGAATAGCTGGAGGAAAATACCTGAAGCTGTTTAACTGCAACCCAGTAGCCTTTATTCTTGAAGATGATTGTATAACTATATAGCTCCCACTCCTTTTATACAGTGTATGGACAGATGAATAGAACAGTGAGGACAAAAAGTAAATGAATAGGGAGGGATGGGGGGTATGGGATGTTTTGGGTGTTCTTTTTAACTTTAATTTTTATTCTTTTTTTTGTGTGGTAATGAAAATGTTCAAAAATTGTGGTGAGGAATGCACAACTATATAATGGTACTATGAGTAACTGATTATACACTATGGATGACTGTATGGTATGCGAATATATCTCAATAAAATTGAATTTAAAAACAAAACAAAACAAAACAAATAGATAAATAAATGGAGGGAAGAGAGGGATCTTGGTTAGGGTAGAATGTCAAGGACATACTTTTAAACACTGAGGGAAAACTAAAGATTGGCTCAAGAAAGAATCATCTAATGGTACTGTGAACGATTGTACGCTTTGTATGACTGCATGGTATGTGAATATATCTCAATAAAATTGAATTATAAATATATATATATATATATATATATATATATATATATATATAAAAGAATCATCAGTGGATACCAAATAAGGGGGAAACTTTGATAAGAAGCAGGATATCTGCATTGTCTCAATGTGTTTACCCATAGACTGTACTAGTTGCAAAGAAAAAAAAATTATAAGGGTGGAGAAACTGGGCCACACCTTAACCAGGTGAACAAAATTTGACATTACCCATGAAGGACAGATAAACATCACATGCCTCCAGAAATGACAGCCTGAGAACACATTTCCTATGCCATATGCCAGTCAAGAACACATAACCTCAACCATGTAAGTAATTATAAATGCTAGTAATATTGTATTGTACTTTTTGATGTGTAACTCCACTTTTTACTTCTTAAAGTTCATAAATTTCAAATTCATAAAAACTAATGACAAACCTGTGGGGGGAAAAAAAGGAACGCATAACCTCAATCTAATCAAGAGGAAACATTAAAGATAAAACAAGGAACATTGTAATAAAGAAAAAGGGGGAGAGGGATCCTGAAATCTTCAAAAATGTCAATGTCATAAAAGACAAAGACTATGGAAATGTTGCAGATTAAAGGAGGCTAAAGAGATACAACAGTTAAAGGCACTACTTGACCCTAGGTTGGATGTTGTACCAGACGGGAAAATATGCTATAAAGGACATTATTAGAGGTCAATGGACACAACTGGGACATGGACAGTAGAGAAGTTTTGATAAGTTGATAATTTTACTCTGGTTATGAAAGAGAATATCCCTATTCTTAGAAAACGCACGTTGAAGTGTTTAGGAGTAAAGGACCATGATGTATGCAAGTTACCCAGAAAAAAAAATTGTGTGTGTGTAGAGAGAGAGAGAGAGAAAGAGAATGCAAATGAGAAAGCAACAGGGTACAATGTTAAAAGGCAAAACTGGGTAAAGGGTAAATGGTTGTTCTTTATACTGCAACTTTGTGTAAATTTGAAATTATTTCCGAACGAAAAGTTTGAAAAATTACAACTATAAACATAGAACCAGTATAAATAGAAAGCAACAGTAAAAATACACGTAAGTGAACAAAAGGGTGTGAAGGCCTGCCACGCGTGTTTAAAAAGGGAGAGTCACGACGTTAGAGGCACTAAAGGTATGTTCACACCAACCAGGAATGCTTCGTTCTGCAGATAATCCTTCAGAATAAGAATTCTCTATTCTATGCAAAGTCCTCTCTGTACCACCTAAAATCATCTGTACATCTCAGTCTTCAGCAGTGCTGATTTAGCCTAAGTGCTGCATTTCACAGAAGGGGAAACTGAGGCACACACGTGTGTGTGCTCTACTTTACTGCACAGCCCGTCAGCTGCCTTGTAGGAACGGGCATCTATGTGGTTTCAATTCTGGTGAACTCTCCAATACCTGGGCCAGTAGGAGGTACGACCTCCCGGAGCCCCAGACAGGTGCTCCTAGTCCCCCAGCAGGTTAGGCTGCACAGTGGGGAACAGGATCCCAAATCTCCTGCTCTTCTCATGTTGGGAGGAGCCACCCAGACCTTTGCAGCCCGTATCACGTCCACAAAAGCCTCCCAAGCAGGAAAGGCCACATTCTACACCTGCTGTCCAGGAGGTGGCTGTGCTGGAAAGAGCCACTGCAAGCAGGGGAAGCCACTGGGGCCCTCAAGACCCAAGCATGTCAAGTTCTGCCTCTTGATATGACAACTCAGGCCAGATCCTTGCACTTCCCAATGTCTCTGACACTCTGGTTCTTGAAAATAACAGCAATAATTTATCAACTTGCCTGGGATGATGTACATTCTAATCTGATTAATATTTGGTAAATGGAGTGCTTTTCAGGGAAACAGCAGGCATGACCTTGCAACAGTCTTTGACTTCACAGATTCAAGGATTTTCTCAATTGCCATCTACGTCCTATATTCCAGCAAGCAAGAACAACAAAAAGAGGGGAAGGAGAGAATAAGAGTGCCCCACAAAGAAGGTTAAAAGAAGGAGGAACAAGATGCTATTGCTAGTTTCCTAGGAAACAAGGGAAGGATTGCATGTTATTGGCTGCCTTTGGAGCAGCAATTCAAGAGATAAATAGCACCTGCCAATGACAGGGTCAGTGATGTGGGGAGCTGTGCTGAGTATTTGTGTACCCCTTCCCTTGCTTTTTATTATCTTTTTATCTTCTTCTACTGAATAGCAAGAGACTGAATTCAGCATCGTTTTCTGGAAAATTGCCCTTCAAAGGATGTGTCCGAACTCACCTTCAACCCTCCTCCTTGGACTAGTTAAGCCTATTTGAAAAGCAGCCACTCTCACACCTCTCTGCAATGGCAGCCAGGCCACAGATCCTCCTCTGCTCTCTTGCACGTGCACACACACTCTTGCTCACTCAACTCACCTTACTCATTAGCTATGGAAATTAAGAGAGAAATGGGTCCCGCAGAAACTTACCAGGGTGCCCAAGCACAGAGACCACCCAACCAAACTCAAATGCCTCTTCCAAGCCCCTTGCTCTGACCTCCATCTTGGCCAGAAATCCTAGTCAGTATTCACATGTCACGTGCTAAATGCCACCACGTTGATGTTCTCGTGTATGACAATGTTAGGGTGGCCTTGTAAAGTCCCCTTCACAAGAGGAGATGACTTGCCCAAGGTCGGAACTGCTCAGCGGCGAGGCTGGAGTTTGGCGATCTCCCGACTCCTAGTCCCTGGCTCGCCCCAAGCAGAAGACTTTGCTGGGTCTGGGGTTGGCTCTGGCTCCACAACAGGAACCAGAGATGAGGCCAGGTTCCGCTGTATTTCAGTAAACACTTCCAAATAATTACAATAGTAATAATAATGAAACAAATCAGGGGCTCTAAACTCCCAGGTGTCCCTCAAATCCCAGCTGTTGTGGCAGATTCAAAATCAGTCCCTGATGTTTCCACAATAATTGTGGGAGACTTCAACACATCACTCTCTCCTATAGATAGATCAACCAGACAGAGGACCAATAAGGAAATTGAAAACCTAAACAATCTGATAAATGAATCAGATTTAACAGACATATACAGAACATTACATCCCAAATCACCAGGATACACATACTTTTCTAGTGCTCATGGAACTTTCTCCAGAATAGATCATATGCTGGGACATAAAACAAGCCTCAGTAAATTTAAAAAGATTGAAATTATTCAAAGCACATTCTCTGACCACAATGGAATACAATTAGAAGTCAATAACCATCAGAGACTTAGAAAATTCACAAATACCTGGAGGTTAAACAACACACTCCTAAACAGTCAGTGGGTTAAAGAAGAAATAGCAAGAGAAATTGCTAAATATATAGAGACGAATGAAAATGAGAACACAACATACCAAAACCTATGGGATGCAGCAAAAGCAGTGCTGAGGGGGAAATTTATAGCACTAAACGCATATATTAAAAAGGAAGAAAGAGCCAAAATCAAAGAACTAATGGATCAACTGAAGAAGCTAGAAAATGAACAGCAAACCAATCCTAAACCAAGTAGAAGAAAAGAAATAACAAGGCTTAAAGCAGAAATAAATGACATAGAGAACAAAAAAACAATAGAGAGGATAACTATCACCAAAAGTTGGTTCTTTGAGAAGATCAAGAAGATTGACAAGCCCCTAGCTAGACTGACAAAATCAAAAAGAGAGAAGACCCATATAAACAAAATAATGAATGAAAAAGGTGACATAACTGCAGATCCTGAAGAAATTAAAAAAATTATAAGAGGATACTATGAACAACTGTATGGCAACAAACTGGATAATGTAGAGGAAATGGACAATTTCCTGGAAACATATGAACAACCTAGACTGACCAGAGAAGAAATAGAAGACCTCAACCAACCCATCACAAGCAAAGAGATCCAATCAGTCATCAAAAATCTTCCCACAAATAAATGCCCAGGGCCAGATGGCTTCACAGGGGAATTCTACCAAACTTTCCAGAAAGAACTGACACCAATCTTACTCAAACTCTTTCAAAACATTGCAGAAAATGGAACACTACCTAACTCATTTTATGAAGCTAACATCAATCTAATACCAAAACCAGGCAAAGATGCTACAAAAAAGGAAAACTACCGGCCAATCTCCCTAATGAATATAGATGCAAAAATCCTCAACAAAATACTTGCAAATCGAATCCAAAGACACATTAAAAAAATCATACACCATGACCAAGTGGGGTTCATTCCAGGCATGCAAGGATGGTTCAACATAAGAAAATCAATCAACGTATTACAACACATTAAAAATTCAAAAGGGAAAAATCAAATGATTATCTCAATAGATGCTGAAAAAGCATTTGACAAAATCCAACATCCGTTTTTGATAAAAACACTTCAAAAGGTAGGAATTGAAGGAAACTTCCTCAATATGATAAAGAGCATATATGAAAAACCCACAGCCAGCATAGTACTCAATGGTGAGAGACTGAAAGCCTTCCCTCTAAGATCAGGAACAAGACAAGGATGCCCGCTGTCACCACTGTTATTCAACATTGTGCTGGAAGTGCTAGCCAGGGCAATCCGGCAAGACAAAGAAATAAAAGGCATCCAAATTGGAAAAGAAGAAGTAAAACTGTCATTGTTTGCAGATGATATGATCTTATATCTGGAAAACCCTGAGAAATCGACGATACAGCTACTAGAGCTAATAAACAAATTTAGCAAAGTAGCGGGATACAAGATTAATGCACATAAGTCAGTAATGTTTCTATATGCTAGAAATGAACAAACTGAAGAGACACTCAAGAAAAAGATACCATTTTCAATAGCAACTAAAAAAATCAAGTACCTAGGAATAAACTTAACCAAAGATGTAAAAGACCTATACAAAGAAAACTACATAACTCTACTAAAAGAAACAGAAGGGGACCTTAAAAGATGGAAAAATATTCCATGTTCATGGTTAGGAAGGCTAAATGTCATTAAGATGCCAATTCTACCCAAACTCATCTACAGATTCAATGCAATCCCAATCAAAATTCCAACAACCTACTTTGCAGACTTGGAAAAGCTAGTTATCAAATTTATTTGGAAAGGAAAGATGCCTCGAATTGCTAAAGACACTCTAAAAAAGAAAAACGAAGTGGGAGGACTTACACTCCCTGACTTTGAAGCTTATTATAAAGCCACAGTTGTCAAAACAGCATGGTACTGGCACAAAGATAGACATATAGATCAATTGAATCGAATTGAGAATTCAGAAATAGACCCTCAGATCTATGGCCAACTGATCTTTGATAAGGCCCCCAAAGTCACTGAACTGAGTCATAATGGTCTATTCAACAAATGGGGCTGGGAGAGTTGGCTATCCATATCCAAAAGAATGAAAGAGGACCCCTACCTCACACCCTACACAAAAATTAACTCAAAATGGACGAAAGATCTCAATATAAAAGAAAGTACCATAAAACTCCTAGAATATAATGTAGGAAAACATCTTCAAGACCTTGTATTAGGCGGCCACTTCCTAGACTTTACACCCAAAGCACAAGCAACAAAAGAAAAAATAGATAAATGGGAACTCCTCAAGCTTAGAAGTTTCTGCACCTCAAAGGAATTTCTCAAAAAGGTGAAGAGGCAGCCAACTCAATGGGAAAAAATTTTTGGAAATCATGTATCTGACAAAAGACTGATATCTTGCATACATAAAGAAATCCTACAACTCAATGACAATAGTACAGACAGCCCAATTATAAAATGGGCAAAAGATATGAAAAGACAGTTCTCTGAAGAGGAAATACAAATGGCCAAGAAACACATGAAAAAATGTTCAGCTTCACTAGCTATTAGAGAGATGCAAATTAAGACCACAATGAGATACCATCTAACACCTATTAGAGTGGCTGCCATTAAACAAACAGGAAACTACAAATGCTGGAGGGGATGTGGAGAAACTGGGACTCTTATTCATTGTTGGTGGGACTGTATAATGGTTCAGCCACTCTGGAAGTCAGTCTGGCAGTTCCTTAGAAAACTAGATATAGAGTTACCATTCGATCCAGCGATTGCACTTCTCGGTATATACCCGGAAGATCGGAAAGCAGTGACACGAACAGATATCTGAACGCCAATGTTCATAGCAGCATTATTCACAATTGCTAAGAGATGGAAACAACCCAAATGTCCTTCAACAGATGAGTGGATAAATAAAATGTGGTATATACACACGATGGAATACTAAGCGGCAGTAAGAAGGAACGATCTCGTGAAACATATGACAACATGGATGAACCTTGAAGACATAATGCTGAGCGAAATAAGCCAGGCACAGAAAGAGAAATATTACATGCTGCCACTAATGTGAACTTTGAAAAATGAAAAACGAATGGTTTATAATGTAGAATGTAGGGGAACTAGCAATAGAGAGCAATTAAGGAAGGGGGAACAGTAATCCAAGAACAGATATGCTATTTAACGTTCTGGGGATGCCCAGGAATGACTATGGTCTGTTAATTTCTGATGGATATAGTAGGAGCAAGTTCACAGAAATGTTGCTATATTAAGTAACTTCCTTGGGGTAAAGTAGGAACAGGTTGGAAGTAAAGCAGTTAGGTTAGTTGTCTTTTTCTTACTCCCTTGTTATGGTCTCTTTGAAATGTTCTTTTATTGTATGTTTTTGTTTTTTTGTTTGATTTTTTTATTTTGTTTTGTTTTTAATTTTTTTTTTTCCCATGCAGTTGATTTAAAAAGGAAGAACAGGTTAAAAAAAAAAAAATCAGGAAAAAAATATGTAGTGCCCCCTTGAGGAGCCTGTGGAGAATACAGGGGTATTGGCCTACTCCACCTCAATGGTTGCTAACATGACCACAGACATAGGGAACTGGTGGTTTGATGGGTTGAGCCCTCTACCATAGGTTTTACCCTTGGGAAGACGGTTGCTGCAAAGGAGAGGCTAGGCCTCCCTATGGTTGTGCCTAAGAGCCTCCTCCCGAATGCCTCTTTGTTGCTCAGATGTGGCCCTCTCTCTCTGGCTAAGCCAACTTGAAAGGTGAAATCACTGCCCTCCCCCCTACGTGGGATCAGACACCCAGGGGTGTAAATCTCCCTGGCAACGTGGAATATGACTCCCAGGGAGGAATGTAGACCTGGCATCGTGGGACGGAGAACATCTTCTTGACCAAAAGAGGGATGTGAAAGGAAATGAAATAAGCTTCAGTGGCAGAGAGATTCCAAAAGGAGCCGAGAGGTCACTCTGATGGGCACTCTTACGCACAATTGAGACAACCCTTTTTAGGTTCTAAAGAATTGGGGTAGCTGGTGGTGGATACCTGAAACTATCAAACTACAACCCAGAACCCATGAATCTCAAAGACAATTGTATAAAAATGTAGCTTATGAGGAGTGACAATGGGATTGGGTTTTCCATAAGGACCACACTCCACTTTGTCTAGTTTATGGATGGATGAGTAGAAAAATAGGGGAAGGAAACAAACAAACAAACAGACAAAGGTACCCAGTGTTCTTTTTTACTTCAATTGCTCTTTTTCACTTTAATTATTATTCTTATTATTTTTGTGTGTGTGCTAATGAAAGTGTCAGGGATTGATTTAGGTGATGAATGTACAACTATGTAATGGTACTGTGAACAATTGAATGTATGATTTGTTTTGTATGACTGCATGGTATGTGAATATATCTCAATAAAATGAAGATAAAAAAAAAAAGATTCAACTGCAAAAAAAAAAAAAAAAAAAAAAAATCAGTCCTATTGCTTTCACTCCATGCCCTTCTAGAATTCCAAGAAAAGATCAAGCTTTGAAGCTGAGGCTGTGAAATCAATGCCTGTGTTTTCCATAAGCAAAATACAAAGGACAAGCCCCATTTTTCAAATGAGAAGTTTGAACAATTCATTCTCTTGTCTCAGGTCTGCTTATTAAGTTACTGCTCTAAGTGAATCCAAAAGAGATGACTGTCCTTTCATACTGAGAGCCAGCTGAGAAACCAATAGGCATCTGAGGGTGCTCGACTTCCTGGGCAGAGTAAACACTCCTCTGGCTACAGGCCTACAACATACCCCTTCTTCCTTTTAATATTCAATTTCTGCAAATTTAGGGGCCCTGTGATTTTCTTGGTTTCAGAATGAGTCGCTGTTACTTGGGACCTGAGGCAGAGCAAATTTCTTTGCAAACTGGGGTAGGAATGGATGGGTCAGGGGTGCACATTCATTTCACACAACTTCCTTGTCTGGACTTAAATGTGGAGGAGGTGTGAACTGCGGGTGCTGCGTTAGTAGAAAACAAACACGTAATGCCACAGTCAAATCAGGTCATAGCAAAATTGTGACTTACGACCACATGACCTTTTTACTCATATGATTTACCCCATCTTTTTAAGTAAAGATTTCACTGCTAAATTGGGGGTGGCAGGTTGTGTGTGGGGGGAACCGATGCTAGCATTGAGTCACTTGCACCTGCCTGTTTCAACCAGGCTATGAACACCCCCTAGAACCAGGGACCATGAAAGAAGCTTGCTAGAGAAGAAATAATTTGGAGGAGAAAACAGTCATACATTCACCTCAAAACCGGAAGGGGGAAATTGACCCTTTGAGAGATGAGTAGTCTACAGAAATACAGCACCACCAACTGGCCTTCAAGGGGAGCCCACTGGAGGCAAGACCTGCCACTTCTGCAGGGCCCAGCATCCATGCCTCCTTCTTCTGATAATTACCCCTCATTTTCTATTTAGGGAGCCACTTCCTCCCCTCTCAGTCCATGTCATCCAAGTGGGGCTGACTTCACTCCATAGCTAGAGGGTTAGATACATGAGTGACCCAGGCTTGGCCAATCAGTACAGAACATCCCTTCTCGGGGTGGGGAGAGAGTCTACCAGCCAGTAGGTACCAACGAGCACCAGCCCCAGAACTCCAGCTGGAAACACTGGGAAAGAGAAGCTCCCTCTTCACCTGATGCCAGGTTGGTAGGGCGCAAGCCTGGCATTGCCCACGGTCATCTCTCACCTGGGTCCAGCCCTGCCCAGGTCTCCCGTTACATGAACAATAATTGCCCTTTTTTGTTTAAGCCAGTCCGAGTTAAGATTTCTGAATCTTACAACCCCATGTGTTCTAACACATCCTCATTAAAAAAAAAAAAAGTCATTGTGTGAATTATATTTTCTACACTAGTAATTTTCAGATGGGGAAAATGAGGCCCACAGTTTAAGGAGACTGCCCAAGGCACACAATAAACCCAGACACCAAGGTAGGACTGGAAATAAGATCTCTCATCTTCTAGGCACTCCCCAACTCTACACTGGGCTTTGGCTTGAAATGTGAATGAGGAAATGTGCCTGACTCCCTTCCAAGTCACAGGAATCACTAGCTGTTCGGTTTCACCCAAACACAGATACAGTCTACAAAGATGACACACACCAACCATGACTTCAAATATGAGAATAACAAAGAGATCGAATGCACGATTTAAACAGCTCAAGGATACAGCTGCTGCCAGCAAGGTAGGTGTCTCTTTGCAGGATGGGCCTGGGAAAGTTGTATTTTTTTTTTATGGCAAGGTAGATAGGAAGATGACAGGCCCAACATATTTTGGAATGACTAACACGTTTAATAAAACAGGGGGACCCCAAATTGCCAAGGGAGTCACTGAGAGCCATGCTTGGGTAAGCTCAGAAATCAGCATCAACTATCCAAGCAAAGCCTCCGGGGAAATTCCTGGCACCCCTTGGCAGTGTAACTGTCTGGACAACATGCTTTTGTAGGCCTCTGAAAATTCCTCCCCTGTATCCTACCCCAGGCAGGTGGGCTCATTGTCCAGGGTCCTCACACCAATCCAAGCAGACAGAGCTGCAATGGCAGCCATGCCGAGCCAGGCCATAGCCCTGTGCACCAGGACTGGCTCGCCCACTGACAAATTTAATTGCGCTTCTGAGGCCAAGCCTGCCATGTGCTGTCCAAACCACGTTAGTCATGCTGAGCCCTAGTTAGAAACTTATCCCCTGAAAGGACTGAAACAATTTCCAGAACAAAATAGATGATTTGTGTATGACTGTTATGTAAACCCACAACTTCTCTAATAATGAAAGTAAATAAAAAATAAATAAATATCAATGAGAACAAAGTATACAAAATGGGGGAGGGTTGTCCATTTCTCCCCCAATGCGGTGGGTACAGGACAGCTAATCCCAGGATTTAAACTCAGAATTTTCTTCTGAGTTAAAAAAAGAAATCAAAATAACTAAATAGGCATGGCTTACCTTCTTACCTTGTGTTTGCCCCTCATTTCCCCACCAAAGTAATATTTGTTGGCAAAGGTTTCCCAAACCAAAAAAAAAAAAAAAAAAAAAAAAAGAATTCCTAAACCAAAGTGCTGACTGCACACTTCTATCAAAAAAAAAAAAAAAGGCATGCTGGGGATCACAGGCCTTAAAAAGAGGTCCAGGTGATACCAGAGAGATCTTTTGGTTACACTCATCAAAATGCAATCAGGGAGAGAAGGAAGATGGCAGATCTGGAGGAGCAGGTGCATACAGCAGCAAAATTCATCATTCATACCTCTCCTGGAGTATTTAATGAGGTGCTTAATGATGTCCATTTACTGCTTAATGATAATCTTCCCAGGGAAGGAGCAGCCCATGCATCTGCACAGTATAACTTGGACCAGTTACAAGTTCACTCCAGTAAAAATCGAGAGTTATGAAGACCAGGTATTGATGACAGAATATGGTGACTTGAGAAATGTAAAGTTTTTGGATCCTCCAAACAGAATGTGTCAAATTTGATCACTTAAGAAAGGAAGCAACTGACCCAAGGCCCTATGAATAAGAAAACGCAATTGGAATCATGGAGAACTTCCTTAGAAACTGCTCTGCAAGCTTATGTAAAAGAACATTACCCGAATGGAGTCTGCACTATGTATGGCAAAAAAGAATAAATGTACAGCAAACCATTACTACATATATAGAAAGCCATCAGTTCCAAGCAAAAAACTTCTGGAACGGTCATTGGGGTCAGGGCGGAAATTTACAATCACGCCTTCAACCACTCAAGTGGTTGGCATCTTGAAAATTCAGGTTCATTATTATGAAGATGGTAATGTTCATCTACTGAGTCATAAAGATATACAAGATTCCATAACAGTGTCTAATGAAGTACAAACAGCAAAAGAATTCATAAAAATCATAGAAGCTGCAGAAAATGAATCAGGGAGAATTATCAGGGAGAATTATCAGACAATGTCGGACACTACTTTCAAAGCCTTACATCGATAGTTGCCAGTTACATGCACCAAGATTGACTGGAAACAAGATCCTTAGCTACAAGATTGGCAAAGAGATGCAGAATGCATAAGATGAACATTGCATGACTGGATCATTTTAGTGTCTCTGCATTAAAAAAAATTATTATTGCAAAAGTATTCCGAATTGTCAAGCTGTCAGTCACATGGACTAGCAGTTTAAAATTACTGTAATTAATTAGTTTGGTTAGAGCACAAAGCTTAATCATTCATTTTTCATTTCTTTTGTTCAAAAAATATTGAAAATCAGTTTAGTTTAAATGTCTTTTACTTTCTGCTAAGGCTTTCTTTCTTACAGTGAAGAGATAGATGATTTTTCTAGCTTATGGTTAAAAGTTTTTGATGTGTTTCAAAAATATTTTACTTACTATAGCCTTAAAATTATTGCCTTTTGGTTTATGAAGTGGGTAACTTTTGATATTTGCCCAATTCTTTTTAATGGAGCCAATAAAGGACTTTCTAGTTTAAGGTGGTTGATGGAGTTAGCCATATATGCTGCTAAAGAAATTGTTTACCTTTTCCCCTCACCTCTTTCATGTATGTAAGACTGAGATTAGAGAATAAGAATAAGCATTTTCTATATTGTGTTTAAACCTTTCAAGGAGGTTATTTAGCCAGCCTGGTGTTCAACAAAACTTTTTTTTAAACAAGGCCAAGGTTTAATGCTCTTCTGAGATTCTGAAATTAAATGAAGATACTTATTTTCAGAAATGCATTTAATGCTTTTTTTCTTGAGAGTTATGCAAATTAGCTTGAAGTCCATTTGTCCCAGAGTTATTTCTATCATAAAGCCACAAATGAATTATAACACAGCAAACTGTAATATACATATTCCTGAACTCATGGGGAAAAAATGAAAACTGCCATGGAAATCATAATGGGGCCGACAGGTTGGGGGGATGTTTTAAATGCAGAGCCACAGCTCACTTCTAAAGACAGTTGTGTCAAGCCACTGACGCAGGTGGCTGCTCTGTGGTACACCCTCAGGTCTCTGAAACCAAGGCCCTTGTGCTGTCCAGGCTGGCAGGCTGGGGAGAGCTGACTTCAAAGCAGCCACTGCCAGCCCCGGACCCAGAGGTCGGCTCACAGGAACTGTGACCCACACCCCTGGGAGACAACAGCCGGGCCAGAGAGCAGAGGCCACATTCCTCCCAGGAGGTGTGGGATGAGCCGCCCCCACCCCACCTCCACCCAGCACCCAGGTCCCTATCATCTGCCCACCCTGAGTGTCCAGGGCTGTGGCCAGGAGCCTGGCCCAAGACACAAGGAACTGGAAAGTTCCAAACTTGCTTATCCCAGAGCAGACAGGGCTCTCCAGACACATCTAAATGAGAGGGAGGTGAAAACTAAACCAGAATCACTCTTGACAAGGGAAAAAGGAGAAATGAACAATTCTGCTTATAGAACACATATGCACCCAACATGGTGTACCTCACTCTAAACAGGACTTCAAAAACTCTATTTGATCATTTAATTTTTTAAAAAACCCATCACCTCATTAAAAGCGTATAATTTCAGTAAAGGGCCCCCTTCCTTCCCACAGGGCACTGGGCATAATTACTTTTCTGGAAAATCATAATCCCAGTGGTTGGGAATAATAATGACAGCTAGAAAGAGGAGGAGGGGGAGGACGGTGGTGGTGATGGTGGTGATAGTAGCTGTCGTGGCCTTTAACCCAGGCCAGGCACTGTTCCAAGCACAGTCCATGGATTAACTCATTTGATTCTCATTACACCCCTGAAGAGAACTGTTCGTTGCCTTCATTTTACAGATGGGGAACTGAGGTACAGGGAAGTCAAGAACCTGCTCCAGTTCACCCAGTGGGGACAGGACTCGTGCTGGGATTGTGCATGACACACAAGCCCAGGCCGCCTCTGAATGGCTGGGTCGTATAGAATGAAGTACACCAGGGTCAGGAGTGAACCAAAGCCCCCACCAGACAAACGAGAGGACCCAACACGAGGATGGAGACGACGGAGATGACAGAAACGACAGTCCCGCTCCCAGCACGGGCGGCAGGGCGAGGTTCCTGGGCGCACTCACCTTCACTCTCCCCACTCGTCCTGATGCCTTTTGAACCACCCTCTGTACCTTTAGCCTTCTCGGTGTCTTCTTGGGCATCCTCGGCAGGCCCTTTCTCCTCATCTTCTTCCTCCCCAACGTTTTTGTAGTTGGGTCTCTTTTGCATCCGCCTCTTGCCCTTGTGCTTGTTCATCTCAAGGGACCGCTCGAGCGACTCGGTGGGTTTAATGAAACACCGAATGCTGGGCTTGGCCTGGGAACATCGAACAAAGACAACAAGCTGAACCGGGCGCTGGAAATGCAACTGATGCTATCTTGCTGCCCAAGAGCTTCTGTTCCGAAGAAATTAATCTCACAAACAACAAATGCTACCCCCTGGTTTATTACTATCACTATTATTAACTTCCACCATCATCATCAAGTACGAAAAACAATTGCACCAGCTACCATTCATTGTGCACTGCTGCTAAGATGGCAACTCTGCTGGACATTTTACCAACATCAGTTCAGTATTTCCCAGATGTCAGTCATTTGCATAAGAAAAACACTTCTGGTTAATGCTTTTATGGTACTTTGTGCTCAGTGCTGTTCTAAGGGGTTTGATCATATAAATTTTATTTAAACTTCACAACAACCCCATAAGGAAGTACTGTTGTTATCCTTTTTCAGAGACGTTAAATGACCACCCCAAGGTCACACAGCTGGGAGGTGGCAGAGCTGGCATCCAAACCCACATGCCACCCATACAATTTGTGTTTCAATGACAGCACACAAATATTATTATGAACTTTTCAACTTAAAAAAAAATTATGTTTTGAGGAACTACATTATCATTATAGGAAATGAAACACCAGTGTACCTTGCTATTATAAAAATAAATATAAAAGAAAGAAAAAAAAACCAAAGCATACTAAAAGACATCAAATGCTGGCTCTCTCTAGGAGAGCCTGACAAGTATCAGTGAGGAGTTAAAGATCAGCTTGCCCCCAAAAAAGCTTTCCCTGAAAAAGTCAGAAGGTTTGAAAGACAATTTTAAAAGGCCTAGGTATCACTAATGGTTCATGTCCCACATTGTGGAAAATATGGCGTTATCTCAGACCTTATAACAACCATGATATGTAGGAATCGGCAGTCTCACTTTAGAGATGAGAAAATAGAGGCTCTGAGGATTCAGTGACTTGCCCAAGGTCACACAGCTATTAAGCTGCAGAGGGAGAATTCAAATCTAAGTTTGCCCAACTCCAAAGCCTAAGCTCTTCCTAAAATAATTGTGCTTCACCAGGACTTAACTTGGTTACAAATTTCGTGCTCTTTAAAAAGTCTATGTATACAAAAGGACCAGGTCTAGAAAGGAGCAAAGACAAAAGAAGATGGTCTGGTTTTTTTGAGGGCAGGATTCTGATTGAAGTTTCTCTTTCCAGAATCTGGATGATGTTTAGACATTATTTTCCATTTAAAAAAAAACGCTTAAAACAGACTTTTCCATTATCTTGATATGGGTTATCCATCTTGTGAATTTACCCCCAAGCAACCACCAATTATATTCTGGGGGCCACCATACCTTGCCAATAAGTGGAATGTGCTCAAGGGGCACAGATTTATTTTCATAATGCTCAAAACAAAACCTAATTGAAAGCTAAATCAGCATCCAAATTCAAACATTAATTTTTATTTACCCATGTTGGATTATTCATCCACAAAAATGACAGATAAATGGTGATATGATTCTACTGTCCAGGAAATACAGATAGGAAGATAAAGAGGCCAAGAACCAGGAACTCAGTGATGGAGAGTTCCTGCACACACCGCTTGACTGACAGCATCCATCAGGGTCTACATAGGATGCTGGGTGGCTGAATGCAGCCCTGGACAGCCCCTCAACTCCTCCTAAAGGACCTGAACCAGGGAAGTTAGGACCCCAACATTAAGTGACTTGCCTCCTCTGATGACTGCCTACTCTCACTGAATTTTAAAGCATGCCACATGCAATCAAAATCTTTCAGAAACAGAAAACTGACACCAGACAGAGTAAAATACCGTCCAGTTAGCAGTTACCGAGCAGAAATGCACATGGATTGATGTAGAAACAATGCCCTGCACTTCAAACAGCCTCAGATGTGCAGAACACCTGAAACAAAACACACAGGGTTCCAGGGTGGGATAGTGCGGTGTGAGCTCCAGCTGAACCCTTACCAGGCTGTGAGATCTCTTTGAGCCTCAGGTTCCTTATCTACAAGATAGGGCAAATCATTCTGCCCCCTAGGATTAAACAAAGTGATGGATAAGTTCCTTCAGACCTTGATGATACAGTAAATATCCAACAAATACCAGTTGCCTTCCTTTTCCTGCCTGCATTGAAAAAAAACCAACTGTAAAAATAAATAACAAAACTTTCAAAAGGGATCTGCTTTTCTCAATGAGCAGGTGCTTGGAAAAGGAAAAAAAAAAAAGGCATACTGATGGGGAAATTTCAAACTTTTTAAATGTAATCATCCAGTAAACAGCTGGAAATAACCTAAATGTCCATGAATGGGTGAGTGGTTAAGTGATTATGGTCCTTCCATAGAGTGGGCATCCACAAATTTGTTAAAAAGACTGAGGTATACCAAGGTGACTGATACAGAAAGGGCTCCAGGATGAAAAAGCAAGAACAGTGAACAAAGTAGGGTCCTTTGCAGGTCCTTTCAGAGGCCACACAGGATGATGTAAATGGACCTTTTCCTAGAAAAAGGCATAAGGATATATTAGCATTTCCTCTTTGGGGAAAGAGAGAAGGCAGATGGTATTGTGTGTACACACCCTCGCAAGCACACTTCTATTTTTTCATTTTTTATACCTTTCCATTTGGGTTGAAATCTCTAATCATGTATACTTAACTATTTTTTTCTTCTTCAACAAGGGACATTTGGACATTGGGGTTATGGATAGTTTTTGTTGCCTTTTAATTCTTCTATATTTAAACGCTTGATTTCTTTTTTTAATATCAACAACCTCAACATGCCACACTTTGTCTTCAAGGAGAAGCTGCAAGGAGCTTGGCTGGGAAACGTGGGCAGAAATCTGTGGTCATTCCTGCTGTCCCTTTCTGTCCAGGCCCATCAGAGGATGCTGCCCTCCCAGGACTTACAGTACACTGGACAAGCCAGGATGTTTCAGGTTGAAAATCTCCGGAGAAGGGCCCTGTCCATCTTGCTTCCCACTGTGCTCTCAACACAAAGCCATGGGCCTGGGTCAGGGCAGGGGCTCAGTGCACTGTTGTCAAGTGACTTTATGGCTGCAAGAATGTAGGGATGATGCCTGCACCACACTGTATCCAAAGGAGACACAACTCAAGAACAACAAAAAAAAGGAGGAGGGAGGGAATAGGGAAGAAACAAAGAGCCTGTAACACCTTCAGGAGCTGACTTAGCACAATAAACAGCAAGATCAATGTAACTAGCCAAAAGAACTGGAAAAAGCCCAGTTAAGAATAAAAAGTTGGAAGGAGTTTGGCTTTATCTTCTCGCAAAGTAAGTATACAACACATGCCCCAGAAAAATTCTGCAAACAATGTCTACGTTTCCCAAATGCTGCAACTACACATCAGGCCTGGGTTCAACAACAGCTCATCTCCCAGGTAACTGCAGGAGGAGCAGAGAGATAAGTGCCTTCCTAGCTGACTGCCATGCTCCTGCCATGTACCCAACTGGGAAAGGTGGGGCAACAGCCTTGACCTCCGGAGCTGGACACCCAGGTGAGCTGCTGGGGTCAGGGCCAGGTAAAGGCCAGCAATGTGGCTACTCCTGAAGAATCTGCTCCTGCCTGCTGGTTAACGACGCTGTCAACCGGCCTTGCATCCCTCCATCCTAAGGCTGTGGTCCCTGCTCTAAAACCATATAGTCAGGGGAAGGGGAATCCCTGGGGGTTAGCAATTTCTAAGGCCTTTCAGCAAACAGGGGATCTGAAAGCAGGCTGTATAAGACGGCAAGACGGGTCGGTTGGAAGGATAGAAATAAGTGAAGGAGGTGAGGCAGGCATCCCCAAGGACACAGGCATCAAACACGATTGCTGTCTACTAGGTCTGGGTGCACCAGCTCGGAAAGACCCAAGACACATGCTGCATGTGATCAAGCAGGGAGGGAGGGCGGAGGACATGATTGTTGATGGTTAAAAACAAAACTATATATCTGGAACATGTACATATATGTGCATCATACATTCCCAGGTTGGTGGTTATTTGTATGAAGATACATAGAGAAAGGTCTGGAAGGATACACAAACTGAAGCAGTGGTTCTCTCTGGGAAAGATCCTAAGGTTGGGAATTTTTGATTTCTATTCTGTATGCTTTTATATCATTTAGTTGTTTTACCCTAAGAAACCTAAGAAAGTATTATCAGTACGATTTAAATGTAAAACAAAATAAAAAACACCTTTAAAGAAAGGCACCTCTGGAAGTCAGAATGCTGATTACCTTGGGAAGAGTGGCGTTGGCTGTAGACAAGAAGAAACTGCGTGGGATGCTAGAAATGTTTTCTATCTGGACTTGAATTATACACAGTCTAGCTACAAAACCATCGAGCAATCCACCCAAGATTAGGGCATTTTCACGTACTTTACAGTATTTCTGTTATCTCTTGATTTAAAAATAAGTTTAACTAGAGGTTTCTCAATGAAATCAGTTGTCATAAAGCCCTTAATACAAGTTAGGAGCAAATTAAACAACCTTGGAGGCTGAATTTACTGCATCACCAGCAGACTGAGCTGTTCCCTCACTGAGCTCTGACCAAGCACCCAGGGCTGGGGAGGCAGGAGGCAGGAGCGAGGTGGGCATGGGGCAGGCATGGGGCAGGTGCAGCTGCCGCTCTGCAGAGCTCCAGGTCCAGCAAGGAGATGAGTGAGCACCTAGCAAAGTATATACTGTCATGCTCATCAAGTGGCCACAGTGTGCAGGTGTGACGTGGACACAGAGGAAAGGAGTGAGGGATTATGCCCAGATTGGGGGTCAGGCAGAGGTGAAGGCAGGCTCTGTAGGGAAGGAAGTGACAGATTCAGTCTTGAATACTGCAAGAAAACTCAGGAAGAGGAGGAGGAGAATGGGAGGCGGCCCAGCTCTGCATGCCAGTAGGAGCCTGCCTCTGGGCATGCCTGGAAAAGGCCATTGGTGCCCCCCGCCTTTTTTTTAAATTTTAATAGTTCACCCTGTATTTCTGTTAAGAGGCCTGGGTCACCTGGAGCTGGGGTGCTTGGTGACGGCCTTGGTGCCCTCAGACATGGTGTGCTTGGCCAGCTCCCCAGATAGCTGGAGACACACGGCCATCTGGACTTCCCAGGAAGTCCACGTGGTACTGGGCCAGCCGGGCTGCCTTCTCCAGCCAGCCAGCAAGGTGCATCAGATGCGTCTTCCCGAAGGAGCTCATGACGCTCCCAGCCCTGAAGAGACACCAATGGAGGGGTGCACCTGCCTCTGCACCCTATACATACAGCCCACTGAGGAGGTGTCTTTGCCCATGCAGTGGTGCATGGGGAGGGGAGCAAGCTGTGGCTGGACAGAAGAGAGGTCATGGGGCACAGGGCAGGCCCATCGGGGAAAAAAACTTGTTGAGAAATAAAGGAGAGAGAAAGAAACTGGTGGCTAGAGGGGAAAGATGGGTCACATGACACCGGAATTCTGTCTCACTCCGCAGGAGTCCAGGCCAATCAGGCAAAGACACCTGAAACCTTCCCAGGGTCTCACAGGCCTAGCCCACTCACCTTGTGAGGAAGCAACTAGAATTCTTTCGCTCAAACAGCTCTGCTAGAGGATTTGAAAACCAAGAGAAAGGCTTTTGCCTAAGAAAGAAGGCAGGCCATGCTGACTAACAAAAACATGCTCAGCTTAAGGGCAGAACTGGGGCCAAACCTCAGACCCATTTACTAGCTGAGCGGCCTTGACCAAATGAGTCTCAGTTTTCTCATCTGTAAAACAGGGACAATAGTACCTCCATCCCAGGATGCCAGGGGGTTGAAATGAGATCCTGCATGTAAAACGTAAAAATGCGAGGCATGACGCCGGGTACTTGAGAAATATTTTATTCGCTTTCAACTCCCTGGCAAATAGAATACCAAGAAAGAAGAGATTGGGGGGAAGTAGGGGGGAGGGAATATACATTTAAAAAGCAGTCACATTCTTGGTTTTAAGCTTGACTCCCTCACTCCTAGCAACTTACAGCTCATGAGCCTTCTGGTCTGTTAGTGGGCTAGACTCAATCTCCCCAAAGAGCTCCTGGGCCCCTGGTCAACCTTCCCCACCTCTGGCCTTTGGGGCTGGGACTGGCGGGGTGTAGAGCAGCCAGCCAGCCCAGGGTGCATGGACTTGAGCTGCTCACCACCTGTGCGACCCAGACAAGTTCCTTCTCCTTTCTGGGCCTTCATTTCTGCCTCCATCAAATGGGTATCATGTCAGCACCTCACTGGCAGGGCTGCCTGGGGTGTCACTTTCTTGTATAACCCAGGCAATGACAACCATCACAAGCCCCCAGTGAGCAGCTGAGCTGTGGCTGGCTCTACTCGAAGCACTCTTCAACCATGGACTCCTCCTATCCTGCAAACGTCTGAATGGGGAAAGGAGCTCCCAGGTGAGGCGCTTGCCTCAGCTCACCCACAAGTGAGAGAGGCAGACCCAGGATGTGGATGGAGAAAGTCTAACTTCAGCACCCACATGCAAAACCATTATGCTGCTCAACGTTAATTCCCTTCAATAAGCACTTGCTGAGTCTCCCAATGTCAGACCAGCCTCCCAAAGGATTAATGCAAAACCAAGCCATGCCCATGTCATGCTAATAGGAAAAGCAGGGCAGCTCTGGAGAACAAAAGCTCAGCAACAGTTTATGTATCACTCATTAGGTGACCCTCCAACCTGACAAATGATTAGGGCTGTCTATAACATGTCTTTAACATGTTTGATCTTTTTGTTCTATATTACACAGGGTACCCTGTTACCCAAAAGTCACAGGGGGGGTCACAGTGGCCCATATTACATCAGCTGTCACCAATAGTAGATGCCACAGCAGATGGCTTTGCAACTGACTGCAAAATGAAGCTGGGCCAATATCTGTTGCAGAGCGAACGTATTCTCATTCCAGAATGCGGTGATCAGCAAGCAAACATAAGACCAAATAAACTCCAGGGTGATGTATGGGTATATGTGTTATATGCCAAGCCATGAATAATTCGAAGCTGCTGAACCAAAGCCCAAATGCACATCCAGAATACACAATCGCCACCACTTCAGTGAGGAGATTTGATACCGTTGCCAAATTTAACGAGGAAAACAAAACCTCTCAAGTGGAGAAGCACAAAGAGGTAAACGCCACTTCCATTAACAAGAAGAACACAGCATTCTTCTCCTCAAGTTGGCCAATTATCAGGGAGTACTGGAGCTACAGAGGCATAAACTAAGGAAAAGCCCATTTGTCTGGAAGTGGAATGGACTCTCTGACAGCCCCCAGCACTCACACTTGTGCACGTGCTCAGCACTCGGACTCTGAGACAAACAGCAGGTCCGATCATGATGTGGCTGTGAGTCCTTCTTAGAAAGTAAAGTCTGCCAAAGATCAGCCCCACCTCCCCTGCCTTTTCCAAGGCAGGTCATCTCCTCTGTGCTCAATGCCGGGCTCCGCTCGGGCATTCAATCAAGAGCCAATAAATGGTTGGGAAGCAAATTAACCATGTGATAGTCATGAGTATCTCAAGTCACAAAACAATAAAATGTCTTCTACTCATTGGACAATGGCATAACAAGCACTTATTTAGTATTTCTATATGAAGGGTATTTTACTATACTCTAAATAAGAGAACAAATTATGAATTACTGGTGATTCTTAGTTACCTGAAACATTTGGTTCCAAACACCACACTCACCAACATCTCATGCTTACCTGGAACTGACCCTCACTGCAGATGGTGGCCAAAGGGAAATTATTAGGAACGGTGTGGGATTTGGAGCTGGACACCAACAATCCCCTGGAACAGGGCGACAATGGGCCAACTACTTCGCCTCTCAGGGCTTCAGCTCCCTTATGGGGAGGACAAGGATGACAATGTCCCACTGTCGAGTTACTATGAACATCAGATGAGATGCTGTACAAGGATGTTCATCTCTACAATTAAACCACAGCCCTTCTCCCACTGCCCCAGGATGTTGTTTGCTCACTGGCCTCTTTTCTGAGCCCAGAGCCCACCCAGCTCAGTTCCACCATGGTCTCTGCCTCACATTTTCTATGCTTGGACCATCTCCACCTCACCCCACCCCCCAACTCTTGGCTGGGCTTGTCCCTCATCCTTCAGTTCTCGGATATGATGTCACCCCCTCAGAGAGGACTTCCTTCACTCTCATCTCCCAAGGCTTTTTCTGTTTCCTTCCCACATCCAAATCTGAAACCTGTGCTGATGTTGCATGTTTATTGCCCGAACATAAGGACAGGGACTCTGTCTGGTTCATCCAGTATTCCCTGTGGCCAGCACAGTACCTGCCTGGAACGTGGGGGTACCCGCTAAATAGCTGGGGGAGGGAGTAAAGGAGGATGAGCAAGCCAGCCAGCCGGGCTCACGGTAAGGGCCCAGCAGACGGGCGCTGCTCCTGCTGGGGAGTGCCCCTCCATGATTGAAGGGTCACCCAAACTTGACAATAAAAACGAGAAAAAAATAAATAATAAAAAAAAGAAATAGTAACGTATTATAGGCGAATTTGATTGAAAGTGGTTGTTTAAAGTCACGTATGTAAATAAGTTCCTGCATGAACCACTACAAGCGTAAAAAAATAATAGAATGGTATGTGGGGAAAAACATAGCAATTGCAAACTATGGACTATAGTTAACAGGAATATTTTAATATTCCTTCAACAACAGTAACAAATTTACTATACCAATACTATGAGTCAACAATAGAGGGGGAAAAGGGGTACAGGAGTTTTATTTTTTATTCTTATCTCTGTTCTGGAGTAATGAAAATGCTCTAAAATCGATCAAGGGGGTGTGTGCACAGCTATGTGATGATATTATGAGTTAGTGATTGTATACTTTGGATGGAGTATGTAGTGTGTGAATATATCTCAATAAAATAGAAAAAAAATTTTAAAAAAGGGTCACCCAAACAAGATGACCTGAGTGAAGAAAGCCCTTTCATGTTAGCTTGTCTTCTCTCTGCCCCTGTGCTTGGCTGGTGGCTCCCATGGGGTCTCCCAGGGAGATGTTATGCGCCTCCCAGCCAGGGGCCAGCAGGCATTGAATCGCAGGCCGGCCAGGCCCTGCCACTTCCCTGGTCTCAGAACCCTCCAGGGCAATCCTGCCAATCATCTGCTGGGACAGAGCTACCCTGCCTGCCCCGCTGACTGCCCTCCGACATGAAATGGGTGACTCTCTCCCCATCCCCTGCCGTCAGATCCACTGGCGTGCCAGGACAGGACAGGCGTCTCTGAGAAGGGAGCAGAGTGCCGCCCCGCCCCCACTCATGTGCAGCCACCCCCAGCCCCAGGCTCCCATCAGGTGACGCTCCCCTGAGCAAAACCAGCTTTCCTGATTTGAGAACTTTGGCACTGATCAAGACTGGATTTCTTTGGCTCATTTGAGATAAATCAGTGCTTTGTTCCCTCATTGAAAATGTAAAGCTGGAAAGACAGACAATCAGAGTTTACTGCGCATCTCTATGAGGAACCATATTGAACACTGGGGACACAGAGATTAGGATGTTCCCACCTCCCCAATATAAACTCCCAAGTCCTCCAAGGGCCCCCAGGGCTCCACATAGCCCAACCCTTACTTCCTCTCTGACCTCATCCCCTACCAGGCCCCCCTCACCACCCTGCTCCTTGCTGTTCCCCCACATACCAGGCAAACTCCTGCCTCAGGGCCTTTGCACTGGCAGTTCTTTCTGCCCAAAATGCTCTTCCCCAGAGATACATACATCGCTTCCTTCTGTGCTCAAATCTCACCTTCCCCATGAGGCCTACCCACACCACCCTGCTGAGAAGGGCACCCACCCACCCTCCTGGCACTGTCCCACCTCCTTTCTCCACATCACTACTGCTTCTCTAACATGGCTAAAACATTTACAACTAGCTTTATTGTTCCCATTTCCTTCCACTAGAACAGAAGCTCCCAGAGGTCACAGGTCTCTGCTTGTTCACCAATCTATCTCCAGTGCCTAGAACAGTGCCTGGACCAACAAATAACTCACTAGTTCTTTGTTGGAGAAATGAATACATACTGATACAGTTTCAAGGAACTCAGAGTCTGGATACAGAACTCCAACGCCCAACAGAGCCAGCACAGTAATGAATCTTAACGAAACCTCATTTTTCTGTCCCCTACCCTCAGTTTTCCTGATTGTAGCTGAAACCTGGAAGACAAATGGCTCAACGCAGACTAGGGAAGGGCCCCATTCAGCCTGGAAGTGTGGTGTGACCTCCTCATGCCATGGAGCTGTCTCAAGCCTTGTGGCCAGCCCCTGTCCTTCTGAGTCATGCTGCAGGGTGGGCACAGAAAAGCCAGTGAGGGTCTGAGTCCCAGAGCTTCCTCTGCCGCCCCCCCCAACCACCCACTTTGCCTGCTCTGTTCTTCCCTGTTAACCCCTCCAGGATGTGGCAATGATTCTGGGAGTCCCTGGCCCTCCGCTGGCTGACTGCACCAGGCACCACCTCCTCGGTCCCCACCCTATGGGACACACATCGGTTGACTGTCCCCACCTTTTGAACTGGGAGAAAAGGAGAGGAAATTGTTTCTAAGAGGTCACCTGCTGGCAACAATGCCCTATGCTCGGCATCTGCAACATGCCGTACTCTGGATTTTCTTTAGAAGTGGACCAGAGCTAGCACACTCAATACTTCTGCAGGCAATAATGGCGTCTTGGAGCTCTAATTCTAGTGAGAGTTCACAGGATAGACCACAATAGCCATGCAAAAAGGGAAAACACACATCAAGTTTTAAGTCTTTGATGGGAACGCTTGCCACCACACCAATAAAGAGCCTTGATATTACAGGGTCTCTTTTTTTTTCCTGCTGTGTTCACAACCGCTTTCTCCCAGAGCCTATTATTACTTTCAGGAAGAAGAATGCGTGCACTTCAGAACCAGCATTGATTATCTGAGCTCCATGAGCAAGGAGGTCAGGGGCATGGGAAGACACAGCTGGAAGGGGAGCTACTCTGTCTAACGCATTCAATGTTTGGGCGCCTCAGCCACCATCTGATGAAAGCCCAGCTGGAGAGACAGCCATGCGGGAAAGAGAACCCTGCAGCAGCAACCAGAAGATCAGGCCAATTACTGATGTTCTGAATCTGCCAGCACAGAAGCCCAGAGAAGCAAGGCTGAGGCTTTTCTAGCTGCTAGCTCCACGTGCTGCACCCTAGCGGAGTCGTCTGTTATGCCCAGGGACAGCTACCAGGAGCGACAGGTGTCACGCTGAGAGCTGGTGGCTAACATTTTAGGTGTGTGTTCACTTTTTCAGATCCCAAAGAGAATCATCCAGAGGCCAACCCACCTGGGCAGACGAGAGTCTGGAATGTACAGAGATGGTTAACATCCTCATTTGGGGATAAGGCTGCCTATTCTGCCCCAGAATCCTCAGTCCCCACTGGGAAGTCACAGCCACCCAGCTATGAAAATACACGTTAACTGGTTAAGTGTTTGCACTTTGCAGAAGTTAAAGCTGGGGCCGGCTGAGTCACAGGGCCCAGAAAGTACACAGGGGCCTCAGACCACTGCCAATACATGGCCATGTTTCACAATAGTGCTGTCATCGTCCTCGCTAACACTGAGCCCCTTTACGCCTTTTGGGTCTGGCTGTAAGGCACTCCCGAGGAACACACTGTATTCATCAGTTCACAGACTGGCTAGCCAGTCCAAGAAGGTAGGTCCCAATAGGGGGTGCCGTGGTTATTCCACAGCCTCAGAAACTAAGACCATCATAACTACAGCATCTACCATTTAAGCACTTGATGTGTGCTAGGCTCCGGAATGAGCACTTCCCACTGCATTTAATCCTCATCACAAACCCAGGAGACAAGTTGCCGCTATTCGCATGTTAGAGGTGAGGAGACTGAGGCCGGCGGAGGTGGACTAACTTGCCCGAGGCCACACACCTGCCAAGCAAGGGGCCGGGCTGGGACCCAGGCAGTCCGGCTACACTCCACTAGACCTCTCCTGAGGCGGAACATGGCACAGCACCCCGAGCAGCCATTCCACCACCCCTTCTCCGGAGCCCTACCGCCAAGACAGAAGAGAAGGTGGCAGGCACATCAAGGTCGGACACTGAGGCTATTTCTGTTCTGAGAATCATTATGAACGTCACAAGAGACCGTGTGACTCGTTCACACCTCCCAAGTGTCTCCCTGTGAAGCGGAGATCGCCCAGACCCGGTCCCCTGAGTTCACAAGGGGACGAGAACCCAGGAAGGGCAGGGAGCACACCTTCCTCAGCACGCTGCATCCCCAGCCTCTCAGCACAGGCACATCAAGGGCAGCAGCTGAGGGAACAGATGCACCGATCTGAACGGAAGGCAACTATTCTGCAGAAACCCAGGAGGAAAAATATCTCTTTGAAAAAAAGATGCCCCAGGTACTGATGCACACACCATAATCTAATCTATATGTACAATATGCAAAAGTAATGAGATGGTAGCAGTTTCAGAATTAGTGTTCTCTTACTCTGTTTCCCAAGACGAGAAACTATCTGCTCGGCAATAGGATGATAGCAAGAATTATCCCTTAGCAGGAAACACAATTTCAATGTGCAGATGAATTTCAATTAGACAATTTTCTAACCATGCTGATGTGCTTTAAATGTAACCTTAGATTACAGTCCTTTCAAATAACTGTGCTCTCCCCTCTGTCTCTCTCCTCTTCAATTTTGGTTTGGTTTGGTGAAAGGTCTGCTGGTAAAAATGAAGCAATACCAGTAAATTATCTACAAATTACGGGAAAGAGAAAGTAGGTTAAAAAAGACCAAGAAACTTAAAACAAGTATGATCAAACCACATCCGAGTCAGACAGGAAACAATAGGAGACCGTTCTCACTCACAGGGAAGGAAGGTGAAGTTAACCGAGACTACCGTCAACCAAGTGGGAGAGCAGAGTCACCTTGTGCTCTTCCCGAATTTTAACTGTGGTTGCTAGAATACAACAGACTTCTGTGTTGCTCCCGGGAAAAGGCAATAACCAGAAGTAGAAAGCTGACACTTTCACTCTGGCTGGCAGTTCCTTCCACACTTGAAACAGTCTCATTTTCAGCTTAGGCACCCGCTACAATGGGTCGTGTGTTTCAACGGGGGGCAGGACCTTAGTCCCAGGAGAATGCCATCGGGAGAAAGACAGCAAAACACTCCCTCCAGTTACAGGGTTCAACTAAAGTGGGGATCCTAAACTGACAGATTGCTGGTAACTTTCTGCAATTTGCTTTTGTTAAAATTGTCAACCCCACGTATTAACATCAATATCTAGCTTGTGATCTCGTCCCATAGTTCTACAAGATGTTACCATTGGGGGAAGCTGGGTAAAGGGGACTGGGAATCTCTCTGTGTTACTTCTCACAATTGCATATGAATGTACAACCACCTCAGTGAAAACTTCCATTTCATAAAAACAACTGCAAACTCCAGAATCCCACCAATTTCTGGGTTCATCTCTTGGTTCACCAAGTCTAACTTCAGCCCCATAGTGAGTGTCTCATAGAGTCATTCCTTGGCAAGACCTTAGGAGTTATCTTGGAGATGTGAAATCATGCTACAAAAGGCAGCCCAAAGGGACCCAGGCTATCACATGTGGTTATGAGCGTAACGTAGTGCGAGTCAGCAGCGGGCTGGGTGGGTACTGGGCAAATGGAACAGAGAATGCAGGCTCCGTCCAAGGGGGCAGCTTCGGCAAAGCCACCTGCTAAACCATGGCACTATGGGGACCAGATCTTACGACTGTTCAAGAGAATTCAGACAGCTGGACTTTCATGCAAAACTTCCTAAATCTTAAATGTTGGCAATTAATACCATTTTCTTTTAAACACTGTGAGGGCCAAGTGAACAGGTCTGAGGGCCAGGCTGCAACCCATCAGGCCCCTTAGGCACTTTAAATATATTTTCTTCTCATCCTCGCCAAGAGTCCTGCAGAGTAGGGCTCGCTCTTCCTGCTTTCCAAACAGGCTGAGACAATGTGCCCCAGGTCACCCGGCTGGCCTGGGACTTGGCAGCGCTGACTGGGAGGCCCTGCTGACTGCTAACTCGGCATCCTGTTACTTGCATTCATTCAGCAAAAGCTGTTTAAGAAAGCTGCAGAGCAATACCTCCAGCTCCACGAACACTGAGTCAACTCCACATTTTCCTGAGCGAAGCCTCGTCATGAGGTGGACCACCAAGGAAAGTCTTTCCTGTTCAACACTTGTCAACCTCCGTCACCCTCAGCTGAAATCCTCTCGGCAAACTCCCACCCCTTCCCTTCAGAGCACTTCGAGGACTTGAGACAGGGAAGTTAGTGACCTATTTGACCAACGTCTGTCTTTCCTACTAGATGGAGGCTCCATTACGGCAGAGATTACTTACATTTTTGGATATCCCCAGAACTAACATGATGCCTGGTCCAAAGAAAGGGCTTAATAAACACTTGCTGAATGAATCAGTGAAGGGACAGGCCAGACAGGGGCAGTGAAAAGGCTCCATTCAAATTCAGCTGAATGAACGCTGCCACCACCACCAAGGACAGAAAGTTTCTGGGAACCTTTTCGGAGGCTCCAAATCCTCCACTGAATAGCAAACCAGCCCAGCCAAACCATTATGCACCGGAAAACCCAGAAAGGCAGGAGCCTCTTGTTATAGTGCTCCCTGCCGTTGAGGCCTTTCAGCAACAGGATCACATTCCACCCCACTCAGGGCAGCAGCAGCCTTTGACCTGTGAGGCCACTGCCCTGACAACCTGGCTGCAGAGATGGGACTCTTAGAAAACAAGCCTTTGTTCTGAGCACTCAACGTCATCTTAAACATCTGCCAAGCCCATGCTATGGCAGACATAATGACAGAGAAGATGCCTGCCCGTAAGCTTAGGGTGAGTAAGATCCTGTCTCTAGAGAAGGAAAAACTAGAAGCAAGGGCCTTCCAGGCAATGGGTCTGACAATGGCATAGGTACAGAGGCAGAAACACAGGGCATGCTGGGGGAAAAGCGGGCTGGACCATCATGAAGGCAGCCCTGGAGCACAGTTCACACAAGGGAAGGCAGAGAAGATAATCAGAGCTGGGAAAGCCTGGGCAGAAGGCCTCCTCATGGTCACCAGGTTGTTTTCCTTTAGTCATGGGCACAAAGTACAAACTCAAGCCTTCTTAAGGACCACAGACATGCTCTATCTGGGCCACAGTTCTTAACTTAAAAATTGGGATGTTTTTACATAAAAATGCAGAGGTGACCTGACATGCTGCTTCCCAAATTCCTGCAGAACTGTAGGCTGGGGTGGAACAGCAGACTGCTCACCACGGAAACATATGAGCTCCTATCTGCCACCGTCCCCACCATGCCCTGCCATTCTCACTCGGGCTCGCTTCATTCATAGATGTCCCCAGCCTAGCCACTGCAGATACATGTGCTTTCAAGTTTACAAGATCCTTTCCTACACAGTCTCTCATTCTGTCCCATAGATATGCAACCTGAGGCCCAGAGTGGTGTAATTTCAGGTTCACTAACACAGGTTCAACCAAACCTACGGTTAGGACATGACCCCAGATATCTGGGTTTGCATTTCAAGACTCTGATTAGGTCCCTGAATCCCAGACCAGCTTATGCATCATCACTGCTGTACGAGCAGAACACTGGATTCTGATTTTAGGGAAAGACACTCATTAACAAAATGAACTAGGGTTTCTTATCCAGGGTAAGAAGCAGTCTCAAAGCTAACAATGACTTACAGAAGTTCTCTGAACATCTTGCTCAGGCTTGGCATACATCTCAGACAGATCGCCGTTCAGAATGACCTCAGCTAATGAGTTCACCAGTGGTGCATGATGTATAATTAGGAAGACCTGATTAAAAAGAAGAAATGGGATTTGCATTAAAGTGTGCAATCTTTTACCCTCTTCCTTCCTCAATCTGAAACAACTGGGCTGGGCTACTGAAATTCCACATTAAGCAGCAATCACTGTGAGGCAACATTCAAAGAATGGGTCACATTTAGAAGAAATAAGTTACCGGTCTTCTCCCTGAGAGGTCTGCTCCTCCTTCAGACTGTTCCCTATTTGGCTGGCTGTTCTTTATCAGAAGAAATCACATTAAGGCGAGAATGTCTACCATGGCTGGTTAAAGCCAAATCTGGCTTAAATGGAGCAACATGGGAAAGGAACAACCAAACCAGCACACTCCTTCCTTTCCACAGGCATTTTTGTGTCAAATTCAATTATAATAACACTAGAAGGCACCGTCCCAATACCTTAGCCATATGGGAATGGGGCTGGTGCATCTTATTCCAGTCAAGGACTTGGCAAAGGGTGTGTTAGAGATTCCATCACTGGAACCAGCTCTGACCTCTGTCATGGGTTTCAGCACACTGGGATTTAAGGCAGCATTGACAGGTGTGGGAACTGTGGGGAACAAAAGCCACACGACCTGGGGTAAGGGGAGGCAAGAGGGGGAGTTATTGCTTAATGGGACCAGAGTTCCTGTTTGGACTGATGAAAAGGTTCTGGTAATGGATGGTGGTTATGGTAACACAGCACTATGAATGTAATTAATCATTAAAATTTTGGTTAAAATGCCAAATTTTGTTTTATATGTTACCACAATAAAATGTTTTTAAAAATAAAAAACAAAACAGTGCCCGGCACATAGAAAGTGCTCAATAAATACTAGCTATTATTAGTTTCAAAAAAAAAAAAAAATCAGTGGAAGGAAGGAAGGAAGGAGGGAAGGAGGGAGGGAGGGAGGGAAGGAAGGAAGGAAGGAAGGAAAGATGAGCCACACGAGCCAGAAATGGCTGCAGTCCTGCCAGAATGCCAACCTGGAAGGACTGTGCTGTCAGATGGCCCAGCTGCTCCACCCTCTTGCCCAATGTTAGGAATGGCTTGAGGAACCAAGGCATTCAAAACTGGCTTGCACCACCTCAGCAGGTGATCTCACTGCCCTCCCCCCTACGTGGGACCTGACTCCCAGGGGTGTAAGTCTCCCTGGCAACGCAGGATATGACTCATGAGGATAAGCCTGGACTGGACATCGTGGGATTGAGAACATTTTCTTGACCAAAAGGGGGATGCAAAATGAAACAAAATAAAGTTTCAGTGGCTGAGAGATTCTAAATTGAGTCGAGAGGTCACTCTGGTGGGCACTCTTATGCACTATATAGATAACCTTTTTTAGGTTTCAATGTACTGGAACAGACAGAAGTAAATACCTCAAACTGTCGAGCTCCAATCCAATAGCCTGGACTCCTGAAGACGACTGTGTAACAATGCAGCTTACAAGCGGTGACAGTGCAATTGTGAAAGCCTTGTAGACCACACTCCCTTTGTCTAGTGTATGGATGGATGGGTGGAGGGATGGGAACAGAAGCTGAATGGAGGATGCGGTGGGATGGGGGGAGATGATTTGGGTGTTCTTTTTTGCTTTTATTTTTTATTCTTGTTCTGGTTCTTTCCGATGTAGGGAAAATGTTCGGGAATGCATTGGGGTGATGAATGCATAACTCTATGATAATACTGTGAACAGTTGATTGTACACCATGGATGACTGTATGTTATGTGAATATATTTCAATAAAACTGAATTAAAAAAAAATGACTTGCAAAGTTGGCAAGTGTGGCAACACACCTGCTATTAGGTTTTGAATGCCTTGGTTCCTCAAGCCATTCCTAACATTGGGCAAGAGGGTGGAGCAGCTGGGCCATCTGACAGCACAGTCCTTCCAGGTTGGAATTCTGGCAGGACTGCAGCCGTTTCTGGCTCGTGTGGCTCATCCTTCCTTCCTTCCTTCCTTCCTTCCTTCCCTCCCTCCCTCCTTCCCTCCTTCCTTCCACTGATTTTTGTTTTTTGATTTTTTTTTTTTTTGGGTTTTAAAATATAAAGACAAGGCATAGACAGTGGGTGGTGCATCTACCCTCTGTATAAAAAGGGTGTGCACGTGCATGCATGTATGCATGCTCACGTTGGTTTTGCTTATATATGCACAGAACAGGTTTTCTCAACCTTGGCACTACTGATGTTTCGGGCCAGGTATTTCGCTGCTGTGGGGCCCATCCGTGCACTGCAGGCTGTTCAGCAGCATCCTGGCCACTACCCATTAGATGTCATAGCACCCCCCAACCCCCACCCCAGTCATGACAACCAAAACTGTCTCCGGACACAGCCAAATGTCCCCTAAAGAGTGAAACCACTCCAGATGAGACCTGGGATAGAATGTCTCTGGAAGGACACACAAGAATCCTATAACTGTAGTTGTCATTGGGGATAGAAACTAGGAGTGTGACCAGAAGTGGAAAGGAAACTTGACTATCACCTGTTTGAACTTTGAACTTTAAAACTTTATTTTAAAATATAGGTAAAAAAAAAAAAACATAACTATTGGTTGTTTCTGGGGCACAGGACAGGTGTCTGGGGCCCAGGGGTGAGAGGGAGCCTTGTCCCTAAATGTCATTTTGCCCTGTTCGATTGGGTGAATATACTGTTCAAAGAAAAATAAATACAATTCAAACTGGATAAAAGGTACAGGCAGAACAGTCAAATGTGGTGCCTGCCTAAAAAAGCACATCTGTTTTTAAGGTGCCAGGGAGCCCTCTGCCAGCACAGAGACAATACAGTTGGCGCTGATGAGTTCACCCGTGTTTGGGGCTGTGAGAGGCCGGCGTGATAAGGATGACTGTTCTCACCTTCAAAATCCCAAACCACTGAGTTCATTTATTCCTTCCACAAGTATTTAAATATTCATCATGCACCAGGTGTGAATGTTACCTTAATTGACCATTCATCTTTTATTCAGTCCATGAACATTCCATGAGCACCAACTAAGGCCCAGTGAACAAAGGGCAAGCGATGTGTGCCTGCAGACTCCCACACTCGGAGCTGGTTCCTGATGCTCTGACCAGGAAAAGGAGGAGGTGGGAGCAGGGGAGGTCAGACATGTAAGCGGAAACATGTGCAGACTCAATGAGTCAGGCCACGCTGTCCACACCATGCTCGCTTAGTTTCAGGAGGTCGACATCACCAGTTGCACTAAATTAACATTGTTAATGTGAATTATATTGGTTTTGTAGCTCAGCTTGTAAAATAATTTGTAAGTATGCTTTGATTATACAGTGATGTAGGGAGTTAAGGACAAGGAATTTATACCAGATTTTAGGGTGTTACCTAATTAGGCAATATTACAGTAAAACCAAGTAAAAAGGCAGGAGGAGGAAGGGCTTGGATCTTTTATCTTTAAAGGGGGTCTGTTGCTCAAGTCTGAGAAACACTGAATTGCCAACTATGCTTTCTGGGAGATGTTGAAATAATTAATTAGGTGCCTGAGCTACTACTAGTCTTTCATTGAGAAAACGGGAGAGAGGCATGGCCTGAGCCCGCTGCCCCTAGTTGCCAGTGCTGTGGGGCTTTGGTGGCCGTGCTCCTCGGACAGGACCCCACCATGCAGTGCTCTGAGAGCTGAAAGAGCCCTGAGGATGTTTTGCAAGGGATTCCTGTGGCTGAGCATCTGGCCTACCAAGTCCTGCCAGACTCCCAGAATCCCAAGCAGGAGATACTGGTGGATTTGTAAAGAGGCGGCAGAAAATGCTGCCAGGGGAGGCTGGGGTGTGCACCAAGCTCTGTGGCACAGAGGGGCATTCAGACTGAGCCACCCTGTGGCAGAGCTCTGAACAAACAGAGCTGCCGGAACAAGGCTCTGAGATGTGAATGGGGCTTGGGCCACATCCGGATCCTGATCCCCTCCCTACTAGGAGGAGGCCAAGCCTGAATCTCTCTTCTCAGGCCAACAGGAGACAGGAAGGGCCCAAAGATCCAGTTAGAAGGACATTCTCTGATCAAAGCAATAAATACCTGTGCCACTGCAGAAGTGGAAACAGCTCTGTCAAACGTTTGACTGTTTGACAGTCTAATGAGATGGCTTGACAGTCTGGACTGCTCTTAATAAAAATATTTTTAAAGTTATGTAACTGGGTCACCATGGAGTTTTTCCCTTCTTGTAAATATTACATAATTACAAGAAGGAAACACGCTTGCTTAAGGGGGGGAAGGCAGACAAATTGGCTCAAGTCACAAATCTGGAAGCTGAGGCTGCTACAAGGTACCTTCCAGAAGGTAAGAAATCTGGGAACTAGAACCACGACAAAAGCCTTAAAAAAGCGTCTTTGTTACAGGAAGTCTTTTTGCCTCAAGGCTGCTGTGTGTATGTACACACTGGGTCCTGCAGTTTGGGGCTAATTTCAAAATGCTGAGAATAAAATGCACACAATCCACATTCCCAGGGTAATTAGCTGTTTTGGAAACCTTGGTCCCCACTGTAAAAATCAACTACATGAGGGCCAGGTTTGATTTCTTTTCGTTTTTCTTTAAACCTCCATTCCCCACCATGAAGGAGATGAACATCAGCTCCTGTCAGTGTCTGGATAACAGAATCCCCCTCTCATTTTATTGACATTGTATTTCGAGCTGGGGGCACTGAGAGAAGACAGGCAATGCAGCCTGGGGAAGTTCTGAAAGACAGCAGTGTCACAAATATGGTGGGGACACGGGCGAGCGATAGGACATACCTGTGACAGAAGGTAGAGAGAGACGGGCAGGCTGATTTTCGGTCGTTCTCCTCCCTAGTGAAGGTTAGGGGGAAAGAGAGAGAGGGAAATCTAAGTCACACAAGTGAGCCACACAAAATGGCTGAAGTCAAAAGCCATCTGCTAAAAGAGAGGCTTCCTGTCCCGATGACTTCCTCCATGACCCTAAAGCTGCCCTTCCCCTGGTGCTACTCAGAAGTCCGCTTTGCAAAATACATTTGCAACCTAATCCTATTTAATTCCGTTTACAAGACCACTCTTTCTTCACCTGAGAAATCTTTCAGTTTAGTCACGGATTAGAAGCTGGATCCAAGAGGAAAAACTTGCTCCTTAAATTACCAAGAATGTTAATTTCCCCCAGCTGGGCCACTGAAAGCCCCAGCCCCAGGAGGGCTGTTCTCGGGGAGGGGCTTTCAAAACTGGGGATACAGGGGAAGGTTTGCAGCACTCTGGCCTAGAAAAAGCCCCTCATATGTACCAAGCTTCCCTGTGTCCAAGTAACTGTGAGAGAGATCTTCTGGATCCTTGTTTTGCAGCCAAACAGGCTCAGAGAGGTTAACTGCCTTGTCTGAGGCCTCACAGCCGGAAAAGGGAAGACCGAGTTTGAATCCAGATCTGAAAGCTCCAATTCCTGTACTTTTTCTATGCCCCAAATAGCTGCCTCTAGTAGATACAGTTAGGGTTGCAATTTTCTCTACTTATTCTGAGTGAGAATCCCCATGTTCTGCCTCTGAAAAGAAAACCCAGCCTCCTGGGACAATCTGTACAGGTAGAAGCCCCTCCAGGAGAACCAGCTGGCTGTGCACTGCCCTTCTGTGGGCCTCTGTTCTCCTGCCTGCCTGTTTGCCCTGGGAGGGGCTGGGCAGAGGACTCCCTGCCCTGAAGTATTATTTCCCATAGGGGGAGATGAGAACCACCAGCACAGAATCACCTGGGGAGCAGGTGAAATATGCAGGTTCCCTGGTCTCACCCCACCACACATCGGCCAGAGCCCCTAAAAGTGGGGAGAGGAGCCTGAGAACATGCATGTCAGCAAGCACTGTCCACAGGAAGGATCCAGAGGCCTGCTGGCCAGGAACGATCCCTGCCTGGGGACCTTTCCAGTCCTCCCCTGCAAGTTCTGTTGCTGTCTGGCCCTTCTCCAAATCGATTAGCTCTGGTGACTCACAGAAAAAGTTGCCGGGGAAGGGAAGTCCTCAAGTGAAGGATGCATAGAAACTAAAAAGCTAACTCTACAAGGTTTTCTGTTTCCTTCTCAAGTCAGTAATCTTCTTTTCTTTCTCTTTTACACACATACACCCTCACCCTCACACTCACTCACACAGGAAGAGAAAAGGAGAACTAGTGTGCTTTGAAAGAACTCTCCCTCAGGCACCCAGCCTTGGTCCCTTGCAAGGCTCAGCTGGGTCCCGGGTGACTGTCCTCCCGGCCCGGGCTTGCCCCCTGGGGAAGCTGACCCCTGTGGAGCAAGGGGTCCAGGCCCCACAGGCCCACCTTGTCCTGGTTCTCCAGTGAGTACACGTAGAGGGGCAGGAAGAGCCGGTTGAGCAGGTGGTCTGTGAGCACATCGTTGAGGAACTCGCAGTTGATGATGAGGATGTCGTTGAGATAGTGCAGGTGGTCCAGGTGCTCGGCCACCAGGTCGCTCAGTTTCCCCCGATTCCGGTGCCTGCCAGGAGAGACCACCTCAGCCTGGAAGCCAAGGCCTGGGGCCCTCAGGCCCAAACGCAGCAGCCCGAGACTGAGGGCACAGGGTCTTCATTCTACAAATATTCAAGTGAGTCTCAAGGGACATCTAACCTGGCCCCTACTGGGAAGAAACACAAAGAGACAACTGGGAGGGCTTCTGGGGATCCACCCGATGGAGGCCTCAGTACAACTCATACCCCGGCCACCACCACAGCTAAGCTATTAGCAAGCCATTTCACAACAGCAGCCACTGGTCAACGTGGGAAGATCCCCCAGCTCCCAAGATAAGCAATATTAATGTAGCAACAAATCCTCTCTAATTAAAATGCCCCAAGGAGTTCTGCAGAGTGAAGCAGGCCTCAGCAGCCGCGCCCTTCCCACCGGCCCCAACCACCCCCCCACCCCCCCACCCCCGCCACCCCGGCCCCCACCCTGCCCTGAGGTCTGACCCTTGCAGTTAAGCACAGGCTGAGTGGGAAACTGGGGTGAATCCACCCCACACTTCAAAAGAAAAGGATCCCCAGAACGACCAGCACTGTCACCACCCCAAAAGTGTTTCTCCTACAGAGAGCAATCTAGCTAAGGTAAGACTTTATTTTATATTATCATTATTACTCAAGTAATGGATAGGCATTTTAGAAAATAGAAAATTGACTAAAAAATGAAAAGCAAAAAAATGAATATCTCCTATAATCCCACTACTAAGAGAAAACTACTGTTAACATTTTGGTTCTTACAATCCTACAATCTGTTTTTATACATTTAAATTCTTTCCTTACAGTCATCTGCAAAACTCATGTGTTATATATCTATCCATCTAATTATACATACTTTAAAAAAATAAGAAAAAAACAGAATCAATGTTGCTTCTTTAATGTAAGTTTAAATAATTCTTCCTCTATTAAATTTTAATAAAATATTTAGTAAAGACAGCAAATACATATTATAAATCCTAATAATACAAGTACCTGTGAATCCACTATGCCAACACTATATATAATGTTTTGTAACTTGTTCCCCATTTAATGAGATATTGTGGAATTTCTTCTCTATTGGGATGCTGAATGCACCTCATTTTGTTAAAACTTTTACTTAAAAAAATATCTTATTAAAATAACATACGCAGATGGATACAGAAACCAAATACAGCAGCTTCTTGCCACCCCTTCCCACTCTATAGAGAAGGCAGGTTTTAACTCTATTACTTGGTTTCTGCAAATGGTTCCTCCTCTATTTCTAAAAAATCTGCAGGGACTCTATTTTGTGATTGATCCATTTTACATATTATCTGTGGACCTCTTTGTGCTCCTTCCACCCCTATTTCCTCAATAATTTCCAATATTTGCTGTTGACATTATAACTGTTCGCTGCAGAGCAAAATAGAAAACTATATCATTTCCTTCCTTGCATAACTTTTTGTTCTGTCTGGAGTTAAGTGCCTCATTATGTTTTACATCCATGATTTTCCATATCCATAGGGGTCCTGATTTTTCCCAAATGCTCCATCAGAGCTGCCATCTACTGATCCTTACTTGTTTCCCAATATCAGATCTAATACTCGATCTAGCTCCTTCCTCCCCACCCAGGAGACCTCCTTCCTGGGTCCTTCATAGTCCTGACCACACTGGGGTGTGCCTCTCACCAGATGTGTGCAAATCTGTCACTCTGGGGCACAGGATTCTAACCAAGGGCAATTATGCCTGGAAAGGGACAGGTGGCAATGTCTGGAGGCACCTTGGATTGTCACAAATGGGGGGTGGGGTGTGCTACTGGCATCTAGCGGGTAGAGGCCAGGGGACGCTGTTAAACATCCTACAATGCAGGGGACAGCCCCTGACAACAAAAGACTATTGAGCCCCGAACGTTAACAGTGTCAAGGGTGAGAAATCCCATTCTGGGGCTTCTGTTCATTACTCCAGGGTGAAAACCACCACCTTAATCTTTTTTTTTTTTTTTTTAACAGCTTTATTGAGACTTAATTCACATACCATAAAATTCACCCACTTAACGTAGGCAATTTAACTGTTTTTAGTATATTCACAGTTGTGCAACCATCACCACAATCAACTTTAGAACATTTTCATCATCCTCCCCCAAAATCCATATACTCATTAGCAAATGATTGCTCTCCATTTCCACACAACCCCCCATCCCCACCCTCTTCAGCCCCCAGGAGCTACTTATCTAAATCTGTCTCTACGGATTTGCCTATTCTGGATATTTCATATAAGAGGAATCATACAATACTGGTCCTTTGGGGCTGCCTACTCTCACTTAACATGTTTTCAAGGTTCATCCATGTTGTAGCATGTATCAGTTCTCCATTCCTTTTTATGGGTGAATAAATTCCAACATATAGATATACCACATCTTCTTTATTCATTCATGAGTTGATGGATCATCTTAATCTTTTTTTACCAGCTACCTAGCACCTCTGTCTATGGGTGTCTGAATTGATTTACTCTATTCCCCTTCTGTGAAGCAGCCGAGTTGTTTCCAACGTTCCACTGTCTTCACAGGTGGGCAGAATCTTTTAGATTACGGAAGTCCACCCTCTGCCTATAAATAGGCAGATAAGTTTGGTTTTAGTGTTTCCTTCTCCTCAATGATAAATGAATTTTCCCTGAAATCTACCCCCCCCCCCCCCCACTCTACCCAGTGAGCACCAGGGAGAGACACTTACTCCTCATCAGTCTGCACACAGTTATCAAGTTCAATCACGTGGCTCCCGATGAACCAGACCAAATTGGAGAAGTAGGGAACTGCAGTTTTATCTCTGATATAGTGCAGCATGGCCTGGTTATCCACTGAGAAAATTCACAAAAGAAAAGAAAAAAGTCAAGCTACCGAAAATCACTTGGGGGGAATTAAAAAAAAAAAAAACAAAAAACATATACACACAATGAAAAAGCCCTCTACTATCATCCTGAATCTTTTCTGTCTTTCCCAGAAATACTTGAAAATATTTATCTTATTCATAAAATTGTATTCATCAAGGAAGTTCTTATGCTATTTTTAGAAATAGTCAAATAAATTGGGCTAAACATCTAAAGTGCACTTAAGAGCCTACTTCTCAGCACAGCTTTTAGCTAGCCTACAGTGAAATCTACCATTCTCAAGCAAGCTTCCTGGATTTGCATGTAAGGATAAGTTAAGAAAGCAGAAAACCAGAGGTTAATAACTTACATGACACTGCAATAAGGAACACGGGAATCGTCATTGAAGGAAAGGCAAAAAACAGACAACAGTTAATAGGGTTAGGAACTGGGATGGTGAGACTTTTTGCAGAGGGATAGAGACTGAGGGCAGGAGGCATCTAAATCTAAAGATACAGGTTAGGAGAGAACAAGAGAAAACAGAACAGGATGCAGAGCCTCGGCTTGGACCAAGTCGCAAACTCAGAAGCCTGCCAGGTAAACTGGGGGACACAGGCCTCGGTTCCCAAGTGGCCACAGCTTCTCAGCACCAGCTTCCCAGGGTCTTACAGGACTGTGGGCCCAGAGTTACCAGATCTACACATCTTCAAGTCAGAAATCTACACTTTTAAACAAGATCTCCCCATTTTTAAGTATTGGCAACCAAATATGTTTCTTTTCAAAAACCAGCAAAGTCAATGAAAACCCGTCTGCAGGCCAGATTTGGCCCTCAGGCCCACAGTTTGTGACCTCCATATTGGCCCAACTGGGCTGGTAGAAAGGCTCTTAAATTTAACGCAATCCCAGAACTAGACTGGAGGGCCCGAGGCCTTCCCACCCCCCTCCCCCAATTACTGTCACCTAATAACATCCCTACACTTGATGTTCAAAGTTCTTTGATCCCTGGGAAAACGGAGTCCCAGCTCAAGTGACTGTTGGGAAAATAACCCCAGCCTTAGGCAGAGAACTTCCAGGGCATCCAGCCTTTGTGCTAGCATGGCTTCCTCCGGCCGGCACTTTTTGAGCTTTAAGCATATCTTAAAACAGGAGGAATTTGGTAGTGCTAAGCTTTGCAGCCGGCTGAGACAATATTGCCCCCTGCTGTTTATGACATGAACTGCCTTTATATGTTTCTTGACAGATAAATATCCCCTAGCTGTACAAGCCAAAACACAAAAATTAAAACCCAACATTTAAAAGACAACTCTGCTTTTACAACATGGTCACTCCAATCCCACATGTGCCTCTTTAAGGCCATGACGATGCTCATCTCTCAACACTCAACAAGACCTGAACCTGCACGGACTGAGTATACACAGTTGTCGTTGGTGCAAAAATAGATGTAGGGGGCCAACTAAATGTTCGACAAGCACAAGCCTTCCATGGGGCAAGGAATCATGACTTATAATAAATTAGCTCCCTAGTTCCTTCCTGAGAATCATACGCAGAGATGCAGGAGAGTGGGCACTTGTTGCCAAGTCAGAAATCAGATGAGGCATGAGCTCGTAGGGAAACTTACCTTTGTAGACATTCAAAGTTATGGTTCTTACAGCAATTCTAACCATGCTTTCAGGGTGGTTAAAAAATTTGATGGCTTCTGTATATAGGGCAAAGTCATTAGTGTGCTGAAACACAAAGAATAGAAAAGAGTTACAAACCCATGAGGCCGGCCTGCCTCCTACTCTAGCTTTCTGAATTCTATCAGACAAAGAAATATCACCAAGGTGAACCTTAAGGCAGTGGCTGATTCCCAGTGGGGAAGGAGGGATGAGGGACTACAGATTCAGAGAAAATAGAAAGGGGTCCACAACCTGAGTTAAAAGAACTGATCTTGGCTACTGTCAGACCTGGATTCATAACTACCACTTCTTAGCTGTGTGATGTAATCTTTCTATGCCTCAGTTTCCTCATCTACGAAATGGGGATGCACCTACTGCATGGTTGCTAGGATTAAATGAGATCATTTCAGGTACAATGCTTACCATGATGCCTGATGCCCAAGAGCCCTCAATAGCAACGCTTGCTGTTTTTATTAGATGCTGCCTAAATAATAAAAACCAAATTTAAAGTTTTACTAAATTCAGAGTCTCCTTCAGCTATTATATACTTCACCAGTTGGAAACAGTAAAAGCGCCAACAGTTTCATGGAGGAAGAGGCCCAGGCATCTTCTGATATTAAAAAGGGATACCCCAAACGGATCAAAACAGTTGAGAACCACAAATATCCACGATCCAAGCCCCAGGAAAAAAGTGCCTCGGGACCCCGCTCTGCTGTCCTCTTGTGGCTGGTTTTCCCACGTGGCTCTCGGACCAGCTGGGAGGCCTGAAGCTTTGAGGGCACCCACAGGCCCCGAGAGGCAGTGGGGACCTGGCTGCAGGGAATGCAGGCTCAAGGCAAAGACTGCCCAGTGGGGAAAAGCCACCTGGAGGACTAGACGTGTGCACTTCACAAGTGGTACCTACTTCCTGATCCTGACACTCCTCTGAGGGCCGGCAGGATGTTATCCAGAGCCAGCACTCTGGCCCCAGAATCCCAGGGTTGTGCCCTCCTAGCCTGGCGGACTGAAGCCCAGCTGCACCCGAATGGAGGCAGCACTGAGCCACCTCTCTGGTCTGAACTTGGCGGGTGGGTTTCCCCCAATCTGGGAGAGCCTCTGGGAGAGTGCTACCATCATCCTTTGTTCCCTAGACAGATTTACTTAGCACCTATGTGCCACACAATGTTAATTTTTTAACTGCCACATTTTGTAGTTGAAAGCTAGTATTTCTTCTCTTTGAAGCCAGCTCTTCCCTTACTAATCTAAAAAAATAAAACAAGGTCCAGGGTGTTTTATGGGGACAGCTGGATGGATTGTGCCCCGAGGTATGTTTGGGAACATGGTCTGACTTCAAGCACAGGCTGCACAGCATTCGTAACCACCGATGAGAAGATACCTGCCATGCAAACAGCATGTAGCTGTGTGGTAGCCAGCCTCCATTACGGTCCCCAAACAGCCTCCCACCTCTGCTCACACACTTGTGTCTCCTCTCCCACATGTGTGACCAGGTTCGGGTGGAAGGGATAGTATGTGACTTCCAAGGCCAGGCCACAAAGGGCATGCCAGCTTGCTTTGGGTCTCCTGGATCACCTGCTCTGGGGGAAGGACACTCATGCAGTACTGCGGAGAGGCACACTTGGAGAAGAACAAGGCCTCCTGTCAAGAGCCAGCACCAACTGGCCAGCCATGTGAGTGAGGGACCTGGGAAGCAGATCCTCCAAATGCAATCCAGTCTTTGGATGACTGCAGCCTCATGAGGTACTGAGGCAGAACTGCCCTGTCAGGCAGCTCCCACATTCCTGACACACTATGAGAGAAATGTGAGGCAATTCTGACCAGGGAGACACGAGAGGAAATATTCTGGGAGGCTTCTGGGAAAGTCTTTTTGGAAGTTAAAAAGGGACATAAAAGGGAAGTGATTTCATCAGTTTTTCAGCTGTGGCAGGTGAGTAGTGATGTTTGGAGCTGCAGCAGCCATCCTGAGACCATGAGGCTCAGGCATGAGGACAAATGTCAACTATACAATCAGCAGAGCAAGAAGCCAGCAGAGCCTTGGACCTTGAGGTGGTTGAGCCACAGGATGAGCCAGCCCCAGGACAGCCAACATCTGCACTTTTTGGTATGTGAGATAAATAGTTCTTAGTGTTCAAACTCCTTATAATGGTTTATACGTGCACCAGGATGAGAGCAGCAGCAATTTATTTATTTAAGTGATTAAATAATCCTCCCAAGGAGTAGCAGGGATGTTACTTTAGTAAAGAATAGCAATGGGAACTTTTTAGGGAATCAGGTACATACTAGATGCTTGCAGACATCACCTCATTTAATTCAATCCCTGAAAAACCCTTTGAGAGATACATTTTCATGCCAATTCCCTACATGAGGAAAGTGAGGCTCAGAGAAGACTTGGACGTCCCTCAGGTCACACAGCAGGGAAGTAGCAAAGCCAGGCCTGGCTCGAGTTCGTTCTTCCCATAGGGTGACACTACTCCAAGTCACCATCCAGGCACCTCTCCTCCCTGTCAGGTATAATGTGCTCAGGTGGCACAAATTGAGCTTTACATGCAAATTAGAAAAAAAAATCTGTTGCGTTAAAAAAAAACAAAAACAAAAAACGCTTGCCAAGGTCAAACAATGCTGCTATGAAAATCATGAAACCACGAATGGGTGAATAAATACTTTGTAAACAGACACGAGGCCACCCAGACCTAAGGCGCCCCTGGAAAGGGTTAGCTTTACACCCAAAGGTGGCCCTCTGGCAGTTACTTACCTCATTGTAAAAGAAATGGACAGTGTGGTTGTTTAGTTTTAATGACAGTGTTTTCAGGAACGATATATAATATGCCATAATCTCCTCGTCGGAAAAGTCAAACTTATGGACAATGATAGAATTTACATAGTTATTAGAGAGCAAATAATCTAGAGGGAGAAAAAAACAGAAAGCAAAACAGACAGGTTAACTCATGCTGGAGGCAAAGACAAGCAAAGAAAGTCCAGTAACAATCATTACTCAAACCAGTTAAGCTTCTGGGTTGTTAGGATTCAACAAGTTAACTGGGAGAAGCTTAACTTTTAGCCAGCAAAGGAATCATCTAGGCATAGTCACCAAAAGTTCAAAGGCAATGTCAAAGGCCCTGCCCTTCCCTCCCATAACAAATAGAAAAAGCACAGCTGGCTAAGTTCAACATGGAGTCAGGGATGGGGAAGATTCGATGGTAAGGGGACATTTCTACAAACTGCCCTCAGGTGAGGGTAAAAAGCACTGTATTCTATAAAAAGCTGCCCTGTTTTGCGAGCAAAAATCCCATCACTATCCCTGAATGCCACAGAGGGCTACATGTGTGCTTTTTCTCTCCCTATATAGCAACGTAATTTCATAAAGGCCACTGTATGCTGAACCATGCCATGTGCCAGCACTCGGGCGAGTGCTTTCCATTCTAGTTAATCATCAGAGCAGGTCTGAGGGCCCTGGGCCAACTGGCATGCATACTTACTACCTTAGGAGCAGGCACCCCAACTCCACCCCTGGGTCCCATGGAAATGCAGGCTTAGTGGGCAAGAACTTGAAACTGTGAGAGAAGCCAGAAAACAGATCTTATTGCTGCATCTCCTGATTTTGAAATCTTGGCCACAAGATGAACAAGCTTTTATAACTGTGCTGCCCAACAAAAACAGGTCCATAGGCCACCTGCAGCCAGGGGGCCAGCAGTTTGCAATCTTGGTTTCAGGCCTTTGCTGGATATATTCTCCTGAGTCCTCACCAGCCACCCTGCAGAGCAGGAGCTGCTGCCCCTAGTGCCTGTCTGTAAGCGCTGCACCAGCCCACCTGCCTCCCCTCAAATGGTTAAAGGCAGAGGGTGACCAACGCCGGCAAGTAAAGGCAGATACCTGAGGCCTGGGAACCTCGCAACTCAAGTGTGGGCCTCAGAGCTGCAGCACAGCATCACCTGGAGCTCGTTGGACCTGAAGCATCTTGGCCCCAAGTCGGAATCTCTGGGCTGGGCCCAGCAGCCTGTGTTTTCACAAGCCCTGCAGGGGCTCCCTGTGCCTGTGCATGCTGGGGAAGCCGTGGACACACTGCCTGTGTCCATACCATGCCTCTTCCAGGTCCTAGCTATGTGACCTCGGGCAGGCTGTTTAACCCCATTCCTCAGTCTCCTTGTCCAAAATATGGAACAGTGGTATCTTCCTCACAGGGCTGCTGTCAGGACAAGACTGGGCACATGGTAAGCACTCAATCACGTTAGCTGTCAGTCTTATTATTATTCCTATTACTTAGAGATTTGTAACCTCCACAACCATATCCCCAGGACTGACCACTCAGGTGACTGGGAAAGAAGCCAATAAGCTTTTTAGGGCCAGAGAGGTGCCTAACTCAGGCCAAGGTATTACTGAGAAGGCTACTTGGGATCAGATCACCATAAACAACACAAAGGGCCAGTCAGGAGCGGGGCAGTGTAAGAGGCCCACAGCCAGGTCCTCCCCGGAAGTCGGCCATCAGGGCAAGCCTGCCGCATCCAGAAAACTGCACAGGGTGTTATTCTCCAAATAGGCTTGCAGGCCATGAGGGCTGCAGTCTCAGAAAAATGCTTTTCAAAAGCTCCTGATTATAACAATTCCTGGGGCACTTGGTAGATAACAATTCCTGGGGCACTTGGTAGAAGGCAGATCTGCAGGCCTGCTCCTAGAGAGGAGTCAGTGGTCTGGGGTGGGATCTAAGAATCTTAATGCTTTTAAAAATGAGGATATCTAAATTACAAATCTTAAGTGTACAGTTTGATATACGTAGAAATTTACATATATCTTAAGTACATATCCATATGTGTGTATATATACATGCAGACATACATACACTTATACACAGTCGATTCCTGCTATTCAACTAGTTATGGTCTATAAAGTCACCACCAACACTGATTAACGAATACTAAAATTTTGTTCCTCGGGGAAATACAAGGGTAGGTTCCTGTGAGTCTCTTGTCAACTGATCAATACATAACCTTGTTTCGAAAGACACCTTATTAAATAAATATTGTTGATTCATTGACACTGCACTCACAGCCAGCGGCACTTTAACTCAGGCCTGGTTGAAGCTCACCTAGCACACAGCCTTCCTGAGCTTAGGAACACTTCCTGGGCTTCAGCACTACTCTTGGGGGATCTTTTAAACAGTGTAAACACCAACAAAAAGCACAAAACCGTGAAATACCTGGCACTAAATACACTGTGAAAAAGACACTTGTTTACAGATAGAGAGCTGAAACAAGAAGGCAGCGTGTCACCTTGTTCAGCCTCAGCTGGGAGTGTGCTCATTGGGCAAGCAAAATTTTCCCCACTTTTCACATGACTGTGTATGACTGTGAAGGTACTAGATGTATTGATTGTGGGGTTACAAATAAATTTTAGCAACTAGGAAAATAGCAAAAAATTCAGAATAAATGAATAATGAGGATCGACTCTGTGTGTGTGTGTGTGTGTGTGTGTGTGTATGCCTATGTCTCCCACAAATCTAAAGTGTCCAGCCTGATGAATTTTTACATACACGCCCTCTGTGTAAGCACCACCCAGATCAGAAACGGCACATTTCCAGCTCCCCAGAAGGCTCCCTCATGCCTCTGTCCAGTCAATACCCCCATCCCAAAAGCAACCTATCTGACTTTCTATCACTTAGATTTGTTTTGCCTGCTCTTGAGCTTCATATAAATGAAATCATCTGTATGCATGCTTCTTGTGCCTGGCTCTTTTGCTCATCACTGTGTCAAAGAGTTATCCGTGTTGTTCATTCCTTTTTTTTTTGCTATGTAGCAGACCATTCTTTGAAGAGTCTACAATTTATTTGTCTACCCAGAATCTTAACTTGTAACAAGCAGCCAGGTAATTCCGATGCCCAGAGCATTTCCTTTATGTCCGTGTCAACGTGGCTGTGGTTGGGGATAATGGAGGTGGGGGAATGGCAGGAGAAGGGGATGGTGGGATGTTTTGTTGAGCCTGGTTGTGGCTGGTTAGTGGCTTCCATAGGTACAGACACCCGTGCTGGCTGCTGCAGTGTCAGATCTGCAAACTTGAGCCTCTCAGCTGCATTCTGGAGCTGAAGAGCCACATGGTCCATTCACTCCCCAGCAGGGACTTTTCCAGGGACTCCAAAAGGTGACTCTGTGGTGGTGGAGTCACCATGGGGGCAGTGGAGGTGCCTCTATTATTTGGCTGGGATTTTTCTACTACCCCCTCACTCTGTGGCTGACTTCCTGTGGTCTCTTTTTATAATAAACCCAGGAGTCTATAAGTAATCTCGGTCTCTTGGGCCTTCTGTCAGTTAGATCATCAAAGCCAACAGACAACAGGTGCCCATTCGTGAAATGGCTGTTTGTAATAGCGAAAAACTGGAAACCACCTAAATGCCCATCGGTCAGGTTAGATAAATACGGTATAGCAAGATATAGCTCATAAACCAAACTAGGCAGAGATAAATAAATGGACAATGAAAAGATCTCAGATGCAATGGTAAGTTGGGAAAAAATAAAGCAAAGTGAACTTGTTATGTGTACATAGAACTGTTAAGGTGAGATTATACAGAACTTTCACTTTCTATATTTTTGCGGTTTGATTTTTTTAATGATTTTTTTTTTCTATAATTAGAAAAAAAAATTTTTAAGTCACCTATCCTTCTCACCCCCTACAAATCCAAATACAAGTTTTGTAAACTGATTTCTGCCCCTTTTGCAGGGCATACAAAAGTGCTCTGTTGGACGCTCTGTTTCCGATGCCAACGGGCATCAGAAACCCTTACTAGCCAGAATTTTTGATGGCATGGACCCCAATCTTTAATCCAGTCACCCTGAGTCTGGCTGGGCTTAGAAAAGGTGTATCAGAGAACAGACATTTGGGGGAACACTGGATTTTAATGATAAAACCAACATTACTGGACACTTCCTGGCTGCCAGACACTATCACATTTAATCCTCAAACGTTTAATCCTGTACTCCACAGGCACCATGATTAGCTCCACTCTACAGATGCAGCCCCACAGCTGGGCGAGCCAACTCCCCAGAGCAAACTCGGAGAGTGACAGGGAGTATGTGACTGAACTGGGCCTTGTACCCAGCTCGGTCTGATCTCGGGCCTTTGCCACTGAGCTGGATCTTACTCTCTCAGAGTGTTCAAAAACCACGCTCACTTCCTACTGGGTAACAGGAGCTACTAACAAGGGACACCACTTAGGGAGATGTGTCAACTCATCTTTCCTGGAAATTTTAAGGAAAGTCTCCTGAGACAGCAGCGCCATCTAGTGGCTCCTTCGCAGAGGCACAACTCAGCAGCTCTTTCCTGCCTCTCCCTCCTTCCCCAAGGAGGGCCACCATCACCACCTCCTTCCACCCACTAGAATCGTTTGTTTGAACCTGTCTTGTGGACCTGTTTTTGCTATAAACATTCAGAGCCTGCTTTTTCTATAGACATTCAGCCACTTATCTCTCCCTACTTCTTGTGGGCCTGGGGCTTGGTTTAATAATCTTGGAATAAAGCTAGTGGGCAAGCACAGAGGATTAGGAGCTAAACCAGGGTCTCTTAACCTTGGCAATATTAACAATTGGGGCTAGATAGTTCTTTGTTGTGAGGGCCTTCCTGTGCATTGCAGGATAGTGAGCAGCAACCCTGGTGTCTTCCCACCAGATGCCAGTAGCACTCCCTCCACCCCAACTGTGACAACAAAAATGTCTCCAGACACTGAGTCATGTCCCCTGGAGGGCACAATCACTCCTAATTGAGAACCACTGAGCTAAACTCACCTCAGCTGAAACCCCTTCTCTATTCAGGCTTTGCTAGTGCCGTCACCTTGGGGCAGGGACTCTCTCAGCATTAAATTGAGGGTACCAACAGCACCTGCCTCTCAGAGGTGGTCGTCACTGATGAAACTGGGGCTTAATAAGGGCAGGTAATAAGGTCAGAGGCACACACTTGCTGGTCAGGGAGCCAGGACTGAAGCTGGTGTCAGTGCCAAAGCCCACACCCTGTATGCTTTTTGGTCAAGGTCTTCCTTCCCGATTCTTCTAATGCTTATGCCATTGGTTGATTACTCAGTGGCCCCACTTCTTTCATGACAAGCTATAAAAAAGAAATGCAAACATCCCCAGAGTCATCCAGAAGAGGTGAGCCCTCTCGTAGCCCTTCACAGTGCCCCACCATGCAGAGACATGAGCCGTTAAGCACAGGCAGACAGCAACATGAAAACGAAGCAAAACTACATGCTCAGCCGTTTGGAGTCAATTATCAAGGGATACAGCCTTACAGAGTGAGGTCTCATGACTGATATTCTCAAAGAGGATGTTCAAGGTCTGCAGCAGCTGAACGCACACGTAGCGGCCCGATTTCTGCCGCAGGATGTTCAGGAAGAAAACAAACATGTTCTTCTCCAGGAAGAAGCTGGGGAGAGAATGAAAAAGTGTCACGTGGAAATCCAGTGATTCTCTGGTTACATACCCAGCACACCCACGCAGACCCCAGCCCCAAAGGTATCCACAGAACAACCAGACCATGCCTCATGCGTGCCCTCGGCTGCCACAAGGCTGTCTTCCATAAAGGCTAAAACACATCCTTCCAAGCTCTCATCCCAAGATACGAGGACAGTGCTGATTCTAGGAAGCAGTGAACTTGATCGCCAACAGAATGGGAAAGCTCTGTACCTACTAAATGCTGACATAGTAATCTACATTTGTAAACTGCACAAACAGCATTTCTCCATCGAATATTTTATATCCTTAGTTTTCCTTACTAAGTCTCTTTCTTTGTTATCCATATCTTTGTGTGTTATTAAAAAAAAAAAACAACTGGAATTCCTTGCAAAGGGGTGAGATAATGTTGAATATGAAGGGGTTTGGGTTTCCAAATTGTGAAGTTTGTAGTTTCCATAGAAGGCAATATGAAGGTGGTGACACGGTGGTGGGACCCTAAGCAGTCTCCAAGTTTGCCTCTACCTTTCTTGTTTTGGACACTACACTTGTCTGCATCAGCCTGGGAAGCACTGGCTTTTGGGGGTACTCACTGACTCTTTCAATCTTGGGAAAGAAACAAAGTCCCTAATGCCTTTTTTTAAAAAGGAAGAAAATAATGCTTCTAGTTGGGTGCTCTCTGTCTTCAAGCTAAGACCTGATGACCTCTTAGGACACAGAAAAAAATTCTTGTGTCTGCTAGCTGTCTTAGTTTTGGGGTCTCTCCCGCTTCATCTGCCAGTTCCAGGATGGCACGTTCATGCATCTGATCAGCACTTGCTCACTGCTGCATCATTTCTGTTTGAATCCATGAAAGGGTAAATGAATGAATAAACATGACCTAGAAAAGATCCCTAAAATTTTTTCCAACCCTGATTCTGGGAGACTGTTTGCCTACAAATGCCATGCACACTGATCCCTAGCATGTTTATATGTTTATCCCTAGCACCTTAACCAAGTGACCTTTGCTTCTGGCTGTATAAACCAGAGACTCCCAAGAATCACCCAACAAACTCACTGCCGCATAGTAATCAACTTGGCAACTGATTATAATGCCCGTACCTAGATCTGGTCTAGTGACTGATTCAGTAAGCCTAGTCTGAAATCCAGGAGACCAGATTTTTTAAAAACTCCCTAGGGGACTGGGAGGCTCCTTGGAGAAAGGCTGACTCTATGCTGAGGCCAGAAAAATACAAAATAAGTCTGGAGCATCCTATAGTACCAGAAAGTAAGGAAGTAGTCAAAAAACAAAAGGATGGAGGCAAGTCAAAGGGACACAGGAGCCAACCTGAAAGAGCTCCCAATGGCCAAAAGCTGAACAATTTGAGCAACAAAATAAACAATGTAGTATTAAATTTATAATCCAAGGTAAAAATACAAATAAATGATTGAATAAATAGGGATTAGACTAAAAACTTTAAAATAAAATAATAAAATAAACGGGGGAGAAGAGATTCCAAATAACACACGTAGATACTGCCCTCTCCAGGAGGAGAAGCATAGTTGCCACCCCCTAACTACCCCTCGAAGGCCAGTAGACTCAGTGTCTCTCTTTCAAAGAATAGTGTAGGGAAAAGGAAATAGTAACTTTCCAGTGGAGAAAGCTGACAGATACCACTTGTGCAGGTCTGAATCTGTTATGTACCCCATAAAAGACTATGTTCTTTTGGTCCACTCTTGTGGGGGTGGATCTATTGTGGGTGGGAACTTTTGATTAGATTATTTCCATGGAGCCATTATCCCACCCATTCAAGGTGGGTCTTGATTAGTTTACTGGGGTCCTTAAGAGAGCTCAGGAAGAGAGAGTGAGCCCAGAGCCGAAAAAGACCCAGATGCTTGGTGACGCTTGGAAAGAAACACCCTGGGAGAAACAAGAGAAGAAGTTAAGAGAGAAGCTGGAGAGACATTTTGCAGAGAAGCTAAGATACAGGTTGCCCCCAGGAGAAGCAAGCAAGGACCCACAGGAGCTGAGACGAAGCCCAGAGACATTTTGGAAAAAGCCACAGAAACTAGAAGCTAAACCCAAGAAAGAAGGTTCAGCAGAGCCAGCCATGTGCCATCCACGTGATAGAGGAAACTTGGATGCCATCGGCCTTTCCTCAGAGAAGGTTTCTATCTCTGATGCCTTAATACAGACATTTTCATGGCCTTAGAACTGTAAATTTGTGAACTAATAAACCCCCATTATAAAAGCCAATCCATTTCTGGTATACCACATTTCAGCAGCTTTAGCAAACTGGAAAACCACCTTAACCAAATGACTAGGTTAATATCACCAGTGGTGCCATGTGAATGTCATGCCTGACAGGATATGATGAGAAGCGCACTAAACTTCTGGGCCATTTGTCCCCACAACCCATCACCCGAGTCTAATCATGAGAAAAACACCAGACAAACCCAGGCTGGTGGGACATTCTACAGGTGACCTGGCCAGTGCTTCTCAAAACCATCAAGGTCACAAAAAACAAGGAAAGACTGAGAAACTATCACAGCCCAGAGGACCCCTGGGAAACATGCGATAACTATATGCAATGTGGCCTCCTGGATGGGATGCTGGGACAGAAAGAGGACGTTAATGAAAAAACTGGTAAAATTCAAATAAAATCTTGCATTTACTTAGTAACAACATACCAACCTCAGTTTCTTAATTCTGACAAATGTACCCTGGTAACAAAAGATGTCAACCTGGGGAAACTGGGTGAGCAGTATACCAAAACTCTCTGTACACTATTTGCAACTTTTCTTTAAATCTAAAATTATTCCAAATCTAAAAATGTAATAAAAACAAACACACTCTCTTGGGGACTCTATTGGGCAGATGCTTAGAAACCTCTAGAACTATAAGAGTTCCAGCAGTTTTCCTAAGATGACAGATGAGCTAAGAAAGTCCACTCTAGTAAAGGGAGAGACAGTTTCTAATCCTCTCCAAGGGTCTTTTTCATTTCTAAAAATAGATAACAAAAATATTTAATTCTCCATGAATCCTTAAAGAATGCTAGTCTCTTTCATAAGAACACCTCAGTTTATTACTCATATGTTTCCTTTGGGGACCATGGCAGTGTCACAGAAGCTTTGCATTACAAAGAGTTTGCATTTTACACAAGCAAGCTTTACTTTAGATAACCTTCCTGCTGAAAATACAGAGATATCCCCCAAATCAAGGAACCTTATAAGAGGCCAGGTTGGAAAATGGAACACCTTTCTTTTTTAAGTGGGTTTTAAAGGTGGCCTCAATATTTATCACTGAGATGACAGTGTTTGTGGTCTGTGTCTGGTGATTATCCTGCACTCAGTCATTGAGAGAGGTCTAATGGGGAGAAAGTTCATAGTTAAACCTTTGCCTCTGAGCTGTTCAGCAGGGACACCTTCTTCATCATCATTTGCTATCATTTACTGAGTGCCTATTTTATACCAGGCACTCAGCAGGGAACTTTCTACTCCCTCCCTTAAAGATGGGGAAACTGAGGCTCAGGTAGGTGAAGAGCCTGGTCTAAGATTGTTCACCTAGGAAGTATGGGAATGAGGAGAAGCCTCGTCATGGGCTCTGGGAATGAGCCACTGCTCCACCGCTTACCAGCTGAGCGACCTTGAGCAAAAGTGGGGAGCACAGGGCCTCTACCCCGGGGGTTGTGGGGAGACCTAAATTAGATGGATGACCCCATCAAGAGCTCATCCCTGTGTCTGGTCCACCAGTAAACACAATGAATATTAGCCTTCAGTGACTCTTGCAGAGCAGGTGCTTTCAGTTCACTTAGAATCTAACTACCCAAGACATTTTCTCCTTCCTTTGGGAAGACAACAAAGACACTGGGAAAATTATCCGTGATATTTTCAGATTTTCTAGAGACACTCATTTCCATCATTTCCCCATTTTTGATTTGCATTTCTACAGTGTTTCAAGGATGTTTTATATGGCTATAGATAGATATAGATACCTCTGCAAGACCAAATTACTGTCAGTCCTGACATCATCGGGAATGACTCATGGCATACACTTAGAAAAGCATTCGAAGGAAAAAAAGAATCAAAAAACAAACAAAAAAAAATTAGAAATGCTTACTCAAATACAGAGCTGTCATTCTGATCTCCCCAAATCAGGATCTCAGTGATAGAACGGATGGTCTCCACGAGCAGGTTCCGGTTCTGTTCTGTGACTGTGGTGTTTTTGGTCAAAACATGGTACAGATACCTGAGAGAAAGGAAAAAGAAAAAATCAGAGATTGCCAGCTGAAATGGAAGCCAGGCTCAATGACCTTGATAAACATGAGCAACATTTTGGGGACAGTACTAGACACAATTCACCATCCAAGAAAAACGGCAGAAGGTGCACTGAAGTGTTAAATAGCCAAGGACACACCAACCCAAACCGAAGCAAGAAAATCGTGAAGCCCTTGATGGGAGCCATTCTCAAACTCCAGTGGGCAAGAGAATTGCCTGGAGAGATGGATAAAGTGAGGGCATCCAGAGCCCACCTGGAGATTCAGATTCAGCAGGACTGAGAGAAGACATGGGCATCAGCTTTTTTCACACGATACCCAGGTTGATACTGATGCCAGTGGAGCAAAGGGTCCACACAAAACCTGTAGCCAGGCTACGTGCAGACATTTAGAAAGGGAGAACCACAGCTTATGGGGTGGTTAGTTCCAAAGCCAGTGGCTGGGATGAAAATCATGTGCAATCATAGTTACCCTTGAACTGCCCTTAATCCCCCATAAAATGGAGTGTCCCCCACTGGAACTGATGGCTCAAGTGGAGTGGCTGGCTTGCAGTTCAGGGGCAATGACCTTACTTGCTGAGTACAAACTGTTAAATTCACAAAGTTAAAGGGACTTGAGAGGCTATGCCACACTGTATTTCATCCTTCTAAGCAGGCCTGGAAGGAGCAGAGAGGGTGGATGCAGTCCCATCCTCAAAGCCTTCTCGACCAGTGGTGACAGACCAAAAGCACAGCCAATTCCCTCTCTAAGCCCACTCAGCAGGTGAACTCACTGCCCTCCCCCCTATATGGGACATGACTCCCAGGGGTGTAAATCTCCCTGGCAATGTGGGTCATGACTTGCCGGGATGAACTTGGCCCCGGCATCATGGGATTAAGAAAGCCTTCTTGGACCAAAAGAGGGAAGAGAATTGGAACAAAATAAAGTTTCAGTGGCTGAGAGATTTCAAATGGAGTAGAGAGGTCATTCTGGAAGTTGTTCTTATGCATTATATAGATATCAATTTTTAGTTTTTAGTGTATTGGAATAGCTAGAAGGTAATACCTGAAACTGTTGAATTACAACCCAGTAGCCTTGATTCTTGAAGACGACTGTGTAACTTATACAGCTTACACTGTGTGACTGTGTGATTGTGAAAACCTTGTGGCTCCCATTCCCTTTATCTAGTGTATGAACAGACAAGTAGAAAAATGAAGACAAAAAGTAAATGAATTACAGGGAGGGACGGGGGGGTATGGGATGTTTTGGGTATTCTTTTTCACTTTAATTTTTATTCTTTTTGTGTGTGGTAATGAAAACGTTCAAAAATTGATTGTGGTGATGAATGCACCACTATATAATGGTACTGTGAACAATGGATTACACACTGTGGATGACTGTATGGTTTGTGAATATAACTCAAAAAAATTGAATTAAAAAAAAAAAAAAAAGGCATGGCCAAGGCCAGTACCAAGCAGCGTGGGGACCAGTAGCCTGGCTGGATGTCCTGGGAGCATCACCTGGTGCAGCTTTTAAGAGAAAGTGGCTTCTCCAGGGTCCACAGATCAAGGTAACTGCACCTGTCACTGTAACCTCAGACTTGGGATGCAAAGGGGAACACCCGGAAGGAAGTGACCCAGGAAGACACCTCCTGATTTCTTTCACGGCCACCTTCAGTTTGGGGTAGGGGTGAGGGAACTGGGGAGAGCAAAGCAGGGGAAGAACCTTGCAGATGGAACAATGAGAAGCAATATTCCATCTAAGGGAGCCAGGTTATAGTTATTCATATTGTTGCTATTTGTTCTATTTTAAATACATTTTATAACCAATCATTTAATCAATTACTTTAAATAATTAAAATTGCATGTAATTTCTTATGTAATTCCAAAGCCTGTGCTTTTTTTTTTTAAACAGTAAACTTTATATTGAGAGCACTTTTAGGTTTACAGAAGAATTGCACAGAAAGTAGAGTTCCCATATACTCTTTCCCTGTCGCCAACCCCCATGCAGTTTCCCCTACTATTAACATCTTACATTGGTGTGGTACCTTTGTTACAATTGATGAACCAATACTGATACAATGTGGGTAATTAAAGTCCACAGTTTACATTAGGGTTCCCTCTGTGTGTTGTTTGCTATGGGTTCTGACAAATGAGTAATGTCATTTATCTACCACCAATGTCATATCATAGAATAGTTCCCCTGCCCTAAAATTGCAGTAACTAGAATAGGTCTCCCAAAATAGAAACCCCCTCTCTCCCAAATCTGCAGCTAGGGCTGCAAGTGGGAGCTCCAGGCCAGCTTCCCTCATGATCAGGCAACTCCACAGCACTTGGACCACACTGGGTAAATCACAGGGGAACCCACCTTCAGGTCTGTATGTCTCCTCCATCTGCCCCTGGGGCACCTGCCCCAGGAGTTTTTCCAAAAAGGTCAGAGAGCAGAGTTTTTCAGATTGAGGTTCACAGACCTCCTGTATCAGAACCACCTGTTGAAGTTTCAGGTTCTAGAACACTTCCCCTCCCCCTGACCGCACTGAATCACTCTCAGATGTAGGCCCCCAATCTGCATGTGACAGACAGCAGACATGCAGGTTAACAACAGAAGCTGATGCTAGAACGCCATCTGAGTGTGGCTCCATCACATACTAGCTAGGTAACCTCAAGCAAGTTGCTTAATCTTATGCACCTCAGGGATCTTACCCTTAAAACGGAAGCAACAGTATCTAAATAAGTTAGTACCTGCCTCTTAGGGTGTTGGGAGGAAAAAATAAGTAAATAGATAAAGATAGCAGGGCCTGGCAGTTAATACTCTGTGAACTGTTGCTGTTGTCATCACTGCTTACATTAAATAATCAGAAAGAACTCCTGGTAATTACTAGGAGACCTTTACAGACAAAATCAGTGGAAAGGGCAGGGTAGTAAGTCCTGAAAAGAAAATTCTAGGAATTCCCACGTGCAGGGCTTGGCTTACAGGCCTGGCTCTGTGGGAGGAGCTGCACCTGTGCCTGCCACTGCACTGGCTAAGACAGCAACTGAGGCTCAGGACGGGCAGGTGCGTCCCTCAGCCACGTGGCTGGCAGGCAGGGTCTGAGAGCCCCAGGTGCTCCACTGCCACTCCCGACACTCGGTGTTCTCTGCTTTTTCAGCTGAGCCAAATTGCTGGGTGTATGGCAATTACCTATTGTGTTGGGGGTTTAATTTATGTTTCCATCATGACTAATGAAGCTGAGTACCTTCCCATGTGTTAGTGAGCCATTTGTGTATCTTCTCTTGTGATGAGGTGTGTGTCCAAATCTTGCCCATTTTTTTATCAGGTTAAGTACCTTTTTCTTATTTATTTAATGGAGTTCGCTATATATCTTGAATATTAATCCTTTATGGATATACATATTGCAAAATATTTTCTCTGTGGCTTGCCTTTTTGCTTTCTTTACGGTGGTCTTTTGGTGAGCAGAAATTCTTTATTTTAATGTAGTCCAATTTATCAATCTTTCCCTTGATAGTGTTTTTTTGTAGCAAGCTTAAGAAATCCTTACCTACCCTGAGGTCATGAAGAAAGGATACGTTTTTTTCTAAAGGTGATATTGTTTTGCAAAACCTTCATCTTTTGAGTTAAAATACATCTGGAACTGGTTTTTATGTATGGTGTGAGGTACTGGCCAAAATTCAGGTCTCCATCTGGCTATCTCTCTGACTACCGTAGCTTTATAATAAATCTTGCTATGTGGGAATTAAGTCCTCCAAATTCTTTCCTTCTTACTATTCAATATTCTGTTGGCTATTATTTGCCCTTTGCATTTCCATATACATTTTTAAACACCTTGTTAATTTCCACAAAAATACCCATTAAGATTTCCTTTGGGGCTGCCCTAGGTCCATAGCTAAATTTGGAAAGAACTAACATCTTTATAATATTGTAACCTTATGATGTTTACAACATTTCTTTCAATGTTTACTGGGTAGAGGTCTTGCACATCTTTTGTTAGGTTTATTCCAAGGTACATGATGTTTTTGGATGCTATTGTAAATGGTATTGATTGAAATATCCATTTTCTTTGCTGCTGGTATACAGAAATGCCCACTCATTTGAAGCTTTTAAATTCTATGATTATCATACCAGCTCCTTGCTCATCTTTTCATCCCCACAAATGCCTCACACACTGTTTTTAGGTAATATTTTAGGAAGAGACTCTCACTATACGTATGCTTAAATGTACTGCAAGAGGGGGTAGCTGAATGGATTGATTCAATGTTTTAATGCTGCATCTAATACCTATCAAAGATTTGAGCTATCAAAGATCAAGTAATGCATCATCTCAGAAACATACAATCTAAATAACTTTCTGATTATAAAAGTAACATTCCCTTTTGAAAGTCTGGAAAAGTAAAAAAAAAAAAAGAGAGAGAGAGAGACAGCAAAAGATGGCAATTATCAATCATGCCCCTGCCCAGAGCTGCCCATGGCTGGAGCTGCAATGCATTTCCTTTTCCCTCTTTCTTTCCTTTGGTTATTTTGAGTAGCTGAGGCTTGTGTTGCTGTACCACCGAAGGACTGTTCTGGTTTGCTAATGCTACTGGAATGCAAAATACCAGAGATGGATTGGCTTTTATAAAGGGGGTTCATTTGGTTACAAAGTTACAGTCTTAAGGCCATAAAGTGTCCAAGGCAAGGCATCAACACAGGGTACCTTCACTGAAGGATGGCCAATGGTGTCCGAAAACCTCTGTTAGCTGGGAAGGCACATGGCTGGCATCTGCTTGCTCCCAGGTTGTGTTTCAAAATGGCACTCTCCAAAATGTCAGTGTCTGCTTCCAACAGCCATCTTAAAAATGTGTCTCTCAGCTGCAACTAACAGTGAGCTCCTTCTGTGTGAGCTTTTATAGGGCTCCAGTGAACTAATCAAGGCCCACACTGAATGGGCAGGGCTACACCTCCATGGAAATTATCTAATCAAAGTCATCACCTACAGCTGGATGGGTCACATCACCACGGAAACAACCTAATCAGAAGGTTCCAATCTAATCAACACTAATAAGTCTGCCCCCACAAGACTGCATTAAAGAATATGGCTTTTTCTGGGGGACATAATATATGCAAACCAGCACAAGCATAAACCCAGTAGTTCCTCCTTTGCTGGGCAGGAAGATGCCCAATTGCTTAGAGAACCAACAATGTTGCAACAACTACCTCTGTTTGCAAAGCTGTGTCCCCTTCTCAGTAAGTTTCCAAGGACAGGATGATTACCTTGGACATGTATTCAACTATAGCAAATTAAAATTTTTATTTCTCTTACAATGAGAACAACTGTTAAAGTGGTAATATTTTCTCTGTGTGTGCATATTTTTATCATCATCATCATCATCATCAAAACAGTTACTATGGCCAGGCCCCCTTCTGAGTGCTTCCCCACAACGACCCTGTGGGGCTGGGGCTCTGGGAGATGAGGGAATTTGTGCTGGGCCAGGATGAGAAGAACCCAGGCCATCTGACTCCAGAAACTACACTCAAGAAAGTGCAAACAACAAAGTACATGACGCGTTTTTTAGTACAGCATTTCCATGCAGTTATGAATGCCTAACATACAAGAAAACCCAACAGACAGACAAACACCTATCAGATTTCAGAAAAGTCCTTATAACCGACCCTTACTCCATTTCTTTGGAAAAGAGCCAGCATGAACATATCTCCAACATGAGCTCTGCAGAATGCAGAGTCCTAATATCAGACCCTTGAACATCAGCAGACTCCACATTGACAGATGAGCTTAAGAGATTGAAATGTCTGGAGATCAAAAAACTGCAACCTATTGCCAACCAGCAACCAATACACTAGAGGCTCATCACCAAGGACTAGGGATTGGAAACAAATCCTGCCTCCCCAGACCCTGCTTTCTCCAGAGACATCTATTGCACAAGTTAGACCATTATACTAATAAAGACTCACAAACTGCAGAAATCAATAATTAAATCCATTTCAGAGATAGACATACTAAGTTCAAGTTCATCTTAAGTGACAGCAGCTTCTGAAATGAGCCACCGTTTTAAGACTTGTATAATGATGTCTCTTAAGTGGCTGCTATTGGAAGACCCTGAAACTTACCTGCAAGCTAGAAAGTGAAAAAGGATAACCAGAGAGATGGAAGCCTAGGAGGACAAGAAATCCAGCCCCCTCTTCTCCAAAGAAATGGAGTAAGGGTTGGTTATAAGGACTTTTCTGAAATCTGATAGGTGTTCTCCGCCACTGTCCCAGCGTGGGTAGAGGTCAGGGCACAGAGCCTGTGTCTGCTTGGCCTGCTCAGCACCAGGGCAGACTCACGAGATATACCCCAAGGTGTCCCACCTGTGCCTTGAAAAATCTCCATTTGGTCAGTGTCCAGCCTCTGGCCAGGAGAGCAAGGAGAAGCTCCACGCAGGGTGGAATCAGACTAGAAGATTAAAGAAAGGCGCTCAAAGGTGTTGCCTCTTCTGATGAATCATTCCCCAAAAATGTGAAACTGGGCCAGCGAGTAGGACGGGGCTTGAGATACCTGGGAGCCTGGGATCAGGGAGAAGGTGTAGGCAGGGCTTTCAACCCTCGAAGTCACAGCTCCGACATAGGCCCAGTGACCAAACTAGCAAAAGCAGGCAGTTGTGGAGAAAAAGGGTCACCAGACCTCACCCTTTTCATTCATTTATAACAAATATTTGTTGACACTTACATGTACCAGGTGCTGCACTGGCATCCGACAAAACTCAGGTAAACAAGCCACACAAGGCCCCTGCCCTTACGAAGTTTATGTTCAAACTGGGGTAGACAAACAAATATTTAACATAATAATACAATTTTTGATGGCCAAAAGCACAACAAAGAAAAGCAAACAGAAAAATGGCATGGAATTTGAGCTGGGCAATGCTCAGACCTACAGCAGTGTCTCCCAATGGGCAAAGTCCCGTATTTTACTTAACCTGCTGGACTACCTGCTACCGACACAGATTCCCAGGCCATCCAGCCCCACTGAACCAGAGGAAGGAGCCTGGGGTATGCTGTTGTAATAAGCTACCCAGGCTATTCTGATGCAAGCTACATTTTGAGAACTAATGATCTAGGGGAGGATGTTCTAGGCAGGGGAGACTGCTAGTACAAAGATCCTAACCAATAACTTGGCATGTCTGGGGTAAAAAATAGCCAGTGTGGCTGGGTGTGGGAGTGAGGGAGGCAGGGGCCAGATCATGCAAGGTCTTGTAGGCCAGAGAAAGGAGTCTGGTTATTAGTCCAAAGGCAACAGAAAGTCAATGGAGAGATTCAGATAGTACATGACGGGATCTGATTTACTAGTTAAAAGTGCATCCTAGCTTCTGGATGGAGAATGGAGAGAAGGGAGAAAGGAAGAATCAGGGAGGCCAGTTTAAGAGCCTGCTGCAACCTGACTCAGCTGCTTAACTCACACCAGTGAGTCAGTCTTTCCCTGCACTTGAATCAGACAGAGCTAGGAGCTCAGAAAGTACAGACAAAGTCCACATCTCAGAGGGGCATCCAACAGGTGGAGAAGCAAGACAGACACTGAGCAACCGGTGAGGGAGGACATCAACACTGTGCTTGTTATCAGCACCCTCGATCTCTTTCTGATGTTTCGAGGTTTACTGTGGTAGGCATGGCTGGCTGACTCCCCAGCATCCAGCCCACCCTGTCCCTACTGAGTGGATTCGAGATGCGGTTGACACTGCCTCCAGCTACAGGGAGCCTCACGACTGCCTAAGACAACCCATGCAAGTCAGAGTGGGCACATGGCCCACACGGAGAAAGCCAGGCCTTCAGAGCAATGACTGGGGTTAAGAGGGATTCCCTTTCCCTCTGGACAGTGTGGTGGGCTGCAGATATAAAAAAGCCAACCCGAGGGCAAAGGCCCCACACAGAGCCAAGGGATTAAGAGAAATGGAGCTGGCACCCCAACCAATCCATACCTAAAGCCTCCATACTTAAAGACTTTTCTGGAACATGAACCAATAAATTCTCTTACTTAAGCAAAGGCCAGTAGTTTGAGCCAGTCTGTTATTTGCAACCAAAAATCTTGATGCTTACACTAAGAACCAAAAACAAACAAACAGAAAAACCACTACGTAGAATAAATCATCCTGCCCAAAAAAGGTGAATGATAAAGAAGGACAGACCAAAGAAAACAATTACGCCAAAAAACCTAGGCTAAGGAAAACTTCTACAATTAGGAAAAAGACTCAGGTTTGAGCTCCCTAAAGCCAACATGAAGAGGGAACTTGACCCTATAACGGTCACAGAGCTCCCTAGCTCTCTGATAAGAAGTAGATCCCCTGGTCAGGAGGCACGGGCTTTTTCCTTGTTCTGAGGGTGGGGTGGGGTAAGGTGAGGATCTGTCAGATAGGTAGATCTTTATTCAAAAGATATAATAATCAATGTCTATGATGGCTCTTCAAGCAATCCTAGATTAAAAAAAAAAAAAATCAGACTGGTTGGGTTGAAGTTGTAAAAAGAATGCCCAAGGAGCCCTGACTAGCCTCTTGGGACTCTAACTCAATGGTGAGATAAAGCCTGAGGAACTTATCAGACCCAAAAGTCAGTCCACTCTTCATCCCAAGATGGTACATAATGTGCTAATTGCGATAGCAAAAAAAAGAAGCCCAAGAGAAGTTAGAGAAGACAGTAAAATTTCTCCTTGGCTGAAATAACCAGGGTAATTTTTACGGAAGAACTGATATTTGAGGGCTATAGCTAAGCACTCAGATGGGCAGGAAGAAAAAAGAAAACACAGAGGAGGAAAGTGAAGACAGGTGGTCATGTGAGGTGCGTGTACCAGTGACGGAGAGAGAACGACCACCACCATGAACTGGCGTTGAGATATACACTTGAATGACGGCAGGCTGCTAGCAGAACTCACCATTAGACTGCGGGAGCTCCCTGAGAGGGCGTCCCACCTCCAGTCCAGCCCTCCTCCAATCCATTCTCCAAACTTCAGCAGGAATACAGCACTCCTCGGGTTAAAAAGCTCCCACTGTCCTCAGCGTTAACATGATTTACGAGGCACAGCGGGACCTGGCCTCTGATGACCTCTCCCTCCATATCATTCCACTCTCCCATCCTATGTCCCTCCAGCCCCATGTACCCCCTTACTGAATGATTCGCATTCTGCCAATATGACCTGTTCTCTCTCTCCCCTCCAGGTGTTCTCAAATGCCGTCTCCTCCGCTGGAAACAGCTTCCCTTCCACCTCCTGCTCCCCCTTACTACCTGGCAACTACTCATCCTTTAGGTCTCCATTTAGAGGGGTGCCTGCCCACCAAGGATGTTCCTGTGCCCCTAACTTGGGTTAAAGGGCACTCCATGATGCTCCCTCACTAGATGGCTGGGAACAGACTGTAGAGCTCTCTGAAGGCCTGGAAGAACTTAGACTTGACATAATGCATACCCAGGACCATGAGAGGTGTGGGGGGGGAGGAGAGCTTAAGAAAATGAATCTTGTATCCCAAGCTCTTAAACTATCCCTAGCTTAACCAAAAGTTTGATATACCAAAAGTAGTATCTGCCTGCTGGGGATACACTCCCCACCTTCTTTGGGTAATAACCCCCAATATTCCTGTAGGGAACCATGCCTCCCTCCCATTCTTGGTCCACCAGCTTAGGCTGATCCCACCCCAGGCTCCAGGGAAGTGCATGAAGCATGTCTTGGTCAATCAGGGCTCTCTATCCCCCTGGCACAGTGAAAAGCTCAGAGATGCGCCTGAGACTCCAGGTTGGTCTAAGACTACTCAATTCTGGACTTCTCCTGGCAATATTAAGAAAAGAAGCTCTCTTTTCTCCAGGGATTCCTAAGCTGATTACAGAGTAAGCCTGGAACATACTTGAGAATGATATCAGCAAGAAAGAAGCAGAGCTGGAGAGATGGAAAAAGGCAGATTTCTGACAGCTTCATCTGAATGCCTAGCTTCAGCCTGAATTCAGTGACAGGAGCCAATAAATTCCATTTTTGGCTTAAGGCAATGTGAGCTGGGTTTCTGTCACTTGCAACCGAGAATCTTGACCTCCATACAAAAGTAGCCAGAATTAAGGCAACAACACAACAACAAAAAAGTTCTATCAGTTTGTGGACAGGCAGTTCCTGGTAAAGACACAGTTTCAATAGCAATCAAATGGCCCTATCACAAACAACGAGCAAGGTTCTGCTTGGTAGCTGGCATGTATTAGTAAATGTCACAACCTTGCCACTAGTCTGGGCAATAAATAAACCACCCATGGTGGGTAGCAAATAACTCTTGACTATTTCGTCTGCTTCAACTAAGTCACTCATTCAATTCAGTAGACAAAGACTACAGGTATAGTTTTCCATCATTTAGCAAATGTAAAAGCCTGTCTAACCAGAAGAAGCTGGGAACGTGAAGGAAGCTGTGGTTAAAAAGGATTTTCAACTCTGTATTATCTGCTCAATTTTTCTGTAAATAATAAAGTCTATTAAAAGGTGGGAATGAGTGGCTCTAAGCGCTCTGCCTGAAAGGGAAAAAAAGTTCAATTCCAAATTCATTTAAATATCTTTACCTCTCCTCTCTATTCAGTGCCCAAGGTTAGGGCAAGAGTAGATTAGAGCCTGTCATTTGTCACTGGTAGATGACAAATCTGTCCCGCTTTGCCCAAGACTTCCCCAGTTTTAGCACCGAAAGTCTCACACCCTGGGAAGCCCCTCAGTCCCAGGCAAATGGGGATGGGTGGTCACCTGACGTGTCAGATAAAGCACAAGCCCCATTCTCCCTCCAGTCTTGTTTCCCACAACTACCTACCTTCACCTCAACACTCCCGCAAAACCAAAGAACCCAGTTATGGCGGCCCCCTCCTAACCCCACAACCACCCAGCTCTACATGTGACCCCGACTTGTCCTTGAAGGCTCTGCTCTGGTATTGCCCTCTCCAGAAAGCTTCCAAGAAGGGTTCCCAAGGAATAGTAATCGTCTCTATGACTGTCTCCTCTACTAGCTCGAGAGCTCCCTGCGGGAATGAGCTGTTCTGTACCCAAGGCCCAAGACATTCACATCAGAGCCAAATGAAGAAAGTCACAAGCACTGGAATGGGCACTCAGCTGTTAGGACGCTCTTTTCCAAATACCTTGTGACCTTCTAACCCCAACACCAATACACAAATCGCCAAGTTCTTCAGGTTCTAATATGGATTAAACTGATCTGCCTGATCCAGGACAGGCAGCTCGGGTTTCCACGAAGCTCTCGATAGATGTGAGACCTAAACAATTAACCCAGGCAGTTCTCAGGATACTTCAGAGGAACCCGAGAACCTTTACGTTTCCCTGGCTGGCCAGCAGAAGCTCCACTGACCGTGAGGCTCAGTCTAGTCAAAATTCTCCCCAAACTGACTGACGGGGAAATTTTATTCAGAGAGACAATTAAATGAGTGCAAGACTGCCTTGGTTTAAATCCTGGCTCCGATGCTTTTCAGCTGTTGTCACCTTGGGGCAAGTGACTTAAGCTCTTTGACCCTGGTTTGCACATCTATAAAATGGAACTAGTAAGAATTCCGTTTACTCACAGATTTGTGAGAACACACAGGAAGTCCTTACCAAGTCTTCAATAAACATTAAGGTAATTAAAAAGGTCTAGAGTCAGGCAGTTTGGTGAGAGTCTACAGGTATTCGGGTGCTGGGAGGTGGCTGTCCTCCAGATAACCACACTCCCCCTCAGCCATAATCCACCCACTCTTAAATTCCTGAAATCCTTAAGCCTCTCCCTTTCCCATCCAGCTGCCCTCCCATTTAAGATTCCTGCTTCCCTACCCACTCTCATTTTTGTCCTGGGCCTCCCTCCACCCCCATGTCTTTTCTCACCATCCCTTAAAATCATCCCTCGCCGGGCTCCCCTGCTCCCCACTCTTTGCGTCCCACAAGCATTTACTTAAATGTCTCTCCATGCTAGAAGGGACACAAATGAAAGTCAAGGAATCCTCTCAAATGAGAAGCTCCCCATCCAACTCCCCTCCTGCCAATCCCTTTCTGTGGCCCTCTGTCTCCCTCCCCCCAAATCCCTCTCCCTTCCCATAAGTAATCTGGGGAGCTTTCTTACCACTAAAGGTCTGTATCCTCCCACCACACATACTACAGAATCACTTCCTCCTCAAAGATCTCTATTTTCCATCACTCCCCCCACCCCATCCCCCTGGAGTCTCTGCCTGCTCTGCACCTTTCCCCGATTCATTCATTCATTCATTCATTTTTTTTCATTCTTTAAGTATCCATTGAGTTCCTACTGCATGCTAGGCACAGCCTGGATGCTGGGGATGCAGCTATGAACAAAACAAGCAGTCTGTGTCCGCCTGGAAGTACTAATTTAGTATGTGACAGGAAAAAAAGAAAAAATAATCAGGATAACTGCAGATAGTGGAGGTGCAGAAATATTTGACTGAAAGGGACTGGGGTGGGGAGAGCACTTTAAGTAGGACTTCAAGCAGGATAGTATGGGAAGGCCTTGCTGGGCTGATAAACACAGCTACCACTATTAGTCCCCTACTGTGTGGCAAACGCTGGACTAATCTCCTTCCACACATGACATAACTCAATCCTTGCACAATGATTAACATCCCCACTTGCAAATGGAGCAGTGGAGGCTCAGAGAGGTGAAGTAATCTGTCCAAGGTCACACAGCAATTAAGTGGGTGGAGTCAGGATTTTAACGCAGGTCTGACTGCAAAGCCAGTCACTAAATCTCTCTATACCCCTGCTTCTCAGAACTAGCACTTGCCACCTGTACACCCTCAGAACTCCCCTTCCAATTGTTTTCCCTTAACCTTCCCCCTGGAAATAGCTTGTTGGCTTCCTTTTTTTTTTTTCCCAATTATTGCCATTTACTGAACACTTGTACATGGGAGCTTTAGTGCATTCTCTTGTCCAGCCCTCAAAAACAATCCTAAAAAGCAGGTGCTGTCATTATATGTGATTTACAACTGAGGAAACTGAGGCCTAAATTCACACACCTAGATTCGAACCCAGGTCTGTTTGATTCCAGAATCCTGGCCCTTGGCTCTTAGGCTAGCCAGCTTAAGAAGTACTACCCCGGGAAGCTCGGTGCCCATCGTATGCCCCCGTCAAGAACGATGTCCGCTTTCATAAAGTGAAATTCCCAACCCCTTACTTTACAAGGGGGGATACTGAGACTCTGAGCAGCTAGACAACTTGCCCAAGGTCACGTAACCAGGAGCGACAGGGTCAGGGTCCGAACCCAGGCTCTGTGACTCCAGTGCCCTCGCTCTTAACTACCATACAGCCTTCCCCGGGCGCCTCTCTCCGGGCCCCCACCTCAGCTCTCACACTTCCCAGCACCCCCAGCCCGGGAGTATGCGCCCCCATCCCCGCGACCAGACGCGCGGCCTCCCCCTTCCGCCCCCCAACACACTCACTTGAGGTGGTCCAAAGAGTGGATATTGCGGGAGGACTTGCCATGGCCCCCGCCCACCCAGCTCCGCGAGCGGCCAAACATGTCGGCGGCCACGGCCCGTCGCTCGTTTCACGGTTTCATGGCCGAGCGGCAGGTCGCCGACGGCGGCAGCACAAACGGAGGAGGCAGAGGCGGAGGTGGTGAAGGAACCGCCAGCCACCTTCCTCCCCGGCCCTCAGACCTGTACTGACATTCAGCCGGAACCGGCCGTTCGGCTGCCGCGCTTTACGGCCGCCGCCGCGAGGAACGCTGGGAAATGCGGTTCATCCGCGAGGCCCTCGCCGACAGGACTCTACGAACAGACTACAAGGACCGGCGTGCATCACGCGAGGGCGGGCCGGCAGCTCCGAGAAGGGGCGGAGCGAGAGGCGGAGATAGTCAGGGTGTGCGGGAATGGGCGGCCTATGGGCGGAGCCCAGAGAAGGGAACAGGTGAGGCTAGAGATGAAGTCGGTGAATAAAAGTAACCACAATATGAGCAATTATTAGCTTTATGATAAAAATAAGAATAACTATTGCATGACGTACACCAGGTGCCACTGCCCTGAGGGCTTTACACATATTGTTATTTAATTCTCACAACAATCTTACTAGGTAGGTACTATTATTATCCCCTTTTTACCATCCGGAAACTGGGTCACGGAGAGGCTAACTTGCCCAAAGTCATGCAGTTAGTAAGTGGCAGAACCAGGGTTCAAGCCTGGGCACCCTTATTTTTATCCTCCAGTAAACCAAAACTGCACCAAATCTGTAATGGCCTTATTTGTCCTTGGCATTTCCTTTTTCTACTTCAATTTTTATAAACTACTGAAAGGCCTTCAAGCCACTATGTACCAAAACTGAATGTCCTATCTTTCCGGAGGATTTTTCTGATCTGTACCCAAAATCCAAGCCATTTCTCAAACTACCACATTAAAAAAAAAAAAAGAAAAGAAAAGAAAAGAAACACTCAGCCTTCTACCTGTGCCAAGATGATGTATCTGAATTTTTCTCCTGGACTAGGAGTGGGAAGTTCCCAGAAGGTAAGCCTGCCCTGTTCACTATTCATTCATTTGTTCATTCATTTCCACATCTCATAGTTATCAAAGGCCTCTGTGTCCCATTGTGTTGAGGAATTAAACTGTTGTGGAAACAATTGGGTCAGGGGCCAATGTTTCTTCAAATGCCTAGGACTAGACTTGGCAAGTTGTAGGTGTTCAACAAATATTGGCAGAGTGAACGAATGAGTGAATGAAGTCTTGCTCCACCTTCAGTAGTTGGAGAAATGGAGGCCAGTGGAAGAGTAAGGGTTTGTCCTGTAATTTCTCCAGAGGGGAAAAAGGGTGAGAGAAAGGGGTGCTGGGGACAGAGAAAGTCCCGCAGAAAGGGGGGCAGGTTATAGACTCCAAATACATGTAAGAAAGGATTACACACTATACTGCTTTGATGAGCCCAAATTAAAGAATGCATGTAAAGCTTAGTGGGGCCTGATATGGAAAGGTTTGTTGAACTGCTTTAGAAAGCGCTTTGCGTAAGACAGTCTCCTGAAGGGATGCCACACCACTAGGCCATGCCAAAGGGAAACAGCAGGTGGAAGGGAGGCTCACTTTCTCTGTGTACCTCTTGGTTGTTGGAGTGTTTAACCCCGTACATTATTAGTGTTTTTAAACATGGATTACAAAATGAAAACAAACTAAAAGCAACCTTGCTGGTAGGAGCTCTGACCTGCCTGGGAACCTCCTTACTCAGGTGTTCAGACAGGACCCCGGGAAGCAGACTCCCCCAACTGGCGGACTTCCCAACAGTCAGAAATCCGAGAAGGGAAGGGAGCACTGATGGGACACTGAGAAAGCTCAAACTTTTCACTGGAAATGTCCACCGCCCCTCCTCCGCCTCCTTTCTCACCTAGGGAAACTGAGTCCCAAAGAGACTTAGCGCCATACCCAACCCCAGCAAGGTACACAAGAAGCGCACGGTCTATTTCCGCTTTTGTGCCTTAGGATACGTCTAGGTTTGAATTGTGTTCAGTCCCTTTTTTTTACTCCCCGGACCCACAGAGCGAATCCGACTTGAGGTCGAGGAAGGGACCCCAACCAGGAAAGCAACTCGCCGGAGCGCTCCGCGAGGGGCGGAGCGAAGTAGTACCCGCCCCCGGGCGGATCGGGCCAATGAGCGCGGGCGTTGAGCGGACCAGTAAGCGCGGGCAGGAGGCGGGGCGGCCCCGGAGGCGGCGCTCTGAACGCCACCGGGAGGGCGACGCGGCGGCCGCGGCCATGGGCGCTGGGCCTGCGGGGGTGCGCAGGGGGCGCGAGGCGCCAGCGGGCCGGGCGGGAGAGACGATAGCCGGGACTGGCCCTCGATGCTGAGCCGCGGTGGGGGACCCCGCGGGCGCTGCGAGGTCCCGTGAGCGCGAGCGGGGCGCATCAGGGGAGCCGCGCGGCCGCCTCAGGGCTGTCGCCTGGCCGCCAGGCCCGTCGGCAGGGCCGTGTGGACACATCAGGGGGCGCGGTGACCCCGCCCGGCACGTTTCGGGGGTTCGGGGCGCGTCCGCAGGGGCCAACGCGCTCCCTCCGCGGACACCGCCAGGGCCCGGCGCCGCCTCCGTCGAGCCCCCGGGAGCCCCCGGATGGCTGAGCTGCCCCCTCGCCGGCCGCCCGGGCGCCGCCGCGGCTGAGCTCGCTGGGATCGCCGGGCCGCCGCCGCCCTCGTCGCCCCCTGCATGCCCGGCGCCCGGGTCGCGGCCCACCTGGACGCGCTGGGCCCCCTGGCCCCCTACGTGCCGCCGCCGCTGCTGCCCTCTATGTTCTACGTGGGCCTGTTCTTCGTCAATGTGCTGATCCTGTATTACGCCTTCCTCATGGAGTACATCGTCCTCAACGTGGGCCTCGTCTTCCTGCCAGAGGACATGGACCAGGCGCTCGTGGACCTCGGCGTGCTCTCCGACCCCGGCTCGGGCCTCTACGACGCCGACTCGGAGCTCGACGTCTTCGATGGGTACTTGGAGTAGGGCCCTGGCTGCCGTTTCCCCCCTCTCCCCACGACCCGCGACCCCCGGCTCGGACCTGCTGCCCAGATCATGCCACCGCCGCTGGTTGGGGGCACCGTCCGGCCAGGGATGGGACCCCCCCCAGGACGAGGCCCTCCCCAGGCTCCGAGGCCTGTAAGTGCCCTCTCTGCGCGGGGTGAGGGCGGATTGGGCCCCTGGCGGCGGAGAGGGAGGTGTCCCAGGCCAGACACACTCCTCCCCCAGGCTTCAGAGTCCTCCGCCCACCTCCTCCAGATCTGACTGGATGCCAATAATGGCGGAACCCCTCTGAGGTCCTTGGGGGGGGGTGCAGGAAAGGCTCCCCGAGTGAAGAGGATGGGCAGTCGAAGCCGGGACAGGGAGGCAGGACCTAAGTAGGCATTTGGGATAGCAGTGGAAAAAGCCTTTGCACCCAAATCCATTTGAGCTGTCAGCTCCTCCCCCCATCCTCAGCCTGGCTGGATGGTGACCTTGGCCTTTTGGAGATTCTCACTAGTCCAGGAAGGATCAATATTTGGGAGTGTCAGAAGAAATAGAGAGTTGCGTACTGATTACCTTTGTAGTGAGGTCCCTTTGGGGGACCGGGTGGGGACTGGATGCAGGGGCCCCAGGTTGAGGTTGTGAGAGGAGAAATCTCATTCAGCAAAGAATGCTGTATTTCCTTTTGGCTTTGGTTTTGCTGCTGTTTGGGAGTCAGGTTTCAGGGTGCCCCAGCTCGTCAGTTCTGCAGCTCAAACCTGCAGGGGCTGCCAGCTTTGCAGCCTGCCTTATGGAGCGGGCAAGCCAGGGGAGGCGGGGTGCTGGGGCTGGGGCTGGCTTTGCCTACAGTATATACAAGGCCTCAAGGGGCCCCTGGGTTACCAGGAGAAGGGACCACAGTAGTTCTGCCCTGGGCTGTGACCAGGGAGCTTCGTGGCCAGCCCCACCTCGTGTGTTAGAGAAAAGGAAGTGATGGCCCAAGAATGATGACAGGCAGAAGACTTGGGCAGAGTCACACAGCAAGGAAGAGAGGAAGCTGGCTTGGGAGAGAGAGAGACAGAGAGCAGCCGGGTTCACAGGTTAGGGTTCACGGGGCAGGTTGAAGAGAGGGGGATGCTGAAAGGGTATTTACGGGCTCCTTTTGGAAAATGAGCACTCATGCCACACACCCCAAGCAGGCTGAGTTTACCCACTCCTCCCATCTTTACCCTACCATAATCAGAGGGTGATGTAGGGTGGGGCAGGACCTGCTAGCAATGATGCTCAGGGCTAGGGACACCTGTGAGGGGTCAGTAGTCCATGAAGAAGGCTTGAGTTGAGCTCATTGAGCTTCGCAAAAGCATGTGCCAGCTGCTCTGTATACCTGCTAGCTTCCCTTCCATCCATCCATCCTTTCACTTTTGTATGGAACAAATGTTTTTAGAGTACCCACTGTGCCTGGCAAGTGAACATACTGAACACAACTCAGCCCCGGTCCTCCTGGCACTTGGTGAGGAAGTCAAGCAGGTTCCCAAATAAGATCATCAGGAAACTGAAGGCCCGTCAGAAGAACATGCACACCACGGGACAGGCTGTTATTTTTTCCCCAGTTGTGTTCACTGCTGTTTCCTCAGCACATAGAACGGCAGCTGGCATCTGGGAGATGCTCAATCCAAGTCTGTCGAGGGGGTGAAACAGAAGAGTCGAGATGGTCCACTTTAGACGGGTGTCAGAAAAGGCCTCTCTGAAGAGATGACACATTTGGGCCAAGCCCTAAATTAATATAAGGAGCCAGAATGAAGATGGAGAAAACAGTGGTCCAGGCAGAGGGAACCACAAGTGCCAAGTCCATGAGATGGGAGAAAGATGGCTGTTCCAGAAAGGGGCTCCAGGAGCCGCCAGGGCAGGCAGAGCCAGACCATACAGGACCATGGAGGCCATGGCTAAGAGCAGTGGAAAGCCATCTAGGCAGGGATGACAACTCAATTAGCCTTTTGCAAAGGTAACTGGCTGTGGAGAGAATGGACCATGGAGGCAAGTGTGGAAGCAGCAAGGCCAGTTAGGAGGCTGTTCCATTGTCCAGGCAAGAAGTGACAGAGGCTTGGATGACAACCAGGTTAGCAAAGGTGGAGAAGCGTGGATAGATTGAGAACACCTTGTGGAGGTAGAATCTACAGGACTCATTCGTAATCTGTCTTGAGTATCTGTTGTATACCACGCCCAGTCCCAGGCCTTTGCATGTTCAGTCAGTCAACAAACACTGGCCCTGCCTGCTCTTTTCCTGCACTAGGCCCCGGGAGGCCTAAGATTAATCACTGTCCCCAAGCCAAGGGCTTGACTTTCACAGTGCAGCTTGGTGACAAGCATCTTATTTTATCTCATCACCGCATCAACAGAAGCACTTCTCCCTCCCAATAGAAACACTGGTATATCCCGGACCAAAAACTGAAACCCAGATGCTTCAACATACTTTGCAGCAAACGCTGTTTGAGCAGAAACCTCAGGAAGTGTGTCTCAGGAACGCTCTTGCAAAGCTTTCAAAGTGACAGGGCCTGACCCTGGGAAGGGAGGAGGCCTGGGGCCATGGGAAAGACACAGGCTGGAGAAATGGAGGCCACGCACGGCGTTGTCTCTTCTCTGTCCCCAAATCCAAGCGGAGGAGGCCTTGGTCCCAAGTATTCCAGGAGCCCAAACTTGGGGTGAGGGAGGGATGTCTAGCAGCAGGAAAAGCCTGTGGGAAAGAGCTAAAGATGGATCCCACGGAACCTCCGCACCTCTGGGCTGTTTACCGCAGCAGGGGAACACCTTGGTCAGTTCTCACACTCTCGCACCTTCTCACGTAGATGCACACGTTACCCACAGACAACTCCGGAAGCACTGACCAGGGGCTTGGGGCATGCCGGGGACTGGGGTGGATCTCCAGATGAAAAGGTGCACCTGCTTTTCCCTCCCTCCCTGTCTCTTTGTGTCCCCACATAGTGCAGCTCCTCAAACATTTGTCGAGCGCTGATTTATGGAGGCAGCATCAGGGTCATGGTTAAGAGCAAGGACCCCAGGTTCAAATCCCAGTCCTAGCTGTGACCCTGGGCATGCCACTTCAGTGAAACCTCTGTGCACTTCAGTTTCCTCCTCTACAAAGCAGGGATAATGAAAATCCACCTCGTTGGGTAACTGAGGATTAAATGAGATAGGCATAAAGCACACAGGCCTTTCTGAATGTAGTGAGAGGTGTGTCACCATTTACCACTATTATTTATGGCAGACATAGGAAAAGTGCATTTGTGCAGGCCCATGGGTGTGTAAGCCTGCACATGCACTCAGGTGGGAGTATTTACATCCACGATGAGCAAAAGAGGACTCACGGCCTGAGTGCTGGGGAGACCCAGGTTTGGGCCACAGGGACAGACTTCCCACTCTGCTCTTCCTGCCCCAGGACTCAAGGGAGACCTTTCTCACTTCCCTGTGGTCTCCACAAAGCACAGATCAGGAGCCCTAGAGGGCTGCGGCTCTGAGGTTTTCCTAGAATGTTAATTATTGCCCAGGAACAGGGAGTCGGGAGTCAGGAGTACCCTCCTTCCCAAGAGAAAGAGCTGCTGCGGCTGGCCTGGGAGTGGAGGTGAGTCCTCACGTCCCAGCAGTTCTGATGAGGAGGCAGCTTGGCCGGATTGATTGGCCCCGGTTTCTAATGCAAGCAGTCGGTGCCTGCCAGCCCTCCCTGTGCCCAGAGCAAGGCCCGTGGGTCATTGCCACATGCTGTACCGGTTGGGACTGGAGGCAGAGAGACTGGGGACCTGCTAAGGGTAACCAGACACATCTGTCTATCTTGTTGCAGGGTTTCCCCAACTTCAGTCCTCTCCTGTCTGGGTGGCTGCAGCAGCTCCTTCCTCATCTACCTTACCTGGGCCTTCCCTGTGCCAATCTGTAGCCTGTGCTATCAGCAGAACACCAAGGCTGGGCATTGCAGTCATGCTCAGAAACCCAAACCCTCCATGGGGACCCAGGCACAATCAGATTGGGTCATGGGAGATCCCATAGATGACCTTGGAACCTAGATCAGAGGGAGCAGGGCATCCAGGCAGTGATACAGGCGGTAGGTGCCACCCAGAGATGGCTGATTTTCCGTCTCTGTCACCCAGAAGGGCCTTGGCTGGCTGCTCTTTCAGAGAGGAGGGGACCCCAATACATGTCTCAAGACATCCAAGGAGCCAGGGGTCCTTTTTCCTTGGCACTGTGTTAAGAGGATGCAAACTGAAGTTACAAACAAGGGACAGGCAGCATCTACACCAGACCCTCGGTTGTGTCCATTTTGCTGAGTTAGGAGACTGAAGCCTCTTAGCAACTTGCCTGTTTGCTTTTCTGGCTTATCTGCTGTCTTTCCCTGCCAGCACTAATGAAAGCATATTCTGCTGTTGGGAAAACAAGATCGCAAAAAAAGCGACAGACATCATTATCTCCATTTCACAAAAAAAGAAACTGAGGCATGGGAAGGGGAGGTGAGGAGTACAAGGGAACAGAGCCCTGCAGGGGGCCTTCACTGAGGGCCTCCCAGCCCCATAACTCGGACAGCACCATTTGCATTCATGCTGCTTTTTAAAACACTTTTAATGCTTTACTTTGAAATAATTTCACACTTAACAGAAAAGATGTAAGAAGAGGACAAAGAATTTCTGTATACTCTTCACCCCAGTTTAGCAATTGCACCAGCTGATGTTTTGCCATATTTGCTCACGTACACACTCGCACATGCACTTGTTCTCTGTTTATACACATACAAGGATACACATGCACTTATTTTTCAGAACCATTTGAAAATAGGTTGCAGACATCTTGTCCCTTCACTCTTGTTTCCTTAGAACAAGGACATTCATTTACATAACCACAGTGCAGTTATCAGAATCGGCAGATTTATCATGGATACAGCCTTATTACCAATTTTGCCAGTTGTCCCAACAATGTTCTTTGTAATAAAATCCCATCCCAGACCTCCCCTTGCATGTAGTTGCTCTCTCTTGAGCCTCCTTCAGTCTGGAGAGGCTCCTCCATCTTCAACTTCGGCGTTTTTGAAGTGTCTCGGTTTGGGTTCGCCTGATGTTTACTCTTGAGATTAGATTGAGATGACGCATTTGGGACAGGAATAGCATGGAAGTGAGCGCGTGGGCCTCTTGGTGCATCTAACCAGGAGGCAGGGGCTGCCCGCTCCGTTACTGCCGATGTCACCAGCAATCGGCTGAGGTAGGGCCTGCCAGGTTGCCACTGTCAGGTTATCATTTTTCCCTTCATAATTTATATTTTAAATCCACTAGTTTTAGTGCTTCGCTTTTTAAAAAGCTACATTTTATTTGATTTTTTTTAAAAGAATGTTTGTGGCACTATCAATGGAAAACCAGCATCACTTGGTGTGAATAAAAGAATAAGTATCAAAGTTACTAACTGCTGGCCAAATACCTAAGTTCGCTAAAGTCGCAGGTCCTTAGGCAAGGGACTTACCTCCCCAAGCCTCAGTTTCCTTCTCTGTAAAATGGGGCTAATGATAGTACCTGCCAAAGCGTGTGTGCTTACTCCAGGATGCTGTCGGTGTTGATGGTGGGTCAGACTTTGGGGCGGCTCTAGCCCCAGCCGCCTTCACTCTCCTCAGTGCCCTTACTCTTCTGGGGTCTCAGTCATCAAGGAGGGGGTGTCTGTATGGGCAGCCTGGCCAGGGCAGCCTTTGAAGCAGCCCAAGGGCAGTGGCAATTGGTGCCCTCGCAGCTGCCGTCCCCAGCCCCAAGCGTGGGGATGAGCGGGAGCTGGAGCCAGAAGGGTGAGGCATCCTCATTCCCGGGGTTGGTTCCTGGCAGGGGGCTTGGCCGGGTGGTTAAAAATAGCTGTGCCTCGGCCTCATCTCCACAGCTTCCTGGGTTGTCACCCTGGGAAGCAGGCAGGGTTCGTGAGCTCTGCTGAGGGAAACGGGGGCCTGGGGAGTCCCTAGTTGGCCAAGTTGGGCCTCCTGGGCACACCGACCTTGTGCTGTCCCCGGGAGGTGCTGTGCTGTTGGAGTCCCAGGAGGCAGTGAAAACACCAGAGCAGAGAAAGCCTGGCCTTCCATGCACTTGACACCTCTGGAGCACTTGCTACTTTTGCGTTTTACCAGAAACAGCACCCCGGGCTTGATTTTACAGGCCCAGGGTATCTGGCTAGAAGTAGTGGTCTCGTTTTCGTTGCATTTCTTTTCACAGTTGCCTTCTGCTTATGACAAATCATACTGTTTTTAACTCATGATGATGACAAAAAGGTTTCTTATAAAAATGCAGAATTTAAAAGAAGCAAGTTGATTTAAAAGATTAAGTAAACAACAGTCCAGGCAGCTCTTGGCTGTGGCAAGACTCAGGAAGGTGGTAGACAAATGCTGTGTTTCCAGAAGGCCCCAGGAGGCTTGGGCACTGGTCAGCTGGGAGCCACCTTCAGACTGAGCACGTTCCTGAAACCCAGGCCTAATGAGTCTCAAGAGCCCACCTGTGAATCAGAATCCACATCGAGAAACTGGTCCTTGTTTCTCCGTACACTGGCTTCCCTCAGGGACATAGACTCACACAGAGATGGGTAGCTTCTCTCTTCCCATCCTCTTCCCCCCACTGGAGACGGCCAGGCTCCAGCCGGGCAATGGGCAGGTGGACACGGTGGCGGCACCCCTGCTGCAATGCCTGTCGCCGAGACAGGACAGGGATCAGTTGGGACGAGCACTGGAGACACAGGGTGAATCACATCTGTGATGCTGAATCAGTTGTTTGGTACGTGGGGGAGGGAGCGATGGGCTTCTAGAAGTCAAGGTCTTTGGACTAGGAAAACTGCTCCTCCTTTCAGAAAGCTCCAGCACTGAGAAGGCTTCCCGCCTGGGGTTCGTTTCCAACTGGGAGCATGGAGGCAAGGAGGGGGCAAAAGTGTGCTGGACACTTTGACCAAGATGGTTTCATTTAATTCTCACAGCAGCCCAAGGAAGTAGGCATTGGGAGTGTCCCCATTTTCTGATGAGGAAACTGTGGCCCAGAGATGTCACCTAATGGCGACTTGCCCGAGGTCACACAGCCAGGATGGGACAGAGCAGAACTACCCCAAGTCAGGCCAATTCCAGACCTTACCCAGCCAGTCCCAGAGTAGTAGAAGAGGAGGGCAGCTGGGAAAAGAATTCCCCTTCCACATGTTCAGAGCAGCCCCCACCCCCATAAAACATGAGGGACATTTTCTTTAGTTAAACCAAATCTCAAGGCAGTGTGTCCGCAGAGGTACAGAGCTGAGACTTTGCTGCTTAAAATGGATCAAGGGCCCAACTCTCATGCTGATGAGTGAAACCTGTGAGTCCTCCACTGCCTCGGTCTAGCTCTGGGGAATGGCCCGGATTGGCCTGTAAAGGAAGTTACAGCTTCAGAAAGAAAAAAAATTTTGATGGCCAATGAATTGCCTGCATGCTCCTGGCAGGATGGGAGGGGAAGGTGTGAACACCTTCCTAGGGGCCGAGCTCTTCAAGGCCCCTGCTTGCTTCTCCAGCCATATCTTGCCCCACGACCAGCCTCCTACGCTCCATGCCCTCCTTGGACCTGCCGTGCCCTTTCCTGCCTGCCCTTCTCTCTACCTGGATGCCCTTCTTACACAGCCTTCACCTGCCTCTGGGTCCCATTTGCCCCTGTGCTTCCTCCTGTCGCTGGACATTTGACCTTGGATCTCAAAGCCTGGGGCTGCACTGTGCTCATCGTGGTGTCCCCAGGACCTGGCACACAGGAACACGAGGTTACATCATCTTTAAAACCTCAAGTCAGACCAAGCCCTGGAGGCACTGCTTGGCTCCAGCAATTCCGATCTGAGCATCCTAAGACAGGTTCCCCTCTCTGCACCTTGGGTTCTTCATCTGTAAAATGGAGTCATAATGGTAACTACCTCTGGAGGTTATTTTGAGGATTGAATGAAATGGGACATGTGATGCTCCATCTTAGGGAGGTTTTCAGGAGCAGACCCTGAGAGGAGGATTCGAATGCGAGTCCTTCATGTGGAAGATGATTCCAGGAAGCATGACTGGGGGGGGCAGGGTAGTGAGACAGGGAAGGGAAGGGACCAATACACAGGGTCACCCTGGGGCACCCCAGGAGCTGGTGTAGATGCAGACCAGGCCTCACTGTCATCCCTGATTTGGGGTATTAATCCCCCACCTTTCTGGGCCTCATGGGTGAGGGCTGCTCTGGAGAGGTCTTAGCTTCCTACATGCGCTGGGATTCGCAACCCCCTTCCCAGCAGGGCCCTGCAGCCCAGGAGGTAGAGAAAGGGCTCAAGCAAAGAAGCAGGTGGTGCCCAGGAAGGGTGAGGGAAGGGGGCAGGGTGAGGCACTCCTAGGCCTGTGGCATAAAGTAAGATCCCAGCAGGGGGTAACTCTGATTCTGCGCATTCCCACTGTCCTCATTTCTAGTCCAGTGCCAGCTCCGCCTCTCACGAGTTGTGTCCCTTTGGGCAAGACACTGGCTTTTCTGAACCTCGGTTTCTTCACCTATACATCGGGGAGGTGCACAGTTCTCAGTGAATGCCATTCTGCCCCCTTAGGTGACCCTTGGAATTGGGAGGGCATTTTTAGTTGTCCCAGTGACTGGGAGATGCTACTGGCGTTCAGTGGTCAGGGATGCTGCTAAACATCATGCAATGCCAAGGACAGCTCCCGACCCCTCACACCAGCCAAGACTTGTCCTGCCCCAAATGCCAACAGCACCTCTTGCCAAATACACATTGTATATTTGATGCTCAATGAAGTTTCCAGAAGGACTGATCTGAGCTGGCAAAGATGAGGCTCAGAACCAGAGCAAGATGAGTGGGGGTTTTGAGGAGGGTGGGATGGGAATTTGAGATGCTGCAGAGAGGCTGGCACCTGGCTGGAAACGGGGAGAGAAGGGAGCAGGCAAGGGGGACTTGGCAGGGGACCAGGCCAGAGAGAAAATGCTGCATCTCGGGAGGACCAGCCCAGTGGGGCCACCGAGGAGCTTGACCATAGCCAAGCCTTCCTGTAGGCTTGCAAAGCATTTTCCGGGCAAGCTGGAAGTTGCTGCCAAGCCTGGCCCTCTACCCAGAGCTTGCTCAGCTGTCCAGGAGCTTCCAGTCAGCCAACCCTGGGTGACCCCTGAGCGGGCTGCTCTACCCTGGTCACCAGCACCCCCATCCTCTCAGGATGGTCCTTCCTCTCCCATGTGACATTAACATGGGGTCTCTGAAAACTCAGGCAAATACATTAAAAAGAATTTCTCATAGAAATTATTAAAAACACATCCCTGGATCTGGGGCTTCCAGCAGTTTACCAAATGTGAGTGGGGGAAAGGAAGACTTTCTTGCCTGCCCTGAACCTCCTGAGGCCTGGCAGCTCAGTCCAGATCCCCACCAAACTGGTGGCAGGGCAGTGCCTCTGTGGGAGTAACCCCCCTTTTCCCTTCCTCTTAGGCCTGCTCCCCTCCAAAGCTTCGTGCCAACACAGAGATTCCTGCCCAGCCCGAGGAGAGTGGGAAGGCGAGCTCAGGACTGAGCGCTGAGGTGGACGGCAGGGGTGTCCGAAGACCTCGTCCGCCCGCAGTGTGGCCCAGACGGCCTAGCCTTGGGCTTACGGCCCGTCACGGTCACTATGGATGTTTACAGGAACCCAGCCAGAGTTTGCCTCCCTGCTCTTCACCCCCGACTGCAACTGCTTCCCCCACTTAACCTTCGGAGAGGACACTCACTTCAGACTCCGGACGCACACAGAAGCCACTCACAGCTCACTCTGATGCCAGCTGCGCCTTAAGCCTGGCTGGCTTCGGACCAAGGCTGATCTTAGAGGGCATGACTGTTGCAGGGAGTGATGCAGAAGAAAGAGAAGCCAGAGAACGTGTCGGGGGCTGAGGGTAGGCTTCTGACTTATTCATTTCAAGTTGCTTGTTCTTCATCAATTTGGCAGAGGTCTTTGGGACAGAACTGACACATCACGTTGGGGAAGTGCCAAGCAGCTCCTCTGGCCAGAAATATTTTTTGAAAATGTGAGTGGTGTGAATACTTCGATAAACCTGTGAAAGCAATACTTAGGAGGCTGACTTCTTTCGATTAAAAATGTATGCAACTTCAACCCCTGCCTTTTTTTTCCTTCGAGGTTTGAACAGAAACTCATGGTTGACCAAAGGTAGAAGAGTTAGGGCCTCCCAATTAGACAGCCAGCAGCATTTGGAGTCTGCCCAAGGTGGACTGGCTTGGAGTCTCCAGACCAGACCCCTCCTGGCTTCTGCAAGCCTGACAAACACCAGGGGCAGCCTTTGGGGTGTGGTAGGCAAAAGCCTGGGGCTGGGCTGGAATCAGGCCCAAATCCAGAGAAGTTGGAGCCCCACCCCACCCCCATATCAGGCATGACCCCCATTAAAGATGAGGGGCGTGAGTGAGGGAAGAAATAAATGAAAGAGTGATATTGGGTCAACCTGCAGCTTCCTGGAAAAAAAACAACAGTAAATCTCTCGCATTGGCAGAGCACTTTATGGTGTTCAGGGCACCCTCATACACACCATGTTAAAGCAATATCTGGATGATTGGCTCCATTCTACAGGTGCGGAGACCAAGGAATGGGAAGGTAAAGTTAAGCAGAACTCGAGAGAAAAGGCAGTTCTAGCCCCACTTGCCCTCTGTGGTTCTAAGACATGGGATTCTAAGAAATGTGGTAAGAAAAAGACGTTTGGGAGAGTGAAAAGGGAGATGTTTGCAATGGGAGAGAGGCTTGAGGGGTAAGTTGAGGCAGTATGACTCCAACTTCTCTGAGCATTGCTTCTCCACCCAACGAATGTATGATTTGAGGAGCAAACCCATGTCTGCAGACAGGCCCTCTAAAGAAGGTGGAAGTCTAACTTTGCACCTTGACCCCCCTCCTTTATAAGGGTGTAACCTTACATAGGTCACTTATATCATCTAGGAAATGGGGACAGTGATTTCCCCATCTCCGTTTGGGCAGACACAGCTCCACCCCAAGACTCACAGTGTGGCAAGCAGAGCCCACACTGGATTTCTGCTCTCATTTGCCCCTTCTCCAAGCACCTTTGTGCAGTACACAATCTGCCCAACCATACTTGGCAGCCCTGTCCAGAGAATTTTTTAATTCACTAAAATGAATGGCTCACCAGGGCAGGGATGTTGGGCATCTTACTCACTGCTTATTCAGTGGCTGATACCCAGTAAATATTTGTGGGATGAATAAAAGGAAGTTGTAGTGAGGATTATTCATTCATTCCATAAACATTTATGAGCACCTGTGAGGATCAGGCCCCTTTCTGAGTGCAGAGGGCACTGCAATGAACAAAGCAGACAAGTCACCTCCCCTCCTGGGCTCATATCCCAGGACAAGAGCAGATCATGCAACAAAATACATGAAAACAAAGAAAAAAAATGGAATAAATAATGGTGAGGCTGGAGAGGAGGGGGTGGGGTGGGTGCTGTACTCAATACGGTGATGGGGTAGACCTTCCTGAGGACCTGTCCTTTACACTCAGTCCTGAAGGATGAGCAGTCGGCCAGGTGAAGAGCTGGGAAGAACCTTCCAGGCAGAGGGACAAGAATGAAATGCCTGGGTGTAATCATGACAGCTCCTGCGTGTTGAGCTGTATGCCAGGCTCCGTTCTCCATGCATCAGCTCATTGAATCTTCCCCTGGCCCTATGAAAAAGGTTTCTGTGATCATGCCCATTTGACAAATGAGGAGACCGAGCCACAGAGAGCAACTAGCACAGCTAAGCAAGGGCATGGCCCATTGAGCCCAGGTAGTTTGGCTCCAGAGTCTGCAGCTGACCCCTAGGCTCTGACCCCTCTCAGGCATGAGGAGCTTAGCACTGTACCTAGCACACAATAGCAGAAATTAATATTTATTGAGCACTTACTATGGCTCTTGCCCTCTGAGAAGCACTTTATGTATTTCAACCATTTAATAAATGGTAGCTCTCATAGTAAAAGCATTAGTATTAATAAGTATTGCCTCTGACCTTGGCTTCGTTGTCTCTGAACAGACCTGAAGCAGTGGGTACCCTAGTCTGGGGACTCTGCAGGGCCCGTGAACCCAGCCTGAGGCACAGCCTGAGGGGTGATGCCCAGGCTACTTAAAACCCAAACCTGGGTCACAGTGCATGATGCCCTTTGCAGCTGGTGGAGGCGGAAGGCACCCTCCATTGCAAAGAATCCCTCGGTCCCTGTTGACCCTTGACTCCCACCTGCTGGGAAGAGGAGGGGAGTGTGGGAACCAGGCTGGGCCGGTGGACATGGGGCTGCCGCACGGGAGCCCCACAGGCAGTCCCCACTGCCAAGTCATCCCACAGCAGGGACCCCGACAGCACAGGACGTGCTCACAGCAAAAAGCAACAGCCTCCACACCTGCCGAGCTGGCAGCTCTCGGGGTAGGGAGCGGAGCTGCCAAGTCCCTTCCAGGCTCGCTGCAGCCAAGGCAGGATTCCAATTTAGCCAAGAAACAGCCCCCAGAATAGAGCAGTATGTCAAAGGCACAGGAAAACATTCCCCCTTGTATGCTGCTTACAGCGCCTCAAACTTTCTGACCCCCAAATAATGAATTTTCTACCACATCTTAGGAAAAGAAGCCACAAAGAAAATCCTTCAGAAGATACAGGACTGGGGCCAAGGTGAACTCTGTTGTGTATGCGTGTGTGTGTGCCTGTGCGTGCATACATAAGCACAACTGTATGAGGGGGGGCAGTTCCTTGGCAAAAGGGCCAATAGAATATGGCGGAAGTGATGCATGTGACTTCTGAGGCTAGGTTATCAAAAGGAGACAACTTCTCTCTTACTCTCACTCTTGCTTTTTCTCTCTCTTGCTCTCTCACTCTCTTCTCTCCCTTTTCCTATCTACTCCCTCCCTCTCTAGCTCTCTCCCTTTTTCTCTCTCTCTTGCTCTCTGGCTCTTAATTTTTGGGTGATCACCCTCCAGCCCAGCCCTGCTGACAGATCCTCCAAGGAACCGAGGCCCCTGCTACCAGCCAGCGTCAACCGCCAGACACGCAGGGGAAAGTGCCGGCCACTATTCCAGCCCAGCTTTCAAGCTGCCCCAGTTGACACTGAGTGGGAAGAGTTATGCTCTGCCCACTGTGCCCTCCCAGATGACAGATGTAAGAGCAGAATAAATGTGCTTCTTGCTTTAAGCCATCACATTTGGGGGTGATTCATTACATAGCAGATAACCAGAACAGTGGCACCCAAAAGTGTTGATCATGCAGTCAACTCCAGCAGCAGACCTGCCTGTGAGAGTACATGAGATATTTATAATGTAGTGAAAAAAGACAAGGGAAACGAAGGCAAAAGGTAGATGGGGCTCCAGTCTGTGTCCCCACACCTCTCCCCCATTAGTGTGCCATTCGCTGTTTTCCCGCTAAGGTCAAGTGTGTCTGGCCAGGCCTAGCTTTGGCCTCTGCCCAACAAAGTTAGTGCAAAACAGTCATGTCCCACAGACAGAAAACAGCTGCCACAGATTCCCAGCCTGTTGGGGTACAGAGAATCAGCAGGCCGGGGACTCCCCATCTGGTTGGTGAAGTGCTTTCTCCCCAGCTGGCACTGGCTCTGTCTTGGCACAGCTGTCCGGACTGTCCTGGGCGGATGGCAGCTGCCACTGGGTGTCCACCCCCATGCCCACCACGGCATGGAGCAGCTAAACAGGCGACCGCTGCAGCTGAGCTGGCCCCAGCTTGGGCCCCAAAGGAGTCTTGGAGCTGGGCCTGGGCCTGTCAGCAGAGCAACACGTAGGTCCACTCCGCAGCTGGGCCGGGGCGCATCCGGAGCTGACAAGGGCTGGGTTCCAGAACACTGAGGCTCATGGGATACAGCCGGAGAAGAGCTGTGTCCACAAATAGCCGGTTCAAGGCCCGGAGTGGTCGATGTCCTTGCATAATGTGCTGTGGGAGGTCAGGAGAGAAAGGCAAGCCAGGAAGCTTTAAAAGGAGGCGGCGGCCTTGTCACTCAGGAGGGTGTTGTCAGGATCGGGGCTGGGAGGAGGGGAAGAGGGACCTAGGGATGATGTACGGCCCATTGGGGAGGGGCAGGAAGACATGGGGGAAGCACAGTGAGAGGCAGGGGTCTTGCAGAGCAAGCTCTCATAAACTCAAATCTAGGGTCCCAGGGGCCTGACCACGGGGAGAACCTTGGACCCCAGTCCTCAAGGCCTTTACGTCACCTCCACCAAGCCCAGCGTGGAGATGGGGAGGCCCCAGTTCGCCCAGCTCCCACCCGATGCCTTCTGCCCACATTAGATGGCTTCTGCCTTTGCAGGGACACTGAACCCTGGGAGAGACACTGACCATCCTCCCCTCCCGAGCCCACCCAAGCTACCTTGATCTGGGCACAGCCAACATCATCGCAAGCTGATGCGTGAGTCCAGCTGCTGCAGGTGTTCCTGGACACCAAAGGGGATGGTGGGCGTCCACATCCTGCAAGGATGGGGGAGAGGGAAGGGTTGGAGGAGAGAGGGGTCGCCCGGAGCCCTCAACACAACCTGCCCCAAATTCTCCCACCCAGCCTGGAACCTTGAGAACGTCCCACCTGTCAGGAAACAGGCCAGTGTGAGGTCATGGGGGAAGCAGAGGGCAGAGACCCCTTTCTTTAGACCTGCTCTGCTACTGACTTGCAAAGCAGTTACCCAGCCTCTTTTATTCATCTCATCTGTAAAATGGGTTGTATAAGGCCAGTGCTACCCATCTTAGAAGATACACGTGATAATGCAGATGAAAGTGCTTTCAAAGATTACTAGGTACCACTATTAGACATTAGAAATCATGATGAGTTTTAACAATAATAATAATTAGCTTGAACCATATGAAATTGCCAGTTTTGCAGGTCAAAAACAGTCCAATGCAGGCAATTTTATATGGTTCAATATGGTTCAACCTAACATAGCTTTTATTACACATTTTCACGTGCCAGACACTCTAAGTACTTTATGTGTCTCAACTAATGAGGCGTCACACAAGCCCTTGAGGCAGATATTTCCATCACCCTCCATTTTACAGATGGGGAAACTGAGGCCAGCAGGTGAAGTGCCCTCTCGCCCAAGGTGGCAGGTTGGTGAGGGGCCAAGCAGGGTTTGAGCCCAGGGGCTGCACCCTGACCCACACGCCTGGAGAGCTGGGGGTTCTGCTGAGACTTACGCCAGCGTCTCCACGTGAGGACACTTCTTCAGGCTGGCGGCGAGCTGCTGGGCCCCAGCGGCCGTGAACTTGTTGTACTGGACACTGGAGAGAAGGAGACATGTCCTGAGTGGGGCCTGACCCTCGGGGCCGCCAGCCCCAGACCAAGGTGCACGCACCCCCGCTGGACAACCGGACCCCCGGGGGCTGGCCCTTCTCAGGGTGCCGCTGGAAGACCCCCAGGCTTCTCCCCACCCCCAGGCCCCCGCCACCCACTGCCCCCACAGCCACACTCACTCCAGCACGCGGAGGGACACCATGTCGGGAAGCACGTGGGCCAGGTTCTCGGCGCCCGCGTCACAGATGCAGTTATTGTACAAGCTGCCGGAAACGGAAGTCAGGGCAGAGGCTGGGGGTGCCGGGAGGCCAGGTCCCAGGGGAAGCCACGCCAACCTACTGCTGCCCCCATTTTACAGAGGGGAAAACTAAGGCCTGGAGAACTGAGGCGGCTTCACGCAGGGACTCCAGGGGAGCAGCGGGACTGAGAGCGTGAACTGGGGGCAAGACTTCTCAAGTTCAAATCCCAGTCTGCCACTTATTGCCTGGGCAACCTGGGGCACGTTACTCCACGCCTCTGTGGCTCAGTTTGCTCATCCATGAAATGGGGGTGATAGAGTAACACCAGGGAGGGGAAAATGCTTCTGTGCTGGTAAATGCCGAGGCGGGGCATGAACTTAAACAGAAGCTCTGGTTATTACTAGCTCACGGGGGTGTTTATGGGGATCAAATGAGCTACTGTAGAGGATGTGGCCCACATTTGGGGTGGGAGAGGGAAGATCCCAGAGTCACTGGCCAGGCTTGGGTTTCTGTGATGTTCACGCAGCCATAATTAGCAGCATCAAAAATAGCAGCGTGGGTGTCACTGGTGGGCAGAGTCGCACGCTCATTACCAAGCAGCCTGTGCCTGCTGCCCTGGTATGATTTGAGTGCCATGACTCTGCCATGACTCAGCCTTTGGGCTGCACCCTTGGGCATCACAGCTTTGCTGGGACTGCCTGTCAAAGCAGCAGGTGCACCCTGCAGCAGAGTGGGTTCAGGCTAAACTCCAGGATCCCCTGATGTCACAGGTCAGCCGGTACCAGGGCAGGAGCCAGACAGGGGCATGGCAATCTCTTCCCGGGGTGCGTCTTAGAACCCAGGTGCCCCTGCCTGCCTCCACCCCACAAGCAGAATGCTCTGGCCCCGTTTCATGGATGCCAAGATGCCCACTGTTCCCATTCTAACATCATCACAATCCGGCTGTGTCTTATGAGTAATGGAGCCTTATAGTCTAGTCAGCAGCTTTTTGTCCTCTCTACGGCACATAAGATAATGTGCGTTACAATGGATGGCATCTTAGATTCCATGAAATATGACATTCCTTAAAGTGTAAATCAGATCAGGTGTCACCTCTTCACACCCCACCTATTCTCCATGAGTGCTGAAAAACTCCAGCAGCCTCCTCCTCCCCTGCAAGGACCATACACATGATCTAGCCTCCCCAACATCTCCCGCCCTGTCGCCCACTCTCTGTCCCCCATTCGTGACACTCTGGCCCAACACCCAACCTATTTCCCACCTCTGGGCCTCTGCACCTGCTGTTCCCTCTTTCTAGAATGTGTCTTCCCTAGAGCTTCCCATGGCCAACTTCTCTTCATTCTTTGGGTCCCACCCAAAGGGTCACCTCCTCAGAGGTCCCCTGACCTCCCTGGAGAATTGGATATCCCCATTGTACTCTCCTGAGCCCTTATTCATTTCCAATAACTAGTTGTATCTCTAGTTCCTAGCATAAGTTCTGGCTCATGATTGACGTTAGAGAATACTGGATGCCCCAAAAAACTCTAGGAGGCGCCAACTGCTTAGTCTATGAGTTGTACAGTGCACAGCCTGTGCAGCTTCACACAGTGACCTGGGTTGGAAGGATAAATGAATGGATGAATCAATAACTAAATGGACCAGGTGACTTCTCTGCCAGGAATCTGACTGGCTGTCCTTGGTAGCGATGGGCATTGGAGAAGGGGGAGGGAAGTTTCTCCCAGCCTGGTGAACAAGGAGCTGGCAATGTTGAGTTGGGCAACCTGGGCTCTGGTCCGAGCTTGGTGCCTCATTTGCCGAAAGGCCTTGGGCAAGTCCTGTGTTCTTGGTTCTTCCAGGGGCTGGAAAGCACAAGACCCAAAAGCAAGAGGCGCTATACCAAGGCCCACCAGCAGGGAGCAGTATAAGGACTGTCCTGTGTGTGAGGGACAGGATCAGCCTAGGCTGCTGGAGCAGGGTCAGCCTTCCAGAAGGCTCCAGAAAAAGCTCTGTCCTGCTCTCCCCCAGGAGAAGAGGGCCAATATTGAGTACAGGACAGGGGCTGCACCAAGAGCTTCACACAGGTGTTTGATTTAGCTCTCTCCCATTTGCCAGAAGAGGGAAACAGAGGCACAGAAGGAGTGCAACTTGCTTAGCTCTTTCCCGGGCCATGGCATTGTCCAGCTCCAGGAAAGCCTGTTCATAGGGGCTTCTAGGTCAGTGTTTGCCCTCTGGAGGTGGGCCACCCCAATGCAATGGAGCCGCAGGTGGTCACGGCTTCTAGGGCCCCTGGGTTGGACCATGCCACTGACGGTGGGGGGCTCTGCCCACCCTCCAGCCCACCAGCCCAGCCCCGATGACCAGGCCCTGCTCACCTCAGCCTGAGGAGGGACACGGCCAGGGATGGCAGGGCCTCAGCGAGCTTGCAGGCGCCCACGTCTGTGATGCTGTTCTGGGACAGGCTGCAGGGGCCAAAGCGAGGGGAGGGGTCAGGAGCAAACTTGCACCCCCTTTCCCACCCTGGGCTCCGACCCGCTGCAGGCAGAGCTGGGGAAACACACACTTTCTCACGGGGTGGCCTGGGGCAACGAACACGTGGCCATGGACGCAATGGATGAGAACGGAGGGTAAGGAAGTGCAAATGGTGGTGTGGACGGATGGACACTAACTGTACTGTCTAGACAACTAGATAAGAGTCCCCGAGGGTGGCATGATGCTGAGGAGGGAGACAGGAGAGAAAGTGAGAGAGAGCTCTCTCTCCCCGCCTGGTTTCTGGTTTTGTAGCGCCCCTTCTTTTCCCTGGAGACCACTTGTCAGCGCTACAGTGAAATCGGTGTCCATGTGTTGTTTGTGGACTATCTCCCCCGTGTGTTATTTGTGGGCTATCTGCCCCAGCCAGGCTGTGGGCTCCGCGAGGAGAGAGGTCACATCTGTTTTGTCCTTTTCTGTATCCCTGCGCCTAGAGCCATGCCGAGCACATAGCAGGTGCTCAACAAATACTTGTTAAGTGGGGAAAGAAGGAAGCGATGGGAGAGGGGAGGAGGGGTCAGTTAAAAGAATAAGATTTTTCTGTTTTGATAGTATTGTCTTAGCGATATACCCCATTCTACCTCTTCTATTTTGCCTGCTTCCCCTGTGTAATTTTGTTGGTAAGCATCATTTATTCTCATCACCATGTACATTATAATCAAGGATTCATTTATTTTTGTGCTCGTTTATTGTGTCTCCTGACTAGAATTTAAGATCCTGGAGGTCAGGGGCTTTGTTTGATTTGTCCAAAGCTGGGTCTCCAGGCCTGGAATGGTGCCTGCACACATAGGTGCCCATTAAATATTTGTTGATTAAAAAAATAAACTATCAGATGAATGAATCATTAAATGAATGGCTGAATGGAGACATAAGCAAATGAGCTGTTGAATGAATGAATGAATGATTGACTGATCATTGAGACGAATGATTGACTGAATAATTGATTGATTGGATGGATGACTAAAACAATGAGAAAAGCCCGTTGGACTTGGGGGGCAGAAGTGTCAGGAAGTCGGCCCCAGCCCACTCACTTGAGTGTCTCCAGGGCCTTCAGCTGAGGGAAGGTGGCCGAGAGCTGGGCGACACCCTCGTCCCCAATCTTGTTCTCGCTCAGTGAGTCCAGGCTGCAGGTGGGATCAGAAGGGAGCCATCAGCCAGCATTGGGGAAGCTTCCTCACCCCCACCCCTGAGCCTGGGAGAACAAGCCCTCATCACCTTGGGGTGCCAGTCAGAGAACCGGGGGGCAAGGCTCTAGCTCCCAACAGGCTCAAATCCCCGTTTTGCTTCTTAGGATCCCTGGGAAATTGGGCAACTTCCTCAATCCCTTAGAGCCTCGATTTTCTCCACTGGAAAGTCAGATTGTGCTCCCCCACCCTGCCCCCCCGATGGAGTGGCTGGGAGGAAACCATACAGGGCCACAAAAGCATCCTGAATTTTTTTTTTTTATTGTTGGGGATAATAAAAAAGGCCCTTCTCTCTGCACTACAGAGGCTGGAGCTTGGGGCTGCCAAAGCTCGAGACGGAGGGGAGGGATGGGTCCAGGGGTCTGTACTCACTCCAAGTGCTGTAGGGAGGAAAAAGCCGTGAGGATCGCCACCAGCTTGGGGAAAGCCTGGGGACCGGAGACGGGGCCCAGCCTAAGAGGCAAAAAGCAGGGGTTAGAACCAGGGACACTCGAGGTGCTGGATTCTGCCGCAGGGTGGGATGGACACCCGGGCTCGGAAGCCAGGCGCATCCAGGTCCCCTCCCCTTCACCTCCCTGCCCCCACCCCTGCCAGGTGGGACCCCAAGTCCCTTATGCCTGCTGGGGGTTCCCCGGTTTTCATCCCTGAGAAGGGGAGCCAGCTCCCACTCCCCCCAACACACACATGCACGCATCTCCCACCCAGGCCTGGTGACGTGGTCCCCAAATGCCCACCTGGGGACACCACCAGTCCCTGAGAAAGTCAGCTTACTTACTCGCCTTTGCATTTGAAGAACAGAAAGAACAGTTGATTAAGCTTATTATACCCCAGACAATGGCTAGGCCCTTCACTGGGATCAGGAAACTGAGGCACAGGAGTTAAATCAGGCACATAAGGTCACACATCCTGGATTGATGTTTTGATTAGACCTCAAGGGATAAGGAAATAAGGACAATGGAGGGCTTTTTGGTTTGGTTTTTAAAACATGGCTAAATGTATTTGATGTAAAAGACTGTCTTTTATTCTGAAATCCCGTCCTTCATATTTTTTCGATTAAAAATGTTCATTCTTTGACAAAATTACGGCGCTGGCAGCAGTTATTCTGTTATTTGCCAGTTTTAATGAACATACTTGATAAAAGTTAAAAGTTGGTAGCTCTAGTATGGGTTGACTCATGTCTCCCCAAAAGGTGGGTTAAAGTCCCAACACCTGGACCTCAGGAACTGACCCTCTGGGGAAATGGGGTCATCGCAGATACGAATAGTTAAGATGGGGTCCAGTGGGAGAAGGATGGGCCCTTAATGCAGTTTGATGGGTGTGTTTGTAAGAGGAGGAGACATGGCCCGGACACCCGTGGAGAGGCCACCTGGTGACGAGAGGCAGGAAGGAAGATCTGCAGCTGCAAGCCAAGGAGCGCCAGGGACGGCTGGTAACCACCAGGAAGGACTTTCCCTGCAGGTTTCAGAGGAAGCATTTCGGACTTCTAGGCTCTAGAGCTGCGAGACAGTGAATTTCGATCCTTTCAAGCCACCAAGTTCGTGGCACTTTATTGCAGCAACCGCAGGAAACTAAGACACGCCACGTGGTCACTCGAACGAAATATTCTTGGTCTCTGAAATCCCAAAGTCTGCAAACCACTTGCCTCGGCAGGAAAACCGCAGGATGGGAGCCAAAGCCAGATTTGAATCCTAGCTCTGCCGCTTACCTCCCGTGGGGCCTGGGACAAATTCCTCCCCTCCGAGTCTCAGTCTCCTTAAAATATTTAGCCCCAATCTCATGAGGTTGTTGGAGGGATTAAGGAATACAGTCGTCTAATGTTCATTGCTTTTCTACTCTAGGCCAGGCCAGGGAGATAGCCGTACACAAAACAGACAAAGTGTCCCCGCTCTCCTAGAGCTGACACTCCAGCCGGAAGACAGAAAATCAAAGGAATCGGTAAAGCATCTGGTGTGTTAGATGATTAAGGAATATGAAGAAAAGCTACAGTGGGCGGAGGCTGACTGGGACTTTAAACATGCAGTCATTAAAGGCTTTGCTGAGAAGATGACATTGGAGTAAAGGTCAGAAGGGGTCCAGGGCTGTGTAAGGGCCTGGGAAGAGTGAGGCAGCTAGAGGGCACGGCCAGCGCCAAGGTCCTGAGGAGGGACCGAGTATAGTGAGGCCAAAAACCAGCAAGGAGGCCCATGTGGCTTCACTGCATAGACAAGCAAGAAAGTGCAGGAAATAAGGTTGAAGAGGTAAACGAGGCCGAGTTGGGCAGGACCCTGCCTAAGAGGGGGTGCTGCAGGGCTTTGAGCGGCCCAGTGGCCTCATCTGACAAAGCAGGGTGAGGGAAATGGGGTGCCAGCTACAGCTGCTTCCAGAGAGCATGCCCGAAATAGTCCTTCCTCCCTCCCTCCCTTCCTTCCTTCCTCAGAACCTCTGTGGGCTTCTGTCTTTAGGTGGCTGTTCCACCCCACAGCTGCTGTTCCCTAGAGCATAGTTCTGACCTCAAACCAGGGGCTTTTTAGGCTGAAAATAATTCTAAGCCAGAAGCAGCCATCAGAGACTGTTTTCATACATTTCCTCTTTTCAGCAACATTTTTACCTCTGTACAAATAAGCACCTTGTCCCTGTTCAAAACAAGAGATGGAGGCTTTTCTGGGGAGCGTGGGGTGGGTGGGGAGCAGCGATCAGAGGAGCTGACAGCCTGTGGGTGGCCAGCTGGGTGACCTAGAGCAAGTCCCTTAACCTCGCAGGGCCTCCGTTTCCCCTGAGTAGCTCGAGAGTAATGCGATTATATATAATATTTACATAAATAAACATAAGTATAAATATAATGTCTATCTGATAGGTTTATACAATATGATATATGAATAATATAGTATTTATATAATATAATTATATTGTTGTACATGTATTGTATTGCAGGTAGACACATCTGTGTGTATACGTGCATATGTATATACACACACACACATCCTTAGATGATATTAGAACCCTAATGAGGGCCAAACACTTAATTTGCTGCTTTTGTTGGACCGCAGACAGCCCTGACTTTTGTGACTTTGGACAAACAACTTGAACTCTCCAGGCCTTGGGGACAGTGTCTGTATAATGAGATGGTAGCAACATGGCCAGAGGAGGATCCCGTGACCCAAGAGGGGCACAAGCGCTCTGCAGAGTGAAACACTTTGTTTCGACAGAGGGCTGCCGACTTCCCGGGAAAACCTGGATGATGAGCCACCCCTGGGCACAGCATAAAACCTCCTGGGAATTCTCCAAAATGGGGGGAGTCTTTGGTCTGAGTTGCTGGGTTGGAGCAGGATCAGAACACTGACCATTCTGCTGTGCAGCCAGGGCTGAGAACTGTGCAGACACAGAGCACACAGAGGGCAGGTGGGCTGGGGCAGGCTCAGACACAAGGGGCATTGTGCAGCCCATGGCCACGCCAGGGGAAGGGACTCAGGCAGTGGTCATGGCAACCCTCTCTTAAGGAGGGTCATCTGCTGGGGTCCTACCCGGGCCAAATTACAAGTCCTGCAAGCCCTCCCCACCTCTCACTCCCATGGCCAACCCACCTGGCTCGTTCCTATTTATTTGCCAAACAGATATCGCCACCTCCGGGAAGTCCCCCCGACTTCCCCCAAACCTGTGCTCACACAGCCCTTGTGCATCCTGACACCCGTCACAGCAGGTGGCTGTCGTCTATTTACACTAGACCGGAAGCTCCTGGAGGACAGGGGACAGGGACCTGTCACACACTGTAGCTACCCAATGAGCATCAAATTAAATAAGCAAATGAGAATGTTAACCTGAAAATGGACCAGTTAGCTTCACACCCGGAAAGCTCAGCACTAGCCTGGGCTGGCCACGCTCCCAGTGCTGGATGCTGGTTTCCAGAGGGGCAGGACAAGAGGGTAAGAATGATTCTGGGGGGCCCATCCATTCTGGCAGCCCAAGCTCAGCTATCACCCCTTCACTTACGCGAACTCCAGCTTCTTAAGGGCTCGGACAGCAGGGAGCACCCCAGCTGGGTCTTCTGAGGAGCTTCTAGTCCTGGATAGAACAGGCAATGTCAGGGGGAGCGGATTCTTTGCCTGTAGCTGAGCCCTACCCCTCTGTCCCATGATGCCTGCCCCAGTGCCCCAAATTCCCCGGAAGGAAGGCCTTCCTTGGGGCTACTGTTGCCCCCATGAAAAAGAAAAATCTCAGGACAAGGATGCTGTGAAGGCATCTGAGTGTGTCCTGGAAAAGAGCTTCAGAGCAGGCACTTACCAGCACCTACCCCAGAGAGCACACAGTAGGTGCTCAAACAGTGCTGATGAAGGGACAAATGAAAGGCAATTAACCCCATTCTGGGTCAAGTTTCTTCTGGACCTAAGTCCCTCGGGACCGATACTGTGTGGGCTGCCTCAGAGGGTGGCTGCAGGTGTTTCCTCTGTCACTAGGTGCAGAGGGTGACCTCACTAACTCCCAGCAGCAAAGAGCTTCTCCCCCAGCTTTAGCTGAGAAGGAATTGGGTGCATGACGGTGAGTTTTGAATGGGACAAAATTTTAAGTCCGGGGGCTCCACCTGGGTGGCCCACTGCAGTGGGAGATTCTGGGGTTGTCATTGGGTGTCCCAAAGGGTAGGAGAGTGACAAACTTGATATCAGGTCCTATACATCCTCAATCTGAGTGGCCTGGAGGCAGCGCCACCCCCCCACCCCACCCCCAGTCCCCTCACCTCTGGATCTGCACAAGATTAGCCAGGTCTGCCACATCCTTCACAGATTCGGCCTTGAAAGGCTCAATGATGAACTTCTCCTCCGCCGCCCGGAGTAGCTCGGCCTCCCCACACTGCTGCAGGGACTCCCACAGCCCCACTGTGTCGCTCAGGGCAGCCCTGTGGAAGGAGGGCCTCAGACCCGGGCACAGTGACCGGGCTAGACCATAATGGAGGGGGTAGCTCCGTGAAGGGACCTTCCTACCAATTCTCCGTCCTTAGGCCAACCCCCACCTGTACCAGAAAGCCTTCCATGATCACCCCAGCCCTTGTTGATTCCTCCTTTCCCTCAACATTCACAGTGGTCTTGTTTCCCTTTTTGCTTTGGCTATCAGGAAGCTCAGTGCTAAACACTCAGTTGAACTGTTATAATGGTATAGGAACTTACAGCTTGGGCAAAGTAATTTTGGTGGGAAGGTGGGAGGGATTCTCTGGTGTTGAGGCCATAGTGATTGAGCAGATCGTAGAAGGACTGAAATGAGTCCAATTAAGAAATTTAGACTTCAGTGGAATGAAAGGCTGTAAGCAGGAGTGGGATATGATCAGACTTGAGTTCTGAGATTGCTCTGGTGGCTGAATGGAAACTGGAGAGGAGGAGGAGAGGACAGAGGCAGGGAAGGCAAGGGCGACTGTGGCTTCAATCCAAGCATAACTAAGCAATGGCTAGATCAGGAGATGGAGAGAAGAAAATGAATTCAAACTGAGATCAGTGTTAGATTCTAGACATGGTACAGTGCCTGGCACAGAGCTGGCCTTCAAATACGGGTTGAATGAATGGCACTGCCCCCTCACTGGCTGTGTGGCTTTGGATAAGTTACTGTCCCTCTCTGAGCCTGGGCTTCCTCCCATCTTAAAAACCAGGGAACTCAATCCTGCCCCCTCCAGCTGCTGTGTCTACAAAATGAGACCCACAGAGTGAGCTCTGGGCACAACACCGAGACCACAGGACGTGCCCCACACAAGGGAGACTCTCCCATCTCCCCGGACCCCACCTGAAATGAGTGACGCAACTGAGCCCCACGAGGCTCCCCAGTCCAGGGGGGTCGATGCCTGTACTGCGGAGGTCCAGGGAGAAGTCACGGCCTGCTGCTTCCAGGGCCCTGCCCAGCACATGGGCGTCGGGCGGCATGAGCCGGGTTCCCCGGAAGGAGAGGCGGGCGGGGAGCCCCTGCACCACGTGCTGCCAAAGCCCAGCGTCCTCCGCCTCGTGGGCACAGTGCAGCAGCTCCAGCAGCCGCCCTGCCCACAGCGTCCCGGGCTGCAGCCGCCTCAGGTAGCGCGTGAGCGCCTTCTGCTTCCTGTCCACCGAGGTGGCCGCCACCGGCCCGGTCAGAACCTCCAGGCAGCGGGCACGAGGCTGGAAGAGCAGGCCGGCGAGAAAGCGGGGCACGGCCTCCAGCCAGTTATCGTAAGGCCTCTTCTTCCGCGGGGTCAGGGCCAAATACTGCGGCAGCTCCTTGTCCTTGACTTCACTGCTCAGAGCCAGCCATACAGCTCCCAGGAAGCACTGCAGGTGGAAGCTGGAGAAGGCCAGCTCCGCCACGGGGGCCCCCAGGGAGGCCTTCAGCAGGCCCCTGGCCACAGCCCAGGCCTCCAGCTCAGCCGACGGGAGCTGGACCTCCTGCAGGGTGCTCTTGTGCCTCCGGCCCAGCTCCCAGGCCAGCTTAGCCAGCCCCATCAGGGCGCCGGGGGGTCCATCGCGGGCTGCCGGGCCTAGGAGGCCGACATAGAGTCCCGTGAGGGTGGAGGGCAGCTCGGCCTCCTCCCCCGACTCCAGGAGAGCCTCACAGAGCTGGCACACGGCCCGGCACAAAGTGGGGCTGTGGCTGTGACTGAGCAGAAACGGCTGGCCTCGGAGCAGCTTCACAGCTCTCTCTTCCTGCTCGGTGGCCCCCGAAAGCCCAAAGTAGCGGGTCACATAGGTCTCGGCCTGCTCAGCGGAGAAGCCAGCCACCTCGAGCAGGACGTCAGCCTTGGCCAGGCTCTGAGCCAGGCGGCCCCGGGGCCGGGCCGTGAGGAGCAGGGTGCAGCCACGGAGTAGCTTCCTCTGGAAGAGGCCGGCCAGGAGCCCCCTGGGGGAGTGGGGTTCCGTGGGCGCAGGTCCGCACCCACTGTGCAGGAGGCCCTCGTGGGCCTCGAGTTCCTCAAAGCCATCCAGGATGAGCAGAAGGCGCTCAGGCCGCCTCACCACGTGGCCAAAGACCTCGTCGTCGGCCGGCAGCGGCTGTGGGCCCAGGGAGAAGAGCAGATCTTGCAAACGACAGGTGTCCCCCAGACGGTCCAAGGAGTGGCAGGGGAAGTAGAAGACGAAGTCGTATTGTGGCAGCTGCCCACAGGCCCAGGCCCAGCTCACGGCCCGGGCCCAGCAGCTCTTGCCCAGCCCCGCTTTGCCCAGCACGGCGATCACCTGCGTCTCGCGCCGCCGCCGCCGGTCACCGGCGGCCAGCAGCACCTCCGCCAGGCCCCCGCGGACCTGCTGCCGCTCCGCCCAGTCCTGCGTGGCCAGCTCCCTCTCCTGGCCCTTGCCGCCGCTCCTCTCCAGTCGTGCCCACGCCAGTTCCGCCTCCACCAGGAAGCCATCCAGGCCTGCGGGCTCGGCCAGGTACTTGTCCCGGAGGGCGCTGCAGAAGCGCTCCACCCCCTCTGCAGGGGCCAAGAGGTGGGGGGGCGGGGGTCAGGGTTGAGTGGCAGGACTGGCCAGCAGAAGACCACACAGTCTTCCTCCATAACGGCCTCAGTCCACCACCCACTCATTCACTCATTCATTCATTCATTCATGGCCGCACCCATTCGGGCACTCATCATCTCGCTCGTTCATTGAGCCACTCCTTTTATTCCTTTTCTCATTCCTTCATTTACTTGCTCGCTAGGGGAGGCCGTAGTGGGGGAGGGTTAAGGGCTAAGACAGCGGAGCCCGTCTGTCTGGGTTCAAATCCTAGTGCCACCACTTACAAGTAATCTCAAGCAAGTTATAGACCCTGTTATGCCTCAGTTTGCCCCTCTGTCAAATGGGGGTAATCAGAGTGCCTCCTTCATAGGGTCACTGAAACGCCAATGATTTAACAGACCACAAATGCTTAGGAGAGTCCCTGGTACAGAGCAAGCACCTGCTAACTCAGCCTTCTCTTGCTAACTCTTTCATTCCAACCATCCGTTGACTTCTTCATTCATTCACTCACCCAGTCATTCACACTCCCCTCTCATTACACACCGACTCCCGGCATGGACTTGTGTGGTGGTAGCTCCTCAACGAATGCAATAATCAAAAGAGTACGTGTATGAAGGAATGAGTGAGCCCACAAATAAGGGACTGAATAAATATGGAGTGAATGAATGAGCAAAGCCAGACTTGGGCTTCTGCTCCCGGTACCCCAAGGCAGGGTCCCCGCCGCCACTCACCAGGCCACTTTGGAACCTTGCTGGAGACCTCGCGAGCCTCTGGGCATTGGGTAGGAGAAGTTTCCTCCTCTGGAGATGAAGAAGCCAGCGTCAGAGTCAGGGTGAGGGGTGCCCTGGGGACTTCCCTCCCTCTGCGGCGCCCGGACCTCTGGGCACCCGAGGCCAGCCCAGGGCACAGCCTGCATGAGTTGAGTCTCCCCAGGAACGAGGTTATGAGATGGTGACCTGAGGCTGTAGCTGCCAACAGTGTATTTCTGGAAGGTTCACCAATGTTTTAAAAATCACAGTATCTATGTAAAATTCCAGATTTCCAGAGTCTCCTGACAAATTAGAAGTTCTGGCCACCCTGGGCCTGCTTCCCTGCAGGACGATAAGCAGCTAAAGGCTGGTGGCCCCACTTGGGCAGGGTATAGGTTCTCCATTTGTCCCCTCCTCTCCCTCCCAGCGCCCTGGACACCCTCTGCACTGCCTGCTTTACCCGCTAATACGAGCTGCTGTCCAGGCAGGCGGTCGCTGTGGACTTTGTCTGAGGCAAGTCCTCCCAACCCGGCCCCTCTCAATCCTGCTTTCAGGAACTCCCACAGGCCCGGAGGCCCTCACCCGCTGTGGCTGCACGGGAGGTCAGGGCAGGCTCCGGCAGGCTGGGCAGGTCGGCTGCCGACGGAGCGAAGGGGCTGGTGGAGCCGGGCCGGTCTGGGGACCTCGGGAGGCTGTGGACAGCTGGGCCACTGGAAGGGGGCACTTGGCTGGCCGGGGGAATCTCACCTATGTCAGGAGACAGAATCGTGTCAGAGCAACCAGGAATGCATCCAGGAATCCGCTGGGGTCACCCCCACCCCAAATCAGGCTGTGCAGCTTGGGAAGTCTGGGGAGAGGGGAGGGGAGCTTCCATAGGAAGATGGAGCCAAGGAAAGAGCTCTGGAATTGCACCCAGCTCCTGGAGCCTCGGTTTCCCCCTGTGTGAAATGGACATGATGGCAGTGCACAGCTCAGACGGAGCTCAGGGCAGGTGCTAATATAGCATTCTTCCCACTCTGTGGTCAGTGCCCCTTTTCCCTTTTCCTAGAAGTCAGGCACCATTCCCTCCTCTGGGGCTCCAGGACATTAAACAGAAACTAGCATTTGACTTTGAAAAGAAGCTCCTAGAATTGAGCAGAAGCACCCCCTGGCCCTTCCCTGAGAGCCCAAATGTGCCTTCCCCCGGGGAAAAATCATAACCCCTCAGTGTAGCCGGTCAGCAGGGACCACCCAACCTCATTTTACCAACCAGGAAACAAGGCAATTCTGAGAAATCTGTGCAAGGATGCACACCAAGCTGTTGGTGTTGGTGGATGAGGGAGTGAGGGAGAGTCTCAGTTAACTCTTGTAGGGTCTCTCAGCACTTGGCTTATTAAGGAGCAGGTTAATGAAGGTCAAACAATTTTGCAATTTAAAAATATAATAAATTTGTAAAAAGATACAGAAAAACTAATGGTCAGAGTGGGAAATTGACAGCTGGAAGGCTCCATCACCACTCAGTCGGTCACTCATCCAGGCCACCTCAGGGAGCTCTGCTCCTCTGCTTTGATTTTTGGGAAATGGGGTCAGAGACAGGTGTGCTGGGGAGGGAGGAGTATGAGGGGAGCTGGACCACACCTGCCTGCCTGCCGGATGTCTGGAGTCTGGGGGAGGACAGGGGCAGGGGGCAGTCAGGTTGGAAGGAGTGGGGGCTGGGGCACCAGGCCTTGCACTCACCGTGGTAGATGAGTATACTGGAGACCCCGGTCCCAGCCCCTGAGATTTGCCAGAGTCCCTGGGGCAGTGCGGGGAGGGTGGGAATGATCCGGATGGGTCCCGCAGGGAGATTCAGGCAGCCAACCAAGGAATCGGAGGGGGGCACTGCAAGAGACAATCATGATGATTTGATTAACATCTGACCCCCTTCTCAGGCTGTAATGCCCCCCAAGAGTTACAGCTGTCTGTCTTGTCCATAGTGGTGTCCCTGGCACCTGGCAAAGTTGCCTGGCATAAAGAAGATGCTCAGTTAATAGGTGATGGATGATTAGGGCCAGTGGGCAAGTTCCCTAACTGACAGGAATCCCCGCTACGTCTCCTGGGGCTGTGTGTCCTGCTGAGGCACATCCACTGGCATGGACTGAGCCGACAGGGACCCTGAGGATGACACTGGCTGGGACAGAGGTGGGTGACACCAACGGGGGAAGCAGAGGTTCTTGCTGGAGCTCCCCATTCCTCTGCCACCTCCAACAGGAAGCCCACCCTCTCAAGCCCCCCAACATACCGGGCCTCAGGACAGTCTCCTCCAGCCGGGTCTGGCTTGGTGGCAGCTTCTCGTTGAACAGAAGAGGCGATAACGGCAGGCAAGGCAGGGCTGAGGCGTCACTCCCTGATCCCACCAGGAAGCTGCTGGCCACCATGGCTACAAGTGGGGGCTCGGCTATAGAGGGAGGGGGCTGCGTGAGAGGCTGGGTGAGACCTGGGTGAGTGCCTGGAGGGGACTTCCTGGGCTAGAGAGGATCCTGGGAGCTGCGTGGGCCTCCCTCCTGGCCATTGGAGGGAAACGCTTCTCTGTCTCAGCCCTGGCTGGAGCGGGTTTGTTCGGGAACTCTCCTGTGCCAGGCAACCACTCCCAGCCCTCTCCTCATGACCAAGCCCTCAGAGCTTCCCTGAGCAGGGTGGCTGGGTCCCAGAGGCTGGAGACAGAGAGCTAGGGATGGGCTGTGAGCCCCAGGTCCCTACTGCCTTCCTCAGCCAGTCACCGAGCCCCTCAGGAGGCCCTAGGGGAGCACCAAGCGCTCAGGCCCTGAAGACAGAAGGGCAGGGGCCATGCCATGTCTCCCCCATCAGACTTGGGGCAGACAGACTGTCTCCCTCATCAGACTGGGAGCTCCTTGAGTACAGAGAACACATCCCCATTATCTTGGGGTCTCCATGGGCAGGGCACAGGTCTGCCTGGGGGTCGTGGAGAGTAGGGCCCCTGTCTCCCCCATCAGATTGGGAACTCTCTAAGGACAGGGATCATTTCTCCATCATCCGGAGATCTTCATGGGCAGAGCCCCTGCCTTCTGCATCCGACTGGGGGTCTTGGAGAGCAAGAACCTTGTCTTCCTCATCAGACTGGAACTTCCTGAGGGCAGAGACCAGGCCTCCTCCATCAGGCTATGAGCCTTTCATTCCTCGGTCTGATCCCCACTCAGGGGCTGGTCTTGCCATCTTTGCAACAACAATTGGGGGGAGGAGAGGGAAGGAAGCATCTGATGGGAGGAGATGAGGAGTGTGGGGGAAGAGGGGCGCAGGCCTGGGGGTTCCGAGGAGGGCAGAGGGGACCGGGTTCCTGGCTGACCCAGGTGAGGCTGCACCCTGAAAGGAGAAGTGTGGCCAGGAGGTACAGTGCAGCAGGGCGTCTCAGTGCTGACTTGGAATTAGGAAGAACGGGTTGTTAGAAAAGAACCTTTGTAGGAGAAACGCCTGCAGCCCTCAAATTGTGAATCGTGACGATCTGGGCTCAAATCCCAGCTCCCCTTCTCTCTAGCTGTGCAATCTTGGGCAAGTGACTTCACCTCTCTGAGCCTCGGCTTTCGAATGCCAGTTTGTATATTTGCCTGAGGAGCTTTCCTGCCTTGAAATTGCCTGGTTCTGCCCCATCCTACTCACCTAGCTTCCTGTGCTTCAAGTCTGTGGGCAGCTCCTCTGGGAAGGCTGCGGAGAAAATGTGAGGTCAGCCACCAGGCAAGGGAGCGTCTCGAGGCTCATGGGTCCCTGTAGACCACATGGCCCCGGCCTGAAGGACTGGGAAGGAGCCTGGGGCATCCCATCCCCTCCCCTTCCTCTGACCCTTCTCGTCCCTGCTCCTCTGCTGGAGCAAACCTACCTCGTGGCACCAGGGACAATGAGTCAGCAGAAGAGGCAGAAACCCGAGGGGCACTCAACACGGATTTGAGTTTATAAACACAACAAATTAAACAACCTGCTTCTGAATCTCTTCCTAGCTATATGCCTGGGCAATGTAAGCACTGAGCCTTTGTTCACTCAACTTTGAAAATCAGGGGCACCGGGCATCAGCGCGCGCACTTAGCACCATCGAGCACTGAGCACATCAATGGGAAGTGACCTGCGCCCCCCAGCAAGGGGCCAGCTGCTCTGGGTTGAGTTGTGTCCCCTCAAAAGATCTGTTCAGGTGGTAACCCCTGGTCCCTGTGCATGTGACCTTATTTGGAAATAAGGTCTTGGCAGATGTCATTGAGTTAAGAGGAGGTCATGGTGGATTACAGTGGGGCCCTAAATCCGACACACTGGTGACCTTAAAGAAGAGGGGAAGAGACACAGCCACAGAGAAAAGGTGGCCTTGTGAAGACAGAGGCAGACTGGAGGGATGCAGCTCCCAAGGAACGCCAAGGATGGTCAAGGATGACAAGGATGGCCAAGGATGGCCAAGGATGACAAGGATGGCCAAGGATGGCCAAGGATGACAAGGATGGCCAAGGATGGCCAAGGATGACAAGGATGGCCAAGGATGGCCAAGGATGGCCAAGGATGACAAGGATGGCCAAGGATGGCCAAGGATGACAAGGATGGACAAGGATGGACAAGGATGACAAGGATGGAGAAGGATGGACAAGGATGGCCAAGGATCACCGGCCACACCAGAAGCTGGAAGAGGCAAGGAAGAATTTCCTGGAGAACCTTCACGGGGAGCCTGGCCCTGCGGCCCCGGGATTTCAGACTTCTAGACTTCAGAGCTGGGAGAATAAATTTGTGTTGCTTTAAGCCATCCAGTTCATGGTACTTCAGTAATGGCAGCCCTCGGACACTAACACAGTGGAAAACAAATTATGTCTTATGCACCCGATGAAACACCAGGTAACCCTAAAAAGGAACAAGGACGCTGAAGGACATATGGGGGAGCATATAGGTGTCTGCAGTTTACTTTGAAATATGTTCAAAATAAGATGGATGGACAGACAGATGGATGTTTGGATGGATACAGGGATGGACACACGGGTAGACAAGTGATAAAGTAAATATGGTCAAACATTTTAGTTAATCTAGGCAGTGGCTGTGCAGGTGATTACAGCACAATTATTTCACCTTTTCAGTATGTCCAAAAAACTTCAGGATAAAATGTTGGGTTAAATATTTATAAGAAAGAAAGAAGGGAAGGAGGAAGGAAGGAAGGAGGGAAAGAAAAAGGAAGAAAGGAAGAAAGGAAGGAAGAAAAGAAAGGACAGAAAGAGGCAGGACCATGGTATAGGAATGTGATATAGGAATGACCTCCTGACATGTTAAGTCAAGAAGCAAGATGCAGAATAGTGCAGGGGAAATGTGGCCATTTGTGTAGAAAATTAAGAAAAAAAAAAAAGAGCTGGCTTGTAGGTGAATAGACTATTTCTGCCCAGGCAACATTGGCTATCCCCGAAGAGGGAAACGGAGGGACTAGGGATCAGGGAGGGAGGTTTCTTTCACTGAACACCTTTTGTACCTTTTGGATTGTTATACCATTCACCAATATTATCTGTTCAGAAAAAAATAAATAAGTTTAGGGCTTATGTGTAGCTCGGCACATAGTAAGCACTCAGTTAACTGTCATGTCCGTTTTACATATGTTTTCATTCAACAAATATTTATTGAGGCGCTGCTATATGCCAGGCACTGTGCTGGAGGCTGAGGATGCAATGGAGAGTAAGAAAGACAAGGTCCTGTCCTCAGAGTGGGGGAATGAGGCAAAAAAAAAAAACCCAGAATAAACAAAGTAGGGTGCTAGAAAGGACACGATAAGCTAAGATTGATTGGGGTGATCTATGTGGAGAGGGTGGATAGGGAAGGCCTCTAAGAGAAGATGATGGTTTAGCCAAGACCTAAACGATGCCAGGAGACAGCCAGGGAAGCACTGGGGGATGGGCATCTCAGGCAGCAGGAACTGCAGGTGCAAAGGCCCTGGGGCCGGAAAGGGCACAGGGATCCAGGAATGGAAAGAAGCCAGTGTGACAGGGCAAAGTGAGTACGCAGGAGAGTGGCACGTGGTGAGTCTGGAGAGGCAGGCAGGGGCCATATCACGCAGGACTTTGTAGTATGTAATTTACAGGCAGGGAAGTGAAATGGTCTGATTTACATTTTTGAAGCTCATATTCTGGAAAAGTCAAAACTAAAGAGATGATAAAAAGATCAGTGGGTGTCAGGAGTTCAGGGGGATGGGGGAAGGAAAGAATAGGTGGAGCACAGGGGATTTTTAGGTCAGTGAAACTATTCTGCGTGATACTGTAGTGGTGGATACATGACATTATGCATTTGTCAAAACCCATAGAAGTGTACAACACAAAGCATGAACCTTCCTGTAAATTATGGACTTCAGTTAATGGTGATGTATCAAAGGGCAGACTCAGGATGCAAAACCAGTTCTTGCTACAGAATTTGTGCGTGAAGATACCTCCCTCACATGCAACCACTAAGATTGAAAGAGAAGCCAGAACCCAGAGGTCCTTTTGGAAATGGCAATCAAAACAGCCAGGGGCAGAAACCCACCAGGGGGTGGCCATTTGCATGTGGGCCATCTGTTACCTCCCCAGGTCACCAGCGGACAGTGGGGAGGGAAGGGGCAGCGGGGGCCTCCCAACCAGCAAGGTGGACAGGACTCAATGAGGAAATCAATGGGGAGCCACAACAGGCTTCGGAGCCAAGGAAGGGTCAGTTCTCAAGCAGGGTCGAGGCCAATCATGGAGGGGGTGACGGGCTGCTCACTCACGTCTTTTCTGACTTTTCCGCCCTGCTTCTGTCAGTGCCTCCAAACTCTCACCGACCACTTCTTCTGGTCCAATGTGCTCGACTTTGGAGAAAAACCAAATAGACCAACACCACAATGAATGGAGGCCCAAGGTGGGCCTCCATGGCCCCTGCCTTGTGGAGAAGGGAACTACGGAACTATGGATCAGCCGTGGGTACCATGGAGCGGCTGTGGGTATTTAGGGAGCAGCCGTGGGTGTTATGGATCAACCATAAGTACTATGGAGCAGCTGTGGTACCAGGGAGCAGCCATGAGTACCATGGAGCGGCTGTGGGTATTACGGAGCAGCCTTGGGTACCAGGGAGCAGTCATGAGTACCAGGGAGCAGCCGTGGGTACTAGGGAGCAGCCGTGGGTGTTATGGATCAGCCATAAGTACTATGGATCAGCTGTGGGTATCAGGGAGCAGCTGTGGGTACCATGGAGCAGCCGTGGGTATTAAGAAGCAGCCATGGGTACCATGGAGCAGCTTTGAGTATTATGGAGCAACTGTGGGTACCATGCAGCAGCCATGGGTATTAGGGAGCAGCCATAGGTACCATGGAGCAGCCTTGGGTATTATGGAGCACCTGTGGGTACTAGGGAGCAGCCGAAGTTACCATGGAGCAACTGTGGGTACTAGGGAGTAGCTGTGGGTATTATGGAGCAGCCGTGGGTACTATGGAGCAGCTGTGGCTACTAGGAAACAGCTGTGGGTACTAGGGAGCAGCCATGGGTACTAGGGAGCAGCTGTGGGTATTGTGGAGCAGCTGTGGGTACTAGGGAGCAGCCGTGGGTACTAGGAAACAGCTGTGGGTACTAGGGAGCAGCCGTGGGTACTAGGGAGCAGCTGTGGATATTGTGGAGCAGCTGTGGGTACTAGGGAGCAGCCGTGGGTACTAGGGAGCAGCTGTGGGTACTAGGGAGCAGCCGTGGTTGTTATGAAACAGCCATCGGTGTTATGGAACACCCCAAGGAACAAGGAAGGAAGTTCAGGCTGAGCCAAGAAACCCCCAACTTACTGAAAATGTCTTTGCTCAGGCCCTCCAGCTGGGAGTCCTGGAACACGTAATGGTCCAGTTCCGCTGTCCAGACAAGGAAAATTTCAGTCAATGAACGAAGTCTTACTGTGGGTCTGCTGAGTGCCAGAGCTTGGGCCAGGCATCAGGAAGCTGTGGCCCTGCAGGCCTAGCACTCAGCGGGGGGCTCAATAAATATTTGCTAAATTAAAGATCAAATGACCAGATTAATGAATGAACACTGACCCTTCCTGAGCTCTTAATCTAATTGAAGGAATGAGGTATGTATCCATGAAAACTTATCTTTTTCAATAAAGTAGTACAAGGCAGAGTGGCAGAGTTGGCTTGGGACTTGAGTTCGAATTCCAGCTTTACCCCCACTAGACCCACAGGCAGTGCAACCTTGGGTCATTACTCTACCTTTCTGGGCCTCTGCTTCCTCCACTGTGTAATGAGGATAAATAGTACCTATTATGCAGGGATGGGTGACATTGATTAGAGGCTGTATATACAAAGCATCCAGCACAGTAGCCAGTAGCCAGTAGATGCTCAATAAATGGTGGCTTATTATATGAAGTGGTACATGGCCAGGAACCATGCAAAGACAGTTATTTGGCAGAAGATCAGTGGAGAGAGTGCATAGGGGGGTGTGGCAATCAAGGAGGGCTTCCCAAAGGAAGGGAACCTGGAGCTGGGCCTTCAAAGACAGGGCAGAATCTAAGAGGTGGGGAGAGCAAAGGGCTTCCTAGGTAGTAGGGACAGAATGAGGAAAGATCTGAAGTGTGTGTTTGGGCAGATGACTGGTGGCAGTTTTCTTTCAACAATAGGGAGCTCTGGAAAGTTTGTGAGCTGAGGAATGGAGTGATGACAGCCAAGGTGATGGTGAAGATGATGGTGATGGTGGTGGTGGTGGTGGTGGGCCCTAACAGTTCCTGAGTGTTTACTTTGTGCAAATTCATGTTCTACATGCTTTACACTCAGTGACTTATTCAATCCTCACAATTATCCTGTGAGACAAGTCCCCTATTTTACACATATGGAAGTCATAGTAACATTTCAGGATGCCTCAAATGATTGCATGACCTTGGAGGACAGAGAAAATCCACAGACCTCAGGAGTAAAACTTGGGCAAAGCACCTCCCACCACTTCTTAAGCAAGCTTCCACTTCCTGTGGAGATACCCTTAAGAGAAAAAGAAGTCCCCAAATCCTAAGTGATGCCCAAATCCTTAATTATTGTTTCCAATTGTGTGAAAATGTGAATGCCCTAGATTCACAACACTTCTGCTTAAACCAAGTAAATTCCCAGAAAGGGAAGGAAGCAGGCAAGCTCTCAGTTCTGCAATTTCTGAGACACAGAGTTACGGGTCCTTTCCATTCTCTGCCCTTGTGTGACGCGGGATTAGCTGTGGGCTGGGGGAAGACTGGCCACATTCACACAGAGCACAGGCCTCCTGAGTTATATGGTTCCTGGGTTGCCAGGAAAAGGACCACTGAGGACAGTTGTGCAGGTTGTTCACTGCACAAGAGTGCCCAGTCAAAAGGGGCTGAAATCCAGCCTCCACTCTGCTAGCCAAGCTCTACATCCTGGTGGAGGTTGCATCTCACAGAAGAATGGGCACCTTTTTCTAATTTTACAAGTGTCTGTGGGAGATAGTGACGATTCTGAGAAAGGATCTTCTGCCCAACCACAACCCCACCCCACCCTACCCCCAAAAAACAGCAACTCCTCTCCTCAAAGTGTTCTGCCCTTATCTGAAATCTGCGGCTCTTCTTAGAATTGTAAACCAACCTGTCAGCTTAAGCCTTAGCAAACTTTCCTGTCTCAGATCCTTTCCTTTTCTGGTTAAAAACAAAGGCTTTACAGTGAGAAAGACCTAGATTAGAACTTCAGACCTGCCACTATGTCTAATGCAGCCTTGGATAGGTTGCTTCACCTCTCTAAACCTCAATATCCTCATCTGTAAAATGGGGATACTAATAGTGTCTACTTCCTTTGTTGTTTAAAGGATTCAAGGAGATAATGCATTATGGCAATTAGCCTGCAGCAAGTGCCCAATAAATGGCAGTTACTACAAATACTAGTTTGGTTTAGGAGCTGGGGAGAAAGAATGAGAGGCGTATATGGTGTGGGCTTTGTGGGAAGGAAAAAAAAGAAGAAACAGAAAAAAGTATAGAATAGAGGCCGAGGATACTACAAGTGAGAATGCCTGGTGGTCATTAGTGACCACCTTAGTATTCTCCATCTCCCTTCTTCCATGAAGTATCTGTTCTTCTAGCTTTGTTCTGCATTCCCCTTGCCATGATTGCAGGGAGAGACCTGCTTTGACTCATGGTGAATGGGTGACATTAGCAAAATAGAAAAGAATCCCCTTCCCTTCAACTGCCCTTGACATGTCCTCACCGATATTGGCATAAGCCTCTCTGGTCTCTTCATCACCTTCCATCTCACACAACAGTTTACTGAACTGGTCACAGTTGATGGTGTCCGTGTCAGGTTCTGGGAGGAAAAGCCCGTTGGATGAAGCAGGAAGGTTTCAGAAGGAGGCTTGGTGGGAAGGGAGGGAGAGATGGGGCAGGGGCTGGGAGATGTTCCCCATTGGGTGGAAGCAGCGCACAAGTGCGGGAGCTGTCCGTGGTGCTGACTGGAGCACACCCTGCTCCCTGTGGGAGCTGATTGTCTCCACCACAGGCTGAGGGTTGGGGAGGGAGCTGGAACGAGCGAGAGGGAGGAGAACCCACCTGAGTAGAGCTCGATCTCTTCTTCTCCAGCCAGATCCATCTGGTCATAGAAGTGATAGAGTTGCAAGGGGTCAGCATTGCTGTTGAGAAGCTCCAGGTAACTGCCCTCCAGAGGCCCCAACTCCATGGTGGGACACTGCCCACTGTCTGAAAGGGAAGACGTATTGGGTGTTGGAAGAATGCAGACAAATAGCACCCAGCCAGGTCACTGGGTGAGGACCAGGGTGGGAGTGGGAGCCAAAGAAAGCAAACAAAGGTGCTCATTCAGCACCCCTTCAATGCTCAGGGCAGTGGGGAAAGGAAACCCACATTCCTTTCTTCCAAGGAACTTACAACCACTTCAACCGGGGAGTCAGGAGATCTAGGTTCCACATCTGACTCTGCCACGACTGACAACAGCTGAGATTTTTAAAGTATCTACTATATGCCAGGCACAATTAATCCTCATGTCAACTCTCTTCATTTACAAATGAGAAAACTGAGACCCAGAGAGATGAAATTTCTTACAGAAGTTAATGCAGCTCCATGTGGAATGAGGCTTTGGTTCCAGAAAGTTTGACTCAAGGACCTGCATTTAACTGCTACTGATTTACAAGTTTCTGCCCTCTGTCTATACCTTTATTTCTTTTTTTTAAATGCAATTTTATTGAGATATATTCACATAACATACAATCCTCCAATGTGTACAATCAGTTGTTCATAGTATCATCATATAGTTGTGCATTCATCACCACAATAAATCTTTGAACATTTTCATTAATCCAAAAAATAAAATTAAAATTAAAATAAAAAAGAACATCCGAAACATTCCATTCTCCTCCTCCCCCCATTGTTCATTTACTTTTTTTAACACTCATTCACTGTTTTTTTAACTTTATCAAAAAATTAAAAAACAAACAATAAGAAAAATTTCTAACAAAACCAAAATAAACTTTTATTTCTTAATCTGTAAATGAACGGGTTGGTGCAGATTCTCTCTACGTTCCCTCTGAGCCCTCTTATAATAACCATTACCATTTGTTAGATGGCATATCAAATGCTTTAGACACTACCTCATTTACTCTCGAAACAACTGCAGGCATGTCCACACAAAAACTTGTACACAAATGTTCATAGCAGTATTATTCACAATAGCCAAAAGATGGAAACAACCCAAATGTCCGTCATTGGATGAATGGATAAACAAAATGTGGTACATCCATATACTGGAATATTATGCAGCCATAGAATGGAATGAAATTCTGATACATGCTGCAACATGGATGAACCTTGAAGACATGCTGAGTGAAAGAAGCCAGTCACAAAGGACAATGTATTGATTGATCCCATTTATATGATATGTCCAGAATGGGCAAATCCATAGAGACAGAAAGTGGATTAGCGGTTGCCTAGGACTGGTGGTGATAGAGGGTTGTAGGGGGAAATGAGAGTACAGAGGTTGTTTTTTTTGGCGGGGGGGTTGTCATGAAAATTTATCAAAATTGATTATGGTGATGGTTGCACAACTCTGTGAATATACTAAAAACCACGGAATTGTACACTTTCAATGGATGAATTGTATGGTATGTGAACTACATCTCAATAAAATTGTTGTAAATAGAACAAAACACCAACCCCAGAAGGTAGGCAGAATTACCTCTGTTTTGCAGATGAGGAGTTTGGATTTCAGAGAGTCTAAGCTACCTCCCCAAGATTGTGCAGCTGGCGCAGGGTAGAGCCAAGATTTGAAGCCTCATCCCAGTTCAGGAAGCCTAGGATTCCATGGTGCATCAGTCTCCCAAGGCTGTTGTAACAAATTTCCACGAACTGAGTGGCTTAAAACAACAGAAATGTATTCCCTCAAAGTTCTAGAGGCCAGAAGTCTGGGAGCCAGGTGCCGGCAGGGCTGCACTCCTTCCAGAGCCTCTAGGGGAGAAGACTTCCTGACCTCTTCCAGCTTCTGATGGCTCCAGGCGTCCCTTGGCTTGGGACCTTACGGTTACGTCCCTCCAGTCTCTGCTCTGGGGCCACATGGCCTCCTCTTCACGCCTCAAGTCTTTCTCTGCCTTTCTCCTTTAAGGACACTATTCATTGTATTTAGGGTCTTCCTGGATAAACCAGGATGATCTCCTCCTCTCAAGATCCCTAACTTAATTACATCTGCAAAGACCCATTTTTCCAAATAAGGTGACAGTTAGTAGGCTCCAGGGATTTGGAGAGGAGGTGGGAGGAGAGCTGGCCTTGAAGGGTAGGGGAAATGAAAGAGCCTTTTAGTGCCTCAACCTAGGCCTGGAAGAGAACGGAGGCGAAATGGGGAAGGGAAGAGGAAGAGAATGGCCATGAGTAAACATGCCATCTCACCACCATTTCTCAGCTGCTCCTTTTCCTTTCATTCACCAGCAACTCTCATTGCCTAAGATCTCTACAAACATAGACCCCGGATATCACAGAAAAAGAACTTTCCAGTCCAATGTGGGGCCCTAGCTTAGACTCCCTGTTCAGAATGGGTTGGGGCGAGAGCTGTGGGAACCCAAACATAACAGCTTGCAGTGAGGGCCCAGCCAGCCATGACTGGAGGAAGCAGAACTGAAAGATTGGGCCCCCACCTTTTTTTTGGAGTGGGGCCAAGGCTGGGTGGGGGGTGGGGGTGGGGTACAAGGACTCCATCTCTCCCAATACCATGGGCCTGGGGGGCAGGCAAGCAATCTACTGTTCTCTCCAAGATGGTGAGAGAATGTCCCCTGCCCCAAATCCTGCTTTCTGCCTATCTCCCATTCAAGCTATGGTATTCATTAAGAACTACCATTATAGCTGTCTGCTTCTTTTCTCCAGGCAGCAAGATCTGGTGACAACAGCTTGGGACCAGACTTACCTCTTCCAACAATGAGTTATGTGACCTTGGGCAAGTTACCCAACCTCTCAATTTTCTCCTAGGACCTGAAATCTGTAAGGGGCCTTCAAGCCCATCAAACCCAAACCTCCTTCATTTTACTGATGAGAAAACTGAGACCCTGAGAGGGGATCTGACTCACACAAGGCCCCACAGCCTGTTGATAACTGAGCCTATACCTGACTCCCCACCCCCGACACAAAACTCCCAATCCAGTGCTCTTTCCTTCCAGTCAAATGTTCCCATTCAAATAGACACCTGTCCTATCTAGTTCCAGGAATAGGGACCAGGTCCTATTATAGATGGGGAATGATGGGAAGTGCAGCAGGGAGAGGCTTAGGAAGTTTAATCCTAGCCTCACTTAATGACGGGCTCTTGGGACAACATCACCAAATGCAGTCAGGGAAATGCACCAATAGGAGAGAAAGAAGGCAACTCTCGTGAGCTTCAGAGTCAAATTGCCTAATTTTGAAACCACCCTCACCTATCGACTCACCACAAGCTGGGCAATTTCTTTTTATTAACCTCTTTGAGCCTCGGTTTCCTCATCTGTAAGATGGGAATAAAAATCAGTAACTCATAAATATTAGGTGAGTTAATTCACATAGAGCCCTTAGAAAGGTGACTGAGTCTTAGTAAGTTCTTAGTGAATGGTGGCTTAGAACAGCACCCAACACAACCATGGTGAGCACAATATGGGTAATAGCTATTATTATCATTATTATTAATTTGCAGCTTACTGCTGTGAGGCTTACAAAGGAATCTTTTCTCTTCCAGTACCCCCAGTCACCACATCGTGAAGCCAAAACGAAGCCACATCTGTTCCTTCGCATAAGGAGACCCCACAGACCCCATAAAAAAAAGAAGCCCCCCCATAGCCAATGATGCAGCCGGGATGGTCTGGGCCACGCACCCCATCACCACTACTGAGAAGTTGCCTGGGGGAAAAGTCACCTGAGGGCCTGAGTGCTGTGACACTGGCTCATCCTGGACAAGAAGAAATCCACACTTAGCACCTGGACGCCCCCAGCACTCACCTCAGCACCTCCCATCCTGCTCCCCTAAGGCTGAACCCTGAGCACCAAGCACTTCCCCTCGGGTAGACAGGATTTGCTCACAGTAGACTTCAGCCTCCATCTCATCAGCTGAACCCCTAGAGGAGCTCTGGGGAGAAGGCAGGTTGGAGTGCTGTGCCCATTTGACAGAGGAGGGGACTCAAAGAGCTCAGTGAAGTGGCTTGTCCAAGGTTATCTGGGTTGGGAGCCTGAGTTTGGATCCTGGCTGTGAGGCCTTGGGCAAGTCATTTAATCTCTCTCTCTACCAGTTTTGCCACCATGACATGAGGATAATGAAGCCTCCCCTGCAGGGCCATTGAGAAGCCAAGGGGGGAATGTGGGGTGTGCAGGCACCCAGGAGGCCCACAAAGGAACCTATGATGCTAAGGAGCATCAGAGCTGGGTCTCAGACCTGAGGCTCTCGACTCCAGTCCAGATCTTCCCACAAGGCCACGGCCGTCTCCACTTCATGCCAAGACCTACTTGGATCTTAGCTGAGGATCTCCTGGTGTTCCCAGGCCCATGTTTTCTGTGTCCATGGATACTTCAGCAGTGCTTCTAAAGTCCCTCAACTATACTCTCCTCCACCTCTAATTCTGGAGTGAAAGAGATGGGGGGCAGAGGTGGCCCTGATCACCCAACTGCAGCAGCCCCTTCAGCCACCCCAGCATGGGGCAGATCACAACAAGCCAAGAGCTCTTGAGGGCAGGGACCCTCTCGGTCAAGCTCACCTGCCCCCAGCCACCAGGTGTTCTCTGTCAATGTGGATGGAAACGTAACTAGAAATCATCGGTGCTCACTGAGTGCCAGACTTTAAAGAACACAATTTATAGACATTATCTCATTTGGACTAACTTATGCATTAGCTGTTTGCATTCCCATTTTTCAGATGAAGAAACAGGCTGAGAGAGGTGACTAGTGAGCTGGAATTTGAACCGACTGTTGGCTCCAAAGCCTGGGTGCATTCTGCTGCTTCCCTGCGTAGCCCTGGACCCCCAGCCACCCAGCAGCCGGCCAGGGGAGGGGCCCTCACCCGGCGAGGGAAGTCGTGGGCGGCAAGACGATTTCTTCTTTTGAGGAGCAGTATGGGCAACAGCAGAGGAGAGGTCTGTGTTGATTTGGTAAATGGGCAGTATTTTTAGAAGGTCCTCTTTGGACCTGCCCTTCCCCTTGGGCCACCACTTTCTAAATCCAATTTGAGAAAAAGCTCCCAGTCTTTTTGCCACCAAAAGTCCCTTATGGAGTTCGTGTCTGTCCATCCCCACTTCACCCTACACCATGGACTTTGAAAAACTGTATGTACCCAACTGGTATGAATTAAAAACTCATTTCTCTCTCCCCTGAGAGGAAGTAAATGCGGTCTAAATGTTGGAGCTCAGATCTAGGCAATTTGATGTTTGGTTCATGCAGCACTGGTGCAACCTTGGCTCTCTGCTGGGGAGATTTTTGTACCTGGGATGTGCTGGATGCCCTCTAGTTTTAGCGTGGTTTTCAATCTCTTACAGATGATGCCACTGAAGTTAGGCTTAGTTTATCAGATGCTTTTCTCCCAGAAAGATGGAGAGGGTGTTAGGAGATGCTGCAAGGGAGAGAGGGGCTATTTTGCTACCCCCCAAATCTCCAACACTGCTCTGTGCCCTGAACTTCTCCACCTGAGGAACTAATGGAAAAATCTCCGCACTGTATGTCTAGACATGGGTTTGTGTTCCAGCTTGGCCTTGAGTAAATTTCTTTACCCCTCTGAGCCTCAGTTTCACCAACCATATACGAGAGACTATTTGGTTGAGGCTTTTGGGGATTCTGGGTTCCCCATTGCCTTTCCCTACCCTTTCTGTCAGAACCCCTTACCACCCACAGTGCCCCCCAACCTCATGACAAGCTGCATCCGGAGGGCAGATGGTGGCGGGAAGCCGGGAGCCGAGGGCCCGTTGTCAACTGTAATCAGCTCCCTATCAGCATCTTTGCAGGAAAAACAGACCAAATGAGTTCCCCTTTTCCTCCTGCACCCTATCGTCCCCCAGAAAACTCAAACTTCTTTCCCTTTGTTCCTCTAAATCTTTAAAACAATGATTTACTGAGCATCTCCTACCTGAGTTCAGTAGGAACTAAGCTCAGTTCTCCAGGGGCCGTGTAGATGTTTAAAGCCCAGTCCCTGCCCAAGGAGCTTACAATCTAGACCCAGATGGTATTTTAGGGGAGAGAAAAAACATGATAATAACAGTATCATGTTAAGAGTGGTTACGAATGGTTATGAGTGCAGGTTCTGGGTTCAAATCTCAGCTCCACACTTACTGTGTGATCTTGCGGAAGTTACTCAACCTCTCTGAGTTGTAATACCTACTACAGTTCCTTAGTGTAGTGTCTACCTCACTGGGTTGCCGTGACTTGCCTACATTATGCATCCAGGAAAAGGAACTAAGATGTGGGCTCCAAAATTAAAACAGCAGAGTGCTACTTAATACTGTACTCAATGGGCAAAAATTAGAAAGCTGAGAAATGCCAAGTGTTGGTGAAGATATGGGGATTCAGGAACCCTCACGCACAGCTGGTGGGAGTGCAGACCAGGGTGGCCACTCCAGAGAACGACCTGGCACTGCTTAGAATACCCAAAAACGCACAGATCCTGGAGCCCAGCGATTCTGATCTTGGGTCTAAACATCCCAAAGAAATGTCCCCACAACTCCCCAAGGTGACTCATCTGAGGCTGCTCGCAGCTGTGTTATGTGTGCAGACGGGGAGTTGTAGGCCACCTGGCTGTCCATCACTGGTGAGGGGGTAGACAGGTGAAAAGCAGAGGCCACACTCCATGGAGGACAATACAGACCAAACACACCCACAACAACACGGGTGCATCTTAACAATGTGGTGCAGAGTGAAAGGGTGAGAAGGAGAATGAGCTCTGACAGCACATTCCCAGGTGTGCAGGGTAACATGCATGCATGTAAAAAAGCAACACGTATTTTCTGAGCACACACACAAATAAATGGAGACACCTTAAGTGCACCAGAATGGATGCCCAGAAAGGAAGAGGGAAAGGGAAATTAAGAGATTTTTGGTCAGGTGGACCAAAAATCATAGTGTGCTATGAACCGAGGGGTGCAGGCAACTGAAGGTGCTGCTCCTGAGCTTTCAAAGAAAAGAAGCGAAGAAGACTCCATGGGGTGGGGTGTCTGTGGCTCACCCACAGGGCCTGCACGGAACCCCTAAATGCTCAAAAGGGAACTGTTGATGGGGCAACTTCTGAATCTGTGCTCTTGCCACCCCCTTGGTGGTCTGGGGCTGGGGTGGTTTGTGCCCAGGAGCCCAGGAGCCTGGGGGAGGAGAGGAGGACATGCAGGACTTGCAGATGGACAGGGGGAGGCAGGTGCCATCTGCAGAGGAGGAGACCCTGGCCCTCTGCCCCACCACGTGCTGGCCGGGCTGGGTGTCCGAGGAAAATGAGACAGGGAGGATGTGGAGAAACTACAGGTCTCACTCAAGACTTTCACTTCCTGGCGGGGCTTGAAGAGGTCTCAAGAGACAATGGGGACAGAGGAACATGGCAACTCTGAGGGGCTCACGGGCCTGGAAGGCAGCTCGAGGTTCTGGTCACTTCTGTTCAAAGCAGGGAGATGGAAGACGTGCGTGCATGTGTGTGTGCGTGTGTGTGCGCGTGTGTGTGTGTGTGTGTAACAGGGAGCAGTGGTCCTGATAAGCTTCACGTCAGGAGAATCCTGGAAACTTTTGCTGGGCATGGGCTCTGAACTGCCAGTGCCTCTTCCGGGCCCCAAGGGGCAAAGCCAGCCACCTAGTCCAAGGTCAAAACTGAGGGTTGAAGTAGGCCCGTAGGCCCAGGAGTTTTGTCTCCCAAAACTTGTGTTAAGTGACATCAAAATATCTCTATATAGAGTACACAATTGATTGCAGTCCTCCCTATTGCATTCTACCTGGCCCCATTTCTCATATTTCTGGGGCCTTAGGCATTTGGGTTTGCAACCCCTGACGCGGAGGTCCTTTCTAGCTCTAATCTGCTGGGAAGAAGATGGCTTGGGACGGAGGGGTGGTGGGGCAGAATTCAATTCTGACCCATTCTGCAATGGAATTGAGACCCAGAGGAGGGTCTTTTCCTAGAGAAGGACCCAGAAGGGACTGGCCCTGAGCTCCCAAACGGACCAATTCTACAAGGGGAAGGAGCACCCGGCACTGCAGAAGCAGCCTCTGGGGCATGGGTGTGCCCTCCCAGCTCCGGTGCCAGCTCAGACTGAAAGGTGATGCAGAAGCAAGCTGTCTGGCTGCTGGGGGACACAGCTGCTCCCCTCCAGAACCAGTCTGCTGCTCACTCACACCCTCCCCAGTTCTGGCACCTCCAGCACAGCTCCCCACCCCTGTGGGACTGGACCAACCAGCCCAGGGCAGGACAAAGGGGCCTCAGAGTAGGAAAGTCAGGCACAGGAGCAAGCTGGCTCCATGCTGGCCACAGGCCTTCGCAGCTGTGGGCGTGGGCGGCGGGTCAGAGGATGCAGGACAGGGACAGCTGCGGGGACAGCTGAGTCCCCAACAGCCTCATGTGACAGGGCAGCCATGGGCAGGGTGTCAAGGAATCTGGGTCCTGCTCAGCGTCGGGCAGGCTCTGGGACCCTTCTCCCTTTTTGGTCGCAATGCCCTCATCTGTTAAGCAAGAGGGCAATACCAGAACAGTGGCTTTCAAATGAAATTTATAAGAATCCCAAACCTCAGAACAGGTGAAGACAGAGCAGTGGGGCCCAGAGTCCTTCCTCCCGCACTGCAGAGAATTCAGTTTAAAAACACGACTCTAGGTGACGGCTTAGGCCCCTGCCTCTGGATACTCTCTGACTTGACCATTTCAGCTCATGCAGCGGATGCTTTGTGTGCTGCTCAGATCGGCCATTTGTCAGCTGCTGGAGGGCTCGGGGCTCACAGCCACCTGGCCTAAAAGGTCACACCCCTTCCCTGGGGAGGAGGGGACACCATCTGGTAGTCTGGTCTCGTTGCCTCAATTTGGGGAAGCTCAAAGGCCATCCAGCTCCAGAGTTCCTGTGGGGTTGGCCGAGGCCTCTGTGGTGACGGCCTTGCAGCCTGACTCCGCCCTCTGCCTGGTCCTGCTTCCTTCTTTTCCCTGCAGGTGTTGATCCTCTGGGTGCTCCCCAATAAGCCTCCTGGGTGCACCTCTCTACCTCTGGGCCTGTTTCCCAGGGACCCCAACCTGAGATCACTTGTTTCTGTTCTTCTCCAAGCGGGACCTGGAAATCACAGAGGACTTCACGGAAGAGGCCAACTTCAGTGCCCACCTGTCGTCTCTGGACTCCAATTTCTTCCTCCCTCAGATGGGGTTGAGGACAGCCAGCTCAGAGCAATTTTGGAAAATCTTGGAACTCCAATGAGGCAGCCCCAGCTTGTGCATGTGCCTGGGCAGGAGGGGCCTGGAGGTCCCAGGCGGAGAAGGGAAGAAAGAGGCTGTACAAGCTGCAGCCAGGGATGGCGTCTTCAGTCAGCCCTTGTCCAGACCACAAGACGGAGCGAAGAGCCCCCTTCCCAGCTTGCCGGGCCAATCCCAGCTCCCAGTGACCTTCCCTCTGCATGCCCCAACATTCCTAGCTGCGCTCAATGGCCTGGAAAGGAATCTAACAAGGTTCCCTTTCCTGGAAGGGAACCCAAGCCAGGTGCTGGGGGTGGGGTGGGGTGGGCATGAGGGTCTTGTGGCTGCAGTTAGCAAAGCCGGACCCCCAAGCTGTGGCCCTGACTCCCCGCTCGACCTGATGTGGCATCTAACACCAACCCTCTGCTGGGTGCCAGACACACTGAGATGAGCGGAGCGCTGGCCCTGCCTGCCGGAATGTGAAGACACAGTCCAGGAAAAAAAAACGGAAAGGTGTTAAACACTGCAGCCTCCCAGGCCCCCTCAGCCCCCGGCAGTTCTGATTCAGTAAGTCTGGGCCCAGGAATCTATATTTTTTTAAACAAGCAGTCCCCCCTCCCCAACTTGCACTGCTGTGATTCTGAAAAATAAGATAGGTTTTATTTCCAAGGTAGTGGGAGTTTCCTTTTGCCAAGAAGACACTGCCCCCTGAGCTGGCCTGGCTTGTCTTCAAGTGGGGATGTGTACAACTCAGCTTCCCCACAATAGAAACTTCTAGGCTCTCCAATTCTTCTGTCCTGCCACTTCTGCCCGGCTGGATACCCCAGAATCACTTGTGACTCTTTCTCTATTCTTCTGTTTTCCCTTTGCAGAGTCTCCCAGCTGATCTGTAGTCATTAGCCTAGATTTTTACAATAGTTTCCAGGGCTTTTCTCTAACCAGTTTCCTAACCTTCAGGCATTCATCTGTCACCTTTACAATTTTTTGTCAGATCTAGAAGCTACCTGTTCTATAATTTACCTCAGAATTTTCTCCAAATGAACTCTTTAAGGAAACTTACATACATTTATTTTAAAAAAGCAACACCTTTCTATCACGACATGAAATGGAGAAAAACCAGGATCGCTGGCCATTGAAAATGAAACACTGCTATCGAAATAATGCCAGCTGCCACACCAGTTTTAATGTTAAAAAGCAACATAAGCAAGTATGAGAGCCGTTAAAATTGTCTATACACAAAATCCGAGGCTTTCTCCTTGAGGTAAGAAGAGGGACTGAAAGAGAATTGAAAAGGCATCTGTTTCCTCCCCATGAGAGCTAGTGTCAATAACATCTCTTCAAGAACCTTCTTTGGACCACGAAGGCCAAAAGCGCCCCAGACTTGAAACCGTCTTCCTCTGGGTCTTTCGAAACAATTGTTTGGTGATCAGTGATTATAGTTTCTAAACAATTACAAATAGTAGTTATTCCTGACATGTGTACTCTTTGGTGGTTTTCCAAAGTGCTGCTGTGCCTGGAGTCTGCCTCAAAACTGCTAAAATGTCCATTTGATGGTTGAGCCTTGGACAGGGGAAGGAACCTGCCCAAGGTGGAAGGCAGGGCTGAAGCTCCCCTTCCCTCGGGTCCCTTCCCTGGTTGCCGAAAACTGACCCCAGGCCTTGACTTAGCGTCCTCAGGATGTTTTGTGTTAATTTTCTGACCTTCACAAGGTACCAGGTATTGAGCTCTCAAAATGTCAGTCTCAACAACTGACCAGGATCTGGGGGCACGGGGACCCCTGACACCAGGCAGAGAAGTCAACAGGTCTCCCTCTGACCCCCAGACCAGGCCTGCCATGCACTTGGGGAGGCACACGTCCTCGCCCCTAGGCACGGGACTGGGCTCTCAGGAGACCTGGGTTCAAATCCGGGCTCTGCCAATGGTTAGCTATGTAAACTCCAGCCATTGAAAAACAAAACAAACAAACAAAAAAACACTCCAGACTTTCCCCATTTGTAACAGAGAGAGTAAAGGAACTTGACCGTATCAGTACCTCTCTCCACGTGACCTTCAGAAAGCTGGCTGCAGAAACACCTGGGAGCGGTGGTGTCCCCTGCGGCTGCGGCCCCACCCCCGGCCTCGCCCAGCCAATGAGAGTCTGGGGGCTGAGCCTGGGAAGGCTCCCCCTGACCCCTGCAGGTGATTCCCCTGGACAGGAAGGCTGGGAGCCTCATCTCAATCATCCCTGAGAACCCTTCCCACCACCCCGACTCCTGGGATTCTTGGAGTTAGGCTCCTCCCCTCCTGCAGCCTGAGGGTTGGAAGTGGGTGCTTTGCGGAGGCCCCTCCCCTCCCTTTCTACCAGACCTAAGAGCAGAAAGCACCTATTTCTTTCACCTTCTGACTGGTGAGGAGTGGTTCTTTGGGAGGGGACGGGGGGGGGGGGGAGCGCGGAGAGCTACTTGCCAAAGTTCGGCCCTCCTGGCTTCCCTTGGGAACTGGTGGCCGGGGACCCCTCCCACCCCCACCCCGGGGCTCAAGCCCCCTCCCTTGTGTCACCTGGGATAGAGACGAGCAGCAGGACTCCGGGGAGGAGGGCGGGTCTTCAGTGAGTGGGTTTTATGAGCCTCAGACAAAGCAAGGGGTGGCTCCAATTTTGGGGTGCCGGGACCCCAGGGATACCCGGCCCCCTTTCCGTGCCCCTTAGTTTTCTTCTTAGAAGCGTTTCTCTCCTCGGAAGCGTTTCTCAGGACCCCAAGTGAGGAAGACATGCGGATGCTCAAACACAATCTAGGGAGTCCCGCCCCCCAATCCCCAAGAAAGCCAAAGGGAGGTGAGGATTTCTCCCGGCAGCGGGTAAGGGTTCAGGCCACACCCCGTCCGCTCGCCGGGCTCCCTCTCGCCCTCTCTGTGCAGACGTCCCCACCTGGAAGGCCCAGTACGTAGACAAGAATCACAGCGATAAAACCTGGGCGCCTGTGATCCAACCGGGAAACTGAGGCTCGAAGAAGGGCCGCCCTGGTCCGAGGTCTACCGGAGAGGGAGGGCGGGTCTCCCGGCTCGGCGCGCACAGCACGATCCCCGCGCTGCGCCCGCACCCAGCCATTCGCAGAGGCTCCCGAATCGCTTTCTCCCCGTCTCCCCGGGGCCCCGGCGCGCTGGGCACACCCGGCTCCTACCTGGAGCCTTTTCAGGGATGCTGGAAACGCGGAGTTTCCCGGGTCTAAAGTCTCCACATTCCCTTCCTCCTCCACCCCAGCCTTGCTGTGTGACTTCGGGCAAGTCGCTGCCAGTCTCTGAGCCTCGATTCCCAGCCTGGTTTTAGGGGCTGCAGAGGAGACCTTGATCACCTACCGCCGTTCCCCGGGCTCCGCGCGCGCTGCGGGTGGCCGCTCTGGGATCAGCTCTGGGGCGGCTGCGAGCCTGAGGCGGGCGGGTAGCCTGGTCACCCCACCTCCACCTCTGCAGCTGCCCCTTTTCCGTTTCACTTTCACTCTGCACCGCGGGGTTGGGAACAAGCTGGGGAGTGGAGTAAGCAGGCACCCACGCCCTCCCCGGGCTGTGCCCACCACATGGTTTCTCAGAAAGCGTCCCAGTCCCTGCTCCAACTCCTCCAGGCGCTGCCAGAGGTCCCGCGTCCAGCCAGTCCCTGGCAACGACACCCGGCTGCTAGCCCTGGCTTGCCCGGGAGCTCCCTCCCACCTCTGGGTGGCCCTCGAGCTCAGCACAACTGGTGGGAAGGCAGTGAACCTGCCGTGGCAGGAGGCAACCCAGCGCTGGGAACTCCCGCTTGCATCATCACACACCCTGGCTGCGATAGCACACCCTGCCTTCTCCAAAGATCCAGGACCTCTGCTCTGCCCAGGGCCTGAGTCCTTGAGGGGATTGCTTCATCTGCAATTGAGGGGGTGGGTCAAGGTGACCTCTGACCTGCCTCTCTCTGACCTCTCCCCCTTAAACACTCTCGAGCAACACCGGGCTATATCCAGCAGAGCTGGCAAACTTGTCGTCACTCTCTGGGTTCAGACTAAGCAGCATGTGACATAAGGGTCTGGCAGAGGTCCCACCCCGCGGGGGGCACCCCTCAGCGTTTGCTTAAAGGCAAAACCTGCACAGAGACCTACCACGCAGTTGGCTGAGCCAGGCCATCAATGCTAAGAGCTAACAACACCCCCCCCCCCCAAAAAAAAAAGTCTGGCTTCTAGAACAAACACTTCCGCGCTGATAAAGCCCTCTCACATGCCAGGCACCTGGCCGGACCTGACATCCCTCAAGTGGAAGGAAGTAGCCAATGTCCTCACTTCTCCCAACAGCCTCTCCCCAGCAGAACAAGAATCCCTCTTTCTGCCCCTGTACCCCGCTTCGGGAAGGTGTCGCTGTCTATCTCGGGCAGCGGGGACCAACCAAGACCTCACTCTTAACTGAGAAGTATTCTCAGCCCAAACACCCTCCCTCCGCCTTTTTACCTTGGGGCCGCGACAGGTAGGACCCCGCAGGGTGTGGGGCCAGGCAACGCATGGTGTGGGAAATGCAGCCAGGCAGCCCCTCCTGGTGCCTTCAGCCTGCCCGGAGATGCCTTCGGATGTCCAGTTTGGCAGCAGGCAGCCTCATCACTACCCTGCCTTCCTACACCAGTTGTGAGCCCGCCGGCATGCAAAGGAAGCAAGCAAGGCACCAGCAGAAAACTCTCCCCCTGCAAGGTGGCCTCAAACTGTCAGTTTTCTTATGAATAGGCGGGCCCCAATTTGTCCACGCTCCCTTGAGCCCTCCTGCTGCCTCCAATGTTAATCTCAGTTCCCTATTGGGGACCACACTGGGTGACCGCAGAGGGCTGTGAGTTGTCTGTTGGCGGGACCTTTAACAGGCTGCCATTCTGAAATGACAGAGACCACGCGGGAGCCAAACGGGTGCCAGCTGCCAACCCCTGCAAGTCCTCTGCAGGGATGGAGCCGGGAGCATAGCCCCACAGATGCCTCCAGACAAGCTGAGAGCCCCTGCTGGGGACCTCTCCATCCCCCCCACCCCCAAACCAAATAGCCCTGAATGGGAGATGGTGCTTCACCCATCGGTTTTATTGCAAGACATCAGCCTGAAACATAAATCACACATAAGAGAGTGTTACCCCAAATATGGAACACTTCTAGCCAGATGGCTTAGAGTGGCACACAGATGTGGCATTGAATGACCTTGACTTACATGGAGAGAAAGTTATGCCTTTTCTCAAGTCTCTGACCATCTTCCTGATGGCGTCAAGGAGAAAGTCTCCATGTGGTGCTAATATGTCTTTAACACTTTTCTAATGCTGGCTCTCCCCGTTTAAGGGAGAGCAGCCCTCCAGCCTCAGGGCTTGCAGCTGCCACAGTATCTGGGTAGAACTTAGTGACTTTGTTCTGATAGTAACCTTCTGTTTGGGCACTCATTTTTGGTAGGACACAAATAAACTTTCCTCTAAAATATAACATTGAGTAAAATACTGAGTAATTTGGGGAAAAAAACTGTTAAGTCAATTATAGTTAGGTGGTGTGCAGAGAAGACGAGGTACTGAAATGAGTGAAGTTTGGGAAGCAATGATTTAATAAGGGCCGCAAGCATTTTTACTGAAAGAGCACTGGACCGGGAGTCCAAAGAGGCGGGGGCTGGTCCCTGCTGTTACTAACAGGTACGTCACACCTCACTTCCCTTGTCCAGGCCTCAGTTTCCTGGTGTAGGAAAGGAAGATGATAATGCCTGTCCTTTGTGTGTTTGTGTGTGTGTGCTTGCACACGCATGTGATTATTTTGAAGCAGTCGCTGTTTTCAGAAGTCCCAGAGGGGAAGTAGGCAGACAAATGAAAATGCTAATAGTCAATTTGAAACAGAGTCTTGCCTGCTCAGCCTACCAGACCTGGTGAATATTAGAATCCCAAGGTGCTGCCTCTTCCCGTGACCTGCTGTCAAGGGACAGGAACCTTCTGATGCTCGGCTGCCACGAGGCCACAGGTGGGGGCCCCTTTCTGTTCTCAGGGGCTGCCAGCTCTGATGCTCTCCCCTCTCCCCCATGGTCAGGGTGGTTCAGAATCAACTTGGTGTCAGGATGGAGCGTGGAATCGGAGTCAGCCAGGCCCGGGGCCCCTGGCACCTGGACAAGGGCAGCTGCTGGTGTTTGCATGTCCGCCCTGACCCCCTCCAAACCCCTGCAATACAGGACCCGAATCTGGTCCATGCAGCGAGTTGCTGAGCTGCGCGGGAACATGCACTAGTCTGTCTGCTGGCAGAGGCTGCAGAGTGGCACAGGTAGGAGCAGAGCAGACAGGCCAGAGAGGAGCCTTGCAGCCACCCAGCCGGGAGCCGATGTGGGTCTGAACTTCACCAGAGGCAGTGGGGATGGAGAAGTGGCGGGAGCGGGGTGCAGGGGGGCGCAGGGGTAGAATGACAAGCCTTGGAGACTGTGAATGAGGACAAGGGGCTGGGAGGAGGGGTTAAGCCAACCGCAGGATTCCTCTCTACTAACACATCTTTTACTGCTGCTCATGAATGGTGGTGACCATCCTCCTGAGCTTAGTTCTATTTTGGAGAAAGTCAATTCTCTTCTGATTGAGGGGCTCTCTTGGCACCGCTGAAGCCCAGCCTTGCCCTGGGGAACCAAATTTCTTCATCTCAAGTCTGGGGCCAGCATAGCAAAGACCTCTAACAACCAGAAGACATGTCGTTAAAGTTGCACCGTTTGGGGTCCCCTGCCAAATCCCAGGGAAGGGAAAGGGGGAGGAATTTCATCTTCCAAGCACAGGTGAGCACTCGGGGAGACTTGCCATTCCTTGCCGCAGTTTCCTACCTTTGTACCTTTAGCCAGGCAGTGCCCTCTTCTGGACCACTTACCTGGGGTTCCATATTTTAATCAACCTTCAAGGCCCGAGTCTCCGACTTCATCACCCTCCCAGCTAACAGTCATCTTCTGCTTTATTCATTTTTTAAAAAAACCTCATTGCCATACATTCGGCAATAGATCATAAACTTCCTATTTCATAAATATAGTTCCTGTTGTCTGTGACTAGATCATAAAGAAGTTAATGTCTGGGACAAGGTCTTTTCATTTTCTATTCTTTTCTTACACGTCCCGATGCCTGGCACAAAGCCAAGCATTTTAAAAACATTAAACAGCTGGTAGGAAGGCAGATAAATAAGTAGATAAATATATAGTCAGCTTTATAAGTAGGTAGTTTGGTAAATTGCTAAGTCAGTATAAGTAGATAGAGGGGTGTGCAGACAAGTAGGAAGACCAGGTGAGTTTGAGGGCAGGCAGGCAGGTAGATGGGCAGGTGGCTGGGAAGACAAGTAGACAGTGAGGAAGGAGACGGTTGAGCAGGCAACAGCAACAAAGAACAGAAGCCGCCATGGTTGGATCGGGCTCCAGGCTTGGAGTGTGGAACAGGCCGTTGGTTGGTCCCGTGAAAACCCATGGGGAAGTGCCAACTTCTGGCTGCAGGTGCTTCTCCTGCTGAGGCTCCTGGGGGTGGCAGGGGAATGGAGCTGAGCTGGCTGGGAAGCAGCCCAAGGAGAGAAGCCAGTCATCCCGGCTGCCACCGCGTTGTCTGCCAAGAGGCAAAGGATCAGAGCAATAACCGGTTCCTGGGAAGGGAAGCCTGGAAGGAGGGACGGCACCCTACCCGGCCCTGCAAGGGTGCAGCCGCTCTCCTCTGCCGGGTCCCAGCACTGGTTTCTCTCATTCCAAGAGCCAAACAAGGAAGGAAGCTGGAGGAAGAGTCAGAGGTGGTGATGTGTTCCTCCCTTTCCAATAAATAAGGCAACATCATAGAGGGAGCATTTGTTCTCCATTTCCTAGAATAGTGATCTCATGGGCCAAACCTCACATCAGTAAGAACACAGAGCAGCAACCAAGCAAAGTCATCCTAAAGAGAACAGCAAAATATAAAGCTGTGGCAAGGATGTCCGGCAGCCTCTGAGAAGGCTTGCAGAAGAGGCGCGGCTGTGCGCCACATTCCGTTCACACACCCAGGGCTGGCTGGGTCTGTCCTCACTTCTACTCCCTTCACCTCTACTCAGCCTGCCTTCTGTGTAGGGTCCGTGGTTGCCTCTGACATCAACTTCCTTTGTAAAGTGGGAATAATGGTAGTACGAACCAAGTCTCCATTGCTGGGAATGCATGTGGCTTAAGTTGTATGATGCTATTGAATCCTCTTAATGGTGACTCTGGGTGCTGTTATCACCTCCATTTTACAGATGGGGAAACTGAGGCCCAGAGGATTCCCAGGAAGTGCTCAAAGTCATACCCCTTGGAATCGGGGAGCCGGAGAGGCGCTTGGGCTGTCAGAGGGCAGGCCCACCAGCTCTGCCAATGTGTCAACATGAGGGCACAGACCTCGTTGATCCATTTCTTGGATGCGCACAGCACCCAAGTACCCAGCACCCAAACACCCAGCACTGTGCTTTGCATTGAGTGGATGTCTAGATAGTATTTGGGGCCCCCAGCGAGACTGCAGACACGATTGTTTTCTCAGCATTCCAACCCCTAAATTATTTCCCCACTGTCTGATTCTCCTTGCTATTATCCCCCTTCCTCCCTGACCCCAGAGTTGTCTGATGTTTAATCAGTGTCCGCTGCATGCCAGGCACAGTCTCCCAGCTGCCATCTCATTTAACACTCACTATAGCCACAGAGGGTTTATGTCATCACCCCCATTTTACAGATGAAGACACTGAGGTTCAGAGTGGGATAATCATGTGCCCAAGGTTGCATGGTTTGTAAGTAAAAGAGCATGGCCTCAAACCCAGAGCTGTCCAGCTTCCAGCCTAGCTCTTTTCCCATCCCTGCTCATCCTGACTCTTGCTTCTCTGGCCTTTGATTGACCTTTCAAGCATTGTCACCCACTGTCCACCGATGACTGCCCAAATGTTTGCTTTGATTCCCCAGGAAGGCTGCCAAGTTCCTTCAGGACAAGCACCTTGACTCTTGGGCTAAACCTGATCTGGCCAAGATCACTTCTCCAGAAGTGGTCTCTCTGCACAGTTGCAAGTGAGGCGCTGCAGGATCTGAAGGTGCCTTCTGAATCATCAGAGAAGTTGCGTTTTGAAGACTGTCAACATGTGTTGGTAGATTTACGGTAGCCCCTTGGGTTGTTTAGAACAAGTAGCCAAGCAGAAAGTACTGCTATGGACCTGGGCTCACAAGGCCCAGGAGCATCTCTGCCCAAGCCATGCCCTTCAGTGTGTGAACAGAGGCAAGCCACGTAGCCTCTCTGGGCCTCAGTTTCCTCATTTGTAAAGTGGGAATAATGGTAGTACCTGCACCATGCATGCATGAATCCATCCACCTCTCATTCGACACATGCGTACTGCACACCTTCCATGTGCAAGCACTGAGCAAGGCATTTGGGATGCATCATGACGAAGACAAAGATCCCTGCCCTCATGGCGCCCCACTTGGAGGGGAGAGCATGTGCAAAATTTCTGAGGATATCCAGGAAAGGATGCTACGGGGAGAGAAAAGAGCACGTGCAAAGGTCCTGAGGCAGGGGAGAGCAGAGCGCCAGGCACATATGAGGGGAAGTGAGGGGACCAGTGTAGCTGGAGCAGATTGAGCAGGGCAGGGAGAAGTAGAGGATGAGGGCAGGGAGGTGAGAGGGCCAGATCACAGACGGTCTTGTGGACAATTGTCCAGGTTTAGCTTTTTCTCTGGGTGAAATGGGGAGCCAGTGGAGGGCTGGTTTGGAGCAGCAGAGGGCCAAGATCATCATGGGGTTGTTGAGAGAGTAACAGAACCCTACGTGGATGATTTCCTTTCCTGAACCCCCTTTGAAGCCAAAGTCAGTGCCCTTCTTTTACAGACAGCACAATTCTCGTCCCCTGTTCTCTTTCTTTCCCTCTGGAGCCTAAAGTCCTCCAGCTCACCTAGACCCTGGCAGCCTGCCTTGGTCAAGCCTTGCAGCCCAGGAGGGGAGCCTTGGCCTGGGGGGCAGCGAGAGGGAGCAGGTAAAGGAAGCAATTTGTCTGGCTCTGTCTCCCAGCCCCCCAGAGAGCATGCCACCGTGGGCCCAGTTCCACTTTCTGGAGTCACGTGGGATCAGAAATAAAAATAATACATCCCCAGGGAGGAAACAGAGTTAAATAACAGGAACCACCGCCCGCCGCATGAGAGAGAGAGAAAGAGAGAGAGGCCGAGGTGGCAGGCAGCAGCCATGTCAAGGGGTATGGACAATGCGGGGTGAAGGGGTTTCAGGAAGAGAGGAAAGCTCTGCCCCCCACCCAGGTTGGCACCACTGGGGAGCATCTGTACCTCATCAAGACACTCTCCCCATCTGGAGATCATTCCAGGTAGTAGGTGCCCTGTCCCCTGCTCCCTGGCATCTGTTAGAAGGGGGACAGTGACAGGAGTTGCCAAGAAACCCCTGGCAACCACTTGGGTGAGAATTTAACAGGCAGTGCTAACTCCATGTAAGGTCAGATCTTGGTTGGAACTTTTTTTTTTTTTTTCCTAAGAAAACCTGCAGTACCCTGGTCAAGGCCATCAAAAGGCTTTTTACCACCTGGAGGCCAAGTTGAGGATAAAAGTTCATCTGCCCCACCACTCAAGTCCAGCGCCTCTGGGAAACCTTCATTTCTTCTTTATGTGTAAAGTGAGGCTGGAGATGATAAAAGGGCTGGCTTCCCAGAGTCCTTTTGAGGACTCCAGGTGACGGTATGGGGGGACCCTAAGGAGACCAAGAAGAGCTAAAATTCATGACCCCAGGTGATGAAATCAGAAAAGCAGGAAGATTTGCATAGAGGATGGGGCAGAACAAACATGTGTGTCTTTAGGAAGTATATCGTTTGCAACAAAGTGAGGAACTCTGTCGTTGGGAGAGGATCTAAAATGCTTGAGGAGCCAAAGATATGAGTAGAAACAAAGAGGACAGTGAGGCTTATTTTTCTGACTTCAGATGCACAAAGTGTCATCAATACTCTAAAAATAACTCACTTTTTCCTCTCAGCTGGGCCTTAACCGCTCCCCACCCCCCACCTGGCCCCATCCCTCTCTCCCTCCCTCCCTCCTTGTCTCTCTTCTCTGACCCTGTCTGCTTTATTATCTCTTTCTAAAGAGGTCTGTTTCTCCCTTCCTCTCGCTCTCTCTCTGTCTGTCCCTTGGTTTCTGTCTCTCTCTGTGACACACACAGTCACGCACACGTGCACATGCACACACACGGGGTCCCCTGCCCCCAGCACTTTGACTCCTCTCCCCTGTTGCTCCATCTTCGAACCATGCCTTCCTGCATCTGTCTCCCCCACCTGACTGCAAGCCCTTGAAAGTGGGGGGCGCTCAGCCCATCTCTGCATCCCAGTGCTCAGCACGGCACCGGCAAATCAAGGGGGCTTAGAAAGTGAACCAAGCAGGCGTTCAGCTGTGCACCCCTAGAATGGTTTTCTTTCCAGCAGTGTGGGAAGCACACCGGGTGCCTCCACAACACTCAGCCACAAAGATGGGGTTCCCCGAGTGCTCGGGCTCCCCGGGATGCCATGGTTCCTGCCTTCCCATCTCGGGACAGGGACGATCACACTGACTTCCCTTTCAGAAAGGAGGGAACGTCCCAGACCTGAGCCAAGGGGATGCTGACTTACCGCAGCGGCCCCTCTGGCTGGGGGCGCTCTCGGCCTCCGGGGCCTGCTGCCCGCTCCAGGCCCAGCACGGGAAGGCCGCGTCCTGGTCCCCTCTCTCCAGCAGGCTCAGGGAGATCTTCCTGGCCAGCGCCTCACCATCAGGCTCCCGGAGCAGGGCGCGGTGGTACTCCCTGGAGAGAAGCTCCTCCTCCAGCAGGTTGTCCAGGAGGGCCTGCACCTGGCTCGGCCGGCGGCTGGAGAGCAGGGTCCGCACCTGCGCCAGGATGGCCTGGAAGTGGTTCATGGCAGTGCTCAGAGGCAGGGCAGGCAGCCCCGGGCCAGAGTCCAGGATCTTTGCTCACCCAGCCTGCAGCATCCAAAACATGAAGTGAGAAACAGGACGAGGGAACCTCTGCAGTTTATTCCTGCTTAGGAAGATTTCCTCATTTGTGTTGTAGGCTGGGGTGCCTGATGATCGGACGGAAATGGGTTCTCGGGCTGATTCAGGTCCTGTACACATTTGCTGGGTACCACCCCTGTGCATCCAATCCAGTATCTACTAAGAGGATGAGCACTTGTCTCTGTCAAGGCTAGACAAGTGTGCTAGTCCTGTTCAGATGTTTTATCATAGCAAGAAGAAGGTATCAGGGCGTGGAAGTTAAAAGCAGGTGGGCTGGGAGCTAAGCTGCCTGAGTTCAAATCCCACTTGAACCCATGCTAATTATGTGAACTTAGCAAGTGACAAACTGTGTGTGCCTCCATTTCTCCATCTGCAAAAATAGAATGAAAATAACTGTACTTACCCCATGGGTTGTAGTGAGGATTAATTGAAGCAATAGTATCTAGACAAATAGGTAGGTAAGTAGGTAGATAGAAGACAGATAGAGATAGATGATAGATTGGTATAGATAGGACAGCTAGCACGGTATTTATAACATGACAATTGCTCAGTAAATGAGCCACTGCTCTTATTATTGATTAATCATACCAACAACTCTATGTGACCTTGGGCCAGACATTTAACCTCCTTAAGCCTCAGTCTCCTCCTTTGTAAAATCTCCCAATAAAAGTCATCTCGCTGGGTTGTCTTGAGGATTGAAAGAGATAGTGCATATGAAGGGCTTAGCACTGGACCTAGTAAGCATTTAGTGGGCAAAGATTTTTTATTAATATTACTCCCACTTTACTAATGAACAAATCAGTCTGTGAATAGAATAGTTATGAATAGAATAGAATAGGTAGCCAGATACTACCCTAAAAATCCCCAACCCTATTGTTCCATCATAGCTGACTGCTCTCCCTGCTCATTCCGGAACACACCATGACACTGTTTCCTTCCTTGACCTCAGCTTTGCCATCTCTCAGATGGGACCATTTGCATGGTTCATTTAAATGAGACAAAGGAGGACTTCCAGTATGGCTGTGCAGCTCCTATCTGACCAACCCGCCTGCAGATAACAACTGTAAACTCCAGGGGAAATATAAACAACAACTACCGGAAGGCACCGGAGAGTGACCGAAGCAGGCGACCCTAGAGGAGAGTCAGCCCTTGAAGACGGGAATGTCACTGGTGAATTTCCCAGCTCACGAGTTTAAACCAAGAAAAGTTCCCTGTCAGTGCCAGGAAGGGTAGCAAATCTCTGATAGAAAATGCAATCTTTCTGACCTGAAAAACCAGAGGATAGAGTTTGGGGCAACAAAAGCCACTGGCATGTGGGGCTAGAAATCCCAGAAAGGAGAGAGGCAGAGAGGGGTAACCTCAAATTCTTTGTACAAGCTGCCCAAACATCTGGCTGACAGCTAAAGCTTGCGTGCGTGCATGGGGCAGACTGCAAGCAGTTCAGCTAAGACTAAAACAACTGAACTGAGATTTGAGCTGCTGGCTATCACAGGAGGGGCAGAGGGGGGAACTTGCAGTTTGATTCCAGACAAGGTAAGTGCCTTATAAAACAACAAAAAATTAACAATGTTCACAAGATTATAACAGAATCCAGGATGTCTACAACATACTCATAGTATCCAGTATAAGTCCAACTCAAAATTACCTGACATATGAAGAACAGGAAAAAGTGACCCATATTCAAAAGAAGATGACACAAACATTAGGACTGGTGGTTTGATGTGCTGAGCCCTCTATCATGGGACTGCCCTTACAAAGCTTGTTGCTGCAAGGAGAGGCTAAAGTTGTATGTAATGGTGCCTAAGAGTCTCCCCCTGAGTATCTCTTTGTTGCTCAGATGTGGCCCTCTCTCTCTCTAACTGAGCCACCCTGGCAGGTGCTCACTGCCCTCCCCTCTACGTGGGACCCAACTCCCAGGGGTGTAAATCTCCCTGGCAACACAGGATATGACTCCCGGGGATGAATCTGGACCCAGCATCGTGGAATTGAGAATATCTTCTTGACCAAAAGGGGGATTCAAAATGAAAAAAAATAAAGTTTCAGTGGCTAAGAGATTTCAAATGAGGTCAAGAAGTCACTCTGGTGGACATTCTTATGCACTATATAGATAACACCTCTTAGGTTTTAATGTATTGGAATAGCTAGAAGTAAACACCCGAAACTATCAAACTCCAACCCAGTAGTCTGGACTCCTGTAGATGACTGTATAACAATGTAGATTACAAGGGGTGACAGTGTGATTGTGAAAACCTTGTGGATCACACTCCTTTTACCTAGTGTATGGATGGGTGAGTATAAAAATGGGGACAAACACTAAATGAAAAATAGTGTGGGATGGGGGGGATGGTTTGGGCGTTCTTTTTTTACTTTTATTTTTTATTTTTATTCTGATTCTTTCTGATGTAAGGAAAATGTTCAGAAATAGATTGTGGTGATGAATGCACAACTATATGATGGTACTGTGAACAGTTGATTGTACACCATGGATGACTGTATGGTATGTGAATATATTTCAGTAAAACTGGATTTAATTTTAAAAAAAGATGACAATCCATGAAAATTAACCCCAAGATGACCCAGTTGTTGAAATTAACAGACCAGGAGTTTTAACACCACAATTAATACTGTCATTGAAAAAGACACAAAGAACCTAATGGAAATAGGCTCATAAAAATAAAAGGCTGGAAAATTCCAGCAGAAAAATAGAAACTATAAAAACAACCGAATGAAAACATCTAAGTAAAAAATACAATGCAATAATGGAAATAAAAAATTCCTTAGGTGGGATTAATAGCAAAATGGAAAAGACAAAATCAACAGTGAACTTGAAGAAGGAGCAATAGAAATCATTCAATCTGAAGAACAGAAAAAAATATTGGAAAAAATGGCCTGAAATATCTGTGGGACAATATCAAACGTCTAACACATACATATTTAGAGTCTCAGAGGTAGAGGAGAGAGAATGGGACGAAAAAAAATGAAGAAAGAATATCCAGAAGCTTTTCTAAATTTGGTGAGAGGAATACAGACTCAAGAACCTGAGCAGGACAAATACAAAAAGAACCACACCTAGGCACGTCATAGCCAAACTGCTGAAATAAAAGATAGAGGGAAAATCTTGAAAGCAGCCTGAAGAAAAGGCTCATCACATACAGGGGACTTGAAGATTTCTGACTCCCTATCAGAAACCAGGGAGGACAGATGATAGTGGAGCAATATCTGAAACTTCTGCATGGAAAAACCAACAACAACAAATGTCAACCTCGAGTTCTACAGCCAGTGAAAATGTCTTCCAAGAATTCAGGCAACCCACCTCCATGGTTGCTAACATGACCACAGACATAGGGGACTGGTGGTTTGATGGGTTGAGCCCTCTACCATAAGTTTTACCCTTGGGAAGACGGTTGCTGCAAAGGAGAGGCTAGGCCTCCCTGTATTTGTGCCTAAGAGTCTCCTCCTGAATGCCTCTTTGTTGCTCAGATGTGGCCCTCTCTCTCTGGCTAAGCCAACTTGAAAGGTGAAATCACTGCCCTCCCCCCTACGTGGGATCAGACACCCAGGGAAGTGAATCTCCCTGGCAACGTGGAATATGACTCCCAGGGAGGAATGTAGACCTGGCACCGTGGGACGGAGAACATCTTCTTGACCAAAAGGGGGATGTGAAAGGAAATGAAATAAGCTTCAGTGGCAGAGAGATTCCAAAAGGAGCCGAGAGGTCACTCTGGTGGGCACTCTTATGCACACTTTAGACAACCCTTTTTAGGTTCTAAAGAATTGGGGTAGCTGGTGGTGGATACCTGAAACTATCAAACTACAACCCAGAACCCATGAATCTCGAAGACAGTTGTATAAAAATGTAGCTTATGAGGGGTGACAATGGGATTGGGAAAGCCATAAGGACCAAACACCACTTTGTCTAGTTTATGGATGGATGAGTAGAAAAGTAGGGGAAGGAAACAAACAGACAAAGGTACCCAGTGTTCTTTTTTACTTCAATTGCTCTTTTTCACTCTAATTATTATTCTTGTTATTTTTGTGTGTGTGCTAATGAAGGTGTCAGGGATTGATTTAGGTGATGAATGTACAACTATGTAATGGTACTGTAAACAATCGAAAGTACAATTTGTTTTGTATGACTGCGTGGTATGTGAATATATCTCAATAAAATGATGATTTAAAAAAAAAAACAAAAAAAAAAAAAAAAAAAAAAAGAATTCAGGCAAAATAAAGACACTTTCAGATGAAAGAAAGTTAAAAGAGTGTGAATCAAGCTGACGTATTCTATAAGAAACACTAAAGGAAGTTCTTTATGCAGAGGGGAAAGGATACCAGATGGAAATTCAGATCTGAAGAAGGGATTGAAGAGCACCAGAAGTGGTTTTTATTGGGTAAACATTAAAAAAGTATTTTTTCTCTTGACTTTTAAAATATATATACCCAGGGGAGTGAATCTCCCTGCCAGCGTGGAATATGACTCCCGGGGAGGAATGTAGACCTGGCATCATGGGACGGAGAACATCTTCTTGACCAAAAGGGGGATGTGAAAGGAAATGAAATAAGCTTCAGTGGCAGACAGATTCCAGAAGGAGCCGAGAGGTCACTCTGGTGGGCACTCTTATGCACACTTTAGACAACCCTTTTTAGGTTCTAAAGAATTGGGGTAGCTGGTGGTGGATACCTGAAACTATCAAACTACAACCCAGAACCCATGAATCTCGAAGACAGTTGTATAAAAATGGAGCTTATGAGAGGTGACAGTGGGATTGGGAAAGCCATAAGGACCACACTCCACTTTGTCTAGTTTATGGATGGATGAGTAGAAAAATAGGGGAAGGAAACAAACACAGAGGTACCCAGTGTTCTTTTTTACTTCAATTGCTCTTTTTCACTTTAATTATTATTCTTGTTATTTTTGTGTGTGTGCTAATGAAGGTGTCAGGGATTGATTTAGGTGATGAATGTACAACTATGTAATGGTACTGTGAACAATCGAATGTACAATTTGTTTTGTATGACTGCATGGTATGTGAATATATCTCAATAAAATGAAGATTTAAAAAAAAGAAAGGAAAAAATAAAAAAATAAAATATATATAAACTAGTTAAAGCAAAAGGTATAGCACTGTCTAGTGACAAAGGGTAGTTGGACCTATATAGTTGCAAGGCGTATATATTTTTCAAGTGTCACAATATTAATTCTATGTAGACTGGAAGAAATTAGGATAGATATTATGATTTCTAGAGGATGTATATTATAATCCCTAGAGCAACCATGAAAACATAATTCAAAGAGGGATAGCTAAAAAGCAATACAGCAATTAAACTGGAATTTTAAATGAGATGAAGACTCTCGACTCTTGGTTTGAATAAGCAGTCCAACAGAATTATGGCATTTTAAACTTCATGCAATTAGAAGGTATAAGTTCCAAAGCTCTTTTCCTGACCTAACAAAGTATTCATACTTTTCCAAAATGAGATGAAAATGTTAATATTATTCCCAGGTCAACTAATGATTAATTAAGATCATTGAAATTGCATTTTGGGGGCCAACGGTCACAATTTACAGGACGGAGCAACGATTTCCAAGTCTGGGTGTCTCAAAGGACTCCTTTGTACAAATAAGATTTTTTGAGACTTTTAAACTACTTTGAGTATAGTTTAACAATCATCAGACACGGCTTTACATTTTCACCAGTCTCCTCTTATGACAGGAGAATAAGATGGGTGCTTGCACAAAGGTTCTTGACTTGGTCAGAATGAACTTTGTGTTGGAAAATGGTCTCTGCTTTTCTGCAGCCAGAGGGAAGAGGACATTTCTGCTTTTCCCTTCCTTTCTTTCTGAGATTTCTTTCTCTAGCACATAGAAGACCCTGCAATTTCTTGGCCAAGATAGTAATGCCATCAATTATCTTTGAGAGAAAAAAGAGAAGGTTTGAGGCATGTGGAGGTTTGAAGCTGTCTGTACCCTAGAAAAACATGTTCTTAAGTCTAACCCATTCCCACTGTCAGTAGGTCCTTTTGATGAGGTTACTTCAGTTAAGGTGTGGGTCTCATTCAGGATGGGTCTTAATCCTCTTACTGGAGCCCTTTATAAGTGGAATGAAATTCAGACGATGAGAGAGAAAGCCATGGAAAGCAAGAAACTGAAATCAACGAAACCCAGAGGAAAAGGGAGAGACCTGCAGAAACTGCCGTGTGACTTGCCATTGGACAGAGGAGCCAAGGGTCACCAGCAGCCAGTCTTTGGGAAGAAAGCATCGCCTTGATGATGCCTAGATGATGCCTTGATTTGGACATTTTTCTGACCTCAAAACCGTAAGTGAATAAATCCCCATTGTTTAACCCCACCCATTTCATGGTATTTGCTTTGAGCAGCCTAGGAAACTAAAACAAGGAGCTTAAAACTCAGAAGTTAGGACAGAAGAGCCCAGAATCGAAGTTTAGCAGAAGGAGTATGAGGCATATAATCTTCAGCCACGGCTGTGGAGAAGCTGGCAGGAGTAAGGAAGCCCTGTTCTTAACTACCCCACCTCCGGGGTACTTGATGGAGAGACCCAGAGGAGAGAATCTGTCCCCAGACATCCCAAGGTGGGGCTGATGGATGACGAAACATCAAACATTGGGTTCACGGAATCAGGAATAAGGGCAGATTCTCCTAGACATTTGTAAGCTTTCCTTCCCCTTTCCTACCAATCCCACCATCACCTCATCCTGTTCCGAATCAGGAAAACCTGGGTACCCGCCTCCACCAGCTGCTGACTCATTGTGCCACCATGGGCAAGACACTTCCTCTTTCTGTGCCACAGTCTCGTCACCTGGGAAACAAGTAGGTTAGACTACACGATCCCCAAGATTTCTTTTGGTTCTGAAATGCTGCACTTTCTGGGAGGTTCTACCCAGCAGCAAAACCCACTGGTCTCAGAGCTCAACAATATTCTCCCACAATTAACCGCAAGACCTCATTTCCCCACCTTCCATCTTTCACATGCCCCCTGCACAATTTTTCTCACAGGCACATACCATCTGTAGAATGACTTATTTAATATTTTGCTTTAATCAGACTTATTTACCTTCACTTATTATAAAGGTGTTTTCATACGTTTACCACAATTGGAAAGTCAGTATTGCTTGCCCAAGTAAAGTAGGCAACTGGAACAAACAAACACGTGGAGAGCAGAAAGATAATGTGAAAGTTTAGATTCTTCTGCCTACTGAATTTCTGATGCCGAAGCCCAAATTCTCTTTGTGTTAATGGGTGGTTAGCAAGCGGTAGAGAGGCGGTAAAGACAAACCAGCGCTAAACAGAAACTCCCTTGCACCCGCAGATTAGTCTAAATTTGGAAAGGTATTGATGAGGATGTAGAAAAATGGGAACTCTCCTGTTCTGCTGGAGGGTGTGTGGTTTGGTTCCATCACTTAGGGTACCAGTTTGGCAATACCTATTACAATGGAAGAAGTGTATGCCCAGCATCTCACTTCTCGCTATATATGCCAGGGAAATTCTTACATGTGGAGCAGCAAAAAAATAAGAAAAAAAAATCAACTTAAGAACATCTATCAATGTGTTTTACAAACATTCCAGAGTAGATGGCCTTAATGAATTAAATTTAATGGACCCCGAACAAAATGAAGGGATTTAATAAGCGGGAAAATGAAAGTTAGTCAAATAAATTACACATTGGGCTACAGCCCAAGTTGCTAAAAGTTTAATAGTTGAGTCTTTATACTTTTTTCTCCTTCCGTTTCAAAATAGTTTAGTGTTACACGAGAAAGTAAATCCTAAGAAGAGACCCTTAAAACAGTTTGTTAAAGCTTCTGATTCCAGAATCTTCTCTTCGTGAACTCAGCTGCTAGTGGGATCTCCATAACTTCAGTGACGTCGTTGTCCGTGATTGCCCACATGTAATTCCTTCCAGAATCATCAGAAGTACATATCACAGGGTTCTCTTTGACTGCATTCCTATGAAAAACATACTTTTAAAGAAAAATGTTGTTTTGTTTAGTGAAGAATGTTGTCTTAAATTGTCTTTGACCCTATAAGTGTCTTTGATATTCCTCACAACGGTAAAATTACTAAATTAATTCTTTTATGTGTGGCAGCTGTTTGGAGCATAGCAAAGAGTTGGGGGGGGTTGAATTCCATTCCCCATTCTGATTGTGTTCAACGTTGCTTAAAATTTTTGGATTGTTGTTACAAAGTTGGATGGTTTGATACCAATAGCAATTTTTTAAATATTGTATCCTAGGGTTTATCTATTAAGGCTTATTAAGGAAGCTTTTCTCTGAAAGGAAGGCATTATAACATTTATGAGCAGTGCCAAATACACCGGGCATAGGTACAATTTAATCTAGGAGTGTATGTGCCTTGATTAGCTCCCTCCTGTGGGATGTCTCTGTGCCTGGAGTCAGTTAAATCTTTTTTTTTTTTTTTTAATTAAATTCAGTTTTATTGAAATACATTCACACACCATACAATCATCCATGATATACAATCCACTGTCCACAGTATGATAACATACTTATGCGTTCATCACCACAATCTATCTCTGAACATTTTCCTTACATCAGAAAGAATGAGAACAAGAATAAAAAATAAAAGTGAAAAAAGAACACCCAAATCATCCCCCCATCCCACCCCATTTGTCCTTTAGTTTTTATCCCCATTCCTCCACTCATCCATACACTAGATAAAGGGGGTGTGATCCACAAGGTCTTCACAATCACACTGTCACCCCTTGTAATCTACATTATTATATAATTGTCTTCAGGAGTCCAGACTGCTGGGTTGGAGTTTGGTAGTTTCAGGTATTTACTTCTAGCTATTCTAATACATGAAAACCTAAGAGGTGTTATCTATATAGTACATAAGAATGTCCACCAGAGTGACCTCTCGACTCCATTTGGAATCTCTCAGCCACTGAAACTATTTTGTCTCATTTTGTGTCCCCCTTTTGGTCAAAAAGATACTCTCAGTCCCACGATGCTGGGTCCACATTCATCCCCAGGAGTCATACTCAAGGAGTCAGTTAAATCTTAATGATGTTTTGTGTGGCTGCAGACTTCAGCAACGTGGAAATAACATGTAAAGCAAGAGTCTATGATTAAGAAATTAAATGTATTGAATTTTATGGTTTAAGATGGACATTTAACATGAATGAACAAAAACCAACCTAAGAATATAATCGTTTCATGGGCTATAAATAAAGAATCCACACAAGAACTTAATTCATCAATAGTAGAATGGATAAACAATCACAATACACTCCTACCACGGAATCCTACGTAACAGTTAAATACATGAACTCGAGCTACCTACATCAGCACACAAGGCTCAAAACCATAAATAGTGAAAAAACAACTGCAGTCTGCAAAGTGTCATTGAGGGAGAGGTATCCAGGAGGTAAGGACACCGTGAAAATGATCAACCCTTCCGTCAGGATCGTGGTGGTTTCTAGAGCCACATGGGGGGAGGGAGGAAGGGAGGGATTCACGGGGGGGCTTGGGAAAAACGTTAATGTTATTTTGTTAGCTGAGTCTTAATTACATGGCTAATCATGTTATTACTCATTATACCTTCTTATCTTGCCTGTCAAAATATTCTATTAGCTTGGCCCGAATGATATTGCTGATATTCTCCTGTCTTAGATCGACGAAAGTGGCCATTTCTTATGGTTTGACTAACAGTAATAATAATTAGAAGAATATGACAGTAAGGAAAGGAGAGGGGACTGTCCTTGCTCTGGAGTCTCTGTTAGTTGATGTCTGCTGCAGTGGCCCACCGCCCACCCCCGCGCAGCTACCAGCAGAGCCGCACAGGAACCACACTTGGGGAAACGCTCATTTAGCGCTTGTTGTCACGGTTCTGTCACACATGGAGACTTGGGCCCTGATTCTCACTATGGTCGTGGCCTCGGGGACCAGAAACCTATAGTCTGAGACCAGAAGGAGAGGGAGAGGGGGTGCGGAGGGGTCTGCTGAGCGGAGGCAGGGGGCTGGCTCAGAGGGAAAGCGCTCGTGCTCCAGAACCCCCCCAAACAAGGCTCCTCAAGGTCACCTGCCTGCTGAGCAGAGACCAGTCACCCTGGAGATCCGTGATGAAGATGACGGTGACGACAATGGCGACATATTTTTAAAAGGCAGAGTCCGGTTCTTGAATGAGAAGGGTGGGGCGCTAGACCCTTTCTGTGTATGGTCCATTCTCACCGACAGCGCCGGAAGGCAGACCTCGACGGTCAGATGAGACCTGGAGATGTAATGTCGCAGAACTGGGCGGGCTGCCCCCCAGCCTGCCTCCCCCTCTGCCTCACTACCTGGCTTGGAGCATGTGAGGCTGTGGGTTTGGAAAAGGAGAAGAGGACCTGGAGCACAAGGTTTGGCCAAGTGGCTGCTTCCTCTTGAGAGGCAAAGGGGACCGGCTCCGTGTCCACGGCAGGTCTGGTCCCCATGGAGCCACGTGGCTGCCCACAGACCCTGGCAACGGGCCGTCTCGTCTCAGCCTGAGTCACCTTGTTACCCGCTTGGGGATGTGGACCGCAGCCTTTTCTTCTTGGGTTTCCCCTGCAGCACGTGGCGTTCACTCCTGGCTTATGACAATGGAGATATCAACAGAGCAGGGTGAGACCCGTGGGACCCACGTGGCTGGAAGTGGGAGCAGGAGCCCTGGATACAGCCAGGGGCAGTGTCAGTTCTTACTGGCCCGCTAGAGCAAATTTTTAAATTTGGGGGAATTTTGCAAGCAACCGTGATCAAAAATTAAGTGACATTGATTTACAATTAAAAACATATTAAGGGGAAGAGATGGCGTCACAGCTGCCACCTCCTCCAAAACCCTGGGAAACCCGCCAAATTTCCAAGGCCCGGCCAGGGTCAAGACCCGGCCCCACCTTCCAACAATGCCAACTGGGCAAGTGGTGCTACAGCAGAATATGATTTCGCTACTGTAACTGAAGAAGAAATTTCTTTCCATGCTAGTGATATGCAAAACTTAGCTCCTAAAGAACAATAACCCAAAGTGCGTGGTTGTCCTCTGGCTAGTCCCGATGATCAAACAACAGGATGTGTATCCACTGAATACGTCAAAATTCTTGGTAAAAGAAGAGGTGGGAAAACAATGGAATCCAGTAAAATTTCCAAGCGGCAACAATCTTATACCAACACAACACTAATTAAAGGAGCCATTGCTGCTGATTCTTTGGATGAACAGGAAACTGCCTTTGAATCTGTTTTTGTTGAAACTGAGAAGCTTCCAGTTGTATCTGATTCCACTGGGAGAAATGGAGATAAACAAGATCTTTGATATCTTTCATGCTGCCTGCATTTGAACTGTACTTTTAGAGTTATTTTTAAAATTATTTCTTAGGAATTAATCTACAATCTAATGAAAACATTTGTTATTGGCTATTCCAGGTGTTTAGCTGCTAGAAAGTATTGAAGTTGTACACTAGTATCTTGGTCTAGTGACCTGGTTGCATTTTATAAGTTATTGGACCATGAGGATGTTTGTTTTACTTAGATTGTGAGATTATAGGGACTGCTCTCACGTTCATCTTATTTAAAGCCCAAGGTTTATTGAAAAGGTAAGACTGATGAACTTTAGAATACACAGTTTGCCCCAGTAGGGATCATTAATGCTTTTAAGAGTTATGGAGAGAGAGGCGGGGCAAGATGGCAGACTGGTGAGCTGTATGTTTTAGTTACTCCTCCAGGAAAGTAGGTAAAAAGCCAGGAACTGCGTGGACTGGACACCACAGAGCAATCTGTCTTTGGGCATACTTCATACAACACTCATGAAAACGTGGAACTGCTGAGATCAGCGAAATCTGTAAGTTTTTGCGGCCAGGGGACCCGCGCCCCTCCCTGCCAGGCTCAGTCCCGGGGGAGGAGGGGCTGTCAGCTCCAGGAAGGAGAAGGGAGAATTGCAGTGGCTGCTCTTATCGGAAACTCATTCTACTGATTCAAACTCCAACCATAGATAGACTGAGACCAGACACCAGAGACTCTGAGAGCAGCCAGCCCAGCAGAGAGGAGACAGGCATAGAAAAAAAACAACACGAAAAACTCCAAAATAAAAGCAGAGGATTTTTGGAGTTCTGGTGAACACAGAAAGGGGAAGGGCGGAGATCAGGCCTTGAGGCGCATATGCAAATCCCGAAGCAAGGCTGATCTCTCTGCCCTGTGCACCTTTCCTTAATGGCCCTGGTTGCTTTGTCTATTAGCATTTCAATAACCCATTAGATCTCTGAGGAGGGCCGTTTTTTTTTTTGTTTTGTTTTGTTTTTTTTTTTTTTTTAAATCCTTTTTGCTTTTTCTAAAACAATTACTCTAAGAAGCTCAATACAGAAAGCTTCAAAGAATTGAAATTTGGGCACGTCAAGTCAAGAGCAGAACTAAGAGAGCTCTGAGACAAAAGGCAATAATCCAGTGGCTGAGAAAATTCACTAAACAACACAACTTCCCAAGAAAAGGGGGGTGTCCGCTCACAGCCACCATCCTGGTGGACAGGAAACACTCCTGCCCATCGCCAGCCCCATAGCCCAGAGCTGCCCCAGACAACCCAGTGTGACGGAAGTGCTTCAAATAACAGGCACACACCACAAAACTGGGCGTGGACATTAGCCTTCCCTGCAACCTCAGCTGAATGTCCCAGAGCTGGGAAGGGGGAGCAGTGTGAATTAACAGAGCCCCATTCAGCCATCATTTGAGCAGACTGGGAGCCTCCCAACACAGCCCAGCAGCCCAGAACTGCCCTGGGGGGACGGCACTCACCTGTGACATAGCACAGTCATCCCTCAACAGAGGACCCGGGGTGCACAGCCTGGAAGAGGGGCCCACTTGCAAGTCTCAGGAGCCATACGCCAATACCAAAGACTTGTGGGTCAGTAGCAGAGACAAACTGTGGCAGGACTGAACTGAAGGATTAGACTATTGCAGTAGCTTTAAAACTCTAGGATCATCAGGGAGATTTGATTGTTAGGGCCACCCCCCCTCCCCGACTGCCCAGAAACACGCCCCACATACAGGGCAGGCAACACCAACTACACACGCAAGCTTGGTACACCAATTGGGCCCCACAAGACTCACTCCCCCACTCACCAAAAAGGCTAAGCAGGGGAGATCTGGCTTGTGGAGAACAGGTGGCTCGTGGACGCCACCTGCTGGTTAGTTAGAGAAAGTGTACTCCATGAAGCTGTAGATCTGATAAATTAGAGATAAGGACTTCAACTGGTCTACCAAACCCTAAAAGAACCCTATCAAGTTCAGCAAATGCCACGAGGCCAAAAACAACAGAAAATTATAAAGCATATGAAAAAACCAGACGATATGGATAACCCAAGCCCAAGCACCCAAATCAAAAGACCAGAAGAGACACACCTAGAGCAGCTACTCAAAGAACTAAAGATGAACAATGAGACCATAGTACGGGATATGAAGGAAATCAAGAAGACCCTAGAAGAGCATAAAGAAGACATTGCAAGACTAAATAAAAAAATGGATGATCTTATGGAAATTAAAGAAACTGTTGACCAAATTAAAAAGATTCTGGATACTCATAGTACAAGACTAGAGGAAGTTGAACAACGAATCAGTGACCTGGAAGATGACAGAATGGAAAATGAAAGCATAAAAGAAAGAATGGGGAAAAAAATTGAAAAACTCGAAATGGACCTCAGGGATATGATAGATAATATGAAACGTCCGAATATAAGACTCATTGGTGTCCCAGAAGGGAAGAAAAGGGTAAAGGTCTAGGAAGAGTATTCAAAGAAATTGTTGGGGAAAACTTCCCAAATCTTCTAAACAACATAAATACACAAATCATAAATGCTCAGCGAACTCCAAATAGAATAAATCCAAAAAACCCACTCCGAGACATATACTGATCACACTGTCAAACATAGAAGAGAAGGAGCAAGTTCTGAAAGCAGCAAGAGAAAAGCAATTCACCACATACAAAGGAAACAGCATAAGACTAAGTAGTGACTACTCAGCAGCCACCATGGAGGCGAGAAGGCAGTGGCACGATATATTTAAAATTCTGAGTGAGAGGAATTTCCAGCCAAGAATACTTTATCCAGCAAAGCTCTCCTTCAAATTTGAGGGAGAGCTTAAATTTTTCACAGACAAAGAAATGCTGAGAGAATTTGCTAACAAGAGACCTGCCCTACTGGAGATACTAAAGGGAGCCCTACAGACAGAGAAACAAAGACAGGACAGAGAGACTTGGAGAAAGGTTCAGTACTAAAGAGATTCGGTATGGGTACAATAAAGGATATTAATAGAGAGAGGGAAAAATATGGCAAACATAATCCAAAGGATAAGATGGCCGATTCAAGAAATGCCTTCACGGTTTTAACGTTGAATGTAAATGGATTAAACTCCCCAATTAAAAGATATAGATTCGCAGAATGGATCAAAAAAAATGAACCATCAATATGTTGCATACAAGAGACTCATCTTAGACACAGGGACACAAAGAAACTGAAAGTGAAAGGATGGAAAAAAATATTTCATGCAAGCTACAGCCAAAAGAAAGCAGGTGTAGCAATATTAATCTCAGATAAAATAGACTTCAAATGCAGGGATGTTTTGAGAGACAAAGAAGGCCACTACATACTAATAAAAGGGGCAATTCAGCAAGAAGAAATAACAATCGTAAATGTCTATGCACCCAATCAAGGTGCCACAAAATACATGAGAGAAACACTGGCAAAACTAAAGGAAGCAATTGATGTTTCCACAATAATTGTGGGAGACTTCAACACATCACTCTCTCCTATAGATAGATCAACCAGACAGAAGACCAATAAGGAAATTGAAAACCTAAACAATCTGATAAATGAATTAGATTTAACAGACATCTACAGGACATTACATCCCAAATCACCAGGATACACATACTTTTCTAGTGCTCACGGAACTTTCTCCAGAATAGATCATATGCTGGGACATAAAACAAGCCTCAATAAATTTAAAAAGATTGAATTATTCAAAGCACATTCTCTGACCACAATGGAATACAATTAGAAGTCAATAACCATCAGAGACTTAGAAAATTCACAAATACCTGGAGGTTAAACAACACACTCCTAAACAATCAGTGGGTTAAAGAAGAAATAGCAAGAGAAATTGCTAAATATATAGAGACGAATGAAAATGAGAACACAACATACCAAAACCTATGGGATGCAGCAAAAGCAGTGCTAAGGGGGAAATTTATAGCACTAAACGCATATATTAAAAAGGAAGAAAGAGCCAAAATCAAAGAACTAATGGATCAACTGAAGAAGCTAGAAAATGAACAGCAAACCAATCCTAAACCAAGTACAAGAAAAGAAATAACAAGGATTAAAGCAGAAATAAATGACATAGAGAACAAAAAAACAATAGAAAGGATAAATATCACCAAAAGTTGGTTCTTTGAGAAGATCAACAAGATTGACAAGCCCCTAGCTAGACTGACAAAATCAAAAAGAGAGAAGACCCATATAAACAAAATAATGAATGAAAAAGGTGACATAACTGCAGATCCTGAAGAAATTAAAAAAATTATAAGAGGATATTATGAACAACTGTATGGCAACAAACTGGATAACGTAGAAGAAATGGACAATTTCCTGGAAACATATGAACAACCTAGACTGACCAGAGAAGAAATAGAAGACCTCAACCAACCCATCACAAGCAAAGAGATCCAATCAGTCATCAAAAATCTTCCCACAAATAAATGCCCAGGGCCAGATGGCTTCACAGGGGAATTCTACCAAACTTTCCAGAAAGAACTGACACCAATCTTACTCAAACTCTTTCAAAACATTGAAAAAAATGGAACACTACCTAACTCATTTTATGAAGCTAACATCAATCTAATACCAAAACCAGGCAAAGATGCTACAAAAAAGGAAAACTACCGGCCAATCTCCCTAATGAATATAGATGCAAAAATCCTCAACAAAATACTTGCAAATCGAATCCAAAGACACATTAAAAAAATCATACACCATGACCAAGTGGGGTTCATTCCAGGCATGCAAGGATGGTTCAACATCAGAAAAACAATCAATGTATTACAACACATTAAAAACTCGAAAGGGAAAAATCAATTGATCATCTCAATAGATGCTGAAAAAGCATTTGACAAAATCCAACATCCCTTTTTGATAAAAACACTTCAAAAGGTAGGAATTGAAGGAAACTTCCTCAACATGATAAAGAGCATATATGAAAAACCCACAGCCAGCATAGTACTCAATGGTGAGAGACTGAAAGCCTTCCCTCTAAGATCAGGAACAAGACAAGGATGCCCGCTGTCACCACTGTTATTCAACATTGTGCTGGAAGTGCTAGCCAGGGCAATCCGGCAAGACAAAGAAATAAAAGGCATCCAAATTGGAAAAGAAGAAGTAAAACTGTCATTGTTTGCAGATGATATGATCTTATATCTAGAAAACCCTGAGAAATCAACGATACACCTACTAGAGCTAATAAACAAATTTAGCAAAGTAGCGGGATACAAGATTAATGCACATAAGTCAGTAATGTTTCTATATGCTAGAAATGAACAAACTGAAGAGACACTCAAGAAAAAGATACCATTTTCAATAGCAACTAAAAAAATCAAGTACCTAGGAATCAACTTAACCAAAGATGTAAAAGACCTATACAAAGAAAACTACATAACTCTACTAAAAGAAATAGAAGGGGACCTTAAAAGATGGAAAAATATTCCATGTTCATGGATAGGAAGGCTAAATGTCATTAAGATGTCAATTCTACCCAAACTCATCTACAGATTCAATGCAATCCCAATCAAAATTCCAACAACCTACTTTGCAGACTTGGAAAAGCTAGTTATCAAATTTATTTGGAAAGGGAAGATGCCTCGAATTGCTAAAGACACTCTAAAAAAGAAAAACGAAGTGGGAGGACTTACACTCCCTGACTTTGAAGCTTATTATAAAGCCACAGTTGCCAAGACAGCATGGTACTGGCACAAAGATAGACATATAGATCAATGGAATCGAATTGAGAATTCAGAGATAGACCCTCAGATCTATGGCCGACTGATCTTTGATAAGGCCCCCAAAGTCACCGAACTGAGCCATAATGGTCTTTTCAACAAATGGGGCTGGGAGAGTTGGATATCCATATCCAAAAGAATGAAGGAGGACCCCTACCTCACCCCCTACACAAAAATTAACTCAAAATGGACCAAAGATCTCAATATAAAAGAAAGTACCATAAAACTCCTAGAAGATAATGTAGGAAAACATCTTCAAGACCTTGTATTAGGCGGCCACTTCCTAGACTTTATACCCAAAGCACAAGCAACAAAAGAGAAAATAGATAAATGGGAACTCCTCAAGCTTAGAAGTTTCTGCACCTCAAAGGAATTTCTCAAAAAGGTAAAGAGGCAACCAACTCAATGGGAAAAAATTTTTGGAAACCATGTATCTGACAAAAGACTGATATCTTGCATATACAAAGAAATCCTACAACTCAATGACAATAGTACAGACAGCCCAATTATAAAATGGGCAAAAGATATGAAAAGACAGTTCTCTGAAGAGGAAATACAAATGGCCAAGAAACACATGAAAAAATGTTCAGCTTCACTAGCTATTAGAGAGATGCAAATTAAGACCACAATGAGATACCATCTAACACCGGTTAGAATGGCTGCCATTAAACAAACAGGAAACTACAAATGCTGGAGGGGATGTGGAGAAATTGGAACTCTTATTCATTGTTGGTGGGACTGTATAATGGTTCAGCCACTCTGGAAGTCAGTCTGGCAGTTCCTTAAAAAACTAGATATAGAGCTACCATTCGATCCAGCGATTGCACTTCTCGGTATATACCCGGAAGATCGGAAAGCAGTGACACGAACAGATGTCTGCACGCCAATGTTCATAGCAGCATTATTCACAATTGCCAAGAGATGGAAACAACCCAAATGTCCTTCAACAGATGAGTGGATAAATAAAATGTGGTATATACACACGATGGAATACTACGCGGCAGTAAGAAGGAACGATCTGGTGAAACATATGACAACATGGATGAACCTTGAAGACATAATGCTGAGCGAAATAAGCCAGGCACAAAAAGAGAAATATTATATGCTACCACTAATGTGAACTTTGAAAAATGTAAAACAAATGGTTTATAATGTAGAATGTAGGGGAACTAGCAGTAGAGAGCAATTAAGGAAGGGGGAACAATAATCCAAGAAGAACAGATAAGCTATTTAACGTTCTGGGGATGCCCAGAAATGACTATGGTCTGTTAATTTCTGATGGATGTAGTAGGAACAAGTTCACTGAAATGTTGCTATATTATGTAACTTTCTTGGGGTAAAGTAGGAACATGTTGGAAGTTAAGCAGTTATCTTAGGTTAGTTGTCTTTTTCTTACTCCCTTGCTATGGTCTCTTTGAAATGATCTTTTATTGTATGTTTGTTTTCTTTTTAACTTTTTTTTTCATACAGTTGATTTGAAAAAAGAAGGGAAAGTTAAAAAAAAAAAAAAAAAAAAAAGAAAAAAGACAAACAAGGAAAAAAAAAAAAGGATGTAGTGCCCCCTTGAGGAGCCTGTGGAGAATGCAGGGGTATTCGCCTACCCCACCTCCATGGTTGCTAACATGACCACAGACATAGGGGACTGGTGGTTTGATGGGTTGAGCCCTCTACCATAAGTTTTACCCTTGGGAAGACGGTTTGCTGCAAAGGAGAGGCTAGGCCTCCCTGTATTTGTGCCTAAGAGTCTCCTCCTGAATGCCTCTTTGTTGCTCAGATGTGGCCCTCTCTCTCTGGCTAAGCCAACTTGAAAGGTGAAATCACTGCCCTCCCCCCTACGTGGGATCAGACACCCAGGGAAGTGAATCTCCCTGGCAACGTGGAATATGACTCCCGGGGAGGAATGTAGACCCGGCATCGTGGGATGGAGAACATCTTCTTGACCAAAAGGGGGATGTGAAAGGAAATGAAATAAGCTTCAGTGGCAGAGAGATTCCAAAACGAGCCGAGAGATCACTCTGGTGGGCACTCTTACGCACACTTTAGACAACCTTTTTTAGGTTCTAAAGAATTGGGGTAGCTGGTGGTGGATACCTGAAACTATTAAACTACAACCCAGAACCCATGAATCTCGAAGACAGTTGTATAAAAATGTAGCTTATGTGGGGTGACAGTGGGATTGGGAATGCCATAAGGACCAAACTCCACTTTGTCTAGTTTATGGATGGATGTGTAGAAAAGTAGGGGAAGCAAGCAAACAGACAAAGGTACCTAGTGTTCTTTTTTACTTCAATTGCTCTTTTTCACTCTAATTATTATTCTTGTTATTTTTGTGTGTGTGCTAATGAAGGTGTCAGGGATTGATTTAGGTGATGAATGTACAACTATGTAATGGTACTGTAAACAATCGAAAGTACAATTTGTTTTGTATGACTGCGTGGTATGTGAATATATCTCAATAAAATGATGATTAAAAAAAATAAATAAAAAAAAAAAAGAGTTATGGATTAATTGCAAATCCTCAGAAAAGGCATCAAAATATATAAATATGAAAACCAGGCAAAAGGGTTAATTTTTTTTTTACAATCTTAAGTGGACTGAATAATAAAAATTTTCTGATCTGCATTAAAAAAAAAACATATTAAGGCAGCCGCTGCCAGCTCCACACGCGGCAAGCCCTGAACCCACTGATGTGCCGGCTTCCTGGGTGAGCACACAGGACCACATGCTCGATCTGCAAGTCTCCACCTGAAACCAAGTATTGAGAATTAACAAATAACCAGCAGCCTTAATGTGTGTGAGCCTTTTAAAGTAGCTGGAGGCAAGTAGCTAGAGGCAGATGTCAGTGTGTTGCTAGCCTTTTGCAGTAGCTATAACTGTTAAAACACATCTAACATTTCTTTCATGCTGATGCTACTTTTTATAACTGCATAAAATTAGACAGTAACAAGTTAACTTGTGACTGGCCCTGCTTGAATCCCCTTATTGTACCCTACCTATCTCAGCTGGATTTTATCAAAATTTTATCAAATCTTAACAGCCCTTAAAGGACCATTATATTTAGCTTAGTCCCTTTACTTGTTACCTCAAGTTACTTTACTTAACTTAGCCTCCTTACTTATATAGATTGAACTCTTTACAACTGTGTGTATTACCCCAGCCAGACTTTGTCAGTTCCTATTGAATGCTAATTAAGCAATTTATAGTTTTGTAATCTGTAACTCAATGTGTGCCCAGCCAGCTTTTGTTAATCCCAAAGAGCAGCCTCTGGGGCCTGCTCTGACACGTCTCCAATTGAACAAATCAATCAATATCTCCTAACATCCCAACATCATTGTTTCTACCCTCCTTTGTTTGAATTTCATAAAAACCCAACATTTCTCCAATTTGAGGAGAACGGATTTGAGACTTTTATCTCCTGTTCTCCCACTTGGCACAAATGCAATAAAAACTCTTTCTCTCTTTGAAATCTCGATGTCTAGGGATTGGTCATTGAGCGCTTTGGGCAGGTTACCCACATTTTGTCCGGCAACACACCCACGGCAAGATGTGCTGGTGGAGGGTCGGGGCCTGCCTGGCCTTCAACCACGCCGAGTCCAAGCCGCACCTGCTGCTCAGCTCCAAGAACCCGCACCAGATGCTCCGCAGACTCACCCTGCGGCACATCAACAAGTTGCCGGAGCACGTGCCAAGGCACACCCACGAACCTGCACAAATAAACACCTGGGTTCATTGAAGAAGTTCAAAAGCCATCTCTGCAAATGTAAGAGCTTCAGCTCTTTGAAAGTGTTGGGTTCATAAAAGATGGCTGGAGAAATACAGCTTGAAACCCTTAGGGTACCACCCCCTTGCTGTTCCTGCCCCGTGATCCATCTCGGGTTCTTGCATTAGCTGCCCCCCACCCCACCCCCCTGCCCAGGCAGGGCAGAGGAGGTCTGCTCAGCAGGTGGAGGGGGGAGCAGCAGGTACCCCGAGGGAAGGATGCTATCTGGACACAGTCTCCAGCCAAGCCCAGGGCGCCCATCTGGCTCCCTGCAGCCGATAGAGGAGAGCCCGGGCCGGGACCCAGCCCCTGCTGGGGAACACCAGGGGGTCACACTGCCTACCACAAATGCTGAGATTTCTTTTGATGTGTTTCGTTTTGGACTGGAGAGCCACCAGCTCCGAGGCCAGGCTGCTGTTGCAGAGCTGGTGATGGTAGCCTCCCCACCCCACGGCCTCCAAGGCTCAGTCCCACTTTCTGCAAAGCATCAAAACTCCCCAAGTGCAAGGCCAAAATAGGCCACGGAGAAGCAGGCTCCGCCAAGAGAGGCATCTGATGGGCTGTACTGCTGGGTTCCTTGGGAAAGGGCTGAGGGCGGGGGGACAGCTGTGCCCCCGAGGGTCAACCGTGGCTAAAAACCCCTCCTCCTGCAGTGAGCATCCTGGTGGAGCTCGTAGTCCTCACGTCGTTTCCTAACCCTATTAATAGTACGGCAGAGGAAGCAGAACGTCCTGGGGTGGCTCCAGGAACATCTTGGGATGAGCCAGGCCCGGTGGGGAATGGGAGGAGGAGCCAGAAAGGGTACTTCACCCTCCCGTCAGGTGCGGGGGGCTGGGCTGCAGGACCAGGGAAGACTTTCAAGCCCTGGGGGCAACCGGGATGTGTGGGCGCTTCGCCTCCCTCAGGCTGTTTTTCTCCAAAGGAGACCCGAGGACCAGCTCTGGAGTGGGCATACATGATCCAGGCACCATTGGAAGTCTCACACACCCGGCTGATGGCATCAGAGCAAAGCCCAGGCTCCAAACTGAGGCTCCCTGTGGACCTCTGGGGACATCTTCCTTCTGAGCGTGGAGCGAGCGTTTACACCCCCCTACACACACACAGGATGACTTGCCGAGCCCCAGGCAGCCAGCACCCCAGAGGATCTGAGGGGAGGACTGTCCCTTTATGGGTTTTACTGCAAGGCAGACACGTGAAGGAGAGCAGCAGCAAGAGGTAATGCTCTCTGTGCCGGTTTGAATGTATGACGTCCCCCCAAATGCCATTATCTTTGATGCAATCTTGTGTGGCAGACATATTATTGTTGATTAGATTGTAATTCTCTGATTGTTTCCATGGAGATGTGACCCACCCAACTGTGGGTGATAACTCTGATTGGATAATTTCCATGGAGGTATGGCCTCACCCATTCAGCATGGGCCTTGATTAGTTCACTGGAGCCCTATAAAAGCTCAGAAGGAGTGAGCTTGCTACAGCCAAGAGGGACACTTTAAGAATGCACAGGAGCTGAGAAAGGAGCTGCAGATGACAGACAGTTTGAAAATGGCCATTGAAAGCAGACTCTTGCTCTGGAGAAGCTAAGAGAGGACAAATGCCCCAAGAGCAACTAAGAGTGACATTTTGAAGAGGAGCTTCGGCCTAAAGAGGAACGTCCTGGGAGAAAGCCATTTTGAAACCAGAACTTTGGAGCAGATGCTAGCCACGTGCCTTCCCAGCTAACAGAGGTTTTCCGGACGCCATTGGCCATCCTCCAGTGCAGGTACCCGATTGTTGATGACTTACCTTGGACACCTTATGGCCTTAAGACTGTAACTTTGTAACCAAATAAACCCCCTTTATAAAAGCCGATCCTTTTCTGGTGTTTTGTGAAAAGGCAGCATTAGCAAACCGGAACACCCTCCAAGAGAAGAAACAGTATGAGGCAGTGTTAGGAAACCTGAAATACAGGATTAGGGTCAAATCGGTAAGGCATCACAAATTGTCAGAAGTAATTTGGGCTGCATTCAGCATAGCTAAAAGACAATCTGGGCAAGCAACACATATTCATGAAAATGGTAAATCCCAGCTACCTAACAGTTAAAGGCCAGAACCTGGGAAAAATCCCTCAAGCTACAGGAAAAAAAAAAAACAACTGGGCAGGGTGCTGCCAAGTCAGGTCAGAACTCTGCCAGAGGTTTTCAGGCCTTGCTCTGGGAAAAGGTCAAGTGCAAGGTCTTTGGGTCTGCCTCGCTGCTCTACCCCACAGCAGCTGCTCCTCTCCCAGATGGTCAGACGGAGGGGTCTGCCGAGGCTGGCAGTTTCCCCACCACTGTCCTGCCTGCCCAGCTCAGTGCCCAGAGCCCACCGCTTCCTCTGGGACTTGGAGGCCCCACCAAGACTGCTCCGAGCCACGATTGCTCCTCATTAAGCAATGACTACGGGGTATTCCCCAACAAAAACTTCACGCCAGCCACACCGCATAGACTGGGACCCACGGCTGGTTTCCCAGGGTGTCTCCGGTCATCCTCCTCCTGCACCTTGCTCCACCAGCCTAGCTGCCATCGTCTTCTCCACGCAGATACGGGCAGGCCAGGTCATGCAGCGGGTGGTGCTTTTCAGCCTCCTGGGTGCAGCTGTCAAATTCCAATGCTCCACCCATCACCCCTGAGTGCCAACATGTCCCAAAGAAGAGTGGAAAAGAGGTCCAAGATGAAGAGGAAAATGAAAGCAAAAACACAAAGTTTGAAGTGAGATTGTTAAGAGACCCAACTGATGCCTCAGAAGCGGATACACCCTCCAGTAGGGAAGGAGCCGGAGCCTGAGGGGAGGAAGACACCCAAGGCCTGACAACGAAAGACAAAGAGAAGTGGTTCTGGGGAAGTGGTTCTGGGGAGGCAGGCAGAGCAGAGAGCGAGCCGGTGAGCCGAGGGGACCTCCATTCTTCTGATAGCAAGTCTCCAAGGAAGCAAAGATACACCATTCTGACAAGAGGAGGGAGAGAAATATCAGAAAAGGGAACAAAGTGCAGAAGACGGCAGTGAAGAGAAACACCTTGGAGCATCAGGAGAGACGCAAAGCACCTTCCCCAACAAAAGAAACCAGGCGGCAGCTGAGAATAAGGAGGACTTGGTAGACCAATATGATAAACGCTTCCGGGGGGCACGCAGGAGGAGACACACAGCTGAGAGAAGAGCGGCCGGGAGAGTGGAGAGGAGCCAGGAGAAAACTCCCTGGGAGCCAGGAAGCATCTGAGGGAACTGAGGAAGACGCCAGCTCTGAGGTGGCCCAATGGCACTTGCAGCCAAGACACTGGCATGGGAGAGCAGGCCTGGCAGGTTGAGCCGAGAGGGGAAGCCTCCTGAGGAGGGGAGACTCTCCCTCGAGGAATCTGAGGAGACGAACGTGGGCAAGGCCCATCGAGGGGAAAAGAGGTCCCAACATTCAACTCACTCCAGGACTTCCAAGGAAAAGCCCGAATATGGGGAAGAAGTGACTGGGCTCATGGTGAGGAGAGACAGCAGGAGGAGAAGAGAAGACACCCCAGCTCGGAGCCCGACAGCGTGGTGCTCAGACACAGTGAAGGAAGCAAGGAAGGGAGGACCCATGGGGGGTGGGGAAGGGGCCGCCATCACAGAGGCCAGGGAGGGGAGCCAGGGCCCACTCCAGTCCAGACACTAGAGAAGAGAAAGGGTTTTTGGGTGAAGTACACCACCATATTCAAGAAAGCCAGATGGACAAGGCAAGGAGACGTCCACCGCGTGAGTGGAAAGAGCAGGACAGAAATCACCTCAACTATGGTGAAAGAAATGGTGAGGAAGGTGCCCCAAAGTGGCAGCAGCAGGGAGGAAGCTGGGCTTCGAGACAAACAACACGCTCCCAAACACACTACTGAGAAGAGAAAGAGGTTAGGGAAGCTGTTCAAGCCACACCACAACCCGCCCAGTGGAAGAGCAGTGGCCATTTTGAGAGAAAGGACAACATGAATGACACTTTTCATGAGGGTGAAGAGGAAAATGGGCTGACCTAAATGAGAAGAATTTCTTCCCAGGATACAATTATGATGGGTGGGAGAAAAAGCCCTTCTCAGATGATGTGAATTGGGGATATGAGATGAGAAGTCTCTCCAGGGCCCCAAACTGGATCTGAAAAGGCAGGAGGACAGCGTGGCCGAGCTGGACCGGCTCCTTCACTACAGGACGAAGTCGGCTGAGTTTCTGGACCTCTACGACTCTGAGGCACAGACAAGCATGCGCCACCCAGCAGAGAATGAAAAGGACGGGGTCAGCCAGAGGGTTCTGACAGAGGAAGAGGAAAAGAATTTGAAAAGTTGGCTGCAATGGATTTGGAACTACAGAAAGGGGCTGAGAAGTTCAGTGGTAACTGAAGGGGCTGATGGTCACCGGTGCAAAGGGCGGTTTGGGGAACCAGCCCTTACGTTATCTATTTCCCACGACTTCACTGAAAGACACCATTTATTTATCCAAAAGTGGAAAGTAGAATTTATTATTCATTAAATATTTGAAAAAATTGGAAATAAAAAAAAATCATGCCAGTCCAAGCTGATTTTCTGATTATAGTCTTTTGCCATTAAAAAATATATGTATTAAAAATGAAGGTGATAAATACTCAAAATTCACCTTTCTCTAATTATTTTGCTCCATTTTGTGATTATTTATGCTCTTGAGGTTTTTTTATGTCATTCTATCTGTATGGTGGCAATGCTATGTAATGATGACCCTTTTCACCTCTTCCCAACTCTGAGTTCAATGACGTCGTGTTGATAGTGTGGAATTGGCTGGCATGGAAGCATTTGTACCACGGAAATCAGTAAATGCTACAAATCAAGGCTTCACCTCCAGAGAGCTGGTTGTCAACTTTCCCAGCACACCACTGCCAGGAATCTACCGGTGATTGACTTGTTGGTTGATTTGGCCAAGTCATTTAATTTCTCTGGATTTCAACTTCCTCATCTATAATTTGGTAATAAGAATACCTATTCTGCCAGCTCCTCTTCTTGAATGCTCCTCCACCAAAACTATCAACATCACCTCTACCTCTTCCAACAATTCCGCAATTTTTCTCATCATCACCGTCACTTCTACCACCTCCGTCATCACCACCACCACCTCCACCTTCATCATCTCCATAATCACCACAATCACCTTCATCATCTCCATCATCAGCACCCCATCACCATCTCCACTGTCACCACCTCCATCAGCACCCCCAGCATCACCAGCACCTCCACCTCCATCACCTCCATCATCACCATCACCACCTCCATCATTGACACCACTACTTCCATGACCACCATCGCTATCTTTGTTTCTACCACCTCTGTCATTTCTCGCATCCCCATCACTACTTTCACCGCTACGTCTACTACCTCCATCACCACCACCATCACCACCAGCTCCACCAGCACCACATCTCCATCCTGATGAGCACCATCATCACCTCAGTGCTATCACACCATCTGGTACCATACATCATCTGCTTCAACTCAGTGGCCTCTACCCCAGCCTATAAAGCAGGTATTCTTATTATTACCATGATATATGAACTTAAGGAAGATGCAACACCAGGCCTATGTGATTCCTCTTAACACTTGTAAGAAGGAGATGTTGGGACTGCTTGTTGACATGAGATTTGACCTAACACGGAAATACCATTTGTTCTTCCCAGTGGTTCAGTTCTGGAGACACAGAGAGGCTCAATTAACCAGTTCCCTACAAGGAGGGTAAACACTTACAAAAGGAGGGTGGGAATAACAGTGCCCCTAAATCAGGGGAATCTGAGGCTCAGAGACATTCAGTGTCCTGCTCAAGGTCACACAGCAGTAATTGATGGTGCCAGGCTTTAAGCAGGGGATCTGCTGCCAGAGGCTACAGCGTCTCATGCTTAACCTCTGCCTTAGTCACAGAGCTGGGTGATGCAAGTCCTTTGCCAAGTGTCCAGGTTTTTGCAGCCCTGGAGACTTACCACTCAGCTCTCTTCAAGAGTGAACTTCCTGGGGTGGGGGGAAGGGGAATGTGGAGTTATTTATTTCTTAATGGATACAGAGTTTCTGTTTGGGATGATGGGAAATTTTGGGTGAAGGATGGTGCTGATGGTAGCACAACATTCTGAATGTAATTAATACCACTGAGTTGTTTATTTGAAAGTGGTTAAAATGGGAAATTTTATGTTTATATAAATTACCACAGTAAAAATTAAAATAAACTAGGAAAAAACCCCATAGAGCCATACAACCCAAAGAATGAAACCTCATGTAGACTATGGACATTAGCTAATAATATAATTCTGATAATACTGGTTCATCAGTTGTAATAAATGTCACACACTAAAGCAAAATGTTCATGATAGGGAAAACTGTAGAGGAGGAATATGGGAAGCCTGTAATTTCTGTATAATTTTTCTGAAAACCTTCAACTGCTCTAAAAAATCAAGTCTATTAAAAAGAAAGAATAGTAACTATGGACAATGGTAATAGTACTACTTTAATACTCTTTCATCGATCATAACAAATGTAACTACCATTAAATAAATAGAATTACAAAAAAAAGAGTTATCATCAATTGTAACAAATTTTCTGCACCAATGCAAGTGATGGTGGTGGGGTGGTGTATGGGAATCCTGTATTTTTTTGCATGACTGTTCTGTAAACCCACAACTTCTCTAATAAAAAATTTTTAAAAAAGAGAGAGAGAGAGAGAACTTGCTACAGGATATGCAGTGAGCTGAGAGCCTCCAGCTGTGGGTGCCTCTGGCTCGGCCTCCTCTTGGGACCTGATGCCCAGTGCTTCCCGGGTAGTCCCCAGCCAGTGACTAAGCATGAGGTGTGAGAACCGGTTTTATCTACAAGGGTGGGATCCTCTGTGGGTGACCCAAGCCCTGTGTTCCCTGTTGGCCAGGCCACACCTTCCCAGAGCTGCACCTTACATAATCCGTCTGACTCACCCTCTCCTTTCACGGTGTCACATCTGCACTGGGATCAGGACTCTCTGCCTGCTCCTGCTCTCTCTCCCCTTTGTCTTCCAGAGGCTTTATCCCCAGTGACTCTCTCCCATCTCCAATTCTGTCTCGGTGTCTGCTTCCTGGAGGACCAACTGACACAGAGGTGTAGGTTTACATCATAGGGGGTGGTTTCCATTTGCCTTCCTAGCCTTAAGCTCTGACTTTTTAGGCACATGCCCTTTAGGTCTGTGGAGTGAGTGTGTATTGATATAACTGTATCCTGACTAGTAACTATACAATTATCATAACTCAACGGTGTTGTCATAATGATACTGACCAAAAGCGGGGGGTTCTCTGCCAGATGCGCTCAAATGACCAATTCCCGAGACACCGGGTTTCAAACAGAGAAAGAGTTTATTGCTAAGTGTGAAGCAGGGGAGCAGATGGCCTAGTGGCCTAAAAATCTCTCTCCCCGAACTGCAGTAACTGATAGTTTTACAGTATCAAAAGGTGGGCAGGCTTTAGGGTATTGAAGATAGAGATGATCTAATTATTGAGCATGTGCAGATTGATTACATGCTAGCTTTGTCTAGCAAGATAGTTTGGGAATTGGGGAGGGTTGGTTCTGGGCTGATCCAGTTTCCTTCATTAGTAAACATTAGGTACTGTCTTTGTGATCATAGGACTCTAAAGTTGTAAAACAGAATAAGGGAGTTTAAGCAGGGTCAGTCCCTAGGTTTTTATAATCTAGGTTATATAGTTATATGATCATTATCAAAGATCAAGGCAGCTGAGTTACAGTTCTACAACCTTGGGCATTCCCCTTTGGCCATTTTATAATATACAAAAAAAGTAAGAAAAGCATCTCTATAACAATTCAGTAATCGTAATTATTTGTTAATTCTTACCTCTTGGTTACAATAATACTGCACTGATACACGTCTGGCTGCACTACCTGAAAGACAGTGGTTTTGTTGTTAGCATACATGAGTACTAACCCAAGTGTGGTGCTATCATAGATGCTGGGAACACAGCCGTGAATTAAACACACACACGCCCGCACAAATCGCCGTTCTAATGGATACAGTCTTCTTAGTTAAAGCTAAATCTGAAATATCCTAAAGCTATAAAAACCAAATAATATAAGCCCCTGCTTTGAGAAGGGAAAATAGGAGAGCAGAACTGTAAGTCTCCCTTTAAGAAGGAAAGCAAGTTTAGCTAAAGAAAAACCAGGAAGCAATCACCTGGAGTTTTCTATTTTACACCCAGTCCTGGGCAATAAGTTGTCTCTGCCCTGAAGTTTTAACAGGGTGCAGATTGAGCCATTAAAACAGATGAGTTGTATTATGTAGGCTGAGGTCAAGTGTCAAGGTTAGGGTGCGTGTCGTTCATAAGAAGTACGAGGCTCAGAGAGGCAAGTATTCTCTTGAATCTATATAGTCCATCTTTTATTCTTCTGCTTATCATTTTATTATTGACTTCTAACTTTACTGTATTGTGGTCAGAGGATGTTGTATGCATTATGTTTGTTAGGCTGGTCTTACTCTTTAGTTTATGGTCAGCTTTTATGAATGTTCCATGTATGCTTGGAAAGGATGTGTATCCTACAATCTTGGGGTGCAATATCCTCTATATGTCCATTAGCCTGAGGCTGTTAATTGTGATGTTAGTACCGTATTTAACTGCCTTGGACTTCTGGTCTGTTCAATCTATCAATTAATGAGAGATGAATCTTTTTTTTATTGTGAACTTTAACATATGTACATAACAGTGATAACTTTCAAAGTACAATTTCACACATGGTTAGGGAGCAAATTTCAAAGCATGTCATGGGTCACAGTTCCACACGTCAGTCATTTCCATGATTGTAAAATATAACATACGTACAGAGAGGTGTCAACTCTCGATGTACAGCTCAACAAGCAGTTATACAGGTAATTTCAAAAATTGTTATGGGTTACAGTGCCACAGTCTCAGTCCCTTCCCTATTGTGCAATAGAAGGTACGTACAGAAAGGTGAAGACCTTCAAGGCACAATTCAATGAGCAGCTTTAGAGCAAATCCCAAAAGATGCTATAGGCTATAGTTCCACCATGTCATTTACCTACTTCCAGCCATTCCAATACCCCTGTATCCAAAAATATATATATATAATTATATAAAGTTTTGGTATTCATAGACCTTTGTTAAATCTTATCTTGTTTGTTGCTATCCCTTCCTTTCACTTATTTCTTTCTCCATCTTCAAGGGTGTCTAGGCAGTGACCACCCTAACTTGTTCCTATTAAAAGGGGGTGTCTGATGATACCATGAACAACCGATTGTACACTGTGGATAAATGTATGGTATGTGAATATAACTCTATAAAATTGTAGGAAAATATATATATAGGAGTAAAAGTGTTGGAGAAAACATGGTGAGAGGGAAGATGCCTCACCAATATGGACTAACTACAATGTGTAAACTCAGAACTGAATCTTAGAACATAGCCTAACGTGGACACAATAATTGTAATAGTCCCTAGATTGTAAGCTCTTACAGCAGTTAACTCTATCCCTGAATTGTAAGGCCTATCTCTAAACTTTGAGATGCTGATCCCCTAGCGTATAACCTGATTGGTCTCTGGAACAATGCATATCTCTGAGACACCTGAAACTCAGAGCTAGAGCTCGGCAGATAGGAATGTCAGTATTAGTGCATACAGCCACTGTCAAAAAAAAAAAAAAAAAAAAAAAAGGCTGAAAAAGAGCCCAGACTTCAATTAGTGATATGAATGAAGCAGGTCTGGTTAAGACCAGGGCAAGCCAGGCCAAAGGATAAAGGTTTGTGTTTTAAAACTTCAGCTTTCATATGAGACCAAGGGAATAGATATCTATTTGGTACAGGATCTAAATTTTCTAAACGGTACAACTCTACAGTCGATTTGTTCAAACACCACAATTGCATGGAACTTTCAATAGGAAATGAGATACGGTAGGTTAGAATAGGCCAGAGTGAAATAGTGACACATCCTAGAGTAATTTGGGCAGATAATAAAAAATATATTTACAGCCTCCCCCTCCCCAGTCCCTAGGATCTGGGGGAAGGTGCGGATGTGTTGGACATCCTCACCTGGACTGGTGTTGATGTTGTCACAAACATTGGGACTGGCGGTTTGATGTGCTGAGCCCTCGAGCATGGGACTTGCCCTTATGAAGTTCATTACCACAAAGGAGAGTCTAAAGTTGTATGTAACGGTGCCTAAGAGTCTCCCCCTGAGTACCTCTTTGTTGCTCAGATGTGGCCCTCTCTCTCTCTAACTGAGCCATCTTGACAGGTGAACTCGCTGCCCTCCCCCCTATGTGGGACCCGACTCCCAGGGGTGTAAATCTCCCTGGCAACGCAGAGTATGACTCCCGGGGATGAATGTGGACCTGGCATCGTGGGACTGAGAGTATCTTCTTGACCAAAAGGGGGATGCAAAATGAGACGAAATAGTTTCAGTGGCTGAGAGATTCCAAATGGATTCGAGAGGTCACTCTGGTGGACATTCTTATGCACTATATAGATAACACCTCTTAGGCTTTAATGTATTGGAATAGCTAGAAGTAAATACCTGAAACTACCAAACTCCAACCCAGCAGTCTGGACTCCTGAAGACAATTATATAATAATGTAGCTTACAAGGGGTGACAGTGTGATTGTGAAGACCTTGTGGATCACACCCCCTTTATCTAGTGTATGGATGAGTGGAGGAATGGGGATAAAAACTAAAGGACAAATGGGGTGGGATGGGGGGATGATTTGGGTGTTCGTTTTTCACTATTATTTTTTATTCTTGTTCTGGTTCTTTCTGATGTAAGGAAAATGTTCAAAGATAGATTGTGGTGATGAACGCATAAGTATGTTATCATACTGTGGACAGTGGATTGTATATCATGGATGATTGTATGGTGTGTGAATGTATTTCAATAAAACTGAATTTAATAAAAAAAAGGGGGGTGTCAAGATTATGGGGAAGGGGGCTGCATCTGATTGTTGATCTTAAAGAGGCTGTTGCCTCTCGGTTTTAGGATTTGTCTGGTATAGGAACACTCTGGTGGATTTAAATTTCTGAAAGATAAAACTTAATGAGTGATTCTTTTATAGAATTTCAGGTAGGGACCTAGGTATTTGTGGGGCTACTTTTGGTAAGGGCATGGCATACTATGGCCGTTTGGGAAGTCTAGCTGGAACTTACATAAGAGAAACCTCCAGGATAGTATCTTGACTATTTGGGAACTCTCAGCCACTGTGACTTCAGCTTGTTATCTTTCTTTTTTCCCCCTTTTGGTCAAGTAGGCATTTTCAAACCCTCATTGTCAGGGCCAGGCTCATTCCTGGGGATCATGTCCCACGTCGCCAGTGAGATTCATTCCCCTGGGAGTCATGTCCCTTGTGGAGGTGGGGGGGAATTAATGAATTTTTTTTCTGAGTTGGGCTTAGAGAGAGAAAGGCCACATCTGAGCAACAAAAGGGGTTCCTTGGAGGTGCCTCTTAGGCAATACTAGAGGAGGGCTCAGCCTCCTATTTACAACCTTAAATTTCACAAGAGCAAGCCTCAAGGCCAGAGCTTGATTTATTAAGTAATGGTCCCTAACTGTATTTAATATACATTCTATCCCACATTATCTTCACTTAGTTGTACAGTTGTCATCACTCTCAACTTTAAACAATTATCATAACAGAATACATCCCAGAGCTCTTATCAGCTGCTAATTATTCATCCCTAGTATTAGTGTAGAGTTGGTAAGATATTCCTGTTAAATATAGTCTTTAATATGTAATGGGTTTTTACATACAACTCTGTTGTTAACCCTCTGCACCAGTGTCATACCTTATAAGTATATCATGCTAACACTTATTTAGGTTTGTGGTGCTACTCTGTGGGTTACATGCCTTTAAACAACCACTTACAAACACGTTCAACGTCAATGTGTCACTGATACTATAATCCCATTAATGAACCATAGTCATACCTGACCATTCCCATAGCATTAAGATCACCCTCAATATCATTTCTGTACATATTAGATTATCATTCTCCCTTCACTAACTTCTGACTATCTCTAGCTCCCCTATATTCTACATTACAAGACACTTATTTTACATTTTTCACAGAGTTCACATTAGTGGTAAAATATAATATCTCTCCTTTTGTATCTGGCTTATTTCACTCAGCATTATGTCTTCAAGTTTCATCCATGTTGTAATATGTTTCAAGATCTGGTTCCTTCTTACTGCTGCATAATATTCCATTGTGTGTACATACCACATTTTGTTTATCCATTCATCTGTTAAAGGACATTTGGATTGTTTCCAGAGAGATGAATCTTCTAAGATCCAAAAATGATAATGTATTTGTCAATTTCTTTTTATAGTCCTGTTTAATTTTGGTTTATATTTTTGAGGCTGTATTATTAGGTACATTTGAGTTTATAGTTGTTACCTCTTCTTGGTGAATTGAACTTCTATCAGTACACAATGACCCTCTTGATCTCTGGTAATGATTTTTGCTTAATGTCTATTTGTCTCATACAAATACAGTGACATTAGCTTTAATTTGATTATATTTACCTGATATCTTTTCACCAACATTTGACTATTTGTCCCACTTTTTTTTCCTTCTCCTGCCCTCCTTTCAGTCCTTCTTTTGGATTGAGATCGGTTGGTGGTTTTTTTAGTTTTTTTTTTATTTTTTATTTTATTTTATTTTTTTTGCTTTTATAAAAGGGGGTTTATTTGGTTACACAGTTACAGTCTTAAGGCCATAAAGTATCCAAGATAATGCATCAACAATCAGGTACCTTCACTGGAGGATGGCCAATGGTGTCTGGAAAATCTCTGTTAGCTGGGAGGGCACATGGCTGGCATCTGCTCCAGAGCTCTGTTTTCAAAATGGCTTTCTCCCAGGACGTTCCTCTCTAGGAGCTCCTCTTCAAAATGTCACTCTCAGTTGCTCTCGGGACATTTGTCCTCTCTTAACTTCTCAGCAGCAAAAGTCTGCTTTCAAAAGTCGCCTCCAAAACGTCTCTGTAAGCTGCAGCTCCTCTCTCAGCTCCTGTGCATTCTTCAAAGTGTCTCTTTTGGCTGTGGCAAGCTCGCTCCTCCTGTCTGAGCTTATATAGTGCCCTAGTAAACTAATCAAGGCCCATGCTGAATGGGCAGGGCCACACCTCCAGGGAAGTTATCTAATCAGAGTTATCACCTACAGTTGGGTGGGTCGCATCTCCATGGAAACACTCAAAAACTTACAATCTAATCATGGTGGGTTTTTTTCTATTTCTCATTCCACATTTTCAAATTAATTTGGAAGTTATATTTTCTAGGTCTATTCTTTTGTGGTTGTCCTAGCTATTTTAACATATATACTTAACAAAGTCCAAACCTAATAAATAATTTTACCTTTTCCCAAATAATAGAAGAACTTGACAATACTTTAACACCAATCACTCCTTCCCAATAGATATATAAGGACCTCAAAATATTTTAATGCTGTCCTTCCCAGCTGATATGCTATTATAATCCAATAATTTAGTTCTGGCCTATCTTTCACCAAATTAGGCATTATATTTATTATTTCACAATCAATATTTCAAGTTACCTATATATTTATCAAAATCTCTGTTCCCCATTCTTCCAGTTTGGATGATTTTCCTTCTTCCTGAAGTATCCTTAAGAATAAGGGTTTTTTTAATCTCCCTGGCAACATGGAACATGATTTCCAGGGAGGAATCTAGATCCGGCATCATGGGATGGAGAATATCTTCTTGACCAAAAGAGGGATGTGAAAAGAAATGAAATAAGCTTCAGTGGCAGAGAGATTTCAAAAGGATCTGAGCGGTCACTCTGGTGGGCACTCTTATGCAGAATATAGACTACCCTTTTCAGGTTCTAATGAATGAATTAGAATAGCTAGTAGTAAATACCTGAAACTATAAAACTACAACCCAGAACCCTTGAATCTTGAAGACGATTGTATAAATATGTAGCTTATGAGGGGTGACAATGTGATCGGGAAAGCCATAAGGACCACACTCCCCTTTGTCCAGTGTATAGATGGCTGAGTAGAAAAACGGGAGCAAAAAAAAAAAAAAAAAAAAAAAAAAAAGCACCCAGTGTTCTTTTTTAGTTTAATTGTTCTTTTTCACTTTAATTTTTATTCTTATTACTTTTGTATGTGTGGTAATGAAAATGTTCAAAAGTTAATTTTGGTGATGGACTCAAAACTATATAACGGTACTGTGAACTACTGAATGTACGCTTTGTATGACTGCATGGTATGTGAATATATCTCAATAAAAATGAATTAAAAAAAAGAATAAGGGGGTTTGATGGTAAACTCTTTCTGGTTTTGTAGGGAAATTTCTTCATTTAGCCCTTTCTCTTGAAAGATCATTTTGGTGGTTACAAACTTCTAAATTGACAGTTAGTTTCCCCCAGTACTATATTCTCACTGTTTTCTGGCCTCCTTTGATGCTGTTGAGTAAAAAACTGCCAGACTAATTTTGTTCTTGGCAGATCTGTCCCATCATGTGGTTTTCTGTGGGGTTTTGCTTGTTGGTTTTTTAGGATTTTCTCTTTTGCTTTGTGGCTCTGCAATTTCCTTTTATTTTTCCTGCATGTGATTCAGGATTCCTATATAAAGAACTGATGCCTTTCAACACTTTTGGAAACTTCTCAGCCATTATATCTTTGAATATTACCTCCTTTCCATTCCTTTGTTTTCTTCTGAAATGCCAACTAGTTTTATGTTAGACCTTATCACTCTACTTTCCATGTCTCTGAACCTATCTTCCGAATCCTTCTTTTTGTCTCTCTGGATGCAAACAGATTCGTTTTCTCAAATATATAGTCTTCTGCTTCAGTAACTCCTTTAGAATTAGTGAATCAGAAACTCTGCTAGTCGACTGTTTAATCTGCCTACTGAGTTTCAATTTTTAGTTATATTTTTCATTTCTAGAAGTTCTATTTGGCTCTTTGTGAAATATTCTTAGTTGTTCTATGTAGTCTCTTGCTCTCTGATTATATTTCCAAGCTTCTCTTTTTGTTTTTAAATATATTCAGCAGTGTTCTAGTAAATGTTTAGCAACCAGCTCTCTTAAAGAAAAAAAAAAAAAAAGAAGAAGCCTTGGTTTACAGTGTTTGCCAACTCCCATGGTGTAAATATCCACAGCTACCAACACAAAGTCACTGAACATGGAGTGGGGAAGAGATATTCACCATTGGCTCTCACAAGTGGATGTGAGTTTGCTCGAGCATGCCAATGATTTAAAATGTGGTCATATTTATTTTCTGATATCTGAGGTCTCTGGGTCTGTTTCTGCTGTCTATTGTTTCTACTGATTTCCAGTCACGGTCTTCTGCTTCCTTTATTCTGTGTGTGATTTTTGACTATGAGCTATTCATTTCCTTAAAACTTCATCAGAGGTAATCTTTGAGTCTCACTGTAAAGTTAGTTCCTCTAATGAGAAGTTGAGTTCACCTCCTGCCAATCCCTAGGAACCCTATTACCAATTTATAATCCTTTAAAGTTAAATTATTTGCTTGATACTTTTTGGTTATTTAGGTTGCATGGAACCTGAGTGAAGATCCCCTGGTGATTACAAATTCTCTGGTGGGTCTTTTTTCTTCCCTTATGCTTGGCCCTAAGATTGAGGCAAGCAAATTTCAAAGCGATCTCTTCTGCCTGGCAAGGTTTACTTCTCCCTTGTGCAATCACAGAGAGTGTGATCCTTTGAGATCCCAACTGTATGTGGGGATCTACTGCTCAGTTCCCCATCTGGGCTGTGCCCTTGGCTTTGTCTCCCCACTCATTCTCTCTCTCTGCAGCCATCAAAGGGGACGCTCAAGTTCTCTTTGGTTGAAACATCGGGGGCAAAAGTGGCTTTGATGTGTGCTCACCCCCAGCATCCCTGACATCAGGTCGTCAGGGGCTCTGGATTCCCAGCTCAACCATGTGTTTAAATGATCCTTTAAGTACTTTACTATTCCAAGCATTTTAGTTGCTCCTCTAAACAGTGTCATCAGGGTATCTAATCCTCCACAGTGCCAGAACTGAAAGCGTCTTAATTATTTTTAATATATCTAAATGAAGTCAAGAATTGTGACGTTCACTAGAATCTTTTCTTCATCCTCTCCCTCCTTGAAGAAAGTCCTTTGCTCCTCAGGCTACGAAAGCATGGCCTAATTTCTAGTAGCTGAGACAGCTGCTAGAGCTGCTGCCTCCTTCCCAGCTGTTGATGAGAAGCTTGCATTTAATAGAAGCACTTCTAACATAAAGACAAAACTACCAATCTACCAGGTGCCCTCCCCTGCTTCTACACATGCTCAAAACCCAACCCGTGGGCTCCAAACTCCAACCCTGCTCCTCCATCTGGGATCCCCAAGTCCACAAATGGCATTCCCTCCACCAAAGCAGCCGAGCTGGAGGCCTGGTGTTCGTCTTCCCTCCTTTACCAGGTCCTCCCGCTAGGGGTAAACCGTTCCCAGATTGTTCGAGTATATGGTCGGTGTTATTTCTGGAATCCCTCTCCTTCATCTATAGTCTGCTATACCCCTTAATTTAAATCCTCCCCATCCTATGTGGTCTTAGTCTTACAGCACATGATTTGGTAGTGAATACCCCTCTCGTATCCTATGAGGCAGGTGCTGTCATCATTCCCATTTAACAGATGAAAAAGCTGAGGCTTATAAAGGTAATGAGGTTTATAAGGCTAGCCAGTGCTGGAGCCTGACTCCCCAATCCACAGCCCAGATCTTTTTTTTTTTTCTTAATTTATTTTTTATTGGAGAAGATGTGGGTTTACAGAAATATCATGTATGAGATACAAGATTTCCATCTACCACCCTAGGGGTCATTTCCCACATTGCCAGGGGGATTTACACCCATGGGTGTCATGTCCCATGTAGCAGGGAGGGTAGTGAGTTCACCTGCCGAGTGGGTTTAGAGAGAGATCGGCCACATCTGAGCAGCAGAGGCTCTCTGTGGGGGACTCCGAGGCACAACTATAAGTAGGCTTAGCGTCTCCCTTGCAGCAACTAGCCTCACAGGGGAAAGCCCCCAGATCGAGGGCTCAGCCCACTAAATTGGCAGACCTCAATGTTTGTGGGCAATAACCCAGGTGTTTCCCCCTCATCATTACTTGATAAACTCCTACACATCCTTCAATACCCTCCCCAATTGTTTCTTAGTGGAAACCTTCTCTAACCGCTGTCAGGCAGTCTTAGTAATTGTGTCCTTACCCTATAATATCTTGACAGGAAATTCTTGATCTTTGAGATCATTGATATCAGAGAAGGTCAGTTAAAGTGAGTCTACTTAAAATGGAACCAAAATTTCATAGTAAATATTTTTTTTAAAAAAAGTTTGATTAAGACTCTACGTAGAAAAATGAAACTAAATGCAACAAAACTTTATGGTGCTTATTCCACATTTAACTAACAAAATCATAATTTCCAACTGAGTAGTTATTCTTAGAATGAAAGGAGAATGTAGCCAGGTTTGATTTCTTTTCTTTTTGGCATAATTTCCTGACAAATTTTGAAAGCATGTTTGAAAGCTTGATATGACAGCCCTTCCTGAAAATTTCAAATCATGTGCAAACAGAGCCATTTTTTTATAAACTGTATTTTTAGAACAGTTTTAGGTTTACAGAAAGATTGAACATAAAATCCAGAGAGTTCCCATATAACACCACCACCCCCCCCACACACACCCACCGTTTCCCTATTATTAACATCTTGCATTAGTGTGGTACATTTGTTACAAAAATTGGTAAACCAATATTGATATATTAACTAATAAAAGTCCATAGTTCACACTAAGGTTCACTCTTTCTATGTACAGTTCTTTGGGTTTTGACAAATGTGTAATGTTGTGTATCCACTATTACAGTATCACACAGAATCGTTCTTCTGACCTAAAAGTCCCATGTTCCACCTATTCATCTCTCCCCTGATCCCCTGGCAACCACTGATTTTTTACTATCTCTGTAGTTTTGCCTTTTTCAGAATGTCATATAGTTAGAATCATAAGGTATTATAGCCTTTTCAGACTGTCTTCTTTCACTTAGCAATATCAACTTAAAATTCCCTCATGTCTTTTCATGGCTTGGCAGCTCATTTCTTTTTATTGCTGAATAATATTCCATGGTATAGATATGCCACAGTTTGTTTATCCATTCTCCTATGGAAGGGCATCTTGGTTGCTTCCAATTTGGGACAGTTATGAATAAAGCTGCTGTAAACATTGGTACATGGGCTTTGTGTGAACATAATCAGAGCAGTTGATGGATCATATAGTAAGCTTATGTTCTATCTTCACCCAAAACATTTTTACTTAAAATTACTAAAGATTGTAGGTCTTTAATTTCTATTGAGTTAAATTTGCCTTTTGCATATGGGCTTTACTTCCTTTTTGCCCTTCTTGAGGACTGGGCTATACACAGACAAAGATCTAGAAAAATTTGCGGACTCCCTTGGGATCTATGTGTGAGTGGGCTGCTTCGAAAACCTTGATGTAGACCTAGAATGACTGCTACATGCATTTTTTATTTTTTTATTCAATTTTATTGAGATATATTCACATACCATACATACCATGCAGTCATACAAAGCATACAATCAATTGTTCACAGTACCATTATATAGTTGTGCATTCATCACCAAAACCAACCTTTGAATATTTTCATTACCACACACACAAAAATAACAAGAATAAAAATTAAAGTGAAAAAGAACAATTAAAGCAAAAAAGAACACTGGGTCCCCCCCCCCCTTTATTTTTGCCCCCATTTTTCTACTCATCCATCCATACACTGGACAAAGGGGAGCACACAGAGTCATTTTTGCAAAAATATTAGAAGATGACAGCAGTTTCCCAATAGGTCTTTTTAGTCTTTTCATAATAAAGTTATTCTCTTTTAAGCACCCTTTCAGTCTTCTTGTCAATTTTCTCCTCCTCAGTTGTTTCCTAGTCTAAGTCTGCCAGACTATCACTCATCAATATCTCCAGGGGGGCTTTGAGTAGCTCCCCAGCATGATTTTCATCAGTTTCAGGACATCCTGTAAGCTTCCAAGGGTGGCTATGTCACTGGGTAAATGACCCCAAACATTCGGAGGCTGATGAGCAACACAGCGAGGGAGTTAGTCCTGTGAAAGGGGACTGACAGTCGTGTTCAGTGGAGAAGGGTGTTTGCATGGAGCTAAACTAACAGATACTTAAGAAACATTGTCCTGTAATGGTGACTTTTGCTTTCTTGGGCAATCTCATCATGGGGTAGGGTGGAGGGTCAAATAATGAATACTTGAGTTTTCACAAAATCCTTGCAAGGAATTATAAGTATTTATTTTAATACCTGTCTCTGTTGGACTGCAAGCTCCTTATAGGCTGGGAATGGGTCATCTGAATCTTTTCTAAGCCAATGTTCAGCATAGACCTGGCACAGATTAAGCCCCGGTAAATACTTAATGAATAAACAAATGAATGAATGAATGAATGAAGAAATGAACAAGAAACTAGAAGACTTGGTCTCTAACTTAGTCCCGCATAGCGAAGCCCTGGGAAGAACGCTCTCGATGGTTTCTCCTCTGGAGGTGGCTTTGGGTAGAGTTTTGGTCACAGTGACAGTACCCTCAGGGGATGGGAAGCCAGCCCCAAAGATCTTATGAGAAGTGGACTCTTCTTTTAACATATGCAGTCTCCTGGCCCCCTAATCAATGAGATGGGGCTGAGGGAATTTCAGACGTGATACGTTTGGGAAGGCCCAGTTTGGGGTGAAGCCACCTGCATGAATCCCTGGAAGGTTTCCTGTCGCCAAGAATCAACTGTCCCCACACTGCTCAGTTTCTGCCTCAGTGAGGGCAGTTAAGAGTTTCCTTTCTCTCCTTGGGAACTCACAACTATCTGCAAAGTGAGAATATTGATTCTTTTTTTTTTTTTAAATTCAGTTTTATTGAAATATATTCACATACCATACAGTCATCCATGGTGTATGATCAACTGTTCACAGTACGATCATATAGTTATGCATTCATCACCACAATCTATTTCTGAACATTTTCCTTACATCAGAAAGAATCAGAATAAGAATAAAAAATAAAAGTAAAAAAAGAACACCCAAACCATCCCCCCCCATCCCACCCTATTTGTCATTTAGTTTTTGTCCCCACTTTTCTACCCATCCATACACACAATAGAAAAAGGGAGTGCGATCCACAAGGCCTTCACAATCACACTGTCACCCCTTGTAATCTACATTATTATACAATCATCTTCAGGAGTCCAGACTACTGGGTTGGAGTTTGGTAGTTTCAGGTATTTACTTCCAGCTATTCTAATACATTAAAACCTAAGTGGTATCTATATAGTGCATAAGAATGTCCACCAGAGTGACCTCTCGACTCCGCTTGAAATCTCTCAGCCACTGAAAGTATTTCATCTCATTTTGCATCCCCCTTTTGGTCAAGAAGATATTCTCAGTCCCACGATACTGGGTCCACATTCATCCCCGGGAGTCATATCCTGCATTGCCAGGGAGATTTACACCCCTGGGAGTCGGGTCCCACGTAGAGGGGAGGGCAGTGAGCACCTGCCGAGGTGGCTCAGTTAGAGAGAGAGAGAGCCACATCTGAGCAACAAAGAGGCACTCAGTGGGGAGACTCTTAGGCACAATTATACGCAAGTTTAGCCTCTCCTTTGCAGTAACGAGCTTCATAAGGGCAAGTCCCACGATCGAGGGCTCAGCACATCAAACCACCAGTCCCAATGTTTGTGACAACATCAACAGCAGTCCAGTTGAGGAAGTCCAACACTTCTGCGCCTTCCCCCAGCTCCTCAGGGCAGGGTGGGGGGGGAGGCTGTAAATATATTTTTTAGGGAATACTGATTCTTTACACTGCCTTCCCCTCCCTTCTCCTTCAGACCCTCCAAAACGAGATAGCTGGATTCACCATCGTCACAGAAACACCCAAGAGTCTGAACTCTCTACAGAGAGCACATTCTTTCCGTGCTTAAGCTACTCTGCCTAAAGAAAGGGGGCTGTGGACCTATTTAAATTATTAACTAGCTTTAAAGCATTTAAAACCAAGTGCAGGTGAAAACTGGGGAAATCCAAGTAAGGTCTGGAGTCTTGTTAATTCTATTGGGTCAATGTCCATTCCCTGGTTCTGTTGATGCACACAAGTGAGCTGAACTGGAACCACTGGGCAAGCTGGGGAAGGATGCACCATACCACTGGATACTGTTTTTGCAACTTTGGGCCAGTCTATCATTATTTCAAAATTAAAAATTAAAAAATTTTTGAAAGTAATTCACAGTCAAGAGAAGCCTAAGGAGATAGGGCTACTAAATACAGCAATCGGATCCTGAAAGAGAAGAAGGACATTGGGTTAAAAACTAAGGAGATCTGTGTAAAGTATAGGTTTTAGTTAATAATAATGCCTCACATTGGTTCATTAGTTGTAACAAAAGTGCCATAGCAAGATAAGATGTTAATAGTAAGGGAAAGTGGGTGTGGGGTGCTCATCTGGTCTCTTTCTAGAAATCTAAAACTATTCTAAAATAAAAGGTTTATTAAAAGACCAAGAAGATAAAGAAACACTAATTAATAATGATAAAGGAATGATAATGATAAGAATAACAGCCCACCCCAAAAAGACCGAAAAACGAGTAATTCATATTTTCGTATGGGTAGACATTTCAAACTGTACAGAAGCACATTAAACTCATAAAAAATAAACCCTGCTCCCCAACTCGACTCACCCTTTGTCCTTCTTCCTAGAGGCAATTCATGGAAATTTTCTAGCATGCTCCTATATATACCGTTCTGCAACTTGCTTTTCAAATTTGTCGTTTAATGTGTTTCGCATCTTTATATGTCAGTGCATGCCAATCTCCTTCATCTTTTTTAGTAGCTGTATGATACTGTGCATAATATGTATTTTTTTATTTAATCAATTTCCCTTAATGGTGGGCATTTTCACTGATCCAGTTTTCTTAATGCTGTAATGATCAGGCCTAATGCTGTGAGTAATTCTGAAAACTAAATTCCTAGGTATCAATAGCAATTGCCCATTTGCTCACCCAAAAAGTTGCACCCCTTTTTACACATGCAATTATAGTGCCTAGTCTTCTGGAAAAAAAAAAAAAAAAAAAAAACAGAAATCACATTATCAGTGATAACGGTGCCTGTCTGACCAGGGAAGGGGGAGCTTCACTTGACAAAGAGCTATCTCGCCCATCTTTCACCCAACAGCCTTGGGGAGACAGCTGAACAGTGACTGGCATTGCTGTTATGATTGGTTGGTGATGCTGTCAAGCGGGCAGAGACCAGGGATACTGCCTAACATCCTCCAATCCAGGGGCATCCATTACATCCACAAAGTTGTGCAACCACAACCACTACCCGTGACCAAAATATTTCATCACCCCAAACAAAAAATCCGTATACATTAAGCAATAACTCCTCATTCCTTCTTCCTCACAGCCCCTGGTAACCTCTAGTCCACTTTCTGTCTTGATGAATTCGCCTAATCTAGATATTTCATGTAAGTGGACTCATACAATATTTATCCTTTCGTGCCTGGCTTCTTTCACTCTGTACGGTGCTTTCGAGACTCATCCACTTCGTAGCGTGCATCAGAACTTCAGTCCTTTTTACAACTGAATAATACTGCATTGCCACATTTGGTTTTAGCCATGCATCTGTGGGTGCACATTTGGGTGGTTTCCACCTCTTGGCTCTTGTGAGTAGTGCTGCTAGGAACGTTGGCGTACAAGGATCTGTCAGAGCCCTGCTTTCCATTCTTTTGGGTATAGACCTAGAGGTAGAATTGCTGGGTCATATGGTAATTCTATGTTTAATGTTTTGAGGAACCACCAAACTGTTTTCCTCAACAGCTGCACAGCTTTACATTCCCATGACAATTTCACATTTCTCCAAGTCCTCGTCAACACTTGTTATTTTCCATTTTCCATTTTCTGTTTTTTCCATTTTCCATTTTCTGTTTTTTCCATTTTCTTGTTATTTTACATTTTCCATTTTATTTTCCATTTTCCATTTTCTTGTTATTTTCCATTTTCTTTTTGTGTGTTTTAGTGTTTTTGGTTTTTGTTTTGGTAAAAGCCATCCTAGTTGCGCATTCATTGCCACGATCAACTTTAGAACATTTTCATTCTCAAAAAAAAAAAGAAAGAAGCCATCCTAGTAGGTGTGAAGTGGCATCTCATTGTGGTTTTGTTTTGAATTCCCCTAAGAGTTAATGATGTTGAGCATCTTTTATCTTTTCACGAGATTATTAGCTATTTGTATGTCTTCTTTGGATTTGTCTTTTTGTGGTTGAGTTGTAGGAGTTCTTTATATATGCTGATATTAAACCCTTATCAGATATATGATATTCAAATATTTTCTCCTATTCTGTGTGCTGCCTTTTCACTTTCTCGATAATGTCCTTTGATGGAAAAAAGTTTTAAAATTCTTGACAAAGTCTGATTTATCCATTTTTTGTTGTTGTTGACACTATTACGGTTGTTTTTTTATAATATTCTTCCACTTACCATTTTATACCACCTCAATTCAACCCAATCCTCTCTCCAGTATTCTCCAGTCGGAAACAATCTGCTTCCAGACTGGTACACAGGGCTGGCTAACTCCCCCTTCCTCCATCTGTCAGTCCACATTTGGAATCCCCTTGCCCTTCCTCTCCACCTGTCAATCAATGCCCCTAATCCGCTTTGTGACCTGACGCCTGACGTCACACCTGCCTCTGCCAGGAAGGCTTCTCACATGGGTCCCTCACCCCCACCCCGGCTCACCACTTCCTTGTTCTCTTCATCTCTGTTAACTTGTCATCTCTGACAACACTGAAGCTTTGTCAGGCCTTGACATCTTACAGGTGTTTTCACAGATAAAACAGCACGCATTTGGGAAACTGACAAACCTTCAAGCTCTGAGGCCTTGGGCATGATCATCAACTTCTCTGAGCCTCGTCTGCAAAATGAAAGTAGACTCCCCATCTCTTAGGTTGGCCATGGGGCTGAAATAAGACGTCCTGTGTGGGATACTTGAGTGAAGCACACAGTAAGTGTTCAATGCATACCAGTATTTTATTACTATTATCATTATTACTATTTTCTCAAAAGGATCCTGCCAGGTAGACATTTTGATCTCTCTTTTACGAATGAGGAACCGAGGTGTGGAAGGATCGGGTCAGAGTAGCAGAGCTGGAATTCAAACCCAAATTTCCAGCCTTTCTGCCATACGTCATGCCATCTCTGAAGGATTGCTTTTCTGATATTTCACTTGACACTCGATGACATTCACCCCATGTGAATTTTGAATCATACTTCAGGTTTGAATCAGATTTCAGGTTTCGCCCGAGGGTGATGACAGTACGGTGGACTTCCCGGCCTTTACAATCTTGGAACACACACTCATGTAGATTTTCACACTTGAACTTTGCATCAACCCCATCTCACGGAGAGGAAACCTCAGGCTCGGAGAGGTACAGTCACTTGCTCATGGTCTCAGCAAAAAAATTGCACAAGCCACATGAGAACTTGAGTCCTAGCCCAACATTTGACCTGCCCAAACACATGCACCTTCTCTTTTCCCCTCTGTCCTGCCACCAAAAAGTTCTGCATTCAGCAGTCACTCAATCGGTGCTCATTTGCAGCTGCAACCTCCAGAAAAAGTGATAATAAATGTGTCTGATGGTCAACTACAGAGACACTGAGGGTGACCCTGAGAAGGGTGGGGTGGGGACAAGCCACTCCCGTGGGCTGATTCAGCCCTTGCAATTCTCCTGCTCCCAACCCAGGTTCTGCCCAGGCACCTTCGTGCATCATCTGGGGGCTAATTCTAAGTCTCCAAAACATTTGGGAGACAGTGTTTCAAAACAATTGTTTTGTTTTGCTTTATTTTTCATGAAACTTCCTCCCAAGATGGAGAAACCATAGGGGCGAGTTCTGCTTTCCAGATAAATGCACTGATCTGCTTCTCCAAATGTGAACTGTGTGGGGCACAAAGATTCACTCCCACTCCAGCAAAGCCCAGTTCCTCCCATCTAAGAACCAGCCTCATCTATCCTCCAACATTCTTCAATCGACAAACACGTTGCAGCAGAGGCAGCAAACCAGCATTCAGTGGGCAAATGTGTCCCCCCCGGATGGGGTTGGCAGGCAAAATGAATTATTTTTAATGTGAAAAGGAATGTCCTCATAAAGGGTATGCTCTCTATAGTTGGCCGCAATCCCCACCACTCCCTATTTTCTCACACATGCCAGCTTCACTCATTTCTATTCCCAACTGGGATTGGTGTTCACTGGCATCGAGTGAATAGAGGGCAGGGATGCTGCTAAACATCCTAAAGTGCTCAGGACACCCCCTACAACAGAGAATTATCCAGCCCCAAATGTCAGTAGGGCTGAGGTTGAGAAACATTGACTTAGATCAATGATTCTCAAGGCTGGCTCCATCTTAAAATCACCTGGGGAGTTTTTTTTGTTTGTTTTGTTTTTTAATTCAGTTTTATTGAGATATATTCACATACCATACAATCATCCATGGTGTACAATCAACTGTTCACAGTACCATACCATAGTTGTGGTATTCATCACCCCAATCTATTTTTGAACATTTTCCTTATACCAGGAAGAATCAGAATCAGAATAAAAAATAAAAGTAAAAAAGAACACCCAAATCACCTCTGTCAATCCCACCCTATTTTTCATTTAGGTTTTGTCCCCATTTTTCTACTCATCCATCCATACACTGGATAAAGGGAGTGCGATCCATGAGGTCTTCACAATCACACTGTCACCCCTTGTAAGCTATATTGTTATACAATCGTCTTCAAGAGTCAAGGCTACTGGGTTGGGGTTTGGTAGTTTCAGGTATTTACTTCTAGCTTATTCCAATACATTAAAACCTAAGAGGTGTTATCTATATACTGCATAAGAATGTCCACCAGAGTGACCTCTCGACTCCATTTGAAATCTCTCAGCCCCTGAAGCTTTATTTCGTTTCATTTCTCTTCCCCTTTTTGGTCAAGAAGATATTCTCAATCCTGTGATGTGGGGTCCAGATTCATCCCTGGGAGTCATAGCCTGCGTTGCCAGGGAGATTTACACCCCTGGGAGTCAGGTCCCACGTAGGGAGGAGGGCAGCGAGATCACCTGCCAAGGTGGCTTAGCTAGAGAGACAGGCTACATCTGAACAACAAAGAGGCACTCGGGGAGACTCTTAGGCACAATTATAAGCAGGTTTAGCCTCTCCTTTGCAGTAACAAGCTTCATAGGGGCAAGCCCCAAGACAGAGGGCTCAGTATGTCAAGCCGTCAGTCCCTTGGGGAGTTTTTAAAAGGGCATGCCCAGGCCTCACCTTCATCAGTTCCATCAAACTCTCTGCGGGTGGAACCCAGGCATCTCCATGATTCCCACATCCCCCCAAGATTCAGTCCCACTGGTTTAAAGAGTTGGAAGCAGTGTTTACCCACACGTTACCTGCAGGCCTGGTGGAAGTGCAGATTCTAGCTCAGTGGGTCTGGCCCGGGGCCTGAGATTCTGCCTGTCTCACCAGCTCCCAGGAGATGCAGCAGCTGCTGGTTCCAGGACCACACTCGCAGAATCCCTTGGTTAGGGAGAGGATTGGAGCAGGCGTGCATTGGAGATCACTGCTCAGAGTGGGGCTGTGGGAGGTTAACTGGATCTCTTTTGAGAGATGCAAGGACAGGTTGGAATTACTTTCCCTTGGGGTTGCTCGACTGTGCTTCCTTGTAGCACATCAGTGAGGGTGGGCCACATGGAACTCCCGTTTTTATTTGGGGGGCATGTAAACCGAGTCATTGCAAACTTCCCCACCCAGGTGTGGGCAGGGACCTCATCAAAGGCTGGGACAGGTGGCTGCCTCCCTCAGAGGACCTCATGACACAGTTCACTCACCTGGGACTAGAGTCACCAGGTAAAAGGCAAGATGCCTGGTTAAATTTGAATATCAGAAAAACAACCAATGATTTTTAGTATAAGGGTGTCCCCTGCCAAAGTGCATCCTGTATTTTTATTTGCTAAATCTAGCTGCCTTACCTTGGTAGTTTTGAAAAAATGCATATGCCTGGGCTCCACCCCAGACCCATTAAATCACAATTTCTGATGTGCATTTTTGTTTTTTCAAAGCTCTCCAAAAGATTCCCAGCTGGAGCAAGGTTAGAGCCACTGGCCCAAATGGAGCAATTTTAAGGGAAAGCAAGCTCTTGTTAAAAATTTTTTCCTCTGAGTTTCCACCATAAGAACCTTCCCTGTAGAAGCAACAAACCTACTTCTCAGGAGCCTTGGGTCACCCCTTAGCCGAGGGCACTGGCTTCCCAGATGTCTGGGTGGAGAAAGGTATTAGACGGAAGGATTTTGGGTCTGTATTGGATGTGGCTGCCATCTGTGTGTGTTTGCAGGATGAGGTTGTAGGAGCAGAGTCCTGTGTGGGAGGCTGAGGGTCTCAGCAGAGACTCACCCTGCAGAAATCACCCACACAAGCTTCCTAGAGGTGAGTGACAACAGGTGCATTAGTCAGCATAAGTAACACCAGCTTCTGTGACAAACAAGCCCGGAGCTGTCAATGGTTTAGCAAAAGAGAAGGTGATTTCTCACTCACGTAAGGTTGCATGAGGTGGGCTCCAAGCACTGATTCGGGGGCCCAGGACCCTCCCCCTTGTAGCTCCACCACCCGAGGGTCCCAGAGCCCTTCACTCCTAGCTGTGGCGAGGCCGCCTGACAAGCACTTTGGCCTTTGGTTCAGGGAATGTTATGGGTTGAAATATGTTCCCCCAAAAGACACGTTCAAGCCCTAACCCCTGTCCTGTGTTTGGAAATAGGGGTGTTACAGAGGGAGTTAGGCAGCTTAGAATGGGGTAGGGTAGGCTCGCAAGCCAAAATGACTGGAGTCTTTATAAGAAGGGTGAGAAGACCCATAGAAAGTGGGGAGACCACACAGACTGCCAGCAAGCCCCCTCCGGGAGCCAGGAGAGAGGCAGGGAACAGAGTCTTCCCTAGAACTTTGGAGAGCGCGTGGCCCTGCCAACACCTTGATTTTGGCCTTCCCGCCGCCAGAACCATGAGAAGATAACTTCCTGTTATTTTAAGCCATGCAGTTTGTGGTCCTCTGCTAGGACAGCCCTGGGAAACTACAACTGGGAGGCCACCCGCCTGTGGCAAGCCTCAGGGAGGAAGCCAGAGGAACAGGGAACCTCGTCTCCGTGCTCCTCCCGCCAGGGTCCCCCACTCCTCAGCCAATGAAGCAGAGGGTCTGGGGGCCGGCCAGGCGGTGGGTTTCCCCAGGTCAGCCTCCCTGCAGAGAACGGTGGAGAAGAGTGGGGCAGGCAGGCAGCGAGTCCATCCGGGGGGCAGTGGAAGCCGCCTGGCACACCCCGCTTCCTCCAGGTCTCCACTTTGTGGTCTTCACAGCAGTCACGTCAGCATTTCACCTTAAGACGTTCTGAGCAGGCCCCACTTCCGGAGAGCATGCTCGAGAGTGCCCGGGCCCCAGGCCCAGCTCCACCCAGCCTTGTCCCAAGATACACCCAAGGCCTCTGGGCTCTCCGGGTGAGTTCTGCCCTCAACAGTGAAGGCACACATTCTTCCCCATTGAGGGTTGGATCGTCACCCCCAAAAAGACATGTTCGAGTCTTACTCTCTGCCCCGTGAAGGTGACTTTCTTGGAAAATAGGGTCTTTGAAAATGTGATTGGTTAAGAGGAGGCCACCCTGGGCTGGAGTAGGCCCTGATCCAGTATGACTGGGGTCCTTATAAAAAGAGGAGAATTGGACACAGACAGACAGACAGACAGAGGGAAGAAGGCCTCATGGCGACTGAGGCCGAGACTGAAGTCCAAGGATGGCCGGCAGCCCATCCGAAGCCAGGAAGAAGCAAGGGGGGAGTGTCCCCTACAGACCCTGAACTTCCAACCTCCAGTTCTGTTGAGGCAACACCCTTCTGCTGTTCTCAGCCAGCCGGTTTGGGGTGCTTTGTCCTTGCAGTCCTGGAAAACCAAGACAATCCTTCTCAGGCCATGGACCCAAATGTCAGCTTTGAAGTTATGCTCTATCTGGCCGGTGCCCTGAAATCCCAGCCAAGAGAAGCAGCAGCCAGCTGGAGCCAAGCCCCAGCTTTTGGTTTCAGGTTGAGTGCAGCAACCAAACTTGAAACCAAGGACTCTAGAAAATGTCTCCCTCGTTCTGCAACCTCCGGAAATCCCCTAAACTCCCAGCTGGGAAGAAGGCTCGGGAGACTGAGAGTGGGCAGCTCTGAGGAGCCCCTCGTTGGGAAGGTGATTTCTTCAGCTGGTGTGTCCCCTGCAAAAGGCTGCCCAACCCTCCTGGCTTCCTGGCCTCTTCCTTCAGGACACGGAATCAGGAAAAGGGGCTCCTGTGCGGCGAGGTGGAGGTCTGCTTCCTCCTGGAAGCGTGCCTGGCTTTCCCCACTATCACGAATGGAGAGAAATTGAGAAACGACACAGAGGCATGGTTGCCCAGAACTGGGGGGGTGGGAGCAAGGGAGCCCCCTTTTTCTTGAAGACTGGGCTGGCAATGGGTGTGGAATCATGTTTATGAACATGAGCTGCTCGGCCTCCTGCCCAGGAGGAGAATATTTAAAACCAGAGAGGAAAAGGATGTTGCACTGTTGGAAGGCAGGTCAGCGATTCTCCTTGAGCAGAAAGTGCCCAGGAGGGGCCTGGTGAGAGCTCAGGGGGCTGGAAACACCCTGTGCTTGGCCAGCCTGTTCCACGGATCTGCTCAGCTAGAGAAAAGGCACCAAGTGGTCCGTTTGTGATTCTGCACTTTTCTGCATGCACGCTCTACTCCCACGGGAAGTTGTTTGGTTTTGACTGAGTAAGGCTTTGGAATACCTTCTGGCATTTCTTCACAACGTTAAGCATAGGATTACCATGTGACCCAGCAATTCCGCTCCTAGGTATATACCCAAAAGAAATGAAAACATATGCCCACACACAAACATGTACACAAATGTTCACAGCAGCATTATTCACAATAGCCACAAGGTAGAAACCAGCCAGACAGCCACCAACTGTTGAATGGATGAGCAAAATGTGGTCTACCCATAGAGCAAAATATTATTCAGCCATAAAAAGGGATGGTGCTCTGATACCTGGTACAACATGGATGGACCTTGAAACCGTGAAGCTGAGTGGAAGAAGCTAGACACAAAAGGACAAATATTGTATGATTCCATTTGTATGAAATCCATAGAGACAGAAAGTAGGTAAGTGGTTGCCCGGGACTGAGGCTGTGGGTGGGTGGGGGTACTGGCAGGAGTGGGGGGTGGCTAAGGGGTGCAGGGCATCTTCCTGGGCCAGTGAAAATGTTCTAAAATTGATCGCGGTGATGGTTGCACAACTCTGTGAATACACTAAAAGCCACTGAGTTGTACACATTAGTGGATGAATTGTATGATATAGGAATTGTGTTTAAATAAAGCTGTTTAAAATCAATTCAGCAGGCAGCAGCGTTAGAATGGACACCAGGCCAATCAGCAGGGATGCCAGCTGGACACACGGCACCCCCAGCCCCCACGCAAACACGTCTGGACTGTTGGCTGCTCAGGCCCAGGAAGACTCTGGCTGGGACAGAGAATCTCGGAGGCTGGAAATGGAGGCAAAGCAGACCCAATTCTTGGGTCTCTCGGGAGCCGACCCTGGGACAAGGATGTGGGTGGAAGTAGTTTATTCAGGATGGGGTCCCAAGAAGTCCCAGGAGCAAGTGGGGAAGGGAGGTGGGACAGGAAAGGAAGCCAAAGCAGGTGATGGGCATCTGAGGCTCAATCCCTCTCAGGGCGACGAGGCTGGGGTGTTTATGACCTGACGCGGGACTTGGTTGCTGAGGGCTGCCCCTGGGGCGATCATTCCCCTCCCTGGTACTGGAAGCCCACCCCTTGCCTGGGCTGAAAGTTCCAGGGAAGGGTCGCAGGGACGTGCATGGGACACTGGGCATGGGCGAGACGTGTGTGCGAAGGCTGTGGGCAGGGCACCCCCCAGCACCTGCTCCACCAGACACTGTGAAACTGTGGATAAGACCTGCCCCTGCAGCCCTCAGTTTCCCCATCTGGAAAGAACACAGAGAGGGCAGTTAGGGTGGTGATCTCAACTGGGGCAATTTTGCCCCCCAGGGGACATTTGGCAAGGAGACATTTTTGGTCTGGAGGTAGGTGTTCTGGTTTGCTAGAGCTGCCATTACGCAAAATACCAGAAATGGACTGGGTTTTATGAAGGGGGGTTATTAGGCTACAAATTTACAGTTCTACAGCCATAAAAGTGTCCAACTAAGGCATCAACAAGAAGATACCTTCACTGAAGAATGGTCGACGGTGTCCGGAAAACCTCTGTTAGCTGGGAAGTCACATGACAGGCATCTGCTCCGGGGTTCTGGTTTCAAAATGGCTTTTTCCAAAATGTCTCTGGCCTTGTCTCGCTTAGCTGCTCCAGAGTAAACTCCAGGCTAGCTTCTCCAAAACAGTCACCTCCCAAGCGTCTCTCCAAAAGTCTCTCTCAGCTGCAGCACTGAGCTCCTTCTGTCTGTGAGCTCTTATAGGACTCCAGTGATTTAGTTAAGACCCACACTGAATGGGCAGGGTAACACCTCCATGGAAAGAATCTAATCAAATGTATTACCAACAGGTGATTGTGTCACATCTCCATGGAAACACTCAATCAAAATGTTCCACCCAACAAGATTGGAGTAAAAGATCATGGCTTTGTGGGGACATAAAACATCCAAACCGGCACAGTGGGGTGCTGCTGGTATCTGGTAGAGAGAGGCCAGGGATGCTGCCAAACATCCCACAATGCCCAGGACAACCCCACCACAAAGAATGAGCCAGTCCCAAATATCAAGAGTGCTGAGGCTGAGAAACACTGGGCAAGAATGAGCTCCAGTTTTAACACAGCAAGCCCTGAGTGTACCCCGGGGAAGGCTGATTGTTCTAGTTTGCTAATGCTGCCGGAATGCAAAACACCAGAAATGGATTGGCTTTTATAAAAGGGGGTTTATTTGGTTACACAGTTACAGTCTTAAGGCCATAAAGTGTCCAAGCTAAGGCATCAGCAATTGGGTGCCTTCACTGGCGGATGGCCAATGGTGTCCGGAAAACCTCTGTCAGTTGGGAAGGCACGTGGCTGGCATCTGCTCCAAAGTTCTGGTTTCAAAATGGCTTTCTCCCAGGACGTTCCTCTCTAGGCTGCAGTTCCTCAAAAATGTCACTCTCAGTTGCACTTGGGATATTTGTCCTCTCTCAGCTTCTCCGGAGCAAGAGTCTGCTTTCAACAGCCATCTTCAAACTGTCTCTCATCTGCAGCTCCTGTGCTTTCTTCAAAGTGTCTCTCTTGGCTGTAGCTCCTCTTCAAAATGTCACTCTCAGCTGCACTGAGTTCCCTCTGTCCCTCAGCTCATTTATATGGCTCCACTGATCAAGGCCCACCCTGAATGGGTGGGGCCACGCCTCCATGGAAATATCTCATCAGTTATCACCTACAGCTGGGTGGGGCACATTTCCATGCAAACAACCTAATCCAAATGTTCCAACTTATTCTCCACTAATATGTCTGTCCCACAAGATTGCATCAAAGAATATGGCTTTTTCTGGGGGACATAATACATTCAAACCAGCACACTGATGTCAACCTCACGCTGGTCAGCAATGACCATCCTCTGTGCCTGCCAAGGGCCCCGGGCTGCCCCTCAGGGGCGGACAAGCTTGGGTCCTGGTTCCAGCACTCCTGTAAGCATTTCCCCACCCCCACATCCTGGGGCTCCTCCAATAGGATATGGGGACAGAAGCCAGGGCCATTCCCAGGATCTGGGGACAACAGCTCTACGGGCCCCCACCCCTGAACCTGCACCCCCGGGGTTTGAGGCAGTGTGATTCAGAGGAGAGGGAGCAGACTTTCTGGTCACACATATCGGCAAGTCCCTGCTCTGTCACTTTCCAGTTGGGACCTGACCAAACTGCTTAACCTCTCTGGGCCTCAGTTTCCTCCTCTGTATAGTGGAGACGTCACCTAGCTCTTGAGGATGTTACAAGGATAGGGATAATGCATGTGGGTTCCTGGCATGGGCCGGGGCTGAGTGAGAAGCAGCACGGCCACAGGGCAGCACCTGTGTTTCAGAGCATCCACCCTTGTGACTTTCAGGATGGGATTCACAGAAACCACCATTTTTATGGTTCCAGCATCTTAGCACCAATAGCCCCTTTCCTTGCTTGGCAGTCCCAAGAGCCTCTGACTGCACCCAGTGCCTGCTTCTCTGGAGACCAGTTGACTGCCTCTCTCTTTAAAGGTGCTTCCCCAAATGTAGGTAGCAGGGCCATCATCTGAGGTCAAACCATCCCAAACATAACCCCCACAGGAATGAATGTCACCATTTTTGCACAATGCAATGCATGAGATAAATCATGGGTAAGGCTGGTGTTGAAAGACTGATGGAGAAGTATATTTCTCACATTAAGAGTCCAAATACAAACCATCCATAACAGGTAAGGTGGCTTCAAGGTGCAGGGACAAGGGTTCCCTCTCTTTTGTGCCTCCCCCTTCATCCTTTGTGACTCCACCTCATGATCCAAGATGGCTGCTCCAGCTCCTGTCATCACGACTGCATTCCCACCAGACAGAAAGTCATAACCCCAATTTTCTTTCCCCAGTTGGTCACATGACCACACTAAATTGCAGAGGGAGGCCAAGAATGCTAATCTTTAGCTAAGCAGACCACGAAACAGCTAAAACTCCTCTTTTCATGTAAGAAGATATTAGAGTCAGCCTTTGCCACATATAACAGAAGAAGAAAATTTGATTGTATTTGTATGTCCAGATAAACACTGAGACGTAAGTGGTGTGAGGAGAAGCCCCCCAAAATCTGCAGGGTGGGTAACAGGCAACAGGCTGGAGTGAGGGAGAAGTTTCTCTGAAAAATATATCAATGTTTTCCTCTTGTTCAACTGACCAACATATATCAGCTTTGGCTTTGTACCCAACACTATGACAGGCAATGGTTTGTAGAGCACAGGGATAGAGCCCGATTTTCCCCAGTGGACGTGACGTAATGACCTACACGTGCCTTCATTCATTCAGCCTCTGTCTACTGAGCACCTACTATGTGCCAGACCTAGGGAGGGGATTCAGAGGTGTATCCTGACCCAGCCCTGACCCCAGAAGACTCTCACAATGAGTAGGCCGTGCCCACAAGCCACATGGGAAACCCATCGCCCTCTCACGGAGTTGTGCCTGCAGCGGGGAAGCAGCCAGTGCCCAGGCTTCACCAGCCCGGCCACTGATCAAGGCCTCTGCCCACCCCAGGATGCCTGCCTGAAGCCCTGCCCTGTTTCCTGACATCCAAGGCCGGGGGCAGCCACCCACGGGCCTCTCCTTGGAACAGGGGGATCTCAAGGTTCTTGAGATTCTAGAAGTGGCTGGGAGGGGATGTGGCTGGAATGCAATCCTGTTGGCTTGGGGAGCACTTAAGGCACCCAACTGAACCGGGTTTGCCTGGGGCTGTCCTGATTTTATCTCTGAAAATGCTGCACCCTGGGAGTCCCCTCAGTCCTGGGCAAACGGGGCTGGCTGGTCACCCTAGAACTCAGCCCTGTCTTTCTGGGTCCCTCCAGCCCCCAGCACCTAAACCAGTGGTTCTCAACTCTGGCTGCATGTTAGCATCGTCAGGTGAAGCTTTTAGACATGTGCCCAGGACAGGCCTGGACTGTTTACCTAACTGGCCTTTGGGCACCAGGCTCAGCCCCTCTGCTTCGGTCCAGCCACCCTGCTGCCCCCACAGGTGCACATAGCTGCCAGGATGGCTCTCCCCAAACACCTCCTTCCTCAAGACCTTCTCCTTGTAGAACCTCACAGTGCCTCCCCGTCGCCAAGAATATTCAGTCCTAATCACACTGAGCCCCGTCTAGAGGGAACAGCCTCGTTTTGTGGAGCAGGAAGGGGAGAGTGAGCCTAAAACAACTAGGCCAATGGTTAGTGCTCTCTGGGAGGCAGTGGGACACCCAGGAGGGAATGAGGTCCCCGTCCCTGAAAGTGTGCAAAGGCCTGGCAACCACATGGCAGGGAGGCAGCAAAGGAGCTTGAGTTTCATATAGATTCAAGCACAACAAAGTCCCCCCAGCCTGAGACTTGTGGGGTCCAGGCCTGTCTTGGGTTCCCCCTGTGGCTCTCTCCCCATCACCTGGGAGAGGACTGTGCTTACAGAACTCCACAGGGGGTGGGCGTGGGGGAAAATGGTTCCTAGGCCTCACCCTTAGAGGCTGAAAACCCGTGTTCAAAACTGCATTCTGTGTGACCTCAGATAGGTCTCTTATCTTCTGGAAGTTTCCATTCTCTTATCTCCTAATTGAGGATGATAACATCTGCCACCCAAGGTGAGGATTCTTTTCTCTAACTGTTGATTATGGGCCTTTTTAAGCAAAGAAAAGGGTGCAATGAACCTCCACATACTCAGTACCTGGCTTCAGCAATTGTCAACTCAAAGCCAGCCTTACTTCACCCATCTTCCTCCTCATTTCCCCCTCATTCCCCTTCTCCACTGGATTATTTTAGAGCAAATCCCCGAAATACAGTCATTTTACCTGTGAATAATTCAGTATGTTTCTCTAAGAGATAAAGACTGTCTCTCTTTTTTTTTCCTAAAGGATAACCACAATACCATTAGCACATCTAGCAAATTAAAATTATTTAAGAAATTAATATCCTTTGGTTTTCCCTAACAACAATCCCCTCCCGCCCCCCAAAAAAATCAGCACAGGACATTTTTAGGACAGTGAATTTCTAGTGTATGACACCACTATGGCAGATACATGACATTACACATTTGTCAAAATCCATAGAACTGTACACACACAGAGTGACCCTAATACAAACAGTGGACTTCAGTTACTAAGAGAGTATCAACAGTGGTTCATCAGTTGTAACAAAAATACCGCACTAATGCAAGAGGTTGGTAATAGAGGTATGGCAGAAGGGCTGGAAATTCGGGCTTGAATTCCAGCTCTGTACCGAGACCTGAACAAATAGCTCAATCCTTTTGTTCCTCAGTTTCTCACTTGTAAAAGAGAGATCAAAATATCTACCTGGCAGGATCCTTTTGAGAAAGTAATAATAATGGTAATAATAATAAAACACTAGTATGTATTGAATACTTACTGTGTGTTTCACTCAAGTATTCCACACACCCCATCTCATTTCAGCCCCAGGGCCAACCTAAGAGTTGGGGTGCTCCCATCTCAGTGGAAACAACCCAATCAAAAGGTCCCACCCACAATAGGTCTGCCCCCTAGGATGGATTAAAACAACATGGCCTTTTCTGGGGTACATACAACTGCAAACTATCACATGAGGGAAACAGACAGTAAGCCAGTGTCACCCGGATATTTTCGGATGGAGGGGCGAGGGACTCAGTCAGGGGAGATGGACAGTGAGCTGAGGCATGTGAGGTGCAGAGCTACTTCAGCGGTGACTCAGCGTCCTGCTGGTCCTGCTGCCGCTGTGACAAATGCCACAAGCGGGGTGGTGACAAATGACAGGAGTGTACTCCCTCACAGTTCTGGAGTTCAGAGGTTCGGATCGAGGCGTCACCAGGGTTGGCTCCTTCTGGAGGCTCTGAGGGAGAATCCGTCCCCTGCCTCTCTCCCAGCTCCCGGTGGCTGCGTCCCTCTCTGTCATTCCTTGGCTTGTGGGCGCGTCTCTCTAGTCTCGGCCCGTCTCCCCATGGCTGTCTTCCCTGTCTCTGCATCCTCTCCTCTTATAAGGCCCCTGCCATTGATTTAGGGTCCACCCTAATGAGCAGGTCACCGCTGTGGGCAAGTGGGGCTCAGTCCCTCTGGGAACTCTGGAAGAAGGTAGAACCTGGGGTTGGAGTGACCTCACCCACCTGGGGAGCCAGGGGCCTGTATGAGGGGCCGGCCTCGCTAACGGCATGACGGGGCAGGGAGGCCATGCCGAGCAGAGGAGGCAGCAGGGCGAAGTCCCCAAGGCAGAAGCAAGCCCAGTGGGCTCCAGGAGCAGCAGGGGAGGCAGCACAGAGGGAGGTGGCAGTGGTCGGGACGGGAGATGTCTCTAGGTGCAGACCGGTCAGGGAACCCCCCGATGGCAGGTGGGTGGGCATCTCCCGCTCGTCTCCCCAGCCCCTCCAGCCGAGCCACTGCCCCACCACGGCGGCCCGTTACCCAAGGAAAGGAAGGCGCCAAGAGGGCCCGGGGCTCATCTGCGCCCACCCTGCTGATCAGTCCATGCCAAGCTCGTGGCGGGCAGATCTGGGGCAGAGGCTGAGCAGGAGGTGCTGCGTTCTTGGGAGACAGGTGCTGACCGTACCCACCGCTCCCCTGGATCTGTTTACCATCTCCATGCACCCCGGCTCCCCATGAGCTTTTTTTCTTTTTTTTTCCCATTATTTGTCACTTTTATTCAACAGGATTTTTCCCCCCTTATTTTCAAGTGCCAGACATGGCAAGGAGTAATTACAACCAACTGTTACTAAAAACATTTGTTCACAACATATACCCCCTTTACCACTGACCCCAAACTGACTACTAATTTTGTGTGCTTGCTTTCTTTTTTTTAATACACCACTACCAAGACTGGGTGGAGGGGCAAGGGGAAGAGAGATGAAAGGAAGGAGTCCAGGAGGCCAGAGAGAAGGAATGCTACAAGCCACAGTAAGGATGAGCTGTATTTAATCTAAAAAGGGGGGGAGGGGTGTACCCCATAAATGATGTAATGAGGATACACAATTAAATCCCACAGCATGACTGAAAGCTTTCGCCGTGTGTTGTCATCACAATGGAAGGCATAAAAAGTGGAGTAAATCAGTGTTCATACAGTTCAATCTAGTCCAGTAGGCAAGATGGTAGAAGAAGTCATTTAAATTAAAAGTGCCCAACCCTTACCTAAATGGCTAGCAGACATGGAGAACAACACAGTGATGGAGCCACAGAGCTTTCCTCAGGTAGCTATAAAAATGTGTTGTCAAATGGCACATTGTTAAACACTGGAAAGGGGTGCCACGATGGACCTCTCTCTTTTATAGGTATGAATACTAGATTCAACTCTCTCAGCTAAGCAGGAAGTGGGATCTTCTGCTGGTAACACCAACCCTAATGCACTGTGTCTTAAAATATATACAGATTGTTTGTAGTTGCTACAGCAATGGTATTTTCCTTCGGGTGCCAGGCTGTATGGTGTATTTTCTTGTTGAAGTCTAGGCTGTCAACACTTATTTCATCTTTCTTTTGCTTGCCACTTGCACAGACTTTGTGTGGCTTCAAAAATGTGCAAAGTTTATTATTTTTCCGCGATGCTTCTAGGGTTATATCTCGCTTTGTGTTCCTGTCAAATGTTCTGAAGAAATTATTGTAAGATCCAGTTCTAACAACACTGTCAGATCCATTCCAACAACATTCAAATTTGCTAAATATGCAGTCATTTTCATACAGTGAACACAGTTTACTTCTGAGGTATTCATGAACCTGATAGGTTTCCACAGGCCTGTTTTCCATATTTAAGTCCCAAATTTTGACTGACAAAGAGTTTCTAGTCATCATATATTGACCACTATGGCTGAATTTTACATCAAAAATAGAGGAGATGATTTCAGAAAAAAAATGACCTGTTACTGGGATCTTCAGGTTCTTCAAACAGTTTAGAATGTCTATGACAGAGGGCAGATGCCCTCATGTCACATAACCTAATAGTTCCTTTACTGCTGCTGTATGCAAATATGTTACAGCTGTTTGGATGGAATTCTGCTGCCATAATCACCTGTGTCAGTTCTTCTATATTGGCAGAATTGATATCCACAGTATTAAAACTTCTGTCTGTAATTTCCAGATGCCCAAGATTAATCTGCAAATCGTCTGCAGATGAATATGTTTCATAATCACTATTTATAGAAATAGCGTTGACGTGATATGTATGAGCATTGGCAAAAATTCTCCATGGACTGGCTTCAACCATTAGATCCGTGGGCCTAAAGACTGGTACCCGATGTGTAGTAATTGTAGTAGATCTCTATACCTTCCATCTTCCTCTTTCAAGCTATAGCCTTCTGATCTTTTGTCCCTTTCACTGATTGTCCATAATTTTATTGCTTTATCATTGGTAGACAATAAAAACTGAGCTGCATTTTTCTGGGGCAACCACCTAATTTTGTGGATCTTCTCTTCTATTTCTAAACTTTTCACGTAGTCAAACTCTGGTTCATGGCTCTGGAAGGGGCTATAAACAGTATATTCTCCTCTGCTATGAGAACGGATTTTGTTCTCCTGCTCCTGTTGAAAGATGACAACTCTACCACCTTTATCCCCTGTTGCCGGTAATTCTCCAGAATGATTGAATTCTACTGTGGAAATTCTATCTGCTTCTGCTACATCATCATCTACTGCTCCTTTCACCTGAGAAAAACACCACTGAATAGCAGTCTCTCCTCCAGCTCCCCATTGCTTGCTGTGCTGGTTTGGGTGTCTTCTGTACCCCAAAATGCCATTATCTTTGATGCAGTCTATTGTGGGCAGGAAATGTATTGGTGTTGTTTGGGTTGGAGACTTTTGATTAATGTTTCCGTGGAGATGTGATCACTCAACTGTGGGTAAGATCTTTCATTGGATAATTTCCACTGTGGTGTAGCCCTGCCCATTCAGCATGGGCCTCGATTAGTTTACTGGAGCACTATATAAGCTCAGACAGAAGGAGCGAGCTTGCCACAGCTAAGAGGGACACTTTGAAGAATGCACAGGAGCTGAGAGAGAAACTGCAGTTTACAGAGACATTTTGGAGGCGGCCTTTGAAAGCAGACTTTTGCTCCAGAGAAGCTAAAAGAGGACAAACGCCCCAAGAGCAACATTTTGGAGAACACCATTTTGAAACACAACCTGGCAGCAAGCAGACGCCAGCCATGAGCCTTCCAAGCCAACAGAGGTTTTCCGGACACCATTGGCCATCCTTCAGTGAAGGTACCCCCTTACCTTGGACACTTTATGGCCTTAAGACTGTAATTTTGTAACCAAATAAACCCCTTTATAAAAGCCAATCCATTTCTGGTATTTTGCACAACAGCAGCATTAGCAAACCGGAGCACCTGCCGACATTCCCCATGAGCTTTCACTCCCATCAGCAGCACCTGCACCTCTGGGCTGGAGACAACCCCTGGGGCTGCCAGCACCCCCTCTGCTGCAGGTGCTCAGGGCCAGAGGGGCCTGGAAATTCACGTCCCTGCCGAGTGACTGATGGGTGGGAGGGTGTCGACACCCCAGCTGCCTTGCCCCTGGGAGGAGACACCGAGGCCTGACCCTGTCTCAGAGCCCCCAGAGACTTTCTGCAGGACTGGGCCTAACAGCACATCCTTGTGTGACCTCTTTGTGGCTCCCCTCCCCACTACCTCCCTGAGGACTCGCCTAATACCCCACATTCACACGACTCCCCATCGCAGGGTCTGTTTTTGGGAATCCAGCCGAGACAGTGGGCTTTAAGCAGCCATGGCCAACTCACCAGAGGGGGACAGAGAGTGTCAGTGAGCAAACTGGCAGCTGGGTGTGTCCCCATCTATAGGGGGACAGACCCCGCTCAGCTCCCACCAGGGGTATTGAGGGCCTGGCTTTGCCCTAGCCTCCAGTTTCTTAAAAGAAACCAGCAATATGGAATTTTTTTAAAAGTGACATCTGACTTTTAAATATTGATGATTAACTCCATGAACTCCAATTAACTCATGAACTCCATTTTTTTTTAACCGTGCAGGCCCCACCCTGACATTTCTGGAGACCAGATTTGGCCCCCAGGCCAGCAGTTTGCATCTGGCATCCGGAGCTTGGCAGAAGCCACCCATCAGCATGTGTGGTAGGAAAGGCTGTGAGCGGGAGGTGGGAGACCCGGGGTCTCTTTGTGGTTTCATCTCATGCTGGCTGTGAGCATTTGCTTAAAAATCTCTCTGAGCCTTAGTTTCCTAGTCTATAAAGTGGGTACCAGCTCTTGCACCTTGCTTACCTCCTGCCGTGGTCATGGAAACAGACTGATAAAAATTATTTAGCAAACACTCAATGTGTGCAAGCAATGTTCTGAGCAAGTGATAAACTATTATTAACTCATTTATATCTCCCAACCATCCTTTGAGGTAAGGGCCAATATCCTCACTTTGCAGATCAGAAACTGAGGCACAGAGAGGTTTAGTAACTTGTCCGGGTCACACAGCTGGTAAGTGGTAGAGCAGAGGCTCGAACCCAGGCCAGTGGACTCTGGAGTCTCTGCTTGTAGCCAGCCACACTTGGCTGCCTCTCAGGACCCACATTAAAGTACTTTACAAATGCAAAACTCAGTCTGTTTATTTGTAAATGGGAAAAGGGGAGTGGGGAGCCCTTGGAACTAAGCGTCAGCCAGATGACAATGTGTAACTTTCCTGACCCGGCCAGACCCAACACTGCCATTTCTCCTCAACAGGACATTTCCCGTAAGTGCTGGCTCCCTGCCTGCTGACACACAGCCAGGACACACCTCGTTTCCTCCCCTGCAGGGCCAAGCCTGGAGCCTGGACACCGGCTCCCCACTGCTGGCCTGCATGGGCACATTTCCCAGGGCCCTCGTGTCCTCTGCTCACTCACCCGGCGCTGGTCCAGTGCCCCGGTGGGCCCCCACTGGGCTGGGTCAGAGGTCAACTGGACAGAGGAAGCCACGGCTCTCATGGGGAGAATCATCTAGTGGGGAACGGGGCAGAAAGAGATCGCCAAACCCAAGCCAAAAGAATATAATTAGAGATTGTGGAAAGTTCTAGGAAGAGAACAAAACATGTGGGGCTGTGGGCTAGATCCTGGACTGTGGAGAGGGGTCTGAGGTGGGGTCTGGGAGGGCCTGCTGGAGGGAGGCCTCACATTTTCAGCACTGAGCAACACTGGAGGGGAAGTCCCCACTGGCAGGGGACTAGCAGGTGCAAAGGCCCTGGGGTGGGAAGGGCTTGGGGGTTTCTGGCCTGGGCAGGGCCAGGCCGGCGGATGCCACCTTCTCCAGTGGGGATGGCCCAACTGGGCTGCCGGCTGCTGGGGGGGGCCTAGCATGTGCTCCTCCCCCACTGGACATAGGAGGGACCAGCCGCCTTCCCATTGCTGAGACGGGGAGGCCAGAGCCCCGAGAAGCATCCAGCATGTGGGGCCATAACCATCACCCCCTCTCCCGGCCCTGCCTTTGCCTGATATTCCTGCCCCTTGTCCTCCCCCTTGAGGTTTTCTCTGGACTTTCTGTTTCCTCGGGAGACCTGGTGAGTCACATCAAAGCCTGGCAGTCATGCCAGGGAAGTGCCCAGCTGCCTGTCCCCTTCCAGAAGGGCCAGCCCAACAGAGACCTCCCCCAGCCCAGCAAGCTTCCGGCACAGGAACCCAGAAAAGGGGGCCTCAGCAAGGATGGGCAAAGCTGTCCGGAGGAGCCAAGGAGTAACAGCAGCAGCAGCAACCACCTCGGTGCACACCTGCCGGGTGCAGGGACTGTGCTAAGCGTTTTATACCCATCAAGCCTTGCAATCCTCACACTGCCCTGTATCACCAGGGTACAGCTGGGAAATGGAGCCAGAGAGCAGATAAGTGGCTTGCAGACCATGCCAGACTCCAAGTGAACAGATGTTTCTGGCTTGCTCTTTATCTTGCAGGCAAAGGGCAGCTGGCACAGAGGGTTCAGTGGTGGTGGTAAGGGCAAGATCATAGCTGAGGCTGGGAAAGGCCCTGAGCTGCACCTGGCCCCCACCTGGCAAAGCAGAAGTTGCAGCCCCAGGCTTGCCATTCACCGGCCAGCAGCTGCTTCTCGCCCTTGGTCCGGCATTTTCCACGGGCAGGTGCTCCCTGCCTGCAGGCCTCCAAATGCATCCACCTAGCACCTGTAGATGATTCTGCCCATCATCCCCAGGTAGAGTTGCCAGATTTTGCAAATAAAAATACAAGACGCCCAGTTAAATTTGAACTTGAGAAAAACAGCTGGTAATTTTTTTTAGTATAAGTATGTCCCAAGTAGTACATGGGGCATACTTATACTAAAAAAGTATTTGTCGTTTTGTCTCGAATCCAAATTTACTGGGTATCCTTTATTTTATCTGGCAACCTTGTGACCCCAGTTGGGGTGTGTCTGGGCCCACGAGGCCTGGGGATCCCACCCTCATGTCTGTGCAGCTGCCCCTGCACCCCTCCCTCTCCCACCTCCTACAGAAGCTGCGCCCATTTCCCACCCCATCCTCCTCCATCCTGTGGCTGGGACTGAGCCCTCAGGAGGGGAGAAGAGAGGGCCGGTGACAGAAGGTGGGGCCTCCCATGGACTGTCTTCCAGTACAAATTCTGACCTCAGCTGTCCTGGGCCTCAGTTTCTCCTCCATAAGAAAGGAGAGAATTGCTGCCATGAACCCTTTACGGCCTTCTTCCTTCACTCTCATTCATTCACCTGCTCTGTACTCAATACACAGGCCCTACCCTCAAGGAGCTGATATTCTAGTTAAGAGAGAATAAAAACCACCAGACAGAGCAAAAGAGAAAAGAGATAACAGAGAGTGGAAGGCCTCTCAAAAACTTAAAACAGAAAGCAAAGGGGTAGAGAGAGTGGTTGGGTGGGTCTTTGGAGGGCGTGCAGGAGGGTGGCTCTGAGCCTCTACATTCTCACTTCTGAGAACAGAGAGAATTTAGCCCATAAGATTAACACCTTTTAATAATAGAGTGATGTGTGGGAAAAAATACAACTGATGCAAACTATGGACTATAGTTAACAGTAACATTCTTTTAGTAATATGCTTTTGACAAGTGTAACCAAGGTACTATACCAATTCTAAGCACTGATGATGGGGTTATAAGGGATATGGGGATTCTGTTTTTGTCTTTTTTTTTGAGCAATAAGAATGTTCTTAAATTGATTGTGGCGATGCAAGCACAACCCTGTGATTATACCGAGAGCCATCGGTTGCACACTTTGGATGGGTTGTATGGTATATGAATAAAACTGTTCAAAAAAAAAATCAGTGGGGGTGGGAGGAGCTTCGAGGCAGAGGTAACGGCAGCTGCAAGGACCTGGGGAGGGAAGCCCATGGTGTGTCCCGAGAATAGAGAGACTCTAGCCTGGGGGTAGGTAGCAGAGGGGTCCCAGGAGATGGGACGGCGGAGGGCAGTGGTCCTGCCGCGCCGTGGGTGGGAGTTGGACTGAAGGTGGAAACTACCGGGCTGAGGACAGAGCTGAGGGTCTCCTCCACCTCCGAGCAGGGCAGGGCCTGCGGGCCGGGTAACTCTCCTGCTGGTTGGAAAGGAGGCAGGGCTTGGGGGGAGGTCTTGTTTGCTGGGGACCCCACTAGTCTCTGAACAAACACCACCCTCCATTCAGCAGTTTGCAGATGAGACCCAGCCCTTCCTCTTTACCTGGCTCCTGGCTCTGTTTCCCATGCATCCTCAGGCCTGCACAGATACTAATCTGACAAGTTGCTTGCAATCTTCACAGCTGCCCCTGACGGGATGGAGGAGGTGGGGGCGATGAGGGGGCGTGGGGGTGGGGAGTGGACGTACTCAGGTCGCCAGGCAGGACACCAGCTTTTCAAAGACTGGAGGTGTGGGGTCTCCCACCCCAGGGATGCAAACACCAGAGCACGGACTGCGGGAAGAAGCAAAGGGTGGCCAGCACCCATCCTGCGACAAAGAGTGGGGGAGGGGACCTCCTGGTGTAGAGATCTGTTCACTGATCGGTCACATGCAACAGGTGGACCTTATTAACATGCTGATTTCAACAAACCGTGGGAAATAAAAATACTTAGACAATCGGGGTCCCAACCCTGACTGAATGTCAAACAAGATCTGGATATTAACGAGTATTGTTAATTTTTCAGGCATGATGGTGACATCGTGGCTTGTTAAAATTGAGCAATTCACATACTATAAAGTTCAGCTTTTTAAAAGTGTATGTTCTAGTTTGCTAATGCTGCCGGAATGCAAAACACCAGAAATGGATTGGCTTTTGTAAAAGGGGGTTTATTTGGTTACACAGTTACAGTCTTAAGGCTATAAAGTGTTCATCAACTAAGGGTCCCTTCACTGGAGAAAGGCCATTGGCATCCGGAAAACCTGTTGGCTGGGAAAGCACGTGGCTGGCGTCTGCTTGCCCCCAGGTTGCGTTTCAAAATGGCGTTCTCCAAAATGTCTGCATAAGCTTCCAATGGCCGTCTTCAAAATGTCTGTCTCAGCTCCAGCTACTCTCTCAGCTCCTGTGCATTCTTCAAAGTGTCCCTCTTGGCTGTAGCAAGCCCGCTCCTTCTGTCTGAGCTTATATAGTGCTCCACAAACTAATCAAGGCCCATGCTGAATGGGTGGGGCCACACCTCCAAGGAAATTATCCAGAGTCATCACCTACAGTTGTGTGGGTCACATCTCCATGGACACTGAACTGATAGGTTCCAACCCATCCACACTAATACGTCTGCCCCCACAAGACTCCATTAAAGAATATGGCTTTTTCTGGGGGACATAATATATACAAACTGGCACAGTACACAATTCAGTGTTTTGTAGTGTATCCACAAAGCTGGGCAACCATCACCACTATCAAATTCTGGAACATTTTCATCACCCCAAAAAGAAACCCCGTACCGATTAGCAGTTAGTCCCCACTGCCCCTACCCCTGCCCCAGGCACACTCATCTGCCTTCTGTCCCTCTGTGGATTTGCCCACGTCGGGCACTTCACATAAAAGAGAGTCATACAATGTGGGGCTTTTGGTTCTGGCTTCATTCTCTGAGCGTGTTTTCAAGTTTCATCCACGTCACAGTAGGTCTCAGTACCTCATTTCTTTTCCTGGCCAAATAATATTCCATTGTATGAATATACCCATATTTCATTTATCCATTCATTCATCCACTGATGGACACTGAGTTTTTTTCCACTTTTGGCCTATTGTGAATAAGGCTGGTATGAACACATGCCTATAGATTTTTGTGTGAATGTATGGTTTTCACTTCTCTTTGGTATACCTCTAAGTGTGGGGTTGCCTGTGGTTTTTTTTTTTTTTTTCTTAGAGTCCCTTTTGTTTTTCTGAGAACTTAAAACTGCTCTAAAAACTACAGTCTACTAAAACAAGAAAAAAAGGAAAGGAAAAAAGGGTCCTTTTGCAGAGGTAGACACTAAAATTCTAAGATCAAATGATAAGATGTTGGGGTTTGCTTCAAAATTACAGGCATATCTCGTCTTATTGTGCTTCTCTATTGTGCTTCCCAGAGATTGCATTTTTTGCTGATTGAAGGTTTGTGGCAACCCTGAGTTGAGCAAGTATCTTGGTGCCATTTTTCCAACAGCATGTGCCCACTTCTTGCCTCTGTGTCATTTCGGCAATTCTTGCAGCATTTCAAACTTTTTCATTATTATTATATCTGTGATCTCTGTTATTAGACCTGTGATGTGTGATCTGTGATCTTTGATGTACTGTTGTCATTGTTTGGGGGCGCCCTGTGTTCTGACTCCTCCACTGGCTAGCTGTTCCCCCCAACTTCGGGCCTCCCTATTCCCTGAATCACAGTGTTGAAAGAGCCAGTTAATAAACGAACAACGGCCTCTGAGTGTTCACCTGAAAGGACCACTTTAAATCAAAAGCGAGAAATGATTAAACTTAGTGAGGAAGGCATGTCGAAAGCTGGGGCAGGCCGAAAGCTCCTCTTGTGCTAGTTAGCCAAGTTGTGAATGCAAAGGAAAACCTCATGAAGGAAATTAAAATTGCCACTCCAGTGAACAGACAAATGAGAAGAGAGCAAAACAGCCTTGTCGCTGATATGGAGAAAGTTTGAGTGGTCTGGATAGAAGATCAAACCAGCCACAACATTTCCTTGAGTCAAAGCCTAACCCAGAGAAAGGCCCTAACTCTCTTCAAGTCTAGGAAGGCTGAGAGAGGTGAGGAAGCTTCAAAAGAAAACTGTAAAGCTAGCAGAGGTTGGTTCATGAGGTTGAAGGGAGGAAGCTATCTGTTCCGGTTCTGTTGCTGTTATGCAAAATACCAGAAATAGATTGGCTTTTATAAAGGGGATTCATTAGGTTACAAATTTACAATTCTAAGGCCATAAAAGTGTTCAAACTAAGGCATCAACAAGAGGAACCTTCACTGAAGGAAGGCCGATGGTATCCGGAACACCTCTGTCAGCTGGGAAAGCAAATGGCTGGAGTCTGCTGGTCCTTTGCTCCTGGGTTCTGGTTTCAAAATGGCTTTCTCCAAAATGTCTCTGGGCTTCTGTCCCTCTTAGCTTCTCTCTCTCAGCATCTGTGCATCCTTGCTTGTTCTCTCAGGGCATTTCTCTCTAAGCATCTGGGGGGTCCTCTCTTAGCTTCTCCAGGGCAAACTCTGGGCTTCATCTTTTAGCTTAGCATCTCCAAACGTCCTTCTGTCTGCATCTCCCAGCATCTCCAAGTGTCTGGGTCTGTATGGGCTCTCAGCTCTCTTAAAGACTCTGGTAAACTAATCAAGACCTACCCTGAATGGATGGAGTCAACACCTCCATGGAAATAATTTAATCAAAGGTCTCACCCACAGTTGGGTGGGTCACATCTCCATGGAAACAACCTAATCAAAAGGTCCCACCCACAATAAGTCCACATCCACAAGACTGGATTAAAAGAACACGGCCTTTCCTGGGGTACATAACAATTTCAAACTGGCACACCATCTCCATATCATAAAAGTACAAGGTGAAGCAGTAAGTGCTGATATAGAAGCTGTAGCCAGTTATCTAGAAGATCTAGCTATGATCATTGATGAAGGTGGCTGCACCAAACAATAGATTTTCAGTGTAGACGAGACAGCCTTATATTGGAAGAAGATGTCATCTAGGACTTTCATAGCTGGAGAGGAGAAGACAATGTCTGGCTTCAAAGCTTCAAAGGACCAGCTGACTCTCTTGTGAGGGGCTAATGCAGCTGGTGACATTAAGTTGAAGCCAATGCTCATCTGCTATTCCAAAAATTCTAGGGTCCTTAAGAATTATGCTAAATCTACTCTGCCTGTGCTCTATAAATGGAACAACAAAGCCTGGATCACAGCCCATCTGTTTATAACATAGTTTACTGAATATTTGAAGCCTACCATGGAGACCTACTGTTCCAAAAAAAAAAAAAAAAAAAAAAAAAAAGATTCCTTTCAAAATATTACTGCTTATTGACAATGCATCTGGTCACCCAAAGCTCTGATGGCAATGTGTAATGCGATTGATGTTTTCATGCCGACTAAACAACAACCATTCTGCAGCCCATGGATCCAGAAGTAATTTTGACTTTCAAGTCTTGCTATATAAGAAATACATTTAGCTGCCATGGACTGGTATGACTCTGATGGATCTGGACAAAGTAAATTGAAACCTGGAAAGGATTCGCCATTCTAGATGCCATTAAGAACATTTGTGATCATGGAAGGAAGTCAAAATATCAACTTTAACAGAAGTTTGGAAGAAGTTGAGTCTGACATTCATGGATGACTTTGAGGGGCTCAAGACTTCCATGGAGGAAGTAACTGCAGATGCAGTGGAAATAGCAAAAGAACTAGAATTAGAAACAGAGCCTGAAGATTTGTCTGAATTGCTACAATTTCATGATAAAACTTGAATGAATGAGGTGTTGCTTCTTATGGATGAGAAAAAAAGTGGTTTCTTGAGATAAAACCTACTCCTGGTGAAGAAGCTGTGAATATTGTTGAAATGACAACAAAGGATTTAGAATATTCCCTCAACTTAGTTGATAAAGCAGCAGGAGGTTTTGAGAGGTTCTACTGTGGATAAAATGCTATTAAACATTATCACATGCCACAGAGAAACCTTTCATGAAAGGAAGAGTCAATCAATGCAGCAAGCTTCATTGTTGTCTAATTTTAAGAAATTCCCACAGCCACCCCAACTTCAGCAACCACCACCCTATCAGTCAGTATCCATCCACGTCAAGACAAGACCCTCCACCAGCAAAAAGATTATGATTTGCTGAAGGCTCAGGTGATGGCTAGCATTTTTTAGCAATAAAGTATTTTTAATTAAGGTATGTACATTTTTTAGACATAATGCTATTGCACACTTAATAGACTACAGTATAGTGTAAATGTTACTCTTATATGTGCTAGGAAACAAAAAAACTCCTGTGACTCACTTTATTGTGGTGATCTGGAATTGAACTTACAATATCTCTGAGGTGCCCATGCAAGCAGACATTGTGACTGTAATTAACACAGCTGAATTATATGCTTGAAAAGTTATGTTGTATATATGTTATGATAAAAATTTTAAGGAAACATACAGAAGAAGGGAGTAGATAAGGTTTAGAGGCAACAAGACAGGATGGGAGTTTGAGAATTTTGAATCAGGGTGATGGGCACATGGCAGCTTATTATGCTCTTTATTTTTATATTTGCTTACATTTTCCATAAAAAAGCATGTTTTTAAAATGTTGCAGTCCATGCAGGGTGTTGCACCAGTGTTTTCTCTAATCCGTACATCATCCCTGCCAGGTATGGGGAGGGCTGGACCCATTTTACAAATGCCAGGACTGAGGCTGAAAAGGGATATCCCAAGGCTACCCACCAGGGCATGGTCAAGCCAGGTTCCCATCCCAACCTTCCCCATGTCAATCTCCAAGTGCCTGCCTGAGCCTGGATCTCCTTCCCCCAGGTTATTCTGCCTCCAGGGCTTGAAGCACAGCCCCAGGGACGGAGATGGGGCTGCTTCTTACAGCTCTGTGTCCTGGCTCCTTCCTGAGCCCGCAGACCAGCAAAAGGGGCTCAAACCCGAAGCCTGTGTCTTGGCGAGCCAGCCAGGAGTGACTTCACAGGGTAAGTGAAAGTCCCAGCTACTCTGACTGGGGTGAGTCCAAGCTGAGCTGTGCTCCATTGAGAGCCCATAAGCCACCTTGATCTCCTTGTAGTGAGCATGCAGGCCCTCTGGCTCTCTGCTTGCTCACAGCACTGCTGTCATGACCAGTTTCTTACCTTTTCTCTCTGGCTCTTTCCAACTCTTTGTCCACTAACACATCTCGAGTTCCAGCATGTCCTGCCCTCAGCCCGCCTTCGAGTTCCACCTGGGACAGGGGGAATCCATTGGCTAGCCTCATTTCGCTGTTGGGTGTGTGTTAGTTTTCTTGAAAAATATACCTATGCTACAAGGGATGGAGGGAGCCTCACTCCTGGCTCTGTCCTCTAGAATGTCCATACCCAGACCCCGGGAATTGTCTGAAAAGTGTCGTCAGCCACATTTTATTGTGTACCTGGTCTTTCCCAGGACATCTCCCCTGGAAGGGAGCCCAGTTTCTTTGCCTCTAGCCCAATTATGGCAAGGCCTGGGGAGATTCCCTCCTTAGAGTTTCTTTGTTGGTGGGAAATCCTTTCTGTTCTCCTAGGCAGTAACCTGGAAGCACAGGCACCCTGGGGGATGAGAAGGTCGGCTCAGGAATGTCAGGATGGTATTGGGCCATGCATCTCCTGAGACCTTCAGGGATCTGGGGACGCCTGGGGGTAGGAGTTTAAACCCATCTTGGAACAGCAGGCCAGTGACCTGGGACACCTGGCACCAGTACTGAAAATCTCCCTTTTTCTTTTTCTCTCCTTTAGAAATGAGTGGTGCTTCCAGTATTCCAGCTGACGGTCCCTTGGGCCATCCACTACAAAAGTGGGATAGGCTCCTCACCACAGAACTAAAAAGAAAAAACTTATTTTCTACTGCAATACTGCCTGGCCACAATATCACCTGGAGGATGGCCAGCATTGGCCCATGTAGGGGATAGTCAACGATAACCCTATCTTCCATTTAGATCTCTTTTGTAAAAGGAAAGGAAAGTGGCAGGAAATTCCTTATGTACAGCTTTTTATGGCTTGCTTTATACCCATGAAGGCTCTTGCAAATTATGTTATGCCCAGCAGAACTGTCAGGAACTCCCTCCTCATGACCTTTCTTTGAGCAAGGAGGCACATCTCGTCACCGACACTCTGTACTGGTGAGTCACAGCTATTAACTGGGAGGCTTAGCCACATGTTTTCACTTTTCTTCTTGCTTCGCTTCTGTGTCTCTAGGAATCTGGGTACTTTTCCCTACATCATGTAGGAGTCCAATGGAAGTCAAATCAAGTCCCCCCGTTTCTCTCTCTCTCTTTCTCTCTCTCTCTCTGTCTCTCTCTCTCTCTCTGTCTCTCTCTCTCTCTCCTCTCTCAGCTCTCTGAGACTTCCCCACACTGTCTCCTTTCCTTCTTGCTGGGGACTCAGACCCTCCTGGTGAATCTGCTCCTCTTTTCACCTCTTCCACTGAAGTCTTCTCCCGGCCTCCATGAGAATCTCCCTCTTTCTCCTCTGTCTGGCTTTCGATGCCTTCTGAAACATTCCATCTTCTGTAACACAGGATTCCGGGCTAAGGATTCTTGTACCAAACAAAGTGTTCTTAATATTCTAGGGAGTCACCTGTGGCCTATGCTCGTGGGAATTGAGTATTTTCCAACAGGAATGTCTCCTCTCCAGGCCTTGATGGTTTAGTCCCTATCGAGACACTTTGTGGCCAAATATAAAGCTTCCCTTCTGGAGCACGCTGGCTCTTTAGCCCTCAGGAAACAGGAAACGTAGCGGACGAAGGTATTCCTGAAGCGTTGTCCGAGACTTCTCTCAGGTGGGGCGAGCGCCCCCACCTCGGGGGTGTAGGTCTAGACATCTCCTGGGGAGGATCATCTGGGGATGTTGGATGCCATGTGGTCACACCAGTGCTAGTGAGGCTCCTCGGTTTCCTTTTCCAGGGAAAATGGGAAATGCCAACAGTCAATATAAGCTCATTGATAGGGGAGCATAGCCCTCCAATGGGACTCTCAAAAAGACAAGGCAAGTAGTCAGAAATTCCCTATGTTTATGGCTCTTAATCAAAACAAGGACCTGAAAATGACTTGTCACTCATGTTATGCCCACATCTCAATGTCTGTTAGAAAAGAAGTTCTTAATGATCCCCTTTGGTGGGAACCCAAGACCCAGGCCTCTCCCTGACACTCTGTGCAATCCAAAAAGCACACAGCAGCCTGCGTGACCTAAGTCAGCTAACGTTTAAGGCAGCCTCCCTAAGGAATGAGGGATGGTCAGTGTAAGCTGGGCACCAGGCTCTCCTCTGGGTAGGACATTAGCCCTTGCTTGCTCTTCTCCAGAGTGCTTGTGGCATTGTCTGACACTCTGAGGAGAGTTAATGTGTCAGTTTGAATGTATTATGTCCCCCAAATGCCATTATCTTTGGTGTAATCTTGTGTGGGCAGACCTATCAGTGTTAATCAGATTGTAATTCTTTGAGTGTTTCCATGGAGATGTGCCCCACCTAACTGTAGGTGATAACTCTGATGAGATAATTTCTATGGAGGCATGGCCCCACCCATTTAGGGGGGGCCTTGATTAGTGGAGCCACATAAATGAGCTGACAAACAGAAGGAACTCAGTGAAGCTGAGAGTAAACTTTTGAAGAGGAGCTACAGCCAAGAGGGACACTTTGAAGAAAGCACAGGAGCTGCAGATGAGAGACAGTTTGAATACAGCCATTGAAAGCAGACTCTTGCTCTGGAGAAGCTAAGAGAGGACAAATGCCCAAGAGCAACTAAGAGTGACATTTTTGAGGAGCTGAAGCCTGGAAAGGAACGTCCTTGGAGAAAGCCATTTTGAAACCAGAACTTTGGAGCAGATGCCAGCCACATGCCTTCCCAGCTAACAGAGGTTTTCCGGACACCATTGGCCATCCTCCAGTGAAGGTACCTGATTGTTGATGTGTTACCTTGGACACTTTATGGCCTTAAGACTGTAACTGTGTGACCAAATAAACACCCTTTTATAAAAGCCAATCCATCTCTGGTGTTTTGCATTCTGGCAGCATTAGCCAACTAGAACAGTTAATCTTTCCCCTATGTCAAAACACCTCGCCCCTTCATGTACCTCTGTCCTCATACTCTTTGGAATGTCTTTGTTTCAGGCACCTATAACTGGCCTTGCTAATTCCCACCTAATTGCAGAGTACTTCACCCTGAACTCTGATCTGGCCACCGCCACCAGAGCAGCTTGCCTGACTTCCTGCTTCACTCGTGTAAGTCCCCATAGTGAAGTTTAAATCATGCTCCGTTCCTGGTGTGTTCCTTGGCCCTCCTACCAGGCCATCCCCTGCAGGCCAGAACACCTTTTAAAACTTGTTTGCAAGTTTTAAAAGGTGTTTATCCAGTGTATGGATGGATGAGTGGAAAAATGGGGACAAAAACTAAATGAAAAATAGGGTGGGATGGGGGGGGATGGTTTGGGTGTTCTTTTTTTTTATTTTTTAGTCTTATTCTGATTCTTTCTGGTATAAGGAAAATGTTCAAAAATAGATTGGGGTGATGAATACACAACTATATAATGGTACTGTGAACAGTTGATTGTATACCATGGAGGATTGTGTGTGAATATATCTCAATAAAAAAGGCATGAAGAAAACATACCACCAAGCCAGTTAATTGTAACAAGCTAAAGGAGACCACTCAGGAGAAAGAGGGAAACCCGGCCCAGTTCCAGGCAAGGCTGGTGGAGGCTCTTAAAAGTATACCTATGTCAGCCCAGGCTCATTTCATGAGCCAGTCTGCCCGATATTCGGAGAAAGCTGCAAAAGCTCTTAGTGGCAATCCTGGGCCCCCAAGTGTCTTGAAGACTGCACACAGCAGTTTGCTTGACCTAGGACAGTTAATGTTTGACCTACTCTCCTTGTCTAAATATAATCTATAACCACCTCCTCCCTGAGACTCCCTGAGATACTGTTATCTACAAGATGATCTATAATCCTCCCCTCCTCCCTGTTGATTACAATCAATCCCTCCCTGTGTTGCAAGCCCACCTTATGCTCTCATGCCCATTGGAAGGTCGAGCCCCTATAACCAGCTTATTTGGCCCCCTCCCCCCTCAAAGTGCTGGAGTATCTTCACGTTGAGCTCTGAACCCGCCGCCATTCAGAGAAGCTCCTGAATTCAGGGCAACGTGACTCAACTTCCCCATCCTGTAGGTAAGCCCTATAATAAAAGCTCATGTCTCAGAACGTGTCCGGTGCTTTCTTTAGACCTTTGGCTACAGAAGCCCTCTTGGGCCGTGACACTGTCCATGGGGCTACAAACTCCCACTAACGATCGGTCAAAAACCACCTTTTTATCTTTGACAGTCAGGACAAGGCCAATGAGGAGGAGAAGGCAAAGGGAGGCAAGCAGACCAGAGAGCAGGCCCAGTTTCTCCATCCCTGTCCCTCAAGGTCACCCGAACCTGGCTCCCAGCCTCGAGGGCCTGCCTTCCACTGTAGGTCAGGAGGCTACTGGCAGACAGAGTGCCAGAAACCTCGAGACAACCCTCGACCTCCAGACCCACCAGGGCCTTGCCCCCGGTGCTACCACCATGGGCATTGGGTGCAGGGACTGCAGCGTCTCCCGAAGTGGGGGCAGGACAGCCCCTCTGAAGGTGCCCAAGGGTGTGTATGGCTCTGCTGACTTCACATCCAACCATCAACCTAGAGGAGCCCCAGGTGACACTTGATGAGGCAGGTAAGATTATTAATTTCTTAATTAACCCTGGAGCCACTATGTCCTGAACTGCCACGCTGGGCTACCTCCACTTGGACTTGCCTAGTTAGGGGAGTTAATAGTAAGGCTAGAACTTAGAACCTTCACTACCCCTCTCCTTTGTAAACAAAAACATTCTAGGTGTTCTTGCTTCCTGAATGCCCCCACTCCCTTTCTAGGGAGTGACCCCCTGGAGGCCACCCTAGAGACTAGTAAACCCTGCTAGTGTTAACCCCTTGTTTGCCCCGAGGCCTTTACTAAATCAAGGCTTCTTAGCATCCCAAAGAAGATACTTAAGCAAATAAACCCGTCTGTAGGGAATGAAGGCATCCCAGGGGTAGCCCTCCAAATAGCCCATTTGCATTCAGGTTTTCAGTCTTAGATCTTAAAAATGCATTTTTTGTATCCCTCTTCACTGGCTCTCAATACCTATATACTTTTGAATAGCAGGGACTTGCAGATTCCTGATTCCCGCCCTGCTCGCTTAGTGCTGTCCCGAAGGTTTCAAAATAATCCCCGTATCTTTAGCAGCAGCCCTTACTGACTTCCAACTACCTCAGAGCACAGTCTTGCAAAATGTTAATTTTGTGAACTAACATAGTCCTAGTATGAAAGTGAATTTTGTAAGAAGGTTAAGAATGTTAATTTTGTGGTCATCACTGACTACAAGCCCTGGAAGGAAAGGGAAAGTTGCAGAAAGCTTGGGAAAGTGAATTTTATAGTCTTTGCTGACTAGAAGTCCTGATGTGTAACCAAGAAGTTAGGATTTAAGTGATGATTATGACTACTGAATCATCATGTAAATATTCCTTTTTTTTTTTTTCTTTCTGGTACATGAGAGAGAGAAAAATACCTGAAATCTCTGAATTCAGCTGCCCTGATATCTGATAATGATTGTAAAAGCCCTTATCTTTTGCCTTTGTGATTTTAAGAGTTTGTTACACCCTTTATAGCCTCTTTTTCTCGAAGTAACTTGTAAGGGCAAAGGCTAAGGGAAGGACTTGAGTCAGCCATTAAGTGGTTCCAGCCCCAGTTTCATGCCTTTATGTTTTTAAATCATTTCTGCTTGCACTTTGCTATTGAAATAACGCCGTCTCCTTTCCTTTCTGCTTAAACTTGGTATTTGAAATTGTAATGACTTCATCTCCCCTTGGTAGAGTTCATAAAAACCTTGAACCCCCTAAACTTGGGGAGACAGATTTTTGGGGGCTGTCAGGCCATCTGCTCCTGGCACCTAGCAATAAACCATGACTCTCTTTGAAACCTCAGTGGCGTCTCAGAATTGGTCACTTGGGTCATCAGGCAAAGAATTCACCACATATGTCCGCTATCAGATGTGGAGAGTTTGGGAATGTAGATTTTGTTTGTAGTCTTTGCTGACTGAAAGCCCCAAATAGACATGGAGAGCTATCAGAAGTTTGTGAAAGTGAATTTTGCTTATTGTAATCAATGCTGACTAAACTTAATAAGCTTGTCTAAGGGAGTACAGTGTTATTCTTAGATAAAATGGCTAGTTTCGATATGTAAGACAAAACCTGAATGAATATGTTTTCTCTCTGTTAAAGTAATGTAAATTGTCGGTCTGCTCTTAATGAAAAGTTATACAAAGTTTTTCTTAACCATCTGAGTACTATGTCTAAAAGACAAAGATTTTGTATCATATCAAACTAATATCTGTTCCAACCCAGCTTAGCCCCAAGATTGAAGAACACACCAGGCAAGGAGTTGGACATGAGTTTGATGGGACTTACTGACCGGAGATAATTCTTCTTGGTGGCGGCTGGCCAAGGAGAGATGGAAGTCAGCACCCTGCAAAGAGTGGGGAGGGGGGTGCCAGGGGTCGGTTTATAAGGATTAGAACAAAGATGTTTCATAGGGTGTGTCTTGTGACACAGGGTGTGGAGATTTTATTACCAACAGTGATCAGGGGAAGGGGCTTTCGATGCTTTGTTTATGAAACATTCCCTCCACCCGTGGGGAGGTCTGATGACCTTTAATTTCTGTCCCAGTCAAGCAGATGGCTACGTGAAATAACTCCCTTTCACTACGGAAGGGAGGAGTCCTGGGCCCTGGGTCCCCACAATTTCCTTGTTAGTGTTTATGCTAACCCTACCATCCTTTATTTCAGAAAAGAAGTCTTCTCACTCTTAAAATCATTAAAGGATTTTTTCTTTCACCTTGTAAAAGTGAGGTACTAAAATAATTTAACATGTTACTTAGAAAGTGTTTAGGAAATTACAATAATTAAAAGAAATTTTCTATCCTTCTGTTAAGCTACATTTGTGTAAGTGAAATGTTATTCATGTATTTAAATATCATATAAAATTCCTAAAGATTTGACAATGCTCACTGTCCATGTTATACCCTAATACTGAGTCATGGTTTCAGTCTTTAAAAAGTCACAAATCATAAAAACAACCAAATTTGCTTATCGGTTATATCACTTTGCTCTAAAGGTTCTCTAAATTACATTGATCAGCTGTAAGTCACAACTTCACCGTGTTAGAAACAAGCATTATACCTTAAAAGTGCTCACCCGGTTGTGGAGGAGAAAAGAATTTATTCATGATCTTGCAAGAATGGACGCACAGCCAGAAATGTGGCAGGTGGGCCAATAAAGAAACATGGCGATAGTTATATCCTACACCTAATATGTAAGTCCCTCCCCCGTTTCCCCATTGGCTGGGTACACCAGCGGTTACAGCCTATCTGAGAGAGCTAAGCAGCCCACCTTTGAGATTTTGAATTGCACAGCCTATCCCAGAGAGCTCATCCACTTTAAATTTCCCGCTGAGAGTTTGGCCTTTGATTACAGCTAGCACCAACTCTGGAATTATATCAGGGGCTCTCTCCCTCCCTTTAATTGCGGAGCCTGTTTGAGCCAGTCTAGTTTAGTTTCCATTTTCCCTACTCCACGTGCCTTTGTGTGAAAGCTAAACTTAACCCTTTCTTACAACCATCAACAAAAAGGACTTTAGAAATAAAGCAAGTCAAAGATATAAATTAATTAACAACTCTAGTAAATGTGTGAAGGTGAAACAAAACAAAACTTCCAATATAAAACAACTGTCAAATGTTTTTATTTCTAAAACTAGCTTCACTTAAAATGCTTCAGATGTGGTCTATCTCTCCAAGCCAAACTCTGCAAATAAACTCATTACCTTCCCCCCTACATGGAAAATGACTTCCAGGGGTGTAAATCTCCCTAGCAATGAGATATGACTCCCAGGGTGAGCCTAGCCCTTCCTTGCATTGTTGAATTAGTTAACCAAAATAAAAGGAAAAAAATTTCAGTGGTAAAAATATTTCAAATAGAGTCAAGAAGTGATTCTAGAAGTTCTTCTTATCCAAATTTTATCCAAATATTGCAAACTGCCCAAATATTGCAAACTGCCAAATACTGCAAACTGTAATTTAGAGAACCCTTAGAGCAAAGTGGTATAACCGATAAGTGAATTTGGTTGTTTCTACGATTTGTGGCTTCTTAAAGAGTGAAACCATGACTCAGTATTGGAGCTAAGCTCCAACCAACAGTGCTCCTGAAAATTCTAAAAAACACCTTGCACTCCATCTTCCTCCTGCTTCTGTTCAAACCGAGTATACCCAAATTTCTCACCCAGGTTGTTTTTCCCAGATTACATGGCTTTCACAACGGCCTCCTCCCTGCCCCAGTCCACTCTCTTGGGTTCTTCCCTTCTGGGACCTCTAATCCTCTACTCGTCCTCCTCTTACACACTGTGCATCTTTCACCTTCTTATCAAATTTGTCTCCACCAGGTTACAAGCCTTCCACAACAAACCCCTGCTGACTTGTGGGTTCATCGCCCCCCCGCCCGCAACACCAAGGGAGGGGCTCCCCTTCCCAACTCATCTAGAGTAGCCAGAGAGCTCTACACCCTGTCAGGCAGGGGCTACAAACCATCGCAGCAGGAAGAAGTTCCAGCAGATAGACCGTCACCCTTCAGCCATCTCCTAAGAATAAAGGTGTACAACTCTCTCAGGGAGAAGTTGAGGCAGGTTAGATGCAGGAAAAGGCCTGAGGCAGGGCAGAGGCATCTGAAGATAACAGTCAAGTCCCAGAACCAGGGGCCGTTGAGCAAATGTTACTTAAGATGAAAATTAACAAGAATGGCAAAAACAAGGTGAGGGAATGGAAAATTCTAGTCCCTACGCCTTACTCACGGCTTGTCCATAAAAACCCATGTGCCATCCTAAAGTAATTTGGGTGGAGAATAAAAATATATATTCAGGGCCCCTCTGAAGAGCTGGAGGAGAATGCAGAGGTGTTGGATTTCTTCGCCTGGATTGTTGCTGATGTTCTCACAAACATTGGGGACTGACGGCTTGTCATGCTGAGCCATGTGTCTTGGGACTGGCCCCTATGAAGCTTGTTGCTGCAAGGACAGGCTAAACCTGCCTATGATTGTGCCTAAGAGCTTCCTCCCGGGTGCCTCTTTGTTGTTCAGATGTAGCCTCTCTCTCTAGCTAAGCCACCTTGGTGGGTGATCTTGCTGCCCTCCCCCCTACGTGGGATCTGACTCCCAGGGTGTAAATCTCCCTGGCAACGCAGGATATGACTCCCAGGGATGAATCTGGACTCAGCATCATGGGATTGAGAACATCTTCTTGACTGAAAGGGGGATGCAAAATGAAACGAAATAAAGTTTCAGTGGCTGAGAGATTCCAAATGGAGTCGAGAGGTCAGTCTGGTGGATATTCCTATGCACTATATAGATAACATTTTTAGTTTTTAATATATTGGAATAGCTAGAAGTAAATACCTGAAACTACTAAACTCCAACCCAATAGCCTTGACTCTTGAAGATGATTGTGTAAGTAACAATGTAGCTTACAAAGGATAGACAGTGTGATTGTGAAAACCCCATGGATCACACTCCCTTTAATCCAGTGTATGGATGAATGAGTAGAAAAATGGGGACAAAACCTAAATGAAACAGAGGGTGGGATGGGGGGTGGGGTGGTGATTTGGGTGTTCTTTTTTTCTTTTTCTTTTTTATTCTGATTCTGATTCTCTCTGGTGTAAGGAAAATGTTCAAAAATAGATTGGGGTGATGAATGCACAACTATAAGATGGTACTGTGAACAGTTGATTGTACATCATGGATGATGCATGGTATGTGAATATATCTGAATAAAACTGAAAACAAACAAACAAAAAACCCATGTGCCAAACAACTTGGCACGTGTCTGTCCCTTGAGCATGCTGGCGCTCACTTCTCAAGCTGGTACTCTCTTTTTCTTTTCAATAAAACAATCGCTTGGTTATACCTGCTCGTCTCATCCTCGAATTCCTTCTTGCAACGAGACACCAAACCTGGAACGTAGCTCTGGTAACACATGGGCCCAATTGTGTGTGTGAGCGGGGGGAAGAAGGTCAGAGTTTTCCCAAAATCTCTAATGCCAAGAAATCCTTATTAAAAGCAGATTCGCACAAAAATTGGATGAAGAATAGGGTGGGATGGAGGGGATGGAAAGATTTAAGTGTTCTTTTTTGCTTTTATTCTTATTTTGGAGTAAGGAAAAGTTTCAAAAATTGATTCTGGTGATGAACGCACAACACACAAAATTGATTCTGTATGATGGTGCTGTGAATGATTGTACACTGTGGATGACTGTAAGGTGTGTGTATATAGCTCAATAAAACTGTATTTTTTAAAAAAGGTAAATGAACAATGGGGGCAGGAGGGGAATGGGATGTTTTGTATGTTCTTTTTTTATTTTAATTTTAATTTTATTTTTTGGAGTAATGAAAATGTTCAAAGTTTGATTGTGGTGATGAATGCACGACTATATGACGATACTGTGAACAACTGTGCACTTCGAATGATTGTAGGTTATGTGATTATCTCAATACAATTGCATAAAAAACCCTAAACTGACAAACATACAAACAAAAAGCAGATTCCCAGGCCCGAGCCCTGGAGATCCAGAGCATCTGGAGTGAGGTCTGGAATCTGCATTTTAACAAGCAGCCTCAGGTTTCAGAGCCACTGAAGAGCCCTGCAGTTCCCTCAGGCTCTTGCTCACACCCCGGATTCCCTAAACTGCCACTGCAGAGGGCTCTCCGGGTGTATGTGGAGAGAGGATGCCTTGTCCTGGGGTGTGCCTGCCAGGGTCCCAGTCTGCAGGGCCCTGGCTTCTGCATCTTTAGCCCTCTGCCCTGGACGGGTCAGGAGGGGGAAGTGGAGGGACCCCTAGATGGCAGGAGCTATTTCTCAAGGGCACCACCAACCTGTTGCCTGAGGACAGTTTGGTTGCAAATGGGGTTTTCTAAGCGGGGGTTTCCCATCTCCCCACCCCCCCAACAGAGCCCCAACTCAGAAGACACCAACGGCTGCTGATTATCAGAAGCATAGGAAAAAGCCCCTAAATGTTCTGCAACTGTCTCTCAGCCCCATCTCACACATACCCCATCCATATTCTGGGGGACCCTAAGGGCTGACATTTTTCTGTGATCAGAGTTGTGGCCGGAAGAGCCAACGGGCCTTTCTAGAAACCTGGGGCCTCAGTGGTTTGGATCCTTAGAATTGAAAGGGTGGTATATCCCCACCCCCACCCCACCTGAGTCAGAGTCTGCATTTTTAACAAGCCCCCATGCTATTCATGTGAAAGTTCTGGTTCTCTAGTTTGACTGTCCAACACCTGGAGAAATTAAGAAAACACTGATGCCTGCTCCCAACCCCAGAGTCTGATTTAATTGGTCTGGGGTGTGGCTTGGGCTCTGGGGATTTTAGAAGCTTCCCGAATTACAGGAAAGTTTGAGAAACACTTAAAAAAAGTGTTGGACCCTAAAAGTGGCATTTCCTCCTCACACACCTGGGAGAACCTTTTCAGGGTTAGCTTAGGGAATGAGGGGCAGGGAGCTGGGGTGGGCAGAAAGCCCCAGAAAAGCCCAGCCCAGAGATCAGAGATAAAGCAGCTCCTTGTGGCTCTACTCCCCCTCCTGCCCCACCCCAGTCAGGCCACCCCTGCCGACGCCCTCAAGGGTGAATTGTGGAAGGACCTCGCAGCCCACCTGCCTGCTCAGGATCACCAAGGCTGGGGGACCTGTCCCCTGTGGTGGAGGGCAAAGGGCAGAACTAGGGGCCTTGACATCTGGACTCTTGGCCCTCTGCCCCTGGGTGGGTGGGTGGGGGTAGGGGTTGAGTTGGAGGACAGGACAGGGAGGAGAGGGGAGCTATCATGTCCTGGGGGAAATAACCCTCACGTGGCAAGTCTTTCCTTGGAGATACTGGAAAGGCTTTTACATTGGGAAGGACTTCTACTACTGCTAATTATCATCATCACCACCATCGTCATCATATTTATTTTGTGCTCGTTATCTGCCTGGACCGCTGATGCTTGCACGATCTCAACTTCAACAGTGGCTCTGAACCTGGCTGCAGAAGATTCACTGGGGCTGCCGATTAAATGCAGATTCCGGGGCCCCCTTCCAGACCTAGGAATCTCCAGGGCCCGAGTCGGGGAATCTGCTTTCAACAGGGGCGCTGGGGAATTCTTGGGTTCAGAGATTTGGGGGAAACAACGTCCTTCTCCAAATCCTGAATGAGGCTGCCCAACACTGACATTCATCCATTCATTCGTTCACTCACTCACTCGACATTGATGGACACCCACGGCATTCACTGATCCTCCCCGGATCACCGTCCACTGTCAGCCACGTCCACCTATGAGCCCGCATCGCCCCCTCCCTGACGGCCCTAGTCCTCGCCCCCTGACCCTTCGCTCGGGGACTTGGCTTTCTCTCCGGGCCCGCTCCCCCCGCCGCCTCATTGGCTAGTCCCCAGCGAGCCCCCCCGCCCAAGCCCCGCCCCCCGCCGGGAGCCGAGCCCCCCTCCCCTCCGCTCCCGCGACTGCGCTCTGTGCCCAGCGCGCCCCGCCCCCATTTGCCACCTGCGCGGAGGCGGCCCCGCGGGCGCAGGCTCCGAGCCCACCCTGTGCGCTGCCCGCCCGGCCTCCGAGCCCTGTGCGCAGAGAAGGGGAGCTGGAGCCTGGGGCCTGGGCTCCAGGTGCGCCCCGGGGAGGATGAAGCAGGTAGGGCTGCGGGGATGCGGGGCTGGGAGGGTGGCGGCGAGGATGGGAGGGGCCGGAGGAGGGGCTGGGAGAACCGCGAGGATGGAGGATGCGCCCACCCCTGAGGCCTGGGCTGGGCTGGACCCCGCGTGGGGTCTGCCGGAGACCGGCTGGGACTGGTCAGGAGGGTGGAGAAGGCCTCGGGTCGCGGCAGGTGGGGATGGGGAGTGGGGTGTGCAGCGGCTGTTCTACCACCTGCCTTTGGTGTCCGTCCCACCCCCCAGGCCCTGGTGGACGATACCGAGGATGTGTCCCTGGACTTTGGCAACGAAGATGAGCTGGCGTTTAGGAAAGCCAAGATCAGGTACTTCGGTCCCAGGCTTTTGGGCAAGCATTCCATTCATTCGTTCATTCAAAAATGTATTGAGTACCTATCGTGTACCAGACATGGGGCAAGGGACACAGCAAGGTGAACAGATCAGATAAGATCCTTGCCCTCCCGGAGTCCCCAGCTTGCTGGGGAGACTGACCTTGAAAAGGCAAACAGAGACATTAACAAGAGAACTACAGAGTCTGAGAAAGGCTGGGAAGAAAATGAACAGGGTGATGGAAGAGAAAGTCACTGGGGAGGGCCGCTTGCCTCAGGGCAGCCAGGGAGGGCCCCTCTGAGGAGGTCATGTTTGAGCTGAGACCCAAATGATGGAGAAGCAGCCAGCCATGGGAGACTCTGGGGGGAGAGTGTTCCAAACAGAAGGAACTGCAAGTGCAAAGGCCCTGGGGCTGTTTTGGAAGGTCAGAGAACAGCCACTGTACCTGGGGGGTAGTGAGTGGGGGAGAGGGGTATACAGGAGGCTGGAGAGTTGGACAAAGGCTGGAACTCCTGTTTTAAACCCTGCTTCAGCTCCAGACGGACAGACATAGTGTCCTGGGGTAAATCTGCCTGCCTGAGACTCAGCATCCCAGAAGGTGGCAGGACTAAGGAGGAGTGACCCCTAAACTCAGTTGCCAATGACACGGGGTGCTGTCACGCCAGCTTACCCGGTAGGTACTGCAGCATCTCTCGTTTTAGCCTCTGATGGCACAGTTACTATCCCTTGTAATTCCTTACAAGGAACCCCAGGCTGAAAACGACCATGATTGTCTCTAAGAAAAGGCTCTGTATAAGAATTGGAATCTGGGATAAAGAATGTTATAGAGCATCTAAGCTCATTTATTTGTTTACGAAGTCTGAATTGAGTATCGCTGGAATACCCGACTTGGGGCCGGTGGCTGGGGACACACAGTGTGCGTGACACAACCCCTGCCTTTTGGAGTTGCTGGGTTGAGAGTAGGGGTACTTGACATTTTGGGCTGGAAAATTCTTTGCTTTGGGGATGTTGTCCTGTGCATTGTAGGACATTTAGCAGCATCTCTGGCATCTGCGCACAAGATGCCAGTAGCACACACACACACCCTCCTCTGAGTTGTGACAACCAAAAGTGTCTCCAGACATTGCCTGATGACCCCCTGAATGATGAAATCACCCAGGGTTCAGAACCACTGATGTAAGTGGGTGGGTTGGGGGACAGGCAGGCCAACAGCTGTTAAAACTGGTGCTTTAGATGCTGTGTGACAGGCTGGACACCCACCCTGGTCAGGGGAGACTCCCTGAGGAGGTGACAAGCTAAGCTGAGACCTGGAGGATGGGGAGGAGTTGGTGAGGAAGAGAAGGGGTGGGAGGTGAGGTCATGAGTTTAGGGAGTTGAGAGTGCTTCAATGTGGTTCAAGATCAGGGATGCTGGAGAGTGGCCGGAGCAGGGGATAGCTGGGGCCAGACCCCAAATGGCTTAAGGCCAAGTTCTGGGGCTGTGCCATCCACTAGAACTTTCTGCAAGGGTGGAAATGTACCATATCTGTGCTGTCCAATATGGTAGCCTGTAGTCATATGAGGCTACTGAGCACTTGAAATGTGGCTAGTGCAACTGAGGAACTGAAACATAATTTTGTTTAATTTTAAGTAATTTAAATGCAAGTGGCTATTATATTGGACAGTGCAGTTCTAGAGCTTGGGCTTTGTTTTTCAGGGCAGTGGGTCACCGCTGAAGGGCATTGCACAGGGCAGTGAAAGTGATGTGATCAGAACTGCAGCATGGAGTGTGGATTGGAGGGGCAGAGTGGAAGCAGGGAGCAGAAACTGGAAGCTTGGACCAGGGCAGGGGCAGTGATGATGGAGAAGTGGAAGGGTCCAGGGGCACACGGTGGGAGTAGTATCAGCCAGCCCTGGTGATGGATAGGAGGTGGGGTGGGATGCTGGTTTGTATATATTATGTCCCCCAGAAAAAGCCATATTCTTTAATGCAATCTTGTGGGGGCAGATGTATTAGTGTGGATTAGGTTGGAATTCTTTGAATGTTTCGGTGGAGATGTGACCCACCCAACTGTAGGTGATAAGTCTGATTAGATAATTTCCATGGAGGTGTGGCCCCGCCCATTCAGCATGGGCCTTGATTAGTTCACTGGAGCACTATATAAGCTCAGACAGAAGGCGCGAGCTTGCTACAGCCAAGCGGGACACTTTGAAGAATGCACAGGAGCTGAGAGAGAAGCTGCAGATGAGACATTTTGAAGACAGCTGTTGAAAGCAGACTCTTGTGCTGGAGAAGCTAAGAGAGGACAAACGCCCCAGGAGCAACTGAGAGTGACAGTTTGAAGAGGAGCTGTAGCCCTGAGAGGAACATCCTGGGAGAAAGCCATTTTGAAACCAGAACTTGGAGCAGATGCCAGCCACGTGCCTTCCCAGCTAACAGAGGTTTTCCAGACACCATTGACCATCCTCCAGTGAAGGTACCCGATTGTTGATGCGTTACCTTGGACACTTTATGGCCTTAAGACTGTAACCGTGTAACCAAATAAATCTCCTTTTATAAAAGCCAATCCATTTCTGGTGTTTTGCAAAAGGGCAGCATTAGCAAACTGGAACATGTGGGGACACCCAGGCTTCACCCTTGGTGACCCAGCTGAAGGGGCACTTACGGGAGAAAGATGTTGAGTTCAGGATGGTCCTTGTTGAGTGGTGATGGAACGTTCTAGTGGCCAGGTTCGGTGGGCAACCGGGAGGAGAGACCAGGAGCTCATGGAGTCATCTGGGCTGCTTTCGGAGTCCTGGGGGATCCCACCCACCCCAGAATCCTCTGGTGTGCCTAATGCAGATGCCTGGGCCCAGCTCTGGTCCTACTTAACCAGATTCTCAGGGGATGGGCTTGGGACTGTGAATTTAAAATAGCACCCCTGGTTATTCTGATGCTCGGGAATGTAGAGATGTCTCTGAGGTCCTGAGAATAAATGAGCTCACCCAGAAAGCAAGGGTAGAAAGGGAGTTCTTAACTGAGGTTTGTGGATGGGCTTTGGGGGTTCCAGGAACCCTCTTAAAAACCATCTTCTAGGTTTTATGTGTGTGTTTTAGGGAGAGGTTTCAAGTCTTAATTGGATTATCAAATGGGTCCATGATCCAAAAAAGTAAGAACTGCTAGTAGAGGGTGAGAGTTGTTATTTGTCAGTTCCTCCTTCACATGGATTCCAAGATGACTTTGAAGGGAGTGATATTGTGGAAGGGAGCCCTATAATGGGAGCCTGGAATAATGGGGGGCACTTCTCCCTTCACCACTTGCTGGCTTTGTGACTTTGGACAGATCACCTTGCCTTGCTGAGCCTCCATTGACCCATCTGTAAAATGGGGATAACTGTCCTAACCTGACCTCACTGTACAGTTGCTATTAAATTTGTTTGTCCAGTAAATAGATATTCATCATCTACTGGGTGCCAGGCGCTGGGCTAAGCTGTGCAGATAGAGATGTGTCCCTGTGCTTTTTTGTCCCCAGTGCCAGGTCAGCGAGATGCAGTGCTGCTCATGGTGGGGGCTTCTAGGGGAGGGCACCTCGCAGGATCAATAGGGGATGTGATCCCTGCACACTACAGACAGCTGGAAGGAATGCCAGCCACATCGTGTGTGTGTGTGTGTCTGTGTGTGTCTGTGTATGCGTTTTAATTGAGATGTGATCCATATATCGTACAGTTCTCCCTTTTAAAGATACAATTCAGTGGTTTTTAGTATGTTCACAGAGTTGTACAACCATCACTATGTAATTCTATTGTGCTTTAACACTGCAGAAGGAAACCTGTCCCCATTAGCAGTCACTCCCCATCCCTCTTCCCCACAGCCCCCAGCAACCACTAATCTACTTTCTGTCTCTATGGATTTGCATTCTCTGGACGATTCATATATATGGAATCACACAATGTGCCGGTTTGGATGTATTATGTCCCCCAAAATGCCATGATCTTTGATGCACTTTTGTGGGGGCAGACGTATTAGTGTTGATTAGGTTGGAACCTATTGGTTCAGTGTTTCCATGGAGATGTGACTCAATCAGCTGTGGGTGAGAACTTTCATTGGATAATTTCCATGGAGATGTTAAACCACCCATTCAGGGTGGATCTTAATTGAATCACTGGAGTCCTATAAAAGTGTTCACAGTCAGAAGGAGATGCTGCAGCCAAGAGGGATGCTTTGACGAATGCACGGGAGCTGAGAGAGGAGCTGGAACACAACCTGTGATCGGGAGACGCCAGCCATATGCCTTCCCAGGTAACAGACATTTTGCAGACGCCATTGGCCTTCCTTCAGTGAATATATACTTGCTGATGCCATAGCTTAGACATTTTTATGGCCTTAAGTCTGTAACTTTGTAACCAAATAAACCCCCTTTATAAAAGTCAATCCATTTCTGGTATTTTGCATAATGGGCAGCATTAGCAAAGCAGAACACACAGTATGTGGCCTCTGTGCCTGGCTTCTTTCACTCAGCGTGATGTCTTCAAGGTTCATCATGTTGTAGCAGGAACCAGAACTTCATTCCTTTTTAAGGTCACATAATATTCCATTGTGTGTATATACCTCATTTTGTTTCCACTGATGCACATTTGAGTTGTTCCTACTTTTTTGGATACTGATAATAATGCTGCTCTGAGCATTCATGTAAAAGTTCGGGTGTGAATGTATTTTTATTTCTCTTGGGCATGTACCTGGGAGTGGAATTGCTGGGCCGTGCGGCAACTCTGGCCATGCTGTGTTGCAGACCTTCTCTTAGCGAATGGTGTTTGCTTCCAGTGTCTTCAGGAAATAGGAAGAGCCTGGGCTTCAGGTCAGCCAGACCTAGGTTTGGATCTCAATTGCATCCTTTACCAGCCATGTAATTGCACCGCCATGGTGTGTTGATGGGTTCAAGTTGACAGGTGGCCTCACAAGAAGCAATAGGCTTTCGTATAAAACTGCATGTACCCAGCTCCATAGAAGAAGGATGCAAGGCCGGAGATGAAGCAGGGACACAGCGTCTTCACCCCACCGGGCAATCCAGCAACAACCTCCCACAGTCTCTTTTGCTCCGTCACCCACACAGGTGATGGTCAGCTGCCGGGGTGAGAGCCAAAGTACCAGGGAACACCATAAAGCCCAAAAGCTGCAGCCTCTGTTCCCCACCAGTCGTTTCTATGATTCTGTTCACCGGGGCTCGAGGCCTGCTTGCCAACTCACAGCTCCTCCAACCCAGGGGCAGTTCCATGCACAATCAGGCAGGCACAGCAACCCCCACGAACATTACGGTGCTCTGGGAGACCCAGGTCATTCCCAGGCAGGTCTTTAAAAAGTCATGGCACCTCTTGGAACCCCAGTTTTCTCATCTGTAAAATGGGGATGGCATTGGTTTCATCAGAGGATTGTGGAAAAAGGACTAAATGCGATATCGAATGTATGTGACAATCCCGGCAGAGTCCCTGGCATCTCAGATGGCTTAGTAAATGGCACCTAATATTCTGACCATAAATTTGACTTCCGTGTCCTGTCCCTGTGGGCAGGGCTGGAGTGGAGGTGTGTCCTTGGCTGGAACAGGACGTGGCACTGGGGGTTCTCCCTGGAGTTGGAAACTGTCCCTACCATTGAAGATTATGTTTAGGTTTTCAAGGCACTGTCTTCACAAAATCCCTTTGGCCCCAACGTCATGGGTTCCAATGGATTCCCACGCAAAATAGGATGGTCTCCTCCTGCCCAGGCCAGATTTCTTGGATCTGATTTTGGTCTCAATTGTCGGAGTTGATTTGTTAGTGTGACTTGGTCAGCGTTTCATGTCTGGTTCTTATTCAGCCCAGAGGGCATCAAATTGAGAAGAACGCTGTCCCCCTGGTCACAGACACTGCAGGGAGTCATGTGTTAGTGAGGCCAGTCTTAAGACCAAGTTCACCTGTAATAAAATCTACCCCTGCACATCTCTAACCAGCCCAACAAGTAGGGTGATGTTTTGCCTTTCAAGAAGTCTCCCACAGTCAGTTTAACCTCCCACATTGGGTACAAAAGTTGTTCCTTGGACGAGCCCCAGAAGAAATGGCTGGCTGTTTTTTTTTTTTCAGAGAAGTTATACTCAATGAAAAATAATAATAGCGTACACTTAGCTAGCACTTATTAAACACAGGCACTATTCAGTGTTTTACTTATAATAATTCATGTAATCTACATTACAAACGTAGGAGGTAGATGCAGTTATTTTTATCAGTTGCAAGGTTAAAGGGACTTAGGCAAAGAAAGAACTGAGTGACTTGCCCAACGTCACTCAGCTATTAGGTTGCAGGGTGGGGACATGAACCTTTGAATCCGACCCTCGACCCTCGAGTCTGCTATGCGTGGTGGTGGGGTGACGCTCACTCCGTGAAAGCCACTCGTGCTAAGCCCCAGCGTGAGGATGGCAGGTTCACAGCTTCCCTCTTATGCTTCCCTGGGGGTGCCCTCTGTATTTTCATTGTGTAAACAAGGGTGCAGAATTGCCCCAGCTGTTGAGCATAGACCTTCGCCACCTCGGCACCACTTATGTTTTGGGCGGGGTAGTTCTCCGTGCCTTGTAGGATGTTTGGTGGCATCTCCGGCCTCTACACGCTAGGTGCCAGCCTCTCCCCTGCACCCAGTTGTGACAACCCAAAATGTTTCCAGTCATTGCCAAAAGTCCCTGTGGGGACAGCATTGCCTCTGGTTGGGAAACGATGATTTAGATCTCTCTCTCTCTTTTTCTCGTTGGGATTGGGTTTGGGTAAATTAAATTTGCATTTAGGGGAGCTCAGAACACTCCCAAAACCAATGTGATGACATTGGCCCAAGGGGAGCTGGTGATGTGGGTAGCAAGGAAGTGGGGGGCAGTGACGGTGCAGACTGTAGCATGGTGGCTGCCTGCCATTCTGGGAAACAAGCACATCTCCAGTGCTACACATGCACACACACACACACACACACACACACATGCTCAACACACGAAAGCAAAGAAGAATTTTGCTTGTGATTTCAGGAGGTCTGTTCTCCTCAGTGAGCCATGACCCCTCGCCCAGACCCCTGTCCCCAGTGCCTTTGGAAAACACGTCATGTTGTCCCCTGCCCTTCCACACTCCAAAGTCTATTTTTGAAATATAGAAATGTGACAGCAAAGCAGGTCCCACTGCGAGCTGATTGTTTAATTTTAAGGAAGGTCCATGATTACCAAGGAAAATAACCCACAGAATCAGGGAACTAGACAAATTTCAGTTCTCTTTGATTTAGGGCACGACATTACATATTTTGAAATTAACTCCTTACATAGACAGCAGCTTAACTTCCCCTTATTTATATTTCTTGTTAACACGAAATTGCATAAGCCGTGCAGACAATAAATCACAACAGATTTCTGCTGAATTGTGACTCACATGGTCTGAGATGGATTTGGGGACACAGAGGGGACAATGGTTGTGTCCTTGATGTTTGAGATTGGACAGCAGCCTGACTGCATGGGCGCGGGAGCATTTAATCAGCTCATTCACTTATTCCTGGGTATGTCACCCTTGGTGCTGGTGACATTGGGGCCGCATCGTTCTTTGCTGTGGGGCCTGTCCTGTGCTCTGTAGGATGTTGAGCAGCATCCCTGGCCTCTCACCAGATTCCAGAGCAAACCCCTGATTGTGACAACCAAAAATGTTTCCAGACATTGCCAAATGTCCCATGGGGGCACCGTCGCTCCTGGTTGGAACCACTCATTTATTCATTTGCTCAGTCGCTTGCTCAGCAAACCAACAAAAACTTTCAGGGACCCTTGTGTGCCAGGCACTCTTCCAGAGGACACAGGGAATACCAGATAGGGCTCATCCCTGCCCTCATGGAGCTGCCATTTTAATTAGGGAGAAGACAATAAACCTATAAGTAAATATATAAACAAGTGTCTTAGTTTGCTGGGGCTGCTATCACAAATACCACAGACTAGCTCAAACAATAGGAGTTTATTGTCCCCAGTTTGGGGGCTAGAAGTCCAAAATCAGAGTATCTGCCGGCGATGCTTTATCTAAGTCTGTGTGTCCTGTGGGTGGCTTGCTGGCAGTCCATACCTTCACCTCTGCCTCCGCCACGTGACAATCGGTCTCATTCTGTCACCTCCTTACTCCTGCTGCTTAAAGGGTCTTCAGTGATGTTGGATTAAGGCCCACCCTGGTTCTGTTTGGCCTCATTTTAATAAGATCTTCCAAGATCCTTTTTACAAATGAGTTCACACCCCCAGGATTGGGGGTTAGGACTTGAGCATGTCTTTGTGGGGGACATGGTCCAGTCCACAGCAACATAATTTCAGGAGGTGGTAAGTGCTATGAAGGACAATGTGATAAAAGGGGGTCCAAGATCAGGGGACTTCTTTAGATCAGGGAGGAAGTCAGAGAAACCATCTCTGAGGAGACGTCTTTTGAGCTGAGACCTGACTGAGAAGTTGTGAACCAGGGGCGATAGACAGGAGGAAGTTGCCAGGCAGAGGGTTCAGCAAATACAAAGACCCTGAGGTGGGAGGTGTAATCTGGGAGTTGTCAGAACGGGGCCAGGCTGGCTGGCGTGCAGTTAGTGGGAGGCCAGGATGGGGAGACAGAGCTGGCGATGAATGGACCCATGTGACAGGTGCTGGTGGCCTGGCCTGGCCGAACGCCAGGGATGTGCTTGGGAACTTGGCTCGAATTGACTTTTGTCCAAATTCTGCCTCCCCCACCCCTGCATGTCTGGGACTTCTGGGATTGGACAGAGTTGGTTGCAGGCAGTGGGTCCCAGATCCCGGTTGTGGGGTCCAGCTTTGTCAGCATCCCCAGGGGAATGCAAACAAATGAAGAGCCAAAGCTGTGGGTTCTAGGGCTTTATCCATGGAGATGCTGATTCAGTTGTGTTGAGATGGGTGAGAGAAGCTCCCTGCAGTGTGATTCTGGTGTGCCATGAGGAGGGGCTGGGCGTATTTTTCTAGGTTGTCCATTTCTGGATAAATAGGGAATGGTCATGCTGGTTAAAGTCATGTGTGTGTGTGTGTGTGTGTGTGTGTGTGTGTGTGTGTGTGTGTGTGTGTGTGTGTGAGAGATCGCCATCACTGGGGTAGAGTTGAGTGCTGATATATTGATCTGAGCCTAGCCATGTATTCTTGCAAGTGATGCTGATGACATTTCCTTAGTAAAGACCAACTCAATCCAAGGGGAAGCCCTGTGGGGTGGCCCTTCTGGAGTCCTAAGGACATCCTCTTTAAGCAGTTCCTCAGCTTTGTTTCATGGCCGATGGCTCATTAAAAGAGCCAGGCATCCGAGATGACTCAGAATCAGCCACAGATCACATGAATGGATCCTCACCTTCTTGCCTGCGTTGAGATACACATGTATCTCTGTCCTGGATTTTCAAATACTTTAGAATAGAAATTGCCGACTTACAGTCCACAGCCTAATCCAAACTGCAGATACGCTCCCTTAGGCTGGGGTAGGCTTCTGTGTGGATTTGAATTTGAATTTAAAAATTGGGAAACTTCACTTCTTTTGAAAAGGATGGGCTGGAGAGGAGGTGTGGTGCCGGCCCACTCTGGGTGAGGTTTGTGGGTGTCTCTGGGCCCCCGCCCTCACCCGGCCAGCTGACTTATTAACTGGTCTGCCCAGCCCTATACACACGGGAGGCTGCAAACCGCCTGCCCCCACTGGACAGTGGAGAAAAATATTCCAACGTAGCATTTCCACCACGTTCCAGTAGAACCAGTGTTGCAGGAGGCCTTGGGTTGGGTTTGCTCTCTGACGTTGTGGTCTTCTCCTCAAATTTTTGAAGACACCATCAAATGTCTGGGGGTCCTGTTGGTGACAGCCCCGCCTCGGGGTCCAGCAGTTTGTGCGGACGTCCCAGGCCACTTACCCTCATCCCCAGGCTCCTGCACACCCCCTGGCTTTTGGGTACACTACTTTCTCTACCGCATAAATTTGCCCTTTAGATATCTTAAAAAAAATACTTATTTTTCAATTGCGCTATAATTCACATACCAGAAAATTCACCCTTTCAAAGTGTACAAGGCTGTTGGTATATTTACAAGGTTGTGCGACCATCCCCACTATTTAATCCAGGCATTTTCACCCCCCAAAGAAATCCTGTGTCCTTTAGATCTTCCTTATTGCCGCTGAGAAGCATGCCCTGGTCTGAGCCGGTTGCCCCTGTGGGCCCTGCAGCCCCCGACATCACCCAGGCCTGACCGTCCATGGTTGTACCCACCCTTGAGCCTGGTGAATGCCCTGCCCCTGTTGTGGGCCCCTCTCCTGGGACAACGCCTGCAACTAAAGGGAGAGTGCCTGGGACCACAGGGACAGCCGGCAGGCCCCTCGTCACCTCCGTCTGTCTGATTGGACAGGGCCCACACCCCATCATTTGTTGACTCTTTTGGTTTTCACTTGTTCATCCCATAGAATGCTTTTCACATTGTGTTGAAATTGCTTTTTTTCCCGCTACTTTGCCTCTCCCTGGTGACTGTGAATGTCTACGACTTGGTCCATTTTGTTCTTTGCTGTTCACCCAGATCTAGCACAGTGCACAGAAAATGTTAGGTGTGTGGCTTAGTTTCCCAGTTGCTAAAACAAATACCCTGCAATGGGTTGACTCACACATAGGGAATTTACTGGCTCACGGTTTTGCGGTGAGGAGGAGTCTAAAATCAAGGCATCGGCAAGGTGATGCTTTCTCCCCAGGACCGTGGCATTCTGGGGCTGGCTGTCGGCGATCCTGGGTCCTTGGCTTTTCCATCATCTGGCAGTGCACATGGCGGTGTCTTCTCTTTTCTCTTCCCAGATCCGTTGACTTCCAAGGCTCCTGCTTCTCCCCGTGGCTCTCTCCTCATAAAGCCTCCAGTGATAGGATTAAAGCCAACCCCATTCATCTGGGTCAAACCTTAACTAAAATAACATCTTCAAAAGGTCCTGTTTACAACGAGGTCACCCCCAGGAATGGACTAAGATTGGGAACCTGTTTTTTCTGGGGCAGATAATCCAACCCACAACAGTGCTTAAAAAATATTTGTTGCTTTAAGCTCAATTATTAAACGTATATTTTTCTTAAACAATTTTGAGAAATCAGTGAAGAAACATTTATGTGTTGACGACAAAGTTAACTAAATGTCCTTGGATAATTTAAGTGACAGTTTAAATTTAGCATGAGTGATTACTCTGAGTACCCCAAATTAACCAGCAGACAAAAATACATATAGACAGCAATTACAAAACTTAGCACTTTCAGTGTGGTGGGAAGTTTTCACGGTTGATGAAACCCCAGGCTTAAAGAACTGTGAAGTATACAATGACATATGTTAAATTGGAAATGAAATTTGAATTCATGTCCTTAAAAGGATGTAAAAGAATTGTTTTTTCTTCTGAAAGAATTTCGAGAATAGCGCAAAGAACGGATGCGAACCCTCTACCCAGATTCACCAGTTGTTACCACTTTGCTTTCTCTCTGCATTTGTGTGTCTGTATATGTCTTTTCTGAAATGTTTGGCAGTATGTTGTATGTGCTGGGTTTCCTCACCCTAAATGCTTCAATGTGAACTTCTGAAAACAAGGACATTCTCTTATGTAAACAGAGTTCAAGGGTTGGAATTAGGAAATTTATCTCATCTATAGTTCATGTTCCAGTGTCCTTTAAAGTACTTTACACACACACACACACACACACACACACACACACCCCAGTCCAAGATCCAGTCCAGGATTGCCCATTGCATTTCGTTGCCAGGGCTCTTTAGTCTCCTTTAACCTGGAACAGTTCTCAGCCTTTCTTTGTCTTTCGGGACATGGAATTTTGAAGAGTAAAGGACGGTCACTTGGAGAAGTAAGTGCACCTTAACCTGAGCCAGGCTAATGAGTAGAACCAGGTCATGATCTGTGGCCAAAATACTGCCGAAGTGATGTTGTATCCTCAAAGCACATTATTTTTTCGAGCTCTGTCACTACTAAAGGTGGCACAGACATGGCATGTATATGCCCCCACCCCATCTTACCTGCACTCCCAGCCCCCAGATTTTGGTCTTTAATTCTCTTCTCCACTCAAAGGAATCCAGGACTCATTAAAAAGGAACCGATTCCAAGTCAGGCTGGATCTGGAACATCCTTTTGTTGCCAGAAAGCAAGAATAGTTTTTAAAATGTCAAGGACAGTACTAAAAGATGAACCGTTGAACAGAACTCCCTCTGGCCAGGCTGTGATGGTGAATCAGTATTTGCTGAATGAATTAATATTATTTCATTCAGTTCTCCCATTAAATCACTTGTAAGTCAGACTTTACCACTGATGGTCTTTGCTTCTAAGGTGCTGCACATTTTAAGGTACCCTGGTTCAGGTATAGCTCTTGGGGAGTGGGAAATAAATACTGAAGTAAATATTCACAACCTTTAGTGGACACATTTTTTTTTTCTTTTATAAAGGGGGTTTATTTGGTTACAAAGTTATAGTCTTAAGTCCATAAAGTATCCAAGGTAAGGCATCAACAATAGGGTACCTTCACTGGAGAGTGGCAGTGGCGTAGTGGACACATCTTGAAGGAAAAATGGAAGGAAAAAAAAAGGCAAGGAAATGCAGGATTCTCTCACAGTTGAGGAAACTGAATGAATTCTACTTTCTACTTCCAATGCAAAAAAAAGTACCCCAATTTAGAGCAAGTGTGAAAGCACACAAGAATATGGGCTATGGGATCCTTAGTGTCTTCAGCCTCTCTGAAGCTCCAGGTGCCTTCCTGCTGGCTGACGTCTACTTCAGCCTTCTGGCAAGTCTGTCCTTGGCCTTTCTGCTTTTTTCTCTTCCTCAGTTAAATAACTCTGAGTTACCTGTTTGTAAGAGGCAGGTGTAACTGCAGCTGCCTTTGTGGTCTCACCTGGCCTCTTAAAGGAATCCCACCCTCCTTGTCCTTCCTGCCCTTTTGAAACCATCTGACAAAACCTAACATGGGTTATACAGAGTTAAAATTCTTCATCATTGGGGCCTGTATCAGTTAGCTAGTGCCGCATAACAAATCACCCCAAATTTAGTGGCTTCAAAGAATAAACCTTTTTATCTCACACCGTGTCTGAAGGGCAGGGGCTGGGAGCAGCTTAGCTGGGCGGTTCTGGCCCAGGGTCTCAGGAGGGGGCAGTCCAGATGTCGGTCAGAACTGCCGTCACCTGGGGCAGGAGGAGCCGCTTCCACCATGGCTCTCGCACATGGCTGGAGGCTGGAGGCCTCGTTCCTCGCCTCGTGGGCCTCTCCAGAGGGCTCCTCATGGCACGGCAGCTGGCTTCCCCCAGGGAGAGTGAGGGAGAGAGCAAGAGGGAGAGAGCAAGACGGGAGTGCATGTCTTTTATAACCTAATATTGCTAGTGACATATGACCACTTCTGATGTATTCTGTTGGTTACAGTGACCACCCTGGTTCACTGTGGGAGGGGACTCGACAAGAATGACAGTCCCGGGAGGCAGGAGTCACTGGGGCCACCTTGGAGGCCAGCTACTACGGATCCCAACCCAATGAAGGAACAAATGCATGCATGTCTGTAGAGCACCCAGTCTATGCTGGGCTCTGACGCTAGGTGGGTAGGATTATCTCCATCTTGCAGGTGAGGAAACTGGCCCAGAGAGGTTGAGTCACTTGTCCAAGGTAACACAGTAAATGGCAGAACTGAAATTTCTGTAGTCTGTTTCCCTTGCCATTTGAAAAAAAAAAAACACTTGAAAAAAATTATTATGGAGAGTTTCAAACATATACCAAATAGAATAATATAATGAACCCCATATACCCATTTCCAAGTGTTCTGGTTTGCTAATGCTGCCATTCTACAAAACACCGGAAATGGATTGGCTTTTATAAAGGGGGTTTATTTGGTTACACAGTTACAGTCTTAAGGCCATAAAGTGTCCATCAACAGTAGGGTACCTTCACTGGAGAAAGGCCATTGGCATCTGGAAAACCTTGTTAGCTGGGAAGGCACGTGGCTGGCATCTGCTTGCTCCCAGGTTGCATTTCAAAATGGCATTCTACAAAATGTCTCTGTGTCAGCTTCTCAGGGCAAACTCTGGGCTAGTACATCCAAAACATCAGCAAAACTCTGCTTTCAGTGGCTGTCTTCAAAATGTCTCTGTAAGTTGCAGCTCCTCTCTCAGCTCCTCTGTGTTCTTCAGAGTGTCCCTCTTGGCTGTAGCAAAGCATCTGGGCCTGTGTGATTCTTTTTTTTTTTTTTTTTTTCATTTTTATTGAGATTGTTCAGATACCATACAATTATCCAAAGATCCAAAGTGTACAATCACTTGCCCCTGGGTACCCTCATACAGCTGTGCATCCATCGCACTTAATTTTTGTTCAATTTTTAGAAATGTTTCATTACTCCAGACAAGAAGTAAAGTGAAAGATGAAAAAGAAAAAAAGAAAAGGAAACTCTAATCCTCCCCATCCCTAACCAACCCCCCTCAATTGTTGACTCATAGTATTGATATAGTACATTTGTTACTGTTTATGAAAAAATGTTGAAATACTATTAACTGTAGTATATAGTTTGTAATAGGTATATATTTCTTCCCTATATGCCCCTCTATTATTAACTTCTAATTGTATTGTCATACATTTGTTCTGGTTCATGGAAGCGATTTCTAGTATTTGTACAGTTGATCATAGACATTGCCCACCATAGGATTCAGTTTTATACATTTCCATCTTTTGACCTCCAACTTTCCTTCTGGTGACATATATGACTCTGAGCTTCCCCTTTCCACCTCATTCACACACCATTCAGTGCTGTTAGTTATTCTCACATCTTGCTACCAACACCCCTGTTCATTTCCACACATTTAAGTTCATCCTAATTGAACATTCTGCTCATACTAAGCAACCACTCCCCATTCTTAAGCCTCGTCCTATATCTTGGTACCTTATACTTCATGTCTATGAGTTTACATATTATAATTAGTTCCTATCAGTGAGACCCTGCAATAATTGTCCTAATGTGTCTGGCTTATTTCACTCAGTATATTGCCCTAAAGGTTTTGCCATCAACCCATTTTTTTTAATATGGTTTTGTTCACTCACCATACATTCCATCCTAAGTAAATAATCGATGGTTTTCTGCATGGTCATACATTTATGTGTTCACCACCTTCACCACTATCTATATAAGAGCATCTACATTTCTTCCACAAGGCAGGAGGGAGAGTCAAAGAAGGTAGAGAGGCAAAAGACAGAGGAAAAAAAAATGACAGCTAGGAAGCAGCAAAAGGAAAAATAACCTTAAATCAAAGTAGAATAAAGAATCAGACAATACCACCAATGTCAAGTGTCTAACATGCCTCCCCTATCCCCCACTCTTATCTGCATTCACCTTGGTATAACACCTTTGTTACATTAAAGGAAGCATAATACAATGATTCTATTAGTTGCAGTCTCTAGTTTATGCTGATTGCATCCCTCCCCCAGTGCCTCCCCATTTTTAACACCTTGCAACATTGACATTTGCTTGTTCTCCCTTGTAAAAGAACATATTTGTACATTTTATCACAATTGTTGAATACTCTAGATTTCACCAAGTTACACAGTCCCAGTCTTTATCTTTCCTCCTTTCTTGTGGTGTCTCACATGCTCCCCATCTTCCTCTCTCAACCGTATTCATAGTTACCTTTGTTCAGTGTACTTACATTGTTGTGCTACCATCTCCCAAAATTGTGTTCCAAACCACACACTCCGGTCTTCTATCACCCTGTAGTGCTCCCTTTAGTATTTCCTGTAGGGCAGGTGTCTTGTTCACAAAGTCTCTCATTGTCTGTTTGTCAGAAAATATTTTGAGCTCTCCCTCATATTTGAAGGACAGCTTTGCTGGATACAGGATTCTTGGTTGGCGGTTTTTCTCTTTCAGTATCTTAAATATATCACACCACTTCCTTCTTGCCTCCATGGTTTCTGCTGAGAGATCCGCACATAGTCTTATTAAGCTTCCTTTGTATGTAATGGATCGCTTTTCTCTTGCTGCTTTCAGGATTCTCTCTTTGTCTTTGACATTTGATAATCTGATTATTAAGTGTCTTGGCGTAGGCCTATTCATATCTCTTCTGTTTGGAGTACGCTGCGCTTCTTGGATCTGTAATTTTATGTCTTTCATAAGAGATGGGAAATTTTCATTAATTATTTCCTCTATTATTGCTTCTGCCCCCTTTCCCTTCTCTTCTCCTTCTGGGACACCAATGATACATACATTATTGTACTTTGTTTCATCCTTGAGTTCCTGGAGACGTTGCTCATATTTTTTCATCCTTTTCTCCATCTGCTCCTTTGCATGTAGGCTTTCAGGTGTTTTGTTCTCCAGTTCCTGAGTGTTTTCTTCTGCCTCTTGAGATCTGCTGTTGTATGTTTCCATTGTGTCTTTCATCTCTTGTGTTGTGCCTTTCATTTCCATAGATTCTGCTAGTTGTTTTTTTGAACTTTTGATTTTTGCCGTATACATGTCCAGTGCTTCCTTTACAGCCTCTATCTCTTTTGCAATATCTTCTCTAAACTTTTTGAATTGATTTAGCATTAGTTGTTTAAATTCCTGTATCTCAGTTGAAGTGTACGTTTGTTCCTTTGACTGGGCCATAACTTTGTTTTTCTTAGTGTAGGTTGTAATTTTCTGTTGTCTAGGCATGGTTTCCTTGGTTATCCAAATCAGGTTTTCCCAGACCAGAATAGGCTCAGGTCCCAGAGGGAAGAAATATTCAGTATCTGGTTTCCCTGCAGGTGTGTCTTAGAAAATTGCTCCACCCTTTGATGCCTCAGGTCACTGTGCTTTTCTGCCCAGCAGGTGATGCCTGTTAGCCTATAATTCTTGTTTGGTGTGAGGAGGTATGGCCGTGTTCCCCCAGGCTCTGGGGTCTGGTTCTGAATGGAAAGGACCCCACCCCTTTCCTCCTAGAGAAGACAGACCCCTCAGGTGGAGGTCATTAGCATTTCAATGGTCTCACTCTCTGCTTGTGCTGTCTCCACCCTTCTTTGCTTCACAGCCCTGGAAACTGAAAATGACTGGGGCTTTCTCCACTGAGCCAAAAAAGAAACAGATAGTCCCCTTCAGACCCAGTCCAAGGCAACCCTCTGGCTCTCCCAGGTCAGTCGTCACCCAAAGCCTCTGTCTGTTTTTTGGGGATGCGTACCTGTAGTGAGCAGTTCACACTTGCTACTTAAAACCCCAGTTGGAGCTCAGCTGAGCTTTATTTGCTTGCTGGGAGAGAGCTTCTCTCTGGCACCACGAGGCTTTGCAGCTTGGGCTATGGGGGAGGGGGTCTCACAACTTGGTTCCGCAGGTTTTACTTACAGATTTTATGCATTCCTCCCAATTCAGGTTGGTGTATGATGAGTGGATGGTCTCGTTTGTCCCCCTGCAGTTATTCTGGATTATTTACTAGTTGTTTCTGGTTTTTTGTAGTTGTTCCAGGGGGACTACTTAGCTTCCACTCCTCTCTATGCCGCCATCTTGCCCGAGTCTGTGTGGTTCTTTTTAAAGTACTCCAGTGATCCAATTAACACCCACCCTGAATGGGCGGGGTAACACCTCCATGGAAATTATCCAATCAGATGTTTCACTCACAGTTGATTTAGTCATATCTCCATGGAAACAATCAAAGGATTCCAATCTAATTCTCACTAAATACATCTGCCCCACAAGACTGCATCAAAGATAATGTTGTTTTGGGGGAAATAATACATTCAACCGGCACACCAAGCTTCAACAGTTATTTTCATTTACCTCTTCCCGCTGTCCCTGATTATTTTGAAGCAAACCCCAAACATCACATCACTTCAAACAAATATTTTGATATATATCTCTAAAAGATGAGAATTCATTTTAAAAAACATAACCACAGTTCCATTTTCTCACTTTAAAATAATTAACATTTCCTTCATATCACTAAATATCCAGCAATGTCCTAATTCCCTGATTTTTCCCTAAAATTTTTACAGTTTGTTTTATTATAATGGGAATAATGTCCATACACTGCAATTTGTTGCTCTGTATCTCAGGACCTTTTTAATTTACAGGTTCCCCTGCCCTCTCCTCTCTTGTTCTCTTTCTCTTTTCTGTTTTTCCCATTTGTTTGTTGTTCTGTAGACCTGCTCACAGTCTGGATTTTGCTGTGTCCACCCGTCGCATCCTTTAATATTTTCCTTTGTCCCCTGTATTGCTTGTCAACCAGTAGTTAGTCCTCAAGGCTGGAGGGGACCCGGGTGTGAGTTTTTTGAGGGATGTGCTCTTCCATCGGGCTCGTGATACTCAGTGCCTGGATCCTTTAATTCATTGGGGTTGCGACGTGGTGGTGTTCTAATGCTGTCATTCAGTCTTCGTTAGTGAGCTGAAATAACCTAGAGAGGGACACTCCTCCTCACCAAGTATTTAGTTATCCCAAGGTACACTTTGTCGAGAGAAAGGGCTTGGTAAATGCTTGATTCTTGCCATTCATTTTTCAGTTTCTTAGTAATAAGTTAGTTCCTGAGCATCTTCCACAGGTGACCAACAAGGGTTTTTGTTATTGTTTTTGAGGTAACAAAAGAACTCGTAGATTAAGACATTCTTATTGCTACTCAAATTGTCCCATCTTTGGCCACGTTGGCTTCTGAGTCTCCTGACCTGGCTCCGGCAGTCTCCGACAGCTTCCCGGTTATCTGCGATGTCCCGGTGTCCCCGCCTCCCCTGTGCATTTCTTCATCTGGACCCAGAATCGGCCACTTCTCTGCAGAGCCTGCCACTGCCCCTTTGCTCTGTCCCTGGGGCGGGTCTCCTCACCTCTCTGCGTGTCAGGGTCCCCATCTTTTCTTTGGACTCAGTTGTCACAAGGCAGGTGACTGTTACTTTGGGTGTGGCCCATGAACCAGCGGCCTCACCTGGGTGTCCATTAGGAACACAGAGTCTCTACTGTCTCCTGTACCCTCGCTCAGACCCACTGCATTGGAATTTTCATTTTAACAAGAACCCCCTGTGTGATTTGTTTGCTGAGAAGCGTTGCTGGAATGATTACTCCCCGAGACGAATGCATTATTATTACTAATAATATCTGGCATTTATGGGACACTGTGTAATAAGGAATTTGGCCTCCCAAAAGAGGTCTGGCCTTTGTCTGGGTTCCTGAGGGAATGCGATTCGCACAGAGCATGATGTGAGTGGCGCCCCCTGGGGTTGTGCAGTGCAGCAGCCCTCTTAGCATCGTCCCATTTTACAGATGAGGAAATCAGGACCCAGAGAGGTTAAGTAATTGGCCAAGGTCACACAGGACCTCAGTGGTGGAGCCGGGATCTGAATCTGGGCAGTGGAAGTTTAGAGTCTGAATTTGACTTGGGACCCTTAATTCCCTGCCTCGCACACTGTTGCCTTCTTTCTTTCCCAAAGCATGCAGTGAAAACAGGACCTCCTCCCCCCATTTTGTTTTAAAACTCTGGAGCTTTAGCCTGTGAATCTGGTTGAGCCGTCCAGCAGCAGCAGCCGTGCCCAGGGCAAGCGAACCCGCCTGGACACAGACCCTTTTGCAGCCCCAGCAGCGGAGGTGAGGACTTCTCCCCAGGGCCCAGCCCTGGCCCGTCCCACTTTGGTTTTGACACCGAGCCTAACTCCGCGTCCATAGCTGAGATGTCTCTTTAAAATAAAATAAAGAACAGAAACAAGAGGGAAAACCAGTGGCGACCAGAGGGAAGTCTGTTCTTTTCTTCACTTCCACACTTGAGCCTCTATTCTGCTGACCTTTGAATAGAAACTCAGAGCACTTTGTAATCAACTGTCTTCTCAGGCATTCATTCCAGCCATCGTCCTGCCGCCGTTCCCGGGCTCAGCTGCCGGGGGAGCAGGCGGCCAGGCTGTCCTTTGAGCCGGAAGCCCGAGTCCCAAGAACTCCAGAACTAACCTGGAGACTGGGTCCGATGCAGCCCACATGGCTGACGGTGGGCCAGCCCGGGCGCGGGGGTTCCCGAAGGGCTGCCTGGGGTCTCTGCTCTCACAGCCGGGGTCCTGACGTCCTTTTCTGCTCTGTCTCTGGCACTAGAGGAGCCCTCCTCCATCGTGATGTGCCTACGAATCAGTTAGGGGTCTTGTCACAAGGCAGCTTCTGGTCCAGGAGTTCTGGGGTTGGGTCCCCGCCCCTGCCTTTCTAACGAGCTCCCAGGGCAGCGGAGGCTGCTGGTCCCAGCCCACCCTTAGAGCCACGAGGGGCTGCCTATGCAGAGAGATGGCCACCCTCCGTGCATTTCTTCACGGGCCACGTCGTCTTAGCTGTCTACCCCTTGCACTTGGGGGGGTCCTGTCCCTCCCAGCATCTTCGGGGTGGCACAGCCACTGTCAGCAGAGAAAGCCAACTGGGAGTAAGTGGATGTCAGGGCTGAAGAATAGAGCAAAGCCTTACCTACGTTCAACAATGGGGGGAAACATCTGTCCAATAAAGGGCTTCCTGGAAATAATGCATTGGTCAAGGTTTTTTCTCATTTTCACCCTTTCGTGAAACCCTTGAACGACATCAGCCACCAGCACTTGAGGGCATCCTCTGTTCTGGTACTGCAGTGACTTTATCTCACAGAAGCTGTAGACGGTCCGAGGTCAATGTTACTCTCCCATTTTACAGATGAGTAGACGGAGGGTCCACGCACCTAGTGCCTTGGGCAGGGCTGCAAAGCCAGCGAGGATGGAGCGTGAGTGAGCGTCGGGGGCTTTCTGGCTCCCAGGATGGCCAGCTGGCAGCCGGGGCGGGGTGGGCATTTGCAGCTTCCCAAGGGGCGGCTCCTTTTAGGCAGAGGGACTGGCAAGCCCAGAAGAAAGAACCTGCTTTCTGGAATTTTCTTCATGTATCCAGCTGTCATGGCCAATTTCTCATTTGGGGATTTTTAGGTCTGAATTTTTTTTCTTTTTTGACTCAGAATATCAATCCATGGGCTCAGTGTATTCTAAAAGGAGTCTTGCCTCAATGAGAAATTGAGGCTGCCTCTAATGAATTCGTCTCTCTTTTTTTTTAATACCTTTTAAATCAAATTTACATCCAAGTACAGGGAGCAGTGGTTCTGATTGTCCAAACATCATCAGTTCCTGGCCAGCCTTGTTTTATCTTGCCCATCTCCACTCCCCACCCCGGGTTATTCTGAATAAATTCTAGACATCATTTCAGATGCTCTATTAAAGGCAAAGTAACCCAAAAAGGAAAGATAACGCCTTTCCCCAGACCTTTGCCACAGAGAAAGGCAGAAGACCTTCCTAAGTATCTGAAAGAGGAGAAAGAATTTAAAATTGCAATGTTTGATAAGGTAGTCAAGGGGGAGCTGGCTCTAAAAAACAAAACAAAACAAAACAGAATGCAGTTTTCCAAGTAATTTAAATGATGAAATAAAGGGCAACTTTTCAAGATATTGTTAGATCTCTGCTGAATAGGAATGGATCAACCCCACCCCACGTCACACCTGCTTGGGAAGGTCGTGGCTGTGGGATGCTCACTCCCCCATTTACTCTTATTTATTGGTCATCTAGACAGAGGCCCCACCTGTGTCCCTCCAGTTTATACTCTTTGGTCTTATATTTAGAATTTTTAGGGCAACTTTCAAAGGGTTTTCTTTGGTCAGTGGCTTTGATCAGGCAGAATTTTTTTTTTTTACTATATTTTTAAAAATTGAGGTCTCAGGTACATACAGTAAAGTACACTGATCTCGAGCAGAGATTTCCCTGCATTTTTACACGCAGGTACACTGGGGTCAACAGACAGCACATGTCCGGTACCCAGAAAGCTCCCTCGTGCCCACCCCAGTCACTCCCCAGCTCGCCCGCTCCCAGAGTGAACCACCGTCCTGACTTTTAGCACAATCCAGGGGTCAGGGCAGGTGGGGACATTTGGTTTCATTTTGCTTTCTTGGAGCCGAGTTTCATCACCAAATTACTCCTACCTGCCTGGGGCAGGGGAATTTCCTTTGTGAAATTCATGCCGATCCCAAATCTCCCGAATCTGTGTGTCCCGGGACAGGGCTGGTCTCATGCACGCTTTAAGGTCCCCTTGGGTGATTTTCAGGCAATTCCAATTGAGAACCTACTGGGCTTCCTTCCAGAGTGGACGCCAAGGGTGTCTGGGGGCCCAGAACTGTGTAAACAAATTTACAAATAGTAGAAACTTTTTTAAAAAGCCCACTGAGATTCTCCCCACTGCGACAAAACTTTAATTAACTAATTTCATTTCCCCCTTTCTGCATCTGTGTGGTGTTTCCCTCCTCTTCTCGTTGAGATAAGTGAAATCTACCTGGCAGGGCCAAGCGGGTGTGTTGGGTGCTGGGTGGAAAAGACTACCTGTTGGAATTGAGGTTGAAAAAGGTCCATCAGTGACGGCAGAAGGGTCTGGGAGGATATGGAGGAGTCATGAGGCTTGGGGGATCCCCATGAAAATGAAAAGAAGGCCCCTGGGATGAGTGATAGAAAGCTGTGGTCAGATGGGGAGTTTCACGGCTTGGGGCCTTGGAGGTGAGACCTTTTTGAGTGATGACAACCACTGTTGACAATTGTGAGCACGGTGTGTGTGTTGAGTACTTTCCACGGACCCCCTTCACTTAGCCTGCAAAGCAGCTGCTATTGGCATCCCCATTTCACAGAAGAGGAAACTGAGGCATTGAGAGCTTGCAGAATTTAGGGAAGGCTGGGATTTGAACCCTGGCAGTCTAGCGGTCACACCGACTGCAGTAACTGGAGACTAACTACAATGCGCTTCTGACGAGTTAAGCTGGAGCGTCATGGGTTAAAAGCAGTTGCCACAGGTCTGCCCTCATGAGTCCTTCTGACCCCCTCGCCCACCACCCCCTTGGCTCACTAATTTGCAGGAACGACTCACAGAACTCAGGAAAGCACTGTTCTGCGATTCCAGTTTTCTTATAGCAATAAGTAGACAAATCAGTAGAAGCCAAAAGAAGAGACATGTAGCGCCAGGTCTGGGAGGGTCTGGATTCAGGACATGTCACCCTGATGTGCATCGCCAAGCAGGGACACTCACCTGAACTTTGGTGTGCAGAGTTTATATTGAGGGTTCTTTAAGTTGCATGATCTACTGACGCAAGCCAACATGGTTGAGCCCAGTCTCCAGCCCTGCTCCCCTGCCAGAGGCTGAAGTGACTTGGCTTGAAGCTCCAACCCACTAATCACCTGGTTGACCTTTCTGGTGTGGCCAGCATCCCCACTCTAAGGCTAAGTCGTCGGTGGGGCTGGCCCCACCTTGAGTCATCTCTTTAGCCTACATGATCAGGTGTGGTCCAGGGGGCCTGCCGGGAATGACAGACACTCCCATCACTCGGGAAAGGCCCAGGAGCCCAGACGGAGACCAGCCACATCCTGTACTACGGGTGCCATCAGGGCTACCAGGTAGGGGCCTGACAGGGTAGAGGTGGAAGCCAGTGGCCCTGAGATGTGGATGGATTTTCAGCACACGTGTGTGTGTGTGTGTGTGTGTGTGTGCGCGCGCGCGCGCATGTGTGTGGTCTACACTGTGGAGGAGGCCCAAGAGGACTGAGGGAAGAGTGGACAAAAAAACTGGTCTGAGACCACAGTAGCAAGTAGCCGGGGGCACAGGCTGGGCAAATCCAGATGTGCATTGAATGAGGATTTGGAGAGGCAACAGATTTGGGACCAAGAGGTATTTTGATTTAAACTACTGATACATACTTAAGGATACTGGAGGACTTGGTGAACTGAGTATAACAGGAATAAAGCAAGAAAGTGCTACAGGCAGCCCCTTAGGGACTCCTAGTCTACTTGCTTTGGGCCTTGTTTGAAAACTAATAATACCTTTCATTTCTGAGTTAAGGAAAGCATTAACTGGAACCCAGCTAAGCAGAACCCTTCAACAACTGTAATTTTTTCTGCATTTTATTTCAGGAAAACCACAGCCAAAAAGAAAAAAAAAATTGAGGGGGAGGGGGCAAGAATTTTCCAGATTTTACCCTGCAGAGACCATTGCACACTGAGGCCTGTCTCCTACACCTTTTAAATTGATAGTCTGCAAAAAGGACAGGTGTTCCCAGTGATCCTAACTGATGAGAATACAAGGTTCAACTCAATAAATATTTACTGAGAATCATAAATGTCAGGCATCATTGGGGATATACAGATCTCTAAACCATGGTCTCTGCCCTCAAAGAACTTCTAGTCATTGGAACAGGATTCCTTTATCTTTGGAATGAAGGTGCAAAGTTGCATTAAGATAGATAGTTGAAAGATTCTTGATAAGGTTTACAGCAAACAGTAACTTTCAATTGACACAAGAGTCTCATCTTTTGCAACATTCCAGGTCTTGAAGTTCTACGTGATCATGTCTAATCCTTATAGGTGGATATGCTTCCCGGGCCGGCTTTTCATCCCGGCTGCAAGGGGAGCTGAGTGTCTGAAAGCCACAGATGAGAATGGTTCTGGCGACCAGCTGGGGTTTGGGCACAACCTTTTTCCTTCCTTTAGAACATCAGGAGTAAATGCTAAAATGTGACTATAAATTCTGCATCTGAATCCCAACTAATGTTTCCTTGGGAGTCAGACACCCCACGGTTCTGCAGGATCCTAGTGTTTGTTTACTCTGACCATGATGCTTCTCTGAAAGAACAAGCAGGCACTTTCCCTCCTGCACTTCTGCCACCTACCTCTTCCATCACCCCTTCCCTTCTCTCATTTTTAAAAAGCCCCCAATATTTTGTAAGTCTAATCCAGGGGTTGCAAGCTGGCAGCTTGTGGGCCAGTGTGAAACACAGCCTGTGCTATTTTATTGAAATACTTCAATTCATTGCCGTCATTTAAGAATCAGACAATTTCCCATTGCAAGCTGGGTTTCTGGCTTCTGGGGCAAGTGTTAGCTCTGGCAGGATCGGGTCGGCCAGAACAGCCTGGTGCTGCATGCAAGTCATGTCTCCTCGTGGGAGGCCAGCCCCTGCCTTCCTCCTGCCTGGCATTCAGGGGGGCTTTAATCACTGTTCAGCATCGGGCTGGCTCTGCTGCTTTCTTGAGAGTGGTTGAGTCTTTTTCCCTACCTGTGCCCTATCAAACGTGGAATACCCAAGAAACAGAAAGCCTTGTGTGTCTTCTACCTGGCCCACGTCACCCCTGCCAGCCCCTACCTAACCGTTGTAGGCATTTGTTATCTGTTCTAGACAGATCGGTGACCCTTGTTGGTGATTTACCCTTTAGTCTCGTGGCTTTCAGGCTCATTAAGAAAAAGAAACTGCTGTGGGATGAGTGGGCTCCCTTTGGCTCACTCTTCCTCCTGGGCAGGATTATGTCTAAAGACACAATGAACAAAGCAATCTTCCCCAAGAGTGACTCCAGCATGCAGGTGCCACTCAGTGGAGACTTTGTGGCAAGTTGGGCGGTCGTTGGCCCGGCAGGAGCCTTTCTCTCCAGGTGGCACGAGACTGCTGCCCTTGTGAGCTTCACGTGCTCAGTCCCTAGCGGAAAAACCCAGCCTTTCTCTTTAGGGAACTGGTCCTAACTGCTGCTGGATTGCGAGGTGGTGGTTTGGGTCACATTTCACTCCCAAGGTGACAATGTTTCAGAAGAGGGCAAGTGATATTTATAATTTAATGAGGGGAAAGTACTGGATTCTTCGAGAGAGAGGGGAAAAAAATTGCTAGCTGCTAATGATGGCTGCCATCAGGGGTTTCCTCCGAGTTCTGCCTGATGCGTTTCGGGTTGTGGTGCCCCGGGGAGAGGCATCGCCAAGCCTGGATGGCAGCGCGAGTGCAGGGAGGTTCATTTTGGCTCTTGGAGTGAGGGGCTGTCTGGATTGTTTCCCAGGCACCCCCTGGCTACCTTTTTCCACCTGTTTTTCCGAGTGAGTGCGATCGTCACCTACGTGTGCTGTGACTGGTTCAGCAAAAGCTTCGTGAGCTGCTTTGTCACCGTGCTTCTCCTCCTGGCCTTCGACTTCTGGTCTGTTAAGGTAAGGCCCCCACCTCCTTAATGCCATCGCTCCCAGACGATGATGCTCTGCACACATGGCTAGAGAAGGGGCAACAGACCTGGGACCAATGTACTTTGGTTTAAACTACTGATACATCCTTAAGAATAGTGAACCAGTGGTGTCTAAAATTAGAGAAAAAAATGCATTGTTTATTGTTAATAAATGGCTTTTGATATCAGTTGTCATGGCTGCAAATACATACCATAATGAGTGACATCTCCATTCAGCCTTAGTTATTGTGGTAAAATGTATATCTCATATATCACATCGTATATCATATATTTTAAACACAATATAAATACATATATTTGGGGAATCTGTCACTTTTTAAAGTAAGCTTAATTAATTAGAAGGCTCAAAACTGATTTTGAGAAACTACTACAGTTCAACTCCCCTTTTCTTCCTGTTTCTAGTACCAGTTTCATGTAAATCTTTTTTTTCCCCCATAAATAAAAAGGTGGTGCTTCTTTACCTGCAGCATGCGTGTAGTGCCAGCTGCAGAGCTGCAGGGGACGTTGGCACAGGGAGTCATTTTGTCCATTTTCCCCAGAACGTGACTGGGAGACTCCTGGTCGGTCTCCGCTGGTGGAACCAGATAGATGAGGATGGGAAAAGCCACTGGATTTTTGAAGCCAGAAAGGTATCGTATCCTCCATTATGAGGTGAACTAATGAGGCCTGGAAAAGTGATTGTGGCAAGTGTGGTGGGCTGTGAGTTTTACACATATTTGATTCGGCCCTACGTAAAATCCACTGCTGCGGGCACTCTGTTGAGACCCACAGGCAGTAAAAGCACAGGCAGAATAAACGAGAGCAATAGCATGCTGCTTTGGAATGGTTTCCACTGGCTTGGAGAGCTGCTACTTTCCCACAACAGGTCTCTTCAAATAACTTCGCTGCAACTGAAGCTGAAGCTCGAATCTTCTGGCTTGGCCTCATCATTTGCCCGATGATTTGGATCGTGTTCTTTTTTAGCACCTTATTTTCCTTGAAGCTAAAGTGGCTGGTAAGATCACACCTTGACTTTGATATTGCTTTGACATCCCTACAACACAAGAGGTGGCAGGAGTGTTGTTTTTGTTTTGTTTTGTTATTAATTGTAACAGCTTTGTATGGAGATATAATTCACTTAGTGTACCACTCACGTATTTAAAGTGTACAAATCTGTAGTTTTTTGTATATTCACCAAGATGAGCAGCCATCACCACAATCAATTTTAGAGCATTTTCATTACCTTAAAAAGAAATCCTGTACCCCTTAGCTGTCACCCTGCAATCTCCCCCAGTATTGCCCAGCACTTGGCAACCACTGATCTACTTTCTGACTCTCTGGATTTGCCTGTTCTGGACATTTCACATAAATGGAATTATACAATGTGTGGTCTTCTGTGACTGGCTTTTTCAGTTAGCATAATGTCTTCAAGATTCACCCATGTTGAGATTTCAAGTGGAGTCGAGAGGTCAGTCTGGTGAACGTTCTTATGCACTATATAGATAACACCTTTTAGGTTTTGGTTTATTGGAATAGCTAGAAGTAAATACCTGAAACTATCAAACTCCAACCCTACAAGGGGTGACAGTGTGATTGTGAAAGCCTTGTGGATTTATCCAGTGTTTGGATGGATGAGTGGAATAATGTGGACGCGAACTAGGTGGAAAATATGGTGGGATGGGGGGGATGGTTTGGGTGTTCTTTTTTACTTTTATTTTTCATTCTTGTTCTGATTCTTTCTGATGTAAGGAAAATGTTCGGGGATGGACTGGGGTGATGAATGCATGGCTGTGTGGTGGTACTGTGAATAGTTGTGCACCATGGATGATTGTGTGGTGTGTGAATATATTTCAATAAAACTGAATTTAATTAAAAAATAAAAGATTCACCCATGTTGTAGCATGTATCAGTCCCTATTCCTTTTTATGGCTGAATAATATTCCCTTGTATGGCTGGATCACATTTTGTTTCTCCCTTTCATCTACTGATGGACATTGGGCTATTTCCACATTTGGGCTACTATGAATAATGCAGCTATGAAGAGTTCTTTAAAAAGTACATGGGGAGAAAAGCCTATGCCCTCCGCCTTTGACAGGGAGCCCTGACTAAGTAGGAATAAGCTAGTCTCAAAGACCTGAAGTTTTATTTCTGAGGTATCGTATTTCCCTGCCACAATCTGATTCTTTCAATGAGAAATTAAAGTATCTGTGAATAGTATAAGTGGCATAATTAAAAGTGGAGTTTGGACTTCAGCTTGACAATGTGTCAACTGGAAGCTTTAGATACTCTCTGCTTTAGTTTCCTCCCTGTAAAATTGGATAATAATGGTTCCGACTTCTTGGGCTATTGACGATTAAGAGGGGGTCCAGTGTGAGTGTTTGTCAATAAGCGATGGCTGTTACTGTCAGGTACAGGCCAGAGCCATTGGGACTTGGTTGGGGAGAAACATTTCAATATATGCTAAATCTTAGGAAAGTTTCCCTCTGCTTTGTCTGAGTGCAGGCCCTTGTCGTAACTGGGATTTCTCTCCAAGTCGCCAACCTGTGTGGCTACATCCTTTGTAAGATGGGAGGCGAGAGCGGCATCTGCAGAGTCACGTCCGGTTTTCTGTCCCCGACGGTGTTCCAGGCGGTGAGTTACTGAACTCTGACCATTGCATCCCAGCAGTCCAGACCCTCAAAGCAAAGGAGGCCTGTTGGCCACTGTTGTTTCTTAATGCTGTCCACATTAGCCAGACCACCACTATTAGTTTTAAGTGATTACTAAAAATTTTTGACTTTAAAAAGGAAAAAAAAACACACAAAAAGTTTTGTTGTTTTTGCTTTGACAGTGGAGTCCCTTAGCAAATATTTCTAGAAGTGAGAAGTAAATGAGTCTTTTAAATTTTGACCAGGCTGATCCAGAAATGCTTTGACCACCTTAAATTTGAACAGGGCTGCTTTATGATAAGGCGTTGCACAGTCAGCTCTGCAGATTTTCTGTCTGTGGCGGGTTTGCTTTGTCCTTGGTACAGCCGAATCTGCCCACGCACGTTTTAAGGCCAGAAAGCCACAGCTGCCTTTTCCCTTTGCAGTCCTGCCCGGGCGACTTTCAGAAGGCCGGCCTCGAGGGGCTGGAGATTCACAAGCACTAGGTGAGAGCGGGACCAGGTGGGGGTCGGTCCCGTCATGGGGCTGCGGAGCTCTGGAGAGTGGCACCCCTGGGCCTGGGTCACCCCGGTCTGGGGCCAGGGCCGCCCACTGGGCCTCTGCAGGGGCCTTGCAGCTTCCTCGCCCATTAGAGGGGGTCCCGCCTCCCTTGTATTGAACGTGAGCAAATCCTCCCATATGTGCAGACGTGGAGTGGAGGTGGGTGGGGAGGGAGGGGGAGTGGGAGAATGGGAGGGAAAGAACCAGAGAACCCGCCCACTCACACATCCTAGAGTGCAGTGGAAATCGGGAATTTACTCTTCCCCCAGCTGGTCTCAGTTCCTGGTTGTCTCCGTAACAGAGGAGCCTCTCATGGCAACGAGGGCGACTACAGTGTTTACGCCCGTCTCTCCTGGAAATGTTCGGCATGAACTCTTCACAGATGGAGTTTATGACTTAGGTTGTGGACACTGGTCATCACTGGATATGTTATATGCATTACTACACAGGTGTATAAATAAGCCACAGTTCTGTCCAATACGGGCAATGTAAGGGCGTTTCAAGGGTTACTTTGATTACATCCAGCTCCACTCATGTGCCCTGACCTCAGACCCAACCCTAGCTGAAGGCTCTATCGCCATTTTAATTCTTCTTCAATTTGAAGAATTTTGGCTATGCTATTTGAAAATGTGAATTTCCAAATTATGCAATTAAGTAACACATTCATCCCTTTGCTTCTTTTTTAGGCTTGTCTTCAGATACAGAAACGGCTTAAGTGAAAGGTTCTATAATCAATCAAGCTTCCAATAGGAATTCCATGATCCCCCAGCCCATTTGGTTTTCATGTAAACCAGGTCTCAGAGGAGAGGTTTTGGAGGAGATATTTTTATTTTTTGAACAGCATATTAGTATTCCCTTTACATATATTTTAAAGAAAAGTGTACAAAAAGTAGATGATTAAAGTGTCTCTGAGAAAGTGACTCCGCCCTGTGCCGGCAGCTGGGCCCTGTGTGCCCTGCCCCCCACCGTCCCTGGAGCTGGCGAGGTGGGACGGACGTGCTGCTGGCCCAGCTCCCAGCTCGGTACCTGCTGTGTCGTTACACTCTTGGGTGTTTCAGGAACCGATGAGGCTCTCTTCTTTCGAATGGTGCAGATTACAAAACTCTTGGATCCCTAGAAAAGAAGCTGATAAGCACAGAAGCCCTGGCTCCTCTCTGACCCCGGGAGGCAGCCCTGCCCCTTGGCTGTGGAGGCAGCACCTTGTCGGGGCGGCCACGCCGAGGCAGCCTCCTGCCATCCAAAGCCTCACGTCCGCTGCTGCCCTAGACCCTCAAAAGTGACCCTGATCCCGCACGAGCCCTTCCTTGGTGATAATCACAAGGCTGGAGGTGTTACATCGGCCTGTTCCATAAATCGTGAATCCTGGGAATGAATGTTATTTACCCTCGACACCATTTCCCTGGGCAGATAAAACCCAGCCACAAACTCAGCGGCTGAAGCTCTGACCTCTGAGTTGAGATCCGAGGCTGCCGATGGCTGCCCGTCAGCTCGATCTGGCCTGCACAGGGGTGTGTTCTGACTCCCCACGGCTTTTGTAAAATAAAACTTCTTTTACAGCTTTATTAAGATACACTGCCCATACCATAAAATTCACTGTTACTGTGCTTTTTAAACTAGGAATTAGTTCATGACACTTACAGACTGGACGACTGTTCATAGGTGTCTGGATTTTTGGTTTCTCTGGCTTCCCTTTTGAGGGGGCCGCTCTCCAGGCCCCACTAGCAGTCTCCCCCCAACCTCCCCAACAGAGGCTGTGTGGCAGCTACCATTTGCCATCCTGAGCGGAAGGCTGTTCTCTACCCAGCCCACTTAGCTCACTGTGTTACCTCCTGGCCCATGGGCCCCGGAGCTTACCAAACTCAAACAACTACTTTTTGTTTTTCCCACTCCATAAACATTTCTTGAATCAAACACTGGGATCACAAACGTGGCCCATGCCCTGGAAAAAAATCTCTTATAGGGAGGGTTCGTGAAAGGATCAAACTCAGGAAACCAAATAAATAACTTTACAATCCCGTAACACAATACACTGTACAGGCAAAATGTTAGAAGAGATGCAGAGAGGAAACAGGCAACGATGGTGGGCCAGAGAGGTTAAAAGTTAGAAGACTAACTTTTAGCTTGGTCTTATAAAATGTTTGTCCGGCACGAAAGGAATAAAGACATTCCAAACAGAAGTGATAGCATGAGCAAAACCACAGTTAAGATAATATACACGTTCAACAGCAACATCCAGAAAGGTTCAAGGCTGAGGAGTAGTGTGTGAGGAAGGAGAAAGGATGTGGCTTTAGGACACTGAGAGGACAGAATGCAACCCTGAAGGCCACACTCCAGGTGTGGACTTTATTCTGTAGACACCAGAGACCAACAGAAGTTATTAAGCAAGAGAAATAAATGACATTTATAATATTTGTAAACACTTACTTTGAATTATACTTCTGTAGGCTAATGTGGCTGGCGAATCTGGGGCTTCGATAAAAAAGGACTGTCCCTTGTCACAATTCTTTCCTTAAAGAAACATAGAAAAATAAATCTGGAAAGGGAAACACAGTGGCAACAAGACCTGGGGGCTCTTTATGTCCCTGTGAAATTACAAAGAACTCAGCTGCCCCCAGCCCACTCACAGTGGGTAACAGCACTAAGGACCGCTGGCAGGGCCCTGGACTCACGTTTCACGTCTCAGCGTGGCTCTGACCCACCCCGCTCGGTGCTGCCGGGTGTGCAGCCTGCCCACAAAGGGTCTGGTGGTGGGCAGCAAATGCGGGTGCCAGGATCCCACAAAGGACCACTGGTTGAGTAGCTCCTGGGTGGGCCCAGGAATCTACATTTTAAAAGATTAACTAGTTCTTTTAATAAAAAGATAATAAATGCACATGGTAAAATATGGAATACAAAAGTTTATACCATGAAAGTAAGTCCAAGGCAGACTGCCAGTGTTTCAGGTATCTTTCCAGAAATACTACACGCACATAAATGTGGAATAGGTGCACACACAAACACTCATATACTGGGAAAAAACAGGAATGGGAGCATGTAATACAACACACACGTTCCACCACTGCTCTTGTCACGTACAATCTTGAAGGTCATTTCACATTGGCAGCATTAGATCTGCTCGTCTCCCCAGCAGGTGGCTGTCCTCTCCCCAGGACAGGTAGCTTGTCTCTAGGACCAGCAGATCAGCCCAGTGCCCACGGGAGCAGGGTGCAGGGGCCCTCAGACAATTCTCCCAAGGATGCCCTGGTGGTTTGCTCCCCCTGCCTAATTCCAGGGAGAGCCCCCCACACCCGCAGCTTGCTCCGCCCCTGCTCCCAGGTGCTGTGCAGGGCTCCACCCCTGCTGCTCTCCAACCTCAGGTGGGCCCTCGTGAGGCCTGCTCTGTAGCCACCACTTCCTCTACTCCCCTATTGCGTTGCCCTGTGGGCAGGAAAACCCGAGTGAAGGAAGGAGGCCATGGTGAGAATGAGCTGGAAGAGGTGGAGCCCTCAACGGGGCTGGGCACAGTGGGAACGTGGGGAAACCAGCCAGGGAGGCCCTGAGGTCAGGCGGGCAGCAGGATCCCAGGACGTCTTGGAAGGGCCACTCATTCCTGACGTTCCTCAGGATTCTCTTGCTTCTCCAATCTTCCCAGGGGATTCTCCCCACCCCATCCTAACAGAATGTCCCCCTGTATCCTCATTATTCTCCCAAACCAACATTTTAAGAATAGCAGCTTTGAGCCCTGTTGTCTTCTCCTTTAACCCCTTCTTGGCAGGTGCTTGTGATCCCCCCTTTTAATCGGTGAGGCTCTGGGGCTTTTGGTGGCATGGATGGTGCTAACCACCCCTTCCTGTCTGAAACTCCCCAGGCCTGGTATCTGTGGTTTCCACGAGAGGTGAGCAGACCTGCAGGCTGACGTGGAACCTGCCACACGGGACCGAGCCCACGACGGGCACTCGGCTCTCTCAGCTCAGGACCGAGCCCAGTGGCTGGTTGCCAGGTCTCTGCTTTGCTGTCACCTCTCATGAACTGGCCAGAACCTGGCTTCTTTGTGGAAAGTGGCCTGAGAAGAAGGCCAAGGGCAAATGCTGAGCTGGGCAAGGTGGGAAGGGGAGATACAAGGGAGATGGCTTTTGAGAGGAACATTCTGGACCTAATCCAGGGCCTGAAGTCACCCGAGGTCTCTACAGGACCTCATAGTGGGGGGCTGTGGGGATCATGACCAAGAGAAACACGCGGGGGACGGGGGGAGGCCGGCACATACAGCATTTTTACAAAAATGGAGTTGGTTTCCAATGTTCAATAATCAGGAAATTTTGTGTAAATATATGGAATTCTGGCTCTTCCTTAAAAACTGGAACATATGAAAGGTGGTAGTGTGCTGGGTAAGAGCTTAAATCATGAAGTCTTAAGACCTGGGTTCAAAACTGGGAAATGTGGCAATTCTGAAGCCACTTCTGGCCAGTGACTGAGCCTAGCAAGGTGCAAGGGCAGCCCCATTCCTGGGAGGCGCAGACAACCCAAGGACCCCCTGGCCACCTCACCAACTCCCCTCAGAGCTGGCCAGTGGGCTAAGACCCCTATCCTCACCCCAGTGGGACTCGCACCAAGTCTGCGGCTCCTCAGGGCTCCCCCGGTGACCCCCATTTTCTCTGAGGGGTGGTTCTCCTGATAGAGCCCATCTTGGGGGAGCTGGTCTAGGCTGTGCACAGGCTGCAGCTGACTGTGGTGGGCACTCCCCACGCTGGCCAGTCTCGCCTGCCTCTGGGGGTGTACAGCCCTCCCGGCACTACCCCTATTCTCAGAGCAGCCCTCTCACTCCTCGTGCTTCCTTTTCCTCCTCGCATTTCCGCCAGGCAAGTGCCCCCCAAACTGTGTTCTCAGCCCTCTCCTCTCACCTATTCTAGTGGCCTCAACTCCCCTCAACGGGCATGACCATCTCCGTACCCAACCGCTCTGCCGAGCCTGGGCACAACCTAAGGCCACAGTTGTGGCCCCCACCAAGGGAGACTGGCCCCTTTTGCGTTCACTGTTCGTGAGTCATGTCCTCACGTTCTGGACACCACAGCCATCTCTGACCCCTCTTTCTCCACCCGTCACCCCCAAATCCTGTCCCTTTATCCCCATGAGTGTCCTTTCTTCTCCATGCTGACTCCCAGGCCCCTGCTAAGTCCTAGCATCCTCAACGTCGAGCATCACAGCCTCTTCTTGGCAGGTGCGTCCGGGCACCCAGCCTTGGCCCCCTTCTAAGCACCCCCAGGGCTGCTCCTCTGGAGACCCCCCTCAGACACTCTTCACAGTCCTCATTTCCTGGCGAACCCTGTCCGGGCTCCAAGGCTGGGGTCAAAGCTGTCCCTGCTGGGCTCCCGCCCCGACAGCTCCCTCAGGCCTCCCCTTCGGACCCAGCCTCCTTGGCATAACCATGCCAGTTCCCCGCCGGTCCCATCCCTGGCTCATTTCACTAGCCACGTTCACCTCACAAACGTAGGGGGAGGGTAATTTAAGGAGCAGTGGTGGCCCTCCGACCCCACCCAGCACACGGAGTGAACACGAGCGGGGATGTGGACGGGCCCCCTCGGCTCCCAGCGTGTGCACCCCTTAGGACCATGGGTGAGGCCAGGACATAAAGGGAAGCACTTCTGCAACTCAGCTCCCCATGCAGGCTGGGACTTCATCTGGTGCCTGAGAGAAATGCTGGAGACGAAGGGGGACTTCGGGGGCCCTTTCCTAAGGGATTTTCAAGGCTGATGCTGATGATTCATGACTCAGACAGCTGGGACTCACGGCACACCCCTGCACACTCCCCCACCAGGTCATTCCTCTCCTTTCCTAGCACCCTCACTACACCCCTGCTCCCATCTCCCTGATCAATTCCCACCCCAGTCCCCCTGGCTGAACCCAACCAGCTCCTCCCCACTGAGCTTTCTGTGCTCCCCTGGCTGCCAGCCCCGTCGGCCTTACAGGGCGCTTGGCAGGAGTGGCAGCTCCCCGATGGGGGTTCTGGGTCCAGTGTCCCGGCCCCTCCTCCTGGCCCAGCGCCTTGCCATGCCCATGGCGGCTGATCAGGGTGTTTGGACTCACACTCACCCACCTATTTGTGGATCCAGAGGCACTTTGCCGAGGAGAGGGATCTTTAGATCCTGGCACATGGCCTCCGCGCCCCCAGTCGTCGGAGGGAATATCTGAGATTCTTTCTGTAAGGCAGAGTAAAAGGGGGGCAAACACGATTGTGTCTCAGAGTCATAATGATGAGAAGGGACTACATTTAAAGAAACAGCAGAAAGAAAAATCAGACTTATTTTGAATATGAAACACTAAGCCACCAAAAGGATTCTCATTTAGTCAGGAGTAAAGGATTTTAATTGTGATTCTACTTCCTGAAATATGGGAAAGTGGAAGCAGCATCATGCAGAACCACTCCTGTCAGTGTCTCCAGCACAAGAGCAGGAGTGTTGTTTGAAGCCCTGACAGCACGACGTACACTCACCTTACACTTAGGGCAGACAAAGCCGCTCATGTTCTCCACCACCCCAATGACGGGCAGCTTCACCTTGTGGCAGAAGTTGATTTCCTTCCGCACATCCTGGAGCGATACTTCCTACAAGGTCAAAAAAGGACCAGTTATCCCCCAAGTGTAATAAAGAGAATATGTTCGAGTGTTCAAGGGGACTATTGGAATGCAATTGATTTGCCATCGTAAAACCCGAGAGATTTGTGTCATTTATTCAATTTAATATTTACAGAATTGCTATGCTAAGCCCTGTTCCAGGTGCTGTTTGTTTCCCACAAATGCTGAAAGGATAAACTCGAACAGTTAAATATCAAACACAATGAATCTAGAGAAAAGTAATCTTCTAACGTAAGTGATCTATTTTCTTGTGAGTATACTACGATAAGCCAGAATACAGGCTATTTTCTAGATTAGGGGAAGCAAACTATGGCCCATGGGCCAAACTGTCCTGCTGTCTGTTTTTGTAAATAAAGTTTTACTGAAACAACAGGAACACAGCCACATCTGTTCATTTACATACTATCTATGGCCGCTCTCAGGCTACCCGGCAGAGTTGAGTAGCTATGACAGAGACTGAATGTCCCACAAAGCCAAAAATATTGGCTATCCAGCCCTTGATAGAAAAAGTTAGCCAAGCTGTGTTCTAGATTATTATAAACATGAACAACTTCATGTATAAAAAGTTCTGTACTTTTCAATAAGCATACAATACTTTATTCAATGAGTATTACCCTATTGGGATCACGTTAAGTTTACTTCGGAATTTTGAACCTTCTTTTACAGTGTGATTCCCGTGTGTGAATGCTGCTTGGGACACTCGCTATTTTCCCGTTCCACATCACTGCAGAGACGTGGTCAAGCTTTGGCACAGCTCGATCTGCCCCTCAACGTCTGTGGCTTTATCATGTATGACTCCCAGAAGGTTCTGGCCTTGAGTGAGCAATTCTTTCCCCGAGGCCCACATTTGTCTCTTGCCCTCTTTTAGGCTGAGGTGAAGAAAAGGCGCTTGGCCACAAAGCTGACAGGCTGTCATTCAGCATCGGCATCTCAGGGAGCCTCTGCGGATCCATTTGGTGCCTGGTAAATAAAAGCCCTGACGCTTTGTCCACAAGGATCCCAAAAGAAAGCTACCTGCCTGGGCAAGGGCTGGGCCCGAAGTTGCATTTCACCAGAGAAGTTCTACACAGAAGGTACACAAATGCGACCAGCCCCCCAGGGCTCCGGAAAGCTTCCCGGAGCAGGGCGGCAGGTGCTGGCCCACGCCGTGCTCCTCTTCTTGAACCTGACACAGAGTCCGTGTTTTCCACCACAAGAAACACTGCACAGTAGGAGCCAGCCTGGGGCCAATTAGGCTGTTTGCCCTTTAGGAAATTTCTCTGGAACCTACTCTTAATAGTTCTGCTAGTCCAAGGTTGGGCCCCACTTTTATAAAATTCACCAGAAAACACACCTAAAAACAAACTCTCTCCACTGCTATCATGCTGGGCCAGGCCGCCCTCCCCTCTCATCTAGCACCTACCTGTGCCTGCTCCTCCTCACGCCCCTGCAATCTCTTCCCACAGGGCAGCCACAGTGATCTGACAGACACAAACTGCATCATCCCCCCAACCTGGTCCAGAGCCCCTTGCGTGGCCCCCGGTGCTTGTCATGTGGTTGGCAGTCGACTCCTGTGTGCTCTGGGCCCTTCGCTGACTGCGGGTCCACTGGCGGTGGGGGGTTGGGGGGTGGAAGTGGGTGGCGGCCGGCTCTGCTGGCCACAGTAGTCTGTGCCCACCTCAGTGCCTGGGACACAGCAGATCTCAGTGGACATTTGATGAACGGACTGTGGGACAGACTGACTAGTTCAGAGGCCAACTAAAATAAAGCTTCTCTACTCTATTTTCTTAGGATTGGAGGACATCATGAAGAGAAGTAAAGTGTAACTGTAGAAAATAACTGGTTTCTTAGGAACCTTTAAGGTCAATGACAACAATAACAGAGCCTATCGCAGCCCCAGCTGCACTGATTCACTGCAGGGTCTCTCGAGCTGGGACTTACTCTCCTCCCCAGCCAGTCAACACAGGCCTTGGGGCACAGCCCCCATGTGACTGGCAGAGAAGAGAGCTGGGTATCTGTAAAGAAGGGGCAAGGACCCAGGGCCGGCTAAGCCCGAAACCCCTGTTCACATTTAGGGTAGGATGAGTTACGCACCGCCACCCCCCCCAAAAAAAGACACGTCCTTAATCTTAATCCACTCCTGTGAGGGTCACCCCATTGTAAATAGGACCTTTCGAAAACATTATTTGTAGTTAAGGTGTGGTCCAGATAAATGAAGTTGGGTTTAATCCTATCACTGGAGGCTTTATGAAGACAAAGTCATGTGGAGGAGCAGGAGCCCCAGAAGTCAACAGATCCAGGAAGAGAAAGGAGAAGACGCCGCCGTGTGCACTGCATGGGATGGAAAAGTCAAGGACCAAGGATGGCCGGCAGCCAGCCCCAGAACACCACGGTCTTCGGGGAGAAAGCACTGCCTTGCTGACGCCTTGATTTTGGACTCCTCCTGGCTTCAAAACCATGAGCCAATAAATTTCTGTTCTTTAAGCCAACCCATTGTGTACTTTAGCAGCTGTGAAACTTAGACAATGCTCCAGGCTGGTTTTGTTGGAAATGGGGAGATTTCTTTAACTGTTCTGAAGACTGGGGGGCCTTGTTGTGCGAGTACCACAGGGGCGGCATGATCGTGCAACAGCACTAACGGGTTCCCTGGTTTTATGAAGGGAAAGCAAAAAGAAGACCATTTCAAACCATTATTGATTAATTTGTGGATGACAAAAAAATACTGTGCAATGCTAACTTGTCAACTGCCAATGCCTGGATCAAAGATAAAGATTTTTCACCAAAGGCTGGTACAACCCCAGGTCCAGTGTTGCAGGAGAAGATGTTTCCAGAAGGGCCTCCGTGAGGTCGGGGTCTCTACCCCCACCATAAAGATCCGCTTGGAGGCTGCTGACAGCCAGAACCCAGCCACCAGCGGGGACCAGCCGGGGTGCGCTCACCTGAGGAGTAGTGACAATCACCGCCCCATCTATGCGTGCGGCCGACAGGTACTGGACCACAGAGAGGTGCTCGTCGGATGTCCCAGGAGGGGTGTCCACGATGAGGTACTCCACCTCACCCCAGTCCACATCGCGCAGGAACTGCTTGATCAGGCCTGGAAAGGGAAGTCCGGAGGGAATGGCTCGTCTTCTCCTTTTCTGAACTTACGACCCTCTTTACAGAAGCAGCTGATGAGCTTTACACACATTCAGTTTTAGGCTCTAAATCAGTGGTTCTTCACTGGGGGCGATTTGGCCTCTAGGAAACACTTGGTAATGCCTGGAGACAGTTCTGATTGTCATGACAGGGGTGGTGGTGGGTGCTGCTGGCATCTAGTGGGCAGAGGCCGGGGCTGCTAAACATCCTGCAGCACCCAGCTCAGCCCCACAGCAGAGAAGGATCCAGCCCCAAAGGTCAACATGCTGCGGGTGAAGATCCTTGCCCTAATAACACTCTGACATCGCCCGAAGTCTCAGTACAAATCAACCTGGTACTAATTTCAACTCACTTTTTTCTCTCTGGCACAAATAAGCTACTGTAAAACCACTATTCAAAAATTGTCAGGGTTACACAGGTCTTAAGGAGAAAAAATTCATATCAATCACTTATAATTTATAATTGCCCCCCTTCCCAACTATTAAACCGAAACTGGCAATTATATTAGCTCTCTTTAACCAGTGAAGAAAGGCGCAACCAGAGGCTAGAAAAATTATACCATGAAGTTCTTCAGGATGAGCTGTGGCTGTCTTGCTAGAACAGGATGCAAAGAAAACCAAGAACAATTTTGCCCATGGAAGAACATGATAAGGTTATAAAAGCAAAGTTGCAAACCATTTTTCTTTGGTCCCCTCCAGATCACAGCATCATCGGGGCTGCCAAGCAAGAAACCCACTGACATCACTCCGAGGTTGTCTTCCACATACTGCAGAGAGGACAGAGAGAGGCACAAAACTATCACTCCAAAAGAAAACATTTTACTTTCAAACCACAAGTAAGGCACTTCCTTATGCATTCTGTCTGAGCTCAGGCTGAAAAAAAAAAAAAAAACATTTTTCAGGGCAATATTATCATCTGATCTATGAGAATATTCACTCTTCACATCCTCAAATCATTTTTGCCCCCTGTCCTCCAAAAAAGTTACTTTGGGGGAAGAGCGATTTGGAGGGAGTACCACAGTAAACTTGGCTGAAAGAAATGAGTGTCATCTCCTTAACTGTCTTAACCAGGGGCTGGCAAATTATAGCCCCCAGGCCAAATCTGGCCCATGGTATTTTTTTAAATAAAGTTTTACTGGAACACAGCCATGGTTGTTCACTTGCATATTGGCAATGGCTGCTTTCGAGCTACAATGGCAGAGACTGTGTGGCCCAGAGCTGAAAATATTTACCATTTTGAAAGAAAAGTCTACTGACCCTGGTTTTAATTGTATCTCCTGGTGCCTAGAAAAGTGCCCCAACAAATATCTGCTGACAAACAGAAGGGCTGAGAAAGATGCTGCATGCTGTCACAAATACATTAAGGCAAAGGGATGGGGACTTACCACTGGAGACCAGCCCGAGCCACTCTGGTGAACCTGCGTGAACAGGACAAGATTCACTGTAAGAAGTTATGCACCCTGGCAACACTTCCTGCACAAGACAAATTTTACAAAGATGATAGCTGTATAAAATGCAATTCAGCGTTTCAAACACTACCACCAAAGTCTTATGTGTGGACTCTTTTGAAACTTTTCCTAGGTACCTGGGCAGGGAACCAATGTTACCTGAGTTGAAATATAATTTTGGGTTTGAGGTACTATAAAAGTGCAGCAGAGATCAGCAGGGGTTATTGAGAAAGTGCTAGGGACTGTGGAGCCATGCAGTTGCTTTTGTGCCAGTCCAGGAATAGAGGGGATGAAGGGAAATAGTTGCTTCACCAGCTGCCCCATCAGTGGCCAGGGTGTCTGCTCTGACCAGCTGCCTGGGGCGGACCGAGATCACTGGGCCGACAGGAAGCTCACTGGTGCCGCTTCGAGATTCAGGACCCCACCCTCCAGCAGCTCTTCATCGCTACCCAAGGTTCAGCTCTGCACAATCTTTATTATGAAACTAGAACTTAAGCAATTTCCAATTACACATCAATCACAATTGCTTCTTTAGAGCCACTTATAGGAGCCAAAATAGAAAATCTAATTTACTTCGTGAAGTCTTACTTGCGACCGTCATGTTTTCATTGCCCCGAGAGACCCTGCTCCCTCAGCTGTCACTCCCTGTCTCCCCTACACCCGCCAGCCCTAAGCAAGCACTGATCCATTTTCTGGCTCTATGGACTTGCCTATTCCAGACATTTCAAATAAAGGGAAACATAAAATATACGCTCTTGTATCTGGCTTTGAATTCTTCCTTATGCCTATTTGTACTTGTTTTCGAAATCACTGGCCTTAAAAGAAAGGGTCAACATGAAGACCTAAGAGCTTAGGAGAAAAAAATAGTAGAAATTGTTTTATTTTTATCTTATCATTTAAAAATTTTATAAAATATGTCTGTAGTAGTACAGTAAACAATGTACACAAATAAGTTACAAATAAAACCCGTAACTCCACTGGGCATGGACTACAAAATTTGTCACCGACTAGGGTATGTGATCAGAGTTTGGCTCCTGCTGCTCCACCTCGACCAGGGATGGCGTCACTCCCCTTCCCACCACCTGCAGAAGTGAGTCCTCAGTCCTTAGCAGAGCCCATGAGGACCGGCCCGACACCTCTGGCTACTCTCCAGCACCTCCCATCACTCCACGCCACTCCAGCCCCACCAGCCTCTCCGCTGAGGACACAAGGACACTCCTGCTCTGGGGCTCCTGCCCTCACTGCCCCTCAGCCCACAATGCTCTTCTCCCAGCTCCCTCCTAACCATCTGCTTAGCGAGGGTGCCCTTGACCAGCCCACCCACCCTGCCCCGCCCCATCTATCCTTTACCCTGCTTTGTTTTCATATTACCTGTCACCTGCCCTCCTCCACCTCCTGGAAGGTAAACCCCATGAGGGCAGGGGTCTATCTGCCCGGTTCATGGTTCATTGCTGTCTCCCCAAAATGGTGTCTGGCACTTAATTTAAGAATGGGCCAATCACAAGACCCCTGGAGAACCCTAACCCTCCAGTTCTAGGTTGAATGCACCCACTGCCCTTGGGGGGTTGGGGGATCTGTCCTTGGACTGCTTCTTGCTAACCAGAAAGGAAGCAGCAGTGACTCCACAACCTGGGGCCACCCTACCCCCAGCCCACGTCACTCGCTGGCCTTAGTCTCAGTTCCCCAGGGAGACCACAGGGCAGAAACATTCCTTTGCTTCCAGGGTACAGACCCCTTGCAAACCCTGGTCGAGCTTTCCCAGTCAGGGCTGAATTTCCTTGTGTCACTTCTGCATTTTGCTGGTTGTTTCCCTTCCCCTCTAGGAGGCCTCTGAAACTAACACTTCTCAAATGGTGTTGATGAACTTGATATATAATCCCCACGGTCCAAATTCACAGCTGCTGTTAAAATACACAGATGGACGACTGAATGGACTCTTCGACGTTTAACTGACTTCATCGTGGCCACATAAAACCATATGGACTCAGCTTACCCCTCTGTTTTGGTTTAATAGTTCAGCTCCATAAAGTCTGCCTTAAGAGAATACTTTTCTGAGCTCTGTAATAGAGCTATTACCTGTTCTCCTTCCAGTCCCATTATCTTGGGGATTGATGGCCCACATATATCAATGTCTAGAAGAGCAATCTGGGGAAACAAGAAGAGATCAGAGTTGCTATATAACTGGATGTACAATATTCCCAATAAGCACGGCTGGGAGGGAACAGGGTTAGAGGAGGAGGGAGGGGAGAGACAGAAAGAACCTGGGCCAAACTTACAGCAAGCTCAATCTCACAAGGCAGAGTGATAACACATATCTTCTGGTCCCTTGAGACACCAGTCCAGAAGCCCTAATAAGAACTCCACAGAGATCATCAATGCTGACTCCACAGAGCCAGCCCAGCACAAGCATGACCTCCTGGGCCTGGGCAGCAGGCCCCTCGAGACTCAGGTGTAGCCACGGTCACTCAGCCGTCACCACAGCACAGGCACCAGGTGGCCTTTTAACATTTGCTCTCAACTGCTGCCTGGGGGATAGGAAGCATTGTCTCTGCTTTGTAGAAGAAGAAACTGAGGTTCAGAGAGGGTCAGTGGCTGGTTCAATAGGCAAGGAGCAGAGCTGGGATGTAAATCGAGGTCTCCCGATTCCAAGGCCAGGGCTCTTTCCACTGCCCCATGGGAACCATCAGCTAAGCTCTGACCAAGCCCTGTTTTCCTGTCATCTTGAAGGCTAATAACAACTCGGGCCAAACTTTCAGAAAAGAAACTTAAAATATGAAGGAAACCTTCTACCAAAGCTCTTTAAGTGCAGTCCCACATGCTCCCTTCCACCCCAAATACCCTACTCTCCCCATCTGACTGATAAATGAGAGGTCTGAGACAGCCCGCAGGCTCCCTCGGAAGCACAGGGTTAATGTTCATCTTGAAAGCTGTAATGTCTTGGATCCAAAGTGCAGCACCTCTGGGCAACTTTTTAACTTGCCCCAAATTCGTTTCTTGCATCCTTCCTCAGTCCTCAAGAAACCCAACCACCTGCCTCCTGGGCGCCCCCTGCTGGATGAACCAAAGAGCTAAACAGAACGATCCAGTCCAACAATCCAGAAGATCCCTTGCCTTCCTGAAGGATGGGCGCCAACAGTCCACCAACGTCTTGTATCAGAGCCTCGCGATTTGGGAAATTCTACCCATCACCACACTCCTAACAGCGACTGTCTTTAGGGAACAGTTTAATCCTCTTCCTTTTGGAGAATTCATTCCCCACAACCGAGGGAGCGGATCTTGAGTGAAACGATACGCAGATGCAAAGAAGAGATGCAGTCCCTCTGTCCCGTGGTGGCACCCGGAAAGACTGCTGAGAAGTCCCTGCTCTCCAGACTGCAGGAATGGCCTGTGTCCTGTCTGCTTATGAGCCTGGTTCCTTGGCCTCCCCACTGGTTTGGTAACAGCCCTGACGTCTGTCCAGTTAATCTCTTCGCCCTCCCTGATGGGCGTGTGAACGCACTGCTCCTCACCAGGACCTCTGAGGTTGGGGTTAGGAGCCTGGTGGGAGAGGAGGCACTCGTTGGACCTCTTCTGGCCAGGAAATGACAGAGCCAGGATGCTACAGGGCTGTGGGGACCCAGAGCTCTCCTGTCCCCATTACCCAAGCTGCCCTGGGGAACAGGGCAGGAGAAGTGGGTTCCAGCCCTAACTCAGTACTCCAAGGCTGCGCCGCCTTGCACGAGTTGCCGAACCCCTCCACACCCTGTCTGGCTGAGCTTCTGATCTGTGAAATGATGTTTCGGATGTTTGTTAGGGCCCCTTCCAGCTCTAGTCTATAAGCCCCAGAAAAGGGCCTCAAACAGTCCCCAAACTTGGACCTTTTAATGATACAGTTGACCTTTCAGATAGTGTCTTAGTTTGCTGGGGCTACCACAACAGTACCACAAGGTAGGTGGCTCAAAACAATAGGAATTTATTTTTTGAGGTTCTGGAGGCCAGGAGCCTGAAATCTGTAGGGGAGAATCCTTCCTTGCTTCTTCCTAGCTTCTGGCGTTCCTTGGCTTGTAGAGGCGCCTGCCTCTGTCTTCACATGGTCTTCTCCCCCGTGCCTGCGTCCAATTCTCCCTTCTTATAAGGACCCCAGTCACGCTGGATCAGGGCCCACCCTAATGCAGCTTGGACTCATCATAACCAACCACCCTATACCAACTAAAGTCACGTTCCTGGGACCAGGGGTTAAGACTTGAACATCTCTTTTGTGGGGACATCATTCAATCTGTAACAGATATCACAAAACAAGCTCATAAATTTGTCATTTACGGGAGTCGGTGACTTCTGGAGTGGAAAGATGCCACGTGATCGTCTTATGCTCCCTAACTCAGGCTTACACGATAAAGGCTCCTCCTCTGACCTTCACTGCAAGTTACACATTCCGTAGCCTGCTGGTGATTAGTCAGGGGTTTTCCACTTCTGCTCTCTCTTGATTCAAGGCCTTTTCCAAATGAATTAAGATTCCTGCCTGCCCTGAACACTGACAGGGCAGGCCTTGCTCAGAGTTAGTGCTGAGCGTCCACCAGAGAGTAGGCAAAAAACGGACAGTGAGCTTCCCCAGCGTCCTGCTGAATTGAGGGCAGCGAGAAATACGTGCTACCTGCCTTAAATCAGCAAGACCCACTTGGTGCTTATCATGTGCTGACACGGTGCACTCTGAAGGCGGGGATGTTTTTACTGTCATGAGTAGGTCTGCTGGGGGAAAATCCACTTTCTTGAGTGGGAAGTTTTTGTTTTATTTTTGTTTTTTTTTTTTTTTAACCACTATTGCAAAAGGGAATACAGTGTATCTAGCTCTATTTCCACTCTGAATGGTGGGCTTTCCTTCAGTCTACTGCAAAGTCTAGTCATGTATACAGCAAGGACTTCAGAGCAAAATTATTCAAAGTAAGTGATATAAACAGCCATCTACTCATAGGTGGTTATTTGCACCCGGTCTGGTTAAAGCCTGTCTCCAGAGAGCTTTTAAGAATATTCCCAACAGTTTTCTAAAAGCAAAGATGATTCTGGCTAATATGGATCATGTGGGGAAATAGGTTTCCTTGCCAGCCACCTAGCTGATACACACTAGAGCCTCAGATGGCAAGACTGTTGAATAACAGAACAATGAGTTGACAAATCTATTTTGAACCTGTTCACCCTATTCTTTGGACAGGCTACAAACTCATTATCTCTAACAGAAAGAATCATCATCCCCTTCATATTCCAGTTGATGGAAGAAAGTACTAATAATTATTGTTGTCATGGATGTTTTTTGGGCACTTGCTTTGTGCCAGGCATTGTGCTAATTGCTTTTCACGCATTATCTCACTCGGTCCTCTGATCCCACCGACAGATGAGAAAACTGAGGCAGTGAGAGACCAGTGACCTGCCCAAGGTGACAGCTCTAGTGCGGGTGGAGCTGGGATGTGAACACAGGCAGCCCCGAGCCTGTGTTCTTAGCCACCACACCTCTGCCCCACATGCTCAATCGGATTTGTGACCCACCCACCCCCACCAAGCTGGGTATCCCTGTTTCTTCTACTGCCAGGGCTTTGCCCCGTTGTTCCACCCGCTGCCCTAGTTCTGATGGGAATAAGAGTGACGCCCCCTGGATAGTGTGCCTTCACCCTCTGCTACTCAATCACATGCTCAGCTCTCAAAGCCATACTCTTAAAGCAATGCTCAAATCATCCCTCTTCCCCATCCACACGCCTGACCAGGGCACTCAAAGCCTCCACGGTCTGGCCCGGCCCCATCCTCAGCTCTCCTAGTTTAAGCAACCACAGCAGACGGACTTCTCCCCGCAGTGTGCCCTGACAGTCCTACCCTCTGTGCCTTTGCCTCCACTCCTTCCCACCCCCCACCACAGTCCATCAGCCCCAGGTATCCTCCATCAGTCTTCTTTCCCGTCTCCAAATTCCTAGAGGACATCTTGGACAGCATACACCACATTCCACAGAGAGGCCCTTCTGTCCCCTGGTAGATCCAAGACAGTGGCTCAATGCTTTAATAAAATGATCAGAAGAGAAATGAGCTATAAAAGTGAAATTCAGAGCCCCTGGGAGTGAGACAATTTCAGGGCTTTAGAGATCACTGGCACACCTCTTCATTGCCCCACAAAGACAAGTGACCTGACCAAGAATCTCAGTTCTCCTCCAGAATGCTCTTCCTGGCACTACTGCTGCTGTCACTATGAGTCAAACCGGGACTGGCAAACTACAGTCCATGGGCCAAATCGGTAGGTTGCCTGTTTCTGCATGGTTTGAAAGCTAAGAATACTTTTTACATATTAAATGGTCTAAAAAAAATCAAAATAATAATTTCATTTCATGACATGAAAATGACATGAAATTCAAATATCAGCAATGATAATGTTTTATTAGAACACGGCCACACTCAGTCATTTATGCATTCCCTGAAGCTGCCTGCACATTACAACAGCAGAGTTCAATTGTTGCTACAGAGACTATCTGACCTGCAAAGCTTAAAACATTTACCATTTGGCTCTTTACATAAAGAGTCTGCTGACCCCTGAAGCAAATTCTAATTTATTAATGCAATGATTTTAAAAATGCACTCTTGGACCTTGGGTGTTGGTTAGGTGTCCCAGGGGCCATTGTGGGTATATCTGAGCATGTACGTACTGAAGGCATGTCAGAGTGGTGGGGTTTATTGTCCCCACTGCCCCCAGCTGTTTTGATTTTTTTTAATTAGAGTTTTGAGCAAAATTTCATTTTGATAAAAAAGGGCAGAGCGTGTTTGTTAAAAAACCGTATCTGAAAATTACAGACCCTATTAGGTATAAAATTGTAATCAAAGTAAATCTTTAGATCCATTCTCTACAGTTAATGCAAAATTATGAGTCCCAAATGATAACATGGGTCTTTAAAATCAAAGGTATCATAAATTTCCATTTCACCTTTCTGATAAAAAGAATTTTTTTTTCCTCATCCTACCACATCTTTTATTAAAGCTGAAATCCAGAGAGTAGCACCAGATAGTCTGAATTTTCATGCTCATCTCCCTACCTGCGTAGAAGCAATGGCCTAGTGCAAGGGTTGACAAACTTGTCCTTGGAAGGCCAAACAGAAAGCATCTTAGGCTCTGTGGGCCAAAAGGCAAAATCAAGATAATATGTAGGTACTTACACAACAATCTAAAAAACATTCTTATCTTACAGGCCATAAAGATAGGAGGCGGGCTATAATTTACAGACCCCTGGCCTAGAGAAAGGCAGAAAGGGGTTAATAAAGAGAAAGAAATCTGAATGTGACACAATAAATCATCCATGTGCAAAGAGAAATGTTCCCTGCTATCCTTTTTCACAGCTAGAGAACCCAATAAAAGACTTCCTCTTACCGCTGGACAAGTCCCCGCTCTCTCGGAAGGTATCTATAGAGTCCAAAGAGGTCAATTCAGCGTCGTCTAAGCAATCGGTTATCAAAAGCCACCGTGAACCCTCAGACAGAAAGAGCATCCCCCGGTTTCCCCAGTCCCACCTGTGTGTTTTCGTCCTCTGCCAGGCCGTGGGCGAGGTGGGCACTGAATGTGCTTTTCCCAACGCCGCCTTTCCCAGACAACACCAAGATTTTGTGTTTCACGGTTTTCATTTTCTCTTTGATTTCCTCTATGGCTGCCAAGAAAGCAGTTCAGGTGATAAAGTCCCTGATTACATCTCAACTGCCCCTCTTCCAGTGGGCTAGAAGGAGCTAAGTCCTTGAGGTGGTTTCAAGGGATAGTGTATGAAATACTGCTTAGTCACTGGTAACACTAAGAACTAAGAAGAAAATACGGCTATTCTCACCACCTGAAATTTCCTTACTGTTTATGTACTTATTGTGTCTCCCTCTACTAGATGGACCATCAGCTCCAGATGGGAGGGGATTCTGACCTGTTCACCACTGTTATCCTCTGCTTCAGAACAGAGCTGCACATATAGTAATGGTTCTCAACCTGGGGCATAACCCTTCAGGAGACATTTGGCAATGCATGGAGATATGTTTGGTTGACATCTATTGGACAGAGGCCAGGGATGCTGCTGAACATCCTATGATGCCCAGGACAGTCCTCCAAAATGTCAATAATGCTGAGCTGGAGAAACCCTGACAGTAGATATTTAATAAGTACTGTCACCATTTATTATATATTTACTGTGCTTTAAATATTTCATCTTTTTCCCAATACTGAAAATGACCCTGTGAGTACTTTTCTCCCCACTTTAAATGATGAAACAGGGGCTTAGAGAAGTGAAGTCCCTTGCTCAATGCCACAGTGCCTGCAGTGGAGACAAGAATCAAACCCAAGACTCACTTTCAACTCCTTCAAAATTCTTCTCCAGCCGCCTCCTGCTTTTTAAGACCCTTCTGAAAGTTCCTAGAGTCCACCCCACTGGAGAATCTGTCCCTCACAATACTGTAATGATTTACACGCGTGTTTACTTTGCTTGCTGTCGCTCTCCCCTCTTAAACTAAGCTCCATCAGGGCAGGGATGGAGACTGTGTCAATCTCCCAGCCGTATCCCGAGAAAATAGCACCGTGCTTCGTAGGTGATTAATACAAATTTCTGTTGCCTAAAAGGGAGAATCACTGCTCAAAAGGAAGGAAATTTTGTCCAAAGGTCACATAGCTAGAAAGCAGCTGGAGGAGTCGGATTTTAGCCTTAGGGCTCCCTAACTTCAAAGTGTATGCCCGGGTTCCCGCCAGGGTCCGGCCCTTCTGGACCATCATCAGGGACTTCCCCTCCGGCCCTGTCGCTCAAACCTGTGGCCCCGCCCCTCCCTGACGACTCTTCCACGCTTCTCCGCCTCCGGGCCCCGCCCCTCTGGATACCCCTTGCGACTCCACCGCGGTCACTGAACCTTCAGGCCCCGCCCTTCCAGCGGCGCCACTTTCACCGCCTTTAAAGGCCTCTCCCCTCCTTGTCCCCACTGGGTCCTCCTGGTCACTCAGCCCTCAGAAACCGCCCTTACACCACCTGTTTTTTCCCACGCCCCGCCTTCTCTGAGCCCCGCCCCTCCCAATAGGCCTCCCAGCCCCTGCCTGCCACTCATCCTTCAAGTCCCACTCCACCATCACCGCCCAGTTTCCTACAAGCCCCGCCTGTTCCGGGTCCGCGCCTTCCACTTCCCGTGCAGGCCTCGCCCCGTCCTCACCCGGGTCCCGAGCGGCGCCGGCTCCAGAAGCGCATAGCCGCTGGTTCGGGCACCCTTGACATGATGCCCCTCGGCCCGCCTGGGCGCTGCCGGTCCCGGGACAGTCTGCGTGGAGACAAAATCACAGTTACAGTAGTTCTTGTCCCTTCAGCCCCGCCACCCATGCGCCTTCCGCACACTCACCCTCAGGCACCTCCTCCATCCCGCCACCTTTGGCGCAGACGCGGCCACCGGAACTCTCCGTTGCGCATTTCCGCCCCGTGGCGCCCAATCTGACCCTCGAGTCGCGCGAGGTAAGTCTCAAAAATAGAGAGCTCTGCGCACGCGCGAACCTTGTGCCAAGAGGGCGGGGCTTTTTTTGTGTTCCCTGTAATACTGAGCGGCAGGCGTTTATTGTAAATACTTCTACAGGTGTCTGCTAGGCTCAAAGGCGTTATCCTATGTAACCTAAGTACCATCTTCATAACCAAGAAATTTAATGTTGACACATATTATTAGCTGATACACAGTTTATATTTCAATTTTCCCAGTTGTCCCAGAGGTCCTCTGTGACCCTGGGGCCATTTGAGGATCATACAGTCGCCTTTTGGTCTCATGACTCTTAATCCAGAAGAGCCCTCCTCTCCTTTTTATATATATATTTTTTTTTCTCCCAAATTGGTCTTTCATGACTCATAATTTTGGAGAGTCCAGGCCAGTTGCCTTGTAAACTATCCCATAATCTTAATTTGTCTTGACTTCCCCACACCATGATTGGATTCAGGTTAAGATTGTTTTTTGTTTGTTTGTTTGTTTTGGCAGATGTGTACTCGCCATTGTATCATAGCACGAGGCACATGATGTCAGTTCCATTTTTGGTAGTGTGATGCTTGATCACTTGGTACACGTGGCATCTGCCATGTTTCTCCAGTGGATGGATCCTTCTGTAATTCATAAGGGCTCTCTGGGTCGAGACTTTGAGGTCCTATGACTTTCCTGTTCCCTATCATCCTTTTACTTTGGGGGCTGGGCATCATTCCTTGCCCAAATCAATTATTATATTGGTGTTTGTAAAACTGAGATTTTTATCCCCCAACCCTGTCATATATGTCATTTATATATGAACTGGCATTCCTCTGTAAAGAAAAGGTTTCCATTACATATCTTTTCTTTTATCCCCAGGAAACCTTATGGACTTATGGATTCTTTTTCTGTTCTAATCAATTGCGATCATTATTCCTTCTGGTCAGTCTTCATGCCAGTTGAATTTCCTTTGGACGTGAATCCAGCTTCTTTGAGTACTTTCCTGCTTTCCGGGCTCCTCTTCCACTTTCTCTGCTTCAGCCTTTTCTCCAAGGAGCCCTGGTTCCTTTCAGTGGGAAGTGGTATTTAGAAGCTGAGATCTGAATATTAGGTGTGCTGATGGCTTCTGGGGTATCCTTTCTTACACATTAGGCACAAAATTTAATGGGTAAACAAACTTTACCTGGCCTCGACACTAAGGATATAGAGACTCATTATTTACCAGTAATATATCAGTTGCCTATTACTGCTACTACTGCTACAACTTATGGCTCGCATTTGTTGAGCACTTAGTATTTGCCAGCTGTGGTCTGTGTGCTTTTATGGGAATGACCTAATTTGTGCCCTTCAACAATGCTGTGCTCTAAGTCTTCTTATTATCTTCATTTTTGGGTGAGGAAACTGAGGCTCAGAGTGGTTAAACTTCCCTACAGCCACAATGCCGGAGCCTGCATGCTTGTTCCTGACGCATGATGCCAGACAGCACTGTGCTGGGTGCTAGTGATACCAGACTGACTTGGTCCCTGTTGTCCTGGAACTCAGTCTGGTCAGGACAACAGATAATTAAGCATGTAATTGCCGTGTGATCAGTGCCATGACAGAAGAGGACCAGAGTTCTGGGGGTCAGGGGGAAATTCTTGGAGGAAGCATCTAAGCCTGAAGCTGAATGGGCAATACCCATTTTGCTAATGCTGCCGGGATGCAAAACACCAGAAATGGATTGGCTTTTATAAAAGGGGGTTTATTTGGTTACACAGTTACAGTCTTAAGGCCATAAAGGGTCCAAGGTAACACATCAGCAATCGGGTACCTTCACTGGAGGATGGCCAATGGTGTCTGGAAAACCTCTGTTAGCTGGGAAGGCATGTGGCTGGTGTCTGCTCCAAAGTTCTGGTTTCAGAATGGCTTTCTCCCAGGACATTCCTCTCTAGGCTGCAGTTCCTCAAAAGTGTCACTCTTAGTTGCTCTTGAGGCATCTGTCTCACTTAGCTCCTCCAGAGCAAGAGTCTGCTTTCAAAAGCCGTCTTCAAACTGTCTCTCATCTGCAGCTCTTCTCTCAGCTCCTGTGCATTCTTCAAAGTGTCCCTCTTGGCTATAGCAAGCTTGCTCCTTCTGTTTGAGCTTGTATAGTGCTCCAGTAAACCAGTCAAGGCTCATGCTGAATGGGCGGGGCCACACCTCCACGGAAATTATGCAATGAAAGATCTCACCTTCAATTGAGTGATCACATCTCCATGGAAACACTCAAAGAATTACAATCTAATCAACACTAATACGTCTGCCTACACGAGATTACATCAAAGATAATGGTGTTTTGGGGGACATAATACATTCAAACTGGCACACCCAGATTGGGACAGGGTTGGGGGTGGCAGCAGGCAGTGTTCCAAGCAGATCAAACAACATGAGCAAAGGCTTGGAGTTCAGAGAGGAATTTCCTATAAGGCAGGGGCCATTGTTTTCTCCATTTTGCAGGTGAGAAGACAGGGCCTCAGAGAGTGACTGCCCCAGGTCTTCTATCCAGTGAACCGCAGAGCCTGTACTAGAGCCTGGGATGCCATTCACGGGGAGCAGTATGCAAATTGTTCTTCTGATGAGGAAGAGAGGCTTAGAGAGGTTAAATGATTTGCCCAGGGTCTCGCAGCCAGAGGCTCCCCTGGAACACTTCTGGCCGCCTGCCCCCTTTTCGTCTATCACCCTGCAGAGGTCAAAGTGACTCCTACGTGGTCCACTTCAGGTCTTCCTTCCTGATTCCCACCAGGATGTTTCCGGCAGCTTTCTCCTAGCTGTTTTTGGTAGTCACCCCACTGTAGGTCTCTCTTTTGTCCGTGATTACACAGGGCCCTCCCACTCAGAACTTGGCAGGTTTTTGCACAGGGGCAGGAAAAAAATCTTCTCTTTTTCAACCTTCTCCTCCCTACTGACTCCTCCTACAAGGCTATAAAAACGATCAAGTGTTTCACACTGAAAAAGTAAAATAAAATGAAAGAAACCTCCTTTCATCCTTGCTTCAGGGCTCTCTTCTGCACTTCATAGCCAAACTCCCGTCTCACAAATACAGTTTTCCGTGTGTTGTAACAGGAGCAGAAGGGTGAAAACTAGGTTGTAAAGCAGATTCCCAGCCCCATCCCTGACCTCCTGAATCTGAAACTTGAGGACTGGGCCAGGGGATCTGCATCTTTACACTCTCGCCAGATACTAATTCTATCCACTGAACTTTGAAAACCACTTCCTAGGATGCGGTTCCTTGAGACTGTGTGCCTGCCTGCTTCTAGTCGTGCCTTTCACACCCTCCCTGGGTAAGCAGCTCTGTGCTTGCCGAATCACCCATCGCCCAATACTAAAGCTCCGCAGTCCCCAGCTCTGGCCTCTGTTTTTCCCTGAGTTCCAATCCATACATCCCAAACGATGCCTGTTGCATTTTCTCTCATGGGTGTCCCGCGAGCATAGCAAACTCATGCACACAACTAAACCCACTGCTGATTTTGGGTTTTTTATCTCAGGGAGTGACATCACCACTACCTCAAGAACCCATCTCATAAGTATAAGCATCCGCCTTTTCTTAGTTCTCTTCATCTCCCCTGTATCAGTTATCTGTGGCTGCGTAACAAATCATCCGAACAGGTAGTGCCTTAGAACAGCAGTAGTTTATTTTTTCTCCTTACTCTCTTTTTGCTGTTTATAGAAAAGTCATGTCTTAAATATAGGGTTCTCATCTACCACCCTATTATTAACATCCCTTGCAGTAGTGTGGTACATTTTTACAATTGGTGAGAGCACATGTTTATAATTGTACTGTTAACTGTAGTCTGCATGTTACATTAGGGTTCACTGTGTCGTACAGTCCCATGGATTTTTTTTTAAATTCTATTCTAGCAACATATACATAGGACCTAAAATTTCCCCCATTTGACCACGTTCATATGTATAATTCAGGACTGTTAATTACATTCACAGAGTTGTGCTACCATCACCGTAACTTTTCCATCACTCAAAATAGAAATTCTGTACAATTTAAGCATTAACTCCCTGTTGCAGTTTGCTAATGCTGCCATTATGCAAAATACCAGAAATGGATTGGCTTTTATAAAGGGGGGTTATTTGGTTACAAATTTACAATCTGAAGGCCATGAAAATATCCAAGTTAAGGTATCAACATAAATATACCTTCATCAAAGGAAAGCCAATGGCATTCAGAAAACCTCTGTTAGCTTGGAAGGCATGTGGCTGGCATCTGCTGATCCCAAGTTGTGTTCCAGCTCCTCTCTCAGCTCCTGTGCATTCTTCAAAATGTTGCTCTTGAGATCTTTCATCCTCTTAGCTTCTTCAGAGCAAACTCTGGGCTATCATCTCCCAAGCTCTGGGCTATCATCTCCCAAGCATCATCAAAAATCTGCTTTCAACGGCCATCTCCAAAATGTCTCTCTCAGCTGCAGCTGCTTTAAGGTCCTTCTGTTTGTGAGCTCTTTTATAGGACTCCAGTGATTAAATCAAGACCTGCCCAGAATGGGCAGGGTCCGTAGCTCCATGGAAATAATTCAGTCAAGTGTTTCATCCACAGTTGATTGAGTCACAAATCCATGGAAACAATCAAAAGATTCCAATCCAGTCAACACTAATACATCTGCCCCACAAGATTGCATTAAAGAACATGGCGTTTTGGGGGACATAATATATCCAAACTGGCACACTCCCTATTCCCTATGCCACTCCTCTCATGACTCTGGGTGAGTGGGCGTTTTCACTCTTGCTTTCACTTGGGCTTACTCTTGTGGCTCATTCAGTGATGAGTTCACTAGAAGGTCCAAGATGGCCTCACTCTCCTTTCTGCCTTGATTCCCCTCCTTGTGTCCTCTCTCTGACCTTGTGGTCTTTCATCATTCATGGTCCACCTTTACATGGCAGCTGGGCAGGGCTAGGAACCAGCAGTCACTTCTGCCACATTCTATTGGTCAAAACAAGTTACATGGGCAGCTTACATTCAAGAGGCAGGAAACAGACCCCACATCTTGATGAGTGGTGTGGCATGCGTGTGCAGGGATGGGATCCCTGTTGGCAGCCACCATTGGAGACATCTACTCACTGCCTTCTACATCCAATCAGGCACCAAGTGCTGCTGCTTCACCTCTGGGTGGTGGACTGGTTGCACAAACGGCCTCAATTCTTCACCCCTCTCTGGATCCATGGCCTTTGCTATCTAACTCTATAGAGACCTTCCATTGTGGACAGGGAGTTCTCCCCTACCCCTTGACTCTGAACTCATGTGTGTGACTTGTTTTGGCCAGTTAAATGTTAGCAAATATGGCACAAGCAAAACCTTGAAAAAGCATTTGCCCATTTCTCCTTTCTCTCTTGCCCCTCTGCCATTGTGATGAGAACATCTCCAGGCTAGTCTGCTGGAGGTAAGACATGTGGAGCAGAGCTGAGCTGCTCCAGGGGTCCTAGCAGGGCCATCCCTGATCAGTGACTGCCTGCTGACCCTGAGACATTTGACAGTCCAGTCAAGAGCTGCAGAACTGCCTGTCCAGATGTACAGCTGATCACAGATGCATGAGTGAGTCCAGCTGAGTTTCCGAACTGCTCAGCCAACCCACAGACTCTGAGCTAAATAAATGCTTTTTGTTATAAGCCACTGAGTTTGGGGTGGCAATAGATAACTGTCACTCGATGACCTCCATCATCTCTGCTGACTTGATTCAGGCCCTCGTCCACCTGGGCCTGCCATGGGGTTTGTATCAGCCAGTATAGGCCGGGCTGTGCTACATAACAAACATTCCCAACTGCAGTGACTGAAGGCAACAGTGTCTAATTTTTGCTCTTGCTACAAATTCAACTTCATAGACAGGGACCCCTCCTCATTGTAGTTACCTAGAGATGAGGGTCAGTCAAGGCTCCATCATCTCAAACTAAGACTTTGTTCAAAGGAAGATAGCATGGAGAATTGTACACTAGTTCTTAAATGCTTCCACCTAGAAATGGCACATACCTGCTCACTTTTCGTTGGCCAGAATTAGTTACATGGCCATCCCCAGAGGGTATAGGAAGTGCAGTTTTATTTGCCTGGAAGCAGAGGAGAACCAGGGGCTGCTGAGCGTGGTAACATCTACCAAGGTAATGTTCCTACGGTAATGTCTAGCCCTCTGTGGTTTTCCCTGCCACAAACTCTACCATCCTTTCCCCACACGGATCAGATCATGACACTTTGCTGCTCAGAAACCTTCAGTGGCTCCCTATAGCCCAGAAGGCACTGACCAATCTTCACATGGTTTCCAGTGGCTTCTGTGACCCAGCTGATCCTCCCAGACTCCTTTCTTGTTGTGTGCCACTGTGGCTGCTGAGCTGCACCCACTGAACAGCTTACACTCCCCAGGTACCCGTTCTGTTTCACAACCCCATTGCTCACGCAGGTCTTTTGCTGGGAATGCTTTCCGCTCTCACCGTTCTTGCCCTCCTGGAAGCCATTCCTGGCCTGTGGCATTGACTGCCTTCTCCTTTACTGACATGCCGTGTGATCCAAAAGTCTTAATGCAATTTTATGTTTTAATAACTTCAAAAGTATAAATGTTACAAATGTTCAGAAATCAGCCTGTGGTGGTTTGGAGCTGTATACCCCAGAGAAACATGTTCTTAAACTTAATCCATTCCTGTGGGTATGAGCACTTGTAAAATGAACCTTTTGATGGGGTTACATCAGTTAAAGGGTGTATCCCACAATGGTTCTGAATCCGGGTGCATCTTGGTCCTATTACTGGAGGGCTTTATAAGCAGGACGAATTTTAGATGCATAGAGGAAAAAGCCATGGGAAGAGGCTGAAAGTCATCGGAACCCGGAAGAGAAAGGAGACGCCAGGAGAGGCCACTAGGTGTGTTACCATGTGACAGAAAAGCCAAGGACCAAGGATCGCTGTAGCCACTGTTTTCCAGGAGAAAGCATTGCCTTGGTGACACTTGATTTTGGACTCCTCACCTGAAAACCATGAGCCAATAAATCCCTATTGTTTAAGCTAACTCATTGCATAGTATTTGATCTGGCAGCTAGGAAACTGAAACACGGCCTTTGAATGTTTACTTATATTTCCTTTACACTCATTTAGCTTTGTGAGCTTCAAAGAATACATCTTAAACTTTAATTTTTTGTTTCAACTCCACTGGTCAAAGATGGTGAATAATAACTAAAACAAAAAAAATTAAAAATTCATGATTTTAAATATACAGAACTGAAAAGTGCTGAAGAAATTTAAATATTTAGCTTTAAAAATGATTTTAAAAGTAAGTATGTACATTTATGCTTTCAAAATTATTAAAAATTAAATCTGTGTTAAGATTCTTGGGACACCTGTATATACCTTCTATTGCAGGATTTTCAGCCTGAGATACACCTTGGGATCACCTGAGGAGATTTTTAAACCTACTTATGCCTGAACACCACCTCCCCCTTTCATCCCCCTTTATGTACGCACATGTGCACACACACGTGCATGCACAGGCATGCACCAGTTAAATCAGAATCTTGGGAGTGGAGGCTGGGCATGTTTTTAAAACTCGTCATGGTTTTACTACTAGACTTCCATGGCAGGGATGGGTAAGAAGGGTCAGGACAGATTACACCAAGGTTTACAACTCATGTTCTGAAGTCATATGACATGTGTTCAAATCCTGACTCTGACTCTTAAGAGCTGAATAACATTGGATAACCTCACCTCTTTAAGCCTCAGTTTCCTCATCTCTAGAATAGGGATAATAGAAGCACCTACACCACGTTCCATGAGGTTGTTGTGGGGATAAAATAATTCAGTCCATGCGAAGCTCCAAGCAGAGTGCTTCCACAGAGCAAAGTCAGATGTAGGTTTGTGTTTAAGTAAATTTAGGGTTGTAGATTAGAGTAACAGAGTTGTGATCCTGCAGTCCTGTTTACAGATGGGTGAACTGAGACAGGGAACGATGCTCCAAACCGTACAGCAGATTAGTAGTTGAAACAGTCCTAGAACCTGGGTGTCCCCAGTTCCCTGTTCAGTGTTTCCCACTGTCTCTGAGATGGGAAAAGAACTGATTCAGCAGGGCAGGGGTGGAGTCATGGAATCTGCATTTTAAACAGGTGTCCCAGGTGCCCCTAGGCAGGTGGTCTGTGCGTCTACTAGGAAAGAATCATTTGTAGTGCAAGGAGGTGCCTGCAGTCTCACTCCTGCACCAGTAGGTGGCGCCCCGACCCATGATAAAGATAGCCAGGAATTGGTGGAGGGCGGGTGTGGGTTGGGATTTAGGAGAGAGTTTTCTCTCTTTTGCCTTGGATCCCGCAAAATATCCAACAGGCGCTATATACACATAGGCCAGTAGGCACAAATTTTAATTGAGTTGAAAAACCCCATTCATATTTATTATATAAAGAATCTGGCATGTATGGTTAAAACATCTGCATTCAAATCCCAGCTTCCCATTTACCAGCTTTCATGTCTCCTCTTCATACATCAGTTTTCTCCTCTGCAAAATGGTGAAAAAAACAACTATCTCATAGGGTTTTTTTGGGAGGATTAAGTAAATTAATATGAATAAAACCATTTAAAAAAAGCATCTGGCATAGGTAAGCCCTCAAAATAAGTGTTAGTAGTTTTTTTAACAGCTTTTTTGAGGTAGAGCTGGTAAGCAACCCATTGCACATACTTAAAGTCTACAGTTTGACAGGTTTTGACATGTATGCACTCACGAAACCATCACTGCAATAGAATAAACAAATCCATCATCCTAAAAGTTCTATGCCGTCCCCTTACCCGGGCCTCAAGGCAAGAGCTGATATGCTTTCATCATTATAAATTAGCTCAAGTTTTCTATAATTTTGTGTAAATGGAATCATACAGTATGCACTCGTATCTGGCTTCTTTCATTCAGCATTATTTTAGATTCATCCATGTTGTTTCATGTATCAGTAGTTCATTTCCTTCTGTTGTGTAGTATTCCATTGAGTGATTCTATTACAGTTTGGGTTTCTATTCACCTTTTGATGGGCATTTGGGTTGTTTCCAGTTTGGGGCTATTAAAAAGAAAGCTGTATGAACATTCATGTGCAAGTTTTTGTATCACTTATACTTTTCTTTCTCTTGGGTAAATACTTGGGAGTGGAGTGGCTGGATAATATGGTCAGTGTGCATTTAACTTTTTAAGAAACTGCTAAACTGTTTTCCAAAGTGTCATACATTCCCACCACTAGTGGGTGAGACTGTTAGTTTTCCCATATTCTTGCCAGCCTTTTGATTTTATATATTCTAATAGGTCATAGTGATGTCTTATTGTGATTTTAACTTGCATTTTCCTAAGGACTTTGTTATGTTGAGCATTTTTTCATTTGCTCATTTGCCATCCACATATTTTCTTTGGTGAAGTGTCTTCAAATCTTTAAGTGTGTTTTTAAAATTGGTTGTTTTCATATTATTGAGTTTGGGGAGTACTGTATACATTGTGGATACAAGTCCTTTATCAGAAAACAAATATTTTCTTGTATTCTGAGACTTTTCATTCTCTTAAGAATGTCTTTTGAAGAGTTCTTAATTTTGATGAGGTCCAATATATCAATTTTTTTCTTTTATGCATTGTTTTTGATATCATATTCTTGCTTAATCCCAGGCCACACAGGTTTTCTCCCATGTTTCTTTCTAGAAGTTTTATGCTTGTATATTTTACATTTATGTCTATATTCATTGGAGTTAAATTTTGTATGTAATTTTTGAATATAGTGCAGGGTATGGATTGAAATTCTTTTTTTGTATACGGATATCCAGTTCCAACACCATTTGTTGAAAAGACTATCTTTTCTCCACATAATTACCTTCGCATCTTTGTTGAAAATCAGTTGACTGTGACTGTGCAGGTTTGTTTTTGGACTCTTTGGTCTGTTCCATTGATCTATTTGTTTATGTGTCAGTTCCATAGTGTCGCTTTATAATAAGTCTTGAAGTCCTCCAGCTGTGTTTTTCTTTTCAATGTTATTTTGGCTATTCTAGGTTCTCCAGCCCCTGGTAACCTCTTATCTACTTTCTTTCTCTATGGTTTTGCCTAGTCTAGGTATTTTATACAGGTGGTATGATACAACATTTGTTCTTCTGTGTCTAGCTTATGTCGCTTAACATTTTCAAGGTTCATCCATGTTGTAGCATGTCACTGATAATATGTTTTTTTTGATTATGAGTGGATATTGGATTCTGTCAAATACTGCATCTTCTGAGATGATCACCTGGTTTTTCTTTTTTATTCTGTTAAAATGTTGAATTACATTGACTGTTTTTAGAGAGTTAAACCAACCTTGCATTCTTGGTCATGATGTATTATCCTTTGTATATGTTGGATTCAGTTTGCTAAAGTTTTGTTAAAAATTTAGCATCTGTGTTCATGAGAGATACCAGTATGTCGCTTTCTTTTCTTGTAAAGCCTTTGTCTCATTTTGGTACTAGAGTAAGTAGGACATTTTGATGAGGTTACTTCAGTTAAGGTGTGGCCCAGCCCAATCAGGATGGGTCTTAATCTGATTACTGGAGCCCTTTCTAAGCAGAATGAAATTCAGACAGATAGAGTGAAAGCCAGGGGAAGCAAGAAACTGAAGATCATTGGAACCTAGAAGAGAAGAGAGAAGCCAGGAGACGCCAACCACATGCATTGCCACGTGATAGCTGAGCCCAGGACCAAGGATCACCAGCAGCCAGCCCCACAACGCCAAGTCTTCAGGAAGAAAGCATTGCTTTGATGACACCTTGATTTGGACTTTTTCCTAGCCTCAAAACCATGAGGTGATACATTCCCATTGTTTAAGCCTGGTATTTGCTTGAGCAGCCAAGGAGATTAAAACAGTCTGACTAGAGATTTATCAATTCTATTGATTTTCTTTAATGATTCCATTTTATCTCCTTTGTTACCATATTAGATGTAACTCTGTGTTGTGTTATTTTAATAGTTGCTTTCAAGTATATACCATACATCTTTAACCTATCAGGTCTAGCTGCAACTAATATTACAGCGGTTTACATAGAGAATAAGAAATTCTAAGAGTATACTTCCATTTTTTTCCTCTCCTGGCCTTAGTGCTTTTGTTGTCATCTTAGACATTATAGTTTTCATCTCTAGAGGTTCAATTTGGGTGTTCCTTTTATATCTTCTGTGTCTCTACTTGTCCAGTCTTTCTTCTAGCTTTTTGAGCACAGGAATGTAGTTAAAATAACTTCGTTTAGGAATCTACTAATTCTGTTATTTGCTCTATTTCTGGGCTGGTTTCAGTTGATTGATTTTTCCCCCTTGTTATGGGTTATATTTCCTTATCTCTTTGTATGCTTGGCAGTTTTTTTAATTGGATTGTAGACATTGTGAATTTTACCATTTTGGGTGCTGAATATTTTTTCGTAGTCCTATAAATATTCTTGCTCTTCTTTCTGGGATGTAACTAACTTACTTGGAAACATTTCTATCATTTTGGGTCTTGCTCTTAAGCTTTTTTAGGTGGGATCAGAGCAATATTTATTCTAGGACTAATTTTGCCCTCCTAATGAGTCAAAACTCTTTTGGGGCCTCAACTTGGTATTGTGCAGATGATGAAAATTCCAACAGTGGCCAGTGGGGTGGACTCTTTCTCAGCCTGGTCCCCTCTAATCTTCCTGTGTGGTCCATTCCGCAGCCTGGGGTGACTGTCTCACGTGCACGCAGTGGTCAGTACTCAGCTGAAGACAGGATCCCCTACATGTCCAACTCCAGAGCGCTGTCCGTGCAGCTGTCCCTTCTTGGGTGCCTTGTCTTTCACACTCTAACTGCCTTGGCGTCCTGCCCTCCCAGCTCCAGCTCCTTAAGACCCCTGTACTCTTCCCCTCCGTGCACCGTGGCCTGGCAACTTTGTCCAGGCAGCAAGCCAGGGCAATTGTCGGACTCTGTTCATTGGTTTCCCATCTCAGGGTTCCCTGCTTGTCACCAGCTAAGGGCCAGTGTCTCGAAAATCATTGTTTCATACATGTGTTATTTCAGTTGATTCAGATGGGAGGGTAAATCCAATCCTGTTCCTCAGTCTTGGCCAGAAGTAGAGGTCCTATTAGGCTTTTATTAATATATATTCGTTACTATGTTCTTTGGGAAATAAACTTGAACTTTTACAATGAAATGATACACACATATAGTATATATATTTTAAACAGTATGGAAAGGATTAATGAAAGAATAAAAGTCTCTCTCCATGCACCCCTCCCCTCACCCCTGCCAGAAATGTGTGTGCTTACAAATATATACATCACACCATATATGCTGTTTTATACCTTGTTTTCTTCATCTTATGTTAACTCAGAAATCTGTTTTTGTCAGCAATACAGGCCTAATATTCTTTTTTTTCTTTTAACTGCAGAGTATTCCATATTACGCATGTTCTATATTTTATTTAACCAGTCCCCTACTGATAGAAATTTGGTTAGTCACACTTTTTTCACTGCTGTAATCAGTGCAGCAATGAACAAATTTATGCATATGTGTTTTTTTAACTTTAAATGTTTGATTTTGAGATACTTTCAAACTTGCAGAACAGTTACAAAAATAACACAAACGCCATTCAAAGGACTCATGCCCAGATCACCTTTGCCGTATCATTCTCCATCCATCTTCTGAACACTTGAGTGTAGGTTGTATACCTCAGGATCCTTGAACACTTAATTCTGCCAGGTACATTTCCTAAGAACAAGGATATTCACTTGTGTAACCACCTTAAGTGCAGCTATAAAATTCAAGAAATTTAACATTGATATAAAGGTTTCAATCTGTATTCCAATTTCTTCGTATGTTCCCAAATGTCCTTTTAGCCTTCTCTCCTCCTTTGTTAGATCCCATCCAGGATCATGTCATTGTCTCTTTTTTTTTTTTTTTTTTATTCTGGGAATACATGTACAAGATAAGTTTCCCATCTCACCCACTCCCCAGCATACCATTCAGTGGGATTAATCACATTCACAATGTTGTGGTACCCCCACCACCATACTAAAACTTTCCCATCTCCCCAAATAGAAACCTACATGCATTATGAATTAACTCCCCACTCCCCTGACCCTGGCAATCTGTACTCTTAATTTGTCTCTGTGAGTCTGCATGCGCCCTGACATTTACTCTTTAATTATCATGGAGCTTAAGTTTAATATCCTAAATCTAACCATTTCATTTGCTTTGACACCAACTTAAATAGAATAAACAAACTATGTTTCTATACTCCTCCATCTCCCCACCTTTATGTAGTTCTTGAGTACATAACCACTGATTTCTCAAATTTTATGCATTTGGTTTTAGTCCTACAGGGAGTAAAAAGTTGATTTGCAAACCAAAAAGACAATAGGACTGGCATTTATGTTTACTCACCTAGTTACCCTAACCAGAGTGCTTTATTTCTTCAGGTGGCTTTGTCTGTTGTCTAGTGTCCATTCCTTTCAACCTGCAAAACGCTCTTTGCATCTCTTGTAGGGATGGCCTAGCTTTTGTTTATCTGGGAATGTCTTAATCTCTCCCTCAATTTTGAAAAGCATTTTGCCAGATACAGAATTCTTGGTTGACAAATTTTTGCTTTCAGCACTTTAAATATGTCATCCCATTGCCATCTTGCCTTCATGGTTTCCGATGAAAAACTGGCACTTAATCCTACTGAGGCTCCCTTGGACGTGACACGGTGCTTCACTCTTGGGGCTTTCAGGATTCTCTTTTTATCTTTGGCATTCGACAGTTTGACTATAATATGCCCTGGTCTGGGTCTATTTGGGTTTATCCTGTTTGGAGTTTGAGTGTCTTGGATGTGTATATTCATGCCTTTTGTTAAATTTAGGCAGTTTCCATATGCATACGCTTTCTGAAATTCAAAGTGAAAAAAAGTGCTTAACTGTAAAATACAATTTTATTTTTTGAATGATATAAATAGACGTGGATGCTGAATTGAAATTAGCTTCTTTTTGGGTTTTTGAATTCTCTTTTCTATGTGTTGTTGCTGGGGGCGATGCAGAAATTAAGATTAGAGACAAAAATATCTTTGAGAGACTGAGAGTGGGGGACACACCGCGTCTCGGGCGAGTGTGTGAGTCCCATTTCCAAGACCCTTATTTATTATGCTTTTAGGGTAGAGTAATGCTTTACTGTGCACATAGATGTTTTCACATGGTTGTTTACATCAGTCTGCAAAATGGGTCTTACCTTAATCTCAAGGACAATAACAGAAAACAGTCCTTCAGCCACATTCTCACATCCACGCATACTTTAACGAGGTGTGCCTTGATAGTGCTCCATCTCAGCAGGGGCGTAGTGTCCCAGGCCCCCACCTCAAGTATGCGGGAAGGAGAGGAGAAACTTCAGGCCCTGTTTCCCACAATGTGTGTTTGTGTGTCCCTACTTCGCTGGTCTAAGCACTAGCTGGCGCCACCTCCAGTCACAGATTTTGGTCACGAGGATGGCAGAGGTGACAAGATTCCTGCCTGCCCACTGGGGGCACCCCAGGAATGCTTGCTGACGTGGTGAGTGGGTTGGAGGGCTGCTGGCATTTGCTCTGAAAGAGTCTCCCTCCCTCTCTGCCTTCCTGCAGGTCCCAGGCTTGCAGGGTGCCTCGGCAGTGGACAGAGACAAGTAAGGCTGAGCAGGACTTGTTTCGCAGCGCTGCCGGCTGGTTCCAGTGCCTACTGGGGGCAGGGTCCTGGGGTAGGGGCATGACTAGGGCTGTGGAGGCAGGGGAGAGGGTGATGACGACACAGGGTGCTGCGCCCGACAGAGCAAGGCTCAAGACCCAGGAGATGCCATCGTTCCTGCTGCTGTCACCCACTGCCCACCCCACGCCCACAGGAAATGTTTCTCTAAACACAAACCAGCAAATAAAATATTCTTCATCTTACCGTTTAATCACTGGTGAGTTGTTTTCTCTCTGCCCACACCCCCACCAAGACAGGGAACCCTCCAAGGTCAGGGGTATGTCTCATTTGTCTTTTTGCTCCCAGCTTACGCTCGTGCCTGCTATCACACAACACATACAGATGCACATTCACACTTAACACACACATGCACTTACACACATGCATTCACACATGCTCACAGACTCACAGTCAGTCCTTGCGCTTACACCCACACACATGCACATTCATCTCCCCACACACTCATTCTGCCTCACACATGCTCTGACACACTGACTCGCCGCATCCACTTGCTGACACTCACACATACTCATTCTCTCATGCATCACAAGTACACACGTGTATCCTCACATTCTCACAGACACTCTTACACATGCACACATTTTCAAACATGCTCATACACTATACATTCATATCACACTCACACACACTCACACTGTTAGCACGTCCCCCGACCCACATGAGGGCTCGGTGAATATTAGGTATGTTGAGAACACTAGACTAATTCCTGCCAGTCTTCTCTTTCTTCCCTGCAGCCATTTAAAAATATTTTTAAAATGATTACTGTTTTGAATTAATGACATTATCATGGTTTAAAGTACAGAATGTACAAAAGAGTATACATGGAAAGTCTCCACCCCCAGAGGCCCCCAATGTTATCACTTCCTTGGTCCTTCCAGAGACATTTTATGAATGTACAAGCAAACGCCTAGGCTTTCCTCCCTCTTTGCATCCAAATGATAGCATTTGTTAGCCATGCTTGCCCCTTTCCGCACCTTGCCCATTTCACTTACCCATCCATCTGGGAGATGGTTCCACGTCAGCACACGTAAATTCTCTAGTGCTTCTCTGCCCAACACAGTGGTCACTTGCTACATGTGGCTATTTAAATGCAAATGAATTGAAATTCAACAGAATTAAAAATCCCCTTGGTCCTCTAGCCACCTTTCAAAGGTTCACTAGTCCCGTGTGGCTAGCAGCTGCCACCTTGGGCAGCCCAGGGTGGAACATTTCCATCATCGCAGAAGGTTCTAGAGGTCAGGGCTGCTCCAGCACCTGAGACAGTCGCACTGCCTTCCTCTGTGGACAGATGGGTGTCACGTTAAATTCACAGATATGAAACGAGCCCTCTGGAGCCCCTGAAGACTGAAACAGACCCGTGCCGACTTGAGGCTGGAAATTGCAATCAAATAGGGCCGGGACAACCTGGGTAGTTTGGGGGTTGGGAGCACAGTTGGGGTGGAAAAACGAGGAGCACTGGCCAGCATGACAACCCGCTCCTGGGGATGGCAAGAGTCTCCCCGCTCTGGCCTTCACCAAGCCCTCCCACTCCACCGAGATTTGGAGTCTGTGGGCCAGCTCACATCTCAGGAAGAGAGTGAGCCTCCCACCGGCCTGGTTTACATTAGATGGAAAGAAATCTTTGATCGTGGGCAAAGGGTCTCCAAGCAGTGGTGGACCCAGTGTATTTACACCGAGAGTTGATCATTCTTTTAACACCCTCCTCCTCCGTATAACAGTATTTTTAATAATAATTATGTTCTTGATTAGTTTTTAATTTTAATGCAAATAACAAATAAAAAGAATACATTTCAATTTTAAAGATTGTTCAAATTCAGTAAAACAAGTCTGGGTGAACTAAAAATCTTCATACTCCAAATGAAAATATGATACCTCACACAAAGATATTGTTCAAATTCAGTAAGATATTTCACATGTGAACTAAAATTTTCATTTTCCCAATAAAAATACTGCACACTTGTGTCTCACTGTTTTAAATTCTAAGTACAAATAAAAAACTCTACATGTTCCCCTGGCGTGACAGAACGGAAGTAAGCCAGGTCCTGGATTTTTTGTCTAATATCGTGACGTCCCTCTTCTTTATGTTGAGTCTGTTGTTTAAATGCAGGAACTTGTATCCATGACGTAAACCATTCCTGAAGCAAACTCCTGGGATTACAAACTGTCAGGAACTTAACTTCCAAAATAATTGTGTGTAGCTGAGTTCATGTGTGTTGAGGGCTGACTGCATACCTGTATAACAGGAACTTCTGTGAAGTAACTTCCATGTAGAATACAAAGTTGATTAAAGATTATGTAATAAAAATATGCTGATTTGGAATTTACAAACATTTTATTAAAAGTCAGGGGAGCGGATCTAAGATGGCAGCATAGAGAGGAGTGGAAGCTAGTTAGTCCCCCTGGAACAACTAATAAACAACCAAGAACAACTAGTAAATAATCTGGAATAACTGCTGGGGGAACAAACCTGACTGTCCACTCATCATACACCAGTGTGATTTGGGAGGAGTGCCCAAGATCCCAGCATAAAATCTGTAAGTAAAAATGGTGGATCGAAGCCAGGTGCCTCCTCCCCCCACCGCCTGAGCTGCAAAGCCTCGTGGTGCTGGAAAGCAGCTGTCTCCCAGCAAGCGAATATAGCTCAGCTGAGCTCCAGCTGGGATTTTAATTAACAAGTGTGGACTGCTTGCTATGAATCCACAAGCAGACAGAGGCTTTGGGTGATGACTGACCTTGGAGAGCCGGAGGGTGGCCACAGACTGGCCCTGAAGGGGGCTTTCTGTCCCTGTTTCAGCTCAGTGGAGAAAGCCTCAGCCATTTTCAGTTCCCAGTGCTCTGACCCAGACAAGGGTAGAGATAGCACAGGCAGAGAGAGACCATAGAAATGCTAATGACCTCTCCCTAGTGGGGGGTATCTTCCCTAAGAGGAAAGAGGTGGGGCCCAGCTCTACTACCTGCCCTCCATTCAGAACCAGACCCTAGAGTCTGGGGGAAAACAGCCATGGGCCACACCTCCTTACACCAATCTGAAGTTACAGGCTGACAGGCACCACCTGCTGGGTGGAAAAGCACAGTGACCTGAGGCATCACAGGGTGCACCAGTTTTCTAAGACACACCCTCAGGGAAACCAGATGTTGAAAATTTCTTCTTTCTGGGACCTGAGCCTGTTCTGGTCTGGGAAAACATGATTGCGATAACCAAGGAAACCAAGCCTAGACAACAGAAAACTACATCCTGCACTAAGAAAAACAAAGTTGTGGCCCAAAGGAAAAAACTTACACTTCAACTGAGATGCAGGAATTGAAACAACTAATAATAAGTCAATTCAAAAAGTCTAGGGAAGATATGGCAAAAGAGATGAACCGTATAATGAAAACACTGGGCATACGTAAGGTAGAAATTGAAAGTTCAAAAAACCAATTGGCAGAATCTATGGAAATGAAAGGCCCAACACAAGAGATGAAAGACACAATGGAAACATGCAACAGCAGATCTCAAGAGGCAGAAGAAAACACTCGGGAACTGAAGAACAAGGCACCTGAAAGACTACACACAAAAGAACAGATAGAGAAAAGAATGGAAAAATATGAGCAATGTCTCTGGGAACTTAAGGAAAAAACAAAAAGGAAGAGTGTATGTGTCATTGGTGTCCCAGAAGGAGAAGAGAAGGGAAAAGGGGCAGAAGCAATAATAGAGGAAATAATCAGTGAAAATTTCCCATCTCTTATGAAAGACATAAAATTACGGATCCAAGAAGCGCCGCATACCCCAAACAGAATAGATCTGAATAGGCCTACACCAAGACACTTAATAATCCCATTATCAAATGTCAAAGATAAAGAGAATCCTGAAAGCAGCAAGAGAAAAGGTGATCCATTACATACAAAGGAAGCTTGATAAGACTATGTGCAGATTTCTCAATAGAAACCACGGGGGCAAGAAGGAAATGGAGTGATATAATTAAGATCCTGAAAGAGAAAAGCCACCAACCAAGAATCCTATGTCCGGCAAAACTATCCTTCAAATATGAGGGAAAGCTTAAAGTATTGTCTGATAAACGGGCAATGACAGAGTTTGTAAACAAGATATGTGCTCTACAGGAAACACTAAAGGAAGCCCTGCAGACAGAAAGGAAAAGACAGGAGTGAGAGGTTTGGAACACAATTTTGGGAGATAGTAGCACATCAATGTAAGTACACTGAACAGAGATGACTGTGAGTATGGTTGAAAGAGGAAGGTTAGGAGCATGTGCGACACCAGAAGGAAAGAGGAAAGATAAAGACTGGGACTGTATAACTCAGTGAAACCTAGGGTGCTCAACGATTGTGATAAAAGGTACAAATATGTTTTTACATGAGAGAGAACAAATGAATGTCAACATTGCAAGGTGTTAAAAATAGGGTAGGTTTGGGGCAAAAATACAATCAATGAAAACTAGAGACTATAATTAACAGAAACATTGTATTATGCTTCCTTTAATGTAACAAAGGCAATACACCAAAGCTAAATGCATATGGTAGGGGGACATAAAGGAGGGGTATGGGACTCTTGGCATTGGTGATGTCTCTTTATTCTACTTTGGTTTGATACTACCTTTCCTTTTGTCGCTTCCTAGCTGTTATGTTTTTTTGGTTTTTTTTTCCTCTTTTTTTTCTTTTATCTCTCTACCTTCTTTGACTCTACCTCCTTCTTTGTGGAAGAAATGGAGATGTCCTTATATAGATAGTGGTGACGGGGTGAATATATAAATACGTGATTATACAGGGAAACATCAATTGTTTACTTAGGAAGGAATATATGGTGTGTGAACAAAACTGTCTTAAAAAAATGGGTTGATGAAGAAACCTTGAGGGCACTATATTAAGTGAAATAAGACAGACACATAAGGATGAATATTGCAGGGTCTCACTGATATGAACTAGTTATAATATGTAAACTCATAGACATGAAATATAAGTTACCAGGATATACAATGAGGCTAAAGAATGGGGAGTGGTTGCTTATTATGAGCAGAAGTTCAACTAGGGTGAACTTAAACATTTGGAAATGGACAGGGGTGATGGCAGCATGTTGTGCAAATAACTAACAGTGCTGAAAGGTGTGTGAAGATGATGAAAAGGGTAAGCTCAGAGTCACATATGTCACCAGAAGGAAAGTTGGAGGTTAAAAGATGGAAATGTATAAAACAATGAATCTTGTGGTGGACAATGTCCGTGATTAACTATACAAATATGAGAAGTCTCTCTCACGAGCTAGAACAAATGTATGACACTATAACTAGAAGTTAATAATAGAGAGGCATATAGGAAAAATATATATACCTATTGCAAACTATATACTACAGTTAGTAGTATTTTAACATTTTTTCATCAGCAGTAACAAATGTACTATACCAAAACTATGAATCAGTAATGGAGGGGGGCGTGGTTAGGGGTATGGGAGGATTTGTTTCCTTATTTTGTTTTTATTTCTTTTCTGGAGTAAAGAAATTGTTCTAAAAATTGAAAAAAAAAATTGTGTTGATGGATGCACAGCTGAATGATGGTACCATGGGCAGTTTATTGTACACTTTGGATCTTTGGACAATTGTATGGTATGTGAACAATCTCAATAAATATATATATATATATGAAACAAAATAAGCAAACAACCCAGTTTAAAGAAGGCAAAAATTTTTAACAGACACTTCACAAAAGAAGACATACAGATGGCAAATAAGCATATAACAAGATGCTCATCATTACAGAAATGCAAATTAAAACCACAATAAAACAGTCATTAGAGAAATGCAAATTAAAACCACAATAAGATACCACTATGCGTCTATATGAATGACTAAAATAAAAAAGACTAGCCATATCAGGTGTTGGCAAAGATGTATAAAATTAGAACTCTCATAATATACTGCTGGTGGGAAAGTAAAATGGTACAATTACTTTGAAATACCACTTGGTAGATTCCTAAAAAAGTTAAACACACCCCTATGATATGATCCAGTCATTCCCCTTCTAGGCCTTTACCCAAGAGAAATGAAAGCATATGCCACAGAAAGACTCATATATGAATATTTTATTTGTAATAGCCAAAAATTGGAAAAACTCAAATGTTCATAAACAGATGCTTTGATAAACAAATTGTGATATAGCCCTGCAATGGAAAACTACTTAGTAAATAAAGAGGAACGAACTCTTGATAAATGCCACAATATGGATGAATCTTAAAATAATTATGCTGAGTGAAAAAAGCCAGACCAAAAAATATATATATTCTAAAATTCCATATATATAAATCCAGAAAATGTTAACTAATCTATAGTTACAAAAAACAAGTCAGTGGTTTCTTAGGGATGGTTGGAGAGAGGCAGGAGGAAGGGATTCTAAAGAGGCACGATGATCCTTTTGGGTATATTGGATATGCTTACTCTCTGGATTGTGGTGTGGTTTCATGGGTGTACATGTATATATATATTTATAGATATATATACACATATATATGCCAAAATGAATCAAATTGTACACTTTAAATATTTGTATTTATTGTATGACAATTAAATTTCAATAAAGTTGTTACATATGTTAAAAAAAAAAAAAAAAACTCGGTCACTAACCCCAGTGATTGTTTAGAACTTGAATCAATAAAATATTTTTTGGGGGGAGGAGCATTTTATCACCGACATTGTTTAGTATTGCCTGTGCATGCTATGTTAACTGGTTTTATTATCATTTTAAAATTTTCTTCCATGTAACCCCCACTGTCACTGCTTGACCCTGGGACCCCACTGCTAAAGAGTTTTTTTAAACAAGTATGTTCAAGGCCTTACTTTTCATACTTTCAGTTTCAAAATTTTTGTAAGTTGATTCCTTGAGTCCTGTGGGCTGCGTTGGCAGGATTCAGTACTCCTTTCTGGTGAGTTTTGGTTGAGTCCTGGCCACTTATTTGGAATTCACTTTTCTCAGTGGCCTTTGAGGTTCGGTCATTCATTCATCCATCCATCCACTTTTTCATTCTTTCAGCAAACCCCAAATTGAGCACCTGCTGTGTTCCAGGCACTCTGCACAGTGCTGGGGATGCAGTGACGAGCCAAACCAGGCAAGGGCTTTTCCCTCATGGAACTTACCGCAGGGCCTCCCTGCTGAAATCATGCTCTGTGGATCAGGCTCTCCTGGGAGCTTGTAGGAAACACAGAATCTCGGACCCTGGTCCAGCCCCCCACAGTGAGAGTCTGCAGTTCAACGCGATCCCCAGGTGATTTGTGAGTACATTAGCGTGTGAGAAGCCCAGATCTAGAGGAGCAGACAAGGACTTAGGTCTGGGTAAGAGACACAGAGTACTGCACTTTAGAACACAAACGAAAAAAGCATCGTAAATAAACAAGACCGTGGGAAATGCCCTGATTTGCAAGTGTTTGCATATTTAGAATAATCCACAGTTCTTTTTCCTGACCTCTCCACTGCCCAGCATTCTTTCACGTGGCCCTTGGCAATAGACAGGATAACAGCCCACGGGTTCTAATCCCCTGCACCCGAGATGTTTCCTTCTGGGGCAGAAGGGACCCTGCAGCTGGGATTGAGTTAAGGATCTCGAGACAGGAGATTAACCAGATGAGCCCACTTTAACGAGGGGTCCTTAACAGGCAGAGAAGGAGCGGTGACGACGGAAGTGGACAGCAAGAACTGAATTTGCTGCTGCTGGCCTTCAAGGTGGGGGAAGGGGCCAGGGCCCAAGCCATGCAGGCAGCTTCTAGAAGCCGGGAGGGGCAAGGAAATGGGCTCACCCTTAGAGCCTCCCGAAGTAGCTGGTCCTGCCAACACTTTGGTTTGAGCCTTTTAAGACTGAATTGGGATTTTGGGCCTCCAGAACGGGAAGACAATAAATTTGTGTTGCTTTAAGCCCCAACTAGTGGCCACCACTGTGTTCGAGGTGATCTGTTATGGCATCAATAGGAAATGAACACTCCCACGCTCGCCCACAACAACCCAAAGTCTACCAGAAGGCTTTTTAATAATGACAAACGTCACGCTGCATCTCCAGATGATTCATCCGACTTCAGAAAACCTGGTTCATGTGTCTGGCTTTCCAACTCTGTGGTTGGGTGGCCTTCCCAGCCCTCTTCACTTGTGAAATGGGGAGGGGCTGGAGGCCTGGGGACTCCAGGGAGAAGGGCCCCCCACCCCTCACCCTCTCCAGCCAGGGCTCTCCATCTCCCACGCTGGACTACTGTGGAAGAGGTTTGAAAACAACCATCTGCATCAGAGAATGCATTTGAAATTGCATTTTTGAAAATTTTCATAATAAACATGGGAGAAAAACTATAGTAGAGACTTCACTGAGATAGTCTCTGAGCTCCCTGCCTGCCCCAACAGAAGTTGTCTGTGGTTTTTTATCTGGTTCTGGTTTCCCTGAGGAAACAGAACATTCCCTGAGCCATACCCAGACACAGCTGTGTGTCCCCCAGCACAAATTCACCTCTCTGAGCCTCAGTTCGGCCACCTGTGAACTGAGGGAGAGACCAGTGCCCACCTCCGGGGCTACAGAGAGACACGGTCTTTATGCACAGCCAAGCGCGGTATAATAATAGTAATACAGATAACAATTGTGGAGCACCTGCTAGGCGACGAGTTCCTTGCTGTGTCTGGGGGAAACACATTTGTCTTCCTTTCCAGGCTGGGAGAGGGTGCTGAGCTGGGATCTGAACCCAGTCCATCAGACTGGAGAGTCCACTCGTGGGAAAGATCACCTCTGCCTGACCTGCGTGAAGGGCGTTTCCCCGTGTGCTGGGTTCCCACCCACAGGAGCCCCTCAGTCAACAGAGCGGAGGGGCCGGGTGCAGTTACCTAAGCAGGCTGGGGGAGAAGGCCAAGGCATTCGCTTGGGTCCAAAAGGGTTTGTCTCAAGGCTTTCCCCTATTTTTCACTCCCGACGTCCATTCTTCTCTTTCTTATAGCAGGAGTAGAATGTGCATGGGTCTTATCAGGACTTTCAGATTAATCCCTTTCTTCAAGGAGCCCCACCCTGCTTAGGAAAATCAAACCAGAGCCCCAAATGGCCTAAAGGTGAGCTTCGTCCCACTTCGCGGATGGCGGGCTGTCAGTGGGGCCTGCTCTCAAAGATCCCCGTCAGTCCATCACTCAGCCGCCTTCCCACCTGCAGAAAGCCGTGCACCCTGGAAGCCACCACCGTACTTTCCTCAGCCCCTCTGGGCTTCTCCAAGGCTCCACTTCCCACTCCTTGCACAGTAGCCCTGCAACTGGTGCCTGGGGGCCCTCGGGAGCCCCTCTCTGGCCTTGCTCTTCATGTGTGAGCCCCCAAACACCTACAGCATGGGGGGTCCTGGCCAAGGCAAATAGGCAGGAGCTGCCAGGGCTGACCTGGATCTATCAGCTTCTGAATCTGGGGCAAGGCTTGGGCTCCAGGAAACCCGTGATCTGTACTCTCTGGAGACCACAGGGAGGGGGAAACCTTCAGGACAATATATGTACACGTATGAAATATATGGTAAAATAATAGATATGCAGAGGCCCACTGAGGGGGACAACCTTTGAGAACAACATGTATCCAAATAAAAATTACACATGCACTTTGATCTTGCAACTCCTGAAAGTTATGCCCACAGATTTCCCAGAAACGTGGTAGAATATTTATATCATTGAACATTATGCTAAGTGAAGAGACCTGGCTCAAAGGCCTGCATATTCTGCGACCCGGGTATATGACATTCTCTAGGGCCAGAGAGCTAGTTGATGGTTGTCAGGACAGGGGGTAGACAGAAGGGCACAAAGGAACCTCCTGGGTGATGAAAAAGTTCTGTATCTCCGTGGTGGTGGTTGATACCTGGGTGTCTATGTTGGGACTCATGTCACAGTACACTGAGTATGAATTTCACTCTGGAAATTGTACCTTGTTGAACCTGACTTAAAGAGATGCACTTAAAGGACATTTATTGCAGCAAAGTTTTGTAATAGCCAAAGGTAGAAAAATAACTTAAATGCCTGTAGAAAGGAACGGTAATATAAATAATGGTAATCCATATAACGGAGTACTACGCTGCTGCTAAAACGAAAAGAGATGTCTATGAACCAAAACGATAGTCTCCAAGAGAAGTGGAAAATAAAGCGTGTGGTATTTGCCATTAGGTAGAAAAGATATGTATTTATGTATGTGTACATATGTGTGAGAATTAGATTAAGTTTAGCTTTCACACAGGGTGGGGGCAGCTCGGGAATGGCAGAGAGTCAAGAAGCCAAGCTATAATTGGTGGCCAGTCCTCCTGTTTATCTGCCCACCATCCTTGCAAGGTGGAGACTGGGGGTGGGGGTGGGGGTAGAGCTTCCTAAAATAGCTTCATAGTTGTTACCAAACTAGCTCAGACTGGCTCTGCCATTAAAGAACAAAGGAAAGAGGGGTGGAGACTTGTTTCAAACATTTCCAGTTTGTGCAGGAGACTTTTTTTCAGATGTTTCCAATTTGGGCAGGCTGCATGTTTCAAATTTGCTCCAGCTAGTTAGGCTTGTGGAATAGAAGGTAACCTCTGAAGTATCCAGCTATTGGAAAAACTGGAGGGACTTGTGAGTTAGGTGTAGGGAATAAATACTGCTGGGTCTATTGTTCTGTGCACCAACCCCCCACATTTTGGTTGGGCGCCCGTTCTTGCAAGATCGTGAATAAATTCCTTTCTTCTTCACAATTGGGTGAGCATTTATTCCTTTTTAGGAATAGTGCTTGTTTCTCACATATGTGTAGACTAGCTCTAGAAAAATACAAGTCTGAGAATAGTAGTTGCATCTGGTGAGACTGGAAGTAGCCTGGGGTGATACAGTGTTCAAATTGTTAATGGTTTTACCACAACCCTTTATTGCTTAAAAAACACCCCAATTCTTTTTGGTCCATTTCTTGGCTGCCGTCTTTGCCCCAGGCACTTTTCAGACACGGTGTCCTGTTCTTACAGGATCCTGCAAGGTGAGTGATGTAGGTACTGGGGGGTGGAGGGGCAGGTAGGGCCCTTCTTATAGGTTCACTGTGGACATGAAAGTGGAATCGGCACACAGGTACACAGAAGGTGCTCAATAAATGCTCTTTCTCTTTACTGTCTCCCTGCCTTAGTTCTCTCATACCCACTCAGTTCTAGTCCTTCTTTTAGGCAATTGTCCTTGACCTGAGGAGAAGTTGCCATTGAACATCCTCCACTGTCAAGGGAGATTTGAGAGTTAGATTCTTTTCCTTTCCATTTCAGTGGGAGGAAACCTCCCACAAATCAAGCACTCCTCTCGTTCTATATTTTGAAATTTTGTGGCTACTCCTCCCAACCGAAGGAGGGGTGTTTCTTGGCGAGATAAAAATTTTGTTACAGAATATGTGTCTCCATTTGGCAGGGCTACTGTAGCAAATACACAACCTGGTTGGCTTAAACAGCAGGAATTTACGGCCTCACAGTTTGAGAGCCTAGAATCAAGAATCAAGGGGCCGGCAGATGTGACTGCATGTCGGCAATCCAAAACTCTGTCTCCACCTCTGCCACAAGCCATCTCTCCTTGACTCTCTCCTCCACCCAGGTCCACAGAACTCTGCTTATAAAAAGGACTCAGTCACATCGGCTTAAGGTTTACCCGATGCAGTTTGGCCTCCTCTTAATTAGCAGGGTCTTCAAAGATCCTATTTACACATTGCAGGACTGGAGGTTAGAACTTGAACACAGTTCATGACAATAAGATAATTGTTGGAATAATTATCTGAAATCAATTCCTCAGGTCATTTATTCTGAAACAATACAACTCAATTTTAGAAGCCCGTTCGTTCATTCGTTCAGTACATGCTAGATGCTGGGCATTTCAGGAAGAGCAAAGTGGACGTGGTCCCTGTCCTCAGGGAGCTTATGACCCCCCCCCCCCTTTAAAGTCAGGTTCATCAAAATACTCTTTATGTATGGTACATTCTCCCTTTTAGCTGTATAGTCCCATGAGTTTTGACAAACACGTATCATTGTGTAGCCATCAGCACAATCAAGATACAGACAAGTACTATCACCCCCCAGAATTTTTTCGTGCCCTTTTGTGGTCAGCCCTCTGCCCATCCCCACCCCTGGCAACTCCTGACCTCTTTTCTGTCCATGTGGTTATTGGTTGGTTGGTTGATTTGCTTTTTAAAGCAAGTTTACAGGAAGGGTTCCTATATACCACCCCCCTCCATATGGTTTTGCCTTTTCCAGAATGTCATCATCTTATCCTGTCGCCGCCATAACAAAGGACCACAAACCAGGTGGCTTAAAGCAACAGGAGTTTGTGGTCTCAGTACTGAAAGCCAGAGGTGTGCAGTCAAGGTGTCGGCAGGGCCCGCTCTCTTCTGGCTTCTGGAGGTTTGCTAGCAACCCATGGTGGAGCTCCCTCTCTCTCTGTGTGTGTGTGTGTGTGTCCAAATTTCTTCTTTTTATAAGGACACCAGTCATGTTGGAATAAGGGCCCACCGAAATCCAGTTTGTCCTCATTTAGCTAATAATGTCTTCAAGATCCTGCTTCCAAATAGGGTCACGTTCATGGGACCAGGGGTTAGGATTTGCACACGTCTTCTGGGGGGAACAGTTCAACCCCTAACAGTTGCATAAATGGAACCACATGGGGTGCAGCCTTTGGGGTCTGGTTGCTTCCCCTTACCTTACTACATCGGAGACTCACTTGTGTCACTGCATGCAGCAATGGTTCGTTCCTTTTTGTGGCTGAGTAGTATTCCACGGATGTCCTGCTGTCGTGGAATCCCCTGGACAAAGAGAGAAGAAAACAAACGGTGACCGGATCAACCCTGAATTGATTGTGGTTACTGGAGTGGACTCTATGAAAGTTTCCCCCATGGGGCAGGGTTGGGTCTGGGAGACCAGATGCGATTGTCACAGAGAAATAAAAAAGTTGCCTTTTCTTGCATCCCCAGCTCTGTGGGTTGAGAAACCAATAATCACTTTGTTGAAATTTGCTTTTTTTTTTTTTTTATTTTCTTCATTCAAGCATTATGGCCCCAGGCTGCTTGCAAGTGAGCAGGGTTCTGCTAAAAGGCTTTGTGACACCAGTGCCGAGTCATAGAGGTTCTGCCAGCCCCTAAGAGAAGCCCTCTCCCCTTTCCTGCTGATGCTTTTGCCCCCCTGGGCAGAGTTTGGCCCGTGTGGTGCTGATGGAGGAGGATGGAGTTTCTCGGAACCCTGCAGACCGCCAGTTACTGTGGCCCCAAGAAGGCCTGTGATCTGGCCACGCTGCCCCCCGCCGTGCAGGCCCCCGTGGTCCAGGAATGCTACCAGCCCTACTACCTGCCCGGGTACCGCTACCTCAACTCGTGGAGACCCAGCCTCTTCTACAAGGTCTCCAACATCAAGACCTGCCCGGATGAGGGGGCTGCAGGCCGCCACGCCCTACAGCCCCCCACCATCCTGCCGGCGCTGCGCTCGGCACTCTTCTGCCGCTACAGCCCCCACGACTGGGCGCAGGCCAACCAGCTGCAGCTGCGGGGCGCCGAGGCCTCCCGGCTGTGGGCCGGCCGCCTGACGGGCGACTCCATGCGGCTCCTGCAGGACAAGGACCAGCTGACCCAGCAGATGCAGGAGGGCACCTGCCGCCACCTGGGCCAGCGGCTGTCGAACATCGGCTTCTGGAAGGCCGAGCTGGGCTACGAGCTAGAGAGGCTTCTGAACGAGAGTCACAGCATGGAGACGATCAAGAGGCGGCTGGAGTGCGCGGCCAGCGAGGTCAACTGTCCCCTGCAGGTGAGCATGGGGGTGAGGGGCTGCACACACACACACCGCTCCCCCAAGGGAAGGTCCAGGCCGCGGGCACTTTGCAGGCCAGCTCGAGCCACATCGGAGCATGGGACCGGTTATTAAGGTGAAGATCTATGCTTGATTGAAGCAGGGTAACCCCAGCCACATCTGGGTTTCTCAGGCTGAATTTGATTTCCTTTTCTCCGTGGGGTCACGTCAGAGCTGCAGGGGTTGCATCAAGACGTTGTGTGCGTGTGTTTGCGTGTGCATGTGTGTGTAATGGTCCTTTCCAGTGTTTACTTAAAATAACTGCTTGATTGCTCTCCTCAGCACTTTTCACCTTCTGACCTACCCTGTAGTTTACTTGTTTGTTGTGTTTCTCCCCTGACTGCAATCTAGGCCCCATGAGGGCAGGGACTTTTGTCACTTTGTCCCCCATGCCGTGACGCATCAGCCTGTCCGGGCTGGTGCCCGCCAATGTCTACGCTGCTTGTGTGTTGCCTCCTCCAGTGTTTCTCATGTATGCACTGTTCCCACAGAGTCCAGCACATAGTAGGCCCACAGTAAATACTTGTTGATTAAATGGGTAAATATGCCAATGCCTGGAGAAAAATGCCCAAAAAGGACATTATTGGGACACTTGAAAAAATTGGAATATAAACCGTAAGCTTCATATCCACAGTAAAGCTCTTGAACTTGGTTACTGCACTTAAGGTGGCTACACAAGTGAATATCCTTGTTCTTAGGAAATGTACATGGAAGTAAGTGCTCAAGCAGCATGATGCATGCAACCTGTTCTCAAATGCTTAGAAAATAGATGATAGATACAGATACAGTGACATGACAATTGTGGCAAAATGTTAAAAGTTGGTAGATCTGAGTAAGAGTTCTCTGTATTGTTTTTCTATTATTTTTGCAACTTTCCTGTTTCTTTCTGCTCTGTCATCCTTAGCAGGTGACTTTTGTCCTCCTCTTTTGCAAAAAGTATCATACTTTCCAGGCGGGGGTAGGGCAAAGGGCAAACATGCCAACTGCATCTGTCCTTTTTTTATTGGGGAAAGTTCTGTTTTTCCAGAAGGTCCCACACGCATTTCCATTTCTAGCCCATTTGGCAGCACCCAAAATTGATTGTCCCCCTCCCCTCCAACTCTCACTCCCCCGCCTGTCTGGAAAAACCGGCTCTGCCCGGTCACACGGGGCCTCCTGTGATTAGCCACATGGTGGCACAGGGACCCAAAACAATTCTATTTGCCTCCCTCCATCTCCACGGCTCCCACCACAGTCCAGGCACCCTCTCACTGGACAAGAGCGACCAGCTCCTACCTAGTCTCCCACTCCTGTATCCCTATGTCCCCTTCTCCTCATAGCAGCCAGAAGGGATGCATTTTTTTTTTTAAATTAAATTCAGTTCTATTGAAATATAGCCACGGAGGCGGGGCAAGATGGCAGACTGGTGAGCTGTAAGTTTTAGTTACTCCTCCAGGAAAGTAGGTAAAAAGCCAGGAACTGCGTGGACTGGACACCACAGAGCAATCTGTCTTTGGGCATACTTCATACAACACTCATGAAAACGTGGAACTGCTGAGATCAGCGAAATCTGTAAGTTTTTGCGGCCAGGGGACCCGCGCCCCTCCCTGCCAGGCTCAGTCCCGGGGGAGGAGGGGCTGTCAGCTCCGGGAAGGAGAAGGGAGAACTGCAGTGGCTGCTCTTATCGAAAACTCATTCTACTGATTCAAACTCCAACCATAGATAGACTGAGACCAGACACCAGAGACTCTGAGAGCAGCCAGCCCAGCAGAGAGGAGACAGGCATAGAAAGAAAACAACACGAAAAACTCCAAAATAAAAGCAGAGGATTTTTGGAGTTCTGGTGAACACAGAAAGGGGAAGGGCGGAGCTCAGGCCTTGAGGCGCATATGCAAATCCCGAAGCAAAGCTGATCTCTCTGCCCTGTGCACCTTTCCTTAATGGCCCTGGTTGCTTTGTCTATTAGCATTTCAATAACCCATTAGATCTCTGAGGAGGGCCGTTTTTTTTTTTTTTTTTTTAAATCCTTTTTGCTTTTTCTAAAACAATTACTCTAAGAAGCTCAATACAGAAAGATTCAAAGAATTGCAATTTGGGCATGTCAAGTCAAGAGCAGAACTAAGAGAGCTCTGAGACAAAAGGCAATAATCCAGTGGCTGAGAAAATTCACTAAACAACACAACTTCCCAAGAAAAGGGGGGTGTCCGCTCACAGCCACCATCCTGGTGGACAGGAAACACTCCTGCCCATCGCCAGCCCCATAGCCCAGAGCTGCCCCAGACAACCCAGTGTGACGGAAGTGCTTCAAATAACAGGCACACACCACAAAACTGGGCGTGGACATTAGCCTTCCCTGCAACCTCAGCTGAATGTCCCAGAGCTGGGAAGGTGGAGCAGTGTGAATTAACAAAGCCCCATTCAGCCATCATTTGAGCAGACTGGGAGCCTCCCTACACAGCCCAGCAGCCCAGAACTGCCCTGGGGGGACGGCACTCACCTGTGACATAGCACAGCCATCCCTCAACAGAGGACCCGGGGTGCACAGCCTGGAAGAGGGGCCCACTTGCAAGTCTCTGGAGCCATACGCCAATACCAAAGACTTGTGGGTCAGTGGCAGAGACAAACTGTGGCAGCACTGAACTGAAGGATTAGACTATTGCAGCAGCTTTAAAACTCTAGGATCATCAGGGAGATTTCATTGTTAGGGCCACCCCCCCTCCCCGACTGCCCAGAAACACGCCCCACATACAGGGCAGGCAACACCAACTACACACGCAAGCTTGGTACACCAATTGGGCCCCACAAGACTCACTCCCCCACTCACCAAAAAGGCTAAGCAGGGGAGATCTGGCTTGTGGAGAACAAGTGGCTCGTGGACGCCACCTGCTGGTTAGTTAGAGAAAGTGTACTCCACGAAGCTGTAGATCTGATACATTAGAGATAAGGACTTCAATAGGTCTACAAACCCTAAAAGAACCCTATCAAGTTCAGCAAATGCCACGAGGCCAAAAACAACAGAAAATTATAAAGCATATGAAAAAACCAGACGATATGGATAACCCAAGCCCAAGCACCCAAATCAAAAGACCAGAAGAGACACAGCACCTAGAGCAGCTACTCAAAGAACTAAAGATGAACAATGAGACCATAGTACGGGATATGAAGGAAATCAAGAAGACCCTAGAAGAGCATAAAGAAGACATTGCAAGACTAAATAAAAAAATGGATGATCTTATGGAAATTAAAGAAACTGTTGACCAAATTAAAAAGATTCTGGACACTCATAGTACAAGACTAGAGGAAGTTGAACAACGAATCAGTGACCTGGAAGATGACAGAATGGAAAATGAAAGCATAAAAGAAAGAATGGGGAAAAAAATTGAAAAACTCGAAATGGACCTCAGGGATATGATAGATAATATGAAACGTCCAAATATAAGACTCATTGGTGTCCCAGAAGGGGAAGAAAAGGGTAAAGGTCTAGGAAGAGTATTCAAAGAAATTGTTGGGGAAAACTTCCCAAATCTTCTAAACAACATAAATACACAAATCATAAATGCTCAGCGAACTCCAAATAGAATAAATCCAAAAAAACCCACTCCGAGACATATACTGATCACACTGTCAAACATAGAAGAGAAGGAGCAAGTTCTGAAAGCAGCAAGAGAAAAGCAATTCACCACATACAAAGGAAACAGCATAAGACTAAGTAGTGACTACTCAGCAGCCACCATGGAGGCGAGAAGGCAGTGGCACGATATATTTAAAATTCTGAGTGAGAGGAATTTCCAGCCAAGAATACTTTATCCAGCAAAGCTCTCCTTCAAATTTGAGGGAGAGCTTAAATTTTTCACAGACAAAGAAATGCTGAGAGAATTTGCTAACAAGAGACCTGCCCTACTGGAGATACTAAAGGGAGCCCTACAGACAGAGAAACAAAGACAGGACAGAGAGACTTGGAGAAAGGTTCAGTACTAAAGAGATTCGGTATGGGTACAATAAAGGATATTAATAGAGAGAGGGAAAAATATGGCAAACATAATCCAAAGGATAAGATAGCCGATTCAAGAAATGCCTTCACGGTTTTAACGTTGAATGTAAATGGATTAAACTCCCCAATTAAAAGATATAGATACGCAGAATGGATCAAAAAAATGAACCATCAATATGTTGCATACAAGAGACTCATCTTAGACACAGGGACACAAAGAAACTGAAAGTGAAAGGATGGAAAAAAATATTTCATGCAAGCTACAGCCAAAAGAAAGCAGGTGTAGCAATATTAATCTCAGATAAAATAGACTTCAAATGCAGGGATGTTTTGAGAGACAAAGAAGGCCACTACATACTAATAAAAGGGGCAATTCAGCAAGAAGAAATAACAATCGTAAATGTCTATGCACCCAATCAAGGTGCCACAAAATACATGAGAGAAACACTGGCAAAACTAAAGGAAGCAATTGATGTTTCCACAATAATTGTGGGAGACTTCAACACATCACTCTCTCCTATAGATAGATCAACCAGACAGAAGACCAATAAGGAAATTGAAAACCTAAACAATCTGATAAATGAATTAGATTTAACAGACATCTACAGGACATTACATCCCAAATCACCAGGATACACATACTTTTCTAGTGCTCACGGAACTTTCTCCAGAATAGATCATATGCCGGGACATAAAACAAGCCTCAATAAATTTAAAAAGATTGAAATTATTCAAAGCACATTCTCTGACCACAATGGAATACAATTAGAAGTCAATAACCATCAGAGACTTAGAAAATTCACAAATACCTGGAGGTTAAACAACACACTCCTAAACAATCAGTGGGTTAAAGAAGAAATAGCAAGAGAAATTGCTAAATATATAGAGACGAATGAAAATGAGAACACAACATACCAAAACCTATGGGATGCACAAAAGCAGTGCTAAGGGGGAAATTTATAGCACTAAACGCATATATTAAAAAGGAAGAAAGAGCCAAAATCAAAGAACTAATGGATCAACTGAAGAAGCTAGAAAATGAACAGCAAACCAATCCTAAACCAAGTAGAAGAAAAGAAATAACAAAGATTAAAGCAGAAATAAATGACATAGAGAACAAAAAAACAATAGAGAGGATAAATATCACCAAAAGTTGGTTCTTTGAGAAGATCAACAAGATTGACAAGCCCCTAGCTAGACTGACAAAATCAAAAAGAGAGAAGACCCATATAAACAAAATAATGAATGAAAAAGGTGACATAACTGCAGATCCTGAAGAAATTAAAAAAATTATAAGAGGATATTATGAACAACTGTATGGCAACAAACTGGATAACGTAGAAGAAATGGACAATTTCCTGGAAACATATGAACAACCTAGACTTACCAGAGAAGAAATAGAAGACCTCAACCAACCCATCACAAGCAAAGAGATCCAATCAGTCATCAAAAATCTTCCCACAAATAAATGCCCAGGGCCAGATGGCTTCACAGGGGAATTCTACCAAACTTTCCAGAAAGAACTGACACCAATCTTACTCAAACTCTTTCAAAACATTGAAGAAAATGGAACACTACCTAACTCATTTTATGAAGCTAACATCAATCTAATACCAAAACCAGGCAAAGATGCTACAAAAAAGGAAAACTACCGGCCAATCTCCCTAATGAATATAGATGCAAAAATCCTCAACAAAATCCTTGCAAATCGAATCCAAAGACACATTAAAAAAATCATACACCATGACCAAGTGGGGTTCATTTCCAGGCATGCAAGGATGGTTCAACATAAGAAAAACAATCAATGTATTACAACACATTAAAAACTCGAAAGGGAAAAATCAATTGATCATCTCAATAGATGCTGAAAAAGCATTTGACAAAATCCAACATCCCTTTTTGATAAAAACACTTCAAAAGGTAGGAATTGAAGGAAACTTCCTCAACATGATAAAGAGCATATATGAAAAACCCACAGCCAGCATAGTACTCAATGGTGAGAGACTGAAAGCCTTCCCTCTAAGATCAGGAACAAGACAAGGATGCCCGCTGTCACCACTGTTATTCAACATTGTGCTGGAAGTGCTAGCCAGGGCAATCCGGCAAGACAAAGAAATAAAAGGCATCCAAATTGGAAAAGAAGAAGTAAAACTGTCATTGTTTGCAGATGATATGATCTTATATCTAGAAAACCCTGAGAAATCGACGATACACCTACTAGAGCTAATAAACAAATTTAGCAAAGTAGCGGGATACAAGATTAATGCACATAAGTCAGTAATGTTTCTATATGCTAGAAATGAACAAACTGAAGAGACACTCAAGAAAAAGATACCGTTTTCAATAGCAACTAAAAAAATCAAGTACCTAGGAATAAACTTAACCAAAGATGTAAAAGACCTATACAAAGAAAACTACATAACTCTACTAAAAGAAATAGAAGGGGACCTTAAAAGATGGAAAAATATTCCATGTTCATGGATAGGAAGGGTAAATGTCATTAAGATGTCAATTCTACCCAAACTCATCTACAGATTCAATGCAATCCCAATCAAAATTCCAACAACCTACTTTGCAGACTTGGAAAAGCTAGTTATCAAATTTATTTGGAAAGGGAAGATGCCTCGAATTGCTAAAGACAATCTAAAAAAGAAAAACGAAGTGGGAGGACTTACACTCCCTGACTTTGAAGCTTATTATAAAGCCACAGTTGCCAAAACAGCATGGTACTGGCAGAAAGACAGACATATAGATCAATGGAATCGAATTGAGAATTCAGAGATAGACCCTCAGATCTATGGCCGACTGATCTTTGATAAGGCCCCCAAAGTCACTGAACTGAGCCATAATGGTCTTTTCAACAAATGGGGCTGGGAGAGTTGGATATCCATATCCAAAAGAATGAAAGAGGACCCCTACCTCACCCCCTACACAAAAATTAACTCAAAATGGACCAAAGATCTCAATATAAAAGAAAGTACCATTAAACTCCTAGAAGATAATGTAGGACAACATCTTCAAGACCTTGTATTAGGAGGCCACTTCCTAGACTTTACACCCAAAGCACAAGCAACAAAAGAGAAAATAGATAAATGGGAACTCCTCAAGCTTAGAAGTTTCTGCACCTCAAAGGAATTTCTCAAAAAGGTAAAGAGGCAGCCAACTCAATGGGAAAAAATTTTTGGAAACCATGTATCTGACAAAAGACTGATATCTTGCATATACAAAGAAATCCTACAACTCAATGACAATAGTACAGACAGCCCAATTATAAAATGGGCAAAAGATATGAAAAGACAGTTCTCTGAAGAGGAAATACAAATGGCCAAGAAACACATGAAAAAATGTTCAGCTTCACTAGCTATTAGAGAGATGCAAATTAAGACCACAATGAGATACCATCTAACACCGATTAGAATGGCTGCCATTAAACAAACAGGAAACTACAAATGCTGGAGGGGATGTGGAGAAATTGGAACTCTTATTCATTGTTGGTGGGACTGTATAATGGTTCAGCCACTCTGGAAGTCAGTCTGGCAGTTCCTTAGAAAACTAGATATAGAGCTACCATTCGATCCAGCGATTGCACTTCTCGATATATACCCGGAAGATCGGAAAGCAGTGACACGAACAGATATCTGCACGCCAATGTTCATAGCAGCATTATTCACAATTGCCAAGAGATGGAAACAACCCAAATGTCCTTCAACAGATGAGTGGATAAATAAAATGTGGTATATACACACGATGGAATACTACGCGGCAGTAAGAAGGAACGATCTGGTGAAACATATGACAACATGGATGAACCTTGAAGACATAATGCTGAGCGAAATAAGCCAGGCACAAAAAGAGAAATATTATATGCTACCACTAATGTGAACTTTGAAAAATGTAAAACAAATGGTTTATAATGTAGAATGTAGGGGAACTAGCAGTAGAGAGCAATTAAGGAAGGGGGAACAATAATCCAAGAAGAACAGATAAGCTATTTAACGTTCTGGGGATGCCCAGAAATGACTATGGTCTGTTAATTTCTGATGGATATAGTAGGAACAAGTTCACTGAAATGTTGCTATATTATGTAACTTTCTTGGGGTAAAGTAGGAACATGTTGGAAGTTAAGCAGTTATCTTAGGCTAGTTGTCTTTTTCTTACTCCCTTGTTATGGTCTCTTTGAAATGTTCTTTTATTGTATGTTTGTTTTCTTTTTAACTTTTTTTTTCATACAGTTGATTTAAAAAAGAAGGGAAAGTTAAAAAAAAAAAAGAAGAAGAAAAAAGACACACAAGGAAAAAAAAAAAAAAGATGTAGTGCCCCCTTGAGGAGCCTGTGGAGAATGCAGGGGTATTCGCCTACCCCACCTCCATGGTTGCTAACATGACCACAGACATAGGGGACTGGTGGTTTGATGGGTTGAGCCCTCTACCATAAGTTTTACCCTTGGGAAGACGGTTGCTGCAAAGGAGAGGCTAGGCCTCCCTGTATTTGTGCCTAAGAGTCTCCTCCTGAATGCCTCTTTGTTGCTCAGATGTGGCCCTCTCTCTCTGGCTAAGCCAACTTGAAAGGTGAAATCACTGCCCTCCCCCCTACGTGGGATCAGACACCCAGGGAAGTGAATCTCCCTGGCAACGTGGAATATGACTCCCGGGGAGGAATGTAGACCCGGCATCGTGGGATGGAGAACATCTTCTTGACCAAAAGGGGGATGTGAAAGGAAATGAAATAAGCTTCAGTGGCAGAGAGATTCCAAAACGAGCCGAGAGATCACTCTGGTGGGCACTCTTACGCACACTTTAGACAACCTTTTTTAGGTTCTAAAGAATTGGGGTAGCTGGTGGTGGATACCTGAAACTATTAAACTACAACCCAGAACCCATGAATCTCGAAGACAGTTGTATAAAAATGTAGCTTATGAGGGGTGACAGTGGGATTGGGAATGCCATAAGGACCAAACTCCACTTTGTCTAGTTTATGGATGGATGTGTAGAAAAGTAGGGGAAGCAAACAAACAGACAAAGGTACCTAGTGTTCTTTTTTACTTCAATTGCTCTTTTTCACTCTAATTATTATTCTTGTTATTTTTGTGTGTGTGCTAATGAAGGTGTCAGGGATTGATTTAGGTGATGAATGTACAACTATGTAATGGTACTGTAAACAATCGAAAGTACAATTTGTTTTGTATGACTGCGTGGTATGTGAATATATCTCAGTAAAATGATGATTAAAAAAAAAAATAATAAAAAATAAAAATGTAGCTTATGAGGGGTGACAGTGGGATTGGGAAAGCCATAAGGACCACACTCCACTTTGTCTAGTTTATGGATGGATGTGTAGAAAAGTAGGGGAAGGAAACAAACAGACAAAGGTACCCAGTGTTCTTTTTTACTTCAATTGCTCTTTTTCACTCTAATTATTATTCTTGTTATTTTTGTGTGTGTGCTAATGAAGGTGTCAGGGATTGATTTAGGTGATGAATGTACAACTATGTAATGGTACTGTAAACAATCGAAAGTACAATTTGTTTTGTATGACTGCGTGGTATGTGAATATATCTCAATAAAATGATGATAAAAAAAAATGCAAAAAAAAAAAAAAAAAAAAAAAAGAAATATAGCCACATACCAGTCATCCATGGTGTACAATCAGCTGTTCACAGTACCATCATATAGTTGTGCATTCATCACCCCGATCCATTTCTGAACATTTTCCTTACATCAGAAAGAATCAAATTAAGAACAAAAAAAAAAAACTAAAAAAGAACACCCAAATCATCCCCCCCATCCCGCCCTATTTTTCATTTAGTTTTTGTCCCCATTTTTCTACTCATCCATCCGTAGACTAGATAAAGGGAGTGTGATCCACAAGGCTTTCACAATCACACTGTCACCATTTGTAAGCTACGTTGTTATACAATCATCTTCAAGAGTCAAGGCTACTGGCTTACAGTTTGATAGTTTCAGGTGTTGACTTCTAGCTATTTCAATACATTAAAACCTAAAATGTAATGTCTACATAGTACATAAGAATGTCCACCAGAAAGATCTCCCAACTCCATTTGAAATCTCTCAGCCACTGAAGCTTTATTTCGTTTCATTTTGCATCCCCCTTTTGGTCAAGAAGATGTTCTCAATCCCATGATGTCAGGTCCAGATTCTTCCCCGGGAGTCATATCCTGTGTTGCCAGGGAGATTTGTACCCCTGGGAGTCAGGCAGAGGGGATGCTTTTAATTAATTAACTGGATCTTGGCGCTCCCTGGCTTAAAACCCCATCCATGGCTGCCCGTTGCAGCGTAGCTGACCTCTCAATTCCTGGTCACAGCCTCTGGCCCCTGCATGGTCCAGCCCCTGCCCACTGCTCGGGCCTCCATCTGGCCTGGCCTCCGTCTGCTCCTCCTGCCACCTCAGGGCCTTTGCACCCGCTGCTCCCTCTTATCATCATCGCTGCATGGCTGCCTCTCGTGGTTCAGGCCTCAGTCCACCTCCTCCCTGACCACTGCCATCACTCCTCTCCACAACCCCCGGGTCATCCTCATTGCAGTCCTAATCACAGCCAGAAATGGAAGTGTTTCTTCACATGTTTACTTGTCTCCATCAGAGTGTAGACCCTATGAGAGCAGGGACCCCACCTGTCTGGTTTGTTGCAGCATCCCCAGCACCTCCATCAAGCTTGGCACGTAGAGGGGCTCGGTACATTCTTATAGGACAAGTCACTGAATGGCCCCAGGTACACATGCACCCTGACATCGAGATGCCAGCGCTCTCCTCCTGCTCTTTGTGATGTCACAGGCAGGGGCCCAGTCACCTTCTCCCTCAGCCTCCTCCATTCAGGCGCCCCCCCAGCTGTCCCTTCTTCCATCTTCCATCCCGCTCTGCTTTGTGTCTCCCTCAACAGTGGGCCCGTGGGGGTGAGGACCGGAGAGAGAGAATCTCCAGGCATGTGGCAGAGTGGGCTGGGCCTCCCGGGACCCCAGTCACTTTCCAGAGCTCTCCCTTCATTTTGGGATCTCCAAAATTGGGGTTTCATATTCATTTGTGGGTGATATTTACTGACACGGTTCTGAGTGTTTTACGCTTGTCCAGCGGATCTAATCTGTACAACAGATCTGTGAGATATGCATCAGTATTGTGCCCAGCTGCAGAGGAGGAAACAGAGGGTCAGAGAGGTTAGGTAACCTGTCAGAGCACACACAGTAGGAAGTGGCTAAGCCTGGATTGGAACTCAGGTGGTCTGGCTCCGGACACAGGCTCTTAACCACTAAACTATGGTATGTCTGGAGTTAGACCTCCCCTCGTCCAAGAATCACCCCCTTTTCTAAGTTAAAAGAAACTTGGAGAAGGGGCCCATCCAGTCCAACAAGGAGCCAAATCAGCCAGGATGTCTTCTCATCCATAACCCCTTAGTTTATATAGCAAGGTCTGAGCAAGTGGGAGAGTAGAGTCCACAATCAGAAAGAAGATACGCTGTTAGTTAATTGTATATACACAGAGCCCAGCAGATGTAGACCTAAAATCATCTTCAAGTACTTCACAAAGCCCCTGTCCACCACAGAGTCCTCCTCTTTCTGGTTCCTTCCTTCTCTCCTAAAGTTTCTCTTGGTCTTTTCTACTACCCCTCTCCCTGTGCCCTTCACTCCATCCTGGAGGGGCCTGAGTTCTCACTTTGCATCTTTAGAGGTGATTTTAGGTGTTCGAGGTTTGTTAGTGCAGAGCAGAGGTTGGCAGACAAAGAGAGCCAAATCTGGCCCACCATCTGTTTTTGTAAATAAAGTTTTATTGGACACAGCTATGCCCATTTGTTCACCTATTGTCTGCGGCTCTTTTCATGCCGCCATGACAGAGTTGAGTAGTTGCAATAGAGTGTTAATGGCCCGCAAGTTGAAAATGTTTACCGTCTGGCCCTTTAAAGAAAATGTTTGCTGACCTCCAATGCATAGCATCTACACAACCAATGTGTCATGAAATATCTTCAACGCTTTCTGAGGCCGGCAGTGTCTCTAAGTCTCTCCTCTGCCTTAATAGAGATGCCCGCCCCTCGAGGAATGAGGGGTGAGGAAGGAAAGAAGATGAACCCCCCACCCCCCCATCCCCAGCTTGGCTCCCCATTCCCAGGCCTGGCCTTACCACCAGTGAACCGCATGGCAGGGCCGAGCTTAAATGTTGGTCGTCTAGATGGCTTCCGTCCAGTGTCTCCTTTGGGATTTCTGTGGCTGTAACTGGGGTGTCCCTGAAAGTAGGAAATTAACCATTTTAAAGTGAACGGTTCACTGGCATTCAGTATATTCACAATGTTGTGTAACCACCCCCTCTATCTAGTCCCACATTTTTATCACCCCATAGGCAGTCTCAGCCACATCAAGCAGTCCCTAGCAACCACTAATCTGCCCCTTGTCTCTATGGATTTGACCATTCTGAAAATTACGTATGAACGGAATCACATAGTATGTGGCCTTTTGTGACTGGTTTCTTTCACTTAGCATCAAAATTTGAGGTTCATCCATTCTGTACCATGTATCTGTACTACAGTCCTCTTTATGGCCGAATAACATTCCACTGTGTGTATATTCCACATTTTGTTTATTCAGGCATTTGTTGATGGGGTGCTTTCCCCTTCTGGCTGTTGTGCAGTGAACACTGGTGTGCAAGCATCGGTTTGAGTTCCTGCTTTCAATTCTTTGGGGTCTATACCAAAGAGTGGAATTGCCGGCTCATATGGTAATGCTGTGTTTAACTTTTTGAGGAACTACTAAATTGTTTCCCACAGAGGCCAACTCATTCTACATTCCCACCAAAAATAGACAAGGGTTCCCATTTCTCTACATCCTCACCAATGTGTTATTTTGTTATTTTTTTATTACAACCATCCTAGTGGGTATGAAGGATTATCTTGTGGTTTTGATTTGTATTTCCCTCTGATTGATGAAGTTGAGCATCTTTTCAAGTACTTGTTAGCCATTTATATATCTTATTGGAAAAATGTCTATTCAACACCTTTGCTCATATTTTAACTGGAATGGGGGATTTTTAAGGAAGGGCCTTCACTTTCTAATCTGGTGGCCCATTAGAATCCCATTTCAACTATCTATACTTTCTCATACAGACTTGGGATGCTTCTCAGCACTGTTTTATCAGTTCTACACTATTCATGTTTGTGTGATCTGGGTATATAACTTATCTCAAAAGGTGACCCTCAGGACACAAGAACTGAAAGACTATGCCTTTGGAGGGTTATTCCTCTCCCATCCCTCTGAACCTCAGCCTCTTTATCTATAAAATGGGAGGATTGGGAGGGATCATTGATTTTTGCCCCCTTCCCCTCAAAGCTGAGAACTCTCTTCAAATATGACGTTAAACATAACAGATAAAGCAGATTAAAGTCGAGCTGCAAGGAGTGACTGGTGCCTCATTTATTTGACTGAGACACCCCGCAGACATGGAAACCCAAGGGCCACTGGGAACACCAAGTTCCAAACCACCAGACTGATGTCCACCGCAGCCCTGTGCAGGTCCAGAAACCTGCAAGGCTCTGTGATGACTCACCTGGCCGAGAGGCAGGGGACGAGGCTTAGGAAGCAGCACTGACAAACTGCACCTGGATAAGTTCAGGACCTCTAATAAGAGGACTGATGATTGTATTTCTGCAGATTGGGCTTAAGAATTAGGATCTGGAATGAGTGTCTAGAGGGTGGCAGTAAACTCCCTGTATCCTGACGTCTTTCAGAAGAGGAGAGATCCAGCATGGCTCTAGAATTTCTATACAAGAGGGGCTCAGGGATAGCAGTTTCTCCCTGATGGGCTTAGGGATGACAATCTGAGGGATGGATGAGTAAAGACTTTGTCTTGAAACCGTGTTTTTTACTTGGGTTGTATAATAAGAATCAATAAAAACAGCAAAATATTCTAAAGACTATTATATTTGCACATTACATGAAACAGAGGAAATGTCAGCAGTTCACATTCACTATTATTACAACAAATCTCCACCGAGCGACAGGTCACAAAAATTTCAGTTGAGGCTGTGCTGGGGCAGGGAGCTCCCGGGTCCTGTGCACCTTCCAAAGCCCGACCTGCCCGGCATGTTCTCTGCTGCCCCCTGGTGGTGATTGTCTGCTCCAGCCCCCCCTGTCAGCGGGGACCCTTCTGGGTTCCACATGTGGGTGGCACTTCTGCAGGGTGATTGGTTCCCATGCGGTCAGCTGGAGAGGGTTAGAGTCAGGGACCCGTCCTCCACATCTCATAGTCCTGAGGGATGTGGCCTTTGTTTCCCCAACCAGTGCCACCCTCCCTGTCTCTCCCCCATGGCCTGCCTGGGGATAAGGGCTTTAGCCAGATGTGGGGGGGGGGGGGGGAGGCTACACAGAGGACAGCAGCCAACCTGTCTTATGCAGTGGAGTTTTACTGTATTACAATTTGCCAAGGCTTGCGGGAAGCTCATGGAAGGGGTGTGACTCCTTGGTGCTACAGTTCAGAGGAAACTTGAACGCAGTTCTGGGGACACTGCTTGACCCCACTTTTTTCCTACACATGTCCAGCATCCCCTAATGCATTGGCCATGAGATCCCACAGCCCCCACCAAGGGAGAGGAGCAAGCAGAAGCCCACCCCAAGGCACAGTGATGCGGCCACATAAGCATCCGCGTTGCCAGGGAAAACAGCAGACTGTGGCAAAGGTGGGAGGGTCCAGCTGGAGCTGCGGGGAGATACACTGATCCCAGTTGTTCCCCACAGGTGGCCCTGGAGTGTCTGTACCATCGAGAGAAAAGGATCGGCATTGATTTGGTCCATGACAGCGTGGAGAAGAACCTCATCCGGGTAAGACATCTCCATCCGCCCGGCTCACTGAGGGAGGAGGGAGCCAGCTGGTCCAGAGGAGTTTCTGAGCTGCTTCTCGGAGCCGAAGCCACATGCGCCACCCATGGAGAGTTAGGGCTCAGAAGCATGGCGGTGGTGGTGGTGCTTAGCCTGCAGTTTGGCAACAGGCAGAAATGGTGATCTTTGACCTTTTAGTCTTTTCATCTCCAAAATGGAGATCATCATAATACAAATACCAAGAAATAGCAGTAATAAAAGCTTGTGTTTGTCAAGTGATTACACTGTGCCACTTCATGTGCTTTAGTTAACAATAAAATAATCTATAAGTGAGCACTTGGCACATAGTAGATGCTCAGTTTTCTTTTAATCTGGAAGTAGATAAAAAGAAAAAGCAGGACAAAGAAATGTGGAGCCTCCCTAATCAATGCTTTGCCACCCGGCCCTGGGATCACAGAAATTTCCTTGCTCTCACCTTGGGGGTTGGGAGGTGGTCAGGGAGAGGTGAGGGATGGTGGTGCTGGCCCAAGAGACAGGATGCTGTGAGTTTTGAAGGTACCCTGTTATTTCCAACCTTTTTCATTTCAGGAGGTCGATTTGCTAAAATGTTGCCAAGAACAGATGAGAAAACTAGCCCAAAGAATTGATATCCAGATGCGGTAAGGGCTTCTTTATTTCCCATGCCACCCCTCCTTGGGGTTTGTTTTGGAACTTCCGGGTTTCTGGGGGGATGTCAGATGGGCGTACTTGTCTCTCTAGGTGGTTCTTTTGGTCTGTGGTATGTTGGTAAACATTTACCAACCAGCTCTCCAAAAAAAAAACAATGCAAGCCCTGATTTGTAGCTTGGCCAATTTCTGTGGTGTAAACACTCCCACCGTGGCTGATTTCAAGCTACCGGCCCGATGTTATTGAGATGCCAGCAAAGCACTGGCTGTTCTTGTTTGCACCAAGGGTCCTGGCAAAAGGAAATTGGCTTCATTGAGGCTCCCATGTGCGATTTATGAACCTCTGGACATGGCCAAGGGTGGGTGGCGTTAGGCAACAAGGTGAGGGGCCAGGGCATCTCCAGAGTTGTTGGCAGATGCCTTGAGCCAGGAGTCTTCAAAAGGAATCCACTTCTTGTTCTTGGGTGATTATGTAGCTGGCATCATGGGAAGCCAGGAGGACCCTCTCGTAATTAAAGGGAGGTTGAGTTTTATGGGGCTCAGGGCCCACAGCTAAGCCTTTGGCACCCAGCTTCCCCAAGGCAGCCTTCCCGTCTGGCTCTTGAGCTGGGCACTCTCCTTAACTCTTGCAGGGCATGCAGCTCTGCCGGTTTTTCCCCTTCATTTACACGCAGTGAGGGGGTCCGGTGGCCTGGCCAGGGGTGCCCCTTCCTGCTGCGTGGTGGACATGGGCAGCCTGGGTGGGATGCTGAGGGCTCTGGTAGTTTGTAAACAGGCTCTGGGAGCCCAGTGCCTGGCTTGTTTGGTCCCAGAAACAGCACCCACCCTTCAGTAGCCCTCCACCTCCCCTGAGGGCTATAAACTGGGTGGCGGGGATGGGAGGGACTTACCCTGGATAAAATGGCATCTCCAGAGCTGCATTGAGAAGGAGAAAGACGTTGCAGAAAAGCTACCTGCAGGTCAAAGGGCATGGTGGAGGGGCTGGCGTGCTGGGGAGACCCAGGGAGATGACCGAGGTGGCGGCCTGTGAAGGAGGTTTGCGTACAAGCAGGGGCTCGAGTGCCTGTTGAGTGGTCGAAGGCAGAGCTGAGTGCCAGTCACTTGTGTGCCTCTGTCCTGATGTCTGACAGTTCCTTGTATCATGTAATGTTTGTCTATAAATCAACTCACTTAAAAAAAAAGAACTTAAATGCTTTTATATAAAAAGGAAGGTTTTAACAAAGGGAGAACTTTGGGCAGGCAAACATTTCTTTTATTGTCTTTTTCTTGCACTTGGTTTTGGGATCACCTTTTCAAGGCAAGAGAGAACGGGTTTCTGTCTGGTAGGGATAGGGATGTGGCGGAACGGGGGGCTGGGGGCTGAAGTCTGGAAAAGTGGGCGGGTTGAGCTGGCAGAGGCAACCAAAGCCCAGACCTGAAACGGGAGAGTGGGGTGAGGGAGGCTGGACCCTGGAAGAGCCCCCTGAGACTGGGGGTATGAGCACTTGTGCAGGGAACGAATCAAGGGGTCAGGGACAGTCCCAGAGATGGAGAGAAACAGAATGAGAGAAGCCTTGACGTCAGGAGGGTCCCAGAGATACAAAGAGAAAGACCCAAAAATAAGAATGGAATCAGGAACAGAGGGACAGAGACAGACAGAGGGAGACAGGTACACTGGAGAAAGATAGGACTCAAGAGGTGGGACAAAGACAGAGGAAAACAAAAAAGGCACAGATGTGGAGAAAGAGGAAAGGAGAGAGAGGGGTGCCGGGATAGAGACCAAGAGGGCGTGAAAGCGACCAGGGCAGAGGCAGGTGGAGCATCAAGGGGGGCTGGCGAGTGGGCGAGGGGCGCCACTGCCCTTTGCTGGAGCCACTGCAGGCGGAGGTGTGTGTCTTTGGACGCCTGCCATCTCACAGCGCAGCAGCTCAGGGCTCGCTCGTTAACCTGGAGCTGCCAGAGCCGTGTTAACCGGGCAGAGTGTGGGGCATCCTCAGCCCCTCAGCAGGTGCCCTGTGTGGTCCCCTGGCTGCTTCCAGCCAAGCGGAGAAGGCTGCTCCTGGTGGGCCGATGCCAGGGCGAGCCTGGGCACGGGCCAGGCCCTCAGGTGGGAGCCCAGGACGGGAGGCCGCCCCCCTTTCCCCAGCCCTCATGGGCTGGGCGGCCAGCTGGGGCTGCTGACAGGACTCCGAGGGCCCCCAGTTCCCCTGAACACTCCGGCACACTTGTTTCCCACCTTCCACCTCACTCGGCAGGACGAGTCCCTTCTCTGCAGCTCTGCCAGTCCATAAAGCCTCGAGGGCACGGGCTTGGTTCTCCTGCCCTGACAGGACCCCTTCCACATCCTGGTCGGTGGGAGCCCACTGTCAGGACTGAGTCTCCTTGCTCCCGGGCTGCATAAAACTCCACATCCGCTCCCCTTGCCCATCGCAGAAAAAGAAAAAGACAAAATGATAGAGACATGCAGGGAAGAGAGAGAGCCATACAGAGACCCTGGGCCAGAGAGAAACAGGAGAGACAAATCAGAGAGAGAGAAGAACGAGAAGGGGGGGAGGGGGAAAGACAGACAGGGAGACGGACAGATGCAGGCAGGAAACGAGAGACGCTAATGTGACAAGGACCCTGGCCATTTTCATTGGAACCTGGACATCAGCTTGCTTGCGAGGGTCTCCCTTTCTCTGTTCTCTTTCAACTCTTAACACTTCAAGGAGAGAGTCCTACTTGGTGCTCATGAACAGGCAAGATGGAAACAAGGACACAGGCTTAGAACTTTCTGGAGGCAATAAATTCTAGCTGGGATTCCATTAGTCTTGTCTTAGTATGGAAGTCTGAGGTGACCTTCTATTAATGGAAAGAGCTACTAGTTTTCCGTTAAAGATAGTGATGTAAATTTTCCTTTTACATCATTTTAAACATTTTTTTTTTTTTTAACAAAAAATATCGAGCAACTTATAGTCCAGGTACTTTGGGAATATGGCAAGAATTAGGAAAATGGCTCTCCAATATCTGGAGTTTGGGAAACACTGGCCTATAATCTAAGCTTCTTAGCCAAGATGCAGCCCTCTGGGTTCCAACCCTGGCCAGTTACATAGTCCTTCCCCTGCCCTGCCCAGTCCTGACCCCACCTGGTCCACTGACCCCTCCCGGGCCACGACCCCACCCAGCCCTAAAGAGCTGCTTGCAGGTTCCTGAACACCCTGGTGTTTCCGGCCTCCCTGCTTCTGTACAAGTGCTGTCCTCAGCTTGGAATTCCCTTTCTCCCACCCACTTTGTCATTCATGTCTGTTCCTATTTGATGTGAAAACCCCGCTCAGAAAGCTCCTGGGGAAGCCCTCTGACCATTGCCTTGCCCTGAGTTGATCACTCTCTCCCCTGTGCTACTTGTGTATCCTTTTCAAACCTGTCCCGGTGCCCTTACTGTCTTGTCCTGTGTTTATTTTTACTCTATTTTTTGTACAAATCTGCCTTATTTTGTTTATTCCCTCTGTGTCCAGCACATGGTCCAAAACAAGGATTTGTGAACTGAGTGGAACTGATGCAAGGCTTTGTCCAAAGGGAGAACTTATATCCTCTGTATCAGGAGTCTGCAAACTATGGCTCCCAGGCTAAATCTGGCCCATGACCCATTTTTGTGAATAAAGCTTTATTAAAATCCAGCCACCCCCTTTTGTTTATATCTTGCTAGGGGCTGCATTCACGCAGAGTTGAGTAGCTGGAGCAGAGACTATACAAACCACCAAGCCTAAAAGTTTACCAACCCCTGTTCTAAATGACAAGTCCGCCTGGATTGGGAGGGAGGGTGAAGAGCGGGGATCCCTGGGCGTGGTGGGGGCATCAAGGTGGGACGAGGGCCAAGCAGCTGCTCTGTGCTGACGGAGCACCTTCTGGGAGCCCAGAGATGGGTTTCCAGCAGCGGCTCTCGCCGACCTGCCGGGCGATCCTGGGAAGGGGGCCCTGGGTAAGTGCATTCTCCATTGACAGATCTTTCCTCCCCACAGGGACAACCGAGATGCCCAGCACGCTCTGGAGAGAGACCTCGAGGACAAAACCTCAGCCCAGTTTATCGACGAGAAGTGCTTTAACTTGAGGAACACATCGGACTGCATCACCTTCTTCCACGGCATGGAGAAGATAGATGGCACGTAAGTACTGGGCCTTCCGTCCCCACCCCCTCCCCTCCCAATGTGGGAGAGAGTTTGTGGGTCTGCTGCCAAGGAAAATAAAGGGGTGCCAGGCACCTGTCAAGTGAAACTGAGTTGAATGAGGAACCTCGGTTGCAAGCAACAGAATCTGATTCTGGCTAACAAGACAAGATGGAATTTACTAGAAGGCTGTGGGGGAGCCACAGGTTCCAGGGGAAGGCTGCAAAGCCCCAGGCTCTGGCCACTTGAGGACGCCAGGGAGAGGCACTAATCAGCCATGTGGTCAGAGCATTGCTATCTTTCTTCCTTGTCCCCTTTGCTGGGATCCAAATTCTAGGGAGAGCGAGCACATGGTTGGCTTGGTGAGGGCCACACGGCCACTGCCACTTGCATTATTCACAAAAGCCAAAAGGTGGAGGAACCCGAGTGCCCGTCAACAGATGAGTGGATAAATATCTGTGCAGTGGAACGTTTTTCAGCCATAAAAGGGAAAGAAGTTCTGATCCGTGGTTGAACCTTGACAACATTGTGCTAAGTGAAAGCACCCAGCCACAAAAGGACAAATACTGTATGATTCCATTTATATGAAATATCTAGAATAAGCAAATTCATAGAGCCAGAAAGTGGATTAGACATTGCCAGGGGCTAGGGGGATGGAATGGGGAGATACTGCTAAGGGGCACAGAGTTTCTCCTTGGGGTGATGAAAAGTTTGGGTACTGCATGGTGATATGGTAGCACAATATTGTGAATGCAATTAATTCCCCTGAATTGTACAGTTAAAAATGGCTAAGATGGCAGATTTTACATGTGCATACGTGTGACCAGAATAAAACAATAAATAAAACAGTGCCCACCTCCCAGGGTTGCCGTGAACATGTGATGTGCCAAGCACGGAGGAGTGGTAAGAGCTGACATTTATTCAGAGCTCACTGGGCTCCTGGCACCCTTCCAAGTCCTCATGTGCATGACCTCGTTTTCTCCTCACGACACCCAGGATGACTTCTGTGTGCCTGGCACTCTTGTGGGCATGTCGCAGGCCATCAGATTTCATGCAACGCTGAGACGCGCTTTCGCAGCCGGCAGTGCCGGGTCTGGGACAGTGATGGCTGGGGAGGGGCTGCAGGTGCAGGCAGAGGGTGGGGCCTGACTTGGTCATTAAAAAAAAAATCTCTCTAACAGGGTGGCTTATGGAAACTGTGTGGTAGGCATGATTTTTCTGTAAACCAACAACTTCTCTAATAAGGAAAAAAATTCTCTAGCACAGGATTTTGCATGGCACATGGTAGCTATGGAATAAATATTTGTTGATTGAGGGAATGAGTGAAAGGAGAAAGGCAGGGAAGGGAGAGAGGGAGGGATGGAACTCTTGGGCAGTCTCCTTAGCCCAAGGCCGGGGTCACTTTCCGGATCTTAGTAAATATCTAAGTGTTGAGATGACCCTCTGGGATTCCAGCAGTGGCACCTCCTGGGGACCCTCCTCCTCTTCCTGACCAGGCGCAGCCTCCCCCACGGCGCTGCCAAGGCGAGCAGGACTCCTGGGGCTCAGCTGTTCCATAGCTGCCCAGGCCAGGGGCGGACAGTGCAATAGCCGTGGCCGGGAGTGACCTGCTCTTTAAAGATGCTCAACTAGAATCTACGGCCCGTGCGTGGTGACTCGTTGCTTCCCAGATGCGCTAGCTCAGGGCTTTGCATTTGGGGTTTTCTTAACAGCAGGGCCGTGTCTGGGCAGGTTAAAGAGGATGTCTGAAGGTTGCATTGCAGGGTCTCTGTCTGCCGCCCCTCTTGTTACATGAATTAACCACCGCCAACAACCACAATAAATAGATGCCTTTTGTGTGGCGTTTGCTACATGCCAGGTGCTGTGCTGACAGCTTTCCGGTGAACGTCCTGTGAACGATAAACGTTTATCAGGTGCTCCCTAAGTGTCAGGTACTACGACAGAGGCTCACATTTCTCATTTGGTCACTCAACAACCCTGTGGAGTGGGCTCAATTATTATCCCCATTTTATAGCAAGGAAATGAAGGCTCAGAGAGGGGAAGAGACTGGCCCAAGCTCACACAGCGAGCAGCAGAGCTGTGACCTGAGCCCACACCAAACATGGGGCCTGTGGGTTTTTCTTGGTGCCTTCCTGCCTCTCCAGCAAAGCCCAGTGTCCTGTCTGTCTTTGGAGGACACAGAGTCCAGAAAACTCATAGCCTAGGAGACAGGCTGCCTTTGGTAAACTACCCCCGGGAGAGTGTAATTAAACGGGTTATGTTTTCTGGGGAGCTCAGCCGTCTGCTCCAGTGGTTGATCAGCTGTGTGACCTTGGACAAACAGCTTTCCCTCTCTGTGCCTCAGGTCTTTGTTGGATGAAAGCTCTGGACCTGGCGTTGTGGTCCCTCCCACCCCTCCCGAAGCCCAAGACCCCTGTTTGTTGCTTGACGTCAACAACTGCAGAAGCCAGACGAAACAACCACAATCCGTGTTTTAAAAATTTCGTATTCACCATGCAGTCTGAATCTCTGGAAAGGGACTTGTAGTTCCGAAAACTGAGCCCCTGTTTTTCCTACTGTCTGGGACTAAAAATCTACTTCATTTAAGAACCAGAGACATCCAGGCCAGAAAAGACCTTGAAAAGTCATCTCGTCTGGTTTATCCAGGACCTGAAGCCAGCTCACGGGAACGTGTGCCCCTCATTCTCAAAGGCTTCCAGAAAAGACCTCATGCGTTCCTGTGGTGGCTTGTTCCCGGATTTCCACGCTCTGCCTAGAGGAGCTTTCCGTTCCCTGAGCTGAGTCCCTTGAGCGCCACCACCTCCGAGAAGCCTTCCTGGCCTGCCCTTTCTAAAGTAGGCCGTGCCCGTCTCCATTTGTTCTCCCCAAGATCCATTCTCCAACGGGAGGGGTGCCTGCAGAAGAGCCTGGGACAGGAGGAGAGAGATGTCTGGAGATTTATTCCCCTCCTCCCGGGGACGGTGGTGCCCCTGGCCCATCCCCGCACTGGGCTCCGGAAGCCCTGTTCAGACTGGGGAGAGCGTGAGTCTCTCACATCCTCTCGTTGGCTCCTTGAACCCTTCCCGCACCTCCAAGGAGAGTCCCTGTGTCAAACCCCTTCTGAGTAGCCCGTCTCTCCTTTTACAGCCCTGACTGGCACGTACTGACCCCACCGCCTTCCTCTCTTCCGTCATCCTGCTTCTAGATTCCTTGGGAGGAACGCAGTGTGTAAATATCTTCTTTATGTATTGTCTGCTGCTTTCTGCCAGAAGTGGAACCTTACCCTTTTCTTCGTGGCTCTATCCTAATTATCTAGGACAATGCTTGGCATGTGGTAGGTTTTCAAAAAATACTCACTGAACGAGTAAGACAGTGAAAATGGCATGGCCACACACTCATCAGCAAATTGAAGGGACCCACAGCCAGCCTTGGGCCCCGGGGCCTGCTTCGTGGCCTCTGTGTTTTTGAGGGTGGTGGTGAGGTAGGGGGTGATGGAAAAGGGATCCCTCCTCTGCCACCAGCTCACTGACCCCTCGTCAAACGTCAGCTGCTCTCGAGGCTGCAGCTGCCCCATCTGTGAAACGAGGGGTTAGGATTAGGACAGTGGTTCTCCACTGGAGGCGACTGTGCCCGCCAGGGGACACGTGGCCATGTCTGGGGACGTTTTTGGTTGCCACTCAGCTGGAGGAGAGGGGTGCTGCTGGCCTCTGGCAGGTGACGGCCGGGGATGCTGCTAAACATCCCACAGCGCTCGGGACAACAGAGAATTATTTGGCTCCAAACGTCAACAGTGCTGAGTGAGAAACGCTGGGTCGGGAGGTCTCCAAGGCCTGCTGCCAGCCCCCCAATTCCTCACCGGCTTACATTTGCCCCTCTGTCCCTTGCAGGATCTCGGTGCCCGAGACCTGGGCCAAGTTCAGTAACGACAACATCAGGCACTCACAGAACATGCGGGCCAACTCCATCCGGCTGCGGGAGGAGGCCGAGAACCTCTTCGAGTCCCTGTCGGATCAGATGTGGAAGCAGTTCACCGACACCACCCTGGCCTTCAACGCCCGCATCTCCGACGTGACGGACGTGAAGAACAAGCTGCAGACGCAGCTGGCTAAGGCGAGTGCCATGCTCCTGGGGCCCCCGAGACCCCCGTCTGCTGCTGGATCCTCGCCATCCTCCATGGGGCCCGGCCAAGCCCTGGTGCTGAAATGGTCCTTTCCACCCTGCCTCTGAGATCCTGTCCACTCCGAGTGGCAGGAGCGGTGGGGAGCCTCCTGGGGCGATCTGAGTATCTGGGGTAAATCTTCCTCTCTGGAGGAGGGAGATTGGAGCTTGGCCTGGCTGCCCCCGCAGTGCCCCAGACACTGCTGATGGCTCCCGCCTCCTTCACTCTCCCTCTGAGGGCCACTGGGCTGAGGACAAAGAGGGTGTCGATCTCGGAGCCCTGGGAAGCCATCGTCCCCACCAGTCGGGTCTGAGCAGACCTCTGCTTGCAGCTGCAGCTTTGTGACCTTCACTTTGACTTTCAAAGGCTCCGAGAGAGCACCGAGATCCCTTGTAGAGGGCCGGGTGCTGTTTGTCTTGGAGGCAGAGGGAGGACTGCCCACTTCTGTCGCCTGATCTCCTCTGCCCCCGCAGCAACTCGCCCTTTTCGCTACTCTCCTGCTCACATGCGTCGAGCTGTTTCACACACACCCTCTGCCTGGAATGTGCCCTCCTCATTCAGCAAAAATCTGCAGAGCACCCACTTGGGGTCAGGCACTGGGAATGAAAAGAGGAGCCGGACAGACATGGTCCCCCTGTCCTCAGGAGACTTAGTTTCTGGTTGGGAACCAGTGGTGGCTCTGAAATTTACACGGAAGTAGGGCTTAGGAACGGTGATCAGGATGGAGGGAGGGACTAGCCTGGCATCTCTGTTTGCCAAACAGCATCCCCTGTTGATTGTATATATATGTATTTGGAGGTTCAGTGGGCTGCACGCAGGGATTGTTGGAAATTACAGGACCGCTTTGGCGCACCCATCTCTGCTACCCTTTGGTCTGGAATGTGGAGGACACAGACAAAATATGTTTTCATAAAATAACTGCAAAGTGTAATACGTGTTAGAAAACAGGCAAGGAGGGCTAGTTTGAGGAGGTGACATTTAACAGCAAGAGCAGATGGATAAGGATTTAGGCAGGCGCAGGATGGTGGGAAGAGTATTCCTGAGAGAGAAAGCAAGGGCCAGACCCGCCTGGGATGAAGGCACGTGCTGGGGAACGGGGGGCTCAGGTCACAGGGCCCGCGAACCGTGGGGGGCCTTCGGGGCCTTCAAGCAGGAAGGCGCTGGGATCCGATCTCATCACTTTCCTGCTGGGTGGTGAAGGGGTTGCAGGGCAAGGAGAGGGTTAGGAGGCTCTGGGAGGCGTGGGTGAGGGACGGGGTCGGGGGCTAGCCTGGGCTAAGGTGGCAGCAGAACATGGAGAGGGAAGGATGACCGTGAACCATCCTGAGGGGGCACAATTGGCATGATTGCCTTCCCTCCATCCTTTGCCCCCATTTTCCTGTAATTGTTCTCTAGAACGGGGTTAGCAATCTCTTTTCTGCAAAGAGCCTGATAACAAATATTTTGGGCTGTGCGTGCTGTGTGGTCTCTCTTGCGACTCCTCAAGCTCTAGAGCAGCCATAGACAGGGTGTAAACAAGAGTGGTTGTGTCCCAATCAAACTTCATTTACCAACAGATGCAGCAGGCAGGACTTGGAACTTAGCTCAAAGGTTGTTTCCTCAGTTTCCTTATCTGTAAAATGGGGATAATAGTGGTTTCCACTTGGGGGCTACCACAAGGATTATTGGAATTGATGTAGGAAGAGCACCTAGAGGAGTGGCTGGCACCCAGGAAGCACCCTCCCTGTGCTGGTGGCCACGATTTTATTACTGGAGTTGAGTTACTTGTCTGTGTCCCTTCGAAACATGACTCCCTAGTCAACCTTGGACCCCCCCGCCCCCTTGCCTAGCACACTGTCCAGCATATAGTTGACACCTCGTAAATCTCTGTGCAGTGAGTGAAAGGAATCAACCACATTGAATTTTGTGCTTCTGGGGTTTTTAAAAATGATGCATGAATGAGTGAACGCTTTTAATTACATGCATTTTCTTTTAGTGAGGCATTTTATATGGTGGATCAGATACAGCTCATTGTCTTGTTGCATTTCATGACATTTGTGGGCCAGGAAGGGCTTGGGGATTTGTTCCGGAAGGTTCCTTTGGTTGGGTGTCAGTGGCTGGTGTCTCAGCTGTGAAGCAGGGACTGGCAATTCCTACTTTGTATTATTATTGTTTTAATGAGTTGATTTTGGTGAAGTCCTTAGAACAGTGTCTGGCGTATGATAAAACTCAATAAAAGGTAAGTTACTATTGGTATTAATATTATTAATTGAGAGGTAAAGGAGCTTTTGGGTGCAGGTCGGGGAGCAAACCTTTTCCCTTTCAAAATTTCTGCAGGGAAGTTTTTAATGCCCGCTAACCACCTCATCCCTGCTGAATGGACATTTTTTGCACCCTCATGGGTATGTGTTAGCGGTCATTATTTACTCACCAGCTGCTCTGTGTATAGGACAGGCCCCAGCACAACACTGTTAACATTTGGCTTCAGCAAGGAGTTGTATTCTGGTGGGTGACTCCCTTACTTGGTGTTTTTCTAAGATAATAAAAGGAGTTGCTGCCACGAAGATAAAGATATAGCAACCGTTGCACATTTCAGTAGTTTGCTGCAGCTGGAGGATTTGAAATGCTCCCTTTACAATTTTAACTGAGCCTGGTTGAGCTCAGCCTGATTTCCCTGGGCAGGAGGTGCTTATCTCCTGTGGGAACCTGGGCCTCGCCTGCGATGCAAACCAGCCGGTTCCCCAGTGATAGTAGAATCCACCTTGGGAAGCCAGGTCCACGCAGCAACTCTGGCAGGTTAGAATCACCCCGTGGTTTGGAGCTGGGTTGACAGCCTCAGCCGCCCGCTGTGATCCTGTGGTCCCATCTCGAGGCCACGCCCCAACCTTGTAACTTTCCCGGTGTCCTTACCCTTGCTGAAGCCCCTTGGGGCCTGTGCACTGACTGTGGCTGGAAGAGGGGCTGGCGACTTCTCTGGCTGCAGCAGTTGATGCCTGAGAGGCCTGGAGGAATGAGTTAGGGCCCCCAGTGTCTCCAAATAAGGGCTCTCCCCACCCCCATCCAATTTCTCAGTTGGATGTGCCGCTGTCCTTGATGTGTGAGAAAGATGCCAGGACCTGGGGCAGGGGCAGGCAGTAGGGACACTGCTACAAAAGAATGTTCATTCTGAAGTGTGGACACAAGCCCGTGGCAGGTGAAAATGATATTGGGTATTTTACCTGGATGCAGTGTTAATATTATGGAATTGCCTGGTGAGAAAGTCATTCCCTTCTTCAGTTGTTTTCCAACTCTTGTGATGGTCACGAGAGGAAGGTCTCCACTGAGTGCTAGTAAGCCTTCCTCATCTCTTTAAAGCTCCCCAGCCTCCCTCTTAAACATAGAGGAAGGTCAGGCTAAGATCTCAGGCAGCAAACAGTATCCAAGCAGTTTAAATGATGTGGTTTTACTTTCATCTTGTTTCCTGTGTTTTTATGGTTATTTCCGTGTATGGTTAATTAATGGCTGATCTTCCACCAATAACAGTGATATAAAATTTCATTTAAAAATAAATGCGTGTAAGTTTTTTTTTGGGTTTTTTTTTTTTTTTTTTTTTAATGAAATGGCTTAAAGAAAAAGATTAAGTAAATGTTATGGGGGATGCCAGAACATGGAAGAAATGGTGAGGGCAGCAGGTGAAAGTCAGATGCTTGAAAAATAGCCACGTCAACCTCGGGTCTCAAATATCACCATGTGTTCTGGTTTGCTAATGCTGCCGTTATGCAAAATAGCAGAAATGGATTGGCTTTTATAAAGGGGCTTTATTTGGTTACAAAATTACAGTTGTAAGGCCATAAAGTGTCCAAGGTAAGGCATCAACAATAGGGTACCTTCACTGGAGAAAGGCCATTGGCATCTGGAAAACCTCTGTTAGCTGGGAAGGCAAGTGGCTGGTGTCTGCTTGCTCTCAGGTTGCATTTCAAAATGGCGTCTCCAAAATGTCAGCGTCAGCTTTCAACGGCCGTCTTCAAAATGTCTTTCTTGGCTGTAGCTGCTCTGAGGTCCTTCTGTTCGTGAGCTTTTATAGGGCTCCAGTGACTAAATCAAGAACCACCCTGAATTAGCGGGGCCGCACCTCCATGAAAACAAGCCCATCAACAGGTCGCATCCTAATCAAAGGTGTTACTAGTCACGTCTCCATGGAAACAATCAAAAGGTTCCAACCTAATCAACACGAATATGTCTGCTCCCACAAAATTGCATTAAAGAACATGACGTTTTGGGGGACATAATACATCCAAACCAGCACATTTGACACCCTGAACCCCAAAATGACATGATCTTTTGATATAGAAAATGCATTCATCCCATCATTATATCACAAAAAACTTAAAAATCATTTCAGTAACAATGGGTAAGTATAAGATCTTATCAAAATCAGTTGCATTTATGGTCTGTCCTAAAGCAAAATACCCCTCTGGCTATGCATCTGTGAAACTTAGAACAAGTTATCTGCTGCCAATATACAAAGGAGGGACAGTCATAGGATAAACCTTCCCATTGCCATAAGGAGAAACAGTAAGGAAAACAGGGTTTAAGGGACCAAAACAGTTCCTAAAACCCACAAGGCAAACTTCATTGGATTTCAAAGTCTGAGAGTCATTTATAGAATGACGTTTTATCCTTGGGGCTTGAGAGAGCGGCAGTCCAACCCTTTCCAATGGCCTTTGCAGCAACCCTTTTCTCTCCAGACGCTGGGGTGAGTGCTCCAACATATCCACACACTGGGGAGACCACTGTCTTCTTGGCCCCACCCTCCTCAAACATCGGGGTGCCACCTGGACTCTGCCTGTCCGGGGAAGGGTCTTGGAAAAATCTTGTTGGCGTCACATGAAATACACAGGGGTCAAAACCGTCAGACGATAGGACTTTCCACAGATCTTTTCTGGATTACTTCGTCTCCAATCCTGGCTTGTACTGAAATGACGGTCAGGTTCCATGTGTGGTTAAATCCTCATGTGGGGCTGTAGCCACTGGGGTTTCACTTTTCGGAAGCCCAGAATTTTCCAAACTATCAGTTTCTGGTTTCTTTGTACCCAAGAGTTCAGTTCTTAGCTTGTCTCTTTCCTTTCACATTTTACTGGAAGCTGCAAGGAGAAGCCAGGCTACATCCTCTACCCATAGTCTCGAGATCTCCTCAGCTAAGTGTCCCAGCTCGTTGCTTTCAAATTCTACCTTCCGTCTGACCGTAGGATTCAATTTTGCCAGATTTTCCACCAATCTAAAACAAGATCGCCTTTCTTCCAGTTTGCAACAACACGTTCAACATTTCTGTTCAAGGCTCATCGGAAGTATATTTAGAGTCCATATTTCTACAAACAGTCTCTTCAAAGCAGTATAGACCTTTTCTATGAAGCTCCTCACAGTTCTTCCAGAATTTTCCCCTTATCCATTTAAAAAGCCATTCCAACATGTTTGGCATTTGCAAACTCTGCAGCACCCCACTTCTCTGGTACCGGAATCTGTTCCGGTTTGCTTATGCTGCCATTATGCAAAACACCAGAAATGGATTGGCTTTTATAAAGGGGGTTTATTTGGTTACAAATTTATAGTCTATTGATGTGACCTGTTGATATGAATATAGAATGTGAATCACCTGGGGATTTCAATGAATTGAGGATTCTGATTGAGCAGGTCTGGGATGGGCCCAAGAATCTGCATTTTGAACAGGCTCCCAGGTGATGCTGTCGCTGCTGGCAGTGAGTAGAAGGGATTAGATTATAGAATATGTTGGCTTTGAGAAACATCTGGGTAAGCAGCTCTTCTTCCTCTCTCTCTCTCTTCTTCCTCTCCCTCTCTCTTCCTCCCTCTCCCTTTCTCCTCCTCTCTCCCAGGCTCAGAATATTAGGGGCACAATAATTTCCCAAAAGGCAAGCCTCAGTCATCTAACTCAAATCAGGTTTTCTTTCATTGCATTTTGCTCCTGGGCTCACAAGCCAAGCCCAGTGCACCCATGTTTCCACCCACGAGAGACCAGGCCAGCTCACCCCATCACAGCACATCCTGCCCAATTTGAGCATATGCAGAGGCCCCTGTGGGGTTCTGCCATCCCTCAACAGTGCGAGCCCTGAAGTCAAACCCCATTTCCCCATCTTGGTTGTTAACGGGGTCAGAGCAGTGACTTCAGGAGCTGGGGCATCATGATGAGACAAGCATACCCGAAACCCAGCCAGGGTCCAGCTGCTAAAGAGGTGGGTTGGACTTCCCTGCCACCTCCCCTTAAGAGCTCCTACCTCACACAAGCTGTGAGCTTTCTTGCAGTCAGAGGCAACAAACAGGAGGGGACGGGAGACAGATGGGGTGGGTGACTGTCACCCAGAGGAGCAGTGGGAAGGCCGGGGAAGGGACTTCGCAGAACTCATGGTCGAGCACAACAGTAGCTTCTTAAATAGTAATTCCTGTCTCCAGCCAGAACCTCTCTGCTCAACTGCCCTCCCCTGGGATTTCTTAGAGGCACCTTCATCTTAACATGCTCAAACCCCAACTCCAGAGTTTTCACCCTCCCACCTGCTCCACCCAGAACTTTCCCCATCGCAGTCAGCGGCTACACCCTCCTTCCAGGTGCTGGGTCCCAAACCTCGGTGTCCACCTGGAGCCCTCTCTCCTACTCCCACCCCACCCACAGCAGCAAATCCAGTTGGTTCCACCTTCAGAAGCTCATCACTTCTCACCCCCTCCTCTGCCTCCACCTGCCTCCTGTCACAGTTATTGCTGCAGTCTCCCGACTGGACTGTCTGCTCCTGACATCACCCCTCTCCGATCTTGTCCAATTTGAGGGTAAAAGGATGAGCTGGCAGGTTGTTAAGAGGACATTCCAACCAGGGTTGACCTGAGAAGAAAAGTTCTGCTGTTTTAGGTTTAAACCCTGAGAGTTTGGCTAGGGGTACACGTGACAGGCTCCCAGTGGGAAATGCCTGCTGCATCCTCCTGTCGCCAGCTTCCCCCCGGGCAGGCCTGGTCTCCCTCATGGGAATTGCCCAGCACCCCTGACCTCTGCAACCTTAGCACCCTACACACTACATGGGGCACAGGGGTTCTTAGCGAATGGTGGTTGAGTGGTTTGAATCAGACAAGGAACAACGCCAGTGTTCTATGGGTCAAACCTGACTCTGATAAGATTTGGCCCTCACAGTGGTTTCTCTTTTAACAGCTTTATTTATAAGGGACGCTATAGACTGCACATATTTAAGCGCACAGTTTGATAAAATTTGACGTACATGTGCTGTGAAGTCATCACCACAGTCAAGGCAGCAAACACATCCCTCACCCCCAAAGTCTCCCCGTGCCCCTTTGCCACCCCTCCTTCCTCCCCACCCCTCCCCCCTCCATCCCAGGCAACCGAGGACCTTTCTGTCTCTACAGATAGTTGGCATTTTCTAGAATTTTATAGAAACAGATGGAGAGTATGTACTCTTTTTTATTTGGCTTCTTTCAGCATAATTATTTTGAGATTTGTGTTGCGCATATCCGTGGTTTATTCTTTTTTATTGCTCAGCAGTAGGTATTGTGTGGCTACCGTATTGTATGCATACACCACCTTGTGTGTATTGCTGGATGTGTTACCAGACCGAGGCGGTGGATTCTTTGCCCGGTGTGCTCAGATGACCAATTCCTGAGATACTGGGGTTTCAAAGAGATAAAAAGTTTTATTGCTAGGCATTAAGTAGGAGAGCAGATGGCCTAGCGGCCCAAAATCTGTCTTCCTGAACTGCAGTAACTTTGTTAATTTTATAGTATTTCAAAAGATGGGCAGGTTTTAGGATAATGAGAACAGTGGCCCCAGATGATGTCATTAGAGGTGATTTAATTATTGAGCCTGTGCAGATTGACCACATGCTTAGTCACAGAACGTATGTAAGAAAATGGCAGCCTTAATATTGATGATGGATGTGATTTTTAGTATTCTAATGAGGTATAGGTGACTTGTAGGTTAAAGTCTAAGCTACTGTGCATGTCAGGCAGACCCACTTACCTTAGATCCAGCTTCATTTATCAAGATAACTTTGGACTTGGGGTAGGTTAGTTCTGGGCTGACCCTTCATTAATAAACATTAGGGTTTATCTTTAGTGATCATGAGACTCTAAAGTTGAAAAACTGGATAAATGGGTAAAAATGGTTAGTCATGAGGTTTTTACAATCACAAGGGCACAAGATAAAGGCCCTTTATCCTTTCATTATCAGAGATCAAGGCAGCTAGATTACAGTTCGGAGATTTCAGGTATTTCCCTTTGTCTACTCAAATATACCAGAAAGTAAAAAGGAATATGTATGTAATGATTCAGTAATCGTAATCAGCCCTTAAATCCTAACTTCTCGGTTACAAATATACCATGACTTATTTATCCGTCCAACTGTTTGTGGACAATTGGGTTGTTTCCAGTTTGGGGCTGTTTATACATGAAGGTGCTGTGAACCTTTGGGTACATACGTTTGTATGGATGCTTATAGAGCTTTAAAATATTTTAGTAAAAAGTAGAGATTTCACAAAAAAGTCCAGATTTCTAGCATCTCTTGAAAAACTGTTAGTGCTAGCAATCCTGAACCCACATTTCACCGGGCAACAGTGGGCAGGAGTTGAGGGGCAGCTGCCTCTCTTCGGACAGGCCCCGGGCTCTCCAATTTGCCAAGGCCCCCCTCGCCCCATTGCCGGCCCCCTCATTTACGTTACTTGCCTAGTTCCTGTGGACCTCTGAATTGGCAAATTCTGCATTAAGTGTCAGAGGAAATTCAAAGAAGCAGATATAGAAAGCAGCTGGGGGTGGAAAGCGTTTTCATCCAACACAAAGGGGCTATGAATTTTAACGTTGAAAGGCTTTGCCTTACTTTGAAGTTTCTTTGCATTTTTGACTTCCAAATGACCAGGTGGCCATTAGCACCAGCAAAACCACCTCTGCCCAGGGAGGCCACACTCCTGCCCTAATTTCCCCCAGCAGGAAGGTGCGGTGTCTGGGGGGTGGGGGCCCCGGCCTGGGACCCAAGCCTGAGCGCCCGTACCAGCCCCCATTTGTCCAAGGAGGTCTGGAACCCATTTTGGAGTGGAAAATGCTTTTGTGCTTTGCAAGCAGCCGAATCCCTTCCAGGGCCTGTGCCTGTAAGCCAAGCCACTGCCAGGTGGTTTCTAAAACTGGTCCAGTCCTGGGGAGGTGGGGCTGGCTTCCTGCCTCCCGGCTGCTTGGGGCAGTCTGATTGGGGGGGGGGGGGGCATGGCAGGGCCTGAACAACACTGGATCACAGTGAGAAAGGCACCCTCTTCTTAAGTTCTCTCCATCGATCCTTCTAACTGTCAAGGAGCACATCTCCAGGTCTGTCTCCCAGGTGTAGGCGTGCAGGAGATGCTTAACTCCTCTCCCTCTGGCAGATGGATGGCAAGTGCATCCTGTCCTGGACTCAGAGTTAGGTGCTGGGGATACATACAGCTGTGAACGAGAGACAAGATCCCCACTCTCGGGAAGTGGGTCTGTTCTAGCAAGGGAGACAGACTAAAAAATAATAAGTAAACACACAGATAATTAAACATTGACATAAGTGTTAAGAAGGAGACAATTGAAGACCAAGATAGTGGGTGACCATGAATTTTCTTGTGGCATACGGGCCTCCTCCCCTTTCCAGACCCTTCCAGTACTTTCAGGACCTCTGACCCCAGGCACCCACTCAGCAGCTGATGTTTGTATTGCTTGGGCATTGTCTGAAGGTAGCTGGGCCTTCCCTGGACCAAAGCCGTGGTGAACGGGGTTCCCTCCGGAGGGGTGAGTTTGCTCCCCAGGGGACATTTGGAAAGGTTTAGACATTTGTGGTTGTGGGGGAAGCTACTGGCACGTAGTGGGTAGAGGCCCGGGATGCTGCTGATCATCCTGTGTGGCACAGGACAGTCCCACCCCCATCCCCGCCAGGACAGTTATTCTGCCTCACACGTCAGTAGTGCCCAGGTTGAGAACCCCGCTCAGGAGCTTTCACGACCCGAATTCCTGGCAAGGTCCCTCGGGAGCCCTCCTCACTCTCCTTGCTCCTGGGCTTGGCTGCACTTGGAAGTCTCCCACCCTTTGAAAACGGGTTCCAAACTGCTCTCCCCCTTCCCTGAGCTGGGAAAGCTGCCCTGAGCCAGGCATCTCCTTGGAAACCTCTTGGCTTCATGCAACTTGGAAAACAATACATTTGCAAGGTTGCACAAAGCATCCTGGAGCTAGAACAGGCTGGAACAGCCAAATCCTCTCCTTCCCTCCACATCAAAAATAATTTCCTGGCCCTAGGAGCTTTCTCCGCAGTCACAAGACAACAGGGAGGCAGATAGTTTTACATGGCAGACCATCCCCCCAAACACCTCCCCGCTTTCAAAGCCTCTGGGGGCATTTTGATTCCCGCCAGGAAGATCCGGGCACTTTTCCGCTGAGTCGGGATTGGCTTCATCCCAGGCAGACCTGGCAACCGCCTTCCACACCGTCCCCCGCGCGGACCTCACCCTTTCCACATGTTGGCTGCCGGGGTGTGGGGAGGTCTCCCCTCAGCTCCCCGGGGGTGAGGGTGGAGGGACATGGTCCAGTTCGTCATCGTGCAGCAGGCAGAAGGAGAAAGGAGGAACCTGTCTTCACAACACAAGACCTATTAGCCTTGCTGTGTGCAGCCAGGGTCCGCAGGGCTGAGTTCTGTTACCTGGGTCCACTCACCTTTCCCTCCTACACTCCATGAAGAAGGGTCATTATTCGCCCCATTTTCCAGAGGAGGAAATCGAGGACTAGTGATCTGCCTAAAGCAGCCCCCCTGCCCCCACCCCAGCTAGGGAGTGGCAGAGCTGGGCTTTGCTTGCAGTGGTCTTGCAGCAGAGTCTGTGCTGTGGGGTAAGACGGACGTTCCCCGCCACACATCCCTAGACACAGCCTAATGATGATGATAACAGGTAACTTCTAGAGCAGTGGTTCTTAGATGGAGGCAGGTTTGCACCCCATGGGACATTTTGCAATGTCTGGAGGCTGAAAAAAAAAAAATATATATATATATATATATATATGTATATGTATATAAGCAGATAGATGAGTAAATGGGTGATGTGTGGACACATGGATGAGGTTGAGAAGTCCTGATCTGCAGAGTGGAGTGCTTGCTCTGTCCAGCCACAGCCCTGAGCACATCACATGGACTATCTGAATCAGTCCTCGCAGTCACCCTCCGAGGTAGGTACTGTTAGCACCTGCATCACAGAGACAGGGAAACTGAGGCTTGGAGAGGTGCGCTGTTTGTCGAGGCCCCCCCAGGCTGGTACTGGTGACTGAACTCAGGCTGATGCCTCCCAGTCCTTGCTCCTAGGAGGCACCTCCTGATTTTAGGGGGGTGGCCAGATGGAAATCTGCGACTAACTTGGGTCTCTCCTCACTCTGCACGTTCCCCCGTTTATCGTGTCCTCGCAATTTAATCTTTCAGATCCTCTTGTGGCCTCGTTCCCTCTGCCTGGCAAGGGCCCCCATTGTCTCGCAGCTTCCTCTCCTCCACCCCCAAAGGGCAGCCGAAGGGCTCTACCTAAAACCACAGACCTGACCGTGTCATTCTCCCTGAAAACCGTGATATGCAGAGGAATCACGTGAGGAGTTTGTTAAAATGCAGACTCTGTTTGTAGGTTAGGGCCTAATAGTCTACGTTTCTAACGAGCTCCAAGGAGCCCTCACTGATGTTGTTCTGCAGACCCTGCTTTAGGTAGCAAAGATCTAGGGAAATTTTTCTCTTCTCTGAACCCCAGGAACTCCAGAGGAGCAATAAATAGCCTCTATAATGAGATATGGGCAACTTAAAGGTATCACAACTTCCTCCATAGTCGTCTACAGCAGGGGTCTCAAACCACGCCCCAGGGCCGAATGTGCCCCTCACCCACTTTTTATAAGGAAAGTTTTATTGGCACACAGCCATGCCCATCTGTTTATATATCACCTATGGCTGCTTGAGTCGAGACCCTGTGGCCTGCAAGGTCTAAAATATTTGCCATCTGGACATTTACAGAAAAGTCTGCTGACCCCTGGGCTAAGCATCTTCAAGATGCTCCTGAGGCTGTGTAGTAGGACTCCCAGCATCGGAAGGGGTTAACTTGAAGACTCGAAAACAAAATTGAACACACATACGCACACATAGACACCCAAAGCCATCCATACCTGCCAGGAAGGCAGTGGCTCCAGGCATGGGGTGGAGATGGTGATGGAGACAGACATTTGTAGATTATTTACCTGGTCCAGGAGCACTTGCAGTTGGGCAGGCCTGGAGCCCCATTTACTGGATGGGGAAACTGAGGCCCGCATCAGGAAGGGCCCTGAGTATGGACGTGGGGTCCGCAGCTGACTTTTGTTAGGGCTCAAACTGGAACGTGGGTCTCCTGACTTCCTGCCTGGACTGCTACCTCCTGGACATCCAGCTTTGGAGGCCCAGTAGCTGGCGATTCTGCCCGAGGGGGTTGGTTTCCAGAAGGTTTGGTTTCAGCCCTGGGCTGTGGGCAGAAGAGCTGCCTGCGTCCACCATGGGCCAGCTCCCTCTCGGATGCAGACTCCAGAGGCTCTGAGAGAGGATGTTGCCTTGACCCCTTGTGCTTGAACGATGGGGTAAACCTTTGAACCTTTGAATGAGGGAGCCCGAAGTTCTGCCTCTTTCCAGCTGTGTGGCCTCATCACATTGCTTAATATCTCAGAATATTGCTGCAATTTCCAGGGAATTGATTTAATAGGTTTTTTTGTTTGTTTTTTGGGGGTTTTGTTTTTTGTGGGGTTTTTTTGCCATTTGAAACATTTCCAGTTTTATTTAAAGTTTTTTAGTAACAGACATCTCACTATTTTCCAATGATGCTCATTTGATAGTTGGGCTCTTGCAAAATTCTTTGCCATATTGAGCCAAATTTTCTTTTCCTCTGATTCCTACTTGTTTCTTGTTTCTAATTCTGACCACTGGAGTTGTGGCCTCTTCTTCGTCCTGGCTTTTTTGTTGTTGTTGTTGATGTTGTTTAATTAAATTCAGTTTTATTGAAATATATTCACATACCATACAATCAACCACGGTGTACAATCAGCTGTTCACAGTACCATCATATAGACATGCAATCATCACCCCAATCTATTTTTGAACATTTTTCCTTACATCAGAAAGAATCAGAATAAGAATAAAAAATAAAAATAAAAAAGAACACCCAATATCTCCCCCATCCCACCCTATTTTTCATTCAGTTTTTATCCCCATTTTTCTACTCATCCATCCATATACTAGATAAAGGGAGTATGATCTGCAAGGCTTTTACAATCACACTGTCACCCCTTGTAAGCTACATTGTTATACAATCATCTTCAAGAATCCAGACTACTGGGTTGGCGTTTGATAGTTTCAGGTGTTTACTTCTAGCTATTCCAATAAATTACAACCTAAGAGGTGTTATCTATATAGTGCATAAGAATGTCCACCAGAGTGACTTCTCGACTCCATTTGAAATCGATTAAACAGTTTTGAAGAGAGAGCCCTTTGGGATTTAAAAAAGATAGTCTTGAAGTTGGGAGTAGTGAAGGCAAAAATGAAGGCTTTTTAAAAATTATGGTGAAATCCACATAACATAAAATCACCCATTTTAAAGTGAACAGCTCGGTGGCATTTAGTATAGCCACAATGCTGTGCAACCAGCACGTCTATCTAGTTCCAAAATATTTTCATCACCCCAAAGAAAATCTTTAAGTCCATGTTCCCCAAGCTTCACCCATTCACCTTTCACCTTCACATTGTTATAACAAGCATTTGTTTCATGGTTTTCTTATTTTGCACCTGAATGAATACATTGATTTGTTTACTACACAGTTACTTCTTAAAAACAGTTTTTAAAATGTATAATACAATAGAGGGACAGGACTGCATTAATCTTAAGTGTACAGCATGAAGAATTTCAGAATTTTTATATGTGTGTCCACCGTGCAACCACCACCTAGTTCCGTGGCCTCCCAGGGGACAAATGACAATGGTAGTTAACACAATTTGGGTGCAGGCTGCTGCTGGCATCAAATGGATGGAGATCAGGGTTGCTGCTAAACATCTTCCAATGCACAGGACGGCCCCCTCATCAAAAAATTATCCAGCCCCAAGAGACAGTGGTGCCAAGGTTGAGAAGACTTGCCTTGGATCAAGGTCCAAGACATTTCCAGCTCCCAGAAGCCCCTCTTGTGCCCCCTCCCAAGACAGCACCTGCCCCCAAAGGGAGCAGCAGTCTTTCCAACTTCTCTCCCCATCGATTGGATTGGCCTCTTCTTGAATTCATAGAAAAGGAATCATACACTATGTTCTCTTTTTGTGCCCAGCTGCTTTCACTCACTGTGGTCTCTGTGAGATCCATTGGTGTGGTGTATATATTAGAAGCATGTTCTTTTTTATTGCTGAGTAGTTGTACAGCCATTCCACGATTTATCCATTCTCCCAGTGGTGGACATTTAGGTTGTTCTGGACATTCTCAAACATTCTTGTACAAGTCTTTGGGTGGACACATGCACTTGCTTCTCTTGGGTATATTCCTAGAGGCAGAATTACTTGTTTATAGAGGAGATGCGTGTTCAGCTTTAGGAGACACTGTCTAACAGTTTTCCAGAGAGTTTGACAAAAGTAGACTTCTACCAGCAGTGTATGAGAGTTCCAGAACCTAGCCAACACAGAATTAGCAGTCTTTTCATTTAGATTAAAAAACAATAATTAAAAGGCAGTGGGTGCAAGCTTTCCTTTTTGGGGTGAAGAAAATCTTCTAAGTGGATTATGGTGATGGTTAGACAACTCTAAATATACTAAAAACCACTGAACTGTATACTTTAAATGCGTAATTCATATCTCTAAAGTTGTTTAAAAAATTGAAAAGAGAATAGCTTTCTCACATTGTGATTTAATGTTATTGTTTACCACTTAAAATTACTTTGGAAATATTGGTTATGAGGTAAAAGAACTTCACTACTATTTCTTTACTGTCTCCTCTTTTTGGCTTTACATACAAGTAATTATCCATGAATCTGACTGCAGGCCCCACTTACAGGTGTAAAAGGCTGTCATGCACTTCCATTTTCCCAGGGGGATGCTTTTCAGGAAGGTCTGAGCAAGAAAATGTTTGTGCCTTGGGTCATATTCATTTTTAAGGGGTCTCTGAATTCTACAGGCCTTACTTCTTTGCCTTCCAAATTGCACAACAAATACATCAAGAGCTATGGTTCTCAACCAGGGGTGATTTTGCTCTCCACCCCCCCCCACCAGGGGACATTTGTCAATGTCTAGAGCATATTTGGTTGTCACATTGGGGGCAGAGGATGCTACTGGCATGTGGTGGACAGAAGCCAGCAATGCTGCTAAATATCCTATAATGTACAGGACAGTTCCCACAACAACGAATTATCTGGTCCAAAATGTCAATAGCGCTAAAGTCGAGAAGCCCTCCATCAAGGGTGATTTCATTGTGTTTGTGGATTAGATGACTAAATACTGTTAATATGTGAATACTATGCAGTCCCAAACAAAATTCCAACAAACTTTAAAAAAAAGTTTATTACAAAAAAAAAAAACCAAACCAAACCAAAACAAAACAAAACTTATTACAAAGCCACAGTAACGCAAACAGTATGGCACTGGCACAAGGACAGACATATAGATGAATAGAATTCAATTGAGAGTTCAGAAAAAAACCTTCACTTCTATGGCCAATTGATTTTTTTTTAATTTTTTTTTTTTACAATCCACAAGTCTTCTATTTCTTTTTTACACCTCTTATGCCATGAATTCATAGGGATTAGGCTCCAGTAGCTCAGGCTGCTTTCCATGGGTTCTCACAAAGTGTGCTTCTCTGGGTGGAGCAGGCTGGCACTTCAGTTGAACGCAGGTACCTTTCTTTTCGGCTTCCTTTTTTTTCTCCTGGTCGTTTTCCTTCATATGCTTCAAGAAGCTAGCTTGGCTCTTAGAGTGCTTAATATGCTCAATACGTACATTAATTCTCTTGGCAAGAATCTTGCCCTTCACTTGTTTGTTTACGACGATACCAACAGCATGCTGGGTAACATGTAGACTCTTGAAGTTTTGCCATGGCAGCACTGGTGGGGCATTCCTTTTTGAACAGTGCTCATTCTCTTGATGTCTACAATATTGCCTTTCTTGTAGATTCACATATACGTGGCCAAAGGAAAGGAACAACCCTATGTTTCCTAAAAGGCCTAGAAAACTTACAGTGGGTGCCTCTCCTCTTTCCCTTTGCATTCGTCATTTTGGCGCATTACTGCAAGATAGAAGTTCTAGTATGGCCAGCTGATTTGGGGCAAGGTTGCTACTTCCAGTCAATGAAAAAAGAATGATGTCTTCAACAAATAGTGCTGGGAAAACTATATATCCTCATGGAAAAGAATGAATTTGGACTCCTACTTCACATCGTATACAAATATTAACTAAAAATGGATTAGGGACCTAAATATATGATGTAAATCCATAAACCTTAGAAGATAACATAAGGGCAAATCTTCGTGACCTGGGATTTGGGACTGTATTCTTAGTTATGATGCCCTAAGCACAAGCAACGAAAGAAACAATTGATAAATTCAGCTTTATCAAAATTAAGAAACTTTTGTGCATTGAAGGACATAATCAAGAAAGTGAAAAAAACAACTTAAAGAATGGGAGAAAATTTTCAGAACCCACGTATTCCATAAGGATTTAATATCTAGAATATATAAAGAACTGCTACAATTCAACAATAAAAAGACAACCCAATTTAAAAAAAGTTCAAAGGACTTGAAAAGACATTTTTCCAAAAAAGACATACAGATGTCCAAAGAGCACATGAAAAGATGCTCAACATCATTAGCCATTGGGGAAATGCAGATCAAAACCACAATAAGACACCACTTCACCCCCACTAGAATGGCTATTATTTTAAAAAAGGAAAATAAGTGGTGGGGAGCATGCAGAGAAATAGGAGCACTCATTCATTGTTGGTGGGAATGTAAAATGGTGCAGCTGCTGCAGAAAACCGTTTGGCTGTTCCTCAGAAACGTAAGTATAGAGCTATCCTATGACCTGGCAATCCTGTATTCCCAAAAGAATTGAAAGCAGAGACTTGAACAGATACCTGTACACCAATGTTTGTAGCATTATTCACAATAATCAGAAGGTGGAAGCAATCCAAGTGCCCACTGATGAATAAATGGATAAATAAGGTGTGGTATAACCATACAGTGGACTCTTATTCAGCAGTAAAAAGGAATGAAATTCTGATACATGCGACAACATGGATGAGCCTTGGAAACACTATCTGAGTGAAATATGCTAGACACAAAAGGACAAATACTGTATGATCTCACTTATATGAAATAACTGTAACATTAAAATTCATAGATACAAGATTACAGAGCACCAGGGCTAGGGGTAGGGAATGGAGAATCGATGCTTAATATGTACTGAGTTTTCTTTTTGAGGTGATGGGAAACCTTCAGTAATGGACGCTGTGATGGTAGACAACATGGTGACTCAATAGAACCACTGTATTGTATACTTGAAAGTTGTTAAAATGGGAAATGTGCTGTTGTATATATGTTACCTCAATACTTTTTTTGAAAGGATTGATTTACTACAAACTCTTTAGTTACATATGTCATCTCAATTAGGCTTAGGTTCACCTGAATATAATAGAAAACTCCAAATAACATCAGCTTTAATAAGAAGTTTACTTTCCTTTCATGTGATAAGGAGTGCAGGGCTGGCGAGATAGCTACATGGTGTCGTCAGAGGCACGGGCCATTCTTTCAGCTTCCTCATCCCACCATTTGGTTTTCACTCTTGGACCGTATAATACAAGTGGGCTGCTGGAGCTCCACTTATGTCTTGAGTTTGAACCAGCAAAAGGCATCAGAGAAAGAGAAGGGCACAATCTCTCCCTTTTAAAGAGGCTTTCCCAGAAGTCGCAGTCAACTCTTTTATTTTCTCTCATTGGCTAGAATTAGTCACATGACCCAGAAGTGCAAGGGGTTCTGGGCAATGTAGTCTTTCATGGTGTTCTGCAGGGTAAGAGGAAATGGATGCAAAATGAGCCCCTTCTGTGTCAGGCTGCCCCTATACCAGGTTTATCATGTCATCCTCACCATAGCCCTACAGGGCAGGCATTAGCAATTCCACTTCACAGACGAAGAAACTGAGGTTTAGAGAGATCGGAAAATTTATACAAGGTCAAGTCATGGGTAGGTGGTATAGTTGGTATTTGAACCCAGGAGGTCTGATTGGTCCTGAATTCCTGCAGTAGATTGGAATCTACAAGAACATTTAAATGGGGCAGGAGACTGTAAAAGACAACATTCCTTATGTAGTGGGCTGTTAAATTACTTGCCTGTTGTGTGTGATCGATTCTCAAAGGTTAGATTTAGTTGTAAATTTGTTAAGAAAGGCAGTTATTTCTCCGGAAGTCCCTCTACCCTCCCTCTTTACGGAATCTAAGTTTCCTGCAAAGGCCAATTCTGTCTGATGAATCTGAGTTCCCCATCATCTTGCATTGAAAAAAAGACAGATAATTCCAAAGGAAAAATCTCCCAACAGATTGGGAGTGAGCATCTGGCATTGGGGTGCCAGGCACCGGTAAGCCCTTTGCACACAGTGCCTCATGTAATCCCCCGACAGCCCTGTCAATGAGTTATTATCATGGTTATGCCCATTTTACAGACAGAGAGCAAGTGCCCAGCACAGTGTCTGGCACCTAGAAGGGGCGCAACAGACGTTGAGTCCATGAGTGCATGAGGCACAGAGAGAATAAGCAGCCCGTTCAAGGTCACGCAGCTGGTACGAGGAGGAGCTGGAATTTGAAGCAGGTGACTCCAGAGGGGCTCCACAAGATGACGTGACCTGGCCCCCAGCTGGAGGGCATATGGGAGGTTGGGACTCGCCCTCCCGGGTCTCCCAGCATTGGCTGGCTGGCAGGGGCACGCAGAGCACAGAGCTAGAGGCTGGTGAGAGAAGAGCAGTGGACCTGCCCACCTCCTACCACTCCCTTCCTGATGGAGTTCGTGCTCCAGGCCAGGGCTGGGCGGGTGGGCAGGGCTGGCTGCCAGGCTCAGGGTGCCCTAGACTCCTCCCATGGGGTGACCCCCTGGGCCAATCCCCGGCGGCCCCGCCCAGCAGCTAGCAGGAGCCAAGCCAGGCTGTGTCCTGGAGAAGCCCCAATCCTTCAGCTTTGTGGGAGCAGAAAGGTTAACATTCCTGTGGAGGGGATTGGGGTGGGGCGCTGTGGGGTCCAGAGCAGCCCTCAGAGCTCAGGGGAGGGGCAGAGAGATGCCAGCTGTGTGTGTACGTGTGTGTGTGTCTGCTTACATTAAAGGTACACTCTACCTGGCCAGGGGGAGGTGGGAGGGGCATGATGACTTTTTTTGGTGGCACTCTCCAAGATGTATTTGTGGGAGAAGCACCACCCACAAGCATGCCTGCATGCATAACACGTACACTTGCTTTGAGGAAAGGGCACGGCACAGTCGCGTGAGTGAGAAGGCGTATCGGTGTCCCCAGCTCTGCATGGGGGGCAGCAAAAGGGGTAAACCACTTGCTAAGGTTTCCTGAGCCCCTTTGCCCAGGCAAGGGGTTCTGGGAAATGTAGTCTTTCTAGGCACATTGCTGGATCTTCTCACTAGGCCTCTTCTCCCCTGTGCAGAGGGAATGAGTGTGATCCCATTTTACTGGCAAGGTTCAGAGAGCTTAGGACACTTGCCGAAGGTCACCCAGCTTGGATGTGCTGGAGCTGGGGTTCCAACCCAGGCAGCCTGGTGCCAAAGTCTGCCCTCTTGTCTTAACCAACCACCCCATGGTGTGTCTTCATCCATCCAGGGAACGAATGTTTACTGCACAATTGTGACATGGCCAATATTTGCAAAGCCCTTAGAAAAGTGCCTGGCACTCAGTAAGCGCTCTTTTAAGTGTTAGCTATTATTATCATTATTGTTGTTGTCACTATTGTTACTGTGCTCTAGGCATTGATTGGGATGGGCACTGGGGATTTAACATTGTAAAAAGGAAATAGATAAGAGTCCCTCCCCATGTGGAACTTACATTCTGGGAATGAGCAAAAAAATAAATAAGACATCGTAGTATGTCAGATGGTAAAAGGACTTCTGCAGGAATAAAGCAGGGGAGGGGGTGACTGGGAGGGCTGGCTGCTTTGGGGGCTGCCATTTAAAATGCGATGGTCAGGGAAGGCCTTCTCATTCTTTTAGCCACAGCCTGAAGGAGGGGAGGGAACGAGCCATGCAACTCTCTGGGGAAGGAGCATCCCAGGCAGTGAGGACAGCCCGTGCACATGTCCTGTGGAGGGAGTGGGCCTGGTTTGATGTGGATGTGTGGACACCCCAGCTCTGGGAGTAGGTAGGTGTTCTGGTTTGCTAGAGCAGCCGTTATGCAAAATATCAGAGATGGATTGTCTTTTATAAAGGGGGTTTATTTGGTTACAAATTTACAGTCTGAAGGCCATGAAAACGTACAAATTAAGGCATCAACATGAGTATACCTTCACCAAAGGAAGGCCAGTGGTGTCCAGAAAACCTCTTTTAGCTGAGAAGGCATGTGGCTGGCATCTACTCTTCCCAGGTTTTGTTCTGGCTTGTCTCTCAGCTCCTGTGCATTCTTCAAAATGTTGCTCTTGGGGTGTTTTGTCCTCTCTTAGTTTCTCCGGAGCCATGTCAGCAAAAGTCTGCTTTCAGTGGCCGTTTCCAAAATGTCTCCCTTGGCTGTAGCCCTGAGCTCTTTCTGTCTGAGCTCTTATAGGGCTCCAGTGATTTATTAAGACCCACGCTGAATAGGCAGGGCCACACCTCCACGGAAATAATCCAATCAGAGTTATCACCAACAGTTGGGTGGGTCACATCTCCATGGAAACAACCCAATCCAAAGGTTCCAACCTAATCAAGACTAAATATGTCTGCCCCACAAGATTGCATCAAAGAACATGGCATTTGGGGGGATGTAATATATCCAAACGGCACAGTGGGTGTTCCGGTTTGCTAGAGCTGCTGTTATGCAAAATACCAGAAATGGATTGGGTTTTATAAAGGGAATTTATTAGATTACAAATTTACAGTTCTAAGGCCATAAACGTGTCCAAACTAAGGCATCAATAAGAGGATACCTTCACTGAAGAATGGCTGATGGCATCTGGAACACCTCTGTCAGCTGGGAAGGCACGTGGCCAGTGTCTTCTGGTCCTTTGCTCCTTGATTGTGTTTCAGAATGGCTCTCTCCAGAATGCCTCTGGACTTCTGTCTTCACTCCTTTCTCTCAGTGCCTGTGCGTCCTAGCTTCTTTCTCCCAGGGCATTTCTCTCTAAGCATCTAGGGGTCCTCTCTTAGCTTCTCCGGTGCAAACTCTGGGCTTCATCTCTTAGCATCTCCAAACGTCCTTCTGTCCACGCCTCCAAGCATCTCCAAGTGTCAGCAAGCGTCTGTGTCGGCTCTTGAGCTCTCTTAAGTACTCCAGTGAACCAGTCAAGACCCACCCTGAGTGGGCGGGGTCACATCTCCATGGAAGTAATTTGATCAAAGATATCATCCACAGTTGGGTGAGTCACAACACCATGGAAATACTCAATCAAGAGATTCTACCCAACAAGATTGGGTTAAAAGATCCTGACTTTTGTGGGGGACTTAATACATCCAAACCAGCACAGTGGGGCAGTAAGAGGCTCATTCTGTGCATGTGTGTGTGCACGGGCACTTTGAGTCTGGGGGCTCTTGAACACAGGAACGTGTGAAGGCTGCCTGTGCACTGAGCTTCCTCCCTGCCTGGGCAGGGCTCTGGATTGTCTGGGCCGTGGTGGGAGGAGAGCACAACTCCAGGCCTGGAGTTCCAGGTTTCCAAATTTTGTTGACAGCAGATATCCTCCAGAAATCCCTTCCCTGGGTCCCTTCCTGGAAGCACAAGCCCATGGTGGGCTGATCACACTCAGGCGCAGCTCAAAAACAATCTCCAGCCTCCCTTGATCAGTATTAGGGATGAAATTATTCACCATATCCCACTTTTTCCTGCCAGGACAGAAAAGCCGTAAAATACCACGTTCCTAACTGAAGTCATTAACCCATCTCCTTGACTTGGAAGCATTGAATTTTTTTTTTGCCATATCTGTAAATCACCCGTACTGATGATTCCTGACCCTGGCTGCACTTTTGAATGACCTGGGAGCTTCTAAAAAAAAAAAACAAAACCCAACAGAGATAGCCAGGCTGCACCTTAGGTCAATGAAACCAGAACCTGTGGGGTGGGACACAGGCATTCGCATTTTCTTAAATCCCCAGGTGTTTGCAACATGATGCCTTTGAGAATCAATGACCCTTACTATGAGGTACTTAGTATTTTTTCTTAGATTGGATTTCTCTGTTAAAAATAAAACAGCACTTAAGGAGTTATTTTAAAAGAAAACTTGAAATCCCTTAAAGTTTTAGGTAGTTTTCATCTTTTGACTCGGATGGAGAGGAGTGTCTCTTACAGCTCAGTTCCTGGCACCAGCTGGTCTTTGCAAAGCCCTTTGTCCATTTCCTAGTTTCCCTTCCTTTTATCCCCCACACCTCCCTTTCCCCCTTAGACACCCATTTTAATTGTTGGATAGGGATCTTTGTTTAAATGTGTTCTTAGAAAGTGTATACGGCTGCTAAGTGTGCACAGATTTTTAATGTTCCCAAGCACACTGGGTGATAGGGGTCCTAGTTCCCGACTTCCCACCTGGCAGTGCACAGGAGACCCACACCTGTTGCTCTGTGTGGCTGGCAGCTGCCGCGAGCCTCCCCCAGGTCACCTACCATCCTCCGTCCTGGGCCTCCCACCCACCATCCCCCGTGGTGGTACTTCTCGGAAAGCCCATGCATATGGGCCCTGGTGGCCCTGCGTGAAGATTCCCTGCAGGACGTGCCCAGGAGTGGAATCGCTGGGAAAGGCAGGCCCCCGGTTTGATCTCGTTGCCCCGGGTTGCGCTCCAGAAAGGCTGCACGGTTCTGCACCCTCCGGCCCCGGGATGGAGGTCCCCGTGTCCCCCACCCCATCGGCACCGGGCACTCTCCAGCTCGCCCCTATCTGCCAGTTTAAACCTGCCTGTGACCCCTGCTCCTCCTCAGCCTCTCCTCATGTGCTCCTTTTATTGTGTGTTTCCTTGTCTTGTTCATATCATTTGCCTATTTTTATAGTAAGGTGGTTTTTATTTTCTTATTTGCTGGAGTTCCTTAAAAAGAAACTTCATGTTAGTACCGTAAATGGAAGGCAGCCGTAAAAATACTTGCCACATACAGATAGCAATAGACAGACAGATGCACATGTGGAGAAAAAACAATTACTGAAGTCTACCCAGGCACAGTTATCTTCACTAGTGGTTCTCAACTTTGGCTACAAATGGAACTCTCTTGGGGAACTTGAAGCAGTTCTCATGCCTGGGTCCCACCCCAGTGACTCTGACTTAATTGGTCTGGGGTGTAGCCTGGGCATCAGGATTTTAAACATCTTCCCAGGGACTGAGCAAGCTCAGGTTGGGAAGCATTGGCCTGGGAGGACTCTGAGCTTGAGGTCTGCTCTCCCTTTCTTAAAAAAAAAAAAAAAAAGATTATTTGAGAGTGGTGATGACTGTGCAACTAAGTGAATATAATGTGAGACACTGATTGTTTACCTTGGACAGAACAGATGCTATGTGAACTTAGGAACCCCCTACTTAAGTCAGGCCCTCAGCTTGAGGCTTGGTCCTGTGAAGGGGAGGCTGAGCCCTTCTATAATTATGCCTAGGAGGCACCTCCAGGAAACCTCTTTTGTTGCTCAGATGTGCCCTTTCTCTCTCTAAGCCCAACTCGGCAAATAAATTGATTACCCGCTTTCCAACGTGGGACATGACTCCCAGGGGAGTGAATCTTTCTGGCAGTGTGGGATGTGACTCCCAGGAATGACTTAAAACACTGATAGCTCGGGCATCACAGGATTGAGAAGGCCTTCTTGACCAAAATGGGGAAAAAGAAGGCAATAAAATAAGGTTTCAGTGGCTAAGAGATTTCAAATAGAGTCAAGAAGCTGTCCGGGAGGTTACTCTTTATGCAAACTCCTACTAGATATTCCAAATGGCTACAGGATGCCAAACCCAAATCAACAATGGCCCTGAAAATCCTAAAGAATACCCTGTATGAGACTCTAGAAAAGTTTCACTCACTAAGTTTACTTTTCAGAAGCTTAAATCCCCCAGAGTGTTCCCATGCCAGATAAGTCCCAAAACCCAGAGGCAACAGCCTCTTCAAGAATATCAACCAAAAGCATCCCCCTTCCCCATAATGTCGACAACCCCTTTCAATTTAACAGGTTAGGGTGGTCGCTGCCCAGATACCCCTGAAGACTAAGACAGTGATCAAATGAGAGAGAGGGATAGCAGTAGACAAGATAGGATTTAACAAAGGATTACAAATACTAAATCAATCTCTTTCTGTGCTCTCTCTCTCTCTGCACACACACACACACACACACACACACACACACACACACAGTCAGTCTCTAGGGTATTAGAACAGCTAGAAGGAAATAACTGAAATGGTGGAACTGTAACCCATAACAGTCTTTGAAATTTGCTCTCTAGCTACTTGTTAAATCGTACTTTGAAATTAACACTTTTCTGTACAGATGTTATATTTCACAATAAAAATGTTTAAAACACACACACACACACACACACACAGAGTAGTAAGGGGGGTAAAACTAGCGAGGATTAGAGATGTGTTATAGAGACATGTTAGCATTCAGCTGAGACTTTCTCCACCCAGGCTCTGCTGCTTGGTCGCTGTGTGACTTCGGCCCCAGCATTTAGCCTCTCTGTGCCTGTTTCCTCCTCTGTCAAAAGAGGATAGTATTAGTGTTTCTGCCTCATGGGGTTGTTGTGAAGATCCAGTGAGTTCGTGACTGTAAAGCCTTAGAATGTTGTCTGACATAGAATGAGCGGGGCTGAGGGTGGGGGAGAAGGGGCAGGTCTCAGAGGAGCGGGTGAGTGTGGCTGGCGGTGGGGAGAAGTCAGCACCCCAGGGAGGTCATGATTATGCCTTCTTCATTATTTTACATGAACACATTTAAGAAAATGTATTTGCAGTCAATTAAAAACATGATTCAGCAGATAGGGTGTCAGGAGCCACAGGTACCTTGAAAAGGGGAGAGGGGTCACATGAATAATTAACTGGGAAATTGGGAGGAGAACCTGCCAGTTTCACCATCTCCAAATGTAAATGCTCAGCTGCCCCTCCCTTCCTCTTGGGGAGAGGGGGACAGAGCAGGGCTTTGCCTGCCGGAGGGCTCTGAGGCTACCATCAGGGCAGGGCGGGCACTGCTCAGCTCCAGGGCACTGTTCCCACTGTGGCCATGAATTGGCACCCCTGGAGTTGTGCAGTGTACAACCTGAACAACCATACTTGGTGTTCCTGGACCTCACCCGGCAAGCTGCTCATCCTGGGGGGAAATGGCCCCACCTGTTTTCTCCCTTCTGGTGAAGATACCCCTGTGTGTGAGGGACAGCCAGGACAGGAGCTTTGGGAGAGCGTTTTTCTCCAGAATGAACTCCTGGGTAGGTTTCCCTCAGGTATGAGTCATCAGTGTGCATCCTAGAGCTGCAAATTCTGGAAAACCCCTGCTGGTCTGGAAAATCCACAGGCAGGCTTGCTCAAGAAATGCCAGTGGGGAGTGTGGGAAAGTGAGCAACGGTCAGCTCCTAATCCCTGCTCCCTTCACCCCCACCCCAGACCCAGCCCTGAGAAGGAGGAAGCAGCAGACTTTGCCCCCGTAGCAGCCCCCCTCAGCTGGCTGCTCTCACCTGCACTGTTCATCGAGTACCTGGGAGACACACACGGTGACGCAGGGGTTCCCAAATTCCTGGCCATCTCCCCAATTTTGACATAGTGACGTGCCACCTATATTTACTTTATTTTTCTCTTTAAATAGAATCACTTAAAAGTTTTTTTTTAAGTTTTGAAAAATCCATTTATTTAAAAGAGACACTTTACGTCACTTCTTTAAATGGAAAATCAACAGTGCTTTTCAGAAGCAGAGGGCAGCCAGAGGATAACTATAATGAAAAGGGAGCAAAGTTATTAAAATACAGCCCAAGCCCGTTGCCTGGAGAAACCGCTGGAGTCCACAGCCACTGACTTTTTGTTAATAAAGGGACAAAAGCAAGTGTTCAAAGCAGACGAGCTGCATATCCCTTGAAGCAGCCAGCTGGTGGTGAAAGAACGGGTAAGGGGACAATAGTCTCCTTTCCTCCTCTCCAAACCAGGGCTGTCACGAAAACTTTCCCCGTAGGATGGGCTGGTCCTTCAGTGACACCATCCGTGGGAGTCTCGGGGCCGGGTCTGGCTTGGAGCAAACCCCTGGTACGTGCTCTCCGCATGGCCCTGCCTGGCCGCCTGCCACGTTCTCGTGAGGTCCCTGGAAACCTGAAAGGTGCCTCTCCTGTGACCGTGCCCCGCAGTGTCCTGCACACCAGAGGCATCCAGTAAATGTTTGTTCCTAACGAGAGGAGGTGGAAGGGACGGGGGCTTACGTGGTGCTAAGAGGAAGCATTCGTCAGAGCCTGGCACACGTAGAGCTGCTCGATAAACGAGTACACGGGTAAGTGGCTGTGAATGGTCCACTAGGACGTGAGCACCACGGGGCCCGGCCTTCAGGTTGTTTTCTTTACTGCTCTGTCCACTGCCTAGAAGATGCTTGGCGTTTAGAAAGGTGCTCAGTAAACGTGGTAGATCAGCGGGCGAGTGACTCAACAAATCCATAAATTAATGAAGGAGTGAAGAAATGATTGCACATGTGGTGGCATCATATTGGAAAAATATTTAGACAGATAAGTAGAAAAACTTGAGTCTTCCTTCCTTTCTCCTCGCTCCCTCTCTCTTTCATTTATTGACGGACCTCAGTACCATTCTGATTAGGAAAGCAAACTGTGCATGTTAGAAAGACGGAATAATTCAGATAAATTCAGATTAATGTGGATTTAGAGATTAGCTATTCTTTTGGATTGTTTGTTTAAAGATCCTCCCTCCCTCCCTCTCTTCCTTCTTCTCTCTTTTCCTTACCATTGAATACTGATCGGCAAGCTGCCGGCGAAGCAATGGATGTCGGAGATTAAAAATAAAATCAAAGCAGCATTGGTCCTTGTGCCTGCCCGGCATTCACGGTCCTGTGGGTGATCAGAGGTGACTGCAGCTGCTCCCCAGAGAGGTTTTCTTAGGAAGAGCCGGTTCCCTGTCCCTCTTGGGGCTCTTGGGGAAGGAGTAATATAAGTGTCTGTTTGGAAGTGAACGTGGGGTGAGGGCAGGGGGGCTGGGCGGGTGGTGACCGCCCCGTGTGTCCCCCGCAGACGCTGCAGGAGATCTTCCAGGCGGAGAACATCATCGCCATGCTGGAAAGATCCATCACGACCAAGGAGTGCCCACTGAAGGTAGCGCAGACGAGGCTGGAGTGCCGCACATGGCGCCCCAACGTGGAGCTGTGCAGGGACATCCCGCAGTTCAAGTGAGTGGTGGAGGCCCATGGGGCTCCCGGGGAGCCAGGAGAGGGCAGGGGTGGGTGTCACCTCTATCTAGTTCAAGAACATTTCCATCACCCCAAAAGGAAGCCCCATAGCCATTAGCAGTCACTCCCCATGGTGCCCCACCCCCTGCCCCTGGCAACCACCAATCTATTTTCTGTCTTTATGGATTTGCCGACTCTGGGTATTTCATGTAAATGGGACCCATGCCATGTGTGGCCTTTTGTGACTGCCTTCTTCCACTCGGTATCATGTTTTTGAGGTGCATCCATGTTGTAGCATGCATCGGGTCTTCGTTCCTTTTTTAGGGCTGAATAATATTCCATTGTATAGATGGACCACGTTTTGTTTCTCCACTTGTCAGCTAATGGGTGCTTGTGTTGTTTGCTCCTTTTGGCTATTATGAACAGTGCTGCTGTGGAAACTGATGTACAAGTATTTGCTTGAACACCTGTTGTCAGTTTTGGGGGTTGAATACCCAGGAGTGGAATTTCCAGCTCATGTGTTAATCTATGTTTAATGTATTGAGTTACTGGCAAATTCTTTTCCTATGCTCCATTTTAACATCCTGTTCTTCGTTTGGTAACTGTCTTGTGTATTTACTTGTCCACCTGTCCGACCCCTGGCTTCCCCTTGGGGATCTTGTTCGCCGCTGTTTGCCCAGTGCCCAGCGCTGTCTCCAGCCCACAGCAGATGCATCCATGCGCACAGCTGGGTGAACTGCGCCTTCCCCCTCTGCCCTCCCCCCAGGCTGGTGAACGAGGTCTTCACCATCGACGACACGCTGCAGACCCTCAAGTTGAGGCTGCGGGAGACGCAGGACACCCTGCAGCTGCTGATCGTGACCAAGTCCCGGCTGGAGCACGAGCTGGCCATCAAGGCCAACACCCTCTGCATCGACAAAGAGAAGTGCATGGGGATGCGCAAGGCCTTCCCCAGCATCCCACGCCTGGTGGGCTACACCTGAGCGGCCACCGCCAGCCCCTCACGTGCCCTGCTCGGAGCCAGCTCGTCGCGGGGCGTAAGGTTTGAAAAATCGGAAAAACAAAATAAACGAAAGTGTCATTTTCTCCCTTTCCTTCTATGATGAAAAAAATGTATATATATTACAAGGCAAAATAAATTGTGCTCAGAACTAAAGCTCATGGTGCCTCGTTCCTCGCTGCAGGACCAGCTTCCCAGACTGACCCCGAGAGGACACTGCAGTCCCTCAGAGGCCCCGGGAAGGCAGGGGGCCATGTCTCTTCACCCTTTGTCGTTGCGGAACGTAGCGGAGACCTTGGTGTCCAGAGATTGGACACTGGAGCCCAGAAGCCAGCCCTGGCACTCCGCTCTAGAAAACAGGGGTCAGTCGAAGGTAGAGGGGACCGTTGGCAGAGCAGGGCAGTGGCAACAAAGAGGATGTGGAGTCAAGTCCCGGGTTTGATTTTGCTAGACGGAGCGTTTTAGAAATCTCAATGGGAGAAGAAGGACGCAGAGCAGTTGTGTGGGTGGAGCAGGAGGCGGGTGCGAGGCTGAGGGAGAGCTCCATCGAGAAGGCACAGCGTGGTCTGTCTGGGCTGTGGGGAAGGGCTCAGCCATAAAAGGGAACGGCGTGCTGATCCTGCAGCAACCAGGATGAACTCGGAAACATTACCCTGAGTGAGAAAGCCAGACGCGAAAGGTCACGTGGTGTCTGACCCCATTTATGTGAAATATCCAGAATAGGGAAATCAACTGGAGCAGAAAGCAGGTGGATGTTCTAAATGCCACTGAATCATTCACTTTGATGGTTAACTTTATGTTATGCAAATTTTACTTCAATTTTAAAAAGAATTAAAAAAAAAAGGAATATTGGAGCTGCGTCTTGAAAGAGGAGGGGGATAAGGCAGAAAAGAGGTGGGTGGTACTTCCAGGTGGGGCACCATATGGATAAAGCAGGGAGCGATGATCCTCTATGGAGAAGCCCTCGGAGAGGCTCATGAATAATCCAGAAGGATCCTTGAAGCCAGACCATGAAGGACAAAAGATTCAGACTCTCCTCTGAGGTCAGCGTTTCCCGGGCTTCACTATTCACCCCAGTGCGTCTCACACTTCAACATGCCCCGACCCACCTGGGGACCCTATGAGGCAGATCCGGGTGCAGGAGGTCCGGGGTGGGGCCTGGGAGTCTGCGTTTCTGGGCTTCTGCTCCCAGGTGACACTGATGGCCCAGGACCACACTTGGAGTCGCAAGAATCCAAATAACACCTCCACAGTTATTACCATAACCAAGTACCATCTATATTGTTTTCTCAGTATTTTTAAAGAAAACAAACTTAAATATGAACCCTGCTTTGCCCAATGTTGTGTAAAATAGTGCTTTTGATGTCTAGTTAGATCATATTGTCTGACAAAGGCTTAGGCTGAGGCCTCTTCTCTCTTGTTTGAAAGAGGTCAGTAAGAGTTAGGGGTCAAAGGCTACCTAGCGAAATAAATACATAAAATTTTGAAAATAAAAGAGAGTGGTACATAGCACCTAATGGAGACTGTCTTTGAGAAAAGTGGGACTGGAAGAGGATAGAAAAGTCAACTTGTGATGCAGTGCTGTGCGTGAGGCCCTGAATGCCTGGGGCCTGGGGCAGGACAAGTCCCCGAGGAACGTTTCCGAGGCTGAAGGCAGAAGCTTTGGGGTGGGGGTCAGGGGTGGGGGTGAGTGGGAACCCAGGGTGCGGCAGAGGTGCCAGGCTCGGTTGCTGGTGCTCAGAGATGCTGTGCCCTTGGGGCAGGTAGGTGGAGGCAGAGGGGCATGGACCACGTCACCTTCCCACTCTCCACCCCCCCCACACCCACCCCCTACCCCTGGAGTCTGAAACGCCCAAGGGACATCCTGGTGTCTAAAGCCACAGGAGTGGGTGAGCTGCCCCGGGGAGGTCTCACAGAGCAACAGGGAAACTCAACAGGTGGAATGTGATGCTGGGGTGGGCGGAAGACGAAGGGGGCACCGGGAAGCACAGTGAGAGAGGTGCAGACAGAACGGGAAGGAGCATTGCCAAGGGGATCGAAGGAAGGGCCGCGAGAGTGGGAGTGCTTGACAGTGTGCGGTGCTGGGCGAGGAAAGTCAGACGAAGAATAAAGCCAGCCCTTTGGAAGCGGCACACCCAGTACACCACTGATCAAGATGCCCATGGGTGTCCATTTTGGGAAAGCAAATTGGAAATATGCATCAAAAGCCTTAAGAACTTCTGCACTCTTTATTATGAATGTCTTTCTTACAATTCTATCCTTAGAAAACAATCCCAAATGCAGATCCAGGTGTTGGTGTTGGGAGTGGTTTATCCTAAGAAACCACTGGATAGAGAGAACAGCTGAGGAAATCACAGCACAGAGGCTTGAGTGCTGATGGGACATGCTTACAAGGCTAAAAGCACAAGGTTCTAGATGGCGATTATAACCTCACTGTGTCCTTTATTTTGTCGGAACTGCATGTCTGCATGGGGAAAAGGTAAGCAGCTGCTGCTTTCTTATTTGCCTGTCTAATGAATGTGTATTCCTTTATGAATCAGAAGGAAATGCTTTCCTGTAAATGAACTTTGAATTTTGCAATAATTTTAGGTTTACAGAAAAGTTGCAAGACGGTACAGAGAGTTCCCATGTACCCTTCCCCCGGTGTTAGCTCTCGTGCATTTGTCAGAACTAAGAAATGAACAGCCAGGGGTTCTGGGTTTTGGGTGAACGTGTCTCTCTCTCCACATCAGTGGGTACGTTTGGCCCACACAACATCATTTATTTATTTATTCAATTATTTATTTCTCTGCATGGATTCAGGTATATTTATTTTATCCCTTGAATTATAATTCAATACAACATTATTTTGTTGCTCAAATTGTTCTGGCTTTGCCTGCTACAGGGGGGCTTCCATCCACCTTTGACATCCCCTCTCTTCTGGTTTTTTACCACTTCCTTACTTTCTGGTACTACGAGATGCTCCAGGCCCATCGTGGACTTCCCGTGCCCCAGGCCTAGAGCCAGCCTTTCCTCCAAGGAGCCCTGGCTCCTTCTGTTGGAGAACAGTATTTAGAAACAGGCACTGGTGTGCTTGTTGTTAAGAAATGATCGTTTTTTTTTTTTTACAAATTAATTTTTAATTATTAATTTATTTTTAATTGTAAAAAATATATCACATACAAGCCATTTTAACTGGTTTTTTAGTGGACGGTTCTTTGACATTGAGTTCGTTGACAAGACTGTGTAACTTTCACCACAGTCTGTTTCTAGACAATTTTCATCATCCCAAGCATTGATCTCTTTCACCAGTATACTTCAATTTCCTAAAAGTACGCTGTAACTAAGCAAATATATACTTTAAGATACTGTGAATTAGATGCATGAAGAGGAGTCAGCTAGGCTCTTTTTTTTAATTAAAGCAGTTGTAGATTTACAGAAACACCATGCAGAAAGTACAGCATTCCTATATAACCCCCACTTCACATACACATATTTCCCTGTTATTAACAATAAATGTTCTTTATAATAAGAGAAAGAAGAGACTCCAGGGTTTGGTGCCCCGGAGGCCTTGGGCAAGCGTGGGAGGTGGTTTGGGCAGATGATGAAGCCACCGGATGGTGTCGGGGTACTGGAGGTTCCCCACAATTTAGTCATCTCTATATCCTTGGTCCCTGCACACAGAGAGTGTCCCATAAAGAGTTTACTGGGCAAAGAGCAAACAGCCAAATAAGTATCTACAAATGCAGGGGAGTCCATCTGGGACTGTGCGCTATCTCTGAGTTTTAGGGGAAAAGGAGCCTGGTTGCATTTGGGAGTGGGGAAGGCAAGCCCCCAGCAGCGTCTGCTGCTCTCAGCTGAGGGACCGGGAGATACGGGCCCCCGCTGTGGCCCTCGGGAGCTGGCCCGCTGACCGCAGCCTTGCAGGGCGCCTCCCCCACTGCCGACATCCATACCTCTTGGCTGTTATTTCTAGTTTGTTATTTCAGGCTACCCTGAACCCACATTCCCCGTGTGGCCGATGCACCAAGCCTCCAGGAAATCCTAGCGACAACCCCAAGAGCTGGCTCCCCGCCAGGCCTGAGAACAAATTGTGAGCCCTTGGAGGATTTCCCACTGCCCTGATTTCCCGGTTGGCTCATAAGGGATGCTGTCCAGAGGACTCCCAGGAACACTGCCACTCCCTAAGGAGGGTGTGTGTGTGTGTGTGTGTGTGTGTGTGTGTGTGTGTGTGTTTGCTTGCATGTGTATACATTTCTGGTTTTCTCCTGCCTCCGTGGCCTGACCCAGCATTTTAGCATTTTTCTGAAGACCAGGCAGGCCTAGAAATCCAGGAGGCTTTGGAGGCAGAGAAAAGTGAGAAACCACAAGAAGAGAGATGGAGTTGAACATGCAGACGAGGCAGGGAAGGCCAAAGGGCACATAATCAGGTCTCAATTTGTAGGACACCTTTAAAAATGCATTGAATTAAAAATAGCGATTATGCACCTATATATATAGATATGTATGTGTATTTTGGATTCCCTTGAAAATGGGATCATCTGGCTACTTTGAGCCCACATTCCCCTTCGGAGCTGATACACCGAGCCCGAAGCATTTGTTTTGCAACAGTCCCCACCACTCCCTATTGCCGCACACTTGTCCTGCTTCACTCACGTATATTGCCTGCTAGCCCTTTAGGTACTTGATTTTGTCACCCCTCCTTGTTGAGGTTCCTGTAAAGACCGTCCAATCCAGCCCAGTCCTTTGGCCAAATTGAGGCCCAGGGGATGGGACGGAGAAGCAACACGCGAGGTCCCACAACTACGATAGAGGAACATTTGGGATAAGGATCAGGTCCCCTGACTCTGGCCCAGTTATAACAGATTTTTTTGAAAGATCCTGAAAATATGGGCTCTCTCAGGTGGGAAAGGGGACCTCCGGATCTGTCAGTGTTTAAGAGGGGTGGTGGTATAATGCCACAGGTTTCAAATTGGCCCTGGGTTCTAATTGGGACTCTGCTGCCTACTAGCTGGGTTGCCTTTGAGAGAGCTGCATGAGCATTCTGAGCCTCAGTTTCCTCACCCATAAAATGAAGCCAACGATACTCTTTCGTGGGCCGATTGCAGGACTAAGTATGATTCTGTATATAAGGAGTATTAAGTAATAGTTTTAAAGTACTGTCTCACATCCATTGAGCACTTGCCCTGGGCCAGGGTGTTTTTAAAGTACTATCCCATTTAACTGTCATTCAGCCCGGGCACATAGATTCTATGTTATGGCGATGGAAATTGAGGCACAGAGAGGTTAAGGAACTGTCCTTAAAGAACGCACTGAGTAAATAGCTGGGCCAGGATTTAAGCCCTGCAGTGCGACTTCAGCCTGAACTGCTGACCACAGCCCCCAAATAAAGGAAAGGTTATTGTTCAGGGTGGACCGAGAGCTAAAGAGGGGTCTGGCAAGGACACTGGCAAAGTCAGAGCCACTGGACGGCCCACGGGAACAGAGGGGTCCCCTCGGCCTTGCTACTGAGCTGCTGACCTGGGGAACAGCGTTTCTGCATTCTCGGCTAACGAAGAGAATTGCAATAATTGGAGGTGGCATAGCTTGAATGCCTGCAATATGCCAAGTGCTCGGTCCTCTATCAGGTAATTCCCAAACCCATCCTATGAAGGAAGTGCTGTGCCCATCCCCATTTTACAGACAAGGAAGCTGAGGCACAGAGGCTAGGTCACTTGCTCACAGTGACACAGAGGGGGCGAGCTGGCGGTGGCCTCCAGCTCTGATATACCCACCATACTGGGTGCCCACCCACCCACCCCCATACACACACTCCCAGCCAGTTCTGGGGACAAGGCACTGGGCTGGGTGGGAGGCGGCTGCATTTTTCTGCCAGAAATGTCAGTGTGTCAGCATCACACAAAGTCCTGGCTGTCTGCTCCTCTGGTTCCTGGGGCTCCTGACAAGTGTCCTCACATGCACGCTGGGGTGGGGAGGGAGTGGACAGGAATGGGAAGCAGGTTCAAAGCACACAATTAAAATTCCTTGGGGGCTATTTGGAGTCATCTGTTCCCCCCTCGAACACATAGAGAACATTCTTCCTCTCTCCATCGGGCTGGGGCTGGGCTTTGAGCCTCTTGCTGCACCTTCTGGGTCCCATGTGACCCTGGAGTGCTCCTGGGCAGGATTCTCTGTGTCACGGAGATGGTGCCCCCCCATCCCCACCCCACAGTGCTGTTCTGGATTCCTGGCACTCCGCTGGAGGCAGCTGGGGTGCAGACACCCTGGTGAGCGGAGCTTGGGATCGGCTGGGGGGTCCCAGGGGCAGCAGGCCTGGCCCCTCCCCTGCCTCCGGGGCTGATGGTCAGGGCTGGTTGTGTGTGTGTGTGTGTGTGTGTGTGTGTGTGTGTGTGTGTCTCCGTAGAGGTGTCCACAGCTGCCCCCAGCATCAGCCGAGGATGTGAGAGAGAACTGGCCCTCCTGAGGGGTCTGTGGGTCTCCTCTCCAAAGAGGGATTGTTCTGGACCCTGGGAACCAAGAATCCAGCCAGGTACTTCCTCTCCCATTCACCCCATCCTCCCACCCTCCTCTCTCCCCATTTCCCCACCCGACAGGTGAGAGCAGGCAGGAACCCAGAGGCCAAAGCCTAAGGTTCTCCTGGCTCTTAAGGAGGCACTCACTCCCGGGCCCCCACGTGCACGGCCTGCACTGGCAGGAACCCAGGGCCAGTGCCTCCTTAAATTTTGTACCTGGCCCTAGACCCAGCCCTGCCCCCAATCACCTCCTGGGGACTTTTATCCCTGTCACCCTTTATCCTCTTCCCCTGCCTGAGATGGACCTTCTGCTTTGAGGGTCAGCACAAGGATTAAAGGCTCTCTTACGGTTTGCTGATACTGCCTTTTCGCAAAACACCAGAAATGGATTGGCTTTTATAAAGGGGGTTTATTTGGTTACACAGTTACAGTCTTAAGGCCATAAAGTGTCCAAGGTAATGCATCAACAATCGGGTACCTTCACTGGAGGATGGCCAGTGGTGTCCGGAAAACCTCTGTTAGCTGGGAATGCACATGGCTGACATCTGCTGACCCCGGGCTGTGTTCTTGTTCCTCTCTCAGTTCCTGTGGGTTTTCCAAAATGTTGCTCTTGGGGCGTTTATCCTCTTAGCTTCTCCGGAGCAAAAGTCTACTTTCAATGGCCATCTCTTGGTTGCTCTCCAAATGTCACTCACAGCTGCATTGAGTTCCTTCTGTTTGTTAGCTCATTTATATGGCTCCAGTCATCTAATTCAGACCCACCCTGAATGGGTGGGGCAACACCTCCGTGGAAATTATCCAATCAAAGTAATCACCCACAGTTGGTGGGTCATATCTCCATGGAAACATCCAATCAAAATGTCACACCCTAGCCAAAAAGATTAATCAACCTGTCCCCACAAGATTGCATCAAAGATAATGGCTTTTGGGGGGCCACAATACATCCAAACCAGCACAATGTATGTTATGAGAAGAAAAATTAAAAGAAATAAAAACCATAGGACTGTGTAACACAAACAATGATCTGTAGTGTAAAGCACAGACTATAGTTAATAGTGCAACAATAAAAATATTCTTTCATTTATTGTGATAAATGTATCACATAATACAAGTTGTTGTAATAGGGTGGTATTGGGGAACTCTGTGTTTCATGCATGATTTTTTTCTAAACCTACTTCTCTAATTAAAAAAAAAGAGAATGAGGCTAGCTGGCCTGGCCCCACCCCTCCTGATTGCATGCAAATGAGGCCCAGGCTTTCACCCCGCCTGTTGCAGCCGTGCCATGCCCCTGAGTGGGCGCTGGGGCCAAGTGCCAGCTGCAGGCCTCAGTGCACCCCGGCTTGGCAGCCCAGCCCCAGCGGGCACTGCCCACCGGCTCTGCCCTCTGCCTCCTCCCTCCGCCCCCAGCTTCTGCTGGCCAAGGTGGGACTGAGGACCCCGGGCTCCTCCTGTGCCAGCCCAGAGGCCGTGCTCAGAGCACGCGGTGTGATTTTGGGAACTGAGGCTCAGGCTGGTACAGGGGCTGGGACGAGGGTCCTCTGCATTTCCTTTGCCTCAAATGCTAGATCTTGGGCCTGAGGAGCTGGGTTGAATGTAAGGGGGGAAACCTGGCACCCCCTTCTGAGGGGCAAAGGAGCCAGGCTGGACCTTGGCCGTGGGGCCAGAAAACAGATCCCCTCTGGGGCTGCCCACTCGCCGATGCTAAGGTGGACACAGCCGTGGGGGCTGAGACCAAGGCCACAGCTCCCTGGCTGCCAGAGGTGGGAGGGGGCCCGGCTGGGGTTCAGGCCACCTGGGCTCCGCCCCTCTCTCTGCCAGGGCCTTCAGGGGCTGGGCTGGCCCTGGTGGGTGGGTGGGGGTGGGGAGGCACAGAAGGAGGGAGGTGGGAAAGAAGCCTTGTTCTGCAGGAACTGGAACGGGGTCTGTGCACACATCTGTTGAAAGAAAAATTTTTTCAAACACCAGTTCAATGATGTCTGTCCCTCTTGCACAAAATCTTTCCAGGGCTCTCATCCCACCCACCCACCTCTGTGCTTTAACCCTGATCCCTCTCTCCAGCTCCCCTTTCCTGTCCAGCCACACTAGGTTCCTTCTTCAGGACGGCCCAGTGCTCCTTCCCACCTCAGGGTCTTTGCGCATGTGATTTTCCCTCCTCTCCCAGCCACAGCCTTTCCTGACCTCCTTGCTGCTCGGCTCGAATTCCCTCCTTGGGGCAGTTTCCCAAATTCCCTCGAAAATAGGAAGCATGTGAAGTACTTATTTAAAATACAGGTTCCCAGGCCCTTGCCCAGCCCTAGAGTCGGAGACTCAGGAGAGGGGGCTGGGCATCAGTTCATGAGCCCCTACAGCTGATTCCCATCGTCCCCATGGGTGGATGGTTGAAGGTGGGCACCCCTGCCCCCCTACCCACCCCACTGGCCCTGAGCCCCAGGAGATGGGCACCATATTTTTCCTTTACCCTTGAACCCTCCCCGCAGCAGAGTCAGGCACATGGTAGGGGGCTCAAGAAATATTTATTTTACAAAATGGAATTTAAAAAATTTAATTAAAAAAAAAAAGAATGGATGACTAGAGAATGAATTAAATTACTTCTTGTATTTATGTTCCTGCAAGATGAGGCCACAGGAAGCATCCAAAGATGGATAAACCTGGTCACTGGGAATTGGAGTTGAGATTTCAAACAGCCCCTCTCTGCACCTCCCTGCCCCTCACCGGCATCTCCCCGTGAAAGCGCTTGCGCCTTTCACACCCTGTGTCTTGGTTTGGGGGTCTGAAAACATCCTTAGGTGCTTTGCGGGGTGAGGAGGGAGGCTGCGTCTGTCTGATGCAGGAGTGATGGGGAGACACATTGGCAGCAGCCGCGGGAGCCGCCCCTCCCTCCCCACCCCCACCCCGCACCCTGCAGCCAGCACCCACGAGGCGGCTGCCACTTGCATGTCAGGATTCTGTGCTTGGCAGGACGCCTGCGAAGTTGGTTTCTGAACAGGGGCAGAGCCTGGAAAGCGAGGGCGGGAGGCTGGCCAGGCTTTCCCAATCCCGAGCCGGATCCCCGGGTGTCGGGTCTCTCCGAGATCAAAATCCACCTGGCCTGCACCCGGCCCTCCCCCTGGAGGAGGCTGGCCATGGAAAGTAGGGGTGGGCGGAGGGGTTGGGGGTGGGCGCTGTGCTGCCCTGGGCCCCAAGGGGTTACTCTCAGGCCCCACCTCCCGGGAGACAGGGTGGGCTGTGCGGACACTGCGCGGCTTGTTTGCGGGCGCCCACGCACCCCGACGGGCGTCCCAGCAGCCGAGCCGCCGTGGCCTTCACCGAGCCCGGAGGGTGTCCCGGAGGCCCAGGGCCTCTGCGCCGTGACCTGTGGGGCAGGGCAGGGAGGGGCCGGGGTTAGCTGGAGCCCCTGGGCTCGGTCAGGCCTGGTAAGCAGAGGGCGGGGTGGCCCCAAAGGCTCTGCAGGCCCCCCCAGCAAGTCCCTGGAGAGCCAAGGCGGAGGGAGGAGCTGTTTGTGGGCGACTTGGGGGTGAGCACAGGCCAGGAGTACTCCTGCCGTGGGCTCCCTGGGTAGGCGCCCCCTAAAGCCAGGAATTCTCAGCCCTCTCCTGAGCGTGGCTTCCAGAAACATCCTTAGCTCCAACCGGTCCCTTTTCCAAACCTGGCCCCAGCTCCAAGGGGGCCCAAAAAGGAGGCTGGATCCAAGGTTTCCAAAGCATGCAGGCAGCAGGGCTCGTGGGGTGTTTGCAGAACAACTGGGTTGGCAAGGAGCTTCTGGCCTGGGGGTCCACGGGGCTGGAGGGCTGAGGGAGGGGCCCGGGTGTTTGGCATCCCTGGATTCTGACCTTTGCCCTATTGGCAGAGGGGTCATAAATAGAGATGGCTCCAGGGGTGTGTGGCCTGTGCAGTCACACATCCCCTGAGCTCAGGGCTCTCCGCCTGCTTGAATGCTCTGCTGTCAGCATCTTGAAATTGTTAATGAGTTTTGAGCAAGGGGTCCTGCGTGTTCATTTTTCATTGTACCCTATAAATTATACTGTAGCAGGTCCTTGTCTTAAAACTTAAGGAGGGAGTGGTGGGTCTAGAGTTTTATTGAGGGGAAGCTTTGAAATGAAAAACTGAAAGTAAAGGCTAAAAAATTTGTCCTGTAGCTGCATTTGGATAATTAATAACAATAATAATAACAATAACAACAAAATAGAAACAGCACACTCTTACAGTGCTTACTGTGAGCCAGGAGCTGTTCTAAATGCTTTATGTGAATTAGCCCATTGAATCCTCATGACATCTCTATGTGATTAGGATCTATTACTGTCTCTGTTCTACAGAAGAGGAAACTGAGGCTCAGTGAGGTTAAGGAAGTGGCCCAATCAGTCCTGGGCACTTTGACTCCACCAGTGATGCCTTTCACCATTCTGCAAGAGCTCCTCTCCATTTATATTTAAGGTCAATTTCTTGTAGTTGACATATAGTTGGTTCTTGTTTTTTTATCCATTCTGACAGTCTCTGTCTTTTTAATTGGTGTATTTAGACCATTCATATTTAAAGTGATTGTTGATATAGTTGGGTTGATACCACATTTGTAACTGTTTTCTATTCATTGCTCTTGTACTTTGTTGTTTTGGGTTTTTTTTGTTTGTTTGTTTGTTTGTTTTCCTTAAATCTTCCCCTCTTTTGCTGCCTCCTCTGGTTTAAATTAGGCTTTTATATGATTCCATTTTCTCTCCTCTCTTAGTGTATCAATTACGCTTCTTTTAATTTTCTTTTTAGTGGTTGCCCTAGAGTTTGCAATACACTGATCTAAGTCCTCTTTGAAGTAACACTGTGCTGCTTCACAGGAATCCCCAGTTCCTCCTACTCAGCCCTTACAACGTTGCTCCCGTGCATTTCACTTATTTATATGCTGTTGTCACCAGTACACTGCTGCTATTCTTGTTCATTTCTGGCAGTTATTAGTTTCTTGAATCCTCGTGACAACCTTATGAGGTAGGTACCATCATTGGCTTCATTTTATAGGGAAGCCAACAAAGCCCCAAGGAGTTTCAGCAAATGGCTCAAGTCACGCAGCCAGAGAGCGGCAGAGCTGAGCTTTGAACCCAGTCGTCTGTCCCACTGCATGGCAGGCAGCTTGCTTTTGTTGAGAATATGTTGCAAGCTATCAGATGGAGCAAAGTTCTCTGAGGGGCTTTTATTCTCATCTAATGTGGCATTTCCTTTTCACTTGCTATTGTTTTTGTTGGTGTATTATTATTATGTGGGCTTTATAGGGGCTGATGGAGACGGGAGGGGGCACCCAAAAAGAATTTGGGTTCTGGCCTGATGCACTGACTCCTCCCCAAACCACGCCTCACTCCCCCGCAGACTGAGTGAGAGGGAAGGGCTGGCAGTGCCCGCTGTGTGGCGTGAGCTGCTGGGGGTTCTGGCATCCCAGTGTAGAAACAAAGGCGTCTGCTCTCCTGGGTCAACATTCTGGAGCTCAGCCCAGCCTGTGTTGCAAAACCTCTCTCTGGATGAGCCTGATCTCTGGATTCTCTGGCTGTCCCCTGATGGCCCAGGGGTGGCCCTGGGTCTTTGGAGGGATGCCAGAAGAAGCATTCCAGGGGCTCTCCCTTCATGATCCTGTACTCCCTGAGCCGAGGTGGCACACGCTCGGGAATGGCCAGGAAAGAGCTGCTTCCTGTTTGCCAACAGCATCCACTGGCATCGTTCCTTCCTCCCTCCCACCCCAAACTCTGCCCCCTTTGGAAGGGAGAGGCAACCTGGGCAAGCTTCCTGGGGGCAGGAGTGGGCAGCACGGTCCTCCCCAACCTTGCTGGGCTGGTTGTCCAAGCCAACGGGGATCCTCCCAGAAGGGCTTATGAAATCAGCTCTGTATTCCTGGGTGTCCTGGTTTGCCAGAGCTGCGGTGACAAATGCCACACAGTGGGGTGGCTTAAGCAATAAGCCTTTCTCGGCTCATGGTTTGAAGGCTGGAAGTCCGACATCAAGCACTCCAAGGCCACGCTTTCTTGGTAAGGGTCGGTAGCATTCTCGTGCTGGCCGTTCTCGGTCACATGGCCGTGTCCCTCTCCTCTCCAGCTTTTTCTGAGTTCCGGCTTCTACGGACTGCGCCCACATTTCCTCTCTTTAGAAGGCTTCCAGCATGGATCAAGGCCAACCCTGTTTCAGTTTGGTCACCTCAAAGGGGAGTGAGGAAGTTCCTTTTTACAAGTAAGTCCAACCTTACCTGACAGCATCTTCAAAGGTCCTATTTACAGACGGGTCCAGACCCACAGGGACCTGGATTAAGACCTGAACGTGTCTTTTGTAGGGCACGTCAGTCAGTCGCCAACGCTGGGGCAGCTGCAACCCTAGCTGATCTTTGAGTGGGGGGGAGGCCAAGGGAGAGCAGAGGGAAACTGGGAACCCCCAGAGGCCCCAAGCTGGGCAGGCTCCTTTCTGTCTGACCAGCATCTGCTCTTCCTTCTGTCTGCAGCCCCCCAGTATCCCTTTGCGGGACTATCCTTCCTCCTTTCCCAGGTGACCCTGCGTCTCTGCTCCAGAGGGAGACAAGCCAGTCAACATAGCATGTTCCTTTCCCCGGACATGGTGGTGTCCAGTGAGAGTCAGCCCCAGACTTTTGCTGGGACCATTGAGAAGATCTTTTTTGGCTGAGCTCGTTGAGTTTGTCAGATGGAAGCCTGGAGCTGCTGGTGGCTGACTTGCCTGCCACAGAAAGAAAGCAGAACCTAAAGAAGATAAAAATGGCTTTTCAGATCAGTGGGGGAAAGAATGAATTATTCACTAAATGGGACAATTGGTTACACATTTGAGGGTGGAAATTAAGTCAGATCCCTTCCTCATATCATAAACAGAAATGGAGTCGTTAGATGAATGACATAAACATTAAAAAGTGAAAGTAGTGGAACAAAATGCGGGATCATACTTTTTCATGAATTTGAAAGCAGGCAAAACCTTCCTCAGCATAACAAAAAATCCAGGAGCCACAGAAGGAAAATATTCGCAGATTAACTGCCTGTATAGCCAAAGACAACACAGAAAAAGCTAAAAGGCCAACAATGACTGGGAGAAAATATTTGCAACGTTGTAACTGACAAATGTAAATGACCTAATTACAAAGGGTCTGACAATCAGTAGGACAAAGGGAAAAACCACTCAAGTCCAAATTGGTCAAGCACATGAACAAGCAAATTGCAGAATAGTCAGACAGAACATTCACTGCTGGAAATGGTGATCAAAAGGAATACCTTGGGGAAAGGATTAGAAACTGTGTCATTCATGGAACTGCTGAAAGAAAGAATACATAGCCTGGAAAGAGAGACCAAGAGGAAATACGCTGGAATAATGCAGTCTAATAGAAATATAATGCAAACCACAGATGAAATTTTGAAGTTTCTAATAGACACATTTAAAAAAAGCAAAAACAGGTGAAATTAATTTTAATTGTATTTAGCCAACATATTTTATTTAACCAACATTTTACTAAAATTAGTAATATATTTGACTTAACCCAAATTTCAACATGGAGGCAACATAAAAATGACCTTCTTTTTCTGTGTTATGTCTTTGAAACCCGGTGTGTTTCACACTTACAGCACATCTTAGTTTGGACCAGCCACATTTTAAGTGCGTAATAATTATAAATGGCTGGTGGCTCCCATTTTGCATGGCAGAGTGTCAGAAGTTAAAAGTGCAGATCCCAGACCTGCGTCTTGTCCTGGCTTTCCCATTTGCTGGCTGCGTGACCGCTCTGATTTTCCATCTCTTCATTTAAAAAATGGGACTCTAGGGCTGTTCTGAGTTTTAAATGGAGTAATCCACATAAGGCGCTCAGCTGTCTGGTTAGCCCAGATTTGTAACAGTTGTTTGTTTGTAGTTATTAATCATTATCAAATGGCTGATGAGGGAAGTGGAGTTAAACATACTTTCTATGAGTACAATGGACAAAACAAAGACTGACATGTAAATTGGCAGGGCATTAGGATTTCATTCAGCATACAGGTATCTCCGAGGTGAAGAGCTGTGTCATCTAATAGGGTAAACACCAGCTACATGTGGCTTTGAGCACTAACGTAGCAAGTCTGAATTGAGAAATGCTGAAGGGAAAAACACACATCAGACTTCCAAGACTTCATACAAAAAATAAAATGTCAAACATCCCATTACGTTTTTTAATATCGATTCCATGGTGACTTGATTGTATTTTGGGTATGTTGAGTTCAAGAAAATATGTTTTTAAAATTAATTTTACTGGTTTGTTTTTTTATAAAGTTACACATATGAGACTCGCCTTATATTCTTTTGGATAGCACTCTCTTACAACCCGGCAACAATGCAGTAGCAGGCTTTGTGGAGTAGTGAGTTCCCCATCCTGAAAGTGAATCAAACTGAGGCTGGGGGATCAAGAAGCAGGTTGACACACAATGACTTCAGAGTTGGGGAACTGTGGGTTTCTTTAGCTCCTGGGGGTCCTAGCTGTAAGCACGGGGCTTGAGGGCAGCTGACTGCCTGGAGGTGTCCTAGAAAGCAGCCCTCCCCTTGCACACAGCAGGCCTTGGCGCTTCCAAATGGGAGCCCAGCATGGCTTCTTGTTGGCGCAGGGAGCAGTGGCTGGCCCAAGGAGGACTGGACCCTGCCTGCCTTTGTCTCCTTCTAGCTTAGACCAGCTCAGGGGTCCCCAGTCCCTTCTGCTCCCAGGCCATGTCCAGAGGGAAAGCGGCCACCCCATGCTCCCCATCATTCTCTGCTCAGCCCCAGATCCTGGACAAGGTGTGCTCTGTGCTGCCTGGGCGTGGGGTAAATATCTCAGCAGATGTGCAGCCAGGAGCAACCAGCCCCCCGCCCAGCGGCCAGACGGCTTCCTCCTCACAGCCTGTGTCTCACCGAGGAAGGAAAAACCCAGCTCCAGCATGTGGGAGAAGCTGGCAGAGCCTCTGTCGCCCTGGTGGAAGTCAGGCAACCAAAAGCCGATGTGCACCTGCATCTGGTTTAATAATCGAAACCCAGTAGCTGGAGGATGGTGCTCCGGGGGCTTGGAGCCTGGAGACTGTGCTGGACCTCTTGTTGCCGTGGTTACAGGGAGACCTTGGGCAGCTCCCTTCTTCTCTCCAGCCTCAGTTTCCACATTCATAAAACAAGTGGCCGCTAGGGCCCTTTCCAGTTCTGGAATTCGGGGATCATTTGACTCGTCAACTTTGCGGCCCCTCTCCAGGGCAGGCATCCTCTTTCTTGTTGCTAAGTCTTGTCTGTCCCAACCAGATGACCACGTTAATGGCGATAATAATACGCAGCAGATGGCGTTCTGTTGTCTGCTCTTCTGTTTTACAGGCAATTTGCTTATTATAGGCTGCCTCGCCATCTTAAAGGCATGAGCCATTATTATCTCCATTTTGTGAAGGCGGACCTGAGAACCGCGAGCCCCCAGAGGTAAGCAGGGCCCCCTCCTTTCCCTTGGCCCCCCAGGCGGCATCTTTAAAAGAGATCTTCAGACCAGCTTTGGTGGGCCTGGGGCAGTGGGAGGGCTGAGGGCGTAGGGACTGAAAGTTCTACCCCCGGAAGGCCAGAGCCCCTCTCCTTAGGTTGTATGTGGTGAGGGGCTCAGCATTGATGCAGGAAGTGGGCAAGTGAAGAGAAATTGCCTCATCATCCTAGGAGGGTCCTCAAGGAGAATCTGGAGGGCTTCCTGGAGGAGGTGTCATAAAGAGGACTACAATCTAGCCAGGGAAGGGCATTTGAGGAAGAGCTTTTCAAGCAGAGGGAACAGTGGGTGCAAACTGGTGGGCATGAGAGAGCATGCCTTGTAAAGGGAGCTGCAGGCAACCTCAAGTTCAAAGCAGGGAACAGAAAGGGCAAGAGAGGGTGGGGGCGGTCACTGAGGCTGATCACTAAGGTCTGGAGCGCTAAGGAAGGTGGACTCTATCCTGAGAGAGGCAGGGAACTGTTGAATGTCAAGCAAGGGAGTGCAATGATCAGATTTACCTTAGGAGCTTCCGGCCGCAGTGAGGGGCCACGTGCCTGAGCTGGGCCCCCCCACCCGCCCACCGCTCTCCGTTCCCTGCCGTGCCTCTCACCCACTCACAGAACTTTCTTCCCTTCCCCTGGGAAGCCAGGGGCCCCTGTCGTCTATTGTCCAGCCGGGACCCTGAACCATTAGGCCTGAACAATTGCTTCGCAAACACGGTCTTTGTACACAGAGGCCGGGAAACCTTTATCCTGGCCATACAGTGGCAGAAGGTAAGTGCCATCTTCAGGAGGGCTCTGTACAGGTGAAAGGTCTCCCCTGGCTGAATGTCTGGAGACTGGGGCCTGCGGGGGACTCAAGTGGTGCTAAGGTGGGAGCATCCTGTGACCCAGAACCTCTCCCCTTCGAGCTGCTTTGGAGGATAATAATAGCAACATCAACAATAATAGAGCGAATATTTTCCAAGCACTTACTCTGTGCACACTTTACAAAATTAATTCATTTAATCTTCACAGCAACCCCACGAGATAGGAAGGAGTGTGATCTCTATTTTACAGATGAGGAAACTGAGGCCCACAGAGGCTACATAACTTACCCAAGGCCACTGGTGGAACTACTTGAACAAACGAGGAAGGGAGACTTTGTGAATCACTTTGGGGCTAGCTGCGCTATAAAAGTTAGAGAGCACAACCTCCAGTTTTCCATGTAATGCTTAAAAATTAAAAAAAAAAAAAATAGATGCCAATATTTAAATCAAGGGATTTGATATAAAAAGTCTGGCTTCCATGCCAGCCCCCCTCCTTCCTGGTGGAAGCAGCCTGGGTGGGCCACCCACCCTCTCCTGGTTACACACTGCCTGGTGCCACACTCAGGTGGCTGCCAGCACCCCCCGGATAAAGGACTTGAACACCTTCCTTTTTTTTTTAAAATTAAATTCGATTTTATTGAGATATATTCACATACCATACAATCATCCATGGTGTACAATCAGCTGTTCACAGTACCATCATACAATTGTGCATTCATCACCCCAATCTATTTTTGAACATTTTCCTTACACCAGAAAGAATAAGAATAAGAATAAAAAATGAAAATAGAAAAGAACACCCAAATCATTCTCCCCTCCTATCCTATTTTTCATTTAGTTTTTGTCCCCATTTTTCTACTCATCCATCCATACACTAGATAAAGGGAGTGTGATCCACAAGGTTTTTACAATCACACTGTCACCCCTTGTAAGCTACATTGTTATACGGTCATCTTCAAGAGTCAAGACTACTGGGTTGGAGTTTGATAGTTTCAGGTATTTACTTCTAGCTATTCCAATACATTAAAACCTAAGAGGTGTTATCTATATAGTGGATAAGAACGTCCACCAGAGTGACCTCACTCAGCCACTGAAGCTTTATTTCATTTCATTTCGCATCCCCCTTTTGGTCAAGAAGATGTTCTCAATCCCACAATGCTGAGCCCAGATTCATCCCCGGGAGTCACATCCTGCATTGCCAGGGAGATTTATACCCCTGGGAGTCAGGTCCCACATAGTGGGGGAGGGCAGTGAGTTCACCTGCTGGGTTGGCTTAGCTAGAGAGAGAGAGGGGGGCCACAGTTGAGCAACAAAGAGGCACTCAGGGGGAGACACTTAGGCGCAATTATGAGCAGGTTTAGCCTCTCCTTTGCAGTAACGAGCTTCATAAGGGCAAGTTCCAAGATAGAGGGCTCAGCATACCAAGCCGTCAGTCCCCAATGTTTGTGAGAACATCAGCAACAATCCAGGTGAGGAAGTCCAACACTTCTGCATTTTCCCCCAGCTCCTCAGGGGGGCCTGAATACATATTTTTATTCTCTGCCCAAATTACTTTGGGATGTCGACACCTTTCTTTTACAGACAAGGGAAACTGAGGCCCAAGAAGGTACCTGCCCGGGAACATACAGCAAATTACTCAAAACAAAAGCTGTGCGTGTTTGTGCGTGAAATGTCCACGTGTCTAAAATTCACTTAGGGAGCTAGTTAAAATGCAGATTCCTAGGCCCAGTGCCCAGGGATTCTGACTTGGTAGGTCTTCCCTGAGGCCCTGAAATCTGTACCCCAATAAACATCTGTCCCCTCCCGCCCCCAGGTGAGTCCCTTGCTAGCAATCCCTGGACCACACTTCGAGAAACCTCACTTTAGTTCCTGGAAGCTCCGAACTGCTGTTTGGCACGAGAGCAGACAGCACTGTCCACAGTCCAAAGGCTGGGGCGGGGATTTATCCCTGGCTCTGAGCACCTGCATTTGTTTCCCAGGGCTGCCGTGAATTATCACACGCCAGGTGGCATAAAACAACAGAAATGTAGTTGCTCACAGTTGTGGAAGCCAGAAATCCGGAAGGTGTCAGCAGGGCCGTGCTCTCCCTGAAGGCTCTGGGGAGAAAACTTCTCTGCCTCCTCCCGCTCCTGGCAGCCCTTGGCTTGCAGCAGCCTCCGCTTCCAACCTCTGCCGCCATCTTCCCGTGGCTGCCTTCCCTCTGGGTGTGGGCCTGTGTCCAGATTTCCTTCTTCTTATAAGGACATTCAGCTGTTGGATTTAGGGCTCACCCCACTCCAGTCTGACCTCAGCCTAACGCGATCACAAGACCCTATTTCCTAATCAGGTCACGTGCACAGGTGCCTGGGGTTGGACTTGAACATTTCTTTTTGGTGGACGCGATTCAACCCATTACACTAACCATGGACGACTCCTTCTTCAACGTCCTCAATCTCTCCACATCGAGACCATACAGGGGGCCTTTTCCTCCTCGATTGTCTAGTCAAGGGGTCACACCCCTGGATTTCTGGGCCTAAAAGCCCCAAGGACTCCTCAGCTCCTCCCCTCCCCCCCACCTGTCCCACCTCCCACCAGCAGCTAAAGGTGCCAGGTCTGTGCGGAGATGCACGTTAGAGGCGGGAACTTGGCATTCACTTCTCCCCAGACCCCAGCCGGGGTGCAGCCCACTCCAATCTCCACCACCTCCTGACTGCACAGAGGGCTGGTTTGTGATCACATGCGTAGACTTGCAGATAAGCAGGCAGATTTACCAGCCTGCCCCAGCCGGCAGCTGGAGTGACGGCACAGACAAGAAGGGAAGGGGAATTGACCCATTCGCCTTGGACAAAACCCACTGAGTTTATGATGAGGAATCAAATTGGGCGGGTGCAGAAGGGGCATCCCTGACTGCCAACTCCCTAAGAGGTGGGGCAGGACTCTCACACAGGCCGTGCTCCTGAAGGCCCAGGTCAGCCCTTGGCATCCAGGTAACTGCGTGCCATCATCCGTCATCAAAGGAAAAGCCTCCAGGGACAGGCTTTGGCCAAGGACAGGATTTGGCCACGGGCTGGGGAAAAAATGGAAACCATCACAGGACCACCTCTCCTTAATCCTTTCTCTCCTTCAGGCATACATCCCACCTCAAATAAACTACATCCCTTCAGCTCTTTAGTGTTCACATACCCAAGTCATGTTTAATCCTCAGTAAAACACTGTGAGGGAGATATTACATTTATCCTCATTTTGCAGGCCAGGAAATAGGGTCCTACAGAAGGCGGCCTCTGGATTTTTAACCACGTGAACAAAGACCTTTTTGTGTCTCGGTGAGTTTTTTCTCAGGGACTCATTGTGATCCCTTCGTCCCAGCCTTGGTCACGTCGTCCTGTGTGTCCCAGAATGTTCTGGTAGCTTTGAACCTGGGAGAGAAGGGCTTAGCTGTACAATATGGCAGCCACTCTGTCCAATCCGGGAGCCGCCAGCCACGTGTGGCCACTGAGCTCTCAAACAGTTCGAATCGAGGTGTGTTCCCCATGTAGAATACATGGTGTTTTGAAGACTTAGTACCAAAAAGATAAGATAAAATAAAAAGAATGTAAAATACCTCATTGACATTTTTTATCTTGATTCCATGCTGAAATGATATGGGATCTATTGGAGACAAGAAAATGTAATATTAAAATTAATTTCACCTGTTTCTCTTCTTTTACTGTGGCTACTAGAAAATATAAAATTATATATGTTGCTCGTGGATTATTTCTATTGGACAGCCCTGGCTGAGAGGGTCCCATTCCCTGCCCTCCCAGAAGGCTCCTGAGCTCCCGATGCAAAATTTCCCACTGTCACCTCGCCACCTTGGGGGAAAAAATAGGGGCAGCTCATCATCATTTGCCTACAGAGCCCAAGATTTGACAAGCCAGGAAAATCACTCACACCCTCCCCTCCTCGCTGTTTATAACCATATTACTAAAAGGGGGATAAAGTTCTTCCCCAAGGTGACCTGTTTTTGTGAGTAGTAAGCAGATGGAGCTGTCCCGAGCATGGCCGCTGGACATCTTCTTAGGCCACTCTCAGAACACCGGGCAGCCAGCCCTCATCCAGCGGTTGCGTGGGGCGCACCTCCTTGTAATGAAGAGAAAGTTGGGGGGCTAAAGGGAGACATCAGTTCTGCAACAGCAAGGTGCCCGCCCTCACCCAGCCCCCCGTGGTAGAGCTGCTGCTCCAGGGAAGTGATTGAGGAAATGGGGCCCATATGCCAGGGCTGGCTACGTCACTAACTAGCCAGGTGGGGAGCCCAGGTCTATCCTGGTGGACAGTTGATGGAGCTGGGGACCTCAGAGCATCTCAGTCTCCACCCAGCTTCCCTCAGGGACTGCTCCCAGCTGCAGGAGCTCCAGCCTCCACGGCATCTCCTGTGGCTGGACTCGGAGCATGGGCCCCTTAGCACATGGGCCACACATGCTGTTTGTATCTCTGCAAAGTGAGTGTATCTAAGACTGACTGGGGAACAGAGTGTGCCCCTGGAGTTCTCCCAGACTTCTTAAGGGAGCAGGAAGGTGCAGAAGAGAAAACTTACCTGCTTGCTAGTAATATAAGTGAGAGAGGCTGGGCTTCGGGAACTTGGCATAGGCTGCTGCCCCCATACCATGAGGCTGGATACCCCAGGTACAAGAAAGTTACTCAAAGCGCTGGGCTGATTTCTTTTTTCTTTTTTTTTTTAATTAGAGCAGTTGTAGCTTTATAGAAAAATCATGCAGAAAGTACAGAGTTCCCATATACCTCCCCCAAACACACATATTTTTCCCTATTATTAACATTTTGCATTGGTGTGTTACCTTTGTTACAACGATGAAACATTATTATTGTAATTATACTATTAATTTTAGTCCACAATTTACACTGGGCTCCTTCTTTGTGTGGTAAAGTTCTATGTTTGTTTTTCTCCTGGTAACTTACATGCAATCTAAAATTTTCCTTTTTATCCACTTTCAAATACACAATTCATTGGTGTTGGTTACATTCACTAGTTGTGTTTCTATCACCATCGTCCATTGGCAAAACTTTACCATCATCCCAAACAGAAACTCTGTACCAAGTAAACATTCACTCCCCTTTCCCACCTCCTGTCTAGTTTCTGACTTTATGAATTTGCATACTCTGCTTATTTTGTCTCAGTGAGATCATACGGTATTTGTCCTTTTGTGTCTGACTTATTTCACTCAACATGATGCCTTCACAGTGCATCAGAACTTTGTTCCTTTTTACAGCTGAATAATATCCCATTGTGTGTAAATACCACATTTTGTTTATCCATTCATCTGTTGAGGGACACTTGGGTTGCTTTCACCTTTCAGCAGTGGTGAATAATGCCACTGTGAATATTGGTGTGCAAATATCTGTTTGAGTACCTGCTTTCAGTTTGTTTGGATATATATGTCCTGGTTTCTACTTGATTTCTCATCAAGACTGTAGGGGTATTTAATCCTCACAATAAACCAAATGATACTATTATTGTCCACATGAAGCCATTAAGGTTTGTATCAGTCAGGGTTCTCCAGATCAACAGAACCAAGAGGAGATATATATCTATATATCTACCTCTCTCTATGTATATCATTAAACTGTATTCCCCAGTTTGGACATGTTCTTGGTCTTAGTCTATATTCTGGTGGGTGTGAACCATTGTAAATAGGATCTCTTGAAGATGTGATTTCAGTTGAGATGTAGCTCATCTGAATCAGGATGGGCTTTAATATGGATTACTAGAATCCTTTACGAGCAGAATGAAATTCAGATATATAGAGAGAAAGCCACGGGAAAGAGCCAGAAGTCAGCAGAACCTATAGGAGAAGGGAGAAGATGCCGCTATGTGCGTTGCCATGTAACAGAAAAGCCAAGGGGCATGGATGGCCAGCAGCCGACCCCAGAGTGCCAGGCTGCAGGGAGAAAGGTTCACCTTGCTGATACCTTGATTTTGGACTTCTCCTAGCTCCAAAGCAGGAGCCAATGAATTTGTTGTTTAAGCCAATCCATTGGTATTTGCCTTAGCCTTCAGGAGGTGATAGATAAATGGATGATAGATAGATAGACAGACAGATGATAGATAGATAGATAGATAGATAGATGGAAACGTATTTTAAAGAATTAACTCTTGCAGTTGTGGGGGCTGGCAAATCGGAAATCTGTAGAGCAGGTTAGCAAGTCTTGAGGCAAAAGTTTTTTTCTTCCCTGGGAACCCTCAGCTTTTGCTCTTAAAGCCATTGACTGATTAGAAGAGGCCCACCCACTTTATGGAGGTTCATCTCCTTTACTTAAAGTCAACTGATTGTAGATGTCAATCACATCTACAAAATACCTTCACGGCCACACCTAGACTAAGTGTTTGACCAAACAACCGGGCACCGTAGCCCGGCCACTACACCACCACCGAGTCCACTCTGGTTAATTTAAGCAGATAAGACATTTCTTAAAGAATAGTAGGTAGCTCTCTGAATTTGAATAGCTAGATGACACCCAACCATACTGTAGGGGGTACTTTACAAAAATACACCTGCCCTAATACAGGAGCTCACGCAGACACAAGTCCAGCCATTGCTGTCCCCAAAGATCCAGTTGCCACTGAGCTCACCAAAAGAAAAAATAGTGCTCAAGTTGAATACCTCCTGTTCTCAGTGGAAGACTTCGTGGTTGCATCTGATTCATTATCAAATGTTGGATTCCTAGATCCCAGGGAGGATGGGAAATTGAGTTCTGACTTCTACATTAATGAGTTTGGACTCATACTACAGGCATTTCCCAAGATACGGAAAGGAGATTCAAAGACTACTGGCAGCCACAAACATGAGATGCCCTGACACTCTACTTCCCAGGGGAGGAGACAGGGGCACAGAGAGGTTGAGTAACTTGCCTGAGGTGACACAGCTGGCAAAAGGTGGAGGTAGGATTCAAACCCAAGTGTAGATTCAGAGTCTGGGCTCTCATCCGGGCTGGGGAGTGTTTGGAGGTGGAGACGGGAGGTGGCAGTGGACCTGATGGAGATACCTGGGGGATCAAAGGCACCGGAGGGAGGGCAGCTCCTTGGAGGAGGAGCCATTGTTCCCGGCACGTTGCTAAAGAAAGGGCAGGGAGGGAGGGGCCGGGAGGGCGTGGGAGGGAGGAAGGTGGCCCCGTGGGACTCCTGCTGCCTGTGACGCCCACCTGGCTTCACCATTGTATGGCCTGGAGTGGCAATGGGCAAGTGAGCCCAGCCAGGAGACTGCAACCCTGCACCTTGGTTGGGGTCTCCAACATGGTGGACCCTGCAGGGGGTTGGCGGGGGGTCCTTGGGCAGCCTTTCCTGTCACGCAGCCTTGTCCTCTTCCTGGGTGCCCCCTGCCAGACCCCCGCAGGCTTTCTGAGCTGGGTGATCCCAAGTTGGCACCAAAGGCAAACAGAGACATTCCAAGCCTGGAGAACTGGAGCCACGCGGCCCTGGGCTGAGAGCTGGGGAGGGTGTCCAGGGGAGGACGGGGCGCAGGGCGGGCAGAGCTCCCTCCAGCCGCAGCTGCGGAAGGCCCATGGCCTTGGCAGATACTCCCAGTGCCTCCTGTGTGCAGGCAGGACGTGGGCATTCCTGAGAAGCTTTCCTGAGCTCCCTGCCCAGAAACCGTGTGGCCACCAGCCCACTCTTGAAGAAGTGGGGCGCATTTCACTCTCACCTGTCCTCTCCACCTCGGGCTCCTTGAGAGCCGGGGAGGGGCAGCCAGAGCAGTCCGACAGGCCACCCTTGGGAGTGCCCAGTGGGTGGGGCCACCCGGCTGGGCAGGAGACCTGAGACCCTGCTACCCTCTTGTGTCATTAGGGCACATTCTTCTGGGCCTGGAACCTACACCCAAAGGTACAAACATCTCAAGAGCAGTTTATTGACTCCAGGCCACGGTGCCAGGGTGATGACAAACACAGAGGGCAAATTTTTCCGCCCTCCCCCAAGGAAGGTTCCCCCAAGAGTAAACAGTGGAAGAGCTCAGGAGACAGATTTTGGGCCAGGGGAGTCCACATCCCCCACCCCTCCCGTCCCGACCCCATACTTCCCGCCTGTCACCTGCATTTTGGGGGCAGGAGGCAGATCACTCTCCCAGCCCCCAGCCTATCTCCTCTCTACCTGGGGACACACCCTGTGTGCTTTACTGCCCCACCACCCCCAAGGCTCCAATGCCCAGCCCCTGGGTGGGTGTCACGCCCCTTGTAACAGCCAACACCCACCAGCTCATCTTGATCACTGGTGTACCCCGAGCTGGGCCTGGCAAAGTGTGGGCTGCAAATGTTTGCAAACTCTTACCAACCACGAAGCACCAAGTACAGACACGGAGAGTAAGGCTTTAGAAGCTTCCGCGGCAATTAGCCATTGCTCAAGGCATGCAAGCACATGACAGTTTTTATTCTAGATTATGAAAGCATTGGTCTGTGCACTGGCAATTAACAAAACCAAACGAGCTGGTCCTTTGCCACAGATGGTTTGACCATCATGGAGCTAGGGGAATTTCAGGGCATGAAATCATTCTCCCTGAATGCTGTCGGGTTTGCCCAGCCTCTGCCACCTTCTCTTTGTCCCTCTGGGCTCAGAGCTTTCTCGAGGGGCAGGGGGTGGGCGTGGCCTGGCTGAAGTCTGGGGTACCCAGGCCTCCCTGCTGCTGGCCCACTGGGCAGGAGCCTGGCTGGGACGCAGAGACCGTCCAGAAGGCAGCTGTGGTGTCTCCTCTTGGCCAATGCCCTCTTCATCTCCCTCTCCAGCCCAGGCCTCACGGGATGTGTTTCCCATCCTGGGCACTGTGCTTGGCATGGGCCAGGCATGATACATCCAATAGACGAGGCCCCTACTCCAGTGGATCTCATGTTCTCATGGATGGGGGACAGGGAGGTGACAGCAGCAGACAATCAAGACATAGATAAATGACTTGAGGGGTGCAGTACAATAAATGGGGGGTGTACAGTCAGGGAAGGTTTCTCTGCGACTTCTGAGCAGAGGCCTGAATCAAAAGGAATGGGTCGGCAAAGCTGTCGTTCCATGAAAAGGCATCTGGAAGTGGCTCATGTCTTTTTGGGGATGTTTGAGGAGCTGACTTGGCTTGGGTTGCCTACATCCAACAGGCCACAGCAGGGGGGACAATGCGTGTGTCACTCACAGAGAAGGGAGCTGGGGTTTTAAATAGCCTTAACAAGGTGGCTGGTTTGGATGTATTATGTCCCCCAAAACGCCATTATCTTTGATACAGTCTTGTGTGGGCAGGAAATGTATTGGTGTTGATTGGGTTGGAGACTTTTGATTGGATGTTTCCGTGGAGATGTGATCACGCAACTGTGGGCAAGATCTTTCATTAGATAATTTCCATGGAGGTGTGGCCCTGCCCTTTCAGCGTGGGCCTTGATTAGTTCACTGGAGCACTATATAAGCTGAGACAGAAGGAGCAAGCTTGCTACAGCCAAGAGGGACACTTTGAAGAACACACAGGAGCTGAGAGAGGAGCTGCAGTTGAGAGACAGTTGAAGACGGCCATTGAAAGCAGACTCTTGCTCCAGAGACGCTAAGAGAAGACAAACACCCCAAGAGCGACTGAGAGTGACATCCTGAAGAGAAGCTGCAGCCTAAAGAGGAACGTCCTGGGAGAAAGCCCTTTTGAAACCAGAACGTGGAGCAGATGCCAGCCACGTGCCTTCACAGCTAACAAAGGTTTTCTGGACACCGTTGGCCATCCTCCAGTTAAGGTACACGATCGCTGATGTGTTACCTTGGACACTTTATGGCCTTAAGACTGTACTGTGTACCCAAATAAACCCCCTTTTATGAAAGCCAATCCATTTCTGGTGTTTTGCATAATGGCAGCATTAGCAAACTAGAACACAGGGTGTGGGGAGTCTTCCCAGCAACCCAAGAAAGAGGAGGAGAGGAAGGAGAAGTAACCAGGCAACCATGCGGGGGTGGGGGTGGGGGGCTCTGCTTGGCCCCAGTTGAAGGCTGGCCTGGCCCTCTGCTCATTCAAATGCTCTGCCTACATGCTTTGCAGGGACCCAGCAACCAGGGGGGCCTCCCCCCTGACCTCACTCCACCACCCTAGTGCAGCCCTGGGTGCCAGACCCAGGCAGGAGAGGAGACTCTGCCCTGGGGAGCTCCCAGGTGCCCCAGGTGGGACTGAGGAACGGTAGTGGTCTGTCCCAGAGGCCCCAACCCCTGCCTTCTCTGCCTCCTGCTCCCTGCAGGTCATGGCACTCATACGCTCTTTCTCCAGGCCACGTGCCCAAGTGAGTTCTGAGATGAGCTGAGGCTGCAGGACGGGTGGCATGGCTTGGCAGCAGGCCCTGGCCAGGTTCCCTCCACCTGCCCACACCTGTCCCCTTGGCTGAGCTGTCTGCCCGGCCTCTTTGGCAACAGGGCTCCAATTTCACTCTCATTCAGTCTTCTCGGAACTTCTCTCCTCTCCAGGTACTTTGGGGAAATCCTGGTCAGAGGTTCCGGACGCTGCAGCTCCTGCTTCGGCTCTAACAAGCGTATTGGTTTTCTGGTGCTGCGTAACAAATCAGCGCAAGCTTACCGGCTGAAAACAACACCTCGTTTATCAGCTCTCGGTTCTGCAGGTCAGAGGTCTTGGCACTGTTTGACTGGCTTTCCCGCTCAGGGGCTCTCAAGGCTAAAAACAAGGTGTCAGCGAGCTGGGCATTTACCTGGAAGCCCTGGGGAGGCTCTGCCTCGAAGCTCATACAAGCTGCAGGCAGAATCGAGTTCCTGGCCAGTGTTGGTTCAAGGCCCCTGTTTCCTTGCTGGCTGCCGGCTGAGGGCTGCTCGCTGTTCCTAAAGATGGGCCCCCTCCACCTTCACAGCCAGCAACTGCACAGCCACTCATTTGTTCTCCTGCCTTGAAGCTCTCAGACATCCTCTTCTGTCACCCACCGGAGAAAATGCTGCTTTTAAAGGGCCTGTGTGATTAAATTGGGCCCATCTGGATAATCTCCCTCTTGATTGACTCAAAATGAAACGAAAAATCCCTTTTGCCTTACAATGTAGCACAGTTGTGGAAGTGATACACATCACACTCGCAGGCCCCACTGCAGCCTGGAGCCTTGCGTTTGAGCCTTGCCTTCCCCACGGGCCTGCTGTGTGACCTTGGGCAAGTCCCCACCTTTCAGTCCACGAGCACCTTCCCCTGGGTCCCGGGCTTCCTCCCCATAAACCTGGGAGGTGGGACCATCGGAGGCTCTGCCCTGTGCCGTCCTGCAGAATCACCTGGGATGTTTGGAAAAATCTGCTCGCCCTCAGCCAGCCTCGTTTGAATGGTCCAGGCTGGTGTCCGGGGGTGGGTTTTAAAAGAACCTGCCCAGGTGATTGAGGGGAGCCTGCAGGGCTGAAAACCAGGATTGGACGCTTTTGAAGGCAGTGGTTCCCCAGCTGGCTGCACGTTAAAACCACCCGGGAGCCTGATTTGGTCCGTGGTAGGGCCTGGGCAGTTCCAGTGTGTGGCCAGGTGATTGCAATTCCCAATTCCTGCTCTTTTACCCGGTGGGATGAAATCCAGCAAGTGCTGGATTGAAGGAGGAAGCTGGGGCGGCAAAGGCAGGGATGGCTGGGTTTGGAGTAGGCCTTCAACAACTGTGTCAGTTCCTTGCTTTTTTTTTTTCGTATTCTATTTTTTTTTAAATTCAATTTTATTGAGATATAGTCACATACCATGCAGTCATACAAAGCGTACATTCAATTGTTCACAGAACCATTACATAGTTGTGTGTTCATCACCAAAATTAATTTTTGAACATTTTCATTATTTCACACACAAAAATAATAAGAATAAAAATTAAAGTGAAAAAGAACAATTAAAGTAAAAAAGAACACTGGTTGCCTTTTTTTTTTTTTTTTTTTGCCCCTATTTTTCTACTCATCCATCTATACACTGGACAAAGGGGAGTGTGGTCCATATGACTTTCCCAATCCCATTGTCACCTCTCATAAGCTACATTTTTATACAATTGTCTTCAAGATTCAAGGGTTCTGGGTTGCAGTTTGATAGTTTCAGGTATTTACTGCTAGCTACTCCAATTCAAGTCCCTTGCTCTTTGAAATGAGGGTTTATCCAGCCCCTACTTCACAGGGTTGCAGCTTAAAAGCCATCGTGTCCCTGAATGCTTAGTTACAGTGACAACAAGAGTGGCGTCAAACAGAGAATCCCGGATGCTCTCTGGGGCAGGGCAGAGCAGGTGACTTAACTGAATTAGGCTCTCCCGATCTGGGAAGGCCTGGAGATTTCCCCTCCCTGCAGGGATCTCAGCCTCGGTGCAGCCAGCCCAGCCCTGGAGGCCGGGCCCCGGCCCTATTTTAAGCGTGGCCATTGCCTCATTCTGCACCATTTCCTTCCAAACAAACAGCTTCCCCTTAGGCAAGGTTATGGGGGCACAGCCCAGTGTGGGCAGGGCCGGATTTCTGCCCTGGACACTCGCTGGGGCTGGGGAGGGGGCCCGGGGTGGGGGCCGGCGAGGCTGGCTGGGCACGGCCAAGGTGGACGTCCAGGCGGGGGGCCTCGGTTCTGGCTGTCTGCCCTGGGCACCCAGGGTGCACTCCTGCTCCTCGTTCCCTCTTGGGCTGATGCAGCCCTGCAGACAAGGCCCAGCCCCCTGGCCTGGGGCTGTGCTCCCAACTGAGGCGGCCCGGGGGCCTCCAAAGTGCTCTGTAGGGACCGAGGATGCTATTTCTCACCGGTTCTCGAGAGGCGCCTAACAGGCTTCTCCTCTTCTAATCTTGTCCCCTTCCAATCCATTTTCCTCCCAGAGTAACCTTTGGAAAATATGAATTGGATTGGTTACTCCCTGTTTAAACTGTTCAGTGGCTTCCTGTTGCCCTTAGGACTTAATTCAAACTCCTACTGCAGCCTCAAGGGCTGCTTGACTTGGCCTCAGCCTGCCTCAGATTCTCCCTCCTCCCCTGTCCTCCTCCCTCCTCCTCCCTCCTCCCTCTTCTTCCTCGCTCCTCCTCTCAGGTTTTCCTCCCTCCTCCATCCCCTTTCCTCCTCCCTCCTCCTCCCTCCTCCCCCTCCTCCCTCCTCCTCCCTCCTCCCCCCTCCTCCTCCCCCTTTTCCCTCCTCCTCCTCCTCACTCCCTCCAGTACCAATAGCCTCCTCCTTTTCTTCAAATACACCTGCCATTCCCCACCCCAGGGCCCTCGCACTTGCTATTTATTCTCTCTGCATGTAATATTCTTCCTGTGACTGTCACTCTTCTGGTCTAAGCTCCCCTGTCGCCCTTCAGGGAGACCTTCCCTGACAACCTGCCTAAAAGCGTCCCCTCCCCATCACCCTCTGTCCGACACCCCATTTTATTTCTTCCCAACACTTATCACTATTGAAAGTGGCCCATTTACTGATATATGTTTTTTTTCTTCATGATCTGCCTTCACCCCTAGAAAGTAAACTCCTGAGGGCAAGAAACTTGTCTGTCCTGTTCACTGTGAGCAGCTGGGCCCAGAAAATTTTCAATACGTGTTTGTTGAATGAATGAACAAAATAAATTCACAAAGAGTTTCACAGCAAGTTGTGTGTGTCAGACATGGTAGGGGTTTAGAAATACATCTGCCACCATCCCAAATGTAATACTTATGTGCCGAAGGTTGTTTAAAGTGCTTTGTGTATATGAACTCACTTAATCTTCCAATAACTGCATGAAGTAGGTTTTATTATTTTTCCTTTCAGTCTTAAAAAATTTTTTTATTACAGCAGTTGTAACTTACAGAAAAATCAAGCAAAAAGTATAGTTCCCAAATATCTCCCCAAACACACAGTTTCCCTATTATTAACATTTCATACTAGTGTGGTTCCTTTGTTACAATTGATGAAACAACATTATTATAATTATACTGTTAACTAAAGTCCATAGTCGACATTAGGGTTCATTCTTTGTGTTGTACAGTTCTATGTTTTTTTTTTCAATTTTTTTTCTGGTAACATATACAACTTAAAATTTCCCATTTTAACCAATTTCAAGTCCACACTTCAGTGGTGGTAATTACATTCACAATGTGCTACCATCACCAGCATCCATCACCAGAACTTCCATCAGCCCAAACAAAAGCTCTGAACCAATTAAGCATTAACTCCCCATTCCCCACCCTCACCCCAGCCCCTGGTAAGTCATATTCTAGTTTCTGACTCCTTATGTTTGCATATTCTAATTCTTTCATATAAATGAGATCATAACAGTACTTGTCTTTTTGTGTCTGGCTTATTTCTAGGTGCTATTATTATTATTCCCATTTCACATCTGAGAAAACTAAGGCACAGAGAGGTTAAGTGACCTGCCCAAGGCCACACAGCTGTTCAAACCTAGGCACAGTCTGGCCCCAGAGCCTCTGCTCTTAACATCTCTACAATATTGTCTAATTGTGGGGCAACATGAGATGGGCGCAAACTGACTCACTGGGTTTCACAAGGCAGAGAAAATCCATTTCATTCCATGGTAGCCACACACAGAGGTGTAACAAGGTGGCACGTGGCAGGGGGACAAGGGAGCCCCTCAGGAATCCTAAAAGAAGAGGTAGAGTCCCCTGATGGGATGAATTAGAGACCCTGGGTTGACTTGGTGTTTTATTTGCTTCTCTTCACCAGACGTCAGTTCCATGAGATCAGAACTCTGAATATCCGTCTTGCTTCCCACTGACTCCCTGAACCTGGCAGAGCCTCCGGCACCTGGGTGGTGCTCAATACATAATGTCTGAATAAATGAATGAATGAATGAATAATGAATGCATGAATGAGACGGTGGATTGTGTCAAACCCCAGGTAATACTTATAGGGGATACTCCAAGAGTTAGATAGTGGGGAGTTCTTTGTTCTGTCTTCAGCTGGGGAAACTGAGGCTCCGCGAGAGAAGAGGCCGTATCAGAGCTCACTCAACTCGGTCTTCCTTCCCTGTGGGGGCAGAACCTCTCCCACCCCCACCGCCCCTGCAGACTCGGGGCTTTGGAGCCACTTCCCACGACCGAGAACCAAGGCACCTCGGGGGCAGGGACTCCCGGCGGGCCTCCCTTTCTCCTCTCCCCAAGCTTCCAGGAAGGAACACAAGCACTCCCACGTGGGGACGGAGGAGCCTCTGAACACCGGGAGCTGGCACACCCAGGAGGGGGCAAACGGGAGGCCAGGCGGCAGGCGGGCCGGGTCATGCCACGCACCCGTCACAACGGATCCGGCCCCACGTGGGTGTTGTGGTCGGACCGGTCGGGCCAGGTGTGGGCGTGGGCTGGCGAGGGCCCCGGCCAGCGAGCTGTGACGGCCCAATCCCGGACACTCGAGGGAGACTCCGCGCCCCCCACCCTCTCTCCAGCTGCAGTCGACACCGCCTCTAGGTGAGGGACAGTCCACTCATGAGACCCAGAGTTGACATGGCTCCTTGCAGGAGCCGGGGAGGGGCTGGGGCTGGGTCACCTGGAGGACGCCCCTGAGGGCCACAGGGGGAGGGTCAGGACCAGGTGTTCTGGATTTGGAAATGAGGTGCCAGGGAGCACAGCAACTGGGTGAAGATAAAGGGGCCCAGAGGCCAGGGAGGGGAGGAACCGCAATGGGGTGACACAAGAGCAGGGCGTGCTCATGGAGAGTTCGGAGCCCAGCAGACCTCTGAGTCTTGGCTCAGTCACCTACTTAATGGGCCTGTCTGAGCCTCCCTCGCTCATCTGTAAAACGGGGATCCTGGAACCTTCTTCATCGTCTGTGCAGATTAACGAGCTGGGCCAGGCCAGGGGCTCAGCACTTAGTAGGTGCTTAATGAAATTAACATGAGGAGCCAGCGCTGAGGGGGAAGGACTGACCAGCCAATGGCCAGCGCCCGCGAACGTTTGCTTTTTCCCCTTTCCCACCTACATTTCCCTTTCGTTGGCAAGTAAATGCAGGGACGGCCCGCCCCTCTGGACCCTTCCAGCTGTATATTCTGTTCTCTCCCATTGGAAGGCCAGCGGATAAGGGCTCCAGCTAATGGGATAATGACTGATAATGGCTTAAATCCCTGCTCTCGTGGCACAGACATTCTAGTGGATATCAGCGATTGTTTATATGGTGCCAAGTGTTGGTTTAAGCCCTTCACGTGTGTGAGCCTGTTAGACCCACACGTCGTCCTGTGCGGTAGGTATTGTTAGCTCGTTTTTTCCCCCCTTTTTAGAGATGTTGTGGGTTTACAGAACAATCATGCATAAAATACAGGATTCCCAAACAGCACCCCTCCACCAACACTTTGCATTGGCATGGAACATTTGTTACAATTGGTGAAAGCACATTTTCATAATTGTATTATTAACCGTAGTCCATGGTTTAAATTAGGGTTCCTTGTTTACGTAGTGTAGTTCCATGGATTTTTAAAAAAAATTTATTCTGTTACCATATATATATAATCTAACATTTCCACTTTTAATCCTATTCAGATATATATATATATATACTTCAGTGCTGTTAATTGCATTCAGCATATTGTGCTCACCATCCATGACCTAAACATTTCCATCATTCCAAACATTTTAAGCCTTCACTTCCCATTCCCTATCCCCACCCTATCCCCTGGTAACCTGTATTCTAGATTCTGATTATGTGAGTTTGCTTATTCTAACTGTCTCAAATTAGTGAGGTCATACAATATTTGTCCTTTTGTGTCTGGCTTATTTCGCTCAATGTGATGTCTTCAAGGTTCATCCATGTTGTGGCATGTATCAGGACTCCATTCCTTTTTATGGCTGAATAATATTCCATTGTATGTATAGACCACACTTTATTTATCCATTCATCAGTTGATGGACACTTGGGTTGCTTCCATCCTTTGGCACCATGATCTCTTTTTATCAGCTGGGGAAACTGAGGCACAGAGGGGTGAGAAGCCTGTGGAAGTCCCTCCAGCTAAGATGTCCAGTCTGATGCCAGGCCCTCTGTCCTCACCAAGCTGCACCTGTAGGTGCTAAAGGCATCCTGGGACCCAGCTGAGACTTCCTCCTTGTGGTCATCAGAAAGGCTGAACAAGACAAGGAAAGAGCCGGGCATTCTTGCTCCATATTTCAACACTATTAATTCCACTCCTGGATATGGCCTTCAGCCGTCTCCTAGGCTGCTGGGCATAGATGGCCTCACCTTGGTAAACAGAAATCCGAACGGTTCCGATCAGCCTGAGCCTATGACCCTAGGCTCTGAGACCCCCTGGCCGCTCTCCCAGCCGTTTGTGTGATGGCTGAGAGTCCCCACTCCCTAGGGCGAGCCCTTGACCCTCCTGATCTGCTTGGACTTGACTACCTTTTGCTCTCTTCTGGGATCCCAAATGTGGACCAACTCTCTATGCTTGGCGTAGGACAAGGCCCTTCTCAGTTTAATGGGTCCACAAGACCCTGGGGGTCTTGTTAAAAGGCAGATTCTGGTTTGGGAGGTCTGGAGTCTCTAGCAAGCTCCCAGGTGATGCTGATGTGGCAGGTCTGGGGGCCACGCTCGGCTGCACCTCGGAATCACCCAGGCAGCTTCCTCAAGACACCGATGCCTAAAGTCTCCCCCCACCCAGAGACTGTGATTCAATCGAGATGAGGTGCAGCTAAAAAGTGCCCAGGCCCAGGTCTCATCTCAACTGAATAAAAATCCGAGGAGAGGGTATCTTGAGATTGTTCATGTTTTTTAAAAGCTCCCCAGGTCATATTAAAGAGCATCCAGGGTTGAGATCCACTGGTGTAGAAAAATGGTTTTCAAACTGAGTTCTCTTGTGGCTTTAGGTTTCCTTGGAGGTACCCAGCGGTCAGGGTGGCCAGGGTGCAAAATCCCCCTTAGTTCTGCTTCGTTCTGCACAATATTTTATTTGGGAAAAAAGAAATGTCTGTTAATGAAAAACAGAACAAAACAAAACACGGTTGAAAGCAAGTGGTGTGAGGGGAAGTCTGTGGAGCAAGAGCACTTGGTTCTCTGTCGGTGTCAGCTCCTGGCCTGTCAGGTGAACTTGGACAAGTCCAGTCCCCTCTCTGGGCCTGTTTCCTCCACTGCAGTGTTCCCCAACTTGCTAAAAACACTAATTCCCAGCCCTGGAGATTTTGAGTTGGGAGGTTTGGGAAGAAGGCCAAGAGTGTGAGTTTTTAATAAGCATTACCTCCTCACACCATCTGCAATTTCCTTCCTAACCCCAACCCCATTCAGGTAATCACTTGTATTGTGTATGTTTGAGAAAAACAGATCTCTGTGCTCCCCTCCAGCTCAAACTTTCCGTGATGTCGTGGTCCTTCTCTTCAGCTTACCAGGTTCCTGTCAACGCTGAGTGCCCTCTCCTGCCTGGAGCCCCCCCTCCCCACCTCTGGTTGGGGGATGTGGAGAGCCAGCAGGGAGCAGGGTGACTCAGGAGCTGGGCTCTGTGAGGATTTCAACACCCAGAACTGGGTGGTTGGGAGTGGGAACATCTAAAGGATATTTCGGGGTAGGGGCACAGGGAACCAACTCCTTCCTTAATCTTCAACCAACCTCCAGTTTGCCAGTTTTCAATATCTGCCAAGAAGGAGGCCCTGGAATAACTGTTTCCAAGCCAAAGGACCAGTGCCTAACAGACTTTGATAATCCTGGAGCAAAGACCAAGTCTGAGGAGACTTGTCATGTGCTCTTTGGTGCCATGCTCAGTTGAAGGGAACCCCGTACGTGCAGATGGAAGGGAGGGACCAATCTCATTGAGTGGTCAGTGCCTTCTCCTTCTCCAGGGTCTGGCAGTCTGAGCTCAGATGTGCCAGATTCCATTTCACAGCATGATCTATGACAAGACTTGGGGTTGTCCATTCTAGAACCTTCCAAGCCTAAAGCGCACCTCTTCAGAGAGGTCTTCCCCGGCTATCCTGAGTCTTTACCCACCTTTCAATCCTGTGGACTATTCTGGTTGCTACAAATCTCTCTCCAAGTCTGTTGTTTGTCCTATAACTTTTATGGTATCTATCATTACGCTGGTTTGAAAGTATTATGTCCCCCAGAAAAAGCCATATTCTTTGATGCAATCTTGTGGGGTAGACATATTAGTGGGGATTAAGTTGGAACATTTGGATTAGGTTGTTTGCATGGAAATGTGCCCCACCCAACTGTAGGTGATAACTCTGATAACACATTTCCATGGAGGCATGGCCCCACCCATTTAGGGTGGGCCTTGATCAGTGGAGCCATATAAATGAGCTGGCAAACAGAAGGAACTCAGTGCAGCTGAGAGCAACATTTTGAAGAGGAGCTACAGCCAAAGAGGGACACTTTGAAGAATGCCCAGGAACTGAGAGAGTAGCTGCAGCTGAGAGATAGTTTGAAGATGGCCATTGAAAGCAGACTTCTGCTCCAGAGGAGCCAAGAGTGGAAAAACACCCCAAGAGCAACTAAGAGTGACATTTTTGAGGAACTGCAGCCTAGAGAGGAACGTCCTGGGAGAAAGCCATTTTGAAACCAGAACTTTGGAGCAGACGCCAGCCACATGCCTTCCCAGCTAACAGAGGTTTTCCGGACACCATTGGCCATCCTCCAGTGAAGGTATCCGATTGCTGATGTGTTACCTTGGACACTTTATGGCCTTAAGACTGTAACTGTGTAACCAAATAAACCCCCTTTTATAAAAGCCAATCCATTTCTGGTGTTTTGCATTCTGGCAGCATTAGCAAACTAGAACAGTCACTTCATCTTTTTTCACTTCAAGAGCAGTTACAACAACATGCAAGCATATGGTTGCTTGTTTCTTTACTTATTTATCTTATTGCTCCCTCACCAGATGGTACCCCCTCCTGGGTGAGGTATCATGTCAATTGCATTCATCACTGAGTGGCCAGGACCTAGAACAGGGCCTGGCACATGGGAGGCCCTCAATAGATAGTTGTTGGATGGAGGAATAAATACAGCAGTGCTTCTTAAACCTTAACGTGAAAGCGATTCACCTGGGAATCATGCTAAAATGCAGATTCTGACTTGTAAGTCTGGGTGGGGACTGAGAGTCTGCTTTCTAACAAGCTCCCAGCAGATGCTGATGCTGAGGTTCTGTGGACCACACTTTGAGTAGTGACAACCTAGATGAAGTTTGCCCTGATCAATCATCCTTCCCACCATCAACAGTGCCCCTCAGATTTCCCACTGCCCAAGACCTGTAGAGCAGTTTCAAGCTTTTCAGAAGCAAGAAATGAGCTACTGAAACCCAAGAAAGGATTAATAAAGAAGTAGGAGAAATTGCAGGAAGCAGAAGAATTGAAGATGTGCCAGAAGCTCAGCTGAGCACGGCTCACCAGGCTTTCAGAGGTATCATATGCATTCAGGATCCAGCTCGTCTGGTCCTGGGGCGTTGAACAAAGATGACCCTGCTCTGCCTGCCCAGGATTCCTCCCCACAGGTAGAAGGGCTGTTCCTGGGCTAGGAATGTTCATCCTCAGCTCAACAGCTCTTTTCCTCAAAGCGAAGTCCACCATGCACATCCCAGCATTTTCACATACTTGGCCTGGCTGCTCCAGCCGGGTGAGCTCCACATTGTCTTGGGGATATCTGTCCCCTCACTCCACCCTGGAGGACTCACATGAAGCTCTCTGCAGCAGCAGAGAGATGCAACTGCAGGACGAGGTAGCCCAACTGAGCTGCTGCTGCTCTCCAGTGGCCCACCTCTGGGGGCAGGTAAGGTGACCCTCCATCAGGTAAGAAGACCTATCTCAATAGGATGCCAACTCACCATGTGCCTTGGGTATCAGGAAATCCAGTGTTAAATGTGATGCTCAACTACTCTGATCACATTTGGTTAAAGGACTAATAGTGTTTCTCATAATGTGCTCCACCATCACCTGCATCAGAACCACTTTGGGTGGGGGGCTCAACAAATATGCAGGGTCTTGTGTCCCACTCTAGACCTACTGTACCAGCATTCTGGAAGTGGGACTCAGAAATTTGCATGGTTAACAGAGTCCCCAGGTGATTCATATGTACATTCACCTTTCACAGTCTCGAGGCTGATATATTTGCTCCCTTCTGCATCTATATACTTTTCATTTCCTTTTGTGTCAGCTCTATTGCATGGCTTTCATTGTGAGTTGCCTTAAATCCCTTTTGCTTCCAGACAGGTTAAGTGACTACATGAGGCTCCCCACTACCCTTGACCTTTTGAAGCTCTTCTTGCAAACTTATCCATCATCAAAGTGCAGCCACCCAGTGAATTCTTAATTTTTGCTTGAATTGAGCCATTCAGTCTCCAGAGTCCAGCCCCTCCCCAGTACTTCAAGAAACATGTGCACCAAACTCCAGTGGGCTCCACTCATGGACAAAACCTTGCCTTCCACATCTGGTCCCCTGACATGTGCCTCTTCAGACCTCTAAGAAATATCATGTTCCCTAAACATCTCCCCAAAGGGACCCCTGAGTCCCGTTTGGGTTATTCTCCCAGACCCAGCATCATTCCAAAGTGTGAAAGGAAGCTTGGATTTCAAGTTATTATCATTTCTCATCACCTAATTTCTCTGCCTGAGCCCACTGTTGCCCTCTCCAACCTTCTCCACATGAGTCAGTCCAATCATGTCGCTACCTAATAAAAGCTTTCAATGATACGTTCCCTCGCTCCTAGAATGAAGCCCCAAACCTCACCTTAGCCTGATGTCTTCCCCAGCTTCATCTTTGCTTCCCCCTCTCTGGCTACACTGGCCTTCCTTCAGACCCTCCTACCCACCGTGTTCCCACAAGGCCTTTGCATGGCTGTTTCCCCGACATGGTGCCCTCTTCCTCTGCTTTTGAGTCAACTCCTACTTATCCTTTGGCTCTCAGGCCTAAGCCCCAGCACCACTTCCTCAGGGAAGCCCTCCCTGATGTCTTCACAAAGCACTGAGCTCCTCTTCCTCCACAGCACCCTTCTCATGACCCTACATTTACATTTAGTTGAGGGATTAATTCATTGTAATTAGGGTCTTGTACATCTCAGTTTACCTGGGTCAGCTCCTATTTATGCATCTTGTCCCACTACAATTATTAATAGCACTCCTTTCTCTCTCAAAAGCATCCAACTTTGGATGGTAAATTACATGGCCACCCTAGTGACAGTCCATCACACCAGACTGGATGCTCTATAAGGGCAACAGCTGTTTTGTTTCTGCTCATCATATTCCCAGTGCCTGACCCGGTCGGTGCCCTTAAGTAGGGGCTTGCTAAGTAGGTGATCCAGAGAACCAGGCAGAAGCTGCGTGGCCTTGGAAGACACATGGTCCCACTTCCACCATATATTGTTGGTCAACTGGACACCAAGCAATGACCCCAGCCCTCTCGATGGGCTGAGTGTCAAATAATTTGCAGATATGTTTTAAAACCACAATACATCCCCCAAGGACTTGCATTTCATCCATCCATTCATACATCCACTACTTCTCAACTGCACTGGCCTTGCCTGTTGGGTAACGGTCTGTGCACTGTACAGGGGCCCTGCTGAGGGGAGCCTCCTGACAGCCCCCGCTTGGGGTTGCATCTGCCTGGAGGGAGAGGCATTTTGTCTCCTTTGCCAAACTGGTGCCCTGAAAGGAAACCTTTTGCCAAATCACTGGTTCAGAGAGAAGATCTTTTTCTAGTTTTCACAAAGGAGCTGTAAAGAGCAGCAGACACCTTGATTGGTCAGACATGGGTGGAAAAGTCTCTAGTATGACGGATAGGATCTCTGCCCTTGGCAAGCTTGCATTCTATTGGGGAATAAAGACAACAGATAAATAAGAACTTCGATACAGCACTTTAAAATACAATTACAGGTTGTCGGCTGTGTTGTGGGGAGAAAAGCCCATCTGCTCAGCAGTGTGTTTTGGTGCGTGCAGGCAGGGGTCAGGGTCTGGCTGTCGCCTTATCCTGGGTGGGCACCTCTCAGGGGTTACCAGGCTGGGGAGGAACGTACAAGAGCAAACAGACCCAGGCTTGTCCAAAAGGATTGTAATCCCACATAAGGAGGAAATTTCAGATCCTCATAGTATCAGGCCTTTAAGATTAAGAGTCATGTTTTCCCAGAATGGTTCAAATACCTTCCTGCTCAGAGGCAAGGAGATGGACACGAATTGTTGGATTTCCTCCCACATGTCAGTCTTTGATTTTTGAACTGTGGGACCCAAGCGGTGGCCCTTGTCTTCCGTGGAAAATGGGAGTCAGATATCTTTACTTCTTAGTTTCCTAGAGCTGCTGTAATTAATTTAGCACAAACATGGCAGCTGAAAACAACAGAAAACTATTCTCCCACAGTTCTGGAAGCCAGAGGTCCAAAGCCAAGGTGTCAACAGGGCTGGCTCCCTGGAAGGCTCTAGGAAGAACCTTTCCTTCCCTCCTCTGGCTTCCTGGTGGCTCCTGGAAGTTCTTGGTGTTCCTTGGTTCGTAGCTGCATTGCTCCAATCTCCACCTCCGTCTTCACCTCGTCATCCCCTCTGTGTGTCTCTCTGTGTCCTCTCCTCTTATAAGGACACCAGGCATTGGATTTCCAGGCCCACCCTAATGCAGTGTGACCCCATCTTAACTTGATTATATTTGCAAAGACCCTGCTTCCAAATAAGGCCACAGTCATAGGTACTGGGGCTGGAACTTAAACATAGGTTTTTTTTTGAGGGGACACAATTCAACCCATGACACTTCTCCAACCCCAAAGACTCCAGAAGATTCGTGAGTCTGGCCTGAGTCCTGAGGCAGGGGCTGCCTGGCTAGGCCGGAGGTCACCCAGCACAGGGGGAATGTTTCTGTGGACAGTTGGCCCAAGAGATAAGCCACATACACAAAGATAGCCAGTAACCTGGATGTGCTGATTTGGATGTATTCTGTCCCCCCAAACGCCATTATCTTTGATGCAGTCTTGTGTGGGCAGGAAACATATTGGTGTTGATTGGGTTGCAGACTTCTGATTGGATGTTTCTGTGGAGATGTGATCACTCAATTGTGGGCGAGATCTTTCACTGGATAATTTCCATGGAGGTGTGGCCCTGCCCATTCAGTGTGGGCCTTGATTAGTCTCCTGGAGCACTATATAAGCTCAGACAGAAGGAGTGAGCTTGCTACAGCCAAGAGGGACACTTTGAAGAATGCACAGGAGCTGAGAGAGGAGCTGCAGCTTACAGAGACATTTTGGAGATGGCCTTTGAAAGCAGACTTTTGCTCCGGAGAAGCTAAGAGAGGACAAACACCCCAAGAGCAACTGAGAGTGACATTTTGGAGAAAAGCCGAACCCTAGAGAGGAACATCCTGGGAGAAAGCTGTTTTGAAATCGGAACTAGGAGCAGACGCCAGCCACGTGCCTTCCCAGCTAACAGAGGTTTTCTGGATGCCAATGGCCATCCTCCAGTGAAGGTACCTGATTGTTGATGGACACTTTATGGCCTTAAGACTGTAACTGTGTAACCAAATAAACCCCCTTTATAAAAGCCAATCCATTTCCGGTGTTTTGCATTCCGGCAGCATTAGCAAACCAGAACACCCGGGGAAAAAAGTACAAAACAAAACACGTGTCAGTGTAAGGCAAGACCGTGAGTAGAAATGACCAGCGTTGAGCTGTAAATTCCCTGAAAGCAAGGTTTTTGGGATGCGTTTATTCTCTGCTGTATTCCCGGCACCTAGACTAGTGTTCAGCACATGGGAGTGATTATGGAAAAGTAATATTTAATTTAGATGAGTGACTGGGAAAATAATATTTCCCCTGGGCAATTGTTAGGAAGGAAGGGAGGAGAGGATATTTGTGTTCGAAAATTTAAAAATAAATATTTAGAAAAGTTTAAAGTGTGTGCTCATAGACTGAAGGAATATGATTTATGATTGTGTCTGAGATCTCAGGAAAATAAGACACACCCCCGGAACATCTTTAATAACAGATTTTTTTTTTCCTCTCTCCTTTTCCTTTTCAGCGCCTATCAGTACTCCCCTCTTTTAAGATCCTTGCCATGCTGGGGATACCTAGGAACTTTCTTCTGACTTCAGGAACATTCTATGAGTCATCCTGGGCTCCAGACGTTTGGGTGGTAATGATGCTGGTGGTAGAGAACAAACTTCCCCCTCAGCCTGTTCCTCTTTCTGACTGTATTTCAGGGAAATTCAAATCTGGGACCACTTCAAATCTTGGTCCCTACGGTGCCAAATGTCCTGATGAAAACTGGGAACCAGAGTCAAGTAGCCAGATGTTTGGGTCCAAAATGCCAAACATGTGTATAATGGGGAAATCCCAGACAAAACCTCTTGCTTTTGTTCTGCTCGCCGCACACTGTGTGCATTACATGGGCTCTCTCGAAAAGCCATGGAAGCCTGACACAGCAGGGTTACAGGCTGTATCTCCAGAGGTTTTGGTGATCAGTCACCACGTCTTTGGTGATCAGTCAAACCTCTCTGCCGTAAGTCAAATGGACATTTGTAACATTAATTCTTATTGCACTTGCAGGAAGTTTTACGACAGCAGGTTGGATGTGTTTCTGCCCTCCAATTAGAGACCAGAAGGTGACAATGACAGTCAGACAGTGAAGCAATGGCTCCATCCCGCAACCCCAAGGAGAAGCATCGGACCTAGAAATCCAAATCTTGAGCTGGAAGACACAAGGCCTTGTTTTCTCTGCTGGAAACCATTGTCTCCATTCCACCCCCAACCAGTCTGTGATGGTGGGCGACAAGGAGGAAATGGCCTCAAAAGTGCACATGTCTCAGATCCCACTCCAGGAATTTTAGACTCCTTGGACAGCAGGCGCTGTGGGGTTTCTTAGGGCAAGCTGGCAGCCAGCTGAGCCATGCTTAGAAGTGCTGATGACAGGGCCTTTCTTTGGTTTCCTCCTAGATTTCCTGCAACTTTCACACTTGGGATTTTCCTGGATAACCCTTGTCTGGGGGATCTTGCTCCATCTTTGGAAGAATATAGGCAAGAGAAAGAGAATTGCCTGGGAGGCCTTTGACTATCCTTGCTCTATTCCTACATCCAGAAGCAATGAGAACTGTAAGCCAAATTCAAAGACAGAGTTGGACCCTGAAGGATGAAGTGACGTGCCAAGGTAATATGACTAATGGGAGTATTTGGGGGGCTTGGCAGTGTGACTTGCTTTGCCAATGAAGTGTGAGCATGCAGACACAAGCTTTGAGAGCCAGTGTGTGGCTCATCAGCTTATTTTTCCCTCTGCCATAAGCCTGAGACCAGTTGTGATCCAAATAGGCTTGGATCCTGAAGTGAAGATGACATGGACGCACGGCCACTACCAACCCTTAACGGACATATAATACGTGCAAGGTATATCAACATTTGTGTGGTAAGCCACTGAGATTTTGGAATCATTTGTTATCACAGCATAACCTAGCCTATCCTGACTGATATGAAGGCTACAACTGGAACCCAGCACCCCCTAAATCTGGGACAGCAGAGATTAATTCTATTCTTCGCTTGACATTGTAATCTATTGCTGCGTAACAAATCACCCCATTTAGCAATATGTGTTTATTATCTCACAGCTTTGTGGGTCAGGAATCTGGGCGTGGCTTAGCCGTATCCTCTGCCTCGGGGTTTCTCACAAGGCTTCAGTTGAGGTTTAGCCAAGGATGGGGTGGGTGGGGGGTGGGTCTCACCTGAAGGCTCCCCTGGGAAGGACCCGCTTCCAAGCTCATGATTGGTACAGCATTCAGGTTCCCGAGGGCTGCTGAACTGGGGGCCTCGGGTCCTGGCTGGCTGTTGGCCAGAGGCTGCCCTTTGTTCTTTGCCATGTGGCCCTCTCTAACATGGCGGCTTGCTTCCTGCAAGCCTGCAAGCCAAGGAAGCAAAAGAGAGAGGCTGCTGGTGAGAATGAAGTCTATTTCTTTGTAACTGAATCATGGAGGTGACATCCCATCACTTTTGCCTTATTCTATTCTTTAGAAGCAAGGCATTGGTCCTGCCCACTCTTAGGGGGAAGGGATTACACAAGCACCTGCTCACCAGGAGGCCCAATCACTGGGGGCCTCTGGGTAGACCACTACCACAGTTTGTTTTCAAAGGAAATGGTTATTGAATGGAAGTTTGTAATCTCCCCACCCCCACCCCGCTATCTATCAAGATTAAACCGACCTGCCAGCCAAAAGCAAGTTTGAAGAGTTGAATCATGTTCACATTTGATCCATTCCCATCATGTCTTTATGGATTTAAATATTTTCTTTCATCTCTATCTTGACGTGAGCCCACATTATCTTCTCCATTATCTATTCTGTTACAACTTCAAGTTCTGTGAGGCTATTTTAAGATTAGGGATTGGATTTACCCCCAGGCATGGAAACCCAGTGGAAACTGGGTGTTTCCACCCAGTCATTCCTTCTGAGAGCCGAAAAGAGTCAACAGGAGCAGGTTACAAGAAACTGGCAGAGCCCTAAAACATTCAAGACTGAGTGACCCACAGGCGATCACTGAGTTCTCAATTATTTTCTCTCCCCACCCCTGGACCACCCTCTCTCCAACCTTCTCTATGACCTTCCATACCCTCAGATGCCTTCCTTACCATTCTCCAGTGACGTGATCCTTTTAGCAACGAAACAACCAGCCACGAAACCTCAGTGGCATACAGCAGTAAGCACGGGTTTCTCACTCGCGTGTCCGTGGCTTGGTTGGAGCCACTCCATGTTCGAGACATGTGTCCCAGGCCACCAGAGCAGGACAGCTCTGCTCCCCCTGTCTTCTGGGGCCAGTGGGCCTACTTAAGCATATTTCACTCACAGAGATGGCAAGAGCACGGGATGGCAAGGCCAACCGCAAAAGCCCATTGCCAGCCTTTGTGTGTGTGTCCTGTTGGCTAACATCTTCTTGGCCAAAGCAAGTCACATGGCCTGGCTCAAGTTCAAGGGGAGGGGAGAAGTATGCTCTGCCCCATGAGACTATAGCTAGGACATGGGTGAAAAATTGGGACTCAGGACTCAATCACCCACACTCTTCTCCCACACGCCATGCTAGGGTTTCAAGATTATTACTGAAACACCAGGACTGGGGGCATGGGTGGGTGTTAGGCAGGTTTCTGCTTCACTTCTGCTATAGGGAAAGGAGTAGCTTTAAAAGGAGAGAGCTGAGACGGGTAAGGAGCAGGTGAATGGGACAGGTATTCCAGTTCTGGAGATGGTTTGGGGACAGGGGAGTGGAACAATCAGTCCATTCTCTTCTCTGGGTCCAGGAGAGGCATCTTGGTATCTGGCCAGGGGCTCCCCAGTGTGGGGTGCACCCCACCCATGGGCGGGATGGGGAGCGGTTCTAGGTGCTGCAAGGTGGAGGTGGCATAACTTTGAAACAGCATGAGAACGCGATTCCACTTTCCAATGATCTTGCAATAGTTCTGATTACAACAAGGAGAAAGTCTCCTCTGGGTGATAGGGTGGCTCTGACACTTGCTGATCACCCTTTCTAATAGCGCCTAAACCTCAGGCTCGAAAACTCTCTCAGGCCACAGTGTCTGGCTAGATTTTAATAACGCTGTTTTATTTTGGTAGTGTTTACCTTTGTAAATTTGTCTTCTATTTTGGCAGATGGGTGCCAGTTTCCTGTTTACCATCATCATACAGGGCTTCCTTTTAAAATAAATATACTTAAATAAACAAAGAGTTGATTAAAGAAAAATGTTACTTGAATTCCAGTCCAGGTGGTAGGTGGAGAAGATAGAAAGTTCTGCTTGAGCTTGGTTGGCATTTGATGAATCCTAGCATTGTGGGCTTGAATCTGTGCTCCATGATTTACACAGGACCTTCACGCAAGTTACATGGCTTCTCTGTGCCTCAGTGTCTTCCTGGATAAAATGACCTCTTTTGCAGGGCTGTTATGTTTTATCGAAGGTAACATTTGTAAAGGAACCGACAAATGGCAGAAATCGGCCCGTTCCAGCTCCTGCCAGGAAATCCCCACTCTGAGAGAGCCTTGCAGGTTTCTCTGTCCTCCCGGTGGCCCTGTGGCTGTGGGGCAGACTGCTGTCCCTGTGGGTGGGCCTCACCCAGCCCTCTGCAGTGGTCAGACCCCACTCTCCTCCCATTTTATTTGGGGGCCTCTGTTCAAATTAACTTTAGCCTCCCTGCCCCCTCTCCGGTCCCCACAAATAATTTCTTGTTTGAGGGATAAGAGTCTTGATTAGAATTTCAGAACTAAACAAAAGAACTTAGACACCAGATGAGGTGGGGAAACTCAGGACTTGAGGGAGGGAGGGGGGCCCTTTGGAGAGGGTCTCATATCCACCGCAGACCTCTAACATAGAGCCAAAGGCCCCCCAGTTGCACAGGGCGCCACCAGGATTGAAAACGTGTTCATCAGAACATTTTAGCACAGCGTCTCAGCCGGACCACATATGGCCATGCACACTGCCGCAGTATTTCTTTAAAGGGCTTTTAATTCTCTTGTCTGTGGCACAAGTCTATTGCCCTGTGTTTTTGTGTGTGCAAATAACATGAACTTGTTAAAAATTTAAAAACATATCACAATACTTTGTGGCCCTGTTTTGTGACGTCTTCAGTTTTTTAAGACACTAAGGCCAAACACACACACACTCCTCCAGGGCAGATCAGCCTTCTCAGCTTCTACATGGGGAAACTGAGGCAGGAAAAAAAGACAGTTCCTTGTCTCCAGATGTCCTTTTCAGCAACAGTAAATCCCAAGACTGTGGGTTCAAAGGATATGAAGAGGGCTTTGCATGTGTGGGTGGGAGGAGAAGCAGTGAGTGTGGGGGGGGGGGATGCCCCAGAGGAGCCGGGAGACTTGGTGACTGGTGGTCTTGCTCCTCCCCTGCCACCCAAGGCCGAGGCTCCCTGTCAGATAATAAAATAACACTTACTGTGTGCCAGGCTGTGTGTGTATTACCACAACCCATGGAAGTGAGGCAAATTAGAATAGGGCACTTGGGGCAGGCCAGGGGCGTCGGTCAGTTCAAATGGAGAGTCAGCATCAAGCCAGAGATAGCCAGATGGAGAGCGGGAAGGAAGGGCCGAACCAAAGGGGGACCTGCGCTAAAACCCCCTCCCTGACACTTTTATTAACTTTATGATCTTGGACTAGTCCTTCCTTAATCGCCCCATGCCTCAGTTTACCCTTCTGCAAATAGGAGTCATCCAAGCACCTCCTTCTGTTGCCAGAGCCCAGTTGGCACCCGAGGTGAGCTCTGGTGCAGGGTGGGGGACCCCACCCTACCAGCTGAGATAGACAGGCAGAGGGAGAAAGGAGGGGCTGGGTGGAAGGAGAACTGAACCCCAGCTCTCAGAATCAGCTAAGATAGCCAGATGGAGAAGGAGGGGTTAAGCCAGGGTAGGGGAGACTGGGAATCTCCATCCCCAACCCTGTCCTAAAGCATAGCAACAGGCTAACATATAAAACCTGGACCTAGCTCAACCAGGTGCATCCTCTTTCTTACCAACCTTTGCTATTTCCCCGTGTGTGCTGGCCTTTTCAAATAAATTTTACTGCTTGCTACTATTCCTCTTGTCCCTGAATTCTTTCTTGAGGCAAGAAAAACGAGCCTGCACCGGAGCTCACCTCGGGTGCCAACCTGGCTCCGGCAACAGAAGGAGGTGCTCGGATGACTCCTGTTTGCAGAAGGGTAAACTGAGGCACGGGGCGATTAAGGAAGGACTAGTCCAAGATCGTTAAGTTAATAAAAGTGTCAGGGAAGGGGTTTTAGCGCAGGGAGGCGCACTCCAGAACCCTCTTACCTACCTCTTATCCTGAGGGAAGCGAAGAAAGGGAGAGGAAGGGGAGGGGGAGGGGAGAGGGGCGAGGGGAAGGGGAGAGGCGGGAGGCCGGTGGAAAACTGTAAGGGAGAGGGCAGCGCTGAGAGACGTCTGGCTCCGCGGAGCTTTCCAAACTTGGCCAAAGTGGAGCCGGGCGGCGGGGCGGGGGCCGCGGGGCCGCCCTGGGCCTCGAGCCTTCCTCTCCAGGGCCCCCCGCCCGCCGGCCCGGGCCCTCCCTCTCCGGTCTCCCGGCTCCTGACATCACGGCCCGGGAGGCGGGGTCCGGGAAGGAGGGGGCCGCGGGGAGGCGGCGGGAGCGCCGTCCCAGCCCAGAGCTTCAAAACAGCCCGGCGGCCTCGCCTCGCGTCCCAGCCCGTCCGTCCGTCCAGCCTCCAGCGCCGGCCGCGTCGGGTGAGTTGGGGGCGCGTCCCGGGAGCGGCGCGCAGGGACGCGCGGGGCGACGTCTGGGGGGCTCCCGTGCAGCGCGCGCCGGGGCAGCCGGGGCGCGAGCTCCGTCCAGGGGCTGGAGCGAGAGAGGTGCCTGGGAAATCGGTGGGGTGCAGGGAGGGAGCCGCGACGCCATGCAGCCTGGAGCCCGACGAGTCCTCTGCCGGACCGCCAGGGCGCAGACTTCCCGCCTGCCCCCAAACTCGCGCGGGACTCCGAATTCCACCTCTCCACCCGCGGACGACTTCCTTCGCCTTTTGCGCCGAGGCAGGCGGGAAAAATTGGGGGAGGAACCAGGGCGGCTCCCCCGGCCCCCGCCCGCCCCACTCCCGGGCCGTCGGAGTCCCGGGCAACCCTCCGCGTCGCCCGAGGGACCCCGGCGCCCGGGCGCACCCTGCCCCTTCCGAGCGGGCGGAACCGGCTGCGCCCAGGCGGGGTCAGTGGGGCCTCCCCGGCAGCGCACCGCTCCCGGCGGCGTCTGCGTTGCGCCCCCCAGCGGGGAGGAACAATGTCTTTAGCTCTGGGGCGCTGGAGGAGGCTGGGGGCAGCTAGGGTGACATCTGCCCCCCTCCCCACCTTGGTCGGGATTGGGGGTCTTGAGTGGGGAGAGCAGAGACCCACCCCTATGGGAGGTGGTTCCAGAGGAAGGGAAGGCCATGCGCCCTCCCCAAATCCATCGTCCTAAATGTACTGGAGGAAGGGCTTGAAGGTTGCAATTTGGGGCTGGCATGGAGTGGGGGGGACACCCTAACCTGAGCCCACCCGCCACGTTGGAACAAGGCTGACCCCCGTTTTGTTTGGAGAAAGGAGCACTGCCCCCCCCCCCATGGCACTTACTTTCCAAGATGCCTGAGTGGGGGAGGGGGGAAAGGGATGCCAGTGGTCTTTAAACTTTGGTGTGGTCTAAACGACAGAGACAGGGCCTGAAATGGACAGGCCAAGGAAGAAAAGAGACTTGGAGAGGGGCTACAGCAGTCTCCAGCCACCTCCACACTTTAGTCTGAATCAGAGGAAATCCCAGAACCCCCTGGAGGACCTGCTGTTCCCAGCCACCTCTCCCTGGAATTTGGCCTCCAGATGAGAAGGAGGAAGGAGGATGAGGAAGGGACAGAGTCTTGGTCCCCCAGGAGTAGGGGAGGGAGAAGGATGGGAACTGGAGCTGATGGAACATTTCCAATGGATAGTGCCCCCCCTTTCTTCCCAGAAGCTTCATGAGCAGTGATGTTTCCAGCAGGATTCCTAGGTGGCAGGTGGGGAGACCCAGGCCGGGGACATTGTCAGTTGGGCCGCTGAAAAAGTAAGTGCCCAAAGCTAGCCTTTGAACCCTGATCTGCTGCCCCCATGCCTTCCATTTTTTTCACCCAGAGATGCCTTGGTGCATTGGAGGGGGCTGGTGGGAGACCGTTCTGGGGATGCATGGGCCCAGATGCCCGCGGGAGCCTCAGCGGACGCTGAGCCCACAGCCAAGGGAGCGGTGTGGGGGTGGCGGGAAGATGTGGAACCTGTTTTCCCACTGAGGGATTTTGGATCGTGGCCTCCACCCCCGCTGGCTATTGGGGAGCACGGTGGGAGGCAGACAGCAGGCTGTGTGGCCTGGGGTCTCCTCTGTACCTCAGTGGAGGAACTGGGATTCACGGGGTGGGTAAGGGCAGGGCTGGGCTGGGGTGGCAGGAAGCAATGGCATGCAGGGCTTGTAGCTTTGGGGCCAACTCTGCCCCACCCCCTCTGGCTGGCACTGCCCCAGGTTCGGCGCAGCCAATGGCTTGCTCGGTGGCATCCGATTGTAAATAGAGGGCACAGCCACCCAGACCCTCCCCCCACCATCGCTGTCAAGTGTGTGGCAATTAGCTCTGTTTATAAGGCCCTTTCTTCCTGGAGTGGAAGTGAACGTCTCACCTAGATTTCCCTTCTCCGCCTCTGGCACAATGTCTCCCCAGCGGTGATAGAATCACAGGCCTGGGTGCACAAAACCTCGTTTTCCAGCAAGAGGGAATTCCCTGGGAGGACCAAAGAGCCCACTTTTATATGGACCCCTCTACCCCTCGCCCACCCGGGTCCTTGACTTTCCTGCTTGATATGGGCACAGGGCAGGCGGCTGTTTGTCACAGTAACCCCCTCCAGACATGCCCAGGAAGGGAGGGTCTGTCCAGACAAAAATATATAAACGCATTTCCAGGCCAGTCGGGGTGTTTGGCTGCTGGCTGATTGGCGATGTTTGTTTGGGGGGCGGGGGCAGATAATTCTGTGTCTGTGTGTCTGCGTGTGTCTGTCTGTGTGTGTGTGTGGCAACACGTGGCTGATGTCCAGCCCTGTGGGCAAGTGGCACAGGCTGTGGGGGTGGGGCCCACCCGGGTGGGCTCTCCAGCCTCAGGGAGGTCCAGATTGGGGGTGGGGTGGGGGGGTGGCAGCCATCACCTAAAGGTGGGGTGGGGGGGTTGGGGAGCAGGGGTCTCTTGGAAGAGGATTTAAAGGTCAGAGAGGGGCCCCTGTCCAGGAGGGTGGGCACTGGAAGGGGTGCCTTCCTGGGTTTTCCAAGCAGGTGATATTGGCAGCAGCAGCTGCGATGGGGGCCAGAGGGCATTTGGTGCCACAGAAGGACTTGGGGGCCAGATCCCCGCCTGCTGGCTTCGTCTTGCCCAGGGCAGCGGGAGTGGGGGGTCTGGCTTCCTGCAGGAGTTACCCAAAGAAAGCCATTTCAGCAAGACGGTGGCGGGACTCCTCAGAGGCATCTGGCTCTGGTTAGGGACCGGTCGAGGGGGCAGACTAAAAATACCCGAGGCAGCTCTGCCACCCAGGGAGAGTGCCGCTGTCATCCGACACTGCCGGCCAGAACGGAGGGGCGGGGCGGGACGTGATGACGCTAGTGCTGCCCCTTTTGGAGTCACCAGGGCTCTCCTTGCGTGGGGCTGCCACGCCTCAGAGCTCTCTGCCTGCAGGGCAGCCGTAGGCACAAGGGTCTTAGAAAGAGGCTGCTTGCCAGGGACTCAGAGAGGTGGAGCGACTTGCCCAAGATCACACAGCAAGTTGGTGGCCGAACCAGAACTGGAGTCCGGGTCTAGGGATTCTTCACTGCAGAGCAGCTGAGTGGATGGGGAGTGGGCAGTGGGGTTTCCAGGTCCCCAGGGTTGGGGGAAACCCTACGGCATGGCATGTGTCATCATTTCTGGGTTGTCGAATTCCCGCGTCCACTTACTGATGGGAAGATAGCAGGCAGAGAGCTGTGCCCAGGCCGTGGGTGGCTCTCAGGGCCCTGGGGACACTGGCCCATCTTGGGGCGGGAGGTGGAGAGCAGCGAGGCTGGAGGAGAGCCGGCTGGACGAGGACCTCCCTCTTTCCACTGTTGGTTTCGTTCCGGCGCTTTCTCCAGTGCTTAATACATAGTTGGTGAACAGCATAGTTGAACCCCAGCAGCCCTCACCTTCCTTGGGAAGCTGGGTCTGCTGATCTAAAAGGAATCTGAGAGTGAAGGGAAATGTTCTAGTCCCTGCCCTCTGTGAAGCTTCCTGGGACCCCCGGGACCTGAGCTGAGGGGGGGTCCCCAGGGTGTTATTTGGCATCGAGACTGTCATGAGAAGTCTGGGTTGTGAAATACTTATCACCCTGTAGGATGTAGAGATGGGCAAATTAAGTGCCTCAATGCAAACTCTTGTTCATCTAAGTAAGTTGTCCGCATAGAGAAGTTGTGTTGAAGATTTATCTTTGCCATGTGTGTCATCACAAGCTTCTCTGGTGAATCGTCTTTCCTGAAGATGAAATGAATTAAAAATGTTGCTGTGAGTAAGACCTGAAATTGTGTCATTAATCTTACTCTAAGGAGTGTTTCCCACACTGTGTGGCACTCAAGATAATTTTAAAAGGTCTGCTGAACGTTAAAAAGAGAAAGAATGAATAATTACACCTTTATTTTGGTTGATATTTGAAAAAAATATAAGTGGCGCACAAACCCATGGTTTCACAGATACTGTTGCTAAGGGTGAGACTGAGCTCAGTGATTTAAACTTTCAAACATTTTCAAAATAATTAGGGGATTTAACTAATTAGCACAGGCAGTCATTGGGTTTGTCAGAAGTCTTTGGGCTAGTACTAGAGTGACTGCTGATCGGGAGATGGTACGTGTCTCGTGCTTTTGACAACGTGACTGATCCTGAAATACCCGTGAGCTCCTCATCCAGACCCCTCTTCCCCGGGGACCTGTGACACGGGGACCTGTCACTTGTGAGTCCGTGCCTTCATCTTTGATGAGGGTGATCATTCCACCCCAGGGACCTTGTCCAGCTGTTTGAGAATCAGATGAGATGCTCTGTGGATGTGTGTGGAAGTGGCTTGAGGTGTTCGTGGTTTGCTTGAACCAAAGGAAGGCCGGGGAAGAGGCTGGCTGCCACCCCCTTTCCCACTGACAGGTGTCGTGGAGCGGCTCCGGGCAGCCGGCTGCTGCAGCCCTTGGCAGTGCAGGGGGTTCCCCGTCTTCCCAGCTTCCAATCCAGCGAGGGAGTGGTGAGTCCGGGAATGCGAACAGTTGGATTAGGGTCATGGCTTCAGGGAGGGCCACAGTTCTGTGCTGTGCCAGGGTTTCCTTACGGCTGTAAGACTGGAGAGGGGCTTGGAGGAATCCTTAGACCCCCACTGAGCAGCCCTGGTTCTAGGGAGGCAGGCAGAAGAGGATAGAGAAGACAGGCAGAAGATCCACTTGCTTGCAATGTAGAGTGTGTGGAGGGCAGTGCTGGGAGAGGGGGCTCCGAGGACGGAGGGCGGCCGCAAAGCGCAGGGGACTTTGCTTCCAGGTCTCCAAGAGTCTGGCTAAATTGGCAGGTGCAAGGATGATCACGCAGCATTTTTGGAAAAAAAAAAGGGGTGGACACAACCTAAAAGCAACCTAAATATCAGTTGTATTATTGAATATTTTGCAGCAGTTGAAGAAAATGAGGTTCTTTTATGTTTACCAACATGGAAAGATCTCTAAGACCTTGTTGAATTAAAAAAGCAAGTAGCAAAACAATGTGTGGAAAACACACTATTTATATAAAAACAAACAACAACCACTGTTCGTATTGCCTGTGGCCCTTTATGCGTTATGTTTATTCAAGAGAAAATGTCTGGAGGGAGACACCCAAATCAGGCAGTGGGGTCACCTCCGATGAGAGCAGAGGGGAAGGGGCTATGGGAGGCTGGTCAAAGGGACCCCAGCCTCATCTAGAATAAAGAGAATATCTTCATGAATTACTTCTATAATAAAACAATAGTCTCTGCTTAATTCAATAATCAGTGGCAGTTACTGCAGGTTTTGGGGGCGGGGAGCTTTAGTACATTCGTTTGCGGTGGGGAGTCGGTGGGTTGCACGGCGGACGCTGTCTAGACAGGGCTATTGCAGTAATCTGGGGACAGGGTAATGGGGATGGAACTCAGGATGTGTCATCTAGCCCCGTGGAAGGCCATCCTCAGAGCACATCGTGGACATCCAAGAGACGCAGCGTAATTGGTTTCCAGACTGTGAGCTGCTGACGGACGTGGCAGCTGGAGGACAGGAGGTGACGGTGGGTTTCTTGGGGTGTGTTACCCGGGCCATCGTGAGAGCTGGGGTGGTCCCAGGAGACCACTGGGAATGCGAATTTTGAGCCTCGAAGAGAATTCAAGGTCTGATGGCTGTGGGACTGTTGCAGAAGGGGAACCCCGTCCCCTTGGGGAGCAGCAGCTGGAGGCTGCAGGCTGGGGTTGGGGGGGAGGGAGGAGGGGCTGGAGGACCTGAGAGATGCTGGGGCTGGGGCAGCTGCTGCGTCCCTCCCCCCCACAGCTGGCCCTGCCTGGAGCCACGTCAGGCCCAAGCGGCACCGTCAGCTTCAGTTTAGAGCAGCGTGACGCGGGGTCACATTCTTTTAGGCCGGAAGAGGCTTAGTCACCCACGGGCTCAGAGCGCGGTCATTTGGACTCCAGCCTGCGGGCCACGCAAAACCTCTCAAGACTCAGAGTTATTTTCAAGTGGATTCTGAAAAGATCTGTTCTTAGCAAGGGATGCTGATTTCCTGTTAACGGGGAAAAAAATTGATTTAAGCTTAAATTTGTTTTAAAGAAAAATAGGGGTCGTGAGTAGTACAAGGGGTACACATGGGGCAGAAATGATAACGGTGGTGTCGGTGACCAATGTCCACGTCCCTCAGCAGCTGTGAGTGTTGGCTGCTAATGATGCACAGCTTCTCTCTCTCCAGAGGATCGCCGAGAGCCCCCCAGCCCGAGATGCCCCCCCCACCCCAAGATGCCCCCCTACCCCGAGATGCCCACCCCCCACCAGAGGGCAGCCCTCAGCAGTTGTCTGGCTGATCTGTGAGTATAAGGGCTCAGCCCCTGGCCTCACAGCAGGACACCCATCCCTGCGTGCTGTTCACGCTCCAGAGCCCCCGTAGGATCAGGCTGAGGTCGGGCTTCAGCCAAACCGCCTGCTTCTTCTCCTGCCCTATCTTGTGTCCCTCACTTCCCTCCGGGTTCACCTGAGCGCCTCCCTCAGATCATTGTTTTCACAAGAATCCCCAGCTCAGGCTCCACGTCCAGGCAGCCCGATCTAAGACGGATGATGTTCCAGCCACTGAGGTTTGGGAGAAGCTGGTGTAACCCAGCCCTCTACCTCCCCAGGAGGAACCGAGGACCCACCAGCAGACGTGATTTTCCCCAGGTTACCCTAAGACTTGAGGGCAGGGCTAGTTGGAAGAAACAAAAGATGACAGAGGATGGGCCAACAAATTTTGTTCATCTACTAGTTTGTTAATGGTACAAGGTACGTGTCCTGGCTACAGGGTCTTGGAGTCAGGAAAATCAACCAGCCTCCTCTCCTCAAAGGCAGCCTGAGAAAAGGGTTTATCCCCTCCCTCAGGTCCCAAGCAGCCTGAGAGAAATCCACGAATCAACAGCTTATATATTGTTTACATAGATAAACAAATGTATAATATGTTAATATATATTATACAAACATATTATCCTTGTAAATTATAACTAGGTGCACGTGTGATATGCATGTACGTGTGTGTGTACGTAATATTTGGCCTGAATCTGCAATGATTTGGAGGCAGCTGGTGCTTGGAATATTTCCATTTATGGGCCAATGGAAGGGTTAACCCAGTGGTCCTCAAACCTTGCTCTTCATTGGAATCACCTGGGCAGCTTTTAACACCTACTTGGGGGGAAGGGGAGGGCACCCCCAGAGGCTCTGGTTGAGCTGCTCTGCAGAGAGGCCCCCATGGACGCTCTGCTACTTCCCCGCAGCCTGATTTCTCTCCAGCCCAGTTTCGCTGTAGCTTGTGCCCAAGGCTTTGCCGCACATTTCTGTTTCTTCCTCTGTCCTAGAGCTCTGGACTTTAAACAAGGTGAGGGGCACGGGCACACCTGCTGGATCCAAGCTGCTTTGGTTTAGAGCCTGGCTGAGCCACTCACTGGTGGGGCTACCCTTGTCTGTCTGTCTGACTTCTCTCCCTCTCCGTTTTCCTGTCTGTAAAGTGGGGATCGCATTGAACTTCAGGGAAGTGTCTCAGCTGCCTCAATTTCTTAATGCCCCTTTTGCCCACATGGTATTTAATGCCGCACAAAGCCTGAGCCCACATACAACTCCGGCTAAAGGCATGAATCCAAAAGGGTGTCATTTTTGGTGCACGTGGGTGCGAGGGGAGCCAAGCCTCCTGATTTTGCTTCCACTCCCTGAGGACACCTCCTCTCCTGGAGTCTCCACACCTGTGCCCCCCTCCTCTGCTGACCCTGCATTTCCCAGGCCGGAGTTTTTACTGCATTTCCCAGGCCGGAGGTCTCCCACTTGCACTCAGAGGCCGTCTCTGTCCCGGAGGCTGGAGGCTGTGCATCTGCAGAGAGCTGCAGGTGAGAGGCCCCCACGGGAAGGGGCACATGTGCAGGCCGAGCAGGGGGCTCTCCCCCCTCACCCAGGGTTCTCCCAGGGTCGTCACCTCCCCCCTGCACTGGCAGGCCTGAGCGGGGAGGAGAGAGAGCCCCTGAAGTGTTTCCTCCTTTGCTCATAGATAGTCACTCGGGTACCAGCAAAACAGACGCAAATCCCTGCCCTCGGGGAGCTTCCAGACTAGTGGAACAAGACAGAGCAAAAGAAGCAAATAAAGAGATAAATAAGAACACAGCGGGTGATGATGATGATGAGTAATTTGAAGAAAACAAAACAAAGGGAGATGAGAGCATTTATTTAGATCATCTAGATTGGATGGCCCAGGAAGGCTTTTCTGGGGAGGTCTAAGTGAAGGGAAGGAGCCAGTCATTCCGAGATCTAACAGCTTTCTAGAGGAAACAGCTCATGCAAAGGTCCTGCGGTCCTGAGGGGGTGGGGTGGGGGAGCAAAGAGGGGATCTGGCTAGAGATCCTTGTGCCGGTTTGAATGTATTGTGTCCCCCAAATGCCATTATCTTTGATGTAGTCTTGTGGGACAGACTTTTGGTGCTGATTAGATTTGCTTGGAATGTGCCCCACCCAGCTGTGGGTGGTGACTCTGGTGGGATAGTCCTATGGAGGCGTGGCCCCACCCATTCAGGGCGGGCCTTGATCAGTGGAGCCATATAAACGTGCTGACTCAGAGAGACTGAACGGAGTGCAGCTGTGAGTGATGTTATTTGAAGAGGCGCAAGCTTGCTAGAGAGGAATGTCCTGGGAGAAGCCATTTTGAAACCAGAACTTTGGAGCAGATGCCAGCCACGTGCCTTCCCAGCTAACAGAGGTTTTCCGGATGCTATTTGCCATCCTCCAGTGAAGGTACCCGATTATTGATGTGTTACCTTGGACACTTTATGGCCTTAAGACTGTAACTGTGTAGCCAAATAAACCCCCTTTTTATAAAAGCCAATCCATCTCTGGTGTTTTGCATTCCGCAGCATTAGCAAACTAGAACAGTCCTGAACGTCCCAGGCAGTTCTTTTGAGCATGCTTGAGGGCAGGGCCCACGTTGTACATGCTTTTGTGTCCTTCCACAGTGCCTAGCAAAGCGCCTTGCGTGTCGTACGTACTCTGTGTGCTGAATGCATTGATGGACACGTGGCTGGGTGTTACTTTGAACAGTGGGTACACATGGCTTCTCTACTTTTTGGGGTATCCTGGAGAGTGAGGAGCTGGCTCAGACCCAGCCCCTGGGAGTGGGTGATTAGTTGTGGGTGTGGACCCTTTGGGGAACCCAGGAGGGCTCCCCTTTCAGTCTAGCCTCTTCCAACTGAATGCCCAGGGTCTAGATGGGTTTCCGCCCTCCCTCCCACATCAGGGGCTCTTATGTGGGGTTAGACGGAGGCAGAGTGGAGGGGTGGAAATACCAGCCTCCAGTGAACCCCGAGATTCCCCAGGTTTTCTTTTTTAATCTCTCTCTCTTTTAATGTCTTTTTGAAAGTGTACACTTCACTCCGCTGTATTTTGGTAAGGTCACATCTGTGCAGCCATCACCACAGTCAATCTTAGAACACTTTCCTCACCTCCAAAAGAAACCTTGGGCCCTTCATCTGTCACCATCCCATTCACCCATCCTCCCTGCCCCTAGTCAACCACGAATCTACTTTCTGTCTGTATAGATTTCCCTATTCTGTACATTTCCTATATGGGGGATCTTACAATACGTGCTCTTACGTGACTGGCTTCTTTCACTTAACGTTTTCAGGGTTCATCCACGTTGTAGCATGTGTCAGAACTTCATTCCTTCTTATGGCTAAATAATATTCTACGGTGTGGCTAGAGCACATTTGTTTTGTTTATCCGTTCATCAGTTGATGGACGTTTGGTTTGCTTCCGTCTTTAGACTTTATGAATAATGCTGCTGTGAACATTCGTGTACGTGTTTTGTACGGACACATGCTTTCAGTTCTTCGGGGTGTGTGCCTGGGAGTGGAATTGCTGGATCGTGTGGCAGCTCTAGGTTTAACCTTTTGAGGAGCAGTCAGGCTGTATCCCACAGTGGCCGGACCAATCCGCATTCCCACCAGCAGTGTATGAGGGTCCCAATTTCTCTGCTCCCCCAGGTTTTGACTCCATACCCAGCCCTACCCTAGTTTCTTTCCCTTGGAAGCTTCTACCGGCAAAATTCCTGTAGGTCTCGAGCAGGGGAGACTCCTAGGTCCTAAGCTCGGTGTCCCCAAGATTCTGGACAGGGCCGGGCCCAGGGGCGAGGGCTGGGAGAGGAGGAAGAAGGGGCGTGGGTTCCCTGGGTGGGGACTCCCAGAAGGCAGAGTCGAAGTTATTGGCAGATCGGAGAGCCTGGAAAGCGCTGTTTTCCGTAGGGCGGGACGCACAATTCCGGAAATGATTTTGGGTGGTGCTTGGACATTAATAAATGACATTAATTCACTCAGTGAGAAGGTGATTCTCTTTTCAATACTCTTTCAACTCTTCTGATTCCACCAGGGGGAAAATCTGAAGTTGGTGCAAACATCTTTCATGCCCTTTTAACTAAGAGCTGGTCCTTGGCTTGGCTCCTTTGGCAGACAACAGCATCATTCCAGAATTTGTGAACTTTTTCTTTTGGGAGTGGGGATCTATATTTTCACAATAAACTATTTATGGGAAGTGATGCTGATTTTCCATTTCCAGGGAGCCAAAATATTTCTTTTTAAAATATGTATATTTATGTGAGAAAGCAGGTTTATTTAAGGACACATTTGAAGTAAATTCCACAGCAGTGCAAAGATGGTGGAAGGCGAGGGACTGACGTTTGGAGAACCTTGTTCAGTAATCAGATAAGCTGTCAGGAAGTGGTGGGGTCCCCGGTCCTGGGCAGGTACAAATGGAAACTGGATGCTATAAAAATAATCCAGGTTGAAGCTGGGGACAGGGGTGGTACTAAGTGATCACACGTGCCTTCTGGCTGAGACTGAAGGGTTTTGCCATTCTCGCTGTGGTTGGACAATGTTGGTCCTGCAGACGCAGGGCCATGCAGCGGGAAGGTTGGGGTGTTTGGGGGCTGCCCCTCCAGCATGGCAACTTCACAGCCCCCTGGCATGCTGGTTGGGGAGATGCTGGTGATTCCAAAGCCACAAGGACAGTTCCCTAGCTCAGAAATACCACCCACGATGCTGGCAGCATCAACCCTGGTCTTGAGTATTTCCAGAGAGGAATCCCTTCCCATCAGCCCCCCAGAACTCCCAGTTAAGGGACACGAGCCTGCCTGTCTCTAGTTGGTGACTCTGTATAAGTTGGTACCTTGAGATGCTTGGGGTGGACCAAACATAAAGCATTAAATAAAAGAATCCTTTTCAAATTCCCTTTCAATCCTTCAAGGAGCGTTCTGTGCTAATACATCTTTAAAACTTCCCAAACACGTGTCACATCCTGTTTTAGCAAAGGGGGAGAAAGCCAGCCTTGGGCGCAGAGCTTTCTGCAGCCACAGCTTCTAGCTGGGGTTTAATAACGTCCGTTTGTTTTCATTGTGTTTCTTTTTCCCTGCAGCCTCTATGTATAGCAAGTGATGCTGATTTTCCACTTTAGTAGTGATATGTTTTCCTTTTATAAAAAGTGAAGTCTAAAAAGTGAGTAAGCTATGGGTAATACACCTGAAATGCCGAAGGTGGAGAAACGCCAACTTAGGTATAGCTGGGGATGGTGCCTGAAACACCCCCTAATTGTCCCCACACCCCAGACTGCCGGGTGTTTTTTTGCATTTCTTTCTCCCTTGGAGCCAGCCCCAGTGGTTTATTTCCACTTGGCCTCTCCCCTCCGAGAGTGGGGGCAGCGGATGGGAGGAGGACGCGTGGCTCTTGGGGAGGGGACAGGTCTGGGGTGGCGGCCCTGAGACACGCTCCTTGAGCCTGGCGGGGACTGGAGAGGGGCCCGGGGGCTGTGGGTTTGTGGGTGGCATCGCCTGCTGGATTTGGGTTCCCCGTGAGGCCGGCTCTGCCATGACATTGATGACAAGTAACTGGCACATGATGCTCATTAGGCAGATGCTGTTCTAAGCTCCTTTGCCCTTTCATCTCCCACCAGCCCTGGGAGGTGGGGTACCGTTGTCACCCCATTGGTGACGAGCTAGGCCCGAGTCTGATGTCTTTCTCCTCTTCTCCCCTCCGATCCCCCCTGCCTGCGATCACTCATGTGATGGGAGTCCTGGCCTTCTTGGGTCTGACCAAGCTGTGGGCTGGGATTCATGGTCCTTAATGTGCCGGCAAAATCCATCTACACAGACAATGGCTCTCGTCACTTATGAAGATGAAATGGCGATTAAAGCCGTCGTTGCAACTGACTCCTGGGGATTACTTGAAAGTCAGGAATGTAAGGTGCTTGTCGAAGGAACAAGCCATCCTAACCTAATGGGCATAAGGACGGGGAACACCCTGAGTTTGACACCTGCCTTGCCCCTGGCAACCTGGTCCAAATCGACCTCACCCCTGTGCTGACATGCTGCGTGCCTGCAGCTACATTGCCAACCTTCGCTGGGCTGGAGTGTGGGTTTGCTGGGTGATTTAATCACAGGGAGCTCCTGAATTGCTGGGTTCAGGCAACAGTCACTGGCAGATTGGCAGTTATTTGCTGTTCGGCAAACGCTGCTCAAAGTAGCAAACATGCATTGACTATTTGCTGAGCAACTTTGGCACTGGGGATATGGAGATGAGCAAGACGTGGTTTCTGCTCTTGAGGAGCTCTGAACCCAATAAAGCAGTGTTTCCTCTGTATCAGTCAGCTCTAGCTGTGTAACAAAACATCCAGGAATGTAATGACTTCCGGCAAAAAACATTTATTTAGTTCCTGATTCTGCAGGTGGCAGTTTGGGCTGGGCTCAGTTGGGCTCACTTGTGTGTCCTGGTCAGCTGGTGTGTTGACCGGGGGCTGGTTGGCCTGGGATGGCCATAGCTGGAAAACCTCATCCCTGCTCCGTGTGGCTTCCCAGCCCCCAGCAGGCCGGGCCAGGCTTGTTTGTGTGGTAGCCGGGCAGACCAGAGTGGAAGTGCATGAGACTTTTGGAGGCCTTTGCTCCAAATTGGCACAACATCAATTTTGTTGTCTTCTGCGGATCAAAACAAATCACCAGGGCAGCCCAGGTTCAGTGCATGGAGAAATAGACTTATCTCCTGATGGGAAGATTCAATTTGCTAAGATTTGGTTAAAATTGGGCTTATGGACACGAGGAGGATTGGTCTGTAACTTTCTTTTCTCATAATCGCTTTGTCTGGCTTTGGGATCAGGATAATGCCCATCTCACTGAATGAGTTGGGTTGTGCGTCCTCCTCTTCAATTTTCTGGAGGCGCTTTTGTAGAATGGCTGTTATTCTTCCTTAAATATTTGGTAGAACTCACCAGTGAAGCCATCTGGGAATGAAGTTTCCTTTGTAGGAAGGGACTCCAAGCCTTTGATAAACATTTCTCCCTTTTATTGCCAAACTTCTTGAAAGAATCCTCTAGTTCCAGTTCTTTACCCCTTATTAACCCTTTAACTCCTTGAAATCAGGTTCTTTCAGTCACTCCATCAACACATTTATTGCACACCATCTGTAAGCTTGGCCCCGCTCTAAGTGCTGGAAGTGGTGTGTGGTGCAAGACACAGCAGTGGGGGTGATACATAGTACACTAACAGACAACTACAGTGTAACACCGGGCAGTGAGGCGCTGGGAGGAGAAAAAAATAAAGAAGGGCTTTAGTTTATTTTAGTACAGTTGTGTTCTGGTTTGCTAATGCTGCCATTATGCAAAATACCAGACATGGATTGGCTTTTATAAAGGGGGTTATTTGGTTACAAAGTTACATTCTTAAGGTCATAAAAGTGTCCAGGATAAGGCATCAACAATCGGGCACCTTCACAGAAGAATGACCAACGGCATCTGGAACACCTCTGTTGTCTGGGAAGGCATGTGACTGGCGTCTTCTTCCTTTGCTCCCAGGTTGTGTTTCAAAATGGTGTTCTCCAAAATGTCTCTCTTAGCTGCAACGAGCATCCGGGCCTGTGTGGCTCTTTTTAAAGTACTCCAGTAAACTGATCAAGACCCATGCTGAATGGGCAGGGCCACACCTCCATGGAAATAATCTAATCAAGGGTATTACCCACAGTTGGGTGGGTCACATCTCCATGGAAACAGCCTAATCCAAAGATTCCAACCTAATCAACACTAATACGTCTGCCCCCACAAGACTGCATGAAAGAACATGGCATTTTGGAGGACACCCATTTTGCCAATGAGCTCACTGTCAAGCCTGAAGCCTTCCTTCTTTCCAGCCTCTCCTCTCAGCTACCGGGTCTCGCCATTTGCTCTCGGCTCTTTCCCCTCCTCTGCACCCTCCCCCTCTCTGTCTCCTTTGCTGCTTTTCTCCTCCATCGCCCCTCTCTCAACACTTCTACCCATGGCTTCATCTGCCATCCCCACCGCATGACACCTGGGCGTGTGTTCCTAGCTCCTGTATTCTCCGGAGTCGCATTTCCATCCATATTTCCGACTGCCCATTGCACGTTCCCACCGTTATGAACCAGGTATTTCCAAAACCAAATGGAATGTTTCCCTTGCTCTTCCTGCTCCAATCCCCAGCTCCTTGAGGGGAACCACATTCCCTCTGGCACATAAGCTACAGAACCCCCAGAATCCTCAGCCCACGGCTGAGTCCTCTTGATGCACTTCTCGAATAGCTCTGGACCCTCTCCTGTCTCCCCACCCCTCTTTCCAGGCTTTGTCGAGACACCTCATCATTTTCCACCGGGGCTGCCCCATCAGCTTTCCCAACTCCATTTCGCCTCCTTCTCATCCATCCTCCTGACTGTGGAATGTTTTCCTCCTAGAAGCAGATCTTATTACTTTCCTGTCTAAATGCCGTCCCCAGCTCCCCACCACCTCTGGGATGGCACTCAAACTCCGTAGTGTGGCTTCCAAGGGCCAGGATGCGTCTGTCCTGGAGAAGAGGTTCTGGCTCAATCAGTGCTGCACCCTGCCCAGCACACACCCTTCTCACCGTTGTTAATGCTTCTTTGCCTTGGAGCATCCCAGTCCCTTTGATTGTCACACCCTTTCCCCACATCTCTACCCAGCAAACCGCCTGTCCTTTGAGATCTGGCTCGAATGTCACCTCTTTGAAGCCGACCGAGATTGCTCCCACACCCAGGACAGGACTAGTTCCACCTTTCTCTGGATTCTCCTGGCACAAATGCCATCGTGCTATGTTTGATCTCTGCACGCTCATCTTTCATGTACCCAGCAGCTCCCAGGAGACTGGCAGTTTCTGTACAAATGCTCATGGCATGAATAATTGCCTTATTTTAAAAGAATGAGCAATCGGCTGGTAACTGGAAGGCTGGGGTATGGGCCCTGGTTCTGCCACCTGCTGACCAGATGATGTGAGCAAATCCTGTCACTGGAATTTTTCATCTACAAAGTGGATCGTGGTCATTGCCCCCTCCCTTACCTCGTTGGCAGGTGAAGCCGGGAGCACAGTCAGAGACTTTGTGTTCCCTGTTTCCCTTGTCCCTACTGTGCATCACAAAGTCCTTCCCAGGAAGCGGGTAACATGGAGCAGTGGCCAGCATCCGATGACACGTGCGGGCCTAGTATTTCTTAGAGACCTCCTGATCAGGCATTAAATTAACAGGACCCCAAAAGGGAGGAGAAATTCAGATTTAGGCTGGTCAACTGGGGGTTGCTGTGGTATCAGATCTGGCTTTTCCGAGCTGTGTGACCATGGGGAAGTTGCTTAACCTCTCTGGGCCATATTTCTTTACCTGAAAATGAGGCCAACTCTAGTACCTACATCATAGTGTTTTGTGATGGATAAATAGGTTAATACATATAAACAGCATGGAACAAGGCCTGAAGCACATGGGCACTCAGTACGTATTAGCTGTCTTTATGGTTGATGTTCTGGTTGGTGTTATGATTCCAGGTGATTGGAGGACCCAGGCTTTGCAGGCAGAATCCTCCTCAGCGGCTTCTGCCTGGAGCACTGCCAAATCCCAGTGTCTTGCCTGTCATCGTTTCCGGACAGAGCGCAGTGTTGGCTTTGTGCTCAGAAATCCCAGCCGTGGTAAGTGCAAAGCCGGGCGGCCAGGGTCGAGGCACTTCCTCCAGCCCAGAGCGGCTCAGATGCCACAGCAGGAGGCCGAGCTGACCTTGGCCTTCCTGAACCACAGGCCAAAGCCACTGCCCTCTTGGAGTGCTTTGGGCAGCGGGAGGGGCCTGGAGTCCGCCCAGGCCAGGGTGAGCTGCCCGCGCCGGGGCCAGCCTTGGGTCCCCCTGGCAGTGTGGCCTGGGCCACGGCTAGTCAGCCCCAGGGTTGGGCACCCAGAGGCTCCCTGACCTTTCCAGCGAGAGCTGCGGGTGGAACTGGGTTGGAACTGAACCTCAGACGTCAGACTGTATCAAAAGGCTCCACGCCCCGGGCTTTTCCTTTGGCCTACAATTCTGGGAAAAGGCTGGGAATTGGCGGTGGTTTAAATTGTAGGAAGAGCTCCTGAGGGTGGGGATGGAGCCGGGGTGGATGGAGCGGTCATCTTACCAGCACGTTCTCCCGCTGCGGGAAGCTGGCCGGGCTCTTGCTCTGTTCCTCTGCACCTAACGGAGGCTGTGCCAAGGTGGCTTCCTTTTGGCAACAGCAAGCAGGGGCTGGGGCTCCCAGTGGCGGAGACTGGTGGTTTTTAGGAAAGGGAGGAGAGAAGGGGACTCTTGAACTGCCTGTGGGCAGGTTCCCAGTCTGCTCTTCACCCACAAGGCCAAGAGAGCAATGTCCAGCCACCGAGGGCAGACCACGTGTTGCTTCTGTAGACGTCTGTGTCTTCCTTCAAGCCCAGGGCTAAAAGCAACACATTCACATGCGCAACACACACACGTGCACACACATGCACACACTCACACACTCACACGCACATACATATGCTTCAAGCCAGCGTTGGCCTGTGGCATAGCAGGGCGCGCCTCTGTAAGGATGTTGGATTGTGGCAGGGCCTGTGTTAGCAGAGGCCTGGGTGGGCACTTCTGGAGGTGCCAACCTTTGTCCTGCCACATCCGCTTTTAGAACTTGAAATTCACTGAGCCGCACACACTCCGTTCTGTGTGCAGAATTTCCATCTTCCCCCCTGCACTTCCCAGGCCTCGCCCGGTCCTCCTCTCTCCTTCCTCCTCCTCACCCCTACTCTGCGGTTCTGTTGCCAAACGGATGCTGTCCCTGGTGGCGGAAACCCACCTGCTGCTGCTTCTACCTCAGATATTGTGTCCTTCCTAGTTTTTTTTTAAAAAAACAGCTTCGATCTTAAGTTCTAATATTCTGTATTTTTAAAATTTTATGTGATTATTTTCGGGGTATTTTATAGAATGGGGAATGTGTTGGCCTTCAATGTGAAGATACCTACGATGCACTGAAATCAAGATTGGGGAGTCCAGGTAACCTGCTGTTACCCACGACTCCTCTGGGTTCCAGGGTGGAAAAGTTTCAGGGACGGCACCAATTTGGCAAACAGAGTTGAGTCCATTGGACTGTGTCTGAATGAATCCTTTTAGTAATCAAGGTAAAACTCTCTTTATCTGAAATCCGAACCAATCTCAAAAATAGATCAATAAAGACAACAAATGCTGCTTTGGTGTGGCCAGTGAGCTCCCAGGATTAGACATGCAGGAAATTGTATTTTTAGGACAACGGAAGCAGGGAGCATCCTTCTTAATCAGGCTCTCCCTTAATTAGCTCAGGCGTATCTCGACTTTTGCTAATGGCCCCACTGCAACGACGGCTGGCCTCACAAACCTCTCCTGCCTGGTACAAAGCTCGAGGGAAATCCAGCCAAAAGTTAAGGAAACACAGATGATTTCACGCTGCCTTGTGCCCTCGCGCCTGATTTTAATTAGGCTCCCGCTGTGTGGTTTTCATCAGGCTCTAAGAATGGGAGAGAGAGGCAAGGGTGGTAGAAAAATAGCCTGGATTTGGAATTGGAAAAGCAGGGTTTTGAGCCTCAGCTCTGCTGCTTGTTGTGTGAGCGCTGGCAGATCACCTGTAGCCTTTGTGGGCCTCCGTTTTCTCATCTGTATAATGGGGCTAATGATACCCCGTTCTGCCGGCTTCACAGGATTAAAACGAAGATCCAAAACAAGTGCTTTGTAAGCTGCTGCTTGAACTTCAATCATTACGAGTCTTGTTTTTATGTGGATTGACACCCCTGGGCTCCTGCTCCCCAGGGATGGGCTTCCCTCCCATGCGTCCTGTGGTCGTGCCGGAACCCTGGGCCCTGGCCACGGTTAGGAGTGAATTTGCTAGTCTCCCCTGGAGAATGCTGTGTGCTTGTCTTCCTTGTCCTCTTGACAGCGGCAGCTGCTGAGGCTGCAGATGGCAGAGGACAGAGGAGGGCAGAGTTGGTGTGAAGGGGCTGGCTGGCAAATGCACGCGCCATGATGGATGAGGCCAACCACAGGCTCGTCATCAAGGCCTTACATTTGCTTTGCATCTGGGGTTCCGCAAGAGAGGTCTTGGAATGAAGAAAATTTGGGAAACACTGAAGATATGTAGAAAGTAAATGGGGCCACAGAGAGAGAGAAAAAAAGGCAACTGGAAGTGCTAGGTTTTTCAAGAAAATAAAACACAATCATAGTATACTATCTGGCTCTGCAGCAAACAGTATTTACAGGGTCATAATGTAAATGACAATTACTGATCTAACTTTGGCAAAACTATTGAGATGAAGGGAGAGAGGAGATGGGGGAGGGGCAATGGTTGTGTCAGAAGGTAGTGTAAGTGCTCCCCTAGCAGGGAGTCAATAATATTTACAATAGATGAATCAGGAAACAATAGTCCATGAATGTTGCTTGGAAATAATGGCGATATCTACCAGAAAAAAATAACATGGACACTGAAAGTTAAAAATGATTGTCTCTGGGGAGCAGGACAGGGCTGAGGCAGGAGGCGGTGGCTTTTTGATCGTAATCCTTTTGGTACTATTTATTTTTATCATCGCATGTATTAGGTAGATCAAAACATATTTTTAAAAGAGAAGCTTTGCAAAACATAAAGACTTCGATTTCTAGACAGGAACTTGAGAAACTCATCTAGGTCTGTCTCCCACTTTTAGGCAGGTAAACGTCTAAACCCAGGTGGCCTTTTTTTTTTTTAATTAAGATTTATTCACACACAACACAATCATCCAAAGTATATAATCAATTGTTTACATTACCGTCATGTGGTTGTTCATTCATCACCCTGATCTGTTTTTTGAACATTTTCCTTGTACCAGAAAAAGTGATAATAAGAATAAAAAAAGAAGAGTAAAAAAAGAACACCCAAATCATCCCCCCCTCCTGCCCTATTTTTCCTTTAGTTTTTTGCCCCCATTTTTCTAGTCATCCATCCATACACTGGATAAAGGGAGTGTGATCCACAAGGTTTTCACAATCACACTGTCACCCCTTGTAAGCTACATTGTCATACAATCGTCTTCAAGATTCAGGGCTACCGGGTTGTAGTTTAGTAGTTTCAGATGTTTACTTCTAGCTATTCCAATTCATTAGAACCTAAAAAGGGTTATCTATATAGTGCATAAGAATGCTCATCAGAGTGACCTCTCGACTCCATTTGAAATCTCTCAGCCACTGAAACTTTATTTCGTTTCATCTCACATCCCCTGTTGGTCAAGAAGATGTTCTCAATCCCACGATGTTGGGTTCACATTCATCCCTGGGGGTCATATCCCACGTTGCCAGGGAAATTTATACCCTTGGGAGTCAGGTCCCACGTAGGGGGGAGGGCAGTGAGTTCATCCGCCAAGTTGGCTTAGCTAAAGAGAGAGGGCAGGTGGCCTTTTAGAACTTCCTGCTCAGCCCCTGAAGAAATTGTCAAAGGAAAAAGTTCGCATCACTCATTGTCCTCCTCTACAAAAGTTGTGCTTGGAAGCAGCAGAGGCATCTGGGAAGTTGTCGTTGACTATTGAAGATGGCCAGTTGCCCTGCCAGGCATCTAGTGAGGTGGAAAGGGTGCGCTGGGGTGGCTAGTCCTGGCCTGGCTCCTGCTTCGCTGTGGGATGGGGGCGAGTCAGGGCCCTTCCTGGCTTCGGTTCCCGCATCTGGACAATCAGGGCTTTGAGTTTTCCAAGGGCCTTGCAGTTTTGCATTTTTCGAACTGTAAAATGACAGCAAATTGCTTTCTGGGCACTGGGCATGGCAGGGAACAGAGGGGGAGCTAGACAATTAACAAGTGAACAAGCAAGATGCTTTCAGACAATGAAAGTGCTCCTAAGAAAACAAGCCAGAGGGATGGGACGGATAATGCTGGAGGGGGATGTGGTGACTTTCCATCCGCGTTCAAAGAAGAGATGGTGTTTGAGTTGGGACCTAGAAGGTGCGAGAGAGCCGCCCGGCTGAGGAGTGTGTCCCGGGGAACCCAGATGAGGCCTGTCCCCAAAGGGACCAAGCACCAAAGCCTGTGTGCACAACGTGTGGAGAGATGGCTCGGTATTAACTATTGCATTTTCTTTTTTGGACAGAAAAATAAGTTTCTGTGGATAGCAAGGATAAGTTCTGATGCCACCCTGGGTGGGGTGGGCCAGACTTCCTCCAGCATGCAAACCAGGTGGTTTGTTCCCCAGCATCTCCAGAGAGGGCCCACGGAGTAAAACAAGGGTGTGTGTTGTCGCGAGGTGACGGCATGGCTGGGACCAGCCCCGGGGAAGGCAGAGGCTGGTCTGTTTAGGCAGAATTAAACTTCCTGTGGAACTAAGGCATGTTGTTATGTCGAGGCCTTCTGAGGCCACCTAGGCTGGGCAAACGTGTTGGTCCAGTATTTAAAACCCTCTGAGGACTCGGAAGACCCTCCGAAGATCAAGGCTGATGAAGCACCAACTGTGCCCAGTATGCCTTGCAGTACCCACCATAAATTAAAACACATGTTTCCTTTGACCCAGCACGTCCACTTCTAGGAATCGGTCCTTCAGATACACTAGCACAGGTGTGCTAAGGAACAAATGCTGGAAAACCACCCACCAGCCCTCCATAGCGGATGAGTTGAGTAAATCGTGCACAGCCACGCAGCGGAATGCCACACAGCCGTTCCTAAGAATGAGATGGGCTCAAAAGGAATATTTAGGGATCTTATTGGGTGAGCAAAGCTAAGGTGGAAGATGGGGCTTAGACTTCTGGCCACAGGGGCTCCGGAGTCCTGTCCCCCACTGGGGTCCCTCCTGGGGCTCTGCAGTGAACAGACAACAGACACCCTTTCATTAGGAAGGAAGTTGTGGGGAAGGGAAAAGTGCTGCACTCTGGCCTCTTAATGGATGAACTCCACCAATCCAGAAAGCGGACAGTGGTGGCCCCACCAATCAGGAGCAAAGGAGTGAGTGAGGGGCGGGGCAAGAGGCCAAGAGGGTAACTCTGGTGCAGCTCCCTCCACGGGGAAACGTGAGGAGTGTGGAATAAGTGTTCCCTCCCTATCAGACATCCCTGGAGGGGTGCACTGAAACGAGAGGAGTGCCGGCCTCTAGGAAGGGTCCTGGGAGGCTGGCGTCCGAGATGGTGGTGCAGAGGGGGGACTTATTTTATAGAGAGATCCAGGAGTCCATGCTTACACGTGGTAAAGGTCACTTGCCCCCTCTACTTATGTATAATTTCCTCCAAAGCCTGGATCATCAGCCATGTCCTAGGTCCACATAAAGCTCTATAATTGATTTGCCCCATTTTGTTTTTTTGCTAGAGATCTGAATTCCAGATGTCATCATGGGAGATTATTAAGTAGGTGACACGTATTTTTCTACCCCCCCCCCCCTTTTTTTTTTTCTGGGCATCCAAGGGTCTCTGGACATCCTTGTTTGCCCACAGACCTTCTTCTTACACTGGACTCAAGACCTCACTTGACCTCCTGTAAAAGCTTTCCTCTGCAGCGGCTTTTTCCTGATGCCAGAAACTTCCAGCCCCTGATAATCCTTCGCCGGGGTTGAAGCAGTGCTTGCCAGACATCAGGCACTGGAGAACCATCCTTGGGACTTTTGCTAACACAGAGGACCACCTGTTCATCTATTTACATAATAGTTTTCTGAAATGACTCACGTTTAAAACTTCAATAAATTTATTCTAAAAGGATACCTCATGTCACTACTATAAATGGTATTTTTTCCTATAAAAAGAAAGAACTTGACAATAATAAAATCAAAACAAGATTATTAAGTTCTAGCTACACAGGCTGGCATGCCTAAAGCTCTGCTTTCTCTTTTTGTTTAAAAACAAAGTTGGCAAGTGTCGGAGACAGACTAGCAGCAAACTTTTTTGATGGACTCAACAGGATCGGAGTGGGGACCTTTTCACTATGTGATTCAGTGTTATTTGATGCCATATCAACACACCATCCAAAATCATGCCCTGTAATATTTGAATTGCAGGCCTTGGGCAAGAATGGATTAAAGCCTTGTTTTTTCTTTTCTAGAAAGCTTCGGTTATGTGACCATATGCATCTGTGTCATCTAAGCAGAACAATGTATGAAGCCCTTAGCTCCCTGGAATCATGGGCCTAGGAGGTTGGCATTTTGACCTTCCAGCTAATATAAAAGTAACATGGCATTCAGCGCGGCACACAAGCCTTTTTTGCAAGGGTCAGAAATGCATCTGTTTGGAGGCAGCATACGATGGCAGCTTAAGAATGACGCAGGCCCAGACAAAGGGGAATTTGTCCTTTTTGAAAAGAATGGGAAGAATCTCTAAGCCAGCGCACAGGGTTCTTCCAAGTGGTGACGCCCCGAATCGCAGCTGGGACCTCACAGGACTGAGCTGTGCAGCCGCAGAGCGCCTGGCTCCTTGTTAACGAGTCCCGGGTCTCAAGGAGTGGCCCCGGGTGAGCCCAAGAGTCTCAGGCATTACCCTGAGCACGCAGAGAAAAATGGGGTGAGAGTGGGCATGGTCAGAGGGCAGAGCTGGCAGAGAAAGGGTAGAGGGTTTGTGCAGGGCATGCCCACTGGAGGAGGAGGGAGGGTTAGAACCAGGAAAAAGGCTATGTGAAATGGGTTCACTCCAGAAATATCAAAGGATGCTCAAACTATCGGGGTGAAAGTCTGACGAGAGATAGGATCTTTTGTTCTCAAAATATCTCCTCCCAAAATTTACTTTTTTAATTACAAAGGAGAAATGTACAGTGGAGAAATCTGGCAGACTTGAACCAACTGATCCAAGTTGGCGTCATCCATAATGGGACAAACCAACTCCCTGAGCCTCTTGGTGTGATGGGCTGAGAAGGACAAAACACCACTTATGTAGTTCTGCCCAGAACGCCTAACCTGAATCCAATCACAGAGAAACATCAAACACAAAGTGTGGGCCAGTCTACAAAATAAATGGTCAACACTCTTCAATACAGGCATACCTCGTTCTACTGCGCTTTGCTTTATTGTGCTTTGCAGATATTCCTTTTTTTTTTTTTTACAAATTGAAGGTTTGTGGCAACCAGGCTTTGAGTAAGTCTGTCAGTGCTGTTTTCCCAATAGCATGTGCTCACTTTTTGTTTCTGTTTAACATTTTAATTAAGGTACATACATTGTTTTCTTAGACAAGATGCCATTGCACACTTAACAGACTATAGTATAGTGTAAACCTAACTTTTATATGCACTGGAAAACCAAAAAATTCACGTGGCTCACTTTATTGTGGTGATCTGGGTCCGAATCCACGATATCTCCAAGGTGTGCCTGTATTCTCACTGTCAGGAAAGTTAAGGAAGGGATCAGGAACCATTCCAGATTAAAGGAAACTGAAGAAATATGACAATAACATGTAACACATCATCTTGATTTTGATCCTGGACTGGAAAAAAATAGCTATAAAGGATATTATTGGGACAATTGGGGAAATTTGAATATGGAGCATAGATGAGATAATACGATTGTATCAATGTAAGAGAAGGACCTTGTTCTTCAGAAATTGACACTGAAGTATTTCAAGGTAAAGATAAATAGTAAAGGCAACTTGCTCTCAAATGGTTAAGAAGCAAGTATGGCGTGTGTGTGTTTATTTGGAGGAAGAGGGAGAAGGACTGTTAGAAAATAAAGTAAAATGAGTCCACTTAAAACTGGGGCTAAAACTTCATCTTCAGTAGCATAAACAAAGTCCAATTTGGACTGTGTTTTACAAAGTGAAACTAAAAATTAATTTTATTTTCTATAAAATTTCAGTAATATTAACCAGTCGCAAATCCTTGTTATATGAATCATGTTGGTTTTTGAAAGGTTGATGGTGTTCACTCTTCCAGCCAGAGTATTTGATATGACATCTTCACTTTATGTCTGAGTTTCATTTACCCAAGGTGATAGCCATGCTTGCAAAAATGCTCGTCCATTTTCCCAAGGGTCACTTTTAATCCTTTGATAGTCGAATCTTTCTTTCGAACCCGGTTTTTTGCTATTATCCATATTCATTTTTTACTTTTATTGCTAACTAGTCCAATTAGAAGAAGTCTTCAAGAGTTAATGCTTTCTGTGCCTTCTGAGCAGTTCTCCAAATCACTTTCATTGAATTGTTACAACCCTCAGTCTTTTGTAAGATTTCCAGTTGCCTCTTCCCGTATATTGGTCAGACTGTCCTGCCATGGTGAAAAATTTACCCTGAGATCCGAGTGGTTTCACATCCCAAAGGTTTATCACTGAATCACAGTATCTGTCTGTGGTGTTAGTTGTCAATGAATTCTGGCTGCACCATTCACGGCCATTTCATTAGGGGAATGCAGCAGGGAGAACTCATACCTGCCCTGGAGAGAACTCACACCTGCCTCACCCTGGAGAGAACTGGTAGTGCTGCTTCCAGCCCATTGGCTGGAATTGGTCACAAGGCCCCAACCTCACTGCAAGGGATGCTGGGAAACGCGGTCTTCCTGCGCAGATATGGGGAGATGAAGCAGCAGCCATCCGCCATCTGCATTTTGTGCTTGGGGATGTTATTTGATCGGGGAAAGATATTAAGAAGGGGGGGAGGGGTGTTTGAGTGGAGATTAATTTTATAAATGGTCAGATCATTCGGAAATATTTTTGCATCACGATCACTTTTGCTCCGTTACGGAACTGGGACTCTGATAACGAATCCTGAGGCAGTGAGCCTCCTCTGGGGCTATGAAATGTCCCACAACACACACTGATGGTGGGGGATCAGGAACACAGTTCAGCCTGTCAGAGCTGTTCCTTCTTGACCCAGTGAGATACTTTTCTGAATTAGGGATTTTAATTGGTCCTCGCCCCTCCTCCTTCCCAAGTAATATTTGGTGTCAATCCAACAACAAAGAGCTTCTGCATGCCAGACTTTCTCCAGCAAATTCTCCAAGCAGGGAATGATGAGAAAAGCTGTTTTCCATTTCCTGAACCTCCATTAGAAGTTGCTCTTCCTGAGATGCTTTGTCATGGACAAATTTTAATTTCTCTCTCTTTCACCCTCTTTAGAACATCTCTCCCTGGGCTCTACGAGTGACCATCGCCCTACCCTGCTCTGTGAAAATGTTGGTGCTCCTTGCATTCATCATAGTCTTCCACATTACCTCCGCGGCATTGCTTTTCGTCTCCACCATCGACAATGTAAGTTCCTTGGCCTTTTGACCATCTCAGAACTCCTGACTGCTTGAGTCATAGATGTTCGTTAGATTGAGAACTTGGTCAAGCTGATCCCGATGCCAGTTAGCCTCCATCCCAAGGCACACCCATCTCCCCAGCCAAGCGTGCGGACTCTTGGCCTAAGTGTGGGGGTTCTGGGGTGTCCCAGGTTTAGGTTTGGATGGGCAAGTCCTGGAGAGCAGGGGCCTCTCTCTTCTCATCCGCGTCCCCAGCAGATCCTGGTGTAGTGCTGTGGCCAGTGGTGGCCCTGTGAGGATGTTGTTGGAATTCATTCCCCCCCCCAGAGCAGAGCTCTCAGCCTTGGCACTGTTGACATCTGGGCCAGATCATTCTTTCTGGTGGGGCCGTCCTGTGTACTGTAGGATGTTTAGCAGCATCCCAGGCCTCCACCCCCTCAATGCCTGTAGCACCCCCAGTTGACAAACAAAAATGTCTCCAGACTTTGCCAAATATCTCCTGGGGGGCAAATTCACCCCCGAGTGAGGACCTCTGACTCCCGCCCCCAGTATCTTCTTACTGGCCGGAATCCCCTGTTGCTAGCCCATCTGGCCCCACCCTCCCAAGCAGAATTCAAGCTTGGAACTTTCCAGATCCTTTCCTTGTACCCTCCCCATGAAAAATTTAACTCTTTCCTTTAGTATTCAGCTCCGGGCTATACAGCAGGAATGTATTTGATAAATCACACATTGGCCTGGATTCATGTCCCTCCTGGCAGCAATAGGGGTCTGCTGTGGTCCGTCCCCTGATCCAAAGTCCTGACTTACATCCTGATCAGTTCAGAAGGCTGAGACATTTGGGGCAGAAAATCTGTGCTATCCAAACGCCCTCCAACTCCGGCTCCTTGGGGGATGCCCACTGATTAATCATCGTGACAGTAATAACGTAAACAATGACCCACCTTGTGCGTGGCGCTTACTGTGGCCAAGGCCATGCTAAGCCCTTTAATGTTCATCGTCTCGTTTTATCCTTGCCCCAGGTGTACGGGGAGGTCCTCTCGTTGCACCATCTCACAGCCTCGGGGAAGTTAGCATGCTCGCTGGGGGATGCACGGGATTTGAAGAGACGGGATTTGAACGTTCCAGAGGTTGCCAGGTCCCACAGCGGGAGATGAGTGCAGCCCTCAGGTTCAGGTTCCGGGAGGTTCCTGTAGAGCTGTGGGTCTTGATGAGGCTGTAGGTCAGACTGTTTGGACCCTCCCACCCAAAGGGCCCACACTCAATGAACTAAATGGTTTTGCAGGTTCTTTTAGAGTCTCCTTTACCAAATGGTTGCAGCTAGTCCTTTGGGGTCCTGAAAAGATGCCAGACTTGGTGAAAGGGACGGGCAGCCGTTAGGCGGCAGAAAAGCCACGGCATCAGGTGGTCCTGCCAAGCACCCTTGGGCACCCACATCATCAGGGCACTTGCCAAGAGGATGTGGGTGAGCACTTCTGCCCATCGCTGAATTGCAGGGCGTGTCCTGGGCCTTGTGACTGGGAGTCCTCGGAGCTCAGCGAGCACCTGGTGACTGAATGGGTGGGTGGGGGGTGCCCCGGGCTGCAGGGAGGCAGCCCAGAGCCTCAGTGGTCACCAGGACATGGATTCCAGCCTTTGGGAGTGGGGAGCAGCCTGAGTCCAGAGGGGAACTGGAGCATTTGGACTGGAAGTCGGGGTGTCCTGTTTGGGCATTCTCTCCACGGCAAGCTTCATCTTTCTGATGCCCCATTCCTGCTGCCCGTTATGGTTCTTGGGGAATTTACCACCATCGACTCTTACCGCCGCCAGTTGAGCCTCCTCCGTTTTCCGAGGCTCTGCGAGGGCAGGGCCATCTCTTACTCTTCAGCAGACTGGCTTGGAGCTTGTTAGAATGCAGAGTGTCAGGCCGGCCCCAGACCTCCCGAATCAGACTCTGCATTTTAACAAGGTCCCCGGCGAGCCCAGGCTCCTCTGCAGTTTGAGAAGCCCTGGGGCTGAACATTGACCACCCGTGCCTCACCCCTAGTTGGCAGTCCATGTTCCCATAACGAGCAGCTTTTCCCTTGTGTTCTAGGCCTGGTGGGTAGGAGAAGTGTCTTTTGGGGACATCTGGAGAGTATGCTCCAGCAGCATGAATTGTACCGAAATCAGTGATGCCACCTATCAAGGTGAGTGTGACTGAGTGAAGCTGGGATCGAGAAGCTTCCCGTCTTCGCCCCCAGCCTACCAGGTGGGCTGTCTGACTCGGCACGGTGCAGGCTGGAGCAGGGGGCAAGCCGGAGACGGGGGGGCTCTGGGGGAGCCAGAGGCAGGGTAGGCACTGCCTCCAGCCGTGGTGGGCCCTGCCCCTCTCTCATTCTTGGCAAAGAAGAGCGTCTGTTCCTCACCCTTTCTACAGATTCAGCTTCTTCTAGAATTTTCTCCCCCCTCCTCTTTGATCCAAGCCTTGCCTGGAAGGAGATGCAGAGACAGACACTCTGGTCATTTCCCACCCCCATCTTGGCCCCTTACTGAGGCTGGAGCCACCGGGCTGGGCTCTGCTCCCTTTCTGAGCCCTGTCACCTCTGACGGGCCATTTAAGCTCGCAGAATCTCAGTTCCCTGAGCTGTAAAATGGAGGCAATGATGACTCCACTCACAGAGCTGAAGCGGGTGACAGGGCTTGGTAAACACGGAAAATCCTCCTTGAAAGCATGCTGACTGCTCTCGAGCATTGTGAGGTGGGGGTTCTGTTTTCCATGAAAGGAGTTGCAGGTGTCATAGACCCCGTGGAAGGGGGCCTGATAAAATACAGGATGCACAGTTAAATTTGAATATTTGTGGGTTTTTTTTTCCCTGCCAAATCTGACAACCTATTTGGGGAATAAGAGACCCTTCTCACCAGGTCCTGAAGTCTCACCTGCACTCAGAACAATATCAGTATTAATAAAGCATGCAAACTGCCAATAGACGACACCATTGACCGCAGGCTTGCAGCTGGCACTGGGCTAAGTAAACCCTTTATACACGTGATCTCGGAGCCCGGTCCAGCAGGGACTGTTAGCCCCGTTTTAAGATGGGGAAACAGGCACCCAAAGTCACCTAGCCTGGAGCAAATATTGGAGCCAGGATTCTGGTCTGGATGGGATCAGCCCCCAAGCCTGCAGTGGCTCCCACCTCCCCTCCCGGCTCTGTGTACTTGCCAGGGTAGCCTGTCCTTGACCTTGGGAACTGCCAGTCTTCTCCATGCTCTGCAAGCCCCACCTGCCGGGTCAGCTGGGAGAGCTTGCTTTGCTTCCTGGCAGTTTCTTCAAGCCTCTCTCACTTGGGTTCCACACCCCACACGTGCCACTATTTATTGACCCGTGATTTTTCTTTTTAAAATAGGCTTGGCAAACTAACGGGCCACATTCAGCCGAGGCCTGCGTTTGTATGGCTCATGAGCAAAGAGAGGTTCTTACATTTTAAAAGGATTATAAAAGCAAAACAAAACAACAGACTGTAGGCTCACAAAGCCTAAAATTTTGCTTCAATTTTTATTTATTTTTATCAAGGTAAAATTCATATATCATAAAATTATGCATTTTAAATCACATAATTCCGTGGTATTTCGTACATTCCTACAGTGTTGTACAACCACCACCTCTACCTAGTTCTAAAACATTTTTATCACCCCTAACTCCCAGGAACCTCAAACCCATTAGTGGCCACTCCCCTTTCCTTTCCCAGCCCCCCAGTCCCTGGACACCACAAATTGGCTTTTGGGTTCTATAGATTTGCCTGTTCTAGAGAGTTCATTAAGTGGAATCACACAGTGTGGCTTTTTGCATCTGGCTTCTTTCACTTGGCATCATGATTCGAGAGTCATCCACACTGTAGAGGGCATCAGCGTAAAAGTTTGCCAACCCCTACTTTAAAACAGCTCACATTTCCCCTATGTAAATTTATTTCAAAGGGAACTATATCTCCCTGCCATAATCAGTGAGCTGGTATGACTTGCTCTAAAAGAAGGAAAACTTGAAAAAGAAATACTACCCTGAAAACCAAATGATGTGAGTAAATTCTAGCCGGACACGCCTGCCTCCCAAAGGCTTATTGCTGGTTCCCACCTTGCTAAAGTCCAGCAATCCCAAAACGGATGTTAGCAGGCGGGATAGAAGTGCTGAAGCACTGAGTGGAGAGCACCTCCTTGAGGTCGTTAAAGAATTTAAGGAAGTGCAAGTGAACATCCCCCTCATGAAGTGACTTTGTTGTTTGGTGCCCTCATTGGTTGCCACCTAAACTAATAGCTTGTGTCACATCCCACACACTCCTCAACTGCCAGAAACTCTTCTAAAAAAAAGGATCCATCTTTCCCCCCTAAAACCGTGTTTCCCATATTTGCCCCATCATCCAAGTCTCCTGGGGTCCTTGCTAAAATAGCCGCTTCCTGGCGCTCACCCCAGAGCGAGTGCATCAGAACCTTTTGGGAGAGGCCCAGGAATCTGTATTCTTAACAAGCCCCAGGTGATCCCTGGGCTCAGGCCCGTTTGGGAAGCACTGCTGTAAGCCAGCGGGTCCCATCCCGGGCTGCATGTTGGAAGCTTTAAAAACCACTGGTGTTCATTCCCACGCCAGAGATTCTGATTTTATTTTGCCTGGATGCAGACTGGCAGGATTTTTTTCTTTTTTTCTGGAGCTATAATCTCCATACAAGAAAACATACACTTCTTAAGCTCAGTGAGCTTTGACAATTGCTTTCACCATGTGTATCGGAAACAAGATGGAACATTCCCACCACCCCCTCTCCCCAGGGAAACCACTTTCTGACCTCTGTCCCCCCAGCTTACTTTTGCCTGTTCTTGGACTTCACATCAGTGAAGTAGCCCACGAGGTGTGTGTGTTTGTGTGTGGAGAGCTCTGGCTTCTTTCACTCACGGTAAGGAGTGGCGTGGGGCAGGGGGAGAGGGTTGGTGGCCCCAGGTGATGTGCATGTGCTATCAGAATGCTCTCAGCATTTCCTTACGTACTTCCAAATTACACGTCCCTCTGGTTTCAGGCAAAATGGCAAAAACCTAAGAAAGAAAAAAGGTACAAAGCTTTGTCCGTAGGCTTCCTCTGCAGCTTGGGGCACCACACCTCCCCCCACCTTTGACAAACAACCAACACCTGCCCAGGACTCGCTCTCTCCCACGACCCTTTAAAGACCTTCCCTAGATGAATTTGGGTCACTTTCCCAACCCGGTGAGGGGGGAACTATTAGTCTCCCCATTTTGCAGATTTGGAAACTGCAGCGTGGGGGCAAGTGGCTCCACAGCCTGCGGCTGCCCACCTGGCTGCACCTTCTCCATGCAGCTTCAGCTGCGTCCTGCTCCCCACGCAGCACCCACCCCCGGAGACTGCCTCCTTGCTCCAAACTTCTCTGTACTGAGCCCTGAACCCTCACGCCCCAGCCAGCCCCGGTGTCAAGATCTGATCTGTTAAGATCTGTTAAAGCTGATCCGAACAAAAGTAACACACCTGCTCCTTTCCTAAGCGGAGCTCCTGGGGATAAGCCTGTTAGATCTAGCACCGCATGGTCCGCAGAGCGCTTTCTGATCCATGCGTGACCTCGCTGCCTCGCGCAGCCCCAGGAAGAGTGCAGATGGTGGCACTGGCTCTGTTTCCCAGATAAGGAAGCCGAGGATGCTCCAGTCAAGTGCGCGATGTTGCCTAGAGGGAGGGAGGGTCTGGAAGGCTCCTCGGCCGCCCTGGGTCAGTCCCTTGGGCTTTGGCCGCCGGTCACCCCCACGTGGACTGTAGACCCCGGGGGCCCGGCAGGCCCGCGCCCTCAGCCGCACGCCCTCGCCCTTCCCCGCAGGTTTCTCCACGCTGCAGGCCGTCCAGGCCTTCATGATCCTCGCCACCACCCTCTGCTGCATCGCCTTCCTCATCTTCATCCTCCAGCTGTTCTGCCTCGAGCAAGGGGAGAGGTTTGTGCTGACCTCCATGGTCCAGCTCCTGTCGTGTAAGTAAACGAGGGGCTCCCGGACGAGCGCTCCGTTGGGGGACGGCAGGTGAGCCCTGGGGAAGGAGGTGTTGGCCGCTAGGACCTGGGAACGAGTTTGGATTTCCTTAGCGGGTCAGGGATGGTGTCCCCGAAGACTCGGTGCCTGGCTGGGGTCGGTGGGGCAGGTAGGAGCTGTCTTCGCAACGAGGGGTGGGAAGGGGGCTCCGGGCAGAGGGTGGCTGGAGGGTAGAGGTGGGGGAGCGTGGCCGGAGCTGGGGAGGGAGAGGCCGGTGGGGCCAGACCCCGTCTGGTCTTGTAGCCAGGGAAAGGATCTGGGGTCTTTGTCCAAAGCCAGCGGGAAGCCACCGGCAGGTTTTAGGCTGGGAAGGGCTGAAGTCCCACTTTGGGCCAGGTGTGCACAGTCTGCTGGAGATGAAACACAGCGCCAATCCTAGAGGAGTTTAAAGAAAAAAGATGTCTTGGGCCACTTTTTTCTGCTTATGAATTTTAGAAAGGCTGAAACTGGATGAAGATGACTTAGGATACAATATGATCTTTTTTCTTTTTCTTTTTTTTTTTTCTTTTTTGGTCTTTCAGTAAGGATTTAAAACTTTCTGATGACAAAATCTTAGAAGCCTCTTCCATGGCTTTCATTTGGGTAATGGGTAGCTTGTTGGGCACCTGTAGCTGGGCTACGTCTTACTCTAACTACCACCTTGTCCCAGCTTTCTACCCCCACCCGGCCACCCCCCAGGCTCCACTGGAGTTGAGTCCCAACCTGCCATGGTCTGGGCACGTCAGCAGCGCTCGAGGGTGTGACCGGCTCATCCTGGTTTGCCCAGGACTGTCCCAGTTTTAAAACTGAAAGGCCCATATCCCAGGAACCCCCTCAGTCCTGGGCAAACTGGGACAGCTGGTCACCTCCAGCTCCGCTGCAAGGCCTGGGCACCCCATATAGAGAGTAGCCCTAACCGCTGGGTGATTTTTAATTTGTTCTTGCGGAGAATTCAGTGAGGTAGCGGGGAGGTGTGTGCTCTCCACCCTTCCTTTACTTTCTGGGTATCAACATGTTGGAGGCATGGACACCCCACTACTTACCCCCAAAGGCATGTGAATCCTTTTACTTTAACGTGCAGGGAGGGGAGTTGGCAGCCACCAATGGAAATTTATTTTCTGTCACTGTCTCCATTTACCCACTCATCTGTAAGGCAATATAGTCAGAACCCACTACCCAGCCTATGTAGGACAGTTCCCCTTATTTGGATAAAAGGGTATCTCCTTTCCCTTCTCTAACATCTCCTTCTCCCCAACTCTTTTCACCATTTTCTCCTGCTGCCCCACACTTGCAGAGTGTTTAGGTGCCATACCCTCCAGGGATTTTCAGGCGCAAACAACAGATACTCTTAACGGACGTAAGAGATGGGTTCTGGGGTAGCTCACACGCATTAAAGGAAAGCTGAAGGACCAGGTCTTGGAAAGAGGATTCCCGCAGTCGCTGCTCCAGGGAGACACTGTTGGAATCCAGGAGCTCTAACAGTGTCACTTTGCCCTAGATTCAGATGTCTAAGAATACGCGTGTGGCAGAGAGGGTCTTATGCACCCAGCCCCTGGCCAGTCCCTTTAAAACTGTCTGAGTGGGATGGGGTTGGCCCCCTCGGGAGAATTAGGGCACCTGACTTCATCCAATCTCATACAAATGTCTGTGAATTTCAGATCTGCAAGTGTTTTAATTAGGACATTTTTTTTTACTGCAAGTAGCAGAAAATCCAATTAACAATGACTTCAGCCATAAAGATTTTTCTTTTTAACATAACAAGCATTCTGGAGGTGGAAGGCACCAGAGTTGCTTTGGCAGCTCAGCAGCATCATCGAGAACCCCTGTTCCTTCCAGCCTTCTATTCTAACATCTTCAAGGTGTCGGTAACACATGCCCTCAAAAAGGCTGCTGCAGCTCCAAACATTCCATCCTAACACGACAGTATCTAAAGAAATAAGCAAGTGAAAGAATGCACAGCAGCAAAAAAAAAAATGCTTTCTCATCCCTCATTTCTCTCCATTTGGCAAGGAATAAAATTTTTCATGGAAGAATTTTCTGTGGCCGGAACTGGGACACATACAGTTCCATAAATCGTAACATGCAAAGAGGAATGGGATAGCCAGGGTTGGCTTAGATCAGGGGTTGGCAGATATAGCCTGCCAGCTGTTTTCGTAAATAGAATTTTACTGGCACACGGCCATGCCATTTGTTTATATATTGGCAGTGGCTGCTTTTACGCTGCAATGGCAGAGTCGAGTCGTGGTGGCAGAGTCGAGTCATGGTGGCGCACTGGGCCAAAAATATTTTCTATCTGACCCTTTGCCGAAACAGTCTGACCCGTTGTGAGGTCCCTCGGGGCTGGGTGAGTGATGCCCAAACCAAATTGGATTCAGCTCTCAGGGCTGAGGAGAAGAGCAACATTCTGCCACAGAATATGATTGCACTTTCTCTTAAAGACTAAAGTAAATACCTGATAAGAGTAAACATTAAGCTTGTCCTCGACTCAGGTCACGTGCCTGTGGTGTGCCGTGGCCCGTGAGTTATTTGTGCCCTTGCTTTCTCTCCCCAGGCCTGTGTGTCATGATCGCGGCCTCCATCTACACGGACCGGCGCCAGGACCTTCACGACAGCAACTGGGAGCTGTACACCTGGGATGGCGGCTACGGCTACGCCTTCATCCTGGCTTGGGTGGCCTTCGCCTTCACCCTCATCAGTGGCCTCATGTATCTAATACTGAGGAAGCGCAAATAAAACCCCGCAAGCCAGGTGCTTTCACCACAGTCCAGAATCCACATTCAAATAACCGTTTTGTATATAATAATTTTTTTGGTGTTTTTTTCTAGCAAACATATTGTTTCCTTTAAAAGCCAAAAAAGTAAAAAGAAAAGAAGAGAAGAGTTTTTGCATTCTTGAGATCAGAGAATAGACTCTGGAGGCTGGTTCCGAACTCCCTTCCCGCTGAACGTTCCATCAAGGCAAAGCCACAGAAATCCAGTTGATCAGCAGGAGGTTTCTTAGCCATGGGGATGTGACGAGAGACTAAGAACGCCAATCGGGGACACAATCCCCCAGGTCTCGGCCGGGCCACGCCCCTCCTCACCCCAGCTTCCCTCTCCTGAGCTCTCTGTCCGTGGTGGGAAGTGGGGTGAGGAGAGGTCTGGGTGATGGGTGAAGCCTGCTCAGATGTTAGCCCAGGTTCCCTGTGAGAACTGGGTGAAGCCCCCTGTGTTCTGCCGTCTCCAAACCACAGTCGCAGCCCTCGCGTGATGCCCCAGACACAGATGGAAAAAGTGCCACCCAAATTTGCTGACCTAGTTGCCTGCCTGCCAGCTGGGGATCAGATTTAAGCTTATCCCAACACAGAGTCTCAAAATGTGACCCCCACAGCAGCTTTTAAAATGCAGGCCCTTGGGTGCATCTGAATCCGAGTCTTCGGGCAGGGCCTGGGAATCTGCCTTTCTAACAAGCCGCGGGTGATGCTTAGGGGCGAGAAATTGGGGGACCCCAGTCCCGGGGCCAGGGGAGCAGAGCTGCCTCACGAACCTCACAGGTCACATTACATGGAGATGAGAAGTGGGTCCGGACCCCACCACGGGTCAACACCGTGGCCTCCATCAGCTCTTGATTCTTCACTCTCTTCCACAGCTGCTGATGTCTGGGCCACCCCAACTCCAGTCCCTGCCATGCACCCCAATGGCCAGGCACCCTGGCAGGGGCAGCCCCTTCCCACCCTAACTCGGAAGACCTCTGCCCTCTTACTGCCCTGCACGCTAAGGCTGGCTGACTTCCAGTAACCCCTCTCTCTGGAGCCTCAGGGGACCCATCCACCATTCGCTCATTCATTTGTCAACATAAATTATTGAGTGCTTGCTGCGTGTCTCTCTCCTCATGGGGGTCATGGCCCTAGTGGAGGAGACAGACTACAAACTGCAAATAATTTACAGGCTGCAGAGAACACAACCAAGGATTCAAATTAGAGGCCCGTAGGGTGGGAGGGAACCTGCTCTGTGTGTGCCTATGTTTAAATGTTCCTGGAGGCATTTAGATCCGTTAAATACAGCGCTATTCAGCTCTTGCAGGTGGCATTTATTGGGCAGTACCCATCTGCTTTACACCTGAAGAACCCTTACTTCCAGGAGGGTTCCACGGTCTTGACAGCAAACAAAGCCGCAAGACCATCCCATGGAGCCGTGGTTCTGAAACTTAAGTGGGCACAAGTGCCCTTCGGAAGAATCCGACTCAGCAGGGCCTGGGCAAAGCCTGGGAACATGAACGGGCACCCCAGCCAATTCCAGGACTCTACTGAGAAATACGGCTTCGGGGAGTTGGTCTTTAGGTATGAAAGCCCTATTAGGTGTGTGGCAAAGCGGGTGACCCCGGAAAATGCCCCATGGAGGCAGCTCTCGGCACCTCGCCGCCTTTTCCCACTTGTGTTGCGCGTGCTGCTGGGAGGTGTGTGTGTGTCCGCGTGTGCTCTGTCCCCCTCTCGGCCCTGGTGCCCTTTGCATGCTGGTGCACTTGACCTTCTGCTAAGTGGATCGATGAATTGCCATCAGCCCGGTTCCGGCAGAACGAGGAAGACATCTGGCTTGAGCAGTTTTAGGACCACCAAGGACACATTTTTAATGCAGAATTGGGTTTTCTCTTTCTTCTTCATCCACCTGCTCATTCATTCATTCATTCATCATTTTCAACAAATAGTCCTGAAAGCTTACTCTGTTCTGGGTGTGGTGTACTCTGCTCCAGGCGTGGCGTGAGGCTCTGAAAATACAGGGGTGGGCAGTCCAGAGAGCCCTCCTGCCCTGGGGGATGTGCAGCCTCTGAGGCGGGACCCCTCCTCTGGAGAGGCAGCCAGTGACGGGGGGCAGAGGCAGGACAAACGCACCGCCTGGACAGAACACTGTCACTCGCTGGGGTTGGCAGGATTCTGCCTGAGCCTCATGGGGGAAGCTGGGGCTCAAGAGCCCCCAAGCTTTCTACCCAGGTGGCTTTTCTATACTTTTCCAGGAGTCACAATGGAAACAAAGACAAACAAAAAGTCCCTTAGAACCAGAGGTCTGGAAAGCCAAACCTCCAAGCAATGCATGAATTCCTTTCACAAATACCCAAACATTTTCTGTTGCAGACAGTTTGAAATTACCCAGTGGCTTTTCCTGGCTGGTTGCCACATGTATTTGGGAAGTGGAGTAAAAGGCAACAGCATCTGGGAAGAAATATCTAAGCCTTCTCACTTGTAGGAAGGATCAGCCCTTACTTGATGCTTATTATCAGATATTCAAGAACAACAACAACAAAAATTAGCTGAGACACCCAAGAAGGAAATATTAGGACCAACCATATTATTTTACTCTGGTAACAACTGTATTTGGAGGAACTGTAGTTTGCGCATTTTAGGACATTTTTATAAAGAAGTACTGTAATTCTTTTGTGAAAGGGCCACGTAACGGAGATAGGCTAGACTGACGCGTTTGGTTATTGGCATTAAAATGGCATTGGGTCTCTTCAAATGGGTTTGGAGAATGCTCTGTGTGAATTATGTATATACACATACCTGAATACAGGACAAATGCAGACCTCCCCCATTCCTACACTGTGTCACCGGTCACTTACCTGTGTACACTTCCCTAGGTCTTAGGAGGCTCTGTATTAACTGATCATGAAGAAACCCAGAACCCCCGGCCTGTCATAAACACACTAAACCCCAGATCCTAGATGGACGCTGTATCATAGTTTACAACCTGCCTGCGTGGGGAATTACTAAACTTGCTAATAGTATAAAGGTCACTTACGATATAGAAATTGTACAATTTTGTATATTGGGAGGCAGTGGTGATGGGGAAAGACTTGGGAAAGGCCTAGAAGTTAAATCTGAATCTTGGTTTGGGGACTAATGTGATTTCAGAGTAGTTAGATTCTTTTTACTTAATGTGCTTTTAAAATAGTCCATTTTTTATGTTTTGTATAATCAGAAACTGTACATGAAAAATAAAGTTGAAAAGCAAATTGCCTGGAGAAACAGACTGTAATGTTCCCAGTGTGATACCATCTAGGGTCAGTGCCGGCAAGCAGGGGGAGAACACACTGGGTGGCAGGGGCCACTCGGATTTCTGAGGAGGACACAGCAAACACCTGATGAGTGACAAATCGCCATAGGACTGTCCCTCTGTTTCCTTAACACCAGCTTCACGGACGACCAGCCCACGCGTCACACAGGACCCCATGCTGCGGAGGCCCCACGCCTGCCGGGGGGATCTGCTGGTGCCGACGTGAAACTTTTCATATTTGAACAAGCCGCCCCATGTTTTCATTTTGCACTGGGCCCCGCAAACTATGGAGCCACTCCTGTTCTTCCGTTTGTGGTTAATAAAGACTCTGCTTTAAAGGGTGGGATGATGATGAAAATCAGACTGTCTATAGCACACTCTGCTGAAAAATGAAATTGGGGGTGGTGGAGAGGAAAAGATCTTTGGTTTTTGACCAAGAAATGCCAAAAACAGTAAAAGCTGTCTGTTTCGGAACCACACTTCTTGCTTCTACACTGGGGTTGCAAACTAAAACCTCCAGGGGACCAATATCGTATTTCTGTTTCTAGTTTTATTTTTGTCCATGTGGCAGGTGGATGGTGGTCACCCCAGAGAAGTCAGTTTTACATTCCTTCCATTCAGGAACTCAGCCTGTCATTCATCCAACAAATATCCGTTCCAGCTATGGCACAGGCTGTGCTCCTTGTTGGGTACATCATGATAAACTCAGTCTCTGCCGGATCTAGACTATTCTAGTCCCAGTTTCAACTTTCCAGGAGTTAAATTCTGATTGGTCTATCTTGGGTCATGGACCCATTCATTGTTGCTCCAATAACTTGACTGGAGTAAGGGGGATGTCAAATTATATAAACATAGATAGCAGAGGGCTGAATCCTGTGGAAGTTTGCACAAAAAGGGGCCGGGAAGACACTCCAAATGGGAGATCTCTTGGTCTAATACAAGAGTTGGCAAACTAGGGCCCATGGGCCAAGACTAGCCTGCCACTTGTTTTCGTTTGGCCTATGCACTAAAAATGATTTTTACATTTTTCAATGGTTGGGGAAAAAATGAGAAGAATAATAATACTTTGTGACACGTAAGAATTATATGAAATCCAAATTTCAGTGTCCATAAATAAAGGTTTACTGGAACACAGTCACAGCCCTTTGTTTACGTATCATTTATGGTCACCTTCACGCTGCAACGACAGAGTTGCGACTGAAGTCCTACAGCCTGCAAAGCCTGAAATATTTGCTCTCTGGCCCTTTGCAGAAGACGTCTGCCAACTCCTGGTCTAATCAAACAAGAATGGACTTGGCTTTTCCTGTTTCTCTTTCAGGAATGAGAAGAACTTTCCCAGAAGATCTTTAGCAAACTCTTCTGATGTCTTATTGGCCACATTTTCTTCTTTAACCCCATCACTGGCACAGATCATGAAATGACCATGATTAGCATTGATCTCTAAGCATCCTCTCCGAGGGGCAGATCTCCAAACCACACTCCTGGAAAGAAGAGGGGACTGACTGCTGGGGAGGCAACCCATGGTGTCGGCTACAGTCCATCCCTTTGCCCAGCACCCACACACAACTTTAGTTCCATATTTACACTTTAAAATTCTTTTTGGACATTCAGGAAAAGAACTAACCCCTTTCCTGGAAGGACACAGCCCTGAGTCTCAACCAGTTATCACTTCCAGCTCCCAGAGCAGGGTCTCTGGTGAGTGGCTCCTCACAGCCCAGTGACCCATGGCTGAATGTTAATCCATCCACTCCCAAATGTAGCCAATACATAAGGGGGGATAGGGAACGCTCCCTTTTGGAATAAAGATGAGCAGAATGAATAACAGTGCCCAGTGGCCACTGCTAATGCCCAGATTCTCTGCTTTTTTTGTGAAAACCGAGGACTCCTTCCATGGTGGAGGAAGGAGGTCCATGGCTGGTTAACCCATGGCCCCCGGCTCTGCAGTGGGATGACCTCCTTGTCCACCATTCTCCATGGCCTAAGATGGGCAGGGAGGAGGCTGAGTGCCGCAGGGCTACCTCAGGCTTGGGAAGTCGCGGGCCAATCTCAGTCACAGATGGGTTTTCTTTGGCCTTGCAAGGCCAAGCCAGCCAAAGATCTTGTCTGGATGTAATTTTTGAGCCTACGAATTTGTCTCCTAGCCCCATGCCTCCATGCTCTGCTGCAGCCTTGTGCAGGAACTTGAGGCCTTCCTCTCTGAGGCATCTCCCTAGGCTGGTTGCTCTGTCTGGTGAAGCATGCTGGAGGATCGGACACATCTTTTTCTGTAATCCTATAACTCTTATCTTCTGCTTAGCTTTTTGCCTCCCCACTGCTGAGCCTTAGTTGAGAGCAGGGCTTGGCAAAAGATAGACTTGCTGGCCAAAGGTCTGTTTTTTCATGGTCCATGAGTAAGAATGGGGTTTCATTTTTAAATAGCTGTTTTTAAAAAATGCAAAGAAGAGAAATGCAGAGAACTCATATGGCCACAACACCTAAGATATTTATTGTCTGGCCCTATACAGAAAAAGTTTGCCGGCCTGGTTTAGATTTTGACTTGCCCGTCCCTACAAATCTCCAAATCATTGGATTTTCCATCAGTTTAGATAGCAGGCCTCAGGCATCAAGAATCTCAGCAAAGCCATATTTTCTTTCCTTTTTGCTATCAGATAGACCACTTTTGCCTGACTTTCTTGTAGGATCTTACTGAAGACTGTAAGAATATGTCTATTCAAAAGAAAAGTGTACATTACTAAAGTAAGCTAAAGACCAGCATCACTTTCATATGAATTGGATCATTGAATGTCATTCTCATGAAAACCCTGTCAAGTCGAGAGGGCAGACGCTGGCATGCCCATTTTATTGGTGGGAAAGTGATGAGAAAAGCAATTAGGCTCAGCAAGAAGGCAAAGCCATTCCTCTTGGTCTCTCTTCTCCCAAGAAGCCGCCTCCTTTGACAATGTCAGACACTTCCAAGGTGGCAGTGGGTGGGTCAGCCACTGCTGCATAACAAACAAACTGCGACACCTCGGTGTCTTGCCCACGTGTCTGGGATCAGTTGGAGGTAGGACTACGTAGCTCTGCTGATCTTGGCTGCGCCTGGTCACAAGCCTAGGTTATCGGCTGGTCAGGCGGCCTCAACTGTGACAACTGGGGCAATGTGGCCCTGCCCCATCTGTCTCCCCTACTCCAGCAGATTGTCTCAGGTAAGCGTTCATGGCGACATCAGAGACTGAGGAGAGCCAGCAGAAACACACAGTGCTCTTAAAGGGGGAGGCACGGAATAGCGACGCCATCACTTCTGCTCCCTTCTAGTGGACAAAGGAGATTACAAGACCTTACGCAGAGTTTAGGGGATGGGAAATAGACCCTTTCTGTTCATGAGAGGAGCTACAAAATCCCTGTATGGAGCATGGGGGTGGGGATGAAGAACTGAGGCCATTAATTTAATCTACTTCATCAGGCTTCCAGGTAGGGTCTAAAATAGGGAGTTGGTGTGTGTTGCAAAGCAATCGAGCCATTTGAGGGCATGGATGAGACACTCATGAAAATGCAGATTCCAGACCTATGAAATCTCTCGCCCAGAAATGTGAATTGTATGAACATTTCAGATGATTTGGATGGTCACAAAAGTCTGCAAACCACCATTTAAATGGATCAGACCTTGTATATGTACGTCATTCTGCTTGTTCTCACTTTACATTTGGAGGCAAGCTCTGGAACAAAAAATACTCCATATGTAGAGATAGGATACAAATCTCTACTCCTCCAAAACAAGTATCCCCAAGTCATCCTGCTTCTAGTGCATTTGCTTTATGAACGACAGGTCAAGTGTCCAGAAAGTGAAAGAGCTGGTAATACTATCACCCCCTAGTGGTGAAGTGTGGCAACGCAACATAGCAATAAAACAGAAGCAATAGTTTCACACACACTTCAGCCAAAAACACAGCTGATAAAAGCGAATGTGAGTTATTCCCCCATTACTTTAGATTTTTTAAATCTATCACTATACAGACAATGCTGTGTATGCATTTTCATTGTTCTCTATTTTATTAACTTTTAGCCATATGATTTTTGTATTCTTTTTTTTTTCCAGTTAGTAGAATATTACTACATTGATTTACAGTTTGCAACTGGATTTCAGCATAGAATTTACTATTCTTACACGAGCAAAATAATATATTCTCAGTACAAAGCCATTTTGAAGTCATTTTTGAATAGACATATTATGAAAATAATTTGTGAATATTTTCGGTCAAAATTTTTCCCGGCAAGAGCTTGATGTTATATACCTGTGGGGAACAGCTCCTTGGCCTCGGCACAATTGACATTGGGAGGTGGACTTTGCTGTGGGGGGCTGTCCCGTGCATTGCAGGATGCTTGGTAGCATCCCTGGTCCTGCCCTGCCCTCCCCTGCCCCGTGCCCCAAGCCCTGACGACCAAATGTTCTTGGTTGAGAACCACTTTTGTAGGGTTTTATGTGCCAGTAAATATGGTGTTTGGCATCAATGAAGAGTGTGCTCCACTGGGGGCTGTTGGACGTGCCAGCAGGTGACTGGCCCACTCAGACAGTGGCTAACCCAAAGCAGCTCCCACCCACCAGGAGAGAAACAGCTCAGAGCCGGTGGCTGTCTACCCCCCATGGCCCCTGGCTTATGTCTGAACACACAAGAGGACAGCATAGGATGTTCCTGGTCTGTCGGGGGTAGAATCACATTCCCCTCAAAATGCATGTTCAGGCCCCAACTCCTGGTGCTATGTGTGTGAACTCATTTGTAATTAGGACCTTTGAAGTCCTTAGAAGTCCCCGTGAGCATGTTGAAGATACAGGTTCCTGGGCCTCACCCCACACCTAGAATCAGAACTTCAAGGGATGGGGCCCCACAATCTGCCACGTTAATGAGCAACTGCGAACACTTCAAGGGGTGCTTCACCCTGGAAACCAGGCCAGGGAGCCCAAATTAGAGGGCAGCTATGGGCCCAGCCACCTCTCTGTTGGCTGCCTTTTTTGCTTTGCTGGGCATAATAAATACAGTGGACCCCCAAGGTGGTTTGAAAATACAAGGACTCGACTTCAATATGTAGTCCAGCCCCAAATGACAGACTCAAAAAGAAAGGTAATCTCACATCCCATTCGTGGTTCACAGATTTTCAAAGTACATATTAATCACTTCAAAGTGGGTATTTATTGCTGTTTTGGCTTTCTAGTATCTAGCCCCCCTTCCTTCGGTAACAGCATCCCAAATTCCTTCTGCGAGGTATCTCTTTCTCCCGGGCTGCAGGCCATTGCCCTGCTCCAGACCAATCGCTGCTCTCTCCTAGACTCTCTCCTGAGCTAAACGGGATGAAGTGTGCATGGAAAACCCAGGTGGAGTTCGTTCCCTCCAGCAGCTGCATCCTGCCGAGCCGCCGCATCAGCCCTGAGAGTCCCGTTTGCTCCTTTCGGAGCCTCCTCTAGCTTACACGGAGATCCTGCAGTACACCCTATGTCCTTCCAGTAAACTCCTCCGCTGCTTAAGTTAGGTCCCCTTGACAACTCGGAAGTTTCTCTCTCTCATCCGTCTATGTCTGCAAGTTGGTGCAATGTTCTGGAAACCTAGGGCCTGTTTTTATCTCTCAAAGAGAGAGGGACGGGTGAAGCGGAGGAGATACATGAGTGATTTCTATGCAATTCATTTTGCTACGTTCAACTAGGTCCATCGGAAAAGCTTTACATTTTCATCACGGACAACATAGACTAAACTGCTTCTGTAGTCTCATTTAGATTTGAGTCTCTTTCCACCTGTGTTGGACTCTCAGCTTAAGCTAATTGCTTTTAATCTACATCATTCAATTCCAATTTGATGAAAAGATGAGTGAAGAGAGGAGAAAAGTTTTGCCTGATGATAAAGTACACAAGCCAGGGCTTTTGTTTCCAAGTGGACCTGAAGCCCTGGAATCCAGAACACAGCAGGAAGGGCTTTTGACTCTAAATTTAGAAAAGCGATGGACTTGCAAGGCAAAGCCAATTAAAATATGAGTATGGAAGCTAAGAATCAAAATCAACTGGGACTCATTGAGGTGGCCTGGGAAGAAGGAACCAAATTGGATTTAGGTATGAGCTCAAAGGCTTGCTACACTGGCACATTTTGAATATGCTATTTACTAGGATTGCGAAAATCAATTGGTTCAACACTGGAAAGGATAAAAAGCGGATATAATTCAATTTCAAAAAGTGGCGAAGAGGCACTACTGCCACCTCATGGCCAGTTATCAAAATGGTTTGTTCAGGTCCGTTAAGAGTAAAATTCCTACGTTCAATCTAGGAAGGTAAAACACACAAACTTTCCAACCCCTCAAGAGTTGGCCTGGTTCACTTGCTATAGATCAGGAATATATACATTTATATGTTAAGTCTTGATTACTAAACAAAACTATTTTGGGCGGCTGGTCAGATAAAAGTTGCTTTCTTTTAAAATCAGATTATTTTCCAAAGCAGATAAATAATTCCAGTGATATTTTTCTGTGCTAATTCTACATTTTCTTCTCCTATGTTATTTGCTTCTGGAAGAAGAAGGGTGTGCACATTTATTTTGCCCCTCTTAGTTGCCTTCCACTTGTGTTGGATTTTCAGTGTAAGCTAATTGGTTTTAATCTACAATTAAAAGCCTTGGGGAAGATTAACTGAACCCCGGGCCCAGGGTATGGTATGTGCACTGCAGATTACCTGCAAAGTACTTATTCTTCATCCCCCCTGTCCCTGGATGGCACTTCTCCCACTTGCCATCTTGTCCTGACCACTGCAATACATATTTTATTTTTTTTTTATTAGAGCAATTGTAGAAAATTATAGAAAAACATCATGCAAGAAGCACAGAGTTCCCTTATACACCCCTCTCACATACACAGTTTTCTCTATTATTAACACTTTGAACTTGTGGTACCTTTGTTACAACTGATATTATAAATACACTATTAATTACACTAGAGATCACTCTGTGTGTGGTACAGTTCTATGGGGGTTTTATTCTTGGTAATTTATAAACAATCAGAAATTTCCCATTTTACCCACTTTCAAATATATAATTCAGGGATGCTGATTACATTCACAGAGTTGTGCCTCCATTGCAATCATCCACTGTCAAAACTTCTCCATCACCTCAAACAGAAACCCTGTGCGAATTAAACATTAATTCCCCATACCCCTGGCAACCTTGATTCTAGTTCCCGATTTTCTGAATTTGCATCCTCTGCTGATTTCATGTAAGTGAGATCATACAGTATTTGTCTCTTTGTGTCTGGCTTATTTCACTCAACATGATGTCCTCAAGGTTCATCCATGTTGTAGCATGCACCAGAACTTCTTTCCTTTGTATGATATTCCATTGCATATAAACACCACATTTTGTTTATCCATTTATCTGTTGATGGACACTTGGGTTGCTTCCACCTTTCAGCAATTGTGAATCATGCTGCTATGAACATTAGTGTGCAACTATCTGTCTGAGTCCCTGCTTTCAATTCTTTGGGATGTATAATAAGAAGTGGGATTTAGGGGTCATATGTAATTCTATAGTTAACTTTCTGAGGAACTGCCGAACTAATCTCAACAGTGGCTGCACCATTTTACGTTCCCACCAACAATGCACAAGGCCTTGTATTTCTCCACATCCTCTCCAACACTTCTTTGAATAGGAGCCGTTCTTCTGGGTGTGAAAAGGAATTACATCGAGGTTTTGATTTGTATTTCCCCAATAGCTAATGATATCGAGCATCTGCCATGTATTTATTGGCCATTTTTATATCTTCTTTAGAGAAATAGGTATTCAAATGTTTCCCCACTTTTTTATTGGGCTGTTTGTCTTTTTGGTGTTGAGTTGTAGGAGTTCTGTATATATTCTGGATATTAAACCCTTGTCAGATACATGCAATAGACCCCCTTTCCCCTTCCCTGTCACGGCTTCTCACAGCATGGCACTCTCAGGGTTGTTGTGCTTCTTATATGGTGGCTGGTTCCAAGAGGTAGGAATTGGAAGCTGCTTGGGCAATCAAGGGCTACTCTAAAAGCTGACACAGCATTGCTTCCAGCTAAAGCAGTCACAGACTCCCCAGATTCAAGAGGGTGGAGAGACAGACTCCGTTTCTGGATGGGGGAAGAGAGGCAAGGCCACACTGCAGAAGAGCATATGGGATACTATATAAGCTGCCACACATAGTCTAGCCCCTGCCTACCTCCCCAACCATCTCGAACTACCTGGCTCTTGGAGATGTTCTTCTCTGTGCTCTCAACCTGGTGAGTTCCTATACATTGTGCAGATTTCACCTGGGTCATGATTTCCAGAGGGAGGTCTTATTTGACCCTCCTTGGAGTCTAGTCTGAGATCCATTGTTTTGCCCCACCTCAACTTTTTATTCTGAAAAAATTTCAACCTACAGAAAATTTGCAAGAATAATATAATGAAAACCCATATACTTTCCATGGGGAACCCCACTCCTACTATTAAATACCCCAAAGATTTCTGCTTATTACGCATGGGCCCCAAGCTGTAAGCAAGAGACTGGTGAGTGTCCCAGGCTTACAGGTGTGACTCACGGTGGCGGATCAGTACAATTAGCCCAAAGGGCACAGACTTTAAGCTGTGGGAGTGAATAGGAAATTAGTAGGTAGTCCAGAAAATGCCCCATGGCCCCAATTATCACCACACGTGTATTTCCCACAGTGGTAGAGCAGGTTTGAATCACTCGTTGGCTACCATCATGGAAACCCTGTACCGTATCTGTGTTTTTCCCTCCCTGGCATTTTGGACTTCGGTTCCACAGATTACTCCTATTATTAGCAACCAACCACCCAAAGCTCAATACCTTCTTGAATCCAAATAGTTAAAACTCTATATTGCAAACATCAAATATCATCTGCCTCTTATTTTATTGTGGCTAAATCCATTCCATCCCAACCTGTCCAATTACATTTGCTATGTTCTCCTAGAGCCAAAATCCAGGGGAACATAATTGGGTTTGAAATAGTTTTAAACAAATCTTGGGTGTAGAGAGATTTTCTTCACAGATCAGAGTTGCCTCTATCAAAGTAAGGAAAAGAACTTCCAGATGTGTCCTTGCCTCAGTGATCAGTGACAGCACCCATATATTCCTCGCTGATCAGCCTTATTGTGCAAACTCACCATAATCTTTAAAGAATTTTATTTCACTGACAGTAACAAATGGTGATCCATCCCACAAACCCCTGGTACTAAATTAAAAATTGTGGGAAATTGTTTCTTTGAAAGAGATTTGAGAAAAACCTTGTATTCTGATGTATGGAGTGTTATTTCATGGTCTACATTGAAGGATCTTGCTTGTTAACCAGAAACACACTGATTTTATCTAATTTTTGCCCTCTTCCATCATCTGTATAGCTCATCTGTTAACATTTCCTACCATTCATTGTCATTTCTGTGGTCACTATCTTCTTAGACCTTGCCTGTGTGTTCTGGTGCTTTGGCCCCAGCAGGTAGAGCCCTTCACCCCAAAATAGTCCTACCACCCACAGTTCACATGAAAAGAAAATCAAGGCAGCTGTGTCCACTTTATATCCCAAAAGTCTCAAGAGAGTGAAAGGTAGAAAATGACTGAATTGGATTTTTCTGCATGATAGGGTTTTTTTTTTTTTTTAATTTAAATTCAATTCGTTCACTCCATCATCCTGAATTTATGGTAATGGGTAATATGTAAAATTGCTAGTCTATATTTGTAACTTTTGCCACTTTGGCTGCCAGATGGCATTTGAAGATAAGGCCTCAATCTGATTTCCTGATGTTGGGCCCATCTCACTGAAGGTCAGCCTTTCTTATTTGTGGGTAAAACTGTCTCTCAGCAAAAGTGAGTGTCTAGGAGCCTCTAGGAGAGCCCACTCCATGGCATACTGAATAAGGGGTCAATGTGATTGTTTTGAGCCAAGTCGTGGTCCCCCAGTGGAGAGCAATGGTCACAATTCATGGGCAATTTTGTCTGTTCTCTAAGTATTGATACCAGCGGTGGTCTCCATGTCCTCACACGTATCGGGCCACCATGCAAAAGCCTTTGTTAGGTCTTCGGTTTCAGCTATTGTTTCAGACTGATGGATCTTCGCCCACAGTGGGCTACATGTTTGATAGATCTGCAGAAGAAGAGATTCCTTCATAGGTCCTACCTGGACCAAGGTCTCTTGTTTAATAGCTAGTGGTTTATCTCCATGGAACAGAAGATGGAACCATGGAGATTTTCCTTTGTGTCCTTGACTTTAATTGCCATGGCTTGTCTGTGGGGTGGACTTTCTCTTCCTTCTTTGGCAAGGGAATCACGAGCGTGTGTGAAATAGTATACCTTTACCATTATCACGTATATTTCCTGTGTCTATCTTGGCCACCAGAAGATGTCTTTGTTGGTAACTCTTCCGTCCATATCAATTGGTGGTATGAGTGGGTGGTTTCTCTCATTACTACCACCAGGTGGCAGACAAGTGTGGGAAACTAAGTCTTCCATGTTGCCTGAGGCATATCTGGGGTGGTGGCTTAGAACGCTGAGCCGCAGGCCTGCACAGATGCCATGCAGGCCCGCCCTGTAAAGATGTGTCTTGTGACTACCATTGTCTTAAACCTAGATTGTGTACACCTGCTGTAAACCTAGATTGTACACACCTGATGGAAACCTAGATTGTATACACCTGATGGAAACCTAGGTATCTGGTGGGCTCTCCCAAGCCTGAGGACCTTTAGCATATACACCTGATCTTCTGAAATAACTAGCTGGAGCAAGGATGCATTGGCGTCCACTTAGCACGAGATGCAGTGGGCCCCCTGCTCCCTTAATTCTTAGCTTTGTGTCCGTGTCTCATTCCTGCGCCGCCCTGTCAGCAATAGACAAGACCCTGTGTTCCGCATGGGTTGTAAGTGCTGCCTGACTTTGTGTACAACTAGATGGTTTCAGCTCCTCAACTGAGGTCTAGGTTCCAAAATAAGGACACAAGTTACCAATTTGGCTTTGCTCTAGCCTTTGCAGTGATATGTCACTTAATAGGCAGAATTTCCAGATGGGCCAGTTCCACCAGCCAGTCCGGTGTATCCATCACTCATTCTGATTATTTAAGCATTTATTTAGTGCACACCTGTTGTTTTTGCCTGCCTGGTAGCTCTTTCCTCATTTCTGGGCGGGAAACTCCTGCATTTATTTGGAGTAACTGTCCCTCTCACACTACATGTCAATCACATTGCCCCATCCCCCAGTGTGGTTATCGGTTCAAGGACAGGCAATCGGAATCTCTCTCCAGCGAAGCTAAACTTTAACTAAGACCCCACCGACTGTTGCAGAGTCATTGCAATGGGATTCCAATGGGAGCATCCCAAAGAGACTATGCCCAGATATTCCTGTGTCCTCCGTTTCAACTGCTTTTTCCTTTCTGTGAATCAACGGGTAGCTTCCAATAAATTCTTCCCCCAACACAGTTTAGCCAGGTTGATTTCCACTCCCACAACCAAAGGGCCCTCATTGATAAAATCTGTATTTTGTTATTTGTTAGGTTAGGTGACCAAGTCAAGAATAGTCTTGGTCAAAAGTCAAGAATTCCTCATTCCTGACTGTGGTAGATTGAATTATATACCCCAGAAAAAACACGTTCATAATCTTAATCCCATTCTTGTTGGTGTGAACTCGTACATAGGACCTTTTTAAGATGTTATTTTAGTTAAGCTGTGGTCAACTGAATCAGAATGGATCTTAATCCGATTACTGGAGGCCTTCTAAAGAGAAAGCCACAGGGAGGAGCCGGAAGCTAGAAGACAAATGAGGACATCGCCGCGTGATGGGAAAGCCAAGGTACCCAAGGGCTGCCAGCCAGCCAGAACACTACTGTTTTAGTTTCCCAGCTGCTAAAACAAAGACCTTAAATGGGTTGGGTTGAACCACAGGAACTGGCTTACAGTTTTGATGCTGGGAGAAGTCCAAAATCAAGGTGTCAGCAAGTTGATGCTTTCTCCCAGGACTGTGATGTTCCAGGGCTGGCTGCTGACAGTCCTCAGTACCTTGGCTTTTCTGTCACATGGCAATGCACACAGTGGCATCTTCTCGTTTCTCTTCCGGGGCCTGTTTACTTCCAGCTTCTGGCTGCTCCCCGGGGCTTCCTCACTGTGTCCAAATTCTTTGTCTTATCAGGACTTCAGCCATATTGGATTGAGGCCGACCCTCATTCAGTGTGCACATCTGTGCCGGTTTGCATGCATTATGTCCCCCAAAATGCCATTATCTTTGATGTAATCTTGTGTGGGCAGACCTATCAGTGGTGATTAGATCATAATTCTTTGAGTGTTTCCATGGAGATGCGCCCCACCCAACTGTGGGTGGTGACTCTGATTGGATAATTTCCATGGAGGTGTTACCCCACCCATTCAGGGTGGGTCTAAATTAAATCACTGGAGCCGTATAAATGAGCTGGCAAACAGAAGGAACTCAGTGCAGCTGAGAGTGACATTTTGAAGAGGAGCTACAGCCAAGAGGGACACTTTGAAGAACGCATTGGAACTGAGAGAGGCGCTTCAGCTTACAGAGACATTTTGGAGATGGCCTTTGAAAGCAGACTTTTGCTCCAGAGAAGCTAAGAGAGGACAAATGTTCCAAGAGCAACTGAGAGTGACATTTTTGAGGAGCTGAAGCCTAGAGAGGAATGTCCTGGGAGAAAGCCATTTTGAAAGCAGAACTTGGAGCAGACGCCAGCCACGTGCCTTCCCAGGTAACAGAGGTTTTCCAGACACCATTGGCCATCCTCCAGTGAAGGTACCCGATTGTTGATATGTTACCTTGGACACTTTATGGCCTTAAGACTGTAACTGTGTAACCAAATAAACCCCTTTTTATAAAAGCTGTTGTAGTTTGCTAACGCTGCAGAATGCAAAACACCAGAGATGGACAGGCTTTTATAAAACGGGGGTTTATTTCGCTACACAGTTACAGTCTTAAGGCCACAAAGCATCCAAGGCAACACATCAGCAATCGGGCACCTTCAATGTAGGATGGCCAATGTTGTCCGGAAAACCTCTGCTAGCTAGGAAGGCAGCCTGCGTCCATTCCAAAGCTCTGGCCTCAAAACGGCTTTCTCCCAGGATGTTCCTCTCCAGCAAGCTTGCTCCTCCTCAAAACATCACTCACAGCTGTACTAAGTTCCCTCTCTTTGAGTCAGCTCATTTATATGGCTCCACTAATCAAGGCCCACCCCGAATAGGCAGGGCCACGCCTCCATGGGAACATCTCATCAGAATCATTACCCACAGCTGGGTGGGGCACATTCCAAGCAAATCTAACCATCACCAAATGTCTGCCCTGACAAGACTACAAAGATAATGGCATTTGGGGGACAGAATATATTCAAACCGGCACAAAAGCCAATCCATTTCTGGTGTTTTGCATTCCGGCAGCATCAGCAAACTAGAACAGCACCTTAGCTAACAACATCTTCAAAAGTCCTATTTGCAAATGAGTTTACAACCACAGGACCAGGGGTTAGGACCCATCCATGCCATTTGCGAGGGACAAGATTCAATCCCCAACAGCTAACAACTGCAGGAGGAAGCAAGCCTTCTAGCCAAAGTCTCAATTTAGATTTCTAGCCTCTGAACCCATGAGCCAACAAATTCCCGTTGTTTAAGTCAACCTTCTGTGTGGTATTTGTCCCAGCAGCCTGGGAAAACTAAGACACTGATCATCCTAGGTAGACTGTGAAAGAACTAATTTTATTCAGATGTTCTTAGACCAATTGCTTGAACTTTTGGAATGTTGAAACATAGCTAAAATGTATCCCCAAACTGTTTTTAAAGCTGAGAGTTTTTTTGAAAATGGCAAAAGGAATAAATGAAACTTGAGCGCATACGGTGATAGAGATTCTGATTTAATTGGTCCAAAGCATTGGTGTGTTTCTGAAGCGTCCCAGGAGATTCTGATGCGTAACCAGGTTTGAGGACTAACAGTATGGGTGTTATTTGGAGAGCATTTCCCCATAGGAGCTAGAATTTGGGGCTTTCAAATCAAAACTGCCACCTCCTTCTACTTTAAAGGTTCCTTTAGGATGACACCGACATGAAGGAACAATCCTAATACAGCTGTGCCTGTATTAACTCTATTAATTAACTCTTAATGAATACCAATTAATCTCAGGAGACCTGCTTCCTTTCTGCTGAGGCAACTCTCTTGACAACTAAACCAAACTATTTTTCTGGCATTCTCTCTGTTTTATCCTCCCCAAATCCTACATAGGCTTTACAAGCTGTGCCTTATTTCTACTTAACCTGAAACTATGTCCCCTTCATTGTCCTTCTATGTCACCTCATTTTTATATAAAGCCTACATATTGGATGAGAAGTGCAGCACAGTATTCAAGATCTCAAGGCAGAAGCTGAGGAAAGAGAGCAGGAGAATTGTGACAATCTTGGAGAAAGCAAAGGTAAACATATTGAGTGTCTTTTCAATATGAATTTCAGAATTCATTAGCTATCCATTAAAGAGAATAACCTGGAAATTCCTGGGAGCATTCCAGTAAATGCAAAGTAGTCTGCAACTACTGGAGTCAGGCTAAAGTCACTCACACGAGCCTCAATAATTGATGTTCTCAAATACATATGGGGATTTTGTTACTGGTAAAAAGTGGCAATGCATATTAAAAAGTAGTATTAGAAAAACTGGGTAGTCAATAAAGTTGTATCCCTATCTCACTTCTTAAAATTAAATTCCAGGGGGATCAAAATATTACATGTAAAGATTATGAAAAGATAATTTTAAAAATAATCTATGAGTAGGAAAGGCCTTTCTAAATTTAAATATGAAAGCGAAAAGCCATCAGGGAAAGACTGATAAATTAACCCACAAGAATTTCTAATTGCATGATAAAAAAGACCATAAAAGATAAATGACAAATTGAAACTAGGTTTTGATACTTGCAACACATATCATAGTCAAAGGGCTAATTTCCTTGATATTTCCAGAACTCTGATTAATTGATAAAAGTCCAACAACTCAGTAGAAAAATAGGCATAGACATGAATGAACAAAAACAAAAATAAAAATGTTTCTTAGATGAAAGAAGAAATGCCCAACTTCACCCACAAGAAAAGGAATGCAAATTAAAATTACAACAGGTATGATTTCTCATCAGCCCATTGGAAAAGACAAAATAAATAGTAATACTCTGTTGGCAAAGCTGTAGGGAAACAATATCACATATAGTTGTTGGAGAGTATATGTTGCTACAACACAATGAAGGAATTGGGCAAAATTAAAAATGTGCATTCTCTCTTTTTTTTTTTTTTTTTTTAAATTCATTTTATTGAGATATATTCACATACCACGCAGTCATACAAAACAAAGCATACATTTGATTGTTCACAGTACCATTACATAGTTGCGCATTCATCACCAAAATCAATCCCTGACACCTTCATTACCACACAAAAATAACAATAATAATAATTAAAGTGAAAAAGAGCAATTAAAGTAAAAAAGAACACTGGGTGCCTTTGTTTGTTTTTTTCCTTCCCCATTTTTCTACTCATCCATCTATAAACTAGACAAAGGGGAGTGTGGTCCATATGGCTTTCCCAATCCCATTGTCACCCCTCATGGACTACATTTTTATATAATCGTCTTCAAGATTCATGGGTTCTGGGTTGTAGTTTCATAGTTTCAGGTATCTACTGCTAGCTACTCCAATTCACTAGAACCTAAAAAGGGTTATCTATATTGTGCATAAGAGTGCCCACCAGAGTGACCTCTCGGCTCCTTTTAGAATCTCTCTGCCACTGTAGCTTATTTCATTTCCTTTCACATCCCCCTTTTGGTCAAGAAGATGTTCTCCGTCCCACGATGCCAGGTCTGCATTCCTCCCCGGGAGTCATATTCCACGTTGCCAGGGAGATTCACTCCCCTGGGTGTCTGATCCCATGTAGGGGGGAGGGCAGTGATTTCACCTTTCAAGTTGGCTTAGCTAGAGAGAGAGGGCCACATCTGAGCAACAAAGAGGTATTCGGGAGGAGGCCCTTAGGCACAATTATAGGGAGGCCTAGCCTCTCCTTTGCAGCAACAGTCTTCCCAAGGGCAAGTCCTGTGGTAGAGGGCTCGACCCATCAAACCACCAGTCCCCTATGTCTGTGAGCACATTAGCAACCACCGAGGTGGGGAAGCCCAACACCCCTGCATTCTCCACCAGCTCCTCAAGGGGGCTCTGCATATTTTTTTCATTCTTTTTTTTTTTTTTTAATTAAATTTTGTGTGTGTGTGTGTGTGTGTGTGTGTTTAATTTTTTTTTTCATTTTTATTGAGATTGTTCAGATACCATACAATTATCCAAAGATCCAAAGTGTACAATCACTTGCCCCTGGGTACCCTCATACAGCTGTGCATCCATCACACTTAATTTTTGTTCAATTTTTAGAAACTTTTCATTACTCCAGACAAGAAATAAAGTGAAAGATGAAAAAGAAAAAAAGGAAACTCTAAACCTCCCCTATCCCTAACCAACCCCCCTCAATTGTTGACTCCTAGTATTGATACAGTACGTTTGTTACTGTTTATGAAAAAATGTTGAAATACTACTAACTGTAGTATATAGTTTGTAATAGGTATATAGTTCTTCCCTATATGCCCCTCTATTATTAACTTCTAATTGTATTGTCATACATTTGTTCTGGTTCATGAAGTGATTTCTAGTATTTGTACAGTTGATCATGGACATTGCCCACCATAGGATTCAGTTTTATACATTTCCATCTTTTGACCTCCAACTTTCCTTCTGGTGACATATATGACTCTGAGCTTCCCCTTTCCACCTCATTCACACACCATTCGGCGCTGTTAGTTATTCTCACATCTTGCTACCAACACCCCTGTTCATTTCCAAACATTTAAGTTCATCCTAACTGAACATTCTGCTCATACTAAGCAAGAGCATCTACATTTCTTCCACAAGGCAGGAGGGAGAGTCAAAGAAGGTAGAGAGGCAAAAGAAAGAGGAAACAAAAAAATGACAGCTAGGAAGCAGCAAAAGGAAAAATAACCTTAAATCAAAGTAGAATAAAGAATCAGACACCACCACCAATGTCAAGTGTCTAACATGCCTCCCCTATCCCCCCCTCTTATCTGCATTCACCTTGGTATATCACCTTTGTTACGTTAAAGGAAGCATAATACAATGATTCTATTAGTTACAGTCTCTAGTTTATGCTGATTGGATCCCTCCCCCAATGCCTCCCCATTTTTAACACCTTGCAAGGTTGACATTTGCTTGTTCTCCCTCGTAAAAGAACATACTTGTACATTTTATCACAATTGTTGAATACTCTAGATTTCACCAAGTTACACAGTCCCAGTTGTTATCTTTCCTCCTTTCTTGTGGTGTCTCACATGCTCCCCATCTTCCTCTCTCAACCGTATTCATAGTTACCTTTGTTCAGTGTACTTACATTGTTGTGCTACCATCTCCCAAAATTGTGTTCCAAACCACACACTCCTGTCTTCTATCACCCTGTAGTGCTCCCTTTAGTATTTCCTGTAGGGCAGGTGTCTTGTTCACAAAGTCTCTCATTGTCTGTTTGTCAGAAAATATTTTGAGCTCTCCCTCATATTTGAAGGACAGCTTTGCTGGATACAGGATTCTTGGTTGGTGGTTTTTCTCTTTCAGTATCTTAAATATATCACACCACTTCCTTCTTGCCTCCATGGTTTCTGCTGAGAGATCCGCACAAAGTCTTATTAAGCTTCGTTTGTATGTAATGGATCGCTTTTCTCTTGCTGCTTTCAGGATTCTCTCTTTGTCTTTGACATTTGATAATCTGATTATTAAGTGTCTTGGCGTAGGCCTATTCAGATCTCTTCTGTTTGGAGTACGCTGCGCTTCTTGGATCTGTAATTTTATGTCTTTCATAAGAGATGGGAAATTTTCATTAATTATTTCCTCTATTATTGCTTCTGCCCCCTTTCTCTTCTCTTCTCCTTCTGGGACACCAATGATACGTACATTATTGTACTTTGTTTCATCCTTGATTTTCCGGAGACATTGCTCATATTTTTTCATTCTTTTCTCCATCTGCTCCTTTGCGTGTAGGCTTTCAGGTGTTTTGTTCTCCAGTTCCTGAGTGTTTTCTTCTGCCTCTTGAGATCTGTTGTTGTATGTTTCCATTGTGTCTTTCATCTCTTGTGTTGTGCCTTTCATTTCCATAGATTCTACTAGTAGGTTTTTTGAACTTTTGATTTCTGCCGTATACATGTCCAGTGCTTCCTTTACAGCCTCTATCTCTTTTGCAATATCTTCTCTAAACTTTTTGAATTGATTTAGCATTAGTTGTTTAAACTCCTGTATCTCAGTTGAAGTGTAGGTTTGTTCCTTTGACTGGGCCATAACTTTGTTTTTCTTAGTGTAGGTTGTAATTTTCTGTTGTCTAGGCATGGTTTCCTTGGTTATCCAAATCAGGTTTTCCCAGACCAGAACAGGCTCAGGTCCCAGAAGGAAGAAATATTCAGTATCTGGTTTCCCTGTGGGTGTGTCTTAGAAAATTGCTCCACCCTTTGATGCCTCGGGTCACTGTGCTTTTCTGCCCAGCAGGTGATGCCTGTTAGCCTATAATTCTTGACTGGTGTGAGGAGGTATGGCCCTGTTCCCCCAGGCTCTGGGGTCTGGTTCTGAATGGAAAGGGCCCCACCCCTTTCCTCCTAGAGAAGACAGACCCGTCAGGTGGAGGTCATTAGCATTTCAATGGTCTTGCTCTCTGCTTGTGCTGTCTCCACCCTTCCCAGAGTCATAGCCCTGGAAACTGAAAATGGCTGGGGCTTTCTCCACTGAGCCAAAAAAGAAACAGATAGTCCCCTTCAGACCCAGTCCAAGGCAACCCTCCGGCTCTCCCAGGTCAGTCGTCACCCAAAGCCTCTGTCTGTTTTTTGGGGATGCGTACCTGTAGTGAGCAGTTCACACTCGCTACTTAAAACCCCAGTTGGAGCTCAGCTGAGCTGTATTCGCTTGCTGGGAGAGAGCTTCTCTGTGGCACCACGTGGCTCTGCAGCTCGGGCTATGGGGGAGGGGGTCTCCCGACCTGGTTCCGCAGGTTTTACTTACAGATTTTATGCTGTGTTCTCGGGCATTCCTCCCAATTCAGGTTGGTGTATGATGAATGGATGGTCTCGTTTGTCCCCCCGCAGTTATTCTGGATTATTTACTAGTTGTTTCTGGTTTTTTGTAGTTGTTCCAGGGGGACTACTTAGCTTCCACTCCTCTCTATGCCGCCATCTTGCCCAAGTCTCTGTGCATTCTCTTTGACCCATCAATTTCCCTTTTAGGAATTCATCCTATAGTTAAATATATGTGCAAGGTGATAAAACTGTATAGAGAAAGCCCTGGGCCCCCTCAGAGCCAAAAACCAACCAACCAACCATGCTCTCTGGAGTTTTCTCTTTATCTTTTGAATTTGAAATCCCCAACAAGGCAGCTGACCAGATTGCCAATCAAATGCCTAGTTCATTACCTTTTACCCAATACAAAATAAAGCCCACCTACCCTAAACCTGCCCCCTATAAGACTGACAACCCTGGTCCAATCAATAGGAGTCAAGCTAATTTCCTTTCTAGGTCTATAAAAATCCTTTGCCATCTGCAGAACCCTGAAGCTACTTCTATTCTGGCTTCCTTTGCTGTAGCAAAACTTTGGTGTCCCGAATAAAATGCTGTAGTCTGAAAACTCAACTCCAATTTGTCTTTCACACATTTGGAGGCCTCTCCAGACATAGAAGGTGCTTTCTGGGGCTGCGGGCTCTGGCAACTGGCCAGGTAAAGTATCTACGAAAGACCCTTTTGTGTCTGCTGTCTGATTGCCAAGACCCCACATCCCCCAGTTAACCCCTTCCTATATCTGAACTCCCCAATTTGCATTGAGTTCAATTGCTTTTTATTTGGGATTTTGGTTTAGATACATTTGGTTTGGGTTTGGTTTCTGTTCTATTGTCATGCCTTCCATTTGGTTTCATTTCATTTTGTTACTGAGCAGGGGCTTACTGCCCGATGCGCACAGAAGTCAATGCCATGACATTGGGGATTTTGAGAAAAGAAAATCCTGACTTTATTGCAAGGTCGACCGGCATGGAGACAGAAGCCCAGGCTCGCATCTGTCTCCCTGAGTTTAAAGAGCTTACAGTTTTTATGGGATTTAAACAAAGGGAGGTGAGACAGTGACGACATTTAAGTTGGCATATATTGATTGGTTACATTTATTATAGTTAACAGGCAGTGTGCAGATGTGAGCCCCAGAAGCCTTTGAAAATGGAAACGAAAAGCCAGCTGGGATAACCACAAACTGTCTGTAAACGAGGGCGTAAATGAGGGGCAAGCATCTGGGTACAGCAGTGTTATAAATCGCTCAGTTAACGTAAGATAACAACTACAATAACGTAAGATGGAAATTAGCTAAACAAACGGGCTGTAAGTGAGGGCTGTAAAGAGGGGCAAGCATCTGGTTACAGCAGTGTTATAAATTGCTTAGTTAACATAAAACACCCACTATGACAGTAAGTAAAGGAATGGAAATAAGCTAAACAAATTGGCTGTGAGGGGCAAGGAAGGCTTCTGGTTACAGAAACAAAGTTACAAACCCTTCAGTTAACATAAACTACAACAACAAGTAAAAGAAATAAGTTAAAGTAACAACTACAATTACAAGTAAAACCACTGTAATCGGTGGTTACAATCTCTCCCTCCAGCTTTTGAATTTCCTGTTTCTCTTGGAGGGAGGGTTTGGGAATCCATGAGTCTGGGAGACATGGCGAGCAGTTTGCCAGTTCCTCTGGCTCCTGTGTATGCGCTTCCTTTTCTGCTGATTATACTGCCTTATTTGGTTCCAGACACCCACCTGGGGCTTCCACTCATGTGGGGATTCCGCTAAGGTAACAGTGGGATCCAGTGGCTGAGCCGAAAGGCCTGGGGCCCAAGAGACATTTCATCTGGCCACAGCGTCATGGGGTCTTCTGCTCTAACTCTCCCTCCCCTCCTTCTGCTAAAACTCCTGCTTCTTTTTTTATTCAAAGATTAGTTGGGTTTTTAATCATTTGATGGCAGTTATGCCAATAGCCATACCCACAGTCCTTCTGAGATATGCCTTTCGCTCTAGACTTATAATCACAAGTGCCTTGAGGTGAGCAGGCTTCTGTGGAGAGTCTTTTTTTTTTTTTTTCCTGAGCCATTTCATCCAAGCAAAAGGATTTACTGGTTACCCACTGTACTTGAATCTCAGGTTTTAACACAAGTATGCTGGCCTTAGCCTGCTTTGGTCTTTGACAGATGGCTGAAATACAATGGGCTTTTCTCCATTCAAATAATTTCCCAATTATATATTTTATCAGTAGGAAAGGAGAAACAGTTGCATTTTTTGACCCTTCAAGTCCTGGTTTCTAAATTCTCACCATTCCCTTCTTTTTAAATCTTGTGAGCAGTTTTATTGAGATATATTCATGTATCATACAATCCATCCAAAGTGTACAAAAAATGTTTCACAGTATCATCACATAGTTGTGCATTCCTCACCACAATCAATTTTAGAACATTTTCATTACTCAAAAAAAACACACAAAAAAACAAAAAACAACACAAAAATCCCATACCCCTTATCCCCCACTATTATTAACCCTTAGCATTGTTGTGGTACATTTGTTACTGTTGATGAAAGAAAATTAAAATATTACTGCTAACTGTAGTCCATAGGTTGCAATAGGTACATTTTCCCCATAAACCACTCTATTAGTAATTCCTTGTAGTAGTGATGTACATTTACTCTAGTTCATGAAAGATCATTTTAATATTTGTACCATTAAACAAAGTCATCGTCCACCACAGGGTTCCCTGTTATACAGTCCCCGGTTTTATCCTCTAGCTTTCTTTCCACTGATATACTCTACTCTGAACCTCCCTTTTCAGCCACAATCACACACATAATTCAGTGCTGTTAATTACACTCACCATAATGTGCTACTATCACCTCTGTTCCAAACATTTAAATTCAACCTACTTAAAAATTCTGCAACATTAAGTATCTGCTCCCCATTCTCGACCCTCATTCTATTTCTGGGAAACCTATATTCTAGATTTTAACTCTATGCATTTACTTATTACATATAATTAACTCATTTAGTGAGTGAACAGATTTGCTGTTTTGCATCTCATTTATTGCCCTCAAGGTTCATCCATGTTGTCTCATGCTTCAGAACTTCATTCTTTCTTACTGCTGAATAATGTTCCATCATATGTATACACCACATTTTGTTTATCCATTCATCGATTGGTGGATACTTGAGTTGTTTCCATCTTTTGGCAATTGTGAGTAATGCTGTTGTGAACACTGGTGTGCAAATGTCTGGTTTTGTCACTGCTTTCAGCTCTTCTCATTATATACCTAGCAACAGGATTGTCGGATCACGCAGCATTCTATACTTAGTTTCCCAAGGGCCCGCCCACTGCCTTCCAAAGCGGCTGCTCCACTGTACACTCCAGCAGTGAGTATATGTGTTCCTGTTTCTCCACATCCTCTCCAACACCTGTAGTTGCCTATTTAATAGCGGCCATTTCTAGTAGGTGTGAGATAATATCTCATTGTGGTTTTGATTTGCATTTCCCTAATAGCTAGTGAATCTGAGCATCTCTTCATGTGCCTCTTAGCCTTCTGTATTTCTTCTTTGGAGAAATGTCTATTCCTGCCCTTTGCCCATTTTTAAATTTGGTTGTTTGTCTTTTTATTGTTGAGTTGTAACTTTTTTTTTTTTTTTTGCATATACTGGATATCAAACCCACATATCAGATATGTGGTTTCCAAATATTTTCTCCCATTGAGTCAGCTGCCTTTTCACCCTTTTGACAAAGTCCTTTGAAGCACTTAAGTATTCAGTTTTGAGGAGATCCTATTTATTTATTTCTTCTTTTGTTGCTTGTGCTTTTGGGTGTAAAGTCTAAGAAACTACTACCTATCATGAGATCTTAAAGATGTTTCCGTACATTTTCTTCTAGGAGTTTTATGGTACTGGTTCTTATATTTAGGTCTTTGATCCATTATGAGGTAATTTTTGCATAGGGTATGAGATAGGGGTCCTCTTTCATTCTTTTAGTTATGGATATCCAGTTCTCCCAAAACCATTTATTGAAGAGACTGTTCTGTCCCAGTTGAGTAGGCTTGGGAGCCTTATCAAAAATCAGTTGACCATAGATCTGAGATCTATTTCTGAGCTCTCAATTCAATTCCATTGATCAATATGTCTATCTCTATGCCAGTACCATGCTGTTTTGACCACTGTGGCTTTATAATATGCTTTAAAGTCATGAAGTGTGATACCTCCCACTTCATTCTTCTTTTGCAAGATGTTTTTGGCTATTCTAGGCCCCTTACAATTTCAAATAAAACTAATAATTAGCTTCTCCATTTTTGCAAAGTAGTCTGTCAGAATTTTGATTGGTATTGCATTGAATCTGTAGAATAATTTGGGTACAATTGACATTTAACAACATTTAGCCTTCCAATCCATGAACACAGAAAGACTTTCCATTTATTCAGGTCTTCTTTGATTTCTTTAAGCAGTGTTTTGTAGTTTTTTGTGTACAAGTCCTTAACATCCTTGGTTAAGTTTATTTCTAGATATTTGGTTCTTTTAGGTGCTATCGTAAATGGAATTTTCTTTTTGATTACCTCCTCGGATAGCTCATTAATAGTGTGTAGAATCACCACTGATTTCTTTTTACATTTTATTTTTTTACGATTTTTAATTGAAATATATTCACATACCATACAGTCATCCAAAGTATAAAACAGTTGTTCACACTGTCATCATATAGCTGTGCATTCATCACCACAATCAATTTTTGAACATTTTCATTACTCCAAAAAACAAAAATAAGAGTGAAAATAAAAGTAAAAAGAACACCCAAAGTGTCCCATTCATTTACTTTTTGTCCCCATTTTTCTACTAATTTATCCATACACTGGGTAATGGGATTGTGAGCCACAAGGTTTTCACAATCATACGGTCACACCATATAAGCTATATAGTTATACGCTTGCCTTCAAGAATCAAGGATACTGGATTGCAGTTCAACAGTTTCAGATATTTCCACCTAACCATTCTAATAAACCAAAATCTAAAAAGGGATATCCATATAATGCATAAGAGTTACCTCCAGAATGACCTCTTAACTCTATTTGAAATCTCTCAGCCACTGAAACTTTATTTTGTTTCATTTCTCTTCCCCATTTTGGTCCAGAAGGCTTTCTCAGGGATGAGCAGGTGCAGGCTCTTCCCCAGGAGTCATGTCCCACGTTGCCAGGGAGATTTACACTCCGGGGAGTCATGTCCCATGTAGGGGGGAGGGCAACAAGTTTAACTGCCAAGTTGGCTTAGAGAGAGAGGCCACATCTGAGCAAAAAAAGAGGTTCTCTGGGGGTGGTAGGTACAATTATGAGTAGGCTTAACCTCTCCTTTGCAGTAACAAGCTCCATAAGGGCAAGCCCCAAGATTGAGGACTTGGCCTACTACAATGGTAGTCTCCAATGCTTGTTAGAATATCTTTCCCCAGCTGGGGAAGTTTAATATTTCCACTTTCCCCTAGTCCTTCAAGGGGGTTTTGCAGATACTTTTTATTCTCTGCCCAAATTACTCTGCGTTTTATCGGGGCTTCATGCTAACCTGTACAAACCAACAACATCTCACTCCCTAGTCAAGTTTCCCTGTAATTATGGTATTTGAGTAAACAGACCAAACAAGTTAAAATATATAGTATGCTACAGAAAATATAGATTTTGCACCAAATAAACATCTCTTCCTTTGGTCCCACACAGAAGCCAAAGTTTTAAAACACAGTTAATATCATCCTCTACCCTTTAGTCTGACCTACCCCAATCTCAACCAAGTCCATTTCATTCATATCTTCAACTGAAGTCTGATCTCCTTTTCAGCCTCTTTAACAGTTGATTCATGGGGCAATGCCCACACTCACAGCTGCTGAACTCTGGCTTTGAGTTCCAGGCACCACACAGGCACCTGAAGCTCCAGGAACCGATCACATCACATACAAACAGCTCAGAATCTCAAAATTTAGAAATAACTGTTAAACTCATGAATAGATGTGACTGCTGTAAAAGCTAACAATCTAGGAACCTTTACATAAGCCTTCCCCTGATAACCCATGCTCCCAGATTCAATTCTCAGAATTTGCACATTATTATTAGTCCATATTAGTGAGACATTATAATGTCTATCATCATTTCAGGCTTATTCACTCAACCTACTGTCCTCATGGTCCATTCACCAAGTTACATACCTCACAACTTCATTCCTTCTTGCTGCTCCCTCTTGCAAAAACATTCTTACATTTATACATTTAATCACACTCACTGACCACTCTAGTTTTCACTAAGTTATACAGTCCCAGTCTTTATCTTCTATCTTTCCTTCTGGTGTCATACTTACCCCTAACCTTCCTCTTTGAACCGAATTCACGGTCATCTTTTTTCAGTGTACTTACAATATAGTGCTACCATCACACAGTGTTGTGCTATCCATTTCTGGATCTATAAATCAACCCCCTAGAACATTCTATACACCTTCAACATCAAATTCCCTATCTCTACCCTCTTTCTATCTCCTGATATCTTCATTTCTACACTCTTCTCCAAACCCCTCTCTCCTGTCTTTTCCTATCTGTCTGTAGCACTCCCTTTAGTTCTTCCTGTAGAGAAGGTCTCCCATTCACGAATCCTCTCAGTGTCTGTTTATCTGTAAATATTTTAAACTCTCCCTCATTTCTGAAGGACAGTTTTGCCAGATATAGGATTCTTGGTTGGCATTTTTCTCTTTCAGTATCTTGAATATATCATACTACTGCCTTCACACCTCCATGGTTTCTGCTGAGAGATCACACTTAGTCTAATTTAGTTTCCCATGTATGTGATGGAATGCTTTTCTTTTGCTGCTTTCAGAATTCTCTTTGTCTTTGACATTTGAAAATCTGATTAGTTAGAGTCTTGTAGTAGGTCTTTTTTGATCAATTCTGTTTGGGGTACACTGTACTTCTTGGACCTGTAATTTTATGTCTTTCATAAGAGTTGGGAAATTTTCATTGATTATTTCCTCTATTATTCCTTCTGCTGCTTTTCCCTTCTCTTCTCCTTCTGGGACACATAAACATATATATTCATTTGCTTCATGTTGTCATTCAGTTCCCTGAGACTCTGCTCATATTTTTTCATTCTTTTCCCTGTCTGTTCCTTTGTGTGCAGGATTTCAGATGTCCTGTCCTCCAGCTCACTGATCCTTTCTTCTGCCTCTCCAAGTCTGCTGTTGCATGTCTCCATTGTGTTTTTCATCTCTTCTATTGTGCCTTTCATTCCCATAAGTTCTGCCATTTGTTGTTTCAAGCTTACAAAGACACCCAGTATTTTCTTTATAGCCTTCATCTCTTTTGTCACACTCTCTCTCAACTCATTAACTTGATTTAAAAGATTTGCTTGAACATCTATAATTAGTTGTTTCAACTCCTGAATCTCAGCTGAGGTGTTAGTTTCTTCCCTTGACTGGGCCATGTCTTCCCATTTCCTGATGTGGCTTGTGATTTTTTGCTGTCTAGGCATCTGATTTTCTTGATTGGCTTATTCTGGAGGTTGTTTTCTCTCTTTTGCTTAAGATTTTCTGGTTGGTTGACCTTGATCTCTATCTTTTCTTTGTTTCTCTCCCTGGCCAGTTGTCAGATTGGCTCTGCCCCCCAGTCTGTCCCCCCAAATCAGGCATCCACTGTGGCCTGCCACAGTGTTAGGAGGTAGGCTCTGGGAACCCCAGCAAGTTCACTGTTGTGTGGTAATACAAATCTGCTGGCTTCTAGTGATACTGTATTTTCCACTGGCTAGCAAGAGCTGGGTTTTTTTTTTTTCAGGCCCTGTTTTAGCAGTTGGGTCTTCCCTATTTCTCAGCCAAAACAAGAACAGGTTTCTGTACAGGGCTTGTAGACCAGCTTCTATGCTCCTAAGAAAGGGTCTGAAGCATCTTTTAAAAAGTATTTGACTTCCCTTGCACTTTCTGGACTGTCCAGCAGATGGCGCTGTTCATAACTTAATTGTCCCCAGAGGCTGCTATGCCCTCAATTTGCTGGCCAAAATTTGGCTCAATGTGGGGCTCCAATGTGGGGTACCTGTGGCAAAGTACTCCCTCAGCTGACTCAGCACTCCAGCTGTCTCCAAGGCAAGAAAATGGCTGCCAGCTGCTGCTTCCCTCAAGGGTGGGGGAAAGGCTTTCAGACCCAGGGCTGGAAATAGTCTCTGTCCATATTTTCTCAGTCCCTTTGTCCCTCACTGATCTGGGCCTTGAAATGTCCTCCCCTGTCCACTGGGTCTTCAAACAGTGAGTGTATTTTTCACTGCTGTGAGAGATTTTAAAATCTATGTCCCTGCTGGGAGGGTTCTGATCTGCTTGTTTTTATGCCTTTCCTACATGGAGACTGAGTGTGGGGAAGAGGAGAAGACTGACTGGTCTGGGACGGAAAATTCCTACCTGATATTTCTTCTCTTTCTTCAGTTCGGCATCTGCAGGGTCTTTCTCCAGTCTATATCCTCCTCCAGTTTCAAACAATTCAGAATTGTCCTTTCTTTCATTGAATCTCTGGAGAGAAGTTTTCCGTAGCTGTTTTGTTGATGACTCCACCCACCATTGATTTTTGCATGTTGACCTTGTATCCTGCCATTTTGCTGAACTTGCTTATTAGTGCAAGTAGCTTTGCTCTTGTTGTTTCTGGATTTTTCTAAATAAAGGATCATGTCATCTACAAATAGTGACAGTTTTACTTCTTCCTTTCCAATTTGGATGTCTTTATTTCTTTTCCTTGCCTAATTGCTCTAGCTAGAACTTCTAGAACAATGTTGAATATCAGTGGTGACAGTGGGCATCCCTGTCTTGTTCTCAATCTTAAGGGGAAAGCTTTCAGTCTCTCACCATTGAGTATGATGTTAGCTGTGGGTTTTTCATATATGCCCTTTATCATGTAGAGGAAGTTTCCTTATATCCTATCTTTCTAAGTGTTTTTATCATGAAAGGATGCTGAATTATGTCAAATGCTTTTTCTGCATCAATCGAGATGATCATGTGGATTTTCACTTTTAATTTGTTAGTGTGGTATATTACATTAATTGGTTTTCTTGTGTTGAACCACCCTTGTTTACCTGGAATAAAACCCACTTGGTCATAGTGTATAATTCTTTTAATATGCTGTTGGATTCTATTTGCAAGTATTTTGTTGAAGATTTTTGCATCTATATTCATTAGAGAGATTGATCTGAAGTTCTCTTGTATTTTTATCTGGCTTTGGTATTAGGGTAATGAATGAGTTAGATAGTGTTCCCTCTTCTTCAATTTTTTGGAAGAGTTTGAGCAGGAACGGTATTAATTCTTCTTGGAATGCTTGGTGAAACTCGCCTGTGAAGCTGTCTGGTGCTGGGCTTTTCTTTGTTGGTAGGTTTTTGATGACTGATTTGATCTCTTTATTTGCGATTAGTTTGTTGAGGTCTTCTATTTCTTCTCAAGTCAATGCATCAGTTTCTGGTTTCTTTGAGCCCAAGTGTTCAGTTCTAAGTTTATCTCTCTCTGCTCACATTTTACTATAAGCTGCAAGGAGAAGCTATGCTATATCCACAACTTTTAGTTTTGAAATTTCATCAGCCAAGTATCCCAGCTCATCGTTTTCAACTTCTGCCTTCCATCTGACACCAGGACTCAATTTTGCCAAATTCTCTGCCACTTTAAAACAAGGGTCACCTTTCCTCCAGTTGGCAATGACACATTCATCATTTCTGCTCAAGGCCTCATCAGACGTATCTTTAGAGTCCATATTTCCACAAACAGTCTCTTCAAAGCAGTCTAGGCCTTTGCTATCAAGTTCCTCATGATTCTTTCAGAATCTTCCCCTTATCCATTTAAAAAGCCATTCTAACATGTTCGGTATTTGCAAACACAGCAGCACCAGGACCCCACTTCACTGGTACCAAAATCTTTTCTAGTTTGCTAATGCTGCCGGAATTCAAAACACCAGAGATGGATTGGCTTTTATAAAAGGGGGTTTATTTGGTTACACAGTTACAGTCTTAAGGCCCTAAAGTATCTGAGGTAACACATCAGCAATCAGGTACCTTCACTGGAGGATGGCCAATGGTGTCCAGAAAACCTCCGTTACCTGGGGAGGCACATGGCTGGCATCTGCTCCAAAGTTCTGTTTTCAAAATGGCTTTCTCCCAGGATGTTCCTCTCTAGGCTTCAGTTCCTCAAAAATGCCACTCTTAGTTGCTCTTGGGGTGTTTGTCCTCTCTTAGCTTCTCTGGAGCAAGAGTCTGCTTTCAACGGCCATCATCAAACTGTCTTTCATCTGCAGCTACTCTCTCAGCTTCTGTGCATTCTTCAAAGTGTCCCTCTTGGCTGTAGCAAGCCTGCTCCTTCTGTCTGAGCTTATATAGTGCTCCAGTGATTTAATTCAGATCCACCCTGAATGGGTGGGGCAACACCTCCATGGAAATTATCCAACCAAAGGTCTTGTCCACAGCTGACTGAATCACATCTCCATGGAAACACCCAAAGGATTCCAAAATCTAACCAACACTAATATGCCTGCCCACACAAGATTGCATCAAAGATAATGGTGTTCTGTGGGACATAATACATTGAACTGGCACAACTCTTTAAAAACATTTTCCTTCATTTCTTTGAATTGATTCAGGAGATTTGTTTGTACATCTTTGATTAGTTCTTCCAGATTCTGTATCTCCTCCAAGTTTTTTATCTGATCCTTTAACTGGGCCATTTATTCTTTTTTTTTTTTTATTAAATTCAGTTTTATTGAAATACATTCACACACCATACAATCATCCATGATATACAATCCACTGTCCACAGTATGATAACATACTTATGCGTTCATCACCACAATCTATCTCTGAACATTTTCCTGACATCAGAAAGAACCAGAACAAGAATAAAAAATAAAAGTGAAAAAAGAACACCCAAATCATCCCCCCATCCCACCCCATTTGTCCTTTAGTTTTTATCCCCATTCCTCCACTCATCCATACACTAGATAAAGGGGGTGTGATCCACAAGGTTTTCACAATCACACTGTCACCCCTTGTAATCTACATTATTATATAATTGTCTTCAGGAGTCCAGACTGCTGGGTTGGAGTTTGGTAGTTTCAGGTATTTACTTCTAGCTATTCCAATACATTAAAGCCTAAGACGTGTTATCTATATAGTGCATAAGAATGTCCACCAGAGTGACCTCTCGAATCCATTTGGAATCTCTCAGCCACTGAAACTATTTCGTCTCATTTTGCATCCCCCTTTTGGTCAAGAAGATACTCTCAGTCCCACGATGCCAGGTCCACATTCATCCCCGGGAGTCATACTCTGCGTTGCCAGGGAGATTTACACGCCTGGGAGTCGGGTCCCACATAGGGGGGAGGGCAGCGAGTTCACCTGTCAAGATGGCTCAGTTAGAGAGAGAGAGGGCCACATCTGAGCAACAAAGAGGTACTCAGGGGGAGACTCTTAGGCACCGTTACATACAACTTTAGACTCTCCTTTGTGGTAATGAACTTCATAAGGGCAAGTCCCATGCTCGAGGGCTCAGCACATCAAACCGCCAGTCCCAATGTTTGTGACAACATCAACACCAGTCCAGGTGAGGATGTCCAACACATCCGCACCTTCCCCCAGATCCTCGGGACTGGGGAGGGGGAGGCTGTAAATATATTTTTTATTATCTGCCCAAATTACTCTAGGATGTGTCACTATTTCACTCTAGCCTATTCTAACCTACCGTATCTCATTTCCTATTGAAAGTTCCATGCAATTGTGGTGTTTGAACAAATCGACTGTAGAGTTGTACCGTTTAGAAAATTTAGATCCTGTACCAAATAGATATCTATTCCCTTGGTCTCATATGAAAGCTGAAGTTTTAAAACACAATCAGTTTCAACCTTTATCCTTTGGCCTGGCTTGCCCTGGTCTTAACCAGACCTGCTTCATTCATATCATTAATTGAAGTCTGGGCTCTTTTTCAGCTTTTTTTTTTTGACAGTGGCTGTATGCACTAATACTGACATTCATATCTGCCAAGCTCTAGCTCTGAGTTTCAGGTGTCTCAGACATACGCATTATTCCAGAGACCAATCAGGTTATACGCTAGGGGATCAGCATCTCAAAGTTTAGAGATAGGCCTTACAATTCAGGGATAGAGTTAACTGCTGTAAGAGCTTACAATCTAGGGACTATTACAATTATTGTGTCCACGTTAGGCTATGTTCTAAGATTCAATTCTGAGTTTATACATTGTAGTTAGTCCATATTGGTGAGGCATCATCCCTCTCACCATGTTTTCTCCAACACTTTTACTCCTATATGTATATTTTCCTACAATTTTATAGAATTATATTCACATACCATACATTTATCCACAGTGTACAATCAGTTGTTCATGGTATCATCATAAAGTTGTACATTTATCACCACAATCAGCACTTTAACATACTGATTACTACAAGAAAAATTGTTTTTTTTTTTTAGCAATAAGAAAAAATGATAAAAAGAAAAATAACATGTCATACAATACAATATACTACTAAGGACAGCAAATAACACCACTACCAAGAATCCCATATTACTCCCCTATATCCCCCTCTCATATACATTTAGCATTGTGGGCCATTTATTCTTGAGTTTTGGTAGGCCTTTTGCTTTTTGCTGATATCTGGTCATCTGATTATCTTGTGGGTCTGTTCTGAAGGTCAGTTTTTTTCCCTCTTGTCTAGGATTTAGTTGTTGCCTGGGTTTGTATTAGGGCACTGCTTTGACAGCTGGGTCATCCATACTTCTCAGTCAAAACAGGGCTAGATACCCTGTTTTGCAGGTAGTGTAGACCAGATCCAATGGGCCTGGGATAGGGTCTGGAAAGGCTCAGAAAAGCCCTGCAATTCCCCTGCACTTTCTGGCCTGCCCAGCAGATGGCAGTTTTCAATGACTTAATTGTCCTCAGAAGCTGTTTGCCTCCTGGAGCTCAGGCAGCATCTGACCAGACAGGGCTGAAACTTCAGGATTCTAGTGCCCTCACTTTGCTTGCCAAAGTCTGGATCAATGTGGGGCTGTGTTCCCCACTGTACTTGCAGCAGAGGATTCCCAGAGTTGCCCCAGTCTGCAGCTGTCCCCCAGGCAAGGATCAAGCCACCTGCTGCTGTTTTCCTCAAGGGTAAGGGATGGATACTAGGACCCAGGGCTGGAAACACAGTCTCTGTCCACATTTTCTCAGACTCTTCATCCCTCACTGACCTGGACCTTGAGATGTCCTCCCCTGTCCTCTGGGTCCCCAAAGAGTTTCTTTGGGTAGTTTCTCCTACTTGCTGCTTTCAGGGAAGATTCTGTGGTTCCCTCTCTGACCCTCCATTTTGGAAGCTCTTCCTTGCTGCTCTTTTGTATTGCACTCTCCCTGGCAACTTAAGTCCTGCCATGGGTCCCTGTGAGGTTGCATCTCTATGTCTATTTATAGGTGGGGATCTGTCTCGCTGTCATGAGAGATTTTATAGTCTGTGTCCCTGGTGGGAGGTGAGAGGGATACCAGCTGCTGCCCTGGGCACTTCCCAAGCTGTGTGAGACTGAGTGAAGGGGTAGAGGACTGGCCAGTCAGGGATGGAAGTTTTCTATCTGATATTTTCCCCTTTCTTTGTTTTGGCATTCGTGGATCCTTCTCCAGTCTGTACCTTCTTCCAGAGTTCTGAATATTTGAAAGTTGTCCTTTTTATCACTGAATCTCTGGGGAGAGGTTTTTGGTAGCTGTGTATGTCTCTATGTTGATGACATCACCTCCATGCTTTTTATTTTTTTAATTTATTTTTTATTTTTTAATATGGCATTTATTTTATTATTATTTTGTCTCTCTTTTTACACTTGCATTTACCCTTACTGATAATTTTCATTTCTACATTCAAAGCTTCTTTCTCCTGTCTTTTCCTTTCAGCCTGCAGAACTCCCTTTAGTGTTTCTTGTAGGGCTGGTCTCTTGATGAACTCTCTCAGTTTCTGTGTATCTGTGAGTATTTTAAACTCCCCCTCATTTTTGAAGGACAGTTTTGCCAGATAAAGAATTCTTGGCTGGCAGTTTTGCTCTTTCAGTACCTTCTATATATCATACTATTGCCTTCTTGCCTCCATGATTTTTGATGGGAAATTGGCACTTAGTCTTATTGCAGTTCCCTTGTATGTGACAAATCACTTTCCTTTTGCTGCTTTCAGGATTCTTTCCTTATCTTTTGTCATTTGACATTCTGATTAGTATGTGTCTCAGGGAAGTTCTATTAGGATTTATTCTGTTTGGAGTATGTTGTACTTCCTGGACATGTATATTTATGTCTTTCCTAAAAGTCATAATTTTCAGCCATTATTTCCTCAAATATTCTTTCTGCCCCTTTTCCCTTCTCTTCTCCTTCTGGGACACCCATGATACATATGCTTGTGTGCTTTGTGCTGTCATTGAAATCTCTGAGACCCTTCCCATTTTTTTCCCATTCTTTTCTCTATCTGTTCTTCTGCCTGAAAGATATCAATTGTTCTGTCTTCTAGCTCACTGATTCTTCTGCCTGTTCAAATCCACTATCGGGTGCCTCTCATGTGTTCTTAATCTCTTCTTACGTGCCTTTTGGAGTTTATACCCAGTTAGGTCTAATGTCAATATCCTGTTTCCTTAAAGGCAATAGGTACCTGTTCTGGTTTGCTAGAGCTGCTGTTATGCAAAATACCAGAAATGGATTGGCTTTTATAAATGGGATTTATTAAGTTACAAATTTATAGTCCTAAGGCCATTAAAGTGTCCAAACTAAGGCATCAACAAGAGGATATCTTCAATGAAGAATGGTCGATGGTGTCCGGAACACCTCCATCAGCTGGGAAGGCACGTGGCTGGAGTCTGCTGGTCCTTTGTTCCCAGGCTGTGTTTCAAAATGGCTTTCTCCAAAGTGTCTCTGGGCTTCATCTCTTAGCTTAGCATCTCTCAATATCCTTCTTCTGCATCTCCAAGTGTCTCCAAGCATTAGCAAGCATCTGGGTCGGTTCCTAGCATCTGGGTTGGCTCCCAAGTGTCTCTTAAAGGACTCCAGTGATCTAATTAAGACCTACCCTGAATGAGTGGGGCCACACCTCCATGGAAATATCTATTCAAAATGTTTCACCTACAGTTGGGTGAGTCATATCTCCATGGAAATAACCTAATCCAAATATCCCACAATATTGGATTAAAACATGGCTTTTGGGGGGACATAATATATCCAAACCGGCACAGTACCTTTATTAAGCTCTTCAAGGACAATATTTTCTATGTGAACACAAGACAAAGTACTACCCATAAATTTGGTTAGTCCCTGTTAAATAGCTGTGCTGTTCCCCAACTGGCTATTTATGATAAGCTTCCAAAAGGGAAAACCAGAAACAATGAGGGCTCTCATGACCTCGTCCCATCCTACAGAAACCCATGAAGAGATTATTGCCAGACTAGAGGCAGCTCTAAATGGATCATGGGAAAACCCACAACCCAGGCTAAATTCATGGGGTGTTCTGTTCTTGGTATTGTTCCCCTCATCATTGGAAAAGGTGTCTCCTGTGTTGAAGGGCACACTGTAAGACTAGAGATGGTATTAGAAAAGCTAGATTTAGAGCTAGAGAAATCAATCTTCCAACTAGGGCAGCTTTATCAGATCACTAGATGATAAAGCTTTGGAACTTTGCAAAATGAGTCTACAAAGTTGATTAGCATTAGTTATATTCTGGCTTTCCAAGGAGGTGTGTGGCACTAGTGGCACCCAGTGCTGTGTATTTTAAAGTGAATGTCAAGAGGATGTTTACCAAGAGGCAGCGGCAGCAGAAGCCCATGGCAGAGAAGCAGCCAAATCAGCTCACACAACTCCTGAATCTGATGATCTGCTTCTAGTCATGGCAGGATAACATAGGGTAGGCAACAGGCTGGCTGAGGGCTCAGGAGTAACTGCAAGATCAAGCGCTTCCTGCAGCTACAGAGAATCCCTGCCCGAATTATCAGAAACTAGCCACGGGGTGAGAGACCCGCAAGGGAATGGAAAAGTACGGAAACCAGCAACTGCCCATATAAAGGGCAGCCCCCAGCACTGGGGAGCACCTTTCCCCTTGTGAGAGCACCCACATGGCCCTCTTGTGTGTGTACTTAATAAACTTTCTACCTGCTTGCTCCATCTGTGCTGTGCCCTTGAATTCTTTCTCGCGATGTGGCCAAGGACCTGGGAACTTGATTCAGGCAATACTACAGTCATGGGGACCTTGGCTCAGAAATGTCCTAACAGGAGGACTTGTTATCCTCTTAACATTCATAAAATCCCTCAGTCACTGTCGGAACTCTCTCCTCCTAAATGCTGGTATGCAGTCACTAACTCAACAAATCATGCAAATGATGATACAAAACCAGTGGGAATGGGACTATGAAAATCTTGGATGTCAGCAAACCTGTGAAATTGGCAACGAGACACAAGAGACTTAGTGGTGAGTGAGAGACTAATAACATCTTTGGTCAAGGCCATGTAACCAAGGGAATGACCGAAAAGAGGGAATTGATAAAATTGTATAGTGAAAGCCCTGCACCCCTTCAGAGAAAAACAAAACAAAACAAAACAAAACAAAAACAGCCATGTCCTCTGGAGTTTCCTCTTTATCTTTTGAAATCTGAAATCCCCAACAAGGCAGCTGACCCAGATTGCCAATTAAACCCCTAGTTCATTACCTTTCACCCAATACAAAATAAAGCCCACTTGCCCTAAACCTGCCTCTATAGGGTGGATAAACACTGGTCCAGTCGGTAGGAGTCAAACTAATTTCCTTTCTATGTCTATAAAAATCCATTGCCATCCCCAGAACCCTGAAGCTACTTCCGTGCTGGCTTCCTTTGCTGCAGCAAAACTCTGACGCCCCAAACAAAAGTGCTGTAGTCTGCAAACTTGACTCCAGTTTGTCTTTCACAGAGGATAGTCATTGTTTTGTGGTTTGTGCAGCCTAAGATTGACAATAACCTCTATCGCCATCATTAGATGCTGTTTAAATAAACTATGCTACATCCACACAATTATAAGTTTTTCAGCTATTACAAGTGTCAACCTAGAAATAACAAATTAAGCTGCAAGACAATAAAGGCATTTATTTGTGGTCTTAGAATTGCAATATGGGGAGCACAGATTCTGGTAGCAACCCAAATCGTGTTCCTGTCTTGGCATTTCCAGGCAAGGATTTTTAAAGGAAGAGAAGTTTATTAGATAAGTTGTTTGTGGTTGGTGGACATTTGGGGTACTCCAAATGTCCTTCAGCAGGTTAATAGTTTACTTAGCTTTTTATCTTGTGGGTTGTTTATGGTGTCCGGATACCCTTAGGGATTTGAGGAACATTGTTGCTTGAGGCTTTGCATACTTCGGCAATTTGTAATATCTGGCTGAGACTTGCATGAGAGTAACCTCCAGAATGACCTTCTGACCCCATTTAAAATCTCTTAGCCATAGTAACTATATTTCTTTAAACAAAAGAATGAAGCAGATTTCTTAGAGATATGGAATATTTTCTAAAATCTACTACTGAGTTAAAAAAGCAAGGTGCAAAAAAGAAAAAAAGAGAAACTTTCATTTAGAATGAGCCTCCAAGGCAAAATTCCAAGAGAGTTAATGCTAATAAGACACCCAATAAAACCAACAAATGAAAGATGAATTTATCTGAATTAAAATTCAAATATGTAATGGCAAATATAAATCTGCAAAAATTAATTTGCTCTGGTACAAAGAGGGAAAGACTCTCTCCTACCCTCACTTTTCCTAGTGCATTTTCTTTAGAACACTTGTAAATCCATTCTCAGTCTCTTTGAGATGTATGTAAATATTATTAAATGCTAAGTAAGCCTCTGGCCAGCTTGATAACCCAGGAGTTTTGCAAGAACCTGGGAGCCATCTCTTGGGAATTGGTCATCAAGGACAATAGCCCCCTTATCTCGCAGCTTCCCTGGGAGGGTGGGAGTCTATTAGGCAGGGATCCTGCCTCCAAGTGGCAAACTCATCTCCTGTTTTAAAGATATGAGATGTTTATTCTTCCTTTGGATAAAGGCAATTAACAAACACAGGCGGCTACCCCACTTCCCTGGGAATTCAGGATGAACTATGTGTGACAGACAGTGCTGTCAAATCCTCTTACTTGAGGGCTAGTTTTTGTTTATCTTGAAACATATATTTATCTTGAAAACAAGCAGACTGAATCTGCTTGGTTATATAAAATGGTGAGATTTCTTTCTTTGCGATCTCTGTGGTGGATTGCCTGTGATGTGCATCACATTGTGGTTTAATGTTTATTTAATAATAAAATGGTTTTCTTTCTCTTCTGTCTTGGTGGACAGGTTCCCTGGGTTGAGAACAGTGTTGTTTTTATTAACTTTCTGAAAAAGCCTCCTGTAATTAAGTTTCTTAGCTCCTAGTGGAGGTAGTAATACTAGGGGTTATTTCTAACCTCTCCCAGATGCACTGACCTTTCTGACAATGGGAGGGTCAGTCAACTTGAACAGTAAACAGACTCCTGGCCCCGATCAAAGGTTCCCTGACCAAATGTTTATCCCTTGCATCTTAGTTACATTTTAGCAAAGCCGAATAGGAAACTAGATTGCACTCCCTAACTTTTCTCATTTCTCGAAGAATCCGTAAATGTCATCATCCTGCGTTTCCTTTGTCCTCCCCAATTCTCTTTGATCTAGATAATGAATATAAACCTAGCTCTTGTAGTCCTTCAGTGAGGCAGGTTTGAGACTGAATTCCTCATCTCCATCAGCTATTAAATCACTTTCCATTGTGACCAAACTGGTGAAACGAGTCATTCTTGCCGTGTAAGGTGTGCTGGTTTGAATCTGTTATGTACTCTATAAAAAACTATGTTTCTTGGAGGTGGACCTATTATGGGTGGGAACTTTTGATTAGATTATTTCCATGGAGATGTGACCCTGCCCAATCAAGGTGGGTCTTGATTAGTTTACAAGAGTCCTTAAGAGAGCTCAGAGCCGACACAGACCCAGATGCTTGCAGGTGCAGACAGAGAGACATTTTGGAGACAGCCGTTGAAACCAGAACCAGGAGAGAAGCTAAGAGATGAAAGCCAGAGTTTGCCTTGGAGAAACTAAGAGAGGACCCCCAGATGCTTAGAGAAAAATGCCCTGAAAGAAACAAGCAGGGACACACAGGAGCTGAGAGAGAGACTCTAATACAGAAGCCCAGAGACATTTTGGAGAAAGCAACGGAAACCAGAAGCTAACCCTGAGAGAGGTCCAGCAGACTCTGGCCATGTGTCTTCCCATTGACAGAGGAACCCCAGATGCCATCGGCCTTTCTGTGGAGAAGGTATTGTCCTATTCATCCTATTGATGCCTTAACTGGGACATTTTCATGGCCTTATAACTGTAAATTTGTGAACTAATTAACCCCCATTGTAAAAGCCAATCCATTTCTGGTATTTTGCATTCTGGCAGCTTTAGCAAACTGAACACTGAGCAAGGACCCAAAATCTGCAGGGTCCCCTTTATTTCCCGACCAAATTATAGACTTATGAAATAAAGACAGAAAGATAAGAATATGTGGATACAAAAAAGAACCATTTATAAATATTGGGAATGATAAATCTAGCCATTGAAATAAAAAAAAAATCAATAGAGTTAATTCTAGATTTAACACATAGTTGAAGATTCAACTAGTTAATTAAAAAAGAGTATCAAGGACTTTGCCAAAAACATACATCCATTGAGGCAGACTGAAGCAGAGAGAAAGAGAGAGAGAGAGAGAGATTGAGGATTTGTTGATGATAGGGATGGAAGATAGATTGAAGAGGCTGCAAAAGAAGTACAATTAGGCTAGAAGCTGACCCTGATGCATGCTGATGCTTAGAGATGCGTGGAGATATGGACAGAAGGACACTTGGAGATGCTAAGCTAAGAGATGGAGCCCAGAGTTTGTCCTGGTGAAGCTAAGAGAGGAACCCAGATGCACAGGAGCTGAAGAAGCTAAAAGAGAAAAGCCCAGAAACATTTTGGGGAAAGCCATTTTGAAATACAAGCTGGGAACAAAGGACCAGCAGATGCCAGCCTCATGCCTTCCCAACTGACAGAGGTGTTCTGGATGCCGTTGAGCTTCCTTCAGTGAAGTATATTCACAGACACGTACAACCTCAACCACCAGTTAAGTTTAGAACATTTTCAACATCCCAAAAAGAAACCTTGAGGAGGCGGGGCAAGATGGCAGACTGGTGAGCTGTATGTTTTAGTTACTCCTCCAGGAAAGTAGGTAGAAAGCCAGGAACTGCGTGGACTGGACACCACAGAGCAATCTGACTTCAGGCATACTTCATACAACACTCATGAAAACGTGGAACTGCTGAGATCAGCAAAATCTCCATCATTTCAGCAGACTGGGAGCCTCCCTACACAGCCCAGCAGCCCAGAACCGCCCTGGGGGGACGGCACTCACCTGTGACATAGCACAGTCATCCCTCAATAAAGGACCCGGGGTGCACAGCCTGGAAGAGGGGCCCACTTAAAAGTCTCAGGAGCCATACGCCAATACCAAGGACTTGTGGGTCAGTGGCAGAGACAAACTGTGGCAGGACTGAACTGAAGGATTAGACTATTGCAGCAGCTTTAAAACTCTAGGATTACCAGGGAGATTTGATTGTTAGGGCCACCCCCCCTCCCTGACTGCCCAGAAACACGCCCCATATACAGGGCAGGCAACACCAACTACACACGCAAGCTTGGTACACCAATTGGACCCCACAAGACTCACTCCCCCACTCACCAAAAAGGCTAAGCAGGGGAGAACTGGCTTGTGGAGAACAGGTGGCTCGTGGATGCCACCTGCTGGTTAGTTAGAGAAACTGTACTCCACGAAGCTGTAGATCTGATAAATTAGAGATAAGGACTTCAATTGGTCTACAAATCCTAAAAGAACCCTATCAAGTTCAGCAAATGCCACAAGGCCAAAAACAACAGAAAATTATAAAGCATATGAAAAAACCAGACGATATGGCTAACCCAAGCCCAAGCACCCAAATCAAAATATCAGAAGAGACACAGCACCTAGAGCAGCTACTCAAAGAACTAAAGATGAACAACGAGACCATAGTACGGGATACAAAGGAAATCAAGAAGACCCTAGAAGAGCATAAAGAAGACATTGCAAGACTAAATAAAAAAATGGATGATCTTATGGAAATTAAAAAAAACTGCTGATCAAATTAAAAAGATTCTGGACACTCATAGTACAAGACTAGAGGAAGCTGAACAACAAATCAGTGACCTGGAAGATGACAGAATGGAAAATGAAAGCATAAAAGAAAGAATGGGGAAAAAAATTGAAAAAATTGAAATGGACCTCAGGGATATGATAGATAATATGAAACGTCCGAATATGAGACTCATTGGTGTCCCAGAAGGGGAAGAAAAGGGTAAAGGTCTAGGAAGAATATTCAAAGAAATTGTTGGGGAAAACTTCCCAAATCTTCTAAACAACATAAATACACAAATCATAAATGCTCAGCGAACTCCAAATAGAATAAATCCAAATAAACCCACTCCGAGACATATACTGATCACACTGTCAAACACAGAAGAGAAGGAGCAAGTTCTGAAAGCAGCAAGAGAAAAGCAATTCACCACATACAAAGGAAACAGCATAAGACTAAGTAGTGACTACTCAGCGACCACCATGGAGGCGAGAAGGCAGTGGCACGATATATTTAAAATTCTGAGTGAGAAAAATTTCCAGCCAAGAATACTTTATCCAGCAAAGCTCTCCTTCAAATTTGAGGGAGAGCTTAAATTTTTCACAGACAAACAAATGCTGAGAGAATTTGCTAACAAGAGACCTGCCCTACTGGAGATACTAAAGGGAGCCCTACAGACAGAGAAACAAAGAAAGGACAGAGAGACTTGGAGAAAGGTTCAGTACTAAAGAGATTCGGTATGGGTTCAATAAAGGATATTAATAGACAGAGGGGAAAAATATGACAAACATAAACCAAAGGATAAGATGGCTGATTCAAGAAATGCCTTCACGGTTATAACGTTGAATGTAAATGGATTAAACTCCCCAATTAAAAGATATAGATTCACAGAATGGATAAAAAAAAATGAACCATCAATATGTTGCATACAAGAGACTCATCTTAGACATAGGGACACAAAGAAACTGAAAGTGAAAGGATGGAAAAAAACATTTCATGCAAGCTACAGCCAAAAGAAAGCAGGTGTAGCAATATTAATCTCAGATAAAATAGACTTCAAATGCAGGGATGTTTTGAGAGACAAAGAAGGCCACTACATACTAATAAAAGGGGCAATTCAACAAGAAGAAATAACAATTGTAAATGTCTATGCACCCAATCAAGGTGCCACAAAATACATGAGAGAAACACTGGCAAAACTAAAGGAAGCAATTGATGTTTCCACAATAATTGTGGGAGACTTCAACACATCACTCTCTCCTATAGATAGATCAACCAGACAGAAGACCAATAAGGAAATTGAAAACCTAAACAATCTGATAAATGAATTAGATTTAACAGACATATACAGGACATTACATCCCAAATCACCAGGATACACATACTTTTCTAGTGCTCACGGAACTTTCTCCAGAATAGATCATATGCTGGGACATAAAACAAGCCTCAATAAATTTAAAAAGATTGAAATTATTCAAAGCACATTCTCTGACCACAATGGAATACAATTAGAAGTCAATAACCATCAGAGACTTAGAAAATTCACAAATACCTGGAGGTTAAACAACACACTCCTAAACAATCAGTGGGTTAAAGAAGAAATAGCAAGAGAAATTGCTAAATATATAGAGACGAATGAAAATGAGAACACAACATACCAAAACCTATGGGATGCAGCAAAAGCAGTGCTAAGGGGGAAATTTATAGCACTAAACGCATATATTAAAAAGGAAGAAAGAGCCAAAATCAAAGAACTAAGGGATCAACTGAAGAAGCTAGAAAATGAACAGCAAACCAATCCTAAACCAGGTACAAGAAAAGAAATAACAAGGATTAAAGCAGAAATAAATGACATAGAGAACAAAAAAACAATAGAGAGGATAAATATCACCAAAAGTTGGTTCTTTGAGAAGATCAACAAGATTGACAAGCCCCTAGCTAGACTGACAAAATCAAAAAGAGAGAAGACCCATATAAACAAAATAATGAATGAAAAAGGTGACATAACTGCAGATCCTGAAGAAATTAAAAAAAATATAAGAGGATATTATGAACAACTGTATGGCAACAAACTGGATAATGTAGAAGAAATGGACAATTTCCTGGAAACATATGAACAACCTAGACTGACCAGAGAAGAAATAGAAGACCTCAACCAACCCATCACAAGCAAAGAGATCCAATCAGTCATCAAAAATCTTCCCACAAATAAATGGCCAGGGCCAGATGGCTTCACAGGGGAATTCTACCAAACTTTCCAGAAAGAACTGACACCAATCTTTCTCAAACTCTTTCAAAACACTGAAGAAAATGGAACACTACCTAACTCATTTTATGAAGCTAACATCAATCTAATACCAAAACCAGGCAAAGATGCTACAAAAAAGGAAAACTACCGGCCAATCTCCCTAATGAATATAGATGCAAAAATCCTCAACAAAATACTTGCAAATCGAATCCAAAGACACATTAAAAAAATCATACACCATGACCAAGTGGGGTTTATTCCAGGCATGCAAGGATGGTTCAACGTAAGAAAATCAATCAATGTATTACAACACATTAACAAGTCAAAAGGGAAAAATCAATTGATCATCTCAATAGATGCTGAAAAAGCATTTGACAAAATCCAACATCCGTTTTTGATAAAAACACTTCAAAAGGTAGGACTTGAAGGAAACTTCCTCAACATGATAAAGAGCATATATGAAAAACCCACAGCCAGCATAGTACTCAATGGTGAGAGACTGAAAGCCTTCCCTCTAAGATCAGGAACAAGACAAGGATGCCCGCTGTCACCACTGTTATTCAACATTGTGCTGGAAGTGCTAGCCAGGGCAATCCGGCAAGACAAAGAAATAAAAGGCATGCAAATTGGAAAAGAAGAAGTAAAACTGTCATTGTTTGCAGATGATATGATCTTATATCTAGAAAACCCTGAGGAAAAAAAAAAAAAAAAAAGAAGTACAATTAGAGTTCCAGAAGAATAAAATAAATAACAGAGAAGCAAAATTTGAAGAGATGATAGCTGACAATTTTCCAGAGTTGAAGAAAGCCATGAATGACTGAAAATAACTCCAAATTTTGAACAAGATAAAGATATATTCATGTCTAAAACATTATGGTGAATCTAGAAAACATAAAGGAATTAAAAAATCTTTCATCATATAAATGTTCCAATAGACACAAAAGTAGAAAGAATAGTGAAATGTGCCCCCATGCATCTATCACCCAGCTTCAACAATTATCAGCATATGGCCAGTCTTGTTTCACCGACCATCCACCATCCGCCATCATCCCTCCTTCTCCTCCCACTCTGAATTATTTTAAAGTGATTTTCAGATATGACATAATTTCATCTGTTAATTGTTTATTAAATGTATCTCTAAAAGATAGAGACTCATTTTAAAAATAATAGTTAGGATCCAAAATTCCCCAATTGTCTCAGAACTCTCTTCAATAGTTGGTTTGTTTGAATCAGGAGGCAAACAAAATCTACATGTCACTTTTAGTATTACAAAGTCTCATGCTTCTTTTAATTTATAACCATCCCTTCCCCCCTCCATTTTTTTTTTTGCCTTTTATTTGTTGAAGACATGGAGTTATTTATTTAGCCTATAGAATCCCACACATTGTGGATTTGGCTGACTACATTTTTGAGGTGTTGTTTAACGTGTCCCTCTATATCCTGTGTTTCCTGTATACTGGTAGTTAGATCTAGAGGCTTGATGAGATTCAGATTAATTTTTATGCAAGACTGTTTCATACTGTGCTGTATTTACATCACCCCACGAAGCACATAATGTCTGAATGTCTAGAGAGAGAGTCTTAAAAATTACCAAAATGAAAAGGTAGATTATTAACAAATGAAAGATAATAGATTTACAACAAACTTCTGAACAGCAATAACAGATGCCAGAAGACAAAGGAATGAGATCTCTAAGGTTCTAATGGGAATATCTGTGATACTAAGATTTTCTACTCAACTAAACTAATTCCTGAGTGAGGATGAAAGAAAGACACTCTGGAGAGCCTTGAAATGGCAAAATATAACACCACAGCCCCTGATCAAAGGACAAAGAAAAGCATGTGATGCAAGAAAAATGGTGAGCACAGAAATTGATAAAATAGAAGCAAATTGAACAATATTGACTGGAAAAAGTCTTAATTAGCTCTTTTGGTTTTTAGAAAGTGGCTCTAAAACTCTTGACAAGAATAACAAATAGGTTCGTATCTGGGGATGGGGGAGCTGTTCAGTGCGTAGTTAAGACATGCTAAGATCCTTTTTGTGTTTGGAAGGATGACAGAAATACTCAATAATTTTGGACTCTGTAATAAGGTTGTTATGTGTGTACGTTGATTTTAAAATATTTATGCATAAAATAATATATAACAGATCTGTTTCAAAATATTTCAGTGGCTGGTGGAGAGAGGGGTGAGGGGTAAATAGGTTTTAGATGAAACAAAGCTGAGCCCTGTGCTCTGGGAAAACAGTGATGATTAAGATCCACTCCCTCACTCCCCACCTTCTGTGTTCCACAAAAGAGCTTACTGCAAAAATCCACCCTTCTCCATATGATTTAGATAAGATTCATGGACCATGTTGTTTACCTATGACAATGCCAGACATGGACCCTCCAAATTTCCATTCTTTGTCTCATAAATGATTAGGTGAACCATTTGTCTCCACTTGACAAAATGCCCAATAACTTGACTAAATTTTAGTCAGGCTTCTCTCCTTCCTCCAGGTCCCTAGACTTTGGCCCACCTTTGATCTTAAGCAAGCATTGGGAACTTAAGAAAGAAATGGAATTCAGACCTCCAACCCCACAACTTAATACCCCTACTGAGAATCAACTGACCACGAAGAAAAACATTTCCTGTTCAGTTGCTCACACTCCACTCCCCCACATCCAGTTCCTTCTAGCCTTGTTTTACTTCTCCCTAAAAAACAAAGTCCTTTGTCTTTACTCTGAGACAACTGCAGATCTTGTGATCTGAGCATTCACCCTATTGCTGGACTTCTCAAATTAAGTCTTTCCTTATCTGAGTCCAGATTTATTTTTTATTTGACAGACATGTGATATTATATCAATCTTTCTACTTTTGTATGTGTCTAAATTTCCATAACAAAAAGTTTTAAAAACAATGTATGTTGTTAAGGGAAGCCACTAAAAGAACAGAAAACAAATTTTATGTCAAATGAGCAGAAGGAAAAAAAGAAAATTTCAACAGAAGGCAGGGAAGGAGAAAAATAAGGAAAGAAGAATAAATGGAAGATATAAAATAACATGGTGTTGGTAAATATAACCAAAACTATCTCCTGGGTTTTCTAAGAACCAACACAGAAGTTCAACTCTCTGAACTAGCATAGAATTAAGTGACAAACATCCTCTTTGGCAAGTCCTTACTGAGATGCTTGACCCAAAAAGTCAACTGAAGCCCCTGGTAAAGCACTTCTGGCCCCATTTTTTTAAAAGCCCCGCTTAGACTTAACTCACCCCTTTAAGACTAACAGGCCCCTGCTACTGTTATCCAGCAAGAGCTTACTGCTCGATACCAAAGAATTCGACGCAGTGACACCAGGATTTCGAGACAAGAGTTTTATTACAGGGCAGCTAAGTAAGGAGACAGGAGGAAAAAGCTCAGATCAGTCTCCCCAGGTCTATAAAGAGCTTAAGGTTTTTAGAAGATTACACAAAGGGGGGGAGGAGATAGTGATGCTGGCAGATATTGATTGGCTATATTTTGGTCACATGTGTGGGTCTGACAAGCCCTTGAGCACTGACAAAAGCCAGCTGGGGGAAACATAAAGTGGGTGTATAAAGAGGGCTGTAAATAAGGACAAGCAAGCATCCGGTTACAACAGAGCTGTAAATTGCTCAGTTATCATAACACTGCAATAAAATGTAAAGAAAGTAAGCTAAAATAACTAACTACAATGAAAATAAATAAGCTAAAATAAAAACTAGTTACAAGTAAAGGAAATAAGCTAAAATAACACCTATAATTACACGTAAAACCGCTATGGTCAACAGAATTTAATCAATTTCCTTTTTTCTGCCCCCAGACTTCCAGCTCTAAAGTTGCTTTCACTTTTGCAAGTAAAAGGTTTCCTTTCTGCAGCAAACTTAGTGTCCTGAATAAAATGCTGTAAACTGCAACTGGACTCCAATTTGCCTTCCTACAGAATAAATAAGACTAAATGTATGTTGCAATAACCAGTATAGACATTCATCTGTTAAGAGGCAGAATCTATCAGATTGAACTGAAAATTGTGCAGACCATGAGGACCTCATACTAATCTCCCAAAGAGCTTCAGATCTTCCCAAATCTGATGAAACTTGTGTTCTGGAATTTTTGAGGATGTGATGGTTACTTTTATGTGTCAACTTGACTAGGTTATAGTGTCCAGTTGCTTTTTTTAAACACTGGCCTAGAGGTTGCTGTGGAGGTATTTTGTAGATGGGATTAGCATCTGCAATCAGTAGACTGGCCTCTGCCACAGATAATTCAAGACTGCAAAATCAACTCTTAGTGGGTGAGCAAACTTAAATATACACATACCCTGCTGCTTCTGTTTCTCTGGAGAACCCTGCCTGATACAACGGAGTACATCAAGAGTTTCAGGTTTGAAATCTCAGGGAGTTGTTACGAAGTATCCTTTCCCCCCTATTTTCCAAGCCTGAGTCTCTAGGCTTCTTGGTGAATCCATGAGCCACCTCAAAGCTTTCTCTCGATACTTTCAATTTTAGCTTAGTAGATTCGTTGTTGCTTATGAGGCGTAGAAGTTTCCCACTAAAAGCACATAAAGTGCTTCAGGGATGGAGGCGTTAATTTTCCATATTATGTAATTCTACTATGTTTGGCAGGACTGGACCTTTCTTGTTAGTCAGCTGGCTCTCTTTTGATGTCAATATGTAACAGTTGAGAATCTTGCCCCTGCTCCTTCAAAAGGCAAGAAACACTAACACTCTGTAAGCCACCACCTCTAAGATGCCTGCTATCAGCCTTCCTCCCTTGTCCTGTTACCCTGAAAACTCTTTTGCTTAAGACTTATGCACTGATCAACATTCCAGATGATCTGCTAGCCGGGCCTGTAGTTTCTCTTTGGTGATGGGCCCCAAAGTCCTCTAGTGCCACATCTTTGGGCTTTGCTGAACAAGTGAAGATGTAGTCTATGTCAACCCAAATATGAAATCCTGGCCCAGAGTGAATTCCTTGTTCTGTACTGCAGGATACCCTGCACTGCTCTGAGCCTGTAATGGGACCTCACAGTGGGTGGCTGGTTCTCATCAGATTAAGTTCAGAATCTGGCTCTTGCAGTCATGTTTAAAAAGACACAGGAGACTGGAAGTGTAACAGTTTTATTACTGAAGATGTTAAGGCATTCACAAAATGCCCAGAAAAACCATTCCTTGGTTACATTTTTTAATTTCAGAGTCTCTTAGACTTGAACTTTCACTATATAATAGGAAAAAAAGGCTCTCAGAGACTTTCACAGTTAACAATAATTTTTCAGTTTTCTCAACGTCCTAGTACAAGTCGTCTGCAAAGTTTGTCTTCATTGGGACTTTGTATTTAGCAGAAGTTTGTCTCTGTTGGACTCTGACTCATACTTATTAATCTCTGACTTGTTTACATGTTTAGAATTCTTTGGGCTGCTTGTCCTAGTCACAGCTTCACTTTGGTGAAGTGTACATCTGGGGAGCGTACATCAGAGATATGTACGAGACACAGCCATTAGAGTCCTTACTATTATGCTTCTCTGAGTACTGATTTACAGCCAGGAAATGAGCAAATGGTTGCATTTGGTAATCAGCAAATTAAAACCTTAAATATAACATTTATTTGCCATTTTCCTTAACTGAAACAGCAGGTTGGATACTGCTTTTTAAAGAGATACTGTACGTTTTGTGTACACAATACATAATGTTTAACAAATTTTATTACATACAAATGGATTTAGAGAAAACCTTCAGAGTATTTTCCCAAATGATTGATAGAACGAAAAAAAAAAAAGTAAGAGATAGGGACACAGGGGGCATAAATCATAGAATCACTTAGAACTTTGGTGGTGATGCACCCGAGATGATCTCGTCTCAGTGAAGAGCTGATTTTTCCTGTTATCTACTGGCTACAAGCAGATCAACAAAGCTGATTGTCAAAAGATGAAATGGTGGCTGCTTGTATCCTAGGACTTTTGATAGAAGTAGCTGCTCCATAGTCACCAAAGATACAGTTTATTGACATGGGTCCATGATAATGTATGTTTGAGAACATATCCATTGAAGTACATTTTGAACGTAAATCAGAAATTCATGAAACTACTGGATTGGCCACTTATAATATATGGAAGAAGACTGTCCCTATACAAAGGGTTCACAATCTGAACTGGCCCTTTAAAATGGAAAACAGTATCAGAGTAACATTATAAACAACTCAAATATGAAAAAACAAAAACAAAACATATTACAATATATAATTATTGACAACTTTTCTTTTAGGTAAGATTTTCAGAAAATCCAGGGATAGATTTTATATCACAAAATGGTCCATATCGCCCAAAGATGTCTTTTGATTGGACAGTAAAGTAGTATTTGTTGGAAAATAAAAATTGAGATAAAGTACAAGCCATCGGAAGAGGTAAAGCTTTGATTTCTCCAATTTTCTTCCAAATCAGTTTATTGTTAGGGTTCTCATGGCACAGGAAGAGGTGGTAGCTTTCCACAGGTGCACACTTGGGATTGATTTTGGTGATGTTCCAAGTCAGGGCGATGCCCCTGGGTCTCAGCACCCGTTTAACTTTGAGTTCAGGCTTCTGGGGAGGAAGTGTATCTCGGATTTTGTCTACTAGTTCAGGTTGGAGTGGTGGTGGTTCTGGGAGAGGTGGCAGGTGCTCAAAGGACTCAATCTAAAAGCACATTTGTAAAAAAGTTTAATGACTTGGTTTGGTGGGTACTGACGATTTATTTTAATGTGGTCAACTGCAGTTGTATAAACATATATTTCCCATTCTTCAATCCAATTATCAACATTAGAAGAACAAAAGGATGCTTCAAGAATATGTGAGGCTGAATCCAGTCTTTTCAAGCAGAAGCTTCTTTTGTAAGATTCCTATACTCTGGAATATCACTAATCCAGATTAGGTTAGGCATCAGACATTCTGGGTAAGTATTCTATCCTCATTTCCAAATTGTCTTTTTAGCTATTGCCATAATTTACATGAAAAGTGTCAGTGTATGACACTATCCATTTCCCTCTACTCTCATCAACAACAGCTATTACCCTTAAACCCAAAAGTTCTTCCAATTTGTTGGATAAAAAATGGATATTTTGCTTTAGTTTCTATAGCTTCTGGAAAATTCATCTGGATTATTTTAATTGCATAAATAAGTAGACTCACAAAAACACATTTTAAAAAGTATATTAAAGTGCTTTCAAAGAAACAATGTGACCCAATGTTTCTTCCAGATTATTTCACATTTGATTTGGAATGAATGTCTCTTACAGAGCATTTCATGGAAGTACCTGGGCTGCATTTTGTGCCACTGGGGTTGTCTCTTTTGAGTTTAAAACAGCTTTCGTAGGTGACTCCAGGGTGGACACTGGACTTTCTGTGAACACAAGGTATAAGAGGTAAAATTTACCTGCAAACAATCCCACAGCCTTTAAAGCAAAGAATAGTTTACAAGTTAGATGGTAATTAAATGCGACCTAATATTACAAAACCATAAAATATGAAGATACACTTTTTAACAGCCGTGTAAGATCCCAAAGGTCTTGTATAATTTTCCTTTCATGTGACAAAAAATTCCCCTCTTAAGGTAAATACTTAGCATAATGGAATTGGAAACTAGATACGTCACACATGGACGAGAGACCCCTGCTTGGTGGGGTCTTGGAGGTGAATTTGGTTCTGTTAGACTGCCAAGTGCGTCTGCAAGCACAGAGCTGGTTATAATCGTGTGTTGACAATGTGATGCACAAGGTCTGGGAATTCAAGGCAAAAATCATGCAGGCTGGGATTAAAGAAATCTCTACCAATGAAGTCTGTGTTTGCCTGGAGGGAATCAGGTATAACTGTAGACTGGGGGAAGGGAAAGAGGAGGGAGGAGGGACAGAATGGAGAAGGGATATTAGAGAGATGGTGGGAAGATAGGGGAAGTTTGGGTGGGAGGGAGAAAAGAGGGTAAAGTAGGTGCTAGAATGGTTTGAAAACAACTGGGGAGCACAGATCTGGAGGGTGGTAAGAAAAGGATTCATGATGAAAAGTAGTAATGCTAGGGAGATAAAAATTCCAGAAGTTTGGAGATCTCTAATAAGTAGTAAAAAACCATTTGAAGTCTATTGTACGACCAGTGTTAGAACTCTTTAATATATTTTGTAGATCTCCCCAAATGAAATTCCCTTTATTGCTTTTTTTTTTTTTACTTTTGACTGACAAGGATAATTAAGATTCTGTATTTTGTTTCAAAGTTAATCAGTCATTTTCTTTGCTAGATGTCGTCATAAATTCCTATATAAGACACAAAAAACCCTCTATAAGTGCATCATAAAGTGCACATGCACATTCCTAAGCATGACGTTATCTGTACTTAAACTATTCCTGCTGCATATCAGTAACTTCAAAGAGACATACTTAGGATCCTGCAAACCCTGCCTTGGCTCTGTGCTTTTCTTGCTCTTGCTCTTGCTCTATATAACTAACCTTCTGTCACCCACTGGGCAGTGTGGAGAGCTACCCTCAGCATCCTGCAAGCCACCCAGGACCAGCTTCCTGGTCTGTAAGTTCCCTAGTAAGCTATTATTTTACTAAATGGAGTGTCTTGCTTCGTTTTTCAGTCTTAAAGTGCTCATCGAACTTATTCTATAAATAAGTTCATGGCCAGCACCAGTATTAAAAAACCTTTTGAGAAGGGTTAATGACATTATGTTTTTAACTCTGTGAGTCTGTACAGCCTTTTTATACTGGTTGTATTAATCAAAACTAGGTTAGTGAAATAATAATCTGCAGGTTACTCATCACATGAGAGGTGAAACAAACAACCTCCTTAAAATTTTCAAGTGAACAGTTTTCTACAAAAAATTCTAAGAAATAAAATTTCCCATAACTAACATTCTATCTTTCAAGGTAATAAGTCATCAGACTCTTGGCAAATTAAAACAGGTTAAGACAGAAACTCAACTTTATAATGTTAAGAAGTGACAAAAGAGGACTTTCATCCTAACCTGGTTAATTGTTTATATCCTTAGTGTCATCACTGCCAATGTCTTGCAAATATTCTCCATCTTCTATCCTTATCTATATAAAAATGTGTAGTGTTACTTCAGTCTCTGTATTTGCAAAGCAACAGTAGCCAATACCCCATTATTTTAAGGTTCTTCATTGAACTGCTAGATGAAAATTGTGGCCGCTGGCTTCAACGTGCATTTAATTAAAGCAGAATTAAAGAAATATGAAGTTTATAATATTCAATTTGCTCAATATCAGAGCAAAATGCTTATTATAGAAAAATAAGGAAAATTCAAAATGAAGAGTATTTATAAAAACCAAATTCCCACCTATTCAGAGGCTATTAATCCTCTGATTTCTAGGTGTTTGACTTCTAGGTCCTTCGTGGTGTGTATATGAACATGTAGACATAGATATTCACTCATGTAAATATTTACATTAAAAAACAATTTTTAAGTTTGCATTTTTAAATGAACTTTCAGAGAAAACATTTATATACAATATAACACACACATTTTAATTGTTCTTCAAGTTTTGACAAAGGCATACACTTATGAAATCAGCAACAAAGTCAAGACATAGAATCTTTCTATCACTCTAAAAGTTCTTCAGTATCCCTTCTCAGTCAGTTCCTCTCTGGTCCTATGAAACCACTGGTATGCTATCACTCAAGATTAGATCTGCCTTTTCTAGAATTTCACATAAATCAAATCACACAGTATGTAGGATTCTTTTGCCCAGCATTATGTTTCTGAGATTTGCCCATGTTGCATACATCATGATTGATGTATTATCTGTTCATTTTATTACTGAATAGTATTCAGTTGCATGGATTTGCTAGAATTTATCCATTCATCAGGTGATGGACATTTGTGTTGTTTCTAGTTTGGGGCTATTATGTATAAAGTTGCGATGAACATTTGTGTCCAAGTCTTTGTGTGGACATAGGTTTTCATTTCTCTTGGGTAAATTCTTAACAGCAGAATAACACTGTTTGGTAAGGGTACAGCTGTTTTAAGAAACTGTCAAACCTCTACCATTTTACATTCCTACCACAAAGCGTAAGAATTCCAGGCTGCTCCACATCCTTGTCCACTTTTCGTATTTTCAACTGTTGTAATTTCAGCCATCCTAGTGGATGTGTAGTAGTAGCTTATCATGGTCTTAAATTGCCTAATGAATAATGATGTTGAGCATGTCTTCTTGTGCTTATTTTCTGTATTAGTACTCTGAAGTTGCTGTAATGAAGCCCCACAAATTGGGTGGCATAAAACATCAGAAATTTATTTCTTCACAGTTCCAGATGGTAGAAGTCCAAAATGAAGACATCAGCAGGACCACGCTGCCTCCAAAGCCTCTGAGGAAGAATCCTTCATTGCCTCTTTTAGATTTGGGTGGTTGCTGGCAAGTCTTGGTGTTCACTGGATTGAGGCAGAAAAACTACAATCTCTGCCTCTATCTTCACATGGCCATCTTCTTCTCTGTGTGTGTTTGTGTCCAAATTTCTTCCTCCTTATAAGAACTGAATTAGGGCCCACTCTAACTTAGTAAGACTTCGTCTTCACTTGATTACATCTCCAAGACTCTGTTATCCAAGTAATGTCACATCCACAGGTACTGGGGGTTATGACTTCCACATATCTTTTTTGGGGGACACACTAAATGTGTGTCCATATCTTCTTTAATGAAGTACCTTATAAATTTTGCAATCCCATATCTTTTTTAATTCATTTTTATTGAGATTATTCAGATACCATGCAGTCATACAAAACAAAGTATACATTCAATTGTTTACACTACCATTATATAGGTGTGCATTCATCACCAAAATTAATTTTTGACATTTTCATTACCAAACACACAAAAATAATAAGAATAAAAATTCAAGTGAAAAAGAACAATTAAAGTAAAAAAGAACACTGGGTGACTTTTTTTCTTTTTCTTCCCCCATTTTTCTACTCATCCATCCATAAACTAGACAAAGGGGAGTGTGGTCCATATGGCTTTCCCAATCACATTGTCACCCCTCATAAGCTACATTTTTATACAACCATCTTCAGGATTCATGGGTTCTGGGTTGTAGTTTGATAGTTTCAGGTATTTAATGCTAGCTATTCCAATTCATTAGACTATAAAAGGTGTTTTCTATATTGTGAGTAAGAGTGCCCACCACAGTGATCTCTTGGCTCCTTTTGGAATCTCTCTGACACTGAAGCTTATTTCATTTCCTTTCACATCTCCCTTTTGGTCAAGATGTTCTCCATCCCATGATGCCGGGTCTAGATTCCTCCCTGGGAGTCATATTCCACGTTGCCAGGGAGATTCACTCCCCTGGGTGTCTGATCCCATGTAGCGGGGAGGGCAGTGATTTCACCTGCCAAGTTGGCTTAGCTAGAGAGAGAGGGCCACATCTGAGCAACAAAGAGGCATTCAGGAGGAGACTCTTAGGCACAATTATAGGGAGGCCTAACCTCTCCTTTGCAGCAACAGTCTTCCCAAGGGAAAGTCCAGCAACAGTCTTCCCAAGGGCTCAGACCATCACACCACCAGTCCCCTATGTCTGTGAGCACATAAGCAACCATCGAGGTGTGGAAGCCCGATACCCCTGTATTCTCCACCAGCAACTCAAGGGGGCTCTGCATATTTTTTTCATTTTTTTTTTTAATTCTTTTTTTAAAAATCAACTATATAAAAAAAATTTTAAAAAAATACAATAAAAAAAACTTCAAACCATAACAAGGGAGTAAGAAAAAGAAAACTAACCTAACTACTTTACTTCCAACATGTTCCTACTCTATCCCAAGAAAATAACCTAATACAGCAACATTTCTGTGAACTTGTTCCTACCATACCCATCAGAAATTAACAGACCATAGTCATTCTTGGGCATTCCCAGAACCTTAAATTTACCCACAATAGCTTTCTGTTCTTATTGGGTTATCATTCCCCCTTCCTTAATTGCTCTCTATCGCTAGTTCCCTGACATACATTATAAACCATTTGTTTTACATTTTTCAATGTTCACATTAGTGATAGCATATAATATTTCTCTTTTCCTGCCTGGCTTATTTTGCTCAGCATTACGTCTTCAAGGTTCATCCATGTTGTCATATGTTTTACGACACTGTTCCTTCTTACAGCTGCGTAGTATTTCGTTGTGTGTATCTACCACATTTTATTTATCCACTCATCTGTTGAAGGACATTTGGATTGTTTCCATCTCTTGGCAACTGTGAATAATGCTGCTATGAACACTGGCATGCACATATCTGTTTGTGTCACAGCTTTCAGATCTTTCGGGTATATACCGAGAAGTGCAATCGCTGGATCGAAGGATAACTCTCTAGTCTCTAAGGAAGTGCCAGACTGACTTCCAGAGTGGCTGAACCATTATACAGTCCCACCAACAATGAATGAGTTCCAATTTCTCCACATCCTCTCCAGCATTTGTACTTTCCTGTTTGTTTAATGACAGCCATTCTAAATGGTGTGAGATGGTATCTCATTGTGGTCTTAATTTGCATCTCTCTAATAGCAAGTGAAACTGAACATTTTTTCATGTGTTTCTTGGCTATTTGTATTTCCTCTTCAGAGAACTGTCTTTTCATATCTTTTGCCCATTTTATAATTGGGCTGCCTGTACTATCGTCATTGAGTTGTAGGATGTCTTTATATATGCAAGGTATCAGTCTTTTGTCAGATACATGGTTTCCAGAAATTTTTTCCCATTGAGTTGGCTGCCTCTTCACCTTTTTGAGAAATTCTTTTGAGGTACAGAAACTTCTAAGCTTGAGGAGTTCCCATTTATCTATTTTTTCTTTTGTTCCTCGTGCTTTGGGTGTAAAGTCTAGGAAGTGGCCGCCTAATACAAGATCTTGAAGATGTTTTCCTACATTATCTTCTAGGAGTTTCATGGTACTGTCTTTTATACTGAGATCCTTGATCCACTTTGGGTTAATTTTTGTGTAGAGTGTGAAGTAGGGGTCCTCTTTCATTCTTTTGGATATGGATATCCAACTCCCCCAGCCCCATTTGTTGAAAAGACTGTTACGTCCCAGTTCAGTGGTTTCGGGGCCTTATTAAAGATCAGTCGGCCATAGATCTGGGGTCTATCTCTGAACTCTCAATTCAATTCTATTGATCAATATGTCTTTGTGCCAGTATGATGCTGTTTTGACAACTGTGGCTTTATAAGCTTCAAAGTCAGGGAGTGTGACTCCTCCCACTTCATTTTTCTTTTTTAGAGTGTTTTTAGCAATTCGAGGGATCTTCCCTTTCCAAATAAATTTGATAACTAGCTTTTCCAAGTCTGCAAAGTTGTTGGAATTTTGATTGGGATTGCATTGAATCTGTAGATGAGTTTGGGTAGAATTGACATCTTAATGACATTTAGCCTTCCTATCCATGAATATGGAATATTTTTCCATCTTTTTAAGGTCCCCTTCTATTTCTTTTAGTAGAGTCATGTAGTTTTCTTTGTATAGGTCTTTTACGTCTTTGGTTAAGTTTATTCCTAGGTACCTGATTTTTTTAGTTGCTACTGAAAATGGTATCTTTTCTTGAGTCTCTTCAATTTGTTCATTTCTAGCATATAGAAACATTACTGACTTATGTGCATTAATCTTGTATCTCATTACTCTGCTAAATTTGTTTATTAGCTCTAGTAGCTGTATTGTCGATTTCTCAGGGTTTTCCAGATATAAGATTATATCATCTGCAAACAATGACACTTTTACTTCTTCCTTTCCAATTTGGATGTCTTTTATTTCTTTGTCTTGCCGGATTGCCCTGGCTAGCACTTCCAGCACAATGTTGAATAACAGTGATGACAGCAGGCATCCTTGTCTTGTTCCTGATCTTAGAGGGAAGGCTTTCAGTCTCTCACCATTGAGTACTATGCTGGCTGTGGGTTTTTCATATACGCTCTTTATCATATTGAAGAAGTTTCTTTCAATTCCTACCTTTTGAAGTGTTTTTATCAAAAAGGGATGTTGGATTTTGTTGAATGCTTTTTCAGCATCTATTGAGATGATCATTTGATTTTTCTCTTTTGATTTGTTAATGTGTTGTATTATATTGATTGATTTTCTTATGCTGAACCATCCTTGCATGCCTGGAATGAACCCCAACTGGTCATGGTGTATGATTTTTTAAATGTGTCTTTGGATTCGATTTGGAAGTATTTTGTTGAGAATTTTTGCATCTATATTCATTAGGGAGATAGGCTTGTAGTTTTCCTTTTCTGTGGCATCTTTGACTGGTTTTGGTATTAGATTGATGTTAGCTTCATAAAATGACTTAGGTAGTGTTCCATTTTCTTCTATGTTTTGAAAGAGTTTGAGTAAGATTGGTGTCAGTTCTTTTTGGAAACTTTGGTAGAATTCTCCTGTGAAGCCATCTGGCCCTGGCCATTTATTTGTGGGAAGATTTTTGATGACTGATTGGATCTCTTTGTTTGTGATTCATTGGTTGAGGTCTTCCAGTTCTTCTCTGGTCAGTCTAGGTTGTTCATATGTTTCCAGGAAATTGTCCATTTCCTCTACATTATCCAGTTTGTTGGCATACAGTTGTTCATAGCATCCTCTTATAATTTTTTAAGTTTCTTTGGGATTTGCAGTAATGTCACCTTTCTCATTCATTACTTTGTTTACATGGGTCTTCTCTCTTTTTGATTTTGTCAGTCTAGCTAGAGGTTTGTCAATCTTGTTGATCTTCTCAAAGAACCAACTTTTGATGTTATTTATTCTCTCTACTGTTTTTTTTTTTTGTTGTTGTTCTCTATGTCATTTATTTCTGCTTTAATCCTTGTTATTTCTTTTCTTCTACCTGGTTTTAGGATTGGTTTGCTGTTCATTTTCTAGCTTCTTCAGCTGATCCATTAGTGATTTGATTTTAGCTCTTTCTTCCTTTTTAATGTATGCGTTTAGTGCTATAAATTTCTCCCTCAGTACTGCTTTTGCTGCATCCCATAGGTTTTGGTATGTTGTGCTCTCATTTTCATTCATCTCTATATATTTAGCAATTTCTCTTGCTATTTCTTCTTTAACCCACTGATTGTTTAGGAGCGTGTTGTTTAACCTCCAGGTATTTGTGAATTTTCTAAGTCTCCGATGGTTATTGACTTCTAATTGTATTCCATTGTGGTCAGAGAATGTGCTTTGAATAATTTCAATTTTTTTAAATTTATTGAGGCTTGTTTTATGTCCCAGCAAATGATCTATTCTGGAGAAAGTTCTGTGAGCACTAGAGAAGCATGTGTATCCTGGTGATTTGGGATGTAATGTCCTTGCATTTAAAATCTATTTTATCTGAGATTAATATTGCTACTCTTGCTTTCTTTTGGTTGTAGCTTGCATGAAATATTTTTTTCCATCCTTTCACTTTCAATTTCTCTGTGTCTCTGTGTCTGAGTCTCTTGTATGCAACATATTGATGGTTCATTTTTTTTTTAATCAATTCTGCCAATCTATATCTTTTGATTGGGGATTTTAAGCTATTTACATTCAACATGATAACTGTGAAGGCATTTCTGGAATCAGCCGTCTTATCCTTTGGTTTATGTTTGTCAGATATATTTTCCCCCCTCTCTCTTAATGTCCTTTAATGTATTCAAACTGAATCTCTTTAGTACTGAACCTTTCTCCTTATCTCTCTCTCCTTTCTTTGTTTCTCTGTTGGTAGGGCTTCCTTTAGTATCTCAAGTAGGACAGGTCTCTTGTTAGCATACTCTCTCAGCATTTGTCTGTGAAAAAATTTAAGCTCTCCCTCAAATTTGAAGGAGAGCTTTGCTGTATAAAGATTTCTTGGTTGACAATTTTTCTCTCTCAGAATTTTAAATATGCCATGTCACTGCCTTCTCACCTCCATGGTGGCTGCTCACTCATCACTACTTAGCCTTATGCTGTTTCTTTTGTATGTGGTGAATTGCTTTTCTCTCACTGCTTTCAGAACTTGCTCCTTCTCTTCAGTATTTGATAGTCTCATCAGATTATGTCTCGGAGTGGGTTTATTTGGATTTATTCTATTTAGAGTTCGCTGGGCATTTATGATTTGTGTATTTATGGTGTTTAGAAGATTTGGGAAGTTTTCCCCAACAATTTCTTTGAATACTCTTCCCAGACCTTTACACTTCTCTTCCCCTTCTGGAACACCAGTGAGTCTTATATTTGGACATTTTATATTATCTATCATATCCCTGAGGTCCATTTTGATTTTTTCCCCATTCTTTCTTTTGTTCTTTCATTTTCCATTCTGTCGTCGTCTAGGTCACTGATTCCATTGTTCAGCTTCCTCTATTCTGGTACTATGAATATCCAGAATCTTTTTAATTTGGTCAACAGTTTCTTTTATTTCCATAAGATTGTCTATTTTTTAATTTACTCTTGCAATTTCTTCTTTATGCTCTTCAAGGGTCTTCTTCATGTCCTTTGTATCCCGTGCCATGCTCTTCTTCATGTCCTTTATATCCCATGCCATGCTCTCATTGTATGTTTTTAGTTCTTTGATTGATTGCTCCAAGTACTGTCTCCTCTGATCTTTTGATTTGGGTGTTTGGGCTTGGGTTATCCATATCATCTGTTTTTTTCATATGCTTTAAAATTTTCTGTTGTTTTTGGCCTCTTGACATTTGCTTAACTTGATAAGGTTCCTTTAGGATATGTAGACTGATTCAAACCCTTATCTCTAATTTGTAAGAGCTACAGCTTTGTGGAGTAGACCTTCTCTAACTAACCAGCAGGTGATGTCCATGAGCCACCTATTCCCCTCAAGCCAGTTCTCCCCCACTTTGTCTTTGTGGTGAGCGGGGGTGTGAGTCTTGTGGGGTCCAATTGGTGCACCAAGCTTGTGTGTGTAGTTGGTGTTGCCTGCCCTGCATATGGGGCATGTGCCTGAGTGGTTAGGGAGGGGGGGGGCAGCTTTAATAATCAAATCTCCCAGGTGTTCCTGGAGTTTAAAGCTGTTGCAATAGTCTAATCCTTCAGTTCAGTCTTGCCACAGTATGTCTCTGCTGCTGACCCACAAGTCCTTGGTATTGGCATATGGTTCCTGGTACTTGCAAGTGGGTTCCTCTTCCAAGCTGTGCACTCCTAGGTCCTCTTCTGAGGGACGAATGTGCTACATCACAGGTGAGCACTGTCCCCCTCAAGGGAGGTTCTGGGCTGCAGGGCTGTGTAGGGACATCCCCAGTCTTCTTTGTGGAAAGGTTTTTCACCAGGAATTAATTTTTTTAGTAGACATAGGACTGCCTGATACTCAATTTTTTCTTCAGTTAGTTTCGATAATTTTTGCTTTGCAAGTAATTTGCTTATGTAAATAAGTTATCAAATTAACATAAATTGTTCATGACATTGGCTTATTTTGCTAATAATGTCTTTAAGATCTGTAATGATGTACCTCTCCGTTCATTCCTGATACTGAGAATTTGTGTTTCCTCCCTGTTTTTCTTGATTAGTCTAGTTAGATGTCAAATTAATTATTCCTTTCAAAGAACCAAACCTTGGTTTCACTGATTTTCTCTACAGTTCTCCGTTTTCTTTTCTATTTTTTTCTGAAATTATCTTTATTGTTTCATCTACTTGCTTTAGATTTGATTTGCTTTTCTTCTTCAGGTAGAAGCTTAATTTTAGACTTTACATTTGTTCTAATAAAAACATTCAATGATAGTAATTACCCTCTAGGCACTGCATTAGATACATTCCACAAATTCTGAAATGCTGTGTTTTCATTTTCATTCAGTTCAAAGTATTTTCTAATTTTCCTCTGTGATAACTTCTTTGAATCTCAGATTATTTACCTAAATTTTATTATTTATTCATGTTTTACTTGGAGAAGTCACAGATTTACAGAAAACTCAAGCAGTAAGTCAAGTAGTTCCTATTCATGCCCCATACACACACAGATTTCCCTATTATTAACACTGGCTTGTGGTAACTTTGTTACAGTTGGTGAAAAATATTAATTTAATTACACAATTAACTACAAAGCTTACATTAGAGTTCACTCTTTGGGCTCTTCAGTACTGTTTTTCTTTGTTACATTTTTACACTGGCAATATATATATAACCTAAAATTTCCCCTTTTACTCACATTCAAATATACAATCCAGTGGTGTTAATTACATTCACAATATCATGCTACTATTGCCATCGTTTATTACCAAAACTCTTCCATCACCCAATATAGAAAGTCTGGACCAATTAAGCATTAATTCAATTACCTACCCCACCCCAGCCCCTGATAACCTATAATCTTCTGTCTTCATGAATTTCTATATTCTAATTATTTCATATCAGGGAGATCATACAATATATACGTCCTTTTGCATCTGCCTTAATTCACTCAACATAACATCTTCAAGATTCATCCATATTTTTGCATTCATCAGAACATCATTACTTTTTATGAACAAGTAAATATTCCATTATACGCATATACCACGTTTTCTTTATCCATTCATCAGTTGATGGATACTGGGTTTGTTTCCCTATTTTAGCTAATTTTATGAATATCAGTGTATGGGTATCTGTTTGAATCCCTGCTTTCAATTCTTTTGGGTATATACCCAGTGGAATTGCTGGGTCATATAATTATTCTCTGCGTAATTGTCTGAGGAACTGCCAAATTGTTTTCCACAGCAGCTGCACCATTTACATTCCAACCAACAAAAAGTGAGGTGAGGGTTCATATTTTTCCGCATTCTCGCTAACACTTTTTATTCCCCTTTTGTTAACAGCAGCCATTCTAGTGGATGTGAGATGGTATTTCATTGTAGTTTTGACTGGCATTTTTCTGATGGCTAATGACTTTGAGCATATTTTCATTTGCTTTTTGGCCATTTGTATAAATTCTTTGGAGAAATGTCCATTCAAGTCTTTTATCCATTTTTCAATAGCATTGATTGTCTTTGTTGTGCAGTTGTAGAATTCACTATATATTCTAGATATAAAGCCCTTGTCATACATGTGGATTCCAAATATTTTTTCCCCATTCTGTAGGTTGTCCTTTTACTTTCATAATGTAGTCCTTTCATGGCAAAACTCTTAAATTTTGGTGATGTCCATTTATCTATTTTTTCTTTGGTTGCTTTTGCTTTTGTTGTAAACTTGAAGAATCACTGCTTAACACAGGTCCTGAAGATGTTTCTCTATGTCTTCTTCCAGGAGTTTTATAATTTTGGTTATTGTATTTAGTACTGTGATTCATTTGAAGTTGATTTTTGTATATGGTGTGATTTTGCACATGGATATTAAGTTTTCCAAGGACCGTATGTTGAAAACATCATTCTTTCCCCATTGTGTGGACATGGCACCCTTGCCCATAGTTGTAAGGGTTTATTTCTGAATGCTCACTTTGATTCCATTGGTCTACATATATGTCTGTCTTTGCGCCAGTACCATGATGTCTTGACTACTGTCATTTTGTAATAAGTGCTAAAATTTGGAAGTATGACTCCTCCAATTTTGTTCTTCATTTCAGTATTGTTTTGGCTAGTTAGGACCCCTTACTCTTCCTATAAATGTGATGGCTTTTCCATTTCTACAAAGAAGAGTCAGGATTTTCATAGGGATTGCATTAAGCCCACAAATCGCTTTGGGTAGAACTGACATCTAAAGAATACTCAGTCTTCCAATGTAAATGTCCTTCCATTTACTTAGGTCTTCTTTGATTTCTTTCAGCAATGTTTTACAGTTTTCCACTTATCAGTCCTTTGCAACCCTGATTGTATTTATTCCTAGATATCTGATTCTTTTAGTTGCTACTGTAAATGAAATTTTAAAAAATTTCTTCTTCAGACTGTTCTTACTAGGTTATAGAAGCACTACTGGATTTTGCATATTGTTCTAGTACCCCAACAGTTCCCTGAATTTGTTTATTAGTTCTAGTAAATTTGTGTGGATTTTTCAGGATTTTCTATATACAGGATCATGTCATCTACAAATTCTTTTCCAATTTGGATGCCTTTTACTTCTTTCTATTGTCTAACTGCTCTGGTTAGAACTTCCAGAACAATGTTGAATAACAGTGATGACTGGGCATCAGCATTTTTCCTAATTCTTAGGGGGTAAAACTTTCAGTATTTTCCAACTGAGTTCAATGTTAGCTGTATTTCATATGTCCTTTATTGTGATGAGGAATTTACCTTCTGTCCCTGTTTGTCTAATGGTTTTTATCAAGAAGGGGTGCAAGATTTCGTCAAAGGTATTCTCTATGCCAGTTGAGAAAACCATGTGTGGCTTTTATTACTTCATTTTATTTGTATGATACAGGACATTAATTTTCTTATACTGAACCACCCTTTCACACTTAGGATAAATACCACTTGATCATTGTGCTGGTTTGAAACTCTTAGGGGCCCCAGAAGAGCCATGATCTTTTAATCCAATCTTGTTGGGTGGAACCTTTTGCTTGTTTCTGTGGAGACATCTCACCCAACTGTGAATGAGAACTTTGATTAAATTATTTCCAAGGAGGTGTGGAACCCGCCCATTCAGGGTAGGTCTTGATTAGTTCACTGCAGTACTTAAGAGAGCTTAAGAGCTGACACAGATGCTGATGCTTGGAGACACCTGGAGATGCAGACAGGAGAATGTTTGGAGATGCTAGGCTAAGAGGTGAAGCCCAGAGTTTGCCCCAGGGAAGCTAAGAGAGGACCCCCAAATGCTTAGAGAGAAAGGCCCTGAGAGAAAGAAGCAAGGACCACAGGAGCTGAGTGAAGATAAAAGTCAAGAGACATGTGGAGAAAGCCATTTGTGATGGTTTGAATGTATTATGTCCCCCAGAAAAAGCCATATCCTTTGACACAATCTTGTGAGGTAGACATATTAGTGGGGATTAAGTTGGGACGCTTGGATTAGGTTGTTTGCATGGAAATGCACCCCACCCAACTGTAGGTGATAACTGATGAGATATTTCCATGGAGGCGTGGCCCCACCCATTCAGGGTGGGCCTTGATCAGTGGAGCCACATAAATGAGCTGACAGGCAGAGGAAACTCAGTGCAGCTGTGAGTGACATTTTGAAGAAGAGCTACAGCCAAGAGGGACACTGAAGAATGCACTGGAACTGAGAGAGGAGATTCAGCTTACAGTGACATTCTGGAGACAGCCTTTGAAAGCAGACTTCTGCTCCAGAGAAGCTAAGAGAGGACAAACACCCCAAGAGCAACTGAGAGTGACATTTTGGAGAGAAGCTGAAGCCTAGAGAGGAACATCCTGGGGGAAAGCCATTTTGAAACCAGAACTCCGGAGCAGATGCCAGCCACATGCTTTCCCAGCTAACAGAGGTTTTCTGGATGCCATTGTCCATCCTCAAGTGAAGGTACCCGATTGTTGACACATTACCTTGGACACTTTATGGCCTTAAGACTAACTGTGTAACCAAATAAACCCCCTTTTATAAAAGCTGATCCATTTCTAGTGTTTCGCATTCCAGCAGCATTAGCAAACTAAAACACCATTTTAAAACATTCCACAACCCAGGAGCAAAAGACCAGCAGACTCCAGCCACGGGCCTTCCCAGCTGACAGAGGTGTTCTGGATGCCACTGGCCATTCTTCAGTGAAGGTTATCCTCTTTTTGATGCCTTAGTATGGGCACCTTTATAGCCTTAGAACTGTAAATTTGTAACCTAATAAATCCCCTTTATAAAAGCCAATCCATTTCTGGTATTTTGCATAATGGCAGCTCTAGCAAACTGGAACAACCATCATGTCTAATTTTTTTAAATGTGCTGTTGGATTCAGTTTGCTAGCATTTTGCTGAGGATTCTTAAATCTGTATTCATAACAGATATGATTCTGTAATTTCTTTTCTTGTGGTATCTTTATCTGTGTAATAGGGTGACGCTGGCCTCATAGAAAGAGCTGGGAAGTTTTCCATTCTCTGCAATTTTTTTGAGTCTGAGCAGTATTGGTCTCTTGAGAGTTTCTATTTCTTCTTGAGTCAGAGTAGGTAGTTTGTGTATTTCTAGGAATTTATCCATTTCATCTACATTATCTAATTTGTTGGTATACAATTGTTAATAGTATCCTATTATCCCTTTTTATTTCTCTGGAGTCCATAGTAACATCCCACATTTCCCTACTGATTTTAATTATCTGTGTTGTCTTTTTTTGTCAATATAGTTAAAGGGTTTATCAATTTTATTGATCTTTTCAAAGAAACAACTTTTGGTTTTGTTGTTTTGTTGATTCTCTGTTGTCTTTTGAATCTCTCATTTCACTCTGTTCTAATCTTTGTTATTTCCTTCCTTATGGTTGCTACAGATTCAGTTTGCTCTTCCTTGTCTAGTTCTTCCACTTGTGAGGTTTGGTCTCTGATTTGAGATTTGTCTTTTTTTATTAGAGAAGTTATAGGTTTACAGGAAAACCATGCAGAAAATACAGAATTCTCATATACCACCCCCACATTATTAGCACCATGCATTAATACAATATGGTTGTTACAACTGACGGAAGAATATTATTACAGTTGTAACATTAACTGTAGTGCAAGGTTTACATTAGGGTTCATTGGTTGGCTGGGCAGTCCTATGGATTTTTAAAAATAATTTTTATTGTGGTAACATATATACTACCTAAAACTCCCCTATTAGCCACATTCAAATACATATTTCAGTGTGGTTAATGACATTCACAATGTTGTGCTACCGTAACCATCATCCATTACATTTCCATCACCCCCAAAAGAAACTGTACAATTTAAGCACTAAATCTCCAATCTAATTTGTTGGTATACAGTTGTTAACAGTACCTTCTTATCCTTTTTATTTCTCTGGAAACTGTACAATTTAAGCACTAAATCGTACCCCCACACCAGCACCTGGAAACTTGTATTCTGGTTTCTAACTCTATGAATTAGCTTATTCTAATTATTTCATATGACTGAGATAATACAATATTTTTCCTTACGTGTCTGGCTTCACACAACAGGATCCCCTCAAGGATCACCCATGTTGTCATGTGTTTAACACCTTCATATTGTTTAATGAGTAAATAACATGCCATCTTATGTAAATGCCATATTTTTTTCTATTTATTGGTAGATAGACACTTGATTTGCTTCTATCTTATGACAATTGTGAATAATGCCATAATGAATAGAGGTGTTCAAATATCTGTTCGAGTCCTTGCTTCCAGGTCTTCTGGGTATATACCTAAAAGTGGGATTGCTTGATCATATGTTAACTCTATACTTAACTTTCTGAGGAACTGCACAACTGTATTCCACAGCAGCTTCATCATTTTACAGGCCCACCAACAGTGAATGAAGATTTCTATTTTTCTGTATCCTCCCCAAAATTCATTTCTCTTTTATTTAATGTTAGCCATTTTGGTGGGTGTAAAATGGTATTTCATTATGCTTTTGTGTTGCATTTCCATAATGATTAATGATGTTGAGCATTTTTCTTGTGCTTTTTGGGCTGTATGGAGACATGTCTATTCAAGCCATTGGCCCACTTTTTAATTGAACTGTTTGACTTTTTGTTGTTGAGTTGTAGGATTCCTTATATATTATGGAAAATAAATCTGTATCAGATAGGTGGTTTCCATGTGTAGGCTGTCTTTTTACTTTCATTATGAAATACTCTGATGCACAAAAAATTTTAATCTTGGTAAGGTGCCATTTATCTAATTTTTTTTTTGTTGTTATGTTATGGGAATAAAGACTAAAAAACCTTTGTCTAACACAAGGTCCTGAAGATGCATCCCTTTTTTTTCTTCTAGAAGTTGTATAGTTCTGATCTTACAGTTAGGTCTTTGATCCATTTTGAGCTGATTTTTCCATATGGTGTGAGGTAGGGGCCCATGCTTCATTCTTTTCCACGTAGACATCCAGCTTTCCGAGCACCATTTATTGAAGAGACCATTCTTTCCCAGCTGGGTACACTTGGCACTCTAGTAAAAAAATCAGTTGGCCATTCATATGAGGGTTTATTTTTCAACTCTCAACTCAATTCCATTGGTCCATATGTCTTGCCTTGGGCAAAACAATGCTGTTTTGATTACTGTGGCTTGCCATAATGTTTTAGTCTGAGAAGTGTGAGTCCTCCAACTTCATACTTCTTTTTCAAGATAGCTTTGGCTATTTGCTGCCCCTTGGCCTTCCATGTAAGTTTTTGGTGTGGTGGTGGTTCCACTTTATTTATGTATTTATTTGAGAAGTTGTGAGTTTATGGAACAATCATGTGTAAACTATAGAATTTCCCATACACCACCTTATTATTAACACCTTGCATTGGTGTGGTAAATTTGTTATAATTGACAAAAGCACATTGTTATAAGGATACTATTAACCATAGTCCATGGTTTAACATAGGATTGACTGTGTTGGGCAGTTCCATAAATTCCTTTAACACATTTTTCTTCTACTAAAATATATACAACTTCAAATTTCCCCTTTTAACCATATTCATATATATAATCCAGTGCTGTTAATTATGTTCACAATGTTGTGTTAACATCACCATCCATTCCCAAAACTTCTCCATCATCCCAAAATGTATACATTTTATGCCTTAATTCCCTATTTCCTAAACCCACTGCATCTCCTAGTAACCTATATTCTAGAATCTGACTCTGTGAGCTTGCTTATGCTAATTATTTCATAAAAGTGAAATCTTGTATTTGTCATGTCTACCTTATTCACTCAACATGATGTCTTCAAGGATTATCCATTCTGTCATATGTATCAGAATTTCATTCCTTTCTACAGCTAAATAATATTCCACAGTATATTATGTACCACATTTACTTTGTTCATTCATCTCTTAATGGACACTTTTGGCAACTGGCAACAATGCTGCTATGAACATCGGTTGTAAATATTTGTTTGAGTCCCTGCTTTCAATACTTTTGAGTACCTAGAAATCAGATTTCTGGATCATGTGGTAATTCTATAGTTAACTTTCTGAGGAACGGCCAGTCTTGCATAGTGGCTCTACTACTTTACATTCCCACCAACAGTGAATTAAGTATTCCTATTACTTCATATCCTCTCCAACATTTGCAATTTATCATTAAAAAAAAAAAACTGCCATTCTAGTGGGTGTGAAATGGTATGTCATTGTGGTTTGATTTGCATTTCCAAAATGACTAATGCTGTTGAGCATCATTCCATGTGCTTTTGGGCATTTGTATATTTTCTTTGAAGAAATACCTATTCAAGTGTTTTCCTCAATTTTAACTGCGTTACTTGTCTTTTTGTTTTTGAGCTGTAGGAGTTATTTATATATTCTGCATATTAACCCTTTATTGGATATAAGGTTTCCAAATATTTTCCCCCATTATATAAGCTGTCATCTTAACTTCATGATAAAGGCACATTTTCTTTGAGGCACAAAAGTTCTTAACTTTGTTGAGGTACCATTTATCTATTTTTTCTTTTGTTCCTAGTGTTTTAGGTGTAAAGTATAAAAAACCATTGCCTAACAAAAGGTCCTGAAGATGCTTCCCTACATTTCCTTCTAGGAGTTTTATAGTGTGGGCTCTTATATTAAGGTATTTGATCCATTTTGAGTTAGTTTTTGTATATGGTGTGAGGTAGGGATCCTCCCCACTCCCCCCAAATGGTGATCCAGTTTTCCCAGCACCATTCATTGAAGAGACTATTCCTTCCAAATTGAGTGGTCTTTGCCCCCTTGTCAAATATTTTGTCACTTTGGCTCTAAAAGTGAGGGCTGATTTTTGAGCTCTCATTTCTACTCCATTGTTTTATATGCCTGTCCTTGTGCCAGTAACATGCTGTTTTAACTACTGTGGCTTTGTAACAGGTTTTAAGATTGGGAAGTGTGAGTCCTGCAACTTGATTCTTCTTTTTCAAGAAGGCTTTGGCTATCCGGGGCCCATTACCCGTCCAATAAATTTGATGCTTGGCTTTACAATTTCTGCAGAGAAAGCTGTTGGAATTTTGATTAGGATTGTGTTGAATCTCTAAGTTACTTTGGGTAGAATTAACACCTTAACAATAAGAACACAGAATATCTGTCTATATATTTAGGTCTTCTTTGCTTTCTTTTAGAAATGTTTTTTTCCTTTTCTGCATATAAGTCCTTCGAATCCTTGGCTAGCTTTATTCTTAGATATTTGATTCTTTTTCTTGCTATTTTAAAAGGAGTTTTTTTCTTGATTTCTTCTTCTGATTGTTCATTACTGGTATATAGAAACACTACTGATTTTTTTTTTTTTTTTTTTTTTTTTTTGGCTTAAAACAACAGAAATTTATCATCTCACAGTTCCAGAAGCTAAAACTCCAAAGTCAAGGTGTTGGCAGGGCCATGTGCAATCTTAATCCTGTAGGGGAGAATACTTCCTTGTTGGTTCTAGCTTCCAGTGTTTGCTGGCAATTCTTGTTGTTCCTTGACCTGCAGATGCATCTCTACCTGCATCTCCACATGGCCTTCTTTCTTGTCCCAATCTTCACCAGTCATTTTCCCTTTTGTCTTTGCCTAGACTTCTCCCTCCTTATTTTTTATGCAATTTTACTGATGTAATCACATAACGTACAATCATTCAAAGCGTACAATCAGTTGTTCACAGTATCGTCATATAGTTGTGCATTCACCACCACAAACTTTGAACATTTTCATTATCCAAAAAATAAAGATTAAAATAAAAAAGAACATCCAAAACATTCCATTTCCCTCCTCCCCTCATTGTTCATTTACCTTTTTTAAGTAGTTTAATTGAGACATACTCACAAACCCTAGTCATCCATGGTGTATAATCAATCACAGCACCATCATACAGTTGTGCATTCATCACCAGAATCTATTTTTGAACTTTTTTCTTACTTCAAAATAAAAATAAAAGCAAAGAACACCCAAAACTTTCCACCCCCTCCATCCCACCCTATTCTTCATCTAATTGCTGTCCCCATTTTTCCACTCATCTGTCCACATCCTGGATATAGGAAGTGCAAGCCACAAGATTTTCACAATCACACAGTCACACTATGCAAGCTAGATAGTTATACAATTGTCTTCAAGAATCAAGGTCACTGGGTTGCATTTCAGGTATTTCCCTCTAGCCATTCCAATACATTAAAAACTAAAAAGTGCTATCTATACAGCACATTAGAATATCCTCCAGAGTGACCTCTTGACTCCATTTGAAATCTCTCAGCCACTGGAACCTCATTTTGTTTCATCTCTCTTCCCCTTTTTGGTCAAGAAGATCCTCTCAATCCCACAGTGATGGGTCCAGGCTCATCTCCAGGAGTCATTTCCCAAGTTGCCAAGGGGATTTACACCCCATGGTGTCATGCCCCATGTAGGGGGAAGGGTAGTGAGTTCACCTGCAGAGTGGGCTTAGAGGGGGGGGGGCGACATCTGAGCAACAAAGAGGCTCTCGGGGTGAGGGGTACTCTCAGGCACAATTATAAGTGGGCTTACCCTCTCCCTTGCAGCAACTAGCTGCAGATTGAGGGCTCTAACTTGTCAGTTCTCAATGTTTGCAGGGAAATCAGCAATAACCCAGGAGGGAAAGTCCAAAATTTCCGCATTTCTCCCCAGTTCCTCAGGGGGCCCTTCAAATACACTTATTCTCTGCCCATATCGCTCTGGGATGTATCAGGATTTCACCCCAGCCTGTACAAACTCACCAAACCCACATCTCATTTAAAGCTCCATGCACCTATGGAAATACTACTGATTTTTACATGTTGATCTTATACCCTGATACTTTGCTGAATTCATTTATTACCTCTAGGAGCTTTTTTGTTGATTTTTCAGGATTTTCCATATATACGATTCATGACATTTGCAAATAGAGGAAGTTTTACTTCTTTCTTTCCAATTTGGATGTCTTTTATTTCTTTTTCTTGCCTATATGCTCTGGATAAAACTTTCAGACCATGTTGAATAACAGTGATGACAATGGGCATAACTGACTTGTTCATGATCTTAGAAGGAAACCTTTCAGTCTTTCACCATTGAGTATGATGTTAGCAGTGGTATTTTATATACAGCACTTATCATGCTGAGAAAGTTACCTTCTGTTCCCGGTTACCAAGAAGGGGTGATGGATTTCAAACACCTTTTCTGCACTGAGACGATCCTGTGGTTTTCTCCCTTTGTTGTGTTATTGTGGGGTATTACATTAACTGGTTTTCTTAAGTTGAACCACATTTGCATACTTGGGATAAATCCCACTAGATCATGGTGTATAATTCTTTTTGTGCCTCTGGATTTGTTCTGCTAGTATTTTGTGGAGAATTTTTACAGCTATACTCATAAAAGAAACTAGTCTGTAATTTTCTTTTCCTTATCCTTATCTGGCTTTGGTATGAAGGTGATATTGGGCTCGCAGAATAAAGTAAGGAGTTTTCCCTCATGTTCAAATTTTGACAGTCTTCCAAGCAGGATTGGTGTCAATTCTTATAATTGTTTGCTAAAAATATGGGTCCAGGAATTTTCTTTACTGGGAGGTTTTTGATTACTGATTCAAACTCTTCACTAGTAATTGGTTTGCTGAGATCTTCTATTTCTTTTTTTTTAAATTCAATTTTATTGGGATATATTTACATACCATACAATCATCCCTGGTGCACAATTGTTCATAGCACCATTATATAGTTGTGCATTCATCACCACATTCAATTTTGGAACATTTTCATTAACATACTGTGCTGATTTGAATGTATTACGTCCCCCAGAAAAAGCCATATTCTTTGATGCAATCTTGTGAGGCAGACATATTAGTGGGGATTAAGTTGGAAAGCTTGGATTAAGTTGTTTGCATGGAAATGTGCCCCACCCAACTGTAGGTGATAACTCTGATGAGATATTTCCATGGAGGCATGGCCCCACCCATTCAGGGTGGGCCTTGATCAGCAGAGCTATATAAATGAGCTGACGGGCAGACGGAACTCAGTGCAGCTGAGAGTGGCATTTTGAAGAGCTACAGCCAAGAGGGACACTTTGAAGAAAGCACAGGAGCTGCAGATGAGAGACAGTTTGAAAATGGCTATTGAAATCAGACTCTTGCTCTGGAGAAGCTAAGAGAGGACAAATACCCCAAGTGCAACTAAGAGTGACATTTTTGAGGAACTGCAGCCTAGAGAGGAACGTCCTGGGAGAAAGCCATTTTGAAACCAGAACTTTGGAGCAGACACCAGCCATGTGCCTTCCCAGCTAACAGAGGTTTCCCAGACACCATTGCCATCCTCCAGTGAAGGTACCCGATTGCTGATGTGTTACCTTGGACATTTTATGGCCTTAAGACCGTAACTGTGTAACCAAATAAACCCCCTTTCATAAAAGCCAATCCATCTCTGGTGTTTTGCATTCTGGTAGCATTACCAAACTAAAACACATACACAAAACAAGAATAAGAATAAAAGTTAAAGTGGAAAAGAACACCTAAAACATCCCACTCCCCCAATAATTCATTTACTTTTTGTCCTCATTTTTCTATTCATCTGTCCATACACTGTAAAGGTAGTAGGAACCACAAAGTTTTCATACTCACACAGTCACCCACTGTAAGCTATATAGTTATACAATCGTCTTCAAGAATCTAGGCTACTGGGTTGCAGTTCAACAGTTTCAGATATTTCCCTCTAGCTATTCCAATACACTAAAAACTAAAAAGGGATATCTATATAATGCATAGGAGTAACCTCCAGAATGACCTACTGACTCTATTTGAGATCTCTCAGCCACTGAAAGTTTTTTTTTTGTTTCATTTCATGTCCTCCTTTTGGTCTAAGGATGTTTCCTCAATCCCTTAATGTCAGGGCCAAGCTCATCACCACGAGTCATATCCCACATTGCCAGGGAGTTCCATACCCCTGGGAGTCACATCCCACGTAGGTGGGGAGGGCTGAGTTTACCTGCAGAGTTGGTGTGGAGAGAGAAGCCACAATCTGAGCAACGAAAAAGGTTCTCTTGGGGTGACTCTTAGGCACCATTTTAAGCAGGCTAGCATCTTCCTTGTAGTAACAAACTTCATAAGGGCAAGCCCCAAGGTCGAGGGCTTGGCCTTCTAATTTGGTAGCCCCCAATGTTCTATTTCTTCTTGAATCAGTGTAGGTAATTTGTGTGCTTCTAGGAATTTGTCTATTTCATCTACCTTGTCTAAGGTAGTCCTTTCAATTTCCGTGGGTTCAGAGATAATGTCCCCCCTTCCATTTAGGATTTTAGTTATTTGTGCCCTTTCTCTTTTATTCTTTATCAGTCTAAGTAAAATTTTGTCAATTTTACTGATATTTTCAAGAACCAACTTTTAGGCTTCATTTTTTTTTTTTTTTTAATTCTCTCCTTCATTTATCTCCTCTCTAATCTTTATTTTTTCCTTCCTTCTGCTCACTTTGGGTTTAGTTAGCTCTTCTATCTAGATCTTCCAGCTGTCAGGCTGGGTGTCTGATTTGAGATCTTTCCTCATTTTTAATGCAAGCATTTATAGCTATACATTTCAAATCTCAGCATCCATTGCTGCATCTGCATCCCATAGTTTTGGTATGTTGTGTTTTCATTTTCAGTCACCTCCCAATGTCTCCTTGTGATTTTTTCTTTGACCCATTAGTTAAGAGTATATTCTGGTTTGCTAATGCTCCTGTTATGCAAAACACCAGAAATGGATTGGCTTTTATAAAGGGGGTTTATTCAGTTACAAAGTTACAGTCTTAAGTCCATAAAGTGTCCAAGGTAAGGCATCAACAACTGGGTACCTTCACTGGAGAAAGGTCATCAACATCCAGAAAACCTCTGTTAGCTGGAAAGGCACATGGCTGGCATCTGCTTGCTCCCAGGTTGTGGTTCAAAATGGCATGCTCCAAAATGTCTGTGTCAGCTTCCAACTGCCGTCTTCAAGGTGTCTGTCTCAGCTGCAGCAAGCTCCTTCTGTCCGAGCTCTTACAGAGCTCAGGTAAACTAATCAAGGCCCACACTAAATGGGCGGCACCACATCTCCATGGAAACATTCAATCAGAGGTCACACCCTAACCAAAGGTGTCACTCACAGTTGGGTGGGTCACATCTCTATGAAAACAACCTAATCCCAATATCCCATGAGATTGGATCATGGCTTTTTTCTTGGGAGACATAATATATCTAAACTGGCACAGAGTACATTGTTTAATTTGCACATATTTGTAAATTTTCTGTTTCTCCCTTGGTTATTGATTTCTATCTTCATTCCATTGTGGTAAGAGAAGATGCATTGTACGATTTCACTATTTTTACATCTACTGATACTTGTTTTGTGACCTAACTTATGCTCCAACCTGGAGAATGATCCATCTACACTAGAGAAGATTGTGTGTTCTGCTACTTTGGGGTTAAGAATTTTATACATGGCTGTTAGGTCTAGCTGGTTTAGAGTACAATTCAAGTCCTCTATTTCTTCACTGATCTTCAGTGTAGATGTTTTATCCATTATTGAAAGTCATGTACTAACATTCCCTATTATTAATATAGAATTGCCTAATTCTCTCTTCAAATCTGTCAATATTTGCTTTTGGGGTCTGACCTTAGGTGCATATATATTTATAATGTTATGCCTCTTATTGAATTGACCCCTTTATTGGTATATAGTGTCTCTTTGACCTTCAACACAGTTTTGACTTAAAGTCTGTTTTATCTGATATTAGTACAGCTACCTAGCTCTCCTTTGTTTTCAATTTGCATGGTATATATTTTTCCATCTTTCACTTTCAACCTATGTGTGTCTTTGAATTTAAGGTTAGCCTCTTGTAAACATTATATATTTGGGTCAGGCCATCTGTGGTGGTTTGGGCTATAGGTACAAAAATGTGCTTTTAAACTTAATCCATTCCTTTAGGTATGAACCCCATTGTAAGTAGAACACTTTGATGAGGTAACTGCAGTTATGGTGTGGTCCAGGAGGGGTCTTAATCTTATTACCAGATTCTTTTAAAAGCAGAATGAAACTCAGACAGAGAGAAAGCCACAGGAGGCAAGAAGCTGAAATTCAATGGAACCCAGAAGAGAACTGAGAGACAAGGAGAGGCTGCCATGTGACAGAAGAGCCAAAGAACAAATGTCACCAGTAGCTAGCTCCAGAATGCCTGTCTTTGGGAAGAAAATATTACCTAGATGATACCTTGATTTGTACTTTCTCTTAGCCTCAAAACCATGAGCTAATAAATTCCTATTGTTTAAGCCACCCCATTGCATGGTATTTGCTTGAGTAGCCAAGTGAAACTAAAACACCAACCATTCTGCCAATTTCTGCCTTTTACTTTCAGCAGTTTTGTTGCGATATATTCATGTATCGTACAGTCCACAAAAACTGTACAATCAATGGTTCACAGTATGATCAAATAGTTGTGCATTCCTCAAAACAATAAATTTTAGAGCGTTTTCATTACTCAAACAAAGAAATAAAAATCCCTAACATATCCCAGACCCCTTATTCCCCCCATTCATTCCTTAGCATTGATGTGGTACATTTGTTACTGTTGATGAAAGAATATTAAAATATTACTGCTAACAACAATGCATAGTTTGAAGGAGATGTATTTTTTCCCCATTTCCCACTGTTATTAACTCCTTGTACTATTGACATACATTTGTTCTAGTTCCTGACAAAACATTTTTATATTTGTATTATTAATCACAGTCATTGTCTACCACAAGATTCATTGTGTTATCCAGTCCCATGCTTTATCTTCTAGCTTTCCTTCTACTGTCATACTCTACTGACCTCCCTTTCAACAACAATCACACACATAATTTAGGGCTGTTAATTACATTCACCATATTGTACTACTATCATCTCTGTTACCAAACATTTAAATTCAACCAAGTTAAAAATTCTGCACACATAAAGTATCTGCTCCCCATTCTCTACACACATTCTATTTCCTGGTAACTTCTATTCTGGATTTTAACTCTGAGTTTAATTATAAATAGCTCAGTGAGATCATACAATATTTCCTTTTGTACCTGACTTATTTCACTCAACATAATATCCTCAAGGTTTATTATCCAAGTTGTTGCGTACTTCAGAATTTCATTTCTTCTTACAGCTGAATAATACTCTATCATACGTATATACCACATTTTCTTTATCCATTCATTGGTTGATGGACACTTCTGGGTTGTTTCCATTCTTTGGCAGTTGTGAATAATGCCGCTATGAACATCGGTGTGCTAATGTCTGTATGTGTCCCTGCTTTCAGTTATTCTGAGTATATACTTATTAGTGGGATTGCCAGATTATATGGCAGTTCTATATTTAGCTTCCAGACTATCACACTGTCTTCTACAGCATATGCACCATTTTACATGCCAATCAGCAATGAATTAGTTTCTATTCTCCACATCTTCTCCATCACTTGTAGTTTTCTGTTTTTTTAATAGTGGCCATTCTAGCATGTGTGGAATGGTATCTCATTGTGGTTTTGATTTGCATTTCCCTGATAGCTAGTGATGTTGAGCAACTTTTCATGTGCTTTTTACCTGTTTGTATTTAATCTTTGGAAAAATGTCTTTTCAAGTCTTTTCCCCATTTTTTAAATGGGTTGTTTATCATAGAGTTGTAGGATTTCTTTATATATTCTGGATATTAACTCTTATCAGATATGTGGTTTCCAAACATTTTCTTCCATTGAGTAGGCTACTTTTTCATGATTTTGACAAAGTCCTTTGATGCACAAAAGTATTAAATTTTGAGGAGGTCCCATTTATCTATTTTTTCTTTCACTGCTTGTCCTTTGGATGACAAGTCTAAGAAACCTGTGCACAACACAAGATCTTGAAGATGCTTCCCTACATTTTCTTCTAGGAGTTTTATGGTCCTGCCTCTTTTAGTTAGGTCTTTGATCAATTTTGAGTTAATTTTTGAATAAGTTGTGAGATAGGGGTCCTCTTTCATTCTTTTGGATATGGATATCCAGTTCTCCCAGAATCATTTGTTGAAGAGACTATTCTGTCCCAGTTGAGTAGACTTGGCTGCATTGTTGAAAATCACCTGAACTCTTCATTTGGTTCCATTGATCAAGATGTCTAGCTTTATGCCAATACCATGCTGTTTTGACCACTGTAACTTTTTAATATGCTTTCAAGTCAGGCAGTGTGAGTCCTCCAACTTCGTTCTACTTTTTCAAGATGTTTGAAATTCTGCTCTAATCTATGAAACATATTTGCTGCTTATATAAGTCCGAGTATGCCATTCCATTGTCTCCTCACTTGCATAATCCAGAAGTCTGTGAATTCTTTGTTCTTCTGCATATATTGTATCTTTTTGCTCTGGCTGCTTTTAAGATTTTTCTCCTTGTCATGGGTTTTTAGGTACTTACGTGTGCACTGGTATGGCTTTCATTATGTTTCTCCTGCTTGGAGTTTGATGAATTTCTTGGATATGTGGTTTTTAATTTTTTATTAAATTTGGAAACCTTTTGACTGTACATGTATCTTAGACTTTTTGATATTCTCTCACAGTTCACATAGTCCTATCTATCCCCCAGTCTTTATTTTTTTTAAATCTCTGTCTTTAGGAAGTTTCTTTCCAAAGTATTTGGCTAGGTACTATTCCCTCAAGTGTACTGATTTTTTCTTTTTCTTCAGTATATTCCATTCATTGAAAGTTTGGTATTGTGTTTGTTGTGTTTGTTCTTCTACTTGGTTCTATTTTGTATCTCTCATTTCTCTCATTATTATGTTTCTTTTTCCTTTTAAATCCTTGAGAATACTTACAATATCTGTTTTAATGTTCTCATCAGGTAATTCTTTCATCTCTGTCATTTCTAAGTCTGTTTCCAATGGCTGCTTTTTTTTCCCCCTTGTTATGAATTCCATTTTTCTGCTTCTTTGCATTTCTAGTGAGTTTTTAATTGGATGCTAATATTATGAATTTTACATGGTTGTGTGCTGAATTTTGTTATCTTCCTTTAAAGAGTTTTGGTATTTGTGTGATCAGCCAATGAATTACCTGTAGTTCAGCTTGATCTTTTCAAGGCCTGTTTTTAAGTTTTTTTAAGGCAAGGCTAGAGTTCCTTTACTCTAAAATTAGTTTACAGTGAGATACACAGTGAGAACCCAACATTCTGGCTGGTCAGAATAGAAACATCTCCCATTTGCCTGTAGCTCTGGAAATTTTTCAGCTTAAAGCTCCTTTGGTCATTTGCTGTCCAGATTTAAGCACTATGCTGTATTTTCACTCTAGTATGCAAGGCTTAATAGTTAATCAGAGACTCAAGAGAATCCCTATGCTAAGTTCTTTCTCTGAGTAGCTCCTTCATCTCTGAAATTACTCTTCCCTTCAAATTCTAGCTGGCTCAGCCTCTCAGAACCCCAATCACTGTCTCCTCAACTTAGCAAGACCATCATTCTCTGCTTGATATCTTCCTCACTGTACCACAGTCCAGGCAGAAAGCTGGGACAATCACCTTACTACAATGTCTGAAAACAATTATTTTCCCTATATTTAATTTAATTTTAGTTGTTTACTGCAGAAAGGTTGTTTGGTCCTAGTTACTCCATCTACAACATATAGTTGTAGACTTATTTTTTCTCTTATTTCACTAATATGTTTACAGCTATACACATTCAAAATTATTTTTAAAGGCTGAGTACTGCAGCACTGTAAAGCTCTAATTTATTGAATTAATTCCTTACTGCTAGACATTTAAAACTTCCAAATTTTTATTTTCACAAACACTGCTGCAATGAACATTTTCATACTTTCCTATACACTAGAATTTAGTTTCATAAGATATCTCCTCAAAGGATTTTTGGGTCAAAATGCTTCCATATTCGTATAGTTTTTGATTTTGACAAAATGTTTTTCAGAAAGATTGTCAATTTATACTTCATTTTCCTTTAAAATTCTCTTGTGGAATTTCTGCTAAATTAATTTAAGGTTTTTTGAAAGACTACAATGTGCCTAGTACCATGATAAAAGGACAGAAATATGCAGATTAACAAAGAAAGCAATGCTGCTGAAAAGAATTTCAAGTCCTTTCAGGAAGACAGATACGTAAAGAAATAATTACAGAGCAATGTGATAAAGCTATATACAAATATGCACAATACACCAAAGGTAAGGAGAGGAAGGAATGTCAATTTCTGCCTGAAATGAACACCTCACCACAACTATCTAATAATCAAATTAAAGGATGAGAAGTGGGATCATTAGAAAAGCCTAAGGAAGTAAATTCTGAGGGGAAAGCAGTCCTGTCAAAGAGAACCACTTTATAACAAGGAGTGAAGAACTCCTGCCTACTGGGAAACTGTTAAGGCGCAGGTCAGGAATCTGTAAAAGATAAAACTGGAAAAGTTTTCAGGGTCTAAGTCATTAGGGATTTTGTATGTGTTGCTAAGGAATTTGGATGATGTAACCAGATCTGTGCCTAGGAAAGAATAGTTCAGTGGCAACTTGGAAGACTGACCAAAAGAAGGTAAGACAGGGCAGAAAAACAGTTACTGGGTTATGCCAATAAACCAGGCTAAACATGAGGTAATTGTGACATTAGGAAATATATGGGCCAGATCTTTTAGCTTTTTAGGAGATAGAAATGATGTGCTTAAAAATTGACTAGAAAGTAGAATGAGGCAGATCTAAAAGTCAAAAAGTGACTCCTACATTTCTGGCTTGGGAAATTGGTTAAGATGATGATACCATTCATCAAGCATGGGAATATGGGAAATAGTCCAGGTTTGTTTTGACTAGCCACATGCTTTTTCAGATCTGGACATTCTATAGGATAGACTCACACTATTAGGCAACACATCATGAATTAGCATGATGTATCTGTCCTAGTGTTAGTCGTGAAACTGAAGGCTCCCAAAGCTAAGAGGTAGGACTTACTTTGTTAAGCATTAAATGAATCTATATTCTTACTTTTTATTTTACTGCATCTCAAATCCTTTATTATGTATGTAGTTTAGGAAGACTGTAGCAGACGAAATCATTAAAAAGTAACTGATTACTTCATTATGTATACCAATCCATTATTGAAATTTATATTTCTACCTTTCGTTACTGGAAATTTAGGTTGTTTTTTTCTAAAATGAAGTACCTAGATTCCAATAGTTCTAAGCTTTGCTTGGACCAATAATAGAAAGAGTTGAAAGAACTGGTCTATACAGGTCATATCCTAATCTCCATTCTTTACTGTTACATAAATTTTCTAAAGCTAATAAAATCATTTCAAATGTTTTATTAAAAAGAATACCATAAACTTTTAACTGTAGCTGTTAAGAAATAATGAGACCTTAAAACGGATTCCCAGAGCAAGGACTACATTTCACTTTTTTTTTCATAAATCTGAGGAAGAAAGCACTGCTGTCACTCTCCCTCTACATTTTCATGTTATACTCCAGACCCTGTTCCTAATATGCATCCTCACAGCTGCTACTGTTGCAGTTAGGAAAAAACGATATTGTGCCACAGGAAGGTAAGAAGAGATACTTATAATAATCCCAAAGTGGAAAGAATACAGAAGTCCTTCAATGGGTAAATGGTTAAACAAACTATGGTGTATCTATACTATGGAATACTACCCAGCAATAAAAAGGAATAAACTGCTGATACACAAAACAATTTGAACGAACCTCAAGGCAATTAAAATGCTGAGTGACAAAAAGCCAATCTCAGAAGGATACATAATAAATGATCCTGTTTATAAAACTTTCATGAAATACAATTACAGTAATGAGGAAAAGACTAGTGGTTGCTAGGAGTTAGGAACTGGGGGCAGGAAGTAGGTACAAGGGGTAGTACAAGGGGGCTCTGTGCTGACATAATTGTTCTGTTACTTGCCTGTAGTGGTAGTTACATGTGATAAACTTGCATAGAGCTATAAACATACACACATACAACCATACGAAAATAAACTTCATAAATGGGTCCAATGCATTTTTAAATGTTACCCTTCACTCCCTCTTAAAAAAAATAATTAAAAAAGAAATCCTTCACCTGTGTTGTAGTTGGATAGGCCTTCTTTTGTTAGATCAATCACCAAATCAAGTTTCTTTTCCTCTATAGTCTGAAAAAGTTTACAGAAAGAATAATGTTTCGTCTCACCAGCAGAAAATATTTTTAAGCAGCAAAACATATATAATTTTTAATTACCATTTAAAGACTAGAAATTGAACACTGCTCAAGTTTCTTATGGTTTAATTTAATTCTACCGTTAGAGAGAAGCTCTTATAAAATACTGTTTGGTTTCTGGGAATATGACAGAGCACAGTTTAATGAATTAAGATGGTAAATAAGTATGGTACTGAAATATGTTTAATATTAGCTGTTTGCTTTTTAATGTGTCAGATGGAATGGAACCTCATTATATTGCTAACTAGTCAGACATCAATTTCTCAGAGAATGAATCTCCCAAAGAATGAATAATAAAGCTAAATCAAACAACAGATAGCAACACTAAAGTTCTTAGAACTAACATATTCAGATGAATAATACTGAGAGATAATATTTATTTCGTACCATAACTTCTGGTTCAACATCAGGTAAATCATTGGAATTTCTTGATGTAGTATTTCCAATACCTAAAAGAAAATATTAAAATCTGAACACATTTAACAAGTTTGCTGAATTATTAAATATTTATGGTTTGTACTGTATGAACACTGAAATACAATATGGGGGTATAATTAATTGTTAATTACATAATCATAAAAAATAACTCAACTCCAAGGATTATATATGCAGTTCAAAAAAAAGAAAATCTAATTTTGGTTTGAAAGATTTTTTTCCTATTGCAACTTTTTGATTTATATTAGCTCTTTTTTGAAAATCTATCTGAAAATGAATTTATCATTTGAGGAAAAAACCTTGGAAATACACGGATTTTTTTATTCCTGAGTTGGCTAAAGAGCACTATTCCTGGAACCAGTAGGAAGCCTCAAATAAATGCTTACTAACCCTGGTAAGTCTTTGAATTCAGTCTTAACAGCCCAAATCTTTGGGGAAACTTAAGTAGCTACATAAGCAGAGGCACAGTTTTCAGGAATTGAGATGCAAATATTCCAATAGTCTGAAAAATGAAATGGAATTAAGCCATTTTGGTTGAGAAATTATGGGCCAAGGAGATAGCTATTCTAAGAGAGCTTAAATTTATTACGGGTAATCCAAGATTAAAGTTTTTTACGTAAGTGTAGTCAGACTCTAAAAAGGAACAAATATATAAGATACGTGAAAATTAACTAGTTTGATAACTTGCAAAGACACTGAAACAAACGGCAAATAAACAAAAGGCCATAAACTGATAAAACACAAAATTAAAAAGAAATCTCAATTATATTAAGAACTCATTTATTCATGTAATAGTAACCACAGATATAAGTTAGGACATTATTGAGGGTAGACTTAAACATTTTTTATTTTATTAAAAATTTCATATAATTCTCTGTTTTAAACAATACTGACATGAGGCTTTCTAATTTGATAGAAGACCTTATTATAATCAACATAAGATACCTGTTGGATTTGATGCAACTGAAGTTTTCAAATTAGGATTTGCCACAGAAATCAACATAACATCATCGTTACTAAAATGGTAAAAGAAAAAAAATCGAAAACAAAAATAAACTAAACATGAATATCAGGTTTCAACATACAATCAATGGTTAGAAATCTTCTAACTTATCATAACTGGCATTTTAAATTGAATTACTGAGGGAGAAAATGGGGAATACTCCAAAATCCCATGCATTACCAATTCAATTAATAATATGACCAATTTTTCATAATTCAATAATAGACCCTTAAAACTCAGTAGAGATCCATTCACAATGAGTCCAAATATATAATGTATAAATTTACAAACATGCACTATAGAAGATACAAAATAAAAAAAATATATCTCTTTAGCACATATACTTGCCCTCATAAAAATGAGACAACATATGATTGATAAGAAACCCATTAAGACACTGACTCTTATAGATACAGGACAAATGTCACAAATTCTTTCACTACAGTACATTATATCACTACAATAGCAATATTTACCAAAAATTTGCTAAACTGAGGTGATGATGATAAATGATGTTGATTCTGGTTAAAGAATATCCCAAGCCAGAAGATTGCCTTCTGCTGCCATTTTGACCCTAACTCCACTTTTAGGATTTTGACACATTTTAACCAGATTTTTAAAAAAGAAAATCTTGCAACAAATTTCATTAAGCCCATTAAACTTACTAGATGAGTTTTCTATTTTCTATACAGCATAGTTATACTATTTTCTTGTAGATATTTTCTATTTTAAGCTTTCACATTTAGGTTCATGATCCATTTCAAGTTAATTTTTATATATGGTATGTGGGAAGAGTAGAGGTCGCTTTTTCCATCAACATTTATTCAAAAGACTCTCTTTTCATCATTAAACTACCTTGTCACCTCTGATGAAAACCTAACACAGAAAATATATTCATCTATTTATCTACCCTTTCATCTGTTTACCTATCCTTCTATCAGAACCATTGTCATCATACTGTAGCTTTAAAATAAGTCTTGAACTCAGGTAGTATAACTCTTCCAACTTTGTTCTTTTATAAAACTGTCTTTAATATTCTAGGATTTTAGCATTTTCATACAAGTTTTTAATCAGCTTGTTATTTTCTACAAAAAAAAAAGGCTGCTAAAATTGTGACTAAGATTGCATTAATGTAAATAATAATATGGAGAGAAGTGACATTTTTTAACAATACTGAATTTTCTTATCCATGAACATGGTATGTATCTCACCATTTATTTAGGTCTCCTTTGATTTCTTTCAGCAATATTTTGTAGTTCTAAGTTAGGTCTTGTAAATACTTTGGTAAATTTATCCCTAAGTATACCATGTTCTTTGATGGTATTGTAATTGGTATTGATTTTAAACTTCAAATTCCAATTGTTTGATGCCAATACAAAGAAATAATGTAGAGAAGCAGATGGTATATGTATACATTATAAAGAAATACAGAAAAATATTTCATATTTACCCCACATATTTACAATTTCTCGTCCTCTTCATTAGTTTGCTAAGATTCAAATTTCTACCTGGTATTATTTCCGCCTACCTGGAGAATTTCCTTTAACATTTCCTGTAGTGCAGGTTTTATGGATTCTTTCACTTTTTTTTTTTTTTTTAACTATGAAAGAGTCTCCCCCCCACTCCCCCCCCCAACTATGAAAGATATTTTTGACAGGTGCAGAATTTTAAATGGGCAGTTTTTCTTTTCCTTTCAATACTTTAGATTCCTCTTACAGCAAAAAGTCTGCTGCCACTCATATTTTTGTCCCTTTCTGCATAATGCATAATTTCTCTCTGATTACTTCTAAGGTTTCTCTTCATTACTAAATTTTGGCAATTTGATTATGATGTGGCTTTCTTTTCTTTTGAGGTTTGTTAACCATTCATTTTTTATTTTTTTGGTTTACATTTATGGACTTACAGTGCTTGTCATATTCGGAAAAATTTCGGACATTATATCCTCAAATACTTTTTCTATTCCCCCCTTGTGATGTTCCAATTATAAGTATATTAGACTGCTTGATACTTTTCCATAGTTATCTGATGCTGTTCATTTTTTATTTCAGGTTTTACTCTCCATGCTTCATTTTGGACAGTTTCCATTGCTATTTCACTGATTTTTAGAAAACTCACTAATTGTATACTGTTCTTAATCCCAGCCCATTGTAATTTTCACTTTGTCTTTTTCATCTCTGGATGTCCCATCCAAATTGTTTTTTATATATCTTCCATTTCTCATCATATTCATGTTTTCCTCTATATTTTTGTTGGACATGAATAATTTGATAATAGATCTTTTACATTGCTGTCTACTAAGTCCATCAAATATACTACTTCAAGGCCCATTTCTATCACTTCATTTTTCTGCTGCTGGGAAGTATTTTTTAAAACATTTTTTATCAGAGCAGTAGTGGGTTTACATAAAAATTATGGAGAGTATAGAGTTCCCATATCCCTCTAAAACACTTAGTTTTCCCTATTAACATTTTGCATTACTGTGGCACCTTTGTTACAAATGATGAAATCTTACTATAATTATACTACTAACTATGGTCCATAGTTTACATTAGGGTTCATTCTTTATGTTGTACAGTTCTATTTTTTAAAAATTTTTTCTGGTAACATGTACAACCTAAAATTTCCTATTTTAACTACTTTCAAGTATACAATCAGTGGTGTTAATTACATTCACAATGTTATGCTATCTCCACCATCCACTACCAAAGCTTTTCCATCACCCCAAACAGAAATTCCATATCAATTAAGCATTAACTGTCCATACTCCACCCCCAACCCTGGTAAGGTGTATTCTAATTTCTGATGGGTAGTACTTTTTGAATCTTTACATGCCTGGTAATTTTTCATTGACTGTCAAACATTGTAGATTTTATGCTGTTGTATGATGGATGTTATTTCATTCCTTCAAAGAGGGGTAGATTTTGTTCTGGCATGTAGTTAAATTACTCAGAATTGGATTCCTTTTAGGCTTGCTTTTAGTAATTTTTAGGTAGGTCCACTGCAGCCTTTAGTCTAGGACTAATTCAGCCCCCTAAGGTATACCCTTCTGAGAGCTCTACCAGTTGCTCCACAATAAAAGATCTCCTCAGTCTTTTCAGTAGGAATACAAAATGTTCCTGGCCCTGTATAATTTCCAGGAATCATTTCTTCTTTCCAGTGGTTCTTTTCTAGTCTTGTGTAATTTCGTCCCACACATGCACAGGGCTGTATACAGCCAATGATTCAAAGGGTCCCCCTCTACAGATCTCCAAAGTTCTATCTCTGTGCAATTTCCTTTCTTCACTTTTCTGACCCCCAAATTCTATCCAACTCAGTCTCCCCAGTCTCTGATTTCAACTCAGCAAGACCACTAGGCTGTCGGGTATCCCCTCCCTGTTCTGCAGCCTGGAAAATGCCTCCAGGCAGTAAGCTGGGACAACTGTAGGGTACACCCCCATTTGTTTCCCTTCTCTAAGGGATCAGAGGCTTGAGAATTCAGCCTGTTGCAATGTCTGAGCCCATCTCTTTTCCTTTTTTTTTTTTTTTTTTTTTGGTCTTTTTTAGTCCAGTTTCCTAGTTGTTTACAGGAAAGGAACAATTCTTGTTTGCAGTTAATGATTCAAGGGCAGAAGCAGAAATTTCCTATATATTCACTTTCTTTTTGTGAAATCAAATGTTTTCCATGTACATTTTAAAAACACATTTAGTTCAATAATTTTTTCCGTATCAAATCTGTCAATGATAGATTCAGACATCAGCCAAGCCCAATTAAACAAAAATAAATGATCATATCTAAATTTTATCAAGAATATTTGATTCTTCCATAAACATTTTTAGCCTCTAACAAAATTTACCAAGTTTATTTTGGACGTATTTTTTTCTACTAGTAATAGTCATCATAAATTGGATGAAAGACTGAGAGCTATATTTATTTTGTTGCTAAATTATAAGAAAACTGTAAACAATTCTCTTCATATGTTCATTACATAACAGTCAAAAATCACTTCTCAATCTCAAAAATTTTCATTTAGTTTTTTTTTATATTTTACTTGTTGCTATAACAGTACTTCAAATATAATGCTACTCAGGAATCTAAGAAATAAAATAAAAACTCTGAAAAGCAGAGAGGGATTCCGCGGAGTGTCTTTGGACTGAAGATAAGGATCAAGATTTGGGACCCACCATGGTGGAGGGGCCTTGATGAACATCCCAAGATTTCAGCTGGAATCCATGGAGAGTTAGGTCTTACGATCCAGAGTCAATAAGAGGTAGACAGGGCCTTACCAAAATTACAGTAAGCCTAAGATTATACCATTTCTTGAGCAGATTTGATGAAAAGCCAAGCAGAGGAAAAGGTGAACCTCTTATGGAGGAAGATGACATCATTCAGAGCCTCAACAATTTTCAAAAATGATCAAGCATGCCAACAGACAGAATCAAATAACTGGAAAATAAGAGAAAAACAACTATAGCAAAATATGCATAGGTGATACAGATATGAGTCATAAAAGAAAGGCATTAAAATAACTATGATTAATAGTTTTAAGGAAATAATGAGACAGATGGAAAAAAATAGCTAAAACAGATGGAGCATTCATCAGAACTTTAGAATGTATGGAAAAAAAACAATGAAATTAAGTCAGTTCATATAAACACATCAATAGGGAAGGGAAAAGAGAGTGCAAAAAGATGTTTATAGTAAATATATCTGATAAAGAACTTGCATCCAAAATATTTAGAGAATTCCCACTTATTAATGAGAAGATAGAAAACGCAAAAGGAAATAAGAAAAAGTCTTAAATAGACTTCATAAAGAAGTTATTCAAATAGCTAACAAACATGAAAATGTGCTTAATTTCATCAGAAGGAACTACAAATTAAAACCACAATGTGATACTACTATAAACATACCATCATGGACAGATTGAAAAAGATAATACCTTCAAGTGTCGGCAAAGTTGTGGACTAAATGAAAACTCTCATGTACTTCCAGTGGAAGTGCATGTTGGTACAACTAACTCCTTTGGTAAACTGGTAGTATCAAAGCTGAAAATACACATACCCTATGACTAAGCAACTCCACTTCCAGGCATACGCCCAAAGGAAATGTATATATACATTCACCAAAAGACATGTAAAGAATGTTCATAGCAGCACTATTCATAATTTCCCCAATCTGCAAACAACCCAAATGACTATCAACACTTGTGCATGGATAAACTGTGACCTATTCATCCAATGGAATACTACACAGCAACAAGAATGAACAAACTATTGGTGCTAACAACAGCATGGATGACTCCCACAACACAATGAGTAAAAGAAGCAAGACACAAAAGAGTTCACAGGGTATGATGCCATTTATATAAAGGTGAAAAGCAAGCAAAACCAATTTATGGTGTTAAAAGTGTTAAAAGTTAGGATGGTGGTTACTTGGGTAGGTGTGGCAGAGATGGTGTTGGTGACTAGCAGTGACTAGCATGAGGAAGGCTTTGGTGGATGCCATTGGTGTTGATATTTAAATGTCTGGGTGATATTTACATGCTGTTAACATCATGAAAATCCATCAAACTACACCTTTATTTGGGCAGTTTTCAGGTTATGAAAGTTAACCTTACTTAAAAAATTGTGCGTGCGTTGATGTGATGTTCATGCTTTTCCTGAGAAATCTATCTAAAAACCTGCAAATTAAAGGATGGTCTAACTGGAATCTACTAGCATCTAATAACATAACTTTCATTAAACTGTTCTATTGTCTGCTGCCAATGACAGCTCTTTTATTATGAACCGTATCTGGTGAAAAAAGTAAGGACACTGATGATTTTCCTGGTAATCTTGATGTGCCTAACACATGTTTCCTACTTACATTTTACCTTGGAGAAATTACTAAAATTAGTAATTAAAATTCCTCCAGGTAATATTATTATGTAGCAGTTAAGAACCACTGAGTTCTGGAGACAGAATATCTGCATCTAAATCCTGGTTCTGTTTACTAGATGAGTGTTTAGGAACAAGAGACCCTGCTTCAGTTTCCTCATCTGTAAAAGGGGGATAAATATTAATAAAGAAAGGGTAGGAAGGAGCACATTTGCAAAACAGGAAATTTCTTAAAATCCTCTGGCTGGTAATTACTTTTTTCCCCTTTTGTATCTCTGTAAACATTTCTTCAAATGAAATACAATGCAAGACTATTTTTTAAGCAATATTAATACTTCATTCAATCACATTAGTGAAGTGGTCTCTTCTTGGGTACCTTAGACTTTGATACTTACTTTTCATCTTTAGAAATGATTGCACATAAAGGCATTTTGATCCTAGTTTAGCAAGTTTCTTCTTCATCAAATAGGTTCTGGTCCATGAGCCTTCTATTCTATGAACTTCTACAGCTCATCTGTTCCTGCCTTCCCCATTTTCTTCATATGCTAAAAAGAAAAATGCTTCAACTTCGAAATCCAACTATTACTACAGACATAGAAAGTTAATAGTGTCCCTAATAATCTCAATATCTAAGGCATCAGAAAAAACAAATTAGAAAACATCCTGACCTTCTCTAGAATTACAATAGGGAAACTAGCTACTTCTTTGTCTTTCTGTTTTAAGGGTTTCTTTATTTCTTCAATTATTTTTTAAACTTTCAAATAAATTACACATACAGAAAGGTACACAGATATGTAGGACAGCTATGATGGATGCCCCACCCACCCATGCCCTGAACAATCTGAAACCTACATGGAAATTTAAAAAGTGAAGATAATAAAAATAAAAAGATATGTTTAAATACAGTAGAAAGCTGTAGTGGCAGCCAGGACTGAGGAACCAACATCCCAGAGAGAAGAAATGAGCTAGACATTTGTCAATAATGTTTCTTCAAAGATAATTTGCCAACTAAGCCATGGAGGAATGCTAAGAAGCCAAGCAGAAGATGGATAAAATCGTAGTGGAGTGGTATTGCGGAGGCAAATCGGGAAAACAGGAGGAGCCATAGGAAACACACCAGCTTTCAGGTGAGACTCTTGGAGGGCTATACCACAGGTTTAGGGGTAAATCAGAATAGACTGAGTCTTACAAATCCTGAAAATTGGTCTCAAGTCTGCTCAATTGCTTACTACTGGACTGCTATGTAACAATTTACCCTAAAACTTAATGACATGAAAAACCCAAACATTTATTTTCTCAGATTTGGAGATCAGAAGTACAGTTGGGGGATTCTGGCTCAGGGTCTTTCCTATGGTTGCAGTCAGGATGTCGGCAGAGGCTGCAGTCATTTGAAGGTTTGACTGGGGCTGGAGGATCTGCTTCCAAAGCTTATTCACATAGTTGTTAGCAGGATGCCTCACAAGGTCAGACTACGCATAGACTGCTTAAGCATCCTTGTAACATGGCAGTTAATTTGCCCCAGAGATGTGAAAGGAAATGAAATAAAGCTTCAGTGGCAGAGAGATTACAAAAGGAGCCAAGAGGTCACTCTGGTGGGCACTCTTACGCACAATATAGACAACTCTTTTTAGGTTCTAATGAATTGGAATAGCTAGCAGTAAATACCTGAAACTATCAAACTACAAACCAGAACCCTTGAATCTTGAAGATGATTGTATAAAACTGTAGCTTATGAGGGGTGACAATATGATTGGGAAAGCCACATGGACCACACTCCCCTTTGTCCAGTGTATGGATGGATAAGTAGAAAAACGGGGGCAAAAAAAAAAAAAAAAACAAAAAACAAAAAGCACCCAGTGTTTTTATTTTAATTGTTCTTTTTCACTTCAATTTCTATTCTTATTTTTGTGTGTGTGGTAACGAAAATGTTCAAAAATTAATTTTGGTGATGAATGCACAACTATATAATAGTATATGACTGCATGATATGTGAATATATCTCAATAAAATTGAAATTTAAAAAAAATTAAAAAAAAAAAATCCACCCAGCCTAAGAAACCAAGATGAATGCCAAAAAAAAAGAAAAAATATTTTTTTTTTTGCCCCAGAACAAGAGATCCAATAGAGACCTGTTTTTTTTACGTCCTGATCACAAACTGTCACTTTTACCATATTCTATTATTTAGAAGTGAGTCACTAAGTATAGCCCTAGAAGGGAATTAGTCTTCCTTTTTTAAAGGGAGGAGTATTAAGGAATCTGTGGATATGTTTTCAAAACACCACAGATACTGTACCCCTCTTTTGCTTGCCAGAGGATAGAGTGAATCCACTCTGAAGGAAGATAATACCATGCAGGGCCTCTGTAATTTCAAACAAAATGTCCAGCACTCAAAACAAAACTTAACATGTGTATTAAAATACAGAACAAAGAAAAACAATGAAAACAGAGTTATCAGAAATGGACTCTAAAATAACAGTGATTAAAATGTTCAACACTTGGATGACAAGATGAAAAATTTCACCAGTTTAAAACTATAAAAAAATCATAGAGAAATGGGAGAACTGAAAAATACGTAAATTGAAATTAAGAATTCAATGGATGGGTTTAACAGCCATTAGGACCTGATGAAGAGAGAACCAATAACTACAAAATAGGTGAGTACAAAATAGCCAGACCGAAGAATAGAGAATAAAAAACATGGGATGTACAGAAAAATATTTAATTGGATTCCAGAAGAGAAGACACAAAATGGTGTGGAGGCAGTATCTGAAGAGATATTGGCTAAAAAATTTCAAAAGCTGATGAAAGACATCAAGCCACAGATACACAGAGAGCTATCAGGATCAATTAAGAAACAAAAACAAGCAAGAATTGTATACCATGGATGATTGTATGGTATGTGAATATATTTCAATAAAACTGAATTTAAAAAAAAAAAAAAAAAAGCAAGAGTGCCAAACCTGTATACCCTGCATCTTATGATATACTGATGAAAACCAGAGATAAGTATATCTTAAAATCAACTAAAGAAATAGACATTATCTTCAAATAAGCAACAGTTAAGACTGATGTTACAGAAGAGAATTTAATGACATCTTGAAACTGCTGGAAAAAATAACTGCCTATCTAAAATTCTATAACTAGGAAAAATATCTTTCAAAAATAAAGACAAAATTAAGTCATTTTCAAACAAATAAAAATGGATAGACAATGTTCTGAGCAGACCTAAAAATGGAAATAATAAATGGAATTCTCTAGGCTGAAGGATAATGATCTGAGATAGAGATGGAAATACAGGAAGAAATGGAGAAAGGGTAAATATGAGGATAACTTTATATGAATAATGACTGTATAAAATAGTGATAATATTTTCTTGTGGGATTTAGAAAAATCTAAAATTAAAATGCCTAACACAAAATATGGGGGTCAGTAAATGGAGTTACAGCATTCTAAGGTTAAGCACTATCTGAAAAATGGCAAAAGTAGTAGTTTATGTTAGAATCTAATAAGCAAGAACCCTTATCATGATCTTTAGGATAACTTCTAAAAGACCAAGTGATGCATAACTAGGAAGGTAATGAGAGATGGAAAAAAAAAAAAAGATTAATGCAAAAGAAGGGAGAGAAAGACAGACAGAGGAAAAAGGCCATAAGATAGGTAGAACAAACAGAAAACAAATAGTAACACTGTAGTTATTAAGCTACATATATCAATAAGATTACATTAAATACAAATAGACCAAATTTTCTGATTAAAAGACAATTATTTTCACACTGGATTAAAATATATGTTCAGAGGCGGGGCAAGATGGCAGACTGGTGAGCTGTATGTTTTAGTTACTCCTCCAGGAAAGTAGGTAAAAAGCCAGGAACTGCGTGGACTGGACACCACAGAGCAATCTGTCTTTGGGCATACTTCATACAACACTCATGAAAATGTGGAACTGCTGAGATCAGCGAAATCTGTAAGTTTTTGCGGCCAGGGGACCCGCGCCCCTCCCTGCCAGGCTCAGTCCCGGGGGAGGAGGGGCTGTCAGCTCCAGGAAGGAGAAGGGAGAATTGCAGTGGCTGCTCTCATCGGAAACTCATTCTACTGATTCAAACTCCAACCATAGATAGACTGAGGCCAGACACCAGAGACTCTGAGAGCAGCCAGCCCAGCAGAGAGGAGACGGGCATAGAAGGAAAACAACACGAGAAGCTCCAAAGTAAAAGCAGAGGATTTTTGGAGTTCTGGTGAACACAGAAAGGGGAAGGGCGGAGATCAGGCCTTGAGGCGCATATGCAAATCCCGAAGCAAGGCTGATCTCTCTGCCCAGGGCACCTTTCCTTAATGGCCCTGGTTGCTTTGTCTATTAGCATTTCAATAACCCATTAGATCTCTGTGGTGGGCCGTTTTTTTTTTTTTTTTTTTTTTTTTTTTTTTTTAAATCCTTTTTGCTTTTTCTAAAACAATTACTCTAAGAAGCTCAATACAGAAAGCTTCAAAGAATTGAAATTTGGGCACGTCAAGTCAAGAGCAGAAATAAGAGAGCTCTGAGACAAAAGGCAATAATCCAGTGGCTGAGAAAATTCACTAAACAACACAACTTCCCAAGAAAAGGGGGGTGTCCGCTCACAGCCACCATCCTGGTGGACAGGAAACACTCCTGCCCATCGCCAGCCCCATAGCCCAGAGCTGCCCCAGACAACCCAGTGTGACGGAAGTGCTTCAAATAACAGGCACACACCACAAAACTGGGCGTGGACATTAGCCTTCCCTGCAACCTCAGCTGAATGTCCCAGAGCTGGGAAGGGGGAGCAGTGTGAATTAACAGAGCCCCATTCAGCCATCATTTGAGCAGACTGGGAGCCTCCCAACACAGCCCAGCAGCCCAGAACTGCCCTGGGGGGACGGCACTCACCTGTGACATAGCACAGTCATCCCTCAACAGAGGACCCGGGGTGCACAGCCTGGAAGAGGGGCCCACTTGCAAGTCTCAGGAGCCATACGCCAATACCAAAGACTTGTGGGTCAGTGGCAGAGACAAACTGTGGCAGGACTGAACTGAAGGATTAGACTATTGCAGTAGCTTTAAAACTCTAGGATCATCAGGGAGATTTGATTGTTAGGGCCACCCCCCCTCCCCGACTGCCCAGAAACACGCCCCACATACAGGGCAGGCAACACCAACTACACACGCAAGCTTGGGACACCAATTGGGCCCCACAAGACTCACTCCCCCACTCACCAAAAAGGCTAAGCAGGGGAGATCTGGCTTGTGGAGAACAGGTGGCTCGTGGACGCCACCTGCTGGTTAGTTAGAGAAAGTGTACTCCACAAAGCTGTAGATCTGATAAATTAGAGATAAGGACTTCAACTGGTCTACAAACCCTAAAAGACCCCTATCAAGGACAGCAAATGCCACGAGGCCAAAAACAACAGAAAATTATAAAGCATATGAAAAAACCAGACGATATGGATAACCCAAGCCCAAGCACCCAAATCAAAAGACCAGAAGAGACACACCTAGAGCAGCTACTCAAAGAACTAAAGATGAACAATGAGACCCTAGTACGGGATATGAAGGAAATCAAGAAGACCCTAGAAGAGCATAAAGAAGACATTGCAAGACTAAATAAAAAAATGGATGATCTTATGGAAATTAAAGAAACTGTTGACCAAATTAAAAAGATTCTGGACACTCATAGTACAAGACTAGAGGAAGTTGAACAACGAATCAGTGACCTGGAAGATGACAGAATGGAAAATGAAAGCATAAAAGAAAGAATGGGGAAAAAAATTGAAAAACTCGAAATGGACCTCAGGGATATGATAGATAATATGAAACGTCCGAATATAAGACTCATTGGTGTCCCAGAAGGGGAAGAAAAGGGTAAAGGTCTAGGAAGAGTATTCAAAGAAATTGTTGGGGAAAACTTCCCAAATCTTCTAAACAACATAAATACACAAATCATAAATGCTCAGCGAACTCCAAATAGAATAAATCCAAAAAAACCCACTCCGAGACATATACTGATCACACTGTCAAACATAGAAGAGAAGGAGCAAGTTCTGAAAGCAGCAAGAGAAAAGCAATTCACCACATACAAAGGAAACAGCATAAGACTAAGTAGTGACTACTCAGCAGCCACCATGGAGGCGAGAAGGCAATGGCACGATATATTTAAAATTCTGAGAGAGAGGAATTTCCAGCCAAGAATACTTTATCCAGCAAAGCTCTCCTTCAAATTTGAGGGAGAGCTTAAATTTTTCACAGACAAAGAAATGCTGAGAGAATTTGCTAATAAGAGACCTGCCCTACTGGAGATACTAAAGGGAGCCCTACAGACAGAGAAACAAAGACAGGACAGAGAGACTTGGAGAAAGGTTCAGTACTAAAGAGATTCGGTATGGGTACAATAAAGGATATTAATAGAGAGAGGGAAAAATATGGCAAACATAATCCAAAGGATAAGATGGCCGATTCAAGAAATGCCTTCACGGTTTTAACGTTGAATGTAAATGGATTAAACTCCCCAATTAAAAGATATAGATACGCAGAATGGATCAAAAAAAATGAACCATCAATATGTTGCATACAAGAGACTCATCTTAGACACAGGGACACAAAGAAATTGAAAGTGAAAGGATGGAAAAAAATATTTCATGCAAGCTACAGCCAAAAGAAAGCAGGTGTAGCAATATTAATCTCAGATAAAATAGACTTCAAATGCAGGGATGTTTTGAGAGACAAAGAAGGCCACTACATACTAATAAAAGGGGCAATTCAGCAAGAAGAAATAACAATCGTAAATGTCTATGCACCCAATCAAGGTGCCACAAAATACATGAGAGAAACATTGGCAAAACTAAAGGAAGCAATTGATGTTTCCACAATAATTGTGGGAGACTTCAACACATCACTCTCTCCTATAGATAGATCAACCAGACAGAAGACCAATAAGGAAATTGAAAACCTAAACAATCTGATAAATGAATTAGATTTAACAGACATCTACAGGACATTACATCCCAAATCACCAGGATACACATACTTTTCTAGTGCTCACGGAACTTTCTCCAGAATAGATCATATGCTGGGACATAAAACAAGCCTCAATAAATTTAAAAAGATTGAAATTATTCAAAGCACATTCTCTGACCACAATGGAATACAATTAGAAGTCAATAACCATCAGAGACTTAGAAAATTCACAAATACCTGGAGGTTAAACAACACACTCCTAAACAATCAGTGGGTTAAAGAAGAAATAGCAAGAGAAATTGCTAAATATATAGAGACGAATGAAAATGAGAACACAACATACCAAAACCTATGGGATGCAGCAAAAGCAGTGCTAAGGGGGAAATTTATAGCACTAAACGCATATATTAAAAAGGAAGAAAGAGCCAAAATCAAAGAACTAATGGATCAACTGAAGAAGCTAGAAAATGAACAGCAAACCAATCCTAAACCAAGTAGAAGAAAAGAAATAACAAGGATTAAAGCAGAAATAAATGACATAGAGAACAAAAAAACAATAGAAAGGATAAATATCACCAAAAGTTGGTTCTTTGAGAAGATCAACAAGATCGACAAGCCCCTAGCTAGACTGACAAAATCAAAAAGAGAGAAGACCCATATAAACAAAATAATGAATGAAAAAGGTGACATAACTGCAGATCCTGAAGAAATTAAAAAAATTATAAGAGGATATTATGAACAACTGTATGGCAACAAACTGGATAATGTAGAAGAAATGGACAATTTCCTGGAAACATATGAACAACCTAGACTGACCAGAGAAGAAATAGAAGACCTCAACCAACCCATCACAAGCAAAGAGATCCAATCAGTCATCAAAAATCTTCCCACAAATAAATGCCCAGGGCCAGATGGCTTCACAGGGGAATTCTACCAAACTTTCCAGAAAGAACTGACACCAATCTTACTCAAACTCTTTCAAAACATTGAAAAAAATGGAACACTACCTAACTCATTTTATGAAGCTAACATCAATCTAATACCAAAACCAGGCAAAGATGCTACAAAAAAGGAAAACTACCGGCCAATCTCCCTAATGAATATAGATGCAAAAATCCTCAACAAAATACTTGCAAATCGAATCCAAAGACACATTAAAAAAATCATACACCATGACCAAGTGGGGTTCATTCCAGGCATGCAAGGATGGTTCAACATCAGAAAAACAATCAATGTATTACAACACATTAAAAACTCGAAAGGGAAAAATCAATTGATCATCTCAATAGATGCTGAAAAAGCATTTGACAAAATCCAACATCCCTTTTTGATAAAAACACTTCAAAAGGTAGGAATTGAAGGAAACTTCCTCAACATGATAAAGAGCATATATGAAAAACCCACAGCCAGCATAGTACTCAATGGTGAGAGACTGAAAGCCTTCCCTCTAAGATCAGGAACAAGACAAGGATGCCCGCTGTCACCACTGTTATTCAACATTGTGCTGGAAGTGCTAGCCAGGGCAATCCGGCAAGACAAAGAAATAAAAGGCATCCAAATTGGAAAAGAAGAAGTAAAACTGTCATTGTTTGCAGATGATATGATCTTATATCTAGAAAACCCTGAGAAATCAACGATACACCTACTAGAGCTAATAAACAAATTTAGCAAAGTAGCGGGATACAAGATTAATGCACATAAGTCAGTAATGTTTCTATATGCTAGAAATGAACAAACTGAAGAGACACTCAAGAAAAGATACCATTTTCAATAGCAACTAAAAAAATCAAGTACCTAGGAATCAACTTAACCAAAGATGTAAAAGACCTATACAAAGAAAACTACATAACTCTACTAAAAGAAATAGAAGGGGACCTTAAAAGATGGAAAAATATTCCATGTTCATGGATAGGAAGGCTAAATGTCATTAAGATGTCAATTCTACCCAAACTCATCTACAGATTCAATGCAATCCCAATCAAAATTCCAACAACCTACTTTGCAGACTTGGAAAAGCTAGTTATCAAATTTATTTGGAAAGGGAAGATGCCTCGAATTGCTAAAGACACTCTAAAAAAGAAAAACGACGTGGGAGGACTTACACTCCCTGACTTTGAAGCTTATTATAAAGCCACAGTTGCCAAGACAGCATGGTACTGGCACAAAGATAGACATATAGATCAATGGAATCGAATTGAGAATTCAGAGATAGACCCTCAGATCTATGGCCGACTGATCTTTGATAAGGCCCCCAAAGTCACCGAACTGAGCCATAATGGTCTTTTCAACAAATGGGGCTGGGAGAGTTGGATATCCATATCCAAAAGAATGAAAGAGGACCCCTACCTCACCCCCTACACAAAAATTAACTCAAAATGGACCAAAGATCTCAATATAAAAGAAAGTACCATAAAACTCCTAGAACATAATGTAGGAAAACATCTTCAAGACCTTGTATTAGGAGGCCACTTCCTAGACTTTACACCCCAAAGCACAAGCAACAAAAGAGAAAATAGATAAATGGGAACTCCTCAAGCTTAGAAGTTTCTGCACCTCAAAGGAATTTCTCAAAAAGGTAAAGAGGCAGCCAACTCAATGGGAAAAAATTTTTGGAAACCATGTATCTGACAAAAGACTGATATCTTGCATATACAAAGAAATCCTACAACTCAATGACAATAGTACAGACAGCCCAATTATAAAATGGGCAAAAGATATGAAAAGACAGTTCTCTGAAGAGGAAATACAAATGACCAAGAAACACATGAAAAAATGTTCAGCTTCACTAGCTATTAGAGAGATGCAAATTAAGACCACAATGAGATACCATCTAACACCGGTTAGAATGGCTGCCATTAAACAAACAGGAAACTACAAATGCTGGAGGGGATGTGGAGAAATTGGAACTCTTATTCATTGTTGGTGGGACTGTATAATGGTTCAGCCACTCTGGAAGTCAGTCTGGCAGTTCCTTAGAAAACTAGATATAGAGCTACCATTCGATCCAGCGATTGCACTCCTCGGTATATACCCGGAAGATCGGAAAGCAGTGACACGAACAGATATCTGCACGCCAATGTTCATAGCAGCATTATTCACAATTGCCAAGAGATGGAAACAACCCAAATGTCCTTCAACAGATGAGTGGATAAATAAAATGTGGTATATACACACGATGGAATACTACGCGGCAGTAAGAAGGAACGATCTGGTGAAACATATGACAACATGGATGAACCTTGAAGACATAATGCTGAGCGAAATAAGCCAGGCACAAAAAGAGAAATATTATATGCTACCACTAATGTGAACTTTGAAAAATGTAAAACAAATGGTTTATATTGTAGAATGTAGGGGAACTAGCAGTAGAGAGCAATTAAGGAAGGGGGAACAATAATCCAGGAAGAACAGATAAGCTATTTAACGTTCTGGGGATGCCCAGAAATGACTATGGTCTGTTAATTTCTGATGGTTGTAGTAGGAACAAGTTCACTGAAATGTTGCTATATTATGTAACTTTCTTGGGGTAAAGTAGGAACATGTTGGAAGTTAAGCAGTTATCTTAGGTTAGTTGTCTTTTTCTTACTCCCTTGCTATGGTCTCTTTGAAATGCTCTTTTATTGTATGTTTGTTTTCTTTTTAACTTTTTTTTTCATACAGGTGATTTGAAAAAAGAAGGGAAAGTTAAAAAAAAAAAAAAAAAAAAGATGTAGTGCCCCCTTGAGGAGCCTGTGGAGAATGCAGGGGTATTCGCCTACCCCACCTCCATGGTTGCTAACATGACCACAGACATAGGGGACTGGTGGTTTGATGGGTTGAGCCCTCTACCATAAGTTTTACCCTTGGGAAGACGGTTGCTGCAAAGGAGAGGCTAGGCCTCCCTATATTTGTGCCTAAGAGTCTCCTCCTGAATGCCTCTTTGTTGCTCAGATGTGGCCCTCTCTCTCTGGCTAAGCCAACTTGAAAGGTGAAATCACTGCCCTCCCCCCTACGTGGGATCAGACACCCAGGGAAGTGAATCTCCCTGGCAACGTGGAATATGACTCCCAGGGAGGAATGTAGACCTGGCACCGTGGGACGGAGAACATCTTCTTGACCAAAAGGGGGATGTGAAAGGAAATGAAATAAGCTTCAGTGGCAGAGAGATTCTAAAAGGAGCCGAGAGGTCACTCTGGTGGGCACTCTTATGCACACTTTAGACAACCCTTTTTAGGTTCTAAAGAATTGGGGTAGCTGGTGGTGGATACCTGAAACTATCAAACTACAACCCAGAACCCATGAATCTCGAAGACAGTTGTATAAAAATGTAGCTTATGAGGGGTGACAATGGGATTGGGAAAGCCATAAGGACCAAACACCACTTTGTCTAGTTTATGGATGGATGTGTAGAAAAGTAGGGGAAGGAAACAAACAGACAAAGGTACCCAGTGTTCTTTTTTACTTCAATTGCTCTTTTTCACTCTAATTATTATTCTTGTTATTTTTGTGTGTGTGCTAATGAAGGTGTCAGGGATTGATTTAGGTGATGAATGTACAACTATGTAATGGTACTGTAAACAATCGAAAGTACAATTTGTTTTGTATGACTGCGTGGTATGTGAATATATCTCAATAAAATGATGATTAAAAAAAAAAAAAGATATCTACATAAATAAAAATGTGTTATTCTATGGCAAAAAAAAAAAAAATAAAATAAAATAAAATAAAATATATGTTCAGTTTAATAAATAATTATAAACCTAACAACCATGTAGCCACTGCTCGGGTAAATCTTAAATTATCAGCATTTCAGAAACCCATGTGCCTCTATCCTATATCATAAACCTCTCCCATAAGTAGCATTTTTGGTACTAATTTTCTTGGTTTTTCTGTTTAGATTTATTACCTAGCTTTGATTCCATAAATAGCATACTGTCACTTTTGGCTATTTTTGAATTTTGAACGGAATCATACTATACTTTTGTGTCTCCTTTTCAATTCTGCTTCTATGAGGGTAACTCATACTGGTACATGTGACTGAGGTCCCTTTGCTTTCATTAATGTACCATAATATTCCACTGTCTGAGCTTACCACAATTTATTTTCCTTTTCAACCACAGACTGAAGCTTTTTTTCTTCCAGAGTTTGGCCATTAAGGAAAATGCTGCTAATAAATAGTAGTAGTATATACTATACAACTTTATGTATATACATCTCTAGCTGGGATATATATCAAGGAATGGAACTGCTGGGTCACAAGATAGTCAGATCTTCAACATTTCTAAAAAATACCAAATTGCTTTCTATAGTAGTTTCCCACTTTACTCATCCATAGCAAAATATTAAATAAAAACAAACATCCATTATTTTAAAAACTCACCAATACCTGATATTGTCAGATTTTTACATGATTTATTTTTCCTTACCTGATATGTAATGGTATCTCACTGTGGTTTTAATTTGCATTTCCCGATTACTAATGAAGACGAACACCTTTTCCTGTGTTTATTGGCCACTTGGAAGTCCTCTTCTGTGAAGTGGAAGTACAGGTTTTTGCCCATTTTTCTTTTATATTATCTGGCTTTTATTCATTGATTTGCTGAAGTTCTTTATATATATTCTGGGTACTAGTGTTTTATAAGTTATATGTGCTGTGAGTATTTTCTCCCACTTGATGGCCTGTCTTCTCACTATCTTTATTATGCCTTTTGGGAAAAGAAGTTTCTAATTTTAATGCAGTATAATTTATCAAGTTTTCTTTTATGGTAAGGGGATTTTTGTGTCCTATGAAATTCTTCTCTTTCCAAGTTCACAGAGGCATTCTCCTATCTTACCTTCTAAAAGCTTTGTTATTTTCTTTTAGACATCAGTCCTTAATCCACATGAGATTGATTTTTGTGTACTGTCTGACAATGGGGTCTGAATTAAGACAGAACCACTTATTAACATTCAATCATTTCCCAAATGATCTCCATAAAATCTCTGTCACATACCACAAGAACACATGAACACAGGTTGGTTTACTCTGTTACACTGATCTATTTGTTTAATATTTGTCAATATCACATTGTCCCAATTACTGTAGTTTTGCAGTATCTTGACATCTGATGGCAAATTCCTTCCATTTTGTTTCTCTACCTCAGGGGCATCTTGGCTTCTTCACTCATTGCATTTACATATACATTTTAAAATCCAATCAGCTTGTGAACATCCATAAAATTACACAGTGGGATACTGACTGGAACTGTACTCAATATATACATCAATTGGGAGAGGAGTGAAAACATTTTATAATACTGCATTGCCCAAACCATAAACATAATTCATCTATCCAATTAATTCTTCTTTAGTATCTCTCAATAAAGTTTTGTAACTTTCTTCAGAGTTAATACATATATTATTAAATGTATTCCTAGGTACTTGTTATGTTTTGGTGCTATTTCATGCTGTTGCATCTTTTTAAAAATTTAATTTCTTAATTGTTTATTTCTGATATATAGGAATACAATTTATTTTTATATATTTGAGTTCAGTTCTCTTGCTAAACTCTTAATTCTAATCACTTATCTGTAAGCTCCTTTGGATTTCCTACATGCACACAACCTATTCATCCAAGAACAGTGATAATACTGTTCCTTCTTTTCTAGCCCTTTACATTTTTATTTTTTTCTTGAATTTTTTGCATTCTTGCATTAGCTAAGACATACAGTACAAGGTTTTAAAAAATGGTGACAGCAGGTATCCTTCCATTGTGTATCTGAAAGGGAATACTTCCAACATTTCACCATCAGATTTGCTTTGGGATTTTTGTAGAAATTCATTATCAGATTCCTATCTCCTGAAAGACTGCACTGATTTTTCATTGTTTTTAAATTAACTTTATTTATCAAAAAATTAACAAAAAAAGCATTTCCAAATAAAACATAGCAAAGGAATAAAACAAAAACAAATATTCTGAAATAACTTCATTTCTTCCAATATGCTCCTACCATACCACAAAAAAAGTAACAAACCAGTCATTCCTGAGCATTCCCATATCATTAAGATTACCCTCAATATCTTATCTGTTCTTATTATTGTTCCCCCTTCATTATACAATATAACAGATTTGTTAACATTTTTCACAAAGTTCACATTAGTGTTAGCATACAGTATCTCTCCTTGTGTAATTGACTTATTTCATTCAACATTATGTCCTCAAGGTTCATCCATGTTGTCATATGCTTCCTGACCTCATTCCTTCTCACTGCATCGTACATTTGTACTTCATTATGTTTGTACACTCATCTGGTGTACAATATGTAGATTGTTTCCATCTCTTGGCAATTGTGAATAATACCGCTACGAACATCAGTGTGTAAATATCTGTTCATGTCACTGCTTTCATGTCCTCTAGGTAAATATTTGAGAAGTGAAACTGCTGGATCGTAGGGTAACCCAATATCTAGTTTTCTTAGGAACCACCAAACTGTCTTCCAGAGTGCCTGAACCATTATACAGTCCCACCAGCAATAAGAGTTCCAATTTCTCTACATCCTCTCCAGCATTTGTAGTTTCCTGTCTGTTTAATGGCAGCCATTCTTACTGGTGTGAGGTGATACCTCATCGTGGTCTTAATTTGCATGTCCTAATAATTAGCAAAGATGAACATTTTTTCATGTGTTTTTTAGCCATTTATATTTCCTTTTCAGAGAAATGTTTTTTCATATCTTTTGCCCATTTTATAACTGGGCTACTTGTACTAATGTTGTTGAGTTGTAAGATTTCTGTATCTATATAAAATATCAGTTTCTTATCAGATAGATGGTTTCCAAATATTTTCTCCCATTGAGTTGGCTGTCTCTTTACTTTTTTGACAAATTCCTTTGAGGTACAGAAGGTTTTAAGTCTGAGGAGTTCCCATTTATGTTTTCTTTTATTGTTTGTGCTTTAGGTGTAAGGTCTAAGAAGCAACCTCCTAATACTATATGTTTTGAAGATGTTTCCCTATATTATCTTCTAGGAGTTTTATAGTGCAGTCTCATATTGAGAGCTCTGATCCATGCTGAATTAATTTTTGTATAAGATGTAAGGTAGGGGTCCTCTTTCATTCTATTAGATACAGATATCCAATTCTCACAGCCCCATTTGTTGAAGAGGCTATTATGTCCCAATTCAGTGGATTTGGGGGCCTTACCAAAAATCAGTTGACCATTGTTCTATTTTGCTGATGCTACTGGGATGCAAAACACCAGAGATGGATTGGCTTTTATAAAAAGGGGGTTTATTTGGCTACACAGTTAAGTCTTAAGGCCACATAAAGTGTCCCAAGGTAACACATCAGTAATCGGGTACCTTCACTGGAGGATGGCTAATGGTGTCCAGTAAACCTTTGTTAGCTGGGAAGGCACATGGCTGGCATCTGCTCCAAAGTTCTGGTTTCAAAATGGCTTTCTCCCAGGACGTTCCTCTCTAGCAAGCTTGCTCCTCTTCAAAACGTCACTCACAGCTGCACTGAGTTTCTTCTCTTAAGTCAGCTCATTTATATGGCTCCACTGATCAAGGCCCACCCTGAATGGGTGGGGCCATGCCTCCATGGAAATAACCCATCAGTTATCATCTACAGTTGGGTGGGGTGCATCTCCATGCAAACAACCTAATCCAAACATTCCAACTTAATCCCCACTATTATGTCTGCCCCATAAGATTGCATCAAAGAATATGGCTTTTTCTGGGGGACATAATACATTCAAACCGGCACAACCATGCATCTGGGGGTCTATTTCCGAATTCTCAATTCGATTCCATTGATCAGCATGTATTTCTTTGTGCCAATACCATGCTGTTTTGACCACTGTGGCTTTAAAGTAGACTTCAAAGTCAGGCAGTGTGTCCTCCCACTTTTTCTTTTTTAGAGTATTTTTAGCAGTTTGAGGCATTTTCCGCTTCCAAATAAATTTGATGTCTAGCTTTTCCAGGTGTGCAAGGTAAATTGTTGGAATTTTGAGGGGAACTGCATTAAATCTGTAGATCAGTTTTGGTAAAATTGACGTCTTAACCATGTTGAGCCTTCCTATCTATGAACACAGAATATCTCTCCATTTCTTTAGCGTGCCTTCTATTCTTTATTAGTAGAGTTATGCAGTTTTCTGTGTAGAGGTCTGTGACAGTTTGGATGTATCATGTCCCCCAAAATGCAATGTTCTTTAATGAAATATTGTGGGGGCAGACATATTAGTGTTGATTAGGTGGGAATCTTTGGATTAGGTTGTTTCCATGGAGATGTGATACACCCAACTGTGGATAATACCTTTGATTAGATTATTTCCATGGAGGTGTGGTTTTGCCCATTCAGTGTGGGTCTTAATTAAATCACTGGAGTCCTATAAGTGCTCAGAAAGGAGGAGCTCAGTGCTGCAGCTTAGAGAGACATTTTAAAGATGGCTGTTAAAAGCTGACACTGACATTTTGGAAAACGCCATTTTGAAACACAACCTGGGAACAAGCAGATGCCAGTCACGTGCCTCCCCACTAACAGAGGTTTTCTGAATGCCATCGGCCATCCTTCAGTGAAGGTACCCTATAGTTGATGCCTTAGCTGGACACTTTACGGCCTTAAGACTGTAACTTTGTAACCAAATAAACCCCCTTTATAAAAGCCAATCCATTTCTGTTATTTTGCATGATGGCAGCATTAGCAAACTGGAACAAGGTCTTTTACATCCTTGGTTTAAGTTTATGACTATGTACTTAATTTTTTTTAGTTGCTATTGAAAATGGAATCTTTTTCTTAAGTGTCTCTTCAGTTATGTCATTTCTACTGTACAGAAACATTATTGACTTATGTGCATTAATTAATCTTATATCCCGCCACGATGCTGAATTTATTAGCTTAAGCAGGTGTATCGTTGATTTCTCAGGGTTTTCCAAGTATAAGATCATATCATCTGCAAATAATGAAGTTTTGCTTCTTCCTTTCCAATTTGGATGCTGTTTATTTCTCTTTCTTGCTGAACTGCTCTGGCTAGAGCTTCTAATACAATGTTGTATAATAGTGGTGACAACAGACATCCTTGTCTCATTTCTGATCTTAGAGGGAAAAGCTTTCTGTCTCTCACCATTGAGTACTCTACTGGCTATGGCTTTTCATATATATGCCCTTTATCATACTGAGGAAGTTTCCTTTAATTCCTAACTTTTGAAGTGTTTTTATCATAAAAAGATGCTGCATTTTGTCGAATGCTTTTTCAGCATCTACTGAGCCAATCATTTGATTTTTCCCTTTTGATTTGTTAATATGTTGTATTACGTTGACTGATTTTCTTATGTTGAACCACCCCTGATGCATGGGATGAACCCCACTTGGTCAGGGTGTATAATTTTTCAGTGTGTCTTTGAATTTGATTTGCAAGTATTTTGTTGAGAATTTTTGCATCTATTTTCATTAGGGAAATCAGCCTATAGTTTTCCTTTCTTGTAGCATCTTCATCAGGTTTTGGTATTAGAGTGATGTTGGCATCATAAAATTAGTTAGGTAGTGTTCCATTTTCTTCAATTTTTTTGAAAGAATTTAAGTAGGAATGGTGTCAGCTCTTTTTGGAAAGTTTGGTAGAACTCCCCTGTGAAGCCATCTGGCCCTGGGCTTTTATTTGTAGGAAGGTTTTTGATAATTGCTTGGATCTCTTTACTTGTGATTGGTTTGTTGAGTTCTTCTATTTCTTCTTTATTCAGTCCAGGTTGTTTGTGTGTTTTCAGGAAATTATCCATTTCCTCTAAATTATCTAGTTTGTTGGCATAGAGTTATTCATAGTATCCTCTTACGGTATTTTTGGTTTCTTCAGGATCTGTAGTAATATCTCCTCTCTTGTTTATATTTTATTTTGGTCTTCTCTCTTTTTTGACTTTGTCAGTCTAGCTAAGGGTTTGTCAATCTTGCTGATCTTCTCAAAGAACCAACTTTCTGTTTTATTTATTCTACTGTTTTTTTGTTTGTTTCCCATATCATTTATTTCTGTCTCAATCCTTGTTATTTCTTTTGTTCTACCTGCTTTAGATTTAGTTTGCTGATCATTTTCTAGCTTTTTCAGTTGTTCCATTTGTTCTTTGACTTTAGTTCTTTCTTACTTTTTAATGTATACATTTAGAGCTATAAATTTCCCTCTCAATGGCACCTTTGCTGCATCCCATAAATTTTGATATGTTGTGTTCTCATTTTCATTCGTCTTTAGACATTTAGCAATTTTTCTTGCAATTTCTTCTTTGATCCACTGTTTGTTTAGAAGTATGGTTCTTTGATAATTATTAACTTCTAGTTGTATTCCATTGTGGTCAGAGAATGTATTTTGAATAACTTAAGTCTTTTTTAATTTATTGAGGCTTGTTTTATGCTCAAGCTTATGAGCTATCCTGGAGAAAGTTCAATGAGCACTAGAGAAGAATGTATATCCTGGTAATTTGGGATGTAATGTTCTATACACATCTGCTAAGTTTAATTAGTTTAACATTAAGTTAATATTAAGTTCTCAATTTCCTTACTGATCTTCTGTCTAGATGATCTATCTATAGGAGAGAGTGTCATATTAAAAGTCTCCCATAATTACTGTGGAAACATCTATTGCTTCCTTCAGTTTTGCCAATATTTGTCTCATATACATTGGAACACCATGATTAGGTGCATAAATGTTTATGATTGTTATTCTTGGTGAATAGTCCCTTTAATTAGTATATGGTGTTCTACTTTGTCTCTTATAACATCCTTGGATTTGAAGTCTATTTTATCTGAAATTAGTATCACTACCTCTGCTTTCTTTTGGCTGTAGCTTGCATGGAATTTTTTCCCCATCCTTTCACTTTCAATTTCTCTGTGTCACTAGGTCTAAGATGAGTCCTTATAAACAACATATTGATGGTTCATATTTTATAGCTCATTCTGTCAATCTATGTTTTTTAAGTGGGGAGTTTAATCCATTCACATTCAATGTTATTACTGTGAAGGCTGTTTTTGAATCAGCCATCTTATCCTTTGGTCTCTATTTGTTGGATCTATTTTTACTTTCTCTTTCTTTATTTCCTTTAAGATACCCTTACTAAGACTCTTTAGTTCTGTGCCCTTCTCCGGACCTCTCTCTCCTTCTGTTTTTTTCCCTCAGCTGGTAGAGCTCCCTTTAGTAGTTCCTGTAGGGCAGGTCTCTTGTTAACAAATTCTCTCAGCATTTGTTTGTGAAAATTTTAAACTCTCCTTCAATTTAGAAGGAGAGCTTTGCTGGGTGAAGAATTATTGGCTGGCAATTTTTCTCTTTCAGAATTTTAAATATATCATACCACTGCCTTCTGACCTCCTTGGTGCCCACTGAATAGTCAGTCCTCAATCTTCTATTGTCTCCCTTGTATGTGGTCAATTGCTTCTCTCTTGCTGCTTTCAGAACTTTCTCCTTCTCTTCAGCATTCAACAATCTGATCAGGATATGTCTTGGAATGGGTTTATTTGGATTTATTCTATTTGGAGTTGAGAATCTTTGATTCGCATATTTATGTCATTTAGAAGGGTTGGGAAGTTTCCCCCAACAATATCTTTGAATACTCTTCCTAGCCCTTCACTTTTCTCTTCTTCTCTGGGACAATAATTCTTATATTTATGCGCTCCATATTGTCCATTATTTCCCTGAGATCCACTGCAAAGTTTTCAGTTTTTTTCACCATTCCTTCTTTTGTGCTTTCACTTTCCATCACCCAATCTTTGAGTTCCCTAATTTGGTCCTCTACCTCTTCAAATCTAGTGTTATATGTCTCAAGAATATTTTTAATTTGGTCAACAGTCTCTTTTATTTCCATAAGATCCGCATTTTTTTTAATTTATTTACTCTTGCAAATTCTTCTTTCTGCTCTTCTAGGGTCTTCTTCATGTCCTTTATATCCTGAGCCATAATATTAGTGTTTGTGAGTATTTCTTTGACTAATTGCCCAGATTCTGTGTCTCTTCTGGGTTTTTGATTGGGACATTTGGGTTATCCATATCTTCTAGTTTCTTCATATGCTTTGTAATTTTCTGTTGGTTTTGACCTCTTGACATTTGCTTATCTTGATAGAGTTCTTTTAGAGTATGCAAGATTATTTGAACATTCATCTAAAATTTGACAGAGATACAATCTGGAGGAGTTACTTTCCTGACGTACCATCAGATGACACTCCTGAGCCACCTTTTACCCTTAAGCCAGTTCTCCTCAACTTCATTTATGTACTAAGTGGGAGTCCAAGCCATATGGGGGTTCAATCAATGTACCAATTTTCCATGTGCACTGGGGACGGTCAGTCCCATGGGTGGTTGGCGTGCCCTGTGCAGTTTGGCAGGGAGTCCAGTCCAGGACCCAGTGGTCCTGGTCATTCCTGGGTCTGCAGGTGGTGTACTCTGGGACTGCAGAGCTTTCAGCTCAAATGGCCCACTGTCCCTCTCTGCCATGTGCTCATGAGTCCCTGGGATTGGGAGACAGCTCCTGGCACTTTCGTACGGCACCCCATCTTTATGCTGTGTGCACCGCAGGCCTCTGTGGAGGAAGGGTGTACACCTACAAAAGCCCACCAGATCCTGAACTCCCTCAAGGAAACTCCTGGCTGCTGGGCTGTAAAAGGTTATCTCCCAGCCAACTACAAACTCCTGACCCTGGGGCTGTGAAAGGCTGTCTCACAGGCAGTTGCAAAGTCCCAGCCCTAGTGCCACAAAAGACCATCTCCCAAGCAACTGCAAAGATGGCTGCAATGGGCGTGTAAAACCATCCCCTTCCGTGGTCGTCTACCTGCTTGAACCACCAGTCCCTGGCACGGGAGCTCTTGGCTGCAGATATGTGAATTGTTATCCCGAGTCTAGTACTTTGGAGGATGCCTGGGGTATGGAAGGCTACATCCCTCCATGCCATCAGCCAGCTCAGTGGCGTTCCAGGCTGCACACTCACCCGTCTTGAATGCAGCCTCTCGGTTTCTCCAAGTAAGCATTCACCATGGGTACAGAAGTCCTTGCTCAGGCAGTGGGATCCTGGAACTGCTGTCCTGGAGCATGTTCTATCCTTTATTTAGTGTTTTTCATGGAGCAGAATCCTGCTCTGTCTCTCCTAATCTGCCATCTTGGAAGCATCCTAGTGATTTTTCATTGTTAAACCAATTTTGGACTCCTGAACTGTTCCAGTTTGCTAATGCTGCCATTATGCAAAATACCAGAAATGGATTGGCTTTTATAAAGGGGGTTTATTTGGTTACAAAGTTATAGTCCTAAGGCCATAACCGTGTCCAAAGAAAGTTATCAACAGTAGGGTACCTTCACCAAAGGAAAGCCAATGGTGTCTGGAAAATCTATTAGCTCAGAAAACATGCAGCAGGCATCTGCTTGCTCCCAGGCTGCATTTCAAAATGGCTTTCTCCCAGGACATTTCTCTCTAGGCATCTGGGGGTATTCTCTTAGTTTCTCCCAGGTTAACTCTGGAGTAGCAAAAGTCTACTTTCAATTCGTGTCTTCAAAATATCTTTTGGCTGCAGCTGCTCTCCAAAATGCCACTCAGTTGCTCTGAGGTCCTTCAGTCTGTGAGATTTTTAAGGGCTCCAGCAATTAAATCAGGCCCACCCTGAATGGGCAGGGCCCATAGCTCCATGGAAATTATCTAATCAAAGGTCTCACCCAGGTGATTGAGTCACATCTCCATGGAAACACTTGATCAAAGGATTCCAACTTAATCAACACTAATATCTGCCCCCACAAGATTGCATCAAAGAACATGGCTTTTTCTGGGGGACATAATATATCCAAACTGGCAAATGAACTAAACTCAGCTTTTATAGATTGTTGAACCTGGTTGACTAGTATCTTGTTTAGGATATCTGCACCCATTTCATGAATTAAAGTGGGCTGTGATTTCCATTTCTATAAAATTTTTAATTGATTTTTTAGTATTAGGGTTATGCTAGCCTCATAAGATGAACTGAAGAATTATCTCTTTTTTCCTATTCAATGGAAGAGTTTGTTTAAAACTGGTGGTATTTCTTCCTTTAATGTTTTATAAAACTCACTACTGAAGCAATCTGGGCCAAGTTACACACCTATTACACCTATTCTCATATATCAAAGGCTGAAAGTGCTGCCTGAAAAAATTCTAGGTTCTTCCTTCAGTATAGAGCATAAGATGAATTTGTTCACGTGACAGATACAAGTCATAGCTAAATTTTACATACTAGCCCATGAAGTTCTATTTTAATGCTATCTTCATTTTTTCACTTCCATCACCAGCACTTTTTTTTGTCATGTCATGAGTTTCAGCATGTGTAGCAACAACTGGAACAACACAGACTCACTAAAATATGGCTGCTGCCTTCACCAACTATATGCATTCCTCACACAGCAGCTTCTGGGCTCAAGACTCCAGAGTGGGCCTCAGGATCATGCAATATTAGAGTTTATCTCAAAGAGTCAAGACTGTATGTTAAATTCCCAAATACCAAGAATCTACTGTAAGTGGTGTAGATCCGTGATGCTTCTCCTTCATTTTATAGCATCTTTATTTGGAAGGAAGGAAGGTGTTCTTCAATGACCATCATTTAATTCACTTGTTTTTGGTTATATTATTTTCCTCTTTTTAAAAACCAAGGCATAATTTAACATATAAAGTAAAACTATAAGGCATTTTAATGATTGAATGTCAAGAATAAATAATCAACATTATAAAGATTCAAACCCATTGAGAATCATCAGTGAAAAGAATCCACTAAAATGAGACTCCAAGAAAGTTAATACAGGCCAGGCTTACCAATCAGGCTTCTTTGTTAAACTTAATTATTCTTTCTACCAGACCCAAACTTCTAGACTAGATCTGACATTAGGTATCTCAGCTGCTTTGATTCAACTAGACAAATAAATTAACTTATTCACTATAATTTGAAGTTATCATGATACTGCTTTAGACATGCAAGGAATTAATTGTAGGTACTTGTATCCCCTAGCCTTATCTACTCTCCCATGTAATTTTTTTTTAATTACAGTCTTATAGGGCCTTTAATATTTCCACATGTATAACTTGAAACCAACACCAGTGATCCAGTTAAATCATTCCAATCACCACACCAAAGATGGAAAGCATTTCAGTAAAAACCTGATCACCTGACCAATCCAAAATTTTAGTACTCTTAAAACAATAATGACAAGAACTTTGGAGAACCAGTTCCATTCCTTCATAATGACCAAAACAGTATTCATGTGAATATGAAGCTTTAGTTTATTTTATGCTTAAGTAGGAAAAGTGGATATGTTTACAAGCATACATTTACATACATAAGCTTATGCATTTTTGAACAAATACCCACCTTTCAGAAACCGATTCAGCATGATCCAGTGACAAATTAATCTTTTCATTTGCTTTCTCTGGAAGTTTAGACAGTTCATAGTTCACAGAAATCATTTTTTCATCTGGACTATTAACTGACTCTTGAATCTCATCCACATTCATAGTCTCTGGATTTACAGCCTATTAAATAGATAAAGAAAAAGCAGTTTGGGGGGGGGGGCTACCAATTGTGTTCTTCCACACAAAATTCATAACAGGTAAAATTTCACTTTGAAAATTATTCTCACAGTATTTTTGCATACATATGGCCAAACATTTATTTAACTATTTGAATTTCAATGAATGATAACCAAGTCATGGTTTTCCTGCCAAAATACATTTTTAAAAATCAAAGAAATGAAAATAAATGGTGGTACAAATCAACTTCTTAATACCTCAGTATTATTAACAAGTGCATTTATAGGTACTAATGACTTCTTACCTTGATAAAAGTGAGTCCTCAGACAACATTCCTATTACACTAAGTTTTAGGAACTAATTAACACTAGACTTTAACAAGGTGGCACAGACTCTCTTTTCTATGCTCCATCCCTCAAAGTGCAACTAAATACCCTAGAAATCGTTCAACGGATAATCATAGAACAATTCTGAAAGCTGAAAGACCTCAAAACTTGAGGAACGACACCACAGTGAGTGCTCTAAGTATTCTTTCTATTCCCCATATATTCTGGTCTGAATGATGGAGAGGCCAGGGACCAATCCTAGAGTGGCCCAATCCACTGCAGCAATGGCAGCAGCAATAGCAGCAGCAGCAGCAGCAGCAGCAGCAGCAGGGCCCAGCCAGGTAGCTATCCCTCACCCTACATTCTGGGCAGCAGGGCCTGGCCAGAAACTCATCCTCCACTCTACACACCTGGAGGATTGGTAAAACCTGAATCACTGCTGTAGCACTGTCAGCTGGGTCCCCACCTGATGCTTGGGGCCACAGGAGCCTAACTGGTGGCCGCAGCAGTGCCAGCAGAACCTAGCCATAGACCAATCCCCTACTCCACACTCAGAAGAGTGGTGGGCCAAATCCATCACAGTATCTCCAGCACCATCACCCAAACTTCGGGTAGTGGTGGGACTAAACAAGTGAAGCATCACCAGCATCTGTACCCCACATCTGGGACAACAGCAAGTGAAATCCATTGCAGTGGCAATAACCAGAGACTGGTGTTTCCTGAACTTCCCACCCAACAGCGCAAGGCAGCCCGAGCCAGAAGAATGAAGCCACCCAGAATAGTATTGCCAAGGCTCTGAAAAGTAAATTGTCATTGGGACTATAGTTCACAAAAGGAGGCCTATGTGCTAAACCTAAAAACAGTAGCTATCTGCTGAAAAAGAATTGCATGTCCTTATTTCTTCAAAGAGCCCTCTGTGTGACTGAACGTTGATCTTTTGACCTTTTCAAGACACAAGCAAAAGGCTGTCCAAATACACCCTTGGCTTTCTATTGAATGCTTTTCTGATGGTTAACCTCCTAACTTGAGTGTCTTACAATCTGGATAGGCTGAGAATTTCCCAAAATAACAAGTCCTGATTCCTTTTTTGCTTATTAGTTACTCCTTCAATTTATCTTTCGTCTCTGATTTTTTTTATAAGCAGCAAGAAGAAATCAGGCTGCATCTTCAACACTTTGCTTGGAAATCTCAGCTAAATAAATATCCAAGTTCACTGCTTAGTTATCCTTTCCAAATAACTGTAGGATATAATTGAACTATGTTTTTACCCACTATACAGCAAGGATCCTCCTTGAGTTTCCAATAACATGTTCATTTCCTTCTGAGCTCTCACTAATGCTGCTTTTATGGCATATGTGCTGGTTGGAATCTGGTATGTACCCCACAAAAGACTATGTTCTGTTAACCCACTCTTTTTGGGGCAGACCTATTGTGGGTAGGATCTTTTGATTAGGTTGTTTCCATGTATATGTGACCTACCAAATTGTGGGTGAGACTTTTTGATTAGATTATTTCCATGGAGCTGTGACCCCCGCCCATGCAAGGCGGGTCTTATTTAGTTTACTGGAGTCCTTAAGAGAGCCCAGAGCCAAAACAAACCCCAGATGCTTGGAGATGCAGACAGAAAGACGTTTGGAGATGCTAAGCTAAGAGATGAAGCCCAGAGTATGCCCCAGAGAAGCTAAGTGAGAACCCACAGATGCTTAAAGAGAAAGCCACTGGAATCAGAAGCTAAAAAGCAATGCAACCCAAGAGCAAAGGACAAGCAGATGCCAGCTAAGTGCCTTTCCAGCTGACAGAGGTGTTCCAGACACCACTGGCCCCTCTTCAGTGAAGGTATCCTCATATTGATGCCCGAGCTTGGACACTTTCATGACCTTATAATTGTAAATCTGTAACCTCATACTTCTCCCTTATAAAAGCCAATCCATTTCTGGTATATCGCATTCCAACAGCTTTAGCAAACCGAAACAGTGTATTTCTACCAACAGTCCATTATGAAGATTTAGGTATTCGCTAAAGCGATTTAAGTTTCTTCTGCTGTGCTCTTCACCTTCTGAGTGCTCAGGGCAGTTTTCAACATCCATATTTCTACTAATAGTCTCTTTGAGGCAATCCAGCTTTTTTTCTTAATTATGTGCCTCAAAATTCTTCTAGCCTTTACCCATTATCCCATTCTAAAGCCACCTCCATGTTTTTTGTTATTAGTTACAGAAGCAACTCACTCTGGCATCAAAGTCTGTTATTAGTTTCCTCATGATGCTGTAATAAATCACACAAACTGTGTGGCTTAAGACAAATGAAATTCTCTCACAGTTCTAGAGGCCAGAAGACTGAAATCAGTTTCACTGGGCCAAAATCATTATGTCGGCAAGGCCAACATGGAGAATATGTTTCCTTTCCTTTTCCAGCTTCCAGAGGCTGCCTCCATTCCTTGGCTCATGGCCTCTTCCCTCATCTTCACTGTGCATCATTCCCACCTCTGCTTCCATCGTCCCATCTCCTCCTTCTTCAACTCTCCTGTCACCCTCTTATCAGGACTCTTGTGATTATGATAAGCTCCCTAGATAATCCAGAACTATTTCCCCATCTCAAATTCCTCAATTTAATCACATCTACAAAGTCCCTTTCACCATATCAGGTAGCGTATTCACAGATTCCAGGGACTAGGATGTGAACATATTTGGGAGACCATTATTCAGACAACCACAGCTATAGACTAAGATTTGAACAATATTATCAATCACCTTGACATAATTACCACAAGTGACATTTATAGACTACTACAATCAACATTCTTCTCAAAGTATACACTGCACATTCTCCAAGATAAACCATATGCTAGACCATAAAATAAGTGTCAATAACTTTAAAGACTGAATTTTACAGAGTAGGTTCTTTGACCAAATGAAATCAAATTAGAAAGTCTCAAATATTTGGAAATTGAACACACACTTTATAATTGATCCATAGGTAAGCGTTTTGTTTTCCAGTCTGACATGTATAGCACCTAGAAGTCATCACTTCTGTCCTTACAACAAGAAAAAAGCAGAACTAAAAATCAACAACTTCTGGAGCTTTCTCTGTGGGAATTCTCTCGAATTCTCCCTCTGAGAATTCAGGCCACAGGGCAAACTGTCACCCTGAAAACTGGAGAGACAGGTGAATATAGACAATCGCAGCTTACTACTAAACAACAGAACTGCTGCTGGGTCCTGTAGGAATACTTAGAGTAATTGACCAATTGCTGGAGACTAAGCATAGACTAGCTTGAGAAAGAAAAAATCCTGGGGTCTCAGCCTTAGGGGACCCCCATAACTTTCAAAAATTTAACCTTCCCAGGAGACTAAACTCCAAACCAGATAAAAACATATGATCCATGGGTCAAAAAACAAAATGAAAGCAAAATCAGGAATTATTCTGAACTGACTGAAAACAAAAATATAATATATCAAAGATTATGAGATATAACTAAGGTGGTGCTGCAAAGAAAATTTATAGCTCTAAATGTTCTGCATTAGAAAAGGTTAAAACATAATCATTATCTTTTAAGGAGCTGAAAAAAGAACAAATTATCCCAAGTAAACAAAAGAAAGAAAATAATAAAGAGCAGAAATCAATAAGAGACAAATGACAGAAAATTAATAAAAATTTTAAAACCCTGGCAAGCCTGATCAAGAATAAAAGAAAACACAGATTATAAACTTCAGAACTGAAATAGAGCATATCACTATAGATCTACAAACATTAAAAGGACAATAAAGGGTTTATGAACTTTATGTCAAAATCTTAGATAAAATGGACAAATTATTTACTAACAGTAACTTACAAAACCGATAAAAGGTGAAGCAGAAAATGTGAATTGCCCTATGCCCATTAAAGAATTGAACTGGCAAGTAAAAGCTTTCACAGAGAGAAAGCTCCTTGCCCAGATAGCTTTCAGAGGTGAATTCTATCAAACATTTGAAGAAGTAATAATAAGCTGACACAAACTTTCAGACAACAGAGGAAGGGAGTGCTTCCCAATTCACTTCATAAGGCCAGCATAATCTGACACAAAGCCTAACAAAGTACCAGAAAAAAACTCAGTGAACAAACACTTAAGATTTTTGTATTTCATTATATTTAAATATTACATAAAAATGTAAACAGATACTAAACTCTACTTAATGATATATATGCTAAAATATTTAGGAAGTGTACATTTCAAAGTGCACTTTGATACAAAATATAATGGTACTGGGGCACAAAACAAGCCTCAATAAATTTAGAAAGACTGAAATTATTCGAAGCACATTCTCTGACCATAGTGGAACGCAAATAGAAATCAATAACCACCAAAAGAACCAGAACATTCACAAATTTGGGGAGGTTAAACAACACACTCTGAAACAATCAGTGGGTCAAAGAAGAAATTGCAAGAGAAATCAGTAAAATCTAGAGACAAATGAAAATGAGAACACAACATATCAAAACCTATGGGATGTGGCGAAGGCAGTGCTTAGGGGGAAATTTATAGTTCTAAATGTATACATTAAAAAGGAAGAAAGGCCTAAAACCAAAGACTTAATTGAACAAATGAAGAGCCTAGAGAATGATCAGCAAACTAACCCTAAAGCAAGTAGACAAAAGAAGTAACAAGGATTAAAGCAGAAATAAATGATATGGAGAAGAAAAAAAATGAGATAATAAATGAAACCAACAAGATTGACAAACACTTAGCTAGACTGACAAAGTCAAAAAGAGAGAAGAACCATATAAAATCAGAAATGGCGGGGGGGGGGGACATTGTGGAGCCCAAAGAAATTAAGAAAAATTGTAAGAGGATGCTATGAACAACTGTACGCCAACAAACTAGACAATTCAGAGGAAATGGATAAATTCCAGGAAATACATGAACAACCTAGACTGACCTGAGAAAAAACAGAAGATCTCAACAACCTGATCACAAGAAAAGAGATCCAATCAGTCATCAAAAAGCTTCTTACAAATGAAAGACCAGGGTCATAAGGCTGGCTACATGGGAGAATTTTACTAACTTTCCAAGAAGACATGACACCATTCCTGCTCAAATTCTTCTAAGAAATTGAAGAAAAAGAAACACTACGTAAGCCATTTTATGACAATAACATCACTCTAATACCAAAACCAGATAAAGATGCTATAAGAAAGGAAAACTAAGTGCCAATCTCCCTAATGAACATAGATGCAGAAATTCTCAACAAAATACTTGCAAATAGAAACTTAAGACAAATTAAAAGAATTCTACACCATGACCAAGTGGGGGGTTCATTCCAGGCATGAAACATAAGAAAATCAATCAATGTAATACAACACATTAACAAACAGAAAGGAAAAATCAAATGATCATCTCAATAGATGCTGAAAAAGCGTTCAACAAAATCATGCATCCTTTTTTGATAAAATCACTTCAAAAGGTAGGAACTGAAGGAAACTTTCTCAATATGATAAAAGGCATACATGAAAAACACACAGCCAGCATAGTCTGCAATGGTGAGAGACTGAAAGCCTTTCCCCTAAGATAAGGAATGAGACAAAGATGCCCGCTGTCACCACTATTATTCAATATTCTGCTAGAAGTTCTAGCCAGAGCAATCCATCAAGACAAAGAAATAAAAGCCATTCAAATTGGAAAGGAAGAAGTAAAACTTTCATTATTTGCAGATGATATGATCTTATATTTGGAAATTCCTGAAAAATTGATGACAAAGCTACTTGAGCTAATAAATTCAGCAAAGTGGCAGGATACAAGATTAATGCGTGAAAGTCAGTAATGTTTTTATACACTAGAAATGACCTAACTGAAGAGACACTCAAGAAAAAAATTCCCTTTACAATAGCATCTAAAAAAAATCAAGTACCAAGGAATAAACTTAACCAAGGAGGTAAAAGCCCTCTACAAAGAAAATTACAAAACTTTACCAAAAGAAATCAAAGAGGACCAAATAGGTGGAAAGATATTCCGTGTTCATGGATAGAAAGGTTAAACTTCGTTAAGATGTCAATCTTACCCGAACTGATCTACAGATTCAACGCAATTCCAATAAAAATTCCAACAATCTAATTTGTAGAGACTTGGAAATGCTAGTTATCAAATATTCTTGGAAGGGAAAAGGGCCTTGAATTGCCAAACAAAGTGGGAGGACTTATACTTCCTGACCATAAAGCCACAGTGGTCAAAACAGCATTGTACCGGCACAAAGACAGACATACTGATCAATGGAATCAAATAGAAAGTTTGTAAAGACCCGCAGATCTATGGTAGACTGATTTCTTATGAGGCCCCCAAATTCAGTGAACTGCGACAGAACAGTCTCTCCAACAAATGGGGCTGGGAGAACTGGATATCCATATCCAAAAAAAAGAAAGAGGACCCCTACCTCTACACCCGATACAAAAATTAACTCAAAGTGAATCAAAGACCTCAATACAACATAGAGTACCATAAAACTCTTAGATGATAATATAGGAAAACACCTTCAAGACCTAGTAATAAGAGGTAGCTTCTTAGACCTTACACCTAAAGCACAAGCAACAACAGAAAACATAGACAGATGGGAACGCCTCAAAATCAAAAACTTCTGTACTTCAAAAGGCTATATAAAAAGTGAAGAGGCAAACAACTCAATGGAAGAAATGTCTGGAAACCAGATATCCGATGAGACTGATACCCTGCATATATAAAGAAATCCTACAACTAAACGACAATAGTACACACAGCCAATTATAAAATGGGCAAAAGTTATGAAAAGATGTTTTTCCAAAGAGAAAATACAAATGGCTAAAAAACACATGAAAAAATGTTCATCTTCAGTAGGTATTATGGAAATGCAAACCAAAACCACAATGAGATGTCATCTCACACAAATAACAATGTCTGCCATTAAACAAAAAGGAAAAACGCTGGAGAGGATGTGGAGAAACTGGAACTCTTATTCAATGCTGGTGGGAATATGCAATGGTATAGCCACTGCGGAAGACAGCCTCTCCGAGAACATCAACCAGATGCAGGCCCCTTCCCCATAATGTCGACACCCCTGTTCAATATGAACAAGTCAGGGTGGTCACTGCCCAGATATCCCTCAAGATTGAGAAAGTGATCAAATAAGAGAGAGGGGCTGCATTTGACAAGATAGGATTTACAAAGGATCACTAATACTGAATCTTTACATAATTTCTTAATTTTTTTAGTTTCCAGGGTATTAGAAGAGCTAGAAGGAAATAAATGACATGGTAAAACTAAAACATATAACATACTTCAAAATTAGCTCTATAGCTACTTATTAAATCATACTTTGAAAGTTATCACATTTCTGTGTATATGTTATACTTCACAATAAGGAAATAACTGAAATTGTGGAACTGTAACTTGTAACATTCTTTGAAATTTGCTCTCTAACTACTTGTTAAATCGTACTTCGAAAGTTATCACTTTTCTGTATATATGTTATATTTCACAATAAAAAGATGAAAAAAATATATAATGGTACTTTAAAACATCAAAAATAAGATGGATTAGTGGATGAATAGAGTGATGAATCAATTGACAGCTATATGATAAAATAAGTATAGTAAAATACCAATGGCATAATCTAGGTGCTGAGTATATGAGTGTTGACTGCAAAATTCTTTCAACTTCGCTATATGTGTTTCAAATTTTTCATGATAAAATGGTAGCGAGGCAGTAGGCAATAACTACTAATCCCCTGTCTACTCACTTTACTAAATAAATACAAGTGGCATTTACTTTTGGCTACCTAAGGGTGTTTTTACCCGAGACTGAGTCACAGGAATCAGTATCTTCTAAGCCTTCTGTCTTGGCTTAGAAATACATTCATTTCTTAGAATCCAACTAGTTAAAATGTGGATCAAAATAGGTTTTTAAAACTCCTGTGTGTTTATACCAACCTTACAGGCTATATTACTGGATACCACATTTGGTTCCAAAGAATTCCTCTGAGATAATACTGTTTTAATACGTCTTTGAAGTTTTGATATTCTTGCCTAGAAGAAAACGAGAAAAACAAATAAATACAAAACTAGAGTACTAAGTAAATAAATGCATCAGAGGTAGGGTGAGGGGGAAGCTATCGGCCAAAGCAGTTTTGTGAGATTTAGGCATCTACCAAAATAAATGAGAAAATTTTATACACAATATATGCCCATCAAAAAGATTTGTCAAGTTTGATGCTAGTATGATATTCAAGAATGAAAGATAAAAGCATCAACTCCTAATCGGTCCACAGTAAAATTCACATTGGTAGAAACACTAATCAGCAAGTAACCCTAGAGGAGTAAAAAAACAAAACATTACAAAAAACAACAACCTTGAAACATGTTGCACAAACTTCTAAATGTTCATTCACTTTTTTAAGTAAAACTCATCCATTTGGGCCCAGAGCAATACTAGTACAGAATATATTTTGAATTTTAAAAAAAGGACAAGAATGGCTGATAGTTCCAAAAAATTATTTCTCAAGGGTCGATGTTGTTGAGATATAACAAATTCTATAGTACAGTCCTACATGAAGCTTTTGGCTAGGAATCACATTCTGGTCTGCCCTTATTTGTTTTCCTTTCCTAATATGTAAGACATCACAAGATTTTACTATTAAAAAGGATTCAAATGAAATCAAATAAAATTATAAACTTACAAAGAGTTCATCAGCTATTGCTTCATGTTTATTCCTGCACTGTGTCTTCCCAATGCGTTCATTCAATTCTCTTACTTTGTGATCAAATACTTTGTAATTTATACTACAGATCTCCTGTCGAATAAAATGTTTGACCTAGAATTTTAAAATAAAAACCAAACACCCATGTTTCAAATTAAAAACCAATTTTATCTTCTACTTCTTAAAAACAGCTTTGCTGTTTTCTAGATTACTATAATCTATAAAGTATGCTTTTTATGTTTATATTTATATTACCACACCATTAAGTTTATCAAAACCTGTATATCAAATGCAGAATACACCTAATATTTAAATATATGGACATGTTAGAAACCAAATTTATTTCCATACTGCAAAGTTTAGTTTCCTGCAATTCCATTTGAGCTCCATAATACATATAATAGGAATAACAAGAGTACCATTTATATTTTTAATTTTTTTATATTTTTAATGATAACTGAAACCTAGTATTCCATATAAAGGATATCCAGTTATCTGAAAACTAGAGCCCAATGAAAGTGGTAGGATGGCCTGCAGTCATGTATACGTGGGGCAAATTATCCAAGTTTGAGCCTTGACCCTGCCATTAACAAGCCATATGACTTTGGGGAATCACTGACCTCTCTGAGCTTCATTTTTCTTGTCCACAAATAGGTAGATGGTAGGATAAATATTTGCTCAATGAGTGATGCTCACAGGATATTTATGGGAACATAAAAAGATAGGTGATAAACACACAACTCTGTGATGATACTGTGAGCCACTGATTGTAAACTTTGGAGGGATTGTATGGTGTGTGAATGTATCTTAACAAAATTGGATGAAGGAAAAAAAGATATGTAAAAGAGGTTCATAAAATGAAAAAATGAATTGATATAAAGGAAATAAATGTGCAAGATAATCATTTCTTGTATAATTTTTGGGGGGGGGAGCTTATTAAAATTAAAAGAAGACAGGGAAAAAAGCAAGTCATGACTAATGCTACCTGGTATAACGCATGCTATTTTAACAGACTGTAGTAACTATCACAAGAAACTTTAAGGCATTTCATTATCTGGCTTTTTTTTCCCCTGAAAATAGACTGGCCCATTTCAAGTAAAGAAAATTAATCTCAATGCCCACTGATATGAACAGCTCTGTTGACCCATTCACTATAGTTTTCAAATTAATATGTATCCTTCTGTAAACAACTTTCATAATAGAGTAGACAAGTCTCAATGAAACCTTTCTGTCACTATTCATTTAGGTTATTTATTAGTAATACTTATATCTTTCCCCCAATATCGTGATTGATAGTGCTCAAGGTCAGAATATATCGTTCTCTTTTCCACTGATATCACCTGGCTGATTAGTCAAATTCAGTAATTTTCTTCAGTTATTCCCAAAGTTTTAACTTCTTGTTTCCAATTTCTCTCTTTTCAACACTGTCTGCAAGTCCATTAATGCAGAGTCTCATGTTGGTCTTGTAGTCTACTTTCATTAACATTTCAACGGTTTCTCAAAATTATTAATTGTCACTTTTATATTTTCACAACTTGTAAATGTTTGATAAAATAAATAAGTGCTCAAAATCTATGCATTTTTATGTTACATAAATAAATGCTCAGATACACATAAAATTTTTACTGATAGCAGTTACCTGTCACCTATGTGTGGTTTTTATGGATCATTACAGGCTTGCTGGTTCACTAGCCAGGGTCAACATGTCAAGCTCATACCCAGATGAATCTTGGAGAAACATATTCAAATGATTGGAATATGAAGATGCTGTTTTGCTAACAAGCTAAGGACACACAGTGTTTCCCAAACTTCCCTAGTGAGGAAGAATCATATGGGATCCTTGTTAAAATCACAAATTCCTAGGCCCCATCCTGGATCCACCAAACAGAATCTCCAGGGAAGGAGCCTGGAAAGTTGTGTAAGTACTATCAATAATTTTTATCCGATAAGTCTGAGAAAACAGCCTAAAATAATAGGCTTCAACTCTTCCTGAGTTCAGGAATCCACAATATAAACAAATATTCCTGGTGATTCAAACAGACCCTTAAACTTTATCATTGTGGACTAAGTGCCCAATGAGAGGTGACACTAATCCTCATTCAGTGGTGGTGTTCCTCATTCAGAAGGCAAGGCACAATCACTTCCATCAAATATCTCATACATGTCTTCTGCCGCTCGTAATATGCCCAGCATTACGGAATTAGATAGAAGTCCTAACTTCAATTTATACATTGCAGCCAAAATGGCCTGATGATTGGAGAAAAACTGGCAACTGCATTAACCAATCTGCCTCAACTTTCTAAGATGGTGGATGAAGTGAATAACTTTGACTTTGAGGAAGAACTCCTCCACTTTAGTAATTTAACTGGGGTACCAACTAGGCCAAGATCCCTTTGAGACCTCAAAGGTAAGAGTTAATAGCTTTGAGATTTCCTCAGTAGAGAAAAAGAAGGTCAGAATGGGAGATCCTGTCCCACTGGGATTCAAATAAGAAAAACACACAGGGGTGATTTAAGAGAGGTAATTGTTTGGACAGGAAATACAAGTGAAGGAAAGTCAGCTATTTAGAGATAGAGAAAAAGATAGGAATTAGGTAAAACCACAAGTTGTCTCTGGAGAATGAAAGAGAATCTTCCAGAGGATAACAAAGATAACTGCATTCCCTAAACGTCACTGGAAGGACCATTTTCTATGTATCAAACATTTATGAAGTAATCTGTGAGGCCAAACATTTGTGAGGTAATAATAGCACTGAAAATCCTGATTCTTCCATGCCAGTGAAATTATAATGCTTAAAGATTAAAATAAGTTTTGTCTTTATATGTTCATATCAGAACTTTATTTCTGAAGGCAGCTACTGATCACTGGGGAAAAGATACAGCTGGAATCCCCAACCTTTTTCTCAGATAACATGACCCTGGGACTAGTTCCATGATGACCATAATTCTACTACTCCCTCCTACAAAAAATACACCTTTTACATAGTTCTTGCTGTCTCCTTTGGTCTTCCTGGGGGAAAACAGGAGTGGAGAGGAAAAACTGTCGACTCCCCTTTTAAGTGGGTTCTGCACGAGACTTTCAAAAAGGTTTCCCTTCACTAGATGAATATACATTCATATGATATATAATTATATAATTAATTATATCCTATAAACTGTTTCTGAAACAGTTTGTAGGACAGTTTGGATTGGGAAATTTTGGTTCATTACAGATGATAGACTACCACATAATAACTTTTAGTGGTGGAGATCTAATGGTGGTGAAGTAGCAAAACATGATCATCAAACAGGTCCTGATTAAAGCCATTCTACTAGAATTAAAGCTCATTATACATCAGACATGTGTGGAGACTGTAGTACAATGAGATGAACTGGGGCAAAAATGGAAGCAAAATGTGTATTTAATGATGCTATAAAGCAACATGTCAGATAATGCAGCCTGTGTCAGATCAAAAATTAGGGCAAATAAACGAGAATGCAGGAGGACTTCGCAAAGGAATCCTGGTTTTCTGAGCCTATGAAATGGCAGTCAATTGTGATAAGGCTTTCAGAGAGTTACAGTAACAGCTCAAAGAATCTCATGAGCAGCATAAAATAGATTGGATTGCTCAGGATAGTCAAGCAGCTTGTTTAAGGTCATGCAGTGCCTGACTCTCATGGAGAACCGGGGTCAGTACTGACCAAAATGCCCATTTTCTTTCCACCACAGCACTCTACCTACATAGGATTTCCTAGATGACTCAGCATGGGCGAGATGTGGTTGATAATGTAAATAACAATCTTTCCCTGATTAATCCATTTGCTTGATTTTCATATACCACTTTTGTATCAAGCGAAGTGAAAGTCATCTGTACTTAAGTCACTGGGCGCTTAACAAATTAACTTCTACCATTTTTTACTAATCAAAAGTAAAAGTTTCTGAAGGAAATAATATTTAAGCCCCAATATTTTACCTGTTCCAGCAAAGCTCTTTGCCTTTCCAGAGCTACACAAATATTTTCATTAATTTGCTCTGAAGTTTTCATGCGCTTAAGATTTTCTTTGTTTTCTAAAAACATCCTCTTCTTTTGATTATGACCTTGGGGAGACAGAAAGTTCAGAGATAAAAATTTCCCTTCTAAAGGAGCAAACAGGGAAATTCTCTAATTTAGGGAACTTCTAAGCAAATGGAAAAACTAAACCCTGAAAATGGCAGCATTTTTAAGAAAATGTAATTGTACACACACTTTCTCATGAACTTTTTCTTTAAAAAAAAACAAAGAATATCTTAAGTAGGGTTCTGGTCTCAGATATTCTCTCCCTTCAACCTTATTTATTACATATACAGCAACAAAAAACCTAATAAATTAAAGCATTTAATCCTCTATTAACAGTTACTTAAGTGGCCCTACTTTATTTTTATGAAGTTACTTAGGTAGTTCTACCTATTTTTAATAGGTGGTCCTATTATTTTTTTTAAGCAATTTAAAATTCATCTTGTTGAATGATCACTCTATAGCTAGCCAAGAACACAAATAATATTTAGCCCATGAAATCAGTTTTTTCTTGTATTTCATTAATCAACAAAAATACCCTAGTTCTAACGAAATTTGCCTTTGCTACTTTAATGATTTTATAGCCTCAAAATTCATTTGTCAACTATTTGGCATCCATGTCTTCCTCTACATACATATATTACACACACACGTAAATAAACATATATACAAATTTACATGTACATATATACATACATCTATGTATATATTCTTATCTACCAGCCTATACTTGGCATGTGGTTTATAAGTAACTATGGAAAAAATGGGTCCACCAACAATTTTTAAAACACTCTCTTTCAGTTAGCCCTAGGCAGAGTGACTCCTTGTTAATCTAATTTCAAAATAAGGAGATCTAGTTGAAATGAGCCAAACAATTGCCATAAAACACCTTTTGATTTTTTCTACTTTCAAGGGAAAATAATCGCCAGAATTCACTTCCTTTTGGATATGGTAAAAACCTCCCCCTCTCCCTACTAGAAAGGGTTCATAAAAAGAAAATCTGAAATAATTAACATCAATTTACTTTTTTCCTTATCCAATTTAGAAGGCTCTGCTGGGTGCTTTATTTATTCTTTACAGTGAGTCCCCCAGCTCCTCCTCATCAAAAGTAGTTCCTAGATACTCTCATTTCATTACTAGAATCATCTCCCATTAAACTTTCTCCCCCAAAGTACAGTCTCTTTCCTCTCAAGGATGTTCCATGGGTCTTGGTTGCTCTCTGGCCCCCACCTCAGCAATTACTCTCAAATTGCACAAACTGTATAAAACAATTTCTGCATATACCTTTGAAATAACAATATTGTCTGTAAGTCCCCTGGATTATCTGAGATTATAAAATCCCACAAAGGAAAGTAACTACTTAAATTTCTCCAAAAGATGCAGATATATGTACTTACTATAATTATCAGAGCTGTATGATGAATGCCACGTTGAGTCTGTACTTCCACAAGTTGAAATGCTGGAATGACAAGTTCTACTAGATTCTTCAGTTTTCAAAGTGTCAGCATCATGGTTGCCGGAACTAACTGAATTTACCAAATTAGGTGCTTTTTCAAAACAGGAGTCTGAACTTAAAATACTGTCATTTTGCCTTTTATCACGTGACTCTGAATTGGAATTTGTTTCTAAATAGGAAACCATCTTGTCATTTCTCTGTTTATCCAAGGTACTAGTTATTGTATACTTTGGCATTTGAACTATACCACTCAATACACTGGGTGGAGAGTAAATGGACTTTAGACTACAATCCCCTCTATGCTGCTCAAAAAACGATCTTGTTACATTTGCCTGACATTCCAAATGATTTTCAGAAGTGTTCTGAGAGACTTTTGCTTCTTGTGTAAACAGTTTCCTGGGAGAACTGACTGATTTACCTGGCTTTTGGTACGGGCCTATCAGTTGTTCATTAACATATTCGAATCTGATTTTTGAACCAACAATTTCCTCTACTGGTTCTATTAAATTCTGAGGGAATACTTTACTTTTCTGTGAGCTTACTGAATTTTTGTAAGAGTCCAGTGAGGGAGCATCATTTTCAGAATGTATACATTGGCTTTGTATGACACCAGTACTTATATTCTGATTATTACTTGGCACATTAATCCCAATTGTTGTTCCTTTCAGTGCTTCAACATTCTTTGTCTTATTCAGGATCTCGACTTGCTTCCGGCAACTCGTAGGCATTGTTTTTTTGGCTTTTAATATCTTCCGGATACTTCTATCTGGACTTGCCATCTTTCATATTCTAGAATTTAAGATACCACATTTGGATACATAACTCCAGTAAAAAAAGTTTAACTTTATAATTTATAATATTAAAATAATATTGAGACTATCTTTTCTAATTTAAATAATTGTTATTATTAGAAAGAAAATACATTCATTTTCATTTATGTCACCAAAAACATACAAATAATTACAAATATTTTCTATAAAACTAACTATATAAATTCAAAATGCAAACTGACAGTAAGCCTCTCCTTGATACTAAGCTTCAGAATTTATTTGGCCACTTTTAGTTATATCAACTTATCATTATGATCATTTGCTTTTGATTTAGTCATCCAAGCAAACCATAGTTTAGATAATCTAAAGATTAAATTGCACTTCTTTATAAAAAAGGCAATGCTCCACATAGAGCACTGCAGTGTTTTACACAGAATAGCACCTTTTCAAATCTTCCTAATGTTTAAGTGTCCAAAATAAAATAGTACTGCAAGAATAATTCCCAGTAGTCATTGTGTAGTCATGAGTATAAAACATAAGATTCACCACTTGATACCAGTTCAATTTAAAAAGCAAATTTAAGTTGCACAATGTATAACTCTTAATTATTTTTCATAATTTAAGAATATCTATTAAAGTAGATAAAATATTTTAATATTCCTCAGTATCCATATCATTTTTGATTTGAACCATAAGTAGGCAATTGGTTTAAAAGAAAGGAATACTAACAGAATAGAAGACACAGGCATATATAAATAGAAAAAAAATAATATTGACACATGGTAGGCAATTATCTAACAAACTATAAAGCACTCACTAAACTCAAAAGTCCAAGAATCTAGGACCCTTTAAGACGCAAATAAGCCCAGCAAAAGCAACCTGAAAATTTTTTTCATTTATCATTATGCTTTTCTTACTTGAAGTTTCCTTTTCCTATATTCTTTTTATTCAGAATATCATTTGATCAGGAACAGTTCCAGGTTTTGTGAGACCTGAAGGTTGAAGTGAACACTTATTTAGAACGAGAAAAGAAATCACAACAACTTACAACTTTTAAAAAGCTGACATGTTTACCTAAATATCACAAAATCTGGAAAAAAAGCGTAATACGTTGATTAGAGTCCTGACACATCTTCATAACTATATTTTCCATATATGACTGCACATGATGATTGCCTTTCATGAGTACAGCTTACGTTTTCTATAGAGAGAATGGACAACCAAGTCAAAGTCTTCCTCCCTCTAACATGATTGGCCAATATTTGATTATTTTTTAAATTGACAATCTGGACACCTAAAACAAGTAACTGCATCTGAAGAAGTACTTGTTGATACTGCTACAGGTTTGTACCCTACACAGAAATTCTTATTCTATTTTGAAGGTAGAACTCCTTTCAAAAAAGAAAACAAATGTATGTTGAATATAATTGTAATTGAACGTGTGATGTTACTGTCTGTCCTACAAGAAAAAAGTTCCATTTTGACTGGAAATCCATGAGAAATAAATCTTCTACTTACAATTTTATTGGATAAATGGAAACATTTTTTCCAGACTACTTTCTGGCTTCATAAATTTCAAATCCTGACTTTTCCATTATTCACAGATTTCAGGTACCAGGAATTTTAGTCCATTTTCATCACAACAAGGCCAGAAGGCAATACTTATCTATACCCAGAAGTGACTGTCAACCACAAATGTATCCCTTCAACCTACACTAAGCATATTCCTAATCACAAAATGCCTGAAGCTATTGTACCACCAGGTACACAAAGGTAGGATAAATCAAGATAAAGACAGACAGTGGATTTAAATGATTTTAGTAAAAACATACAACCACATGAATGCATTACTATTCATTCATGGCCCTTAGAAAAGGCCCAAGCTGGTGAAAAGCCTTGGAATACAAGCTTTGGGGCCAATCTGCCTCTATATTTGATGCACAAGACATTTAATATGTATTAATTACATAGTATAATGATATACTGAATTTCACTGAACTATCCATCACTCAAACAAATGAGTAGAATACTACAAATAATTTACATTTAACTACATATGTTTCCATATATCATGCCCCTGTCCCTCTTCCACACCTTGAGGTAACCGGTACCCTGATTTTTAAATTTATAATTCTATTCCTTAATGTAAAGTATAGTTTTAGTATAGCAATTGTAAACAAACAACAAACCATTGTTTAGTTTTGCTTGTTTATGAGCAAACCAATACTTGCTTTTTTTTCCATTCATCATTATTTCCCTTACAACAAACCACTGGATAAATAAACCAAAATTTGTTTATCCAGTCACCGATGAATGATGATATTTGGTGCATTTCCGATTTCTTTCTGTTGCTGTTCTTACCTATATTCTGTGAAGTTCTTGTCTCAAGGTGCAAATATGTAAGTATTTTTCAAGTGGATTTGTTGGATACCAATAAGGTACACAAATACAAATGTTCAACTTTCCAAGATAGCCAAACTGTTTTCCAAAGTAGTTGTGCCAATTTATACTCTTACACAGGGAATGTGGGTGAGTTACCACTGACCCACATCCTAAGGACTGAAAATTGTTAGACTTAATTATTACCAATCCACTTGGATAAAGATTATAATCTCACAGTCTTAATTTGCATTTTCCTGATTACTGCCATCTTTTCATTTTACTGGTGATAAGTGTTTTCTTGTCTGCAAAGTTTCAGGTTCTGTGATGTTCATTTTTTCTAGCAGGTGGTCTTTTCTCATTTACTTTATGAATAATAATAATCCTTTGTCATATGACTTGCACATATCTTCTCTCACTTTGCAGCTTGTCTTTCCTCTTGCTAATTTTAGTATAGTCAAATTTATCAATTCCCACTTATGTTAAAGCATTGTTTCTCTTGTTTGAGAAATCCTTCCCTACCACATGGTAATGAATTAAATAGTGATATTTGAGTTCCAGGAAGATAGCAGAATAGGTGAGGTACAGCAAACTTCTCCTCCGTGAAAGAAACTAGAGAAAAGACAGAAAAAACATCTCGGATAGTGATTCCAGGGTGCAAGTGGCCAAGAGAGGGACCTCTACAATACATGCTGGGGACTTGGATGAAAAAAAACAGGGAAACTGTGTCTCAAAGGACAGGGTAAGTTTATTCAGCCTGGACAGTGTCCAGGGGCTGCGAGTGGCAACAGAGCCGCCAAGCAGGGGAGGGAGCAGCTCTCAACTCCTGTGCACCCATATCAACAATTAGCTGGGGAGATAATCCTCCTCAGCCCAGCCGCTGAGAGCTCCCATGAGAGAACTCAGGAAATGGGGGAACTGTACTGACTGCATTTACTCTCCCTCCACAAACGCCATGGTGTGCATGGGCAAGAGGCTGGGACAGGCAAGGGCACCACATGGAAACAGCAGGAGCCCCTCCAGCACCCCAGAGGTACACGGGCGCACAGCAGGCAGGGAGCAGGACACATCTGAGCTGGAGGGTGAGACACACGACCCCAAATCCCAAGAGTGATCCACTCGGATACCTGAGAATCACAACTGACAGAGCCCTTGAGAGGACTCCCTGGCGAATTGCACAGGGCCCTACCTATGCCTCCAGGAATAGCAGTACCCAGTGCACACGGAGAACTGGTGTGCTGTCTGGATTTTCATCTGGTTTGGGACACCTGCAAGCACAAGCCAGGGACAAGCTGTCCTTTGAGGCACAGTTTCTCTGCTTTTTCATCCAAGTCCCCAGCACTTATTGTAGAGGTCCCTCTCTGGCCACTTGTACCCTGGAATCACTATCTGAGGTGTTTTTTCTGTCTTTTCTCTAGTTTCTTTCACAGAGGAGAAGTTTATTTCCCAAAATAACTTTATCAAGATGAGCAAATGCCCCGAAGTCAACAGAAAATCACAAAACACACGGAGACCCAAGAAGATATGGATGAGCCAAATGACAAAATTAAAAAGCCAGAGGAGACACAGAACAATTAATCAAAGTACACACAAATGTCCAAAACAACTTCAGTGGGTTGCCTAAAGACATAAAGGACATCAAGAAGACTCTAGAAGAGCATAAAGAAGAATTTGAAAGTGTAAATTAAAAAACGGTAGATCTTATGGAAATAAGAGATAAAGCTGATCAAAATAAAAATATACTTCAGACACACAACAGCAGATTTGTAGAGGCAGAAAAAAGAGTAAGTGAACTAGAGGAGAGAGCACAGTGATTGCTATGAGCATACCACAGTGCCTGTATGTCAGTGCCAATATACTGGGTGGCAGGATGAAAGACTGAACCAGAAACTCATCTCTGGCTTGCCCTCCCAGAACTTGCCCTGCAGACAGCTACAGCAGTGTAAGAAACAAATCAAAGCAGCCTGGGGCAAAGTATTACCTGCCTTAATAAAATAATTAAATAGATAATAATAAAGTAATTAGGTTATTCATAAAATAATTAACAAAATAGAACACCCAGGAGGGGGAGAAAGTCTATTTTATAGGGAGTAGAGGGGCATTCAAGTCCCTGTAAATGGGGGAATTCCTAAAGTTACCTGCAAGCACAAGCCAGGGACAAGACAATTAGTGAAGAAAAAGACATAAAAGACATTGAAATTGTAAAGAAAGAAATAAAACTTTTTCAATTTACTGATGTCATGATCTAGCTCTCTCTATATAGGAAATTCCAAAATATCCACTACAAAGCTACCAGAGCTAATAAATGAATTCAACCAGAGACAGGGTATGAGATCATGCAAAAATCAGTGGTGTTTTTAACATGCAATAATCAGTGGTGTCTGAATACACTATGAATGAACAATCTGAAAAATGAAATCAAGAAAAATATTCCAGTTACAATAGCAACTAAAAGAATCAGATATCTATGAATAAATGTAACCAAGGATGTAAAGGACTTGTACATGGAAAACTACAAAACATTACCGAAAGAAATTAGAGAAGATAAATGGAAGGACATTCCATGCTCAGATATTGGGAGACTATAAATTGTTGATGTCTATTCTACCCAAAGTGATTTACAGATTCAATGCACTCTCAATCAAAACTCCAACAGTCCTCTTTGCAGAAATGGAAAAGCCAATCAAAAGATTCATATGGAGGGGTAAGTGGATCTGAAGAGCCAAAACCATTATGCAAAAGAATGAAGTTGGAGAACTAACACGTCCCAATTTTAAAACTTATTACAAAGCTACAGTAATCAAAACAGTGTGACGCTGGCACAAAGACATATACCAATGGAACAGAATTGAGAGTTCTTCCCCATTAACTGAATTTGGCACCCTTGTCAAAAGTCAACTGGCCTCAGATGGGTGGGATGATTTTGTAATTGATAGGTAAGTTATGACTGTCTCTGGTCTTCATAAAAAAGGAATCGGACAGCATATTTTCTCTTTTGCCATTTCTTTGGCTAAAGTTTATGTTTCTGAGACTCATACTGATGTATGTAATTATTCAATCATTCTCATTGTTGATTATATTCTATTACATGAGTACACAGTAACTTATTAAATCTTACTGTTGATGAGCACATGGATACTTTCTACTTTATTTTATTAATATTGTTACACTTGTACTTAATTTTTGGTAAACATATGTACACATTTGTGCTATTACCTAGGAGTGGAAGCACCAGGTTTAGGAGGTGTGTGTGTGGGTGTGTGTGTATATGTGTGTGTTTACGTTAAGAGTTTATAGATTTTCACTCACATCAGTAGCATATGAAAATTCCAATTTCTCCACATCTTCACCAAGCCTCAGTACTTTTTATCTTTTTTGTTTTTAGTTATTCTGGTGGGTACAGTATTGAAGTATCTCATTTAAATTCAAAGAAGTTCAACATCTTTACATTAGGTGCCATTTAATAAAAAGAAGTTCCTAATCTTAACACAGCCTAAATATCATTTGTATTCCTTTATGGCTGTGTTTTCTGCATCTTAAAATAGCTTGACCTCCTGCAGTCATGAACATATTGTCTGGTTTTCCTCTAAAAACTTTATCATTTTGCTTTTCACATTTAAATATGCAATCTTTCTAGGGTTGACTTTGATACGGTGTGAGGTAGGGGTTATTTTTTTCCATACATCTGCTCATTTGATCCAGCACCATGTATTGTTAAGACTGCCCTTTCTCCCGCTGTACTACAATATCACTGTGTCACAAAGCAGGTGACTATATATGTGAGTCTGTTTAAGGAATTTCTTTCTGCTCCATTGATTACACTGCCTTATTTACTATTACTTATTTAAAATTCTTGCTGTCTCATAGTATCCTGTATTCTTGTTCTTCAAGACCATCTTATTGTGATCCTTTGTATTTCCATATAAGTTTTAGAATCAGTTTATAAATATAATTTTCTTAAACCTGCTGGCATATTTTTAAAAAAACTATATACTTAGACTAGCACACCATACAACTCACAAATTTAACATGTACAATTCACTGGTTTCTAGTATATTCTTAACTTCCGTAACCATCACCATATAAATTTTAGAATGTTTTCATCACCTCCCTACCACCCAAATGTGATACCCTTTATCAGTCATTCATGCCTTCAAGACCCAGGCAACCACTATTTTGTTTGGTCTCTACATACTTCTATTATAAATGATTTTTTTGTGACTGACTTCTTTCACTTAGCAAACATCCATGATGTAGCATGTATCATTACTTAATTCCAAAATGATTTTCCACAGTATGGATATACCACATTGTATTTAACCATCCATAAGTTCATAGACAGTTGGATTTGTGGTGATTTGAATTGTATAACCCAGTTAGGACATGTTCTTGGTCTTGATCTGCATTCTGGTGGGTGTAAACCTCTTCAAGATGTTGAGGTGTGAGCCAGTTGAATCAGGCTGGGCTTTAATCCAGATTACTGGACTCCTTTATAGGCAGAGTGAAAGTCAGATGGAAAGAATTACCATTCTGATTCCACATCCATGTTCAGGGAGAGCATGGATGCTGCAAATGTGCTTGGAAAGGGTGGGGCTGCCATCCCCTCAGATCCAGAGGACAAAGAATCAAGTCACAGATAACTTTCAGGTCTTGAAATCTAATGGAGTTTCCCCTGCTGTGTTTTCAACTTCTTTGGGACCTGTGACCTCTGCTTTCCTTCAGATTTTTCCTTTCTGGATTGGGAATGACTATCCTATGCCTATCCCACCATGTATATGGGAAGCAGATTACTTGTTTTCTAGGTATCACAAGTCCAGAGACAGATGGAAATTTTGTCCCAGGACAGAACACACCCATAATCAATTCTGATGAAGCTTTTACTTAACATTGTTACTGAAATGACTGAAGGCTTGTGTATTGTGATGAAATGTATTTTGCATGTCAGATGAACATGTCTTTTTGGGGCCCAAGGGGTGGGCTGAATTGCATACCCCAGTTTGGATGTGTTCTAGGTACTAGTCTGCTTTCTGCTGGGCGTGGACCCACTGTAATTAAGACTTCTTCAAGATGTTACTTCAGTTAAGATGTGGCCCAAATGAATCAGGTGGGGCTTTAATATTAATTACTGGAGTCCTTTATAAGCAGAGTGAAAGTCAAACAGAAGCCACAGGAACTGCCAGAAGCCAAAAGTCAAACGAATCTGAAGACATCATGTGCATTGCCATGTGACAGAAAAGCCAAAGACAAAAGATTACCAGCCAGCTCCAGAATGCGAGTCTGTAGGGAGGAGGCATCGCCTTAATGAGGCCTCAACTTTGGACTTCTCCTAGCCTCAAAACCAAAATTCCCATTGTTTAAGCCAATCCATTATATGTATGGTATTTGTTTCAGCAGCTAGAAAACTAAAACAGGATCATTTCTACTCTTTAAGCTCTAAGAAAATTATGTGCAAGTTTTTGGGTGGACTTTTGTTTTAATTTTTCTTATATATATGCCTAAGAGTGGAATTGCTGTTCATAAGGTAATTTTGTATTTGATCTTTTGCAGAACTCTCAGACTGTTTTCCATGTGGCTAGACCAATTTACATTCACACTGGAGGGTTCCAGTTTCAACATATCCTCACCAACATTTATGTCTTTTTGATTATAACCATCCTAGTACAAGTGAAGTGCAATACCATGGTTCTGATTTGCAAATCTCTGATAGCTTTTCATGTGCTCTTTGGCCACTTATATATCTTCTTTGAAGAAATTAGTATTTGGGTCCTTTGCTCACTTTTTAACTGGCTTGCTTGCCTTTTTATTATTGAATTGTCAAGTTTTTTATATATTTAACACGTAAGCCTCTTATCAGATGTATGCTTTGGAGATTTTTACTTCCAATCTGTGGACTGTCATTTCACTTTCTTTATGATAACGCTTTTAAAAACAAGAGTTTTTCTTTTTGATGAAGTCTAATTTAGGTTTTCTTCTAAAAGTTATATTTTCAGCTCTTACATTTAGATCTTTGACCCATTTTGAGATTTTGTATATGGTATCAGGTAGGGGTCCAACTTCATTCCTTTGATGTGGACATCAATTGTCCCAGCACCATTTGCTGATAGCACCATTCTCCCCCAACCCCCCATTCAGTTGTTTTGACACTCTTGTCAAAAATCAAATGGCCGTAAATAAGGATTTATTTCTCGATTTTTTATCCTATTCCATTTATCTATGATCTACCCTTATGCCAGTACCACACTTCTTGATTACTGCACTGGTGCATTAAGTTTTGAAACTGGGAAGTGTGAGCGTTCCATATTTATTCATTTTAAGATTGTTTTCGCTATTCTGGGTTCTCTGAATTTCTTTATGAATTTTAGGATCATATTGTCAATTTCCACAAAGAAGGCAGCTGGGGTTTTGATAGGGATTGCACTGGATAGGTAGATGAATTCGGGGAATAAGGCTTTCTTAGTACTATCAATTCTTCTCATCCATGAACATGGGATGCCTTTTTACTTATTTACATCTCTTATCTCTTTCAACAGTGTTTTACAGTTTTCAGAGTATAATTCCTCACTTCTTTTTTGATGCTATTATAAATGAAGTTCTTTTCTTAATTACCTTATTGTACTGTTCATTCCAAGTGAACTAATTTTATACTGATCTTCCACACTGCAGCTTTGAATTTTTTTTAGGTCTAATAGATCTTTGTGGATTCCTTGAGATTTTCTACATACAAATAATGTTATCTCAAACAGAAATAGTTTTTCATCTTCCTTTCCAGTATTGATGCCTTTTATTCCTTTTTATTGACTAATTTTCCTGGCAGGAACCTCCAGTACAGTATTGAATAGAAATGGTGAGAGTAGACATCCTTGTATTGTTCCTGCTCTTAGGGGGAAAGCATCCGATTTGTCACCATTAGGTTTATTATAGCTATAGTTTTTTCAAATTCAGGAATTTCCCTTCTATTCCTAGTTTGTTCAATGTTTTTAACATGAAGGGGTGTTGGATTTTATCAGAAAATGTTTTTTTTTCAGTGTTTACTAAGGTGGTCATGTGATTTTGTCCTTTATTCTATTGCTACATTGTATTACATTAAAAAATTTGTGGATGTGAAATCATTCTTGCATTCCTGGGATAAATCCCACATCTATTCTCTACATTGCTGGATTTGGTTTGCTAGAATTGTTGAGAATTTTTGCAGGTATATTCATAAGAAATACTGGTTTGTGTTTTTTTCACTTGTGATATCTTTGTCTGGTTTTGGTATCAGGTTAATCCTGGCCTCTGAATTGGGCCGTGTTCCATCCTCTTCTATTTCTTAGAAGAGTCTGTGAAGAACTGGTATTAATTTTCCTTTAAGTGTTTGTTAGAATTCACTATTCAAGCAATCTGATCTTGAGCTTTTATACTTGAGTGTAGTTTTTCACTAATTCAGTATTTTACTTGTGATAAATTGGTTCAGATTTTTTATTAAGTCTTGGTAGTCTGTGTCTTTTGGAATGTGTTTATTTCATTAAAGTCACTAGTAATGACCCCTCTTTCATTCCTGATTGTAGTAATTTCACTCTTCCTTTTTCTTTTCTGTCAATCTTGCTAAATGTTAATTATGTCAATCTTTTCAAAGAAACAACTTCTGGTTTTGTCAATTTTCTGTATTTTTCTTTTCTCTATTTAATTAATTTCTGCTCTAATCTTTTTTATTTCCTTTCTGCTGCTGGCCTTAGGTTTAGTTTGCTCTTCTTTTTTCTAATACAAGGCAAAATGGTAGGTTATCGATTTGAAATCTTTCTTATTTTTAAATGTATGCATTTGCCACTATAAATTTCCTTCTAAGCACCGTATTATTTGCATACCATAAGTTTCAGCATGTTGTGTCATTTTTATTCATCTCAAAATATTTTCTAATTTCCCTTTTGATATGTTCTTTTACCCAGTGGTTATTCAGGAGTGTACAATTTTCTAAATTTGTCAAATTCTTAAATTTCTTCCTGGCATTTCTTTCTAATTTCATTCCATTGCGATCAAGCAATATACTTTGTATGACTTCAATTTTTTTAAATTTGTTGAGGTTTTACGGTCTGGCATAGTGTATCCTGGAGAATGTTCCATGTGCACTTAAGGAGAATGTGTATCCAGTTGTCGTTGGGTGGAGTCTTCTCTAGATGTCTATTAGGACTAGTTGGTTTATAGTATTGCTCAAGTCTTCTGTTTTCTTGATGATCTTCTGCCTTGTTGTTCTATCCATTATGAACAAGATATATTGAAGTTTCCAACTGTTACTGCTGAATTGTCTGCCTCTCCATTTGTCAGGTTTAACTTCACATATTTTGATGCTATTAGTTGCATATGTTTTTTATTGTTTTATCTTGTTGATGGATTGGCCCTTTTATCACTTTAAAATGCCCCCTTTATCTCTAATATTTTTTTTAATTTCAGTCCATTTTGTCTCTTATCAGTATAGCCAATCCAGCTTTATGATGCTTGCACGCAATATCTATTTCTAAATCCTTTTTCTACCTATTAGTATCTTTGAATCTCAAGTGTCTCTCTGTAGACAGCATATAGTTTGCTGTTTTTTTCCTTCAATCTGAATGTCTCCCTTTTGGATGGATTGTTTACTCCATACATATTTAACATTTTTTGGATATAGTTTTATTTACGTGTGCCATTTTATTTTTTGTTTAACATCGCATATCTTCTTCAGTTTCTCTATTCCTTTACTAGTCTAGGTATTAGGTGTTTGAAACATTTATAGTGCCATTTTAAAATTTCACTTTACTGTTTGTTGCTATTAGACAGAAATATAACTGATGCTTTCTTATTGAAGACCTCTCCAACTAATTCACTAAATTCACTTATTAAATCTAACGAATTGCAGATTACTTTGGACTTTCTTTGTAGACAGTCATGTCATGATTTTTTTTTCTTTTCACTCTTGATCCCATTTCTTTATCTTGCCTATTGCCTTAGAATAGAACCTCCAGGATTATGGGAACAGAAGTGGTTTTAGAGGGCATTCTCTCTCATTGACAATTTTGGGCAGGGTAGGGAGTTTCACTCTTTCACCATTATACATACTTGTCATATATATTTTTTTTTTGGTAGCTACTCTATTGAATTAATTACCCTTCTATTTCTGGCTAAGAATTTTATCGTGAATGTGCGTTGAGTTTTACCAAATGCCTTTTCATATCTATTATCACAAAACCTTTCTCATTTTTTCCCTATTAACGTGCATCACCACTGATTAATCTTTTACAATATTAAATCTGATTTATTCCTGGGATAAGCCTTTTTGGTCATAGTATTTTTTTTAATGGTGCTGGATTAAATTCGGGCTTTTATATCAATGTTCTAAGAGAGATAGGTCTGTAATTTTCTTTTCCTGTAATCTGACTTTGGTAAACGTTATCCTGGCCTCATAAAATGAACTTGAAAGTGTTTTTCTATTTACTGAAGAGTTTGTTTATGAATGGTGTTATTTCTTCCTTAACGTAAGAAATAATTCACCACTGAAACCATCTGGGCCTGGAGTTTTCTTAGTGAGAAAGGTTTTCAATTACAATTGAATTTTTAAAGGCCATTCTTATTTTCTACATCTTTTTTGTTTACGGTGTTTTTCTTTTCAACCAGACCTTCAAAATTGTATAAAGTTCATTATGATCTCCAATTACATTTGTAATATCTGTAGGTCCTTTAGTGCAGTTTCATTTTGTGACAATAGTGATGTGTCTTTTCTCTTTTTTCTTGATCATTCTTGTGAGACTTACCAATTTTATCAATACTTACAGAGAACTTTTGGCCTTGATCATTTTCTGTTGTACATGGTGTTCTATTTCAATCACTTTCTACTGGTATTATAGTTATTTCCTCCCATTAGCACCTTTTTTTTTCTAACTTTGGATTTAAAGCCTTAAAATTTCCCCTAAGCCCTGATTTAGATAAGTCCCACAAATTTTGATATGTCCTATCTTAATTATCATCTGGTTCAAAACATTTTCTGATTTTCATTGTGATTTCTTCTTTGATCTGTGATTTCCTTTAGAAATATGCTGACTAATTTCCAGCCAACTGTATATTTCTATTTATCTTTTTGCTAATGAGACATAGTCTAATTCCATTGTGATCAGAGAAAATCCTCTGAATGCTTTCAATCATCCATTATATGTTGAGGGTGGCTTTATAACTCAAGACATGGTCAATTTTTGTAAGAGCTGCTTGAACAGAATATGTATTATTATACTGTTGGTGCAGTGTTATACACATGTCAGCTAGGTCAAATTTCTTAACTGCCTGTGAAGATCTGGCAAATTCAGAGAGAAGTGTTAGAGTAGCCCACTCTGATTGTGGATTTGACTATTTCTTTTAATTTAGCCGTTGTTTTTTTCTTTATATATTTTGAAACTATAAGTGTATGCCAATTCAGTTTTTTTCTCTTTCTATTCCTGGTTGTCTTCCCCATCAAGAAATGTCTCTCTTGTAATATTTTTTTGCTAAGACAGTATCTTAATACATTATAAACACTCTATAAAGAGCAATTCTTGTCATATTTTTAAAAAACCCACTGACCTAAATTTTTTTTACTATTTTTAAACAACTTAAAAACAACCAACCAACCAACAACCTTACTCTAAGCTAGGTTATATAACTTATTCAAAGTAACATACTTGAGAGTCAGTATTTGGACCCAGGGCTTTAAGAGTCATAAGGAAATCTCTAATCAAAAATCTCTGGATAAAATATTATGAACAGACAGGGCTGCTTTAGTATTATGGTAGTCCGCAGTATGATAAAAATCTCTTTTTAGTGACCAACTTATTTATTACTCTTAATGTGGTCCATGGACCAGGAACATCAGCATAACCTGAATACTATTTGAATTTTGCCTGAACTTTAAAAGTTTTATCAATGTAATAGTATACATGAAGTAGTATAAAGTACTTAAGAGTGAAAAACAGTAGGTGCTTGCCAGCATTCCTTAATGCCTGATGACAATCACTTTTAACTACTTTATAATTTCAAAAAAATCCATATTTTAAAATAATCCACTCACATTAATATAGTAAGAATTACCTGTTTTAGTCAACACCTGTCAGTTTCCAACAATTACAGATGAGGATTTAACTTTTCTATAACCCATATGTCTTGCATGGCTCATCACATCTTTAGTTAAATCAATACCTAAGTTATAAGCAAACATTCCCTATGTAGCCAGGTACGAGTATCATGATTACATTATTTTTCTTACACAATATTTTGTTTTTCCTGGAGCTACCAATCACCTTAAATTTTTCCTCCAAATTTCCTATAAATCTACCCTTCAATTTTTTTTCAAATCAATCTATCATAACCACCAGATACTAATATTTTCCCCTATCTTCCACCCCTCCAAGGTTGCTTAAAGATCATCTCTTCAAGAAAGCCTTCCCCAAGAGATGTACTTCCTAATTTGAATTTCCCATTACAAATACAGAATTACAATCCCAAGCTTTGAGGACAGAGATGCATTTTATTTTTATATCCTCAGTAAAATGCCTTTCATATAGAAGTGTTTATTAATTCTGGGTAAATAAATAATCGCTTATAAAGATGAAACTCTGGAAAGCCACACAGAGTTATTCTCTCCTTAATAAAGATTACCAGAACAGACCTCAGTAACTTTTACCCTAGCTACCTTTACATAGCTACTGTACCACACACACTAGAAGCACAGAGCTAGACTAAAGGAAAGTATCACATTAAGTGGATATATATAGTGTCTATGTATAATAATGGTCAAATCTAGTAGGATCTACATAAACATCCTTGTATCTATAAAAGTTTTATCAGGAGTTCAAAATTTCAAATACCTGATTAGCCCCCCTCTTTCCATAAAGCAGTCGTTATTTATCTCAAGAGATGGCCCAACCACACTCTTTCTCTCTATCCTAACCGGACTGGTAAAGCTGAAGAAGGATAAGAAGTTACCTGAGTCTCTAGTAACGAATTTTCAAAATATGGGTCTAGGTTTAATTAAGCCTCAGAGGGCAGAATAAGTATCTAAATGACATGAGACAGAATACGAGATAAAATAAGATTCTTCGTATTTTATATTTAGTATAATCTCACTCAACTTAATGAGAACTAATACTCTATTGTACATTTAAAATTATACTTTATTTTTATTTTTAACAAATATCCAATATTATACTTAAAATTTGGTTACATTGAATGAAATACATCTGTACACATCCAACAAAACAGAACTACATGACAAGTACAGGGGAAACATGCAGGGATCATGAGATAGTTTCCTACCAAAATTCCAGATACTAAAGTAGCAAGAAAATACAGAACTGAAGACTGAAATTAAGTACAGAGACAATAAAGTAAGTAGAGCAGAGAATTCAAGATGATCCTAGATACACCAGTTCTTAAAACGAGCAAATCATTTCCAATAGGACACTCCTTACGCATTTCTGTCGAGGCAGGAGTCAATCTCGGGGGTGTGGTCTGTACAAATCTGCAGATTAGACTCAGAGTTAAGTATATTAATCCGATTAAGGTCAGATTCAACACTTCTAAAAATGAATTGAGTGATAAACAAGCTAAAAAGACATACTTCACAAAAGCTGACTTCAGTGTAATAGTCCACTCAGATGCTTCATTTTTGCATTTTTCAACAGCCTTCCTGTGACATAAATTATCTTTATCTTGAATGTTCTTCCCCATTTGTTTTGCAGTCTAATAGTTGTTATGCCGCAGGTCATTTACTGGCTACAAGTAAATATATTACAAGTCATAATGAAAATAGTATTTCGTTCCAATCTAGAAATACAGTTTAAGTGGATACGACATAACTTTTCTAATGTGACTTATTCAGTGCAATCAGCCTTTCCCTATTTCTTGACCATATAGATGTCTTAGGAGCAGGAAAAAAACTAGCACATCGTAAAGCAATTATCTTAGAAACTTCATCTTCAACACACTAACAGCGAAAGGTGGCAGCCCATTTTCCAAGAAAGTGGGGCAGGATCTTAAGCATAAAGACAAAGCAAAATAATTACCACCTCCTCATTAGGCACATTCTTGAACTTGCATGCCAAAATTCGAGAAAAGAGGTGGTGGAGGGACGATATGGAAACGGTTTCTTTGATACGTGGATTTTTGTTTTTTGTTTTTACATATTCATAAAAATGAACTTCTTGAAAAAAAAGGATCTACCTCAGAAACAAAAGAACTGTGTTTCTCTGCACAGCTTTCATCATTAAATTATAGCATTCCTACATTACATGTTTGCAGGTGCTCCAGGTTCCTTCATTAAAAGGTGTTTTATTACTTAGAATTTTCTATGTTTTAGTGTCTACTTTACAAGTATTTATATCGAGAAAGACTCTCCACCGCCTGGTGAAAATCGGCAACTGTTCTGGCAACTAGTTTCTTTAGATAACTATAATTAGCTAACTCAAGGAAATTCGGCACATTGAAAAAAAAAAAAAGGACAGGGTTTGGAGTCTAACTTTTACCCGTTAACTTGAAAAAGTATACCGGACAAGACCAACGCTTTTACTTACTCTTCAAGAAAAAACAAACAAAAAAACAAAAACACAAAAACAAACAAAACAAAAAAACCCCACACTAAGGCAAATTCCCTCCCCAGCCCCGACCCCGACCCGACCGCCTAAACCGGGGGCCGCTCGGCGCTTCCACTGCGCCGGCGCCCGGCTCGGACAGCGGCCGTAACCGCGCGTCCCTTCTCCCCTCGCCGGCGTCTTCCCGGCTCGGTCGCAGCCCGAGAGACCCCGCGGCCGCCTTTTCAGTCAGCCCCGGGGCACCCGGCCGGCTCGCCCAGGGCTCCTCAGACCTCCGCGGCCGGCCTTCAGGAAGACGCGCCGCGACCGCGAGGCTGCAGCCCGGCCAACCGCCGCCCGCGCCGGCCCCCACGTACCCACTACAGCGGCGCTGCGTCGCCTCCTCCTCCGCCGCCGCCGGCGCCACCAGGGACGCAGCCGCCTAGCTCTCCAGACTTTCTGCGGTCCACAACCGCCGCGCACAAAGACGCCTCTCGAGGAGGGCCCTCAGCGTGGATTTCTCGCCGCCCACCCAATGGCAGCGCGAACGTGCGGCAGCCTGGCCAATCAGAGACGACCGGTAAGGGTGGGCGGGCAGAAGGGAGCGCGGGAAGTGGAAGTCGGCTGAGGGGCGCCGTTTGGTCCCTCAGCGAGCGCTTTTTCCCAGCGGGCCGCTGATCTGTCGTTCTGTCAGTTCGTAGGTTTTAAGCGCCCGAGCTAAGCCTTTGTTTTCTGTGAAAACATTGGAAAATCATTCGAAAATCATTCTTTACTTATAAAATTTATTTACAAAAACAGGCGACTGGCCCGCATGGGCTGCAGTTTACCGATTTGAATTTTTAAAATATGGCATTAAAATATTTATCTTGTTATTGAGTTTTTTTATGACCCCTTAAATTTAGCGACCTAGGAGATTAGTCTCCAGCCTTGTTAACTTTTCCTCGATTTCATTTACTTACCCCAGGTACCTGTCACCCCAAACTGCATACGATTTCCGGAGATCTAGGTCGATGCTAGATGATTTCGCACTTGTTGGTTATTATGCATTCATTAAACAATTATGGCATGTCCTGAGTGTGCCGGGTGCAGGAAATATAACGGTTAACCACACAGAAAAAGCACTCCTCACCAAAGAAGGTTGAGCTACCTGCCTTGTACTGTTCGCTACTGTCTACAAAAGAATGTTAGATAATCTAAAAAGCAAGGTCATTATTAGAAAAACCATACTCTAACCCCGCAAGAGTCTGCAAAACGTGGAACAAGGGGGCCCTGGGGTCCACAGGGTCAATACTATTTTCATAATAATTATGAAATAGTATTGCCTTTTTTCATTATCATACTCTCAGGAGTCTGGATTGGAATTTTCCAGAAACTTCTGGAAAATTGACATGTGAAATTACAACAGATTTAATGCAGAAGTAGATATGAGAATCCAGGTGTCTTCTACTAAGATGTTAAGGAAATTTGCAAAAAATGTAAAACAGTGCCAATGTTTGCAGAAATTAGTTTTTGCTTTGGGAAATAGAGTTATTTTCACAAAAAGTATGTGAGCTTGTAATGGATTTGTTATTATCTTAAGTGAATTAGTAAATATTTTTAAATGTCTCAGTTTTAATTTATAATAGTAAATACTTATATATGAACTCACATAAAAAAAAAGCTCTTTGTGGTTTTCATCAACAGAGTATAAAGGAGACTGAGGGCAAAGAGTTTGAGAATCACTGCTGTCACTAAATGTTCTAAGCAATCAGGGAGTGATGTGTAACCTGAGGCGCACAGAGAGGGCTTCTTTGGAGGGTGGGGAACTGGGGTGGAACTTGTGTGTTTAGGGTGGGTATAGGGAGGGTAGAGCCTTGAAGAAGACAGCATTTTGAATACAAGTGAAGTGTATATATATGGGGAGTTGAGAGTGATCTGGGGAGTGTAAGACAGGTAAATTGAAACCAGACAAGGAATTTGGACTTAATTCAGTCAAGGTAAGTTGTAGAGGGCGATTAAGGTAGCATGCATGAAGTCCACCTTCAGCGATGCCGGAGATATGCAACATGGCCGCTAGGGCTGATGCAATAACAGCTTAAGTTGCCCTCAGCCTTCTTTACGGAAGTGATAGCCGTTCGCGCCTAAGATTCGCGCCTAGAGTGCTAGCTTTACAATCTGCCTTCTACCCCAGCAACAGTAGCTACCAATCCTGTGCTAGCCTTACATCTGCCATCCGCCCTAGCAACAGCAGCCACCAATCCTAGACCACCACCCGCCCCTGCTAGCCACTCCCCCTCTCTCCTAGAGTATATATGCTCTGCCCCCTCAATAAAGATTTGCAGCTTGATCAGAAACCTGTCTTGCTGTCATTCCTCGTGTCTCTTGTCCCATACCATTCCTCCCTCACAGGACTCGGAGCCTCCGTTGAACGTCCCGCGGGCCGGGACAAACTGGCGCCCAACGTGGGGCCTGGAGTTCTGTGAGAGACGGAACGCCGCACTCAAGGAGAGAGGCCTCTCACACTCACTGCACCCGGGATCGCCGCGAGGAAGCGCGCTCGTGAGACAGATCCGTTCACCAGTCGATCAGTGCCGGCGAAAGGAAGAAACGGAAAGAAGAAAAGAAAGCAACAAAAGGTAAGCCCCCATCCCCAACATGGGACAAGCAATCTCCCAACATGAATTATATATTAGTCAGGTCAAACAATCGCTCAAGGCACGAGGAACTAGAGTTAAGAAAAAAGATCTCACGCGCTTTTTTGATTTTTTGTTAAAAACCTGCCCTTGGTTCCCTCAAGAAGGTACTATAGACCACCAATGCTGGCTAAGAGTCGGCGACTGTTTAAAAGATTATTCCCGGACCTTTGGTCCTGAAAAGGTCCTGGTTACTGCCTTTTCTTATTGGAATCTAATTAATGAAATCCTAAGAGTCCGTTCTTTAGCTCCAGACATTCAAAACCTCTGCAAAAAAGGAGAGGAAGCTTTGAGAGAGCACTCTCGTCCCGCTTCAGCATGCAGCTCAGTAATTATTAACATACCTGAAAACCCCCTAAACAAAAACCCCAACAGGGATAGGCCAAATACCCCAACCAGTCAAGCTAGTCTATCGCCCGATCAGCACAGTATCGAACCAGAGGCTAAAATTTCTCCCTCTTTGGAGGAACCGGAGGCTAAGATCTCTCCCTCTTTGGAGATCAACTCCCTTCCTCCGTTTCGGCCACCCCCTTACGCACCCGATTTTCCCAAACCATATTCTCATTTTTATCCAGTCACGTCCTTACCTCAGTTTCGCGCTTTGGAAGAGGCCACAGAAAACCTCCAGCTACACGCCGATAACTTTAAAGAAGCCTTTAATCAGGAGTGGCTGCGAGCTGCCAATTTACTCACCAACCTCCGGTCGGCAACTCAAAGCATTGCAGCCCTTGCGCTCCCAGAAAATGCCCACTCATCACGTCCCCATTGCAAAGTCTCGGCTTTTCCGGTTACGCGTAGTCAGACCCAAGACCCTCAAAATGGCGCCGCCGGCTCCCAAAATGGCGATTCTAGTAGCGAAAGCGAGGAAAATGAACAATCAAATCCCCCTAGTTCTAACGAAGAAGAGCAGGAAGAAGCTAGTACTACCTCAACAGTTAAATATAAAAAACTCAGTTTAAAATATTTAGAAAAATTAAAAAAGGCAGTGAGTGATTATGGCGCTACTGCCCCCTTCACGCTCACCCTATTGGAGAGCCTCAGCGAAAAAGAACTCACTCCTAACGATTGGTCCCAATTAGCCAGAGCTGCTCTGTCCGGCGGCGATTTCCTGTTATGGAAATCCGATTATGAAGAGCATTGTAAAAAATATGCCACCCGTAATGCCCGTAAGACCACCTCTAAAACTTGGACGTTAAACAAATTTTTAGGTCAAAGCCCCTACCATCAAAATAACAAACAAGCTCAATTCCCCCCAGGCCTCCTAGCACAAATACAAACGGCCGCGCTTAGAGCATGGAAGAAACTAACACAAAAGGGTGCAGCCACTGCCTCTCTCGCTAAATTAAGACAGGGGCCCGATGAACCGTATAGCGAATTCCTTAGCCGCTGCAAAACATGGCTGAGCGCCTATTTGGGGCCAGCGAAAACGAAAGTGATTTTATTAAACACCTGGCCTATGAAAATGCTAACGCTGCCTGCCAAGCAGCAATCCACCCCTTTCGTAATACCAATCTTAATAATTACATAAAGCTCTGTTCTGGCATCGGGCCCACTCAAACTCTTGAAATAGCCATTGGCGCCGCCCTTCAAAATTTTGCAGCGCAGCATAAAAATTTTACGGCACAAGCAAAGCCTCCAACGTGCTATAACTGCAAACAACCTGGCCATTTTTCAAAAAATTGCCCCGTGCCACAAACCAGTTCCTCCTTACCCATTATTAATAAACCCCCATTGCCGCCCTCTATTTGTCCCCGCTGTAAAACGGGATTCCATTGGGCATCTGAATGCCACTCTAATGCAGACATTAATGGCCAACCCCTTAAGCCTAAGCCCCAGGGAAACTTCCAATGGGGCCGGCCCCAAGCCCCAACCAGAACAAACCCAGGGGCAATACGGTTTGTTCAGCCATCCCCAGTCGCAGTACCTGCGCTCCCAACTATAAACCACGCTGCTATATCTCAGACTTATGGAAAGCAACAGCAGGAAGCGCAGGGATGGACCTCTGTACCACCTCCAAATCAATATTAACCCCAGAAAACAGTCCTCTCCTCATACCAACGGGAGTTTATGGACCACTGCCCCCAAATACCTTTGGCCTCATCTTAGGAAGAGCCAGTACCGCCCTTCATGGGATTCAAATCACCCCAGGTGTGCTGGATAGTGATTTTAAGGGTGAAATAAAGATAATCGCAGCCACCTCAAGCAACATTGTCTCTATTCCTCCCGGCATCCGAATAGCACAGCTTGTAATCCTCCTCCTTCAACCCTTCAACACATTAACTCAAACTTCAAAAAAACCCAGCGCCCCACAGAGGGCCCTGGATCTTCCGATATTTTTTGGGCGCAGCCAATATCACATAATCGGCCCATCTTACGATTGAAATTAAATGGTAAACCATTTGAAGGAATTTTAGACACAGGGGCTGACGCCACAATTATATCCTCAAATCACTGGCCTAAATCCTGGCCTCTCACGGCTGCTGCCACCCACCTACAGGGAATAGGAGAAGCCACAAATCCTCTACAAAGTTCACAAGCCCTAAAATGGGAGGATGAGGAAGGGAACGCTGGTACAGTTATACCATATGTTATCCCCCATCTCCCCGTTAATCTATGGGGCAGAGATATCTTAACTCAAATGAAAGTTTTTATGTGCAGCCCTAGTGATACAGTTACTGCTCAAATGCTAAAAATGAATTTTCTCCCTGGCAAAGGCCTAGGCAAAGCTAATCAAGGAATAAAACTGCCCATCTCTATAACACCTAATACAGCTAGAACAGGACTTGGGTTCTCCCAAAATTTACCCTAACGGCCATTGACATCCCTGTACCCCATGCTGAAAAAATTTCGTGGAAATCCATAGAACCAGTATGGGTTGATCAATGGCCCCTGACTCAGGAAAAAACCTTAGCGGCTATAAAGTTAGTACAGGAACAACTTAATGCCGGACATATTGAACCTACTCAGTCCCCTTGGAACACTCCTATTTTTGTTATAAGAAAAAAATCAGGTAAATGGAGACTGCTACAAGACTTGCGCGCCGTAAACAAAGCCATGGTACCCATGGGGGCGCTGCAACCCGGTCTCCCTTCACCAGTTGCTATCCCTATCAACTTTTACAAAATAGTTATAGATTTAAAGGATTGTTTTTTCTCCATACCTCTTCACCCAGAAGACAGGCAATATTTCGCCTTTAGCGTCCCTCAAATCAATTTTCAGGGCCCTATGCCCCGGTTTCAATGGAAAGTCTTACCACAGGGCATGGCCAATAGTCCAACCTTGTGCCAAAAATTTGTTGCTGAGGCCATTAACCCTATCAGACAGCTATGGCCACAAATCTACATTCTTCATTACATGGATGATGTCCTATTAGCAGGTGAGGACGTAGATAAATTACATTTTTGCTTTCAAGACCTTCTTAAAAATTTAACAGCAAAAGGTCTTCAAATAGCCCCCGACAAGGTACAAACCTCAGACCCTTTTTCTTATCTAGGGTTCGAACTTTGGCACCAACAAGTTTTAACACCCTGCATTCAATTGCGAACCTCCCATTTGCTAACGTTGAATGACTTCCAAAAACTCTTGGGAGACATTCAATGGCTTCGCCCCTACCTAAAACTACCCACTGAAACTCTCCTACCACTCTTTAATATTTTGAAAGGAGACGCAAGTCCCTCCTCTCCCCGAAGCATAACTCCAGAGGCAATGCAAGCACTTACCATCATAAATCAAGCTATCCAAAATCAAACTTGCTTTCAAATAAACTACCACCGGCCTTTAATTTTTATAATTCTTAATACAATTCACATGCCTACAGGCGTATTCTGGCAATCCAATTTAAAACAACCAAACGGGCGAGGCCACCCACTACTCTGGGTTCACCTCCCAGCTACTCCAACAAAAGTGCTCTCGCCATACGTTGCTCTTATAGCTGCCCTCATAATTAAAGGCCAGCAAACTAGCCGCCAATTGTTTGGAAAAGATCCCGATTCCCTTATTGTCCCATACACCCAAGATCAAATCCATTGGCTTTTCCAAACCAACGATGAATGGGCTATCGCATGCTCTTCATTCCTAGGCGATATTGATAATCATTACCCAAACGACCCATTAATCCAGTTCGCTAAAATCCATCAATTTACTTTCCCAAAGGTCACTAAAGCAAAACCCATAGACTCTGCTACCTTAGTCTTTACTGATGGTTCAGCAAATGGGACCGCAGCATATGTCATCCAGGGTCAAGCATTTTCCGTGCGCTCTCCCTATACCTCAGCTCAACTTGTCGAGCTCTATGCAGTCCTGCAGGTTTTTTCCCACCTTCAAAACCAACCTTTTAATTTATACACTGATAGTGCATATATAGCTCAGTCCATACCGCTATTAGAAACAACTCCATTTATCAAACCGTCCACCAATGCAGTCCCCTTATTTTCAAAGTTACAAAAATTAATTCTTAAACGGCAGCACCCCTTTTTTGTGGGGCACCTCTGTGCCCACCAAAATCTACCAGGTCCCCTTGCGGAAGGCAATGCGCTAGCAGATGCTGCCACCCAATTAATATGTCCCAATCTTTCTAATTCTCTAACCTTAGCTTCCCAAGCCCATGCCCAACACCACCTAAATGCAAACACCCTCCACCTAAAATTCAATATTACAAGGGAACAAGCAAGGGAAATTGTTAAAGCCTGCAAAAACTGTGTAACCCAACTGCCAGTCCCTCATTTGGGAGTTAACCCAAAAGGGCTTATCCCAAATGAAATCTGGCAAATGGATGTCACCCACTTTGCCAGCTTTGGGCAACTCAAATATATTCATGTTTGCGTTGACACATATAGTGGATTTATTCAAGCTAGTTTGCAAACAGGAGAAGCTTCAAAACATGTTATTTCTCACTTGCTGCATTGTTTCACCATTTTAGGCCAGCCTAAACTCATTAAAACAGACAATGGGCCTGGATATACTGGAAAAAATTTTCAAACCTTTTGTCAGCAATTACAAATTAAGCATATTACGGGAATACCATATAACCCCCAGGGCCAGGGAATAGTAGAACGAACACATCGCACCCTAAAAAATGCTTTGTGTCGCCTAGCCGAAAGCACTCTCAACCTCACAAAACAACATCCCAGAGACCTTTTACATCATGCTCTTTTTGTTCTTAACTTCCTAACTCTGGATGATAAAGGGCAATCTGCAGCCGACAGACGTTGGCATCCCAAAACACAGATGCAACAAGCCACTGTTATGTGGCGTGACCCCTTAACGTCAGAATGGAATGGGTCTGACCCCGTGATTATTTGGGGGAGAGGCTCTGCTTGCATATACAACCAAAAGAGGGAAGGTCCTCGCTGGCTTCCAGAAAGGCTAATAAAACATATTAATTCCTCATTGCCAAAACAAACCCCTGAGACACTTCCCTCCCCTCCTCTTAATGATAACCTTTCCAGGGTAGAAGCCTCTCCCTGAGAAAAATATCTTTCTTCTCTCTTCTAGTGCATCAATAACTCCTGCTATAACCCATCCGGAGACGACCAGCCCGCACACAACCGGAAGTGGAAAGAAGTCCTGCTTACAGGTTTATTCCATCACTAATCACATGAATTACCACTTGAATTACTATTGGCTTTTACTAATTGTTTTTTTTTTTTGGCCTTGCTGTTTGCAGCCGGATTAGCAACCATTGCCCCAAAAGATTGGAACCCGTTAGAAAAAATCCTGCTTGCTATAACATATTTGTGCGTCGTAGGGTGCATCACTCTGCTAGCTTGCTATCCTTAAATAGCCCCTATCAGTATGGTCTTGTTAACCCTACTGCCATCTACAATTGCCCCTTTATACCTTATCCTATCAAGTGTGGGTGCTACTTTTCGTGATTCAAACCCACATAAACCATGGAGATGGATCCTAATACGATGGGAAGATTCTAAAATTGTGCAAACCCATGTTACAGCAGGGCGACCTTCTTTTCTCGTCAACGCAACTGATCTATTTCCCACTCCTTCCGTACGCCCCACTGGTTGGAATCAAGCCCAATATTACATGTGCCCATCCTTAAACCATGGGAAACCGTACTGTAATGCTCCCAACCAATACTACTGTGCATACTGGGGGTGTGAAACATTAGCCACTCATTGGAAGCCTTACGCCACTGATCATTACCTAACTCTAAAATGGGCCCCCTTGAACTGCAAACCACCTGAAGAACCCATTACCTGGGGTATCTATGGAAGTCATCACCATATTGCACCTACAGGTAGCTGCTCACATCTAAATCTCACCGTACAGCTCCCTACTGATCCCTCTTGGCTACTCAGTCGAACTTGGGGCTTTAGAATTTACATGAAAGGAACCGACCCAGGAAGCCTTATTCTAATAAAAAAAGAAGCCGTACAGCAAAAACCATTCGCCATTGGGCCAAATGTAGTGCTAGCTCCCCCGTCCCCAACATCTCCTCCTTGCAAAACTGCCAGTTATTCCTCCACTACCAACCCAACATTGTCACCCTCAAGCTCTTTCATAGAGCCAATCTATAACTCACTTTGGTCAATACTCCAAGCCACCTTTCTCTCCCTAAACTCCTCCCAGCCTAACCTTACTCGCAGTTGTTGGCTATGTTTCTCTGTCAATCCCCCTTTTTATGATGCTATAGCCCTTAATACCTCATTTAATATTTCTAACGAAGACAATCCTCCACAATGTCCTTGGAATGCAAACAGAAAAATCGGCCTTACTATGCAATCCGTTCTTCACTCTGGGCATTGTATTGGTAACATTTCCTCCTCCTTAAAAAAGGTCTGTGCACAGTCGTCCTTTCCAGAAGGTAAATTCTATATTCCCCCAATAGAGGCAAAATGGCTGTGCTCTTCCACGGGGCTTACTCCTTGCGTATCAGCAAAAGCCCTCACTGAAACAGGGGAAATGTGCCTCTTAGTGGCTGTGCTACCCCATGTCCTCTTCCATGCAGAGGAAGACCTTTATCACCACTTAACTGCGCAACCTCCAACCATGCTAAGAAACAAAAGAGAAATTATCACGGCTGTCACTATTGCTTCTCTTTTAGGTATTGCTGGCCTAAGCCCTGGAACCACCTCTATTATCCTCCACAACCAAGGCTTCTCCCACCTAAGAGCTTCTATAGATGAAGATTTAGCCTGCATTGAAACCTCCATCACCCATCTTGAAAAATCCCTTACGTCCCTATCGGAGGTTGTTCTCCAAAACAGAAGAGGTTTGGATCTGCTTTTCCTTAAGCAGGGAGGGCTTTCTGCTGCACTAGGTGAGGAATGTTGCTTTTACGCTGACTGTTCTGGCATAGTTAAAGATTCCATGACCAAACTTAGAGAAGGAATTGCAAACCACAAACGTGAGCGGGAAGCCCAAGGAGGCCCCTCCTGGGGATTCAATGGAGTCCTCCCTTACCTCCTCCCTATATTAGGCCCCTTGATAACCCTAATCCTAATAATACCTTTTGCTCCTTGGGCCATAAGAAGAATAATACAGCTAGTTAAGGACCAAGTTGATTCTGCCCTAGACAAGCCTATTCAAGTGCATTATCACCGGCTTCACCTCACTGACCAAGGTGTGGATCCAGAAAACCTACCTGCTACCCACCCTTTCGGGTAAGAAAGCCCCCTCCTATGGGAGCAGCATATAACTCGAAAATATGCTTCTAGCTTATGCTATGATTGGTACCGCTGGGTGCGAGGCAAAGCACTGCAAAGGAGGGCCAAAACAATTAAAGGCCACTTTCAAGCTCCTTGAGAAGTATGCCTCATTTGCATAGGGGTTCGCTCTGCACAAATTCCCCTCCCCAGAAAAACAGAAGCCACAAATAACTTGGGGAATGAGGCCTCTACCTCCCCCAGCAGGTTAATGCCAAAAGAATGCTCGATCAGCATTCTTCCTCCATCCTTTTGAAAAACAAAGGGAGGAGATGTAGAGGGCGATTAAGGTAGCATGCATGAAGTCCACCTTCAGCTATGCCGGAGATGTGCAACATGGCCGCCAGGGCTGATGCAACAATAGCTTAAGTTACCCTCAGCCTTCTTTAAGGAAGTAGTTCGCGCCGAAAGTGCTAGTTCGTGCCAAAAATGCTAACCCTACATCTGCCATCCGCCCTAGCAACAGCAGCCACCAATCCTAGACCACCACGAGCCCTTGCTAGCCACTTCCCCTTCTCCTAGAGTATATATGCTCTGCCTCTTCAATAAAGTTTTGCAGCTTGATCAGAATCTTTGTCTTGCTGTCATTCCTCGTGTCTCTTGTCGCATACCATTCCTCCCTCACAGGACTCGGAGCTTCCGTTGATCGTCCCGCTGGTCGGGACAGTAAGTTTGAAATGCTGTGTCTATTTAGGGTAATAGAATACCCTGTGTGTCATTTTAATAACAACAACAAAACAATAATAATAATCAAGTACATTTGTGAAAATGATATTAAGTTTAGCTTTCACACAGGGTGGGGGCAGCTGAGGGAATGGCAGAAGGTTAAGAAGCCAAGCTTTAATTGGCAACCGGTCCCCCTGTTTATCCACCCACTATCCTTGCAAAGTGGAGACTTTGGGGTAGAGGTTCCTAAAAATAGCTTCATAAGTTGTTACCAAACAAGCTCAGACTGGCTCTGCAGTTAAAGAACAAAGGAAAGAGGGTGTGGAGACTTGTTTCAAATGTTCCTTGTTTCAAATGTTTCAAGTTTGCCTGGAGAATTTTTCAAATGTTTCCAGTTTGCATAGGCTAGTTAGGTTTGTGGAATAGATTGTAACCTCTGAACTATCCAGCCACTGGAGAAACAGGGGAGGGACTTGCAAGTTAGGCATAGGGAATAAACAGTGCTGGTTCTGTTGTTCTGTGGGTCAACCCCCCACATTTTGGTTGTGTGCTCATTCTTGCAAGATGGTGAATAAATTCTTTTCTTCTCCACAGTCGGGTGAGCATTTACTCCTTTTTAGGAACAGTGCTTGTTTCTCGCATGTTGAATACATTACTTCCTATTTACTTCCACATTTGAAGTTGGACTTACCAGCCACGTCATCTTGGGAAGTTAATTTCCTCTCAGAGCTGTAATTATCTTATCTCTAACCTAGGAATAATAATTATGACAAAAATAATAAATGATTTGTTGAATTCTTAATTGTGTTAGACTCTATACTAAGTGGTTATCTGGGTTATTTACATGAATTCTTGAAACAGAACAGCCTGGAAGATACTGTGAAGTCCCTTGATTTGCTGTTCAATTTTTAAAGAAAGAAATACGGGGATAACAGGGAGATGTCTCCTTGTACATGTCCTGACTTACACTTGTTGAAAGACAAATTGGAGTCGAGTTGTGGTTTACAGCATTTTATCCAGGAAATGAGGGTTGCTGCAAAAAGGAAGTTGGTCACTTTTAAAGCTGATCATTTACAAAAGTGAAAGCAGCTCTAAGGCTGGAGTTTGCAGTTTTTATAAACAGAAAGGAGGAAATCGGCTAGGTTCAGTTGGTTGGAGCAGTGAACCATTAGTCTTATAGGAGTGGGTTAAGTATAAGCAGGGTTTTATTTTTAATTGGGCCAGATACGCTTAACCAGAGGCTTTTCAGGGTCCAGTGTCTGGGTACAGACTTTCCAAAAAGGTTCTTTGTCATATAATTTTTATGCTAGGTCTAGGAATTTAAATTTCATTTTGGTTCTGAGAAAACTCATGTGCGGCTGTAGAAACAGAGCCCCAAGCCCCAGGGTGTCACTGCCTTTGCTCAAGAGCCCAAAGAATGTTTTGGAAAAACATAGATGAATCATTCAAAAGTGTATTTAGGGAAGCTTACATACAGGAAATGTGTTCCAGGGCAGCAGCTAGACCCCAAGTAGTGCTCTGCTATTCAAGTGGGCATGTGCCTCAGTATATATAGGAAGAGAACAAAGAAGGCACAATGCTATGGGGCATAATAAATCACAAGACTTGGGATGTATTCTTTGGAATGTGCATAGCCTTTCTTTACATTCTTTCCCATGGTCTTTGCTCAAAGACCCTTATCTTTGTGGTCGCAAGACTGTATTTTTACATCTAATTCATGTGGTTGTCTTTGCCTCAGAACTGTTTCTTTCCATCTCAGGCCAGTGTAGTGGTCATGCTCTTTGTACCGGGACCTCCCTGTTCAAGGAAGATTAATGGCCGGTTTTGCATTCCTTCATTCCACAAGAATGGAGGGGGAAATGTTATGACAAGCAAGGAGACACAGTTTTCACAAATGAAACTATTTACCTTACATTTTGGTACCAGGGAAGTGGGGGGCTGAGGTTGCAAATACCAAAAATGTTGGAACAGCTTTATAAATGAGAAAGGGAAGACTCTGGAAGAACTGTGAGGTGCTTGATAGAAAAGGCCTAAATTGCTTTGAAGAGACCATTGTTGGAAATATGGACGCTAAAGCTACTTCCTGAGGCCTTGCACACAGATGATAATTGTGTCGTTGCCAACTGGAAGAAAGGCAATCCTTGTTTTAAAGTAGCAGAGAATTTGGCAAAATTGAGTCCTGGTGTCAGATGGAAGGCAGTATCTGAAAGTGATGAGCATGGATATTTAGTGAGCAGATTTCCAAACTAAAGTGAAAATTACAGCCTGGCTTCTCCTGGAAATGTATGGTGAAATGTGTTGGAAATAAAGCGGTACCTGTAAGGGAATAAACGCTCTCTCGGTTCTGGAGGAGAAAAGAATTTATTTACGATCTTGCAAGATGGGGCGTCCAGCCAAACACGCGGAAGGCTGGCGCGCCAGAGGAAGAGAATGGCGAACTTTAAATCTCCTACTCCTAATTCGCAAGTCCCTCCCCTGTTTCCCCATTGGCTGGGTACTACAGAGGTTACAGCCTATCTGAGAACACTAACTAATTCATCTTTTGAGATTTTAATTTGTACAGCCAATCCCAGAGAGCCAACTAGCTCATTATTGAGATTTTGAACTGATTAGCCAATCCCCCCCCAAATTTTTATTTTATTTTATTTTATTTTTTGCTGTGAGTTCCCGCCTCTGATATTACCTCATGTCTCTTTACATCAGGCAGATTCTCTCTTCTCTTTGTCTGGGGCTTGTTTAAACTGGTTTTGCCTCCATTTCCCTTATTCCATGCTGTCTCTATGTGAAAACGAAACTTATTCCTTTCTTACAAAATGTGAAAGGAAAGAGATAAGCTGAGAACTGAACTCCTTGGTACAAAGAAACCAGAAACTGAGGGCTTTGAAAATTCAGAGAATAGTGCTCTATGTGATGATTTAACTGAACAGGGCACCAGTAAGCCATTTCAGTGCAAATCAGGATTACAAATGCAGCTATCCAGGAAAGATCTGTGGAAGGTCCTACTATCTGACAGTTGGGACCCCTGTGTGCTGCATGAGAAACTGATATGTTTTTTTAATGAGGTCTGTATGAACGGAAACTGCCAGTCTAGGCTAAAAGGGACAGAAAAGGTTCAGATTGAAGGAAAAAATGACTTAGAAGACTGAACCATGGAAGCTGAGGTCAGAAGTGAGGACACCTGGGGTGAAGAGAGCATATCCACCCATGAATCTGGAAAGGGTGAGTCTGCCCCGGAGCTTGCAGAGGGTGGGCTTTCTGCCCCATTGTTCAGGAAGAGTGCTGCTGCCCCAGGCTTCAGAGAGGGTGGAGCACATTCCCCAGGGCTTGGGGAGAGTCTGGCCACCATCCCATTGTTCTGAAGGGTTTAAGCCTGTGGCAGTCTGGCCACCACCCTGATGCTTGAGGAGGGTGGAGCCTAGAGTTTGACAGATGCACAAGTACTTGCAAAGGGTGGGGTTGGCACTCCTTCAGGCCCCAATGACTCTCAGACCTTCAAATCTGATGAAGTATGTCCTGCAGGGTTTCAGAACTGTTTGGGACCCACAATCCCTGCTTTCCTTCTGATTTCTCCCTATGGCAATTGGAAGGTTTATCCTATGACTATCCCTCCTTTTGTATATTGGAAGCAGATGATTTATTCTAAGTTTCACAGGTCCACAGCTGGAGGGGAATTTTATGCCAGGACAGACCACACCTGGAACTGATTTTGATGAGACTTTGTAATTAATGCTATTACTGAAATAACTTAAGGCTCTAGGATATTGTGATAGAATGAATATATTTTGCATATGGAAAGAACATGTCTTTTTGGGTTCCAGAAGGTGGAGTATGATGGTTTGGAGGCTCTATGGACACCAGAAAAGTATGTTTTTAAGTTATTCCATTCCTGTGGGATCGATCCATTGTAAGGATTTTTTGGTGAGTAGGATCTTAACTTAGGTTAAGATGTGATCCACCTCATTCAGGGTGGGTCTGGTCTTAATCCTTTTATTGGAGTCCTTTAAAAAGGCAATGAATAGAGAAAAAGACATAGAAGCTGAGAGAGGAAGCCATGGAACCTAGAAGAGTGGAAAGCAACAAAACTGAGAAGACAAGGGAGAGATCAGCAGATGTTGCCATGCGCCTTGCCACGTGAGAGAGTCATCCTGGATCACTGGCAGACCAACTTCAGGGAGAGAACATCACCTGAAGATACCTTGACTTGGACATTTTCATGGCCTCAGAACTGTAACAAATCCCCATTCTTAAAAGCCAGCCCATTTCTGCTGTATTGCATTTCAGCAGCCTAGCAGACTAAAATGCCTTACAGCCAGGAGATATTTTTTATTATGTTTATCATGGTAGACACTTGATTTGTGTATATATATATATATCTTTATATATATAAATATATATCATAGACACTTATTATTATTATTAAAATTAATACAGCTGAATAATGGTTATTCCCTAACTAACAGAATGATATTGAGCAAATATCTTAGCCTTTTATATTGGGTAGATTTTTGTTTATTGTTTTCTTCCAGTGAACAATGTGGTAGGCATAATTGATCTTCATTCCCTAGTGTTGTTCTTTTGGTTAACTTGCATGGCAAAACTGACATTGGAACTGTAATTAAGGTTACTAATCAGTTGATTTTAAGATGAGGAATTACCCAGATGTTCCAGGTGTGCCTGTTGGAATCGCCCAAGCCCTTAAAGGCAGAAGAGCAAGTCAGAGAAACGCTGCAAAAAAGGAATTCAAAGACATTCAAAGCATCGATAGGCCTCAACCTACTGTTGCTGCCTGAAGATGGAAGAAATCATTTGAAAACCATGAGAAGGAAATGAATTCTGCCAGCAATCTGAATGAGCATGGAAGAAGAGTCTTCCCTAGGCTTCCAGATAACAACTGGGGCCAGCTGACACATTGAGTTCAGCCTTATAAGACCCTAAGCAAAGTTCCTAGCTGAGCCACTGAATTTATAACTTGCAGAACTATGAGATAATAAATAGGTGTTGTTTTAAGCCACTACATTTGTGGTAATTTACTGCAGCAGCAATAGAAAACTAATAAAAGCATTCATTTCCATGCCTTTCTCTGTTCTCTCTAAGGCAGGGCTGGAATCCTGGGAGCTACATATCTCAGCCACCCTTGCCTCCAGTGCTTTGGATTCGTTCACATTTTGCCAAGTGGGATATACTCCCTTAGATGTAGAAGGTAGAAGAAAGACAGAAATGAATGTTCTGGGATTCTTGCTAAGGTTTTGGCTCTTTTCCCTGAATCCCTGCCTAAGTGATGTAAGGCAGCTGTGAAATTGACCACAGTGTTTTCCCAAAGTTCCCTGACCTCAAGGCAGCAGAAGCACCAATGAAAACCAATGTGACAGTAGCTCCTCCCACCCTTCCAAAGGTTTATAAGCATATAATTCTCTGTTTTAAATACCATTATGCTTGAAATATCCAGAGGGGTTGCTGTTTGCTTGAATGAACCCTAACTGATAGAATTTTCCATACCTCAGTTTCCTCGTCTTTAAAGTGAAATTACTAACAATGCATTGCACATAATAAAAAGTAACCCTTTATTGAATGGATTAGATAATTCATGTAAGTAGAGTATTTAAACATAGTAAGTGCTTAATATATATTATTGGTTTGTTGGTTTGTTTTTTGGTCTAAAGGGCTATTGATGTGATTACTTGATTGTCACTATCCAAAGTCAGTTTATTCCACCTTTTCCTAACCTATCATCAACATTTCTACCTAGAAATTGTCACTGCTTTACTCCTGGGGAGCTTTAGCAGCCACAAACTACTTGATAACAAAAGAAGTCAGGATTATATTTCATTCTCAGCACTGTCAATTATGGTTCTCAGCACTGTAAACTAACCCTGGGTTTAGACCATTTATTTTATACCAGTCTTTATTGGATCTCTTTTACAGCATATATGAGAAGTCTGGGAATACCATTGTGGAGAGCAAAAACATGTTTGTGATAAACTTCTGGAATAGTAACCCCTGCCTAACTCACCATTTTCAACTCTAACCCCTTAATCTCCAGCCTCTCCAGAAGGTACCATATGCTTTCAAGACTTGGGGATTTTGCACATTTGCTCCACTGCTTGGAAGAACCTTTCTCACACTCTTCACCTGGCTAATGTCTACTCAGACTCCGTGGGATAGACCATATGTTAGGTCATAAAACAAGTCTCAATAAATTAAAAAATATTCAAAAATATTGAAACCATACAATTTATCTTTTCTGACTACAAAGAAATGAAGCTAGAAATCAATAACAGGAAGAACTGGAATGTAAAAATATGTGGAAATTAACACACTCTTAAACGATCAATGTGTTAAAGAATAAATCACAAGGGAAATTACAAAAATATTTTTGGAAATCAAAACAAAAAAACAGCATACCAAAATTTATGGGAAACAGCAAAGGCAGTGCTGAGGGGGAAAATTTGGAGCTCTAAATGCATATACATTAAAAAAGAAGAAAGATCTCAAACCAGAGCACTAATCCAACAAGCAGACAATCTAGGAAAACAAACAAGAGCAAACTGAACCCAAAGCAAGAAGAAGGAGAGAAATAACAGATATTAGAGCAGAGATAAATAAAATAGAAAAATAAAAAGCAATAGAGAGAATGAATGATGCCAGAAGTTGGTTCTTTGAAAAGATCAATAAAATTGACTAACTTTTAGCTAGATTGGCAAAGAAAAAAGAGAGAAGTAAAATGGGGGGCTTCACTAACAACCCCAAATAAATAAAAAGGATTATAAAATGATGGTATGAATAACTGCACACCAACAAATCTGATAACCTAGATGTAATGGACACATTCCTAGAAACACACAAACTATCTACACTCACTCAAGAAGAAATAGATGATCTCAACAGAGCAATGTCAAGTAAAGATATTAAATCAGTGATCATAAATGAAACTCCCAACAAAGAAAAACCTGGGACCACGTAGCTTCACTGGGGATTTTTACCAAACATTCCAAGAAGAATTAACTTCAACCCTATTCAAACTCTTCCAAAAAAATTGAAAAGGAGGGAACACTCCTTACCTCATTCTATCAGGCCAAAATCACCCTAACATCAAAGCCAAATAAAGATACCTAAAGAAAATAAAATTACAGATCAATATGCATTATGAGTACAGATGCAAAAATAATCAACAAAATACTGGAAAACTGAATCCAACAGCACATGAAAAGAATTATAAAACATGATAAAGTGGGATTTACCCCAGGTATGCAAGGGTGGTTCAACATAAGAAAACCAATTAATGTAATGCATCAGATTAATAGAATGAAGGATAGAAATCACATGATCATCTCAATTGACTCAAATACTGAATCAAGATAAAGACAACTTAAAAATGGAAGGTGAGTTTTGTGATGGTTTTACGTCATTTTATCTCAACCCTCCTCAATGTCTTGGCAGCCATTTTGAAGATGGCAGTTCATGTTCCCAGTGTGAGACTCTGGTCTTTGAATCTGGAGAGAGTAAACAGACCTTGTTCTCAAAGAATTGTGTTTGTTTTCACCTATCTTGGGACTACCTGAAAGACTAATGCCTTCGTTTCACCTAACTTGGAACTCTCATGGTGGAAAAGCAGCCAAGCAGAGGGAATTTCTGAGAAACATTGAAGGATAAAGGAAAAACCCATTTCCATCTGGGTCAAAATATTACCATTGAGGCAAACGATCAATATGCTGAAAGATTGAGAGGAAAAGCTGATGGGAGAGAATCTTTGGAGAATAAGGGCAGTGAAAAGCTACAGCATAGTTTGGGGAATTTAGAAAGCCATATGCATCCAGGGCAGGATAAATGCTCAGAAAATACGTGCAAAGACCCTAAGATTCACCTCTGTCTCATCTTTAGGATCAATACAAGAAGGAATTGAGGGCTAAGGCAGAGTTGTAAAGGGCCAGCCAAGCGTTGAAGGAGTGTTCCAACACAATGCCAAAAGACTGGGAGAGATTTTTATTTGGTTGTTTTTTGTTTTGTTTTCTTTTGTTTTGTCCTTGGCTACAAGCATTCAAGGAAATCACTGTCAAAACATTAGGCAACCACAAGCTAAAGGAAATGAGACATCAGAGACAAAAGAATACAATCTTTACAAAAAATAGTTCAGAAAAGCCAGTAAAATAAACAAACAACTACAATCCACACAAGCAACAAAAACAAACCCTGGGTAGGAGGAAGAATCTGATTTCCAGAGCTACTACCTTATAATAATCAAAATTTCCAGTTTTTAACAAATAATTATGCAATATGCAAAGAAACAAGAAAGTATGACCCATTCAAAGTAATAATTAACTAAAACTGTCCCTGAGGAAGCACTGACATTGGGTGTACTAGACAAAGACTTTAAATCAACTGCCTTTATTGGGCTTAAATTGCTAAAGGAAACCATGGACAAAGAGCTAAAGGAAACCTGGAGAATGATGCCTCAACAAATAAAGAATATCAATAAAGTGATATAACCTAAGGAACTGGAGCTGAAAGGTACAATAACTGAAAGGAAAATTTCACCAGAGGATTTCAGCAATAGTTTTGCACACTCAGAAGAAGGGATCCATGTTCTTCATCATAGGTCAATTGAAATTATCCAGTCTGAGAAACCTAAAGAAAAAAGAATGGGAAAAATGAACATTTTCCCACACCTGTGGGAAATCATCAAGCATACCAATATATACATAATGGGATCTCAGAATGAGAGGATAGAGAAAGGGGCAGAAAAATTATTTGAAGAGATAATAGCCAAAATTTCCCACATTTGATAAAAGATAGGAATCTACATAGTCTCCTGAGACTGTCATAACAAATTACCACAAACTTGTTGGCGTAAAACAACAGAAATTTATTGTCTCACAATTCTGGAGGCTAGAAGTCTAAAATGAAGGTGTTGGCAGGGCCACATGGTCCCTGAAGTGTGTAAGGGTGAATCCTGCCTTGCCCCTTCTAGCTTCTGTTGTTTGCTGGCAATCGTTGCTGTTCCTTGGCTTGGTGCTAAAGCACTTCAATCTCTGCATCAGTTTTCACATGCCTCTTCTTCCTTTCTTATAAGGACAATAGTCATATTGGGCTAAGGGGCCACCCACTGATATGACCTCCTTTTAACTTAACTGATTCTGTCTGCAATGAGCCTATTTCCAAATAAGGCCACATTTCAGGTATGAAGCATTATGACCTCAACATATTTTTTTCCAGGGACACTATTCAACAACATCCAAGGAGCACAATGCACTCCAAGAAGAATAAACACAAAGATATCCACACCAAGACAAGTTATAATGAGACATTCAGAAGCCAAAAGAGAAAGAGAGAATTTTGAAAGCAGCACAAAAGAAGCAACTCGTCATATAAAAGGGATCCTCAGAAAGGTTGACAGCTGAATTCTCTTCAGAAACCACGGAGGCCAGAAGCCAATAGGGTGATATATCTAGAGTCATAAAAGAAAAAAAACACTGAACTGTCAACCAAGCATACTATATTTGGCAAAATTGTCCTTTAAAAGTGAAGGAGAAAATAAGACATTCCTAGATAAACAACAACTGAGGAACTTCATTGCTAGTAGAACTACCCTACCAGAAATGCTAATGAGAGTCCTTCAGGTGGAAATGAAAGGACACCAAACAGTAATGTGAATCCCTCTGAAGAAATAAAGAACACTAGCAAAGGCAAATAAGTAGATAAATACAAAATCCAGAATTATTGTAGTTTTGGTTTCCAACTCCTCTTTTATTTCCTATATGATTTAAAAGACAAAGGTACTCAACAAGAATTATAAATCTGTGTTAATGAGCACACAAGGTAAAAGAAATAATTTGTGAAAAAATAATATAAAGGTCGAGGGACACCTTGTGGAAAACAGCTTGGTGGTTTCTCAAAAATTTAAACAGAGATTTACCATAGGACCTGGAAGTTCCACTTCTTGCTTTGAAAAGCAAATATCCAAAGGAATTGAAAGCAGGTACTCAAATAAAATACTTGATGTTCCACAGAAGCATTATTTGCAAGAGCTAGAGGTTGGAAATAATCCAAATGTCCATTTGCAGATGAATGGACAAACAAAATTTGGTATATGCATACAATGGAATATTATTTGACCATAAAAGAGAATGCAGTACTGATATATACTACAATGTGGATGAAACTCAAAAATATTATGCTAAGTGAAAGAAGCCTGACACAAAAGGTCACATATTGCATGATTCCATTTATATCATATATCCTGAATAGGTAAATACATAGATAGAGAAGATCAGTGGTTGCCAGGAGCTTGGGGGAAGGGGTTATTTTTTTGTGAAGTGATAAAAGTGTTTTGAAACTTGATAAAGTTGATGGTTCAATATTGTAAATATACTAAATACCACTGAATTATGCACTTCAAAATGACTAATTTTATGCCATATGAATTTCACTTCAATAAATTAAAAATGCATGCTTTTCTCTAGGGTAATCTGTAAGTGAACAGTAAAATAACACACAACTAACAAGCTACGGTCATCACATATATAATGAGAGGATCTTACAAATAATTTCACACCTTATATTTCACAATTTTAATGAATTGGACAAATTCCTTGAAAAACAGAACTAATGAAGGAGAAGTAGAAAAATCTAAGTAGTTCTGTATCTACTAAAGAAATGGAATATGTAATTAAAAACCTTCCCATAATGAAACCTGAGATCAGTCAGCTTTTCCCAAACATTTAAATAAGATAACAACTATCATACAAAAATGCTTTTAAAAATAGAAACAGGAAATGGGAATTTTTCTCTGAATAAATGAGCTTTTCCAAAAAAAAAAGAAAAAGAAAAAAGAAAAAACAATAAAACAGGATGAGACTTCTCAATTTTCTTTTTTTCTCTTCAAATTCCTTTAATATCAAAGTCATAGTTATTTTATATTTTCATTGTTTGATCATAAAAAAGGCATTTTATTTTATAAATATTGCAAAAATGAACCATGAAAGTTATTCTGTGGCTTGTTTCCATAATCTAGAAGTGAAGTAGCCTAAGAATAGGGTTTTTATTTTCTCCCCCATAACTTTTTTATTAATTAAAGTATAATAAAGTATAAGGTAATAATTAAAGCATGCTAAATGCACTTAAGAGAAATAGAATAAACCAGATTCTATTGCACTTCTTAGTTTCATTTTCATTCATATTTTATACATGTTTTATTGTGAAATTTATCATATGTACATAACAGTGATAACTTTCAAAGTCCAATTTAATAAGTAGAGAGCAAATTTCAAAGAATGTTATGAGTCATATTTCCACCATTTCAGTTATTTCCTTCTGCTGTTTTAAACCGTCTAGTTTGTGATACTTTGTTATGACAGCCATAGGAGACTAAGACAGCAAATAATGGAAAGGCTAGCTTTCCTGAATCGAAAGTGGTCTGTATCTTCTACAACCTTCTTGCTTATAACCGAACACTCCACATGGTAAAGGCTCTGAGAAGCTATGCCTGAGATGTTGTGAGACCTCGTGAGACAATTCTATTTACCTGCACTCTGGACTGCCTGCTTTGTATTTTTAAAGCTTGGTAGACTGGTGTCAAGCACATCCTGAAACAAGAATCAGGTGATATAGGGTCAGTGGTTGAGTTGCAGTGTTATTCAAAGTATGCTCAGCAGATTGGCACCAATCTGCAAACTTACTCGGTTGCATTGAGATAAGTACAGAAAATGAAAGTTAGAGTATGGGTTCTTTGGAGCCATCTAATATTGCCAGGAAGAAATTTACTGTATTTTACAGAAATAGTGGTCCTTCACTATCAATAGTTTGTGAAGCACTTTGCAGCATCCTACCTTGTCATTACCCTTCCAATAGATACTATTGCATCTTCTCTCCATATTTCATCACCTCGCTAGGCTTCTCTTATCATATGGGTGGAATGGAAGACAAATAATGATATAACAGAATATTAGTTGCTTCTCTTTTTCTTCCTCAAGACCAGAGATTTTCTATCTAGGGTATATAAAACAATGTATCATATTGTTGTTATAAGCATTAAACATAATAAACAAACATGAAAAATAAGTTGAAGGAAACCAGATCATGTCAAGAGAAAAAAATTAAAGCAATCATTATTAAGATACTTAGAGAGAGAGATTTATTGTCTATAAAAAACTACAGAATGTCTGTGATGGTTAGGTTCATGTGTCAACTTGGCCAGGTGACCCAGCTGTCTGGTCAAGCAAACACTGGCCTAACAATTGCTGTGAGGACATTTGAGGCTGGTTAATAAACCAACAGGCTGGTTTATTGGATCATCAGTTAATTGACTGCATCTGTGACTGATGACTCACCAAAGGGCGTGCCTTCCACAATGAGAGAATGCAATTGGCTGGATTTAATCCAATTAATCAGTTGAAGACTTATAAGCAAGACAGATAGAGGACCTTCACTTCTTCTTCGGCTGCCCAGTGAAGCATTTCCTGAGAAGTTCATCAAAGTTGCCGGTTCATTTCCTGAGGAGTTCATCGAACACATTCGTCGAAGATCCCAGTTCATTTCCTGAGGAGTTTGTCGAAGTTGCTAGTTTGTTTCCTGAGGAGTTCATCAGACATCTTCCTTGGAGTTGACAGTTCGTTGACGGCTCTACAGAATTTGGACTCGTGCATACCCACAGTTGCGTGAGTCACTTTTACAATTTGATAATCAGAGACACCTCTCATTGATTCTGTTTCCCTAGAGAACCCTAACTAATACAACTTGGTACCAGGAGTGGTTCTTGAGAAACAGAATCTTAAAATGGGCTTTTACAATTTGTTTTCTACTCTGATTAGATTCAGAGGCACTAATGACTCTATTTCCAATAACCAAGAGGACACTGACAGTCCATGGCATGAGTTGGCAAAGGAAATACGCAAAATAGCACCATTTGATTCTCCTAACCATACTCGAATACGAAGCAAGGCTCTGGGTGACAGTGTTTTCAACACCTTCACAGAGTTTTGCAGTATTAAGAGGTATAATGATGTTGGCTGGCTGCTCTTAGATACTTTGGATAAAGTTGTAAGAGAAAGGGATGAGCTAAAGGCTTCAAATTCAAAACTTAAACTCCGTATGACAGATGTAAAGGTTTCCATGTGTGCCCTGAAAGAAAATCTTATTTCCTGTGCCCGCAGACTGGAAGTTTCTGAAAACCAGACACAGTCTCTCATTGTGCGAGTAGCAAATTTACAACATAAACTAAAATCTCAACCTCTCAGGGTGTCTGCTGTTAAAGTAAAGGCATTGATTGGAAAAGAATGGGATCCGGAAACTTGGGATGGGGACATATGGATTGATAATAATGACAGTGAGGACATTAGAACCCTGGATTCTGCTGGGTCATTGTTAGATTTACCTGTAGAGGGCTGTCCTGGGGAAACAGCTTCCCTACCTCCAGTCTGCCCTAAGGAGCCTGCCACCCAACCCCCACCTAAAGAGATTAACCCTTCAATGCCTGCTAATCCTGTAATCACCTCCCCTCAGGAAGCAGCCCTCACTCCTTTGTCTGGAGAGATTAATCCTGTTTTAAGAGATGAAAATGCAACAGAATGTCCTAAGGTGAATGGCTTGAGAGATAATTCTAACTCTTTTCATGACCCACCCCCACCACCAGTTTTTGCTTCAAGACCTATAACTAGGCTCAAGTCCCAACAAGCCCCAAAGGGTGAGATACAAAGTGTGACCCATGAAGAGGTATGCTATACTCCAAAGGAACTGTATGAGTTTTCCAACTTACACAGACAGAAACCAGGGGAATATGTGTGGGAATGGATATTAAGAATGTGGGATAATGGTGGAAGGAATATAAGGTTGGATCAGGCTGAATTTACTGATATGGGCCCACTAAGCAGAGATTCTGCATTCAATGTTGTAGCTCGAGGGGTTAGAAAGGATGTTAACAGTTTGTTTGGGTGGCTGGCTGAAACATGGATCAAAAGGTGGCCGGCATTACCAGAGGTTGAAATGCCAGAACTGCCCTGGTATAATGTGGAGGAGGGGATTCAAAGGCTTAGAGAGATTGGAATGTTAGAGTGGATTTATCATGGAGGACCTGCTCACACAGCCCTGGAATGTCCAGAGGACACACCTTTTACCAGGACTGTAAGGAATAAATTTGTGAATCTAGCTCCATCATCCCTGAAGAGCTCTGTAGTCGCCCTTCTCTGTAGGTCAGATATTACTGTAGGAACTGCTGTCACTGAGTTGGAATCCTTAAACACAATGGGGATAATCAGGTCCCGACTCAGTAGAAGCCAAGTGGCTGCAGTTAATCACCACAGACAAGGTGGGCATGGCTACCATAATGGAAAACAGGCTCAGAGCAGCAATCAAAATAATATGACTCGCAGGGACTTATGGCATTGGCTAGTGGATCATGGAGTACCAAGTAGTAAAATAGATGGGCAATCGACTAAATTCTTGTTTGAACTATATAGGCAGAAGAATTCTAGGTCACATGAACAAAAGTCTCCCTTGAATTACAAAAACAGAGAGTCACGGCCCCTTAATCAATTCCCAGACTTGAGACAGTTCACAGATCCAGAGCCTCTTGAATGAAGGGAAGGCCAGGTACCCTTGGAGAAGGACCCTGTTACACTGCCAAAAATTTATACTGTTAATCTTCCTCCCAGCCTTCCCCAGGGGGACCTACGGCCTTTTACCAGGGTGACTGTGCATTGGGGAAAAGGAAATGATCAGATATTTCGTGGATTATTAGACACTGGTTCAGAAGTGACATTAATTCCCGGAGACCCAAAACATCACTCTGGTCCACCAGTCAGAGTTGGGGCTTATGGAGGTCAGGTGATTGATGGAGTTTTAGCTCAGGTCCATCTCACAGTGGGTCCAGTGGGTCCCTGGACTCATTCTGTGGTTATTTCCCCAGTGCCGGAATGCATAATTGAAATAGACATACTCAGCAACTGGCAGAATCCTCACATTGGTTCCCTGACTCCTGGAGTGAGGGCTATTATGGTGGGAAAGGCCAAGTGGAAGCTACTAGAGCTGCCCCTGCCTAGCAAAGTAGTGAACCAGAAGCAATACCAGATTCCTGGAGGGATTGCAGAGATTAATGCCACTCTTAAGGACTTGAAGGATGCCGGGGTGGTGATTCCCACCACATCCCCATTCAACTCTCCTATTTGGCCTGTGCAGAAAACAGATGGGTCTTGGAGGATGACTGTGGATTATCGTAAGCTTAACCAGGTGGTGACTCCAATTTGCAGCTGCTGTTCCAGATGTGGTATCACTGCTTGAGCAAATCAACACATCCCCTGGTACCTGGTATGCAGCTATTGATCTGGCAAATGCTTTTTTCTCAATTGCTGTCAGTAGGGACCACCAGAAACAGTTTGCATTCAGCTGGCAAGGCCAGCAGTTTACATTCACTGTGCTACCTCAGGGTTATATCAACTCTCTAGCCCTATGTCATAATATTGTCCTCAGGGATCTTGATCGTTTCTCCCTCCCACAAGACATCACACTGGTTCATTATATTGATGATATCATGTTGATTGGACCTAGTGAGCAAGAAGTAGCAACTACGCTAGATTTGTTGGTAAGGTATTTGCATGGCAGAGGATGGGAGATAAATCCAACAAAAATACAGGGGCCTTCTACCTCAGTAAAATTTCTAGGTGTCCAGTGGTGTGGGGCCTATCAAGATGTTCCTTCTAAGGTGAAGGATAAGCTGTTGCATGTGGCCCCTCCTACCACCAAAAAAGAGGCACAACACTTAGTTGGCCTCTTTGGGTTTGGGAGACAACATGTTCCTCATTTAGGTGTGCTACTCTGGCCCATTTACTGTGACTAGAAAAGCTTCTAGTTTTGAGTGGGGACCGGAACAAGATGAGGCTCTGTGACAGGTCCAGGCTGCTGTGCAAGCTGCTCTGCTGCTTGGACCATATGATCCAGCTGATCCAATGGTGCTCGAAGTGTCAGTGGCAAGTAGAGATGCTATCTGGAGCCTTTGGCAGGCTCCTATAGGAGAATCACAACGCAGGTCCTTAGGATTCTGGAGTAAAGCTTTACTATCCTCTGCAGATAACTACTCTCCATTTGAGAAACAGCTGTTGGCCTGCTACTGGGCCTTAGTAGAGACAGAACGCTTAACCATGGGCCACCAAGTTACCATGAGACCTGAGTTACCTATCATGAGCTGGGTGTTGTCTGACACACCAAGCCATAAAGTTGGGCGTGCACAGCAGCACTCCATCATAAAATGGAAATGGTATATACGAGATAGAGCTCGAGCAGGTCCTGAAGGTACAAGTAAGTTACATGAGGAAGTGGCCCAAATGCCCATGGCCCCCACTCCTTCCACCTTACCTTCTCTTGCCCAGCCCACAGCTATGGCATCTTGGGGAGTTCCTTACAGTCAGTTGACTGAGGAAGAGAAGACTCGGGCCTGGTTTACAGATGGTTCTGCACGATATGCTGGCACCACCCAAAAGTGGACAGCTGCAGCACTGCAGCCCCTTTCTGGGATGTCCCTGAAGGACAGTGGTGAGGGGAAATCCTCCCAGTGGGCAGAACTTCGAGCAGTGCACCTGGTTGTTCACTTTGCTTGGAAGGAGAACTGGCCAGAGGTGCATTTGTATACTGATTCCTGGGCTGTTGCTAATGGTTTGGCTGGATGGTCAGGGACTTGGAAGGAACATGATTGGAAGATTGGTGACAAAGAAGTCTAGGGAAGGGGTATGTGGATGGACCTTTCTGAGTGGGCAAACAACATGAAGATATTTGTGTCCCACGTGAATGCTCACCAGAGGGTGACTTCAGCAGAAGAAGGTTTTAATAATGAAGTGGATAAAAAGACCTGTTTGGTGGATACCAATTAGCCTCTTTCCCCAGCAACTCCTGTCATTGCCCAATGGGCTCATGAACAAAGTGGTCATGATGGTAGGGATGGAGGTTATGCATGGGCTCAGCAACATGGACTTCCACTCACCAAGGCTGACCTGGCCACAGCCACTGCTGAGTGTCCAATCTGCCAGCAGCAGAGACCCACACTCAGTCCCCGATATGGCACCATTCCCCGAGGTGATCTGCCTGCTACCTGGTGGCAGGTTGATTACATTGGACCACTTCCATCATGGAAGGGGCAGCGATTTGTTCTTACTGGAATAGACACATACTCCGGATATGGGTTTGCCTTCCCTGCACGACATGCTTCTGCCAAAACTATGATCCGTGGACTTACAGAATGCCTCATCCACCATCATGGTATTCCACACAGCATTGCTTCGGACCAAAGAGCCCACTTCACAGCAAATGAAGTGAGGGAATGGGCACATGCTCATGGAATTCTGTGGTCTTACCATGTTCCCTATCATCCAGAGGCAGCTGGGTTGATAGAATGGTGGAATGGCCTGTTGAAGACTCAATTACGGTGCCAACTAGGTGGCAATACCTTGCAGGGTTGGGGCAATGTTCTCCAGGAGGCTGTGTATGCTCTGAATCAGCATCCACTCTATGGTGCTGTTTCTCCCATAGCCAGGATTCATGGGTCCAGGAATCAAGGGGTGGAAACAGGGGTGGCACCACTCACTATCACTCCTAGTGATCCACTAGGTAAATTTTTGCTTCCTGTCCCTGCAGGCTTAAGCTCTGCTAGTCTACAGGTCTTGGTTCCAAAAGGAGGAGTGCTTCCACCAGGAAACACAACAATAATCCCATTGAACTGGAAGTTAAGACTGCTACCTGGCCACTTTGGGCTTCTTATGCCTCTGAATCAACAGGCAAGGAAGGGGATTACTGTACTGGCTGGGGTGATTGATCCTGACTATCAAGGGGAAATAGCACTGCAGCTACACAATGGAAGTAAAGAAGAGTTTTCCTGGAATACAGGAGATCCCCTGGGGCATCTCTCAGTATTACCATGCCCTGTGATTCAAGTCAATGGAAAACTGCAACAACCCAATCCAGGCAGGACTACCAATGTCCAAGAAACTTCAGGAATGAAGGTTTGGGTCACCCCACCAAGCAAAGAACCATGGCCAGCTGAAGTGCTTGCTGAGGGTAAAGGGAACATGGAATGGATAGTGGAAGATGGTCGTGATAAATATGAGCTATGGCCACGTGACCAGTTACAGAAACGAGGACTATGATGACACGAATATTTCCTCCTTGCTTTGTTATGATTATGTTTGTATTTGTCTGTAAAGCAAATACCTTTGCTTTCTTCTCTGTCTTATCCCCTTATCATATGGCATAAGCTGTAATGTTCATTTTGAAGGTATGGTTTTAGGTGATGTATATAACTGCCAAGTTGACAAGGGGTGGACTGTGATGGTTAGGTTCATGTGTCAACTTGGCCAGGTGACCCAGCTGTCTGGTCAAGCAAACACTTGCTGTGAGGACATTTGAGTCTGGTTAATAAACCAACAGGCTGGTTTATTAAATCATCAGTCAATTGACTGCAGCTGTGACTGATGACTCACCAAAGGGCGTGTCTTCCACAATGAGAGAATGCAATTGGCTGGATTTAATCCAATTAATCAGTTGAAGACTTATAAGCAAGACAGATAGAGGACCTTCACTTCTTCTTCGGCTGCCAAGTGAAGCATTTCCTGAGAAGTTCATCGAAGTTGCCGGTTCATTTCCTGAGGAGTTCATCGAACACGTTCGTCAAAGATCCCAGTTCATTTCCTGAGGAGTTCGTCGAAGTTGCTGGTTCGTTTCCTGAGGAGTTCATCGGACATCTTCCTTGGAGTTAACAGTTCATTGACGGCTCTACAGAATTTGGACTCATGCATACCCACAGCTGCATGAGTCACTTTTACAATTTGATAATCAGAGACACCTCCCATTGATTCTGTTTCCCTAGAGAACCCTAACTAATACAATGTCCCTCTGTTTGGATTTGTCTGATGTTTTCCTCATAGTTAGAGTAGGATTATGTGTTTTGGTGAGGGACACCACAGAGGGAAAGTTCCATTGTCATCATTTCATATCCAGGGTACATGTTCTCAAGATGATTTGTCACTGTTGATATTGACCTTGGCCACCTGGCTGAGACAGTGTTTCCCAATTCTCCACTGTAGATTTATTCTCCCTGCCCTCTCTTTCTATATTGTACCCTTTTAAAGCAAGTCACTATATGCAGCTCATACTTAAGGGAGTTCTCCACTGACCAGTACTCCTCACAACTCTCGAGGTCATCAAAAACAAGAAAGTCTGCAAAACTGTCACAGCCAAGAGGAGCCTAAGGAGACATGTGGACTAAATGTAGTGTGATATCCTGCATGGGATCATGGAACAGAAAAAGAACATTACTTAAAACTAAGAATATATAAAGTACAGATTTTAGTTAATAATGCTCTGTCAATATTGGTTAATTAATTGTAACAAATGTAACATAGTAATATAAGACGTTGATACTAGATGTGAGCATATGAGAACTCTCTGTATCATCTTCATAATTTTTTTGTAAATCTAAAACTGTTTTTAAAAATAAATTGTATTTATAAAAACCAAAAAGATGACTAAAAAGGGGGAATGTTAAGAGAACAAAAAGACTCTTAAAAATAAAAACATGAGCTGAAATAAAATAAATCAAAACTCAATAGAAGGGTTAAGTTTGAAAAACCTTCCTAGAAAATAAAGTAACAAGACAAAGAAATGGAAAGTAGGAAAGAAAACATAAGAAAATTAGAGGACCAGTCCAGAAGGGATAAAATCCAAATAACAAAAGTTCCATAAGTGAAGGATATAAATGTCCAGTTTTAAAGGGTTACCTGAGTACATTGCACAATATCTGAAAATTGACCTTCACAAGGAAGATATTCTGTAATCTCTGAGGAAAAGAAAAAAAGAAGAAAGAACAGGCTTCAAACAAAAGTCAAGGCAGAATGCCATGAATTTCTCTATTAACTTTAGAATCTAGAAGACATTAGAGCAATGCTTTTAAACTTCTGAAGAGAAATTAATCCCAATCCAGAATTTTATCCCTAGCCAAACTATTGCATCCATGTAAGGAAATAATAAAGATATTTAGATATACAAGCTCACATAAGATTTACTTCCCAGGCACTTTCTCTTAGGAAACTACAGGAGATCGTGTTCCAGGAAAACAAAGGAGGAAACTATGAAAGAGGAAGAAACAGGATCCAGGAAACAGGCTCTCCAATACTAGACGAGTGAAGAGAATTCCCAGGACTCTGGGGAAAGAAATCTCAAGCCCATGGCTGTGTAGCAGACCTAGAAAACCGTGTACTTAGGAAGAGGTCAAAGCTCTCTGAGAGAGATTTTCTTAAGAAGATTTAATCAATACAAATGTATAATGTGTCTGTACATGTTGATAAGAGTGTTATACAACTGGGGGAGACTGGGGATTGAATTTGAGATAACCACATTAAAAGCTATAGAAGTGTAAAAACAGCATTATTCCTAACTATGTGGAAATTAAAATCGACAGAAAAAAAGCGACCATGGTATTGTAACCAAGAGCTAACAAATATAGTTATATCTCTTTTGATGTAACTGGAAGCATACCTTAAAAACTCACTTAACTACAATCCAGATGTTTGTTAACCTTTTATGGAGCAGGAAGTAAATACTTTTATGGCTGTAACTCACTGGACTGCAACCCAGATGCCTTGATGCTTCCATGCTAATGCTTTATTTTTTAACTGTACAACCCTGTGATAACTCGTGACTCTGTGCTTATCCCTTTATCTTGTTTGGTTGCCCTTTTGCAACTTAGACGTCTTGTGATCCTGATTACAGCCCCCTTAACTTTTATTATTGAAGAAACCTGAGTCAGCGTACCCCAATTTCTACCTTACTGTGCTAGATAAAGCCAGTTCCAACTAGAATTGGTCCGCTTGATATGAGCAGTAGCCTAAAACTTTATGCTAAAGTAACCCATACCTCATTGTAATACTAAAATTCACACCTGTCGTCAAGTTAAGGCTGCCATTTTCTCATGTACATCCCATGACCAAGTATGTAAATTGTCTACACATGCTCAGCAATTATACCATCTCTGACTTTGTCATCTCGAGCCACTATACTCATCATCATAAGCCTGCCTGCCTTTGTTAAGGTGCTGTAACACTCTCAGAATCACTCCAGTTGGGGGAGACAGATCTGAGGCTCACAAGCCTCCTGTTCTTTTTGCATCATCCTTTCTCTCCCAGTGTCATGGGGTTGGTCATTGTGCACATCGGGCAGCAAACCCGCATTTTGTCTGACAACAGTATCCTCCATGGCTTAACTGTTTGTGCCAGTTTGAATGTATTATGTCCCCCAAATGCCATTATCTTTGATGTAATCTTGTGTGGGCAGACGTTATCAGTGTTGATTAGATTGTAATTCTTTGAGTGTTTCTTTGGAATGTGCCCCACACAGCTGTGGGTGATGACTCTGATTGGATAATTTCCATGGAGGTGTTGCTCCGCCCATTCGGGGTGGGTCTAAGTTGATCAGTGGAGCCATGTAAATGAGCTGACAAACAGAAGGAACTCAGGGTAGCTGAGAGTGAACTTTTGAAGAGGAGCTACAGCCAAGAGGGACACTTTGAAGAAACCACAGGAGCTACAGATGAGAGAGTTTGAAGACGGCTGTTGAAAGCAGACTCTTGCTCTGGAGAATCTGAGAGAGGACAAATATCCCAAGTGCAACTAAGAGTGACATTTTTGAGGAACTGCAGCCTAGAGAAGAACGTCCTGGGAGAAAGCCATTTTGAAACCAGCACTTTGGAGCAGATGCCAGCCACGTGCCTTCCCAGCTAACAGAGGTTTTCCGGACATCATTGGCCATCCTCCAGTGAAGGTACCCGATTGCTGATGTGTTACCTTGGACACTTTATGGCCTTAAAACTGCAAATGTGTAACCAAATAAACCCCCTTTTATAAAAGCCAATCCATTTCTGGTGTTTTGCATTCCAACAGCATTAGCAAACTACAACCCTGTTCATTGTTATAATAATTTAATCACTAAATATTGATCCCAAATTTATGATATAACTATACTGAGAAAATGGGGGATTAGGAAGTTTGTGTGGTTGGGGTGCTGGAATGGGGAGGGTGGTGAAAGGGAGCTAATCTTTATCTCTCACAGTGGGAAGTCAACATGATAATGTTGCAAATGGAAAAAGAAGACTACCAGTAGAAGCTTTTGAATGGTATACATATGTAACTGATAAAAATAAAACACTAATTTAAAAGATATTAATATAAGCTGATTCATACAAAAAGTCTGGCACCTCTTAGGAAACACAGTAACTTTTTGTTCAAAAAATGAACAATAACAGCGTTTCACAAAAATGTGAAAAATGAGCAATAACAACAAAAATCCTCAGAGGTTTTTCCAGATACATGGAAGATTATTTTAGAATTCCAAAAATTATGCTATAGCATTTGAAGTTCAAAGCTGATAAAAGCTTTTAAGACCAAGAAATTGTCCTGTTTTAACTTTCCTGTAGACTTTGCAGCCAATATAGTTAACATTTTTCAAGTCTAATCTTGATAAAGGGTGATCTGTCTGTTTAGCAACTAAAACAGAAAGAGCTTATGTATTTTTTTAAAAAGATTTATATATTTAATTTCATTAAGGAAACACAAAAACAAAATTAAATTGTCACAAAACCCCACGATAATTGTTATCTCAATTTGAAATATAATTCACATAACTTTAAACAGGAAACGTTTTAGCATACAAATACCTTGGCAAGAATTCTAATTTCATCTAATAGTTTTATAGATAGGGCTTTTGGGTATTAGGTTCGGAGTCATTCAAGAATTCACGCAACGCAGTGAGTCAAAGTTTAAGTATAAAGTTTAAGATTTATTAGAGGAAGAAAACAGGTGGGAGCCAGCATAAAGAAAGAAAATGGCTTCGAGTCTCATTCTGGGAGCCACATTTTTTAAGGAAAAAAACCCACATTGGGAATGGTGTCTGTTGAGCGGTGTTCTGTGCCTTGACTGGGTGAGTGTCTATCAATTTCTGAGCTGATTGGTTGCTAGGATTCTGACGTACTATTCTTCTTTGAAATGCAGCTGTGTTATCTACCTAGAGAGGGCAGGCCTTTCTGCATGCTTGTGATTGTTCATCTTACGGACATATCTGATCTTGCTTCATCCGCCTTTTGGGTGTTGAGGCACCACCGTGGCTGGAACAGCCTTGAACAGCCTTCATCCTTTAGTTTATGGCACATCTGGTTTCTATGAGTTAAAGCTGCAGGGTCCCTAGGTCAGAAATTCCTCCTCTATGCTAGATTCTTTTTCTAGGATCTGACATTGGGTTACAGGTATAGTTACCATTTTCTGTCCAAAATTTTAATAAAAAGTAGTATTGTTAAGTGGAACATTATCATTTTATATCAGTAGTATAGAATTCTATTAAGAAAACAGAACGGTTATTGAACACTAAGTATTACATCCAGGCATTATGTATTACACTTAAGGAATGGATATTAAATAATCTTGGAGTAGATCATGGAAGAAAGCCTAAGTAAAGTTTGTAGTAAGTCAACTAAGGGGAAATTTGGAGAATCTTGTCTCAAGATGAGAGAAATTTATACTTGACATTTTCTTTCAATGAAAATATAAATCCAGCATGCCTCCACCTTGACTTTACTTAAATGTTTATAAAAAGCATTTAAGGCTCTGATTCTCAAGTTGGCTGAATACTGGATTCATCTGCATACTACCTCTGAAAATTTGGATTTAATTGGTATAAGGCATTACCTGGGCATGTGGATTGCTTTAAAGCTCTCCAGATGATTCTAATGAGCAACAAAGTTTGAACCGTCGGCTTAAAGGACTGCGTCACAATTATAGAGATCAGTCTTCGGCTGAAAAATTTCCCATGCCTTGATTTCACTGGATATATATATTTTTTAAGCCTCTGACAGGTACATCTCCCAAGACTAGAAAATAAATACCATAAGAAGAGGGATTTTCTGTTTTGTTCCTCAATGTCTCCCCATATCTGGAACAGTGAGATGCACATAGCAGTTGTTAAATAAATATCTTTTGAATGAATACATGATTGCTTTTTATGTCTCCATCTTCTAGTGGATACATGAACCTAACAATTCAAAAGATGTTTATTGAAAAAATGAAATTATTGAAGCAACTAGGATATATGTTTAAGGCAAAATGAAAATCTTATATTTATATACATATACACACAGATATGTATATGGTTTAAAAACACACATATGAATAGATCAAAATTAGAATATACAAAGGAGTGCAACATTTAGCAGTTGACAATTAATTCACTGAGTTTTCCAATTTTCTTCACATTCTTACTCTAAGAAACAAAGAAATAACCCTAAACAACTAGTACTTTAGCTAATATCCATAAGCACCTGTGCAGATAAGTTCTCTTCTTTTAGAAACAGAATTACAGCTTAAACTTAAAAAATATATGTCAGTTTTAAAATTCAAGTAAATAAAATTCTGGCTCACATCATGGTAGCTTTTCCAAATAGTTGTGTGAAAGAGAGAAGATTGTTTCTGGTTAAATATTTGGTATCACTGTTCTCACTATTATTTGCTCTTAGTTGAGATCCAATAGTTTGTTAGCAGTCTCACACTGAAAATGTGTTTATTAAACTATTTTGGCACCTTGTTACATATAGTTTGTTTATTTAGGAAAGCCTTCCTTTTTATAGTAGCTTCCTTTTTGTTGTATTCTCAGGAATGGTGTACTTATCAAAGTTCCACAAGTATTACATAATTTTTAATTTAGTTACTATCTTAGACTATGGAAATTTGGTTTTCTTAAAATCAGCATTGCCTGCCTGATTGTAGGTTTGTCACAAAAAAAGTGCTACTTCACTCTCTGTGGTTGAAAATCTTTTCTGGTATATCAAAGGATATTCCTTCTGAAACTGTTTAAGTTTTTCCTTTTCTCCTTTAGAGGCAAACTCCTATTTTTAAAAATATTCTCTAAAAGTTCTGCAGTTGCTACTCGAGAGGTAGAAACTTTCTGTTCATCAAACTCCTGAGCACTAATCTGCTTACAGTATGAGTAAGTTGGCAAAGCAGTAAGCGGTTCATCTGCAGGAGTTTTAGTATGAGCCTTTCTTGAATAGTCAAGATGTTTCTCAACTGCGATTTGTAAGTAAGAAGGCACTAGAAGAATTTCCTGATGATGATCCATTAAGAAAAAAATTAATCTTGCAGCAAGAAGCTCATCAAGATCCACTTCTATGGCAAACACTGAGAAAAAGTGTGTATCATCAGTGAGCTTGTACCCATCGCATCATGAAGCTGGGGCATATCAACATTTTTACCCATATGTGAAATCGTGCGCATTAAAAGCTGAAGCTTTCTACAAATTGGTGGGGGAAGCAACAAGCAATATAATTGTAGCATGCTGACGGCAACCCTCTCTAAATGAGGCTGCAACAAACTTTGTGTGCCGGTGAACAGAGAAGCTGGAGGAAAAGAATTTTCTGAAAGTTCTATTGTACTTTTGCTGTCTTTTCTTGATTGTGGCACTAGACTGTCCAGGTTCACATTCCATAGCTGTTTGCACAGTTGTGCTGCCTTGTCCAAAATGATTGATATGATTTGTTTTCATGGTAATTTCAGCCACTGAATATTGATACAGCTATTCTCTCTTGTGTTACTTCTTAAAAGCAAACCCTGACCTCTACAAAGCTGCTTTGGCTTGCATTCCCCACTATACAACTCCTCATGGTGTTGAACAGTCTGCAGAGGTTCTTGTAAAACCAATACAGGGTGGCTTTTCAATATTTTCCTCTGTATGAAGATTCAATAGAGATCCTTGTTTGGGATTAGACTCTAAAAATTGTTTATTAGTTTGTTCTATGCTCAGAACAGATTGATGGAAGACCCTGGAGACCTCTTCACCTGAAATCCGTAGTACATACACAATTCCTTCCAGAAAATAGCACCTTGGTTTGATGTTAGAAGGTAGAACACGCATACTACTTAAGCCTATTAAGTTAAGACAACTTCCTCCCATTCCGTCATTAGCACTTGCTCTTTTGTTCTTAAATTAGCTAGTTGCAATTTCCTAGCACATCTTTCTTGAAATCTTTGTTATCTACAGTCTCTCAGCAGATCCTGATTCTGCTTTATGTTTGTATTTTTGAAGCAGACTGAGAAGACACTTATTTGATTTGAAGGAATTCAAAATGTTTAGGTGAAGGAACTTTGAAGACCGTGGATCATCTTGAATTTTATGTATCCCACTGGGTCTACCTGAAATTGTGACATAATCTGCAATTGTTCTGAATACATATCGTTCAAATCAAACATAAGTAGGGTTATTCACATCATTACTTCTTGGTCACTTTGCTAGGCATCTCATGGCGGATAATACCTAGTAAGGGAGGTCATCTGATTTGTCTTATAGTATAACTATTCCATATTTGCTTGTATTGGTCATGTATATTATATAATTGAGAAAAACTTGTCTTGGATTTATGACTTCTTCCAGAGATGGCACATCTAAAATCGTTTGCAGGTAGATCAGAATAATATATCTCCAAACTTCTTCAACATCTCTCTGGCTTATTTCTCTATTTTCAACTGAGTTTTCTTGCTTTTCATCAATTGATTCACACTTTATTTTCTCTGCATTTTCCTGAAAGAAATGTAATCCGTGCTTTTTAGGAGTTCTACGAGATAGGTTTCACAATTTAAAAAATATTGCCTTTATCTTTAGATAGATTCTCTGTGCTATTTTTTTCTCAATTCTGGATGCTTTCATGGAAGAGTTTTAAGTGGAGAAGTGGTAGGAAATCTGTATAGGTGATTGTTGTCATCAAGATTTTCTGATCCCCAGCTACCTTTGCTATTTCTTCAATTACATGATTCTTAAGAAATTTTCTCAACAGGTTATGAAGCCAATCCACTGCTTCACCTGCTGTGAAACAACTGCCATATTTTTAGAGGTGCTGCCTGTGTTTCCTCAGAAGCATCCCTGCCTGAAAAGATACGGTAACTTCATTCCACAACTTGGTGGCCCGAGAAGGCCCAGGAGGCACCCACTGATTCTCCGTTCCGCCCACCAGGCCCAGGGCTCGGTCAGCGCCCTGGGCCATCCATAGCGGCAGAAGGTGACCTCACATATGGTGTTGAACGTACTCAGCCTGCAAACTGTGAAATTACTCCATTTTTGTTAAAAGTTTAGTTTTGGGACATTCCCAACAAATGCATGTCAAAGCTGGGGACAGTGATGAAGTTAAAAGGATGATGCCCACAGATCTTATTACAGAGTATAAGATGTCTTTAATGCAAAGTTTATGGAAAATTCACAGGGTGATAATGGTACAACCTAGTAGAGGTACTGGGTTTCTAAGTTCCTTGGACCTCTCCACTGGGTTGAATTGCTGCAGCTGCTAAGTCCCAACCAGAGGGAGGGGTCTGCCCTTTCCCCCTCCTGATTCAAAGGAGTTTTTATATTCTTAAGGCCCCTTCCTGGAGGAAAGACTTAGGTTATATGCCTGCTTACAGTATGCCCTTTTCATGAGTCTCCAATGTGTTAATGTGAAAACAATACAGCACTGTCCCGAATATTGTCATTACTTTATGCTTATCTGTCTGGTAACCAGCACAAACCAACCCAAAACATTCCTGACAGTTTACTTAGAGATAAAGAAATAAAAGGTGAGTCTCCCAGGTGTCTGGGGCTTAAATCAGAAGTAGACTTCAGACCTGAGATCCATTTTTGCATAAACTATTTCAAAGGTACGAAGGTAAAACTTTGCTTTAATATTTGTTTCTGTCAGACAAGTTCAAGTTTGATTTGTTCCAAATCTTTTTTATTTTTTTCCTTTTAAATCAGTGTTATTGACATAAAACATACATAAAATAAAATGCATATATTTTAAGTGTACAATTCAATGAGTTTTGAGAAATGTAACCATCACCACAAATATTCATCACCCGGCAAATTCCCTTGTGCCCTTTACAGTCATCGCCAAACCCCAACCCCCAACCCCCAGACCCAGGAAAACATAGATCTGCTTTCAATTAATATATTTTAGTTGTGCCTGTTTTAGAATTTCATATAAATGGAATTATACGGTGTATACTCTTTTATCTCTGGCTTCTTAACGCTCAGTATAACGTTTCTGAGATTCATCCAGGTAGATGCATGGTCAGCATTTCCTTTTTAATGCTGAGTAGCATTCTGCAGTTTGGTTCAACCACACTTTGTTTATCCATTCACCTGTTGCTGGGCATTTGGGTTGTTTCTGGGTTTTGTCTATTTATGAATAAAGTTGCTATGAACATTTGTGTACAAGCCTTTCGGGAAACACGTTTCTTTTCTCTTGGGTAAATACCTGGAAATGAAATTGCTAGGTTATGTAATAAATACACGCTTAACTTAAGGGGTTGGCAAAATCTTCTTGTCAGGGCCAGAAAGTAAATATTTTAGGCTTTGCAGGCCATAAAGTCTCTGTTGCAACAACTAAGTTTTGCTATCATAGTGTGAAAGCGGCCATAAAAAATACATAATTGAATTTGAGTGGCTGTGTTCCAATAAAATTTTATTTACAAAAACAGGCAATAGGTCAGATTTGGCCCCAGGCCATAGTTTGCCAAACCCTGGCTTAAATCAGTATTGCAAAGATTCACTCCTATGTCTTCTTATAGCTGTAGCTTTTATGTTTAGATCTAGATTAATATTGAATTAATTTCTGTTTATGGTGTGAAGGTAGGGTCAAAGTTCACTTTTGTTCACATTGTTTTTCTAGTTGTTTCAGTATCATTTGTTGAAAAGACTATTTATTCTTTCACCCCTTTGAACTACTCTGGTACCTTTATCAAAAAAGCAATTGACCAAATATGTATGTTTCTATTTCTGGATTCTCTATTTGTTTCTATAGATCTGTATATCAGGCCTCATGCCAATATCATATGGTCTTGATTACTGCGGATTTATAACAGGTCTTGAGATCAGAGAGTATAAATCCTCCAACTTTGTTCTTTTTCAAAATTGTTTTGGCTATTCTAGTCCTTCTTATTTCTATATAAATTATAAATTTTATAAATTGTCACTTTATTAAAAAACAACCCTGCCAAAATTTTTATTTTGATTGTATTAAATCTGTAGACAAATGTAGAACAAATTTACATCTTAGGTATATTGAATCTCCTAGTACATGAAGAGTTAATACTCTTACATGTTATTTATTGTGTATTCACTGTACATACGTATAATTTTTATTAATCATCTGAGTGCTGAGTATTTTGTTCTTTTAATTTTTTTTTTACTTTTCTATGTCAAAAAATTATTTCTAAAATATTGAGCTCTACCAAAAACAGTTGCTAATTTTGGTCATGCAACAGCTCAATTTAATTTGAATGATTCAGAGACAAGAAACTATATTAGAAAAAGAGAAGATAATTATTTCTCTTTCTAAAGAAAATAGAAGATTCATTACCAAAAGATAAAATTATTTGATGTGTGACCTGAGCAACTAAACTTTTAAAAAGTAATTGAAAAAGGAGACTGGGGAACTGCATATTCATCTACATCATGAAAGCAATTTCATCAAAATAACTCTTTTTTGTACACTGTTAAGTAATGATCTATTTTCTCTTTTTCAAACAAACAAACCAAAATATGTATTTCTTAGCTCTCTTCACCAAAAAAGCCAAGAAATGATGGCCAATTTAATGGAATTGGATTCTCCCCTTATACAGATTGTGGTCTCTGTATATTATTCACACTCTAAGAAACCAGGACTCCTTATAGGAAAAGCTGATTCCAGGTCTGAGGCAAGTTTATTTGGAAAATCCCACACTCAAGAAGAGAATTAGTTTCCACCTCTTAAAGGAAGGAGTATCCAAGAATTTGTGGACATATTTTAAAACCACTGTGAATCCATTAAAGGATTTTTGAATTTTTAAAAAAGTACCCAATTATTATACGTATACATCCTTATGAAACGCAAACCATATAGAAGCCTAGTCTACACAATAAACATTGAAATGCCCTCTTCACAACTAAACTTACCCTCACCTCTACTCCAGCCCCTAGCACGACTAAAGATTTTTTGCCTAAATATTTACACACACACAGAGGTAGACACAGATGTACATATATATGTGCATACATGAATGTAGAATTTTGATTATTATATAAACAGGATCATTCTACAATCCTATTTCTCAATCAAGGCATGATATGTCTTGAAGCTCTTTCCACGTCAGCATAGAGTGAGCTCATTCTTTTTAACAACTGCATCATATTTCACTGCATTGATGTATACTAATTTATTTAACCAATTTTCTACTGGAAGCATAGGATGATGTACTTCCACACCTGTTTTGTTTTTTTTTTTTTGCTATTAGAGACTTTGTTTCACTGAATAACTTTTCAGTCTTACCCTCCTAGTTTTGTAAGTTAAAAACTTAGAATTGAAAGAAGTGCCAAGTTAAAGGGTATGTGTATATTAAATTTTGATAATAATTGACAAATGGTGGGTACAGGGGAAAGTTGTTCTAAAAGGGAAGTTGTTCCAGGAAGAAAGACAGACTTTTATCAGTTAGGATATTTTTCAAATAACAGAAAACATCCCGAAGTTGTTCAGGGGAAAGGAGGGAATATTTATTAAAAGAATGAGGAATACAGCCAGGCTTTGGTGTCACCTGACACATGGAATTGAAAAGCCATCAGGATTCTCTCTGCCTCTCATCTCCCCTTCTCTCTAGACCAATTTTCTGTACCTCTCCATCCATACAGGAGGCTAGAAAATGACTATCCTAAAGCCTCCATATTTACATCCCTGTCCAAGAGACCAACCTAGACTCCTTGGCTCTATCCTCGTTCCAGATTCCAAGAAGAGAGACCCTCCTTTGCTCAGCAGGGCTTGACGAGTGGAATGTCAGTTGGCTTCACTCTACCAGATCTTGATACCAGAAGAGGGAAATGGTAGAATAAGGTGCCCCAGCTGGCTGATAGGAAGTGCCCACCAACTGCTGGGAAGATTTACTGGCCTGTTTATATAATGTGAAAAAATCTTCTCTCGACTTCCATCCATACCCCCCAAACTTTTAAATTGAACATCTTGCTGTTCCTAGGCCTTTTAGATGTAAAGGGTTTGCTGCATATGTGTTGCTGACAGGACGGCGAAGGAATGAGACACAGACAAAATGTAAAGTTAAGGGAGCAGGGGACTCAGAGCCTAGTTGACAAAGAGTGTCTCCGCTTGCTCCACATCATATTTATTAGCTTTATTTTATCACAAGAAATAGGGGAGTTAGTAACAGGCCATAGAAGGCAAGATAAAGAAGTTAGTAAGATAGGGAAGTCAGGGACAGGCCATTTGAGACTTGCACACTTCTTGCATCAACAATGCGGGTGCTGCCCTGGACAGTGTTCCATCCGGGCAGGGCTTAGTGTATGTCAAGGACGCATTCCAAGCTCAGGCCATTTTCCCACATTTCCCTCTTTTTGTTTTTGTAAGAAGAAGAAGAAAACTGAGTTTTCTTTTGCATTGCCAATGTTTATATCTTGTCACATATCTGAAGGAACAATCTAGGTACAGGACAATAGTAAACATCATCATGGTCCCAAGACACACATCTTTACGAAGTGTGCCTGCACAGCATTCCACACAGGCATGTGGCTTAGCATTCCAAGCCACCACCTCAGATATGGCCTAAGCAACATGGAAGACTTGGTTCCCCACACATATGATAAAAAGAGAGTTAGAATACCGCACATCTTGTAAATGCCCATTTGTTTTTAAAAATCATAGAAAACAAATGTTTTCTGGAAATAACTTTTTGAGAAATCATTAGGCCACTTCTATAAGTGACACCAGGAGCAACAAACATCCATGTTTGTTCAGAGGGTTAAAGGACATGCAGCAGAAGGTGTTGAGACGGAAGAGAAGATTCAAGACCAGACTAATTATAAGACATTCTCATATTATAGCCATTGTTCTGTGCGTGCATTTTATTACTCACTAGTTCATATATAGTTGACAATGCTGAGTATTTTTTTGAAATGTTGTGTCCCACTGAACCAATAAGACTAGCCCCAAAAGATGAAATAGGGGAAGACCCAACTGGGACTGCTCTAAACTCCCCTACAATGGGGGCAATTGGGATTTCAAAGAAAAAGACACTGACATCCAGGGTGATCACTCTAAAAGCATTTATTTGGGGAACTTGTGTACAGAGAGCTGCAGTTGTCTCATGACGGACAGTGAGACAGCAAGTTCACTTGAGTATAACAGTACCTAAGGCAGCTGCTCTACAGATTATATATGGCTAAGAAGGTGGCTTAGTGCCAAGGGCTTACATGTATGTACTGGGAAGACATCTTGGTATGCACACTTTTTTTCAAAATAAAAGGTGCTCATGGCAGGCTGTGCTTAAGGTTATAGCAGCCCAAGTTCAGCATGCTTCCGGGTGATACGAGAAGGGATGTCCGAGGAGGACAGCAGAGGCAAGTTCAATCCTGAGTCAAGTAGGAGATGCAATATGTATTGCACATGAAATATCTGGTCTTTCTAGATGTTCCAAAATGCCTAAAAGTAGAGGTAGTGATATAAAACATTTTGAAAATTTCTTTTTGTTAAGATTCATATGAAATATTGTTTCTTGGGTTTTCATTTTTGTTTTTTTTTTTTTTTTTTAATGAACCAACCTCTATAAACAGTACACATTGTGTTTGTGCACCAGTTCAGGGGAGGAGAGAGCAGAAAGAAGTGAAAATGGTTTTATGCCAGTGTTTATAGTGAGACAAGACTAACTGTTATCTGTTATGCTTGTGCATTTACAACATATAGTCTTTCTAGATGTTTAAGAAGTTGCCAGTATATGACAGGAGTTGAGTTAGTAAACCAGTAAAATTCCTAGGGAAGTGTTAAAATTCCTAGGGAAGTGTTAAAATTCCTAGGAAAGTTTGCCTTCTGAAAATTTGAACATTATAGCCCACTGGGTTGGTGGAGGAGGGAGAGAAGAAAGTGTTCTAGGCCAGTTCATAGAAAGCACTTCCAGATTATAACTGTTTTTACACTTGTGCAGTTTACTCAAGACTGCTTATAGCAGGCAAACCAAATCCTTACTTGAACCATCTAGTCTAGATGTTTAGAAGTGTCCAATGTATGTTAAAAGTAAAGATAGTAAAATATCACTTTGTAAATATCTTTTGGCTAAAATTTGTAGGAAATATTGTTTTTGGAAGTGGAATTAAGCCGCCTCCATGAGCAGAATACTACTGTCTACATTAGTTCAATGGTTTGGAAGAGGTGGGAGGGATGGAATTGTGCCAGGAAATATGCTCGAGTGTTTGCATATACTTGGACAGTTTCAGACAAAACCATTTTTCTGTATGCTATGTACATTTTGTTTTGCTGTGTGTATAGTGTATAATGGACAAATGAGTCCTAATTTGGCAATATCTTGAAGATGAGACCACCCAAATCTGGATTTGTTGCTTGGTGCGGCTTAATGTACAGACACACCGGAAGCGGCTGTGAAACAAAGGAAGGATTTATTTATGCCTGCAGAGGACAAGGGACTTGGTCTGTCTCAAATCTGCCCCTCTGAAGTGGTTTTTCTTGTGGCTTTTATACAAGTTGGAGACAAAGAAAATTAATCATCTTGGGTAGCATGTAACATTTAGCAGGAGTCTGGAGAACTTCTTTAGTTTCTTATCTCAGTTATTTACTACATTCTTTAGGATTACATTCTTTAAGACACATGGGGGCATGGTACTTCCAAGTCAAGGGCGGTAAGGATGAGAGAACACAAACAATAGTGATTAATGTATAGTTTAACTAGTGCTTTTGTGACTAAGTGCACATTCTATGTTTTGCTTCTCTGTGAGACTAAATTTTAAGTACAAAATTTGCTTACAGTTTCAGAGCTACATTTAAAATTCTAACACTACAGTCTAGTCTGTAGATATTAAAGGATTGCTAGTGTATGACAAAGTAGAGTTCAGAAAATTAACACAGGTTGTGTACTTTGTGTTGAAATTCATAAGAACATGTGTCTTTTGTAAATGACTTCTGGATGTGAATTTGTTCAACCAACTCTTAAGCATTACCCATGCCTATATTTGTCTACTGGATTGGTAGTGGAGAGGAGAAAGTAGGAGGGAAGGGTTCAAGGCCAAAATAGTCATATTTAAAATATACCTTGGACTATAATCATTGTTATGCACATGCAGTTTTATTTAACAGTACTGTGTATATAGTGGACAAGAAAGTTCTTATTTGAAATACCTAGTCTTTCTGGATGCTTAGAAGTGCTTGATGTATTTAAAAGCAGATTTCACAGAATAACACTTTGTAAATAGCTTTTAAAAATTGATGAGATAGATTATCTTTGCAAATGGAATTGTTAAACCACCTCTGTGATTCAATCACTCTCTGTACTTGTTCATTGGTTGAAGGAGATAGGAAGGAAGACATTACAGAAAGTGTTTTGCTAGCATGAGTCATGGCTGCTATTGACCTATTGATAAATTTAATTAGACATTGTAAGAGGCAAGGAGCAAAAAGAAAAATTAATATAAGAATAATTAATGGCCCAATAAGGGGAAGTAGAATAGCTCACAGAGGCGTGGAAAAGAATGGAAGAAAATTTGACAAAAAGGTTTATAACCAAGAGTTGTCTGCATTTGCTAGGCTATTTTTTATTATGTTTACATTTTGTTTAAGTACTTGTAAGCTTTGGTCTACTTGCCCGGTATTATTGACGTAAAAGCAACAGGTTTCATTTATTATTGCACAAGCTCCTCCTGCTGTTGCAGTTAGGATGTCCAGTGCTCTTCTATTTTGTACGACTACTTTAGCTAAACTGTTTAAGGATTGTTCTTGTTTCTCCAATGCTTCGATGGCAGCATTCCATGTTTGTTGTAGCATTTGAGGTATATTTAGAATAGAAGCTTCTAGCATAGGAGTACCAACGAACCAAAAAAGACCACGATATATGGTGTGACCTAGCCCTGGGTTTTCTAAAATTGGATTAAGGTGTCCTCTATCCAGGTTTAGTGTTTGAGTTTGTGCTTTAAGGAGGTCCAATTCCCTATGCTTTCTGGTCTTTTTAAAACCTATTTCAAGGAAGGATCCTAGATTAGGAATTTGTCCTGACGATGCCATTTCAGCAGGGGCTAAAACTTGAGCGTTGGGTACTAGTGTGGTAACAGTACAGGTTCCTGTCCACTTTCTGGGAGTAGCAAGTATGCTGTGTCTCCATATAGGAAGTAATACCCGGTACCTATGGGAGAGAGAGCTGTTGAAGATCCTTGAAGGCGGATGTAACGAGAGTTAGTAGGGAAAAAGACAGTTTGGGGACTTAAGTTTTCATTTCCATTAAACTGTTCATCTATGCGTAGAAGAAAAAAGTGAGGTTTGCAGGGGTTTTGCTGACTGATTTGACTTTGGCATATATTGCGAAAGAAGAGTTGAAGGAAATTATTTCTTTTTGGTATTTTGGAGAATGAGGTATTGGGAGTTTGGGTTAAGGTTGTCTGGGTACAGAAATTTTTGTTTTTAAGGTCCTTGCTGCGGCAGCGACGAAGGTGTTGGGGTTTATGGATATTGAAGTGGGCCCCCTCCCCTTAATCTGTAACAAGAGAGTCCCCTTCCCCCTCAACCGGCAACGACTGCAAAGTAAACATTAAGCCCTGAGAAGAAGGGAGTGAAACTGTACCGTTTTAGGGAGTGAGACTTGCGGATGTACACATTAGCCAAGCGTAACCGTTTCAACAATTAACCATTGCGCTGACCTTGAGAAAATTTCTCAACCTTCTTAAAGATCTTAAGCAACCATTAATTAACCGCCAACTCTGCTTCTGTCAAAATAGCTTGCTTGCATTTTCAGGATGTGGTTTCTGCCTATATAAGTCTCAAGCACACTCAGGTCGGGGCTGCTCACTGAATCCCCTGTGAGGAGTGACTGTGGGCAGTCACCGGCGGCTAATAAAGGCTCTTTAAATTCTGTTTGGCTGTCTCATACTTTAACTCGCGGGCACCGTAACAGATATTATTTATTATTTGGAATAGGGTTTGGGGAGATTGGTTAGGGGTATGGGTTAAGCATAAACATTCTTTTGATATGGAACTAGGCTTTTTTAAGTTCCATATAAATTCTTCACTTGCATTTTTGATAGCATGATTCTTTGTTACATTAAAGAGTTGCCCTGTGCAAGTTCCTAGGCCAAAAAGTGAGGTGTTATTTAAGGAACTATTGAATATAATTATATCTTCGATGTATTGACTTGTAGCATTTTGTACATTAGATCCCCATAATAAGAGGCTAGTATGATTGGCATATGTAATATGGTTATTTGGGTTGTTAGGTTCCCATTTAAACAGAGTTGAGTTAAAAGTTAAAGTATGATTACAGAGAGAAGTGTTAAGATGTCCTAATGCAAGGACTTTAGGGTCTGAGGAAATGTGAGAGAAGCATAGATAAGGTTTGCCTTCTAGCTTAGGTACAGTTTCAGTGGGGCCAGGATCTCTCTGCTTGGGTTTTTGGTGTAAAGATTTATTAGATGGAGATTGATTGTTATAATATTGTAGCTTATATGAAGGCTGATTACCTGAGTAAAATAGGTTATAGCCATAATATAGAGGAGTTATGATGAGTAGTGTTTCTGGGCTTACTGAAAAGGCAGAGATAGAGAGAGAGGTAGAGTGTATAGAGTCTGGGCATATTCAGCAATTGGTTTTATTAATGGTTGTAGCAATGCTTTGAATGACGGGTGCAAATGGATGTTGAAGTTGAGAAGATAGTTGTGTTGTTTGTTAGGAACGCTACAAGTTGGAAAAGCCACATGGTGGAACAGCATTAGTTATGCAAAAGATCAGCTATTAGGAAGATAAGAATGAAAGAGTATAGGGTGATCTGGTCAGGGGTGTACTCTTGTAGGTCTCCTTGTAACCAGAGATCAGTAATGAACTCTAAAAGAGTGTTTAGGGTGAAAGGGCTTTTGAATAATGACCAGGCTAGATTGTCAGAGACTATTTGCAAAAAGGTGAGAGCAGACGAAAAATTAGGCATGGGGTACTAGGGCTGGGTGCCACCAAATTAGGGTATAATTAGTGCTGGGAAAGTAGTTAAGGTGGATTTCTTCTAGTAGGGCTATAATTACTATATGAAGAAGGAATATAAGCACGAAAATAAAAAATGCCAGACTGCAGATACGGCAGGCTAAAGTACTCATCCTATGCTGGGGTTGATTTTGGTGATTTCAAGCTTGAGCGTTCCAGCAGGCGTTCAGGAATAACACTGGTCGTGGTCCCTGGTTGGGCTGATTGCAATCTTAGGATTTCCGCTTTCAGGATTTGTTTCAGCAATTTGTTGAATTAGTTTAAGCCTGGAGAGGTGAACCCAAAACGTTAAGCCTGACAATTTAGCTGCCATTGGGGTGGTGAGTAATACTAAGTATGATCCCGTCCAAGAGGGGGTTAAGGACTTTGGATGTAGACTTTTTAGATATACATAGTCACCTGGAGATATGCGGGGATTAATGGGATCTTGGGTAACCTGGGGAAGATTGGTATTTGCATAATACCAATAATTCCTGAGAGTTGCACGAATTTGGGTTAAGATGGGAAGGTAGTACCTGTAGGAGGAGACTGGGGGTGGGGGTTGCCAAGCACTAAAGGCGTTCCATACATAATCTCAAAAGGGCTTAGCATGTGGGGCTTACATGGGACACTGCAAATTTTGAGTCGTGCAATTGGTAAAAGTTTAAGCCAAGGTAATTGAGTTTGAGTCCTTAACTTGGTTAGGTGCATTTTAATTATGCCATTCATTCGTTCTACCTTGCCCGATGATTGAGGTCGATATGGGGTATGTAGTTGCCAATGTATACCATAGGCTTGAGACACTTGTTGCATAATTTGAGAAATAAAGGCTGGGCCATTGTCTGATTGTATGGACATAGGGAGACCAAATCTAGGAATTATACTTTGTAATAAAACCATAGTTACTTCAGAAGCTTTTTCTGAGGTGGTGGGGAAGGCTTCAACCCATCCTGAAAAAGTATCTACTAAGACCAAAAGGTATTTAAACTTTTTAATGGGTGGAAGGTTGGTAAAGTCAATTTGCCAATCTTGTCCGGGGATCTGTCCCCTTGTCTGGTGAAAAGGATAAGGGGCTGGTTTGAGGTTGCCTTGAGGGGTGGAGCGCTGACAGATGGTGCATGTTTTTGTAATGTGCTGGAGCTCTGAGTAAAGGTTAGGATGATTTAAGGTTTGGGATAAAAGAGAGGTTAATGGCTTAGCACCAATAAGGAACTGGTTATGCAGTTCAGTTAAAATTTTTTGTGCGTGGTGTTGTGGTAAGACGACTTTATTGTTTATGTAAAACCATCTCTCATTAAGGGTGGTGCCAAGCTGTGCTAAATCTGTTTGCTCTATGGTGGAATAAGCCGGCGCTGGGGTAGGCATCACTAGAAGCTGATTAGAGGTTTGGGCTTGTCTTTTTGCTTCTCTATCTGCTTTGTTGTTACCTATTGAAATGGGGTCTTTCCCACCCTGCTGACCCTTACAGTGAATAACTGCCACCTGGGTGGGGATTCGTGCTGCCTTGAGGAGTTTAAGAATAAGAGTTTTATTAATAACTGGAGAATTTTTAGTAGTAAGATATCCTCTCTCTTTCCTTTTAGCTAAGTGTGAATGGATAATATGGAAAGTGTATTTAGAATCTGTATAAATGTTAGTGGGGGCACCTGCTGCAAATTTGAGAGCTCGAATGAGGGCTATAAGTTCTGCTTGCTGGGTGGTGGTGCCGGGGTTAGAGGTCCAGACTCAATTACTTCTTGTGCAGATACTATGGCATATCCAGCTTGTTTAAAAGAATCTTTTAAAAGCACGGCCATCAATAAACCAGGTGTTGACTGGTGTAGGTAGAGCAGAATCTTTTATGTTGGAAAAGGGGTAGAGAAAATGATCTATAGTTTCTGCACAGTCATGTTTAAGTTTTTGGTGCTTTGAGGGTGTGAGGAATTTTGCTGGGTTAGGAATAGTAGGTGAATAGGATATTGTAACTTGGGGATTATAAAGGAGCTGTGCATGTAAAGATTGAATACGGGAGAGAGAGGCACTAGAGATAGCTTGGGAGGTTAAGAGAGAAGGGAGGTTATGAGAAGAAAGAATAGACAATTGAACGTAAGGCACGAGTTTAAGAGATTCCTGTATGAGAAGTGCTGCAGAGGCTAAAACCTTAAGACAGAGTGGCCATCCTAGAAAAGGAGGATCTAAGGCTTCGGGGAAATAAACAATTACATGAGCATTTGGCCCACTTGTTTGGGTTAGTACTCCAAGAGCAAAACCGTCCTTTGTATCTACATACAGTGTAAAAGGCTTGTTAGGGTTAGGAAGGGTTAAGGTGGTGGCTTGTGTGAGAGCTGTTCTGAGCTGTTTAAATAGTGTTTGATAGTTGAAGGATTGTCTAGTGGGTCTTGTAGGCTTTCTGCAGTAGCTTGATATAGGTGTTTAGTTATAAGTCCAAAATTCGGGATCCAGTTTCGGAAGAAATTGGCTAAACCGAGGAAGGAAAGAAGTTCTTTGTTTGGTTTGGGGGAGGGGTACATTTAAAATTGTTTGCGCTGAGTGGTAATGCCCTTTTCGTTGGGGGAGAGGGAAAGTCCTAAGAAAGTGACTTGTGGCTTAGAAAATTGCCCTTTATCTTTGGAAACTTTATATCCCTTTTGTTGTAAATGGTTAAGGAGGATGACTGTGTTCTTGTGATAAGGCTTCAGATGGGCTGCATAGCAGGAGGTCGTCCACATACTGCAGCAGCTTACAGGGATGTAAATTTAGTGTTTGTAAGTCAGAGGCCAGGGCCTGGCCAAAGAGATGCGGGCTGTCCCTAAAGCCTTGGGGCAAGACTGTCCATGTTAATTGCTTAGAGGTTCTGGTAAGGGGGTCTGTCCAGGTAAAAGCAAACAGGTTTTGAGAGTTGGGGTGAAGTGGAACGGTAAAGAAAGCATCTTTAAGGTCTAAGACTGTATAGTGTGTAGTATTTGGGGGAATTTGAGAGAGTGTTGAATACAGATCAGGAACCACAGGAGTAATAGGTATTGTAGCTTCGTTAATTGTTCTAAAATCTTGGACCAGCCGGTAAGTGCCGTTTGGTTTTTTTACTGCTAAAATAGGCGTATTGGCTGGGGAGGCCGCTTCTCTAAGGAGCCCGGAGGCTAATAGTCTTTCAGTTACGAGTTTTAGGCCCATAAGGGCTTGGGGGGTGAGGGGATATTGCAGTTTATTTGGGTATTTTCCAGGTTCCTTAAGAGAAACTTGGATCGGCTTATGATGCTTAGCAAGAGGGGGTGGAAGTGTCCCATACTTGGGGGTCAGCTTTTTGCAGCCAGGATGGCAGAGTTACTTCCTCGGGGGAAGAGAGTGTTTCTTCTGCTGATAGGAGCAGGACGGCTTGAGGCAATTTATCAGCATACTTTATCTCCGATAATTGAATGGTTGCTTTAAGTTTTGTTAGAATATCTTGACCTAATAAAGGTGTGGGACAACTAGGAATTATTAGGAAGCTATGAGAGAAGTTATAATTTTCCATGCTGCAGGCTAAGGGTAACGTTTTGAGGGGGACTGAGCGTTGGCCTGTGATGCCTACAACTGAGATAGAGGAGGGAACGAGCTGCCCCGAGTGCTCAGGCAGGACTGAGTATGTCGCACCCGTGTCTAAAACAAAAGCAATGGGCTCACCTGCCACCTTTAAGGTTACCCTGGGTTCTGTGGCGGTGATGGTCACCGTTGGGGCAGTGCTGGAGCCCAGGCCCCGTCAGTTGTTTGCAGCCAGTCCAGGGAGATCACTTAGTTCCGGAGCTGGTGGTGCCTGTTGAGGAAGAGATGGTGCCTGACCCCCCGGTAGGAGGCCGAGGGACAGCCGGCCTTCCAGTGGCCTGTTTGATGGCACCGTGGTCAAGGGCCTGGCGGTGGGCCTCGCGGATTTGGAATTCTTTGCTGAGTGCATTGTTTGGCCCAGTGGCCTGTTTTGCCACAACGGAAGCACGGGCAGAGAGGCACTTTTTCACCCTCTAAATTTTTACTACCATGGTCATACCTGGGCTGCCTCAAGGCACTGGCAAGGAGCAAGTAACGGGCATCATCTCTTTCCTGCCTGACCTTTTCTTGAGCCATCTCCCTTTCTTCTTTCTCCCTTTCTTTTTGTTTTTCTTTTTCTTCTTGTCTATTGTTATATACTTTAAAGGCTGCTTTCATGAGCTCCTGCTGGAGTGCTTGAGTACCTTGTTCTATTTTTTGAAGTTTTTTACGAATATCTGGGGCTGATTGGGTAATAAAATGGGTATGGAGAAAAAGTGTTCCTTCTTGGGTGGAAGGATCAATGGTGGTATATTTTAGGATAGCCTCATTGAGGCAGTTTAAAAAGGCGGCAGGGTTTTCATTAGCTTCTTAGTCTCATTCCTTTAATAATGCAAGTAAGGAAATGTTGCATTTTTCTTTTGTTGAGGGGATTGATCTTGGTAGTTCCAATTTGGGTCTGCTGTGGGAACGGCATTTGTTCCTTGCAGGCCAGGGAGAGAAGCTGGGTTTTCTGCAAATAGTCTATCTGTGTGGGCTGTGGCTGCAACCCAAATACGATCTTTTTCTTCGGGAGTTGTGGTAGATGTTATAACTATATAAACATCTTGATAAGTTAAGTTGTAGGATTGGGTTAAATACTTAAATTCTTTTGTAAATTTGGCCGTATTGGTTGAGAAATACCCAAGCCATTTTTCGATTTGGCTTAAGTCTGAAAGGGAGAAGGGAACATGAACTTTTATTATGCTCTCGCATCCTGCTACTTCTCGTAGAGGAAACAGACCCTTTGCTGGGGGTTCTATTATAGGTGCTGGACCATGGGATCGAGTGAAAGGAGGTGAAGAGGGTTGGGGAGTTTGAGAAGAGTTTCTGAAAGGGGGACAAACTGTGGATGGTAGGGTGGGAGAGGACTTATTAGGGTCAGGGATAGGTTTAGGAGAGGGAGAAGGGAAAGGGAGGAGGTTGGAGAGGAATTTGAGGTTGGGGAGCACTCATTGGAGATGGAGGATGTTCTGGGAAGGGAAGAGGCTGAGGAAGAGGGAAGGGGAGCTGAGGGGGTTGGAGAAGGATGGGGAAGTGGAGTATAGTTGGGAGGGGGAAGGTCTGCAGGGTCAAAGGAACAGAAATTATTAAAGGCTCTTCAAGATCAGAGGGTGTTACAATTCTTTTTGGGGGGGCAGAGGATTTGGAAGGCTTCTCATAAAGGAGGAGGATTTGATGAGGGGCAACAGAGTGGCACAGAGACGGCCGAGATCGGAGAGTCCAGAAAGCTTGGGAATAAGGGGCTTCAGACCATTTGCCATTGCGCCGAATAAAATTATCAAGTTCAGTGAGAATTTGCCAATCAAAAGTGCCATTTTCTGGCCAACGTTTTTGTTGTTCTAAAAGATATTGCTGACAAATTGTATTACAGAAATGAATGAGGTGTTTTGCTTTTACCTCCCCTTCTAATTGAAATTTGTTGAGATTGCAGATCAAACATCTGAGGGGAGTAGATTTAGGAGGAAATTCAATTTTGGAGTTACTTAAAAGTGATTGGATATTACCCATGATAATTTAAGAAATTTTAAGAGTTTTATTATTTGTTAGGGAACTTTGCTTGTCAGAGGCTTATGGAGATTGCCCGTGAGAGGCCCATGGTCTCCCTGCTCCTTTAGAGGCTTATGGTCTCCCTGGATAAGGCTGACACAAATTGGGGCTATGCTCATCAGAGGCTTACGGAGATCACCCGTGAGAGACTCATGGTCCCCCTGCTCCTTTAGAGGCTTACGGAGGCCACCCAAAAGGTTGCTTAAGTGAGACTAACAGCTCAGATCCGCACAACCCATTGCAACAACAAAGCAGGCGTCCCCGGTTTGTCATTTGGGGTCAGGAAATTGCATGCAGCCTTCTCACCCAAGGCATCCCCCCAGTTACTTTGACTGCCGCAGTGGGGAAAGATGCTCACGGAGCATCGGAGAGTTTTGACTGAGCGCTCAGGTTTTCCTAGGCTTATGAAGCTGGGTGCCGCCTTAAAATGGGTGAAGGCGCTGCACTGGGGTGGGCCGGGGTGTCCACAGGATACCGAACAAGACTCCCGTGGGTGGATCTGGGCAGAAAGACCTCACTTAGCTACCTAGGGTCGAATTAGTTGTAGATGTTTGAGAGTCATGTGAGTGAGCCAGCGTCGCATCAAGGTGGTCTGAGTTGATGGACTCAAGCCGCTGAATGCATGGAAACCCGAATGACTGTAGATTGGGAAACGGAGTCGACTGGAAGGCTGCCCCGTTGCCCCGAGGGGCTGGGAAACTTAAACCTCAGTTGGTCCTCCAAATGGGGTTGACCAAGAGGCTGTCCCATTGCCCCTAAGGGGCCAGAGACTCAAGCCTCAGTCGAACCTCTGTCCTGGGCTTTTGGCACCAAATATTAGGTCCAGAGTCATTCAAGAATCCACACAATGCAGCGAGTCAAAGTATAGAGTTTATTAGAGGAAGAAAGTGTGTGGGAGCTGGCGGGAAAGAAAGAAAATGGCTCTGAGCGCCCTGCTGGGAGCTGCATTTTACAACAAAAAAGGAACCCATGTTGGGAAGGGTGCCTGCTGTGGTGTTCTGTCCCTCGATTGGGTAAGTGCCTATCAATTTTTGGGCTGATTGGTTGCTAGTGTTCTGACACATTATTCTTCTTAGAAAAGCAGCTGCATTATCTATCTAAGGAGAGCAGGCCTTTCTGGTTGTTCATCTTATGGATTTATCTGACCTTGCCTTACCCACCTTTTGGGGTTGAGGCACCACTGTGGCTGGAACAGCCTTGAACAGCCTTCCTTCTTTAGTTTATGGGGCACCTGTTTTCTGTGAGATAAGCTGCAGGGCCCCTGGGTCAGAAACTCCTTCTACATGTTAGTTTCTTCTTCTGGGATCTAACAACTTTTTTGTTTTGTTTTAAGATGGGAGCATGGGCAAGTATGCTTTTGGGGTTTTCCATATTTAGGAGCTCTTGTGTAATTGTTGGCCAACTTTCAGAAAAGTAAGAATCAGTGCAGTTTGTAAGCATTCTAAGTTTACAAAGAAATGCTTTGTCCTTTCTTTTGCATATGCTTGTGCTACTGAAGGCTAAATCCTCAAAAGAAAACTTAGCAAGGGGACTAATAATTCTTTAAAGTAAAATGGTGGTATTGCTTCTAATTCATATTTCATACATTGGGTCCAGAGGAAGTGTCGGCAAATAACGTATATCCTGGGCAGATAAGCTCATCTTAGTAGACAAGAGTTTTCTTTGGTCACAGTTGCCTATGAACCTGGGTTTCAAAACAAACAAAGTTCTGTGCCTTTGTTATCTTTCCCCAAGGTTAGCTGCATGGGAAGTTGTACCCAGAGAGACAAACACTAAGAAACAGTTAACTTTGTTGGCAGTCATGTGCGTGCACTCTTTTGGATCCGTGCCTTCTTTGTCTGTGCCCATGGTAAAACCCTGTCTTCTCCTCTGATCAGTGTGGACCATCATGGCAAGGAATTGCTGTCTCTCCTCCAAGGAGCAATTCTTGTCGCCGCCGAGGACGAGGACCCCATATGAGCTCCCAGTAAATGCTCTGTATTACTTGCTGAGCTAGACCTGTCCGAGTCATCCTTGGGTCTGTCACACCCCTGCAGTTTGCTGGAAGGCTGTCCGATACAAAGTCCCTCCCCTTACTTGGAACACAGTGTATACTTAATTCTTGACAATACTTTATTAGAAGTTTTATAACTTACACTCAGAATTTATAGTGCTAGAAGGCAATCAAGTGTTATACAAAGAATTGGTCAGAAGTCTCTTGGTCACACAAAGTCTCTTATTACAGGGAAATAAAAGAATGAAAAACTAACAAACAAGCAAACAATGGAATATATCAGTTTCTAGGTTCCAGAATATCAATAGAAAACACCACCAGCAGTTAGTAAAGATCTCAGATCTTAATATGGAAAAAGAGATCCTGTGCAAACACTAAAATTAACACCCAGGACTTGTTCTTTTGTACAGATGATTTTTCCTATCGTCTAGGATAAATAAAATACATGTAACATTCCAATGGCAGAATTTTCATGCCAAACGGTTCTTTACTGACATTGGTTGCTTTAATGTTACGAAGCGGGGAATTGGAAGACCCACACAATGGAAACAGTGGAAATGTTACTTAGCCAGGGCACACTGCCCAGCTGGCACAGAGGGCAATACTGTGACCTCAGATTTGGAGAAAAGAATGAGATTTATTGTGAGTTCAACTGGCAAAGAGACAGGAGGCAAGGCTCAACTCTGTCTCCCTATCTGAGAATGAAGGAAAGTTTTATGGGGATGGGACGTGGGAGGTGAGAACAGAAGTGGGGACATTGGACTTGGCATAGTCCAATTGATTAATTATAGAGTTGTCCATAAGTTGTCTGCAGTGGACTTTAGGCTGGATCATCCTTATTGAAGGATCTCTTGCATTTGATTTGCTTCCGATGTCTTCTTGTCCTCGTAATCTTGGTTCTGAGGGAGGTAATCTTTATTCCTGCTGTCTCAAATTTCTAAAGAACAGGATCTTTGTTTGTTGCATGCTCGAGTTATATAGCTTCCGGTCAAGCTCGCTGCGTGCAAAGTAATCTGCAAAGAACAGGTTAGGAGAACTGAAAGTCATGACAAACTGGTTTTAGCCTGCCTATGGTTTCAGAAATACTCCAACCTTCACACACTCCAGCTATCAAAGGTATTCTTTTATTTAATATAAAATAAGGATGTTTTCCTGTGGAGGCACAGAAGGTTCCCTGGCTCGATAAGTTGTACAGGGAGGCTTCCTCATGAAAGGTTATGAGAAGGCCAAGATGTTGTGTGCCTGAAGGCAGGCAATCCAGATAAGAACACTGGGTTCCTTCCTTGTTCCTGTTTCCCACCTAGTCCCAAAGAGATTGTTCTCTGAGATCAAAAACATCCAAATCATCACATTCTTGTGACTCAAGAAAAAATGCAGCCATGCTGAGAACCTGAAAACAGTCACATAGAAGAATAATCATGTATGCCACATAAACCTGTTGCTAATGGTAGAATAAAGTTTTTTTGTTTTTTTTTAATCTTGCATGAACATAAAGACGGAGTTGGCTCCCTTCTTTCACAATTGGTGCCCCGTGTGAACTGTTCCAATCCTGACCACAGTGTTTGGAAGCTGCGCAGTAAGTACAAGCAACTTGTTTCTCAGTGGTTCAGTGGTTTCAGCCACTCGACAATATGGATCAGTGTCTTACTGTTCCCCAGCACCAGTATGTCTTAACTTTACAACGGCTGCTGCAGACTAGCAGAGCTTCTGTTTCAGAAGATACTCTGCACTCCTTGTTGCATGATGTTGTTCAACACAACCCTTGGTTTTCTGAGGAAGGCACATTAGACCTAGACGTGTGGGAGCACATTGGACAAAATTCAATACGTCACTTTGAGCAGGGACAGAAAGTTTCCTCTAAAACATTTACTACATGGGCTCTTGTTCGCACTGCCCTAGCCCCTCTTCATATTGCTGAGACTGAGGTTTCTGAAACTGAGGTTCCTAAGGGAGAGACCGCTGCTGTCTCCGATGAGTACCTTCCGCCTCCCGAGCCCTTGGCTCCCCTACTGCCAGCTGGTAAAGGCGGTGGGGAAACAACTATAACCTGGCCCTCTCCTCCTTCTCCTTTATCGCCACCACCACCGCCTCCCCTTCCCGGAGGTGCCGCACCAGTTTTACAGCGTTGTCTGCGCGAAGCAGCATTAGCTGGTGATCTTGTTTGCCCCATTATGCTTAACCAGCAAAACCAAAGAGTATTTGAACCATTAACCTATCAGACTTACAAAGAACTCAGAAAAAGTGTCTGAGAAAACAGTGCCACAAGCCCATTTACTAAAGGGCTACTGTAAGCCTTGTCTGAAAACTTTGTCTTAACCCCCTGGGATTGGAATGCCTTAGCTCGCACCATCCTCGAGTCTGGTGCTTATTTGCTATGGCGCATGGGGTATGACAAGTGTTGCGTGGAACAGGTAGCTCATAATTGCTTAGCAGGGGTAAACATTGCCACAGAGCAGCTTCAAGGGCACAGCCAATATGAAGATATTAACCAACCCGTATGAACAAAAAGGCCTTTAGAGGTTAAACTTGATTTTCCTGAGATCAATCCAACTAAACCATGAGGGAGCAGCCCATAGACACTGGTACGAAATTTTCTAATGCCACCTGAGTCTTTTATGAGTAATTCCTGGAGGCAGGGTAAGTCCAATCCTGCGCTGCCGGAGGTGGCAGCCGCAAGGGCGTCAACTCCGGGTTGTTTGGGTTGGTAACTTGATCTACTGTTGGTCTCTGTTTGTGGTGGTTTGTCATTGAAGCTCCTGTGTTGAAGGGGCCCTGGAGCCGGCCCCGTCAGGAGTCTCCCGAGTCTAACAGGGCTCCATTGCGATCCCATTTGGAATTGCATTGATTAGCCCAATGGAACCCCTTTTTACAGCGGGGACAGGGCTTAGGGGGTCTGGAGACATTATTGGAGGGCCCCTTACTCTGGGAGGCTGTTGAAGATGTATTTTTTTGAGGGTATTGTTTTTGGAAGTGGCCTGGCTGGCCACATCGAAAACACACATTGGACACGGTTTTAGCGGGGGTGCGCATAGCAGCGGCAAAAACTCGTGCTTTGTGAGTTTCAGTACCCACCAGCTAGCATGCCTTGATAAGATCACCAATAGCCCATACCTTAGTGCGGATAGGGTGCATGGCTTGCTGACAATCCGCATTAGCATTTTCAAAAGCTAACTGTAAAAAGAATGATATTAGCCACGCTGTGATGGCTAATTTGTCTTCCTATGGCTTTTGCAAGCCGATCAACAAAATCTACAAAAGGATCTTGTGGACCTTGGGGGATATTAACAAAAGAGCCTTGTGCGTCTGTCTCTGAATCTGGCAATCGTTCCCACGCCCGCATGGTGCAAAGTGCCGCCTGTTGATATGCATTATCTGGCCAGTTTAACTGTTGGTTAACACCTCCACAGCGTCTGCACCCTTACCACCGACTGCCGACATGAATTGCTTCTTATTGAACATGCCATCCAATGTTGCTCTCTTAATTGTATTGATCTGCAACTCCTTGTCACATATTTCATTTTGCAGACAGATCATTCCCCCACTGGATTAATTGGACAACTTTCTCCCGTGCTTCGTATTCTTCAATGGCTTTTCCTTGGACACTCTCCAATGAAGTCTCTTTCCCCATATATTGATTTACTTTCTCAACTTATCATCAGGGGTCGCAAACGTGTTATTCATCTTACCGGTAACGAACCTAATTGTATTTACTTGCCCATCACCAAAGAGCAGTTTACTCATGTGCTCTCTTTTTCCACCTCCTTGGAAGCAGCCATTTATGATTATCCTGGACAGTTCAATTTTCAATTTTCTGCTGATCCTTAATTAACTTTTTTTCATCTCACATCCTTTATCCTGCCCCGCATTACTTCCGCTTGTCCCATCCCTCATGCTATCACAGTTTTCACCGACGGATCTGGAAAAACTGCTAAGGCAGCCATTTGGACCTCTACTCTTTCTCGTGTCTAACATGCCTATCCTACTACCCAACAAGCTGAACTCGGTGCTCTCATTTAGCATATCAAACTTTCCCAACAACCCGATCAACATCGTCTCCGATTCTGCCTATGCAGTTTATTCTGTACAACATCTAGAAACTGCTCTTGTTAGTGCTAGCTGCTCGGCGCCTATCCTTCTTCTATTTCTTCAGTTACAGACTCTAATCCGTGCCCATCATCGTCCATTTTTCATCATGCACATTCACTCTCACACTTCTCTCCCAGGCTTCTTGGCACATGGCAACCAGCAAGCCGACCTCCTCGTGTCATCCCTCTTACATCCAGCTATTGAGTCCCATCAATTTTTCCATCAAAACTGGAGGAGTTTGCAAAAGCAGTTTAGTTTAATGGCTCAGCAAGCCAAAGATATCATCCGTAGTTGCCCTTCCTGTCAACAACATAATTTAGCACCACCTGTCTATGGCACCAATCCTCGCGGCCTTCAGCCCAACGCCGTTTGGCAGATAGATGTCACCCACTTCACCCCGTTTGTTCGGCTCTGTTTACTTCATGTCATCATTGATACATACTCTTGGTTTCTCTTTGCACTTCCTCTTTCAGGCGGAACTGCTGCTCATGTTTGTTGCTTTTTATTACAGGCTTTTGCCGTCCTTGGATGCCCTCAACAACTCAAAACTGACAACAGCCCAGCCTACGCCTCTTCCCATTTTCATTCCTTTTGCTCCCAATGGTCTATACAACACATCACAGGCATTCCCTTTAACCCTACAGGACAAGCCATCATTGAACGTGCTCATCGTACACTGAAAACCTGTCTTCTAAAATGAAAAGGGGGGAATATGGACCCCTCTGTAAGAACAGCCAAGGCTCTCTTTGTTCTTAATTTTTTAAATCTTGCAGATGATGACCTAACAGCAGCCCAGCGCCATTTCCACACTGAGACAAAAAACACTGAAATGGCAAAGCCTCCTATGCTTTGGCAAAATAGACAAACTGGACATTGGGAAGGACCAGTGCCTCTGCTAATCTGGGGACGGGAATATGCTTGTGTTTCCACCTCAGCAGGTCCCCAGTGGATCCCCGCGAGACATATCGAACCGTGGCATGGCATGGATGGAGCCAAACCCAGTACCCGAGCTCCACAACTTGAAAATAGAGGGGACCACCCCGCTGACGATGAGGCTGCCGAGAACTCAGCACGCCCCGTTGATGACATGGGGAGTCCTGAAGAAAACTACTCAAAAAGCTGAAGCTGTGCTTCGACAAACTGGCACCCCTGTGACGCCAGAAACATTGTTCCTGGCAAGGGTGTCTACTATCCATTGCCAGAGCATGATAACATTTATCTTTACTGTCTTATTATTCCTTCCACCTCAATGTGTTTCAGCCCAACTGTATTGGGCACACATCTTGGATCCTCCTTTATTCCGCCCCGTTATGTGGACAGACTCTTCTTTTCCTATTTCTAACAATGTAACCACTTGGCTGGGTGGAGTAAATGTGCCACCTCGCAGTCCTCTACTTAATGGTAGCTAATGGATATTAGCAAATAGTCACATATCCTTTGCCTCCTCTGTGTTATCCGTCTGCATATCTCGTAACGTAGAATACTGTATTAAACCCTGCAGTTGCGTTTGGCTACATAATGCCTCTCAAGAGCTCACCTTTATATCAGTAGGGGGCACTGATTACAGAAATGCAACTTCCCGAAGTAATGCTTCCATACCAGCCCCTGACCCTCCTTGCCCAACTGGACACAGCAAATATAAGCCTACAGGTGCGTCCATTGACTGGGTTGCCTACAGTGGGAAAATGCCCCATGTTCTCCTTATCCACGGCTACACCATCACTGATTGGAGCCCCGTCGGACGTCTTAAGTCTGGCAACCATACACAACTAGTCAATTGGATCGGTAACCACACACCTGCAAACAACTCCTCCAAACCTATTATTTGGACCAATGGCTCGCTAAGCCTTCTTGCTCCACAACTTGACTCTTGGCCACTGCAACGTACACTCTGGCAGCTTGGACACGTTTTTCATAAAATATCCATTTGGCATGGTATGTATAACTCTACTAACCACACAAGCATTACTTTTACTCATAACCTAACTCTAGATGTTTTAATTTGTACCACTTATCCGTATGTCTTTTTAATTAGTGACTCTCTTAACATTACATGTTCCATTCAGTATAATATCTCGTTTTCAGGAAACCAATCGTATTTTACCTCCTGTATCTCCAACACCAATATAACCAAAAAAAAAAAAAAAAACCATAACAAGTATAATGGTCTTAAAAAGACAAGCTGAAATATTTATTCCAGTAAATTTAACCTGAGAGTGGCAGCCATCCTCCACTCTCATAATTCTTGAACAGGCTTTGCAAAAGATTCGGGTCCCTCACTTTTTGTTCACTCTGATTGTGGTCCTTGTCTCTGCAGTCATTTTGGCCTCGGCTACTGCCTCTATAGTAGCCATTTCCCAATCTGTGCAAACAGCTCAATTCATGAACTCTGCAATTGAAAACATTAGTCAACAATTCCTTACTCAACAAAGTATTGATCAAAAAATCATTACCCGGCTCCAAGCTTTAGAAGCCGCCATTGAGTTCGTGGGCTAGCGACAAGATGCTCTTGCCCAACGCCTTACCTTAAAATGTGATTGGCAAACAACCTATCTCTGCGTAACCCCTGTACGATGGAATAGCACTCATCATGCTTGGGTTGACATTAAAAAAACATTTATGGGGAGCATTTCATGACAATCTAACTCAAGATGTAAATAATCTAAAGTTACAAATCTTGGAAACGCTCCGTACTACCAAAATCCAGGAAGAACAAACAAATGCCATAAATACCTTAAAAGATCATCTACAATGGCTTTACCCAAGTTCTTGGGGTCATGTCTTCTCCATACCTTCCATTCTTAAATGGTTTCTATTCTGTCCTGGCCCGCGGGACGTTCAACGGAGGCTCCGAGTCCTGTGAGGGAGGAATGGTATGGGACAAGAGACACGAGGAATGACAGCAAGACAGGTTTCTGATCAAGCTGCAAATCTTTATTGAAGAGGCAGGGTATATATACTCTAAGGGTGGAGGGAGTGGCTAGTAAGGATGGGTGGCGATCTAGGATTGGCTGCTGCTATTGCTAGGGTGGAAGGCAAACGTAGGGGGATTGGCGGTTGCTGTTGCTGGGGGTCTGGGATTGGTGGTAGCTGTTGCTGGGGTGGATGGCCAATGGGCGGCTACTGTTTAGGCGCGAACTAGCTACTGCTTGGGCGGGAACTACTGTTACTTCCTAGAAGAAGGCTAATTATAGCTTAGGCTGTTCTTGCATCAGCCCTGGCGGCCATGTTGCATGTTACCGGTATCGCTGAAGGTGAATATTATATATGCTACCTTAATTGTCCCCAACACTATTCAGTGGTTTATTTTAGCTTTTGCTTTTAGGACTCTGGTGTGGGTGGAACAGCTTAAGATGCTGCACCCATTCAAAAGGCCCCCAAGATATCTATATCATTACACATAATTGTAATCATAACAAAAAGCAGGGAGATGTGGAGGCATGGAAGTTTCCCTGGCTTGATAAGTTGTACAGGGAGGCTTCCTCATAAAAGGTTAAGAGAAGGCCAAGATGTTGTGCACCTGAAGGCAGGCAATTAAGATAAGAACACTGGGTTCCTTCTGTGTTCCTGTTTCTTACCCAGTCCTGAAGAGATTGTTCTCTGAGATCAAAAACATACATATCATCACGTCCTTGTGACTCAAGAAAAAATACAGCCACCCTGAGAACCTGAAAACAGTCATGTAGAAGAATAATCATGTATGCTATATAAACCTGTTGCTAACAGTAGAATAAAGTTTTTTTTTTTTATCTTGCATGAACGTAGAGACGGAGTCAGCTCCCTTCTTTCACATTTTCCAAGTTCTTTAAAAAGCCCTATTGGAGTGTTGTTTTGCAATATGTTAGATTTTAGTTGATTTGGGAGGAAACAACATACTTACAAAACTAGTCTTTATAACACAGCCAGGAGTATAGTGTGGCTCTCCAATTACTCAAGCATTGGTTTGCAGTTGCTCCAGTGATGTACAGTCTTCTGCTTCATGATGCCTCACCTTCCTAAATTGATATCCTTTGGCAAAGTAAAATCGCTTCCAGCCATAAATGAATGATCAGAGATGGAAAAAGATTTATGAACAAGAATATCTTTTTGTTTCTGTTATAAAAGAAGCAACCTAAATACAGTTATCCTTTCCACATCATGGGGGATGGGGTATGGCACCCCTGCGATCTGGAAAATCCTTGTAAATTTTTTGGTGGGGAGGGGAGGTTTCAGGAAACTCCCTAGCTGCCTCTTGATTGGCAGATATTGCTCTCCTGTTACTTGTACATTGCATAGGCTAAACCTTTTTTTTTAATTTTCAAGCCAGCCTTTGCTGGCCTGAAAATCCATAGGGGCAAACCCTTCACCCTCATTTCCTTTTACGGAATTATATAAGGACTTAGCCTTTTCTTGTCTGATGCCAGAATCTACTGGAATGCCTTTTTTTAATAACAATTCTGCACATTTCTAGCTTTTGTGTGTCAACTGCTGTCCTTTGCATGTCATCTGTGGCTTCTGCAAAACTCTCCCAAATTCCCATTTAATCTCTTATGCTGACCTGTGATATATTGAAACCACGATGGAGAAAGTCGCGATGTGGAAGGGATAAGTGTATGTAACAGAACAGGGATTGTTAAATAAATTATGGTACATCTAAATCAGTGTTTCTCAACCTTTTTTTCATTTTCATCCTTATAAGGGGCTTTTAAAATAATCATTTCCTAATCACATGCCCCCCCCATCAAATTTTAATACCCCAGAAAAAAGGTATATCTGTTTATGTACTGTATGTGTATTTGCACTTCATATGTAAAATGAGTAAGATTCTTTTGTCCCCTAGTAACAAATTTTTGCCCCTTGGGTCACCCTGTTAAGAATGCGTGAGCTCAGTGATGGCCGCTGTGGAGTCATTGAGAAAGCAGGAGTGTTTTAAAAGAACATAATAACACCATGTGAACAATTACACGTCTGCACACCAGAAGGCCCCTGTGTGGTGAAACTCACACCATGGGAGGCCAGGGGGCACTAAAAGCCTCGGACAGAAAGGTGGATTGGTGTCACTCCATGCACGTCGGGATGGCAGAGGCTAGGTTATGGTTTTTCTTGTCCTTTTTCTGGTTGTTAGTATATTTAGTTAAATTCTGTATTTGCCCCAATACTCTATTTTTTATGGTAATTTGAGATTTATGGGGATAAGGGGATGGAATGTTTAAAGCTGAAACTGTCTTAGAAAAGCCAAAACACACAGTCATCATGGACATAGATTATCAGGGCAGATTCGTCATATTGAAGTAAGAGAGAAGGTACAATTTTTAAAAAAGTTTTTCTTTCTTCTTTTGGTCTGTCTTTTTGTTTCTCCAATTATGCTTAATAAGTGTGATGGTTAGGTTCATGTGTCAACTTGGCCAAATAATGGTGTCCAGGTGTCTGGTCAAGCAAGCACTGGCCTAACCATTACTGCAAGGACATTTGTGGCTGGTTAATGAACTAGAAGGCTGGTTTATTAAATCAGCAGTCAATTGGCTGCAGCTGTGACTGATTACATCAACAAAGAGCATGTCTTCCACAATGAGACAATGCAGTCAGCTGGATTTAATCCAATCAGTTAAAGACTTTTAAGTGAGACAGACAGAGGACCTTCACTTCTTCTTTGGCTGACCAGTGGAGTGTTTCCTGAGGAGTTCATCGAAGTTGCCAGTTTGTTGCCTGAGGAGTTCATTGAATACCTTCATTGGAGTTGCCAGTTTGCTGTCTGCCCCATGGAATTTGGACTTGTGCATTCCCACAGTTGCATGAGACGCTTTTATAAATCTTATATTTATAGATATCTCTTTTTGATTCTGTTTCCCTAGAGAACCCTAATACAACAAGGGAAGTACCTCGTCTGTTTTATTGTGTAAATGAGTAGTAATGAATTTTGGTGGCCTCAGTTTTCCAATTCTGTGGCCACTTCTGCCTAATGCACTGTGTGCCACCTGAATAAGAAACTTGACACATCATCTCACAGAGAGACTTCTTAAGAGGTCAGGAACTTCCAAGGTTTCTGATAGAGACGGGGCTTCTCACATGGTCCCGGCCAGCCTGAGATTCCTGGGTTTGTTCACTCATTTTGTTTTTGCCCAAAGTGGCCTCATTTCCCTGCTGCACACAGAAGTCAATGCTACAACACAAGGATTCCAAGACGAGGAAGGGTTTATTGTGTAGTCCACCAGCAAGGAGACTGAAGGCAAGCCTCAGATCAGTCTCCCCAAGTTGAAGAGTTTTGAGATATTTATAGTTTCAGGTATGGGGGCTAGGGGGTGGTTTAGGATAAGGTGAGGTGATAGAGGGAAAGTCAGGCTTAAGTGGAGCATGTGCAGCTCCAAATCATGCTATTCATGCAATTAAGGAAGTAGGCTTAGCCTGCTCTGTAGGTGTGATTTATGCTATTATAAGTAGGCAAAGGTAACTTTAGGTCAGGGTTTTTCCTGATTGTGCATGCCCTCCTGGCTAGAGCTGGTCAGAACCGGCTTTAGCAGGTGCTGCAAAGGATGAAGAAACAGTAACTTTTGTTGCAGGGTACCAAGTTTCTTCTGAATATATGAGAAGGTAGGAGCTGTAACTTTCCCTTGCTGCCTGGAAAACAAGCTCAATAAGAAAGAGGAAAAGTCATGAAGTTACAGATTAGGAAAAATGTTACTAACTGGTTGGGAGCAGTTCCATTAACCCTTGCTGAGTAGGGTAGGAAGGGAGTTGAGGGTGTTGAGAAGGGAGGTGTGATAAGATGCCCACAGTTTGAATTTCTTCATGCATTCATTCAACATATATTTACTGAGCACGCACAGTATACCTGAGCCACAGGGAACAAGCCCCAGTCCCCTGCTGGCCAACGTAGGTTTTCTTTCCCTTGGCCATGCTACCAGCCGTACTCTCTGTGCCCCCTCCCACTCCCTCCCTGTTCCTGATTACTTTGAAACTAATCTTGCAGCTGTGGGAATGCAGAGAAAAACAATTTGGACTGCAGGGGGAAAAAACAAAAGGAAAAATTCAGACCCAGACTCCCAACTGAGTAGCTCCTTATCTCCCTCCTCCTCCCTCCCAGCCCTTACAGACTCCAGGCGCCTAATTATGGCAAAGGAAAGCATTGCAAACCTAGTGGTCCTGAATGTGGGCTCAGTAAATCTCTGGCCCAGGCCAGTGGTCCTCCCTGCCATTAGTTTCAGTGCTTTTCCTCTTGCCCACACCCAGCCCTTAAAAGGCCACTGTCCTTTGTTTCCATGGAGCTCTACTCTCCCCTGCTGTAGCTGCCCCGGAATAAAGTCGTCCTTGCCTATTTCACATTTCCTGGTGCAGTTCTTTCTTTGACAGTGCCCCCTGGGATTTGTCATAGAAATTAACAAGGATAAGTGTTCTGGTTTGCCAGTGCTGCCATTAAGCAAAACACTAGAAATGGATTGGATTTATAAAGGGGGTTTATTTGGTTACACAGTTACAGTCTTAAGGCCATAAAGTGGCCAAGGTAACACATCAACAATTGGGTACCTTCATCGAAGGAGGCTAGTGGCATCCAGGAAAACCTCTCTACACTGGGAAGGCACATGGTTGGCATCTGCTGATCCCGGGTTGTGTTCTAGTTCCTCTCTCAGTTCCTGTGGGTTCTTCAAAATGTTGCTCTTGGAGCGTTTGTCCTCTCTTAGCTTCTCCGGAGCAAAAGCCCACTTTCAACCGCCGTCTTCAAAATGTCTCAGTTCCTCTGCAGAATGTCACTCATAGCTGCTTTGCTTCTGGGCCTGTGTGGCTCTTTTTAAAGTACTCAAGCGATCCAATTAACACCCACCCTGAATGGGTGGGGGAAATTATCCAATCAAATGTTTTACTCACAGTAGATTGAGTCACATCTCCATGGAAACACTCAATCAAAGAATTCCAATCTCATCAGCACAAATACATTTGCCCCCACAAGATTGCATCAAAGAACATGGCATTTTGGGGGACATAAGAGATCCAAACTGGCACAATAAGTAAATAGACATTTTCAGTACAGCATGGTCAGTGCTAAGTTTGCCTGACGTGTCGCAGCCTCCATTTCACTAATACAACATCATCCTTAGCACTAAGACACAAAGCGCACCATGAAAACACGCAGTAGAGGAACTCTAGACAGAAGATGTGAGATCCAGACTGGTCTGTGTTCCCAGGTCAGCCGTGGGGCCTTTTGTTCTAATATCAGTATCTTAAGAGGCAAATGTATTTGGATTGGGAGTTCCGGGATAACCTCTCCAAGGAGGTGGCATTCAAAGTGAGACGTGCAAATGCCCCGAGGTGGGCACGCACTCTGAGTGTCTGAGGAGCTGAAGGAAGGCCATGCGACTGTGGCAGAGTAGGTCCCGGGGGCCGCGTCACGGTGGGCTCTGTAATATTTGAGGCAAGGAATTTGGATTTTATTCGAAGGTCATTGGAAAGCCATTGGAGTTCTTCAGGCAGAAATAGGACCTGATTTGCATTGTTGCCACAGTGGTGGGGACTCACTTGTCAGAGCTCACTTTACCCAACTTGTGTAGTAGGAATGCTCGAAACTACCGAACTTTTGTGGTTAGCGGTAGCTAATAAATACAGGATTACATCTACTTCCTTAACCCAGAAGAGTGGATTCTACCAGCAGTTTTTCTTAACTTGCACCTCCCCTTTTCCTCCCTCCCCCTCAAAAAAAAAAAGATTCTGCAACAGGCCTCTTTATGGTATCTCCTTAAACAAGGAATGAGGGAAATTTTGGGGGTAATATCTTGATTGTGGTGGTGATGAGCCAGGTGTGTACATTTGTCAAAACCCATGAAACTGTACACTTAAAAAAGGCATTTTATTGTTATAAGTTATACCCCAAAGTTGATTTAGAAAAGGAAATTCTGTCTACACCCATGCTGTAAGTAAACACAAAGGAGGGGCCCTTTGCACTGTTTCAAGAAGGAATGGGGTTGCAGCTGCTACTTGGAAAATGAGTAGGGGTATGTGGCAGTTTTGAAACGAGGCCCCGGGATTCTTTGACCCCTGTCCCACCCAGACCTGTGGCTACTGATTTGTGGCTCCTTGACCACTTGCATAAAGTGGAAGAGTTGCTGTGCCAGTTTCTGGGTCCAAGCTTTAGAAATGGGCAGCTTCACTTCCTGTCCCTTGGAAAGCTGCTGGGTGGTCTAGGACACACTCGCTGCTCCCCCTGTCCTAGACCCCCCTCCCTGTCGCAGCCCATGAGGGCCATGCCAGTCCAAAGGCGAAAGAAGACAATCAACATTTACTGATACATGAACTTTTATTCAGGGCTCACCTACAGGGTGAGAAGTCGTGGAGAGATCATGACGGCTCTCTCAGGCCGGGCAGGCATCGCATTCGCAGGGAAGACAACCAAGTGATACAAAGAGGACAGAAGGCCTTTTATAAGGGTTTAAGACAAAGGTCTTCCTAAGGGTGGGGGGAGCACAGATGCAGGAACAGGTCACTCTGACCTGGGGGGTGGTGCAGGAAGGACTAGAATAACACTTGAACAATTACATTTTGCTCTTTTTGTGAGACTAAGAGCCTCTCACCTCCTGCCTTCTTCCCATGAAGTTACATTTTAAGGTCAATTTACCCTTTTTTTCTTTACTGGCTTACAAAGACAATAGGTTAAACATTTAGCTGCCTAGGTCATGCAGACTGCTGTGCACCAAAGATCTGCAGCCTGTTTTGCTCAGGCCATGGGTTGCCACACTCCCCAATCCCCCTGCAGGTTAGCTTCAGGCAGTTCCTGGAAACAAACAAAAAACAAAAAAACACCAGTGGCCCTGTGATGTGATACCTGATGCTTGTAGGTGTGGCAGAGAAGCTTAGTGCAGGAACTGCCTAACCTTGCAGGGCCTCAGCTGTGACTCAGGGTGGAAACTCTGCAAAGACCATGCACAATATGAACAGTGGCTAGAAATTCCCCACCCGTGGGTCTAAAGTGAGCTATACCACGGGGGCTCAGGGTCACTTCTCTCTGATGCAAAGTGGGGCATGCAGAGTTCTACGTGTCACCCACCTTTCTGTGTCAGAGAACTTCCCCTGGAACTGGCCATGGTGGATAGATCCCTGCTACTTCTGTGGCCGTTGCTCTGTGAGCAATAAAGCCACCTTGCTTTAACGTGACTTGACTGGGGCTGACAGCCTGCTGAGTATCCACTGAACCTCAGTGGGAGCAATCGAGCCGTCGGGATGGGGATTTTTCGTTGCTCGTGTGGGGAATGGCCATCCTCTGGTGTTGGGGAGTCCTCAGACTGGGCCTCAGTGAACCTTCCATCCCACTGCAGGCACTCACCCTGGGAACCTGGTAGTCATGCTCTGGGGAAGCCTGTACGGCCCTGGGGGAAGGCCAGGAGGAGACAGCCAGCCCCGACTTGCCGGCCGTGTGAACACCACCTTGAAAATGGATCCTCCAGTCCCCATCCGAGCCTTGCCATCTAGTGCCGTGTGGAGCAGAGACATGCTGACCCTGGAGGACCCTGACCAAACTACAGATTTGGGGGCTAAATAAACAATTGTGGTTTTAACCCGTTACGTTTGGGGATGGTGTGTTATGCAGCAATAATGACTGAGTGTGTTAGATGGGTGAAAAGGGTGGAGGTGGGGTGGGCATTCTAGGACCCCCCCCACATTAGATCCCAGAAGAAGAAACTAACATGTAGAAGGAGTTTCTGACCCAGGGGCCCTGCAGCTTATCTCACAGAAAACAGGTGCCCCATAAACTAAAGAAGGAAGGCTGTTCAAGGCTGTTCCAGCCACAGTGGTGCCTCAACCCCAAAAGGTGGGTAAGACAAGGTCAGATACATCCATAAGATGAACAACCAGAAAGGCCTGCTCTCCTTAGACAGATAACGCAGCTGCTTTTCTAAGAAGAATAATGTGTCAGAACCCTAGCAACCAATCAGCCCAAAAATTGATAGGCACTTACCCAGTCGAGGGACCGAACACCACAGCAGGCACCCTTCCCAGTGTGGGTTCCCTTTTACATTGAAAAATGCAGCTCCCAGCAGGGAGCTTGGAGCCATTTTCTTTCTTTCCCGCCGTCTCCCACCCGCTTTCTTCCTCTAATAAACTCTATACTTTGACTCTCTGTGTTGTGTGGATTCTTGAACGACTCCAGACCTAACATCCCCCTCCAATTCTAATATCTGCTACTGGTCCACAATCCCTTCTGCATAATCCTTGCAGTGAGCTGTATTCTGAATTCAGAATTCAGAATTTTTTATTTTTGAATGATTATACAGTACCTATACCATATTGTTTGTAACATTCCCAGTGGGTAATCCAGTGTATAACAAATCCTAGAAAAATGTATAAATATGCTCACTGAGTGCCACAGATGAAGACCATAAACAGCCTCAAGGCAGGTTTTGCCACCAAGTGAATTTGCTGCAAGGAGGAGGAGAAGAAGAAGAAGAAAAAGCAAACTTTCAGTTTTCAAAATCATTTTGGATTTTGATTTTGGAATTGCATTTAAGGGATGATAGACCTGAAGTTTGGCCTGCCTAGAAAGCAGAGGGGGGCAGGGGCATTGTGCCTAGAAAGCACAATGGTGAGAGGATAAAGAGCCTGGTGACCTGATATCCTAGGCTATGAGCAAGAAGGTTATCCTGGGGATTATGGGGGAGAAAGGGAAGTGTTTGCTCAGGGGGAAGATCCTTGGCTCCCATTTGGGGCACGGAGTGGACCAGACAGCTGGAGGCAGACAGGAGGTCTGGTGGGTGGCTGGGGCCTGCAGACCTCCTGGTAGCAGTGCGGAGCCCGCAGAACAATGATACTATTTGTCCCCCATTTTGGGGTACTAGGAGGGGGGTTGCTCTCCACTGGAGGCCACTGGCCCTGGGGGATCTGCCCTGAACCTCCCCCACCCAGCCAAGGGCTGAGTGAGTTAATATCTCAACCCACCTAACCTGGCCCGAGACCCACCAGTGTGTGGCACCTGCTGGCTGGGCAGCTCTGGATTTAAGAGCCACCGGACTTGGCCATTGATTCGCTGTGGGCAGCCAGGAAGGGGGCGAAATCCAGGATGATTCTATACTCAGGCTTCTGTTCAGGCAGTGGTAGCACACTGGAAATATCACACTAAGAAATATCAGGATGCAGTTGGCTATAAGGGCGATTCCAGGACAGAGTCATTATCACCAATGTGGTCACTGAAGCCTTGGCGTGTGTGAGATTGGCCAGGAAGAGTCCTTTCGTGGAGAAGGGGGAGGGGAGTGGAAGGGAGGGGAAGGGGCGGGGAGTGAGACACCCTGGTCTCCTTTGTTCTGCAGGATTCACGTACACAAGCCCAGAAATCTTCATCAACTCTCCCCTTCAGTCACATGTCTTCTTGGTCTGCTGGTTGAGTTTATGGCCGGTAAGTTTGGGACAATTTGATTTTCAGATAAAAGAAGTCCTTATAAATAAATAAGAGTCCTCATAAAATAAAAGGCCCCCAAGGCCCTGAGAGCTTTCACCTGTGGGAGATTATCAATCTCAGTTAGAACTTGAAGAGTTTGTAAAAGACCAGGGAAGCCAGGCGACATCACCCAACCTGTCCAACTACTTCTGTCTTTGTTTCTCAAAATGTAGGTACAGCAACCCATGGCCTGATCAAAACAGGCCTGCAGATCTTTGGTGCACAGCAGACTGCATGACCTAGGCAGCTAAATGTTTAACCTATTGTCTTTCTAAGCCAGTAAAGAAAAAAAGGGTAAATTGACCTTAAAATGCAACTTAATGCAAGCAGGCAGGAAGTGACAGGCTCTTAGTCTCACAACAAGAGCAAAATGTAATTGTTCAAGTGTTATTCTAGTCCTTCCTGCACCACCCCCCAGGTCAGAGTGACCTGTTCCTGCATCTGTGCTCCCCCCACCCTTAGAAGGGCCTTTGTCTTAAACCCTTATAAAAGGCTTTCTGCCCTTTTTGCATCACTTGGTCGTCTTCCCTGCGAACGCGGTGCCTGCCCAGCCTGAGAGAGCCGCCATGATCTCTCCATGACTTCTCATCCCGTAAGTAAGCCCTGAATAAAAGTTCATGTATCTGAAAATGCTCATTGTCTTCTTTGGCCTCTGGACTGGCATAGCCCTCTTGGGCTGCAACAGTAGGGAAAAAAATCAAGGTCACTTCTGAAGAGAGAAGTGGGGATGGGGGATGAGGGGGTGGAGAAGGGTGGAGAGAAAGGAAATCTAATTTTTAATTCTATGTACTTGGATATCTTTTTAAAAGTTCATAGGAGTGTAGTCATGTATTACTTCTGTAAATATATAAATATACCAGAGAAAATGTATTCCAGAATTTCCTTATAATTTGCTCTGTTACCTCATCAAATAAAAAATCCAGATGTGGCAAGGACAGACTTTATTTAAAAGGATTACCACAAAGGGTGAGAGAGGCTGTTGGAACAGTGGGAGGGGGCTTTAGCAATAGGGAGAATGACCTACCCCTGTGTGGGAGCCCTGGCCCCCGAGTGTCTTGAGAACTGCACACAGCATTTTGCTTGACCAAGGACAGCTGAGGTTTGACCTATTCTCCTCATAATATCAGATGCTAACTGTAACCTATACCCGAAACTACCTCCTCCCTGAGACTCCCTGAGATACTGTTATCTCTATAATCCTCCCTCCTCCCTGTTGATTACAATCAATCCCTCCCTACGTTGCATGACCCTGCTCCCTGCCTTATGCTCTCATACCCACTGGAATGTTGAGCCCTCATAACCAGCTTATTCAGCCCCCCAAAGTGTGGACTGTTTCCACATTGTGCTCTGAACACACTACCATTCAGAGCAGCTCCTGGATCCATTCAGAGAAGCTCCTGATTTCAGGGCAACATGGCTCGACTTCCCCACTGAAGTGGGGCCCTTCCCTTAACCTGTAACATCTGCAAAGAGGAAATGTTGTAAACAGCATTAGGCCATGAGAAGGAGGGGGTGAAATTGTACTGTTCAAAGGAAGTGAAACTCTACCGTTAGGGGAGGCGAAACTGCAGTTGTACGCATTAGCCAAGCGTGACCCTTTTCACAATCAACTACTGCACCGGTTCCAAGTAAATTTTTTTCTTAAGACTTCCAATAACTAAATGCCAGCTCTGCTAAAACTCCCTAAGTAACCAATAACTAAATGCCAGCTCTGCTAAAACGCCCTAAGTAACCAATAACTAACCGCCAGCTCTGCTTCTGTCAAAATAGCTTGCTTGCGTTTCCAGGATGTGGTTTTTGCCTATATAAGTCTTCAGCACACTGGGGCCGGGGCTGCTCACTGAATTCCCTGTGTGGAGTGACAGTGGGCAGTCGCCGGCAGGCTAATAAAGGCTCTTTAAATTTCGTTTGGCATTCTCAAACTTTAACTCGCGCACACCACAACACCCACCCTGTAGGTAAGCCCTATAATAAAACCTCATGTCACAGAACATGTCCAGTGCTTTCTTTAGTCCTTTGGCTACAAAAGCCCTCTTGGGCTGTGATGCCATGTCTCAAGGGTTAATAAGCAAAAAGGGGTTTTCTTTTATAGAAAGCAAAGAACTGGGTGTGGGGAAGTGGGATGAAATGTTGGTGTGATTGGACAGTAGAGCTGAGGATACTGTATGCTGAAGTGGCTTATTATGTGGGAGGCCCCTTTAAAGTTCAGGGGTCTGCTCTCATCTATGGACAATTAATGTTTGATAAGGCACTCAAGCCAAAGCAACTGGGACAGAGCAGCCTCTTCAATAAATGGTATTTGCAGAACTGGATATCCATACCCAAAGGAATGAAAGAGGACTCCTCTCTGACACCTTATGCAAAAATTACCTCAAAATGGATTAAGGGTCTAAACATTAGTGCTAAGATCATAAGACTTTTAGAAGAAAATGTAGGGCAATATCTTAAGGATCTAGTGATAAGAAGTGGTTTCCTAGACCTTACACCCAAAGCATGAGCAATCAAAGAAGAAATAGATAAATGGGATTTCCTCAAAATTAAATACTTTTGTACATCAAAGGACTTTGTCACAAAAGTAAAAAGGCAGCCTACACAATGGGAGACAATATTTGGAAACCTCATATCAGATAAGGGTTTAATGTCCAGAATATGTAAGGAAATCCTACAGTTCAACAAGAGAAAAACAAACAACCCAATGGGTAAAAGACATGGATAGACACTTTTATGAAGAGGAAATACAAATGGCTCAAAAACATATGAAAAGATGTTTAATTTCACTGGCTATCAGGGAAATGCAAATCGAAACCACAATGAGATATCTCACACCCACCAGAATGGCCATTATCCAAAAAACAGAAAATGACAAGTGCTGGAGAGGATGTGGAGAAAGAGGCACACTTATTCACTGTTGGTGGGAATGTAGAATGGTGCAACCACTCTGGAAGGCAGCGTAGCAGTTCCTCAGAAAGCTAAGTATAGAATAGCCATATGATCCAGCAATCCCGTTACTAGGTGTATACCCAGAGGAACTGAAAGCTAAGACACGAACAAACATGTGTAAACTGATGTTTATAGTGGCATTATTCATGATTGCCAAGAGACGGAAACGGTCCAGATGTCCATCAACGGACAAGTGGATAAACAAACTGTGGTATATATGTGCAATGGAATATTATGCAACTGTAAGACAGAACAAAGTCATGGAACATGTAATAATGTGGATGAACCTTAAGGATGTTATGTTGAGCGAACTTAGCCAGAAACAAAAGGACAAATACTGTCTGGTCTCAGTAATATGAACTAACATTAATGAACAAATTTTGAGAGTTGAAACTGAGGACACAGGTTATCAGGAGACAGAAAGTTGGTAGAGATCAGGCATTTGATCCTGAAGCATTATAGAATGTTCAATAGGATTGACTGTGTAGATCCAGAAATGGAGAGTGCAGTGCTGTGTGATGGTGGCACAGTATTGTAGATGCACTGAGCAAGGATGTCTGTGAGTGAGGTTGAGGGAGGAGGGCTGGGGGCATGTGTGATACCAGAGGGAAGGATGGATGATAAAGACTGGGACTGTGTAGCTTGGAGAAACCTAGAGTGGTCAGTGATGGTGACTAAATACATGAGTGTAAAAATGTTTTTACATGGGGGAGAACAGATGAACGGTATCCTTGAGGGATGTTGAAAAGGGGAGGGTAGTGGGGGAAAGCATATAACCAATGCAACTGGAGTCTGGGGTTAACAGTAACATTGTAGTATGCTCCCATTAAATGTGATGGGGCAATATACCAAAGCTGAATGTCTGAGAGAGGTGTGTAGTGGAGGGGTACGGGATTCTTAGTAGTGCTGTTGTTGACTGACCTTATTGCTGTATTTTATTTTATTTTTACTTTTCCTTTTATCCTTTTTATTATTCTTTTGTTTCAATTCTTTTTTTGAGTAATGAACATGTGTAAGTGCTAATGGTGGTGATGAATGCACAACCATATGATGATGCTATGAAGGACTGTACACTGTGGATGATTTTATGGTATTTGAATATATCCCTATAAAATTGCAGGGAAAAAAATAAACAAAGGGACACAAGTGCTGGAGAGAACTTGGAGAGAGAGATGAATGTATTCACTGGTGGTGGGGAAGTAGAGTAGTGTAGCCTATCTGGAGGACAGGATGGTGGATCCACAAGAAACCAGGTATGTGGGGGCTGCAAGGTCCTACAACCTCAGAATGAGGTATATACTTGGAAGATCGGAGAGCAGGGACACAAGTGGACATTTACACACTGGTATATATGGTGGCAGGATTCACTATTTGCAATGGATAGAGGTGGCCTAAGAGTACACGGACGGTTGAACACAATGGTGAACTGTGGTGTATGCATACAACAGAATATAGAGCAGCTACAAGAAGGAATGAAGCTCTGAGACATGCGTCTAGGTGAATGGACCTTGAGTACAGCATTTTGAGTGAAGCACGCTAGAAATGAGAGGACAAACATTATAATGCCTCACTGATATGGATTAACTATAATGTGTAAACGCTGAGAACTGAATCTTAAGGCACAGCTTATCAGGGAGAAACTTATTGTCATGGTCCTTTGATTGTAAGCTCTTACAGCAGTCACATCTATTCCTGAGTTATAATAGTTATCTCTAAATCCTGAGATGCTGTGCTCTTTGTATATAACCTGGTTGGTCTTCAATTTTGTCGCTGCGTTTTTTTTTTAATCTTCATTTTATTGAGATATATTCACATACCACGCAGTCATACAAAACAAATCGTACATTCGATTGTTCACAGTACCATTACATAGTTGTACTTTCATCACCTAAATCAATCCCTGACACCTTCATTAGCACACACACACAAATAACAAGAATAATAATTAAAGTGAAAAAGAGCAATTGAAGTAAAAAAGAACACTGGGTACCTTTGTCTGTTTGTTTGTTTGTTTCCTTCCCCTATTTTTCTACTCATCCATCCATAAACTAGACAAAGTGGAGTGTGGTCCTTATGACTTTCCCAATCCCACTGTCACCCCTCATAAGCTCCATTTTTATACAATTGTCTTCGAGATTCATGGGTTCTGGGTTGTAGTTTGATAGTTTCAGGTATCCACCACCAGCTACCCCAATTCTTTAGAACCCAAAAAGGGTTGTCTATATTGTGCATAAGAGTGCCCACCAGAGTGACCTCTCGGCTCCTTTTGGAATCTCTCTGCCACTGAAGCTTATTTCATTTCCTTTCACATCCCCCCTTTGGTCAAGAAGATGTTCTCCATCCCACGATGCCAGGTCTACATTCCTCCCCGGGAGTCATATTCTACATTGCCAGGGAGATTCACTCCCCTGGGTGTCTGGTCCCACGTAGGGGGGAGGGCAGTGATTTCACCTTTCAAGTTGGCTTAGCTAGAGAGAGAGGACCACATCTGTGTCGCTGCATTTTTGCAGCTGTTTGCCTTTTTCTATTGGAAGTTAAAAAATCTCTTTGTTGTCATTATATCATAAAATTATAAACAATCTCAAAAGTATCAAACTCTGGAATATATACAATTGTTTAATTTGCCCCAAGCATAAATCCAGGAAAACTTTTCCACAGCTCTCAAGGACATTTTCTTTTACTTACTGAAATTTGGCAGTCAGATCTTATTTCATTACCCCTATCCCAAGCCTATGTATATTTGAATAATAATAATTTGTTTATTGTGGTTACCGTTGCAAAGGTATTACTGGGAAAAAATTTAATTGGGGAATTCTCTCAGAACAAACATGGTCTATTTCCCAACATGTCTTCTGTGCCTACCATTTCTAATCTCCAATCCCAGTGGAAAGAATTCTAAACCAAGCCCACTCTCCCCCATCTTTCTGTACCCAACCCTTCCCCCATAGCCGTCTTAGTTGATTCATTCATATTCAGCCAAAGTTTAAGAGGCCCTTGGGGCAGGGATAGGTGAGAAGGAAAGAATGAGGCCTGGTTTTGAAAATTGTAAATGAGGGTGGTGGGATCTAAGACCCCTAAGGTGAGAGTTGATGCGAGTTCCTATGCTCTTCTTTAATTGTTTGCAATTAGTAGGTCTATTTCGCTTAAAGCTGTGTCTTTGCCATTTCCCAAAGCAGCCTTTTGCTGCCTGCGGGAAATTTCAGAGAGTGGTTTCTTTCCAATGTCCTTTTTGTTTACTAAGACTTTGAACGCTGGTGCCTAGAGGGTGTTTTCTTTTTAGGACTCCAGGAGTATTAATAGATATATTAATTAATTAATATATGTAAGTCTATATATGTGCTTTTTTATCTTAAAGCAATTCGAAGAGAGCTCTTTTAAGAATTTTTTGTTTGCCAATTTGGTATTACCATCTGGAGATAGGAAAATATACATTGCACAAATAGACACAGATAGAAAGTTAAGACACTCAAAAAACCAGACACAGAGAAACAGAAAAGTTACTAATTTGAACCCTACCTTTTCATCTTTTCTAGTGTGCTTGGATATTACCAATCCTCTTGGGCCTCCCCGTTCGTCTTCCCCTGCAGGCACTTGCCAGAGGGGTAGAAGTCTTCAGGTGGCTCTGCTGCTGTGTTGGGGTGCAGTCCTGGCCCAGGTGAGTTCCCTGGGGGGTTTGGGGTGGGGGAGACCATTTCTATCTCCAGCCTTTTACCAATAAAGGGGGATCCAGAGGAGGAGGAAGAGAGGATGAGGGAGTAGGGGAACTTCCCCTTTCCTGATCTCTTTCCTTCTTGCTTATAGGGTGCAGGTGGAGCAGATGAAGGAGTTAATATTGATTCTATTGGATCCTCTGAATTTGAATCAGGGAGAACATTTTTCTTTTCCCAATAGTCATTACAGGTAAAATTTTACATTTTCTTATCAACATTGATTGCTGGGAGAGACAAATAGAGAGTTGAACATAACATCATTTCATCCCATTCTGCTCTCTCTTGCAGAACTGTTCTATTCTATTGAAATAATACCGTGTTCTATTCTACAGAGCCTTTCTCAGGCCATTTCTCGCCTGATTCTAAATCATATTGAGGCCAGACTGTGTTTCAGGAAATAAACTTGTTATCTCCCCATAGGCTCATAACTAAAATCTTTCCAATTTTTCAAGACATAGCCCAAAGGTCTATATTCAGTAATGTTATTAGAATTAGAATTTCCCATTTAAAAGAATTTCGGTAGTCAGTAAGCAATTAGGAACACTTGGACAATACAGATGCAGTAACACACTAATTACCAAATTTAAACACTTAATACTATATGTTACACACCAATTAATAATTAGACTGAACACACCAATTAACAATTAAACAGGCATTAAACACTATATTTAAGTAACACAAATTAACAGTTAAACAGGCATTATACACTTAATTTCATTAAATACCAGTTGATTATTGGATTACTTATTTTCCAGGAGTATACTTGACAAACTCAGGTCAGGGCCTCGGACCCCATACATAATGGTACCCAGAAAACAGAAAAGTGTAGAGGTCAGAGCAAAGGGGGATCATTCTGGAAGCTGGACCCAGGGCCTCAAACTCAGGTCCAAGGGATTCGAACTGCCATACTAACTTCCCGACCCACTTTTACCTTGATGACCCACTCCCCTGGTCAGATGTCCGGATTTGGAGCTGGAAACTGTCTCTGTGCAGCTTTTTAAGGTGCCAAGGGCCTGGAGTGCTGACAGAACAGAGGAAAACTCAGCTACGGAGCCTCTAGACTGAAAGGGTCTAGTGGCGCAAAACGCTCGATGGCCGTGCTTACCTGTCCTGCTGGGGCTCCAGAGCTTCGAGCAGTTGGATTCCTTGCTTCTTAGGAAACTGTCCCACCAGTTGCCAAATTGATACTGAAAAAATGTGGGGTTCTCTACCCGACATGCTCAACAGCCAATCCATGACACCAGGATTTCAAAGAGAGACAAGTTTATGGCTAACCACGAAGCAGGAGATCAGATGTCCTGTTGGCCCCAAATTCTGTTTCCCTGAGTCTAAGGAGTTCTAGGTTTTTATGGATTCAAACAAGGGGAGGTGGAGTTGTTACCATTACAATTTCAGGTATAAACAAGGGCTGAGTCTAGGCTAGAATGACAATTACAGTAGTAAATATAAACAGGGCTGAGACTAGTTGAGTTTCAGTAATTTCAGATATTAACTTCTGCCTAGTCTAAAATATAGAAAGAAAAAATATCTATACAATGATTCAGTAATCATAATCATTTGTAAATTCTTAATTTCTCTGTTCTACCCCCGTTGTTGAGACAAATGATAGTCATTCATTGCTGAAAAGTTCGGAGGGGTCCAAGATCCGAGTGGGGCAAAGTAGGGTTAAATCAGTCTCCTAGAGACTGCCGTGGGTGTTGCTCCTGCAAAATCAGTTGGATCATCTGATGCGAGGGGTCAGCAGGGTTTTAGAGTAAAATCTTCCAATCATGCTGCGCTGCTCATCCCAGTTGTTGAAGCTAAGATGTTGATTTCTTGGTGATGTTGTCTGTAGTCATAGTTCAAGTGGTCGGCCTTTCTTTTAAATGCAATTTTACTGAGATAGATTCAAACACCATACAGCCCACCCAAAGTATAAAATCAATGGCTCATCGTATCATCACATGGTTGGTATTCATCACCACAATCAATGTTAGAACAATTTAGAACATTTTCAATACTCCAAAAATAATAATAATAAAAATAAAAATAAAAATAAAAAAGAACCCCCAAAATATCCTGTACCCCTTATACCCCCTTATTATTGACCCCTAGTATTGGTGTGATACCTTCGTTACTACTGATGAAAGAATATTAAGATATTAATGTTAACTATAGTCCATAGTTTGCAATAGGTACATTTTTTCCCATATACCACTCGATTATTAACTCCTTGTAATAGTATCCTACATTTATTCTAGTTCATGAAAGAATTTTTTTTATTATACAATTAAGCATAATCATCAAGCACCACAAGATTCACTGCTTTATGCATTCCCATGTTTTAATCTTCAGCTTTCCTTCTGGTGACAAACATGACTCTAAACAACTCCTTTCCATCACATTCACCCACAATTCCGCACTGTTAATTATACTCACAGTAACGTGCTACTGTCACCTCTATCCATTTCCAAATGTTTAAGTTCGACCTAGTTAAAAATTCTGTACATATTAACAACTGCTCTCCATTCTCTAGCCTGATTCTACCTCCTGGTAACCTATTGTGCTGGTTTGTATATATTACGTCCCCCAGAAAAAGCCATATTCTTTAATGCATTCTTGTGGGGGCTGACGTATTGGCGTGGATTGGGTTGGAACCTATTGGTTCAGTGTCCATGGAGATGTGACCCACCCAACTGCAGGTGATAACTCTGATTGGATAATTTCCATGGAGGTGTGGCCCCACCCATTCAGTATGGACCTCAATGAGTTTACTGGGGCCCTATAAAAGCTCAGACAGAAGGAGCTCACAGTGAGCTGGAGCAGAGACAGACATTTTGAAGACGGCTGTTTGGAAGCTGATGCAGACATTCTGGAGAATGCCATTTTGGAATGTAACCTAGGAGCAAGCAGACACCAGCCACGTGCCTTCCCAGCTAACAAAGGTTTTCTGGGTGCCGATGACCTTTCTCCAGTGAAGGTACCCTTTCTTGATGGACACTTTGTGTCCTTAAGACTATAACTGCGTAACCAAATAAACCTCCTTTTATAAAAGCCAGTCCATTGCTGGTGTTTTGCATTCTGGCAGCATTAGCAAACTAGAACACCTATATTCTAGATTTCATGTCTATGAGTTTACAATTATAATTAGTTCATATTGATTAGCTCACACAATATTTGTCCTTTTGGTCAGCTTAAAGAGCCAGCTGATAAGGATCTAGGCAGGCAGGTCACTCAGGAGGATGGGATAAAAATTGGAAACGTTAGTTTGGAGAGTTTGTAGTGTTAGATTTTAAATGTAACTCTGAAACTGTAAGCAAGCTACATACTTAAAAATTTAGTCTCACAGAGAAGCAAAACGTAGGATGTACACGCAGTCACAGAGGCACTAGTTAAGCTATACGTTAACCACTATTGTTTGTGTTCTCTCAGCCTTACAGCCCCAGCTAGAAGGCACCACGCACCACATATCTTAAGGAATGTAATCCTAAGGGATGTGGGAAACAACTGTGATAAGAAACTAATGAAGTTCTCCAGAGACCTGCTAAATATTACATGCTATCCAAGACGATTAACTTTCTTTGTCTCTAACTTGTATAAAAGCCACAAGAAAGATCACTACAGGTGGGCAGCTTGGCGGCTGATCAAGACTCCTGCCCTCCGTCGGTGCATAAATAAAACCTCCTTTTCCTCCCCAGCCGCGTTCCATGTGCCTGTACATTAAGCTGTGCCAAGTGACGAGCCCTGATTTGGGGTGGGGGAAATCTCATTATCAGTTTGTAGCCAGAGATTGAAGGAAACCTCCAGAATTGAAAAATTGGTAAGGGTTGACAACATGTGCAAGAAGACGGGATGCAGTTTAATTTACAGGTGTGACACAGAACCATCAATTACCTGCAGTTTACCAAAAGGTGTAAGACAGCAGGAAGACAATGAACAGGAGCAAGCTGAAATCTGATAACCAGCAGGAATGCCTATAGTTTTCTACTGAAACACACGGTTTCTCTCTACAGCCACCCTCCTTTGAGCAAAGATAATCGCAAAGAAGGATTATTGTTGATCATTAAACAAGGCTGGTTTGATTAAATTCAGCATGATATTTGTATAGGTGCAGCAAGAACAGTAATTTACCATATAGGCTTTTTTTTTTTTTTTTTTTAAAGTTTGCTTTGTTGGAAGTTTTTATAAGAAATCTCAGAACAGATTATTATTATTTTTTTTTTTCTTTTTAGGAGGGTTCTTTTTTTTTTTTTTTAATCATCATTTTATTGAGATATATTCACATACCACGCAGTCATACAAAACAAATTGTACTTTCGATTGTTTACAGTACCATTACATAGTTGTACATTCATCACCTAAATCAATCCCTGACACCTTCATTAGCACACACTCAAAAATAACAAGAATAATAATTAGAGTGAAAAAGAGCAATTGAAGTAAAAAAGAACACTGGGTACCTTTGTCTGTTTGTTTGCTTCCCCTACTTTTCTACACATCCATCCATAAACTAGACAAAGTGGAGTTTGGTCCTTATGGCATTCCCAATCCCACTGTCACCCCTCATAAGCTACATTTTTATACAACTGTCTTCGAGATTCATGGGTTCTGGGTTGTAGTTTAATAGTTTCAGGTATCCACCACCAGCTACCCCAATTCTTTAGAACCTAAAAAAGGTTGTCTAAAGTGTGCGTTAGAGTGCCCACCAGAGTGATCTCTCGGCTCGTTTTGGAATCTCTCTGCCACTGAAGCTTATTTCATTTCCTTTCACATCCCCCTTTTGGTCAAGAAGATGTTCTCCATCCCACGATGCCGGGTCTACATTCCTCCCCGGGAGTCATATTCCACGTTGCCAGGGAGATTCACTCCCCTGGGTGTCTGATCCCACGTAGGGGGGAGGGCAGTGATTTCACCTTTCAAGTTGGCTTAGCCAGAGAGACAGGGCCACATCTGAGCAACAAAGAGGCATTCAGGAGGAGACTCTTAGGCACAAATACAGGGAGGCCTAGCCTCTCCTTTGCAGCAACTGTCTTCCCAAGGGTAAAACTTATGGTAGAGGGCTCAACCCATCAAACCACCAGTCCCCTATGTCTGTGGTCATGTTAGCAACCATGGAGGTGGGGTAGGCAAATACCCCTGCATTCTCCACAGGCTCCTCAAGGGGGCACTACATCTTTTTTTTTTTTTTTTTTCCTTGTTTGTCTTTTTTCTTTTTTTTTTTTTTAACTTTCCCTTCTTTTTTAAATCAACTGTATGAAAAAAAAAGTTAAAAAGAAAACAAACATACAATAAAAGAACATTTCAAAGAGACCATAACAAGGGAGTAAGAAAAAGACAACTAACCTAAGATAACTGCTTAACTTCCAACATGTTCCTACTTTACCCCAAGAAAGTTACATAATATAGCAACATTTCAGTGAACTTGTTCCTACTACATCCATCAGAAATTAACAGACCATAGTCATTTCTGGGCATCCCCAGAACGTTAAATAGCTTATCTGTTCTTCTTGGATTATTGTTCCCCCTTCCTTAATTGCTCTCTACTGCTAGTTCCCCTACATTCTACATTATAAACCATTTGTTTTACATTTTTCAAAGTTCACATTAGTGGTAGCATATAATATTTCTCTTTTTGTGCCTGGCTTATTTCGCTCAGCATTATGTCTTCAAGGTTCATCCATGTTGTCATATGTTTCACCAGATCGTTCCTTCTTACTGCCGCGTAGTATTCCATCGTGTGTATATGCCACATTTTCTTTATCCACTCATCTGTTGAAGGACATTTGGGTTGTTTCCATCTCTCAATTGTGAATAATGCTGCTATGAACATTGGCGTGCAGATATCTGTTCGTGTCACTGCTTTCCGATCTTCCGGGTATGTACCGAGAAGTGCAATCGCTGGATCGAATGGTAACTCTATATCTAGTTTTCTAAGGAACTGCCAGACTGACTTCCAGAGTGGCTGAACCATTATACAGTCCCACCAACAATGAATAAGAGTTCCAATTTCTCCACATCCCCTCCAGCATTTGTAGTTTCCTGTTTGTTTAATGGCAGCCATTCTAACCGGTGTTAGATGGTATCTCATTGTGGTCTTAATTTGCATCTCTCTAATAGCTAGTGAAGCTGAACATTTTTTCATGTGTTTCTTGGCCATTTGTATTTCCTCTTCAGAGAACTGTCTTTTCATATCTTTTGCCCATTTTATAATTGGGCTGTCTGTACTATTGTCATTGAGTTGTAGGATTTCTTTATATATGCAAGATATCAGTCTTTTGTCAGATACATGGTTTCCAAAATTTTTTTCCCATTGAGTTGGCTGCCTCTTTACCTTTTTGAGAAATTCCTTTGAGGTGCAGAAACTTCTAAGCTTGAGGAGTTCCCATTTATCTATTTTCTCTTTTGTTGCTTGTGCTTTGGGTGTAAAGTCTAGGAAGTGGCCTCCTAATACAAGGTCTTGAAGATGTTTTCCTACATTATCTTCTAGGAGTTTTATGGTACTTTCTTTTATATTGAGATCTTTGGTCCATTTTGAGTTAATTTTTGTGTAGGGGGTGAGGTAGGGGTCCTCTTTCATTCTTTTGGATATGGATATCCAAGTCTCCCACCCCATTTGTTGAAAAGACCATTATGGCTCAGTTCGGTGACTTTGGGGGCCTTATCAAAGATCAGTCGGCCATAGATCTGAGGGTCTATCTCTGAATTCTCAATTCGATTCCATTGATCTATATGTCTATCTTTGTGCCAGTACCATGCTGTTTTGGCAACTGTGGCTTTATAATAAGCTTCAAAGTCAGGGAGTGTAAGTCCTCCCACTTCGTTTTTCTTTTTTAGAGTGTCTTTAGCAATTCGAGGCATCTTTCCTTTCCAAATAAATCTGATAACTAGCTTTTCCAAGTCTGCAAAGTAGGTTGTTGGAATTTTGATTGGGATTGCATTGAATCTGTAGATGAGTTTGGGTAGAATTGACATCTTAATGACATTTAGCCTTCCTATCCATGAACATGGAATATTTTTCCATCTTTTAAGGTCCCCTTCTATTTCTTTTAGTAGAGTTATATAGTTTTTTTTGTATAGGTCTTTTACATCTTTGGTTAAGTTTATTCCTAGGTACTTGATTTTTTTAGTTGCTATTGAAAACGGTATCTTTTTCTTGAGTGTCTCTTCAGTTTGTTCATTTCTAGCATATAGAAACATTACTGACTTATGTGCATTAACCTTGTATCCCGCTACTTTGCTAAATTTGTTTATTAGCTCTAGTAGCTGTATCGTCGATTTCTCAGGGTTTTCTAGATATAAGATCATATCATCTGCAAACAATGACAGTTTTACTTCTTCTTTTCCAATTTGGATGCCTTTAATTTCTTTGTCTTGCCGCATTGCCCTGGCTAGCACTTCCAGCACAATGTTGAATAACAGTGGTGACAGCGGGCATCCTTGTCTTGTTCCTGATCTTAGAGGGAAGGCTTTCAGTCTCTCACCATTGAGTACTATGCTGGCTGTGGGTTTTTCATATATGCTCTTTATCATGTTGAGGAAGTTTCCTTCAATTCCTACCTTTTGAAGTGTTTTTATCAAAAAGGGATGTTGGATTTTGTCAAATGCTTTTTCAGCATCTATTGAGATGATCAATTGATTTTTCCCTTTCGAGTTTTTAATGTGTTGTAATACATTGATTGATTTTCTTATGTTGAACCATCCTTGCATGCCTGGAATGAACCCCACTTGGTCATGGTGTATGATTTTTTTAATGTGTCTTTGGATTCGATTTGCAAGTATTTTGTTGAGGATTTTTCCATCTATATTCATTAGGGAGATTGGCCGCTAGTTTTCCTTTTTTGTAGCATCTTTGCCTGGTATTGGTATTAGATTGATGTTAGCTTCATAAAATGAGTTAGGTAGTGTTCCATTTTTTTCAATGTTTTGAAAGAGTTTGAGTAAGATTGGTGTCAGTTCTTTCTGGAACGTTTGGTAGAATTCCCCTGTGAAGCCATCTGGCCCTGGGCATTTATTTGTGGGAAGATTTTTGATGACTGATTGGATCTCTTTGCTTGTGATGGGTTGGTTGAGGTCTTCTATTTCTTCTCTGGTCAGTCTAGGTTGTTCATATGTTTCCAGGAAATTGTCCATTTCTTCTACATTATCCAGTTTGTTGCCATACAGTTGTTCATAATATCCTCTTATAATTTTTTTAATTTCTTCAGGATCTGCAGTTATGTCACCTTTTTATTCATTATTTTGTTTATATGGGTCTTCTCTCTTTTTGATTTTGTCAGTCTAGCTAGGGGCTTGTCAATCTTGTTGATCTTCTCAAAGAACCAACTTTTGGTGATATTTATCCTTTCTATTGTTTTTTTGTTCTCTATGTCATTTATTTCGGCTCTAATCCTTGTTATTTCTTTTCTTGTACTTGGTTTAGGATTGGTTTGCTGTTCATTTTCTAGCTTCTTCAGTTGATCCATTAGTTCTTTGATTTTGGCTCTTTCTTCCTTTTTAATATATGCGTTTAGTGCTATAAATTTCCCCCTTAGCACTGCTTTTGCTGCATCCCATAGGTTTTGGTATGTTGTGTTCTCATTTTCATTCGTCTCTATATATTTAGCAATTTCTCTTGCTATTTCTTCTTTAACCCACTGATTGTTTAGGAGTGTGTTGTTTAACCTCCAGGTATTTGTGAATTTTCTAAGTCTCTGATGGTTATTGACTTCTAATTGTATTCCATTGTGGTCAGAGAATGTGCTTTGAATAATTTCAATCTTTTTAAATTTATTGAGGCTTGTTTTATGTCCCAGCATATGATCTATTCTGGAGAAAGTTCCGTGAGCACTAGAAAAGTATGTGTATCCTGGTGATTTGGGATGTAATGTCCTGTAGATGTCTGTTAAATCTAATTCATTTATCAGATTGTTTAGGTTTTCAATTTCCTTATTGGTCTTCTGTCTGGTTGATCTATCTATAGGAGAGAGTGATGTGTTGAAGTCTCCCACAATTATTGTTGAAACATCAATTGCTTCCTTTAGTTTTGCCAGTGTTTCTTTCATGTATTTTGTGGCACCTTGATTGGGTGCATAGACATTTACGATTGTTATCTCTTCTTGCTGAATTGCCCCTTTTATTAGTATGTAGTGGCCTTCTTTGTCTCTCAAAACATCCCTGCATTTGAAGTCTATTTTATCTGAGATTAATATTGCTACACCTGCTTTCTTTTGGCTGTAGCTTGCATGAAATATTTTTTTCCATCCTTTCACTTTCAGTTTCTTTGTGTCCCTGTGTCTAAGATGAGTCTCTTGTATGCAACATATTGATGGTTCATTTTTTTTGATCCATTCTGCGAATCTGTATCTTTTAATTGGGGAGTTTAATCCATTTACATTCAACGTTAAAACCGTGAAGGCATTTCTTGAATCGGCCATCTTATCCTTTGGATTATGTTTGCCATATTTTTCCCTCTCTCTATTAATATCCTTTATTGTACCCATACCGAATCTCTTTAGTACTGAACCTTTCTCCAAGTCTCTCTGTCCTGTCTTTGTTTCTCTGTCTGTAGGGCTCCCTTTAGTATCTCCAGTAGGGCAGGTCTCTTGTTAGCAAATTCTCTCAGCATTTCTTTGTCTGTGAAAAATTTAAGCTCTCCCTCAAATTTGAAGGAGAGCTTTGCTGGATAAAGTATTCTTGGCTGGAAATTCCTCTCACTCAGAATTTTAAATATATCGTGCCACTGCCTTCCTGCCTCCATGGTGGCTGCTGAGTAGTCACTACTTAGTCTTATGCTGTTTCCTTTGTATGTGGTGAATTGCTTTTCTCTTGCTGCTTTCAGAACTTGCTCCTTCTCTTCTATGTTTGACAGTGTGATCAGTATATGTCTCGGAGTGGGTTTTTTTGGATTTATTCTATTTGGAGTTCGCTGAGCATTTATGATTTGTGTATTTATGTTGTTTAGAAGATTTGGGAAGTTTTCCCTAATAATTTCTTTGAATACTCTTCCTAGACCTTTACCCTTTTCTTCCCCTTCTGGGACACCAATGAGTCTTATATTCGGATGTTTCATATTATCTATCATATCCCTGAGGTCCATTTCGAGTTTTTCAATTTTTTTTCCCCATTCTTTCTTTTATGCTTTCATTTTCCATTCTGTCATCTTCCAGGTCACTGATTCGTTGTTCAACTTCCTCTAGTCTTGTACTATGAGTGTCCAGAATCTTTTTAATTTGGTCAACAGTTTCTTTAATTTCCATAAGATCATCCATTTTTTTATTTAGTCTTGCAATGTCTTCTTTATGCTCTTCTAGGGTCTTCTTGATTTCCTTCATATCCCGTACTATGGTCTCATTGTTCATCTTTAGTTCTTTGAGTAGCTGCTCTAGGTGCTGTGTCTCTTCTGGTCTTTTGATTTGGGTGCTTGGGCTTGGGTTATCCATATCGTCTGGTTTTTTCATATGCTTTATAATTTTCTGTTGTTTTTGGCCTCGTGGCATTTGCTGAACTTGATAGGGTTCTTTTAGGGTTTGTAGACCATTTGAAGTCCTTATCTCTAATTTATCAGATCTACAGCTTCGTGGAGTACACTTTCTCTAACTAACCAGCAGGTGGCATCCACGAGCCACCTGTTCTCCACAAGCCAGATCTCCCCTGCTTAGCCTTTTTGGTGAGTGGGGGAGTGAGTCTTGTGGGGCCCAATTGGTGTACCAAGCTTGCGTGTGTAGTTGGTGTTGCCTGCCCTGTATGTGGAGCGTGTTTCTGGGCAGTCGGGGAGGGGGGGTGGCCCTAACAATCAAATCTCCCTGATGATCCTAGAGTTTTAAAGCTGCTGCAATAGTCTAATCCTTCAGTTCAGTCCTGCCACAGTTTGTCTCTGCCACTGACCCACAAGTCTTTGGTATTGGCGTATGGCTCCTCAGACTTGCAAGTGGGCCCCTCTTCCAGGCTGTGCACCCCGGGTCCTCTGTTGAGGGATGACTGTGCTATGTCACAGGTGAGTGCCGTCCCCCCAGGGCGGTTCTGGGCTGCTGGGCTGTGTAGGGAGGCTCCCAGTCTGCTCAAATGATGGCTGAATGGGGCTTTGTTAATTCACACTGCTCCACCTTCCCAGCTCTGGGACATTCAGCTGAGGTTGCAGGGAAGGCTAATGTCCACGCCCAGTTTTGTGGTGTGTGCCTGTTATTTGAAGCACTTCCGTCACACTGGGTTTCTGGGGCAGCTCTGGGCTATGGGGCTGGCGATGGGCAGGAGTGTTTCCTGTCCACCAGGATGGTGGCTGTGAGCGGACACCCCCCTTTTCTTGGGAAGTTGTGTTGTTTAGTGAATTTTCTCAGCCACTGGATTATTGCCTTTTGTCTCAGAGCTCTCTTAGTTCTGCTCTTGACTTGACGTGCCCAAATTGCAATTCTTTGAAGCTTTCTGTATTGAGCTTCTTAGAGTAATTGTTTTAGAAAAAGCAAAAAGGATTTAAAAAAAAAAAACAAAAAAAAACGGCCCTCCTCAGAGATCTAATGGGTTATTGAAATGCTAATAGACAAAGCAACCAGGGCCATTAAAGAAAGGTGCACAGGGCAGAGAGATCAGCTTTGCTTCGGGATTTGCATATGCGCCTCAAGGCCTGAGCTCCGCCCTTCCCCCCTCTGCGTTCACCAGAACTCCAAAAATCCTCCGCTTTTATTTTGGAGTTTTTCGTGTTGTTTTTTTTCTATGCCTGTCTCCTCTCTGCTGGGCTGGCTGCTCTCAGAGTCTCTGGTGTCTGGTCTCAGTCTATCTATGGTTGGAGTTTGAATCAGTAGAATGAGTTTCCGATAAGAGCAGCCACTGCAATTCTCCCTTCTCCTTCCCGGAGCTGACAGCCCCTCCTCCCCCGGGACTGAGCCTGGCAGGGAGGGGCGCGGGTCCCCTGGCCGCAAAAACTTACAGATTTCGCTGATCTCAGCAGTTCCACATTTTCATGAGTGTTGTATGAAGTATGCCCAAAGACAGATTGCCCTGTGGTGTCCAGTCCACGCAGTTCCTGGCTTTTTACCTCTCACATTTACTCTTGTCTGTGCTTTCACCTGCCACTTTGGTGAGACCCGTGGCTTAGTGCTTTTTTGGTTTGCTTGGGTTTTTTCCTTTTTGAAAAATTACAAATCTACCTGAGAAGAGTATCAGTGATCCCTTGATACCTAATTCCAGTCCAAAGTCAGATTTCTCTAGCTATCCCCAAAATGTGTTTTCTAGCTTCCCTTCTCTGTTGCTGAGATCCCAGAACAGATTTTTAAATGCATCTCTAGGCTAGGAAGCCAAGCCAAGAACTTACCACCAGATTTCACCTGCAGTACCTGTGATTTGGGTGAATTCTTCTCTTCTCAAGGTCCACAAAATATCATATGGTCCCTGGGCCTGCCAGGAAGTAACTTCCCTAACCCTAGCAAACCTGCAAGACAGGTACCAGGCTGGTTTTCCTGAGAGGACTTTGTAAACCTTGGCTCCATGAAGTCAGCGTTCATTCCTTAAAAGTGTCCAGTCATATCTGATTACATGAGCATCATTCTCAAATATGACATTCCAGTCAAACTCTTAGTTATATAACCAATGTCTCCAATTAAGTCATGTATACAAGGAGGACAGATTCTTATAGAAATGATATTGCTGTGAAAAGAAGACTACACAGTAAGAATTTCTGAATGCTGGAGGGAACAGGGAGGGAGAAAAAGAGAAATATTTATGAGTTACAGATAGTTTAAGGGGAAAAAGGAGTTTCTTATATATATTAAAAAAACAGAAGACTAAAGCATCAGCAATATTTCGAACAAAACCAATAATCATCCTGTATCCTGTATCCTGTATCATTCCATCCTATATAATTAATCCTTGTTCCACTTGAGCTTGGGGCTCATGAACCCTTCACCTTCTCCATTAGAGTTCTGGATATCTCGACTCAGTCCAGTGGTTTAGATTCAAAATTATTTGAGCTGTGTCATTAGAAGCCTGTGCCCAAGAGTACCTGGCATAGTCCGTTCCATGTGTCTTTGAGATAGTCCTCTCGTTTTTGTTTTTGAAGGTGAAGCTTTGACCTGGAGCCAACTCCAAGCACTTCAGGGAAGTATCAGAGTTAAAACAAAGAACTATCTGTAGATAACGAAGGACTTTAAATGGCCATGGTTAAATTATTACTGTTTTGCAAAAGTGAAAAAACTAATGAGAGTTCCTTACAAAAATAATGTAACTGAAAAGTAAATTTGGCTGTTCCTGTGGCATTTAACATTTATAAGAATAATTGAATATATGACTAATTGCACTATATTCCTGTCTAAAATCAGCGAAACAGCACCAGGACATATCATGGACAGTGAGGACACTGATCAACTCTAGGAACTTTACACAATTTCTGAATTATTTATATTAACATTTTACCCATATGTGTTTTACCTAGGAAAGGTAAAGTGTCACTTTTAATTTGACGACACTTTCCATGCAACTCATAATTTATAAAATAAAACTAATTATTTCTAGCACCTGTCTTTTTACAGGGTGAAAGAGCAAATTCAAGGACCCACTGGAAAATTCAAAGATAGTGTGAGATCATGAAAACCTCACTTAGTGAATGCCTTAAAAAAAAAAAAAAAAAGTAGTGTATACATGTAATGGAATATTACTCAGTCACAAGAAGGAATGAAGTTCTGATGCATGCTACAACATGGATGAACCGTGAAGATACCATGTTGCATGAAATGAGCTAGACACAAAAGCACAAATGTTATAGATTTCACTGATATGAAATGATTAGAATAAGCAAATTTCTAGAGTCAGAAACTAAAATATAGGTTATCCGGGACCAGGGTGGGGGTAGGGAATGGTAATTAATGCCTGAATTGTACAGAGTTTCTATTTGGGGTGATGGAAAAGTTTTGGTAATGGCTGGTGGTGATGGTAGCACAACATCATAAATGTAATTAACAACTCTGAATTATATATTTAAATGTGGTTAAAAGGGGAAATTTTTGGTTGTGTATATGTTATTAGAATAAAAAACAAAACACCGTAGGCCTATATAACACATTAGTGAACCCTAATGTAAACCATGGATTATAGTTAATAGTACAGTTACCGTAATGTTGTTTTATCAATTGCGACAAGTGTACCACATTTAATGCAAGGTATTAATTATAGGGGGGTTCTGTGGGAACTCTGTATTTTCTGTATGATTTTTCTGTAAACCTACAACTTCTATAATACATATATGACATCATTTAGGATTTGATTTTGGGAAGACAAAATGTCAAAAGTTGTCAGATTTGAACATTTGTTTAAATAAGATCATAGGTCACTGTGACAACATTACTTGACTATCTAACCAAAGAGGAAATAAGAGATTTTAAATGTAAATACCAGATGTAATATGATTGTTAAAAAAACAAAAGAGAGAGAAAAAACTTTAGATCTTTTAAAAGACTTGGTTTCTTGAGCAATTAAGGAGATGATGAAGTCAACATAAAACATAGGAAATTATCCTGATAAAATATGGAATCCCTGCCTTTTATGCCAATTACTGAGATGGTAAAAAACAAAACCTTTTACAACTTCTTACTAAGAGCAGACTAATAATCCAAGAAAATTTTGCCATTTTAAGAGAGAAAACCAAATTTTAGTGTTGTATCACTGTGCTATTTGAGACTAAATAAAATGTAATAAAATCTGTAAATCCTAAAATGTTTACAGATAAATCCATCAAATACAGAATTGACCATGAGAAATAAAATTCCTTTTAAGCAAACCTTCGACAACTTTATATATCCATTCAGATTTGTTGTACACTTTCCTCTTTCTCATTCTGCAAAAACCAGTCATTTTACTTTAGGACAAAAATGTTTTCACTTTCCTTAACAAACACTCTTCTTGCATACCTTACTTAATTTGGCTTAAATCCAAGGTTTTAAGTTACCAAAAGGATCCTGGAAGCTGTGTTCAAGCTGACATCCTGCAAAACACAATTACTGTTGAAATAATGCTTGTCAGAATAATGGCTCAATTTGGTTAAATGCAAACTTATATTTTACAGCATCTTAAACACATAATGGAAGTAACAGTAGCCTATTTGATTGGTAAAACTGTAAGTTTAAGAAGAAAATCTCCAAAAGGTATGCTCATACTGTACTTACCATCGATAATTCAGAAGACATAGCTGTTTTTATTAAACTAACAATGTTAAACTAGCCCTGTTTGCCAAAGATTTATGTAAGTCATGTAAACTTGAATTTTTAAAACATTTGGGTTAGTTTTTCAAAGACTACTTTTTTTTTAAACATTAGAAGTTGATTTTCTTTAATTTAGAGGAATTTTAGGGATATTTAATTTATATAAGCACTTATTTATGTCTAAGCCACTTAAAGTAGAGCTCTTTTTAAAGAGATTTTGTAAGTTAATTTTGTAATAACATCCAGAGGTAGGAAAACATTGCACATAACATATACCCATATGTAAACATATAGACCACAATAGAGAGCTTATAGCTTCAATTTTAAACATTTCAGTCCTGAGTCAGACATAAAATAGAAATACAAGACTCATTAGTTTATATAAAAGAACTGGCCTTCTGTTCTGTCCTCACTCTTATATTTTTACTAGAATTGCATTCCTGGCAGATGGGACAAGTTGAGGTTACATGTTCAACATCAGGGCTAAAACTTTGGCCCCGTCAATATTTGCGAAGGAGACTTTTAAGATTTTCTTTGCCCTGATGTGTAATCTTAATGAGACCTTGCTCTATTTTGGGGCCCTTTTTCCAAACCTGATTTATTGCAGAAAGAGGGATCCTGTAGGTCCCTTTCTGGTCAGTCTAATCAGCTTTGCCATCTAGGATTTAGCATCTGAGGGTCCAACCAAACCTTGCATCATATATACCCAAGAAGAATTCTAAATTCTTCTATGAATAGCTTGTTTGGTTTTAGGGAAATCTTTAATTATAGCTCTTAATTCAGTTTGGGTCCAAGGTTTACATTCTTATAGTTGCCTGCATACCTGGCTCATGGGAGAGGTGGCTTTTAGGGGCAATTGGCATTTGGGAGTTTTAGGAGAGTTGTTTGGGAAAAGGCAGACGGTCTGGACAAGGAGAAGAGAAGGGATGAATTGTCTGAGATGCAGAAGCAGAGAGATGAGAAAGATAAGGGAGAAGAAGGAGAGCTGGAGATACGGAGGCAACTGCAGGACAAGAAGGGGGCAGACTTACTAGGGAAATGAGTCTAATTTCTTGTTGCTTAAATTTGTCAAATTGCTTGTTAGCTTTGGCCAGAGAATCTTTTAGTGAAGCAATTTTTGATTTGGAATTTCGTTTGGAGGCCTCTGCATGCCAATTAAAAATGCTGCCCACTGGGCCTGAGTTCCTTTCTTTTCTAAGGCGCTTCTCAAATGAACACTTTTGTTTAAGTCAAATGTTCCCCACAGTGGCTACTGAAGGCCCAATCGTCCTTGGTGAATTATGCCATTTAGAAAGATAGTTGCAAGAACTTGGGTTGTAATGAGATTTAGACTTAGATGTAAATTGTAATGCTGCTGTGCTCCTTGTATCTTGGGCCCCCAATCTGGCGGCTGATGGCTGGCTGCCTCCAAACAGAGACCTGACAATCTGCACCCCACCAGCAGTTGGAAAAACAGAGAGAATGTTCTCTCTGCACCAAAGCCAATCTCTTAGGACAATAAGTGAGATGGAAGGAGAAACTTATCTGCTTTTATTGGTGACCCATAGCCAAATTTGTCCAGTGGATGCCAGTCCAGTAAGAACCGCCAACTCACTGATCTGTGCCTTGGTTCTACTCTATGATTTTCCTTCTTATGACAACATCTTTAGACAATACAACAGAAAACTAGGAAAAAAGACAGCAAAAGGGGAAGAAAAGGAAGGGGCCATTCCCAACAAGGATGCCGAACAAATAGGAACCTAAAACAAAACCTGGGTCCCAAACTTAGAACAAGTTGCCAAGGAACCCTTTGCAGAGAGAGTGGAGTTGAGACCCAGTGCTGAATTACCACGTTAGTGTGGACTTGACAAGTTATAGGCAGCAAGGCACCAGGGGTCTCTGCGGATACCACATCTGGTGGAAGCTGACATCTGCGATGGCAGGTGGGGCAGACCTGATCTCGCTGGGTCTCCAAAGGTAACTGTTTCAATGGGTGGATAGTGGAGCACTGGATCAGGTGTCAGTCTCACCAGTGGATCCCCGCTCGGTCAGTCAGACGTGAAGACAAAGGCGTGGGGGAGGGGCAGTCCTACACTGGCCACTGCCCCATCTCTGTTATTCCCCCCATAAACACCGTTTCAGGCCTGGTGTGTGTACTGTCAGCCATTTACCTCATTTGCTCAATAATGCCCATATACCACAGAACCCTTTCTCACTTTCATCCTGAATTCCTGGCGTCCCAGAACCGTCAAGACCCATCTATGAAAATAGAAATCATCTTTTTCTTATGAATGAGAAACGGTCTGAGCTACTTCCCCAAATAAATTAAGAGGAAAGAGCATGGCCACATAGCATCGAAACAGATTTAACAGAGGAAAAAGGCAGAGGGCTGACTGAATCAATTGATGAGTTAATAGAAAAAAGACTTTTGTGTTATTATGTGAATATTTTAGAAGAAAATGAGAGGCATTTCATGGTAAATACAAGGATAGCATTTCCCCCTCATTCACATGTTATGAGCAAAAGTACTTTTACATAGCTTTCCAACAATATTTTAATTTTGTATCCAAATATTTCATAGAAAGTAGAGGTACATTCTACAGAATTTCACATACGAAATTTAAGCCATTATACTGGAACCTGTTAGCTTGCTGCCTGGCACCCATTCCCTTTCCTTCACACCAGTAGACTGGATTTCATTGAGCAAAATTAGCCCAATTGGTATGTAAGATTGACCCATCTACAGATTCAGGGGTGGTACTGATTAGCTTAAGGCAATCAGCAAAAACAATCTGACCACATTTGGGCTAATGGGAGGCAATGAGATGCTGGTGAATTCAGGGGAAAGAGGTTTCTTCCTTTTTCCATGAAAAATTTATGGAAAGAAGTTGCTTCTTACAGGAAAGGAGCATGCAGCTGTGGAGCGCCTGGCAATCCTCTTCTGACCACAACAGCCAGCAGGCTCTGTTTGACACTAATTTTAGGGAAGACTGGAGAAGACAGCTAGAAAGAAGCCAGCTCTTCAGCAACATGGCTGAGTGGCTGCTTCAGGTCTCAGCTGAAGTCTGCTCAATTGCTGGACTTATTAATGTGGGACAATAGTTTCTCATTATTAAGGCAGTGTATATGGATTTCCATTGCTTGCTACTCAGAATATCCTAATAGATATAGACATTATATTTGATGTAATGATAAGCAAACCACTAAGAAGAGAACAAGAGAAAAGCAAGAAAGGCAAGGAAATTATGAAGCAAATTTGACGTGTGCTGTTGTATCTGTGTAATATTCAAGTTATTAAATGCTGCAAATGTGATTGCTTGGTAGAAATGATTTTGTATGTCATATGTTCAACTGGCTTTTGATTTTTACAATTAGGTATTTATCTAAGAAGCCATGATATGGGAAGTGGCTGAGGGATATAAAGAGGATTATGTGTTGAGAAGATAAAAAAAATGGTCCCAAACTTGAGAAGAGGCCAAGTTATATTGTCCAGATTGCTGATAACAAACTTGAGCAATTTATTGATAGCCTGATTGAGGTGGAATTTTGTTGTTTGATGTCTTTGCTAATTGGTGGTATATCTGATTATCGGCCTTGTCTTTGAAGTTAGAATTTAACCCAAACAACTAATGAAGTCATGAATCATTAAGGGCAGCCTGGCGATCTTTAACCAGCTTTGTGACCACACTATACACTACAGTCTTCAACCAGTTTACTTCCTACTAGAATGTCATCTTTCCATATAATTGCTTCTTCCCTTTTTTTAAGTCCACCCTGTCTAAATGCACCCTTTGAGTCAGCTTTCTTGTGCTTCTGTTGGTTCCTTTGTTAACCAGTCTAACACATTTTTGACACATTACAGAAATTCATGAAAATGGCTGCAGCCATCCCTGCCCTCTCAGTAAATGTGCACATTTGCAATGGGACACACTTTGAAGGCTGTTTCCCTACTCCTGAGTCTAGACCGGCCTCCTGAAGAGCGTTGATCAATAGAATGAGATGAAAGTGATGCCTAAGTGTGAGTCTCGGCCTCGACAGGCCTTGCACCTGTTGGGATGTGCCCTGAGATGGCCGGGGGAGGAAGCCGGGGAAACCTACTGGCACCAATGCCCAGATGTGTGAGTGTGAGGCCGTCTTGGACTGTCCAGCTGAAAGCCACTGCATGAATGGATCCAGGGGAAGCCAGCAGAGAAATCGCCCGACCGTGTCACAGCATCATGAAAAATAAGGCATCTGCATTGTTTTAAGTCGCTACATAGTGGGGTAGTTTCCTAGACAACGGTAGATAAGTGAGGCAGTGCTCTTGATCAGTCCAGCAGAGAAGTTGTGGGAATGTAAAGGAATTGTAAGGTTTGGATGCCAGATGTCTCAGACAGCGGGAGCCGCTGTAACAAAGTGCCACAGACCAATTGACAAACAACAGGAATCTACTGTCTCACGGTTTTGGAGGCTAGAAATCCAAAATCAAGTTGTGTCAGCTGGGCCATGCTTCCTCTGACGTCTACAGTGTTCTGGCAGTGGCTTGCCCACCACCAGTCTCTGCCCCTGTCTGTTCCTGCCTCTTTCTCTCTGTTTCGGCACCAGTTGTCTAGATCTCTGTCCAAATTTCCTTTCCTTATAAGGACTCTCGTCGTATTGGACTAGGACCTACCCTCATCCAGTGTGGTCTCATGTTAACTAATAACATCTTCAAAATCCTATTTACAACTCGGTTCTCATTCACAGGACTGGACTTGAACTTTGTGGGGGACGTGATTCATTTCATAACACCGGACATGACTAAAACCTGAAGAAATCAACTGCATATTACCCAATGTAATCTATTTTCCAAATCCTTTAGTCAATCTCCAACCTCACTGTTGTCTTTGAGAACTTGTAACATAATTTTGAACATACAGAAATGGAGTCATGCCAAGAAAGTGATTATCTATAAATATAAACTAGGTTTTGAGTTGCTTGTGCTACATTGAGCATAAAAGACAGGATGGATTTTCAAATATGGAGGGTGTGTTTAAGACAGAGTAGCTTGAAATTCTGAAATGAAGATGTGGATTTCATTTTGGAAGGCCTTGGAGGCTATCTCAAAGAGGTAATTCGTTATCCTCTGTATGATTCAGGGTTCTCCAAGGAAACAGAACCAACGTTATTATTTATCATTATTGTATTAGCTCCTGTGACTGTGGGTATGGGCAAGTCCAAATTCCATAGGTCACAAGCTGGAAAATTGTTTGAAGGTTTTAATGAGTTCCCCAGAAGCTGGTTGGCCTAAATGGAGATAGAAATTCTTCTTTCTAATTGTGGAAATCATCAGCTGTCCCTTTAAGGCCTATAACTGATTGAGGAGACTTTTCCCATTGCTGAAGGCAGTCTCCTTTGTTGATTGTAGATGCAATAACCAAGTAATGATTTAAATCCACAAAATATCCTCAGGGTAAAAATCAGGCCAGTGCTTGCTTGACCAAACAACTGCACACCATAAACTGGCCAACCTAGCATATCCTCCAAATAGCTGAAATTGAGGTACAAGTCAAAAGTCACTTGATTGCTGATTGAGAAAATGTGGCCCCGTTTGCAGATTAACCCACACCATCATTTCCTCCATGGAGCATAGTGCCTAGGCCATGCTATGCTGAAGGCTGCAACTAGTGGGCCACTCAGGTTTGCCCATGTACTTCTGAATCACCATGAGGATGAATCTTACGAAGCATCAGTTGCATTTACTTCGAAACATGATGTCTGGCTGTGACCCTGCAGATTATGTCCTGCTGAAGTATGAAGGGTACTTAAGACAGAAAAAACCAAACAGGCCACTTCATATAGTAAAACAGTAACACTTTATCAGGGAATTTACAGAGTGAGAAATTGGTCCTGGGTGGCTGCAGGATGTTCAGAGAAACGCCTGCACCACCCAGTGGGTTACAGTGAGTTATTTAGGGCAAGAATAAAGAAGGCACAGAGAGAGGATTGAGGAAAGAACTCGGTGTGGGGAGCTCCGAGACTCAGTCCTTCCACTAGAACAATTATTAAACAGGCAGCAACTGTCCAAAACAACTATTTTGAAACGCTGGAGGCCAGAAGAACACAGTACAGCATCCAGGGAAGAGTGAAAGGAAGAAGCTGATAAATTATGGTAAAGAACAGTAAAATGCTCTCTGTGTGTGGCAACTACTGGCACCGATTCTCCACCCTTGTGACAGGCTGCTGTGTGGTCCAGCCCCTGGCTAGCTCACTGGTGACCGAGAAGGACATAAAAATTCTCTTCCCCTAGACAAAGTGTGGGATGGCTAATCACTGATCGTGGCTTTAGATTCATGACTTAGGATCCTGGTGGCCTAGCTCTGAGGGTGGACATTGTTTCAACCTACATGGACAAGGACAGACACCAACATTGTTTCAAAACACCCCAGGAAGGAGCGGAGGCCATGGAGACATAAGGATGTTGTGCTTCCTCAGGGCTGTGTGGATGGTCAATTGAAGAGCTGTATTTGCTGGGCAGGCCAGGAAGTTCAGCTTTGGGGAGCAATGCAGGAAGCTCTTGGCACCCTTCTTGCTTCCATCCTTGGAAATCAACGTGGAGGTGGAGCCGTTCTGTGCCTCCTTGTGAGTCCCTGGCCCTGTTTTGACCACTGTGCCAGTTTGAATGTATTATGTCCCCCCAAACGCCATTATCTTTGATGTAATCTTGTGTGGGCAGACCTATCAGTGTTAATTAGATTGTAATTCTTTGAGTGTTTCCATGGAGATGTGCTCTACCCAACTGTGGGTGATGACTTTGATTGGATAATTTCCATGGAGGTGTTACCCCACCCATTCAGGGTGGGTCTAAATTAAATCACTGGAGCCATATAAATGGGCTGACAAATGGAAGGAACTTAGTGCAGCTGTGAGTGACATTTTGAAGAGGAGCTACAGCCGAGAGGGACACTTTGAAGAAAGCACAGGAGCTGCAGATGAGCGACAGTTTGAAGATGGCTGTTGAAAGCAGACTCTTGCTCCAGAGAATCTGAGAGAGGACAAATATCCCAAGTGCAACTATGAGTGACATTTTTGAGGAATTGCAGCCTAGAGAGGAATATCCTGGGTGAAAGCCATTCTGAAACTAGAACTTTGCAGCAGATGCCAGCCATGTGCCTTCCCAGCTAACAGAGGTTTTCCGGACACCATTGGCCATCCTACAATGAAGGTACCTGATTGTTGATGTGTTATCTTGGACACTTTATGGCCTTAAGACTGTAACTGTGTAACCAAATAAATCCCCTTTTATAAAAGCCAATCCATTTCTGGTGTTTTGCATTCTGGCAGCATTGGCAAACTAGAACAATCAGGAAACACCAAATTGGGGAAGTCCTCTCCTTTGTGCCCCTCCTTCCAGAATTTTCCCTCTGAGCAAAAGCAGCATGAGACAAGGAAATGAATGTAAGAAATGACAGAGGTGGAAAATCTGGAACAAAGTCCTGCCAGCTTCCAATGCCAGGAGAGGGAGATCTGTCTCCTGGGAAATAGAGAGGACAATCAAACTCCTGTAAACAGGGAATTACAAAACAACTAACAAGTACAAGTCTAGGACAATACAGAGGCCCAGAAAGGCAGGGAAAACCCTGCACACTGCATTCACTTTGGGCAGAACTTCCTGATTGGAGGGTTGAAGCTCAAGAAAGTCCCTGTCTTATCACCCGCTGGTTACAAAATCAAGAAACAGATATCTCAGGGAATAAATCTGAGAGTTGACATTTTAAAGTATTAAAATGTACAGTGTGCAACAAAAGAGTACAAGACAAACAAAAATCCAGGAAATGATGTTCCATCCACAGGAAGGGGATAAAAATTCAGAAAACACCAACAAAGAAGACTAGAATGTGGACATAATGAACAAAACCTTAAAAAAAAAAAAAGGAACTTACGAATTCTCAAAGAGAAGGCTGATTTGAGAAAGCATCCCCTGTCTCCCAGTGGCATAAATAAACCCTCTTTTCTTTCTTAGCCTGGTTGGGTGTGACTTCTATTCACCACGCTGAGTGACGAACCCATATTTGGGAAGTGCCCCTTCTACAGTTTTGGCACCCAACTTGGGGCACAACGTCTGAACAACATGCTGCTTGGTGGACTCCTGGGCCCCCAAGGTAAGACATTTGTGAGTCTCAGCTCTACGGCTGACAGAGATGCTTTTCTCTGAGAGCTGGACAAGAGAGTTTCTTGCCCTGGGCATCTAGGACCCCAGCGGCAGCTGGCTGTGGAGGAAAACAGGTTTGGTGAGTGTGCCAGTTTGAATGTATTATGTCCCCCAAACGCCATTATCTTTGTATGGGCAGACGTTATCAGGGTTGATCAGATTGTAATTCTTTGAGTGTTTCTTTGGAATGCGCCCCACCCAGCTGTGGGTGATGAATCTGATTGGATAATTTCCATGGAGGTGTTGCTCCACCCATCCAGGGTGGGTTTAAGTTGATCAGTGGAGCCATATAAATGAGCTGACAATACAGAAGGAACTCAGTGCAGCTGTGAGTGACATTTTTTTTTTTCATTTTTATTGAGATTGTTCAGATACCATACAATTATCCAAAGATCCAAAGTATACAATCTCTTGCCCCTGGGTACCCTCATACAGCTGTGCATCCATCACACTTAATTTTTGTTCAATTTTTAGAAACTTTTCATTACTCCAGACAAGAAATAAAGTGAAAGATGAAAAAAGAAAAAAAGAAAAGGAAACTCTAAACCTCCCCTATCCCTAACCAACCCCCCTCAATTGTTGACTCATAGTATTGATATAGTACGTTTGTTACTGTTTATGAAAAAATGTTGAAATACTACTAACTGTAGTATATAGTTTGTAATAGGTATATAGTTCTTCCCTATATGCCCCTCTATTATTAACTTCTAATTGTATTGTCATACGTTTGTTCTGGTTCATGAAGTGATTTCTAGTATTTGTACAGTTGATCATGGACATTGCCCACCATAGGATTCAGTTTTATACATTCCCATCTTTTGACCTCCAACTTTCCTTCTGGTGACATATATGACTCTGAGCTTCCCCTTTCCACCTCATTCACACACCATTCGGCGCTGTTAGTTATTCTCACATCTTGCTACCAACACCCCTGTTCATTTCCAAACATTTAAGTTCATCCTAATTGAACATTCTGCTCATACTAAGCAAGAGCATCTACATTTCTTCCACAAGGCAGGAGGGAGAGTCAAAGAAGGTAGAGAGGCAAAAGAAAGAGGAAACAAAAAAAAATGACAGCTAGGAAGAAGCAAAAGGAAAAATAACCTTAAATCAAAGTAGAATGAAGAATCAGACAATACCACCAATGTCAAGTGTCTAACATGCCTCCCCTATCCCCCCCTCTTATCTGCATTCACCTTGGTATATCACCTTTGTTACATTAAAGGAAGCATAATACAATGATTCTGTTAGTTACAGTCTCTAGTTTATGCTGATTGCATCCCTCCCCCAATGCCTCCCCATTTTTAACACCTTGCAAGGTTGACATTTGCTTGTTCTCCCTCGTAAAAGAACATATTTGTACACTTTATCACAATTGTTGAATACTCTAGATTTCACCAAGTTACACAGTCCCAGTCGTTATCTTTCCTCCTTTCTTGTGGTGTCTCACATGCTCCCCACCTTCCTCTCTCAACCGTATTCATAGTTACCTTTGTTCAGTGTACTTACATTGTTGTGCTACCATCTCCCAAAACTGTGTTCCAAACCACGCACTCCTGTCTTCTATCACCCTGTAGTGCTCCCTTTAGTATTTCCTGTAGGGCGGGTGTCTTGTTCACAAAGTCTCTCATTGTCTGTTTGTCAGGAAATATTTTGAGCTCTCCCTCATATTTGAAGGACAGCTTTGCTGGATACAGGATTCTTGGTTGGCGGTTTTTCTCTTTCAGTATCTTAAATATATCACACCACTTCCTTCTTGCCTCCATGGTTTCTGCTGAGAGATCCGCACATAGTCTTATTAAGCTTCCTTTGTATGTAATGGATCACTTTTCTCTTGCTGCTTTCAGGATTCTCTCTTTGTCTTTGACATTTGATAATCTGATTATTAAGTGTCTTGGCGTAGGCCTATTCATATCTCTTCTGTTTGGAGTACGCTGCGCTTCTTGGATCTGTAATTTTATGTCTTTCGTAAGAGATGGGAAATTTTCATTAATTATTTCCTCTATTATTGCTTCTGCCCCCTTTCCCTTCTCTTCTCCTTCTGGGACACCAATGATATGTACATTATTGTACTTTGTTTCATCCTTGAGTTCCTGGAGATGTTGCTCATATTTTTTCATTCTTTTCTGCATCTGCTCCTTTGTGTGTAGGCTTTCAGGTATTTTGTTCTCCAGTTCCTGAGTGTTTTCTTCTGCCTTCTGAGATCTGCTGTTGTATGTTTCCATTGTGTCTTTCATCTCTTGTGTTGTGCCTTTCATTTCCATAGATTCTACTAGTAGGTTTTTTGAACTTTTGATTTCTGCTGTATACATGCCCAGTGCTTCCTTTACAGCCTCTATCTCTTTTGCAATATCTTCTCTAAACTTTTTGATTTGATTTAGCATTAGTTGTTTAAATTCCTGTATCTCAGTTGAAGTGTACATTTGTTCCTTTGACTGGAACATAACTTTGTTTTTCTTAGTGTAGGTTGTAATTTTCTGTTGTCTAGGCATGGTTTCCTTGGTTATCCAAATCAGGTTTTCCCAGATCAGAAAAGGCTCAGGTCCCAGAGGGAAGAAATATTCAGTATCTGGTTTCCCTGCAGGTGTGTCTTAGAAAATTGCTCCACCCTTTGATGCCTCAGGTCACTGTGCTTTTCTGCCCAGCAGGTGATGCCTGTTAGCCTATAATTCTTGACTGGTGTGAGGAGGTATGGCCGTGTTCCCCCAGGCTCTGGGGTCTGGTTCTGAATGGAAAGGGCCCCACCCCTTTCCTCCTAGAGAAGACAGACCCCCCCCAGGTGGAGGTCATTAGCATTTCAATGGTCTCGCTCTCTGCTTGTGCTGTCTCCACCCTTCCCCGAGTCACAGCCCTGGAAACTGAAAATGACTGGGGCTTTCTCCACTGAGCCAAAAAAGAAACAGATAGTCCACTCCAGACCCAGTCCAAGGCAACCCTCTGGCTCTCCCAGGTCAGTCGTCACCCAAAGCCTCTGTCTGTTTTTTGGGGCTGCGTACCTGTAGTGAGCAGTTCACACCCGCTACTTAAAACCCCAGTTGGAGCTCAGCTGAGCTGTATTCGCTTGCTGGGAGAGAGCTTCTCTGTGGCACCACGTGGCTCCGCAGCTCGGGCTATGGGGGAGGGGGTCTCCTGACCTGGTTCCGCAGGTTTTACTTACAGATTTTATGCTGTGTTCTCGGGCATTCCTCCCAATTCAGGTTGGTGTATGATGAATGGATGGTCTCATTTGTCCCCCCGCAGTTATTCTGGATTATTTACTAGTTGTTTCTGGTTTTTTGTAGTTGTTCCAGGGGAACTACTTAGCTTCCACTCCTCTCTATGCCGCCATCTTGCCCTGTGAGTGACATTTTGAAGAGGAGCAAGCTTGCTAGAGAGGAACATCCTGGGAGAAAGCCATTTTGAAACCAGAACTTTGGAGCAGACGCCAGCCACGTGCCTTCCCAGCTAACAGAGGTTTTCCGGACGCCATTGGCCATCCTGCAGTGAAGGTACCCGATCGCTGATGTGTTACCTTGGACTCTTTATGGCCTTAAGACTGTAACTGGGTAGCCAAATAAACCCCCTTTTTATAAAAGCCAATCCACCTCTGGTGTTTTGCATTCTGCAGCATTAGCAAACTAGAACAGTGAGTGAATGTGGATGTCTTGTGTGCTTGTACAGCCCTTGGTCTTGTTTCTCAGTTCTTAGTCTTGTCTTCCTTTGCTTGTGGACCTGTTTGTTTCTTCTTCAGTGACACATAAACTCCTGCCAGAGCTGTAAGCAAGAGCTCACACTTGGTTTGGGTGCTTGGTGGCCATAAATTCATGCAAAGCTGTTTCTGGAGGAAGCAGCCCCAGGAATGGAGAAACAGACAATGAGACTTGGTTTGGAAGTCAGCAGCCTCTGGCATTAATGATGGTCACTGAATTTGGTGCCTAGGTTTGTTTGAGTGCTCAGTGGCATATAAATTTATGCCAAAGCTGTTTTTGGAGAGCGAAGTCCCAGGCATAGAGGAATAGCCACTGCGACGTGGTTGCCTAGGACTTGGCTTTATTTTCTTGGTCTTGTCTTCTTTTTGTGTATGGGTCCTGTTTGGTTTCTTTCTCAGTGGCACATAAACTCCTGCCGAAGCTGTAAGTGGGAGAACGCACTTGGTTTGGGCGCTCAGTGGCGGATAAATTTATATCAAAGCTGTTTTTGGAGGGTGCCGCCCCAGGTATAGAGAAATAGCCATTGAAACTTGGTTTGGAAGGGAGCAGCCCCTGGCATTAAGGGAGGTCACTGATTTTGGGTGCCTGGGTTTTGGTTATTTGGGCACTCAGTGGCAGATAAATTTATATCAAAGCTGTTTTTGGAGGGTGCAGCCCCAGGTATAGAGAAGAATAACCACTGAGTCTTGGTTGCCTAGCACTTGGCTTTAATTCTTGGTCTTGTTTTCATTTGTGGCTTGGTTTAGTCTTTCTTTTGTGTTTTGTTTTTTCCTGTTCTGTCTCAAGTTATCTAACAGTATTTTTTTTTTAAATGGGAAATAACATAAGTGAGAAATCTTAAGGAAATTAAGAAGGATAAATCTTTAAATTGCATCCTTAAGTGTTGAAGGAAATTTGGGTAACAACATGAGTGAGAAATGTAAGGAAATTAAAAAGGCTAAACCTTTAAATCGCATTCTTAAACAATGAAAGCACTTCAGCTATGAGCCCGTAACGAAGAAAAGCTTCATGCAAAGTAATTTGGCCTCAGTATTAATTAGAGAATGGCCACAAGTGGCCAAGCCAGAGATCAATAAGATATGTTATTTTGCAAATAAATTTATTTTGTAAGAGAATAAACAAATGGAATAAAATTCCATATATACAGTGTTTTATGGCTCTATCTCAGAATAAAAAGTTACAGAAAAAAATGTTTGGGGCATGACGTTTTACCCACCAGCCAAACCCCAAATAAGGAGAGCCCTCACCCCCAGTGTAAGAAAATGCTGGTTAAGATTTCCCAGCCACCCAGGTTATGGAGACTTTTGAACTCCAGCAGAAAAATTAGTGGCCGAGGTTTCTAGGCTCTGGCTTGTGGCTCCCATGCTCCCCCTCCCCCTCCTGCTAGAGTCTGCAGTTTTTGCACTCCCCTTTCCCTCCCCACCGGAGCCTACAACTTGGCCACTCCTTCCTCTTCCTCTCCCTCCTGCACCTTGTGGGAAAGCTGAGGACAAGTCCTTCAGGCCTATGGATTCCCCCAAAATGGCCTTCCCGCCTCATATCATGAGTGACATGAACTTCAGGCAGGTGTCTCTACTTCCAGAGGGCAAAGGCAGAGACAGTGTCCTCCAACAAGGCATAGCTGAAATAAATACTGTGTATGAGCACCTCCTTCCTCTACCTCACATCTGCAGAATTGGAAGAGCTGGGTCCTCTGATATTAAGAGGATCCCAGGAAATAAAAAACTGGTTTAACTTAATTTTTGTAATGCATAGTCCTGATTGGGCTGATATACAAACTTTGTTAAATGTACTATAACCTCAGAAGAAAGGAGAATTGTAATTAGAAAGGCTCATAATTATGTTAATTTTTTAAGCAATGATAAACCAGAAAATCCAGTACATACCCCTGGAAATCTGGCTATTCCTCAAGGACACCCCTATTGAGACCCAAGTAAACAAGTTGGCAGAACGAAATTAGATCACTATAAATAGCATGCATAATTGTGCTACCAAGAGATGAAGTTCCTAAACAAAATAAAGAGTAAAATTCAGGTGCCAAATTAAAATCCATCAATTTTTTAAAACAATTATTCAAAACTTACTGTAAATTTACTAATGTACTTATATAAACCCAGACGACCCAATACATTAATGCAGTGTGAATTTGTCAGAGTGCCAACATTCGTTGAAAATTACAGAATCTTGAAGATGAACTTAAGTTGCCAATCTCAGCACTGGTGGAATTGCATTTAAAGTGTTCTATAATCATGATGCAGCTTAAGAAAAGGGCCCAAAGAAAACTATCACCTAAAGCTGACTGGAATGCTAATGTCTTAGGAGCAATCCTAAGTAAAACTTTTCAGCAACAGAAGAATTCTGTGAAAGGTAAGACCCCCAGGGCCCGAGGAAACTGCTGGGCCCCCAGCAACGTGCATATTGCAGGGGGAGGGACACTGCAAACGGAAATGTTCCAGCTGGATGCAAAGGGAAACAAGGGACTCCAGCAATCCAGTGTCCGCAGCTGACAGGAGACTAGGACGGTGACCTGTAGTGATCAGGAAGCCATCCTGGTCACCCGCAAAGAACCTTGGATCTCATTCCAAGTGGGTAAGAACTTAGTAAGTTTTCTGGTTAACATGAGAGTTAATTGCACTTGAATCAGTCCTAGTTATGGGCGTCACAGCCCAAGAGGGCTTTTGTAGCCAAAGGGCTAAAGAAGGCACTGGACACGTTTTGAGTCATGAGCTTTTATTACGGGGCTTACCTGCAGGGTGGGAAGTTGAGTCATGTTGCCCTGAATTCAGGAGCTGCTCTGAATGGTGGCAAGTTCAGAGCTCAACATGCACTTTGGGGGGCTGAATAAGCTGGTTATAAGGGCTCGACATTCCAATGGGTATGAGAGCTTAAGGTGGGCTTGCAACATAGGGAGGGATTGATCGTAATCAACAGGGAGGAGGGGAGGATTATAGATAACAGTATCTCAGGGAGGAGGTGGTTATAGATTACATTTAGACAAAGAGAATAGGTCAAACATTAACTGTCCTAGGTCAATCAAACTGCTGTGTGCAGTCTTCAGGACACTTGGGGGTCCGGGGTTCCCACATGAATGGTATGGAAGTTTTTTTATCTAATCAAATATAATTGTTATATATTTAGTATGTTAAATTTTAACCCCATGGTAAGCACAAGGAAAATAGGTGAAACATATATCCAGATAGAAAAGAGAAGGCATACAATATAGTACAACACACAAAAAATCAAATAAATATAAAAGTAGCCATTAACTGAAGAATTGAGGGACATAAAAGGTATAAGACTGTGACGGTTAGGTTCATGTGTCAACTTGGCCATGTGATGGTACCCAGGTATCCGGTCAAGCAAGCACTGGCCTAACAATTGCTGTGAGGATGTTTGTGGCTGGTTAATAAACCAACAGGCTGGTTTATTAAATCATGAGTCACTTGGTTGCAGCTGTGACTGATGATGTCAATGAAGGGCGTGTCTTCCACAATGAGAGAATGCAGTCAGCTGGATTTAATCCAATCAGTTGAAGACTTTTAAGCTAGACAGATAGAGGACCTTCACTTCTTCTTTGGCTGACTAGCGAAGCGTTTCCTGAGGAGGCCAAAGTGTTTCCTGAGGTGTTGGTCGAAGTTGCCAGTTTGTTTCCCGAGGAGTTCATTGAACATCTTCATTGGAGTTGCTAGTTTGCTGCCTGCCCTATGGAATTTGGACTTGTGCATACCCACAGTTGTGTGAGACACTTTTATAAATCTTATATTTATAGATATCTCTCATTGATTCTGTTTCTCTAGAGAACCCTAACTAATACAAAGACATACAAAGGCTAAATAGCAAATAGTCCTACAATATCAGTAGTGACTTTAAATATAAATGGATTAAATTCTCCAGTCAAAAGGCAAGGATTTGCAGAGTTGATAAAAAAGAATGACTCAATTATATGCTGTCTGCAAGAGACTCTTCTTAAATTCAAACATACAAATAGGTTGAAAGTGAAAGAATGAAATAAAATATACCGTGCAAGAAGAAAGCAATAGAGAACAGGGTAGCTATTCTAAAACCAAATAAAATAGACATTAAGTCAAAAACAGTTATGAGGGACAAAGAGTCATTATATACTGATAAGGGGGACAATTCGACAAGAAGATATAACAATTATAAATATATATGCACTTAACAGCAGAGCCCCAAAATATATGAAGCAAATATTGGCATTTGAAGGGAGAAACTGATGGTTCTACATTAATAGTAGGAGACTTTATAATAATGTATAGAACATCTAGTCAGAATATCAGTAAGGAAATACAAGACTTGAACGATACTCTAAACCAAGTAGACATTACAGACATATATAAAACACTGTATCCAACAAAAACAGAGTACATATTCTTCTTGAGTGCACATGGATCATTCTTCTGGATAGACCATATATTCAGTCACAAAACAAGTCTCAGTAAATTCAAAATTATTGAAAACATATTCCACTGACCACAATGGAATGAAGCTAGAAATAAATAACAGAGGAAGAAATGGAAAACTCACAAATATGTGGAAATTAAACAACATACTATTAAATAACCAATGGGTTAAAGAGGAAATTACAAGTAAAATTAGGGAACTGTCTTGGGGTGAGTGAAAATGAAGATACAACTTACCAAAACTTAAAGGACTTAGCAAAGGCAATGCTGAGAGGGAAATTTATAGCTCTAAATATTTACCTTATAAAGGAAGAAAGAGTTCAAATCAGAGACCTAACCTCAAACCTGGAAGAATTAGAGAAAGTAGAGCAAATCAACCCAAAGTGAGCAGAAGAAAGGAAATAACAAAGATTAGAGTGGAGATAAATGAAATAGTAAAGAAACAAACAAAAATAATAGAGTCGACAAAATGAAAGTTGTTTTCTGAAATGATCAATAAAGTAGACAAAATTTTAGCTAGTCTGGCAAAGAAAAAAAGAGAGAGGATACAAATAAGGAAAATCAGAAATGAAAAAGGAGGTATTACTACTGACTCCATTGAAATAAAAAGGACTATAACATATGAAAAACTATATGCCAATAAATTAGATAACCTAGATGAAATGAACAAATTCTTAGAAACACAAACTACCTGCAATGATTCAAGAAGAAACAGAACATCATAACAAACCAATTACTAGTAAAGAGATTGACTCTGTAATAAAAAACCTTCCAGCAAAGAAAAGCCCCAGACCAGATAGCTTCACAGGGGAAGTCTACCAAACATTCCAAGAAGACTTAACTCCAATTCTGGTCAAACTCTTCCAAAAAAATCAGGAGGCGGGAACACTCCCTAATTCATTCTATGAGGCCAACATTATCCTCAAACCAAAGCCAGGTAGGTGCCAGATTAGGATACCATAAGAATAGAAAACTACAGACCAATATCTTTTGAGTACAGATGCAAAAATCCTCAACAAGGAATCCTCAACAAGCAAACAGAATTCAACAGAATGGTAAGAAATACACCATGATCAAGCAGGATTTATCCCTGGTATGTAAGGCTGGTGCAAGATAAGAAAATCAATTAATGTAATACACGACATTAACACAATGAAGGGAAAAAACACGACCATCTCAATTGATGTAGAAAAGGCATTTGACAAAATCCAGTACCCCTTCTTGATAAAAATATTTAGAACACTAGAAATGGAAGGAAACTTCCTCAACATGATAAAGGGCATATATGAAAAGCCCACAGCTAACATCCTATTCAATGGTGAAAGGCTGAAAGCTTGCCCTCTAAGATCAGGAACAAGATTTTTGGATTTTACACCCAAAGCACAAGCAACAAAAGAAAAAATAGTTATGTGGAACCTCCTCCAAATTAAAACTTTTTGCCTCAAAGGATTTTATCATGAAAGTAAAATGACAACTTACATAATGGGAGAAAATATTTGGAAACCATATATCTGATATAGATTTACTTTCCAGAATATAGAAAGAAATCCTTCAACTTAACAACAAACAGACAAACAACCCAATTTAAAAATGGGCCAAAGACTTGACTAGACTTCTCTCCAAAGGAGAAATATAAATGGCCAGGAAGCACATTGAAAAGATGCTCAAGATCATTAGCTATCAGGGAAGTGCTGATGAAAACCACAGTGACATACCATTTCACACTCATTAGAATGGCTGCTATTAAAAAAAAATGGAAAACAGTAAGTGTTGGAGAGGAGGCAGAGAAATAGGAACACTTGCTCATCGTTGGTGGGCATGTAAAAAGGTGCCTCTGTGGGAGATAGTTTGGCAGTTCCTCAGAAAGCTAAGTATAGAACCACCATGTGACCCGGCAAGCCAACTACTCATTATATACCCAAAAGAATTGAAAGCAGGGACTCAAACAGATATTCGTACACTGATTTTCATAGAGGCATTATTCACAATTGTCAAAAGATGGAAGCAACCCAAGTATCCATCGACTGATGAACGGATAAAGGAAATGTGGTATATACATATAATGGAATGTTATTCAGCCATAAAATGGAGAGAAATCCTGATACATGTGACAATGTGGATGAAACTTGAGGACATCATTTTGAGTGAAATAAGCCAGATAGAAAAGGACAAATTTGAAATAATTAGGATGATAAAACTCATAGAATCAGAATCTAGAAAAAACGTTACCAGGGGATGGGGTGTTAATGTCTCAACTGTACAGTTTCCATTTGAGTTGATGGAAAAGTTTTGGGAATATATGGTAACAATGGTAGCACAACATTGTGAATGTAATTAACAGTGCTGAAATATATGTCTGAATATGACTAAAAGGTGAAATGTTAGCCTGTATATACAGTAACAGAATAAAATTTAAAAAAAAATCACGCAAAGATGCTACACAAACAGTGATGTGCTATCATCAATTGTAACAAGTTTTCCACACCAATGCAAAGTGTCAATAATACGGTGGTATGTGGGAATCCTGTATTTTATGCATGATTGTTTTGTAAATCTATAACTTCTCTAATAGATGAAGAGAAAAAAAGAAGTTACAGAGCCGAGTCGGGGTTGGCAAGATCATAAATAGGTCTCTTTGAAGTTTTACGAATAGTTTTGGTACAGATAGCTATCGTGCTTAGGAATGTGCATGTGCAATTTATGATGCACTTACAGAGGTTTCTTTTGGTCTTATCTAGGAACTTATGGCTTCTCTGCTTTAGGACCTTCCACATGATTATGGCCCTTGTGCTTGTTGTCATGTGTGCAAAAGAGCAGCTGCTTCTATGAAAACTAAGACAAATGACTTAGGAAACATTTTCAAAGGTAGTTGCTAAGAAAACTGCAGTCAAATTAGGTATGGGCAAAGCAGTTATCAGAGATGGTAGTGGTGGGGACTAAAGCTGAACTCATGGAGGCTTGATGACCTAGTAATTCCATTGTTAGCTATATCCCTATCAGAATTGTGTAAACATATTCACCAAAAGACTTTTACTAGAATGTTCATAGCAAACCACTCCTAATGGTGAAAAACTGGAAACTACCCCAAGTGCTGATCAACTATCCAAGTTGAATGGATAAATAAATTATGGCAGATTCGCATAATGGGATCCTATACGGCAATGAAAATGAACAATATATAATGAGACACAACAATATAGATGAATCTCACAAACATAAGTTTCCCTGAAAGAAGCACCTCCTCCTTGTGTTCTTTTCCAGTCGGTAGATGGGTGTTCTGGTTTGCTAATGCCACCATTATGCAAAATATCAGAAATAGATTGGCTTTTATAAAACAGGTTTATTTGGTTACAAAGTTATAGTCTTAAGGCCATAAAGTGTCCCAGGTACCTCCACTGGAGAGATGCCTTTGGCACCTGGAAAATCTCTATTAGCTGGGAAGGCACGTGGCTGGAGTCTGCTTGCTCCTAGGTTGCGTTTCAAAATGATGTTCTCCAAAATGTCAGTGTCAGCTTCCAACGGCTGTCTTCGAAATGTGTCTCTCAGCTGCAGCTGCTCCAAAATGTCACTCTTAGTTGCTCTGAGTTCCTTGTGTTTGTCAGCTCATTTATATGGCTCCAGTGATTTAATTCAGACCCACCCTGAATGGATGAGATAACACCTCTATGAAAATTATCCAATCAAAGTCTTGCCCACAGTTGATTGAGTCACATCTCCATGGAAACACTCAATCAATAGGTTCCAACCTAATCAACACTAATACATCTGCCTCTACAAGACTGCATCAAAGATAATGGCATTTTGGGGGCCATAATACATCCAAACTGGCATATCTATTAAAACGAAAGAATAGTAACTATGGACACATAGTATAGTAACTGTGGCCCCCAAAGTGTTTCTATGATGTTGCATCAGTGCTAGGGTTGCGGTCAGCAGCAATGTGGGGTTAGCTTATGATTGGCTTTGCAACCATTAGGAAAACATCCCCCTAATTTTTGCAGATTCTCTGACTCCCAAAAGCCACTACAGCCCTTCCCCAGAATGAGCTTATGCACTGTCTCCCACAGGCTGGCTTGGATAAGGGTCAGTTTTGTTAGCCTCCTGGAACTTTTAGTCCTGTCCCTCACCCCTCTTCAAACCATATGGTCACTCTTCTCACAGAGAGGATAGTAGGAAGAGGACTTGGCAGCTCCTCAAGTCAGATGTACTTTATTTGGTCTAGAGAGTGGTGTTTTTGTTGTTGTTTGTTATCTTTTTAATATTGAATTAATCACCAATATTTAAAAACTGAACAATTTCACAAAAGAAATCTGGTTTCCGGCTTGGAAAAAACATTCAAATATCTGACATCTTGGATGGGCTGCGTCCTTCCGTGACCATGTTGCTTAGAGCTGGGGACCTGCTGTCCTCTTTGGAAGGGGCAGCTCTCCCCAGTTAACCTCACATGGCCCACTCCACTCATTTGCATTGCCCATATGGTCCCAGTGTGGGAAATTTTCCACCCCGCACCACCTGATACTGTTTCTTTCAAATAATGAGCAGTTGCCACTGGAGCCCTAGGAATAGCATAATGTCGTTTGGTTAAGTTTGCATTTTCAGGAACACATCCCTCATCAGGGCCAAGGCTTGGCTCTGTCGTCATTTCCAGAAAGGAGATGATAATCAAAGTACCTAACTCAGAGGGTCGTTATGAGAATTGACTGATATTACAGGCAAAGCATTTAGCACATTGCCTGGCCCACAGTAAAGGCTCAACAAATTCTACAACTGCTATTATTACTAGTAGTATTTTCAAAAGCAAGGCTTGGGATGAAAGAAGGATGGAGACGGTTTAGAGGCAGCGAGAGTCGTGGCACCTGCAGCCATACCCATCAGTAATGCAGAAGACCGATTTGGTCCTGGCACTCAAGCAGGCTCCATGATGTTGGCAGAGTAGCATGGTGGTCGAAAGGAGGCCCCAAGTCTCTGGGATTGGAATCCCAGCCCCACCCATTACTAGCAAGGTTACTGAGGTATAATGAAAAATTTGGTGGGTCTTTGTTCCTCAAGAAGCAACCTTTGAGTCTTTGGAATTTCCTGTGATAGAAGAGTCTTTGGTTCTTTGGGGTGGGCTCTGGACTACACCTGATAGTCGCAGGATGGGGCCAGCCACACCTGCAGCCCTAGAGTGGGGGCTAGTCACACCAGAAAGACCAACCAGGTGATTAGGGGGGTGGGGCTCCACGACCTCTGGGAGGCTGCAGATTGAGTTCAACCACGTGGACACGTGTTCTGTCAATCATGCCTAGTGAAGAAAACCCCATATTAACTCGGGACACTCAAAGTCCCCATGAGCTTTCGTGATCAAGGAAACACGTCACTGCTGTGCCAGTTCATGTGGTGGGGACGTGGGTGCTTGCATTTGAGCCCCTCCGCAACCTTGCCCTCTTCATCTCTTCTTTTGGCTTCTTCTTATTTGTATCCTTTCACTATAATAAAGCTATAATCATAAGCATAGAGCTTTCAGTTGAGTTCCGAGTCATTCTAGAGAATTACTGAACCTGAAGTGGGTGGTGGGAACCCCTGAGTTTGTAGCCAGTTGGCGGAAGTGAGGGTGGCCTCAGCCCTGCAGGAACGACTGGTGCCTGCAGAGCTGTCTCCTAGAGGAAAGCCCCTTCCCTGTGGGTCCGTCCCAACCCTGGGGAGTTACAGTCAGGATTGAATTGATTTGAGTGACTGCATTATTTGTGGCTGCTCTAGAGGTTTTTGATACGTTTATACTGACCTTGAACAAGTAACCTCTTTGCACCTTGATTTTTTCCTCTGTAAAAAGGGGCTGGATATGACTATCTCAGAGTTGTTTTAAGGGTTAAATGGGTTAAGGTATGGAAAGCACTTAGAATAGTGCCTGGCGCACAGTAAGCACTTTGTGAGTCTTAGCTATGTTACTGATCTTGAAGCCGTTTACGTTAGTGCCCCGACTGGTGGGAGTAAAGGCACGGTCCTTCCTCCTGGGTCCGGGGAGCAGGTGCAGACAGGGCTTGCACGTCCCTAGCCTGCCGCTCTCGAAGTCGCTCTTCCCCGGGCCACACAGCCTGCTCCTTTCCCTGCTCCCCGTGGTCTCGGCTCTATTTTCTATCCCACACCCAGCTCTGAATGTTCTTGTGTTTTATCTCGTTCTACATAGATTTCTCTCTTTCCCAAAGGTTCTTGGCATTCTTCAGCTCCTCCTCCTTCTTCCAGGGATCTTTATCTTCTCCACTCCCTTCCACCCAAAGCTGCCTGCATTTGTGATCCTCAAAGACGTGCTCCTTCTCCATTTTCCCGGAGCAGAGCAGCTGGCCCCTAAATAATATAACAAAATTCTCATGCACTCCTAAGGAAAGAGGCTTGTGGAATCCGGGACTGTTTTAGTTTGCTAGGGCTGCGTAACAAATGATCACAAACCAGGGGGCTTAAAGCAATAGAATTTTATTGTCTCACAGTTCTAGAGGCCAGAAGTTCAAGATCAAGGTGTCGGCAGGGCATGCTTTAGGGAAGAATCTGTTCCCTGCCTCTCTCCTGGCTTCTGGGTGGCCAGCAATCGTTGGTGCTCCTTGGCTTACAGGTGCATTTTCCCTCCATCTCCACATGGCCTAGTTTCTTGTCTCTGTCTTATGTGGACTTCTCCCCTGGGTCCCTGTCTGTATCTTCTCTCATCTTCTTAAAGGACCCAGTCATATTGGATTACAGCCCACCCTAATTCGGTTTGGTCTCATTTGAACTAATAATTAATATCTTCAAAGACCCTATTTCTAAATAAGGCCACAGGACTGGGGTTAGGACTTGAATATGTCTTTTTTGGGGGGAGTAGTGGGGGACAACAGATAATAGGGACTGAGAAGTTATGAAATTGGGGCCCCCTTCTAATGAATCTTCAAAGACTGGGGTCACATGGAAAGCCAAGGGCTTTATAACAATTCCAAATTCCTTTTTGAGTTTTCATAGCTGATAGGGTCACAAATTTCCTCTCTTCTCCCCAGCGTCTTTCCCACCCCTTAGTTTTGTGGGGTTTTTGTTGTTGTTGTTTTGCTTTGTGTGTGTGTGTGTGTGTATGTGTGTGTTTTGCCTCAGAGGTCTTTGCAGAGAGAAATCATGTTGCTGACAGGACAGCGAAGGAATGAAACACAGACAAAAAATATAAAGTTAAGGGAGCAGGGGACTCAGAGCCTAGTTGACAAAGAGTCCCTCCGCTTGCTCCACATCATATTTATTAGCTTTATTTTATCACAAGAATTAGGGGAGTTACTAACAGGCCGGAGAAGGCAAGATAAAGACGTTAGTAAGATAGGGAAGTCGGGGACAGGCTATTCGAGACTTGCACGCTTCTTGTATCAACAATGTGGGTGCTGCCCTGGACAGTGTTCCGTCCGGGCAGGACTTGGTGTTCCGATGTCCATACCCTTAAGTATGTCAAGGATGCGTTCCAAGCTCAGGCCATTTTCCCACAAAATCAGAATTAATAAAACCTGTAATTATGACCATTATCAAGTCCCAGTTTTTGTGAGTCTGTGGAAATGACCTATAGCCAGCCCCAAAACATGGCCTGCACATAAGAATTTGTTAGTGGCCATTTCAAAATAGAAAGGTACTAAAATAGAAGGATATATACCAAATTCTGTTTTTTTATTTTTAAGTGAATTTTTTTTCTTTAGTGACAAGGGATAGAAATACAAGCCAGACTTGCTTAAGAACAAATATAGTTATATTGACTCACATAACTGAAGAGTTACTGGTTTCAGGCACAGCTGCATCCAGGTGCTCAAATGATGTGATTGGCTATCCCCTTTTCTCTCTCTCCTTTGTCCTTCTGTCTATTACTTGGCTGGGTTTTCTAACTTAGATTAACTCCCCAGTAGCTTTCATGCCCAGTGGCCCTGGCAACAATATGTTTTCAGTACTACAGTGTAGCAGCCCCAATGGAAAGAGAGTTACTCTTTCTCAATAATTCTCAAAAAGCCCTGGATTTGAGTCTCATTGGCTTGGTTTGGGTCATGTGCCCATTTCTGAACCAACTCCAGTGGCCTGGGAGACAGAATGCTTTGGTTGGTGACAGTGAGGTTAGGCAGGGTGGACTAAACCACCCGGTCTGAGTGGGAAGTCTGAGAACTTTCCCTGAAAGAGAATTGAGGTGTCATTACCAGAAGAAGGGAGTATGGATGTTGGATAAGCAAAACCAAGAATTATCTACCATAATTAGCTCCTAACAGTGGTATTGGAGGGGGAAGGAGATTCTTCAGCTTTTCTCTATGCTCCTTTGTTCTGTTTGACTTATCACAACCAGAATATATTATTTTATTTTTAAAAATCCAACCAAATTAAAAGCAAAATAAAATCAATAACCCAGTGTGTAGGTGATTGACTTTATTCACACAGAGACATTGTGGCACTTTGCCAGCAATTACAAAGTCTGTGAAACAAAATGTAGGATGAGGAAAGTTGGGCAAATGGTTTTGAATCAAGAATCTGAAAGGGAAAAGGATGATGTAGCCCCTCTTTTGGTCTGGTGATCGGAGCATGGGAATTATTCAGAGCTGGCCAATAACTTCCCTGCTAAAAAATCTTGAATGGAGTCTGCAACTTACTTGAATAACATCCAGGAAAAGAAAGATGGATTGATGGATGATTAGAGGGATGGATAGATAATATAATAAAGCATGTATAGTAAAATGTTAATTATAGAATCTAGGTAGTGTGTGTATGGGTATTTGTGGTAAAATTTTAAAAATTTGTGTTTCATTTCCTAGGGCTACTGTAGCAAATTGCCCCAAACTGGGTGGCTTTAAACAACAGAAATTTGTTCTTTGAAAGTTCTGGAGGCCAGAGGACCAAAACCAAGGTATTGGCAGGGCCGGACACCCTCTGAAGTCTCCAGGGAAGTCTGTTCCATGCCTCTCTCCTGGCTTTTGGTAGTTCCTTGGTGTCCTTGGCTTGTAGACACACTACTTCAATCTCTGCCTCCGTCTTCACATGGCCTTCTCCTCTCTATGTCCAAATTTCCTTCTTATAAAGACCACAGTCATTCTGGATTAGGGCACACCCTCGTCTTAGCTCATTATATCTACAAAGACCCTATTTCCAAATAAAGTCACGTTCACAGGTACTGGGAGTTAGGACTTGAACTTATCTTCTGAGGGGACACAGTTCCACTTATGACAACTTGTCTCTACATTTAAATTTTTTCATAATCCATCATTCATTGAGTCCCCATTGCCTATAGAATAAAAACATCTTTCATAACATGACTCAACTCTACACTTCCAGCCTTATGCTTAGTAAGCTTTTTCCTGAACCAGTGTTTCTCAAACTGAGCCATGTCGGAACCAACCAAGGACCTTGTTAAACATTTACAGGCCAGGGCTCTACCTCTGACAGTAGGTCTCATAGGAGCCCTGGAATGCATGTATTTAACCAGCTTCCCAGGGATTTCTGCACAGCCAGTTTATTGCAAAGACTTGGTTCCATATAATAACAAAACTATGTTTGGCTCTTTCTCATTATGTCCTATTTCTTTTCACTTGATGCTTTTATACCTATTATTCACCTATTTTGAAATGTGTTTTCTTTCCCTCCTTCCTTATCTTCTCCTGAACTCCCAGAAGACAAATTTTCGCTTGTAATAATAATGCTAGCTGGATTTGTGCTTCCTGCTTTTTCTATTGCCAGCCACCAAGAGTAAATTGTTAAATGGGTATTGTGCTGTGTTGGATGTATTATGTCCCCCAAAATGCTATGCTCTTTGGTGCAATCTTGTTGGGGCAGACATATTAGTGTTGATTAGGTTGGAATCTTGGATTAGGTTGTATCCATGGAGCTGTGACCCACCCAACCGTGGATAATATCTCTGTTTAGATTATTTCCATGCAGATGTGGCCCTGTCCATTCAGCATGGGTCTTGATTAGTTTACTGGAGCCCTATAAGAGCTCAAACAGAAGGAGCTCAGTGCAGCAGCCAAGAGAGACATTTTGAAGATGACCATTGAAAGTAGACTTTTTTTTTTTTTTTACATTTTTTTTTTCATTTTTATTGAGATTGTTCAGATACCATACAATTATCCAAAGATCCAAAGTGTACAATCACTTGTCCCTGGGTACCCTCATACAGCTGTGCATCCATTACACTTAATTTTTGTTCAATTTTTAGAAACTTTTCATTACTCCAGACAAGAAATAAAGTGAAAGATGAAAAAAGAAAAAAAGAAAAGGAAACTCTAAACCTCCCCTATCCCTAACCAACCCCCCTCAATTGTTGACTCCTAGTATTGATATAGTACGTTTGTTACTGTTTATGAAAAAATGTTGAAATACTACTAACTGTAGTATATAGTTTATAATAGGTATATAGTTCTTCCCTATATGCCCCTCTATTATCAACTTCTAATTGTATTGTCATACATTTGTTCTGGTTCATGGAAGCGATTTCTAGTATTTGTACAGTTGATCATAGACATTGCCCACCATAGGATTCAGTTTTATACATTTCCATCTTTTGACCTCCAACTTTCCTTCTGGTGACATATATGACTCTGAACTTCCCCTTTCCACCTCATTCACACACCATTCGGCGCTGTTAGTTATTCTCACATCTTGATACCAACACCCCTGTTCATTTCCACACATTTAAGTTCATCCTAATTGAACATTCTGCTCATACTAAGCAACCACTCCCCATTCTTAAGCCTCGTTCTATATCTTGGTACCTTATATTTCATGTCTATGAGTTTACATATTATAATTAATTCCTTTCAGTGAGACCCTGCAATAATTGTCCTTATGTGTCTGGCTTATTTCACTCAGTATATTGCCCTCGAGGTTTTGTCATCAACCCATTTTTTTTTTAATATGGTTTTGTTCACTCACCATATATTCCATCCCAAGTAAATAATCGATGGTTCTCTGCATGGTCATACATTTATGTGTTCACCACCTTCACCACTATCTATATAAGGGCATCTACATTTCTTCCACAAGGCAGGAGGGAGAGTCAAAGAAGGTAGAGAGGCAAAAGAAAGAGGAAAAAAAAAATGACAGCTAGGAAGCAGCAAAAGGAAAAATAACCTTAAATCAAAGTAGAATAAAGAATCAGACAGTACCACCAATGTCAAGTGTCTAACATGCCTCCCCTATCCCCCCCTCTTATCTGCATTCACCTTGGTATATCACCTTTGTTACATTAAAGGAAGCATAATACAATGATTCTGTTAGTTACAGTCTCTAGTTTATGCTGATTGCATCCCTCCCCCAATGCCTCCCCGTTTTTAACACCTTGCAAGGTTGACATTTGCTTGTTCTCCCTCGTAAAAGAACATATTTGTACACTTTATCACAATTGTTGAATACTCTAGATTTCACCAAGTTACACAGTCCCAGTCGTTACCTTTCCTCCTTTCTTGTGGTGTCTCACATGCTCCCCACCTTCCTCTCTCAACCATATTTATAGTTACCTTTGTTCAGTGTACTTCCATTGTTGTGCTACCATCTCCCAAAATTGTGTTCCAAACCACGTACTCCTGTCTTCTATCACCCTGTAGTACTCCCTTTAGTATTTCCTGTAGGGCGGGTGTCTTGTTCACAAAGTCTCTCATTGTCTGTTTGTCAGAAAATATTTTGAGCTCTCCCTCATATTTGAAGGACAGCTTTGCTGGATATAGGATTCTTGGTTAGCGGTTTTTCTCTTTCAGTATCTTAAATATATCACTCTACTTCCTTCTTGCCTCCATGGTTTCTGCTGAGAGATCCGCACATAGTCTTATTAAGCTTCCTTTGTATGTAATGGATTGCTTTTCTCTTGCTGCTTTCAGGATTCTCTCTTTGTCTTTGACATTTGATAATCTGATTATTAAGCGTCTTGGTGTAGGCCTATTCAGATCTCTTCTGTTTGGAGTATGCTGCGCTTCTTGGATCTGTAATTTTATGTCTTTCATAAGAGATGGGAAATTTTCATTAATTATTTCCTCTATTATTGCTTCTGCCCCCTTTCCCTTCTCTTCTCCTTCTGGGACACCAATGATATGTACATTATTGTACTTTGTTTCATCCTTGAGTTCCTGGAGACGTTGCTCATATTTTTTCATTCTTTTCTCCATCTGCTCCTTTGCGTGTAGGCTTTCAGGTGTTTTGTTCTCCAGTTCCTGAGCGTTTTCTTCTGCCTCTTGAGATCTGCTGTTGTATGTTTCCATTGTATCTTTCATCTCTTGTGTTGTGCCTTTCATTTCCATAGATTCTACTAGTTGTTTTTTTGAACTTTTGATTTCTGCCATATATATGCCCAGTGATTCCTTTACAGCCTCTATCTCTTTTGTAATATCTTCTCTAAACTTTTTGATTTGATTTAGCATTAGTTGTTTAAATTCCTGTATCTCAGTTGAAGTGTACGTTTGTTCCTTTGACTGGGCCATAACTTTGTTTTTCTTAGTGTGGGTTGTAATTTTCTGTTGTCTAGGCATGGTTTCCTTGGTTATCCAAATCAGGTTTTCCCAGACCAGAAAAGGCTCAGGTCCCAGAGGGAAGAAATATTCAGTATCTGGTTTCCCTGCAGGTGTGTCTTAGAAAATTGCTGTACCCTTTGATGCCTCAGGTCACTGTGCTTTTCTGCCCAGCAGGTGATGCCTGTTAGCCTATAATTCTTGACTGGTGTGAGGAGGTATGGCTGTGTTCCCCCAGGCTCTGGGGTCTGGTTCTGAATGGAAAGGGCCCCACCGGTTTCCTCCTAGAGAAGACAGAAACCCCAGGTGGAGGTTATTAGCATTTCAATGGTCTCGCTCTCTGCTTGTGGTGTCTCCACCCTTCCCTGAGTCACAGCCCTGGAAACTGAATATGACTGGGGCTTTCTCCACTGAGCCAAAAAAGAAACAGATAGTCCCCTTCAGACCCAGTCCAAGGCGACCCTCTGGCTCTCCAAGGTCAGTCGTCACCCAAAGCCTCTGTCTGTTTTTTTGGGGATGCGTACCTGTAGTGAGCAGTTCACACTCGCTACTTAAAACCCCAGTTGGAGCTCAGCTGAGCTGTATTCGCTTGCTGGGAGAGAGCTTCTCTGTGGCACCACAAGGCTTTGCAGCTCGGGCTATGGGGGCGGGGGTCTCACGACTTGGATCCGCAGGTTTTACTTACAGATTTTATGCTGTGTTCTCAGGCATTCCTCCCAATTCAGGTTGGTGTATGATGAGTGGATGGTCTCATTCGTCCCCCCTGCAGTTATTCTGGATTATTTACTAGTTGTTTCTGTTTTTTTGTAGTTGTTCCAGGGGGACTACTTAGCTTCCACTCCTCTCTATGCCGCCACCTTGCCCCTGAAAGTAGACTTTTGTTACTCCAGAGTTTGCCTGGGAGAAACTAAGAATATGCCCCAAGACGCTTAGAGAGAAACATCCTGGGAGAAAGCCATTTTGAAATACAACCTGGGAGCAGATGCCAGCTACGTGCCTGCCCAGACAACAGAGATGTTCAGACATCATTGGCCATTCTTCTATGATGTCTTAGCTTGGACATTTTTATGGCCTTTAGACTGTAACTTTGTAACCAAATAAACCTCCTTTGTAAAAGCCAATCCATTTTTGGTATTAACAGACCAGAACAGGCGGAATGGAGGGGAGTTGAACGTATAGTTTCCCTGTGGGTTTAGCTTCACAGACAATTTAGACTTGTCTTTATCCAATGGATAGTAAGGAAGACTTTAGCCTACGGAAAGTATGTCATTAACCTATTTTTAAAATGTTCAAATAACTGTAACATCCTTTTCTTTGGCCATCTTAAGGATAGCAAATAGGTTTTGTTTACTCAGCTATTTTAAATAGATTCACAATGAGTAGCCACCTGATGTTTGATTTGGAAATGGATTCTGAGCTCTTACGCAGGCTTAGCAGAAAAGAGTGCTGCATTCCATTAGTAATGCCTATCGTGACTATGGGATGTATTTGTCATGTCTGATTTTTAACTCCTAAATCTAATGAGATCACTCTTTTTCTGCCTTCTGGCTAAAGCCCAACTTTTAATTTTTCTTTTTTTTCCTAATGGCAATATGGCCATCCGCTTGACTTAAGACTCTTTCATCTTCTTGGTGATCCTTCTTGCTTTGAAGCAAAGGAAATTTCAGTTTGTAGCCTCTTGGATCACTGGTAATCACCTATATCTTAAGCCTCCTCCATTTTCCTATTACTGACATATATTTAAGTAAATAGGGCTATGGCTAAAATTTGGGGGCATTTACTATATGCAGACATTTGCCATGGATTCACTCCCATGATGCAAGTATTGTTCAACCTCCATTTGACAAAAACGGTTCAGTGAGTTGCCCAAGATTACACAACCTGGAGCTAAATTCACACCCATATGTCTGACCCCAGCCTCGGTGCTTACCATCTTTGTTTTATTTCCTCTTTTGTCAAACAAAAGAAGGCTGCCTGTCTCCTAGATTCTTAAGATCTACTTTTTAAGTCATATCGATAGGTAGGAAAATAGGTTACTGTGTCAGCAATTCATAGAAACCAGCTCTGGCTAATTTAACACAAAATATTACACTTTTTTTGTGGGGGAAGATACTGGGGAGCTTGCAGAAAACATATCATGTCCAGGAAAGGACAAGAACCAGGTGAGCTCTGAGGCTCTATCGTGCAGAAATTAGTGGACAATCCCTTTGGGGACATTCTGTTGGTCAATTAGGGAGATAGAAGTTCTAATCAGTCTAGCTTTGGTCTCAAGTACAACCCCGAGACCATAGTCTCGGTGGGGAGAGTGATGTTTAGCCAAAAATTGTTTCTGAGCAAGGGCTCATTGCCCAATACATTTAGAAATCAATGTGGTGACACCAGGATTTCGAGAAAACAAAGAGTTTTATTGTAAGGCAGCCAAACAAGGAGACAGGAGGGAAAAAAACTCAAATCTGTCTCCCTGAGTCTAAATAGCTTAGGGTTTTTATGGGATTCAAACAAAGATGGTTGGAGACAGTGATGTTATTTAAGTTGGCATCTATTGATTGGTTATATTTTGGTTGTAGTTGATAGGGAACATGCAGGTATGGGACTGTTCTAGTTTGCTAATGCTGCAGAATGCAAAACACCAGAGATGGACAGGCTTTTATAAAATGGGGGTTTATTTCACTACACAGTTACAGTCTTAAGGCCACAAAGCGTCCAAGGTAACACATCAGCAATCGGGTACCCTCACCGGAGGATGGCCAATGGCGTCCAGAAAACCTCTGTTAGCTGGGAAGGCAGCTGGCATCTGCTCCAAAGCTCCGGCCTCAAAACGGCTTTCTCCCAGGACGTTCCTCTCTAGCAAGCTTGCTCCTCTTCAAAACATCACTCACAGCTGCACTCCCTTCCCTCTCTTTGAGTTAGCTCATTTATATAGCTCCACCGATCAAGGCCCACCCTGAATGGGCGGGGCCACGCCTCCATGGGAACATCTCATCAAAATCATCACCCAGAGCTGGGTGGGGCACATTCCAAGCAAATCTCTGCCCCACAAGACCACAAAGATAATGGCATTTGGGGGACACAACACATTCAAACCGGCACAGAGCCCTAGAAGCCCTTGGAAACTGACAAAAGCCAGCTAGGGTAGGCACACACTGGCTGTAAACAAGGGCTGTATATGAGAGTCAAGCATTTGAATATAGCAGTGTTATAAATCACTCAGTTAACGTAAGCCAACTACAATAACAACTAATGGAAATAAGCTAAACGAACTGGCTATAAGTGAGGGGCAGGGAAGGCATGGTTACAGCAAGGATATAATCACCCAGTTAACAAAAGATAACAGTTATAATGACAAGTAAAAGAAATAAGCTAAAATAACAACTATAATTACAAGTAAAACCACTGTAGTCAGGAGGTTACGAAAGCTCGTTATCACAAGAGAGGGGACAGGTAAGAGCAGATGTCCACAGTTGCTAGGTAAGTGGGGACGTATGAAGCAGGGTAGAATAGGGCATCAAGGCTGTGGTCCCTGGTTTTCTATTCATTCAGCTTCAAAAGAGTTAATGCAGAGCTGCAAACTTCAGTTGCAAACCTAATGGGACAAAAATTTCCCCTAAAGCTCTGAAACCTCCCCAAACCATAAAAGCTTGTAAAATCATGGGCCCAAAGCAAATTCTTAGTTAATGACAGAAAGCATGGGGTCATAAAGGTTGTTAAACATCTGCCCAGAGACAACTTTTAGATACGTGATAGCAGGTCACAAGTTCCGATAACTGTCTTCTCCTAGAACAAAGAAGTCACCAAGGTTGAGATAAGAAAATCACTGTAAAACTACGCTATATAACAAGCGAACCCACTGCTATTCAGTGCATGCTTCTCCCTTGAACACATCTGTGTTATCTCTTTAACATGTATTCCTTCCCTCTTTCTTTAATAATTTTTACTACTTATTCCTACTGGCCCCTCTCATCTCTGAATTCTTTCTACGGTGACAGTCTCAAACCTGGAACAGGGTTCTGCCTGGCATTGTTACCAGCAGGGTGCCAGTTACACATATTGACATAAACTGCAAATTTGTCCTACTCCCAGTAGTATAATAAAAACTTGGCTGCGCTTTGTCCCCAGCTCCTGGGTGGGGTGACCTCTACATTTCTGGAATTTTCCATGCTAAGATTGTCTTTTGTTTTTCATTATTCATGGTGGGTCCCAGACCGCCCCTGATAGTTCGTATGCTAATGAGATGACAGGATAGGACCATCCACACACCTGCTGTCTTGGGGTATGGGCTGGCCACCCCAGAAAGACCAACCCTGTGATTGATTGATTGATTGATTGATTGGGGATTGGAGCTTTTAGCCAAGTCATATAAGCCCATATTAGCCTGAGAGGGGCTGGAGATTGAGTTCAACCATGTGAGCATTGTTTCTATCATGCTTACTTATAAGACCCCACATAAATTTGGAATACTGACAAATTGATAATGACATCATTGGGCCAGGAGAGGACACAGAAACTTGCATTTGAAACCTCCCCAGATCTCACCCCTTGTGTCTCTTCTTTTGGCTTCTTATTTGTATTCTTTTACTATAACAAAACTATAATCATACATATAGCACTTTCAGTGAGTTCTTCTAGTGAATTATTGAACCCAACAGGGTAGGTAGAACCCCGGAATTTGTAGCCAGGTGGTCAAAATACAGGAGGCCTGGGCCCCCGCACTTGTGACTGGTACCTGAAGGGCAATTCTGTAGAGTGAGAATTGAATTGAGGTCTTGCAGTCTTTGTTGATCTCAGCAGCTGTGGTGGAAGTTGGAGTCTTTGATAACCTCATATTCTCCTAAGTCACACACCTCTCACTATCAGTGGCCTCTGGTCTCTTTTTGTCTTCTTTTCTCCAAGGCAAAGAAAGAGGCAGCAGCCCCCAAAAGGCTCTGTCTTTAGTGATCTAGCTGCCACCTTCCCTGTCTTTGCTTTATGCTTGGTTGTGGTTTAGTCTTCTTATCTACCTAAAACCCTTTCCCAACATCAGTTCTTTGTTTCTGCTTTTCTTTCAGCTTCATTCCTTTGCACCCGAACACTCCCACTTACATTTAAGCAAACACTAAAAGGGTGACATTATCTTAGTTTCATGTCCCATAACTAGTCACCACAACAAACAAACGCAATTCTTTCTTCTACCTTTTCCCACAACTCTCTAACTTTACACAATAAGCTGGTTTTGTTCAAGACAAAGCACTGCACAGTTCAAATAAGAAACAAATGCATTCCATTTCTGCATGAGGGAGAAAAAAATTAGCTAACGTCGGTTGAGCACTATGCTAATCTTCCCACTCCAAAAAACTATAGTAGAAACACCATTATTATCCAAATTTTGAGACTAGGACACTGTGACCCAGTGAAGTTAAGAAACTCACACAAAGTAGCACGGTTTGCAAGTGTCAGAGCTAAGTCTTAACCTCGGGAGTGTCTGATTCTGAAATCTAAGTTTTTAACATATATAGAAATTGGGCTATACTGGTCTAAATGGTATCATTGTGATAATTAGAAAAAGGTGCCCTTTCTTTCAGGTAGATACAGCCCCACACAGGTGCCCCTCCTGGTGAGCAGAGCAGGGCCTGGACTTCAATGCCCATTGGCCATTCCCAGAGCTGGCCTTACATGGCGGCTCTGGGTGGCAGTAAACCAAGTGAGTTTTATGGGTAGAGGGGATACTGAGATCATGGATATTTCCCCCTTTTCGTGGTTTTCAGATTTGTCTTGGATCATGTTATTTGGATAACTACAAGAAAAATACACCCAACAGTATTGTTTTAAATGTTGATTTAGTCAGTTAATTTTATAGATTGCACTTTTTTCCTCCAAGTATTATAGTACAGGTGTAGCCAGCTGTCTTACCACTGTGTACCTGGGCCAACAGGTGCCTGAAAGAGAGTGCAGGTGGCACAGCATAGGAGGAAAGCTTCATTCCACATGGGAAAACTAAAATAACAATAACAATAACAATAATAGCAAAGTACATGATTTATATCATCTTTTAATATAAAGCCAATGTATACACTTAGTATAGAGTGTTAAAATAGACACTGGAGCAAAATTTGGTTAGATCCTAGAGAGTTTTATTGAATCAATTCATTAATTGGGGAGATTCCAATTGCCACAAGGTAGAAAGGAATTCTGCAGAACAAAGAGAGCAATGAATGGGCTTTTATAGATAGAATAAAGAAGTACTTTGGGAGGAAATGTTCATTGGTTAATGCAGACTGCATTTCCTAATATGGTTTGTGCACGCGGTTGCTTAGCAATGAGGAGGTTACCTGGCAGCTAAGAATAGGGAGCTGGTGATAGCTCATTGGCTGATTCAAATTCTGTTTTCTGGGTGAGGCAAGAATTTACAGGGAATAGAAATTTACTTAAATTTTGGTTTTGTTGACATTGGGGCTTTGCAGAGTTGCCTCTGATTGGGCCTACTAGATTTTATTTATTAAGAGTTAGACACATCGTAGGCACTAAATAAGTACAGTATTTTATTGGAAAATTTGTATTGTATAGGACTGATCACTACTATTCACTCAACAAACACTTCTCGAGTACCTACCATGGTGAGGAGCGCAGGCTCCAGGACAGCACTGTCCAACAGAAATAAAATACGAACCACATTTGTAATTTTAAGTTTTATAGTAGCCATGCTAAAAAAGTTAAAATAAACAGATGGAATTTATTTTAGTAATATATTTAATCCAATGCATCTGACATACTATCATTTCAGTATGTGATCAATATAAAAGCTATTGAGATATTTACATTTTTCTTTGTACTGCATTTTTGAAATCCAGTGTGTATTTCACACTTACAAAACATCCTAATTCAAACGAGTTACCTGTCAAATGCTCCACAGTCATGTGGATAGTGGCTACCATACTGAGTAGTGTAGATAGAGAACATTTCATCATTGCAGAAAGTTCTATTGGACAGTTCTGGTTGAAGGTGGCCTGGGATTGAATGGTTATCTTCCCCTTCACAGCCTTGCCTTGGGCAGGCTATATACCACCTGTCAGGTGTGAAAGGTGGGATAATAGCTATCTTGGAAAGGCTTCTGAGTTGCAAACAGTAAGCTCCACTCTGCTTAGTTTGTATGCAAAAAGAATTTGTGAAAAGACTTAACCTGGCCCACCCATACTTTGGGAGGGCTAAAAGAAGATGGAGGGTAGGTCTCCAGAAGCAGTGCCCCAAACCACGAACAGAATGGGCCTGATAAGAAAGCCCCTTTGCTGCCTCCATCGAGCTAATGACCACAATTTGCTGGGCTTCCAGGAATTTGACTTTATTAAAAAAAAAACACCACAAGTTCCACCAGCCCCAAGACTATGCTTGAATCAGGATGGTCACCTTGCAACCACTGGCACCCGAAAGTCACTAACCTTTGGAGCCACCATTGCCAGCAAGTGCACCAAGCCTGATTCTTCATGTTGCTTCCTTCCAAATCTAGGCTGGCTTAGGTGCCTCTAATGCATTTGGGTGCCACGTGCCCGTGCACTTGCTGCAGAGAAGGCTGGGGTTTTCCATTCCTTCCATGGTGAGGCAGGCTCGGAAGATGGGCAATTCCCCCACAATAAGCGTACCTGCTTCTTAGGATTGCTGTGAAGAGTAAACGACACATTGGATGAAGATGCCTTAGCACAGGGATGCCTCAGTAAAAGCTCTCCCTGAATGCTAGTTATTATTATTAATAACATTACCAGTAGCTAACACCTATTGAATCTGTCCAGTCTTAAACAAGGCACTCCTTTTTTTAACAGCTCAGTGACCAGGTATAGTTATGCTTCATTCAGCATGGGCCGGGAAAGAGGAATTACATAGTAAACAAATGAAGAATATTGTGGTGGGCTATGGGATATTGCCATGAACAAGATGGCAGGGTCCCCATTCTCATGGTGCTCATCATTTTTTTTGGAAGAGGACAATAAACAAATGACTGGAAAGATACATAAGAGAATTACAACTTGGGGTAATTGTTATGATGGAAACAAATGAGGAGCTGAGGGTGGAAAGGGGAAAGGGCTGGAGGGAGACCTGTGGTATCTAGAGCGGTGGGGCAGACTTTTCTGCAAAGGTGAGATTTCCCCTCACCCCCTGGAGGAGGAGATGTGAGCCATGCAAGAATCTGGGGGAAGAGATTCCAAACAAGGGAGCAGCTATGCAAAGCATGCAGTTTCAATGATAAGAAACTGGTTCAGGGGAGACTGGCGTGCAAGGTAAGACTGATGAGAGAGCACAGTGTTGACGCAGTAAGATCACACGAATGGGTTTTGATAACAGGCACATGGCATGGATATGATATATATTGTTGACGACGGCTCTTGTTGCTGTGTAAAGAGGGGCACCAAGCAGGGTAGGAAGGGAAGATTTTCCCAGTTATATCCGCAAAAGGAGGGCTGATTTCCACCTACCTCAGAATATTGCAATGTTGGCTGAACTCACCAAATCATGGTGCAGGTGTCCTTCTTACAAAGGGAAATGATGGTCAGAGCAACAAAGAGAAAACTCCCAATTCATCATCTTACCCCTGTCAATAGACAATAAAAGCACGTCACATTACACAATTTTCTGCTCAGAGTGTGCCTTTTCACATTCATTGACTTTGTACAATATGACCATTTTTCAAAACGTCAGGGGCCATTATCTTCAGCATTCAAGGCCCTAGGAAAGTTACTTGTTTTTGTGAGCAGTGCACGGAGTCTTTTTCTAATTATAGCCCTTTGTGAATTCCTTGTCCTTTCCTTTAAATAAAGTGTTTAGCCAGATGTTCAATGAGTAGTATTCTCAGTCTTACATCGTGCCTTATTTTCTTTGGAATTTGTCAACATCAGAGTCTTTTACAGTGTTACTGTAAAAAAAAAAAAAAAGTACTGAACTTTGGTTGAGAAAACTTGCATTTCTGAAGATAAAGAGATTTTTAAAAAATATTGGATGAAAGTCTGTGTCCTGGTTGCAAAAATAGAGAATTAGGGCCTTTCAACTAATTCCTACTTAGAATTTAGTTCGCTTTTTCAATGCTAACAGTATTGACCATTTTACCTGAATTTGAATGTACTTGGTTTGCAGTTCAAAATCATCTCATATTCCTAAGAAGTAATGTTGTGGGATATTTCATCCAGGGGCAGCCAGAATTGGAGAAAGGTAAGGGGTAAAATAGAAAGCACTGAATATATATGAGAATGGAAAACAATATAATTTCTTGTCCTCATAATGTGAGAAAGCACAGCCTAGCCCAGAGAGCCAGCTCCTCAGCCACACCTGGTTGCAGGTGCATGTGTGCACCCAGCTGAGACCAGCAGAATCTAAGTGCCCATTACTTTAAGTCACCGATTTTTGGGGTAGTTTGTTACATAGCAACATCTGAGCAACACATGCACCATGACAGACACTGTTTATTGCCTAACAACCGCTATTTCCCTCTTTTCATCTTAGCCATCAGAATTGAAATTTTGTTGATATTGCTTGACCTCAGAGAACATAGGCAGTGACCAATCCCACTACCCAAATTGCTGGCCCCAGAGGTGAGCCCATAATCCAGCCTGGCTCCTCATGGGACCATCCTCATCATCATTATTAGCTCAAAGATGAGCATGTGACTCAATGTATGACAATCAGAATTCTTCCCTAGGGTTTTGTGCTGGTTTGAAGCTGTAATGGAACCCAGAAGAGACATGATCTTTTAATCTAATCTTGTGGGGTGGAACCTTTTGATTGAGTGTTTCCATGGAGTTGTGACCCACCCAACTGTAGGTGAGAGCTTTCATTAAATTATTTCCATGGAGATGTGAGCCCTCCCATTCAGGGAGGGTCTTGGTTAGTTTACTGGAGTCCTTTAAGAGAGCTCATGGAGAGAAGGAGCTCAGACAAGCTGAGAGAGACATTTGGAAAGAAGTTAAGGTATATAATCCAGAGTTTGCCCCTGGGAGAAGCTAAGAGCTAACAGACCCAAATGCTTAGAGATGCAGACAGAAAGATGTTTGGAGATGCTAAGCTAAGAGATGAAGCCCAGAGTTTGCTCTGGAGAAGCTAAGAGAGAACCCCTAGATGCTTAGAAATGCCCTGGGAGAACAAGCAAAGATGCACAGGATCTGAGAAAGAGAAGCTGAGAGAGACAGAAGCCCAGAGACATTTTGGAGAAAGCCATTTGAAACCAGAACCTGAGAGCAACGGACCAGCAGAACCCAGCCACATGCTTTCCCAGCTGACAAAGGTGTTCCGGACACTATCAGCTTTTCTTCAGTGAAGGCATCTTGTTGATATCTTAGTTTGGACACTTTTATGGTCTTGGAACTGTAAATTTGTAACCTAAGAAATCCCCTTTATAAAAGCCAATCCATTTCTGGTATTTTGCACAACGGCAGCTTTAGCAAACCAGAATAGGTTTTATACATGGAGGCTAGACATGAGAAAAATATGACTCAGATGGAATTTCTCGGGAGCTTTGGGAAGTCAGGGCTAAGTCAGATTGATCTGTTTTAAAATAAAGGATGAGAGATGAGTTTTACATTTGACATTTTGAAGAAAAATTCATACAGTTCATACCCACATAACAAATTCACTGGAGCAGTGAACTTAAATGCTACCTGCTTCATTATACAAATTGCATAATCAGTTAATAGTGAGCCTTGAGACTTCTGGGAAGGGAAATATATAAAAACAAGATGATACATAATTTTTATGACTCCCACTGAGATTTTATCTTTTAGTGGATAAAAACAGTCGAGACAACAGATGTTTACAATGGGGAGAAAAATCATGCTGGTGAACTCATCCCCAAGGAGATTTAAATTGCTTCTGAAACCCCCATTGATGTAGATCATATTTTCTGCATTTTCTTTAAACTCTATCCTTCTGGGTCTAGCTTACCGACTTGTCTTACATCCGTATTTTAGACTAAAGCTCCATCTCCTGGAGAATAAACGGCATACAACAACTGTTCAGCACATCGACTAACAGTAAAACCGATTTGGACGTTCCTGAGATGATGTCTTTCTTAGTCATCAGGACGATTTCTTATTGGCAGCTCATTTTTCCCCCTTTGGAAAGAATGTCATCTCAGCGGGGCATTGGCACTAGATGTAAGCTATTGATCCCCTTCCCTTTCTCAAGGAGAGATTCAGAGCATAGTTTCATCTTCATATTTATGGTTTCTGCAGCAGGAGACTGATTGGAATAATTGCCCTGCCCTTGGCACGTTCTTCCTTTGATCTATAGCATCATTGGGTGTTATTTTCCTGCTCTTCAGAGAAATCAATTTCTCTGCAATTTTTGCTGTATTTTCTTCATGTAGTCAATCCTGAAGCTCCTTCTTGAATGAAAATATTTTAAGAAGTATTTTACATTTATGTCATATTTTTGAGAGATTCAAACATGATCATCTTGTTTTGTTTTGTTTTATTTTGTTTTAAAAAAACAAGAAGAGCTTTAGATATACAGCAAAATTGGGGAGCTAGTATAAAATGTTCCCAGATACCCTCCACTCAGTTTTCCCTGTTAACATCTTACATCAGTGTTGTACATTTGTTATAATTAATGAGCCAAGATTGATATATTATCACTAACTAAAGTCCATACTCTCATATTTCCTTGGTTTTTACCCTAATGCCCTATTCTGTTTCAAGATCTCATCGAGGATTCCACATTACATTTAGTTGTATTGTCTCCTTAGGCCCCTATTAGCTGTGAAATTTTCTCCGACTTGCCTTATTTTTGATGACCTTGACAGATTTGAGGCAGACTGGTCAGTATTTTGTAGAATGTCCCTCTGTTGGGTTTTGTCTGATTTTTTCTCATCATTAGACTGAGGCTATGGGTTTTGGGGAGAAAGACCACAGAGGCAAAATGCCATTTTTATCACATCAAATGAAGGGTACATATAATCAACATGACTTATCACAGGTGATATTGATCATCTGGTTGGGGTAGTGGGTTTGTTCACTGGAAAGTTACTAGAAGGGTTACCTAGGATTATCATCTAGCAAACCATCTTTTGTGTCACCGTCAAATCATGACACTTTTCTCTGAGTATATAAGCTCAACTTTTTTGACCTATCATTGACGAGACTTGACAGTCCTCCACTTTCTTTCTTGGTGTTTGCTTTTTGAGCAGGTGAAGTAGACGTCCAAGAGCAAGGACATCCTCTCTCATCACAGACTTGCGTTTTTCCACGAGAAACTGGGATCTAGACTTCATTGGAACCTTGTTTTCACCCAGTAACCAAACATTTTTATGATCTAGAGAAAGACATTTATTTAAAATGAAGCAAAACAAAAACGGTGCAAGCACTGTCTTCGGGCAGCTGACTTCAAATGGGGACTTTAAGTCTCGTTCTGAACTGGATCCAGTTTTAGAAGGAAAAGGGTCAAACCCTTCTCTACAGAACATCAACGCCATGTTCTTCCAGCACTCACTAAATGGAACAAGGGCCACAGTCCAGGGAGCTAAGACATGCTTAGTGAAAACTGGGGAGAGCTGAGTTCTTGGAGAAAGAGTCTTTTTTATGATTAAGTGGTGAGTTGAGAAACATCCAATTACAGATCTCCAAGGTAGAATGTAATAAAAATAATGTGATAAATAATTTAAATGGAACAATTTAAATGAAGTATACATACATAAATTTATTAAAATAATAAGTAGTTTGATGACTCCACACTCCCAAATCCTCTCTCTGCTTCCCAGATTATCAGCATAATGGAGGAATTATCTGGGTTCTTGAGACCCTTCCTGGGTGAGTCTTTTGAACTATGTTGATTCCCAATCACTGTTAGTAAAGATAGGTTCAGTTATTATAACTGACACCAAAAATAAAGATTTCTTAAATAAAATAGAAGTTATTTTCTCTCTTATATCGACCTGGTGTTAGCAATTAAGGGCTGGTGCGCTGGCTTTAAAGTTTAGGGAACTGGGGCTCTGTCAGAATCGTTGCTCTACCATGTAAAATTTCCAACTCTCATACAAATATTAAGTCAGCATGTGTCAAAGATTTATGTATTCCCTCATTATTGAGGGAATCAACAGGATGACAAGGCTGGTTCAAAGAGAATAAATATAGGCACCGAAAGAAAGAATGCTAGAATAAGATGGTTAAACCTGATACAAAACTGGTTAACCCAGTACAGGGCAATAAAGTTGTAACTTTGGGGGTTATATTTCCTACCAAAGAGAAGCCATTTACATCGCAACCGGACAAAAATCTACAGTTTAATATTAACTTCAAACAAACAAATGCACTCCTCTAGAGAATTAAATAATTCTCAGACATGCTTGGAAGCAATGTTCTGGAGTGACATTGAAAGGGCATGCAGCCATCCTTTTGCCTTATTTCCATGTTTGGGATAATTTTCTTAACAGGATGGAGCCCTTGTTCATGCTGTCCTTGAAGACGCACCTAGATGACCCCATCTGAGACGAGAGGAAGAGTGAGCGTGTGCTTGCCCTTCACGAGTGCATGACCTGGAAGTTGCATATGTCACTTCCCCACATACCCCATAGATCAGAACCCCCCCATTCCATTTATTTATTTATAGTAGAGAAGTTGTGGTTTTAAGAACAATCATCCATAAAACCCAGGATCCCCATAGGCCACCCTATTATTAACACCTTGCAATTGTGCAGTACAATTGATGAAACTGCTTTTTTATAACTGCCGAGATTTAACTTAGGGTTCACTGTTTTGTGCAGCTCCATGGATGGCCACATCGTAACCATAGGAGAGGAAAGAATCCTTCTGTTCTCTTGGCCTCTGAATGTCCAGCTAAAAACATGGGTAATAATAATACACTGGAAAGAAGAGGAGGAGGCTGTGGGGAGATATTAGGCTCCTAGGGCTGCTGTAACAAATGATCACAATCTGGGTGGCTTAAAACAACATAATTTTATTGTCTCATAGTTCCAGAGGCTAGAAGTCTAAGATCAAGGTGTCGGTAGGGCCGTGCTCCTTCTGAAGCCTGTAAGGGAGAAACCTTCCCTGCCTCTCCCACCTTCTGGTGGTTGTTGGCAATCTTGGCATCCTTGGCTTTCAGCTGCTTCACTCTAATCTTTGCCTCTGTCATCGCATGGCCTCTCCCAGTGTGTTTCTGTGTCCAACTTTCCCTTTTCTTATAAGGACACCGGACATTGGGTAAGGGTCCATGCTAATCCAGTATGATCTTATCTTCACTAATTATATCCGCAAAGACCCTATTTCTAAATAAAGTCATGATCCCAGGTACCAGGGATTAGGACTTGAACGTGTCTTTTTGGGGAACACAGTTCAACACACAACAGGAGGAAATTAGCAATCTCTGCAGCATCATCCCATGTCTAGTGATTGAGTAGGCACCTGTAGGTATATATTTGGTCCAAGAAACCCTTTCCAGAGAGGCAGAAAGCTAGGAGGTTTTGAGTACTGTGTTAGTTTTCTATGGCTGCAGTAACAAATTTTCACAAACTTGGTCACTTATTCTCTCACAGTTCTGGAAAATATGTAAGCTTGTATATGCATAGTTCATCTCTGAAATGACACATAAGAAGTGATGGTTCCTTCTGGGAAGTTGAAGGGGCAGGGAGGAAGGGAGACTTGCTTTTCATCACAGAACCTTTTGTGACTTTGATATCAATACCATTAGCATCTATTACTTATTCTAAAAAGTAAACAAAAATATTAAGCAACTCAATTTAGCAGTGTTTTTGGAGCATGAGCACAGTGCCCAACATAGAGGGGGTGCTTGATAATTAGGAATTATTACTACCATGCTGAGAGAAAGGAAGGAAGAATGTTGCCTCTGTTTTGTTTTCTGGGCTACAGTCTCCTAATTCTAGAACTTTCCCTCTCCTTCTTAAAAAGGAAGAGGTAGGAAAAAGCTGGGGCTAGAGAGATGTTCTGGTGTAGTCTCCTTTTGAATCACCCATTTGCAAAGTTGCCCTTGCTATTGTATTCTCAGCTGAAACATAGCAATCCTGTGGCTGAGGAAGGCATCCCTTAGAGACAGGATTTACGAGGCCCAAGAAGATCCCCCTTTCCCCCAAAATCTCTTCCCCACTGCCATCTGAGGCCCAGAGGTTGGAGCTACAGTCCTTGACAACAAAGGCTCACTTCCCTATTAAAATTCAAACTCCCCATATTTCCCCAGGTATCAATTTCAGATCTTTTCCTGGAATAATTCTAGCTGGAGGAGAATGTGAAAATCATCCAGACATGAAAGAGAAGGAATATCTGTCTTGAAGGCAGTTCTTAAACCGGGGTCTGTCAAAGACAACCAGACAAGTAGGGCGGTTGATTTTATTCAGGCTATTGCAGTAGAGAGAATGGCACCAGATCTAAGACCCCAGTGTCTCCACTGAGTGATTTTGCCTTAGACTTTCTCAGAAGGGGTGATCAGGTTGCAGATGGAGCAATTTGCATTTAAGGTTGTTTTAAAAGCAGAGGAAGTCTCAGTGAGTTCCCTGAACAGGATATGTTTCTTTTTCTCTGTGGTTATTTAGTTTCAGAGGCACTAACAGTTCTAATCTTAGCTAATTAATTGTAAGATAAAGAACACAAAGTTGGAGGGTCTGTGTCTGGTCTTCTCATCAGGTTCAGGCAAAAGGGGAAAGTTTGTGTTTAGCCTTGTCGAGTTCATGGATTGATTACCTGGCATTGTATATGAGATTTAGTGTGACTGTGCATTTTCTGGGGAAGGAGACTTTGCCATTCATCTGGTTTGCAAAGTGTGGGGACCCAAAACCTGGGCTCCCCCTCCCTAACGGGGAATGAGGCCTCACAGCATATAGCAGTCTGAGTGACCGGGACAGAAGTTGAAGGCATCAGACCTCCTCAGGGAAGAAAGTATGTACAGATGGTATCATAAAGAAGGCATTGAAATGCTCCTCCCCTGATCACTGTTGATAACAAATCTCCGGACCCCTTTGTCATGAGACCCTGATAAAACTCTGTTTTCATACCTTATGGAATATCTTTGTCCTAAACCCTTATAAGCTGTCCCTTGGCACCCCCACCCTTGCAGAGCACTAACTCCATTTTCCTTGGACAGCTGCCACTGGGGACCCTCTCCTGTTTGTAAGTCCTAAAAACCCATGTCTTACTGTGCCTGGTGTGTTTGTTGGTCTTAGGTATGCGCTGATCTAAGCCCTCCAAGAGCTGGGTTGGAACAATTGGCAAGCCAGCCAGGAGACCAAAGAGCTACCGGCCATGGTGGGCATGAATCCTGGGAAGGGAGAATCCATGGGGGAAATCCCAAATTGGCCTATATTGACAACGTGGGGAGGAGTAGCTGCCCCCCTGGACTAATGGGGGCAGCTGTGTGAGTATGGGGACACCCTGAAAACTCTGGTGGGGTTGCTGTTTTGCAACAGATAGCAAGACAACTAAATTTGATTAAGAAGAAAAGAGACTACCAAATTGTGGCAAACATAGCATGGCCCTTGTTAGGAGCCTTGCAGATGGCTATCAAGGCAGAATAAGCAGTGAAAGCTACTGCACACCCTTTAGAGGAGAAAGTAAAACTAGAAAGAGATCTGTGTCTTGCCCAGGCAGAAATGAAAGACTCTCTAATTGCCTGCTACAAGTGGATGATCAGTTAGAAACTCTGGCTTGCAGATATGCCCAAGTCAGAGGCTGTAAGTTGCCTCAGGCTCAAGTCTGGAGGATTTTACCTACTCCAGGATGGGACCCTAAAGTATGGGACTCCATAGACTTCCTCAGAAGAGGAAGGGAGGAAGAATGGAAGGTAGAGGAGGATAAAGAACCCCAACAGGTGTGCCCCATAATACAACAGAAATGGAAGGTGTCACTAGATCAATGCCCTGAGGGGTAGCAGTTCCAACCTCCTGAACAGATATTACACATTACTATGAGAGATTATACTGCTGCTGAATCAGACAATTTAGGGCAGCAGTATAGACAAAAAACTAGGGAGTCCCTACCCAATTGGGTTCTGAGGTTTTGGGACACCAGAGCAGAAGGGGTAGTGCTTTCTGGAGTGGAGATGAGTAGATTGACATCTATTACAACCCACCCTTTGCTGTGACATTGCTTGTATGTTACCTCAGCTAATGAGAAAACCACCTCCTTATTGGTATGACTGTTTATGGGTGTAAAACTGCATGGCCTAACAAAGGGGATATACCATGCAATATCTCCCATTGGCAAAATATGTAAGAGCTACACAATGTTTTAAGGGGACTGGGAATGAAACATGCCATTTATGCTGTGACTCTCGTAGGTCCTGACACTGAAGCTTTTACCACAGGAATGAAAGACATGGTATGGCCTACTGCTCCCAACAATTACTATGGGCCCTTCTTGTCTGTCCTAAGTCCGCTAGTAGGACACCCCATTTCCCTTGCTGCTCAGCTATAGCCAACCTTGGAGAGTCAGAGAGGCTGCAGGAAAGGGGGGTGGGAGTGAGGGCAATGGGAAAGGCTCCCCATGGGGGCATGAAGGCCTTAATTGGGTATCCTGCAAGCAGATGTGGCAGATTTCATTGCTAGAGGCACAGAGATAGAAGCTAAAGATAGACAACCAAATGCAGTCCTGGTAAAACTATGGAGCAAACTGCCTAAGGGCCAGAGATTTACTAAAGTGAACTCCCAAGCTTCTGAAGGAAAAAGGAAGTCAGTAAAGAAACCTCCATTCAGAGCCCAAGTCTGTGTTCCCTCAGAAGAAGTGTGGTAAGCCCCTTTCCCTATTCCATAGCAGGGAGGTTGAGATCCCTGGTGTGAACAATAGCCAAGTATCCCCAGGAATGGAGGCCACATGTAGAATTAACCATTTACTGGTCTCCTACTAACAAGCAGCAAGTGCTAGCACTAGTGGATACAGCAGTTGAATGCACCTTAATCTATAGGAATGTAGCCTAATTCCATGGGCCAGTACTGGCCATAGTTGGCTATGGGGGGGAAATGAGCCAGGCAAAGCAGCACAGTCTAACTTTACAAATTGGGAGATTGCTCCTCCCCCCAAGTGTATAAAATATATATTTCCCCTATACCAGAATACATATTAGGAATTGATCTTCTACAGAATGCCGCGTTGCAGACCACTATAGGGGAATTCTACCTCCAGGATAGAGTGATCAAAATGCTCTTAAATGGGCAGTCAAAATGGTCCCCTGTGAACATACCCCCACCTTGGAGGGTCATGGCTACAAAATAATATAAACTTCTGGGAAGGCACCAAGGAATCTTCAGCCACTATCAAAGAGTTGGAGTGAGTGAGAATAATATCAACCCATAGCCCTTTCAGTGGTCCTGTATGGCCAGAACTAAAGCCTGATGGAACGTGGTGCATGACACCAGATCGTTGGGAGTTAAACAAAGTAACTCCACCATTGTATACCATAGTCCCGAACATTACTGGTTTATTACAAGAGATTAGTACCCAATTGTGTCAATATCATTTTGTATTGAATCTTGCTGATGGTTTCTTTAGTGTTCCCCTAGAAAATCAAGCAAGCCTTCATGTGCCTTCCCTTGGGGAGGCCAACAATGGACTTTTACTGTGCTTCCCCAAAGCTATATACATAGACCGACCACCTGCCACAGTCTTGTGACAAAGGATTTGGCTCAGTGGAAAAGTCCCACAAGCGTAACTCTATTTCACTATATTGAGGATGTCATGTTAACCAGTAACTCTCTCTCAGAATTGAAAGAAACCTCGGGCTCATTGCTGTCTCACCTTGAGAGTCAGGGATGGGCAGTCAGTCACAACAAACTGCAAGGCCCTGGCTGCTCTGTCAAATTCTTGGGTGTTGTATGGTTGGGTAAGACAAAAACTATACCTTCTGCTGTAATTGATAAGGTGCAATGTTTCCCCATGACACAAATGCCAAAACAACTAATGGCTTTTCTGGGGTTGTTGGGGTATTGGAGATCTTTTGTTTCTCACTTAGCCCAAATGTTAAAACCTTTGTATGTTTTGATGAGGAAAGACCATCCCTGGGAATGGAATGCTTCCCAACAGGCTGCTTTTGAAGAGGCAAAAAGGGCACTAGTACAGGCGCAAGCACTGGGGGACATAGATCTAGATCTTCCCTGTGAGTTGGATGTAGCCAGCATTGCTATTGGCTTTGGGTGGCATCTGTAGCAGAGACAACATTCTAAACAAATGTCCATTGGCTTTTGGTCGCAATTATGGAAAGGGGCAGAACTGAGATACAGCTCCCTGGAAAAGCAATTGTGTGCTGTATACAATGCCTTACTGCAAGTGGAGGGGCTCATGCAAAGATACCCAGTCACCTTGAAAATGGCCATCCCTATTCAGGGTTACATAACTAACATGGCTTCTAAGCCATGCCCAACTGAGCATGCTGACCAAATGGAAAGCCTACCTGCTACAGTGCAGCATTTTCAATTCCAGCCCTCTGAGTGCAGAAATGCATGCGATTCTTGGACCAGTGTCCTACATAGAAAACTCAACAGCTGGAGTCGCTGCACCTGAAATAGCTGTTGAAATGCCCACTGTAGAAGGTGTGAGTACCATTCCTGGGTCTGCTTGGTACACTGATGGATCAACTAGCAGGCAGCCTCCTACATGGACGGCTGTTGCAGTGCAATCCAGTACTGACACTATATGGTGGGAGACTGGTGCTATGCAAAGCAGTCAATGGGCTGCGTTAAGAACAGTATGGATAGTAATAGTGCATGAATCAGGAGATGTGCTGTCCATACTGACAGCTAGGCTGTTTACAAAGACCTTATGACCTGGATGGCAACCTGGAAGCAGGAAAAATGGGCAGTCATAGGTCACCCCTCTGAGGACAAGAATTGTGGAAAGACCTCTGGGATGCCTGCCAGCAATGAAAGGTAACTGTCTATCATGTGCCTGCCCACACTCCCAACATGATACCCAGGAATGTGGAAGTAGATGTACTTGCATAGGTTCGGGGTATCACAGCTGAAACTAGGGAACTGGCAGAATAACTTCATTGTAAAAGTGGACACTGAGGACATCAAGCCCTGTGGCATCTGGCCCAGCAGTTCCAGCTGCCAATCATGTGCCAGCAGCTAGTGGACGTCACTAGAGAGTGCCCTTTGTGCTCCCTGCATCAACCACGAGGGTTAGCACAACAGATGGGACACATCAGCTGGTCACAAATCCTGGTGACCTGGTGGCAAATGGACCACATCAGTCTGCTTCCACTTGGAGGGGAGAAGTGTGCTTTTACTGCCATGGACATGACTACAGGACTTTTGTTAGCTTTCCCAGTGGGGAAGGTGAACCAGTGGGTCACCATCTGCTGTTTGGGAAGAATGAGTGCTCTCCATGGCGAACCTACACAGATAGACAGTGATTGGGGGACCCCTTTCACTGGACAAATAGCCCTATCCTGCACCATGGATCAGGACATCATGTGGACATTCCATCTGCCCTACAATCCCACAGGTGTGGGTGTTGTTGAAATAATGAATGGTCTGTTAAAGGAACAGCTAAAGGATGGTAAGAGGTCCTTGCATCACTGGACTAAAAGACTTTGTCAGGCTCTAACCAGCCTAATCTCCACATCAAGAGCTGCAGCCCCAGCTCCTATTGAGATGCTAAGGGAAAGACATATGCTAGCACTGAGAATGCAAATTAAAGGGCCAGCCACTTTACAGCCTAAAAGGGAGCGTGATAATAATTTGTTGGTGCCTGTGCCTCAGACCATATAAAATGGGGAAAATGAGGTCAATTGGCCTTGGTGATGGCCTCAGCAGCCACATTGGTTAAGAATCCTAGGTCCCTGGGGAATAGGAGTTAGCCAAAATATTGTAATAAGACCTCAGTTTATACAGAAAATACCTGTTAAAAACTTTATCACCAACCTGGGGCCTACTATTCCCATGGGAACTTTATGAGTGACTATGTGGACCCTCTTATGCCCAGATTAACAATTGATGTAATGGTAGAGGACTCTCAAGATTTGCAGGGGGAGAATATCTGGTATTTAAAACCTCTCCATAATGTTCTGCCTGGTACCTTGTTATCAACCAGTGGAACTCTAGCATAGATATTATTAGATCAGCAGAAATTATCCCTTATTGTTCCCCATAAACATCTTTCTTTTTGCCCATAGTGCCCTAGCAAACACCTTCCTACAGTGGGCTTCAGCAGTAACTCATGCCCACAGTTGAACCCAATGTTGGGTTTGCATGGACTTGCCATCTTCAGGCGCTGCTGGCCTTCCTTGGACAGTGACCCCTGCATGGAATACCCTGCTGGCCTGGCAGAATAGAGCACATCCATAATATTGACTAACTATCAGTAGACCCCTTGTCTAAATGGTTTCCCTTTCTTGGCCATGGTAGCAACCCTTTGTAGGGTTGTTATCTGTTTGGGGGGGCCCCTAGCATTCTGTTGTCTCTTATACTCTTATGGAATATGGATGCAATGTCTGTCCTCTGGTCAACGTAGTCTGCTGTGTGGGGGTGGATTGTGGGGACGCAGGGCCTGGAATCCCCCTCTCTAATGAGGAATGAGGCCTCAAAGCACATGGCAGCTTGCGTGACTGGGACAGAAGGTGAAGTTCATCAGACCTCCTCAAGGAAGAAAGTATGTACAGATGGTATCATAAACAAAACATTAAAATGCCCCTCCCCTGGTCACTGTTGATAACAAATCTTTAGACCCCTGTGTCACGAGACCCTTCTAAAACTCTGTTCTCATACCCTATGGAATGTCTTTGTTCTAAACCCTTATAAGCTCTCCCTTGGCACCCCCACTCTTGCAAAGCGCTAATTCCATTTTCCTCTGGTGGTCACTACTGGGGACCCTCTCCTGTTTGTAAATCCTAATAAACCCAGGTCTCGCTCTGTGCCTGGAGTGTTCTTTGGTCTTAGGGCTGTGCTAAGCTGGGTTGGAACGCAAAGAATCCAGGAAAGGGGTGGAATTGCTGTTCTATGGTGGGCAGGCCAGGAAGGCTCCAGACACGTGCCGACATCCAAGTTTCTGTGGCGATATTTCTCGGCGTGCACCCTGTTTTCAGGCTGGCCAGGGGCTGTGGTTGGTATTTGGAGGGAAGGACCACTGCGGCACACTCCCAGGGCACATTATGGCTGTATAATTGACAACGGCCAGTAGACCTAACCAGGTGTCCTGCAAGGCTGACCCTATGTGTCACTTATGAGTGATGCCACCCTAGCCAGGGGATTTCCCCAGCCATGGCCACCTCAGCACAGCTGGCACTTCCAGAAGCCTGAAAATAGGGCTTACCCTTATAAGAATGGCTTCAACTGCCATCATGAAAGAAACACCAGTAAATGACCTGGACTGAACATGGCATAAGAGAAGGGAGAGGCTCCCCAAACTTTGAGAATGGTTTCTGGATGGAGACCCTCCTGGTCAGTCTGTGGTGTCACCCCTAGTGGTTAGTGTCCGTGACCTCCTCCTGCTCCCATTGCCACCCTTGTAAGAGCGCTGCTTAAGTAAACCTGCTTGAGCATCACATGGTGCCTGGGACTCATCTTTGATGAGAACCGAACCAACAGGAAGACGTCACCCAGCCATCCGAGATCCCCAAAGATGACAACCATTTTCAGTTTTTCTTAAAGTGCATTTGCTCCTAATTTACCCACACGAGGGAACAGAACCTTCTCTGGTGCAATTGTTGTGTTCTGGTTCAAAAAAGAAGCCCAAAGCCGAAGTCAAACCCAGAGAAAATAAAATAATAATAATAAGTGCCTGCTGTAAACCTGGCATGACTGGAAAGCTAACATTTTAAAGTCCCATCTATCCTGTTAATAACACTGCAAAGTCAAGTGATGAAAACAAAGGGCTCAGGAGATTTCAATAATTTATCCATGTTCATGCAAGAAGGTCGCTGGCAGTGTTGGGATTTAACTTGGCTTTGAATCCTTCGGTCTTTCTTCTATGACAAACTGTGGGCAAGCCCCTTCCCCTGTTTGGGTCACAATTTACTTGTTGGTAAAGTAGGAGGTTGGATGCATGTGCTGTGGGAAACCAACTTCCCCAGAACCTACCCCTACCCCGGCCAGGGTTGGGGGATGGGAGGGGGTGCGGGAGGAGGGCAAGGGGGGAAGGGAAAGGAGAGACGGAGCTGACAGTCTCTAGGTGTCTCCTTTCTCTTCAATCGGAGCATCTCTGCTTTTATCTAAATTTCTTAAGGTAAACAATTTCTTTAGGAAAAGCGTGCCATGGCTGAAAGAAGAGTTTGACAACTATCCAAGGACATTATCTTGAGGGTCCCTCCTTTTTAAAAAAAGTAATTAATTAATTTTTAATTATGGTAAATATGCATAAAATAAAAATAATTCTAACCATTTTAAGTGGACAATTCTTTGGCATTAAGTACATTGACAATACAAGGTGACTTTCACTGTTATCTATTTACAGACTATTTTCACCATCCTTAACCAAACCTCATGCTCATTTAGCAATAACTACCCATTCCCTCCTCCTGCCACCCCTGAGAACCACTATTCTGGTTTCTGTCTGCTTAGTTCAGGTATTTTACGTGAGAGCATTCATACGATATTTGTCCTTTGTTACTGACCCTCCTTGGGTCGGACCCTGGAAACGGGTCTCCTGTCTGGTGTCGCTTGCACTAATAGAACAAAACCGGATTTGGTCAAGCAAAGCACAACATTGTTCTTTTTGTTTTTGAATAGTTAACAAATTTAATAAGCGAACATTCTGTTTTAATCTGCATTTAATTTATGATGAATTTATTCCTGAGCCATAAGTTTTTGTTTCTTCAGTTTCTTCTGGGATATGTTTTTCTTCTATGCAACCTCTTCTGGTTTAGGAACAATCGGTTCTCTCTTAGTAGGGATCATCTCAGTGTGGCAGGGGAGATCATGTATGGGTTAATCTGACCATGAGCTCTGTAAATCCGGTGGTGCATCTCGGGGGCTTTGCTCACATGGATGTGCTCAATGCCCAGAGAATCTACATCTAAACCCTTAAGTTCAGCATTACTTTCTGCATTTTTAAGCATGTGCAACAAAAATTCGGCACTCTTTTTGGGCCATCGACTCTGTATCCAGCCCCACTGGCCTGGGCATACCTACCAACCCCACCGTTGTAACGACAGAATGGCACACACTGCTTCTGTAAAGTGACATCTTTCAGATACTCGGTGGCTTTTAGAATATGCATACCCTTAATGGCCTGAGCAGTTTCTTGGGTGTTCTTAAAGTAAACACAAAGATTTGAACCTCTTGATTTGCATGATTTTGTGGGGTTTTCAGGGTCCAGTGAATAGCGAACCATTTTCAGAGATCACCTCGGGCTGCTTACGGGAAGAGCACAACTTTATTCTTTGGCCAAAGAATGGAGAAGGGTGGACTCATGTCCTAGAGGTACCTTCTCCCTGAAGGGAGATGAGCATGTGTGGGTCTCTTATAGCAGGTCAGTGGCTGATGCAAGCGGACAGTGGGGTCCCATAAAGTAAGGTCAGGGTTGGGGGCTTAGTGCGCGTGCTCTGGGAAGGGGGCTTCCCTGGCTGTGCCAAGGCAGGAACTTGTGGTCAGCATCAAGATGGGGTCCTGCTATTTCATTGGCTGGGGGCTTTGTGGTTCACCACGAAACATTGGGGCAACAACTGCAGGAGCTGCAGTTCTCAACGGCTTCCTGCAGATGTTTACCTGCTGCATTTTTCTGGAAATAAGCACAACTTCGGTAGAGACAGAGTTAGATGGCAGTTTCTTTTTTTTTTTTTTTAATTTTGTGCATTTGTCTATTGTGAACTTTAACATGTATACATAACTGTGATAACTTCCAAAGTACGATTTAACAAGTAGAGAGCAAATTTCAAAGAAAGTTCTGGGTTACAGTTCCACAATTTCAGTTATGTCCATTATTGTAAAATATAACATACATACAGAAATGTGTTAACTTCCAACGTACAGCTCCAGAAGCAGTTATATAGGTAATTTCAAAAAATGTTATGGGTTACAGCTCCACAGTTTCAGCTCTTTCCTTATTGTGAAATACAGGATATATACAGAAAGGTGATAACATTCAAAGCACAATTCAATGAATAGCTATAGAGCAAATTTCAAAGAACATTATATAGGTTACAGTCCCACCATTTCAGTTATTTCCTTCTAGCTATTCTAATACCCTAGCATCTAAAAATATATACATATATTTACATAAAGTTTCAGTATTCGTAGTCCTTTGTTAAATCCTATTTTGTCTGTTGCTACCACTTCCTCTCACTTTCTTGATCTTTAGGGATGTCTAGGCAGTGAGCACCCTAACTTGTTCATATTGAAAGGGGGTGTCAACAGTATGGGGAAGGGGGCTGCATCTGATTGTTGTCCTTAAAGAGGCTGTTGCCTCTGGGTTTGGGGACTTGTCTGGCACAGGAACACTCTAGTGGATTTATTTTCTGAAAGATAACACTTAGTGAGTGCATCATTTATAGAAAATCAGGTAGAGACCTAGGTATTTGGGGACTACTTTTGGTTAAGAGCATGGCATGCTGTGGCCAATTGGGATGTCTAGCTGGAACTTGCCTAAGAGAAACCTCCAGGATCGCTCCTTGACTCTATTTGAGATCTTGTAGCCATTATTATTTTGTTAACTTTATCTTCCCCCTTTAGGTCAAGTAGGCATTTTCAATCCCTTGATGCCAGGACCACACTCATTCCTGGGAGTTGTGTCCCACATCACCAGGGAGATTCATTCCCCTGGGAGTCATGTCCCTCATGGGGGGGAGGTTAATGGGTTTATTTGCTGAGTTGGGCTTAGAGAGAGAAAGGCCAATCTGAGCAACAAAAGAGGTTCTCTGGAGGTGTCTCTAAGGCGTAATTATAGGAAGGTTATCTTCCCATTTACAAGCCCAAGTTTCACAAGAGCAAGCCTCAAGATCTAGGGCCTGATTTATTATGTAGTGGGTTCCTAATTTCAGATAACATATATATTTTTCCCAGATAAACAGGCAGATTCTCACATTATCTTCACTTGGTTGTACAGTCATCATCACTCTCAATTTTAAACAATTATCGTAACATAAAACATCCCAGAGCTCTTATCAGTCACTAATTATTCATCCCTATATTAGTGCAATGCTGGTAAGATATTCCTGTTAAATATAATTAATATATTAAATTACTAAATATTCCTATTAAATAATATAAATATATTCCTATTAAATATAGCCTATAATATGTAATGGGTAGTTTTTCCATATACCACTCTGTTGTTAACTCTTTGTACTGTGTCACACCTTATATCATGCTAACACTTATTTTTGTTTGTAGTGCTACTCTGTGGGTTACATGCCTTTAAAGAACAACTTTCAAACATGTTCACCTTTAGTGTAGCACTGATACTTATAATCCCATTAATGAACCATAATCACACCTGTCCATTCCCATACCATTAAGTTCACCCTCATTATCATGTCTGTAAATATTAGGTAATCATTCCCCTTTCATTAGCTTCTGTCTATATCTGGGCCCCCTACATTCTACATTATAAAACACTCACTTTACACTGTTGATGGAGTTCACGTTAGTGGTAATATGCAACATCTCTCCTTTTGTGCCTGGCTTATTTTACTCAGCATTATGTCTTCATGGTTCATCAATGTTGTCATATGTTTCAAGACCTTGCTCCTTCTTTCTGCTGCGTAGTATTCCATCGTATGTATATACCACATTTTGTTTATCCACTCATCTGTTGAAAGACACTTGGATTGTTTCCATCTCTTGGCAATTGTGAACAATGCCACTGTAAGCATCGGTGTGCAAATGTCTGTTTGTGTCACTGCTTTCAGATCTTCTGGGTATATACCGAGAAGTGAAATTGCCAGATAGTAGGGTAACTCAATATCTAGTTTTCTGAGGAACCACCAAACTGTCTTCCTCAGAGGCTGTACCATTATAGATTCCCACCAGCAATGAAAAAGAGTTCCAATATCTCCACATCCTCTCTATCTCAGCTCCAGCTCACTTTCTCAGCTCCTGTGCATTCTTCAAAGTGTCCTTCATGGCTGTAGCAAGCTCACTCCTTCTGTCTGAGCTTATATAGTGCTCTAGTAAACTAATCAAGGCCCACGCTGAATAGGTGGGGCCACACTTCCATGGAAATTATCTAATCGGTGTTATCACCCACAGTTGGGTTGGTCACATCTCCATGGAAACACTCAAAGAATTACAATCTATTCAACACTAATATGTCTGCCCACACAAGATTGCATGAAAGATAATGGTGTTTTGGGGGACATAATACATCCAAACTGGCACAGATGATATCTCATTGTGGTCTTGATTTGCATCTCCCTAATAGCTAGGGAATATGAACATTTTTTTCATGTGTTTTTATCATTTGTATTTCCTCTTTGGAGAAATGTCTTTCTATATCTTTTGCCCATTTTATAATTGGACTGTTTGTACTATTGTTGTTGAGTTGTAGGATTTCTTTATATATGCAAGATACCATTCTCTTATCAGATACATGGTTTCCAAATATTTTCTCCCATTGCATTTGTTGCCTCTTCATTTTTTTTGACAAATTCCTTTGAGGCACAGAAGCTTTTGATTTTGAGGAGTTCCCATTTATCTATTTTTTCTTTCAATGCTTGTGATTTGGTTGTAAGGTCTAAGAAGTGACCTCCTAATGCTAAGTCTTGAAGATGTTTCCCTACATTATCTTCTAGGAGTTTTATCTTACTGTCTCTTATATTGAGGTCTTTGATTCACTTTGAGTTAATTTTTGTATAGGGTGTGAGGTAGGGGTCCTCTTTCATTCTTTTGGATATGAATATCCAGTTCTCCTAGCCACATTTGTTGAAGAGACTGTTATGTTCCAGTTCAGTGGATTTGTGGGCCTTATCAAAAATCAGTTGACTGTAGATCTGGGGTTCAATTTCTGAACTCTGAATTCGATTTCATTGATCAATTTGTCTATCTTTGTGCCAAAACCATGCTGTTTTGATTATTGTAGCTTTATAGTAGTCTTCAAACTCAGGAAGTGTAAATCCTCCCACTTTGTTTTTCTTTTTTAGAATGTTGTTAGCAATTTGAGGCCCCTTTCCCTTCCAAATAAATTTGGTAACTAGCTTTTCCAAGTCTGCAAATTAGGTTGTTGGAATTTTGACTGGGACTGCATTGAATCTGTAGATCAGTTTGGGAAGGATTGACACCTTGACGATGTTTAGCCTTCCTATCCATGAACACGGAATATCTTTCTATTGCTTTAGTTCCCCTTTTAGTTCTTTTAGAAAAGTTATGTAATTTTCTGTGTAGAGTTCTTTTACATCCTTGGTTAACTTTATTCCCAGGTATTTGATTTTTTAGTTGCTATTGTGAATGGATTTTTTTTCTTGAGTGTCTCTTCAGTTAGGTCATTTCTAATGTATAGGAACATTACTGACTTGTGTGCATTAATCTTGTATCCTGCCACTTTGCTGAATTTGTTTATTAGCTCAAGTATTTGTGTCATCAATTTCTCAGGATTTTCCAAATATACAATTTTATCATCTGCAAATAATGACAGTTTTACTTCTTCTTTTCCAATTTGGATGCCTTTTATTTCTTTGTCTTGCCGGATTGCCCTGGCTAGCACTTCCAGCACAATGTTGAATAATAGTGGTGACAGCGGGCATCCTTGTCTTGTTCCCGACCTTAGGAGGAAGGCTTTCACTCTCACTGTTAAGTACTATGCTGGCTGTGGAGTTTTCATATATGCCCTTTATTATATTGAGGAAGTTTCCTTCATTTCCTGCCTTTGGAAGTGCTTTTATCCAAAAAAGATGCTGAATTTTGTTGAATGCCTTTTCAGCAGCTTTAAGATGATCATTTGATTTTTCCCTTTCAATTTGTTAATGTGTTGTATTACATTGATTGATTTTCTTATGTTGAAAATTCTTTCTTCTGCCTCTTCAAATCTGCTGTTGTGTGTCTCAAGTATATTTTTTATTTGATGAACAGTATCTTTAATCTCCATAAGATCTGCTTTTTTTCTTTCCTCTTTCAAATTGCTCTTTATGCTCTTCTTGGGTCTTCTTAATGTCCTTTATGTCCTTAGCCATCTCCTTGAAGTTGTTTGTACTTTTTTGATCAGTTGCTTCAAGTTCTGTGTCTCCTGTTGCTTTTTAATTTGGCCACTTGGGTTCTCCATAACTTCTGGTTTCTTCATATGCTTTAAAATTTTCTGTTGTTGTTGGCCTTGTGGCATTTGCTTATCTTGATAAGGTTATTTTAGGATATGTAGGATTATTTGAACATTTATCTATAATTTAGCAGAGCTACAACTTGGTGGAGTGCACTTTTCCTGTCATACCAGCAGATGGCTCTCTTGAGCCACCTCTTATCCTGAAGCTAGCGCTCACCCAACTTCATCCATGTGCTGGGCATGGTCCAAACTGGGAAGATATCCAATCTGTGCACCAGTTTTCCATTTGCAGCGGGGACTGCCAGTCCTGTGACAGGGGAGCACGTCCTGGGCAGTTCAGCAGGGAGTCCGCTCCAGGGCACAGTGCTCCCAGCAATTCCTGGTGCTGTGACTTGACCACTCTTGGGCTGTGGAGCTGTGTGTCTCACCTTTCAGCTCAAATGCACTGCAGTCCCTGTCCACGTGTGCCTGTGAGTCTCTGTGCACTGTGCACCTGCAAGTCCCTGGGGTTGGGGAGGGGCTCCTGGCAGTTCCGTGCAGTGCCGTTGTCTCTTGGCTGTGCACACCACGGGCTTCTGTGGAGGATGAGTGATTGTGGGCACAAGTCTGCTGAATCCCAAGTTCCCTCACAGGAGCTCTTGGCCATGGGTCTGTGAAGGGTTATCTTCCCAGCCAACCACTGAAGTGGGTGCATGGGGCTTTGAAAGCTGCTTGGTTTGTGCTTGGTGGCCATCTCTAGCCGCCAGTCCCTGCCATGGAAGCTCTTGGTTATGGGGCTGTGAAGTGTTATCACCCAGCCAACTGCTGAAGTGGGTGCATGGGGCATGGAAGGCTGTTCCCCTCCGCTCTTGTCAGCTGGCACCAACCGCTCGTCCCTGGTGGCATTCCAGGCTGAACACTTACCCATCCCAAACGCAGTCTCTCGGCCTCTCCAGCTGTGTCCTCACTATGTGGCATAGAGGTCCCTGCCCAGCTGGTGGCACCCTGGAACTGCTGTTCTGGCGTGCTTTCTGTCCTTTGTCTAGTGTTTTTCACAGAGGAGAATTTTTCTCTGCCCCTCCTAATCTGCCATCTTCCCAGACATCTAGATGGAAGTTTTTATGAGCAAACTTTTGGGTCAGATTTCATCCTGGTGACTCTTGTTTCTGGCTTATTCCATTCAACATGATATTTTTGAGGTTCATCCATGTTTTCTCATATACAAGCACTTCACATCTTTTGATGGCTGACTAATATTCCATTGTATGGATTTACCCTTTAATTCCAAAGTAATGTTGAAACTATTTGGATGAAAATCCTGGATCTAGAGCTGAAACCCATCCAGGTTAGGAGGGACAGCCATCGTGGGTCCTCCCATTCCCTCAGGGCTCTGCAGAAGTCGGGAGAGCAGGGATGGTAAGAGCTCTTTGCTATTCCTTACAGAAGAATTCCAATGAATAAATGTAGGAGGAATGAGGAAAAGACAAATTCATCATTAGGCAAACTCCTCAGTAAGAACTTCTGCTGGCAAGATCCACTGATGGATCCTGAAATGAGTGGATGAAAGTTGAAGAGAAACAGGATATTTACAATGTCTTAAAGTATCTTCCCCAAAATATTTATTCATTAAAAACAAAAAATAGTAATGACTTTACTGAGGATACAAAGTTGGCAGACACCACCTCCACCAGGTGATCATGGTTACCATCCCCTGTAATGAGACGTATAAATGCCATTAATTCGCTCGTATGAATCACTGAGAGATGCACCAATCATTTCCTTGGAAGCATTGCCAAAAGTTCACATCCCTATTCTAATCATGAGAAAACTTCAAATTAAGAGACATTCTACAAAATACTGATCAGTACACCTCAAAAGTGTCGAAGGGTAAAAAACAATGGAAGATGGGAGGAACTGCCTTGAACTGGAGGTGACTAAGAAGACGTAGCATCTAAATGCAAGGTAGGGCCCCCATTGGATCCTGGAGCAGGTAAGGGCAGCAGTGAGAAAACTGTGGCAACTGTATACTGTCTGTAGTTTTGGCACTAGTGTTAATTTCCCGGTTGCAATGATCGTAGGCTAGCTGGGTAACCTGTTAACTGCAAGGGGGTCAAGGTGAAGAGTATACAGGAACTCTCTGTACTATTTGTGAAACTTTTCTGTAAGTCTGAAGTTATTTAGAAATAAAAAAGTTAAAAACAAAGCAAAAGAGCCACAGTGGCAGCAGCAGCAACAACGAACTCGGGCCTTGAAGCCAGCCAACTCTGCATCTGTATCCTGATCCCTGCAACTGAGGTGAGTGAGTCCAGGCAAGTTACCTGGCCCGCTGACCGGTTTCCCCATCTGTAAAATGGACATGATGTTGGCGTGGTGCACCCACAGGGATGGGGTGGCAGACACTGGCATGAGAAGCTGGTGGAACATTCCAGTGTTCAGCAGAACCATAACCATGACACCTGCTTTGCTCTCCTCTCCCTCTTGTGCTGAGCTGGGAGCAGGTACAGGCCCCTGCACCAGCCTATGGCAGGATGCCCAAATCCTGCTCTTAGAGATCACCTTGCTCTCAGAGGTTTGATCCAAGACTTTGGATTCTTCTCTGTCCCTTAAAACAGATGAGTTTCAGGCCAAGCCAAGCCCATGAGTGGTGCCTCTTCCCCTGTTTTCATTCTTTCCACATCCAGATAGGATCATTCATTCTCCAGTATGTAAATCTGTGCTGATCCTGTTCTTTGGTCTTTCTTGACTTTGGGTGGCTGTTTTCTGGAAGGGGAAGCACAGCTCAGACTGCTGTCTGTCTTCGGTTGGGCTGCTTCTGGTCCCAGTGGAGAGGGGTGGTGGGCGTGACGGGGTCCATTTGATTCGGTCTATTTTATGCAGCTGTAGGGAAAAGGTGACCTGGAAGGCAATAAAAATAAAGGGAGTCAGGAAGCCAGAGTTGGGTTTTGTCTCCAGGCTTGGAAATTCTTAATCACAAAGGAGCCTAAAGGCCCTTTGTATATCTTTGAGGATGAAATGGAAAAAGCAAACCAGAGGTAGGAAATCCCATCTCCATTCTAGAGAGCTGGGGGGCCTTGGGCAAGTTCGTAGCCCCCACTGGACCTGGGCCGATGGGGTACTAGAAAGTACCCATTAATCACCTACTAACTGACTTTCCACAGCTCATGTAACTTCATGAGTGAGATAACTGTATGAGATGGGCATTACTCTGACAATAAAATTAAAATAATGGTGCCAGCAGTAGTGCGCTCACCCTTACCATGTGCCGGAGGAATTCAAAGTGGCTGGACCCATCCCTCAGGGATTCAAAATCTAGGAGGGAAGAGAGACAAACCGACAAGTTCAGTGGGGAATAAGAATTGTAAGGCAGGAATTCCAGGAGGGAATTCAGAGAAGGTGACTAACATTTCCTCGGGCATTGGGGGAGGGCTTCCTGTAGGATAGGATCTCCAAATTGAAACTGCCAGGGAAGGGAAGGAGTTGTTCCACTCAAGAATGGGAGGACGTGTATTCCAGGGAAAGGAAGTAATGTAGGAATGGCTTGTGGTCAATACTATGGTTATCAATAATAATTTCAAAAACACAATAACCCTTTATCACTTACCATGAGCCAGATATTGGAATAAGTGTTTTAGAGGCATTATCTCATTTAATCCCCAAAGGATGCCTATGATGTTTGTACTGTTGTTACCTGGGTTTTTCAAATGAGTAAGTTGAGGCTCAAAGAGGTTAAGTATGTTGGACAGCAAGTAAGTGATATCACTGGAATTTGAAACCATAGTGGAAAGAACAGTGGCTTTGGAGTCAGAAAAAGCAGAAGTTCTGCAAGTACCTTGGAAACTTCTGAGCTTCAGTTTTCTGATTTCCAAAATGGGGGGAAATAGTACGCATCTCCTTGGGTTCTGGTGAAGATTAAGTAAGATAAAGCAATCAATGCATTGCATGGCACAGTTAATAGCAAAACGTGGTGATATTAGTAGGATCAGTGTAATGGTTAGGTTCATGTGTCAACTGGTGCCCAGTTGCCTGGTCAAGGAAGCACTGGCCTGACTGTTACTGCGAGGACATTCCATGAAGTTAAATAATCAGTAAGTTGCATCTATGGCTGATTTCTCTACAACCAACTAAGGGGAGTGTCTTCAGCCATGAGAGATGTTTAAACAATCAGTTGAAGGCTTTAAAAGGAGAAGTGAGGACTTCAGCAGTCAGAAGAGAGATTTTTCATCTCTACTTCGGCCAGCAAGCTTCTCCTGGGGAATTCATCGAAAACCTTCATCAGCGTTGCCAGCTTGCAGCCTGCCCTATGGAATTTGGACGCATGCATCCCCACAGTTGTGTGAGATGCTTTTATACAATCTCATAATATTTGCAGATGTCTCCTGTTGGTTCTGTTTCCATAGAGAACCTTGACTGGTACAATCAGCCAGCTATTACTTAGTTACGAGCAACTACAGAGTCTCGGTGGCATACAACAAGCATTTTTTTCCCAGGCATATGCAGGTTTGGCTGGTGATTGTTTGATCTAGGCTGGGCTTAACTAGTTGTCTCTGCTTCAGGCTGTGGGTCTAGCTGGGTCTGGCTCTTTGCTGAGACTCGATCCTTAGTTCTGCTTCATGTGTGTTTATTCTGGGGTCCAGGCTGAAGTGGCAGCAGCTACTCATGAGAATTCCTCTTGTGATGGCAGAGGTGCAAGACGGTGAGCCCAGCTGCAAAGTGCCTTTAAACCTCTGCTTGTATCACATTTGCCAACATCTCTGGCCAAAGCAAGTTATGTGGCGAATATAACATCAGTGGAGCTGAGAATTATACTCCATTAATGAAAATGGTGGAGGAGGAGACGATATTTTTAAACAATAATATAGTCACAGAGGTTGGTAAACTACTGCCTGAGATCCATACCTGAACTGCTACCTGTTTTTGTATGGCCTGTGAGCTAAAATTGTTTTTTGCATTTTAAAATGGTTACAAATATCAAAAGAAAGAATAATATTTCCTGACGTGTTTCTCACTATGATGGCAGAGTTGAGTAGTTGTGACAGAGACTATATGGTCTGCCAAGCTAAAATTATTTACCATCTGTCCGTTTATGGAGAAAGTTTTGCTGACTCTTCATCTATCACATTGTTGACAATGAGGAAGTCACATGCAAATATGAAATAAAAAAAATTTTCATAGTCTTACTGTTTTCCAACTAAAGCTACCTACAATCTTTTATTTCATCCCCAAGAAAATGGTCCAGAGTTGACTTCCAGGACCCTGGGAAGGTCGCTCGCCCTTACGTAGTGTTTGACCATGAAAACATCCCTTCACAGAGAACTTCATCATCTTCTGGGTTAGTCAGGACACTTTGGGAGTAAGAGACCAAGAACCAATTCAAACTAGTTCAGTCAAGAAAACAAATACGTTGGTTCATTGGTTCAGTTTCCAAGATAGAGGATGCTCAGGGATACAGCTGGCTTCAAGGGCTATTTTTACCCTCTCTCATACGCCAATTTGATGCAAAGGGCATTTTGAATACAAATGTATACATTGGAATTAACTCTACACAGATGAATTTTCAGTGAGAAAGCATTATCCAGAGTAAACTCTATTAATCCGATTTCATTCCATGATCAATTATCTACACAGTTCAATTAAACTATTCTAATTTTCCTTGAATATTTTCACTTTCATTTTGCTGAAATTAGTTGCACGGGAAGCAATAGTTTTCTATTTAAATTTTGCAATACATCCTATTTAATCAATTATTTTTTTCCATATTGCATTTACTGCCTATAACTGAGACCATTATTTCTGCCAAGTCCTAGTCTCCTGGGATAAATTTAGCAAAGAGCTAAATTTTGGGGAGAAAATTGGATTCTTTTGTCAATTTTTAGCCAGAAGCAAATTTGACACTCTCTAATGTCTAGTTGTTCTCGGTGTTAATCTGCTTTGACAATTTATACCCGTAATATTCATTATTAATTGGATAAAAGAATGACTTCATATTTACGTCTTAGTTACTACATGAGAAAATTGTAAGCTATTTTGTAAGGTAGAGAGGGGGGAGAGATAAAAATGAAGGGATATGGGGAAAGAAGGAGAGAGGAAAGTGGGAGAAGGCAAGATATAGAGAATGGGAGGTGGAGGGAAAGCCGGAGAAGAGGCTTCTTAGCTTACTAGGGCTGCTGTAACAAAGTGCCACTAACTAGTTGGCTTAAAACAACAGAAATTTATTGTCTTACAATTGTGGAGGCTAGAAGCCAAACTCTGTAGATCAGAATCATTTCTTGCATCATCCTAGTTTCTGGTGGTTTTCTGGCAATCCTTGGGCTTCAGTTTCTGCCTCTGTCTCACATGGCGTTCTCCCCTGGGTCTGTGTGTCTCCTTTCCCCTTAAAATACACCAGTCACATTGGATTAAGGGCCCACCCTACTGCAGTAGGTCCTCATTTTAACTTGTCCTATTCCATCTGTAATGATCCTATTTCCACATAAGGTTACATTCTGAGGTCCTGGAGATGAGGGTTTCCACATATACTTTGGGGACACAATTCAATCCAGCAGAGGGATATTGGGAGACTATAATGTAGTGAGGGTTGTTCAGTGCACAACTTGCACATCTGTACACAGTGGCTTTTACTGTTCTTATTCTCTCGGTTCCAAATCAAAGTTCTACGGAAGGACTGTGATTGGTTTAGTAGAATCACGTGCTTATCCTTTGACCAATCTCTGTGTCCAAAGAATGGGATACCATGATTAACTAATCTTGTATGAAAATGGGGAGAGTCCATTCAAAAATTCATATGGAAGAAAGGGTTTAGCAGCTGGTCTGTAATCATCTTCCCTGTCCTCTCCTCAGGAGACTGAAAAAGGAAAGAATTGGCTTTGTCAGATCTCCTTGAAAACACGCAAATTGGACCCCCGATGGTTCAAGGGAGAATCCTTATCTGTGGACTGTTTTTGGCAGGATAAACCTTATCAGTCTAGGTTGTTTATATCAAACAACAAACCTGGGATCTTTGTATTTATGGGAAAGGCCAACTATAAACTGCCAATATCAGCTCAGCTGTGTAATTGTTGGAGTAATAGAGATATTTCATGATGGAAAGGATTCCTTTATATAAGCAATCCTCTCATATATTAAATCTGAGCCAAGGCATGTCTTAAAGAGGCAAGGAAAGACCTGGGAATTACTGTTTGCTTTTTGGTGGGGGGATCTCTGAGACTTTTGCATGCTTTGCTTGTGTCTTGTGATTACCTGCATCCTAGGAATTATTAGAGTTTGATAGTGGGTTTGATAACTGATCCTTGTGAGTCTAATTTGATAATCTACCCTGTGATTAAAAAGCCTCCAAGATGACCCCAGTCACCCTCCCCTCCTGGTAGCCACATCCAGGTGTAGGCTCTTCCCATTCGGAATAGGGCTTACCTGGGTAGGATGTTGCGGAAATAATGGTGTGTGGCTTCCAAGGCTGGGTCATGGAAGATCTTGCTCTCTCTGGGACCTCTAGCTCTGGGGGATCTGGCCACCATGCTGTAAAGACACTCATGCAGCTCTGTGGAGAGGTCCATGTGGCAAAGAACTGAGGCCTCCTGCCAACTTGTCAGGCATGGTCAAGACCATCAAGTCTTCAGAAGACTGTAGTCCAGTCAACATTTTAAATACGTTTCATGAGGGACCCCCAAGCCAGAGCTGCCCAGCTAAATTGCTCCTGAATTTCTGACCCACAGAAATTGTGTAATAAAGTAAGTGTTTATTGTTGTTTATAACTACTTAGTTTGGGGTAATTTGTTATACAGCAGTCAATAACTGATACATATGCTTTGTGTTATCTCAGCATGATAAAGGGGTGAGTGGAAGAGCTCCTTCAGTTAAGGGGTCAAAGTCTAAGCCTGAAGAAAATTCATGTCCTGAGCAGATGAAACAGTTAATGTCCCCTGCCCTAGCCCCACAAAGCTGTAAGTTCCAAGAAGACTGGGAGTTTTAATTGTCCTATTACTGATAGAGCCCATGCAGCCTAGTGCCTGGTATGCAGTAGGCACTCAATAAATACTTAGCTATGTGAATGTGTTGTCATCACCAAGCCATGGAAAGTCCATACCATCGAGTTTCTCTTTTTATTTCCTCAGGGTAGAAAAAGTTGTGTAACTGCTGTGCCAACCTTTTTCATTCAAACTCACCTTTCCTCAGAGAAGGTATCTTCTCTTGATGCCTTAATTTGGACATTTTCATGACCTTAGAACTATAAAATTGTAACCTAATAAAACCCCATTGAAAAAGCCAAACCATAACTGGTATATTGCATTCTGGCAGCTTTTGCAAACTAAAACATCATTGACCACAGAATTGGGAAGAAATATGAAATGGCACCCCACTGTCTAGTATTAACGTAATAGAGATACAATAGATGTAAATAACCCCGGGAGCATAGATAATAGCAAAGTGATTAGGAAATGATAAGTTTTGAATATTATCTTTGTTTTTATTATTATTATTTGTTTGATATAGTAATATATTTTTACCTTTTCATTTTTAAAAGTGGCTGTTTTTTAACACTCTGTTTGCAAAATTCCTAAAAGTTTAACAACTAGCTCTCATGAGCCATTTCGAACTGGTTGCAGGACATCACAGGCTTATGGCACTCCCTGTCCCTGACTTGGTATCCAATCTCCTAAATATTTCCTTTAATCCATTCTCTTCTCTCCATCTTCACCACTGCTCTCCTGGCTCAAGCGATGGGTCTCTCCTGCCTGGATGCTGCAGTCGCCCTTCTTTCATTTCCCCCCATTTCTTCAACCCCAACAAACTTTTCCCTCTTCTGAAGCCAGACAGAGCTTTTTGAAAATGTAAATCAGATTTCATTACCCTCCGCAACACCCTCTGCCCTTATAATGAAAACCACGCCTTAATTTGGTCCACATGGACCTACGTTTCCCACCTTAGCATCCTTCTAGCTCTTTCTCCGCCCATAGTTACGCCCTCCAGACATGACATTTGCACATGCCAGTTCCTTCTTCCCAATTGCTCCTCCTCTCCAGCTCCATGTGGCCAACTCTTTCTCATTCTCAAACAACATTTCCTCAGGGGACCCTCCTCTGCTCTCCTGTCTGGGTTAAATCACCTATTTCCAATGCTCATAGCACCTACCACCCTTTCATTCAGGACAAGTGAAATGCAATATTTGTTTGCTTGTCTTTGATAAATGCCTGTCTCCCTTTGTGTTAGTCCTGTGGCTATGTAACAAATTGCCACAAACTTGGTGGCTTAAAGCAACAGAAATGTATTCTCTTGCAGTTCTGGAGGCCAGAGGTCCAAAATCAAGGTGTTGGCAGGGCCGCGCTCTCTCCGATGGCTCTGGTGGAGGATCCTTCCTTGCCTCTTCCTGGCTTCCGGTGGCAGCGCGGTCCTGGCGTTCTTTGGCTTTTAGATCCATCGCTCTGATCTCTGCCTTCTTCTTCATATTCCCCGGTGTGTCCTGCCTTCATGTCCCCTCCCTTCTCGTGAGGACACCAGTCACATTGGATCAAGGGCCCAACCCTCTCTAGGATGACCCATCTCCACTTTAATTATATTTGAACAACCCTATTTCCGGGTAAGGTCATGTTCATGGGACGTCGGTTAGGACTGCCACGTATCCTTCTGGGAGATGCAACACAACACACACCAACCTTATCTGATGATAAGCTCCCGGAAGACAGAGATGGGTCTGTTTTTGCCTCTTCACCAAACATAGCATCTAGCACATAACAGAGCTCAATAAATATTTGTTGAATGAAGGGATGGTTTCAAATATCACTGTTTGGTGACGTCCCAGTCCTGGTGGGGCCCCCATCCCTGAACACCCCGGAACCTTCCGCTCTGGTTAAAATGCACTTACCTCGAGTGAGTGGGGGGCAAGATGGCGGACTGGTGAGCTGTATGTTTTAGTTACTCCTCCAGGAGAGTAGGTAGAAAGCCAGGAACTGCGTGGACTGGACACCACAGAGCAATCTGACTTTGGGCATAATTCATACAACACTCATGAAAATGTGGAACTGCTGACATCAGCGAAATTTGTAAGTTTTTGCAGCCAGGGGACCCGCGCCCCTCCCTGCCAGGCTCAGTCCCGTGGGAGGAGGGGCTGTCAGCTCCGGGAAGGAGAAGGGAGAACTGCAGTGGCAGCCCTTATCGGAAACTCATTCTACTGATCCAAACTCCAACCATAGATAGACTGAGACCAGACACCAGAGAATCTGAGAGCAGCCAGCCCAGCAGAGAGGAGACAGGCATAGAAAAAAAACAACACGAAATACTCCAAAATAAAAGCAGAGGATTTTTGGAGTTCTGGTGAACATAGAAAGGGGAAGGGCAGAGCTCAGGCCCTGAGGTGCTTATGCAAATCCCGAAGAAAAGCTGATCTCTCTGCCCTGTGGACCTTTCCTTAATGGCCCTGGTTGCTTTGTCTCTTAGCATTTCAATAACCCATTAGATCTCTGAGGAGGGCCCTTTTTTTTTTTTTTTTTTTTTTTTAATCCTTTTTCCTTTTTCTAAAACAAGTACTCTAAGAAGCCCAATACAGAAAGCTTCAAAGACTTGCAAATTGGGCAGGTCAAGTCAAGAGCAGAACTAAGAGAGTTCTGAGACAAAAGGCAATAATCCAGTGGCTGAGAAAATTCACTAAACACCACAACTTCCCAAGAAAAGGAGGGTGTCCGCTCACAGCCATCATCCTGGTGGACAGGAAACACTCCTGCCCATCGCCAGCCCCATAGCCCAGAGCTGCCCCAGACAACCCAGTGTGACGGAAGTGCTTCAAATAACAGGCACACACCACAAAACTGGGCGTGGACATTAGCCTTCCCTGCAACCTCAGCTGATTGTCCCAGAGTTGGGAAGGTGGAGCAGTGTGAATTAACAAAGCCCCATTCAGCCATCATTTGAGCAGACTGGGAGCCTCCCTACACAGCCCAGCAGCCCAGAACTGCCCTGGGGGGACGGCACTCACTTGTGACATAGCACAGTCATCCCTCAACAGAGGACCTGGGGTGCACAGCCTGGAAGAGGGGCCCACTTGCAAGTCTCAGGAGCCATACGCCAATACCAAGGACTTGTGGGTCAGTGGCAGAGACAAACTGTGGCAGGACTGAACTGAAGGATTAGACTATTGCAGCAGCTTTAAAACTCTAGGATCACCAGGGAGATTTGATTGTTAGGGCCACCCCCCCTCCCTGACTGCCCAGAAACACACCCCATATACAGGGCAGGCAACACCAACAACACAAGCAAGCTTGGTACACCAATTGGACCCCACACGACTCACTCCCCCACTCATCAAAAAGGCTAAGCAGGGGAGAACTGGCTTGTGGAGAACAGGTGGCTCGTGGACGCCACCTGCTGGTTAGTTAGAGAAAGTGTACTCCACGAAGCTGTAGATCTGATAAATTAGAGACAAGGACTTCAATTGGTCTACAAATCCTAAAAGAACCCTATCAAGTTCAGCAAATGCCATGAGGCCAAAAACAACAGAAAATTATAAAGCATATGAAAAAACCAGACGATATGGATAACCCATGCCCAAGCACCCAAATCAAAAGACCAGAAGAGACACAGCACCTAGAGCAGCTACTCAAAGAACTAAAGATGAACAATGAGACCATAGTACGGGAGACAAAGGAAATCAAGAAGACCCTAGAAGAGCATAAAGAAGACATTGCAAGACTAAATTAAAAAATGGATGATCTTATGGAAATTAAAGAAACTGTTGACCAAATTAAAAAGATTCTGGACACTCATAGTACAAGACTAGAGGAAGTTGAACAACGAATCAGTGACCTGGAAGATGACAGAAGGGAAAATGAAACCATAAAAGAAAGAATGGGAAAAAAAATTGAAAAAATCAAAATGGACCTCAGGGATATGATAGATAATATGAAACATCCAAATATAAGACTCATTGGTGTCCCAGAAGGGGAAGAAAAGGGTAAAGGTCTAGGAAGAGTATTCAAAGAAATTGTTGGGGAAAAATTCCCAAATCTTCTAAACAACATAAATACACAAATCATAAATGCTCAGCGAACTCCAAATAGAATAAATCCAAATAAACCCACTCCGAGACATATACTGATCACACTGTCAAACACAGAAGAGAAGGAGCAAGTTCTGAAAGCAGCAAGAGAAAAGCAATTCACCACATACAAAGGAAACAGCATAAGACTAAGTAGTGACTACTCAGCAGCCACCATGGAGGCGAGAAGGCAGTGGCACGATATATTTAAAATTCTGAATGAGAAAAATTTCCAGCCAAGAATACTTTATCCAGCAAAGCTCTCCTTCAAATTTGAGGGAGAGTTTAAATTTTTCACAGACAAACAAATGCTGAGAGAATTTGCTAACAAGAGACCTGCCCTACTGGAGATACTAAAGGGAGCCCTACAGACAGAGAAACAAAGAAAGGACAGAGAGACTTGGAGAAAGGTTCAGTACTAAAGAGATTCGGTATGGGTACAATAAAGGATATTAATAGACAGAGGGGAAAAATATGACAAACATAAACCAAAGGATAAGATGGCTGATTCAAGAAGTGCCTTCATGGTTATAACGTTGAATGTAAATGGATTAAACTCCCCAATTAAAAGATATAGATTCGCAGAATGGATAAAAAAAAATGAACCATCAATATGTTGCATACAAGAGACTCATCTTAGACACAGGGACACAAAGAAACTGAAAGTGAAAGGATGGAAAAAAATATTTCATGCAAGCTACATCCAAAAGAAAGCAGGTGTAGCAATATTAATCTCAGATAAAATAGACTTTAAATGCAGGGATGTTTTGAGAGACAAAGAAGGCCACTACATACTAATAAAAGGGGCAATTCAACAAGAAGAAATAACAATCGTAAATGTCTATGCACCCAATCAAGGTGCCACAAAATACATGAGAGAAACACTGGCAAAACTAAAGGAAGCAATTGATGTTTCCACAATAATTGTGGGAGACTTCAACACATCACTCTCTCCTATAGATAGATCAACCAGACAGAAGACCAATAAGGAAATTGAAAACCTAAACAATCTGATAAATGAATTAGATTTAACAGACATATACAGGACATTACATCCCAAATCACCAAGATACACATACTTTTCTAGTGCTCACGGAACTTTCTCCAGAATAGATCATATGCTGGGACATAAAACAAGCCTCAATAAATTTAAAAAGATTGAAATTATTCGAAGCACATTCTCTGACCACAATGGAATACAATTAAAAGTCAATAACCATCAGAGACTTAGAAAATTCACAAATACCTGGAGGTTAAACAACACACTCCTAAACAATCAGTGGGTTAAAGAAGAAATAGCAAGAGAAATTGCTAAATATATAGAGACGAATGAAAATGAGAACACAACATACCAAAACCTATGGGATGCAGCAAAAGCAGTGCTGAGGGGGAAATTTATAGCACTAAACGCATATATTAAAAAGGAAGAAAGAGCCAAAATCAAAGAACTAAGGGATCAACTGAAGAAGCTAGAAAATGAACAGCAAACCAATCCTAAACCAAGTAGAAGAAAAGAAATAACAAGGATTAAAGCAGAAATAAATGACATAGAGAACAAAAAACAATAGAGAGGATAACTATCACCAAAAGTTGGTTCTTTGAGAAGATCAACAAGATTGACAAGCCCCTAGCTAGACTGACAAAATCAAAAAGAGAGAAGACCCATATAAACAAAATAATGAATGAAAAAGGTGACATAACTGCAGATCCTGAAGAAATTAAAAAAATTGTAAGAGGATATTATGAACAACTGTATGGCAACAAACTGGATAATGTAGAAGAAATGGACAATTTCCTGGAAACATATGAACAACCTAGACTGACCAGAGAAGAAATAGAAGACCTCAACCAACCCATCACAAGCAAAGAGATCCAATCAGTCATCAAAAATCTTCCCACAAATAAATGCCCAGGGCCAGATGGCTTCACAGGGGAATTCTACCAAACTTTCCAGAAAGAACTGACACCAATCTTACTCAAACTCTTTGAAAACATTGAAGAAAATGGAACACTACCTAAATCATTTTATGAAGCTAACATCAATCTAATACCAAAACCAGGCAAAGATGCTACAAAAAAGGAAAACTACCGGCCAATCTCCCTAATGAATATAGATGCAAAAATCCTCAACAAAATACTTGCAAATCGAATCCAAAGACACATTAAAAAAATCATACACCATGACCAAGCGGGGTTCATTCCAGGCATGCAAGGATGGTTCAACATAAGAAAATCAATCAATGTATTACAACACATTAACAAGTCAAAAGGGAAAAATCAATTGATCATCTCAATAGATGCTGAAAAAGCATTTGACAAAATCCAACATCCGTTTTTGATAAAAACACTTCAAAAGGTAGGACTTGAAGGAAACTTCCTCAACATGATAAAGAGCATATATGAAAAACCCACAGCCAGCATAGTACTCAATGGTGAGAGAATGAAAGCCTTCCCTCTAAGATCAGGAACAAGACAAGGATGCCCGCTGTCACCACTGTTATTCAACATTGTGCTGGAAGTGCTAGCCAGGGCAATCCGGCAAGACAAAGAAATAAAAGGCATCCAAATTGGAAAAGAAGAAGTAAAACTGTCATTGTTTGCAGATGATATGATCTTATATCTAGAAAACCCTGAGAAATCGACGATACAGCTACTAGAGCTAATAAACAAATTTAGCAAAATAGCGGGATACAAGATTAATGCACATAAGTCAGTAATGTTTCTATATGCTAGAAATGAACAAACTGAAGAGACACTCAAGAAAAAGATACCATTTTCAATAGCAACTAAAAAAATCAAGTACCTAGGAATAAACTTAACCAAAGATGTAAAAGACCTATACAAAGAAAACTACATAACTCTACTAAAAGAAATAGAAGGGGACCTTAAAAGATGGAAAAATATTCCATGTTCATGGATAGGAAGGCTAAATGTCATTAAGATGTCAATTCTACCCAAACTCATCTACAGATTCAATGCAATCCCAATCAAAATTCCAACAACCTACTTTGCAGACTTGGAAAAGCTAGTTATCAGATTTATTTGGAAAGGGAAGATGCCTCGAATTGCTAAAGACACTCTAAAAAAGAAAAACGAAGTGGGAGGACTTACACTCCCTGACTTTGAAGCTTATTATAAAGCCACAGTTGCCAAAACAGCATGGTACTGGCACAAAGATAGACATATAGATCAATGGAATCGAATTGAGAATTCAGAGATAGACCCTCAGATCTATGGCCGACTGATCTTTGATAAGGCCCCCAAAGTCACTGAACTGAGTCATAATGGTCTTTTCAACAAATGGGGCTGGGAGAGTTGGATATCCATATCCAAAAGAATGAAAGATGACCCCTACCTCACCCCCTACACAAAAATTAACTCAAAATGGACCAAAGATCTCAATATAAAAGAAAGTACCATAAAACTCCTAGAAGATAATGTAGGAAAACATCTTCAAGACCTTGTATTAGGCGGCCACTTCCTAGACTTTACACCCAAAGCACAAGCAACAAAAGAGAAAATAGATAAATGGGAACTCCTCAAGCTTAGAAGTTTCTGCACCTCAAAGGAATTTCTCAAAAAGGTAAAGAGGCAGCCAACTCAATGGGAAAAAATTTTTGGAAACCATGTATCTGACAAAAGACTGATATCTTGCATATATAAAGAAATCCTACAACTCAATGACAATAGTACAGACAGCCCAATTATAAAATGGGCAAAAAGATATGAAAAGACAGTTCTCTGAAGAGGAAATACAAATGGCCAAGAAACACATGAAAAAATGTTCAGCTTCACTAGCTATTAGAGAGATGCAAATTAAGACCACAATGAGATACCATCTAACACCAGTTAGAATGGCTGCCATTAAACAAACAGGAAACTACAAATGCTGGAGGGGATGTGGAGAAATTGGAACTCTTATTCATTGTTGGTGGGACTGTATAATGGTTCAGCCACTCTGGAAGTCAGTCTGGCAGTTCCTTAGAAAACTAGATATAGAGTTACCATTCGATCCAGCGATTGTACTTCTCGGTATATACCCGGAAGGTTGGAAAGCAGTGACACGAACAGATATCTGCACGCCAATGTTCATAGCAGCATTTTTCACAATTGCCAAGAGATGGAAACAACCCAAATGTCCTTCAACAGATGCGTGGATAAATAAAATGTGGTATATACACACGATGGAATACTACGCGGCAGTAAGAAGGAACGATCTCGTGAAACATATGAGAACATGGATGAACCTTGAAGACATAATGCTGAGCGAAATAAGCCAGGCACAAAAAGAGAAATATTATATGTTACCACTAATGTGAACTTTGAAAAATGTAAAACAAATGGTTTATAATGTAGAATGCAGGGGAACTAGCAATAGAGAGCAATTAAGTCAGGGGGAACAATAATCCAAGAAGAACAGATAAGCTATTTAACGTTCTGGGGATGCCCAGGAATGACTATGGTCTCTTAATTTCTGATGGATATAGTAGGAACAAGTTCACAGAAATGTTGCTATATTAGGTAACTTTCTTGGGGTAAAGTAGGAACATGTTGGAAGTTAAGCAGTTATCTTAGGTTAGTTGTCTTTTTCTTACTCCCTTGTTATGGTCTCTTTGAAATGTTCTTTTATTGTATGTTTGTTTTCTTTTTAACTTTTTTTTCATACAGTTGATTTAAAAAAGAAGGGAAAGTTAAAAAAAGAAAAAAAAAGAAAAACAAGGAAAAAAAAAAAAGATGTAGTGCCCCCTTGAGGAGCCTGTGGAGAATGCAGGGGTATTCGCCTACCCCACCTCCATGGTTGCTAACATGACCACAGACATAGGGGACTGGTGGTTTGATGGGTTGAGCCCTCTACCATAAGTTTTACCCTTGGGAAGACGGTTGCTGCAAAGGAGAGGCTAGGCCTCCCTATGGTTGTGCCTAAGAGCCTCCTCCCGAATGCCTCTTTGTTGCTCAGATGTGGCCCTCTCTCTCTGGCTAAGCCAATTTGAAAGGTGAAATCACTGCCCTCCCCCGTACCTGGGATCAGACACCCAGGGGAGTGAATCTCCCTGGCAACGTGGAATATGACTCCCGGGGAGGAATGTAGACCCAGCATCGTGGGACGGAGAACATCTTCTTGACCAAAAGGGGGATGTGAAAGGAAATGAAATAAGCTTCAATGGCAGAGAGATTCCAAAAGGAGCTGAGAGGTCACTCTGGTGGGCACTCTTATGCACACTTTAGACAACCCTTTTTAGGTTCTAAAGAATTGGGGTAGCTGGTGGTGGATACCTGAAACTATCAAACTACAACCCAGAACCCATGAATCTCGAAGACAGTTGTATAAAAATGTAGCTTATGAGGGGTGACAATGGGATTGGGAAAGCCATAAGGACCACACTCCACTTTGTCTAGTTTATGGATGGATGAGTAGAAAAATAGGGGAAGGAAACAAACAGACAAAGGTACCCAGTGTTCTTTTTTACTTCAATTGTTCTTTTTCACTCTAATTATTATTCTTGTTATTTTTGTGTGTGTGCTAATGAAGGTGCCAGGGATTGATTTAGGTGATGAATGTACCACTATGTAATGGTACTGTAAACAATCGAAAGTACAATTTGTTTTGTATGACTGCGTGGTATGTGAATATATCTCAATAAAGTGAAGATTTAAAAAAAAAATCAGTGACATATAATAAGAAATTTGGTTACTTTAAAAAGTTGGGTTATATGTAATTTTTACTTTTTCTCATTGAAACTTTTATATGTTTTCCAAATTTTATTCAAGGAGCATATATTTGTGTTGTAAGCAGAAAATAAACAATAAACATTATTTTTACTGTTATCTCTAAAAAAAAAATTAGTATTGTTGATATTCTACCTTTGCATCATGCTCTTAAATGGCTTGGCATGGCACCATTACCAATGTTATCTGTATTTGAAATTTTGATATTTTGTTCACCATGGACTTTTTGCATTACTTTTGATTTTTTAAAACCTTGCATTCAAATACTATTTCCTGAGTTTTTTGGTGCCCCTTAAATTTGGGGCCCAAGGCAAATGCCTCACTATCCTTCCCTGCTTTAAAACCTGAAGCACACTTTTTCACTTTAATTATTATTCTGGTTATTTTTGTGCGTGTGGTAATGAGGGTGTTGGGGATTGATTTTGGTGATGAATGTACAACTATGTAACAGTACTGTGAACAATCGAATGTATGATTTGTTTTATATGACTGTGTGGTATGTGAATATATCTCAATAAAATGAATATTAAAAAAATGCACTTACCTCACTTTTTATTTTTCTCTTTTATTTCTTTTGCTGACTTACACTCTCTGTTTACAAAGACCATTAAACTGAGATAAGAGACAAGGAATTAAGCAACTGTGCCTTTTTTGGGGTATTTGTACTTTTCCTAGATTGAATTTTCCAGAAACACAACAAATATTGATAACAGCATTAACCAGCTCACTTATATTAAGAGCTGGCTTTGTAGGCATCGCCTGGATGAGGCTTCTATCCTTCCCTCTTTCTTTTTGGGCTGTTTGGCTGATAATTACTTTCTAGGGTTTTGGATAAGAAAGGAAATCTGCCTTCTTGTTTGGCATAAAACCCTCATTTGCCCAGTGTATTCACAGAGGCATTATCCAGAGAAGGAATCTTTAGAATTGTTCGAACACTCCAATGCATCATTTGTTTTTTTTGTTGTTGTTGTTTTTTGTTTTGTTTTTTTGGTTGCTTGTTTTTATTTTTGGGAAGAAGATTTTATTATTACCATTTTCTAAATGAGGAAATGGAGGCATGTTAAAGATCACAGCTAAGAAGACGTAGATCTCCAAGGCATTCTTTTTGCACCACTGGTCTCTGTTGCTTTGGGGCCGACTTTAATCAAATACTTGGCAGAGATTTGCAGGATCTTAATGTTGGTTGAGGATTTGATCCATGTTCTTCCTGAAGTGGGAGAAAAAGATACAAAATGCACTGCTCAGTTAGGCTGAATGAATTTCAGGGTAATTTAAATACAAAGAGATGATCCAATCCCTCTTCCTAAATGATGAAATGGAATACCTTTGAGAAGTAATGGGCCTGAGGGTCTTTTCCCACTGCTCAAGAGAGGTTGAGCTGAAACCTTAACTCAGGACTACTAGTTCCCGGTTGAGCTTTAGGAAATCTCAGGGGCAGAACCTCCCAGGCTTTATTAGAAAGACCCAACCTCTGGGTGAAAAGTAGGGAATGCCATCCATTATCCAGAGAGCTCTGAGTAGATTGGGTTTGATCATATGTGCACTTAACATCTGGTTGAGGGACTGAGGAGCTAGTCTCTGAGGATGGATGATGAAAACCCTGGGGTCCTAACCTCAAAGGACTGATACATTATAGTACAACTTCTCTTATCTCTGAAGTGGGCCCCCTCCCCATAATCTGTAACCTGTGGGTCCCCCTTCCCCCCTTAGTCTGTAACTCCTGCAAAGTAAAAATGTTGTGTAAGCAGCATTAAGCCATGAGGAGGAGGGAGTGAAACTGTACCGTTTAAAGGAAGTGAAACTGCGGTTGTATGCATCAGCCAAGCATAACCCTTTTAACAATCAACAGTTGCACCAGTTCCAAGCGAAATTTTTCCTGAACCTTGCTAAATGTCTTAAGTAACCAATAACTAACTGCCAACTCTGCTTCTGTCAAAATAGCTTGCTTATGGTTCCAGGATGTGGTACGGTTCCAGGATGTGGTTTTTGCCTATATAAGTCCCCAGCAGATTCGGGTCGGGGCTGCTTACTGGATTCCCTGCATGGAGTGACAGTGAGCAGTTGCCGGCCGGTTAATAAAGGCTCTTTAAATTCTGTTTGGCTGTCTCGAACTTTAACTCGTGGGCACCGTAACAATCTCCCCTGCTAACAGATGGGTACAGCCCAGAGAAAAGAGACAGGAGGCTAGGGTGTTATCTCCTGTGATATTTACATTTCAAAAGTGATGAACCCCAGACCTCTGAAAAACATTTCTGGGTTGTAAAGCTGGCAAGAGGTGTACTTGCCTCCAAAGAGAGTTGTAGACGTATCAAAAGGTTAGAGGAAAGGACTCCTTCCCTTATGGCAACTGGGAATTTTTTTAACCCTTCCGGGTGACACCCAACGTCCCCAACACTTTAGGAGTGATTGGAGCAGAAAAAATAAAATTTATGATTGTTTTGTTATTTTTTTCACTCTAGTTTTTCAAAAAAAACTATTGTTATAAAGGTAATATAATGTCACTGTGAGGAAATCGAGGAAATAAAGAATATTACAAAGCAACTCAAAACTACCCTTTGAGGTTCACCCTGCAAGGATGAGCTAAATTTGGAATTGCTTGGAAATTACGTAAATATCCAATTATAATGAACAATTAACTCTTTTGAATTTTTCCATCATCCGAGCCAGCTCAGTCTAATTGAATAAACCATATACCAAATGAAATATCATATCTAGCCTAATTTCAAGAGAAACAAAGGAAGCTATTATAATCATCATTAACTTTCTAATCACCATGCCAGCATAACACCTTCATTTAGCTAGCAAAGCACCAATGAGTGGAAGTTTCAAGAAAGAAGTGGCACAAAAGAAACGGGAGCCTAAGAACTAGAGGTTACGTCATCTCCTTTCCATTCCTTTTCTCAGACACTATGTTCAGCTCTGCACCCCACCCCCAGCTGAATTGACCATCACCATTATTTTAGTTGAACCTCTCTCTGATTCATCTTCACACCACTGGTAGAATGATCTTTCCATCTGGCAAATCAAATTATTCACCATTTCTTCCTCCTCCCTGCTGCTCTTGTCCAACAAATATTTATTGAACACCAGTTATGTCCCATGCACTAGTCTAGGGGAGGGGGATATGACAAGCTGGCTGGATGACCCTCTTCCCTTCACTCTCCTCCTCTTCCTTGCCCACCTCCTTCTCTGTCTTTCCCTAGTTTCATTCTGTGGGGCTCTAATGCTAAGACATTTTTTGATTTATTTCATCTTTATATTCCCAGGACTTCCAACCCTAGGTTTCTTCAAGAAATGCTGTGGGAAAGGGCGTGGGTAAATGTTCTCTTTTTCTTTTGGTAGCAGAGAGCATTCTTCTTTTTTTCCTCCCTTACAGGCGTGCCAGTTTGAATGTATTATGTCCCCCAAAATGCCATTATCTTTGATGCAATTTTGTGTGGGCAGACGTTATCAGTGTTGATTAGATTATAATTGTTTGAATGTTTCCATGGAGATGCGACCCACTGAACTGTAGGTGATAACTCTTGATTAGATAATTTCCATGGATGTATGGCCTCGCCCATTCAGTGTGGGCCTTAATTAGTTTACTGGAGCACTATATAAGCTCAGACAGAAGGAGCGAGCTTGCTACAGCCTAGATGGACACATTGAAGAACGCACGGGAGCTGAGAGAGGAACGTCCTTGGAGAAAGCCATTTTGAAACCAGAACTCTGGAGCGCAAGCCAACAATATGCCTTCCCAGCTAACAGAGATTTTCCAGATGCCATTCGCCATCCTCCAGTGAAGGTATCCAATTGTTGATGACTTACCTTGGACACTTTATGGCCTTAAGACTGTAACTTTGTAACCAGATAAACCCCCTTTATAAAAGTGGATCCATCGCTGGTGTTTTGCATTCTGGCAGCATTAGCAAACCAGAACAACAGGTGACACCCAACACCCCCAACACCAGTTCTGGTCCATATTTAGTATGTGCTTCTTGAATGAATGAGCAATTTGTGAATCCTCCTCTATTGAAGTTATTTAATCAGAACCTGGATGGAGAGATGTTGCAGGAGGAATTAAAAAACTGCTTGTAATCTTTCCATTTTTATCTATGTTGCTTTTTCTGTTTATTAAAATATGAGTCAATGTAATAATGAAATCATTGCAGAAATAAATAAAATAGAAAATGAAACTCCTCCATATCCCTACCTCTAGATAACTGCAGTTTACAATTTGATGTGTTTTCCTCCAATTTGTTTCTCTCTTTCTGTGTAGCTATATCTATCTATATACACATCTACATGTGTATATTTATATCCTATATATAATTTAAAAACCCAAATAGGACCACAGTAGCCAAACGATTCTTCAACTGCTTTTTTTTTTTTTTTTCCATTTGAGAGTCTATTTTGGCTTGGATTGTGCTGAATTATCTCTAAATTGCTTTCCAATTCTAAACTGCAAGCATCTGAATCAAAGCCAGAAGCTCAGTTATTTTTATTAATTAGTTTTCATTATTATAAAAGAAATACATATACATGGCAAGTGTGTTCTAACAGTATAGAAGGACATAAAATGTAAAGTAAAAGCCTCCCTCCTTTTCACCATCTGTTCTACTCCAAAGGCAAGCAAATTTATCAGTTTTCCTGGTACCCTTTCTCCAGAGCAAATAGATACACATATATACATTCATGCCCATATATATACACATGTACGCATATGCATATACACATTCGTATTCCTATTCCTATTCATATGCATAGATGTATACATATACATATCTATCCATAAAAGGATTCACTTTGTCACTAGTTAAGTAATTAAATGGAAAGAATGCTGTGCCGGATTAAATGTATTATGTCCCCCTAAATGTCATTATCTTTGATGTAATCTTGTGTGGGAAGATGTATTAGTGTTGATTAGATTGTAATTCTTTGAGTGTTTCCATGGAGATGCGCCTCACCCAACTGTGGGTGATGACTCTGATTGGATAGTTTCCATGGAGGTGTGGTCCCGCCCATTCAGCATGGGCCTTGATTAGTTTACTGGAGCACTATATAAGCTCAGACAGAAGGAGCAAGCTTGCTACAGCCAAGAGGGACACTTTGAAGAATGCACAGGAGCTGAGAGAGGAACTGCAGTTTACAGAGACATTTTGGAGATGGCCTTTGAAAGCAGACTTTTGCTCCTGAGAAGCTAAGAGAGGACAAATGCCCCCAAAGCAACTGAGAGTGACATTTTGGAGAGAAGCTGAAGCCTAGAGATGAACGTCCTGGGAGAAAGCCATTTTGAAACCAGAACTCCAGAGCAGACGCCAGCCACATGCCTTCCCAGCTAACAGAGGTTTTCCGGACACCACTGGCCATCCTCCAGTGAAGGCACCTGACTGTTGATGCATTACCTTGGACACTTTATCGCCTTAAGACTGTAGCTGTATAACCAAATAAACCTCCTTTTATAAAAGCCAATCCATTTCTGGTGTTTTGCATTCCAGCAGCATTAGCAAACTAGAAGAAATACCAAGTATTTAACAACTTTATCAGGTACATTTCTTGAATCCCCCTGGAGAATCAATAAAATCATCAGGTCTGCATATTATCAAATACATAGTCATGGCAGAAATGATTTGCCATTCTTTAAAAGTCATTCTCCTTTTCTTTTTAATAAGAGATCACCATGTTTGGCTGAACAGACTTCCTGGAATAAAACTACACTTCCCAGGAATCTTTGTAATAAAATATGTCCATGTGACTACATTTTGTCCAATGGGCTAGGAGAAGAGACCAGGGGAACTTTGAGGTTATGCCTTAAAGTAAGATGTGTTCCTTTTGTCATTTTCCCCATTCTACTGGTCTGAATGCTGACCTTGAACCCTGGGAACAAGGACAACACCTTAGAGAGGAAGACACAATAAAATAAAAGGATCCTGGGTTCCTGACAGCTTTGCAAAGCAGAATCACCAAAACTGATATCCCGTTATTGGGAGAAGAAATACACTTGCTTCTTTGCTCTTGTAAGTCAATTATTTGGGGTGTCTGCTACACACAGGTACATGTCTGTGTTCATTCTAAGATATTATGTCCCTGTCTAAAGGTCAATTTTCTGAATCAAAGGAAACATCAGAACTAAGTGAAGAATGTTTTATCATGATGTTTAAAACTATTGTGGGGAAAGTAATTCCAAAGTCAATCCCTTGGAGGGAAGATATGCAAAGGGAAAAAATGTGAACATCAAGAAGGACAGAAATACAGAAGCAGAAGCCATTTCTTCCCTAATCTTAGTCTTTAGTTTCCTTCTAGGAAAACAAAGGCAGGGGCCCAGGGACCCCTTTGAACAGGAGACTTTTTGTTCATGATACATTTCCCAATAAGCCAGGAGAAGATTTTCTGCTCATTTGCCTTTGAATATGATGCCTTTCCTTGGAGATACTGCACTTTCCTACAGAAACTACGGTTGCTAGAGGAGGGCAGTGAGAAGAAGATATTTAGAATACAAGAGCGGCAAAAGGGGAGGGGATGAAGGAAGTAGTTCATGAGTTTTTCCTATTGCCTGTTTGCATTATGAGTATTATCTTTGAAAGCAGGAAGGAGGCTTTGCCCTCAAATGCAACCCACCCACACCACTGGATGCATAACCAAAGGAAACTGTGTCTCTCTTTACTGTAGATAAAGGAAAGCTGGCTGGGCTGAACCTATTGGGAGATGGTGGCCTCCAAGTTGAGCCTCCGAGGATAATTCTACGTACAGGTGATATTCACCTTAAGTGCTGCTATAAAACCTAGCCCCACTGGAGTGGCAGCCATGACATCCAGCTCCTTGGAGATTTCTTGGAAGATACAGATTCTTGCCTGGGTGCTAGAGAGTTGTGGCCTCAATGGAGCAATGAGGGGCTGAACAGGACACAAGAGATTGATGCATTTATCAGCTGAGAGGTGAAATGGTTGTGTATCATGTATAGACTTTAGCATGATTTGCAGACAAACTTCCTGACATCAATGACAGGTCACCTAGACTGTGGGACACAGCTTCATCTGGGAGGTAGGAGACCCAAGGAGACTCCTTGTTCTATCACCAACTTGCTCTGTCACCTCGGGCCTTGTGTGTTGCAAGGCAACAATTCTTCCACTTGTTAAATAGAGCTGGTATTGTAGGGGAAAGAAAATGAATATGAGGATAATGAGAATCATAATTACTACTCAGTGAGTGAATGAAGCTTTGTCGTCATTAGTCTCATTTCTTCTTCCATCATTTAAGCACTTTTGTTTAGGACTCAGTGAGTCAGCTTCATATATTCCTTCATCCTGAAGGCCACATGGACATTGGCAACTGTGCCCCCCAGTTCCTCTGTCTGCCCCGGGTCTACCCTCATGCCCAGCTCTCACCTTGGTCTCTTCCCCACCTGCAGGAACAGCTGGGCTGGCCTGGAGCCCAGCTGAGATGGAAGCAAAGCCTTTCTCTAGACCCAGTCTATGCTTGCAGATGCAAGAGAGTGTAGTGGGTTAAAAACAAGTGCCAGTATTCCTCACTATCTGACTTTATTTGGGTAGGGAGTGTCTGGATAGTAAGGGATACCAGCAATCTGAAGTCAGAATAACCTGGGTTTCAATTTTGGTTCTCCCACTTCCAACTGGGTGATCTTGGCCAATGTGCTCAGCTAATCTGAGCCTCACCTTCATCCATAAAATGAAGATACTACCTATGTCAAGGAGCTATTGCAATGACACAATGCATGTGGAAAGCCTGGGAAGTTTTCAATAAATGTTGGCTACAAATTCTCTAATATGTCTACATAGCACCAACCTTTGAGGGAAGTTCAGGTCATGGTGGAGTATGGGTTGCTGGCTATTGGGAGACACTTTTCCTCAGGCCTCTTGCACGCATCTTACAAAGCAAGCACTGACTGCTGGACTTCTTAAGGATGTTTGTATCATGAACAGCTTTGGAAGATATAGTGTCTCCCTCCAGAACACAGGTCCAGTGGTCAAGGATCTCTGCATTCTGGGGCTGTGCCCCTCCAATACTGGTCCTGCCCTCCACTCAAATGGAACCATTTACAGTGCACTCAGCCCTTCCACAAATTGCTGAGTGCTGACTCTGAGCCAGGTGCCATTACAACTTTCATGGCCCGCCGTCATGGGCACCTTCCTCCATAAAAAAATATAAAAAATCATATTGCACATATGATAAATCCCAAGCTGGATTCACTATTATAAACAGTTGATCCTTGTTATTCATGGGTTCTGTATTTCCGAATTCACCTACTCACTAAAATTTATTTTTAACTCCCATATTAATACTTGCAGTGCTTCTGTGGTCAATTGCAGACAGGTGCAGAGCAGCAAAACATTTGAGTTGCTGACGTGCATATTCCCAGCTGTGGTCGAACAGGCTATGCTCTGGCTTCTTGTTTCCACTCTCATCTCTACACGGTATCCTTTTCATAGTGTATTAGTGACACATTGTTTTGCATTTTTGTTGATGATTTTCTGTTTAAAGTGGCTCCCAAGTGTAGCACCAAAGTGCTGTCTAGTGTTCCAAAGCACAAGAAGGTTGTGATGTGTATTGTGGAGAAAATACAGGGGTTGGATAAGCTTTGTTCAGGCAGAGGTCGAAGTGCTTTTGGCTCTGAGTTCAATGGCAATGAATGAACACTAGATATTAAATAAGGTGTCTTTAAACGGAATCACACATCAAGCAAGTTACATCTTAAGCAGAGGTGAAAATGTTGTGACCAGAGGCTGGCAGGAATCTAACCCTGTATTTCCCCAAGGAACAATGGTTCAGTAGTTGCTGATTCAGTGTTCATGAGAGGAATTTGTACTTGGGCTTCATATCTACTATGATACGTATCTACTAGATACTTCATATCTACTATGAGTAATGAGAATTGACTGTATTCATCTGTTCCTTCTGATTTTAAAATACATTAAAATTAAAACATGTTTTGTGGGCCATTAAAGGTGTTGTGGAGATGTTGGCCCAAAGGGTGAACAAGGAGAGAGAGAGAGAGAGAGAGAGAGAGAGAGAGAGAGAGAGAGAGAGAGAGAATGCCCATCCTGAGACATCTGAAGCTACAGTCTGGTTCTGTGAGAGTCTCCTACTATATTTTAAGTGTCTGAGCCTTTGCCCCACTGCCTAAAGCTCCATGTCTGCCCTCCATGTTGACTATAGTTGAGCACGTCCTGGTTAACATGTGGGATTTGCTCTTGGATATGAGCGTTCTGCCAGTCAAACCAGCCCATGGAGATGGCTTTCCCTCTCATTCATTAACTGTGATCCACATAATTGGAGATTTACTGTCTGATGTCTCTACCTTCTCAGCTGCTCTTGGAATTGTTCTAAGAATAGCTGTGGCCTGGCCCAGAACAAAACCCAACTCACCCAACCTGCAGCATTGTACACTGTAACATCCGGCTCTTGAGGTCGGCCATCACGCAACCCCCATGCAAAACTTGACTACTAATTCCTGGGGATCAAAAGTATGTCAGCCTGAAAGGAGGGTGTCAGTGACTAGAGGAGAGGCCACAGCAGTGTAAACAAACCCAGCACATCAGCGAGACTCTCGGGCTGAGGCAAACACTCAAGAGCCCCTTGGTGTCCCTGGGAGAGCACTGTGGGGCCAGCACCAAAGAGGCAGGTCCTTAGTTCCTAAAGACCAAGGTCATACACCAGCTTCTTTCATTGCTTGACTGTATTTACAGAGCACCTGCAGTGCGCCAGGCACCGAGCTAGCGTCAGAAATAACGAGGGGTGGGGGTGGGGGAAGCCTCTCCTAGTTGCTGTCTCCCTCCCCTCCAAGAGGTTAGGTCTCCAAGGAGTGTTTCCACAGCATCATCTTAACACTTAGTCATTCTGCTATGGAACTGCCTGTTTACTGATTGATTCCTGGAAGTTGTCTGCCAAGTGTTTGAGAGAAGAGAACACTTGTATACTCTTGTATCATAACACCTTGTCTGGGGCACATGGTAGGTACTCAATAAATCTTTATTAGATGCGTAACTGAAATTCCACCATTAATAATTCATTCCTTTGGCTTAAGTGTTGTCCTCTTTAAAGGGGCCTCTTAAAATGCAAACCATCTCAGTGACAGAAATACAGTCAAGTCCTGGGTCCTAAATTATTTAATTTTGTTAATTTGTTTTCAAAAGTGATACACCCTTATGGTTTAAAGTTGTGAGTGGATGTAGATAACCCAGCATTCTGATAATGTTGGAAATGTATAAAATGTGAACTAGAGAGAGATGGAACAGGGGACAAGTGAGCTGGCATACAAATGTGCTGCTGTTATAATTTTGTCTTTTTCCCCCTGTTACTCTTTGTTTGTGCCATATAATCTAGTTAATTAAAAAATAAAATTCCCTTATCATATCAAAAATCACTAGTATCACTACATGATTAGACATAGGAAAGCACTTTTGTATTAGCCATATATATTTTTTTACTTGCAAGTAACAAACCTATATTAAAAAATACATACAAAAATAGCACTGGTCAATCTAACTTAAAAGTTCAAAGGGTTTCAGGCATGGCTGGATCTAGGTGCTTGAGCAATGTCATAAAGAACTATTAACCTCAGTCTCAGGCAGACTTTCCCCTTGAGTAGGCTAGAAAACTCAGTAGAAAAAACAATACTTATTTCTGAATAATTTCCCAAATAATTTCAATTCTAAGACTAATGCTTGTTTTTTACTGGTTGTCTAAGTCTGGGTCTTGTAGTCACTCTTGGGCACAGTGAGTGATGTCAGTACCACTTGAACTGAACTTCCCAAGACCAGGGGAAAATCAATCAGAATGTTGTGATCAAAATAAGGAAGGATGGATGCTGGGGAGGCAAAACTACATCCTTCCTTAACAGCTCTACACTCTGTAGACTTGTCCAAGGCCTGGGATACAGCCTAACCATCCATTTGGCTTTAGATTTTACTTTCTGAAGGCTCACGGGTCAGGTTTGGCTCAAAATTGCTGACATCTCATTAGGGTTAATTGAATTACAAATTCAGAGTAGAGAGAAGCATTGATTAAATAGCCTGGCTCATTAGCCTGACTTCTCTTCAAACTGGGAGTGGAAAGAAGGATGGAGGTGCCCTAGCTGTGATTCTGTAGATCCCATTTTTGCTGTAAGTTTATTAGCATTTTTGGCCTTCCCACTTTGTGTTTAGTCAATGCACCCCACTTTCATTTCAGTGCTTTGCCTTCCCCTAACACATAGACCTGCTGGAACTGCTTTCCCTTAGTGATGGGTGGATTCCTGGCCATCTGCTCTTATCACTCAGGGCTTCAAGTCTTGGCAGGCAGTAATACAAAGGTTGAATTAAACATTAGAGCCTCAGAGCTTCCCTGATTCCTTTTATTTTGAGCCCAATTTCACAGCCTTCTTTTTGATTCTTTAAGTTACCTGTTGCCCTCCCTGTATTTTCCTTTTCTTCACAAGTTTGCCAGGGCTGATTTCTATTATTTGTACCCAAAGGACCTAACAGATGCAACACTGGCTTGCAGTGCAATCCGGCATGCTCGTTCACTGTGTGTGCTCCTGGTTTTCTCCTCTGTAAAATGAGACCATTAATTCCCATTTAATGGGTTGGTGTAAAGGGGCGAGATAAAATGGTTTAATGCAAAGATAGCATGTTTCCTATTAAAGAAAGATTTAAAAATTGGCAACCCATGGATGAGCTTCTAGGAGTCAGTGTATCCACCAGAATCTATGGGCTGAATTGTGTTTGTATGTGCACATAGAGTTATTTAATTTGATTTTAATTTTATTTTTGAGCAGAGGGTTCATTAGATTTTCCAAGTGGTCCCTGGCTCCCAGCACTAAATTGTAATATCTGTGAGGTCAGGGACAAGCCTATCTTGTTTCCTTCTCTATTTCCATCTCCCAGCACTATGGCTAACACTGGGCACATTTATCTGACTGTGAACACATTCACAAATACTTGTTGAATGAAGGAAAGAAGAAGCTTAACTATTCTGAGATTTGATCTCTTCCTCTATGAGAGCTGGTGGAGGCATCTCTTAAATCCTCCCAGTTCTGACCTATAGTCCCTGATCTTTTATATCCTAAAGAGGTGAAATGGTGTCCCAAGAGAGCAAAGAGTGAGACTTGACTGCTAGTCCAGTGCTCTTGCGTCTATAGCGCATGGAGATCTCCCACTTGGTACAAAAGCTTCCTATCTTGTTGGAGAAAGTGGTTTTTCCAAGAGTTGTTGCAAGGTGTGGCTGAGATGGGTGGTTGGCAGGTTAAGTCCTTTGGGAAGGCAGATGTAGGAGAAATGGCTAGTAGATAGCTGATGCGTTCTTCTGCACCCCCACCCCCAACCCAAGAAAGTGACATCCTAGTTTTGGGGGATTTGACTGGTTTTTCTTCCCCAGACTATTCCATCACATTGGCTACAGAAACGAGATGCCTTTTTTATCCTACTGATCACATTAGCAAAGATGATACTGAGCTTAGAGCTGGTGTGTGGGCGTGTGTGAAGGGGGCATGCTAATGTTCTGTTGATGTGATTGAAAGTGGGTAAAACCTCTCTGAAGAGAGGACAGTTTGACAATATGGATCAGAATTTGAAGGGTGCATACATTTTCTTTCACATAGTAATTTTCACTTTTGGGAAATGTCCTGAAAATGATTGCATTAACACAAAGAGTTGACTAGTAAAATCATACTCCCGTGAATGATACATCTAATCCAACACTAAATCATTAAAAATTACAAGCAATAATTTGTATAGTATTCCTATTTAGGTTGATTGTTAAGGTTTGGAAATGGATGGTGGTGATGGTAACACATTATTGTGAGTGTAATTAACAGTGCTGAATTATATAGGTAAATGTGGTTAAATGGGGAAACTTTAGGTCATATATGTTATTAGAATAAAAATTAAAAGATAAAGCATAGTACTGTATAGGACAGTGATTCCTATTGTAGACGATGGACTATAGTTTATAGTACAAGTATGAGAATGTACTGTCATGAGTCATAACAAACCTACGACCCTAACACAAGGTGTTAATAATAGGGTGGTATATACTACATGGGACATGGCTCCCCGCAGTGTAAATCTCCCTGGCAATGTGGGACATGACTCCCGGGGATGAGCCTGGACCTGGCATTGTGGAATTGAGAAAATCTTCTTGACCAAAAGGGAAAGTGAAATGAAACAAAATAAAATTTCAGTGGCTGAGAGATCTCGAAAAGAGTCAAAAGGTCATTCTGGAGGTTATTCTCATGCATTATATAGATATCCCTTTTTAGTTCTTAGTGTATTGGAATAGCTAGAAGGAAATTCCTGAAATTGTTGAACTATAACCCAGTAGCCTTGATTCTTGAAGACGGTTGTTTAACTATATAGCTTACATGGTGTGACAGCGTGATTGTGAAAACCTTGTGGCTCACACTCCCTTTATCCAGTGTATGGATAGATGAGTAGAAAAATGGGGACAGAAACTAAATGAAAAATAGGTTGGGATGTTTGGGTTATGATGTTTTAGGTGTTCTTTTTTACTTGTGTTTTATTCTTATTTTTATTTTTATTTTTGGAGTAATGAAAATGTCCAAAAATTGGTTGTGGTGATGAATGCACAACTCTATGATGGTACTGTGAACAATTGATTGTACACTGTGGATGATTGTATGGTATGTGAATATATCTCAATAAAATGGAATTAAAAAAACAGAGATTAAAAAAAATGGGGTGATTTATGGGAAAAAATACACCTAATGTAAACTATGGGTAATAGTTAATAGAATACTATTTTAATGACTTTTCATCAATTGTAACAAAGGTTACAATTGTTAAAAAAAATTAGCACAATTACAAAGAAGTGCTGTCAGCAGTTGTAACAAATGTTGCACACCAATGCAACGTGATGGCATTGGGGTGATGTATGGGAATCTTGTATTTTATGCATGATTGGTCTGTAAACACACAGCTTCTCTAATAAAAAAAATAATAAAAAAGAAAAATGACAAGCAAGATGGAGGAACATCTTGGAAAAGCCCAAATAGGCCAAATGCAGCTTCCTATTTTTTCAAATTTAGTTTTGGATTAATCGGTAAGTACCCAACAATGGGTATGGATTCTGTCCTCAGAAGAAGCAATTTTGGTTTTGTGGTTTCCCAGTTTTATTCTCTATCAGGTACATAGAAATGCCAAGGTGACTGCTTCCTATTCTCTAGCCACCTATTCCCCACAAACTCCAGGTTTATTCTTTTTTTTTTTTTTTTTTTAATTCAGTTTTATTGAAATATATTCACAAACCATACAGTCATCCATGGTATACAATCAACTGTTCACAGTATGATCATATAGTTATGCGTTCATCACCACAATCTATTTCTGAACATTTTCCTTACATCAGAAAGAATCAGAATAAGAATAAAAAATAAAAGTGAAAAGAGAATACCCAAACCATCCCCCCATCCCACCCTATTTGTCATTTAGTTTTTACTCCCATTTTTCTACTGATTTTTTTCAATTTTTTAAGTTTGTTTATCAAAAAATTAAAAACAAACAGGCAAACAACAACCAAAAAAACCCCACAACATTTCAATCAAAGCAATGGATTAAGGAAAACAAATAACCTAAAATAACTACTTTGCTTCCAATATGTTCCTACCATACCCCAAGAAAATTAATAAACCATGTCCAAACAGAGGAGTAAGAAAAACAAATAATCTAAAATAACTACATTGCTTCCAACATGTTCCTACCATACCCCAAGAAAATTAACAACCCCTAAGAAAACAAAGGAATAAGAGAAAAAAAAACCTAAAATAACTCTATTGCTTCCAACATGATCTTCCTATATCCAAGAAAGTTTACAAACCATAATCATTCCTGAGCATTCCCATAACCTTGAGATTACCCTCCATAGTTTATCTGTTCTTATTAGATTATCATTCCCCCTCCACTAATTGGTATCTCTAGGTCCCCTACATTCTACAGTATAAAACATTGTACATTTTTCACAGAATTCACATTAGTGGTAACATACAATATCTCTCTTTTTGTGCCTGGCTTATTTTGCTCAGCATTATGTCTTTTTTTTGTTTTTTTTTTTTTTTTTTTTTTAATCTTCATTTCATTGAGATATATTCATACACCACGCAGTCATACAAAACAAATCATACTTTCGATTGTTCACAGTACCATTACATAGTTTTACATTCATCACCCAAATCAATCCCTGACACCTTCATTAGCACACACACAAGAATAACAAGAATAATAATTAGAGTGAAAAAGAGCAATTGAAGTAAAAAAGAACACTGGGTACCTTTGTCTGTTTGTTTCCTTCCCCTATTTTTCTACTCATCCATCCATAAACTAGACAAAGTGGAGTGTGGTCCTTATGGCTTTCCCAATCCCCTTGTCACCCCTCATAAGCTACATTTTTATACAACTGTCTTCGAGATTCATGGGTTCTGGGTTGTAGTTTGATAGTTTCAGGTATCCACCACCAGCTACCCCAATTCTTTAGAACCTAAAAAGGGTTGTCTAAAGTGTGCGTAAGAGTGCCCGCCAGAGTGACCTCTCGGCTCCTTTTGGATTCTCTCTGCCACTGAAGCTTATTTCATTTCCTTTCACCTCCCCCTTTTGGTCAAGAAGATGTTCTCCGTCCCACGATGCCAGGTCTACATTCCTCCCTGGGAGTCATATTCCACGTTGCCAGGGAGATTCACTCCCCTGGGTGTCTGATCCCACGTAGGGGGGAGGGCAGTGATTTCACCTTTCAAGTTGGCTTAGCTAGAGAGACAGGGCCACATCTGAGCAACAAAGAGGCATTCGGGAGGAGGCTCTTAGGTACAACCATAGGGAGGCCTAGCCTCTCCTTTGCAGCAACCGTCTTCCCAAGGGTAAAACCTGTGGTAGAGGGCTCAACCCATCAAACCACCAGTCCCCTATGTCTGTGGTCATGTTAGCAACCATGGAGGTGGGGTAGGCGAATACCCCTGCATTCTTCACAGGCTCCTCAAGGGGGCACTGCATCTTTTTTTTTTTCCTTGTTTTTTTTTTTTTTTAACTTTCCCTTCTTTCTTAAATCAACTGTATGAAAAAAAAGTTAAAAAGAAAACAAACATACAATAAAAGAACATTTCAAAGAGACCATAACAAGGGAGTAAGAAAAAGACAACTAACTTAAGATAACTGCTTAACTTCCAACATGTTCCTACTTTACCCCAAGAAAGTTACCTAATATAGCAGCATTTCTGTGAACTTGTTCCTACTATATCCATCAGAAATTAACAGACCATAGTCATTCCTGGGCATCCCCAGAACGTTAAATAGCTTATCTGTTCTTCTTGGATTATTGTTCCCCCTTCCTTAATTGCTCTCTATTGCTAGTTCCCCTACATTCTACATTATAAGCCATTTGTTTTACATTTTTCAAAGTTCACATTAGTGGTAGCATATAATATTTCTCTTTTTGTGCCTGGCTTATTTCACTCAGCATTATGTCCTCAAGGTTCATCCATGTTGTCATATGTTTCACGAGATCGTTCCTTCTTACTGCCGCGTAGTATTCCATCGTGTGTATATACCACATTTTATTTATCCACTCATCTGTTGAAGGACATTTGGGTTGTTTCCATCTCTTGGCAATTGTGAATAATGCTGCTATGAACATTGGCGTGCAGATATCTGTTCGTGTCACTGCTTTCCGATCTTCCGGGTATATACCGAGAAGTGCAATCGCTGGATCGAATGGTAACTCTATATCTAGTTTTCTAAGGAACTGCCAGACTGACTTCCAGAGTGGCTGAACCATTATACAGTCCCACCAACAGTGAATAAGAGTTCCAATTTCTCCACATCCCCTCCAGCATTTGTAGTTTCCTGTTTGTTTAATGGCAGCCATTCTAACCGGTGTTAGATGGTATCTCATTGTGGTCTTAATTTGCATCTCTCTAATAGCTAGTGAAGCTGAACATTTTTTCATGTGTTTCTTGGCCATTTGTATTTCCTCTTCAGAGAACTGTCTTTTCATATCTTTTGCCCATTTTATAATTGGGCCGACTGTACTATTGTCATTGAGTTGTAAGATTTCTTTATATATGCAAGATATCAGTCTTTTGTCAGATACATGGTTTCCAAAAATTTTTTTCCCATTGAGTTGGCAGCCTCTTTACCTTTTTGAGAAATTCCTTTGAGGTGCAGAAACTTCTAAGCTTGAGGAGTTCCCATTTGTCTATTTTCTCTTTTGTTGCTTGTGCTTTGGGTGTAAAGTCTAGGAAGTGGCCACCTAATACAAGGTCTTGAAGATGTTTTCCTACATTATCTTCTAGGAGTTTTATGGTACTTTCTTTTATATTGAGATCTTTGGTCCATTTTGAGTTAATTTTTGTGTAGGGGGTGAGGTAGGGGTCCTCTTTCATTCTTTTGGATATGGATATCCAACTCTCCCAGCCCCATTTGTTGAAAAGACCATTATGACTCAGTTCAGTGACTTTGGGGGCCTTATCAAAGATCAGTCGGCCATAGATCTGAGGGTCTATCTCCGAATTCTCAATTCGATTCCATTGATCTATATGTCTATCTTTGTGCCAGTACCATGCTGTTTTGGCAACTGTGGCTTTATAATAAGCTTCAAAGTCAGGGAGTGTAAGTCCTCCCACTTCGTTTTTCTTTTTTAGAGTGTCTTTAGCAATTCGAGGCATCTTCCCTTTCCAAATAAATTTGATAACTAGCTTTTCCAAGTCTGCAAAGTAGGTTGTTGGAATTTTGATTGGGATTGCATTGAATCTGTAGATGAGTTTGGGTAGAATTGACATCTTAATGACATTTAGTCTTCCTATCCATGAACATGGAATATTTTTCCATCTTTTAAGGTCCCCTTCTATTTCTTTTAGTAGGGTTATGTAGTTTTCTTTGTATAGGTCTTTTACATCTTTGGTTAAGTTTATTCCTAGGTACTTGATTTTTTTAGTTGCTATTGAAAATGGTATCTTTTTTTTGAGTGTTTCTTCGGTTTGTTCATTTCTAGCATATAGAAACATTACTGACTTATGTGCATTAATCTTGTATCCCGCTACTTTGCTAAATTTGTTTATTAGCTCTAGTAGCTGTATTGTCGATTTCTCAGGGTTTTCTAGATATAAGATCATATCATCTGCAAACAATGACAGTTTTACTTCTTCTTTTCCAATTTGGATGCCTTTTATTTCTTTGTCTTGCCGGATTGCCCTGGCTAGCACTTCCAGCACAATGTTGAATAACAGTGGTGACAGCGGGCATCCTTGTCTTGTTCCTGATCTTAGAGGGAAGGCTTTCAGTCTCTCACCATTGAGTACTATGCTGGCTGTGGGTTTTTCATATATGCTCTTTATCATGTTGAGGAAGTTTCCTTCAATTCCTACCTTTTGAAGTGTTTTTATCAAAAAGGGATGTTGGATTTTGTCAAATGCTTTTTCAGCATCTATTGAGATGATCAATTGATTTTTCCCTTTTGACTTGTTAATGTGTTGTAATACATTGATTGATTTTCTTATGTTGAACCATCCTTGCATGCCTGGAATGAACCCCGCTTGGTCATGGTGTATGATTTTTTTAATGTGTCTTTGGATTCGATTTGCAAGTATTTTGTTGAGGATTTTTGCATCTATATTCATTAGGGAGATTGGCCGGTAGTTTTCCTTTTTTGTAGCATCTTTGCCTGGTTTTGGTATTAGATTGATGTTAGCTTCATAAAATGATTTAGGTAGTGTTCCATTTTCTTCAATGTTTTGAAAGAGTTTGAGTAAGATTGGTGTCAGTTCTTTCTGGAAAGTTTGGTAGAATTCCCCTGTGAAGCCATCTGGCCCTGGGCATTTATTTGTGGGAAGATTTTTGATGACTGATTGGATCTCTTTGCTTGTGATAGATTGGTTGAGGTCTTCTATTTCTTCTCTGGTCAGTCTAGGTTGTTCATATGTTTCCAGGAAATTGTCCATTTCCTCTACATTCTCCAGTTTGTTGCCATACAGTTGTTCATAGTATCCTCTTATAATTTTTTTAATTTCTTCAGGATCTGCAGTTATGTCACCTTTTTCATTCATTATTTTGTTTATATGGGTCTTCTCTCTTTTTGATTTTGTCAGTCTAGCTAGGGGCTTGTCAATCTTGTTGATGTTCTCAAAGAACCAACTTTTGGTGATATTTATCCTCTCTATTGTTTTTTTGTTCTCTATGTCATTTATTTCTGCTTTAATCCTTGTTATTTCTTTTCTTGTATTTGGTTTAGGATTGGTTTGCTGTTCATTTTCTAGCTTCTTCAGTTGATCCATTAGTTCTTTGATTTTGGCTCTTTCTTCCTTTTTAATATATGCGTTTAGTGCTATAAATTTCCCCCTTAGCACTGCTTTTGCTGCATCCCATAGGTTTTGGTATGTTGTGTTCTCATTTTCATTCGTCTCTATATATTTAGCAATTTCTCTTGCTATTTCTTCTTTAACCCACTGATTGTTTAGGAGTGTGTTGTTTAACCTCCAGGTATTTGTGAATTTTCTAAGTCTCTGATGGTTATTGACTTCTAATTGTATTCCATTGTGGTCAGAGAATGTGCTTTGAATAATTTCAATCTTTTTAAATTTATTGAGGCTTGTTTTATGTCCCAGCATATGATCTATTCTGGAGAAAGTTCCATGAGCACTAGAAAAGTATGTGTATCCTGGTGATTTGGGATGTAATGTCCTGTATATGTCTGTTAAATCTAATTCATTTATCAGATTGTTTAGGTTTTCAATTTCCTTATTGGTCTTCTGTCTGGTTGATCTATCTATAGGAGAGAGTGATGTATTGAAGTGTCCCACAATTATTGTGGAAACATCAATTGCTTCCTTTAGTTTTGCCAGTGTTTCTCTCATGTATTTTGTGGCACCTTGGTTGGGTGCATAGACATTTAAGATTGTTATTTCTTCTTGCTGAATTGCCCCTTTTATTAGTACGTAGTGGCCTTCTTTGTCTCTCAAAACATCCCTGCATTTGAAGTCTATTTTATCTGAGATTAATATTGCTACACCTGCTTTCTTTTGGCTGTAGCTTGCATGAAATATTTTTTTCCATCCTTTCACTTTCAGTTTCTTTGTGTCCCTGTGTCTAAGATGAGTCTCTTGTATGCAACATATTGATGGTTCATTTTTTTTTATCCATTCTGCGAATCTATATCTTTTAATTGGGGAGTTTAATCCATTTACATTCAATGTTATAACCGTGAAGGCATTTCTTGAATCAGCCATCTTATCCTTTGGTTTATGTTTGTCATATTTTTCCCCTCTGTCTATTAATATCCTTTATTGTACCCATACCGAATCTCTTTAGTACTGAACCTTTCTCCAGGTCTCTCTGTCCTTTCTTTGTTTCTCTGTGTGTAGGGCTCTCTTTAGTATCTCCAGTAGGGCAGGTCTCTTGTTAGCAAATTCTCTCAGCATTTGTTTGTCTGTGAAAAATTTAAGCTCTCCCTCAAATTTGAAGGAGAGCTTTGCTGGATAAAGTACTCTTGGCTGGAAATTTTTCTCACTCAGAATTTTAAATATATCGTGCCACTGCCTTCTCGCCTCCATGGTGGCTGCTGAGTAGTCACTACTTAGTCTTATGCTGTTTCCTTTGTATGTGGTGAATTGCTTTTCTCTTGCTGCTTTCAGAACTTGCTCCTTCTCTTCTGTGTTTGATAGTGTGATCAGTATATGTCTTGGAGTGGGTTTATTTGGATTTATTCTATTTGGAGTTCACTGAGCATTTATGATTTGTGTATTTATGTTGTTTAGAAGATTTGGGAAGTTTTCCCCAACAATTTCTTTGAATACTCTTCCTAGACCTTTACCCTTTTCTTCCCCTTCTGGGACACCAATGAGTCTTATATTCGGACGTTTCATATTATCTATCATATCCCTGAGGTCCATTTCGAGTTTTTCAGTTTTTTTCCCCATTCTTTCTTTTATGCTTTCATTTTCCATTCTGTCATCTTCCAGGTCACTGATTCGTTGTTCAACTTCCTCTAGTCTTGTACTATGAGTGTCCAGAATCTTTTTAATTTGGTCAACAGTTTCTTTAATTTCCATAAGATCATCCATTTTTTTATTTAGTCTTGCAATGTGTTCTTTATGCTCTTCTAGGGTCTTCTTGATTTCCTTTATCTCCCGTACTATGGTCTCATTGTTCATCTTTAGTTCTTTGAGTAGCTGCTCTAGGTGCTGTGTCTCTTCTGGTCTTTTGATTTGGGTGCTTGGGCTTGGGTTATCCATATCATCTGGTTTTTTCATATGCTTTATAATTTTCTGTTGTTTTTGGCCTCGTGGCATTTGCTGTACTTGATAGGGTTCTTTTAGGATTTGTAGACCAATTGAAGTCCTTATCTCTAATTTATCAGATCTACAGCTTCGTGGAGTACACTTTCTCTATCTAACCAGCAGGTGGCGTCCACGAGCCACCTGTTCCCCAGAAGCCAGTTCTCCCCTGCTTAGCCTTTTTGGTGAGTGGGGGAGTGAGTCTTGTGGGGTCCAATTGGTGTACCAAGCTTGCGTGTGTAGTTGGTGTTGCCTGCCCTGTATATGGGGCGTGTTTCTGGGTAGTCAGGGAGAGGGGGGTGGCTCTAACAATCAAATCTCCCTGGTGATCCTAGAGTTTTAAAGCTGCTGCAATAGTCTAATCCTTCAGTTCAGTCCTGCAACAGTTTGTCTCTGCCACTGACCCACAAGTCCTTGGTATTGGTGTATGGCTCCAGAGACTTGCAAGTGGGCCCCTCTTCCAGGCCATGCACCCCGGGTCCTCTGTTGAGGGATGACTGTGCTATGTCACAGGTGAGTGCCGTCCCCCCAGGGCAGTTCTGGGCTGCTGGGCTGTGTAGGGAGGCTCCCAGTCTGCTGAAATAATGGCTGAATGGGGCTTTGTTAATTCACACTGCTCTACCTTCCCAACTCTGGGACAATCAGCTGAGGTTGCAGGGAAGGCTAATGTCCTTGCCCAGTTTTGTGGTGTGTGCCTGTTATTTGAAGCACTTCCGTCACACTGGGTTGTCTGGGGCAGTTCTGGGCTATGGGGCTGCCGATGGGCAGGAGTGTTTCCTGTCCACCAGGATGATGGCTGTGAGCAGACACCCCCCTTTTCTTGGGAAGTTGTGGTGTTTAGTGAATTTTCTCAGCCAGTGGATTATTGCCTTTTGTCTCAGAGCTCTCCTAGTTCTGCTCTTGACTTGACCTGCCCAAATAGTAAGTCTTTGAAGCTTTCTGTATTGGCTTCTTAGAGTAATTGTTGTAGAAAAAGAAAAAAGGACTAAAAAAAAAAAAGAAAAAAAAAAAAAAAAGGGGCCCTCCTCAGAGATCTAATGGGTTATTGAAATGCTAAGAGACAAAGCAACCAGGGCCATTAAGGAAAGGTCCACAGGGCAGAGAGATCAGCTTTTCTTCGGGATTTGCATATGCGCCTCAGGGCCCTTCCCCTTTCTATGTTCACCAGAACTCCAAAAATCCTTATTTTGGAGTTTTTCATGTTGTTTTTTTTCTATGCCTATCTCCTCTCTGCTGGGCTGGCTGCTCTCAGATTCTCTGGTGTCTGGTCTCAGTCTATCTATGGTTGGATTTTGGATCAGTAGAATGAGTTTCCGATAAGAGCAACCACTGCAGTTCTTCCTTCTCCTTCCCGGAGCTGACAGCTCCTCCCACGGGACTGAGCCTGGCAGGGAGGGGCGCGGGTCCCCTGGCCGCAAAAACTTACAGATTTCGCTGATCTCAGCAGTTCCACGTTTTCATGAGTGTTGTATGAAGTATGCCCAAAGACAGATTGCTCTGTGGTGTCCAGTCCACACAGTTCCTGGCTTTCTACCTACTTTCCTGGAGGAGTAACTAAAACATACAGCTCACCAGTCTGCCATCTTCCAGGTTTATTCTTAATAAGTAATCTAGAAAGACCAAGTACATCCTGCTCAAAGCATTTTAGAGATAAGGATTCCGTAGTCTCTTTTAGCTATTAAAGCCACTGACATGTTTCCAAGGAGGTCTAGCAGAGGCCAGTCATTCCCAGGTAGCTTCTAGTTGAGAAGGAGTGAGTCATGGCTGCTGTAAGTTATTCCTTCCCAGCAATAATCGGGAAGTACAAAAAACAATAGATAGGAGGGTGACAATTGTTTATGATGATTGTCAAAATACGAGAAAACTGGGTTCTGATAGAGATACATAGTGAGCATGCGTGAGAGTTCCATTTAACTTACTAAGCAGTGGAGCAACAGGATGGAAAAGTGGGTCTGAAGGAGGATAAAGAAACTGGAGGAATCAGGGGTTCTGTTTGGAGCCCATTAAGTTTGTGATATCTACGGCACATCAGAGGGGAGAGGCCAAGCAATCACAGGCACAAATCTGAGACTTAGAAATAAATGGTCCAGAGGCAAAAATTCACAAGTCTGCTGCATGTAGATGATATTGAAAGTGGAAATGGAAATGGACGAGAACAGCTAGGAAGGGGGTTAAATTAATTATGATGCCTTTATGCATTGGGACTTTGGTGGAGCTCTTAAAAGGGATAAATAGAAGCAACAATATTTTTTATGATTTACTGTAGAGTGAAAAACCACAGATCAGAGAACTTGACACATAATACAATTTTATTTAACTATCAAAAAAGTTAGGTGTAAATCATAAAGCTGGACATGATAGTCACCCACCTGTTAGTGATCACTGTCTTGGAATTCCCTCTCAACTTCCAGAGAATTAACAAAACCGATAGCAATACTGAAAACCTCACACTTAACTTATGCATTGAGATTTAAAAACTTTTTTTGCTTATGTATTTCATGGACTTCTCAAAACACCTTCTTAGATGGGGCAGGGGCAGCGTTAAGAATACCAATTTTTCAGGTGAGACAACAAAAAGAGAACAGCCACATGCTCTGGGCTACCCAGGAACAGAATGTGGTCTTTGATCCAAGTCACGTTATAAACTATTTATTATAAAAATCTTCATGGATATGGTGATAAAAGAAACACTTTTCATACAATTTAGGATCTCACAGTTCCAATGAGCTACTCAGGAATTGGGCAGCATTCCATTCAGAAAGTGGAAGGGAGCTCCACTGAAGGGACAGGAAGGGGAAGCTCACAGAGGCCAAAGGCAGGCGGAAGTGAGGAAATGTTCTGATTGGCTTGTCATTGAGTTTCCACTTTACATGGGGGGCAGGGGAGGATCTTACAAAGTGGGGAGCAGGTGGTTTTTTGGGAATGGCTTAGGAACGAGGAGGTTAGCTGGCAATAACTGATCGGCTGTATTGAAATGTGGTTTTCTGGGCACGCTGGGCATTTACAGGAATATGGAAACTAACCTGGGTTTTTGGTTTTGCTTATGTGGGGCTTTAGCATGGGTGCCTCCATGTTGGGCTTACTAGATTTTATTTATCAGTAGAGAGAATGGTATAAACTTCCACAGAACCATTACAGGCTTGTGCTGTTCAATATGGTGGACACGACCCACATGTGACTACTGATATTACAATTAATTAAAATTAAATAAAATTAGAAGTTCAGTTCCTTGGTCAAACCAGCCACATTTCAAGTGGTCAACAGTCACATGTGGCTCATGGCTGTCATCTTGTGCGGCTCAGGTATAGAACATTTTCATCATTGCGGAAAGTTCTGCTGGACAGTGTGATTCTAGATTTAACAATTACCAGTACTGTGCACTTTTTATTCATCTTTATTTTTTGCTATAATATGTTAAAGCAAATGCCAGACAATATGATATTTTACTCTTAAATATTTCAATATACATCTCTACAAAATAAAGGACATTTTCTTACATCACTACAATGAGTACATACAACAAAATCAACAAGGATTGCTTAATATCATGTTGTGGTAGTTTGAAGCTGTTATGTACCCCAGAAAAGATCATGTTCTTTTAATCCATTCCTGCGGGCATAGACCTATTGGAGGTGGGAACTTTCAATTAGGTTATTTCAGTTGAGATGTGACCCACCCCATACAAGGTGGGTGTTAATCCTCTTACTGAAGTGCTTTATAAAAAGAGGACAAAACACATACAAAGCTAAGAAATGAAACCTAGAGAAGCCCACAGAAAAAGCCCTAGAGAAGCTGAGAGGAAGCCACTGAAGCCAGAAGCTGGAGGCAATGAAACCTGGGAGAGAAGGCCCAGCAGATGTCACCATGTGCCTTGCTAACTGACAGAGGAGCCCAAGTTCGCCAGTAACCAGTCTTCAGAGAAAGTGTTGTCCTGTTGATGCCTCAATTTAGACACTCTCATGACCTTAGAATTGTAACTTTTAAGCTAATAAATCTCTGTGCCAGTTTGAATGTATTATGTCCCCCCAAACACCATTATCTTTGATGTAATCTTGTATGGGCAGACATATCAGTGTGTTGATTAGATTGTAATTCTTTGAGTGTTTCCGTGGAGATGCACCCCACCCAACTCTGGGTGATGACTCTGATTGGATAATTTCCATGGAGATGTTACCCCATCCATTCAGGATGGGTCTAAATTAAATCACTGGAGCCATATAAATGAGCTGACAAACAGAAGGAACTCAGTGCAGCTGAGACTGATATTTTGAAGAGGAGCTACAGCCAAAAGGGACACTTTGAAGAATGCACAGAAGCTGAGAGAGTAGCTGCAGATGAGAGACAGTTTGAAGACTGCCATTGAAAGCAGACTCCTGCTCCAGAGAAGCTAAGAGAGGACAAACACTCCAAGAGCAACTAAGAGTGACATTTTTGAGGAACTGCAGCCTGGAGAGGAACGTCCTGGGAGAAAGCCATTTTGAAACCAGAACTTTGGAACAGACACCAGCCATGTGCCTTGTGAGCTAACAGAGGTTTTCCGGATGCCATTGGCCATCCTCCAGGGAAGGTACCTGATTGTTGATGACTTACCTTGGACACTTTATGGCCTTAAGACTGTAACTGTGTAACCAAATAAACCCCCTTTATAAAAGCTGATCCATTTCTGGTATTTTGCATTCTGGCAGCATTGGCAAACTAGAACAATCTCCATGGTTAAAAGCCAGTCCATTTCTGGTATATTGCATTCCAGCAGCTTTAGCAAACCAAAACGTGTGTAATACCTGATCTGCATTGTCTCCAAATGTTTACAGTGGGTTTTCAAGTCAGGATTCAGAGAAGATCCACACCTGCATTTGGCTGTCATACCTCTTAAGTCTCTGTAAGTGCAGGACAGAGTCCCCCCTTTTCCTTTTCCTTTTGCTCCATGCCATTGATTTGTGGATGTGACTGTTGCCACTCAGAAATGAGTCCTTGCCCAATGTGCACCAGGGTCAATTAAGTGACACCAGGATTTTGAGAAGAGAAAAAGATTATTTAGCAAAGGCTAGCCTCACGAAGACAGGACAGTTCCTTTAATCCCTGAACTGGAGAAATTTTCAGTGTTTTATAGCATTCAAACAAAGGCAGGCAGGTTTAGATGACAGGTTAGAAATAGTCTATTATCTGAGTAGGTGCAGATTGACCACATGCTTAGCTCACTTGAAGTTTATGGTTGAGGCTGTCATGCATGTCAGACGTGGGCCAGCTCTGATTAGAACCGGCTTGGTCAGTTCTGGGCTGGCTCATGTCACTTCACTGATAAACATTTGAGGGGCTATGTGCAGGAGTAACTGATTTAGGGGTGCAAAACAAGGTAAGGGGGATACATGCTGGGCCAGTCATGTGTTGTCTTGTTATTGTCCAGTGCAGGGTAAAGATTATGCGGTTATAAAATATAACATCATTGTCAAAGAAACAAGTCATCTAGTTTTAAGTTCAGTGAGTTACAGCAGTTTCAGATAATTGCTTCTGGCTACATCACAATATATCAGAAAGTTAGAAAGCATTTGGATAATGATTCAGTAACTATATTTGTTAGCTCTCAGTTACAAGACCACTTCTCAAGTGTTTTACACTTCAAAGCCTGTTTTCTCTCCAGCCCCACACTCTCCTGGAATTGAACCCTTTAAACCCTGAGGATCAGGCCCTTGAGTTCCTTCAGAGGTGGGTTTGAAGTCAGTGAAATTCCTCTAGGGTGATGGAGACGTGACAGTTGTCAAATGGCTGGAAGTAATACATATGTTAATTGTAAATCTAAGGTTTGGTTCTTATGGATACCTGGAGGTAGAAGGAAGGAGGGTCTCGGAGCCCTTGGGTGACAGCTCAACGGGGCCAGTTGGGAGAGCAGCTGTGGGGTGGGGAGGGAAAGAGAGCGGCAGCCGGAAGGAAGCCAGCAGGGCAAAACCGTGCTGACCTCAGAAAGACCTCAAACAGGAAACGACAGCCTCTGTCTCTCGCTCTCTGTCTCTTTGATGGTTTGATCTTTTTTCCCACCTCCACCCTGAGTTTCATGAGACGAGGGCCCTTACATTTGTTTCCTGTGACTGCCGTAACAATATAGACATTTGGTGGCTTAAAATAACAGAAATGTTTTCTCTCACAGTTCTGGAGGCTGTGATTCAAGTGTGTTAGTCCCCTTGCCCTTTGAAAGTGAGTTTTCTTTGCCATTAGTGGATTTTACACAATCTCGATTTTTCTGAGGCAGTCTGGATGGCAAGAGCCCTGTGTCATTGTCCCTATAGTTACAATGGTGTTGTGCCAGTTTGGATATATTACGTCCCCCAAAAAAGCCATATCCTTTAATGCAATCTTGTGGGGGCGGAGTTATTAATCTTTTTGATTAGGGTGTGACCTCTTGATTGAATGATTCCATGGAGATTTGACCCCGTGCATTCAGCATGGGTCTTGATTAGTTTACTGGAGGCCTTTAAAGGGAGCTCACACAGAGAGCAGCTGAGAGAGACTTTTGGAGAGACCGAGGTGCTTGCTGATGCTTGGAGATGCAGACAGAAGGACATTTGGAGATGCTAGGCTAAGAGAAACCCAGAGACATTTTGGAGAAAGCCATTTAAAATGCAACCTGGGAGCAAAGGAACAACAGACACCAGCCACGTGCCTTCCCAGCCAACAGCTGTTCTGGATGCCATCAGCCGTTCTTCAGTGACGGCATCTTCTTGTTGATGCCTTTATGTGGACACTTTTATGGCCTCTGAACTGTAGATTTGTAGCCAAATAAACCCCCTTTATAAAAGCCAATCCATTTCTGGTATTTTGCATAATGGCAGCATTAGCAAACTGGAATAGGTGTGTACCAATTTTTGGTTCAGAAAATATATTTTCCCTCTGAATCTTGGGGTTGCACATCTGTAAAACAGGAATCATCATCATCGCCATCATCATCAACATCAACATAACTGCTAAAAATACCAACTCGTGGAGATGTTGGGAAGATTTAATGAGATGCACATAAAGCAGACAATATTTATCACACAGTAGAGACAGTCGATAAAGATTCATTGCATGAATGTATGAATAGGTGGACATGTATATAAAGGCCAAATGCACCCAAATAAATGTTGATTTATCGAGTTGAAGTTTATCTGTGAAGTTATTGGCAAGGTGTTCTTGTATTTGTTTGAAAACTGTGTTTGCTTAATTCATTTATCCTACTTAATTTGGTCAACCACTCTTGGTGAGCCTGGTTAATTAATGTGGATTATTGAGAGATATTTTATACTCTCAGTGGCTTTGGATGACTTTCCAGATCCTCTGAATAGGTTAAAAACAAGCTCAGGAGCCTAAGATGCTTCCTTATATGGAGGAGGGAATAAATGCTTACTGATTTAGATTATTCCCATGTTCTTAAAAGGAAAATATGTAACATTTAGCACCTCTATCCTGTAAATGTGTTATATTTGTCCTATTTGACTGGTTTAGCCTCTATGAAAATGTAAGGACACAAAGCTTATGAAAGAACAAAGCTCCTTCTTGATAAAATGCCAAGGGCATGTTGAAAATTCCAGAGAAAAATTTTATTCACGGCTCCCATGCTGTCATTCACCACCCAAACCTGGGCTCCGATCCCAAACTACCATTTACAGCTGTGTGACGTTGGGGACGTTACAAGTTCTCTGAGCCCTCAAATGACATCAGGCAAAAGGTAGAAGCATTTCTTGAATTGTTATCAATAAGAACACCTTTCATTTATTGGGCACTTAGGCACTGTTCTAAAGAATGCCTCGTGCATCATCTCAAGTCTCCCAACGAGCCTCAATTAGGTCCTACACTTCTTTCCATTTAATGGTCCAGGAAAGTGAGGTTCAGAGAACATACAACTTCCCCAAAGTCACAGTGCCTCCACTATGCTACCTCCTCACTGAAATATCCCACGAGGACATACAATTCTTCCTTGCCTCCAAATAAATCCATTTGGTCCCTCCCTCTTATCTATGCCCTCCCCACCCCCACTTGAATCCAGTGGTCTTCAACCCATGTGCTGAGTAATGGGAGGTCATTGAGAAGTCTTGCAACTGTTCTGTAGGCTTTTCATTTATTCAATATAAGAAGCTTAATTTAAAACGACAAAAACATTTGCCTTCAAGGGAAGAATTTGTTCAACCAGTATTTACTGAGTGCTACTAAGTGCCAGGCCCACCTTGAGGCATGAGGGAGGCAGTGGCAAGCAAGGGAGATACCATTTCTGTTTCATAGCTTTAACAGTGTACCGGGAGAGACAGACGTTAAATAAATAGCCTTGGAAATAAAAGTACACTTCAAAAGCTGGGCCACTAACACTGAACCTTCTTTGTCATCTGCTGTGTTAAATCTGCATGGCATTTTCCTCCTATGATTCATTGATGTTCAGAGTCAAAGAAATGTCTTTGTTTATTCTTTACTATAGCAGCCAGAGGATGTTCAGGAATGTAAAGTCAGAGCATGGGACTCCCCCGACAAGGGGGTGTTGAAAAAGAGACCACCCAAATCTGGGTTCGTCGCTTGGCGCAGCTTAATGTACAGAAGTGCCAAATGTGCAACAAGGACAAGGAGGTTTTTTATTTGTTCCAGCAGCAGACAGGAGATGTGGTTGGTCTCAAATCTGCCCTCCCCTACTGATTTTTCTTGCAACTTCTATACAAGTTAAAAACAAAGAAAGTTAATCATCTTGGATAACATTTAGCAGGGGGCTGGAGAGTTTCATTTGTTTCTTCTCATTTATTTACTACATCCTTTAAGATTGCATTCTTTAAGATGCATGGTGCATGATGCCTCCTAGTCTAGGATGAGAGCACATAGTGATAGTATCATATATTCTTGAGCTTAACATAACATCTGGTTAATATACAATGTAACTTGTGCCTCTACATGACACATGCATATCCTACATTTCATTTTCTGATGAGACTGAATCTTAGGTACAACACATAGCTTTGCTCTGTGCTCTATTCTACACTTGAATACATTGAAACACTACAGTGTCGTCTCAGTGGAAAGAAAACCCAAGTCCTTACACAGGTCTACCAGGCCCCAGGTGATCCGCCCCAGACACTGCCCAGACCTCATTTCTGCCATGTCCTCCCTCCCTCCTTCCTGGAAAGCTGTGATCCCCAAACACTATTATCTTTGATGTAATCTTGTGTGGGCAGACTTATCAGTGTTGATTAGATTGTAATTCTTTGAGTGTTTCCATGGAGATGTGACCAACCCAACTGTAGGTAATGACTCTGCTTGGATACTTTCCATGGAGGTGGCCCTGCCCATTCAGCCTGGGCATTGATTAGTTTACTGGAGCACTATATAAGCTGAGACAGAAGGAGTGAGCTTGCTACAGCCAAGAGGGACACTTTGAAAAATGCACAGAAGATGAGAGAGTAGCTGCAGATGAGAGACAGTTTGAAGACAGCCTTCGAAAGCAGACTCTTGCTCCAGAGAAGCTGAGAGGACAAATGCCCCAAGAGCAACTGAGAGTGACATTTTGAAGAGGAGCTGTGGCCTAGCGAGGAACGTCCTGGGAGAAAGCCATTTTGAAACCAGAACTCCAGAGCAGATGCCAGCCACGTGCCTTCCCAGCTAACAGAGGTTTTCCAGATGCCATTGGCCGTCCTCCAGTGAAGGTACCCGATTGCTGATGTGTTGCCTTGGACACTTTATGGCCTTCAGACTGTAATTGTGTATCCAAATAAACCCCCTTTTATAAAAGCCAATCCATTTCTGGTGTTTTGCATTCCGGCAGCATTAGCAAACTGGAACAAGGCCTCTGGGTAAGAAGGGGTTACAGCTGGTCTGACATCCATCCTCCGTACTTTGGGGAAAGGACAGGGGAGAGAGGAGACAAGAAGAAACAAAGGCCAAGGCCTAATTTCTTTATAAATGTGCTCATTGGTTCTTCGAATGGTGTTTACCAGCAGAAAGATGAGGGCAGGTTCTTAGCCATTGCACAGGTCCTGACTCAGAAGGGCTGTCTGCTTGATTGAATGCGTGGGGTCAAACACTCTGTGTCACCATCTTGAAACTCTTAATAACTTTTGAACAATGGGCCCCCTGTTTTCATTTTACAATGGACCTCACAAATTATGTAGCTGGTCCTGGTCCTTATTTATGGCATGGGATGCTTTTAGCCAGCTGTACCTGGTCTGTTGAGGTTGCTCATGAGAAATAAACCTGGAATTCATGAATTTAAGGACTTGCCAGTGTTGGCCATGTAATTTTTGGAGAAGAGAATGGCAATGTTTTACTACTGAAATAGTCCTGCCTGTATCTCTTGGGGACACATGTGGGAGGGCTTGGGGACTCCCGTTGGCAATCTGAGATTTCTTCCTTTGCGTGGGTCTCATGGTCACCTGCTTCTTTGGAATTATTAGCCAAGTTTGATTCTGGGTAAGATCTCTCTGTCTTGTTGGTCTGATTTGATGATGCCATCCTTTTCCCACACTGTGCCAGTTATGTCCCTGAAAATGACATGTTCTTTGATGCAATCTTGTGGGGGCAGACATATTAGTGTTGATTAGGCTGGAACCTTTGGATTAGGTTGTTTCCATGGAGATGTGACCCACCCAACTGTAGGTGATATTCTGATTAGATAATTTCCATGGAGGTGTGGCCTCACCCATTCAGCGTGGGCCTTGTTTAGTTTACCAGAGCCCTATGTAAGAGCTCAGACAAAAGGAGCTTGCTGCTGCAGCTGAGACAGACATTTTGAAGATGGCTGTTGAAAGATTACATTGACATTTTGGAGAACGCCATTTTGAAACACAACCTGAGAGCAAGCAGACGCCAGTCACAGGCCTTCAGAGATAACAGAAGTTTTCCAAATGCCACTGGCCATCCTTCAGTGGAGGTACCCTATTGTTGATGCCTTAGGTTGGACACTTAATGGCCTTAAGACTGTAACTTTGTAACCAAATAAACCCCTTTATAAAAGTCAATCCATTTCTGGTGTTTTGCAAAATGGTAGCATTAGCAAACCGGAACACACACTATCTAAAATAGCCTATTCCTCCCCAATCATTCTTCATCCTCTTATCCTGCTTTATTTTTCTTCATACCATGTACCATCCTCTGATACCATAGTAGATGTTGATGAGTTTATTTTGTTTGCTTTTTATTCACCCTCCCCTCCTCCCTGCAACAAGCTTGTAAGCTCCAAGGAGGTTGGCCCGGTCCTCTTATTTTATAGCTCTAGCCCAAGTGCTGGGAACTATGCTTGACACACTATGGTTGCTCAACGGTTGTTCGTTGAATTAATAAATGAGTACAAATTCTGATTCAAATATTCAAATGAAAGTTCTGGCATTGACACGTCCCCAACCCCACTCTCACTCCCACAGTTTGGGTGGAGTAACCTAGAAACCAGCAGCGACCTCCTAAAAGCCCTGGAAGACGTGGTCTGCCTGGGGAGTTTTGAAAAATTTCAACTAACACAAGAAGTAACTTGCAGCAGTTTGATGCATTATTATTAGTCCTTCAAGAGCAAGCATTAGTCTCAGAGATTTTGTATTTTAGTATGACAAAATGTGTTTGTACCAAAAAAAAAATGAAACTTGCAGAGAGGTTTTATGCCTCCACTTGATCTGTATTAATATGGAAAAAAAATCATAAATTTTTTTTAACATGTTACATTCTTGCTGACTGGAAGGATATCAGAAGTGCTGTTATTAATACAATTTTTGCAAGGGTTGGCCTCACCACTGTGCCCCAACCATATTCAAGTGTGATTCTGTGGTCTTTGTCTGTGCAAACGTTTCTTGGAACCAACATTACACCTCAGAGTTATTATCATCACTCTGCTGATCTGACAGTCTCATCAGCAAGCCCAGCTCAGAACAGAGAAAACAATTTAATTGGCCACAGTTTTCAACTAGCAGGACATCAAGTTCAATAAGATTTACAATATGTCTAAGTCTTGTGAGGACGTTTGACTAAAAATTTTCCTTTTGTGGGCTTTGGGGGGCTTGTTGGGTGAACCTGCCTTAAACATGTAAGGCAGAGGGGACCTTGGAGATTTTAGAAGCAGAGACCTGGTTTAGAATCCTCCATGGGTCCTTTACAAGCTATGTGACCTTGGGCAAGATATTGAACCACTCTGAACCTCAGTCTCCTCATCTGTAAAATGGGGACTAATATTACTTTACAGGTTAAGCTAAGGATTAAATGAGATACTGTCCATTGTTTATGAAGGGATCAAGTACCTTTTTTCTTTTTTTGGTGGGGGTGGGAATGGGAAGGTTATTATTCTCAACATCTTTTGCAAATGATGCACTAGAATTATGCAAGTGGGGCTGACATTCCAAAAGTGTTTCGTTTGTTTGTTTGAAACCTCTTTGGGAAATACGGCGGGGTGAAAGAAGGCAATAGTAACTGTCTCTTGTCTTCTGTGTTATTTAGGGTGTGAGAGGTGGGAGTTAAGAACTGGAGGGAATCCAATGAGTTCTGGGCATAGTTGCAGACTGGTCCTGTTTGCTCTTCACACTTCTTCCAGATAATTAACTTCAGTATTAATGGTATCAGTGGATTACCAGAATGCATAATAAAGCCTTTCTTAAGAATAAAAATAGCACTGGCGATTACCACCAGTTACCGTGGTCCAAATGCCAACTCTCCCACACTGGCTATGTGTCTTGGGCCCAGTTGCTTTCCCTCTCAGGGATGTGATGCATTCATCTGTAAAATGGGAGAGATGCTGGGGTCTACCTCTTAGGGTTGCAGTGGGGACTAGATGACATGTAAAGAACCTGGAACAGCATCTGATGCAGGGTAAGCTCAGTGCAGATGGTGGCTCTTATTCCATCTAAGGTTCTCCCCATTTCTATTGCAAAGTCTTTTGCTTGCTGTTCATCCAGATGGAAATTTTTGGTGCAGGCAAGGCAGACATTGTCCAAACATGGACTTGGAAGTCTGAATCTGGAAGTGAGTTTGCAGTAGGCAATTTCCTTCACCTTTGCCTTAAGCGCCACTGAACAGATGCACCGTGGAGCAGAAGACTTGGGAAAAATCTCATCTCTGTGGGCAATGTTGGCTTCACCATTTCACTGCACAGAAAATGATACATGGTTTGTGTCAGAAGCAACAAAGTCACCAATATAAAATCAAAGATCGGGTTTATTGGAAGAGAAAACATTTGAACAGAGAGATCTCAAACCGAAGAGTCTCAAATGGTCAGTGAGTTGCATGGGTTTATAAAGACAACTAGGGGAGTTCCAAAAGGGAAGTTACAATAATTGGCTGGTCATAAAGGAGGGTCTTACAAAGCGAGACACTGTTATAGGTTGGTTGTTATAGCATATTTGTCTAGTTGTGAAAGGTTATCCCTACGGATGGAAACCAGCTTATTCTCAAGTGTTTCTCAAACCGCAGCTTTTGCAGGGGATTTTCCGTTTTTTTCGGAGAGCCCCTGCTTGTTTGTTTTTAACTTTTGGAAAATCCCTGTCACTTCTCAGAAAGGGGTTTGCTGCTGGCTACAGCAGGGCAGGCAGCCATTTCATTTTACTTAACACTTGACACATTGAAAAAAAGAAAAGGAATCCTTTTGGCTGAGAGTCTCTAAGAGTACATTTTCTTTTTCATTCCTTTACGCTCATGTTGGAGCTAAAATGAAATATTTCCTATCAGTTTTAACTGAAAATTAAGTTATGGTGAACCACAGTGGCCAGCAATGTCCTGTAGTCTCCCAGCCTTCACAAGGAGGGGGTAGGTTTTCCAAAATGTGTCTGGAAATCCCCAGTCCTAGGGGATATCCACAGCACGGTGGTTCCAAAAGCTTAGGAAACATTGCATTAAATGCAGCCAAACTGACTTCTTGAATGAATGACTTCCTTTATGTAGGTATTCATTTCATTTATTCATTTAACACATGCTTGTGGAGGGCCTCTTTTTGCTCAGTATTGTGGTAGGAACTGGGGATACCATAGCGACCTGGACTAAATCTTTGATTTCCTGGGGCTTAAAACCTAAAAGTGATGACTGCAGGGCTTCTTGGATACCTCATATGCTCAATTTGCTCAAAAAGGAATGAGATCGCCTACATTTTCTGGCCTGAAAAATTTATTTTTAAGAAATACCTTGTGGGTTTAACATTTTTGAACACTCCTTTGGGAGATTCTTGGCTGGGGCATGAAGTTGCTACATCCTGGGCACCATAACCGCTCCCAAAACTTTTTGTTGTGCTTTGACAGGATAAGAAAGTGCTGCCCATGGCGGGACCACATCTTAAGAAGTTTGCACCCTTCTTCTCTTTCCAATCCGCAGCTCTTGGGTGAGACATAGCAAGGTGCTGGGGATGGGGTGGGTGAGGTGGGTGGGGAGGTATGAAAGGAAAATAATAATAATAAAAAAACAGTAGATGACATTTGTTAAGCCCTTACCATGCGTCCAGCAGGGTAAGTGCTTGCATCCTTAAATTCTTGCCCAAACCCAATAGAGTTGCCAAGGATGTCTGGCACTTATTGAGCACTTGTGTATTTCACATGCATCATCGTATTTAATACTTACAGTGACTAAGAGGTCACTGCCTTATGATCTCTTCTCTGAAGGTGAGAAAACAGAGGCACTGAGAGGCAAAGTTGCCAGCTCAAGGTCACTCAGTGGAGTCAAGGTCACTTAGCAGAGCTGGGATTTGGACCCTGAGAGAGCCCCATGCCTGTTATTTTAAGCCAGTGGTTCTCAACTGAGAGCGGTTTTGCCCCCAGGGAACATTTGGCAAGGGCTGGAGAAGGTTTGCTTGTCACTACCTGGGAGAGGGTTTGCTCCGGGCATCTGGGGGGCAGAGGCCAGGGATGCTGCTAAATCTCCTACGACACACAGCACAGCCCCACAGCAGAGGACTGGCCAGCCCCAACATCAGCTGTGCAAAGGTTGAGTCAACGCGCTGTATGGATTTTATAGTTCACGAGACACACACATCTCATACCAGCCTGGAGATGTGCTGCAGATTTCAGTGTGCAAGTAATCTTTATACCCCCATCCAGGCCTTTTTATTTCGTTATAAATTCTTTATTGCCACAGACCCATAATGGCTAACCCCACCGGAGGCCTTTTTCTAAGGGAAGTGCCTCAAGCCAATCCCCAGCTTGACCTCTGGGGCCTCCTGGTGGCCTCTGGAGAAACTGCAGCCTCCTCAGAGGCACCCCAAGTCCTTTCCTATCGGGCGCTCGCCTGCCCCAGCTGCCTCTCCGGGCGTGCTCCCCTGAACCCCACACTTGTCCTGATGCAGAGCATGGCTCCCCACTTGCAGTCACAACTTGTCACAATCCAGAGCCTCCATTCAGGCGTTTCTCTCTGCCTGGAAACTTCCGTCTTGATGATGCTCAAAGATCCTCTCCTTGACCTTTACTTGGTTGTCCCAGAAAGAGTTAATCAGGATTCCTGTATTCCACGTTACCTTATCACTGACCCGTGTGCCTCCTTGTCCTTCTATCTATCTGTCCTGCAAATGGTGGCTTCTAAACCTGACTCTAGAATGTCCTGGGGAGTTTATTAAACAAAAGAAAGGAAAACAACACAGCCCCTGCCACAGTGTTTTGACATGGTAGATCTAGGATGAGGCTCAGGAATTGTGGTTTTTTTTAATGTTCCCAGGGCATTCCGGAAGTGCGCTACAGTTTGAAAACCACTTCACTTATCTCTTATTCCTTGTTATTTTGAACTTAGAGACCTTCCCGGGCCAGCACACCTGCCCTTGTCAGTGTCTTTTGTATTACTGTGTGTTAATCTGTGCAGACACTTTCTACCTTCTGGTGCATTTCTCATTTATCTTGATAATGTCTTAGGGAGACCATACTGCCTGGTGGTTAAGAGCGTAGATTCTCGGGCCTGGGTTCGAATCCTGACCCACCATTTACTAGCTGAATGACCTGATCAAGTTACTTGTTGGTGCCAGTCTTAGTTTCCTCCTCTGGAAAATGGGGATAAGAATAGTACCTACAGCCAGGTGCTCAGGAGGGGAAGCCCTCGACACACACTAACCTTTTGTTGTTATTTACTTATTGTCTTTTCCTCCCACTAAAATGTAAGCCCCGTGAGGACCAACACTGTGACTGTCATTGTCACTACTGTCTCCGGCTCCTAGAAGGATGCTTGGCATATAGTGGGAGTCCGTCAGTGTTTACTGGATGGATGGATGGATGGATGGATGGACTTCTGGACTTGTCTGTGAGCCCCGTGAGGGCAGGGGGCTGTATCTGCTCTGTCTCCTTATGTCTGGCATCTGGTACAGGCCTGACCTAAAGCAGGTGCTCAGGAAATGTTTATTGAATGAATTGTGGGTGACGGATGGGAGGAGATGCACTGGGGTTTGATGGAAGGCTCAGCGTTGGAGGAGGTGAGTGGATCTGAAAAGACCTCTCAAGGGACATATTTTTGGGATAGCTCAGATAAACCTGAATATTTGGGGAACACAGCGGGATGGAGGAGGGCTTTCCAGGCAAAGGCACGGCTCAAACAGAGGCGAGAGGCACAGGGATGTGGGGTTTAGCAGGAAACAGGGAACAGCCCGTCTGCTTGGCTGTAGCATACGCTCAGGGCGGCTGTGGCAAGACGGCAACGCAGTTACAATGCTGCAGTGACTTGCTCAGGTAGGTCAGACCTGGGTTCCAGCCCTAGCTGGGCCTCTGTCTGGCTGGGTGGCTACAGGTATGTTGTCATACCTTTGAGCCTCCGTTTTCTCCCTTTGGGGACTCACCTCGTAGGTCTCACGTGGATTGAATACAGTGACGTAGGTGTGTGCCTCGCACATCATGTTACTTTATTCACCAAACAGGTCTTGGGTAACTTTTCTGTGCCAGGCAGATGCTGTCACTGTCCAGGTGGGCGTGCAGGCTGTCCTGGCCCACGAAAGGGCCCAGTGCAGGTTGGCTGCCACATTGCTATTAGTAGTGTTGTAGAAAAGGCTGGAAGAGGTAGATTGAGGATTTATCATTAGGGGCTTTGAATGCCGGGCTAAGGTGAGACACTGGGCCTCGCTGGGTTTTGGTGAGAGGCTGCGTATCGGGGACAGGAGTCCAGCAGGGTGCTGCAGGATGGAGGCAGGCGAGGTGGAGACTGGATGGATGCAGGGAATCTCTGCTAAAAGGCTCTTGCAGTGACCTGGAAATGAAGACACGTGGGACTGGGCCGGGCTGAAGGCTGTGAGCGCGGGGCGTTGGGGGAGAGGAAAGGCGCGGGGGTGTGGGGGACGTACTGGCTGGGACAGGTCCTGGCTACTCACTGGCTCTAAGGATGCCCGAGATGAATGAGTCAGAGTCGACACCTGGGTTTCCGGCGTTGGCACCGGCCGCTGGTGCTATTTCCAGAGCTGGAGAAGTCCAGGAGGTGGGGAGGAGAACATTCCTCTCCAAAAGGTAGAGGATGAATCAATGCTGGGCCCTTCGAGTTCAAGAGGTCGGCAGGACATCGAAGAGGACATACAGAGGTCCAAGAAGAAGGTCAAGAGAAGAGAAAGTAGAAAAGAACCCTCCAAGCCTGCTTATTGAAGGTTTACAATGTGCCGTTTCATTCATCCAAAAAGGCTTTGCTGAGCATCCCCTACATGCAGGCCCTGGCAAGGGCTTGGTGTAAAGGGAGGGATGGGACAAAAACATGGTCCTCGCCGGCATGGGGTTCACCCTCCAGGGGTGCGAGAGGAGGCCACGTGCCCCACGCTTTACGTAGTTGACAGTTGGGCTAAGTGCTCAGAAAGAAACAAGAGAAAGCCTAACCCGTGTCCTAAGTGGGATCCCCTAGAAGCAGAGCCTGAGACAGGGATTCTTGGGTGGTGGGGTGGTGGTGTGCTGAGGGGATGCTCTCAGGAGAAGGGTGTGAGGGAGCCCACTAAGGCCAGGGAAGGATCCGGGCAAAGATGCATTTTGAGGAGACGACTGGCCTTGGCCTGACCCCACGGGGAACCCTGCAGTGTGAACTGCACCGCAGCTGTTGTCCCACCCAGAGGGCGTTAAAGCAAGGGCCCTGGGGCTGATCTCCTCCCTGTCCCCAGTCAGCCGGCCGCTGGCCAGGGGAGGGCATGGCCCCACAGGTGTTTCCAGGTGAGGCAGCTCCCTTGAGCTAAGGAGAAGGGTGTGGGTGTGAGCTATGGGCAGCCCATACCCGCAGCAGGTGGGGATGGGTCCTGTTGCCTGGTAATGGGATCTGGGTGGGAGTGTCAACAGCGTTTGCTCCCCAGGGGTCAGGGAGGTGTCGTTTAAGCTGAGACCTGCTGTGAAAGGCCTGTGGACAAGAACCTGGGGCAGCGAGGTGGGTGGCGAGGAGGGAGGGCTCAGCACCCACACAGAGGGACCCGTGCCGCAACAGGCCTGACACGGGAAGGGGCTTGCATGTTCTGGAATATGAAAGAAGGCTGGTGTGTCTGGAATTTTCTGAGCCAAAGGAAGAGTGGTCCAACATGAGGTCCGAGGTGTGCCAGTGCCTTAGAAGCCACAAGGAAGACTCTGGCTTCTCTGGATGAGCAGTCAGCACCACCCAATTGTTTCCAGATCGTTCTGGGCAGGAGTCACAGTGGAAGCCGACTGTGTGCTGAACACTTTGTGCACATTCCTGCACATCCCGCAGCAGAGCCCATTTTGCAGAGGTGGAAACTGAGGCTCAGTGAGTGTCAGCAAGCTGCCCAGAGGCACCCAGCTAGCAGAGCTGGGATCTGAGCCCAGGCCAGCGCTCGCTGACCTTGCATCTGGGTGGTGCCATGTCTCCATCAGGGTTTGCCTTGGTCCTCATCCTGACCCAGCTTTGCTCGGCTCGGAGCAGGAGCTCCGGGAATGCTTGTTGAATGGAAAAATGTAGGAGTGAGTGAGTCGGAACCGAACGAGAGGCAACGACACACACGGAAAGAACAGCCTGCAGGGTGGGAGAGAGAAGGCGGGGTGCTGGGGCGGTGGTCAGCCACCTGCAGGCCCCCCCAGGACACACCAGGGTGAACAGATGACGCTGGGCTGGCGAGGATGGGTCCTTGGTGACCCTGACTGGGGTGGGTTTGGGTGGCGTCAGGGTGGGGGGAGCCAGATGGCAGGGGATTAGGGAGCGAGTGGGTGGCCAGCCCGCTCGCCTGATTCAGCGGCGGCAGCCGGGGCTCTCCTCCCACAGGTGCGGCTCGGCACGTGGCGGGGACGCATGTCCCGGGTGCCCTGTGCCTGCAGGCGGGCGGAGGGGGGCTGCTTGGGGGAGGCCAGGGGCTGGGGGTGGGCAGTGCCATTGCACCTTCCAAAATGCAGAGCAAAAGGGTGTGGGCTGAGCGGGCACCTGAGTGTGTGCAGCCACGCATGGGCCGGTCTGGGGAGGGTGGGACGGAGTGGAAGGGTGGAAGGGGCTCCCTGAGGCTGGGGCTCTTCTCTGTGCAGCAGAAAGTGGTGAGCTGGGCCGGGCTGCCAGCCACGTGGGGTTTTCTAGAAGCATTGCTGGGGGATAGTAATGAAACCGTAATTACTAAGAGCTAACGTTTCTCCAGGGCCCTGCCACGCGCCGCCCCCTGCCCCCGGTGCATCCCATCGTCCTCTGGCTCTCAGCCTCATTTCGTGGATGGGGAAACTGAGGCCCGGGTGATGTCACATGGCCGGGTCACTCCATGGGCCTGCCAAGATGGAGCCCAGGAAGGGCAGGCTCAAAGCTGAAGTCCTCAACCTCTTTTCAGTGCTGCCGCTTTCACCAAAACTTTCTTGTTAAGTGGAGACACCTTCCCTGGGAGGGGTGACACATGGGGTGTGGGACCTGGAGTCAGGCAGCCCTGGGCCCCGCCTGCTGCCCTGTGACTTGGTGCCATTCCCAACCTGTGAGCCTCAGGTTCCCCTTCTGCAAAATGGGAACATAGGGACTCACCTTGGGAAGGTTGACTTGAGAAGCAACTAGATGGTGGTCCTCCGTGCCTCCCTCCCTCCCTCCTTTCCTTCCATCTATTTCACGACAGGTGTTTCTTGAGCACCTGGCGTGTGCTGGGTGATGTGCTGGTTGCTAGGAAACAGTCATGGGCTGGATGAAGTCCGTGATCTCATGGAGCTTAGAGTGGAGGGAGATGGCTAAGAAATGAGTAAATAAGTTAACTGCGTCATTCTGGACTGTAATAGGCATTGCAAAGAAAATAATACGGAGTAACGAGGGAGAGGAAGTATGACACCTGGGAGGGGGCCTTTGCAAACTGTGAACGGTGCAGCACGTGGTAGCGGATGTCTGGCTTCTGCCCGAAACTGATGGGCCCAGGCAACGTAGCCCACAGATGTCTGGGCCCTGGGGAACCCAGTCCAAAGGTGGATCACTGGGGCTGAGGATTTAGGATAAGACTCCCTGCCTTTCCAGTCGTTCCATTACCCTCAGCATGAAGAAACGGATGCTCAGAGAGGTTAAGTAACCTGCCTGTGATCACAGAGCTAATAAGTGACGGGGCCAGGACTTGAGCTCGGCAACTGGATTCTGGAGGGCAGACACTTCTTGTTAAAATGCAAACATCTACCCTGGGAAGAATAATTTACCATGCTCTTTGTCTCTGTTTTATGGCATTTCAGAGTTAGAAGGGTTTCTAGCAATCATTTTGAGGGGTGGAGACTAAAGATCCGGGATGGGAAGTCCCTGCCCAAGGCCAGCCAGTTAGGCAGTCAGAGCTGGGTAAGGAGCCTGAGGACAGATGTCTCCAAGGGGCATGGCGCTGTCTCAGCCCCAGGCTCGTTTCCAGAGGCTCCTTCCGCTGATCACCTGGCTCTGTCCGCCGTGCTGGCTGCCCACAGAGCCTGCCTTTATGAGCATGGACATTTTAATGCCCTTTGTTCAGGCAGAACTCATTCCAGAATTTGAGTAAATTTGCATCACGGGGTCCTGCTTCGCTGAGCCTTGAGCGGCTGGCTGAGTTGGCGAGCTGGGTGGTGATGACTCACTTTTATTGCCCCGTCGCGTTCAAGCCTGTGCCCCCTGCAGATAACCTTGCAGGAGGCCGTGGCTGCCCCGCAAGGTGGCCTCTCCCTAGCTCTCCCCCTGTCTCCTCTGCAGCAAAGGCACCATCCAGTCCTCCCCTCCCCGCTGCTCCTCAGCCTCCCCTCCACCCTCCTTTCTCCTCTGGTGTCTGCAATCTGTCCCCTTGGGGAAGGAAACCTGCCACCATTTGGGTCCAGAATGAGTAATTGGTACTCAGAAGAAAAAGAAAGCTGCCAAACATGTGCACACATTTGTCAGAGTTACGCCCATGCTCTTGCAGACCCTGATCTCACGTGGCCCCGAGTGTTCAGATTTGCTTTCTGGAGAACTGTTTGCCACACATCTCCCTGCATTGGAGACAGCTGAGAGCAAGAGAGACCCAAAGCGGGCTCTGAGGCACAGGATGGCCAAGGGAAGCTGACAGAGGAAAGGGGACCCCACCTTGGCGATGATGCAACCCGGGCATTGGAAGGCAGCTTGGATGTCCCCACTCCTCTGGGCACCTCACTTGTTCCAGCTTTGTTGGTTGGATCCTGGTTCTGATAGTCCCAACATCGCCAAGAGTTGTTCCTTCATTCAACACACAGGGAATGAGCACTCAAGATCATTGCTGGAGACACTGTGGCAAGCAGGACATCTGTGGTGAGCAAGACACACTGTGGTGAGCAGGACACGCTGCGGCAAGCAGGACAGACAGCTCCCATGGTGTTTACTGTCCAGCGGGCAGTGAGTCATCATTGGACAAATCGTGAGACCAATTGTTACCAAAACACAGCTGTGACAAGGGCTATGCAGGAGAGTGGCAGTAGGTGAAAAAGGGGGACCAGACCCAGTCTGGGGGGTCTTCAGGGAGTGTATCTCCATGCCAACTCCTGGCCAGCCGTGGGCTGTTCTGGAAGCTCCCTGACCCATCTTCCTCTAGACACGTGCCAGAGGCCAGTGGAAATGAGACCCACAGAGCGAGAGGCATCCCTGGGTGCTGTCTGCCCGCCTCACCGCTGGGAGCAGATCTTCTGCTCTGGGCAAACATGGGGAGTGATCGCGGTTTCCCCAAGTGAGATCTTGTAACTCGCTTTGGGATGTGCTGGGGCCTCAAGGTGGAACGTGCAAGGGCGTGAGCTGGAAGTCTCCCTTGTCCCAGTTGTAAACCAATGACCAATAGCCCCGGGGTTATCTGTATTTTTATCTTTATTTCTGCTGTTTTTTTAAACTATTTTATCTAATCTAATCCATCTATTAATCTAATCTATCTGTATTAATCTAATGTCTATCTATAGCTATATCGATTTATATCATCTACATAATCTATCTATATCTATTGTTTAGTCTTCCTTCCTTCCTTCCTTCCTTCCTTCCTTCCTTCCATTATTTGTCTTTCTACCTTTTTTCCTTTTTTTTTTTTAATTTTTTTTAAAAAGACAAAGTCTCCAGGCCAGGCTTTCTCAGCTGCGGCACCACTGATGTCCTAGGCTGGATAATTCCTCACTGTGAGGGGCCATCTTTTACTCTGTGGATGTTCAGCTGCACCCTTGGCCTGTCCCCCAGTGGTGACAACCAAAACCGTCTCCAGACGATGGCCCGGTGTCCCCAGTGTGGAGCACACGCACCCCCAGTTAGAACCCCTGCTCTAAGCCCTAGACCCCAGACCACCACTGTTTCACACTCAACCCTCTTTCCACAGTTACATCTCCAGCCTGGCCCCTGTTGTTAGTCCCTAACCCAGTCTCCACCCTCCTGGCAAATGTGAAGACCCTGAAGTGGTGCCGTCGTCCACTGGGCGAGGGACAGAACAGGTTGCTGTCTGGGGCTGAGCCTGCTGCCCGCTGGGCCTGACTCAGCTGCACACGCTGCTCCCGTCCAGGGCCATGTCCCTGGAAGGTCCCCTGGGATTCAGGCACCTCGGAGACTTCTCCACCTGCTGTTCCCCAGGCCCTGAGCTCTCCCCACCCACGGGACCCTCTCCCATCCACCCAACTTCCCCAAGAAATGTGCTGTTTCTCTGCCTTCATGGTAATGTTCTTCCAAAAATGATAAGGCTCAGGAGGAGTCAAAGGGGAGAGTTTTTGTGAGCACCTGGAGGCCAATATAGAAAATTAATTGTTCTGTTAGAATTAGAGACTCACAGAACTTAAAGGGACGGGGGAAAGAACCTGAGTTTCACGCAGGTAGGGGAATCTCCCTGGACTCAATTCCTTCCTGGTTATCTGCATATTATCTAGACTTTCACTTACTCTTCTTTCCCTACCTCCCTCCTTACCTGCCTCTCCCCTGCCTTCCTTCCAACTCACAGGTATTTACTAAACAAGATTATCCCCTGCTCTAGATTCTGGAATTCAGAAGCAAACAAGACAGACACAACCCTTGCATCCATGGTGTTTAAAATTTACTGAATGGCCACAGATTTCATTTTCTTGATTCTAAAATGCTCTTGACTATAAGATGCATATTAATTTAATAGTGACCTTTTGGTGGAAAAAAGCAAGGAAGGAAGAAAGGAGAAAGAAAGGAACACTGATTATATTAAATGCATATACTTGAGTTAAGTTTCAGAAACATTAGAATATGGCAGACTTAGATTTAGGGGCCTCTGAGAAAGCTTATGCCTCTAGCTGCAAAAATGTTAACATATTTAGTAGCAATACCCCCAAAGTCCAGTAGGTGGTGCATCATGAAAGTGGGTGTCAATTGTACTGTGTTCTCATTTCCGTTTGTGTTTGTGTCACTGATTCTCTCTCCTCCCACACTGCTTCCTCCTTTACATCTTCCCTTGCTTTAATATTTTACAGTCCTGAAGTATGTTCTTACTTGCTATTTTGTTAAGTATAGTTTTATCTTAAGCCCATTGTATTGCTTTCCTATCACTGCAGTAACAAATTGCCACAACTTTAGTGGTTTAAACAACACAAATTTATTCTCTTACAGTACTGGAGGTCTCGCTGGGCTAAAATCAAGGTGTTGGCAGGGCTACGTTGCTTCTGGAGGCTCCAGGGAGCATCTGTTTCCTGGTCTTTCCCAGCAGTCCTTGACTCAGGGCCCCTTCCAGCGTCAAAGGCCGCGACGGCTGGTTTTTCTCCCTTCGCATCTCTCTGGCACTGCTCTCCGGCCTCCCTCTTTTCTTTATAAGGACCCTTGTGATTACATTTTGTCCACACAGGCATTCAAGAATATCTTCCCCCTTCTCCAAGTCCTTAACTTATCACCTCTGCAAAGTCCCTTCTGCCATGTGAGATGACACAGCCAAAGTTTACAGGGATCAGGAGTGGATATCTTTGAGGGCTGTTATTCTGACATCCTGACTCACCCACAAAGGGTTTTCTTATGCATCCTCAAACGACCTCTCTCTGCAGAGGACTCCCTATCAGCTAAAGGATGGGGCAGGAAAGGAATAAAACTGGGAGTTGGGGTCACCAGCTGTAGTCGTGAAGGGGCCTGCAGTGTTTGGAACCAAGCATTAGGGCATGCGGTCTACCAAGAAATCATTGCATTCGAAATGGGGCGGTCCTCAGATGTCTGGGATGCCTGGCTACCATCGACTCCACAGCCAATCAAATCTCGTCAGTTCTCCTTCCTAAACATTTCTCAGATTTGCCCACTTCTTTCCACTCTCACGGCTGTCACTGGGTTCAAGCCTCCCTGTGCCCCACCTTCTAGGTGGTCTCTCACTCCCACCTGGCACCAGAGGGAGCTTTCTTAATCACAGATTGGATGATGTGAACCCTTGCAGATATCTCCAGCAAGATCCACTGTGGTTGAGATAATGTTCAAATGCATAAGTAGGGCCCCCGGGGTCCCACGTGGCCTGGCTGTTAACCTCAGCGATAGTCTTCCCACCAGACTCTCCAGCTGAGCCTGCCCCCAGCCCAGCTGTCTCCCCAACACCTGCTCTTCTAGAGCATCAGCCACACCTGTGGTCATCAAGGACACTTCCCCTGACCCAGAGAGGTGAGCTCTGCCTGGCCTGTGGTTTTCCCTCAAGGCAACACAAACCAGCTTTGCTGCTTGTGCCAGTTTGAATGTATTGTGTCCCCCAAACTCCATTATCTTTGATGTAGTCTTGTGGGGCAGACGTTTTGGTGCTGATTAGATTTGCTTGGAATGTGCCCCACCCAGCTGTGGGTGATGACTCTGATGAGATATTCCCATGGAGGCATGGCCCCACCCATTCAGGGTGGGCCTTGATCAGTGGAGCCATATGAATGAGCTGACTCAAAGAGAAGGAACTCAGTGCAGCTGTGAGTGACCTTTTGAAGAGGAGCAAGCTTGCTAGAGAGGAACATCCTGGGAGAAAGCCATTTTGAAACCAGAACTTTGGAGCAGACACCAGCCACGTGCCTTCCCAGCTAACAGAGGTTTTCCGGACACCATTGGCCATCCTCCAGTGAAGGTACCCGATTACTGATGTGTTACCTTGGACACTTTATGGCCTTAAGACTGTAACTGTGTAGCCAAATAAACCCCCTTTTTATAAAAGCCAATCCATCTCTGGTGTTTTGCATTCTGCAGCATTAGCAAACTAGAACACTGCTATTCCTTGTTTAAGTCTGTCTGCCCTGCCGAATGGGAAGCTTCATGGGGGCAGGGCTTGTCTAGCTCATCACTGAGTCCCCTTGGTCCAGAGCAGTGCCTGACACATAGTAAACCCTTAATAAATAGTCATTGAATAAGACCTGTGGGTTTTGATTTCAACTGACTGTGTGGCTTTGAGCAAGTTTTATTCAACATCTGAGAACTTCAGCCGTCTCATCTAGAAACATGGGGGGTGGAGATCTAGTTTATATTCATCACAGGTTATTTTCAGATTTACCTCTCTCATTCTTTCTCTCTGTATCTATCTATCATCTATCTATCTATCTACCTACTACCTACCTACTTATTGATCTATTTATCTATCTATTCATCCAATATATATCTAACATTGGTCTCTCTCTGTGTCTCTCTCCTGTCTCTGTCTCTCTCCCCCCGTCTATTTCTGAGAAGCAAGCAATGAATTGTTTGAGAGGCAGCTTGATGTAGCGGAGAGCTCGGAAGTCAGAGAGACCTGCTTTGAATCGTGATTCTGCTCTTTCATTCTCTGTGACCTTGAGGGAAGTTCCTCAACCTATCTGAGCCCCCACTTTCCTCATCTGTGAAATGGGCATACTGATAGCACCAGCAGAATGAAATGCCACTGGATATGTAAAGCACAGAGCCAGGACATGGTGGTGACTTTAAAAATGACAGCAATTAGTGTGGATATTATTCCAAACATTCGCGATGATTAAGTCCATTACGGATAACTTTTCCTCTTTCGGAGACCCGTTGCTGGGCGAAGCAATGTGCTTCACTTCCTACTACCCCAGACTCCTTCTCTCCATCAGTTCCCTGCTCCTCAGCGCTTGATCTGTTCCGGAAACTTGGCAGGTAGCGTGTGCAGTTATTTTCAGAGGAGCGAGTGGGTAAAAGCGGCAGCGTTTCCCCCGGAATGTCTGTGCCTGGGGAGTACGGGTTTATGGTGCATCTGCTTTGTGTATAAAAGCCTCGTCCTCCCCCAGCAGCACCCCCCGCCTCGGAGGCAGAGCAAGCAGGGACCCAGGCTGCCACCGGCCCCCTCATTCCCTGCCAGTGCAGTGTCTGCCGACTGGCCGCGTGCTTGGGGGAGAGGTGAGCGGCAATGGGTGACTGCTTCTAGGTGCCTGGGTGGTCAGAGGAAAGAAACCACTGTCTGGGGTGAGGGGACTTCTCCAGAGGCTTTGGAGAGACTTGGGATCAGAATTCAGGGATCCCTAACCCTAACCCTAACCCTAACCCTCCCCAACCTCAGATGAGAAGGAGAAGGATATTGCCACGATGGTGGCTAAGGGAATTGTGGCGTCCCCTCCCCGCTGTCCCAACACCCAAGTGGGCTCACCTTAAGGCTCCATCTGTGGAGCCAGGCTTGGTGCCTGGAGGGGAGTGTGTTGTTAGGAGGAAGGCGTGGGCCACTGGGGCATCCACCCAATGGAAGAAATGAAGACATGATGATGGGCACTTGCCTTTCTGAGAAGGACCTGGTCCAGGTGGGTTGGTCAGCAGGAGAACCTCGGGTTCAGCAGAGATCTTGGGCATTGAAGGTGTCCCACCCAGTGCTGTCTCTTGTGCCTGACCTGGCATTTTCTAGGCATTGGTCCCACTCCAGGACCTACACCTGGCTCAGGTGTTGAATCTCCTCTCCAGTTTCTCCTTCCTATCTACCCTGGCACCTGCTACTCCAGCCTACCCCTTCCCACTGGCCGTCTTGTCTCTCAAAGCCAACTTCAGGGCAGATCAAGAAGCTCCTGTTAACAAGAAAAGCAGAACCCACCTGTTCGCAACACAAAGTCCATTCCTCTTTCTTTAAGGACAGGGAGGAGTCAATAACCATGAAACACAAGTTGTCTAACCTCTACTCTCTGAAATCCAGAGCTGAGTTTTCATAATTAGAATGAAACAAAACAAAACAGGCTGAATCATGACCTTAACCTGTATTTTATTCTATTTCCCCATTTTACAGGAGAGGAAACCAAGGCTCATAGGGGGAAATAACTTTCCCAAGTTGGTGTGTGGTTACTGAACAGCCAAGTCTGTTGCCCAAGTGTGTTGGTTTAACCATGTATCCCATCCTGCCTCCTTTGTGGTTGGGCAAATCAGCCTCCCCCAGCCTCAGTTTACCCAACCATTCCATTGTGGAAACGATAGCAATAGTTGTAGTAACAACGATGATAATGGTGGTAAATGGCTGCATATTGTTTTCTATTTGCCCCATTCTTAGCATCTTCTGTGTGTTGACTCATTTACTTCTCGTGGGAGTCCTATGAATGGGTAAAGTGATGAAAGGGTTGAGGATGATGGGTGGGATGCAGGTCCAGCAGTGCCCTACCGACAGCAGACTATCAACGCTGGGTCTTAGTATGACTGTTATTAGTGAGGGGAAACTGGGTGGTTTGGGGGTCCTTGCCAAGCACAGCAAAAATGACATGTCACACGGGTTGGTCACAAAGTCTAAGACCTGCCTTCCCAAAGGGTTGCAAGAACTTCTATGCATTATTTGGATCAAAGAGAATTGGGGAGGAACAAAGGAAAATCAGGGAGATGACATTGATGGATTCTTTGGGAAATGAGAAAAGTTAGGGAGTATAATCAAAAGTTCGGGAGGGGGGATAATCCAGTTTCCAGTAGGATTTGCTAAAATGTAACTAAAATTCATAGGGGTAAATATTTGGTCAGGGAACCTTGGATCTTCATTAGAAAGGTCAGCGCCGCTGGGAGAGGCTAGAGATGACAGTGTAGGGTTATTTCCTCTGCTGGGGACTGGGGAACTGAATGCCAGGGGGCTTTTACAAAGCGTAACCCAGGGTTCCTATCGTCAAAGCTGGGAGCTGAAAGACCTAGTTGCAAAGGTTCTTTCCTTGGCAGGAGCATGAGGCCAAGCTGGTCTTGGATCTGAGAGGCCTTAGGAAAGTATTGCCTTAATCAACCCCAGCTCTCAGGTTTCTGAAGTTTTTGGCTGTTGCACTCTCTTGATGCTTCTTTGCCAAGGAAAGGTGCCCCCAGAGAGTTAGTGGGGAGAACTTATCCCACCCTGGGGAACAGAGCCTCTTAGGACAGAGTGAATCTGGGATCGGCCCTTGGGATCACTGGTTTCTGCATTGCAGGATCTGGGAGAAAGGAGACAGCCTGCAGGACCCAGTGGCCTGCTCCAGGTTCGGGCCTGACCCTGGCCCGCCCGTGAGGACCTGAGCAGCTCCTCCTCACCCTCCGGGAGCTGCTGCAGCCTCCCCTGCTGGGCTCCCTGCTGCAGGGAGAAGTCTGGCTTTGGAAGCAGCATCGCACGGTTGTTTGAGTGCCAGCTGGTGCACTGGGACCAGCGACAACATGGAGTTCTCATTTCCTTAGGACTGAGTGGGAGGGAACCCAGGCCACCTCTAATAGCAAGGATGGTGACAACAACCGTAGCAGCAGCAGCAGCTACCATCTAATCAGTGTCAGGCTGATCATCAGCCTCTTTACACACATGCTTAGATGTGACCCTGAGGACAACCCCATGCATCATTTCCCCCACCTTACAGGTGGGGAGATAGAAGCTTAGAGAACTTAAAAGACCGTGTGCCCAAGGTCACTCAACCACCCAGCAGTCAAGTGGGGGCTTCCAACCCAGGTCTACATGGTGACAGAATGGGGTTCTCACTGCTGTACCACAGAGTTTCAGGGGTGTGGTGCTCCCTGGGTGATGGTGGCCACTAGGAACACAGGCTCTATGTCAGGCTGCCTGGGTTTGAATCAGGCCTCACCCACTTTCTGGCTCTGTGACTGGGACAGTGCATAGCCGAGCCTCAATTTCCTCATTTTCATGCCTCCCTCATCCATGTTGATGAAGAGTGAATAAAGCAACCTTTGCAACACCTGGTGCCCTGGGACAGAGCCAGGGTTCTCAGCCTCGCACAATGGACATGTTAGGTTGGACCATCCTATGCAGCGGGGACCATCCTGTGCACTGTAGGACGTTCAGCAGCATCTTGGTCTCTACCCACTAGAAGCCAGGAGCCCCCGCCAGTCACAACAATCAAAAATGCTCCAGACAGTGCCGACTGTCCCCTGGGAGGGTGGGTGGGGGGTAGCAGGCAAAATCACCCCCAGTGGAGAATCACTGGCACATACTGAGTGCCCAATAAATTTTAGGCATTTTATAATTATTAATGATAAATTTGTATCAGGCTGCCTGATGCAGCTTAAGCTACACATCAGGCTGCTGGGGGCGGGGCCCTCCTTGTGAGGGTGTGTGGTCCTAAGTCACTTGGGCAGCTGGGAGGGCAGCCTGTGGGGGACCAGAGAGCTGCTGCCTGACTGGGAATGTCTGCAAAGCAAAGCACCCCAGACATACTGCAGGACACAGGGCTGTAACAAGAAGCTTTTGTCCCCCATTCCTTTTGGGGACCATTTAAAAGCAACTGAGGAGGCGGGGCAAGATGGCAGACTGGTGAGCTGTATGTTTTAGTTACTCCTCCAGGAAAGTAGGTAAAAAGCCAGGAACTGCGTAGACTGGACACCACAGAGCAATCTGTCTTTGGGCATACTTCATACAACACTCATGAAAACGTGGAACTGCTGAGATCAGCGAAATCTGTAAGTTTTTGCGGCCAGGGGACCCGCGCCCCTCCCTGCCAGGCTCAGTCCCGGGGGAGGAGGGGCTGTCAGCTCCGGGAAGGAGAAGGGAGAACTGCAGTGGCTGCTCTTACCGGAAACTCATTCTACTGATTCAAACTCCAACCATAGATAGACTGAGACCAGACACCAGAGACTCTGAGAGCAGCCAGCCCAGCAGAGAGGAGACAGGCATAGAAAAAAAAACAACACGAAAAACTCCAAAATAAAAGCAGAGGATTTTTGGAGTTCTGGTGAACACAGAAAGGGGAAGGGTGGAGCTCAGGCCTTGAGGCGCATATGCAAATCCCGAAGCAAAGCTGATCTCTCTGCCCTGTGGACCTTTCCGTAATGGCCCTGGTTGCTTTGTCTATTAGCATTTCAATAACCCATTAGATCTCTGAGGAAGGCCGTTTTTTTTTTTTTTTTTTTTTTAAATCCTTTTTTCTTTTTCTAAAACAATTACTCTAAGAAGCCCAATACAGAAAGCTTCAAAGAATTGCAATTTGGGCACGTCAAGTCAAGAGCAGAACTAAGAGAGCTCTGAGACAAAAGGCAATAATCCAGTGGCTGAGAAAATTCACTAAACAACACAACTTCCCAAGAAAAGGGGGGTGTCCGCTCACAGCCACCATCCTGGTGGACAGGAAACACTCCTGCCCATTGCCAGCCCCATAGCCCAGAGCTGCCCCAGACAACCCAGTGTGACGGAAGTGCTTCAAATAACAGGCACACACCACAAAACTGGGCATGGACATTAGCCTTCCCTGCAACCTCAGCTGAATGTCCCAGAGCTGGGAAGGTGGAGCAGTGTGAATTAACAAAGCCCCATTCAGCCATCATTTGAGCAGACTGGGAGTCTCCCTACACAGCCCAGCAGCCCAGAACTGCCCTGGGGGGACGGCACTCACCTGTGACATAGCACAGTCATCCCTCAACAGAGGACCCAGGGTGCACAGCCTGGAAGAGGGGCCCACTTGCAAGTCTCAGGAGCCATACGCCAATACCAAGGACTTGTGGGTCAGTGGCAGAGACAAACTGTGGCAGGACTGAACTGAAGGATTAGACTATTGCAGCAGCTTTAAAACTCTAGGATCACCAGGGAGATTTGATTGTTAGGGCCACCCCCCCTCCCCGACTGCCCAGAAACACGCCCCACATACAGGGCAGGCAACACCAACTACACACGCAAGCTTGGTACACCAATTGGGCCCCACAAGACTCACTCCCCCACTCACCAAAAAGGCTAAGCAGGGGAGAACTGGCTTGTGGAGAACAGGTGGCTCGTGGACGCCACCTGCTGGTTAGTTATAGAAAGTGTACTCCATGAAGCTGTAGATCTGATAAATTAGAGATAAGGACTTCAATAGGTCTACAAACCCTAAAAGAACCCTATCAAGTTCAGCAAATGCCACGAGGCCAAAAACAACAGAAAATTATAAACCATATGAAAAAACCAGACGATATGGATAACCCAAGCCCAAGCACCCAAATCAAAAGACCAGAAGAGACACAGCACCTAGAGCAGCTACTCAAAGAACTAAAGATGAACAATGAGACCATAGTACGGGATATGAAGGAAATCAAGAAGACCCTAGAAGAGCATAAAGAAGACATTGCAAGACTAAATAAAAAAATGGATGATCTTATGGAAATTAAAGAAACTGTTGACCAAATTAAAAAGATTCTGGACACTCATAGTACAAGACTAGAGGAAGTTGAACAACGAATCAGTGACCTGGAAGACGACAGAATGGAAAATGAAAGCATAAAAGAAAGAATGGGGAAAAAAATTGAAAAACTCGAAATGGACCTCAGGGATATGATAGATAATATGAAACGTCCGAATATAAGACTCATTGGTGTCCCAGAAGGGGAAGAAAAGGGTAAAGGTCTAGGAAGAGTATTCAAAGAAATTGTTGGGGAAAACTTCCCAAATCTTCTAAACAACATAAATACACAAATCATAAATGCTCAGCGAACTCCAAATAGAATAAATCCAAAAAAACCCACTCCGAGACATATACTGATCACACTGTCAAACACAGAAGAGAAGGAGCAAGTTCTGAAAGCAGCAAGAGAAAAGCAATTCACCACATACAAAGGAAACAGCATAAGACTAAGTAGTGACTACTCAGCAGCCACCATGGAGGCGAGAAGGCAGTGGCACGATATATTTAAAATTCTGAGTGAGAGGAATTTCCAGCCAAGAATACTTTATCCAGCAAAGCTCTCCTTCAAATTTGAGGGAGAGCTTAAATTTTTCACAGACAAACAAATGCTGAGAGAATTTGCTAACAAGAGACCTGCCCTACTGGAGATACTAAAGGGAGCCCTACAGACAGAGAAACAAAGACAGGACAGAGAGACTTGGAGAAAGGTTCAGTACTAAAGAGATTCGGTATGGGTACAATAAAGGATATTAATAGAGAGAGGGAAAAATATGGCAAACATAAACCAAAGGATAAGATGGCCGATTCAAGAAATGCCTTCACGGTTTTAACGTTGAATGTAAATGGATTAAACTCCCCAATTAAAAGATACAGATTCGCAGAATGGATCAAAAAAAATGAACCATCAATATGTTGCATACAAGAGACTCATCTTAGACACAGGGACACAAAGAAACTGAAAGTGAAAGGATGGAAAAAAAATATTTCATGCAAGCTACAGCCAAAAGAAAGCAGGTGTAGCAATATTAATCTCAGATAAAATAGACTTCAAATGCAGGGATGTTTTGAGAGACAAAGAAGGCCACTACATACTAATAAAAGGGGCAATTCAGCAAGAAGAAATAACAATTGTAAATGTCTATGCACCCAATCAAGGTGCCACAAAATACATGAGAGAAACACTGGCAAAACTAAAGGAAGCAATTGATGTTTCCACAATAATTGTGGGAGACTTCAACACATCACTCTCTCCTATAGATAGATCAACCAGACAGAAGACCAATAAGGAAATTGAAAACCTAAACAATCTGATAAATGAATTAGATTTAACAGACATCTACAGGACATTACATCCCAAATCACCAGGATACACATACTTTTCTAGTGCTCATGGAACTTTCTCCAGAATAGATCATATGCTGGGACATAAAACAAGCCTCAATAAATTTAAAAAGATTGAAGTTATTCAAAGCACATTCTCTGACCACAATGGAATACAATTAGAAGTCAATAACCATCAGAGACTTAGAAAATTCACAAATACCTGGAGGTTAAACAACACACTCCTAAACAATCAGTGGGTTAAAGAAGAAATAGCAAGAGAAATTGCTAAATATATAGAGACGAATGAAAATGAGAACACAACATACCAAAACCTATGGGATGCAGCAAAAGCAGTGCTGAGGGGGAAATTTATAGCACTAAACGCATATATTAAAAAGGAAGAAAGAGCCAAAATCAAAGAACTAAGGGATCAACTGAAGAAGCTAGAAAATGAACAGCAAACCAATCCTAAACCAAGTACAAGAAAAGAAATAACAAGGATTAAAGCAGAAATAAATGACATAGAGAACAAAAAAACAATAGAGAGGATAACTATCACCAAAAGTTGGTTCTTTGAGAAGATCAACAAGATTGACAAGCCCCTAGCTAGACTGACAAAATCAAAAAGAGAGAAGACCCATATAAACAAAATAATGAATGAAAAAGGTGACATAACTGCAGATCCTGAAGAAATTAAAAAAATTATAAGAGGATACTATGAACAACTGTATGGCAACAAACTGGATAATGTAGAGGAAATGGACAATTTCCTGGAAACATATGAACAACCTAGACTGACCAGAGAAGAAATAGAAGACCTCAACCAACCCATCACAAGCAAAGAGATCCAATCAGTCATCAAAAATCTTCCCACAAATAAATGCCCAGGGCCAGATGGCTTCACAGGGGAATTCTACCAAACTTTCCAGAAAGAACTGACACCAATCTTACTCAAACTCTTTCAAAACATTGAAGAAAATGGAACACTACCTAACTCATTTTATGAAGCTAACATCAATCTAATACCAAAACCAGGCAAAGATGCTACAAAAAAGGAAAACTAGCGGCCAATCTCCCTAATGAATATAGATGGAAAAATCCTCAACAAAATACTTGCAAATCGAATCCAAAGACACATTAAAAAAATCATACACCATGACCAAGTGGGGTTCATTCCAGGCATGCAAGGATGGTTCAACATAAGAAAAACAATCAATGTATTACAACACATTAAAAACTCGAAAGGGAAAAATCAATTGATCATCTCAATAGATGCTGAAAAAGCATTTGACAAAATCCAACATCCCTTTTTGATAAAAACACTTCCAAAGGTAGGAATTGAAGGAAACTTCCTCAACATGATAAAGAGCATATATGAAAAACCCACAGCCAGCATAGTACTCAATGGTGAGAGACTGAAAGCCTTCCCTCTAAGATCAGGAACAAGACAAGGATGCCCGCTGTCACCACTGTTATTCAACATTGTGCTGGAAGTGCTAGCCAGGGCAATTTGGCAAGACAAAGAAATAAAAGGCATCCAAATTGGAAAAGAAGAAGTAAAACTGTCATTGTTTGCAGATGATATGATCTTATATCTAGAAAACCCTGAGAAATCAACGATACACCTACTAGAGCTACTAAACAAATTTAGCAAAGTAGCGGGATACAAGATTAATGCACATAAGTCAGTAATGTTTCTATATGCTAGAAATGAACAAACTGAAGAGACACTCAAGAAAAAGATACCATTTTCAATAGCAACTAAAATAATCAAGTACCTAGGAATCAACTTAACCAAAGATGTAAAAGACCTATACAAAGAAAACTACATAACTCTACTAAAAGAAATAGAAGGGGACCTTAAAAGATGGAAAAATATTCCATGTTCATGGATAGGAAGGCTAAATGTCATTAAGATGTCAATTCTACCCAAACTCATCTACAGATTCAATGCAATCCCAATCAAAATGCCAACAACCTACTTTGCAGACTTGGAAAAGCTAGTTATCAAATTTATTTGGAAAGGGAAGATGCCTCGAATTGCTAAAGACACTCTAAAAAAGAAAAACGAAGTGGGAGGACTTACACTCCCTGACTTTGAAGCTTATTATAAAGCCACAGTTGCCAAAACAGCATGGTACTGGCACAAAGATAGACATATAGATCAATGGAATCGAATTGAGAATTCAGAGATAGACCCTCAGATCTATGGCCGACTGATCTTTGATAAGGCCCCCAAAGTCACCGAACTGAGCCATAATGTTCTTTTCAACAAATGGGGCTGGGAGAGTTGGATATCCATATCCAAAAGAATGAAAGAGGACCCCTACCTCACCCCCTACACAAAAATTAACTCAAAATGGACCAAAGATCTCAATATAAAAGAAAGTACCATAAAACTCCTAGAAGATAATGTAGGAAAACATCTTCAAGACCTTGTATTAGGAGGCCACTTCCTAGACTTTACACCCAAAGCACAAGCAACAAAAGAGAAAATAGATAAATGGGAACTCCTCAAGCTTAGAAGTTTCTGCACCTCAAAGGAATTTGTCAAAAAGGTAAAGAGGCAGCCAACTCAATGGGAAAAAATTTTTGGAAACCATGTATCTGACAAAAGACTGATATCTTGTATATATAAAGAAATCCTACAACTCAATGACAATAGTACAGACAGCCCAATTATAAAATGGGAAAAAGATATGAAAAGACAGTTCTCTGAAGAGGAAATACAAATGGCCAAGAAACACATGAAAAAATGTTCAGCTTCACTAGCTATTAGAGAGATGCAAATTAAGACCACAATGAGATACCATCTAACACCGGTTAGAATGGCTGCCATTAAACAAACAGGAAACTACAAATGCTGGAGGGGATGTGGAGAAATTGGGACTCTTATTCACTGTTGGTGGGACTGTATAATGGTTCAGCCACTCTGGAAGTCAGTCTGGCAGTTCCTTAGAAAACTAGATATAGAGTTACCATTCGATCCAGCGATTGCACTTCTCGGTATATACCCGGAAGATCGGAAAGCAGTGACACGAACAGATATCTGCACGCCAATGTTCATAGCAGCATTATTCACAATTGCCAAAAGATGGAAACAACCCAAATGTCCTTCAACAGATGAGTGGATAAATAAAATGTGGTATATACACACGATGGAATACTACGCGGCAGTAAGAAGGAACGATCTCGTGAAACATATGACAACATGGATGAACCTTGAAGACATAATGCTAAGCGAAATAAGCCAGGCACAAAAAGAGAAATATTATATGCTACCACTAATGTGAACTTTGAAAAATGTAAAACAAATGGCTTATAATGTAGAATGTAGGGGAACTAGCAATAGAGAGCAATTAAGGAAGGGGGAACAATAATCCAAGAAGAACAGATAAGCTATTTAACGTTCTGGGGATGCCCAGGAATGACTATGGTCTGTGAATTTCTGATGGATATAGTAGGAGCAAGTTCACAGAAATGTTGCTATATTAGGTAACTTTCTTGGGGTAAAGTAGGAACATGTTGGAAGTTAAGCAGTTATCTTAGGTTAGTTGTCTTTTCCTTACTCCCTTGTTATGGTCTCTTTGAAATGTTCTTTTATTGTATGTTTGTTTTCTTTTTAACTTTTTTTTCATACAGTTGATTTAAGAAAGAAGGGAAAGTTAAAAAAAAAAAAAAAAGAAAAAAGACAAACAAGGAAAAAAAAAAAAAAGATGTAGTGCCCCCTTGAGGAGCCTGTGGAGAATGCAGGGGTATTCGCCTACCCTACCTCCATGGTTGCTAACATGACCACAGACATAGGGGACTGGTGGTTTGATGGGTTGAGCCCTCTACCATAAGTTTTACCCTTGGGAAGACGGTTGCTGCAAAGGAGAGGCTAGGCCTCCCTGTATTTGTGCCTAAGAGTCTCCTCCTGAATGCCTCTTTGTTGCTCAGATGTGGCCCTCTCTCTCTGGCTAAGCCAACTTGAAAGGTGAAATCACTGCCCTCCCCCTACGTGGGATCAGACACCCAGGGAAGTGAATCTCCCTGGCAACGTGGAATATGACTCCCGGGGAGGAATGTAGACCCGGCATCGTGGGATGGAGAACATCTTCTTGACCAAAAGGGGGATGTGAAAGGAAATGAAATAAGCTTCAGTGGCAGAGAGATTCCAAAAGGAGCCGAGAGGTCACTCTGGTGGGCACTCTTACGCACACTTTAGACAACCTTTTTTAGATTCTAAAGAATTGGGGTAGCTGGTGGTGGATACCTGAAATTATTAAACTACAACCCAGAACCCATGAATCTCGAAGACAGTTGTATAAAAATGTAGCTTACGAGGGGTGACAGTGGGATTGGGAATGCCATAAGGACCAAACTCCACTTTGTCTAGTTTATGGATGGATGTGTAGAAAAGTAGGGGAAGGAAACAAACAGAGAAAGGTACCCAGTGTTCTTTTTTACTTCAACTGCTCTTTTTCACTCTAATTATTATTCTTGTTATTTTTGTGTGTGTGCTAATGAAGGTGTCAGGGATTGATTTAGGTGATGAATGTACAACTATGTAATGGTACTGTAAACAATCGAAAGTACAATTTGTTTTGTATGACTGCGTGGTATGTGAATATATCTCAATAAAATGATGATTAAAAAAAAAAAAAAGCAACTGAATTTTCTGCAGCACCTTGATAACCTCATGCATCCCTCCTTTAAAGTAGATTGTGTCTCCCATCATTTACTAATTTGGGTGGCAATAACTGAGCCCTATTGTGTGCCAGACTCTTGCAATGTAAAGGTAAGTAGCTAGTGTTTAATAGGCACTTAGAGTTGGCCGGGCACTGTTCTCGGTTTCCTACATGTGTTACCTCAATCCATTCCCCCCCAAAAAAATCATCCCTATGATGATCCCCTCTTGTGATCCCCAGCTGTCAAGCAGCAGAGCAGCAACTCGTACCCAGGTGGTGCCAGTTCCATATTCTCAATTAGACAAGATGTCCTGTTGTCAAGGAGCTCACAGTCTGGTAGGAAATCCAGACAAATGGTAGCAAAGGTACAAGGATATCACTAAACCCGGATCTTATGGGATCCTGATGGTGTAGGAGAAGCATCTGAATCGACATGGCCGGGAAAAACAGCCTCCAAAGGGCAGACTGAAACTCAGTCTTAAAAGACCAGGTGATGAGTGGGACAAAGGATATTCTGGCTGAATGAACAGAATGTCCAAAAGTCCCAAAGTCCAGCTGCAAAGAACAACATCACAAAGAACAGCACAACATATGAAATGTGTGGCTGGAGCCAAGGGCGTGAGGCAAGGAGTGTTGGGAAATGAGAACCTAGAGATGGTTCTGGGCCAGAACACAAAGGGCGCTAGTGGAGGAATTAGAATGTCAAGGAAACCGGCTACTCTTTGTGAAAAATATTCAGGATCAAACGGTTTGCAGGTAAAAGTAAAAGTGAAAGGACAGCATGTATGTTGCGTAGGTTGAAAGAATGAAAAAAAAGCCAAGCCCTTTAGAAATGTTGGCCAAAGAATGAAGCATGGAAAGAATTGTGCCAAGTACCTGGAGACCTGAGCACAAGTAAACTGGCTCATTGTTTTAAGATTGCTGGATTGCACAACTCCAGGGGGCGCCATTAACATCAGAGTCTATGTCAGTGGCACCTCTGGAGCAGGGCTGTCCATGAGAACTTTCTGCAAAAATGGAAATGCCTTATACTGTCCAATATGGCAGCCAGTAGCCATGTGGGTTATTGAGCACTTGACATGTGACTCTTGTGACTGTGTGAAATTTAAATTTCAGTAGCCCTGTGTGGCTAGTGGATGTCATTTGGACAGTGCAGCCCTGGAGTTTTGCAGTCCCCAGTCTGTTTGGCTTTGACCTATGTGTTCCTTGGGCAAAAAACTTGCCTTTCAGAACACTGTTAATTTCCTTTTTTTCTGTCTTTAGAAATGTTGGAGTGAAACATACAGTAGAACAAATTAGATGGCATCTCAAAAGATAATTAATGGTTTGAAAACAAACTCAAATGACCATTCATCGAGAAACTTGGCAGGCTTGATATCCGTGAAGCAAAACGTACTGGCTGGTTGGCAGTGGTGGAGATGGGCAGAGTGAGGGGGTGTAATCTATTTCTAATTATGCCATGACCTGCTAAATCATGGTTTCCAATGCACACCACACTCAAGCACTATCAACCAGGGTGGCAACGACTTACAAATTGAATTAATGGCTGCAGTGCTTTACTCTTCTGTGCCATTGCAGCTCCTCCCATTAAAGAGGCAGGGTCACCCCTTGATTTGGGGTTTGGTCATGTGATTCACTTTAGCCAATGGAATGGCAGGAGGTGTGATGAAACCAAAGGACTGAAAAGTGTTTGCTTGATGCGGCTTGCGTCTTGCACCTCTGTCATCACCGTGAGAAGAACTGATGCGGGCTAGCTTGCTGGTCCTAGGAAGGGGGACAGAGCTGCTGCAGCCCCCTCAGGCCAGCCTAGATCCCCCAATCCCAGCCACCCCAGGGATACAAAAGTGAGCTCTGTCTAGATCAGCCAACCCCCAACCAACTCATGGACACCAAGCTGAATAAATGCCACTGAAATTGTGTAGTTGTTATAGCGCAGAGGTTAACTGATACACTTCTGTTATGTTATTGGAAATGCCCTCATTATCCCTGAATATTTGAAATTCCAATCTTTAAGGGTATATTAAAGATTAAAGATTAAAGATATTACAGTCTTCTTTACTTATTGACACTCTGGCTTCCTGGATGGCATTTATAAGTTTAAAAGTATATACTTTTTTGGATTTTTAAGAGTAATACATGTTCATTTCAGGAAATAGTTTGGGAAAGAAGTTTTTAAAATTATGTGTAATGTCAACTTCAGAGATAACCATTGATAACATTTTGGTGTTTATTCTTTCAGAACCTACAGATTTAGATAGATAACATACCTGCACATGTATATACAATCATCCCTCCTCCCCCCATAAATGGGATTATCTTGTATAGAGAACCCTATGCTCTGGGTTATTTTTTTCTAGTTCATTGTATACATCAGCCTTTTCCCATGTCCTTAAATATTCTTTAGGGATATGATTCTTCACAGCTGCACATTAATATTCTGTGGTATGGCTGTACCATAATTTATATAATGATTCTCTACTTTTGGACATTTACATTCTTTGAAGTTTTTCATTATTACAAATAATGCTGCATCTTCACATTTGTCCATAAATCTCAGTGAGCGTCTATGATTGTTCCCATAGGCTATGCTCCTAGAAGTGCAATTCCTGGTGAACGGGTCTGTACAATTTTAATAAGGTTCTGCCAAACTGGTCCCCCAAAAGGCAATTTATAGCTCCATCACCAGTATAGGAAAGGGCCTGGTATTTTTAATTTCTAAAGGCTCTTTGGAGAAATTTCAGAGAAGACAGAGTGGGACTGGGCTGTGAGTGGTTTACACAGGACCATCCATTTGGGGCTCCATTAAATGTGATCCTGAAGGGTGACCCCCAAAAGATCAGGGGATACCAACATTCTGGACCTGTCAACAGACTGTCTTCTAGGCTGACAGCATCTGCTTCTCTGGAACATTCCTACACCTGAGGGCAAACGCCAGCTCCATCACTTTAACTTTGAGACGTTGGCCAAGCTACTTATTCTTTCTAAACCTGGGCTTCATCATCAGTAAAATGAAGGTAAATCGGTGATTTAAATTGGCAAATCATGTAGCAAAGGGGTTGGAACTTAGAAAGTACCCTACAGAAATAAATTTTGTCCGTTTGTTTCTGATGGGGAACCACGCCTGCATTGGGGAATGGTTACAAATTCAGTCATTTCCAAACTGGTTCTTTGACTCTTGCATATTCTAGATGAAGTTTTCATAGGTTTGTGACAAAATGAGAATAATTGTGATGTAGGGAGTTATTAGTGACAAATGTATCTCTAAAGGACTTTTCCTCATTATGAGATGATGTACTTTTTTTTTTTCTTTTTTTAGAGTTAAAAATCCTTTCTTAAGTGAAATGTGGAATTTTGCTTCTGGTAATAGCCCAGTTAACTGCTTAGTGAACTGACTCTCCCATAGTTAACAAATGTGAACCCTGGAAAAAACGTAAAGAAAACAGCTACCCAAAGGGTGGGTTGCAGTGGCTAAAACTCCAGTAGAAAACCTGCAGCCTTTCTGGCCTGAAGAACCAGAGTGCAGAGTTATGGGAAGCTGCCCTCAAATGAAAGTAAGATGATAGGATACAGGAAAGGAGCCAGAGATGGGAAGCCCTAAATTCTTTCTTTAAAAGCAGTTTTATTGAGATATATTCACATATCATACAGTCCATCCAAATGTTCAACATTTCATTTCTCCAAAAAGAAAAACCTCATACTCCTTAGCAGTCATTTCTCAATCCCTCTATCCTTCCCCAGACCTACATAACCATTAATCTAATTCTGTCTCTATAGATTTATTTAAATTTAAAGAACGCTAAAATATTATTGTTAACTAGAGTCCACAGCTTGCATTAGGCTTACTTTTCCCATATAGACCCTATTATTAGCACCTTGTACTAGTGATGTATGTTTGCCATAATTCATGAAAGAACATTCGTACATTTGTACTATTACCATAGTCATCGTTCACACCGGGATTCACTGTGTTACACAGCCCCATGTTTTATCTTCTAGCTTTCCTTCTAGTAACATATACGGCCTAAAACTATTGCTTTCATCCACATTCACACACATGATTCAGTGCTGTTAATTATACTCAGGAATGTGCTACCATCCCCTCTATCCATTTGCAAACATTTGCAATCAACCTAAGTAGAAGTTCTGCTCAAATTAAACATCAGTTCCCCATTCTCTACCCCGATTCTATCTCCTGGTAACCTATATTCTAGATTGCTAACTTTCTGCGTTTGCTGATTGTATTTAGTTCATATTAGTGAGATCATACAATATTTGTCTTTTTGTGTCTGGCTTATTTCACTCAACGTAATGTTGTCCGGGTTCATCCACGTTGTTGCATGCATCGGGTCTTCATTCCTTTTTATGGTTGAATAATATTCCATGTATATACCATATTTTGTTTATCCGTTCATGTGTTAATGGACACTTGGGTTGCTTCCATCTTTTAGCAATCGTGAATAATGCTGCCATGGACACCTGTGTGAAAATGTCTGCTCTTGTCCCTGCTTTTGATTCTTCTGGGTATATACCTAGTAGCAAGATTACTGGGTCATATGGCAATTCTATTCTTAGCTTCCTGAGGAACCACCAAACTGTCTTCCACAGCAGCTGCACCATTTTACATTCCCACCCGCAGTGAATGAGGTACCTCTTTCTCCACATCCTCTCCAACACTTGTAGCTTCCTGTTTTTTTAATAGTGGCCATTCTAATAGGTGTGAAATGATACCTCGTTGTGGTTTTGATTTGCATTTCCCTAATAGCTAATGATGATGAGCATTTTTTCATGTGCTTTTTGGCCATTTGTATTTCCTCTTTGGAAAAATGTCTATTCAAGTCTTTTGCCCATTTAAAAATTGGGTTGTCTTTTGTATTGTTGCGTTGTAGGATTTCTTTATGTAGTCTGGATATTAAACCTTCATAGGATATGTGGTTTTCAAATACTTTGCATAGGCTGCCTTTTCACTTTCTTGACAAAGTCCTTTGAAGCACAGAAGTTTTTAATTTGAGGAGTTTCCTTTTATTTTTTCTTTAATTGCTTGTGCTTTGGGTGTCAAGTCTAAGAAACCATTGCCTACCAGGAGATCTTGAAGATGGGTCCCTACATTTTCTTCTAGGGGATAATGGTCCTGATTCTTATGTTTAGGTCTTTATCCATTTTTAGTTAATTTTTGTTTAAGGTGTGAAGTAGGGGTCCTCTTTCATTTTTTTGGATATGGATATCCAGTTTTCCAAGTACCATTTTAAAAAAATATTTTTTTATTGGGAAATATAACATATATGCAGAAAAGTAATAAATGTCAAAGTACACTTTAACAAGTAGTTACAGAGGAAATTTCAAAGTATTATATGGGTTACAGTTCAACAATTTCACGTGTTTCCTTCTAGCTGTTCCAATATATTAGAGATTAAAAAGAATTATCTATATAATGATTTAGTAGTCATAATCAATTGTTAAACCCTATCCTCTCTGATACAACTTCTCCCTTTCATTTGCTCATTCTCTCAAACATCAAGGATATTTGGGCAATGAACATTCTAACTTCTTCATGTTGAAAATGGGCCAGCACCGTTTTTTTTGAAGAGACTATTTGGTCCCACTTGGGTGAATTGGCAGCTTTGCCAAATATCAATTGGCCATAGACGTGAGGGTCTATTTCTGAACTCTCAATTTGATTCCATTGGTTAGTGTATCTGTGCCAGTACCATGCTGTTATAACCACTGTAGCTTTGTAATATGTTTTAAAGTCAGAAATTGTGAGTCCTCCAAATTTGTTCTTCCTTTTCAAGAAGCTTTTGGCTATTTGGGGCCCCGTGCCCTTCCAAATAAGTTTTCCAATTCTGCAAAGTAGGCTGTTGGGGTTTTTATTGTGATTGGGTCGAATCTGTAAATTAATTTGGGTAGAATTGATATCTTAACTATATTTAATATTCCAGTCCATGAACATGGAATGTCCTTCCATTTATTTAGGTGTTCTTTGATTTGTTTTAGCAATGTTTTGTAGTTTTCTCTGTACAGGCCTTTTACATACTCAGTTAAAATCACTACTAGATATTTGATTCTTTTAGTTGCTATTGTAAATAGAATTTTTTTCTTGAGTTCCTCCTCAGATTGCTCATTAATATTGTATAGAAACACTGCTGACTTTTGTGTGTTGATCTTGTATCCCACCACTTTGCTGAATTTATTTATTAGCTCTAGTAGCTTAGTTGTAGATTTCATTCTTCTTGAGATATTTACTAATTTCTCTTGCAATTTCTTCTTTGAACCCCTGATTGTTTAAGAGCATGTTGTGTAATTTCCATATATTTGTGAATTTTCCAGTTCTCCATCTGATATTGATTTCCAGCTTCACTCCATTATGGTCAGAGAAAATGCTTTGTATAATTACAGTCTTTAAAAATTTACTGAGACCTGTTTTGTGACCCAACATGTGGTCTATCCTGGAGAATGATCCATGAGCACTTGAGAAGAATGCATATCCTGCTGTTTTGGGGTCCAGTATTCTATATATATGTCTGTTAGGTCTAGTTCATTTATCATATTACTCCTTATTGATCCGTTGTCTTGATGCTATATCTATTGATGAGAGTGGCATATTGAAGTCTCCAACTATTATTGTAGAGACATCTATTTCTTCCTTCAGTTTTGCCAGTGTTTGCTTCATGTATTTTGGGGGACCCTGATTAGGGGCATAAACATTTATAATTGTTATTTCTTCCCCTATTATTAATATATAGTGCTCTTTGCCTTATATCAGCTTTGCATTTAAAGTCTTTTTTGTCTGGTATTAGTATAGCTACCTCAGTTCTACTTTGGTTGCTGTTGGAATGGAATATCTTTTTTGAAGCTTTTACTTTCAACCTCTTAGTGTCCTTGGATCTAAGGTTAGTCTCTTGTGGACAGCATGTAAATGGATCATTTATTTTTTAATCCAATCTGCCAATCTGTGTCTTTTGGATTTGGGAGTTTAATCCATTAACATTCAATATTATTACTGTAAAGGCAATACTTCAACCATTTATCCTTTGGTTTTTATGTGTCACATCTTATTTTTGTTTCTCTTTTAATCCTTGTAGTTACTCTTACTGATAATTTTCATTTCTACACTCTCCTCCAAGCTCCTCTCTCTTGTCTTTTCCTTTCAGCCTGCAGAATTCCCTTTAGTATTTCTTATAGGGCAGATCTCTTTTTAAAGAATTCTCTCAGTTTCTGATTATCTGTGAATATTTTAAAATTTACCTCAGTTTTGGAGGACAGTTTTGCAAGATAAAGGATTCTTTTCTGGCATCTTTTCTCTTTCAATACTGTGCCTTCTCACCTCCATGGTTTCTGATGAAAAATCGGCACTTAGTCTTATTGTGGTTCTTGTATTTGATGAATTGCTTTTCTTTCGCTGCTTTCAGAATTCTCTTTATCTTTGGCATTTGACATTCTGATTATTATGTGTCTTGGAGTAGGTCTATTAGGATTTATTCTATTCGGAGTTCATTGTGCTTCTTGGACATGTATATTTAAGTCTTTCGTTAGAGTTGGGGAAATTTTTGGCTATTATTTCCTCAAATATTCTTTCTGCCCCTTTTCCCTTCTCTTCTTCTGGGATACTCATGGCATGTATGTTTGTGCACTTCGTGCTGTCATTCAATTTCCTGAGACCCTGTTCATTTTTTCCCCTTCTTTTCTTTATCCATTCTTCTGTCTTTATGATTTCAGATGTCCTTTCTTCTAGTTCACTGATCCTTTCTTCTGCTTGCTCATATCTGCTGTTGTGCACCTCTAGTGTATTTTTAATGTTTTCAACTGTGCCTTTCATTCCCATAAGTTCTATTACTTTTCTTTGCATGCTTTCAAAATTCTTCTTCATGCTCACCCAGTGTCTTCTCAATATCCTTTGTCTCTTTAGCCATACTTTCCTTCATCTTCTTGAATTGATTTAGATTTGTTTGAACATCTTTGATTAATTGTTCTAAATTCTGTGTTTCTCCTGACTTTTAACTGATCAAAACAGGGCCAGGGGTCTATGAAGGGGGTGCAGACCAGTCCCAAGTGGCCCTGTGGAGAGGGTCAGGAAAGATGCTAAAAAGCCTTTTCTTCAGTCCCCGAAGCTGCACTTTCCTGGCCTGCCCAGCAGATGGCACTTTTCAGCAAACTATTACCTGCAGCCCTAAGGAAGGGGTGTGCTTTTTCCACCTCCACAGGCTCCATCCCTGGCAGAGGTGGTATTGAAACAACGTCCACAGAGAACCATCTCAGGGCAGGGTAGACTGCAATTCAGAGCTGGGACCAAGCATTCCAAACTCACCAATCAGAAGCCAGGCTTGGCACTCGCCCCACCTCCCATTCCTGGGTGGAAAGCCTCCTCATCCCTCTGCATTGAGGCAGCCAGGCACAGACCATACCCGGGCTGCTTGTCTTGATGGTGGTGGATGGGCACCAGCCACTGCCACAGCGTGATCACTCACAGTTTCCTTGTCCCAGCTTCTCAATATCCCTGTCCTGCTTTTTTCTGGATGCTGCACCGGGCTTCCCTGGCCCCTGGAGCCCCAGAACTGTTGTTTCAGACAGTTTCTTCCTGTCCACTTGCTGCTTTTGGAGGAGTGTGTCCTGCAGCTCCCTTCTCTGCTGTCTTCCCTGGAAGTTCCTGTTACTTTTGACATGGATACTGCCTGAGTGGTCCCAGAGCCATGGGCATCTCCTCCATGGATCCTGCAGGAATGAAGTGTTTGTCCTCTCTGTGGAGGTGCCACCCGGCTCAACCCCAAATACTGTATATAAAGTCACCCAAATCTCCGGCTGACTTCTGAGCCATCCATGCCTAGCAACCGAGCCCAAACTGTCCAGATAAGGCAAAAAGAGATGAGTGGAGAGTTTAGCTGCTGCCCAAATGGTAGAGTCTGGAGTTTGTTTCCAAGCAAGTTAATAGCCTCCTAAAACAAACAAATAGATCAACATACTCTAAGGAAATATAGCAGATCCATAGTCTACAACATAACATTCACAATATCTAGGATCCAGTCCAAAATTACATGAAATGCAAACAAATAGGAAACTGTGACCTATTCCCAAAAGACAAGACCATCAATGGAGGCTTTGCCCTTGAGATGGTCCAGATGTTAGAATTAGCAGTCAAGGATTTTAAAAGCAGCTACTATAACTATGCTTAGTGGTGTGGAGGAAAATCTGCTCATAATAAATGAAGAGATAAGAAATCACAGTGTCAAATAGAAATAATAAGACACAAATGAAAATTCTAGAACTAAAACTTACAATATCTAAAATAAAACATTCATAGGAAGGGATTAACAGCAGAATAAACGTGATGGAGGAAAGAGTCAGTAAATCTGAAGTTGGATTGATGGTATTTTAAAAAAATATTAATTGATGTACTCCCTCTTCTGTTTTCCTTTATCTCGCCATGGATCCTCCACTCCATTCCAATTTAAGCAGATAGCTGGGCTCATTGCCTAAGGGGAGGAATGGGACAGTATAAACAGCAGAGCCCTTAGGAGAATTAAAGGGACTCATAAGAATTCCCAAATGTATGGAACAGAGAGAAGCCCCACTAGATTGACAGGAGGAGGAAGGTGAGGGAATTGAGCAGAAAAAATAGTGCATCATGGAGAAAGACCAAGATTCTTGGAGGTTCTTGCACTGTCAATTAACGGCTCTAGTCCAGAAGTGACGTATGTGCCAGTTCTGCTCACAGTTCCTTGGGCAGAACTAGTCACATGGTCCCACCCAACCCCAAAGGGCCCAGGGAGTTTCATCCCCCCATGAGCCTGGAGGGTGAAAGCTGACGATGACCATACCCAGATCTCCCAGTGGGATTACTACAAATGCCCCCTGCCCTCCGGGTCTCCCTGCTTCAAATCTCCTGACCTTTAAGCATTCTCTATCTAGTGATATTTTCCCAACAAAGACTGGGTATTTTTCACAAAGCCCTTATCATGGGAGAAAACTAGATGATTCGAAGAGACAAAGTTTGACCCAAATTTGTTTGGGTTTTGTTTGGATCTCTTCTGGGGTGAGTGTGCTGTGTCCTATGTCAGGTTCTCCTAAAAGCAGACCCTGGGATGGGAATTCAAGTGCAAATGATTTATTAGGAAAATGGTCCTAGGAGAAACTGACAGGGAGGGAGGGCAGAGGAAGTAGCCAAGCAAGGGTGATTCCAGATGAAGTGCAGCCTTAGCCTGCTCCTGCTACTTCTCCTGCAGGGAGCTCTGGGGTAGATGACACCTTAGAGTTCACCCCATGTTCTAGTTTGCCAATGCTGCAGAATGCAAAACACCAGAGATGGACAGGCTTTTATAAAACAGGGGTTTATTTCACTACACAGTTACAGTCTTAAGGCCACAAAGCGTCCAAGGTAACACCTCAGCAATCGGGTACCTTCATCGGAGGATGGCCAACGGTGTCTGGAAAACCTCTGTTAGCTAGGAAGGCAGCTGGCGTCTGCTCCAAAGCTCCGGCCTCAAAATGGCTTTCTCCCAGGACGTTCCTCTCTAGCAAGCTTGCTCCTCTTCAAAACATCACTCCCAGCTGCACTCTGTTAGTTCCCTCTCTCTGAGTCAGCTCATTTATATAGCTCCACTGATCAAGGCCCACCCTGAATGGGCAGGGCCACACCTCCATGGGAACATCTCATCAAAATCATCACTGACAGCTGGGTGGGGCACACTCCAAGCAAATCCAACCAGCACCAAAACTTCTGCCCCACACAAGACCACAAAGACAATGGCATTTGGGGGACACAATACATTCAAACCGGCACACCCCACCTCCAGGCAAAGGAGCAGCTGGGCTTTTATCCTCCTGCCCCCATGAGTCACGGGCAAAGTCTGCCCTGGGCTGGGGAGGAGGGGAGGAGTGGGGAAAGTCTAAATCCACAGGCACTTCTTTGAGGTAGGGGTGATGGGGTTCCTGGAGCCCGAAAGCAGCCTCTGAAGAAGGGGCAGGAGCAAGCTGGGCACACAGAGGCTGAGGATAAACACAAGAACTGGAGAGGGGACTCCGGAGAGCACAACTCCCCAGAGATGAAAACAGACTTTCCCAAGGTCATGGAGCAAGCGGCAGAGCCAGGGCGTGAACTCTGGTCTCCTGGCTCCAGCTCACTCTTCCTTCTCACCCAGTCCAGGATGCAAACTCGTGTGCCATATAGGGTCAAGCAGGCAGCAGCAGACATGCAAGATGTTGGCGTGATGTGGGAGACTACAGGCAGCGCTGTCCGAGAAAAAGCCCACGTGAGCCACATGTGTACATGTGAATTTTCTGGAAGCTAGCTCAGTTTGCACCAGCCACATTTCAGGTACTCAGCAGGCAGCACAGCTATAGACAGCGCTAAGGTATGTGGCCAACTGGTGAGGGGGTGACTCCTATAAAGGGGACAGCTGCTGCAATCCCAGAGATTGGTTTTCCAAAAAGCCAGAAAGCCAGATTTTCATGTGAAATCTCTCAGTGTTAAAATACCGACTCAATTAAAAAATATTATTGTCCTGCCCAGAACACTTCTGAGAACTGTCATTGGCATGTCGGTCACCAGTTTGCACTGTTTGTCTTACACCGTGCCAGCTCAGAAGCAAAAGAACAACTTCGTTAAATAAGCGCCTTAAGTGTCCTTAGGAACCTAAGCATTGTCAGCCACCTGTAGTGATAAATATGAGTTCAAATCCCTCCTCATCTATGTGAAACTTTGTGAGTTTATAATCTATGAGCCTCTGCTTACTCATCTCTGAAATGGGAATCATCTCTTTCACAGGCTTGTTGTAAGGACCAATGAGAAAACTAAATGTAAAAGAAACTTGTAACTGTCCAAACACCCCGCAGACATAATGATTACTACTGGAACATTCTCAGAGACCAGGGCAAGGTGAACCATCACGATGGCATCTGAGACCCCCCGTGGCACAGGGATTCCAAGCCCTGCCTGTCTGCTCTTGTTTCCGAGGCTTGGAAGATCCTTCTTCTCCAAGAGTCTCCTGCTTTCCTGGGCATCCTCGGGCCCTCTGTAATTCACACTGGGATATAATCCTGGATCCTAATTCACTTATTCATTCACCAAGCACCCCCGAGCTCCCACCTCATGTCCAGTGTTCCAGAAATTAAGGAAACATAGTGAGTCATGGACAGTGTTGGTGGCCTTTTACCTTTGGGCTCATCCCCAGCCTCCGTGCCCAGCTTGCTCCTGCCCCTTCTTCAGAGGCTGCCTTCAGGCTCCAGGGACCCCATCACCCCTGCCTCAAAGAAGCGCCTGTGGATTTACACTTTCCATGCTCCTCCCCAGCCCAGGGTGGCCCTTTGCCCGTGACTTACAAGAAGGATAAAAGCCTCGAGGTGGGGCAAACCCCTGCAGGGGCAGAAGCAGGCCGAGGCTGAACTTCACCTGAAATCTTACTCTTGCTTGGCTGTTTCTTCTGCCCTGCTTCCCTCCCTCCCTCATTGTCAATTTCTCCTGGGAGCATTTTCCTAATAAATCACTTGCACTTGATTTCTCATCCCAGGGTCTACTTCTGGAACAATCTCCATTTGGACGTTGGACTTAATTTCCAACTTTGTACAATAGAAACTTCCTCTCCCACACACCTCTGAACTTAGCCTTTTATGACGAGGTGCTGCCTCTGCCTGCTTTCATCGGAGCTTTCCCTGCTGGGTGAACCCTCCTCTTATCTTGATCCCCCACCCTCCGGCTGTTTCTAGATCCTTGGGGAGTCCTGTTTCCATGAGCACCCCCTCCTCTACTCCACAGGAGGTTGCATTCTGGATCATTCCACTTGGCTGCTTGTTTACAGAATGAGAGGTCGACCACGTTTCTCTTTCCTTTTTGGTTAATATCTGCAATTTGCCCTCATTTAATTCACATATTTTAGCTATTAGTTTGCTCACCATCCTCAATTATTTTCATGCACCCTTGGGCTCATAAACCATTGTTCCAAGTGGTGTGTTGCCTATTTTAAGATCTTAATTTGTTTGTAATGTGCATATCAGCTGCATGATTTGTTTCTTGCTTGTAATTAACTTTTAAGCTGATGCTGCTCCCCCTGCCAAAAATGAAACTCAAGGTAAAGTTGGTAAGATTCATCACGCTGGCTGCATCCAAATCTTCCGACATCTTCACCGGACTCAGCAAGTTTTGGGGGAATATTTTTTTCCTTCCATTTCCATCTGTTACCCTGCCGATCTTGGAAGCCAATCCATTCATTAGTGGGTTTGAGTGTCGAAGTTGGATCTGACATTTTTCAGTTTGAGGAATGCCTTCTGTACTAAGGGAAGCAAGCTTTTCCTCCAAACCCTCTGATCCGGGAACTTGAACCCATTTCTTCTTTCCTGCAAGGGTCCTTGCACTTGTGGGCACTGGTGAATCTTGAAATGCTTGTATAATACCTCCAGCTTTGCTTATGGCTGTTGGAGAGCTGGTTGCTAATTCCCATGGCCTTTTGCAATCATATTAATTAGCAATGTCTTGGATTTAGGACCTGCATTAGCAGGGGGACTGAATGGGGTTGGACATAGGTAACTTCATTAATCTTCCCTTTTAATGACACCCTATCTGTCAAGGGTGAAATCTAAGTTCCAGGCAACTTTCCTCCATGGCTAAGCGATTTGGAAATTTGATTATACTAGATCACTACTTCTCAAACGTTAATGTGAGTATGAATCCCTGAGGGATCTTGCTCAAGTACAGATTCTGATTCAGTAGGTCTAGGATGGGGCTTTAGCAAGTTCCCAGAGGAGGCCAATGTTGTGGGTCTAAGGACTATACTTTGTGTGGCAATACACTGGACTCGGATTAAATCAGTCTTGTCCCACTGGATCTCAGAAGCTCTCAGTAACCTTTTGGGGACTGACTGACTGAATGAATGAATGAGCTGTACTCAAGAATACAGATTCCTCTACCAGATCCATCTCACTGGAGGGAGAGGTTGTCCTCCAGGGCCCCATACTAGCTAAAAGAAGTAGTGACTTTACATTTTTCCCAGTTTAGGAGTCAAGGGCTAAATGTCATACACTGATTTCTAGCCTCCAGATATATGGTATTTATGTGTGTGTGCACACACATATGGTCGACTTTTGGAAATGAATTTATAGTAACAGAACTGCTCTCCGCCATGCGTCTCTTTCTAAGTATAGCCTGCCTGCCTTCGTTCGAGAGGGCCCGCTTCCAGAGAGCTCTGCAAATTGAGAAATCCTTGTTCCTGTTTTAAAAATTCTTCAGAGAGCTGCCTGGTTTTCCCTCTAAAGCCCTGGTTCTTCCGGTTTTTCTGGCTCCATCAATGGAGGCGCTTGAATTAAGTGCTAAGATTCGGTAACACTTCTCTCCAACACCTTGAGGCTTCCATTACTCCTTGGCTACTAAGGGTGGGTTGTTAATTTTTTATGTGGCCCAGGATTGTAAAACACACACACACACACACACACACACACACACACACACAAAGACTGTTTTTTGAAACTGAAGTCAGGACATATGATGAAGGCACTCTTTTAAAGAGACAAAGGGGCAGAATATTTTTAACTGGCTCCATTTCCTAAGGTACCTACTTTTAATTTGGAATTTTGCATCTTGTTCTTCACGAGGGCTCCAAGTTGTTGTGGCTTCAGGGTCCAGCTGAGCCTCTTCGTTGGACACAGGCTGTGGGTTTTCCTTGATTTTTCCATCAGTCTCCACTGTTAGATCCACTCTTGTGAACTCCCGGGGGGTTCCCGGTTCCACCCCACCTGTGAGATGTGGGAGAAAGCCAAAAGAAAGAATGGGGGAGCTCAGGCCTTGTCACATGCCCAAGGCCTCGTGGTTAAGAAGCAATGGCGATGCCCCACGACTCAGGCAGTCTGACCCAGAGCCGGCCGTGCAACTATTATGCTCCACTGTTGTCCTTTTCCAACTTCATGTGCTCAGGAGTATTCTGAAGACCTTGTTAAAAATGCAGGTTCCAATTCACTAGGTCTGGGGTAGGGCCTGAGATTTAGATTTCTAACAAGATCCCGTGTTCTGGTGATCTGGTGGATCTTACTTTTCATTGCACACTGGAATCACCTGGGGGAATGAAAACACAACCTGCCACCTCAGATCCACCCCAGAAACTCTCAGTTAATTGGGTTGGGGTGGAGCAGCCTTGATGTCATGAGTTTCAGAAGCTCCCCAGGTGAACAGAATGTGCAGCCAAGGCTGAGAACCACTGCTTTTTGTTGAGATTTCACCTGGTCCAGGTCCCCCCACCTGCTTCCCTGCAGAAGAGTCCAACCCCCACCTCCAGAAAAGGGGAGGCCAGACTGGTGTGGACGTGGGGTATCCTCATCACCCGCTATCCTGCTGTGGGGGCAGTGGGGGCCCTGGGAGCCCAAGGAGGTTGATACCACCAGATGGGGATGTGGCAGCAAGCTCTGGAACTCTGAGTGCTGGGGAGGTGGCCATGCAGAAGTTGGGGTGCAGGTCAGAGTTAGCACAGCTCAGCCCCATCCTGGGTTCATAGTGATAAAGCTGTGTTTCAGTGGAGATCTAGGACTTTTTTGGAGGTGCTTAAGGGGGTGTATTAGTTTCCTATTGCTGCTGTAACAATTTGCCACAAACTCTGTGGTATAAAACAACACAAATATATTAGCTCACAATCCTAGATGTCAGAAGTTCAAAGCAGACCTCGCTGGGCTGAGATCAAAGTGTTGGAAGGGCTCTGTTCCTTTCTGAGGGCTCCAGGGGAGACTCCCTTTCTTTGACCTTTTCAACTCCTAGAGGCCACCCACATTCCTTGGTTCCTGGTCCCCTCCTCTGTCTTCAAAGCCAGTAAGAAATGAGTTGAGTTCTTCTTATATCACTTCTCTCTGACCTCTTCTTCTGCTTCACTCCTCCACATTTAAGGATGCTTGTAATCATAGACAATCCAGGGTCATCTCCCTAGTTTAAGGCGAGCTGATATCAACCTTAATTCTAGCTGCAACTTTAAGTCCCTGTTGCCATGTAACATAACGTATTTACCAGTCCTTGGAGTTAGGATGTGGACAACGTTGAGGGGCTATTATCCTGCCTAACACAGGGGGCTAGGGTTGAGTCTGTGTGTGGGATCCCTGTTCCCACACCCTTTCTGATTCTTACTTCAACCAGACTGGTTCTGAGAAATATCTGTTTTCCATGTAAAATTTCCTCTGAAGAATATATTCCTAGGCAAATAAAGGTTCTCAGCCTGTGGTGTGGTCCTGACTACTCCAAGATGGTCTCCTGGGACAGTGGCATCAGCATCACCTGGGAACTCATTAGAAATGCAGAGTCTCAGGCCCCCCAACACCAACCAAACCAGAATCTGCATTTGAACCCAGTCCTGAGTCAGGGAAGCTTGGGGGGGGGGGGGGGCGGGGACTGGCACAGTCCCCGGGGCTCTTGGCTGCACACAGAAACCCCCTAGAGAACTTGTAAAACATGCTGATGCCTGGGTCCTTCCTCAGATTCATTGGCCTGGGCATTGGGATTTTTCAAAGCTCCCCAGGTGCCTTAACATGCAGCCACGTTTGGGAACAGCTGGTCTTGTCCAGCCTCCTCATTTCCCAGGGAGGGAAAGCGACCTGCTCGTGGTCACACAAAGTCCGTGACCATCCCAGAGTATGAGTCAGGTCTCCTTACTCTCTGAATTGAGGTCTATGCTGGTTTGTATATATTATGTCCCCCAAAACACCAGGTTCTTTATTGCAATCTTGTGGGGGCAAATGTATTAGTGTTGATTAGGTTGAAATCTTTGGATTAGGCTGTTTCCATGGAGATGTGACCCACCCAACTGTGGGTAATATCCTCAATTAGATTATTTCCATGAAGGTGTGGCCCCGCCCATTCAGTGTGGGTCTTGATTAGTTCACTGGAGTCCTATAACAGCTCACAGACAGAAGGATTTAAGAGCAGCTGCAGCCAAGAGAGACATTTTGAAGACGGCCATTGAAAGCAGACTTTTGCTACTCCAGAGTTTGTCTGGAAGAAACTAAAAGAATACCTCTGGACACCTACAGAGAAATGTCCTGGAAGAAAGCCATTTTGAAATACAACCTGGGAGCAAAGGAAGAAGACACCAGCCACGTGCCTTCCCGGACAACAGAGGTGTTCCAGATGCCATTGGCCATCCTCCAGTGAAGGTACCCTATTGTTGATACCGTAGCTTGGACACTTTATGGCCTTAAGACTGTAACTTGGTAACCAAAGAAACCCCCTTTATAAAAACCAGTCCATTTCTGGTGTTTTGCATAGTGACAGCATTAGCAAACCAGAACTAGGCCTTCTGCCCCAACCAAGAAAACAGAAGCAGCAACGACATCAGCAACCATTTGGGTGGATTGAGGGGAGAGAGGAGAAAGCTCTCTTTTTTCTTTCAAGTCCAGATCCTTCTTTAGAATTTGATTTTCCTTTAATTTATTTAAAAAAAACCCCGAAGACTGGTTATAAAACAAATAATAAAGAAAAACTTGAGACTCTAGTAATAGCAACCATCTTTGAAAACCCACCATGTACCAGGTACCTGTGCACAATTCATTTACTCTTCACCGTGTCTTGGCAAGGTGGGTAATGATTGCGCCGTTTCGCTCTCTTTTGGAAGGAACTCCAGGATTCTGGGGTGTAGGCTCTGGAAGCTTCCTGACAGCTGAAGGAATGACCCACAGTTAGCTCTTGACTTGGGCCCTGTTACAAGGCAGGAGGTGTTGGGGTGCAGCATCCCAAAGATCTCGTCCCAACTTCCTGTTCCCACCAGTTCCCCTGCGACATGCTCTGTGGGGGTCTCTGTCCTTTGACCATGAACTTAGAACCAGAAGCAAGGTGCTGCGTCCCCCCTGCCCGTCACCGTATTTTTTCTTTTCGTTTTCTTCTGGTCTGGGTGGAGGAATCACCAAGCCACCTTCTCCAGTCTGTTTTAATTGGTCCCAAAATAGCCTTGTGGCACAACTACGGAGGAAACAATCAGAAACCATAATTATTATTAATTAATATCATAATGTCATTAATTAGCATCCTATCAATATCAATATTATTAATATAATATCAGTATCATTTCAATTAATTTTCCTATAAAGAAAACTAGCGATATTAATTTATATAATTAATTAATAGCTATCATTAACCATAATTAATTTCAAAACTCAAACCCAGTGCATAACGCTTACCTACTTTATTGGGTTAGTGTCGTAAGGATATTATGATTCTCAAAAATAATTAGCATTTATTGAGGTTTCCTCCTATCCAGGTCTGAACTGATTTAATTTTCCCCTACAAGCCTATGGGGCAGGCACTCTCAGGAGCCCCATTTTACAGACAGGGAAACCAAGGCACAGAGATGAAATAAATTGATGCTTGGAAATGGCCACTGGGCTCCGGCAAGCGCCCGGCCACGGTTTCCTCTCGCTCTTTTCCCCTGTCTGCATCCGTCTGTTCGCTGTGTCCAGTCAGATCCCAGAGCTTGCTTGGAGGAGACCCTGCCAGGCCGCCCCCACTGTGCATCTCCACCCTGGGAGACCCGGCCCCGCCGAATCACCTCAGTTTCCCCTCCGAGGCACTGCCTTTCTTGCTGAGATGCTGGGAGGATTCTGTAAATAGTTCCCTGGAGGTGCTGGAATCACTGGGTGGAGATGCTCCCTATAAATACCCGGCATTTATAATTAGCATCCGTGGTGGCGCAGCGCTGTGTGTGGAGGAGGCAAACACCTGCAGAAGCAGAACGTCAGGACACAGGGCACGGGGGGCCTGAGCAGAAAGACCCCAAGGGGAGCACAGCCCCCCGAAACCGGAACTCAGTGGCAGGGCCCATGGTCTTGCTGCAGCCTAGACAGGGGCAGTGGGCTCTGGCAGGGGCTCCCAGCTGTCTGTGAGACCTCCTGCAAATTATTTCAGTCCTCTGAGCCTCAGTTTCCACCTCTGTAAAATGGGGATAAAGATAATGTCAATGACACAGCCCTACCAATGCACATAGTAGGTGCTTAATACAAGTCAGGTTCCTCTTCTCCCTCTGCGTGCACAGCTGGGCAGATGTCATTCTCACTTGCACGAGGTAGGCCTCTTCTGCTTAATGCCTTTTGAGGCTCCCCATTGGCAGCAGGTGCCCCCTGGCCCCCCATGCCTGCCTCACGTGCCTGCAGCTGCCCTCCTCTAAGCTCAGACTCCCATCTCGGGACAAGAGTCCATCCACCTCGAGTGTGCCCTGAGGTCTTTTCTGATGCTGCTGGGATCTGCTCAGCCTGTGCAAAAGTGCAGCCAGAATGTGGAGTTCTCACCCTGGGGGAGCTCTCAGCCAATGGGGAAAGGAGCCAGTGCTGCCCTCCCTCCTCCAGGTGGGACACTCTGGCTTCCTACTTGCTTCTGGGGGCATCCCACAGCCTGGAGATGCTGTTGCCCACAGCAGTGACCTCAAAATGGATTTCCCCTGTAATCTTCCCACTCCCTGCTTCCTACTTCCTGACATCACCTCCCACAACAAACCACCTGCACCCAAGTCCTGTCTTAGGCTCTGCTTTTGGGGGACCCAACCCATGACATCATTGCACCCAGAATATCATTCAAACTCCATGACTGCACGATGCACTTTCATCCTTCTCACCTCACCTCCATCCTTCCAAACTTACCTTGACCCTTCCAACCTCACCTCTGTCTTTCCAGCCTCACCTCCATCCTTCTAGCCTCACCTGCATCCTTCCAACCTTACCTTGGTCCTTCCAACCTTGGTCCTTCTAGCCTCATCTCCATCCTTCCAGCCCCACCTCCATCCTTCTCACCTCACTTCAGTCCTTCCAGCCTCACCTGCATCCTTCCAACCTCACCTCCATCTTTCCAACCTCACCTCTGACCTTCCAACCTCGCCTCTGTCCTTCCAACCTCGCCTTTGTCCTTCCAACCTTATCTCCTTTCTTCCAACCTTACCTCCAGCCTTCCAACCTCACCTCCGTCCTTGCAACCTCACCTCTGTCTTTCCAACTTCATCTCTAACCTTCCAACATCACCTCCATCCTTCCAACCTTACCTTGACCCTTCCAACCTCACCTCCGTCTTTCCAGCCTCACCTCCATCCTTCTAGCCTCACCTGCATCCTTCCAACCTTACCTTGGTCTTTCCAACCTCGGTCCTTCTAACCTCATCTCCATCCTTCCAGCCCCACCTCCATCCTTCTCACCTCACTTTGGTCCTTCCAGCCTCAGCTGCATCCTTCCAACCTCACCTCCGTCTGTCCAACCTCACCTCTAACCTTCCAACCTCACCTCCATCCTTCCAACCGCATCTTCTTCCTTCCAACCTCATCTCCTTCCTTCCAATCTCACCTCCATCCTTCCAGCCTCATCTCCTTCCTTCCAACCTTACCTCTGACCTTCCAACTTCACCTGTCACTCCCTCCCACTACTGTCTCCCATGCCTGCTGCCTTCTAGCCACACTGGCTGGGGTCCCCAAGCACTCCTTCCTCAGGGCCTCTGCACACACTGTTCCCTCCAACTGAAACGGCCCTTTCCTTGCTCTTCATCTGTGTCCGCCTCACCACCCTTCAGGTCTCAGTATCAGTGTCATGGCCTTAGGGAGGCCTCCCAACCTCTGATCTCATGCAGATTCCAACTCCCTTAATTCTCACTCATGACAACCTGCTTCCCTTCCCCAGTAATAACTTGAAATTATGTATTTATTGGAATGTTTATTTGTTAGTTATCTGTCTTCCCTAGGATAGATACACTGTCCTAGACTGTAAATCCCACCTAAACAGGGACCACTCGCCTGGCTCCATTGACTCCACAGCATACAGCACAGCTCCTGCCAGCAAGGCCATCCCCAGGGCCTCTGTAAATAGTTATTGAATGAGGGTGGATCGCAGGTTGGTCGGCTCCATTCTCCATCCCTAACCTCTGCTCTGCGGGCCAATGAGTGTTGACCGAGGGGATGTGCAAGACTGAGGGCTGGCAGGAGAAGTGGTCTCCTTCCTACCTCCCTCACTCCCATTTCACCAGTGGGAATGGAATTGGGACACCATCAGCCTGGGCTTTGGGCTCCAGGGGACACATCTGCGTGCTTCCTCCATGGCCAGGACATTTCTTGCACCCGTGGAAGCTGTGATACGGGGGTGCTGGCTTCTAGGCCTTCACCTGGAGGAAAGCTGGGGGGTGACTCCAGGGGCCCAGGAAGATCACTCTTCATTGTTGTCCTGTATAAGGTAGCTGGTCTCTCATGTCTCCACAGTCCTCTCCAGAGATGCTGGAACCCGGGCTTGGCCAAGAAGGCATGGGGTGTGTTCTAGTTTGCTAATGCTGCCAGAATGCAAAACACCAGAGACGGATTGGCTTTTATAAAAGGGGGTTTATTTGGTTACACAGTTACAGTCTTAAGTCCATAAAGTGTCCAAGCTAAGGCATCAACAATCGGGTACCTTCACTGGAGGATGGCCAATGGTGTCTGGAAAACCTCTGTGAGCTGGGAAGGCACATGGCTGGCGTCTGCTCCAAAGTTCTGGTTTCAAAATGGCTTTCTCCCAGGATGTTCCTCTCTAGGCTGCAGTTCCTCAAAAATGTCACTCTCAGTTGCTCTTGGGGTGTTTGTCTTCTCTTAGCTTCTCTGGAGCAAAAGTCTACTTTCAACGGCTGTCTTCAAACTATCTATCATCTGCAGCTACTCTCTCAGCTCCTGTGCATTCTTCAAAGTGTCCCTCTTGGCTGTAGCAAGCTCACTCCTTCTGTCTGAGCTTATATAGTGCTCCGGTAAACTCATCAAGGCCCACGCAGAATGGGTGGGTCACATCTCCATGGAAACACTCAAAGAATTACAATCTAGTTAACACTAATACATCTGCCCACACAAGATTACATCAAAGATAATGGCATTTTGGGGGACATAATACATTCAAACCAGCACAGATGTATTGGTCAGTGATTCGTCGGCCCCAAACTGCCTGGTGGTGCTCTGGACCAACCTGCCTCATCGTTTACTGGGAAAACACAGATAGGGGAGCTGCCCATGATTTCTGTTATTATGCTTGGTTCCTCGGCCCAGTTCTGGTTGTGTGGGCAGAGGGATATAAAATGAGCAGGCACCTTGTTGAGCATACGCCATGGCATCCCCGCACCCAGGGTCCCCTATGTGCATCTCGGGGGTTCACCATCCATAGTCTGAACTGGTCCCAGGCAACTGCGAGGGCACCTTGGCTCATGGACATCGTGGCTCCTGCCAAGGCTGCCCCATGCTTCCTCACTTCTGCCACTCTGCAACCCTTTGCCTGTGATGGAAGCTTCCGTGACTCCACTTTGCTGGAATCTTGTGAGTGCTTCGGTGATCCGGCCCAGGACATGATCTGGGAGGCTGGGCCTCCTGGAAGATTCCTCTCAACATTCAAGTCCTAGAGTCCTGGGATGTCTCGCCTGGGATATGCAGAATTGCGACATATTGCATAAACCATTTGATATCCTGCTCTTCACCTGAATGTTATAGTAACTGCTTTAGTTGCCGATCTTGTAAAGCTCAATGTCTTCATTTGTAAAATGGAAATAATACTAATAATGCTACAAATAATACCTATTTTTGAGGCTTATTATGGGGGCTAAATGAGATAATGCATGTAAAGCTTTTATGCCACTGTGTGCTATATACTAAGTGTTCAGCAAAAATTATTATTATAATAAAATACTTTAAAATCATAAGTGGCTGTGGAGAAGTCTATTGAGCGAATATATCATTATTCTTGCAACTCTTCCTTTGTTGAACCCACAGGTAATTTTTTTTGTTTTTTGAATAAGCAGGTAGAAAATTTATTAAGAACTCATTTGAGAGGACATGCAGGCACTCTTGCAAGAAAAGAGAGGCGAGAGGTGCCATGGGTAATTTTTAAGAACCTAGGTATTTTAATTCTATGTGTTTTTAGGCACCATACCCTATCACCTTCTAGAAATGCAGAACATCAGGGTGGGTCACTGGAGGCCCTGTGCTTGTGGTGATAACCACAGCCCCCATAACGAAGGGAGGGTTGCCCTGGGCCGCCAGCCGCTGCGGGGCTGGGAGACTGGCTGGTTCTGGGCGGGAGGGGAGCGAGCTCACAAATGCCCCCTGGCAATGGGGTGGGGCGAGTTCAACCAAGCGGGCGTCCCAGCCCTTGCAAAGTGTAGGTGCTGGACGGTGGGAGAGGCTGGGTGACGCTGACCCGGGGGAGAGGGGAGTGTAGGCATCCTGGAGAAGGTGAAGAGGGAAACCCTTAGGATTATGTCTGACTTCATGCTCCCCTGCAGCCGGGGCTGAGACAAAGGGGTCCCAGGAGCCAGGTGTGAGATAGTGGGGAGACTGGGAAGTGGAGGAAGCCGATAGAGGGGTGTTACTGGGCTGAGACCTGCGGGGACACTGAGGAGCCATAGGAATATGCCACAGAATTGTCCCTCCAAAGGACAGGAGCCTGGGGCACTGCTCCACCTGCTGTCGGTGGTTGCTGGGGTAAAACACCTCTGCGATTCCAGGCTGCCCTGTGCGTGGAGACCCAACTGAGTGAGTGCCTGTAAACCTGGGAAAATGCCCTGAAACAAACATGGAGGGACGGACCTAGATGCAGCATCCGGTGCTTGAGGACCAGACACAGCTGCCAGCGAAGCTGGGGTCTCGGGGAAACTGGTGAGGGTGAAGGATTCGCTTCAGAAGCAAAGACGACACAGTGCTTTGCACTGAGTGCCTTTGCCCTGCAATATCGAATTCCCCTGAAGGCAGAAAGTTTCCCCTTATGTCTACCTTGAGTCTCTCTTGCTGCATTTTATTGCATGTTCCTTTTGTGTGTTCCTAAAAGGAGATGCTGGCCATGGGCAGAGGGAAATGCTAGAAATGCTACAGATTCTTGGCAGCCTGACCTCGCCAGGTTCCCTTTGGGCCACCCTCAGACGGCCCCTGCCTGCTGCCTAGTTCTCCTTCCCGTCCCCTCTCCCCATGCTTTCTTAATCCACTCTCACAGGCCGTGAGCGTTGGATGTGCCTGGATGACCTGCTCCACTGGCAGTCCCAATGCCAATGTCGCAGCTTTTATGACGTTAGCTGAGGGTTGGCGCTGCACCAGGCCCAGCGCCAGGTGCTCACAACCTCTCGCTGAAGTCTAGCTACTGCCTTACGCTGGGTTCTGTTAACATCCCCATTCTCCTGATGAGGAGACTGAGACTCAGAAGGGAATGTCATTTCTGGCAGGCAGCAGAACCGAGATTTGAGCCTTAACCACGTCACCAGCTCCCACCCTTGGAGCAGGTGTGCACTCACCTGTTTGTTATGTGTTGCATGCTCCGCTGCACAAGGAGCCACCTCTGGGTTTCACTAGAGGCTGTTTCTTTGGGGCCCTTTGTTTATTTGCTTGGTCTTGAGTGGGAATCACTTCTTAGCACCCAGGGAAATGATACGCAAAATCATGGTGATAGTAACTGGACCCTGAGTAACTACCATATGCTTTACACCTCATCACCTGTCCCATCCCCACTGGACAGATGAGGAAACTGAGGCTCTGGGAAGTGATGAACCCAAAGCCACCTGGGTGCTAAGTGTGAGAAACAGCAATGGAACTGGCCCTGTGTGGTGGCAAAGCCCATGAGATGCCCCACTAGTTTTATAGGGTGACACCTTAGGGTGGCCATGAAATCCTGCAACAGCGGAGAGGATGCATAGCAAGTGACGTTCAGATTATGACACACGGTTGGGCTTTTATGTTGCCAGGTTTTGTGGCCTCCCTGTATGTGCCTGGTGGTGGGAGGGAAGGAGAAATGACCACTGGACGTTGGTAACTTTGACATCAGCGCTGGGTGGCAAAGATGATTTTGGGGGCAGAGGGAAGCCTGCTCCAAGGGCCAGGGTGGATTTAGGGGACAGGGAGTTCAGGCCGTGCCGAGGGCAATGAGACCTTGTTTCCTTTACAAAGAGAAATGTAGCAGTTAGAGCACATTTGGCCCAAAGCACCACTGAGATCATCGCTTTAAGATTTGGGGAATGGAGGCCCCAAGAGAGGAGGGCAGGGTCTGAGCCCCACGGCCCTCCAGGGGCAATTCTGGCTCTGCAGCTCAGCGCCCGGGGCTGCCACCTCCCGGATCAAGTCTGCAGCTGTGACTTGAACAATGCATAGAAATTGCACCACTGGGAAACAGTGGAGCCCAGATTACAACCTCTGGGGCTTGGCTGAGAGAACACACCCTTAACCACCGTGTCGCAATACCCCCGATCCCCACGAGTGTCCCCATGCCACGACACCCCGATGCCTACCCACATCTCCATGCCACGACACTCCGACCCCATCTCTGTCCCCATGCCACAACACCCCGACACCAAGGGATTGGTGGTGGCCCGGGGGCCTCCCTCCCTCCCTCCTTCCCTTCCCACCCCAGGCTGACCCTCCCCACCACCCAGCTCCTCCTCTCTTCCTCCTGCTCTCTGACTAAGAGAACCCTGGAACCCCTCCTGCCAGCCCCCAGCCGCCCCCTCTCCTTGGGAGCCCCCAGGCCTGTGGGCGGTGGCTCCCTGGAGAAGCGCGGCCGTGGGCGGGACGAGCGGGATAATTATAATCTTGGAAGGTTTGAATCTCTGGCTGACAAGCAGGGAGGCAGCTCTTCCTGCCTGGTTTGGGAGCCGGGGCTGAGTCACAAACCGTCTCCCCCAGTCCAGCCTCCCGTGGCTTAGAGAGGCTGGGCCCGCCCTGCCCTGGCCAGACCCGGGGCCAGTTCATTCATTCAGGAAATGCTCATGGGCGCTTGCAGCATGCCAAGCACTGTGTTGAGCTTGGGGACCTGGGAGCTGGGGAGTCGTGGCTTGGGGACCCGGGTGGGGGTCAGGGTGTCATGGCATGGGGGATGCGGGTGGGGGTTGAGGTGTTGCAACACGGTGGTTTAGGGTGTGTTCTCTCAGCCATCCTCCAGAGGTTGCAATCTGGGCTCCACTGTTTCCCAGTAGTGCAACTTCTATGCCTTGTTCAAGCTCTCAGGGCCTCAGCTTCCTCATCTGAGAAACGGGTATTATAAGTATCTCCTTTGTAAGGAGTAATTGAGAAAGCATGTATAAACATAAACCACTAAGCAGAGCACCTGAGGAGCGTTAAAGTCATACTGAATGTTAATTGTTGCTGCCGTTATTATTTTTATTTTTATTAAAGAGATGAATAACGTATAGTCCCTGATCTGGAAAGGCTTAAGGTCTGGAGTAGGGATGGCAGTAAAGGTTTCATCTCACATGTCAAACCCGACAATTGATAGTGGCCCCCCCAGAGTACTGTGTTAAGAAAGATTCTGAGGCTCAGTCCCGACCAATCAGGAGAAATGTCTGTGGTTGGTTCTAGGGGAAGGAGGGGTAGTGTATATGCCTGTACCTGCTCTCTCTGTTAATGAGTGGGTCCTGGAACAGATAAGTGGGTGAGGGTTGGGGGTGGATTTAGAGGAATCTAGAGTCAGACTGTATCAGGTATTTCAGGCAAATGTTAGAGGCGTGAGGGCTGTCTGAGAGCTGTTCCTGTGCAAGTAACTCTGATCATCTAAGATATATGCATTGTCCCTGTTCAAGAGTGGTAGGAGCTTTTTTTTTTGGCAAAAGATAAAGCTTTGGGTCCTGGCTCTGGCACTCACAGGCTATGTGGCTTGGGGCAGGAACTGGATGTACCTTAGGTGTCAGCTTCTCTATCTGGAAAATGGGGATAATCCCAGCACCCTGCTGCCCAGGATTTTGGTGTGGATTAAATGAGCTGATTCATGTTAAGGGTTTAGAGCAGGGCCTGCCACATAGTAAGCAAGCAAATACTGGTAGTTAGCCGTTGATATTTTATCTGCTCTAAAGACCTGGGTTGTGGGTGGGGTGGTTCTTTCCTTTGAAATCCGTTACCCGTCAAATTATTCTACTCTGTGTGAAAGCTGGAAAAAAATCGAAGATGAGATGTAACAATCAAATTGTTCAAAATTATGGGATTAGTTGGAAAAAGCTTGCCACTTCTAGCAATTAGTGAATTGCTCAAATAAATTTTGGAAAGATATAAAACATTAGGTAAAATATGATTCCATTCTTATGAAAAATATTACTAGTTCATATATGACCTGAAGAAAGGTTTGGAAACTTGTACACCAGGAAGTTAACAATGGTTGTCCCTAAGTAGGTGGAGTGTGGGTGACCCCATTCTGGTGGCAGCCAATTCCGGTTAATTAAGCAGAACATGAGTTTGGTCAAAGGATGCTGGGCAGCCTGCATCCATCGGCAAAGGTCTAAACGTTCAGGAGCCTTATCTGAACTTGTCAGGTGAGGTCCACTGTTTTGGTTTACTAGAGTTACCGTTATGCAGCTACCCTCATGAGATTGCATTAAAGAATATGGCTTTTTGGAGGCCATAATATATCCAAACTGGCACATTCCCTGCCAGCAAGCCCCAGATGCTACAGCTTGCCCAGGGTCCTATGTATACCAGGAACTTGACCTTGCCACCAACACTATTCCTCTTTGTAATTGAGAGAGGTCCAAGAAAAACAGCTTTTACTATGAAATGGTCAGTAGCCTTGAAGGAGACTTTTCTTCAAGTCTGAGTTCTGTCTTCCAATCCACAGAGCCCCAGGTGGGTGGCTCTTCAATCCGCTTGATCTTGGCCCATACTCCGTGGTGGGCAGTTCTTCTGGGTGAGTTCCTCAGGCTTCCAGGGTCACCAAGTCTCTTCATGGTCATTAGGGAACAATGTCCCCCAGCCCTTGCTAACCACTTTGGGCCTTTTCCTCTCTCTTTGGCTTCCAGTATAGATGTCTGCTTTTCAGACCAGCCAGTATCAAGATGGTCAGGCCCTCTCTCTTTATCTAGCACTGTTTAGTATGAAAGAATTGGGGTGGGGGGAGGGTTTTATGGGGGAGTGATCCCCTTGGGGTCAGGATGGATCTGGAAGGCTTCTCGGAGGAGGAAGCTTCTGAGATGGACCTTAAAGGATACAAAGGACCCTCACGGACAGGGATGTGGTGGAGGAGAGAGAGGGCACTGCGGTAGACAAGATGGGAGCAGGTGATGTGGGAAAAAATGATTCTGTCAAAAACAACTTGGTTGGCGCATCGCTGATCCCGTTCCCTGTTCTATCGATAGCGCCCTAGCAAAGTGCCTGGTGCTCAGTTGGCATTTAATAAATATCAGAACAAAGTAAGGAACTGATGCAGATCCAGGCTTGGTGGAGCAGGGGGTTGGTGGTTTGGGGGTCGGAATCTAAAATCCAGCTCATAGCCAGTATTTACATTCCCAAGACAGGCCCCCAATGACTTTAGACAACACAGGGGCCAGCCCCCTGCAGCAGGGGGAAGGGAAGGAAGGATAAATCCCTTCTCCTGCTCTGAGGTCCTGTGAGAGCCCCCCCACACCCCCCACCCCAGCCAGCCCTTGCCTCTTTAACAGCCTTTCCGGCCTCCTCTCTCTTCCAGGTTGACCTTGCTCTGTCATTCGTTTTGAGCAACTCCGAGAAAGAAAAGCTCAGCCCCTGACAGCCGGGAGCTGGCCTGGCCCCTGTGGCTGGGCCTTGACATTCTCTTGTAAAGCAGAAACAACTTCGTGATACCCACATCGGACAAGGCCTCCCCCCGGACCCTGAATCTTGCCTGAATACATACAAAAGCACGAACCTTGTCCAAACCACACAAACGACCCCATCCTTGCTGAGATGAGTGAACACTGCTCTGTGACCAAGGACCACTGTAGCCTCATTTCTCTTCTTCCTGGGTAACATTTACTAAGATACCCAATTGCAGAGTTACCCCTGCTTCCTGAGAGCAGTCGATCCAGAGCAGCACCCCGCTTCCTTCAGCCCTCCCCCAAATCACCTAACGTGAGCCCAAGTCCTGTAATGACTCCTTTTTAGTACCTTCTTACCGAGATGCCCCACAGTTCCCCATGGTGCCTTCTCCTCACTGCAGGCAGTCAACAAACCCAACTTTCTTTAACTAAGGGTGTGTCCTGGGGGTCTTTGGCTGGAGGCATCTGCACTTCCACCCTTCGCAACCCAAATCTTCCTGCCTCTGGGGCTGTTACCCTGGAAAGCCTTTTCCCTCCTCCTTCACCTAGACATCTCCTTCTCATCCTCCAACAGCCTTAATAGTGGCTGTTGGGTTTTGAACCCTTCTGATGCTCAGGCGCTGTTCTTCGTGTTGATTACTTACATCATGATGCATATTATTATTCCCATTTTACAGCATTTGATTAAGTAATTGAGGCCCAGAGAGGTTAGGCAACTTGCTCAAGGCCACAGAGATTCCAGGTAGCATGTTTTTAACCATTACGCAGATGATTCTCATGTTCTAGCGCATTTAAGAATCGCCAGGCATCTTGTTAAAAATGCCAAGTCCTGGGGCCTGGCCATAGAGATTTGGATTGCTCAAGTATATTAGTTTCTATGGCTGTGTAACAAATCACCACAAATTCAGTAGCTTAAAACCACACGTTTATTATCCGGCTGTCTCTGTGGGGCAGGTACCTGGGCACGACTTAGCGGGGTGCTCCACTCGGGGTCTCACCAGGAGGCCACCAGGGGGTCTGAGCGGCGCTCTTATCTGGAGGCTCAACTGGGGAAGGGTCTTCTTTCAAGCTCATTCAGGTGTTGGCAGAATTCCTTTCCTTGAGGCTATTGGACTGAGGGCTCTGGAGGCTGCCCATGGGTCCTACAGGCTGCCCGTAGCTCCCTGCCACGTGGCCTCCTCCATAGACAGTTCACAACACAGCTGTTTGCTTCTTCAAGGCCAGCAGGAGAGTCTCTCTGAGACTACCAGAACAGAGTCTCACATAAGGAAAAGGACATCCCATCGCTTTACCATGTTCTATTGGTTAGAAGCAAGTCACAGCTCCTGGTTACACTAATGGCAGGCAATTATATGGGACTTAACAGCAGGGAGTGGAGATCATGGGGCCATCTGAGAATTCTGCCTACAATAGCAGGTCTGGAGAAGGCCTGGCAATTTTCATTTTAACAAGTCCACCCTACACAAGCGCTTTAGGTGGAAGGTGAGGCCCTATCTAAGAGAATGGTGCAATGTGCTGGAAAGTATGTGAGCTCCGCCTGGGCCCAAGCCCCTTCCTGTGGGACTTTGGGTAAGCTATTTATGCTTTAAAAGCTCCATTTAAAAAAATAAAAGTGATCATCCCCATAATAGACTTCATAGGACTGTCTGGAGATTAAACGAGTTAATACCTATAGACCTACTCATGGCAGAGTAAGCAATGAATAAAAATTAGGTTATCATCCTGTGTGGAATACTTCCTCCCAGCTGAAGCTGGAAGGAAAGTTTTCCAGACCCTTCCCATCTGGTCCTCCCTGGCTGGTTCTGGTGCGCTGCTTGGAACTCCCCAGCCCCCATGCTCCCTTCCATCACAGCCCTTATCTAGTTACTGTGTTTCCCCCATGGAACTGAGATCACATTAAGGCAAGATATGCTATCAGTTGTGATAAGTGAGGTTTTGCTGCAGAACCAAATGACCCCCAAAGCTCAGTGGCCTCCAACAGCAAACGTTTCTTCCTTTCTCGCATGGCATGTCCACTTGGGCTTGTGGTGGCCGTGTTCCATGTCACATTGCTCTGGGAGCTGGCAGACAGAAGAGCCTCCATCCAGAACATTGTTGATCTCACGGCAGAGGGAAAGGAGAGAGAATGGATAACATGCCGGCTCTTAAATCTTACTAGGAAGTGACCTGTGTTGGTTCCATCCACATATTAGTAACCGAAACATGGCCATTTCTGAGTTCGATAGGGTGAGCATGTAAAATCTGCTTGCAGGAAGTTATTCAGAATATTTGGCCAACAGTGTTACAATCCATCCTGGGGACTTTATAAAATTCATTTCAGGACCAGCAACATGACACCACAAAAAAAATAATAATAGCAAAATGCCAGGAGCTGTTCTGAGCTCTTTGCATCAGTTAACCCATTTAATCCTCATAACAACGCTGTGAGGAAGGGACTATTTTTATCCCCTTTTTACAGATGGGGAAACTGAGGCACTAAGTGATGACATCCCATTGCCCAGGATTGCAGAGCGAGGTGGAGCCTCCAGGGCCAGGGTGGGCTGAGGGCAGTGTGGCTGTGATGAGGATGAAGTGGGGATCAGGAAGGAGCGGGGTGCAAAGTTCTGGGATCCAGCCGGGATGGCTGCTCTCCTCCTGGGGTGCCTCTTGGTAACCTTGTCCTTAGCACCGGGCTCCACAGGGCCCCATCTCTTCTGGTAGCTCTTATTCATCTCCCCAGCTGACAATCCCATGCTGAGAGCCTGCCGAATACCATAAAAATGTCAATTAAGTTGATTTAAAAATGCTCCAGTCTCATTAACAACAAACTCTTATCTCCGGTGCAGGCAGGCAGGACTAAGAATAAATAATATGAATATTAAAAGGGTTCTGGTGTCATTAATTATCAGTAATAAATTATCCTCCACCCCTACCTTTTCTGTGGCTGCCAAGGATCCCTTTTTCCATGAGTGGGAAGAGTCATTACCAGAGGCCTGCGAGCTGGCTTTGTTGTCTGCTGTGGAAAAGGGTTGCAGGCATTGTCGTCTCAGACCCCGGAAATCACCACCACTCTGGAGGCCTCTGGTCTGATAATTTTAACTCAGTTCTGCAGCAGTCCACACTTACAGTGTGGGCCCCCACCCAGCTCAGTACCTGGCCCAGGGCAGGTGCCCTATTCGTGTTTGTTGAATGACTAAATGAATGAAAACAAAAGCATGAGTTTGCCTTTGAACTTCACTGCTCCAGTATGGGTCTGGGCTCTGCTACTTCTTAGCAGTGTGACCCTGAATAAGTCCCTTAACTCCTCGGAGTGCCGGTGTCTTCTTCTATGCAGTGGAGTTGATCATAATAGCTGCTAATTCATGGGTTGTGAAGATGAAAGAAATGATGCACTGGGCAACATAACAAGTGCTCAGTGAATATTAGCCATCTTCATCGTCATCATCATCATAATTATCTTAGTTAAATTGCAGCTCTGTGCTGGATGAACGTATGGGTTTTCTGGTTCATTCCGATATTCTGCACCATTAAAAATGATGGTTGCAAAGACTTTTAATAATGAGGAAAAATGCTTATGTTATAAAATATGTTCAAAAAGAGCATACTACAGAATTCTGTGTGCCTTGCAACTGCAGTGATGTTAAAATAGACAAAAATGGGGCAGAGATACATAAAAGCATTGTTAGTGATGTTCTGTAGGTGGTGGAGTTATTATATTTTCTTTACTATATTTTCAGTAGCTTTTGCTTTTTTACAATAAACATGCTTTGTTTATTATGAAAAGTTGCCAATATACACAAAGTAGAGAGACTAATATTATCAGCACCCATAAACCATCCCTTAGATTTGCTATTTGTTAACATTTTGCATTTTGCCGTATTTGCTTTGTCTTTTTTTTGGGGGTGTGTGTGAAATATTTTAAAGATACTGACATCATGGCATTTTATCTTTAAACATTTCAGTATATATCTCTAAAAGATGAGAATATTTTCCTACTTAACCATAATAGCATGATGACAACTGAAAAAATTAAAAATAATTCCTTAATGTTATTGAATATGTAGTCCACGTTAAATTTCCTCAATTGTCCTCTAAAATGTCTTCTTTACAGCTGGCTTCTTTACACTGGGACCCAATCAAGGATCATGCCTTGGTTATCATATCTCCTAACTGTCTTTATTTTTTTATTTTTTTTTAAATCTTCATTTTATTGAGATATATTCACATACCACGCAGTCATACAAAACAAATCGTACTTTCGATTGTTCACAGTACCATTACACAGTTGTACATTCATCACCCAAATCAATCCCTGACACCTTCATTAGCACACACACAAAAATAACAAGAATAATAATTAGAGTGAAAAAGAGCAATTGAAGTAAAAAAGAACACTGGGTACCTTTGTCTGTTTGTTTCCTTCTCCTATTTTTCTACTCATCCATCCATAAACTAGACAAAGTGGAGTGTGGTCCTTATGGCCCCCCCAATCCCATTGTCACCCCTCATAAGCTACATTTTTATACAACTGTCTTCGAGATTCATGGGTTCTGGGTTGTAGTTTGATAGTTTCAGGTATCCACCACCAGCTACCCCAATTCTTCAGAACCTAAAAAGGGTTGTCTAAATTGTGCGTAAGAGTGCCCACCAGAGTGACCTCTCAGCTCCTTTTGGAATCTCTCTGCCACTGAAGCTTATTTCATTTCCTTTCACATCCCCCTTTTGGTCAAGAAGATGTTCTCCGTCCCACGATGCCAGGTCTACATTCCTCCCTGGGAGTCATATTCCACGTTGCCAGGGAGATTCACTCCCCTGGGTGTCTGATCCCACGTAGGGGGGAAGGCAGTGATTTCACCTTTCAAGTTGGCTTAGCCAGAGAGAGAGGGCCACATCTGAGCAACAAAGAGGCACTCGGGAGAAGGCTCTTAGGCACAATTATAGGGAGGCCTAGCCTCTCCTTTGCAGCAACCGTCCTCCCAAGGGTAAAACCTATGGAAGAGGGCTCAACCCATCAAACCACCAGTCCCCTATGTCTGTGGTCATGTTAGCAACCATCGAGGTGGGGTAGGCCAATACCCCTGCATTCTCCACAGGCTCCTCAAGGGGGCACTACATCTTTTTTTCCTTGTTTTTTTTTTTTTTAACTTTCCCTTCTTTTTTAAATCAACTGTATGAAAAAAAAGTTAAAAAGAAAACAAACATACAATAAAAGAACATTTCAAAGAGACCATAACAAGGGAGTAAGAAAAAGACAACTAACCTAAGATAACTGCTTAACTTCCAACATGTTCCTACTTTACCCCAAGAAAGTTTCCTAATATAGCAACATTTCTGTGAACTTGTTCCTACTATATCCATCAGAAATTAACAGACCATAGTCATTCCTGGGCATCCCCAGAACGTTAAATAGCTTATCTGTTCTTCTTGGATTATTGTTCCCCCTTCCTTAATTGCTCTCTATTGCTAGTTCCCCTACATTCGACATTATAAACCATTTGTTTTACATTTTTCAAAGTTCACATTAGTGGTAGCATATAATATTTCTCTTTTTGTGCCTGGCTTATTTCGCTCAGCATTATGTCTTCAAGGTTCATCCATGTTGTCATATGTTTCACAAGATCGTTCCTTCTTACTGCCGCGTAGTATTCCATCGTGTGTATATACCACATTTTATTTATCCACTCATCTGTTGAAGGACATTTGGGTTGTTTCCATCTCTTGGCAATTGTGAATAATGCTGCTATGAACATTGGCGTGCAGATATCTGTTCGTGTCACTGCTTTCCGATCTTCCGGGTATATACCGAGAAGTGCAATCGCTGGATCGAATGGTAACTCTATTTCTAGTTTTCTAAGGAACTGCCAGACTGACTTCCAGAGTGGCTGAACCATTATACAGTCCCACCAACAATGAATAAGAGTTCCAATTTCTCCACATCCCCTCCAGCATTTGTAGTTTCCTGTTTGTTTAATGGCAGCCATTCTAATCGGTGTTAGGTGGTATCTCATTGTGGTCTTAATTTGCATCTCTAATAGCTAGTGAAGCTGAACATTTTTTCATGTGTTTCTTGGCCATTTGTATTTCCTCTTCAGAGAACTGTCTTTTCATATCTTTTGCCCATTTTATAATTGGGCTGTCTGTACTATTGTCATTGAGTTGTAGGATTTCTTTATATATGCAAGATATCAGTCTTTTGTCAGATACATGGTTTCCAAAAATTTTTTCCCATTGAGTTGGCTGCCTCTTTACCTTTTTGAGAAATTCCTTTGAGGTGCAGAAACTTCTAAGCTTGAGGAGTTCCCATTTATCTATTTTCTCTTTTGTTGCTTGTGCTTTGGGTGTAAAGTCTAGGAAGTGGCCGCCTAATACAAGGTCTTGAAGATGTTTTCCTACATTATCTTCTAGGAGTTTTATGGTACTTTCTTTTATATTGAGATCTTTGGTCCATTTTGAGTTAATTTTTGTGTAGGGGTTGAGGTAGGGGTCCTCTTCATTCTTTTGGATATGGATATCCAACTCTCCCAGCCCCATTTGTTGAAAAGACCATTATGACTCAGTTCAGTGACTTTGGGGGCCTTATCAAAGATCAGTCGGCCATAGATCTGAGGGTCTATCTCTGAATTCTCAATTCGATTCCATTGATCTATATGTCTATCTTTGTGCCAGTACCATGCTGTTTTGGCAACTGTGGCTTTATAATAAGCTTCAAAGTCAGGGAGTGTAAGTCCTCCCACTTCGTTTTTCTTTTTTAGAGTGTCTTTAGCAATTCGAGGCATCTTCCCTTTCCAAATAAATCTGATAACTAGCTTTTCCAAGTCTGCAAAGTAGGTTGTTGGAATTTTGATTGGGATTGCATTGAATCTGTAGATGAGTTTGGGTAGAATTGACATCTTAATGACATTTAGCCTTCCTATCCATGAACATGGAATATTTTTCCATCTTTTAAGGTCCCCTTCTATTTCTTTTAGTAGAGTTATATAGTTTTTTTTGTATAGGTCTTTTACATCTTTGGTTAAGTTTATTCCTAGGTACTTGATTTTTTTAGTTGCTATTGAAAATGGTATCTTTTTCTTGAGTGTCTCTTCAGTTTGTTCATTTCTAGCATATAGAAACATTACTGAATTATGTGCATTAACCTTGTATCCCGCTACTTTGCTACATTTGTTTATTAGCTCTAGTAGCTGTATCGTCGATTTCTCAGGGTTTTCTAGATATAAGATCATATCATCTGCAAACAATGACAGTTTTACTTCTTCTTTTCCAATTTGGATGCCTTTAATTTCTTTGTCTTGCCGCATTGCCCTGGCTAGCACTTCCAGCACAATGTTGAATAACAGTGGTGACAGCGGGCATCCTTGTCTTGTTCCTGATCTTAGAGGGAAGGCTTTCAGTCTCTCACCATTGAGTACTATGCTGGCTGTGGGTTTTTCATATATGCTCTTTATCATGTTGAGGAAGTTTCCTTCAATTCCTACCTTTTGAAGTGTTTTTATCAAAAAGGGATGTTGGATTTTGTCAAATGCTTTTTCAGCATCTATTGAGATGATCAATTGATTTTTCCCTTTTGACTTGTTAATGTGTTGTAATACATTGATTGATTTTCTTATGTTGAACCATCCTTGCATGCCTGGAATGAACCCCACTTGGTCATGGTGTATGATTTTTTTAATGTGTCTTTGGATTTGATTTGCAAGTATTTTGTTGAGGATTTTTGCATCTATATTCATTAGGGAGATTGGCCGGTAGTTTTCCTTTTTTGTAGCATCTTTGCCTGGTTTTGGTATTAGATTGATGTTAGCTTCATAAAATGAGTTAGGTAGTGTTCCATTTTCTTCAATGTTTTGAGAGAGTTTGAGTAAGATTGGTGTCAGTTCTTTCTGGAAAGTTTGATAGAATTCCCCTGTGAAGCCATCTGGCCCTGGGCATTTATTTGTGGGAAGCTTTTTGATGACTGATTGGATCTCTTTGCTTGTGATGGGTTGGTTGAGGTCTTCTATTTCTTCTCTGGTCAGTCTAGGTTGTTCATATGTTTCCAGGAAATTGTCCATTTCTTCTACATTATCCAGTTTGTTGCCATACAGTTGTTCATAATATCCTCTTATAATTTTTTTAATGTCTTCAGGATCTGCAGTTATGTCACCTTTTTCATTCATTATTTTGTTTATATGGGTCTTCTCTCTTGTTGATTTTGTCAGTCTAGCTAGGGGCTTGTCAATCTTGTTGATCTTCTCAAAGAACCAACTTTTGGTGATATTTATTCTCTCTATTGTTTTTTTGTTCTGTATGTCATTTATTTCTGCTTTAATGCTTGTTATTTCTTTTCTTCTACTTGGTTTAGGATTGGTTTGCTGTTCATTTTCTAGTTTCTTCAGTTGATCCATTAGTTCTTTGATTTTGGCTCTTTCTTCCTTTTTAATATATGCGTTGAGTGCTATAAATTTCCCCCTTAGCACTGCTTTTGCTGCATCCCATAGGTTTTGGTATGTTGTGTTCTCATTTTCATTCGTCTCTATATATTTAGCAATTTCTCTTGCTATTTCTTCTTTAACCCACTGATTGTTTAGGAGTGTGTTGTTTAACCTCCAGGTATTTGTGAATTTTCTAAGTCTCTGATGGTTATTGACTTCTAATTGCATTCCATTGTAGTCAGAGAATGTGCTTTGAATAATTTCAGTCTTTTTAAATTTATTGAGGCTTGTTTTATGTCCCAGCATATGATCTATTCTGGAGAAAGTTCCATGAGCACTAGAAAAGTATGTGTATCCTGGTGATTTGGAATGTAATGTCCTGTATATGTCTGTTAAATCTAATTCATTTATCAGATTGTTTAGGTTTTCAATTTCCTTATTGGTCTTCTGTCTGGTTGATCTATCTATAGGAGAGAGTGATGTGTTGAAGTCTCCCACAATTATTGTGGAAACATCAATTGCTTCCTTTAGTTTTGCCAGTGTTTCTCTCATGTATTTTGTGGCACCTTGATTGGGTGCATAGACATTTATGATTGTTATTTCTTTTATTAGTATGTAGTGGCCTTCTTTGTCTCTCAAAACATCCCTGCATTTGAAGTCTATTTTATCTGAGATTAATATTGCTACACCTGCTTTCTTTTGGCTATAGCTTGCATGAAATATTTTTTCCATCCTTTCACTTTCAGTTTCTTTGTGTCCCTGTGTCTAAGATGAGTCTCTTCTATGCAACATATTGATGGTTCATTTTTTTTGATCCATTCTGCGAATCTATATCTTTTAATTGGGGAGTTTAATCCATTTACATTCAACGTTATAACCGTGAAGGCATTTCTTGAATCAGCCATCTTATCCTTTGGTTTATTTTTGTCATGTTTTTCCCCTCTCTCTATTAATATCCTTTATTGTCGGGATTTGCATATGAGCCTCAGGACCTGAGCTCTGCCCTTCCCCTTTCTATGTTCACCAGAACTCCAAAAATCCTCCGCTTTTATTTTGGAGTTTTTCGTATTGTTTTTTTTCTATGCCTGTCTCCTCTCTGCTGGGCTGGCTGCTCTCAGATTCTCTGGTGTCTGGTGTCAGTCTATCTATGGTTGGAGTCTGGATCAGTAGAATGAGTTTCTGATAAGGGCTGCCACTGCAGTTCTCCCTTCTCCTTCCCGGAGCTGACAGCCCCTCCTCCCACGGGACTGAGCCTGGCAGGGAGGGGTGTGGGTCCCCTGGCCACAAAAACTTACAGATTTCGCTGATCTCAGCAGTTCCACATTTTCGTGAGTGTTGTATGAAGTATGCCCAAAGTCAGATTGCTCTGTGGTGTCCAATCCACGCAGTTCCTGGCTTTCTACCTACTTTCCTGGAGGAATAACTAAAACATACAGCTCACCAGTCCACCATCTTGCCCCGCCTCCTCCCTAACTGTCTTTAAATGTAGAACAACATCCTCCTACTACCCTTTGTCCATCTCATTGGCTTGTTGAAAAGACCAGGCCAAGTGTCTCAATTCCTGCATTTTCCTTTTTCTGTGTGGTTGCATTGCTTTTCTGGAGATATGCATGTATATATATATATATAGGCATAAAAGCTGCCATTTTACCCATTCTCAAGTGTACAATTGAGTGGCACTAAACACATTTACAACGTTGTGCCTCCATAAACATCATCTATTGCCGAAACTTTTCATCACTCAAAACAGAGACTCTGTACCCACGAAGCAATAACCCCCCCTCCTCCTCCCAGCCCCTCGTGACTTTTAATTTACTTTCTGTCTCTATGAATTTGCTTGCTCTAGATAGTTCACATAAGCAGAATCATATAATATTTGTCTTTTTGAGTCTGGCTTATTTTACTCAGCATTGTCTTCAAGGTCCATCCATACTGTGGCATGTGTCAGAACCTCTGTCCCTTTTTATGGCTGAATAATATTCCATTACAGGGAGAGACCACATTTTGTTTCCCCACTCCTCTGCTGATGGCTGCTTGGGTTGATTCCATTTTTTGGCTATGCATTGCCCTTATAATGTGAAAACAATGTGATAAAGATACCCCCCTCTATAGTTCTCAGCCACTCTCCCCATTGTATAAGCAACAATAACCACACTGTTATTAGCACTAGGTTTGCACTGATTTAGGTTTCACAATAAACCCATGACGTAAGTGCTCTTCTTATCAATCCCAGTTTATAGATGATGAAATGGAGGCACAGAAGTAGAATAACGTGCCAAGGCCATATGGCAGATCAGCTCTAGCTGGCCCTCTTAGGCCCATACCATATTCCAAGAGCTGAAGGCGATGCTGCAAACCAAGAAGAGAGGTAGGGACACCATCCCAGCCAATGGGGATTGAATAATGTCTCCTCAAGAGACATGCTCAAGTCCCAGCCTGTGGTCCTGTGGATTTGTCAGTAGGAACTTTGAAGTCGTTATTCATTAAGGCGTGGCCACACCAAATGAGCCAATATGGCTCAAGTCCTTATGGGCAGAGGAAATGGGACTTGGAAGTAGAAGAAATCAAAGGAGGGGCTAGGACGAGACAGACCTGTGATGGAGGGTTGCTGGAAAGCCAGCCCAGAATGCTACAGACTGGAGAAAGCACAGCCTTGATAACACCTCGATTTTGGATTTGTAGATTCCAAAACTGAGAGCTAGTAAATTCCTGTTGTTGAAGCCAAGCAGTTCATGGCATTTGTCATAGCAGCCCTGGCAAACTAAGATTCCTGCCTTCCCCTGGGGCGGCTCGATGAAAGCTCAGGAGCAGAGTCTCTAAGATGCCCAGGGAGAGGTCTGGAGGGAGGGCAGGAGCACTGGCCATGGTGACTGATCTTCTCCTCCCAGAGCTCAGGGCTGGTCTGCGTTATCTTCAGGGTTTCCTCCTGTTTCCATCTCTTCCGTTTTTAGCAGGCTGGAAGGGCCTAAAGAAGGTTGTTCCTTTCTCTTGCTGGGCTTGAGCGTCCCTGGGACTGCTATTTATAGGCATGGAGACATCAGATCCAGAAAGCAGCCCTCAAGGGAGGGCCCCTGGTGTTTCCATAGCTCCCAGGATGGGGAACACATGTGCTTCAGCAACTGCTGCATCCTTGGGTCTTCATTTGTGAGCATTTTGGAAAAACCAGGCAGAGTACACAGTGGGGAAGAACGCTGGAAGAGGAGGTCAGGCCTCTGGGTCCTTAGCTAGCTTTGCCTCTGCCGTGGACAGGTTGTGTGTCTTTGGCCATGGCACTTAGCATCCCAGAGCCCCAGTGTCCTCCAGGCTTAATGCTGCCAGTTCTGCTTCTGTTGCTGGATTGCTATGAGGATTAGATGAGGGCAAGAGAGGGAGCATGTTGAAAAGCAATGAAGGAGATATGAGAGCTCCCCGTTACGGTGTGGGTTGCAAACCAGATCTGCGGACTGGCTAGGTAACTAGCGCATGGTTCCTGGCGGGCGGGGTGGGGGTGGGGGCTGCTATGTTCTAACATAACCCCACCCCAAGACAAGGGTTGATCTGCCAAGGAGTCGGCACCTGACCCAGGCTGGGCCAATGAATGCCTGCCCTGGGATCTCTGGACTTGATCAATCATTCTCTCTTTTGGTTTGGACCCAAGCTCTGAAACTCAGGAGCTGTTGACATGAATGCTTCCTGCCTATAGAGAAAGACAGTTTGGTGAGGGAGGGAGAGAGAGACACATGAGAGATTTTGTTCTTGTTGTTCCTGGGATCCGGGTGCATCCCTGGGATTTGATGGTTGACCCATCTTTGGTGTCAAACTGACACCAAAGTAGCAGGGCTACTGCATCAGGTCGCAAGGTGCCGACACCCTTGCTGAGAAGCCCAAAGAACACCTCTGGAAGACATGAGCAGTTCGTACAGTCATGGATTTTGAAGAAGCACACACACTGGAGATACAATCTACGGTGGCAGCGGCTGGATCCAGGCAGGTCTCCACTATCCAAGTGGGGACGTGCAGCAGGTATATAGATAGAGAACAAAGAAGGCGTCCTGCCAGGGACATAATAAATCACAGGACATGGGAGGTATTTCGGTGGAATGTGCAAAGCCTTTAGCATACTTTCTTATGGTCTTTGGGCAGAGATCCTTACTGGTGTGGCCCCAAGACTGAGTTTTGACCGGTGTTGCCAGCTCTGCACTGCTTGTGCTCTGTGCACCCAGAGCTCCCCATTCATAGAAGATCAACCATGGGTTATGTTTTCCTTCGTTCAGACAAGTCATAACAAGCAGGGGGAGCAAGGTCTGCACAAATGGAACTAGTTTCCCTACATTTGTCTTCTCTGAGCTGATCGTTTCTCTTTTTTTTGCTTAAGCTCTTTTGAGATATTTTTCTTCCACTTACTGCTAAAAGTGTATTTGTTATACTGGACGATAGGACCTTCTCAGCATCCACAGAAGGAGAAAGTAAAAGTTCACCAGGAGCTTAGGCATCATCTCCTAGCTCTTCTGCTTTGTTTTCCAATGGAAGATCCAGCACTGTGAACTGTGACCAGTTAGTGGCAAAACCAAGACAGGAATCAGGGCTCCTGGCTCCTGTCCCAGGGCCTTCCCTCCTTCTCCAATCTGCTTGTTTTATGTCTTGGCAGCATAAAATCATGACACTTGCTAAAAACAGTAACTATTCCTATTTATTAACTACCTACTGAACGCCTCCCTGTGCTAGTTGATTTCAATGCATTATCCGAATAACAACCCATTGAGGAAGGTATGTTTATTCTCCTTTTGCATAATAGAAAACTGAAGTTCAGAAAGGTTAAGCAACTTGCCCAAAGTCACACAGCTAGTAAGTCACAAAGCCAGGATTCAAACTCAGGTGGTCTGGTCTTTGAGTGCTCATGTTTAGTCCTGCTGCTCGACCCTGCCTTTGGTTTCCAAGAGTGACAGTGGCCCCAAACTCCTCTGAGGCAGTACTTTGTTGAATCTCAGTGAGACTTAGCAGTCCCAAGAGATCCAACATTTCCTGCATCTTGTGGCTACTGGCATGGGAGTCTTGTTCCCAGACTTGGGTTATTTACTCAAGAATTTGCAGGGCTGCTTCTTGCTTGGGTAGCAGATACCTCTGAAAATAGGAATGGAAAATTGGCTTTGCTGATCCAGAAGTGGGGAGAGCTCCAGGCTCTCTTGGGAAAGCTGTTGGGGCAAACATATGTGAGTTTGGGCTGGGCTCATCAACCCAAAGAAGAGGCAAGGATTCTTGAAGTATCCCTGCAAGCTGGCATTAGTGCATAGTCTGCAACTCTGTGGACAGAGATGGTTAACACATCCCTCCCGAGTTCACAAAGGTGGCAAAAGTTTTGATTTCTGGTCGCCTGTGACAGAACCACCTGGGGAGGTATGTTAAAAAATGTAGTGTATCGGTTATCTACTGCTGCGTAACACATTACCTCAAATCTTACAGGTTTAAAACAATAGCTATTAGTTTGCCAATGAATCTGCAGTTTGGGCAGGGTCCAGCAGGAATGGCTCGTCTTTGCTGGAGTAGCTCAACTGGGAGCTGGAAGATTCACTTCTGAGATGACTCACTCACTTGGTTGCACGTTGGTGCTGCCTGTTGATGGGAATTCAGCTGGGGCTGGGGGCTGGGGGTCTTGGTTGCTCTCCGTGGAGGCCTCTCAGCTGGACACTTGGGCTTCCTCCTGTCATGGTGGCTGGGTTCCATGAGTGAATGTCCCAAGAGAACAATAGAATTATATTGCAATTTTTATGATCCGGCCTCCAAAGTTATTTAGAACATTTCTGCCTTGTTATATTGGTTTAGGAAGTAAAAAAGGTCCATCTAGTTTCAAAATTCATAGACTCAACCTCTTGAGGAGGAAAGGTAAGGTTCTAGAAGAGCTTGTAGGATGGGAGATATTGTGTCCATCTTTGGAAAATACAGTCTGCCGCATGTAGATTCCCAACCCAGACCTGCAGAATCAAAATTTGTGGAGGCAGGTATCAGGAACCTGATTTTTTTTAAAATTCTCCTTCCCTACTTTATTTATTTTGAGCTTAATTACATTTGTGTGTGTGTTTTTTTTTAATTCAGTTTTTTTGAGATACATTCACACACCGCATAATCATCCATGGTACACAATCAACTGCCCTCAGCACTACCACACAGCCCTGCATTCATCACCCCAATCCACCTCTGAACATCCTCCCTATACCAGAAAGAATCATAACAAGAATAAAAAATAAAAATAAACAAGAACACCCAAATCATCCCCCTCATCCCACCCCATTCTTTATTTTTTATCCCCATTCATTTACTCATCCATCCATAAACTGAACAAAGGGAGTGTGATCCACAAGTTTCCCACAATCACACTGTCACCCCTTGCAATCCACACCGCCACACAATCGTCCCCAAGAGCCAAGGCCACTGGGCTGGAGCCTGGCAGCCCCAGGCATCCACCTCTTGTCATTCCAATACACCAAAACCCAAAAAGTGTTATCCATATAGTGCGTAAGAATGTCCACCACTGTGACCCCTTGACTCCACTTGAAATCTCTCAGCCACTGAAGCTTTATTTCATTTTATTTCAGGGAATATGCTTTTTAATCTCTGTCATAGAATATCTGTTGATCACTAAGTTTTGAGATTCCTGAAGTTGGGGTTAATGTGCATTCTCCAAAATCCAGTGCTAACTGGAAGCCAGAAAGGGGAGCCAGAAAACAGGCTTCTGTCCTGGCTGTGCTGCTTGTTTCCTGTGTGTCTTTGGGCAAGTAACTTACTATCTCTGGGCTCATTTTTCTTAGCTGTAATAATTATACACACTTCAGAGAATCATTCTGAGGATAAAATGATATAAAGCTTATAAAATGCTTAACCTGGTGCCTGGTACAGAGTTAGTGTTTAAATGGTATTATTATCACTGCTTAAGCCTTTATAAGTTTAAAATGCTACTTTATTATAACAATCATAGCTTCTATTTGTTTAGAGCCCTCTCAGTGCCAAGCCCATTATGATTTAGAATCTGCAGGTATTATTATCCACATTTCATAGAAAAGGAAACTTAGACCTTCAAAGAGGCTAAATGACCCGCCCAAGATAGCGGGAAGAACGAGGATTCAAACTGACTGTCATCTGGTTCCAAAATCCCTACTTCTTCCTCCACACACACTGCCCCTTGCTATGTAAAGTAACACAAGCGGTTTTAATTAAATCTATTACTACCTCACCTGTACAACGAGGTTTATAACATCTTACCTGCCTGAAGATTGGAACTGAGGCTTATTGTGCGTCTAACAATCAGAGCTGGCATCCACTCTTCTCGTTAAGAGTCTGGGACTGTTGCTTTCCATCGGTGGTGGTGTGAATTGCAGTTCTAAGCACTGGGGGAGGGAGAAGCTTGCATCTGTCCCCCTTCCCATTCAATAGAGCCCTGTCTATACCTGCCAGCACCCAACTTGGCCAGCAGGGACAGAATGGGATGCATGGAAAGGCTCACTGGACTGGCCTCCAGAGGCTTGAGCTCAAATCCTAGCTCAGTACCAATGGGACCTTTGGTAGATGGTAAGAACATCTCGACTCTGAGCTGCTATTTCCTGGACCGTAAATGAGGACACTGATTCCAACCTTATGGGATCGCTCTGAGGATTAGATGAGCTCAGGAAGGATGGGCACCTAGTAGAGGATTTGGCTCCTACTGAGTTGGGTGTGTCCTGCTGTGCCTGGAGGTTCTCAACCCTCTGCAGACAAACAGTTCTCTTTCCATCTGAAGAGATGGACCAGGAAAGGCAGAGTGTACTTCTGGGGGGGCTCAGGGTTTGGGGCATGGAAATGCTGGAGCCCGAGGCCTTGCCTTAGCTGGGAAGGCTCTTTCTCCGTTGGAGTTGTGGCTTTAGCCCCTCTTCAGGGAATCAGTTCCCCTTGCCCATGGCTGCCCTGACACCTGTGAGCATGCCCACCCCTCCCACCCCCCACCACGGTCACACATGAGCACACCCACCCAAGTTCTCACTGACAGCTCAGCCTTTTATTAGTTTTTTTAAAACCAAAGGTAATACATGTGCATGCCTGCAACAAATCAAGCCCAATATAGTGAGCTCTGATCTCCGCGCTCTCACCTGTCTCTCTCCGCTGTCCCTTTCTCCCCTCCTTCTCTTTCTTGTCCCCTGGCCACTTCATTTTCCTTCCTGGAGGCAACCTCTTTTACCATTTCCTTGGGTAAACTTCCAGAGATATTCTGTGGACACAGAAACATACAGGTCACTTTCTTAAGCCTATATGGTTTTTTGTTTGTTTTTTAATGAGCTTTTTTTTTGGGAATAATTTTAGCTTTATAGAAAAGTTGCAAAGAAGTACAAAGGATTCTCAAACCCCCTCCACCCAGTTTCCCCTGATGTCAGCATCTTACCTTACTGAGGTGTGTTTGTCAAAAGTAAGAAATTTTAACGTTGGTATATTGCCATTACTAAACTAAAACTGATTCACCCAGTTTTCCACCACTGCCCTTTCTGTGTTCCAGGATTCAATTCAGGATGCCACACTGCATGTAGCATTTATTCTCTTTCATAGGCAGACATCAAGCAAAGCCTTCACTCTTCTGCTAAAAACAAAACTCCAAACAACCACCACAGCCTCCACCAAACAACAGCAAACCCCACAAGCACCTCACTCAACAAGAAGGCTGTGCAGTGCAATCACGGCCTCCATTTCGAAAACTCCATTTTGTGCCATCGCTTTACCTAGTTTAGTTCTAACAACCCTTGTTTTGCCGATGAGGAAACCGAGGCTCACACAGCAGAATGACCTGTCCCTGATCGTGCAGGTGAAGCCAGGCTCTCGGCTCTGGTTCTGGCCGGGTCTCTTTGGTTCCCAGCTCTGCTTTCTTGAGCTCAAATCTTTCCTCTTCTCCCTGATGCCTGAATCCTTGGTCTCAAATCACTTTGCCTAATGAAGAGAAATGTTCTTTGTGCAATTAGGCTCTGACCGCCTCTCTGACCGCTGGACTTGGAGACAGCTTATTTCATGACTTCCCAGTAAAGATGGAGTTCTTTTTTAGGAACAGGGACTCTCGGAAGGCAGAGCCAGGAATTTTAATTGGGAGAGGGGCAGCATCGAGCAGTGGAGTGAGCACCGAGTGGGGAGCCTGGCAGCTCCTGTTTCAGTCTTGACTTGCTGTGTGACCTTGGGCAGGAACACTAATGCCAATTATCAATACTATAGCCTCGACTTACTGATCTCTTATTATGCACCAGGTGCTCTGCTAAGTCCTTCATGTGTATCACCTAATTTAATCTCAGCAATCCTGCGAGGGAGGTACAAACATCAGACCCATTTCATAGGTGAGGAAACCGAGGCATCTTGCCTATATAAGAGGAGGTGCATCCAAGAATTGGACCTGGGCAGAGGGATTCCAAAATCTGTGCTTTCCCTCTTGTGCTACCATATGGACAGATATATAAATATAATACGGACGAGGATAGTGGCTAACATTTATTGAACATTTTCAACGTAGCACACACTGTTCCGATCACTCTATGCACTAATCACATATTGCAGCCCCACAGTGGACTCTACAAAGTCGATATTCTTATTACCTCCATTTTTCAGAAGAAGAAACCGACTCCTCATTCATTCACTGAAGGGGTCGTGTTCTTCCAGTTCCATGGATGTTTTCTAAGGGCTGTCACTTTCAGAAAAGGATTGCGATCACGTGGACTCAGGTAATGGGGGCAAGTCCCTCCCTCTCCTGGAGGCCGGGCTCCCTGGGACTCGCCTGCCTGTCCTCCATCAGCCCCGGCCGGGCAGCCTGCCTCCTCCTCGGCAGAGTGGGCTACAGCTCGAGGCGCCTGGGCCCCGGTGGCTCGGCTGTGCAGGGAAGGGAGGCTGTGCCAACACATCGCCGGCCAGCTCCCCCGAGGGTGCCATCGGAGAGGCACTGAGCCGGAGAGCCCAGGCCAGCCCACAGCTGCCTCCTCTGCCCTGACAGCCACACTTTCAGAATGTTCAGCCCAGGGAAGGTGTCAGAGCTTCCAGGGGATGGCAACGGTCCAGCGGAAACTATTCTTGCTTTCGGCTCCAAAGCGCACTATCCAATGTTAATAAGGACGCTAATAACTGACATTTGTTAAACACTTACTATGTGCTGGGCACTCAGCTAAGGGTTTTCTGTGTATTGTCTCATTTCATTTACTCTTTACACACCCCTCTATTTTAACTAATATCACTATCCTCATTTTATAGATGAGGAAATGGGGGCACAGAGAGGTTAAGGGATCTGTACAGAGTCACACAGCTGGTAAGTCTCAGACCGAAATTTGGATTCTTATTTTTTAAGCCTGGCTTCTAGTCTGCTTCATTTTTTACTGAGAAGTGATTCTATCAGTCCCTGTCCCTTCCTGGTCCTTAGTTTCTTCTTCCGTGCAATGCAGGCATTGGACCACATTTTCAAATGTGTCCAGCAGATCCCAGAGTTCTCTAAATGAGCTATGATGTGGTTAGGCATGGGGTTGGGGAGGGGGTGAGGAGAAGAATGTGTGTCAGGCCTTTAACACTTTACCCCTTTTTAACCTGGGATAAAAGCTATATTCTGAACTGGGGTCATGTGTGAGTTGGGTTACCAAAGGGGTTCTGCTGCTTAAACCAACCTCAAACACTAGGAATTGCTGATCTCACATTCTTGGAGGGAAATGAGGCTCAGAGAGGTTAAGCAAGCCATCTGAAGAGGCCCAGCAAATTAGTGACTTACTTGGGTGGATAATATATTGGTTCAAAGTGCAGGTTCTGCAGTCAGAGATAGATGGATTCCAACCCTGGCTCTGCCCCATACTGGTGGTGTCCTTGAATAGGGTCAGCTCTCAGTTGCTGGGCCAGCTCTCCTTCATAGCTACTATGTGTGCTAAGCAGGGCTGTCGGTGCCCTGAATTATTTCTCTGATGGAAAACCTCAGGAGCTAGGTCATCTTCCTGTCCTCTGTTTACCCCCAACCCCAATTCCCAACCCAAAGAGCATGGGGCACCCAAATGCCTTTTGGATGTCCCAGTTATGATGCAGACACCAAGGCATATTAGTCGGGGTTTTCCAGGAAAACAGAACTGAGAGGTTCTATATATTAGGAAATTTGTAATAGGAATTGGCTCACACAACCATGGGGATTGGCAAGTTCAAATTTTATAAGGCAGTCTACAAGTTGGGAATGCTATAGTGACATCGAATTTCCCAGGAGAAGCTGTAATTTGGGAACTCTGATGAAGGTGATGATTAATTTCCCAGGAGGAGATGGCTAGCCAAAGCAGAGATGGAGATTCTTCTCTCTGACTGCTGAAATCCTCAGTTCTCTCTTTAAGGCCTACTAAAGATTGGATAAGGAGATTCTTCTCATTGCTGAAGGCAGCCCCTTTGTTGACTGTAGATGTAATCAACCATGGATGCAATCAACCAACTAATGATTTAAATACATCTATGAGATACTTCACAGTAACAATCAGGCCAGTGCTTGCTTGACCAAACCACTGGACATCATCAGCTAGCCAAGTTGAAATGCGAGACTAGCCAAGTTGACACATGAAACTAACCAAGGACTCTGCCCACTCAAGAAATAGTTTTCACTTGTCAACCTCTACTCGAATTCACATCAATTGGAGGAATCTGTATTTATGGATGGGAAAAGAACTGTTTTTGTGACAAGAGGACATGGATAAGAGACTGTCTATGACCCTAAGCTTAGTGACCTTCAGCACCTTATTTCACGTCCCTAAGGCTTCAGTGTCCTCATCTTTGAAGGGTGGCATTGGGGGTTTAATTATTCCTGAGAGCCTCCAAGCTTTGAGACAGCAGGTTGCAATGATCTCGAGTACCAGGAAATATGGGTCCTCTCCTTGGCATCCAAACACCTCCCTGGGAAGTCTTCTCCCTAAGCTTGGACTCGTGTATCAGACAGAGTCACAACTGGCCAACTCCCCCTCTTTATCTATGGGGTGAATGATGAGATTTTGAGTAATCCTGGCTTTGGGAAACGGGCCTCAAATGATCTGGCTAGAGGGCTTTCTAAACTCTGTCCTTAGGGAATAATCTGACTTAGCCACAGCTGAACTTAAAAAAACTTTAGGTGAGACCCTGGTCTCTACATGATGAGGGGCTGGACTCTGAGGGAAGAGATTTCCTCCAGGAAAGGCTTGCCATCCTCTAGGCTTGGAAACTGCCTTCTAACCCCTGGAGTAGGGGCTAATGATTTGGTGTGTGTTTTAGTTTTCTAGGCTGTTTAAAGCAAATATCATGAAAAGGTTCGGCTTGAACCACAGGAATGTATTAGCTTACAGTTTGAGGTTGAGAAAATGTCTAAATCGAGGCATCTTCAAAGCAATGCTTTCTTCCCAAAGACCGGCTGCTGGGGATCCTTGGTTTCTCTGCCACGTGGCAAGGCACACGGCCATGCCTGCTGGCCCCTCCTTTCCCTTCTGCATTTCATTGCTTTCAGCTTCTTGCTTCCATGGTTTCCTTTCTCTATTTCTCTAAGATTCATTTCATTTATAAAGGACTCTGGTAACAGGATTAAGACCCATCCTGAATGAGGACAGTCATAACTTAACCGAAATAGCCTCATCAAAAGGTCCTTCTTGTAATGGGTCCATACCCACAGGAATGGATTTAATTTAAGAACATGCCTTTCTGAGGTACATACAGCTTCAAACCACCACAGTGGGTCAGCTTCCAGAATACTCATGGAGCCCTGTGTACGAGTGGATGGGGTTACTGGCCTCTGCAGACCAGATAGCAAAAGGCTCAGGCCTGTTTCAGGCCCGAGAGAGGGCAGCCATCTCTCGCTCACTTGCTCCTGGGGCCCTCACTTGACCCAGTTCCTTCTGTCGGTGAGGCAGTGTGTTCAAGCACGTGCAGCAGTCGACACCGTCATTGCCCACCCACCCTCCTCAGCCCACCCTGGAGGCTGCTCACAGACAATGCCTGGGCATGCTGATGGTTTTCTGCATTTCCCTGTACACACTCTTACCCAGTGAAGGGCTGGATAAATCCTCCAACCTCTTTGCTACCCGGTGGGATAATTCTGAAGTCTGTTCGACACGGTCTTCCACAGGGGCCTCAGCTGGGGCCTCCGTTACCCCGGTGGCTGCTCTCCCATGAGCACCTTCTCCGTGGGCTCCCTCCCTTCCCCGGCTCACTTCCCATGCTCTCCCTTGCTTCCTGGGATGACCTCCCAAATAATCTGTGGCTCTCAGATCCTTATCTCAGGGTCTACTCTAAGACACATCCTTCTATAGCTTTCACCACTGTGCTGGGGGAGGCGGGTGGTTTTACTCCTATTTTACTGATGAGGTTTGGAAATGGAGGTCTGGAGAGCTTAATGGATACCCCAAAGCCACAGAGCAAGAAGGGGCAGCATGTAGGACCCCTGGGTCCCAGTTCACTCTTCTTCCCCCAGAAGTACACCTTGATGTCTACTCGAGTCCTGCCTGACATAAGGGAGCTCAACAAGTGAAGACCAGCAAGGAAAGAAACCTTGTGCAAATGAAGGCTCAATTCATATTGATTCTGGTGGATTCCTTTAGGAAAAGCCTTGCCCTTTCATTAGAGCTATTGATGCTTGAATGGGTCATGGGAGTAGGAAGAGTCTTTTAGATTTTGGCTAAGATATTATGCCTGGGGTCAAAACCATCAAGAAAGGTCACAGAACCACGTCAGATGTGGAAGGGAACTTTGAGGTCATCCTGGCTACTGTAAACCTTTCTTTTAGAAATGGGGGAACCTAAGATCTAAGGAAGAAAATGTTCTGAGGTTAGCAGGCTGGTAACGTGGAGATTAGGATCTGAGAGAAAGTAAAGGCTATGGAGACAGTCAGAGTCATGTGCTAAAGTCAGGAATCCACATGAACTTAACCCAACGCTGCTCTGTTGATGTGGCAAAGCACAAAACTGAACAATCCTGTGAGGCCCTATTTAAATGCTGAGGAAATAGTTCAAGAATCGACTAATGATGTCTGCCTGGCTACAGGATGGGTGAGTGGTTTGTCTGCCATTCTCTAAAGACAAGGTCAGGAAGACTGGGAACCAGGGGGAAGACAGGGTAGGAAATGCTCATGAGCTCCAACCTATAGGCAGAAATTGAGAGGGATGGTGAAGGGAGATCACTGCAACAGAACGGTGCCTAGAGGTGGTGTCTGGTCTGGTGTCAGTCACCGCAGCAACCCTAAACTACCTTTAGCTTTCTGCTTCTCCCTCAAGATTCCACCATACTGCTTTGGAATCCTGATAGCCTTGTAGGATGCAAACATTTTATTTTACACAGCTTAAATTAAAAGTACACTTTTAATTTAAGTTAATTTTTTATTTAATATTTTACACTTAAAGTAAAAATACAAGAGCCTATTAAAATTTTGCCTTTATCCTCTTTGTCTTATAGCGCTAAAGTTGATTAACCACACATGGGCCTCAGTTTCTCCAGATGCAAAAGAAAGGTGTCAAACCAGGTCAGAATTTCTCGAAAAGCATTCAAAGACACCAAAGTTCTGTAGGGTGGTAGCAGCTATTATGTAGAATAAAATGGATTTCCATGATCAATTTCATTTGGAATATTGCTGGATTAATAAAAGTTAAAGTGTTTTTTTAACTGCAGGACTTATTAGGTCCTTTAGGATAGGAATTCACCTTAAAGTGATTCAGGTATAGAGTCCCCCAAACTTACTTGAACACAGAAAGCTTTTCTTATGAGACTTGTGTTCTGCCAAACATACCAGACAGGATAGACTCCAAAGATCCTTCAGCTCCAAATGTTATAATTCTTTATCAATTTCCTTTGAGAATAGAGATAGAACAAGAAGTATACTCAATGATTGTCTCACTTTTGTTCTCTCCTGTACACATGAGATGATGGTTGGTCTTTAACTGTAACGTTTAAGTGACTCAAGTCAAGCAGTAACCATGGGGGCATTTCTTTAGTAGAGAATTTGAAGATAAATCAGTTTGATTGAAAACAGCAGAAACAATTTGTTCCTTAAGACCAGAATAGGTTATTTCATATTCTTCAATGATGCAACTGGTGCTATAACCCATTGGTAAAACAGACTGCAGAACAGCTGACTTCAGGGTTTTTTATGTCATTGCCTTTGTTGGCATAGGTGCTATACTGTGCTTCAGGGTCAGCAATGATAGGCAAGAATGGAAAGTCAGTATTATAAATCAGGAGCATCCCTTAGAATCTTCCTGACTCCTGGTACCTGGGAAGGTGACTTTATTTGGAAATAGGGTCTTTGCAGATGTAATTAGTTAAGATGAGGTCATACTGGCTTAGAGTGGTCCCTAATCCAATATTACTGGTGCTCTTATAAGAAGAGGGAAATCTGGACACACATAGACAGATGCAGAGGGAAGATGACCAGGTGAAGACAGAGGCAGAGATTGGAGTTATGTTTGCATAAACCCAGGAATGCCAAGGGTTGCTTTTAACCACCAGGGGCTAGGAATAGGCAAGGAAGGACCCTCTCCTAAAGCCTTCAGAGAGAGCATGGCTCTGCTGACACCATGATTTTGGACTTCTAGCCTCAAAACTGTGAGAGAATTTCTGCTATTTCAAGCCCCCCAGTTTATGACAATTTGTTATGAAAGCCCTAGGAAACTAATTCTGGAGTGATGGAAATATTCTATATCTTGTTTTGGAGGAAGGTCTGCAAGGATACATACAATTTTAATTTTATTGTATATAATTATACCTTGTTTAAATGAAATAGCCTCACTTCTCTGTAAGCCCCCAAACCAGAGTCCTGCACATGTGCAAAAATCCAAGAAATGATCACCCCACACAATGAGGTGTCTAACCCAGTTCAGCCCAGCTATAGCTTGAAGAAATAGAATACCTCCCTGTTCTCTGCCTTATAACACATACACTCCCATTTTCATTTACCTTGCAGAATCTCCCCCATGCTTGTCTGTCTTATAGATAAATAAAGCCCTAGGAAACTCAACATACAACAACCAGCCCAATAATAAACCCACAGATCTTAAGGGACTGTGCCCCTCTGTGGTCTCTATATCAGTAGCCACAGTCACAACCCTGGAACGAGTCCCCTCCTTTCTTGGCCGTCTTGAATGGACTTCGTGTTTACTGAACACCTGCTATGTGTTAGATCCTCTCCACTCCTTTACCCAAGCTATTTCATTGACTTTGCAAAATAACCTGAAGAAGTAGATGTTTTTCTTCTATCCCCCATTTTCCAGATTAGCAATCTACAAGAGAAGTTAAATAATGGCCCAAAGGTTGATATTAGGCTGATAAGTGTAGGGGGCAGGTTTACAATGGTGATTGCAAAACCTCTTAAAATTTAAGACTCCTTTCCTTCCAGGGCTTGAGGGGAGAAAGACAGAGAGTGTATGTTGGAAGGAGAGATACAGGTGAGTGTAAAAAGAGGCTAAGGCCTCACTTGACAATGTATTTCATGCCCAGTTGCCAGAAATCAAGCCAGGCAACGCCTACATACCAAGCAACCCCACGCTCAGTGGCTCTCCCTGCTGGTAGATTAGAAGTAGCAACCTCAGGGCAACTCTTGTTTGATGTGACTTAGAAAACAAGAAGGAAGCAAGCAGTGCTGTAGATGTCTGCTTTGAGGATTCTGGCTCCCTGAGATCAGAGAAGTGGGTTCCTGTACGGGGGTGGTAAGGCACAGGGAGAAACATTGGAGCAGACTCTGTGTGTGCGTGCCTGTATGTGTGTCTGTGTCTGTATGTGAGTCGGCGCGCCTGTGCGTGGAGGGGGGATTGCTGTACCCTGCGTGAGGCACTGGGGGAGGAGGAAGCAAGCGGTAGCAGAGATCTGAATAATTGATTTTTCAGCCGCACCAGACGCCTGAGAGCGGGCGGAGAGCGTGGTTCCAGCACCACGGACAGCAGCGCGCGCCGCCGCAGGCGCCCTCCGCCGCCCAGCCAGCCACCTATCCTGGCTCTGTGTCCTCCGTGCGCTCCGAGAGCTGGTGACCGCGCTCCGCGCCGCCGCCGAGGGACTGCGGGGTCTGCCTCGGCACGCCTCCGGAGAGGGCGACTGCGGGCGGGAGGCGCTTTCGTCCGCCGGAGCTCCAAGCTTCTTCAGCTTGCGCGGAGGCTGCACGGTCTCGCCCGCTGCGAACAAGTCCCTAAGTTGGCGTGGGGGGCGCCCCTGCCTTCCTCCTCCTCTTCTTCAGAGGCGACCGCAGCGGGAGCACGCCCAGGGAGCCCGGATTTGCCTGTTCTGTGAACCGGAGTGGCCAGGCGCTCTCTGGACTCCCACCGGGAAGTAGGCAACCGAACGCGCAGGCACCGAGCTGGCCCCGCACGACCGGGCAGGAGCGAGCTGCCTTCCCCCGCCCGCGCCTCTCTCGGCCGGGGACCGCGGGGATCCCCGGTCACACGAGCGCGCGCTCCTACACTCACTCACACACACACTCGCCCTCACATACACCGGCCAGGAGCCTGGGTTGCGGAGAGGGCGCTCGGACACGCTCAGAGGACCCGGCAGCTGCTGTCCGGACTGGGGAGACGCCGGGGGCTTAGCCGGAGCATGGGGCTCGGCAAGCGCTGAGAGTCGCGGCCGCAGCCATCAGCCCTGGAGATGACCAGGAGCGGCCACTGCTGAGAACTATGTGGAGAGAGGCTGCGGTGAGTGTTGGCGCCGGACGCGCGGCCTGGGCTGCTCCCTTGGGAAGGGGGCGGCGGGAGGCCTGAAAAGGAGGGGGCGGCAGGACCACAAGAGGGTCGCTGCGTGGGAATGATCGCACCTCCCTCGGGGATCTGGGACCGTGGGAGTCCGCGTCCTTCCCTCCCCCTCTCCTCCTGCCGGCTCATCGCAAACTCAGCCAGCGCCCCCCCGCACCTCTCCGCAGCCCCATCCCTCCTCTTTCTTCCCTACCCCCGCGCTCAAGCGGCTCCTGGCCACACAACTCCAGCAGCCGGCCACCGGGAGGTGGTTGGGGGTGAGGGTGGCGGTGCCCACTTGGCTTCCCCTGGGTGGCCCACCTGGGGCTCCCGTTTCCTGTGAGCTCCAGAACGGAGCTCCCCATATCGACCACGGGGTCTGAGGATCCGCACTGGGGGCGTCTCTGGCACTGGGCGTCATCTCTCCATCTTTGGCCGAGCCCCCAGTGCGCACGGGGAAGGGGGGCTGTGAGCGTTACAGACTGCAGCCTGCACCCCAGCCCCTTTTTCCCGCCGGTGGGCTGACCCTGCCTCTCCGTCTCTTCTCCGCCCCCGTAGAGCCCTGCTGCAGAGCCTCGGGCTGGGATAGCCGCCCCCCGTGGGGGCGATGCGGACAGCGCGGGACAGCCAGGGGAGCGCGCGGGGGCCGCAGCATGCCGGAACCCGCTAAACCCGGTGGCTGCTGAGGCGGCAGAGATGCTTGTGCGCGCAGCGCGCCCCACCGCATCCTTGACCTTCTCCGGCTACAGGTACGTCCCAGCGGGAGACCTGAGCTCCGAGAGCCGGGGAGGAGGGAGGCTCTCGGCCAGAGAGCGAGCGGGAGAGAGGATCGGCCGAGAGGGGGAGAGAGAAAGCGGGAGAGGGAGCATCGGCAGCGAGGCGCGAGAGGAGCACCAGGGGGCGCTGCGGCTCCGCGGTCCGTGATGCTCTCGCCGAGAGCGCCGAGGCCCGTGCGAGTTCGCCCCAACTTCCCCAGGCTCCGGCAGCGCCCGGCCCGTGGGGCGCGCGCCTGTGCACGCGTACCCGACGGTGCTGGTAGATGCAGGCACGCGCGGCTGTCACCTGGCGCGGTACATGTGTGTGTGCCGCTTGGGGACGTGTGCGGACTCCGGATGGCGGTGGGCACTGCTAAGGCGGCCTGCGGATGTGCGCAGAAATGCGCGCGTGCCTGTGAGCGTGTGCAGCCCACTGCCCACGTGCATCTAAGACTTGGCAGCAGGACCCGCAGTGGAAAGGCTGGGGAGGGGCCGTGCAGTCCACGTCGGGCTGAGCGCTTCTTGGGCGCCTACCTTCTCACCACGCACGTTCTTTGCCCGCTCACACGCGCCGGCCCGCGGGGGGACGCGCCTCCTCTTCGCAATTCGGCACCGCACACCGCGCGCGAGAGAGGGTGTGTGTATGTGTTGTGCGTGTGTGTGCACGGGCGAGTGTAGGGGGTGGGTCCCGGGGCCGCTTGCAGTTGAGTGGAAGCCGCTCCACGTCCCCTCCGCACGGAGTGGGGCGGGCGCTAAGTTCCTCCAGGCATCTTGGAGCCTGGGGCCGCACAAGCGAGCACCCTCACTCCCAAGCGCTCAGGGTGTAGCCTGCAGGAGAGAAGCTGGGCCTGAGGCAGGTGCCGCGCGTGGAACCAGGTCTCTAGTGCGCCCGGCGGGTTCTCAGGGGGCGGGGTCAGTCAACTAGTCCGGCGTCAAAGCAGCTAAGGGGAGTTGCGGCACCGCCTCCGCCCGCGGGGACTGGGCTGTAGTTCACTGCTCGGGAGCAGGGGGCGGGGTCCGCACTGGATTGGGTGGTAAAGAGGTGGGTGGAGGGTTTGCTCCACCAGCTCGGAGGGAGCTCCGGGGCTGTGGTTAGCAGCTAACCTGGGGGATGAGGTTGGTGATACAGACAGAGTTGGGGATGGGGAAGAGGCTGGAGACGGGGGATGAGAAGAAGGCTGGCTGCGAGGTGGGATTTGGGGACAGGGATGGGGACTTCGCTCAGACTAGAGTTGTGGATACAGTTGGAGTTGGGTCGAGGGAGGAGGATGGTGTCGGGGGTGGGGAATGGAGTCAGGGACTCTCTGGCAGCCTGCGCTGGGTGGGGGTGGGGTGGGGTGGGCTCCATACCTGGCTCCTAGAGCTGGGGGCGGGGTCATAGCCTCTTTGCTCGCGGACCCTCGCTCACCGCTGCCGTCTCTCTCTCCCCGTCCCCGCAGGGACCGTAAGTGGCGACTATGGGCAGACTGGGCTACTGGACCCTCCTGGTGCTGCCGGCCCTTCTGGTGTGGCGCGGCGCAGCGCCGGGCGCGACGGCGGAGAAGGGGCCCCCGGCGCTGAACATCGCCGTCTTGCTGGGCCACAGCCACGACGTGACGGAGCGCGACCTGCGGAACCTGTGGGGCCCGGAGCAGGCGGCAGGGCTGCCCCTGGACGTGAACGTGGTGGCGCTGCTGATGAACCGCACGGACCCCAAGAGCCTCATCACGCACGTGTGCGACCTCATGTCTGGGGCGCGCATCCACGGCCTCGTGTTCGGGGACGACACCGACCAGGAGGCCGTGGCCCAGATGCTGGATTTTATCTCCTCCCAGACTTTCATCCCCATCCTGGGAATCCACGGGGGCTCATCCATGATCATGGCTGATAAGGTAAGAGCGGGAGGCGCTGGGTGGCCAGGACCCGGGGGCATGAGGAGATCACGGCTGCGGATCCTCGCGTGTCTTTGGCATCTGGCTTGATTGGAAGGGGGGTTCGTGGTCACTGGCTCAGGTCCCGCCTCCCCGCCAGGAAATGGCTGGAAATGCCTTTTTTTTTTTTTGGCCTTGGTTCTGAAACTGGGGAAGTCGTAGGAACCCGGTGAGCCACAGAATATGCTGGGGCTAGGGTGCTTGGAGAGTCCCAGGTATTATACAGAAGCAAGCCTGGGGACATGTGGTACAGTATGACTCACATTCCTATAAAGTCAATTTTACTTGGTTTGGGGAGAAATGTCCGTCTCCCCCGCCTTGTGGTAAGTGATGAAAACTAAAAATGTTACATGTGGGGGTATATTATAGGATAAAATGCAAAGTTTTTAGGAAACGCACAAAAGGCGGGAGAGTGTCATGCTTCCACTTCCCCAGACTCGCTGCAGTTGGGAGCACAGGGAGGAAAGTTCTAGAAGCCTTGGGCTAGAGGGATGCAGGAGAGACCCCGTTCTCTAAGGGAGTGGGCGTGAACAGAAAGGAGAATGGGGCTCCAGGCAGAGTGTGGGGGGCCTGACGTTTACCCTTACATGTTCCTGGTGTGGGGTTGACAATTCATGCCAGGAGCTCCATCATCTTTGCATTGCAGGGTTGGCTCCCAAGGATGGGCTTGGGGATGAGGGACTGCGTGTCCAAACCTCTCATCTTCAAAGGAGAGGGCAGATCTTTTGTGGCCCAGCTGGGAACATTGGTTTGGAGAAAAGGGGAGAGACACTTGAAGACTTGAGTAACTTGTGATCAGCCCTGGTTTGGGAATTGGGCAAATTGGAGGGAGTGAAGTGGAAGGGAGAGCAGAGCGAGGAATGAGGAAAAAGGGGAAGATTGGAGGTGTGGGTGTGGGATACCCCGATATGACCCTCAGGAAAGGATCAGGAGTCTGGTGCCGGGGGGGGGGGGGAGGATCAGAGTGCTTGTGTGCTGTGGCCCCCAGCCCTTCTTGGAGAGAGTTCCTTAGAGAGCAGGAGACATCCTAATGGAGCCAAAAGACATATGTTGTAGCACTTTCCTTCCGACGCTCTCAAAGCACTTTTGTATTCATCAAATCAGATTCTGCCTCTGCCTCAGCAGTTCCCACTAACTCCTTTGGGAACTGTATTAATTCTTCTAGTTCTCCAGGGCTGCAGCAGACTCAGCCGATGTACACAACTGATGCAGTATCTTATTAAACATTCATTTTAAAGGGTTTGCAGCCTAGCAGAATTCCTGTGTGTGGGTGACCATTTCCCCAGTCACCTCTCAGTTTTGGGCTGGGGCTACCTTTCTGGGATGGGGAAAGTAGGGAAGAGCTGTGTCCTGCCACCAGCATATAGAGCCATGTCAGAGCTGGCCTTGTTGTCTAGTAGACCATCCTGGAACTTTCAGATGAGGAGACCGAGGCACAGGGCAATTAGATGCTTGGTCAAGTCCTTGCAGTGGCTGATGGAACTAGAGCTCAGCTTTTCTGGTCTCAAGGGGTGATCTTACCTTTCATCAGATTAAGCTCATTATTATTATTATTATTTTTAACATTGGCATTCCATCTTCAGGAGGGCCAAGGAAATAATCTCATTTCCTAGGAGCTCCTGAGCCTGGAGAGGTGCTTAGGTGCAGGATACCCTGTGGCACGTTCAAGTGCAGAGGCCTCCTGAGTGAGGAGGGACCAGTCTGCTGGTGCAGGAATGAAGAGGGAAAAGAGCAACAGTTTTCTAGCAGGGACTTGAGGTAGAATTTGGGGATCGAAATGTTGCCACTCGTCCCTCCTCCCTTTTGGAGTTTTCACTGAAGGAGCAACATGTATAAAATAGTAGCTATATTGCAAGTGAAATTTCTGGAGAGGTCAGGGCCCAGCGCAAACCATGGGTAAACCTGGTAAAAGCTGAATTGGAGAAGGTGGCTGGAGGCTTGGACTGGGAGGACTGAGCAGGCTTCCAGCACTCTCTCTGTTCAATCTCAGCCAGCAGGTCTGTGGCTTAGGCTCTCACCAGACTCACCCATTCAATTGCAGGCAGAGAAGCAGGAACAGAGAGTGGGGTCATCGCCGAGCAGCCCCTCGATATGCAGGGACCCTGGACCCTGGCCACTAGTGGATCTTGACCCAGTGAATGTCAGGCTCTGACCAGAGTAGCACCTGCTCCTCACTTGAGGGAGAATTTAGAAAGGGGGTTTTGAAAAGGCCAGGGAGTGTGAGTGTAAGCGTCCTTCTCTCCCATGTGATTCAACTGCCTTAACGGGAGGTGGACAAAAGTGCTACTCCACTTAAAGAGTATGGAAGCAAAAGGGAATCAGGAAGTAGCCAGAGAACGGGCAGTTTCAGAGAAGTCAACATTAGAGAGAGATTTAAGAAGGGATGGAGAGAGGAGAGGAAGGGAAGTGTCCATTGGCTCAAAAATGTGGAAAGCAGTAGGATACCTGCCATTATTGTTGAGGATTTCTAGTCCGTCTTGAAGAGATTGCCCCGGTCCTCTGTGATCCTGGTGGCACCATAAGGAGATAAGTCAAGACGGCAGAGAATCAAAGAAATCAGCTGAGAACACTGGGATAGTGTGTGGAACGGGTAGGTGACGAGAGGAGCTGGGTTAGAAGCTGCTATCTGCAGAGACCTGGATGTGTTTCAAAAGGAAAGAGATGGTCTGAGCTGTGAGCACTCTTTCCTTCCATGAGAACCACATCTAGTTGGCTTGTGCCTTTGCCACCTGTTTCTTTAGTGCTGAGTAATGAGTGACGTTTGGCTCCAGAGACACAGTCATGGGAGATTGCCTAAAACTCCCCATTTCTTGGGTGTGCCAGGGTTCCAGTCACAACGTCTGAATCCCCAAACTGGTGAGGCCTTTCTGTCTCCCCCCAAGATGACGTTGACCTGGTAAAGCCCAGAACACACCTGTGCTGTTTGCGCTTCTAAATTGGAACGTGGCGGCGCCTCACGGATAAGAATGGTGGTTAATTTGATTGTCAGTTAAAACTCACACAAACACAGTCATTTTTACCTTCCCCTGAGTCTCGACCCTTGAAGAAAAGAACAAAGCTTGATAATCGAAATGGTGGTAAGTGGCAGATTTTTATGGTGTTCGTTTAATTTACAATAGAGATGTTAATTTTGGCTTCTATCAGTGGATGATCTTGCAAGTCATTAAATTAGAAGGGAAGATAGTGCTTGATGTAGATAAAGTTCTGATTTTATCTTGGTTTGGCTATTTGACCCCATCCAAGTGAAAGAACATCTTGGTTAAAGTAACCGGCCCCCGCATAAATCCAGCGTAGGGACTCGATCTTTCTGTTTCTGCTCAGTATCCTTGCGGCCCCCTCCCTTGCCCCCCTTATTCCTAACTGCTCCATGGATGGAGAGGCAAGGCTTAGATTTTAGCTACATCCATCCCTGGTGGTAAACTGTTTTGGGTTTGCTTTATATGTTATTTCTATACACACCTCATTTCCCCTGCTAGAGTGTAAGTCCTTTGAGGGAAGATTTTTTAAAAGTGTGTGTTTGAAATAACAGATGCTCCTCCTTCACAGTTTATAAAAGCAATGTGTTTTCATTGTGGAGTACTTGGAAAGTGCATTAAAGTTTAAAGAAGAAAATCAAAATGTCTTTCATCACCCGGGAGTAACTACTGTTGACATTTTGGTGTATTTCCTTCTAAGCTCTATTTATTTAGTTATAAGTTCTAGATTATACTGTGTGTATGGCTTTGTTTATTGTACTTTGCACTTTGTGGACTTTCTAAATGAGAGGACTCAGGTTTTTCTTTAATTCTGGAAAAATCTCAGCCATTTTTTCTTGAATGTTTCCTCTCTACCATTATCTCTATTCTCTCCTGTGACTATTATATATTATATATAATATAATGTATATTTCTATTATATAGGTAGTTTCTCAATCTATTTTCCAAGTATCTTAAGTTAAATTTTTTTTTTCCAGTTTTCTATCTCTCTCTGTTGTGCTGTGTTTGGGAAGGTTTCCTTAACTCTATACTCTTATTAACTAGCTCTTTTGTGTCTGGCCTATTATTTTGCCTATCTGTTGTGTTTTTAACTTCAACAATGACATGTTTTATTTCCAAAATGCATAATTGGTCCCTTTTCATTCCTGGCTGTTTTTATTTTTTTAAATAACAGCTCTTCTCGCTTTGTGGATCTCCTCCTTTGACCCTTTGAGAATTTATAAAGTACTTATTATAAAGTCCTCTGATTGCTCCAGCATCTTTGTTTCTTCAGATAGGAATGCTTCCTTTTGTAGAGTCTGTTGATCGGATGTCCTCATATATTTTCTAATTTTTGTTTGTGAACTTATTTTCAAGAGAACGTCATGATTCCTTCTGCCCTGGATCTGCAAGGGAGTGGGCTCTCCAACCAGAGCTTACGTTAGCAGCTCACCTTGGAGCTCGTCTTGCTCTGCAGGCTTGGATTCCTGTGTCACTCAGCTGACTTCAAGTTGGCTCCTTGATGCAAGCAGTGTCCTCCCTTTTGTCTGTGACTTAACGAATGGTGCAGGTGTTTCTGCTCCATTCACAGCGAGCAGTGTGGTTCCAGTCCGGACTTGCCCCCACACCCTCGGTGACCACTGAGCCTTCTGCTCCCGTGGCTCATCTCAGACCCCACCCCTCAGGGACCACGCGGCTTTGATTCCCACCTGAGAATCATCCAGGCTCACCTTTTTATTCATTTACTTTAAGGGAGACCTCTCTGTTTTTTATCTCTGTTCTCCTTTTCATATTTCCAAGCGGAACTATGTAAATTTAAAAATAACTAAAGATTTATCTAGATGTTCTAAGGCTTAGGAGCAAAAGAGGGAGGTTACAGAATATGTGTTCACTCTGATTTTGACCCAGTTATGTTTCACAACCTGCTTTTATTATTTTTTTTAAGTTGATTATGTATTCTTGGACTTTTGTTATTCAATAGACTTCTCAAAGATGATTTTTAGTGGTTACAGAGTGTTCTGTTTATACCACAATTATTTAAATATTTTTCTATTTTCTACCATTAATTGGAGGCCATCCTTGCTCACAGGTGTGCCCTTTTCAGTATCTTGTGCTGGCCCTGCCCTTTCTGATCGTTACTTGGTAAATGTCCGTTGACTGAATGAAGTCCTTGATTCTGTTGCCAGCTGGCTGTAGCTTCCGGATGAGTGTATCACACTGTGGCTCAGGGTTTAACCCATGGTGTTTGTTCCCCAAATGCTGACTGATTTCATAGGTGTGTACCGAGTCTCCTCTCCCCCCTGCTCATGCAAGAGGACAGATAATAACTCGTTATCCTAGGGATTAACATGAATTGGGGGATTACATAAAAAAGACCCGTGTCGTGCTGCTGAGTGACACCTCGTCAGCAGGAGGTGGCAGCTCCTGTGCCTGCTACCCAGCGGTCCCGGAGTTTGAACGTCGGTGACTTGGACCTTCCCGTCACATGGCGAAACCTCGTGGGAAGGGCCGGCAGGCTGTGGTGGGCACCCACTCGGCTCCTGCTGCAGAGGCCTCAGGTTGTTCCCGGGAGAGCGGGGTGGTCTGTCTTTAGCCTCTTGGATGAGGCATGTCAGACACACCCACTGACTTCTCTCTCAAGTTACTGGGGAGCAACTGGCGTCACCCCAGCAGGAAGAGTGACTCCCCAAAGGCCCCGGGGCTCACCGGTCATTGCCTGGACCCTTGCTGGCTGTGGTCTGGAGGGTTGGGGGTGTGCATCTCTCTGCTAGCCTCAGATGGAAAACGCTGCGTTAGGCAGCACGATGGGGAGATGAGAGCAAGAGAGGGAAGGAGGGAGAGAGAGAGGAAATAGGAACAGAATTCTGGGTTTGTAATGGGGGAGCTGATGACCACTGGTAAGGACATCCTGTAAATGAGACTGTCTCCAGGACAAGGCGGGACGGAATGTACCAGAGGCCCCTTGTCTATTAGGGGATTGTGTTATATCTCTCCAGGCCTGCACCCCTGGTCCTGAGTGCAGGATGTAGTCGTGGATCCCAGGGAGGGGTGGCAGGCCCTACCACAGTGTCACTATAGCATAACATGGTTAATAGGTTGGAACTTGAGTTAGATTGCCTGGGTTTAAATTCACTTACCAGCTAAGTGATCACGGGGAAGCTCCTCAACATCTCTGAGCCTCAGCATCTTCATCTGTAAAATGGGTATAACACTAGTATCTACCTCACAGCATTGTGAGGTTTAAATGCAATAATGGACATAAAATACATGGCAGAGGGCTTGGCTCAGAATAAAGGCTTATTGCAGGCATCGTGTCCACATTTTGTAGTTTTTATTTTTCTCCAATGTATTTATGTGTGTGTATTAATCTAAAACGTGTTTACTGGGGATGATATCCCATTCATCTTGCTTCAGGTGCTTTCGGTGCTGCAGCTGTTTGAAGGAGCATCCTTCTGCAAACCTTGTAAGCCCTGCTTTTTCTCCTGTGAGCTGGCAGAGGGGAGTCTGTGCATGGCTAAAGACCGCAGCGACCTTATAGCATCCTGAGCATTTCATATCCATGAAGTAGGAGTTGGGGCTCTGCATCGGGTGCTGCTTCTTGTGTTTCCTTTTCTCTTCTCCTGGAGAGGGATGAAGGAGGTCCTTTGTGAGAGGGCCATGTTCTTGTGGGGAGGCTGTCAGCACTGGAAAGTGTCTATGTACTTTTTTTTTTTTTTTTTTTAAATTTTTATTGGGATTGTTCAGATACCATACAATTATCCAAAGATCCAAAGCGTACAATCATTTGCCCCTGGTACCCTCTTACAGCTGTGCATCCATCACCACACTTAATTTTTGTTCAATTTTTAGAAACTTTTCATTACTCCAGGCCAGAAATAAAGTGAAAGATGGGGAAAAAAAAAAAAAAGGAAAAGAAAAGGAAACTTGAATCCTCCCGTATCCTTAACCAACCCCCCTCAATTACTGACTCGTAGTGTTGGTATAGTACATTTGTTACTGTTTATGAAAGAATGTTGAAATACTACAAACTGTAGTATATAGTTTGCAATAGGTATATATTTCTTCCCTATATGTTCCTCTATTGTTAACTTCTAGTTGTATTGTCATACATTTGTTCTGGTTCATGGAAGAGTTTTCTAATATTTGTACAGTTGATCATGGACATTGCCCACCATAGGATTCAGTTTTATACATTCCCATCTTTTGACCTCCAGCTTTCCTTCTGGTGACATATATGACTCTGAGCTTCACCTTTCCACCTCATTCACGCACCATTCGGCACTGTTAGTTATTCTCACATCTTGCTACCTACACCTCTGTTTATTTCCGAACATTTAAGTTCGTCCTAGTTGAACATTCTGCTCATACTAAGCAGCCGCTCCCCATTCTGAAGCCTTGTCCTATATTTTGGTACCTTATATTTCATGTCTATGAGTTTACATATTATAATTAGTTCTTATCAGTGAGACCCTGCAATATTTGTCCTTATGTGTCTGGCTTATTTCACTTGTCTATGTCCTTTTAATACTCAGAAAAAATGAGTAAGGGTGCAGTGGTGATAAGAGGGTATTCTGATATTCTATGGAGTGATCCCACAAAACTCTCAGAAGTGGAGGGTCCAAGGAAATAATCCTTATTTGATTAACTGGGAAAGCCAGAAGCTTCCTCTGAGTGACTCTAAGAGGAGACTGTTTCAAGGATTTTTGCAGTAAACACTGCCGCCAGTTGGACCCTCTGTTTGCACTGGGCTTAAGTCTTTAGAGTATAGTCACATATAGTTATACATTTTATTTCTGCCAAAGATTAAGTAACTCAGTGATAGCCTGGGGAACCTGGCAACCCCAGAGAAATTTGTTTAAAGCATCCCTATTTTCAGATGAGGATATCAAGGGGTCACACAGCTAGAATCAAGTCTTTTGATTCTTGTTCTTCTGCTCTGATTCTACTGTCCTTTCGAGTTGATGATTGTGAATACAGTTTGGTTAGCGAAGGGGCAACAGATTTAAATGCTAGTAGATTTAGATGCCGCTATTTTGGTTATGTCACCTAAAATGATTAAGGTTTTGGATGATGGAATTAAAATTCAACATGGTATTTCCAGATTGAAAGGATGGACCCATATCATAAACTGCTTTTGAGGGTTCTAGAAGAATTTATACTGTTTCAGGAAGGGGAGCTGTGGCTTTCCAACTCACTTGCAGAGGTCATAGACTAATGGGCTGCCTGCCAAATCTTGTGCATAGATGCATTTTGTTTCCCCAGCACAGGGTTTTAAAACGCTTGAATTGTAATGTCGTGGGGTGAGACATGCGTTTTCAGTTTCACCATAGTCCTGTTGTCTCACATCTAGCTGAATTCGTGCTTTTCTGTTCATTGCATAGACTGTGAAAATGTGATCCCTGATTACAGGGGTTTTATTTGTTTGTTTTTGTTGGCCAGAACCTCAGTAGGTTCTAAGGAGTGACATGGCCCCTAAAAATGTGGAGGGACTCTTAGGCTACATTTCTAGAAGTGTAATTTCTAAATCAAGGGAGTTGATAATCCTATTATACCTTTCCTCTTGTTAGGAGTACTTTCAGCTTCACGTAACAGAATCTTTGACCAACCATAGCTAAAACCATAGACATTTAGGTATTTCTTCTTTTTTTAAATTGTAGCTATATATATTACATAAAATTTGCCATTTTAACAATTTTTATTTGTACAATTCATTGGCATTGTATACATTTACAGTGTAGTGCTACCATCACTACCATCCATTATCAAAATGTTTTTTTCACTGCAAGCAAAAACTTTGTACCCATGAAGCAGTAGCTCCATGTTCCCTCATCCCTCCACCCCCTAGTAACTGCTAATCTACTTTCTAAGGCATCAAGTTTGTGTTTAACAAGGAGATCCAGGTCTTGTTCAGTGACTCCATAACCCATCAAGGACCCAGGTTCTTCTCATTGTTCTATTTTGTGGTCCTCAGCAGCTGGTTCATCTTGGTCACGAGATGGCTGCTTCTGTTCAGCCATCACATCCTCACGTCATCATTCAAAAACAGGAAGAAAATGAAGATGAAAGAGGCTTTCTTCAAGAGTCTTTATCTTTTCATTAGAGTAGAAAATATTTCCTGGAATCCTCCAGCCCCCAGTCCACTTCCCCATACATCTCATTGGTCAGAACTGGGTCACCTACCCACCCTTAGACCAATCACTGGCGGAGATTTCCAATCAAGGTTCCTCTTTGAAGGTGAGTAATTGTCCTTGGCTCTGAGGCAGTAGAGATGAGTTTAGACAGACTGGGGTATGTCCAGAGGAAGGGCCTCCAGGGTTGTACAGGATCTAAATTAAATATGATAAGCATTCCAGAAGAACTATTGAAGGAGGTTCAGCCTGGAGAAGAGAAATCTCAGAAGGGATTGTTGTGTCAATATATATATTTCACAAAATTCCCATTTTAACCATTTTAAGGGTACACTTCAGTGGTATTGGTTACATTCACACATCCCATTACCAAGATTTTTTGCATGACCCCAAATAGAAACTCTATACATATGAAGCAATAACTCCCTATTTCCCCATCTTCTTGGCCCCTGGTAACCTCTAATTTACTTTCAGTCTCTACGAATTTGTTTATTCTAGATATTTCATATAAATGGAATCAAATAATACATGTCCTTTGGTGTGTCTGGCTTATTTCACTGAATGTTTTGCTTTCAAGGTCCATCCATGTTGGAGCATGTATCAGATCCTCATTCCTTTTTATGGTTGAGTGATATTCCATTGTATGGATGGACCACATTTTGTTTGTCCGTTCATGTGTTGATGGACACTTGGGTTGTTCCCACCTTGTGGTTATTGTGAATAATCCTGCTATGAACACCGGTGTATAAATAGCTTTTTATGTATCCCTGCTTTCAATTCTTTTGAGTATACAAAAAGTTAAACTCTGTTTAACTTTTTCTTTTTTTTAAATTCAATTTTATTGAGATACATTCACATACCATGCAATCATACAAAGCATACAATGAGTTGTTCACAGTACCATTATATAGTTGTGCATTCATCACCAAAATTAATTTTTGAACATTTTTACTACCACACACACAAAGGTAATAAGAATAAAAATTTAAGTGAAAAAGAACAATTAAAGTAAAAAAGATCACTGGGTGCCTCCCCCCCCCCCCATTTTTCTACTCATCCATCCATACACTGGACAAAGGGGAGTGTGGTCCTTATGGCTTTCCCGATCACATTGTCACCCCTCATAAGCTACATTTTTATACAATCCTCTTCAAGATTTGAGGGTTCTGGGTTGTAGTTTGCTAGTTTCAGGTATTTACTGCTAGCTATCCCAATTCTTTAGAACCTAAAAAGGGTTGTCTAAATTGTGCGTAAGAGTGCCCACCAGAGTGACCTCTCGGCTCCTTTTGAAATCTCTCAGCCACTGAAGCTTATTTCATTTCTTTTCACATCCCCCTTTTGGTCAAGATGTTCTCCATCCCACGATGTCGGGTCTTGATTCCTCCCCAGGAGTCATATTCCACGTTGCCAGGGAGATTCACTCCCCTGGGTGTCTGATCCCATGTAGCGGGGAGGGCAGTGATTTCACCTGCCAAGTTGGCTTAGCTAGAGAGAGAGGGCCACATCTGAGCAACAAAGAGGCATTCGGGAGGAGGCTCTTAGGCACAACCATAGGGAGGCCTAGCCTCTCCTTTGCAGCAACCGTCTTCCCAAGGGTAAAACCTGTGGTAGAGGGCTCAACCCATCAAACCACCAGTCCCCTATGTCTGTGAGCACATCAGTAACCATCGAGGTGGGAATGTTTAACTTTTTGAGAAACCACTACACAATTTCCACAGTGGCTAGGTTAGTCTTAATCATTTTTTTCCTTGTACTAGGGACAGAACTGAGGTCAGAGGGTGAAATTCTAAGGAGGAAAGTTTCAGCTTGATAAAGGAACAAGCCTTGGCAATGAAGACTAATGGAAGACCGTGATTTCTCATAGATTAGGAAGCATCTGTCAAATGTGACTGAGCTGAGAGTCACTGATCATCTGGCAGGAATAGTGTTGAGAGTTCAATTCACATGGTCAAGGTTGGATTGGATTGTGTCACCTCTGAGGTCCTTTCTTACTCAGAGACTCTACTACCTCTCAAATACTTGAGTGTTTTTTTTTTTGAATCCCAAGCCTGGTGCTTTAGGCCCTTGGATTTGGCTGAAAACCAACATCCTCCCTTCTCCAAGTGTGTGAGTAATTCAGGACACATTTTCCTGGTATGGGGGAGGAGTTATGATCCCTGCAGTGTCACCTCAAATCCTCAAAGGATTCTGCATCATCCTGAAGGAGAGACGATATTTGAAAAGGAGAAAACCCATGTGTTTATCAACTCGCACACACATAAATATAAACATAAGTAGGTCAACTGGCATCATATTTACTAGTGGAAATGTTCTTGGCTAGGAAATACATCCGTGGAAGACCATATTTAGAATAATTGCCAGTGATCTCAAGACAGGGTGCTTCTGTAATCACATCCATTTAATAATGATTACTTATTAAAGTATTTTCCCATTTTTGTACTCTTACTGTGGTGATACGTTTATATTATAAAGACACAGCCAACCTCTTTCTGATTTTTTAGTTTTCCAAGTATTCTTTTCTTGTCTGTTGTATTCTCCTCCATTTTGAACACTTGTTTATGACAGAAACTGTTTTGGGTACTATTCCACTGTTTATCTACTTCCCCTATCTCTCCCAGCCCCCACAGTTTCCCCAAGGGAAAACAAAACCTGAAATTGCTTTCAAAATGCTTACCCTTCCATTCAAATCTTACCATTTTCCATACAATGGAAATGTATATACTATTTCAAATTATGTACTTATTTTGAAAGAGGTAATCATGAGCAGAGTAAAAACATCCAGATATCACAATAAAGCATTCAGGGAAAGAATATCGGCTTGGTGAATCCAGTGCAGATCCTGCAAGGAAGTGACTCGGTTATGCATCTGAAGGGGAAAAATATCAATTGGAATAGCAGTTTATTTCTATTTGCGATTTTTGCCAAAGTTCCCATGTTATAAGGATCTTCTCTTTTAAACCTCATCCCCTTATTACATTTCCAACTTGAAAGAGGGTAATTATTTTTCACTGGTTCCTTAATTGTGCCTGTTTGGCCAAAACAAAATAAAAACTCACTCTGGAATGTAAGTTGTGACTTTTGAAAATCATTGGCACCTCAGGGGTAACCCACATATCACCCAGGGAATTTAAGGTAATTTAGGGGTGATTTGGGGGGATTCATGGACCACTTTATGAATCTAATGCACACATTTGATTTTATGTGGAATTTCAGGGAGTAACAGACTCTCTAAAACCCATTCTTAGACCTCCCTGGTATTAATTTATGTATTGGTTTGTGAATATATTCATTCTTCAGACATTTTTTTGAGCCTGTAATTTGGGCCAAATGTTCTGTAGATACATGTGTGATCCAGTTATTTGCTTTGATGTAACTCACTATGTTTTTGTCAGAGACTGAATATGCAGTCTACTGTGATGCTTCTGTGATTGGGCTAGTGAACGGGGCGGTGGGAATATAGAAGCATGACAACCGAATCCAGAGGTCTCGAGAAGACGCTCTAGAGTGCTGGGATCTGGAATTCTAGAACTCCTGATCTGGACAAGGCCGGTGTCCTCTGTGCTGCCAGCCGCCGGGGAGGATGCACTGCAGGGTGGAGAGAGTTGGCTCACAGACCAGAAGCGAGTTCACAGTGCAAACCTTCCCCTCCTCTTAATTGCTCTTCAAGACTGCCAGGCTTGAATGATGTTTTGTTAGCCCTGAATTTTCCCCTGAATGCCAATTCTCACAATCAAAACATTGAGCTTTTTTTTTTCCCCCTTATTTCTGTTTTGTTGTCACAAATGGTGGAACATCTCATGCTTTATATTTTCTCTTCCAAATTAGGGAAATCTGAGCCAAAAAGAGTGAGTGGCATTTGAAACCCATATTGTCTTGCATGTCTGTATTTCCAGGGCTGTAAAAAAAAAAAAGGTATTTTCAGGTGAATAATTTTAAAGATAAGACATCTTTAGGGCTGAGGAAATGTAGTGTTGATCAGCTTGGGTGAACTGAGCCAGAACCACCTGAAGAAGCTGTTGAGCTGTAGAAAAGAACAGGCTTGCCATGGTTCTGGTGCCAGGCGATGGGTGTGGTTCCCACCAATGGCATTTTGAAAATGGCAGGCACTGGGTGAAGAAAGACCAAAGATACTTGAGCTTCATGGTCAAACTGCACTTGAGTTAATTGTGATTGGTTCTGTCTTGGTTAATTAGTGTTAGATTTTCCCTCCCTTCCTCCCTTCCTTTTTCCTTTTTTTCTTTCAAGCTACTTGGCAGCATTAAAGGGAAAATTTTATCATGGAAAATTTCAAACACACACAAAAGTAGAGAATGGTGTAATGAACCCCCATGTACCCATCACCAACTTCAACAATTGTTAACGTGTGGCCATTTTTGTTTCATTTATAACCTCACCTGCTCTCTCCACTTTCCACCACTGTATCATTTTAAAGCAAATTCAAGACATCATTATATTTTACCTGTAAATACATTGGTATATATCTCTAAAAGATAAGGACCTTAAGGACTTAAAAAGCACAACCACAGCTATTAGAGTTTGTAATATTTATTTCCAAAGTATAAAAGTAATATAATAAATGCACATTTTAGAAGATTTGTGAGATTCGAGAAGTATAAATAACCTAAAAATCGCCTTTAGTTGCACCATCCACAGACAACTGCTATTAATGTTTTGATATATTTCCTTCTAGTCTTTTTTTTATACTTTATATACAAGCATATACATATACATACAGGCTATCTAATTTCATATATAGCTTTTAGAATACTTAACATTTTGTCATGAGCATGCCAAATTACTTGTAAACATTTTTATCTGCCACACTTTCCATCACTATTTACTTAACAATTTAGACTTCTTCAAATTTGTAGCTGTTAAAAATAATGCCATGGTGAACATCTTTGTAGTGAAATGTCTGAATTGCTGACTATTGGTTTTGAAAATAACCCTATAAAGGAAATTGCTGGATCATTATGCATAAAGAATTTTAAGGTTCTTGGTCCATACTATTAACTGGCTTCTGGAAAGATTGGACCAGTGGACACTTCCAAAAGAACTCTCTTAAAGTACCCCTGTCACCTCCCTAGCCAGCATTGAGTAATGTCATGTAAAACACAAATGTTTGCAGTTGGCTAGATGAAAAATGTTGTCTCATCATTTCCTTTTGCATCTCTCTGATGACTGCTGCCGTGGAATAGATTTTAATTTAGTCACACTTTCATATTCCCTAGCAGTTGCATGTCTTAACCTCTTTGATATCTCCCATTGTGTAAATGGAAAAACCTCAGAAGGTGATAGATTCCCATATAGAGGGCAGTGAAATAATTTGAATTTCTAAAAAATCATAAATATTTTGATGTCTGTCAGGGAGTTGTATGATTATTCATTTTTAGTCACCAGGTATTGCTCAACTGCTGTGTCTCTATCAATGTTTTTTTTCAAGAACCACTTTAAGACTTAAGATCTCTCAGCAGAAAATCACTTTGTGGGATTCGGCTATTGTGATTTGCTAGGAGGTGAGATAGAGAATTGTGTCCTAGTGGATCTATGATGTGTTCATGTCACAGGCTTTGGGGTGAACGGTAGGAGCATGAAGCCACAATTTGTTCTTTTCTCTAGAAAATCCAAAAGGCAGGGGAAGGTGTAAGAGTAGCTGCCTTGAGATATGAAACGATATTGCCTGGGTGGCAGGGAACAGCTGTTCCTCTCCATCAGGGGGACAATGGAACAAGTTTTAAACAAAAGAAGAGGGGACTTAGGATAGATATTAACAGGGCATGTGGGGATACTCAAAATACAGAATGGACTAGTAAGAGACAGCCTCTTAAGCTCCTAGAGGCTGCTGCTGTGCCAGGCATTGACCATCTAGCCACTGGTTGCGGGGAACTGGGGGTTCCTGAGGAGGAGGTGGGGTGGCAGGGGGAACTTGAGGTCCCTGGAGGCTGTGAGTATTTTCATCTGAAGCTAGAGCAATTCATATTTTTAATAACTAGTACAGCTGAATATCAGACTTGGATATTCATGGGGTCTCATTCTTTTATGCCAGAGCTTGTGCAGTGGGTCACTCGGGGAGCTGTCAAGAACAGGATGGATGGTGGTATCCTCTGCCTCAATGTCAGCCTGGCCCTGAAATGACGAAGTGCTAGAAACATTTTGAAGCCCCTTTTCTAAATTCTGGAAATACGAATGTGCTTCATTGTGACCTTCCACTTTCTAGGTTAATTTTTGTGGTAAATTTTCCAGCCATACTCCATAAATATGCCCCTTTCCCATGAAAAGCAGTGGCAGGCATGGGAGCTGAAACAAGCTTTGGCCTCCACCACCACTTCCTCACCTCCTTGCTGCCTGTCCTCCAGGGCAACACCTTCCTAAGCAACTTTCTTGCCATTGGGGCTGAATGAAGAAGCCTATTCCAGTCTCTGGCTTTGGGATGTGATGTGGTCATTTGCAGAAGCATAAAAATAACATTATAATTTGCTGAAAATACTCCAGGTCTTCCAGTGGTTATGTTTAGGATCCACTTTCAAAAGATAGTCATGTGTGTGGCTTAGTGGGATCAAGTGCTTGGTTGGCTTGTGTTCTAGTTTGTTAATGCTGTCAGAATGCATAAAGGGGGTTTATTTGGTTACACAGTTACAGTTTTAAGGCCATAAAGCGTCCAAGGTAGGGCATCAACAATCGAGTACCTTCACTGGAGGATGGCCAATGGTGTCCAGAAAACCTCTGTTAGCTGGGAAGTCACGTGGCTGGCGTCTGCTCCAGAGTTCTGGTTTCAAAATGACTTTCTCCCAGAATGTTCCTCTCTAGGCTGCAGCTCCTCAAAAATGTCACTCTCAGTTGCCTTTGGGGCGTTTGTCCTCTCTTAGCTTCTCCGGAGCAAAAGTCGGCTTTCGATGGCCATCTTCAAACTGTCTCTCATCTGCAGCTACTCTCTCAGCTTCTGTGCATTCTTCAAAGTGTCCCTCTTGGCTGTAGCTCTCTTCAAAATGTCACTCACAGCCGCACTGAGTTCCTTCTGTTTGTCAGCTCATTTATATGGCTCCGGTGTTTTAATTTAGACCCACCCTGAATGGGTGGGGTAACACCTCCATGGAAATTATCCAGTCAGAGTCCTCATCCACAGCTGGGTGGGGTGCATCTCCATGGAAACACTCAAAGAATTACAATCTGATCAACACTGATAGGTCTGTCCACACAAGATTACATCAGAGATAATGGCGTTTTGGGGGACATAATACATTCAAACCAGCACGGCTTGTAAATAGAGCCAATGGCTTCCCTACTTCCTCTGAAGTGGGAGACTCTCCCTGACTGTCCTAGTGCATGGAGGTTTTCAGATTCCAATGGTTTCCAGGGGAAAGAGGCACATCGAGGATAAGAGGAAGCTGAGCTATATTGGAATTTATTGTTTGAAAGGGTTTTCAGGAGGAACTTGGAGCTTAACTCCAAACCTCCATAGGGTTTCTTTTCTACACCAAAACCAGGCAAAAGTGAAGACACTCCAGCTCAGAACTCAGACCCCCCATCTGCTCTGACATGGACTTTGTCCTTCTCACCAGGGTTCCGTTCCAACCACCGGGCTCTGCATTGAGAAACTGAGTCCCTCTCTTAAAATCCTGCCCAGAGAGCCATCCTCTAGGACTTCCAAGTTCAGTACTTCTTAAAAAGTTTTACTTAAATAGCCTTGGGGGTATGATGGTATAACAGTATAACCATCCCCCAAAAGTGCCTGTGTCCTACTCCCTGGAACTCTTTTCATTTTAAGTAACATTACTTGAAATGAAAAGAGAGGCTTTGCAGGTGTCATTAGATGAATGGTGTCAAGAAAGGAAGATGACCCTGGGTTTTCCACGTGGACCCAGTGTAATCACAAAGTCCTGACAAGAGGGAGCTGGAGGCCCCAGAGAAGTAAACGTGGTGATGGAAGCAGAGGCTGGAGCCCTGCACTGTGAAGATGGAAGAGGGGCAGGAGCCAGGGGGATGAGGGTGGCCTCTGGAAGCTGGACAGAGCAGGAGTGGAATCTCCTTTTGGAGCCTCCGGGGGATGCCACCTTGCCAATACCTTGATCTTAGCCCAGTGGGGCCTACATCAGACCTCTGACCTCCAGGTAGTTAAGATGATGCATTTGTGCAGTTTTGAGTCTCTAAGTTTGGGGCTCTTTGTTGTAGCAGCGATAGGAGAGTCATACAGGGAAGAGTCTGTAGTGCCTGCTCTGAGGACGGCTGGGCCCCAAGCAGCCTTCTCTCTGTCTTTCAGCTTAAACGTTCGTGCACATTACGCATTCACCTTGTAATGCAAATATGTCGGTATTGAGACCAAAATAATTTAAAAATGACTTAATGTGTAGATGTGTTCATTTCCCCCCTCACCAAATAGTCAAGTAAAAGTGATGGTCCAGGACCTTCTAGTGTATTTATTCTCTGCCCGTGTGTACTGCCAGGCTGGGCCTTCCTCCGTTGAGAACTCTGGGGGAGTGTGTGCTCTGGGTTCCAAACCCAGCTCCTGCACTCACCAGCTGTGTGTCCGTAATCAAGTCACTTACCCACCCTGAGCCTCAACTTCCTTATCTGTAGAATGGGTTACCACTCACACCAATCCTACAAGGCTGTTGTGAGGATCAGTAATTACCTGTGAAAAGTATATCACACAGCTCTTGGCATGGAGGACATGCTCTGCAGCGAGCTCTGTTCTAACTCTGAGATCCTCGTGTCGTCAGAGCAGTCCTATGAGTTGGTACCATTATTATACCCATTTTACAGATGAAGAAACCAAGGCCCAGAGAAGCCAAAACATGTGTCCAGAGTCACACACGTAGCAAATGGTAGAGCCAGGATTTGAACCCCACTGGTTTGGCTCTCGGGCAGTGTTTCTCACCCTTGGCATCATTGACATGTTGGCTGGAAAATCCTTGGTTGTTGGGGGGCTGCCCTGTGCATTGCAGGATGTTTAGTGGCATCTCTGGCCTCTGCACACTAGGTGCCGATAACATACCCCCTGCAGTCGTGACGACCAAAAATGTCTCCAGACATTGCCCAGTGTCCCCGAGGGGTCACAAATTGTCCCCGACTGAGAACTGCTACTCTAGGTTTTGTGGTTTGATCACCGTGCAATGCTGCCTTCACAGTAGGTGCTTAATGAGTTAGATATTCATTACTTTGAGTCCTGCATTTCGCTAAGCCTTTGAGGGTATAAGTAGACAAGCGTCAGTTGGTATATCCGCCTATTTATCTAGTCAGTGGCCAGCAGACTCCATTTCCCTCTTTGGGGACCAGATTTGCATATCTGACTGTGTTCAGACTGAGTGGGGCTTGGTGTGTGATGATGCTAAAGCCGGTCCTTTTTGATGGTTTTTCTGGCAGCTGAGGGACGCTGCAGCGGATTAGGGCACTGTTCCGGTTTGCTAATGCTGCCATTTTGCAAAACACCAGTAATGGATTGGCTTTTATAAAGGGGGTTTATTTGGTCACAAAGCTACAGTCTGAAGGCCATAAAGTGTCCAAGGTAAGTCATCAACAATCGGGTACCTTCACTGGAGAAAGGCCATTGGCATCTGAAAAACCTCTGTTAGCTGGGAATCCACAAGGCTGGCGTCTGCTGATCCTGGATTGTGTTCCAGCTCTTCTCTCAGCTACTGCATATTCTTCAAAATGTTGCTTTTGGGGTGTTTGTCCTCTCTTAGCTTCTCTGGAGCAAAAGTCTGCTTTCAAAGGCCATCTCCAAATGTCTCTTTAAGCTGCAGCTCTGAGATCCTTCTGTTTATGAGCACTTTATGAGACTCCAGTGAACTATTCAAGGCCCGCACTGAATGGGTGAGGCCACACCTCCATGGAAACATTCAATCAGAGTCATCACCCACTGTTGGGTGGGTCATATCTCCATGGAAACATCCAATCAAGAGGTCACACCCTAATCAAAAAGATTAATCAATCTGGCCCCGCAAGATTGCATCAAAGAACATATCTTTTTCTGGGGAACATAATATATATACAAACTGGCACAGGCACTGAGCAGACTGCGAAAGACACAGCAGCTGGTGCAGGTTGGCACTTAATACTTTTTTGAGAAGCACAATTTACAGAGTCCACATGTGGCCATGCAGGGAGTTGTCTGGACAATGAACGTGCCTCCACCAAATTCTTCACAAGTGGATCTTCCTGACCTGGAGGGGAAAATAGTCAGGGAATTCTGGACACCTGGAGAAGAGAGAAAGAGGAAGAAGGAATTAATAATGAGCTTTAGGTTAACTTGGTCATTTCTCCAAAATACATTGAGACCAAGTTTTATTTCTTAAGCCAAACCTGTTAACTTTTACTATTGATTTGGGTTGGTGCAATTGGTTAGAAGAAGTCATTAAAGCAGCCAGAATCTCTGGTCCCGTTCCAGATAGGAAAGGTTCTGTTCCCTGACCATCTCTCTCCTTCCAAGCAGTTGTATCAAAAATATCAACTCTCAGCCACACAGGGATGACGTGAATGAGAGATGGATGCAGGTGGGGCTCTACCATCCTACCCATCACCAGAAACCCTGCTCAGAATGTCCTAATGAGGCCCTCTTCGTGCAGCTGCCTCTTTGGTTCCCAAAGCCTGGGCTGGTGGTGTCCTGGCTAGGGTAGAATTCAGAAATTCCATCTAGATGTGCCCATGTCTATGTCTTGTCCACAGTTCCTCCCTTGGCCCAATTCCCGGGATGGTGTGTGCTCCAGCTTGCTCGGTTAGTGGAAACTGTATTTATCTTTACTGCTCCCTCCTTCCCTACTCCCAACACCCAGCACACACCATCAGTGGGTATTTAAATAAAATAGTGGGTTAGTTGCAAGGTTCAGGTCGAAGACTGCATTAGTTTCCTCTGGCTGCTGTAACAAATGACCACAAACAATGCACATTATTCTCTTGCAGCTCTGCAGATCAGAAGTCTGAAATCACTTTCATTGCTGTGAAATCTAAGTGTCAGCAGGACCCCGTTCCCTCTGGGGACTCGAGGGGAGACTCCATTTCCTTGACTTTTCCAGCATCTGCAGCTGCCTTCCTTGGCTTGTAGACCTTCCCTCCATCTTCAGACCCAGCGGTGCAGCCCCTTAATTCAGTCCTCACGCCACTTTCTTCCATGTCAAATCTCCTCTGCCTCCCTTTTTTAGGGACACTTGTGATCACACTTAGGGCCCACCCAGATAATGCAGGATCATCTCCCCATCTCAAGGTCCTTAATTTAATCACCCCATGCACAGCTTCTGTTGTCATTTAAGTAATAGTCATGGGTTCCAGGGACCGAGAGATCTTTGAGGGCCGTGATTCAGTCAACTGCAAGGACCATTACAACCAACTCACCCGACAGGGGCACGGCGAGATCATAGTAGCAAGTTTATCACTTTACCATGATAAGAGGGTGAGCTTGGTGGTCAGGCCAGGCAAACTCTATGGACCTCAGTTTCCTAATTTGGAAGTGAGAAGAGCTAAGTGATCTTCCACCTTTAAAATCTGGCCTTCTTGAGGTGAGATCTACACCATGAGAAGCAATGGGTGGTATGGTCAATATCTGGAGCTTTGAGTTAGGCAGAGCTGGGACAGAATCTTGGAGCTGCTGGTTCTTCCTTTCTTCTCTCTGGGCCTCAGTTTTCCCCATCTGTGAAATGGGATTGGGCAGGCGTCTGCTACTTGAGAGGGCCTACTCTTTCTTGGAAGTCAGGAGTCACTTTGACCTGGTTGATGATGAACTGCCTTCTGCCTGCCTCGTGGACTTCTGCCTCTGCATGGGTGAGACAGGGCCTTCCTCAGAGTATCCCCAGCAGCTGCACTTCTGCAGGAGTGGGCCTTCTTAGTTGGAGCTCTGCAGATGCTTCCACAGTCTACACCTGAAGAGCCCCCATCCTTTGGGTTCCTATCCATTCCCCCGGCTGCTTAGTGGGCTTCTCCCCTTGACATGGCCGTGAGCCCCTCAAACAGAACCAGCCCAGACCTGTCTCCTCCTTGTCCCAGAATTTGTCTTCATACTGGGTTCTCTCTGTCAGTGGTGCCTCCACCCTCCAAGTCACCCATACTCTAAAAGAGGAAGGAAGGATGTGCGTCAAGCTCCCAGCGTGTGCAGGCACCACGTTGCAGGCAGGGATCCAAGAAGCACTGTCCTCATGGTAGAGAGGAAGGAGGCAAAGCCCAGAGACTTGCAGAACCTCACCCTTGGTCACACAGTCAGTAAGTAGCAGAGCTGAGACTTGAACTCAGGTCTCCTGAGTCCACAGCTCATGCTGTTTCCACCTCGAGTTTCTTAAGCTTTGATCTTTCCCATGCCACCTTCCCAGTTTTTTTTGGACCATTTTGACTTGTATTTGCATGATGCTTTGTATATCTTAAAAGAAAATGAATGGTCTTAAAAGGATATGCTATATGAATATTGAAAATGGAAACCTTTTCCACATAAATAGAAGGCAATAGTAAACACACACATACAAAAAAAATCACACAAATAAAAAGCCTCTCAAAACAAAAATTAAAAAGAGGAAACATGATGCTGCTATTAAAATGTAACTAGGTGCTATTTCTTTAGAAGGCTTACTGTGTGGTTTGAAGCTGTTATGTACTCCGGAAAAGACCATGTTCTTTTAATCCAGTCTTGTGGGTACAGACCTATTGGGGGTAGGACCTTCTGGTTAGGTTATTTCGATTGAGATGTGACCCAACCCATTCAAGGTGGATCTTATCATTTACTGGAGTCCTTTGTGAAGAGGATAAAAGACAGTAAAAGCTCAGAGAGCTTAGAGAGAAATGCCCTGGGAGAAACAAGCAAGGACCCTCAGGAGCTGAGGGAGAGAGCCATTTAAACCAGAACCCAGGAGAGAAGGACCAGCAGACGTCACCATGTGCCTTCCCATGTGACGGAGGAGCCCCAGAAGCCAGCAGCCCTTCCTCAGAGAAGCTTTAGCAAACGGAAACACTTAGCTTACAACTTTCCTTAAAGAGGAGATTAGCAAGTGTTAGAGAGGTGTTGAAATGTGTTGAAGATCTATTAGCACCAAAATGAGTATTTCTCCCTGGCTAGTCAGAAGGGTTGAAAGAGAATCATAGCTTCGTCTTGTGTGCTTTAATGTTATTTTAAGTCTTGCCTATGTAAGATGGAAAACCGTTTCTGGTAGCACACCTGGCCTGCCAGCTCTGTCCCTCCTTCCACTGCCAACCTCTTGGTGATCTCCTTCCTCAGGCCCTGTCACCTTTCGCTCAGCTCTGGCTCTGGTCTTCTAATTTTCCTGTCCATATGTTCACCTTCAACCCCAGCTCATGCCCCCAAAGGAAGCTTTGAATTACTACCTTCCACTCTTAAACCTTTGATGATCTCCCCATCATTGTCAGGGTCTAAATCCATAGCAGGCATCCAAGAGTCACCAGAATCTGCTCCCCACTGCCTTCCAGCTTTTTCTGTACTGCATCTTTTGGTGGAACTAGATCATTTGTTTTTCCACACGCCCCAGAGTTGTCCAAATCTGTAATCTGAGTTCTTCTCTCCTACCTCCATCTTCATCTGTGCAAAGCTTGTTCCTTCTACCTCTTGGAGTTCTTATTAGGATCAAATGAGAGGAAATGTATGGAAATTCTGAGAATTCTGAAAAGAAATACAAGAGCAAAACATGTCATCATTATTCCCACTTTGCCCTTGAGTCCTGTTTTGAACGTCAAGGGCTCCATGATGCCTTTTCCAATTTCTCAGGCTTGAAGCAGTTGCCGACTGTTCCGCATGACAAACAGAATGGCCTCCACACTTGGCTGTGAATTTGTCCCTTTTCTTTATCCTTGCCATAGTCGTGTTCATATTCCCACCCCTCTGTGCCCAGAATTTGGGGATTGAAAGAGCAGATCTGTGCCTGTCTGTCACAAGTTGGGAGTGGAGAAAGACGTATTTTCTTTCATCATTTTTCTTCCCCCATTGGTTGCATCTTGGAATGTGCCTCCTCTAATAGGAAGTGACAGCTTAATCATTTGGGTTTTGACAGTTTCTATTCTGCTACACACCTGACCCTATGCAACGAATGGGCTGCTCAGCCTCCAAGAGCAGGTAGTCCAGACTTGGGGTGGGATTTCTTTCCCCTTTCTCTTGGCATCACAAGATTGGGTTGGAGCCGAGAAATGGCTGATCCCATGAGTGGTGGAGCCTTAAACGTTGCTGTAGGGGGTAGGAACTTCCCTTGGCAGGAAGGAGACAGGTGTGTGTGTGTGTGTGGGGAGCAGGAAAGCTGACAGTTTTCTTAGTCCTAAGGCGTGACCATCCCTTTCATTGCCTAGGGTCCCTCCTTCTTCTAAAGAAGGATTTTCTGCATGATAATTCACTCTCTTCTCTTGACGTCTCTTGAGCTTTTGAGCTCTTTCAGTGGAAAGGATGGTACCTTAGGCCTCTATACCGAGCCTCACAATCATTGATGGTTTCAGCATCACCTTATTGGACATAAGAATGGGCAGAGACTGTAGAATGGATGTACTTAACTCGAGCCATCACGTGGATGTGGGAGACCAGGCCCAGAGAGGTTCAGGGACCTGTGAAGGACAACCTGCTTCCTGAGTGCCGATCCTGGGCCTTTCCACGTGTCTCCTGACTCATTGGATGTTGATTACTGCTGCTGATGAAAGGACCAGTGAGGGCATCCATTTTTTGTGATGGCAGATGGTCACAAAGCCTCTCCCCGCTGCAAACTTATCATTCAGCACCGCATTGCCTTCAGATACAATGTCAACTGCCAGCCACACATATCCTCTTACCTGATTTGTGACTCCCACCAACTTTTTCAGCCTCAATTCAATTCTCTCCCCCTTTTTCAATTTGCTCTACTCCTACATTTCCCAAAAAGGTTCTGAGAAATACTATCCTGGGAGATGCTCCCTCCAGAAAAGAGTTTAAGCCAAATTAAGTTTCAGAGATGCTGAACATCATGAAACCCTTAGATATTAAAAAGGAATATTAACTCATTCAAGGCTCTGAGCAGTCCTGCATAACAGACATCTTTTAAATCTGCTTAAACTAATGTGTCCTGAATGTAACTGATTACAAAACTCCTTTTGGCTTTTCACATGGCACTTGTTAACAGGCTTGTCAGCTTGATTAATAAGAAATGCTGCTTTAGTTGCTTACATCCGTCTGGCTCTTTCACACTATCTGGTCCTTGCCTGCATTGCTACTCCTTCTCTCATTTTCTTCAAAGCTCATCTTGGAAGTCATGCCCTCTGGGAAACCTTGGGCATTGCCCCCGTCTCTCCTGCAGGATTAGGTGCCTGTCCTGTGCTTTTGCAGCTTCTGCATTCTAATAATTTACTTGTTGGTTTATCTCACCAGCTGCCCTCATTGAGGATGGGAACTGTGCTTTATCTATTCTGTTCGTTTGCTCACTGAGTCATTCCATAACTATCTGTTGAGCCACCTATGTCCAGGTGCATTGTTCTAGTTGCCAGGGATACTGGGGAACAAAGTCCCTGCCCTCACAGAGCTCACGTTCAGTGGGAGGGGGACAACATGTAAACTCATGATGACTGTACAATGTTCAGTGGTGATAAGTGCCAAGGTAAAAACTAGGGCAGGTTAAAGAGACTGAGAATGACAGGAGGTGGCCTTTGGGATAGGGTGTTCAGCTGCTTCAGTGAGAATGAACTAGGTTATATTGCAGAAACAACCACCTCCACAGCTTAGTGGCTTATAACAATGAAGGTTTATTTCTCGTTCAGGTGAATTGTCCATTAGGGATTGGCTAGGAGTTCTGATTCACACGACCTCACTTGGGTACCCAGGTGGTCAGGGCTTGTACCATAGGAACCTGGCAATTGTCATGGCGGGTGAAGGAGGGTAGCAAGCTGTGCACTGGCTCTTAAAGGCTTTAGCTCACGTTTGATTGGCTGGAGCGAGTCATAGGGCTTCACCTAACTCAAGGGGACAGGAAGGAGAGGGGAGGTGGAATATTTGATGAACAGCATTAAAGGCTACACAGAAACCCCCTCTGATTCAAAGATATTTGAACAGAGGACTTAATGCAGGGAGGAGGGGAGCCATGTAGATGTTGGAGAAGGGGCATTCCACGTGGAGGAAGCAGAAGGTCCAGTGACCCGGATTCTCCAGCACTCAGCCTGGGGTTTGCCACAGAGCAGGTGACCAGGAAATGTTTGTTGAATAAATATCTAGAATTCCATGATTTCTGCATCTCAGTTAGTGAGATCTTTTCAATTCCAGTTGCTAAAGTGGTAGGAATAGGTGAGTGCACATTTACAGAAACAGAACGTGTCTAATCAGCCCACACAAGAATTGTTTGATATTGGGGTCTCCAAATTAAAGGACGTAGAATGTGTTTCCAGAATTTATCTTTGGCTACGTAATGAATTTGACCTGTCCTTTGTCATGAGAGCCTCTCCCTCAAAAATCTTATGTTCCAGTACAAGAAAAAAATTAGAAACATGCAAATTCACCATAACCATATATTGTTTATGAAAATGTTTTAAAAATGCAAATCAAAAGGAAAACCAGTGTTTATCCATGTGTATACCTGGTGGGTTCACCACACTTGAAATGACTTTATCACTGTCTAGATTCCCTGCTAACCTCTGAGGGGGCAGGGGGCAGGGGCCATGTCTGTGCCCTCCGCTGAGTGCCTGTAGCACCTAGAACCAAGCCTGGCAGGTGAGGATGATCAACACATCCAGTACTTGTGGACTGGCTGGCTGAGGGAAGGGAAGGCTGTGCTGCTCCTAAGGGATGGCTGTGGTGAAAGTTCTGCCTTCATTGCCTGCCAAGGAGGTGAAATGGATTTAACAAGAGAGAGTAAGTTTATCAGATACAGGCAATGGTGAACTGAACACCAAGCCAAGGATGATAAGCTAGAATGTTCCAGGTCAGGATGAGTGATGGTAGGGGAAGACCAGGCTTTGGTGGATGAGGGGGATTTCAAGAGTAGAAGCCAGGGAACAGTTGGCACATGGGATCCATGGAGTTTAACCATTATTATGTCCATATTAAATGCTAGCTTTGGCAAAAATAAGCAATTACCTTGGGCTGGAGAGAACTGCAGGGGGCCAAGTGCGTGGCGAGTCTGGGAAACCTTCTGTAGATCGCTGTGATTGCAGCATGGGTGTTTGCATTTTAACCCCAACACTTCTTGACTTTGATGCTAATTTGGAAATTGCAAATGGCACCAGCCAGGTTCTAGATCTGCCAAGTGTCTCGATTCTTTGGCAACAGGACCCAGCCTGGATTACTTTCCAACACCAACTATGACTAAGAGTCAGTTCTAACTCTTAACTACCCAGGGTTGAGAACACAGTCCCACTAGACCACCTTCACTTCAGGCACCAGCCACAAGTTGGGGAATTCCAGGGCTGCCTGCTGTTCTGACCAAGTCGCTGCAAATTTGAGGTTTTCCACTATCCCCTCAGGCTTGCCAATTTGCTAGAATGACTCACAGAACTCAGAAACTGCTACATTTATGATTAATTTTATGTGGCAAAAGGGATACAGATAAATGATGCACAGAGCAGGGTTTGGGAGGGTCCCACACGAAGCTCCCATATCCTCTCCAGTGGAGTCAGGGCATGTCATACCCCTGGCACATCGATGTGTGTTACCAACCTGGGAAGCTCATCTGAGCTTTGGTATCCAGGGTTTTTATTGGGGTTTCACCATGTAGGCATGGCTGATTGACTCAGTGCCCACAGGGTTGAGCTCACTCTGCAGCCCCCTCCCCTTCTTGCTCCAGAGGTTGGACTGATTAGATGTGGCTCAAAACCCCAACCCCCAGGTCACCTGGTTGGCCTCTGTAGTGTGACCAGTCCCCATCCTGACACTTCCGGTGTGGCCAGCCCAACCTTGATCATCTCCTTAGTGTAAACTGCCAGGGGTGGTCCAGGGCCCACCGTGAATAACAAAAGATGCTCCAGATCTCAGGAAATTCCAAAGATTTTGAGGGCTAACTCCCAGGAATTGGGAACAAAGACCAGCCAAATTCTTTATGATTCAACATGGCCAGGGGCGGGCTTGCTCAGTCCTGTGGCCCCTCCTGCTCTGTCCACGGTTATACTGGCTTCCCTGGTGGTCACTGTCAGAAAGAGGGTGCTGGAGATAGGCTCACGTGGCCACACTTGGGCTCCTTCTTAGGATGAGTGACAGGTGGAGCATCTCTGTGGGCGTGGTGCTCAGTCCGCAGGAGGATACGGGTTGTGGGTTCAGCATTAACTTCCTACTGTTTTGAATGAATGTCTCACCTGCAGCTATTTCAGGAAAAAGCCACAAGTGTCTGATTGAGGAGAATCAGAGGTCAGACAGAGGCTGGCCTGCTTTGACTACTTTGAGTTTTTTTTTAATGCAATTTTATTGCGATATATTCACACACCATACAGTCCATTCAAGTGTACAATTAATGGCCCACAGTAGTGTCACATCATAGTGCATTCATCACCACAATCAATTTTAGAACATTTTCATTACCCCAGAATAAAAAAAAGAGAAAACTGAAAACAACCCATTCCCTTAACCCCCCCCCCATTATTGACCCTTAGCATTGGTGTGATACATGAAAGAAAATAAATATATTACTGTTAACTATGGTCCGTAGTTTGCAGTAGGTGCACTTTTTCCCATATACCCCTCTATTATTAACTCCTTGTAATAGGTTGTACATTTGTTCTAGTTCATGGGAAAAATTTTTTACATTCGTACTGTTAATCACAGTCATTGTCCTGTTTTTTAACAGCCTGGGCAGTTCCACCTGGAGAACCCAAATGCCTCAGTGTCAGAGGCCTTGGTGAAGCCTCTAAGTTAATGGATTTCAGATTTTGAAAAGCTGAAGTTCCTGGGCAAACACGAGATGGTAGCAGCCACTATAGTAATTATGGTAAAGGTGGATGGAAACTTTCAGTTGTCCAGCTTGCTATCATTTTAAAGACGTGGCAATGAAGGCTGGCGACGTTGGCCAGGCATTGATCTCGGCGAAAATGTCACCTATTCCTGTAGGTAAGAGTCTTCCCAGAAAAGTGACTCTGTGACTTCTGAATTTTGAGTTCCTCCGGCGTGTCAGAGTTTGGGGAGAATATGTTTGTACCTTCAAGGAAGGCTTGATTTCACGCCCCATCATTTTCTGTTATTTCAGGCCTCAGTGCTTTGTTGCAAGCTGTTACTTCTGTCTGGAAAGCTCCTCCCCACCCACCCAGCACTGTCAGGGATAATTTTTCCATCAAAAGCACCAGCCTCTGGGCAGCTGAAGTTGACAAGGGAAAGAGAGGGGAGCTCAAAAAATTGAGAGGCCGAAGGGGGCAGAACTGGGACAACTGTGGAAGTCCAGGGAGCAGGAACCACCCTGGAGTTGTGGCCGGACTTTGGGTGACTCTGCTCAGAATTAAAAAGGCTTGTTGGATCCAGCATCCATCCCGTATCTCAGCTCTTGACCAGGGGAGGCCATTTAAAGGCTGTCCAGGATGCAGAGAACATGGGCCAGGACATCCCAAGAGGCGTACCTGATAGTGCGGTTGCTACGCAACCAAAAAATGAACACATGTCCGTTTCGTCATCGTTCAGAGCCCAGCTCAACTGGCACCTCCTCTGGGAAGCTTACTTTGGCTTCTCCAGGCAGAGTTGATGTAACACATAACTTTCAACAACTATTTGAGCATTGGCCATGTGCCAGGGGTGTTCAAGATTCCCAGGGCAGTGATGAGACAGATAAGGCCCATGTCAGGAGGGACTTCACTTTCTAGCAGAGAAGGCAGAGTATACAGAGAATGGCTAATCATACAATTTCAGGTAGTGGTAAGTGCTATGAAGGGAAATAAAGCCAGGTAAGGTGAGCTAGAGTGTGGGGATGGGGTGGACTGTTTTCTCTGGTTGATCAGGGAAGTTCTCCCTCTAGGGGTGACATTTGAGCAGGCCCAGGAGTTAAGTGAGGGAGTGAGCTGTGCGAAGGACAGAAAGAGAGTGACAGCAAGCGTCTAGGCCCTGGGGGAGGGGAAGGGGGTTGGCATGCTTGGGGGACAGTGAGAAGAGTGATCGGATGGGAAATGGCAGGAGATGGACTCCAGGAGGTAGGCAGAGGCAGCTCCCATTGGACTTGTAGGCAATGGAAAGAAGTCTGGATTTTATTCTAAGTGTGACGAGAAACCACTGGAGGGGTTTGAACAAGGAGTGACATAAACTTATTTATGTTTTTTTTTTAAAAAAAGAACTCGTGTGACTGCTGTGTTGATAATGGAAAGGAGTGGGGAGCAGTCAAGAGGGGCCCCAAGGAGGCCAGTATGGAGGATGTTGCAATAATCCAGACTGGAGACAAGATAGGACAGTGACTTAGGGGAGGAGGAGCTGGTGGAGGTAGTGGGAGCTGTGAGATTCGGGGTGTGTTCAGATGGTAGACCACTCTGTACTTGCTGACTGATGGGATGTGAGGCGTGAGAGAAAGAGAGAAGTCAAGAATGAGAGAGAAAGAATGACTCCTAGAATTTTTATTTCATAAACTTTTAAAAATTTCAGAATAATATTAGATTTACAAAAAAGTTGCAAAAAGATGGGACAGAGAATTTTAGTATACCCTTCGCCTGGTTTGTCCTAATGGACTCCTAGAGTTTTATTGTGATTAACGCAGATGGAGTTGCTATGTGTTGAGGCTGGGAAGGTGGAGAAAAAGGGGGATGTCTTTAACTTGGCTTTGACACTGTTCTCACATCTGTTTCTCATCCAAATAGGTTGGCTGGAGATGTGAATCTAGAATTCAGGAGAGAATTTGGGCTGTAGATTCCACTGTCAACATTTAAATGATATTTAATGTCATGAACTCTCCAAGCTTGTATGTTTGATAATTTTCATAATAAAAAATTAACTTGAAAATTGAATTAAAATTGATTAAATGATAATGCAGTTCAGGGATTGGCATACTTTTCTTCAAAGCGCCAGATAGTGAATATCAGGGACTCTGTGGCCACATGGTCTGTGATGCAGCTACTCAGCTCTGCCATTGTAGTGTGAAAGCAACCCTCGCCAATACGTAGATGAATGGGCATGGCTGGGTTCCAATAAAACTTTAGTTACTGAACAGGTGGTGAACCACATTTGGTTCACAGGCTATAGTTTTTGCTAACCTCTGGGTCCTCTGGTGTTGAGAGGTTGGGGATATGAAGAGGAGCCAGCAGAGAAGTTGGGAGGGAGCAGCCAGTGGTACCCAATGTTAGGTTTTTCAACCAGGAAGAGGAGGCCAAAACTCGATTAAAGGAGTTTTATTGTGCTGCCAGGCACAGGCGCACAGGCCGGCTGAAGCCTAAGATGGCGACAGCCGCAAACAAAGGTGGGAGGGGGCTGATAATGGAAAGGAGTGGGAGTAATTGTTGGTGGATAAGATAAAGAAGTGAGGAGTTGACATTAGGGGATTGGTTTGCCCAAGGTCTGCAGTCTAAGCAGGGAGGTTATTACGTTATGGAAAATTTTTGTTCTTGCTCAAACCATCACATCAGCTAAGAGTGGGCTCCATGCAAACAGTCATGTTCATTGCGGATGTGGGGAGCTTCTTGGAATATTTGCTAGAGGTGGGTTGTGTGTATATCGGGGGTGGGGAGTTCTGCCCAACACTCAGGAGGCGGGAAGGAAGGGAGGGATCCTATGTCAGAATATGAGTAGGAAGAGAACTCAGAATGGACTGGTGAATTTGACACCACAGAGGTTGTAGGAGATGTTTCCCAGAGCCTTTTCAGCAGCGTGGCGGTGACTAAACCCGGTGGTGACTAACCTGGTGTTGGTGGAGGAGAGAGTGGTCAGTGAAGAAGGGAGACAGTGTTTGTGGACAACTCCTTAGATTGTTTTTGCTATAAAAGGGATTAGAGAAATGGGGAATTTTCTTGAGAGGGGGTGTGGGATCAAATAAGGGTTTTTGTTTCTGTTTTTTAGGTAGAAGCTGTTAAAATGTGTGTGTTTTTCAGAGTTGGTCTCTGTTCTAGTTTGCTAATGCTGTTGGGATGCAAAACACCAGAAATGGATTGGCTTTTATAAAGGGGATTTATTTGGTCACACAGTTACAGTCTTAAGGCCATAAAGTGTCCAAGGTAACGCATCAACAATCAGGTACCTTCACTGGAGGATGGCCAATGGTGTCCAGAAAACCTCTGTTAGCTGGGAAGGCACGTGGCTGGTGTCTGCTCCGAAGTTCTGGTTTCAAAATGGCTTTCTCCCAGGACGTTCCTCTCTAGGCTGCAGCTTCTCTCCAAAATGTCAGTCTCACTTACTCTTGGGGTGTTTGTCCTCTCTCAGCTTCCCTGGAGCAAAAGTCTGCTTTCACAGGCTGTCTCCAAAATGTCTCTGTAAACTGCAGCTCCTCTCTCAGCTCCTTTGCATTCTTCAAAGTGTCCCTCTTGGCTGTGGCAAGCTCACTCCTTCTGTCTCAGCTTATATAGTGCTCCAGTAATTTAATTCAGACCCCTCTGAATGGGTGGGGCAACACCTCCATGGAAATTATCCAACCAAAGGTCTTGTCCACAGTTGATTGAATCACAACTCCATGGAAACACCCAAAGGATTCAAAAATCTAATCGACACTAATATGTCTGCCCACACAAGATTGCTTCAAAGATAATGGTGTTTTGGGGGACATAATACATCAAAACCAGCACTGTCTCCTCTTCCTTTTTGGTCCAGTTGTACCCTGCACACACTCCTATCATTGTGCCTTTCACAGTCATTTGTGTAAAATCTGTGTCTTCTATTAGAGCAGGGTTTCTCGGCTATTGATGCCATTGACATGTTAGGTTGGATCACCCTTTGCTGTGGGGAGCCATCGTGTGCATTGTAGGATGTTTACCTGTATCCCTGGCCTCTACCCACTAGATGCCCTTGAATGTGACAACCCAAAATGTCTCCAGATATTGCCATGTGTCCCCTGTGGGTGCCATTGCTCCTAGTTGAGATCTGCTGAGTTACGATGTGAGCGCCTAGAGGGCAAGGACAAAAGCTGCTTTTCTTGGTCTCCCTGTCCCTGTGCTGTGCTGTGCATGGTAAGGGGTGCCATAAATGTCTTATTGAGTGAACGTGTAGACAGATTGATTCCTTTACAAAATGCTGCTGTCATCATCTGATGACAAAGCCACGTTGTATCTGGGTGACCCAGTGGGGAAGGAAAGGAGGTCTCCAGTGGAGAATTTGGCATGCCGGCTCTATTCTGGGGATCCAGGATTTGTGATTACACTTGAAAGGGTTGTGTAGTCATCAACACGGGGACAAGCACATCCAACTGGCACTTCTCAGTTTCTAGACTGCCAAGGTCTCTCGCCTCAGGCTTCCTCCAGGAGTCTGGGAACGTCGATGTTTCGTAGTTCCTCCAAAAGCAAGCGGACACCAGAGATGGAAAATGTTTTATCTCAAGGGTGGTGATTAACCGTGGATGCTGTAATTCAGGCCCACGCTGCCTAGAGACCTCATGAAGCTCCCTCCCCAAAGCCTGTCCTTCACCTTCTAGCCCAAGGTCTCAAGGGTCAATGGACTTTCAGAGTGAGAATAATAACGATATTAATAACCCTCATCCCGAAACAGTCACGCCTATTTGCGCTCTGTGTGGGAGTCTCTATTCTTACGTATCCTCTCCTCTGCATGTGAGCTGGTCTCAGTGGGAGTTGGAGATGGCGAGAAATCGACGAAGGGCCTCCTCTCCCACTACCCCCGGTGCACGCTGGTGTGTCTTCCTCCTACGGGGTGTTCTAAAAAATGTTGGACGAATGAGTAGATACGCTTTCCTGCTCCCACCTTTCCACGTCTTCTTTTTAGCCATGTCTCTAGCAAGCACAGGGCCTGGCCTGTCATTGCCTCTCAGTAAAGACCAAATTGGTAAGAACTCATTACCCTAAGGGAAGAGTCTCAGGGTCCCCAGATATTGATCACTGTTCACCCTCTTTCAGTCTTTTCCCATGCCACCTTCATGATTTTTACCGTATCAGTGTATCACCTACCTCGGGCAGGGGTCTGCAGATTCTGGCTGGTCACCTGCTTTTGTTTTTTTTTTAAAGTAAAATTTCATTAGGACCGAGCCATGCCTATTCATGTGCATATTGTCTAGCGCTGATTTCACTACAAATAGTTGTGATCGACACTGTCTGGTCCGCAAAGCCTCAATATTTACTGTCCAGCCCTTTACAGAAAAGCACGCCAAGCCCTGACCTATAATTACTATTTAAACATTTTTTTCTTTAAATTGACTACATTTTAAAATTAATTTTCATTATGGGAATTATGACGCATACAAGAGTAGAGAGAAGAGGTAATGAACCTTCCTGTTTCCTCACCAGGTTTCAACTCACAGCCAATCTCGTTTTCTCAACACCCTACCTCTCTAATCCCCCTTTCTCCCTCCCCACCAACCATTTTAAAGCGAATCCCATGTATGGTATTATTTTATTATAAGTGTTCGGTAAGTATCTTAAAAGATAAGGACTCCATTTGTTGAATCTGAGCATAATTTTATCACATTTAAAAATTAATAATTCCTTAATATCGTCAATTATTCATAAATCGACTCAAGGTTTTTAAACATAAATACTTACTTAAGCTTTGTTCCTTGCAATAATTTGCGAGAAATTATGGTTTGGATAAGCTGTTTATATTTTTCCTCATACTACTACTGGATTGTTAAAACTATAAAGGCAAACGTAGCCATTTACCGTTGGAAATGATCTTGAGTACCACCAGAACACCTCACAGAATGTATCATGTTGATGAGGCTGTCTGCAGAGTTTTGCTGACTTTCTTCTTTGCTCGGTGTGAAAGGCGTCCTCCTTTTCACCACCCTGACTGAGCCAGTCAGAGCCTGGAGCTAACACCAGGGACATGCAAACCAACCATGAAATCGGAAAGAACAGCAGCTGTAGAGTGAGTTACCTTCACCAGCTATCACAATTTACAATGCAATTAAGACCTACAAATATAATTGAATAAACAGAAAATAGAATTAAGGTAATCTATCCTAAGTGTACCAAATTCCTATAATGAGTTGCTTTCAGCAGTTGTGGAAACATATAATTACCAAACAAATTACATGTTATTTTTATCTAAGAAGCTAATTAAGTGTTCTGTGTAAATTATTATGTGGTGGCACAAGGATGTATTAAGTACCTAATTGGAAAAGGGACGGGACCCGAGAATTGTACATGGGAATACGATTGAGAGATATCACAGCAAGAGGGAGGTGGGGAGTCGTGGGAAATGGGGGGCCACCAGGGGTGAGATTGGACGCCCAGGGTTGGTCTGACTTGAGCATCGGTAATTGAGCTAAGTCAGGCCTCCTGCCTTCGCTGAGCTCTTGGTCCTTTATATCTATTTGTTTTTAAAATTTCCTCCCCTTCCTGAACCTAAGCAGTGAAGCTCCATTCGTTCCAGCTGACTTTGTGGTGCTTAACGTAACATCCTTACTTTGCTCTCGTTTCTTTGTGACTTGGTAAATCTTCCAATAACTTCCGTGTGGGCTTGTGCCCTTTTGCACCTTCGGATGTGAGGAAATGAGCATTTTGGGATGGACACTTTTTCTTTCCCATAACTCAGAATAAAGTAGGTTGGAGGAATTTTGGAATGAAGTATTGATGTGGAACAGTCCCAAGAAACTCATCCCTGTTGCGTGTCATAGGAGAGTTGGGCACTTCTTTTTGGGTTGAGGCAGAGGAGAAGAGAGGGCGGATTTGGTACATTTCCATCAAGCTAGGCTCTGTAGAATGCTGTGATGAAAAGAGCTATGAGCTGGGGTCCTAAGAGCAGATTTATGGTCGCTGCCCTGCGGTTGGTTAGCTGCGTGACCTTAGCCAAGACATCACTCCCCTCTGAGCCCTGGCAACTCATCTGTAAAATGTGGGAAATAACCCTTGGACCATTCATCTCATAGGGTGGTTTGAGGATGACAGGAGATATGTAAATGAACATTATTTGTAAATTCTAGACCTCAGAACAAAAAAGTCCAGTATTGCGGTTGTTATTATTAAAGGATGGCAGCTGTACAAACTCAGACAAGGTGGTTCTTATAACTGAAAATACCAACCATCGTCTTCAAGCATGGCTGGATCCAGGTGTCATTGGGAATTGGTGTCTCTCATTTCTCAGCTTCATTCTCTGTGTTGGCTTCATTGTCAGGGGGTATCGCTACACCCCTACCCTTAGGGTGGCAAGATGGCCACGAGAAGCTCCAGACCTTCCTTTATTCTAGCAGTTGAGTGACTCAGTAGAAATAGAGTGCAGGGTCTTTTTCCTGGTAGCGCCATCAAAATGTCCAGGCTAACCCTGATTGGACTGCTCTGGATCATGTGCCCATAACCTGGCCAATCACTGTGGCCAGGGGACGGAATACACTGATTGGCCAGGCTGTTCATGTGTCTACCTTGGAGTTGGAGAGGCCTTGGGGTGGCCTGCCTTGAGCTATGTGGAATGAGAGGTGGGGAGAATTGGCTCCCCAAATGTACCAGAAGAGTGTTTTCTGGGCAGGAGAAACAACAGATGTCCATCCTCCCACGGGATACCTATTTGTGCTATAATAGAAGAATTCACTAGATTGGGAGCCAGGGAGAACTCAGATTCTAGTCTTGATCCTGTCTCTAACTCTCGGTGAGAGCCTGAGGATATCACGTCCCTTTATTGAGATCCAGTTTCCAAATCTGTGAAATAGGGAGCGTCAATCATTCAGAAGTTCCCACATGTTCTCCACCTGGGGCATCCTATTCCCTTCTTGCCTTTTGTCCCTCATGGTGTACTGTGTGCTTTGTCAGCGAAACAAAAGACATCCATTAGATACTCATCCATTTCATTAAAAAACAACAATGAATTGACAATGTGTAATTGCCATATGGAAATGTCAGATCAGCCGGGCTGAGTTGCAGCTCTGTTGGTGGTATAATTATACTGAGTTACAATATTCCAGCCCAAGGCAAAGAAACTTGCTGTCTTGGCCAGCTGGGATGGCCTGATCCCTGGCCAGAGTTCTTGTTCTACCAGGCCTTCTGACATAGTCATTCCAGCCCTGGGTCCCTACTTCTTAGTTGCTGGACCCTGGGAGTCACAAATGGTCACCTTGGGTTGTGTTCGTTTTTTTGTTTTTCTTATCAGGAGTCTTTTTTTTTTAAATGCAGAAGCTTTTTTTTTTTTTTTTTTTTTTTTACTTTATCAAAAAAATTAAAAAATTCAAACAAAACAAAGGATTAAGAAAAACAAATAACCTAAAATAACTGTATTGCTTCCAACATGTCCCTATCATACCTGAAGAAAATTAACAAACCCTCAGAAAACAAAGGAATAAGAAAAACAAATAACCTAAAATAACTACATTGCTTCCAACACGATCCTACCATACCCAAGAAAGTTTGCAAACTATAATCATTCCTGAACAGTCCGAGGCATGAGTCCATGGTAAATGGAATCCCTTGAAGATGTTTTAGTTAGGATGTGGCCCAACTGAATGAGGGTGGGCTGTAATCTGATTCCTGGGGGCCTTAATAAGCAGAAGAAATTCAGACATAGTGAGAGACAGCCACGGGGAGGAGGCAGAAGCTGGAAGCCAGCAGGAACCTGGAAGAGAGAAGAAAGGACATTGCCATGTGACAGGAAAGCCAAGGAACCCAAAGATTGCTGACCAGCTAGAATGCTACTGACCCTGGGAAGAAGCAAGCCTTCCAGCCCTTGAAACCATGAGCCAATAAATTCCTGCTGTTTAAGGCAACCTGTAGTATGTATGGGTTGTGTCAAAGCAGCTCAGGTGAAACCAAAACTAAACTGAAGATGCAGTTGGTCATGGTGTGCAGGAAGGACTGGAGGCACGTGAAAGTATTAGGTGATTGCAAGTCTCCAGGTGGGAGTAGTACAGCTTGAGCACAGATGGCAGAGGTAGGAACCCCAATAAATCACCTGGATAGCAGCATGTGTAGTGGCTAAAGTGTGACTTTGGCGACAGACAGACCTGGTTTTAATCCAGCCTTGTTATTTGGACAAGTTACTGTATCTTCTCTGAGCCTCAGTATTTGTTCCCTCCAAAATGGGGATGTTTCCACCTACCAATTAGGGCTGTGTAGCAGGTACTTCCAGCACCTGTCCGATCCCCCCAGTTCTCACCTCTATATGCCAAAGGATGCTCACTGGAAGTACCTGTGATGCTGTACCTGTGGGGTCTTTCCTGTCTTGGAAGCTGGCTAAGCCCACCTGCAGGGTGAGTTTGCTAATGCTGCCAGAATGCAAAAGACCAGAGATGGATTGGCTTTTATAAAGGGGGGTTTATTTGGTTACACAGTTACAGTCTTAAGGCCGTAAAGTGTCCGAGGTAACACATCAGCAATCGGGTACCTTCACTGGAGGATGGCCAATGGTGTCCGGAAAACCTCTGTTAGCTGGGAAGACACATGACTGGCATCCGCTCCAAGTTCTGGTTTCACAATGGCTTTCTCCCAGGACATTCCTCTCTAGGCTGCAGTTCCTCAAAAATGTCACTCTCAGTTGCTCTTGGGGCGTTTGTCCTCTCTTAGCTTCTCCAGAGCAAGAGTCTGCTTTCAACAGCCATCTTCAAACTGTATCTCATCTGCAGCTACTCTCTCAGCTCCTGTGCTTTCTTCAAAGTGTCCCTCTTGGCTGTAGCAAGCTCACTCCTTCTGTCTGAGCTTATATAGTGCTCCAGTGAACTAATTCAGACCCCACCCTGAATGGGTGGGGTCACATCTCCATGGAAATTATCCAATCAGGGTCATCACCCGCAGTTGGGTGGGGCACATTTCCATGAAACAACCTAATCCCAACATTGCAACTTAATCCCCACTAACATTCTGCCCCCACAAGATTGCATCAAAGAACATGGCTTTTTCTGGGGACACAATACACACAAACTGGCATAGTGACTGAAGGTGCCTGAAACGTCCAATAATAGATAGGGACTTGTGGACAACTACTCCAGTCCCTTGCCTTTTATGTAGGATGACTATGATATAGATGTTTTATACTGGATCCCAGAGGTCCTGGTGATGTTAAGGTCCAGTTTCTCACAGTGGTAACTTGCTTAAAAATACACCATGTATTTTTTTCCCTTTCATTCCTTGTCTCTTTCCTTTCCTCTTCCTGAGGTCATCTCTCATCTCAACTAGTGGAAACTCAAATCCTTGTCTCTAGGTCTACTGCTGGGAGAACCCTATCTGAGGTTATAATAATGATCACATAAAATACTGTATGTAAAATGCTTAACACCATTGCCCGGCACAAGTTAAGTACCCAATAAAAGTACCCATTGCCGTGAAGGTAGAATGAATTCATTCTTTCAAAACATTTATACTGACTGAAAGTCCACCCAAAATTATGAAGAAAAATGTGAAGGAAAAGTTCACCTAGATGTGCAAAACAGAATATTGCAATCGTTTCTTTCTTTCTTTCTTTCTTTTTTAAGAGGCAGTTTATTCATTATTAGTTGGAATTTTTACCCCTCAGTCCTTGTCTAACACCGTGGTTGACAGTTTTGCAATTGACTGTGATTAGTCAAGTGACTCTTGTATCAAAAATTGGTCATTCTGTGCTACCCATTTAGATTTTCTTGGAAGAGGAGCCTGGTTGTAAATGAACCTCACTCTTGAAGTTCCTGTTGATCTTTGAGCTTACATTCCCAGCTGTGGGCTGGAGAGATAATTACTCTTGGTTTTGTAGCTGTTTTAGCCCTTGTCTGTTGAAGAGGTGGGATTACAGGGCCTGTGCTGTGAGTTATAACCCTCCAGTGTTTATGACACTGGCTTTGCCCAAGTCTGAGGTAATGGACTTTCTGGGAGGAAAGGTCAACAGGGGACCTTTAGATTCAAGGGGGTGACAGTGGAGCAGGAGGGCAAGGGGGAGTTAGCTCTCCAATTGAGTGATGAAAGGATAAGCTCCTCTGTCTGTAAACATGCTCATTTGACTTACATTTTGCTTCCTGTGGACCAGGGACATAGGGAAGGGGATGGAGAAATGCACAAACAGCTGTCTTGGGTGTTAGGATTGAAGTGCCTGTGTGATGGTCAACTTTCATATCGATTTGCCTGGGTTACAGTCCATAGTGATTCAAACACTTTCTGGAAAGATGTTTTGTAGATGTGATTAAAGTTCGTAATAAGTTGACTTTAAGTAAGAGAGATGATCGTTGAGAATCTTGGTGGGTCTGATTCAATCAGTTGAAAGGCCTTAGGAGAAGAGCTGAGGTTTGCCTGAAGAAGAAGATATTCTGCCTGTGGATGGAAATTTCAGTTCATGCCTGGGAGTTCCAGAACACCCTTCCTGACAGCCTGCACTATGGATTTCGGTCTTGCCTAACCAGCCCCCACAATTGTGTAAGGCAACTCCTTGTAATAAATCTCTTCATATATATCTCTTAGGATTCTATTTCTCTGATTGAATACAGATGCATTCAGATTTGGGTACTGAATTTTGTACCAAACACGTAAAATGTGAAAATGGCTTTGCAATTGAGCAATGGGCAGAGGCTGGAAGAATTTGGGGTGCATGATAGAAAAGTTCTTGGTTGCCATGAACAGAATATGAGTAGAAAGGTGGGTGCTAACGACTAGTGAGGGCTCAGAAGGAAGAGTGGGGCATGGCAGAGGAAGCGTATTTCATCTTGGAGAGTATATAAGTCATCACGAACATATTGTTCATAGATACATGGACAGTAAAGGCACTTTCAGTGAGTACTCAATAGAAATGAGGAACATGTTACTGGAAAATGGAGGAGAGGGGATCCTTGTTATGTAGGACGAAGAGTTTTTCTGAATTGTGTTCCACACTTAAGTGGAAAGCAGAACGTATAAGAGATGAACTTGATTACTTATCTGAGGAGATTTCCAAGCAATTCCAAGATTTCCAAGATTTCTTCTTGTTGCTTAACACAAATGTGAGAGGAAAGAGATAAACTGAGGGGAGAACTATTATGCAAAAAGGAACCAGAATTTGATGCTTCAAGAAATTTTCAGCCTATCTAGATCACAAAAGGTGCTAAAAGTAGGAGATACAATGTCAGCAAAGTGTGTTTCAGAGAGAAAGACAAGGGTGTGGCTGGACAACCTTTGGCTAGTGCCTTGGAAAGAACAAAAGGTCAAAGTATTCAATCACACAGTGTTCTTTGTAGAGCTTAAGTGGGTGACTCATGGATCCCCTCAGCCATCTAACCAGAACCCAGGACAAGAGTTAGGGTTATCCAGAAAAAATTTGTGGAAAGCTTCTTATCTAATGGAGTAAATCCCTGTGGCATTCATGGAGACCCACAAAGTTCTTGAGAACTTTGTATCAGCAGAAACACGGCCAGCTTGGTCTGAAAGGGACAGAGAGACTGAGATGAAAAGAGGCCATCAGACTCCCAAAATTATGCAGGCAGTAAACAGGCTAATAAAACTATTCCGCTGCAAACATACGCTGCTCTTTATAAAAATGGAGGGATGAGGGTGGAGCCTCAAGTCCAACAGGCAGAGCCACAAACCACAGAGGATTATTCCAGGCCTTGAAACCTAATGCTTGCTCGCCTAGCTGGATTCCAAAATTGCATGAGACCAGTGATGTCTTTTATCTTTCCAATTTTTCCCTTTTTGATTGGGAACATCTATACCTGGAAGCCTATGCCTTTTCTGCCATTGCATTTTGGGAGCAGGTAACTTGTTTTATCACTTTAGAGGCCCACAGATGAAGAATTTTGCTCCAGGTTGGATCACGTTCAAGGTCTCACACATACCTGACTCAAGTGGTTTAAATGATGATATATGGGACCCTTTAGCGATGGTATTTAGATGAGATTTTGGACTTTGAGTTCATGCTGTAATGGGTTGAGACTTTTGGGGGGAATAAATGTATTTTGCATGAGGGATAAATGTGGTTCTTTGGGGGTCAGAGGGTAGATTGTGGTAGGCAAAATAATGTATTCTCCTCACCCCAAACCCTGAAACCTGTGAATGTGTTACCTTACATGGCAAAGGGACTTTGAAGATGTGATTAAGTTTATCCTGGATTATCCAGGTCCAGTGTAATCACTGGGAAGTAGGAGTGTCAGAGTCAGAGGAGATGGGATGGCCAAGGCAGGGTTTAGAGTGATCTGTCAATAATCTAAGGTGTGCATGTGGCTGCTAGAAGCTGTAAAAGGTAAGGAACAAGTCTCCCCTAGAGCTTCCAGAAGGAACACAACCTCGCTGATCCATTTTAGACCTCTGATCTCCAGAACTGCAAGACAATAAATCTGCATTGTTTTAAGCCACTAAGGTTGTGGAAATTTTTTCGGGCAGCCACAGGAAACTAATACAATCTGGTGAGAGCCAGGCCTTCTACTGCACACTTTAAACACATTATCTTGTTTAATTTTTCCGATGATCCTTCAGGATGTAGGTATAATTATCACCATTTTGCACAAGTTTGGGTAGCTTGTCCAAGATAATATAACTAGAAAGTGATGGGCTTGGGACTTAACCCCATGCTCAACTGATTCCAATGTCTATGAACTGGGTCTTGTACAGTAAATGCCGAGGGATATGAAGAGTACAAACAGGTATATGGCTTGATGTGTGGCTCCCTGACGTGTATGCTGAACTAGTGGAAAACTAATGTGTAAGTACAAAGGCACTGCAGTTAACGTTGCTTGCGTTCAAATCCAGCTTTGCCACTTGCACTGGCTGTGTGACTTTGGACAAGTTATTTCACCTCTCTGGGCCTCAGATTCCTAACCTGTGAAATGGGGAATATAGTGCACCTTACTTATATGGCTGTGGGGCTTAAAAGAGAATAATGTGGGTAAAAGGCTTAGCACAGTGCCTTTTACTTACTTACCATAGTAAGTGCTGGTAAATAAAATAATAATAACAGTAATAAGAATACTAATAACAATCTCATATTATTACATATTTTTATTTTTTAATAATCCCATATTATTCTTCCTGATATATAACTCTAGGCATCATGATTTTGGGGAAAAGAGCACAAGATTCCTGGTGAGTAAGGAGGACAAGTCTGTTAAAGGCAAAGAGAAGAGCAGGTACTCTGGGCCATCACGCAGGCTGGATTCTCCACCTCTCTGTTCAAAAGTCACCTCTCCAAGGAAGTCTTCCCTAACCGTCTTGGCTGGCATGACTACTCTTCCTCTGTGGGTTTATAACTTGAGGTACTTTCCTACTCCAGTCTTGTCAGCATGCTCAGTGCCTACCCCAGTAGCCTGGAAACTGAGGACAGACACCCCTCTGTCTCTACATACCTGATTTAGGTGATTTACATATTGAGGTTTTAGGCTTTCCAGCTGATGAAATTTAGATGAGATTTTGGACTTTGTTGCTGTAATGGGTGCAAATTTGGGGGATGGGGGTGAATGTATTTTGCATGTGATAACAGACGTGAGTGTTTGGGGGCCAGAGGGTGGACTGTGGTAGGTCTCTCTCGTTAACTGCTGTGCCATGGGAATTTTTATTTTTTAACTGAAAGATTAGAGATATGAGACTGGAATGGGAGGGCTGGGCCATGTCAGTCAGGGAGGGACCCCTCAGCTTCCAGCTTCCCGATGAATTTCCCCTGGGTTGGTTCACCTTCCCTGTGTAATCACGAATACCCCCAGGGAGAGGCATGGGCGGGGCATCTGCAGGGATGAGACTGGTTGCTTAGCACCAATGTGGCCCTTTGCAATCGACAGCCCACTCCACACGCTGTTCCTGGGCCTCATTAAAGCCTGTTCTCCAACAGCCTTGGGGTTTAATATCTATCGATCACCCACGGCATGCAAGCTGGTCAATATGTGTGCTCGGGAGCCTCAGTCCATTCTGTCTTGATCAGCTCCTGCCACTTCTTCCAACACCCCAGAGTGGGTCTCACAGTCTGGCAGACATGCCTTGATTTTTTCTTTTTCTCTTTGTTCGGTCTCTTTCTAACAAAGGTTCTAGCTGCGGAGATGCAGTAGCTAAAATTTCATTTTATTTGCCTCCCAAGCCTTGAGGGTACTGGTTTTTATAGAGCTACCCCCTCTCCTCTTATTTCTTCAGTCCCCACATTTCTCAGGAAGGCAGAGTGGAAGGGAAGAGGCTGTGATTGGCTCTGAGTTCCTGCCCCCTGATAGCTATGCCTGTGTTAATAGCTTCCATATTAGCATAATCCATTGACTCCCCCAGCTGTTAGCTTTCCCAGAGATCCGCCTGAGCCACGCTGCTGCTCCCAGACTTCCTTAACGAAGACGTGACAGTGGGTGGCTGGAGATGATAAGTCAGAGGAGAGAGGAGCAGGGAAGGGTCCCTTGGGTTCTATCCTTGTTACTCAACATTGTTGAATTGGATCCTCAGCATTCCATCATGTGATGTTTGGACGCTGTGAGAGGAGTTATATATAGAATTCCTCATTTTGGCATTTCAGGTTTATATAATACCCTGTTCCTTTTGACAGTGAGGAGGAAGTGGAGAGGATGGCTTGGAAGGTTGGTCTTTGTCAGGAGCTCCATTCAAAGCAGAGTCTACTCAGCAGCCTGACCCATCTGCCTACTCAAGGGGATGTTCTGGAATCGTGTTTGCAAAGACGCAGGTGCCCTTTTGAGTCTCAGGATCTGCTCAGCTGAAAAATTCTATTAATTCCATCATTCTACAAGTAGCCTTCACAAGAGTGGGTGCTGAAAATAGATCAGCCTTTTGGCATGCCCTGAATTTGCCTGGGTTACTGATTTGAATTTTTCCATCAACTCCTTTTTGAACCTGGATTGGAAATTTAGCTTGCTTGGCATTTGAACCGTGCCCCAGAGTCTCAGGGATCTAGGATCAAACCCTGCCTCCATCATTTACTAGCTAGGTGACCTTGACCATGCCTCTTGGCTTTTCTAAGTTTCATTTTTTTGTGCCTCCAAACCTGACTTTCCCATCTTAGTAAATTATCCCACTTTCCACTCAGCCATTCAAACTACAAACCTAGGAGTCATTTTTGATTTTGCTCTACTTGTTACCCACCATATCCAAATCATCAGCACATGCTGTAGCTCTACCTTTAGAGCATCCCCAGAGTCTGCCTACGTTTTTCCTTTCCACTGCAGCTCCTTACACAAGTCACCATCAGTGACAGCATCTAGGCTGGTCTCCGTGCACCCAGCCTTGACATCTTCCAGTCAACACTTGACCTCGTGGCCAGAGTGTTTAGGAACAGCAACACAAATTAACCCATAAATCTAGTCACATGAATATTATTATAATCGTCCTACAGTTTTCCATTTACCTGGAATTAAAATCAATTCCTTGGCTTGGCCTGGAAGGCCTGACATCATCGCTCACACCTCAGACCAAATCTTCTTCTTGCCCTTGGTCCCTTCCTTCTCTTCTGGAATGGTCCCAGCACCCACTTTGGGGCCTTTGCACGTGCCGTCCCCTCTGCCTGGGCGTTTCCTCCCCTAGATCTTCCATGCATATGAGTTTCCCATGGCTGCTGTAACAAACGACCACAAACGGGGTGGCTTAAAGCAACAAAAGCTGCTTCTCTCACGGTTCTGGAGCCCAGACGTCCACGACGCACGTGTTGGTGGGGCCAGTGTTCCTCTGAAGGCTCCAGGGGAGACGCCTTCCTGGTTGCTTTGTAGCTCCTGCCGGGTCGGGCAATCTTGGAGTCCCTTGCTCCATAGACACATCCCTGCAACCTCCACTTCCTTTGTCACCTGGCCTCCTCCCTGGGTCTCTTCTTATCTCTGTGTTCCAATCCCCCTCTGCTTTCTCCTATAAAGACAACAGCAATTGGATTTAGGGCCCATTCTCATCCAGTATGACCTCATCTTTACTCGATTACCTCGGCCAAGATCTTATTTTCAAATAAGGGCACATTCTGAGGTTCCAGGTGGACATGAATTTTGGGGGGAGATGACACTACTCAACCACAGATGTACATATACAAAGACACACCCGTGCCCACGTGTATGCGATACACATATGCACATGTGCACAACACCCATTCGTTTATCTGTGCTTTTGAAACTGCCAGGCCAAGAGATGCTCCAGCTGCACTGGGCTACCCTTGTTCATCTCGTGCTCCTGAGAAACTTTTCCTGCCTCTTGTTGAACAAAAATTCTTTTAACTTCTCGGCTACCTCACGGGCCTTTGCATCTGTTCTGCATCTGTTTCTTAGCAGACTAGCTTGGCACATGGTGCTTTTTAGAGACATTTTGCATGTAAAGATATTTATAAAGGAGGGATTCTCTTCTATTTTTTGCCCAGTCATCTGTCGGGGAGAGGGGGCGCGGTGAGCAGGCACTCGTGATTCATGCTCTTGCCTGGAGAGAGCTGCCCGTCCTGGGCCCCCGTGGTGGGAGGATGGAGCAGCAGCCTGTGTTCCAAGGCTGGTTTTAATGAATGAAGCATCTGCAGTGGTGGGTTTGCCAGAAGTGGGGCTGTTTCTCTAGGGCTCCCCTCTCCGGATGGGTTACTGTCCTAAGCACTCCCTTCCCAATAACCTGTTAAGAGTGGAGCTAAACCTGGCACTCCAGGTAAGGAAGGCTTTTGCAGACAGCCCTAGGGATAACCCTTTCCTTGGTTCTAACACTTCCCAGAGACACTGATGGTTAAGCTGAGATTGGAAGGGTGATTAGAAGTTGGCCGGGCTGGGTGGTATTCGGGGGGTGGCGAGGCTGGATTTATGTAGAGGAAGCTCGTGTGCAAAACACATGGTGGGTGCGAGGGACGTCACTCATTTTGGATGCTGTAGCCACAGGTGGTTTGTCTTGAACATATAGACAATTAACAGCCACAAAGTCTCCCCCATCTTGTATGGATGCCATTGGGTCTTGAACCCAAGGAAACAGAGTTTATGTGAGGGATGCCTGGCACCTGTTGCCATTGGGAATACGGTTAGAGGGAAAAGAATGGTGGTGCATGAAGGGGTTGAGTGGGGCGAGCAGGTGTGAGCTTTGGCTTCCGGTGGCCGAGGGCACGTCCCAGGCATTGTGAGCCTGTCCTCTGTTGATGGGGGCATCAGATCTTCCCCGGGTGACTCAGAAGCTGCCCACATCTGGTCATTGTCTCTGCAGAGGTCAGAAAAAAATAGATTCATGGTGCAGGCTGAATGGCGTGGTTTATAAAAAAGCAGAAGGGTTCCTGAGGCATCAGGGGCACCTGAGCAGTGACTCATGGAGGTTCTAAAAACTATATTTCAAAGACAGAGCATATGTTTGCCAGAATTGGTTGCTGCTTGTGTGGTACATTCAGGGAGTTCAGGAAATACTGTAGGGAAAATTCATAGAAACCAACAAACTGGAGGATAAAAAATTGGCAATATTGACCAAAGTGTTAATATCTTTAACATGCAAAGACTGTTTACAAATGAAGAAAAGACAAACACCATAAAGAAGAGTAGAAAAAGGAAATGAACAAGTGGTTCTAGAATAAAATTAGCAAAGCCTAACAAACCCCTGTCTCCAGAAAAGGTTAAACCCTGCTAATGATAAAACATATGCAAAATAAAATAATGAAATCAATCAGCTAACCTACAAGTGTCCTTGAGGGCATTCTGTATTATTTTCATAATTAGGAAAAGTGAACTAACAAGTAGATCAGCAAAAAAAGACAGTGCAATTGGAAGGGGCTTTCTCAGAACTTTCCTACTTAATTTTTGGTGGGAAGCGGGGGATGGGAGGTCTAGGCCACCCTCCTGCTGCATTTTGGCAGCTTCGTGGTCCTCGTTTTGTCCCCCAGCCCCTCGACCCCACTCCCTTCTGTTCTGACACAAGAGAACTGACTGTGCTCCAGGGAGCCAGCTGTGGGGGAGAGCTGTCCCTTCAGCACCCCTGGCCCCCAGTTTCTTCCCCCAACTCCCCCTCCCTGCAGGACACTTGAGTTTCTTGGCAAAGGAAGAAGGTCCCCTCCCTGTCCTTTCCATTGGAGTCACACCAGCAAGGCACCCACCCTCCCGTAGGCTTCAGGGACCTTGGGGTGGGCTCCTTCCTGCTGGCTGCTCTCTTGGTTTTATCTCGCCTTAGCTCCGTCTGTTTGCTCTAAGATTTTGGACTCACCAGAGGAGAATCTCTGGCGCTCCTGCCATGTCCTGGATCTGTGGGATTGAGGGAGGCTGGCTGGGCCGCTTCTGTAGGGATTTCCACGTAAGCTCCGAGCCCATGGCAGATGGATGGACAGGCTGCTCAGTAGTGTGCTTACCTGGCCCGTGCTCCCCAAGCATGTTGCGCTGTGATCCCCCAGGCTGCCACTCCTCCTGCCTCGGGGCAGCTCTGTCAGGAGCCACCTGGGGAAAGCCAAATGCTCTTTGCTTCCCCCACTCCTTCTTAAGGTGTGGCCATGAGCGCAAGAAGCTTAAAGAGATCCTTTCCCCTGGGTTGTGCCCCTACAGCCCAAACGTTCATTTCTAGCCAGAATTAGACAGTGTTTAGAAGGCAATCCTGACCTTTTGGTCTCAGGCCACTGGGGAACTTGACTCCTGAAGTGTCCAGCCCATGGCTTTGAGGGTTAGATGTGTAGTTTTCCCAGGTTGAAAACCTTCCTGTGGCATCCGTGGTATTTAGAATAAAATCCAGTTTCCTCACCGTGGCCCACAAGGCGCTGTATGATTTGGCTGCTGCCTTCTGTTTGCCTTCATTTCCTGCCATCCTCTTTTCTGTCCAACCTCAGGGCCTTTGCACTCACTGTTCCCTCTATCTGGAATACTCTTCCCACTACTTTGCACCTGGTTGGTCGTCTCCTTCTTCTCCTCCGAGACTTAACTTAAAGATCATTCCCTCAGACAGGCCTTTGCTGATGGTCCTGTTAACTCTCCCATGGGAGCCCCCTCTTCACTACCTGCACAGCAGCTTCAAGTCTTTATTTGTTCATTTATGTGGTTACTGTTGCCTCTTCCAAGAGATGGATATGAGACACATGGGCCAACTTTAAAATATTATGAATGAATTGATGAATGAATAGCTCTCTAGAAAGGCAATTGTGACTGTGCCTCTCTTGCAATCTCCCAGCCTAGTCCCACCTGGATCACTTTGGAAAAGCCTCCTGCATCCTGTAAGTTGGCCTCTCTGTGTCCACGGCCATGGGCAAGCACTCCACGTGGGCACTGAGCCGTCCTGCCTCGGTTTTCAACTTGTTTGGGTTGCCTTGCCCACGATGGACAGAGATCTACCCAGGCTAAGTTGCCAGTTATGGTGTTTCCTTCTCTGTCATTGGGAGATTGGGCTTTTGGCAGCGAGCTTAACAACGGCCTCCATTTATGGAGTGCCAGCTGCATACAGGCAGGTACTCTACAGCCATTAACCTGATCCCTGCAGCACCCTCCATTGTAGGTTTTATGATCCCCATTTGACAGGGGAGGAAACAGAAGCTCTTGGAGGTTAATTTGCACCCTGGGCAGCTTGACTCCAAAACCCATGTTCTTTGTCCACTCTACAACATGGATTCGTTTTGGAACACATCTGTATGCACACACAGCCCCTCTCAAACTATGATGATATCATGCACTGGCAAGACCTTGCTTTTTTAAAAAGCCTAAGCCGATGGGTTAAGTTGTGAGGGTCAGAAACTTGCAGTCTCGCTTCTGTCTGCCTCTGAGGACTCTTCTGGGTTTCATGTGGCTGGGAAGGAGGTGGACCCTGGGGGAGGGGGGTGGGGACGATAGCCCTCTGATTATCAGTTAATGTCCTGAACCCTTATCATGTACCAGACACTGTGCCGAGTACTTGATTTGTATTGCCTCATTTCATCCTCAGAGCAACTCTATTTTTACTGTTGTTTCGAGCACCTTTCTCCAAATGAGGGGACTGAAACAAGGAGTGTGAGAAAAGGTAAGGAGTGGGAGGCTGGATGCAAACCCAGTGCTCTGACGTCAGAGCTTGAGGGTTCAGCCACCATGGAACTCCTAACCAGCTAAATGAAGTTCTCCAGACCCTCTCTCTGAAGGTGTGGGCCATGGACCAGCACCTGCAGCCTCACCTGGAAGCTTGTTAGAAACGCAAATCTCAGGTCCCACCCCAGACCACTGAATCAGTTTGCATTTTAACAAGGTCCTCTAATGATTCACGTGCCCATGAAAGTTTGAGAAACGCTGTTCCAGAAGCTGTGTGAATGGAAAATCGATGTGACGTGAAGACAAAATCTGGAGGGCAGGTGGATTCTCAGAAACAACCTGTAACTTCAGCATCTTGCAAATTATAGCATCAATGAGCAGTTACTTCCTTTGCCTGAGGGAATGAGTGATGACAAATTAATTTGGTACCTTCCACAAAAACAAAAGCCAACTGAGCTTGCAAAATTGATCAAAGGCTTTTTTAAAAAATTTATTTTAATTTTTTTTATTAAAGAATAGGACCCATTGACAGTAAAGTAAACTGGGAGCCTCTGAGCTCGGGTTGTTGAAAAGCATCCCAATTACAGGGGAAGTTTTGGCAAACAATATCCATGGCTTGAGAAGGTAACTACCATGTTAGATCTGGAGCACAGTTCTGCAGATTTGGCGAGGACAAAAAGAGCCTTTGATCCAAAGGATAGTGGCCCCATATCATTGTATTGGAGGGAAAACTGATTTTTTTCCTTCTTTGATTGAAAACACTGTCATTGCCAGCTATATACATTTGATCACAGGCACTGCAAAATTTTTCAATTCTAGTTTTTTCCTTCACTAGGTCTTTGTAGATGCTCCTTTAGACAGCTGAATCCTTATAGGCAAGGAGAATTTTTCTTTTTTCCTAAAACCATTCCCATCCTATAAATGCCCCAAGGGCTCTGCGGTGTCCCTGTGGACTTCACAAATGATGTATGTGGTCATGTTTGAGTCAAAAGCATGAGTGGTTGTGAAGACAATGATGGATGATGTATCTCTGAACAGTCTCATTTTTTGGAGTGGATATGCTGACCGTGCATCCATTTTTCTAAGGCTGGCCATGCAGCAGGGCCCAAGAAGGGCAGCGCCATTTTCATATTACCTCACTATCTCCTCTCATCTTGCCAAGTTATGTTCAGCAGGTTATTCATCCAATTCCTCTTTTAAAATTTTAATGCTCCCCAATTTTTTATTTTAGGGACCCAAAGAGCCTTTTGGGAAATAAGCCTCGAGAACTAATCAAAGCAGAAACTTTCTGGGAGGACTCAGACAGCAGTGTGTCTCTAATGACCTTCAAGAAGATCACACGCTCCAGGCAATTATAGGATTTGGGAGGAAATAGCTTTTTTCTGAATAGTCTAACTTGCCACGATCTTCCTTCACTTTACAGTGCCCCCTCCCAACCTCCCCCTTCTGTGGCTTCGTTACCAAGAATCTCCTGAAAGATTTCACTTGGATTAAAACTCCCCTGGTTTTAAAAAAACTGCTAAGGGGACAGCCGATGCTAAAAAGGGGAACCTTTTGCGCGGTGCAAGATTTTTGGCTGAAGTTTTTGGCTTTGGCTGCGGGAGGTGCATGTGCATTCTGACTAGCGGCCAAATAGTATTAGGGGATTTTGCTGCTCAAGCTCTGGATGGGTGCAGCTGGAAAAATAGTATCTTTATCAGTAGGTTACCGATTTCACAGCTGGTAGTGCCCAGAAAGAAAGGGCATCGAGTGCACTCCTGCTGGACCCACGCTGTCGGTGGATGGAAGCTGGTCTGACATGAAGCATTTCTGAAAAGTGAATTCAGAAAGAAAGGGTAGGCAGTGGGGGCAGGGTGCAAATGCAGGCCCCCTGACCTCAGACCTTGGGGGCTCACCCGTCGTGTAACTACCAACCAGCCAAGTAAAGCGTCTCCAGACACTCATTTCTCAAGCTGTGGGGCGTGGACAAGCCATCGCCCCGGAAGGTCATACAGAGCCTGGAAGCAACATTTTACTTTATTTTTATTGAACCACATTTGCCTCTTGTTTGCAGGGCTATTTATGCAATTCTGCTTTTCCTTTCTTTTCTTTTCTTTCTTTTTTTTTTTTTTTTTTGCCTGGCAATGTTTCCATTATTTGAAATCTTTCACATTGAGTAAAATTAGCCAAGGCCAGTTCAGTACAAGTGTCAAAGTTTTAGCGTTTGCTCATCCTCCTTTCCCTGGGAGAACAGGTTTCTCTTCATAGCTGCCTGAATGCCTTGCTATGAGTCATAGTTTAGAGAAACCCCCGCATTCCTGTGTGATGAAAGAAACAGCATAATGACTTCAGCTGAGGCAGAATGGCCTGGAAGCTGGTGATGGGCGGCTGTACCCAGCCAGCACCTTGGCTAGGTTTGGAAGCCTCTTGCGTTGGTGTTAGGGGTGGATGAGCTTGTGCCTTTGTGTTCCTGAGTTTCTTGATTGCCATCAGATTTCCGTAGTCTCCTGGGACCTGGGGCAAGGTGTGTGGGCCCTGGTCTCCTGGGGACACTGTCGTCATGAGCAGTGTCAGAGGGGGAAGCGGTCTGTGTGGTAGCATGAGGGCCATGCTCATTGCAGACAGTTCTGGAAAGTTCCATCTTCTCTCCCTGACCAGCTTCTGAGCCTAGAGACCAGGTGCTATGGTCCTCTGAAAAGGAGCCCCAGACAAGGTGGGGTAACCTTCCCCAGTGTATCTAGGGGTACCAGCCAATATGTGGAGCAGAAGGATTAGGCAACCTCCTGGGCTTTGGAGGTAACTTAATCCCACAAGCAGCTCAATTTAGCTCTCTCCGTGGTTGGCGTCACTTGGGGCAGGAGGGGAGGAGTGTTTGGGGGACAGTGCTCTAGGGATGTCATCCTCGTGGTTGCCCCACTCAGGGCCCTGCTTCCCGAGGCTCCTCCCCTTCTCCCTGTGCAGGGCTGATCTGACCAGGGGTGTTGGACTGAGTGAAGTGCAGCCCGTGTGTGGCTGGGCTTGAAAAGGTGAACTGGAGAGTGAGTGTCTCTCTCTCTCTCTCTCTCTTTTTCTCGGTTTTGAATTAGAAATTGGATAACTGGAAAATTAGCCTTGTTGATATTGGAGCTTAACACCCTGGTGAACTGAAGTTAGGAATGAAGTTAGGGAAGCCCATGGGTAGGGATACTAGGGTGCAGATTCTAGAGTGAGGCAGAAATAAGGGTCCACGGGGAGGGAGGGAGAGAGGGAGAGGAAGAAAGGGGTGAGGGATGGATATGAAGGCTTTCTATTGTGATCTGCACGTGTCCTTACAAGAAACACTCTTTTTCTGGAACTAAATGGAGTGAGTCTCTTTTCCTGGTAATCCAAAACATCTACCTAGGAAAGGAGAGAGGACAAGAAAGAGACCTTGAGTGTATTCCAGAGAATGGATCAGTTTTCCTCTATGTTTTGATGCTTGGATATAATCTTCTTTATGTGGCGTCTTTCTGATCTGCTCAGCATACAGACACACAGACACGCACACACAACAGACACGCAGTCATGCAGACCTTCTTGCGTAATGAAAAATAAATAGAGGACCTTAATAAAGAGGTAAAATTCTAAGTGACATCCAGTAAATCAATGTTTCATCAGTTAAGAAGCTGAGAAAAGGGCCCAGTGGTTTCAGGACTCAGCGTTCAGTAGGAGAAGGACGGAGAAAGTGATAAATTAATTGATCAAGAAGGGGTAGGAATCCTGGGTTAGACCAGTGTTTTCCAACCTTGACACTGTTGACACTTGGGCCTTTTCTGGGGGGCTGTCCTGTGCATTGTAGGATGTTTAGCAGCATCTCTGGCCTCTTCCCACTATGTGCTAATTGCACTCCCCAGTTGTGATGGCCAAAAATGTCTCCAGACAGTGCCGGATGTCCCCTGGGAGGCAGAATCACCTCCAGTTGAGAATCACTGGGTTAGACAAAAACTAAGTCCTTCTTTCATGAACAAGTTTTTTTAATTGTTATTATTATTTTAAATTATGTTGTTGAAGTGCTTGGAAGCTTTAGAGCTGAATAAGGCAGAGCCTCTGCCCTGTATAAACTAACAGATTACTGAAAAGTATTAAGCATGAAGACAGCTTATTAAGTGAGCTTGGAAAATCCCTTTTGCTGGGGGCTTTGAAGAAGAGCAAAGATACCCATTTTTGTGGGATGGGTAAAGCAACTCTAAGTCAAGTATTAAGATGACGTAGCTTCTGTAACAAACAGGCCCCCAAATTTCAGTGGTTTAGCACAGTGGATGTTTGTTTCTTGCTCACGTAACTGTGTTTCTGGTTGCTGAACGGTGTTTTTCCATGTGGTGACGCAGGGATCCAGGCTTCAGCCATATTGTGTGCCCCTGCTGATCCCAAGAGCTCGCTGTCATCCACTGGCAGTCAGCAAAAGAGGGAGGAGAAGGCACACCCTCTTCTTAAGAGGCCTGAACGTGACTTCATTTATGCTTATTGTCCATTGGTGGTGCTCAGACTCCTTCTGGTTTAAGATCAAGTAGAATGAGCCAATATTTCATTGCTTATCTTGGCTTGAACTTATGAAATTTTCTGGTCATGAAAATTCAACATCAGGAGACTGTTCATGGAGAGCAGTTTCTTACCAGTGGGGAGAATTTTACACAGAGTCCTCCTCTATGCCCATTCTAGGTAGAGCTGGGACGAGAACCCAGGGCTTCAGTCCAATGGTCTGTCCATTCTTTCCATTTCTTCTTTTCTTCCCTACCAGGACTGGAATTGTGTCTAATTCATTTCTCTATCTCCAGAGCCTATCCCAGGGTTGAGCATGTATAAAGCATTCGGCGAGTGTCTTATAGGGGATGAATGGCTGAGCATCATTCACACCTTCGGAAGCAGGTACTCAAGGTGGTTTGACTTGTTAATCTGCGGATTGCAGCGGAGGTGCTGGTAGAGTGGAAACCCCAGGCAAACCCACATTCCTGTGTCTGAGATCAGTGCTTGTCAAGCTCCCACTGCTTCTCTGGGGGTGACTGTAATTCCCTTTATTGATCAGGAACACGAGTGACCGAAGTCTAACTCAAGAGAACCTTATGCCAAAAAAGGGGGGCTTATTTGACCATGTAACTAAAAAGCTCAAGGGTAGCTGCCTTCCCGCAGGGCTCAGTACAGGAGCTCAACAATGTCGTCAGGAGCCTCTTCCCCTCCATCTCCTGGCTCCACTTTCTTCTGTGTCAGACTTATTCTTTGGCAGACTCTCCTCAAGTGACGGCAAATATGGCACCAGCAGGGACAGACATTCATCTTTTAGCCACTTCTGGAGGACGAGGGCTCCAGAGCACATCTCAGGACTGATGTTGTACATTGACCTGCCTGGTGTCATGTCCCCATGGTCTGCCTCTCACTGCCAGGTCAGGTCACACGTGCGTCACTAGAACAGGGGGTGCCCAGTCCACATGGATTGGGGGGCTGAAAGGGACCGTTCTTCAGCAGAAACCTGGGATGCTGTTACCAAAAGAAGGGAAAAGGTAGGCTGGATGAGCAAGGAGACCGAGCGTCCACTCTATTTCCAATCTCCTGTTATTTTTGCATTTAATACTCATTAACATTCTTCAGTTAACTGCACCTGAGTTACCTCTGGAAATCCCCCTCCCCAGTTACAGCTGCTGAGTGTGTGGAGATTTCCCTTTTGTTCAGTGGAACCTGTAGAGCAGTTCTGGGCCATTTGGGTCATTGGCTCCCCTGGTCTCAGGGATGGGTTCAGGAATGTTCCCTTGGCCCACGAGGAGCCAATGAGATGAAATCAGGCTTCAGCTCAAACTTGAGTGAAAGAGATTCTTCTTTTTTTTAATTACCTTTATGTTATGAAAAATTTTCAACATACACGAAAATAGAGCTAACAGTATAATGAACCCTTCAATACCCACCACTCAGCTTCAGCAATTACCAACTCAAGGACTATCTCATTTTGTTATATCACCTCCCACACTGGATTATTTTGGAGCAAATTCCCAGCGTCATGTAATTTCATCGGTATATATTTCAGTATGTGTCTCTGAAGTTATGAGCTCTTAGGGAAAAAGGCTTGACATTTCCTATGAAAAGTGAATCGTGAAAAGATGTGCTGTAGGGGATGAGGTTGCTGCTGTCATCTCGCTTCCCCTTGGAACCAGCAACTGGACCCAACATAGAAGGACGGTGAGCAGCAAGAAGGAGAGAACCTAAGTCTTGATGACATGTTTTGGGCCCTGAGTTCAGCTGAAGTAAACTTTCCCCGTCTTTCTTTACAGTTAAGTGGGTCAGTATATGCCTTTTAGCTGTGTTCCCTGAGGGCCCCCCGTGGAGTCAAGCCCCTGTCGCCCCGGAAATAACTCTCCAATGAATGCACCTGTTACTAGCTTCCTTCCCTATCCCACTTTCCTACCTCCTCACCACGCTTCCTGGGATCACGTCCTAAATAAATCACATGCCCCTACTTTCTTTTTTTTTTAATTCAGTTTTATTGAAATATATTCACAAACCATACAGTCATCCATGGTATACAATCAACTGTTCACAGTATGATCATATAGTTATGCGTTCATCACCACAATCTATTTCTGAACATTTTCCTTACATCAGAAAGAATCAGAATAAGAATAAAAAATAAAAGTGAAAAGAGAATACCCAAACCATCCCCCCATCCCACCCTATTTGTCATTTAGTTTTTACTCCCATTTTTCTACTGATTTTTTTTCAATTTTTTAACTTTGTTTATTAAAAAATTAAAAACAAACAGGCAAACAACAACCAAAAAAACCCCACAACATTTCAAACAAAGCAATGGATTAAGGAAAACAAATCACTTAAAATAACTACTTTGCTTCCAATATGTTCCTACCATACCCCAAGAAAATTAATAAACCATGTCCAAACAGAGGAGTAAGAAAAACAAATAATCTAAAATAACTACATTGCTTCCAACATGTTCCTACCATACCCCAAGAAAATTAACAACCCCTAAGAAAACAAAACATGCCCCTACTTTCTTGTCTCAGGGTCCGCTCTCCAGGAAACCAAAGTGAAGCCATTCCCCTTCCCCCTTTCTGTGTAGGTCACCTTGGTTCTATTTTCCGTCACTCAAAAATAAAATAAAAAAGAGAATATGCTCCATATTCTGACACCTCTTAACCCCAGTATATGCTTGGAATGTGAAATAATGGATTCTTCTGGGAAAATTGAATGTTCTCCCTACTGTGCCCCAACATTCATTCAAAATGTTTCCAGTGGTAGAAGCCACTCGTGTTCAGGAAAAGCTGGTGCACAGTGCATTTCACCTGCAGCATGGTGAAATCCAGGGGCTGTTGTCTTGGGCACGGCTGCCGGGTTCTGATAAGAATGGATGTGCTGGTAGCCTGGCCTGCTGGTCCAGATGATGACTGATGCGGGGCGAGAAGGTCCCCCAGGTGTGCACATGGGAGTGTGCTCTGCCTTAAGGAGTAGCCCCCTTAAGGTGGATTCCCAGCATCTAACAGACGCAGAGGGGAGGGACAACAAGGAGAGGGGCCAACTCTATGGGCCCATTTTTAAGTGTCTCTCCTCCTGTCTACAAATGAAAACAAATATCTTCTAAGACAGGCTCTAGCAGCCTTTCACTAATCTGGAGACCAGTTATCCAACATCTTGACCCCAGAAGGCAGCCGCAAAGTAAGATGAAAAAAATCTTAGACCCTCCAAATCAGCAGTCACAAAGTCCACGTACTTACGCACAATTCCAACAGAAGACTGGAAGCCCCTATGCAGGAGCTGCAAACTGAAAAAATTAAAGGAACCAAGCAAGATATGTAAGTGAGCCAAAGAGACCACATCCACTGATGAGTGCCATATGGGGATGGAGATCCAGCATTGCCAGCTTTTCCCATTGTTTCAGGATAAGTTGGAAATCGGTGTTTTATGTGAAATAATCTTATTTTTACATCAAGATAATTTTTAAATTAAAGAAATGTAAAAACGCTAGGCAGATCCAATTCATTGGGGGCCTGATTTTGCCCCATCCAATGAGGCGTGGATTTTTCATTTTGGGCCTGTTACCCTACTTGACCCACGTATGACGCTTTGATTTGTGATTCCTTGGTCAGACCACTAGATTTTTGAGCACAGTGGCTGGGTTTTGTTTGTCTTTTTGGGAAAGTACTTGTTGGAGAAATCAGTGGGTGCATAACTGTTTGCAGAAGTTGCTCATGTTTTGCTTGTGTGGGCAGCGTTCTCGGCAACCCCCAAAATACTGGCCGCGTGCATTCTGGGATGGGTGCTGCTGGTGCGTGGTGGCCTCTGGGGACCCAGGTGATACATCTTCTTCTTTCCCCTCCTATGTGTACATCATCAGCTTTCAAAGGTTACAATTTCTCTGTGGGCAACTGGCCTCCAGCCTCCCCTGTCTGCTTTGTTTTCTTTGATTCATTTCCTCCAGGCCGGGACCTCTGTCTCGGGAGGTCCCTGGGCTTTGCGCACACGTATACACCCTGTGCAGCAGATGGAAAACAACCCCTCCAGCCCTCTAGAGTTTCCAAGTAGTGGGGCTTTCCCAAGCGTGTATTTCAATGTTAGCATTGCAGAGTGCCGTGACATTGTCTGTCCCCTGTTTGGTTTCCTTCTTCTTAAGATGCTCTTCAAGGCCACTCTTCAAGGTCATGAGAGAGTCTTTAAAAAATATTTAAAAATAATGTTCATTGTATTTATTTTATTTTTAGCTGATCCCAAGGGTGTTACGTGCTCTTTGTTTTGGAAAGACAGAGTAAAATTAAAATGGTCAATAATCTTATCACATCTACTAAATGCAAATGACATTTTCCCTTCTATCTCTGTGTACACTGGTGTGTGGGTGTGCATGTAAACATATAAATGTATAGCCCTAATTAGGGATCATTTATAAATGAAATTTGTGTCTACCTTTTTTTTTTTTTTTAACTTACTATTGAACTCTCTGTAAGTATCATTGTTAATGGCTGCAGAAAGCTCTGTCATGATGGTGTTTGTTTAGCCGTTTATCCAATGTGGGATGTCTTGGTTGTTTTCATGGAAACATTTATTAATACAAGTAACACTGTGATAAATATCTGTGTGCATGAATCTCTGTATTTCTCATTTTCTCAGTGTAGATTCCTTTTAGAAATGGAATTAAACTCATCTCTTGAATATGCTTGTCTAATTTCTGTCAAATTCAATCATTTCTTCTTATGAGAGCTGAAGTAAGAGGGCTTCTAGTTCCATCTGATTGCTCAAGCCAGTAAATAGTTTTCTTGAATTCTCTCTGGATTAATTAGGTTAGCAATAGTTGCTGTTACACACAAAACCCCCAAATATCAGGGACGTCATACAATAGAAATTTATTTCTTATTCACTGTGGTGGCTTGGCATTATGTACCCCAGAAATATGCACCAGAGAAACATGTACCCTAGAGAAATGTGTCCTTAATCTTAATCCATTCCTGCGGGGGTAAATAGAGCCTTTTGATGAGGTTACTTCATTTAAGATGTGGCCCAAATGAATCAGGACGGGCTTCAACCCCAATTACAGGAGTCCTTTATAAGCAGAGTGAAAGTCAGATGAAGAGAAGTCGTGGGAAGCAGCCAGAAGCTGGAAGCCAAGGGAACCCGGAAGAGAAAGAAAACACCGCCATGTGCATGGCCATGGGGCAAAAACTAAGGACCGAGGATCGCCAGCAGCCAGCCCTAGAACACTGTAGTCTTCGGAGAGAAAGTATCGCCTGGCTGACGCCTTGATTTTGGACTTCTAGTCTCAAAACCATGAGCCAATGAATTCCCATTGTTTAAGTGAACCTACGGTAGAGTATTTGTCTTGGTAACTAGAAAACGAATGCATTGACCTAAAGTCTCACGTGGATGTTTGAGTTCAGAGGATGACTCCTTGCCAAGTCGTGATTCCATGACTCAGGCTTCTCCGTTTCTGGATCTGCCATCTTGAACCTGTGGCTTCTACGGCCACTGGGCTCATCTGCATCCAGCATGGAGGGGAGGAGAAGGGGAAGGGTTTTTGGTCCCAGCCTGGGGGTGGCCCATGTTACCTCCTCTCTCATCCTGTGGTCTGTAACTCAGTCACGGGACATACCTAGCAGCCAGGGAGGCTGGGAAATAGATAGAGCTCAGCTGTGTGCTCAGAGGGACGAGGAAGTGGGTTTTGTGATCCTTTATCTAGACCCTGCTGTGTCTTTCTCTGAATCTCATCTGTCCAGTCCATTTGCAAATCCTGTTGGCTTTGTCTTCAAAACATCCCTGACTCACCCCCCACCTCCCTCACTACCGCAGCCACCGTCATTGCTGCCCCAGATCCCTCCAATAGCTTCCAAATTCATCTCCCTCTTCCACTTAACTCCTGCCAATTCTTCTTCATATTATATTAAAAAAGTATTTTTCTCAAAGTTTATTGTGGTAGCATAGATATAACATACAATTTCCCATTTTAACCATTTTTTTTGAATTAGAGAAGTTGTGGGTTTACAGAACAGTCATGCATAAAATACAGGATTCCCGTACGCCACCCCACCACCGACACCTTGCATTGGTGTGGAACATTTGTTACAACTGATAATAGCACATTTTAATAATCGTACTATTAATTAAAGTCCATGGTTTAACTTACGGGTTTACTGTTCATGTAGTGTAGATCCATGGATTTTTTTTTTTAATTTTTATTCTGTTACCATATATATAATCTAACATTTTCCTTTTTAATCATATTCAGATATATATTTTGGTGCTGTTAATTGTGTTCACAATGTTGTGCTAAGTGTACAATTCAGTGGCATTAATTACATTTGTAATTTTGTGCTACCATCACCACATTCCATTACCAAAACATTTTCATCACCCCAGAGTTATTAAGCAATAACTCCCCAACTCCTCTTCCCCCCAAGCCCCTGGTGACCACTAATCTACTTTCTGTCTCTATGAATTTGCATATTTTAAATATTTCATATTAATGGAATGACATAGTATTTGGCCTTTTGTGTCTGTCTTATTTCACTTAGCATAATGTTTCTGAGTTAATCTGGATTGTAGCATGTTCATTCCCTTTTATGGTTGAGAAAAGTAATTTTAAAACTGGCTCATGATAGTCTCTAGGTTAATACCCTTTAGTAGTTCCCACTTGAATTTACAGTAAAGTCCAAACTACTTACCTTTCTCTATGAGGCCCTGTGCTTGTTTGTGTATATTATGTCCCCCAGGAAAAGCCATATTCTTTAATGCAGTCTTGTGGGGGCAGACTTATTAGTGTGGATTGGGTTGGAACCTATTAGTTCAGTGTCCATGGAGATGTGACCCACCCAACTGTAGGTGATAACTCTGATTGGATAATTTCCATGGAGGTGTGGCCCTGCGCATTCAGTGTGGGCCTTGTTTAGTTTACTGGAGCACTATATAAGCTCAGACAGAAGGAGCTCACAGCTAGCTGAAGCTGAGCTAGACATTTGAAGATGGCTGTTGGAAGCTGATGTAGACATTTTGGAGAACGCCATTTTGAAACGCAACCGGGGAGCAAGCAGACACCAGCCACGTGCTTTCCCAGCTAAGAGAGGTTTTCTGGATACCAATGGCCTCTCTCCAATGAAGGTACCCTTTGTTGATGGACACTTTATGGCCTTAAGACTATAATTTTGTAACCAAATAAATCCCCTTTAATAAAAGCCAATCCATTTCTGGTGTTTTGCATTCCGGCAGCATTAGCAAACTAGAACAGGCCCCATGTGCTCAAGCCTTGTCCTTTCTGCAATCTCATCTGGTGCCACTTCCTCCTAACTCTCAAATGCTATTTAGAATGGTCTCCATTCAACTTTTCGCATTTGCCCAGCTCTTCACCACCTTGTAAGCTTTGTAAATGTTGCTTCCTCTTCCCAGAACTTTCTTCTCCTTGCTCTTCAGTTGACTGCTTCTTTCCCATCCTTTAGATATCAGCTTATCTCCATGGGATAAACCCACTTGATTATTGGTTATGATGTACTACTTTTGACATATTTTTAGATTTGATCTGATTATATATTGTGGGGCATTTTTGTATCAATGTTCATGAGCGAAATTGGTCTATTCTTTTCTGTGATGGTTCCGTCTGTTTTTGGAATAGGGTAATACTGGATACATAAAGTAAGTTAGGAAGTGTTCCCTTCTCCTGTATTTTCTGAAATAATTTGTGGAGGATTGGCATTTTTTCCTCTTAAATGTTTTATATAACTCACAAATGAAGCCATCTGGGCCTGAATTTTTCTTTAGGAATGTTTTTAATTATGAGACCAATTTCTTTAACTGGTGTAGGGCTTTCTATTCACATTTTTCACTTATTCTTGAGAGAGCTTTGGTAATGTTGTCTTTCAAAGAATTCGTCCATTTCTTCTAGATTGTTAATTTATGGACAAAAAGTTGTTCATAATGTGCCTTTATCATCCTTTCAGTATCTGAAAGGTCTGTAGTGATGTCCCCTCTTTTATTATTGATATTGTCAGTCTGTTTTGGTTTATCAATTATATTGATTTTTTTTTCAAAGAACCAGCCTTGGGTTTCATTGTTTTTGTCTATAATTTTTCAGTTAGGTCTCAGCCTAAATTTCTTCTCAGAAGGATATTTCCTCATCATTCTACCCAAAGTGGCAGCCCCTTCTCTTGCTCCCCTGTGATTTATTTTTTTATCTCAGTCCCATGTGTAATTATTTTATTTGCTCATTAAAAAAAATCTAACTATATGATTCTTTGCTGTAATATAATTTGCATGGGGATTGGGTTTTTGTCTGACCAATTCTGCATTGTGGTCTCCGTGCTTGGTACATGATAGGTGTTTGTTGAAAGATGCTTTTGTCCCTGTCCTCTGCTGATTGAGATAGGAGAAAGACTGAATTCAGATCCCCAAACTGGGTTTTTTTAAAATGCATTTTTAAATTGTGAACTTTAACATATATGCATAACAGTGATAACTTTCAAAGTACAATTTAGCAAGTAGAGAGCAAATTTCAAAGAATGTCGTGGGTCACAGTTCCACAATTTCAGCTATTTCCATGATTGTAAAATATAACATACATACAGAAGGGTCCAAACTGGAGTTTAAATCCTCTCCCTGCTGCATTACTGCTGTGTGATCTCAGACAACTCACCTAATCTCTCTGAGCTTCAATTTCTTCATCTAAAGCTTGGGGATAACTCTCCTTACTCCCCAGGGTTGTCACAGGAATCTGACATGATGATGTAAGTTGGGCTGAAATGTACGTTGCTCCTTTATGCATTCTTTTTCCTTTTTAATAGAAAACATGAGAAATTCACATCTTTATTCCAGGTCCTTTCTTTTTCAACAAGGTTAAGAAGTTTTGAAGCAGTTGGCTTGGATAGGGAGCAGGGTCAGTGGCCTTGAAGAAGTGAGGAGGTATAGAATATAACAGTGCTTCCCAAACTGTGTTCTTTGGACCATTGGTTATATGACGTTGGTAGTTGGTATTATGTATAAGGAAATAAGGAATGGTGGTTTACCTGGTCACAGGTTTGGAAAAAACTGGGTCAAATGACAAAGAAGCAGATTATTTCACTGAGGGACATTTTTAATATGCTTGTATCAACTGGAGTAGGCTATGCTGTGCTGCATTAACAAACAACCCCAAACTCTTTGTGGTTTGAAATAGCAAAGGCTTATGTCTCTCTCATACTTGTATGTCCATAGCAAGTTGCTTAGGAATTCTGCTCCTTGTCGTTCTCACTGCACAGGTCTGATGGGAGAGCCACAATCTGGAACACTCTGGCAGAGGGAAAGGAGAACATGACAAGCTTGTGCTGGCTCTTAAACTTCTGCTCAGAAGTGCACATGTCCCTTCTATTCACATTTCAGTGGCCAAAGCAGGTGAAGAGCCTTTTCCTTTAGAGAAGAGCAGATACTGGTGATCAGTAGTAAATCCACCCAACGTGCAAGTGTACCCAGTGGATTTCCAAGAGGAACATATATTGCAGTTTCCAAAAGTGTTGGAGGAGCAGTGTCGTAGTGGGTAAGAGAGTAACAGGCTCCAGAGTTGGCCAATCTGGGCTCGAATCACAGCTCCACCATCCACTAGCTGTGTGCTCCTGGGCAACCTCATTGGCCCTCAGTTTGTGCATCTGTAAAATGGGTATAAAATGGTACTTATCTCCTAGGATTGTACAAGATATAAATGTGTTCATACATGTGAAGGGCTCAGCACAGTGTCTGGTATACCATGAGTGCTGAATAAATATAAGCTGCCCTTTTTAGCTCTTTGAGAATCATCTTGCAGTATATGGTTCTGTGGAGTACATTTTGGGAAACCCTGATTTGTGCTGTGGACGTTCGTAATTTTAAACATAAATGGTGCAGGATTATCTGAGTCCTTGCTGCTAAGAGCTAGTGACTGAGGGAGCCCGGCTGATCTCCCAGCTGCTCAAAGGGTATCATTTGGGAGCTCATGTGACGCTCAGGACAAGCCACATCTTCCGGGATGCTGGAACCCACAAGAATTCCATGCTATGGTGAGGGGCACAGATTCTGCAAACACCAAGTCTTCTCTCAAATGATTTCTGATCTCTTCTTAGATGAGGGGCTGTGCAGTGTGGTGGTGAAGAGAGCTGGCTCAGCCATCGGAGGCTTAGGTTTGAATCCTGGTTCTGCCTCTAGCCAGCTGTGTGACCCTGGAGGCAGTTACTTGACCTCTCTGAGCCCCAGTTTTCTCTTCTGTAGAATGGTTTGATATGAAGAGTACATGTCTGTGGGACTGGACGAGGCATGCATGAGAAGAAGCTGTCCTGGGGTCTGCCTGTCACATACACTTATTAGTATCACCAGAAGGTCATCTCTCTCCACCAGAAGGTTGTCATCAGGCAATCAGACACTTTCATGTTTTATTTATCTCTGTGTCCTCACAACCTAGGACAGTGAAGTCAGATAGCGGCATTCAAAGATACTTGCTAAATGGATTGTTATTCTTGTGCATTAAATCGGTGGGTCTGACCTCAGTGTCCTAAAACTCAGCAGGAAAAGGACAAGCCTGACAATCCAGCCCTTGATTATCCCAGCCAGTGCCTGCCTGTCTCCACTGAGCTGCTTATTTTCTTCTCAGGAATCTTCTAGACTGCTGGGGACCCTGGGAGGGGGGGGGGCAGGGCCTTCGGGGATCTGGTGAGATGCAGCAGAGTGGCTCCTCTCCTTCACAGGAGCGTGCCCCCCTTCCTTCAGCCCTGGTTTGCAAATTGCAGACACGGCACTGTGCTATTGGCTAACCTAGCCCGGGCATTCATTCAGAGCTCCAGGATGCAATGATAAAAAGCAAAAACAGACCCAGCAGGCTCCTATAGCACTGCTCATGAGACTACCTGCACTGAATTTCCAGGTGGCTTGTGGCAGCTTCGGTACGAAAGCTGGAGAAGAGAGGTTGTGTGTACCTGGTCCCCTGGGGGCGGCTGCTGCCGTTTATGCCCAGGAGTCCCCTTCGGTGGAAACAGATGCACCTGGCTTCTCTACCTGGTCTTTCCAGGCCACGATACCCCATTACCTAGTGCAGAAGCAGGGGCTGGAAACAGCCAGTGCCGTGAGTCCATGCTGAGATACCTGGGGCTTCCCAATGCAAAACGAGCTTCTCCCTGGGAACCACCCATGCTTGGTTCAACACTCCTTCCAAAGGGGATCCTGGTCTCCACCGCTCGCCCCCATCCCAGCCTCTCTCTAGCTCCACAGAGTCACTGTGTGGTAGAGTTTCCTGGATTTGCAGCCAGCGAACTGGGCTTCATATGTCTGTGTGCTAACATGATGTCATTAGTTCCTTGGCCTTTGGTTTATGTTTTGTGTTTTTTAACCTGAAAATGGGGATGACAGCAGTGCCTACCCTGGAGGGTTGTTGGGAGGAGGACGTGGTCCAGAGTTGGCCCTTCTTCACCCAGCCCGTCGTCCTATCTTCCTTCTCTCCCCTCATCAGTCTCCTCACCCCTGACTCTGCCCATTGCTTTGCTGTTCACAGGAGTAAGTTAATTTCTACCTCCCTGTCCTTCTTTTCCCAGCAGTGAAGGAGCTGACCTCTCAGCATTTCTTGGAATGCCATTTTATTCTCTTCCCAAATCACATTTCCTCATGTGCATCCCCATTTGCTCATTCGACAAACATCATCAGAGGACTTCCTGGGTGTCAAGCTGTCTCCAGGCACCGAGGATTCAGAGACAAAAATTGTGGTCCCTGCCTTCTAGAAGTTAGAATCTACTGCAGAGAGGGATGCTACAAACCAACTCATGGGTGAGGGTGTGGTCGGTATCCAAAGAGAGGGCTTTGTGAGCGTCCCATGTTCTCATCCGTGTTCCTTTGGGGCTGAATTTGGGGCAAAATTTCTATAGGGAGGGAGAGCAAGCAGAGAGAGGAAGGGGTCAGTTAGGAGGGGACGGGGCAAGCAAGCCAACGCAGACATTGTAATGAAGAAATGATTAATTTTGATTAGATTTTTTATTAAATTTGAGAAGGTTAACTAGATTCATTTTGATAAGGTTTATTTTTAATTGGGTGGGGTGACTGGGAAAGGTTCATTGAGCAGGTGGGAATTGTGTTTTGTCTTAAAGGATGGGTATTTACTGGCTGGAGAAAGCAGCAAGGTAAGGGGATGGTGTGAGAAATGGTGTGCAGGTTGGGGACAACGGCTGGTTGCTTCAGGAATATGGGTGATGCCCCCTGTATATGCATAACAATAGACCAGGCTCCAAGTCTTTAAAAAGCTCCCAATCTGTAGTTCTTTATTCTACTGCTAGATCCTGAGCATTTGTCCGAGAGACTAAAGATTTCATTTTATAAAGACCACTGCTGGTAAGGGCTGAGGACAGGAAAACTCATTTTCCCCTGGACACTGGGGAGAGCATTACTGGCAAGAGTCAAGTGCCTGTGAGTTCTTTTCCACCATCTCTTTGAAGATTAGTCTAAAATAAGTAATAGCGCACATTTGCATTCTTCGAGATATTTGCAGCAGTGCAATCTGCAATAGCAAACGACTGGAGAGCAACCTAAGTGTTCAAAACAGTTTGGTTAGAATGAACAGTGGAAAGAGTGGGATAATAGGCTATTGATAGAAAGATCATTGTTAAAATGCTTAATAATCATGAAACAAAGCGTAGAAAGCAGAATTCAAAACATGCTGATTATATCATGACAGGTTATAAAGAGATGGAGGAAAGGGGTAGGAAAGTGATATGCAAGAATGAGATGTTGATGTTAGGGTGGTGGGATTTGGGAGCTTTTGCTTACATTTAAGTTAAAAGAATTTTAACAGGAATTTAAAAAAAGTGTTTTTAAAAAGTCTGTTCTGATTCCTTTCCCTAAAATGCTTATCATCTGGGATGTTCAGGACAGGGATATATGTGTTCCTTGTTTTGTTCACTCTTGCTTTAGAGTACCTGGGAGCGCAAGTCTTTTTCAAACATAATTGCATATATTAGCGTACTAGACGGCTATACAAAAGACTCTTACTATACTTGGTGGCTATACTGTATATATGTGTGTGTGTATTTTGTATGTATATGTATGCACATACATATGTAAATACACTTATGCATGTCTGTATGTGTTTATATATGTATAAATTTTAGTTTGCTTTTTTCATTTAGAATGTCATAAGGAATTCCGATATCATTAAAATTGTGTTATAATGGCTGCCAAACGGTCCACTGTATGGCTTGTTTCATATATATTTAAGTATCCTACCCTCATTGTTATGTTTTATGTGGTTTCCTTGTATCTGTCTATTTTTAATAGTTCTTTGAGCACTGCCTTTGGATACCAGCCACACCCTCACCCATGAGTTGGTTTGTAGCATCCCTCTCTGCGGTGGATTCTAACTTCTGGAAGGCAGGGACCATGACTATGTCTCTGAATCCCAGCTGGGATCGGCTTCAAGCGTTAACTGTCCTGTCATGGTTAGCATGGCTGGCTGAAGCTCCTTGGGCCTTGTGTCAGGGTTTGGGGATGCTCGTGTTCAGGCTGAGCTCCTACTCAGAGCTTCCCCCAATGGGGGAAGATTCAGGATGAGCGCTGGCTTCTTTGGGGCCACAGCGACAGACTCAGCATTAGATCCAAAGCAGCACTGTTTAAATCTTGGCAGAGAATACAAACTTTTTTTTTTGGCTGTTAATTAAAAGTTTACTTCAGGCTTCTTTTATTTTATGCCTCCTCTGTGTTCCTATAACACTTAGCATGTACCTCTGTTATATCATTTATCACATTGTGTTGGCTTTTTATTTTATTTCCCCATTGATCTTCCTCACTGACTGCAAGCTCCTAACGGAACATGAAAACCTGACCCGTTTCTCGTTGCATTCCTCGCAATTAATAGAGCACCTGCATACAGTGGGGCCTAAAATGTTGACTTTGTGGGAGCTAAGGGATTGTTTTATTGATTTTTTAGGGCTGGATATTTATTTCTATTTATTTATTTATACTTTGAACTTTACCTTTAGCGAATCTAGGATTCACTGTAGAAATTTGGCATGGGCATGTGGGTGATTTGAGAAATCCAGTAAACAGGGAAAAAAATAGTTGGTTCTCATTATTCACAGTAGTTATAGTCTATGAGTCACCAGGAACATGGGATTCGTGAAAATGAACCATTGCCGTGGAGGGTATACGGAGTTAGGTTCCTGTGAGCCTTTGGTCAGAAGATTTTCATCAACTGATCGATATATAACATGCTTTATGTGTGTTTCTGTTCAAAGCCTCCTTATTTAATATATATTGTCAAGTCATTAACATTGAACTTATGGCCAACAGCACTGTGACTCAGATTGAACAAAGCTTATCTAATACGCATATTTTCTCCGTCAGTCTTCTTGTGCTTAGGAACACAAGGCAGCATTTTGGCGGTATGCTTGGGTCATTTTAAACAGTGAAACCATCCAAAAAAAGCGCAAAGATTCAAAACAAACCAACAAACAAAAATACAAAAACCCAACAACATGGCACTAAACATGCCATGGAAAGAACAGTTATTTCCAGTGTGAGAGCTGAAACAAGAAGGCACCGGTTGCCATGTTTAATCTCAGCTGGGAGTGTGTGTGTTGGGTAACTCAAGTTTTGCACCACTCCGCTCATGTCTGCAAATGACCACAAAAGCAACACCAGTATTGATATTGGGGATACAAATAAATTTTAATGAGTAGATGAGTTCACAAATGCAGAATCTGTGAATAATGAAGATTGACTTATATGTATGCAGGAGACACCGGTGCCTTCTATACCTAAGTAAAACCAGGCTCATGCAAGCTTCCCAAATAAAAGAATGCATTTAATCTAATCAAGTGGAAAGCAAATGGCAGAGAGGAATTAATGTTACATATATATTTATTATTTAATTCCTCCACTGAATCATTTCTTGATAGTTTTTGTTGGATTCCTACTACATTCAGGGCTGTGTGGTAGGCACCAGGAATTCAAAGTTGACTTTGTCCTCATCTACATGCAGCTCTCACAGCTGTTCATTTAGCAAATATTTATTGAGTGTCAGCTATGTGCCAGGTATTGTTTGGAGTAGTGGGATATATCAGTAAACCAAACAGACAAAAAAAATCTTTGACTCTAGTCCACGATGGGAATATAGAATAGAAAAGACGTGAGCCATAGCATCATGCCAGGATCTTGGTAAAATAAAGTAAAACACAAATTCAACAGCAAAACCCCAGTAAACATCTTGTTGTGGGTTCTCTTCTTCCCATTTTCCTCTTTCTTCTCTTTACCTCTTTACCTATATCCCGTCCTTTTCTTATATTGGAGTTGGGAGAGACTTTAGGAGCTGTGAAAAATGAGCGTCACGTCTGGCGAGAACCACTGAGAGGCTAAGGTTGAAACAGAAATAGTTAATGCCACCTCAGAATCTCTGATCAAGGTCACATCTGTATACATAAACTGGTTTAAAGGAAAATTTTGAACTCAACTTTCTTACCAGGTCTTTGTGTTCAGAAGAACCATTTTTGATGGAGTTGGTCACACTTTGTTTTCTTTTATTTATCTTCCATATCATCAACTGAGTTTGCACCCCTTAATCATGCATGTATTGAGCACCTATTATATACAGTGCACAGTGCTAGCTATGAGAGATATGTAGGAATGCAAGTCAGATGAAGTCGCAGCCTTTGTTGAACTTGGAATCTCATGGAAGAGAAACAGCAAATAATGAATGATACAACAAATTAGTTAATTATAATCACAATGAAAGGGAAGTGCAGGCTACGAGAGGGGCTCTGATCTATCCAAGGGTTGTGGGATTGTGGTCAAGGAAGGCTTCTTAAGGAAGTGATACTTGAACTGCTATTTGAAGGGTAACAAGGAGTTAGCTAGGTGAAGATGTGGGTTGGAGAAGAGAGTGGCTGAGGAGCCAAGCACTCCAGCATTTGCAAAGACCCTTGGCTGGAGGGGCCATGGCTCCTTTAAAGAACTAAAAGAGGCCAAAAAGATTGGACACTACATAGCAGGGACAGGGGTAGAGGAACGCAATGATGCGGGTGGTGTAGGAAGAGGCCAGGCCCTGTGGGGCTCAGGAAGCCACATTGGGGAAACCAGTGATGGGTTTTATTTAAAGCAGGAGACAGACATAATCAGGTTTTTATTTTTAAATAAAATAAAATTCTAATTGTACAAGTGGGGGGGTTGTTAATTGCACGGGGCAACAGCAGAAGCAAGAAGAAAAGTTAGGAGGTTACTGAATTTGTCCAGGTGAGAGGTGACAGGAACTTGGGGCAGGTGAGAAAAGAAAGAAGGGGATGGATGTGATTAGCATACAGGAGGTGGAGTGGTAGGACATGAGGGTGAGGGAGAGCAAGGAGGCCAAGAACCCCAAGAGTTTTAGCTTGAGTGGCTGGGAGGGTGGTGGTGCCATGCTCTAGAAGGGGGTTAGTTTGAGGGGGGAAAGGTGATGAGGTTTTTCTTGGATGTGTTGGGTTGAAGAAATCCTCATGGAAAGGTCAGGAAAGCAGGTATGCTGGGAAGCAGGTAAGCATTTGGGTGTGGGGTAGTGTCAGCCATGGATATAAATGAAATCACCAGGAAAGAGAACAGAGTGGGAAGAGAAGGCCATGGTCTGAGTCTTGAAAATGATTAGGTCTGAGCTTATTTATCATCACATGCCCAGCCTTTCTCTTAAGGCTACAGTGTTAGAGCCAGCACTTACCTGTGAAATGAAAAAACGATTGTGTGAATGAAGGAGTATGAATGACCAAATGAATGTGTGAACAAATGAGTAAATTTGGTAGTTTCTTCAAACTGATTTTTATTAAGAGAACACAGTCTATGCTTTTTTGTTTGGTCATGGAGAAAAACATAATAATCTTTTGCTTCTGCCTAATTTATTATACTTTTCTCAGCCCCATTCACAAGTATTGTTCTCTTTGGCTGTGCTCTTGTTTTGGGTTCTGTATTTTACAAGGGACATTGATAAATTGAGAAAGATGGCTAGAGGAGGTTCAGGCTTCTGGAAATAGTTCCCTAAAGCATCATTGGAAGGATAAGTGTCTGTGTTTCCAGGAGTAGAGAAAAATGGAGGAGAGGGGTTGGTAGCTTGCTTTATCCAATTATCTGAAGGGCCTCGATATTGAGCATGGGGCAGATATGTTCCAGGTTGCTCTAGAATATAAAGGAAGAAGTAGGACCAATAGTAGACAGAATTTGGCCCTCTGAAATGTAAGGAAGAATAGTGGGTTTGCTCTTTAGGTTGAGAGTTCCTCCATCCTTGGAGGTTCACCACGCAGAATCAGCATCTGCAGGGAGACTTGACAGCGATGCCTGTGTTGGGCTTGACTTGGATTTGTATGAACTTTCTTGTCCCTCTGATTCTCCGATTATTAAGAATTTCTGGGAATATTACAGTAACATAGGCTTCAACTGCCTCAACCCGTTTCTCCTTGAACTGCCCCCCCCGCCCCCCCACACTCTAGAACCCTGGTCATAGAACTTCAAGTCAAAATATCCTGAAGGTTAGTTCATATCCTTGATTGTTAGAATTATGTGTGGTCATGATTGTCCTTGTGTCTATTTCAGTCTCATTTAAGATGGCTGAAATGATTGATCACTGTCCTTCAGAGACTCAAGCATTTTGTGCTCTGCAAAATGGCTACAAATTGCATCTTGACTTGTACAAGGAGAGCCCTGACCCATCCCCAGGTGTGCTGTTTCTTTCAACAATGGTGATGGATCCTGGTTTGGGTTCCAGCTTCTTCTTGACTGGATGTGGGTCTTGGGACAAGCCTGCATTCTCCCATCTGCAAGTTCTTCATCTTAAAAAAAAAGTGCTGCAGGCGCTGCTGATGATAACATCTACTCCTTAGAGCTGAGGTTGGGTCTCCCAAGAGAAGTTGCTGCACAGTATTTCCCCCACTAGTCTGAGAGCTTCTTGATGTCAAGGACCATCCATCTCTTTTTTATTCCCTGTGTCTAGTGCAGGCTCAGAGTGGAAAATAAATGCTTGTTAAGTGATGCAACAAATGAAGCATCCACTCTGTCTGTGGGTGACTGAATATCTCAGGGAAAGAGTATTCCAGGGAAAAAGCACCCCAGAACAATGGAGGAAGGGATGATAAATGTAGTCTTTGATTCTGGAGAGACCTAAGTTTGAATCCTAGCTCTGCCACTTCCTAGTTCTGTTACTTGGGACAAGCCAGTTCAGCTCTTTGTGCCTTTGATTCCTCATTGGAAAAATGGACTATAATATCACTGATGTCAGGGAGTTCCTGTGCTGACTAGATGAGCTAATTATGTGAACATACCTCACCCAATGCTTGAAACGTACTAGTTGCTTCATAAATACCAGTTGCTATTGTTGTCATTGTCTTTATGACTTTTGTCACCTTGTCAGTTTTGCCTGTTATCTTTGTGTGCATGGAAATGACTTGGTGTCCTAGAAATTGAGATTAGACCGAGCTTTGAGTGGATCCCCTAAACCTGCCAAACTATAACCAAAATAATTTACAGCAAAACAGTTCCCTCCAATAGTAACGTTCTCTCTCCAAGGGAAGCTTTGAAAGTTCTGTTAGTGGTGGGGGTATTTTATATATATGTATGTGTGTGTGTGTGTATATATATATGTGTGTGTGCATACAGGCCCATGTGCACACACACACACTTTCATTCATGTTTCCATCTGATTCCTTTTAGTCTGAGACCCACAGGGATTTTCGAGGTTTCAAGAAGGGAGGGATAGGTCAAGGAAATTGACAGCCTGGATTTTCTTTGCTGGGAGATTAGGCTTTTGTCCCAGGTTTTTGAATAGTATCCAAAATAATGGAATGAGAGTTGTTGGCCAGAAGGGGAGAAGAACAGGCAAAATCACTGCCCTAAATGACTCCTGAGATGGGGTCCAAAACCAGGGAGCAATCTTTTCTGGAACCCCAACACCTGCTATTACTCAGAAAGCCTCGTTATAATTTGAGCCAACTTAATTAATTAGATAGTTCTCTTCTATAGCTCTTGGCTTTGTTAATTCTTTGAGACAGCCGACGGCTCTGGCGTGCTCAACACTCGTAGTTCTTTCATATGCTTCTTCACATCATAGCTTTTAGCTTCTCTTCTTTCGAAGATGTGCCAATGAGCAGATGCTGAGATGGAGTTAGTGGTGCAAGAGGTTTGTGGGGGAATGGGAGGGCAAATGCCTGTGAAAATAAAATGGTTGAGGGAGGAAGCAGGATGGGGCACAAAAAGCTTCAGACATGGATGTAGATCTGAAACGGATCTGTGAAAAGAAAGTGGAGAGGACTTTGCAATTTCACCCTCTCCAGGAGTGGAAAGACTGGTCACGGGGAGCTCAGACTGCAATGCAGATCTGACAGTCTCATCCAGCCTCACAGGAGCTGTGGAGCGGTGATTGCCTCTGCAAAGGGTCCTCATTGGGCCTGGGGACTTGACGGGAAGAGCACAACCTCAGCTTGAAAGCTGAAGCCCATCCTGAAGGCACTGCTGCTCAAGGCTGCCAGCAGACTGCACTCCTCATGGCTAAAGGCCAAGTGCTGTCTTGGAGGGAGATTCAAGTGGTCCACGTCCACAGAAGCCACGCCCGGGGAAGGGTGAACTTGCAAAGCTAGACCAGCATGTGAATGCTGGGTTACTGTCTTGGTTTGCTAAAGCTGCCGGAATGCAATATAACCAGAAATGGACTGGCTTTAACAGTGGGGGTTTATTAGCTTACAAGCTTACAGTTCTAAGGCCGTGAAATTGTCCAAATTAAGGCATCAACGGGATGATACCTTCTCCCTGAAGAAAGGCGGCTGGCGATCCAGGACACCTCTGTCACATGGGAAGGCGCCTGGCTGGGTCTGCTGGTCCTTTTTTCCCGGGTTTTGTTGCTTCCATCCTCTGGCTTCAGTGGCTTCCTCTCTCAGCTTCTGTGGGTGTGTCCTTGTCTCTCAGCTTCTCTGGGTGTTTCTCTCTCTTTCATCCTCTTATAAAGGACTCCAGTAAGAGGATTAAGACCCAGATAGAATGAGGTGGGTCACATCTCAACTTGAAATAACCTAACCAAAAGGCCCCATCTGCATAGCTCTGCATCCACAGGAATGGATCAAAAGAAAATGATCTTTTCTGGGGTACACAGCAGCTTCGAACCAGCACAGTTAACTTAGGTGGTTACAGAGCCTGTGTGCCACTGTCTGGGCCATTCAGTGCAGTTCCCTCCACAGATATTTATTTATACTTTATGGGTGCAAGCTACACTGGTGAATGAGCTCGTTGGATATTAAGTGAATTCTTTTTGGATATTATGTGGAACCAGCAGGGATCACATTTTCAAAGAACAAAAAGCATCACAGGTGAAATGACAAGTGTGGACAAACAGCCATCTTAAAAGGTATAAGCTGACAAGGGTCTTAAGAGAGATGCAGAGAATATCATCATTATAGCAGTAGCTGTCACGTCTCTAATTCTCATGACTGTTCAGGTGCTTGACACATGTCAACTCACTTCCTTGGGCTTTATTATACCCATATTACAGGTGAGGAAATAGAGATGCAGATGGGGGAAGTAATTGATCAACGTCACTCAGCTGATAAAAATACTTTTCTCCATCTCATCCATCTCTGTGGTCCAGCTCTCAGCAAACATCTCTTGCCAGGAGTCTCCAAACTGTGGGCCTTCAAACTGCTCTCCTCCCATCCATCCTTGACCTCCTCTCACATCCGTCCTCTCCACTGCAACCAGTGAGGTCTTTCAAAATGCAAATCCAGTCCTGGCACTGCCCTTGGATGGCTTCCCATTGCTTTGGTGATAGGAATAAAAATGGTCTTTCTGGCCTCCGAGGTATTGCGTGGCTGACCTCAGATACCTCATCTCTTGCCTCATCTTTTGTCTGCTCCCCTCACCTCTCACCTGCCCCCTTCACCTCTCACCTGCCTCCCCCACTTCTCACCTGCCCTCCTCACCTCTCACCTGCCCCCCTAACCTCTCACCTGCCCCCCACCTCTCACCTGCCCCCCCACCTCTCACCTTTCCTCCTCACCTCTCACCTGCCCGCCTCACACTTCATATGACAGTCTTCTGGCCTGTCTGTGGTTCCTCTAGCATGCAGGCTTCTTTCCGACACAGGCCCTTTGCACCTGCTGTTCCCTCCACTGCCACTCCTTATCTAGTTAACTCGGTTCACGTCCTTTTTAGCATTCACTACAATTTGTTTTTTTCCATTAACTTTTGTGATTATTTGACAACTCCTGCCTCCCTTTACTCACCTCTAAGCTCCATAAGGGTGGAGAATTATCTTTTTATCTTCACTGTTGGATCCCCAATGCAGGCACATAGAAGTTCAGAAAAATTTTGCATGAGAGGAATTTTCAGTGCCAGTGTCTGGAGTCAGCACTTTCTGACTCCACTGCTGCCAGGGAAAGCAGAGTTCCTTTGAACTGGTGGTTGGGGAGGGTCCAAGGTGGCATTTTGGAAGAAGTGGCATTGGACCCCTGCCTTCGAAGCAAGTTTCCTCTCTGCTGTGCTTTTGCCCCAGTAGACGAGCCAGCCAACCCTGGAGGTGGTGGCACTGCAGCAGAGCGTGACTAGATCTAGTCTGCCCCATCCTGCTGGAAGAAAGCAGCTCCAGATAGGATTGCATCTGTGAAAAAGCACTGACTTCCAACATTTCTTTGAGCTGGGGAGCAGGTGAGCTGAGGAGGGGTTGGGAAGGAAGGAGGCAGTGCGGTCTCCGTCCTAGTTCCTTTCCTTGCTGATTGTTTCTCCCAGTGCTGAATCTAGCACTCTGGAGACAGGGCCCTGAATTCAGTGCTCCAGTGATTTGCATTTAATTACTGAGAATGTGTTTCTTTTTCAAAATTGTAATGCTGCTTGCAGCCTTTAAAGAAGTTCCTGTTGGAATTTAAACACCAGGCTTTAAAGTAAGTCTCTTTTATCCTGAACTTGCAGAGTCATCTCAAAATAGGTAGTGGATGTTCATAATTGTTTTGCCAAGATGGCAATTACCCATAATGATGCCTTTTGTGTCTTTAAGGTTGAGGAGGAAATTGTTGGTCAGATGCACAAGGCATGGGGTGATTTTAGAAACCTCTTCCCTTTGATCCAAATTCTTACAGATTAGGGAGTTCGAAAAAGAAAGTGCAGGAGACCCTGCTGCAGTTTAGGGATCTGCTTGCCTTTGTCCTTCCCCCCCCCCCCCCAAGCCCACTGCTGCCCACCTCTGGCTCCTTACAGAATGCAGGATTTGGTAAGGTTCCCTCTCTGCCCCTGGGCTCCAGAATGGTTTCAAGGACCAGAAGGAAAGGCCCAAGGAGGCTCTGCTGGCCCTTTTGTTGCAACTGGTGGGCTGCCGTGGCTGGAGGCCCCCTTCCACTTCGGGTGCCTAATGGGTTAGCTTAGTTCACGGGAGGATGCTCTCTCCAAAGACCCACGATGATGTGCACGGGGGAAGATTTCCAGGGAAGGAGCCCAGCTCCTCCTCTCTGTCTTCCAACTTTAGACATCATCTCCACAATTGCTTATTTGATGTGTGCTTTAGCTCACTTGCTTTTTAAATTTAAGTGCATTTATTTTAAAAAAAGCAACTTGTGCATCAAAGCCATAAACGGCAAAACCAGTATCACTCGCCACAAATAGAAAGTAAGTGCAAAAATAAATACAGCGAAGACCAACAGTGGGATGCATTTCTAGCTGGAGACTTGCGCCTGCCTAAGGCTCTGAGCCCGAGGCCTGAGCTCTCTGTTAAAAAGGAAGATTAGCAAGTGTTCTAGGGGGTTCTGGACTCTTTCTCTGACATTTTTAGAAGGGATGAAACAGACTTGAAAGGGAACAACTTTCTCACCATGTGATGTTATTTAATTCAGTATCCTTGTACCACCTAAAAACCGTCACAAGTCACACCAATGCCTCCCACCTGGGAAAGGGTTCCAGCCTTTTCCTGTAGAATTGAATTAATTCTGTAGGTTGGTTCTTTGTTCCCTGGGCAGGCTCAGGGAGCCTGGCTTGGGAGAGCGGTAGAAGACAGGTTCATTTTGAAGAGCTGGGGGAGGGGTAGCAGTGCTGTGTATGGGGTACTGTCCAGCAGGAGAGACACAGACAGGTGGAGTACCTGCCACAGGTAGGAGGGCGGGGAAGTGAGGCCACCAGGGAGGAGGGGCTGGAAGTTGGGAGAATGGTGGTAAAATCCATAATTTCACTGTTGGGCCTGGAGTTTGCCCTTGGGGGGACTTGGAGCTTGAAGTCTACACTGATCAAAAACTTTTCCAAGCTTCTTCATCTCTTCTGACTGGGCCTTGACCTTTGCTATTCAAAGAAGAATAAACGTCACCAGGGATCTTGTGAAAAATGCAAAATCTGTGGTGCTGCCACTCCAGACCTCCCAAATCAGAATCTGTATTTTAACATGATTCTTAGGTGATTTCTAGACACATGAAAATTGAGAAGAAGTGTAGACTGTGGTTGTTCTAGTTTGCTAATGCTGCCGGAATGCAAAACACCAGAGACGGATTGGCTTTTATAAAAGGGGGTTTATTTGGTTACACAGTTACAGTCTTAAGGCCATAAAGTGTCCAAGGTAACACATCAGCAATTGGGAACCTTCACTGGAGGATGGCCAATGGTGTCCGGAAAACCTCTGTTAGCTGGGAAGGCACGTGGCTGGTGTCTGCTCCAAAGTTCCAGCTTCAAAATGGCTTTCTCCCAGGAGGTTCCTCTCTAGGCTGCAGTTCCTCAAAAATGTCACTCTTAGCTGCTCTTAAGGTATTTGTCCTCTCTTAGCTTCTCTGGAGCAAGACTCTGCTTTCAACGGTCATCTTCAAACTGTCTCTCATCTGCAGCTCCTGGTGCTTGCTTCAGTGTCTCTCTTGGCTGTTGCAAGCTCGCTCCTGTCTGATCTTATATAGTGCGCCAGTAATTTAATTCAGACCCACACAATGGCCGGGCCAGCACCTCCATGGAAATTATCCAAACAGAATTATCACCCACAGTTGGGTGGTGTGCATCTCCATGGAAACACTCAAAGAATTACAATCTAATTAACACTGATAGGTCTGCCCACACAAGATTACATCAAAGATAATGGCGTTTCGGGGAACACAATACATTCAAACTGGCACAGTGGTTCTCCAATTTTAGTGGGCCTAAGAATCCCCTGGAGGGCTGTTAAATCTCTGACCCACCTCAAGAGGGTCTGGTTCATTAGGTCTGGGGTAGGACCCAAGAATTTGCATTTCTGATGAGTTCTTGGGGTTGCTGCTGCTAGTTGGGGACTATATGGTGAGTAGCACTGAACTGGAACCTTCTCCTTGGTGCATACTTGTCCAGGGCTGTCAGAGTGCAATTACCCTCTAAGACCCTTAGGGGTTCTTGTCTCCTAAAGAGCAAAACCCAACCAAAAACATGGATCCCTGGGTTCCATGCTCAGTGAGTCTGATTTCATTAGTTTAGGATGGGGCTTGGACTCATATATACATCTTTCAACTTTATATTTGGATATAATTTCAAGCTTAGAAAAAAAAGTTGCAAGAAGCAGAAAGTCCTTTCTACTAAGAAAGGACTCTGATACACTTTTATTGGATTCAACGATTATTTACATTTTTGCCCTATTTACTTTACATGGTTTTTCGGCAAGCATATCACTGAGGAGATCTTGTCCTTCTTGGTGCATCATATCAAGGAGGCACGGGGTGTTGTTGGGTCAGTGATATTAGCTCTGATTACTGGTTAAGGCAAGGTCTGCAGTCTCTACTGTAAAGTTGCTATTTTTTTCTCTGGAATCAATAAGTAATTTGTAGAGAGACACTCTGAGACTATGTAAATAGCCGGTTCTTCATCATGCTTTTGCACACTACTTTTAGTGTCCATTGATATTTTCTAACTCCATCTCTATTTATTGACACTCTTCTGCAAGGAAGAACTTTTTCCTTTATTTACTTATATCAGTATGGACTCATGATTCTTAATTTTTTTTCAGTAGGTTATAATCTACTACATCATTATTTATTTTTATGCTTGAATTGTCCCAGATTTAGCCAGCCGGCTCCTCTTCAACCTTGCTCTCGTGTTTTTGGGATATGACCCCACGGTTTTCTGCACACTTCTTTTACATTCTGGACAACCAGACATTCCAGGCCCATTTTTTACTTTCCCGTGCAAGCCCTGGAATCAACAATTGGCCATTTCTCCAAGGATCTGGTTTCATTTAAGAAAAAAAACAATGCTCCCAAGGTGAGATTAAAATGAAGTCAGAATTGCATATATGCAATCCTAGACCAATCCTTTTGCATGTGCCCACATTTACAGATGAAGAAGCTGAGAGCCAGAGACAGGAAATGAATTGTTCCAAGTCACATAGCCAGTGAGTGGCAGGGCTGAGACTATAACCTTCCCTCCTGACTCCCAGTCCAATGCTTTGTCCATCACACCATGCAGCCTCATTGTTCCAGGGGTGTGACTTATTAACTTATCATGGGTTAAAGTCATTATGATCAGGGACCCAGTCTTGTTCCTTATTTGTATCTTCCCCATACACTTGGCACAGTGCCGAACAGAGAGCAACTGATCAATAAAACCTTGGGGTTTCAGATCATTTGACTGACATCTGGGTCCCAGAACTTCCTGCTTGAAAGCTAGACTGAGACAGAAGCTCTGGGTTTCCACCACCACTCTCCTATCACTCACTAGGTGATGCAGCAGTTCTTCTCTCACTTACAAAAGCAGGGTAGCCAGATTACATGATGTTTATGGTAGTATCTTGGCTAGAAATCCCTGGGACAATACTTTCCCTGGAATCTTGGGCACCCCCAAGCAAAGCCACACTGTCACAAAGTATATCAGTTAGCTATTGCCGTGTAACAAAGTTTCCTAAGATTCAGTAGCTGAAAATAATGATGATCTGTTACCTATCACACTCCTGTGGGTTGGATGCAGGTTGGCTGATCTAGGCTGGTTGGCTGTGCAGGCACCTCGAAGCTTCAAGCTGTGGATATGGCTTCAGCTTATCTCCTTGATGAGCTCTGGTTTCAGGGCTGCTCCAGTGTTTATTCACTTATTTGGGGGCTTAGTCCTAGATGGCAGCATCTGGGAGAAGTTCCACTTATGGTAGTAACTGAGGCTTAAGCTGAAACATTCAAGGTGTCTTAAGGCCCAGGCTGGGATCTGGCATGCTGTCACTTTTCCTCAATCTGTTGTTCAAAACAAACCACACAGTCAAACGCAAAGGCAGGGGGTGGGGAGATACACCCTGTCGCTTTACATAGACAGCACAGGGTGAAAAATTGGGGCCAAGAATGCAATCTTCCATAAAAAGCTATTTTTTTGGGGGGAGTCACCAGGTTGTCCTCTAAAATAGGCAGAGATTGTAAGTCTTAAATATAATATGGGTTGATACCACCTGATTATAATACAGTCAGTTGGGTGAAGGTGGCAGTGCTGTGTGGCAGATGTCAGAGTGAGGCTGAAATTTAGCTGTATGTTTGTAGGAGTTCTGGGTCTGGCCCCTCCCACATCAAGTCAGCTGAAGTCACTGGCCCAGCAGGCTGGGGAGGCTCTGAGACCTGAGATCTTCTGGCAGAAAAGAGAGGCCATTGTTTTCAGCACTAAGCAAGAAAGGATGCAGTTTCCTTTGGAACCAGCTCCATTGCACCTCCATCTGCCCTTCTGACATCCATATCCTTCCTACATAGTGAGAAACTGTAACTCTTAACTCCAGTGGTTTTTCTTCCCTGCTGGGTCTCAGAAGGATGGGAGGTGGAATTAAACTTACTTATAGTCTTCTCATACTTTGAGATTTAATGTTTAAGAGGTGGAGGGCTTAAGAGCAGGGACCCTAGAGCTCTCTGCCTGGGCTGAATCCTGGCTCCATAGTACCCATTTGCTGTGTGATTCTGGGCAAGTCACTTAACCTCTCTGAGCTCTAGTTTCCTCATCTGTAAAGGGGGATAAAATAGAACTGGCCTTATAGGGTTGTTATGAACATTACATTTGTCAGCATATCATAAGTTCTTGGAACGCTGCCTGGCAGAGAGTTAGCAGTCTGCAAGGGTTAGCTATTATTGCTAAAGACCAAAGAAGCTAGAGGAAAAATATATCTGCTTTTATTCCCCCTTTGGAGCTGAGAAGTTAGCATCTAATCGAATAAATGAGGGTTCCTGCTGTTCTGACATTCTAGAGAAAAGAGAACTTACTGACCTGGTGAAGATGCAACCATCTCCCTCCTCTGCCTCTTTATAACCTTGATGGCAAAGGGTGTGACGTGGTCTCCACGTGGTCTGAATAATTGCTAATGTAGGAAGCTCTCACACAGTGTTGCCTTTCTGCTGAAATGTGAATTTATTATTCAGTGTAAAGACTGATTTTCCCTGGACTGTAATAAGATTCCTTTTTCTTGAGTTGAAGAGATTAAAAATATATGTGTGTAACTCCCAGTCATTGCTGACACTATTGTGCCATTTGTGTTGCTGTTTTTATTCTTCCCAAAAGTTGTTTGGGTGGGATTATTCAGAGAGAAGGAGGTTAGAACCCTCCAACCCCAAGATCCTCTATCTTAACCAAAACTGTTTGACCCCTGGTTGAAAGGACTTGGTTGGCAGGATGGGAAGCCACACAGATGACTTGGATCTGGTGGGCTGGTGGGGGCTTAATGACTGGTTTTACAGCTTCATCGATGTATAATTTATGTATCATAACATTCATTCATTGTATATGCAGTTCATTTATTTTTAGTAAATTCGTAGATTTTTGCAGCCTTCTCCACAATACGCTATTAGAGCATTTTCATCAGCCCTCTAAAGTTTCCTCCAACCTGTTTGTAGCTAGTCATTGCTTTTACCCCCTCCCTGGGAAACCACTGATCTATTTTCTATCTCTGTCTCTATATACTTGCTTTTTCTGGGCTTTTCATGTAAATGGTGTCATACAATATGTAGTCTTTTGAGTCTGGCTTCTTTCACTTAGCATAATGGCAATAAAAAAAATTGCCAAAGACTATTTCATTGTATGATTATACAAACTTTGTTTATTCATTCATTAGTTGATGGAGATTTTGGTTGTTTCCACTTTATATCAATTATGAATAATATTCCTATGACTATCTGTGTACGAGTCTTTGTGTGGACATATCTTTTCATTTCTCTTGGGTAGAAACCTAGGAGCGGAATTGCTGGCTCATATAGTAAGTTTATTTTTAAATTTTTAAGAAACTTCCAAACTGTTTTCTAAAGTGGCTGTGCCATTTCACATTCCCAACTGCAGGGTAAGAGGGTTTCAGTTTCTCCACATCCTTCCCAACACTTGGCATTGTCTGTCTTTTTTATTGTAACCAGCCTAGTAAGCATGTAATGGCACCTCATCGTGGTTTTAATTCACATTTCCGTAGTTACTAATGATGTTGAACACTTTTTCATGTGCTTATTAGCCACTTGTATGTCATCTTTGGTGAAATGCCTAATGCCTATTGTCTTTTTTTTTTTTTTTTTTTTTTTTTTGCCAAGCTTTCTTTTCTTTTCTTTCCTTTTCTTTTCATTAAAGCAGTTGTAGGTTTACAGAAAAATCATGCAGAGAGAACAGATATGGCACCCCCCCAGTTTTTCCTAATATTAAAATGCTGTATTAGTGTGGTCCTTTGTTACAATTGATGAAATAATATTATTATAATTATACTATTAACTATAGTCCAAAGTTTACATTAAGGTTCAGTCCTTATGTTGTTCGTTTATATGGTTTTTAAAAATTTTTATTCTGGTAATATAAATACAACCTAAAATTTCCCGTTTCAGCCACTTTCAAATATACAATTCAATGGTGTAAATTAAATTCACAATGTTGAGCAACCATCACCACCATCCATTACCAAGAATTTCTTATCACTCCAGATAGAAGTTCTGTCCCCATTAAGTGTTGGCTCCCCATTCTCCTCCCCCACCTATTGAGACATTTACCCATATTTTGATTATTTGTTTTCTTATTACTGAATTTTAAGGCTTCTTTATATATATTTGATACATGTCCTTTATCAGATATGTGATTTGCAAATATTTTCTCCAAGTCTGTGGCTTTTCTTTTCATTTTCTTGATCATGTCTTCTGAAGTGCAAATGTTTTTAATTTTAATGAAGTCTAATTTATCCAGTTTTTCTTTTATGACTCATAAAAGAAAAATTGCATTGTTGTCAAACAATTCCTTCTCTAACCCAAAGTTGTGAGAATTTCATCCATTTTTTTTTCTAGAACCTTAATAGTTTCAGCTCTCACATTTAGGCAAATAATCCATTTTGGGTTAGATTTTGAGTGACTTTGGAATTTACATTCTTTTTTTTTTGCCTATGGATATCAAATTTTCTTAGCACCATTTGTTGAAAAGATTATCTTTTCTCTGTTGACTTGTCTTAGAACCCTTGTAAAAATCAATTGACCATGAATGTAAGGGTTTGTTTCTGGACTTTTTCTATTCTATTCTTCACCTTAATACCACACTGTCTTGATTATTGTAGCTGTATAATCAGTTTTGAAATTGAGTAATGTAGCTCCTCCAACAATCTTCTGGTATTTCAAAATTATTTTGGTTATTCCATATCCTTTGCATTTCCGTATAATTTTAGAATAAGCTTGTCAATTTTTTACAGAAAAAGTCTGCTGGGATATTGCTAGGGATTGTATTTGAGCTATTGGACAGAGTTGCCATCTTGCCAATATTCAATCTTCCAGTTCATCAATGTGGAATGCCTCTCAATTTATTAAGCTTTTCTCTAATTTCTCTTAGTAATGTTTTATAGTTTTCAGGATACAAATATTGTGCTGCTTTTGTCAAATTTATTCCTAAGTATTGTTGTCTAACAATTCCTTGCTTAACCCAAAGTCTTTTTGATTCTATTGTGAATAGACTGGTTTTTGTAATTTTGTTTCCAGTATATAGAAATGCAATTGATTTTTGTATATGTATCTTGTATATGGCAACCTTGCTAAACTTGTTTATAAGCTCTGCTAGTACCTTGTGGATTCCTTAGGGTTTTCTACATAGTTTATTATACCACCTATGAAAAAAAGGCAGTTTTACTTTCTTTCCCATCTTAGCAGCTTCAGTTAATTCATTAAATATTTTGTATGTTGCACTGGCTAGACTCTCTAGTACAATATTAAATAAAATTGGCAAAGTAGGCACACTTGGCCTCTTCCTGACCTTAGAGAGAAAATATGAAGTCTTTTATCATTGACTGTGATGTTAGCTGTGGGTTTTTGTAGATTCCCTTTCTTAGACTGGGGACATTTCCTTCTCTTCCTAGTTTGTTGAGGTTTTTTATCACGTATGGTTGTTGGATTTTGCTAAATGCTTTTTATGAGTCTGTTAATCTGATCATGAGGCTTCTACCCTTCACTCTATTAATATGCTGTGTTACATTAATTGATTTTCAGAGGTTTAGCCAACCTTGCATTCCTGGAATAAATCCCACTTGGTCTTGGTGTTATAATCCTTTTTATACTAATATGAATTAAGTTTGCTAATGTTTTGCTGAAGACATTTGCATCTGTATTTATGGGGGCTACTGGGCTGTAGTTTTCTTTTCTTGTAATATCTTTGTCTGGTTTTGATAACAAAGTAATGCAGGCCTCACAGAATGTGCTGGGAGGGGCATCTACTTCCTCAATTTTCTGAAAAAGTTTGTGAAGGGTTGGTAAGATGTAGTCTTCAAATGTTTGATAGAATTCAGTAGTGAAACCATCTAGGCCTTGATTTTTCTTTGTGGAAAGATTTTAAGTTACTAATTCAATTTCATACTTGTTATAGGTTTATTCATATTTCTGTTTCTTTTTGAGTCAGTTCTCATAATTTGTGTTTTTCTAGGAATGTGCCCTTTTCATCTAAGTTGTCAAATTTGTGGCCATATGGTGTCTATAATATTCCCTTGTAATCCTTGGATGTTCTGTGGGATCAGTAGTGATTTCTCCTCTTTCATTCATGGTTTTAGTAATTGGAGTCTTTTATTTCTTGGTCAGTCTAGTTAAGGGTTTGTGACTTTTGAAAATATCTTCAAAGAAAAAGCTTTTGATTTCATTTATTTTTCCTTAGGTTTTGCTGTTTTCTGTTTTATTGATTTCCAATCTAAGCTTCACTGTATCTTCATTTCTGTTTTCCTTGGGTTTGGTTTGCTCTTTGTTTTCTAGTTTCTTAAGATAGAAGCTTAGGTTATTGGTTTGAGGCTGCAAAAACTGGCAGCTTTGCTGCAGCTGCTGGAAGGAGCTCACTTGACTTGGAGCATCGTCAATGAATGGGGCATTCTCAGTAGCAATTGAACCCAGAGGACCTCGGCTGGCCTGAGGTTGTGGTCCTTTTTGGGACAAGCCATGGATAGATCTGCAGACTAGCCAGGGATTTGGCAGGGAGTCCTTACCCAACCCGAGCCCCAGCTTTCTGCTAGAGAAAAGGTGACTGGCAGGTGCTAAAACGTCCTGCCCATCTCACTGAGGGGAGGGTGGTCTCTGTCTCTTGCCCTCACTTCTTCCAACTGCCTTCATTTCATTTGAAGCTTCCTCTGCTGTTTATTTTATTACTGCTATCAGTGACCTCTACCCCTAGGGTAAAACAGAGAACAGGATACCGAGACTCTGACAGAAGATGCCTTGGTAAATGTTGCATATCCAGCACCTGTGATATGTGATTCCTGTTAGGTCCTAGATACTCAAAAAATATCTGTTGATTAAGTGATAAAATGTCTTAAGATATGCTTGGTCATGTGGCATCCTCCTTAACTTGGGGCTGGAGAAAGGTTCTGGATGAAACCAGAAAGTGAATTTCACAAAGTATTTTCATAGATGACAATCTGATAATTAGTAATCAGTCCCATCATGAGGTTGGGGGTCAAATGTCAGAACGAGGAAATGATGGAGGAAGCAAATGGAGGCTCTGTCCCAAAAATGGGTCATCAGGTGCCCAGTTGTCCAAGAAGTAACCACCTTGTGTTCTCCTTCGATCCCGCTCTCTCCTGAGGTTTATCAGCCTCTCACTCTCACCTAAGCCAAGAAGGAAGAAACATTCCCCAGGAGAGAGGCTGGGACCAGGCTGCTTTCTCTCTTTGGGAGATGCACTGTGACTGCACAAAGTGGCTTGCCGGGGAAGGACCATTTGTCTCATCAAGGCTCCAACTGGACCCCCAGTACAGGGTCCCTGCCATGCCCCCAAAGGACATGACCTGGAATTTCTACCTGGAAATTCATGGACCAAAAGCCCCAGTCTCCCTTTCTCCACTAGCCACCAGCGATCTTCCTAAAACACAGTACTGAACAAGCCACTCTTCCCCATCCACCTTCAGTGGCTCCCTATTACTTTCAGGAGAACATTCGAACTCTTCAGCCTAGTGTTGCAAGTGCAATCCCACCTCCACCAGGTGGGCTTCAGAGCAGACAGTGTGAGGTGCTCTGTGCCTCCCTGTCATCCTCAAAAATTTTTTTCATTTCCATCCATCACAACTCCTGGAGGAAGATGGAATGGACTGCTGGGGGATTTTGGAAGTTATGGTCCTGTTGTTGACTATACATTTTTTGGGAGATGGAGGAAGTTTATCAAGAAAGCTTCTTGCTGAAATCTTTTATTTTTCCATTTAGAAGTCAAAGGTTTTATGTGACTAAAGGTGTTGGATATTGAGAGAGACCTTTGTACATGTTGTTGCTTCAACTGAGAATAGTCCCCCATCTCCAGAAGGAATCACACAAACCTTGTCCCCTCACGTGCATAATCATGAAGCATCCTTCAGACCTCAGCTAGAGAAACCTTCCCTATACTGTTTCCCCACGTCATGTGCCCTCATAGAATGATGGACTTCTCCTTGGTAACACTTGTGACGGTTGGATTTTTCTTTCCCTTCACTAGTGTGATTATTTGATTAATGTATATTTCTCCCAGGGGAGCATCAGCCTCATGGGGCAGGGACCGTGTTTCGGTTTATTCACCATTGCATCCCTAGCGCTGGGCAGTATACCTAGCAAAAGCAAAACAAAACAACAACAATAAAAAAGCCCGCATTTCATCAAGCACTACTCTAGGTGCAGCACATATATTAATATGTTTAATCACCATTGTAACCTATTGGATTGGCCCTATTATCATCCCACTTTGTAGGTGAGAAAACTGAATATTGGAGAGAGAGATTACAAAACTTCCTCAAGGTCACAGATGACACGTGATGGAGCATATAGAAGGTTCTCAATGAGTATTTGTTAAACACATGGATGGATGGATGGATGGATAAAAGAGTGAATCAAGCTGTCACTCTATTTCTGGTGGGAAACACAATGGCTACAGAGGGTTGGGATTTTTTCTTGGTGGGAGGATGGGTGTACAAGGCGATGGAGAGGTCTGGGGGAACCTGTTTGGACTCTGATGCTGTTGATTCTAGAATAGGGTAAAGGTAGACTAGTGGGGGTGGGGATGGCATAGGAGTGGACATGCTGCCCCCACACAACAAAAGCCAAGTGGGTGGGAAACATAAGCTGCCAAGAATCGCACGTCCCTCTAGTAGAACTCCTCCAGGGTGGAAAAGTTTCTTTGAACTTAGACACACATATTGGCTGATGCTATCTAAACACTGAAGAATGGTGTGCTCCCCAGTGAGCCCATGGCCAGCATCCAGGTGCCAGCAGATATTTTGCAGGAGCAGAGCAAGAGGTTGCTAGGGAAGGTGCCACAGGTGTGGGGGAGGTATGGATTTTTCTGTTGTGCCATCCTCGTTCACAGCCCTCGAGTGTGGACATGAGGACGTGGCCAAGGCCAGTTCCCTTCTGTGTCTGCTGATCCGTGCTTTCATGCTTCCTGGTTACACCCAGGCCTGTTGGTCCAGGTTGGAGAGCAGTCTTATGGCATCTTCACCCACCTGTACCCGGCGATACTTGGCATGACACCAGAGAGTGTTGGCAAGATTTCCACGCTGAGGCTTAGGAAAACTAGCTCGGGCTTACAAGATGAGTTTCTCAACCCGGTCGCCTTTACCAGGGACTCTGAGCCGGGGATGGGGTGAGCTGCCTGAAGTTGCATTCAGAATTGTGTTTGTGTGTGCATTTCTCAAGGAAGATGGTCCGAAGCTTTCATTGGTTTACCAACGTGTGCCTCCAAAAGGGTGAGAACTGATGATGACAATATTGGTGATAGAAATAACAAGCGATCTTTATTGAGTGCTGAGAAAGTGCCAACCATGGGTTATGGTTTTTCTCCGGGTTACCCCATTTCACCCTTGCATCAGTCAGTTTAAATTTACTTCTGCTGCACTAACGAACAACCCCCAAATCTCAGTGGCTTACAAGACAGTAGTTTAATTTTTTGTTCACAGTGATGCTGGGCTGGTTGCCGCTCAGCATCTTATCGTCTTAAGAGCCGGGCTTCAGGCTGAAGGGACAGCTTCTCTCTGGGTCAGTGCTGGTCTCTGGAGGAGGGAAAAGAGAAAGGTGGTAGACCACGAGACAGGTTTTTGTTTTACTGACGTCCACTGCTGTAGTGGCAGCAGCCTTCTTCTCTCCTAACCACCTGCCCTTCGACTCAGGAAAATCCAAACACGCCAATCTCTTGAAACCTGTGTCAATCCCCAATCACGCTCAAGACAAAACCGCTTCCCGAGCTGGATTCCACATTTTCATGGTCCCTGGCCTTGGCACTCACCCGGGGGCGTCCAGCTAGGCTTTCTTTTGGCAGGCTGCCTGCCCGCTGAGCGCCTACCTTTTGTGCCACGGTGGGACTGTGCTTGATATTTTTAGCACTTGGCAGCCTCGCAGCGCTGCCTGCCCTTCCCCGCGGTCTGTGGATTAACCCAGGAGCCACATACGCCCACACTTGGCCTGCCGGGTCCTATTACGTGCCCCTCTGTGTGCTTGAGCAAACAGATTGTCCCAGGTAGATATGTAGCCAGATTTTTTTTTCTCTGCTTCCCTCTTTCTGAGCTGCACCTCCCGCTTTGTTCTGGCGCTGCTTCTCCCAGGGACCTGCCATGATTTTGCAAGCTCCTTCTGAGCCAGAGAAAGTGGTGGGATTTGCTCACTTGCAGTGTAAGTCTGGCCAGACAGCTGCTGGTTCTTGCCACAAATATCTCACGTGTTTGCAGCGTTGCTTCCCATCCTGGGCAGACAGAATGCACATTCCCACCTCGGGGGGAGCCAGCGGAGTCAGACGGCTCATGAAGCAATTATTTCTTTTGGAAACATTGCTCCTGCAAGCTCATTATCCACATGTATCTAACACTCCCCTGGCCCAGGCACCGGCCACAGCACCACTGTGAGTCACTGTGGCTTTGCTTGCTTATTGTCAAGAGCGCCACGTAAGGACCAGAAAATTCAATGAGGATGATGGCGGTGCTGTGAATCCCCATGGGAAGGTTTGCATGAAAATGGTGTTTTAGAACGTCTGGAAGCACTAACTCAGGCATGAACCAACTCAACAAATACTTCTCGAGTGCCTACTGGATGCAAAACCCAGAATTGTGCTTCATGTAGCAGTTATGTAGGTCAAGGAGGCACCCGGGGAGCAGGTGAGCCCAGAGCCCACCACCCAATGTAACTCTGAGCATTATGTTTACAGGATGTGATAAGATAAATAGTGTATTTATTGTGCTTTCGTTTGTTCGTTCACTCGTCGTTCATTCCTGAATTCTAAGGTCGTGGTCAAGAGCATGTACTTTGGGGCCAGACAGCCTGCGTCTGAATCCTGCTCTGCAGCTCGCTGGCTGGCTGACTGGGTAGGTGACGGAAACTCTCCATGCTCCAGCGTCTTCCTTCCTACTGTGGGAAGTGATGAGAGAACCCAGCTCACAGCGCTAGGATTAAATGAGTTCATGAGCCTAAAGCGCTCAGAACTGTCCCTTGTCCCCAGGAAGTGCCACCAAAGCACTGACCACTGCGGTTATCAGTCATTGGACAGGTACTTACTGTGGGCCTACAGGTGCCAGGCACCGGCCTGGGTCGCAGTTCTGGAGAAATGACCAGGATCTGAATCCTTGTACTTGCAGAGCCTACATTTCAGAGGACAGAGGCAGAAAATAAAGAAATATACAAATATATAAGGGGTCAGGCAGTGATTGAAGCTTGGAAGAAGAGGGTGTTAGAGATTCAAGTCAACCTCCAGTATAGCCAGTTGAGGGAGAGATAATTCTTAATTCAGCAGCAATCACGAAACCCTCCCCAGAGATGAAGATAAGGTGGTATGGGGCACGCAACACCCAAGCCCCACAAGGAGTTCTTGCTGGAAAACTGAAACATCCCTCTCTTCTTGCCTCTTAGAAGCAGGGATTCTAAATGAGGTTAGAGACCAAGGCTTGCTTCCGATCTTAAAGACCTTGGTGCCCAGCTTGGGGTTCTAGGAAGGCTTTCATCCCAGGGTCACCTTCCAGGAGAGGACTCATTTACTCACCAGCCTGATAGGAACAGGGATTGGCTCCAGATGAGGCCCGGTGCTGAGCCCCACTCTGAAGGTGCTGGGAATATTTCCCCTTATACCTACTCTCGGGTACAATTTGGTGGCATTAATTACGTTCACAGTGTTGTACTGCTGTCACCACTGTCCATTAGCAAAAGCCTGTCCATCATCCCAAGCGAAAACTCTGTACTCATTAAGCATTAACTCCCCATTCCCTCTTCCCTCACATCCTGGTAACCTCTAATCTACTACTTTCTGTCTCTATGAATTTGCTTATTCTAGATATTTCATATGAATAGAATCATACAGTTTGTGTCCTTTTGTGTCTGGTTTATTTCATTCTCTATGCCTGCTTTCCCTCCAATGGCCTGCACAACATTTGGGATCTAGTAGATGCTCAATAAATAATAGAAATAGCTAACATGCACTGAGTTTAACTGAGTCCATACGTGCCAGGCACTGACCTACATCCTCATTACAGAGCAATGAACAAATCCGAAATCCTTCCCTTTGTGGAACTTACATGCTGAAGACGTGCTACCAAGTTCTAAGCACTCAGTGTGTACTCACATTTAATTTTTACATTAAATTAATTTAATTTAAATAATTTTTCCCCACAGAATGATGAGGACATGGAGCACAGTGTAGCTGGGGTATCTAATGCACCATCACGCGAGTCAGAGAAGGCTTCTTGGAGGAGGTGACTTTCAAAATGTGTCTTGAACTTTGGTGAAACTTGTGGTGTGAAAGGGAGGCTAAGTCCACCTATAATTATGCCTAGGAGTCACCTCCAGAGAACCTCTTTTATTGCTCAAATGTAGACTTTCTCTCTCTAAGCTTAACTCTGCAAATAAATTCATCACCCTCCCCCTGACATGGGACAGGATCCCCCAGATGAATGAGTCTCCCTGGTGACGTGGGACACGGATTCTAGGAGTGAGCCTGATCCTGGCATTGAGGGATTGAGAATGCCTTTTTGACAAAAAGGGGGAAAACAGAAGGCAAAAGAATAAGGTTTCACTGGCTAAGAGATTTCAAATAGAGTCAAAAGACTGTCCTGGAGGTTACTCCTATGCAAGCTTCACCTAGATATGCCAAATGACCACAGTATGATAAGCCCAAGTCAACAGTGGTCCCCAAACCCTAAAGAATACCCAGATCTCTATCTGTGACTCTATAAAAGTTTCACTCACTAAGTTTATTTTTCAGAAATGTAAATCCTTCAGAGAACTCCTATGCCAGCTAAGTCCCAAAACTGAAGAGGCAATAGCCTCTTCAAGAACATCAACCAGATGTGTTCCCTTTTCCCATAATGTCGACACCCTTTTCAACATGAACAGGTTAGGGTGGTCACTGCCTCGACATCCCTGAAGATCGGGAAAGTGATTAAACTAGAGGAAGGGGTAGCAACAGACAAGATGGAATTTAACAAAGGGTTATGAATACTGAATCTCTATATGATTTTCTTTTTCTTAGTTGCTAGGGTGTTAGAATAGCTAGAAGGAAAGACTTGACATGGTGGAACTGTAACCCATAGCACCATTTAAAATTTGTTCTATAGCTACTTGTTAAATTGTAATTTGAAAGCTATCACCTATTAGTATATATGTTATATTTCACAATAAGGAAATAGCTGAAACTATGGTACTGTAATTCATAAAAACTTTGGAAATTACATGCATATATATATACACATATATAACTACTTGTTAAATCATACTTTGGAAGATTTTTTTTTGTATATATGTTATATTTCACAATAAGGAAATAACTGAAACTGTGGAACTGCTATCTGTAATATTCTTTGAAATTTGTTCTCTAACTACTTGTTAAACTGCAATTGGAAAGTTATCGCTTCTATGCATATATGTTATATTCTACAATTAAAAAAAAATGTGCCTTGAAAGACAAGGAGTAGTTCTCTAGGTAGAAAGGGAAGAGCAGAGAAAAGCAGTTGAAACAGAAGCAGCTGAAAGAGACGGTTTGGGGAGGATGCAGGGTGCAGCTGGGGAGAGGCGAGAGTTGACGGGGGTGAGGTGGGCAGGGAGAGGTCTGGGGGACCCTGTAGGCCATATTCAGTAATTGAGATTTTCACTTTGCACCGGGTAGCCATGCGAGTAATTTCTGAAAGGGAAGTGCCCCATGATTAAACTGGCTTTACACAAAGGTCACCACTTAAATCCAGCAATGAACAGTTTAGCACTTAATTAAATACCGTCTCCCAGCATTCCCTCCCATTTTGTAGTCGCCAGGCTTGTCTTCTCACGTGCAAGAGCACATCCTCGGGTCTAGAGCCACACTGAGCATGAGGGGGCAGGAAAAATTAACACAGGGATTGTTGTGTCTTGCACACCTGTCAGACATTTGCACACCTGTCACATTTGTACACCCAGAACTAGCATCCTCTCTCCCTGTGTATCCTCTCTCCTTTAGCTCCTGCAAATGCCAACTGGTGTGAGTTTCTTCTTGGCTGTAGTGGTTGCTTTTTGACGTTTAAGACTTGAACGTTGCATTTGAAAACATTTTGTTTTTCCAAAGAGCAACGTGCACCTCCTGTACTATCCGAGTCCTCTCTTCCCTGGCTCTTGGAGGGGTCTTTTTGATCATGCCGTGATCAAGCCAGCCACAGCTTCCACATTGGCCTTTAATTTTCAAAAAAGATGTTGTCAGGAAAAGGGAATGGGCCAGTTTGAATTTGAAGTCTCTTTTTGTTTTATTGTTTTTAAAGGAGGCCCTGGTGGGGAATGTCTACTGCAAGCTCTTCATCCGGGTACCACTGACATCGGTGGGAATTGTTGGCTCTCGACTGGCATATTAGTTATCTGTGGCTGTGTAACAAATTGTCACAAACTTGTGGCTGACACCCACTTGCAGTTTCACAGCTCGTGTGGGTCAGAGGCCTGGGCACTGCTTAGCCGGATCCTCTGTCCAGGGTCTCCTGTGGCTGGCTGCAAGGCAGGCTCCGCTGAAGCTTGGGGTCCTCTCCCCAGCTCACAGGCTTGTTGGCAGAATCCATTTCCTTGCATCTGTAGAACACATGGTGGCTTCCTTCTTATTTTTTTTTAAATTCAATTTTATTGAGATATAGTCACATACCATGCAGTCATACAAAGCGTACATTCAGTTGTTCACAGTACCATTATATAGTTGTGCATTCATCACCAAAATTAATTTTTGAACATTATCATTACCACACACAAAAATAATAAGAATAAAAAATAAAGTGAAAAAGAATTAATGTAAAAAGGAACATTGGGTGCCTTTTTTTTTTGATCCCTTTTTCTACTCATCCATCCATACACTGGACAAAGGGGAGTGTGGTCCATATGGCTTTCCAAATCACATTGTCATAATTTTTATACAATCCTCTTCAAGATTCATGGGTTCTCTGGGTTGTAGTTTGATAGTTTCAGGTATTTACAGCTAGCTATTACAATTCATTGGGACCTAAAAAGGGTTGTCTATATTATACGTAAGAGTGCCCACCAGAGTGACCCCTCAGCTCCTTTTGGAATCTCTCAGCCACTGAAGCTTATTTCATTTCCTTTCACATCCCCCTTTTGGTCAAGAAGATGTTCTCCATCCCATGATGCTGGGTCTAGATTCCTCCCTGGGAGTCATATTCCACGTTGCCAGAGAGATTCATTCCTCTGGGTGTCAGATCCCACGTAGCAGGGAGGGCAGTGATTTCACCTGCCAAGTTGGCTTAGCTAGAGAGAGAGGGCCACATCTGAGCAACAAAGAGGCATTCAGGAGGAGGCTCTTAGGCACAATTTTAGGCAGGCCTAGCCTCTCCTTTGTGGCAACAGTCTTCCCAAGGGCAAGTCCTGTGGTAGAGGGCTCAGTGGCTTCCTTCTTCAAAGTCAGCAATGGACAGGGAGAGAGAGGATCTTTGCTGTTTCTGATCTCTGAGCTCAGGGAAGGCCACTTCATCCCAGCTCAGTGTCCTTTGTCCTGAGCCCTGTTATAAAGGGCTCACCTGATGAGGTCAGGCCCACCCTGGATGATGTCCTTCAACTTAACTCAAAGTCAACTGATTAGGGACCTTAACTACAATGGCAAATCCATCCCCCTGGTCTCAGACAATCTTGGGAGTGATAGCTCATCATATTCATGGGTTCCATCCATACTCAAGGCTGGGGGATTACAAGGGCATGAGTCATAGATGACCATCTTAGCATTCTACTGAGTACAGCTGGTAATCTGAATCAAAGAGATATTCCCTGATTTTTGGATCAAGATTGGGAAACAGCTGTTCCCAAAGCCCTCTCATAGTTCCATCAGAAGAGGGGGTGGAGTGTACCCATCAGACATTTCGGAGGGTCCAACTCTGGATGGGACCACTGGAGACGGAAGAGACATCCCTCGTTTGCAGAGACAGGTAAAGACCACCTGTGTTCAAGGTGGGCTTTGGTTGGAATTGATTTCTCTGCTTTGTGTCCCTGGGGGGAAAATAAGGACTCTGGAAGTTGACATGGTGCACAAGTGAAGCCAACATCAGGCCTCTTAGCCACGGATCCAGAACTGTTTCTACACTGCTTTCTTGAGCTTGTCATGATATCCATCGGTCTCAGTTTCCTAACCTCAAAACTGAGAGAGTGGGGTCAGAGGGTCTCAGAGGTTCCTACTGGTTTTAGTGTCAGTTCCATGGATGGTGACCTAGATCCAGCGAGCTCCCGATTTGGAGCTTGCATTGCTTATGAAACAGGCAGGTGTTTGAGAGATACAGGCAAGTACGTCTCAGGTATGTTTCCCTTCGAAAATAACTGGTTCCAGTTAGTCACTTTCCCTTCAGGAAGGTAGAGAACCCCTCTGGGCAGAGAGAAATCCTGTATGTATCGATACCTGTCCCCAGCTGTATTTGAGAAGGCAGAATTCTGGACTCAAAAGCCCCTGGATTCACAGTGGTTTCCTTCTTAATGACTTCAACTGTACTTTTAAACAGAGCGAATTTGGAGCATTAATTTCAGTGCTTGTTCCTGCCATTTCCGGCCACTCGACACTTCTTCATAAACAAAGTGACAGTTTGATTGAATGTGGTTTTTAATTAAGCTGCCTTCACTTGGAGCAACTTCCTGGGAGCATATGAAAAGAGGCAAACTTCAGAAGTGTGAGCTGAGGCTGAATTCTGATCTGAGTAATGCACCCAGGCAGAGTTTGGGAAGAACAAAGAAAACCAGGTAAGTGGAGTTAACCAGGCACCGAATCGTTGGTGTCAGCTCCCACTTTGTCCAGCTCATGTCCCCTGTGCCGAGTGGGCTGAGGCTTGGCGGTGGGGAATCACCTCTTGCTGAACATCAGGATCAAACCCGTGGGATCCTAGAAAATGGCCTCATGATAGATATTTATTTCTATTAATTTTTGCTGAACTGTTCATGATGTGTCACTCTCTTCCACGGTTGGGGTTTTGCAAAAGCAAAATGCAAGGAACCACTGGTGTTCTGCTCTTAGGTAAAACGTGGAGTTTTACAAGCCGAGGTGGACTTTGTGTACAAGACCTTCCAAGATCTTGAAGAGTCTAACAGAGAGGAAAAGACACTTACGGGGACAGGCCATGCCAAATAGGAATGAACTCACGGGCTAAACAGGCTTGGAGGGACAGCAGGTGGCTGGGAACTACTTTGCAGTTTCTTTAAAGGGCTGTCGCGATGTCACAGGGGGCGGTGAGTCAAGGCCATGCTTGTTTGGAGTGTCCCGACGTTGTCATGTGGATAAAATGCCAGGATGCAGGTGAGAGGGACATTGCTTTAAGCGGCGTCACGTCGGAACCCTGCCCCTTCTCTCGTGTTCCGTGGGGTGAAGCTCTAGCCCTGATGAATAGCTGCTGCCAGGAAGAAATCCATCAAACCGGCACCCTGTGCGTGACTCATCTCCCCGCAGCAGACTCGGCTTCCCAGAATAGCCTCGCCTGAGGGAGCCGAGTGCGGAATCCCGTCCAACTTTCAGGGCTCTGAAGTTCGGCACCCACAGAGGTCCGTGCTGAGGGAACGGAGTGTAGGTGGCTTGGGGTGTTTGCAGAGGCAGTGGCTAATAACCATCTCCCTTCCACCTTTTCTTTCTGCAAAATCCCGGGGCCTGGTGGCTCACTTTACTTACAAGTGAAACACATCAGATGGAGCCTGGTGGTGCATTTCAGTGGTTTTACTGAAGATAAGGTCATCAGGAAGCCCACTCATTCATTCATCTGTTCATTCAACGAATATTTGCTGGCTGCTTGGGACCAAGAACCACAAGAGAGTCAGCAGGGGATCTGCAGAGGGGAGTCAGATCTAAGGCATTGAACTTGCTCCCACGTGCTGGATCCAACCAGGCAGGGGGGTGATAAGCATAACAGCCGACCTCTTCACTGAGAACGTACTGTATGCTGTTTAACCACTTTCGCTAACTAATTTGATTAATCTTCACAAGTGTTCTATGACCAGCCTCCATTGTCATCCTCATTTGGTAGCTGAGAAAAACGAGGCACCGAAGGTAACTTGCTCAAGCTCCTAGAAGCTCTTGCAAACCAGAGGTGTGAAGAAGCGAACCCAGGGCTGTTTGGTATGATGCATTTAAAAATCACAATGCTTATTCCATTCTGTTATCGTGGTGACCTTCTGTCAGATTCCAGAACATGCCGAGCCCTTTCCTACCGCATGGGCTTTGTCTTTGCCTCTGCCTGGAACATCCTTAAGGTCTCAGCTTAAAGGCCAGCTCCTTCCAGAGGCTTCCCTGACTGCCCAGTAGGTTCTTTTCTTCTATCCTCTAGCCGGTCCAGCCCTTATCATATTGTGAAATTGCTGTTTTTATTTATTTGCTTTCATCCATATGTTCCCCACCCCACTCCCAGTCCCCACTAGAAGGTGAAGGCTTGGAGCTTTGGCACCCACAGCCCTACAAGAGTGTGTGGCACATGGAAAGTCTTCAGTAAATGCTCGCAGGGCAGTCATAGGAGGGAGCTGGGGCCATCACCCCACACAAGTGTGGAACCAGCCCTGGGCACCATCAAGCCCTGGTTGCTGGAACGAATGCAACCTCCAGTGTAAGGCAGTGTGGTTACTGCCACTGTCAGCACAGTGCCTGGGGAGGAGAAAGGCACAGCGGACTCAGAACTCATGAGAACGTCAGTGATCGCCAAGCAGAGCCAGCCACCCTGCGTCTCAGCATCGCGATCCCCCCTTCCTGGGTGGGTCTGTCAGCCGGAGCACACTTGGTGCTGGATGGGTGGGTTTCCACCTGCAAAACTGTAGCAAATCCAGATCCACAAATGCCTCTGGCCCCAGCTTCTCACCTCCCTTGGCCATTTGTTCCTGTGACGGCTGCAGGCAAAGGGAGAAGCTCCCTGACCACGGCTGAGAACGCAGGATGCAGGCTGTGTTCTCCCTGGAGACATGGCTCCCATGGCCTGGCTTCCACACCCCAGGAGCTGGGGGCTGGCCGGGTGCTCAGAGAACTCCCTGGAGCTGTCCTCTACCTCTGGACAGCTCCTCATTTGTCTCCTCCTAGACTCTGCTTTTCCCTCCTCTGCTTTGCTTCATCACCACTGGGCATGCTGGAAAGAGGAATTGTTCTGTTCCAGAATATTCTACCTGGGTGGCCTCTGAGCTTCAGTTTGCTCCTCTGTGAAATGGGGATTTTACCGAATGGCCAGAGGGATTAGATGAGTCCGTCTTTTCCCTGGCACAATTCCAGGCGCTTGCCAATGAGATTCCGTGGTGCTTGTCCCACCCCGCTAACCACATCAAATCAACATAGCACCTTATATTTCATGAAGCACTTCCTACATTTCAGGCACTAGACTCACCGAGTTACTGTTATTATTATTATTTTTGCAATGCTTAGCAACTTTATTAAGACAATTGGCATGCAATAAACTGCCCAATTTGATAAGTGACGTATGTGTACACCTGTGAAACCATTGCCATAGGTTTGTTCAACCCTGACCATGAGCCTAGTTTGCAGGTGAAGAAATGGAAGCTGCTAGGGGCCACCTGTATTCTGTGGCTTGTGCTCTTCAATCTTCTAAGCCAGCATGTTGCCTCTCTCTCTGCCTTCCTTACTCATCACATTTCCCTCTGACAAAAGCCAGGAAAGATTCTCTCCTTTCAAGAACCCATGTGCTTAGATTGAGTCCGCCAGGGTCATCTAAGATAATCTCCCCATCTCAAGGTTCTTAACGTGATCGTGTCTGCAAAATCCACTTTGCTGTGTAAGGAAACATATTCACAGGGTTCAGAGATTTGGATGAGGACATCCTTGGGAGCAATTATCCTGCCTAATACACATATCCAAGTGGAGACACGGAGAAGAGGGTTGGATGTCTGAGTCTGGGATGCAGGGGACAGCCATGGGTTGGTGGTAGGTACAGGTGGGGTGAGCCCACAGACCTCAACTCTCCCAGACTTACACTCCATGTTTGTTCAGGGCTCTTTCTCTTCTAGACCATGAGTGCTAGAGGACGGGGCCCGAGTCTTTCCCTCTTTGTATTTCTCAGAGCCAGACCCCAAAGAATGTTCCAGATTGTCCATGATGTGAATATAGTTTGAACTCAAAGGTGACCCACGTTTATCTCTTAGACACAGAGCACAGTGGAGGCCCAGGCTCCCGAGGCAGGCACCGATGTGTGCCATGTCCCCAGCCTTGTAGCGATGCTGACCCCACAGCTGGCAGGGGGGCCATGGGGGGCCACGACAGCCTGCAGCCTTTAGAACTCAGGGGTTAGCTTCCAGGCCCCCACCTCCGTCCCTCTGGGTATGGACTTGGCACTGTGGTTTGGGGTTTTGTGGGGCTGACACCACCAGTGTGGCCTCATGGACGTTCTGCTCTTGATGGTTTGGGGTCAAGGCCCAGTGCAGCAGCCCACTGGCTTCCCTTGAGAGTTAATTGCAAAGCTTAGTGATGCCAAACGTAGCAGAGAGGGTAAACAAGCACCATCAGCAGGACAGACTTCCTTCAGGTGACTCACGGGAAGGCTGGTGGGGGTGGGAGTCTCGATCCACTTCGCTTAACAATGTCCCGGTGCACGGCGGCTCAGCTCCACGTCTGGTTGTGAGAGATGTTAGCGTTTTTCTTGCCTTTTCATGGACAGAGTGCGAAGGGCAAAATTTTCATTCACTTGGAATGAGCTTCTCCACACAGAAAGAGGAAATGGTTTGTATGCTCTCACTGTTATTATAGAAGCGTGGTGGTTAGGAACAGTTTCTGGAGTCTGGGATCGGAGCCAGATCTATATGTGCTAGCTATGGGAACCTAAGTCACTCCATCTCTCTGGGTCCCAAGTACCTAATCTAATTGAGTGTGACTGTGGACATAATAATAACCAACCATTTATTAGGTCCTTGCTATGTGTCAGGTGCTAGATGCTGTTGTTCTTCCCAATATTCAGAAGGGGAAACTGAGGCACAGAGAGGTGAAATGACTGATGCAAAGTCCGACAGCCAGCAGGGTCAGGGCCGAGGTTTTATCCCAGACAGTCTGGCTCCAGAGCCCTGTTCTCATCTTCTCCACTGTCTTGCTGCTCGACCCCGTAAAAGAACTTCCTTTGTAAGATTAAGGTCTAAACATGGTATTTGCTCTACATAAAACCCTTAGCCCAGTGAGGAGGGTCTGGTCAATAAATGATGCCTAGTATTACTTTTTAAGCTTTATTTTAATTTACATTTTAAAATCTTTAAAACTGAGATATGTCACATGACAGAAAATTCAACATTTTAAAATGTACAGTTCAGTGCTTATTTAGTGTATGCAGTATGTTGTGCAACCATCACCTCTGTCTAATTCCAGAACATTTCTGTCACCCCAAATGAAACCCTGTCCCTATTAGCAATCAGTCCCAGTGCCCCTCCCTCCAGCCCTGGTGACCACTCTTCTACCTTCTATGGCTATGAATTTGCCTCTTCTTGACACTTCCTAGATATGGAATCATACTACATATGGCTTTTGTGTCTGGCTTCTTTTACTTAGCATCTTTTCAAGGCTTAGCATGTATCAGTATATAATTCCTTCTTATGGCTGAATGATATTCCATTTATGAATATGGACATTTGAGTTGTTTCCACTTTTTGACTATTGTGAATAATGCCGCTATAAACATTTGTATACAAGTTTTTGCATGAATATATGTTTTCAATTACCTTGGGTAGAATTACCTAATTTTAATTATGTAGGAGTAGAATTTCTGGGTCATATGATAACTCTGTGTTTAACTTTTTGAGGAACTGTTTTCCACCATGGATGCACCACTTACATTCCCACCAGCAATGCACATTTGTCCACAGCCTCACCAATACTTGTTGTTTTCTGTGTGTTTTTTATTTATTTTTTATTATAGCCATCCTAGTGGGGTGAAGTGGTATTTCATTGTAGTTTTAATTCATTTTTCCCTAATATTTAATAATGCTGAGCATCTTTTCATGTGCTTGTTGGCCATTTGTGTATCTTCTCTGGAGAAATGTCTACTCAAACCCTTTGTCCGTTTTAAAATTGGAATATTTGTCTTATTCTTATTGAGTTGTCAGAGTTCTTTACATATCCTGGATACTAGATCCTTATCAAATATGTGGTTTGCAAATATTTCTTCCCATTCTGTGGGTGGTCATTTCACTTCCTGATAATGTCCTTTGTTGCATAAAATTTATTACTTTTGAGGAAGGGTGTCTAGTATAATAGTCTATAAGTCATTTCCCACCTCTAGCCCTACCCTCATTTAGCCTCAGATGTCCCTGTGGCTTAGGAATTTGTAATGCTGTGTTGGTTCTGGTAGTAAGGAAGACAAGGCCCGCCATCTCTGCTTGGTTAGACCCCAGACTCAGGAGGAGAGGGAAGGAAAGAGTGAGGGTCTTCAAGTAATTGGATCAAGGCTAGTGCTTTAGCAGCCACCCTACCTTGTGCTACTTTAGAAACTAACCAGACTAACCTTGCGTGACATTAGCATGGGTCCTTGGTGGCACCGATGTCCACACATTTTGTTTTTTCTGTCTCCCAGGGGCCTTGTCTGTAAGCACCTTCCATCTATCCATGGGTTTCAGCAAAGCTCAAGAATCCGGGGGTCTTGTCTGAATTTCCTCAGTCTGCTTCTGCATCTGTCGCACCTCATTTTCCCTCCTGCTTCTCAAGATCCACTTTGATGAAAACCAGCCACTGGCTCTGCTGACATCCTGTTGGAGAGGTTCCAAAACTTCCGTGTGTGTCAGAATCACCTGGGTGCTCCATAAACATGCTGATTCTTGGGCCCTTCCCCAAAATGCTGAATCGCATCTCTGGGGGTATGGTCCAGTAATCTCCCAGGTGACTGTGAGGTAGGGGGTCCACAGACCACATCTGGAGAGTCACTGCCCTATTCCAGAAGCCTACCTACCCAGATTTGTTCTGAGATGCCCAGAGATGGTTAACTGAGCAGTTCTTAAACTTGGCTGCATATTAGAATCACGTGGGGAACATTAAAACTCTTGTTGCCCAGGCCACATGCAAACCAATTAAATAAGAATCCCTTGGCAGGGGACCCAGGCATCAGTAGTTTGCAAAGTTCCCCAGGTGGATCCAAGGTGCAGCTAAGGCTGAGAACCAGCGGTCAACAACATGCCTTGTGTGTTGTATGCACTTGCTTCCCTTTGCTAAGCCATTGGATCAGCTCAGGTTGTCTGGATTCAAGAGGCAGAGGAGTCAATAGGATCTCGGAAAGTCTTACTCTTTATTCTCATGCTGTAAACTGAGGGCACAGAATTGCAAGGCATGGAAAGTGCACACACCTCCAAGCCTTCAGCAGGGACTGCCAAAGGGTTGGCCTCGTCATCCTCAACCACCAAGGGCTTTGCTTACATAATCTCGTGATGCTCCAGATTAATGTGGACTCATTGATGGAGACTTTGGGGTTCCCAAGTCCCCAGAAGAAGGATCTTTACCTTTTGATCATGAACTTGCAGCCCAGGGTCTTCTGGTGAAGACTGTTCTAGTAGTGGCTTTGGAGTCAGTTTACCTGGATTGCGTTTTAGCTCCACCATTTAGCTCTTCCTTCCTCAGTCTCCATTTCCTTATCTGTGCAATTGGGATAAACCGAAGTGCCGACTCCATAGGCTTGTCTTAAGACTTAAACCAGCTGATTCATGTGAAATATTTAGCCCCTGGGGTACACTCCTCTCTGCTTCCCTCAGGTTGCCTTCCAACCGATGGCAACAGGCAGGGCAGGTGTCAGCACAAGAGACCACGGTGAGGTGCCGTGTCCCAAATGTTCTCCAGTGCACAAGCTCAGTAAACCCCTTTCAGCTGCCACCCAAGGCTTGCCAGTAAGACCTTACGATCTGTCCCTTACTCCAAACCTTTCCAAACTCCATCTCAATCTTTCTCTGAAGGCACAGCTTCCAATAACAAAGTAAGTGTCACTCCATCCTGGTTATCTATTGCACTAGTAATTTTGCTCAATATAATGTCATTAGCATGAGGAGGGGACCTTCCTAATCAAGGCAGCCGTCGCCCGTGACGATACTCCAGCCGTCCTCCTTGGCTCTGTCACTGCCTTTCTCCTTATTTCACCTGGGTCTTCGCCCAGTGCACTGACAATGACATATCTCCTGCAACCAGTACAGGTACTACATGGAATTTCTACTAACATGATTTTCAGAATATGTTCAAGTTTATATATCTAGGTGACCATACCTTTACAAGCCCACAAATTGCAAGTTTTCATCTCTCAATCTTCAACAGTCGCCTGTGTACCAGGCACGGTTCTTTCATGTATGTTTTACTTAAAGGAACTTTCCAACTTCGGCACCCCAGATTTCCCCTTCTGATCAGTGCTGCTCATTGCTCGGCACCAGGAAAATGCTACTTCAGTCCTTACTCCGGGAAGGATATGGAATCCCCATGCTTCCCAGGGCTCCCAAATTGTTGCTGCGTTGGTGCCAGCCACTCCTTCAAACAACAAGTGGAAGAGGAAGAGAGAAAAAGAAACCAGGACAGAGGGAGCTGGTGCCTCGGAGGGGAAAGCGCCCCCAAGCAAAGCGGGCAAAGGAAGGAGGACGCTTGGAACACGTCCTCATCCATAAACCAACAGATCCAGATGGCCTGCGGACGAGGCATTCTGCAGAGCTGGCAGTCCCATCCGCCGAGCAATTCACAGCCAGTTCCCAAAACCTCAAAGCGGGGGCACCGAGGTCCAGACAACAGGAGAGAGAAAAGAAGGGCCTGTTTAAAATTTACTACTTAGAAAGCTGATGATTGGAAGGGTGATCAGAGAACACAAGAGAGGGAAGGACATAAATATCTCAGCACCACCAGGATCCTGGGCCCCGAGCTGCCCCTGAAGTTTCAGAACAAATCATCCCAGTCCATGCTGGTCACATTTTTCACCATCACATGTCACAAACAAGTGACATGCAGGCATTTACAGATGGCTGCTTCTGAGCTGTCGACCAGCACTTCTCAAACATCGACGTGCAGACCTGTCACTTGGGACCTGGTTAAAATACAGATTCTGGTTCAGTGGTGCGGAGGTGGGGCCTGAGACTCTGAATTTCTAACAGGCTTCCAAGGCATGCTGATGTGCTGTTGGTCCACGGACCCCACTGTGAGCTCAGTGCTAGGGGAACACGTGGTAATGCTTGGTAAGCCCACGCAGGGGCCTCTGAATGGAGGTGCTTCTGGCTGGAGGGGGAGCAGCTGGGATGCCTCGAAAGTAGTGCCAGCATCCCTGGGCATCATGTCCAGGGAGGGCTTGGGGACTTCCCCTAGTTGCAGGTGAGCCTCCCTGGCTATCTCACAGGAGAGAAAAGGAAGACGGTGCTGCAGCCCCAGGAGTGCATGCGTTCTAGAGCGGCTGGAGTTGAGAGCTACTGTCACCGAGCTTAGGGACGAAGACGTGCGGGCCAGGCAGGAGGGTCGGCAGGCAGAAGGGAACCCATTGTTACTGAGTGGTTGTCTTTCCTCTTGATCCTTGTCCCCAGCTGCTCCTTCCCAAGTCCTTCTCTCCTCAGTAACTGCTACACCATCCAGCCAAAGACCCGGGAGTTGTCCTTAATTTTTCCCTCTCTCCAGCCCCCCAGGCCTGATCCAGTGGCAATTTATAATTATTCTCCTTCAAAAATATATCTCAAACATCTTCTTGACCAAAAGGGGGAAGCGGAATGAAACAAAATAAAGTTTCAGTGGCTGAGAGATTTCAAATGGAGTTGAGAGGTACTTCTGGTGGGCATTCTTATGCACTATATAGATAACCCTTTCTAGGTTTTAATGTATTGGAATAGCTAAAAGTAAATACCTGAAACTGTCAAACTCCAACCCTGTGGCCTTGGCTCTTGAAGATGATTGTATAACAATGTAGCTTATAAGGGGTGACAGTGTGATTGTGAAAACCCTGTGGCTTACACTCCCTTTACCCATTGTAACATGGATGAGTAGAAGAATGGGGACAGGGACTAAATGAAGATTGGGGTGGGATGGGGGGATGATTTGGGTGTTCTTTTTTACTTTTTTTTTTCCTAGTTGCAGAAATGCAATTTATATATATATATTTCATTGAGATTGTTCACATACCATACAGCTATCCAAAGATCCAAAGTGTACAATCAGTTGCCCGTGGTACCATTATACAGCTGTGCATCCATTAACACAATTAATTTTTTTTCAATCTTTAGAACATTTTCATTACTCCAGAAAAGAAGTAAAAACAAAAAAAGGAAACTCAAATCCTCCCATACCCCTAACCACGCCCCCCTCCATTATTGATTCATAGTTTTGGTATAATACATTTGTTACTGTTGATGAGAGAATGTTAAAGTACTACTAACTGTAGTACATAGTTTGCAATAGGTATATATTTTTTTCCTATATGCCTCTCTATTATTAACTTCTAGTTATAGGGTCATACATTTGTTCCAGTTCATGAGAGAGATTTCTATTGTTTGTATAGTTAATCATGGACATTGTCCACCACAAGATTCACTGTTTTATACACTCCCGTCTTTTAACCTCCAACTTTCCTTCTGGTGACATACATGACTCTGAGCTTACCCTTTCCACCACCTTCACACACCTTTCAGCACTGTTAGTTATTCTCATAACATGCTACCATCACCCCTGTCCATTTCCAAACATTGAAGTTCACCCTGTTCGAACATTCTGCTCATAATAAGCAACCGCTCCCCATTCTTTAGCCTCATTCTATATCCTGGTAACTTATATTTCGTGTCTATGAGTTTACATAGTATAATTAGTACATATCAGTGAGATCCTGCAATATTTGCCTTACTGTGTCTCTCTTATTTCACTCAACATAGTGCCCTCAAGGTTTCTTCATTAACCTATTTCTTTTAAGATGGTGGTGTTCACATACCATAATTGTTGGTTCCCTGTATAGTCACGTATTTATGTATTCAGCACCATCGCCACTGTCTATATAAGCACATCTCCATTTCTTCCACAAAGGGGGAGGAAGAGTCAAAGAAGGCAGAGAGACAAAAGAAAAAGAAAAGAGAGAGAGAGAAACTAACAAACAAACAAATAAAACTTGACAGCTAGAAAGCAACAAAAGGAAACATAGCATTAACCTAAAGTAGAATAGAGTGAAACAACATCACCAATGCCAGGAGTCCCACACCCTTCCCCTATTCCCCACCCCTCCCATATGCATTTAGCTTTGGTATATTGCCTTTGTTATAGTAAAGGAAGCATAACACACTGTTTCTGTAAATTATAGTCTCTAGTTTGCATTGATTGTATTTTCCCCCCAATCCCACCCTACTTTTAACACCTTGCATTGTTGACATTTATTTGTTCTACCTCATGTAAAAACGTATTTGTATCTTTTATTGCAATCATTGAGCACCCTAGGTTTCCCTGAGTTACACAGTCCCAGTCTTTATCCTTCATCTTTTGTTCTGGTGTCCCACATGATCCCAGCCTTCCTCTTTCAACCATATTCACAGTCATCTTTGTTCAGTGTACTTACATTGCTGTGCTACTATCTCCCAAAATTGTTTTCCAAACCTGTCACTCCTGTCTTTTCCTTTCTGTCTGCAGGGCTTCCTTTAGTGTTTCCTGTAGAGCAGGTATCTTGTTCACAAACACTGTCATTGTCTGTCAGAGAATATTTTAAGCCCTCCCTCATATTTGAAGGATAGTTTTGCCGGATATAGGATTCTTGGTTGGTGGTTTTTCTTTTTCAGTATCTTAAATATATCACCCCACTTCCTTCTTGCCTCCATGGTTTCTATTGAGAATCCCATACATAGTCTTACCAAGTTTCCTTTGTATGTGATGGATCGCTTTTCTCTTGCTGCTTTCAGGATTCTCTCTTTATCTTTGATGTTTGATTATCTGATTATTAAGTGTCTTGGCATAGGCCTATTCAGATCTATTCTGTTTGGGGTATGCTGTGCTTCTTGGATCCATAATATTATGTCTTTCATACGAGATGGGAAATTTTCATTAATTTTTTTCCTTTATTATTATTGCTTCTGCCCTTTTCCCTTCTCTTCTCCTTCTCAGACACCAATGACATGTACATTCTTGCTTTTTGTTTTGTTCTTAAGTTCCCGGAGACGTTGATCATATTTTTCCATTCTTTTCTTTTGTGTGTAGGCTTTCAGGTGCCTTGTTCTCCAGTTCCTGAGTGTTTTCTTCTGCCTCTTGAGATCTGCTGTTGTATGTTTCCATTGTGTCTTTCATCTCTTGTGTTGTGCCTTTCATTTCCATAGATTCTGCCAGTTGGTTTTTCAAACTTCCAATTTCTACCTTATGTACACCCAGTGTTTTCATTATACAGTTCATTTCTTTCACCGTATCTTCCCTAAACTTTTTGAATTAACATTATTAGTTGTTTCAATTCCTGTATCTCAGTTGAAGTTTAAGTTTTTTCCTTTGACTGGGCCATAAGTTCGTTTTTCTTAGTGTAGTTTGTAGTTTTCTGTTGTCTAGACATGGTTTCCTTGGTTACCCCAATCAGGTTTTCGCAGACCAGGATGGATGGGCTCAGGTCCCAGAAGGAAGAAGTATTCAGTATCTGGTTTCCCTGAGGGTGTGTCTTAGAAAATTGATGCACCTGTGATGCCTGAGGTCACTATGCTTTTCTGCCCAGCAGCTGTGTCTGTCAGCCTATAATTCCAGACTGCTGTAAGGAGGTGTGGTCCATGACTCTTTTCCCCAAGGCTCTGGGGTGTGGTTCTGAATGGAAGGCGGGTTGTAGAGCTGGGCCCCACCTCTTTCCTCTTAGGGAAGATACCCCCCCCACTCAGGGAGATGTCGTTAGCATTTGAGTAGACTCTGCCTGTGCTATCTCCACCCTTGTCTGAGTCATAGCACTGGGAACTGAAAATGGCTGAGGCTTTCTCCACTGAGCAGAAACAGGGACAGAAAGCCCCCTTCAGGGCCAGTCCATGGCCACCTTCTGGCTCTCCAAGGTCAGTTGTCACCCAAAGCCTCTGTTTGCTTGTTGGGGATTCATAGCTTGTAGTGAGCAGTCCATGCTTGTGAATTGAAATGCAGTTGGAGCTCAGCTGAGCAATATTCGCTTGCTGGGAGAGAGCTTCTCTCTAGCACCACGAGGCTTTGCAGCTCAGGCTGTTGGGGGAGGGGGCTTCTGGCTTGAATCCACAGTTTTTACTTACAGATTTTATGCTGGGATCTCTTGCATTCCTCCCAGTTCAGGTTGGTGTATGATGAGTGGATGGTCACGTTTATCCCCTCACAGTTATTCTGGATTATTTACTAGTTGTTCCTGGTTGTTTATTAGCTGCTCAAGGGGGACTAACTAGCTTCCACTCTTCTCTATTCCACCATGTTAGATCTTCCTCTACTTTTGTTTTTTATTCTTATTTGTATTCTTCATGGTGTAAAGAAAATGTTCAAAAATGGATTGGGATGATGAAGGCATCACCCCAAAGTCACTTAACCATATAGTCACACAACTATATGATGGTGCTGTGAACAGTTGATTGTACACCATGGATGACTGTATGGTATGTGAATATATCTCAGTAAAACTGGATTTAATATATATGTATATAATCTCAAATCCTTCCTCTCTTCTCCGTCTCCACTGCTGCCACCACCACCGTCTTGTCTGGGATCTCTGGAGTAGCCTTTTAGCTGTTCTCCCTGCTTGCACATTCACCCGCTCCAAGCCCTCCTTCCCACTGCTGCCAGAATAAATCGGATCAGGTCACTTCCATTCTCTTAGCCTCCCGTGGCTTCTTGTTAAATCTTGGATAGGACTCGGGTTTCTTCGCATGACCTACCCGGCTGTACAGTGAATCTGGCCCTTATCTACCTTTCAACCTTTTCCCCCTTTCCCAGCCATTCCAGTCATGCTGACTCTCTGTCAGTTCTGAGCACACCCCGTTTTTTTCTTCTCAGTCTTTGCATAATCTGTTCTCTCTGCCTGGAACCAACACCCTACTCCCACCCCAACCCTCTTCCCTCCGCTGGTTCCTGCTGTCCCTGCTTGCACGTCCTTTCCTCAGAGAAGCTTCCCCGAACCCCCTACAGAAGGAAGTTTCTCTTCCCGTTAGTTTCTGGACCCTGTTCTTTATCTCCATGGCTCTAACCACAAGTTTTGTCCTTGCATTCTGTGTTGCCTGCCTTCCCTTCTTGGACGTAAGCTCCACGAGGGCAGGGGCCCAACCTTTCTTATCTACCATTGAATCCAAGTGCCCATGGCCTGGCTCATAGTGTCCACTCAGTGTGTATTGGTGAAAGGAATGAGTGAATTAGCAAATAAATGAGCTTTGGGAGCGCGGAGTGCAGAGAAGGAGCTAACATTTGCTGAAGCACCTCCTAATGTGCTTTGTGCATCTGCCGTCTCGTTTAATCTAGACTGTTCTGCCCTCGTCTTGCGGATATGGGCACTGAGGACCAGAAAGTTTCATGAACCTGCTCGAGCTCCACAGACCCTGACTTAGCAGAGCTAATTTCCACCCTGTTTTATCTTAGCCTAGGGGTTTCTTAACCTTGGGGCTGTTGACGTTTGGTTTCAAATAATTCTATTTGGCGGGCCCTCCCGTGCCTTGTAGGACATTTAGTAGCTTCCCTCGCTCTACCCATTGATGCAACCCCCGCCAATTGTGGCAACCCAGACTGTCTCCAGATGTAGCCAAATGTCCCCTGGGGGGCAAAATCGCCCCCAGTCGAGAACCACTGGCTTAGCCTCTGTGTAGTTCCAGTCTTCCATTTGCCCCTCTACTCGGTCCCTGCCCAGCCCTGTCCTCTCCGGGAGCTGCTGTTTTTCTCGTGGACCCTCCTCCTCCATCCTTCCCGGAGTGTTCCTGTGCCTCCCTGAGGAAATGCAACAAGCAGAAGGGGGTTCCAGGAGACGTGATAAACATTTGCTTTTCTGGCTTATTTAACATCAGCCCCGGGCTCAGATGTTTATGTCACTGGCATGGATGCTGGCAGCCTGTCTGGAAATGTACAGTATACGTTTTTTCCTTTTGCCTAAATAGCACGCATAATTGTTTAGCTTGAGATAAACCAGTGTGTTTACGAGGAGATAACTTGTCGAAACAGATTGCAGCCTCCACCCCTGGGAAAGCCTGGGCTCGTACACATTCTTTATTCAGAGACAGTGTGTGCATTTTTCTTGGGTGTTTTATGATGAATTTCAAGTAAAAATTTATTTTCTGGACAGGGAAAATGAGGGGATCAACATAACTTCAGAAAAAGCCCCAAATGCAAGTGTCTTTTTCAGCAGAAGGGTTGAAGGGAGGGAAAGGATTATGCTAGAGAGAGAATTGAGGGAGTTCTTAGCCGGGGGATCTAAGTAAAGGAGGGACTCCCTCTTTTTTATCATTCATTTATTCCTTCATTAATGCCTTTTCCAGCTGTCCATCCATTCAACATACAGTTAGTTCTCCTTATTCATTCACGGTGGTTGTATTAGTTAGGGTTCTCCTTGGAAACAGAATCAATGAGAGATGTCTCTTATTATCAAATTGTAAAAGTGACTCACGCAACTGCGGGAGCGCACGAGTCCAAATTCTGCAGAGCCGTCAACAAGCTGTCAACTCCAAGGAAGACGTCCGACAAACTCCTCAGGAAACGAACCGACAACTTTGACGAACTCCTCAGGAAACGAACTGGCAACTTTGAAGAACTCCTCAGGAAACGAACTGACAACTTTGACGAACTCCTCAAGAAACGAACTGGCAGCTTCGACGAGCTCCCCAGGAAAAGCTTCACTGAGCAGCTGAAGAAGAAGTGAAGGTTCTCTAACTGTCTGGCTTATAAGCCTCCAACTGATCACCTGGACCAAATCCAGCCAATTGCATTCTCTCACTGTGGAAGCACGCCCCTTGATGAGTCATCAGTCAGCTGCAGTCAATTGACTGATGATCCGACAAACCAGCCAGCCTCAGATAGCCTCACAGGAATCGTCAGGCCAGTGCCCACTTGACCAGACAGCTAGGCCACCTAGCCAAGTTGACACATGAACCCAGCCATCACAGTGGTTATGGTCAATATGCAGATTTAGCAAAATTCTGAACCATTACGCTGGGGAAGTTACTAGTTTAAGTTCCTGAGAGCCCCTGGTCACAATGTTTACTTCAGCTAATCAACACACAATCTTGTTTTACACCGTCTGTCCTTTTCTTCCCCAGACATTTGCATACAAAGCTTCCATAGGAAAGTTTTGTTCCACCAGCTTTTAGAGAATGCCCCTTCTACCCCCATCTAGAAATAGCATCATTGCCTTCAGAACATTTTAGAGCAACATTTAACCAGAGGCTCTGAACTTAAATTTAAGCTGGTTTGACCCCTGAGGGGCAGTAAATGAAGTGTTGATTCGCACGTCTGTGTAAGCCGCCTGATTGTTAGCGACTGCGAAAGCGCCCCAGAATATTCATCTTGGAGGGAAAAATTTTAGAAAATTTGAGCGAGTTTAGCACAAATATGGAATCTGCAAATAATGAGGCTTGGTTGTATTGTGAGCTCAGGGATGCTGGGGGATAGCACACATTTATCCCCGCCTTCTGGAAATCAAGCCTAGAAGCCATTACCTTATAATACAGTATATGAGGTGCCCCAGTAGAGGGAGACTCAGGGTGCCGTGGGAGCCAGAGGAAGGCCCCTTGGCCCAGTCTGGGGGTGGGGAGGGAGAGGAAGAGCAATCAAGGAGAGCTTCCTGGAAGAGGGGAGCTGAGGGTTTTCCTGTGGAACCTTTGAGTGGAGCATTTGTCACTTGCAGCTGGCAGCTGAGAGGAGGGCAGGGAGTGAGCGGTTGGTGTTTGCTGCTGCTGCTGCTGCTGGATTATCTCATGACCCCTTGCACTTCCCTAGCAGGTTGGCACTTTTATCACCTCCGTTGAACAGATGAAACTGAGGGCCAGAGAGACAGGGGCAGACTGTACTTGCCTCTTAGTGCAACAACTAGGGGGATGCATTTAAATTTCCCGTACCCAGGGCCTGGTCTGCATTGTTGTTATTACCCACAGGGGTCCCTCCAGCTGACAGAGGGGCTGTTCCTTGGTTGCAGGGTGAACCTGGCTTCCTCAGTGTCCACCCTCCTCTCTGCTGCTGAGGATGGGAGCTGCTGTCTTCCTGCTCTTCACGAAGGGGCCTGGAGGTCTCTAGGCTACAGTTTTTGGTTGTGATTGAGTTGTTCAGTGGCAGGAGCCTCAGTTTTAGAACATGCCCCTTCTCCCGCTTGACTGTGATCTCCACCCCAACCCTGCGTGTCGGCGGCTCCATCTTTGGTTTGCTGAGTGGGCGTCTTGCTGAAGGCCGCTGCCCTTGGCCAAGGAGATTGAAGTGGGAGATTAGGAAGAGCTCCACCCTCAGCCCGTTCCCTGCCAAACCTGGAGGGTGTCTCGACCTCCTTGGGCTGGTCTCTTACATCATTATCAAAACCAATGTTTACGAAGCACCTGCTGTGTACCAGCTGCTGTGTTGGGCTCAGCACACACACGCTGTCATGCTGTCCTCGAAGTTCCCAGGCCAGGCTGATCTTCCAGCATCATGGTTAGCAGACACTGGGCAGCAGGGCTTAGCCAGGCTTAGTCGCAGGCCCTGGGCTCTCAGTGTTTTGCCTCGCAGGGAGCACTCATTTTTGATGTCTCATCATCTTCACAAGCAGAGTTAGCGACTGTGAGCAAGGTCTGGTTCCATGAGAAAATGAAATGGCCCATAGTTTTGTCTCTGTTGACCCTGAGGTCACCTGGCGTCTGCATACCACTTATATTTTTCAGCATCCATCTACCTTCAGCACACAATTTTAACTCCACAAACATTGGATAGCCTCGAAACTCTCTGCCCCCCCACCCCCTGCCCCAATTTCCACTCATTTTTATAACAGAGAGTAAATAAGCTGGTGGTCCCTCTGGAAAAAGGACATGATCAGCCAGACAGGTTCAGAGTCCGGACAGGAACCCTGGGGCCCCTTCCTGAGCCAACCCTCTCACCAGCACAATCTAGCAGAAGGAAAGACACCTGAGAAGCTCAGAGTCGAAGCCACAGGCCCAGAGTTCAAAGGCTGCCAGGCTCCCTCGCTGATGCTGGGAGATGTGAAATCCAGCGGCGGGATGCAGCGCCATCTGCTCTCTAAAGTCTAAAGATGTTTCCACTCGTGAGTGGCTGCAGGAAGTGTCAGGAGGATGGGAAAAACGGTTTCCTGGTTGTTGGAGCCGTGACGTCTAAATCTATCTCCCTAAGCTCTCTCTCAAGGGACAGCCTTTCAGGTAAGGGCAGGTAGTTTTCAGTGTGCTGAGTGATCTCATTTTGAGATGGGGTTCTAGCAAATGACAGCTCAGACCCTCTCCTGGCATAAGGTTAAACTTGAAGGCCAACAAGACTCCGTAATTCGTAATTTGTAAGACTATTGAACACATGCTAAGTGCCAAGCTCCACCATGGGTGCTTTGTATTCATGATCGCACCAAATTGTTTTAAAAATCTGTGAGGTAGGAGCTAGTATCTATCTATTTTACAGATGAGGAAACTGAGGTTAAGTAACTTGCCCAAGGTCACACAGTGAGTAAATGACAGAGATATAAATATACGTTAGGTGAACCTTGGGGAGGGGGCTCCTGGGGGACCCCGTGGAGAGATGGGCAGTGATTACCTGGAAGCAGAATGCAATACCTCTGTGGTTTAAATTAAATTGCCAGAGAAAGGAAACAGAGGTTTTAACAAGGAGTCCTAGATAGGAGGTCATCAGGGTAGATAATGAGTTGCAGGCACATTATTTTGCTGACAGCAACGTGTTGTGTAGCAGCAGAAGCATATTTCTTTAAAGACAGTTAATGATTCTCCTGACTAAAGCCCAGCAGGTGGGTTATGGTAAAATAAAGCACAAAACCTTTTGGCATGTGTGAGTACACAGTTGCACCAGAGATTTATTAAGTTCCTGCTGTGTGTGGGGAGCCTTCTTAAATGTTATCACCAGACTTTGCTAAATTTCCATGTAATTATTTTTGTATGGAACTCACCCTTCTCTTTCATTTACATGCATATGGATTCTTCGATTTGTGCTACTGCTTGTCCCTTGTAAGTATGGGTGATATTCAAAATGTTTAACAATTGCTCAGGTGTGCTGGTTTGGATGTATTATGTCCCCCAGAAAGGCCATATTCTTTAATTCAGTCCTGTGGGGGCAGACTGATTAGTCTGTTGATTAGGGTAGAACTCTGATTAAATTATTTCCATGGAGGTGTGGACCCCACCCATTCAAGGCAGGGCTTGATTAGTTCACTGGAGTATTTAAGAGAGCCGAGAGACAAGACAGGTGCTGATGCTGATGCTGATGCTTGGAGATGTTTGGAGATGTGGACAGAAGGACATTTGGAGATACTAAGCTAAGAGATGAAGTCCAGAGTTTGCCCCAGAGAAGCAAAGGGAGGACTCCCAGATGCTTAGAGAGAAACACACTGGGAGAATAAACAAGGGCACACGGGAGCTGAGAGTTAGAGAGGAGCTAAGACAAAAGCCCAGAGACATTTTGGAGGAAGCCATATTGAAAGACAACCGGGAGCAAAGGACCAGCCGACACCAGCCTCGTACCTTCCCAGCTGACACAGGTGTTCTGGACACCATTGGCCTCCCTTCAGTGAAGGTATCTTCTTGTTTATGCCTTAGTTTGGACATTTTAGAAATGTAAATTTGTACCCTAATAAATCCCCTTTATATAAGCCAGTCCATCCTAGTATTTTGCATAATGGCAGCATTAGCAAACCAGAACAGATTTTGGTACCAGGAGTGGAGTGCAGCTGAGTTTGCAAATACCAAACATGTTGCAACAGCCTTTTAAATAGATAAGTGGAAGATTCTAGAAGAATTGTGAGGAGCTTGATAGAAAAGGCCTAGATTGCTTTGAAGAGACTGTTGGTAGAAATATGGACTTTAAAGATACTTCTGATGAGGTCTTAGGCAGAAATGATGAATATGTCATTGCCAACTGGAAGATAGGCTATCCTTGTTTTAAAGTGGCAGAGAATTTGGCAAAATTGAGTCCTGGTGTCGGATGGAAGGTAGAATTTGAAAGCAATGAGCTGGGATGCTTAGCTGAATAGATCTCCAGACTAAAAGTTGAGAATGCAGCCTGGCTTCTCCTTGCAGCTTATAGTAAAATCTGAGAAGAAAGAGAGAAGCTGAGAACTGAACTCTTGGGTACAAAGAAACCAGAAATTGATGGTCTGGAAAATTCTGGGCTTCTAGAAAGGGAGACGCCAGAGGATAGTACCCCATGTGAAGATTTAACAAAACCCGGAAACAGCCTGCCATTTCAGTACAAGCAAGGATTAGAGATGGAGTTATCCAGAAAGGATATGTGCAAAGTCCTATTGTCTGACGGTTTTGACCCCTTTTCGCCAAGTCAACAAATCTTTTGCGAAAGCTGTATAAACAGAACCACTGCTAGTCTGGACTAAAAGGGACAGTAAAGGGACATATTGAAGGAAGAATGTATTCAGGGACGGCAGAACCATGGAAGCCAAGAAATCTCGGGCAAGGAGAGCAGAGCAACCCACATACGTAGAAAGGGTGAGTTTGCCCTGGAGGCAGAGGGCAGGCCTTCCACCTCAGTGTTCAGGAAGAGCGCTGCCACCCCAGACCTAAGAAAGGGTGGAGCACATTCCCTGGGGATTGGGGAGAGCCTGGTTGACACTCCACTGTTTGGAGAGGGGAGAGTCTGGGCCCTGGCAATGTACGAGAGTCTGGGTGCTGCCCCGATGTTTGAGGACGATGGGGCCAAGAAGATGGTGGTCTCTCCAATGCATGGATATTTTGGAACAATCACCCCAGCATTTGGAGAGTACTGGGCCACTGTGAAGGCCCCTGGAAAGAGTGGGACTCCCATGCTCTCAAACCCCCAGGATAAAACGTCATTCGATAAATGACTTTCAGACTTAGAAATCTAATGAAGTTTGCCTTGCAGGTTTTTGGAACTGTTTTGGAACCATGAGTCCTGTTTTCCTTTCAATTTCTCCCTATGACAATGGGAACATTTATCCTATGACTGTCCCTCCTTGATATGTTAGAAGCAGATAACTTGTCCTGAGTTTCACCGGTCTACAGCCAGAAAAGAATGTTGCTTTAGGACAAACCACACCACTAACTGATTTTGGTAGGACTTTGTACTTACTTGTCTAAATTGTCGTGGAATGAATGTATTTTTGCGTTTGGTAAGAACATGTCTTTTTGGGGTCCATTGGGTAGAATGTGCCAGATTGGATATATTATGTCCCCCAGAAAAGCTGTTTTCTTTAATGCAATCTTGTGCGGGCAGACTGATTAGTCTGTTGGTTAGGGTAGAACTCTGATTGAATTATTTCCATGGAGGTGTGGACCCCACCCATTCAGAGTGAAGCTTTTTAATGGTTGGTTCATGTGTCAACTTGGCCAAGTGATAGTACCCAGCTGTCTGGTCAAGCAAGCACTGACCTAACAATTGCTGCGAGGACGTTTGTGGCTGGTTAATAAACCACCAGGCTAGTTTATTAAATCATCAGTCAATTGACTGCAGCTGTGACTGATGACTCACCGAAGGGCGTGTCTTCCACAATGAGAGAATGCTATTGGCTGGATTTAATCCAATTAATCAGTTAAAGATTTATAAGCAAGACACATAGAGGACCTTCACTTCTTCTTCGGCTGCCCAGCGAAGCGTTTCCTGAGGAGTTCATCGAAGTTGCCGTTTCATTTCCTGAGGAGTTCATCGGACATCTTCCTTGGAGTTGACAGTTTGCTGACTGCCCTATATAATTTGGACTCATGCATACTCACAGTTGCGTGAGTCACTTTTATAAATTTTATAGTCATAGACACCTCTCATTGATTCTGTTTCCCTAGAGAACCCTAACTAATGCAGGCTTGATTAGTTCACTGGAGCCTTTAAGAGAGCCAGGAGCCAACACAAGTGCTGTGTGGAGATGTTTGGAGATGCGGACAGAAGGACATTTGGAAATGCTAGATTAAGAGATGAAGTCCAGAGTTTGCCCCGGAGAAGCTAAGAGAGGACCCCCAGATGCTTAGAGAGAAATGCATGAGAGAAAGAAGCAAGGACGCACAGGATCTGAGAGAGAGAAGCTAAGACAAAAACCCAGAGATATTTTGGAGAAAGCCATTTTGAATCACAACCCGGGAGCAAAGGACCAGCAGATACCAGCCACATGCCTTCCCAGGTGACAGAGGTGTTCCGGATGCCATCGGCTGTTCTTTAGTGAGGGTATCCTCTTGCTGATGCCTTAGTTTGGACACTCTTATGGCCTTGGAACTTTAAATTTGTACCTGAATAATCCCCCTTTATAAAAGCCAGTCCATTTCTGGTATTTTGGATAATGGCGGCTTCAGCAAACTGGAACACTGAAGTATGGGCACCGATGGATTGAATGGATGCACTGATTGAGTGAATAGTTGCCAGGCCTGAGCTACGAGCTGAAGATCATCCATTCTCCTCCTAGGCATTGGAGATTTCCCTCTACTTTAGTCCACGAGACCAAGCAGTAATTTGTATTTTGCTGAAGTGTAGGAGATGTCAAAACAGAGACTGAGCAACAAGAGTCAGAGAACAGCACAGGAAGTGAAGAGTTTTGATGGGAACGCATGTGTGCTACATCCTGGGGGAAGGAATACTCAACAATGCATCACTTGATATGTTTCAGCCACAATGTTAACTCTTTTTGAAATTTCAGATAATGTTAGAGGAAAATGTGCAGCTGGAAATATTTATCAAGGGGGCCTGTGCTATAAAATCTGAGAAACACTCATTTAAAGGTATGGACAAGTGGAAATAAGCATTGGCTCACTGCGGCTGTTGAGCTACCATGGAGTGAAACCATTCTTCTTTTTCTGGTTAACAGGTAAGGTCCTTACTGAAAATAGGAGGGGAAGTTCTGGATCACACAAAGCCATATTGATTGAGCACCTCGGGGTGGGATGGGGTGGAGGAGAGCTCCTGCACCTTGCCTTGGCTCGCGGGGGCCACTTGAGAAATAGAAAAGACATCCCAGCTTCTCCAGGAATATCTGGCAGAAAAAACAAAACACTTGCCAGCAGTCTGTTCAGTTGTACATTTATTGAGAGCCTACCATGGGTAAGAAAAGTGCTCAGCCTCAGAAGTGAGTGACTTGAGAATCATTGCAAAATGACATGTCAGTGTGAATCAAATGAAACAGGACAGAACAATCCTATACATACTGCTGCGAGATGCACCATCCCAGAATGCTAGGAAAGGCTTCCAGGGGGAGGTGACTGTGGGGGCATGGATAGACTAATGCTGCCTCGTGGGAGCCTGAGAAGAGGATGTTTGTTCCATTATCAGCCTGGCTTTTGGCAGTGCAAGAATTGAAGGCTACCGTATACATAGATAAGAAGTTCCCGATGTTTTCACCACCTAATATGGTTCTTTTTATTATTTTGACCCCTTTGGACACTGTAGTTTGAAAAATTTTATCCACTTGACAAAATTGCATTTAAACAAAATTTTTTACTAATTCAATTCACCTGTAACTTGCAGCTGAGATCTTCTAATTTCCATGGAATTTATTTAGTCATTCCACAGATATTCGCTGGACACTGAATCAGTGGAGTTGCTTTGGGGGTTTATGACAGAAAACCCAAATTTATTAAGGGATAAAGAAAGATAGAATTTTTTTTTTTATTGAATTCAGTTTTATTGAAATACATTCACACACTATACAATCATCCATGGTATACAATCCACTGTCCACAGTATGATAACATAGTTATGCGTTCATCACCACAATCTATCTCTGAACATTTTCATTATATCAGAAAGAACCAGAACAAGAATAAAAAATAAAAGTGAAAAAAGAACACCCAAATCATCCCCCCATCCCACCCCATTTGTCCTTTAGTTTTTATCCCCATTCCTCCACTCATCCATACACTAGATAAAGGGGGTGTGATCCACAAGGTCTTCACAATCACACTGTCACCCCTTGTAATCTACATTATTATATAATTGTCTTCAGGAGTCCAGACTGCTGGGTTGGAGTTTGGTAGTTTCAGATATTTACTTCTAGCTATTCCAATACATTAAAGCCTAAGAGGTGTTATCTATATAGTGCATAAGAATGTCCACCAGAGTGACCTTTCAACTCCACCTGAAATCTCTCAGCCACTGAAACTATTTCGTCTCATTTTGCACCCCGCTTTTGGTCAAGAAGATACTCTCAGTCCCACGATGCCGGGTCCACATTCATCCCCAGCAGTCATACTCTGCTTTGCCAGGGAGATTTACACCCCTGGGAGTCGGGTCCCAAGTAGGGGGGAGGGCAGCGAGTTCACCTGTCAAGATGGCTCAGTTAGAGAGAGAGAGGGCCACATCTGAGCAACAAAGAGGTACTCGGGGGGAGACTCTTAGGCACCATTACATGCAAGTTTAGACTCTCCTTTGTGGTAACGAGCTTCATAAGGGCAAGTCCCATGCTCGAGGGCTCAGCACATCAAACCGCCAGTCCCAATGTTTGTGACAACATCAACACCAGTCCAGGTGAGGATGTCCAACACATCCGCACCTTCCCCCAGATCCTCGGGGCTGGGGAGGGGGAGGCTGTAAATATATTTTTTATTATCTGCCCAAATTACTCTAGGATGTCTCACTATTTCACTCCAGCCTATACTAACCTACCGTATCTCACTTCCTATTCAAAGTTCCATGCAATTGTGGTGTTTGAACAAATCGACTGTAGAGTTGTACCATTTAGAAAATTTAGATCCTGTACCAAATAGATATCTATTCCCTTGGTCTCATATGAAAGTTGAGGTTTTAAAACACAATCAGTTTCAACCTTTACCAAGAAAGATAGGATTTTATTTCACTCTCACATAAAAGAAGTCTGGCAGTGGATAGCTGAAGGCCTGTAAGTGACAAGGACGCAGGTTTCTTCTATCTTGCTGTTCCTTCCGGGGTGGTTTCTATTCCCAAGGTCACCTCTAAGATTCAACATGGCTGCTGGAGCTCCAGCCATTACATCTTTATTTCAGATAGTTGGACAGAGAAAAAGAGGAGAGAGAGGCCGTGGGTGTTCATAAGCTGTTTTTAATGGAGTTTTCCAGATGCTGCCATACAATACTTACATCTCACTGACCAGAATTTATTACATGGCAATACCTAGCTGCAGAGAGGTTGGGAAAATGTGGTCTTTATTTTGAGTATCCGTAAGTCCCAGCTGAGACTTGGGATTCTATGATTAAGGAAGAAGAGGAGAATACAGTTTTGGAGTGGGATGCAAAGGTGCCTACCAGGAGCCAAATACCAGGCTATGTACTGGAAATGACTCTCGTCCATACTGATTTGCTATTATTCAAGCCCATTGCTTTTCAAACTTTAGTGTGCATCTGAATCACCTGGAGGGCGTGTGAAAATAGATTTCTGGGCATCATCCCTGGAGTTAGGTCTGGGGCAGGGGTTCACTGAGAATTTGTATTCCTAGCAAATTCTGGGTGATGCTGATGCAGATGTTTGAGGGACCACACTTTAAGGAAACAATATTCTAACCCAAAGCCAAGTCATGTGCCATGTGATTCACCCTTGCAGCTTATTACAGCGTCTGCCTATTTCTAGTGAGGGTTTTGAAGAACTGACCATAGTTCTGGAGCTTAATTTCTGCCTTCCTGAACCCCTGGTGAAAATCCAGGGACTCTGGCCTGTGAGTCAGATCTAGCCCGTTTGTGTAAATAAAGTTTTATTGAGACAAAGCCATGCCCATATATTTACTATTGTGTATGGCTGCTTTTGTGTTACAACAGCAGAGTTAGATAATTAAGACAGAGAGACTGTATGGCCTATAAACCTAAAATATTTGCTATTTGACCCTTTGCAGAAAAAGTTTGTTGATCCCTGATATATGGGTAATGACTGGTATTTGCAATCCATAAAGACACACACACATCAGCAGAGAAGTAAGTAAATGTAGGACTTGGGTTTCCATCCAGCCAGGCTACTGATTTTCTTTGTTCCTTTGGCTGGGTCACTACCCTATCTGAGCTTCAGTGCCCTTATTTTATAAAGGGGACTTTGACCCTTTGATTTCAAAAGGCCCTTCTTGCCCTCCTCAGATTTCAAGAAGGAAGATGATTGAATGGCACGTTGCCATCTTACAAAACAGCAGGTCCTGGTTGAATAATTCCAATTTTGCTGCCAAGTTAGATTTACCCTCATGTTCTGTTTGGCGAAGGTGATCCCCCCACTCTCCCCCCAACTCCTGAGGGAACACCTTCCTTTTTCACTTTTGATTGACATCTGACATTTGTCGGAGTTGACATTCATTGGTTCCTACTTTCCCCTATTCATCACGGTGACTTTTTTGTGCCTTTGCCACTGATGACCTCCTCAGAGTCAGAAAGGAGGCACTTACAGTGTGTAATGACATAGATGAGAGCACAATACATCTCTCTGCCCCCAAGTTAGATTGAGAGTCTTTTTCAGAAGTGACAAGTGAGAAAATTTTCCTTTTGATGGCACTCAAGTGAAGCAAACTGAGACACACACTTGACTATTTAATTCAGGGTGAATGAGTGGAAATAAGTATGTAGAGGAATCTCTATTCATTTGGATTAGTAAGTCTTGTGGTCAGGTATTTGTATTGATTAGGAATTATACTGACAAGTAAACAGGCCTGGAAATCAATTGCTAAAACAAAATAGAAGTTTGTGTCCTCCTTGGGTTAAAGTAGTCTAGAGCCAGATGGTGGCTCAGGCTTGGCATGGTGGCTTCATGGTGTCATCATAGATCTAGACTTCTTCAGTATTTCTGTTCTACTCCTTAGCACATTGTTTGTCGCTTCAGAGTTGCTTCATGATCCAAAAAGGCTGCTGGAGTTCCAGCAGTCACATCCACAATCCAAGCAGGAAGTAAAAAGGAACAGATGGGCAAAAAGGGCAACTGCTGGGACCCGTAAGTCCTAAGCTGGCATTCAGTTTACATATTATCAGTCACCCCTAACAAAAGGGAGGCTGATAAATACAGTGCTTAGGATAGACACATTGCTCCTAGAAATAAACTGGGGTTCTGTTATTACAAAAGAAGGGGAGAATAGACATTGGATTGGAAACCAGCATTTTCTGCTGTAATGCCTTTCTAAATTACTTTGATCTAGGAGGTCGGAAATTAGATTGGGGGATGGTTTGACATGCACATTTGTGGGTGTATTATCAATGAAAGGTAGTGTAGCTTGTAGTCGTAAAGAGCAAGCATGGTTTTCACCAGATGCTCCTGGCTATGAATCCACTAATTCCTAGCTGTGTGATTTGGACAAGTTATTTCACCTTTCTGAGCCTCATTTTCCTCATCTGTAAATTGAAAATAATGATGATGATGATGATGATGATGCCTTTCTTGCAGGAGAAAATAATATGTTGAAGACAGAGCAGCAAGAGCTGCCTTTAGCATATTAAGTATTTAATGAATAACATACTATTATTAGAAGAATAATGGGTTTAAGGGAAAGAATATAAACTTTGGAATCATGCAGACATTGTTCTAGATCCCAGCTTGGTCACTTACTAGTTGAGGAATCCTGAGCAGCTTTTTTCATCTTGCTGAGCCCTAAGGGTCTCACTCGTAAAATGGGTCATTGTGGGGGTTCAGCAAAGATGAGGTGGGAGCAATCACTGCAGTGCCATTGGAAGACAGGGAGCAGAGCCCCTGCCGGTCCTTCGTAGGTGCCTACTACACGTAAATTCCACTTGTCTTCCTTGTCTAGAGGATTGGTCCATGAAGACTGTTCCTTGCTCTGCTCTATGCCTAATTGTTGTTCTCAATCCATGCCTGCCCTTCCCAGGCTTTGCTCTCTGATTCAAGGACCCGTTTTCCCCAGGTGCCCTTGCCAACACGATTCTGGGTAGTTTGGGCAAATGGGAGGTGGAAGGATGAAGGGCGAGAGCAGAATGGAGCCAGGGTATTTCGTTCTCACTTGCTGAGCCTCATGGGCATGTCTCCATCTAGCTCCTGTTGGACGCCCCAGCTTCTGGGCTCTGCTAATGCCACCTTTTCCTTTTTTCCTTCTGCCCCTAGGCTATTGGTGACTTACTGTTTTTTCTAATCTGGGGTTGTCCCAGTGCTCCTGTATAACCACGTCCCTGTATTAAATTATCGCTTTTGGGAACACCTAGAGTGGTTTCTGTTTTCCTGTCTGGATTCTGACTCATTCACTAACCTAATATTGTACAAATATATGGTGACCAAGTTTTCTCTTCATTTGTCCCTCACTGTTTGGTTTCCTGGGCTGCTCAAGTGAATGCCATGAAATGGGTCAGGTTAAACAATGGGAATTTATTTGCTCATGGTTTTGAGGCTAAAAGAAAGTCCAAGTCAAGGCATCATCAAGGTGATGTTTTCTCCCCAAAGACTGTGGCTGCTGGTGATTCTTGGTCCTGAGCTTGTCACATGGTAATGCACATGGCGGCCTCTCCGTTCTCTTCCAGATTTCACTGATTTCAGCTTCTTCCTTCTCAAGGTTTTCTGTCTATTCATCTGAATTTCACTCTGCTTAGAAAAAACTCCAATAATAGGATTAAGCCCTATCCTGACTGAGATGCTTACACCTTAATTGAAGAAACCTCATCAAAAGGTCCTACTTACAATGGGTCTCTCCCCCACCCAGGAATGGATTAAATTTAAGAACGTGTTTTTCTAGGGTGTACATAGCTCCAAACCACCACACTTACCATCCTGTTAAAAGTCTTTAGTCTTTTATCGAGAGAATTTATGTATTTTTGTTTCTTTAATCCCATGACACTTCATTAGCTACAAGAGAAAGCCAAAAGTCCTTTCTCTGTTATTCAAGATGTTCTGTATTCTGTTGCATAGTCTTCTTTCTAAAATGATTACTTCTGAACTTCAGACATTCCCAGAATAAATTTTGTTCTGTCTTTCCCATTGATCCTACCTTTAAAATGCGTCTTCAATCCGCCCATGTCCTTCCATCTCATCATGAGCCTAAGTCAGGACCAGGTGACTCTTGCACTTGCATGGCTCTGGGAGCGAGTGCTTCCTCAAATTTTGTACCCAAATGTCTCACTCACCTCACCCGAATCCCAGCCCTGGTCCAAGCCACTGTTATCTCTCACTTGGATGAATGCAATCACCTCTTGGTTTATTCTGTCAATTCTCTATTCCTCTACAATCCATTTTTCCAAATAAATTTTAAAACAATATAATCAGATCCCGTTATTACCCTGCTTAATCGCCCTCCATGGCTACGCACTGCACTGAACGTGCAGCCCAAACCCATTCCATCCCCATGGTCTATGAGGCTGGGCATGATCTGGCAGTGGCTCCATCCTTTTCACCTCCTACTCTCCCACGCTGTCTTCACTCCAGCCACACGTACCTTCTTCCTGCTCCTGACACCCAAGCTCTTTTCCTGCTCCTGTGACAGAGCCTTTGTACTCTGAGCTCCCCTTTGCTGGGCTGTGGTCCCCCAGGCTCTTTGCCTGGATTGTGCCTCAGAGGTTCTCATGCCAAGTGTAGCTCCCCTCTGCCCACCACAAACGTCCCAATCACGCCACCCCATTGATGACCTTCACAGCAGTTACCACAAGCTGTGACCTTCTTATTTATTTACCAATGTATGGACTATCTTTGCTCTCTACAATGTAAGCTCACTGGGGCAGAGACCACATGTGTGTTTTTGTCCCAGTGTTTTTCTGGTACCCACTCCATTACCAGGCACTCATAAGCACTCAAGGATATGGGCAATGAGTGTGTGTCTAAATGAGTTGATAAATACCTAAATACTTAAATTCATGAATCAGGTGTCCTCACCCTGGGCAGCGTCCATGTGCTGTAGTTAGAATTCAGTGGTCTGTAAACTTGGATGGGGAAAAAGTACCTCTTTATTTTCAGTACCTTCTAACTGAAATTTTCATTTCCTTTAATTTTGAATGGTGGCAACACACCATAGTACTAATAGCAGTTCTTGGATTTTTTTCATCGATAGAAACCATGTCTATTTTCATATTACATGTCTATTGTTGCAGTATCTCAGAATATTGTTTACTTTCACCGAATGACTTTAAAATTACTATAGTTAGTAGACATAGTACAGATATTGTATTTCAACACATAAAGAATTATATACATATTGCAAGTTGCTTTTTAAAATTTATTAAGAGTGTATTTTGATATAATTGGTTTCCTTTGTAATCCTATATATTTTGCTTTGTTCATTTAAAAGCTTTGTTCTGAGGAGGAATCCAAAGGCTTCACCAGCCTGCCAAAGTGGTCTTTGACACAAAAATGGTCAGGATGCCTTGGAATCAATGAAGAACGTAAGCACTTTTGTTTATTGCGTACCGTTCTAAAATAAGAATGCCTGTAGAGTGGTAGATTGAGTTATGTACCCTGATTCAGACATGTTCTAAATTAATCCACATCCCTGTGGGTGTGAACCCACTGGAAATAGCAGCTTTTGAAAATGCTACTTTCAGTTGTATCCCATCCGAATGAGGGTGGGTCTTAATTTGGATTACCGGATCCTTTATAAGCAGGAGAAATCAGACATTAAGAAAGCCACAAGGGTGAGGGGGGTGGGGTGGGGTGGTGGGAGAAGCTCCAAGCCGGAAGTCACCGGAAGCCGAAGTCAATGGAACCCGGAAGAGAAAGGAGAGAACATCGCCACGTGACCCCAGGCGTGACTACGAGCCGTGCAACCCCAAGGCTCACAGAGGGCAGCTGGCGCCAGAAGGTTACAGACTTTGGGGAGGAAGCGTCACCTTGCTGATGCCTCGGACTTCTCAGTCTCAAAACCGTGAGCCAAAAGTTTCTTTTTCTTTAAGTCAACCCATTGTGTGGTATTTGTCATAGGAGACTGGGAAACTCAGATGCATAGTATGGTACTTTGCATAGTATGGTGCTGATTAAATATTTGTTGCCTGGTTTTCTCTGTATTCAGAAATGCTGTTCACTGGAATGGCTCTTGCTAGGGCTTCCATGGAGAAGGAGGTGTATGTGTGAGATCACTCGTGTGAGGTCTGCTATGGAGCTACATCCACCCTGGAGTGTGCTTCTGGTTCCCCAGACAACTTTGATACAGAAATTACACGTTGAGTGTAATTCCTGCTGTTTAGGAACTAAAAAATATATAGACACCACCATCTCATATCTCTGTTATTCTCTGTTTAAAATCTTCAACTTGATGTCAGATGGAACATAAATTATGCACATTTGCTTTCATTATTTCAGATTAGATGGGGGTTAATGCTGAAGTGTGGTGATTCTAAAATTTGGGTAAATAGATATCTGTAGAAGATTTAATTTTATTTTTTTTGGGAAGGGCTTAGTTGAATTTCAGAGTATCTATTCTGATGTTGCCCATGTATGTGATCGAGTTTGCCAGTGCTCTTTAAATACAGGGGTTGTGGGTGGGTACCAGATGGATTCACTTCATCAGATGCCAAAGCTCTTCTCCGATGCGTTGTCTGTGAAGAGTATCCTTTAGTGCTGGTTCACATCTCTCTGGTGAACTCAGAAGTCTCAGGGAAGGGGGCATGCCATCGGGCTTGTGAACTTTTCTTTTTCTGTTTTAAAATAAAAGACTTACAAATGATTGGATATTTCAGACATTTAGAAAATAAACACCCATGTGCCAGCTACCAAGATTTAATATATGTTAGCATGTTTGCCACATTTATTTCAGATTTTTAAAATATGAAGATGCTGTTGAAGCATTCCGTTTCTCTCCCATATCAGAGGAAATCACTAACCTGAAGCTGATACTTTTTACCATATGTGCATGCAAATCTAGAGAATAGTATCAGTATGTATTAAGCTTTTTTATAAATGATACACCACTGTATGTATCCTTCTGTAAGTTTTTTTACTCGATATTATGTTATTAGATTCATTTAGGTTGATAAATGTAGCTTTAGTTGATTTATTTTAACTGTTTAATAGCAGCCATTGTACAGATGTTTAAACATTTTATTTATGCATAAACTGAATGTTGGACCCTTTTCTGTTATCACAACAGTGAAGCAGTGAATATTTTTGCACATATGGGAGGTTTTCTCAAGGATATATGGTTGTATTAGAATTTATCACTCGTAGCCTGTGGGCATCTTCAAGACATCACAATATACAGCCAGTTTGTTCTGCTGAGTGCTGGAGCCGGTTTATGTTCCCACCGCAGTGAATGGAAGACCCAACTCTCTCGTGTTATCCCCAAATCTTGGTATTACTAATCTTGTTCATTTTTATTTATCTGATGGGCCTGAAATGAAATCTTACTGTTGTTTTCAGTTTGCATTTATCTTATTACTTGTGAAGTGGAGCATATTTTCATGTTTATTGGTCATTGGTCATTTGAGTTTTCTTTTCTTTTGGGGTAATTATCTTTTTCTTACTGATTTGTATGTGTTCTTTATCTATCATGGATACTAACTTTGAATCTTTTAAAAGTATTTCAAAAATTTTCCCCAGTCTAGAGCTTTTCTTTTAAATGTTTGTATTGGGTCTTGTCATAAAAATTTACATTTTTTTACATGAGAATTTGTCAAGGTTTTTCTTAATGGGCTTTGCTTTTTGCATCTTTTAAAGTAAATCATCCCCCTACCTAAATGACATAAGGATATTCTCTTTAAAATGTAAAGTTTTGCCCTCACATTTATATATTTAGTCCCTCTCGAATGAATTTTGGATGTGTTATGAAATAGGGTTCTAATTTTGTTTTATTTTATTTTATTTTATTTTTTAAGGTAGAGAGCCAATTGCTTCAGCTTCATTTATTGAATATCCCATTGTTTCCTCACAAATGTACAATGGCTCCTCATTTCCTCATTTATAGAAATCTTTCTGGATTCTCTGTTCCATTGAACTGTCTGTTCTCATGGCCTATATCATGCTGGTTTTAAATTTTTTTTTGTATTAACATAGCTTTATACTAGGTCTTGATTTCTGAGAGGACAAATCCTTCTGCCTTGTATAGCTTTACCATAATTTCCTTTCCTCTTAATAGTCCTTTATCCTTATATAATTTTACACTCAGTTTGTCGTATTCTATGAAAATTTCCATTGATTCATTGAAGTCACATAGAATTTATAGATTAATTTAAGAGAAAGCTGCATGTTATTAGGGTGTTTTACTCTTCATGAACATGATATTTTGCTTTTCATTTATTTGGAACATATTTTAAGTCATTCAATGAAGTTTTAAAACTCCTCCAGAACTTTCTCACATGTGTTATTCCTGAGTACTTTATACTTCATACTATTTTTTTTCTGATATTTTTGAATGAGATAGATAGAAAACTATACCATAGATAAAACATTTTCTATTTGGTTGGTGGCTGATGTGTAGGGGTATTATTATTTTCTGTGTATTGACGTTGTAAAAATAGGCTGAATTTATTATTAATTCTCATTCTTTATCTGTAAATTATCTTAGATGTTCCATGTAAGCAACAATATTGTCTGTGAATTGTTAATATTCTCCTTTATTTCTAATGCTTTTATTTCATAAATACCTTTTATTTTTTATTGCATTGGCCAGGTAGAATGTTCACTAGATAGTTTAAGGTTTAGTATATATTGGCCATCTTTATTTTCAAGTATATTGTTCCTAGACTGAAGTGGATTTTTGTAGCCTTTTTCCATTTGGCATGATGTTTGCTGTGTTCTTTGTTTTGTTTTGTATTTTTAAAATCTGGTTAAGGAATTTCTATTATATTCCTTGTTTGCTAAGATTTAAAAACATAATCATGAATGGTTGCTGAATTTTGTCTAATTCCTTGTCTATGTATTCTGAGAGAACCATGCGTTTTTTTTTTTTTTATTTCATTTATAAATGTGAAGTATAAATGAGAATTATTGAATAGATTTTCTATGGCTCCACCATCCATAAGCTTACTTACTTCATTTTTCTTGTTACATTTCTGGATTTGATGTACTCTCTTTCTTTTTTTTTTGTTTGTTTTTTGCAACTTCACTAATGAGAGTGGTTTATAATTTTTCTTTCATAAGCTATTCTTGCCTGATTATTAAATCAAAGTTTATATCATTCTCATAAAACAGGTTGGGAGACTTTCCTGATTTTCTGTTCCTCAAAACACTGCATAAAATGTGGTATCTACTCCTCAGATATTTGATAAAATTATCTAAAAAAGCTTTTGCAGTTGAGGTTTATTTATGGGTTAATTATTTATTACTCTTCTTTTTTAAAAAACGGTTATTAGTGTATTCTGGTTTTCAGTTTCATCTTGGGTCAGTTTTATAGTTTGTGATTATCTTTAAAACATTCCCCTTAATCTTGTTTCAAAATTAATGGTAAAAAGTCTTCCATGGTATTGTCATATAATATTTTCCTCAATTTATCTGCTGTAGTGATATCCCATTTTTACTGGTAGTATTTTTTTGTTTAGTTTTTTTTTTTTAATTAAACAATTGTGTCAGAAGTTTCTTTAATAGTTTCCCCCCCCAAAGATCCAGCTTATAGTTTTATTGATCTTCTTGCTTGCTTGCTTGTTTTCTATTTTATCCATGTATTTTCCTTTCTTTGGTTTCACTTCTTTATTCTGTTTACAACTTCTTAAATAGAATACTTAACTCGTTATTGTTATTCCATATCCAAGTATATGCATTTGAGGCTGTGCATTTCTCTCTTACTGTGGCTTTTACTGCATCTGACAGATTTCGTTTAGGGGTTCAGTTGTTCCACTCAAATATTTTAAATTTTCCTTATTATATCTTCCTTGGCCCATGAATTATTTCCTAATATTTGTTAGTTTCTACATACATTTTAAATCATGATTGCTTTATTGTTTTAACATTTATTTTTAGTCTGAGAACATAGTGTTAATGGTATCAGTTTTTTAGTTTTGTGAGATTACCTTGTGGCCCAATATGTGGTACATTTTTGTAAATACTTCATAAGTGGTTGAAAAGAATGTCCCTTCTCTGATTTGGGGTGGCATGGTTTTATATGTGTCTATTTGTTGAAGTTTGTTAGTTCAGGATTGATTGTTTAAATCTTTTATAGCCTTACAAAATTTTTGTTTGATTTGTCAATTTTTGAGAAATGGTCATAGGATTCTCTTTCTGAGAATGAGATACTTCTTTCTTCTTGTAATTCTTCCTATATTTGCTTCATATGTTTTGAAAGCTAGAGTATTAGGTGCATATATCTTTATGATAATTCTAGTTTTCTGGTGAATTATCCCCTTTACCATTAAGTAATTTATTATTACCTTTATAAATATCTTATAATAAAATCAACTTTCTTTGCCTGTTAGAATTTTGTTTATCTCTTATATTTCAACCTTTTTTGGTAACTTTATTTTAGATTTACTCTTGTAAATAGAACATGGTTGACTTAAAAATAAAATTGGTTTGACACTCAACTCCTAATAGAGTACTTATAATAGTTCAATTCCTTATATTTATTGTGAATACTGATATATTTACACTAAACTTACTATATCCTTTTTTGTCCTATATGCTTAATATAATTTTCCTTTCTCTATTCTTGCAGTTTATTGGATTGACCAAGTTTCATTCATAACTTCTCTTGTTTCCTCTGGTTTGAAATTTTTATTAATTATTTTCAATCTTTTAGTAGTTGCCTTATATTTTTAACTTGCATAATTATTATAAAGACTATATTACCAAAGTATCTATCTTACTACTAAACATTCAATACTTTAGACCATTTTAACTTTATGCATCACCAAGAGTTTTATAAATTATAAATTAGTCTTTCATTATTTGGCTCTATCTTGTTTTTATTCTCCCAAATTAATAATTTTTGTTTACAATCAATATGAATTTCCATTTACCTCCATATTTATTATTTTATTTACTCATCATTGCTCCTTCAATCCTGTCCCTTCCTTCTGGGTTTATTTTCCTTCTTACTGAAGTGGATTCATTAGAAGTTCTTTCACGGAGTAGTAAACTCTCCCAACTTTTGTTTACCTGACAATATTTTCACTTTATCTCCTTTTCTGAATGATAGTTTAGGTGGGTATAGCATTTGTTACTATATAGTAACAAATATAGTTACTTTCCTTCAGTATATTGCTAAAAAGTCCTCTCTTATGTGTTCTGTCTGTAGACTGTATTTTTTTCCTTGGGTGCTTGCAAATTTTCACTTCATCTTTGGTATTTGTCAGTTTCACTACAATGTATCTATATTTGTATTTTTAAGAATTTAATCTTCTCATTATCCTTTTTAAAATCAGAGATTTTTATTTCTTTAATATTGAGAAATCATCACCCATTATTATTTTCAATATTTCCTCTTTCCTAGTTTCTACATCTAGTACTCAGAAATCTTGGATCTTCGTATTCTGTTCTCTATCATCCCATCTCTCCTTCATATTTTCTGTCGCCTTCTGTTCCTGTTTGCTAATGCTGCCATTATGCACAATACAGAAATGGATTGGCTTTTGTGAAGGGGATTTATTAGGTTACAAATTTACAGTTCTGAAGCCATAGCAATGTCCAAACTAAGGCACCAACAAGAGGATACCTTCACTGATGGAAGGCCAATGGCATCCAGAACATTTCTGTCAGCTGGGAAGGCACATGGCTGGTATCTGCTGGTCCTTTGCTCCTGGGTTCTGGTTTCAAAATGTCTTTCTCCAAAATGTCTCTGGAATTCTGTCTTCTCTCTTGTCTCTCAGGTCCTCTGTGTCCTTCTTTCTCTCAGGGTGTTTCTCTCTAAGCTTCTAGGCCTCCTTTCTTAGCTTCTCTGAGGCAAACTCTGGGCTTCATCTCTTAGCTTAGCATCTCCAAACATCTTTCTGTCCTCATACCTAAGTGTCTCCAAGTGTCAGTGTCTGTGTCAGCTCTTAGCTTCTCTTTTTTTTTTAAATCTTCATTTTATTGAGATATATTCACATACCACGCAGTCATACAGAACAAATTGTACATTCGATTGTTCACAGTACCATTACATAGTTGTACATTCATCACCTAAATCAATCCCTGACACCTTCATTAGCACACACACAAAAATAACAAGAATAATAATTAAAGTGAAAAAAGAGCAATTAAAGTAAAAAAGAACACTGGGTACCTTTGTCTGTCTGTTTGTTTGTTTCCTTCCCCTATTTTTCTACTCATCCATCCATAAACAAGACAAAGGGGAGTGTGGTCCTTATGGCTTTCCCATTGTCACCCCTCGTAAGTCTTAGCTTCTCTTAAGTTCTTCAGTGAACTCATCAAGACCCCCCCTGAATGGGTGGGGCCATACTTCCATGGAAATAATTTAATCAGTGTTCTCACCCACAATTGAGTGGGTCACATCTCCATGGAAATATTCAATCAAACGTTTCCACCCAACAAGGTTGGATTAAAAGGTCACGGCTCGAAGATGGCGGAGTGGTGAGGTGTATGTTTTAGTTACTTCTCCAGGGCAGTAGGTAGAAAGCCAGGAACTGCATGGACTGGATGCTGCAGAGCAATTTGACTTTGGGCATACTTCATACAACGCTCACGAATGTGTGGAACAGCTGAGATCAGCGAAATCTGTAAGTTGTCATGGCCAGGGGACCCACTCCCCTCCCTGCCAGGCTCAGTCCCATGGGAGGAGGGGCCATCAGTGCTGGGAACGAGGAGGGAGAACTGCAGCTGCAGGTCTTATCAGAAACTCATTCTACTGATAAGGATAGCAAAAACAGCAAGGAAAACCCAAAAATAAAACAGGAGACTTTTTGGAGTCCTGGTGAACATAGAACTGGGAAGGGCAGAGCTCAGGCAGAGTCAGGCTCATATGCAAATCCAGAAGGCAAGTTTCTTTGTCTGAAAAGCCGGTTTCTCTGCTCCCTGGATCATTCCTTAATGGCCCTAATCTCCTTGTCTCTTAGCATTTCAATAGCCCATTAGATCTGCAAGGAGGGCCCTTCCTTTTTTTTTTTTTTTTTTTCATCTTTTTCTCTTTTTATAAAACAGTTACTCTTAGAAGCCCATTACAGAAAGCCTCAAAGACTTGCAATTTGGGCCCAGACAAGAGCAGAGCTAAGAGAGCTCTGAGAAATAGGCAGTAAGTCCAGTGGCTGAGAAAATTCGCTGAACACCACAACTTCCCAAGAAAAGGGGGGCATCCCCTCACAGGCATCTTCCTGGTGGGCAGGGAACACTCCTGCCAGGCACTGGTTCCACAGCCCAGAGCTGCCCGAGACAACCCAGTGTGAAGGGAAGTGTTTCCAACAACACATGCACACAGCACAAAATCGGACGTGGACATTAGCCTTTCCCACACCCTCAGCTGGTTGTCCCAGAGTTGGAAGGCGGAGCTGTGTGAATTAACACGCCCCATTCAGCCATCCTTTCAGCAGACTGGGAACACCCCTGTAGCCCAGAACCGCCCTAAGGGGACAGCACCTACCTGTGACCTAGCACAGTCATCCCTCAACAGAGGACCTGGGGGTGCATGGCTTGGAAGAGGGACCCACTTGCAAGTCCCAGGGGCCATACGCCAACACCAAGGACTTGTGGGTCAGTGGCAGAGACAAACTGTGGTGGGACTGAACTGAAGGATTAGATTATTGCAGCAGCTTTAAATCTCCAGAAACACCAGGGAGATTTGATTGTTAGAGCCACTCCCTCTCCCTGACCGCTCAGACAAATGCCCCATATACAGGGCAGGCAACACCAACTACACACGCAAGCTTGTTGCACCAATTGGACCCCGCAAGACTCACACCCCCACTCACCACAAAGACAAAGTGGTGGAGAACTGGCTTGAGGGGAATAGGTGGCTTGTGGATGCCACCTGCTGCTTAGTTAGAAAAAGTCTTAGCCACAAAGCTGTAGATCTGACAAATTAGAGATAAGGGTTTTAATCGGTCTACAAATCCTAAAAGAATGCTATCAAGTTAAGCAAATGCCAAGAGGCCAAAAACAACAGAAAAATTTAAAGCATATGAAAAAACCAGATGATATAGATAACCCCAGCCCAAGCACCCAAACCAAAAGATCAGAGGAGACATAGTACTTGGAGCAATTAATCAAAGAAATAAAGATGAACAACGAGACCATGGCACAGGATATAAAGGACATAAAGAAGACCCTAGAAGAGCATAAAAAAGAAATTGCAAGAGTAAATAAAAAAATAGGTGATCTTATGGAAATAAAAGAAACTGTTGACCAAATTAAAAAGATTCTGGATACTCGTAGTACAAGACTAGAGGAAGCTGAACAGCGAATCAGTGAACTGGAGGACCACAGAACAGAAAATGAAAAAACAAAAGAAAGAATGGGGGAAAAAATTTGAAAAAATCGAAATGGACCTCAGGGATATGATAGATAATATAAAACGTTCAAATATAAGACTCATTGGTGTTCCAGAAGGGGAGAGAAGTGCAAAGGTCTAGGAAGAGTATTCAAGGAAATTGTTGGGGAAAACTTCCTAAACCTTCTACGCAAAATAAATACACAAATCATAAATGCCCAGCAAACTCCAAATAGAATAAATCCAAATAAACCCACTCAGAGATATATTCTGATCACACTGTCAAATATGGAAGAGAAGGAGCAAGTTCTGAAAGCAGCAAGAGAAAAGCAATTCACCACATACGAAGGAAACAGCATAAGACTAAGTAGTGACTACTCAGCAGCCACCATGGAGATGAGAAGGCAGTGGCATGACATATTTAAAATTCTGAGAGAGAAAAATTTCCAACCAAGAATACTTTATCCAGCAAAGCTCTCCTTCAAATTTGAGGGAGAGCTTAAATTTTTCACAGACAAACAAATGCTGAGAGAATTTGCTAATAAGAGACCTGCCCTACTTGAGATACTAAAGGGAGCCCTACCAACAGAGAAACAAAGAAAGGAGAGAGACATGGAGAAAGGTTCAGTACTAAAGAGATTCGGTATGCGTACTTTAAAGGACATTAAGAGAGAGAGGGGAAACAATATCTATGACAAACATAAACCAAAGGATAAGATGGCTGATTCAAGAAATACCTTCACAGTAATAACTTTGAATGTAAATGGATTCAACTCCCCAATTAAAAGATGCAGATTGGCAGAATGGATTAAAAAAAATGAACCATCAATATGTTGCATACAAGAGACTCATCTTACACACAGGGACACAAAGAAATTAGAAGTGAAAGAATGGAAAAAAATATTTCATGCAAGAGAAAGCAGGATTAGCAATATTGATCTCAGATAAAATAGACTTTAAATGCAAGGATGTTATGAGAGACAAAGAAGACCACTACATACTAATAAAAGGGGCAATTCAACAAGAAGAAATAACAATCATAAATGCTTATGTACCCAATCAAGGTGCCACAAAATACATAAGACAAACACTGGCAAAACTAAAGGAAGCAGTGGATGTTTCCACAATAATTGTGGGAGACTTCAACACATCACTCTCTCCTTTAGATAGATCAACCAGACAGAAGACCAATAAGGAAATTGAAAACCTAAACAATCTGATAAATGAATTGGATTTAACAGACATATATGGAACATTACATCCCAAATCACCAGGATACATGTTCTTCTCTAGTGCTCAAGGAACTTTCTCCAGAATAGATCATATGCTGGGACATAAAACAAGCCTCAATAGATTTAAAACATTGAAATTATTCAAAGCACATTCTCTGACCACAATGGGATACAATTAGAAGTGAATAACCATCAGAGACTTAGAAAATTCACAAATACCTGGAGGTTAATCAACACGCTCCTAAACAATCAGTGGGTTAAAGAAGAAATAGCAAGAGAAATTGCTAAATATATAGAGATGAATGAAAATGAGAACACAACATACCAAAACCTATGGGATGCAGCAAAAGCAGTGCTAAGGGGGAAATTTATAGCACTAAACACATATATTAAAAAGGAAGAAAGAGCCAAAATCAAAAAACTAATGGAGCAACTGAGGAAGCTAGAAAATGAACAGCAAACCAATCCTAAACCAAGTAGGAAAAAAAAAAAATAACAAGGATTAAAGTAGAAATAAATGACATAGAGAACAAAAAACAATAGAGAGGATAAATAACACCAAAAGTTTGTTCTTTGAGAAGATCAACAAGATTGACAAGCCCCTAGCCAGACTGACAAAATCAAAAAGAGAGAAGACCCATATAAACAAAATAATGAATGAAAAAGGTGACATTACTGCGAATCCCGAAGAAATTAAAAAAATTATAAGAGGATATTATGAACAACTGTGTGCCAAGAAACTGGATAATGTAAAGGAAATGGACAATTTCCTGGAAACACATGAACAACCTAGACTGACCAGAGAAGAAACAGAAGACCTCAGTCAACCAGTCTCAAGCAAAGAGATCCAATCAGTCATCAAAAAGCTTCCCACATGTAAATGCCCAGGGCCAGATGGCTTCACAGGGGAATTCTACCAAACTTTCCAAAAAGAACTGACACCAATCTTACTTAAACTCTTTCAAAACATCGAAGAAAATGGAAAAACTACCTAAGTCATTTTATGAAGCTAACATCAATCTAATACCAAAACCAGGCAAAGATGCTATAAAAAAGAAAAACTACAAGCCTATCTCCCTAATGAATATAGATGCAAAAATTCTCAACAAAATACTTGCAAATCAAATCCAAAGACACATTAAAAAAATCATACACCATGACTAAGTGGGGTTCATTCCAGGCATGCAAGGATGGTTCACCATAAGAAAATCAATGTATTACAACACATTAACAAATCAAAAGAGAAAAATCAAATGTTCATCTCAATAGATCCTGAAAAAGCTTTCGACGAAATCCAACATCCCTTTTTGATAAAAACACTTCAAAAGGTAGGAATTGAAGGAAACTTCCTCAATATGATAAAGAGCATATATGAAAAACCCACAGCCAGCATAGTCTCAATGGTGAGAAACTGAAAGCCTTCCCTCTAAGATCAGGAACAAGACAAGGATGCCCGCTGTCACCACTGTTATTCAGCATTGTGCTGGAAGTGCTAGCCAGGGCAATCCGGCAAGACAAAGAAATAAAAGGCATCCATATTGGAAAGGAAGAAGTAAAACTGTCATTGTTTGCAGATGATATGATCTTATATCTAGAAAACCCTGAGAAATCGACAATACAGCTACTAGAGCTAATAAACAAATTTAGCAAAGTAGCAGGATACAAGATTAATGCACGTAAGTTAGTAATGTTTCTATATGCTAGAAATGAACAAACTGAAGAGGCACTCAAGAAAAAGATACCATGATCAATAGCAACTAAAAAAATCAAGTCCCTAGGAATAAACTTAACCAAGTATGTAAAAGACCTATACAAAGAAAACTACATAACTCTACTAAAAGAAATAGAAGGGGACCTTAAAAGATGGAGAATTTTCCGTGTTCATGGATAGGAAGGCTAAATGTCATTAAGATGTCATTTCTACCCAAACTCATCTATGGATTCAATGCAATCTGAATCAAAATTCCCACAACCTACTTTGCAGTCTTGGAAAAGCTAGTAATCAAATTCGTTTGGAAAGGGAAGATGCCTCGAATTGCAAAAGACACTATAAAAAGGAAAAATGAAATGGGAGGACTTACACTCCCCGACTTTGAAGCTTATTATAAAGCCACAGTTGTCAAAACAGCAAGGTACTGGCACAAAGATAGACATATTGATCAATGGAATCAAATTGAGAATTCGGAGATAGACCCTCAGATCTATGGCCAACTGATCTTTGATAAGACCCCCAAAGCCACTGAACTGGGACATAACAGTCTTTTCAACAGATGGGGCTGGGAGAGTTGGATAGCCATATCCAAAAGAATGAAAGAGGACCCCTACCTCACACCGTACACAAAAATTAATTCAAAGTGGATCAAAGATCTCAATATAAAAGACAGTACCATAAAACTCCTAGAAGATAATGTAGGGAAACATTTTCAAGGCTTTGTATTAGGCGGCCACTTCCTAGACTTTACACCCAAAGCACAAGCAGTAAAAGAAAAAATAGATAAATGGGAACTCCTCAAGCTTAGAAGTTTCTGTACCTCAAAGGAATTTGTCAAAAAGGTGAAGAGGCAGCCAACTCAATGGGAAAAAGTTTTTGGAAACCGTGTATCTGACAAAAGACTGATACCTTGCGTATGTAAAGAAATCCTACAACTCAATGACAGTGGTACAGACAGCTCAATTATAAAATGAGCAAAAGATACGAAAAACGGTTCTCTGAAGAGGAAATACACATGGCCAGAAGCACATGAAAAAATGTTCAGCTTCACTAGCTATTAAAGAGATGCAAATTAAGACCACAATGAGATACCATCTCACACCAATTAGAATGGCTGCCATTAAACGAACAGGAAACTACAAATGCTGGAGAGGATGTGGAGAAATTGGAACTCTTATTCATTGTTGGTGGGACTGTATAATGGTTCAGCCACTCTGGAAGTCAGTCTGGCAGTTCTTTAGAAAACTAGATATAGAGTCACCCTTTGATCCAACAATTGCACTTCTTGATATATACCTAGAAGATCTGATAGCAGTGACACGAACAGATATCTGCACGCCAATGTTCATAGCAGCATTATTCACAATTGCCAAGAGATGGAAACAACCCAAATGTCCTTTGGATAAATAAAATGTGGTATATACACACGACGGAATATTAAGCAGTTGTAAGAAGGAACGATGTCGTGAAACGTATGACAACATGGATGAATCTTGAAGATAGAATGCTGCATGTAACAAGCCAGGCACAAAAAGAGAAATAGTATATGCTACCACTAATGTGAACATTGAAAAATGTAAAACAAATGGTTTATAATGCAGAATGTAGGGGAACTAGTGACAGAGAGTAATTAAGGAAGGGGGAATGATAACCCAATAAGAACAGACAAGCTATCGAGGGTAAATTTAACATTCTGGGAATGCCCAGGAATGACTATGGTCTGTTAATTTCTGATGGGTAAGGTAGGAACAAGTTCACAGAAATGTTGCTATATTAGGTTATTTTCTTGGGGTAGAGTAGGAAAGTGTTGGAAGAAAAGTACTTATCTTAGGTTAGTTGTCTTTTCAACTAACCTTGTTATGGTTTGTTTGAAATGTTTTTTTTTAATTGTATGTTTTTTAAATTTTTTTTTCGATATAGTTGATTTAAAAAAAAAAAGTTAATTAAAAAAAAATGAAACAAATATGCAGAGCCCCCTTGAGGAGCTGGTGGATAATGCAGGGGTATTGACCTGCCCCACCTCGATGATTGCTGATGTGCTCACAGACATAGGGGACTGGTGGTTTGATGGGTTGAGCCCTCTACCACAGGACTTGCCCTTGGGAAGACTGTTGCTGCAAAGGAGAGGCTAGGCCTCCCTGTAATTGTGCCTAAGAGCCTCCTCCCAAATGCTTCTTTGTTGCTCAGATGTGGCCCTCTCTCTCTAGCTAAGCCAACTTGGCGGGTGAAATCACTGCCCTCCCCCCTACGTGGGATCAGACACCCAGGGGAGTGAATCTCCCTGGCAATGTGGAATATGACTCCCGGGGAGGAATGTAGACCTGGCATCATGGGATGGAGAACATCTTCTTGACCAAAGGGGGATGTGAAAGGAAATGAAATAAGCTTCAGTGGCAGAGAGATTCCAAAAGGAGCCGAGAGGTCACTCTGGTGGGCACTCTTACGCACAATAAAGACAACACTTTTTAGGTTCTGGTGAATTGGAATTGGAATAGCTAGCAGTAAATACCTGAAACTATCAAACTAGAACCCAGAACCCATGAATCTTGAAGAGGATTGTATAAAAATATAGCTTATGAGGGGTGACAATGGGATTGGGAAAGCCATATGGATCACACTCCCCTTTGTCTAGTTTATGGATGGATGAGTAGAAAAATGGGGGAAGGAAAACAAACAAACAAACAAACAAAGACACCCAGTGTTCTTTTTTTTTTTTTTTTTTTTTTTTATTAAATCATCATTTTATTGAGATATATTCACATACCACGCAGTCATACAAAACAAATTGTACATTCGATTGTTCACAGTACCATTACATAGTTGTACATTCATCACCAAAATCAATCCCTGACACCTTCATTAGCACACACACAAAAATAACAAGAATAATAATTAGAGTGAAAAAGAGCAATTGAAGTAAAAAAGAACCCTTTTTCACTTTAATTTTTATTCTTGTTATTTTTGTGTGTGTGGTAATGAAGGTGTCAGGGATTGATTTTGGTGATGAATGCACAACTATGTAATGGTACTGTGAACAATCTAATGTACAATTTGTTTTGTATGACTGCGTGGTATGTGAATATATCTCAATGAAAGGAACTAAAAAAAAAAAAAAAAAGTCATGGCTTTTCTGAGGTCTGTGACAGTTCCAAACTGGCACACCTTCTTTCTCTAGAATGATTCTGGATATTTCCTCAGAACTTTCGCCCCTACTTCATTAAATCTCTTCTCAGCTTGGTCTAATATGCTTTTAATTCTACTCACCAAATATTCATTAAAAATTTAAATGGCTGCAATTTTCATTTCTCATTGTTCTATTTGTTCCTTTCAATTATGGCTTTTCTTTTATTCCTCTTGCCTGTTCTTTCATTATAGTTTTCAAACCTTCTTTTTTCTTTTTGATTATTTAAATATACTCATTTTTATATTCTCATTAAAACTGCACTATCACTTCTGGTTTTCAAGGCCCTAATGCCCTTCTCTTTGTTCTGACGTCTCTTACTCATGGTGCTTTATAACCTTTCCAAGGGTTCGTGTTTGATGTGGGACTCTCGTGCACCTGGATTTGAGGAAGTGTTCCTACACAATAGTTCAGTATTTGTACCAGGACGCTTGGCTTTCCTGCATTATAGACCAATTTTTATTTTAATTTCTCAGACTGTCATTCACATACCAAATACGTGGTATAATTCAGGATAACGCCATGCATGGAATAGACTTAGCGCTCTGATTTTTCGTGAGAGCTCTCTTTTCCTTAAACACAGATATTTGACAAAACCTAGAGATTTGTAACTGCTTCCTCATGCCAGAGAGTAAAGTGTTTCTTGTTGTTTTTATTTTTGTTTTTGATTAGTTTTAATCTTTGCGGTTCTTAGATTCAGAAGTGGTCTCAGTTCGTGTGCCCTGCCTCATACCGTCCCAAGGCAATCTCCACTCCTCCCACATGGTTCACTCCAGGCTCCTGTCCAGGGACACCTGGCTCTGAGTGCACCTTGGGCATCTGTGGGCCCTTCCTAACTGAGTTATTTGTTTAACTGGTTTTTGTAAGTCTCCCTAGCACATCTCTGTGTAGTGGGAGGAGGCGACTGCATTAGCTATTTCCCCATGCTGCCAGGGTCCGTTGCCCTCGGCTATTGCAGCAAACTTAGGACTATTTCCTTCCCTAACTGAGAGGTCTGGTTAGCTATGGCTCTTGAAAAATGAAGGAATCAAGCTGTTTTCCAGGGAGTCTCTTCTGTGCATTGGCAGTGCCCACTTTGATTCTCAGACTGCCCTCGTCAGATTGCTATGCCATTTGTGTTGAATTATGCATAGACTTTATCTCTGCAGGCATTTTGGAGATGGCAAGGTGTTGTGTCTTCCCTGCGGGCAGCTCACCCAGACAGACATAAAGGGGCTCTTTTGCTGCTGCCGAGGACGATCTGAAGTGCGGGTTGGTGTCTGGGAGCCAGTGTCTTGGGCATTCGTTGGCCAGGTTGAACGTCTTAAGTTGATATTGACCCTTGGTGAAGGCTGTGGTTTGGGTGTTCAAACAGGAGAAAATATTTGATATTGAGACTGACCATCACAGATTAAAATCCAGACAAGAAAATCAACACATTGGAAACAAGGCAAGACCGAAGCGGATAGTGCTAGACTCAGGGTAGGGAGACACATGGTGGAAATAAGGGGAGGTCAGTATCCTCAAACAGTAGTAGATTGCAAGGGCTTCAAGGGCAGAGCTGGACACTAATAGCAGGAGCAGATGGTGTTTATTGACTAACCATCAGCTGTATTGAGGGTACTGTGCCAAGGGCTTTATATCCATCATTGATTGAATCCTCACAACTGTCCTATGAGACACACCCATTTTACAGATGCGACCTGGACTGGTGATGTGAATAGCCTGAGGATACCCAGATAGGAAGAAGGCTTTTTATCCCCCATGGCCTGGCTCCAGGGCCTGTGTTCCCAACCACCAAGCACCAGTGCTTACTGTCTTCTCCTCTCTCCATTCCCTGCCCCTGAAGAGGATGCTCGCACCAGTAGAAGATGCCAGGTGAGCCAGGAGATCTGGGCTTGAGCTCTTTCCCTGCCATTTAGGTGCCTTTTGTCACCTGACCACTCTTTGCCTTAGTTTCCTCCTCTGCCAAAAGTGCAGGGAAATCCTCGCCTTATCCACCCAGGTGTTCTCGGTTCCACCTGTAGATTTTGTCTAGTTCCCTCCATTCCCGTTGTCAGTTGCCTTAGCAAGGCTGTCACCACCACCATCTCAGTGACTAACTGATTTCCTTGCACGCTCTCCACTCACCCCCAAATTCTTCTTCCACCTACTACCAGAGAGAACACGAAGCTTTCCTTAAACAGCTGCAGCAGGGCTCTTGGAGTGACAAGTCTTCCATCTCTCCACTCCTGTTCCCAGATAGAGGCACATGACCAGTTCTGTTCTCTTAGAATTCTTGTGATGCAGAGGCTAGCAAGCAGGGAATGTGGCAAGGTGCTTAGATGAAAACGCCATTGTCTTCTAAGAACAGGGATTTGTGGATTTTACCTGGGCCTCTCCAAGGAGATCTCTGTGGCCTTCCCCCTGATGCTGATGCACACTGAGACCTTTAACCCCAGAAAGTGGGAATGAGACCCACCAAATCAGTCTAACCTGGGCTCCATTCTCTCCCCAGGCCAATCGCCTTGATACAAGTTCTGGCCCTCCTAACACTCTGTGTCGGCTTGTCTCTTTGCCTGCTCAAAAGACCTTGGTGGCTCTGCTTAAGGTCCCTGGGAGAGATTGCATGGAGTGGAAAGAATATGGGCTTTAGAGAAGCCAAACACTCAGGGTCAAAGCCCAGTTCTCTTCATATTAGCTGTCAGACTTTGGGCAAATTGCTTAACCTGTCTGAACCTCAATTCTCCTTTCTTTAAAATGGGAATGGGCATGAATGGTATTTTGAAGATTAAACAAGGTGGTACATGCAAAATACCTAGAGAGTATGGGACATGATAGATGCTCAATAAATATATGTTATCTTCCTTTTAGCCTGACATCTAACATCCTCTGGATCAAACTACCTGTGCTGGTTTGAATGTATTACGTCCCCCAAAATGCCATTATCTTTGATGTAATCTTGTGTGGGCAGATATATCGATGTTGATTAGATTGTAATTCTTTGAGTGTTTCCATGGAGATATGACCCACCCAATTGTGGGTGATGACTCTGGATAGTTTCCGTGGAGGTGTGGCCCCGCCCATTCAGCGTGGGCCTTGATTAGATCGATGGAGCACTATGTAAGCTCAGACAGAAGGAACGCGCTTTCTACAGCCAAGAGGGATACGTTGAAGAATGCACAGAAGCTGAGAGAGTAGCTGCAGATGAGAGAGAGTTTGAAGACGGCCGTTGAAAGCAGACTCTTGCTCCAGAGAAGCTAAGAGAGGACCAATGCCCCAAGAGCAACTGAGAGTGACATTTTTGAAGAGCTGTGGCCTAGAGAGGAATGTCCTGGGAGAAAACCATTCTGAAATCAGAACTTGGAGCAGATGCCAGCCACGTGCCTTCCCAGCTAACAGAGGTTTTCCGGACACCATTGGCTATCCTCCAGTGAAGGTACCTGATTGTTGATGCCTTACCTTGGACACTTTATGGCCTTAAGACTGTAACTGTGTAACCAAACAAACTCCCTTTATAAAAGCCAATCCATTTCTGGTATTTTGTGAAAGGCAGCATTAGCAAACTAGAACACTGCCTCTTCAGGTACATCTGCTACTCACCCACATAAATCATCTGCCCCAGTCATCTGATGTTCTTCTCGAATTTGGAAAATTTCAGGCAAAATGTCTTTGCCCACTCACCTTTCTGCCTCCACTCCACCTTTGTCCATCCCCTTTCTCCCTGAGAGTGGCTCCAAAATGAATCAGAATCACCTGTGGGGCTTGTTCAAAGGGCAGATTCTCATGTCCCACCCAGACCTATTGTCTGAATTTCTGGGAGTGGGGTGGGACTCTGCATTTAAGAGATGCTCCCAGGTTAACTGGTGACTGAGTCTCTGCCTCCATCTGTCCTTTCTTGATGACTAGCACATGACCCATGTCTTGCAGGAGACCTTTTCTACCAGCCAGCCCTGGGTTACTTGGCCCTCCATCATACCTCGAGGCGTGCTGTGTTTTGGACTGTCCCTGACTCCAGCAAGCAAGGGTCACTCCTTTCCCCTCAGAGGGGTCCTGAGCCCCTGAGGGCTGAGTCTGCTTTGTTCCTCTTGACTCTTTCTCTTGAAAACTCAGAGCATGATGAGGAGAAAGTCTCAGGGAGCAGATGGAGAGGCTTTGTAGTCCACGGACCCAGGTTCAAATCCCAGTGCTGCCATTTACCAGCACTATCTTGTATCTTGGCTTAACCTACTTGGTATTTATAACCATAAAGTGGAGCTAGCCACATCCACCTCTTGGGTGGTGATGGGCAGATTAAATGTGCTGACTCAACTCGGTAGAGACAGGCTCTTGGAAAAAGTTTCCTTTCCTTCCCTTCCTGAGTAGGGAGTAGCCTGAATTATCACGGGAATACATCTAGCACCAGGATTATTTTCCTCCCCCAGTAAGGTTTAGTAACCCGTCAGATTTCTGGTGAACATTGTTCTGGGCACGTGTGGCATGATCTCCTGAACACCTTGACCTTGTCCTTTAGGGGCTTATCTTTCCAGTCCATTATGCCTCTGCAGTTTTCCTCTTGAAGTCTTCAGTAAAACAAGTGGCTCGGGACCTGTCAGCACAAATGAAAGTGCTTTTTTTAGCATTTGACAGTGATCTGAGAAATGAAAATGCACCATTATGCTAAGTCCACACTGCTGCAAGTATAGTCGTTAGAAAATACCCCTCCAACTATGTCCCCTTCTGCTTCAGTGTCTGAGCTGGCCCCGTGGAGCAGGGCGGCCTGGCAGGCTCTCTCGGGACACCTGCTTGTACTGCACACACCCTGGGAGGCTCCGCTTGCTCGGGTTCTTTCCCACCTCCTTGCACTTGCTCGTGCTGTTCCCTCTGCCTGGAATGTCCTTTCCCTTTGGAAAATCTCCTGCAAAGTTCAGTTCAGATGGTCCGTTCCCTGATATTTGCCATCCCTTTCCCCCAGCCACACACACACACACTCAAGGCAGTTAATCTCTCCCCCTTTGTGCATTGAGAGCACCTGAAAAATATGCTGAATTACTATTCACTCACTCATTCATCTGACTGATATTTACTGAGCACCTAGGATGTGTCAGGCACCGATCTGGGCTCTGGGGGATACAGGTGGAAAGGCAAATTTCCCTGAGCCCAAGGAGTTTACCTCCCAGTGATTTATCAAAACAGTCCGCCTTTTCCACTCGACTCAGATCCGTGTGGGGTGAGGTCTTGTTCATATTTGCCTATTTCCACTGTTGACTGTGGGCTTTCAAACTGAATTCCAGGCAAGGGAAAAGGGATGCCCAGGTGTGTAGTAGGCATTTAAGCATCTGCATGGTGTGATGGCATCCAAATCCCAGGAGCTGAGGGTTTATACAGACCGTTTCGTATCGCTTGGCCCAGACACTGCGCTCCAACCCCCCTGACTTTGTACAGAAGCGAAGAGTAAGGGCTCTGGAGTTAGGCTGGCCCTGTTTAAATCTAGGCTCCACCACTTTTCTAGCCAGGGGACCAGGGCATGCTCCCTTGTCTTAGCTTCCCATCTGAATAATGGGTGTATTAGGTTCCTATTGCTGCACTAACAAACAACCACAGACTTACTAGTTTGAAATGACCTATATTTATCCAACCCTTCTGGAGGACTGAAGTCCAAAGTGGGTCTCACTGGGCTAAAATCAAGGTGTCAGCAGTGCTGTGTTCCTCTGGCAGCTCTAGAGCGCAATCTGTTTCTTTACCTTTTCCAGATTCTAGAGGCTACCTGCATTGAGTTCCTGGCCCATGTCCCTTCCTCCCTCTTCAAAGCCGGCAGGGTAGCATCTCTCCCTCTGACCTTCCTGCCTCCCTCTTCTAAGGACCCTTGTGATTTCACTGGGCCCACCCTGATAGTCCAGGGTAATTTCCCATCTCAAACCCCTTAAGCCCATCTGCAAAGTCTCTTTTCCCGGGAAAGGCAACAGAGTCTCAGGTTCTGGGGGATAAAGACTGGACATCTTTTGGGGGCCATTTTTCTACTTCCTACAGTGGGTTTGATGCCAACCACAGCTTTTCCAGTGGGTTGTTGGAAAGATTCCAGGAGAGTCATTCATTCATTCATTCATTCATTAAGTATTTATAGAATGCTTCCTGTGTGCTGGGCACTGCTCACAAAAAATGTACAGAATTTCCTGCCCTTATAGGGCTTCCATTTGAATCAGGGGAGACAGACATACAAAATAAATAAGTAAATTATATAATGTATTGGAGAGTTCTAAGTGTTAGGGAGACAAATAAGGGAGAGAGGGGCATGGGAGATGCTGGGCAGGGCATTGCTGTTTAAACAGGGTGTGCTTGCTGGGCCTCTCTGAGATGGGCATTTGAGATTATGCATGCAAAGTGCTTAGCACAGTGAGAAAACACTGAAAATATAAGTTAAGAATAAGTTTAAAGTAATAGGTAGGCAATCCAACCCTCCACTGTCACCCTCCTCTCATAAAATAAAATCCTGGTCTTTCTGGGAGGTAGTATTCATTGAAATCCACTGGGCTTTTGCCAAGAAACGCCCTGAGCTTCGGAAGGGCTATTTCTGTATGCTCTGTGACATACCAGAAAATTAAAATACCGTTACAGATTTTCCTCTGCTTTGACTCTCTTTTGGAATAGCAACATCCGGGAGGCAGATCTCAGAATGCAGCGAGTCCATTTCAGAAGGAGCCAGTCCCTTCCCCTGCTACTTCCCCTAGGTCAGCAGGAAAGAGGCCTGTTAAAGCTGGCACTGGAATTAGCATTGAGATCTCAGCTGCAGTGTAAGGTTTTGGGAAACAGAAACCCTACAAGGTTCCGGTAGAGAGAGAAGGGGAAGAGAGAAATTCTTTGTGGCTTGGGACAGTGTCAGCCACTTAGAGTTCCAGCCCAAGGGGTTCCAAGCGCTGGGGAGCTGAGGCCTTGCAGGCTGGACTCTGTCCACTCCACACTGGCGGATGCTGCATTTCTGAAGGCATAGGGCTGGGGGATGTCAGCATTTGGGGACACGGCTATCTCCAGTCCTTTTCCTGGGCCAGGAGTGATTATTCAGCAGATGCAGATCTGTCCAGGCACATTTCCTGAGAGTTAATTCAAGTTCAGGCATCCAGGCAGTTTGCAGGCAACATATCCTCACATATGTCCCCACCAGCGAAGGCTGAGCTGCGCATGGGGCAAATGGAGAAGCTGCTCCTTGCTGGTGATTGTTTTGGAAATCAGATCCTTGAACATTTCCTTACATTTGGCTTGAGATAGTGGGCATCCCTGTAAACTTGATCCAGGCTGCTGAGGAGACTGCTTTTCACTATGGAGGCATTTGAAAGAATAATTACTTACCCGGGTCTTATTATGTGTGAAGCACTAATTTAGGTGCTTTATAACTATCATCTCATTTAATCCTTATAGTAACCTTAGGAAATAGGTATTATTACTCCCATCTTACATAAAGGAAACTGAGGCATAAAGAGGTTAATTGACTTGCTCAAGATCACAAAACTGGTAAATGTTAGAAATGGGATTCTCACAAGGCAGTGTAGCTCCAGCGTCTGAATTCTTATTCACTCAACTAAAACAGGAGTGGTTGTGCCAGTTTGAATGTATTATGTCCCCCCAAACGCTGTTATCTTTGATGTAATCTTGTGTGGGCAGACCTATCAGTGTTAATTAGATTGTAATTCTTTGAGTGTTTCCATGGAGATGTGCCCCACACAGCTTTGGGTGATGACTCTGATTGGATAATTTCCATGGAGGTGTTGGCCCGCCCATTGGGTGGGTCTGAATTAAATTACTGGAGCACTGTATAAGATCAGACAGAAGGAGTGAGCTTGCTACAGCCAAGAGGGACACTGAAGAAAGCACCAGGAGCTGCAGATGAGAGACATTTTGAAGATGGCCATTGAAACAGACTCTTGCTCCAGAGAAGCTAAGAGAGGGCAAACGCCCAAGAACAACTAAGAGTGACATTTTTGGGGAACTGCAACCTACAGAGGAACATCCTGGGCGAAAGCCATTCTGAAACCAGAACTTTGGAGCACATGCCAGCCACGTGCCTTCCCAGCTAACAGAGGTTTTCCGGACACCACTGGCCATCCTCCAGTGAAGGTACCCAATTGCTGACGTGTTACCTTGGACACTTTATGGCCTTAAGACTGTAACTGTGTAACCAAATAAACCCCCTTTTATAAAAGCCAATCCTTCTCTGGTGTTTTGCAAACTACAACAGTGGTCTTGGCTGCCTCTCCCCAGAAACGGACCTTGAGATGTGGATTGGGTGCACCTGTTTTATCTGGGCCATGGTTTATCTGGGGGTGCTGGCAAGGGAGGAGGGAGGTGATCTGGGGAAGGGAAGGCCACGAGCCAGGGGTATGTTGCTAAGGCGGATGGCACGGTGGGCAAGTGAACCGTATAATCCTGCAGGAAGCTGTGAGAAACAGTGTACAGTGCACGCCTGGGGGTGAGCCCCGTGGAGGTGAAGGAGCAGGGTGGGGCATTTATATTCCTGTGCCTGTGAGGCATTAGTAAAGGCTGTTTGGGGGTGTTCGTGGGGGCAATTCCCAGGCACATCTGACCCCCTCCCCATACATGCTGGAAATGGGTTCACAGCGGGAGGGCTGCTGGCTGGGGAAAGCGCAGGTGCTTGCAATTGGAAGTCAAGTCGTCCTTATCAATGTGGTCAGAGGGTCCGAGGGGATTCAGGGGGCACCCACGTCGTCGGTTTCAGGTGTGGAACCAGTGTTTGTGACATCGTGCATCACAGTGGAGAAGGTTACCAGGGACTTAGGTCCTCATTCCTAAAACCAAGCAATAGCCTTGGAGCCAAGAACACAACCACCAACAAAGCCAACATGTATTAAGCACTTGTGTGCCAGACATTTTCTTAAGCATTTTATTTACTCTTATTGTCTTATTTAAGACTTATGACGACTCAGAGAGGTGGATTTTATCACCCCCATTTTCTGGGTGAAGAAACTGAGATTGAGGCAGTAGGACCCCCAAACTAGCCAGATACTGGAGCCAGAATTTGAATCTCAATCTCTCTACCCCCAAATCATGTGCACTTCATGGTTGCAGTAATTTCATGTTATAAAAATAAATGCTTATGTATACAAGAAGATAAGTTCTTTGAGGAAAGGGAACAAACCGTTTCATGTATTTCCCCTTCATCTACACCAGAGGTTTTCAATGAGGGGCAATTTTGTCTTTCAGGAAAATGTTTCCCATTTGGCAACGACTGGAGATATTTTGGGTGTCACGGTTGGGAGGGGATTGCTACTGGCATCTGGTGGGTGGGGGCCAGGAATGCCACTCAACGTGCTGCAGTGCCCGGGACAGCCCACCATGAAACGGAATTATCTGGCCTCAAATGTCCTCAGTGCCCTGACTGAGAAATTTTGATTTACATAGTGATCCACACATTATAAGCCTTAATAAAGCTTAGTTAGGTGTCTGCATGCTGGGTGGTGGATGTGCAGACATGCCACCCTCCAAAGGTGGGAGGGGCAGAAAATAAAACAGTTCCCAGGAAGAGTTTAGAGTTCCCCAGGAATTTTCACATGCCTCAGTCATCTCATTTGACCATTGTAAAATCCCAAAGGGTTGCACAATTGATGGTCTTTTCCTGATGGTAGAGATGAGGGAAATTAAGTGGCTTCTGAAGATGACAGGGGTCTGGAGATGCTGCTGGAACTTACCTATGACCGACTCAGAATCCAGGGCTCTTTAAACTTTCCCACTGGTCTTTGAACACAGTTAAAGGTGAGGCTTTGATCCACTTACCAGTGAGAAAGCCAGTGTGAGTTTGTTATGGAGAAGAGAAGGCTTATCTGTTGGGATGCTTTTGGCTGCAAGTGACAAAATTGCAACTCAGATTTGTTTCATTAATATGGACACTTACCATCTGTGCTGGTTTGAATATACTATGTCCCCCAAAACGCCAGTGTCTTGATGCAATCTTGTGTGGGCAGACATATTGGTGTTGATTAGATTGTAAATCTTTGAGTGAGTGTTTCCATGGAGTTGAGACCCACCCAACTGTAGGTGATAACTCTGATTAGATAATTTCCATGGAGGTGTGGCCCTGCCTATTCAGCGTGGGCCTTGATTAGTTTACTGGAGCACTATATAAGTCAGACAGAAGGAGTGAGCTTGCTATAGCCAAGGGGGACGCTTTGAAGAGCTCACAGGAGCTGAGAGAGGAGCTGCAGCTTACAGAGCAACATTTTGGAGATGGCCTTTGAAAGCAGACTTTTGCTCCAGAGAAGCTTAGAGAGGACAAATGCCCAAAGAGCAACTAAGTGACATTTTTGAGGAACTGCAGCCTGGAAAGGAATGTCCTGGGAGAAAGCCATTTTGAAACCAGCACTCTGGAGCAGACGCTAGCCACGTGCCTTCCCGGCTAACAGAGGTTTTCTGGACACCATTGGCCATCCTCCAGTGCAGGTACCCGATTGTTGATGCCTTACCTTGGATGCTTTATGGCCTTAAGACTGTAACTTTGTAACCAAATAAACCCCCTTTATAGAAGCCGATGCATTTCTGCGAAAAGGCAGCGTTAGCAAACCGTGACACCATCTCATGTTACAAGAAGTCAGGAGGTATCTTAAGGTCAGTAAACTCAATTGGGGAACTACGGCTTTTTAAAAAAGACTTTTTATTTCGAAATATTTTCAACTTTACAGGACAGTTATAAAAATAATGCAAACCCCATACAGAGAACTCCCAACACCCCGCTATTCCCCTAGATACCCAGGTCCACCAATTTTTTTAACGTTTTGCCGCATTTACCATACCATTCCATCTATCCATCTATCAGTCTGTCTGTCAATCCATTTTTTGAGCACTTGAGTGTAGGTTGCATACTTCAGAATCCTTGAACACTTAATGCTGTCATGTATATTTCCTAAGAACAAGGGTGTTCACTTACACACTTACATAACCACCTTAAATGAAGTTATCAAGTTCAAGAAATTTAACATTGTTAGAAAGCTTACAGTCTATATTCCAGTTTGTTCTTATGTCTCAGTAATGTCCTTTTGAGCCTTTTCTCCTCCCCTATTAGATCCTGGTCAAGATCACGTATCATATCTAGTTGTCCTTGTCTCTTTAGTTGCTCTTCTTTCTTTCTTCCTTCCTTCCTTCCTTCCATCTTTACTCCCTCCCTCCCTTCCCTCCTTCCTTTCTTTCTTTCGTTGTGGGAGGATCTATAGAACGTAAAGTTTTCCATCTCAATCATTCCCAAGTATGCTCTTTAGTGGAGTTAATCACATTCACAATACTGGGGCACCCTCATCACCTTCCATCACTGAAACTTTTCGAGCTCCCAAGCAGAAACTCTGCACCCATTATGCATTAACTCCCCATTGTCCCTATCCCCACCTCTGGCAACCTGTACTCTAATCTCTGTCTCTATGAGATTACATACTCTCCAATATTGTCTTTCCAGTTTCCATGGGGTTAAATGTTTGAAGTGTAACATCTTGTTTGCTTTGATTCCAACTTAACCTCAATAGTAGTCACAAACTGTGTTCCTATGCTCCTCCATCCCCTCACATTTATATAGTTCTTGTCACAAATGTCTATGCATTATGAGTCTGAAACCACTGATTTATCATTATATTTTATGCATTTGCCTTTTAGGTTATTTAGGAAGTGAAAAATGTAATTACAAACAAAAAATACTGGCATTTATCTTTACAAACCCAAAATACAATAGTACTAGCATTTATATGTATCCATGTTGTTACCCTTATTGGAGATCTCTATTTTTTCATGCAGCTTTGATCTATTGTCTATTGTCCTTTCCTTTCAACATGCACAACTCTCTTTAGCATCTCTTGTAGGGCCGGACTAGTTGTGAAATACTTCAGCTTTTGTTTATCTGCATGTGTCTTAATCTTTCCCTCATTTCGAAAGACAGTTTTGCTGGTCACAGAATACTTAGTGGGCATTTTTTTCTTTCACCAGTTTAAATATATCCTGCCTTTGCCTTCTGGCTTCATTGGTTTCTGATGAGAAACTGGCACTTAATCTTTTTGAGGCTCCCTTGTACGTGACACGTTGCTTCTCTCTCAAGGCTCTCAGAATTTTCTATCTTTGGCATTCAGCAGTTTGCCTATAATATGTTGCAGCGTGGGTCTATTTGGATTTATTTGGAATGATGGCTTTTAAAAGAATCTTGTTTGTCTCTTTCATCCTTTACATTGGTTGCCTTCCCAGGCTAGTTATAAGATGTGTTAGGTCTGGACATGACAGCAACCAGCAAAAGAAGAGGGGCCTTCTGTTCATATCTCCTTAATAGTGAGACAGTATTTCTCCGAAGTCCTCAAGATGAAAAGATGGATTCCCCTTATGGTTAGAACTGGAGGACACACCCAAACCTAAACCAGTCCTAAGCAATGGAACTACCACATAGACTTAGAGCTGTGGCTCTCAACCAGGGGCAACCCCCACCCCTCCAAGGGAAACGTCTGGAGGGATGTTTAGTTGTCACAACTGGATGGAGGATAAGGTGCTCCTGGCATCAAGTGTGCAGGAGCCAAGGGTGCTGCACGGACAGCCCTGCCCCCCTGACAAAGAAGGATCTGGCCCAAAATATCAGGGGTGCAGAGGTTGAGAGACCCTGGCACAGAGCCAAAAAGATTTCCTTCTGCGTCTCCTGGGGGAGGGGTGGCCACCTGCACAAAGCAGGGTCTCCACCAGCATGGAGGAAGGGGGAGGCATGGAGGAAGGGGGAGGCAGAGTTGGTTGCAAGACTCTGCACGTTTTTGACAACTGATGCCATAGGAGACATGTGTAGCACTTTCTGCAGAATCTCTCTGGGTGCTGCTGACAGACAGTGCCATGGCCTAAACGGACCGCTGATCTAACTCAGTCTGGCATTTATCATCTCCATCAGGCTGAATACCAAAGCCTGAGGATAGGACGTCACCTCTGGCAGGAGATCCTTCAGGATTAATTGACGGTGAAGCTGTGTCCCGCTTTGAACCTGTCTTCTGTGGCCAGAGCAGAGAGGATTAGTTTCCAGGAGGCCTGAGATGGGTCCTGCTGTGGCAAAGGCTGATAACTAGCCAGAGACTCCCTGGCGAACATAAAGGGAAGAACATTTTTAAATTTACTTCCTTTCTTGGGGAGGAAATACTAATTTCCTAGGGGAGGACATTTATAGTCTCAATGATGCCACTTTGTAGGTTTGAATTCCTGGGGTATATTTGCATAGGCCAAAACTCATCAGAAATTCTTGAGTCAAGACTATAGCCTTGTGATGCAAAGCGTCTAGGAAGCCTTTTGGCTAATCAGCAAGGAACTGTCGCCAACTTAAAGAAATCTGTGCCATCCTTGAGAGATTAGAAATAATCTGTAGGAAGTGTTTAGGGTAGTATAAAGTGCAGGTAGCCAGTGGATGTAGTTATATGAATGAGCTGCGGTGTGTGTTGTCCAGACTCAAAGTTGTTTATAGGATGTAAAAATATATTATCTTTTAAAACCAGGAGCTCTGTGTGTGTGTGGATCAGGCTTTGAGATTGGTGGATTCAGTCACTCAGTGTCATTACCCAGGTCCTCTCCTTCTCTCTGCTTTTCCATCCTCATTGTTGGCTTCACTCATAGATTGGTACCAAAAGGGTTGCTGTGGTTCCGGACGTCACATCCACACAGACATCTTATAGCAGAAAACAGTCTTTATCTTCTTGTGGCCCTCTTGGGAGTGAATAAGTCTTCTCTAGAGCACACCCCTGTCCCCCACCAGTAGCTTCCTCTCATGAGTCATTGTCCAGGATCAGGTCAAATTCCTGAGCCATTTACCGATGGGGTATATTAGTCAGGTATTGGTGCAAAACAAGTTATCCCCAAACTTACCAGCTTGAGATGACAAACATTTATTTTATCACAGTTTTTGTGGGCGAAGAATTCAGGAGTATCTGAGCTGAGGGATTCCAGGCTTATGAAGTTGCAGTCAAGATGTCAGCCAGAGTTGCCGTCATCTGAGGGCTTGACTGAGGCTGGAGGATCCTCTTCTGAGATGGTGCCTTCACACAGCTGTTCATGACAAGGCGCTCTCTCTTGAGCTGCCCCAGTGTCCTCATGTCCCAGTAGCTGCTTCCCCCAGAGCAAGGGATCTGAGAGAGAGTGGGAAGGAAGCCCTGTGTCTTTCTGGACCTCTTCTCAGAGGCTCCAGATCATCACTTCTGCCACAGGCTGTTCATTTGAAGTGAGTCGCCAAGTCCCTGGGAGGGGAACGAGACTCCGCCTTTGGAAGGAAGAAGCAGCAAAAACTTTGTGGAAATCTTTTAAAACATCCATACGGGTGGTGCAATGGAAATTCCATGATTGTTTTAGAACAGTTATCTGGTGGTCAGGGGTGGAAGTGCATGCTGGGGAGCCAACCACAAGACATGCCACGCTGTTACCACGGATAACAGCCAAAAGAACAGTCATGCAGCACCTGCTGTGTGCATCTCATTGTCCGAGTGCTGAGGGGACACAGGGAGGAGGCAGATGTGGACCTTGGTACACATTTGCAGTTGGGGATGGGGTTGGTGAAGCACATGATCCTACTGAATATCAGCTTGCATCTATTGTGCACCTACTGTGTGCCAGGCACTGTATGCATTATTTCTACCCCTGTAGTACTCCTGGGAGTCAGGCAACATTACCTCCATTTTACAGACCAAGAAACAGGCTCAGAATCATTAAGTGACACCCCAAGACCCATGCAGTCATCCCCAGCCATAGCTGGAATTCAAGTCACGCTCAGAGCACAGGCTTAAGTAATACTTATGTTTCAGAGAACTTGGATAGCGTCTTGCCTTGAGAAACTTGCACGGCTTGTTCAAAGTAAGGCTTTTATATAACAAGTTAAGTTCAGAGAGTAGGTATAGCAGAGTGAGTAATCTCTTTGCAAAAGAATTTGTCATAGTGTTGAACCTTTACTGCAAATTCTCCTTAATTATCAAGCCCACACCCCTCCCAGTGCATTGAAAATATGATGCAAAATTTGTTAAGTTTTCCTTTGCACTCTTTCCCCCTGGAATTCCTACTCCTTATTATACCTTTAGTAAGCTGGCTTGTTGGAAGAATTCACTTGTAAAACTTAGCTTGTATGACTAGGAAGGTCTCGTGGAAGAAGTGAGGTCTTAAACATTAAATTTGCTTTTTCATGATAAGGTAGTAAGGCTTATTGAAGTAAAAAATATTAATTGCTGTTAATTAGCACCTGTAACTCCACTGGCTCAGGTGAGTCAAGAATGGCTGCTCTGCTGAGGAGCTTCGTTTCAGATAGAGCTGGGAGGGGCTCCGGGAAATCCGCCCCTCCCAGAGTTGGGGGCAGGAGGAGGATGCATGGCTGTGACTGTTCCTGCCAGACAGACAAGTGGGGCTCCTGCCGGCTGCCCAGCCTCCCCCCAATTTTACCATCCCCCCCCACAGTGGGATCTCAGCCTCCAGAATTGGTAACTGAGGAACAGAGGCAGATGAAAAGAGAATCAGAGGCACAAATGTGTGAGGGTGTGCTGTGTTTGTATGCATGTGGGGTGTGCATGTATATCTGTGTATGTGTGCAAGGCTGTGTGTGGTCTGCCTGTGGTGTGTGTGGGGGTGTGTGTATTTGGTGTGAAGGTATTTGTGTGTCTGTGTATTTTTGAGTGTGGGTTTGTGAATATGTATGTTTGACTCTGTGCTTTTTGTGTGTGTGTGTGAGTGTGTGTGTAAGTGAATGTGTGGATTTGTATGTGTGCTCTGTGTGGGGTTGTGAATGTGTATGTGTGGGGTATGACTGTGTGTGTTACAAATATGTATATTTGCATGTGTCTGAGTTAGTGTTCATGTGAGCATGTTTAGGAGTATGTGTGTTTGTGAGTGTGGAGTTATGTGTATATGTTGAGTGTGACTGTTGCAAATATATATGTATGTATTTGTGTGTGCTTGTACGTTTGCATGTGTTTGTGAGTGTATGAGGTTGTGGGTGTATATGTGTTTGGTGCGACTCTATGTATTGGCGTGTGTGAGCTTATGTGCTTGTGTGTGAATGTGTGGATTTGTATGTGCTCTGAGTGTATGCAGTTGTCAGTGTGTATGTATATGAGGTGTGACTATGCATATGTTGAAATAGGTCCATTTGGTTGTGTCTGAGTTTGTGTGTGAGTGTGTTTTTGCATGGAGTTGTGAGTGTGTGTGGTTGTGTGTATGTGTTGGTGTGAGTTTATCTGTATGTTGCAAATATGGGTGTATTTGTGAGTGTGTAGTTTGCGTGTGTCTCTGAGTGTGTGGGGTTGTGCGTGTGAGTGTGTTTATGTGTGGGGTGTGCCTGTGTGTGTTGCTGCCCCAGTGCCCGTTCCGGCCTCTTTCAACCCCGTTCCTTTGTCCCTGAGAGAGGACGGGTTCCAGCCCTGCTCTCCTCCCACAGTGGCAGAGCAGGGGGCCCTGCGGGGCGCTGACCCCAGGCCCTTCTCCTGGGAGCACCCCCAGCCCCTTCAGCCCCCCAGCCCCCCAGCCCCCCCAGCACCTCTGGTGCTTCCAGCCTGCTCCCTCTTGCCCTGAGCCCAGCTGCCCGCCTGTGCTACAGGTGCCCTGTGGATAAGCCTGGCTCCCATCCCCGCCTCTGGGAGAAGAGCATTAGCAAAAGCCTTTAAGATTGAGCTCCTGGCCTTCTTTTTTCTTTATCTTTAAAAGTTTAAAAAAGAAAAAGAAAAGAAACATTAGAGAGTGTGGTTTCTAACATACTCCCCTCACCCAATATGCTGGGGAGCACCGTCGGTCTGGAGCCGGGTCCCAGGTGCCCCTCTAGCTACCTGCCTCCTTATGCACCTTTGGGAACACAGGTGGGAGCCCCTCAACCTCAGAAACCTGGGACAGGTGGGGTGGGCGGGACCAGCCCCCTTCTCTTCTCTGTCACTCTCTCCCTTTCTCACTTACGTCATCAGCAAGGCTGGCACTGAAGTAGCACCTGGGGCACAAAAGAGAAGCAGACCTGGCAGCTCCAGTCTAATCCGGGGGAGACCCCGGAAATAGCCAGTGAATTTGCAGTGAGGGGGATGCAGGAGAGCAGGATGTCTGGCTGGGGCCGGAGGAGGGCTGGGAGGAGCTGCCCAGAGTGGGTGGACCTGCCCTCATTTCCAAAGCACCAGTTGGAATTATGTAATAAGGCCAGGGGACATTTGGAAATTTCTAGGGACATTTTGGGTTGTCAACCTGGGGATATTTGGATGGAGGCCAGGGGTGCTGCTCAGTGCCCTCCCGTGAACAGGACAGCCCCACACAATGGGAATGGTCTGGCCCCAAATGCCAGCAGGGCTGAGCTCGGGGTTGACACCGGGTCTTGGCAGAGGAGGAAGGAAAGCCCCTCCAGGAGTGGGGTGGGCCTGAGGGGAGCTGCCGGGAGCTGGATGTGCCCGGAAGGCAGGGGGATGGGGAGGGCTTCCAGACTTCCAAAGTGAGAAGTTGCCAGGTGCAGAATAATGAAGAGCCTTGAATGCCGTGCCAAGGAGCCTGGACTTCATCTTCAGGCAGTGGAGGGCATTCAAGGGTTTTGAGCTGGAGGTGACATGATCAAATCTGGTTTATAGGAAGAGCCCTTGGGACAGAGCCTGGAGGGTGAGATGGAGGGGCTGGGCCGGCCCAGGGTGGGGCCCCTCCGGGAGACAAGCAGGGACACAATCACCGTATTTCCGGAGACGGGCTGAGACGTGGGTTGGTTAATTCAGTGCAGTGGAGTGCAGTTATGTAACAGGGCCATTTTTGCGTTTCGGTAAGAAAGCTGTGGAAAGAAAAGCATCGGTGCGATAGAGTATGCAATGGTTTACACGCTCTCAGCACCCTGGCATTTAACTCACCAGCCAGGTCAGCACACTGGGTGACGATGTGGGCACTTCACGTTTGCTAACCGAAGCAGAATTCTCCGGGAGCCCAAATTCTGAAGCGTGTTCCCGTGATGGGGGAAGTCTCTGGAATGAGGGGTCATCGAGGCGAGCGGGCTGTCAGTCTCCATGGAGCTGACCCTCCGGGATCAGAGGTGTTCCCGGCCGGGAAAGCAGAGTGACTGAAAAGGAGGAAGGGTCTGGTAGCTCAGGGAGCCCCTCTGCACTCAGTAATGTGAACTATAGACGGGGTGTTAGCATGTAATCCAGACAGCCATTCAATCACCATTCTCACCCGGAAGCAGGAGGTGGAAAGGAATTTAAATTCCACAGAAATCAAACTGGGGCACCTGGACCAGCGACGTCAGCATCACCTGGGGGTGAGCCCGCGGGCACCACACACCCTCTGAGCCGAGACTCCAGGGCACGTGGATACACACTCAAGTTTGAGAGCCCCTGGCCTCGGGTGTGTGGGACCCGGGAAGGACAGGGGAGGCTTCACGGTGCGGTGGCACTTGCAGTGTGCCTCGAAGGGTGGGTAGGGCCTGGCTAGGGGCTGGGGAGGGCTTCAGAATGGGGCAGAAGCAGGGAGGTGTGGTTACAGGAGGCTGCTTAGGGGACATTATGTAGTCCAGTTGGCCCAGGGTGCAGAGGATATGGAGAGAAGTGTGAGTGAAGGTGAGTACAGATGACGTGAAGATGAAGCCAGGACATTGTCATGTTATAAAGACTTTGAAAGCCAGCATGGGAAGGTTTATACCTAAAGAGAAGTTTCAGGACGATTGCCGTGGGATAAAGCATCCATGTGTAATTTTGTGTGTGTGTGTGTGTGTGTGTGTGTGTGTGTGTGTGTGTGTGTGTGTGATACTTTAATTGGCTATACCTGTTAGGATGTTCCAGCCTGCTTTAATTCTTTCCTAATTTTGCAGGTTATGCCAAGGAGCGGGCCTTAGTATGACCCTCAGCTGTCTCAACACCAGCTTTTCTCCCTTCTTCACTAACGTCCACTGGTTTCAGGCTTAAGATCCTTGGCAGACTCCTGCCCCCAACTAGAATTCCCCAGAGTTATTTTGTGTTCCTTGAATTTATTTGTATGGCTGCATTTATGTCATGGTGAATGATACTGATTTTTTGCTTATGGTACTGCAAATAAAGTTATCATGCAAAATAAATTTAAGTAAAAACTTAGTTCATTTAAAAAATGTTAAATTTATCATAGAATAAGTGGTTCATGAATATGGCAAAAATCACAAATATGAGTTTTGAAAGATTGAAGTTTGGAAAACTCCAGTGTAGAATGTGCAAAGACAAGTGTAAACATTAAGGAATGGTTGGATGTAAGCATGGTGAGGTCAGATTATGGAGGTCTTAGGGCTAGGATAAGTTTATTCATGGAGGAACACTAAAGAGTTTTCAGCATGGATGTGATATGATATAGGAACAGTGCCTGTATGTGTGTGTGTGTAGATAAGTAGGTATGTGTCTATACATAGACACAGTGGGAGAAGTGTATGTGTCTCTATATGTGCTTATATATGTGTATCTGTATGCATGTGTGTTTACACATGTGTGTGTCTATGTAGATGAGTGTCTACATATATGCAGACATGTATCTAAATATGCGTGCATCCATATATACATGTGTGCCTACATTTGCATGCATGTGTCGATATATGTCTGTGTGTGTGTATATGTGTGTTTGTAATGGGGATGGAGGCAGTACCTAGAGTTTGGAACCTTTAAAGATGCCAGCAAATCTCCTGAACAGATCAACCTGTTTTCTCCCACCTCTGGCCATTAAAAGATGAGTTACTACTTTATCTCTTGACCTTGACCATTAGCCAGCGAATCCATGTTGCTTCTCCCCAGAGCCGGCTCCATCACACTCGGGTCAGTTTGGGCCCAAGTTGCTAAGCTCCGCCAGTCCCCAGCTGAGCCTGAAGGCAGGGAGTGGAGGGGACTTGGCCTCTGGGAGCAACATGATTTGGTCACACGGAGGGTAGGGCTTTCTTCCCTTTATACTGCTAATCTCCGCCCTCGAGGCAGCCTGGCTCGGGAAGACATCCATCTCTGCCCACGTTCTGTCCCCTTCCTACTATGTCTTCCTTCCCACAGCTCCCCCTTGCTGGTTGTTTGGCCTGGGACTATAGGGGGAAAAAAAAGGAGGAAAAGTCCATCTGCCTCTGTTTCCTCTTTTTTTCAAAGACCCTGTGAAGAGGGATGAGGAAGATACTTCTCGCCTGCCTCCCCAGAGTTGGCTGCTGGGCTGGGACGGGGCAGGAGGTCTTGTCTCTCCTGGTGTCAGTCAGTGAGCCCTGGTCAGCGCACTGTGCATAGAGGCTGCATGCGGTGGTGTGCGGTGGTGCGCCGTTACGAGAGGAGCAGGGGCGTCCCTGGGGAGCACCGATGACAGCTGTCGCTTTAATGCTGGTAGCAAGATGCTTTCCTGTGGCCCCCTCCCCTCCTGGGCTACACGGACGGGTGTCACGTTCACTTCTGAATCCCCAGTGCTCAGCCTAGTCCCGGCTTGCGAAAAGCTCAGCTTTCATTTCCGAGCATTTTGCGTTTGCAGCAGGTATTACCACCGCCATTTATGGCTGTGGAAACTGAGGTCTGGAGGGGTTAAGAGACTTTCCCAAAGGCATGCTCCTCGTCAGTGGCAGATCATGGCCCTCCACTCCCAGTTTCATTCCAATGTGCCATCCTGTTTATTTCTGTCCTAAACCTTTATTATCATTGCCGATTTTCTTTTTGTTTCTGGGTTTAGTTTCTCAGTGTGTCTCTCCCACCAGACTGGGGAGCGCCCCTTGTGCTTGGCATCCCGAGTGCGCGGCACAGTCCTGTCACAGAGCCAGGGCCCCACATTACTTGTTAACTGAATGAATGAATCACTTGAACCCTGGCCTGTCTGACTCCCAAGCCTCGCTCTGTAACCTCTTCTCACTGCAGATCTCCGGGTGGTAGAATCTTGGTGAATGTTGATTGAATTGAATTACTGCCCAAGGTTGGTGTGGTGGATGGGGCCATCAGGTACTTGCCCTTGAGAAGGGCACAGGAATACACCCCGATATGTGTGTAAACATGTGCCCAGGAGTGCAGGGCAAGTGGTGCCCACAGGTGCAGGCCAGCTGGGGTGTCCGGTGTCCTGGAAGCTTGGTGTGCTGGGTACAAGGGGTTCACCAGGGGGTGACGTCAGTGTGCTTGACACAAGCCGAGGCTGGAGTCAGGCAGGACATGTGAGTAAACCTCTCCAGGCCTCGGTTTCCTCATTTTTCACTTGGCAAAGTCCCCTTTCTCCTCCACGCCCCAGTTTTCTCATCTGTACAATGGGGCTGATGATACTTCTTACCTTTAGAGTCGTGAGGACGAAATGATTTAATTTATATAAAGCACTCAGAACACACAGTTAGTGCCCAACGTGTGCTGGTTTGGTGAGAAGATCCAATGAGATGGTGACTCTCAAAGGTGTAAAAGGCTATTGAAGAAATTCAGCAGACCTGTATTTGGATCAAGGTATCTTTGTGAAAAGTTTCCTTTTTCATGAATAGCCCAGAGACTTAGAGGCTGGACCTGTGTATTTAAATAATCACTTAATTTTAAATGTGTGTCCACTTAATATTTGCAAAGTGTAGTCATGTGCTTTATCTCACTGAAGCCTCCAACATCTCTGTGACATAGCTATTATTTCCTGGGAGGCTCGGCAAACAAAGTAGTTTGTTTAAGGTTATGTTCATTCAAGGATTTCTTGAAAGCCTACTATGTGCCAGGCTCTGAGAGCAAAATGGGGAGCAAAACCAGATGCGCTTACTGCTCACAAGATACTATGAGAGCATACCCTCTCATATGCTCTCATAGTATCTTGTGATTTACAGTACTTATCACATTTGTAGTGTGTATTTATTTGTGTGATTCTTTTTAAAATATCTGTCTCCTTACTAGACTGTAAGTTTCTTGACCAGCTTGGGGAGGTCAGAGAAGGGTTCCCTGAGGATGTGGACTGAATTTGGGTTGGAACAACTGGGAGGGGAGAAATTGGGTGGAGAGGAGAGTGTTCTGGGACATGGGGACAGCCTATGCAAAGTCCTGTGGCAGAAGATGTGGCGGGGAGTGACTGGGTGAAGGGTAATGAGGGTTTTTGGAAGTGGGGACAGCTTCTGCAAAGGCCCTGTGGCAGGAGGGACCATCGCAAATATAAGATCTGAAAAAAATGCTGGAGAAGCCTTTGGAGCTTGGAGGGTGAGGCTGGAGCTGGGCAGGCATGAGACCGTGCAGGGACTTGCAGGCCACAGCCAGGAGTTCATCTTCATCTTAAGAGCAGATGGAAACCACTGAAGTTTTCAAAGCCAAGGTGGGGAATGGACATTGGATTGAACTTCCAGAAGTATCCTCTTGCGGCTATGTGGAGAACTGATCGGTGGGAGCAGAGTGGGTGCTGCAAGATACGGATGCTAAGTGCAACTGTCATTCCATAGGCAGTTATCCAGCACAAGCTGTTTGTTTGCAGGCTCTGTGGGCACTGGGAACAGAGCGGTAAGCAAGACAAAGCCCCTGCCTTGGAGAGCTGACGTTCTAGTGGGGGACACAGACAACAAATAGATAAGCACCTGAATATCCAGTGCTGTGGGCTGGGAGGGAAAGTTAATAGCAGGGTAAAAGAATAGAGCACAAGGGTGCCATTTAAATAGGAAAGACCTCTTGAAGGGCTGATGTTTTAAATGAGGGAGGCGGCCATGAGAATTTCCTGGTGAAGTGCATTCCAGGCGGTGGGCAGAGCAGGTGCAAAGGCCCTGAGGTGGAAACAGCCGCAGTGTGTGGGGGGCATAGCAAAGACGCCTGTGTGGCTGGAGGGGAGGATTCAAAGAAGTATTCAGACAAGCAGAGGAGGAGATCACTGGAGCCTTGAAGGCCAAACTGAGGATTTAGATTTTATTCAGAAGAAGATAGGAGGTCATTGGATGTTTTTGAGCTAGGAAATGAAATGCACCGATTGGCAAAAAGATTCTTTAGTGGGTTGCATAGCGTCCCCCTAATTTCCTGTCCACCGGGAACCTTAGAATGTGACCTTATTTGGAAATAGGGTCTTTGCAGATGTAATTGGCTAAGTATCTCAAGAGGGTCACCTAAATTTAGGGTGGGTCCTCAATCCAGTGACTGTTGTCTTTATAAGAAGAGAGGACACAGAGAGACACAGTGTGATGATGACGGTGGGGGTTGGAGTGATACTGCCTTAACCCAAAAGACACCTGGGGCCCCCTGAAGCTGGAAAAGACAAGGGCAGATCCTCACCTCTAACCTTTGAAGGGAGCAAGGCCCTGCTGACACCTTGACTTTGGACCTCTGGCCTCCCGAACTGTGAGAGAATAAAATTTCTGTTGTTTTAAGCCACTAAATTCATCGTAATTTCTTACAGCAGCCAGAGGAGCCCAATACAGACTCCAGTTTAGGCCTTTGTTCTCCAGTTCCAGGCCCCCGCACCACTTCCTGAAGTTCTGATTTCTCCTGGCCTCATGAAGGTTAGCATTCTTTTTGTGTCAGCAGCCAGTGTGGCAGAGCCCACCCCAGAACAGCATCTGAGATGCAAAACCCAAGAGGCTTTACATTTGAAAATGCCTGGTCCTTGCCCAGGAACTTCCTGGGGTGCGTGGATTTGCAGGTGGCAGCTCAATCCCCAGGGCAGGAGAAAGTGCAGGCAGGGGCCAAAATCAATATCCTTCTGGATTCTGCCATCAGATCGCAACGGCCGCGAGGCCTGAGCCGGTCGCCGGAGAGAGTGGCCGCACAAACCCCCGCCTCCCGAGGTTGTACAGTTGCACAGATGCTGCTAATGCCATCGCTTTACTGACTGGAGGAGATAAGCGGGACGCAAACTCAGCACGTTTCTGTTCTACTTCCTGCCAGAACTGACAGTAATATTGAGCGATGAGAGCAACATCATTGTATAACATTTAATGATTTAAGAAAAATCCACCCAAGCATGTGCCGACGACTCAGAAAGTCTCTGAAGATGATTTCTCCTGTTCCGTGGGCAGCCCAGCCCCTGTGCCCGGCTGGTGCGCCATTTCCATCACCGGCAATGAACTCATAGGATGGGGCAGCATCCATTTAGTTTCTGCTTTTAACTGGTTGCATTATGCAAGCAAGTAAAAAGCCACTGCGTGAATAAGGCAGGGGGCTTTTTAATCACAGACAAGGTGAGACATATGCCTCATCCCTGAAATAAACATTGGGGCATTAACTTTTAAGTGCTGCACTGGGTTTTTCTATTTAATGTTTTCTTCACTGTTTCTGTCCTCTTTTTAAAAGCTGGTTTTCATTTGAATCTATATGACTGCGGACTTTGGGAGGAGGTGCAATTAGGTTGGGGATGGGGAAGGCAGAGTGTTCTCTTTGGAGACCACCCCCCCTTTCCAATATCCCAGAGGATATAAACTGCATGATCTGGATTCCCTACCTGCTCAGAGCTTTGGGGAGGAAAGCTGGGGTGGGAGAGTGAGATCCCTTTGAGGCCGTAGAGGGTCAGGAGACCAATTTGAACTGTTTTCCATCCATTCTCCTCTCCCTTTCCCCATATTACCTGATGCTACAATGGCAGAGTTGAGTCGTGGTGACAGAGACCCAAGGACCCACAAAACCGCAAATGTTTGCTATCTGGCTTTTTACAGGAAAACATTTGCTGACCCCTTACTTAATAACAAAGCCTATTTCTTACACATCTAACGGGTTAGTGCCAGTGTTCCTGGGGTCAGCAGGCAGCTTTCCTTCATGTGGGGACTTTAGGACCCAGTTCCTACCATCTTGTGTGGTGCCATCTCGCAGTACTGCAGAGCTTTCCATCACCAGCCAGTGGTGGTGGGGAGTGGGACACCCCATTTCTTAAAAACCCTGGCTCACATCCTGTTGGTAGGAGCTAGTCACATGGCCACACCCAGGTGCAAGGGGTGCTGGGAAATGTCATCCCTGGCTGGGAAACTGCTTCCCAGGGACTGCACCAACCATGTGAAGGGGTGTTTTGATAAATAAAGTTTTATTGGCACACAGCCACACCCACTGGTTTGCAAATTGTCCATGGCGACTCTCACACTACCATGCCAGGATTGAGTCATGTTGATAGAGATCAAAGGGTCCCCTGAAACCAGAAATATTTGCTCTCTGGCTCTTTACATTTATTGTGGACAGGTAGCCGCCTCCACCATGCCCTTCCCCACTGTGCTGAATTGCCTTGGATTTGAATCATTGCTCTGCTGCTTATTAATTTAATTAAACTCTCTGTGCCTCAGTTTCCTCATCTTTGAAACAGTTGTAGTAATGGTACCTGCCTCATAGAGTTGTGAGGGTTAAGTGACACCGTGTATGCCACATACAGTGCTCAGCACAGGACAGGCATGGGACAAACCATGACAAATGTCAGTTATCAGTGACTTGTTGAAAACCAGGAACCCCTCGGCAATTTCCCTTGCAGAGCACATTGTAGTAAGTTCCAAACCATCAGAGCTTCTCCTGTGGAGAAAGGGGGTATGGTCTTCCCGCAGAGCTTTGTCCACACCAAGGCAGAGAGAGTCCAGAGACAAGGGTGCCTCTCTGGAACGCCTCGGAGGAGGGAGGAGAGAGGGTTTGCTCCGTGGGGCAGCCATGATCTCCGGAGTAGGCAGTTACCGCGACGGCGCCCCCTGGTGGCGGGGTGAAGGCTTGTCTGAAAGGGAAGTGACAGCGGTCGCCCGCCAGCCACCTGGGGAACCCAGACCTCCATATCCATAGTGACATGTCAGCAAAGGCTCCTCCTGTCTCACTAGTTCTTTCCCTCCCCACCCCGAAGCCAAGGAACACCAAAAAATATTGCATTGATTCTCATTGCAGCACTGGGAGGTTCTAAGAGCAGGATTTCCTGTCCCATTTTGCAGATGGGCAAATGGAATCACTGTGAGACCCACCACCCTCACCCTGCAACCCACGATCAGCACCCAGGCCTCCCGTGTTGCTTTTGCCAATGTGGAGGCTCACTCTGAGACAGAGGGAGAAGAAAATTCCTGGGAGCATTGGGAAGGCTTTCATTATATTCTTACACTGGTACTTGGGAATTCCAGCCGAACTGCTAAACTTTGCCTGAGACCTTGAACAAGTCCTTTCTCTCTGGTTTCAGTTTTCTCATCTGTACTATGGGCCAATTTCTTCATACAGTCCATTATACCTTTAGGCTGTTGTCAGGGTGTGGGGGGAACTAGCAATCACTCATTCTCTTATTAGCAAGTACTCTTGAGAGCCTTTAGACTCTGGGTGCTGGGGGAACAGCAGGGAACAAAATGAGCAAAACTTTCTGCCTCCTTTGTGACTACAGTCTAGCAAGTAAAGTGTTAAAATTTCAGCTGGAGATCAGCACTATGAAGCTGTTGAGCTGGAAATGGTGAGAGAGAGAGCTAGAGGTGGTGGTTGGATGGGGTTTCAATTTTAAATAGAGCTGTCAGACAGTGCTTCACCCAAGAAGGGGGCATATGAGAATAGACGGGTCAAGCAGGAGAGGGAGCTGTCCCTCCGGGTACTGGAGGAAAAGCATTGCAAGAAAGGGAATAGCATGTGCAAAAGTCCAGAGGCTTCCACCACCTGCTGTGAAGAATCTGAAAGGACCTTCTTCCACAGATCCTCAGAGAAAAATAAGCACGGTTCTTCACATGCCTCTAATCGAGTGGATTTCCTGGGACCAGGATGAGATGTTTCTTGAGAGCTGTCATGGGCCATGTCTATGGGTGATATTCTTTCTTTGCCCTCTGCAGTGACTCCTAGTTTGAAGGTGCAGAGCAGAGGCTCTCCATGTTCTTCAGTTGCTAGAAAAAGAGAGTTAGAGGGGAGCCCTTATGCTTTTCTTGGATCAGAGGACAAAGTGATCTGAAGATTAAGGTTAATAAGTGCTTTTTATGACCAGAAAAACCCTTCTGACTTTGTCGGGTTGGAACATTGTATAGCCCACATTTAAGGTACAGAGAAAAAAAAAAATATGGAAAAGAAACTCACCAAATGTTGTTAATAACAGTAATAAACAGTAGCACTCACTTCCCTATCCATGCTGGACGGTGTGCCAAGCGTGTTCTTTCATTTTCCCACTATAACACTGCCAGGGAGATACTTTTTATTGCTTCCATTATACAGATGAGGAAACTGGGGCTCAGGAAAGTGAAGGACCAGTTAGTGACCAAACCTGGTCTGCGTTTGATCCCAGCTCTCAACCACCAAGCGGTACTGCCTCCTAGTGGTTGCCACTGGGTGGTGATGGTTCTGGAAAGGCTTCTCTGCATCCTTATGCTTTTGCACATTTTTTCTCAGTGAGCATAAAGAGCTTCTGGAACTGGGAAGAAAGTTGGACTGAGAACAGTGATGTGGAGCCAGCCTGTATTGTGTGAGTCAGAGAGAGGCTGCCTTGGACTTGACTCTGGGGCTCTGGCTGCCAGGAAGGCTTTGCCTGACTAGCTCAGGTCCCCTCCCTCCCTTTTGCCTTGGGAGGAAGCTTCCACTGCCTCTGGTACATAACGTCATTGCAATCCTGTCCAAAGCCCTGGTCTGGAAGTCCCCAGGGTCTGCAGCAAGATTTCCTGCAAGCAAGGCTGTGTCTCCACCTGTGAGCCTTTGCATCCCCCAGCATGCATCTCATCCACCTGGGTGGATGGCATTTGTCAATATCCTGCCCAATATGCCTAATATGCTGCTCTTGTGTCTTTATTTTCACTTGTGGACTCAAATTAGAAGATAATCTGGCCTCCTTATTTGAAGACATTCCGGAGGTCCTGCTGCTTTTCCTGTCTGGCAAGTGTAAGACATAATGCCTTGGTGCTAAACTCTGGAGCTCTGAGTTTCTTATAACCATGAAAGTTTTATGATTCAGCTGTATAGTTGATCATTTCCTTCCCTTGTAGCCCCTCCAATCTCCCTGCCACCTCTCTCAATTTCCTACTTCATCCTTCACCCCTCTTTCCTCCCACCTCTCTCCATCTCCCTTTTCTCTCTCCTCCTCTCCCTTTTTCTCTCTCTCTCACTTCTCTGATTCTTCCCTAGCCATGTCCTTCTCCCCCTTCTCCATTTCACTTGTTGCCTCTTTTCCATTCTCTCTTGGATTATTTTGTTGGAAGCTGTGTTTGAATGAAAAGCTCATTTCATTTCCTCAAAAAATGAACAACCAACCAACCAAATAGCTATTCTGTGTCCACAAGTGGCCTCCAATGCCACTCAGTGACTCTTACTTGCTATAAAATAATTGCTAAGCAGTGGGGAAGATATCGTGCCTACTTCTTTGCTGACTGAGTAGGGGGTGATGCTTGAAAGTGGGCCTTTCGGGTGTTGTTTAAGCATCTTGTCTTGATACCACTCTAAGTCCATGGCTTGAAAGGGATAGCAAAGTGAGAGCCTCTGAAAGCAAGGCCCACCACGGTATATTGTGTGATATCCGACAGGCAACCAGAGACAGTGAGGAGGCAGTGAGCGCACAGGTTAGCTGAAATGGAAACTCATCTTTGCTTAGAACTGTGAATGGCGTCTGTAGGGTCAGTTACTCTTGACAAGAGTCTGTAATGAGCACAGGCTCTAATGAACTGGCCGATTTGGAACACTGACCTTGTAGTCAGTGGGCTCCATGTGAGCTCTTGTCTGTCTTGGAGAGAGATGGGCAGCTATGATGGTCAAGAGCGTGTCTTTGGGTTTGAATTCTAGCTCTGCTGACAGAGCAACCTTATGACCTTGGACGGGTCACTGAAACCCCTGAGCCCCAGCCTGCTCCTTTGAACAATGGGCACAATGACAGCTCATATTAGGTGGACTCACGGCACGAGGTGCCAAGCGCCTGGCAGATAGAGCACGCGCAATAAGTATTTGGCATCAGCGTTTTCACTATTTTGGGGCATCGTTTTCTTTGTATGTAAAATGGCGGCAATGCCCATCTCTCAGGGCCAGGTTGGGGGTGCGCTGGGAGAGGTGAAAGCCTGTGGAAACGGGGTGGGGGGTGGGGATTGTTACCAGTGGTCAGCTGGAGGGATGATAATGCCCATTTTTATCAACATTTGCTGACAACTGTCATCTCCTAAGAGGTCATTGAAGGTTCTTTCTGATCTACTAATTCCTTCATACCCATTTCCTTTCATCAAAAGTTAATGAGGACTTGTCACTACCCAACATCAGTTGTACTGGTGGAAAACAGACTCCAGTTTGTGTTCAAAGCCTCGTACTTCCACTTACTGGTTTTAAGATTCGGGGCAGATTAATAAAGAAAGCCTGGCCTCATAAAGTCATAATCATAACATCTACTTCAAAGGGTGCTTGTGAAAACCAAACTTGAATGTACCTAGATACACACAGGCACAAATACCCTGGAGAATAGAAAACAGCAGATCTATTCTACTTGGCCTCTCCTGGTGTTTAGAGAGTCACTCACTGCCTTAGGGGTGATTTTTTCTGTATTTGGAAATACCTGGTTTTGTAGCTTTGGAATGCAAATGGAATTCTATAGTGGCTGGTGGTCATCATTGGTTTCCCATGTGGGATGAGGTTAGCCTGGAGAACTGGGTAGGAAGTGGGAAGCCACCGTCTTGATACTTCGTGGTGGCTGGTTCCTCATTAGTACGTCCCAGCTCTGTGCTTGGGAATGCTGGATGATCAGCGAGCGGCGTTTGAGTAAGAACGTTCAGTTCATATGATTTCCTTCCAGATTCCTGTATTATCCTGAAAACTGAGCAGTTTATCCCTGGTTAGGTAGTCCCATTGAACATAGTTATCCTATAGTATTCTCTAAGCATTGCCTCTGTTAGGCCAAATTTTAACTTCTTGAGAACCATGTCATTGTCATCAATTTTCTTCCAAAGTATTTGGCATAAAAGTGGAAAATAGTGGGTTCGTATTGAATACTTGTTCATTGATTGAGTGTGGTAGGAACGAACCTGTAGGAATATATATTTCTGGAAAAAAGGCTCTGAGGTATTAACGCATTCATTCAGTCAGTCACCAATACTTATTTATCATCCTTAAAGTGTCACCCACCGTGTTAAGTGTTCAGACCCGAGAGAAGATTAAGACCTATTGTCGGGAAGCTTTCAGTCCAGGGTGGGGGTTAAGGCAGGGAAAGAAAAATGATGGTGCAGAGTTGTTGTCTGCTCTTTTTCTTGGTGTATGAGAATGTGTAGGGATGTAGAGGAGAGTGAAAATAGTGTTTGTGCTGGGCTGCAAGGAGAAAGGAAACTTCTCCAGGTGGGGGAGGTAGGGAAAGGCATTGCAGACAGAGGGAAGGGTGTGTGTGGAGGCATCGAGGCGAGCGTGGAGAAGCAGCAAGGTGCTCTTGGGCTAGAATAGTACATGTGCATATTTATGTTTGTGCACGTGTGTGTACATAGGTGTGTGTATATGCATGAGTGTGCGTGTGTGGCATATATATGTACATGCGTATGGTTGTGTGTGTTGGAAGGTTACGCTCAAAAGGTGGGCTTGGGTCTTGTATACTCTACCATGGAACTTGCATTCGTTGGTTGAACAAGTGTTTATCAAGCACCTACTATTTGCTGGATGTAGTGGAGTTTTGCATGTGTTGCCTCATTTCTCTCAGGGCAGCCTCATGAGGTAGGTACTGTTATTACTCTTGTTTTGCAGATGAGGAAACTGGGGCTCAGAGAGGTTAGGTGACTTGCCCAGGGTAACACAGCCACAATGGTGTCCAGAACTAGGGGGTTGGGGGCAGGTGCATCCATATCGGCAGAGAAGCGAAGCTGATGGTGCAGAGTGTATTATCCCAAGGTCATGCAGAGTGTCCTGCCTGGGTCTTTGGCAGCTTGCTTGTCTGCTCCAGTCTCCCTAGCCCTCTTTCTCCTCCCTGACAGTGCCAACTTCTCTCCTACCTTGGGGCATGTGCATGTACTTTTTTTCAGCCTGTAATGCTCTCCCCCTAATTCCTGCTGTGGCTACCTGTTTCTCATCTTCCCAGGCCATTTCCTCAGAAGGGTCTTTCCTCACCTCCCACACGTCTTCCCTGTCAATTTGTGTCTCCTATTCCTCTCTGCTTCCCTCCTCGCATTTCTGCTGTTTGTAACAGCAGTATGCCCAGTGGCGACAAGCTTGCACTCTGGGGCAGATTGCTGGGGTGAGAATCCCTGTTTTGGGCCTCACTTCCCATTTCTAGAAAATGGGGAAAATCCTCCCTTAGAGGGTGCTGGGGATTCCCCGGGGGGCAGAGTGTGGCACACAACAGGTGCTCAATAGATGCTGCCACTCTGTGGATGAGTTTGTTACTGCGTTTTGGTCCATCTCCCTGTGTAGTTTCCTGGGGCTGCCATAAAAAATTACCCCCAACTGGTGGCTTCAACCGACAGAAATGTGTGCTCTCACAGTTCTGGGCGCCAGAGGTGGAAATCAGGGTGTCAGCAGGGCCGGGCTCTCCTGCAGGTTCTAGGGGAGGGTCTTTGTGTCATTTCCAGCCTTGGATGGCTCCTGGTGCTCCTTGGCTTGGGGTTGCACAATCTCGTTCTTTGCCTGCACCTTCACACAGCCTTCTCCTCCCCTCTCTGTCTTCTCCTCTTCTAAGGACACCTGCCATTGGATTGAGGGGTCACCTGGCTAATCCGGGATGATCTCAACTTGACCTTAATTACCTTTGCAAAGACCCTTTTCCTTTTCAAGATACCATTCACGGATACTGGGGGTTAGGGTGTGGACACGTCTTTTGTGGGGTGCCATTCACCCCATGAGACTCCAAGCTCCACGAGGGCAGGAGCCATCTCTTCTGTTCATGGGTGTTGTACCTCCAGCACCTGGCAAGTTGGCTGAAACACAGCAGGTGCTCAATACGTTTGCATTGAATGGATCCATGCTTTGATGGATATTCAGTCCATCAGCAGCTCTGATGGTTGCCTTGGAGCTGGGAAGGGACGGGTTCCTCAGAGGACCCTCTGGTGGTCATTCTCTCTCTCCCCACCCACCCACCCAGAGGCTGTTCTCCAGCAGCCAGGGATCAGCTCCTGTGGGGATTCTGGCAGCCACGTACCCCCGAAGGACCTCTCCCAGGGCCCAGCCCGCTGAACCGCAGCCGATTAGGGCGGCTTAGATGTTGATGAGTCTGAAGCTGCCTGGTAAGCTGTTTAGCACATGCTTGGAGGTGAGAGGGAGAGGCCCGGGGGAGCTGTGGCATCTGTCCATCTGTCGTCCTGCTGGGCTGTGGAAGGGCAGGGGCCGTGAACGAGTCGCAGCAGGGCCAGCTCGTGTCCAGACCGCAGCTGTGGCCGTCAGGGCTGGGGCTCACACAGGTGGGCTCCCCGAGGCACCTGGCAGGGGAGCAGCTGTGAAAATAAGGCGGAGGATTACTCTGCAGAAATAATTTGCTATTTACTGAGCACTTCGCAGGATCCAGGCTCTAGGCTCAGAGCTTTCTCTGTACTTCATTTTGTTTCATTTTTATGATGTCATGGATTCCACCGCAATTATGTTCCCTCATTTGGCAGCTGAGGACTAGAGCTCCTTGTTAGGTATCTCAATAGCGTATCACTCGGTAGCAGTGGAGTCACACGTTTGAATTCCTGGCTCCTGAGTTCATGTTCACCTTGGTTATTCAGAAACTCAATATGAAAACCTCTAACTTTACATTTATTGAGCATCTATTGTGTGCCCCATGCACTCTCTTTCCTCCTTGTATGGCAATCGTAAGATGGAGAACTTCAATTCTATACTTACTGGTCACCTTTGCTGTGCCAGGTCTTTTGCCAGAAATGACTCTTGGGCTTCTCAGACAAACAGTGCAGGGCAGCTCTGAGGATTCCCATTTTACAGGTCAAGAAACTGAGTCCAAAGAGCTTAAATGAGCAAATGTGTGCAGCGTGTGATGGGACAGAGCCTGGGGCTGGATAGAGGCTCACCCCTGACATCAAAACTGGTCCTTTTCCACTACACGGGGCTTCCTGAGTGACAGTGGGGAGATCTACGTTTATTATTATTATTATTACTAACCTTTCATCATCAAATATTTTTGTAAAATATAACAAAAATAATTGCTAGAAAAATATCTGTGGACATCGTGGCAATGCCAGCTTGCTATGAAAGTTCCTAAACACATGCTCTCGTGTCTGACCTTGTCACAGACCAGCAGCCACCCTGGGAATTGCCCACTCTCCACGCTGCCCCTCTGCTGCCTTGTCTTTTTCTTTCCCAGTTGTTCCCAACCCTGAATGCCCAGCAGCATCACCTGAGAGCATTCTGGTTTAACAGCTCTGGCCCGGGCATCGGTACTTCTTAGCAGTACCCTATGTGGTGCTAAAAAGGATTGAGCTGGTCTTTGGGTGCTTATGTCCATCATTTCACTTGAAATGTGAAATGTCCTTTAAGGGCGGCTGGCAGGGCTTAGTCCCATTTCTTACAGGTGGGGATGCTGTTGTGGAGCCAGATCCAGTAGCTATGGCCTTAAGTCCTTCTACTCTTCCTGGCGCCCGGAGAAAGCCCCCTATTCCTATTCCTATAGGCCCTGGGAAGCCCCTCCTCTGCTCCTGTAGAGACCCGATTCAGTGGGTGTCCCCAGGGGCTCCCAAGACCCCAGGCCTGATGATGAAAGAGGGAGAAGAATGAGGAAGTCCCTGGAGTTGGAGCTACATCTGAATTGTAAGGGAATTTTGCAGGCCTCCTCAGGGACTTGCAGGGGAGCAGGGTTTGGACCAGCCAGCCCAAGACCCCTTCAGACTGGAGGGTTTTGAGATGCCGCATTACTGAGCATGTCGGCCTGGGTGGTGGGAGCTCACTCTTCTCGTCTTTCCTCCTGATTGATGAAGTGTCTCCACGATAGAGCAGCAGGCAGTGAGCTGTGTTCCTCCTAGATTGAACCCCATTTGCCCAAAAGTAGAGTCCATTAAAGAGTTTCCTTCAAAGTCTGGGACTAAATGTTCTGAACCAGCCATCCATGGGGGAGAAAGAATAGTTTTTTCGTTTCGGAGCGTGAGCACAGAGCTACAGAGAGCTTTCATTTCTTCAGGGTAACTTCTAACTGGGCCTGGAAGTCCATGGCGGGTGAATCCTGGAGCCTCTCCTCCTGACTCTGGTGGTTCTGAGTCCTACCTGGGCTGGGCTCTCAGAAGAAAGCATTTTCCAAGCAGATGAGTAGGAAAAAGAGGACTCGGGCAAGCGGCTAAGGTGGTTCAATCTACTTGAGAGCAAACTGTTTCCTTGCCTTGGGTAGATACATTGTTTATGTACAAATAATGCTGCTAGTTAGAAATGCATTTTATCTTGACATTAAAGTGGGTCTACAGATTTCTGCTTAGAAATGCTATTTTAGCTTTTCTTTTTGAAATGCCTTGCAGATTTCCCCACTACCTGACTACCATCTTCATGGCAATAACTGTAATTTATTGTGCTCCTGCCAGGTGCTGGGCTGTGTGATGAATGCTTTGCATGCATGATCTAATTCGAATCCCTACAACCTGATGATGATGATGATGATGATGATGATGATGACATTGTGGAATTGTAATAAACAATTCTTACATTTAGTACTTGTTAAATGCCAGGTAGTTTGCTAAATGCCTGCTTTACCTGCATTATCTCATATATTCTCATACCTGCAGCAAGGGAAGGGACTATCATTGTCCCCATCTTACTCATGAGGGGTCAGGCATGGGGTAATTTTGATGGGGCGACTGAGGCACAGAGGGATCCAACAATTGGCCCAAGGTCACAGCTGAAACTGGATCCGGGTCTTTCTTGGAGAGCGCCACTTCCTTGCACTTATTGGAGAATGGATGAGCCTCACTGTGTTGGTCCTTGTTAAAACCATGTTTCCCCCTAAAAAAGAATTCTTTTTCCTTGGGTTTGAGGGGACTTGGGAGCCAAAGTGGGGTCTGAGTGGCTGGTATGGTCCACGGTCTCTGACTCCAGGCCACAGACAGAGCAGGTTGGAGCTGTCACCCAGAGCGTGTATTCGTTTATAACAATCAGGGTTTCCAAGGTGTCTGCGATTCCAAATCTGGGACCTGGAACGTCAGAGCAGTCTGGAATTGGGGGCAACTTTCTTTCCTGATCCTCTTCATGGTGCTAGCAGTGGCGGGGTGTGGGGTGAAGGGCAGGGGTGCGCACACCAAGCTGAATGCCATGTCGCCAGGACAGTCCCCTTTCTGTCCAGTGCTCCTCTTGGGCGGCCTCGGCTCTGGCTGTACCAGAGGTCCCCACTGTTGGACCAGTTCTCCCTGCCAGCTGCCCTCCTGCTTCCCCACCTCCCTGCCTGTGCAAGTGTCTCAGTGCAAACAGCCTTCAGTAACCCCCGGTCTCCCCACTTGTCTTCATGCAGGTCTGGCTAAATGGTGGAGCTGAGCCCTAGACCAGGCCACCTCAGAGCTCGGCTGCAGGTCACCCCAGCACTTTGTGTCCCTGGCAGGAATGTGGAAGGCAAGGAAACTGCTGACCCCAGGGTGTGCCTGGTGGTGCTGCCACGGGATCCCCCTCTCTTCCAGCTCTTTCTGGAAAATGCCAGCCTCCCCATCTCTTGCTCTGATCAGAATCCTTATGACAGCCACTGTTGTTTCGTTGAACGGGCGCCTTATTGTGTATGGTTTTATGGTTTTGTATTTGAAGTGGTGCATAGCTTTGTCTCCCAGGCTAGACTGGATGTTTTCTGATCAAGCCTTGTTTTCATAATTCATCTCTTTAAAAATAGCCTTCTTACTCTTTGTCCTAGTTACAAAAGTAACGTCCGCTTGTGGTGTAAAAATTTAAAAGAAACATTTCAGGGCCAGGCCTAGGGTGAGGTGAGTGAGGCACTCGTCTTGGGTACAAAATTTAAGGGGGGTGCCAAAAAATTCAGGAGTTGAGATAAATATAATTTGAATGCAATATTGTGAGGAATCAAAATTAATGCAAAAAAAGCACCAAAAAAACCCCAGGATGAACCAAAATACCAACTTTTAAAATAAAGTAAGGACCTGACAGAATCGGGTGGGGAGAGTGAGGCAGTGTCGTGCACGTGCAGGGGTGGATCCTGTCTTTCTTTTGAATATTCTTAGGGTTTTCCATCATTGTGTCCCAGGCTCTTCTGTGTCTGTTTATTTTTTAATTTTTTTTTAATTTTTTGACCTATGGCATCATGGTTAGAGTTAAAAGAAGATATCCTTGCATTTCTATTTTTTTAAATATCTACTTATTTAATTTTACAAACAGTTCCCCTTCCCCTCTTCCCCTGTCCCTCCTGGTAACCTCTGATCTGCTTTCTCTGTTTGTGAAGTTGCTATTTCTATTCGTCTCTTAGAAGCGACATCATCCCGTGTTTGTCCTTACGTGCCTGGCTGATTTCACTCGGCGTAATGTTTTCCAAGTTCTTCCAGGTTGTAGCACGTGTTCGGTTTGCTAAAGCTGCCGAAATGCAATATACCAGAAATGGGTTGGCTTATACAATGGGGGTTTATTAGTTCACAAATTTACAGCTGTAAGGCCATGAAAATATCTCAGTTAAGGCATCAACAGGACGATACCTTCTCTGAAGAAAGGCCAGTGGCATCTGGGGTTCCTGTGTCACATGGGAAGGCACATGGCCAGAGTCTGCTGGTCCTCTCCCAGGTTTAGCTTCTGGTTTCTGTGGCTTTCTCCAAAATGTCTCCAGGCTTCTTTCTTAGCTCCCCCCAGGAGCAAACTCTGGATTACATATCTTAGCTTCTCTGAGCGTCTCCAAAATGTCTCTGCCTTTTATCCTCTCATAGAGGACTCCAGCAAGTAGAGTAAGACTCACCTGGAATGGGTGGGGTCACATCTCCATGGAAACAACCTAATCAAAAGGTCCTGTCCACAATAAGTCTGCTCCACAAGATTGGATTAAAAGAACATAGTCTTTTCTGAGGTACATACTAGATTCAAACCAGCACACAGCATGTCTCGGAACTTCCTCCTTTCTTATGAGTAAATATCATGCCACTGTGCTTAGGTACCACATTTTGTTCAGCCATTCATTTGTTGACAGACATTTGGGCTGGTTGCTCCTCTTGAGTATTGTGAATAATGCTGCTATAAACATTGTGTACAAGTATCTGTTTGTGACCCTGTTTTCACTCTTTTTGGGTATATACCTAGAAGTAAGATTGTCAGGTTGTATGGTAATTCTGTGTTACCTTTCTGAGTAACCTATGTCTTTGATATATAGAATCCTCACAATTCGTAATTTAGGAACTGTTACTGTTCACATTTCTCAGAGCAGTTGAGACCCCCAGAGAGTACAACTTGCCACTAACACAGCTAGAAGGGAGCAGAACCAGGATGTTAGCCAAGACTGGCTCTGGAAGCTCTTGGGTTACTATTGCCTGTGTTGAAAGAATTTCCCATCATGCCTCTGTCATCACCTCCTCCAGGCAGCCTTCCTGATCTCCCAGTCTCATCAGGTACCTTCTGATGACGTCTATTCTAGCACTTACCATAGCAGGCAGTGGTTTTCTGTTTGCTTGTCTGTCTTTCTTTCTCATGAGGTCTCTTAAAAAGGGCAGTCTCTTCGTCTTCCTTGGTTGTCTTGAAGTCACAGGTGAGAGATTTATAGTCCACTCACTTGAACGTGCTCACCTGCTTCTGGTAGGCTCTGGATGTTCCTTCATTTGCCACAATAGAAAGTGCTCTTTGGAGAGCAGGAAGAGGTCCCTGGGCGTCGTAGCCTCTTAGTTGGTAAACACAACCTTTCTTTGGATTCAGGCTCATCCATCATTGCCCATTAAGCGACATTGGCCTGGGGCTAATTTTCGGAGTGACTGGTGACTGATGATGTTTGAAGATTCAGCAGAGGAGATGTGGGAGGCTCGTCTGCTGTGCCAGCTCTGTCCTGCTGCCCCACGTGCATTCCGGTGGGGGAGCAGTGGTGCGTCAGTGCCCACTCATGGGACTCAAAGCCAGGAGCCCAGAGAGGAAGTCACACTTGCGTGAGGCTGCGTCGCCCCGATGTGGAAGCAAAGGGGAAGAGAAAGTGCTGGAAAACCCCAACTAATCTAAAGTTCTGTTCTCCCAGTTGTTATCCGCTCATCCCATAGATCTCCATTGTGCACCCATGAGGTGTGGGATGTTGCTGAACCCTGGGGAATCAATAGTGACCAAGAGGGGAAGGGCTCCCTGCCTGCCTAGAGCTCATCATTTAGCAGCATCTACACTGTCCTCTAAAATGGGTTCATGATTGGTGAGTAGCTGCAGCCCCCTGGAAAAAATGGATGCAGTGCATCACTGGGGCTTCAGCCATTCTTTCCTTTCCCATGGCATGTTTGGAGATCTGGGTGATGCAGCGGTGCTCTGTCCTGTTTAAGCAGTGTGCTGAGAGCTGCGTGGGGTGACAGCGGGAGCTCTCAGTAATCCTGAGACACTCACAGTCTAGTTGGGAAACCAAACAACTCTCAGATATCACCTCTTCCAAGGTGTCTTTCCTGACCCGCCCCCTGTCCCCCAACCACCATTGCAGGTTGAGTGGAGGGCTGTGTCCTCGCCTCTCCCGGGACTCCCCTCACCCAGGGCCCACCTGCCGTGTTGTTTAGTGCTGGCTGCTTGGGGGTTCGTTTCCCATGCCTACTGTGAGCTCCCTCTGAGCAGGGACAAAGCCATTTCACCCCTGTCGCCTGCATTTACCAGTGCTTGGTGGATAGTACTTGCTCAGAAAGTGTTTGTGGAAGGAATGCAATGAGTAGATGATTGAGCAGGTGGAGAGACTTAGGGCAAGCTCTTCCTGCAAAGTTAAATGCATGCAAATTAATCTTATGCATACACAAAGGCAAAGTGATTTTCCCAATGGAAGTGTACTCAGAAATTTGAAGTGCTTTCAGAATCAGCAAGATGTCTTATTCATTCATGGGCTTTTTTTTTTTTTTTTTTTTTTTTTTAAACTTTGCTTCAATGAGCTAGTCTTGTTACTGATGTGAAGAAAGTCATCTGGGAGCAGTCTCTGGTGATGTGCCATGGATCTCTGTATTATTTTATAAATGTTGTGGCTCTTTGAAGTCTCTTGCTCTCCATCTTTCCTCCTACCCTGGGTCTGCCCGGTTATTTCTCATTTGGGTTATTACGTCAACTTCCTAAATGCTCTCCTACCTTCTATACATCCATTCTCCTATGGACATTAAAATGCTTTTTCTGAAATGCAGACCCGATCATGGCATGCCCCTGTCAATGATCTGTTACAGGTGGATCACGTCCATGTTATGTAACCTGGTGCCTAAGCCCCTCTATCCATAACTTCCAGGCACATATCTGTTCACTCTCATCTGTGTTTCAACCAGCTGGAATACCTGTCCCTCCTTTAGATAACTTCTGTGACTTTATAGTCCTGTTCCCTTTGTCTGGAACACCTGTCCCCTCTTCAGCTGGTTAACTCTTGCTCACTTTTAGGTGTAGCACTCAATACTCTGTTTCATAATCATCTATTTATGCCTCTGCCTCTCCTACTGGACTCAGAGTGTTTTAAAGGCAGCAGTCTTGCTTTATTCTTCTGTTTCCTTCAGCCACCTGCTGGGCTTGGCCCATGGTGGCCACTCACTGCCTGTTTGAAGAATGAAGACCCAAGGTTTACTTAAAACTCTTGTAAATGACAACACCAGGAGGGAAAAGACATATAATGGCTAATAAAATCAAGCTTCCAATATGGGTTGGTGGACTAGAATGTGGAATCAAAGTGGTTAGGATGTTGTTTAAGAGACATAAGTATTGGCATCTTGCATTTAGGTTACAGAATTTATTCTGCACTTATGTGCTTGGAAAAGTGATAGCATCCAGCCATCTGTGTGAAAATGGACATTAATAGGTGGAAAGCACCCTTTATGCTAATAAAATAATAATGCAGAATAGTGAGGAGTTAATGCTGCCCTGAACTGTGCTGAGAAGCCTGGAAGACCCTCCCCCGCATGCATCCACACACACACTCACTCGCCCACCCACCCACCCATTTTTTTACTGGGCTAAGCACTAGGGGTCCAGTGAGGAATAAACATAAACTTTGGTCCTGCTCCTGTAGACCTTACAATCTAGTGGGGGCCACAGACATCAAATTACTAGACATAATGACCATGCATAATTACAGGCAGCGGGAAGTACTCTAGAGGGAAAGGGCATTTAACAGAGGAGCTGACCAAGACTTGCAACTGGTCAGAGGGGCCTTCCTGGAGGAAGCAGTGCTTGAGAGAGATGTAACATAATCAGTTCAGTTCAACAGCTCTGTTCTGTACAGGATTAAATCTTCGGAGCTTGAAGATTTCCAGGAAGAGAAAGGAGGCTGAGGGGGGAGAGCTGAGTTAGACCATTTTGACCATTTAAAGCAATTTTCTGTTTCCAAGAGAAAATCTCTTTACCTAGGAAAAAGAAGACTTTAAAGCAAGGTTTATACCATCTGAATTTGAAAAGATACAGCACCTAGGAGCCATGTGTCACTGTCCTTGGTGCTGACAGACCCTCCCAGGGGGGTAATGGTTGGCGCCAGTCACCACGATTTTAGGAAGGTCAGAGAGGAGCCAAAACGTGAACAGAGAGGAGAACAATTAGTCCAGGAAGAGTCATAAAAAGAACTTCAGAGGGTAGGTGAGAGCCTTCTTCAAACATCAGAAGGACTGTCCTGTGTTGGAGAGATGAGAGGGGAGCACAGGGGCCAGCGGGTGAGGACTGCAGGGGAGAGAGGCTTTAGCTCCATTTCAGTGTACACTCTTTCAAGACAAGAGCTCGCGGTGTTGGGATGATGCCTGCAAAAGCAGTGGGTGCCCATCGGGTGACATGTTTAAGTAGAAACCGGACGGCCATCCTCCAGAACAGAGTCAGGGAAATGCTTTCGGGGGGTAACGCAGAGGTTGAAAGGCAGCCTGTGGGCTGAATCCAGCCCTCGGATATGCTCTGACCCTCAGAACATAAAAATCAAATGAGTTTTTACAAAAATATCTGGATTTGGGTTTCTTCAGGATTCCAGAACTGCCACTATTTTCTGTGGCTGCTATGTGTTGGTATGCATTTCCTGTTGGCTGCTGTCATAAATTACCAAAGTTTTGGTGGCTTAAAACAATGCAAATTCATTATATTGTGGCTCTGGAATTCAGAAATCTGAAATGGATTTCACTGGGCTAAAATCAAGTTGTTGACAGGGCTGCTTTCTTTCTGGAGACTCATTTTCTTGCCTTTTCCAGTTTCTGGAGGCTGCCTGCCTTCCTTGGCTCCTGGCCCCTTCCTCTGTCTTCAAAGCCGGCAGCATAGTGTCTTCCAATCTTTCTGACCACTTCCATCATCATAGCTACTTCTCTCACTCTTTTAAGGATGCTTTTCAGTCCATTGGGCACATCCACTTAATCCAAGCCAATGTCTCCGTCTCAAGATCCTCAATCACACCTGCAAAGTCCCTTTTGCCACATAAGGTAACATATTCACAAGTTCCAGGGATTGGATGTGGACATATTTGGGGGGCCTTATCTGCCTCCCACACATGGTCACCCTTTTAGATTCCACTGAGCTGGCTTTACATGTCTCCTTTTTTCACCTGTCTACTGTAGACATGTGCATTTGTGATCCCAGAGTTGGAGGGCTGAGTTAGATGACTACCTCTGAAGAATCTATAGCTAGAAGTGAGATTTAGCATTAAAAAAAAAAGCCTTCTCTCTTGGGGCACTGGAGGTAAGGGGTAAAATGGATGAGGGGAAGTTTCAGAGTTGTTTAGAGGTGTTGGCTTTACTGCTTGCAAGATGTAACATAATCAGTTCAGTTCAACAGCTATTGAGCATGGGCTCTGTTCTGTACAGGATTAAAATATATATAAGACAGGGCATATAAGGCAGCAGAAACTTCTGCTGAGGAAACATTTCCGAATGCAAGTGAGCAAAAACGAGGCAATTATAAAAATGTCCTGGAGAATGCTGTAACTTATTTAAACAGCCTGACTCACTTACAGATGTCCCTGTTTAAACCTGGATTCTAACAAATTAGTTGCGTCACACCATGTAGCTGACTACAGTCCACTGGGATTGAGGCCGTTTTAGCTATGATATTGTCTCCGGCCTTCTGGAGGTTGTTTGGTCTGGCTGCAGAGATACGCGTTACAGGTGTGAAACTAAGAGCCATATGGCCTCGTATGGGATTGAGTACTTACCTGGGTGGCACAGACAGGTGCTAAGGGGTTTGGGGAGGCATCGCGGTGGACCAGGCCTAAAGGGTACTTGATGAATATCACCCCTCCACAAAGCAGGTAGCCACTTTCTGGTTCTGCACTGGGGCATCAGGCAGAAGTAACCAACTCCAGATAACTTAGACTGAAAAATAATTCATTTACAGGTTTAAAGGATGCCCTGAAAATGGAAGCTTCTGCAAGAACATACAGGAGGGCCTCTCTGGGGTCTTAAGGCGCAGAATCTGATGGGCACTTACTTGGCACATAGTGGTCAGGGTGAATCAGCTCGGACCTGTGACGTCCCCCTTGAGTTGTGACTTTCTGGGCAGTGAGTCTGATGGGTTGAGCCGGGGTCGTGGCCTTGGAAGGGCAGATACCTTGATTGATGGCCCTACCAAGACTGCATGTGACTGGAGAGGTGATTCCCAAAAGGAAACAGGGCGCTATTCCAGTGGAAGAAGGGTTGGATACTGATGTTGGCTGTACCTTTCATTTGAATTGATTCTTTGAGTTGAGGCCCAGGACAATCCACAGTTCCCCTAGCATCTTCCTACATCCTTAAGGTGAGAGGTGATGTGGAGCTGTGGAGAGAGCTGCTCATGAGCTGATTGAATTTGAGCTTGGCAAGTCCATTTCCCTTTCCTCCTCTGTAAATCAAGGGCGGCAACCTAGACGATCTCTAAGTTCTCTCTCACCTCCAAATCTAGAATTCTCTCTAGCATAAGCACCAGGGATGATAATCATGGTATTTAAAAAGTCGGATTTAACATCCCCCTGCAATCAATAATAAGAGCCATCTTCAGAATAAAGGCACAAATATTTCCGTATAACTGAAAATTGACACGTGTCAGAAAAAGGGGAGAGGCGGGAGATTATCTCCCCAGTTGATTGTGAGGTGACTGATGCTAAGGATGAGTGTGGCATTGATGGCTGGAAGCATTGGGAATGACCACCACGATTTTGGATATCAAGGAAGCAAATGCCTCACTGACGACCCAGCAAACTCGTACACGTTAGCATGTGGGGGCTGCCATATTGCACAACTCCTGATGGCTGGTGAGATAGGGGGACATGCTCACAGAATACAGTATGAATGCTGCCCCCTGGGGTTGTGCAAGAGGCATCCCTGAGCAGGAGACCAGCACAGTGTCATAAATGTAAGTTATCCCTAGACTCAAGGTAAGAACCTTCATTCTTTGAGCAGGTGCCTGGGTTTCGTGGTTTGCCCTTTCTGAAGGCTCCACAGCCTCTTCGCTGAGCTGAGTCCTTGACATCCCTTGTTAATGGTGCGTATCCGTGATAATTACAGAGCAATAATAATGGTCGAAAGCATTAATGGAGAACCTGCTAAGTGCTGGGAGCTGCGTTAAACACTTATATGTCATCTTATTTAATTTTGCAATAATTTTCAGGCTAGGCAGTATTATTATATTTGCAGGACTCCAAATACACTTTCTTCTCTGGAACCAGTTCCTATACTGAAAGCTCTAGAGGAGTCAGAAAAATAAGAATGTGGACATTTGTCTAGGTGGAGACTATTCTTTTTTTTTTAGTGCAATGTTATTGTGATATATTCACATACCATACACTCATCCAAAGTGTACAGTTGTTCACAATCAATTTTTGAACACTTTCATTACTCCAAAAAAAAAATAAAAGTAAGAATAAAAATAAAGGTAAAAAAAAATACTCAAAACATCCATACCCCTCCTCCCCACTGTGTTTCATTTACTTTTTGTCCCAATTTTTCTATTCATCTGTCCATACACTGGATAAAGGGAGTATGAGCCACAGGTTTTCACAATCACATGCACACACTATATAAGCTATATAGTGATATGATTGTCTTCAAGAATCAAGGCTACTGGGTTGCATTTCAACAGTTTCAGGTGTTTTCTTCTAGAATAGCTAATAACTAAAACTAAAAGGGGTATCTATATAATGCATAAGAATAACCTCCAGAATGACCTCTTGACTCCATTTGAAATTTCTCAGTCACTGACTTTATTTTGTTTCATTTCTCTTCCCCCTTTTGGTCCAGAAGGCTTTTCTCAATCCTCCGATACTGAATCCAGGCTCATCCCCGAAAATCATGTCCCACGTTGGCAGGGAGATTTATACCCCTGGGAGTCTTGTCCCAGTAGAGGGGAAGGCACCAAGTCTTCCTGCCGAGTTGGCTTAGAGAGAGAGGCCACATCTGAGCAATGAAAGAGGTTCCCTGGGGGTGACTCTTACGTGCAATTATAAGTAGGCTTAGCCTCTCTTTTGCCATAACGAGCTTCATAAGGGCAAGCCCCAAGATCGAGGGCTCGACCAACTAAACTGGTAGTCTCCAGTGCTTGCGAGAATATCAGGAATTCCCCAGGTGGGGAAGTTTAATTTTTCCACATTTTTCCCCAGTCCCTCAAGGGGGCTTTGCAAATATTTTTTTATTCTCTGCCCAAAGTACTCTGGGATGGCTTCGTGCTAACCTGTGCAAACCAACCAGAGCTCATTCCCTTTTCAAGTTTCCATGTAATTATGGTGTTTGAGTAAACTGACCATACAGTTAAATTATATAGTTTGCTACAGAAAATACAGATTTTTTGCACCAAAGAAGCATCTTTTTCTTTGGTCTAACATAGAAGTTGAAGCTTTAAAACACAGTCAATATCATCATTTACCATTCAGTCTGATTTACCTTAGTCCTAACAAGTCCATTTGGTTCATATCTCTAATTGATCTCTTTTTTCAGCTTTTTTAACATTTGCTATATGGGATAGTGCTGACATTCATAGCTGCTGAACTCTAGCTTTGAGTCTCAGTTGTCACACAGATACCTGAAGTTCCAGGGACTGACCAGGTTATATACAAAGAGCTCAGTATCTCAGAATTTAGAGAGAACCATTTTACAACTCGTGAATGGATGTGACTGCTGTAAGAACTTAGAATCTAGGAACTTTTTACAATAAGCCTTCCTAGTGGGGACTATTCTTGCATGAGCAGACAGAGTGAAATGGACAGCTAGATAATTAATCATAATAAAACAGTGACACTGACCAGGCAGGGCTTGTTATTGTCTGCATTTTGCAGACTGGAGAATGGTGGCTCAGTGAAGCTCATTACTGGGCCCAAAGGCTCGACCCTAGGAAGGGAAGTGTAGAGCAGGGATTCGAACCAAGAATAGACTGACTTCAAAGCTTGTGCTAGTCTCAGGAGGCCTTGCTGCCCACATGCAGAGCAGAGGGGACTATGAATTGGTTTGGCCCAAGACAAGTGTTGTCTCAGTGCCAGGCCAGCATCTCAGGTCCGGTCTCTGTGTGTGTCTGCCTGTTGTCCACCTGTTTCGGCCTCCTGCTGGTCTGTCCCATGTTACCTCTTCCCACTGGGTCTGCCTCTGGCCTTGTGACTTCCTGCAAGAAAGTTCAGGTTAGCCTTGTTTTGTCCATTTGAGCGGAGCACTGAGAACATTGGGGTGACAATGGGCAGTTGTGTTTTGCAATCTGTGCTTGTATCAGTGACTCCAAGAAAGACCCACAGAGATCATCCCTGGCAGGTGAACCCTGAGCCTGCCCAGGTCCCTTCCCCCATTATCGCTGTCCTCTCCTGATCTGTGCCTAGGGTTTATGCTGTCCTTGAGGATTGAGTTACATCACAAATAAAAGGGCACTGATGATTTTGCATTGGGCATGCCCTTCTGATGGTGTGTCTTTGTCACCTGCCTGCTTTTGCATTTTAAAAATGTCCACCTCCTCTTAGCTCTTAATCCCTGCTCCATCCTTATCTACCTTCTGCCTCTGTCTGCGTGCTAACTCTATTATGATTATATATTTTAAAATATTTATTTGTTTTGAATATGCAGTTCACACTTGTGATGAAAAAAAGTTAATCATCTGACCATGTGTACAGCAAGCATTTCTCCTTCCTGATCTCCCTTCCTGGCAGAACTGCTGTCTCTATTTCTTATCCATAGTTTTGTCACTGTGTCTAGCAGGTTAAACCTTATGCAGTCACCTTGTTTAGAGGTCAGACTGGTTACCTATCTGTGATCACAATTTCACCTGGGTCATCCAAATCCAAGCATAAATGTTGGACCTATGTATCTTATTGCCACCCAATAGATTGCATATTTTCAGGTATGTTTTCCATCCCCCATCCACCCCCACCAGAATTGTAAATGCCATGGAGCTAGGCCATTTTGGTTTATGATTCACTGCTTTATCCTCAGCTCCAGGCGTTAGAAAAGGCTCTCAAAAGATACATGAATGTATCACTCTCTTTCCACAAATGGTGGCCAACCTTGGATACCGTTCTGCAGCCTGCCTTCCTCACTTAGCACCATGTTTTACAAACCGTTCTTTGTCAGTAAGTAGAAATGTGCTTGGTGTTCTAATCAGCTGCATGGTAAACCAAGGGGGGGATGTACCCCAACTGATGTCACCAGCATCCTAATTGGTGTGACCAATACCCTTCGATGGCCATCTTGGTTTGTCCCAAGTTTTTTTCCATTATAAACAAAGATGCAATTAAGAGATGTGCAGACCTCTTTGTCCACAAGTGTGAGAACCCATAGGACACTTTTCTGCAAGTGGAACAGCTGGGTCTGTGGTTTGCGCCTTGTTGTTTTGCATAGATATTGCCTAATTGTTTTGTGGCATTCCCTTGTAGGAATCACAGTGCCCATGGGTGGGGTATCTGGTCTCTTGGTTGTTACTGTTGGAAAATAACTCACCCGCTTCTTGATCTCGGCAGAGCCACAGTGGGATTGGGGTGGGGGTGACTGCACGCTGCTCAGGCTTCTTGAAGTTTGTCTTGCTGCTCTCTGTGGTCACCCACTGCCCATGCTTTGCATGCTAACCTGTTACATTTGTCTTAGAAGATGGATTTCTCAGCATGATACAAGCAAATTAGTTTTGCTTTTGGAAGCCACCATACGATGCTCATTGGGGCACAGCTACTGCCTGGGCATGAGACAGCAAAACAAGGGGTGGAGGGAGGGTGCGGCACGGCCATAAAATCACTCTCTCTCTTAGGATCTGGAGCTGTCAGGGCGTGAGAGAGCAGTTTTCCTCCATTAACTTCAGCCCCTTCTCCTCTCCGTGGAATTACTGCTCTCCCCCACAACATGTTCTCGTTTAGCTCACTTTCCTTGAGTGCCTAATGAACTCCAGCCACTTTCTGCACTCTAATTTAATGGCCTTAAGAGTCCTGTGAAGCAGGTTCTATGCGAACCTGGTAGACGATGTAACTGAGGCTCAGAGTGACAGAATGAATTGCCAGAGTAAGCTTTTTAAAAATGTAAATAAGAAAAAGTCAACTCCTTCTGAAGACCTGCTGATTTAAAGCCTTCCTCTCCGCCCCCCCCCCCAGTGGTCCTTTTTTCTGTCATTTAAGCCCACCTCAGGGTCTTTGCAATTTTACTTTCTTCTGCCTAGAACATTTCCTCTGCCCTAAATTTCACATGGTTGGTTCCTTCCAGTCACAGTTCAAATGTCACCTCCTTAGGGACCACAACGCTTCCTTGACCACACCCTTCCCCATCATATTCTGTCCTCGTTCTATTTTATCCCATGTACAACTCATCTCGCTATCTCAAAAATTGTTTTAGCTGTTCTATTTGTTGAAGTGGATTTTGAGGTCGCTTTTTTGAAAACTTACTTGCATGGATGCTCATTTGATTGAGGTGGTTCAATTCAGGTCTTGACTGAAGGCCAGGAGGCAAAGTAGATGAACTCTCTGGCTGCAGTTAGGAGGGTTTCCTTAAGGGCATTTTGCAGTTGGGACCATTTTACTTAGATTGACCCCTGAGGCCAGTCACTTTGCATTTGAGAGGCTTGTTTCTCTCTTGAAGAAGTGGGTTATTATTACAAAAAATATAGCCCTACTTGTATCTTCACTGAAGGGAAAACAATCACTGGTCAGTGCTGACCAAAGCCGTAAGATGAGGTTGAAAGCTATCCTTTTAAGAATCTATGGTTTCAGAAGTAATTTATTCACACAGTCATGTATGGGTATGTGATTGCTCTAGAAATAAATAATTTCAGCACAGATATGACTGTGTCATCCCATTGGGTGAAACCTTCAGTAGTTCCCTTTTGCTCTCAGGTTTGAAAGTCAAAAGTACTGAATGAAACTTGCAATGCACGTTGCAAAGTGGCAGGCACGGGTTGAGTCTGGCGCACTGATGAGTTTGTTTGGGTCTGTGTGGTGCTTTAAACTGCTTTGAATTAATTTCCAACATTTAAAAATTGAGAGATACTACATGAAATTTTGGATTTTTGACTTCTCTTGGAAATTTAGAAGCTCTGGCGATACTGACTTTTGAAATGGCCATCAATCAGAACAGAGAGGTGAGTAGCGGCTTCTTTCCCCGGTTAGGGCCTGCACCCTCCAATTTGCTACCTTACCTACCTGGCCACTTCACTAACTTGTGTCATCTGCCTGGTCCTTGTGAATATTTGATTGAGTGACTGTCACTGTGACATTTTTCATCCATTTTCCTTCAGATTGGGAGACAGCAGGGAATGTGAGTGATAATAGAAGATATATCCATAAGTGTTAATCTGTGTACTTTCCCAACTTTACCATTACAAATAGCAGATATCTGAGAGAGAAGGCAAAGAATCAACATTTAAGATGACAATGGCTAGACTATAAGTAGCTTTGAATATCTAAAACTCCCCCCTGCCATTTTGTACTCCAGTACTTATTTAAAACAAGTACAGGTAAGGAAAACATTTCTTGAAATGATTACTTTAAGCGATGCATATTGCTGGCCTTAAAATTTTTCCCAGAGGATTGTTTTATTTGATTAATAACCTACATTCCTGCCTGTACTCCTTCTGGTCCAGTCTCAGGATGGTGTTAAATTCTGACAAATACAGGTAACAGTTTTAAAAAGACATTTCTTTTTAAATGTGCCTTTTTAACCATGTTAATGAGGATCTAATTTCTAATGCACTTCCAGTAACAATCCTTAAAATCCTTTCCTCCACTTCTATTCTCCCTTTCCCCCTGTGGTCAGCTGAATAATGGCCTCCTCCAATGTCCACGTCCTAATCCCCAACCCTATGAATATGTTAAACTTGGCAAAAGGGACTTTGCAGAAGTGACTAAATTAAGGATCTTTAGTTTGGGGTGCTCACCCAGATGGGTTCAATGATGTAATCCCAAGTTTCTGTATATAGCAGAGGCGGAGGGAGATACTACAGGAGAAGAAGAATGCAACGTGACAGCTGAAACAGGGTGCTATGCTTCTTGCTTTCAAAATGGAGGAATGGACTATTAGCTCAGGAATGCAAAGAATGCAGCTCCAGAACTACAAAGGGCAAGGAAAGATTCTCTCCTAGAGCCTTTGGAGGGAGTGCACTCCTGCAGACACCTTGGTTTCAGCCTAGTGAAACTGATTTAGGGCTTCTGAACTCCAGAACTGTAAGAGAATAAATCTGTGTTATTTTAAGGTATCAAATTTGTGTGGACATTCATTATCGCAGCCATAGCAAACTAATACAGCCCATCACTAGCCTCTTTCTGTGTGTATACTCAAGCCTCTCCGTGAAACTTTCCCAGAGCCCTTTTGATTCCCTTTTTTTGAGCAATAGTGAGGCAACACACACAGGGCACCAGGAGAATAAACCACCTTCTTTTCCCATTCCATGGTTCCTTCCCCGGAAGGACACAACTACGTGATCTGTTATCTACAGAGATTTGACCAAAATCAACGGGAGAACCAAAAAAGTCAGTACAACCCACCATCTTTCTCAAGCATTCACACCAAAGTTATTTCCATTGTACATGACTCAATTTCTTTGCTTTTATGACTTCATTCTTGGCTGCACAAGCCCACCAAAATAATTCCCTAAGCTTTCTTCAGACATGGCCTAATCTAGACCATGTGTGGCTCTGCCTCTAATTACTATGCTTCATTTGCACGGGGTTTTACTCATTTTAATGTCATTAGTATAAAGTGGGAGTCATTGCCAAGGCAACCAGAAGTGGGAGCATGTACAATTTCAGCCTTGTCCAAGAACTCAAATCTACTTGGTATACTCCCACTGTGTTCTTGGTTTTCCTGTCTTGTGTAGCCATAAGAATGCAAACTATTCTGCTCATCCTTGGTTTTTTGTTTTTTCTTTCCCTCTCTTTCTACTAATGTTTGAGCAGACCCGTGCAGTTTCTCCTGAGTCCACTAACTTACTTCCTTACTTGCTTTATACTAACCGTGCCTTTAGCTTTTTCTGTATAATGGATTTCCTATCTGAAATCTTTCTATGATAATTATAGTCTTCAACCCCTTCCTCATGGATGCTTCTTTTTCTTCCACCCACTCCACCATTCTGTGCTGCCCCCATTGGAATCGGAATCCGGAATTTCTGTTTGTTCCCACCATCTGGGCTGTATCACTCAAAAATATCTGGAGGATCAGGGACTCCATACTCTGCATTTTGAAAGGCACTTGGAAACCTCCAGAAAGTGTAGTTCCAATTTTAGTTTGGGTCTTAATGTCCAAAATTGTCGGTCACTCCCCTGCAATGTGCCAGAGTTTTCTAATAGTTAATGCTTGAAAGTTTACTTCACTTTACAAAGTATTGATGAATGTTGACATGACTAAAGGGGTGCCTGATGTCCTAGAGGGAAATTACCCTTCCCACAGACACCACAAAACGATGGGCCATCGGGTGAGTCTGCTTCACAAACGTGTCCTCTTTGGCCTACACAAGATCTAAAATGCAAGTGAGTTGCCAACTTTAAAAACAGAAACATTTCACACAAAATCCTGATTTCTGGATTATTTTGAAATACTGAAAAATCTGGCAACATTAAGCTTGTGTTTCTGTATAGCCACAGACAGCTGGTATTGAGTAATGCTTGTCCCTTTGGATGAGGCAGCACTCTGGTTCATCTCGGTCTGATCATTACCCACCTTACTTTACTTGATATGTTACCTCCCTGATTCCTGTAGGCATCTAAGTTTACAATTTCTCTTGTAGAGTTACAGGCTCACCTGGAAGAAGGCATCATGTAGATGTCCACACCAACCCCTCCCTCTACCACCTGCCCCATGAATTTCCATTTTCTCACCTTGAAACTGGTCATTCAGCCTCCAGTGATAAGGGGATTGCTGCCTTCCTACATTGCACTTCCTTCTGTGATCAGCCCTCCTTGGGAGAAAGTTCTAGCACAGATGGAAATAACTTTTTCATCTCTTAAACCCTTCCTCTTCTTGTTTGGATCTACTCGGGGGACATCTGTTTGGATTATTCTATCCCTCCCACACTTGATTTCCACTGCATTCCCAAGGGCTTGGGCTCTCTAAGGGCTGTCAAACTCAAGATTTGCAGTGTATTAATTATGAAGTACCACACACACAGATGCCTCCTCATCTTGAAACATTCTCTCTCTGGTTATTTTATGCAATTTGAAGGCTCCAGTCTGATGTGTGAGGCCATCTGAGAAATTTCTCAAGCCTCACCTGGTAGGATCCAAAGGATCTATGTTAGTTTCTATAATGATAATGGTGTTGATGATGATGATATTAGTAGCTATCTTTTATGGGAAAACTGCTGTATACCAGGATAAGTGAATAACAGACATCGGGTTTAATCCTGATGCGAAGTAGGCGTTATCCTAGTTTAGAGATGGGAAAACTGGGACTCAGAGAAGTTGAAAATATTCTCAAAAGCTGTTGAGGTGGATGTTGTGTTGTCTCCCCAAATTCATTTCTCTGTCTTTCTGAAATTATGGTGGCTTAGTTGGAGCTATGTACCTTAGAAAAAACATGTTTTTAAACTTAAGCCATTCCTGTGCGTGTGAACCCATTGTAAATAGGACCTTTTGATGAGGTTACTTCAGTTAAGGTGTGGCCCAGCTGAATCAGGATGGGTCTTAATCCTATTACTGGAGTCCTTTATAGGCAGAATAAAATTCAGACACACAGAGAGAAAAGGCCACGGGGAGAGGTCAGTGGAACCCATAGAAGCCAGGAGCGACTGCCATGTACGTGCACTGTCACCTGACAGAAAAACCAAGGACCGAGGGTCACAAACAGCCACCCCAGAACACCACAGCCCTCTGGAGAAAGCATCGCTTTAATGGTGCCTTGATTTTGGACTTCTAGCTGCAAAACCGTGAGCCAATAAATTCCTGTTATTTAAACCCATTGCAAGGGTGTTTGTTTTAGCAGCCAGGAAACTAAAACAGTAGCTGTCATAGTTTTCCATTGGGTAGCAGCCCAAGTGACTCAGCTTTAAGCCAATCAGTGCAATTCCCATCCACTGGCCATGCTTATTGATTAGCTAATCATGCTTATTGGTTAGCATGAGTCACAGTTCAGAACAGTGACATTGGAGAAGATTTGTGTCGCAGCCCAAGAGGGCCATGCCAGTCCAAAGGCCAAAGAAGACAGTGAGCATTTTCTGATACATGAACTTTTATTCAGGGCTTACTTACAGGGTGAGAAGTTGTGGAGAGATCATGACGGCTCTCTCAGGCCGGGCAGGCATCGCGTTCGCAGGGAAGAAGACCAAGCAATGCAAAGAGGACAGAAAGCCTTTTATAAAGGTTTAAGACAAAGGCCCTTCTAAGGGTGGGGGGAGCACAGATGCAGGAACAGGTCACTCTGACCTGGGGGGTGGTGCAGGAAGGACTAGAATAACACTTGAGCAATTACATTTTGCTCTTTTTGTGAGGCCAAGAGCCTCTTACTTCCTGCCTGCTTCCCATAAAGTTACCTTTTAAGGTCAGTTTACTCTTTTTCTCTTTACTGGCTTACAAAGACAATAGGTTAAACGTTTAGCTGCCTAGGTCACGCAGACTGCCGTGCACCGAAGATCTGCAGGCCTGTTTTGCTCAGGCCACGGGTTGCCACAATTTGGTTGTGTTCTTCTGAGACCCTTCAGAAGGGACCCTTATCTTATTACCCAGGATGTAGAGAAGGATGCATGTGATTCCTGGAGTGGTTGGTAGGTTCCCATCTTGTGTCCGTGAGGGATGGTTTTACCAAGAGAGTTGGAAAGAACAAAATTGTGATGGCATCGTTTGTCCATTGACTCAAAACAATCCCATGACCATCTTTGCCACAGATCATTCCAGCTACATAAACTGATGCATCTTCTTTATTGTTTAAAATGGTTTGAGTTTTCTGTCCCTCACATGCAGATGAACCCTAACTTATGGATACACTCAGCTAATAAATAACGGACCCTGATTTAAACCCAGGGCTCTCAGGCTCCAAAGTCTGTGTTATTTCTCCTCTTCTCTGCTGCGTTTGGATAGACTTTATTTGGATAGAATCATAGAATCTCAGAGCTGAAAGAGACCCAGAGATTGTCCAGTTCTGCCTCTGATTTTACAGACAGGGAAGCTGAGGCCATGAAAGAAAAAGTAACTCGTCCAAGTTAACTGGAGTTCAAGGCTGACCCCAGGCACTGCCATTTTTTCACAACACGCATCTTTATTCCCTTTTTTGTTTATCAGACTAGTTATATGGATTCTTCTCAGGATGCAGAGCCCTTGTCTACAGATCATGGAGATGTGGGATGGTGGGGCCAGTAGGGGTCTGCAGTTAGTTTGTGAAGTTGGCCCTTTGTATTGCATTGAAGACTGGGTCTAAAACAATGGGCATCAAAAGCTGAAGATACTCATAATTGTCTCCATTTATGGAAAGACAGAAGGGCATGAGTGAGGATGGTGGGGCAGGGAAAGAATAAAAAGGAGAGAGAAAGAAGAAAGAGGGGACACTATTTGGGTTGCCACCTGAAACTGTGCTCCCCAAATCGAAATGCTAAGACCCCAAAAATAAATGCCTTTGTTAGCTTGCAAAAAAAGAAGAAGAAAAAAGTGGAGGAGGAGGAGGAGAAAAAAGAGGTGTGTTTGCTGGATGCTGTTCACAAACAAAGCGGCATGCAGGGCTGGAGAGAGGGGTCTTTGTCGTTCTCCTTAGCACAGTGTAATCGGGGCCAGAATTCTTCTTTCCTCTTCTCCGTTTCCTTCGATGTTCCATGGCAAAGTGCCCTTAAGTACTCCAAGGCCACTTAATAGTGTTTTAGAACATAACTCAGTGCTTAGTACTTCAAACAAGTGCCCACTGGTGTGGGAAGAGATGTAGACAATAATTTTAGAGAAATTTCAAGAGAGAATGTTGGATTTTTACCTTTTCTCTTGGTATCTAAACCAAGACTGCTTCTTGCTTGCCTTTTGGGAGAAGAAGAAATTTGCTTTCTCTGTAGTAGGAGGAGGAACAGAAGCAGCCCCAGCCGATACACGGGAGCTCACTGTGTGCTGTGGGTGAATCCAAGCCCCCTTCCCAAAGATGTCCACACCCTAATCCCTGGAACCTGTGGATCCTTCCATGGCAAAGGGACCTTGCAGTACAATTAAGAATTGAGATGGGGGAGAGTCTCCTGGATTACCCAGGGGGACCCGATGTAATCATAAGGGTCCATGTAAGTGAAGGAGGGAGGCAGGGGGTCAGAGTCGGGGGGCTGCACGGGACAGAAGCAGAGGAAGCAAAGGTCAGAGTGATGTGACTGCTGGAAGGGACCCTGACTGTGGGAAGCCCCTAGAAGCTGGCAAAGGCCAAGAGACATTCTTGGCTCCCGTGAGTCTCCAGAAGAACACAGACCTGCCAGTCCTGTGATTTTAGCAAAGTGAAACTTTTTCTGACCTTCAGAATGTAGGACAGTTAATGTGTGTCGTTTTAAACCAGCAGGCAGCAATGGACAAGAGTGTGCTCAGTGTTTTGCATAAGCTCATATCTTGTCTGATCTTTATGAACCCTCCGTTTTAGATTATAAAGTGCTGCTTAGAGAGGGAAGTTAATATGCCATTGGTTAAGCGGTTGAGCAAGGATTGGAACCCAGGCAGTCTGATTCCAGAACCTGGACCTTTATCCACTGTGCTGTCCTGCCTCCCTAATGTATCTGGAAACTCTTAGGCTTGTAAGAGACCTTCCCAGCAAGGGCCTGGGAAGCTGCCTCAACTGTAGAGTCCTGTGCTGTTCCGGGGGAAGTTCTCCAGTTGTGTAATAAGGGTTGTGACACATTGGAGCCTCCAACTTTACTTCGGATGTTCTCCCGAGGCAGGGCTTTCCTTGGGCTGAAACTGACCCGACTAAAGGGATAAGGAACCCACACATCCTTATCCTCTCCCCTCCATTGGACTCTTGTCCCTCTATCAGCCATGCAGGAGGTCAGCTGTGAGGGGTGGGGGCAGCAGGAGGGATTATTCTGACTATTATTAGAACTATTCAGAGAGTTACCGGAGGAGTTAGAAGGGATTACCCACTCTGCTGAAAAGGAAATCAAGAGCCTTGAGGGAAGAGGGAGCTGGATGTAGACAGACAGACACCAACAAAAACTGAGAAAGAGACTTAGAAAGAGATATATGCAAAAATATAAAGAGAACAGGGCTAAGATTTTTGCAGGGCAATCGATCTTTATTAAAATTAAAGAACTTCTTCCTTCAATCCAGCCATTCTGTTTTCTTTTATATTGTGGTAAAATATACCCAACATGAAGTTTATTGTTTTAACCATTTTAAGGTATACAATTCACTGGTGTTTGGTACATGCACAATGCTTGACAACATGAGCGCCACCTATTTCCAGGTCTTTCTTGTCACCCCAAAAGGAAACCCTGTACTCATTAAGCAGCCCCTCCCCTTTGCTCCCTTCCCCCAGCCCCTGGAAACCACAATCTGCTTTGCATCTCTATGGATTTACCTCTTTAGACATTTCATATAAATGCAATCATGCACTACATAGCCTTTTTAGCTTCTGTCACTTAGCATAATACTTTCAAGCTTCCCCTGCACTGGGCCTTCCTTCTTATGGCTGCCTAGAGAAGCATTTCCATGTCCACAAGGAGGTGTTTGCAAAGGTGTTTCTTAAAGCACTATTTTCTAATGCCAACAGAATAGCAACCGGACGTGGACGAAATATCAGCCTCAGGCCGGGGCTACCCCATGGGCACCTCTCTACCAGGGAAGGGAGACATCTGATAGAATGAGCCAGCCTGGTACTGACATGATTTTGGGTGAAAAAAGCAAGTAGTAAAACAAAAAGACACATTGTACTGTTTAGGTAAAAAGTCACAAATCCGGGCATTGTAATCCTGTCTCCCTCTCTGCGTATAATCACACAACAAAGGTTTGCTTGGACACAGAACAAACGTGTCACACAACGTGGCCGTGCTGTGGGGCTGCCCCGAGATTAGGGATGGCTGCCAGGAGGACTTTAGCTCTGTCTCTCAGTGTTGGGATTTGCAAAAGGAGAATATCTTCATATATTGGATGTGTGCAAATAAATGAATCAAATTGAAAGAAAACAACAAAAGGAGTGAAAGAGAGGAAAGAGACTGTTGATGCTAAGAGAAAGACACAGAGGGAAGCTCACGTGAAAGGTCAAGATCTCCTGGGAAGGGATTTGAGTGAACCAGTTCTTCACGCCGCCGCTACCCTACCCGCCATTACTCTACCCTTGGAGTGGGAGCGCGATGAGTGGGGCCTGGGTTGGGGGAAGTGTTGAACAGTGAGAGCTTTCACATTCTGCCTTCTCCCCATTGTGAGAAGCTGACTTTAATTATAGTATCCCTAACGCTGGTGATTATTGGTTTGTTCCAGTGTTAGAAAGTCTAGAGGCCAGTTCAGGACAAAGCTACTGTTTTTGCTTTTAGAGAATGTTTTCCAGCTCAATGAAGGCATTCTTGCTGTGCTGTCAGGATGATAAATTTTTGGGGTGATGGTGATGAAAAAAAAAAGTTATGGTCCTTGCTTAAAATAATGGAAGAGCGGAGCTGAAGGAGTTGTGTAAACATTGGTGTCCTTTGTTTGCAACTCCATAGCAATTCAGTACTAGATGTGTGAGGAATAATTTTACAATTGTTGTTTAGAGCATGGCCTTAGAGGAATCAGACCAGAATGGTGAGCAGCTTTTTTTAAATTCTGTTTTCCTTGTAAAGAACTGTGAGTTCTTATTTGAGACCTCCACCTATATTCATTCACCCATTCTTTCAGAATTATTGAATGAGTGCTTACTATGTGTTAGGTGCTGGGGTGTTAAAAAAGTACATCTGGCCTGTTCTCTTGGATGATGCTAACAGCTTATTGGGGGAGACAGACAATCATGTCAGCAATTCCAACATTTAGGTAAATGTGATCCTAAGCCCTGACAGGGAAGGTTCCATCATTTGTGGTTTCAGGGCCGACGACTGAAGTTGGAATATTACTCACAGCCCAGCCCACTCGGGGTCTGCTCACCTGGGAGGAGGTGTCTAGTTGGATTTCCGCACCCGGGCCTCAGGCAGTTCATTTTCTCTCCTAATTATTTTGGAAATGGAAGGAGGAGGTCTTCTGGGGTTTAGTCTGCAGTTAGAACTAAATTTCAAGGTGTGCCCGAGTCTGAAAAAACCACTGTTTGGGAGAGCCTGTGTCCCAGCACGGTGCATGGTGCTGGAGGTGGGTTTTCCCCCCCTGCAGCTCACTCACTGAGGCGGAAAGGGGCGGTTTGGGGTCCAGCTGGAGGTGTTGGTTGGAGTTGCCTTCTCCCTCTGGGTAACACCTCTGTGTTTTGGTTGTCTTGCTTCTTCCCTTCATGGCACCCGTGTCTGCCATCCTTCCATTACTTTCTTTTTACTCTTGTTTCCTTTCTCCCTTTCTTCCTCTCCAAAGTCTTTGGTCTCGTTCTCTTTCCATCTGTTCTCCTCCTTCCTTGTCTCCCGCCTCTTACTTGCTCTTTCTTTATTCCTCCCACTCCTTTAGTTTACTTCTTTCCTCAGTCTTGCCCAGTATACTTCTAACTCTCCTTAGTTCTCCCATTCCTCTGTCTCCCTGCAAGCCCCTCTCCGATGATGTCTTAGACCCATTGAAGGTCCTGTGTGGCCCGTACGTGCATTACCTCACTACCGGTCCTTAAGTGGCAACAAGGCTTACAGAGACCCCTTACCCCTTGCGTTGGGTATGTGATTTGGAGGAAGGAAAGTGGGTAAGAGCTTGGTGGAATGTAGTGAGAATTATAAACCTTATAATAAGCATAGCCGACATTGGGGAGGACCTTGGAGATGGGGGGTATTATTCTCAGATGACCCAGGTCTTGTAAACGTTTGTCTGTTTGGGAGATTGCATCCTGACCACAGATGGATGGACTGGTTCAGCCCCTCCTCCAATTTGTCTCAATTTATCAAGCCTTCCCCTTGAATCTGTGCCAGTGTAGCCTGAAAGAGTGGGATCTCCTCATGGCATCTTAGCCAAAACAACAACAAAAAATTCTTGTCTTTGTTGAACCTCTCCCTCCCCCCAACCCCGGGAAGCCTTCTTAAAATCCTGTTTACTCATCCGTCCCCTCCATGAACCTACTTACAAATCTCTCTTCTCTTTGTTGTTCCCCAGATTCTCTTGGCCGTCTCTAGCTCCTGCAGTCCTTCCTGTCTGCTCCTGGCCCAGCTCTTTGATGCAGTCTTTATCACCTACACCAGCTTAGCCTTGTTTTCACCTCTTCTTCCAGCAGCCCCTCCCCAAGTCTTACAGGACTGGTTTCTTCTTGTCATCTGGGTCTTGGCTCAAACGCTGCCTCTTTAGAGTGGCCTTTTCTGATCACCCTCTTCTTCTTTTTTTCCCCCACTGGCATCCCTTTTCATTTTTTTTGGGGGGGGGGGGATTAAATTAGAAAAGTTGTAGGTTTAAAGAAAAATCATGCATAAAATAGAGTTCCCATATACCACACCACTGCTAACACCTTGCACTAGTGGGGTCACCCCTTCTTGATGTTTTTCTTAACCATTTTGGGGAGTCAAAGATACCTTTAAGAATATGATGAAAGCTATTGACTATCTCCACAGGAAAATACTCATACCATAACATTTTTTTTTTTTTTAATTTTCCCCAACTTCAGGGGATTTCTCAGCTCCCTGAAGTCCATCTACAGATTCCCAAGCATCGAGCATCTGTGCTACCAGGCTAAATTCCCCTCCCCACTACACCCTACCCCATTAGCTTTCATTTGTTTATTAGCCTTTATAATTAATTACTGAAATTAAGTTATTTGTTTGCTTGTTTATTATCACAAGATCCTGGCCAAGAACATCTCCATTACCTTAGCAACAGTAGACAATAGGAAGATCTTTCAGGAAAAAGGAAATCTAAGAACCAGCAAAAATCCAAAATTTTGCTTAATATGTTTCCAAACTGTGTTGATGTAGGTGCCCCTGGCCTGAAACTTAGTCTAGGAACTTGCAGTGCTCTACCTGGTGGTTTCCATTTGTATTCAGTCCTTCCCTACCCATGGTCTTCTCTTCTATTTTCAACTTGTCTGTTTTGATAGAAATCAATAGTTCCCCTCATCTCACCTCTGCATTTAGAAAAGCGAATCAGCTCTCCAGTCTCACCGCTCTGTCAACACACAGAGGTTGGTATCTTGGGGAAGTTGATCCTCAGGGCAGAACTTAGTTAAGAGAATGTTTTCCTCCTAATTGATTGGATCCTATTGCTGAGACCCTTTCATTCCACCTCCCACCTGGGGATGTGGAGGGCTCCACGGTCCCCTGAACAATGACATTTTGCTTTATTGCCTTGGAGAAAAGGAGACAGGAGGTACGGACACAGGCAATATGAGACAAGTAACCCAAGTCACCTCTTCCAGCAACTGAAAGAAACTATCCAGGAGCTGATAAATGGGTTTTATATTCTGACAAGTGTGAGGCCCTCTTCAGCAGTTGGCCTTGGGAGTTGGAAAAATGAACCTTGTAGTTGAAGATCTAGAGTTTTCCTTTTGTTTTTTTAAGTGGGAAAAGAGGAGTTTTACACCATCACCCTTACTGCTGAGCATTTGTGCCAAGATGTAAGATTGGAGCATGCAGGACATAATTCTATGTGATGAATTTCTTCTTCCCTAGCTCTGGAATGTTCAGCAATAGTTAACTATCCATCTTCAATTCCTGTATGACATCAACTACTCTCTAAAAGTCGGAAGGAATGAAGGTGCAGTGGCACACCCAGGAATGAAAATGATGCTTCTGAAATCAGACCATGGGGAGCCCCCTCTCGTAACCCACAGTACACACCAAGGCCGCTTCTCCCTCTTGACATGGAGCCCAGGCTCTTTACCAGTGGTGGGTTGGAGGTGGGGCAGATTTTAGGTTTGGGCCTTTCTCCTCCATTTGACTGACTTTTAGGGTGACCATGGGGAAGTCACACAATCACTCTCTGTGTTGTTGTTTCTCCCTCCAGCAATACAAGATGTAGCAACAACCCATCCGCAGGAGAGAATTGAAAGTAGTCTCAACTCTTAGGAAAAACAGAGTGGAAGTTTTTTTTTTTTAATATAAGAGTTATTCATCACTTTTTTTACTGCAGGAAATGTAGCATTGGAAGCAAGATTCAAAACAAGGTAATTTGGGGGCCTGAGGCTGGCTCATTGTACTTCACGTTAGGTACTGGTTCACTGACCTAGTAGAGCATTGCCTCACTATGTCAGCTTTGTCTGATGTCAGCATTTCCCGGTGAACTACATTTTGTATGGTTGCTTTCCTCTTTCTTTCATCTCTTATATTAGCCCTGGTTGATTCAAAGAGAACCTCCGTGTGAAATCAAGAGTAATTTATGACCCCCCCCCATCAGCAGATATCCAGAATGTTATTCGCAGTAAATGAGTAAGTTGGTCCCATTCCCTGCTTCTGGTAGAAGGAGCTAAAGCAGGGCAAGTTATTTTAGCCAAGACATCTTCTCTTTAACTTTGAGAACTGAGAAATATATTGACCTGTTTCTTAGTTTTGATGGCACAAAGAAATAGGACACAAACAGTCTGCAGTCAACTGTCTGGGAGTGAGGCTGGCTGTTTTTCTGCTGAGCAAATAAAATCACTTTCTGTTCCATCTTCATGGGAAAACATCAGCTACAAGGGCTTCTAGACATTTAAAATCTCCTCCTCGCCTTTTCCAGCTCCCTCCACAAGCTGTTTTCTTGGCTTAGAAGGCTTCATATTAAGAACCCTGATTGCAACTTGGAATCACATCATTTCTTTTTACCCTCTGGACCTTTTTATAATTCCAGATGATCAAGATTCAGTTCTTTCCCACCGATTGTGGAGCATTGGGCAAGTCATTTCCTCTCCCTGGAACCTGGCTTCCTCATCTGCAGATGGAATTAATAATAGTACCTGGTATTAGGTGATTGGGGGCTTTAAATCCAAAAGCTACCATAATGTGCTGAGTGTGGTACCTCATTAAAAAATGCCGGATATTTGCCTTTTTCTGTTTTTTTTAAAAATGAGGCCATGGACATTTTATAATTATTGGGTTATTTATTAAAACAAGAAAACTGTATTGTCCAAAATCTTTCCCACAAACTTTATTAGTCAAAATTTCCCCTGCATGTGACCTCTGTGAGAAAGAGACAGGTGACCAAAATGCCAAAATTAAGAACGTAGGCTAAATTCTGTTTCTAGGCAGAATCTGGCCAATATCCATTTTCCCTCCATCCTGTATTTTCTAACCCTGATGGAGACTGATGGATATTCAGAGTGGGAGGACCAAAGGCTCTCCAGGGTCTTGATCACACTTCAGGATCCAGCGGTGTCCTCACCTCTTCTTACCAAGGCAGGGAAATGGACCAACACACTGAGCATTTAACATTGACTTGAGGGGAAATAGGATTATTTAGAGGATGAAATCTGTCAGCTAGATTGGGGTATGAACTGAACCTTTTCTCCTTTGCATCATTCTGGTTAACAGGATTCTTTCCTGGGGATCTTGGGGTACGTTCCATCAAAAGTTGGGGCATTGGGGACTTTGCAATAAAAGGGAAAGGACGTGGGCTGGAGTTAGTCTGGTGTGGCTTCTTGGTAGCTGTATCCACCTGGGAAGGTTGCTTGGAGTCTCTGAGCCTTAATTCCCTCTTCTTCATAGTGAAGATAATAAAAGGTTTCTTCAGAGGGTTGTGAAGTTGAAATAAGAAAATGTAAGTTAAGGCACCTAACATAGAGTCGGGTATACAGAAGGTGTTCTTTAAATAGTGTCTTCGTTAGAAGTGTGTGTGTGTGTGTGTGTGTGTGTGTGTGTGTGTGTGTGTGAATGAAAGAGAGAGAGAGAGAGAGAGAGGCAGAACCCTTTAACCGCTGGAAGGAAAGGCTTGGCAAAGAGGGCTGGAGGCAGGCAGCCTTCAATGATGTTTTGTATCTTGATTTGGGAAGTGGTAATTACACAGTGTGTTCAAATTGTAAAACATTGAGTGCTACACAATACTGATTTTCCCCCTGTTCTTATTGTTTTATTTCAATAGAAATTTTACCAAAAAAATGTCTGAGAGATACATGACACATACATAAATAACTACGGACCTCTTTCCTTCAGTGTTGAGGAGAGACACAATCCCACAACATCTTTGCTTTCCTTCTGCCCGCTGTTGAGTCCCTGCCCTGGCAGAAGATACCATCTGGGCCCATATTCCCCTTTGGATCTGGACTTGTTCTAGCGCCATTGCTAGGTTGTAGTTTGATATAGTGGAAGCTCTAGGGACTTAGGAGGCAGGAAAACCAGGATTTGAATTTTTTTAAACAAGCCTCAGATTTCTTGTCTGCCAAATGGTTGCTGTGAGATTTGAATTGTACAGAGTTTCTATTTGGGTTGATGGAAAAGGTTTGGTAATGGATGATGGTGATGGTAGTACAGCATTGGGATTGTAATTAACAGTACTGAATTATATATTTGAATGTGGTCTAAAGGGGTAATTTTAGATTGTCTATATCTCACTAGAATCAAAATTTTAAAAAAGAAACAAAAACTGTGGGATCGTACAACACAATCAACCTTAATGTAAACAATGTTCAATTCTGTGAGTTGTAACAAAGATACCACACTGCTGCAAAGTGTTAATCATAGGGTGATATATGGGAACTCTATTTTATGCATGATTTTTATGTAAGCCTACAAATTCTCTAATAAAAAAGATAGAAAAAAAAATTTTGCCCTGAGGATTAGAGATGTTTCAGGTAAACACTTAGCACTAGACTGGGCCTGCTAGAAAGATCAGCCTCACATTCCTTGGATTCATCTCTTGGGTAGAACCGATTCCCCGTCCCTAATCTGGAAAGACGTTGGCTTTTGTAGAGCAATCTCTTGAGATTTATTTAAATTGATTGCCCTTCTAGAGTAGGTGGATCTACGCAGTTCAGATGTGAGTTCACATCGATCCTCCTTGAACTATTTAGGACCATCATCTGACTTTGGCCTAGCAGATTTCATCTGAGTGAGAACGTCTCTTACTCTTTCTTTGCTTTTATTTAAGCCGCATGCACAAAACGTAAATGTCTAGTAATTCTTTCTATTCAGGCTGCTGGTTTGATTTACTCAGCTTGATTTAAGGCGGAGGTGACTAGATATTTTCAGTATGTCACTTAAAAAATATGTTGACATAGTTGTTGCTTTCTTGTGTCAGTGTATGTTACTACGTTTGGACAGGGCTAAACTGGCTGTTACCAGATAGATACTATTTTTATTGAATAAGTGGCACTCCACATGTGAAACTAATAAAATACAAAGAAAACCCCATTATTCTGAGCTGCTTTTTCTTCTTCTTCCCTTGGTTTCTGAACTACAGGTGGAAGTGGGTAGGCTTTGACATGCAGCTACATAATGAATGCTTTTTTAAAAGGAAGCAGCAGCATGTCTCTGAGCCATCTTTATTGGCCTATTGCCCAGACTCATTTAGAGGCCCTTGGGTAGGTTGTGGGTCTCTTTCCCCATAATTAGTAATCTGGTTGCAGGCATCATGTATGGTGTGGAATAGCAAACAGCCATACCAGTGGGTATCAAATTATGTGGTCAGTGAAAAGCCCAGTTGCTGGGCCAGTACAGTGTCTCAAAGTGGGATCCACGGACCAACTACATAAATGTCAGAAGGGATGTCATGCAGATTCCTGGGCACCATCTCCAGAGATTCAGATTCAGTGGGGCTGGAGGGGACCCGGATATATGCCTTTTTAAAAAGCTTGAGCGTGATTCTGGTGCTCACCAAATTATCAAATTACTGCCCCCCCGCACTCTAAAAGTTTGGAGGATGAAGAATCCCTGTATGAGCTGGTAGTGTTTATGGAAAAGGGAGAGTGACATCTAGATCTTGAAGGATGAACAAAACATGGACAAAATGAGCATATTTTCTTTTTAAACAAACATTTTGGCCATTGCAATGTTAACATAGACACGTTGTTTAAAGTAGGAAAATACTATAAAACATAAAGAGAAAAAAATCACTTGTAATCTCACCCCTATCATTAACATTTTGGTGTAGTTTTCAATGTTTTTTTTCTTATGAATATATTTTAAGATTGCTTTTTACATAAATTTTGGTTCCTGCTTTTATTTACCTAACATCATAGCTTAAGCATTTCTGTATAACACATTTTCCATAAACACTTTTACTTGGTGGTAGACTATTCCTTCGGACAGTGTATCCCGTATCAGTGTATCTTGACCCCAGCTGGAAGGGACAGTGATGCTGAGGACTTTTCTTTTCAGAGAAGGATGGATGGTTTTTGTTGCCTTTAAAGTTGTTTTCCTTACTATCCAAGCCAAATGACTAAGAATTCTCCATTTGCCAGAAATAAGATAACTGTGATTGCATATGGTTTTGACCAGCGAAACAACCTCATTCCAACTTACTCTCCTTTTAAAAAGATTTGACTGGTAAGCATCTCCTGTGATGATCAGGGCAAATAGGAACCAGAAGGATAAATTGAAATTTCTTCCCATTTCATATTGAGAACCATACAAAAATGAATGTATAAAGCATTTGGACCTAGCTAAATGTTGTAATAACACCACTAGGTTGATTCTTTTTAAAAATATATATGCATGTTTTTATTTTTTTTTAAATTTTATTGTGGTAAAATATATATGACATGAAATTTGTCATTTTAACCACTTTAAGTGTACAACTCAGGGCCATAATTATATTCACAGTGCTGTACAGCCATCGCCTCTGCTTGTTTCATCACCTGTGATAGAAATTCTGTACTTATTAAGCAATAACTCCCCATTGCCCCATTCCTCCATCCTTTGGTAACCCCGTAATCTACTTTCTGTCTCCATGAATTTGCCTATTCTAAATATTTAGTATAAGTGGAATCATGCAATATTTATCCTTTTGTGTCTGGCTTATTTCACTCAGCATAATGCTTCCAAGGTTCATCCATGTCATAGCATGTATCAGACTTTCACTCCTTTTTATGGTTCAATACTATTCCATTGTATGGGCAGACTGCATTTCGTGTATCCATTCATTTGTTGATGGATGGTTGGCTAGTGTGAACGATGCTGTGAATAATGCTGCTATGAACATTGGTGTACATGTATCTATTTAAGTCCCTGTTTTCAGTGGTTTGGGGTGTTTACCTAGGAGTGGAATTGCTGGGTCACATGGTAATTCTACATTTATCTTTTTGAGGAACCACCAAATTGTTTTTCACAGGGACTGCACCATTTCACATTCCAGCCAGCAATGCATGAGGGTTCCAAATTCTCCACTTCCTCACCAGCATGTCTTAGTTTCTGTTTTTGTTTTGTTTTGTTTTTTATTCTTGTAATAGCCATCCTAGTGGGTATGAAGTGATATCCCATTATGGTTTTGATTCGCATTTCCCTAATGACTAAATGTCTCAATTTCCTGTAGCTGCCACAACAATGTACTATGAACCACGTAGGTTAAAACAACAGAAATATATGGTCTCGCACTTCTGGGGGTAGAAGTCTGAAATCAGGGGTCAGCAGAGCCATGTTTCCACTGGAGTCTATAGGGGAGAATCTGTTCCCTGCCTCCCTCCTGGCAGCCCATGACGGTCTGTGCCTCAGTTGTCACATGGCGTTCTCCCCTTTGTCTGTGTCCAGTTTCCTCTTCTTACAAGGAGCCCAGCCATATTGGATTACGGCCCACCCTAATTCAGTTTGGCTTCATCTGAACTAACAACGTCTTCAAAGACCCTATTTCCAAGTGAGGTCACATCCACAGGACTACACCTTTTTGAGGGACACAAGTCAACTTATAACACTAAAGATGTTGAACTTCTTTTCATGTGCTTATCAGTATTTTGTATATTTTCTTTAGAGAAATATCTATTCAAGTTCTTCATCTACTTTTAAATTGGGTTATTTATCTTTTTGTTGAGTTGTAGGAGTTTTTAAACTATAGCATGGATGTCAGACCTTTATTGGATATATGATTGGCAACTCTTTTTTTCCCATTCTGTAGGTTGTCTTTTCATTTTCTTGGTAATGTCCTATGCTGCACAAATGTATTGAATTTTAACGAAGCTCAATTTATCCATTTTTTCTTTTGTGTTTCATACTTTGGTTGTCATACCTAAGTATCCATTGCCAAATCCAAGTTCATGAAGATTTATCCCTATAATTTTTTCTAATAGTTGTATGGTTTTAGCTATTTAGGTAAATGATCCATTTTTGGTTAATTTTTATATATGGTGTAAGGTAGCGGGGTAAAATTTCATTCATTTGCACATGGAAATACAGTTTTCCCTCTAGGTGGATTCTTACTGATGGCAAGAGAATTAGCCTCCTGAGGATTGGGTTCAACGTAGCTGAGGAGCATATCTAGAGAGCTGGACAGTGGTTTCTGTGAATGGTTTGGTTGCTGGCAGAGCCTCACACAGAGTCAAGTTACTCTCATGTGTGTGTGTGTGTGTGTGTACGAAGTTACTCTCATGTGTATGTGTGTGTGTGTGTGTACGTATGTGTGAGATATGGAGAGCACACTGGTTTGTGTATATTTGTGGATGACGAGTAAGCTTATCAGGGAAATCTGGGAAGACAGCAGCAGCAGAACTTTGGAAAGTCCTTGAACCTACCCCCTAAAAACAGAGCTACAAGGATAATGTCACCATGGGTGACATCTACTAATCAGTTGTGAGACCGAATGTCCTCGTGAACACCGAAAATGAGTGCATGGGTCAAATCGCCGGCAGCTACAATTCCCTTGGAGCTGTCCCATGAGAAGCTGGAGGAAAGACCAAGTTACTTGTGATGACCCCAAGAGTTTGTAAAGTCCCAGGTCCCGTCAGGCACTCCTGGAAAGCGGGGCAGGTCGCTGTAAGGACAGTGGCACGAATTGTGAGTGGCGGCAGGGCCTGCAGGCAGGGCTGATGGTGCTCGAGTGATCTGAACTCTCACAACTAACAGGCCTAACTATTCTTCCAGGACAAAGCCCTGACCTGAGGAGGAGGAGGTAGGAGCAGAAACTAATGGGCAGGAAAGAGGCAATAGGGACAAGGGACAGAAAAGGGTCAGATAGAAGGGGGTGAGAGCAGCAGAAGAGGAAGCGCTCAGGAAGTTGAAGCCACATTGTTAACCACTTCATGATGCAAACAGAGCAGGGAGCTCGAGGGCCTTGGGGTGAGACAGGCTCTCCTGGCCCACCTCACCCCCATAAAAGTGTAGGAAAACGAATTCATTTCTAAAGCAGCAGCAGGAAAGATGACAGTTGAATCCCATACAAAGTATTGTGATAGATCAGATAATGCAAAGTAGAATAGCATTCCTGTAGACAATGAAAACACACTGTTAATTCAAGCCCACAAACGATTTTACAGGTGAAAATTGTAACCAACATTTCAAAGCTAGCTAAAAGAAACTAACCCAATGCAAAAATGACATAAATCAGAACTATAAAAGCTTAGAAGTGAGGTGATTGGAGGAAAAAAATGGAAAGAGAGATGAAAGAAGTCAGGAAAAAAACTAAAAACAGAACAAAAATCATTTTAGAAATGATGGAACAAAATAGTGAATGAACACAATGCCTTAATATAAGTAGAAGGTAGAAAGTAGAAAAATTTAAACATTTGAAAAGAAATAAAGACACCAAAATAATTTTCAAGAAATTGATAGATATAAAATACAGGCAGAGAAGTTCTAACCTGCACGTAATGGAACTTGTTGAAGAAGAAAACCAAAGCAATAGAACAGAACAAATATTAAAAACTATAAGAAATAAAGTTTCAAGAAAACTTTTCTGAAATATCCCAGGAAACTGCACATTGAAAGGGTACACTATGTACCTGGGAAAATTTTCCCAGATTGATTAGTACTAAGACTTCCTCTAGTAAAGCCAGTGAACTTTTAAAGAAAAATAAAATAAAAGCTGGGGGAAGGAATGAGTAGAGGAAGATGAGTTAACTGATTTCAGCTTTGCTCGTAGCAGGGAACCAATAGAAAATAGCTCAATAAAAGAAGATACCAGAGTATTATATAAAGATGACCATCAGAATATGAAGATACATCTTCCTATATACAAAAAGATATGCAGGAAAATAAGATACCAAGCAAATAAAAAAAAACAAATTGCAGAAGCGTCTTTGTCTGTACACACACACACACACACACACACACACACACACTCTCTCTCTCTCTCTCACGCACATTTGTGTGTATAATAAAAAGGTAGAGGAAGTTGAAACTGGACTTCTTTGAATGTATACAATTTTATAGATTTGACTTTAGAACGATAAGTCTTTTACCTAATGATGAATAATAAAATAAAAAAGCAATTCCTAAGTATTCAATGTAAATAAAACAAATGACCAGTTTTTAGATTAGCACACAAAGAGGGACTATTCCAAGTAACTTTAAAATGGAGTACTTTGTACATTCCTGGGGGAATATGCTCCAAGGGCCAGAACAGCTGCAAAATATCTCATATTGTTTTTGGCATTGTTGGGGGCTATTAATAATGTCGTTTTCCTGAGACTGGTGTGTGTATAGCGTGGGAAAAAGAAAATTAGCAATTATATTGCTGACATTGAGAGTGAGCATTTTGTCATGAGAGAAAGAAAAGATCTGTGAGGTTAAGTCCTGCATGAATTTATGATGTCTTTTAACTTAAAATACACATATTCTAAAACAGTGACCAACCTAGTAACAATAAGTGTTCCTAGTATTCAGATTTTATCTTTAAATACTATGTTCCACTAAAAGAAACCATGGGGAAAAATGGTGATTTACGTTCTGGGGCAGGAAATATACAAAGATGAGCCTCCCTGGAGCGTGTTTTCATAGAAGAAATCAAAGCAGCTGTCAAAACTGCACATCAAAAGGACTCAAGAGCCAACTTGAAGAAGCTCCCATTGGCCCAAGATGGAACAAGACAGGTATCAACAACACTAATGGCTGTGCGAGGGATTGAAACAAAATCTCTGAGCTTGTAACACATCAATGAGTTCATACCCATATTTAAAATGAAAACTCATTGGTCACCTTTGGTGGATGTTAGTATGCACTGTTTTGAAAAACCGTGTAAGTGGAAAGCATCAGGCATTTATTCTGCTAACGAAAATAGTTGAGGAAAAGTTTCTCTTTACAGAAGTGTTCAAAGTAATAAAAGATGAAGAAGGAATGGTAGACTTGGAATTTAACCACTTTTCAAACGTCAGTGAATTGATGGGCCCAGGCAATGATTATCGATGCCTGCTAGTGTCACAGGAGACAGTCAGACATTTTTACTTCCTAATGAAAGTACACACACTGCTTTGGAAGTGGTCTTGAAGAAATGAAAGGAGATCTGCATCTGATCAAGCCCCTAGGCCAGGCTACCAATTTCTGAGACATATAGGGGAATGGTGGACTTTTACAGTGACATCATGAAAATGTCACCAGCAAAATCCAGACTGTGGGAAACTGTGGGACGCTGTGACAAAAGACCCTGTTTCTCCAACCAAAAATGCAATGCAATAAGATAAAAAGATGGAAGGGGAACCTATAGATTAAAAGACACTTAAGAGTCAAATTAATCATAATATATGGACCTTGTTTGTATTCTAATTCAATGAAATAAGATAGTTTTTGGAACAATCAGGAAAATGTGGACACAGGCCAGACACTTGACAATATTAAGGAACTTTTGTTGAATTTTTTTTCTGAGTGGCATTGTGGTGGTATTTAAAAGAGTCTTTGACTTTTAGAAATACACAGTGAAATATTTACAGATGAAATGATACGATGTCTGAGGTTTGCTTCAGAATAAGCCAGGAGGAGCAGGTACTGGTGAGAGTATAAACAAAACAAAGATTGGCCACGAATGGAAAATCATTGAAACTGGGTGATGGGTCTGTGGGGTTCATTACAATATTCTCTCTCTTTTCCCTGTTTGACATTTCACATAATGAAAAATTTAAAAAGAATATGAAGTGACCTAAGTTTATGTAAATACTTATGTAAATGGCCTACTTGGGCTATAGCCCAACCTAGCCTTGCAGATGGGTAAAAAATCCACCAGCCCAGTTACTTTATCACATGATTGGAGGGATGGGGGCTCTGTGAGTGGCACGGCCGTGTGGCCTTGAGATTATAGAGGAGAATCCATCACGCCAGGAAGTTAACAGCAAGCAGCATGGATGGCATTTTCCGTTTTTATACTCATGCTAAGCTGTGCATTTCCTGTCTTGCACTTCTGTAGCACCCAGTGGGTGTCTGACAGTCACAGAGACTGGTGTCCTTTAAATCTGGAGACAGGCCAATGTTTTCCTTCTCTAAGATAGCTGTAGGGCCTGGGGACTACTGGGTGAAGGGTTCTCTAGTTAAAAAGGGAAATTTTCCAATATCACCAGAATAAGTCTATGATTTCCCTCCACAGGCAGTATTTGTATAATATCCCTTTTATGCTTTAGGACTTCACAGTTTCCAAGGGTCTTCTTATATGTATTCATTCATTCAATGAACATGAATAAATGCTCGAATGTATCGTCAGTGCACTAAATGATGAGGATACATTATGGAGAGGCCAGATTCTAGCTGACATTCTAGTGTGGGGAGACCCAATATGCAGGTGAGAAAACCAAATACAGATTCGGAAAAGTGCTATGAAAAAGATAAACAGCTGTGGCTAAAGCCTGTGGGCAGAGACCTTGCTCTAGAAAGAGAAGGGCTCTCAGGGTGGGCGACTTGAAGCTGAAATCTAAGGATGGAAAGGAGCCAGTTATGGGAAGAGCTGGAGGGAAAAGCATTCAGGCAGAGGGAACAGCCAGTGCAAAGATGCTGAGGAGGGACAAATCTGATTACGAGCCTGTCGGAGGTCTAATGTGATCAGAGTATAATGAGGGAAGGGGAGATGGGCTCCACGCAGTGGATCGCACTGGATCTTCAGAATAATCATGTGAGACTGGGCTCATCGTTCCTTCTATTTTAGAGGTGGAGGAACTGAAGGTTTGTGAACTCAGGCAGCTGTCTCTGTGTCATGGTTAGTAAGTTACAGAACAAAATCCAAATACTTTCACCAGCCTCCGGATCTCGTGTTCCTTCTGGTACATGAAGTCTTCTCTCGTCTCACCTTTTCTCACAGAGAGGCCATTTAAGCGGTGCTTGGCACGACTGAAAAGAGGTCCTTGCCACGAAAAGGTGAACGGTCGCACGTGCTCCTCTGACCCATGGCAGGATTTCTTCACAGGCTTCACCTTGGGAGGAGGAAATGTGGGCACAACTTTGTAATGTCTTAGAAGCATCTATGGGTGCAGAGCAGAATGTATTGTCACAGCCATCTGCTTCTCTCCCTGTCTGCCGTGGAGTAACCTGTCATTTGAAGTGAAGAACCAGGCTCCGTTACGACATCAGAACCGAGTCCGTTAAGACATCGTTCTGGATCCAGTGGAGCCTCAGCTAGGAATGTGGAGCAACTCGATCTCATCTTTTGAGTGATTTCAACTCCCCACCCCCACCCCCTGCCCTTTCTACCCCCTTGTTAGTCTGCAAAGGGAAAAGTAAGGAAAAGGCTTCTGGAGGAATTTTCCTACTGGCAGGCATTGCTTTTGTGATGAACCTGACCCAGTTCGCAGAGTGTGAGAATTCTGATGTTATCACAGAGGGAAGACCCTTCCTTTACTGAGGAAGAGGAGGGGGAGGAGGAAGAGGACAAGGAGGAAGGAGGAGGGGGAGGGGGAGAAGGACAAGGAGGGAGGAGGAAGAGGATGAGGGAGAGGGAGGAGGGGGAAGAGGAGGGGAAGATGGAGGGAGGAGGAGGAGGGGGAGGAGGAGGTCTATGGGGCAGGCAGCACGTGAAGCACTTTATGTACTCGTGTTCCTTGTCACAGAACCCGGCAAAGGTAGGGATTATCACCCCTTTCAGAAATGAGCAAATCGAGGCTGAGCGAGGGGAAGTGACTTGCCGCGGTCGCACAGGGGAAGGGGCATTGGTCCAGGTTCCCGTGGTACCACTTCCCTGAAGCACATGGCTTCCCTGTGGATGCTGTGAAAAGTGAGGGGCCCTTGTTTTCTCACCCAAATTACATATAACTCTAACTTGAATTGGACACCGACCACCCACTTCTTTTTCTTTGTTATCGACTCGTGCTTTGTGTGTGCTGTAGCACTGTAGTGTTTTCGAAGTGTAACAGCCAATGGTCTCATTTTGCACAAAGGAAAAGCTCAGGGAGGGGAAGATGTGTGCAAACTCACCCAGCTGGCAAGCAGCAGAGCCAGGTTCCCAGTTCTCACTCAGAGACCGCTGCCATCTCCTCATTCCACCGCCACGCTGGTCTTGCCAAAGCTCCAGTGCCAATCTAATTGAGAACCTCATTTTTTTGTGAATTAGATTTTTAAGTTTTCTTGGAATTGAGATTGAAGCAGAAGAGGTATATAGGCACTGAAGTCTGCTCCCCTGGGGAAAATCAACAAATCAAATTGGATTGTGTGTGTGTGTCTGCACAGGCATGCACACTAGTATGTGGGGAGTGGTGAGGGGAGTGGGGGACATGTATACATGTACCAGTTAAAATGCAGTGGCAGAGTTACCTAAACATGTGCTGTAATTAACAGCTGCTGGATCTCTGCCTTCATCACACGCCTTTGGAGTGGGTGCTGGAATATATATTAATGTGTATTATAATGTATACTGTGATGTGTACTAAGTGCCTGGCTGACATGTGCACAGCACTATCCTTTGCATTTTCTGTATGTGCCCCAAAACATATAAAAGACTTTAACATAGTACTTGGCAGATTGCCCACAATGACTATGACTTTTTATTATAATTGTCAACTCATTTAGGGTGAGGTAAGTGATCCTCAGATTTACAGATTAGGAAATTGAGATTTACAGACTTAAATAACTCCCCTTAAATCATTCAGTTAACAAATGACAGAGCCAGAATTCAAACCTAGTTCTGCGTATTTATTTAAATTGGCATCTTGCCTGCAGCTTCATTCCAAGTGGAGCCACATAATAAAATGATTGATTCGGGAATGCAGAGAGTTAACTGTTTCTTTGTTGTTGGAACACAGAACTAAGATTATTTTTCATCCTCTCATTTCAGACCTTGAGCAAAGTTCATACAGTGGTGAGCTGAGAATACGCAGGATAAGCTGTTTTGTATTCCTTGCTGGATGAGGCTTGGGTTCTGGGATCTCATTCCCCTGGGACGTGGGGCCAGGCCGGCCACCGGATGGATGGTGGCTTCTATCCGAGGGATACGTTTATGAATCACGCCAGCTGAATGGCTGCAGAGGGCAGGGATCACTTTGAGGGTACTGTGGGGTGAGGGCTGCCTGCCTGGGATTCTGTTACTGGAATTGGGGGGCTCACACACAAATTCCAGTGCTGGCATCTGTCACCTTGGGAGGACAGCATAAACTTGGCTCCAAGTATTCTCGGATGCTTACTTCTCCCAGCACACCTGACTCTGAGTTTGCTTTTGGATCCTTGAGCGCGGGGTTTTCTGTTGGGTTCTAAATACCAGCGTCAAGGAGGAGTCTTGAGTTCTACTGATATTTGCTGCTAAGAGGAGACCCACAGTAGAATGACAGGAACATTTGAGAAAATCTCAGAAGACCAGGGTCTGGCCGTAACTTGCTTTGCTGGCATGAGAACAATTCATTTCCTACTTTCCACGCTTGAGAGAGTTGGATTCCATCAGTGTTTCCCAGAATGTGAGCTGTGTACCATCTCGAGTATAAGAGATAGTTTTAGGGGCTTCACAGCTCCACGTTAAATAACTTGGACTCGTGTTTTACTTCCTCTCACTTTTCTTACAATCCTTTTGATTAAGCAAGGAGAAAGCTTCAGTGTCCTTCTTGGATGACTGTAACACTTCTCTTGAGCTAGGTGTTCACCCTTGTGGTTCCTAGCCTTGGGGACACAATGGTGTCTAGATAGGATTAAATACTATGGCTTTGTGTTATTTTTACGGTGATTATTCATGTACGTGATACAGGCTTCCCATTTATGTAAGCTATAAAATTTCCTTTCGAACAGCTTAATTACATTTTTTTTAAAGTGATAAAAATGTTTTACTTCCAGCTTAAGTGGAGAAAATATTAAAACAACATTAATTTTCACATCAAGAAAAAACCTAAATACCTCTCCATTTCCAGAAAATGGTCCAACTTAAACCTAGAGTTGATCTCAAGTAACGTTAAGGAGAAAGTTTGAAATGAACATGTTTTCTAGATTGCAAAACAATGAGCAAGAACATTAAAACAAATCTCAGTCATACAAAGGGGAAAAAACAAATCTATCCAAGTCTCCTTAGTAGTGTATGGCTACTAGGAGCCTTGTCATGAATTGTGCATTCATAAAATAGTATTAATTAGTTGCTTTAAGAGTGCTAGACAGATACACTTTTTTTTTTCTGTATTCTAATGTCCTTTTTTTTTTTTTAATTTTGAAATAAATTCAAAGTTATATGAACAGTTGCAAAAACAATACTAGCCCCATACACAGAATTCCATCATACCCTGACCCCCCCTCCCCCGGTAGCTCAATCCACCAACTTTAACTTGCTGTCTCGTTGCTATTTCTTTCCCTCCCTCCCTATCATCCATCATCTATTGCTCTGTCGTCTGAACATATGAGAGTTAGCTGCACACATCCTTGAGCATTCACTATAATTCACATATACACTTCCCATGAACAAGAACATTGTTTCATGCAATCCCATTAAGCGCAGCTAAGAAGTACAATAGATTCAACAGTGATACAAAGCTTACATTCTATATTTCCTTTTCCTTATGTCTCAACTGTGTCCCTTTGAGCCACCTGTCCTCTATCCTCCTGTCCCATCCAAGTTCATCCTTAGTATTCAATTGTCATCTAGTTAGATTTGACTTTTTTTTTTTTTTCAGTTCTGGAAACATATATGCAGCTTAAATCTTCCCATTCCACACCCTCCCTAGCCTTCCATTAGTGGGATTAATCACATTTAGAATGATGTTATGCTCTTTCCCACCATCCATTACTAGAAATTTCCCTTCATCTCAAACAGCAACCCTACACTCATTTCTTAACTCCCCATTGCCCCTTCCCCCATTTCTCTTAACCCAAACTCTACTTTTCATCTCTATGGTTATATTCTCTGATAATTTCTTTGTGTTTACTGTGGGGCTTAAAATTAACCTCTTAAATCCATATCAATCTTGTTTTTCTTTGATACCACCTTCACTTCAATAGGACACATAAACTATGTTCCTATACTCCTTCATTCCCCCACCTTTATATTGTTGTCTAAAATTACATATTTTACATTGAGTTCAAAACCACTGATTTGTCCTTAGAGTTTGTGTATTTTATATCATGTAGGAAGTAACTAGTGGAATTACAGTTCAAAAATTATTGACTTCTATTTGTATTCCATTGTGGTTGGAGAACATGCTTTGAGTATATTCAATTTTTTTTTTTTTAATTTCTTGAGGCTTGTTTTATGACCCAGCTTATGGTCCCTTCTTGAGAAAGATCTGTGATCGCTAGAGAAAAGTGAGTGTCCTGGTGATTTGGGATGTAAGGTACTATATATGTCTGTTAAAATTCTCCATATCTCTTTCTCCTTTCCCTGTCTTTCCTCCAGCAGGGCTCCCCTCAGAATCTGAAGTAGGGCAGGTCTTTCATCGGCAAAGTCTCTCAGCATTTGTTTGTCTGTGAAAAATTTAAGCTCTCCCTCAAATTTGAAGGAGAGTTTTGCTGGATAAAGTATTCTTGGTTGGAAATTTTTCTCCCTCAGAGTTTTAAATATGCCATGACACTGCCTTCTCGCCTCCATGGTTGCTGCTGAGTAGTCACTACTTAATCTTATGTTGTTTCCTTTGTATGTGGTGAATTGCTTTTCTCTTGCTGCTTTCAGAACTTGCTCCTTCTCTTCAGTATTTGACAGTCTGATCAGAATATGTCTTGGAGTGGGTTTATTTGGATTTATTCTATTTGGAGTTCTCTGGGCATTTATGCTTTGTGTATTTATATTGTGTAGAAGGTTGGGGAAGTTTTCCCCAACAATTTCTTTGAATACTCTTTCTAGACCTTCACCCTTCTCTTCTCCTTCTGGGACACCAATGAGTCTTAAGTTTGGACGTTTTATTTTAACTATCGTATCCCTGAGATCCATTTCAATTTTTTTGATTTTTTTCTCCATTCTTTCTTTTGTTCTTTCATTTTCTGCTCTGTGGGCTTCTAGGACACTGAGATGTTGTTCAGCTTCCTCTAGTCTTGTATTGTGAATATCCAGTGTCTTTTTAATTTGGCCGACAGTTTCTTTTATTTCCATAAGATCTTCTATTTATTTATTTACTCTTGCTATGTCTTCTTTATGCTTTTCTAGGGTCTTCTTTATGTAGCTTATATCCTGGGCCATGGTCTTCTTGATGTCCTTTAAATCCTTTGCCATGTTTTCGTTCCTCGATTGTAGATCTTTGATTAACTTTGCGAGGTATACTGTATCTTCCGATATTTTGGTTTGTGTGTTTGGAGTTGGAGTCTCCATATCTTCTAGTTTTATCATATGCATTAAGATTTTCTGTTGTTTTTGGCCTCTTGGCATTTGTTTTGCTTGATAGGGCTCTTTCAAGTTGTAAAGAAAAAGGGATATCGATCTACTTTTTCAGGAGCACAGTTTGGTGACATACACTTTCTCTAACTAACCAGCAGATGGCGTCTGTGAGTCACCTATATCCCTCGAGTCAGTTCTCAACCTTTTTTCCGCTTTGTGTGGGGAAATGATTCTTGTGGGTTCAGTTGGAGAACTCAGTTTGGGTGTGTTGCTGGAACTGTCCGCCCTGAATGTGGGGCGTGTGTACAGGTAGCCAGGGAGGAAGGGCAGTTCTAATGTTCAAATCCCCCAGGATCCCGGAGATTCAAGGCCGTCACGTGAGTCTAAGCCTTCATTTCAGTTCAGCCCCAGCCTCTCTCTCTCGCTGATCCATAAACCACCAGACTTGGCCTATCGTCCCTGGGTTCTCCGAGCGGATCCCCCCTCCCAGCCGCGCTCCTCCAGTAGCTTAGCCGAGGGAAGGCTGTGCTACGTCATCAGTGCGCGCTATCCCACAAGGGAAGCCCCAGGCTGCGCGGCAGCGCACTCCCAGCCCGAAGCAAGAGTGGCTGAGCGGGGCGTCTCAGCCCCCTCCTCCTCGCACCGTTCCTCCTTCCCAGCTCCGGGACAACTGGCGGGGCTTTGGGCTGTGGGCACGGCCCTGGGCAGGAGTTTATCCAGCCCTCTGGGGGCCAGCTGCTAGCCGCGGGGTTTCTTTCTGCCTCCGGCTCTCCCCTCCATTCCCCCGAACCCAAGGGTATCTGCTGCGGGCTATCTTCCTGGCCAGACACCGAGAGGCCGTCCCAGCCCCCTCTTGCTGTGTTTTTCTGCGTGGTTCCCACAATTGCTACTGGAGCCGCTCCTTTTTTTTTTTTTTTTTTTTTCTTTAAAAAACAGCCAGCTGGTCTCCATACGCTGAACCCTGGCTTCCCCAGCCCACCGCGCGGCTGCGGGTCTTCCAGCCAGCTTACTCATTCGTTTCAGAATGCTGACTCCTGGTTTCACCAAGTATACGGCCCCTCTGGAGCTAGGAGCTCTCATCCAGTTGGTGCATCACTGTAACCAGTATTCTAGGTCACTTTCTGGTTTTTAGCTAGTGTTTTTCACGGAGGCATTTTTTTTGCCGTGTCTCAGCTAGCCGCCATCTTAGTTCTCTTGCTTAATTACATTTTTAAAAGTGTGCCAATTTACAGGCAAAAAATACACACATATCAGTGATTGGAGCTGAAAAGAAACTCTGATGTGGAATTGCTTATTTCTCCCTTTAATTCTATCATATATTTGAGGTTCTATTTTTAGGCACAGACACATTTATGAATGCCGTGTCTTCATAATTAATTGGCCCTTTTATCATTATGAAATGCCCCTGGTTGCCTCTGGTAATGCTCTTTGTCTGATTGTCTGATGTCAATACAGATGCTTCAGCCTTCTAATGCCTGTAGGTTGTGTGGTGTATCTTTTTCCATTAATTTACTTTCAATCTATCTGTGTCTTTGTATTTAAAGTCCATCTCTTGTACGTAGCAAATAATTGGGTCTTTTTTTCAAAATCCATTCTGATAATCTCTGCCTTTTAGTCCATTACCTTTTAATATGATTTTGATGTGTTTGGATTTAGGGTTACCATTTTGTATTGTGTTTTCTGTAGTTCTCATTTTCATTCCTCAATTCTCCCTTTCTTGCTCTATTGGTTTTCTGTTGTTGCCATAACAACTTACCAAAAATATAGGGGTTGTTGATGGGGGCCCCGTTTCCTTGCTGGGAGCTTGTCTTTGCAACTGGGAGCTGCCTACCCACCTTCTCAGGCTTCCCATGTGTTCCCTCTGTGTGATGGTACGTTGAGTTCCTCGCAGGCCTTGATTATCTCTAACTTCTCTTCCCCCTTCTGCCACATCTCTCTGACTCCTGCTTTTTATTTTTTTTAATTAAGTTTTATTGAGATATATTCACATACCATACAATCATCCATGGTATACAATCAACTGTTCACAGTACCATCTTATAGTTGTGCATTCATCACCCCAGTCTATTTCTGAACACTTTCTTTACACCAGAAACAATCAGAATCAGAATAAAAAGTAAAAATAAAAAAAAGAACACCCAAATCACCCCCCACCCCATCCCACCCTATTTTTAATTTAGGTTATGTCCCCATTTTTCTACTCATCCATCTATACACTGGGTAAAGGGAGTGCAATCCACAGGGTTTTCACAATCACACTGTCACCCCTTGTAAGCTACATTGTTATACAGTCATCTTCAAGAGTCAGGGCTACTGGGTTGGAGTTTGGTAGTTTCAGGAATATAGCTATTCCAATATATTAAAACCTAAAAAGTGTTGTCTATATAGTTCTTAAGAATGTCCACCAGAGTGACCTCTTGACTCCATTTGGAATCTCTCAGCCACTGAAACTTTATTTTGTTTTATTTCGCATCCCCCTTTTGGTCAGGAAGATGTTCTCAATCCCATGATGCCGGGTCCAGATTCATCCCTGGGAGTCATATCCTGCATTGCCAGGGAGATTTACACCCCTGGGTGACTCCTGCTTTTAAGGGTTAGGTTGGGGACACTAGGATAATCTAGGATCATTCCCTTATTTTAAAGTCTGGGATCTTAGTTACATCTGCAGAATAACTTTCTATGTTGCATAACATCCAAGGATTAGTAAATAGACATCTTTCAGGGACCATTCTGCTTTCCATACCTGCCCTCTTTTGGATTTTTAGAATATTATTAGAATTCTATTTTAATTCATTTATTGGCCTTTTAGCTATACCTCTTGCATCTTTTTAGTGATTGCTCTAGGGATTACATTAATGGCCTTAATTTTTCACAGGCTACTAAGGGTTAATATTGCACCATTTCACCATTTACCATCTCTTCCCATCCTTTATGCTATAGTATTAAATGCGTTACATATACAGATATTAAAACTCTGCAAGACAGTGAAAGCATTTTGCTTCAAAGAATCATATGCCTATACTCTTAAAAATATAAGATGAAAAATACTCTTTTAAAGTTTCCCAGATATTCACATTTGTAATGCCTGCAGGATTCTCAGTTTCCCTCTGATATCATTTCCCTTCAGCCTAAAGAAATTCCTTTAATGTTTCTTGACATGCTGGTCTGCTGCAATGGATTCTCGTAGGTTTCTTCTATTTGAAAATGTCTTTATTTTATCTTCATTCTTAAAGTTGTGTGTGTTTTTTTTGTTTTGTTTTGTTTTGTTTTTCTGCTGCCAAAGATAGAATGTTGGAGTTTTCTTTCAGCTCTTTAACTGTTCCACTGTTTTCTGGACTTGAGTTTTTAGTGATAAATCTGTGGAAAATTTGAATTGTTGCTCTGTATATAATGTGCCGTTTTTATCTTGCTAATTTCAAGATTTTCTTTTTATTTAGGTTTTATCTGTATGACTGTGAATTTCCTACCATGATTTTCTTCACATTTATTCTGTTTGGGGTTCTCTGAGCTTCTTGAATCTGTAAATTTATGTCTTTTACCAATTTTGGAAAGGTTTTAGACTCATTCTCTCATATCTGCAGATCAGGGATTCCAATCACTCATATGTTATAACTTACTCCTTTAAATTTTAAAAGTTTCTTTTCTTCAGTCTTGGTAATTTCTATTGGTCTATCTTCAAGATCCCTGACTCTTTCTGTTGCCTTCTCCATTCTGATGTTAAATACATCTAGTAAATTCTTTATTTCGGATATTATATTTTTCAGTTTCAAATTTCTATTTGATTCTTTTTCTGTATTTTCTATTTCTCTGCTGGTATTTCTTATCTTTTTCTTTATTAGTAGAATATTTTCCTTTACCTCATTAAGCACATTGTTATAAAAGCTGCTTTAACATCTAGTACATATTGGGCTTGGCATCTGTTGATTGTCTTTTCCCTTCCTAATGGGTTGTATTTCCTTAGTTGTTTATATGTAAGGTGATTTTAGATTGTATCCACAACTTTGTGAATGTTACGTTGTGAAATTTCTGGATTCTGTTATGCTCTTTCAAAGAGTGTTGCTATTTGTGTTTCAGCAGACAATTCACTTGGTTAGATTTAAACTACTAACTGTCTCTTGGGTGGCCGCTCAAATATTAGTTCAGTTCTCTTAGGCTTAGATTAGATGCAAACTACTTTGAGTCCTCACCACTAAAGCCTGCTTCAAGGATCAATAAGAGGCTTGGGCCCATGATTCCCACTTTGAGTCTCTTCTTTCTGTGATTTTCACCTCATTTGAAGTGGCATGGATAACCAGGTCTCTAACCTCCTCTGGTCAGAAAAATAATGTGTTTTCTTTCAGAGGTTGAGCCGCGCTAGGCCTGCCCTCAGACCTAGGCGGTGAAAATGCAGAACTCACTCTATGGTGAGCCCTTCTTCCATGTTTCATCTCCCCTCCAAAGTCTCTTTCCTCTTTTTTATTCTTCAGAACCTTTAGGTAGTTAATTTTTTCATCTACAGTTTTCAGTTGTTATCTTTTCTGGGGTGGGGAGGGTTCTGTCTGTTATGACCTTCTCAACCATACCAGAGTCAGAACTCCTCTGGCCACCTGCTTCTGTTCTGTCTCACCTGCCCAAGCCACCAGCATTGGGCTGAGCTATCTTTGAGGATCAACTATATTATATACTTATTATGGTTCAGTTAACCTGAAGTGCCATTACCTTTAGCCATCTCATCCAGTTACCCAACTCTGCCATTTTTACATACTTATGTATTGCTACCACAAAATCTAGTGGCTTAAAACAACAACCACTTTATTACCAATTCTGTGGGTTGACTGGGCTCTGCTGGGTGGTTCTTCTGTTCTACATGATGTCAGCAGTGACTGAGATCATCTAAAGTCACGGTTGGGCTGGGATGTCCAAGGTGGCTCATCACACTGTTGGCTGTTGGCTTGGGATCTCAGCTGGGTGTTGACCACAGCCTGCAAGTGGCTTAGGCTTCTCATAGCATGGCCTCTGGGTTCTGAGTGGAAGTGTTCAAGGGCAGGTGTTCAAAGAGGGAGGAAACTGTTAGTTCTCTTAAAGGACAGGCCTTTCTGTTGGTCAAACAGTTACTGGGTTGGCCAGACTCAAGAGGAGAAAAATAATTTGTGGCCATCTTTAATCTCACCCCAGTTGGTACTACCTGATCCTCTCTATCCCTACCATCTTGGCTTTTGTCCAAGCCTTCATCATCTCTTTACAGGAACCCTAAAATAGTCACCCCTTTCCAGTCTTGTCTCACTCAAATGCCTATCTGCACAACTCCATCCTTTCCTCAAGATTTAGTCTTGATGCCCCTCCAGAAAGTCTTCTTTATTCTCCGCCCCCTCAACTGAATAAATATAACCTCCATCTCTGTGTTATTCCATAGCATTCTGTTCTCACTTTAGCACTCACTACATCATTCTGCAATTACCAGGTCTATTTGTCTTTCTTGCCAGCTAGTCTGCATTTTTCAAGGGCAGGGACCATATTTCATATTTGATACATCCCATGTTTTTCCCATTAAGCGTTCACCAGTCTGTAAGTTCCTTGTATCTTGGACTTTATCTATATCTTTATTATATGCCTGGTGCATGGCTTCGTGCCTGGCTTATCAGAGATGTTTAATAAATATTTCTCAAATGAAAATGATATTTTGAAATTCACACAGTCAAGTAAAGTCGAATCAGGACTGGATCCCAGATTTGTTTCCCCTCTAAATTTATTCTTTCTAGGGCCCTCCAGCTACTGAGTGAATCTAACCATCCTCGCAGCCTCTTTTCCTTAGAATATCCAGCTCATATCTTGATCCCCATATCTCAAGAGCACTTTCATATGTTTTAAAATATCAACTGAGCTTAATCGAGTGAGCACGGATGAGAATTTCCTTGCATTGGTCTCTACTCCAGTAGCTCTAGTGGCTAACACACCAGGCACTGCTCTGTTTCCTAGGTTTGCATGTGAAGAAATCAGCTCCAATATCCAGGCCTAAAAAGCAAACTGTACATTTTATACTAGTTGCTTTGCACCATGAAGTTTCCAGGGTCAGTTTCTTCTGAAATAGTCCTAATAAAGAGAAAAATGGGAGTTAAATGATTCACCTTAAGGTCCAGGAGCTTGGAGCTAAAGGCTAAAGTCGTACCCACTCAGACTTTGAATTTAAGTTTTTCTTTTTCTGTATCACCCGTCCTGATGCTTGGCACAGAACAAGAATGTAGGGGATCTCTGTGATGTCAAGGTTGGCTTTACTAGTGCAGCGATTCTCAAATTTCATTGTGCATAGAATCCCCTGGAGAGTTTGTTAAAACACAAATCCTGGGCTCCACCCCAGAGATTCTAGTACATTTGGTCTTGTGTGGGGTCCAAGAATGTGCATGTCACTCAAGCCCCCAAGTATTGCTAATGCAGCTGGTCCAAGGCCTACTCTTTGAGTGACAGGTCTATAGCACAGCGTTTCTCAACCTTGGCACTATTGGCAGTTTAGGGCAGATAATTCTTTGTTGCCTTCCTGCAGGGATTGTCTTATGCACTGTAGGATATTTAAAAGCATCCTTGTTCTCTACTCTCAAGATGCCAGTAGCACTCCTCTAGTTGTGATGCACCAAAATGTTTCCAGGGATTACCATGTGTACCCTGGTGTGGGGAGCCAAGTCATCCCCTGCTTAGAACCACTGCTGTAGGGTTTCTGGCATGGATGGCTGGTGGGTGAAAGTGTCATTCATGGTCAGGTTCAGGGCTGGATGATAAGTTCAGTTTCAGAGTTTGTTGAGTTTAATTGGCCAATGAGTTTCCATGATGAGACATGGATATAGAAAACCAGTGGAGTGGTCAGTCCATGAGATACATATTTGGGAGCCATCAGTATATAGATAAAACCATAAAGAATAAATAAAAATTTCCAAGGAAATAATGTATGGAGAGATGAACATTGGACAGAGGCAGAACCTTGAGGGAACACTGATCTTTAAGAGGTGAAAGAAGGAAGAGTTGCTCATAAGAAGGAATGACCAGGGAGGCACGAGAAAGAGCAGGAGAAAGAGATGTCTCAGAAAAAAGTGGAGGAGCGTGTGGCAGGGAGAAAAGAGAAGCAACAGTCAGTAGAAGAGATATTCAATAACACCAAGTCTGCGAAGGGCCTGTCAGATCTGACTACCAGCTCATCATCTTGGCCATTGTCCATGTGGCCATGTGGCTATTAGCACTTGAAATTGAGCTGTGTGGTAGATGCAAAATCCACACTGGATTTTAAAGACTTAGTATATCAAAAAAGAATGTAAAATATCTCAAAGATTTTTATATTGATCACATATTTAAGTGATAATCTTTGGGACGTATTGGGTTGAACAGAATACATTATTAAGATTAATTTCATTTGTTTCTTTTTAGTGTTTAAAACGTGGTACTAGAAAATGTGAACTTACACACGTGACTTGGATTCCGCTTCATTTGGACAGTGGAGTGGTGGGGACTAAAAACAGCACATAGTGGGAGTTGAAGAGCGGGTGGAGGGTGAAGATGTAGAGCTGGAGAGCAGCCTGCTCATTGGAGAAAAGGGAAGGCCACGTTGTAGCTTGGGGAGGCAGTGCCACAAGAGGTCTTATAGTTAGGAAGAGAGAGACTTGGGGATGTTTGAGACAAGTATAGAAGAGTCAGCTGAGGGGAGGAAGTAGCAGATAAAGGAGAGAAAGGAGAGAGAAGAAAGAATGGAGCAAGACAGGACTTGGAAAGGGGGGATGACATTGCTTCTGTCTTTGACCCATTTGAGCCTCATTCTTTTCTCCTGCAAATTGGGGTAAGGATCATGTTGCAATAATCATGCTTTCCTCTAGGGTTTACCTGGAGTTTAAGTGAGATTATATATAAGGATCAACTTTATAGGTCATGAAACACTATATGGAAGTTATTTAGCAAAAGTCACCAATGGTCACCAATACCTTTCACCTTATAGGGTTGACCTTTGGGTGGAAAGATGTTTCCTCTGTCAGTTTACTGCCTTAGCCTCCTCATGCATTCGAGATTCAATTTTATTGTCACACAGTTGTGACAGTTCTCCCCAAATTTTGAAATGTGGGTCCCAAATCTCCCATTAACACATGGTGCATATGTGACTTTTAAATGGTGATGAGCACTGGGTAACCCTAGTGCAGTGGTTCTCAAAGTGGGGTCCCTGGACCGGCAGTATCAGCATCACCTGAAGGGCTTGATCCAAGCGTAAATTCTCAGGTCCATACTAGCCCTACTGAATCCAAAACTCTGGGGGCAGGACCTGAGCATCTGGGGGGTTTAACAATCCTTTCAGGAGATTCTGGCTTAATCTAAATTTGAAGAAACACTGTCCTAGTGAAATCAGATAACTCTTTTTTTTTTTTTAGTGCAGTGATCCCAAAACCTAACCATATTTGAGAAACTAGTTTTAATACAGATTCCTGGGTCTAAGAATATTTCATCAACCCAAGATGATTCCCATGAACTAGCAGATTTAGGAACCATGTATTTAATGTTTAATTTCTTCTTAATATTAATTTAATATTAATATATTAAAATAATTAACTACATTAATATTTAATATATTAAGTTAATTAAATTGATATATTAATATTTAATATAGTCTAAAGCAGCGGTCAGCAAACATTTTCTCTAAAAAAAGAAAAAACATTTTCTTTAAAGGGTCGTAAATCCTTTAGGCTAGGCAGGCCAAGAGGCCACAACCCTGTTGCCATAGCATGAAAGCAGCCTTAGACAACATGTAAATGAAGGAGTGTGGCTGGTTTCTGGGCCACACAAAATAGGTGGAGGGTCGGATTTGGCCTGTGGGCCATAGACTCTAAATGTCACCCTTGGTTGTGATCCCGCTTTGCATATCTTTCACCAGTCATTCTATATCCATTCATTCACTCATTCTTTGATTCAACACTTTTTACTGGGTGTGTGTCAGAATGAGCTCGGTAAGGGACAGGGAACGCTGGCTTCTGGTGAGTTCCCTGCCATCAAGTGTGGAGGGAATTGGTGAGGGTGCCAAAATCCATCCCTGTTGCTGCTTATAAACGGAGGGGGTGGGTGTTACTAGTCACCAAAAAAACCTCTATTCCATGCTATTAGTCCAGCTGGATATGTTTTGTGTGCAGTTTGCTGGCTTCCTAGCTCCCTAACTTTTAATGAAGTTGAGGCAACTTTTGGGAGTAATTTTGGTTCCACCCTCCCAGTTCCCTGTAGTTCTTTGCAAATGGTTTGCAGAGATCTCTTCACCCACTCCCAGGCTACAGCCATTTATGAGTCAGAGCAGACCAGCTGGTTCTCATTGCACAGAGGGTTAGGAGAGGAATCTGTTGTAACTGTTGGTATGGAAATGCTGAAACCACCATGCGGTGTTTGTTCTGCCAGCCTGCCAGTGTGCAGCCGATAGTATGTAGCAAGAAAGTCTTAGTTTATTAGAAACTTTTGTCTAAATGGAAACTAAGTTTGTGCATCTTTTGGAGCTATTGTTTAAGACCTGAGCATTCTGAGGAAAATACTACTGATTCAGTTCAGCATTGCATGGCAAAGGGACTTTGCAGATGTGGTTAGTTTAAAGGTCTTGAGATGGAGAAATTATCCTAGATTATCCAGCTGGGCCCAATGTAATCACATGAATCCTTAAAAGTAGAGTCTTTACAGGCTGTGGACAGAGAAAGGTGGGAAGAGAGAAGAATGGCCAGAGAGACGCAGTGTGCTGGCTAGCCATGAACCAAGGAATGCAGGTGGCTTCTAGAAGCCGGAAAGGGCAGGGAATGAATTCTCCCTAGAGCCCCCAGAAATGAAGGCAGCCTTGCCAACACCTGGTGTTTGCCTGTTGAGACCTGTATCAGACTTTGTAATACATCTGTATTATTTAAGCCACCAAATGTGTGGGAATTTGTTATTGCAACAATCGAAAATTGATACATCATGATATCATTGAATCTGCACAGGAACCCTATGAGTTAAGGACTACTACAATTCTCATTTTTTGAAGAAGAAGAATCTGAGGCTGAGTAATTGCCCAAGGTCATGTATTTATCCAGATGCAGTCCCAGTATTTGAACTGCCCAATTCCAGAGTCTCACTTGCACTGCTACTTGGGGTTCACATTGCATTGTTGAACCCCATGTGGGACCCCTGAGCGTCCCATGCCATCCCTCGCAGCTCTGCCTTTGCACACATGCTTTGGAAAGGCTTGCTTTATCCTTCAGTTCTCAGGCTGTATTGTAGCTTCTGGGGGGCCCTCCCCACATCCCCCGGTCAGGCCACAGGACTCCTTCCTCGTGTGCATGCGTTGCCCAAAGGAAGACCACATGCTCTCATCCCAAGACCTGTCGTCCAGGTATGGTGATGAACTCGTGTCTGCCTTATCACTTCTGTGAGTCCCTGCATCATGCTATCTCTCGTGCCAGCACGAAGCCTGCGTCTGGCACGTAGCCTACAAAAATGCCAGCCCCACAAAGGCAGGGTATTTCGTCCATCGTTGCTGCAGGCCAGTGCCTTGAACAGTGCCTGGCACATAGTAGGTTCACAACAGATACCTGTTGAATGGGTGAATTAATGAATACAGATTCTCCATACATATAGAGACACTGAGATGATAATAAACCTGTAGCAATTGCTGGAAAAGCCTTTATTTATGTTTTAGCAGTACTTTGCAGAAGTATAATTTGCATACAGTAAAATACACAGATCTTAAGTGTACAGCTCAATGGATTTTGACATCTGTACACAGCCATGTGACCACCACCCAGATCAAGATATGGAACATTTTCAGTGTCCCAGAAAGTTCCCTTTGCCTATTTCCCGTCAACCCCGAGGTAACCACTATTCTGACTTCAGTCACCTAGGTTAGTTTTGCCTCTGCTTAAACTTCATATAAAATTTATGTTAGGTTTGATTTCATGTTATGTCATAAATGGAATCAATCACACGGCATACACTCTTCTGTGGCTGGGCTCTTTTGCGTAACACAGTGTTCTGAGATTCATCCATGATGTTCACTGTAGAAGGCCCTTTACTTCTACATTTCACTAGAGACCTTCATATCATTAGACGAGTTACCAGACAGGAGGACAAGACCTCCTATGAGATGCTGTGGTATGGGATTATGGCACCCTATTGACTGAAGTCATAGCCCATGAAGAAGACATTCTAGAGACAGACAAACCTACTGTAGGTTCCAGCTGTACAGTGGAGGCTTAATAAAGGGCCATTAAATAAGTGAGTATGTGAGCAAGTACATCTCTGCCTAACATCTATTGGGTGCTTTCTATATGCCAGGCACTCTAGTGCTGAGCATTTTACATTTATTATCTCATGTAAATTTAAAAAACAACAGATATTCACTTAAATTGTAGATTTTTTTTATAGTCTCTAGTTTGCATTGATTGTATTTTTCCCCCAATATCACTCTATTTTTAACACCTTGCAAAGTTGACATTCATTTGTTCTCCCTTACGTAAAAATACATTTGTAAATTTTTTCACAATTGTTGAGCACTCTAGGTTTCACCGAGTTATACAGTCCCGGTCTTTATCTTTCCTCTTTCCTTCTGGTGTCCCACATGCTCCTAACCTTCCTCTTTCAACCATACTCACAGTCATCTTTGTTCAGTGTACTTACATTGTTGTGCTACCATCACCCAAAATTGTGTTCCAAACCTCTCACTTCCTGTCTTTTCCTATCTGTCTGTAGTGTTCCCTTTAGTATTTCCTGTAGCACAGGTGTCTTGTTCACATAAACTCTGTCATTGTCTGTCAGATAATATTTTAAACTCTTCCTCATCTTTGAAGGACAGTTTTGCTGGATATAGGATTCTTGGTTGGCGGTTTTTCTCTTTCAGTATCTTAAATATATCACACCACTTCCTTCTTGCCTCCATGGTTTCTACTGAGAAATCCACACATAGTCTTATCAAGCTTCCTTTGTATGTGATGGATCATTTTTCTCTTGCTGCTTTCAGGATTGTCTCTTTGCCTTTGACATTTGGTAATCTGATTACTAAGTGTCTTGGCATAGACCTATTCAGATCTATTCTGTTTGGAATACGCTGCGCTTCTTGGATCTGTAATTTTATGTCTTTCATAAGAGATGGGAAATTTTCATTGATTATTTCCTCTCTTATTGCTTCTGCCCCCTTTGCTTTCTCTTTTCCTTTGGGACACTCATGACACGTACTTCATGCATTTCATGTTGTCATTCAGTTCCCTGAGATGTTGCTCATATTTTTCCATTCTTTTCCCTATCTGTTCTTTTGTGTGTAGAATTTCAGGTTCTCCAGTTCCTGAGTGTTTTCTTCTGCCTCTTGAGATCTGCTGTTGTATGTCTCCATTGTGTCTTTCATTTCTTGTGTTGTGCCTTTCATTTCCATAGATTCTGCCAGTTGTTTTTTCATACTTTCAGTTTCTACCTTATATTCGCCCAGTGTTTTCATTATACACTTCATCTCTTTTACTATATCTTCCCTAAACTTTTTAAATTGATTTAGCATTAGTTGTTTAAATTCCTGTGTTTCAGCTGAAGTGTAAGTTTGTTCCTTTGACTGGGCCATAACTTTGTTTTTCTTAGTGTAGGTTGTAGTTTTCTGTTGTCTAGGCATCTGGTTTCCTTGGTTACCCCAATCATGTATTCCCAGACCAGAATGGGCTCAGATCTCAGAAGGGAGCAATATTCAGCATCAGGTCTCCCTGAGGGTGTGTCTTAGAAGATTGACACACCCTGTGAGGCCTCAAGCTGCTGTGCTTTTCCTAACCTGCCAGCAGGTGGAGCATGTCAGCCTGTAGCTCCTGACTGGTGTAAGGAGGTGTGGCCCCCTTAGTCCTCAGTTTCTGTTTTGGTTGTTTTCCCCCAGGCTCTGGGGTCTGGTTCCGAATAGGAAGTGGTAGTAGGGCTGGGCACCACCTTCTTTGAGGGAAGATACACCCCTTAGGGAGTTTTCATTTGCATTTAAATAGGCTCTCTGTCTCTCTGACTCTGCTATCTCCACTATTTTGGGTCAGAGAGCTGGGAACTGAAAATGGCTGCGGCTTTCTCCAATGAGCCGCCCAGGTTGAGAGAGAGAAAAAAGAGACAGAAAGCCCCCCTTCAGGGCCAGTCCACTGTCCCCCTAGCTTCACCCCCCAGCCAGCAACAGCACCTGGTCGTCTGGGCTCCGCATCCCAGCGCAGAGAAGTCTGCCAGCTCTCCAAGGTCAGTCATCTCTAAGAGCCTCTGTCTGCTTGTTGGGGATTTGTAGCTTGTATTGAGCAGTCCATGTTTGTTAATCAAAACCCGAGTTGGAGCTGGATTGAGGTATATTTGCTTGTTCAGAGAATGCTGCTCTCTATCACAGTGAGGTTTTGCAGTTTGGGCTGCTGTGGGGGAGAGGTTCTCGGCGCGGGTCCACAGTCTTTACTTACAGATTTTATGCTGCGATCTCAGGCATTTCTCCCAAACCAGGTTGGTGTATGATGTGTGGACAGTCACGGCTGTCCCCCCACAGTTATTTCAGTTTATTTACTAGTTGTTCCTGGTTGTTTATTAGTTGTTCCAGGGGGACTAACTAACTTCCACTCCTCTCTATGCCGCATCTTCTTTCTCCAAATGGTAGATTTTTATTAGCTCAGGTAATTGAGACAAGGAAGTTATGTGTTTGGCTCAGGCCATAGGATTAATAATGGAATGGTTGACCTCAGAGCATTTATTTCCCCTCACTGCCCTGTCTGTTTTTAAAGTTAAATGATTTTTTTTTTTGTTTATCAAGGAAGCTCAGGCTAATTATAGAAAATTTGAGAAACACAAAAAGCAGAAGGAAGAAGATATAAAGTTATCCATGGACAATCACTTGACATTTGGGGGATTTTTTACTTTCTTGTATTATTTTTTACATAGTTTTTTGTTTGTTTGTTTTGTTTAATATAGTTATGATCATAGTGTACAGTCAAATTTATATCCAGCTTTTTCATGTAACTTTTTCCTGGCTTGTTATACACTTGGTAGCTGTGAGCTATCTTCCAATATTCATTCAACAGATACTCATGGACCTACTGTGTAACATTATTTACTGAGCCCCCTCCTGGGTGCAGGGCACTCTGCAGAGCTCATGTTTTTTTACCACCGAGCTCCACTGCCTCTTCCCAACCAGGAAGCTGCGCCATCTCTGCCTCAGAGCATAAATGCCGCTGGAGGTATGTGCCTTTAATGGATTCCTGGGTTTACTGCTATGCACTTTTTTTTTTTTTTTTAATTAGAAAAAGAAGAAGAAAACGACAAGAATACCATGGGCAATTCCAAGCAGATTCCTGGGGCTCCTTGCTTTAGCACAGCAGGGATCCTGTATAACAAATTGGAGCAGGGAAGCCTGGAATATATCATCCCAGGTGAGGAGATAGGAGATCAGAAACCGGGAGCTTGAATTGCATATTTAAATACTAAGTGAATACAGGTTTCACAAGGGAGGGTATGACAGAGAACGTTCCTTAAAGGAAAATGTGATATCGGATCCCAAATGCTCGGGAGTGCGTTTAGACATGAAAGACACATGGTGGCCACATCGTACAGGGAAAGGAGCTCAGCATTAGGAGTTCAATCCTGGATCCACCAGTTGGGAGCTGGGGTCCCTGGGCCATCCTCCCCTGAGTAAAATTGGGGTCTGGTACTAGGTGGTCCTGGTTCACCCCCAGCTGAGAAGAGGCCCAGGGCAGAGAGCAGGCAGGGCCAGAGTGACAGGCCGAAGGTATTCCCAGAGTGGAGGGAGTTAGGAACGTTCTGTGATCACAGAGCTGCAGAGGAGTGCTAAATAAGGTAATTAACACCTTTCCTCTGATTAGCAGCCAGGGAATTATTGAAAAGGATTAGAAACTGTGAAAAGATCCCTGTGCAAAACAGAGTTGAGAGAAAAGTGATAGCCTCTTTTCTGGGTCTAAAGGAAAGCAATTATTATAAGTAGAGAACTGGTCTCTTGCTGCCCTCACCCCCTTTCTTTCAGACCCTTATACTTGCTTCCTACCACAGGGCCTTTGCACACGAGGCTCCCACTTCCTGAGAAGCACTCTTTTCTCACTTCTTTGCCTAGTTAACTTATACTCCAGTGTTTCTTCCTTACGGAAGTCACTGACCATCCAGATTGTTCAGTTTCCCCTATTGTGGGCTCTTTAAGCCCATGAATTTTTCCTTCAAGACACTCTTATCAACAGTTTTCCATTTGTGTGGCTGTTTGATGAATACTCATCTTCCCATCTATCCTGTATGTTCCATGAGTCTGCTTCCATGCCTGGGTTAGGCCGCCACCTGATCCCCAGCTCTTAGCACCGTGCTTGCTACAGAGATGAATAAATAGCAGGATGACAGAGGGAATGAATGAAAGTGGTACTTGACATCTGGTTCTTTGTGCAGCTCTGTGGTGGTGTTAAGGCTGATACTATTTGCCATTCCCGTGAAGAGGCACTGACACTCAGTGAAATGAAGTGGCTTTCCCAAGACACACAGATCATAAATTGTGGAAACAGGACTTGCGCGGACCCCTTAAGAATTGGAATTTTTCTTCATCTTTGTTTTAAATATGGGTGGCTTGTTGGTAAAATTAGTTTAATAACAACTTAAAAATTGAAACAAGCAAAAACCAACAAAAACAAAAATGAAAACAGACAAAAAAAAAGCCCACAGGACAGTGGGTTATGCTCAAACTCTCTGCTTGAGTGTCAGTTACATTTGAAGAAAGTCCACCTGTTGCACTTAAACTGCCTGGCACAGGTTTTGATGTTGACCTGGTAGCGGCCAGGAGTGGCTAATTCAAGCCCCCAGGAATAGTTTTACGTCTTGGTCTCCAGTTTGGGCGTGAAAACCTCCCAAAGATGAAACAAGCAATTTTAAGGAATAAGGTGGAAATACTGGTAGGAAATCAGCAACTGACACCTGGCAAGAGACTTTTTCAGCACCTTGCAAAAGCACCTGGGCATTTCTCCTCAAAGGCCATGCTTAGCTTCCTGCCTTGATCAAGTTGGGGAGGGGAGACAGTCTGAATTAAATGACTTCCTCCATGATATGTGTGACTCACTCAGGCAAGATGCCTAACCTCATTCAAAGCAAGCCAAGAAACCAAAACAAAACCAAAAACTGAGTGAGGCCCCTACTGTGTGCTGGTGATATGGTGATTGGTAAAACAAAGTAAAATGGACAAAAGAAAATATCACAAACAGTCCATGCCTTCACAGAGCATATATTGTAGGGGAGGACACAGGAAAGAAACACGTAAATATATGTTAATTAACAGGCACATGGAGTGCTATGGAAACAGAAAGAGAAGAGTAGAAAAGAGGAAAGTTACATCATCAAGGTGTCTTTTAGAAAACGATGATCTGGCAATGATTTGAAGGATGAGCAGGAGTTAGACTAAGAAGGAGGGAACAGTCCAGGGGGGAAGGAGTAGCATGTTCAAAGGCCCTGTGGTGGGCTCAGGGGCGTGAGAGACTATTGTAGCTGAAGGGGTGAGAGCATGGTGGCATGTGGTCCCAGATGAATCTACAAAGGTAGCAGGGCCCTGACCCTCCTGGGACCTGCCGGCCATGCTGTGGTCTGTGGACTTTGTGCTCAGAGCTGTTCAGCACTGAGTGGTTGGCACCAGAGTGGAAGGAAGCTTGGGCTGCTGAGAGGGTGAAACCCTCACCTTCTCCTTGACTCAGTGTCCTCTGGCCAGATGCTGGGCAGGTGGCTGCAAGGCTTTATTGAGTGTCCGCAGGGCCGACCCAAAGCTCAGCCCCAGCCCCAACAGGCCTGCGGTGTAAGTCCATAAGGGTCCAGGTTAAGAGAAACCACGTAATCAGAGTCACTGTATGCATAAGAGCTGTGGAAAAAATCTACCACTTCCTACAGATTTATCATTCACTGACATGATGAACAAGCAGGACATTGGTCTGGAGAAAGGAGGACATTGACCATTGGTGAATCCTGGGGCTTGCCCATAACTTGGCTCTCTTCACTGACACATTTCACCAGAGCGTGGAGAGGATTTGTGTGTTGGGCAGATAAATTCAGTTAGAGGCAGAAGGCTCATTAAAATCTCAACATGCTTTTTTTTTTTTTGTACCTGCGGCACCTCTGCTTTTCGAGTTTGTGAACTGAAAGTTTTCCTTGGCAAGGGATAAAGGGTTGCAGAGACTCGGGGATCTGCTCGAGGATCATCCAGGATCACGCACGCTTTAGCAGAGGTGGACTTCGTGGGTTATTAATGAGCTCGTTGCCCTGCTCTTCGCTTGCTCACCTGTCAAGTGTGGGGTCTTGGGTTTCATTTATTTTTTTAAAAAATAAGTTCTGCTTTCTCTGTCCTGTTCCAATCAGAGGGTTTTGGAAGAAACCCTCAAGGAGATGTCAACAGAAAGACAACATGATGTGTACGTGCATGAAGGAGCAGCCATCTCAACTCCAGGGAGTGTTGGTGAAGCTGTCCATCTCTGCTGGCCACGTGCCCTAATGTCCAAACTTCACTTCCCTTCTGTCCTCTGGGGAGCAGGCTGACTTGGGTTTTATGTTTTCTCTGAAAAGAAAAAGAGTGAATCACTAAGGAACCTCATTCTTCAAGACTGAAGTATGCATTTTGGAATTAGAAAGAAAAAGGTCCATCTTCCTTCATCGTTATCTGGAGTCATTTTAGGACAGCCAGTGTTTTCTTGGGTACATTTCATCAGCCAGCACAAGAGGGAAGATGGAAAGGACCCGGAGAATGGGTAAAGAGAAGACGCAGTGGGGGTGAGGGGCAGAGAGGCGCCATCTCCCCCAATTGAACCCCAGCACCCACAGGGTTTCTTCTCCGTGCTTCTAGAATACCCTTGTGTTTGAGAGGCAGCACAGTCTCATTAAAAAATGCTGGGGTTCCTTCCACTTTCTCCTTCACTTATGTCTCCTTCACTCCTCCCAGTCACTCTGAAGTCTGGCTTCTGCCCCCTCCAGTCATGTTGAAGCCCCTGGAAACCTCCCTGCTCCCTGTAGCAGTAACTTCCTGCCATTGTCTTCCTAGATGTCTCAGACACCTTGGCCCTCCCTCTATCTCTAAGCTCTGCTCCCGAGGCTCTTAAGACACGAGTCCTCTGCTGTCTCCTTGTGCCTCTCCTACAGTCCTTTCTTGTCTCTTTTCTTGCCTTGTTTCCTTCTGCTATTCTTAGTTTCTAAGGTTTCCCCAAAGTTCTCAAAGCTCTTTCCTGTGGACATGTTAGGAGACGACATCCAGAGCTGTCAACCACTGCCTGTGGATGGACGAATCCTAACGCTGAAACCCCAGCTCTAACCTCCTTCTACATCTTCAGACCCATGTATCTGCTGCCCCCCTATGTGGGGGTCTCATAAGCAGCTAGCCCCAAACTGGATTCCACATGCATCACCCCCCTTCCCCTACCTGCCATCTCTCCCCCTCATTCACTCATTCATCCAATGAATGTTTACTGAGCTGCTATTACATGTCAGATGTAGTGCTGAGTGCCAGGGATACAACTGTGATGAAGAAGGCAAGGCCTCCATCCTGTTCTCCACTCACCTGGCCAGCCCCCTCCTGCCCCCTCCTCCAGTCTGATACCCCTACAGGTCTCCTAGACTAGTCACCAAAGTCTGCTGGGTCTACTTTCCTAGACATCTATTGAATAAAGAATAAAGATTCTCTTCTTTATCTCTGTTTCCACCATCTGAGCTCAGGTCTTCCCCCTTTCCGGGGGTTGTGCCGGGGCTTCTTGACTGCAGTCTTGCCCTCCTCCAAGCTGTTCTTCAGGCTGTAGCCAGGATGAAGCTTCTACAAGACAAAAATGTGATCGTGCCACAGCTCTGCTTAAAGTTGTTCAATGGCTTCTTATCAACCCAAGAAAGACTTTGCTACTTATCTGTTTTCCTCTCTCCATCCTTCCCTTCCTCTGTCCTTCCTTCTTTCCTTCCTCTACCTTCCCTCTCTCCTTGCCTGGCTTCCTTTCTTCATGCCAAAAACTCGCAGAACATCGTCAGTTCCACAAATCTGTGTACTGAGCTCCAACTATAAGCCAGGCCCTGTTACAAGTATATTTGGGCTACGTCAATGAACAACCAAACGAAGAAAAGGTCCCTGACCTCCTGGAGCTTATGTTCTATCAGGGATAGTCAGACAGAAAACAATAAACAGAATGAATGAAATGGACTTTAAAAGAGGTAAGTGCCACGGAACTGGATTCATGGCCTCGGCATCATGGCCCTGCGTTCGGCCCCACCTCCTTCCCGGCCTCGGTTTCCCCCACTCCCAGCTTCTTTGCTTCTGTCTCAGCTGCACCAGGCTGCTCACCATTCCCTGTGCTTGCCTTGCCCTTCCTGCCTTCATGTCTTGGCACACTGTCCCCTGTGTGCGATGTTTTCTCCAGACCTTTCTAGCCGGCACCCAGTCACTTTCCATTTGGGGGTCTGCTGCTCTGAACCCTCACACCCCCTCCCCGCTGGTCAGGTGCCATCCCCTAGGTTCCCCTAGCACCTCTGCTTCCCTCGGCCATGACTCTTGAGTTCCACCTGACTGCAAGCTCCCCGAGGGCAGGCCGAGCTCTGCCACTAGCTCCCTGGATGACTCTAGGAGGCCAGTGAACCCCCAACCCCTGCATCTTCTCATGAGCCAGAACCTCCCACTGACTTCTCACTGTTGCCACAAGACTTGCAGCACATACGAGACGCCCAAGGGTGAGGGTCCTGTCCGGGGCTGGAAGGTCAGTGGGTGGAGTGCGTCAGGCTTCCCTGGCCCCAAGTCCCTTCTGCTCTTGACCTTGACGAAGACACTCCCTTGAGGGCCGGGAGCATCCCTGCTGGCCAGGGCTCTCGCCTGAGCCTGCACCGCCACGCGAGATGGTAACTGGACCATCATCGATTGTGTTTTTTTTCCCTTTTGAAATAGTAACTTGGAACACTTTTCAGAGGCCCAACATTCCATTTTCCCTTTTAAGTCACTCCTCAGAAAAACACTCAAACCATCAGTTTTCCCATTAAACCCCTTCCTAATTCCTGTTGTGCTCAGAGCTCAACGGAGACCGTGGACCCTGGTCCCAATGAGTGCAGTCTGGTTTTTTGAGCCACAAGTGGGTTTCGGACAGGCTGACAGGTTTATCGCTTGCTGGAGAGGATAAACAAATGTTTGCCTTTTGGCACACACAGACACACAGACACACAGACACACAGACACACGCTGAATTTAGTGTTGACCTGGCAAAGGGGCTCGTTATACTCTCCAGTTTTGCCCTGCTGGCCTCCAAGGAGATAAGTGAGAAATAAATGTGCAGGCCTTTGACATTACAGGAAGCCCCGAATCCTGTTTGCCCCCGTGGGGAAGTGATTAGCAAGTGGAATATCGGGCTCCAGGAGGACAAGGCAGGCCGAGTTGCTACATCTCTTGGCACTGGCACGGGCCTTGTTCTCCTGCCGCAGGGGCCTTGTTGCCAGGAGGAAGAGCCCAGCGGTGCCAGCACTGGGCTGGGGAGGGGGTCATCAGGCCATGTTTGAATGTGCACGTCTGGACCCAACATTGAGCAAAGGGAAGGGAGCAAGGGAGTTGAGCATCGTCAAAGAGGAGGAGCGAGTGTGAAGAACAGGCTTTGGAATCCAAGACCAGTCCAAGTGCAGTACTCTGTGGGGTTGTCTCAGTAAATGTCATGATTCAGTGGGATAATCTGGGACCAGCGACTGGCCTGTAGTAAATGATCGGTAAACGGCAGCTACCGGCTGCCAGGCATGTGCTGCCAGGTGTGTACCTGGGCTCATCAGATCCACATACACAACAGCATTTTCCGTTTTCAGCTGAGGAAACCGAGGCTTCATTTCTGAAAGCTGGGAGAGCTCGTAAGTGGCGGACCTGGGATTTGAACCCGCTCCTGCACAGCACAGACCCCTCCCATGATCCAGCTGTGTCTTTGCTCCTGCAAAGCGATTAGAGCCCCCCACTTAAGTGTGGCGTGGGATAGGAAGGGGCAACCCTAGCCTTATCCAAGGAAGCTTTTGCCATAGCTACTCGAGCCACTCGAGCTGTGGGTTCTGAGACATCAGATGATTGCAAGGCTGCTTGTGGGGCTTAGGAGACTGGGGAGCGGCAGGAAGACAAGGGCCTCCCAGACCCCCGGGGGCCTCCTCCTTCCCACTGGGCCAGGGCTTCAAGGAGCCCCGAGGTCCAAGGGCTCCTGGAGGGTCTCCCCTTCACAGCAGCTGCAAGGCTGGGGGAGCCAGAGAGAAGCACACGACCTCAGCTGTGGGCCCCCCTGCTTAATGTATTTTTTTTTTTTTTCATTTTTAAGAATTATGCTAAATAACTGCAGCCATTTAGTTCCAGAACTTTCTCATCACCCTAAATGGAAACCCCATACCCCTTAAGCATCTCTCCCCACCCCACCTTCTGCCCCTGAAAGCCACGAATCTGTGTTCTGTCTGTGGATTTCCCTCTACTGAACATTTCGTATAAAGGGAATTATACAATATGCAGTCTTTTGTGTCCAGCTTGCTTTTGGGGGTTTGTAACGGAGCAGGGGGTGGGCAGCAAAGTGGGTTGGGGCGTGGGCTAGAGGTTGGGGAGGGGAAATGGCATTTCCTGAGCTCTGGCAGCAGCAGGGACACAGATTCTTGTTGGAATTGATTCTGGGTGTGGATAGCAAGGGGTACTGCCTAGCTGGACCTGTTTGGGTCCTGGGTCCTGGGTCCTGGAGGGCAAGGAATACCAGACCAACCTGAAGAAAATCACCTGTTCCTGCCTTCAGATCGTGAGGGTTTACATATCAAGGGATTCCCGTACTTCAGACTCAGCCCTGGCCCCGGCACCCCTCACTCTCCAGCCCCTCACTCACCTTCCCTGACTCCATCTCTGTGCCCCTAACTCAGCCACTCTCACCTGCTCATTCCTTCACTGTATCATACTTGCACCTTAGTTCGTTCATTCATTCATTCATTCATTCACTTACACCTTCAGCAAACGCGTTCTGGACCAGGAGCTGGGCAGGTTTCCATTACTTTGGAGATGAATTAGCATTAATCTAGGCAAGTGGAGATAGATATTTAAATAGATACTTAAAATACCTGTTGGGGAGAGTGACAGTGGAGGCACGGGCAGTGTGTTCAGGTGGGGGAGGAGGGGGGAGAGGAGGCGGCAGCTGCTCCCCTTTACCCGGGAGCTCTGACTACCCCCCTGCTCCCCCTTGGCAGTCCTCAGCTCCCTCGCTCATCAGCATCTCTCACGGACGCCCCAGCTCCTGTCCAGGTAGCCAGGGCACGGTTGTGCCCATTCCATGGATGAGGACGTGGAGACCGAGTCCGGGAGCAGCAGGGCCGGCGGGGGGTGGTGTGGGGGAGCAGGGGGCGGCCGCATTCCCCGTGGAGGCCTCTCTCCCGTGGCGGGTGGCCGGGACACTGTCTGGCTCCATGTGGCTTCCTTCTGGGGTGGCTCCTCTTCCTTCCCTCCCACACAGCGTGTTCTGACTCACAGCCTCTCCCCAAGGTGCTTTGTTGGCTAAGATGGGGAGACTGACAGGCTGTGACATGCCGCCGTCTCCGCACAGAGGCCTGGTGGAAACACAGCCGAGGTGATGGTGTCAGGCAATAGATACTCCTCTCACCTCTCTTTGTTTGGTTCCCGGGCAGTAGCAGGATGCTGCCTTAGAGTCCAGCCTCTAGGTGTGAGTCTCTCCTCCACCAGGTGCTTGCACGTGACCTTGGGCTTGGGGCATAGCCTTCCTTGCTTTGCTGTTCAAAGCTTGGTCCAAGGACCAGCTTGTCAGCCATGCTCCACCCACACCTGCTGAAGCCAAATCTGAATTTTAGCAAGATCCCCAGGTGACTTATAAGTTCATTAAAGCATGAGAGGCACCACTCTACAAGCCTCAACTTCCTTCCTGTGAAATGGGAATGGAAAGGTTAGCGTGAGGATTAGATGGTTTTCCAACTCTCTGCTAGGGTGACATTTCACCATGGTTTGCCCAGGACTGAAGAGTTCCTGGGATGTCGGACTTTTGGTCTTAGAACAGGGTGAGCTGTCCCCCTGTTCTCGACCCAGTGCCTGGTACACAGCCAGAATGCCTTTACTGCAGAGGTGTCACGGATGTCATTATTAGGACATTTAGGAAGCAAGTGGGAAAGAGCCATGGGGGTGCTATCTGTACTTGCAGGGGTGCTGCACTGGTTGGTGCATCGTGGTGTTTTGTGCTTTGTTGGCATCACTGTGGTTGATTCTTTCATGATTACAATGGCTGTAGCAATCACAGCTCTCATTATTGAGCTCTCCGTACGTGCTGGGAGCAATTGGGTATTATCTTAATCACAACCACCTTTTTGAAGAACAGACTCACATGATCTCCATTTTAACAACGAGAAAATTGAACCTCAGGATATAAAGGACTTTGCCCAAGACCCTGACACTGGTACGAGGTGGAGCCAACCAAGCCCTGGACCCTCTGCCTTCTTGGCACCAGCGTCTGTGCCTTTACCCAGCAGACATATGGGCTCTCAAAGGGAGAAGCAGTTTTCTCTGTAGACATTTGTTAGACAGCGGTGGGGCCCTTTTGAAGTGGATAGTTCTACTCTAATATTTACCACCAGGGACTGCCCCTAGCAAGAATTATGGGGAAGCCTGAGACTCCTTTTTTCCAAAAATGAAGCTGCCTGCTTCAGTTCAGCAGAAGCCCCTCTATGAGTGACAGTCAGAGACAAAAACTTAATGAACGGGACCTGATTGCTTTTTCTCCTAGCTGGAACTACTTAATGACAAGTGATTATTATTGGTGGCAACTTGTCATCTCTTCCGTCTGGGTCACGGCAGCTGCAACTGTCAAACTCTCTGAGAGGAAACCAGTCTCAGCGGCATATTAAAGAAAAACAAAACAAAACAAAACAAAAAAATGAAGAAAGGATGAAGAGCCCATGCTGGCAAGAAGGAGGCATGTGGAGAGAGGCAGCCACTCTTGAAAGGAAAGCATGCATAAGGGAAGGATGATGAAGGGAAAAATATCATTCTGTAGTTGGAATTCCTCTGATGTAAGTTTGTAAAGATGAGTACAGAATAAGTCACATTGTTCTACAATTTTTTTTTTTCAAGCCAAAGCGGTTTAGACATCTTTGGCTGCAAGTAACAGAAAAGCTAATTCAAAGTCACTTAAGCAAGATGAAATAATTTATTGGGATATGCAGTTGACACAGGCAGTTGGCTTCAGGTATGGCTTGATCAAGATGTTCAACAAGGATGTCAGAACTTGGTAATTATCCATGCTCCAGCTTTGCCTCAGGCTCTGTATGGTGGGAGGATGGCTGCCAGAAATTCTGGCTGAACATCCAGGTTCAAGCTGAACAGTTAAAAATAAAATGTTTTCCTACTAGTTTTCTTCACAAATCCTGAGAGTTACTCTTATGAGACCAGACTGGACATGTTCCTACATGTCCTTAACTAATTGCTGACACTGTGGGGATTGGATGAGCTGGTTGGATTGACTGAGAGTAGGGAAAGCGTGGTTCCTCAGTGGAAATTCATGGTGCTACTACCAGTAAAGGAAGAACGGATGCCGATTGGTCAGAACAACAAATGTCTGTGGTGTGGCTCAGGGAGGCCCTGTCTTCTTTAAGAAAAGGGATCTGGAAAGAATGGGTTCAGGTGCATAGAGCAAGGCCTAGCCACGGTTGGGACTGGCATAAGAAAGAAGCTTCTGTGCAGTCAGGTTCATTAGCTCCCCAGGGACCTAACCTAATGGTCTCTGATCAGGTGGGAGCTGGGCTGCCTGTGCGAGAATAGCTGGACCTAGCTTCAGACAAACCGTAATCTCTAACAACCCTGTTTGGATGCCTGGAATCAGACACTCACCTGCAGTTTGACAGAGCACAGGCTGAAGCCAACCTGGGCCTTTGCATAGAAATAAGGGCCTGAATCTCAGCAGGCGTCTTAGCCAATCCTGCTAATGATCTAGAAAGCAGGGGCTGGATACAAAAGCAGCAGCCATTGTACGGTTCTGATTAATGTAGAGTGTTGCAGCAGGCACACGTCTCTCTGTGCAGTCATGTGTTCTTTCCTCCTGCGTTGTGTCACTTGCTAAAGGTTGGGCTTGGCAGTGGACGAGGAACTGGGACCAGGTCTGGACTGCCTGGGAAGACATGAGCGTTCCAGTCACGATGCCTGAGAACCAGTCAACTAAATGATAAGGCCAACAGCTATGTGCCTTCCTGCTGGTATAGACCAGAATTCCAGAGGGAAGAACAGGGCTGGTGCACATGAATTCCCAGCATTCCCCAAACCCCAGGTCCCTTCCCAGCTTCCCTGCTTGGAGACATTAATGGTGCATTCAGAAGAAGAATTGTTTGTAATAAAATTGACCTCAGCATTGAATCCAGTACCCTTACAATGATCTACAGGGCGCTCGCTGAGTGATACAGCCCTTGTTTCCTCTCCACTCTGTCCCTCACTCACTGGGCTTCAGCCTTTCTTGGCCTTCCTTTTGTTGCCTGAACTTACTTGCCAAGCCCTTTCCTATCTTGGTACATGTTGGTTCCTCTGCTTGGATGGTTCTCTTCCCCCAGCCCCCAGTGTGGCTGACTCTTCCTTCATTTCCTTTTGATTAGCTCCAGTGTACCAGGTGAGCTGATGTAAAATGGCCTTCCTGTCCACCCCACCCCGACACTCTCTAGTACATCATCTGATTTCCTTGGAATTACTCTGCTTATTGATTCCCTTCTTCCTTGTCTATCTCCTCCCACGAGAATGTAAATTTCATAAAAACAAGGACCTTCACTTTGGTAACCTCCAACCCTAGATTCATCCTCCTACAATGCCTGGCATGTAGCCAGAGTTTGCTAGATTTGTTGAATGGATGAAAGGCAATCGACAGATGAATGTCTCCTCCTAGAGCCATAGATCTGGCAAGTCCCCTCAGATACATAAAGCACAGTGCTCCCTTCCTGCCACGGGCAGCCTTGCAGATGCAGAAACCTGGTCTCAGTTTCATCCCAAAAGCAATGGCCCAGAGCCACGCAAGGTGTAAGGGGGTCTCGGAGGGTCATGGTGCCCTGCCCTTAGGAATTGTCAGTCCTGAGGGACAGACAAGATGCCTACCTCTTAGACAACTGGACAGCCTCATAGAATCCAGGGCTGAGGGTGTGTTGTGAAAACAAAGTACTGGAAATTCAAGCAGGGGACGGCTGGAGACTCTAGGAGAAGTCCTTGGTGAATGTGCGGCTTGGCCAGCTCAGCCCAGTCGAGCCCTTCCCATGTGCCAGCTGCTTTCAGCATATGCCCAACAGCCTTTTAAGGTGGTCTCCATCATATCACTCCATTTTCCAGATGGAAACTGAGGCTTCAGTTAAATAACTCACCTATGGCAAGAGGTGGGTCCCAGGCAGGCTGTCTGCAATGCCCTTGGCCTCCCACACTCCCCTGTTCATGGTGGGAGTTCTTGGTATAGAAAGACTTCATGCATGATGACATCACTGTGCAGCAAAGAGCACCAAATTAGGAGTCAAGAGACTGGTGTCTGTTCCTGCTGTACCACTGACTTATGTGAAATTTGGAGCAAGTCGTCCAAGGTTCTGGCACCTGTGTCCTCACCCAGAATAGAGAAGTTGGACTTAGTGGTTCCTAAGCCTTGCTGTACATTGGCATATTCTGGGGGGAAACTCCTATTCTAGGACTCCTCAACTAGGATGGAGCTGATGCACAGCTAGAGCTGAATACTGAAGTCTTAAATAGTGTTTTCAATCCTGGCTGCACATTAGAATCACCTGGGAATTAAAAAGAAACTAAAACATTCCTGGGCCCTGTGACAGACCAGCTGAACTGACATCCTTGGGGATGATGTTGGGGTGCGAGAGGGGCCATCAGTTTTAAAATTTAGAGACCACTGAGCTCTTGAAATGTGGCTAGTGTGACTGACAACTGAATTTTGAATTGTATTTAATTCTTTAAATAGTCATATGTGGTAAGTGGCTAATTGTTTTGGAAGAATAGGCTGGGATGAGGTTGGGGCGTGATAGCTCTGTCCCAGTCCACAGAACTCTTTCTCGTAACCATCTTACCTAACTCCCACCCCCTCCACTCCCATGACAAGTTCAGTCCGAGAACCTAGTGTGCAGATTCTGAGTCAAGCCAGGTGTCCTCTCCTTGTCCCTGAATGGTGGTACTTCAGCTGCATTGGACAGTACCCACCCTGGGAACCCGGCAATCACCAGAACTTTCAGATTGAACTTCTCATTTGAGGAGAGAGGAGCGGCGAGCCAAGTGGTGTCAGGTTATCTTAAAAGAATGCTGGTGGGGCAAATGGGAAGGCTTTCTTTGAATTTCCTGCCAAAGGGCACATTACTTGGCTTTATTAGTTTGCCCCGTGTTTATGGAGTATCTGACTCCTCTACAGATGCTGAGACTCAGATACTTGGGCCAGTTTGTGCTGGGGCTGTTGTGTGCTGCCTCCATTTCATCCTGAAGATCCTGGGAGCTGCTGCAGAAACTTAAGCTGGGGGCACCTTGGTCCAATTTGAAGTTTAGAAAGATAGTTCCAGTCGCAATGGGAGGGTGGATGGAAGGGGGTCAAGACTGGAGTTAGGGGTTCCTGACAGGGGGCTCCCTCTATAGTGTGACGGAGAGCTGCATGGGGTCTGAATATAAATAGGTAGTTGCAAGAGGAAAAAGAAATAAACCTGTGAGGTGAAGAAGTAAAGGATGCCTATAATCTTGGGTGGTAATTAGCTGAAGTAGTAAACAGGGGAAGAGCTACTTTCTTATTTCCTGAGAGGAGCAAAATGAGGGATAGAATGGAACTCATAAAATGGTCCAATGGGTGGAGGTTGCTTGGAGTGAAGTTCTTTGTTGTGAGTAATGAGGGAAATGTGCTTTTGGGAAATGGTACCTGGGTGTAATTTCCATTCCCAGCTCTGGTCTCCCCCATAAACTGATTGCCAATTGCATGCGGGATCATTGACACTGGTTTCCCATTTCTGAGGAGTTTTCTCTTCTGGTTGGGTGCCTTAAGAAAGATCATGTGGGAGTTATTTATCACACACACACACACACACACACACACTCACACACACTGTTAGGCACCCAGATTCTGGATTCAGATGGTCTGTGTTTGAATCTTGTCTCCACCACCTACTAGTTTTATGAATTTGGGCAAGTTATATTCTCTAAGCCTGAGTTTTTTCATCTGTAATTCAGGGATATTAATAAAACTTAACACTATATGGTACATAGTACTACATATTGGACATGACCAATAAATGTTAACTACAATGATGGTCATTGTAGGAGGAGAAGGAGCAGAATGGATGGATGTGGTGATGATGGATGATGATGATGATGGAGGATGATGATAAGGATGGCAGATAATGATAGTGATGGTGATGGTGGTGGATGAAGATGAAGATAGTGGATGATGATGGTCATGGTGGTGGTGGTAGATGATGTTGATGATGAATGATGATGGTGGTGGCAGGTGGTGATGATGGTGGATGATAATGATGAGCAAGGAGAAGGATGATCATATAGAAGGGTGATGATGGGATGCTTGGTTGATTGAACATGAGAGTGACAGAAAGTACATCAGGGCTCACCAGAGCAGTCCTCCAGCAGGAGAAAGCAAATACCCAAGGGCTCTTTCCTGATCGTTGCTAGGCCGCCTGCATTGCTTTCCTGTTTGCTGGTACCCACCTTGGCAGGAAGAAGGAAAGTAAACTGTGGGATTGGGTGCAGGGTTCACTGCAGTCGCCAGTTCTCTTGTGCTTCCTGTCTTCTGCAGAAGGAACATGGGGAAAGAACTGCTTTTGCTTCAGAACCATTTCTACTCATTTCTTTCCCCACCAAATATTTAATGGGCCCCTATTGTGTTTCAGACATCATGCTAAGAGTAGAAGATAACTATCTTGAATAATATTCATCCTGCCATTGAGACAAGGGAGAGAAAAACAAGTAAATCAGCTTTGGAGTTCAGATATCCTGATCACAGAAATTCTGTTTAGCTGGCATAGGGCTCAAACATCATATTAAAAAAAAAAAAACAACTCTCCAGATGATTCTAATGTACCACCAGGAATGAGGGCCCCATACTGTGTGAGGGAACGTTGGATAAGATGACCAAACTGTTGTCACCATGGGGCCACATGGATGTGAGAGAAATCACTCAGCATCCCTTCCTGTGTCTTTATGAGAAATGCAAGCCCTGAGGGTTACACCACATGCAATACCTTACATCTTTATTTTCTTGGGCTGTTGCAACAAAGGACTACAAACCCAGTGGCTAAAAACAGCAAGAACTTATGGTCTTACAGTTCTGTATGCTCAGTGTCCAAAATCAAGGTGTCAGCAGGGCCGTGCTTCCTCAGAAGTCTGTAGGGTTCTGGCGGTGGCTTGCCCATGTTCTTTGGTTTGAGGCATAACTCAGTCTCTGTCTCCATCACTTGGCTGTCTCCTCTGTCTGTCTGTGTCCAAATTTCCCTCCTTATAAGGACTACAGTCACATTGGATCAGGGCCCACCCTAATCTGTTTGGCCTCGTCTTAACCATTCACATCTTTAAAGACACTATTTCCAAAATCGATCATGTTCATGACACTGGAGATTAGAACTTGAGCACATCTTTTTAGGGGGCATAATTCAATCCATAAAACCTTATCTCTTGGGTAGTTGGAATTAAAGAGATAATGAACCTGGATGTGCTGTATAACCTTTGTGAATGGGCAAGTAAAATGAAAGGTGATATTAGAGTCTATTGAACACCAGGCCTTGGTACTCATGGAGTCAGGCTGGGGACTCAGCAAACCCTGAAACATTCTAGAACAGTAGAGCAGGAGAGAAAAGACCTCCATTACATTGGGCCTGAAATAGAGAGTCTAGAACAAGACACCCAGAATCCTATACCCCACCACCTCCCTCGCTCCATGTTTAAAACAGTTTGTTCTGTCTTCTGCAAAAAGAGCATGGGGAAAGTACTGCTTTTGCTTCAGAAGCAAAGTGGGTGTCTGAAATCTGTTGTCTCTCCCCTGGCTGCACACTGCTAAGGATGGCGGGTGCCAGAGGTGGTCAGAGACTGAGCTGTAGGATCCCAAAGGCATGGGCTGGGTGATGGCAGGAGGAAATGTGTGCAGGGGAGATGGGCTCTGCCATCAAGTCAGGCAGTGGGAAGAACGTTCAGGGCTTGAAGGAAGGGGCCATTTGGCACATGGGATGCCAGGCCCTGGGAGTGTGGCCAAATTCCCCATCACCTTCTGCCAATCCATAAAAGCACCTTACAAAAACCCAAGGCCAAATGCAATCCTCTTTAGTGCCTCTGCTGTGCATTTACATTTTGCAAATACTTCTTGCTTCCATCCTGTGAGGGGTGTACAATGCCTTTGGTCCATGATGATTTTTGAAGTTTTTAAGTTTCAGATGTCAATGGAAATGGAAGTGGTGCAGGGTAAAGGTGTGAGGTCCATGGTGTTGGTGATGGTTTTTCTCCAAAGCATGGATTCATCACTGTTGAGAAAGGCAGTTCCTTCTTGGAGACTTCTTGGGCTCAGAACGAGTGGGCTTGTTTGCAGGGGGTGGGTGGGTGGGTGGTGAAACTGGCATGCCAGTGGATTGGGAGACACCAGTTTCTGAACTAGGCTAAGGGTCCCCAGGTGTCTGGTGGTGTACATGAGAGGACTGCGGGCCTGGAGAGGACAGCCCAAGCTGGTTGGAGTGAGGCACAGATAAATGAGTCTGTTATTGCTATCACTGAATCCCCATGGGATAGTCATTATTCCCATTTTATAGGTGAAGACACTCAGACTCAGAAAGTTGAAGTACATACCTAGAGTCTCATGGCTATTAACTGCAAAATCAGGACTGAACTCAGGTCCAAAAGACCTGAGAGCCCATGCTCTTTTCATCATAAAGCCTGACTGGTAAGCTTAAAGCAGGAGGCTAAGAATCTAATGTGATAGGAGCCATTGATGACTATAGAGGTGGGGAGCGGCATGGTTAAAGCAGTGCTTTGGGAATTTCAGTCAGGCAGCCATGAACAGGGTGAGTTGTTGAGATGCTTCAGTCCAGAATGTGAATTACCTCTTTGAGGGTAGCATAAGCCCCTGATGTGAGACACCAGGGGGTCCTGACCCTGGGGGCAATAACGCTGGCTCGTGTTCGTTGAGCAGTTGGTATGTGATGAGTACTGCACTAGATGCTTTAACACAGGGAGCTCATTTAATTGCTACCACTTGATGAGGAAGGTGCTGTTGTTGGCAATAGGGTAGTGTAGGGTGACAAGTCAGACAGACCTGACTGAACACTTGAGTGACCTGGAATAGTGACTCTACCTCCAAGCCTTTTCCCTCATCTGTAAAGTGGGAAAAGGAGCAATGTCAGCCGAGCAAGCTGGTTGCGAGGGACCTCACAAGTTACTGTGTGCAAGACCTTAAACCACATGCCTCGCTCAGGACAACTGCAGGCTCTGCAGTTATCAGTGTAATTATTACCATCCCCATTTTACAGATGTGGATACTGAGACCTGAAGATGTTGCATGATTTTTCCCAAACCACACAATTAGGATTGGAACCTGGCGTGTCTGACCGCAGAAGTTACTCTTGTCCATCCTGGGTGGAGGGTTTCATGGGGGTCAGGAAAGGGTAGTTGGGAGAGGTTATGCTTGGGCCAAAGCACTGCAAAGCATGGATGTGGGGATGGCACAAAGCAAGGTCCAGTGCATGCTTTTTCACAGATGGCCCGTGCAAAGCTGCCCCTGAGCCAATGACCTGCTGTTCCTGGGATTATCTTTCTCCTTCTGGAAGCTTGCAGTACAGCCATGCCTGCCTCGTATGTGGAGAGTCAGGTGAGGCTGCATTTGCTTACAGCTCCGTTCTGTGCACGAAGCTTCACAGGGATGCACTTGTAACACCTACCTCGTAGTGCATGGGCAAGGATGTTAGGGCTTCCCAGACGTTACCTAGCTGCATCTAGCATTTCTGACCCCTCTCCCCCCACTTCCCCATCAATACGTATTGCCCCGAGGAAGTAAGAGTATGCAGGTCAGGTGATCTCATAGATCCTTTTTACTGGGTTCCAACTGTGCCCTTAGCATGTTTCCTGAACTTTCTCCTTTCCTCCTTTCTTCAGTGCAAGGTGTGGATCCATTGCTATTTGCAGTCATAATGTAGCTCTAGTGACAGGCTTCTTCGGAGGCACCTTTGTTCCACGGAAACCGTTACATTTCTTTTGGAATTAAGTTTGGAAGTTTTCAGTCCCATCTCAAGAGGCACCTGACTGTGTGTGAGGCTGACTAAGGAAACTGCCTTGGCAGTTTGGTTGATTGGCTGAAACAGGGCCCAAAAGGTAGCCTGCAGTAAGTGAAGCTGCAACCAGAACTGCCTGGGAATAGTGTATAGGAAGGTAAGCAAAGGCTTAGGGTTCCTGGAATGTGAGAGTGGATTTATCAGGCAGGAAGACCTGCCCACCCACCATAGTAGGGTGCAGAGGACTCACCTTTCCCCATGACCGGAAGAAATAAATTTGAAGGGAAGCCCCAGCATCCATGAAGAACAGTGTGATTATTCTCTGAAGGTCAGAAATGACAGTGAGAACTGCTGCCACTGAAGGGAGATCCTTACATGCAGTGGGGGTGATTGGACCCTGCTTAGTTGCCAAAGACAAGGTGGGCTTGGCTACCATAATGGACAGTTGGGTCACAGCAGTCATCAGAGTAGTCCCACCTGCAGAGCCCTGTGATGTTGGCTAGTTGATCTTGGGGCACCTAGAAGTAAAATAGATAGTCAGTCTACTAATTTCTTAATTGATCTGTGTAAGTGGAGGTCAAGGGAGTTAGGTCAAGAAGTCTAACTTGAACCACCGAAACAGGGAGTCACAGTCCCTCAATCAGTTACCAGATTTTAGCCAGTTTCCAGACCCAGAACCCCTTGAGGGAAGGGGAGGCCGGGTCACTTTAGGGAAGGATGGCCAAAATTGTACACTGTTGATCTTTCTCCCAGCCTTCCCCAAAGGGACTTATGGGCTTTTACCATTGTGACTATGCATTGGGGAAAAGGAAATCAACAGACTTTTCAAGGATTGCTGGACGTTGTCTCTGAATTGACACTAATTCCAGGAGCCCCAAAACATCACTGTGGTCCACCAGTCAGAGTAGGGGCTTATGGAGGTCAGGCGATCAATGGAGTTTTAGCTCTGGCCCATCTCGCCGTGTATCCAGTGGGTCCCCAAACCTATTCTGTGGTTATTCCCCAGTTCTGGAATGCATAATGGGAACAGACAAACTCAGCAACTGGCAGAATCCCCACACTGGGGAACTTCTGTACCATCTTATGTTTCTGTTGCTGCTGTTCTATGGGCAGCTGTTATAGAACTTCTGTAATCTCCTCCTTATCAATAAAGAGTATGCCAAAATGTATTTTGGGCATTGGATGGAAGAGTGGTCCTTCAGAGTAGATAGGGCAATGATGTTGAAAGGTCTACTTTTTTTGGATATGACATTCAAGAGCTATACAAAATACAAACACACATACTGAATTCTCCCCTTCCACTTTCTATTTAAACTGGGACATTCTTCTTAGGCTTCATTTATACATCATTCACTCATGAATCCTCTCATCACCCGTTTATTGATGTGTTCATGTGCCAAGCCCTCTGCCAGGTTCTGGGATCATGGAGATGAGGACAACAAAATTTTTGCCCTTGAGGAGTTCACAGTCTTGCTGAGGCATGATTTAAAATGATTAATCAATCCAAGAATATTGGATTTCTCCAAAAGCTACTGAAGGGAAAAAGATAATTATCCAGAGTCTTTAAATCTGTTACCAACTTTAATTGATTTAATTAGGTAAAATTCATAGAACTAAAATGTTGGAAGGGGCCCAGAAGGCATTTATTCCTGCTTCTTCTCTCTGTCTTCAGGCCATGCTACACTCAAATTATTCCCCAAACCCATGCATTTCAGAAAAGAGCAGTATTTTGAAGAATTATAGCTTTTGGCCCATTCAGATAAAATTTTCGATTCGGTGAGCATGCGTAGAGAAAATGAAGTAGAATTGTTGAAAGAGTTGACACAGCTACAAAGTATTGGTCTGAAGGACATCAATGGACTCATCCATCTTGAACACACACACACATACACACATACATGTGTGTGCACGCACTTGTAATACCATAATTTGTCATATTTGAGGTCGTGGTAAATGCACATGGTAAAAGCAGAATGCAAATACTGTAATGTGATAAAGACTCTCTGAGAATTCTTCCAGTCCCCAGATAAAATATATTTGAGCATTTGTCAAATCCTGTTTTGCTGTAACATGGAGGCATACCTTCTGTTGAGTTGGCATTTTTGCAGCCTGCCAGTCAGTCAACAGCATGGTTTAAGCATCTGCTGAATGTAGATCTTTAATAATCCCAAGAAGGCTGTAGCTGTGTGTGGGAAGGGGGCTAGATGTGTGGTCATGGAGCCTGAGTTCGGATACTTACGAGCCGTGTAACCATCTTGAGGCTCATCATCCCTGCAGATAATACCAACCTCATAGGATTGTCCTGGGGATTCAATGAGTTAAGGTGCATGAAGGAAGTTGGTTAATTTTACAAGTGTGTGTGTCACCTGCCTTTTCTAAATGGAAATTCATTCTCGTGATCATAGATTTGCAGAGATGATAGGACTATTAGAGGGTCTTTATCTTTCTGGTGTAAGAGCATTCACTGGCTCCCCGTGATGCTCAGGATAAAGTCCGACCTCTGCATGTAGCCCCCCAAGGCTCTGCCCAATGAGGTCGTAGCATCATCTCACCTCCGTGCTTTAAGAGCCATACTGCAGTTATATCCAGTTAAGATGGCTCCTCAGGACTTGACTCCTCTGGCTCTAACATCCACCCATTCCCACTCTTCCTCACCTGGATACTCCTTCAACATCCCCTCATGCCTCTCTCAGGCCCAGTCCCTGGAAGCTTCTCATCCTCCAGTTCCCATCAGATCCGGAAAGGCAGGGGCCAAGTCAGCCTATTTATAATTAAATCCCCAGGTCTAAAACAGTGTTGGCACATATTAGGTATTCAATGAATATTTGTTGATGGAACGCTTGTATGTTCACATAAAATTTATGATGCTCTGTATTACACGGGAGACTTGCGTTCACGTGACAGAAACCATACTCAAATCTGCTTCTGTGGATGTGGGGACATATTGACATATTGGCGCACTTGACCGAACGGTCCAGGGAAAATGGCTTCAGGCGTGGGAGACTCCAGGTGCTTCCTTTATGTCACCAGGGATCTGTCTCCATTTCCTGATGGTTTTTACCTCTGTTGGCTTCATTTACAAATCATGAGGCCGGGGGTCAGGTAACACTTGTTGTATTGAAACCATGTGAACTCAAAGAGGAGGAGGGAATGAACTAGAGGAAACAGAGTAGATGATTGGCTGCCAGAAATAACAGATGTCCTTCACTTTACCTGATCCCGAGCTCTGAATACAGAAGGTGCTCTCATCTCTGCATTTCCAACATCTGCCAAAGGTCTGGCCTATAGAAGATGCTCAGGAATTCTTTGCAAATGAATAGATATGTGATGTATTTTTCCCTCACTGCTAGGAAGACACTCCTTTAAGCCTATAAAGACAGATGGTCATATCTAAACTGCCTTGCCTCATACTCTGTTTGCTTTTCTTTCTACCTGCTGGCAGGATCCGACATCTACCTTCTTCCAGTTTGGAGCGTCCATCCAGCAACAAGCCACGGTCATGCTGAAAATCATGCAGGATTACGACTGGCACATCTTCTCCCTGGTGACCACTATCTTCCCTGGCTACAGGGACTTCATCAGCTTCATCAAAACCACGGTGGACAACAGCTTTGTTGGCTGGGACATGCAGAACGTGATCACACTGGACATGTCCTTTGAGGATGCAAAGACGCAAGTCCAGTTGAAGAAAATCCACTCCTCTGTCATCTTGCTCTACTGTTCCAAAGACGAGGCTGTCCTCATCCTGAGTGAGGCCCGTTCCCTGGGCCTCACGGGGTACGACTTCTTCTGGATCGTCCCCAGCTTGGTCTCTGGGAACACGGAGCTCATCCCCCAGGAGTTTCCGTCAGGACTCATCTCTGTCTCCTACGATGACTGGGACTACAGCTTAGAGGCGCGAGTGCGGGACGGCCTGGGCACCCTCACCACTGCCGCCTCATCCATGCTGGAGAAGCACTCCTACATCCCCGAGGCCAAGGCCAGCTGCTACGGGCAGACGGAGAAGCCGGAGGCCCCGCTGCACACCCTGCACCAGTAAGAGAGGGCTCTGTGTGTCCCAAAGCGGACTCGGTACTTTGTGTGCTTGTGTGCTTGTTTATTTATGTAACAAGAGCTGAAATGTGCACAGAAAATAGAGAATGTTGCATATGTAGTTAAGGAATTTTTGTTTGATTTCTATTTTCCTCTCCTTTTGTTTTTAAGATAAGTAACATCATACTGTAACTGTTTTCTGCAACTTACTTTTTTTACTCGATAATATGTCTTGGAAACCTACACTTGAGATATAAATATACAACTGTATTCTTTATAACAGTACACGTCAGATTTCTCAAGATGGGTATTCCATGATTTCTTTATCCAAGCCACATAATGGTAGGAATTGAGGTTGTTTCTGATTTTTTTTTTCATTCCATTTTTTTTCCTATTACAAGCTAAACTGCAATGATCACCATTTGTACATGTTGATGTGCACAAGTGTGCAAATGTTTCTCTAGGGCTGATTCCAAGAAGTGGAATTTTGGGGTCATAGAGTATGTACATTTTAAAATACAAGCATCTGTTGCCAGATTGTCCACAAAGTAGCTACGCCAGTTTACACTCACTCCAGCCGTTTACGAAAGTACTCCACTTCCCAGTCTTCACCAGCACGCTACCCTTTGGGAAAATTCCACGCACTGGTGCTTCAATCCTCAGTTTGACTTTCTTCCCTTCTTTTGCCCTGCGTATTTTTGTAGGTCATTGAAAATCTTGGCAAACATCACTCTTAAAGCTGCATTATATTCCAGCATAGGGCTGAAACATAATTGATTTAACTCCTCCCATCTTGATGGACCTTTTAAGTTAAATTTTGGCTTTCTGAGGCCACAGCCTGGCTCCCGTGGACTGTCATTACAGCTCAGCCGTTGGGATTTGGAATCGTGACTCCTGCACCCATTTTCCTCGTTTATCTTGGATGTTCACCAATGCAGTCTGCTCTCAGTCCTCAGATAACGAGCCACATAACCTGTGATTAAGGGACTGGGCTCCGGAGTTTCACTTACAGGGTTTAAAGCTTGTGTCATCCACTTTCTGTAGGACTTGGACAACCATTTCAGCTTTCCTGGTCTCAGTTGTTCATTGCAAACTGATGATTCTGGTCCCTGCCTTCTGGGCAGTGGTTCTTAAACTTTAGCAGGGATTGGAATCACTGGGGGTGGGGTGGGAGTGGGGAGCTTATTACCCAAACAGATTGCTGGGCCTCATGCTAAGTCTCTAATTCTGTGGATCTTGGACTGGGGTGGGGGCCCAAGGAGTTGCATTTCCTGGGTGATGCTGCTGATCTGGGGACCAGACTTTGAGAACCAGTGCCCTAGGGATTGCCATGAGGGTTAAATGAGGGGATGCATGAAAAGTGCAGCTTAGCACCATGCCTGAGATCTAGGAATTACTTAGTAACTGTCAGTGAAACTGTCTTTGGTCATCAGAAATTACCATCAGCAGGCCAGGCAGGCTAACTGTCAGCAGAGTTCCCCATCACTCAGAAATGGCTCTGGAAGGTTTTAGGACTTTGAATCTGCTACAGTTTGGGGGTGATCTCTGGGCTCAGTTTGGAGGTGTGTGTGTGTGTGTGTGTGTGTGTGTGTGTGCTGGGGCAGATAGATTATACCTTCTTACAATTATACATCTAAAAAGCAAACTCTTGAAGTCTTAAGAAATCATGTTCCTTTGCAATTTTCCCTTCCCTTCTCCTCTTCCCCTCTTTAACAATCCTGTTTCTGCATCGCTTCTTTCAGCATTTTAAATAATTGTTCCAACATCAGGAAGGAACTCAGAGAAACCAGTGTGAGACAAAAGAGCCTCTTTCAGAGGCAGCATTGCTGCCAACCCAGGGACAAGCGCTGGGCTAATGAATTCTTACTCCCAATAAGATGTGCCCTGCAGCTGGAATGTTCAGAAAGATGCATGATTTTGATGGAAACACAACTCAATTTTTGGGCAACTGAAATCTAATATATACAGGAAAAAGAATCTGAGAGGGGTAATTGGCAAGACATTGAGATCTTTTTCCAGTGGCCACCCTGAATTCCATCCTTTAAAAAATTCCTGCCAACTGTGAGAGGCTGTTGCGCTATTTCCAGAAGTTACGCCTTTGAATGCAGCAGTTTTGTAAATGACATTTCAGCCCCAGAGGAGCAAGACACCAAGTGTGGTAAGTCATCATCTGCTGCTTGGTGTTTAATGAACCATCTCTCCGTCCATGGAGAGCTTGGTGCACATCCAGCAAGCGAAGCTGACTAATGACCCAAGAAATCTCTCTTTGCCACACTCCCCCACCACCAGGATTCTTCAGACTCACCCCAGGAAAGAATAGAATGCTGCCAGGCTGGCCTTGCGTGGGAGCTGGGAAAACCCAAAGAAGTCAGCTTTAAAAACAGGATTTAGTGTACTAGATCTTCCTATCCTTCCACCCATCCCTTCTTCCATCCAACAGACCCTGTGCTAGCTCCTGAGCACAGAGATGAATTTAGATATAGCTTCTCTCGTCAAGGGATACATGGTCTGATGAAGATGGGGAAGAAGTTGTTTAAAGACAAACTCAGGTAATAAGAACTCTTTTTTTTTAATATTGAAAAAAGAATAGTACAGGAAAGTAAAGAGTATAAAAAATACCTACCCCAATCCTCACCACAGAGAACAAAGTTTGACATGTCACATTTGTTTTAAAATTTGCATTCTGTTGTATAAATGTTGAAATTTTCTTTGTTTAATCACCCCCCTTTTATGGACATTTTGTTATTGACAGTAATGGATCTTCAGCCTGGATAACTGAAGGCAGAGAACAGATACATCTGCAAGCTGAGTAGGACCCATCAGTTTGTTCATTGAAAACCCAGGACCCTAGAGATTAGAGGATCTCACTTCAAGCCTCAAAAAAATTACATTTTAAGCTGCTTACAAAGGTCTTATTTTGCAAAACATCCAGTAAACCAAAGGACCTCATTATTCCCACTATGTAGAAGAGAGGATGCAAATAGCTTCAGAGATGGCTCAGATGAAGTCATACCTGATGGCCTCATGATGAGGGGTTCATCTTTGGTGAGTTGAACATGACACCTTGGAGCCAGCCAGATCTGTCCCTTGATGTGTCTCGTGGACATTACTTCTGTCCTTGTGTCCAGAGCCGTGTTGGCAGGATCTTGTGGCAGTGACATATTGCTCCTGGTGCTGGACATGGTACAAAACCTGCTGGCCAGGAATGGCATGTTGATGATCTTACCTGGACCAGTTTCTGTCCCTGGTGTTTCAGAAAAAAAAAAAGTGGGGGAGAGGGATCCGTGTTCTTTACGTTGAATCTTCCTGGTTTTACAGAAGGCACTTTGAAAAGAGCAGTCAGCATTTTCCAAAGTTCAAAAATAGCCCAGCCATGTTATGTAACCTCCTCCTTGCTGCTGCAGAGTTATTAAACATCTGTTCCTTCACTAAGCACAGAGCGTATCTGGGTAACTCCCAGGAGTGTGGAGGTGAACCATTACCTGTTTTGCTGGTGTGGAACCTAAGCTTTCTGTTGTGTCATCTCATGAATCCATGTTTATAGGCGGATGGGGCCTCCTGGCTAAGACGATGGGCTCTGGAGCCCAGACTGCCTGGGTTCAAACCCTGATCTGCCCTTTCCTGGATCTAGGATCTTGGACACATCACCCAACTCCTTGAAGGCTGCTCCCTCAGGTGTAAAATGGGGATATGACAAGTATTTGCCTCTTAGCCTGGTGCCTGGCACATGGCAAGCAGTCTATAAATGGTTATAATTGATAAAACTTGTAGACATGAATCTGTGAATGAAAGCAGTATATTGGTATGCCATTTCACCAAATATTACCATTCATTCATTCCACCAAAAAGTATTTAGTGCCTTCCATATCTTAGGCACCAATTATCCATAGATAATTACCCATGGATAATTGGGGCCATGGATCACTGGAGAAGCATCGAAAGGCCACTGTGTAAATAGTGCACAAACAGGGTGCGTTCTGTGAGTCCTGGGCTCAGTAGACTCTCCCGTGGCAGAGGCCCACCTCACCAGGAAGGCAAATGTCCTTCTGCTGGAGCACAGCACCTCAGAGAGGAGGAGGAGGATCTGGAACTACTCGTTGTTCAGCTCCTTTTATCTCCTCTGTGCTTAAGGCTCCAGGCCTACTGCCATGTTGTATTTCCTGTTGGCTCTTGGTTCAAACGTGAAAGTCCAGACAAAGTTCACATCACACCATAGGCCTGTGGTTTTATGGACTATGGAACGTTAACTTTGAGGAGTGTGCGTGTGTGTGTGTGTGTGTGTGTGTGTGTGTGCGTGCACATTTGAGTGTTCTCCTTCACACTGGAGGGGAAACACTTCATACTTGTTGAAGAGGTGGTTACTAACCACTCTCAGTCCAGGTTTTCTCCACAATGTATGTGTGTGCATGTGTGCTATCACAGTCTCTTATTATAGCAGAATTAAATGAAGATATGAATGGAGAGCAGTTAGCAGGTGCCTACCATGTAGTAGGCATTTCATAACTAACTCTCATGTTGTCATAGTGACCGTTATTGCCATTTTCTTCTTCATCTTCCTCTTTGTCCTCCTCCTCCTCCTCTGCTTCTGCTCATCATCATAGTCATCTTCGTCATCATTATTTTAATTTGTACTTGTTATACTGCAGGCTGTGCACAAGGAAGGAAGTATATTTCAATTATACGTTTTAACATCTGACAACAACCGTGTGCCCTCAGGATCCCATTTTGGTCAGGGGAGACAGACACGTACAAATTACTGCACTGGAAGTCAACTAGAAGTGCACAAGTAAATCTATAGCACAAACAAGTGGGAAAACACACCAGCTCCTGGGAGGGTTATGAATTTGTATTAGAGGGAATTTATTCAGCCTGAATTGATGACACCTGGCTTGACCACTTATGTGTTTTACATTAACTTCTTGATTTATGAAGTCAGCTTCTGCTTTAAGAACTAACAACATTGTAAATTATTATCAGGACAGGAAGGAAAATAGAAAGAAAATGTATAAATGAGAAAGAGCTCAATCCATGCCCAGGTTACCGTGATACTTTTTCAATCTTCATTTCTAAAATAACCATAGGAAATGTTCCCAGCTTAATGACCCATTAAGAGACTGCACTAAACCTGGTTGGCATATTTTACTTGATAATCAGAATTATCACTGCTGGCTTCTTTTTTTTTTTTTTTTTTTTTAATTAAATTCAGTTTTATTGAAATACATTCACACACCATACAATCATCCATGATATACAATCCACTGTCCACAGTATGATAACATAGTTACACGTTCATCACCACAATCTATCTCTGAACATTTTCCTTACATCAGAAAGAACCAGAACAAGAATAAAAAATAAAAGTGAAAAAAGAACACCCAAATCATCCCCCCATCCCACCCCATTTGTCCTTTAGTTTTTATCCCCATTCCTCCACTCATCCATACACTAGATAAAGGGGTTGTGATCCACAGGGTCTTCACAATCACACTGTCACCCCTTGTAATCTACATTATTATATAATTGTCTTCAGGAATCCAGACTACTGGGTTGGAGTTTGGTAGTTTCAGGTATTTACTTCTAGCTATTCCAATACATTAAAGCCTAAGAGGTGTTATCTATATAGTGCATAAGAATGTCCACCAGAGTGACCTCTCGACTCCATTTGGAATCTCTCAGCCACTGAAACTATTTCGTCTCATTTTGCATCCCCCTTTTGGTCAAGAAGATACTCTCAGTCCCACGATGCCGGGTCCACATTCATCCCCGGGAGTCATACTCTGCGTTGCCAGGGAGATGTACACCCCTGGGAGTCGGGTCCCACGTAGGGGGTAGGGCAGCGAGTTCACCTGTCGAGATGGCTCAGTTAGAGAGAGAGAGGGCCACATCTGAGCAACAAAGAGGTACTCAGGGGGAGACTCTTAGGCACCATTACATACAACTTTAGACTCTCCTTTGTGGTAATGAGCTTCATAAGGGCAAGTCCCTTGCTCGAGGGCTCAGCACATCAAACCGTGCTGGCTTCTTTTTAAGTGCCAATAAAAGAACTTGCTTAGTTAATTCTCTGAGCTTGACCGGCGTCGAAACTTGCCTCGGTGAATGTGATAACTCTTCGCAAATATTTATCTGTAGGATCACCATATGCTCAGCAAACCTGTCTGGCAAGGATGCAAGCCATCCAGGAGGCTGAGCCATCTTGTGGCCTCTGCTTTAACCTGACTGGGACCTGGACTTAGGGATGGGGACTGAGGCTGAGTCTTAGAGGAAATCAGCAAGAAAAATGTACTGAGCGAACCCAGGAGCACGTGCCAAACTGAGATCCCCCAGCACGTTGCAAAGGTTGCATGACCTATTGGGATGTAGATTTAGATAGTCCTGTGTTCAAAGCCTCTCATTATCTGAGTTACCCTGGGCAAGTTATTCAACTTCTTTGAGCCTCCGTTTCCTTGGTTATAAACAGAGAGAATAATTCCAACTGGAGAGAAGTCTGACGACGTGTAATAGACTAGGCCGGGCATCTAGGATATAGTTGCCACTTCACAGATGTTGATTCTCCTCCTTTCCTGGATCAGGTGCACAGTGTGTCCTGATGAACCCACGAGAGGTGGGCTGTGCTCTCTGGGTGTTCAGTCCAAGAGCTAAGTCAACAGGCTCTCTTCAGCATCATCTCAGTTTGTAGCATTTCTCCTGGAACACAGCCCTCCCTTTTTTGGCTGGAAGTCAAAAGTACCGTATGCCAACCCTGCAGTACAAGTCAATCATTTCCAATTGGCATCTGATGAATAGCTCGACAAATGGTAGAAATCTGATGCTGGCAAGTTGAAAGAACCTGAAATGGGCTGTGCCTTTACCTTATAGGAAAGGTGGTTTGGGTGGTTTTGGGGTCACATATAAAGCTTAAATATTGTTCAAGTTTGCCCTAGGCCAGTCATAAGTCTTTGGATTGTGGAACCAGCATGCCTAATAAAAGATGCATTTGTTTATTTTCTCCAGGGTTGAACACTAGGGAGGTTTTAATTTTGAAACTTGGGAATTTGGTGACATACACTAACAATTTATTGCATGCCGTCTTCTGTTTAAAAATAAAGCAAACAAAAGTACCTTCTGTACTGCTCTGTTAGCTGCCGAGACCCTGTATATGGGGGTGGGGGGTGAGAGTTCTTAATGTGTAAGCACAAGGACCAGTTAGGAGACCCTGTTGTAAGTCTAGGAAAGAGAAGATGGTGGCTTGGATTAGAGTAATGGCTATGGATTCAGAGAGAAGTGGGTGGGTTTTAATGCAGGATTTGGAGGTAAAATTAACAAGACTTGATGGATGAATATAAGGTGGTAAAAGAGAGAGGATAATCAATATTTATTATTTTTACTTGTTCAGCTGAATAGGTGGTAGTCTTTTACTAAACAGAGGAAACTGGGAGAGAACCAAATTGGGGAGAGGGAGTCTGGAAATAAACATCTAACTTCAAACATGCTAATTTGGGTGTCCTTTTGAGATGTCCAAGTGGAAATCTCAACTAGGCAATTGGGAAGAAGTGTCTGAGCTCAGACTGAAAATACAGTACCCTGGTTGTGAGATTCTTGTTGCCCAGGATTGGGTGAGATCTTCTAGAATACAGTGTAGTATCAGAAGAGTCAGGTTCAAACTGTGAGGAGCTTTAATGTTAATTATTAAATAATTCCTGAGGGGAAGGGGAATAATTGGAGAAGGAGTTGGAGCTGTGAGTTCCAGAGTCTCTGTTGCCAATCTTGGTTTTGTTGAGAAGCCAGGTGGGTGTCTGTACAGTGTCAGCTACATGTTAGACACCATAGTGGGTAATGTGGACCTTCCAAGGATCTAGAACCTATGGCCATTGCTACTCTATCTGAGTTTAGTGCTGCCTGGTAAAATTGAATAATCATACCAGCAGTTTTTATCCATACATGGAGAAAGTAAAGTTTATTATGTGATGAACTACCATGCAAATCATCAGAGCAGTGACTACTTTGGTTCGAAGGAAACAAATACCACACTGGGCTGGAGCTGTGACCGTACATGGCAAGCCAAACTTTGGATCTTCAGAGATGAGGAGGTGATATCTCAGCCAGTGGGGGGAAATTCTCTGCCTTTGTTTCTTCCTGGATATGGTTTGGGGAACATCTAATATCACCTAAAACAACGAAGTTAAAAAACCTTTCCAACAAAAAGGAAGAGTATGAAGGAGCAGGTGCTCAGGACCATTTAACTTACAAGCTGTCCTCTGTCTGCTATCTTGGAAGAGTAGCTCTGCACCTCTTCCTCTTAGAAAGGAAGCCTCATTTGCCTCCCTCCCTGGTGGGAGCCAGCCAGCCAAAATGGACCTATCTGCCTGTCCTCTGCCTCCTTCTCTGTGCCTTTGTCCCCCTGCTTCTGCTTCGCCCTTTTCTTGCTTCCATGTGAATGCTGCCTGCCTGCAGGTGTGACTGAGCCCCCATCCAGGCTCCTGGTGACTCAAGGCCTGGCCTTGGTCCCAGGGATGGAGGAGGTACTCTCCAGCTCGGTGATGCTGGCTGGATTCTGCGTGGGCAGGGAGGCCAGCCGCAGTTTTACACAGGCCTTCTAGTTCGGTGAATGAACTGACAGATCTGCTGATGTCTGGTGTACTGTTGTCCAAATCCCGATAGCCAGTTTCCTGAGGATTTGTTTCATCGGGATAAGTCTTGTCCAAACACAGGGAATAAACACACACTACTCGGTTTCCTGCATGATGGAGAACAGCTCTCCTGAGATGTGTGCTCATTTCCTTTTCATTTCCATCACTATTAATGACAGGAAGTGAGCTTTTAGAATTTAATTTAATTAACGCATCATTATAGGGTGTGGGAGGAGGGGAAACCTCAGGTATACATTATGTAAGCACTTATTTTAAAATGTGGTATAATGGAACTGTTAAAGCACTCTAACGATAGAAGTTACTATGGATTGAGTGCCTCCTATAAATAGTCAATTTAAATGCATTACCTTAATCTCTAGGTGTGAGTTAAGATGTTTTTGCTGCAGATGACAATCACTTTAATTCAAAGTTGTGTGACTGAATTATTTAACAGAAAAGGAGTTCCAGAGGTAGGGTGGACTTCAGGTATGGTATGATCAGGGTTCTGGCTCTTTCCCTGTGATCTCTTGACTGCTTTTTGGGGTGTATGATCTTTGCTCTCATTGGCTTCCTTATGGCCTCAAGTTTGCTGCCCACAACATGTGTGATAACTCCTTTTTTCATGGCCATATTGGGTGATGTGCCCACTTTAGGACCAATAATGGTCATTTTGAAAATGCCAGTTACCAACTGAGTTAGTTTTGGACACCCTAACCAATCATTAGGAAAGCAATAAGTTTGGGTTAAACCAAACCAGACCTACTGCTAGAGCTGGGAATGGGATCAGCTTCCCCTAATACCCATGAATTCTTATGGAAAGCATGGACTACCAATAAAATGTGAGTTCTGTTAAGAATGAGGAAGAGAGAAATGAATGCTGGATAGACTAACCATTATAAATCACAATAACCCATATTAAAGAAGAGGGAATTGAGGCCTGGCAAAGTTACATACCTTGAAAAAAAGCCACACAGCTAATACAAAATGGAGCCAGAATGCAAATTCAGCTTTGTCTAGTTCCAAACCCTACTATGCTACTTGCAGAGGTTGCAAGTTGACCTGCAGTTGTGTTTCTTTCTCCTTTTTAAAAAATTTTTACTCAACAAAAATGGTTTTACTGTTTTCAAATTTTGAATAAGTCCCAATGTTTAAAAATAAGATTTCAGAAACATCATATTTGCAACTTATCTTGAAAAATGTGAAGAACTGGGGATGATAACTCTACCCCCCTACCTGGTGAGGGTCAAGTGGATAGAGAAGGGTCTGCTCAGTTCACCTTGGTCCCCACCTGGATCACATCTCTCATTCATATTACCTCCCTGCCGCTTTAAACAACTTATTTTACCTTCAGATGTCTTTTATCTATTTTATTACTTTTTTTTAAATTCAGTTTTATTGAAATATATTCACATACCATACAGTCATCCATGATACACAATCAGCTGTTCACAGTACGATCATATAGTTACGCATTCATCACCACAATCTATTTCTGAACATTTTTCTTACATCAGAAAGAATCAGAATAAGAATAAAAAATAAAAGTAAAAAAAGAACACCCAAATCATCCCCCCATCCCACCCTATTTATTGTTTAGTTTTTATCCCCACTTTTCTACCCATCCATCCACACACTAGAAAAAGGGAGTGTGATCCACAAGGTCTTCACAATCACACTGTCACCCCTTGTAATCTACATTATTATATAATTGTCTTCAGGAGTCCAGACTACTGGGTTGGAGTTTGGTAGTTTCAGGTATTTACTTCTAGCTATTCCAATACATTAAAGCCTAAGAGGTGTTATCTGTATAGTGCATAAGAATGTCCACCAGAGTGACCTCTCGACTCCATTTGAAATCTCTCAGCCACTGAAACTATTTTGTCTCATTTTGCATCCCCCTTTTGGTCAAGAAGATATTCTCAGTCCCACGATGCCAGGTTCAGATTCATCCCCGAGAGTCATATCCTGCATTGCCAGGGAGATTTACACCCCTGGGAGTTGGGTCCCATGTTGGGAGGAGGGCAGTGAGTTCACCTGCTGAGGTGGCTCAGTTAGAGAGAGAGAGGGCCACATCTGAGCAACAAAGAGGTACTCAGGAGGAGACTCTTAGGCACAATTATATGCAAGTTTAGTCTCTCCTTTGCAGTAATGAGCTTCATAAGGGCAAGTCCCACGATAGAGGGCTCGGCACATCAAACTGCCAGTCCCAATGTTTGTGACAACAGCAACACCAGTCCAGGTGAGGATGTCCAACACTTCTGCACCTTCCCCCAGCTCCTCGGGGTGGGGGTGGGGGGAGACTGTAAATATATTTTTTATTCTCTGCCCAAATTACTCTAGGATGTCTCACTATTTCACTCCAGCCTATACTAACCTACCGTATCTCACTTCCTATTCAAAGTTCCATGTAATTGTGGTGTTTGAACAAACTGAATGTAGGGTTATACTGCTTAGAAAATAAAGGTCCTGCACCAAATAGACATCTCTTCCTTTGATCTCACATGGAAGTTGAAGTTTTAAAACACAGTCAGTTTCAACCTTTACCGTTTGGCCTGGTTTGCCCTAGTCTGAACCAGATCTGCTTCATTCATATCACTAATTGAAGTCTGGGCTCTTTTTCAGGTTTTTTTTTAACAGTTGCTGTATGCACTAATACTGACATTCATATTGTTTTATTACTTTTATCATAGTCATCATTATTTATAATCATTACCCAAACAAGAGCCTGATGACCTTTAAAGATGTTCAATATTAGAATGAGTGATGAGAGGAAATTTTGATATCTCACCTCCAGGAATCTTTTTTTAAATGCAGTGTTATTGAGATATATTCACAAACCATACAAACCATCCGAAGTATACAGTCACTGACTCACAGTATCATCACATAGTTGTGCATACAACCCCATGATCAATTTTAGAACATTTTCATTACTCCAGAAAAGAAGTAAAAATAAAAAACAAAATTCAAATCCTCCCATACCCCTTATTTCCCCCTATTATTGACCCATAGTATTGGTGTGATACATTTGTTAGTGTTGATGAAAGGGTATTAAAATATTACTGTTAACTATAGTCCATAGTTTGCAATAGGTACATTTTTTCCCATATACCAATCTATTATTAACGCCTTGTAATAGTGTTGTACATATGTTCTAGTTCAAGAAAGAAGTTTTTAATGTTTGTACAGTTGGTCATGGACATTGTCCACCACAACCAGGGATCTCGTCATTGAGTCAGTCTACCTGGATTTTGTGGACAACATACATCTCTGTATCCTATGTGCTTTCGGTTTTACTGGTTAAAAATTCTTACCTAAAGCTGCTGGTGAACTTGCATGAAGAACTGCCAGTCTCTGAGGGTTCTGCATTGGAGGCTACCCAATATTGGAGAGGTGCCTCTAATCTTTTACTCACATTTTCTCAAAAGAAAACAAAACTGGCTTTCAAAATTCCAGTTTGGGGTCTGAAGCACAGTCACCCGTAACTAAGTGGCCATTTTATGTGGGTCACGGGGCCTCCTTCTCTGCTCAGTTTACAGGTGAGAATGTGAGTAGTTTGTGCCTAGAGCGGGCTTACCTGAAGGCAAGAGTTTATCGAATCACCTAAGGAGAGTTCCCACTCAACAGAGATGATTAATTTGTAGTCATTCTTCTAGAGCTGGAAGAAAAGATTTGCTCCAGTGCGGGTGAGTGTCCAGCTGTCTGCAATCTCATGAAGTTTGGCAAATGAAAGGCAAGTAATGAGGTTTGGTGGAAGATGCGTTACTCGTCTGAGAATCAGCACTGACAAGATCAAGTTTATTATTTAAATCTAATAAACAATGCAGTTATAATCTGCTCTTTCCTTTTTATGATACTGAGATTTTCAGTATTTGCTGTAAAAATAACTTTTGGGTTTGTAATTCTAAACACTAGAAGTTATGTTTGACAGATTAATGGTCTTATCTATCTTCATTGAATTTCATCATATTGACTTTCACTTTCAACCAAGATGGAGTAACTGGGACTATATGTCTCCTACTGCTTGAAACAACCAAAATGGTCAAAATATATAAAGTGATGGTTTTCGAAAAACTGGATATCAGGCAAAAAAAGGGTACAAGAAACAAATTAGGTGAGTCCTATGAATGCCCCAGCTCGCTTCTTGAGAGAGTTTTCAGGCTGTAACTTCAGGAGGTTGGAACCCAGTGAAGCCGGGCAGAATCCCAGAGATGAAGAGCCGGTGCTAAGCCCAGGAACTCAAAGGCAGCTTAAGAGTTCATGGGACAGAGGGCCTGAGAAGAGAGGTCTGCACACATGGAGAACCCCAAAGCTCTGCATAAGGTCCCCCTTGGATATTTAGCTGAGTTGTGATCAGGAAAAGAAATAAAGAGTTGATAGTGCCTGGTGCTCACACAGAGCCGGGAAAAGTGTCTGTTCCGCCCAGCCAGACTACAAAACTTCCTGATTCAAGGGTCATCAGGCGAGGACACAAGATTCTTGACAATGGGGAAATAATTAGCTCTAGACCAAGCGCAGCTCCGTACCTGCCTAACAGACCCCAAGATTGAAGAGATCAAATTGGGTCCAAGTAACTTAGACACCCCAGAGCAAAGCTCAAGGATATTCATAGAAATACTACAAAAATAATACCTAACACCCATGAAGTTAAATTAATAATTTTGGGCATCTAATACAAAATTACCAGGCATGCAAAGAAGCAGAAAAATACAACCCATAATGAAAAAAATAATCAGTCATTTCGAAACTGACCTAGATTGACACAAATGATTGAATTAACAGATAAGATTATCAAGCAATTGCTTTAACTCTCTATTCCATAGGTTTAAGTAGAGACATTGAAAATATAAAGAGACCCATTTCTAACTTCTAGGGATGAAAAGTACAATATGTGAGACGAAAAATATACTGGTTAGGATTAATGACAGGTTTGACATTGAAAAGTAAAAGATTAATGAAGACATGGCAATTGAAGAAACTACGCTAAGAAACTACTACTAGAGAAAATATAATTAAAAAAATGAACAGCACTGGTGAGCTGTGGAAAAATTTCAGTGGGCTTAATTATATGTTTGAGCCTGAAGTGGAGGTGGGGGCGGTGGCAGGAAGACTACTTGAAGAAATAATGGCCAAAATTTTTCCAAATTTGATAAAAACTATAAATCCACAATTCAAGAAATTACATGACTCCCAAGCACAAGAAACCTGAATAAAATGACATTCATGCAGATTATAATCAAATTTCTTAAAATCAGTGTTAAAAAGAAAATCTTAAAAGCTGTCAGAGGAAAAAAGACATGGTCCAGGTATCAATAATCATGTTAATGTAAATGGTCTAAACATACAGTTAAATGGCATTAAATATAAATATTAAATATATAGTCATAAATAGGCTGAGAGTTGAAATAAGGAAATGCAAGTAAGCAGACAAAGTAGATTTCAGGTCAAGGAGTATTTTCAAGGTTAAAAAAGTCACTTCACAACAATAAATGCATCCATTTATCAAGAAAATATAACAATCCTAAATATTTATGCATCCAATTACAGAGCTTCAAAATAATGAGGCAAAAACTGATAGAACTGCAAGGAGAAATCATCAAATGGATAATTGTTAGTAGGAAATTTCAATACTCCTCTCTCAATAATTGATGGAACAAGCATACAGAAAATCAGTAAGGAAGTAGATGATTTTGACAACACTGCATAGCAATGACCTCAAGTTCCACCCTAAAAAACAAACAAACAAATTAAAAAAAAAAAAAAAAGCAAATTAAAGTCAAATAAGTAGAAACAGGAAACAGTAGATATCAGAGCAGAAATCAAAGAAGATGAAAACAGAAAAACAATAGAGAAAAATTAATGAAACCAATGATTGATTCTTTGAGAAGATAAAAAACTGATAAACTTCTCGCTACTCTGATTCGCATGAAAAGAAAGAAGACAGAAATTGCCAATATCAGGTATGAGAGATGGCATCACTGCAGGTTCTGAATATATCAAATATACATTAATATATATTAAAAGGATAAGGGAATAGTATGAGCAAGTTTATGCCAATAATTTGGATGACTTAGATGAAATATATGATTCTTTGAAAGATGTAAACTTTTTGTGAAGAATAAAGCTCATGCAAGAATAAACAGATACTCTGAATAGCCCTAAATCTGTTAAAGAAATTGGTAGTTATAATCCTTTCCACTAAGAAAACTCAAGGCCCAGATAGTTACATTGGTGAATTCCACCAAGCATTTAAGAAAGAAATAATATCAGTCCTGCCCAAGGTCTTCCAGAAAGTTAAAAAAAGAAGGAATACTTTCCAACTCGTTCTGTTGGCCAGGATTACCCTCATACCAAAATCAGACGAAGATATTACAAGAAGAGAAAACTACACACCAGTAATCTTCGTGAAAACAGATGCAAAAATTCAAAGCCAGATTCTAGCAAAATGGAATCCAACAATGTATAAAAAAGGTAATGCGTCATTGCCAAATGGTGGATGCTTAATAAAAATTTGCTGAGTGAGTAAAAGAGAGGCAAATTTTGCATGACTATAGATGAAGTTATGAAATTGGAATATCATTTAGTCAGGGTTTGTCCATCATCAGGTGCAGAGAATAAACTAAAAGAAGGATGCACATTTTGATTAAGAATTGCTAAATCTTATGAGGCTTTTGGGGGAAACATCTGGGACCTGATTAAGAGCGAGGAAACCAGGTGGAATCTTCCAGTGGCCAAGATGTGAGGTTGATTTTGGTCCTGGGAATTTGCAGGTCTTAAAAAAAGACTTTACATGAAATCCATGCCTCTTTGGGAAGCTGTTCTTCACTCAGGCATGAGGTACATCCTCAGTTAACCAAATCTTGAGGGTGCCTGGCTATTTGCTCAGTTAGAGGTTACTCAGGAATTGATGCCCATGCAGACATTCATGGGTGTGAGATCATGAAGGATGTTTCCTGACTTAAAAAAAAAGGGGGGGGGGTTAATTCTTAGGCCATGTTCCTTGCACTCATCAAAGTTCTTACAATGAAAATAGAACTATAATTTAGGACATTAGGGTTTTAATCCAAGATTTGCTCATGTAAATGGCTGTGATTTTTGATAAGACCCTTAACTTTTCTGGGTCTTAGTTTCCCGTCTATAGATTGGTGACTGTGCTTGTTTGAACCTATTATGTCCCCCACAGAAACCATGATCTTTAGTGCAATCTTGTGGGGGCAGACTTATTAGTCTTTTGATTAGGGTGGAACTTTTTGATTAGACAATTTTCATGGAGGTGTGATCCCACCCATTCAGGGTGGGTCTTGATTAGTTTACTGGAGTCTTTTAAGAGAGCTCACGGAGAGAAGGAGCTCAGAGAAGCTGAGAGAGACATTTTGGAGAGACGTTAAGATATGTAACTCAGAGTTTGCCCCCAGGAGAAGCAGACAGAAAGCCGTTTGGAGATGCTAAGCTAAGAGATGAAGCCCAGAGTTTTCCCCAGAGAAGCAAAGAGAGGACTCACAGACAGTTAGAGAGAAATGCCCTGGGAGAACAAGCAAGAATGCACAGGAGCTGAGAGAGAGAAGTAAAGAGAGAGAGAAGCCCAGAGATATTTTGGAGAAAGCCATTTTGAAACCAGAACCTGATTGCAAAGGACCAGCAGATGCCAGCTGTGTGCCATCCCAGCTGACAGAGGTGTTCCAGATGCCATCAGCCTTTCTTCAGTGAAGGTATCCTCTTGTTGATACCTTAGTTTGGACACTTTTATGGCCTCAGAACTGTAAATTTGTGACCTAATAAATCCCCTTTATAAAAACCAATCCATTTTTAGTATTTTGCTTAATGGCAGCTTTAGCAAACCAGAACAGTGGCATTGTATAAATGAAATCTGGAATCAAATTGCATGTCAGAGCAGGAAGGGGTGCTAGGGATTGCCTAGGTAAATGATTTTGAAATATTTTCCTTTTTGTACCTAAGGAGGCTTCTGATGCTTGAGCAATCGTATCAAAATCCCCAGAGTGTAAGTAGTAACTCCAGCCTTTCTTTTCCACTCAAGAAAACATTGGAATGCAAATGCATGAGGATGTGGAGTCCCCTCTAATTTATATTTTTAATAAATAATTCATCAACCTGGTTCAAATTCATAAAGTATATCAGTAGTAGGAACAAATTATTTCCATGTGGTTTTGCAACAGCCAAGTTGTAAATTGCTTCTCTGTGCTGCATTATAGATGAGAAAATTGAGGCCCCAAAGACACAGGGTTAATTGTTCATGAACAAGAGGCTGGTTAATGGAAAAGACCTGATTAGAGGCCAATTTTTTTTTCTCTTAGACGTAGGTGTGTTGCTTCTGCTACACCAGCCCTCTTCCTTCTAGGTCCTTTGTGATTAATAATAATAATTATGTAGTTAAGATGATGATGATGATGATGATGATAAACTCCAGGAACTTTTTCTTTCTTACCTCTGTACTTCAGTACCCAATGAAGACACGTAGTAAATGTGTTGAATGAGAGAATGATGATCATATGAATGCAGCACTTACTCTGAGCTAGGTGCTCTGGTAAGGATCTTTACATGCAATCTCATCCTATTCTCACAACAACCCTCAGAAGTAGAATGCATTATTTTTCCCATTTGCACACAAGGAAGCAATCTCAGAGCGAAAAATGACTTTTCCTGGATCACTGACTGGTAGAATCAGGACCCAGATAGCCTCTCTGATGTAAGCATCGAATCCTCTGATTTTCTCATCTCTCGGGAAAGGGGAGGCTCTGTAGGTGTTCTCAGGGAACCCTGGGAAGTCTCCTGATGCCATAAAGCCCAGATAAAGGTCTTGCTTTGGTGGGCACGGGTCATTTGCTTGTCTTGAGAGTTCATTTATCATGAAAGAGTGATGAGTGGGAATTCATTTTATAAACCATGTAACCCTTCTGAAAATGTTAATGTTTTCATCATCAATATGTATTATTATTATTGGCATTATTATAGAGATCCAGTTTTGGCATTGCCAGCAGTAAAACATGCAAAGAACAAAGGGGAGAAGCTGGTTTTTCCTGGGAGCATTTTTATAAGAGTCAAAAGCTCAATTGCAGAGTCATCAACCCTTTTAAATGAGCTCTAGAATGGCTCTCATTAGTCCTTGTGCATCTCCGAGCAGGGCCAAGAAATATTAACTGGATACCAAGAATCGCGCAAAAACATCAGCAAGAGAATCTCAGCAATTCTTACTAGGCAGAATAAAGGAAACATAAGGTAGAAGGGAGGAGGGGAGCCAAGATTTAAGTTTGAAGCTGGATGGAAGCCAGGTCATAATGGGGTTGTCTGCCTTGATTTTTAAAGTGCTCCATTCACATAGAGGCGGGGAGGCCAAACCCTTGGTAAATGTTGCCCATTCCGTGTAGGAGATGGAGGAGGGGTCATTGTGCCTCTGAACCATTCACACATCTTAAGTATAATAAATTTTCAGCTTTCACAACAGAGCATTTCTTAAATAGACTCTGGCTGTCTGTGCAGGACTGGGAGAAAGTGTCTTCCGCCCCTTAGGTGAAAACAAAGCAAACCAAACAGAAAATAAATATTCCCCTGGCATCTGCTACCCATGCCCATCTACTGATAGCCGGGAATTCACTCATTCATTCATCCTTGCATTCGTTTGGGTTTATTTGTTCACCCTTTCATTTCTTCAGCACTTAGCTGAGCCCACACAGGTATGGGCACACACAGAGGAGAACAGAACTGTGACGAAGGCTCCCTGCCTAAAGCCCATTTTCTAGGGGGAGAGACCAAAACTAAATGAATAAATATATTCGTTAGTATTGATATGGGTTGGGAAGAAAAACAGGAGATAGAGAATGAAAGGGGGTATCCTAGATACATTCTAAATTTCAGGAAGGTGAAATTTGTTCAGATATCTGGATGAAGTGAATAAGAGTTCTGAAGATTGGGAAAGCATGTTCTGATTGGAGGACCAGCACCTGCAGAGGCCTGGAGTTGGGAATTTGCTTAGAGGGTTTGAGGGACAGCAAGAAGGCCACAATGGCAGAAGCAGAATGGGCAAGTGGGGCGTGAGTTTGGAGGGGTAAGCCAAGTTCTGTAGGGTCTTAGAGGTCATGGTGAGAGCCTTGGATTTTGTTTCAACTGTATTGAGAGCCACTGGAGAATTTAAGCAGGGAGTGATGTAGACCACTGCAGTGAACCCTGGACTTGTCCAGATTTTTCTTGAGCTTCATTTGCTTTCCTTTTCCCTGTGCCATTTCATTACCTATTAGAAATGAACTTTGCTTAGAATGGAGACAATGTGTTTGTGACCCCAGACTCCATTCCCCCTGCCCCCGTCATGCAGGCCTTGGTGGGTGGGCCTTATTTGACCACAGCCAATCAGAACAACCCCATCAGCTCACTCCAGCATGTGGTTCAGGAGTGAACCTGTGATCTAAGTTGGTCTAATAGAAGTTGGGGACTATTTGATACACAGCAAGTGTGAAGATGTGAGGCTTGGAATTTCTGCTGCCATTCTGCTGCCGTGGAAGAAATGGGGCTGAGGATGAAGCTGAATCCCACGTGGAGTATTGTGGGGAAACGAGCCAGAGCTGTGGTCAAACTGCACCTGAAGTCTGCTTTTCAGGTGGGTTAACCACCAAACTCTCTTAGTGGTTTAAGCTGGTTCAAGTTGGTTTTTGCTCATTGCAACAAAAGAATCTTTACGTTTAAGTGTATTTGTAGCTAATCTGTGGCACTATGCTGAAGGGTTGATGCATGATTCCCTTTGAGGTAACATATCACATTCAACAAGGAGCTTCCGGAAGCGAAGTTTGACAAACCAAGGGATATGATAAGTAAAAATTTTAGAAAGATTATTTTTTGACAAGACACCTTTGGCCCTTTAATTCCAGGTGGAAAACTCCTTGATGGGCATAATTTGTACTCAGAATATGTTTGTGGCTTTTGGGAGGGTTCCAATCTATAAATCCCAAGGCTTTGAAATCATAGTCTGGCTTTTGCTGCTGTGGATTGCTGTGGGATCTTGAGCAAGTTACTAATTACATCTGGGGCCTCACTTTCCTCATCTGTAAGATGGAAATAATGCTGGTGTCCACTCACAGTGGGTAGTTGAGGAAGACTGAATAAGGCATGTAGAGCCTTTAGCTCAGTGCCCGGCACATTGATGAAGGAACCAATGAACGGTAGCTCTTGTATAATAATATTATTTTCAGAACAGCTGACGAAAGTAGGAGGGAAAAAACTGCCATTTAGATGGCAGGATTGCTCTGCATGTCTTAAGTATGTTTCATTATTCTAGCTCCCTGGGGCTTTTGAAGGAAAAATGAATTTTGAAAAATTTAGAAAGTCTCATTAACTGAAAAACTGGGGAAGGGGCCGTATTTAGACAGGGAGTGAGGGGGAGGCAGTGGTGCAATTGTGGAGTAGAATGCGTTGGTATAGATGTTAACCTGCTCCTTAAATAGCAAACACACAAGTAGAGCCAAAAACTATGTCTTTCCAACGGACTTTTTGTTTTCATGTAAGAAGAACTTGGGTCCTGTATAAGAGGGGAATGTTCCCTCATTTTATTTAACCTAAGACTCTAGCAATTATAAGATGATCTTTATTTCAAAAAAGTTTCAGTGCAAAAGATATGCATCTTAGAATTGATGCAGTAGAGTAATGGTACCTGGCGTGTCCGGGCCTCTAATTACCTATGAGCTTGGTGATGTTATCCTCATTGTACATATGAGCAAATTGAGGCTCATGAAGGTAAAGTGACCTTTTCAAGGCCACGTCATTCGTTGGCAGCAGTCGCAATCACATGCATCCATTCTTTTGAAGAATTTATCTAGTGTTCAGTGTGTGCCAAGCCCTGTAGGGGATGTACCTACCGGTGGAAACAATAGAACATGGTCTCTATCTCTGTGTTAGAGCTTAATAGGAGATTTAGACAAGAAATGAGCGAGCAATCAATTAAATAAAATAATTAAACTCTGTGATGGCTGCTATGAAGGAAAGCTGTGGGGTACCGAGGTGGGAGGGGGCTCCGCTAGGTAGGGTGGGTGAACAGGAGTGCCACTCTGCAGAAGTGACATCGTCAACAAAAGATCAAAGATGAAGAGCTAGACATGAAAAGAGACTCAAAATTTCATTCCAGGCAACAGGAACAGAGTGTGCCAAGTCCCTGAGGTAGGAAAGAATTTAGCATTTGGAAATGGAAAAACAACAAAACAAAACAAAAAAAGCAAACCAAGGTTAGCGTGTGCTAGACTCAGTCTCAGGTCTTTTGGACTTCAGGGCTGTGCTCTTAACCCTCAGCTGCAGTGCCTCTGCCGGGGCAGGTGAGTGTTTGCAGGGCCGGGCAGACCAGGGAGCAGTTGCTGCCGAAGGGAAGCTGTTCACCTGCTAACATCGCTTAATCCTCCAGAAGATCATTCCTTTAGGACGTTATCTGACCACCCCCACCCCCACCCTCTTAAAGCTGGAGGAGGTGTTTGAAGAGCTTCCCTATAGGGTGTGGAAGAGGAAGACTGGTGGGAAAGGGTTCTCACCTTGAAGAATTTGAAGAAGGGAGGAATGGTGCAAGAAGGGTTGGGAGTGGATGATGCTTGTTGACTTGAACCAATCCCTAGTCAGACCTGTGTCACCTGCCAGCTCCCCAGTGGACCACTAGGTGTCTCTGTTAATCCACTGTCACAGAGTGGAAGACACATTTCACATATAATGGTGTTGCAGCGGCTCTTAAAGTTGTGCTTTTTTGTCCGGAGTGGTTTTTGTCTCCTTTCCAACTGGAAGCATTGGAAACAAGGGAAGAATGAGAAGAACCCGATTTATGAATGTCTGCTAATCCAGGATGCTTGAAAAGCTCCTGCTTTCCTTCTCTGGTCCTCTTGGGAAGTTGGGTGACCCTTGAATGGAGCTTTCTCCCGTTTCTTTTTCCAAGAACTCAAGTCATGAAACTCTGGGCTGTGTGGGTGGATCTGTGGAGTTACACAACCATCATGCTTCCTGGTTCTCTTTCTACATAGACACAATTAATCATTATTACAAGTATATGGAGCTTTTTAGATTCATATACAAAATCTGCCTTGACCCACCCTCTCCCAAACAATTCTACGACTCACATGAGATTATTCCCATTTTACAGATAAGGAAACAAAGTTCATAGAGATGAAGTGATATAACCAAGGCCATGTAGTCAAAGACATTCACCCAACTCCAAGCCTCCAAATCCCAAAGATAAAGGTTACAAATGATTGGAAGGTCAGTATCGTCCCACCCCTCTCAGGGAGGAAGTAAAGATATCAATAAGTAACAGCTAATGATACTCGCACTTCTACAATAATTAACATTTACTTATAAATTAGAATTGAGTGTCTGGAGTGTGCTTGGAATACCATGCTAAGGTCTTTGTGTTTATTAACTAAGTTAATCCTACAACAACTCTATGAGTCAGGTGTCATTATTACCTTCCATGCAACAGATGGGGAAACTGAGGCTTAACGAGATGAAGTAACAATTTATCCTGTTCACATACTAGCAAGTTGCAGAGAGAGTTCTCAAATCCCAAGTTTGCCTCCGAAGCCTGTGTTTATAATGGCCACCTATCCTGCCTCCATTGATGGCATACTTCTGATGCTAACACGAATCACACCAATTACACCAATTTTTTGCACAGAGAATGTTCCCAGTTGCGAAAATCATCTATTACTATTGTTTTTTTTTTTTTAAAGTAAACGTTTCAGGGACAGGGTGCCATTATGTTGTTTCTGTCCACACAGGCAATAGAAACAAGTAATTGGAGCAATTGCCTTGATAAATAGTCAGACAACAAAGCTGCCAACATAGAAAAACAATGTTTGTGTGTTTTCTCTACACTAATCAGAATGTTTGGATAGCTGAGTAAGTGCCATGCTCCCATAGCCCTGAAGGTTGTTGTGAAGGTTGCTGTTAAGCCCCGCTATTTTGTTGTGTTCCTTAACCAGTTGATTCTTATTTTCCTGACATGTATTTTGCTGTCAGCATCAGCTTCTTCCTCCTGCATTATTAAGAATTCTGCATAGTCAATGAGATGCAAATAAATGGAAGCATATGCACCTCCTCGCATGTGGGAAATGTCACTATTGGCTGATCTGCCTCTTAGCTGCCTTTGCGGTGTGATGCTGTGACTTCCAGTTGAGCCTCTTCGCCGTCAGTGGTTGGTCCAACTGCTACTGTCATGTCCAGGTGATGGAGCTAATATGGTGCTAAGGGCAGGTTAATCCACTGACTTCTCCCTCAAGTTTGGGTCTGGAAGTCCCTGAGGCTCCAGCTCCTTTCACTCTTGGACCGTTTGTCCATCTTCAATAAGCCTGACTTTCATGTCATAGGAGATCAGCTCTAGTTCCGGACTTCTGCATCGGGGAGTTTTCTACCGTGGTCTAACACTGGGAAGAACCGGGATAGGCTGTGTTGTTCAGCAGCCAGATCCATACTGAAAGCAGATGTGGACCTGTCAGCCACACAGCTGGTTGACTTAACTCTTTTAGACAGTGGTGGGCAATTTTGCTTGTCAGAAATAGCAACCTGTTTGGGAACAGGCTGTCCATTTGCCAAATGGTGCCCCTGCTAGGCTGGTTTAGGTCTGCCTTTTTCATTGGTGCATCTGCCGGGCTTGGCTGCCAGCGTGTGGGAAACTGGCAGTTCTGTAGCTGTTTTTGTCCAGGAGAGAAATATTAAGATTTACAATTTTTTAATGGTGACTTGGCACTTTTGATTACTGTCTGCCCCTCAACTAAAAGAAAGTAGTCTGATTTTATCTTGGAAGTGAGCATCATCTCTTTGGCCAAGCATGATTTTTTAGTTCCCTGTAAATCATAGATTCTCAGGATCCTGTGTTGGAATTGTTTTCTCACACTTGATTTTCCAACACCCTCACAATAGACTTTTGTAATTTTTCTCTTTCCTTCTTTCTTTTGAAAATCAGCAACAAGTAAAAAGAAGCCCTGTGGATGAAATACAATATCCCTCTGAAAGAAAAGATGAAAATTAAAAAAAATGTTCTCCTAAACTCAAGCCTACATGAAGGATGTCTACCTTTTACATTTTAAGTAGACTTTCAGCCTTTGAGGATTGAGACAGAAAATGCAAAACGTGACCTCTTAGTTAAAGGCAAAGCTAAAAAAGAGACCTTGTACATCAAATAGCTCTTATCAAAGTATGCTTTGATGAGTGAAGTGCAAATGAAGCATAGAATAGAGCTCCTTTCCAGTATACAAGACCCAATTTCTGAAATGTGTGAGCATTCTCAATTGAATATTACTAGCTGTATAGTTGTAGAGCTTTTGGAGAATGAAATGGGATATCTTGTGTTAAACACCCAGCACATGTTGGACTGCCAATTTTATTTTCTCATTAATTATTTTTATAGATAGAGGGGGAAAAACAGATGTGTTTCTGTTGTTTCTTTGAAACACAGGACTGCAGAATTTGTTGTAGAGAATGCTGATACATCTTTATGTAAAGATCCCTGGGATGGAATCTCATTCTGAGTATGTTCTGAAAATTCCAGATCCCTGTCTGGAGAAAAGAGAGGAGAAAATCTACAAGTATATTTTTGAATGGAAAGGATATGTATCTTGTGCCAGTTTGAATGTATTATGTCCCCCCAAATGCCATTATCTTTGATGCAATCTTGTGTGGCAGACATATTAGCATTGATTAGATTGTAATTCTTTGAGTATTTCCATGGAGATGTGACCCACCCAACTGTAGGTGATGACTCTGATTAGATAATTTCTGAGCAATGTGTCCCCGCCCATTCAGCCTGGGCCTTGGTTAGTATACTAGAGCACTGTATAAGCTCAGACAGAAGGAGCGAGCTTGCTACAGCCAAGAGGGACACTTGAAAGAACCACAGGAGCTGAGAGAGGAGCTGCAGAGATATTTTGGAGAAGGCCTTTGAAAGCAGACTTTTGCTCTGGAGAAGCTAAGAGAGGACAGATGCCTCAAGGGCAACCAAGAGTGACATTTTTGAGGAGCTGTAGCTTAGAGAGGAACATCCTGGGAGAAAGCCATTTTGAAACCAGAACTCTGGAGCAGATGCCAGCCACGTGCCTTCCCAGCTAGCAGAGGTTTTCTGGACACCACTGGCCATCCTCCAGTGAAGGTACCCCCTTACCTTGGGCACTTTATGGCCTCAAGACTGTAAATTTGTAACCAAATGAACCTCCTTTTATAAAAGCCAATCCGTTTCTGGTATTTTGCTTAACGTAGCATTAGCAAACCAGAACATGTCTATATGAAGAATGAATAAAGGGATGAGTCTAAGGGGAGACACAAAAGCTGTCTCCAGCGTTTTAAAGGGCTGCCATCTGGAAATAGGAGTGGAATTAGTCTCCTTTGCTTTCAGTGGAGAACTAGAGCCAACAGGTTGATGTTATATGGAAATAGTTCTGGTGCAGTGGAAGGAAGCCCTTGATATACTCTTTGAGATTTCTAGCAGTAAAAGGGTCCCTCCTAGGAAGCAGGGAGCTATCGCTCAGCGACTGGAAACTTCTTAACACACGGTCACCTGGAAGTCTGCCAGGAAGTCTGTGGAAGTGGGTTCTGCAAGGTGTGGTGGGATCAAGTGTGGAGAGCTGCAGCTTGTCAGTTTTAATCTCAAAACCCTTTTACATGGTTCCATTAACTCCTATGCCCTAAAATCTTCCCCGACTTTTTTTGATATATTTTTAGTACAGCTTTATTGAGATATATTCACATATCCTATAATCATCCACAGTGTACAGTCCACTGTTTACAGTACCATCATATAGTTGTACATTCATCACCAGAATCAACTTTTGAACATTTTTCTTTCTCTAAAAAAATAAAAATAAAAGTAAAAAAGAACACCAAAAACATTCCATCCCGTCCATCCCACCCTATTTTTCATTTAGTTTTTGTCCCCGTTTTTCTACTCATCTGTCCATACACTGGATGAAGGGAGCGTGAGCCACCAGGTTTTCACAGTCACACCATGCAAGCTACATAGTTATGCAATCGTCTTCAGGAATCAAGGCTACTGAGTTGCAATTCACCAGTCTCAAGTATTTCCTTCTAGCTATTCCAATACACTAAAAACCAAAAAGGGATATCTACATAGCGCATAAGAATGCCCTCCCAAGTGACCTCTTGACTCCATTTGAAATCTCTCAGCCACTGAAACTTTGTTTTGTTTCATTTTACATCCCCCTTTTGGTCAAGAAATTTTCTCAATCCCATAATGCTGGGTCCAGGCTCACCCCCAGAAATCATGTCCCATCTTGCCAAGGAGATTTACACCCCTGGGAGTCAGGTCCCACGTAGCGGGGGAGGGCAGTGAGTTCACCTGCCATGTGTGGTTAGAGAGAGGCCACATCTGAGCCACAAAGAGGTTCTCTGGGGGATACTCTTAGGCACAATTTTAAGCAGGCGTAACCTTTCCTTTGCAGCAAAAAGTTTCACAAGGGCATGTCCCAAGATCAAGGGCTCATCCTTCCAAACTGTCAGTCCTCAACATTTAGGAGAACATCAGTAACAACCCAGGTGGGGAAGTCCAACATTTCTGCATTTTCCCCCAGTTCCCCAGGGTTCCCTGCAAATATATTCTCATTCTCTGCCCTTCCCCATCGACTTTTGCTGAGCCTCGCTGATATGACATGGAATTCAATGGCACTCGTTCCTTGCTCCAGCTCACTTCACCTTTAATTGTGCCCACTTTGGCCAGTGATAATTAGTGTGTATTCTTCAGTTATTATGTTCTAGGCTCTGACAAAGTGCTCTGTATGCATTGCCCTTTTAATACTCACGGCAACCCTATGAGAGGAGTGTTTTTATTTTCCTAATTATATAGATTTAGAAACATGTAGCTCAGATAAGTGAAGTGATTAACTCAGAGATGCAGACTAATAAATAGTAATGCTGGGATAACAAAGCAGACTGTGAGCCCAAAGCTTCTGTTCCAAACCACTTCAGTGTGTTTTTACCATTACTTGGAATTGGGAGAAGACTGAGTTTACTTCTTGCTGCCTCCTTTCTAGCACATTAGGGCTTTTCTTTGCATTTCAATTGGGGGTGGGATTTTGGGAGCAATATTTCTGCAATTAAGTTTCTGGAAACAGAATCTTTCCAGAACTCTGAATGATGCTAATATAAATTGAGGTTATGGAAAGGCCATCTTTCCAGAACTCTCGAAATGAATGCATAGATCCTGTCACACATTCTGTGAATTGGGCACAATAATTCCAATTTTTTCACATGAGGAAACTGAGTCAGAGAGCCCTGGCAGTCAACAGGTCACTTGCCTAAGGAGCGGTGGAGCCAACTTGCATGCTTAAGCCTTTGCACTGTCTCTTACCTTAATTTGTCATTACCATCATGACCATGAACTCCATCAGCATCACATCACCACCATCACCATCACCAACACTATCACCAACATCATCACCATCATCACCAACACCATCACCAGCACCGTCACCATCACCATCACCATCATCACCAACACCATCAACATCACATTACCACCATCACCATCACCATCAGCAGCAGCATCCACTATCAGCATCACCATCACCAGTACTGTCACCATCACCATCATCACCACCAACACCATCATCACCAACAACTTCTTCAATTCTTCCTCCTCTTTCTTCTTCCCCCTTCCCCTGCTGCCCCCTCCCCCTACACTTTCTCTTCTTTCTTCTTCACTGTTCCAGTTTGTTAATGCCGCCTTTTTGCAAAATACCAGAAATGGATTGGCTTTTATAAAAGGGGGTTTATTTGGTTACACAGTTACAGTCTTAAGCCCATAAAGTGTCCAAGGTAATGCATCAACAATCGGGTACCTTCACTGGAGGATGGCCAATGGCGTCCGGAAAACCTCTGTTAGCTGGGAAGGCACGTGGCTGGCGTCTGCTCCAAAGTTCTGGTTTCAAAATGGCTTTCTCCCAGGACATTCCTCTCTAGGCTGCAGCTCCTCAAAAATGTCACTCTTAGTTGCTCTTGGGGTGTTTGTCCTCTCTTAGCTTCTCTGGAGCAAGAGTTTCAATGGCCATCTTCAAACTGTTTTTCATCTGCAGCTACTCTCTCAGCTTCTGTGCATTCTTCAAAGTGTCCCTCTTGGCTGTAGCAAGCTTGCTTCTTCTGTCTGAGCTTTTGTAGGGCTCCAGTGAACCAATCAAGGCCTATGCTGAATGGGCAGGGCCACGCCTCCATGGAAATTATCCAACCAGAGCTATCACCCACAATTGGGTGGGTCTCATCTCCATAGAAACAATCAAAGAATTACAATCCAGTCAACACCAATAGGTCTACCCACACAGGAGTGCATCAAAGATAATGGCATTTTGGGGGACATAATGCATTCAAACTGGCACGTTCACCTTTTGCCTTTCCTTTTCTTTCTCCTGCCTCTCCTTCTTCTTCTCATTTCTCCTTCTTCTGCTCCTCCTCCTCCTCCTCCTTTTCCTTCAGTGCTCACATATATTTTGTACTTGCCATATACCAGAAAATAGTCTAAGCACTTTACATGCACTAACTCATTGAATCCTCACCTCAACTCTTTGATGGAGGTATTGTGAGTAGCTGTTTCCAGCTGAGAAAACAGATCCACAGAGAGAATAACTTGTCCAAATCATGCTCTTAACCACAATTCCTTACTGCCTCATACCCTTTCGGGACTGCTTTTACGCTTGATTAAGGGTGGAAATCAGCACTTACAAATCATAGACACTTTACAAAAGCGCTAAAAGGTTTTCACTCAACCTAGGTACTCAGGTTCGATTCCACTTAATCATTTAAAATTGTCTGCACATTGTAACGATAGGCCTCTCCCCATTATACCACAGATAAGCAACCATCAAGGCTTATGAGAAAGACCCTTCTAGAGCTCTGCCTTTGAAAACGTGCCCCTCTGTTCCGAACTGGGAGGGTGTTATTTACGTTCCTGTGTTAATAATAATGAGAGCTACTCTCATGATGAAGCACCTAGAGAATACAGGGATGCACTAAGTGTCTTCTATTGATTCTTATCCTGTCCTCATGACAACTCTTTGACATGGGAGCTGTTATTTGCCTATTTTACAGATGAAGAAACTGAGTCTAGGAGAGGTTAAAGATCTCACAGGTAGGAAGTGATGGAGCTAGTCTTTGGACTCAACTTACCTGATTCCATAGCCAGTGTGCTCCACTGCTCCCCTCATTCATTTTACAGCCAGCTCGGAATCCCTGCAGCTGAGCTCCGCTGTTTCCTCGCTCTCACGCCTATGTTGGGGTGGCTCTTGTCCTCTGTCACAGAACTGGGCATAGAGTAGGACTTCATTTCTTCTGGATGGTTTTAGGGGACACTGGACCAAGCAGTGGCAGTTGCTGATGGGAGATTTTAGTTTAAAAATGAAGAAGAGCTTTATAACATGGCTGTCTACCCAGCAGTGGCATTCTCTCCTTTGGGGAAGTACGGGGTCTTCTCTTCTTGGAAGTGGTCTGGCATAAATGCAGCTCCACCTACGTGCTGGAGATGTTTAAAAATGATCCTTGTGTGGAAGGTCAAATCTAAACCGCTTTGTGACCCCTGTCAAACCTCATTCCAATTTTAGACTACTCATTCTTGCCATTGGATGAGCTCTGTCCCTCTTCAGACATTACTTTCCTTATTATTTAGATCATATCTGTAAATCCTCTGTAATCTTTTTTATATAATACTTTTATTTAAATTGACTTTCTTTTTTAAAGATAAAAAATTACACTTTAGCTTCTTCCTCGGCAATGATGCCTATAAAACAGAGTTTGATATGCTAGTTCCATTTTTAAAATACACGTTAAATAAACAAATTTAATTCTAAAAATAACGGTAATCCACATGCCATCTAAATGCACCTGGGTGCCACCTGAAATGCACTTATCACACTTTGGAAAACAGCCTTTTGGTTCACCTTGTCAATCAGTTCCTCTTTGTATTTGATCCACAGAGCTGTCCCATGTGGTATCCACTACGGCCATAGGTGGCTATTTAAGTTTAAATTAATTAAAATTAAATAAAATTTACGATTCAGTTCCTCAGTTGCACTGGCCGCCTTTCAGGTGTTCTGTAGCCACATGTGGCTGGCGGCTCCTGTACCAGACATGGCAGATATAGAGCATTTCCAGGAAGAAGGAATGATGGAAAATATTGAGACTCTACTGGAGTGTCTTAAGAAAATAATCAAAGTAAAAGTTGAGCAGCCAAGCATTGGAAAAGACAGAAGGCGAGGCAACATTCATCGATGAAGCAGGGCTATGAATTCCTGCTCTGTCTCAGTCATTGAGGTTCAAACCCCTGAGAGAGAGAATCTGAGTGATCCAACTTGGGACAGGTGCACCCCTCATCAGATCTATCTTTTATGGCCAGGGGAGAAGAATAGGTACATATTCCAGAGAAGGGGGCGTATTGTAAGTCACTGAGCCACCCCAGGAGGGGTGCAGTCTTGTGAACTGCAGGGGGACGGAACACAAATATTCTTAAGTTTGTGTAGAACAGAGAGTTCAAGTGACTGGACAGTAAATGTGCTTGATTTCATTTACATTAGTATTTTTGTATGAGTCTGAATGCCTTTAGCTGGAGCTCTTGCCATTCTCTAGTATCTTTCTTGTGGTCCATTTCACTCATTTCCTGTTACCTGCCCAGTCTTGGAGGTGTTTGATGAGGTATGAGCTCCTCCAGAGAACTCTATTGGGTGTTTTCTCTGGAGAAAAACAAGAAAAGAAATGGAGATTGGACGATTAATTGGTATTCCAATAGGTTAAGTCCCCCTGCTAATATTCCCATTGCATAGGGACATTACTATTTATTGTAATTATTTGTGTGCAATCTGCTTTCCCCCTAAACTCTAAATGACTGCAGAGAAGGGACCACAAGTATTTTATTTACCTCCTTATCTTCTGCACTTCGCTGGCATGTAGTAGGCACTCAATTAATAATTATTTGTGGAATTGCTATGTTGAAGACATGGATTTTAAGTCTTTCTATAAATGTAATTTTGAGGTGTTGCTTAGCAGACTAGATTCTTAATTTGTGGCCCATAATTTATGGTCCTAGTTTTAGCACTGTAAGTCCCATATCCCAGGAACCCCCTCCATCCCAGGTCAAGTGGGAGGGTCGGTCATGCTAGTAATGGACGTCAATCAAGAAATTATTGTATGTGCTCTTCTAACTTTTACCGCTATCACCAAGAAACTTCTCAGCAAACCTATGGGGTGTCATTCCCATTGATGCAGGAGTAAACTGAGTCTCAGAGAACTTGTGTGATTTGCTTAAGGGCACAAGGCTGACTTGGGGGATCTAAAACTCTAGTCCAGTTGGCCTGTCCCTAAGTCTGCTCTTCTCTATACCTTACAATGTCTCCAGAGGGCAAAGTACTAGGTTGTGGGATGTTTTAATTTCCTTGGCTGCTCAAGCAAATGCCATGCAATGGTTTGGATTAAATTATTAGCTCATGGTTTTGGGGCTAGGAGAAAGTTCAAATCAAGCAGCATCAAGATGATGCTTTCTTCCTGAAGACTGGCGTGCTGGGGCTGGCTGCCGGTGACCTCTGGTCCTAGGATCCTCTGTCACGTGGCTGTCACACAGCGGTCTCTCCTGGCCTCTCTCTTCTCTTCCTGCTTCTGTTGACCTTCAGCTTCTTGCTTCCATGGCTCTCTCTCCATCTGTCTGAATTTCATTCTGCTTATAAAGGCCTCCAGTAATCAGATTAAGACCCATCCTGATTGGAGTGGGCCACATGTTAACTGAAGTAACTTCATCGAAAGGTCCTACTTACAATGGGTTCACACCCACAGAAATGGATTAAATTAAAAAATATGTTTTTCTGGGGTCATAGCTCCAAACCACCACATGGGCTACAAATTCAAGTGTGATATAGTTCTTGTTCTCAAGGCGTTTATAATCTGGCAGAGGTGAGCAAGTGGCAGATGTTGTGAATTACACTCATGGAGCAGATTCCCTTCAGGTCACATTTATTAAAGATGTCTTTTATTTTCACAGTTCTTCTTGCAGGTGGTACTAAAGGGTCTTCAGAAAGAAGTGTCCTTTTAAAATTCACTCCAAATAATGACTGGGACTGCACATAAACAATCAAGTTTCTTAGTTTAACAATCTAAGAAAGGAGCATTCCACATGAAAAATAGGGCTGGAAAGTCAGGAGGCTTTCATATCTAATTTGGAGGATAATCAGGTCAGACTTAGGGCAGAGGTGGTATTTGAGATGATCTTGAAATACAGCCAGTCCACATGATATGGGGGATGGAAAGGTCTGAGAGCTGCAGAATGCAGGGGGAGCAGGGACGTGTAGCCTGGCTCATCCTCACCACTCAGTCTTGTCTTGGTGTGAAGTAAGAAAAACCTGGTCCCTGGGTGAAGCTGGATGCAGTGCTTTTTGAATTAAGTTAATAAATGTTGAACGTGCCGTGCCCAACAGCCTGGTGCTAGGTGAACGTGAGTGACTGAATTGAAGACCTGATCTTTACTGCTGGTGGGACTGAACTTGTGAATGTGAAATCTATAGAGAACAGGAGATGACGTACTGCTAAGGGCTGGAATGTGAGGTACGGATTCAAAAAGACCAAGAGAAGAAGAGATGCTCAGGAAAGGCCCCGTGGAAGAAACGGAGCTTCAAATCAGCCTTGGGAAAAAACCTGTTGGGTTTAGATTGGAGATGACGAGGGAAGGCATTCTGGGTGGGAGGACTAGCACATGCTAGGGGATGGAGACAAGATGGAATATATTGTGTATTCGGAATCAAATCAGGAGCTAGAATGAAGTATTGCAGAGCTGGAAGGACACAAGGGAATATGTGGTCCCACTCCCACATCTGGAGGTAACTGAGGTGCAGGGAAACTAATTAGGAGTTGGTGCAGCTTAATTCAAAGGCTTTGGGAGCCAAAATATTTTCATTCAAATCATCCCTCTACCACTTAACCCAGATAGGATCAATTTTGTTTTCAAATGACAGAAAGCCCCAAACATAAAAGTGGTTTAAACAAGATAGGCATTTAATTCTGTCTCATGTAAAAGAATTCCAAAGGGGGTCTAGGACTGGTGTGGTCTCACAGTATCAGGGACCCAGGCGCCATCTGGCTTGTGGCTCTGCCACCTTCGGCCTGTGGCTTCTACCTCATGGTCCAAGATGGCTGGCAGTGCTCCAGCCATCTTGTCCGTATTGCAGCCAGCAGAACGGAAGAGAGCAAAGAAGGACTTACCCCCTTCCTATAAGGATACTTCCTATAAGTTATACATATCATGTCTTCTCTCATCCTATTGGCCAGAAGATATTCACATGGCCATGCCTAGCTGCAAGAGAGGCTGGGAAATGGAGACTTTATTATAGGAGGCTTTTTGCCCAGTTAAAAATGGGGGTTTCTATTGCTATGTCTGAAGTCCCTGACATCCTGTGTGCCCTTTGGCACCACAGAAAGCCTCTTTGAACCTCTTTTCTCTCATATGTAAAATGGGAAAAATGATACTTAGTTCTTAGGGTGAGAATTCAGGTAACATATGGAAAGTAACTGATACAACATTTAACATATATTAGGAGCTTAATGCATTTTAGTCCCTTTCTTCAACCCCCGTAGAAGTGGGACAAAGACCTATGTCTCCTGATTTGCAGACCAGGGCTTTTGCTATGCACCAGCAAGGAGAAATAAACTTCAGGGTTTCTGGCTTGTTTAATTGACCAGTGAAGTAGTAGAATATGTTTTTTTCCCCAAGTAATGTCTTATAAGGAGGTACAATATCTTAAGAATAAATCAAGGAGGAATCCTAGAGTCCCACTGGCTTCTCACCCCCAACCTCTCCCCTGTGCCTCTGAGTTTCTCATCAGATCCCCAGTGAGCTGCCAAGCACAGGTTGGGCACATAGATAAATCAGGCCTCATTGTCAAAGGATGCACAATTATGAACAATTATGGCAGAGGACTGAGACTTTTTGTTCATTCAAAAAATATGTTTTGAGTGTCTTCTCTGTGCCAGCCACTGTCCAAGGTTCTGGAAGAGGGACAAAGCAGTGAACAAAACAGACAAAAACCCTGCTCTCCTGGCACTTACATTCCAGTGCAGGCAAAATCCAGAAATTCTTAGCTAATGTTGTACCTTGAATTGAGTATCAGTTGATCCGCCTCATCACATTCTATATTTTGGGGGGGAGGGTGATGGGGGTGGGCAGATGCACACACATCTGCCTCTTTGAGCTCTCAAATAGTTTGGTAACATAGGCACAAGTCACCAAGTGAGCTGAGAGAAGCTGCTTGCCATGTCACCTCCTTTTTTCTTCTGTTCTCTTCGAATAGATGCTTATTACATGAGATGTTTTCATAGACTACTGTGCTAGCCAATTCCAAATAGTTAGGTAAGGTATAGTTATTCGAAGTTAATGGTAGTATAGTTCAGTGCTATTTTGATAGTGTTACAAAATACTGTTCATAATTTTCAGATCTCCTGCCTTGGGTTCCTGAAAGGACCCCACTTCTAAGGAAGAAGAGGAGAATGGGATTCCAAAAACAATTTTGTTAATGACCATAGGGGATTCCAGTATCCCCTGGCAAAGTAAGATCAGGACATACATCTTAGACTCTGCCCTTTATGCCCTGCTCCCTGGTTTAAGTCTTTGGCCAGCTGATTCAGTTATACTGCCTTGGGGTGGTAGTCGTATTTACAAAGAAAAATTTCCCTAATTTACTTACTCCAAGTTTCAGACCTAGAGGTTATTGCATTGCCAAAGAAGGCACATGAGGGCCTGTCCCCAGAGAGTCCCCCTTGGCTTATGTGTGCTTGGGGTCCCTGCCCTCTCACTATAGCGGCCCCGTCCACCAGTAAGCCTGGCCCAGGGAGGCCTGCAGGGCTGAACCATAGGATTAGCATTTTCTCTTTGGGGTTGGGGGCTAGGAGAAGGTGCATTGCTGGTTCCTTGGGGGACTGGAACTAGCAGCCAAATTAATCCTCCAGCACTTAAAAGAAAGCCTTTTACCTAGAATTTGAGGAAGAGAAAAGATAATTATTTAAAACCATGACAAGCACCACTGCCCTCCTTTCATGTATCGGACACCCATTATGTGCCAGGTAGTCTGCAGGCCACCTTACATATGTCATCTCACTAAATTTCAGCTAACTTAGTCTCTATCATTACCCAGCATGCCAGTTTGGATGTATTATGTCCCTCAAAACGCCATGTTCTTTGATGCAGTGTTGTGGGGGCAGACGTATTGGTGTTGATTAGATTGGAATCCTTTGACTGAGTGTTTCCATGGAGATGTAACTCAGTCAACTGTGAGTGAACGTTTGATTGGATAATTTCCATGGAGATGTTACCCTGTTCATTCAGGGTGGGTGTTAATTGGATCACAGAAAGAAGGCACTCAGAGCAACTGCGAGTGACGTTTTGAAGAGGAGCTGCAGCTAAGAGAGGACAAAACACCCCAAGAACAACATTTTGGAGGATGCCATTTGAAACGCAACCTGGAAGCAAGCGGACACCAGCCACGTGCCTTCCCAGCTAACAGAGGTTTTCTGGACACCGATGGCCAGCCTTCAGTGAAGGTACCCGATTGTTGATGCATTACCTTGGACACTTTGTGACCTTAAAACTGTAACTTTGTAACCGAATAAACCCCCATTATAAAAACCAATCCATTTCTGGTATTTTGCATAAGGCAGCACTAGCAAACTGGAACACCCAGCAAAATGGCTATTATGACCTCATTTTTTACAGAAGAGGAGTGAATGCTCAGAGAATTTAGGTTACATACCTGAGATTAAAAAGCAGCAGAAGTGGATTCTAACCCAGGCAGACTCTCTGACTCCAAATCTCAACGACCTTGAGAAACTACTTTTCTGCAGTTGTTGCACTGGAATTAAACGTTAACAAGATCCTGGAAGCCTGTATCTGCTCGTTCACTTATTCTTTCATTCAACAAATACTTTAAAGCTCCTATTCTGCGATACACATCCTTCTAGGTGCCTTCTCATCAGCAGTGATGAGAACTGACAAAGATCTTGCCTTTAGGGAACTTACTTTCTACTGTTCTAATTTTTTTTTTTAATTCAGTATTGCTTAGTCACAATGGCTAACCTTAGTTTTTTTTTTTTCTCTTCCTTTTAATTGGCTACAATAGAATTTGAGTTGAAAGAGTATATAATATTACCCTCTTTTTCTTCTTTTTTTTCTTTTTGGTAACCCAGTTTTTAAATTCTTTTTCTCTATGCTGTAGTTCCTGAGCCCATTTTGGATAATGCTGGCTTAGAATATGCAAGTCCGTGTGTGTTTGAGTTATTACATTTCTGTTCTGACATTTAAGTTTCAGCTCTACTGTCATGCCTTTGGTAGTTGTTCAGGAAACCATCAATGAGAATCTGAAATTGAGTTCCAGCACAAAGAGGGACATGCATTTATCATGAATCTTGCTGAAAGGAGACAGGGCGAGGGTGTGTGCGAGCGCAGGAAGGAAAGGAATTGAATTCTGCATAAGTTAAGAATTCAAAACTAGTAAAACTACAATGAGATGGTGCTAAAGAAGGAGGAAGACCCCTGTCCATGAGGGAAGGGTTTAATGGAAGAGGAGAGAACTCAAGGTCAACATCAAAGTCAAAGGGATTGCAAATCAACGTGAAAAACTGGAAACAGCAAAATTAAAAAAAAAAAAAAGACTGTCTCGAGAATTGAGAAGAGTTTAAAGGAAATAGTGTCTCTGTTCTCAAAACCATATAAATTAAAAGACAAACGAAAAAACTGATGTGCAGGGCAATTTGAGTACACATTTAAGGGATTCTGTGATTCAGGAAATGGCCCAGGGAACTTGGGAAATGGCAAAGCAGATGGATATTTAACTGAGAATTGAGAAACACTAACTGGATTATGGTGGCATTTATGAAATGGTACGAGAATAAAAGTCTAAAGGGAAATAGTGAATAATAAATATGTCTAGAGAGCATTTCAAATAATCAGATTTTGGAAGTTAATGGAGACTTATGACTGTAAGGAGAAAGAGATTAAGAAATCTGAAGAATGAGACATTTTAAATAATGGTTAAAGGAGTTTAAACGGCCATATATGGTTATTGTTATTATTATTTTTTTTACAAAAGGACAGAGGGCCCCTAGAATTGAGTATGCTAAATGGCAAAGATAAGCATAGCCTTAAAAAGGCCAAGTTGCATTTGGGGTAGGGTGTTAGAAAATATGACAGGGTGAAAAATAAAGAAAAATAAGTGGAAAATTTAAATCAATATTAGCTACTATTTATTAGGCAGCAGGTGAGTACAAGGCATTGTGCTAGGCATTTTATGTGCTTTATCGCTAATTCTGATAGCAAACCTGTAACTTAGGTGTGTATGTGTTAGATTAAATCACATGAAACTGACATGTCTAGTCCATGTGGTTTAACCGAGTCCATTTTTACAAGAAGGAGGTGGAGGCTCAGAAGATTTTAAAGATACTGTCCATGGCCACACAGCTGGAGAATTGCAGGGCCAGCCTCTGATCCCAGCTCTGTCTCACTGTAAAGCCTGTGTGTCTTTCCTTGACATCGAAGCACCCTGAAAATATTGAAATAGAAATTTATTATTTTATTTATTCTGCATATATTTATTCAGCCTTAGTTCACTGCCAGGGACTCTGCTAGGGACTAGAAATAAAATGCTGAACAAGATGGACCAATTCCCTGCCTTCAACGTGCATGCTGTCTACTAGCTAAAAAAAAAAAAGGGATTTTCTACAACAGCTGTACAATAGAAATACAGTGCGAGCTACACGTACTTTCACGTTTTCTAGTAATACATTAAAAAAGTCTAAGAAGCAGTTGAAATTCATTTTATTAATGTATTTTATTTAACCCCAGATGTCCAAATTATTTCAACACGAAATCAATATAAAAATTATTAATGGGCTCTTTCACATTGTTTTCTTACACCAAGTCTTCAAAATCCAATGTGTATTTTACACTTACAGCACATCTCAATTCAGACCAGCCACATTTCAAGTGCTCAATGGCCATATTAGAGAATGCAGGTAGGTCTAAGAGAAAATGCGACAACTCTGGCCCAATTTCTTTTCAGTCATCATATAGGAGATATGGCCTCCTTCTTTTTCATTGTTCTCTGGGATCGCATAAATCGAGAGTTCGTAGAGCACAAAATGCCAGCAGTAGGGAGATGTTTATTTCCCTGGACTTTAGCTTAATACACCCAAGACTGCAGACACCAAAGGAAATTTGCAGGCATGTATGTCCCATATATTACAGATTTTCTGGATTAGTTTTGAGTATATGCCACCGATCATAAAAAAACAACTCCTTGGTACTCCGCCACCAGTAGATGAAAAGAACGCAGATGTGGGCTCTGCAAAGCATTGGAAAGCCTTCCCTCACTTCTGTATTTTGCCAGCATGCTTTCCTGTATTTATTGCTCCTGATGGAAATATTGAAGATATAATTTGATGCTTAGCAGCAGCCAGAATTTCTGGTCTTTTATTTGGTCAGTGAAAGCTTATAATCAATTTCCCAGAGATAAGCAAAATGGTGATACTATTTTCCTGCTTAATACAAGTGCTCAGCGGGTATTGATGGGAACCAAGCAATGTGGTACATAATGGTATTTCCGTAGGTAAAGACTTTTGCTCTGGAGCAAGCTTAAATGGGAAGAAAGCCCAAGGAAAATTGGATCGCCCTTCCTAGAAATTGGATGGGGGAATTGAAGGTAATAGGTACTTGCTCCCTGCCTACTTCATGATGAAATTACTGTTCAGCAAAAATTCCCGTTAAAGTGTTTTGTGTTTTTTTCTCCCGAGGGAGAAATAGGATAAAAAGATACAGTATTAACATTGGATATAGAGGGTCATTGCCCCAGAATATTGAACCTTAAAGGAACAAGGAAGAATCTGGAAAACGGGGCAATTTCCTTATAGTTGCTCCATATAATCTGAAGAAAAGTGATTGCATCTACATCATCACTCAACTAATTCCATCTGATTTCGCTACAAAATGGGAATAAAAAAGGGAATGAGCAGAGGACATAGAGATGAGAGATTTAAGTAAATTTAAGTGGCAAAATCAAAAGAAGGTCTGAATGCTCAACGGAAAATGGTGGCTTCTTGATTAAAATGATGGCCTTGACATTCGGGTCACATAATGTAACCCTGCGAAGGGCTCTCCCCGATGCCGAACGTCCGGGTCAAAACCAGATCATTCATTTTCTTGTCTGCCTTTTCCAAACAGATAACTAACTGGGTATTTATAAACCTTTCGATAATTTAATTTTTCAGTTTTCACCCACATGTGGGGGCAGATCCAATCTGAAGTCAGTTTGCCTGATAGTATTAAATAATTGAAGCCTGGCTTATGAACCCATGAGCTACAACCACAGAATCTCAGAGAACTGGCTGACCTGTATGTTTCAGGCAGCAGGTACAGAGTGGTTTGGTAAAAGATTTTCTACAAGGCTAGGCAAGGGCCACTGGTGGTCTCTGTCTGCATTTTTATACAGAAAGTTCAAGATCACAGTTCCATAGAGGTTGCTTTCCTATTCGTCTTCTTACTCTACTCCAACTTCTTCCCTGGACTCTCTCCGCCCTATTTCTTGCCTCAATTACTGTAAAACCTCATAGGCTTATCTCCCTGCCTCTTGCAAACTTGCTCTTCAAGCTCCCCGCTCCCACCACCACCAGTAAATACAAGATAAAGTCTGAATTCCTTGGTTACAGCTTACCTTTTCTGACTCCTGCTTCTATCTCTAGCTTCGTCCATCAACATATTCCCCCACATGTACCCTGTAGCCCTACCACCCTGACTGATGATGGCTTGCTGGATGCAGCGTGGTGTTTTGGGTTCTGTGCCTGTGACTTGGCAGCTTCCTCCAGGCAGGGTGGCTTCTCCCTTTCCCCCTGCCATTCTCCCGACCCCCTTCTACTCCTCCTCCCCAATACCACCCACATGTCTCCCACTTTCTTTCCCATTTAAAGCCCCCGTCCCCAATGGAATCGGCCACTCTATCCCAATCACTTCACGTCTCTATTTTTGCACTTACTATTCTTTATTGCAATTGTATGTGTCTCTGTCCCCAACCATGAAAACTAAAGTGAATTTGGTTGTTCTGTATACTTTTGCTTATCCCAGGGCTTGGCACATAGGTATTCAAGAATATGTCTGTTGGATGGAGGATGGGTGAATGTATTGACGGATGGATGGATGGATAGATTGCACTTCTGCTGATGGTTTGTCGACATACTCAGTCATCAGATGTTAACGGAGCTCCTGCAGTGTGCCAGACAATGTGATAAGGACTGAAAATAACCATGGGGAACAAAATCAAGAAGTCAGCTTGAAAAATAAAAACAGTTACTTTGAAAGCTAATTGATAATGAGGAGTTTGACCAAAGTTCAGGTCTCCACTAACCCTCCAGTCCATATCTCTTTAAGGGTCTCACTCATGGGATGTGAATGGAACCATCCTTAGATGTGTCAGTCTGGACTACATCCATTTAGCTCATCACACACCAGGCAGAAAGCATCAAAGGAAAGAAAACAACAGAAAAAAGCACTTCAGTTGTCAGGATAATGACTGGTTTTTAAGCCTAAATGAAAATGTTGAAGTTCTCTTCATAAGCAAAGAAGCATTTTTATTTCTGCTTCTATTGGCAGCAAATCTGAGCACATCACTCCTTTAATTAAAATCTTTCATGGATCCCCGTGGCCTTCTGAGCACAGTCCAGCTCTTTAATGTGTCCTACAAGGTCACCTCTGATCTGGCTTCAGGCCCCTTCTTCCCTCATCCCACTCCACGTTCCTTACCCATTGGCCCCCCTAATCTGCCCCCTAGATCCCCTGCATCTCATTCCCTTCACTGACCGTTCTTCACTTAAGATGAAACCTCCGCTCAAAGTATTTTCCCCACCTGCTCCGTCCTCTTCATTTGGTGAACTCCTACTCATCCTTCAAGATTCCTCAGGATGTCCTCCCCAAATCCCTCAGGGGAGTTAGGGGCCCTTCCTCTGGGTCATGACAGTTTCTGGCACTTCATCTCCAGCAAGTGCCAAGCAACTTTCTAGGGGCTGTCATTGTTTTTGTGTCTATGCCATTAAACAGTCAGATGTCAGGAGTGATTGGGCAGGGACTGGGATTTTTATTCTGTTACCTATTGGCTGCCCCATAAGGGCTAGCACATAACAGATGTTCAGTTAATATTCGTTGGATAAATCAAATATCTTACTAGGAAGTGATCAGAGATACCCCCAGTGCATCAGACTGAATAGGGTTACTCTTTTCTTCCTCTAGAATGGCAATGCTTTATTTTTCTGTGGGCTAAAGAAACATATTTGACTGTAGAAGTTTTGGAGAATACAACAATACACCAAAACAAAACAGAAAGTACCTGTAATCCTTGCCTCCATAGACAAGCCCTATTTTTATTCTCTTTTCTGCTTGTTCAACATTAAAAAGCATTTTTCCCATATCATAATTGACTTTTCTTCAAAAACATGATTTTTAATGATCCAACTTGTCTGTCGAATGGACGCACAATGCCTGTTCTTTTCCCTTTTTCCTAATCTCTTCACCTTGTCCCTGGAGCCTGGGCCCCACCGCAGCCCCCGCAGTCAGACCTTCCACCCTCTGTCGGCCAGGGGTGGATGTGTGGTCTGTAGTTCAGTCTCTCTCCTTGGAATTTTTTGTAGCCTCCTCATCATCATTAATTTTTTACTTCAGTTGTTCCTGGTGTTCAAGGAATATAAAGTAAGAAAACTTCATAACTTCGAGGTACCGTGTCTTTCTGGGAAAGGTTTTGAATGCTTCAGTCCACCAGACTCTACTCATGCAGCCTCTTTTACGTGGCCTCCACCATGTTTTCCTGGAAGGCTTTAACAGCCATCCCATGTGTCCCCGGCTGCCAGGAGATGGGGACCCTCCCACCCAGACCCTGGGGGATGTGCTCTGCCTTGGTCCCTGTCTGCCTCCAGCCTGAGCATGGGCGAGGTGGTTTTGAAGAGGGGTCGGGCTGTCACCTTCAGTGAAGATCCCAGGCCGGACGTGGACGGCACGGGGGTCACACGAGGCAGAGCCCCTCCAAGAGGCCGTCTTTGGAAGCTCACACTCCCTTGCCCCTAGTCCATCACTGACCACCTGCCAAATACCTCTCGGCTTGGCAGTTTTCTGCTGCTCCTCATCTCCCCTCTCTTCTCTTTTTCCTCCCTCCTCCCACCCCTCACCCTTCCTCCTCCTCTGTGGTCTCAACTGGGGTCAATGCCACCATCATCTCTCACCTGGATTCCATGAGCTGTAACTGACCCCTCTGTATCCACACTGGTCCCCTCCACCCATTCTCTGTATATTAGCCTTCAAGTGATATTATCAAACAGAAATCTGATTGTGTCACCTCCTGGTTAAAACCCTTCAGTGTCATTGTTTCAAGGCAAGGACAAAATAGCATGGCCTGCCAAACACTGCACTGCCTGTCCCCATCCGTCTTCCAGGTTCACCTGCAAACCACTTCCTCTCCCCTCTCTGCTTCGGCCCTACTGAGCTGCGCCCGGTCCCTCAGGTGTGCCATTTCCTCTCCCACCACAGGGCCTTTGCACATGCACCCCCTTGGCCTGGAACTCGCTTACCTATTTTTCTTACATGGTTAATGCTGCTTCGTCTTTCAGGTCCAGCTGCACTTCCAGCAGAAGCCTGGCCTGGCTCCTGCTTCACTTTCTCATAGCTCACCTGCCTGTCGCTGGCAGCACTTGTCACGGTTATGTGATTGACCAGGTGACGCCCACCTTGCTGTTAGACTATATGCTTCATGAAGGCTGGGATCACATCTGTTTCCTTATTTATCCCCAACCTGCTATTTAGTAACTGTTCAGTAAATATTAGTTGAATGAATAATGAATGGATGAGATATCATTTCTTTTGAGTTGTGTACTGTGTGGTTTACAAGCGAGAAGCTTCCTTTGGGGAATCTTGTTAAAACTAAATAGAATATGCTTTCAGGCATATTCTATGGTTCAAAAGACCATTTGAACAACACTTTCTGGATCTGGCAGGATAAAAAGTCTCCATTCCATGTGCCAATCACAGTCATTTACTAGATCCTGTATAGGATTGGGGGTTCTGGGGATGAGTACTCATGCGTGGAAAAGAATGCAGGGGTCAGTTGGCAGCACCTGCTGGGGTAGAGGTTCTTTCATTGATAGCAGCTGCGTGTGGTGAGTGATGGCATTTTAAATTTATGCTTTCTCAGTAGTAAACCGATGGCACCATCCACTCGTTCATGCAGTGCCTCTTTAATTCTCTCCTAAACATTTGTCTTTCTCTCTTCCTCCCTCTAGATTTATGGTCAATGTGACCTGGGATGGCAAGGACCTGTCCTTCACTGAGGAAGGCTATCAGGCGCACCCCAGGCTGGTGGTGATAGTGTTGAACAAGGACCGCGAGTGGGAGAAGGTGAGCATCCTTCTGTGTGCTGAAAGCAGGGGAGGGATGAAGGCATGGCCATTAAAGGGGCTCACGTTTTTCCCTTTCTAAAAATGTTAATTGTAGAGCTGCTCCTGGTCCCACCCCACAGCCAGCTACAGACCTTTTCTCGAACAGGGCTGAAAAAAAAATACTGTAAGGTACAACTGGAATGCCTTCCTCGGGTGAACTGTGGTAATCGCTTGTTGTTCTCTATATAGGGTTTTCAAGTCCCAGTAGGAAACCCAGTCCTTGAAGGGCTTGGAATAACTTAAAGATGGTGAGAGTTTTGTTCGTGTCACTGCTGCAGTGGATGTTGAATGTGTAGCAATGACCACATCAGTTTGCCTGGACTTCATATTTGTGTACAGTACTCATGTTGCATTATCATTTACTTCATCTGTTAATTTTAATAAATTAATTCTCAAACCTAAATGTATCACTCTGTAAATCACAGGTTGGAGAGGCAGGCTATATTCCTTGTGAAACGTATGTTCTGGGACACATATGTTAATGACTAAAAAATAAAAGTATCAGTGTAAAATCATTTCACATGCCGCATAGGCCCCACCCGACTCAGAGAAGAGACACTTCATGAGGACTTTACAAATGACCCCGTGTATACAATGACAACACACGTCCCAGCAAATATCCTCCTCCCCCATAATTCAGCTCTCAAATTAGTCTCCACAGAGATGCATATTACATGCAGAGTGAAAGAGGCTGAAAAGGGATCTGATGTTATTATCACGTCTTCTTTGACAAGCAGTGCATGGCTTCTAACCTACTTCACTTTGAGCTCTGTCTTCACTTTGCACATCAAATGGAGACAGGGAGACCTTTGGGGGCTGGGAAGGAGGGCAGGATGTGGTGTGGGACCCATAATATAATTAACTGGGATCAAGAGAAAATACAGTCAAACCTCATCATTCGCAGACTCTATATTTGTGGATTTGCCTACTTGCTAAAATTTATTTGTAACACCCAAATCAATACTTGTGGTGCTTTTGTGGTCATTGCAGAACCTGTACAGAGCAGTGAAAAATTTGAGTCATCTAACGTATGCATTCATGGCTGGGGTTGAGCAAAGCGATGTTCTGCCTTCTTGTTTCAGCTCTCATACTTCAAGAGAATTTCCTTTTCTTGGATTGCTTACTGCCACATTTTCCACATGTTTGTGCTTTTTTGTTGGTGATTTTACTGTTTAGAATGACCCCCAAAGTAGTGTTGAGGTGCTGACTAGTGTTCCTAAGTGTTGGACGGATGTGATGTGACTTGTGGGGAAAATATGTGTTAGATAAGCTAACATGTTATAGTGTTATTGGCTGTGAGTTCAGTGTTAATGAATGAATGATAGATATTGAATAAGTGTCTTTAAACAGAAGCACACATAAAACAAAGTTATGTATTGATCAGTGATGAAAATGCTGCTACCAGAGGCTCGCAGGAACCTAACCCTCTATTTCCCCTAGGAGCCACAGTTTAGCAATTGCTGATTCAGTGTTTGCAGTGACTGTATAGAGTATACTTACCACGAATGACAAGAATCAACTGTACCATGCTGACAGAACCACTTACTTTCAGTGAGACAATGACAGATTCCTAGAAGGGAATGGTGAAGGGGAAGCTTTGGAAATTTTTGCACATTACTTCCAACGGCATCAAAATTCTTTCAAGTGCACATGTAAAATTCACCAAAGTAGAACATATTCTGGTCCATAAAACAAGTCTTAATATGTTTTAAAGACTGAAAATAATGGAGAATGCATTTAAAAAAAAATCATACCACCATTAAATTAGAAGTCAGTAACAAACAGATATCAAGAAAATCCTCAAATGTTTGGAAATTATGCAGCACACTTCTAAATAGCCTATGGGCCACAGAAGAAATCAGAAAATAATTTGAAATGGAATGATTATTAAATATTAAAATTTGAGGGATAAAGTTTAAGAGGTGCTAAGAGGAAAATTCATAGCCTTAAATACTTAAAATTAAAAAAAAAAACACAAGAAAGGGGTAAAGTCAGTATTTTAAGCTTCTAAATTCAGAAGCTAGAAAGAGAAGAGTAAAGTAAATCAAATTAAGTGGAGGGAGGGAAATAATATAATCGCAAAAATTTATAAAGAAGAACACAAAAGAGAAAATCAACAAAGCCAAAAGCTATTTTTTAAAAAGATTGATAAAATTGATAATTCCCAGCAGGAATGATGACGACAAAAGAGGGAGGACACAAATAATTAATACTAATGTTGCAAGAGGGGATATCACCACAAATATTTCGGATCCTACAAAACATAAAATGATAAAAGAGAATATTATGAAAACTTTATGCAAATTATATGAGGTAGATAAAATGGGTAGATTGCTTGAAACAAACCAAACAAAAACTTCTGGCCCAGATGTCTTCACTGTAAATTCTGTCAAACATTTAAAGAAGTAATGCCAGTCTACACAAACCTTTTCATATACTAGTAATTATAATCCAGCAATATATGAAAAAGATAATATATCATGCTTAAGTGAGGTTTATCCTAGGTATACAGGTTGGTTTAACATTCAAAAAACAAATCAATGTAATTTACCATATTAACAGAATAAAGGAGAAAAATTTTATGATCATCTCAATAGATGCAGAAAAGCATTTGATAAGATCTGATATCCATTCATTATAAAGAAGGATGATTCCACAATTTGTTAAAAGGCATCTATGAAAACCCTATAGCTAATATCTTACTTAATAATGAAATAATCAAAATAGATCCACAAATGTAGTTTAAATTATTTTTGACAAGTGATTATGACAATAAGAGAAAGAAGTCTTTTTAATAAATGGTTCTGTTTCAAATATTCAAATGGAATAAATATTCAAATGGAAACAATAAATCTTGACCCATAGCTCACATTATACACACAAAAAAATAACTTGAAATAAATTGTAGACCTAAATATAAAAGCTAAAACTATAAAGTCTCTAGAATAAAATATAGGAGAATGTTTTTGTGATCTGGGAGAGCCACATAATCATATGCTTATGATTTCTTAAACATAATGCCAAAAGTATTATTCATACAGTGAAAATGATGAACTGGACTCCATAAAAATTAAAAACTTGTATTCATGTAATGACACTGTTAGGAAAAAGAAGAAGGCAGAACACAAATTGGGAGAAAATATTGACAGTACGTATAAATACAAAGGACTCGTATAAAAAATATGTGAAGAATTTCTATACATTAATAATAAAAAGGCAAACAACACAATTAAATTGGGCAATTAAAAGTTCATAAAAGATATTATGCAAATGGCCAATAAGCACATCATTGATCATTGGGGACAGGTAAATTAAAACCACAATGAGACACCACTTCCCCAAAACTGAATGATTAAAAAGTAAAAGACTGACAATACCAAGCTTTGATGAGAATGCAGAGTGACTGAATCTCTTACATGTTGCTGGTGGAAATGTAAAATTACAGCCACTGTGCAAACCTGTTTGACAGTTTCTTATAAAGTTAAACATACACAAGCATTATGAACCATTGGTTCCACTCCTCAATATATACCCCAAAGAAATGTAAACATGTACCCCTCAAAATAATACTTGTACAAGAATGATCATTCCAACTTTTTTCATAGTAGAAAAACACCAGAAACAGCTCAAATGTCTATCACCAAGGAAGTGAATAAATAAATTCATGTATATTCATAAAATCCTAACATTTATTCATCAATAAAAAGGGATGAACTTGTAATACACAAAACAGTGTGAATGGATTTCAAAAACATTCTGTTGAACAAAAGAAGTCAGACACAAAAGATTATATACTGCATGATTCCATTTATATGAAGCTCAATTAGAAGCAATATTAATATCTGTGTGGTTAGATATCAGAATAATGGTTGTTTCTGTGGGGAAGGGCAAATGGTGAGCAAGGAGCACCAGGGAACTTTCTAGGATGATGGCCGTGTTCCCTCTCTTGATCAGGTTTGGTGACATGAGTTACTTTGTCAAAATCCATCAAACTTTCACAAGATTTGTTCATTTTGTTGCATGTAAGTATACCTCAATTAAAACAAAAAATGTTGGAAACCCTTCAAATTGGATACGCAGCACAAATAACCACCAGTTTTCATTGAACCTTCATATTTAACCTCCACACATGAACACCAATTATAATAACAGTAGCCACTGGGACAGACAACTTCATTTATTCCTTTGTCCAACAAATATTTATTCAGTACTGTCTATGTACCAGACACGATTATATTCTTGATTCTTAGGATTTACCAGTGAACATAAGAGACAAAGATAGTTTCTGTACTCAAGGAACTTAGATTCTGAGTGTGTGGGTGGGAGGAGGTAGAGGCCAGGGGCTTCTGCATCCTTCCGTGATGCTTGAGGAAAGCATCCACTTCTAATTATCTGTTACCTGTCCCAGTTCTCTCTGACGTATTTTGTGACACCAGACGTACTACACAGCACACAACTCCATGGATGTTCTCGGTTCCTTTATGCACCGGGAACTGTGAATGTGCCTCTAAGGCTCTCTTTTGCCTCTAATGCTATCCTGAATCCTTATCTTCTTTTATCCATCCTTGAAGTACTGATGCTTCATTCTGCTTATGTATTAGTTAGGGTTCTCTAGGGAAACAGAACCAGCAGAAGATATTGCAAAATCTCAACTGTGGGGATGCACAAGTTCAAATTCCATAGGGCAGGCAGCGAACTGGCAACTCCAGTGAAGGTGCTTGACAAACTTCCCAGGAGACGTTGGCTAGCTGAAGAAGTAACAGCTCTCTCTCTTTTCCCTTATAAGTCTTCAACTGATTGCATTAAATCCGGCTGATTGAATTCTCATTGTGAAAGACACGCCCCTTCATTGATGTAATTAGTAACAGGTGCAGTCAATTGACTGATGATTTAACAAACCAGTCTTCTGGTTTATTAACCAGCCACAAATGTCCTTGCAGTAACAGTTAGGCCAGTACTTGCTTGACCAGACACCTGGGCACCATCACCTGGCCAAGTTGACACATGAATCTAACCATCACAGCTTGCAAATGCAAAATCAAGATGCAAGTTAGTAATTTCTTGTCCTTAACATGAAGAGGAGAATTTGGGCCTTTCTACCTTATGTTGTTGGGTTTGGGGGTTATTTTCCAACCTTTTGAAGTCCACAGTCTGAGCACTACTTTTAGAACTGGAAAATCCTTCTCCTTGGTTGGATTTAAGCAGTGTTGGGTCAGTTTTGGCTCACACCTGTGAATATTCCATGCTGCCTTTGGATCTAGCACATTTTCCAGGGAGCCAGTTTACATGGCAGCCACTGTGGTGTGGTTGATAACTGCACAAAGGAAGGCTGCCCTTGATAATCTCCATTTCAGATAAAAAAAAAAATGCCTTTTAATAGTTTGCATGTCCTCCTTCAAATTCCTGTTGAAATACAGCAATTTCCCAAAAAGGCAGTCTGGGGAATTGCTGCTGAGCTGAGCTTAGAATGTACAAATGCTTCCTGTAGTCGGTCTATTCTCTTGGCACTCGGGGGATGCAACGCTTCAGAAATAACTCCTTGTGCTTCTGTCTCAAAGAAAGAGGAAGCCAGTGGAGCAGGTAAATACCAGTCCTGTTTTCCTTAAAGCTGCCCCCCAGCATCACACACACTGGTACAGCAGGTCAGCAAAGGGGAAGGCCTGCTGAGGAGGGAGCCATTATTCTGGGACACAGAGGAGATGTCTTTTCATCTCTGATGTCACCCAGTGCCATCATTGGAGGCAGCAGCTTCTAATGAGGGTGTCTTGGGAAACATGACAAGCCCTCAGAGGGGCTTCTGCTTTCTGCTGGGCCTTTGTGTATGGCTGGCATGGATTATTCCAATGCTGTGATTTGTGCCCATGTGCCAAAGACACAGAACACAGTGCTGAACCATCTTTCTCTTGTGAATCAGAGTATCCATGCTCTTTGTCTATCCTTTTTTCTCTGCTCTGGAGTCTGGTGAATCCCAGGCTTCTCAGAGATGCTTGGGATCCAAGCCGATTGGCAAACCAGGCAAGAACAACCCATGCTGTTGTGGGCCAACATGGTGGCCAGCATTCCGTCAGACCAGACCTGCTGCACAGGGGAATAGGACACCATCCTTCTAATTAGCTCATAATTAAGCCAACCCTAATGCATGACAGATGCTCCACTGGCTACTTACCTGGTCAGTTGGGGAAGGCTTCATGGGGGTGGGGACATTTGAGTTGGGCCTTGAGTGATAAACAGGAATTTTGTAGGCTGAATCATTTTATTATTAACTACCTGAAAAAAATGCTTTCAGAATGATTCCATTTACCATTTTAGGGATACTTTAATTTTAACATGGAAATATATGTGTAAATATATGCAAACATTTACATAAACATATACATATTAGCTTTAAAAGGGATATATATTTAGAAAGATAAATTTAAAGAAAGATTTTAAAGGACATAAATATTAAAGTAAAACCATCATGTTATTCCTCAGAGCCAGGTAAAGATGATAGTGACACCCCAGAAGACATGAAGGTCACCTGCTGTTATGACTTCCTGAAGGAACCATCCCATTCCCCTCAGCTCTGGCTCTTCGTTCTCACCATCCTTTGTGTTCTCCTTTGTGCCTTTGGTGGCACTTGCCTGCCACATAGTGAGAGCCCCAGCTCCCTCCCTCCAGCCCACACTGTCCTTGTGATCTCCAGACTTGCCTGCTGAACACCCCACAGGTCGATGACCCACAGACACCCAACCTCATCTTGTCCAAAGCCAAGCACACGATCCTCCTCCCTGAAAACCTTTGTTCTCCTGTGCTTCAGCCCAGAGAGCTGGGTTTCACTCTTCTCTCACTATCCCTCAAAAGCTCATCTGCAGTGGTCACCAACGCACACTCTAATCCCTGAGGTTCCTGTCCCTTTGAACACTTTCCCTTTTATTCTAAGGACACCCTTTCCATTGATTCTATACCTGGATAACCTGGGAAGGGTTGGGTCCTCCCCACTTCATTTCCATGGACCTGTCCACCAACTCCTAAGAGCTTTAATGGTTTGCATTGTGTTGTGCATTTGCATACTCACCTTCATTAAGAGTATGAGCGCCTCAGGGGAAGGACAATTCCTTTGGACTTTGTTTCTTCTGCTCTGTCACAAGGCTCTGTGTGTAGAGCATAAAAGCTCACCCATGCGATCAGTTAGTAGTGATTATTTCAGCTGCCGTTTACTAAGAGCTACTCTGTACCAAAAACTATGCTGAGAATTTTACTTCCGTGTTCTCACGTGTTCATCTCAGCAGCTCATCTAAAGTAGGGGGCTTGTGACCTCCTTAAGGTGCCCAGCTCGTGAGTGGGTCTGCCTGACCCCGAAGACTGGGTTCCTAGGATCCTTGCCAAACTGAATGAGCAAAGGGGTGGGGCGTGGGTAGGGGGGTAAGGGGAGGGATAGTTCAAAGAAGAAATCACAAGAGTTCCTCCTCCTCCCTTAGAATGGCCTCCTCCTCCCTTTTCCCACTGGGTGCAGCAGGGTCCCCCCAAACCCAGCTAATTGGAAATTGGGATATGAGTATTGATCACATCGCACAGGTCCTGTCTTTTTTGGTTTATAGCAGTCCCATCTTCCAATTTGACTCCTTAAGGTAGGGAGCACACCCTGCCCTTTGTGTTTGTGCATAATATATATGTCATGTAAAGAAATCCCAGTACAGATCTTATAAAGGGGATCTTAGGAAAGCTAACATTGCTCTGGAGCATGATGTTTCTGACTGTTGCATGTCAATAATTATCACATATAGTGAGACTTTCACTAACAATGGCGGACGCAGAGTGCAATTGTTATGTGTGACTTGTAGTTGTAGAATTCTGTAGCTCCGTCCCTTCCAGATCATCATATTTTAACCTCCCTTCCCTATTCCACCACATTCCACTGCTTCCACCACGCCTAACCTAGAATAGCCCAGTGGGTCTCAAGGCCTCATGAGAATGTGCAGGAGTTTCTAGCACATGTATGTGTGTGCAAGCATGTGTGTGTGTCACATTAGTAGTCTGTGAAAATGTTCATCTTGCCAAAGAGGTGAAGTATTTGTGCAAACATTGTACTTGGCTTCTGTACACACGTATTCCAATGGAGATGACGCAAAAGAAATCTTAGAGGAAAATTGTGATTGAGAAGACACGGTAATGCTTAGAAAGGCAGCAGGAACCCACTGAGAAAACCATGAATTCTGGCTACAGCTAGCACTGAGAGCATACCATGTGTTCGTTTTCAGGATTTTGTATTTTCTCTTACCTTTATATCTCAGGTGCTAAATAGTAGAGGTTCTGTAAATATTTGTAGAATGAATGTGAGAATGAATGGAAATATTCTTTCTCATGAACTTCCCCAAAATGAGTGCTGTCTTTCAGTGTGGTCATTTTACAGATGTGGTTCCTTAATTGCCTTGGGAGAATAAAGGTCTTAGTCCCAACTCACACTTACCAAATAATCATTTCTAGTTCTGAATCTGCATTTTTCATAAGCCCCCACCCCCACCCCCCAGAGATTTTCATGCCTGTTAAAGATGGAGAACAACTTCTTCAGGGCACAGACTTTCTCATTGCAACTCTTAAAAAAATGATTTCATCCAGGTCATCTTAGTTATCAAGACTCCTTTTTTTGTCAGTCTTTGTGAATTTCTCTTCCTTTGGAATAACACTGCTTACTAGCAGTGCTTAAGAGAACTGGGTGGGAAAGGGCAAAATAAGGAAATTGGAATCTGGTTGCATATAGAACCAGATCTGGCAAATGAGACAGTAACGACCAAATAAGATGTTTTCTGTGGATGTAGTTCAGTGCATGTTATCTATTATATCTTCAGCAAATGTTGAATTTTTAATTGATTTAATTTTTTCAGTTCAATCTGTCTCCGTAAACATAGATGACTGAATTTTGGGTGTATAACTCATTTATTCACACATTTATTCAGACAGACACATTTTCTTGAGCACCTACTATATGCAAGTCGTTATTGAGGGTTGCAAAAGAGATAAGATGTGGAAATGAACTTCAAGAAACTTAAGAGTCTAACTAGGGCACTAGGAGATGCTCAGAAATCTAAGACATTGTGAGGTGTGCCTCAAAAGAAGTGCTGATATTTAGAGAAGAGATATATGTTATATGCAGGCAGAAGGATCAAGTGCTCCCGCACAGAGGACTTCTCATTTGAATAAGGTCTCAGAGAATAAGGAAGATTTGGACTTCTGAAAATGTGTTGGAAGGACATTCCATGCAGAGGGAACAGCACAGACCAAAGTCCAGAGGCAAGAGTCCTCATGGTGCATTTGGGGAAGAGCAAAATGCTCAATGTATTTGAAACCTACATAGTTTGGAAGGCAGAATTCTAAGAATGACTCTGGATGGCCTCCATCCTCGTTGGCGGGACCTCTGAATATGATGAGATATCACCCCCCCCTCAGTTATGTCATCATATATGGCAAAACGGATTTGTCAGTTGACTTTGAGTTCATCAAAATGGAGATTTTCCAGGTGAGTATATTCTAATCACATGAGCCCTTTGAAAGCAGAAAATTGTCTGTGCCTGCTAGCAGAAGAGGAAGTTACAGAGATTTAAAGCAGGAGAAGGATTTGGTGGACTGTTGCTGGCTTTGAAGATGGAGGGGTCCACATGGTGAGGAATATGGATGGTTTCTAGGAGCTGAGATAAGCCCTCACTGATGGCCAGCAACCCCAGGGAACACAATTCCATCTGCAACCTGAATGAGTTTGGAATTGGATTCTTTACAAGATCATGCAGATAATAGCCCAACCCCACTGACACCTTGACTTCAGCCTTGAGAGAACCTGAGCAGAGAACCCAGTCGAGCCCTCCTGTACTTCTGACCTACAGAACTGTGAGACCATAAATGTGTGTTGTTGTAAGCTGCTAAATGGGTAGTGATTTGCTACACAACAGTAGAAAACTAATGCATATGGTTTGAGGGAAAGTATGGAACTATGGATGAGATTCAGGAATCTTCTGGGCACCCTGGAAGAACTTGGGATAAGAGATCCACCTAAAATTACTATTAATAGCAAACTTTTTTTAGCATTTACCATGTGCTATGCAGGGAGCTAAGCATGGACTATGTAAACTCATCTATTTCTCATATCAGCACTCTGATACAGATACTGACGACCCAGAGACGTTAAGTAACTTGGCCATGGTCACAGAGCTAATATGTTACAAAGCCAGGATGTGAATCCAATAGCCTGCCTTCTTAAACATGCATCATACTGCTTCTTTAAAGTTAAGATGGTGATTGGGATGGATCTTTGGGAAAATTTTTAAGGGACTAATTAATTGGTTCCAGTTAGAGGGGTTGCAAGTGTGGATGAGAACAGTGGCAGTGGGATCTTGGAGAAATTCCAGAAATGGGACTGAAAGCACATGACATTGGCTGGAATAGGTTCACTGAGAGATGCATAACAGAGAGGAAACAAATTTTAGATTTTTAAATTTTTAGGTATGGGTCTGTGGTTAATTCTGGAGTAGGTATTTCCAGAAGAAATTTGTGAGGTCTTTAGATAACACTGTCCATCTCCCTTCCCTTTTTCTCTTGCTCCTTCTTTCCTTCATCTCCCAAATCCCTATCTGAAGTCAAGTGCCCTTTGGTAAAACGGGCCTGGTGACATCACCAACCTTAGTAGATTCTGTGTGAAGTTTAATTTGTTTCCTTATATAATGATCCAGTTTCTCAAATGATGTGAGCCATAGGAAGGGAAGGCTAAGCCATTACAAAAGATTTAAAATTGCCATCTGACTTCCCTAGAGTCATGCACAGTGACTATTTGAAATATCTACACAGTGCAATACATTAAATCACAGTAGGGAAAGTATAGTAGGTCTTTAGAAAATTAAGACATCCAACTGGAAAGAGTGATGCCCTCTCCTCGATGTACTTGTGTGCACACAGGTGTGTGTGTTTCTGTCTCACACACGTTCTTATTTCTTTTTATTTTTAATTTCTGAATTCATAACACATCGATCCAACTCCAAAAAGAGCAGCAATTGAACAGCAATTAGGAAGCCAACATTCTGCTAAATGTTTTCTAGGTTTCAGAAGCTAAAAAAAAAAGGCAAGTCATAGAAAAGATATCTCCATGGGAACATGCATGGATGGGGATATTAGTAATAAAGGTGATTGATGATATGGTAATGATGGTAATGTTGCTTGATGTGATGATCGTGTGGCAGTGGTTGTTATTAGTTGAGCTACTATTAGGTGCCAGACACTGCGAGTTGTGCTTTCAATACCTAACTCCTTTGTTATCAGAATATTCTCTGCACTCTTTCACATCTAAAAGGAAGATAATATTAGTACCTAGCTCTTAGGGTTGTTGGGAAAATTAAACAAGGCAATGCTATCAACTTCTTAGAACACTGCCTGGCACATAGCAGATGCTCAATAAATGCTAGCTTTTAATTATAATTATTTCTAGTCCCACATTGTGCTGGTTTGGATATATTATGTCCCCCAGAAAAGCCATATTATTTAATGCAATCTTGTGGGGGCAGACTTTTTAGTCTGCTGATTAGGGTGGAGCCTCCGATTAGATCATTTCCATGGAGGTGTGGCCCCGCCCATTTAGGGTGGGTCTTGATGCGTTCACTGGAGTATTTAAGAAAGAAGCTAAGAGCCAACACAGACCCAGATGCTTGCTGATGCTTGGAGATGCTTTTGGAGATACAGACAGAAGGACGTTTGGAGACGCTAAGCTGAGATGAAGCCCAGAGTTTGCCCTGGAGAACCAAGCAGAGAGCTGAGAGAAGCTAAGACAGATGCCCAGAGACATTTTGGAGAAAGCCATTTTGAAACACAATCTGGGAGAAAAGGACCAGCAGATGCCAGCCACGTGCCTTCCCAGCTGACAGAGGTGTTCTGGACGCCATCACCTGTTCTTCAGTGAAGGTATCTTTTTGTTGATGCCTTAGTTTGGACACTTTATGGCCTTAGGACTGTGACTTTGTAACATAATAAATCCTCTTTTTAAAAAAGCTAGTCCATTTCTGGTATTTTGCATAATGGCAGCATTAGTAAACTGGAACACATGTTTTTAAGAGATGAATTGGAAGCTGCATGCATTGAGTGTCTTGTGCAAGGTCATTGAGTGGTGAAGGTAGAATTTGAGCCCGAGCAATATTGCAAGAGAGCCCAGAGTCAACCATTGTGCCACATGGAGCCTTCATCCCCAACTCACAGACCCAGTTTGATTCGGAAGCTATCTGGGGAAGATGGGGGAATGAATAAACTGACAGATGGTATAAATGGTATAAATGTAAGACAAAAGCTGCACCCTGGATAGTTTGCCATTGCCATCAATTATGAAAATGAGTGACTAGATTATTTAAATGATCTCAGATGAGTAAATTATTCAAAGAGCCTCTCAGTCAGAAGTATTTCTAGAACCTCCTGAACAGACAGATGAAAACCGATCTGGTTTTGTGACAGGGTCATTATCAATGCATTTATGTTGCAGCAGAATGCAAAGCTCTGAGTTTTTCTGAAAGACACAGAGAGAGTAAGAGAGGCAGAGAGAGAGAGAGAGAGAGAGAGAGAGACAGACACACACTAAGCTTTAGGCCCAACGCTGCAGAACATGGAATGGGATGTCTTGCATCATGAAGGAGAAAGTTTTTTCCCCTATGTTTCCTGGAATGGTAGGCTTTTCAGAGTGTTGCAAGGTTTCTGGGTGGGTGAAGAGTTAATGTGGTAGGATCCAACTTTAATCAGAGGAGGGAAAACTTTGTTTGGTTGTTATATTGGGGCTCCAAGTCAACTTTAATTTGGGGAAAAAGTGAAATGTTTTCTAAAGTTTGAAAGTGAGTGGAATAAGGGAGTTGACTTTTGTGATCCTCTGAATATAATACAAATAAATAATAATCATTTGTTGAGCATCTATTGTATACCAACCTCATAATAAGTACTTTCATATGTATTATCATACTTTAGCCACATGATAACCCTGTAAAGTGGCTGGTATTTCCTGATTTTATATTTGAGTAGTGCAAACTTGAAGATGTTCAATGTTTTATCAATAGCTGAAAAAGAATTCAGATTTAGGTTTTGTGAGTCTCCAAGTTTGGTGCTTAATCTACCACTTCTCAGTGTTTCTAGGATGAATGATGGAAATTTTTATTTAGGATATGGGGACTCTCATAGGTAGCATCTGCCTTGAAAGTTGGGTGGAGGGGATGAGTGACAATACCTAGCCTGTCAGGTGACAGGCTTGTTTTCTAGGATAAAATAACTACAAACAATGGATTCTAGTAGAATTGAAATATTGGTCCATCCTTTTATCCTCCCAGCCAAACATCCAATGATCTAGTTATCTAGTCAGCCATCCATCTATCTCTATCCATGCATCCATCCATCCATCTACCCATCTGACCAACCATCATTTACGCATCCATCTCATCCATCTCACTCTTGAACCCACCCACTCATCCACTTATTGATCTGTTTACCATGTATTTTCTGATGACCTACTCTGTCAGGCCTGGTTCGGGTGAAGAAGTGATGAATAATGCTACTATGTCCTTGACCTCACGGAGCTCACAGGCTGGTGGGAGAGAGAGAAATGAGCTGTCAACTACAGTGTACTGAGATGAGGGTTAATAATGGATTGTAAAGGGGACCGCAAGACACTGAACTGATCTCACCCTTAATGTTGAGAAGAAGACAAGAAAGGGCTTCCTGAAAGAGCTGACATTTGAATTGAATCCTAAAGGATGGAGAAGAACTATCCAAAGAGGGGGGTCATCTGACCCATTTGATTAACTGAATCACAAGCATTTAAGGCAGTCTGTTGTTTTCCTTCCTTCCACAGTTCATCTGGATAGCAGCATCTAGACTGCGTCCCCACCACCCACAGATACCTGACCTCAGTGGCTTGTTTTCTGGTCCTGTTCTCCACTTCCTCAGAGTTGTCTCCATCAGTTTATGCTGTTTCTCCATTTGCATGCTGATGGTGCAGACAGGAATGACGTTTGTCTGTTAGAAAAGAGGGAACAGTGAGGCTCTCCGCCCCAGCAGTCTGCTTATGGCTACAAGTGGCTGTAACAAGCTGCCTTCTGTAGCTGCAGTTTGGGTTTCTCATCTGTGCCACTGGCAGCAGAACCTGCCCTCCCCACCACCCTGCTTTTCTCAGCATTGGAGTCTGGCATGGGCCAAAGAGAGAGGCAGGGAGAGAAAGGGAGTGAATATTTCCAGTGCTTAACTCTAAGATGTGGAAGACTTACAGTGCTTTCTAGACTGAAAACAAGAGCGTTGGCTACCTGATACCTTGAAATCATTTCCCATAGTTTATAAAATAATAATTACTGTTTCCTGGTTATGGCCCAGGGGATTTATATTTGTTGTTTTGATCCTCTTTTTTCTTATTTTCCCTTTTAATTATATTTATATATATATTTCAGTGCTGTTGATAGTGCTCACAATGTCACTACCATCCATTACCAAAACATTTGCATCCATCCAGGTAGGAACCCTGTGCATTTTAAGCCTTACCTTCCCTTTTCCTAGCCCCACTTTCTCCCCTGGTAAACTATATTCTAGATTCTGACTCTATGAGTTTGCGTTTTTCTAATTGTTCAAAATCAGTGAAATTATACAATATTTGTTCTTTTGTGTCTGGCTTATTTCACTCAACATGATGTCCTCAAGGTTCATGTAAGTTGTCTCATGTATCAGGACTTCATTCTTTTTACAGCTGAATAATATTCATTGTATGTATACATTTTATTCATCCATCCATTGGTTGATGGACACTTGGGTTGTTTCATCTATTGGCAGTTGTGAATAATGCCACTGAACATTGTTCTGCAAATATCTGTTTGAGTCCCTGCTTTCAAATCTTTTGGGTATATCCTAGTAGTGGGATTGTCAGGTCTTATGGTCATTCCATACTTAGCTTCCTGGGGGACCACCAAATTGTCTTCCAGAGTGGCTTCACCATTTTTACATTGCCACCCCCCAATGAATGTGTGTTTCTATTTCTCCTCATCCTCTCCAATGCTTGTTATTTTCCATTTTTTTAATGGCAGCCATTCCAGTTGGTGTGAAATGGTATCTCATTGTGGTTTTGATTTGCATTTCCCTGAAGGCTAATGATGAGCATCTTCCCATGTGCTTTCTGGCCATTTGGATAACTTCTTTGGTGACATATCTGTTAAAGTCTTCTGCATATTTTTGAATTGGGTTGTTTATCTTTTTGTTGTTAAGTTGAAAGATTTATTTTTATATTCTGGATATTAATTCTGTATTGGATATGTGGTTTCCAAATATTTTCTCCCATTTTCTAGGTTGTCATTTTACTTTCATGATAAAGTCCTTTGAGGAAAAAAGTTTTTAATTTTGATGAGTTCCCATTTATCTATTTTTTCTTTTGTCCTTTGTGCTTTGGGTGTGAAGTCTGAGAAACCATTGCCTAACACAAGGTCCTGAAGATACTTCCTTATGTTTTCTTCCAGGGGTTTGATATTTCTAGCTCTTCCATTAAGGTCTTTGATCTATTTTGAGTTGATTTTTTTCTGTGGGATATATGGCTCCTTTTTTCACAAATGGAGATCTAGTTTTCTCAGCATCATTTGTTGAAGAGGTTATTCTTTCCTAATTGAGTGGTTTTTGCCCTCTTGCCAGAAATCAGTTGGCCAGAAATGCGAGGGTTCATCTCTGAGCTCTCAATTTGATTCCATTGGTCTATTTGTCTGTCCTTGTGCCAGTACCATGCTGTTTTGATTACTGTGGGTTTGTAATAAATTTTAAGATCAGGAAGTGTGAGTCCTCCAATTTCTTCTTCTTTATCAAGATGGCTTTGGCTATTTCTGCAAAGAAGGTTGTTGGAAATTTTATTGGGATTGCATTGATATAAAAATTGTTTTGAGTAGTATTGACATCTTAACTATTTATTCTTCCAAACCATAAACACAGAATGGCCTTCCATTTTTTAGGTTTTCTTTGATTTCTTTTAGCAATGCTTTGTAGTTTTCTATGTACAAGTCCTTTACATCCTTGGTTAGATTTAATCCTAGATATTTGATTCTTTTAGTTACTATTGTGAATGGAATTTTTTCTTAATTTCTTCTTCTGAATGTTCATTTCTTGTGAATGGAAACACTACTGATTTTTTCTTGTAACTCACCGCTTTGCTGAATTCATTTATTAGCTCTAGGAGCTTTGTTTTGGATTTTTCAGGATTTTCTGAATATGGGATAATCTGTTCTGCAATAGGGAAAGTTTTACTTCTTCCTTTCCAATTTGGATGCCTTTTATTTCTTTTTCTTGCCTAATTGCTATGTCAAAGACTTCTAGTACAATGTTGAATATCAGTGGTGACAGTGGGAATCCTTGTCTTGTTTCTGATCTTAGAGGAAAAGCTTTCAGTCTTTCCGCATTAAGTAGGATGTTAGCTGAGGGCTTTTCATATATGCCCTTTATCATGTGAGGAAGTTTCCTTCTATTCCTAGTGTTCTAAAGTGTTTTTATCAAGAAAGGGTGCTGTATTTTGTCAAATTCTTTTCTGTATCAATTGAGATGATCATGTGTATTTTTCCTTCATTGTGTTAATGTGCTGTATCACATTAATTGATTTTCTTGTGTTGATCCACCCTTGCATACCTGGGATAAAAGTCACTTGCTCGTGGAATATAATTCTTTTATTGTGCTGTTTGATTTGATTTGCAGGTATTTTGTTGAGGATTTTTGCATCTATATTCATGAGAGATATTGGTCTGTAGTTTTCTTTTCTTGTGGTATCTTTATCTAGCTTTGGAATGAGGGTGCTGTTGGCCTCATAAAATGAGTTCAGGAGTGTTTCCTCTTCTTCAGTTTATGAATGAGTTTGAACAGAATTGGAGTTAAGTCTGCTTGGAATGGTTGGTAGAATTCCACTGTGAAGCCATCTGATCCTGGACTTTTCTTTGTTGGGTGGCTTTTTATCACTGATTCAATCCATTTATTAGTAATTGATTTGTTGAGATCTCCTATTTCTTCTTGAGTCAATGTAGGTAGTTTGTGTGTTTCTAAGAATTTGTCCATTTCATCTAAGTTATAGAATTTGTCATACTATTGTTCATAATGTCCTCTTATAATCCTTTTTATTTCAGTTGGGTGGGTAATAATCTCTCCCTTTTCATTTCTGATTTTCATTATTTTTATCCTCTCTTTTTTTGTCAGTCTAGCTGAAGGTTTGTTTATTTTATTGATATTTTCAAAGAACCAGCTTTTGGTTTTGTTGATTCTCTCTATTGTTTTTGTTTGTTTGTTTGCTTTGTTTTGTATTCTATTTCATTTATCTCTGCTCTGATCTTTGTTATTTCCTTCCTTCTGCTTACTCTGGATTTAGTTTGCTCTTCTTTTTCTAATTCTTCCAGTTTTGAGGTTAGGTCTCTGATTTGAAGCCTTTCTTCTTTTTTAATGTAAGCATTTAGAACTATAAATTTCCCTCTCAGCCCTGCCTTGGTTGCATCCCATAAGTTTTGGTATGTTGTAATTTTATTTTCATTCAACTCAAGATATTTCCAAAGTTTGTTTCTGATTTTCTCTTTAACTCATTGGTCATTTAAGAGTATGTTATTTAATTTCCACATATTTGTAAAGTTTCCATTTATCATTCTGTTATGGATTTCTAGCTTCATTCCATTGTGGTTGGAGAATATACATTGTTTGATTTCAGTATTCTTGAATTTATTGAGACTTGTTTTGTGACCCACTGTATGGTCTATCCTGTAGAATGATCCATGCACACTCGAGAAGAATGTATATTCTGTTTTAATTGGATGCAGTGTTCCATAATCTTATAGGTATAGTGGGTTAGAGTATCATTCAAGCCCTGTACTTCCTTATTGATCTTCTGACTAGATGTTCTATCCATTATTGAGAGTGGTGTGTTAATATCTCCTACTGTTAATGTAGAACTGTCAGTTTCTCCCTTCAAATCTGTCATTGTTTGCTTCCTATATTTTTCTTCATGTTTATCCTGCTTGGGATTCTCTGAGTTTCTTGGATGTCCACATCTTTTGCTAAGTTTGGAAAGTTCTCTGTTAGTATTTCTTTGATATTCCTTCTACACCTCTCTTTCTTCTCCTCCTGGGATTCCCATAAGGTGTATATTGGTGCACTTGATGGAGTCCCAGAGATGTCTTTGGGTATTTTTGCTTTTAATATTTCCTTTTTTTTCTTTCTGCTCCTCTCCTGACTCTTTTCAAGTGCCTTGTCTTCAAGTTTACTGGTTTTTTCTTCTCCAAGCTCCAGTCTGCTCTTGAAACCCTCCTGGCATTTTTCGTTTCAGTTATTGTGGTCTTCAACTCTACTAGTTCTGTATGGCTCATTTGTAAGATTTCTGTCTGTTTACAGAGTTTCTCCTATTCCTCATTCATTGTTTTCCTGATATTCTTTAGTTCTTTCTCTGTACTTTCCTTCATCTCCTTGAGCATTTTTATGATCACTTTTTAAAGGCTTTGTTTGATATGTCCACATTCTTGCCTTCTTTGTCAGTGTTTTCTGTATTTTTATCCTCTTCCTTTGGATGAGCCATCATTTCCCATTTCTTTGTTTGTTGTACTCTTTTGTTGCACACTATACATTTTATTATTTAAAAGTGTTAACTCTAGGATTTACTCCCTGGGATGTCTGTTTCTTGGTTTTGTAACCAGCTGGTGAGAAGAGAGAGATTTTCTTGAGCTTCAGCACTCCTATCAGGAAGCTTTGCCCAAGGTGAATGCAGTATGCAGGGTTTTCCCTATCTTTCTGGGACTCTGTCTTCCTCTAGGCTTTTGCTTGTTAGTCGTTTTGGAGTTCTCATGTTTACAAGAGTTTGGTTGTTGTCCCCTCTATTTCCCAAGAAACAGACCTGTCTCCCAGGTGTTTGAAGCTGGCTGGCCTTTTATACTCCCATAGTTTTTATATCCTGTTTTGTTTCACGCTGCTTTTGCCTGGAGAGCAAATTCTGGGAGGAGGATCACTCCTTAGAGGACTTTCCCTAGTTGGTCTTTCCTAGCCAGCACAGGGCCAGGACCCCACGAAGGGGGCACAGACCGGCTCCAAAGTGCCCCGGACAGGACATCAGGAAGGGCAGCAAAATCTTCTCTGACGACTCTCCAAAGCTGAGCTTTCTGGCCTGCCCAGCAAATGCAGCCCTTCAGCTAACTCTCCCCACAGCCCTAAGGAAGTGCTGCATCTTTAAGTCTCCACCATCTTTGTCCCTGCTATACAGTGTTTTTCTGGCCTCTGGAATTTCAAAATAGTGGTTTCAGACAGGTCCTGCCTGTTTATTAGTTTTTTCGGTGGAAGAACTGTGTCATGGAACTCCCTACTCCACCATCTTCCCTGGAAGTTGGATGCTTTGATCCCTTTTTAACCGACGTTTAAGATGAGTACTATCATACTCCACCTGCAGGTTTAAATATGAAGAAACTGAGGCTCAGAGAGGATTGCTCACTTGCCCAAACTCACAGAGCAGGTAAACGTCAAAGTCTGGATTCCAATTCAGATCTCTTAGACTCCAAAGTCCATTTTGTTTCTACGACACCGTATGGTAGAGATGGGGCTTCTTTGCACATCAGTGACAAAGACTGTTATTGGTTTAATTATGAAAGCCCATGTTGGGAGTCCCCTCTCCCTCCCTACATGGTGGACATGCTGTCAGTTTTCACCAAGGGCTGTTGCAGGTGCAAGACCCTTGCCGAGAAACAAGACCTTGTTTCTCTTCCTGAGCTTAGCTCAGAGCATCCCAGTGAGCTGCATGCAAATCTGCCACTTACTCAATCTCTTGCTTTTGTGTGAGAAACCAATCAGCATTCCACAGCAAATCTGAAAATGTAAATCAACCTCTCGCCCTGCAGTAACTGCTTGTTCATTTCTTATTCCTCTACCATATGTTTTTTTATCTGTAGTCATTGTCTTTTGCAAATGTGTTTTAAAACTCATCACAATTGTATCTGTAGAGTACTTGGAGTTTATTTTCCTTCCATTTGAATTATAGATCTGCAAATTACAAAGACTGAATGGGCCAGTTTGAGAAAGAAAGATTAGGGGCTGAACCATATGATTTCTGTCAGTGTGAAAGAAGACTCCATTGGAAATGCATGTGAGGAAAATGCCAGAAGCTGGTAAAAAGAAAAAAAAAAACAAACAAAGAAATCAACTTTTATTCCCTTGAAGGGAGATGTAGAATGACTTGAAGAAACTGATGGCATCTCTCTTATGTTGAGTTTAACTTGAAAGTTGAAACGAACAATCTGAGTTAGGAGAATTCTGATTTTTTCATATTGATTCCCACTGGGCTTGCCTCTGTGTGGGCCAGGCGATTACAGCTTATGGCACATTTTTATTTCCATAATTAAAGTGTGTTTGAAGAAAATAGGTCAGGCAGATCTAAAGTAGGCGAGGAGGGTACGAATCAGATTTGGATATCAGATCCTGACAACCATTCTGGATATAGGAAAAGCAGGAATATTTACCTCTTTTTAGCAGATGAGGATACTGAGATTCATAGGAAAAAAGACTTGTTGCAGGTCCCTCAGCATGAACTGTACACGTAGCGTTCAAGTTGGTAACTTGAATCAGCACAGCAAAACACACTAAGCTTTACATATGGTAATTGTCATCTCACTAAAAATGGATCAAGAATCAAAAATATGGGACACCCATCTAGTTATACTAGAAATAAGTGGAGGCAGAAGTTGTAGACATGGATGTGTCTAACCCAGAGCCCCAAATCCCAAATCAGTGTCAAGAGATAAGCAGTTGGTCCATGCAGAAAAAGAGAGGTCAGCACCACGGATAGCAGAAACAGGCTAATTCTCTAGTTCTCTGCTTTGTTGTACATGGCAGGGGTTGGTAATTGAATTTTTTGGGGGGATTGACATCTTTAGGGTAGAGTGGGCCATGCAGCTAGCTCTGAAATCCAGGCCCGTTCTGAAAAGCTGTTAGTCTTTGTATTTCTCAGATAACCAGTGTCTTCATCAATAAAATGGAGCTGATGATAATGCCCCATGGAGTTTCTGTGAGGATGTTAAGGCTACCATTTATTAAATGCTTCCTATGGGTCAGAAGGGGCTTTAGATGCACAGTCTCTCCTAATACTCACAAAACCTTATAAGGTTGGCACCATTATTATCCCCATTTTATAGATGAGAAGACTAAAGAACACAGAAAACAAATTAATTTCCAAGATTCTGAGCTGGGATTTGAACCCCCATTTGTCTGATTCTGAGCCCATACTTTTAACCACTAAGTTCTATGACTTTCTTTAATCAAAGTCTGTAATGCAGGTGAAATTACCCAGTGTTGTGGGAGGTAGAGGATTCAAGTAGCAAAATATAGAATTATTTTCCTACATAATATCTAATAATAAAAACAGACAAAAACTGAACAGTTTTTTATGTCTGACTCTTGATCTCTTGCCAAACACATTACATACATTATCACATTTTATCTTCACAGCCATCCAAAGCAGTAAATATATAATTATTATTACTTCACATAAGACAAGATTGAGGACCAGAGAAGTGAATTAATTGGAATATGGTCACCCAGCCCTTCATAGCTTGTGGAGGTTATGCATAATGTATGTAGAGCATCTAACCTAGCATAGGGTCTGGTAGTAGAAAGAGCTTAGTAAACAGGAGCTATTACGTGAAGTATAATATAGATGCAGGAAATTTTAAAGTGACAATTACTAGGTTTTTTAAAATTTTGTGTGGGTTTCTAAAAGCCTACTGGTGATATTCTCTTTTCTCAGAAGAGTTAGGTTCAAAGTATAAAGACGAGCATCCTCAAGGGTAATTGAGCATTTGTTTTTTCTTCCAGGCCATACCAAGGAAGGAATTTTGAAACATATTCAACTAAATCTTGGGCCAGGATTCATAAAACTGCTTCTAGTTCTCTCACATATTTTCTGTACTTTCTGGGCCAAGTGATTGAACTCTTGAAACATCAGTTTACTGCTCTGAATAATAATAATATCTCCTTCACCTTTATGTGATCCTCTGTCATGAGGCTCAAATGAAATGAGATAAAAACAGTAACTTGTAACCCTTAAGGGGTTATATAAACTCAGGGAATTTTCTATTAGTTTCCACACAGTGACACACAGCTTTCTTAGCCACATGCTTCTTCCAGTATATCTATTATCTGAAATTTCTTTTTCTTTTTCTTTTTCCCCTCCGGTACAGCTTCTTACGCAATTGAGCACTAGTAAATATATTCATATGGTCACACTTTTGGGCATAAGGATCCAAGAAAGCTTGGGTTACATTTATAGTTATGAAATTAATGGCATGCATTAATTGGGCAGAGCCTCGAACCAGAAAATGGAATTAAAAATAATTTCCAGGCCTTTGGATTGATTGAGAGAGCTAAAATAAAGCCAGGCTGCTGTTGGCAGAACCTTCATCTCTGTGCACAGAGTTTATTAATAGGCAATATCAGTTCCATCTAAAATAAAGAGCAGTAAGTGAAAAGCGTATCTGTCTCCCCTTGAGGGAACAGAGCTCATGCATTTCCTAAGTTCATGTTGGTACACGAGCCCCAGGCCATGGAATTTAACAAACTCAGTGCCTTGCTCTCTCTATTCTGGAGTCACAACCAGAGTCCTATGTTGGGGAGTTAAACTCAGCCCTTGAGGAACGGCAGGTGCCAATACCTGGGTGAGGCATTGTGCTGGGGGTTTACACACACATGTTCATGAAGCCCTCACTGGAGTCCTTAGATGATATAAACATTTAGTAAGTAACAGGTTCTCCCCGGGCATTGCTTTATTTAATGCTCACGCCAATCACAGGTGTGCCCACTCCTAATGCACCCACTCTACAGCTGAGGAAATAGATGACACAGCTGGTAAGCAGATAGGTTGGGTGTTCAGGCTCAGGTTCAGCCAACTCCAAAATCCACATTCTATTCAGTACCTTTTACAAGAAGAGATTGAATAAAGTTGATAACTGATGATGGGAAGATCAAAGTTATGGTAATCGTATTGGTACATTTATTTTTCCTCTTTTAGTAAATATTTATGCATCTGTGATGCAAGAGGCCCTGGGGTGGGTGCCAGGGGTATAGAGACAAACAGGACCCAGTTCCTACCCTCAGTGAGTCTGCTAGGGTGGACAGATGAGTGGTGGGTACCTACAAACTTGATGAGATAAGCAAAGAGGAGATCCCCTGGCCTGTTTTATAGGGTCTGGGAACCTTCCAAAAGAACTGTCCTCTGAGTTGAGTTCTGAAGGGCAAGGAAGAGGGTGCTGGACAGAGGGTGGAGAAGGGTTTTGTGGGCAGGGTGAGTGGCATGGGTTGAAACGTGGCCCTGAGAGAGAGGAGCTTGTTGTACTCAGAAGTCTGTAATTAAGTCTACGAGATTCATGAGTAGATGTGGGGCAGGGGAGGAAGCAGGAGTTGGTTGTTAGAAATGAGGTTGGCATGAATGCGGACAGCTAGATAGGCCTTCAAAGGGGCCAGGTCATTTAGGCTGTGAGGAGGGGGTTAACTTTATTCCAAGTATAGTGGGAAACCATCAAAAGGCTTTGAGCAGGAGGGTGGAATGACCAGACATGAAGGAATATTTAGAATGATGGGTTTGCCTGCTGCTTGGAGGAAGAGTTGACGTGGGACACTACCGAAAGTGGGGCAGTGTATCAGGAGGTTGCTGCAGCAGTGATAAATGAAGACTGGTTAGGGTGGTGGTTGTGGGTTAGGAAAGAAATGGACAGAGTGAAAAATATTCAAACATTAGAAGTGTCAAGGCTTGGTGATTGATTTTATCTAAGTGGGAGTGGATGGAGAGAAATGCAGAGCTCATATTTGGCCTGTGTGCAAGAAAGTTTGTATTTCTTTCTGATTGAATATAAGATGAAGAGTTCTACTCTAAGCCTATTGAGTTTGAGGTGTCCTTGGGTTGTTAGAGAGGAGCTGGTGAAAGGCAGATCTGTGAGCAGCAACATGGAGATAATAACTGGAGCCTGGGAGTAGAAGAGGTCTGAGCATGGACCTTTGGGGATGGGGAGAGGGAGGACATGTAAGACACAGGCAGAGAAAGAGGAGATTGTATTTTCATATTTTGATAGAGTTGACAGAGCTGAAGAAGCCAAAGATGTGGGGAACAGCTGTGAAAGGGTAGCTCACGACAGTCCAGGGCAGGGAGATTTGAGGAAGCCAGGAGTGGCCCCCAATATCAAACGTGGTGGAAGACTTATGTCAGATACGCCCGCTGGGTTTTGTGAAGAGAAAGCCACTGGTGATTGTGCTGAGGCCAGTTTTAGAGGAGACGTGGGTACAGATGAGGACGGTATTCAGAGCACAAGTGCTGGGATAGTGAAAGGCAAGTGGACAGATGCCTCTTCTATTATTGAAATAGAGGAAAGGAAGACACGTGCAGAGGCAAGTCAGTTTGTGGGTCATGTGGTTGTCCATGCTCTCTATGAAATAATAGATAAAAATTCATTGGCTGGGAGTGAAGATAGAGCTGGCAGAACTGCAGTCTTGTGGGCAGGTGTGAAGGTCTGAAATAGTTTCTAGAGAATGGGAGACAGCCAGTTAGGAAAAGAGAACGATTTCAGGACAAAGAGGGAGACCATAAATTTTAAATGACATTGATCTCTGTGGTTTTACGATGTTCTTTACCTGTACTTGGTTGTTCACAGGTGAGGAGGTGGTTGGATTAACTTAGGGTTGGGGAGGGGGGTGCCAGGAGTGTGTATCAATAGGACAGAGGCCACAGGATTATTGTGTATGTGGCAAAACGTGGGTTGATGTGATAGATGAAGTGGTGTAGGTTGGAATGGGGAGGACTTGGAGGCATTAGCAAGTAGATCAGTTGGGAGAAGAGAGAGGTGTCTGGGGATAGTGGCTGAAAAGACATTGGAGAAGAGACATGAGAATAGTGGAGTGAGAACCTGGTGGATGATATAATGGAAAATCATTGAAATCAAGCAGTTTTAAGTGAATTTCCCCCATGGGAATGGGTGGCTAATGTGGACTGGAGGTGGTCATTGGAAAGACAAAAACTTGACCTCTAATTTTGTTCAAATAGTCTGACAAGTATGCATGTATTTATGAAGAAAATGATGTCAACTATTTGAAAAGAGTACTCCTCCAAAATATGTTGGAGTGGATAAATACCAGCCCTACATGGATAGAGTCACCAATATTATTCCCAGGTGTTGGGTAAATCATTAAAGGATCCTATGGCCAATAGCCGGTTTGAACTCAAATGCATCCAAATTGCAATGTGTACATGGGGCCTTCAGCCTGACATCCAGGGGCTTCTGTAATTTTGTCCTAATGTATCTCTTTATTCCTTTCTTTCTTCTCTCCTTTGTATAGTGTTTGTTTCATCCATTTGGGCACAAACATGTCCCTTAGGCTTAACGTCTATGCTTTTCTTCACAGTGTTCATTCAATCTAGAAGTCCCTTCCCTTCCTTCTGCTTTTTCAAATCCTTTGCATTCTTCTCAATCATCACCCCCTTTCATAATTCCCTCCCTCTCTCACCAAATCTGCTCTCCAACCTCTGATGCCTCTCTGCATTTTATTTGCATCTTCCCCCCTTTGGCACATGTGCTTTTCTATTTTCTATTATAACTAATTCTGATGGCATTTTATTTTATCTTCTCTGCTGGTGGGTAGGCCCTTTACAGAGAGGGACTTAGAGCAAGCACTGGCCAACTTTTATGTAAAGGGCCAGATAGTAAATATTGACTTTGTGGGCTGTACTAGCTCTGTGGCAAGTACTTAATTCTGGTGTTATAGGATAAAAGCAACTATAGATAATATGCAAGGAAATGAGCATAGCTGTGTTCCAATTAAGCTTTAGATACAGACACTGAGATTTGAATTTCATATACTGTAATTTTCATGTGTCACAAAATATTATTCTTTTGATTTTTTCAACTATTTAAAAAATGCAAAACCCATTCTTAGTTGGTGGGCTGTAAAAAATAAGTTGGCCCTTAGGCTGTCATTTGCTGACCCCTGGCTTCAAGTTTATTCACTCTGTATCACCAGTGTTAGAACAGTTTATGGCACATAGAAGCACTCAAATCAACATTTGTTGAATGAATGGACCAATGCAGCAGGCCTAAGTTCAAGCCTATAGAATAGCTTTGCTTGTTGGTTGTAACAGTCATGGTAGTCAGGAAACTTGGGATTCTGCCTTCAGCTACAGTTTTTTGTTTTTTGTTTTTTTTTTTTTAATCTGAAACGTTTTGACTTAACTAAGGCAACATAGCTAGCAAGCATCATAGTTGAACTTGACCATGGGTCTTCTGAGCCTGGTCTAGCCTTCTTCCGAATTATATTGGCTAAGTTTGCCAGTATAGTTGAGCACGCAAAGTGATACTGAGTAAGGTGTCTGGTTGGTCACCAAGAGTCTCATTTCCTCCCGGAACTCCTGGGACTCTGGAATTGTGGATCAATGTCCAAGATAAGATGATTGGCTTAGGTTGAAATTGAATTGACAGTAGAAGGTTACTTAGGCTGTCTTCAGAAATAGCGAGTCTTATCAGGCCCATCCAGTGGGGATTCTCCTCTCCCCTACCGCCTTCTAATAATCATGTTTTTAACAGTGGGCAAAGCTGTAGTTAAGCTTATTATGGTTTCCTCACCATTAAATCTTCTGTTGGCTTTAGCATTTCAAACGATCCTCTCACTGGAATACTTTAGGGCTCAGACAAGCCTGGAGCAAGAAAGCAAAGTCCTTTAGGGACCAAGGCTGAGCAAAGAAAAATGATTGTCAGAACACTGTCTTAGCCAGGACTCTGATCATTTGGTATTTCATCACACCCATACACAAGGGCTTCGGTTGGCGCTTTTGTAGTAATTAGCTGGGCCTCAGGCACCAACCCCAGGCTCACTCTTTCTTTTGCACGGTGGAAAAACATCCATCTTGAAGATTTAAATTTACTGTTTTGCCCCAAATAAAGAAAAACAAATGCCCACCAGAGACCTGGCACCTAGCTCCAAACTCTTCATTCACAACCCAATAAATTTTCATGGGCGCAGGGGGTGAAATACTTTCAACTGGTCAATACCCCCAAGTGCTATAACCTTATTTTAAAACTCTGCAGACACTGTCAATGAGGTTAACTTTGACTGTTCAGGGCCAAGGTCCAAATGGGAACTGGCTTCTTTACATAACGCCAAGTGAGGAAATCCATCAGCTCTTGGCCTGTTCCATCCCTTGAGTCAGATTTGATTCACTGAAGCCTCCACCTTCCTTCTTGTGCAATTTAATTACCTGGAACTTATCTTCTTTTATAAACCATCACACACTCAGACCCACATTTTACCAATTTTCAAGGTTTTCATTAAAAAAAAAAGTCACCCAAGATTGAGGGAAGAAGCTGTGATTCATGTTCCTGCTGAGCCTCGTTGCAATTTTCAGGCTGGTAAGACTGAATTGGTAATTCCCAACAAATGAGAGGCCCTCTCGGCTATCGGGCCAGCATCAGAATATGTCTGATATTCAACCACTAATCGTTGTTCAGGTTACTCCTCCTGAAAAGAGTTATGTCCTCTGCCAGATTGCAAATGGCATTTCATTTATCCTGGAAGTGGAAGGTACACTGATCTCTGAAATTTACCCAGATAAAGTACATGAGCAGGTCAAAAGAAAACCTTTACCATATTTCTAAATTGTCTTCATGACGGTGTTGAAAATAACAATAGTTACCTTTTTTAGTATTATGGAGGACTGACCTTGGGTCAGGTTCTCTTCCAATACCATGTATTTATCCCTCTCCTGCCTCTGTTCTAATTTCTGTGATTGTTCCATTTTCCTTCACATATCCCGCTGAAGTGGTTAACAGACCTACGTACCTTCCAGTTTTCTTCTCAAGGCAGCAGTCCTTTGAGGAGTTCAGCCAGCTCAACCATATTAGCGTTTCAGTAATAAGGGATGCAGCCAAGGAAACAGAATTAGGTTCCTGGCCTTCCAAATTTCCAGCACAACATCATACAAAGGGAAGATGGAAACCTCCCTTCTAGGGCCCCTTATATAATGGAGGGTGGCGAAGATGTCTCATCAGCTGTTAGAGCCTTAATTGCATTCCTCTGGGTTGAAATCCCCAAATTACCTAATTGTCAGGCAGTTCACATTTGAGCCCTCGATCTGTTATTCTAATGGCCTTTGGGTGGCTCCGGGGTAGCGTAGAGGTGGGCTTCAAGCCCAAGCCTGCCAAGGGGCAGGGCTCACTGCAGTTCTGCTGTTAGAGGCATTTTCCCTGGAAGAATTCAAGGTCCTTAGAAGAATTAATTCACAGCACATGGAGCAAACGAAAAGGTCATATGCAATAGAAAACTGCATGACAACCTGTGGCTACTCTCTGTCCTCCTGTATTTCACGGAGAAGGAAATCTGCGCCCCCCCCCACACACACACAAAGGGGAAAGACTCTGCAGATTGGGGCTCAGACATTCCACCTTTCCAGGACGTCACCCTTTCTGTGGCAGGGTGCTAATCTCTCTCCTTCTAATTGATCCATGGAATGTTTTGTCAACAAAGTGAATTGCTCATGTTTGCCTTAATGTTCCCCAAAGCAAGTATGATGGCGGTTGTGGGAAGACAGGAGCAGCAAGGGCCCGGGCTCTGAAGTCAGACCTCAGCTCGGATTCCGGGTCCTTTTCGATCTTGGGCAAGTCACATAAGTGCTCAGTTTCCCAATCTGTAAAATGAGGGTAATAATGGCCTCTTCCTGACAGAGCTGTGAAGGGAGAAATGAGAAAATGAAAATTGGGGTGATGACAGTGCCTCAATACATGCCAGATATTGAACATATTAATTATTGGATAATTATTATTGCAGTCCTTGGAGGACTGACTGATACAGAGATTATACAACACATGACTCCCAAAAGCATATTCCACACATCAGTAATTATGAGAGAGCTCCTTTTTATTTTTTGCTGATTTTCCAAGTCTCTATATCCATCAGGAACCATAGAAGAGAGAAAACATTATTAACTGTTTAGCTAATTACCAGCACCCATCACCTCAGAGAGCACACAAAGGATTAAAAGTAAACCAAAGAAATAGAACTTCTATCCATCCCAGGGCCCGAGATTCCAGCACACTGAAGATTATAAACAAACTCTTGAGGAAAATGGTACTTCATTGTTCCAGCTTTAAAGGTGATGTTGAACAAGGATTGAATTCTTCTCCTATTGGCTGAGCCTTGAGAGGAGAATGGAAGCAAAAATGCAGGCTGTTTGTGGAAATAAAGATGATCTAAACATTGTCTTCATGAATTACGAGATCAGAGCTGGTTCTAAGACTGTCGATGCCGTTATCTGGAAAGATATTAGATTATCTGGAGAGCAGTTATTATCGGAGGAAAAAAAATCAACTGCTCCAATGTGAGCTCTGTTACAATTAGGCAATTCTGAAATTTCAACTGAGAGGAATTTAATTAAGGCTCTAATAGCTGATTAAACTCATTTAGATCTGTTGGCAATTGCCACTGGTTATGTAAGTAACCCACGGAGAAAGACTTCCATCTTTCTTTTATGCTGATTTTAATCCTGCTGGTAGCCACACACATAGTCCTGTACAAGCTTCCCAAAATGGGGTCCTTAGACCACTGAGAGCTGAATGACCCAAGATCCTGTTGAAAAAAACAGGTTCCCAGACCTCATCCCAGATCTCCTGATTCAGATCCTGGAGGTCCAGGAGTCTGCATTGTCAGTCACTTCCCAAGGACAGGTTCTTACTCGCACCCATTGCAAAATAAGACCTCTTGAAGATGCTATTTTTAGTTAAGATGCAGCTCAACTGGGTGTGTATGTGGAGGGGGGAGTCTTAATACAGATTACTGGAGGCCTTGTAAAGAGAATCTGGAAGTTGCAGGAACAAGAAAAGAGAGGACAGAGCCATGTGTCGGAAAGCCAAGAGACCCCCAAGGATGCTACAGTCTTTAGGGGAGAAAGTAAGCGTTGCTGATATCTGGATTTTAGACTTCTCCGAGCCGCAAAGCCATGAGCCAATTAATTCCCGTTGTTTAAGCCACAACCCATGGTGTGTTATGCGGGATAGCATCTGTGGCAAGCGAAGACAGCAGGGAAAGCTGAGTTCCAGTGTAACACTGCACTAGAGTTCAGCAGGCTCTGGGTGTCCTGAATGAACCTTAGGTCAGGTATTGGCTTAAAAAAGAAATTACTGACCTCAACTGTGAAGTATTCCAGATGGAGCACATTTTAACTTAATATTAAGCCATGGCAGTGGCTCAGATATCTTTGCTGTAGTTTCCAGATCAATAAAATTCTGATCTGCTTCAGGTTTCAAGCAAAGTTCCTTATGTATAAACCTGCTATCGGCATGTTTGTGCATTAGATTTGCAAGCAGAGGCATAGAAGTGATGTTAATCAATGATACTGTTTATGCTAAATATGGACATTAAATCATTTTAAATTCCCTTCACGGCCATTTATCTCGTGTCTATTGGAAGACTTTATATTGCAGGTGGAGAGAGATTGGCATCCCGTTTTCTTTGTTTGTTCTCCATAAATTTGTCTTCCTGGAGAGTTAATTACTCATATTTTATCCAGTTTGGTAGTAAATCACTGCTTATTATCCAGAGTGAAACGTTCTCTGATGTTTTGCGCACGTGAAGTATTTGTTTTAAGGCCTATTTCCCCATCGGTTATGAAAATAACCCAACAAGCTGAGCGTGGCCAGTCAAGCTGGAGCAGAAGCATTTGCTCTGCCATTGTCAGATTTAATAGCTTTCCTCTCTGATTTTTAATTTTGCAATCCCTATTGTCTTGTCTCCAAGGAAAAGAGCTAAGTAAACAGGCAACTTTCTTCTTTTAACTTTGAATTCCACGTGAAAGTTGGTGGTCTGCTGCAGCTGAAATTGAGTTCAATTCAGCAAGTATTTATTGAACCGGCTTGTGCGCGAGCACCACATTCAGTGTGGGGCTCGGTGCGTGATTGTGGCAGAGAGGCCAAGCAGAAAATATGCACTAATGTAATTCAGGGCAGCCTGGACCCTGACCCTCAGGTAAATCAGTCTCTAAGTCCTGTCGATTCCCCCACTCTGAGGTCTCTTGAGTTCAGGCTGTCCTCACCATGCGACCCAGTGTCAGGCTACTACCCTCTCACATCTAGAAAATGCAGCCGTCTCCTAAATGACAACTCTGCTTTCAGGAATTTTTAGCCCTGAGTCCTTCCACTGCACTGCATTGGGAATAAGTGTGCTAATACATTAGACTGATCTCACTCTCCCGATGCAAAGCCTTCAATAATTCCCACGTCCACCTCCGCCCGCAATCCCTCTGCAGTACTTCAGTTGTCCTTAGGATAAAAAAAGCATTTAGGCTGAGACCCACTGACTTTCATGGTTTGGCTCATATTTGAAAGTCACTTCCGATAGGAAGCACCCTTTGATTCCCTTTCCAGAGTAGGAAGGTATCTGCTTCCATAGCTTTCTGACTTACCCCTGTGTGGCGTTTATGTCACTTCATTGCTTCTCTGCTCCAATCCAACTGGAAATTCCAGGACCACAACTGGGTTGTCCAGCATTGTCAACCCGGGGCCAGTTGCAGGCCCTGCCATATTGTGAAGCACTCAGTGCATGCTTGTTGAGTTCATAAATGAGTAAGTGAGGGAATTAGAGGAAAAAAGTAGAATGTTCTGGAGGCACAGAAAAAGCAAAGATGAATGACAGCTGCAGAATTCAGCTTCCTGAGAGAAATGGCCTTTGAGCTTAACCTGGAAAGAATGAATGTAGGATTTCAGTGGGTAGAATGGATAAGGAGAGGAACTGCCAGTAGGAAAAATAGCATGAGGCAAAGGCCAGGCAGTGGGCTTGTCCACGCTGTTTGATGAAAAATTAGAGATTCGTATTATGTGTGGGTAGGTGTGTAGGGGTGTGAGTATATGTGTGTGCACTGAATATGTGAACATACAGTTGTACCTATGAGTACATGTTTTGGTGTGGGAGTATGTGGGATGTGTGTGCAGCTATGAGTGTATATTGTGAGTCTGGGAAGGTATGTGTGTACATGTGTAAAGGTATGGGTGTGGTGGGTTTGAGTAGACATACAAATAAAGGTGTGTGTGTGTATTTAGTTGTGAATATGTGTAGGTATGAGTGTATGCATGTGCAAAGGACTGTGTGTGTGTTTCAGTGTGAGAATGTGTATAGGTGAGCACGTGCATGTATAAGTGTGTGGGTAGGTATGTTTAGTATGTGTGTGTGTGACAGCATATTGTGCATGTGTTTTGGTGTGAGTGTATCTAGTGTGTATAAGGTGTGTGTGAGAGAGAACATGGGCAAGGGGAGAACGTGCAGTGAGTTTGTTTGGACCTTTATTGTAGAGAGGCCTCTAAGGGGGTCTCGGCTTGGTCCTATGGGCAATAGGGATGATGGAGGATTTGAGCAAGCCATGATTTGGTGTTTAGATATGTGCTTTCCACGGTACAGCTTTGGAACCCAGGAGACCAGTTATGTGGCGATTTTATGTAAGCATTTCAGAGATAGATCAAATAAAATGAAAACCTCATCTCCTTTTGAAAGAAGAGCCACACTCCTCTCTTAACCTACCTCCTCCTAGCTTTTGCAGCCTCTGTGACATCCCTCGGAATTTATCCAGCCACGAAGCAGTGCATATTAACTTGACACAGACAGTTCCTGAGGATGAAATTATTTCTGCTTTGAGAAAACATTGGCTGAATGTTTTGAGAAGCAATCACTACCCTTTCACAAAACACTTTCTAGGAGCCGAAGAGCAATTAGCTTTCTAAAAGCACTGTATTTAAATTTTATTAATAAGAAGGGATTTAAAAAATCATTGCAAAGTTAATTTCCCCCTTTAATACTTCTTTTCTCCATCAGCGGTCCATTATTTTTCTTTGTCCTGAAAACTTCAGTGTATTTGTTGAAAACATGCAATGGTTTATCACCAAAATTCAGTTTATTTTGAAGGTAAAGTTTTTTTTCTCCTCTGACACAGCTGCTTTTAAGGACAAAGAATTCAGGATAGAGATAGAAGTCCTTTGCCCACATCTTTTTCTTGTGAGAATGAAAAATAGCACTAAAAATACTGCCTGATACATAATAAGAAGCCAGTGAACATCAGCTTTTATAGCTCTAAGAGCTCGAACAATGCCAGCAAGATTTTAAGTCCCTCTCCTCTCTATTTCCTAGCTCTGTTTTCATTCTCAGACAGGGTCTTTTATCAGCCACCTCCTCTAATAACCCCAGCAAAAATCCCAGGGAAAATTCCCATTGGTTCATTTGGATCACATGACCAATCCTGAACCAATCTCTGTGGCCAGGGGGACAGAATGCACAAATTCACCAGATAAAGGTCATCTGCTGGAAGCTAGAGGCAGGGGTGCTCTCCAAAGGCAAATCAATACACTGTAACCAGAAACGTGGGAATTAGATGACAAGCAGGCAAGAACAGCAGAAGCTTATTTGCAGAACCTTGCGGAAAATGTGGAGAAAAGTACGATTTGTGGCTGAACTCCCTGAAGTGGAAAAAAAATGTGCCCCCAGCAAACTAAAGCTAGTATCGAGAAATGCTTTTATGGAGTTAAAACGAGATAACGCGAACTCCCCTGTAAAAGCTTTTCTCATTGATTTAAACAACAAAATAGCCACACACAGCCCTTCCCCTGAGTGCTAAGCTTTCCTGCGTGCTTTAATATATTAACATTTGAGCCCTCTCAGCAACCCTAGGGATTGCAGTGCTAACATCATCCCATTTTTCAGATGAGGAAACAGAGGCAAAGATACATAAAGGAAGTTACCCTGTAGGTACAGCTGGTAGTGGCACCGGCTGTTGGGATTTGAAGACAGGTGGGGTGGCTCCCGAGTTCATACTCTTAGTACCGCTACTGGCTGCCTCTCTGAGACTGTATTTGTTATAGTTTAAAATTCCCTCTTTTGAATTCAGCCACTTTTTTAAAAAATTAACTTTTAATTTAGAAGAGTTTCAGATTTACAGAAAAATTGTGAAGGTGATACAGAGAGTTCCCATGTACAGCACGCCCAGTCCCTCCAATAGTTAACAGCTTCCACTAGGGTGGTACATATGTCATAATTAATGAACTGATAGGGGCACATTATTGAGAGCTAAAGTCCATACTTGATTCAGATTTCCCGAGTTTTTACCTAATGTCCTTTGTCCCATCCTGTCGTCCCACCCAGGATCCTACTTTACATTTAGGATCCTGATCTTTAGGCCTCTCTTGGCTGTGACAGTTTCTCAGAGCTTTCTTGTGCTTGATGACCTTGACAGTTTTGAGGAAAACTGGTTGAGTATTTTGTAGAATTTCCATCCATGGGGGTCTTTCTGATATTTTTCTGCCGATTAGACTAGGGATATGGGTTTTGGGGAGGGAAAAGTGTCAATCTCTTCACATCATATTAGGGCCACCTGCTATTGAAATGACTTGTCACTGTCAATGTTGCCCTTGATCATCTGGCTGAGGTGACGTTTGTCAGGGGTCTCCACCATAAAGCTGCTTCTTTTGTTCCCAGCAAAAATTTTAGTTGCATTTCTTCACTGATTTAAACATTCATCCTAGGTTCAAATCCTGGCTCTACCGATTCCCAGGCCATGTCAGTTTGGGCAAGTTACTCCAACTCCCTGTGCCTCAGTTTTCTCATCTATGAAATGGAGACAATAGTAGTATCTTATCAATGGGGCTACTTTTTAGGAGTACATGACCTAATGTTTAAATTACTCAAAATAGTGAAAACAGAAAGAACTTATTTTTATTATCTCATTAATCTGACAATTCTGTGAAATGGGTAGTGTTATTTACCTTGGAAATATTAATGAAGCAAACTTCTAAGAGGGAGGGAGTGATTAGACTTAAGTGCCACCTTCCCAGGAAGCCTTCCTTGATTTTCTTTCTCCCATATGCCCCCCTTTCCTTTTCTTCCTTTCAGTTTGTGTGACATATTTTTGCATGTGCGATTATTTGACTCATAGCTATCTTTCCCATTAGGACAAAAATTCCACCTAAGAAAGATCGTTGTTTCTTGCCCCACTGTTTTCTGTGTTTAGCACAAGGCTAGGCATCTAACAGCCTCTCAATAAATGCCTGTGGAATGAATGACTCTTTGTTAAACATGTCTACAAATGGACTCAGTTGCATTTCTTTGCAAGCAGGCACTTAGGAGGGGCAAGTGAAAAATGTCTGTTGTATCCTATCTGGCACATTCTATCTTGGAGCTGAGATTTCTGGTGTTTGGAATGGGGAACTGAGGCACCTAATCATGGCCTACCAGGCTCTTAGAGGATGAGGCGAGAGCTCTCAGGTTGTGAGGCAGTTGTTACAGCAGCAGCTTCAGCTCCTGCTGGAGGTCTCCATCCACACCTGCCCCGTGCTCCTTGGCTGACCCACAGATGCGTATTGGACCTGTCAGCCTTGGAGAAGGCTGAGATAGTCATCACTCTCTGGAACTTATACACCTGGGCAGCATCTCTCCATGAGCCAGCCTCTGGCTGGGACGTTTGCCTGACTCCCTTGGTGCGAGGTGCATGAGAATGTCAACAGTATCATCAAAGATTCTGCTAGTTGGACAATCTGCCTTAATTTATGTTATCTTGGGACCTTAGGGGCCATGTCTGCAAGAAGGGAAGAAGGGTCTTGGAGCCACAGCATTGTTTCTGTGGATTAATTAATAGACACACTGTGCATAGACTATATAAAGCTCCTTTGGATTCATACAGCCCCATGGCATGACTCTGGGTTCCACCGCTTACTAGCTATGTGAGTTTGGGCAGGTGACTTAACCTCTCTGTAGCCTCAGTTCCCCAAAACATAAAGTTAGGACAATAATCCTTGCCATGTAGGGTTTCTGGGGATTAAATTAAATGTTGATCTTGGCACCTTTCCTGACTATACAGAAGTGCTCAAAAGTGGCATTGATCTAATTGTGGTATCCAAGAAGTGCTCTGGCAGAGATGGGTGCAGAACTCTGTATTAGGAGGGGGTGCAGGAATGACTTCACAGATGATGGAGCATCCAGGATCTGCCTGACAACAGCAACAAAATAATAGCAGCTGTCATGTATGCTCCGTGCTAGCTTCAGTGCTCAACGCTTTATCTAAAATTTTAGCTCAGTCCAACCTCACGACAGTCCTGAAAAGCATATCCTGTTTCCATCATCCTCATTTTACAAATGGAGACTGTGACGCTCAGAGAGGTTAAGTGACTTTCCCAAGGTTACCCAGCTAATGGGTGAAGCCAGGGTTCAGTGCCCAGTTCTGCTCAACTCTAAGCTATTCTCCTACCACTGAATCACCCAGCTTCTCTTGACAGTTGTGTTTGAGTTTTCCAGGAGAAGTAGAAAGAAAAGGGGTTGGTACAACTTGTCTCTATTTATCTTATTGCATATTTATGACTTCTGGTTTGGCCTTTTGATTAATAGTTCCAAGAAGATTGGACTCATCTTCTTATCCATCATTGTTTCCAGCCTGGTAGCAGCACATAGTAGGAGTTCCATAAGTATAGGTTGAACGACGGCAGGATCTGATGGGCTCAACATTCTCGCCGATTCAGGTTACACATCATGGCATGAGTAGATGGCCATGTTTGGTTGACCAAATTCCTTCACTGCCTTTCCTATCTTGTAAAGGAAGCGAGCTGTGTCGCTGGGCAATTTTGTAATTGGCCACATGGGATGTTTCTCTACAGCCAGCAAAAACATCCCAGCCCAAATGATAAGGGAATCTTAGCACCAAGTACCTTCTCTCCTTCCACCCATCACCTTTCCCGGTGTCTGGCATCTCTGAATTCTCTTTACAGGCCTGAGATTCGTTTCTGATGACGCTTAGATTACAGGAGGAGAGGTGAGGGAATCACGTACATGGAGACAAGCAGGGACTTGGTACTGAGCTTTTTGGCTGAGGTGTTTTCCTTGCAGTTGGTATTACAAATAAAGCGCTGACCCTCCGTGTCAAGCAATCATGCATGGGGGCAGGAGGCAGGAGGAGGTGCCACTGTGGGGCCAGCTCACCGTGTGTGTGTGTGTGTGTGTGTGTGTGTGTGTGTGTACAGATGGTGCCAATAAGCTGTCAAATGAAATTAAGGTTCAAAACATACAGCTTTCAATTTGATTTCACAGGGAAATCAAATCTTTTCCTGCTCGGAGGGAACGTGATCGATTCGATTTTGACAGGTCTTGTACGCTACGCAGTAAAAGTTTCCACTCTGTGCTTGATTAATAAAAGTTCACCATAATTTACAACTTAAATAGAACCACATCTGGGATTGAATTGATGCTTCTAACTTCCTCACCTATTCTATCCCCCTTTTGTCCTCTCCCCTCTCCAACCCTCATCTCCTTTTTGCTCTTCACCTTCATCTTCCTCTCCCCTTTCCCTTTTTCTCTTTCTTATCACCTTTTTAACATTCCCCCTTTCATTTTCTTTCCTTCATACTTAAAAAAAAAGTATGGAGCCCCTCCTATGTGTGAGGCATGATGCTGTGTGCTTTTCAAGCATTGTCTTATTTCACTCCTACGGCATCCTTATGAAGGAGGTGGAAGTTTGCCTTTTTACAGAAGAGAAAACGTAATTCATAGTGGCGAAGAGGTTGCCTCTGCTTGTGCAGCTAGTAAGTGACAGAGTTGGGGGTTCAAAACCGGACCTCTCTGATTTCACAACATCCGTGATCCTCCACTCTGGCTGGACATTAGAATTACCTGGGGGGCTGTGGAACTGTCAGTGCTGGGGCCCCACCCCTAGGGATGCTTGATTAGTCTGGGAGGCGGGACTGGGCCTGGGGAGCTGCCCAGTAGCCCGCCTTCCTTTTGTCCCTGCTTTTCTCATCACATAAGCAGGTGCATTTGTCGAGGTACGCGGCAAAAGAGCACTTGAGATAGCTGGGTTCCTTCGCCCGTGCCCCTTAGAGCAAAGGACTTGCCTCTGTGGGCGTTGGGGGCACAGGAGAGCACAGGTGTGTCTTTGCCTTGCGATGCAGGTGGGCAAGTGGGAGAACCAGACGCTGAGTCTGCGGCACGCTGTGTGGCCCAGGTACAAGTCCTTCTCCGACTGCGAGCCCGACGACAACCATCTGAGCATTGTCACCCTGGAGGAAGCGCCCTTTGTCATTGTGGAAGACATCGACCCCCTGACCGAGACGTGTGTGAGAAACACCGTGCCCTGCCGGAAGTTCGTCAAGGTCAAGTGAGTGTCGGGGGTGCTGTCATTAGCGTGTCCCCATCCCTTTCAGTAACATGTCATTGACAATAATGTCCATACTGTAACAATAAAATGCAATCTCGAACACACCATGTATAATATACTATAGTATGTATATACTCTATATTATGCAATGTAATATAATAGACTACAATATACCATACTATAATTTTGTTACAGCAGCTATAAGATAATAATAGATCTTAAGAGACTTAAGTAAATTCCTGGAATTGAGCCAGGTGGTTTGCATTCATTTAATTCCAACAGCAATGACATGATGTCGGTGGTTTCTGCCCATTTAAAATATGTTGAAACTGAGTTATGGGAAGATTAAGAAACACGTTCAGAGTCACCCAGCTTGAGAGTGGGAGACACGGGGCTCAAACACTGGTCTGTCGGCTCCAAAGTTGGTCAGCATAACCACTCTGCCAAATCAACCTTCCCCTTCAGTCTTTCCTTAAATAATTTCTTTTCCATTGTTCCAGCTGCTCCCCTCCAACTCTGCCGCCTTCCTCTTCCTCCCATCCCTGACCGTTCCTAAATCCAAACTTTTCAAAAACTCAAAAATTTCTCTCTGTTTGGGGATTGGCATACAGCTTGCATCTGACTTTCTGGTGTGTATGAGGTGAGCCTGATCTCCTGACAGTTTCCGAGCTCACTGACAGGCAGCGCGTCGAGATCATTTCCTCTTTCATTACGATTGATGAAAGAGCTGACCTTTTCTATGAGAGTCTCCGGCGAAGGGCTCTCCTTAGTCCTTCTGGGAAGCCTGAAGCCCTGTGGCCGGTCCAAGCCCCCATTCACAGTTGTTCCTGATGTAAACACAAATGAAAATGCCATCCTCGTAGGGTTTACACAAAAGGAAAAGGCCCACTGTTGGAGGGAAATCTACATAGTCTACCTTTTTTGGGGGGTGGAAAGAGTATTTTCTGATCTCCTCCTTTCACCTTCTCAATTCCTCTAAGTCTTAACCACTGCTTGCCAAGGTGGGTTAGTTTTCCTCACCTCCACTGTAGCCTGGATATGGCCCTATCTTTATCTTTACTACCTGCTTTTATGGTTTGCAGTTTGGGGAACCTCCACCATAGCCTGGGTATGTCCCTACCCTTACCCTTTCTACCTGTTGTTATAGTTTGCAGTTTGTCTGTCTTTCCCCACAGATTATGAGCTGCCTAAATATATGGAATGTGGCTTATTAATCTTTACATCCCCATTGACAAGCTCAGGGCATGTACACAATGTTTGTTGAATGACTAGATGAGTGAATGGATACTTTACTCCCACATTCCAAATTCTAACCTTAGTCATTATTATATAAGAGGAACATTTCCAAAACTCAGTGCTTAGGATAAAGATATTTTTTTAAAAAAATGATGCTACATATACGATGCAGGAATGTTTTGGGTTTGGATAAATTTTCATCAACAAGGTCATTAACATCAATCTCTTGGAGTTGAATTCTGAGTTGCTCATTCATTCAATATGTAAGTATGCAGTATGTACATATGTGTTTGCCCCAGTGCTGGGCATGGGGGATACAGCAGTGAACAAGGCAGACAAGGACCTTGCCTTCAAGGAGTGTACACAGTTAAAAAACCAAGTAAACCAATGAAGGAGCAGGGCAGTTCTATGCTGTGATACACCTTGTGAAGAAAAGAAATAAGGTGATGTCATAAGAGAGTGACTTGGGGTCTGGGGCTACTTCAGTTGACACAGGAAAGACTTAAGGTGAGATATAAAGGATGCAGAGGAGCCAGGTATATGGAGAACTGGGAGAAGAGCCTTCTCAGTAGTAGGAATAGCAGGTGCAATGGCCCTGAGGCAGGAAAGAGCCTGTGAGCTTGGGAAACAGAAGGAAGACTTGTGCAGCGCTGGAGAACAGTGAGTGCAGACGAGGATGGAAGGAATAATGGGGAAAGTTGCCAAAGGAGGTTCTGATTTAGGGGTGTCCTTAGAGCAGAACTTGGTAAGATGAAGAAAGTTGGGTGATGTACACCAAGAAAAGACTATAACCTTAGTATACCTTCTTTTTTTTTAAATGCAATTTTATTGAGATATGTTCATATACTATATAATCATCTAAAGTGTGCAATCAGTTGTTCACAGTATCATCACATAGTTGTGCACTCATCACCCCAATCAGTTTTTTGAACATTTTCATTACTCCAAAAAATAAGAATAAGAATAAAAGTAAAAAAGAACCCCCAAAACATCTCATACTCCTTTTCCCATTATCCATTTACTTTTTGTCCCCCTTTTTTCTACTTAGTTGTCCATACACTGGATAAAGGGGGTGTGAGCCACAAGGTTTTCACAGTCACACAGTGAGTGAATGTATATTTTTACTCCCACGTTCCAAATTCCAACCTCAGTCATTATTGTTAAAGAGGCAGCATTCCCAAAACCCAGTGCTTAGGATAAAGATATTTTTTTAAAAAAAATGATGCTACATCGTTATAGTATACGTTCTTTAAGATAAAAATATCCTCTATTTTTTAAAAGGGCCAATCAAGCAGGGCCTCTTGTACTTAACAAGCAATAATAGGAGTTTAAAATCTTTAAAATTAGAATCCTTGGAGCTGAAAACAAACATATCTCTAAGTCCTGAGTCACATTTGTATGAAGAAAATGAACCAAAAAAAAAAAAAAATCACTTTCTTTAAAAGAATTGAGTTTTCTGCTGAAGAATATGAACAGCTTAACTCATTTTTGCTTCCTGTGGAGAGAGAGGGTAGTTTCCAGCTTCCCTTTTTCCTCTTGGGAACAGGAGGAGTTACTAGGTGCCAGGACAATAATCAGAATCTTTGACTTACATGAGAGCAGTAGAAAATGGCTAGGCCCCCCTAATCCGCGCTTTATCACAGATGGGATCAATTGCATCTTCGAGGCAGCCTGATTGCTTCTGAAAAGGATTTCTAGTCAACATGATTGAGTTTGATTCCATGGTTGGGAAATGGGGGAGCGTTGAGGGCTCACACCAGTCTTCTGGAAAAGCTGAGAAATAGGGCTTTTCTTCTCTCCTGTTAGTTGGGTGTTAAGGCCTGAAGAAAAAATTCAGGAAAAATTGTCTGGGAAAATTGATATTTTGGGAGAAATGGCCATATCATCAATGACTACCCAAGGCTGTTGAATCCTTGTTGGAAAGAGAGGAAATTTATTGCTAAGCACTTATGTGGCAGGTACTTGAGACACTTTATTTCATTCATTCTTCCCAACTCTCCCACCAGGTAAGTTTCAATTCTCAGTTTATGAACGGGAAAATGGAGGCTCTGTGAGTGGGGAGACCTGTCTGAGGTCCCACAGTCGGATAAGAGCAGACGCGTGATCTGAACACAGTCGGCTGGACTTGCCTGGCCCGGCTCTTACCTGCCGCCACAGTGGGAGACCATAGAACCAGTAAACTGGAGGATTATTCTCTTCTCCCATATTTGTTTTCGTGAGTCTCCCTTGCTTTTGGGTGATGGTGGGAGCTGAGAGAGACTGTATGGTAAATGTCAGTGTAGTTAAATCATCATGCTCACCCACATCTGCACCCCCACCACACCGCCAGGCCTGTGATTGGGGCTGACAGACGTTTCCAGTTACAGGCAAGTCCATCTTTCTGTAATGCCCACAATAGTCACAGCTATTGCATTTCCCGCATGTGTTCTTTGTCTTTGGGTCCCCAGGCCTGGTTCCATGGCCTGCAGAGAATAGGTGCTCAGTGGGTGCTTATTGGGTGAAAATGCATGAATGGTCACCTGTGTCCAGGTGGGACAGAGGGGTAATAACCCACAAGCCCACTGAAGTTCCCAGTGAAGCCAAAGGATACCCTTCTATGCTTATGACCCTGGATCTTAAACCTGGGGCATTTGTATCTCTGTCTCACCTCTTCCAGGACTCTTTACCAGGTGCAGGAAGAGGCTGTGATAGAAGAAAGGAGGGAGGGAACTGAGAGAGGGAGACACAAATAGTTAGCGGTGGGGGAGAGGCACGAAAACATGGCTATGGTGGTCAGGGAGAAAAAGACAGGCTTTAATTTTGACACATTTTTTCAAAGAGCCACAGACAGCAGGAAGGAAATCACACCAGGACATGCCATTAATTGAATGTCCTCAGGACACATTTCTATCACGTGCAACTCCAGTCGGAGGCCCTCCATCCTGGGAAATTGGTGGCACTGGGGCGGGCACCTGCCTCCTGGGCCACCAGGGCTCTGAGTCCACATGTCACCATGTGCAAGTGTGTACAGCTGGGGCCTCCCATGTCCCCCCAGGCTGGGGCGCTGGGTCAGAGCAGGTCATCTGGCTTCTAGGGTGGAGGGAGAAGCCTCTCTGGTGGTCTTGGTGAGCAGCATCTGGATGTTTGAGCAGAGGTCAGGGTCATGGTGAAGACAGACGGGAATCCAGGATTGGTGATTTGTGATCCTGAGATTTAAAAAAAAAAAATTTTGAAAAAAAATATGGTGTTGTTTTGCAACCCACTTTAATTACTCGAAATTATGTCAAATCTGTCCATATCCATGGATATAGATATAGATACACATCAATGGTACTAGATATGTGTGTATTCAATTATATATGTAGTAAATACTCATTGTAGATAATTTGGAGCAAAACCTAAAAATGTAAAACAGAAATAATTAGTGCTCAGTACTCACAAGTAGACACGCTTCATATTTCATTGTTTTTCCATCCGGTTATTACATAAGCTCGTCTGTTACTATATAGCTCTGAGAATTCTGGCTGTACTGCCACGTAACCTACTTTTTTCATACAGCATAGAATATTAAGTATTTCCCTAATACTACGTTGGATTTCCATAAACATCATTTTAGTGCTTAGATAACAGTCTAATGTGCAGAAGTTGTCAACAGTAGACTAGTCACACAGAACACATATTTGATGACATGCGTGATCCAGAGACAGAGCTGAGCTAATGCAGTGGCCCTGGGAAAGGCACAATTGGGCTTGTTGTCAGGGGAGTCTTAATCGTCCTGGATGTGTTGTCTAAATCCTTTATGCTATTGCATTGAGACCAGTGTTTCCTTCCTTTTTCAAAGGTACCGCTGATATTTGTGGGTGTCCTCTGAGTAGAACCTGGTCAGGTGAAGAAAGCAGGTGGCTGGCACAAGGCAAAGCTAGTCTAACCTTGGTAGGGCACCACCGTAAGGTAGCAACCCTCTGTGTTTTAATAGGGGTTTCTCCTGTTCAAGGACGTGGCTCTTTTACCTTGTACACCTTGTGCTTTGCAGGTAGGTAGAGCAAATGTTAGGAACGAGACCTCATTTCACAGATGGCAGCAACAGGAGAAGTTAAGTCCGTGACTCACATGCGTCTCTTAATTCTTAGCTGAAGGCTTTTGTAGGGATCATCACTTATCATTGGCTCCAGGCCTCTGTCTGTAATGATTGGATGAAGTACACCTGCCTCTCTTCCATTTTCAAATAGGTTTTGATAATTCAGTTTAAAGACGATGAAACTCTGGTCTAAAGAAGTTGTGTGTGTTAGAAGAGGATGTAATTCTCATCTGTATAATAGGGACAACAATACTACAAACTTCAAAGAGATGTCATGGAGAATAAGCCCACAATTAGTACAAAGCATCTAGCATAATGCATAACAAATAGCAATAAACAGTAGCTGTTGTCATGATCACTGCTGTAATTAAGAGTATTTTCTACTTTTACTGTCCTTAGAAAAGCCACTTCCTCTTTTTGAGCCTCAGTTTCCCATCTGCAGAACAGTAGAATAATGTAGCTAATGACTGTGCACAAACCTTCCAGTACTAACATTCTGTGGTCCTGGGATTTTCTTTACAGCAATTCAACCAATGAGGGGATGAATGTTAAAAAATGCTGCAAAGGGTTCTGCATCGATATCCTAAAGAAGCTTTCCAGAACTGTGAAGTTCACCTATGACCTCTACCTGGTAACCAATGGGAAGCATGGCAAAAAAGTTAACAATGTGTGGAATGGAATGATTGGTGAAGTAAGTTACCTTTCCATCCCATGGGCCCACGTTCAGACTTGGGGTCTACAGTTCCAGGGATGGTGGGAAGTGTGAGTTAAGACGCTGTTCTCTTCTGCCTTTCACGCAACAGGTGGTTTATCAGCGGGCAGTGATGGCGGTCGGCTCACTCACCATCAATGAGGAGCGGTCTGAAGTGGTGGACTTCTCTGTGCCCTTCGTGGAGACGGGGATCAGTGTCATGGTGTCCAGAAGCAATGGCACCGTCTCACCTTCTGCTTTCCTGGGTATGTGGATTTCATAGTCACATTTGCCTCCCTACGAGGAATCATAGGTTTTCTGCCTTGTTTGCCCAGAGAAGGGGAACAGACAGACTCTTATTCATTTTTTTTTAACTTTATTTATCAAAAAATTTTAAAAAAATTCAAACAAAACAAAACAAAGGAATAAGAAAAACAAATATCCTAAAATAACTACATTGCTTCCAATATGTGCCTACCATACTCCAAGAAAATTAATGAACTGTAGTCATTCCTGAGCATTCCTATATCATTAAGATTATCCTCAATATCTTATCTGTTCTTATTAGATTATCGTTCCCCCTTGACTAGTTGCTGTCTATCTCTAAGTCCCCTATATTCTACAATATAAAACACTTTGTTTACATTTTTTACAGAGTTCACATTAGTGGCGTCAAAACAATATCTCTCCTTTTATATCTGACTTATTTCACTCAACATTTCAGCTTCATTTGACAACATTTATTTGTATTCCAGAGCAGGTTGCATTTGAATGATCCCAATTCAGGTTTTCCCCAGTCCACATCTTTCATTCATCTTTATCTTGGGAATATCTGCTGCAAATACTGTCATAGTCAGACACTGCTCTTGATTGCCTAGAATACAGATTAGTAGATATGTTGCTTAGAGCCTGGAAAACATTTTAAAAATAAACCTGTCTGCCCACAGTTAATTTAAATCAGCCAGTAAACCTTTATTCAATATCGAAATACCTAACCTTTACTCAGCGCTAGGATGACAGTCATTTATTTACTGGATGTAAGAGTGAAAATGATGATGGCTGCAAATGATTTATGCCAGTATGCTCTGATACACAACAGAGAAGTGGGCTGAAGGGTAGGCGTTGGTTTAAAATTAATTGAATCATATTTTAAATGTGACTATCCTTTAAGCTGAATGGTTTACAAAAGGAAGAAATTTTTTTACTCTCCTTTTAACCACTTCATAAATTTATGTTTTTACATAAAAGGTTTTCTTTTAAGCAAGGTAGATCTATATTTTCTATTATTTGGTTTTCTGTAGCACTGTCACTATATACTACATTAGGTAGCCTGGCTTGAGTACTCAAGACTTCATGGAAAATAGTCACGCACTATTTTTCTTTAAAGGAGAGTGTTGTGTTGAGTGTTTGGTTACCATTAATACTTTTTGATAGTGGTTATCTTGAAGGTCATGGAATTAGGAATTTTACCTCCCTCCCGAGTGAGTGTGCCTCATATTTGGGACAGTTAAGACGTATCTTGCGCCCTAGAGGAAGACTGCATGAGAGAAGGAAAGCAGTTAGATTAAGGTCAACTGAATTTCTTACGTTTTTCCAGAGGCAAAAATTTTATCTATTTGAGAAAATTACAGACTAGAACTAACGTGGGGCCACCAGTGCCAAGCCCCTACTCTTATTTCTCCACCATCTTCCTTTATATGCAATGTTAGCATCCAGTGAAACTTTTTGTTCTTCATTATCTTGAGTAAAATCATGACTAACAGGATTTTGGATACTGCCTTAGTCACAGAGACATATGGATTTACTATTTTCATCTTTGATAATCCATTTAAGCTGTTGAAATCCTCACTGGATTTGACTTTGTACTCATTGCTTCAATTTTTGTAATCTTTATTGAGGTAAGGTAGACCTTGACAAATGAACTCTTCATTATGTCTTTTTCATCACTTTGTCTGATACGGAGAAAGATACCCATGTCTTCGTAAGAGCCTTGGTATACCATGAAAAATGCAACCAACTTATACTGACAACAGGTTCACAATCTTGGTTATTGATAGATGGATTCTCACCCTTTAGTCACTCCTTGTCATTTTTCCCCCAGTCTGTATCAGATCATTTTGCAGGGAACCTTGGCCTCGGAGGTTAAGAAGAGGTTGGAGGAAGTGAGTTCATGGAAAAAAATGAGAAGAGATTTGTTTTCTTCAAAAGTATTCCACATAACTTCTTAGTGACTAGAGAAAACTTTGTTTCCAGTTCAATTGGAGAGACAAAAAATATCAGTTGGCTTGTCTCTTAAAAATGGGTCACTGATATTGAATCTGGCCTCAACCCAGTTTCCCTTTATTTGTAGCTTAACTGCCTCAGTAGAACATTTCCATAGAAGTCAAGTATTTTGCTAAATTTAGCCAAACATCCTTTCCCCCTACTCTTCCTGCTGTATCTTTAAAAATGAAATAAAATAAAATAAAATAAAATAAAATAAAATAAAATAAAATAAAATAAAATAAATTATAGCCAGGGTAAACAATTAAGATAGCTGCTTTTACACAGTAGTTGGCTTAATATTTTTCCTAGTCCCTAAATTACTTCCCTGTTCAATTGACTGTGCACCCCCTTACTTACGGTCATTATCTGTAGATTTTGAAAGTCATAATGAACCATGCTAAGCTACATTTTCTCATTCGTTGGCTCAGTCATCTGGAAGAGCCAAAACATTCACAGTCTGATTGCACTGCTCTTCATTATTTCCTATTCTCTCTCCTCCACAAACTCCATTTACTCACATCAGAATCACTTTCAGGTAATCCTCTGAGCCTTTGTGTAAAAATTTAACCAGTTATTCTTCGAGGACAGAGATGTCTCTTGCAATATTTTCATTCAGTTAATTCTAAAGACTTTCCCAGCAGGTTGGATGCCTTGTTCTAAGAAGTGACCTGGAGTCTCCTAGATTGAAGTTTCTTCGTGGATGGATATTCAATCTGCTTTAAGCCATTAGAGGTTATAGTCCAGAGCTATTTAAATATATTTCTGGATCATACCTTACACACTCTAGATAGTTCTTTTTCATTTTTCCAATACTTTTCTACACTGTGCGGTGTGTGTGTGTGTGTGTGTGTGTGTGTGTGTGTGTGGTGTCTGAGATTAACAAACATTGAGGTCACTTGTAAGGCCCTAAATTACTAAAATCAGAATACCGCAGCAGAATCGTTTCATCTCTGTGCAGTTCTAACAGGTAAAGTGAGAACATCACTCCAAGTGAGAGAACGTCTGGGATCAGTTGCCTAATCAGCTTCCTCCTAATTTTCTGACAGTGTGTTAGTGATTAGGATGTATCAACTGCCAAATGAAGCCCACTGCAGTTTTACAGATTCTGACATGCGAAGAGAAGAATTCAGTAAGAATTTCTCCTAGTAGTTTCAAAAGCAGTATTATTATCACAACCTGCCGTGAAAAGGAGGTTATCAGAATAATAAATGTGCATCTTTTACATTGGGGTGCCCTTTTCAGGACCCTGGACAGCGCACACCAGCACCAATTCTGGCTTTAATCTTTGGGCCAAACACCTCTCTTCCATCTAATTTATTATGTGTACTCCCAGTGTGTTAGGCACACTGCTGAGTGCTTCACATGTGTAAGCTCATACACTCATCGCAATTATCCTCCTCTGGTAAGATGCACCATACCATTAATATATCCAACTTAGAGAATGACTTTAATGTGTCTATTCTTGAATATTAAGTAATTTTTAATCTCCCAATTATTTATGTATTTCTCTTCCTTTTTTTGGAACATCTTGTTGCCAAATTGCTATGATTTCAGGGACATAATTTTGTTTCTTACTCAAGCTAAATTTAACTAAGATAAATTTCAGTTGCAGTCTCATTGATTTCTTGAAGCTCATCTTGTGTGATTTAATTCAAGGAAGTTGCATTGCTATGCATTGCATGTTAACATAGTTTGCACTATCAAAACAATGCCCATTGCAAAACACTTCTTCCAATTTTCAAATTATCTGATATAGTTAAACCTTCAAACGTATCATTTCCTTTTAGACATTAAGCTCATTAAACTGGAATTTGCGATGACCTCTAAGTGCGTAGGGAGCCACAGACCTTAATAAGAAGATGGCCTGCTCTCAGCGTAGTTCGTTATGATTATTGCTAACTTCATCAGAAAAACAGTTTAAAAATTAAAATATCTGTGATTCAAGGGGTATTACTGAGCTTTTTATATTTTACCGACAAAAAATGTTTGCTTATGTTGAAAACATTTTAAGTTCATTGGTGTCCAAGGGCAGTTTCTTCCCAAAGATGTATGAATTTGCTTTTAAATATTTAATCTCTGTTGATTTTCCAGCAAATCTGTGTAATAAATGGATACAATGGCTTCATTCAGCTATTTTTCTTATCCTCAACCACAATGAAGAGAAATGTTAATTATTTTACGTAATATTTTACCTTTTTTAGAGTTCTAAGATTTAGAACCTGCCCTTCGGAGGCATCTATCTGCTGCCTAAGTTAAATGAGAAAGAACTGAGGAGAAGTATTTTTAGCAGAAATAACCATCTACCCATCTGCTCCTTCACTGTCTCGTTCTTTAAGTGATGCTTTTTCATTGAATTATGATGTGAATTAATATCCTCAAATGACTTTTCCAATTGCATTTAAGCCTGTGACCAACATCAACAAGATTTATGAAATAGTAGGGATCTCATCTGTCTGGAGAAGAAGGTGAAATGGAGAGCATAGTAGTGCTGGTAGCAGACTAAGACCTGCCAATATTCATGCCCACCCCAAGATTTTATGATCTTTATTTTCCTAACAAGTAATAATTCTCCCAGTTTCCTGCACATCACACTCCTCACCCCCATATGCAATAAAAGTAAAAATAAAAACCCTGCTCATTTGCAGGTATCTTTTGGTCAACTATTTGGGTCTAATCTTGCTCCTCCCTACCATTGGCCCCTGTAAATTTCTATAATTATATAAGAACCTATGGCCTTTTTATCTACATTCTTTCTATGTTGTTTTTATTATCCCTGGCCTGATTTGTGAAATTCCATATGTTCTTCTCTCTTTTTATCATGTCATATACGGCCTCATCGAATACCTAAAATATTTTGTAGAATAAACAATGTTTGGAATGTACAAATGCACAATGACTAGCTTCTTTTCAATGATCAGAGTCACATTAGAGAAAGGTTCTTGGTGAGCCTGCAAACAGACATCTGGGTTTTGCATTGTACTGGTTGGGGTGAGGAGCCCACTGACCATGTTTCGTCCTTCTGGCCTGTTTTTCTGCAGAACCATTCAGCGCCTCTGTCTGGGTGATGATGTTTGTGATGCTGCTCATTGTCTCCGCCATAGCTGTGTTTGTCTTTGAATACTTCAGTCCTGTTGGATACAACAGAAATTTAGCCAAAGGGAAAGGTGAGGAATTCTGAATTCATAGGCTTGATTCAGAGTTGATGCTATTTCATTTACTTTCACTGAAGATTTCAGTTTTGGAACACAAATCCTGTATCACCTTGGTACCTCATCATCTGAATGATGCTGGGTCATTGGTATTACTTGTACTGCCAGGCAAGTGTGTGATATTCACCTCCACTGGAGAAAGGATAAGACAAAATGAAAAATGAAGCATTTTAATCTAGTTATAATGTGGAGTCAATAGTTGGTAGGTGAAAACTACAGACAGTCAATTTGTTGGGAAAGCAAATTCAAATCTGCTTTTAAAAGGTGTGTCAAACTATTTCTGGTTAGTCTCAACTGTTTTATAGAATCTAGTTTAAGAACATTCTTATGCATAAACACATCACACCATTTTGAATGGATTTTCCTCAATATGTTCTAAGTGGTTGGTATCAGAAGGGTGCCAGGACCAAATCTCTTTCCTGCAAAATGGCAATAGGAGATCTTCATGGTACAGTCTTTCAACAGCAAGGCACATTAATTTGCCACATGTTCTTTTCACTTGGAGGAATCAATACTGGAAATCCCCCCACTTCTTTGTAACCATTGAAGAGAGTGGTAATTGGTACACATAAGCCATCTCCAATCAGCCAAACACTTTAGTACATTTTCACTAAATACCAGAAATCATCAAGTTCTGTCCAAATGGAAGATTATCAGCCTTCACTAAAAGGGTGATGCTACTAACCATCAAGGGGTTTCCCGAGAGAGTGGGATTGGAGACAGTTCCCTGTGAGCAAGTATACCGCAGTAGAGTAGATCTTGATATTTGCAGAAACAGAGTTAGTGCTGCTTGTGAATTCATTCATTTATATCATAATATTTATTGTGTGTGCCATGTGCCAGACACTGTGCTGGCCCTGGGATAGTGTGGTGAAGCAGATATAGAGACTTCCTGATTGTCGGGGAGTATACAGTTCAGTTGTGGATGTGGTCAGCATATAAACACAAATTAATAATGACATATTGCAATTAATCCCCAGAAGAAGAAACAAACAGGGAGAGCTACTTTAGACAGGATGGTCTGACACGGAAGGACTTTCCAGGGAGATAACATTTGAGAAGCATTCGGTCATGTGAAAAGCAGAGAAAAGCCCTCCTTGCAGAGGGAGCAGCCAGTGCAGAGGCCCTGAGGTCGAATTGAGCCTGAGTCCTAGTGAGTGAGGTGGACAGCAGGATGGGATGAAGTCACAGGTGGACGCAGTCGACCATGATCAGCATTTCAGAATTTCTTCCAAATATAACAAAAAGGAAGACAGATGTCGTAACAGGCACCATTTGAAAGACCACTGAGGCTGCTCTGTCAAGATCATGGGAGGGGGCAGCCATGGTGGAAGCAGGGACACCAGGTAGGAGGGTGTCCCAGTTCTCCGAGAGAAAGACTTCCAGTGGTTTGGACTTGGGTGGGGGCAGTGGAGATGGAGATAAGTGGAAAAATTTGGGATGTATCTTCGAGGGCAAAAATGGTGCAAAGGTCATCCCGTGCAATAACTTCTCTTTTGCGTGAAGCAGGCATCAGAAGGCTATGCAAAGAAAGAAATCTCTCATACAGGCTCCCCAGCCCTCCCGTGACATCGAGGCTTTCCATTTGCTGCTGGCCTGAATGTAGCAACTCTCAGGAAATGACAGCTACTTGTTCCTTTTTGCAAAATGGCTTTCAGTCTCATTTCACTGCACTTTATGAGGGAAATTACATGGCCTTGTAATAGCATTCATGAACCTGGAATTCCAAAAGTCTTAGACAGATTCTTTGCAACTGCCTATTTCTGATTCCCAAACAGCTGTCACTTCTGAACAACCTGCATCCCTAATAAAATTAAGTAGTTCATGAAATTTAACTGGATTGACTCTAATTACTTTTTCCTGAGAGTGTCCAGCTTCTTGGGAATAAGCTCAGAATTTCATAAAACTTGGCAAAGAGAAGCAGCAGAGTTTGAGATTAAGAATAATACAATTAATTGCTTTCTCTTTACTGTGTTATTACAGATATAGATATTATAAATATTTCTGAGGCCTGAGCTTGGTATCTGATATGCAAAGAGCTTCTTTTCCTAGGCTCCCTGCCCAGAACTTCGTAACATACATCCATCTGAATTTATTTCTACCACATTACTGCACTCTGCTTGTATCACTGGTTGATGTCTAAGTAGATCATTTTTTCAGATCTTCATTTACTTAAATGATATAAAAATTAACCTTCTGTTAAAGAAGGACCTTTTACCCATGAAATAAGAGCATAAATTGATTTTTTTTTCTGTGCAAAACAAAGGCTTGAAAGCTCTAAAATGTGCTTTTTACAGCCTGCATATTCCCCATCCCAATAAAATTTGGTATCTTGTTTTGCCACTTTGGTTAAGTCTGTTAGAAGGAGCATTTCAGAATCTTAAAAGGGACGCTTAGCTGTTGCAAGGGTACTTGTAGGAGAAAAAACGCCATGATATCTGAGTTCATTCTCCATGACCCTGCAACCAAATGCCTTCCATCTGTGAAGAATTAGAAGAATTAAGCTCTATTGTTCCACTCTTCAATGTCTCCATTTGGAGAAGGTTTTAGTTTGGTTTAATTCCTATCTTGTGTGCACTTTACTTCTGAGTTTGAATGGGAGCAATTGCTAGGAACAGTTATGTTAGAATACCAAACATCCATCCCTCTGAATTGCATGGTTCTTATACTGGTTCTTCAAAGCATATGTGATGAATAATGAAATAGCTCCCCCCCCACCACCATTTTTATAAAACTCTGTTTACGATTATCAAGGAGATTGGTTATCACAAATGGAAATCAAATCCAAATTTACAACAGGTCCTAACATTACTTCTCATCCAAACCACATTTTGCATAAATCTTTTCTTCTCCTTCCTTTCTTGTTTTTTTAAATAAATGTGGTGAAAATCCAGATAGATAGAGATGTGGGAAGAATGCCCATTTTTAAAGAAGGGAGTTATTGTGGCTGAGGTCCTGGGGCCATGCTGGGGCCCAGCGGTGTGTGACACCCCCTTCTGGGAGCCTCCAGTGTTGCTGGTGGCCGCCACCACCAACAGGTGTGCGTTTTAAGAAAAAGCTGAGAATGTCCTCTCTGTTATTTGTAGCACCCCATGGGCCTTCTTTTACCATTGGAAAAGCTATATGGCTCCTTTGGGGCCTGGTGTTCAACAACTCTGTGCCTGTCCAGAATCCCAAAGGCACCACCAGCAAAATCATGGTGTCCGTCTGGGCCTTCTTCGCCGTCATCTTCCTGGCCAGTTACACGGCCAACCTGGCTGCTTTCATGATCCAGGAGGAATTTGTGGACCAGGTGACCGGCCTCAGTGACAAAAAGGTAAGCTCCTCCCCCATGCTTTCATCTCTAAGGGTTGGCCTTAACTCTTCTCCCCTTAGAAGGGAGTTGTTTATGCACCAACAATCCAGCCTTGTCAACTCTAAAGCACAAAGCCAGAAATGTTTTTTATTTTCTTTTTTAGCTCCATTTGGCATATTTTTGATAATCTTAGGAATCGTACCCTAAGCTTACATCTCCTAAGTCTATGGGGTTCTGGATCTAATTTGGAAGCAGAGTTTCCCTAAGTGGTCGTTTCTCATATTTACATCATCATTCTGACGATGCTCACCGAGGTGATTTAATTCAAGGACACATTAGCCCTTAAACTGGAATTCATCTTTTTAAGGAGAGGGTGATTTGGGGGACGATCCACTGGCACAGACAAGGAGAAACGAGGTAGAAAGAGATGGGGGTGCTCTAAGCTGTAGGTGCCCCCTAGACCCCCAGTACTGTGACTTTTGACAAGTCTCGTAAGTTTGATGTGTCTTGAATTCCTCATCTGAGATATGATAAAAGCATCTCTAAGCCCTACACAGAGAAAAAATTATCTGACTCTTTACTACATGGCCAAATTGGCTTTTATCATCAGCATCTCTGACTCACCTGAAATTTCTTCAAGGGGACACAAAAGGAGCAGGGGGATTTTTCTTTCATTTTTCACTGGCTTCCTTTCCTCAAATGGCTCAGTACCCCTCCTCGTGGGGCTTTGCTTTTCAAATCACTAAAATGGGAATAATAACACCTGCTCTCTCCCTTCTCCAATGCAAGGTAACAAAGGTTGCAGAGTTTGAGTGACTGATTCAGAAATGCATATTAGGAAGAAAAGAGGTAAACTGGGTGCATACTCCTATTGAAATTTTAGGTCCAGGAAGCAAATCCTCACCTGCTAGATTCAGCAGTGTCGGGATTGCAGCGCTGCAAAGATTTTCTGTCTCGTGTGTGGATAATTTGTCTCTCTTTATAAAATTGCACTGTCGTATCTTGTTGATATAAGTCTACATATATCCCTATTGCATTCATCAACAAACTGCTGAATAGAAAATCAGTCCGTGCAGTTTTACAGCTTACCCATGATAAATACTGTGATTGAAAGAGTTTCAAAGAAGCCTGCAATCAAAGAGATGATGAGTGACTGGGATTGAAAAGCAAGTCACCTTCATAAATGCACCAGTACATTTGTGCGGGTGGGCTTCTCTCTGACGGCTTCCCACTCTAACTTGAGTTAACACCACTCTACTTCTCCTGGCATTCCCTGGATAATCTAGCCTAGTCCTACATCATCCCCTCTCTTGCTCACCAAGCCCGCTTTTCCATTCCTTAAACACTCTAAGTTTATTTCTACCACAGTTCCTTTGTACTTAGTATGCCTGCTCTAGAATGTTCTTCTCCCAGTCTTCTCATAGCTTAACTTTCAGGTCTCAGAACAAATATAACCTCTTTGGAGAGGTCTTCTGTGGTGACTACAGTGAACTTGCCTGCCTCTGCTCCTGGGAAACTTAAATTCTAGAAAGGAGGAATAAGCAATATACAAGTAAATGTAAATGGAGAAAATTTCAGGCAGAGATAAGTGTCACGAAGGAAACAATGGATGAGATTAAAATTGACTTGAGGAAAGGGGGTGTTAGGGGTGTGCTTTTGATAGAGTTATGTGGGATTTAGTAGGTGCTCAATAAATACTCATTTGAAGGACATAATAAATGCATGCTGTTAGACACTATGGGCCCACCACTTGCATCGTATGATCCCTTTTTCTAGCCCCGAGTCTCTAACCCCACTTTTGCATGCTCTGGTACCAAAGGCTCAACCCAGGGGTCTTTGGAGAATTGCCTTTGGCACTGGCGTGGTAAACACTCAGGCACTGATGTTGCCCAATCCTTGCAATATCCCATAATCAGTGGCCAACCCGTGTGAGAGTACAAAAGCCCAGCTGCTCCTTTGCTTCTAAGCAGGACAAACTCTGAGTTTCAGTTTACTCTCCAGAGCTGTGCATGGGATCAGGCTGAGGCTGGGGCTTGGTCTTAAAACACACCCTTATTTGGTGGGATGCTCCCCTTCCCTAAGCTCCTTCCCCCACTCCCTTTCTGGTTTCTCCTGGAGCCATTCTTTAATAAATCACATCCACCCAAATCCTTGACTCAGGGTCTGCTTCTGGTGGATCCCCACCTAAAACACATGGCACCCACAAGGCAGTAGAGTACAGCATTAAAAGTCAAAAAACTTGATTCATGTTCCCTGTATGGCATTTGCTAGTTGACCCTCCTTATTCTTCTCTATAAATTTGAGAATCACAGCAGTTGTGAGGTTGAGATGAGACTACATTTGTGAATGCGCCTTGCAGACTGTAAAATACTCTACAGAAACCAGTGTGACTCCAACACATTATGGGTGCAAAAGTACAATTCCTAGAAGAAGTGATTGGAGGTACAATGAAAGCAGTGGGGAGCCGTGTCCTGAATAAGAAGATTTTTCCAGAAAGAAGTTGAGAATGTATTTTTCTTTTCATTACTATTTTCAAAGACAAGGGTAAAAAATCACTTGCTGCATAGTGCTGGGTCTAAATAACATGATCACTTGTGGGAAAATTAATTAGAACCACTAATAATTTCACTGACCTTCTCAGACTTGGAAATACCTAGTACAGATACCATATCCTCAGGAGACTCTGATCAGTTTCCTTGCTCAGAGCATTAGAAGTGAGCAGTTAGCAGATTGCTCTTTTAATTAAATGTTTGATGTAATTAAATAAACAGCAAAATTCTTGGAGTAAATAAGGAAAATGCTCCTGGAAGCTTAATGGCAGAGAATTCAAGAAAGTGTGAAAAATAAAAATCATCATTGAATCGATTTATTTTATTACTGTGCACAAGTGGTGGTGGAGATGGTATTTTTAATGTACACCTGTGTAACAACTCAGGTTTACAATACTTTTAAGCCACGTGTAGAGTTGGTGCTTGCTGTGAAAGAGGCATCTTTGGACCGGCCCGTGGTGTGCTCAGGTGAGCTCAGGCTTCAATTACAAATAGGTGAATTCGTGGGTAGGTGCTCCCCTAGGAATTATTAAAGGAAAGCTGGGATGTTGGTGGGGACGTTTTCCAAAATGTTGGGTCACTGTGGTGGAGGAAATCGCTCTCTTTGGTGCCAGACAGATCTGCAAACCCTGATCCTGCTGTTTAAAGTCTGTGTGGCCATTGGTATGTCAGTAACCCCAAGGCTCAATTTCCTCGTGAAAGGGGGACAGTGATACGGTTCTGGCAGGGTTGATATTAGAATTAGAAACAATCTCCACACAGTGCTGAGCGCACGGTAGATGTTCCAGTTGTTAAGTGCTACCTCCTCCTCCTCCTTCCTTCGTCTCTCTCCTCTTCTCCTTCCCTTCCCCTTCTCTCTTCTCTGAACCCTTCTTCCCTTCATCACCCTCCTCCTCCTCATTTTCGCCATCACTGCCTTATTCAAACCACTCCTCTTTTCTGGGGTCTGAAGTCTTTTTGTACCCAGTGGGGCTTTGGGAGCAGTGATGCAGGGACTCGGGGACCCTCCCAGGCTGACTCTCCCATAGATGTGTTCTCATGGGGTCGTGCTGCCCCTAGATAATGTGGCTATGGGGTTCCTGGCCCAAGCAGTGGAGGCCTCTGGGACTCTCCTCCCTCTGCTAAAGGCCGTGCACCTGTTGGATGCTCACATCAGGAAACAGGTGAACCTCCTGGGAGAAGACTGTACTGGAAATAGGGACTCTGGTTGGCTGATATATTGGGGATCTCCAGAGAAGCTGAACCAACAGAGTATGTGTGTGTGTGTGTGTGTGTGTGCACACGTGTGCACATGCATATGTGTGCATGTGCATCTGTGTGTCTGTGTGTGTGTGTTTGTATTAAGATTTATTTTAAGGAATTGTCTCTCACAGTTGAGGGAGCTATCAAGTATGCAATTTGTAAGTCAGGCCAGCAGGCTGGAAATTTCTGCAAGAGATGATGTTGAAATCTTGAGTCTGAAATCCATAGGGGAGGCCAGCAGGCTGGAAACTAGGAGAGGAGTAAATGGTGTAGTATTGCGGCCAAATTTGTTTTTTTTTTTTTGTTTTCCTTTTCTTCTTTCTTTCTTTCTTTTTTTTTTTTTTTTTTGCAAAGCCTCAGTTCTTTACTCTTAAGGCCTCTGTTTGGATACAGCCCCCCCATATTATCAAGTGTAGATGCCTTAAATAAAGTCAGCTAACAGTAGATGCTAATCACACCTACAAAATACCTTCACAACAACATCTAGACCAGTGTTTGATCAAACAACTGGACACTATAACCTAACCATGTGAACACATAAAACTGACCATCACACCTGATGTCCCTTATGTACAGCCATACAAGGCAGACAGATGGTTTTAATTAATGTGTAGCCTTTGGTTGGTTAGAAAAATGAAGAAATATCCTTATTAGTTGGTGCATTTTTCCTAAAAATTTTATTTCCTGGCCTACCACTGCTGCTTCCATCATAAAATGCTCACCGTATCCCATTCATAATTGTCTCCATCTTGAATGAAAAAAAAAGCATTAGGAAATAATCCTCTGTTCTCCAAGTCAGAGGGAGCCTAGCTCTGTCATTTGGCTAAAGCTACTATAGTGTCTTCACCTAAAGAGGTGATGCATAGCCAGCCTCAGAGGATGCCAGGTGATCTTTCCTGTGCTTTCCAGGTATTCACTTCATTAAGTGTCAAAGCAATCCCCAATTTACAGATGGAGAAATTGAGGCCCAGAGAACTCCAGGGGCTCCCCAAAATGGCTCAGTTCCCAAGTGGCTGATGAGAAGCTGAACTTGGCGTCTCTGGGCCCAAGGCCAGGTGCAGCCAGGTGCAGCCAGGTAACAGAACAGTGAGAGCAACCTTGAGGGAGAAGCCCTGAGGAAGTCTGCTGGCTCTGGACCCAGTGATTCTATCACCCTGTGCTCTCACTGCAGTGGAGCCTCTGCACCTCCCCTTTCTTTGCTGACCTTCACATTTGTTTCCTTCTACCTCTACATGGAACTCTGGAAGAAAGTTGCATAGAAATCCTCCCTGCAAGAAACACGTGTGGAGTGTGTCCTCGTGATGAGCCCTGCCGGGAGCTGAACCATCTTTGCCCCTGTTTTTCCCGTTGTAGGTCATCACTCTTTAGTCAGACCTAAAATTAGTGTAAGGGTTGTGACCACTAAGAAATACACACACACACACATATAATGGATAACATGTGGCTAGATCAAGTGTAGAAAGAATGAGTATTTTGAAATTGTGTATGTGTGCAGATGGCAATGCGAAAGGTACTGCGAGTCACGCTTTAAAAAGCTTGGCAGCCTTTGGTCTAGTGGGAAAGCTTCCTGGACCTTGGTGTTGGGCTGAATTTTGTGTGGGTGTGGGTGCTGTCAAGGCTAGCAGAGTGTGGAAAGCATCTGTGCCCTGTGATCCAGAGGCAGGGAAGAAAGGGAATCTTAAAAGAGCTACGCAGCTCCTCTGCAATGGATGGGGAGTGAAGTGGGAAGGCAGTTAGTCAGCTAGGCCACTCCGAAAGGCTCTGCAGATTGGGAGTGGCTGTGGCAACTTCTAGGCTTGTGAACAGTGCTGGTACCCCTGTCCCCAGAGCTGGCGGCTGCCGTGTAAATGACCCTGGGCCTGGGCCCCCTTCTCTGGTGCTGATGCTGCCTGCTGGAGGTGTGCAGAGAGCATTTTGCTGTTCACACAGGTGCACACACACACAGAGGCCAAAGCAGGTGTCCCAGCAGGAGGGTCTCATTTGGACAGTGGATGGATGGATGGCTGCTTCCCCCAAATCCAGTTATGGCTGCTTAATCGGCAGCAGCATGCCTAATTTAGGGGAAATGAGTTTCAACTGGAAATTTTAATTAACGGAGAAATGAACTGTGAGTCTGGAAAAAAAAAATGTCTCTGGTTGGGCCAACTCTTGGGTAAACTTGGATGCTTTCTCGGGCACTTCTTGGTGCCCTGGAAGACATGCTGGCCTGGAAGTCGGGGGAAGCTCCAGAATCCAGCCCCAGTCTGCTGTTGATTTGCTGGAGGTCTTTCCCCTCTCTGGGTCATGAGATCCTCATCTCTAAAAGAGGAGGGGTCACTTGCTGTGGTTTCTGAGGAATCATGCCTAAGACTTGGCCTCTGCTCAGGCACATCTAGGTTTGAATTCCAAACCTCCGCTTACTAGTAGTGTCATCTTATTTAAACAGCTCACACAGCCTCTCTGAGCCTCAGTTTCCTCATTGGTAAAATGGACCCTGTAAGATTAACTACCTGGTGGGGTTGTTGTGAAGGGTAAATGAGCTAACACTTGGAAAGCTCTTGTCACAATGCTGGTAGCGTAGAAGTCCTCAGAAAGAATTAGTCATTATTACCACTAATTTGTAGTTCCAGAATCCTGTCTTTCATAGAAAAAACTAGGCCCAGGATGAAAAATAGTACCAGTTTTATTTTTTAGTGCTTACTGTGTGTCAATAACTTGACAAATGTATTTTTAGTTCCTTGCAGTGACCCTGCAAGGGTGGTACTGAATGATCCCCACCCTACAGATGAAAAATGAATGGAGGCAGCGTGACGTACAGTGACTTGTCCGAGGTCTCACAGATTGTCTGTGCAACAGCCTGAGCCTTTGAAAGCAGCCAGTCTGAGCCCGAGCCCACACACTTGATTGCCCTGTACTGCCTCCAGGTTCTTGGCTGTATTTCTGGGACTCGGGCCCAGTTCCCTAGACTCCCGATCTGGTTGAGTGGCCCCAACCACAGAAGCTGTGGACAGACAGGATCAGGAGGCACTCGATAAATGCTGCCTGCATAAATGAATGAGTGAATGAGTGGAGGATGAATGAATGGCAACATACAGTCCTCTTCTGACCATACGGTGAAGGTGCTTACAAATGGAGTTCAGAGAAGGGAGACACTGCTGGGGATCGCTGAATGTAAGGTGGAGAAATGAACTGGACTCAACGTACCACCTTAATTCCAGCTCAGTCCACACTGATTGAGCACTGACTGTGTGTGTGCCTGCCACCATGCTGGACCTGATAGTGGACACGAAAATCCAGCAAATATCTATCGAGCGCCCAGCTGGGCCCAGTGCTAGGAACTGCAGAACAATACAGAACTGTCTCTGACCTTCTGGAGCTCACAGACCAGTGGAAGATGGGATTAAGTAGAAAGAAAGCAAAAAAGTGTTTCTTCACTGACCTGTGCTAGCAAATGCATGTGTTTAACTCCTGATACAAGACAAAATGATGACTGATTATTTCTTCTCCTTCTTCTTTTTCTCTCCCTCTCCCTCTCCAGTTTCAGAGACCTCATGACTACTCCCCACCCTTTCGGTTTGGCACGGTTCCTAATGGAAGTACGGAGAGAAACATTCGGAATAACTACCCCTACATGCACCAGTACATGACGAAATTTAATCAGAAGGGGGTGGAGGACGCCTTGGTCAGCTTGAAAACGGGGTAAGGAGGTGATGGTTTCTTTTCCCCTGCAGGACCGCTAGCCGATAAACCTTGCAGAAAATAACTTCTGCATGCCCCGCTGCTTATCTGTCCTTGCTGTTGTGGTTTTAGGAGAGCAGCTGTGGTCAAGGCCGTCCCCAGTTGAGGGCTGCTTTTGTTAATCTGATGAGCGTCACACACTTCCTTCTGAGCTGTGTTAAGAAAAAGCAAATCCAGGACACTTCAAAATGAAGAGAACCAGAGGGGTTTCTCAAAGTGCTAAGAAGCTGCTCCAACTCCATGGGAAGTTTAAGCCAAATAGAACAGTCTAAGAGGTCTGAGATTTTACTCAAAGTGTTACAGATGTTTATCAGATTTTAGGTCCTTTTTGGGGGTGGAGATAATAACACACAAATAACAGCTTTATGTTGCAACTAAAGCTATGATTTTGATGGAGAAAGAAAATATGGAGAGAAAAGCAATGGCAACTTAAATATTCTCTATAAAAGTACATTTAGCATTCTTGTCTACTTGTCAGAATCAATGAACATAGGGTATACTCACTAACTGAAGCTGCAGAGGCTGGACAATGGTTGAGTCTAGGCTTTGGGGTTCAAGGGCCGTCTCAGTTTGCCAGAACTGCTGTGACAAACACCGCCACACTGGTTGGCTTCAACAACCAGCGTTCATTGTCTCACAGTTCTGAAGGCTAGAAGCCAACATCCGGAAGACAGCAAGGCCACGTTCTTTCCCTGGGTCAGTAGTGTTCTAGTGGTGGCTGTCTTCTGTCACACAGCCATCTCTCTTCTTTCTGGCTTCTTCTGACTTCTGGCTTGTTCCAGCTTCTGGTTTCCATTGACTGACTGCGTCTGTCCAAAGTTCTCTCTATATGGCCCATAGTCACACAGGTGAAGCCCCACCGTGATTCCTTTGACCCACCTTAACTAATAATAACGTCTTCAAAAGGTCCTGTTTACAAACGGTTCACACCCACTGGGAGGTGGACTAAAACCTGAGCATGTCTTCCGTGGGGGTGTGATTCAGTACCCAACAAGTGCACTCCTCCCCCTGCCCCATTTCATTATTTGCTGTATGACCCTGGACAGTAATTTAATCACTCTATATCTGATACATAAATTAGGAATAATCATAGGCCCTAATTCACAGGAGTTTGGTGAGGATTGAGAGAGGAAATTTAATAGAAAACATTTGGACACTGCCTGGCACATAGAAAGCACCTGATTATTGCTTCTGTTATTTGTGGTGAAGGTTAAACTCTATTCCATGGATTCTTCTGAAAGTCACAGATGTGTGAACTGCATTTTTGCAAGTGTTCCATTAAAAATGATTTTGTTTTAAGTGAAGGAGTTGCTTAATGAGGAAAGTCTTGCCCATCCTGAAAATTAACTTATACGGAACATCTCAGGCATTGGGAAAGCGTGACTGCGATGCATTCTGCTTGCAGATGAATAAATAGCCTCGGCCTCTTTGGGTGTTGTGCCAGCCTGATGTGGAGGTCGTGCTGCTCGCTTGTGTCTGGTGGGGAGAGAGGCGTCCCCTCTAAGCCATCAAGCCTTCGACTGTGAGCATTCTGTCATTTCAGTGCCTGCCGTTGCAATCCCTCTGGTCTCTGGAGGGGCCAGGAGAGCATTTATCTAGAAGTTGAGCCCATGTCTGACCCAAAACTCATTCACAAACTGTTCATTCTGACTTGGAATGATTAAAATAAGAGTTATTGAAATACAAACTGAAATGCACAGAAAATGTACAAATAGTATACTGGTTGATGACTTTGTACAAACTGAACATCTAGATTAATTAACAGATATCACCAGCCCCCCAGTGCTGCCCCCCCCCCCTTGCCCCTTTCTGGTCACAGTCTTCTACCAGCCACTTTCTGACTTCTAAAGCCATGAGATGGCTTTGCCTCATATTTTAACATTGTGTTAGTAAAATCATACCTTATGTTTTTCTTTTCTTTTTCTTTCTTCTTTGGCTCAAAATTTTAATTTGTAAGCCTGTTGCTTATAGTTCCAGTTCTTTCATTGTTTTGTCTGTATGGAATTTCACTGTTGGAATATGCCACAAATTCATCTACCCTTTGGATCTTGTTCAGCACTTGGGTAATGTCCCATTTTGGGATACTGAGTATTGCTTCCAGGGACATTCTTGTCCACATCTTTTGTTGCATGTCTGTGCATTTCTCTGCTGTATCTATCTAGGACTGAAATTACTGGGCTCTAGACTCTGCATATGTTCAACTTCATTACACACTAGATCGGACAGATTTTGGTGACTTTCCATCTGTGTTGGTTTGGATATATTATGTCCCCCAAAATGCCATGTTTTTTGATGCAGTCTTGTGTGGGCAGATGTATTAGTGTTGATTAGGTTGGAACCTTTGGATTAGGTTGTTTCCATGGCGATGCGACCCTCCCAATTGTAGGTGATAACTCTGATTAGATAATTTCCATGGAGGTGTGGCTCCGCCCATTCATTGTGGGCCTTGATTAGTTTACTAGAGCCCCAAAAAGACCTCAGACAGAAGGAGCTTGCTGCTGCAGCTTATGGAGACATTTTGAAGATGGCTGTTGAAAGCTGACATTTTGTAGAATGTCATTTTGAAACACAATCCGGGAGCAAGCAGATGCCAGCCATGTGCCTTCCTAGCTAACAGGTTTTCCAGATGCCAATGGCCTTTCTCCAGTGAAGGTACCCTATTGTTGATGCCTTACCTTGGAAACTTTATGGCCTTAAGACTAACTTTGTAACCAAATAAACCCCCTTTTTAAAAACCAATCCATTTCTGATATTTTGCAAAAAAGGCAGCATTAGCAAACCAGAACACCAGCTTAGCCCTGGATATTTTTTCCCCCACTCTGTGGTCTTTTAATCAACATGTACTGTTGCTCTGGACAAACTTTGAGCACAAATGAGGATAACAATAGTTGAAAACTTTGAGGGAGTAAATGTCAGAATCTAGTTGAAGCCTGGCTGGTCTCTGCTTCATCCATCTCCCACCCAAAGCAAAAATGGGTTATTTTCTTTCTTTTTTGATAGTTTTTTTTTTTTAAATAATGCAAACAAAAAGTAAGCAGAGAAACAGAAACCATACCTGGCCACAAATTGTACAAATTGTTTTCAGAAAGCCACATAATAATTATAGCATCCATCTTAGCAAGCTTGGGCAGATGGTAGACTCACTCTGTACTCAATCTCCCACATAGTTGACGCTCTGCACTGACTTTAAGCTCAGAAACTTGAGCAAAAGGGGCAGGAGACTTTAGTTTTAAGAAATAACTCCACCCACTCTTAAGGATGAGGAAATAGCCATCAGTGTTCATCTTGGTTGGTTCAGTTTCCATGGGTTCAACGTTAAAAGAAGGCACTGGCAGGTATAACAGGCTCCCCGGCTAACTATTGCAATTAATGAATTTATTTTGAGAATAGATAACACATGTATGTGTTCAGAATCAAAATGTATATAGAAATATAAACAGCTAAGTATCTGCCTTACACATTGTTCCTCATCTGCCCAGTGTCTCCCACAGTAACCACATTTACTGGTTTCCTGTGTGTCCTTCCAGATCTTTCTGTGTCAATACAAAAATGCATAAAGTGATTATTTTACAGATGCATAATCTCTCATGATGTGACTGTACCATAAATAATGTATATAGTCAGTGCTCTCTTCATGGACATTTACATTGTTTCCAATCTTTTGCTAATGTAGAGAATAGCGCAATGAATATCCTTGTATATGTGGCATGTACAATGTGGAAAACATTTGTTGAAATGCTGGGTCAAAGACTACATACAATTGTAATTTTATCTGTCAGGTTTCCCTCCAATGGAACTTTACACTTACCCATCAACATAAGAGCGTGCCTTGTGTTAATTCCCCAGTCTTTACCAACACAGTGTATGATAAATCATCTAAAAATTTGCTAAGATAATAGCTAAAAAAAAAAGGAAGTGCTGAAGTATACTTTCATTTGTACTTTTCTTCATATCAGTGAATTTTGAGCATATTTTTGTATATAATTCAGAGCCGCCTGCACTTTCTTTTTGGAAACTTTCCATTAATTTCTCTATTGTTGTGTTGGTCTTTTTCTTATCAATTTACATATTAGGGTGATGAGTCCTTTATTTGTGTTGTGATTACAATTGTCTTCCTCAGTTTGTTGTGTGATATTTTTTCCATGCATATTTTTTATTTTTTGTAGTCAAATAATTTGTCAATAATTTTTTATGGCATCTAGATTTTGAGTCATAATTCAAACATCTTTCTCCCTCCTATTTTGGTTACATTTTTAATAGTTGGAATTTTCCTTGGTGTATGACATGAGGTATGACTCCAATTCCTTGGACACTTATGAGAACCAAGATTTGACAGCCGCTGCCCCAGGTCTGCACCAAGACATCCAAACTCTTTGTGTTGATCGTGTCTGCTCACCATCTGCCATAAGCGTGCTCATCACCCAGTGTCTACTTCACCTCACTCTGTGGTCTTTCCTTCCCATCTCTCATATCATTTTCTCTTTAAAAATTTTTCAGTATGAAATACATTATTTAAAAATATGGCACATGGAAAGTACCTGATTGTTGCTTCCATTTTCTGTGGTAAAGGTTAAACAGTACAGGTGTGTACTATTTAGGGAACAGTGATAAAATGAACTCATGTGCCTAGTTTTAAAACATAGTCTTTTCCCTCCTTCACTCTATAATATAGAGAACGACTTGTCTCTATCCTTTCAATGTAGGGGGAGTTGCACCATCTACTGCTGAATTGTTTAACTTCAGGGCCCCAGATTCCCTTTTGGTTGCCCCCAGCAACAGAAAATCAGCAGAACTTGACTTTGAACACCCAGAGCATGTAGCTCAGCTGCTGGGTCCTCCACCCATAAGTCTCAGGAAGGTTCCAGCAGCTTAGCAAAGTCATGTATGTACACAAGAGATCAGTGAAGTGGTGAGACTTCTTGAGGCTTGCCACTCCCCGGAGGGCCTTGGGCACACAAGCGGGCATATGGAGTGGTCTTAGATGATGGCCCAGTGAGTCCCAGCTGGGTTTGAGTCTGGGCTTTACCATTAGCTAGCTGTGGCCTTGGACAAGTCACATTGTCTTTCTGAGCCTTGGTTTCCCCATCTAAAAGAAGGTGATGAAGTTAGATTCTTTGGTCTCCAAGGTAGTTCTGAGGTTCTTTTATTTGTATTGACTGCTTATTTAAAACTTTCCAAAATACAAAACCCAGACAAACCTTCCATGTAAACAACTCTCAGGTTTGCAGAAAAGATTTAGAATTATGTCCCAGTTCAGGTGTCTCCAAGCCTGTTCAGCAGACCAAATGTACCTGAATCACAGTTACAGGTTAAAATGCAGGTGTCTGCATCTCTGTAGTGATAGAGCCTGTGAGTCTGCATTTTAGCAAGCATCCTCCTCTGCCCCAGTTGATTTTGATACATGCTAAAATTTGATTATTACTGTTTTATACTACAAGGCAGTTTGGAAAGAATAGACCCACCAAATGCTTATATTTGGGTCTATAATCACTTGAAAAGGAGTGTAGGTAGAGGGAAATTGACAACTAATTTTCATTGAAATTGATAATGAATCAAGAAAAACCACCCCAAGAATTAACAGGTAAACCAGTGATAACATAAGATGTAATGTACAGACATTGGCAGAGATAGGATTTTCAGAAACAGATCTGTTGTGGTTTCTGGACCAGTGTTTCTCAAAGTGTAGCCCAAGGGCCACCTACATCAAATCACTAGGGGTGCTAATAAAAATGTGGGTTCCTGAGCCTCTGGGGTGAAGGCCTGGGAGTCTGAATGCTTTAACAAACTCCTCAGATGACTCCGATGTATGCTAATTAAATTTTGAGAACCTCTGCTTTAAAAGAAAGAACTGAAGTTTAAATGAGTGCAGACGGATTTAGATTTACAAATGCTCTGTCATCAGAAGCTGATGTTCTCCAAGCAGTTTTGGCAAGTGGGCAAAACTGCAAGCCTAGCACTTATACCAGATTTAAATTAAACAGTCAGCGTTCCTGGGACTCTGAAGTGCCTAATATTTCAAGGCTCAGTGGAATAGTTCAGTTAATGTTTTTTTAACTTTGATTGGTTTTCACATACAAACACATGTATATAAATCTATAAAAAAAAAAAAAAAAAAAAAACAGTTTCCCTTGGAAGCATCAATCTTTAGCCCTCCAAATCCCCCATTCCCTGTGTGATTTCATTCCCAGCCCAACACTGTCGGGAAACTGTGAGAGGCCTCTTTTTGGCTTTCTTTCATTGAGCAGTTTGAGATAAGAATTGGAAAGGAGGGCTGTCTTCTGACCAGTAAGCATCTGTCCACAAAGCTTGAGCTGTCCTCAGTGATGGGTCTGTAAAAATAAAAAGAGGAGGGTGGTCATATCGGATGTCAGAAAAGTCTTCATTGAAGAGGTTACCACTGAACCCAGGAATCCACCTTTTTTTGGCCCCACCTAGTGACTTATATGTAGGTTGTCAGATGCTGGTTGATTGAATGTTGGAAGATGGTGTCCTGGCTGCTGTGGACAGGTCAAGGAAGAGGACAGACAGTCCAGCAGAGGGGAGCAGATGCGCAAAGGCATGGAGCACATGAGTTTATGTTTGGGCGTGTTAAGTTGGAGGTACCTTAGAGACACCGTCATCATATGTCTATATCATCTCGCATTTATGGAAATGTTTCCACTTGTGAAATACAGCACTGGGCTCTTGACATGCATTATCTCATTTAAGTCTCATGAAAAAAATCCTATGAGCTGGGTACCCTTATCATCCCCTTTGAAAGATGAGGGGCCTGAGGCTCAGCAAGGCTAATTAATTGCCCAACAGGCTATTTAACCAAATAACCACATTGTAGAAGTATTAAGTGTAGGAGTTAGTACTCAAACCCAGGCTTGCCTCCCCACTTGGAAATGCCACTGAGGCAGTTGGATTTAAGGGGTTGGACCTTAAACACAGGGAAGAATTTTAGACTGAAGTTACATATTTGAAATATATATTAGATATATAAACTAATATACAATGTCATATTATGTTATATATATATGTATATATAAATGATGACATGAGAATTGATAAGATCGCAGCATCCTCATTTCCATCATCCAAAGAGACTGGTCTGAGAATATTGGAAGGCAAAGGTGGACCCGGAAGATACTAGGCTCCTCATTGAAGTTATTTGCTATGCAGAGCAAGTTCCTTCAGTGATGCCATTTGAGCAGCTTCATTTGGCGTATTTATCAGCCAAGCAGAATCGAACTCAGAGGGTTCATTTTCAGCTGTTGTTGGCATAGCCGTCGGGGTCAGTGTGCTGTCCTCTTAAGTGGGATAGCATCATCTCCAGAGAAAATCAAATCGACAATGACCTGGTTTCTGAGATCCACCCCCACGCTGCAGAGAGAGCTCAAAAATAATTGCTCCCACATCATAGAGTTAGGATTTTTCCTTAATAAAAACTCGGGAAAACCTAGACACCTTTTTTGTGCTTGGAATTTGCTCTTGTTAAAACTCTATTAAAACAACATTAAAGGATTTTTAAGGCCACTGATGAAAGAGTTAAAAATAGAAAAACCGAAAAAAGATGTTGAGCAGAGCGCAATCCTAATTTTGTAAACTCAGAGAGGGAGAGAAGAGGGAAAGAGAGACAGAGGGAAAAAAGAAGATGAAAAAGAAATATTGTCAGAGGTGTGGTTAGGTGATGGGGATTGCGATCTTCTTTACGCCATTTTATGTTTAACAAATTTTCTACAACAAAAATATTACCGATAACCAGAAAAAAAGGTTTCTTCTGAACGGAAGTCTTCATTTCTTCCTGCACTTCCTTCAGAAGTGTATGTCCACATGTTCATACATTTTACATAACTTGTGAGTGGTCTATGTTCAAATCAGTGTTTTGCTTTTCTCAGTTCAATGTACACAGTGTCGTTGGACAGTTTTCATGTTTAACGACTGTGGTTTTTCATTTAGTTTGGGAAGTATGAGTTAATGTAACATTTTCCTGCTCCGTGTTTTCATCATTCCCTGACTGCCATCGAAGGGCACTAAAATAAATTATTAAAAAGGCTTGCTGAGACTGGTCCTGCAGGGCAGTTTGTTGCAAGTGCTGTCTACCTCTTCTCTCAAACTTCTGTGCTGGCAACAGCCCTGCCTGCCTTCACTTCCACCATCCTTTTATCTTGTGGTTGGCACTTTCATCATCTCCACTGTTCAGACAGGGAAAGTATGGTACGGCCAAGTTAAGTTATATCCCCAGGCCCCGTGCCGGTAAGCTTCAGAGCTGAGATCTGAGCCCAGGAGGTCCAGCTCTAGGTTTACGCCTTTAACCACTATGTTATATTGCTCCTTGCTACAAAATATATTCTCATTGTGACAACTCAAAAGTACAAATAAATGAGCATTCCCTTGACCGTGTCCCAATTCCAGAGTGCTCCCTCCATGCTCCCCAGGCAAGCACTGTTTTCTGACTGACGTACATTCCATTCTAGAAGTTTGTTATATGCACTTGCCTCTGTATGTCCACACATAATTATAAATTTTCATTCTGTGGGATGCTATTAAACTGTATGCAGTATGTTGCAGTTTCATTTTCAATTAATAATATGCTTCAGAGAGCCTTCTTATCTGTAGGTGTCTTTTGCCTTCAATCTGTCTGCTGGAAAGAATTCCATGGTATGCTTGCATTGCAGTTAATTTAACCATTTTTCTCTTGTAGGACTCCCTTTTTGCCATTAGTCATACAGTTGCATTCAAAATCTTTGATGAGGCCATCTGCAGGTAGTTCTCCGGGAACAATAGCAAGAAGTAGAATCTCAAATAATCATGCATTTCAGAAAACTTCAGTCTTATGATCAATGACTGATTGATATAATTAGTCATTTATTTTCCAAGCAGCCTTCTGGTGCAGAGCATGCACTTGGGAGTGACACATACCTAGATTCACCTCCCAGCTCTGAAACTTAGTAATTATGTGACCTTTGGCAAATTAAATAACCTCTCTGAGCCTCAGTTTCCTGCATCTGTGAAATCCTGTCTCCCAGGATTCCTTTGAGCATTAAGTCAGTTGCTTTATGTAAAGTATCTGGCACTGTATATGACACATGGTGGGATTTTAGAATATTGGTTCCATTGTCCTTGTCTTTTTCACATTCATACCTTCTCTGGGCCTTGAGATTCCCTCCCTGTCTTTTGGTCCCGGTGTGAGACAAGTTCAGCAACCTCATTATGAGGACCTGCCATCAGTATGAAATGGCACCTGAGAGTGACGCACCCTGGATTCAAATTCCATCTCGGCCAACCTCCGGCTGTGGGACCTTGGACAAGCTGATTAACTTCTTAGAGCCTGGCTTTCCCTTTTATAAAATGATGCTGATTTTGGTGCCAACACTTAGGAGTGCATTATATGAATGAAACGAGATGCACAAGGAAAGCATTATTTAGCATGATGCTCTGTACTTAGTGAGCATTTGAGAAAACTATGAATACGAAAAATTTTGGGGCATTCTTTATAATATGCTTTACACCATATTATTGATCATAAGACTGAAGTTTTCCAAAATGCATGATTACTTGAGATTCTACTTCTTGCTGTTGTTCCCAGCAGCAGAATAGCTAGCTTGACTCTAGCTCGACTCTAGCTCGTCAAGATTTTACTTGAAGAGGAAAATCTAAGAAAACTCTCTGAAAGCTTTACATTCTTTTCCTACTTCAGGGCTTGAGTTGTGGTGTGATGAAAGAATGGTGTTTGCATAGTGCTTTATAGTGCACCAGGCATTTTATAGTCCTGACCTCATTCAAGCAGCACAGAACCAGCTGGGAGAGACCATGTCATTCTCCTCCCGGTTCAGATGAGGGAAATCAAGGCTTAGAAAACTGGACAGATTTGTCCGCCCTCCCCCAGGCTGAGGCCAAGCCATTTCTTCCGACTGCTCATCCCGTCTGTGGGTCTGCATTTGGGAAGCTCTGCAGTGGTCTGCCTGGTGCTGCGTGCATGTTGCATTGGCAGTTGATAGCCTGGACTTGAATCATTAACTCCGTGAAACGCTTGGGCAAAGATATCAAAGTAACACTTCCAGCCAGACTGCAGGTTCCTCATTTGAAAAATTAAGAGGTTGGATTGCATAAGCTCTCAACCCCCTGGACATGGTCAGTTCAGGTCAAACAATAAATTAAACTGAAACAAAGCACGGATTTGACCATATTATTTTAACCCTGTTCTGTTTGAGCACAGTGGCCAATAGGCAAAGCATAAACACCCCACCTCCAAACTTGCTCCCCTTCTCTCTCCCTCCCTCTCACTCTCTGCCTCCTTCCGCTCTTCTCTGGTTCGATCTCTTTCTAGTTCTACTGCTTCTTCTTTTTCTTTGCCTTTCCCTTTCTGTCCCACTCTGTCTCTATTTCTCTCTCTCTCTGCTCTCTTCATCCTTTGTCTCTTGCTCTATCTTCATCTCCCTCTTTTGATTCTCGCCCTCTCTGCATTTTACTATCTCTCTCCTCTGTCTCTTTCCCTTGCTTTACTCTCCCTTTGTTGCTCTTTCCCTTCTGGATCTTTCTTTCTCACTATCTTCCTGTTTTATTTGGTGTCCTCTACCCTCTTTATATACCCCTGCCCCCCTCATTTCCTCCCTCCTTCCCTGCTCCTCTCTGTCTCTCCTACAAAATTGCTCAGAATTTTCTCAATTGAAAAAAAGAACCATCATTCCTTTTTACTCAATTCATAGTAAATATTACTGATAATTCATAGAAATAGTACTGATAGAAATGATAAACACAAATTAAACTGACCACAGCTAAGAGCACACAGAGTGAAATTTGATATTGATAAAATTCTCTAGATGACTCTTTTTTTGGGGGGAGGGGTAAAATTTGGATCTCTGCACAATTTTGACCCAGGAGAACTGAGCTTGGGGGAAATAATGACCACCTAAGAAAACCCAAAATGACAGGCAAAATGTTGTTGTCCAAAAGCTGATGGATGAATCAAATCTTTGTACAATTTAAACACAAGAAGAATTGATCCCAGTGAAAGTAGTTTCAAAAAAATTGGGAACAGTTTAACTATGGTATACAAAATATTGATCTGGGAATTACATGAGCTCTATGGACTTTGCTCTGGGAAATGCTTCCTCAGTGAAAATCCATCAGTGTCGGCATAATTCTGACTTAAAAGTTTATATTCATAAACTCAGAGTCTAAACGTCCTCAGGGCCCAAACAGATGGGCCAGAAAACTTCCTGATTACTTGTGAAGCCCTTTTGGATTCAGTGTTTGGGGCCATTTTCTTAAAGTCCGTTTCAGAGCACTGTATGCTGATGGCAATTCAGTCTTGGTGCACACTGAGCTCCTCTTATTTTGGCATGCACTCTGGAAAGTGGTCATGCCTCAGTGGTACCACTTCTTGGGCTCATGAACATCTGTCCCCCACCAGTAGTCCTGCTTCTGGGCCTGATGCTGATCTACACCACGACTGCATTTCTGCACGATGACATCATCACTGCCACACAATCCCCTGAATTTGTATTGGCATCTGAAGTTCACAAGGTGCTGTCACTTCTATTTGGGTCCATCCAACAGCCACCCTTGTGAGATCAGTATTCTTTTCTCCGTCTTACAGATGAAGAGACCGGAGTTCAGAGAGGTCCCGTGATCAGGCTTCATTCATAGAGCTAACAGAGGTACATCTGAACCATGTCCTGTACTCTGTAGTTACCCAAACAGACCCACTGGCCTAGATGACTGGTGGGTTTCTCTTCCGGACAAGACTTTGATGTGACCTAAAAAAAACGTATTCAGTTATCATCAAAGAGATGTTTAATTTTCAGTAACACTTTGGATAGACCTTCAAAACACACACACACACACACACTCACTGGTTTCATTAATTCATCAAAACAAGGCAATGTCTTGTTAAAGGCTTCTTGAATGTTAATGAACGAATAATTAACTTTAACTATATAATTAGCCTTTAAATGTGCTGAGACCCCCCCAGAGAGCATCTGAAAACACGCATAAGATGATGAGCTAAAAAACGGAAACTTTTGATGAGGAAATGTCAAGAAGCTAGACGGTAGAAGTCCCTATCCCCAAAGAGGGGTCATGCCTTGTCTCTAGAGTGTGGGGTTCCCTTGCAGAGGGGGAATCAGATTTGCCAACAAGCCGTCTTTGTTGGGTAATGGATTTCCAAGGCCACCCTTCAGGCTCTAGAGAGACCCACTGAAGTCACAGTGTTAGATCTGCACATTTAGGAAAGCTGTAGCAGCTCTTAATCGCTGTCAAAAAAAAAAAAAATCTGGCAGCAAGCTGCTAGGTTAAAGTAGCATGGGACACACAGGGCATTCCTCCTTACTTTGCTTCTCTGAAAATTTGCAGAGAGGAGGTCTTGCTTCCCCTTCTCATTCCGAATTACTGTCGTTTTTAACCGTTTGCTTTCTTGAAGGACTGCCGGTGACACGGAGAGGGTGACCGTGCCCACACAGGCCCTATGTTGCCTGCTGCGGGATGGGCACGGCATGCAGCCAGCATTGCAGTTTGGGCTCCAGCTCTGCTCCCACCCTCACTCAGGGAACCAAGGTGTTGTCTCATCTGCCACAAATGTTGAGAGAAGGGACATCAGCCTGCTGTAGAGGCGATGCCAGCCCGGTTGCCCAGTTGGAAACTGTCCCCATCGCAGGCAGTGACTCGTGGTCCTTGGGCCCTGAACTTCGAGCCTCCCCTTGTCCAGTGGGGGAAACACTTAGCCAGTGACCATCAGTCTGTGACCTTCACTGGAGCTGGGAAGGCCGGGACAAAGACGGATTCCTCTTCAAGAGCAGAAGACAATGCCAAGCCACGAAGCATAACTGAGCTCCCTTACCTGTGAGCCCTCTTGCTCTTAGCTTTCAGGGACTGTTTCCCTTGGTGTCAACCTTTAATCTCCATGTTGCTCCAAACCCATCACTCCTAATCCCTGAGCTACAGTCTAATCCATCCCTGCCTCCGGCAATCGCTGCTCAAATCCCCCATAAGCTTTTTGTCCAACCTGAGCTTCAGTTTCAAGTTGCCTTTGTCTTACCCTCTTCCTTCCACAAGAAGTTATGGCCTTCTATGCCTAAATGCCTCCTGAAGGAAGAGAACAGGATGTATTGGGGGCAAGAGAGGTTTTCTGTGGAGGTGGCTCCAGACCCTTACATGGCTGTGAGTCTGTTGTGAAAGAGACAGATGGACCCAACAACCCACCAAGCCCTTCTTCTTAAACTCTAACTCTCCCCATCTCATCCTTGCCTCTTCTTTCATAACATGTGGCTGCATTTATAGCTGTAACCCCAGATCTGCACTTACTAAATAATAGAGTTACCTCCATCTAGCCCACAAGTGCGGTGGGTGCCTTGTACCTTGGCTTGTCGCAGTGGTTATGTCTGCAGCCTCTGGCGTCGGACTGCCTGCGTCTGAATGCTGCTCCTGACACTTGCAGTGAGAGAACAGTCGAATCCCTTTACCTGTCATAGCCTCAGTTTCTTCATCTGTCAATGGGGAGAGCAGTGGTGCATCCATCACCACATCAGAAGAAGTAAATACAATGAGATAATGTGTATAAAATACTCAGGACTGGATCTGACCCTGGTCTCTCTGTGAGCCTTTGCCTTCCAATCTGAATTAGGTTGAATGCGATTGGGTGTTTTGAGCATTTGCTCTGTGCCAGGCACCACAAAGCCTGCTTCATAAAAGCACTGTTTCCCAGCAGCCCTCCGAGGCCAAACATTGTCAGCTGTTTTGCAGAGTGCAAACCAAGGCTCGGAAATAGAGACACCATGCCCAGTGGCACTAGCTGCTTTTCGAGTGCTCAACAGCCACCACAGACAGTGTCAATATAAAGCATCGTTACCATCACAAAAAGTTCCATTGGGCAGTGCTGTCCCAGAGGGTTTCTTGGGTCAGAGTTTAGAAATACCACGGATGAGCCCCAGGAGGCCTCACCCTCAGAGCCTCATCTGCTCAGTAGCAACACAGGGATAATAATCACACCATAACGCCTCCCCACTGGGCAGTTGGGGGAGCCTGATGGGGCAATGTATGTAAAAGGGGTTCCCTCGTTTGGCAAACAGTGGTCATGTCTTTCAGAGGAGGGGGCTGTGTGAGCCTGGGATGTTTGTAAACACACTCATGTCTGTGGTGATCCTGTGGACCCCAGCTCTCCAGAATCATCGATGAAGGAGAGAAACCTGGTCTGCCTGGCCCTGTGGTTTCCTTCTCATGACCTCCTCAGTTTGGTTCTGGCACTGCCCTGAGACCACAGAGAGCTCGATGGTGGAGGGCAGGCCCATCTGTGGCCCTCCGTGCCCCGCCCCTTATGAGAACATGGCCCCTAGCCCACCTCAGGCCTGCCGGTGGGTAACTACTTCGGTCAGGATCGACCCTGTCTTTTGCAATTGTCCTCTCTCCAACTTGATACGTCCTGTTTTTACAAGCTTAGTCTCCCAGGAAAACTTTTTTTCTTCCTACTCATCTGGCTGTTTGTTGCCCAGCTGAAGGTTTGTCATGAAGTATGGTTACTGATTGGCAGAAAACTGTGCCTCTCCATGAAATACCAATTTAAACTCCTGTTGGATTAAACTCTGGTTTCCATCCCAGAAGCTCACCAGCACATGAAGGGCTTACATGATGGGGAGGGGTTTCAGCCTGTAGATACCAATAGTGGCTTTGACATTTCAATGCCCCCACCCCTGCACATATGTGTATGTTAATGTTGGTTTTCTGAGGAATTGAGAGAAGCAAGTTGGATGGGACTTGGAAGGAAATTATGCTAAGGTTCTTGACCTGTGCATGGCAGCTTTGCTATGGGAAGTGTTCATCAAGAGAATTCATGCCACCCATGGTTGGAATTACCCAAGATCTGGATGCCATCCAGAATCTCAATTTCCCTATTGATAGTGACAGCATGTGACCACTGGCTTATAGAACCATGGGATGCCATGGCTGGAAGAGTATCTCAGAAGGGCCACAATGACCACCTCAACTCACAGATGGAGGACGTTTCTTTCCTGAAGTCACGCCATCATCCAGTTCCAGACCAGAACTCACAGCCCTTCTAACTACCAGTCCAGAGCTCCCGTCACACACCCTACTGCCATCATGCCCAAATTGCTTTCAACCTTTTATAACCCCCCATCCCATATTTCCACGGGTTTCAGTATTTCTGCCTGTTCAGAAAGGCTATTTCTTCTTGGCTTGTCAGCTCTGTTTTGCCGTCTCTATTGACAATGCCCAGTTTTCTTCCTCATCCGCTTGGATGATCTGATCTCTTTTTAATACTCTCAGAGCTTAAAACCAAGTCTCTGATCCTACAGCCTGGGGATGAAAGCTTCAGAGTCTTCCTGTTAGTGACACAGGCCCTGTAGTTTTGTCCCACCTCTAAACATTAAATAAAAAATTAAAATGGGAAGAATACAGCTGTAAGCCTTCCAAATAGTTTTCTCCCCCATGGGAAGTTCTTTGGCAGCTGGCTCTGAAAGTGTACAGCATTTTACAACCTCTCCCTGCCACTTTTATTTTTCTTTGCTTCACTGTTTTGTTTTCTTATTAAAGAAAGGAAGGCAGTAAAGCTGAGAAAGTGTCAGGAGGTTGAATAATTGAGGATCTAATTTTCCTACCAGTTTTGGAGTTGATGTACCCATCCCCATGTTCAAGAAGGATCATTTCAGCCTTTTAAATAATAATTTAAAAGATTCTAAGCGATCTGAATGCCCACTAGTAGGGATATAGATAATGAATTAGGAACAGCCATGCAATTGAAAAGGACTTAACTTTTTGTGGGGTCCTGTCTGGGAGGGCGCATAGAGGACTCCTGAGGTAATAATAATGTTCTGTATCTTGCTGTGCGTGGTGATTGCAATGATGATTACATGGGAAAAAATAAATCAAGCTTTACCCTCAACAGTCAGGCACTTTAATGCATGTAAGTTATACCTCAATAAAAATACTTATATCAAAAATGAAAAAAAAAAGTGCCGTGTTTATTACTGTGAAAATATATTCACTCTGTGAGAAATGAGAAAAGAAAGCAATTTGTGAAATAATTCATGTGGTATAATCATACTTTAGGGGTTAAAACAGGGATTCACAAACTTTGGCTCCTGGACCCATCTGGTTTTGGTTAAATAACTTTTTACTGGGACAGAGCCAAGCTCATTCGTTTGTGTATTGTCTGTGGCTGTTTCACGCTACAAAAGCAGAGTTGAACAATTTTCACAGACACCCTGTGGCCTGCAAAGCCTAAACCACTTATTATCTTGTCTTTTCAGAAACAGGTTTGCCAAGCACTGTTTTAAAAAGATATGTGTGTGTACGTGCACGTGCATGCATGAAAATTTGTAAGGCTATTCACCACTCTGCTAACCTCTGGGTTATGGAATCTTAGGCAATTTACATTTTAATCATATTCATTACTATATTGCTTGGTTTTAAAAAATATATTTTGTAATACGCTTTATGGAATCCATACACAGTAAGCATATTTCGTTGGGAAGGAGAAGCTATCATCCCTGCTTAGTTCTTATCCCCTCTTCCCCAAACTACCACCCAACTCTCCCGTCTCCCAGTGGTTCCTTTTGTACCATCAACCTTTGTAAACAGGCCACTCTTCTCCACCGCCCCGAGCATTAAGGACAAACACTTAGCAAACCAGCAAACTCAACTGGTTGCTCACTTGGGTATATGGATTCTTCATGTCTTTATTTAGCTGCTTCTTGTAAGTAGGAAAGCAAAGGTTCTAGCTTTTATCTCATTAAAAATAGATCCTTTATGACGGGGGGCTGGAGCAGCTGTGACTCATCACCTCCAGCCTGAGATAAAGTGTGCGATGCTGGAGCAGCCCTTGGGAGCCAGGTCCCTAGATGGTCCCCAGCCACCCCCGTGACTCCTCGGTTTCTTGTCCTTCCAGGAAGCTGGACGCTTTCATCTACGATGCCGCGGTCCTGAATTACAAGGCCGGCAGGGACGAAGGCTGCAAGCTGGTCACCATCGGCAGCGGGTACATCTTTGCCACCACTGGTTATGGCATTGCCCTCCAGAAGGGCTCCCCTTGGAAGAGGCAGATCGACCTGGCCCTGCTCCAGTTTGTGGGTGATGGTAAGACCCTGGATGACCCCCTACTTTTTTGGACTTGAAACCCTTGCGTTCTCTCTTTTTCTAGTTGGCTTTCCAGTGGATTGTCTTTGTGTGATGAGTTTGCTCACTTAAAGTATTTATTGAATACCTATTACATGATGCTATGGTTCTTTAGGTTGCTTATATTGGAAACCAATTCAAGGTAGCTTAAACTTTAAAAAGTAGTGTGTTCTAAGGACACAAGAGCATCTATCTCATAGACTTTAGAAAGAGTTGAACAAATAGGCTTAGAGAAAAGCAGGAATCAGGGCAGTCCTGGGGCCTTAGCAGTAGGAGTTCACGACCGTCTCTCTAGACAGGGCTTCTCTGGTGGGGACAGGCATTCAGCAATGTCTGGAGACATTTTCTGTTGTCACAACTGTGTCAGCACGTGTTTGCTGCTGAATCTAGTGGGTAGTGGTGTTGGATGTTGCTGAACACCCTACAGTGCACAGGACACCCACCACAACAAGGACTTATCCAGCCCAAAGTGTGGACGGCCAGGATTGAGAAACCCTGCTCTAGGACAGTGACATTACATAACTAGGCTACAACACATCCCAACTGCTATTCGCTAAATCCTAAATTTCAAACTCCAGAGGAAGGATTCCTCATGCATTTTGGGCCAAGGACTCTTTCCTATACCCATCAGCATGACTAAGAGGTAGTTTCATTGTTCTAACATGGCAGCTCCTGTCACTACTGTATGGAGGAAGGCAGGAGGGGCAATTTCCAGAAAAGGGATAGGGGGCAGAAATCCAATGGGCCTCCATTACGGTTCATCCCTTGAGTGCCTGTCATACAACACATACAGCCTCTACTCTCATGGGGCTTGTGGTCCAGTGGAGGACAGCATTTATGGAACTGTACAGCTAACTGGGCTGGCTGCATGTACAGCAGAATTTCCTTCTCTGTCTGTCCTTCCTGACTTCATGGATGGTAACCTCACTGCAGGCAGGAGTTCCCTGACATGGGTTTTAGTATCCTGCCATGGGTCATAGAGCACGATGGTGTCCCTTTGAATTGACAACACTGAAATTAGAAAAGCAGGGTCAACCGCACATGGAAGGTTAACACCCCAATATTGAACTCATGTGAGTGGGATACGAAAGATCGGGGCGTAGGGCAGAAGCTGAATTCAAGGGTGGGTTGAGACAATATTTAGAGATGGTTACAAAATATGCGTTGTCTGTCTAGAATTAGAAGAAGAAAATCTAGCATCCAAGACAGTCAAATGCAATAGCGAAATGGACAGTTTGGCGTATAGGGCTGAGATGAATCCGAACGAAGAGCCTCAGGCTTCCCTTGGAGAATAAACACCCTGACTGCCACAAGCATATCCTTGGCTGCCCTGAAGACTGCCCTCTAAAGCTGGAGCCTGAAACCTTGTGTGATTCTCTGAAGCTTCTCCTCTCTCCACTCTCAGAATTGAACCTTAGATTCTCTCAGTGACATCAAGAATTCTAAATGTGCTTTATATTTAACTCCCAAATAAGAACATCTGATTCTTTGAATTCCCCATAGAGCATTTGTACCTTCCTCAGCTCAATGGCCATGCTGTTGCTGGGTGATAATGATTTGTGGCTGTGTTGCTCAGCTATTCCTGTGAAACCTTAGAGGCATGCAACAATGAGCATTCATTTTGCATTCATTTGGGGAGTGCAGGTTGACTGGGGAAGCATTGCCTTTGGCTGAGGTGGCCGTCGTAGCCTACTCCTGCTTGCAGGCTCACGCGTTACCTGGCTAGTCTCTGCTCCCCGTGGGTTGACTGTGGGTCCCAGGCGGGAGGGACAGCAGCTGCCTGGGGAAAATTCTTTGCTTGGCTTCTTTAGAGGAACAGAAAGGCATGCCTAAGGGTACATACACTTTTCCAGTCTCTGCTTCATCATGTCCATCATGTCTGCTAATATCCTCTGTTCAAAGAAAGTCAGATAGCCAAGCCCAAAGTCAAGGGATGGGGAGGTATACTCCACTCTGAATTCAGAGTTATATGGCAAGGGGCATGGATACAGAGAGGGGTGATCAATTGGAGCCAATTGTTCTATTTACTGCAGTGGTGCCCTTAGCACCCCTACGTGGGGTGAACTACTCAGCAAACAGGAGACTTGTCTCCAGCAGTAAATAGCACAACAGGTAATTGGCCAACAAAGGATTGAATGAGGAAACACATGCATGAATGAATGGTGTCGGATGTATTCCATTTGTCAGGAAACTTTTAAATGTGACGGGTAACTGTCAAATAAGTGACTTCTAACTCTAGTCCTACCTACTATTGCTATCACTCTCTCAATATCTGTTATGGAAGAGATAATACATTTGGGGAATACGATATGCCAGTCACCATATTAGATACATTACGTATGTGCTTTAATTTAAACCTCATAACAACCCTTTGAGGTTAAATATTGTGATTTTCCCCATTTTACAGAGAAGAAATGTGAGCCTCAGAGGGCTGTGAGTCCCCTAGCTAGTGGGTGTCAAAGCTTCTAGTTCAGGGACCTTATTCTGGAAGGGGGTCAATTAGGCAAAGCTCCTCATTTCATTTAAGTCGCTAAAGTGTCTATCAAAACTGACTAATTAGACACTTGAGGCTTAGAGAACTTTTAGGAAGGACTAATTTACTACACATATAAACTAAATCTAATGTCTCTTTCACAAATACATTTTTAGCCTCAGTTTAGTCATCAGTGAATGGGTATAAAATATTTACCTGATAAGGTTGGTGTGGAGTTGAAATTGGATAATACATGTAAATAACTTAGACTAGCACAGCTACTGGAACTTAAGAATTGCTCAATAAATGTTAACTGTCACCATCCTTATCACTGTCACGACCTTCATGATCACCACCATCATTGCCATCACCATCATCATCATCATGACCACCACCACCATCATCACTACCATCACCACCAAATCACCATCACTATCATCACTACTACCACCATCATCACCACCACCACTATCATCATCACCATCATCATCACCACCACCATCAACATCACATCACCATCATCATCACCATCACCACCTTCATCACCATCATCATCATCATCACCATCACCACTATCATTGTCACCATCATCATCACCACAACCATCATCACCATCACCACCACCATTACCACCACCACCAATATCACCATCACCATCATCGTCATCATCACTACCATCATCACCGTCATTATCATCATCACCTTCACATCATTGCTAGTACACAACTCCAGTATTCAGCACAACTTATTCAGTGTTATATTTGCAATAAATAATATAGTCAATTAAGTATCACGGAGACAACCTGTGTGGTGCTGAACAGAAAATGTTCCCTTTGTGGCAAATAAGAAAAATAAAAAGGAAAAGCCTCCATAAAGGCCAGAGGTTTGTTCCTTATAATTACAAAACATCTAGGTTCTTATAGATCTTTTCTGCCCTGGCTCATTGCTTTCGTGGTCAGACTGTTGGAGTTGGGAAGTGTGTCTTCTCAGCCTCATCTGTAAAGACCATCTGGAGGCAGAGACTTGGGAGTGAAAATGACGTTGCTCCGGAGGGGAGTCTTCAGATAATCTTCCCGGAAAGCCGTATCCAATTCTGAGTGTCTCTCTAGGAGTAAATACATGAATTAACGCAGCTGCAAAAATATTTCACTTATCTTTTGCCTCTTTAGCAGGATTAATTACACTCTAAAATTAGACCTGCTAAAGAGCAAAGTGCTGAGCAGTACCTAATTATTATTCATCCTTTGGACTAGAGTTTTATCTCTTGTTTTAGAGTAGCTTTGGTGGACAATTACGAGTCTAACGAGTGTCAAAAGTATAAAAAAATTTCCTAATGTGCTGTGTAAATATAACCTTCGAGTGGAGTGTTGGGTCATTGGGGAATCTCTGAGGTAAAGCCTGCTGGGCATTTCCCTCTGAAAAATGTGACTGCTTGCCTGAAAGACACCCAGGCTCCAGTGCTACTTTGCCTTCCTTTCCGGAGTCTGTTCTGAAATGGTAGTGCACACCATGGAGATCTGTGGCTCTGCGTAGTTTAGTAGTGATCACAAGTACATTTCAACATTGATCATAGACTTGTTACCCCATGTTTACTGAGCAACAGACACCTTCCCAGGCATGGATTGTCCAAGAAGGGGATGTCATGGTCCTTTTCTTCTTCCCTTCAAGGAGCTTACAGTCCAGTTGATTGGCAGGGTATGCACCTAAAAATCCAATCTTAAAATATAAATGTATTTATAATAACTAGTATAAAATTCATGTATTTTATATGTTTCTTTATTTATATGTCTTTGGTAGAAGAGAAGGTGGTCAAGAAAAATGTAGGATATGCTAGTTTGTTTTTTCTTTTTTAATGGAAGAATGAAAGGACAAAATGAGCCATAAAGAAAACAAGTGTAGTGAGGTTTAGACAAAGGATAGAATGGGACCGAGTTGATAGAAGTCTCATTCATCAGCTCCTCCTGCAACTGTCTACTGAGCACCTGATATCTCCCTGGCACCTAACAGATGATACTTAAATGGGAACTTATAGACCAAGGAAGCCCGAGACTTGATGACATTTCTGGCTTTGAAGGGGAGGTTGATCTCTTAGGTCCCATCTGCCTCATGGATTTTGTGACTCTTTATAGGATACTGAGATTTGAAGAGGTGGAAGTAAGATCATAGAGGTCAAACGCCATCTGGTGTATCGGGGCCAGCAAAGACACATTGAGAGTAACAAGATTGTGTAATTAGATGATTCAGAAGCAAGTGAAGCTGGAAGAAAGGCAGGGAACTTTGTTTTCTTTTGAGCCCCTCCTGTATGGTCCAGGGCCATGCCGAGTACATCCCATGCACTATCGCAGTAACTCTCCGTACAACACCCTGGAGTAGATCTTACTATATCCGTTTTGCAGAGTGGGAAACTAAGGCTCGACTGGGTTAAGTGTGAATGTGAATGTGCATAGGAATCACCTGGGGATCTTGTTGAGGGGCAGATTCTGTTTTTGTAGGTCTTTGCATTTCTAACAAGCATCCAGGTAATGTCTTCCATTTTACCTCTGAGTAGATTTTTATAGAGGTAAAAATTGAAGCAACTTCATCTGACTCCAATTCTGATCAATGCTCCTTTAAGCCATGCTGCTGGGAGAAATCCTGGTGGCTGGATCACTTTAGCTCCAAGTAATCTGCTTTAGCATTGAGAAGCGTTCAGACTCCCCCTTTGTACTTTGCTTGGTTTGCATGACTATTAGTTTATTTTTAATCTCAGAAGTGTATTACTTGTCCCATATTGAACAAATTAATTAAATATATGCCTTTGTCATATATTTTATAAATTACTTATATGGTATATGTCATTGCAGTTACATCATACTTAGGTATATATGATAGATACCAAATATGAAATTTTTGAACAGTATGACACATCTCTTGCCAGGACAAATTAGTGACCCTAGTTATACATATTTGGGCATACACAATAGATATATGTGAAATACTTGGAAGATCTGACACACATATCTCCCACATACTTCATTTCAGCTCCACAGGTACGTTGGGTTCCCCCTTCCCCTTTTGCACCATAACTTTGCAAGCAGTCTCTTCTGACTCACCCAGATCATTAATTGATTAGAAGCAAGTTGCGTAGGGAGCCTTGCTGCAGTTGACTGTAGAGCTTTGGAAAGCACCAGCCTGAGATGTTGATGCTCTCATGTCTTGGTGGGAGCACACAGAGGGGAGTTCATGGAGAAGCCCACTCCCCACCTCCAAGTGGTCTGGGCTGCCTCCCTGATTCCTTTATGCTATGCCTTGGCTGCCTTTCCACTGAAGCAAGCAGCCAGTGCTTGAAGGCGAGGAACCCCGTGCTGCCAGCTAGAGTGGAGGGCACTTGTGCAGTTGCAGAAGTTCTTCATGTATCTAATTAGGATTCTCATAAATTGCTCTGGGCCCCTGGATAGGGGCTAATATCCTTGGCACTGCCTTGATCCAGTGTCTGGCTTAATATCTTGGGGCTGACATCCACGTTCTGGGGAAGCTGGACAACCCCGTTGTCTGGTGATGACTGCACCCTCCACTCTGAGGGTGACCACATCTGGAAGAGGCCTTCACGGCTGATCTGTTCCGGGCTGCCTCGGGAATAGTAAGGGGGTACGGTTTGAGGAAAGCCCCAAAGACCCCTTCCACATCTGAATATTTTCCCCACTCAGCTTTCTACAGCACTGGAAATTTCATCATTTGAAATGCTTTCTGGTAAGCATGGACTCTTCCGTGCAGCCCACTTTTAAAATGGAGGTTCCTCCTTCCCTCTTCTCCTAACTCTGTTTCTTGATTTGATGTCTGACCCACCCTTGGGGGCCAGCCCATGTGCCCTCCATGAAGACTTCTTTAAAGACGCCAGCTCTAAGCTCCATGTTCTTCCCCTGGACTCCTCTAGCTCCGTGTTTATGGCATTCTTTTGGTATTTAGCAAGAGAAGTGAAGGGGTGAAATGGACAGTTTTGCAACTTCCTAGCTCTGGAACTTGGGGCAAATTAACTTCTCTGAACCTCAGTTTCCTCATCTTAAACTGGGTGTCCAGCAGGCATTAAATGCCACTTCACTGCTGTTCTCTCCAGCTGCCTGGCCACCAAAGCGCTCTCCATTATAGTTCCTTTGAGGCGTACACCGTTCACATCCATGACTCTTGCCCTGCCAACCCCTGATCTAGACTGTCTAAAGAAAGATAAGAAGGGCAGAGAAGACTTAAAATGGTGGGTTGCCCAGTTCTCTCCAGGGAAGTGGGAAGATTAAAATAGGAAGATAAGAAGGGGCAAGTAGGATGAAAGGACAAGAGACAGAAATATAGAGGGAAAAATACAAGGGGAAGAAAAGTAAGAGGAGGGTGAAAATGACAGAGAAGTAAAGAAGAGAAAAAGGAAAGTCAAAAAAAAGGAAGGAAGGGAAGAGGAAGATAAGGGGGAAAAGAGGAAAGAGAGAGAGGCAGGCAAAGATAGGAAGGCGTGAGAGAAGGGAAAGTAGAGGGGCTGCTCTCAGGGATGTGGGTGGGCAGTGTTTAGCCCGAGTGCCCACCGAGCAGGCTGGATTTGTTCAGCTGAGCAGTTCACCATGTTGCCAGTGATACTCATCTCAGAGCCATCCACGGCTGCATCGCAGCTCCAGGGTGTCGGTGCGAGGCGAAGACCACCGGCTGACTCATCCTGATCTGCCTCTCGCTGGCTTCTCCCGCCAGCATTTCTTCCTGACTCAGGTCCCTGCATCCTCAGATGACTCAGCAACCCCCTTTCGCAACCACCAGCCTCGGCCCGTGTATAGATATAAACGCTGAAATAAGGACGGGGGATTTGGAGGAGAGGAGATGCTGATAATCTGAGAGGGAAGGGAGAGCTTTGCATTTCTCTAAAAGGAAGTTGTTAAACAGCTCCCACCATCCTTGTTCTTTTTCTAGGTATTTGCAGCATTAGGTAACATGTCAAGGAGTCTCAGATAATCTGAGCCTTTGTATATATTCATTTCATTTAGCCCTCAGAATGACTAAATGGCATGGATGGCGATCTACTAATCCTTGTTTACAGATGACGCAAACAAGTCACAAAGAGGTTAAGTAATGTGTTAAATCACCCAGCTAGTGAGTGGCAGATCTGAGATTGGTACCTCTACATGCTGGCTCCAGGGGCTTTGTTTATACTCTTACACAATATTGCTGCTTCTTTATCTGTTGTAACTCTCGTGGACGTTGCCCAAGGAAAGTGTTCTCTCATCTAGAAAGGGGCAAAGCTGTGACTTAAACTTGGGTCAGTCAGACCCCAGATTCAATGTCCCTTCCTCTTTTGCTGCTGGAACAGCATCAGTCCCACTGCAGGTGACACCAGACAAAATAACGTGAAGACAGAGGTTGAGTGTGGGAGAGAAATTGTCCTACACATTTTTTCCCCCATTTTTCCACGACAAAGGAGACTTGTCTGTGCCTCGGGCCCTGAGTTGTGGGAACCGGCCCAGCCTCATTTTGAGGTCATTCAACCCTGACAGTTTGGGGAAAATCAGGACCCAGAGGCACAGTGTGAGAAGGAATAAAACAAGGACAGAATGTAATTAAGAGAAGTCTGATGTTTGGCCCCGATACAGGCTTGAAAAGCAGCCTCTCCAGGTTCACAAAGACCCATCCTGGTTGCATGGAATTGCTTATTCCCCAGAGCACCTCCGAGCTGCATAATCCCCAGCATTTCAGAAAGTTATTGTTCCTTGCTAAATGTGTTTTAATCAAATTGAGACTTCAAAGCCAGAACCCACGGTTAGGGCTGAGGTAACTACTCTGTAAATGAAGAACTCTATGGTCAACTTAGCAAGGATGGGGTGCTATTCACAAAACCTCCCAATGTAATCACTCATTTGTTCATTCATTCATTTGTTCTCCCTTCTAGTCATTCATTCAAAGAATAACTGAACAGCTTCTAAGTGCCAGATGGTGGGATATAAAAATGACTGAGCCCTCCTGCTCTGTTGCCTTAGCTGTTACCTTACTTAGGAAGATGCTTCTGATACTTTAGTGTCCATCAGAATCCCTTGGGGAGCCAGTTGAAAATGCAGATACCAATTTTCAACCCTCTGGGGCATTTTTTAACATCCTCTCTGGGTTATTCTGATAATATAACAAGATTTAGGAACTACTCTTTATATGAACAGTATTTAGCAATGAGAAACATCTCATTCTCTGACTGGCAAGTGCTGGATACACAGTTCATTGGCCAACACATCACTCCATCTGCCATGGGCTCCCAAAACTTGAGGAATGAATGGTGTGGAACTTAGTGTCAGCTCCTTAGCCCACACAGCCACCCCAGAAAGGACCAGGAGATACGGGGGTGAGCTGTGAATGAAAGAAGTGGTCAAGTAGGCTTTAATGTTAAACTTCCTCATTCGGTAGGGCTCCGAGTAAACACAAAGGTCTCAGTTGATTCCAAAGATTTCATTTTCATTTACGGATGGTCATAGTGTTAAAAACGAATCAGGCAAGATGGAAAGCCCCACACTGGAACAAGAACCAAGCCAGTGACTCTACTGATTAAATCAGGTCTGGAAGCCGATTTAGGCAGGCTGGCTCTTCTGATTCCCTGCATGTGGTCATTTGGTCTCATCTGAAACCACCCGGGAAGGGTGGCTATAGACCACTAATCGATGACGGATTGACCAAGTCTGATTTTTTTATGGATTTCCTTATTGCTCTTACTCTGTGCGGATGATTTTTTCAAGCACACAAGCCTCACTTATACACAAAATAGCAGCTTTGGTAATAATTACCCAGAGGGGATGGGCAGTGGTCAGTGACCATTTTGACATCGCAGCAGCTAAGGTGTTTGATCCTCAATGACCTAGAAATGATGTCCAGGGTGAACTGTTCATTCAGAAATGCAGTTTTTTCAAAGGAAGAAATGTGTCTGTCATAGACAGAGATTAGCAGTTAAGGGCTTAACTGCTTCTGCAATGGCCCGTGACCAGACAGCACCATAAAAATTAGACTTGTTTATCTCCCTCCTAATTTTAACTAGAGACATAATTGGAATAATAATAGAACAATAGAACTTACTTAAGGAATAGATAAAATCCATAAGTATTCTATCATAAATATTCCATCGACTCTCCCTCTACGTAAAAGCTCTGAGGGGTTTCATCTGCAGCATACTTCCCGACAGGCCCGTTGAATCCAGTCTCGGTGTTTACTATCAATCTGACACCAGGATTAGAACAAGGTTGGCAAAGTCAAACCCGAACCTGACAAGGAGTGAGCTGGTCAAACCAGAGAAAGTCAGATATCAGAAGAACCATGAGAATTGAAGTAAGACATAAAGAACGGCTCGCTGGGGAGGCAAACACATACCACAGAGCTTCGCTGGATTTATGAGATGGCTAAACGGTAGCCCCAAATCCCTCTGTCTACATTTTTAAGCATGTTGAATTAGAAAGGCAGTATTATACATATATACACACACACACACACACACACACACACATATATACATATATATGTACACAAAATATCACCCCAATTTACTAACTTGTTTCCAATTTACATATTATCTTCTGGTCCTTGTTACTTAACAGGCATATTTTTTAAAATAATTATCATTCTCAGTTACATACCTTTTAATATCTCATTATTTCACTAACCATTATATTATAAACATTTCTTTCTTATTGCTACATAATCTGGTCCTCATGGTTATCTTAATTCTTCAATAAATTGTCATCGTTATTAAACCATGATTTATTACATCATTCTCCTAATGTTAAACATTTTGTTTTTGCTGTTATAGATAGTGATGGAACATCTTCATGCTTATAGATTTTTTCTTTTGAATTGCCTGTTTGCAACAAACTCTTGGATGTAGAATTTGCAGACTTAATGGTTATAAACATCTCTACAAGTCTTGATATATAGTACCATGTTAACACCCAAAGGAATTGTTCCCATTTAAAACACAGTAACTAAGAAATCAATGTGCCAATTTTACAATAATCTAATAAACATTACCACCCCCACCTTTTAATTTTAGCTATTTTAGAAGTGCAAAGTGGTATCTCAAGGTTACTTTACCTTAGATTTCTTTGAATATTAGCTAAAATGAAAAAAAAAAGTGAATTGTCTGTTCACCTTTTTTGCCCAGTTACACATTTTTAAATATAAGTGTGAATGAACATTATATGTATTTTAGTAATTTATTAAACCTTTGGTTGTAATATTTGATGCAAAAAAGCATGGGATATAGTTAAGCACAAAGGTTTTGAGTTTGAGAACTGATCATTAGCTCTATGACCTTGGGAAAGTTATTTAACCTTTTTAAGGTGCAGTTTCCTCTTCTTTAAATTGTGGATTGTAACGGCAGCGACCTCGCAGAGTTAACTGATGCAGTGTACGAGAACCGCTCGGTAGAGTGCCCGTCCACCAGGAAGTGCCCTGTAGCTATCACAGATGATGACAGTGATGAGGATCCCCTTAAAGTGGGATTTATGATTGCTCATATACATGGTTGTTGCATTTTTAATGTCTTTTGTTTGCTTTCCTGATTGCTTAAATCAGGGTTCTGCAAACTTTGGCCCTCATGGGCCCATCACCTGTTTTTGCAATAAAGTTTTGTTAGAACACAGCCACTCACATTCATTTATCCACTGGCTGTGGCTGCTTCTGTGCTGCAATGGCACAGTTGAATAGTTGCAACAGAGACCTTATGGCTTATAAAGCTGAAAAGATTTACTAACTGACTCTTGATAGGAAAAAATTGATGAGCTCTGGCTTAAATTACAAAGGTAAAACATATTATTTTTAAATGATTGCTAAAAATATGGAAGAATTTATCATATCTCATGTCCTTTAATCATTTAAGACATTTTTCTCTTTGCAAACAAATTTCATACTAATAAAAAAAAGTATTTAATTTCTCTCTGGTTTAGAAAGACTGTTTCCTTCTGTTTTCTTTATTCTCTCTCTTGACCCCCACAAATAGAAAACTTTACACCTGTACTATGCTGCTCTTACTCTTTTTTTTTTCTTTAATCTTCTGTAAACTGTAACATGCATTTATTATCGTGCACAAACTCAATGTCTGGCTGATTTTTCTACAAATGTATAACTGCCACCCAGCTCATGATATAGAAAATGATCAGCCCCTCTCCCCCCACCTGAAAACTTCTTCGTGGCTTCTACCTGTATATAACCCCTGCCCCACCAAAGTAACTTCCATTCTCATTTCCATGACCATAGATTGGTTTTGTCTCTTCTAGACCATCAAAAAAAAAAAAAAAAAAAAAAAAACCTAACCATACTACATATACTCATTTGTGTTTTTTATGAGATTGATATATGTTGCTACATGTAACCATAGCTCATTCTTTTTCACTGCTGTATCATATTCCATTGTTTAAAATATACTAGCATTTATTTATCCATTTACTGTTGATGGGCTTTTGCATCATTTCTAGTCTGCTTTGAACATTCTTGTACATTTTTGGTACATGTAAGTGTATTTGCTACTTATTTTGGGGCCAATACACGTAGGAATGGAATTGCTGGGTCATAGAGTGTATGTATGCCCAGCTCTAGGAGATACTTCCAAAGAGTTTTCTGAAGAGGTACAGCTAATTTGCATTCCCACCGGCAGTGCATGAGTGTCCTCCAATTTTGTGAGTGTCCTTTCTCGTCCTTCTAGGAGAGAAGTAAAGCAATCTCATATAACTGCACCTGGGTGGGCTCATCAACATCCATGTGGCTGGAGGTTGTGGTGTGATCACAGTCAGTCATCACAGACCCAATTCTATCCCTTCCTTCAGCACCTATTTATTCTGTGACCTCGGCTCAGGTCTTGGTTTCCTAGGGCTGCTGTAATAAAGCACCAATGACCCGATGACTTAAAACAACAGAAATTTATTGTCTCACACTTCTGGAGGTAGACATCAGAAGTCAAGGTGTTGGCAGGGCTGGGCTCCCTCTGAACGCTGTAGGGGAGACTTCCTGGCCTCGTCCATCTTCCGTGTTTTGCTGGCAATCCCTGGCGTTCCTTGGCTTGCAGCTGCAGCACTTCACTCTCGCCTCCTTCATCATGTGGCTGTCTTCTTTTTGTCTGTCCTTACTAAAATTGATGAGGACACCAGTCACATTTGATTAAAAGCCTGCCCTACTCCCATATGATCTCCTGTTAAATTCACTGATTCCATCTGCAACGACCCTATTTCCAAATAAAGTCACATTCTGAGGTCCTGGGGTTAGGACTTCAACACATCTTTCGGGGGGACACAATTCAACCCTAACAGTTTATATAACCGGGCCTCAGGCTTATTAATAGTATAATGGGGTGAGAGGACTGTAAGGTCTGCCCCACATACTTTCCTGAGTTGGAATCTGAACCAGCCCCTCCACATCCCCATATGCTCTCCCACTCCTCCCTGGCCATGGTCTTGCCCCCATCTGGTGCTCCAGACTTGGGATAAGGGAGAGGGGTCCAGCCACCCCTAAAGTACCGGTGTCATCAAAGTCATAACCCAGCCCCCCACCACTCCCCACACTCCCCCTGAAAAGGAAAACGACATCTTCCTCCTGCTTTTGTTATGGACGGCACCACCGAGAGGTTCAGGGGCCTTTCCATGAAGGTTCTTTTTCCCTCTCCCTCTTCCCTCTTCCCTCTCCTTCTCCCCTTGTCTCCCTTTCCACTCCCTCCGTCTCTTCCTCCTTCATTCCACAACCAAATCTCCAGTGCCCTTTGAGCTTGCTGCACTGTCCTAGGCAGTGGGGAATTCAGCTAAAATGGACGCAATCCCTTTGCTCAAGGATTTTACAGTTTCAGGGAGCTTATCGACAACACTTCAATAACAAACAAGGGACGGAAAAGCAGTGATGTCATTTTCCTTGTAGAAGGAAAGGGGATATTTCTTGGCACGGTATGTGGGATTATTGCCATCCCTTTTGTTCTTAGGTCTATAGCCTTTTAAAACACAAGGACCCCTTTGTGATATTAAAAATTCCTCACATGCCGCACAATGAGTCATAAGATTTGGGAAACTGTTGACTGAAAAAAAAAATGTGCGACGTCAAAAATGTACTATGAATTCATTTATTCCTGTAAGTGCATTTGCTTTCTGAATCGTATCAACTTGACCATCATATAGGTGTGAAACAAATTGTTTAAGCAAACTGCAGAAATGCTTGGTGTACAGAGGATTTCCTAGGCTCCTTGCAATTATTCTGCAGGCTTCCTCCAGAGAATAATCTCTCTCCCTCTACATCTCCTAAATGGAAAATTATGACCATGTACACTGTTTTACATTTAATGGAGTTGCCCACTCCTACCTCCTCTTTTCCTTTTTTTTTTTTTTCCTCCAAAACACACAGGCTGGGGACTTATGTGTATAAAGTGACCCATATCCAACTTGCAGAGTTGGTCACACAGCCCATTAAATCTCACCCAGACGATGGATGACAAGCAGTGATGAGTTCTGCATTGCTAGAGTTCCATCCACAGGGCAGAAACCTCAGTTGGAAAGCATCAGCAAACTATTTATGCCAAAGAAATCCTGTCTCTGCATCTAAATGGACACATTTAAGTCCAACCCTATTTTTATTTTGGTTTGTGACTACTCAGCATCATATGGAAATGAAATACTCTGCCATTTGAATAAGGGAGACTTATCTTCCAAATTCCATCTCTTTGTACCCATAATCTTTTACTATCCCCCCTCCATCACCACCGTTTTTTTTTTTCTATCCAGAAAATGGTCCAGTGACCCCCAGAGATCCTGGATACAGCAGTCATAGGCTCCAGAATGCTATGATTTCCAGAACAGAGTTGCATGGCTTTGAGTCAAGAATTAGTGAGGCATTTATGAAGCCAAGGCCCCAAAGTCAAGTGCTCAGATGGTCTGGCTGGCCTCACTGTTTTCCAAGGCCACAGATCGCATCCCAGATCTGACTCACAGCTTCCTCCCATGTGCAACTGGACGACAATAGGACTTGGCCTCCATCCTGCAGACCCCAAACCATCCGCCCCCAGGTCCACAGTCAGGTCACCATCACCAGGTCTGTTGTCACCAAGAACAGGAGACTGCAGATGGCATTGCCCTAGATTTTTCCACAAAGGAAGTTATTCGTTTGCCATTTCAGCTCCAAATGAACCTCTGCTAAACCCCAAGTGCCCAATCCCTGGGCAAGACATGAAACAGGATTGAAATGAGGTCAGCTCCCCTCATGGTGTTCACAGCAAACCCCAATGGGATCGCACCAGCATCATCCTGACGTCTTTCGGCTACAGGTAGAAATCCGCTTCCCGTGGGGAACCACTGGGCTCGATTGCCAGCATCTTTGATCAGGACATGCCTGTCCAGTGGTCAGCTGAGGTTTCCAGGGTTTCAGACACTATTTTTGACCCCCTTCCCCAAGATTTCACAGATTCCTTCCTCCCTTGGGCTTTTGCTGGTCTGCAGATCTATGAATCACAAACAAGGAGAGAAGCCTTGAATCATCTGCTTTCAACACAACTTTATTGACCACCTACTTTGTATCAAGCCCTGTGCCAGGAATTCAGGAGAATACAGGAAGGCAAAATTCCTGTCCTGAATAAACTTGCCTCCCATTGGGGAGACTTAGAAGGAAGTGGCAATTATATACTAGTCTGACAGATTTTATACTGAAGAAATATCCAGGATGTCATGGAAGGGGAAACCACGGTCTCATACCCACTTCAGGGAAGGCTTGTTGGAAGCAGAGACCTCAGAGCTGTACCCCAAAGACAGTCATTGCCAAGTTGTCAACCGATGCCATGCAGGGTGTAAATCCAGAGTGAACAGTTGGTGGGGGGTGGTGGTATTGGTGACAGGTTACAGCGGCTCCTTGACAGCAGTTTCTTTGGGATGGCAAGTGGGGTTCTCCCAGATGCCGTGTGTCCTGTGAGCCAGAGAACTTCATCTGCATGTCCTGCCTGCCTGTGAGGCCAGAGCAGGACTCCTAAAGCAGCTGTGTCCCTGGCCTGGAATTGACCGTCTCCTTCCTCCACGCTGTAGCTCCTTCCTTCAGATCCGCAGTTTGAGTGAGCTGCCCTCCACCCACTCACACCAGCCTGCTTGAGCTCGGAGAGCTCAGCCTCCTCTTCTGTGTGAGGAGCTACGGGGTTTCCGGTCCCAGGGCCCAGACTGGAACAGCAATGGACAGTAACTGAGGTCCCCAAGCCCACAGCTGCTCAGGCGGCGTCCCAAAGAGACTCATTCCCTGGCCCTCCCATTCTCAGAATACCCAAAGCTCCTTAGCCTCGTTCTTTGCCATCCAGCTCCTGCCCTTCAGGCCTCATCCTTTGCTCACGTCTTCCTTCCCTGCAATTCTGAACTACTCTCTGATCTCAGAGCGCGCCCTGTGTCTCCAGCACTACGCCAATTCAGTCATCTCATCTCGCCATGATTACTGGCTTGTGTGATGTGCTCTCCCATGAGACTGTGAACTCCAAGAGGCCAATGACCACTACTCACCTCTGTATGAAAATATAGAGGCTCACACAGCATGGGGAGTATCATGTGTTAAGTGCTTTGTCAATGTTCTTTTTTTTAATAAATGGATGGGTGTTGAATGAATGAATACAAAAAGCAGAACAAAATGAAGTCTTTGGAGAACAAGAAAACAGCTTCCTTGACCAGAAATGAAACAGAACATCAAATCCAGCTTCTCGGAAGCACATGTTGTCTCTTCTCGTACTGTCACTGCCCAGGTCAGGTGCTTGGTCAGAAGCCAAGGAAAAATATGTGGACGTGTGCCCATGAGGGGATGTGTGGGGGCTGAATTTAGAAGATGTATCTCAGCAAATCCCCAGGCCCTGGACAAAGCCTAAAGGATACAGGTTCCAAACGGATGTTTCTCAGCCAACTCGGGAAGTCCTAAGGCTAAATCCCATTGCTATAAAACCCTTCCCCGAAGCAATCCTCTCAGCTCTCAGGCAGCCTTACAGAGTAGAATGAAATCTAATCTGAAAAGCAACTGCAGTCCTTCTGGAAGTGCTGAGAATGAATCTGACAGCAAATAAGGAATTGATTTCTTGTATTTTGGACGTAACAGAATCTTCTTGGAGAGCTCAGCCTTCTCTCTAGCCACGCACTCCTGGAATCAAGGACTCCATGATTTGAAAGGACCCAGGAAGGGGTATGTAATTTTCCCTGTCACCCAGGTGCCCTGGCTTCAAGCAAGAAATCAAAACATCACCAGCAGTACTTACGATGGAGTCATCACTGTGCCAGGCACTGTTTGCCTGCAGCCTCATAGGGTTGTAGCAATATTCGTATGAGGTGAGGGCTGTTAGACTCCCGCTTTATAGATATTAAACCTGGAGCCCAGACTAACTTTCCTTCCTTTGCCTCAGTTTCCTGGTCTGTAAAACACACATAATAAGCAACATTAAATTGATAGAAGGGTGAGTTAATTTTTGAAAGCTCTCACACAGAGCCTGAAGCATTACAGATGTTATGTAGTTTGTGAAGTAAAACATAGAAAAATGAATGAACAAGTGAATGAATGGATGCATGGATGGCTAGAGAAGTGGGGCAAGATCAAATGGCCAGTCAGCGCTGAAGGCAGGAGTGGAATGCAGGCAGTCTGACCCAAACGTTTACTCTTCAATCACTTCCTCTTACTCTCTTGACCTCATGGGATAATTTGACATGCTCCCCAGCCTCTCCAGGGAAGGGTGCTTCTTTCGGAGCTCATTCTAGTGTTCTCTGCCAGAAACGTTCTTGCTTAAGATTTGCTAGGAGGTGCCTAGTTGCCTTTCAGTATATTCTTTTTGCAAATCTGAAACCCAGGGCTTCTGCCCTGTGTGTGGGTGATAGAGAATGTGAAACATCTTCATTTTTATGCATGGCTCCTCACTGCCTATGTCCTTTCTGGGCCTTTTGTCTGACCAACCCTGTGGATCTCATATAGCCTCTTGCAACACCACCCAGGCAGCCAGTGGAAGCAAGTCCCAGACATATGCACAGTGCTCCCTCAGTTGTCTTCACCACCCCATTGCTCAGCTTCCCTGGCTTCAGGCAGGAAATAATAACATCTCCAGCAATACTTCTTATTGAGTAATCACAGTGTGCCAGGCACTCCTGCAATCTCATTCAATTCTAACAAAACTCCTGGGAGGTGAATACTGTTATACTCCAAGTGAGTATGGTGGTCCAAATGTCTACTATTTAAAGGGTGCAATAATTACAGTATAAAATTATTCAGACACACACGGGTGCATTGAAAACCCCTGGAGCTGCAGCAGAAGCACCACAAAACCCCTCTTTTCCGTTGAGGCATTCACTTGGCTCTTTTACAGATCTGCCTGTTCTTTTTTCCATAATGTTCCACTCTTTTGTTAAGATTTTAAAAACTTTTATGTATGTAGTAATTTCAAACCTAAAGTCCTTTGGATTATTCCCTCACCCGCCCAGTTCACGGGATTCTCATTCTTCTGTTTGTTGTGTGTGCAGACTCTCATGGTGGATGATTTCCTTGTGTCATTGGTAACTTTTGGTCATGAGCTGATCTTCGGCAGAGTTGTTTTCTCCCAGGGGAGTCCCAAGCACTCTGTGTTATAGAAATGTCGTCACTTTTTAGATGTTGCATTTCTCCGGCTCTTGACTTTTGAAACCCCACCACTCTGCCTTCTAACTGGCAGCACTGGGAAAAAGAGTCGGCGGTGAAGCCCTGGGTTTTCCGCTTTCCTCTCTGGTGCAGAAAGTACCTGTGGCTGCTCTGAAGCTGACCTAGAAAGGACTTTTGAACAGGCATAACTTCCTATGGATGGAAAGGAGTTCTGCAAGTGCTCCTGAGGTCCCTGTCATTAGAGGTGTCAACTGAGGACAGGGTTTTGAGCATCCTGGGGGACCAGTCTTCAGGTGGGGAGAGGAAGACGAGCTGGGTGTGGCTGTAAGCACAAAGCTGCCCTGGCTTCCTCCACTCCCAGGGGAGCACATGTGTCTGCCCGGAGAGAACCAAGTCGGCTTCAGGAAAGAGATTCGATCATCCCATTTACCAGCTCCAGTTCATGAGGGCACATTGGCAAAGATCACGGCCTCTTTGTAATGGGAGAAGCTGACAGTGGAATGAGCTTTGTGGGGCTGCTCCTTGGAAAAATGACATGGATGCTTCACTCTAGCTAAGGCAGGTTCACAGCCTTTTCATCTCCAGCTCACTGGAAGTTCCCTTTTGCTCTGTACCCCTTCTATTTCTATGGCAGCAAAGCTCCCCAGTTAGCTCTGCGCGGAACAGTTTTGCAGTCCTTCCCAATTTAAGCCTGGGGATAAAAGGAAACAAACAGGAACAGAAAGTATGTATTGAGCACTTCTGTTGTGCTACAGGCCATGAGAAGTACAAAAATCATAAAACATGGTTCCTGATTTCCCTCAAGGAGATTACAGTCTATGGGAGTAAATTAAAAATGAAATAAGAAAGTGTTTGAAAATATAGTTCAGTACACTCGTAGAAAACGAGCCACCAGGCAGGAAATGATTAACTGGAAAATGATTTGAACAGGCTGTAATTGGTATTGGGAAATGTGCACTTGCTCTCCTGTTGGAGTCCTGCTCTGCTTTACCAAGGTGATTATTCTGAAGGGAGATGTTTGGGCAAAGGGCAGAGAAAAAACCTTTATATTTATACCCCGAAAGGAATCCAGATGATGTTTCTTATCCCCAGGCCACTCCTGGTACAAGTCCAGCAACCTCACTCTCTTTGTGACAGCACCAGAGAGAAGGGAGCCTGGGGATTTGATGAGTCATCACAAGAGGATCCAAGCTGTGTCCTCACAGACTCCAAAGGCAAGGAGAAAGCAAACAGCACATTGTATTTTTAAAAGGGTAGCAGTGATGTTTTTATGAGAAGAGGAAGCTTAAGGCGTCTGGTGGGCAGAGGAATGTGGATGAGTTTGAGGAGGTGTTGAATGGAGAATGAGAGAACTGCACCTCTTGTGACATTTGTCATTGAGTGAAGGAGGTGGAGGCTTGTTGGAACGTAAGGAACTGATTAGCAAGATACTCCCTTCCCATCACTTTTCTGCACCACTGATTAACCCCTACCCTGTATGGGTGAAGGACTTATAAGGGAATAGATTTCCACTTTTTTCCCCCATAAATATATCTGGCTTTTTTTTTTTTTTTCTGATTATAAAAGTTATACATGTGTACCTGGTTGTGGTATGCTGGGAGACTAAACCAACTTGGACCTCCTTCCTGGTGCAAATACATCAAAATACAGAATTAAAAGCACAGGCTAGGGTGGGGTAGGGAATAGGGAATTAATTTTTAATTGGTGCAAAATCTCTGTTTAGAGTGATGGAAAAGTTTTGGTAATGGGTTGTGGTGATGATAACACAACATTGTGAATGTAATTAACATCACTGAATTATATATCTGAATGTGGTTAAAAGGGGAAATTTTAGGTGGTCTGTATGTTGCTAGAATTAAAATAAAAAATAAGAAACATCCATAGGACTCTACAACAAAAACAGTAAACCCTGATGTAAACTACTATGGTTAATAGTACAATTATAATAATACTCTCTCATCAGTTACTCTCAAAGTTACCTCACTAATGCAAAATGTGAAAAACAGGGGTGGTATTTCCGTTTGCTGAAGCTGCCAAAATGCAATATGCTAGAAATGGATTGGCTTTTACAATGGGGGTTTATTAGTTCACAAATTTACAAGTCTAAGGCCATGAAAATGTCCCAGTTAAGGTAGCAACAGGACGATACCTTCTCTGAAGAAAGGCTGTTGGTATCTGGGGCTCCTCTGTCACATGGGAAGGCACATGGCCAGAGTCTGCTGATTCTCTCCTGGACTTAGCTTCTGGTGTCTGTGGCTTTCTCCAAAATGTCTCTGGGCTTCTGTCTTAGCTTCTGTTGTGGGTCCTTCTTTCTTCTCCCAAGGCAAACTCTAGATTTCCTCTCTTGGCTTCTCTGAGCTCTCTCCAAAATGTCTCTGCCTCTTATCCTCTCATAGAGGACTCCAGTAAAGGCGATTAAGATCCACCTTGAATGGGTGGGCTCACATCTCCATGGAAACAATCAAATCAAAAGGTCCCAACCAACAATAGGTCTGTCCCCACAAGATTGGATTAGAAGAACATGGCTTTCCTTGGGTACATAATAGATTCAAACTAGCACAGGTGGGTATCTGGGAACTCTGTATTTTCTGCATGATCTTTCTATGAACCTACAACCTATAACTTCTCTAAAAGAAAATCATATTCAACAATTTATTAAAATATTATATTTATAATAATAATGTGCACACACACCCTGACAAAACACAGCCAAACTCAAAAGAAAGGAATATCCATAAGTTCCAGAAGCAAAGGGGAGTGGGGTATTCTAATGGTAAGCTTTAGCTTCAGCTGGGGCAGCCCAAAGGGGTCTAGGTCCTACCTAGGAATGGGGCTAGGACGATGCTACCCATGGGACCTGCAACCTGTGCAAAGGGAGAGTAGAAAATGATACCACAGCAAAAGCTGAGACCTTCAGGGAGTCACTTAGTCTGGGAAAAGATGACTGGGAAAATCTCTGTTCACCAAAGCAAAGAAAGTGCAAGGAAGCTTGCTATTCTTATACAAAAACCAGAACACCTCCAGAACCATGTCTGAAGTGAGCACAGAACCTCTCTCTGGGGACATTTCTATAACCTAGAGAGCTTGGGACTCTGTGCTGAAGATCAGCTCATGACCCAGAGTTACAAATGGCACAAGGAAATAATCCACCACGAGAGTCAGCACGTGCAGCAAACCAAAGAACGAGGATCTGAGAACTATGGAGGTGGGGAACAGGATGGGGAAAGAATAATCTGAAATATGGTCATAGGTTTGAATTGACTAAATACATAAAAGTTTTAAAATCATAACATTATGGAAAAAAGAGCAGGCAGATCAGTGGAAGAGCCAAATGAATGTCACAATAGAAATTCATTAATTAAATTAGAATATAAAGCTAAATATTACTAATGAAATAATATAATAAACGAACTGGAAAACAGATCCGTGGAAATCACTTAAGTGTAGTACAAAGAGAAAAAGGAATGGAAAGTATTTAAGCAAAGTGAAGATAGAGGATGGAGGATAGAAGAGACGGTCCAGAATATTTTTAACAAAATTTTCAAAAGAAAATTAAAAATAGCATGGGAAGAGTTAATATTCAAAGAGATAATAGTGAGAGTTTTCTAGGATTGAAGACATTAGTCAAAAGATTGAAGAATCATATTGAGTCCAGAGCAGAACAGATAAGACAAACCTGCTCCTAGATTCCACATCAAAGACAAAGTGAAATTCTCAAAGGCATCAGAGAGAAAATGCAGATTGCATAGAAAGCAATGGCAGTTAGAATATTTAGCAACTTCTCTACAGCAGCAATTGAGAGGAAAAAAAATTTATCCTTAAAAGGTCATAGAATTCCATGTTCAATCAAATCATTCCAGAATGAGAACAAACCAAAAGTAATTCATGCTAGTTTCACAAAACTTTAAAAAATAGGCAAAGATGAAAGCAGTAATTATGATTAACCTCTTCAAAAGGGAATAAATGTAAACATTTGCAGTATTTCCTTACTTCTGCTCTGCATGTCTACCATTATATCTTAGAGACCATGTCACACACTACAGTCATTCTTTTTCATTTAACATTATATGGATTTCCCTTGATTTTTACTGTCCTTGAAAGATAATTTGTAAAGGCTGAATCAGAGACTAAAATGTCATGGTTATTTAGTATAATTGCTAGACATTTAGATCACAAAATTTCCTCCTAAATGGCAACTGGATAACATGAACACAAAACAGAGACAAAATAATACTAAGTGGGCCTGCTTTTTCTTTTTCCTCCCTCCCTCCCTCACTTCCTTCCTTCCTTTTTTGTTGCCTTGAAAAACTTCCTTTCTTCTTTAATTGCCTACCAAAGTGGGAAGGTGTTTAGTTGGGGAAGGAGCCAGTCACAGCCAATGGAGATGTCTCTTTTCAATTAAAGCTTTATGTCCGAAGTGCAATGCTTATGGAAGCCATTTAGGGGTTATGGTGGATGCTGTAAAGGGAGGGTAGGGGAAACAAACATATTTGCAGACTACTGTGTACCAGCACTGTGTTAGGCATTTCCTTCACAATAATCCTGCAAAAGCTACTATTTATTGAAAACTTACTGGTAGCCAGTCTGATATTACAGTTTGCACATGTGAGCTCATACTTTTATGTGGTATGCACTATCACACCCATTTCACAGACAAGATATCCAGAGCCACACAGCTTGTAAGCAATGGTGTCAGAATTGGAATGCAGCCCTGCCACTATAGCATACAGCCAGTTTTTCCTCTTGTCCCTCTCCTGGCTTGGGTGGTTGGGGACAGGGTCAGGGAAACATCATGATAATGACAACAAAAAAACCAGCAACTGTGTTACGTTCTGTATATGTGTTATTTCATTTCTTTCTCCCTGCAACCGTGTCAGGCAGCTGTTATGATCACTGTTATTCTCATTTAATGACTGAGCACATGGGAACTGCACCCAGGGATTGGGCAAGCTCAAGGTCACCCACCTAAGTGGGAAATCACACATATGTGTCCCAAGCCCACAGGTGTCTGGCCCCAAGTGCATGCTCCGGGCCTCACTGCCTGTGGCTGTTGTGTTCTGTCCAGGTGAGATGGAGGAGCTGGAGACCCTGTGGCTCACAGGTATCTGCCACAACGAGAAGAACGAGGTGATGAGCAGTCAGCTGGACATCGACAACATGGCGGGCGTCTTCTACATGCTGGCGGCTGCCATGGCCCTCAGCCTCATCACCTTCATCTGGGAGCACCTCTTCTACTGGAAGCTGCGTTTCTGTTTCACAGGCGTGTGCTCTGACCGGCCGGGGCTGCTCTTCTCCATCAGCAGGGTCAGTACCCTTGGTGGCTGCTTCGAGGTGTAGTGGGCAGGTCCAGAGAAGCCCGGGGCCTCTGGAGAAGCAGGGATGCTTTGGCTTCTTGGTGGGGTCTGTGTAGCATCCTTCCCTTACCCACCAGCCCTTCTTGGGCTTGCCAGGAGGGCATCTAATTTTAAGCCAGGGGTTGCAAACCCAATGACTGTGGAAGGCAGAAAGGGATGGTGGATGGGTGAAGCAGGCCAAGCAGGAGAGAAACAGAGCAACAGAGACAAAATGTGGCAACTGACCCTGTATGTCAAAGTGAGGGCACAATAGGGAGTGCTGGGGACTGTGGCAAATTGCATAGTGCTTACATACCTAGAGGGGGCAGCCATCCTCAACTCCAGCTGAGTATTGCCTGGGAGGTAGGTAGGACAATATGATCAGGTCTTGTGGTTTCTAAAAGAGAAACTGGTCACCTGATTTTATGTAAGCCCTTTCAAGTTTTAAATATTAGTAAGTGACTCTATTTAACAAAATACACACGAAACACAACTACAGACCTATTCCATGGTCTACATCATTAACACTCACATATGCCCTGAATACTACTGGCTACCTAGGCAGGAAGTCACAGTGAAGGCATGCTCTCTAACAGAGCATGCACTGCAAAACAGAATCTCCATGCCTTACCACACACTGGGGAGAGGCATCTAACGAAGCACAAAGGGCATGTATGATGCAACAGAGTTGGAAATGAAACACAGACGTGAAGCACCAAAAGGCAATGCACACACAGCAAACAGAAAACACAATACACATTCAACCCAACATAAACTACAGCAGAAAATGCACATGCTATTGTGAGCTCCTGTGTAATACGAGAAGATCTCCTTGCATGCAGCACAATATGGAATGTACATGTGATATAATTCATCAATAATGATACTGATAATGGGAAATGCTTACATTTATTGAGCACTTATGTATACCAGAGAACCATATAAGTTCTTTATATTCTTCATCTAATTTAATCTACAAACCAACTCTGTGAGGTAGGTAGGCACTGTTATTAGCCCCGGATTACGGACAGGGAAAATCAGCGTTCTGAGGTTAAGGGAATTACCTAAAGCCAGGCAGCCAGTAAGGTAGAGCCAGATTTGAATCCGGATGGTGTAGCACCATCCGGAGCCCACAGTCTTATACAAGTAACAGACATTAAATTCAAGCAACACCCCAGATCTGATATAATCCATGTTACACAGCATATATGTGTGTAAAACTCACATAATTCATGTTCGCATGTGTAACATAACTTATGTACCTATGTCCGTCAAAATGAAAGTACCACTTGCATGTTGCTCACTCATCTTCCAACACAGTATCATCTCTCTGTCTCTCTCTGTCTCTCTCTCTCTCTCTTCACCCTCATCTATTCATCCATCCATCCATCCATCCATTTTTCTGTCTATTTTATCCATCCATCTATTCATCCATCTATACATCCATCTCTCCATCTATCTGTCTACCCATTTATCTTGTTTGTCAACCTAGATGTTTTTTCACCCTGAAAGACTTAATAAATTAGGATTTGAAACATAGTGAAAAACATCTCATTTCATCTGCTAATATTTATTGCAAGAATTAAATAATCTCTTTAAAAGAAATTTGTGTATTTTTAGCATTTGGTAATTTTAAGAAATTTGGAGATTCATAAGGTATGCATTAGTGAGGAGGATTTATTTTACCCATTCAACTGCACTCTAAACTTGGATTCTGTTCAAATGCCTATTTCCTAATTAGCTTGATGGCATCTGAATATTCAGAATGCTTAAAAGTTACAACATGCATTCATATAGCTAGATATTATGCCAATTTTAAGCTAATTCTCCCAGCCAGTTCCTAAAGGCTTTTCTTATCCAAATGATCCTGGGATTATCATGAGCAAATGCACACTGTTGCATTTACTTGTAAATCCCACTCGTTTTTGGAAGAGGATTTCCTCTGTGTGAGACATCATTAAGGAATTCAGGTCGATAGCATCATCACTATGAGAAATGAACTAAACACCTCTGTCCCTTTCCAAGCATCTTGAGGGAAGGGCGTGGAGGGGCACCTGTGCAGGACAGGAGCAGGCACAGGTGGTGTTCTGCTGCTTTGCAGAATTGGAACTGCAGCACACCCCAAAAGAGAGAGGGAATGGAGCGGCTTCTGTGTCCCTTGGGGACTCCCAGCCACCCTCACTTCTCTGTCCTCAAAGGCTGCAGGGAGCTCTCATTGAATATTGGCCCTCCTTCTCAGATAAGATCTATCTTTTAAAATTAGTGCAACCTGAAACATATGGAAAACAAAGTCTCATACTTAATAATGCTTTCCTGCCTCTCTGGTTGATTAGGTGAACTCAGAGGAGGCTCAGCCCCTGAGGTTGAGGACAGTGGACTTCTGGGTTGCTAAAAAAATGTCCTTCCTTTCTGGCCAAGGGCTTCCACATACCTCTAGAGCTTGTCTTGTGCACACACACACACACACACACACACACACACACATGCCATCTTACACATTTGCTTCACACAGCATAGAGGCCACACAGAAACTAAAGTGTGAACACAATCTTTTTTTTTTTTTAACAAAACTTACCGTGGGGCATTCCCAAGGATGTCAGCAGAGAACCTGCTTTCCACAAATACAGGGTCAAAACTATACAATGGACTTTGCCAAGTGTGTGAATAGAGGCCACTTATTGAAAACCACAGTGGGCCAGGCCCCAGGTCATGAGTTTTCCTCTTTCACCTCTACTTTGCCCAACATCAGTGATGTGGATATGGTCACACCCATCCCATGGATGGAGAAACCAAGGCCCACAAAGGTTAGAGTGAGACCTCGTTGGCTTCTTCTCTGTTTTCTTGAAATGGCAGGGTTCTTCTAACTCCATCTATCACACCAGAAAGAGGAAACTTGTCTGTCTGTGCAAGGCAGGTTGCATGCTTTAGACAATTTCAGAGTGTGAGCTCCTTTCTAAGGGACATTGATCCACTCCAGTTCTTCCCTTTTAAGCCGACTGAACATCCAGCCAATAGACTCAAAGCTGTCACCACTCAGAAGGCACACAGGGTCCTCCCTGTGGGTGCGACATCCCTTGGGAAGCTCCTGGATGATGCAACACAACACAGACCTGCACTCCTGGCATTGCCAAGGGAGAAGGCCAGAGCCCAGAGAAGGCATTCACTTAGCATTCAAACTCATCTCCTCCCACAGGTTTGGCCTTTTGTCTTCAGACTTACACAAATGCATCCTCTGGTTGGTGGGTCGTTCTTAACTTTTGTTTCCTCTCCAAAATGCTTTCACTCCCATTTAGAAAAAATATTCCCTGCCACCAGCAAAAAGAGCTGCCTCGGGTGGCTCCTGAGATGTGAGAGTTGAGAGACAGAGCAAAGCCAAAGACCAGGGAGCTGGAGAGCTCAGCAGCTTTCCAGTGAGATCAGACAAAGGGAGCCTGGAAACAGGATGAAGAAGCTTCTGGCTCAGCCACAGTTGGGACCAATAGGAGTCAGAAACTTCAGGGATCAGAGCCAGACTCAAGGAGACTAAGGACAGTGGAGCCCACACCCCACTGAGAATGTTCTGGGTGGCCAGGCCCCCTTTGGGGGAGCAGAGCCCATTATCTAGAACAACACATTGAGTTGCCAATGCAAACTTTATCAGACCTCTGAGCCCACTATGGGGGTGAGAAGGCATCTTATTTCCACAACCCATGAAATGTAGCCAGAATCCATGAATAATAGAGAGGGAAAATAAAGGAGAGTACCTTGCAGGGAAGAATGAGACTCTAGCCCAGAGAGTTGGCTCCTGAGATAGGGCTTGGGCTGCTCATCATAACCAGGGAGCCAATGTGGTTTTCTAGAACATTCATCTTCAGTAGTAAAGGGCAATGTGACTTTCTTGCAGCTTTGACAGAATGGGTACCACATCCTCAGGGTGATGGAAGGAGAGAAGTGGGGTCAGAGTAAAGAAGGGCAGGACAGAGGTCACTTAGCAGCTTGTTCAGCTCATGTTTGCTGAGAATCTGTGTGGCAGGTGTTTTGCATGATTTTAGCTTGCCCTCATACCCACCAACCCTAGGAGGGCATGGATCCATTTTACAGGTATGGAAATTAAGGCTCAAGAAAGATGGAATGGTTTATCCAAGGCCACAGAGCTAATAAGTGATGGAGCTGGGATTCACATCCAGTGGACTCTTCTCACTATTCTGTTATATATTCTTATATTGCATATTATATATATATATAATATGTTATATTATAAATTCTTATATATACCTCCACTCCTCAGCCCAACAGAAGACAGGTCAGCTGGGTTGGGAAATGCTGGGAACCAAACCTAGCACACAGACAAGATCCATCCCTTGGACGCCATTCTGTGGCTCCACCAGGCAGACTCAGCCCCTGGGAAACACCTTCCCGGTGTCGTGTTAGTCCCAGGGCAAGCCGGGGATGAGGGAAAGCAGGTGGCTGTCACCCTCCCGTCTCCCGGGGGGCGCCTCAGCTCCCACCGCTTCTGTGGGCCTTCCTGAACTCACAAGAGAGCCAGCTCACCCCAGCAGGGTGGAAGGGGTGAAGGGCAGTTGTAAGGAAGCTCATTCGAATGAAATTCCAAATTTAGAAAAAAATCGTTCAATATAAACAGCTATTTTCATACTACTAACACCAGGTAGAAAAGCCTCAAATACTGGCTGATTCAGACCACTGTGACTTGTGTTCTCCACCCTTTTTCCCCTCTCCTGCCCCCAGCTTTGGCTGCCATATCCAAAGGGAACAGTTGGATAAAGGACTGATTTTCACTGATTTTCACCCATAGTAGCAGCAGCCCTCTAGGACAGGGCATAAGGTTGTTAAATTACTAATTGTTGGGGGGCATGGGCTGACATAAAAAGTTAGGGTGTACTTGGCTGTATGAAATACATGGACGTGGAGAAGGCAACAGAATATAAGGGGCAGGAAGGTGGAAAAGGCCCCTGGGGAGCCTTAACCATGCCACCTGGGGCTGAGAGGGACAGAGGAAGAGATGGTCAGATCACAACCGCAGGCTTTCCTGTTTGCCCTTCCTTGATGGCTGGAATCGTGACTGTCTAGAAAACAAGAGAAGTCCAGCCGTGCGACGGGGTAGATGCTGTCACAGTTCTGTGAGCATCCCTGCGGGTTAGAGCTCGTCCCCACCACGGGAGACTGATGGAGCCGCCGTCGTTGGAGAACAGTTAATCGCACGTTCTTCCTGCCTAACATCCTGAATCAGCAGTAGCAACAGTGTTCCTTGTTCCTTTACCAACTCCCTCTTGGGTTGGCCCTGGTGACTCCCTTTATCCGATTGTTTCCCTTTGGGAATGGCAGCCAAAAGCTGGGGGTAGGAGTGGGGGGAAGGGGTTGGAGACCCCAAGTCACAGTGTTATTGATGCCCTTTTTCCAACTCATGTAAGCTGAATCGGGAACTCTTCTCTTGACAACAATGAAGAGTTACTTTTAAGAAAGGAAGAAAGTGAGATGGGAGGGACAAGAGACCTGTAGAAGGAGATGCTCTGTTTGAGCCCCACAGGAGTCCTTACGTCATCCAGCTCCCTGGATTGACTGCAGGGCACCACCACTGGGTTATCAAGACTGTTTCCTATTACGGGTAACTAGACCCAATTCTAGTTGGATTGCAAAAACTCGCACACAGGCAAACAACACAGACGACGCCACGCTGGGAAAGTGGAAAGTCCCAGAGGGTAACTCCAGGGGAAAAAAACATGTTTCTCTCCATCCCCCCTGCTCTGCTTTTCTGTGCAGCGGTGTCACTCTCAGGCCAGCATCTCCAAGTGGGAGGAAGACCAGTTTCCTGCAGCTCCCCTTTCTATTCCAGCACCCCTCCCTACCCTTCCAGAAAGAAGTCTGATTGACCATGCCTGTGTTTTCAGGGAGAAAGGGTCTTCTGATTGGCGTGCTCGGGTCACATGCCTTGATTGATAGCTTCACGGGTAATCCTGAATATAATTCAAAATAGTAGGTGACCCTTTTCTGCTGTAGTTGACTTTCTGTCAGTAGTTGACTTCCTGGTACCAAACTCCAAAGAAGATGCTGGGAAAGTTAAATGAGATTGTGTGTTGGTGATGCAGTGTTGCAAGGGTCAATTAAATATCCTTCCCTGACATGACAATTTGGAGGCACTGAGACCCTTAGAGTCACATGAACGTCAGTTGCTACCTTTTCTCAAACTCCATGTATGACTCCTCGCAAGGGTTTGAGAAATTCCTGGGCCAAGGAGATACCTTGGTGCTTTGCATCTGGTCTCATATATTTAAGAAACATTTTCAGGATTCGTATGGGATTGCACTATTTCTCCAGGACTCCTTAGAGAAGTAAATTTCTCACCTTGGCAGTTAAAGCTCAGGTGTGAACTGGTTTCCTGCCCACTGCTGCTGCTGATGGTGTTTTCTGTTACCCTCCCACCCCCCAGGGCATTTATAGCTGCATCCATGGGGTGCACATCGAGGAGAAAAAGAAGTCACCAGACTTCAATCTGACCGGCTCCCAGAGCAACATGTTAAAACTTCTCCGGTCAGCCAAAAACATCTCCAACGTGTCCAACATGAACTCCTCCAGAATGGATTCACCCAAAAGAGCTGCCGACTTCATCCAAAGAGGTTCCCTTATCATGGACATGGCGTCAGATAAGGGAAATTTGATATACTCAGACAATAGGTCGTTTCAGGGGAAAGACAGCGTTTTTGGGGATAACATGAATGAACTCCAAACATTTGTGGCCAACAGACACAAGGATAGCCTCAGTAACTACGTGTTCCAGGGACAGCACCCGCTTACGCTCAACGAGTCCAACCCCAACACAGTGGAGGTGGCCGTGAGTACAGAATCCAAAGGCACCTCCAGGCCCCGGCAGCTTTGGAAGAAATCCATGGACTCTCTACGCCAAGACTCACTGACCCAGAACCCAGTCTCCCAGAGGGAGAACGGGACAGTAGAGAATAGAACCCACTCCCTAAAGAGTCCTAGGTACCTTCCAGAAGAGGTGGCCCACTCGGACATTTCCGAATCTTCCAGTTGGGCCACATGCCACAGGGAACCTGACAATAATAAAAACCACAAAACCAAGGACAACTTCAAAAGGGCGGTGGCCTCCAAGCACCCCAAGGATAGCAGCGAGGTCGAACGCACCTACCTGAAAACCAAAGTGAGCTCCCCCAGGGACAAGATCTACACCATTGATGGTGAGAAGGAGCCTGGCTTCCACTTAGACCCTCCCCAGTTCATTGAGAACGTGGCAGCGCCCAAGAACGTGGACTTCCCAGACACCTACCAGGACCGCAACGAAAACTTCCGCAAGGGGGACTCCACGCTGCCCATGAGAAGGAACCCCCTACACAATGAAGATGGGCTTCCCAACAGCGACCAGCACAAACTCTACTCCAAGCACTTCACTTGGAAAGACAAGAGCTCCCCGCACAGCGAGGGGAGCGACCGCTCCCGACAGAACTCCACGCACTGCAGGAGCTGCCTTTCCAACCTACCGACTTATCCAGGCCATTTCAGCGCGAGGTCCCCGTTCAAGTGTGACACCTGCCTGCGGATGGGGAACCTGTATGACATCGATGAAGACCAGATGCTTCAGGGGACGGGTAACCCAACCACCCCAGAGGAGGTCTACCAGCAAGACCGGGCGCAGAACCACGCCCTCCAGTTCCAAAAGAACAAGCTACGGATTAGCCGTCAGCATTCCTATGACAACATCCTCGACAAACCCAGGGAGGCAGACCTTGGCAGGCCCCCCCGGAGCATAAGCCTCAAGGACCGGGAACGGCTTCTGGAGGGAAATTTGTACGGGAGCCTCTGTAGTGTCCCCGCAAGCAAACTCTTGGGGAATAAGAGCTCCTTTTTCCCCCAGGGTCTGGAGGACAGCAAGAGGAGCAAGTCTCTCTTGCCAGACCATTCCTCTGATAACCCTTTCCTCCACTCCTATGGGGACGACCACCGCTTAGTGATTGGGAGATGCCCCTCGGACCCTTATAAACACTCGCTGCCAACCCAGGCAATGAATGACAGCTATCTTCAGTCGTCCTTGAGGTCAACGGCGTCGTACTGTTCCAGGGACAGTCGGGGCCACAGTGACGTGTATATTTCAGAGCATGTTATGCCTTATGCTGCAAATAAGAATACTATGTACTCTACCCCCAGGGTTTTAAACTCCTGCAGCAATAGACGCGTGTATAAGAAAATGCCTAGTATTGAATCTGATGTTTAAAACCTTCCATTAATGTTTTATTTATAGGGAAACATACGTAATGGCCAACGTTCTGGAGGGTAAATGTTGGATGTCCAATAGCACCCTTCAAAGAAGACGAGGATTTAGGGAGGTAATTTTTTTGTTGGCTATTTTGTACGTGGCTCCTTGCGATAGTCTTCCACTCAAGGAATTGTGTGAAGTGTGTGCTGAGCACAACAGAAACCGGATAGGTGAGGGTCCTTAACCAAAAACAGAAAAAACAAAATTAAGGGGGGAGGGGCTGAGTCTTCTGGACATGCTCACTAGGTACGTTGGCAATAACGATGCATTGGACGCGACGGTGATGCTATGATTTCCTATATTCCAAACTCCATTAAGGTCAGTCCACCATGTAATGTCCTCATCAGAAACACCCAACGGTTTTGCTAATACGGAATAAGCAATATGGTATGCATGTAAATCTGACGCAGACGAAATAAAACAGTTAAGAATGCATTTGCACTGTAGTGAGATTGACATGTGCAAGAATTAGGAAGTTTGGCTTGTAACAGTTTCAGCTTTATTGTTATGCCTTCATCCTGGCCCAGACCCAACCTCTGAACTCCAGTCTCCCTCAAAGAATAGCGGATCAGTGCATTTGCCGAAAACAATGCTATCTTCATTGTAGTCCATTTCCAAGACACATCTGGAGTCAAAGGCCAGAGGTGCCCTCAGGTACAGAGCTGCAAGAATCTCTGGATGTCAATTTGTGTGTTTTGCAGACACGTTCCTCACCCTCAGCTTCAATGGCCTTGTTCATGGCTGCATAGACTAACACATTTGTGTCTTCGCTCAGTGTGGATCTCCTGTCTCAGTGTGGCCGTTGTAGTTTAACCTGAAGACTCCTGTGTAAGTAAGTTTGCATCTCCCCCTCTTCTGGTGATGACTCAGGGTTGTATAATATCTGTTACCCCTTCCCTCCCAGGGTAATCATAGCTCATTGAGTCCACAAATAGCCATGGTGGTGGTGTCTGATGGACTGTGTGTTACTGTCCCCAGAGGTGTTAACGTGGTGATGTGTGCCAGGAGCTCTGTGTGTACTGTAATCGGTATGAAGTGCAATGCCACCTGCCTGCAGAAGGCCAGCACAGTTTTAGGTCCATCTCCCTTAATGCTGTGAATTTTAGCTGGACACTTGTTTCCACCCCACCCCCCTCCTCGAATCACAAGCCTCCAAAACCGAAGAGACATTCATGCATTTACCCGGAGCACCCTTCAAATTGTGAATAAACTTCAGTGGGCAAGTGCTTTGTCTCTTCTGAAACATTCCCTGTATTGGAGACAATTGCTTCTCTGGCACCAACCGAGATGTATGAAAAGTTCCTCAAAGCATTTGTCATTTCTGAGTCACCTACGTTATTCCATTTTTATTCCACTCAAACCCATGCCTATATGATATAGGGTGATACCCATTAGAAAAGAAAAGTTGTGGCAGGAAGGAAACTCTTCATGCATGAAAGTGCCCCCACTGCAAAAAAAGGGAAGTGACGGTTGTACTGTTATCACACTCTTTATCAATCAGACCCAGATTTTCTAGCTTAAAAATTAAATACTATAAAACTCACAATCAATATTAAGTAAGCATTTTATAGTGTTCTAATCTATTATGCATCTTAAATACATCAATATTCCTGAACTATTTGGGATAACTAGCCATCAGTTTTTGGAGAGGACTGCTTGTCTTTATTGGTGGAATGATGCAGAAACCATCAGCTAATGTAAACCAGCCTGGCCATTTCCTGGTTTCCTCCTGCAGTTTGCTTTATGGTTCTTGGAGAAGGGGTCAAAAGGAGCAAGTTGAGTAGTCATCCTGGTTCTTTCTGCTATGGTGTGTTTGGTTTTGTGGGCAGGTGCCAGGGGTGATTGTCATAGAACTCGAGGCAGCTTGGAGCTTGGATGGCACTTTCTTTGGGAAAGTGCACACAACCTGCAATATTTCTGTACAGATGAAGAGTGGCTGCAGTAAATTTCAGGATCAGTGGTATAGGAGGAGGCAGTGGTTGAAGTTATCTTCCCCTCATCTTGGAGGTTGAAAGGCAGAAGTGGATGATGGGTACAAATGACAAACATACTTAAAAAATTGCATTTGATTTTTTGGATACTGCTGCTTTGCTGCTCCAGTCTCCAACAATGGAGAAGCCCAAATCAAAGGATCTAAGGGCAGAGCAGTCACCCCAGTGTCTGTTCCGGGCATACCTGTTACTGTATAGTCTCGTAGAACTTTCTGTCTCTGCCCTTCCATTGCATTCCATGCTTACACTCCCCCAGCCAAGGTCATCTCCATTCCCTCACAAGACTGGTGTGGCTTAACATAAAATGAATTAAGAAGTCTCCCCAGAAAACAGAGCAGTTGTATGTCATTCATGTGGAGAAGTTTTCTGTCTTCTTCTGGTATCCTCCAAACCAGGGAGCTGCCAAATATGATAGAGGTCCCCGGGCAAAGTGCTAGTTACAGTTGGATTTGACTCCAGAGACCAAAAAGCCCTCTCCTAATGACATCCTTATCCTGCTGTTAACCCCACTCTTCTCGGGATAAAGACACTAAAAATGTGGCTTTTGGAAGAACCAATAGTAATGATGTAAGAAAGTCTATACTTCTTTTTAACATCCAAAGTGTTTTTTAAAAGAAATAATCAGAAATTGGATGCTATATAATAAATGCATGAGTCCGCTTTCCACAAATTCATTGTGTGATGATACCAAACATAATAAAATCAACCAGTGATTAGACAGTCAATTTCCAGGTGAAAGATAATCATGCAGAGCTAACCCAAGGTAATCCAAGTCAGGTCAGCTCTTTGGGAAACACAGTCAGGAATAGAATGGCCAACAGTTAATGTCACTGCAGGGTGCAAGGTGACAAGAATGAGAGAGGAAGCTCGGAAGTATGGGTCCATTACAGAGGGGATCCCAGCCCTGGGATCTTAGATCTAGGGATGCCATGGAAGCAGAATATTTAAGCCAAAATTTGTGTCCGAGTTTCACCTGACTCTAGTCAGGGCTGGCATCCGTAATTAATTTTGTTAGGCTCTAAATGGTTTTCCCCACTTGTGAAAGACCCAACAGGTCTGATAGGTACACCTGATTGCAAATGGTCAGGATTCTGTCCACCAGTAATATCATGCACATACAACCAATTTAAAGTATTTGATGCAAGGAGGTCTTCTAGGGCATGAACTTTGCTCTGGGAATCCTTTGGGTTTCTGGAAAATCATTCTTATCATCATTGCACCTGTAGGTTCTCAGGCCACTGCTGGTTTCAACGCTCTGCAAGGGAAGACCCTAATTAGTCTGTTTTTCTGCCAGTGAGGCCTTGATGAGAGACATAGGGATGTGGGGACTATAATCCCACTATTCATTACTCTCTTGACCTCTTGAAAATCTTGCCACATTATTTCAGCTGGTGGCGTGGGCTGGGTGCCACATGGACTGTACTTAGTTTTCTCTTCTTTCAAAGGGTGCCTGGTAAGTTGTAATACTTGGCTTTTCTGATGAAAGCATTAAAATTCACCCAATGCAGCAAAATCAGTCAAATCAATTCATGCCTATTTTCTGGGGAGAAAAAAGAAAATTACACCTTGTTTACAAATGAAATGGTTTCACTTAAATGGGACTCTAGCCAAAGTTCTTAATTAGTCAAAAGCTCCACGGCAGTCATGCATTCACACATTGTTTATTCTATTTGATATATCTACCACTGAGGTGTATTTAATATTCTGCATCCTTCTCAGGAAATGACAAATGCCCTGAATTCTCTGCAAATAGAATTGCTAATGAAAAAGAAAAAAAAAATTGGAGTTAATTAAATGGTGATTAAAAATGTATCTCCTTTAAACCTAAAAAGCACAGCTTTAATAATCGGTTGTCATATAAATAAATACCTTGCACTGAAATCCCTCGTGGTTGAAGACTTAAATAAATGCTAATTTGAGAAACCTAAATATCTTTCAGAGGCGCTGAAAATACCCGTCAACATTATGCACATCCCTGTACTGTTTCTTTGTGCATAGCTGTTTGCCTGAATTCTTGTAAAGAAGACTTGAATTGTTTTTGAAATGGAGCCTGTTTGTATTAACTATGGCTACAGTAGACATAATTGAACTTCAGGGGTGGGGGGAGGAGGAAAAAAACCTGAGTAAGTGGAAGCTAAATGCACCGTTTGGTATTTAATATGAGTTAAGGTTCTAAAGAGATGCAATTTTCCTTCCAAAAACAGTGCTTATTTTCATTTGAGACAAAACTAGACCCTTCCGGATACCCCATCTTCTTTTGGTAAACAGGGTCGACAGTGCTTAGGAGAGGTGATGTGGGGTCTGTACTTGAAAAGGTTTTAACGATGGGGTTGCCCTTTTCCGTCCCATCCCGTTACACTGTACTGTGTTCGCATCTAATTGTATCCGATGAGGTTGGCTTGCTGCTTGATGTAGAGTGGAGGGTGCACTTACCCTGTGAATACAAATGCTTGTGTACACATGTACATAATATACATGCTTGATTTCTAAGATTCACATGTAAGTGTATTATCCAAATAAAATTGTACATATTGTAAAGTTTACGTTAAAAATTAAATGGCGATGATGGTATTAACACATGGAAAACCCATTCTGGTTATTTTGATAGAATGATATTTGTATAGAGAGGGCACTATTTTTTTTATCTCAGTTTTAGGGAGGATGACAGAGCCCAAAAAGGAGGTAGCTGAGGGAGTCCTTGGCCACTTTCTTTAAAAAAAAAAAAACGCTGGGGTGGGGTGTGGAATATATTCCACTCACATTTGCTTCTGGAAACAATGCCGATGCAGACTTTTGTGTGATTTTTGTAAACTCTTCAAAGAGCATAGATTTCCTATGTAAGACACTTGTCCTCTCCCCTTGCCTTCCCCTTTTCTGTGCCCAGAAGTATCTCAGCATAGTATAAGCTACAGGTGCCTACGCAGAAGGGCCTTAGAAATACAGAGCTTGTAGAACCACATCAAGTAGCCCCTTTACGGGGCTGGGGGGAATGAGAAAATAAAGCTCTCCAAAGAGGAAGTAATGTATCTAAGATCAAGTTAGAGGGTTTCAGAGCCAGGACTAGAACCCAAGACTCCAGCCTCCATGTTTGGGCTCCATTCCCTTTACCCCCGCGAGGATGCCCGCCAGTGCCTGTGGGATAAGAGCCAGAGAACCTCACAGGACAGACCTGGCTTTCTCTGCCCCTTGTCCTGCACAGATCCGAGTATCCCTCTTTGTTTTCCTTTAAACTCCCCCACACCCCCTGCCTCAGAGCCTTGGACAAGAGAAAACTCTTTTTCAGGAACATTTTCCATGGGATGAATCAACAAAGGATATAGTTTAAAACCAAAGGTGAAAGCTGGCAGGGATCACTGATATAATAGTGTTCTGTTTCCCACACACTGAGGATGAACAAGGTGCATCTGATCAGCTGATAGGACCAACTGAGTGTCTACTCTCCTTTTAAGGCCATTTTGGGATTAGGAATGGTTGCAAAAGGAATATAAAATACAGCATCTTCCCATAAGTAGCTTATGGTCTAAAAATTCAGTTCCCTAATATAAGAGATAAGTAATGACCCACAAAATGCAAAACAGAACAAACAGTAAAAAGTAGAAATGATAAATAAAGTTATTTCCAGGAAATAAAAATTATCCGATTCATGATAAAACCTTTAAAAAAAGAAAAAAAAGAAAAGCCCTCCCTTGGACTTTTAAGTCACTGGAGAATATAGTTCGTGCTTCTGGAAATGCCCTTGATTATTTTAAGTGCCTGGGAAGGTACTTGGGAAACTCAGGAGCAGTTAAGCAGGTAGAGAAGTTCCCCCTCATGCCGCTGCTCATGCCCCCTCCCAACTCTGCTTTATGTAACCTGCTTCAAGGGAAGGTTGAAAAAATCCTCAAAGGATTATAAAAGATGCCCTGATGTAAGAATTCTAGGCATTTCCTCCAAGCTTCCCATTGCCTTTTTTTTTTTTTTGGCTTTTGAAGAACGCTTTTGATAAGCCAGGGTGTGGCCGAATCAGGGAAGGGCATGGGGGGAATACTTCATTGAGAATCCAGTGCCTACTGTTGTGGCCATTAAAAGAGAAGGCGTCAGTTTCCTTTGAAAAATGGGGCAAAAGGGATCAAGGTAGATTTCAGGAAGGATGGTGGGATGGGGAGGAAGGGGCTGTTTTTCTCTGCCCATCCCATTTGGTGCATTACTGAAATGTTAGATCCCCTGCTCATACCAAATGAATACATTCCAAGGTCAGACCCTGAATTTGGAAACATCAAGATACATCTACCTTGTGCGTGTACTATATTCTACACATATGCTAGAATAACCTTAGGAAGTAAGTATGAGTGCTCCCATTTTACAGATAAGGAAACAAAGCCTCAGGTTGTCACACGAATTTCTTAATAAAGCCCTAACGCCAGACATATTCGTGAAGTGCCTGATCTCCTCCCGGGAGGTCAGAAGTGTCAGAAAGAGATGTGGTTCCAGGGTCCCCAGGCCCTCCATGGAGAGGAAATTTGCTAGTGTCCTACCCCTTAATGACTGGTTTTGCAGGGATCAAAAACTCCTCTTGGGATCTCACCTCTGCTCACAGTCCCTTCGGAGACTCAAAGACTGTGGTTGTCTGCCCCCCATGTGCTCGCACTCAGCATTATTCCAGGTTCCTGGGGACAGTTATTTTCTCTACTTAGCATGTGCCTAATCTTAAATATCCCCTTCCTAATCACCTTTTCTCAGTCGACATCAGGGCTAATTCATTCAATGTAAGTGCATAGTATGTGCTCAGTGTACGTGGGTTCACGCACACACTGCCTTGCAACCCTCCATTTAAGCTCTCCCAGACATCGTGGCCCATTTTCGAAAAGGCCAAGTTATTTGCAATTGACCATCCCTCCTATTTCATATGTATTTGGTTATTTTTGCCGAGCAGACACAAAGAGGCTTGGAAGTGTGGCAGGGAAGAAGAAATGGAACTTCTGCATAAATGATTAAGAGCTCTGGGTAACCAGAAGACTTTAGCTCTCTTTGTGGTCTGCTTTATTTTTTCCAACTGCCTAAGAGATGCTTTTGTGCTCATTGGCATCAGGGTAACTGTTGGGCCACTGAATGTTTGTGCCATTTGCTCCACCAAAGAGCGTTGAATTGGAATATTTTCATTAGGCTTTCTAGGCGCCCAAAATGATGTAGAAATTCATGTCTTATAGGCATTGTAGACGTTGCTTTCTCACACCCCCTGCCCCTGTGTTCTGAGTTCCTAACAAGTGCCAACAGCTTCTGTTTCCCATAATTGATATTTACTGTGAGATGGGGCACATTAGACCCATTTTATGGATGAGGAAACTGAGCTGGGATTTGAAGGAATGTTCTCTGGGAGGATCTGTGAATTCATCCTTCTAGAGGGTCACTGTAATGTAAGCACCTTATCCTGGTCCCCGAGAAATGCTCTAGCCATCTACATCTTCAGAGCTGACAGTAAAAGTCACTTAAGACTCTTAAAGTCCCAGGGAGGTTGAGCTATGCAGAATTTGTTCAATAGTGTTTCTTCTCTTGGGTTGTATTTCAAAGGATGCAATTCTCTAAGGAGCCAGAAACAATTTTTTTTTTTTTAAAGAGTCATTCCTCAGGTTAACTTCCTCAAATAAAGTGTCAGCCGTCTGCAGAAAACAAGATGAAACTGAGATTATCACTCATAAGTCCCTCTTACTTACCGTGTGCATGAAACAGTAAGTTTGCATTTACAACTCGAGAACATTCCTTATTAGCGGAAGCTCCGGGTTATAACCTCTTCCAGTTAATTCTCGTGCTTGCACCTTTGGGAAAGATTTAAGATGAGCCTTCAAAAGGATATTAACATAAGACATAGCCAATACCACAGCTGCCTTTTAAATTAATAAGCTTAATTGTTCTCCAGCAAACATCGGTTTGTTTTTGGCATTTTAAATGCTTCTCATTGATCTGACATTTTGCTGTTTCAAGCTTTTAAAGGGCTCAAATCAAAGTCTATTGATAGCTGAGCAAATAGTGAAGGTCCAGAAATACAAAAACCTTGTTGGTTTTTCCATGAAAAATAATCATAGCCTTCTGAATTCAATTGAGGTTTTACATTAGCCATCTAAGACTTATCGAATCATTTCTATTCTCAGTCAAGCTAATTCAAGTGAATGAACAGTATTGATTTTTTAAACTTATTTTATTTAAAAAAAAAAAAAAAAAACCTGAACATTTATTGAATTTGAGGATACAGCTCTGGGGCCCTGATCACTAAGGAAATGTTCCAGTTCAGAAATAGACATTTCAGACCAGATGTTGTGTCAAAGCCAGGTATCTTTGAAAATTCTCATGGATTTGGGAAGATGAAAGTGGCCCTGTAGCATTCTTATTCCCCAAATTTTTCACTGGGGAAGGATGTCAATTGCCTGAGTTTTTTCAAGTAATGAATAAGGTCAAGAATAACATCTTCATAGAAAATCCAGTAAACTGCCCCATGCAACTAATTACATGGCTAAATACGGGACAGATGCCTTCTGAGGCTGAGGGTCCCCAAAGATTTTCTTCTTTACCAGTTGTTTTTCATTAAAAATGTCAATCTTGTTCATTCTACTGCCAAAACAAATTTTAAAGCCTATGCTTGCCAAATTATTTAGTCAGTGGAATTCATTCCAGTTGATCCCACACTAGAATGTTTGGGCATTTGTTTTTATATATAGTATATATATTTCGAGCTGAACATTCAGAAAGAATTAGGTGAGTTAATTGGTAGCTTGAATACGAAATAGATCATAAAAATCATAAGTAATGGCTTACTCAGAGAAAGAAGGTGAACCATTCATTTTTCACTCATGTTTTAAGGTATTGCATAATACGCAAGTTGGTCATTACCCACAAGAAAGTAATTGAATTAATAACTTTAAAGATTGATGTCTAAGTCCATTTTTAACCCAATGTTGATGGGATTGAATTCCATATGCAAAGGGTTTCCATTCACATCTACACTGAAACATTGCTCAAACCCTGCATCACGGTGGCTTGATCTCTTGTATGGTGGAGCCCAAAGCAAGCTGTGCTCTGCTCAGTGGTTTTCATTCGGGAATAGATGTTCACTTACCAACTGTGGCAGTTTATACCTGTCATGTTTTAATCCACTGCATGAAGAAGTGCTAAATAACTGTATTAAATAATTCCAAGCATAGCTACAAAATGACACTTTTGCTTAACACCTTCCTGTGATAGAGGAAGTGTATTCTATGGTTGTCTTCTTGTAGTATGTCTTTTATTTTTGTTCAACGTGTTAACTGTTTTAAGGAATGGGGTTTGAAACGTGTGTGCAAACTGAAATGTACATAACTCCCAAGGCAGCAAAAGTGCCCAGTCACATGGTGTAAAAATGTAAATACGGGAAAATTTCATTTTTCTAATAAAGATAATTTCTGCCAATTGATATGAAAATGAGAAATGGAGTTGTGGTGTTTGTTGTTGTCGTCTCTGCTGTCGTGGCTTCACTAATGTTTCAGGCAGACTTACTACTTGTGCAAGAGGGAAATGATTTGATTTTCCCCCTTTGTGCCCTGCCGAGCTGTGGAGGGAAGCATGGAATTGGGGCAAACTCATGACCTGACTTTAGAATTTCTCCTCTCACCCACCAACTTTGTGGTTGTCCCTGGCCTGAACCTCTTCGATCGTGTATGTCCCACACCTGCAGGCTTGACCCCATCTCAACACCATTCTCCATGTGGTTGCTCAAGAAGCATTTCTAAAACCCAAATCCAACCATGTCAATTCTGCCTCTGTTTCACCTACAACCTTCAGCTGGATCCTGCATGGAACAGCTTGATTTCCTTTGCCCAGCACACAAAGCTTTTCCAATCCCTGCCACATACCTTATGCTGTATCTACATCAGTTCTTTCTGTGCCCCTCCAAAGAGACCGTGAGCGCTCATCCTGGAGTCCTGGACCCCTCCTCACCCCCTAGTCACTCTTAATCCTACTTTAAGACCTGTCTTAGTTTTACCAGCTTCTGCCAAACAACAGAATTAGCTGTGCCCTTCTCCATGATCACACCTCTATAAAATGATTAAGCAGGCTTTATTTTTATAGTAAAGCTACTTAGGGTATGAGCTTTTCCATATCAGGAGTTATAAAATTTTTCACTTTGGATCCTAGCACCAGCCCAGTGTCTGACACAAAGGGGCCATTTACTAAGCTTCTTGAATGGTAAAGGATAACTAGATTGTAGAGTAGGCTGGTGGATGAGTGGAGGGATGGATGGGGAGATAGATGGAGTGTCTTGGGGATCAGTTCTTGATTTACTTCACTCTTCTGTCTACCTCACCCCATCCAGTCCTATAACTTTAAATGCCATTTCTTCACTGATTATCCTTAAATTCAAGTCCGACCTCCCCTGTAAGCTCTAGACTCACACCCCCATCTCTAAATTTTGGGTCTCCACTTAGAGATCTAAAAGACAACCAAAACTGAACATGTCTTTAAAAGTAGTCAGGATCCTCCCTGCAGAAAAATGTTTGTTCCTCTCAGGAAATGTCACTGCCCCATGGACCCAACAGCTCAGGCCAAATATCAAGCAATCATCCTTCACTCCTCCTTTTCCCCTCAAATCCAATCCATCAACCAGCCCTGTCTGTGTGACTTTCAATACACATCCTCGTCACTTCTACCCTATCACCCCAGTCCATCATCTCCCATTTATACTATGGAAATAATTTTCCATCTGGTCTGCTTGCTTCTACTCTTGTCTTCATTTCTATCCATTCTCCAGGCAGAAGCCAAGGTCATCTTTTAAAAACATGAATTAGATCACGTGACTCAACTACTCTCAAGCCTTCAGTATCGTTCCATTCCCTTCAGAATAAAATCCAAATTCTTCATCATGACCTCAGTCTCTAATTTTGATCTTCCCTTCTCCCTCCTTACCTCGCTACTACTCTGTACCAGCCTTACTGATCATCACCACTTTTTCGAACAAAGGCACTCCAGGACTTTACACTTGCTATCATCTCTCCATGGAAATTCTTCTAGATATTTTTATTACTTCTACCCTTATCTTATTCATGGCTGTGATTAAATGTCTTATCCATAGAGAGACATTTTCCAACTATTCTTTCCTAATTGGAACCTTTCTCACCCAGTGCTCTTACTGTGCTTTATTTGTCCTCATAGTGTTCATCATCACTACCTGAAATTTTATCATATATTTATACATTTAATTGTTTGTTCATTGTATATCCTCCTTGCTGAATAAGAATAGGGTCTTTGTTTATCTCATTCACTCCTCAAGCCCCAGCATAAAATGCAGAGCTTGTATGTGGAAGACATCCAAGAAAAGTTACACTGAATGGATGAAAAACTGGATGGATGGATGGATGGATGGATGGATGGATATATAACAGTTGATTGATTAAAAATTGCTTAGTTGGATAGACAGAAGGAGAAGATGATAGATAAGAGTGTCACTAAATAAATGAAAGTGTGATGATGCATAGAGATTGGATAGCTGGAAGGATGCTTTTGGTTAGAATAAGCAGTTCTTGGGCTCCTTTCTCAGACCATCCTGCTTCTGGGGTGCATTTCTTGTGGCAATGGGCTCATTTTCCCTCAGAATGATGGATCCATATAGCAATGATCGAAGTTCATTTTCAACGGGAGTTACAAATACCCTTTGCCTCACCTCAACATGAGAATTCTCAGTGATATTCAAGGGGCAATTCAGGAAGCATGCCCTGTATGCCAACCCTGTGGACTCATCATATAGTATACAAAACAGTTCATAGGCCATGCAGAAGTAATGCTGGAGCCCAGAAAGTCACACACAAGGCCATAGGGCCAGACTCAGGCAGCTGCGAAGAAAATTCACCACTCTTTCAAAACCCACACACCTACCTACTCTGAACTAGGCCACACCCCTGAGGGGATCAGCGTCTAACGGTTACTGCAAAACCTTTAAGGTGATGGTGGCTTCCCACAGAGGCCCTTCCAGATGGTGCCTGAGATAGATTGCAGCCTTCCCATGATTCGGTAAGTCTGGAACATTCCTTTCCAGGTGCTCCAAAAATGGCTGCCAAGCCCCCTGGCCTTCTGGGAGGAAGTGGTACCTGCCCTAGTCTCAAGAGGTAAGTGTTTTCCTTCTGCTTCCACAGGGTAGATCCTTCCCTGTCTTCTGAGCCTTTCCACAACCCCAGCCTTTCCCTGTTTGGGAACACTGAAGATGGGCCATTTCCAACACATTTCCCTTTAACTGAAGTGGCACTAAATACCATCAGTGCTATGAAACTAATAGGCAATTTGTGAGATGCGTTCACATCCATGTAGCCCCATTTGGGGGCATAATTATTTCCTAATTAGGAGCAATTTATGATTGTGACTTGGGACATTTGCTTCTTCCAGTAATATGGTTATCTAGAATGGCTCAATTCTCTTTTTCCCCCCAAGATTCTGCTGGCTGAAGCCAGATGACCAGACAACCAAGCAAACGTAATTAACAAACAGTTCTGGACCAGGGGAAGGGAACAGCTGTAATCTCTCTCTTGCCAGTTAAATTAGTGATAACTCTGAGGATAAAACAAAAAATATGTTTCCTTTCACAAGACCCTGTAATATTCTGCTAGGAGTGGAGCTACCAGAGCACGGAGTTATTTACTGATCTTCCCAGGAGTTACGACCAAATTTCTCAAAGTGCATTAAACTAACCCATCTTGATAAAGAGACTTTAAAAAATCTTTAGAGCACTTCCTAGTAGAGGGAATTATAATTCCCATTCTTCATATGAGGAAACCAAGGCTTGTAGAGTTGAACTGACATCCTCAAGATTGTAGAGCCAGGTGCTCATAGTGAAACTGAAGAGGAGAGCACATGTCAGCTGGACTCCACATCTGTCGGCTCTGCCACCATGCTCTCTATTACCAAGATTCCAATAGAGTACAGACAAAACTGCATCTGTATCCCTAATCCTCATACACTGTAAGGGATCAATAAGTATTTTGAAATAAACAAGCATCAGAAAGAGGGCTCAGGAAGCCTGGGTTCTTGGCCACTTCCTAGCTGTGTGATCTTTGGTAAGGCACCCCACTTCTTTGATTCTTCCCCTAACTTCTCATGCATATGTACAAAGTGGAGAGTTAATTCCATCCCTGCCTGCTTCATGTGGTTGTGCAGAGGCATTGTTAACCAAACAGTACAAAAGGGTAGTTCATTTTGTACTGTTTTTTAGTTCCAAAGCTTAGCAGTTTTACTTAGCATGTGTCCCAAGAAAAACAGCTTCCCTATGAAGTGGCTGCCAAGTCCAGGCCATCTGCCCACAGCATTACTAGGACAGAGAGTGTCTTTCCCTAGAGGTGAGACTGATCCACAAAGCAGAGGTCTGGAAGCTAGGCCTTTATCATAAGGCAGCAGCCAGAAAAGTGGCTGCTGCCTTTGTTTTGGGACTTGGTGAGAAGCTGAAAGTTCCAGGGATGTCTGTGCAAAGACTTTTTTTACTCCTCTCCTAAGACAACAGATAGAGGTCTACACCCTTGTCCCTGAGCTCTCCAAGGTGCTGAAACCTCAGAGGATGAGTGTGCAGAGCCTTGTTCACTGGTATGGCAAAACCTCTGTACAGCTTTCCGTGCTGGCAGAAGCAGGAGAAGGCTGTGTTGTGGTTTTCCATTTGAAATGCTTTCTATCCCCTTGATGAAGTGGTCAACTCTCTCCCATTTCCCACCACCTGCGGAAACACCAGGGTGTCTCAGAAGCGTTCTGTTTCTTTCTCCTGCCTTTCTCTCACTCTGTCTCTGTTCCTGCCTGGGGAAGAGTTCCTGCCGTCTTGCTCTTCTTAACTCGGCAGTACTGCAGGCAGCTCTGCCTTCCAAAGGGCGGCCTCATCCTCTTCCATTTCTTCCCTAATTAGACAAAAAATCGCAGTCCCCATTTCAGAGGTTGAGTTCCCAGGAGTTGGTGGTATCACATGTGCTCCCTGGTTTTTGTTTGTTGTTGTTTTTTTATTGCTTGGGACCTCTTATGCAAACAAGTATAGCAAGAGTTGTGTCCATCTTCACATCAAACAGCCCCAGATCCCACTCTGCCTCCCACGTCACCAAGGACAATGAAGGACAAGCACATGGCCTCCCGTTGGAAAATTATAATGTCATGGCTTGAGAAGGTTATTACCCGTGGCCTCCCTGGAGTCCTCAGGATTATACTGAGAAGTTGGGATTCAGTCTGGCTCGGAGACCATAGCACATATTCTGACTTCAAGTTGTAAAAACGTCACCAGAATAGGAAACATGGTGACATGAAGCTATTTCAGTACAATCAACATGCACCAGAGGTTTTATAATCCACATTATCCCAAATCCACTATCATGAGTTAAACCCTGAAAGTAATTACTCCATCTTTCCCAATCCCCTCCCATCAGCTTAACAGCTCACATTCCAGGATAGGCCAAAGGGAAGAGTGATTGCGAAGGAGACGTGTGAGCCTTAGTATCACCTTCAGCACTGGAAAGGCCTTACCTGTTTTGGGGGCATTTTCAATGTTTATCCTTTAGGGATAAGGCTCAGAGTCATGAAGCCCATAGTTATTTATCAAAGATAAGGAAAATAAAAGAATACTGTATACGTTTCCAACTACCTCTTGGATATCTTAAAGGCACCACAAATACAAAACCAAATACATCCTCTCCCTACCCAGCACTTGCTTCTCTTCTAGAATTTTCTTTTTCAGAGTTGCACATCATCAGTCCCCCGTCACCCAGGCAGTCATTTTGACTTCTCTCTTCCTTCCCGCCTCCAGTGTTGGCTAATTTCCCCAACTGTATCCTCCCATATGTCTCCTGCTTTCTGTCCCCCTGCTACCTGAATTCCATCTCCCGTCTTCTCTGACATACATTATTCTGACAGCCTAACAAGAGGTCTTCCTGCCTCCAATAGTGACCTACCCTTAAATCTTCCACCATATACTTGCAAGAGTGATTGTTCTAAAGTAAAATTCTGACCAGTGTCATTTCCAACTTTTGTGTGTGCCTCACTGCCTATAGGCTAAAGGCTAAATATTTTGGCATATCTGGAAAGACTTCCCGATTCTGATCGTGCTGACTCTAATTTTCTACCATCATTTCCTGACTCACAGATCCAGTCATGACAATCCTTTTGCCATCTCCCAAACGCGTCTTGCAGCTTTAAACATTTCAGTCCTTAAAAATTCTGTTTCCTCTTCTTTAGCCACCTGGCAAATAATTGTCTTTTAAGTCTTTGCTCACATGTCACCTCCATGAAACCTTTCTCAGTTCCCCCAAACAGAGCTGATGGTACGCTTTTCTGAGCTCTCATAACTTTTGTATATACCCCCTATTTTATCTTTCCCTTGATCTCTCTGGGAAGTTCAAGATACAGGCTCTGGGTTCTGAGATGATGGGTTTGAATCCTAGCTCTGCTATGTCCTGGCTATATTACCTTGAGAAGTTGTGTGATTCCTTGGAGCCTCAGTTACTTCATCTATAAAATGAGGATAATCTTAGTACCCATCTTGGAGAACTGTTGTGAGAAATAAATGAGATAACTGATGGAGCGTTCTCAGCAGCACACCTGGCCTACGGCAAGAGCTCAAATATGTGTTAGCTATTCCAGTGATCAGCATTCAGTATTGCAAACCAACTCCTTCTTAAACACTCCTCTCCCCTGGCTCTTCCCATAACTTTCTGACACCTCTCCATTATATCATGCTATCTTTCCATTTATAGATCTTCTCGTCTTTACTCTGGGGATCTCCTTAAGGATAATGGCTTGTTTGGGGCACAGGAAAAAGATAGAGCTAGATACAATTTGGGAGTCACCAAGACACAGGTCATAATTAAAACCGTAGATGTGGAAGAGACCACTTCAGAGAGTGTGGTGGATTTTTACTGTGTCCACTTACTGGTCAGAGTGGGCCACAGGAGATATTTTCACAGGAGATGTGGAGGATGAAAGAAACGTTTTGTTTTTATGCTTAGAAGGGCAGGGCAGAAATTTATGTAGCTCACACATGTTGTTGCTTATCTGCTGTCTCATGACCTGCCACTGCTCCACCATGCCCTGCTCTCGCCTCAGCAGCAATAGGTCCTGGGCCAGGTGCATTTGGCTCTAAGACAAACAGCACCAGCCTCTCCTGCAGGACCTCCACTTCATCAACATTGGAGGCGGTGAGAACAGCCATGGGTTTCAGGCCATCCTCGTAAACTGCAGCTTATTCTTCTGGGTTCTGGTGTCCTTGCTCTCTTCCACTCCACATCAGTCTGCCCTTCCCTGCAGACTTCAAGCTTCAGTGAAGACAGCAGCATTTCAGACACCATTTAACTAGATCCCACAATTGTACAAGGTCGAACCCCTGGTAACAAATCCATCACTCTCTCCTGGTGACTCTTCTCCAATTGAACCCTCACTGATAACAGAATTTGGTACCAAGAATGAGATCAAGATCTTTCTTAGTTAACTTTTGCTGCAAAAATTTACCTAAATCAGTGGTGCAAAACAACAAGCATTTACTATCTACCTACAAGTGGGGCGGGAATTTGAAAGCAGTTAGCTGGGTGTTTCTGGCTCAGGTTCTCTCTTGAGGTTGCAGTGAAGATGGCACCCAAGGCTGCTGTCAACTGAAGGCACATAGCTGAGAGCACATTTCCATGGCTGGAGACCCCAGTTCCTCACCACCTGGGCCTCTTCATAGGGCTGCTTGAGAAGGCTCACAGCTTCCCTAAAGTGAGTGATCCAAGAAAAAGACAGAGAGAGGAAGGAGCAACGCCTTTTATAACCTAGACTTTGGAGTAACACACCAGTTCTTCCACTATATTGTATTCAAGAGAAGTGAGTCACTAAGTCTGGCTCACACTCAAGAGGAGGAAATTAAGCTTCACCTTTTGAATGGAGGAGTATCAAAGAATTTACAGTCACATTTTTAAACTACCACAGAGAGGGAGAGAGCTGAGGACAATCGAAGGCCAGACCTATCCAACCTTATTTAACCAAGATGGTTCAACTATTTCTATTTACCCTCTTTTTCTGTATTTGATTGGATCTTGCATCCATCCAAACCCTGGCCACTGGAGTTTAAATGCCAATTTTACCTCCAACATTTTGGAACTCTTCCAAGTCTGGAGATAATTTCCTGGACATGTGGCCAGACGTCAACAATTGCATTAAGTGGCACTTGTCTCCTGTAAAGACCAAGCTGAACTGAAACCTAGGAGATGCATATTTGTTGAAAGAATGAATAAATGCATAAATTGGTTTTGTCATTCAAATACTCCTTATCTCACATATTCATTCACTATATATTTGTTGAGCATGTACTATGTGCTAGGTCTTGTACTAGGCTCTGAGAAATACAAAGATGAGTAAAATATGGCCCCTATCTTTAAGGAGCTGTCCTTTGGCCTAAGTATCAGTTGTTTCTGTCCTAAGAGACATCAGAAGTTCTCAAGAGAGAATTTGCCTGAAGTGCAGAAGACTGACCTCCCTCTCACACTGACAACTTCCTGAAATTCCAAATCTGGACCAGAGTTGGGTATCCCTCCATTTGGGACAGCCACAAAGCTGAGGTCTCCCAGGGCCAGACAGAGTGAGTGGCCCTGACATTGGAGGACAGCGTTGGAGGTGAGATGCCCAGAAGGTCAAAGGATGGGCCAGAAAGCACCCCCCACCCCCCACCCCCGGCTCTGCTTGCTGCTCCTGTCTGGCCTCATGACATACATGAGGAGTGAGTCAAGGGGAGGGTGACATACGCACAACCCCAGCTCCTCCTCCTGCCTTACTCTGCAACTATTTTTGGCACAGGTGCCCTAGATTTACTCCCCGTCACAACAAAAGTTGTCACTTTAGAGCAGACGGGGGAAGTAGAATCAGACTTTCAGCGTAAAAGGCCCTTAGAAGTTGTATAACTCAATCTGATGGGCAGGTCTTTTCTACAGCATTTCTACAAGTGCTTATCTAGCCTAGACTTTCTGAGGCCCCTCCTTCCATCGTGGGTCAGCTATACCTGTTTGGAAGATCCTCCCACCCTCATCAAGACAAAATCAACTTCTCCATAACTTCTGCCCATTTGTCTTCATCTTATCTTCCAGACCCTCCTAAAATAGGTTCAATTCCCTTTCAATAATAACAAACATTAATAATTATAATGAAACCTAACATTTCTGGAGGACTGACCATGCTTTATCATTATGTCATTCATTCATAAAACAACTCTATGAGGTTGGTGCTACCATTCTCCCTATTTTACAGATGAGGAATCTGAACCAAGTAGAAGAAGAGGAACATCAAGTTCCACCGAGTCTTCCTTGTCAAGGCTGTGTGTCCTGTCATTTCATCAGCTCTTTCTTGTTCGTCTTGGGAGATGCTTAAGTATGATAGGAAAGGTTTAACTTTTTTAGCCAGGCAGACCTGAATTAAAATTTTTCCTTTTTTATTACTAGCTGCTACTTTCAGCCAGTCTCTTAATTATCTGAGTTTCCATCCTCTTGTTAACAGAGTTAGTCACAAGGCTAAGAAGAGTGAGAGGCCATGTGGAGGGAGAGCCCAGAAAATGCCTGACACAAAAATAAATGCTTATACAATGTTAAACCTTTCTCCATCGCTTCCAGGACACCATCAAGACAAGTGGGGGCTTGTCAATTCCTTGAATATATGACATCCAAGATTGCATATGTCATACTCTAGGTGCCTTCTGAAAATCTCAGAAGAGACAAGCATACGTATCTCCCTCTTACTGGGGGGTGGGGGGAGTGGGGGGAAACAACCTAAGATAACATGAGTCCTTTCAGTGGCTATGTCACACTGATGATTCATGCTGCATTTCATGTTGGCGCAGACCCCAAAGTCCTTCTCCTCTACATGCTGCAGGTGTTTGGGCCCTGTGGTAGTTCAAGGATATATACCCCAGAAAAGTATTCTTAAACTTAATCCATTCCTGTGGGTGTGAACTCTTGTAAATAGGACCTTTTGATGAGGTTACTTCAGTAACCTATTACTAAAGGCAATATAGGGAAATCCAGAGAGAGAGAGAAAAAGCCAGAGGGAAAAGCCAGAAGCAGAAAGTCAACAGAATCCAGAAGAGAAAGGAGACATCAGTAGAGGCCGCCATATGCATTGCCATGTGACAGAAAAGCCAAGGACCAAGGATCACCAGCAGCCAGCCCCAGAGTGCCAGAGTCTTCTGGGAGAATGCATTACCTTGATGATGCCTTGATTTTGGTCTTTTCCTGGTCTCAAAATCATGAGCCAATAAATTTCCATTGTTTAAGCCAACCCATTGTATCGCATATGCTTTAGCAACAAGGAACCTAAAACAGGACCCAAATGCAGGAACTTATATTTCTTCCAGTTAAACGTCAACCTATTGAGTGATTTCATATCATAAACTATTGTCAAATGTCTCCCTACTTCTTTCTCGCTGGACCAGTTTTGGATTTGGTGAACATTTCATTGTGTCCTTACTCCAGCATTTAATCTTCTTTCTTCATCCACAGCATCAATTAATCATGAAGTCCTGTCTGTTTGCTTCCTAAATATCTTTGAATCTTTTGAAGCTTTTCTTCAACTCTTTCATCACCTCTATAGATTAGGCTTCTCTCACCTCTGTCCTGGACATTGCCTGAATTCTCCTAACATTGGGCTCTCTGCCTTTTTTTTTAATATTCATTTTATTGAGATATATTCACATACTACGCAGTCATACAAAACAAATCGTATGTTCGATTGTTTACAGTACCATTACATAGTTGTGTATTCATCACCAAAATCAATCCCTGACACCTTCATTATCACACACACAAAAATAACAAGAATAATAATTAAAGTGAAAAAGAGCAATTAAAGTAAAAAAGAACACTGGGTGCCTTTGTTTGTTTGTTTGTTTGCTTGTTTTTTTCCTTCCCCCATCTTCCTACTCATCCATCCATAAACTAGACAAAGTGGAGTGTGGTCCTTATGGCTTTCCCAATCCCATTGTCACCCCTCATAAGCTACATTTTTATACAATTGTCTTTGAGATTCATGGGTTCTGGGTTGTAGTTTGATAGTTTCAGGTATCCACCACCAGCTACCCCAATTCATTAGAACCTAAAAAGGGTTGTCTATACTGTGCGCAAGAGTGCCCACCAGAGTGACCTCTCGGCTCCTTTTGGAATCTCTCTGCCACTGAAGCTTATTTCATTTCCTTTCATATCCCCCTTTTGGTCAAGAAGATGTTCTCCGTCCCACGATGCCAGGTCTACATTCCTCCCCGGGAGTCATATTCCACGTAGCCAGGGAGATTCACTCCCCTGGGTGTCTGATCCCACGTAGGGGGGAGGGCAGTGATTTCACCTTTCAAGTTGGCTTAGCCAGAGAGAGAGGGCCACATCTGAGCAACAAAGAGGCATTCGGGAGGAGGCTCTTAGGCACAACCATAGGGAGGCCTAGCCTCTCCTTTGCAGCAACCGTCTCTACCTCAGGACTTGCCCTTGGGAAGACTGTTTCTGCTTTTTTTTAATATTCCTTCAATCTGTTCTTTATGAAGCAGCCAGAGTGATCTTTTAAAAAATGGAACTCTAGTCATGTGACCTCTCTGTTAAAAACCCTTCAATGGATACTCATGGTTCTTAAGTTAAAGACCAACACCCCTAACATACCCAGAAGGCCTGTCATGGTCCACTTCTGCCTTTCTCTTCAGCACCTTCTCTTACTGTACCCCTCGCCCCTCCCCACCCACCCCTTACACCACCCCCATCTCCCTGAGCTCTGCTTCCAGTCAGCTCCAATCCGTCCCAAGGGTGCCTGCTCCTTATTGCAAAACGGCATCTGGACTCACTGTTCCCTTTGCCTGGGGCCACCCCACCTCTCCCCTCGGCCTGGTTAGTAGCGTTCATCCTCACCATGGTTGGCAGTGTGGGTTCTGCAGCTGGCTGTCCAGATTCAAATCCCAGCTCTGCCATGCACTAGTCGTGTAAATTTGGGCAAATAAATACACCACTTAACCTCTCTGTATCTCAGTTTCCTTGCCTCTAAAATGGATGCAATAGTAGGACCCTAGTATGCATTGTATGTAAACTATTAAAAAATCCCTAAATGTTAAAAAAAACAAACACCTAGATATCTGGCATATAGTAAGCACTACAATATATTAATAATTATTTTTACACAGGGGAGCCTCCTCTGAACCCTTAGACTAGGTCTGGGACCCTAGATATATTTACACTAAAGATACAGACCCTCTAAGTTTCCACTGTAGAAATGATCTCAGTTGTAATTTTATGTTTATTTGGTGATTATTTGCATTACCTTGGCCTCTTCTACTAAATTGTAAGCCCCACAAGGACAGAGAATAGTGCCAGTTTTTACTCCCCTGCTGTCTTCACTGACTGGCCCAGTTTGTGGCACTTTTAGGAGCTCAGCAGATGTTTGCTGACTGTGTGCGTGAGTGCTTCTGAGCACAGCAGGCTTGTCTGGAGGCTGATCAGGGTCCTCTGATGGGTCCATTCACCCACCTGCCTCCCCCACACCCTAGAACACCATCATTCAGTCACTTACACATCTTCATGATGGCACCACCACCAGTTTTCTGTCACATTCTCTAGGCCATGGTGTGGTAGAAAGAACACTGACTTCAACTAGGGAAGACTGAGGTTCGAATCCCAGCTCAGCCACTCAGCCACGTGTCACCTCTGGCTGCGGAGAGCAGTACTTTAACCTCTATGAGTGAGTTTCAGTCTAGGCCTGCTGGGAAGCGGAGGGTGGGGGTGGGGATAGTATGAGCACCTGCTTTAAGGTGTTGTGATGTGAATCAAATAAGATGATGATAGCTGACATTTATGGAGAATTCACCAAATCCAAATCAAGGTTATAAATTTTTTACTTGGGTCATCTCATCTAGTCCTCAGGACAAAGCATGGGCATCATTTCTCCTTGTTGTAGACGAGGACATGGGAACACAGAGTGATTAAGTATCCTACCCAAGGTCACACAGGAAATGGAAAGAAAATCCCACGCGGGCCCAGAGCCTGAGCTCCTAACTTGTCTCGCTCTGCTCCATGCATAATATTGAAGGAGCGGGTGCGTGTCACACGCTGGAAGGACCGGTGGAGGGACGTTGAAGTGGAAGGCCCAGGCAAGCGAGACTGGGTGAGTTCTCTGCTACGCGCAAACGCATTCGTTCCCACACTCTCTCTCACAGCTTCCCCCAAACACCAGCTGACATCATCTCCAGATTTTCTACTGATATCACCAAATATCCAATAAGCATTGAGTCTAATCAGGAGAGAGATTTTCTAAGAATAGCTTTTATTTTCTCCACACCACTGGCTAATATTGTCCCCCATCTACACAATCTAATCAGAATGCTCACTGATTTGAAAGCAAATATGATAACGATAAGAACAGCACTTATTAGCATGCAGCTTAGAAAGTGGCTCATCCCAAATAGTCTATTTTTTTTCCACATGAGAAGTTTGGAGATGGTTCAGATGAGCCAGAAAGGTGAGGAGAGTCTGGAATCAAAGAAACCCCATGGAGAGTTATCAGTGATCTGTCTGGCTGATGGGGGGTTAAAAAGAGATGAGGAAAAAATGTGGTATGAATCGGGGACAGGCTGGGAACTCAGGGATGGTCTAAGACAAAAAATGGCCCCCAAACCCACTATCATTAGCAGTGTTCTTGTAATGTGCTTGACTTGGACTACCTATTAACACATATCGTTTCTAATCCTCATTTTAAAAACCTTGAGATGCAATATTACCCTTACTTTATGGATAAGGGAAGTGGGGCTCAGAAAGGTGGAGTAACTTGCTCAAACTACAGGGTTATAAAGGGCAGAGCCAGAATTCAAATTACTGCATCCCCCAGCTCATTGCCCATTCTCTGTGCATGTGTGAAATTATAGAGTACACAGGTTCAATCTTCTTTTCTCAATTTATCCTTTCTCCCTGCACTCTGTCTATATCCCCATCCAGTCTCATGGCAGTGAATACAATCTGGAGGCTGACAACTCTCAAATTTATATTTCTAGTCTAGACCTCCCTTGTGAGCACCAGACTTGTAATTTTCATTTGCCTCCTTGACACTTCCATTTGAGTATCTAACACTCCCCAAACTAAAATCTTGATCCCCTCCCAAAGCCAGTGTATTCATCCTGCAGCCTCCCCCATTGCAGAGGTCAATGCCGCCATCTTCCTAGCTCAAAGCAGAGAGCAGACAGCAGCTCCGATTAGCTTGTTCTCTCTTGGCCCCACATATACCCAGCACATAGCTGTATCCTGCCTGTGCCAGTCTGATGTATTCTGTCCCCCCAAAATGCCATTATCTTTGATGCAATCTTGTGTGGGCAGACATATTAGTGTTGATTAGATTCTGGAATCCTTTGGATGTTTCCATGGAGATGTGATTCAATCGACTGTGGACAAGACCTTTGGTTGGATAATTTCCATGGAGGTGTTGCCCCACCCATTCATGGTGGGTCTGAATTAAATCACTGGATCACTATATAAGCTCAGACAGAAGGAGCGAGCTTGCTACAGCCAAGAAGATGGACAGAATATGAGAGAGTAGCTACAGATGAGAGACAGTTTGAAGATGGCCATTGAAAGCAGACTCTTACTCCGGAGAAGCTAAGAGAGGACAAATGCCCCAAGAGCAACTGAGAGTGACATTTGGAAGAAGAGCTGTGGCCTAGAGAGGAACATCCCAGGAGAAAGCCATTTTGAAACCAGAACTTGGAGCAGACGCCAGCCACATGCCTTCCCAGCTAACAGAGGTTTTCTGGGTGCCATTGGCCATCCTCCAGTGAAGGTACCCGATTGTTGATGTGTTACCTTGGACACTTTATGGCCTTAAGACTGTAACTGTGTAACCAAATAAACCCTCTTTATAAAAGCCAATCCATTTGTGGTGTTTTGCCTCCTAGCAGCATTAGCAAATTAGAACACTGCCTCTCTCCATCCTCTCCAAGCCATTTCCACCACCTCCTCCACTTCAACTGTGGTCTCCCCACTGGACTCCTGCCCTCCTCTTTAATCTATTTCCTCCTGAGCACTTAGAACCAAATCCAGCCTCCCCCAATGACCTTCACAGCACGTTATGATTGAACCTCTGCTTGAGTCAGGCGCTCCTTTATTTCAGTGCACTCCAGGCTCTCTGGCCATCCTTCCGCCTCTGAATGCACCAAATGCCATGCCTTGGGCCTTTACACACTCTGAGTTTTGTCTTTTAGGATTCCTCTTCTGCTCTTTGCACTAGCTCTCCTTCATCCTCTAGATGTCAACTTCAATGTCACCTTCTCCGAGAGACCCCCTCAAACTCATTCTGCAGCACCCAGGCATTTCCCACGTGCTGTCCATTTCAATCACTGATTCATTTTGCTCACTGAACACTCATCTATTACTCTTCCTCACAACAACTCAGTGAAGATGGCGTATTTCCCCTTTTATGAGGAAACAAATACACAGACCAGTTAAGTAACTTGTCTGGGGTCACAGAACTAAGCAGTTGTAGAACCAGGACCTGAAGCCATAACCCTGACTCCAGAACCTGTTCACTGCACCTTCCTTCCTTCCCCCTTCCTTCCTTCCTTCCTTCCCCCCTTCTTCCTTCCTTCCTTCCCCCTTCCTTCCTTCCTTCCTTCCCCCCTTCTTCCTTCCTTCCTTCCCCCTTCCTTCCTTCCTTCCTTCCTTCTGCTAATACTTATTGAACATCTTCTATGAATCAAATATTGTGCAATGTTTGGGACCCTTATCATGAATGAAAGCAGCCACTGTCCCTGTCCTTATGTCCCTCCCCTTGCGGAACTCCAGGCTAATGGAGAAGACCTACTAGACTCCAATAATCTCACTAATCAAAATATAATTGAAGTGAAATAAGACCTTCTGAAGGAAAGGATATGGTTCCTGGACAGAAAAAAGGCTAAGAAACCTGGGAGGTCAGGAAAGGAGGTGTGAAATAAAGGCTGCCTGAGAGTTAACTGGTAAGGAGAGGTGGGGGGATGCCATGGTGGGTGGAGGAAAGAACTTGTGCAAAGGCCCTGTGGAGGCACGGGCCTTTGCACGACAAATTTGAGGAAGGGAAAGAAGGAAGTGTGGCTGGAACACACAACAGCTCTAATTCGCCACCATGGCCCATAACACAGGCATACAGCTGTGCAATGATTTTCCGCTTAAGCAGACATGCTGGAAAACACAAAGATGGTGATAGTGAGAATATTACAATGGCAATGGTTGTTGCTTGTAATGCAAAATAGTCCCAGTGGATAAGTAATAGTGTTGATTTCTACTACCTGGAAATGATTCATATTTTCCATCTCTGCCCATCTGGCCCAGCTGAGAGGGCCTGTGGGAAGAGGAGCATTAGCAGAGACACCGGAACTATCGGGCCCACATCCAGGTGAGAGAAGGCAGACAAGATGTGCCACGTCCAATTCCATTTGGCCCAAAGCTTAATTAAGCCCATACAAGGGAAAGCCTGAGGTTCTAACTCTCAGCATCAACTATGGCCCAGGCACTGCATTTAGCCTTTGCATCCTGTAGTGAGCTGAATTGTGGCCCCCAAAATGATAAGTCTACATTCCTGCGAATGTGCCCCTTATTTGGAAACAGAGTCTTTGCATATATAATTAAGGATCTTGAGATCATGGATTTTGGGGTGGGCCCTGAATCCAATGATGTGTCCTTATAAGAGAAAGGCAGAAGGAGAACTGAGACAGATAGAAGAAGAAAAGACATGGAAGAGGAGAGGCCCATGTGAAGGTAGAGGCAGAGATTGGAGCGATGTGGCCACACGCCAAGGAAGCCAAGGAATGCCGCAGAGGCAAGAACTGATTCTCTCCTACAGGTTTCAGAGACACCTTGATCTCAGACTTCTGGTCTCCAGAACCATGAGAAAATAAATTTCTGTTCTTTTAAGCCACCACGTTTGTGGCATTTTGTTTCAGCAGACATAGGAAACTCATACATATCCATCGCTGGGGTAATCCTCCCGATCAGGCCATGCTGGTGGTGCTGTGATTGATCCACTTTGCAGATAAGGAGACAAGGCCTGGCCAGCCACCCAGTCTCCCATTCACTGCCTCATCACCCCAATGTGCCGTCTTCACAGCATTTTCTAATCTTAGGTCACCATGTGCATTTCTTGTGCACATGCTCTCATCTTTCTTCCACTCCAACATGCACAGCTTGAGGACAAAGCCACGTCTCTCATCCACCACTGACTGCGTCACCAGTACATAGCATAGTGCCAAACACATGGGGGACACTCAATTGATAGTTTGGAAGGAATGAAGTGATTTACCCAAGGTCGTCAAGTAAAGTCTGTGAAAACACCTACCCCCAAGTGGTATGGGTTGCATTTGATGACTCTGTATTCTCCCTGCCCTTTGATGTAGAGCCTGGCATACAGCAGGTACTCAGTAAATGTTTATTGAAGCAATGCAAGATGTAGTCCTCTAGAGCAGAACACATGTCAGCATGTGCATCCAATCACCCAGGGTGCCTGTAAAATGCAGATTCTGTGCCCAACCGTACATACTGCACCCGAATCTCCTAGTAAAGGTTATTGAAGAAAGAATAAAAAAAGTTCCTTGGAGGCTCTCACAGGTGATGCTGAGCACTTAGGGATGTCCCCTAATTCTATGCTTCCCCTCTTCCCCAGCCAGGACTGAGCTCTGTATTTAAATGAATTCATAACAGATGAGCTCTGTTGGCTCAAACACAGGAGAGGTGGTTTAAGTGAGGAGCATACTCTGGTTTTGCCCTTTATTATTGCTGAAACCTTAAAAAGCACGAGAATCATCTTTATGCATTAGAAAGGGCATCTGGCGAGGAATGAAAGTGATCTTTTTCTGCAGGTGTTGCCCTGTCAACAGAAGGAGATGGGGTTGAGCGATTAACTAACCGCCATCAAGCCTGTGACGTTGTTTTAGTTTTTACATTTTTAAACTGAATCTTTGAGAGGCTCCGTGGTAGAGTAGAAAGTCAGGCCTGAGCTCAATTTCCAGCTTCACCATTTATTGGGTATGCGATTTTGACAGCTAAGTAACCTCCCTGAGCCTCAGTTTCCTCATTGGTAAAATGGAGGCTATAACCAGCTCCAGGATGGTTGACAATGAATGGAAATCATATATGAAAGTGCCCACGCACTGCTGGCTCAAGTGGATGCTTGATAATTATTGCTGCATCTTTTTAAAAACAATAACCCCTACCATTACTTAAGTACTCACTGTGTGTCAAGCAATATATCTACATATATAATTAGATATTGTGTATATTCGGACTAACACACCTACATACACACATAGACTAGTGCCTCTGTGGGGTATGGTTCAGTACGTGTTTTACACATGAGAAAATTGAGGTTCTGAGAAGTTTGGCAACTTATCCATGAACACAAATCAAGTAAAGAGCAGAGTGGGGATCTGGGTCAACTCAGTCAACATTCTTGCTCCTTACTAGGGAGAAACACTGCTCTGTCTTTTGCTACTTTTCTCTTTTGGCAGAGTGCAGAGGATAAAATAAAACCGGCACCTGGGGAGTTAGTGGTCCCAATTTGGTTCAGGGTTCCATGCATCTCCCATTAATTGAAGAAAACAAACCCCCACTTCCCAAGCAGCTGCCCTGATCCCCTGCTGCCCTAGCTAGATGCTACTGGATCAAAAATTATTCAAGACAATTGAACAAAGCTGGCTGCACTACAGAATCATCTGGGGAACTTTAAATAAAGTTTCTATGCCTGGGTCCAATCAAATCCAAATCAGGGCTTTTTAAAGTTCCTAGGTGATTTGAACATGCATCCAGGGGTAAGGCTGGTTTAGAGTTCTCTCCTGGTCTTTTGACAGATGCCAGCTCCGATGTGACAGCATCACCTGCAGGAAGTTCCCACTCTTTTTAAGGTGATATCCTGGAAATGTGTAGGATGGCTGGGGAAGACTTTGGGGTTATTAAAAACAGCTTTGGTTGTCAAGGAAGCACCAGTTTTCATTTGCTCAAAAAGCCTCAGATGAACATCTTCTGGGATCCTCAAGGCCATGAGAGTGGAAAAGTTTGGGCTTTGGGTCAGTCACATAACCAGCTCTGTGGCAATGGGCAAACTACTTACCTCTCTGAGCCTTGATTCCCTCTTCTGGAAAGCCTGGAAAGCAGGGCTTATGGCATGTTCTGTGTCGAATGGTAGAGATGAGAAATGGTATAAAGAAAAAGAAAACTAGACAACACCAGCTGCATATAAAGTGCTCAACCAACAGTTAACCATGAATTGAACATACTTAACATCACTATTTTTGCAGGTCAAAACAAATGTCAGTGATTTCCCATGGTTCAGCTGCTGCTTCCTATGCTTATGGCTTTCAATTCTAACAGCCTCTTATTCCCATTTTACAGATGGGGACACTGAGTCCTGTGGCTGCTGTAACAAACGGCCACAAACCTGGTGGCTTCAAACAACAGAAACATAGTCTCTCATAGCTCTGGAGGCCTTGAGTCCAAAATCAAGGGGTCGGCCAGGCTGCGTGCCCGCTGCGTCTCTCGGGGAAGGTCCTTCTGTCCAGTTTCTGTGGCCTGACTTCCTTCCCTGCTTGTGGCTGCATTGCCAGCTCCATAGCCTCTGCCTCCATCTCCGCATGGCCTTATCTCGTCCCTCTGAATGCGCCCTCTGCCTTTCTCTTATAAGGACATTTGTCACTGGATTGAGGTCCCATCCAGATAACCCAGAATGATCTCATCTCAAAAGCCTTTACTTAATTGTATCTACAAAGACCCTTTCTCCAAATGGGAGATCCAAATGACATCCCCAGATTCCAGAGATTTAAGGTGGACGTATCTCATTGGGGCCACCATTCACCCCGCTAGGAGAACACTAAGGACTTCCCCAAGGCCACCACTTGTAAATGGGAGCATCTGCTTGGAACTCATCACCTAGAAGTCCCCGTGGCTGGTCCATTCCCTTCCGTCAGGTGCTAATCTCCTTTGATCCCTCCCATTAAAGCAGCCCTCGGCCCTCCCTGTCACCTTGCTCTACTTCATTTGTTCCCAGTGCCCATTGCCATCTGGTATGTCTGTGCTTGTCGGTTTGTCTGTGTGTGCTCTTTCTTCATCTTGACCTGAAACGTTCTGAAAGCAAGGATTCCATCGTAGTGACCGTTAGACTCCCAGCGTCTGAAACAGTACCTGGCACACAGCAGGGGTATAATAAATGTTCAGAGAATGAATGATTGAATGAGACACATGAACTCAACCACAGCACTGTAGCCTTTTGTATGGCTATTATTAAGATGTATCACTTTGGGCTTTGTTGCTTAGTTAATTTCCTTCTAGATAAAACAGAGCCAAAAACTTGGGAGAAGTTGGGGAAGGGGATCCTGCCTTCCCCAGCGCAGGGGCAGCTGTGAGAACCACTGGCTTCCTGCACCTTAGATCTAAAACATGATTACGGAATTCACATGGATGGAGATGCTTTATCTATGGCTTATATTCTGTTGCTCCTGAATGCCAGGGAAAACCTGATCATAAACGCCCAGGCAGAAAACCATGGTGACCATCCCCTGATTCTAATAAAAGTTTGATGACTCAGTGCCTCCAATGACTAAAGCCAATTTGAGCCTGATCACATCCATTTTTAAAAGGCCATGTTTCAGTTGCTTCGCTTTATAAGTCATTGTTCTGGAGGGCACTCCCAGAATCGTTTCATGCTGGAAAAGCATTTTTTGTGGTGGTAGCAAATTTCAGGCAGATCTTCTCACGCATGCTTGCAGCTTAGGGGTTAAGAGGGAGGGTCACCGGTCCTCAAGCAGCCTGTGCCAGTGCCTGCCCACTTACCATCTGGCTTGGAGAGCCTGGTAAAGAAAAAAAAAACCACAGATGACACCCGGCCAAGTGGTTCCCAGCCCCTGCAGGTTTCCTTCTTTCCCCAGCCTGGATCTCCAGCTGCAGGATCTCCAGGTGGAGGTGTGTCCTTGGGGTCAGACATTGTTGACTCTTTCTAGCTGTGTGACTTTGGACAACTCTTCTAACCTCTCTGAACTCTAATTATTAAGCTTCAGAAGGAAAAAATGTCCTGGAAGTCCTTCCAGGGGGAGGGGTTAGAATCGGGAGACTCGGATGTCATTTCCTGGGTGCAGGTATTGTCAGAAAAGCCAAGGTTCTGTGGGCACAGGAACAACCAGTTGATTCCATTATATGATCTCCTAATAATATTTTATTCTTCTTTATTATTTTCTCTTTTGGAATACTTATAAAATGATGCAATATATCCCCTACTGAAGATTAAATTGAAATATAGACTCGTTTTAAAAGAAAATAAAAATCATCTGTAATCCATCTAGTCAGTGCTAATATGTTTGGCTGTTCCCCATCTGATATAATTGTTCTATGCATCTAGAAATAAAATAATATCTTAAGGCCCCCAGTTCCTTTTAGTGTTTGAAATAAGTTGTCTGTAGACAATGGATCCGGGGATATTGACGTGGATCAGAGAAGAGGGGAAGGAAGAAGGGAGAGATGGAGGCAGGGGAGAAAAAGAGGGAAAGATGGGGGAGAAGTAATGTAGATGAGGGGAGAGGAGGAGAGAAGGAGAGTCATGGCAGTTTAACCCTGATCAAGAGGTGGACTCTCTTTCTCCACCCAGGAATGTGGGCTGCCTGGAGATTACCTTTGGTCAGTGGCATACAGCAGGCGTGACTGCATTGCACAGTCTGAGCCAGGGTAGCAACTGGCCTTGAGTGTATCTGCTGTCACTCTTGGAGCTTACCAGCTGCCCTGTGACCAGCCGGGGCTAGCTTGCTGAAGGATGAGCAACACATGACACAGTCACCCCCAACCCCACCGACCCGAGCCAGCAGCCCATCAACCACCCGGCCTGTGAGCGAGGCCGTCCTAGATCAGCCGGCCCCGATCGACTCGTCAGCTGGCCAAGACGCAAGTGCAAGTCCGGCGGAGATTGGTAGAGCCTGTCCCAGATCAGAGCTACTAATGCTTTTTGTTTTAAGCCATTGATCACATTGTGTGTGCCTGTGTGTGCATGTTTCTGTGTGCATGTCTGTGTCTGTGCATCTGTGCATGTGTATGTGTCTGTACGTGTGCATGTGTTCATCTGTGTGTGTGTGCATGCGATATGGACCCTTAGAGACCATTATTTGGCACTTACTGTATTCCATAGTCCTGAGTATTTAACAAATGTGAGGCCATTTCATCTTTACAACAACCTTCTGAAACAGGAGTTACCATTACCCATTTTCTGGATGAGAAATCTGAGTCATAGAGAAGTCAAGACTTCCTCGTCAGAAAGTGGAAAAGCTAGGCTTTAAACCAGGGGGGCTGGCTTCAGAGATTATTTATAACAGCTTTCCTCCAAGTGGAAAATGCAGCTTTTAAACTTGCAAATATGAGGTGACCTAATTTTTACTTTTAAAGCACATCTATAATCTCTATGTCTATATGTGTTACATGGAAAAGAGAAAAGCACTATCTAATTTGAGGAGGATGAACAGAGACATTTCACAGTAGTAATTCTGAGAAGAGGGGTGCTATGTTTGAATTTTTAATTCCTTTTTTCTGTCTTTTGAAATTGCCAGTTTACTTTTACATAGAGGGGGCACTATTTTTATAATCAGAAAAAATCCAATAAGATGATTTCTACTTTGAAACAATAAAAAACACAGTAAGTGACAACTCTAAGCCTTGTTTAGAAATGATCTCCAATGAGGATGAACCCGCTTCATTCCCACAGCATTCCTGCTGGGATTTTTCTGGGTTGTTATTACTTTCTGTCTATGGAGACACGTATTCCACATCTGGAATGTCTACCAGGCCCCAGGTTGGCTCCTCAAAAAAAAAGCAATACTTATTCGATGGCCCATTGAGACACCTTGCCACGAGTAAATGCCGCAGGTAAATGTAATTGACAGACGAGGAAACTGAACATGCATCTCTTGGCCCTGGAAGTGGCTGCAACCAGAAGCTCACTTCCCCGATAACTCTGGTTTCCCCTTTAAGCTGCTTGTAAACCTCAGTTTTGAGGGAAATTTTTATAAAATGTTTTTCCCACTGCCCTGTCGTTTAAAAGAGGATAAGCTAAATGTATTAACCTTCTTTGATCATTCAGAGTTATCTTTCATTCGGGAGCATTGCAGCAAGGCTGACATACCCTAAGCTTAGAAGATAGATTGAGGGTTCTGATTCTGGCCACTTGTTTACCATATGATCTGGGGCAAGTTACTTCGCCTCTCTGAGACTCAGTTTCCTCATCTGTAAAATGGGACTCAAGAGTGAGTGTCTCCATAGAATGGCTGTGAAGATTAAACGTGGCCAGATATATGACAATCAGATGCAGTGACAGCACATGGCACACAGTGAAAACTCTGCAAACACCAATCCCCCTTTGGTTTTAGTTTGGAGGTTTAGATACCCAAACAGGATAAGACGGGGATCAGCAAAATCTCAAATCCATGCCAGGACACTAGCCAGTTCAAGCTCACCGGGACAAGAGGCAGAGTAGCTTGAGTGGCAGGTGGGTACATGATTTGGGGTCACTCAGACTTTCAGGCCTGACTTTGCACGCTCTGTGCATGTCTTGGGCAAGATTCTCAACCTTCCTAAGCTCCGTATCCTTCTTCTGAGTGGGAACATTAATGCCCCTCTTAAAGCAAGGGAAAAAGCTAAGGTAATGTTTCTTACACTGCAGTCTTCCATACAATTGATGATTTTTCATGTTCCTCCTATACCATCATTACTTACTGTTTTCCTTATTTTTCACTCTAACATTAAACTTCATATTACTACTACAGAAGAAAAAATATTACAACTGTCCTATGTAGAAAGTAGCTGTATAAAAAGACAATGAAAATAAAACAATGTTATTAAAAATCTGGCTAGGTAGTGCTGTTAGCTGAAGAAGGTTCTAAACCTGAGGTGTGCTCTCTTTATGGTGGAAAAAAGGATCATCAGTTATTAGAGAGGCTTATAGATGAGTTAATGGTGAACCAAGCACTAGCTGCTGGCTTTCTTCTGGTCTTGGAGGCGCCAGGACAGAGATGAGGAAGACAGAAGATGTCAGGGAACCTCTAGGTCAACTCAAAACTGTGCAAAACCTTTGGAGAGATAAAAGGTAATTAAGTCCTGTATGCGGTAAGAGGTGGCCTTGAGTGGGAATGGGCCAGCATTCACGGGCATGAGTTGGGTTGGTGAAGACAGTTCTACTTCTGTTCTTTCCTCTTCCTGATATTTCCTTGGGGGTAACTGCCCACCCTGGGGTCTATAGTGGGGCAGAGACGCAGTGATGCCATGTGGCAGTAGTGAGGAATCTTCAGGGCAGAACTACCCCAAGTAAGGGAGAAAACCAATTGTAATGAGTGTTGATGGGCTTCCCAGCCACTGAGCATGCTGGCTTCTTCCCTTCCAGCCCACCCTCATGGGCTAGTCACTGTAGTAGAGGATCGCTCCCTCCATCCCCAATGAAAAGCAGTCCCTGGGTGGGGATCCTGCAAGACAGCCAAAATTTAAAAGGGAATTGCAATCATAACTTTTAATCAAACCTCAAAATAAAAACTCAGTGGATGAATTGATTGCTGTGATTGATAAAACTAAAGAATGGATACATGAAATACCGGTTTAAGGAACTTTCTCAGAAAGTATCAGGAAGTGATAAAGAAATAGAAATAGTGAGAGTTGAGTCAAGAGATATACAGGCTAGAAATTCTAAGGGTCCTGCAAGGTGAGGAAATGGAAATGGAAGGGAGGATTATTTGAAGAATGAATGACTAAGAATGGGTGATGGATGGATGGATGGATGGATGGGTGATAGTTGGATGGATGATGGATGATGGATGGACGAATGGTATGCAGGTCGAAGTTAGAGTGGAATCTGAATGATGCCTTCTGATACAGTCTAGCTAAATTAGGGAGGAAATGGAGACAATGAGTTATTCTGTAGGAGGAGTTCAACATGGGAGAAGAAGCTTCTGGTTCTTCTGAAACCAACTGAGAAGAAACATTTTAAGGCATGAGATGATGGGGTCTGAGGGAAACTTAGGTGACTGAAAGAACAAAGTGAAACACTTTTCTCACCATTCCCCAATCTTATTATGGGCCTCACATCTCAAAGCTGAGGTTTGGTATCCTAATCAGTCTTAGCCTATCAATCAATATACATGATAAACATTTAAAATTGACATCCACCAACCCACAAACCTTTATTTTCCTGAACAATGCCCCGACTTGCATCAGCCCCGAAAATGGAAATCTGTATCCATTCCAGTGCCAATGAGCCAAATGTCTTAAAAATAGGTATATATTTAGGGTTTTCAAAAGAGATAATAAGCAATTACTAATAATTATTTGAAGCTATTAGAATTAGACCCAGCACAATTAACGCTACTGTTGAATCCTGACAATACCAGGGAGATAATTTAAGCTCAGGGCAAGGATGACTGCCAAGGCGTGCTCAACAATTGTACTGAGTTTCAAACATACAGATGTAATTTTTTCATGCTCTGAGAATTGAAGTGACTAGAGTTACAATGCAATAATGGTCTCTGGTATATTTCCTAGAACATTCAGAATTGAGAGGCAGATGTTCCCACAGAGGAAACAAGCCTGTAGGAGCCTGGCCTGGGTCCTCAGGAGCTGGAGAGAACGCTGACGTGGAACCAGTTCAGAGCTGACCCAGTGGAGGACTCTTGGAGTCAACTTGGGTCACGACTTCTGTCTTAGTTTCCTGTGGCTGCCATAAGGATTATTACAAATGTGGTGGCATAAAACTACAGAAACATATTCTCTCTCAGTTCAGGAGGTCAGAAGTAAAAAATCAAGGTGTCGATAGGGTAGGTGCCTTCTGACACTCGGAGGGAGAACCTGTTCCAGCCTCTCTCCTAACTTCTAAATTGCAGCAGCCCTCTGCATTCCTTGGCTTGTAGGTGCGTCACCCCATTCTGTCTCTATCTCTGTTTCTGCATCACCTTCTCCTCTCTTCTCTTATAAGGGGACAGATCATTGAATTTAGGGCCCACCCTAGACCAGGCTGATCTTATCTTGAGATCCTTAATTTCATCTGCAAAGACCCTTTTTTCCAAGTAACGTTATATTCCCAGGCAGACATATATTTGCGGGATGGGGAACGATTCAACCTACTGCAACTTCTAAGACCCATAGTAAGCCAAGTGGCTCCTGCGTGCCTTTGAATTCATCTCCTACCATGTTCCCAACAACTCCTTCTTACTAAGCACACACACTTCCTGCCTATACCTCAAACAAAGCTTTTTTTTTTCCAGGAATGTTGTCCTCTCTGCCTGGAATGCTATCCTGCCTTCTAGCCATTCAGGTGTCAGTTCCACTGTTCCTGCCAAAAAAGTGACCTTCCTTGACTGCTCCTTATAAATTGGCACCCCATCTCTATTCACTCTCCATCACATTCTTCTGTTTTATTGTATTCATGGCATTTATCACCATCAGGAATTACTGCAGGTGTCTGTTTATTCTCTTGCCTTCCTTCCCTAAAATATAAAGCCTGAGGAGATATAAGACCTTTACTATCTTGAGCAGTTTCTTCCCCATGGTAGACAGTCAATGAAGAGTTGTTGAGTGAATGATTGATTATATATGCCATCTTGGGTATCAAAGTCATGTTCATGATGGCCATGAGTGTTCATAAAACATGTTTATAAGGCCAGAAAATTGAATTTCCACATTGAGGGGAGGGTCCGGAATCAGGACCGTAAGAGATGGAACAAGGAAAATTCTCTTGTGCAGGGAGGGGGGACATTGTATAAAAAAAGTATAAAAAACATGTTTTCTGGAGTCAAACAGTCCCAGAATCGCACCCATCCCACTGAGCAACTTTTTGTGTGGCCTTCTTCAAGTTCCTTTGCCTATTTGAGCCTGATTTCCTCATCCATAAAATCACAAAAAGTGATGACATATAGAGCCTTAAATTGTAGTGAAGACCAAATGAGATAATGTATGTAATGTGCTTAGCATAGTGCCTGGTTGGTTGGTCAACTACCCAACAACTCATCACCCATTCCTGCTATTTTGATTGAACTCCTCCAAAAGATTGTATAATTCAGAGATGGCTTGGCCCCTTGTTAACTCCAGTAACAGAGGTGTGGGAGTCTGAACTAATCTAAGCCTGTGCTCTTCCTGTGGAGCTTTTAAAATCAAACTATAGCCAGGTGCCATCTCCATACAATTGAATTCAGAGCCCAGGCATCACTGTGTATTCTAAGGACTGGTACTTGATCTAATGGGCAACCAGGACTGAAAACCACTGATTTAAGCCAGCTATGGAAATTCCATTCATTTTCTCAAGAGGTTGATATAATAAGTTGAGTATGAGCCCTGAGGCCAAGTCAGCTGGAGCTATCCTGGCAGAGCTTCTCTTCCAATTAGAAAAGGGACACAAGATGGAGATGTTGCTTTCTACCCTTGGGTGGCCTGTCCTTGTGGGACATAGACCAGACCTCCCCTGTATGACAGCAGAAACATTAGACTGTGTATGTCATTTATTCTATAATTTTTCTATCAAAGTTATTCTATTGGCAGTCATACAGGGGAGATCAATCAATTGACTGATGATTTAATAACCAGCCTTCTGGTTTATTAACCAGCCACAAATGTCCCTTCAGTAATGGTTAGGCCAGGGCTTGCTTAATCAGACAACTGGGCACCATCACCTGGCCAAGTTGAAATATGAACTTAACCATCATAGTAATGATGCCCAGGGTCAGAAAAGAGAACATCTCTGTCTTGTATCCCTCTTTTGAGTGGAAGGAAAGCATTGCTGAGTGTCCACCCACCCCTTCCCTAGCTGACAATAGCCCCAGGGCTCCTTGGTCAGGTTTGTGTCACATGCCCAAATTATGATATCAATCACTTGACAAAAGGAGTGGAATTTCTGTGACTAGCTTAGATTAGATCAGCAGTTCTCAAATAAGTTAGTCAACAAATATTTGGTTTCCTATGATGTGCCAGGACCCTGGGGGTGGGCAGAGTACAGTGGTGAACAAAAGGAACATGGCCCCTGCTCCCAGGGGTACACATCTCATTGCCTGACAAAGAGAAGGTACATTCATCCCACAAATATTTATTGAGGTCCTACTGTGTGCAGACACGGCTCTAGGGTTCCCTGCCCTGGTGGAGCTTATGCCCTGCTGGGGGGAGATACACAACAAGCAATAAGTATAATAAGTAAATGATGTAGTAGGTTGGAAGGCAATGAGTATAATGAAAAAGCAGGGGGGATTGGAAGGGCACCGGCCATGCCTCACTGAGAAGGTGACATAAAAACAAAGTCTTGAAGAAGGTGATGGAAAGACAAAGGAAATATTTGCAAGAAGAGTGTTATGATGGAAGGAACAGCCAGGGTAAAGACCCAGAGGCTGGCTGTGCTTGTGTGTTTGAGGAAAGCAAGAAGCCGATTCTGGTTGGAACAGAATGAGTGGGCAGGTGGAAGGTAAGAGCCAAGATCCAAGAGGAGAGGGTCTGGGTATATGTGTCATGGAAAGCCCTCTACATTGTAAATAAGTGTGTGTTCGTGTGAATACCCTCTTTCCTGGCTCAATCATGAAAGACCTGGCCTTGGGCCAATCACCTAACCCTCTGGCTGCAGTTTCTACATCCTTCAATTATTGAGGGAAAACCTGGGCTTTCCCATCTCAATTCTTTACTGTTTCTGGGTTATTTCTGGGTGTTGGAAATTCATCCAATGAGGAACATGCATTTGAAGTGTGTGTGCTAAGGAAGGCTGGGCGCCCTGGACGGTGGTGCTCGGGGTGGGAATCAGAAAACACAGACAGTTAGCCTGAGCCTCCGAGGTCTACACCCACCTGGGCTCAAATCCCAGTCCCAGCCGTTTTCCCTGAATTGAGGCTGGCAACCTCCTTGGGTTACAGTTCCTTGTCTTTAGAATGGACAAACACCCTCCTGGCCTTAGTTCTCTTTGTCATGGCACAGCCTCTGCGCCCAGGAAATCAGAACCCAGAAAACTGCAATGTTCTTTTGGCACCTTCAATTTTTCTCCTCCATGAGCTGCTCTGAGGTGCCCGAGGAAACCAGTCATTAAAGAGAGTTACGTCCTGAGCATTCTAAGCATGTGCTAATTTACTAGTTATAAGGTGGAAAACAATTTCAACCAGCTGGAGGTGGCTTGCCCCCAACACCAGCCACAGAATTGTTTACCTGTTATTACTCTGAGAAGGCTCTCCTACAAAGGTGTCAGAGGGCAAAAACGAGAATTCCCACTTCCCCTTCACCCCAATCTCCACTCTGTCTTAAAAGCCTTAAATATTTCCAGGAGCTTTAAAAAAAAAAAAAAACAAAAAAAAAAACCAACTCCTGGAAAGACACTCTGAATATATCTATGAAATCATGCCCCAGAGGGGAGATGTGCTTGCACTTGCAAGGTTAGAACATGTCATGTTAAGTGAAATTGTATAAACTGAATCGCAAGGCTCCCTCCGATGCACTGACACTCTCACTTATTTGTGTGTTTTAAAGGAAAGCACCCTTGACCTCCTCCCTTACAGCAAAGGTGCCCTGGCAGTGTCCGCATGGCTGAGCCCTAACGTGCACACACCAGCTCTGCAATGGGGTCCCCCTATTGTCAGGAGACCCCCTTGCCTTGTCCCTCCTCATTGCTCCTGGAAGTCATCTAGTGGCACTCCCTACAGCGAAATACTAGTCGTAGCTAACATGAATACATACTTATTACATGCCTAATGTTTAATATGTCTAAGTACATTAGTAACCATCATGAAAATGCATATGAACCAGCCCTGTACCAACACCATTTCACATGCTTCATGTGTGAACTCACTGAAAGCTTTTAGTAACCTTAGGAAGCCACGGGTCAGAGAAGCAGAGCAAATTCTCCAAGATTCTTTAGACAGCAAAGTGGCAGAATCAAGCTTCAAACCCAGAGAATCTGACCCCCTACTTCCAGTTCTGGTCAATATTGCAGTTGTTTAACCCCACCAAATAGAAACCATTTCCCATCCAATCACAGCTTGATTCATGCCTGGTAGCTGGGAGGGGGACTTGTGTTTATCTAAGTGTTTAATAGGTATCAGGCACTGTACTGGGGATACACACACATATCCAGAGTCAATTCTCGTTATTCACAGTAACTATGTTCTATAAAGTCATTGTGAACATGGAATCAGCACATCCTGGACTGTTGCCTGCAGGGGAAATACAAACTTACACATCTGTGCGCCTCTGGTTACAATGTTTTCAACAAATGATGAATACATAACCTTGTTTTATGTGTGTTTCTGTTTAAAGACACTTTATTTAATAGTTATTGTTCATCTGTTAACTTTGACCTCAGGGGCAGCAGCACTATATAACTCCTGCCTGAATGAAGCTTCTCTAACTCACATATTTTCTCCGTGAGCACATCCCAGCTTTCTTGCACTTAGGAACACTGGACAGTACCTGGCTCTATGATTGAGGGCCATTTTAAACAGCAAAATTATCAACAAAAAACATGGCACTAAATTTTCCAAAAAAAGGACACTCTTTAAAGGAAGACGGCTGAAACCAGAAAGCAGAGCATCGCCTCGTTCAGCCCCACTGGGAACGTGTGTGTCAGGAGAGTCCAATGTTTTGCACCTCTGAGCATGTCCACACATAACTGCGAAAGTGCTATGACTATTGATTTTGGGGTTACAAATACATTTTAGTGAATAGTTGTATTTGCAAATATGGAACCCGTGAATAATGAGGAACCAGTTTATATATTTATAAAGCTCTCAGAGAAACAAGATAAATAAAGTGATGATCTCTGGTCTACTCATGTGAAACCTGCAGCTCAGAACTTAAGTAACATTCCCAGGGCCACACAGCCACTGTGGGGTGGAACCAGGACTTGGACCCAGGTCTGCACAACCCCAAATGTCCACTCAATAGGTTGTCTTTCTAATAAGATGGTTGTGATATGCCTGAGACCCTTTGAGGGCATTTCCTATAGCCAAGTTTGTATCAGAAGAGGAAGGATCAGGGTTAAGCAGAAAGATGGGTCTGAGTTGTTCATACAAATACTTATTGGGTATCAACTCGACAACAAGCCCTGAGATAAATGCCAAGGATGGAGCGTGGAACAAAGCAGACCATCTGTGCCCTGCGGAGCCCAACGCGAAGGACTTTTGCTGAACAGAGAATGGATCATATAATTTCAGATTGTGAAAAATGCTATTAAGAAAAACAGGAGGTGTGAGTTAGCCAGAGGGAGAGAGGAGTGGGGGCTTAGCGTTAACAGATATGATATCTGCGGAGTCCCAAAGGATGCGGCAGCACTTGCCAAGTGAACAGTGAGGTGGAAGTGCATCCTGGGCAGAGGCAACAGAGGGTTGCAAAGGCCCTGGGGCAGAAACTATATCAGAGTTGAGAGGGCCTGGGCCACAGGATCATATTAGAGAGGTGAACTTCCTGGGTCCATCCAGGGAAATGAGCAGAAAGTCCTGGCTTAGGCCACTCGGGGAGAAGGCAGAGCCTTCTGCAGACCACCCAGTGAAGCAGGACCTCTGAGAGTCCCAAGAGAGGGCTAGAAAGGAATCGGTGAAGGAGAAGGGGAGTGGGCAGGTATCAAAGGACATGGAACACACCACCTGCTCCTCGGGCTTTTTCATTTTGGGTGAGGCACTGCCAGTTTCTCAATTGCTTTGAGAAGGAATGCTTTCCCGAGGAAGAAGGCAGTGTTCATTAAACACACGCCAACTCTCAATTCAAGGGAGCTTGGGAGGCAGAGGAGTGGCAGAAGTCGCTGGAAGGATTTCTGAGCTGTGAATGCAGGGCTGTCAAGAGGTTGCAGAGTTAATTTGAAGAGGAGCATGCTGGTTGAATTACTGGTGAGTGTGTGTGTATTGGTAGATCTGCATTGTCCAGTTAAAGGACATAGAAATTACACTGTAAAAAAAAAAAAAAAAAGAAAACTCTTTGGGGAAGCTCTCTATCCCAGCAGCCAGATTTCTGGCCTCCTGGCCTCACTCCCACTAGCTCTGAAGGGTTGTCAGTGGAAACTTTGGAATCACAAATGTGCTTCTGAGTTGACATCCACCTCCACCCCTCCGCCCATTGCATTTTCATCTCAGGATTGGGCTTTCTCCTTTTGCTCTTGACTTCCATCTCCTCCCCAGTTTCCCTGTGGCCACTCGCTTAGATTGCTGCCCACACCTTCTGTCTGGTCACCTTGCTTTGTTACAACTTTTCCTCCCAGCTATTGACAGAGAATGCCCCAAAGCACAAAGCACTCCCTGCCACCTGTAGACTAACTCCCTAAACCCTTACTAGGAAATCCCAAGTCCGTATTTCTCTTCCTGATTATGCTGCCAAGTCCCAGATCTGTAGCTCCAAGTACTGACCGCATCTCTAATAGGAAATTCCATGGGCACTTCAAACTCACAGCCTGGCAAAAATAGATGGTCCCCTATTTCCTCCAGAATGTGCTTTTCCTCATGAAACCCTGATCCTGGCAAGGGGTTCCACCCAGTCAACCAAGCCAGAAACCCAGAAGTCATCTCAATACCCTTCCCCTCATCTCCCACAGCGAGGCTGTCAACTCATCCTAAAAAATAAGAGCTCTCAGATCCATCATCCAGTTGGGGTCTTTCTTATCTCACCTGGATTATGACACCTAGCAGGTCTTCCTCTCTGCCAACTTGCTTCATTTACACATCACAGCTATCACTGCCTTCCCAGGTAGCAAATCTGAACACACCACCCCCTTCAATAGCTCTCTTCAGAGCTCTGGGGATAAAAGTAAGCCTCTGTAGGTGAGCCCACCAGCCCCTGAGTAAGTTGATGCTGTTGTATTTCTCCTTATTTCCTCCAGTGTAGTCATTGAGAACCAAAGCTCAGCCCTTATACCATGAGGCTTTCATGAATCTTTTTTTCTTGGACAACTGGTCTACCAGAAGGCTCAGTCACTCTTACTTACCTAGAAGACACCTACATGTCCTTCCTTTGTCCACCCCTCTCGGTGCCCAAAGCTTTCTGCCCTGCTGGCTTCCTGCCTTCAGAAACCAAGTTGGAGAAGGAAGAGTCCAGATGTTTTTCTGTGGTTTGAGATATTTTTGTGTTCTTGGAGACTTCATCCCAGTAAGCATCCCCTTTATTGTTCCAGGGAAACTTCATGTTGGCCTCCAAAGAGGGGACAGGCTCACTGCATATTTATCCTGGCACAGAAGTCAGAGGGAAATATGCATTAATCTTGGAAACAACTCCCTATTTCACCACCATCTCTGGGTAGCAACTATTGATGGATCAGTGATAGCTCCAGAGTCAGACAACCTGGATTTGATCTTGGTCTTTGCCGTTGCCTAAATGTGAGACTTTGGGTAAGTTACTTACCCATCTGTGCCTCGGTTTCCTCATCTGTGAAAAGCAGACCTTGGGGTCCTTCTGAGGATTAAAGGTCAAGTACAGCACTTACTGCATAATAAGTTCTCTTGAAATCATATCTATTATCCAGGCCCCTCCCTGTCCAAGCCTTCTCATCACTATGGCAACCCAGGTAACATAAAGCATTAGAGGAAAGGTCTCCTTTGAGGCTCCAAAAGTTGACATTTCCTTCGTTACTTTCAGCAGTGTGCCTTGAAGATATCCTGTTAATCTATTTTTCCTGTCAATGGACCTAAAAGCTTATCTGAAGAATGAATGGAAATGGAAATAACACGGGTATTTTAAAGCAATTAATTTGGGCAATAGAAAGACCCAAAGGAATGAAAGTAGAATCAATTATGTTAATGCACGGCCGTACACTGCTATTTTGCTGGAGATGATGTCAAAAAAAATGTTGGGTAATGGATGTTGGTGAAGGTAGCACAATATTGTGAATGTAATTAATATCACTGAATTGCACACCTGAAAGTGGTTAATACGGGAAACTTTGAGTTGTATAAATATTACTACAACCTCACAGAATGTTGGTGAGAAGGGGGAACATTAAAGAAAAAAATTAAGATTTTCCCCATCCCAATCTTGTTTAACTAACATTGAGCCTTGAGTCTTAGTATGCCCAGATAACCCTGATTTATTAATATTCTTCAGCCCATGGCCCCTGGAGCAAACTTCACCGAGTTCAATGAAGTTTCCTAATACCCAGGGCTGAGTTTGCCGTCGTTCAGGAATAATGGACTTTTGAGTGCACGCTACTCCTCCTGGTTTTCTGTACCGTCCGCAATGGGATTGTCATCTGCCCCTTTTCTCAGCTGTTTCTCCATCCTTTCTGTCCCTCCTTTGGCTGTGCATGAAATACAGGAAAACTTGCCTCACACGCGGACTTCAGTGGCTTGAGTTTGCTTTAGGCAGTGTTGACCATTGCTGGCTTTTGGATCTGCTGCTGCAGTTTTGAGGCGAGGGGTTGAGATTACTGGCTCAATCTCCATTCCTCCCTGGTGGCTTGAACAGGCAAGTTTGCTGTAAAAATAACCACTGGTATACTAACATATCATTGCATTGGTATAACAAAGGTCAGGTATTTATTTCATTGGAGATGAGCTCTAGAGAGGCATTTCCAAAGCCACGTGCTGGCTGGGGCAGAGGCAGCGCAACGACTTGGACCCTTGATAGTCTAGCCAAGAAGCAGTGAGATGCTGAGGACAGAGCTGAGGTTTACAGCGGGACGGAATCAGATTCCATTCCAGCCTTAGTTACCTATTGATGAAATGGGGACGCTAGTCTCTCCATCCCTGGAATGGGCAGTCTTCTTATGGGTGGCAGGCACATGGCCAAGGTTATTTCTACTCTCCCTTCCGGAGACTGGTTCCCTCCCCTGCCCAGTGGAGGGGCAAGTGCCGGACACCCTGGAAGGAAACTGTCTCCCCCGAGCCCAGCCCTGCTGCACAGCAGGAGGTAAAGTTGTCAGAACATACCGAGGTCCTAGATCAGGCCAAGATTGCAGGGTATATTACAGGCACTTAAGGGAGTACATGAAGTTTTGTTTTGTTTTGTTTTGTTTTGTTCTAGCTGTTTCAGCCCTAATTAAGACTGTGACTGAAATTCACAGCCTCCCAAACACTTCTCACTACCCCTGCTCCCCTTTGCTGTTTCCTGCAAACTCCCATCTCGCTCTTGTTCTGGACACCTCTGGGTCTGGCGGCCTCTCTCTGCCTCTTACCCGGGTAATTACCACCATCCCAGGTGCAGCTCATTACCTCCGTGCAGGTGTATCCCAGGTGCAGCTCATTACCTCCGTGCAGGTGTTAAGTGAAGCGGAGCTGACCTCTTAGGGGTTCATTAGTCAGATGCATTGCTAAGGCCTCCGTGACAGGCCGCGGACTAGAAGTAGCTCAGCATCAGTGTGGTTAAAGAATAACATAGTAATGACCTGTCATGTCTTGGATATCCCCCTAGGCTGCCCCTTTAACCAAACTTTACCTCTGCATGCTGCCGCCCATTTCTATTTAGGGACCAGATAAGAAATAGCCTTTACACTTGTTTCTGCATTTGCTCTAAGCCTGTTGACAGCTTTGCCCATTTTCTAACCCAGAGAAATTCACTTCTGTTTTCAGTTTGAGAAAAAGTGGTACTTTTCTGGAGCACCTGGCTTGGAGGTGGGCAGGGCAGTGCGATGGGGAAGAGGCAGTAACTGGGACGGTCTGACCTGGGTGCGAATTCTATCTTCACTGCTTTCTAGCTCTCGGAACTTGGGCCTCTTTCAGCTGCAGACTGGTAGGTTCATAGCGAGCTCGCAGAGTAGTTCCCAGGATTAGATGAGATAATACATGGAGAAGCCTGGTATTTAGTTGGTGCTCAATAAATGGTAGTTGCCCCCGTTGTTTGCCTTTATGCAAATACATATAGCCCTTGCATCTGCATCTTCCAGTGAGATGCTGGGAAACTCAGCAACAAATTTTTGGCCAAACTCCAGAAGTATCTAGGACCCTGGGGCATGGATTTTGTATAACAAATCTCATTCTCGTTTTCCTTCACTTTATTATTGTTTTTCATTTGCCTCTTCGTAGTTTTAATTCATTATATCTGAAATACTGTCTACATCTTTCATAAGAGCTTCAAAGCCTGTTCGGAACAAGCTAGGATAGAAACATTCTAATGCAAAATTAAAGGAGAAAAAAGCCTGCAATCTCTGGCATTTTAATTTTCAGTGATAAATTTTTTTTAAGTTTGAAGGAAAAAAATCAATATGGGAGCTTCCAGGGAACATGATTAATGTTCATTCTTTAAAAATGGGCCGCCTTGCCTTTTATTTCCCCTCTCTCACAAGGGGAATAAAGAATGAATTTATTTTCCCGTTGTCTCTTTTAAGGCTTATTAGCCCAAATTGAGCCAAACTGTCAGAGTTTTCAAATCAAGGCTGTTTGGCTCCTGTTCCTGCTCATCCATTTTCATTTCCCAGTTTTCTGGGCTCGATTCCTTTCACATGCAAATATTCTGGTCCCCTCTAGCAGACTCCAAAGACCCTTTCAGTTGTCAAAGTCAGCTGGAGTTGTGGAATTAGACCTGCTGACTGTGGGCACGTCACTTACCTTCTCTGGGCTCACCCTCTTCAACTCCTCCTGAACTTCAACTTCATCATCTATAAAACAGAGAGGATAATTTCTTCCCTGTAGACTATTTGTATCAAAGGCAATAATGTGCTTCAAAGCATCTGGCAGCTGCTAAATAAATGTTATTTTCTTTTCTCTTAGCTTCCAATGTCTGAATAAACCCAATTTTAGATTTTTAAAACTGGGGTTGTTTGAAAAACCTGTGCTTTCTAACCCAATCGCACTTCATTATTTGGGTAACTTGGTGCCTTTCCAACATCAATACTCTGGATCTGTTCCCATTACACCAAACTAGTTTTTGCTGGAATTGGATGATATTAAATTGTACTTCAAATAAATGATTCATCAGCCTGTTCATCATTTGGCCATACAAGTATCTGCAAGGATGGCATTGATCGTATGGAAGTGTAGCCCCAGATTCAGGTCTATACTGCCCAGAAAGCTATCCCTGATGGAGACACGGAGATTTAATCTCCTCAGAGCTGGGCTCTGCCTCTGGCTTTTAGCTATGGTAAGCCTGTCTGCTTCCTGGAGTTTAGCCTTGTACTGTCTTGAATCTCCAACATCATACCCTTTCATCATAATAGTAAGAATAAGCTGATGTTGGCCAGTTACCCAGGCACATGCTAAGTTTATGCATTTTGCGTACTTTAGCTCATCTACTCCTTGTATTAGGGTACTAATGCTGCGTAACAAATTACCACACACTTAGTGGCTTGAAGCAGCAAATGTGTATTATCTCACAGTTTTCAAGGGTCAGGAATCCAGCATGGCTTAGCTGGTTCTTCAGGTCAGAGTTTCCTAAGGCTGCACCAAGGTATCAAATGGGCTGTGTTCCCATCTGGAGGCTTGACTGAAAAGGAATGCACTTCCACGCTCATTTGGGTTGCTTGGCAAAACTCTTTTCCTTGTAGTTGTAGGCCTGAGATCTCGGTTTTCTTGCTAGCTATCAGCTGAGGACCCCTCTCAGATCCTAGAGGCTGCCCTTAAGTCCTTACCACACACCCCACCCCCACAACATGACAGGTGACTTCTTCAAAGCAGCAGGAGAAGCTCTAGCTCCACGACTATCCCCCTAGATACCTTGGTCATCCTTTTCCCTGCAGTCTGAATACACTGGGACTTGACATCAGATGAAAAGGTATCAAGTGGTTGGGCTATTCCGTTGCTTAGGAAGATGCTCAGGTGAGTTAACACTTACTCTCCAAAAGGTGACCAATATTTATCAGACCCTTTGGCTCCAACCAATTATTTGGCAGATGTCTTCCATGGATGACAAAGGATATCATAATCATTGTATCCCTCTCTGGGTCTCAGCTGCTAGCTATAAGACCTCATTTTCACAAGTACAGAATAGATTGTTTTTCCTTAAGTATATTACCTGTGTTTCACCCGAGTGGCTCCAGTTCTGTCACCTTTCCAAAATGGTTATCTGCAAAATTGGAGTGAAGGGTCAGGTTTCCAAGGCAGCTGTGTTTCCAAAGAACAGGGCTGCAAGCCAGAGAAGGTGGCCAATCCCTCACAAAACTCCATGAAAAAACAAAGGCTTAGAAAGCAATGAATTTTCTTGTTATTGTTTCATTGAGCAAAATCGTATTGGGATTTGATGATCCAATTCTAGCATTTAAAGACTGCCGTCAATCACCTTTACTGGAGAAAGGAAAGCATAAGCTTTATGCTTGTGGGTAATAAAATGATTATACTCAATCAGCACACAGTACTGGAAGAAGAAGGGACCCTAATGCTATTACAAACTGGGTTCAAATCCTACCTATGCTAATTAATAGCTACTGTTCTAGGGGAATTTATATTTATTTAAGTCCTCATAAAGGGACAGTACTTACTTCCCAGGTTGTGGGGTGAATCTATAAGGTACGGACTAGGTTTCATACTTGGGTTGCTCTGACTGAATGGATGATCCTTTATTTCCAATCCATAACAACATGACCATGCTTTAAAAGCTAGCCAGATGTTTCTAGTTCTGAATAAGAGGGTGTACATACATACAACCCTGTCTCCCACTGAATACAGATGTAAAACCTGGGAATCATGTATGGATCAGCTATTTGAGAACTCTGAAAAGTAAAGAATAGCAGGCAGAAGTGGGAGAAAACCATAATCTGAAGTACCACAGTCATTACTAAATTTACCACTTTTTTTCCCTCTGACATCTCCTGGCCTTACCAAAAAGTGGTGAAAAGAGAGAGCTCCAGCAGAAGCCTCAAGTTTAGGCTCAAGGAACAGGAAAGAGATCCCTGTAGCAAAAGAGCAAGCAGCAGCAAGAGGCCTAAAACTCTTAGGGAGAGGAGACTTGCTCACTGATTGAAGGAGCTGTGGCCCCAGGAGAGTAGGGGGAAAGCTGGTGCTTTTTCCCCCTCTTTGTCCTCACGCTGTTTTGTCCTGTATATGGGCACATCCTTGGGAGTGCACAGCACAGGTAGTAAAATAAAGCCCACCTTTCTGGTTGGAGGACCTGAAGGGGAATGCTAGAGAACCCAAGAGTATAGGTAAAATCATGGAGAGGTAGGAACTCAGGAAAATGTCTCCATAAAGTAGTTTATGAACTACTGGGCTCACAGCTGAGCTGCACATGTGTGGATCTGATCCTAAGGAGTATATCAAAGACTTTAAGAACTGAACTAAGAGACAGGCCACTGGCTACATCCCAGAATGACCAGTGGGTGACTATCATGAGAGTCAAATACAAATAGCACTACAAAGACTTTGAAAATGGAGCTGGCAATCAAAAAATGAAATTCAGAAAGCAATTCCATTTGCAGCAGCATCAAAGTGAATAAAATACTTAGGAATAAAGTTAACTAAGGAGATGCAAGATTTGTATACTGAAAACTATAAAACATTGATGAAAGAAACTAAAGAAGACAAGCAAATGGAATGACATCCACAATTCATGTATTGCAAGAGGTCAATATGACCCCAAAGTCATCTACAGATTCCTGCAATTCTGATCAGAATCCCAATAACCTTCTCTGCAAATCCACAATCAGGTTGGACACTTCAAGGCTCCTCTCCCAATAATAGCTATAATTAGTAGATAGAAGGTCAACAAGGATATAGAAAAACTGAACAAACCATCAACAAACTGGCCCTGATGGATGCTTATAGAACACACTTCTATAGACATTTATAGAGTATGCTTCCCAAGTACACATGCAGAATTCACCAAGAAAGACCATGTCCTGGGTCATAAAACAAAACTTAACAAATTTAAAGGAATTGAGACTGTACAATGTATGTTATCTGATTTGTATGTTGTATGTCCAGATGCTATGATTTAACTAGAAATCAATAAGAGAAAGATCTTCAAACAGTTGGTAATTAAACAACAATCTAAATAACCCATTGATCAAGAAGGAAATCTCAAAGGGATTAGAAAATACCTTGAACTGGATGAAACAAAACACAGTGTATCAAAATTTATGGGGTGAAAATAAAGTTGTCAGAGAGAAATTTATAACATTAAATACTTACAATAAAAAGGAATAAAGGTCTCAAATCAACAGTCTAAGCCTCCACTTTAACAAATCAGAAAATAAAGATTAAAGTAAACCCAAAGCAAACAGAAAAAGGAAATAACAAAGATAAGAGCATTAATCAATGAACTTGAGAACAAAAATATGGAAACTCAATGAAGCAAAGTGATTCTTTGAAAAGATCAACAAATTTGGTAAACCTCTAGCAAGACTGACAAGGAAAAATGAGAAAAGACAAATTACCAATATTAGGAATTAATGAGGGGATAACGCTACAGACCCTGCGGATATTAAAAAGTTCATAAAGGAACTCTACACACAATTCTGTATACATAAATTCAACCACTTAAATGAAATGGACTAATATCCTGAAAAGTACAAACTACCAAATTCACCAAGATGAAAGAGATAACCTGAATAGATCCATAGCTATAGGAAGAACTTTAATTTGTGGTTAAAAATCTTCCCCCCAAAACCCCTTAAACAAAAACTCTATAGACGCAGGTTGTAAAACATATGTGGAAAGTCAAAGGGCAGAGAAGAGCCAAAAATGTTTTGAAAACAAAGAATCATATTACACAGTTTTAAAACTCTCTATAAAATCTACAATAATCAACAAAGAATGGGATTAGCAAAGGGATAGACATCTATATATCAATGGAAGGTAATACAGATCTGGAAATAGACCCACACAAATAGGGCCAAAGTGATTTTTGGAAAGTTGCAAAGGAAATTCAAAGGGAAGAGCGAGTCTTTCGACAAATGGTGTTGGAATAATTGGACATTCATATGCACAAAAATGATCCTTGACCTAATTCTCACACCCTATACAAAACTTAACTCAAAGTGGATTATAGGTCTATATGTAAAAGGCAAAACTAAAATTTTTAGAGGAGAAAATATTCATGACATGGGGTTAGATAGAGTTATTAGACATGATGCTGATCTACAGAAGCACAATTCACAGAAGACAAGTTGATAATATGGACTTGATCAAAATTTTAAAATTTTGCTCTGCAAAAGAGAGTGAAAAGGTAAGTCACAAACTGGGTAAAAATGTTTGCAAATCACATATCCAGCAGAGGACTTGTATCTCTTGTATATAAAGAACTCTCAGAACTCCATTGTAAGAAAAGAACCAACCAAATTTAAAAATGGGCAAAAGACTTAACGGACACTTCACCCAACAGGGTAAATGCAAGGCAAATAAGCAAATAAGCCCATGAAAAGATGTAAAATGTTGTTATCCATTAGGGAAATTCTACTTAAAGCCATGTGAGATACCACTACAAACCTATTAGAGTGGCTGAAGTAGAAAATCCTGCAGTAGCAAGTGCTGGTGAGGATGTGGAACAACTAATTAGAGCTCTCATATACAGCTAGTTGAATGCAAAATGGTTCAGCCACTGTGGAAAACAGTTTGGTGGTATTTTATGAAGTTAAACATATTACCATATGACCCAGCATGCCAGCTCCTGGGTGTTTATCCTAAAGAGATGAAAACTTATGTCCATATGAAAACCTGTACAAGAACATTCATAGCAGCTGTCTTCAAGATCACCAAAGAATGTAAACAACCCAAATGTCCTTCAGTGGGTGCGTGGATAAGCTGTGTGTACATATCCACACCCTGCAATACCACTTGGCAATAAAAAGAAACAAACTATCAACAAATGTAACAACTTGGATGAATCTCAGATGCTTTAGGCTGAGTGAAATAAACCAGTGGCAGAAGGTTACATAGTTTATGATTCCATTTAGCTGACATTCTCTAAAAGACAAAGCTATAGATAGGGATGACAACAGATCAGTGATTGCCAGGGTTTTGGGATAGGAAGAGGGTATGACAGCAAAACGGTAGCACAAAGGAATTTTGGAGAATGATGGAACTGTTCTGAACACCGACAGTGCTGGTGCTTACACAAATTTATACATGTGTTAAGCTTCATTCAAAAAAAGTCACTTTGTATGATGATTTTAAAGGCTGAATTTAAAAAGAAACTGACCAGGTGCCCTATCATTGAGGGAGATGGAAATGATGAGACTTCTGTTTCTAGAAACACCTTAACAAGTGAAAAGTTTCACATGCTTAGTAGCAAACATTTATTGAACACCTGCTTAGCAAGCACTATGCTAACTAAGCCATGTTACTCCATTTTATCTCATTTAATCTTCCTAACAACCTTAAGATATCAGTCCTATAATTGTCCCTATTTTGCAAATGAGAGACAGTAGGCCCATTTTGCAAATGAATTTGATGGCTTGCCCAAAGCCCTGGCTGGAAGTGGAGAAACTGGTATTTATTTGAACCCAGGTCTCACTGACCCTGAAGTCTGAGCCTTGTGGTTCCCACATTCTACTGCCCCTAGGGCTCTGATATTCTGCTTCCCTTGTTGTAAAATCCTGCATGTAACTAAGTTTGGCCTTTCCAGTGATAAACATCATCTCTACTCCGTAAATGTGAGCTCCCAGCGTCAATGACCTCCAGTCCACGGGAAATGCTGACTCTGGGGCTGAGGAAATTCTCCAATATTGATTCCCCTTGTTTTCTTTCTCTAATGCAGCTGTTAAGACCTTTTAAACAATGTAATTCATCATGAGATGGCCAAACCCGCATTTTATTGATGCAACAATTAATTAGTTGGCTGCTCACTCCTGCAGAGTTTGTTCTGGATAAATGGCTGGCCAAGCTTGGGGAGCCGCAATACAAATATTGCCGAGGCATTAGATATGTTGCCGACTTAATCACAGTTGAGATGTCATGGGAGGTGGGCTGGCTGGTGACTGCTCTGAGAGTTACTGGGGTGGCTGCCTTCACCAGTGCCCAGGCTTGGGGCGTCAGTCGTTCCCTTTCTCAAAGAGGGCTCCTTCGGTTCCAAGAGAAAAAGGATTTGTGACTTACTGAGTTTGGGATTTGCACTCATGTTGGAGTAAAGTTGTATTTTGTAGTGAGTAAGAGAGGGGGGTCTGAGGTCAGATGGCTTGGTTTCCAGTGTCATACCTTATTGCTTCGAGGTCATTTTTAAAAGCAGCTTTATTAAGACATAATTTAAATAATGTAAAATTCATCCATTTTAAGTGTACAATCTAATGATTTTCAGTATATTTGCAGAGTTGTGCAACCATTACCATGATCTAATTTTAAAGAACAAGTACTGTATGATTCCACTTATATGGAATATCTAGAATAAGCAAAGTCATAGAGACAGAAAGGAAATTAGAGGTTCCCAGGGGTGGGGGTGGGGGAGATGGGGAGTTATTGCTTTAATGGGTACAGAGTACTGTTTGGGGTGATGAAAAGGTTTCAGGAATGGATGGCAGTGATATTAGCCCAACACTGTGAATATAATTTACACCACTGAATTGTACACTTAAAATGGTTAAAATGGGAAATTCTGAGTTGTATATATATTGCCACATTAAAAAGTTATTTGGAAAGAAAAGACACCTCATGCCCATTGGCAATAACTCCCCAGCTCACCCCTTCCCTCACCCTAGGCAACCACTTTCTGTCTCTATAGATTTACCTTTTCCAGACAATTCATATAAATGAAATCATACAACATGTAGTCTTTCATGTCCAACTTCTTTCACTTGGCATAATGGTTTCAAGGTCCTTCCACTTTGTAGCATGTATCAGAACTTTATTCGTTTTTATGGCTGACTAATTTTCTGTTGTATGGATATATCACTGTATTAGTTAGGGTTCTCTAGGGAAACAGAATCAATGAGAGATATCTAGGAATAAAAGTGACTCACGCAACTGTGAGTATGCATGAGTCCAAATTCTGCAGGGCAGTCAGCAAACTGGCAACTCCAATGAAGATGTTCGATGAACTCAGGAAACGAACTGGCAACTTCGACGAACTCCTCAGGAAACGCTTCGCTGGGCAGCTGAAGAAGTGAAGATCCTCCATCTGTCTCACTTAAAAGTCTTCAACTGATTGATTGGATTAAATCGAGACAACTGCATTCTCTCTTTGTGGAAGACACGCCCTTCAGTGAGTCATCAGTCACAGCTGCAGCCAATTGACTGATGATTTAATAAACCAGCCTGTTGGTTTACTAACCAGCCACAAACACCCTCGCAGCAATGGTTAGGCCAGTGCTTGCTTGACCAGACAGCTGCGTATCATCACCTGGCCAAGTTGACAGATGAACCTAACCATCACGATCACATTTTTATTTATCCATTCATCAGTGGGTGGACATTTGCATTGTTACTGCTTTAGGGATATTCTGAATAATGGTGTTAATGAGCCAAACTATTTTCCAAAGTGGCTGCACTATTTTACACCCCCACCAGCAATGTGGGAGGGTTCCAATTCCTTCACGTCTTCCCCAGCACTTGCTATTGTCCGTCTCTTTTATTACAGCCATCCTTGTGGGTATGAAGTGGGACATCATGGTGGTTTTGATTGGCATTCCCCTGCTGGCTAATGATGTTGAACATCTTTTCACGTGCTCCTGGGCCATCGATATGCCATCATTGGAGAAATGTCTATTTAAACCCTTTGCCAATTATTGAATCCGTTTATTTGAGTTATTGCGTTGCAAAGGTTCTTCACGTATTCTGGATACAAGACCCCTAGACGAGCCATTTAAACCCTCACACAGCAGCGTTTCACCCCAGGAGAGCTGTCCTCTTGTTCTCACCTTGTTGCCCCCATCTTTGTCGCTGTCATTATTGTTCCCTAGTATTTCCCATCAGGGAAGGGGGTCCATAAGACACCTGCACTGCCTTGAGGGAGTAAAACCCCAGACACAACAGATCTGGAATAGATCTGCTTTCTCAGAGCCATCAGTGCTAACTTTCAAAGACAGATTTCTCCTCTCCTTCTTCCTACATGTTTGAAATATGTTCCTCATGGTCCCCCCAAAAAAGCCTCAATTTGGATCAAAATTCCAGATTCTAGAGCCTGACTAAAAGGCATCAAGAAAGAAACAGACTTGGAGCCCAAATGCCCTGCATTCAAATCCCAGTTGTGTGTCCCTAGTTGTGTGTTCCAGTTGTGTGTGTCCAGTTGTGTGTCCCAGTTGTGTGTCCCCAGTTGTGTATCCCCAGGCAAGTTGTCTCCAGGCAAGTTGCTTAATCTCTTCGAATCTCTTCAAGTCTCACTTTCTGAGAAAATAAAACTGAAGCTAGCATTGAAGCAAGGAAGAGCACAAAAAAACTTGATTAGTGAATGAAATGATCGCCACATGCATGTATGGAGTACAGTGAAAGATTCCCTCTGCTCTCAGCTCACTTAACCTCATAGCAACTCTGGGAAGTGGGTGTTACTATCCCCACTCTACAGTTACCAGACAGAGGCTCAGAGAGGTGGATTCACTCGCCCAAGGTAGAACAGCCAGTGAAGGGAAGAGCCAGGATTCAAACCCATATCTGACTCTCCAGAGCCTGCGTTCTTTTTAAGTTATTACAACATGAGGGACCCCATGTAAGATATTACAGTTATTTAGAGAGAAGAGAATGAAATCAGAGTGCAGAGCTTCCCCATGGGAGTCACTTGTCTGTGATGTGTTTGTTTTGCACGGCTGATTTAATCTTGATTGAGCAAAGATGCTGTGCTGGGTACAGGATACCAGGAGATCAAAATCATAGTTTCTGCTCTAAAGCCATCAAACAGCTAAATGGATGAGTCAGGATTTGATTACACCCGGTGCAAAGTGTCTGGGTTTGAGTCCCACCTCCACAGTCCACCTCTTGGACTATCTGAGCATCAGTTTTCTCATCTGTAAAGTGGAACAGTTTATTCCTGCCTTACAGGATTGTCCTGAAGACTCAGGAAGGGCTGGCTTGGGAGCAGGACATCACTAAATGGTGGTGGCCATGATCATGGAATTGGGCTCCTGTTTTCTGTCTGCTTGCAAGCACCTCACGTTCAGCTCTGCTGCCCTGAGGCTGGCGGCAGCGTCCTCTCTTCTGAGCTGCAGGTGTCAGTTCCCTTGGGTCCAGGAGGGCCGGCCCGTGTGACGTCATCAGGAGGAAAATCACACCTGTCAAGAATGCTCGAGCATAGCACATCTCCACAAGGAGTTGCAGAGGATTCTCTGTGCACAAGATTAGAGTTTCAAGGAAGTCTCAAAATAATACACCAAGCTAAGTTTCGTTATTCCTGTTGCAGACGAGGAAAGATCCAAAGTCAAATGGGGAGACTCTTCCAAAATTAGATTTCAAGGCTCTTTCTGAATAAACTCGAGCAATTAATCTTGCATTTGTATTTAGTAACAGGCCAGAGCTTGCCTGACATGAGGCAGGGGAAAAGCGTTATAATGTGATGAATGCTTTGAAAATCCTTTTCTATGTCTTTGTTCAGTCTTTCTGCTTACAGATGGGAATTCCATTTGACTCCAAGATGTGGTTCTAAGGGGGAAGGTACCCTGTGAACGAGAAGATGAAGACTCTGTAGATGAAAAATATTCATGTCTTGCAGAACAGGTATCTGCCCAAACCCCTTACTTAACATGGCATCTAAAGACCTTTATAATAATTTGGCCAGTGGAGTTCTCTCCTATAGTTGTTATTAGCAGGAAACCAGAGCCTGACTACCTGGGGTCAGTTCCACACTCTGCCTCTTGCCAGCTGTGTGACCTTAGGCAAGTGAGTTAACCTCTCTGAGCTTCATTTTCCTTGTCTGAGAAATGGGGATAAAACCACCACCTACAGGGCTAAGGATGGAATGGTTTCAAGTCTGTAAAGTGGCCAGCATAGGGCCGACACACAGCGGGGTTTCTCAACCTTAGCACTGTTGACACAGTGGGGCTGGGGGTGGGGTCATCCTGTGCATAGTAGAGTGTTTGGAGGCCTCCCTGACCCAAACCCGCTAGATACCAGCAGCACCCCCCAACCCAGTTATGACAACCAAAATTGTCTCCAGATGTCACCAAATGTCCTCTGGAGGAGGAGACAAATCAACCTTGGTTGAAAACGACTTGCACAGAGCAAACGCTCCAAAGGGTCATCCTCAACATCTCCCACCCCTCCTCTGAAACCCTCCACCTCAATCCAATGGCTTAAAATCCCCCTGATTAGAATTTCTGACAGTCTTCCACACATTTGCTCAAGCCCTCTCTGCCACCTCAAATGCACTTTTGTACCTTCTTTTCCTGAGTTCGTCTCCTTATTCTTCAAGACTCAGTTCAGGCATCACCTCCTCCAGGAAGTCTTCTCTCTTCCCTCTTCCCTCCTATCTCTGGGTCCACAGAGTGCCTCATGCTTCACTCATTCATTCAAACAGTAGCCTGCCTGGGTACTCAAAGAAGCACCTGTAGTCCAGCATTATCACTGCATTTTTGTGTCTCTCTCCCACTCAGGACTCCCACCCTGGAAGATAGGAATTGGGCCGACACATAGTAGGGGCTTTTGAATCTTCAGGGAGGAAAGGAAGGGGGAGTGGAGGAGGAGCATAGGGCTGGGGTCCTTCCCTGGAGTCAGAGAGACCAATAGTCCCAGTTTCCAGCTTTCTCCCTCTTGCTTGCATCTGATTCCCCAGGACACAACCTAAGAAACAGCAGGGGCTGTGTCAGCTCCACTAAATAAGAACAGCTCTTTAAAAACACCATTAGAAACTCATTTACCTCAAGCCACCAAAGCGGCATGGGGCACAGGAAATCAGCCCATTCCTCACCGTCTTTCTCTTGTTTCATTTGTTCTCTTTTGTCTATTTTTTTTTACCCATGTTTTGCTGATTCTCTTCATTTCCAAAGAATTATTTCAACTGCTCCTTGCCGCCAAGTTCCCAAACAATCATGCACACAAATCTGTGTTGCTGCAGGCAAGAAGAACGACTTTGCTGCTGTGCAAACTTTCTGCTGTTTGCAGAATTTCGTATTCCAACACCCCAAGTTGCTGAAGCCCAGCCTTGTTCAAATATTAACATCCAACTGTTGGGCTTTCTTTCTCTGCCTAAAAACGCACATATGGGTGTTTTAACAGAGGTTAGTCGCTTGTATTTTTAAAACTTTCTGTTTTCCATTCCCAATTCTAAACAGTGCTGGTGGTTGGCTATGACAATACATACTTTAATTTCTTTGAAAATTATCTAAAAATGAATTTTTAAAATTATCTTACATTCATTCAAATGTTTCTTAGCTTTTTTAGCAGGGTGGCTCTTCAGGGTCTCGGTTTCTCTGCTGCTGCTCTGCCCCCTTCAAGAAGAGAAGGGGAAAGGAGATAGTGAGTGATGCAGGGCCCCACCACATGCCAAGCCCCTTGGGAGAAGCAGTCAGAATCCTACATTTACAGAGGAGGACTCTTGGGCACAGAGAAGTTAAGTAAGTTTTCCAAGGTCACACAGCTAGTGACAGAGGCAAGATTACTAACAGCTTCTGGCAAACTCTAATGCTGTCTTTTTTTTTTTTTTTTTTTTTTTTTTGTCTTTTTGCCCCATGTTATTTGAGCCCTGGTAATATGCTATCACCGCCTCCAAAGACACATCCAGGGATCCCTTTCAAATTTGCCTGTAATGAAAGGCAATTCTAGGCTCTAACTTCCTAGGGCTACCCCGAGGATTAAGTTACACAAATCTATGTTTGCTCAACCAGGAATTCAGAAAGCACTTTATAATTATTAGCTATTATTATTGATTTCTCCTTCAAAATTTACCAGTCTTCTGTCTCATACTCTGGGCCCTCTCTTGGCTGTGTAAGAAATCTAAATGATGAATTCTTTGAGGATTCAGTCCATATGTCATCTCCATTGGATCCTGTCCCCAATTTCAATCATAGTACCTGGCACCGAATTCGGAAATGCTGGTTGAATTCAACAGTGGCAGTGGTAACAGCCTAAATGAGTAAAGGGGGTACTAGCCAATATCTTACCCATCTAGGCAATCTAACACCTGGGGCTGTGACGAAGGCACCGCTAAAGACCCTAATGTTTCCTGCTGGTGGTATAAGTACAAGACGTGGTAGCAGGCTAAGAAGGAAAATATTTGGGGGAGATGGAAATTTCTGTCTCCTCTAATTATATTACAAAGGGAATTGTGTCTTCTTTTTCTGCTTTGGAACCATTCATTTTTAGAGTCAGGCTTTCTGACCTTTTGTTTTTTTTTGTGCTAACGATGTGTTAGGCTCTGTCATATGTGCTGTTGTGGATACAAGAATGGCTAAGGCATATTCTGCCTTAAGGTGAAATGAGGTTTGCATTAATAAAAATAGTATGATGAGCCCCACATGGGGGTCCCCCCATGTCTGGCACATGCTTTTACCTCCTGGCTCCTGTGATCCATTCTGGTCCATTGGTTGTGAACTCTTACTTGCCTGTTGGGACCCTTTGGAGCTCTCTTTTCCCACCTGCCCAGTGCTGCACCAAGCTGAGCCCCCAGTGATGAAAATGCACAGAATCCACCTGCCAACTTGCGATGGACACACAGCCGATGGGACGAAGAAACATTTGTTTTAAGCCGCTGAGATTTGGAGGGTTAGGGGTTGTTTGTTACTGCCATATAACCTAACCCATCCTGACTCATACACTCTAAGCCTATATTGGATGCTCACTATGAACCAGGCACTGCTAACTGCTTTCCAAAACCTAGCCCTTTTGATCAACATAGCCCCACAAAGAGATTCTTCTGCATGTTTCTATTTGACCTTTAAAAAGTTGTGTGGCCCAGGGTGACACTGATAATAAGTAAAGGAAGCAGGAAGGACCCAGGCTGTCTGACTCCCTAGTCCTTGTTCTTTACCCCCGCATGGCACCGTGTCACTTCCTCTCAAATAAATCAGTGCCGCAAGAGAGAGAAAATCAAAGATACATGCTGACTGGAAGAGGGAGCGATGGCCCAGCCGGGGAGAAAGAGCAATAGCTTCATGGAGGAGGTAGACTGAGAGTCTCTGCTTTGGAAAGCAGGTAGGAATCTATGACAGGCAGACTCTATGGTGGCCTGCCCCCTGGGGTGCAGGCTCTGTATCTCTTCCCCTGAGTGCAGGCAGGACCACTGGTTACTTCTAGCCAATATAATATAGCAAAGGTGAAGGGATTTGGCAGGTAGAGTTAAGGTATCAAACCAGCTGAATTGAGCTAATTAAAAGAACTGTCATTCTGGGTGGGCCTGACTTAATCAGGTGAAAGCCCTTAAAAGGGGCTGGGCTTTTCGGTGGGAAATTCTTCTCGCTGGCTTGATGAAGTGTGCAGCCAAGTGTGCACAAGGATGCTCGTGTGGCAAAGGACAGGGGTCAGTCTCCAGGGTCGATGGGACATCCAGTAAAGGCTGGGCCCCTCAGTCATATGGCTGCAAGAAAATGAATTATTCCAAACACTGGATGAGCTTGGAAGCAGAGTCTTCCCCAGCCAGACCTCCAGATGAGAATGCAATCTGGCTGACACCAAGACTGCAGCCTTGTGGGACCCGGATCAGCAGATCCAGGTAAGCCTTGCCCGAACTCCTGACCAACTGACATGTGAGATACTAAATGTGGGTTGTGTTAAGCTGCAAAGTTTGTGGTAATTTGCTCTGTAGCCATAGAAGACTAATGCAGAGTGCCAGACGGGAACACGGGTGGGAGGACATCCAGCAGGTAGACTGTAAAAAAGGATGGGGAGGTGGTAACCCAGCAACTCTGGTACAGGGTGTGTGAAGAGAGAAAAGTTTGAACGATGCTGTGGAAAGGCTTCAGATGGCAGGCAGACGAATGTGAGTGGACTTCTTTTAGGTGGCAAAGGAGAAAGCTCAGTGGACCTTTCCAGCATGGGACTGCTATGATATGAGGATAGAGGTGTGTTCTGCAAAGACTGGCCTGGAGGTGGGGATGTGGGGCTGGGGATGCGTAATGAGTTTACTAGTGCTCCCCACCCCCCGGAGATGTGTTCGTCTCCTGTCCTCTGGAAGCTGTGAAGGTGATCTTACTTGGAAAAGAGTCTCTGCAGGTGTAATTAAGTTAAGGATCTAGAAAAGACATCATCCTGGATTAGGGTGAGTCCTAAATCCAATGACAAGTGTCCCTGTAAGAGGAGGTGACCATGTAGAGATGCCCAGAAGAGAAGACACTGAAGATGGAGGTTGAGATGGGAGTGATGTGTCTAAAGGCCAAGGAATGCCAAGGATGGCTGGAAGCTGCCAGAAGCTCAGAGAGAAGCTTGGGATGGAGTCCCCCTCACAGCCTCCGGACGGAACCAACCCTGCTGACTCCTTGGTTTTGGACTTCTGAGAGAGAACACTTCTGTTCTTTTAAGCCACCACCTATGGTACTTTGTTATGGCAGTCCTGGGAAACCAAGAATGCTTTGGAGAGAGAAGCGGGAGAAGGAATTATGGACAGACGGGGGCATTGCGGTGGTCCACGCGTGATGGAGCAGATAGTGGAGATGGGAATGCATGAGCAGAGAGGAATTGACATCCCAGTTCTTCACGTCTGACCTCCTTTTATTTTCTTCCTTATGTATTATACATACAAAAACTCTTTTATGGAACATTAGTCATGTGCCAGGTTCTGCACATATTCATTCTCTAATTCACATAATAGAAACATGGGGATGGTTATTATTTCCATTTTATGGATAGAAAACTGAGTCTCAGAGAGGTTGAGTAACTTTTGCCCATGGACATAACACCCATAAATGGCAGAGTCAGGATTCAGTTTCAAGCCTAGCAAACCGAAGGGGCTCTGCCTTTAACCACTAGGCTACACTGCCTCGGTGCTTTTTCTTACACAATGAAGCTTCATAAAGGGTTCTTGGGTGCGGGATTCAAGGAATCCTGGAAACGCAATCACTGGGCCTGGGTCTTTGCCCTTGATATCCTCCTGGTGCAGCCCGAGTGCTAATTAGCATTTGTTTACCTGAGAAGCTCTGAGACCTTGAGTTCATGAATGCTAATGTGAGGGTGATCTCATCAGAAATTAGAAGCAGAGGCCTGGGGCTTATAGAAACAAGACTTTGAGTTTTAGCTGACTGGCTGGGCAGAGTGACAAGGAGGTGGGGCTAAAAACAGGCATTGAAATGAAGAGGACCACTTACCATGTATCTCCTGTGCAAGAAGTTCTAACAATCTGGAGTTAACTCTCTAAATAACCCAGCTCAAGGACTAATGAGGTTGAGAGATCGATGTAATTTTAACACTCGTATTGCAAAAGGCTGTCGAGCACTTTATTATTTTTTGCCTGCCCAGCAACTACTTTCAGTTCATGTGGCTCTGATGTGCTTAATTCTCCAACCTACACTCCATTCTTTGACTCCAAGAGGGGGGGCATTTGCTTCAGACCTGGCCGATCAGCTTATTCTATCCCCTTGGCTTTGGAGATTCAATCAATGAGATTCACTAACAATTTGTTGGAAATGTTGGAGAAGGGACGTCTGTAAGTTGCAATAGATACGATTGACTTCAGGCTCAGCTACATTCAGAGGCTCCAACTGTATGATGGAGATTCTGTCGTTCTCCACGGCTGGCCCCGTTTTCCTTTGGGTTGCTTCATTTCAGGTAGGCTCCCGGCAGGACCCCTCTCTGTCCAGGCATCCGTATGTTAATTTCACGGAGGAACTCTGGATTGGTCCTACTTGTGTGTACAGCACTCCCTGGACCAAACAGATTTTGGAAAATGAATTTCCTGATTGGCCAAGTCCAGGCCATATGCCCACCCTCCAGCTACGGGGAGGTGGAAGCAGGTGTTCCAGTTTGCTAATGCTGTTGGAATGCAAAACACCAGAGATGGGTTGGCTTTTATAAAAGGGGATTTATTTGGTTACACAGTTACAGTCTTAAGGCTATAAAGTGTCCAAGGTAATGCATCAGCAATCGGGTACCTTCACTGGAGGATGGCCAGTGGTGTCCGGAAAACCTCTGTTAGCTGGGAAGGCATGTGGCTGGCATCTGCTCTGGAATTCTGGTTTCAAAATGGCTTTCTCCCAGGACATTCCTCCCTAGGCTTCAGCTAATTAAAAATATCTCTCTCAGTTGCTCTTGGGGCATTTGTCCTCTCTTAGCGTCTCCAGAGCAAGAGTCTGCTTTCAACGGCTGTCTTCAAACTGTCTCTCATCTGCAGCTCCTCTCTCAGGTCCTGTGCATTCTCCAAAGTGTCCCTCGTGGCTGTAGCAAGCTCACTCCTGTCTGAGCTTTATAGTGCTCTAGTGAACTAATCAAGGCCCATGCTGAATGGGTGGGGCCACACCTCCACGGAAATTATCCAATCACATTCATTACCCAGAGTTGAGTGGGTCACATCTCCATGGAAACACTAAAGAATTACAATCTAATCAACACTAATATGTCTGCCCTCACAAGATTGCATCGACGATAATGGCATTTTGGGGGATGTAATACATTCAAACTGGCACAGCAGGCATTACGAAGTTCACTTCCAATGGGGGATCAGTACTTCCCCAAGGTGGACAAAACTCATATGCCCTCCAGAGTTTCTTTCAGTTAGGAATGGTTCCCTATCCTTTGCAGGTGGCCAATTGATTAGATGTCAACTTGACTTCAATAGCATACACATGCACTGTTGTTGTATCCCTCTGTCCCCCATCTTTTCTTTTATACTTGTTACAAATTATATCTTTGCTTTTCTCTTGCAGCTTTCAGAACTCCCTCCTTGCCCTTTACATTCAAAAGCTTGATCCGTATATGACGGGGTGTGGTGGTTGGAAGCTGCACGTACTCTGGAAAAACATGTTCTTAAATTCAATCCATTCCTGTGGTGCGTGAACCCATTATAAGTAGGACCTTTTGATGAGGTTACCTCAGTTAAGGTGTGGCCCAACTGAATCAGGATGGGTCTTAATCCTGTTACTGGAGTCCTTTTTAAACAGAATGAAAGTCAGACAGACAGAGAGCCAGAGGGGGAGAAAGCATCATTTTAATGATGCCTTGACTTGGACTTTTTCCTAACCTCAAAACCGTGAGCAAATAAATTCCCATTATTTTAGCCAACCCACTGCACAGTACTTGCAGGAGTAGCCCAGGAAACTAAAACGCGTTTTAGTTGATCATTAAGTTTATCGTGTTTGGTATTCTCTGGGCTTCTGGGATGTGCATACATGTAATTTGTGAAGTTTGGGAAGTTTTTGGTCATTATTTCTTTGAATATTCCTTCTGCTCCTCTCTCTCTTTCTTCTCCTTCTGGGACTTCCAGAATGCATATATTGGTCTCTTAGGCTAGTTTTGCATTTTTTATCATTCTTTTTTTTTTTTTTTTTTTGCTTCTCAGCCTGATTCATTTTAATTGTCTTGTCTTTGAGTTCACTGATTCTTTCTTCTGCCAGCTCCAATCTGCTGTTGAAACCCTCCTGGGAGTTTTTCATTTCAGTTATTGTAGTCTTAAACTCCAGTAGTTCTGTTTGGTTCCTTTTTAAAATTTCTATCTCTATTGAGATTCTCATATTGTTCATTGTTTTCCTGATATGCTTTAATTCTTTCCTTTATTTTCCTTCATCTCCTTGAGCATATTGAGTATAATTTTCTTTGAGTCTTTGGTATATATCCACAGTCTGGTCTTCTTTGTTGATGTTTTCTGGATTTTTTTGTCCTCTTCCTTTCGATGGGCCATCATTTCCTATTTTTTTGTTTGTCTTATAATCTTTTGTTGTACACCATACATTAAAATATTTTTAAATGTTAACTCTGGGATTTATCCCTTGACATGTCTGTTTCTCGAGTTTGCATCCAACTGACTATATGACAGAGATTCTCTCGAGTGTCAGGAGCCAACAAAACCAAGGAAACCTAAGCCAACAACACTTTTCACAGTCTTTGCAGATTGGCTTTGCGTTGGCCTGTGCTCTCTGTCAGAGTTCAGCCCTTCTATCCAGAGATCAGCCAAAGGTGAATGTCAGGACAGGGTCCGCCCTGTTTTCTGACCTGTGTCTTGTCCTTGGCCTGGGCTTGCTGGTGGCCTTAGGAGTTCCCCTGTTTACAGGAGTTTGAATGCCTCCTCTATCTGCCAGGAAACAGAACTTCTCCCTCCCTGCTGTGTTCCACTTCAGGACTTAAAGCAGGGAAGCCTTTTTCCCAGGCCACCAGACCCAAGTGTTTTCACTCTGCTTTCACCATCTCAAGTGATCGTTTCCTGGATGGCAAATTTAAGGGGGGAGGAGGTGGGCACCCAGGAGAAGAGTTTCCCAAGCCAGTCTTTCCCAACCAGTACAAGGCAGGGACCCTCAAAGAGAGCACTGGCAGGCTCCAGATTACCCTGGGGTGGGGAGGAGTAAAGGAGGGGCCAGGAAGGCAGCAGGAGCTCCCCCCACGGCTCCTCCAAGTTTTGCTTTCCTGTCTCAGCACCTGCCCTGCAGATGCAGCCCTTCACTGGCCTCTGCAGCTCTGGGGAAGCGTACGTCTCTCAGGCTCTCCCACCACCTTTGTCAGGAGCAGGATGGAGCGGTGGACACCCTCAGTGCCAGGGCCCCCGTGATCTGAAGTTGCTAATCCAAAGCAGTGATCAGGGCTTAGGTGGTGTATCCCCAGGATTGCAGGGAACTGAAAGTGGCACCGGTACCTGACTGCTGCCCACCGTGAGGATGCGGGATGGCCACGATGAGCACCAGTTGCCACCACGAGGAGGGTGCTAGTCAGTGGTATTTACCGCAATTTACCAACCTCTTCTTCCCGCTCTTCCCCAGATGCTATGCAGTATTCTGCCAGACTCTGGAGTTTCAGATTAGTTATTTCAATAGTTCCTGCCTGTTTAATAGCAGTTCTGGTGGAGGGACTGATTTCTGGGGCTCCCTCCCTCTCACCCCACAACTTCCCACAACGCTGCACGTGGCCAGTTGATTTGATCATTAAACATATCAGACTTGGACAGACACTCGGCTTCTGCCAGTGATGCCTTTGGCCCAATCTCATTCCTCGGAAGGCTTACGGTCCAGTTGGTAAGCAGGTTTGGGTTACATATGAGGATGCCACTGTCAAGACACAGGCTTTCAGGCTGTGGCCCCACTTGTGGTGCGGACGCCTTAGGAGCCCATTTTCCTACAAAAGCAGGAGACAGAAGGAGGTGGTGACAGCTTCCCCCCCTGCCATGATCTGCACAATCTCTCTGAGCATCCCTCTTCAACCCATTCCCCACCCTCCTGCCTAAGTATAATCATGCCATGATTCTTTCTAAACACCAGCAGGTCCCTGTTTTGCTAGGTCAAAGGCCAAGTTTCTAGCTTGGCATTCAAAGCTCTTTCAAGCACAACCAGAACTTACCTTCCCAGTGCCATCTCTCCCTCCCGTCTCCATCCCCTCATCTCCCCCATTTCTTGTTATGCACCAACTGCAAGCAGCTGTTTGTTGTTCCCTGTCGTGTGAAGTGTTTCCTCTCTCTGGGCCTCTGCATGTGTGATTCCTCTGCAGAGAATGCCTTTGTTCATTAGCAATCTTCAGAACTTCCCTTTTATTAAGCCTACACCATATATAATCACCCAAGAGGGCCTAGAGTTAAGAGCATAAACTCTTGAAGTCTGATATTCTGATTCCACTGTCTAACTGACTGCTCCGTTCTTGCTCTGAACAGCTGGGCTATAAATGCTCATATTTCAGCTGAAGAATAAACAATCTAGTCTGAAATTGTATTTCAGAAAAAGCCTAAACAATCTGGGTTGGAAGAGAAAGGGATGCATTGCCTTTTTATCCTGCCCCCTTCCCCACACTATCTTTTATTGTAGGAATTGTATTGCTACTTCTCCAGCAGTGGTAACTCTTTCAGGAATAATAGGAGCTCTCATCTGTCTTAAACAGCCCAATGAAAGAATTTATTTCTTCTGCCCTACCTGTTTGTGGATATCGAGTGCAAAAATAACTGGCATTTATATACTGCCTTAATGTGCACTATCACTGGATCCTCAGGGCAGCCATTGGAGGTAGATATTGTCATCCTCTCAGTTACAGAGGAGTCAGTGAAGGATCAGAAAGGTTAAGTAACTTGTTCAAGGTCACACAGTCAGGGTGTAATGCAAGATGGTATGAAGGAATGAGCTCCACTTGGAGGTAAGATAGACCTGGGTTCTAATCCCACTCTCCTACTTAGTAGCTGGGTGACCTTGAGAAATCTATTCTACCTCTCTGAGCTTCAGTTTCCTGGTTATTAAAATGGCATGCAATTCCCATCCCATGGCCACCTCATTTATTATAAATGGAATGAGATCATTATGGAAAAGGTTTTAACACCAAATAAACTGCTTAATAATTTTAATCCCCTTTCCATTTGCCCCCCTTCCTTTACAGTTTTTTTTAGTGTTGAATAGAGTTGGCAGCTAAACTCAAACCAGCTGGTTCCCCAGCCCACACCCTTTTCCACTTCTGCACGCTGCCTGACATCTTTACCCTCCATCACTGTGATAAAGCAGTGGCAGGGGTGTGAGGTCACGCCTTCCTGCAGACTGCTGTGATGCCTCAAGGAAATCTCTGGGTACTAGAGGAACAGTCATTCATTCATTTGTCCAATGTATTGTCGGAAATAAAGTGGTACCTGTAAGGGAATAAACGCTCTCTCGGTTCTGGAGGAGAAAAGAATTTATTTACGATCTTGCAAGATGGGGCGTCCAGCCAAACACGCGGGAGGCTGGCGCGCCAGAGGAAGAGAATGGCGATGTTTAAATCTCCTACTCCTAATTCGCAAGTCCCTCCCCTGTTTCCCCATTGACTGGGTACTACAGAGGTTACAGCCTATCCGAGAACACTAACTAATTCATCTTTTGAGATTTTAATTTGTACAGCCAATCCCAGAGAGCCAACTAGCTCATTATTGAGATTTTGAACTGATTAGCCAATGCCCCCCCAAATTTTTATTTTTTTGCTGTGAGTTCCCGCCTCTGATACTACCTCATGTCTCTTTACATCAGGCAGATTCTCTCTTCTTTTTGTCTGGGGCTTGTTTAAACTGGTTTTGCCTCCATTTCCCTTATTCCATGCTGTCTCTATGTGAAAACGAAACTTATTCCTTTCTTACAGTATGAACTCCATGAGGATTTAGGGGGATGATGATCTAGTGTTGGATATGTGCACGTTAAATTGTCTTTGAGGGAACAAAGCAACAACATTCAATTGACGTATGGATGCTCTGGGCTGAAGTTTGGGAGACATATCAGAGCTTTGGTTCTAGATTTATGGCTCATAATTGTACAAGGAGTTAGGGTATAGTACCTGCTTTTATGACTCTCAAAGAGAATAGAGGGGAGGTATGACATAGACAAAAATAATTATAGCACAATATACAACATGACAGTGCTGGATTTCAAAACATCAAAGCAGACAAAACCCCTCTCCTCATAGAGCTTAGATTGCAGTGAAATTAAAGAGAAATGATCATATTATCATCCAAATGTGTGTTAAAAATTAAAGTGCCAAACTCTCCAGCTGTATCCATTGTGTCTCAAGTTCCTTCATTTGTTTGTTCACTGTTACAAAGGATATTTATTCTCTTCCTACTATGTGCCAGACACTGTGCTAGGTACGAGATTCCCTGATGAGCAAAAGAACACACAGTTTCTTACCCCCATGGAGCTTAGAGTCTGTTGGAAGAAACAGACAGAGGGGAATCAAATACTTGTGCAATGTACATGAAATCATAACTGTGACAAGGGATATAATGAAATGGCAAATGGTACTAGAAAGGTTTTATCTGGACAGGGAAGTTGGGGAGAAGTTCCGTGAGGAAATGATGTTGGAGCTGAAGGATGAGTTGGAGTGACCTAAGTGAAGGAAAGGTGAAGATCTCAAAAGAACAGCACGTGCAAAGATCCTGTGGTGGGAAGGCCACTATGTATGTGAACAACTGACCAAAGTCAGTGTATTTGTTTAATGGGCATCTGGCTGCAGTACAATGCCAACCACTGTATCCCCTTCAACCCTGGGTCCCATAATATCTAGTCACCTAGATTCTAAGATGCCAGTGATTATAAGTTACCCCATTGGGTTATTTACAGCTTTAGGAATTAAAAAAAAAAAAAACAATGTAGACACAAAAGGCCTAGTGAGAACTTCATTACCACATTCAATGAATACATTGATTTTTTAAATCAACTTTTTAGTTTGTATAATTTTAGATTTGCAGAAAACACATCAATTTTAAAATTCATTCTGAACTTCAAATGTGAAGAAGCATCTTGGAATAGAAGCAATTTTTATGATTATGACAATCCCAGCTAACATTTATTGAGTTTTCTCTAAGTACCAGCCACTGTGCTACACACTCTTGATGTATTCGTTATCTCATTTAAAATGCAAACAATACAGATGGAGAACCTAAGACACAGAGGTTAATGCATTTTTTCAGAGTCACCCTGTGGGGACATGACCTAGACAGGACTTGAGCCCAGACTGTCGCCAAAGCTTTAGAGCCAGTGTATGTTCCGTGGCTCAATTCCAACTCTGAGAATGTGCCGTTCTTCCCCTCATGGCTTTGGGGATGCTTGATGAACTGATTGCCAATGCATGAGGCCGAAGTGGGATTCGATCCTTAACCAATGACTCCTCCTGTGTTCCTGGGCTTGTGTCTCTCCCCCTATGCCCGCTTCTCCCAGGCCAGACCAAGGACAGCACGGAAAGGCCATGGATTCCCTGGCCTCAGAACAGAATATGGTCATCTCCAGGGTTTGAGATCCACCTGGCTGCCCCGGAAGCTTAACTTCCCGATGAATATGGAGACCTGGGGCTGCTGAGAGCCCTCTGCTTATTCACGTCCCTGTCCAGATAATCAGAGCCATGCCTGGATCTTAGGTATCTGCCCACCCCCGGGCACCAGGAGAGGAAGATAGCGTTTACTCTTCACTCGACTGTAGATCTCTTTTGTTAATTTGTTGATTGTCTTGGGGGCAAGTTTGGTGGCAAATATTCAAGTGAATAAGAAAGTACTAGTACAAGGAAGGTTAGAAAAAGTAGAATACTTGACTTGCATTCATTCTCAATCATACAAAGAGCCCTGTGCTGAAGTATAGAGAAGACTGTAAATCTGTGAGGTGTGAGGGTCCCGGTGTTCCTTCCTAGGCATAATGCATTGATTTTCCTCTCATATTCCTTCATATTAAGGCACTCGTACATTTTACCTTTATATCCTCATACATTTTACAGTTCATAGAGGCCTCTAAGGGTTAGAGCTGAAAAGTGCAGCTCTGTACTCATCCTATATAGAATGATCTCTGGTTCCATAACTTTCTTTGTGACCTTGGCAAGTTACCTAAATGCTCAGTGCCTCAATTTCCTTAATGGTAAAATAAAATTAATGATACTACATACCTTAATGGGTTGTTGGAAGATCAAATGATTACTAAGCTCTCAATAAATGCTCCTTTCCTCCTCCTCCTCATTATTGTTGTTATTATTTCCAAAAGGCAATTTCATTAGATCTTTCCAATCACCCTGAGAAAAGGACTAGCATCATTTTAAAGTGTAGCCCATTCAGAGAGAAATACGTCTTGCAAATGTAGTTCTGTACAAAATAGGCATCTTTATCTGTTCGGTTGACTCAATACCCCCAGAACATTTTTGGTTGACCTCATTGAGTTATAATTAATATAAAATAAAATGCTCACATTTGAAGGGTATCATTCATTCACTTTTGAAAAATGTATGCACCCATGTAACCTCCACTACAATCAAGACATGGAATATGTCCATCACCCCCAAAAGTTGCCTTGTATCCTTTCCCATCCAATCTCCATCTCCCAGCCCCAAGTGATTATCGATCAGCTTTCTGCCACTACAGATTATATTTGTCTTTCATAGACTTTCATGTAAAGGAATCTTGCAATATATATTCTTTTGTGCCTGGCTTCTTTGACTCGGCACACTTCTAAGATTCACCCAAGTTGTTGTTTACAGCAGTTAGTTTGTTCCTTATCATCACCAAGTAGTATTCTGGTGTATGAATATCCCGCAGTTGTTTGTCCATTCATCTGTCAATGGACATTTGGGTTTTCCTGGTTTGGACTATTGTGAATAAAGCTGCTCAGAACATTTGTGCAAAGGTCCAAGTCCACGTGGACATATATTTTCATTTCTCCTGGGCAGATAGCTAGGAGTGAAATTGTCGGAGGGCCACAGAACCTTAATCACAATATTAATTAGGAGCTGTCCCTTGAGCCATTCATCTATGCTAATACTTGCAGATGTTTTGGACTCATGGCTTTTAAAAAGATGGATTGCTTATGACTGCACCCACATTATGAAATTAGAACTACATATAATTTACCATGAGTTGACCCAACCTAATACTACCCAACAGTCAATACTATGTAGTGGCATTTGGCTGATAATTTCTGATCCTTCTACTCTAGAAACTGATGATTCATTTAGCCAGGGCAGGAAAATGTTTCTCTCTTGGTTTGGACATGTTAGATGGTAATTCCCTTATGTCAGAATATATAATATTAGTTCCAGAGAATTTTCACACTGTTGATCCGCAACTGCTTCAAGGTCAACATTTAAATACTAGGTTCAATGACCCAATTTCTCTTTCCACCAGTTGGAAAAAAGAATATGCATCATGTTATATGTACTGTTTGTAAGTCTCTTGACATATATTGTCACATTGTTCTCTTTAGAAGTGTTCTTAGTTACAATCCCATAAAATATGACAGTACCCAATTCCAAACTCTCATTAATACTTGTTATTCCATATATAATATCTAATCAATAAATAATCACACATACATATATTCATTTGAAAGATGAATGGTATCTTATTTTTAAGGGCTATGCCCTGTTCAGAACAATATACTTGCTGCTTTTGGCATGGAGAAACCTTGTTGGTGTACCAATGTTATCTGGATATATTCAACAAATATTTCCTGAACTGATTCTGGAGGTAGGCAATAGAGGTTGTCAAAGATGTATTTAAGAATCTTTCTGACACAGGGGCAGAGCAAGATGGCAGCGAAGGGAGGTGTGGAATTTAGTTAGTCCTCTAGAGCAGCTAGTAAACAGTCAGGAACAGCTAGTAAATAGTCTGGAACCACTGTTTGGGTGACATCCGTGACTGGTCACACAGTGTACACCAGTCTCGAATGGTGAAAGGGCTGAGACCACAGTGTAGAACTGTAAATAAAGCACCCCAGACTGTGGAGCTGGTGCCCCTCTCCCACCGGCATGGCAGTCTGAGCTGGAGCACTCCCCAGTGGGAAAAAGAAATGGACTTTGCTGAGAGCAAGGGAAGATAGTTCAACCAGGCTCCAATCATGTTTTTAATTAACAAATTTGGACTACTGAATATCAGCTATGAGTATAGGTAAACCTGGAGCAACCAGGAAAGGAACCCTGAAGTCTCTCTCAGCAGAGAAGAGGCAGGGCTGATGGAAAAAAAAAATAACTAAATAAAAACAGTGGTTTTAGAGTTGGCCGAGCTCTGGAAAAGGGGTGGCCCCAAGGAAAGGGACACAGACACCCGGGTACCAACTCGTTCTTGACAGGCAAAACTGGGGGGCTGGGGACTGACTCTGAAAAGGGGATTTTTTTTCTTCTCTCTTTTTTCAAACCATTCTAAGTAGCTTATTAGAGAAAGCCTCAGGCATTTTCAATTGTCAGTGCTGACCCAGGCAAGGATGGAGTTAACATAGGTCTGAGAGACAAAGTAAGGAGTCAAGTGAAGGAGATAATTCCTTAAAGGGCTTATCTTCCCCAAGAAAAGGGGAGCAGGACCCAGCTCAAGTGGTGGTCCTCCTTCAGAGAATTCAGACCCCAGAGGCTGGGAAAAAATAAAAAACAGAAATAGCTTAAGCTTGCCTTAACCACGCCCCTGTCAGGGACAGGGTCTGCTGAGAATTAAAGACACTGCACCTCTTTATGTAGTGTGGCTGTCAAGTACCACCTGCTGGGCAGGATAGGAAAAGCACGAAGTCCGGAGGCCTCACAGAAAAGTCTGACAACCTGCTGGAGCTCATCCTCAGGGAAAATTGCTATTGATTACACCCTCCTCCTGAGACCTGGGCCTGTCTGGTCTGGGAAAATCTGGGCCAATCATATCTGGGTCAACCCTCTTTAAAAATAAAACAAGGTTCCATATAGGCTGGACAAGAACCAGAATAACAAGAGCTAAAAAATTCTGACCAGTTAAACAGAAGCTTTGCTAGAAGTCTAGAAAAAGTTGAACTGAATGCCAAAGAGCAGAGAGAGAACAAAGCCAATCAATAAGAAAAACCATAGATAAAAGAATGAAAATGACCTTTAGAATAAACTAATCAAAATAACCAGATGCCTAGACACCAACAAAAAATTACAAGTCACACTAGGAAAAACAAAGATACAGCCCAGTCAAAGGAACAAAGTAACACTTCAGTACAAGATATGGGAGTTGAAACAACTCATTAAAGATGTTCATGAATGAACCAGATTCTTCAGCCCTCCTGTGTTCATTCTCTTTGCTGGGTAACCCTTTAGTCCTCCCATTAAAGTCAGAGCATAAAACCAGCGCACTACTGGGTGAAGCATGGTCCCCTGCCTCTTGAACTTGGGCTCAACCATGCCCTTGCCTTGCCCAGTGGAATTTTAACAGGCACAGCACAAGTGGGGGCTCCATTGTGTCTGATGGGCTTCCTCTCCTATACATCTGACAACACCACAAGAATATGCCCTGGCTAGCTCACTGATTCAAAGAAGATGAGAGACACATGGAGCAGAGCCACAACCTGGAGCATAAAAGCTGAACTTCTCCAGCTGCCCTAACCTATGTCAACCAATCCCCAGCCAACCTATGGATGCAGAAACAAGTCTAGGTGGGTCTGGCAGAACTTTCCCAGATGATCCACAATGTGCACAAGCCAGACAAATGGTAATTGTAGTGTGTTGCTGAGATGTTGTGATTCTGTGTCATATATAACTGTGGTGTCAATACTAACTATATAGAAATTGATACCTAGAAGCAGTAACTTGTCTTAAACAAATCTAAAATAGGTGACTTTATGACTGAGCATCAGGAGGTGAGAAAACTGTAATAGGCAGCTAGAATAATACCAAAGAAACTGTTATAAGAGCCTGAAAAATGGCAATCCATGTTACATAGTGGCAGAATATTTGGCAAAACTGTCAACTGCAGTAATGTGGAAAATAAAAAATGTATATAATGGTCTTGTAGACCTGGGCAGTATACTTTTTCAAGAAGAAAGTTACAAGCATGAAATAGTTTCCTTTATCTGCTTCTGATGTCTACAAGGATCAGATGACTTTAGACAAGACCTGGCTAGTTTGCAAGCAGATTTTGAAAGCAGTACTGAGGGTGCAGAACTTACTTTGTTGGAAAATTTACAGTTTTCTCATCTGCAGCCTCTCTAGCTAGCAAAAGTTTCTCAAATTAAGAGATAGTCCTGGAGTATAGACCAACCTAAGGATGTGGTCATGCTATCCTTTATTAAAAACTCAGGAAAGAATAAGTTGTCTGTATGAGCCTTTCAGCTGGACAAAAGTGTCCTAGGAAGTTTGAGGACTCCCTGTAGGAACCTGATATGCCAAAAATAGCAGTGATTAAATCGAGAGAGAGAAAGAAAGTGAGAGAAAGAGGCATGTCTTACAAATTATTGTGGAGATGGCTTTTATGCTCCAGGTTGTGACTGACAGGAATAAATGCGTAGAAAATCCACAACATTTCTGAGAGAGCGGCATTGGCAAAATCACCACTAGACCAGACTAAAAGGGACTGAAACTGTTTGAGATGCAAAATACTTCTGGGACCTCAAATTTCTTTTGGAAAGAAGCATAATGAGAGGGCTGTTCAGCCACCAGAAAAAGCATATTTACCAATGACCTCTTCCATGATGGTCAAGTAGGATTATGAAAAAAGAAAAATATCCAAGAACCAGGCTCTCAATTTTAATGTACATTGGACTCTCTGGAGGGCTTGTTAAAACAGACTGATGGTTCCCACTCCTAGAATCTCTAATTTCGTAGGTCTTGGGGTATGTGACGTTTAGGTTCATATGTCAAGTTTGCCAGGTGATGGTGTCCAAGAACTGTCCTGCTTGTTACTGTGAGGACAGTTTTGTGGACTTAAATCTTCAGTAAGTTGATTGCATCTATGACTGATTACATCTGCAATCAACTGAGAAGATTGCCTTCAACAATGAGAGACATCTCATCCAATCAGTTGAAGGCCTTATAGGAGTACTATAGGGAGACTGACGATATCAGCAGTCAGAAGAGAGAATTTCCATCTCTACTTCAGCCAGCCAGCTTCTCCTGGGGAATTCATCGAGGCCCTTCATTGGAGTTCCCAGCTTGCAACCTGCCCTACAGAGTGTGGACTTGTGCATCCCCACAGTCATGTGAGACAATTCTTATAAAGTCTCATAACATGTACAGATACCTCCTGTAGGTTCTGTTTCCCTGGAGAACCCTGACCAATATGGGGTACATCCTGAGAATTTGCATTTTAATGAGTTCCCAGTGATGTTGATGCTGCTGGTTAGGAACCATACTTGAGACTCTCTTCTTTGAGGGTGGATCCAAAAGCCATGTAGAATAATCTACAGGTAACATCTGCTCTCTCCAGAAAGGGAGACAAGGCAACATTTGCCCAGTGGGATTTCAGAATTTCTAAGGACTCACGATTCTGTGGCTCCCATTCTTCCCTTTCAGATAGGAATATTTTAAAAAATATTCTGTCTCAGTTCCACTGCTGTGAATCCAGACAATTTGTCTTTTTAGTTCATAGATCTCTTGATCAAGAGAAACCGTCTTTAGACCTGATATTGATCATGAAATCCTGGATTTTGAGCATGATGCCCTCATTAGCTAAGACTTCCAAGAGCCTCATGGTTTTATGGGATGGGAGTGAAGTATTTGCCTGTAGGATGAATGTGAATTACTGTTCCCAAGAGGGCAGACTGTGGTGGATAATATTATTGCTTTTGACTTTCAAATCCTCCCTCTCCTACAAACTGATGTGTGACTTTGCTGCCTCCACAGCTAAAAGGTGAGTGCCTGTCCCTGTCTCTTGACTTTGGGTTTGGTCTTGGGACTTGCTTTGGCCAATAGAACAAACCAGAAATGACAGTACTGCCAGGCTCAAGACTTCACAGCCTGGGCCTTGGTTGGAATTGCTTAATTGGAATCCATTTTCTCTCTTGCAAAATACATTGGTGTTCCATAGTGATACAAACCACCACCATCTTGCAACAGTTTCTTTAACAGGGTCATTGTTTCTACTTATACAGGGTCAAGGAAAACTTTTAAAAATGAGAATAAGTTCCTATCAGTTTCCTGCCCCATAATGGTTTTACATTTCACTCTGGATTTTACCCAACTCTCTTGCAGGCTTCTAGATGGGCTAGCCCCTGTCTACCTCTCTGATCTCAAGTGTTACCTTTCTCTCCTTGCTTACTATGTTTCACCAGCATTGGCATCTTTCTCGTTTCTCGGTTGAGTAATCTTGATCATGACGGAGACAGTAATGGGCTGTTTGCATCGCCTGGACCATCCTCATCCAGAGTGTACATGGCTGGCTCCTTTCAACATTCAGATCGTTCCTCAAACGTCACCCCGTTCAAGAGGACTTTCTTGATACCAGTCTACACCAGTCCACGTCTCAGCCATTTTATCTCTTTTTAAAAAATATTTCATAGTTTTTCTGAAATTGTCTTTATTACCTATTTTTGCTTGTTTGTTTTCTGTCTTCCACCCAATAATTTCCAAGCAGTTCAGACACCTTCCCTTTGAAACTAGGAAAATGGTACAGGTTTCCCCTGAGCCTCCTGAAGAAGCTAGTCGATTGCGGTTTCTGATTGATCTCTCCCAGTCCCTGTAGAAGGGACATTATTGCCACATTCTCAGTTAAACTGTTTTTGGTGATGCACATGCAGCCTGGGTTCCTTTCAGAGCTCTAAACCAACCACCCTGGACATTTGGAAAACTGTGGATGGTTGGTTCCCAGACGCCATGGTTAGGACAGTTCCTAGTTCCTCACTGATGAATCAGCTCTGTTGGTAGGTTAAGAACAGAGGCTCTTCTTTCTGTCTTCTTCATTGACCAACATCCTTGGGCTCAAGCTATCTGATGTGGTGAATTCACCATTATGCATAAAGGACTGATAATCCTCTCAAAGTTGGTGTAAAAGAGTAGTCCAAAGAGTCCATGAAGCTGCCTTGATTTCCCTGATGTGACAAAATGATCCTGCCCAAGTAGACACAGATTGCAGCAAACACAAGTTATTTGCATCTCTCCTACATGGTCTTTTAGAGAACAGCCTCTTGTTCATGGTGTCATCAGAAGCTCTAGGAAGTGTTGGTGGCTGCCACATTGTTTCTGGTTGACGCTAAAGCCTGTGCTTGATCAGATTCTCCCTACTTCTCTGAGTCCTACCATCCTGCTCTTTTAAATTCAACTTCTTTCCCTTGTACCTTTTGATAAAAGAGGCAACAACATCCACTTTTCCCATCCTCTTCTGTTTTATTTATTCCACTTAAATACCACTCCCTTTTCAAATCTCCCTTCCCCATAGGTAGCCATTCCAAAGCATTTAATGTGTATCCTTTTGTCTGTATATATTCTTGCAAAATGCTATTTTTGTGTACATGTATTTTAACTTATATAAATGGCATTGTGTATCTCATTGTGTTTCTTTCTCTTTTATTTGCCCTGCACTGTGTTTTTACATCCCATCTGTATTGCTAAGTGTGCTGCTGGTTCATTTCTTCTAACCACTGTTTAGCCCTCCTTGATGGGCATCCTTCATTTCCTCCATGTCCACTTGCCCTATGATGCACACCCAGATTTCCTCCAACTTCCTGTTACCACAAATAATACTTCAATTCTCATATATGTTCCCTTAAATACAAATGAAATATTTGGTATGGGATATACCCCTAGGGACTGCACTGCTGGTTCAGAGGCCATGAGTATACTTAATTTGACCAAGCACTGACAGATTGTTCCAGAATGCCTGAACCACTCCACCCTTCTCCAGTAGCACGGAGCATACTACCTGCATCTCCCCCAGTCAACATTTAGCATGAGCCAGTTTTCTGGTGTTTTCAGTCTCCCAGGTACATTGATATCTCATTGTTTTCATTTGCATTTTTTATTACTAATGAGTTTAAGCATCTCTTCATGTTTGGTGGCCTATTGGGGTGCCTCTCCCCAAAACTGGCTCATCATATACTTTAGTACTGCCTACATTTTCTGTTAGCGTGCTGACTGTTTCTTGACAATTTCCAGGTAACATTAAATGTTGAAAGCACAGCATAGAGCCCTGCACAAAGTAGGCCCTCAAAAATACTTGCTGAATCATTGAGAACAATAGCACAACCCAGGTGGCCTGTCTCCCTGGAGAATTAATGAAACATGGCAAACAATGAAGGAGCCAATGCCTGTGCTTCTGATATTTGATTGTGAGCAACAGAAACAGACCCTAAGAAAGGGTGTGGAGAAACTTTTGGAGTAAATTAGTTCCAAACAGTTTTGGTCCTTATATTACTCTGCTCATTTCTTGAACTCCTGGGAGAGAGAAGCTGACTGTCCCAAGCTGTTGGTCAACCAAGGTCAGAGTTGGATATGTCACCTTGATTGGCATCCTCACCAAAATGCCATTCAATGGGTAGCTCATCGAAGGACTACAAAAGTGTTGGTACCAAAAAAAAAGGTGGAATGATCCCTAGTGTGGAAAAAATAGATACCCATTCCAGTCCTCACACCATCCCAACAGCTTCCTCCAGTCTCTGGTGAATCCTACAGGTGTCTAGAATTTTAGACATCATGGCCGAGCTACAGTGAAAGATTCCAGGTAAGCTGGGAGAGATTTGGGTCCAGGGCAGCATAATAGGTATCGATTCACTAAATCTTTCTTGAGTACTTACTGTGTGCCAGATACTAGGGTGGTTCTGAAAGTAAATCAGACACTCTGCTTTCCTTTCTAAAGCCCATGGACATGGAAAAAACTAACACTTTTTCTAGACAGATTATTATAGGTGCTAAAATAATTAAAAACGACCTAAAGGAGATTAATTCTGACATGGATGGGAGGAAATTGGAAAAGGCTTCCCAAATGAGATGCCACTAGAGCTGAGCCATTTATTCAACAACTATCTATTGAGCACCTACCATAGGTGCTGGGAATGCTGCAGTGCATAAGAAAGACAAGTTAGACCCTAACTTGCCCATGTCTACCCCTCCAGTTCAATTCCCCATCACCACCCTTCTCCCTTTGTTTCAGCCACATGGTGACTATTAATTATCCAATAAATGACCCATGATCTCTCTTGCATCCGTGAATGTGCTCATGCTGGTCTCTCATCTGGGACTCCCTCCCACCCTCTTCTGTATCTAGAAAATGACTATTTATATCATCTCCTCCAGGGATCTTTCTTGGATTCCCTTCTCTCCTCCCCAGCCTGGGATAGGTCCCTCCTCTTCTGGGCTATACAGCCCCTTGTAGTCTTCTCCATAATTTCATTGATTGCACTATAAGCCTTGATTAAACCCTCTGTTGAAGGTAGGGACTGCATTGGGTTCATATTATTTCCAAATAGGTGTTCATTAAGTTTTTGATGAATGAATGAATGTTGAGGGCAAACCCAGGCTGAGTGTCAGGTCTTGATTCTAGTCTTGCTTCAATAATCAAATGTCTATGGGACTTGAAAACCCATTTCCCTCTCTGAGCCTGTTTCTTCATCTGCATTACAGATGCTTGGACTTGAAAATCATTAGGCTTGTCTTCTTAGTTCTGAGGTTCTACACTTCTCTCTCAAGAAAATTATGATGGCCTTTGTGGAATTAGTACATGGTCTTCAGAAAACATTTAAATAATTTAGAAAATTACAAAGAAGGAACATAAAACCTACCTCAAATCCACCCTCCAGAAAGAAGCATGATTAAGGCTTGACGTAGATCATTCCAGGCATCTTTCTATTCTTAACACTGATAGAACAGAGATCAACAAATAAAAATATAAAAATGGGGCCATAGTATCCTGACTTTTTTTGAAATACTATATTAGATTTACTATTTCTTGGGTGTATTAGAAAGGAAAAGAAATTGAAATGAAACTCAAACTAAAGGAATTGCTGAAACTCAGTCCTATTACTCTGACATTACTCATGAGGTTACCACCAGACAAATAACAACTCAGATACAAAGAAAATTCAAATTAGAGGATAGAATAAGAGCCTTTTAATTCTGCGCATGAAATCTCAGGCCCGAAGCTAGAAGAAAAGATTGTAGGGTCCCCAACATTTTGATTCCAGCAGGCTCGTGACGGCGTGATGGATGGCCAACAGCTGAGCCTTGAGTCATAATTGATGACAGTGCAGTATTGACCCAGGTCTTTCTGCAGGAGAAACCCAGTGGCTGGGGCTGTCAGCAGAGGCTGTCAGTGATCCAGCATGAGGCTGGGGCAAAACCCCAAACCTGGGGAGCCAACATCTCTGACTATCTGACAAGTCCTCCCTGGAGCACAGAATGATTGAGGGCACACAGGGGAGGTGTGGTGGGAAATCTGGAGACAGAGCAACTTGATTCCAGGGAACTTCTGGCAATATATTTCACATTTGGCTGCAATTGGTCCAACCCCATCCCATATCTCAACCCCCCCAGCTCTGTAGCCAGATGATCGTGAAGTCTGATTTTATCTACTCAGAAGGCGGAGATTGCCATGACAAGAAACAGATGTCTTGACTAATTAAGAAGGACATGGAAGGCACAGGGTTAGAGCACCAGTTGTGGGATCTTAGGGTTGGACAGGAAAAAGGTGAAGTTGCTGTAGGACAGAGCAAGTCCAAAGATCTGGGTTTGAAACCAGGGTCTGCAATTGGCTAGCTGTGCAACCTGGGACAAGCATCCTAGCCTTACTGTGCCTTAGTTTGCTCAGCTGTAAATGAGGATGATGATATTGATGACTGCGGAAGTTTATTGTGTCATCAAGCTGCAAGCATATAAACAGTTCTTGAGAAGTGAAAGCTTGTATGACTTTAATCAAGTCCATATGGCCTCTATATTTCAGCTTTATCATAAGTAATCATAGCTAACCACGTGTGCACTAGTATATGCTGGGTACATGCAAAAGGGATAACTGAAGGGAGTTTGGTAAAGGCTCTATTTACAAAGAAGAGGCCCAGGATAAAGGATATGTGAAGTACCCCCAGAGCTAACAAGAGTGGGAAACCATTAATCACTAGGTCTGAAGGGGCCGGGGGCAGGCTATGGGATCTCCAAGCGGACAGGTCCTGCAGTTTGAGTGGTTTCAGCTCTTAGGGCAGGGATCCGAGAGCCTCCAGGTGGGTGCTGTTGTAGCTTCATCTTACAGGTGAAGGAACCGAGGCTCAGAGAGCTTTGGAGCCTCGTCCCAGTTACATATCTGGTGAGGGGGCAGAGCTGGGATCCGTATCCAGGTCTGTCTGCTTTCATGCCCTGTGCTAGTTTGGATATATTATGTCCTGCCAAAAGCTGTATTCTTTAATGCAATCTTGTGGGGGCAGATGTATTAGTGTTGATTAGGTTGAAATCTTTTGATTAGGTTGTTTTCATGGAGGTGTGGCCCCACCCATTCAGCGTGGGCCTTCATTAGTTTACTAGAGCCCTATGGAAGAGCTCAGAAGGAGCTTGCTCTGCAGCTGAGACAGACATTTTGAAGATGGCCATTGAAGCTGACACTGACATTTTGGAGAACACCATTCTGAAATGCAACCTGGGAGCAAGCAGACAACAGCCACATGCCTTCCCAGCTAACAGAGGTTTTCCGGACGCCATTGGCCATCCTCCAGTGAAGGTACTCTGTTGATGCCTTACCTTAGACACTGTATGGCCTTCAGACTATAACTTTGTAACCAAATAAACCCCCTTTATAAAAGCCAGTTCATTTCTGGTATTTTGCAAATGGCAGCATTAGCAAACCAGAACAGGCCCACACTCAATTTCTCCTGGTAGAGATGTAACCCCTGCTTGCTTCTCAGTGTTATCTTGATGATCCTGTGCAAAAGCAGATAATGCAGGAAAAGCACAGGACAGGATAATGCATGAAAAGCATGTGACAGGGCCACCCTGCTCTAAGCCCCCAGGGCAATCTTTCTGAAACACCTTCTGAGCTAGCCGCTCACCCACTTCTTCCATGGCACCCTGTGATCCTCAGGAAAAAGTTAGTTCTCCTTCCCACTCCTTCACAGGCTCTATCTCTCTCCAAGCCCAGCCGTCTTCCCTAAGCTCCACCTTACAGACCACTACCTAATCCCCATGCACGTAGCATCGTTTTCTGCCCTCATGCCTTTGCACAAGCTGTTTCCTCTGCCTGGGCTTCCCTTCCAGCCTCCTCTGCCTTGAAGCTGTGAAAATGGCCCCTCCTTTGGAAAGACTGCCCTGATTTCCACTAGCAGAGTGAGATCCCCTCCCCCTTGTGCTTTCAAAGCCTCCCAGGTGCAGTTTTGCCATAGCATTGATCACACATCAGAACAAATATTTTATTCTAGCCCCCATCCCCTAAGCAGACTAAGAGGTCCTCAGGAGTAGGAGCTGGGTATTTTTTCAACTCAGTGTCCTCAGCTTCTAACTCACTTCCTAGCACATGAAAGGGGTGCAGTACATATTTGTTAACTGAACCAATTTGTTATAGACAAGAAGGGAGAACGTGTTTCTCAGTGGAAGCACGGGGAGATTTCACAACTCATAAAACCCACCAGTGAATAGATTTTACCCCACTCAGCCCTGATTTCAATTTTTTTCCCTCCTTACTGCTTAGAGCCAAGTTGAGGCAAGACTGCTATGGGATCAGCTGAGCCCTTCGTTCAAAAGTGTGTGTGGGGTTGTGGGTGAAGGCAGGCGGCTCTGCAGAAAGTCACCCCTGGCTTCTCTCTGTGAGACTCTGCAATTGGTATTCCACAGTACGTGGCATTTTTTAGCTTCCTGCTGGAAAACGCCAATTGGTTGTAAATCATTCTGCTGCAGCTGCCTGAGAGATAAGTGCCTGGGAATTGGGAAGGGATGTGGGGATGTGCTCCTGCCCTCAGGAGCCAAGCATGGCTATTTCCCAGGCTTGGCAATTGATGCTGAAATGCAGGGGACTTGATTGCTTAGCTCCTGAATCAACAGGAGGAGTTAGAGCAACATTTGTTCTCATGGTGGGGTCCACAGGGAGAAGGTGTGGGGGGCCAGATCTCTCAGGAGAGGAGCTCCTTCAGCACTCCAAAGAGGTGGGCTCTCAGGGGCATGCCACTTTGGTGAGGGGGCTGAAATCCATTTCCAAGCTTGGTCAAGCTTGGTAAAATTATGTAAACCCACCTTCCCTTTATACATAAAATGGAGATGGAGATAGTAGCTACTATGTAAAGTTGTTGTGAAGATTAAATGAAAGCAATATAATAAATGTATGTAAAGCATTACAACAGCACCTAGAAAATGACAACCATTATATTAATGTTTGCTGTCATCACAATATCATCATCATCATCACCACCACTACCATCATCATATCACCACCATCACTTCCACCACTGTCACCATCATCATCATCACCATCATCACCGTATCACCACCAGCACCACCATCATCACCATCATTGTTCCAGTTTGCTAATGCTGCAGAATGCAAAACACCAGAGATGGACTGGCTTTTATAAAAAGGGGGTTTATTTGGCTATACAGTTACAGTCTTAAGGCCATAAAGTGTCCAAGGTAACACATCAGTAATCAGGTACCTTCACTGGAGGATGGCCAATGGTGTCCAGAAAACCTCTGTTAGCTGGGAAGGCATGTGGCTGGCGTCTGCTCCAGAGTTCTGGTTTCAAAATGGCTTTCTCCCAGGACGTTCCTCTCTAGGCTGCAGTTCCTCAGAAATGTCACTCTTAGTTGCACTTGGGGTATTTGTCCTCTCTTAGCTTCTCTGGAGCAAGAGTCTGCTTTCAACGGCCATCTTCAAACTGTCTCTCATCTGCAGCTCCTGTGCTTTCTTCAAAGTGTCCCTCTTGGCTGTTGCAGCTTGCTCCTTCTGTCTGATCTTATATAGTGCTCCAGTAATTTAATTCAGACCTACCCTGAATGGGTGGGCCAACACCTCCATGGCAATTATCCAATCAGAGTCATCACCCACAGTTGGGTGGGGCGCATCTGCATGGAAACACTCAAAGAATTACAATCTGATTAACACTGATAGGTCTGCCCACACAAGATTACATCAAAGAATATGGCTTTTTCTGGGGGACATAATACATTCAAACTGGCACAATCATCAATAACATCACCGTCATCACCATCACCACAATATCATCATCCTCATCACCACCACCACCGCCATCATATCACCATCACTACCACCACCACCACCACCATCATCACCTTCATCATAATTACTGTTGTCATCATTATTGCCTTGTTAAATATTTACTTGGATTCTGTTTCATATCAGGTTCTAGTACTAGGTTATGGGAATTTCTAGAGATTGAAAAATATGATAATCTAACAGGAAGCTAGACATGCAGACATCCCAAAGGTGCTGGAGCAAAACTTTATTCAAGAGGTATGAAAACAAACCAATAAAGACTTTCAAGAGGAGCAATGTCTGAAATGATTCTTTAAGGAGGTACAAGAGGAGAGGAGATTGGTGAGGCAAACAACAGGGCACTGTTTGGGGTGCAAGGAGACCCAGACCTGGAAAATGCATTCAGGGAGCTACACAACCTGCACAAAGCCAGATTGGGGATATGAGAAAGGGACCAACAACTCCTCAGAATTCTCCTAAGGGGCATTCATGGCCACTGCAAACTCCTGGACCTGGACATGTATTCTGAGTAGGTGACAAGTTTCTACTGTGAGCTGTTGTCACAGCCTCGCTCCAAAATCCCAAAGAAATGTGGATAATGCTAGAAGGAAAAATCCCAAGTAAATTGATCTGGGAGTCCTTCTTCTGCCCATGAGAGCTCACAAGCAGGAAAAGTTGCCACTCGACTCCTCCATCTGCAATGTGCACTTTGGGACTCCTCACACATGCAATTTTGGGGCATGTAGTATGAATGGCTCTCACTGAACAGGTTTCCATTTTATGTGCCTGGCACTGTTTTAGACACTTCATACAATATACTATTAAATCATCAAATAGCTGGAGAGAAAAGAAATGACTAACCCTTTAGAGATGCAAACACGGAAGCTCAGAGACCTTATCTGGCATGCCCAAGGTCATGCAGACAATGAGTTGCAGAACTAGAATTCGAAACTCATTCTGCTGAATCCAAATTCAGCAGAGCTAAATATTTACTTAGGTCCTTTAGATTATTTTGATTACTCTAGAGTTGCAACGCCCAGCATAGTAGCCCCTCTGCCAATGTGGCTATTTAAATTTAAATTAATTTGAATTAAATAAAACTAAAACTTCGGTTCCTCAGTTGTACCGGCCACCTTCAGTAGTCATATGGCTAGTGTCTACCATATTGGGTAGTGAAGATATTGAACAATTATATCGTTGCACTATTTTGTATAGAACAGCACTGTTCTGGAGAACAGACAATGCCCTCCCTGTATATGTCTTGTGCTATCAAGAGATCATGCCTCATTTAGTTGAGGTTTTGAAACATCATTCTTAAGACACTCTGGAGATCCACAAACCTCCCTTCATAAGGTTACCACTCAGGAATAACACATTTGGAAGGCAGTTAGGCAATATGAATCATGAAAGGTGTGATTAATCAAAGCAAGAAGGCAGACAAGAAGTCATAGAATATGGCAGCTGCTTCAAAAGTGGAAACTGTACTGAAGAAAAGAAGCAGCAGAGCCCAAAGTGTTACCCCAGAAGACAAAATCCTGTTTCCTAATATTTCTTGCTTGCCTTCCTCCCTGTCCCTGGAGTATTGCTGGGGTACTGACTTCCGTATCCCTCCCTGGATGTGAATCCGTTCTGTTCCCGCACAGGTCCGCACTTAAGATGTGCGAAGCCCTGCAGAGAAGAATCCATATGGGATTTTGACTTAACATCTTGGTCATGAGACCTGAGTTCCAGTGTGACTTTGCATCTCTCTGAGTTCTAGCACAAGTTCTTTTGTGGTTCTGGGCTTCAGTTACCCATATGGAAAATAAGATCTCAAAAAGTGTTTGTGATGACCCAGTGAAATGTTAGACATGGAAGTCCACTGCAAGTTGAAAAGCGCTGCTCTAAACTCATCGTTTTAATTGAACTTCAAGGCACTTCCTATGGCACAAGTGAGCACCAAATGACTGGCTAAAAGAAGAGGAGGGATTAGTTGTTAGGGTTCTCATTTTACACTTGGGGACAGGGGAGCACAGGTTAAAATGTACATAAGCAGGCACTGGAAGCCAGAGAGACAGTGAAGGACTGGAAATCCCAAACTCCTACACTTTCTTCTTCCCATTCAGATTATCTTTCCATCCTTGGCCAGGCTGTGAATCGCTTTCTGCTTTCAGAACCACAGGCTCTGAGCAGGCTTTTATCTGAGGCTAATAATAAAAATGGCCCCAGAAACCATTTATTGAGCACTCATTACATGCCCAATAATTGACATTCATGCTGGTGTTTAATCCTTATATACAGACCCTTTTCGTTCACAAGAGGAAACACATCAGAGAGGCAGTCACCTTGCCAAGGCGATACCACTGATAATTGGAAGAGTAGGTGGCCAAGCCCATGTCTTTCTGACTCCAAAGCCTTTCCCCAACTCATTGCCCCTTAGGGCAGCAGCATTCGTGATTGCCAAGGGTCACAAAGATGGTGGGAGAAGGGACACTTTTGCTGTCTGTGCCAGGGCAGGGCACTGCAGGGCCCCTTTTCAAGTGCTGATCAGAATGCACAACTGATGGACTACCCTGGGACATGCTGTTTTGCTGAAGACCCTTGGTCCCTCCACCTGGCAGAGAGGAAAGCCATTATTAGAGCAGAGCTTTCTGGAGCAGGAGATAGAGGTGGGCCACTGGGGGAGCTTCACGGAGCATTGAGAACATTTTTCCATGCCCAAGTCTTGGGATTCCTCCTGCCTGTTGGGATCTGCAGGCTTATTTTAAAAATTATAATTAACTGAATTTTTCAATGAAAACACTTTTGGAGGAATTTCCTAATTAAATGATGAAGCAATATCCTCAAATTTTTGGGGGTATACTCTACCTCCATTCCCTGCTTAGAGAAGAAATTAAAATCCCACAGTGACCTTTTAGAAAGATCAAGGTCAGTTTTATTTCTGTATATCCAACTAGCTGCTTCCTCCTTCTCATCTTCCTTCTATGCCTCCTCCTCCTTGTCCTCCATCTCGTCCTCCTCTGTCTTCTTGCAAATTTACATCTTGGGTTTATAATAAAGGTAGGAAACCTCACTAGGGATTAGGGGATGGTATTTACAAAAATTATTAGCAAAGTGCTCATCTTTCTCATGTGTTCACTTTTGCTGTTTATTTAGCAGGTCCATGTTTATTTCTATACTGTAATAGCTTTGATCTTCCAAACAAGGATTATTCATTCTTGGCATTATTGTGTTAGTACAGCTTGTAATCCCACTTCTGTTCCATCAGGGGGCTGTTTCCCCAGCATCCATAGCTCCTGGTGCCTGGTAGCGTTCAACAATTACTGGCTAATTTTGCTTTGTACATCTTCATAATACTTAAAATTACCTGACCCTATTTTAAGTGTATTTTCATTTTCTTTATCACTGGAATGCAAACTGCAAGAGCACAGAGGCTTTGTCTCTTTATATCACTTGTATGTTGCCAAGCACCAGAAAGAGGCACTAAACAAATATTTGTTGGATAAATAAAGCATGGAAGAGCCACAGCTCCTACAAAAGGAGCTGACCATCTCAATTTCCAAATTTAAGGTGAGGAAAGAAATAGAAGATAGTACTCGGCTTCTGTGGGGAAAACAAATTAGGAGTTTATGAATCTGAGCATGGCAAAGCTGCCAAACAGGAGTGCTATAATTAGTAAATATTTTATGTACAACTTGTGAAAATAATATCAAATTTGCCAACCACTGAGATGCATTTGATATGCATTATCTCCTTTAATCCTTCACAGCTGTCATATGCAGTCGGCATTTTTATCCTTTTTAAAAACATACATAGAATTCTGGTCTACCAAGATGGCAGAAGGTGTTCCAGGGTTCCATTCTCCCACAGAAACTTTGAGCAACCAGCAAAATTTGGCAGAGCCATCTTTGTCAAAACTCTGGAAAGCAGTTAAAGGGTTGCAGTATCTGAGCAAGTGCCGAATCAGGAAAACACAGCTTGAAAAGCAGTAGGAGAAGCTTGTGGCCCCCTAACCCCACCCTCTCTCTGGTACAGTGTGGAGCCAGTCAGCGCTCCCATTGTGGGAACATGGCTCTGTTTCTGGAGGGAACAGAGTAACTCAGGCACATACTGGGATGTCTGTATGTTGGGGCTAATCTTTAAGTGCCAATCCAACAGGTGGTCACCTGAAAGACTGAACCAGGAAACTTGTCTCTGGCTCACCCTCCCAGAACTTGGTCTGCAGGTAGAAGCAGCTTGCAGACTAACTAAAGCGGATGAGAAACAATTAAGTCAAAGAGGCCTGGGACAAAGGACTACTGGCTTTAAGACATACAGTAATGCAACCTGGAGCAGGAGAAAGTGTATTTCATAGGCGAATAGGGGACATTTGGATTCTTGTAAATGGGGGAATTCCTAAGGCCTTCAGCAAGTACAAGCCCAAGACAACATTCAGGCTCAGAGAAGACAGAGGACCCTGCATTTCACTTTGGCCTGGGCTGATCTTCTTGATAAGAAGGCCAAACTCTGAAGGAGAGCACTAGCCAAAGCAGAGCCAATTTGCAAAGATTGTGCAAGGAGTTTTTGAGTTTGTTTTTGTTAGCTCCTGGAACTCAAGAAAATCTCTGTCATTTCACTAACTGGATACAAGCTTAAGGAACAGTCAGCTCATGGACTAAATCCCAGAGTTAATATTTTAAAATATTAAAAGGTACAGTGTGCAACAAAAGATTACAAGACAAACAAGAAAGAGGAATTGATGACTCATCCAAAAGAAAAAGATGAAACTTCAGAAATTATCAATGAAGAAAACCAGGCTTTGGACACACCAGAGAAAGACTTTAAAAAATGATCTCCAATGCACTCAAGGAGATAAAGGTAAACATGGAGAAAGAACTAAAGGATATGGGGAAAATGATGGATGGACAATATGATAACCTCAGTAAAGAGACAGAAATTTTAAAAAGGAACCAAGCAGAACTACTGAGTTGAGGATCACAGTAATTGAAATGGAAATTTCCCTAGAGAGTTTCAACAGCAGACTGGAGGTGGCAGAAGAAAGAATCAGTGAACTTGAAAATAAGATCATTGGAATGATTCAGGTTGAAGAAAAGAAATAAAAAAGAATGATAAAAGACCTGTGGGATACCATCAAGTGTACCAATATATGTCTTATGAGAGTCCCAGAAGGGGAAGAAAGATGGAAAAAGGAAGAAGGAATATTCAAAGAAATAATGGCAGAAATCTTCCCAAATTTAATGAAAGACATGTGTATGCATGTTCTGGTTTGCTAATGCTGCCATTATGCAAAATATCAGAAGTGGATTGGCTTTTATAAAGTGGGTTTATTTGGCTACAGATTTACAGTTCTATGGCCATAAAAGTGTCCAAACTAAGGCATCAACAAGAAGATACCTTCACTGAAGAATGGCCAATGGCGTCCAGAACAGCTCTGTCAGCTGGGAAGGGAGGTGGCTGGCATCTGCTGGTCCTTTGCTCCCGGGTTGTGTTTCAAAATGGCTATCTCCAAAATGTCTCTGGGCTTCTGTCTTTGCTCCTCTCTCTCAGCTCCCCTGCATCCTTGCTTGTTCTCCCAGAGCATTCCTCTCTTAGCTTATCTGGGGCAAACTCTGGGCTTCATCACCTAGCATAGCTTCCCCAAACATCCTTCTGTCCGCTACTCCAAGCATCTCTAAGCATCGGCAAAGATCTGGGTCTGTGTTGGCTCTTTATAAAGGACTCCATTAAACTAATCAAGACCCACCCTGAATGGGTGGGGGCAAATTTCCACGGAAACATTCAATCAAGAGGTCACACCCTAATCAAAAAGATTAATCAATCTGCCCCCATAAGACTGCATTAAAGAATATGACTTTTTCTGGGGGACATAATATATACAAACCAAAACATTACACATTCAAGAAGCCCAATCCCAAACAGAATAAAATTGAAGACAATTGAAATCAAGATATCCTTGAGCAAGACTGACAAAGAAAAAAAGGAGAAGACGGAAATTACTAAAATCAGAAATGAAAAGGAGGATATCACTATCAACATCACAAAAATAAAAAGAACTACAAGAGGATGCTATGAACAACAATATGGCAACAAATTAGATAGCTTAGATGAAATTGACAGATTCCTAGAAAGACATCAATTACCTAAATGACTCAAGAAGAAACAGAAGATCTCAACAAACAAATAACAAGTAAAGAGATTGAATCAGTAATGAAAAACCTCCCAACAAAGAAAAGCCCAGGACCAGATGACTCCACTGTTGAATTTTAGCAAACATCCCAAGAAGAATTAATACCAGCACTGCTCAAACTCTTCCAAAGAATTGAAGAGGAAGGGATATTCCCTAACTCATTCTATGAAGCCAACGTCACCCTAATACCAAAGCCAGATAAAGTTACAACAAGGAAAGGAAATTATAGACCAATATTGCTTATGAATATAGAAGCAAAAATTCTCAACAAAATACTAGCAACCTGAATCCAATAGCACATTCAAGAGTTATATACCTTGATAAAGTGGGATTTATCCAAGGTATGCAAGGATGGATCAACATAAAATCAATTAACGTCATATGCCACATTAATAGAACAAAGGGGAAAAAACACATGATCCTCTCAGTTGAGGCAGAAAAGGCATTTGATAAAATATGACCCCTTCTTGATAAAAATACTTAGAAGCGTAGGAATTAAAAGAAATTTCCTCAACATGGTAAAAGGTATATATGAAATACCCACAGGTAACATCATACTCAATGACTGAAAGTTTTACCCCTAATATCAGGAACAAGAAAGAGATGCCACTGTCACCACTGTTACTCACCATTGTACTATTGCACTAGAATTTCTAGCCATAGCAATTAGGAAAGAAAAAGAAATAAAAGGCATCTATCTGGAAAAGAAGAAGTAAAACTTTCCCTACTACCAGAAACATGATTCCATGTATAAAAAAATCCTGAAAATCTCACAGCAAAGGTACTAGAGCTAACAAATTCAGCAAGTGGAGGGATACAATATCAATATGCAAAAAGTAGTGGTGTTTCTATACACTAGTAATGAGCAATCTGAAGAGGAAATCAACAAAAAAAATTTTCCAATAGCAACTAAAATAATCAATTATCAAGGAATAAATTTAACCAAGGATTAAAGGCCTTATACATTGAAAACTACAAAACATTGCTAAAGGAAATCAAGAACCTAAATAAATAGAAGGTAGAGGGGCATTCCCTGTTCATGAATTGGAAGACTAAAAATTGTTGAGATCTCAATTCTACCCACAGCTATTTACAGATTCAATGTGATTTCAGTAAAAATTCAAATAGCGTTTTTTTTGGCAGAATGGGAAATCCAATCATGAAATTTATATGGAAGGATAAGGGGCCCTGTGCTGGTTTGGATGTACTATGTCCCCCAAAACACCATGTTCTTTGTTGCAATCTTGTGGCGGCAGATGTATTAGTATTGCTTGGGTTGGAATCCTTTGATTGTTTCCATGGAGATGTGACCCATCCAACTGTAGGTGATAAATCTGATTGAATTATTTCCATGGAGGTGTGGTCCCACTCATTCAGCGTGGGTCTTGATTTCATCATTGGAGTCCTATATAAGAGCTCAGACAGAAGGAGCTCACTACTGCAACTTTGAGAGACATTTTGGAGAAGGCCTTTAAAAGCAGACTTTTGCTGACACTTTGCTCCAGAGAAGCTAAGAGAGGACAAATGCCCCAAGATTAACATTTTGAAGAATGCACAGGAGCTGAGAGAGGAGTTAGAACACAACCCAGGATCAGCAGACACCAGCCACATGCCCTCCCAGCTAACAGAGGTTTACCAGATGCCATTGGTCTTCCTTCAGTGAAGGTATACCTGTGTTGAAGCCTTAATTTGGACATTTTATGGCCTTCATACTGTAAATTTGTAACCAAATAAACCCCCTTTATAAAAGCCAATCCATTTCTGGTGTTTTGCATAACGGCAGTATCAGCAGACTGAACAGGCCCCAAATAGCCCAAACCATCTTGAAGAAGGATGAAGTTGGAAGGCTCACACTTTCCAATTTAAAACTTCATACAAAGCTACAGTCATCAAAGCAGCCTCTGAGATGTTGGCTGGTTAACATCTGATCATAGTTAAAGGCTCTACATGATTTCCAATTCCTATCTGAGAAGAGACATGTCACCAGTTGTAGTGGGTTAAACGGTGGTCCCCCCAAATATATGTCCACATCCTAATCCCCAGAACCTGTGAATTGTGACCATATTTCAATAAAGCGTTTTTGCAGATATTATTAAGTCAAGGATCTTAAAGATGAGATTGTCCTGGATCACCCTGGAGGGACCTAAATCCAGTGATAAGTGTCCTTATAAGAGAAGGTAAAGGAGACAGAAGAGAAGGCCATGTGATCACAGAGGTAGAGACTGGAGCAGTGTGGCCACGAGTCAGGGTACTCTGATTGCCACCAGGAGCTGGAAGAGGCAAAGCCTAGAGCCTCCACACCCCCAGAGCCTCAAGAGGAGGTATGGCCCTGCAAACAGCTGAGTTTTGGGTCTAGAACTATGAGAGAATGAATGTTCTGTTATTTTAAGCCACGCAGATGGTGGTACTTTGTTACAGCAGCCCTAGGAAACCGCAGCACCAGTCAAACCCGCTTTATCAGGCCTCTTTGTTCTTGGGACCAACTCTGAACTGGGGATTGACTCTCAAGACTCTGACCTAAAGGAACCCAAAGCACTTGGGGTGCAGGTGGATGGCCATGCTGATGGGCAAATGATCGTCTGACTGCGCACACCTTAGGGGGACTGCAGAGTGTCTCCAGTTTCAACATCTAACTGAAACTTTTGAGGACGCTGAGGCAGGTGGAGGTGGCTGGCCCTGTAAAGAGCATCAAGGTCACCTGCCCACCTCATGAAGGAGTTGCTGAGGCACCAAGGGGTTAATGGACACCCAGAACCTCCAGAACTGCCAACGGCTGGTGCCAGGCCGGGTTGCAATGACCTAGTTATTTTCTTGCTATGAGAATCAACGTTTGCCAGAATATGAGTCACAGGCAGTTACTTTTTTTTTTTTTTAACTTTTTTTTTGTGCATGAGGTTATCTTTTCCGTTACACTTTGTCTGCCTCTTAGGTTTGAAGGCACCTTAGTACCTACTGCTCCTGTTGTGGTTTTCCCACAGCTCTGTGGCCACATATCTGGAATATGGAATCATTATTATCTCGGCTTGCCGGTCTTCTCCAGAACACAATGAGCTCCCCAGGGGGAGGGTGAGCTTCTCTGGAATCAACTTTGATTCCATAACACAAGGTATACCTTGGTTACTACACCTTGGAATCACCTGGCAAGCTTTAAAAAATGTCAGTGCCTGGCTTTCATCCCCAGAGTTTACGATCTAATTGGCCTGGTATGTGGCTGGTCACTGGAATTTTAAGAAGTGTCCCAGGTGATTCTAACATGTGGGAGGCCAAGGTGGAAAACCACTGCCCTGACGTCTAGCATTGAGGTTCGGTAGCAGTAGTGGCGGCAGCATAAGAAGCAAATATTTAATGATTCCTTACTTTGTGGCCCAGAAACTGTGCTTTGCCTTTTATATTCATTGTTTCATTCAATTATACAACCATCCTGGAAGGTGGGAAGTATGGTTATCCCTATTTCACGTAGCAGGAAAATAGAGCCTAAGGAGGTTGAGTGATTTGCCCAAAGTTACCAAGCTAGTAAGTGACGGAGGCTGGCTGTCCACTCTCTGGGCATCTGGACACTTGCCCAGCCCGAGTGTGCCACACAGCTTTCACCCAGCTCTCTTGCCTCCCTCTTTTGTCATTTAGGAGATGCTCTATATGCAGTATTTTGTATTTGAGGTGAAATTCACATAGCATAAAATGAGCCATTTCAAAGTGAACAATCCAGTGGCATTTAATACAGTCATGATGCTGTGCAACTGTTACTTCTACTGAGTTCCAAAATATTTTTGTCACCCTAAAGGAGACCCCATACTCATTAAGCCGTCACTTCCCATTCCCTCCACTCCCGCAGCCCCTGGCAACCATCACTCTGTTTTCTGTCTCTATGGATTTAGCTATTCTGGATACATCATATAAGTGGAATCATAACAATATGTGACCTTTCATGTCTGGTGTTTTTCACTTAGAATAATGTTTTCTAGGGAGAATGCAAATCAAAACTACAATGTGATATCACATCACACCCACTAGAATGGATATAATTTTTTTAAATGGAAATTAGCAAGTATTGGTGAGGAGGTGGAGAAATTGGGAGTCTCACCCATTGCTGGTGGGAATGTTAAATGGCATATCCTCTCTGGAAAATAGTTTGGTGGCCCCTCAAAAAGTTAAACAGAATTACTATATGACCCAGCAATTCCACTCCTAGGTCTGTATCTCAAAGAACTAAAAACATTGGGGCACCCATCCAGGCAAATAAGTGACACACATGTTCATAGTAGCATTATTCACAATTGCTAAAAGGTAGAAATAACCCATGAATAGATAAACTAAATGTGGTATATCTATACAATGGAGTATTATTTAGTCATAAAAAATAATGAGGTTCTGATACTTGTTACAACAAGGATAACCCTCAAAAACATTATCCATAGGCCATTTTTAAATGAATAAATGGATGTCCCAAACTCTATCCTTGGCACTTCACCCAAGTTCCCTCAGACATCTCCTCATCTACAGTAACAACACCAATACTACTATCTCTTTTCCCAATCTTACATCTCAAGACCTCAACCTCCTGCTGGGGTTGCTTGGAGATGCTTAGAAGTCCTCAGGCTGATGTCCGACGGCCAGGCATGCTCCCAGCTCAGGGTGCCCCAATGCACTGATTCTCCTCCACCATGGCCCCCCAAAATGCCTGTTCTTGTTTGCTAATGCTGCCAGAATGCAAAACACCAGAAATGGATTGGCTTTTATAAGGGGGGTTTATTTGGTTACATAGTTACAGTCTTAAGGCCAAAAAGTGTCCAAGGTGACACATCAGCAATTGGGTACCTTCACTGGAGGATGGCCAATGGTGTCTGGAAAACCTCTGTTAGCTGGGAAGGCACATGGCTGGCATCTGCTCTGGAGTTCTGGTTTCAAAATGGCTTTCTCCCAGGACGTTCCTCCCTAGGCTTCAGCTCCTCAAAAATGTAACTCTTAGCTGCTCTTGGGGCATTTGTCTTCTCTTAGCTTCTCTAGAGCAAAAGTCTGCTTTCAAAGGCCGTTTCCAAAATGTCTCTGTAAGCTGAAGCTCCTCTCTCGTCCCCTGTGTGTTCTTCAAAGTGTCCCTCTCGGCTGCAGCAAGCTCACTCCTGTCTGAGCTTATATAGTGCTCCAGTAAACTAATCAAGGCCCAAGCTAATGTGTGGGGCCACAGCTCCATGGAAATTATCCAATCAGAGTTATCACCCACAGCTGGGTGGGTCACATCTCCACGGAAACAACCTAATCCAAACGCTCCAGCCTAATCAATGCTAGTATGTCTGCCCCCACAAGACTGCATCAAAGAATATGGCTTTTTCTGGGGGATATAATAATACAAACTGGTACAATGCCACCCAGAATCTTCGCTTGCCCAGTGGGCTATAAGAAAGTGGTCCTGGGCAGGGTACTAAGGAGAATGCCTTGAGCCCATCTGTGTGACACTGTGTTGAAGCAGTGTTCCTCAAACTTTCGTGTGAATGCAAATCACCTAGGGATCCTGTTCAAATGGAGATTCTGATTCAGTAGACCTGGGATAGGATCTGACATTCTGTGTTTCTAACAAGCGCCCAGGTGAAGCTGATGCCACAGGTCCACAGACCTCACCTTGGGTAGCGAGTGTCAGAGGGATTTCAAGGCAGACAACTTGTGAGCTGAATTTTGAGTATCTTGGCTCTTTCTACTCAAAGACCTCCTCCTAGTATGACTAGAACATCTGGTGGCCTTGCCCTTCACTTTTACAGACATGAGGAGACATAGCTGAACCTCATCTTAACCGTAACTTGGATCTTCACTGCACACATATTTAAAATAAATTGTAAAAGATGTCCTAAAATATCACTGGCACAGTGGCTGGTACATAGTAGGTGCTCAGTAAATAAATGATGAATTTAATTTAATTAGAAACAAGTAGGATCCTCTATTGCATTTTACATCAGCTTAGTACATTAATTACCTCAGGTAGGTCTTAAATAAAATGTTATTCCTGGGTTCACTGAAAGGTGGGTAATTGTATGCCCTCCAATAAAACTGTTCATTCCAATGACACTGAGGTAAGGAGCTCTTGATTGGTTGTTGATTAGGGGCAGGAAGAAATAGCACAAATTACTGTTGCTAATGATTATAAGAGTTTCTATGCTATAAAGGGAAATTACATATTTTATGTATTAATTAACTAGCTAATTAAGTAATCTCATAAATATTTATTGAGTGGCTAACCTGTGCCAAGTAACTGTTTTAGGTGCTGGACCCAGAATAGTGAACAAAATAGCTACTGTCCCTGTCCTCATGGGGCTTGCATTACAGCAGAGGAAGACCTATACAAATAAAATATCTGAATAAGGCAGGTAATTGAGGAAGACTGTAGGATATGAAGATAATACAGCAAAGATATTAAATAGAAATTTGCTTCAGATTGGTCATCAGGGAAGGTTTTTTTGGAGAGGTAGAATTTGACCCAAGTACTGAATGAAAAGGAAGGAAGGAGATAGGGGATGAAAAGTGTTCCAGAAAGAAGAATGACTGAGGTAGAGGCCTCAAGGTGGGAACAACTTTGGTGAAAAATTAGGGGACGGAAGGAAGTCAGTGTGGTTCCAGCAGGGTTAGCAAGGGAGGGGTGGCGGTGGCACTTGGGACCAGGTCACGTACAGCTTGGAAAGTTGTGCTGAGGAATTTGGGTTTATATGATGCGTAATGTGTTCCTGTTGAAAGATTTTAAGCAGGGGGTAGCATGATCTGACTGATAATTTTAGAAATTATTCTGTCTGCTGTGTCAAGAATAGATTGCTGAACAAAAAGAGAGGGAGGAAAGAGAGTGGTGAGGAAGCTATTAAGATCATCCAGGTGAGGGATTTGGGCAGGTTGGTCTAGGGAGATATGAAGGGTGACAGGGAGAAGAGGGCAGGTAGAATGGTTTATTTTGGAGGGAGACCAAGCAGTTCCTGCTTATAAATTGGATGTAGGGAGGGGGCAGGTTTGAAGGAAATAAACACGTCAAGGATGACTTCAAGACATTTTTACAAAAGCAGCTGAGGAGTGACGGGGCCCTTCTGAGCTGAGGTAGACAGAAGTCAGGGGCATTTGGTCTGGGCTGTGTTAAATTTGAGATGCCTTTCAGACACCCCATTGGAGACGTTCAATAGGCACCAGATACCGGATTCCAAGTGGTGAAGGCTGGAGCCATAGATTTGGGTGTCTTCAGCATAGAGACGGTATTTGAAGCCACACATCTGAAACCACATTTGAAACCCACATCACTCGGAAAGACTGTTCAGAGAATGATAAGGAAGCCCAGGACTGAGTCCTGAGTAATTCCAACTTACAGAGACTACCGGAGAAGGAGGCAGTGACAAAGGGCAGACCAGGGAGATGGGAGGGGAAAGCCAGCCCGTGCAGTATCTCAGAAACCAAGGAAGAGCAGACAGACCGGAGCTGACACCCAGCACCCTGCCCACTAGCTGTGACCGAGAGAAAGTGTTTGTGAAGCAGGAAGAGATTGATCAGAGGGTTGTCCATTGGATCTGGCACAGAAATCCTACTAGATGCCTCCATGTATAATTATGAACTCTCATCCCTTCTGGGATCCCTGAAGGTTGCACTGTATTATCCCTAATGTTCAGATGGTAAACTGAGGTTCAGAGAAGCCTCTGGTCTTGCCCCAGCTCATGGATAGTAGATAAAGCTCTAGGATTCAGTTCAGGTCTGTCTGATATTTCTGCTGCAAATCACACAGAATTTTGTGATTGTTAAGTTCACTGAGGCCAGACACCCTCTCTCCCATTTTACTCTATGTAGACAGACCCAACAGTGTAGCTGTTAAAGGCACAGGATATGGAGCCAAATGGCTGAATTTGGATTCTATTTTTCATCCACATGATGGAAATGAAGACACTCACATCTAAGTGCTATTTTTGAAGAAAAAAGGAGATAATCTATGTCAAAATGCCTGCACAGTGCTGGGCAATAAGTAGTCAATAAATGCTGGTTTTCTTTTTCATTCCCTTCCTCATTCTTTTATTCCCTAAAATAATTCCAACAGGTACTACAAATAGGAACTTTTTTGTTTCATGTGAAACTCTGGTTAGATCTGAAGTATGAATCCAAAATAAAATAAGAAATCAGTGGACTGAGCAATTACATTAACAGCCTACTTGTTTTATTCTAACTAGGTGGGGGAGGAGCGGTGAAAATTTTAAATCTGGGTTTTTAATCTCAGCATCAGCATTCACTAGCCGTATGACCTTGGGCAAGTTTCTTGTGTCAACTCCTACACCCCTGGTATCACTATGGTCCTAAGCATAGAAAAGTTCTGTGCTATGAAAAGCTGTGGGTGTCTGCTTTCGTGATTCTTACAAATAAGATTGATGGAAACCTGTCTTGAGCAGACTTAAACACAACAGAAATGGTTTTGCGAAAAGTCCAGTGACTTCAGGCATAGCTGGATCCAGGTACTGAAATGATATCAGCAGGAATATTTCTCTCTGCATATCTTGGCTCTGATATCTTCTGTGCTGGCTCATTACCAGCTTCCCAGAGGGTGGCAAAGAGGCAGCCAGCACCAGATTTACTGTTCTCCAGCTTAGCATCCTTTAGGGGTAGCTCTAGAATTCCCTATAATTGTGTTGGCTCATGATACTCTGAGGCCAGAGCACAGCATCATAAATCACAGCACTGACTGGGGAATCTCACACTCCCACCACCACGTCACTCCTTCCCCTTCCTCCCCACCTCCAGAGGTTACATGGCCACCAACTCTGACCCCACCTCCCTTTACCTCCCTCCTCTCCTCCTCATCTCTGTCTCTCTATTTTCTCATTGGTGAAGAGAAAAGAATGATAGTAATAAAAAAAATCAATCCCTCTGGGTTGCTGTGAAGGTTAAATAGAGTGCCTGTAAATGCCTGACAGATAGCAGAGGATCTGGTGATGTGCTTTCTCTTCCTTTCGTATCTTCTGTTAGCTCCTGGCCAGAGGTGGTACAGCAGGATTGAGGGCTCAGGCTTCTAATGCAGAGTTTGAGCTCTGGCTCCACTCCTTCTAGCTTGATTGCTCTGTGCAATTGGGTCAATCTCTCTAAGCCTGTTTCCCCTTAATTTTGTTAGATGAGAGAGTCTATGCCCAGCACCTAGCTGAGTGTTGAGGCTCATCGTACCTGCTCACTCATATCAGCAAGCTTCTATTCCTGAGCCATTGGAGCTCATGGAAGGGATGGAGAGAGGGCTTACTCTGCTCCTACGTATGAAATACATTTCTGAAAGTCAAAGAAATGATCATCGTCTAGAAAGTGCTTTCAGCCTCATTGTGGGAGATGGTGGGTTGCTTTGTGATGCTCCATGTCCATTTGGATACAGGGACCAGACAGAGTACCCTAAAACATGCACAATCAGAAGCCCTCAGGCCATTTCCTACATTAAAACATGTCCCATATGCTAAGGGCATGTTTTCTGGCCCAAAAAACATCATACAAAACCTTAGATTCACATTTTATTTGCAACTATTGTGCAACAGATACATATCTAATGTTACAAGTAAGGAGAATGATTTCTACAGGGAAGATTTGTGAACATTTTGAATCTTAATATTTCATGTATTGGTGGGAGAAGAGAAAGAAAAACTGAAACTGAGAAGCTTAAATGTCAAATTTTCATTATTTCTGGGGTAGTGTGGGGAGTGCCCTGTTGTAAATCTCAAACGCCTGTTTGGTTAATGCACAAAGAGCCTCAGGAAAGAACATTTACCCCCATGGTATACTTTTCAAGGAGTTTTCACATTCTTGATTTTATTCTGTTTTCATAACAGTAGAATACGAAATTAAAAGTAGAGTATTATTCCCATTTTAGGGATGAAGAAAACTGAGTCACGAGAGGTTAGATGGCTTAGTTCAGTCATGTCTCTGGGTAATGTTGGGACCAGATTCAGTACCCAATGTTAGCCTCCTTCACCCTGAACTTCTGAGCCCCTAGGTGACAATACTGAAAATGATTTTCCTCTCTTTTTCTCTTGAGCTTGCGCTACCGTTGGGTTTTGGAGGAAGAGCGTAATTAACAAAGATTACAGACCCCAGATGAGGGACAGAGCCATCAGTGGACATGGAAACCCCATGTTAGATGAGTAGCATCTGAAAATTTGGCAATTTCAATCAGCCCATTGCCCCCTCCTTCATCCTACTCAGGGTCCCTGTCTTATGATTTGTCTCCCTCTCTCAGAGTGTCCACCATAAGAGAGTTCGGTTTAACAAAGCCTTTTATTTATTTATTTATTATTCATTTTAATATGTAATTTTAAAAGTTTTATCACAGTCACACACATGATTAAGCATCGAATCAGACTAAAGGGCTTTCTAAGGACTTGTCTCCTGAACATCATCACCCCTACATTCTTTCTACCCCCCAGAACACATTGTGACAAAAATGATCCCCCTTATCTCCTGCCATGGTTTCTGCTGATAGTTAATTCCATATTTTTAAAGAATAAGAGTATTCTGCCGTTTATGGATCAATGAGTTTTACATGTTATCTATTGATTTCTTGCTGTGATAGATGAGGATTTAACCCCCTTATACTACTTCACCTCTCTCCCTCTCTCAAATATATCACATTTATAAATTCCTTATATATCATTTTTTTTCTATCAACTAAAGATAAAGTCTCCATCCCACCCGTCAACTCTCCTCCCTTTTCCACTTCCCATGCTGTAGATTGTAAAATGTATGATGTGATGTGCCAGTAAGAAAGAAAAATAGACATAAGCAACTATAACTGTAAGGGGCATTCAATTAAAAGATGTGTGCATCCCATTTTCAGAGATGTTAAAATATATATATGATGTGACCCTCATACACTGCTGATGATATTGTAAAGTGATGCAGCCACTTGGGAAAACAGTTGGATAGTTCCTCAAAATGTTAAATATAGAATTATCCATATAATCCAGCAATTCCTCCTAAGTATATACCCAGGAGAAATGAAAATAACAAATCTTCATAGCAGTATTGTTCATAATAGGCCAGAAGTGTAAGCAAATGTTCATCCACAGATGAATGGATAAATAAAATGTGGTCTATCCTTATATTGGGATATTTTTCAGCCATAAAAAGGCATGAAGTATAGCTATATGCTACAACAATGGGTAAGTTTTGGAAACATTATGCTTAGTGAAAGAGGCCAGTCACAAAAGGCCACATATTGTATGATTCCATTTGTATGAAATGCCCGGAAGTGGCAATTCCATAGAGACAGAAAGTAGATTTGTGGCTTCCAGGACCTGGGGGAAGAAGGCAGGGAGGAGGGCTGGGGAATGACTGCTGATGTGTATGGGGTTACTTTTTGAAGTGATGAAAATGTTCCAAAATTAGACAGTGGTGATGGTCGCACAACTCTCTTCATACTTTAAAAAGCAGAATTTTATAGGATATGGATAATATCTCAATAAGGCTGCTATAAAAATAGATTATGTGAAAAAAATCATCTTAGAATTGATGAAATATGGTATGACAGAAACACTGATAATTGACTTCTGTTTCTGGGAAGCTGGAGTAAACGTACATTTTCCCAATCCTCCCATCGAGTACAATTAAAACTCTGAAAGGTGGAGAGAACAAGGCTGACTGGCCAGGGAACTTGAGACCTGTGGGATGACACAATGGCAAGTTTCCTGGGTTTTCTTTTCATCTCCTATTTCCAGACATGAAACTGAAAAAGCCAGCAGCCACAAATACCAATGGGCACAGAAAAAATAGAGAAAACACCAATTGCCGATATCAGAAACAAAACAAGGGACATCACTACAGACACTGCAGACATCAAAAGGATAATGAAATACTACAAACAACTCTGCACACATAAATTTGACAATGTAAATGAAATATGGGAACAGTTTTTTTGAAAAATACAAACTACCACAACTCACTTAATATGAAATAGATAACATGAATAGCCCTATAACTAATAAGGAAATTGAATTTGTAATTTGAAATTCCCAATAAAAGAAATCTCCAAGTCCAGATGGTTTCACTGGAGAATTCTGCCAAAAATTTGAAGAATAAACAAAACCAAATCTACACAATCTCTTCTAGAAAATAGAATAAGAGGGAACACTTCCAAATTTATTTTAGGAAGCTACTATTACCCTAATGCCCAATCAGACAAAGACGGCACATAAAAGGATAACTACAGACCAAGATCACTCATGAATGCATGTGCAGTCATCCTTATCAAATAAAGCCAAGAAAATTTAACAACATCTAAAAATAATTATATACACCGGATCAAATGGGGTTTATTTCAGGGACACAATATTTGAAAATCAATCAATATAATCCTTCATATTAAGAGGCTAAAGAATTAAAATCACATGTTCATATCAATTTGTATACAAAAAGCATCTGACAAAATTCAAAACCCATTCATGATAAAAACTAGAAAAATAGGAATAAAGGGAGACTCTATTTGATAAAGAGCATCCTTAATGTTTTTCCTTTAAGATCAGGAATATGGTAAGAATGTTCACCCTCCCCCCTGTTGAGGGATAAGGTGCTGGAAGTTCTAGCGTATACAATAAGGCAAGAAAAAGAAATTAAAAAGCACACATATCAGAAAGGATGAAAGAAAACCACCTAATAGCAAATGACATAATTGTCTATGTAGAAAACCCCAAAGAACTTACAAAAAAAAAAAGCTACCAAAATGAATAAGTGAGTTTAGAAAGGTTACAGGGTACAAGATTATTTTAAAATTTATATGGAAATGAGAAAAGAGATTTTTTTCAACAAACAGCATTGGAGCAATTGGAGAGCCATGGGCCAAAAAAAAAAAAAAAGGGGGGGGGGGGAGGGGACCTCAACTTAAGTCCCAAATGTTACTTTTAGGAAAAAACATAGGTACAATTTTGGGGATCTAGGACAAGGCAAAAAGTTCTTAGACTTGTTTGCCAAGGGTTAAGAATGGGAGAAAGAAGGAAGGGAAGCTGATGTGGCTATAAAAGGGCAACCTAAGGGATCCCTGCGGTGCTAGAAATGTTCTGTATCTTGACTGTATCAATGTCAACATCCTGGTTCTGATACTGTCCTATAGTTTGCAAGAATTTACCATTGGGGGAAGTGGGTAAAGTGTGCATGGGATTGCTATGTATTAATTCTTGCAAGTGCATGTGAATTTATAATGATTTCAAAATTTAAAAAGTTAAATTTAAAAAAAATAAGGAAGTTGACACTGAAATGATTTAACTCAGGAAGCATCATGCCATAATGGTTGGTTTCAGCAAGTCATCATTGTCATCACCTGACTGCCCTCCAATCATATTTCAAAATATTTTGGAGAGGTTGAGGGGTCAGATCCCATCAAAACTTTTCACCTTTTAAGCACCAAGGAGAAGGCAGTTCAACTAGCTCATGTGTATATTTTGATCACCATTCAACAATACTAAAATCCCCTGGGAACCATATGCAAGTTATAGAGCTGCTTCCTCTGGCTCAAATTGCTGTGTTTGTGCCTGAAAAGGTGCACAGAATGAAACGTTGGGAAATGGCAATCAGGCAAAGACTGGATATTTACCAGTGGGTGTGTTATAAGTTGCGAGAAAAGAAGCATTGCAAAGGACACATGGATGGGACTCCCAGGTGTCTGAGCAATGGACCGAAAATCCTACAAAATTGTTCAGCTGTTCGTCCAGACTGATAAGAAGCCCACAGTCAGGGTCATGAAATGGTTTTGCTGTCTACTAAACTGCTCCGTCTGAGGCTGCTGCAGCCGAGGTTAGGTCAGGACTGCAGACAGCGGAGTCTGGGTAGCAGAAGGTAGCAGGCTGAGATGCTAATGGGCTTCCTTGTAATTACCTGTGTTAGAGAAAGCCGAGCAGCCCCGGTGAACAGTGGGACTGAAACCATGCTGAAAAACAGTGGGGCCAGAAGCTCTCCTGTCCCAAGTGTGGGGCCACAGCTGAACTCAGCTGGCCCATATTGGGATGTGCTTGATTGGTTGGGGATGGTGTCTTCAGATTCTGGAATCTGAGGCTGGAGCCAGAAGCGTAGAGATGAGCTCTAAGAACTGATAATGTGATTTGTTCTTATGTGCAGAGCTTTTTGGGAGAGTGTTAAAGGACCGCATTAATTGAGCATTTCTCTTGATAGGTCTAAAAGCAATTTGACATTCTGGACCATGGCTGCCCACCCACACTGTCTGCTTGATGCTTGTTAATGACCTGGAACGATGTGTTTTTTTTTTTCCTGATGCATAAATATGGAGCTAGACCTGGCGACCTTCTGAAGAGCAAGCAAGGAAACCTGAACCACATGAAAATCAGATAGGTGACACTTCACACCTCTCCTAACTGACAGGTTACAAACCAGAGCTTAAATGTCAACACCGAGGCTTGTCTTTTTGAGGAAATGTTTCCTCCTCTTGACTGCTGGGGAAAATGACACTAGAAAGAAGCATAAAGACTTGAGAAGCAAGAAGAAGGGAGTATGGCAGATGATCTAGCTCTAGAGATGCTCTCCAGGCAAGAAAGGCAGGTGGCAAGAGGGGGCAATCAAGGGCGTATGTATTTATTTTAGACCTATGCATCCCAATTTTAATGTGCGTACAAATCACCCAGGAACCTTGTTAAGAAGCAACTTCTGACTCAGTAGGTCTGGGGTGGGGCCTGGGGTTCTGCATTTCCAACAAGCTCCAGGGGATGCTGATGGTTACAGGACTACGTTTGGAAGAGCAAGATTCCAGACCATAGTGTTGCATGAGGACTTCATCTCCCCTTTCACTCCCTTCCCAGCCCCCCTGAGAGAGAGATTGGATGAATGGTGGGCAGTGAGTCGCTACTAGGAAGGACACGTTTATTCATCAAATTCCTCTTCTGTGCTCAGGGCTTTCGATGCACTGAGGTGAGCATCATTATCCCAACTCAGAGAGGATTTTGTTTGCCCACCTACTATGTTCCAGCTGTGAATAAGGAATGACAGCCTTTGGGTTATATTCCAACACTGGGCATGGTGCCATGAAAGCAGTAGATGCTTAATAAATGGGTGAGTTGATCTGATGGATGTGAGCATGCAGCCATGTGGCCAGGTTCATATTTTTCCAAAGGGAAACCAACCCTCCTAGGCCTGCTCAGGGCTCTCTGTATGTACTTGAGTCATGTGGTGAGAGCTCAGAATGGTGCAGCCGCTAAACCAACCCCACTAGTAGCAAGAAATTAAGAGAGTATTCTGGACAAACCAGACTTCCCAGGTCCTTTGGGATCACCCCAAGAGAGAGGAAGTCCTTGAAGTCTTGAATAATAAGTAGCATTGTGACCCGTGGTTGTGCAAAACACAACCTATGCAACCATACATGGTGACCCTGGTGATATGGAAAGATGAAAACTTCAAATCCACCATTGCCACTCCAGGATTACATAGAGAGAGTGCAATCCTAGAATAGAGTTTTAATGCAAGTTATTCCAGACATGGTAACTTGACTAACTCCATCTTGCTATGCTTTCTAACTTAGGTGTCACTTTTGTTCAGGTGAATTTTCACTGGAAAGGGAAATGGCAAAGGGAATACAAGGGCATCCTTGAAAAGTGGTAGTTACCGGTCAGGGTTTGCAGTTCTGTGAGTAACTATCAAAAGTCCTCCCTTACCTGGGTTCCTGTTTAAGCATTTGATGTTCATTTTCATGAAGGAGTTTTATAATCCAACAAAAAATTTTTTTGCATTGCAAATTTATTGGTAGGACCAGACTGATGAAGAAATAAATTTAACGGTATCAAGAATTTCCTTTATTGAAAAATATATAGTATGCTTGTAAAACTAGTATCTAAAACTTAGATGCATGACCATGTGGTTCTTTCAGCTACTTGGTTAATATACACTGAGCACCTCTTTGTGCCAATGGCTGTGCTAGCTCTGGAGATACAGGATTTAGCAAGACAACCAGAGCCCTGTCCTTTGGAGCTTTAATTTACTATGGGTCACTGACAAGTGAGTAATTACAATAGAAGGCAAGAAGTGCTGTGTATAATAAGGGTGATACATGATAACTATGAGTAGAGATAAAGGGGTCAGAGAAGGCTTCCTAGAGGTGGTGACATTTAGGCAGATTCTTGAAGGATGTGTTGGAATTTACCAAGGGATGGGGAAGAATATTCTAGACCAATGGAATACGTGAGCTGCAGTCCAGAGGTAAGAACTGGGGAGACACCGCCGGGAAACTGAAAGCAGACCTGAGTGGCTGGAGTGTGAGACTCAGAGTTAGATGGATGCAGTAGAGACAAGCAGCCTGGTAGCCCAGGAAAGGACTTGGTATTTGTTTAAGGGACAAGGAGGAGCCACGGAAGGGCTTTAAGCAGGGGATTGATACAATCAGACCACTCTAGCTGCAGAGTGGAGAAGCCCCCCCCCCCAGTGGACTGAGGTGCTTCCTAGACTGTTTCTAGGAAGCAAATGGGCAAGGGTAGGGGTGGCAGTGGTGGAGAGCTGAGCCATGAAGGGCTCTGACTTCCTGATGGACAGATGGATGTCCTCATTGTGAATCTTGCTGCATGGGGAGCAAGAACAAGTTTCTCAACCTCAACACTACTGACATTTTGGAATACATAATTCTTTGTTGTCTTTAGGGGTGGGAGTTGGGACTGTCCCATGCATTGTAGGACGTTTAGCAGTATCCCTGGCCTCTACCCACTAGATGCCAGTAGCATCCCCCTCCCCAGATGTGACAACCAAAAATGTCTCCAGACACTGTCAAATGTCCTGTGGTGGTGCAAAATTGACCCTAACTTGAGAACCACTGAAGTGGAATGAAGTGGTAATAACTTACAAAAATGGTTCTCAAAGTGTGAGATCAGCATCACTTGGGAACAAGATAGAAATTTTGCGGGACACTGATTACGTGCTTCAACTTGGCGGGCCTGGGCTGGGGGACCTGATCAGCCCCTGGGGAGGGTGGTGGGCACGGGCGACAGCGCCCTCCACAGCCCCCCGGGCCTGGGAAAGTGAGGCCGGAGGCAGGCCCCATTTCCTCACCCAAAATAACACTGTTAGGGGAGGCTTGCCGGAGGGAACCGCCTTTTCCCCACCCCCTTATCTTGCCCGGACACTCCCCGTTGCCAGTGCAACTCCCATTACCACCAGTGCGCATACATTGTTGCCAGACACCGTTACCGGAGCAACTCTCGCCCCTTTTCAATCAACCTCCGCGCCCTCTCAGAACCAATCCAAGCCTTTAACCTCTACAGCTACCCTGCCCTCTAAACGCCCGATATAAGCTTGTACTCTCCCCTAATAAAGCTCTCTCTCTTGGTTTCTTCACCCTAAAAAGAAACGTGTCCCGCCTGTTCCTTTCTCGCCGCCCTCCATACTTTGCACGCCACCCCGCCGGGGACCTGGCCAAGTCCCCCGCCTCGCCCTCGCCTCCGGGAAAGAGCCCCCGCCGCCGGTACCCTCCAAGCAATCCTGAGAGCCTAGGATTTAGCAACCGGCCGCCACCCCCCCCCCCCCGACGAATCAACTGCGACCGCAAAATTTGTTAGAAATAATCATGCCCCACCTAAGACCTGCTTTATCAGAAGCTCTGGGGGTGAGAGGCCATCAGTCTGTGTTTTAACAACCCTCCAGGTGATTCTGATGCTCTCTACTGTTTGAGATAGCGTGGTGGGTGGTGGTGGTTCATGGATGCTGGTGAGAGAGTTTGGAAGCTCTAGTCACTTCCAGAAACAAAGGACATGTGTTATGGGCTCATGTCTTCCTGTGCTGCCCCTCTCCAAATGTTCATCTCCAACCCTTCCTTCCCGAGCCACCATGACAGATGCAGGCTCAGAAATGATTAAGGCACAGTCCTTACCACAAGGACTTCAAACCCTGTGGAATGAGATGAATAAGCATGGTGTTTTTCCTTGATATGTTGGAGAAGCATTTGCCGAGGGCCAACTATGTGCCAGAGATGTGCTCTTCAATCTCATTATTTCACTCAATCTTTACAAATCTAAGCATCAAGGATGACCTCATTTTATAGGTGAGGAGCTTGAGCTCAAGGCGGAAAGGAACGAGCCCCAAACCACATAGCCAGCAGGTAGGCAGGGTTCAAATGCATGACCAGCTGACCTCGAAGCTTTGGGTCTTTTCTTTACATCATGCTCATACATAAGTGAAAACTACCGCAATTGGGGGAGATGCCGTAAAAATAAGGAGAATTTTGGAAGTCCTTGAGTTGAATGAATGAGCTAGGGTACAGCCAGCATCGATTCTTTATCAGAGACAGATTAACATATTTGACAAGCATTTGGACACGTCTTGAAGCAGAAAAGGCAGGTCTCCTGACATCAGTCTCACTTAGTAGGAAGTGAACTTTCCTGTAGGAGCAGGGTAGAGTTGGGTGGAGACTTCCAGAAAGGCTGAGGATGGAAGGACTCATGTATCACCACCCAGCTTTTTGATATGGCAGCAAAGTCCAGGACTCTGAATTTAGGGGATTTTGCAGCCACCGCCTCACTCAGGCAGAAAGAAGGCATGTAATAAGACATGACACAAGAACATACAGCTCTGCAGCTAGACATAAATTGGGGCTAACAGGACTCAGTGATTCATGGAATCAAATGCAATGCTGTGTTACAAGGCACAGTGGAGCAATGAGGTTTAAGCCACATAATTCAACATGACAGCTGAATTGTCGAGAGGAGAGCACATCTGTATCCACATCAGCTGTGTTAATTCAGGTCTTGGCTGTATGAAAGGACATGATCAAGAAAGGAATACCGGCCAGAGCTGGCAGAAAGCTGGCTGGGAAAAGAGATTACAAACACGGAGGACAAAATGTGCTGCAGGGCTGATGATAAATCTTAAGAGTTAGCCTTTTTTTGTGCCACTCATGTCACTACGAACAATCAATTTGTTATCTCATTAGATTCTCCATGCAACCTAGAAAGTTAGGATTACTCCTCGTTTCATCAATGATCTGGAGGTTAGGAATTTTGCTCAATGGCACACAGCTAGGAGGTGGCAGAGCTGGGATTCAAATGGAGGAAGTTTGATTCCAAGTCCATAGATGCAAACACTGCACACAATGCCCCCACCCCCGTGCTAAAAGTTACCTCGAGTGTCTAGCATGAACGCTTTGAACATAGTGGGCAATAGATATGTTTGCAATAAATTAATGACTGTGATTTACGAGATGATTCTATGGTCAGATGATTTGCATTAGGAGTCCTTGCTGGGCAGTCTCCACAAACGTGTTTTGTAAAAAGTTGCCAACATTTAAATATTGGAATGTTATCCATAAAAATTCAGATTTTCTGTGTCTTTGGAAAGATTATAAAATCAAGCAATGCCTAGCCCACTTGACAACCACCTGCTGGAGCTGAAATGTCCATGCTCTCCTATTTGCTGCACTCCCCACCTCTCCCTATTGCCTTTCTGTGGCTGAATCCAAGTGCTTAACTTTTATAATATCACTTGGGTTATTTTCCTTTCAGGATAGTTAAGGAAAAGTGAAATGTTTCTCATGCCCATCTATATCAAATGCAGGAAAACATAACATATTCCAAGAAAATTGAGAATTGTGGAATTGAAAGATATTCTACATGTTTAATACACAACTAGAGTGTGTCTATGTCAAAAGTATACATTTTAAGATACTCAGGCTGCTTTACTGATTTAAACTCCAGCTTGATCTCTGTATGCATTTAATCCTGCAGCCTGTGGTCTACACAGTCAACTTCAATAGCCCAATAAGATTTTATCAATATGAGGTTTAGTCCATTTGTGAACAACCAGGGAAGTCTATAACCAGCAAGAACCAGTAATTTGTTGTTGCGTATGTGAATTTAGGAGTTTTACAAGTATTTCAAGACTTAAATCTTGGATTGTCAATGATCTACAGCATTTTCTTTTTAGATCATATGCCTGTTGTTAGTAATTATAAAAAGAGCAACAAATATTGCCCTATTTTGAGCTATCTATCATGAGCCAGCACTTAGTGATTTCCTTACAAATGCTCTATCATTTATTTTAATTATCACAATTACCTGGTAATGTAGGTATTATTTATTGCCAAAATTTTCAATAAGGTAGTCCATGATATAAACTGAGGCTAATTCCAAGACCCAATTTCTTTTCACTATGTTATACTGCTTTGACTTTGTCTGATTGCAATACGGCCAACACTGCTTTCTTTTTCCTTTTTAAACTTCTTCCTGAAGTTCACTTGCTGATGTTTTTATTTGTAACTTTTGTTTGTCATTTAAGACATTTATAAGCAATGTAACTTGGATTTTTAAGACAATAATGAGAGGTTTCGCCTTATAATAAAGAAATATGTCCAATTTATACTTATTGTCATAACTGAAATACTGGCAATTTATGTGCATTTATTATTCCTTTTATTTCTTTTGTACCTCCCCATAATGACACATGTCCAACTCTGTACACAGTTGGCTATAAATGAACATTTGTGGACACAGAGAGGTCTCAGATGCAGCATCAATTGGGAGAGGATTTTTGACTTAAACAAAGCTGGGTCATTTATTCCTTAGCTCCTGAGAGCTCTGAAGACAAGACAGCCTAAGGTTTCTATCTTTTACGTCTTTTTCTCTCCTCTAAAGTTGAAGAAATTTCTTCACCAGAAACCTTAATGAATACAGTAGAAAATTCAAGGAACATTACAATGTCGTGCAAGCAGTTACCTTCACGCATTTATAGCCAAATCTCATTAAGTTCCACTAAGACTGGAATCTGTGACATATTGGATAGGGGCTGAAGAAAGATTACCAAATTAACAGTGCAAATGAGATTGCAGTTGTACGCTGTTCCCACTCAAAGCAGGTTTCAAGCACTTCAGAAGCATCTATGATCAGATAAGTTAGTGGAGACTAGATATGTGACAGATTATGAACAGATGCTAAGGCTCTCAGAAGACATCCTCATAAACCAGAGCAAGTTATTACACCTCTCTGTGCCTCAGTTTCCCCATCTCTGAAATAGGAATAAGGAGACCTAACTCACAGCATTACTGTTAGAATTAAATAAGAAAATATAGACACAAAGAGGTGGAATATTTTGGTGGCTAATTGCATAGATCTGTAATGCTTAATTGGTGTAGAGTTTCTGTTAGGCGTGATGGAAAAGTTTTCACAACAGATGGGGGAGACGGAGGCACAAATTAACACCACTGGACTGTATATTTGAAAAGGGATAAAATGGGAAATTTTAGGTTGTATATATTTACCACACACACACACAAAACAAGGAACTGTACAACACATAGCATAGTTATAATAATATTGTTTCATGAATTGTAACCAAGGTACCACACTAATGCAAATAGGAAAAACTGTAGGGGAGAGGGGTACATGGGAACTCTGTACTTTCTGTACAACATTTCTATAAACCTATAAATGCTCTAACGGAAAAAGAGCACAGATTTAGCAATGGAATAGAATTAGGTTAGAATCTTTGCTTAGCTAATAACAGCATGATAATGAGCAAATTACATCACCTCTCACCCTTGTAGGTGGCCTCCTCTGATAAATGGTCAGAATAATGTCACTGGGCCATTGAAAGGATTAGTACATGTGCAGAGCCTCAGGCACTGTCGGACACAGAATAAGTGCTCATTAAAAGATAAACATTATCACAATATTATCACAGGGCTATTACTACCTTAGTGTGAGATGCTATGTTATTTTAATGTTCAAGTTAATATATTCAGGAATTAATGCACATTGTAAGTTGTATCTGTTGTATCTATTATTTATTCTAGGGGAGGAGAGAGAACTGGGAGCAGAAACAGTGGTTGAGGAAGTCATTGTTGTCTACCTGCAAGGCTTGGCTTACTGTCTTCCAGACGAGAACATGCTTTCCCATTCATTCATTTCAGGAGGTTCCCAAGAGCTTTCACTAAGAAAACTGGCTCATCCGTTGAGTGTCAGCATCTACCCGAAAGCAACAACTTCCCCATTCTAAAATACATTATATACTTCATGTTCCTCATTGATTCCGAACTTCCTCCAATATGCACAGCCCCTTCCTCTTCTTTCCTCAGAGAATAACAGATTTTCCTGGGTTTACTGTCGAGGTTTCCTCTTCTGTCCTTTTTCTTCCCTGACTCCCAGCAACCTTTTCCAATGGAGGCGAGAGTGCCAAGGTTGGAGGGAGAAGAGGGGGAGGATTTGGGCAAAGGAGAAAGCAGAGCCTGTCTCTAGATATATAGTCTCCATCTCTCTGCCATTACTCTTTCTCTCATTCTCTAATTATCATCCCATGACTTAGATTTTCTCTCTGCACTGCCTCCCTCCTTCCCTTCTTCCAACTCCTCTCTCCCTTACATAGGTTATAAGAACAGCCTGTGATCTTGTCTGAAATGCTCTGTGAAAAATACTCTTTAATTAAATCACAAATAGTGGCTCTGAGCAGTGGAAGAAGAGAGAACATCGACAGAAACTTGATTCACAACAGCCTCAAATTACCCAGGGAGAAAAAAGGGAGGAGGGATGTGTGTTGGGTGCAGGCATTTGGAAGACATGATTCTTCGTAGGCTATCCCACAGGGCAAGTTCTAGAGCATCCTGGGAACAAGGCCAATTGAACACAAACATGTGTATTCCCCTGGACAGGCTCTCTGCAGAGCTCCTGTGTCTTGTGGCCGAAACCCCCTCTTATCCATCTCTGTTGCAGACACTATTGGTTGTTTCCTCATCCACCTCCCTCCAACCAATGTCCCCCCTGCCAGCAGACCCTCCGCCATATTTTTCTGGGTGTTCACCTTTCTCCAAAAGATCATGTTCTTGGGAAAGGCACATGGGATGGTCAAGCTCATGTGTTAGCTTAGCCAGGTGATGCTGTCCAGTTGTTTGGCCAAGCAAGCAACAGCCTGATTGTTACTATGAGGATATTTCATGGCTTTATATCACCAGTTAAGTGGATTGCATTTTTGGCTGATTATTTCTACAATCAACCAAGGAGATTGCCTTCAACAAAGAGAGAAGTCTCATCCAATCGGTTGACGGCCTTAAAAGGAGAACTGATGATTTCAGCAGTCGGAAGAGAGAATTTCCATCTGTACTTCAGCCAGCCAGCTTCTCCTGGGGAAATCACTGAAAACCTTCATTGGAGTTGCCAGCTTGCAGCCTGCCCTGTAGAATTTGGATGTGCCCCTCCCCACAGTTGTGTGAGTCAATTCTTGTGCCAAATCTCATAATATTTACATTATCCTGTTGGTTCTGTTTCCCTGGAGAAGCCTGACTAATATAGCATATGTTTTAATTTCAGTACAATTTACCTATAAACCACACAAATCTTAAGTGCATGGCTTGATTAATTTTTACATATGCAACCCCCCATGAACCATTACCTAGATCAAAATATTGAGTATTTCTATCATACTAGAAATTTTATTCATGCTCCTTTTCATACAGTAACCACTATTTTCACTATAGATCAGTTTTGCCTGTGCTTGAACTTCATGTAAGTGGGATCATACTGCATGCATGTTTTGTGTTCTGCATTTCTTTGCTTAACATAACATTTTTTAGATTCATCCATATTTTTGCAGGTAGCAGTAATTTGTTCTTTTCATGAAGGAATGTAATACAGTTTGCTCATCCATTCTTCTGATGAGGGAAATCACATTTTAAATGATGAACTACTGATATTTGGAAGCTTTCTTGTGGAAGGAGAAACAAAGCTAGTCCTTACCAAAGCAAAATTGTTGTCACTTCACTGTGGAGACATCAAAACGTGCTGGGTCCATGTTGCCTTATCTCACTACATTGTAATTAAGAAGGGAGATGACCTCCCTGAGACTCTTCCTGCAGAAGCAGGCTGGTAGAAGAGTACGCAGGGAATCTCACACTCATCTCAACTCTCAGGGTCCGGGGAGCCCAGGCACATGCTGTCAACAAAGAAGCTCTCAAATGCACCAAGACGTGCTGGGAAAGCATGGACCCAGACTCACAATTCATGATAGTTGCTCTTAGTTGCTCTAGAATGTTCGATGGCTGCTTAAATGTTCCGGCTCTCAGGTTCCACTTTGTCAAGTGGGTTTTATGATATCGACTTCATGATATTAGTGTGAGATTTCAATGCAGCAATGCACAGTATGTACCTGATATAACCCCGACACACGGTAGGAAAATCCATATTCAGAAAGGAACCTCTTCCGGGACTGAGGCTTCCAGAAGCTTCTTAGAGAAGTGTCTTCTGCCAGGTACCCTCTGCTGTCATCTTCCTCTAGGTACCCTATATGGTCTTTTGCCAGGTACCCTCTGCTGTCTTCCATCAGGTAACCTGTGCTGTCTTCTGCCAGGTACCCTCTGCTCTCATTCTGCCCACTCTGAGCATCTCACCTGGAATCCTCTTACCCTCCTGCATCATTTCCCTGTCATAATAGGATTATCCCACTGGTTTACAAACATGTCTTAATAGTGCCTGTAGGTAATCCTGCATTGGCCTTCATCCTGTCCAGATACTGCCCAATTTCTTTTCTGTCCTTCAGAGCAAAGTGCCTTGAAAGAGTCGACATTACTCACTGTCTTCACTTCCTCACCTCCCAGACTTTCCTCAACTCACTTTATCTGCCTTTCATCTACAACACTCCACTATAAGGACTTATCGAAAGTTGACTGGGACCTACATTTTGTCACAGCCAGTGGGAAATGCATTCATTCATTCACTCATTCATTCATTCACAACTGCTCATTAAACACTTTGTGTCAATGCTTCTTCTAAAGTCTGGGACACATCTCTGAACAAAATAGACAAACATTCCTACCCTCACGGAGAGTAATAAGGTAGAAAGTCACCATTTGTTTCATTCTTTCTGCAGGACCCCACCCTCCTTCCTGAAACACTTTCTAGGTCTGTGACCTTAAGTAAGACAAACTTTCAGTGCTTTAATCCCCCCTCTGCTTCTGTAAAATTCAGATGCTCGCATTGGTTATTGGGAAGATCCAGGGAAGTATTGCGTTCCTGGTACACACACATGCATAGAAATTTTGGCTCCAGTTCCAGATGTTTTTTCTTACCTCACAAATTCTATAATAACAAAGTATGTAACTTTATATTAGTTATGCTTGTAATTATAAACTAGACTTCAGAATAATATATGCAGAGGCATTAAATTGCCTGCAGCTCGACATGAATTTTTTAACTTCCAATTTTATGGTCTAAGCCAGTTGTCTGATTTACAGACTCAAAATCATCACTTTTTGCCTGTCAGCACCTGCCAAACACAGGCACGGCCTCGGCTTGTTTAGCCAAGACCTTAGAAAGTTTAACATCTTGGCCTGAGGCCGTGTTCTTCAGGAACCACATCCTTGGCTTCTCGTCTCTCTTTTCTCTCTCTCTCAAAGCTATTGATTTTAATATAATTTCAAACTCACAGAAAAGCTGCAAGAAGAGTGCAAGGAAATTCCGTTAACCCTTCACCCAGATTCACCAGTTGTGAACACTTTGCCCCATTTGACTCGTCATTCTATCCATGTATTTTGTTCCAAAATATTTGAGAAGTTGGAGATATCATCCCCCTTTGTCATTCAGTATTTTAGTGTACATTTCCTAAGATAAAGAATATTATCTTTCATAAATACAGTATAATTATCTAAGTCAAAAAATTAGTGATACCGATGCTATCACGAAATACACGGTCTGTATTCAAATGTTGTCAATTTTCCCGATAGTATCTTTTATAGTCTCCCATCCCCAAACCTGGTCATCATCCAATGGAGAATCACACATTGCCTTTAGTTGTCGTGTCTCTTTAGGCTTCTTTAATCTAGAATGTTCTTCAGCCTTTCCTTGTCTTTCTTGACTTTATTTTTTGAGTACTGTTATTTTATAGAATGTTCCTCAAAATCGCTTGCTTAATATGGTATCTGCCAAGTTTCTCCACCATAAAGTCACTATATTCCCTTTATAATCAATAACTAATTTGGAGGGTGAGATACTTTGTAACTCCGTACATATCCTGTTCCTCAAACCATCACAACACAGTTAAGCATCAGTTGATGATTTCCCAACTCCATCAATTCTTCTAGATTTATTAGTTGACATTCTACCATAAGGAAGAGCATTTCCTTCTCCATTTGCTTATTAATTAACTATCATTTGTACCGTTATGGGCGCCTAGATTCTTATTTTATTCAATGAGTTATAATCATTATCACTATTTCCATGCTCAAGCTGGAACGAGGCTGGGCCAGTGGGAGCTCCTTCAAGCTGGTCTGTTTTTTAGCCACATCATTCTTTGAGCGTTTCTTTATCTTCTGGCACCAGAAGGAGTTCCAGGCACAACTGTCCCTTCCCCAGCCCTGGATTTGGTCTTTTCTCCAAGGAATTCAGGTTCATTTCAGAAGAGACTCATTCTTAGAAACCAAGCTCTTGGCCTAGATAAGTTCTTTGCTGCTTTAGACCATCTCAGCAGAGAGAGCCAGGATATACAGGCATGTCTCACACACACACACACACACACACACACACACACACACACCCCTATATTAAAAATCATGAGCTTGTACCAATGCTCCTAATTCCAATCCATCAACACAGGGAACATTCTAGTTTTCCCCCTTTCCATAATTGTAACTGCCTTTTCTAACAGTGAGAAACCTGGCTCTCATTATCTTCAAAATATTTACTCTTTTATTCAAGCCCAGGAAACACAGGAAGCAGATTCAGATTTGCTAACCCTATTGCACTCTGAAAAGCACATCAATTAACTGGAGTGCAAAATTCGTTTATAATTCTTTTTTAGGTAAAATTTACATACAAGGAAATGCATACATCTTGAGTATGCAATTCATGAATTTTTACAAACACACACACCCATATCATCCGCAGTCCATCAAAGTACAGAGCTTTTCCATCACACCAGAAGTCTCCCTTGTGCCCCAGTTCCCTGTCAATTCCCCCCAAGAGACAACCTTTTTTTTTTTTTGCTGTGTTTCACCATAGATAAATCTTACTTATTATAAAACTTTTCATAAATGGGATCACAGTATGTTCTCATTTGTGCCTGTCTTCTTTCTCACAACAATCTATCTAAGTGATTCATCTGTGTAAATGGTGATTCCTGGTTATTGCTGAATTGTTATTCCATTGTATGAATAAACTATAATTGTTTATAGATTTTTCCTCTTGATGGTCATTTCTGTTGTTTCCAAATTTTTCCTGTTATGAAGAAGCTGCTGTAAACAGCTCTGCATGAGTCTTTTTGTGGATATATGTTTTCATTGTGGTCCAGTATATAACAGGAGTGGAACTGCTGGGTTATCATGTAGGTGTATGTTTATCTTTATAACAAGGTGAAATTCTTTTTCCAAATAGGTGTATCTTTTACACACCCACCAACAATGTAGGAGAGTTCTGTTTGTTCTGCAATCTTGCCAACATTTGGTGTTCTCAGTCTTTTTTTAGTTTTAACCATTTGGGTCAGGGTGTAGTGATACATCATTACAGCTTTAATTTTGCATTTTGCTGATGATTAACGACACTGTGCACTTTTTCATGTGCTTAGTGATATTTACATATCTTTGTGAGATGGTATTCAAGGCTTTGCCCATTTTTAATTGGGTGGTTTGTCCTTTTTACTTTTGAGTTGCAGGAATTCTTTATGTATCCTGATATGTCATTTGTCAGATATATGTTTTACAAGTATTTTCTCACAGTCTGGGGTGAACTTGTGTGACTTTTCTTAATGTTGACTTTTGATAACCTGCATTTTTTATTTTGATTTATCATGTATTTTCTTTTTCCTTCTTTTTGGTTTACTAAGAAATCTTTAACCTCTTCCTGGTTGTGCAGATATTCACCTATATTTTCTCCTAAAATCTTATACTTTTAACTTGTATGCATAAGCCCAAGATACATTTCCAATTAATTTTTCTGTTTGATATAAGGGAAAGATCAAAGTTCATTTTCTTATTTCTCCAATGGACTGCTTTGGTATACTTGTCTAAAATCATTTGACCATATACATTTGACTCTATTCTGTTCCATCAATTTAGTTTAATTGCCTTTTATTGTGTCCGTACCACCCTGTCTTAGTAAAGTGGCTTTATAATAAGTCCTGAAGTCAGATGGCCTAAGTTCTCCAACTTCAACCACTTCATCAAAATCGCTTGGATATTCTATATCCTTTGCACTTCCATTTAAATTTAAAAGCGGCTTGTCAATTTCTATTTTTTTAAAAGGTTGCTGGGATTGAGTGGAAGTGAATTGAACCTATAGATCAAATTAGGGTTTATTGACATTCTAACATTAAAGCCCTCTAATCTATGAACAAGATATATTTCTCCATTTATTTAGGTAGTTTTTCAGTTTAATCAGCAATGTTTTATACTTTTAAGTGAAGGTCTTGCACATTTTCATTAAATTTTATTTTATATTTTTTACATTTTTACCTTACATTTATTTTACATTTTTGGTGCAACAGTAAGTGGAATATTTTTATTTCAGTCTCTACTTGCTGCTAGTGTGTAAAATTATAATTGATCTTTGTATATTGACTTTGTCTCCAGTGACCATGATAAACTGATTAGTTCTACTGGTTGTTTTATTTGATGCCTTAGGATTTTTTCATAAATAATCATGCCATCTGAAAATAGAAACAATTTTACTACCTCCTCACTGACCCTTGTATACTTCATTTATTTTATTTGGTTTTACTTTTGTTTCTTATTTATTTTTATTTTTTATGAGTAGGAATTCCAGCACAAGGTTGACCAGAAGTGGTGACTCTGGCCCTGTTATTCGCCGTTGCTATTTCAAGCTTTTTCTGCTCTCTTTTGTGCGATGATGACGTCATCATCACCAGCAGCAGTGTCCTACCTCCCAGCACACATGACCTCACTTCCCAAAGAGAAATGAGAGTCAGGTGAGAAATATCCTGAAGTTTCCTGCTCCCACCCCCACCCCAACCACAAACTGACTGGCATCCACATCATGGTGGCTTTGTAACTCGGTTAAGCCAAACTCTATTTCCTAGACTTCTCTTTCCTGTCTGATCCCAGTTAGGGTGATTCAAGAGAGATTCATGGGAGATTTGGAAGGCAGAGGGCAAGCCTCAGCCTTTTTGTAGCTCCCACATGCTGTTGCTGAGTGCTGACCCACCCTGATGTGAAGCAGCTGCTAAACCTGCAACTGCTCCTTCCTCTGGAACCTCTTTCAGCTCCTCCAACCCTGGGTCAGGTGTGTGTGTTCAGCTCTGTGACTGGAAGTCCTTGGCTCCTGCATAATGGCCATCGCATCCAGGTCAGAGACAGTGCCAACTGGCACCGGTCTCTGTCCTTGTAGGGGCTCCACTCATGCCTTTGGGTTCCTGTCTGTTCTTGTTCTCCTCCACTTCACATCCACCTTCCCTTCCCTACATCCTGCCCTATGGCCATGATGCTCCAGCATCATACACCCACGTAATGATTGAACCCTGACTGGTACACACTACCCCACTTCCTCCTTCTGTCTTATGAATCTCCCATCCCAATGCTCTGAACGTCCTCATCTCCCACCTGCATCCATTACCACCTCTTTCTTCTTTCCCTTTAGCCTCTCCCTCTCATTTAACATCATTTTAAAAGCATGTCCAAGGCTCAACCTTAAATAACAATAACAAAATACACAAAACAAGCAAGAAAACAAACAAAACCCCTCAGATCTCCTGGATGCCACATTCCTCTGCTCCTTTATAGTCCAACAGTGCTCTAGAGCAACCTACCATCAGGTCTCTGGGGCTGTAGAGGGGCTACAGGCTCCACAGGGGCTGAAAGAGAGTTAGAAATTCTTCTGCTTGCTGCTCCTCACATCTTCTCACTCATCACCTACACATCTGCTCGTGGAGATCTGGCTTCTCCACGACTTCCCTGAAACACTGCTCTTTTATATGGTCCGTGGATCCTTCCCCCCAGGAAACTGCTTCTGCTGCAACCTTGAAAAGAGAAAAGCAAAGCTGATTCTAAATAACCTGGGACACTCTTGTGCTTGTGAAGTCAAGCGGCTCCATAGGAGAAAGTAATGCAACATCTTAGGGCTGGTCTCAGAGGAGATATTTAGACGAAAGTTTGCATTTATCATGGAAATTCAGGTTGTATCGAGATGGAAAACTTTGATGCCTGTATTTCATTACAGTCCTCAAATGTTTAGATTGATGCTACTGAATGTGTAGTTCACAGCTCAGTATCAGTCTGTGAAATGTTTGGTATTGGACCACAATGAAGTAAGGGCAGAAATTGAGAAGAAGCATTTAAAAACTCAGAGCAATTTGCAGAGTAATTTGGTGTCTGATGAACCTAATAATAAAAGAGACTATGTGGGTTGTTAAATTTCATTTTTCTAGCAATTCATTGTTATTGTATTTTTCAAAAAATATTGGTCCGCAAAGTATTAGGGGAAAATGGCTCTTCCCCAAAGACAGTTTGAGAAGCACCAGTTTAGAACATCCTTGCTTGACACTCACCATCTCCATGGGTGATGCAGTCTTCCTTCTTTCCCAATACAGAGTCTGCATCTCTGACTTTGAAGGTCCCAGGTTTTCTAACGCTTCCAGATCTGACGGGACTCTAGATTCCCATAGGGAAAAAAGAGGTAAGAGACAAGAAGTAACCATACAGAGATATCCTAAAGCAATTAGCTCCATGAATAAAAGGAACTTTTTAAGGGATATATCCAGATATTGGAATGTTCAAATGCTTCTGCCTTAAGGCAATTCCCTAGGGAAGGCAGGGGCTGAGAGAGACTGTTAAGTCTTTTTACTTGCTATCTATAACCTTAAGACCTCCTACCATCACCCACTGATGCTTCCTTGTTATAAAATATACCTGTTACTTTTAAATTCCTACTGTACTTGAATTCTCAGGGCAATTTTATTCTGTTGTCCACTCCTTCTTTAACATCTTCTGACCCCAGAGCTTGCAGAGAAGGCATCTTCTCTCTGTATCTCCAATTCATGCTCCCTGTCCTTCGATGATGATTTTCCCCAGGTTCAGCTCTAAGCGTCTCTCTCTACTTATTCTGAGCCCATTCTTCAGGAGCTTTCACTCAATCCCATGGCTTCACTTCCATTTCCATCTGTATCCTCAGCTCAGTCCATTCTTGAGAGTTCTAGATCTTTGTTTTAGCTGCCTCTCGGGCCCCTGACTAGGTTAGTTTAGCAAGCACGGATTCAACATGTCCAAAATCTAACCCGACGTTCCTCTCACTTCCTGCAATCTGCTCATGCCCCATTACTCACTATCTCCATTACCTTGGGAAAGTTACTGAAGTTCACCTCATCTGGCAGGGACATGGACAGAAAAAGGCAGCCATTGCAAAGGGGGCTTGAAAAGCATTTCATGATGGGACTCTGTGCAAAGTGGTGGGCAGGGTGAGGGTGACACCCTGGGTTAGCAACTGCAGAGAGTTATCATCACCCCCTCCACCCCACCCTTGGGCAAAGAAAGAGGGAGAAGTTACCAGAACCCAGAAAGAGCTGTAGGAAAGGAAATGTGGTCTTCCGTAGAGGAATCCCATCACTGCCAACCCTCAGCCCATGAAGGATGGAGGCAGGAGGAGCCCAGCCACTCTTTGTTCCCATGCCCCAGTCTCCTGCTGGCACCTCTCCTTGGCTGACCCCAACCGGAAGCCAGGAGGCTGGGATACCTGGTTGAGGTGATACATAGTATCCAGCCTCCAAACCACAGGGCCTAGTGGAGGGGGGCATAGAACGACCCTGGAGGGGCAGAGAACACCTCCTGTGCCTCAGTTTCTCATACTTAAAAACAGGGATGATAGTGGCACCAACTGGACAGGTTTTTTGTGAGAGCTAAATGCTTTATCATCTATAAAGCACACAGACTTGTATTTGGCATCTAATAAGAGCTCAATAAATGCAAGCCATCATCTTTCCTTCCTTCCTTCTTGTCTACCTGATTGAACTAATCAAGAAACTGTTTCAATAAAAAGTTCCAGTTCCGAGAAGGCAACTATCCAAAACATGTCTAAGTAAGTTCTACTTGATCCAATTTGTACAATAGTATGATTTGCTTATTGACATCTGCTCTTTCTGGAAACTGACAGGTAATTTTCTTACCAGTTAACCACTGATTTCTAATATACAACAAGTATATAAAAACATCCATCATACACTGTAAGACTGATTTTGAGCAGACCGTGAGACTCAGTGACATTTTCAGATTATTTCTGGAACACATAGATGGGTTCAGATTCACTTGCCTTGAATTTTATGAAAAGCTGGTCTTTTATCATCATTTCCTGTCAAGTTGGCCTTGTGCTGGTTGCTTTAAAATCTTAGAAAATAGGTAATTATATATAATGAATATGTTGTATTTAAAATATAATTAGAAAAATAACAAATGTGCATTACAGTAAATGTAGAACATTCACAATTGTATAGAATGCATAAAACTATCTGTAATTCCACTAGTTTCAAAAACGCTATGTATAATGTACTATATATGTCATCTATTATGCATTACACATTTAATGTTATACATCATATATTGCATAGTATATCTTTTTTGCATAATATATCTTATATAATGTATTATAACATATAGATTTTTGAGTCAGACAGGCTGGATTAAAATACAGGTCTGCCATTTACTAATCCTGTGACCTCGAAAAATTTATGTATCTTCTTTAAAATTTATTTATCTCATTGTGAAATGGGAACTATGGTATTTAATTCACAGGGTTGTTGTGAGGATGAAATGTGAGATATGGGCTGTTTAATATTGGGCCTAGTAGATGGTTTGTGCTCCATAAATTAAAATTTTTATTATTATGGAAAATCATATCTCTCTTTATCAGTATTTAAGTTCAGTGGCCGGACCATCACTTTTGTCCCTGAAGAACTGTATCTGGAAGAGTGAAATCTGGGTAAATAGAAGCTCCACCATTTGAAAGGAGCCTTTGCCAGGGGAGGAAATGGGGGATTTGGACTGGAACATGGGGATGTCTTCTGAGAACTCCCTGTTAGAGCGTGGACCCTCTTGGTTGTCACTTAGACAAGCTTCTCTGCAGACAGGGATTTCCAGGAAGGCTGACATAGCATCCCCTTCCTTTCCAGCTCCCAGGAGATCAGCGATCAGCTGTCTTCCATTTTTCACTGTCAAACCGAGGACTTGGAGACATTGTAATGTCATCTGTGTAACACTTCTACATTTCTCCAGATGAAACATCTCTGGGCATTTCCCACATGCAAAAGAATAAGGTCAGAAAACAATCCTGAGAAAGCCGTAAATAGATAGTGTTGAGGATTATAAAGCTCTTTTCTGTCTCACATCCTTCTGGGGATGATCTTAGATGTAAATTAAATCAACAGATAACAAGCAAAATGAAATATTAAAAGATATGGGAAAATGGATTTTGTTATCATAGTCCCTGGACCAAACTGTATTAAAAAAAACCAGATAAGAAAGTGTTATTAAACCAGAGTCATGAGTGGAATGCAGGGAAACAATAAAAATAGTGAATAGTATAATAATAATAGTGAGTACAATAATAACAATGGCTACTTTTTTGAGTGTTTGCTATGAAACAAGCAAAATCCTAAGTGCATTCCATATATTGACACTTCAATTTTCAAAAAAACTCTATGAAATAAAATTTTAAAATAAATAAAATAAAAAATCTGTTATTTTCCAGATTTTTCAGCTGAGGAAACCAAAATAGAGAAGGCCTAAACTTGGTCAACTTCACACAACTCATGAGGGGCAGAGCTGGGATTTGAACCCAAACTGTTGACTTCAGAGTCTAGAGACAGCAACATTGTTCAAAGTCAACTGGGCACTGGCCTCAACTTCCCTCTCAGATGGTAATGTGGCCTTGTTGATGCTGACTTTAATCAAATGACAAGGAGATTCTGATATTTGTAAAAATCCCCCTAAACGGAAGCACATATGTTATTACTGGTATAAGTTATTCTGGGAAGTGGGGAACTTTATGTAAGCCCCAATAATCAGACAGATATTGGAATACAAATATCGATGGCAGCATTGTTCCCAACAGCCAAAAAGTGGAAGCAACCCAAGTGTCCATCAACAGATGAATGGATAAACAAAATATGGTAAACACATGCCATGGAATATTATTCAGCCATGAAAAGGAGCAAAGTTCTGATACATGCTATTACATGGATGAACCTTACTGAGGGTATAGGGAACATGGAATGAGCAGTGGAAGAAAGTAGTGATAAATATGAACTACGACCACATGACAAGTTACAGAAACGAGGACTATTATGGCATGAATATTTCCTCCTTGTTTTGTTACCAGTATATTTGTATTTGTCCGTAAAGCAAATATCTTTGTTTTCTTCTCTATCCCATCCCCTTATCATATGACATAAGCTGTGTTGTTCATTTTGCAGTATTTAAGTTAAAGGAAATCAAGTTTAGATGTCACCCAAGGACTTGCACCCTATTCTGGAGTGATTTAGTGCGTTTCCAGTTGTAAGCAGGACAGCTGAATATTGTTAGGCAAAATATATGTCTGTTATTGTGGCCTACTTAGAGATAAAGTATGGTTTAAGGTGATGTGTATAACTGCCAAGTTGACAAGGGGTGGACTGTGATGGTTAGGTTCACGTGTCAACTTGACCAAGTGATGATGTCCAGGTGTCTGGTCAAGCAAGCACTGTCTTAACCATTATTGTAAGGACATTTGTGCTGGTTAATAAAGAAGAAGCCTGGCTTATTAAATCACATCAATTGACTGCAGTTGTAACTGATTACATCAACAAAGGACATGTCTTCCGCAATGAGCGAATTCAATCAGCTGGATTTAATCCAATCAGTTGAAGACTTTTAAGGAAGAGAGAGAGAAACCTTCACTTCTTTGGCTAGCCAGCAAAGTGTTTCCTGAGGAGTTCATTGAACACTTTCATCGGAGTTACCACTTGCATGAGGCACTTTTATAAAATCTTATATTTACAGATATCTCTTGTTGATTCTGTTTCCCTAGAGAATCCTAACTAATATAAACCTTAAAGACATTGCATTAAGTGAAATAATCTAGACACAAAAAGACAAATATTGCAAAATTGTGCTTATATGAAATATCAGGAATAAGCAAATTCATAGGGACAGAAAATAGATTAGAGGTTACCAGTGGTTGGGGAGATGAGGAAGGGGAACTTGTTGCCTAATGGGTGTGGAGTTTTTTTTTGAGGTAATGTAAAAGTTTGGGTAATGTGTATTGGTGATGATAGCACAATTTTGTGACCTTAATTAATACCACTGAATTGTATGCTTGAGAGTTGTTAAAATGGGAAATTTTGAGCTATCTATGTATATGTGTCTACAATAGAAACTTTAAAAGAAAAAGACAATGGGGCAGAAATGACTGTGATATTTTTGTGTCTTAGTAAGGACCTACCCTCTCAGACAATTGTCATCAGTAGCCAAGTGTCACATTAGAGAACTAGGAACCAAGCACCAGTAAAAATCCCTGTTTGCCCATGCTATGACTACTCCTGCCCTACGTAGTCACACCTTACTCCTGAAAAGTTTCACAATCTTTGGCTAAGATGATGAGTAGCCTACAGTAGCGTGTGCATCTGTATGACATACAACCCACCTGAAACTCTGCAAATAACCACTCCAGTACCCTTTCACAACCTTCCCAAAGTCAGTGCCAGCACCACCTGGGAGCTTCTTAGAAATGCAAAGTCTCAGGCCCCACCCAGGCCTAACAAATCCGAATCTGTATTTTAACAAATCCCCAGGTGATTCCTGCACACATTGAAATTTAGGAAGCACTGCTTTAGTGTTACAAAGTGTGTTGTCATCCGTCACTGTTTTTCAATCCGTTATAAGGAGTAGGACCACCTTTTCAAATGCAGTTTAAGCTGAAAGACGGAAGTGATTCAGCTCTGCTAGCATCTGCACGGGGAGGCGGGTGTGGGGAAAACACGCCAAATGACCCGCTTTGCCTCTCTTTGATGACTTCAGCCCCTGAAGTGCTTGCCTGGTTCTACATAACTTGCAGGTATTATTCAATTGATGAAATGCTCCTGTGAAGTAAACAAGGTCACGGTGCTAGTAAATAATAGACTCAGAACTCAAACCCACTTCATATGACTCAAATTAGTTATACTTTTGGAATTTTATTTTTCTCTCTGTAATCCTACAAAGTCCTTCGACTAAAGGACGCGACATAGAAAGATCACCTTCCCAGCTCTTGAATCATCAGTGGGAATTTGGGCTTTCCTTGGGAGGAGGATTAGCTCCCAGATAGCAGTTTCATCAATGGCCTTACAGTAGTGTCCTCGTCTTTGGAAAGTGGACGCACGTGGGAAGCAAACCCCTAGCTTTGGTTTTGTAAGAGACAACCTCCTCCGGAACTAACTGCTGTGGGGAAGATTCCCACCCCGCAGAATGGGGTCAGGGGCAAGGTAGGTTCACAGATTCCCGGTCTGTTGGCCTCATGGAGTTTGCTTGGGTGGGAGGTCACTGCTGAACACAACCCAATTGCCCCAACTGGGTTGGATCTTTTTATAGTAAGCAAAACCCTTCCCCAAGCTGAATGCCCCTGGATACCCAAGCAAGTGTGTTTTAAGCCCAAGCCAGTTGTGACCCTAAAAGACATACAGGTCCCTCCCCAGTGCCTTATGGGAGCAGGGCTTCCAAACATGGTCTCTGGAGCCAGAAGATCTGGATCCCCACACTGCCTTTTATAAAAAAATTTATTGTGGTAAAATATATATATGACCCCCAAAATGGTCATTTTCACCACTTTGAGTGTATAATTCACAATGTTGTGCTACCATCATCACCATCCATTACCAAAACGTTTTCATCACCCCAAGCAGAAACTCCTACCCATTAAACATTGACACCCCTTCCCCCTCCCCCCAGCCCCTGGTAACCTCTAACCCTGTTCCAGATATTTCATATGGATGGAATCATATAATCTTTGTTCTTTTGTGTCTGGCCTATTTCACTCAGCATAATGTTTACATCCAATGGACTCTGATCCAGCCATAGAAAGGAATGAAGTTCTGATCCCTGCTACAGCAGGCACGAACCTGCAGACCTTATGCTAAGTGAAGGAAAGCCACCCTGTCTTTTATTAGCTCTGTGATCTTGGCCTTTTAGTTTCCCAATCCCCAGATATTAGTGATACTTCCTTTATAAGGTGGTTGTGAGGAATGAGTAACGTACTTAGAATGGAGTACTTGCATATTCAAAAAAAAAGTGACCTGTTCCTTGGTAAGTTTTCACCCTCACATTCCTTATGTTAGCAAGTCTCCATTTGTAGCAATTTATCAATGAAGAATGTAGACCTCTCCAGCCCCTGCCTTACTTTAGCACCTGCCTCAGATCTCACCAGCACGAGACCATTGTGCAACTTATAATTACAAACCCACAGAACTCACTATATTACCCAATTTCTCTAGCCCTGAAATTCCTCAGCTGGAGGGCTCGTTATGTTCCATGAAAGAACTTTCTCTCTTTCGGTGGATCTTGGACCCTATTCACCTATGAGCTGCTCCTCTGGTTTTGCCGCCTTCTTTCCAATTCACACCTGCACACACCTAATGCCGGCCACCTGTCTTGGTTCCCAGGTGGCTTCGCCTCTGCAAGGCTCATCTATTTCCCAACACTTGGCACCAGACAGTAGCTAAAATTATTTTGGAGCAGAAAGAAACTTGGACACCATTGAGGACAGCTGCCTCAATTTCAAGATAAGGAAACTAAGAGAGTGGGAAGAGAGGAAAGAGAATTGGCATTTATGGACATTTATTGGGCACCTTCTTGGTGCCAAGTGTTATAGCATTTTGCCTACGTTATTCCAATTAATCAGCAAAGTAATGTTACTACTTGATGTTCTTATTGTCCATTTTACCAATGATACATCTGAGGTTCAAGGAAGTTTGGATAATTTGTCCAACATTGCGGTCGCAGTTGATTTATCTGGGGGGGGGGGGGGGGGCCGGTTGCTGAACCCTCGGCTCTCGGCGTTGCTCGGAGGGTACCGGCGGCGGGGGCTCTTTCCCGGAGGCGAGGGCGAGGCGGGGGACTGGGCCCGGTCCCCGGCGGAGGCGTGCAAGGTGTGGAGGGCGGCGAGAAGGAACAGGCAGGACATGGTTCTTTGAGGGTGAAGAAGCCAAGAGAGTTTATTAGGGGTGAGCACAGGTTATATAGGCTGGCATAGAGGGCGGGGTTTGTTACAAGTCAATGCTGAGGGGATAAAGGCTAGGATTGGTTCTGAGAGGGTGCGGAGGTTAGGATTGGTTCTAAGAGAGCACGGAGGTAGTTTGAAAAGGGGCGGGAGTTGCTCTGGCAACGGTGTCTGGCAACAGTGTATGCGCACTGGTGGTGGCGGGAGTTGCTCTGGCAACGGGGGGTGTGCGGGCAAGATAAGGGGGTGGGGAAAAGGCGGTTCCCTCCCGCAAGCCTCCCCTAACGGTGGTATTTTGGGTGAGGAAATGGGGCCTGCCTCCGGCCTCACTTTCCCAGGCCTGGGGGGCTGTGGAGGGCGCTGTCGCCCGTGCCCACCACCCTCCCCAGGGGCGGATCCGGTCCCCTGGCCCAGGCCCGCCAAGTTGAAGCACGTAATCAGTGTCCCGCACAACATCTCAGAGCTGGAAAGTGGTAAACCCCAGATTTGAAGTAGAGCTTTCTCCTTCCAAAGCCCACGATGCTCATTTCACTAGCGCATGTAGCCGAGCCAAGGTCACGTAGCTCACCAAGAACATATGGGATTAGGATGCAACGTTCCCCTGCTCCCTTCCTCTACCTCGGTTTGGTAGGTAGCAAGGCCTTTTCAAAGATATGGTTTTATAATCTGCTCAAGTTATTAAAAGGCTTGAAATGCAGACTCCTTGATCCTAGAGCAGAATATTAAATGTTACTCGTGTGAGAGGCACCATCTGATAAATCAGCTACTTACAGTTTGTCAAATCCGGGCATAGTGATAAACTACTGCTTACCATAAGAGAATGTATTTATAAAACCATGAAAGCATATCAGAGTTATGCATTAAATCCCCTTTCTCTTATCTTTGTAGAAATGTGTTCCCATCTCAGCAAACAGAAGGGCATCACGGTGGAAGGCAGGAGTGATGCTTTTTCTCTGAAGTTTCCAATCTGCTCTGGAGGTCATTTCTGCAAGCCACTTACCCCCTTCCTGCCTTTTTGAGCCCTGAGGATGTCACTCCGGGGGGCAGGAAAGAGAGTTTGCTTTTTCATAGTGGTCATGCATGCTGACCTTCACTTAACACAGATTTCTAAGCAGCTTTTGTGTTCCAAACTGCTTGAGACTCGGGCAGGGATAGTCAATATCACAGCTGTCACCACTTATTGAACCATTATGCACCAGACACTGTGCAAGGAATTTTACATGAATTGTAAAATGCACATATTGAATCTGTCAGCAACCCTATGAGACACAGGCTTTTTTATTCCCATTTTACAGATGAAGAGACTAAGTCTTAAAGAGGTAAAATGGCTAGGTGAAGCTTGCAGCTAGAAAATGACAAAGCTGGAATTCAAACCCCCATCTGCTGACTCCCAAGCACTTACTTTCAATCCCAGCTCTGCTTTCACCAGCTGTGTGTGGTCTTGGGTAAGTGACCTCACTTCTCGGAGCCTCAGCCTCATTTGTAATATGAGGATATGGATAGGAGCTAACTCAAAGTGTTGCTGTAATGAGTACATGAGTTTAGTGCACGGCTGGGCACAGTGTTGGCTGCTTTTAAGTGTTCATTAAGTGCCAGCCGTTTTCTTGTAAACTATGGAGCATTTTACCAGTGTAAAGGGCCTACGGATGGAATGTTTTGATAAGGTTAACGGGATTTTTTTAAAAGATACTTCATCAGACGGTTTGGAATAATTGGCTCTGCAGCCCAGTTTGCACAGAGTGCTCCTGTGGGGCAAAGAGTTTTTCTAACACTTTTGGGAGAAATGATGACATCCATTTGTTTGAGTTCCCCCAGCATCAACTGCCAGAAGTGTGAGTCAAGAAATCCTCAACCATAACCACAGAGCCAAGTGTCTCTCTAACTCCTGGTTAGAAATCATGAAACTCCTAGAAAACAGGAAGGAGAATAAATTATTTTAAGCAAATATGTTTTAGGGTGATTCGTTACCCAGCCATAGGAATTAAAACATGGGCTATGGATGGACTCAGGGCATCAAAGGCATGTGCTAGAAACCAAGTCCCAGTAGACTGTAAGTTTCACGCTAGCAGGGGCTGTCTCCGTACCTGGTTTATTTCAAATGCTTAGTGCTATGCCTGAGACATGGTTGATTCTCAATAAATGTGGGATTTTCATCATTTTACTGAATGACTGAATCAAGCAATGTATGGCACTTGTGGTCAAGAGTGGTGTGTCAGTTTGGATGTATTATGTCCCCCATAAAAAGCCATATTCTTTGATGCAGTCTTGTGGGGGCAGACGTATTAGTGTTGATTAAGTTGGAGCCTTTGGATTAGGTTGTTTCCATGGAGATGTGACCCACCCAAGTGTAGGTGATAACTCTGATTAGATCATTTCCATGGAGGTGTGGCCCCACCCATTCAGCATGGGCCTTGATTAGTTTACTAGAGCCCTATATAAGAGTTCAGACAGAAGGATCTCAGAGCTTCAGCCAAGAGAGAGCAACTGAGAGTGACATTTTGAAGAGGAGCTGCAGCCACGAGAGACACTTTGAAGAAAGCACAGTTGCTGAGAGGAGCTGAAATGCAACCTAGGAGGAAGCAGGTGCCAGCCACGTGCCTTCCCAGCTAACAGAGGTTTTCCGGACACCATTGGCCATCCTCCAGTGAAGGTACCTATTGTTGACGCCTTACCTTGGACACTTTATGGCCTTAAGACTGTAACTCTGCAACCAAATAAACCCCCTTTATAAAAGCCAGTCCATTTCCGGTGTTTTGCATTCTGGCAGCATTAGCAAACTGGAACAAATGGAGAAGGGACTTGGTATGAGGTCAGAGAAAAATAGCAAAGACCTGGGAAAATATGATTCCCACTCTAATACCATGGGAAATGTCCTCTCACACGTTTATCCTTCTCACTCTCCAGCCCCTGTGCCAGGCCTTGCAATCAGATCACAAATATTGCCACTGATGGAAAACAGAGCAGTGAAATTGTAGGGATTGTATGAAATTATTTGAGTCTTGAAATATTGGTGTTTGCTGGCACTTTCCATTCATACCAGTAGGGTCCACGTGGTTCCGCACAAGTAAATTTTTGGATGCTTTTCCAAGTGGTGGGAAGTTTGAAAGTGTATAGGGTTCCATACCATAGCCAACTCATACGTGACTATTTAAATATAAACCAAGTTAAGTGAAAAATACAGTCCCTTGGTTATCCTAGCCACTGTACTTCACTTCCTCACATGGTCAGTGGCTATAGTATGGGAAAGGTAGATACAGAAACTCCCTTCATCACAGAAAGTTCTATTATCAGCGTAGGTCTAAGGCCTTTAGTCCTCAATATTGGGTCAGTCAATGCCATCACCACGACTGTCTTCTCCAAAGACTCTTCAATTACTGGACACTTATTTTCTACCAAACATTAGGGCAGACATATTCCATATATTACCTCCCTCAAGCCTCAATCCTTGGGAGGTGAACAGCGCTGCCCCCATTTTACAACTGATGAGCTGAAGGCTTTGTAAGGTCAGTGACTTGCCCGATGCTGTGATGCTTGGATGTGGTAGAGCTAGGATCCAAGTCCAAGGCTCTTGAGTTCGAAGACCAGGACTCTTTCTCCAATAATAATTTGCCTCTTACTGAGGCATTGCTACTTAAGTGTGAGATTTCCCATGGGAAAAAGTCTCAGAGCTCACAAACCCCCAGTGTGCTCGTACCCTGTTCTCCATCCCAGACCCTGACTGGATACAGGGGAAGAGACATGCCTTGCATTGTGACTCTTATGTGCATCCATGTTTACAGTCTGGCTTTTAGATGAATTTTTTCAATGCAAGAGATGGGTAAAACACTCTGTCTGTTCTCTAATTCACAATGCACACTACTCATAGAAATACACAATGCAAAATAAAACTGACAACTGTAAATCTGCACATGGTAAAATTTGTTATAGCTGAAATCCTGGCTAAAAGATCACATCTTTTTGATAACTGAAATCTGCAAAAAAGTGACCTGAGGAAAAAATTAGAGGTGGTAGAATGATTAACAGAAAGTCAAACTGACAGCCACTAAAATCTTACGTGGTAAAGTCTGTTGTTGACAAGAAATTGTTGGAAGAATCCAATATTCTTGACAAAGCTTAGCCATGCAATATTTTACCTAAGAAAATTTGATTTGGGAAAAAAATTAGTAATGATGACTTTCATATGTTTGACACTAATCAGTGCATTCCATGGATGAACCAATATGATAAATAAACACTCTGATTTATTTTATTTAATTCTCAAATAAGCCTGGAAGATTGATATTAAGGTTACCCTCCTTTTAGAGTTGACGAGACAGAGGCTTAGATAGGTTATGAAACTTGCCCTGGTCACAAAGCCAATAATGGCAGATAGTGGAATTAAACCCAGGAAACTTAATCACAGTGTTTGCGCTCCCCAATATTTATTTTATTTTATGATGTTTTTAATTTAGCTCCTTTTTCTTTTTGCTGTGAGATTATTTTCTGTTCTTTTGGTTTATATGAAACATTTTCTTTATATTTAATTGTTAAAATTAAAATCTATCTTTGAACTTTTTATTTTGAAATAATTTTAAACAGAGGAAAATTGCAGGAATAGTATAATAAAATTCCTTAACCATTTGCAAATAATTTATAGAAATGATGCCTCATTTTTTCCCAAACATTTTAGTGTGTATTTCCCAGAACAAACATACTCACTGAAATAACTGCAGTACCAAAATCAGGAAATTAACATTGATACATTAATGCCATTTGATCCACGGACCCCATTCAAGTTTTGTTTAAATGCCCTTTTGAGCAAAAGGTCAACTCCAGGATCACATTTGTTTTTAGTTATCATCTTCTTCAATCTGAAACAAACTTTCTTTGATTCCGTGGCTTTGATACTTTTGAAGATTATAAACCAGCTATTTTATAGAATAGCCTTCCATTTGGGTTTGCTAGATTCTGTTTGTTATGAGACTTGGGTTACAGGCTTTTGACAGGAATGCCACAGAAGTGATATCATGTCCTTCTCGGTGCACTATATCAGGAAGCACATGATGCTGGTTTTTCTCGATGCTAATGATGTGAATTTTGACCTCTTGACTAGAGTGGTATTTGTCAACTTGCTGTACTGTAAATTTACTCTTTTTCCTATTGTAATAAATAAGTATTTGTGGGGAGATAATTTGAGATTAGGCAAATATTCCATTCTTCATCAAGATTTCATCCATTACTTTGAGCATCCAATGATTTTTTTGCAGTGGATTAATTATTACTATGATGGTAGAAGTTTTTTAATGCCATCATTTCTTCCACATTTATTAATTGGAATTCTACTTTAAGGAAGAGCTTTCTCTTCTTCCTATTAATTTTTCATTTTTTTCATTTAATAATTTATATCAGTGTGGACCCGTTGACAGTGATTCCTATTCTATTCTATATTTCTTTTTTTGTCCCAGGTGTGACCTGTTGGAACCCCTTCAAGCTGCCTCCTGTATCCTTTTGGATTATCCACACCAATCTCTGGGCACTTCCTTACTTTCTAGTGCAATAAAATGTACCAGGCATATATTATTCTTTCCTGGCACCAGCCCTGGAATCAACCATTTTTCCAAAGAATCCTGGTTCCATTGAATAGAGAATGGTATTTAGAAATCAATATCTGGGTGCTAAGTGTGCTTGTTGCTATTGGAGTGTTGTTCTCAGGCAGAACTAGATTGTATATAGATAAAGATATAAATGGAGATATAGACGTAGATATATACACACAGATGCCCATGCACACATACATATATACATTTTCATCTATATTTTATTATTGATCTATATTGAAAATCATGAGTTCACAATAATACCTCCTATTTCAATCTATCATACGCAGGGTTCAGACAAGATTTTTGCCTTACCATATTTGTAAATTCCTTATCCTACAGTGAGAAAATGAGTTTGTATTATGCTCAATATATTTACTTGTTTAATCAAACTCCCTGTATGTAGCCAATCTCCTGCCGTCACTGTCTCCTACCACCACCCTATGTAGGTACCTTTCTCACCCTCTCCAAGCTCTGACCCCACACTAGACTTGTCTTTAAGGAGGCAAGGTGAGACAAGGCGAGGTGAGGTGATTGATTTGGGGAGAAAAAAAATCTGCAGTGTCAGAAATTGGATGATATAAATTAATTTAATGGAAATTTATTTATTTTCTATCAGAAAATACTAAATAAAATGTGTCATTTGGGGATAATTCTAAATAAAGGTCTATATTGAAAATACAGAATCAAAATGCTCCAGAAATCAAAAAGGTCAAATATGTACCAGATAAGAATGGTGGGGTGAAATATTCACCAGATTAAAAAGTGTGTGTGTGTGTTGGGAGGGGGGGGGGGTGTCACACAATGGGGTTAAATATTTTTAACCAGTATTTATATAAAAAGGATTTATCCTGGTGAAAATAAATCTAGCAAAATTAAAATTAAGAAGAGGAAAATGGAATTGCTATAAATTTATTATCTAGATAATTGGTCAAAAATTAAGTTCATGTAATCAAGCTAATAGCCTCAAGAATAGTCCTTGTTTCTTAAGGCTCTATTCTGAGAATTAAATGCTTAACCCTCAATTAATGGTGGTGATAGTGGGGGTAGTGATGATGGGGATGCTAATGAAGAAATTTTCCTAGGATGAGTCCCAGGTCCCTTGTTATACTCCTTGGAGGTGGTGAAAGAAGTAGAGGCTAGCAGGAAGCTGCAGAATACACTCCAGGAGAACTCAGATTTAAAGACCTCAGATCTTATGGTGAATCCAATGGAGGCACTGCTTTGCCAAAGGAGACCCACATGGGTGTGTGTATTCCAATAAATCAGCCACTGTGATTTGATGAAAGACCCTGAGCTGTAGAGCCAGAAGCAAATGAAGGCATCAACAGGATCTTTCAGTGTGAAGTTGAGAGGAGGAGCCCACACTGGCTGGGAGTGATTGAGCCGTGTCAGTTGGGGACTGATTAAAGGTTTCCGCTGATGAACGAGGAGAAGGTGGAAACCAATCTTGCTTTGTCCTGAGCGGCATCTCCCTCGTGGGTTTAACCACAGAGGCAATTTCTAGGAGAGGGAACTTCAAGTAGAGATTATTGTTGCATGGAGGAGTAGTTGATTTTTTCTTTCTTGTGGGACCCAAGGAGGAAAAAAAAACATAACCATGATTCAAGAATGCTAGATTGTCTGGAGTCAGAAAATAGAGGAGAGCTGAGACACAGAAAGTTGCCCAAACTTAGACCAAATATTGACCTTTAGAATATGCCTGGCACATAATAAGTGCTCAATATTTATTTGTTGGATGAAATAATGAATGAATATTTCTCAGATACCAAGATGGTTTTCTCCTTCCAACACCTCCCCCATCCATGATCTAATTAAGTTGCATCCAAGAGACAAGGAAAAACAAACAAACAAACAGCAATAAATAAGAAAATAAACAACATACAAAAGTGCAAAATAAGCTGGGGAAAATGGAAACAGCTTTCAGTGTGATTGTGATTCTTGCAGTCAACTGATATTTGTTGAGGGAATTTTTGAAACATGGTCTTCAGGGTTTGGGGAATGCAAAGATAAGCCACCCTGCCCTCCGAGGGCTCACAGACTAGAGAAAGGTGGATTATAAAGGCCTATTTATCCATTCACAGAACAAACTTTTAGGCACTTATTCTATTTCACGGTACATGCTTATGACTAAGACAAGATTTCATAGGGTTCACAGTCCAGTTGTGGAGACAGATAAATAAACAAAATGTATAAGTGTGCAAAGTGCTGAGGGCTGTGTTACAGGCAGCTATTGGAGTAGAATGGCACTGCACCAAGCCCAGGTGGCTGGGGGAAGTCGTTTGTAAATTAGGGGAGGATGGCTAGGCTAGTTTGGTGCAAGTTTTAAGGCAGGGAGCCGCCTATTTTTTCCCAAATAGTTAACCAATTGTTCAAGCCCTGTATACTGAATAACCCTTCCATTCCCCAACAATTTGAAATGACAATTTATCATGCATTTACTATCTTATTTCATATACATATGCATGTATATGTGTATGTATATGCATAATATATGTATGTTTGTATGTGTGCTATATATGTACGAATGCATGTATGTGTATTATACATTAACATCTGTTGCTAAGCTCTCCTCTGTTCCATTCATCTGTCCCAATTGCATCAATGCTACACTTTTTAATTTATAGCTACTCTAGCAATCACAGATATTAAACATATAATTTCACCTTGTTACCTTCTTAAATTTTTTTCTTGGCTCTTTTCATCCATTCATTTGTTCCAATTCATTCTAGAATTGCTTGGTCAAGTTTCCCCAAAATGTCCTATAGAATTTATATTGTAATTGCATTAAACTGGTAAATTAATTAAGAGAACCTATTTATAATATTGAGTCTTGCTTTTGAGAATATATGTTTCAACACTGAGCCAAGGCATTTTTTAACATCTCTCAGTAAAGTTTTATAATTTTCATCATCTAGTTAAGTTTATTCCTCGGGGTTAAAAACATTATTTTAGGGAATAGAAAGTTCTTTGAGTCTTGCCACTTTGTTCAGCCTGCTTTCTGCAACCACAAATCTTCGTCTAAATGCTGCAGTCTCCAGTTCTGGCAGCCTCAAGAACAAGGATCGAGCTCTGCTCCGTGTCCTGCCTGGCCTCTCCCTTCTTTGCATCTCTAACCCAGATTCATTGCCAAGACTCAGGCTCAGGTATTCTGTGCATCCTTCTTCAGGATTCCCCAATCAGCTCAGGCTCCCCCGAGCTCCTGGCTGACCCCAAACCATTTACCACCATGATATATTCACAGGAAAGACTCCAGGATCCAGCCTTTATCGGCTGTGTTAACCATGGGAAATAAAGAAGTAATATCTAACTCAGTTACAGGGATTAAATGGGATAACTAAAGTGTTTTATACAATCCCTGGTTCATAATAAGTCTTAAATTAAAATTAGCTATTATTTTCATGCCATTACAATTTTACTAATAAATTAATGATTGCTTCTATGCCCCTCTAGACTACAAACTGCTAGAGGTGAGCCCCATATTGCCTTTGGTTTTTCCAGCCCACCCAGCATCGAGTTTCTCAGGTGTGGTCCAAGGCTACCTGAGACACCTGGGACACATGTTTAAAAGGTGGTAGCCTAGACTACCCACACCTACTGAATCAGAATCTCCAGGGATGAGGCCCAGAGAAATGAATTTTTAGCAAGCATCAAGTGAGCTTTATGTACTCCAACATTTAAGAACCACCGTCCCCCCGCCCAGTGCTATGTGCGGCAAATCATAGTTGCCTAGCAAATATTGATTGACTGAAGGAAGTGAATCTAAAAAACCTCCTACTGAGTAATAGAGCTGGTTAACTAGCTTAGTGGGGACTTCACAAGTCACTTAATTGATAGGGACGAAAACAACCTTAGTTATAAAATGTTCTGTTGCTCACCATTTAAATTTTAAGTGCTTAGGTAGTGTCTACACATAGTAGGTGCTCAATAAATAGTGTTGAATGTGTGGTGGGTGCACAAATATGAGGAAAGCAAAATCACAGTGCCAGTTCCTGAGCCCAGGGAAGCTTCTGTTACTCAGGAGCAAAGGATAGATACATTCTAAATTCCTTCCCTACCCCCAGCCACTCTTGCCAAAGCATCTCAGCATCGCTTTTAAAGGTAGCCTTATTTTGTAGAATCAGACACATGTCATAGATGCATCCATTACTTTTGCCACTTGAAGACCCAAAGTAAGAATTTGTCTTTTCCAGTTAAGGCAGTTCATCCAAACCTGAAATATGTGCAGTTTTTATTTGTCCTTTTTAAATAAATTATAAAAGCCATGCATCTTTATTGGAGAAAACTTGGAAGGTAAGGACAAACATAAAGAATAAAATAAAACACCAACCATAATTGTTCTGTGTATTATTATTATCATTTGAATATTAGTACCACCATCTTATTAGCTCAGCATGAATATTTTTTACACAGCTCATAAGTTTCTAATATCTAATGGGCACTCCCCTCATCATAAAGAGAATTTAAGACATTATTTTCAATAGCAGCATAATACTTTGTCATATGGATATAATATTATTACCATTTTAATCTCCTATTGGGCATGTAGATTATTTCCAAAATCACATTACTGCAAATACATTCTTGAGCATCCTCCTATATGCCTAATTGGTTTTCATGTGTGATTATTTCCTTATGATAAATTCCTAGAAGTGGAATTACTATGTCAACAGGTAAGAATATTTCTAAAGCTTGGGATATATGTTGCAAACTGTTTTCCAAAAATTTTGCAAAATTTATGTTCCCAGTAAGATAGTCTGATGGTTTCTGTAAAAGATATTTTCTGATTTTTCCTTCTTTTAATGGGACTCTCTCCCTTCTTCCTTGGCGAAAAGGATGAGTTCTAAAAATTGGGGAAAGCAAAAAGCATCATCACCCCCCTAACCACAGAAGCCCAGCCGACATGCTTTTGCATCCCTCTTCCCCTGCACTTGTATCTCCAAGAGAACAAAACCAAGTTTCCCACGTGGGTCTCCAGGGGCCTCCCTCAGCCCTTGTTAACCCCCTGACTTACTCGGTGTCTGTGTTTGCTTGTAGAAGGGAGTCACTCTGAGGGTGGACTTGGAGAGGAAGAATCGAGCTCTCACCTTTGGCCTTGTGATTTCCCCCACGTCCTTGGGGTGCTGTCAGCCTTAGGCAGTTTTTTTTCAGAATGGTGTGTGAATGCCGGGGTCAGCAGTGCAATCAGCCACAGAGAGTTTGGGTCTTGAGATAGTGGGAGTTTTCCTCTTCCAGGTGGATGTGAAGGAGACAAGACTCTTCCAAGGCTCACAATGAGTGAGTATCAGTCTCTGCAATTAGTTTCTAAGAGAAGTTCCAACCTCTCTTCCTGTTCTGCAGTTGAGTTTCTCCTTCTGCTACCAGCAGCCAGCAAAAGGGTAGGGGTCAGCCAAAAGAGGCACTTATGCAAGGACCTGGGTTAGGGGACAGAGAGGATGGGATATGCAGACACCTTGTTTAGCATGACACATCTATCCCTCTGGGAGCCACTTCCTCCCTCTTCAGAGTTTTTGAGGTCCCTTCAATCATTCCACAAACTTTTACTGGGCACTCGCTATGTGCTAGTCATGGGACATGGAATGATAAGCAAAAGGACATAGGTTGAGGTCAAAAAAGATAAGGAAAGACTGAAAACTGTCACAGATCAGAGCAGATCTGATAACTCAGTGCAATTTGGGATCTTGGATTGGATTCTGGACAGAAAAAGAACATTCAAGGAAAAAGCGGTAACGCCTGAAGAAAATCTATAGGTTTTAGAGTTATAACAATGTTAATCTTTTAGTTTTGATGCATGTACCATGTTTATGTAAGATGCTAGCATTAGAGGAAGTTGATTGAAGGGATATGGAACTCTCCTGTACTATCTTTCAACACTCCTGTAAACCTGAAATTATCTCAAAATAAAAGGTGTTTTTTTTTTAAAAGGCAAAGTCTCTGCACTCAAAGAACTCATGGTGAGGGAGACATAGTCATCACAAAATTTACAATGTAAATATACAAACTAAGATCATTATCCCCAAGGATGAGAACATATATTTTTGAGAGTGTAAAGCAGAGGGAATTAGATTAGATTGTGGGTTAGAGAAAGAAGGTCTTCAATGGTTTGTGGCAGACCTATTAATCCAGTCTCAGGGGTGAAGGTCAAAGGTTGGGGGAAATCCCCAGGCTTGGGGGAAAATAGTGAATAAACGTGGGGGAGCCTCAGACCCCTGGCTCATACCCCTCTAAAGTAGCACGCTGGGCAGGACCGGCTGTACAAAATGAAAACATGGGGTTCCTTGTTTCATAAGAATTGAGGATTTCCCAATGGCCACAGCAGAGCATTCAACAATGTGTGGGGCCCTGGGACGGGGCCCTGTGTGACCGCATGGGTTGTATGTCCATGAAGACAGCTGATGCTGGGGTCCTGGTAACGGCAGGACCTCAGGGAAATGAGGCAATGGGACTCAGGATGGGGGACCTCTGAGACAGATGAGGAGGATGCAGGCAGAGGCCAAATGTTACTAAGCCCCTACGTTAGACTGAGAACTGTGCTAGGCACCAGGGCCTTGCACCCCGTTTAATTCCTGGACAGCACTGGGAGATGGTATAAGAGAACTTGAGGCTTTTGATTGCTCAGCATCTACCTTCTCCCACCCGTGGGCCTCCTGGACCCTTCACAAGGGTGAGCACCTGACTCCAGGTCCTCTGACGATTGGTTCAGGGGAGGGCATTTGGATTCCAGCTGAGCCACTTTTGCAGGAGCTGTGGGGAAAGCAATCCCCTTTGCTCTGGCATCACCCACTGCAGGGATGATGCACAGTTAGAGGTTCAGGTGGCCACTTTGGCTGCTCTTGAGATGAAAGAGTCTAGCTCAGAAATGAGTCCAGCAAGAAGAGAACAGAACCGAGGTGTGTGTGTGTGTGTGTGTGTGTGTGTGTGTGTGTGTGTGTGTGTAAAAGACAGAGAGACAGAAGGGAGTGAGTATTCTTTTATTCACGCCACTGAGTCTAACCTTACCTGAAGCTTCCTCTATATTTTTCAGTTAAAGGAGTTAAATGAATCAATAAATTTCCTTTTCTTTTTCTTTAATTTGCTTTGAATTGGGTTTCTGCCACAACCAACAGTCCTGCCTGTTATAGACAATATTATTCTCATTTTACAGATGAAGGAACTGAGTTCAGAGAGGTTAAGACACATGTCTAAAATCACACAGCTTGTATGTAACAGGGTGGCATTCAGGCTGTGTCCAGGCTGACTCCAAAGTCCAGGCTCTTTCAATGGCGCAAGCCCCTGGGTGCACGGAGGCTGGAGGGAGGGAAGAGAGCAGGGAGGTGCTGAAAAGGGAAGATGGAGAGAATATTTCCTAACCTAGTCTTTTTTTGGCTTTAGCTACTGCTTCCCTCTTTTCTGAATGCACAGTTCTCGCCTGTAAGTTTTCTTTGCACAATCCCTCTTCATGTGCGTCCTCTGGGATGAGCACAGCTTTCCCAGAGCCTTCATGTCCTGGTGGCTCTCACCCCCCACCCTGAGCATTCATCTGAAGAAACAACTTACTCCCAGAAGAACAAATCCCTCAGAAATCATCTGCTGGGCCATGCCCCTCCTTACCGTGATGCCTTCCTGGATTTGCTAGGAACTCTGCCAGACCTAAGGTTGTGTTTTCACATGTCCCTCAACTCCTCCAAAGGCATCTCAGCCCTGACTGCGCCATCACCTAGCTTCCAGATATTACAGAAAATAAATAGAGTAGCTGAGGTGAGGTCTGGAGGTGAGCCAGGTTATGATGGAATCTGAGGACTTTCGTGGAGATGGTGGCAGTCTGTTTGTGTTCCTCAAGTATCTGGGCACTCCTCTGCATTTCCCATCATTCCTTGCAGTTGAGTTGGCCCATGTGACCAGCATTGGCCAATGAAAAGTGAGAACAGTTACCCGAGTTGCTCTTCAGACACATGTCACTTCCGGGTTGAAGTTCAGACAAATATCACTTCCGGGTTGGAGTTCAGACATGTGCCACTTCCAGGTTGACATTTCAGAGCACAGCAACTCTTGCCACACTCTCTTCTCTGCTGCAGTAAATGACAGAGGCTGTGTGTCTTTATGCATCTTGTTTGATGATCAAGAAATACCATTTTATTGTGTTAAGCCACTATGACCTTAGGATTTGTCTGGTGTAATGGCTAGCTTAAATTACCTTACCAAGTTGTTTGAGAGACTTCCGTTTAGAAGTGTTGGTTAACAAGAGAGTCTTTAAGGGGCCTTCAATGTTCCTTGGCCCAAAGATCTTGAGGCTCAGAGCTTAAGATGATGTTTGGGGAGCATCTTCCAGTTCATGGCTCCATCCAAAATAACATTCTCTAAGGATTTACAGGAATCATGGCTGACGGGAAGAGACGGGTGAGGGTGGGAACTAACAGATAACGAGTCTCACAGTCCTTGGTTCAAATTTTGATTGTACCATTAACTGGCTGTGACTTTGGGAAAGTTACTTGACTTCTCAGCCTCAATTTCTTCATCTATAAAATGGGACTAATAACAGAACCTACCTCCTCATCAGTTTGGTTTGATGTTTAAATGAGATAAACCATGTAAAGACTTAGCACAGTGCTATGAGCAAGAATGTTCATAGTTGAGAGATGAGTTAACCGAGTCTGAGGGAGATGCAGTGACCTGGTTCTGGGCACACAGCGAGTCATTTACAGAACGTGGACAAGAAGCCATGTCTGGCTATGCGTTTCTACTTCCCACTTTTCCTCCTCTCCCCGGAGGGCCTCCTGGTGGCTCGAAGGGCCGGCCACTGAGGCACAGGCTGTATGTGAGGGCATCCCTGGGTGGTGTTCGTTTGTGGCTCAGCCTCGGGATTGCTCTGAGCCTCCCCTGAGCCATAAGGAAGGGATGTGGAGGGTTGATTGGGCTTTGCTGTCATTGGAGAGAAGACTCTGGAAACAGCCAAGACAGACGCTTATTCACGTCAGAGAATGAGGAGCTTTGAAACCGCTCCTTAGACTCATTTAAAACAACAGAAAGACACAGTTCAGACACAAAGCCCTCGGCCAAGCGTGTCTCCCATCAGACTTCCTTTGTGTGGGCCGGAACAATGGGTCGTGATAACCCCGGCTGGTGAAAAGGAACACTATTTCTGTGAGGAGGAATGAGACAGTCTTTCTCTGAGGCAGCCTTTGTTGGATGAGCTGTCATTGAAATAAGGGAAGGGGGACTGTGATATGCAAATGGTTTCTGGGACACACTTACATGAAGAGAAGATAAAGAGGGAAGCTCTCTTAATAGCCCGCTGGCATTTGGCTTAAGAGAAGGAAGTGAAGGATTTTGATGATGCAGCTTAAGAAAGCTGACGATGGGGTGGTGAAAATGTGAATTCTACCTGGCATCCTCTCATGTAGTAAAACTTTTGGAGCAACATCCTCAATCTCTCAGCTTCCTCCTTCTTCTTGTCATCATGACCATCACCATGGATACCATCTTGGAAACTCTTGTAATGTTCCTATTTCATGTAACTCTTATGGTCATGGGAAGTTCTTATCTTTATTTCTATTTTACAGATAGGGAAATGGAAGTTCAAAGAAGCTAAGAAAGTTGCCCTTGTTCGCATGGGTAGAGTGAGATTTGAACTCTGGTCGGTATGACGCCAGGTCTTTCAATCCCTTGGCTCCATTGAAGCAAAGGCAGTTTTCTCAATGGGCACGTAGTCCTCATGGGTGGTGAACCCCCAAATGCCTTCAGCGTCTGTATTAGACTGTACTCTCTTTGAGGGTCAGGCTGGTATCTTTTCCTCTCTGCATCCTTCTTGACCAATACAGGGATTGGCTCATAGTAGATACTCAAAAGTGTGTTGATTTCCTAACCAGCCACATTATCTGCTGCAAATGACTGTGAAAGAAGCAAACATCCGTTGCTCCACATCTTGGAATCTGCTACATGGAGTCACCCCAGTGAGAAGCAACTGGATCACAAATTGGCATCTGTAGTGTAGATAACTGCCCTGTGGCTTGTGACCAGGGGCTTGTGTTGAAAACCACGGTTGCGGTCCGGTGTCATAGCACATGTGGCCCATCTCCTCTAACTGGCAGACACATGGAGCTCTGCTTATGTTCAGCCTCTGGTTCTCTGACGGTTGGCTGTGTCTCTCTTTGAGATGTCCCTCCCCATGTTCCCAAGAGGGAATTCCTTATATGCCATTTCACCCATATTTGAAGTCAAAGCCATTCCAAACATGCCCTTCCAAATCATGTGATGAGAGAACACCGATCTATTTTTATGTGATTGAGAGATAGCAGAAAAAAAGAAGAAGAAAAAAGTGTAACTTACCTAAATGTATTGCTACCCCCACCCCCACACTGGACGTGCTCCACTGCAATGGTGTGGCCTCGGGCAGATCCCCATCTGTTCTGACATAGGAAGGGGAGGTGTTGGGTCGAAGGAAGCAGATAGGCTGAGAGTCTGGCAGGCCCCTAAGTTTCAACCTAGATGCTCCAGGTGTCATTTCATGTCACCCACAGATAACACTGCAGGGAAGGGCCTTTGAATATTCTGTTTCCTCAGCTCGGACTACTTCCCACCGTGTCTTGTCTGGCTCTTACTCCTCCTTAGGGTCTTAACGTAAGAGAAGCATCTGCTCCTTCCTCCAGACCAGGGCAAGCCTTCCTGTGATAGGTGCTCACGATGCAACTTCCATCTGTGAGTCTTGGCTGGGCCTAATTTCCCCTGATTATTAGCGTGATTCTTCTTACTCTCTCTCACTCTACTGTAATGGGCAAAGAGGGGCCTTCAGATAAGTTTTTCTTGAGAAACATGGGCCAATTGAATAAATTATCTCTAAAGTCATGGAGAAGGCTCAGAGAACACAAATGATGTCCCCAAGGTTGCACAGCCAGGAAGCAGCAAGGTCAGGACTCAAAGGCACTTGATTCTGATGTCTACACTCTTCTCCCAACATGCCCATCTCCGAATGGGTGGGAGGCTCAGAGCAGTTGCAAGAAGACTCTTGTCAGGGGCAGCTGCTTTCTGATTCAAGCTCAAGAAGCAAGAGCTGCAAAGGCCGGATAAAAGGCTATTTATTACCCACTGGCTTCCAGAGGAGAACTTGCTTTATGAGGTTATTTCCCAGAGACCAAGGATTTTGACCCCTGCGTTCGGGGAAGTGTTAAATAGGATAATGCTGCTTTATGAACTGCTCCCCTGGCCTTCGGGAAGATGGAGGGATGGAGGAGAAAGGCTTTAAATGGGGTCAGAAGAGGACATTAAAAATGGCTTTCTGCTTAAATCCAGGCTCAGACTGTCGCACTTCCATTTGTAAAGGGAGGGGAGGCTGTTATTCAACCTGGCAAGTTTCATTTCACATTTCTGGAAGCAGCCAGATGTAGTGAAAAACACAAGGGCTTTAAGGGCAAACCAGCCTAGTGTCTGGCTTTAGATGTGCTGCCTGCAAACTGTGTGACCTTGAGAAAATTGCTTAACCTCTCTGTTCCTGTTTCCTTGTTAGTAATATGGGCATAATAAAGCCTACCATTCTTGACACTGGGAGAAGGGGAGGTATGTAATGAGAAAAAGAATTTTATAAAGAAAGAATTAACAAGTGGGTACATATCACAGGGCAGACACCCAGTAAATCTCAGTTCTCATCCAATGAAAGTTGCCCATCTGTATTAACACTTTTCTCACTAGAATGGGGGCAGACAACAGGGAAATGTGGAAGAGGAAATGGCAAGCTAGAGAAAGCGATCCTAGGATTCCCTCCAATCGCGGATTCCATGATTCTCTGCCATCTTTGCTAAGTGTCTTGGAGTGTTAACATGCACCAGCACTGTGGTTGGAGGCTGTGTTGGACATCAAAGCATGAATAAATCAAACCAGGCTCGGACATTAAACACTTCCCAGGATTTTTCTGTGATGAAGGTAAGTAACATCTTCAGGTTGCTGCACTGGGATTGGAGCTATCCTAATCGCCCACTCCATTTACATATTCACTGTGGATGACGATAATAACAGCTACCATTTTGGGAAGCAGATGCTTACCATGAGCATGGCACTGGGTTAGCATCTGGCTTCTCAGGCAGTGTCTCATTTAATCTTCACAGGCATACAAGGTAAGTACTGTTATTTACCCTATTTTATAAGTGAGGAAACTGCAGCTCAGGGCGGTTAGGTGGCTTGCCCCAAACCACACAGCCGGTAAGGGATGGAACTAGGATTCAAATCGGGCCGCCTGACTCTGGAGCCTTTGCTCAAACTACTCAGCTCCAGCACTCCCAGCTGAGTGGGTTTCTCCTCCATAGAAAGCCCCGGGATGTTTAAGCCCAGAGATATTTAATAGCCTCCTCTGTAAAGTGGGAATCATGCTAGAAGCTAAGATAAGTTGTTCTTCTTAAAGTAACTAGTTAAGGGTCTGCTCAGATAACAGTGACAAATATGTTGTCTCTTACCTCAAGGAGTTCCCAGAGAGTAGATGTTCTGGTTTGCTAATGCTGCCGGAATGCAAAACACCAGAAATGGATTGACTTTTGTAAAAGGGGGTTTATTTGGTTACACAGTTACAGTCTTAAGGCCATAAAGTGTCCAAGGTAACGCATCAACAATCGGGTACCTTCACTGGAGGATGGCCGATGGCATCCGGAAAACCTCTGTTAGCTAGGAAGGCACATGGCTGGCATCTGCTCCAGAATTCTGGTTTCAAAATGGCTTTCTCCCAGGATGTTCCTCTCTAGGCTTCAGCTTCTCTCCAAAATGTCACTCTCAGTTGCTCTTGGGGTGCTTGTCCTCTCTTAGTGTCTCAGGAGCAAAAGACTGCTTTCAAAGGCCGTCTCCAAAATGTCTCTGTAAACTGCAGCTCTTCCCTCAGCTCCTGTGCAAAAGTGTCCCTCTTGGCTGTGGCAAGCTCGCTCCTTCTGTCTGAGCTTATATAGTGCTCTAGTAAACTAATCAAGGCCCACACTGAATGGGCAGGGCCACACCTCCATGGAAATTATCCAATGAAAGATCTCGCCCACAGGTGAGTGATCACATCTCCATGGAAACATCCTATCAAAGTCTCCAACCCAATCAACACAAATATATTTCCTGCCCACACAAGACTGTATCAAAGATAATGGTGTTTGGGGGGACATAATACATATAAACCAGCACAGTAGAGTAGAGGAGACAAAAACAGAAAAAGACAGATCCAATATGGCTTAATGTGTGATATGAGGAAAGAGCAAGTAAGAGGCGCCCTGGATGAGGGGCCAGGGGACGCTTTGCATAGCTATGAAATTTGAGCTGAGACCTTATTTTAAGTTTTAAAGAAAATGCTTCAATAGTTATATATGAGTAAATAGAAAATAACTTCAAATTAAAACCTCCTGGCCATGGTTATGTAAAATTTCATTCTATTGTGATTTAGTCAATCCTGAGTAATAGACAATCTCTGGGCTATGGGTAGATGGAAATGGAAAGGCCTAATAAAAAGAAAAAAGGGTGATTTGTGGGTTTCAGATAATGTTCTTGTCTCAGACTGAATCTCGAGGGAGAATTAGGGGAATTGTAGTTAGAAGGAGAGGGAGGAGGGGAGATGGGTTCACCAGACCCTGGTTATATAATCTCCAGCATCTAACAGAGTGTTTATGTCTCTGGCCCAAGGGTCCTGGGGGGTTAATGGAACCCTAAACGCTGGATGGTTGAGGTTTGGGTGTGCAGCTGACATCCACCTGAAGCCCTTGCTATTGCTGGAAACCCTAGCGTGGGGACTACTGTAAACGATGGGGGTGTTGCCTTCCACACCGTTGAAGCTGTGACCCTTGCTTCTGGGTGCTCTACAAACCAGGAGTCACCCTGACCCCCCTTACTGCCCTGGGGTAGTTTCAAATAATACAAAAAACATTTGTCAAGTTGTGGGGGCCTCAGGACGTCCCCCAAGCCATGAAGATCAGACACTGCACGTCGTAGGTGGGCACAGAGAAGCTTTGGCAAAGTCGAATAGGGCCCAAAGTTCTAAAAACTTTCTAATTCACCCCCCTCCCATCACCATGCAACACAGGGAGACAGGGGACAGGTTTCTGCTGGTATCTTGTCCAGTGGCTTTTTCTCATCCTGTGATTGTTTTTCAAGATCAGAGTGGCCTTTGCAGAGGTGCGGTTATCTAAAATTTACAAATCAGTGGGATTGGATCCTGTTGGGGCAGGATGCTTGTCACAGCAGGGGATCCTAAAACAATTAGTTTGAGCAGCGGAAAGAACAGAACTCATGGTCAGCAAAGTGCCTTTCAATCCAGCAGGTTTGCGGGTTTCAGTCTGAGCTCATTTTTAATTCTGTTTTAAAGGCTGGTCTCTGTGTGCTTAGGAATTTGTATTAATTCCTCTGAATTTGTATTAATATTGATTCTCTGCCCAGGGGCACTGAGTTACCTGGAGAGTTGTGTTATACCTGGGCGTCCCTTCCCCGATAGCCAGGGAGGGGAGCGGGTCTGGGAGGGAGTGGGGCAAGGCAGTAGCTGCAGCAAATTGTCATCCGTTTGTACTCAGGCTGATGCTCGGTGATGTTGGGTTTGTTCTTAAAAGTTAAACACCTCCTCAGCTTGTCCAGATGCTGTCCCTATTATAGCAGCTTTTATGAAGCCCAAACAGCAGGCAGGGAAAGAAAATTCAAGTCATAAAATGCAAGGATGCACCCAATCCTCATAAAGTTGCTCTTCAGACAAATTTCTTTTTTAAATACAGGGAAGAGTTATTTGTTTCTTCATGATACCATGCTGTCAAGGGCTGGGTGCTGGAATGATCCAAGAGGTATCAAAGGCACAGGCTTATTCCCCAAGGAGTTTTTGTTTCTATTTCCTCCAAAGATGGCAAACTGTTCATGTAATGGCTAAAAAGAAATAGCTAGCATTTATTACTTAGCACATGTCAAGCTATGGTGGCTTGGAGCCACATACCCCAGAAAAACATGTTCTTAAACTTAATCCATTCCTGAGGGTGTGAACCCTTGTAAATAGGACCCTGTGATGCAGTTACTTGAGTTAAGGTGTGGCCCAACTGAATCAGGATGGAACTTAATTCTATTACTGGAATTCTTACAGGGAAAGTCACAGAGAGAGAAGCCATGGGGAGCAGCCAGAAGCTGGAAGTCAATGGAACCGAGAAGCCAGGAGAGGTCACCATGTGTGTTGCCATGTGACGGAGAAGCCAAGGACCAAGGATCTCCAGCAGCCAGCCCCAAAACACCACAGTCTTCTGGGAGAAAGCATCGCCTCGCTGATGCCTTGATTTTGGACTTCTCCTAGCCTCAAAACTATGAGCCAATAGATTCCCATTGTTTAAGCCAACCCATTGCATGGTATTTGTTTTAGCAGCTGGGAAACTAAGGCACAAGCCTTGTACTAAGCATATCCTTATTTAATCCTCAATATAACCTTAAAAAGTAGATACCACTATTATCCCCATTTTATAGCTAGGGAAGGCAAGGCACAATGAAGGTAAGTATCTTGCCCAAGTTCTCAAGCAATGGAGCTGGCATTGAAATCCATTCAGTCTATCTCCAGAGTCCTGGCTGATGACCACTGTGCTAAGTAAGAGCTAGGATGTGGTGTGTGCTTAGTAACATGAGATGCAAAAGCTTGCCCTGAAACCCTGATATCCTGAGGTCCCCCAAGATGCTCCATCACTTCTTCCTAGTAATTACGCCAGAGCACATGGCTTAGCCCAAATGCCTTTGAGGGTTTCTCGCCATCCACCACCCTAAGCCCAAGTCTTGCCCCTGTTGAATTCTAGAGACTGAGGTGCTCACAAGAAGATGACAGTTACCAAAAATGGCTGGTCCTACCAGAAAGCAGCCAATCCTAGTTCTGGTCGTCCAGCCAGGAGCCTGGGGCTGGTGATGGAGGAAGTCATTAGTGAGGCTGGCTCAGACTACAGGAAAGGGATTAGGATTCAAAAGAGAAGTCCAAGACAGCAGCTTCTTCACCAAAACCGATTTTCTCTTCTGTCTGGATGCACAGACTTCATCTCCCAGCCTCCCTTGCAGGTGGTCATGGCCATGGGGCTGAATTCTGGGGAGTGAGCAGGCATGCGTGGTGTATGCCTTTTCCAGGCATAGCCCCCCAATTTTTCATGCACAGATCTCCACGGTCCTTCCACCATCTGAAAGTCATTGCCTAGAATGACTTTGGACTACCATACATTGAAGATGGCAGAGCTCCCATTGGCCTGGGTCCCTGAGGGACAGTATGGAACAGTGTCTCTCTCACTGACTTGCAATCTTGTTGGACTTTTATATGAGAAAAAATAAACCTATTGAGTCGCAGCTAATATACACTTTGGATCTATTTGGTATAGCAGCTAGCATTGCCCTAAATAATACACTGTACTTGGAGTACTAAGAGAAGACATTGCCAAAAAGAAAATCTTGAATGGTGTCTGAGAGGATGGGTTGCATCTTGTGCAGAGCCCTGTATGCAACAGGTGCTCAATAAATGTTAAGGTTGACTGCAATGGATAGAAAGGTCTAGAAAAATGAGCTAGAATTCCAAAGGTTATGGATCTGGAGTCAGAGAAAGGGACCAATAGCGTCTGAAGTGACTAGGAAACTTTCAGAAGATACTGGCTGCCATCAGAAGGTACATCACTTGAGGATTTGGGTACAAAATGATACCATGGGGGGGAATGCAAGACCCTGAGATCTACTTTATAGTCTTGGCTCTGCAACTGCCTTTTTTTCTGTGACCCAGGCAAGTCACATCCCCTATCCTGAAAAGCTGTCACCTCTTTTGTCAAACTAGGGGTTGGAAGGAAAGATCATTGTTAAGCATGATAGTTTTGTGATAATGAAGAACCTGGGTTCTGGAGTGAGATGTCCAAATTCAAATCTGATCCAAAACATATCAGCAATGTAGCTTTTTGAAAGTTTCTTAACTTCTTGTGCTTTAGTTTCCTTTTCTGGAAAAAGTGGGATTAGTAATAGTACCCATTTTATGAGGTGGTTTTGATTATTAAATGGGATGTTGAATGTAAAGTGTTCAGCCTGGTCCTTGACCCATTGTATTTCCTCAATAAAAGTTTCCAATTGTCATTTTTAGAAAATCCTTTTCAAATGAGGAGGGGAATCAACAAGCAGGCTGGGATCTAGGATTCACCAAAAACAGCTTCTGATTGCTGAGTCTTCCTTAGAACCAGATGGGCCAGCCGTCCCATCTGAGAGCCCTAGAGAGGGACAGTGGTGTCTCGGTGGATCCATTACCTAAGAAACACACCCCCAAGTGTGTCCAAGTGCTGGTTTTACACAAAGGTAAACCTCAAAGTAGGCATCCTGTGCCCCACTTAGGGAACAGCTCTGAGGATTTGGCACTGAACAGAAGGAAAGATGGATCTGCCACTCACCTAATCTAGCCTGAAGCAGAGGGAAAGGGAACAGGTGTTAGAAAGGAAATTAAAATTGGGAAGATAGCATTCAGAGGGCCAGGGCAAGAGATCCCCAACGGCAGAACCATCTACTCAGTGCTGTGGACAGTCTCTGGCATGGACACAGCTGCATCTCCCTGGGTGGGTGACGCTGAGAACCAAAGAGTCCAGGACACGAGCATCCGAGTCCCAGAGGAAGGCAAGCTTAACAAGACAGAGTCACTGTCTTCAACTACATGAAACAATGATTTGAGAAAGGCCATGCATTTGACTGAGCCCCAGAAGGCCAGAGTAGACCAAACAGAACAAGCTAAAACCCAGAGCCATAAAATTGAACCCAACCGGCGGCTTCGGCAATGCCAGGCACCTTTGTTTGGTATTCTGTTTTTTTCTGAAGGCACAAAAGAAAGCTCCAAGGCTCTTTATGCAGTGAAGAGATTATTTATTTATTTATTTATTATTTATTTATTTGGTTTTGGGTTAAGAGTAATTATCACCTACCTTGATTTTAATCAATTTTCTTTCAGATTTGAGTATACAAACGCATTGATATGCAGAGAAAAGAATTATCTAGGTAACTTTGCAGCCTCACTTTTCTCTCACCCTTCCCTCCTCCACAAAGCCCAGTGGGCTGGAGTAATAGCAACAAATCTCTTCAATTTATTGTTGAATGACTCTTTTTCACTTTACAATCCTATCTGAATTCTGTTAATAATGATAATAGTCTATTTAGCATCTAATGTATGCCAAGCCTACATGATTTACTAGCATGACCTGATGTAATTTTAACAACAGCCCAAATGTGGCAAATACTATAATTTGCATTTTCACAGGTGAGGGACTGGGTTTGGGGAAATAGCTATTAGGAGGTGGAGAGAGAACCCAAAGCCCGGCTGCTTGACTACGAAACCATGCTCTTTCCGCTAGGATGCATTTCTTAAAGTCTGGAATTCTTGGCCTTGGCTGCCCATTATAACTCCCTGGGAAACTTTTAAAAATAACCAATGCCTGGGCCTGAAAAGGCTGGTCAACTATAGGTATTTTAAAGCCCCTCACGTGACTTTTGTTTTTAATTGAAGTGAAGTTCACAAAACATAAAATGACCCAGTTTAAAGTGTATATTCGGTGACATTTAGTAGTCACAATGCTCTGTAACCACTACCTCTATCTAGGTGCAAACCATTTGCATCACCCCTGCGGTGGAGTGAATTGTGCACCCCCATGTGGACATGTTCTTGGTCTTGGACCACAATCTGGTGGGTGTGGACCCATTGTAAATAAGATCTCTCCAAGACGTTACCTCAGCTAAGGTGTGGCCCAGAGGAATCAGGTTGGGCTTTAATCAGGATTGCTGGGGTCTGTTACAGGCAGAGTGAAACTCAGACGAGGCAGAAGCCACTGGGAGCCGGAAGCCGGAAGTCAAGGGAACCCAGAGGAGAAAGGAGACGATTCCTCCGTATACATTGCTGTGTGACAGAAAAGCCCAGGAACCCCAAAGACTGCCAGCCAGCCAGAAGACACCGATCCTCTAGGAAGCAAGACTTCTAGCCTCTGAAACCATGAGGCAATAAATTCCTTTTATTAAGCCAATCCATTGTATGGTATTTGTTTCAGTAGCTGAGAACTAAAACAACCTCAAAAGGAAACCTCAACCCATTAAGTAGTCACTCCCCTTCCTCCTTCTCCCCAGCCCCTGGCAACCCATAATCTTTCTGTCTCTGTGGATTTACCTATTCCAGATGTTTCATACAAGTGGAATCATACAATATGTGACCTTTAGTGTCTGTCTTCTTTCACTCAGCCTATCAGTTTCAAGGGTCATCTGTACTGCAGCAGCCATCAGCACTGCATTCCTTTTTATGGCTGAGAGCGTGCACTCCACATTGAGAATGCAACCCCATACTAATCCTCACCACCACCACATGAGGTTTGGAGTCACAGGTTTGTTTTTCCATTTTGACAGGTGAGGAACTGAGGGGATGTGATGTGTCCAAAGTCTCACAAAGACTGGTCTGCTCGTATTCTAGCCTGTGGTATTTTCACTACAGCATCCGTCCTTGACCATGCTCAACAAATAAACTTTTTCTATAATGTCAGGAGTTTTCCCCTCCATTTTTCTTTCAGCAACACCCACATAAAGCTCAGAGAGACCCTCCAGGGGTTCAGCAATGTGTGTGTTGGGGCTAAGGTAGACTTATTGACCCTTTCGTGTTTTGGCAACTGGACTTTTTCCCTCTGATGGAGATTTACAAGCACTGGAAAGTGACGGTCTCAATCACTTCAGGAAACTCAATCCTCATCATTCATTCATTCATTCATTCACTCCCCAATACTAATCAAGTGACTTTCTGTGTGCTAGGAACTACACTACCAGCTAGGGATATAGAGGTGCACAAGATTAACATGGGCTTTGCCTTTGGGGATTCAACAGAAATCAAGCAAAAAAGTGCAACAAGTAGTTAATTGTTGACATGAGAAATGGATGCTACAAAGGAAGTGGACCAGAAAGGAGATGGACAGGATCCATGAAAGGGTGTAATGGGGGCCTGACCTTATCAAGGGCTTGGAGCAGTGCTTCTCTACTTCAATCCCCAGGCACCTTGTTAGCAGGCAGAGTCTGATTCAGAGGTTTTGGTGGGGCTAGGATGCTGCAGTAATAACCAGCTCACAGGTGAAGCTGATGCCACTAATCCATGGACCACACTTCTAAGAAGTTATGTGTGAGTTGAGCCCTGAAGGATGGGTTACAGTTAACTGGGCAAAGTCTCCCCTTCTGAATGGACCCATTCATCACTGCATCTGGCAGGGAAAGCCCTTCTCTGGCATGCGTTGCAGTCCTGGACCCCGGCCTGGCAGATGCTGATGGAGAAATAGTTAGAGCTTTGGCATCAGGGTGGGCAGGCAGGAGGGAAATGGATTTGCCAGCGTTTTGCAAATATTTCACAAAGTCCTTGGGCTAAGAAACACTGGAGTCATGAAGTTAGTGGAGACGGAAGCTGCAGGCCTTTCTGGGATCTTCCAGTCCTGCTGTCTCATTTTAAAATTAGAACCTGGGACCCTGTAGCCTCCTTGGCAGCTGTTGGCATTTACAGTGAGCCTGCAGTCTGGTGGCTTTTGCCAAGCATGTTGTTCACATCAGCTCATGCAGTTCTCAAAACAACCCGGAAGAGGAGTTACTTGCAGTTTATAAATGAGAAAATAATAAATAAAGACTCGCCCGAGGCCACACCAGCAGTAAGTGATGGAACTGGGATTTAATCCCCTTTTGCTGACTCTGCACAACATCTACTGGCCTGAACTTTTATTCATGCATCTGCTTAATTTCTTTTTTTCAGAAACCAGAGTTTCCCTTCTTTTAATCTCCACATTCATGTCCTCTTCATCTTTCTATATTTAGTTAGGAAACAGGAGATTGGGGAGCTGGCTCTTAAAACATTTAGGGTGCAGAAGAGCCCACTTCCACTATGATGTGCCTACTTCGGAGCAGAATCACAGCCTGGTCAAAATGCCTGGTGCTGGGATAGGGACAGACTAATGAGGACTGCTACACATCTTCATGAATTATGAAATGCACCTTCAGCTCGGGCCTCTTGCTGCAAAAAATCTCCCCATACTTTGGTGACAACATTATCTGAGATTTTTCAATAGCAGATTTGACAAAAAAAAATTTTTTAAAGAAACAACTCAAAGTAGCTTAAGCAATGTCACAATGATGTCCCTCTTTCTCTGTCTCTCTCTCATATTTTTCCTTGTTGCTACTTGGCTTTATCCCTCTTGCTGTCAACAGCCCATATCCATGAAAGTCATTCTAAGGAACTCAACTTTTACTTTATAGGTGATAGAGATCCATTTATAATTTATCCCTTATCCCAAAGCTGGCAAGCTTACGGGCAAATGAATAAACTGGATCATTTATTAAGAGGTTCATGAAAATGAATCAGACCAGTGGAACTGATTCAAAACCATATACCAGAGACCAAGCCTAAAACTGGCCCTCTAGTAGGGACGGTTCCTTATCAAGCAAATTTTCTCTGGACCAGCCTTGGGCAAAGGAAGCTGGTAATTTAATCAGAATCCCAGCTCTCTGGACTGTGAAAAGTGTCCATTTTTCATCATGGGTTCAGACACCGTTGTATGGGACACTCTCCAACTCCCTGCATAGTCAATGGTCAAAAACCATCAGAAGCGTCCCATGTGCCATGGTGGAGAGGATGGGGACCGTGCAATCGATCAGGTCTCCCTCAGAAACCGGCTTCCACCATGGGATCTAGTACCCTGCACCTCAACAATCCCTGCCTTGACTGGTTGTCATGGGGATTCTGAATGCCATGTGTGATGTGTCCTGCAGGCAAACACTGCAGGCATGCAGCAAAGGGTAGCACCTGTGGAGACACCTTCCATGTTAGCTGGAGGAAATTCCCATTCTTTTTGCCAACACTTATCTGGTATTTACTCTGCACCAGATGCATGGTTCTAAGTACTTCATATGTGTTAACTCATTTAAAAGTCTGCAGCAATGCTTTAATATGGGCATGGCATGATCTCCATTTTACATTGGGGAAATCAAGGCTCAGAGAGGTTGCCTAAGGTCTCCTGGTTAGCATTGTGGAGAGCTGGCATTGGAACCCAGATGTGACCCCAGAGTCTGTGCTCTATTAAATACAACACTATCCTGGCTCTACTGCTTAAAATCAGAGACACAGAGAGCAGAATAATAATAAGAAGAGCTAAGGTTTATTTATTGTCTGCATGCCCCTTGCATGCAGGCGCTTTGCATGTTCTATCTCATCAGTCTGCATGATGATCCAATAACCATTACCATTTGGCAGATGAGAAAACTGAGGTGCACAGAGGAAAAGTAGCCTGACCTAAGTCGCACAGCTAGTAAGTGGCTTCAGATCCTTGTCTGTCTGGTTTAGAGTCTGTGTTCTTAACCACTCTGCTACCTTGAATCTAGAAAGGCTCAGCTCCATTGGTGCTTCCTCCGGGCCAGTGGAGGAACTGCTGGCTGAGGGAGGGCTGCCTGGCATGACCTCCCAAGAGCCAGGGTCAGGGTCAAGTTCAGGGTCAGGGTCAGGGTGGGTGGGCAGCCCTATGCTCAAAGTCTGAGCAGGTCCAAATATCATAGCATCAGACCATCACCTCCAGAGCCCATTCCAGGGATGAGGCAACTGAAGAGAGAGGAGAAGGACCCAGCCCAAAAAAACAGCACTGAGCACTCCCTTCAGGTGCCTTTGCTTTTTTGCTTTTCCTTTCCTTTTTTTTTTTTTTTTTTGTTTTTTGTTTGATTTTTAAAAATAATTTATTGACTCCCCATTCCCTACCCACTCCTGGTAATGTATATTCTAGCTCTGACTCTGAATTTGCTTATTCTATTTACTCCATATCAATGAGATCATACAATAATTGTCCATTTGTGTCTGGTTTATTTCATTCAACATGATGTCTTCAAGGTTCATCCATGCTGTCGCATGTATCAGAACTTCCTTTCTTTTTACAGCTGAATAATATTCCACTGTGTGTATATACCACAGTTTGTTTATTCATCAGTCGATGGACACTTGGGTTGCTTCCATCTTTTGACAATTGTGAATAATGCCACTATGAATATTGGTGTGCAAATAACTGTTCATCAGTCTGAGTATCAGTGTGCAAATACCTGTTTGAGTCCCTGCTTTCAACTCTTTTGGATATATACATGGGAGTGGGATTGCAGGGTCATATGGTAATTCTATATTTAACTCTCCGTGGAATGCCAGACTGTCTTCCACAGTGGATCCAGGCTGCCTTTTCTTTAAAACAAAAATTCTCTAATAGTCTCCAGTAATTATTCTTTTTAAAAAATCTAAAATATGGTCAAAGCTTTAAGTCAAAATATAATAACTGTAGCGTTTTGATAATACTAAAAATATTTGGACAGCTTTAATGTCTAGCAATAAGAACTATGTGAGCAAATTATGGTGTGTCCACACAGGAGATTATTGTTCAGTCACTCTAAACAATGTGTATGAAAAGTTTGTCACAATGTGATAAATGCATGTGACATAAGGACAAATGAAAAAAAAAATGTGGAATTCAAAACTAAAAGAGTCAATAGTGATTGCCTTGAGGCATTGTGGGATACTGATTACGTGCTTCAACTTGGCGGGCCTGGGCCAGGGGACCGGATCCGCCCCTGGGGAGGGTGGTGGGCACGGGCGACAGCGCCCTCCACAGACCCCCAGGCCTGGGAAAGTGAGGCCGGAGGCAGGCCCCATTTCCTCACCCAAAATACCACCGTTAGGGGAGGCTTGCCGGAGGGAACCGCCTTTTCCCCACCCCCTTATCTTGCCCGGACACTCCCCGTTGCCAGTGCAACTCCCATCACCACCAGTGCGCATACATTGTTGCCAGACACCGTTGCCAGAGCAACTCCCGCCCCTTTTCAAACAACCTCCGTGCTCTCTTAGAACCAATCCTAACCTCCGCACCCTCTCAGAACCAATCCTAGCCTTTATCCCCTCAGCATTGGCTTGTAACAACCCCCGCCCTCTATGCCAGCCTATATAACCTGTGCTCACCCCTAATAAACTCTCTTGGCTTCTTCACCCTCAAAGAACCGTGTCCCGCCTGTTCCTTTCTCGCCGCCCTCCACACCTTGCACGCCTCCGCCGGGGACCGGGCCCAGTCCCCCGCCTCGCCCTCGCCTCCAGGAAAGAGCCCCCGCCGCCGGTACCCTCCGAGCAACGCCGAGAGCCGAGGGTTCAGCAACCGGCCGCCCCCCCCCCCCAGACAAATCAACTGCGACCGCAAGGCATGAGTGGGGGTGGGCACATGAGTGAATTGCTTGTTCTGTTTCCTGACTGTGATGGTTGGGTTCATGCTTCAACTTGGCCAGGTGGTGGTGTCCAGGTGTCTGGTCAAGCAAGCACTGGCCTAACTGTTACTGCAAGGACATTTGTGGCTGGTTAATTAACCAGAAGGCTGGTTTATTAAATCATCAGTCAATTGCCTGCACCTGTGACTGATCACATCAATGAAGGGTGTGTCTTCCACAATGAGAGAATTCTATCAGCTGGACTTAATCCAATCAGTTGAAGACAGATAGAGGACCTTCACTTCTTCGGCTGATCATTGAAGTGTTTCCTGAGGAGTTCATAGAAGTTACCAGTTCATTTCCTGAGTTCATCAAACATCTTCATTGGAGTTGCCAGTTTGCTGCCTGCCCTACAGACTTTGGACTCATGCATCCCCACGGTTGCATGAGACACTTTTATAAATATTATATTTACAGATATCTCTTGTTGATTCTGTTTTGCTAGACAACCCTAACTAATACACTGGCTATTAACCGTATTATCCAGTGTCCACTCACTTACCCAGCAGTGACTTTCATCCCCGTCAACGTCTTCCAAGCCTGTCCTCGCCTCCCCATCTCCACTTCCAATACCTTGGCCAACATCATCCTCATCTTTCATCTGGACAACAGCAACAGCCTCCAATGGTCTTCCAGCCTTGAGGTCCACATCACTCACCTCCCACACAGAAGCCAGGGTGATCTTCATAAAACACGCACCCCGCCATCTTACTCCATTGACTGGGAGTAAGCCCTTCCATGGCTGCCCACTGCCCTCAGGGCAAAGTCTTGACTCCTTAACATGGCACCCAACTGAGCTCTCCAGCCTGATCTCATTTTTCACTTCCAACCCCTCTCACTTTCCACACCAGCCCTGCAGAAAGTTTTGGTGCCCCTGGGCCCTTTTCAGAGCCTCCTAGCTACAGGTCTCAGTCCATGGTGTCCCTCTGCCCAGCACCCCCTCCCTTCCCTTGGTGAACTTCTGCATGTCCTCCTGGTCTCAGCTTAGCCATTGTCCCTCTCTGCAGCCTTTCCAGATTCCCCGAGACTAGGCCATGCCCCTCCTTGGGGATCCCATGTTCCCACTTCCTCTTGTTGATGGTTTATTTGAATCATCTATTCATGTGCCAGTCTCTCCCGCTAGAATGGAACCTCCGTAAGGGCAGGGGCCATGTGTTTCTTGTATACAGGTGCCTGGTACACAGTAGGCACTCACTATTTGCTGAATGGATGCATCAGACAACTCAATTAGAGGCCGGCTTAGTTTCTGAATTATCCATTTATTTGAAGGGAAATAACCCTTTGTGGGAAGCCCGAGGGATTTATATCTGGCTGCGTCAACAGAACATTTCCCCTGAAATATAATTTAATTCTCCTCTGGGCTGTGAGCAATCAGCCCCTCCATGGCCTGAAATGTGTGAAAATCACCCAGGAATCAGACAAACTTACTAGAAATACAGATGCCCGGGCACCACCCACAGGGATTCTAACTCACCAGGTCTGGGGTGAGGCCCAGGGGTCTGTAGTGATAAAAAATCTCACAAGGATTTTGACAAATACCCCCAAATTTGAAGACCACCTGAATATTAGAAAGTCTAGCCTCATGCCTGGCACAAAGAAGAGGCTTGAAAAATGTCAGCTCCACTCACTCCCATGTCGGATGAGAGCAGGCCTGTTGCTTCTTGATTCCTTTCTTCTCACTTTCTGCCTATTAAGAAGTGGACCCCTCTCCAGAGCTGCAAATCCAACCTTCCTTGAGCCTGCTCTGGAACAAAAATGCACACCAAGCCCATCAGCCTGTGGGACCCACAATCCTTCCTGCTTATTAGCAATATTACAGAGGCAGCTGGTCTACCACGTTGGTATGACAGATCTATTTTCATACGGAAAAGAAAATTATAGAGAGGCATAAACATTTGCTAACTAGAGAGATGTTATTAGAGCTTGCAAATTGCATTCAGATGTTCAGTAATACTGGAGTTAATGGATTTCTCGGAGTCCTTCAGCAAGTCAGTCCATCTAAGAAAAAACCCTTTCTTTTTTTCAGTCTTTATTAGAAGGGTGTTACCAAGCATCCCCGAACGGGCATGATGGTTACTAGCTGCAAGTGGAGTATCCTGAGTCTGCAGGGGTCTGGGAGCTGCAGGGGGACAAACTCCCACTGTTCGGAAGCCCCTACTTCTCCAACACCCTGCATCTTTGTGGGGAATGAAAGAATATGTCCAGGCACTTGCTAGCCATGTTACACACAGGATCTCATTTTATGCCCCCAGCAACTCAATGAAGTGGTGCTATTATTATGTGCACTTTAGAGATGAGGAAACTGAGGCACAGAGAGGTCAGGGGTCTTGCTTAAGATCTAGCAGCTAATAAGTGCAATAGCTGGGGTTTGAACTCATACAGTCTGACTTCAGAACCCAATATCTCAACCACCAAATTCTCTATGGAAGACATAAACAGCCCTGCAAGACTGCAAGGGTTTGAACCAGATCTGTAGGTACTTACCTAACAAGTAGTCAACAGATAATTGAAATCCTGTGCTATGGCAGGCTCTAAGCCAGGCAGTGGGTGGCACAAGAGACACGATCTGAAATCTTGTGGATTTTATACTCCATGAGGCTCGGAGCAGGGCATGGTTGGTCCTTGGAAAAATGCTGGAAATGCTATTTATGACTATTTTATCCCTTTTCCCTTCACTGTGCTGATCTTGACCTACATCCCCTGGGTCCCAGGGTATGTTGCCCTGGCCCCATCCCAAATCTGACCCAAATAGTCCTCCACACTCCACCTTGAGGGGCTGCTTTCCAGTGCCCTGAATCCAGCAAGTTCTGGTGCAGCTGATGGTTTGTTTCCCTTCCCCCATCATGGAAGCCACTGCATTTTAGAATCAGAAGATTCTGCATCAGTCTTCCCAGTCTTCTTATTTGCATATGGGAAAACTGAGGCCTGTATTACAGAAATGGCTTATCCAAGGCCAAAATTCCAGGCAGGGACAGAGCTGGGCCAAGAACCAGAGTCAAAGCCTGGCTCCACATCTAACTGGCTGCAATAAGGGTACAAATGACTTAGCTATTCTGAGCTACAGATTCCTCATCTCTGAGGTCTAGGTGGTCACAGAATTACCTCCTAGAAATATTGGGAGGGTTAAATAAGATATTGCATATCACATTTCTGGGATAATTATGATGACTTACTTCTCTTTTCTTAGGGATGAGTCTCAGTCTTTTCATATCTCCACCTATGACTGTGCCCTGATACCCAAAGCAGAACCCCACCATCCCCATTGCTCAGACACATCTCTTTACTTGTGGTCATGGAGCCCATGACCTATGGTCCTTTGTCACATATTATGCAGCTTACCTTGCCCCAGTCTTTGAACGACGACTTTCATTTTCATCGGTTGGTGGACCGGGTCTCCACAGGCTCTCTAGTGATGAGAAGAAATAGGTGGAAGAGCCCTAGGCTAAGAATTTGGAGCCCAACATTCCATGACTTTGCTGTGCAGCCTTGCTTGCTCTCTCTGGGCTCTAGTCCACAGCTAAAGAGGGAGTAATTTGGAATAGATGGTCACAAAGAGCTCTTGGAGCCCTGGCAATCTCAATCCAGCCTCCCTTGGAATGCAATGAATGAAAAATGGTAAGACTCTGGACTGTGGCATGTTCCTGCTAACAAAGAAGGGTAGATCATTCCAGCCAGGACTTCTCAATGTAACTGTGAAATTCCTTGGGGGCTGATGACCCAGGAGATTCACCTCAGTATCCCCCTGACTGGCACATATCACTTTATTATTTTGCTCATGGACTTAAAGTGCTTTTTTATTTATATCCTTCCTTGTTCTAAAAGGTCTTTTTAAGAAAAAGGCAATGAAGAATAGGAAAAAAAGTTTTCAGTAAGAGCCACTTGCAGAGACAAAATGGAAATTATGCTAGAGACAGCAGAGTTGGGTTCTGAGCTTCCTAGAAGCCAATGCAAAAAGAGAACCCAACCATCTTACATGACTCAATGTGTTTATAAGAAAAGAACCCAACCATCTTACAGATTCAATGTTTATAAGAAACAGGCAGAGTTATACACAATATGCATAGAACAAACCCTGAGAGTTGAGGAGGATAAAATTATCCCTTACAGAAAGCAAGGATCTGTTGTGATTTATCTAAAGACATTCTTAACGAAAGTACCCATAAATATTTGCTGAAGGAATCAAGAAGACTTTTCCCACAGAAGAAACTATTCCAGAAAGTAGACAAAAGCTTCAGGTTTCAAAAAATATTATAGGAGTAGAGAGAAACTGACAAGTGTATCCTGGAGATATATTTTTAAAATACATAACAGTAAAATATTAAACAAGCCTCGTAGGGGCACACTGTCTGCTTGTGTTCTACCTTGTCCCGAATGTGCTGAGTGTTCATCGCACACACACTCTCTGCAGAGGCAGCACTGGAAAAGCAGATTGTGTAATAAAACGCCTGATCTCTGCAGCACACAGCAGGGACCCTCATCCCAGGCCTCCCCTGAGTCTGCCCTCCCGCAAGCCACTCGCTCCCTCTCCCCAGAAGCCCGTGAACCTAACTTCATTCATTTGTTCATTCATTCATTCACTTGAACATCCATTTGCTCAGCAAATACCAGCCCTGCTCCGGGTGTTGGGAACTCAGTGATGAGAAGAACAAGCTCAATGAGAGAGGAGACTGAGTGCCTGGCACAGGGACTGGAAAACAGCAGGCACTCGGTGAGTGAACCACCTCCCTCCTCCGCCCTTCGTCCCAAAACAAACTTTGGGAGATGCCAGGCTTGTCCCATGGTTTGGGTCAGGAGTGAATATCTGGTTACATTTTTGAAAATTTGATGATCAGTTCTCTGCCCCTAGGAAGAGATGAATGTAAGAAAACAGTGCTCACTTTTAAAATGGATTACTTCTATTCTGTTTTTAAAGAACATCATCTGAATTGAAAAAAGTGATGTGTGCCCATAGTAAAGATGCAAACAATGTTATACAGGCATACCTCAGAGATATTGTAGGATTGGTTCCAGACGACTGCAATAAAGCAAGTCACACACAATTTTTGGTTGCCCAGTGCTTATAAAAGTTATGTTTACACTATATTGTCCTATTTTAAATGTGCAATAGCACTATGGCTATAGAAAACAATGTGCATACCTTAATTAAAATGTAACCTGGATGCTGATGTGCTCACAGACATAGGGGACTGGTGGTTTGATGAGTTGAGCCCTCTACCACGGGACTTGCCTTTGGGAAGACTGTTGCTGCAAAGGAGAGGCTAGGCCTCCCTATAATTGTGCCTAAGAGTCTCCTCCCGAATGCCTCTTTGTTGCTCAGATGTGGCCCTCTCTCTCTAGCTAAGCCAACTTGGCAGGTGAAATCATTGCCCTCCGCCCTATGTGAGATCTGATACCCAGGGGAATGAATCTCCCTGGCAACGTGGAATATGACTCCCGGGGAGGAATGTAGACACGGCATCGTGGGATGGAGAACATCTTCTTGACCAAAAGGGGGATGTGAAAGGAAATGAAATAAGCTTCAATGGCTGAGAGATTCCAAAAGGAGCCGAGAAGTCACTCTGGTGGGCACTCTTACGCACAATATAGACAACCCTTTTTAGGTTCTAATGAATTGGAATAGCTAGCAGTAAATACCTGAAACTATCAAGCTACAACCCAGAACCCTTGAATCTTGAAGATGATTGTATAAAAATGCAGCTTATGAGAGGTGACTATGTGATTGGGAAAGCCATATGGACCACACTCCCCTTTGTCCAATGTAAGGATGAATGAGTAGAAAAATGGGAGCAAAAAAAAAATAAGGCACCCAGTATTCTTTTTTACTTTAATTGTTCTTTTTCACTTTAATTTTTATTCTTATTATTTTTGTATGTCTGGTAATGAAAATGTTCAAAAATTAATTTGGTGATGAACACACAACTATATAACGGTACTGTGAACAACTGAATGTATGCTTTGTATGACTGCATGGTATGTGAATATATCTCAATAAAAATGAATTTAAAAAAAATGTAACCTGGAGACACAAAGTGAGCAGAAGTCCTTGGACAAATGGCACCAATACACTTGCTAGATGCAGGGCTGCCACTATCCTTCAATTTGTAAAAAATGGAATATCTGCGAAGCACAGTAAAGCGAAGTGCAGTAAAATGAGGCATGCCTGTACAATGAAAATTAAGGATTCCTCCCACCCTTGACCCTCACCCAGTTCTCTCTAGAGCTGACCAACATTATTAGAGTGCAGGCATGCGTGTGCATGTGTGTGTGTGTTGTGTCTTCCAGAGGCCCTCCAACACATGCATATCCCTGTTTTCACAATAGAAAAAAGAGTCTAAGCACTGTTTAGCACCTTGGATTTTTTCCCACCGAAAATATATATGTATATATATAATGGACATAATTCCTTGACAGGACATATTGAGCCACTGTCTCTTTCCCAAATGCCACAGAAAGTGCCATTGTGTGGACGGATTCATTATCGAACCAATCCCCTATGGCTGGGCACTGGGGTTGCTTCCAGTCTGTGCAACTATAAACAATGAACACCTTCACTGTGCTTCGGTAGGATCACATTTGTAGGAAAGTATGTTAGTACTGGAACACCTGAGTCAAAGAATATATGCTTTTTTTCTTCATTTTGACAGATATTACCAAATAACCTTCCAAACTATTTGCATCTCTCCCACTCCCTCCAACAGTATGTGCAAATGCCTATTTCCCCACACCCTGGCTGGACCACACATTCCTGACAATTTCAATCTTCACCTTTCTACTTCCCTTAGTGATCTGATGGTTGTTCACCTCACCTTCAATTAAATCCTTTCGAACAGGGGAGACTCTCTGTGCTGTAGTGATGAAATTAAACCCCCTTCATTAAAGGGCCAGGTACAGGATATGTTGCAGTATAATTCCGTTCTGCTGCCCTCTCTCATCTGGGGTTTTGCAAGTCCCATGTGAGCCGGGGCTTGTGTGTTATGTGCGTAGCATTAGACGCAGAGGAAATGAGGTCAAGAGCTTGACATCCCATAAACTAAGCTGTTCCAACACATAGCTCTGTCTGCTCACCCAGATGTGAATCACATTTTACACTCTGGTGTTTTCCCCTGTGTGGCTTTTGGAAAGAAAGACTCACACACACTGCCAGGGATGGGAGGTGGAACATGTCTCAAAAGGATCAAAAGCAAGCCCGTTACTGCGGCTGCACTGTATATAGCTCAAGGATGCCCGACATACATGAGACCTGGAGAGAGGCCCCTGGACCAATCCCCTATCTTCAGGTTGGGGGATTTCAAGTCAACCCAACTCACTAGAAATGTGTGAAGTCCTGATACTATGAGTTAGACTCTGGGATACGCCCAAGGATACAGTGGTGAGATAAAACAGACATAACCTCAGAGTTTCTTGAGCTGGGGGCCTGTGCATCCTTTGACTGGGTTCAAGGGCCTCCAGTAACTCTAAAATCATATGCATAATTGTGCACATACATGTGTACATCTGCATGTACTTTCTGAGGAGAGGAACATACCATTTGTCCTGTTGTCATCTAAGAGTCCCCTCTTCCAAAAGCAAGATTAAAAATTGATGAATCCAGGAGTAATAATTTGTCTACCTTCATCTGGAGAGCATTTGGAGCCATATCCAGGATGTTTATCATCCCAACCCCACAGGTGCTTCCTTTCTCAACTACAGCACCCACTGCTTTGTCATGCACCCATGTCCACTGCTTCACTCTTGGAAACAGGCTCTTCCTGTCCCGGGAGGAAGTAATTTGCTTGCCTTTATTTTGCTGCATGACTCAGTGATTGGCAGGTACAGGAGGTGCCCCAAGCCTGGTGCCAAAGGAATGCAGCCATTGGAAGTCCAGAGATGATAGCCGGCATCCAGAGTCTCATGTTCATTCATGTCCTCTGCTTCATCCGCTCTCTCGTCACTCACCAACCCGACCAACACATGCTGTTATGCACACACCCATCATCGCTCACTCACTCACAAGCTCATTCACTCACTCAGCCCCTCTCACACTCATTCACACACTCACACAGTAGTTGACTGATTCTTCAGACCCTTGCTGAGAACATATCCTGTGTCAGGCACCATGAGAATATAGAGATGACTAGCCCATTCCTTCCCATAAAGCAGTTCATAGTTTAGTGGGGAATCAGATAAACAGAGTAAGAACTACAGTGCATTGTCTCAAATGCCACAGAAAAATGATATAGAAAAGGTCTGTGCCAGTTTGAATGTATTATGTCTCCCAAAACACCATTATCTTTGATGCAATCTGGTGTGAGCAGATGTATTAGCGTTGATTAGATTGTAAGTCTTCGAGTGTTTCCATGAAGATGTGACCCACCAAACTGTAGGTGATAACTCTGATAAGATAATTTCCATGGAGGTGTGGCCCCGCCCATTCAGTGTGGGCCTTGATTAGTTTCCTAGGGCACTATATAAGCTCAGACAGAAGGAGCAAGCTTGCTACAGCCAAGAGGGACACTTTGAAGAAAGCACAGGCGTTGAGAGAGGAGCTGCAGATGAGAGACAGTTTGAAGACGGCCGTTGAAAGCAGACTTTGGCTACGGAGAAGCTAAGAGAGGACAAGTGCCCCAAGAGCAACTAAGAGTGACATTTTGAAGAGCAGCTACAGCTTAAGAGAGGAACATCCTGGGAGAAAGCCATTTTGAAACCAGAACTCTGGAGCAGACGCCAGCCACGTGCCTTCCCGGCTAACTGAGGTTTTCCAGATGCCATCGGCCATCCTCCAGTGAAGGTACCCGATTGTTGATGACTTAACCTTGGACACTTAATGGCCTTAAGACTGTAACTTTGTAACCAAATAAACCCCCTTTATAAAAGCCAATCCATTTCTGGTGTTTTGTGAAAAGGCAGCATTAGCAAACCAGAACAAGGTCCATGTAGCAAAATACAGCAGAAATGGTCCATGCACGTTGCTGAGAAGACCCAGAGGAAGGGGCAACTCTTCCCTGGGAGAAATGTTTCATGAGAAAAGTGATATTTGACCTGGGTCTTGAAGGATGAAGAGGAGTTTTCGAGACATAAGAGAGGGACAGACATTCTGGGCAGATGGAGCAGCATATGCAAAAGTGGCGAAATATTGGAGCAGTGAAGGAAACAGCTTTTTCTTTCTCCAGTTTTAACCTTGTTTGATTTGATCTGGGACTGCACTTGCTTTGGGGAGAAAGTGCTCAGGTAGTGGACCTACAGGAAATTCTGCAGCCCTCCGTGGCACACTGCTGCAGAGACAGTGCACGGAATGCCAGCGTGTTTGTGTCCCTTGACATTAAGTTGATTGGTCTCTAGATGCTACTTTTACTTGATGAAATCATTCCACAAGCACATTTGGCCTTCAGAGTGACAAAAGCCCCACCTGCAAGTGACTGATTTACTGTGTATGAAATAATCTCATTCCATCTTTCGTACTTAGTTTATGGGAATCCTGCTATGATTGAATGCTGATTTTCTAGGCTTTTCCATGGCCCTGCTCTTCCTGCTGTTGCAAGGGGGTAGGACAAAGAAAGGTTCATAAACAGAAATTAAATTTAGAAGAGGCAAAATGAAAGTGGCTTTGCAAATGTGTGCAAAAAAAACACATGGATTCAACATTCTTGGCAAAGACCCACGCAAGCTCATTTTCAGAGTCGTGGTCACTTGAAATCTTGCCTAGAAATTCCTCAGGTGACTCAGGGAAATGTTATTTCACTGCAGAGACACCATAATGTTTTAGTTAAGGGCTCCTGGGTTATAAAAAGCAAATTAAAAATCCTGGTTCTGCCACCTAGAACTTGTATGTACCAATTAGGCCATCCCAGGCCCAGAACTTGCTGTGAATTCAGCTAAGGCCTTTGTTACAACTGTAGCACAGTTCAACTCCTCTTTTGTCTTCTCTTGCATCCCTCACTCTCCAACAGGAGTGGATCTCAAGGGCACTTCCCAGTTTACTTCCTGCATGCAAATCTCTGTCTCAGAGTCTGCTTCCAGAGAACCCAACCCAAGACAGAAACCTTTCTTGACACCCCGTAAGACTGGGTTAGGTGTCTGGTTCAGGAAACCTTCAGCTGAATGTAACCAAAACCCTAACCAAAATTGCTTAAAAGTAAGGATAGTTATCATCTCAAATGGGGAATTCTAAGGCTGTACAGACTTTGGAGCTGGTAGATTCATCAGTCAATGACATCCTCAGAGACCCAGATGCTTTTCATCCTCTGTTTGACCTACCTTAGTGCTGGCTTCATCCTCAGACTGAAACAAAATGGCTGCAGCTGCTCCGGACATCACACCCAGATATAGCAATGTCTACAAGAAAAAGAAAGGCCATCTCTTCTTTCAGGAAAGAATACAACTTTTCCAGAATCCCCTCAATAGATTTACCCCCATATCTTCATTAGCCAGAGTTGGGTCACACACCCATTCCCAAACCAATCACTGCAAGGCAAATAAGATTTCCCTTAAACTTATTGACACTACTTGGGAGATGGGCCCTCCTCCTTCTGAGTCCCTGGGCTGCAGAGGAGGGTGGATGCCTGAATAGTAGTGGGATTCTACTGGTAAAGAAGAGGGTGAAAGGATGGAGGGCAGGCAATCAAGAACAGAGTCCTCCTCTGCCTCCCCAAGCAGGATACACCTCCTCCACAATAACACTAACAGAATACAGTGAAGAAATCTGCTTATAGGAGACCAAGAGCTCTGTGCAAGCAAGTACTTCACCTATTCTCTGCTAAGTACTCTTCTAGATCCAATGATGGATAAAACAGAGCTTCAGCGTTTGAAGTTTACATTCTAGTGGAGAGACAGAAATAAACAGACCAATTCCTGTACAGTAAACATTAGTTGGTGGTAAGTACTAAGAAGAAAAATAAGAGAAGGCCATAAGAAGAGCTAGGGGGCTTCTTTAGATAGTGTGGTCAACAAAGTCCTCCCTGCGGAAGTTACCTTTGCACACCTGGATAGGTGTGAGCCATGTGCTGTGCTACCTAAGTGAAGAGCTTTCCAAGATTAGTGGACAGCAGGTGCAAAGGCCCAGAGTGTGACTGATTTGATCGAGGGGGAGTAAGAGGTCGGTGTAGCTGTTAGGCTATGAGTAGTGGCTATTAGCACCATCCAACAGAAACAGAATGTGGCCAACAATGTCATTAGAAATTTTCTGGTAACCACCTTAAATTTTTAAAAGGTGAAATTAATTTTCATAATATTTTTATTTAAGCAATATAACCAAAATATTATCATTTCAGCCTTCAAAAATATTTTTTAAATCATTAATGCTATTCTCCAAGAGGTGTCAAGGCAGAGAAACCAGTTAAGAAGCTACCCTGAGGTAGCAATGATCTGCCAACCCCTGAGCACAGAGGTAGCTGGTTGCACAGCTGGGATGAGCTCCCCTAGATTCATTCACTTCCATCCCACCATCTGCACTGGGACACAGATGGAGTGTCCAAGAGGGAAGCTGGCCCACCCCATCATCTGCTCAGCTGTCTTCCTCGCAGAGTCTTCATTTGCCTATCCATAAAGGAAATTGCAAATGGTAATTACTACAATTTGTGGAAACCCAGCTCCATGATGATTGTGTCCACCCCGTGTATTCTAGCCCAGCCGTTCTCAAACATTTTTAGCTTTGGGATCCTGTCTTCAAATGAAACCTTTTACTGAAGGCCAAAGCAGACACTTCACAACTACAAATGGGCTACGTTCCCCAGAGCTCCCTATTAGCTCCCGACATGCACATCCATCCAAGCAAAGTCAAGTTCTACATGCTGGCTCATCTTGTTATGTTCTGTGCCCACAGAAGTCTGAGTCAAAGAGGACTGCTTGTTGACCTCCTTTCATCATAAAGAAGGCAAGAGCCACCTTCATACATAAACCAAGGGAGCCTTGACTTTGCAGCCCCCCAATGATTCACTCCATCAGCAGGTGGAAGCATTGGGGCCTGCCTTACCCTAGGTGGGTAGCTTTGTTCATCTCTAGAAATTTCCATGTTTCTAAGTTGAAAGTAAGGAAGTGAGTCTGTTTATAATCCACACAAGGGCAGGTAAGCGTGGTCCAGAATGAGCTCTAAGAACACAGTTTGAAAACCATCCTACTGTTATTGCCCAAAATCTCCAAAACAGGCTTCACATTCCACCCCCACAATTAGCAGGTTTATTGAGGCGTAATGTATATACCATAAAATTAACTTGTTTTAAGTGTACACCTCAATGATTTTTAGTAGATTTAGACAGTTGTGCAACCATCACCAAAATCTAATTTGAGAATGCTTCTATCACCCCAAAAAAGAAATCTTGTGACTCTTTCAGTCACTCCCCTTTTCACCCCCAGCCCCAGGCAACCACGAATCTACTTTGCCTTTCTGGGCGTCTCATCTTAGTGGAACCCCACAAAATGTGGCCTTCTGGGTCTGGCGTCTTTCACTGAGCATAATGTTTGTGTAATTCCCCCAAAGTGTAGCAGGGATCAGTAATACTTTCCTTTATGTTTCCCACCCTCACAATTGTTGCCACATCCAACTGTCACCTATACTATTCTTTACTTCTGTTTTCTTTGAAATCACATGCTTTTTTAAAATTTGTTTGAAAAGAAAACTTGACATTAGTATTACAAATGGAAAACAGGTACTATTTACAGTTGTGCTGGCTTGGATCTACTATGTACCCCATAAGGCCATGTTCTCTTAATCCAGTCTTGTGGGTGCAGACATCTTGTGGGTGGGAACTTTTGATGAGATTATTGCCATGGAGATGTGACCCTGCCAATTCAAGGTGGGTCTAAGTTTACAGACATCCTCTGTGAGAGACTAAAAGTCAGAGATGTTTTAAATAGAGCTAAGAGACACTTAGAGAGATAATGCCCAGAGAAATTTTGGAGCAAGCCATTGAAACCAGAACCGGGAGAGAAGCTAAGAGATGAAATCCAGAGTTTGACATGGAGAAGCTAAGAGAGGACCCCGAGACACTTAGAGAGAAACACCCTGGGAGAAACAAGCAAGAATGCACAGGAGCTGAGAGAAAGAAGCTAAGACAGAAGCCCAGAAATATTTTGGAGAAATCACTGGAAATCAGAAGCTAAACCCAGGAGAGGACCAGCAGACTCCAGCCGTGTGTCTTCCCATGTGACAGAGGAACCCCAGATGCCATCGGCCTTTCTATGGAGAAGGTATTGTCCTATTGATGCCTTAATTGGGACATTTTCATGGCCTTAAAACGGTAAACTTGTGAACTAATAAACCTCCATTGTAAAACCCAATCCATTTCTGGTATTTTGCATTCTGGCAGCTTTAGCAAACTGAAACAGCAGTAATGAAAGGTAACTATACATTGACTATAAATAAGGTTAAGTCGCTGGGGTAAGTTTTATCTCAATAAAAAATATAAATCAGTAGATAACAGGTCATTATTGAATTCTAGTAGGTTACTGATGCCCCAGAAGTTCTAAGCCTGGGGTCTGCTTTCAGGGTGTTGAAAGGACACATTCACAAATTTGTAAGGGATGTTAGAGCCACCAGCACTCAGCTGAGCTCTTCTGGGAGCCTTCGGAAGGACTGAAAGATGATGGAAAGGGCATAGCTTCCTCATTCTGTCTTCCTGTTCTTTATGCTCACCTGTGTCCTCCTGAAATACATTTGCATGTTCACAGTGGTATCCTGTCCTCATTTTTACTGGATTCCCAGAGCGGATATCCCTACTATGTTTCGTCCATAGTAGGTGTGGAAATGGGTGTGACTGGAATTAGAGTCTAATGCTTAGAAACTTTCATTCTTAACCTGCAATCTTCATTTCAAGAACAGCTGTTTCCCAATTTGCTTAAGGCTGACCCTGGCTTGGTACATAGCAATGAAACAGGAAAATCTCCTCCTCCTTCCACACCTGCTTCTAGACCCCCAACCTGATGGAGAGCACCATCTAGTTCAACTCTGGATAGTACCTTGGAGCTCAACAACTTTCCGGCTAGTCTATTTATTTATTGAGACAATGCCTTGAAACCTAACTGTGTTTTCAGCCTTGTTTCACAAGAGAGCGTATGTTGAATGCTAAACATGTCCACCCCAATCATTCTCCTTTTTCAAGATCTTTCCATGGATCCCTCTTGCGCCTGAGATAAGATCCCAACTGGGGCATCTGGTGTTCCCTGAGTGTGCCCTGGGTTTTCACGTCTGAGGTTTTGCACATGGTGTTTCCTGTGTCAAGAAAGCACTTCCTACATTTCGCCTGCATGGAGCCCACCCCTCCTTGAAGACTTGCCTGAGTCCTGCCTCTGTCAAACCTATCCATGTTATCCAACCTTGCTTGTTCCTTCTGGGCATAACCCTCTCCAAATGCTCAACACAGGATGCTGTCCGGTCACCATCCTGTGTTAACTAAAAATGTCTGCCCCCTATCCCCCAACTGGACTTCAAGCTCCCCAAGGACAAGAGCCCTGTCTCCCCTCATCTCCAGGAACTCTGGCAGAATCTCAGTTGACATTGATTGCACAAATGACCTTGAAAGGAACCTTCTAAATGTCAACTGTTTTTAAGTTGGAGACATGCTGGTGAGTACCACATCCCCTGTAAACTTCTGAGATCACTTTGCCACTTGTATTTTCATGGTGTTGGTTAATTTTTGTCCTAACTTCCTTTGGAAACTGCCTCCCAACCTTGAAAACATCCCCACCAAGGTGATTTCGTAACCATACTCGCAGTTCACACACCTAAATTCAGTAGTTCAGATGAAGTCTTCTGTCACCTCCTATTTCTCTCTTCTCTCTAATTCATGGTTATCAGCACCAGAAATAGCAAGTGTTCCATCCTAAGCTTTGTTCTCTCAAGCAGGAGCATTTTTCAGGAAGTTTGAAGTGGTTCTGAGGAGTCAAAAATTCATCGTGCTAGGGAAAGGCCACCTGGAGAGTGCAGAGAGCAGGGGTGTGGGATCTAAGGCCAAACGCTCCAGTTGTCCCCTGAGTTCCACCAACCCCAGTCTGCTAAGGACACCACTCCTGCCATCACCCCATTTTTCCTTGCAACCTAAAATGTCATTCCCTCATTCCCATTGGAATACAAATGTGCTGCAATAGTTCTCCTCTTGAGAAATAAATCCTCCCTGCTCTGCTTGACTGCCAATACCTAGAAGAAATTGTCTCCATTTGCTCTCTTCCTATTCTCTCCTGCTTTCTCCTCTCCTCTACCCCCACCCCACCCCAAGAAACTACTCTAGTCAAGGTCACCAATGATATCCAATTCGCCAAAACCAATGTAAATCCTCAGTCCTAATCTAAGTCACTTCAGCAGTGATCTTGGATGCAATGAACCACTCCCTTTTTGACAAACCTTCTCCACTTGGCCTCTAGGATGCAATTCCTTCTTGTTTGTTGCCCTACCTCACTAAGGACTCTTTCTCAGTCTTCTTTGCTGGTGCTCCAAGCTGTCTTCTAACTTCTTTTCTGCTCACTCCCCACACCCCCTAGTGGTTCTAACCACCCATGGCATTTCACACAGGCTATGGTGAAGATCCCACATCCACATTCCCAGCTGCATCCTCTCCATAGCCAACTGCCTATCAACATCTCCCCTTAGATGTCAAGAATAACTATTTTTAACTTAACAGGTACAACACCAGAATCTTGAGTCCAATCCTGTTCAAAATCTGCTTTGACCATGTCTCCCCATCTGGAAACACATCGGTGACTCCCATCCATTTCCCTCCAAATACATAACCCAAGGGCCTCACCGCTGCTCCAAAACACCACATGATGTGGCCCCTCCTGACCCTCCAACATCACCCCCTACCCTGCTTCCCTCCTTGGCAAGGACCATACACCTCAAGCCTTAGCACTTGGCTAAGACCTCTGCCTGGGACACAGTTTCTCCAGATAAATGCATGACTTGCTCCCTGCTTCTCTTTGGCTCTCTGCCTTCTCCTGCTGTCATCAATCACATGGTTCCCCCACCTCGCTCTCTAAGCCTACTTTATTTTTTATAGCACCTACTGCCACCGACACACTATGCATGCATATGTTTATTTGCATATTGTGGTTCACTCCTTCTGGAATGTAAGCTTCAGGAGAGCAGGAATTTTCCATTTTGTTCACTAACATATGCCCAGGGACTACTGCTAGATCACAGTGAATGAGGTAGTGGGCACTCAATAAATGTTTTTGAATGAATGAAAGAATGGTCAGATATAGTGTGAATTCTGCCTGTGCCACTTACTAGCCGTGTGACCACGGTCAAATTAGTCTTCCTTTCTGAGCCTCAGTTTTTTTTCTCAACTATAAAATGGGGATGATGGTATCTACCCTAGACAATTGGGGTCAAGTTTATTGATAATATATATACAAGTCAGAGTAAACCCAAGGTGATATGGACAAAGTAGGCAATTAATAAACCGTAGCTATGATTATTGTTTCACTGCTATTAATGAGGGAGAGTGGAATCAGAAGAGAAGCACTGCACGTCTGGACCTGGGGTGCAATTATTCATTAACCTTTTACACAAAGGCGGTAGGAGAGTGGTTTCCCAGAAGTTTCCTGTGGCATTGCAGAAATTTCAGCTGATCAGATTCATCCATTCATTCATTCATTCCCTTACTTAATAAATTTAAGGAACAGTGATCGGGGCATCCCCTACGTGCCAGGCCCTGGGCTTGCTCTCTGAGTCTGAGGTTTGGGTTCATAGCCCCAGGTTTAAAGGTTGTGACCACAACAGAACCGTTTCGTTTTCTGGGGGTGGCCTGGATCTTTCTGGCAGAACAGCAAGAAGGCTCTGCTCATCACATGAGTGAAATAGGCCAGATCTCGGCTGCCACCCACACCCAGCCAAGCTCTGGTGTGGGGGCTGGCTGCACGCCACTGTCACCATCCCCGCCCAGGTTCTGGAACAGGGTTAGTGATAAATGATGGAGGGGACAGAAATATCTTCCAGAAAAGGAGGCTGCCGTTTCTGGGGCAGGGCTTCAAGGCTCTGGCAAGGACAGAGCAAGGTCACCCCGGCCTTCCCTCCGGGCTGAAACTGCCAGTGGCTGTTTGCCCCGATTGCAAAGGTCATCAACGAAAGACAGATCAGAGTGACCACACAACCCCCCGAGGGCAGCATGAGGGCAGAGGAGGGGGCCCAGTGGGGCTGAGGAACCAGCCACGAGCTCCGGCACTGGGCCCTGCCCCTGCCACGGGTCACCGAGATGGGCACTGGCCGAGTGGGCTCCCAGGTCCACCACGTGCTGTCCTGTGTCTTCCCCCCGAGACGCTGTTTCCTCCTCTGTAAGGGGAGACACTACCTCACAGGGCAGTTGGAAGGGTGAAGGGTTGAATGATGGCCTCCAAAAAGACGTATTCAAGTCCTTTACCCTGGTCCCGTGAGTGTGACCTTATTTGGAAAGAGTCTTTGAAGACTTTATTGAGATGAGGTCAACATTTCTTGGAGTTGGCCCTAATCTAACATGCCTGGTGTCCTTAAAAGAAGAGGAAATTTGGAGCCGAGAGAGAGGCTGGAGCAGATTATCCCGGACAGGTTTCAGAGGGAACACAGCCCTGTCGACACCTTGGTTTCAGACCTCTGTCCTCCAGAGGCATTTCTGCTCTCGCAAGCCACCCAGCTTGTGGTGCTTTGTCACAGGAGCCCTAGCAAACCAAGACAGGAAGATTAAATGAGAATAGGGTCAGCTACAGGAAAGCACACAGTATGGCTGCTGGTGCATAGTAGGTGCTTCCCTTCCCTATAAAATGGGGTAAGGTCTTATTTATACCCTGGAAGTTGCCATGAAGGTGAATAAAAGGGCTTTATGAAGAGGAATATATTCTGATGCAAGATGGTATTATTGTCACCCCCCCATTGTTCCAAATCTTCTCAGCTGAGAGCAGGACTCTGCTCCCACATCCAGTAGAATGACGGTCAATGTGTGCATTCTGCCTCGCCAACAAGACTGTGCGCCCCGCGTGGGCAGGGACGTGTCTGCTTTTTCTCGTCGTTGCAATCCCAGCACTTGGCACTTGTTGGTAAATGAAGGATTCTCTAGTGCGTTAAAGGTTTCTTTAGCCTCCTGTTTTAAACATTCAGTGCCAGGAGGAGTCACCCAGCTCCGTGCCCTCAAGGAGCCCCCAGGCTAAAAGGAGAGACGACATGGGCATCTGTGTCTGCTCTTTTTCTAATGACAGCCCACGGACTTCTCTTTTGGAGACTCTCCCCTATTCTCAGACCAAGCAATTTGGGTGACGCTCACCCAAGAACTGGCTCATCAGCATGTTTTTCTCCCAACCACAGTGACTGGTTTAGATCTGGCCATGTGACCCATGTCAGATCAATGAGGCACCGCTCTGAGATTTTAACTGGATGTTTTAGTCAGTGACTGTCAGCAGAGTGGGGAAAAGGGAAGCAGGAGACTGGTTAACTCTTGATGACTTCGGTTCTGTTCCTGGATCCAGCCATTCCTGAAGATGGATATCACCAGACTTTTCAGTTACAGAAGACACAGAATTCAAAATCTCATTTCTTTCCCCTTTAAACTACTTTCAGTATAGGTTTTTACCACTTGCAACTGAAGGAATGCTCATTTCTAGCTAGATTACATGTGATGAGAGTCCTGCTGGTGGCATGAAAAAAGCAATGTCAGAGCAAACAAAGGCAACAATTACCCTTCAAAGGACAAACAAAATTTTAAGCTGACCCTCTCCCCCTGAAAGGTAGGTCCTACTCATTTGACACTTAGGGTGTAAACTCCCCTGGTCCTGATTTTAAACACACACAATATTGAAGAAGGAAAGACAAGAGAGATGAAGAAATGACAGCATTCGAGGGAGCAATTTAACTTAAAATATAAAATTGCTGAGTGTTGACTGCACAGGCTGTTGTAGGAGTATGCAAATTATCCACAAACTGTATGCATATTTAAATTGCAAATCCCTTGTGACCTTCCTACACTGTCTTCCACACACCTGGGATGAGGCCCTGGGGGGGGGGGGAATCCCAGGGGGAAACTTAAACCAACACATATTTATTTAATAAGCCCTTACCCTGCCTTTCTGCAAGGTGTTCAGCCTACAAGACATGGACTCTGCCTGCAAAGAGCTGGCAACAGAGCCAGGGAGAAAGGAAGAACCACAAGAGACAATTAATGCATAAAAGAAGACAAGATGTAATTAAGTGCTAAGTGCTGGGCTGCAACTGTAAGCAACTGGGTAAAGTTGCAAGGAAGCCGTTTTCAGCTGAATGTAAGGGAGAACTTTCTGGTAGATGGACCTGTCCCTCAAGGTTTGTGCAAAGCCAGCTTTCATCTCACCAGAGCTCGACAGAGATTTGAAATTACAAGAAGAGGAGCAATCGCAAAGTCTTGAGTTGCCAACTTTTGCATTCTGGCTCTATCATTAGCCATGTGACTTTGGGCAAGTGCCTTTGTTTCTTCAGCTATAAAATGGGCTCCCATAATGCCCACCTTGCAGTATCGGAGGCAACCTGGCGGTAAAGCATGTGAAAGGCTTGGATTCAACATGGAAGCAGCAAAGTGTTAACAGGTAAAAGTCAAGTGGATCTGCCATTTACAGCTGTGTGGCCTTGGGTGAGTCATAATAGTTGCTATTATTGTTGTTTTCAGCAGCTGGTACGGGGCATTCAAAAACATGGTGTGTATGCGTATTCTCAAATATGTATGCACGTATCTGTTATTTGCTTGTGCACATCTCAAACAATCAGGCCCAGACTTTCACCTTCTTCTAGAAGCTTCCCAACAGCAGAGCTGCTGAGTATCATTACTCATCTCATGTGGACTCTTTGGAAAAGGAAACTGATCAAAAAGCACATTTGCAATTACACCCCAGAAGCATCTCTCCAGCAGTCTGAAATGAATGCTAACTCAGCCATGCTGCCTGATGTTTTCTCCTTCCTTTATAATAAGTGTTATTTTTTTTCTTAGAAAAGTAGCATACTTTAATTGAAGAATAATTGGGAAATTCCATTACAGTGTAAAGACATAAATTTAGATCACCCACAATTTTTCCATCCACGCAGGGATAAATACTGCTTCTGAGATTTGTATAGACAAACACCCTAGATTAATCTTTGTGAGCCAAACAGCTTCCAAGGTATAAGCACAAAAATGTTCTGACAGCAGACCAGCTGGAGGACAAGTGTCAGATCAGACACTGATTTACTATTCAAGAAGTGCCTGGAAAGTCACAATGACATGCTGCCACTCACCCACCAGAATGGCTAAAATGAAAACAAACTGACAATACCAAGTGTTGTCAAGGTTTGGAGGAACTGGAATGCTCACACACCGCTGGTGAGACTTTAATTTGATGCAGTCACTTTGGAAAACTGGCAATATCTGCCAACTCTGAACACATGCCCATCTCATGGGCTGGTGATTCCATTCTTTGTTTACCCAAGAGAAAGGAGAACCCATGTTCACTAAAAGACTTGTACAGCAATGTCCACAGCAGTTCTATTCATAGCAGCCCTCAAACCTGCAACCACACAAATGTCTATCAATAGCAGAATGGATGAATAAATTATGATATCATCATACAATGGAATACTGCATAACAAAATTAAAAAAGAATAAACTACTAGACATGCACCAAGAGGATGCACATCAAGGACTTGGTTGCGTGAAAGAAGCCAGACACCAAAGAGTGTGCACTGTTCGGTTCCATATGACGTTTTAGGCAGAACTAATCCATGATGATAGAAAGACTAGCTGGGAAGGAGGAGAAAGGGGCCTGCCCAAAGCCGGACACAATCCCTACTGGACATGGGTTTTGGTTACACACTGTACACATCTGTAAAAATTAATCAGGCTGTCCACTTCAGATTTCTTCCTTTACTGTCTGCTATACCTCAACAGAAAAATGGAAAAAGAACAAAAACGAAAAACAGTCCCAGGGAAACTTTCACAGTGCTTACATGACACAGCTGTGATGTGCACATTTCTTTTTTCCTTTTCTACTTTTCTTCAGGAACTCTCATCCTCAGGGTGATGCTATGACTTTGAACACAAAGCAGGGATGTTTGGTTGACTTCCCTCCTTCTAGATTCCCCCTTCTTTCCTTTATTTCATTTTTAAGAGTTCTTTATTTTACTCTTTTAAGTTCAGAAAATCATCTGAGTGGAGGTGAAGGTGGTCTCATATGAATGAATATATCACCGGACTCAAGGAAAACTTGATCTGATGTGAAGATGAATCTCCGCTTCCAACATACAGGCTCTCCCCACAAAAACCCGTTTTTGGTTGGTTGGCTGGAGAAGATGTTTATAAAAAGGGCATAATTAACGTGGCAGGTGCCTTTGTTACACGCAAATAATAACAGCAGAGAAAACAGACATATAATTAGTTGGGCTTTTTTGGTGCTAAGTGTTACTACTGCTGATATTAAGTAAGGAACATGACACTCAATTGTGCACTGAGTGTTGCGGGTGATTCACATGCAGCAGGTGGAGACGCCAGCTTCTGGGAGATACGGAAAATGGACTTAAAATTTTTAAGAGAAAGGAAAAAGATTAATGCCTTAATGACACTTGAGTGAGTGGGTGGACCACCCAACCCCGCTTTCTGTCTCCCCATGGCCGAGGATGTCTTCAACTTTAACCGTTCTGTCCCCTCCCTGATGCATCCCACCCAGTCTCACTTTGATAAGTAATGTTTTATATTCTTTCCTCCAAACTCTCACTATTGCACCCTCCTTTGGCCTCTTCCTATGAATCAAATAAGCTAAGCCCAGATCTCTCACTCACGCCTGCTAACAGAAGGAGCAAAGGGGAGGAGGGGTCCTTTCAGCCCCTGGTACGTCCACCTGCTCCTGGCCCAGGTCCACTTCATGGGCTGCCAGGACGGTGGGGATCTGGCTACTCACGACCCTGTTGCCTGTGAAACTGCCTGCTCCAAATGGTGCTGCTGGCATCGCCCAAGTCCTTCACACAAAACCCACAGGGCATACACTTTCAGTCAGGTCATGCTTTCAGCTGCAAGTGACACATGGCAACTTACTCAGAGAAGGGTCTATTTTCCTTGCATAACGATGAGCCCAGAGGTGAGCAGTTGCCAGCATTCATTCAGTGGCTCGATCGTTTCTGGGCTGGTGTCTTAATCTTTCCTGCGTGGTTGTTGTCTTGCATTCTCACATGGCTGCCCGGGCTCTGGGTACCTTGTCCTTATTCAAGTCAGACTAAAGAGGGCAGGGGAATGCCAGCTGCGTCTTGTCTGATTTTATCCAGGAACACAATCCTGGATGCAAAGAGGCTGGGGAATGAGTACTTGGTTTTCCAGGCTCTCCAGTGGAAAGAAGCAAGGGAGAAGGGTGGAAGTAGCCGACAATTAACCACCACGCCATCCATGCTACACATCCAAATGGGGGGAAATCCATCCCCCCATGTGGCCATGACGAGCACAAAGGCTGACATCTGGAGTTCCAGAGTCTCTGGGGCTCCAGGCAGGATGATTATCTACGTCTCCACCCTCAATTTCTGCTAGGTCAGTCTGACTTCTCCAAGAAGGAGATACCAAGACAGTATTAGGATAAAGGGAAGAGGGAGCAGGGTCAGGTGAAGGGGGGCTTTCAGGGGTGCAGGAGTGACACCTGTGAAAGGCTGGAGGGAAGGAAGGAGGATCAGGTAGGGGGGTTCTCAGACTACAGGGCAGCTCAAGAAACATCTCTGCCGGGTCACCCAAGCAAATGGTATCTGTTAGAGAAACTGCCTCAAGCAGGATGGGCTGGAACTGAAACCCACATCCTGAGAGCAGCCCCAGAGAACGTGGCCTTGGCGTAACCACTGCAGAGGATCCAAAGATGCAGCAGCTGGAGGCTGTGAGCCACCCACACTCCTACAGCAGGTTCTCTTCAAAGGAGATGTGAGCAGGGAGCCTCTGGCTTCCATTCCCAGAGTCTCTCCTATATCTCTGCTTGTCTCATCTTTCGTGATGCCATAAACACCCCAAACCATTTGAACCCCTCTCCTTTCCTCCTGAGCCACTGAAGTTCCTACAGAGGAGGACTTAGGGATGGCCATCTTGTTGGAAGGAGGTGAGGCTGGACACTGGGGACAGTCACAACGTTGCATTAGTGTGGCTGTCACAGCCACAGTTTGCTTGGGTTTTACAGTCACTGCACACAGCTGGAGATGGATGCTAAAGTCACCCCTGGCTCCCCTGGTGCCACCGCAGCCCTGTCCGGAGTCCCATCCATTTGCAGCTGAGCCATTTGCAAGGTCATCAATGCAGACATGGTGGCTGGGATGCTTCTGGCCTTGCAAACTGAGGCTCCTGCCTTGTGGGGGTTTTTCTGGCTTGTGCATTATTGGGATCCTTTAATGGCCTTCTACTTGGGGTCTTCCCAGCTCTGGAATAAATTGGAGGGACCTCCTGGACTAAGGAACCCAAATGACCACAGCAAGCCAAACTTTATCTTGAGAGCCCAGGCTTTGGAGCCAGGTGACTGGAATGTGAATTCAGCTTCTAGCTGCTCTGTGACCTTGGAGAGCATTGCAACTTCTGTGGGCCTTAGTTTATCTTATCTGCAAAAAGAGGATAATAGTCCTTACTTCACAGCATTCCTGGAAGGATTCAGGGAAGTAATGGGTGAAAAACACTCACCACAGGGCCTGCCTCACTGTGGATAGCCAATACATGGCTAATTTTACCACTGTTGTCATTATTATTTTAAAAGTGATGAAGAAGAAGATGATGATAAATGAGGAAGACAAGGAAGAGAGAAGGAGGACGAGGAGGAGGAGGAAGAGAAGCAGTTGGTGATGATGATGGTGGTAATGATGATTTTATTGCTATTCTGGAGACCTCATGTCTTCCTTTAATCCTCCTTGCTCTGTCCTCATTCAATTCCTTCTTCCTTTTTCTAAAAAGCACATCCCAGATCCCAATTGCTAGAATTCCCAATTGACAAATTAAGACCAGGCTTAGGGCATCAGAAAATCAGGGGCCCAGAGAAACGGAGTGCAAAAGAAAATGAAAAAGAAAATCTTAAAAGATCGTGTGAGAGTGAGCAAACAGTATTTGTTTTCAGCATAATGTTAATGGGTGCAACCTTGAAAAATAAAATTATATTTTACAACCTAATATCATCTTATTTTAAATTGCAAAGGAGGGCAGTGTGAGAGCCTCAGATCGCTGGGCCTCTAAATGCCCCAGCTGAGCCTCACTAGCTGCCCCTCTGCCTGCACCCAGGCTCTCCTCTCTGCTCGCCTACCCTAAGAGAGAGAGCATGGGGAACGGCCCTTTGACGGAAGGAAGGATGCAAACTCAAGCTTCGAAGGGCAGGCCAAGGGAATAGCCTAGAGAAAGAGAGAGGCTGCGTCTCAAGACCACACCCGTGAGTCTGATTAAGATGCCATCTTCATCCTGAGGCCACTGGGAGCCATGGGAAGATACTGAGTGGCAGTTGGATGCCATCACCATGATCCGATCAGGCATTTTTAAGCATCACTCTGGCCCCTGAGGAGCTGCTTGGAGAAAGGATCGGAAGGAGCAAGCATGGACTTGGGACACCAGCATCCCAGGTGAGAGGTGATGCTGGAATTCACTTCAGACACGTTGCTGATTTAATAAAAAAAGAAAGGAACAAGCCCCTTCCTTTCTCTCACACCCCACAAACAGGCTGCAGTGTGCATGGCCAGTTCTCGGAACAAAGCTCAGGCGGTGAAGTCTGCAGCTGCCTCGTGGCACGAGAGCCAGCCCGGGACAAGCAGAGGACAGTAAGTGTCAAGAGTCAGGCAATTTGCAAAGGTGTTAAATCCCCAGCCCCAGCACTAGCTGCGGCTCTGCAGGCAGAACAGACAGAGCCTGCCTTTCCACAGCCCGGAACAGGTATGAGGTGGGAAGGCGTGTCCCAGGGCAGCCGCTTGGCCGCCGGGAACAGCAAGTTGGGAGACGAGAAGCAGGAAGGACGGAGGGTCCAGGCCGTGTGTTCAGCTCGTGCATGCGTCACCTCGTTTCATCTCCCAAGCCCCGCAAGGGAGCGTTTTCTTCTCCCCCTTCTGCAGGTGAGTTGGCTGAGTCGCAGAGGGGCCTCCACCCCAGGGTGGAGCAATTATGACCTGGGCTTCCTTTAATCAGTCCCCGATGCACCCATCTTAGCTACATAAACAGGGCTACAGTGGCCTCCAGGGAACGGCCTGCATCGCTCCAAAGAGGAACGGAGAGAGCTAGGATGCAGCGCCCACCGCAGGGGAGCCCCGAACTCGCGCATGCGTGCTCGTACTTCATCCGCACCGCGACGTTCCGCAGGAGGCGCGTGAACCTCGGGGCTGCAAGGTGCTGGATGAGGACCCAGTGCAGAGGGGAAGTCACGTGCTCAGGGAACGCCGCTGCTAAGTGTGGGCGCCACCCAGTGCTTTCTTCTGCCTCGGAGCAGACAGGGCAAAGCTCGTAGAACAACCCCATGGAGGGCATCAAGCTGCTCTTTAATATTTGCACAAGGATGCTGAAAAGTGGCATAAGAGTGAAGGAGTTTATCCTTTTTTGTCTCCTCTCTCTCTCTCTCCGTATCCAATTGATCAGAAAACCTCATCAACTCCTCCTTCCAAGTATAAAAAGAATCCACGACCTCTTGCCACCTCCATGCTCACAGTTTCACCCAAGACACCTTCATCCCTCCCTGGATTTATGGCCACAGCCTCCTAATTGCTCCATTTGCTACCCCTTGGTCCCACGCTCCATACCCCCGTAGAGCAGCCTTTTAAGATATAACCAAGTCACATCGTTTGGCTGCTCAAACCCCATCTCACTCAGGGTAAAACCCAAGCCCCTTGCAATCCACAGGCCCCATGTGATCTGAACCCCTCCCTGCATTTCCCCTTCGTCTTCCCCCTCCCCCACCCCACCCCCACTCCCTCTGCTCCAGCCTCCAGGTATGCTCCTGCCTCGGGGATTTGGCACATGCCCTTCCCTGCATGGTCCCGGATATCCTGGGACCTCACCTCATCTTATCAGAGAGTCCTTCTCTGACCACCCTATTCAAAATCTCCACCTCCTTTTCTATCTTCCACACTCTGCTCTGCTTTTCCCCATAATTCTTGGCGAAGCACATATTTACTTCTGAATTTTTCATTGTCTCTCTACACTGCAAGGTGAGCTCCACGAGGGAAGGGAGTGGAGGAGCTTTGTTCAGCTCACTCTCCTATCCCCAGAGCCTAGAAAAGCACCTGGTATGGAGTGGGTACTCTGCAAATATTTGTCAAATGAATGAATGAGTGAATGAACGAATGTTCAAGATAGACTTAATCATATGATGAGGACACAAGGTTTCCATGTATTAAAAGCATTCTCTGTAAGAGTAAGGGAAAGGAAAATGTGTTTATAGTGCACCTACTATGTGCCAACATAGTCACAAGGGCAACTCAGACTCAGACAAACCTGCATCCAATTCCTGGCTCTGCCACTTGCTAGCAGGGTGGCCCAGGTCAAGTCCCCAGCATGCTCTAACCCTCTGCACCCTCACCTACATGGAGAACGAGAGCAGCTACAGCGCCAGGGTGTCCTGGGTATGAGAAGCGGGATGCTTTCGAAGTACCGGGCACGAGCCAAGTGATACAGATTAGGTATTCGTGTTCTTATACCATGTGACTTCCCAGAGGTGGCAATAACACCTATTTCCTGAAGTACAATCAAGACCTTCAAATCTTTTTTTCAGAGATGAGGTCATAAGTGTGCAGAGAGGAATTCCATTAGGCAGAAAAACCTAGGAACTAGCCTAAATAGATAGTCCTCCCCAACATCATCTTTGACCTTTCGTATTTAAACTCGAGATGTGATGCCATCTGCAGAGCTCCTGTGTGAGTCAAATGGACAGCAATCATCTCCACCGTTTTATCTCAGATTCCAGACTTTGATGGCCTAGAATAATTCAGGAAGCTGTTTTATCTGAAAAGAAACTGCTCAGCGTGTATGCTGTTTGAAAATAGCATTTGGGCTTGCATGGCTATGGAAAGTGGGCAGTGGGAAGATGTTCATTGGAGGGACAGCTATTTGGATGGATAATAATTCAGGTCAGAGACTTCCGGGAGGGAGGTCCTGGGAATGAGCACAGATTCCTTCACATCCATGGAGACCCCTGGGGTCCGCACTTACTTAGGCTGAAAGCCCTTTGCTTACATATGTCACTTAGATAGAGCGCTGATTTCCCACGTCCTGGTTCTACTTTACTTACCCATTAAAATCACCATCATCTGAGTGGAAAAGCAAAGTGTGAAATATCTCATATCATATCATCTCATTCATGTAAATTATATAGGCATGGGTTTGTTAAAACCCTGGAAAGATATCTGCAAAGATGCTCTTTTAAATGTTGAAAGAGTTTAGCTAGTTATTTAGAGTAGATGACAGGCATTTGGATGCTTTCTATTTCCTTTTAGTCTATCTTATATTAAAGTTCCTAAAATTCCTGCAAATCAACTATGTAATTAAAAAGAAACACTAAAGCTGCTTTCACTTCCAAGAAAAAGAGTCATCACCAGCCTTACAAATAAAATCAGGCAGTAACCAGGTTGCAATGCTTAGTTTTCTAATGTTTATGGCAGAGCTGGAGTCTGAGACCTAGTGGTGTCCATTTTAGGGAGACCAACTGGGAAGTCAATGAGTTAGCCAGTTGGTTTTCTAATAAGTGGAAATTGGAAGGTTTTTTGGGCATTTGTCACTATCCAAAAGACCTAAGTTGATGCGCCAGGTGCTTGGGTGTCTACACTCACCTTTCCCATGTCTACCTGTATTTACAGAGGTTGGCAGTTTTAAGTGGGCTCAAGGGCTGGGAGCTTGTTTAGCAGATGTATTCCAACTTCCTTGGCATGGAAGGAAAGGGGGCAGGAGAGATGTGACAGAGATTTCTGGTCACTGCAAGCCATCCCAGCCTGAAGCTTTCTGGCAGTGTTCTGGGAAAGAGCAGCTGGGCCAAAGTCACCTCATTCATTCCTTTATTTAATTGATACCTGTTGGGGACAGGCACGGACCTCAGCCCTAAACGCTGGGTGCCCACCGGTGACCCAGAGGGATAGCCTTCGCTCATGGAGCACACCATCTGGTGGGGAAGACAGGCGGTAAATGGGCAATAAGTCCCTAAATAGTGGGCAGTGCTGGATAGAATGTGAACTGGATGCTGAACTAGTCTAAATCAGGGGTCAGCAAACTACAGCCAAGCTGCAGGGCAAATCCAGCCAGGGGCAGTTTTAATACGGCCTGCAAGCTAAAAATGATTCTTCCACATAAAAAAAAACAGGAGAAGAAGAGGAATATGTGACAGGTATCTTAGGTGGTCCACAAAGCCTTTTACAGAAGGTTTGCACACCCCTGGCATGGTAGAGAAGGCAAAAGGAAGGGATGTGTGTAAGCAGAGTATGTGGGCAGCATTTAAGCTGAAATCCAAAGGAGCAGGAGCTGGCCATGTGAATAGCCCCTGAGGTCCAGGTAGGGAGTCACCGTGTGCAAAGCCCCTGAGGCACGAGAGAAGGAAGTGTGGCTGGACAACCATGGTGGAGGGGAAAGATGGTGTAAGGTGCAAGACACCAGAGAGGTAGCCAGAGGCCAGAGCCTGCAGACTAGGGTGAAAAGTAACAGGAGGCAGTGGAGAGCTCTGCACAAAGCAGTGACCTGTTTACATCGAGAGAGAGTTGATAGGGATAGATAGATGATGATGTAGATAGATAGATGATAGATAGGTAGATAGATAGATAGGTAGGTAGATAGATAAATAGAAAAAGATGATGGGTAGATGTATAAATAGATGATAGTTGACTTGTAGAGAGAGAGATGACAGATGATAGGGATAGATAGATATTGATGACATCTATAGATGATAGATGATCGATTATATAGATAGATGATTAATTAGATAGATGTTAGATACATAGTGAGGTAAATAGAGATTGATGATAGATGGCTAGATAAATGATAGGTGATTGATTGGCTAGATGGATGATTGACTAGATAGATAGATAGATAGATACATAGCTAGGTAAATGGATGGATGGATGGATGGACAGATGGACTGACAGGCAGAGAGACAGGGAGATAAGGAGACTGATAGGAGATAGATTTTTATTTTGAAATAATTATAGACTTACAGGAAGTTACAAAAATAAAAAGTTGAGTCTCATGAACTCTTCACCCAACTTCCCCCAATGGTGGCATTTTATATAATTGTAGTACAATATCAAAATGAGGAGATTAACAGTAGTGCAATATACTAGCCCAGAGACCTTCAGTTTACATGTATTTTCAATCGCTCCGGCTGCCTTGTGGAGAACGGATTAGAGGCAGCCAAAGTGAACCAAAGTAGAGGGGTTAGCAGGCTGGTGCAGTCATCCAAGCACAAAGGAAAATGAATATGAAGGAAAATGGACAGCTCTGAGGATGCCGCCTACATTATTTCCAATTCTGTTTCAACAGTTGGCCTCCTCGTGAGTTGTAAGCACCTCACTTGACAGTAAAGATGAACCAGAGTGATATATGTAAGCACCCAGCTCCGAGCCCTGGTGCCTACAGAGGGGAACCTGGTCAACATGAGGCCCCGAGGATCATCCCACCCTACCCAACCCCCATCCTCCGGTGAGCTGGGAGATCAATGAGTAAACATCCTCAGGACGGTAATTTGGACTCAACAAAGCACCTTACACCACGACGGGCATCAGAAACTCTGTCTTGCTGACGAGGACACAGGCTGGGTGGAACAGTGCCAGTGCTGGGACCAGAGTTCGGGCCCTTGGCTCCTAGCTCAGAGCTCTCTCCTTTGCCAAGCAGCAGTCATCCCATCCCTCTCCTCTCCTGGGCTTTTCTTTTCCATGCGGTGTGACCTTAAACAGGTCACTTACTTGCAAGTCTCAGTGTCCTCATCTGTAAAAAGGGGATGATGATAACAGTATCTCTATCAATGGGTTGACAAGGAGATTAAATGAATCAATGCACATAAAATCCATAGAAAAATGCCTGGCCCATAAAAAATGCTCAATAAATTCTCATTTTGTTCTTGCTGCTGCCCGACTCTTTTCCAGATTGGACCACATGAGGCTGCTGGGGGACTTGTGATCTTTGGTCCTGAGACCAGCAGGAGAACATGCCATCTCCTTCCCCTACCAAGTGGCCCAGGGCCTCTGTGGCAGGTGGGCTGAGCTAGAAATTCAAAATGCAGATTCCTCTTATCACTTCTACTCCCAATAACTCACTGAAGAGGTTGGATGTGCAGCCCAGGGAATCTGAATTTTTTCAAGTTCTCAGACAATTCTGAAGATCGACCAATTTTGGGAACCACTTGAAAATGCATATAAAGCACCCTGCAAAAGATTTGATACATAATAAGGCCTCAGCCAATGTTTGATGTTTTACAATTTAATGAAACAAATTTGGACACTAGCAGGATGGTTAAGTGTATGGACTCAGCCAGGCTGCCTGAATCCAAATCTTGGCATTAAGTGCTGTGTGGCCTTGGGAAGCTTTCTCGACCTCTCTGAACCTCTGTTTTATCACCTTTACTATGAAGATAACAGTAATAGGATTATTGTACAATTTAAATGAGTTAATATTTGTAAAGTGCTTTGCAATGGCTGGCATGTGGGTACTTTTGTGTTAGCTGGGATGATTGTTTCTACAAAATATCTCAGGGTCTGCCAAAACCAGAGGCAAAGTTCAATAAATTATGATGACATGAGATTACCTTTTAAATGGTCCAGAATTTGAGAAATTGTACACAACCTCCAAGATTTTATGAGAAGCCAGAGAAATGTAATCTTTTTTTTTTTTTTTTTTTTTTCATATTCTTAGAGAAGGTCCCATAAGAAAATCCCATAGAATCTTTGGAGAATTACACAAACTGTTAAGGTTCTGAAGCAAGATTAAGAAGGAAAAAAAAATCCCAGCAAATGCTCAATATAACAAGGTTGGGACAGAAATGTGGTTTGTTTTTCATTGCAGCTGAAACGGGAATTAATCAGCTTGACACCGAGTGGCAATGTTGTTCTTTTCCAAAAGACAGTAGCTTAGCACAACCCTGGACAAGTGAGCTGATAAGATCAAATGTGCGTACACTGGTACAAACACACACACACACACACACACACACAGGCTCACCCTCCTCAACTCAAAGCCTAGTGGATTAATCTAAATGAGCTTCCAGGGGAAAAAAAAAAAAAAAAAAAGAACCAATGGGTTGGCATCAGTCCAGTGAAAATCACTAAAATATTAGCACTAGAATCAGGCTGGAGACCAGTGGGCAGGTCTGGGAGGTAAGGAGTGTTAACTTTTTCCATCATAACTTGTTATATCTCTTCTGTGCCTTATTGCTCAGATTTGATCTCTGCTGAGTAAATTCCAAAAACAACTTCGGCTTTCTCTGACTTATGCCTCTGCCTCTCTATCCCAGCTCAGCCCCGACCACAAACAGATGATTGCCCCCCTTGCCTGGATAAGATCCCAGAACCTTTTCCCTGGCTGCCAGTTGCCTCCAGGCAATGCAACTCTGCTGCTTCGGACTGATCTTATGAATGACCACAACCCAAAGCCCTCTGATGCCCGAACTGCCCAATCAAAAAGCCTCCCCTCTCTGGGTTAAGCATTGCCATCCCTTGCCTAGGAGGCTAAGGCTTCACATACAATGGCCGTGTCTCACTGCAAATGCATTCATAGGTATCTTTGCTGCAATGCCGTGAAGCTGAACAGTGCTGCTATCAGTAGCAGCAGAGGAGGGTGTAGGGGTTTCCTGCAGCTGCTACAACAAATTACTACAAACTAGGTGACTAAAACAACAGACATGTATCCTCTCGCAGTTCTGGAGGCCAGGCGTTGGAAATCACTGTCACTGGGCTGAAAGCAAGGTGTCCCAGGGCTGGGCTTCCTGCAGAGGCTCCTGTGGAGGATCTCTTCCTGACCTCTTCCAGCTGTCAGTGGCTGCCAGCCTCCCTTGGCTTGTGGCTGCATCACTCCAGTCTTTAAGGCCAGCATCTTCGAATCTCCCTCTGCCTCTGTGGTCACACTGCCTCCTCCTCCTCATTTGAATCTCTCTCTGCCTCTCTCTTATAAGGACACCTGATAGCCTTAGGGTCCACCTGTAAGCTCCAGAATTACCTCCCTTTCTCAAGATTCTTACCGTAACCACAGCTCAGAGACCCTTGTCCCAAATAAGATCATGTTGACAGCCTGCCTCTCCGTGACACGATGCGAGTCACCTGACCCGGCTGTGGGGCTGAGAAGACACAAGGGAAGTGGCTGTCACCAGAGCCAGAACCTCTGCCACCGCCACCTTCAGAGCCAGGCCCCTCAGAACCGCCACTGTGCCACCCCCCGCCCCGCCATGCTGTCCCAGAGGACCTTCAAGCAGTGCTACACCGTCGAACAAAGAGTAGAAGATGTGCAACTCATCGGCGAGCAGCACCCCGCCAAAATCCCGGTGATAATAGAAAGACACAAGGGTGAGAAGCAGCTTCCTGTGCTGGATAAAGCCAAGTTCCTTGTACCAGATCATGTCAACATGAGTGAACTGATCGAAATAATTAGATGGTGCCTGCAGCTCAACGCCAACCAGGCCTTCTTCCTGCTGGTGAACGGCCACAGCATGGTGAGCATCTCCACGCCCACCTCAGAAGTGTATGAGAGCGAGAAGGATGAGGATGGCTTCCTGTACACGGTCTACACCTCTCAGGAGACGTTTGGAGTGAAATTGGTGTAAGGCTGGCAGAAGCATCTCTCCTAGAATTTTTAAAAACCCTTACACCAAGGCAAAAAAAAGGATGTTACCAACTGAGCTTGATCAGTCATCTCACCACAGGTCATCCAAACAGTAGTGTCCCCACCTAGGAGGTGTAGGAAGTTGTATTTGTATTTCCAGCAGAAAAACAGCTCCAGATGAGCACATTCAGCTTTGGAAAACTCTATTATTTAACCTAGGGCATCTTGTTTTCAAATTTTAGAAGTTTTAAAATAAAATACTTTACCTTTTAAGTTGCCAATAAAAAAAAATCACATTGACAGGTTCCAGTTATTAGGACCCAATATCTTTGGGGGAACATTATCCAGCCTACACTGTGTGTTACCCAGGGCATAATGAACGTATCTAGATCAGGCATCAGGTGAGACTGAAGGAATGTCTATTAAAACCCACTACGTGCCAGATGCTATCCTCCAACCAACCTTGTGTGCTGCTAAATATCATAATTCCCAGTGCCCTTTGCTGGGGGTGGTTGCTCTGCACCCCAGGCTGGGTGGTGTTGCCTTTTTGGGGGCTCCTGAACACCTGGCTTGTTCTGTGCTCTCTCGTCATCTGTCTATCCCAGGAGACCAGGTTCCTAAGGGTAGGAAACTTGTCTTCTACACTCATTTCCCCTGCACTTTGAACAGGTTCTGATTCAGTATTAAGTGTTTGTGAATTAATAAGGTGATGAGACTGAGGCTTAGAGAGCTTTAAATAATTTGTCTGAGATCACACAGCCAGAGTTCTTCTTCTTACAATAAATGAACCTATTTCCCTTTTTTTTAGAATTAGAACAGTACAAATCAAGTCCTCTTTGCCTCCAAACCTCATCTCTTTCTCCTTCCCTGGAGGTGCCCAGTGCTCTGAAGGCCAGGCCTGTTTTTCCCGACCTCTTGTTGTGACTTGATATGCACATAAATGTCTCCACAAAATAAATGGGATTTTCTGTGATTTTTTTACATAAATGGTATCATATTGAATGTATCCTTCAACACCTTCTTGTTTTCTCACTCAACAATATGTCTTCACAATCTTTCTTTCCAGCCAAGGCAAATTTGCTTCTTTGGGTGGCAGTGTTTTGTTCCATTAAATGACTGTGCCACTTTCTATTCATTCTTTTCCCTACTGTGGAACTTGTGGGTCAGTTCTTGTGCCTTTATCCACCACACTTCACTCACCAAGGAATTTTCTGGCTCTTATTTCCCTGTTCACTTTGACCCCAGCTCGTTTTCTGTTTCTCGACTTGTCACCGGGGACTCAGTGCCAGGTTGCCCAGGGTGGCTGCCTTCTCATCTCTCAGGATTTGTGACAACAACCCCCAGAGTCCCTGAACTGAGCAGGAGACGCGAGGCAGCAACAGGCCGGGATGATGGATGGCGCCGCCCTGAAAGCCAGCTGGGTCTATCACTTCCCAAATAGCAGCATGTGCCTTTAATTATTTCCGCTTAACTCAGCCCAGGGAGGGGGCCCGGCGACAGACGATCTCCGCTCGGAGCAGCGTGCCTCTTCAAGCTATGCGTCAAGGCTGCCAGTGCCCTTAATTCCATTTGTCACCTGCTTGACAGCTGTCACCCCATGATTGAGTCAGAGTGGCTGACATCAGGCGTTTAGGCGAAATTGCCAGGTTTTTGCTCTTTTGATTTTCAAAACTGTTAACGTCTGACAAAATAGCAAGGGAATCTAATCTCTCAGGATCAGAGTTTGAATCAGGGGGGCTGAGGAGAGAGAGAACTCACTTTTATTGGCCACCCGCTCTTGGGTGTCAAAGGCAATAGAGCTCTGCGATGACTTTTGGGAGATCAAGTTTCATTAACTTGCAGGGTGAGATGAATGAGCCCTGAGTGGCTGGCACAGATCGTGAGCTCCCCAAGTGCAAGTTCATGCCAGTGATGTTGTTTTAAACAATAATGTGACTCTTCACAATAAACCCTTGTTTCATGGCTGGACCCTGAGACTTAGTACAGTGCCTGGCATACAACAGGTGCTTAATAAACCTGCCAAATGAATGAATGGTTGAATGAATCCAACCGGATGGGTATGATTATGTCTGTTTGTGGTAGGTGTCTGTCATTCTCTCTTTGGCTACCCAGCATCTGCAGCTGCTTCCTGGGCTTGAAGCATGTTCCCCACCGTTAGAAGATGAAAATGCCCGAGTGCGCTTTCCCGGGCCTCAGTGATTGCTGGCTCTGCCAATCGGTGGTGCGTGCTCCAGAATGGAATTGGAGCTACAGACACCAAGAAATGGGCCCAAGTGAAACTTGTTTTGAAAATGGATGATGGACAGTGGTGCAAGCTTGTTCTGATTCCTGGGGTCATCGAGGGTCTCTGGGCTATCAACACCCCCAAGATCAATGGCTGGTGGTGGGGATCATGTAGGCTCTAGGGTTGGTGTTGGCAGTGACGGCTCTGCAGAGCTCTGAGCTTGACTCCGGCCCTCTAGTGATTCTGTGAGCTTCCTTATAACAACCAGGGTTAGTTTCTGTTGCTTACAACCAATGTCCCTGACCATTCCACCACTTATAGATGAAAGAAGTGATGCCAGGAAGGTAAAGTGGCTTGCCCAGGCTCACGCAACTGACACATGGCAGAGCCAGGTTACAAGCCCAAGCCTCCGAAAAGAAAGGCCTTCCAATTAAACCACTTGACTATGGGAGTCACAAAGCAAATGTCTGATTGCAGGAGCTGCTGCTCCTTCCCACGGCTGGTGTGCGTGCATGCCACATAGTTGTGCACAAGCGGGCACGTGGGTGTCCATCATGCAAACCACACTGTGGATGCTTTGCATGGAAGCCAGCCTGGCCATCTGGACCACGAAGTCCAGGTTAAAAGGAGAAACCCATTTGCCTGGCATTAATCAAAAGAATCCCTCAAACCCAGGCAGGATGGGCTCAGTTTTTAATTGGGCTCAAGTCAGATAATTACTCAGCTGTCCATAAAATTCATTTTAGCTTATTAAATGGAGCTTCGAAAATAGCACTGCCATGGAGAGCGGCCAATTGCGTGGGTGATTTGTCTGCAGGAAAAGTGCATTGGCCTGAAACCCAGATCCCATCTTGCCTGACACCCTCCCTTACCAGCTGAATGGCCGGAGCAAAGGACCCAACTTCTCTGAACTTGAGATTTCCTTGTAATTAAACAGGTATGATAATTATATCTACCTCATGGCATTGTGGGGATATAAATGGGTTATTTATGTAAAATATTTAGCATATAGCTCAGCCCAGAAAAGGAAAGAAGGTGCTCAGCAATTGATATAAGGAGGATTCCCTTGGATAGATTTCCAGATGTCAAACTACTGAGAAAAACCACAAGGAACCATCTTACCAGTTCTTGATTCACATTCCAGCTTTTTTCCCTAAAAGGTTGCACCAGTTTCTACAGCCAGCAGCAATTTATAAAAGCACCCATTTTGTAAAGGATGGTAATCGGAGCCTTGCAGATTGATGGAGGTTGCTGAGCAATGGCCTGTCAGGAGCCAAAAACGTGGATTGTGGGACAAGTGAACTTGAGTGGTTCGTGGACTAATGAAGGATTCACACAAAGGTCACTTTCAACCAAAGTGCTGGGAGCAGGGCGCTTGTCAGAAGTTTCCACTTGCAATGGCGTGTGCAGGGAGCATCACGGTGCTTCTGCAAGACTTCAGTAGCTCTTAATGTTGCAGGCTTACTCCAACATGCCATTTAGTGCAGGTATTACTGAAGCTGTGGTCTGTGCACGGAGGAGGGAAGCCAAGTATTAGGAAGACAGAACGCTATTAGGGATAGGATGCGGCAGCTGGTAAAGTTGCCTTTGTTTAAATTCCCAGAACAAAATGCTTTAGAGAAGCAAGAAAAACAGAAGTAGGAGAAAATAGGATGAATGCAGCCTCCACAGAAAGTCTGGGGCTTTTGTTTTCTCAAGAATGGAAAGGACAACCCCTTGCTTGTGCACTGAAAGTTAGAAACTTGAAACGATTTGCAAAAGAAAGCCGTGGCTTTATGCAACTCATTTTGCTTTATCTCACCATCTGGATGATTCACGAAAAGGTTTTTGGAAACGTTGGAGTCAGAGAAATGTGTGTTCAAATTGTGGCTCCCTCATTCACTACCTGGGTGTCCTGACTGCACCCCCCTAAATCTAAAGCCTCCGTTGTTGGATTTCTGGCTCAGCCTGCTTCACTCGCTCTCATTATCTGCTGGTGGACATTTGAGCTGCAGCTCAAGGCACAGAGATCGGTCACCAAGCGTTCTACTAAGTCTGCTAGTTGGAAGAAAACCATAATAGTGCCCAGGCCCCCGGCTTGTCTGCCGGAGCGAGAACAGAGCTCTCAATTCTGCTGTGCACGTGTGACTTGAACTTGTACTGTCCAGGGATCCATGGAAGGGGTTGATCAACCCATGCTTTGGAGACGCGAATGACACACATCTGCTTTCACTTGATCCAAATACATACAGAGACGTGTGATATTCCAGGACCACCAGTTAATCTCATTGAGAGCAAAACTAACCCCCTGATGTAATTTGTTTGGCAACCTTGCTGCAGGACACACCAAGATGTCAGAACATTAAGAGATTTTAATGTCCCCTGGGAGGCGATGTTCACTGTTAACCAGTGTTAAGTTCTTCGGCAGTGAGTTCTGGCCAGGAAATCTGTCCCCGCTGTGGGAGAAAGGTTGGTTCCAAGTGTTCAGCTGAGCAGCACTTCATGAATAACTGTAATTTCTTCTGAAAAGGAAAAACAATCAAATTTATTCGCTGTCATTGCTCAGTGACTGCACACCAAGGTTCCCTGAACCAATTGTTCTGACCTGGCGGTGGAGGAGGCCTCTACTCTGGAAGGATAATTCTGAGTGATTTATGGCCGTGGACCACAAACCCTAATGTTCCAGCTTTGGAAATAGCGCTGGTAGTGGGGAAAGATTGGGAAAGGATGATCTGATTGCAAACTTCTAATTAATTTATGTTTTATTTATGCTTATGTTGCCTGAAATATTAATGGAGGCAGTGAATGCATAATCGATATGCTCCATAGAAATGTGTATTATTGTGCATGTACGGGAAGCCCCCGATGTCCTTCCATCAAAGATGTGAGAAGCATCCTGCAGCTACTTGAAACTTTTGAGTGCTTTACATTGCTGGAAGTCTTAGCAAATCTGTGCACTCTGGCAGCCAGTATCGGAAGGAGAATATACCATTTCACCACTTCTGGGGGAAGGAGGTAGAAGCCAAGAGGGATCTAGTATTAACAGAATACCTAATATGTGGCAGACTTTTCTCATATGGTGTCTCGTTCAATCCTCATGACAATATCAATCCTATTATAGATGAACAACTAGGATGAAGAAAGGTAAAGAGACATCCCCAAGATCACCTGGTGAACAAGTGCCAAAACTAGAGTCCAACACCTCTTCCTTTTACACAGCAGTGATAATCGCTGCAGGCAGGATCCCCTAATAAAGGCTAAAATTAGTGGGTGACAAAGGAGGGCGAGGATATAAATCCCAGCTTCCTAGAAGTAGATTGTCAGCAAGCCACCTAAGCGCTCTGTGACTCAGTTTCCTCATCTATAAAATAGGGATGATAACAGTACCTACCTCGTAGGCCTGTTCTGGGGGCCAAGTGAGTAAAACCGTGAAACATCAGCGTGTAAAAAGCACGCGATCAGCATTAGGTGTCACTCTCATGATTACTTTGTACACGATACTGAACTAGACGTTGAATTAGGAAACGGCCCCTGCCTACAGCACCAAACAGGCCAGTGGGGGAGGCAAACATATACATGCATTATTACACTACAGGGTTATAATAAAAGTTACATTTACTAAGACCCACAGCAGCACAGAGGAGAAAGAGAAACTTCTCGGGATGGTTTCATGAAGTTTAAACCTGGGTCTTGCTGCGTAAGAGTTTGCCAAGTGGAGAAGAGGAGAAGGACATGGCGGGCAGGGATTACAGACTGCGCAAGAAGCGCAAGGGTGTGATGTGGGAACAGCAGGGATTGGGGAGTGTTTGGACGAGCCCTCATGTTGCTGGTCAGGGAGTGGAGAGGCTGGTGAGGATGAAGATCGGAGCAGTGAGACAGCTGTCACAGTCGCAGGACTTGCACCCCTCCTCTGCTCCCCCACAGCATGCCTTCGCCACTTCCAGATGCCCCAGCGTCAGCGTCTCCCCAACAGTCTTGCGGTTACCTTTTGGCTTTTGTTTCATGAGTACGGCTCAGCTGGTGCCAAGCAAGCCCTGTCAAGCACAAACCATCTTTCAGATAGAGTCATCCAGTTCTCCAGTTCTCTTCCTTGTGTTCCTAAGTGATCCATTCTTTCCTGAAAAACAACTCAGCAATGAAAGGGGAGAAATTTACAAATGGACCAGAGATTCCTTTAGGTCATGCCCCTTATTTCCTTCAAATGTGCTTTTGTGTAAGGAATATCAAATTATGTCATAAATGCCCCTGAAAGATGCATCTGTTAGAGAGACAAACATTGTTGATGGCAATGAAAGAGAAGAAGAAGGGGGCACGGAGAGGAGAGGGAGAGAGGGAGGGGAAATAAAAAGAAAGGAGGAGACAAATACCATTTTTAAACATTCAACTGACAAAGTAATTCTTTGTCTGTAAGGGAAAAGCAGCCTTTTTTGGAATAGCAGCCACATAGATGCTTGAGTTCGTCAGTTTCTCAAAACCCAGGCTGAGGGCTGATCAAGGACAGATCTTATCCAAAGTCCCGGAGGCTTCATTAGAGTAGTTTCCTCATCTGGCCTGGGGGCAGCAGGGCTCCCAAGGATCTCCCTGAGGCCTGAAAATTCATAAGGGCCCCTAATGGGAGAACAGGTAACAAAAGAGGGGGAGGCAACCTCACCTTATTGGAAGGTCCCTTGGGCTCAGCCAGGAGCTTGGTGCATAACGTGCATTGTCTTATTTAACCCTCCGGAAAACCCCTACACTCAGGGATCAACTCTTCTTGCTAATGAAGAATGTAAGGTTTATAGGGTCAGGCTGCTCTAAGGGGAGGGTGAGGCGGGCTGGACTGGAACAACCCAATTCTTTTTGGATTTCAACTTGAGGCTTTTCCCCTGGTGCCAGACCGGCACCCCTGCAGGGACCCCAAGGCTGCCATCAATCGATCTGATCATCGGGTATCGGGAGAGAGTGATGGATTATGCACTGGGCCTCCCTCAGAGCCACCAAGAGACTTGGGAAAGGCAACAAACAGATCCCAAGCGAGGCTTGAGCCTCGGGGACCAACAGCTACGCCCTGTGCAACAAGGTCTGGGCTTGCAGTCCTCCACTGTCAGACCCCTTCATCCTAGACGATGATGTGCCTTGTTGCCACTGTGTTCCCAGTGCTTGGCAAAAAGCCTCACCTTGTGTAGAAGAGAAATAACATAAAAAACAGTTAGATGAGTAAGTGAAGCAAGATCCTGAAGATTCACATATTGTATTACATTCGTGAGAGTCGCAATTGCCACAAAGAATTTATTTTCTCTTTACAGTGTGATCCTGTCTTTTCTTTTTAATGTGTGACCCAGGTATCCACATAAACTGAGCACCTGCAAGGCCCTGGGCTGGGTGCTGGAGAGTCAGTACTTAGCACAGTGGGCTTCTGCCTCCATGAAGCTTACATTCCAGAAGGAGGGGAGAGGGTGAATCGCTAACTGCACTACTAATTATTTCATTACGATCAGGGTTGGGACAAGTGCTATGAAGGCAAATTTCAGAAAGCTAAGAGAGCCCATGGTGCAGGGAGATCAGGGAAGGTTTTATGTGAGATGATATTGGAGCTGAGATCAAAAAGAATAATAATTTTTTTTTTTAATTTAAAAACCCAAGTGTGCTGGTTTGGATCTGTTATGTACCCCATAAAAGGCCATGTTCTTTCTTTTTTTTTTTTAATTCATTTTATTGAGGTATATTCACATACCACGCAGTCATACAAAACAAATCGTACATTCAGTTGTTCACAGTACCATTACATAGTTGTGCATTCATCACCAAAATCAATCCCTGACACCTCATTATCACACACACAAAAATAACAAGAATAATAATTAAAGTGAAAAAGAGCAACTAAAGTAAAAAAGAACACTGGGTGCCTTTGTCTGTTTGTTTCCTTCCCCTATTTTTCTACTCATCCATCCATAAACTAGACAAAGTGGAGTGTGGTCCTTATGGCTTTCCCAATCCCATTGTCACCCCTCATAAGCTACATTTTTATACAACTGTCTTCGAGATTCATGGGTTCTGGGTTGTAGTTTGATAGTTTCAGGTATCCACCACCAGCTACCCCAATTCTTTAGAACCTAAAAAGGGTTGTCTAAATTGTGCGTAACACCAGAGTGACCTCTCAGCTCCCTTTGGAATCTCTCTGCCACTGAAGCTTATTCCATTCCTTTCATTTTCCCCTTTGGTCAAGAAGATGTTCTCCATCCCACGATGCCAGGTCTACATTCCTTCCCAGGAGTCATATTCCACGTTGCCAGGGAGATTCACTCCCCTGGGTGTCTGATCCCATGAGGGCCATGTTCTTTTAATCCAATCTTGTGGGGGCAGACTTATTGTGGGGGGATCTTTTGATTAGGTTGTTTCCATGGAGATATGACTCACTCAATTTTGGGTAGGGCCTTTTGATTAGATTATTTCTGTGGAAATGTGACCCTGCCATTCAAGATGGGTCTTAAGTCATTTATTGGAGTCCTTAAGAGAGCTCAGGGAGAGAGAGAGAGAGTTCAGATCTGACACAGACCCAGATGCTGGAGATGCAGATAGAAAGATGTTTGGAGATGCTAAGCTAAGAGAGGAAGCCCAGAGTTTGCCCTGGAGAGGCTAAATGAGAACCCAAAGATGTTCTGGATAGTCACTGGAATCAGAAGCCGAAAGCAATGCAACCCGGGAGAAGGACTAGCAGATGCCAGCCACGTGCCTTCCAGCTGACAGAGGTGTTCCGGACGCCATCAGCCTTTCTTCAGTGAAGGTATCCTCTTGTTGCTGCCTTAGTTTGAACACTTTTATGGCCTTAGAACTGTAAATTTGTAACCTAATAAATCCTCTTTATAAAAGTCAATCCATTTCTGGTATATTGCATTGTGGCAGCTTTAGCAAACCAGAACACCAAGTCAACTGACTTCAATGTTCTGGCTCCTGGGCTGTGGGGGTGAGGGTGGGGTGATAACCGCTGTCAAGGCCCACCATGTGAGAGGCCTCCAGCCGATGTTGGTTTCTTTCCCTCTCCTCTCACCTGTTCTCATCAAATTCCCAGGCACAGGGGCCACATCCACTGCAACAAAGGAGTCCTTTCCTATGCCCCATTCTCCCTTGTCCCCCTGAGGGGCTTTCCTTCCATCAGAAGGGCAGTGCTTGGAGAAGACGTGCATTGGGAGGTCCTCGCTCCAGCTAACCGACTTAAGGCTTCCTGCAGAGGGAATTAGCGTCACCATCCCAGCTACAGCAGGGATGTTTGGCAGTGACAACTCTGGGCTATCATCTGCTTTGAGGGAGCAGACAGTGGCCTGCAAATTGGAGCTTCGGCAGGAGTGCATTCATACTGGTGAAAGCCAGGCCTCAGAGCTGTGCAGCTCTGAACTTCCACTCTTCCCCCAGTCGGGCTGTTGGTTCCCCTGCTCAGCTCTGCTGCCTGGTGGTGATGGTCTCCATAGTGAGTCATTTCCTCTCTGATGCCTGGACTGACCATGCCCAGTGGACCCACCAGGAAGGTTCAAGGTCAGTGTAGTGGAGAAGGACATGCACAGACTTGAGAATCAGACAGAGCAGGGGAAACTGCCAACACAAATGTGTGGTCTTGGGTAAGACTTTTCCCTCCTCCTGCCGCCATATTGGATAATGGAATTTATGACGTAGTGCTTCTTTCCTGGGGGCGATGTGAAATTTGAAGGAGATGATGTTTGTAAAGTGCACAACTTGGTGCTTAGTACACATTTGACCAAATCATTGAACATTTACTGTCAGTTTGGACTAGATCTTTCCAGATAATTTTTCCCTTTAGTGGCACCAAAATATATATACATGTGTGTTTCCCCTCTTTTCCTTACATAAAAACTATTATATATGTATATGTAAATTACTATTTTATTTATAATATACAATTTATATATGTATAGATTATATACAGAATGTATTATTCTGCAAATTACTATTGTTTACTTAAAACATTACGATTCACTTTCAGTTTGGGGCTATTATAAGTAAAATTGCTGATAAAACATCAAGGAGGTCTTTGGTATCTCTTTATGCTTGTACATAAATATCTCTTTCATTCTCTTTACTTGCTGCTTCCTAATCCATAAGGTGGAAAATCAAAAGGTGTTGACGAACTTTTAAGTTGTTCCCAATGTCTCACTATTATAAACCATGTAGCCATTAACATCTTCACACATGCTACCTTATGCAAACAGATGAAGATTTCCCTAGCACAGTCTTATTTCTAAACAATGAGATACGAATCAAGGATTTTAACTGCCCTTTGCACATCTGGGTGTGGATTGTGTTCACTCTCAGTTGATGAAAAACTAAAACAGATACAATTATCATTAAGGTTTCTCTTTTCTTTTTTCACTTCTTAGTATATTCTTATTATTGTTTGCACAATTTATGTATTGTATTGTAGATTTCCTGTAGCCTAACACTATGTGAAGACTGCCTAATCATAATTTTCAGCTTATATTTTGAAATAATTGCAGATTTGCAGGAAATAACAAAAATTATGTGCAGGGATGTCCCAATATACCCTTTATTCAGTTTCTCCCACAACAGCATCTTGTATAACTCCAGCACAATACCATAGCAAAGGACTTGATGTGATACAATCCTCAGAGCTTATTCAGATTTCACCCATTTTACATTCACTTGTGTGATGGGTTTGTGCATGTATGTGTAGCTCTATGAAGTCTGGTCATGTGTAGCTTTCTATAACCACCAACATAACCAAAATGCCGTACCTTTCCAACACCACAAGGCTCTCTGGTGCTGCCCCTTTATAGTCACACCCACCCTACCCACCCCCCTCTCTAACCCCAGGCAACCCCCAATATTTTCTTCATTTCCATAATTTCGCTATTTCAAGAATGTTATATAAATGGAGCCACATAGTGTGTAACTTTTGAGATTGGCTTTTTTTGCTTGGCATAATTCCCTTAAGATCTATTCAAGTTGTTGTGTGTATCAGTAGTTCTTTCCTGGTTGTTGCTGAGTGGCATTCCATGGTGTAGATGTACCACTGCTTGTTTTACCATTTATCCGTTAAAGGATATTTGGGTTGTTTTCAGCAATAGAAGGGTCATTCTAGTGTCACTGCATCCTTGCCAGCGTTTGGTGTTATCACAATTTTTATTTTTATTTTTTTTTAGCCATTATGACATTTTATTTTTTTTTAGCCATTATGAGATATCACTATATCTCATAATGACTAAAAAAGGGGTATAGTGATACCTCATCATGGTTTCAATTCACATTTCCTTAATGGCTAATGGCTAACAGTGTCGAACATCTTTCCATGTGCTTATTTGCCATCTGTGTATCTTCTTCAGAGAAACATTTCTTCGTATCTTTTGCCCATTTTCTAATTGGATTGTTTGTTTCCTTACTATTGTTTCAAGAGTTCTTTATAAAAGATTCTCTTTTTAACATTCACTTTGGAGTACCAAATGTGCTAAATAAGAATTCTAATCAGATGGACGCCACTTATGGAAATGGGTTAAGACCATCTTGAGCCTCACTTGCTTCTCAGGAATGTGTAGTTCAACCTCAAGATCCCTTTTATATCCAATTTTAAACCAGCAGTCCATCGTGGGTTTGCCTTTAAAAATATTGGATTGAGAAAAAAAAATCCTTTAAAAATCATTTAAAGCTATAGCAGTAAAATATCTATTCATGTCATTTCCTATGTTTCAATTGGGTTATTTGTATTTTTTGTTGTTGAATTGTACTAGTTCTTTATATATTCTGGATATCAAACCCTTGTCAGATATATGGTTAGCAATTATGTCCTTTGATGTGCAAAAGTTTTAAATTTTGATGAAGCCCATTTTAAAAAGGACTAAGAAAAATAAAACCACACTCTGGTGGTCCAAGACACTCCGGCAGCCAACAGCGTACTGCCAAGTGATCGTTCTGTCACCTGGAAACGGAGCAGTGAGTACCTGCATCTGCTGCAGCCACTCTGCACGTGCGCACCTGATGTGCATTGAAAGGCTCACAAAATTTTCCCTTTTGCAAAAAGAAAGGAAAGTATCTAATACTTTTACATATTGCTTAGAATCAAAATTTGTTATGATCAAAACTCTGGGATCAGATGGGTTAGGAACAAAGCCCACTTCTCCACTTAACAACAGTAGCAGAGCTATTTGGTTGGTTGGCAGGTTGTGCACCACTTAAGAGTTTGAGTGGAAGCTGAAATCTGGATGGCCTGAACTCACCAAGCTGTGCAAACTGGCTTGGGGTCAGGTCCATTTTGAGTAAGGGACTGCCAATCACTTGCCAAGATGTGCATGGATCTACCCAAATGGCATCTTGTCCTAATTCAAAAGGAGGCAGCTTTTTTTAATTTCCATGTGGGTTCTACACTGTGTTACCTTGAGCAAGTTACTTAACCTCTCTGGGCCTCCAATTTCTCATTTTTAAAATGGGGATACAACTAGCCCCTCTCTCCAAGAGTTGTTGTGAAGCTTAAATGGGTTACTTCATGTAAATTACTAAGCATTGCGTCTGGCATATGATAAATGCTCAATGAATTTATTATCACTATTATTATTACTATTATTTAACAACATGGATGGCCTGGCTCACCTGTGTGAACCTGTTTGCAAACCACCAATTGGAAAATGATGGTTTGGTGTATTACACAGGATCGGAACAATACAGCTCTTTATTAAACTGCAGCACTTCTGATTTATAGTTGCAAAATGCTCTGAGGCACAGAATGCTCCCCTGATTGTAGGGCTGGGGAGATGAATCGATATGGAGAAGCTGGCTGACTGTCCTTGGTCCTGGAGCTGGGCCAGCCTGGCTTTAACATTCTGGGTCAGATTCCCAGCCCCAGGCTCTCTTCTCCCAGCCTGATGTGGTTCTTCAAACAGCTAATTTTTTTCAATCTCTTGAAAGATGTAGGGTTTTCATTTCTTTTCCTTAAGAAAATCCTGTCTGTTCTCTGCCAATATTTTTGCTCCCAGAATAATAGCTGAGTATCTGGAAGGACTTTCAGAGGCTGTCTTCTCCATTTGTTTCCAAACTCCAAGGGTAGAAAAATCTCTTGGGGAGCATATTTACAATGCAGATTCTTGGACTCCATCCCTGGAGCTTCTGATTCAGTAAATCTAGAGTGGAACCCAGGCATTTTGTCTTTTTATGTGTACCTTCAAATGTTCTTAGTGTTTAGCTGGCTTTTCCAACCCCTATAAGGCTCAGAGAGGGGATGCACCTGGCTCAAGGTCATGCAGCAAGTGTGAAGTAGAGCTGAGACTAGATCCCTGGTATCTGACTTCTATCCAATGTTGTTTCCCAGCAAGCTGCGGGTCCCCTACTGCTTCTCTCCCCTACTAGATTTTTATTCCTCAATGCAGAGCAGCAAGTCCTTCCAATGGCTTTGTCATTACAAAGACCCTCAAGTGAGCTTAGGGGCTTAGGTGCGTGGCCTTGGAAGTACTTGGATGTCCTGGGATGCTTTAAATTCCACCCCTCACCCCCATCCCTCAATACAACCTAGAGGCTCAGGCCTGGTTCTGCAAAAGAACTTGTCTTCCTGGATTCAATGGCAAAAAAACTCATTGATTCCTTCCTGGGGATTAGCAGCAAAACCCCCAAAGAGAAAGATGCTTGAACCTTTGCACAGCAAAGCAAGTGTAAGGAACGGAGAACCCATATCCTTCTAGACAACACTAGGGGTTAAGAAGGTTCTTATGGGAGGTGAGAGGGGTCATCTGGTTGACTCATCCAGCGGACAACCGTTAACCCATCCAGATACTTCAGGCAACTTTCTATGAATGCAATATTAACTGAAGATGGACTTGATATCAGTTACTGTGCCAAGCTTTGGTTGGGACCAACTTTGACTAAGGAAAAAATCAAAGAAAGCAATTAGCCTTTGTGCAAAGACCACAAAACATTTTCTAAGGACAGACCATTCATCTTAGGAAATTCTCATGCAAATTGCACATGCATACAGACACACTTGTGTGAACACAATCAAACACACATAGATCTGCACACCAAGCTCCCGCTCGTTCACACACAGGCAGGTGTGCACCCCTACATTAAAAGGTGAATTCACACATGAGCATACACACACACTTACACAATCACAAGTGTAGGTACATACACATCACATATCCACAAGTGTGCTTAAAACTTACCATATCACAACGAATTATCATTTCCATCACTGGTTTAAGAGTTCTTAAGTTGAGAAACAGTGTCTTATCCTTCTCTGTAGCTCCGGGGCTCAGTACAGGGACTGGAATAGAACAGACATTCAGCAAAGTGTTCAGCTTTACAGAACACAGGCCCTCACACTTGAACCCAAACTAAAATCATCCTCCCATGGATCTGTTACCAAGCACAGATGGAGGGTCCTTTGAAGGATTTCTCACGGAATCAGCATGAAATCAGTCGTAACTGTGGGTGTAAATATTGACACGAAATCTGGTTGCCTTGCTTGCATACCCATTTGCAAAGTCCATAAGAATTCTCCCAGGCTCCGAAGTAGGCAGCTGTGCTGAGCCAAGTCCAGCACGGCCACTGGGCCTGCCCCACGGGGGCGTCCCCCCACCTGTCCGAGGACACAGCCGCCCTCCCGGCCCAGGATTCATCACAGCGGGTCCCCATCCCCCTTCGAGAGTGTCTGCACCTCCTGTTTTCATCACAAGTCAGCCCGTTCTGGTCTGCATGGGATAAGGAAGCTGCAGTAACAAATTACCACTGGCTGTGTGGCTTAAAACCACGGAACATTTATTCTCTCACAGTTTGGAGGCCAGAAGTCAAGCATCCAGCCAGGCTGCGTTCCCTCCAGCGGCTCAAGGAGAGAGCTGGGCCCCGGGCTCTTCCTGGGCTGTGGCTGCATCGCTCCAGCCTCTGCCTCCTCTTCCTCTTCCAATCTGTCAAGTGTCCTCTGCCCCACTCACAAGGACACTTGTCATTGGATTCAGGGACCACCCAGATAATCCACAACAAGCTCCTCCTCTCAAAGTCCTTAACTTAATCACATCTGCAAAGACCTTCTTCCAAATAAGGGAATGGTCACTGGGGTTTGGGGTGTGGGCATGTTTTTACAATTCAGTCCCCTGCAGATGCTACAACCACTAACCCAGTCAAATAAAAGGAAAACCTCCTTAATTCCAACTTACTGGATAGGGGATCTTTTCTGAAGTCACAGGGGATCAAAGACTGTTTTTAAGGAAATGCAGATTCTTTGTTTTCACACACTGGCTTGCCTCGTTTGGGACACTCAGACAACACAGATTTGTTATGCAAAGCTGTTCATTCCAGAGAGATTTTAACGCTAACAGAATGTACATGAAAATCCACGAGTGTCCTGAAGGGTTCGTGTGTGTGGAGCGTCTCCCCTCTCTCTGGGACGATCAGCCAGAAGAGCAGAGAGGGTGTCCCACACCCCTATCCACAGAGAGCTGGGTCCCTCTTTGGGCCAATGAGCTTTGGCAAACTTCAGTTTGAACCCAGCTCAATCTGTCTGCTCATTCCACCAAGGAGGCAACATCTGCCATTATCCCTTTTCTGGTGGACATTTTTGAACCCCAAATTGCTAATGGAGCCAAAAATGAGTCCAGGAAGATCGTGTTGGATGTCACAGTGGGAAGTTTGGCAGCAGCTTGAGGCAAGCAGGCACCTCCAAAGCACTGGTCCGGGAAGGGAGGGTAAAGACCGTAGCTCTTGGAACCCAGAGGAGATCCTCTGCAATTATAATTAGCTTCAAGGCATCACTCAGCCCCAGAGGAAGTGGTCACCTGGCCTTGCCTGACCAGTGGCTGGAGCCGACAGTAGCCCAAGGCCTGCCACATCTTCAGGAGTCTTCTGAACCTGCCACTGTGCCACGGGGAAACTCCCCTTCACAGGGGCTGCAGAACCACCTGGGGAGCAGAAAGAGAGGGAGAAAGAGGGGGAGGGAGGGAACGAGGGAGAGGCGTTCCAGGACTCCCACCCCGGAGTTCCATTTCGGTTGATCTGGGTGGCATCTGGAAGCTAGATATTAAAAGAGGAAAAGAGAAGAAAACCTGCTCCTCAGTCATATCTGGAGGCAACTGCCTTCAAGAACCTTCTTCAAATGAACAGATGAGAATTGTTGAGGCCCCCATTGTTTTCTTCTTACTCGAATTTTCTTAAAGGCAAGGGGCAGGTCTTGCTCATACTTGAACCTTTCGTTGACCCCGCACAGCGCCTGCCATCTAACAAGAGTCAATAGAATATGTGGAAATTGTAAAATAAGGAAGATGTATGTCAGTAAGCTTGGAGATATTTTCCTGAGTGGCTTAGCCACCTCCGCAAACGGATTTCATAGAGACGTAGGGGCAGCATAGTGGTCAAAAGGCAGAGTCTGGAGTTGAGCAGCTGTGGCCAAATCCCCACTCTGTCACTTACTCTGTGACTTTGGTCAAGCCACTTTACCTCTCTGAGCCTCGGTTTTCCCATGTGCTCAACCAGCAATAATAGTAATAGCTATTTCTTAGAGTAGCTGTGAGGAATGCGTGTCACGGGCCGTGCCTAGAACCCAGTAAATAAGCATTCAATAAATGTTAGCCATTATTATTATTATCGCCAATTTGAATAAATGAAAACATTTCAGTGGCTCCTCCACTGTCCTCAGGGTTAAGTCAAAGTTCTTTGGTGCTGCAAAGCAGAACTTCGTCAAGAACTTCTCTAGATACTTTGTCCCTTACCCCTGACCTTCTGGAAATACTGAGTTGCTAATGCCCCCCCACCCCACATTAATCAGGCCCATTTTTGCCTCTGGACCATGAGTATTACTGATCTCTGGGCTCAGAATTCCCTCCTCTCCACTGTCTTCCCAATTCTCATCTGCCTAATGATCTTCTACTCAACTTCCAAATGGCAATTAGAATGCTCCTTTCCTCTGAGAAGCCTTCCATATCTGCTGATACTTTCTCCTTTCCTCCATCAAGTTTATAATCCTCACCCCCTTCTTAGCTCTGCACATTGTTTCCACTTGCATTTTTAAACATACCATACTGTGTTGAAATTCACCATGTCTTTATTTATCTTCAAATCCTTGAAATTTAACAGAGGGCTAGAAGGTCAGGTGCCCAGCCAAAAAATATGGTGAGTAAATAATCAACCCATGCCAACACATGCTTTGAATCAGTGAGTTTTGAATTCATGAACTTTTACAGTATACAGTTGTATCAATTAGGTGTTATTTGATAACAAAACACCCCAAAACTCCATGGTTTAAAATAATGATCATTTATTCTCACTCATGTATCTGTAAGTTGGCTAAGAGTTGGCTAAGCCCAGCTGAGCAGCCTCACTTCAAGTGTGGGTCCAGCCGGGCTTGCCTGCTCATTGCAGTTTTGACCAAGGTCTACTCCTGGAGCCCAGGTAGAAGGGCCAGCAGCTACCATGGGGATAGCAGAAATGCAAGAGGACAAACCCAACCTTCCAAACACATTCCAAACCTTTCTGCTTATGTCATGACTGCTACCACCCCCATTGGCCAAGTCACCTGGCCAAGGCCAAAGTCAAGGAAAAAGAAAGCACACATTTCCCACCAGGACTCCAAGCAAACCACATGGGCCACCTTTACGTGAATGGGTCCAGGAAATGCACTCTTCCCAAGGAGGTGGGAGGGAGGGAGTGGATACTTTAGAACAAGAGCTGATCTGCCACAGTGATGCTCAGGTCTTGTTATAATTCATTTTCCTTGCTTTGTTCTACATGTAGACACTTGCATTTTCTTGTGAAATGAACATATAATTATAATATTCTGAACTAACAAAGTATGGGCTCTTCTCTCTCAGCTTCCATTACATCCTTGGCTTTTTTGTGAAATCGTTTAGCAGTCTGTATTGTAATTCTGTGGGTATACAGTGTCTCTCCCCATGGTGTCAGACAGACAGTATTGGTGACTGACCCAACGCCTATCCTCAACCCCCTTTTCCCTTGCCCACCTCCACTATAAATGATGGAAATGACAAATATTCACTGCCCCAGCCTCCAGTGCAGCTTGGAGTGGCCATATGACATAGTCCAGCCAATGAAGCATAAGCAGAAATCCTCAGGGAGAGCGTGGGAAAGCCTTTGATTTCCTATTAAAAGGGAACATTCATTGTCTCTGTCCCTTCTCTCCTTCTTCCCAGCTTGAGTTTGGATGTGATGAGGTTGACAAACATGAAAAAAATACCCGCAGAATCATAAAAATGCTGGTTGACATCTTCGGACCACTGAACCAACACAAGTAGTTGTCTACTTCAAGACTTCATATAAGTCGGTCCATTACTTATAGCCAAAGACTCCTACCTGTGTAATTCTCTAGGCCAGGGCCAGCAAACTACAACCCAAAAGCCAAATCCAGCCCACCTCCTGTCTTTTTAAATATAGTTTTATTGGGATGTAGCCAGGCCCATTCATTTACATATTGTCTATGGCTGCTTTCCTGCTACAACTGCAGAGCTGAGTGGTTGTAATAGAGACCATCTATCTGGCCCTTTACAGAAAATGTTGGCCACCCCTGCTCTGCTCAAAGGACAAACACTATTTCTTTTTTAATATCCCTCTGTGTCTAGCATATTGCCAGGGCACAGCAGACATGCAATGAATGTTTGATGTAATAGGAATATTAGCTGTCATTTACTGAGCACAACTGTTTGCCAAGTGCTGTGCTAAACACTCTTCATTAACTCTCTTATTTAATCTTCACAACATTCCACTTGGCTGGAGCTACTGCCTTCTCCACTCTACAAATATGGAAACTAAATAACTAGCCCAAGGTCATAAAACCAGCGAAGGGCCGAGCCAGCCCTCGGATCTAGGTTTGGCGGACTTCAAAGAAAAGGCTCTTACCGCAGGGCTCTTCTGCCTCCCAATTGTCCTGCTGAATTTTAGCAGAGATTGTCCTTCCCAGGCAGGAGGATGGACTCTGTCTTCTGCTTGACACACCCTTTGTAGGTCTGGTTTACAAACAGCTTTTTTTCTTGGACACTTCATCACACCTCACTGGAGAAAAGAACCTCTTAGAAAATTGAAAACAATGTCTCTAAAGCACAGAAACAGAGGGATTTTATAGCCACCAAATAAGCAGAATGTGTTGAAAATCCTCCTTGTGGACCCAGCTGAAAAGGAGTCTGTTTTCCATTTGTCAGGACTTCCCCAGTGGTCATTCTTTCCCTCTGTATGTCCAGATAGAGAATGTGGCTCCTGCCAGACAACTCCTTCTGCTATTAAGATAGGTATCTTACATTATCTTTTGGATTTGTTTTCTAAAAAATCCTTTTTGCTCATGGCAAGTGCTCTCCCAGCACCACCTCACCCGAGGTAGTTGTTGACATCTCCCCTGGGCTCATCCCAAAGACCTGCCGCTCATATGTGCACACATCACTCAGCTGCCTCCAAGGAGGGGAGAAGAAAGTGCTGGGTGGGCATTTATCACACAGTCTTATCGACAGCATGATTCAAGGTTCTTGTCAGAAGATGAGGGACACTTTCAGACTGAGTTAGTTTAAATGGCATTGGTGGAAATCCCACAGGTATCTCTTAGTAGACAAAAAAAAGTCAAAGAAAATCAGCCTGGGGTTTAACCTGAACTTCGATTCACCAATGAACACATTTTAAGGGAAAGGGAACTGCTACTCATTGAGCACCTACTGTATATCCCAAACACTTTTTGCTTTCAGGTAGGTATAAGACATTCTATGCACCATTTGTCTGGACCTGTTCACATGCTCGACACGTATGAACTCATTTAACTCTCACAACAACTTTATTCAGTAGCAATTATTATAATTATAATAATAATTATTATTATTACAGAGGAAAACTGAGCATATAGAGACTATTGGTTTTCTACCGCTACTAAACAAACATCCCCAAACCATAACAGCTAAAAAAAAATCAAACAGTAATGGTTTAAAAAATTAAGCACTGGAGAGAGCAGAGAAAGAGAAACACCCTAGAAACACAAGCAGAGAACCCACAGGCACTCAGAGATAAAGCCAATGGAACCGGAAGCTGAGAGCAATGAAACCCAGGAGTGAAGGACCAGCCGATACCTGCCATGTGCCTTGCTTTCTGGCAGAGGAACCCTGGATGCCAGCAGCCTGTCCTCAGAGAAGGTTCCATTGACATCAGGCTTCTGGCTGCTCCAGAATCATCTAAAGAAAGTATTTACAGTTCCTTTGAGGCATTTCTAAGTATTACCAGATTGTGGTTTGATAGATGATGGGGGAGAGGACTCTATCTTTTCTTGTACTTCTAAAGAATCCAGCTTGGAAAACTACCATAAATATGTAATTGTGGCCCAGAGTTGGTCTGCTTTCGCTAAGTACAAAATCCTGTTAATATTTGTAAATATAAAAAGAAACACCATTTGCTCTAAACAGTTATGTAAGACAAGATCTCAATAATACTTTATGTATTTCTTGATGTATGTCAAGAAGTATTTAAAATTATATACTTCCTATATATGCTATAACATGAATGAATCCTGAAATCATTATGTTGAGTTAAATAAACCAGACACAAAAGGAAAAAAAAAATTAAGCACTTACTTAGCTTTATAATTCTATGCATCAGTTAAAGGTTTTTCCAGTCTGGACCAACTCACCTGATCTTACCTGGTCCCTCTCATGCAACTTTGGTCAGCTGGTGGATTGGCTGATGGCTGGATCATCTGGGATGGGTGGCCTCACTCACATGTCTGGGGGGTTGCAAGGCTGCCGGCCAAGGGACAGGCCACCTGTCTCTCTCGCTATCCAGCCAGCTAGGATGTTCCAAAGCAGCAAGAGGGGACAAGTCCCAGTGTGCCAGCACTTTTCAAGTCTCTGCTTGCAGCCCATTTATCACTGACCCAAGCAAGTCACATGGCTAATCCTAGAGACAGTGAGAAAGAGGACTATGGAGGCCTGAATACACTGGGGACATTTACTGCTTCAATCTACAACCAAGAAGTCACGTCACTTGGCTAAGACCTCACAACCAGGAAGTGGTGGGATAGGATTTTAACACAGGTTGTCTTACTCTAGAACCTGTGTCTGTCTGTATCATGCTATTCAACGATACATGATTTCATTTAATTCTCCAAACAATCTAAAGAGAAAGTTATTTTAGCCTTAATTTAGATTTTAAAAAAAGAAAAACTGAGGCTCAGCAAGGTTAATTTGCCTGATGTCACACAGCTTGGAAATAGGGAAATCTGACTCATTTTTTAAAGACTCCCTTTATCCACTGAATCACGCCAATACCCACCTGTGCTCGCTGAATCAACCTGTTCGCTGAAGCACCAGCCAGGGACCACTTCCAGAATAGATGTTCAGGAAGTAGGAGAGGACTTATGTGTGGTTGTCAACTCAGGCTGAAGTCTGCCCTCACGACTTTTCCCAACAATCACCCTGAAGTTTCATTCCCACTCAGGAAACTAATTTCTCCCTAGCAGAGTGGTGGGTGCTGCGGGATTCAAACAAAATGAAAAAGACAATTTTTGAGCTCCCAGGATGCTTACAAAATGCACAGTTATGAAACAGCAGATGCCAACATACAATGAAGTAGGTGGTTGGGTGGACAGATTAGGACGATTATGGGTGACTGGAAGATGACTGTGAACTGGGGTTAATCAGGGAAGATTCCCCAGGGAAGGTGGGCTAGGGGAAAAGTGGGATGGAGTTTAATTAAAGAAAAGGAACAACCTCTCTTAGAGCTACACCTTTCTTAGAAAAATGCAAGCACAGGATACATGATGGTTAGGACTCTTTAGCTATGTGTAACAGTAACCAACTCAAGTCAACTCACACCAAAAAGGTGGCCACCCAAATTTAATATACAGATATGGAACCTAAGGTGCACCAGGGAATCAGGCATACACAGGAATCAAGAACTCAAATGCCATCGTAACACCTTCTGCCTTTCCTCCCTGCTTCATTATTTCTCTGCAGTCAAGCATCCATTCTTCCTTTCTCCAAAGGGTAGAAGATGGCGGCCTCTCACCTCCAACTCAAGTTCCTGACAGAGTGAATCTGATTGGCCCAGACTGAGTCAGGTGGTCCATCCCTAGGCCAATGATGTTCCTGTCGGGGACTTCAAGGTGCAAACATGGCTGCTGGGGAAACCAACTGGTGAGTCTGAAGGAAATTCACATCTCAAGGTGTGCCCACTAAGGGTGTAAGTTGGAAGGTCAAATTGCGATGAGCCCGACTGAATCTGGGAATTTGAGGGAGGGTAGGTGGGGAGATTGCTGGGTTCTGTTGACATTGAATTATAGCCAGAGTACCTTAGTCTAAAACTCATAAACAATTGTGAGACTTGAGAGGTTTATCATAGAGAGTTCTATAATCAGGGAAATGACACAATTGAAAATTACAAATTTTTACTACAAAAGTAACATCTTCATTATGGAGGTTTTGGCAAGTTGAAGAATAAAGAAAACAAAAATTCTTATTTAATCCCACTACTGAAAGCAGCCGTAATTAATATTTTTGTTGTTATTCCTTCCCTTTTGAAGCAAACACACCTACAAAAATACACTGGTATCTGGCACCAGATGAGGGTCACTTTCAAGACCAAACAGTTTAAGTATCCTCAGTGGAAATTACCTATTAAATTCTGGGTCACACTGTCTCACTTGTATTCACTTGACATTCTTACTTGGGTTTGGGGATAAAATTATGCATAGTATCTTTAGATATCATAACTCACAAGTATTTCCTCCTGTCATTCAGTATTCCCCAACTGTTTCTGTTTGCTAAAGCTGCCAAAATGCAATATACCAGAAATGGACTGATTTTTAACAATGGGGATTTATTTGGTTGCAAATTTACAGTTCTAAGGCCATGAAGATGTCCAAATTAAGGCATCAAGAGGTAGATACCTTCTCTGAGGAAAGGCCAATGGACCCGGGTTCCTCTGTCACATGGCGATATCTGCTGGTCCTTCTCCTGGGTTCTGGTTCCAAAATGGGTTTCTCCAAAATGTCTCTGGGCTTCTGTCTCTCTTAGCTTCTCTCTTAGCTGCTCCCAGGGGCAAACTCTGGATTACATATCTTAGCTTCTCTAGGTTCTCTGCTTGTTTCTCTGAGGGTGTTTCTGTCTAAGCTCCTCTCCTTTTAACCTCTCATAGGGAACCCCAGCAAGGGGACCAAGATCCACTGTCAAATGGGTGGGGTCACATCTCTATGGAAACAACCTTATCAAAGGGTCTCTCCCACAGTAGGTTGCTCCCACAAGATTGGATTAAAAGGACATGGTTTTTCTGGGGTACATAATAGATTCAAACCAGTACACCAACATTACACCATTTTATCTTAAGACTGCTCCATAAGAAACTTAACCATTGCCCTTTGATTTAGATCATCTCAACTTTTCACTATTATGAATGACCCTGTGGTGAACATTCTTCTGTGCAAATCTTCATCTCCTATCTGTGATCATTTCCTCCACAATGGAATTATTGGGTCACAGGATATGAATATTTTTAAGTCTCTTGATACACAAAGTCCTCTTGATACACAAAGAAACTTGTCTCCCAGAAAAGATGCACACACAAACCAGCAATGAGTGAGGAAGCTTATTTCATCTCAACCTCTCCAGGAATGAGCCCTAACCGAAGACTGAAGGAGAGCTTGGGCAGGCCCCTTGGATTATTCTCCAAGCATAAGGTCCTCAGGCTCAGTTACATCCCTGGGAGTCTCCCCGCAGGATCCTGACACTCCAAGTCCTTTGGCAAAGACCACCTCTACCTGGATCAGCTTTGCCGGGACTGACTGCTTCTCTAACACTTTTTTTTTTTTTTTTTTTTTTTTTTAATTTAAAAATTAGTTTTATCTTAAAAAAAATTCTGAACCATAAGAAACTGATTTCACATGAAAATATAACATTCTTAATATAAATATTTTGAACATTACAATTATTGGTTCATTTTACCAAAATTCTCATAATAAGCTTATAACCAGATGAAAACATTTAAAAAATAAATAGGTACCCTGGAAGTAAAAATTTTTCATGTCGATTAATTAGTAAATATGTATTCAATCTATATGTGAAGTTAATTACATAAAACAAATGGTCAGTTTCTAGTTTGTTCAGTACTATTACATGATTCAAGAGGTTTCAACTAGATAGTACTTTAAAAGCCAAAATTGGACATTTTGATTTGATGTTTGCCATTCAATTGTGACCTGAAAAGACGAAATCTAAGCGATTGCTGTTAAATATCAGAAATTAATTTAAATGTTTCAAAAAATACATTTTCAACTGGAAATCCTGACTAAGTAGAAAAACAAACAAAAAAACCTTATACAAAGTTTTTAAAAGACATTAAAAATACTTAAAATAAGCCCATTTTTCTAGAACTTCACAATGTTATAAAAACAAGAATTAAATACACTGATATTTCAAATAAAATTTTACAAACTTTACAGTATTTACAAATTTGTACTAAAAGTTATTAAAAATAAGCTTTTTAAAAGGATAAAATTTAAATTGGTATTCAAGTATTGCTAAATTAAGACAATAATATACAGTAATAATCATCTATTGTTATGGTTAGAAAGGCTTAAAAATGAGAATTGTCTACTGGTGGATAACAAAATTTGGCCAAGGTCTGGTAACAAGGTGAGGTCAGACTTTATAAACAATTATTTCCTATTTACCATTTACAATTTGGAATATTTTAACACAATTTATGGAATTGGTCCAGATATTGAATTTAATTATTTTACTTTACAGAACTATTATATCTATGAAGTTTATGCATTCATGAAAATAATAAAAATTTTAATTATATAACTTGATCCTCTGTGGAATGGACAATATAAAATTGTTTTATAAACCCTCAATTAGTTTACCAGTTTAGTACAGAATAAAATGAGAACTAATGAAATAAGGCAATTAAAGTAATTTATTTTCAGTCACAAGGTCATCAAAAGAATGAAAAATTCCTTTTTTTTTTTAAACAAAATCCTCTCCTGTGAAAAGTATTAGGTGTAAAATTACTGTTGTTTAAAGTAGAATAAGAGAAGAGATACTCATGCCAATAACATTTCATTAAAATTATACACTATATTAAAGGCAGAAATTGAATCTTGAAACTCAGGTGGATTTATCCGATTCAAGAATATGAAAATCAATAGACTGGTGTGACAACCCACAATCAGGTAAGATTTTAGCAGGGAAAATTTAGGCAGTCACAGTGACATTCCCAGTAAGTGGGCCCTAGGTGTTAATGCCTAACACTAGTTTTTAGCAGCCTAAAGTAAACCAAATAAAAATAAAAACCTTTCACATTTCATATAAAATTAAAGCAAATGTAACAAGATAAATAAATACAGTAAAGTATTTTCATTATTTTTAGCTAACATGGCTGAAGTAATGTTTGTGAGTACACACAACAGTTGCCTAATTTATATAATTAGGCATTGTGAAATAAAAGTTCTAGGATGGAAATTAAGTTTCTTCTGATCTTGAGAATTTAAATATTGCTAATCATTAAGGCATTTATTTTCAAAAGCTACAAATTTCATAGATCATTTCTCTTTAAGACACTTACAGGGATCATATGTAACAGACTATCACAGAAGTCAAAAACAAATGGGTGAAGCCCTCTTGGTTACCCATTAGAAAGTGCTCCTTCATAAAGCAAATACTGCTTAAACTAGACTAAGTGTCACCCAGTATTTTTCAATTAGCATTGTTTACCAATCTACATACATGATTAACGTAGTTTAATACTCCTAGTTACATAATAGAAGGGCAAATTTAATTTTTATTCAACTGTAGCATATGGTAAATAATTCGCTGCATACCCCTGCTTTTCTATTTTCTGAGGCATGCAAGACTATTCAAAGGGAACTTCTAAAATATACATTAAATTGGTCACAAAATAATATATATCTGTGAGTTTATAATAAAACTTGATTAATGACTTAAAATTCCATGGTTTAATTTTCTACATCTCACTAGGTTTGTTCAGTAGGTTCCTATTTCTCATATTTTAATGGCCTCTGAGAAGCATGAGCTTGCCGATTTCATCATTTATCTATTACAGTGTATGCTAGGTTTATATCTTTGCTCAGAAGGACAGCTTGAACCAAGACTGTTATGTAACACAGGTCCAAGACCTCTTTCAGTCTGAGATAATGAATTATCATTACAAAAGCCACTGCTCTCTGGAAAACAGAGCTTGGGCCTTTGATGATATTTCAATCTGTATGTATCAGTCATGCAGCTATCAACTGAAAAATAGGTAGTTAATGTAACTGTCTCATTTGGAAATGTAGAACTAGAATCTGATTGGCAAAATGTATCAACAACTGCATCAGACCCTACCTGAAAATCATTAATTGAAGAGTTGGACAGGTGGTTCGGTGTGTTGCCAACTTGTTCTTTCACTTGAACTGCTGCCTTAAGTTTTTCATCATTCATATATGTACTCACTTCTAAACCTGCTTCTGATGCTACGCTTATACAAGACTTCGGAAGACTAGAAGAATTAACTTTAAACATGTCTGTAAGTTTGACCTCAGGTGTAGATTCATTTTTCTCTGACTGTGGCATACTGGTTGTAACATACTTTTTTGGTGGCAAAGGAGGCGGTGCATTCTGGCAAAGAAGTTTTGGCATCTGATAACCATCAGATCTCTGGATTAACTGAAATACATGATCCCTGGATAGAGAGTTCTCAGAACAACATGGTTCCATCATATTTTGATGCTGCTGCATCAGGGGAGCAGTTTCTGGCTTTAACCCAATAACTGTCATGTGTGAAGACCGCAATGGAGATGGTGAGGCTACTTCATTACTGTTCACTCTCTTTCCAGAAGCAGAGTTATCATCAATGTGAAAAGGCAAACCTGTTCTCTCAGCATTTTCTATATTAAGCCACTCAGAAAATTTGCATTCACTTGATTTCTCAAGTTGCTGTTCACTTGACTGGTGGATATGCTCCCTTGAAGTATGGTCCTTAAATATTTGTGGACTGGAAGAAAGGAATAACTTTCCATTGGTTTCATGTGTATGTGACCTTTTTATCAAAGGATTTTTCAGTTTTAGATGTGATTCTGGGTGGAACTCATGAGATTTATAGCCTACTTCCAAGTTCTTGAGTTCTTTCCTAGAACCTTCCAAGTGGTTCTTGCTCTGAGAGATACAATCCACATATTCTATATTTAGGTTGCTTGACTTACTCTGGTTACTGAAGGATGGTGCTTCTTTAACACCACTGATATTCATTACTGTATCATTTCCATCAATAACAGTTGAGTCCAAATTAGCTGATCCATTACTGATATGGTCACTGCTTTCATATCCAGATTCAGTCCTTTGCATCTGCCAGTTGTCAGCATGAACTTTGGTCTCTACGAGGCCTTTATTTTTCTCTGTTCCTTTTCCATTGGATTCAAGTGAACTCCTGCTTCCTATTTCCTGCTTTATTTCATCTTCATATATGGTCATTAAACATTTTTGCTTTGGATTCTCTTTTGGCCAATTGTTAAAACTATGATCTTTGCTGCATTTAGGTTTGTTACCAATATTTGATTTATGTCCTGGACTGTGCTGCCTTTTTTCACTTTCGCTAAAAATGCTATCAACGTTTAATGTTTCTCTCATAGGTTTCCAACCTCGGTTCCGGCTTTTACTGATGCTATTACAGCTGCTTCCTTTATCCCTAGAGTCTTGGCTGCTGTCTGTATCATATCCAGTGCCACTGTCACTCTTAACCTTGCTAATTGTTTTCTGTCCTGGAGCAAGAATCTGGGATTTACTTGAACTTAACATTTGTGCAGAAGTTTGACTCTGATGGGCAACTTGGTCATGTTTACAAGGTCCTTTTCCTCGATTATGATACAGATGAGGATTCCCATATTGTCTAAAACCATTTGTGGCAGGAGATGATCCAGACTTGAAATATGAAATATCTTCATCAACCAAATCTCTTTGTCGGCCCAAATCTTTTCTCTGTCCCCTCTCCAAATCTTTTCTCTGTGAAGAAAGTAAGTTTTTCTGTTCAATGGCTTTCAAAGCACATTCTCTGGAAATGTCTTTCATCTTTTCCCTTTGGTCACTGTGATTTAACTTAACTGGTCCTCTACTTCCACATGTCTGAACATGGCTCCTATTAAATGATGAAATATTATCTGTTTGAAATTTCTGACTTTCTCTCTGCTTTGCTTGATCACCAAATCCATTTTCTTTTAAGTTATCAGACTTGTAAATTGAGGGCTTTTCACATCCCATATTTTCTGCAACAGATTTATAATTTGACCAGTGGATGACCTGTCTGAGTGCATCTTCAGTAGAAACTGCTGTGCCATCTGGGTTTGCATAAAACAAAAGCAGTGGCTGGAAGTGGCATCGGATGCACTTGGAGACCACCTCTTTCCATCTAGCTCCAACTTCTTTCACATTTGCATCATCAAAAAATACCCATTTGGAACTCTTGGTATGAAAAGCAAAGGCACAATAATGTCGGCTGGTGTAGCAGATCATACCAACAAGGTGAAGTTCACTATTTTTGGCATTTTCATCCGTAACCCTGTAAAAAAGCCCAGGAAGATAAAGATGTGTTGCTAGATTCCGAACAACATCTTCAGTCAAGTCAGAATGTTCAGAATCCCAGACTAAACCAATTGTGACAATCTCTGGGCAATTCATTAAAACACGGCGAATTTTTATTTTTTGGCCACAGTTACTAGGGCATTTCCTGTAGTCATCAGTTGTATTTGCTGTTTGCAGTAGTTCTGCAAACATTTCAGGCCTAAAGCGTTCATGCCTTTCCATCAGTCTTTCAACTTCATTGCATAGGGCTGTTGTAGAAATGTACCGTACAAATTCTGTAAAAGGTAAAGGATCTGATGATGCTCCACAGCTACGACACACACACTGTTCATACAGAGTCATAGCAAACTTCTGGTGAGTGATACACGACTTAGAGGTACACATGTCCGCATCTTTGCTTGGCACTATGTGAAAATGAATCCTCTCCAATATAGTTTCAAAGCACTCTGCAGCATCATCCATAAGGCCAAGCTGAAATCGCTGCTCATCTTTGAAGCTTTCTGCAAGAGCATGCCTTATGTTATCCGAAGGAAGCGCTTTTTCTCAACTGTGTTGAAACTGTGCAAATATTGCCTTCAATGCACAAAATATGCAGGCATCTCCCTGACAAACATGTCCAGTCAGAACCCGCAAGCTTCGTCGGAATATGTCCAACTGCCATAAAACCTGTACAGCACTATTAAGAAAGCAGCTGTTTTGTCCTGGTTCATTTAACAAGCCTTTGGTAGGGGCCAGGGATAGCATACTCCCAGGTTGATAAACTTTTCCAAGATTGCCACCAGGTTTCCGTAAGAATTTTACCCATGCCATTTTCAAGCAAATTTGTTCGCAATAACGCTAAGAACTGTATACTTATGTGTTATTTCTGATGATAAAGTGGATGATGTCCTCAATTGTCCACTTAAATTCACTGCAGTCTATTATAATGTAAGCTTCCAAGTCCATATCTTTCCTGCTGCTGTAAATTTTTATGAAGACTTTGCAAAGTAAAAATAGGATATGTAAATATGTAAATGATGAAGTTCTGAAAACTAAAAAAGCTAATTTAAATAAGGCCTTCAAGATTTTTATGTGTTAAATTTTGTAAGAGAGTTGTACAGTTTAAGATGAAAGATTTTTTATTACTGCTAAAATTTTTGATGAACAAATCATCTTCCTTTAGCACAAGCCATTAGTTTTGATGGGTTAAAAAAGAGATAATACAAAAAGATGTAGTGCTGGCATTGGCGTTTCTTTCATCATTTATTTTCCTCATGCTTTTTAATAAGAAAGAAGACTCTCTTTCCCAGGTGAAGTTATCAAAGATGACTCCATATTTCATGTCAACATGACCTCAAAGCAAATCTAAATGAATCTGTCTATTCGGAATTGTCTCATGACGATGGCAGACAAACCATATGCTACTTAAGCAGAAAAAGTTTTGTTCGTTTTTTTTTTTTAATTTCTCTTTTAGAGGATGAAGGATCTCCATCTAGGCCATCATCATGGAACTTGAGCTCTGTCCTCGTAGCGCGACGAGCGTGCGGTCCAGGTAAAGAAATACGGGCCTTCCACTCCCACAGAACTACCTCTCGCTGGCTCAGCTCTGCCTCACGCCAACATCACGCAGAAACACCAACAGCTGCCACCGTAACTGAGGCTCACCGGGAACTGGAGCAGAGGCGACTACTCCTCGCCGCCTAGAGCCCGGCCCTACGCACGGAGCATCTCTAACACTTTTTTTTTCACATTTTTATTTCTGACCAGTGCCTCTTCTTATAGGCAAACTGTCTTTAGCCTTAAACAACTTCAGCTGAACCTTACTCCAGCCTAGAAACTTGAGCTTTTTGTCCTGGATATTTCAGTCCTTATCTGCTGTATGTTGATTTCGTGATGTGATTCCCAGAGAATTGCCTTTTTCCTAATTTCCAGCTTAGCTAATGGGAGGGGTTGGGAGAGCGTCTTGCTTTCATCACCGTATACTGCCTACAACACGGGTTTCCCTTCCATCCTCATCACAGCCACACAAAGTGGGAAAGAAAGAGAGGAAACCCAAGGCTCCCAGAGGTTACGTGGGTTTCCCAGTAGTGCAGAGCTCATGGGTATCCACACCAGAACTTGAATCAGACATTGTTCTTTCCACATCGTCTCCTAATGGGGAAAGATTGGGTTCAGAGCCACCATTTTTAAAGGCTGGTGTAGTCAGCTAGCTGTGCAGTAGGGGCTTGAGTGAGGGGTAGGACCACAAGCAAGGAGAGCAAGCAGAGACTGAATCTGAAACCCCTGTGTGGGAAGAACCATCACTCAGAGAAGCCTGTCTGCAGTGGGAAAGAATGCAATCTAGACACAGAGAAAAGGAGAACAGGAAAAGCACTGACTCATCAAACTCCTGGATCCAGTTGTCCTCATGACCAGTAAATGTACCCCTGCTATTCCCAATGACATGAGCCAAGACAGCTCCCAATGGCTTTGCCTATGTTGTTGGAGTCAAATTTCTGCCACTTCATTATTCACAATTGCCAAAAGATGGAAGCAACCCAAGTGTCCATCAAACAATGAATGGATAAACAAAATGTAGTATGTGCATACAATGGAATATTACTCAGCTGAAAAAAAGGAATGAAATTCTGGTACATGTGGTAACATGGATGAACCTTGAAAACATCACATTGAGTGAAATAAGCCAGACACAAAAGGACAAATATCGTATGATCCCACTGATGTGAAATAATTAGAATATGCAAACTCAAAGAGTCAAAATCTAGAATATAAGTTACCAGGGGATGGGGTGGGGATAGGAAATAGGGAGTTAAGGTTTAAAACATACAGAGTTCCTATCTGAAACATTGGAAATGTTTTGGCAATGGATGGTGGTGATGGTAGCACAACATTGTGAACGTAATTAACAGCACTGAAAAATATATATATATGTATATGAAGGTGGGTAAAAGGGGAAATGTTAGGTTGAATATATGGTAATAGAATAAACATTTTTTAAAAATCCATGGAACTGCACTACACAAACAGTGAGCCCTCAGATAAACCATAGACTATAATTAATAGAACAAATAAAAATGTGCTTTTGTCAATTGTAACCAATGTACTACACCAATTCAAGGTGTTAATAATAGGGTGATATACGGGAATCCTGTATTTTATGCATGATGGTTCTCTAGACCTAAAACTTCTCTAACAAAAAATTTTCTGCCACTTGCCATGAGCAAAACTGAGTTTTTCACCTACGTCACCACTCCAGAGCATATATAGAAATACATACAGAGCAAATGATGGTGGAGCCCTCGAATTGGAGTAAGGTTAGTTTGCATCCAGATGTACTAGTCAGCTCAATCTGCCCTCCTTTCGTGTCCCAGTTGAGGTCTCTCATGCTACTGATGAGAACTTCCTGAGCTTCTCCAGTCTGGCGGGCAGTCCAAGGATCAAAATCTCCATGCCAGAGTTTTGGTTCTTGGCAGTTTTACAAATTTGCTCTCTCGGGATGAGGAAGCAAAAGTTAGGGCTGTAGAGGGCTTTAATCAATAATGCATGAGCCCAACGAGCAGGCAGGAATCAATAATATATTTCCACACTCAACTTTTTTTTTTTATCCTCAAAACAACAGCATCAAAACATTCATTCCAGACTGCAATTGAAAAAAACCATCTTTTATAAAAAAGGTATTCATTCCTTTCTTGCATTTTAGTGAAAGGTGTAATGAATGTGTTTACCATGTGGGGATGATAAAGAATCAACTGGAAAAACTCATAAAAATATGGTGCTTCATAGTTTTTTCCATTTTTGCCAAGCAAGTCAATTGCGCTTTGTAGAGTGTCTGTGGGATGATGTGTGAAAAGCAAGAAAAGGGACGAGAGAGTGTGTTCAGAGCTAAGACATGAACTTCTGGGATTGTGCAGGGAGAAACCCCTCTGTTAACTCATGGATAGACTGAATGTCTCAGCTCATGACATACAATAGGCCCACAATAAACATCTGGCACTATCCCTGCTAGTTATTCCAAAGCACAGTCAGTTTGAGAACTACTGGATTAGGTAACGTCTTCAGGACAGTTAGTTTTTAAAAAATCATATAGCCCCAAGCACTCTTTCCCAAAAAATGATAATGATTTCAACACTGAACTTTGTGATTGAACGGATGAGTAGATAGAGCTGTTCTATGGAAAGCTTTTATCTCAATGGCCTTAGGGATATTCCTTTGACTTTCGGGAAATGTGTTTCAAATGGGAATTGGTGAGAATTATGACATCATCCTTACATTTCATTTATTTATTAATTCCTTAACTCATTCTTTCATGTGTCAAGCATTTATTATATACTAGAAACTTGTGAAATAGCATTGGATGAGACCCAGCCCATGACCTCAAATAGATCACAGTCTAGTTGGGTGACACGAAGAAAATTAGATTAGAACTGTAAAGTGATGGATTAGAACACAGGGGGACGTGTGTCATGAAAATAATATGCACAGGGCATCAGTGCAGAACTGAGAGAAGATCCATAATCATGGTGCAAGAAAAAGCAGACACAGCTTCTTAAGAAAGAGCAAGATGGAGAATGTGGCTGAAGAGAAGGTTGAGCAGTGAATATGGGAAGGTGCCCAGGGGTGAGATTAGTGAGGTTGGAAAGGACCAGGTCAGTGGTTCTCGACTTGGCTGCCCACTAGAATAACCTGGGGAGCATAAAAAAAAAGACTAATGCCCAGTTTCCACTCCAAACCAGGGAAGTCAGAATGTTTCAGTGGTAGAACCCAAACATTGATTTGTTGTTGTTGTAATATTTCCAAGGGATTCATGTGAACTGCAAGTTTGAGGACCACTGCCCAAGATTAGGGTCTTATTACCCATCTAAGGAGAATGGACATTGGATTCTAAAGGAAAGGGGCCTCTGATACTATGGAGATAACTGGATCCAAGCAAGAGCTTTAAACTTTTAGACCTATTTAAACAGCTCCCCAAGCCTTCCAATCTTCATTTAGCTCTTTTCAGTCCTGTCAAACAGAAGATCAATTTTCTCATGCAATTTTATTGCAATATATTCACATACCATGCAATCATCTAAACTGTACAATCAATTGTTCACAGTATCATCATATAGCTGTGCATTCATCACCACAGTCAATTTTTGAACATTTTCATTACTCAAAAAAAAAAAAAGAATAGAAATAAAAGTAAAAAAGAACACCCAAAACATCCCATCCACCCATTCCCCCCATTAGTCTTTTACTTTTTGTCCTCATTTTTCTACTCACCTGTTACACTGGATAAAGGGAATGTGAGCCACAGGGTTTTCACAATCACACAGTCACACCTTATAAGCTATATAGTTATACAAACATCTTCAAGAATTAAGAGTACTTGATTGCAGTTCAACAGTTTCAGGTATTTCTTTCTAGCTGTTCTAATACACTTAAAGCTAAAATGGGATATCTAAATAATGCATAAGAAAAGCCTCCAGAATGACCTCTCGACACCATTTGAAATCTCTTTGGGACTGAAACTATATTTTGTTTCATTTCTCTTCCCCCTTTTGATCAAGAAGCCTTTCTCGATCCCATGATGCTGGGTCCAGGCTCAACCCTGGGAGTCATGTCCCAAGTAAGGGGGAGGGCAGTGAGTTCACCTGCCAAGTTGGCTTAGAGAGAGAGGCCACATCTGAGCAACAAAAGAGGTTCTCTTGGGGTGACTCTTAGGCACAATTCTAAGCAGGCTTAGCCTCTCCTTTGCAGTAATAAGAGAAGTTCAATTTTTGAAGGAGTTAGGATAACATGATGGTTAAGGGCAAAGCTTGTAGGAAACAGATATAGATTCAAGTCCTGTCAACTCCTTTACCCGTTTCCTCATCTATAATATTTGGATAGTAGTGTCTTCCTGCTTCATAGGATTGTTATAAAATATTTTTTGAGGACTTACTACCTGCCCAGCTCTTTGATAAGCCCCAGAATTATAAGAGCAAGACACAATGCTCCTTCTCACAGAACTTACATCCTAAAGAGGGAGTCAGGTATTAGTCCAGCAACCACACAGCAGTTATGTAATTAAAATTATGTAATGACAAAGTGATACATCTATTTCAGAGAAATGCCGGGGGCTAAAAAAATGTGTAACAGGAGGCCCCGTCTGGGAAGACAAGGATGCACTTTGAAGAATGAATAGACGCTAATTCAGCAGTGTGGAAGACGGGGAATTAGAGGGAAGGGGGAAGGAAAGGGTGGTATAGGCAGAGGAAAACATGTACACACAGGGGCCCAAAGGGTGAGGCAATTAAAAAATATAAATGACATAGCAAGGCTTCAAGTATGTTGTAAATGCTTAACAATCAGTGATTATAGTCATCATCATCATCTTCTTCTTCATCATCATCAGCCACCCCATCTGAATTTAAACTGAGAGAAGTGGGGAATGGAAAAGGAAGAAGAGATTAACTGGACAAAATATTTTCTAACTTGCAAACATTTAAAAATATTTATGAAGTGGAAGGTAAAAAAATGTCCCCTCGTGCTGTTTAAGTCCAATGCTTTCTGCTTGAAAAAGGTTTCATTTGAGCACAGGACAAATAGCTCACTAGTGAGTGACATGTTACCCATCAAGGAAGCTCTCCTAGATGAATGCTGAGACAGACTTTTCTAGAGTAAAGCATGGTGAGGGTTTCTAGCCAGCCTGCACTGTGGGAGACGATCGGCTGCTCTGCCTCAGGGACTGTGGTTTTCCCCACCAATAGCAAAATGTGCTTGAAACGGGATGACCTGGTGCATCTCCCTCTCGGTCTCACCAGGAGGGGCTTGTGTGACGAAGTGTGACAATATCCTAGACAGATTTACTTGGTCTTTCCTTTGGAAGGGCTAAAGATTAAGCAGTAAACCACAGACAGCCATAACTGCAGTCTATTCCAACAGCTGAAAGCACACAATTGATCAATTATTTTAATGTAAGTTGCTTATGGAGTTCCATGCATCAGGCCAAGCAGCTTTTGTGCTTCCTGCCTACAAGTTTTTCTTTTTCTAAAATCTTTTGATTTTTCAGTCTCCGTGGCCTGGGTGTGACCTGGAACAAAGAGATAATGCATGGGTGGGGACCTAACATTGTGCCCGGCTCATGGTGAACCCAGGTTTCTGCACCTCCTCCTTCCCCTTAGATGTTCACTGCAGAGACCCTACAGCGTGCAGTTAGAGTCCTACACAGGGGCTCGAATCTAAGCTCTGCAACGCAACCAGCTGTTTCACCCTGGGCACGATACCGAAGTTGTGAGTCCCATAGCTGGAAAGCAGAGACCACACTACAGGGTTATTGTTAAATTGTTAAGGTCAGTGATAACGCATCAAACCAGCTGGCCCCAGTATTCTGTAACAGTTATTCCATCTGTGGAAGTTATCCTTCTCATGATTAGCATACTGGAATTCTTCTCAATCTCGTTTCTTTGTCCTGAGTTTTCACCTCTCTTCCAGCAATGTATGAAAGTTTCCTTGACTTTGAGGAAATGTTATTTTGCCCATGGATACTGTAATAATGAGAACTCATGAGGACTCAGTTGATTTCACTAACCCAGAGTTTCTCACCCTCGGCACTAATGAATTTCTCTGATGTGGGGGCCTGTTCTGAGCATTGTAGGATGTTTAGCAGCATCCCCGGCCTCTACCTTCTAGATGCCAGTAGCACTCACTCCCCCAGATGTGACAATCAAATATGTCTCCAAACATTGCCAAATGTCCCCTGGGTTCTCAATCACCTGACTGAGAACCATTGCCTTATTGGATTCTTAGGAGGATTAACCAAGTTGATAAAGCTCAAGTATAATCAGCTGCAGACAAGGCTGGATCCCGATGCTCAGTGATATGGTCAAGGATCTGCTCCCCACCGTCTCTCGTCTCCACTTTCCTCTGTTTGGGCTCCATTTCCAGACAAACTCTTCCCATGGACTGTCCCAAGTGTCCTCCAGCAACAACATGCTCAGTAGAGCCAGTTCCACAACACGAATGGAAAGAAAAACTATTTTCCCAATAGCTCCAGAGAAACAATTTCTGGACCTAATTCTTGGAGAATTGACTTTGCTCATATGACCATCCCCAAACTTACCTCTGGAGCCAGGGAGGCAATTCCCTGATTGGCCAGACCTGAGCTGGAGCCCACACCTGCAGTGGGGAGGGGTGAGTGCCCAGAGGAAAAACTGGGGTGCCCTGCCTGAAGATAGAGTCCTGGAGACACAGGCAAAACCAACCCATGTTTACTAGTTATAGGCATTTATCTTTTTTTTTTTTTTTCCTTGACATCAACTCTCTTCCCCATAAATCAACCATTGACAGAAGGGCTTTGGTGAGTTTCTCAGCTGATACCCTCTTCACAGACTCATCCACAACTCGTCTAGCCTTTGTCTCTGCCCAGGGAGACACAAGGCCTCCGTCGTCATGCAGCATAAGCATTTATTCCAACCTGCACAGCAAGAACAAGGGTCAGCAAGGGAGACGATTGCAGCCCAGTCATGCGGCTTCCAGTCGTCCTCTGTCAAAACACGTGAAAGCCCTCTGGACAGCACTGGGAATTTAAGGAAAATCAGCAACTCTTCTTCCTTCACTGATTTCTCACCTCCCTCAAATATAGGTATATTCCTTACCTTGACTTTTCAGAGACTTAAATCACCACACCACTGTTTCCACTGACTATTTACTCACAGCTGAGCTTAGACGTTGAGGGAAAAACAGATACACATGCCTCCCCCTCTACACCTACAGCCAGGACAGACATGGCCAATCAATCAGGCACCTATGGCCACAGACATCGCTAATCAATCACTCTCTCCTGAGAAACGTGGGCATGATCTCAGTATCTCCTTGACTCAGCAGCTGTTACAGAAGAAATGGAGTTGGTATGAGAAGCGAAACCATCTGCCCTTTCAGGTTTGGGCAATATAAACATTTACGTCTGTACCTAACACGTTGCAATCTTCACAACAACTTACTGCATCAGGCATTATTGCTCTCATTTCACAGGGGAGAACTGAAGCTCAGGGAAGTTTGCTCACTATCACATGGCAACCAAATCTGACTCCACAGCCCATGTTTTATACTTCTCTTCCACCTTCCCCTCTCCCTTCTTGATTTCGCATGAAACACGTCCGACTGTCTGTAACTGCTGCTTCCCCAGCAGCATGGGGCAGAGTGAGAGCTCGCAGCTCCCTGGCCAGCTCCAAAGGCTGCAGGTGACTCAGCCACTTGGCACCTGATGACCAGCCATGGCCGGAGAAGCACCAGAAGCCACAAGAAGCTGCCACTTTACCAGTGGCAGCAGCCCTGCCCTCCTCAGTGCAAAGTGCCATGATAGTATTTTGTACCTGTGGAGCTGCCACGATTCTCAGCATTGGTTTCTGGGTAAAGTTGGCAGCAGTGGCGTGTCACAGCAAATCGCACACATGAGCTCTAACCTGCCAGCGATGGAGGGGAGCGGGAGCAGCTGGCAGGAAGAGCCAAAGCCGGTTCTGTCTCAGAGCTGGGACTCAGAGGAGCCGGGCTGGGGAGGGGCAGGGCAGAAACTGTGGGAGTGCAAGTGAAGCAAATAATAATAATAACAACAACAACAACAACAATTCACTGCACTGCAGCCTGCCTTTGCTTTCTCAGAAATTGCTCTGCATTCCCTCTTCTTCCTCTCTCTCCTTCCTGCTTCCTTTCGTACTAAATAGAGTGCCGCCCTCATCTAACAGGCTGTGTAGCCAGAGGGTCAGAATATGAGCTTTGGGACGGAATCCTCCTTCAGCAACTTGCTGCCTGAGTAGCCTTAAGAAAGTGCTTTAGTGTCTCTGGGCCTCTCTTTCCCTATCCACATGGGACAATCGTCTTTCTTGCTTTATTGCAGGTTTTCTCCACCTCAGTGCTGATGACACGTTGAGCCAGATCATGCTTGGTGGTTGGGAGTGAGGGGTCTTGTGTGTTGTAGGATGTTGAGAAGCAGCCCTGGCCTCTACCGTTAGATGCCAAGGAGCACCTCCTCCCCAGTGGGACAGCCGAAAAATGTCTCTGGACATTGCCAAAGTACCCAGGGGCAGGGAGTGGGGGGCAGAGTCACCCTTGCTTGAGAACTGCTGCCTTAGTGGATTCTTACAAGGGTGAACTGAGTCACGTCATGTTTTATGAGCCACTTAGAAGAGACCCGAGCATCTATGGGGCTCACTAAACGTTAGTTGTTGTCGTCATGCCTTCCCCATGCTGTCCCCGTGCCAGGTGCCCTTTTCTTCTCCCTCACACGTCTCACACCCACATTTATGACAGACATTGCTCATCAGTCATCACACTGTCCCTGATGCCCCGGACGTGGTCTCTGAGTACTTCTCCATACAGCAGCCCTCTTGCAAGAGCTGGGCATTTTTCAGGCATCTAGACCCAGGCACTCTGCCTGGCACCAAGAAGCAGCCATAAGCAGTTATCTCATTCTGTCTTCACACAGCCTTACGAGTTTCTGTGCCCCCTTTGCAGTTGGGGAAACTAAGGCTTGAAAAACTTAACTTTATAACTTTTAACATCTTGCCCAAGACCATGCGGTTATTAAATGATAGCACATATGTGAACACCAAGGCCCGTTGCTGGCTATCTTGGGCCTTCCTGGCCTCCAGTCCATTTTAGAACAAGGCAGGGCATTAGTAAGTTAGTAAATCCCATGAAATCTCAAGATATTGAAAAGCAGAGGAACAACTAGCTAAGGCCGAGCTGTTTCACTTCCCTTCCCAAAGCTTTGACATCCACACACGGATCCACGTTCCAATTTGAATTCCTCAGCTGCACTTAAAGTAGCTCAACATGGTGAACTCCAGATACTATGTCCATTAGCCTGGCACTCGCTTTGCAGCCTTGCTAATTGCACACAAATTCTTTTTCAGTGGAAAAAATATTCTCCCTGCGCTTAGGATGATTGTTTCTAGCAAACTACTCAAGGATAGATATTAGCTGCAAGACGGTGGGGCTGGGTGGATGTGGAGCTTGCAGATGCTTCTCCCTCCAGAGCACACTGCAAGATGCACTTCAATTAGACACTGTCGCTCCAGGCCAGCATCAGGGACCCGTCCTTCCTGGTTGTGCGTGAGACATTTGTCCGGACTCCTGGAGTAGCTCCTTTATAATTAGTATGGATGGTCTACGCTTAGTTGATTTAATGAGCTTACCCGTGTGCTCACACCTGCTCCTAAGAAAGCAGAGGCCTCCTTCTGCTCTTTCCTGCATCTCAGCTCCCCATCCAGGAGGCAAAGGTGAATGGTTCCATCTTGTCCCCGTCAGGCAGTTTTTCTTCTGCCCTGGTGAGTCCCAGCGCTCCATCAGACTCTGAAGTGGGCAAGCACAGCTGTGAGCCACCCCTAAATGTTGAGTGGGAAACACGTCCTCACTGGCTTTCCGTGCTTTGGGGTTGCATTCCAGAAGCAGAGGTGGCTTTCCTGGAATACACTTCTCGGAGAGCACTGGGCTTGGCATGAGAACGCAGCCATTCCCAGTAAACAGCCACAGGTGTGTTTAGCAGTGTGCAATGGCCAGAATTGGAATTCTCCCCAACCATCTCCACCACTTAGAGTTTGAAACTCTGAACGCAGAAAGTCCATAGTTCTTTTTCCCTGTAGATTCTGCCATTAGACCATCATTGAAAGAATCAGAAAATTCTCTGAAACATAGTTGATGTATATGTTACAGAGATGCAGCCAAGAAGAGGGAAAAGAACATGGATTTTGGAGTCACACAGACTTGCCTGCATTCAAATTCCAACTCTGCCATGTGCCCTGTGTCTCAGTTTCCTGATCTCTAACAGGTTGGGATAGTAATCCTAACCTCAGAGCTCCTGTAATTGTACAAGAAAGCAGAGCAAGGGTTTTCCAGCCAAGCTCTTGGAGAATCCTCTCCACGGACAGTTAGGAACCCCTGCCAGGAATTCTGCTCTCAAGATCCAGAGATCTGCACAAGGACTTTTGTTCCATCCTACTGCTTTTAGGATGTTCCTAACAATCTCCAATAGCCTCCTCACCTGTCGCGTTTTATGGCCCTGATAGGGACTTACATGGCTTCCTGCTTTGTGAAAATTTTTTTTCAAAATCAGATGTTTGAAAGTCAGATGCCTCTCCTGGCCCCAGAAAAATGGAAATAACCAGGAAAGGTGCTGCACACAATGCAAGACATAGAGGGTATGATTCTGCAGGGGGTGACCCCAAAGCCTCCGATTTGTGCTTGTGTGGTGAAGGGGCTTCTAATCCATGTAAGCCTAGCCTGAAAGGTTCTCGTTTGGGGCACATTTAAGACCTCACACTCTCCAAACACTTGAAGAAGATATTAAAGTTCCCCCAAGGTGTTGTGGGCCAGCTGGGTCACGGTCATTTCAGAGTTTCTTGGGAAACTTTGGGAGACCACTCCAAGGAGGAGAAACGTCCTGGCATATCACAAGTTGGGAGCTGACGTGCCCCCTCCTAAGCCATCCCATTTATTTTCTTATTTGCATCTTCTAAGACCTAGAATCAGTCTGTTTCTGGGAAACTCTCCATTAGAGCTTGGTCAAGCCTGAGCAACCCCTTAGCTCCTAGTGCTGGGAGCCAAGGGGTGATGTGGCTGTGTTTCTGGTTCCGGGCAAAAAGGGAGGCAGAGATCAGAACCCATGAGTGGGTCTTGGGGAGAATAATGGATGTGAGAAAATATAAGCTCGACGTCTATGAGGTCACCATTGCTAAGTCTGGCTCTGAAAGAGAGAGTTCCTTTTCCTCTCCTGTATTGTCCCTGTGAAAATGTCATCCCACGAAATAAAACCTGGAGAGATGTCTTATTTGAAATATTGAAAAGATCATCATCACCTGGAGGCAGGAGTTGGCCTGGTCCATATTTCTAAAAAAGAGTAGAACCATGATTAATGAATGTAATTTACGTGAAAGGACGTTGGCTTGATTTCAGGGAGAAGAACATAATGAAGTGGTCCAAAAGAGGACTCAGAGTTAATGCATCAATTAATTCACTTGACAAATATTCACAGAAAACCCACTCTGTTTCAGACACAGCCCTCAATGCTGGAGATTGTGGCGAGCCAAAATGGGCATATTTCCCGTGGTCCCACTCCCCTTCTTTCCTTCCTTCCTTCATTTATCAAGACTTTTAGTGCTTACTATTGCAAGAACTATACAGGGTAGAGAAGCCCCTGAAAGTGATAAAAATTATAGATGGGCAATTACAAAGCAGTGTGGGCAATAACTAGCATGCATAGAGTACATTCCATTGGCCATGTGTCATACGTTAGCTCTTCTCATCCTCCCAGCAAACTCTAACGTGCCTGGTAGAATTACAGTCCTCATCTTACAGGGTGGAAACTAAGCTTCAGAAGGCTAAGAAACTTGATCAAGAACACAAAGCAAGGAAGGGAAAGATCTAAAGATAAACCCACAGAGTCTGATTCCAGTGCTCATCTCCTTAAACATGACATAGTAATGCACGTCTGCAGTGGGGGTGTGCCGAACCCCCCAAATGCCCTAATTTGTAGCACTGGCCAATTCCCATGCCGTAAAAACTCCCACCACGGCCAATTTGAAGCCACCGGTGGTTTAAGAACTGACTCAAAGAATTGCTGGTTGTGGGCTGGTGTGAGTGGACTCAAGCACATCACTAGGGGTAAGTATGAAATATTGGAAGTTTCAAAGGAGGAGCCCCCTGACCCAGTTTGGGAGATTTAGTGGCAAACTCATAAACTTCTTTCACATAAGGCCCCTAGCAGCCCATTCCCCATCGTTTTTAGTTGTTCAATATTTCCTTGGAGTCTCTGAGATGTCTTAGCATCCTTCCAACAAATTGCTTCTTGCCCAAGCTGATGCAGGTTGGGTTTTGTTATTGAAAAACAAAAGGACGTTATTGATTAAGACATAGGGATCTCACCATCAAGCTCTTTTCTTACAGGAATCAGGAAAATGTTCTTCAGTGGAGCATTAGTGGGGCATTGGCATCCATTAAATGCAGCCTCCATAGATAGACACAATCTTCTGATGATCCAGGGAGCTATCCTCCCAGAATAAGGGAAATTTCACCATACAAAGATCTATAGCAAGATCCCTAGGTGCACTTACGCATTTGTTTCTACACCTCTAGCTGCTTGGCAGATGGGCTAAGGGGACACTGTGACCACAAATGACATCAACCAAAGTTGAAAAAGCTAGTGCCAATTGACGCTGTACCAGGTATGAAGACGAATTCTCTCTGAAATTATAACAGCAACCAGTGGGAGAGTATGCTTCAATTTTGAAGGGCAAAGACTAACAAAAGACTTTTAAGAAATTCAGCCAGAAAGGAAAGCATGAAATGAGTGTCTCCTCTGAGGCTTTGCTGAATTTTTGCAGGCAGGTGGATCTGAGCTTGAATCCCAGCTGTTTCTAAGCTCTGTGACCTTGGGCAAGTTCCCTTCTGTCTTCGAGCTTCAAGCTCCACGTGTAAAACACGGAATAAATAACTCAAGGTGGATCTGAGAAAGAAAAGTAAAATATGTGGATCATGTAGTGCTGTGCTGGACCATAATTAAAGTTCAAGAGATGGCAATTAACTGTGTCAAGAGTGATGATAGATAACCAATGATGGCAATGACAAAGATGCTGATTACAGCTCAAGTGCCAGCTCATCCAGAAAACCTTTTGTGGCCATCAATCCTGACTAATTTACCTGATGCAATTCTCACCTCTACAGTTCAATAGATAAGTGCCTGTCTTCTCAGGAGCAAGGGCTTTGCTTCTGTGTTTTATGTTATAGTAAAAGCACAAGATTTGAAACCAAGCTGAATTTCAGAGAAGTTTAGTTATTTGCCCAAGATCACACAGCAATCAGTGACAGTTATCCAAAAATGGATACTGGTGATGGTAGCACAATATTGCACATGGAATTTATACTATGGAATTATACACTTGAAAGCGGTCAAAAGGAAAAATTTTGAGTTGTTCACATTACTACAATAAGAAATTTAAAATATACAAATTAAAAGAAAAAGTCTGTCCTACTGTGCATGCTCTTAACTTCTACTTTTCTTTCCTCCCTTAATTACTATGTTCTCATCTAGTAATCAAGCTCAGTGTTATGCTCGTGGGACCCACTTGTTGGTGCGGGGTCAAAGGCTCTTGCTATACTGGCTGCTTGGGCTTTGGTCCCCGATCCAACACCTGCAAGCTGTGTGACCTTGGGTTAGTTACTGAACATCTCTGAGCCTCTGTTCCCTAACCTACATAATAAGGAGGATATCCTAAATGCACAGGGCTGTCGTAAGGAGTAAATGAGGCATCGTTCCCAGGCAGTCACCTGGAAGGCCCCGGAACAATGTGGAACTCAGTTTGGCCTCCGAAGGGTTAAAGGAAGTGACATGACCTCTCGCTTCCACCCCTCCTTGGCCTCCATTCCCCCATCACACCCCTTCCTGACTGCAGGCTGCCCCGTCTCCCCACACTTCCAGGGCCCTCGGAAAGCACAGGCCCTGAATTCAGACAGCTGCACCTCCAGAAACTGACCAGTCACATCCCTCCCCAAGTTATTTACCCTGTGTCAGCATTTCTAGAATGTGAGTGATAATATAAACCAAGTTTTTAAAAAATATCTAGCGGTGCTTGGAACATGATAATCACACAATGCATGCTGCTACTTCTCTCAGATATTTGAGTCTTGTATGATGGGATAGCATTCTCTTTGCAAAAGCCCTCTCACCCCCTTTCCCACCCCCACCTTTCTCCCTGTCTCTTCTTGTTTTTTTCTGTGTGCAGGTGCAATTACCTAGTCTCTTTTTATCTATTTCTTTAACTGTCTCTCTTTATCTCAGACTCTCTTATATCATAGTGTCTCTCTCCCTCTCTCTTCTCTCTCTCCTCTCTCTTTCTCTTTCTCTCTCTGCCCCCTCCAGTCTTTCTCTCTCTGTGTGTCAATTCTCCTGGGCTCTCTTTCTTTATACTACTTGTACCTTCTCTGTCTCTAAACCACAGTAATTAAACTGTATCTTCTGCATTCAGCCTCCCTTGATTTGTAGACTGGCTCCACACTTGAACTTCATGAATTAGGGCAATTTATTTAGTCTCTCTAGAGCTCATTTTCTCACTCCAAAAGTAAGATAAATAACAGTATTTACCTCCTAGCATTATTCTGAAGAATAAATGAGATAATGCAGCTGGAGCACCCTAGCCTGGCGCCCAGCACAGAGCAAGCACCCAATAAATATTCTCCATTTGTATCATCTTCTGCACCATCTCCCTGGATCTCTGAACCTTTCTGCTTCTATTTCTTCTATTTTAGATGTGTTCTCCTCTGTCTCTATTTATGTGTGTTTCTCTGGCTGACTTGTTCCCTCCCTCCCTCTCTCTCTCTTGCTCTCTCTCTTGCTTGCTTTCTGGCCAGAGGTTCATCATAGCTTCTCTCCTAAATTTGGGTGAGTCACATCAGGCTCCTGATCAGGTTATCGATGCCAGGCCATCCACACAAAAAAATGTAGAAGTGACCCTTTCTGGGGCTCAGGGGATATAGATGGGTTGGGAGCCCTCGCCAGGTGGCTCAAGATATGGAAGGCCTGTTGCTGCTGTCACAGTAACTACCCGCTGTGTGTCACTGCAAGACAAATGGTGCCATTCAGTAGACTGGGAGATTAACAACACAGAGCGTGGAGCGCAAGCTCTCCAAAGGGAGCAGACTGTTCGACGATCACTCATCCGAACTTCCATTTTTAACTCAAAACACAAATTTGGTTGCTAATAGAAGTCTATAAAGAATTAATTAGGGAACTTCACAAACAGTCAAAACTCATAAATTTGTCACTGTCAGGAAGAGTCATTTCCCCCATTAGACATGAAGTATGGCTGTTGGGAGACAGAAAGAAAGGAAAACACTCAAAGAAGCAGACCTGCTGTCTTTTTTCCTCTCCCTAGTTTGAGGAAAGAAGATCATCAGGGGCCTGGAGAATTAGAGGGAGAAGCTGGCAATGCTCCCAGGCCATAAGCTCCATGAGGGCAAGGCCCGCCATATTGATTGTGTTCACTGCTAGACCCCCAGTCCAGAGCTTGGTGTCTGGTACGTAGTAGGAGCTAAAAAGATTTCCTGAATTGATTAAAGATTCAAAAGGAGGCACTTGGTAGGAAGAAGGTTGGTGGGGCAGACTTCTGGCATTGAATATGGCTTCCCCCCACTGCAATCCATGGCTCTGTTTGGCAAGCAGTGACCTGGTGGCATCTTCTTCCTATTCTTAGCATTCCTAGCTGCCCCTACCCAGTTACTTAACTGTAGCAAGCCCAGTAATAAGTAAGAGCAAGGCTTTGGAACTCCAACAGGCATAGGTCCATCTTAACTTCTATTATTCCCTAATGATTGCATCTACAAAATAGTGTTGTTATGGAGATTAAATGAGAAATTTATTTGAAGACAGATATTAGCTCCTGCTACTACCTTCAGTAGAGTCATGCTTTGGTTTCATCCAGCTTCCCAACAGCTTAAGAAAAAAAAAAAAACTTACTTTCCATCTGGCCCTGTGTTGAGTCCACCCCTGTAAAATGCTTGACCTAAAAGATGTTTTTCTACCTGACCTCTTAGCTACAACAAGGCAGGTAGACTAGAGATCCGGATGCTAGTCTTGATCTGCCCTTAGCTGGCTGCATAGTAGGACATCAGTCAAGTCCTTGCCCTCTCACTTAGGAGAAGTGGGTTGGACCATGTAGTCCCCAAGATCTCATCTTTGCTATAATTCTAGCTATATGGTTTCTCAAGGACCTGAAAAGATCTGTAAATCTTTGTGTACAAAACATGAGCTTCCACTTCCAATAGAGTGGTACCCATCCGTATCTTGAGAGTTTGATTTTTGGAGCTGTCCGTGGTGGTAGGCCTGCTGCAGAGGACACTGAAACCCTGGGAGAGAAACAAAAAAGTTCGGGTAACCAAGATTCTGAGTAAACCCATGAAGGGCTTTTCCATTGCAAGACCTCCATCTGGTCCAGGCTGTTACCAGAAAGAAAACCATCTGACACCCAATCAGGTCCATCAAAGCCCAGCAGATGGAGCAAAGAATCCCTTCACCTGTTCCTTCAAAACACCTCTCAATCCAATCAGGGTCCAACTCTGGGAGCCTCTGAGGGTATTTCTTTTCTCTGTTTCTCCCTCTTCTCTTTCCTCTCCCTACCTCATATCCTTGTTCTTTTTCGTTCCTCTGCCAGGGTTTTGCTTTGTCATGAAGGAACTCCTCAAGCCTTCAGCTTCTGAATGTCATGTCTGATTTTTCCCTCTGTCATAGGAAGATGCTTCAGACCTTTTATTTTCCTCTGGTGAGGGGCAAGATAGTGCCATGGTTAGAGAGCACATTCTAGAGTTAGACTCGGTTTGGATCCCTGATCTTCCACTTATTTGCTGTGTGACTTTGGGAAAATTACTTAACCTCTCTGTGCTTCCATTTTTTAATCTGTGAAAGAGGAATGACAACTTCCTACTTCTTAGGGTTGTCATGAGGATCAAACGAGCTAATGTGTTAACTCTGAGAACAGTGTCTGGCACACATGTGTGATGTGTGCTTAACTGTTTTTATTCAGAGGTGAACTTCCATACTAGTGGCTGGGGTTGGGCAGGACAATTCACTGAGTGCATGAAGCAAATATTTATCTGTTATCATTTCCTCTTTTATCTCTATTTGTATATCTCTTTTGTAAAATACATTAATGCAGTAATACATGTTTGTAATTTATGAGTATATAAACCTACAAATATTGAGGAGGGATGCTCAACATATTTTACTGATAGAGTACACAGCCAAAAACATTCAAAGACCATGGCTCGATAAACAAACAATCCTTTCTTTAACAACATAACTTGTAGAATGATATTTTCAGAAGTATCTTTCTCTTGTTGATACTGACTCCCTCTCTGAGCATAAAGTAGTTGTCATTATTATGCTAACAAAATCTGTCTCTTTATTCTGTCTAATGAAGGGCTGCCTCTCCACCAGAAGCGAAGGGGGAAACCTTATCCTGCTACTAATAAATTTTTCCATTCACCAAAACACAACAATAAAGACAGTGTCTGAGACAGAGAATGAACAAACATTGGGGACACTGAAGACATAATAAACCAATAATTATGCCTCCTGTACAATTCATTTCCATTTGCTTCTCTTGCTCCTTAGTGCCCACCTCCAGACTCTGGTTTTTAATGTGAGATATGTAACTTCACTTTCTATTTCTTTGGTTATACATTCTCGGTGAGAGGGGGCATTTTTCTGTGTCTGCCTTTTTTATGCTAATATCGTCTGCATGTCTGACTTGAGGTATTGACTTCCAACTCTTGGGACCAACTGTGGTCCCAGAGATTCAGGGACATTGTGGATACTTGCATTGGAAATAGCTTTAGGCGTCTTGTTCCAATCTTCTTGGGATCACTTGTAGGAATTTCGCAAACCCCATTGCCAATATCCAGAATTGTGTCATCTTGACTTTCTCCATAGAACTTTGTACCAGAGCACAAGCACCTGCCCCTTACACTTATTGCCTTTCTTATACTAACTAGAGTTATCTGAAAAAAGGGAACCACTCATGAGGCAATGAGCTCCCCATCCCTAAAGTAGAGCCCCGCATGATAGACTGTTGAGCCAGATCATTCTTTTAGGGGGTGGGGGGCCATTTGTAGTCCATTTGGCAGCACCCCAGCCCCTACCCACTGGATGCCAGCAGCACCCCTCCCGAGTTGTGACAACCAAAAATACCTCCAGACCTTGCTGAATGTTGCCTGGGAGGAGAGACACGATCATTCCTGGTTAAGCACCCCTGTCTTAGCATCAAGCAGAAGTACCATACCCACCTCGGGGGAGAGGCAGCACAGTAAGAAGCTTTCTGGGCTAGAGAGAACTGGAGACTCTAAAATTCTACAGCGTCATAGAGTGGTTTTTAAGTCCGTGGTGTTGGTAAGGTGGGGGAGCAGAGGGGAAAGAGGCAGGAATGGGGGTAGTATAGAATCCAAGCCAAATGGATGGGGGGGGGCCCCAAGGCATTGCCTGAGGCTGTTCCCACACCCTCACCCCCACATGCAGTCCCTGAAGGGATTCAGTGGGCTGAGTAGGAGAAGCCAGGGGCTGACTTAGGAGGAGATTCATTCTGACAAGATGATGTTTCCAGGGTACGGCAAGTGCTGGGCGGCTGAGTCTCCCCAAATCGCCCTCGGGGACGTGCTGCCCTTTCCTTCTGAGGAGCTGCGCATCTCTCCAGCTTCACACCCACTCCCCTAGCACCAGAGTTACTCACCCCCTCTCGCCAGTCACGCCCTCTCCCTTCTGCTGCAGGGGACTCAGCCTCCTCCCCCGAGGGCTCAGTGGATCTCAGGAGACGTGGGAAAAGGGGGACAGCCCTCCCTTAGCCCCCACAACCAGCAGGATGTCCCATCCCAAGGTAAGGGGTGCAGGCAGACACAACCCATCCTCTAATAGGAAATGAAGTGCAGCCTAGGAAGCATATGCCAATTGCAAAGCTAATATAAACTGCTGCTGACTGTTTCTCTTATTCAATAACCCTCTCACTAGAGCCTGGGGATCGGGGTTGTTTTTTAGGCCTGTCCCCAGCTCTGAAATTGACACAGCCAAGTTCATCAGACCTCCCCTGCAGAGTGCATTTTGCCTGTCTTCCCCAAAGGCTTGCCGTTGGATTTCTTGACCTTCCCATTAAAACAGTCTCACACTTAGCTGGGTCGTATTTCAGTTTAATTGTCCTGCCCACGACACACACACTGCCTCACACGCTGGAGACGAAGTGAATTAGAAGTTTCCTGTTCTGCCTCATAGAGTCTTTCTCCTCCCTCGTGCTATGTTTAGCACGTGTGTGGGCACTTGCCTGATGCCAAATACAACTTATTGCTTTAATTCCTGTTTGGATGAGGCACTTTCTTCTCCAAGGGTGAAGCTCAGGGGTGGGAGAACTTGCTGAAATGTTGGTTCCGTTGTCTCCCTCGCCTCCTGCGGGATTATGGAGGCGGGTTCCGTTTTGGAGACGAGCGAGCCTTCCCTCGAATGTAGACGCAGTGTGCATGATGGGAAGTACTGGACGTGGATCGAGGGACTCTGATTAGGCAGCACCCACTGCCCGCGCTGCCCGCCTGACGGCTGCCACATGCTGTGCGTGAATGTCACTGCCTGCCCTAGAGGAATTAGCCGGTCTGATGGGGAAACAAGCTGGTAGATGGATACTGTACCATCACATGGTGATAAAAACAAACACAATGCAAAAATGGGGGCTCTCATTGTTTGAGCATCTTTATGTGCCAGGCACCACGTGCAGCAAGAAGGAATGGAGCTCAGGCTCCACGATCAGGCTGCCCAAGGCTGGTTTGCACCCTGAGCTCTGGCTAGTGGTGTAAGTTTGGAGAAGCCACTTCATCTCTCCCAGCTTCCAGATGAAGCTTCTGGGACCAGCCTCAGTTCCTCATCTGTAGAATGGGAGCATCATGGCATGTCCTATTGGGGCCATGTTGAAGATTAAATGAAGCAGCACATACAATGCAGCCAGTGCTCAACAGAGGTTAGCTGTGGTTTGCTCAGTTACCCTAGGAGGTAGGTCTTGCTGTTAGTCTCCATTTTACAGGCAGATGAGGAAACTGAGGCCCAGATAAGTTGTGTCGCTTGCCCAGGATCCCACATCTGGATCCCACATCTAGATCCCACATCTGGATCCCACATCTAGATCCCACATCTAGCCACCATATCTGGATGGCCCAAGATCCCAAGCAATCCTGGGATTTGAACCCAGGTCTATATGACACCAAAGCCCTGCATTGGATGGGAAGTTCAATAGCAAGAAATTAAAGATTGTTTGAAGAGAGTAAGGGCAGGGCATTTGAGGGGACAGCTTCAACCCCTAGGGAAAGGGTCCTGGGTACCACAAGAAAGGTGGGAGGGGGCACTCGGCATACCCACCTGATGGCCTTTTTCCTCTCTGCCCCCTTCCTTTCTTTTCCTCTGCATCACCATCTTCCTCAGCTTCAACTTCTCCACCTGATCCTAAATTGGCACCGCGATCCTAAAGTGGTCAACCCCAGACTGGGGAGTTCCAACCACGTCTCCCGACTGCTCCTCCCCCAGCTCTCCCCACCCTTTGGCAACGGCACCACCATCTCTTCTCCACTGAGCCCCAGCCTATGAGCCAACTTGACTCTTCCCTTACTCATCGGCAAAACACGGCAACGCCACCTGCCAACCAGAGGCCGGCTCTCTTCATCTCTCTCCATTCCCCCTGCCTTCATCCTGCTCCAAGCCACCATCATCATCGTCTTTCAACTGGATGCGGCTGCAGGAGCTCCTCCCTGGCCTTCCTGCTTCACTCAGAGTAATAAACAGAACAAAAAATAAAACTTCTGGAAACAAGCCAGATTGTGTTATTCTCCCGTCAGGTGGCTTCTAATGGCCGCCCTTTACATATATTGTACAATCCAGGCTCCTTCTTCTTCCGAGCCCAGCCTCACCTTGTCCTCTCTCCTGCTCACTCTCCCTGCATCGGACAGAGGGTCTCCTTGCTCACACACTCGGGTCCCCCAGGGGGTCACTGTGCTCACTACTCCTTTAGCCACAAATGCTCCCCCTCTGATGTTTAGTTGTCCATTTCCCTCTTGTCATTGGATCTTAGCTTAAAAGTTCCAACCTCTGAGGTCCTTGCTGACCACCCAGCCTCCCTCCCACCCGTCCTCCTATTTTTATTCTTGCACAGCACCTGTCGCCAACTAATACTTCTCCAGCTTTTGTTTTTCCCAGCTAGAAACGCAATTTAACTTTGATGAGAAGGGAGACTTGTTCATTTTGTTTTTGTATCCTCAGTACCTTGAACACACTCTGGCATATAGTAGGTGCTCAATAAATATTTATACTCTCAATTCATAAATGAACATTTCATACTCCTTCGGTCCCATCTCTAGCTTCTCATCTCTTAAATTCCATTTCAGAATAAGGATATTCAGCAATGTAATGCCTTGTGCTTAGCCATTTGTAACCAATAGGTAAAATCTGAGAACTCTTAACATATAATGAAGAGTTTTAAACCCTGAAACATAACATGTGGATGGCTCCTTTGAAACATTTACCAGCCTCGTGAAAATGGCTCCTTGTTCCCATGAATACAAATGAGGAAGGGCCCTTCGATAATTACCTTCAAAGAAGTCGAAATGTCTGTAATCACCGTCAGATTCTCTCTGCTCAATCTCCGATATGCACCCCTAAATTCACTTCGTTAGTTTTAATTATCCCCGCCATGAGCGAGCGAAGACTTTAGAGCTATTTCAGAAATGGAATTAGCAAACTTGGAGACTGGATAACTTTCTACAAGGTGTTTAGCTGTAATTGCTCTCATGTTGAGTAGAAACAACAGTAGCACCAGCTTATCCATTTGCTGAATTTATATTGCATTTTGGAGAAGATGCAACTTGATGCATTTCTTCATATTTCTGGATTCACGAATATCAAATCTATCTGGATTGACCCTAGCCCCGGCTGAGCTGGCCCTGCCTTCTCCTATGAGTTAGTTCACGTCCAGCCATGTTTCTCTCTTTTACACACACACACACACACCACTACCACCAACAGAAAACCACTCCATAAAACTCACACCCACATATCACATAACACAACAAAACCCACACGCCCAACCTGACCACTTCTTTCCATCACCACCACTTGGACCACCCTCAATGGCTCCTTTTGGTCCCCACGTTTCTGCTCGGTTTCCCATCGTTTCTTCACTCAGCAATTGACATGCTGCTGATCAACGGCAAGTTCAAATCACATCACCCCCAAACCCTCCGCCGGCTCCTCTTTACATGTGGATTGAAACCTCAAGTCCTTACCACATCCCGGAAAGCCCTGGTTGATCTCTCCCCTGCTTACCTTTCTGACATTGTCTTGTATTCCTGGCCCCAGTCCAGCACCCTTCACTCCTGGCTATTTCTGGAACCCACTAACCACACCCCCACCTCAGCACCTCAGCGCTGGCTGTTCCGCTGGCCTGGAACACTCTTGTGGCATATATCCACATGGCTTGCACTCTCACTTCATACAAGTCTCGTCAAGTGCCACCTCCTCCGAGAAGCCTTCCCTGACCACCCTATCTAAAATACCATCCTCAGTCCTCTTTATTCCTTCACCCTGCTTTGCATTCCATAGCACCATCAACTTGTGACATTATATTATCTAAATACTTCTTTATTCAAGAATATGACAGAAGGAGGAATGGAGTAAGGAAAGCAAAACCTAGTGTGCCAGTTTGGATGTATTATGCCCCCCAAACATGCCATGTTCTTTGATGCAGTCTTGTGGGGGCAGACATATTAGTGTTGATTAGGTTGGAATCCTTTGATTGAGTGTTTCCATGGAGATGTGACTCAGTCAACTGTGGGCAAGACCTTTGATTGGATAATTTCCATGGAGATGTTACCCCACCTGTTCAGGATGGGTCTTAATTGAATCATTGGAGTCCTATGAAAGAGTTCACAGACAGAAGGAGGTGCTGCAGCCAAGAGAGACACTTTGAAGAATGCACAGGAGCTGAGAGTGGAGCTGGAACACAACCTGGGGTCAGCAGACACCAGCCACGTGCCTTCCCAGCTAAGACAGTTTTTCCAGATGCCATTGGCCTTCCTTCAGTGAAGGTATACTTGTGTTGATGCCTTCATTTGGACATTTGCATGGCCTTTAGACTGTAACTTTGTAACCAAACAAATCCCATTTATAAAAGCCAATCCATTTCTGGTATGTTGCATAATGGCAGCATTAGCAAACTGGAACACCTAGTTTGACTACCCACAGACAGATAGAAGCCCAAAGCTATCCTTCTGCTGAAAGTTCCCCTAAGTGGAAAGAAAACACTAGCGGAAACACAGCCAAAAGAGTGTTGTAAGCTCAGACACAGAGATATATATCTTACAAAGAAATAGTACTAGAAATATTGATAATTGATGACAGACCCTCTGCTAAACAAATCGCATTTGTCAAGTCAAATCCTGGTAATAATAATTCAAAATATGAATTATTGCCCCCTTCTTAGATATGAGACAACTGAGGCTCAGAAAGATTCTGTAACTTTCCATGGGTCCCATTACTGATAAGTGACCAAGCCTGGATTTAAACCTGGGCTCACCTCATTTCAACTACTTTGTAGCAAGCCTGGGTGTGATCTTCCTGGTTCCACTGACTTCACCATCTTCCCTGTTGAGGGTCTGCCCTTCCTAAAGAGGAAAACTGAAGAGGGGAATTAACAGCGCTTGTAAAATCGCTTCACCCATCACTAACTGCTGTACGCTCCCTAAATAGAAGCGTTTTGTATGTGTTTGCAAAATGCCAATCCTCTCTAGAGTCTTTTATTTTTAGGAAAAGGGAGTGCTGTGATTCTTGAGAACTGAAATGTGGTTATCGTTGATCATTGTCATGTTCTTAAAGCCACACTGATTAAGGTCTTTAGCTCTCTTTGGTTTCCCTTGTGCTGGACGCAAGGGAATTGGCAAAACTTTCAGCAGCTGCTATGAACTTTGTTGAGGGAGAAGCTGTAGACTTTATGGCAAAAAAAAAAAATCAAGAGATTTACAAAAGCATAAACAGTGAAGCCTCAGGTACACCACTGGTAGGATTCATTTCACATGTATTTATAAAGCACCTGCTAAGTGCTGACCTCAGATGGTATAGAAATTATAACAGTCAGCTACTGTTCTCAAGGAGATCAGCAGATCCCAAACATAATACAGATCACTCAAAGAGAGGAGGAGCAGCCCTCCATCCACAGCCCAATGCAGGCTCAGGCAGTGGTTGCCTTATTGGTGGGCTTAGGGGAACCAGCATGGCTTTCAGACAGGCCAAGATCGAATCCAGTTCTGTTGCCCCCTTGCCAGGAGTGTAGCATTTCATGTGCTGGCTAATCCCGCTAAGCTTCGGGTCCCCTGCACATAAAATCGGTGTGAGGATGCCCCCGGTGCTGTCGTTGTGAGGATTAAATGAGATAATGAGGCAAGGATCCCCGAAGGTGCCTGGTCCATTGTCGACACTTAATACATGGTGGTTATTGGAAGCAGATTGGAAGGAAAGAAAGAAGACAGGGAGGGAAGGAGGGAGGGTTTCTATGTCAGGAGTCAAGCAGAAAAATGGGATGACTTTTAAAATGATTTGACATGCCTGCTTGGGCTAAGACCTCAGCTTTGGAGGAAAACTGACAGGAAGCCAATGTCAGGAAATCGTTGAGCCAGGAATAAAACGCTCATCTGCAGGGAGACTTCAGAATCTGGCTGTACTTTCCATTCAAGAAAGGTCTGAGCATCCCTCATCCTCCCGGTACCCACCTCCCTCTCATCACCCTGCACATCCAGTCTCCCTCAGGGGGTTCCAGAATATCATGGTGCCCGCCCAGCTGAGATATCACCCACCAGCACCAAAGCAGGAGCTTCAATTTGGCAAGTGTGTCAGCAGCCTTAACAATGTCCAACTCTTTAATCCAGAAATCCCCCTTCTAGAAAACATCATAAGAAAATATTCTGAAATACAAAGTTTCATGTATAATGTTATTTTCAATATTGGGAACAGGAAACAAGCCAGCTGTCCGATAATTTGGAACCGGTGAAACAAATGAACGTATGTTGATATGATGGCTGCTATGCAATCATTAAAATTAGGTTTATGAGCAATTTTACTAATGTGGGCAAGTGCTTGCTCCACAGCAAGCAAAACAATCGGGATGTACAATTGTATGTGCTTTTAGTCTCAACTCTGTAGAGGAAAGAACTTCTAAAAACACTGGAGAAAATATGCTGGAGTGGCCATCCGTTTGTGCTGAGTGTATTTAAGAACTTTTTTTTTTTTCTGTTTTGTAATATTTTTCACTTTTCCAAAGTTTATACTGTGGCATGATGGGGATTTCTCCCACCTCATTTCATTTCTATTAAATATGTTTTTTTTGTTGTTGTTGTTGTTTTAATGCACTGCTGTTCTAGAATCCTGGCCCCATCAAACCAGGATAAGAGGCCAGGGATTGGGTGGATTATCACAGAGAATCATTTAGAGTTTTGATAAACTGAAACCACACTGAGATGGTCTGTCTCAGCAGTAAAAGACTGTCTCAGTTCTCTGAGGTGCTGTAACAAAGCAAGACAAACTGGGTGGCTTAAAACAACAGAAACTTATGTCTCACCGTTCTGGAGGCCAGACGTCTAAATCCCAGTGTCGTCAGGGCTACGCTGTCTCTGAAGTCTGTAGGGTTCTGGCCGTGGCTGGCCAGCAATCCATCACTTTTGCATAACTCAGTCTCTGCTTCCATCACATGACTGTCCTGTCTCTCTCTTTCTCTCTCTCTCTCCCTTTCTCTCTCTCCTTCTCTCTCTCTCTCTGTCTCCCCCCTCCCTTCTCCCTCTCTATCTCTCTATCTCCCTTCCTCCTTCCTCTCTCTCTATCTCTATCTCCCTTCCTCCTTCCTCCCTGCCCCCCCCCCAAATTCCCTCTCCTTGCAAGGACACCAATCATCTTGGATCAGGACCCACCCTAATCCAGTTTGGCCTCTTCTTAACTAATAACATCTTCAAAGACCCTATTTCCAAATAGAATCACCTTCATAAGACTTGGGGTTAGGAACTGAACATATCTTTCTTTTGGGGGAGCAGGAGGGGAACATATGCTTTGTCTTAGAGCTCTCAAGAAGACTAAACTGGAGAGATCATCTCCTTCATCTTTGCCTGCACAGCCTAGCACCCAGAGGATCTCAGATTTCCACCCATCCCCAAGCCCATCAGGGGGAAATGGGGTGGAACTCAACTTCTGACATTCTGTCCAAGGGTTGAGAAGAGGAAGATGTGGGTGCTAGGGGGAAGGCCAGAGGAATTAAGAAACGCAGAGAATCATCAGAGAAGAGGAGAAGGGGAAAGAAGTTCACAGAAAAAGAGTCAGAAACTCACCTACCTACAGAAGCCAAGCAGATAACTGTGCCGTGTGTAAGAAGCAATAGGGAATGGCGGGGACTGTGGCAAGCTGGAGCATGGATAGCCTGTTGAATGCAGCCAATTAATGCAGTTCAAGGTAGCTGTTACCATGTACTAATGCAATCCCAGTTTTGCCAGAATTTTCCTATTTTTCAAGCCAGAAAGGAAAACCTCACATTGTTAAATTGTGGCAAATAATTAAAATTTTAAACCTCATTTTTTCCAATGTTGACTATCATCTGTTCTCCTTCATGTAAAAATATTCTTATATTTATATATTTAATCACTATTATTGTTCAACCTAAGTTTTGCTAAATTATACAGTTGTAGTCCTTAGCTTTTTTAATGCATTTTATTGTGTATTTTAATATATATACATAACTGAGAACTTTCAAAGTATGATTTAACAAGTAGTTAGCAAATTTCAAAGAATGTTACGGGTTACAGCTCCACAATTTCAGTTATTTCCCTTATTGTAAAATATAACATATACAGAAAGGTGCTAACTTTTGCTGTGCAGCTCAACAAGAAGTTATATAGGTAATTTCAAAAATTATTATGGGTTATAGCTCCACAGTTTCAGTTCTTTCCTTATTATGCAATATAGGGTATCTACAGAAAGGTGAAGCCTTTGAAAGCACAGTTTAACAAGTAGCTACAGAGCAAATTTCAAAGAATGTTATGGGTTACAGCTCCACCATATCATTTACCTCCTTCCAGCTGCTCCAACACCCAGCATCTAAAAAAATGTAAATATTTATATAAAGTTTCGGCATCCATAGACCTTTGTTAAATCTTACCTTGTTTGTTGCTACCCTTTCCTCTCAATCTCTTTCTCCATCTTCAGGGGTGTCTAGGCAGTGAGCACCCTAGCTTGTTCATATTGGAAGGGGGTGTCAACAGTGTGGGGAAGGGGGCTGCTTCTGATCACTGTTCTTAAAGAGGCTGTTGCCTCTGGGTTTTAGGACTTGTCTGGCACAGGAACGCTTTGGTGGATTTAAGTTTCTGAGAGATAAAACTTAGTAAGTGCATCTTTCATAGACTCTCAGGTAGGGACCTAGGTATTTGGGGACTACTTTTGGTAAGGGCTTGGTGTACTGTGGCCATGTGGATGTCTAGCTGGAGCTTGCATAAGAGAAACCTCCGGGATAGCCTCTTGACTCTATTTGGGATCTCTTAGCCACTGTAGTCTTATTTTGTTACCTTTTTTCCCCTCTTTTTGTCAAGTAGGCATTTTCAATCCCTCGCTGCCAGGGCCAGGCTCATTCCTGGTAAACCCCATTTTTGAAACTATGAAATAAGTATTATGAAAATATTACAAGTTGGTTCTTTTTGGTTGATCAACACAAGGGCATTGTTACTTTTCCTTAACTTTTTAATTAAGGAAAAAGAACCACAGACAAAGTTTTAAAACCCCACTACACAGGTCAATTAAAATATTGGCAAACCAAATTCAGCCTGCGTGCTACCAGTTTTCAATCAATGTCATGGGACAAGGACTCTCTTTTAAGTCTGAGACAGGCTTTGTATGATATGATGGGAAATTAAAAGGGAAAACTGAAAACAGTTGCTTTTTCTAATTTTCACTCTCCTCTACATGTTTTTAAGGAATGGACTTCACCATATCTCCCTTTCAAATTTTACTGGGTTACAAGACAATGAACATCCTTTAACAATCAGAAAACAATAAATGACTAGAGAAATGGGGTGAGGGGTGAGGGATGGACTTGGCAAGGCTCCCCTCTCCCAGTCCGGACAATGGATAGCTCCTCAGGCTTGTCCACCCTCAACCCTCGAGAAGGAGCATAGTTGTTGTGCTTAAATGACACGTCTGGATTAATGTGTTTGACAAATGAAAAGAGGTTTGAGGCATGTTGGATCACAGAGACAGTTATGTTGTCGCTGTCTTTATAAATCATCCCCAGTTCTCCCAGGACAATGCCAGGTTAACTTGTGGGTAACTTCCATTCCGATGGTAGAGATGAGAACAAATCACCTTTTGGCTGGAGAGTTCAGTTAGACAGATTGGACTCTTATGAACGTTAACACAAGAGCATCACAATTCATTTGTGTGGCTGCCTCATTCCACAGTTGTCACTGGTAACCAAGGGAAAATGGAAACTGAGACATCGTCAACCCAGAATTGGCCAGTGACACCTGGGTGCTCTTGGTTGTGAGTAACTCGTGTGAATCCGTGCCATTGACCATGGCCTTGGGGCCGTCCCAGCCCAGCACGTTGGTTAGAAGAGTCTGCTAATAATTATCTAATTAATGAAAATCAGCAATATTAACTATTACAGGTGGGATGTCCACTCGGTTCCTAGTAATTGACCTGCATTTCCACTTAACATTCATAAATCTTTTAATACTGACGGTCCCATATACACAGGTGAAGAATTTGAGCTCCAATGGGTTAAATGACTCTCTCAAAGCCATTGAGCAGGGATTTGAATGGGGATTCTGATCCCATTCCCCCAGCCCCCCTCACACAGACAATAGTTATGATCAAGAGAGAACACCATGTGAAAACGCCTGGCAAATGGCAGAGAGGGGTTTCCAGATGTTTGTTATTTATTTCCCAGAAGATTGCATCCTTCAATTTGAGTCTTAAGAGGAAAAAAAGTAGCTTTAAAATATGGTTTCTAAAGGAATTATAGGCTCTTGTAGAAAGTGGAAGCTCTACGGTCACACAGATCAGGATCACATCCAAGCTCAGCATCTTCCTGACCATGAGATTCAAGGCAAATCCCTAAAATCCTTGGAGCTTCCATTTTCCCCTCTGTGAATGAGAGATGTTCTCTGTTTTCCAAAGAAAGCTTCTTGCAGAGCATTTGTCACATAGTTACTGCTCAATAATGTTATGTGGATAGGATTATCTTTCCTGATAGGAGACCAGCAGAGCTGTTCCCAGAGAATCCACAGTGGGAGCCCAAGATTATTCCCCCAAATCAGAGCAGACCATTGGCAAAAATGCTAACTTCATGTCTTTCTTTCCCATCTTCTGATATGAGTGAAGAAATTCTCTAAAACCATGCTGCTAAAATTGTGGTCTACAGATAGTAGCATTGGCATCACCTGGGAATTTATTGAAAATTCAGACTCTTGGGCCCCATCCCAGATCTACTGAATCAGAATCTGCATTTTAAGCAGATCCCCAGGTTAAATCCATATGCACATTAGATTTGAGAAGCACGCTCGTTGGCACTATATAAATTTCAGAATAAAGGTCAATGAGTCAGCAGCTCATTGTCAGGGGTTGTTGGGGAGAAAGGAAGGGAGGGAGGGTGAGGGTCATCTGCATTCAAGGCACCAGGAAATGCTAAAATAGACTCATGTGCACTCTGGAACCTCTTGACTCATTCATTTGTTATCATACATGAAAATCCAGGGGGAGAGTTCCCTGACCCACCCTACCAAGTTGGTCATGATCACACACACACACTCACACACATACAGTGTCATTTCATTGAAATTCTTTATGGCACTTTTGCAATATAACCGAATATTATTATAATATCAGTATCAGTGTAATTACTTGTTTAATATCTGGCTACCTGGCTAGACTGTAATCTTCTTGCGGGCAGGGTACATATTTATGTTGTTCACCATGTATGCCCAGCATCTAGGAAAAACATAGAACATAGTAGATGCTCAATTATTTCTTGGGGAAAAGAGAGAGAAAGAAAACTCACAGCTTACAATATACATCAATTGATAGGTATCAAATCATTTTAAAATTCTTTACTAAATTCCCTTTGAATTGGATTTCTCTGTTATTGGAAGGAACTGGGCTCCATTACCATAAAACTTTAGGAGAATTTCTTTAATGTCAGATATATGAGCCTGGGCATAAGCCAGCTACAATTTTTCTTACACTGTTATGACACTGAAAATAACTCAGAGAAATGTGTGAAATTTTCAAGGACAGCCTGGAAGGGGTTTGAAATATCCTATGTAAAAGCAAGCAGTGTTCCAGAGGATTTGTGGCATTTTTTAAATCAACTTTTTTTGAGGTATGATTTTCATGTGCTAAAATGCAAACATTTTAAGTGTATAGTTGGATCATTCGGGCAAATATATATATTATATCCCCAGCACACCAAAATAGACAACATTCCTATCTCCCCAGAAAGTTGCCATGGGCCCCTTTGAAATGAATCCCCAACCCTCCACCTCAACGAATCATTGGAGATTAGTTTTACTTACCCAAGAACTTCTTATAAATGGAATCATACAGTATGTACTATTTGGTATAAGGCTTCCTTCACTTAGCATGTTTTTGAGACCCATCCATTTTATTGCATGTAGCAATAGTTTGTTCCTTTTAACTGCAGGGTACTATTCCAGAATGTGTTGACCCATGCTCTGATGGTCATTTGGGTTGTTTCCAGTTTTCGACAATTGTAAATAAAGCTCCATGAACTTTCGTTTACAAGTCTGTTGTGGACGTACATTTTCATTCTCTTGTATAAAGAGCTAAGAGTAGAAATTGTTGAGTCTTATAACTGTGCATGTTTAGCTTTCTAACTAATTGGTAAGCACTTTTCCAAAGTGGTTGTACCATTTTACATTCCCATCAGAAATGCATGAAAGTTCAAGTTGTCTCACACTCTTACCCATCCTTGGTATGGTCAGTCTTTTTCATTTTAGACAAACTTAATAAGTCTGTATCTTACGGTTTAATTTGCGTATTTCTAACAATTCATGATGTTGAGCATCCTTTCATGTGCTTATTGACTATTTGTGTATCTTTTTTAGTGAAGTGTCTGTTCAAGTCTTTCGTCCAGTTTTAATTGGGTTGTTTGTTCTAATTAAGTTGTAAGGCTGCTTTATACAAACCCTTTTCAGACATATGCTTTGCAAATATTTTCTCCTTCTTTCATGCCGGATCTTAAGAAATCTTTGCCTAACCCGAGGTCATAAAGATTTTCCTCCCGTGTTTTCTTCTTAATGTTTTATAGTTTTAGCTTTTGCCCTTAGATCTAGGATACACGGAAAAAAAAAATTTATGTGCAGTGTGAAGTAGGGGTTGAGGTTCCCATTTTCTTTCCTCTAAATATTCTGTTTTCCTATTCCCATTTGTTGAAAAGACATTCCCTTACCTCAAGTGAATGTGAATTATGTTGGTGCATTTGTCCAAAACCAATTGATCATATATGTATGGGCTTGATTACTGTAGCTTTAAAATGTTTTGAAATCAAACGGTGTAATCCCTCTAAGTTGCTCTTCTTTTTCAAAATTGTCTTGGCAATTATAGGTCTTTTGCACTTCTATAAAGCCTGGTTGAGTTTTGATTGGGATTATGTTGAATGTATAGATCAGTTTTAGAAGAACAAACACGATAACAATTTTATTAGTAATCTATTGCTGCATAACAACTTATCGCAGAACTTTAAACAGCAACAATTATTATCTCCCAGTCTCTGTGGGTCAGTAATCTGGGTGTGATTTCGCTGGGTACTCTGCTCGGTCAGGGTCTCACACAAGGATGCAGTCAAGATGTTGGCCAAGGTCAAGGTCATCTCAAGGTTGGAGTGGATCCATTTAGCAGCTCATTCCATGGGTATCGGCAGGATTCGGTTCCTCACAGGCTGTTGGACTGAGAACCTCAGTTCCTGGCTGGCTGTTAATTGGAAGCCCCTTCAGTTCCTTGCCAAGTAGCCATTTCATAGGGAATCTCACAGCTTGGCAGCTGGCTGCATCAAAGTAAGCAAGTGAGAGAGGGAGAGTGAGATCCAAGAAGAAGGAAGTTACACTCTTTTGTAACCTAACCTCAGAAGTGTCATCCCATTACCATGGCTGTATTCTATTCATTAAAGCAAGTCACTAGGTCCAGCCCAGACTCAAATGGGGAGGGTTACACAAGGCAGGAACAGCAGGAGGTGGTGGGCACTGAGAACTATCTTAGAAGACTGCCTACCACAACAGCACTGAGTGTGTTCACGCACAGACAACATGGTCTCGCTCTGTTTCTCTCTTTTGTCTCTCCCTCTTCCTCCTTGCCCTTCCCTCCTCACTTTTCTTCTTCCATTTCTCTTAACAATATTTTTTTACTAATTGTTAAAGTCTTGCATAGCTTTCATTTCATTTACTCTTAAATATTTTAATTTTTATTTTGTTGTAAATAGTATTTTATATTCTTTTTCTAATTCCTTACAGGCAAATAAATAGAAATATAAATGATTTTGTTTATTGGCCTTGGATACTGTGACCTTGCTAAACTCACTTATCAATTCTAGAATTTTTGTAGGAATGTCTACATAGACAGTCATGTCATCTGAAAATAGAGAAAAGTTTTACTTCCCCCTTTCAAACTTCTATATATTTTGTCTTCTATTTCTGTTTTTCTTATCTTAATGCATGAACTAGTCCCTCTATCCATTAAAATATTTAATAGAAGCTGTAAAACCAAGCAAACATCCTTGGATTGTTCCTAATAGTAGATGGGAAAGCACTCATTATTCCATCATTAAATCTAAAAACTATGTGTCTTTCATAGATGCCTTCATCAAATAGAATATGTACCCTTCTGTTTCAAGTTTTCTGAGAGTTTTTAATCATAAATGCTTTTCCAATCTGCTGTCAAATCCATCTAGTAAACTTCAGTTTACTATACTTTTCAGTTCAAAAATTCCATTTGATTCTTTTACACAATTTCCATTTTTATGTTGATATTCATTATCTGTTTACTAATAAAGATTATATTTCCCTTCAAAGCCTTGAACATAGTTAAATTGATGTTTCATATTCTTCATCACAATATCCAGCATCCAGGCTATCACAGAGTAGGTTTCTATTGACTTTTTCCCTTGGCTATGGTTCACATTTTCCTGTTTCTTCTCATGTCTAGTAATTTTTTAGTGTATTCTGAACATTGAAGAAAAAAACATTGTAAAGGCTCTGGATTCTTTTCTCTTCCAGATTGTTAATTTTTGTTCTAGAAATAAGTTCAATTACCGGCTAATCGCTTTGAACATACGTAATCTTGGTCCCACGTTAGGATAGATCTGTAGAAAGCCCAGGGTGTTTCCCAAGCCCCTCTTACTTGGCAGAACTCAACCTCCAAACTGATTTCTCTGCAGACTTTGGCCAGGCTTGGCTTTAGGCTTTGCTAGAGCGATCTAGGATAGACGTACTCTACTAGAGTGATCTCCTTACTACTGAAGAGTAAGCGCCTTTCTGGTGCCTCAGCTGGATGGCGAAGGTATAACAAGGTCTCTTCACTCTGGATAGGCTAGAACTCTAACCTCTCCTTGCACCGTTTGACCTCAAGTCCTCGGTTCTCCTCTCAGTCCATGGCAGTGACTCACTGGTAAATCCTGCATAAACTTTCCCTGCACATGAGCAACCCAGCCCTTAGCCAAGCAATCACTGGAAATCCCTCCACAGATTCCTGGAGACTCCTCTGTGCAGCTCCCTCCTCTCCAGTGCCCTGCCCTGTAGTTTCCAGCCGCATCAGCTGGATGCTGGTACTGTCTTCTCATCAGCTCGGCAGTACCACCATTTCCTACTCAGGATCCAGTGCCCTGCACTGTAGTCGGAAACTTGCCCCAGCCAGAGCCATGTTGAATATGGGTGTCACCTTGCGAGTTTACCTGCCCTTAGGAAAACACAGCCTTGGGGTGATGACTCTCCAATGCCTGAAAGCAGTTGCCTCATAAACGTTGTTCAGTTTTATACTTTATGGAGCAGAGGAGCTAATCCAGGGCCAGTTACTCTGCCAAGGCTGGAAGTGGAATTATTTATGACATTTTGATTTGGGATGATGACAAGTCTTCTTCTTCAAAAAAAAAACTGCCTTCTCTTTCCAAGCTACTTTGAATAGTAGCATTGTAGCTGAGCAGCCGCCAATGTGCTTCTCCTGGGATTGGACAGGTCAGGGCACGTCTGGAGGGTCTTTGGGGCAGGTCATGTTGGGGTCTAATTGCAGGAGAGACAAAGCGCCCTCTGGGAGACAACTCACTCACTCAGTGAAGAAAGAATGTAAGGGCAGTGGTACAGAGTTGGTAAAGAGGAATGAGTCCCTACCATTCAAACCTCCCAATAATGAAGGTGCATCTTGAAATCCCAGGAAGATACAGGAAGATAGAACATAATCAAAGAGTAAGCAACAGTAGCAAAAAAAAAAAAAAACAAAAAAAAAAAACAAGAATAAGCAACAACTAAAAACACCATTGGTTGACATTTTAGAGAACACTGAATTGATATCAACTGTAATAATACCACTATTTATCAAATGCTTACTATATTCTAAGTATTATGGGTTGAGTTGTGTCCCATAATAATCAAATTAAGATGAGGTCATACTGGATTAGGGTGGGCTCTGATTCAATGTGATTGGTGTTCTTATGAGAAGAGGAGAAGAGACAAAGGGACACACAGGGAAGAAAGTCATGCAGATATGCAGACAGAGACTGGAGTTATGCAGCCATGGAAGGCTCAGGACTGCTGGTCACCATCAGATGTTAGGAAGGATTCTCCCCCAAAGCCATCAGAGAGAGCACAGCCCTCCCAATACCTTGATTTTGAACATCTGGCCTCCAGAACTGTCAGAGAATACGTTTCTTTTGCTCAAAGCCACCATGTTGGTGGTAATTTGTTACAGCAGCCCTAAGAAACTAATACACCAGGCATGGTTAAAAGAACTTTCCATGAATTAACTCATGTATTTCATACAACAACCCAATGACAAATGTTCTGTTACTACATCAATTTTGCAGATGAGCTAAACCAACGTGCTAAGAAAATAAATAACTTGCCCTTGGCCAACCAACATAACTGGTGAAAATGGAGTCTGTGTGCCTTTGGCCGCCATTCTAAGCTCCCACTAAGTATGGTGTGTACCAGGAAATTTCAAAATGATCATCTCTTTTATTTATCTCAACTACCCAACAGGTCAAGTATTTTACAGACATGAAGAAGCTGAGGTTAGAAAAGGGGAAATTAATTTGCCCAAAGTCCTTCCCCTGGTGAGTAGAAGCCCCGAACTTTGAGCTTGGGTGTATCTGATCTCATCCAATGTTCCCTCTCTGGCCTCCCATTCAGAAAGCCAAGCAACCCTGAGGAATCCAGCAGTGGGAAAAAAGCATTTCATGATTACCTTTACCCTTTCAACATCTGGCATTGATAGTCTCAACCAAAGACACATTTCAGCAGCAAGAAAGGAGAATAAGTGGCCCAAGAAAAGGTATTTGGGTTGGGGGAGGGTGGAGATGGGTGGAGGTTCTCCAATGATAGATGCAGCCACGGCCAAGGAAATATTGTCTGTTTCTGGATTTGAGACCTATGTTCACCACTATACTGGATTGGCCTGAGGATGAGAAAATGTTACCCATTTTATTTAACAAATTGCTTTAGAAAGCAGACAAGTTTTGTGTTGGAAATTCTGGTCTCTCCTCTGTGTGAGCTGTTTCCAACCTTGTCTGTAATAAGAGAATTGATGGATATGCCAGCAAAGGAGAAGGCCGATACCTTGGTCTGGGAAATTTGCTTACACCACTGTTCAGATATGGCCTGAGAATACCCCATTGGGAGAGACAGGATGTAGATCAATTTGATTCTAAAATGACTCCAAATATGAGGAAGAGGAGGAGGAGGAGGAGATCCTCCTGACAACCAAGCAAGCCTGATGTGAAACAATGGAAAAGTCACCTGCCTTCAGATTTAACTGCAATTTCACCCCTTACTGGCTGTGTAGACTTCGGTAGCTTATATCACTTTTCTGAGCCTCAGTTTTGTAAACTGAAATGGAAATAAAAATGGTTCCTGATAGCATAGCATCTGTCAAATCACCCAGAGGCTTTAGAAGCTCAGGGAAGATCTCTCTAAGGAATTAACACTTGAGGAAGACCTGACAGATGAGACCAAACCAGTCATATAAAAATCACACAGAGGAATATCCCAGGCAGAGAAAACAGCAAGTACAAAGGCCCTGGGGCAAGAAAAGATCTGCTGTTTAGGGAACAGAGGTGAGTGTGGCTGAAGCGTAGACAGCACGAGGGAGGGGGCAGGAAATTAGTCTGGGGCAGGGTCAGACCACATAGGACTTGTAGGACACGGTGAGGATTTGGGTTTCATCCTAAGTGGAATGGGTAATTCGGGGATGCTTTAAGTGAGGAAATGCTACAGTCTGACTGATCCCAGGGCAGCCCTGAGGGAAGTGTTTCAATAACGCTTGTTGTAGGTATTAGTACAACAGATGGATGTGGAAGTGCACAGAGGAAGATCTCAGTCAGCAGCAGCGTTTGTGCTCTCTCATGGTTGTGCCAATCCGGCCAGGCTCCCGCTGAGAGGGCTCAGTCCCCTGAAGCCGGAGGAAAGTTCCAAGCAGGCGAGCGACGCCAGCCCCACGCCGGGGAAGGCTGACTCAGGAGCAGCCTTGCTGACGCGGTTGTGAAGTTTAGTGATGAGGGAGCATCTTGTATCTGGCTCCGGGGCATTACCTGCTGCCGGGCTGTGCCTGGATTCCTGCTCTCCAGAGGCGGGATTGATGTTTCCCTGCTGGTGCTCACCTGGCTGTTTTTATTGCTGAGACAAGCCTGGCTATGGCCCCTCAGGAGCTTCTAATGGGAGCAGGAGCGTGGGAGCTGCACACCCCTCCCTTAGTCATAGGAGCCTCAAGGTCGAGCGCCAGGAGGGCCCTTCCCCTCACCTAATTATAACACTAGAAATAAACCATTCGTTGAGCACCTGCTGCGCTCCAGGCCCAGCAGGAGGTGCCGGCGTTACCTCTTTCAAATCCTCATCCCCGCTCTTCCAGGGAGGCATTTCTTTTCTCCACTTCACAAGAGTAAACTGAGAGGCAGAGAGGCGAAGTGATTTGCTCAGGTCATACAGCTACTAAGTGGCAGAACCAGGATTCGAACCCAGGTGCTTTTAGCACCTCAGTTCATGCTGAGCTGCTTCTGCACCCCTTCTTCCCTATCCTGTAGGTGAGGAAGATAAAGGCAAGGATGTGGAAGCAGTGGTTTTATACCAGCAGCGCCAGGGTGTTTTTAAAAAGCTTTTGTCACAGAAGCAGAATCTGGCATCAACAGTTTTGTCTCTAAGCTCCCCCCAGGGCAGGGCAAACTGACCTCGAAGTTTCCTTCTGGCTTTGAAGTTCAGAGATGTCGTTTCTGGGATGGTTTCTGAAGAAACCTGCAAAGCAGGTTGTTTGAATAAAACTGAAAACCTAACCAAATCAATACATATTGGTTGACCCTTTGTAAGTCAGAATTATAATTTAGAAAAGGATAGTAGATGATTACTCCTGTCTCTGCTTTCAGCCAAGATAGAGTAACAGGGATCAAACTTGCCCTAGCAGGTGAAATAACCTTTCAAACCAGACAGGATGTAAGAGACAGGTTTTCAAGACACTGGACACAGGACAATGCAGAATGATTCCAGTGAAGTGGGAAACAAGCGAGGTCAGCTCTACGTGTGCCCCCGGCTGGCTGCCTTGGGAGAGTTTCCAGAACACAGCCAAGGGATGCGAAGCCAGGCAGAGCCTTACAGACTACCAGCCAGAACTGCAAGTCAGGAGTCCCAGGTAGCTGGGGTCCACAGCAGAGAGCACTGGAGAGAAAAGAGCCACCCAGAGAGAGAGAACCCTGGAGATCTGCAAAGGGAGCTGTGAGCAATGCCCGGGTGTGAAGAAACTGCTGACGCTGGGGAAAGAGCCCCCGACAAGGTTGCCAAAGCCTGAAGCTCACACAGGACCAGGCACTGCGGCTGTGTGAGAATTGGACTAAGTTTAACTTTCACACAAGGTGGGGGCAGCTCAGGGGAATGGCAGAGGGTTAAGAAGCCAAGCTATAATCTGTGGCCAGTCCCCCTGTTTATCTGCCCACTATCCTTGCAAGGTGGAGACTCGGGGGGATAGAGGTTCCTAAAATAGCCTTATAACTTGTTACCAAACTAGCTCAGACTGGCTCTGCGTTGAAAGAACAAACAAAAGAGGCCACATAAGCATAGAAGTGGTGTCAAGATCTTTCATGTGTGTTCTATCCGCCTGATCATTATTATCCCAATTGGGGTCCACATTGGGGAACTTTTGCTCTGCTGCCATTACCCCTTGTCTGGGCAAATTCTGCCTTTCCCATTCTCTCATAGCCACCTTCCTCACCATCCCTCTTTCCTCTCCCGAAAAGAGGATATTCAGTATGGATATAAACTGGGGCCTAAGAATTGATCTAATTGTTCGGCTAGCCCCACTGGGTCTTCCATTAACCAACTTCATTTCCCTTTTGAAATTCCTTACTTCTGTACTTGTCAATGGGGCATTCACAAAACCAATTTCTCCCACTCCAAATTAGGCCTGTCGAATAGGCTGTAACCTCTGGAGGATCCAGCTAATGGAGAAACAGGGGAGGGACTTGCGTGTTAGGCTTAGGGCATAAATAGTGCTATTGTTCTGCGTGGCAACCTCCCACATTTTTGTTGCGCACCCATTCTTGCAAGATCATGAATAAATTATTTTCTTCTCCACAATTGGTGAGCGTTTATTCCTTTTTAGTTATAGTGTTTGTTTCTCACAGCTGTTCCAACCAGTCAGACGGGAAACCATGGGGCATTGGATAGACTCTTCAGAAGTGTCTTGTCTCAGGTTTGTGACATTGTAAATCTTGGAATAGTAAAGGGCAGATATAAGGCCCCTAAGCAACATAGCATAGCATAAACATTTCCTGCTCTTTTTGCCATACGGATTGCCACAATGATTGGGAAGAAACTGGGGGTGATGGAAATAGTATTCCATATAAAATCTTTGTGAAAATTTTCCTTTTAACTCAGAATTGACTTAGAACAAAGGTGGCTTTTTGAGATACAAATAAACAGCTTTGGGAAGTGAATCACAAACCCATCATTAGGTTATATCTGGAACAACTTTTACCAGGGCTTTACAAAGATCCTTTTCTATATAGAGCAAGTGATAGATTCTAGGTAATTTTTCAAAGGAGTAGCTTGTTCATTTCCCCCCATGTACCCTCTGAGGAGAGAGTTGAATGAGGATGGAGGTTTTTCCAATGTTCTTCTTATATTAAATATTAAATTAAATATTAAAAATACTAACTAATCAGTATCAGAAAGATGTTTTCAATTTGATTCAATGCACATCCATTGAGCACCTACCATATACAAGAAAAATTGTCTCTCTGTTAGAAGAAAGAGATATAAAAAGGGAGCAAGATGATCTTTTCTCTCAAAATAATTTAGTCAATGAGGCAGACCCACCCAAAAGATATTAAACTTTGGGAATGTTCAGAGATGCAAAATGTTAGGACTCTTGTTGGGATACCCTCACTAGAATCCATAAATTCACATACGTTTCTGCCTTTCTGACCTAAACCCACAGCAGACATCACTAATTGATCACGATGCTCCACAGATGAGCCAGATGCCCAATTGATTAAGGAGAAACCATTTGCACCCTATTATCAGAATGTCTCCTTCTGTGGGTTTTCTGAAGTCAAGACTCAAGCTTTTAAACAGTTCTCACATCCAAAGAATCTGGGTCGATTTCATGCATTTAACTCTGAACAGACAGAATAACTGCCTCCTTGTTTCCAAGAGTAACTTAAAGCAATATTCCGGTGCAGGGCCTCCAGCTTTTCTTCATCCGCCAACATCATCATCATCACGGTCACCATCAGCAGCATCATCAGCACTACCATTTTTGAACTCTAACAACACGCCAGACTTAAGATGTGTTAAGTATTTGCCACACATTGTCTCAGATTCTTAGGACATTCTGAAAGGGCGGTGTTTTGTCTCCATTTTACATACAAGGGAGCTGAGATTAAGGAGAAAAAGTCCTTTGCCTAAGTTCATCTAGTGAAAATCAGAATTCAAATCCATAGATTGACATCATCGAAAAACTCATACTTCACGAGGCATTTTTTTTTCCCAAACCAGTTCAGGTTTCTCAAAGCCACTGAATATAAACCCTAGCAGAGGAATTATTCTTTTTTGCTGGTAATGTCTTGAGTCAGTGCCCCATTGTGCTCCTTGGGATTTGGAGAGTAAGCCTAGCAGTCATCTGAGAAGATTGAAAATACCCTTTGTTCCAATTCACAAAGGTTGAGCCAATATAGAACTTATTACTGCTTTTTTGCCTGTATTGCCTATTTTTTTTCCCATGATAAATTTTGTGTCATAATGGTTTCCTAACAGGCTTTCTGATGAACATTTTCATTCGGTTGCTTTTGTGCTGTGCAGACGGTAATAAAATAAAGCCGCCACTCCTATCCGTGCATTTAACCTTTGTCACAGCCCATCATGAATACTCATAACGGACTCTGTGGGTGTATATATAAATTGCTGTTATTTCTGTGGTTTACCAGTTGGACCCAGAGTGATTTATCTTTGCAAAACTAGGAGCTGCCATAGAATTCACCTTCTGAGTGGAGGCAGAAAGCCAATGAACCCATGTTCATTGAACAGCTAAACATGAAAAGTGTAGTGGAGCATTAGGCAGCTAAATGTGAAATTCACAGAACACACGGAGGTTGGGCTGCTTCTGAGTGACTCGTTGTTGCATGTGCCCACTGGACACGTCCCTGGAGATCACGCTGCTAATAAATTACTCCAAATTACAGGCTCTGTGAGGTTAGGGACCTTGTCTGTTTTGTTCATCATTCAATCCTATCACCCAGCTCAGTGTCTGACACACAGCAGATACTCCATAAATCTTTTTCCAATATTTTATTATGAAAGTTTTTGAACAGAGAAAGTTGAAAACTCATGAACTCACCACCTAGATTAAAATATTATACTCGCATTGAAATGTTATTATACTTGCTTCATCGCGTATTTATCCCTTTACCCATCCCTCTAGCCATCCATCAACCCATCTTATTTTCTGAAACATTTCAAAATAAACTCAAACATGAGTGTGCATCTCCCTAAATACTCCAGCATGCATAGCATCAACTTCAGTTCAATATTTGTCTGCAGTTTTTTTTTCTTTTGATGAAAATTTATGTACAGCATAATACACAAATATTAAAAGCACATTTGCTGAGTTTGAGCAAATGCATTTATCTCTGCAACTCAAACTCTTGTCCAGATAGAAAATATTATTATCCCCCAGAACATCCCCTTATACTTATTCCCAGTCAGTCCCCACTCCATCACTATGCTGATTTTTTTTTTTTTACTACATTAGTTTCATCCATTCTAGAACTTCATAAAAATGGATTTATACAGTAACTTTTATGTAAGGCTTTTCTCACTCTGCATTATGTTTTTGAGATTCACCCATGTTGTTCTAGGTATTAGCGCTTGTTCCTTCTTATTGCTAAGTAGCTTTCCACTGTATGGATGCACCACAGTTCATTTAAACATTCTCCGCCTGATGGATACCTAGGCTATTTATACTTTTTGACTGTCATGAATAAAACTGCAATGAATTTTCTTGAACAAGTCTCTTTGTGAACAAATGTTTTATTTCTCTCAGGTAAATTCTTAGGAATGGATGGCTGGGTCACAGGATAGGTATATATTTAGTTTTATAAGAAACTTCCAGAACTTTTTCCAAGGCAATTGCACCATTTTATTTCTTCACTAATATTGTACAAGAGTTCCAGTTGCTCCACATCCTCACCAGTATTTGGTGTTGCCTCTGTAAGTATTAGATAAATGAATAAAAATGTGGATTATAACTGTCCTGAGTTGCTTTGGGGAAACCTCAAATGGAAGAATCAGGTTTCTTTCTCCCAGAAGAGAATGCATGACTCAATGAGCGGATTATAGCTTTGGAGATGGATCATCCCAGTTCAGATTTCAACTCTGACACCTAATATCCATATGAACTGAGAAAGTCACTTAAATTCTTGAGCTCCAGTGTTCCAGGCGCCCTGAGGAAATCATGCCAGCATGGTAGGGTTGGTAGAGGATGAAATGAGGAAACGTATCTAACAGGGCTGAGCACTGGGTCGATCTTCGTGGCATGGATCAGTCCTTACCACCTCTGGCATCTCTTCTCATGACCTTCTTGCTCCTTTCTCCCATCCAGCTTGTCCCTTAAATTCCTTCTTTGCATTCTTTGCCTCCTCTCTGCTGCCTCCGTGACGAAACAGAACCATTGGTTAGAACAGAGCACCCTCAGTTGCCAGAGGCATCCTTTGAAGTGATCAAGGGGCACCAAGTCACAAAAGACCTAAATTTGAATTGGGCTCCACATCTCATTAGCTGGGAGACCCAGGACCAATAATAGGTCTTGGTTTTCTTACCTGTAAATTGGGGCTCGTGACCCCTTGTCTCTGGGGTTGTTGGGTGCATCAAAGCCAGCGAGCATCTAAAGCATGGGCACAGTGTCGGGCACAGGGTCGGTGCTTAGGGAATAGGACCCCTTTCCACCCCCCACGCCCAAGGGCGGAAGGCTCTTCCCGTGCCGGGGCCCTGCTCCTCTCCTTTGGTTTCTGACTCACTCACCCCTGATTCTGCTGTTGACTCCTTCGGGAGACGTGGGCACCCTTGGTCTTTGGCCTCTCCCTTTAAAACCTCTACTCAGACCTCTGACGCTCCTCTACACCTTCAGGAGGCCAGTGTCCTGGGGTATGACCAGACCCTAAGCCCAGGGGTCGGGGGGCAATTTGCGGTGATGGAGAAATAGATGAGGAGAAGAAAACAAGAGGAAGGATGATCCACTTAGCTCCTGTTTCCAACCTGAGCCTCAAAAAAAGACTTCAGAAAGGATCCCCCACCCCACCCCCCACCCTCCTTCCCTGTTGTCTTGTCATTAAAGCCCTAGAGATACATTCAGGGCAATTCCATCTCTCTTCAATTATAGATAAAGAAAAGCCTCTTCGTGTTCAACAAATGATTCCTGTGAAATGAAAATAAAAGGCTTTCATTCAGTGATCATTCCATTTTATTATTATTAACCACTGGTTGACTCATACTAATTGAGCCCCTCTGGATAAAATGTTAACATTTCTTAATACAGAGCAGCCACTAAACCGTTTAGCAATTTTCAGAACATGTTCTCTGTGCTTTGCCTAATTAAGGGAACATGGGGAGAGGGGCTCATGAGCTGCCAGGGGTGGTCTCAGAAGGAGGGAAGCCCACCACCTCCACTCGCTAGCTCCTTAATTCACCGTGTTCATTCCAGATGAGTTCCTCAAGTTCACTCCTTGAAGCTGCTCAAGTCTCATACGATGATGGATGCTTGACGCCTCCTAGACGCATAGCTTTTCACTGGGTAATTAGGAAATGGGGTAGATGGACCTCTTCCAAATGGTTCTCTTGGGTAGCAGGAACAGTTTAATTTAAATTGCTGGAGAATTTACACATGTGCCAGGGTAGGAGGTTTTGGAAGCAAATAACTCTACATTTGAATACCAGGTATGACTGTTCTCAGCTTGTGACTTTGGGTGTGCAGCCTCTCAGAGCCTCAGTTTCCTCATTTGCTAAATGCAAATCATAATACTTTTCACATAACATAAGAGTTGTTAGGAAGATTGGAGAGGACGCATATAAAGCATGCAACATAATATGTAACAGGAGCTCTCAAAAGAGTTGCTATGTCATCATCATCATTATCATCATCATCATCATCATCATCATTCAACAGTGAGTTTGTAACCTTTAACTTGCAACCAAATTGAGTCCAAGACAGTATGTTAAAGCGTTTCCCTGTGTGAAAATTAGATTAAGTTTAGCTTTTACACAGGGTGGGGGCAGCTCAGGGGAATGGCAGAGGGTCAAGAAGCTAAGCTATAATCGGTGGCCAGTCCTCCTGTTTATCTGCCCACTGTCCTTGCAAGGTGGAGACTGAGAGGGGGGGCGATTAGAGGTCTCATCATAAGCTGTTACCAAACTAGCTCAGACTGGCTCTGCAGGTAAAGAACAAAGGAAAGAGGGGTGGAGACTTGTTTCAAATGTTTCAAGTTTACACAGGAGACTTTTCTTCCAAATGTTTCCAGTTTGGGCAGGCTACATGTTTCAAATTTGCAAGGGCTAGTTAGGCTTGTCTAATAGAATGCAACCTCTGAAGTATCCAGCCACTGGAGAAACAGGGGAGGGACTTGAGAGTTAGGCATAGGAAATAAACACTGCTGAGTCTATTGTTCTGTGTGCCAACCCCCCACATTTTGGTTGGGCACCTGTTCTTGCAAGATTGTGAATAAATTCTTTTCTTTTCCACAATCGGGTGAACATTTATTCCTTTTTAGGAATAGTGCTTGTTTCTCACACCTGTGACTTCCATCCTAGAGTGGGCCAAACATGATGTTTAATGCAAGAAGGGCGGAGACGTGTATCTTCTAAGCATCTGTGTAAGGCTGATTCTTTGGTCCTTCTCCAAGGACTAAAAGCATGCACAGCAACTTGACACACATTTATACATTATTTACGTAGGAGAGAGATGATGCTATTGTAACCTGTGGCACATGAAGACAGAAATAAGCTTTGTTAAGTCAGGATTCTGCTGGGGGCCTCTTTACCTGGTTTTGCTCCCTCTGTGCACCAGAATTATGGTTGCAGTAGTCAGGGGGCTTTACCCAGATCTGGCATCTAGCACAGCAATACCTACAGGAATTCTGAAGATTGGGACTTTTTAAAAGCTAGGGAAGGATCTGGAGAATGCCGGAATCTTTACATTGGCTTCCAAGGAGGCCCTGGTTTCTGCTTTTTCTGTGAACCATGCTGGAGGCAATGGAGGGTCCTACCCTTCTGGCCCAAGGAGGAGCTGGCCAAGGTCAAAGTCCCTGATGAGTCCTGTTGCCCAAGGATGCCCAGAAAGATCCAAGGGGGATGACGTTCATAACCACCTGTGGACGTCATTCTCCCTTGTCTTGTTTCCATTAACATCCAGGGTGGTTGTGACCAGAGGCTAAGATGCCAAGTCCCTACAGGGGCTGAGAGGTTATGTAAAGAGTGGCAGCACTCTCTGAAAGGGCAGGCACTGTTCAGTGTGATTTTTGCCAGGAAGGAGGTGTCAGTTATTTCTATATTTTAGGATAAATGATATCAGATTTCTATGTGGAATCTTCTAATTTTTTTAAACATTGGCAAATAATTTTTAAAAATTGACCCTGTAAGAGGCAAACAAACATACCCAGGAGCCACATTTGACCCTTGGGCAGCCGATTGAGAGTTTAGACTCTGGAAATGGGATTCAAGTCTCAGCTCTGCTCCTTATCATCTGGGTGACCTGGGATAAGTTACTTACCTCCTCTAAACTGCAGTCACCTCTTCTGCAAAAGGGAGATAATGACAGCACCTACTTCACCAGTTGGTATTCATACCGATAGAGATTATAGTCACCAGTCCACAGGGTGATGCTTGTGAATCACTTGAGTTAACACTAGTTTAATAAATAATTGAGGCATCAAAACTCTTGAAGACAAAATTCAAAAATTTCAGGCAAGGGGCACATCTCCGGGCCTTCCATGGTGAACTGTGAACAGTCCAGCTTTCTCTGTCAGTAATTTCTCACATAGGTCTCCAAGTTGGTGGAAATTCTGAGCCAGTCTTGTACCCAAGAGCTGCTCAGGACAAATTATCTCTTCCCTCCGCAAATCCAACCCAAGTCCAAACCTACACATGCAGCTCATACCTGCTCCCTCTATTTAGAGATAGGAGGGGGGAAAAACTAATTGCAGAAATGGGCCCATTTGAAAAAGTCCTAGATTTCCTCTGAAACCATCTTGCCTGCATTATCCTTCATCTCTGTCTCCATCTTCACTGTCTTCTCCATGAAGCAGTTGCTAGGGCTGGACTGTGGAGATGGATCCCAGGGACTTCCCAAGTTCCACTGTAGATAGAGTGGAGGCACGGCAAGCAAAAGTCTGCCCATGGGTCAAGAGAGGAGAAAAACAGCTCTACATCAGAGTTTCTCAACCCCAGGTTATCCGTGGTTGTGAGGGCTGTCCTGTGCTTTGCAGGGTGTTGAGCAGCACCCCAGCCTCCACCTACCAGATGCCAAGAGCAGACCCCTCGTTGTGATAGCCAGCAGTGCCTCTAGACATTACCCAATGTCCTCTAGGGGCAAACGTGCCCCTTTTTTAAGATCCCTGTTCTGAACACACCCCCAGGCTGGTCCTGGGGAAATCATTATCTTTAGAACCACGGTGATGTTACCAGCCACGTGTCCCTCTGTGGAGTTCCCCCAACAAAGAGACAAAGTCCAAGAGCAGAAGAGAATCTCAGCAAGAATGCCTTAGGAAAAGAGGTGGTTGTGGGCTTTGGGGTGAAATGGACAAGGCTCTAAACTCTGACTCCCCCTTAGCTGAGTGACTTCAGGCAAGTTACTTCACTTCTCTGAGCCTCAAATTTTTCCTCTGCAAAATGAGGATGATAGTATCCTCCTCCTGGGGATATTGTCCAGATTAAATGTGATTGTTTCAGGAATATGACTGGCACAGTGTCATACAGTGTGACTAAAAAAAATATATATTATTATTATTATTATTTTCACAGGGAAAATGAAAATGCACTTTATTCTTTAAAAAAAAATTACTGGCTTCTGTTCAGAGCTTTACATTTTTGAGGGGTTTAGAAACAGCCCCACCAACTCAACAAAGAGTCTCCACAGCTGAGCTGAGGGCTGTCTCTCAAGTGAGATGACAGTTTCCCTCAAATTGTCACACTTCTTTCTTCTTTCTCCATATGCTTTGGTCCACGGCACATCTATGGCCCATTGTTTGGCATAAACATTGGGATTCTTCCATTTTTTTGCCAATGCCCTGAAAACTCTAGCACCACCTCCCTTAGACCTGCTCCATTCACTCAGTAAATATTCTTGAGGACCTACTATGTTCCAGGCATTTGTGGTACACACAGGTAGAGGGCCATCATAACGCATTGTGATAATTTCAAACTGCTTAATTTTCTAACGCTTTTCCTTCTTCATTTAAAAAAATTCTTGGAGTCAGGTCATGGTAGAAGATTACAAATTTATGCTAGTGAGGGAATCAAGGGGAGGGAAAATGAATCCATGCAAAATAAAGGAAGTCAGAAGTAAGATTGATGTTCATAATACAGGTCTTTAACAGGCTAGTGGTGGTCTGCACATTTAGCTCTGAGTTTCCTAGTAGCCCATGCAAAAAGAGAAATAAGAAGCTACTGAATAATTCAGTGTAGCAAACAGAGAAGGAGAGGTATAGAAATCTGTAGGAGAGTGAGGGGACATATTGTAGGAGGGCATGCCTGAGCTGCATCCTAAAGGATATGCAGGAGTTATACAGAGAGCTAAAGGCTGGAAGGTGATAGAGGCAGACAGTATAGCTTGTGCAAAGGCCTGGAGACAAGGCAGTGCATGGCAAGCTCCAAGCTTGTGAGCAAAGCTCAGGTCGCCGTTCCTCTTTGCTTAATGGGATAAGATTAGTAACAACTTGCAGAGCGAATCCTGACGGCAATTTTCCCTTGCTATTCCCACAGCAAGTCATTCTAAAAGGTGAAATTCAGCCAGAGCTACATTGGGTTGCAAGAGAAAAACACATTCTGAAATTTTGCCTTTTCTTTTGGTTCCTGACTTGGCAGAGTAGAGAATACACAAAAATCAATTCAGAGGTAAAGGCTCTGCTAAGAGAGAAGCAGTAACAATAAGAAAAAGCCACTGGCAGGTCCCTTCCACCTTCCCCTGAGCTACCAGAATGGCAGATTCCCGTCACTGCAGACGAGGACATCTCCCTCAAGGTCTTCATTGCCCATTCACTAGGCTGGGTGTCCACTGGCCAAGCCCCTGGGAGCCCCAAACGAGGGCCAAGTGCTGGCCATGTGAAAGCAATTCCCTTCACCCCACTCAGATGTGTTCTGCCAGTTGCCCAGTCAGGGAAGCAACCAGCCAACCAGCCAATCAATCAGTGGTCCTGGTGAGAACCTTCCAGCAACCAGGCATTGGGCTGGAGCCAGATCGTGGAGGACCTTGTGAGCCTCGTGTCGTGGGTCAGGTTGCCCAGGAAACAGACTCCGGGTGGAGAGGTGGGGACTGGGGACGCTCCAGGGAGCACCAACAGGGAGGGAGTGAGGGGAGCAGACTGGCCGGGAGGGGCCGGGGGAGGGGGACAACCATCCAGTTACAACAGAGGCCTCGGCAGGTCCCACGGGGAGCGCTGGAGATGGGATGGCCCTTCAGAGATGCCCCCAGCTGAGACAAGGCGCCCAGACTTTGCACCCCCACTCTGAGGGGGCCAGCACTCCCAGCTGCTGGGAGGACAAATGCCTTGGTCCTGATGGGGAATCAGGGCAGCACCCCACAGCTCGCTCTCTCTCTACACCCCAAGGCTCCCTCTGCACCCCACAGCACCCACAGAACTCCACAGCACCCACCACACACCTCAGCACCCACATCCCACAGCTCCCACTGCACCCTGAGATCAGAGATGTTAATCGAGGACCCTCTGACTCATTCCATTACCCTGTCTTTTTTCTAGGCCTATCTATTCTCACCTACAGGAAGGTTAGCACAATAGTTCATGCCAAAAGAGCACAGTAAATCATATGTGGGCTATAGCTGCTCCATCCTTAGCACAGCATGACTTAAAAGCTATTCTCCTCGGGCAGACTGGTCTAGAAAAAAACACGTTACTTGCATTTGACCTCTCATACTACCGAACGGTGGCAGTGGGAGGATGGCTAGATTTAACGCTCTGCCTCTAGGGAAGTTCTCATTCTTAAATCTGAAAGTACAAACTTGTGGTGTGGACATATGATGATATGCACGTGAGCAATTGTCCAACATCGTTTCATTTTAATAGACTGATATTTGGAATATTTCTGGAAAGGTTTGCAACCAACAGTTGGCAGGCAGAGAAAGGTTGGAGTAGAGGCAGGGAATTGATTAAAATGATACAGCATCCTTGATATTATAACCAAGTCAGGGAGGAAGATTCATTCATTCACTCTTCAGCATCCACTCATTGCTCTCTATACTTTGGAGAGTCCTACTATGTGCTAGGCACCACTCAAAGCACTGAGGGTCCATCAGACCCAAGCCCTGCCCTCCAGGGGAAACACCACTAGCTGGAATTTCCAAAAGATTACACCATGGATATTAACAGTGGAAATGAGATTTATGAGGATTCAACGGACCAGAATGCAATTTCTCTTCTTGTTGCTAACAAGCTGCTCTCTCTTGGTAAGACTACCTAACATTTCTATTTCCTCTGTAAAGCGAGAAAACAACCTGTCCTTCCCGTTGCATTGAATCATCATGCGATGCAAATAATCTGCTTGAATAAACAGACCACTCTACTCCAGAATATGTGAAATGGGCAATACTTCAGAGCCTTTACAGTTACTGCAGCTGCCCCTTGTACCACCTCTAGAAACACTGCTTTTCCTATGGCTTTACTCAGGGTCCCTGACACTCCCCTCTTGGTTTTGCTCTTATTTCTCAGTCGCCTCCACCACCTCTTTCCTGACCCTTCTCTTGGGGATCTCTGCACACTCCTTTGAACAAGGTAAAAGACTCCAATGGTTTTAAATACTGTATTTTAATGAGTCCCTACTGGCATTTACAGCCTAGGGGCCTCTGCTCTGAGTTCCAGACATTTTAGACATACCCGGCTCCCTGCCATCTGCATTTGGGTGTTTCTCAGGCATCTCAAACTCTATCTGGCAAAAGCTAAACTCTCGGCCTCCTTTCCCAAACCCACACCCCACTTTGCATCTCCCACCTTCGGGAAATGGCACCACGACTTCCACCGTTGTTCAAATGTCACTGCCCTTTCTCTCACCCCCTAGCATCGTTCACCAATTCCTGTGGATTTCACCTCCTCAGTGTTTCTCAGGTCAGCCGTGCCAGTCCACGGGGCCAGCCTCTCTTGCCTGAACCACTTCCACTCTTTTTGCCCCTCATGTTCATTTCTCATATTCTTAGGAGTTATTTCGTGCCTTTGCTTTGCCCTTAAAAGAGCACTCGAGATTGAGACCATCTTCTTGACCAAAAGGGGGATGCAGAATGAAACGAAATAAAGTTTCAGTGGCTGAGAGATTCCGAATGGAGTAGAGAGGTCACTCTGGTGGGCATTCTTATGCACTATAAAGATAACCCTTTTAGGTTTTAATGTATTGGAATAGCTGGAAGTAAATACCTGAAACTACCAAACTCCAACCCAGTAGCCTTGACTCTCGAAGACAATTGTGTAACAATGTAGCTACAAGGGGTGACAGTGTGATTGTGAAAACCCTGTGGATCGCACTCCCTTTATCCAGTGTATGGATGGATGAGAAGAAAAATAGGGACAAAAACTAAATGAAAAATAGGGTGGGAGCTGGGGGATGCTTTGGGTGTTCTTTTTTACTTTTATTTTTTCTTCTTATTTTCACTTTTTATGGTAGAAGGAAAGCATTCAAAAAATAGATTGGGGTGATGAATGCACAACTATATGATGGTACTGTGAACAGTTGATTGTACACTTTGGATGACTATATGGTATGTGAATATATCTCAATAAAATTGAATTTAAAAAAAACATAAGGAAGCAAACAGCCACCTTTGCTCTCCTAGTCTGCAGCAAATTTCCTTTGGGGACACCCACGAGTGTGTTCGGGAATCTTCCACATTCCACCTCACATCTATAGCTCTGCTGGGATATTTTGCCCTAGTAGAGGGGCCTTTTGTCTACAGAAAGCCTCACCTCAGGGTGCAGATGAAGCAAACTCCCCCAGGTAGGAAATGCCTGGTTTCCTTGGTTTACCTAGCAATGCGTCTTCCTTCACTGAGATTTTAATTTGAATATATCTCAATAAAATTGAATAATAAAAAAAAAAAAAGAACACTCTTGGGGGCTGGCAGGAGCTGCTGCTCCTCCCCTCTGCAGCCTCGCCCCAGGCTGGTGGCCCTTCCCTCTCTGTGCTCAGCCAGCCTGCTGAGTCTCTCCTCCATGCGGCCCAGAGTCTTTCCATTGCAGGGCTTTGCACATGCTGCTCCCTCGGCCTGGACGGTCCCCCCTTTCTCTCCACTCCCCCCACTCACCCATCTATCTGGTCATACTCCTCCTGCAAATTTCACCTTAAATGGCACTTCTTTAAACCTCCAACCTTGACTCTGTGGCCTTCTACACAATCCCAGAGCACCAGGTGCGTTTCCTGGTCAATGCGTTTGTCAGTGAAGTTATTGGCTGGAAGACGTCTCCCCTCCTAGACCTGAAGGTCAGGACTGTGTGCCCAGTGCCAAGAGCACGGCCTGGCCCAAACAGGTTTCCAGCACCGATTTGTGGAGCGGACCAACAAACTGAATCACTGTCACCGTGGTCTTTAAAACGTCATTTACCATCTAGGGATTTCAGGCACCCAATATTAGCACCCCATTCTATAAGATTTTGTTTTGTTCCCTCAAACTGCTAGTTCGAATCTGGCATCACCTCCATTGTCCTCAAAGTCATGTTGGACAGAACTTTAACAAATGCGCTTGGCTCTGATGAGCTCAGTTCCAAGGTGACTGAACTCCCATCTATTTTTGGGGTGCCCTGTTATGAAGGGGTGGGGTCCCTGTCCTGTAACAATTATGAGTGCTATTCTTACCACTGGAGGCAAAAGCCACCTGTACCAGTTTGTATATATTATGTCCCCCCAAAAAAGCCACATTTTTCAATGCATTCTTGTAAGGGCAGACATAGTAGTGTTGATTAAGTTGGAACCTTTGGATTAGGTTGTGTCCATGTAGATGTGACCCACCCAACTGTGGGTGATAACTGATTGGATAATTTCCATGGAGGTGTGGCCCCACCCATTCAGTGTGGGCCTTGATTACTTTACTGGAGCACTATATAAGCTCAGACAGAAGGAGCAAGCTTGCTACAGCCAAGACAGACATTTTGAAGACAGCCGTTGGAAGCTGACACAGACATTTTGGAGAACGCCATTTTGAAATACAACCTGGGAACAAGCAGACACCAGCCACGTGCCTTCCCAGCTAACAGAGGTTTTCCGGGTGCCAATGGCCTTTCTCCAGTGAAGGTACCCTTTGTTGATGGACACTTTATGGCCTTAAGACTGTAACCGTAACCAAATAAACTCCCTTTATAAAAGCCAGTCCATTTCTGGTATTTTGCGTCCCTGCAGCATTAGCAAACCGGAACACCACCTAAATGGTTTCTGGAGTCACTGCAGATAAAGAACCAAGAGTGTCTGCTTCTCGATTTTTAAATTTTGCTCTGGAGCTTTCTATATCCGATCGCCCTGAGTTGGTAGAAATGCAGTTCTGGAACATTATCAGGCCCTGCGATGCCTCCTGGCTGACAGCTCCTTGCAGATAAGGGTCTGCAGCAATCTCCAAGTGGCCCCTGAGGCTCCTGGCAAGAGAAGAGAGGCCCCAGGGAGCAGGGATTGAAAATAACTGAGTTTACACACACACACACACACACACACACACACACACACACACAGAGTCTTACCAATACCCTTAGCACAATTCAGATGTAGAAACCAAACCCTCAAGAGTGTTTCAACAGTAAAAATAATTGCACTGGAGCCGGCCTGTTGGGTCCACATGCTTAAAGATAAAATAAACCTCACACCATCACTTTTCCTCATCCATAATCAGCCGACAGGGAACTCAATCAAAACCCAGTGAATATTTACAATGATGCTTTATGCTTTCTGCTGGAACCATCCATTCCCTGAGGGGATTTAACTTTCCCTTCAAGCTGACTCTTGGGCCTGGAAAGTTCAGGAAACAACAGGAAGAGGAGCAGAACTTCCTCAAACCAGCTCTCCCATCAGACCCGTCACCCAGCACCCAGGTGACCAGAGCCACACCAAGGAGCCCCGTGTTTTACAGATATTGTCCCTGTTGCTGCCACCAGGTCATTTAGTGGGCCCAGGCCTCTCAGGCTCTCTGGACACTAGAGAGAACAAAGGCCAGTCAAAGCGTGCATAGTTTCTGCGGAATTATTGACTTCTTGATAATTTCTAAAACCGTGGCGGCAGATGATGCCTTTTCTCCAGCCAGAACCAGAGTATAAGGAAAAAGACAGTTACGTATTTCATGATTGCTAGGCTTCGTTCACTTTTCTAAGCACTTAAGAGATTTACTTTTCATTATAATTCAAAAGAACCCTGCAAGTCATACATTTATATTATTATCATTATTATTAGTTTTTAAAAGTAGGAATAATGCAGTTCAGAGCAGCTAATGTGCCCTTCCATTGCCAGGCAAATGACAAAGCTTTATTGGAACACTTACCTGTCTTGATGTCAAACCCTGAGCCTTTAAAAGTAACAAAAATAACAACTGACAGCTAACAATCACTGTACAGCATTTAAGCATTTAACCTGCACGATCCACTTTATTCTCATAGTTATCCCAGGAGGGAGCCATCATTACACCCATTTTGGAGATGAGGTCACTGAGACCCAGCATGGATGGCCCACGGACTCATGGCTGGCCCGTGGAGGGACGGGAATTCCAGCCCACGTCCTCTGACCCCAGCATGCCAGGTCTTATCCAGAGCCCTACGGGACATCATGCAAAGCCTTCGTAGAGAAGTCTGGCCCACACTGAAGTAGCATCTCAAATGCCTCTGCATTCAGCCCCTGTTCCTGTCACCAAAAAACTTACCTCCTGTTAAAAATTTCAGGTCGAAAGCAAGAGAGGAAGAAAGGGATTGATAACTTGTATTCTCGAGGGTACAAAGAAGGGAGGGCATTTTAAATATCACAGATCCAGCAGTTTCCCAGAGCAATTGGAGTCCTCTCTCCTGCGACACAAAAGGGGAGACCCAGCAGCTGCCTTCCCTTGGGCTCATCCGAGCTCCGGTGGACACCCCATTCCTCCTCCTCTCCCTCCCCTCTGACACCCACCTCCCTCCCCTTCTCCCCCTCCCAGCTGTGGAAGGGCCCAGGTCTTTGGAATCAAACAGACCTGGGGTGAGGCAGGCTCCCCCCCACTTCCCAGTCATGTGTCCCTGATGTAGTTCAATTCTCTGAGCCTCAGATCCTCATCTGTAACATGCACAGAGCGTAACAGCAACATCTCCCTCTTGGGTTGCCGTGAGGATTCAATAAAAGACAAATAAAAAGTCAGTCCTTAATAACTGCTAGTTTCCTAAGTAACCCCCCATTCCCCGCCAGCACAGTGCTCAGTTTCCCTAATACTGAAAATTAGAACAATAATAAGAAATCACCATACACTGGGCTCTGTGCTAAGCACATCACAGATGTGATGTGTTTATCCTTCCAAGAGCCCTGGGATGTAGCTGATACTAGTGCACCTGTAAGAATTGGGGAAACCAAGTCCCAGAAAGGGTATGTAATGTGTCTTAAGGACACAGCTGGAAAGTGCTAAGTGGGGATTAAAGCTGATGGCTCACTCCAGATGGCTTCTCCTAACCACCATCAGTGCCCACTGAGACGCTGTTCTCCTCCTCCCTGTCCTCCTCCCCTCCCCTTCTCTACTGCCCTTTCCTTTGTTTTCTTTCTCCCTACCTTTTCCTCCAATTTTTCTTCCTTCCCTGTATTATCTATTGATTTAGCCGCCTTTTACATCTATAAAGCACTCTGGGATTTTTAAAGAACATTCATGTAGTTACTTTATTCGTCATTCATTCAACATGCTTTTATTAAGTGTCTTGCAGCTGTTGGGCCCCATTCGAGGGATTTCATCGATGGCATCTGAGCCCCCACAAATCTACTGTCAAGCAGGCAGAGCAAAATGCAATTACCCCTTGGACAGGATTTTCTTAAAAGGTAGCGGGGGAGGGGTGCGAGCACTAGACTCAGAGAAATTCCTGGTCCTTACACCCAAGGCCACCCAGATCACCCAGATAGAATTTACAGACTTTATAATCAAAACCTGGATGCCTGGCTCTCTTCTCGGCATCTTTTCATCACTCTGCACCATGCAAATCAACAAGAACACAGAGAGCAAAGCGAGCTAAGGTCTCTCACACCTTTACAACATGCTGAAAACTGTGCTAACTACTTGGAATAAATTCTTCTCCCCAAAGGAACTGCATGAGATATGTGGGCTTTTTATCCCCATTTTACAGAAACAAGAAACAGGCTCAAAGAGGTTGAATAGCTAACAGGCTAGAGAGCTAAGAGATGGAGCCCAAGTTCAAACCCACATCTGCCCACTGCTCGAGCTTATTCTGTTTACTTGCTACACTCTGCCATCCATCAAAAGCAGTTAAATAAAAGATAAGGCTTCATCTTAGTAAGTGCCAAACGAGGAGACAGGCCGTTTATATTCGGAAATTTGAAAGGAAGGCAGTGTCGGTGAAGGCTGGAGAAGGCTGGAGACTTGCTTTGCTGCCTGGGAATGTTTTCTCACCTCTATGAGCCTCAGTTTCCCCGACCGAGAGATGGAAATTCTAGTGCACGTCTTGGGGGCCCCCTGTGAGGATTTAGGAGGATGACATATGAAAGGGCATGGAGGAATGTAACGTGTGTTTTTACGTAGAAGGTTTGTGGCAAGGGACCCTGGCAGTTTTTCCTTCTTCTCCTGCCTTCCCCATTCAGCGTTTGTGATTCCCAGTAAGAGAGGAAAGAAGCAACATCTGACTATGAAGATAAGCCATCAGCCTGCAGGGGCAATCAGAAGGCCTCAAATAAAATAGTCTCAAAAGGAACCAATTCGGAGAGAATGTTACAGGAGGTAAGAAAATTGTCTAATCCTCTTGTTTCTGAGCTCTCAATTTGCAGCGGCTCAGAATCAAAATAAAGAGGAAATCGGCATCCGGCCGGTTCTGAAGACCTGGCTGCAAATCACTCACCCAGGAGGCTCCACCTTGCAGGATGGAGAAGTCCCCAGGCCACCAGGGAGCAGCCAGGAGGGCAGGAAAGGGCGAAAGGGAGTATAGGAGCACACATGGGGCAGCAGGGAGACTGGGGGTTGCTGGCAGCCACAGCTCAGCCCCTCGCCTTCGGGAGCACCCCGGGAAAGGGTCAGGGCACTGAAACATGCAAGGAATCCTACAACAGAGAGACCGCGTAGACGCTGAAGTTAGCACTGTGGCACCGTGGTTACAAGCAGGGATGGCGGGTCCACACCCCAGATCACCCCTGATTAGCTGTGCCACCTTGGGCAGGTCACTGGACAGCTTCAGTCCTCAGTTTCCCCACCTGCTATAGCTGATACTAGCATCAGGATAACACCTATGATGGAGTTGTTGGGAGGATTCAGTGAGAAAGGGCTAGTCAACAACTTCGCACAGCGCCTGACACACTGAAGCAATCAGTAAACGGCACCTATTATTTTAGCCGCCACTGCTGCTGTGTCCACTAACTTTTGAATCTCAAGTTCAGATGCTTTTGATTCATGGTCAAACACACTGATTTTGAAGTCAGAGTCACCCAGGTTTGATTCTAGGCATCACCGCTTTTAGCAGGATGATTTGAGACGATATCCTCATTACAGAAGGTGGGAAATGGTTTTACTCCCTGGTGGGGTTGCTGCCAGGCTTTCTGGAGATGATCTAGGGAAGGCGCTAGGTCAGGCATCTAAACCACAGCTAGTGCTCAGCAGAGAGAGGCTGGGACTGGAGGAAGGGCTGCCCCAGGCAATTGACGCCCAAGTGAGGCGTCATCATGGGGAAAAAATCTGAGAGGCGGTGTTGGAACAGGGCTCAGGACAGATAATGACAGGGGCAAGGCTGGAGGCCCAGAGTTCCAAGAGGCAACCAGCTGTGTTTGCAACTCAGTTCAGTGAGGTGTGTCAGGGATACTAAGATGGAAACAAGGAGCTCCCAGAAGCCTCTAGGATCACGGGCAGGAGAACTAGCATGTGCTGAGTGTTCACCAAGTGCCTGGCACTACTCTAGGTGCTTTATGAACTTGGACCCCTGAATTCCTGTAACACCCTATTGCAGGTACTATTAACCCCCATTTTACAGATTGAAAACTGAGTCTAGGAAAAACGTAGGAACTTGCCCAAGATCGTACAGTGGGAAGTCACAGCCAGGTCTTTATCATTTCATATCTCAAGTTAGTTCTATTCCCCAGTTGCCTAAGTTGCATGTGACAAATGTCCTAAAGAGATGTGCAAAGGGCTCTGATTCAAAGGGCCCTGAGGAGGCTGGGTCCTCCCACGGAGTCCACTACAGTGCCTGAAATTATACCATTAGTGCACTTACAGGAAATCGGGTTTGCTGGGTGCTATCCCAGAGCAGTTACTAGGGGACTGTCCTTGATTACCTCCAGTAACAGAGAGCTCATTTCTTCACAAGATGTAAGACCTTATCTTCTGGAGACTCCTGAGAAATTGTTGTGTTTAACTAGGAAACTCACCAACATAATAGCAGGTTCTCATCCATTAAACCCTTACATCTAGTTAAGCAATGGTAAAGTGCCATCTATCAGGGAGGTGGGGCTCCACAGGATTTTGCAAAAGTGACCATCAAGCCACTGTATTGGAAAGAGAAAGTGCTAGAGAGCCGGAGACACTTGGGGCCAAATACTGATCTTGTCATGTCACAGGACCATGGAAAATGCCCAAGCCTTTCCTAAATCTCAGTTTTCTCATCTGCAGAACGGAGCCAGTACCTCCTGGAATGTGGGAACGATGGAATGAAACCATGGTGGTAAAAAGCTTGTCCGAGACTGGATTCTGTGCCTTCCTCACCCTCTCGGCTCCCACATCTCTCTCCCTCTCCTCTCCTCCACCTCTCTCTCACTCCTTCATTCTCTCCCATGCCAGACCCCCGGTCACAGCTTCTCTGCTTTCCCTACCTCCACCCCACAAGCACATTTCTGCAGTAATCTGATCGCTTTTCTACCTTTTACTTCCTGACATTATCCGAGCACTCTGCTGCTCGGCTCACCCAGAACCATTTGAATCTGTCACGGGTGCCTGGGCTGAGATTGGAGCACGAGCAGCGGGTATCAAAATCACAAGGGTTTGAGGGAGGGTTTTGTTTTTCATCATATAACAAGGACCGACATTTAAATAAATCTAAGAATGTTTAAAACATTCCATCCTCTGAGAAATGAAAATTGATTTAGTGTCCAATTAAAACCCCATATGTTCAAGGTCCCACCACTCACCAGGAAGTTTTACAGATGTGTTCAATGCATAATGCATGGCAGAGCGGCGTGATTTATTTATGTTTATCTGCGAGGATGGGACGAGCAAGGGCTATTTTAAACGAAGACTCTTCTGGCCTTGAAAAATAAAAGAGTCTTGGTTCGTACATTCATAATTGAAGCTGGGCATAATGCAGATGACCCAGTCCACCCCTGTGGCTTGTGAGAAACAGGCTTTCGGGATTCCCAGGAGTGCTGAGCATGGCCCTGGATGCTTCCCAGATGATCCGCATGGCACGGAGCCTGCCAGAGCCTCCTTAACCAAGAACACTGAGAGGTGATCTCAGAATCCAAGGCAGGGAAGGGTAGTGGTTGGGGCAAAGAAGGGGCTGTCAGCGTGTGAGTCCTGGCTCTTTGTGTGACTTTCAGCGTCTTACCCTTCTTGCTTGGCTTTCCTCCTCTGTACGGTGACCCATAGTTTATCATCCAGACAGGGGCACTGGGATCACCGGCATGAACCAGGGAGTGAGGCCCCCACTTGCCTGCCACGTGGGGATAATAGCAACGCGTGGGCCTCATGGGGTGGTGTGTGGGTAAAGGAGACAGGTGGCTGAGGTGCCGGCAGGTAGCGGCACTCATGCTGCACTGAACTTGGAAAGCTGGTGCCCACCTGGGGCTGCCAGCAGCACCCCCCCCCCATCCCACCCCACTGTTGTAGCTCAGCAGTCAAGAGCCCTGACCAAGTTCAGGGGCCTGAGCCAGTCATTTGACCTCCTTTGGTATCAGTTTACTCATCTGTTTAATGGGGTGTATGATTATATGTATTCATCTCCTTGGATTCTTGCAAGGACTAAAATCATAATATATGTCTTCATTTGGGTCCCCAAAGGCATCACTATTAAGGTTCCCAACCAGGAGCAAATATACCCCCCCCCCAGGGGACATTTGGCAATGTCTGCAGTAATTTGGGGTTGTCACATCTGGGGGAGATGGGGCAGAATTGCTCCTGGCATCTGGTGGGTACAGGCCAGGGATGCTGCTCAACATCCTACAATGCCCAGGACAGCCCCACTCAGCAAAGAATATCTGCCTGGAAGGTCAGTGAAGCCACAGTTGAGAAATCCTGGGCTCTGCAGGAGGGAGGGAGCCGTGTGGGATGGGGCAGTGGGTGAGGCTGCTTGGCCAAGGGGGCTCTGCAGGGCTGGGAGAGAGGATGCAACACAAGGTCCCATAAAAGGACAAGTCAAGAGGCGGTCAGGCATCACAAAGACATGGGTATAACAGTAGGTAGAGGCCATGGCATGGAGAAAGAGGCTCAAACCTGACAGGGTAACAGTCTCAGGTAGGGCTTGAAATACCCCACTGGGCAGCACTGTGCTCTTCTTGAACCCAAGAAAAGGCAAATCGCTCTTATCTGCATTTGATTCCTGGTGCCTGCCTGGATGGCTGCTGGGGATGCCCGGCTAGTGCCGAGATGGACCAGCACCGCCTGGGGGCTGGGCCTCTCCTGCTGTTCCTTCTAGGCCCAAATTCTCAATCCCATCCTCTCTGAGCAAAATGGGAAGGGCCCGACACTGATTTACTGCAAGGATCAAATGACAGCATGCGTGGGGGAGAAAACATTGCAACCTGGGGGCACAAACGTAGCCATCTTTAGCCTGAGCATTCCAGAGACTCCCACCTCTCCAATAACAGAAACAGGGGCAGCCAAGGTTCCAGGGTGCAACCAGCCACGTCAGCATGTGCGCCCTCTGAGAGCAGTATCCATTACTCCATCAAGCAATAAAACCAATGCCGCCTCAAGCCAGGTTTGGGAGAAACCCTCTAGCTCTTACGAAATTCAGCACACCCCTCTGCGTCCCCGCTCTTGGCCCTACACTTCCTTTCTTCCCTTCCTCTGTCCTCTTCCTGCTTCCTCTTTTCTCCTTTCTCTGCCCCCTGACCTCCCCATCTTCCCCTTCCACCTCCTCGCAGGCTCTGTTTATCATTGTCACCCTCTACTCCCCTTGCAGGGAGGTGATCTCTGCTTCTTGCCATTTGGGAAGACGGTCTACTTGATCCAACTTAAGAAATATTTTCCATCCACTCTTCAAGTTCAGAGTGTGAGAGAAGGGTTTTTTTTTTTAAAATTGCTCACAGTAGAGATGCCGCGTTCCTGAAAGTGTGGTCCCCAGACTCCCCAAATCAGTCTCCAGATGCTGTTCTCAACAGCTTGCTCTCCGACCTCTCGGGAATTTCTATTCCCTGAACATTTCCAGACCACCTCCCAGGGTGAGGGTTTCCCAAGACCTCCCTGACTTCATTTGTTTAGTCATTCCCTAAAAAAAGCCAAAAACGATTACAGCGCCCCTACCCAGACCCGGTCCCCTGCCTGCTGTGTCCGTCCCATGAAAGCCCCCCGACGGGTGGGTTCAGAGCAGACCCGCTGCCGGGTTTGAGGATGCTGCTGTAGGGAGAGTCCCCAGGGCTGGGGGGGACAGAAGGACACCGGCCAGACCACCATGGTGCTCAGAGAGGTTTTCCCTTGAGGAGGCAGCTCTGCACTGAGTGCCAAAGGATGCCCAAGGGTGGCCTGTCTTTTTAGTGAGGGGGGGGTCAGGAGGAAGGAATGGTGACCAGAACATTCCACACCCGGTCTCTCCATCCTATAGAACTCTTATATGTGAGAGGCCATACAATAACACAGCCCCTCCAGGTTCCTAGGATTTAGGAGACTGTCCTCGGATAACCCATGGACAGTCACATCTCCATGCTTGTCTTTCTAGGACCAGAAACCAGGAAGGTGAGTTTTGGTCTTCCAGAACTTTCTGGGGAATAATTTATTCGTTCATTCGTCCATCCATCCAACCATCAGATAAATAAATATTCACTGAGTGTCTACCAGGCGCCAAGCCCTGTGATTAACTCTGGAGACACGACAACAAACTAAGCTGACAAGGCGCATCCTCGTGACGCTTACAATTCAGCCCTCACATGCCATCAGTGACAAACACAAACCCTAGGCCAGGCCTCTGGGCTCCCAGGAAAGAGGAAGAGCTGCTGCTATGGGCACAGACCCCTTGCAGCCTTTCTGGACTTCTGCTGACCCAGCATTGCCCAGCAAGAGCTCAAGAGCCGCCCCAACAGAGCCAATGATGGGTACAAAACTGCCACGGGTGCTGCAAGGTGGTGCTTTAAAAGTCAAAGCACTGAGCACACACCCTTTCTCCAGAGTTCACCTGGGAAACAAGAATAAAGTCACAGCATCTGCCCTGGTGAGACTGCAGAATAAAACTGCCACCAGGAAAACAGAACAACATACCCTGGTGTTGCAGGAGCATCCTTGGCTCTGGAAAACTATAAACACAAGCATTAGGCACAAATGCAAAACCACTTTGCTCAAACTCAACTTCATGCTGTTTGTTTGTTTGTTTGTTTGTTTGTTTTTTCTTCAAAAGCAAGACCAGTCCCTTTGCAGACATGGCAGGATTTTTCAGAACCCAATTCTAGTGTCATTTCCTTGGTGATGAGAGACTCTGTTTCTGCTAGTGAACTCTCTGAGGACCATCATTTTCTCTGAATTTCCCAGACCTTAAAGCTGCCTGGCATTCATTTATTGCCTCCTTTCATCCTTAAGTTTCTTCAAGAAATACTCTTGATCTCAATATAATAATAAAACAACAAAAACATCAACTACCATTTATTGAGAAACTGAGATGTGCCAAGTTCTCCACCCATCACGAGAAGCACCTTCTCTCATTGAATCCTCCTAATTGCCCTGTGAGGTTGTTATCTGTCGTGTGTGCTCTAGCCAACCAGAACCCCCTTCAGGACAGAGGCACCTGTTCCCCTGGCTGCTGGGGTGTGTTGTTGGCTGACAGCTCTCAGCCAAGTTTCTCCCTAAGAATTACGTTCGCCTTGTAGAAGGAAATCACCCAAGGTCACATTTTCTCCGTGGGGACAGCCTGCAGCCAGCGATTTGCCTCCAGGTAAGAAAAGTCCACAGGGCTTCTGTAGCTGATGCTATTGCAATCCGCCGAGGCCTCCCTCCGTTGCAACTGCATTAACTTCTCCCTCTGCCCGATCCTGCTTCCCTCACTCCCCACCCTCCCAGGAGGTCAGCCCTAGAACGCTTCCTCATAAACCTCCTGCACACAAATCTCTGCCTCAGTGTCTGATTCCCAGGGACCTAACTATCACAGTGTTCTTACATCTCTTTTATGCATAAGCAAACTGAAGCTCAGAGAGGCGACGTGATTTGCCCAAAGACACACAGCCAGGAAGTGGTAGAGTGGGGTTTGGAGCACAAGACTCTAACCTCAAAGTTCCTTCAAAGGTGTCCATCCTTTCACTGGGCCATGTTTCCCACCTTCTTTATTCTGGTAAACCCCCACCAATGCACATAAGTCCCTCCAATGAATATACTTAACACATTCCCTCCTCCTATCTAGCACTTCCAGAAGGACTTAAACAGCAAAGCAGTGATGGCCAACTCTCCTGAGGGCCGGGTAATCAAGACGGAAGCGTGGCCAATAGAAAATAATGTCAAATTAGTGTTTGAAGATGTTCTGGGTGTAAAATAGTCACAAAAAAATGTATTTTCCCAAATCAAATCGAATTGGACTCTGAGCTGTCTTTTGCCAAGATAGTGAGAAATTCTATCTGCCATAGTCAGCCTTCGCTCCCCTCTTTTTGGAATTCTCCATGTTGCTTGGCGCCTGGGAAATGGAGGAGAGGCAGGGCCTTGGACAGGATGGTTTTTAGAATCAACATGGCTCTTTCTGCTTTCTGGTGCCACTGACGACCCAGTTAGCTGCCGCCTCTGGATGCTGATGCCCAGAAGGGCTCAGGGATGCAAGACCCAGAGGGCCCCTCCCAGCTGACCATGAGGTTCTCACGGCTGCTTTAACTTCCCACCATGTCCGCCCCGCACAGCGATCTGAAGTGGGCTATGGATCACCATCACCCCTGGGGCTCCCCCCAAACCAGGCCCCTCTCCCAGGTCAGGGAGCCCAAACCCAAACCCAACCACTGCAACTGCTTCTAACCCTTCTAGAAAACCCACCACTGTCTCCATTATTCAAAGGCTCGGAGGGTGTGTTAATGTCCCGTGGCTGCTGTAAAAAATTACCACAAACTAGTGACTTAACACAAATTTATTATCTTACCATTCTGGGGATCAAAAGGCCAACAAGGGTGTCACTGAGCTAAAGTTGAGGTGTCAGCAAAACTGGTTCCTCCTGGACGCTCTAAGGGAGGATCCGTTTTCTTGCCTTTTCCAGCTTCTGGAGGTTTCTTGCATTCGTTGGCTCATGGCCCCTTCATACTCTCCACATCTCGCAATCCTTAACTTAATCACATCTACAAAGTCCCATTTTCCACATAAGGTGATACAGTCACAGCTTTGGGGGGCTGCAACATAGACGTCTTTGGGGAGCTAATATTCTTTCGCTGTTAGGGAGAGGGAAATATGGCTCCTCCCTTCCAATTTCACACAGCAAAGAGAACAAAACCGCAATCCTTATCGCAGAATATCCTGCCACGTTAACAAAGCCCTGTCAAGGGGAAGTCACAATTCGCTGTGCCACTGCCCTTTGGCTAGTTCATCCCTGAGTCCGGTGAGACGGCGAGACTTGGTTCGGTTTCCCCGGTGCCCTTTATTCTACACCTGCAGATTCGGTGGTTTCGGTTCTGCCGAATCCATGGTCAACTTTCCCACTAGGGACCTTCATTACCAGGTGCTGGGAACCCGCCTGTGGGGCCTTTGGCAACTCCACTGTGACATCTGATTTGTGCCCTCAGCCTGGGCTCGCAGGTGATGCCGAGAGGTGACGGAAGGCCCTCTTATCCTGCACCATCCAGTACGGAACACACCAGCAGCACGCGGCAACTGACCCCTTGAGATGTGGCTTTTCCAAAATGAGACGGGCTGGAGGTGTCAAACACATACGGGATTTCAAAAACCTAGTACAAAAGGAAAACAGAAAGAGATCTCGTTGATCATGTCTTTATGTCACTTCCATGTCGAAATGATAACGTTAAATAAAATTTATTATTTAGATTAAGTCCATTCCTTTATTCTTACTTTTTAAATGTGCCTGCTAAGAAAATGTAAAATTATATCAAATCGTACAATTATATAAAGTCTATAATTACATAAAATTAATATTATATAATAATATATATGTAACTTGTGTTCGTGGCTCGCTTTATCGTTTTATTGGACAGAGCCGGTCATCTCAACTGATTTCTCCAGAGGCCCTGCAGATGGTTGGCCGATTCATTCATCAGTAACCCAGGGCCAAGCGCAGTTCTGGGTGCAGGATAGACATTTCGTCAACACTTGCTGAATGAATGAGGGAATAAAGGCATCAGCCCTTTCCCAAGTTGGGAAAGATTCCACGATACTGCAGCTCCCTCCCTTCATCTAGTCTGAACCCTCTGTCTTATGCGGACACAAGGAAATATTATTTATTTCCTTAAATTTTTCCTTGTCTTTCCAATTTTCTATGATGATGATGTATTACTTTTATAACCAGGAAATGAAATAAAACAAAATACAATAAAATAAAATGTCCTGTGTCCTCTCTAACAAATCAGCCTCTGCACTAGACACTTTCTGGAAACGTGTTCCCGGTTACTCAGCCCAAGGAGCCTCCCGTGGGACACGGTGGGATGTCAACCTCCACTTCCAGCCAAGGAGCTCCTGACCTTACTGCTTAACCACGTCCTCCTCAATATCCCACGGGCTTTGTCTGCTCATCTATGGCCTGTTCACCCTCCTCACATTTTTGAACATTAACCATGCAGGAAAGAATATTTCCACTTTGCAGGTGAGAGCCCAGCACAGGAGAAGTCCAGGGCTTTGCTAAAAGGGTCACAGAGAAGGTCTAGTTCCCTGGATCCCATGTCCAAGCTCAAAATGCACGTAATCAATTGCTTGCGTGTGCTCTTGCCGCCCCCACCCCGCCTCCACGGACCCCTTCAGGAGCCCAAGTAGATAAGACGGGGACCCCCTGCCACCCTCACTCTCCCTTCTCTGCCTCCAGGATCTTTGATCTAATAAAACCATCCTTCGTCTATTCTCAGCTGGCTGGATGACTGTGTTTGTGCCTTATCATCCAAAGAACCTTCACATAACATCCAAAACACTACCTTCTATTGATTCCAAACAGATACCGCATAATTATGCTATTTACCTGGAGATCTCGTATGCCAGACGACAAATGTTTCTCTGCAATTATCTGATTTTGCGTTGCATGATTTAGATGTTCAAGTTGTCAGGAAAAAGCACTTAGCCATAAATATAAAATTATGTATGTGTATCATCCGGTTATAAGACAATCGGTAAACAGGATATTTAAGAAAAGTACGCAGTAATTACTAAAGCATCCTGTTGAGGGTGTATTACCTAACCAGGTAATGAAATAGCTGAATACTAGTCTCTATCTAAATGTCATTCATTTGTGGATAGGAAGATATTCTGTGGCTGTTAGTTAAGTCATGGAACACTTAATTGTGCATTAGGTGGAAGGTGGTTTTAGTTCTTTCTCTTTTACTGCGGGATGAACCAAGGTTTGCTTCTCTGGCACAGAACCTAGAAATAACGGTTACAAAATCTTCAATAGAATTTTTCCACATCCCTTTACCATCAGCCCTCTATATAAAATGACATAATTTTTATAAACACAAAAATGGACTTAGAGCTGAAATTTTAAATTAAATTTTATTTTAAAATCTAAAAGTATTTAAAAATTAAATTAAAACACAAAAAGTTACTTAGAGTGGAAAATTTTCAGAGCTGAAAATAAGACGAAAGAAACTAATGTTTGTTGAGCGTCTACTACGTGTCAGGTGTATTTTGCCTCATTATAACACCCTGCTTTTTATAGATGGTGAAAGCGAGGCTCAGATAGCTGCTTTTGAAGGCCCAGGGTCTTGCAGCTTGTTGGTGGTGGAGCTGGAATTTGAAATCAAGCCCATTAGATTCCAAAGTCTGTGTTCTGCCCACCATGACATGCACCCAGAGGCCGGCAGCTGACTGGGACAGACACCAAAGTTTCCTTCTAACTGCTGGGTTCCATGGTGCCAATTTTTGTAGCTCTACTCATAGATGGCACAAAACTGACATCTGGTGAGTCAGGGCTCAGGAGAATCCAATTCTGCTGGAAAGTTCTTTCGTCCATTGTATTTTGCAAAGTAGAACCTGTTGGAGCTTTCTGATCTGCTGCAGACATCCCCTGCCCATGAGTGGAGCTCAGTGTGTGGAAGAATCTTCTAGAGTATGGATTTGGGACTCAAACTGCTTGGGTTCAAATACAGACTCCACTTGTCACCGGCTGCAGATGTAGGCAAGAAATTACCCCCTCTAAGCCCTGGGATCCTTGCCCATAAAATGGGATTCAGTATACTGCCCATCTTGGAGGGTCCTGTGAGGAGTTGATGATCTCATATGTGTACAGCACTTATGGCATTACCTGGTCCCGAATGAGAACTCAATAAATGCTGGTTATTTTTCAGAATTACTGGCTATCTACCACCCTGTCAACAGTGGTTCCAAAACAAGTTTTAACACAGACATAGCAGTAAAACTTACTTCGGAATACATAACAGCAAGAAAGAAGACTTTTATTACTCACCTGAATTTCATTTAAATATATCATATACTTGAACCAGAAGATATACGTGGAATGTTTCTGCTTTCTTCACACTTAGTTTGAAATACCTGAGATAGAGTCATTTGTTCATTCAACAAACATTTATAGAGTATCAGCTATATACTAGGCACTTGTGCTTAGCCCTGCCTCTATGCTAGTGAAGACGCAGATACAGTCCTTCCGTCATGGAGCTTCCAATCTACCTGGTGAGAAAAATGTATCAGTGAAAAATGTATTTGGCCATAATTATTTTTTTTTAATCCAACACTGTCTTAAACTATAAGTGTCTTTGTGGTACACAAAATAATAAGGCCATAGTAAGGCAGACCTAGATTTGGTCGAGCAGTTCAGTGATATCCTGAGGGTGCCAGGATCTTCCTGTTCTCTGTTATTCTCAGCGTGAGAATGAGTTCTTTCCTTCTAGCCATGAGATGGCTGGCACAACTCCAAGCATCACATCTCCACGTGACAGCATAACAAAAAGGAAGGACGGGAGGGAACCAGGCAGAAATAGCTTCTCCTCTCTTTCTTTTATGACGGAGAAAATGTCAGAAAGTCCCAGTAGACTTCTCCTGATCTGTCATTGTCCAAACTGAGTCACATGCCAGTCCCTAAACCAATCCTTGGCAAAATGAAATGGGATTTCCATAAATATCCTAGACCAATAGTGATTCATCCCCTGAGTCTGGGCACGTTGCCTCTTCCATTAGCCAAAAAGATGGGGGAAGGTTTGTTGGGGGACTGTTGGTTAGCAGTGTCTACCATATGGGCAGACGAGAGGTAACACATATAGTCCGAGATCTAAGAGACGCCATTGTAGAAAGGATGCTGTTTTGGATGTAAAAAGCCAGCTGAGAAACAAGCTAACACCCAGTCGGGAAAGAAGTCCAGCGTCCACCTGGCAAAGGAGCTGACGAGGTAACCAGATCTTGAAGCAAAGGTATACACAGGCTGTCTCAGATGCAAATGCCCACAGGCACCAAGCAGGTGATTCAAATTGGTGAAGCCACCCAGGCAGGGGTCAAGGTGAATTGGAGGGCACATACCCCATCAAAAGGAAGCAGCACAATGGGTGGAGGTGGCCTAAAGGTACATCAGCTGAGGAACAGAATGGTGAACTGTGCTGTGTGCATCCAATGGAATACTGAGCAACTGCGAAGAGGAGTGAAGCTGTGAAACATGCAATGAGGTGAATAGATCCTGTGGACAGAATTTTGAGTCAACTACGCCAGAAACAAAGGCAGACACTATAATGCCTCACCAATATGGACTAACTACAATGTGTAAACTCAGAATTGAATCTTAGAGGACAGCTTATCAGGGGAATGTTTATTGTAATGGTCCCTAGACTGTAAGCTCTTACAGCAGTCACATCTATTCCTGAACTGTAATGGCTATCTCCAGATTCTGAGATACTGATCCCTTTGTGTATAACCTGATTGATCCCTGGAACTTCGGGTATCTGTGTGACACCTGAAACTCAGAGCTAGAGCTCGGCAGATATGACTCAGTATTAGCACATACAGCAACTGTTAAAAAAGCTGAAAAAGAGTCCAGAATTCATTTAGAGATATGAAAGAAGCAGATCTAGTTAGGTCTAGGATGAATCAGGCCAAAGGGTAGAGGACGATATTGACTGTGTTTTCAAACTTCAACTTCCATGTGAGACCAAGGGAAGAGATGTTTATTTGGTGCAGGATCTATATTTCCCTAACAGTTTAACTCATAGAGTTTGCTCAAATACCACAATTACACGGAACTTTGAATAAGAAATGAGACCTGGTAGGTTTGTACAGGTTAGTGTGAAATAACAACACATCCCGAAGTAATCTGGGCAGAGAATAAAAATATATATGCAGGGCTCCCCTGAGGAGCCAGAGGAAAATGCAAAGGTGTTGGACTTCCTCACCTGGATTGTTGCTGATGTTCTTACACACATGGAGGACTGGCAGTTTGGTATACTGAGCCCTCTATCTTGGAGCATGCCCTTATGGGACTCATGACTGCAGAGGAGAGGCTAAACCTGCTAATAATTGTGCCGAAGAGTCTCCCCCAGGGAACTGGTTTGTTGCTCAGATGTGGCCTCTCTCTCTCCAGCTAACGTAACTCGGCAGGTGATCTCACTGCCCCTCCCCCCAATGTGGGACCTGACTCCCAGGGGTGTAAATCTCTCTGGCAATGCAGGATATGACTCCCAGGGATGAATCTGAACCCAACATCATAGGATTGAGAGCATCTTCTTGACCAAAAGGGGGATGCAAAATGAAACAAAATAAAGTTTCAGTGGCTGAGAGATTCCAAATGGAGTCGAGAGGTCATGCTGGTGGACATTCTTATGCACTATATAGATGATCCTTTTTTAGGTTTTAATGTACTGGAATAGCTAGAAGTAAATACCTGAAACTATCAAACTGCAACCAGTTGCCTTGATTCTTGAAGATGATTGTATAACAATGTAGCTTACATGGGGTGACAGTGTGATTGTGAAAACCCTGTGGATCACACTCCATCCAGTGTATAGAGGATGAGTAGAAAAATGGGGACAAAAACTAAATTAATAGAGTGGGGGATGATTTGGGTGTTCTTTTTTACTTTTATTTTTTATTCTTTTTGTTACATTTTCTAGTATAAGGAAAATGTTCAAAAAATACATTGGGAATATGACTCCCGGGGATGAATGTGGACCCGGCATCGTGGGACTGAGAGTATCTTCTTGACCAAAAGGGGGATGCGAAATGAGACGAAATAGTTTCAGTGGCTGAGAGATTTCAAATGGAGTCGAGAGGTCACTCTGGTGGACATTCTTATGCACTATATAGATAACACCTCTTAGGTTTTAATGTATTGGAATAGCTAGAAGTAAATACCTGAAACTACCAAACTCCAACCCAGCAGTCTGGACTCCTGAAGACAATTATATAATAATGTGGATTACAAGGGGTGACAGTGTGATTGTGAAGACCTTGTGGATCACACCCCCTTTATCTAGTGTATGGATGAGTAGAAAAATGGGGACAAAAACTAAATTAATAGAGTGGAGGATGATTTGGGTGTTCTTTTTTCACTTTTATTTTTTATTCTTGTTCTGGTTCTTTCTGATGTAAGGAAAATGTTCAGAGATAGATTGTGGTGATGAACGCATAACTATGTTATCATACTGTGGACAGTGGATTGTATACCATGGATGATTGCATGGTGTGTGAATGTATTTCAATAAAACTGAATTTAATAAAAAAAAATAGATTGGGGTGATGAATGCACAACTATATGATGACACTGTGAACAGCTGATTGTATACTACGGATGATTGTATGATATGTGAATATATCTCAATAAAACTGATTTTAAAAAAAAAGGAAGCAGCAGTGTACCAGTTTGAACGTATTATGTCCCCAAAATGCCATTATCTTTGAGCAATCTTGTGTGGGCAGACATATTAGTGTTGATTAGATTGTAATTCTTTGAGTGTTTCCATGGAGATGTGCCCCACCCAACTGTAGGTGATAACTCTGATTGGATGATTTCCATGGAGGTGTGGCCCCGCCCATTCAGTGTGGGCCATGATTAGTTTACTGGCGCACTGTGTAAGCTCCGACAGAAGGAGTGAGCTTGCTACAGCCAAGAAGGACACTTTGAAGAACGCACAGAAGCTGAGAGAGGAGCTGCAGCTTACAGAGACATTTTGGAGACGGCCTTTGAAAGCAGACTTCTGCTCTGAAGAAGCCAAGAGAGGACAAATGCCCCAAGAGCAACTGAGAGTGACATTTTTGAGGAACTGCAGCCTAGAGAGGAACGTCCTGGGAGAAAGCCATTTTGAAACCAGAACTCTGGAGCAGATGCCAGCCACGTGCCTTCCCAGCTAATAGATTTTCCCAACGCCATTGGCCATTCTCCAGTGAAGGCACCTGATTGCTGATGACTTACCTTTATGGCCTTAAGATTGTAACTTTGTAACCAAATAAAACCCCTTTATAAAAGCCGATCCACTTCTTGTGTTTTGTGAAAAGGCAGCATCAGCAAACTGGAACAAGCAGCTACTCAATAATAGCCAATTATTGCCAGTGGTAATTCTGGTCCAGGGCTGCTGGAGCTCCTGAATTTTCAAGAGAATTCAGAAATCTGGTTTTCTAAAGGAACTCTCCAAAATTTTTAATGTTGGTAACAAATTAAAAATCCTGTTAATAAGATGGTGGCCCAAACCAAAATATCTGCAGGCCAGATTCTCTCACGGACCTCCAGTTTGCAGCTTCTGGAACAATCTTATACAGAAGATTCTCACTAAAGCTAAGTGTCTGTGCCTTGGTTCCAGCCTCCTTGCATCTTAAATGCCCCATCAAGCTCCTGGTCCTTAGTGACGCCCTTCAGGTAACATATTTACACTCTTTCTAGTGTCTTCCAGCCGTTGCTCTACAAACTCCACTCCTGGAGCATCCTTATGCTACTATCCAGATGGTTCCTAAAGGGAAAGCCCTGGAGACCAACATGGAAAGCTCTGGGGTGAAAAAGCAAAGCTAGAAAAGTCTGTCCATCATTCACTTTAACAATATTTATACAGAGTCTTCTGTGTAGCAGGCACTGTCCCAGGAGCTGGAGATACAGTCGGAACAAGACAGGCAGCCCCTGCCCTAGCAGAGTTTCCCTCTGTGCCTTTGAGGTCCTCCTGCCTTGACTGTCAGCTCCATTTTTGCCAGTGTGGTGGTGGTTTCCATCTCCACACCCCCCAGATCTTGCTCTGACCCTCTCCTTGCTACCCCAACATCACTTTCTTGGTCTGGTTTCCTGGAGAATTCCTTTCCCTCTGTCTTCACATCCCCATGCTTCTCTTCTTAACTTTGGAAAGCATGAAGGGAACATTTTGGCAGGAGGAGAACATTTTTTCTTTCAACATCAAGTCTGGAAATCCCAAGCAACAGGGGATCACAATCCAGTCAGTACACCAGGCAAAAGAAGCCAGCCATGAAGGACAAATAGTGTAGGACTCCACTTAAATGAAATATCTAGAATAGGCAAACTCATGGAGACAGAAAGCAGAACAGAGGTTACCAGGGGCTGGTGGGGAGGAGGAAATGGGGAGTTATTGCTTAATGAGTATGGAATTTCAGTTTGCGTTGGTGAAAAGTTTTGGAAATAGATAGAGGTGATGCTTGTATAACATTATGAGTGTAATTAATGCCACTGTATTTTGCATACTTTAAAATGGTTAACATTGCAAATTTTATGTTATACACACACACACACACACACACACACACACATATATAATTTCCCCACAGGGCTCTGGGGAGATACAGAGTGAAGTGGGCTTTATGCCAGCACCCCTTTGGCTCAGTGTGACTTGCAAAATCCTCCCCCTGATCATGATCTGGTAGGGAACAGCTGATGGGGTGTTTGAATCCAGCGGGAGGTTTCTTGAAGTCAGTTAAGACTTAATCCAATAGGTTTCAACCCTGACTGCACATTGAAACCCAGGACTGCTGCCACCACCACACGAATTAAATACAAATCCCTGAGGGTGGGGCCTGGGCATCAACATGGTGGAAAAGCTCCCCAGGCCGAGAACCAGGTTGCAAACCCAAGGGGATGAACGTCCAGTGAGGCCGCAGTGCTCGCATGAAGAAGAGGCTTCCAGAGGGGGGGCTTCCCCTCACCGAGTCCAACCAAGGAGCTCAGCTCTGCCCTGATGAGGCAAACCACTCAACCTCTCTAGACTCAGGTGCCCCACCTGCAAAACAGAGCTGGTAATAAATAATACCTGCCTCGCTGGGTGAGGAGAGATGATGAAGGTAAAGGTCTTGACCAGTGATGACAGCTATGGTTAAGTGTTTATTAATTAAAAGTTCATTAAAGCTATGGTTAAGTGTTCCCCCAGGTAAGATGCTCTGGCTCCCAAATGACTTAGGTTTGAGCCCCAGGTTCTAGGAGTGCGTGAGTGTAGGTGTGTACGTGCCTGGTCTTTCTTCCTGTCCCCTCCTTGGCCCTCCTCCACCAAAATGTCATCAAGTTCTGCCACAAAGAGAGGTTTGGACGACTTGGAGGATGTTTACAAGTCAACATGGCTTCTGGGATACATGGTAGAAGCAGAAATGACTTTTCCCCTCTGTTTGCAGCACTTTCTGGAACGTGATTGTGTTGTCTTTTAAGTGAAAAGTGAAGAAAGTGACAGCTCAGTTCTTTTTAGACCCAACTACTGTCTGGAGAGATTCCGACTGGCTTTGTCACCTCCAAGCAGGACTAAGAGAAGCCGGACCTCCCGGCCGAGCGACCCGTGGTGGTGGGGGCTGACGGCTCTCGCCAGCAAATCTTCCACAAGAACGCATTAGGATGGCGTGGCCGGGGAAGGAGGCCATTACCACAGGCCTGCTGAGGGGGCTTTCAAAAAGAAAAATAACATCGGGGAGTAAAAAGGGGAGAGGCAAACGGATAGACAAGATTTCTGCACTTCCCACTGCCTCCAAATGTCACAGCTCTGAAAACTCAGCCAATTTGGTGGAAAAACAGCATCTGATGTTATCATCCCTGAAACCCTCTTCCATCACTCAGAGGAGCGCAGCTGGTTAAGAGGCAAAGGGCACATACGCCTCGGAGATGGACTGACTTAGGCTCAAATTCAGTTCTCCCATGGACAAGGAGAACCAATCAACATCTCCAGACTCAAGTTTCCCCATCTGTAAAATGGGGATAGTAATAAAATAATCCCTACCTTGCTAGATCAAAGGAGATGATGAATGGAAAGACTGACTCATGATGAAAGCTATTATTAATTGTTCATTCATTCATTCACTGGTTTATTAAACAAATAATTATTAAGGGCTTACTGTACACCCGGCATTCTTCCAGAAGTTGGGAGTTTGCAGCCATGAACAAAACCCAGTTGGGGTTGGAGGATTTACCAAGGATGGCCAGAGGATTACTGAGGAGGTGAGGAGAAGAGCCGAGCAGGTATCTAGGGAAGAGTATTCCAGGCACAGGGGTCAGCAGAGCCTTGAAGACGGCCTGGGCCCTGCAAGTGGGAGAAAGAGCAAAGAGGCCGGAGTGTCCAGGGCAGCGTGGATGAGGGAGGGGGTGGTGAGAGACGGAGTCCGGGGGAAGGCAGGGGGCTTTGTGAGGCCAGACCACCGTGAGGACCTCAGGTTTCACTGAGTCGGGAGCCACTGGGAGGGATGAGCATAGGAGCAGGGTGACGTGACTCACGTTTTCATTCATCCCTCTGGAGAACAGACTGAAGGGAGGTGTGATGGTTAGGTTCCTGTGTCAACACGGCCAGGTGATGGTACCCAGGTCACCGAAAGCAGACTTTTGCTCTGGAGAAGCTAAGAGAGGACAAACGCCCCAAGGGCAACTGAGAGTGACATTTTTGAGGCGTTGAAGCCTAGAGAGGAACGTCCTGGAGAAAGCCATTTTGAAACCAGAACTTGGAGCAGATGCCAGCCATGTGCCTTCTCAGATAACAGAGGTTTTCCGGACATCATTGGCCATCCTCCAGTGAAGGTACCCGATTGCTGATGCGTTACCTCGGACACTTTATGGCCTTAAGACTGTAACTGTGTAACCAAATAAACCCCCTTTATAAAAGCCAATCCATTTCTGATGTTTTGCTTAAAGGCAGCATTAGCAAACTAGAACAGGAGGTGAGTGTGGAAGCAGGAGAGGAAGTGAGTGTGGGGCCCACTGGAATAATCCAGAGGAAGCCAATGGTGGCTGGGACCAGGGTGGTTGCAGAAGACGTGGTGAGAAGCAGCCGAATTCTGGAAGTATTTTGAATACAGAGCTGAGAGAACTTGCTAACAGATAAGACATGGGGTATGAGATAAAAATAAATCAAGGTTTGGGGCAAGACATCTGGAGGTGGATCCTCAAGTCCCAGGAGCACCGACTGATATCTTGATAATAAAGGTTTATTAATGTTTTAAGTTGCTAAATTTGGGGGGTTAAGCAGCAACGGAACTAACCCAGTCCCTCATCAACAATGATGAAGGCACATTTCTTAGCCCCACCATGACACACAGCCCCTGCCTTCTTCTCTGACTTGGTGTCCCACCCCCCTACCCCGCCTCCGGTTCCTGACCCACCAGACCTCCTAAAGTTTTCTGATCACAGAAAGTATGCTCTTTCTCACCTCTGTGCCTTCGCAACTGCTGTTCCCCTTCTCTGCAATGCCCTTCTCCAAATCCACCTAATGAACTCCAACTCTTCCTTCACAATCTACCTCAAATAGCATCTCTCCATGAAGCCTACCCCCAGAGAAATGCACATTTCTGTGATCTGATAACACCCTGCTCACACTTCGATCCGTGCCCTGATCAAAGAATACTGTAACGCATTGCATATCGCTGCTTTCTGTACATGACAAGAACTACACCTTATCTGTCTTGCATTTCTCCTCATGCCCTGCACATAGTAGGTGCTCAGAAAAAATGTAAGGGGGCTAAAAATATTGTAACCATGTACAGAGTACCTGCGAGTACCTGTGTGTACTCCACACTCAGTATCTCCACCACAACAACCCTCTGATGGAAGAAATTCATAGATAGGGAAACTGAGGCTCAATGAGCCTAGGCTTGTCCGCCTCGTGGCTGTCCAGTGATGCATTCAGGATTGAAACCCAGGGAACAACGGAATGGATTTTCTCAAAGGGCTAGCAGGGTTTTTCTGTGATTTTTCTCTCCCCACCACAACATAGATGGCTGGCCATCAAATGAGAGAAAAATATGCACAAAACATTTGCAACGATAAATCCAAAGCCTCTTGCTGCAGACCCAGAGGCTGGGATCCAAATTCCCCAGGCCCTTTTGCTTCTAAGTGTCTTCAAGTCCCTGCAGAGACCCCTTACAACAAAGCTGTCTGACCCATCAGCGGCCACCCTGCGGATGAGCCCCTCACCCTACTCCCACCTGCCGGCAGGTGAAAGGAGCCAGAGGGAGACGTGCCTGCGGGCGAGCGCTGTTTATGTAACACTTTAATTTATTGTCCTCCTGCTGCCGCCTCATTTGCTATTCACCGTGATCGCATCGGTCCTAATGAATTCATCTGGATGTCACACGCACTTGCGCTCCACACTGCCGCAGTGTTTCTGCCAGCAGAGCTGTGACATGCTCACCCGGGAACTTTGCCAACTTTAAAAGGAGGTGTTTCTTTTTCCACCTTTTTCAGGTTACTCAGGCATTTCTGCTGAGTGGCCACATCTTCCTTCACCTCGCTGACCCATAACCATTTTTATTTCTGTCCTGGAACAAAGCCCCCGATGCCCACCTGTTGGCCCTCAAAGAATCTTGGCACATCCTAGAACAGCTCGTCCGACAGACTTTCTGCAGTGGTGGAAACATTCTCTGTTTGCACTCAGCAGTGTAGTGGCTGTCAGCTCCTGGGCTCAGGGAGCACTAAAAATAAGGCTAATGTGACTGAGGAACTAACTTTTAAAAGTATTTATTTTTAATGAATTATAATTGAAACAGCCTCATGTGGCCAGTGGCTTCCATACTGGACAACGCGGTTTGAAAAAGGAAACCAGATCATTGCTTCCAGACTTCATGTGCTTACGGTCCACCCAGGGAACTCCTTAACACACAGATGCAAACTCAGTAGATCTGTGAGGGGCCTGAGATTCTGCATTACTGGAAGGTTCCAGGTGATGTCTGTGCTGCAAGGGCTCAGCAAGGTCGCTACACAAGTGACTACAGAAGTACAAAATCCTTTCAGCTGTCCCCACAAGATTCATCCACTTTCCCAGTTTTACATGGGGCCACAGTCACTCTGAGTTGCACTATCAACTTCATATCCTATGCTTAATGGTTTTCACCACTGGTTGCAAATAGGCTTGGCAGATAGAAATTTTTGGTATAAATATGTTCAAAATATTGTATGGCATGTACTCACACTAAAAATAATTGTTTGTCCTTCCCCAAAATTCAAATTTAGCTGGGCAGCCTGTTTTTGTTGCTGTTTTTATTGTCGCTGTTTCTGCTAATCCTACAACTCTAATCACACATTAAAATCGCCTGAGGGTGTTTCTCATTTTTTTTTTTCTTTTTAATACTCAGGCCCAGGCCCCACGCCTTCCCAGGGATCCTAACTGGTCTGGGCTTAAGTGTTTTCAAAGCTCCCCATGTAACTGTTGGGAAGCTCTGGTTTATGGCTGTGGTCCTCAAACTTTATCAAGTCCTATTTCCCCTGGAGGGCTTGTTAAAACAGATTGCTGGGCTCCACTCCCAGGGCTTCTGATTCAGTGGGTTTGAGGTGGGGGCAAAGAATTTGCATTTCTAGCAAATTCCCAGGTGACACTGATGTTGCTGGCTGTCCCGAGACCACACTCAGGACCACACGACTCCTCTGTGCTGACCTAGAGATTAAATTAACCCAAACTGGGAGACCTCCGTAGCCCCTGATAAATCAGCAGGTGCAGAAACAAAAACTGACTTGAGCTGCCTGAAAGTCAAGGATGCAGTTCTCCCAAGGGGTTCTCGCTGTTTCATCCTCCATCTTTTAGGCTCAGATGGGCCTGGTCGCAAGACTCAGTAACCCTTGGACCTTGAGAAATGTATGCCACCTCTGTGAGCCTCAGCTCCTCTCTTGGGAAATGCGCACCCACTGCTCACATGTCTCGGGGAGGTAAAACGCGATACAGAGTATAATGTGATAGAGTTGGCTACCAGGATGCCAGTCCCTGAGAGGAAAACTCAACTCTTAGGTGACTCCAGCCAGAAAGCGGCAGGCCAGTACAATCTCTGGCTGAACCATTGCAAGCTTGGCTGGACCTAAATTTTATTCCAGGCCAAGGATGTCCAACTCTGGCTGCTATGAGCATCATCTCCAGAAGCTCTTCCAAGTACTGATGCCTGTCTCCAAATCCAGAGCCTCCATGTTGTTTGTTTTGGGGCAGGGCATGGGCATTCATGTTTTTGAAGTTTCCCAGATAATTCTCATGGACAGCAAGGACTGAGAACGGCTCATCTAGGGCTGGCTGGAATCCCAGTTGTATTCGTTTCCTATAGCTGCTGTAGCAAAGTACTACAAACAGGGTGGCTTAAAACAACAGAAATTTATTCTCTTGCAGTTCTAGAGGCCAGATGTCTGAATCAAGGTGTCGGGAGGGCCATACTCTCTCTGAAGGATCAAAGGAAGGATCCTTCTTTGTCTCTCCCAACGACTGGTGGTTGCTAGTAAACCTTGGCATTCCTTAACGTGTAGACACAATGCTCCAGGCTCTGCTTCTCTTATCACACAGCCTCTTCCCTCTCCCTGTCTGTCCCTGTTTTCTCCTCTTATAGTGACACCGGTCATATTGGTTTAGGGCCCACTCCACTCCTGTACGACCTCATTTTAACTTGATGACGTCTGCAAAGACCTTATTCCCAAATGAAGCCACTTTGACAGGTTCCAGGTGGACATGAATTTAGGAGGGAAATCAGCAACCCAGCACACCAGTCTCCTAGCCAGCAGCACAATCGCTCTCTGGGTCTGGTGTCATCATCTGCTTTCACGGCGTAAACAAACCTTCCCTCCCCCACAGACAGTGGGACGAAAGGTGCTGAGCTGGGAAACCAAAAGACGTCTTGCAACTCACCCAGGCCAGCCCCTCATTTCACAGGTGATGAAGCTGAGATTCAGAGCCAGTGAGCAATTGGCTCAAGGTCACATAGCTGGGTCCCTCAGCTCGCCTTCCGCAACGTCACTCGGCTGTGGTTCGAAATCTATTTATTTCTATCAAACAAACACTTCCAGGCTTGCTGGGTTCCAGATGCTGTTCCAAATTTTCTACAAATATTAACCCATCCCATCCTCCCAATGACCCTAAGAGGTAGGTAGTGTCACTGCTGTCCCCATTTCACAATTTATACAACAAAGGCCTGGGAAGATTAAGTAACATGCCCACACAGGGTATGGGAAGCACTTTGGTAATTCATTCAGGAGAGAAGGTAGTATTTTCACAACCCGCATTTATCGGGTCTCATGCTGTAGCATCCCTGTTGACAAGGGATGACAATTTACCACTTTCCCCTTCTTCATCCATAAAGCCACTATAAAATGGGCAGGAAGAAGGCCCCAAAGTTCTACAAGAAAAAGAGTGTCACATCTCTGTACACACCAGCCTTCTCAACTTGGAGACTCTAAATAGCCTCCTGATGAAAGAAGCATAAATGCTTTTTGGTCCAAGAAGGCTTTGTCAGTTAAGGAAATGAGAACTCATTGTCGGTGGCCACTCAGATAGGCAGTAAGATTGGATCACGCTCAGCCTCCTGTCATATTCTGCCCTGATACTCTTTGTGCCATCAGCCTAGGATTCTAGAAACTTGAAGGTCTCCTTGGCAAGCCCTAACCACCCCCCAACTGTGGCTGTCTGTCAAGGAGAGGAAAGGAGACCTTGGTCAGAAGTTCTGGGGCTTTTCTGAGGTCCATGCCTACTGCTCCGTCCAAGGATTGCCCACTTGGATCTCTTTCCAGAACGCAAACCTGTTCCCATCACACCCATGCATAAATTCTTCAATGGCTCCCCACTGTGCTTGGGATAGAGGCACACTCCCCAGCAGGGCCTGGTCCTCATTCAGACTTGCCCTATCCTTTCTCCTCAGCCCCATCTCCCAGGCCCCTCTGGTCCTCTGTCCTCCAGCCACCCTGACTGCCTGGAGTTCAGGACCCTGGTGCCTGGGTACAGGCTCCTCCCTCTGCCCGAAGTGCTCTTTCCTGTCTTTCCTGCCAACGAGAGACTCCTGGTCAACCTTCAAAGTCCAGATTCCAAGTCACCTCCTTTCTTGACCTGCCTTTTCCCACTACCTGGAGAGGACTAATCTTCCACCCACTTACCTGTCGCTCACCTTTTTTGGCTCCCTGCACTCGACAGCTGTTGTTTGAGCAGGCTGTGGCATTGGGAGGGTCCGTGAATCCAGACCCTGGTTCTAATCCTCTCTGGCCACGTGGGCTTAGGCATGTGTCTTAGTGTGCCACGGCTGCTGGAGCAAAGCGCCACAAACTGGGAGGCTTGAAACAACAGAAATACTTGCTCTCATAGCTCCAGAGGACAGACGTGCAAAATCAAGGCGTCAGCAGGCTGGGCTCCCTCGGAAACCTGCAGGGAGACTCCGTCCTGGCCTCTTCCTACCTACAGGTTGTGTTTGCTGGCCACCCTTGGCTTTCCTTGGCTTGTAGATACATCCCCCATCTCTGCCTCCTCCGTCTTCCCGTGGCCACCTCCCAGTGTCTGCCCATGTCCCAGTCCCCCCTTGTTGCAAGGACACTAGTCATACCGGATAGGGCCCATTAGTCATGTCTTCAAAGACTCTGTTTCCAGATAGGATCACATCCACAGGCCAGGGCTCGGGACTTGATCATATCCTCTGGGGGGACACAATCAATCCATAACAGATTGTTTCTTTAGACACTGTGACCTCATTTTCTCCATCTGTAAACCAGAATTAGTAACAGAAATCATGCACACCCCTACGTGGTGGTTGTGAGGATTAAATGGGAAGATATATGTGAACTGTATACACAGCACCCAACACCTAGTACACTCAGAAAAGGCTAGTTGCTGCTATTATTATTACTATTTTAATATTTATGATGATGATGACAATCTTCCCAGGTAATCCTCCCCATTCACACATTCAAGTTTTCAGCAAGCTACATTTTCAGGCATCATGCACTGATGTCCCTGAATCAAATTTGTATGTCCAATTTTAACTTTTGCACATCATTTGACAAATTACTTCTTTCATGTAGAGCTCCACTTGCAAACCAACAGCTCCAGCATCAATGATTTTGTTATAGGATTATTTAGCTACTTCACTACATTTCACTCTTATTATTTGATAAAAATGATTGAAAACAGAAAAGTAAAAGAGTGAATATTTGTGATAAGGGATCAAACTTTGAATGGGATTGAAATGACCAAAAATGGCATAAATGGTGAATCTTTAATTTCGTGTGATTTAGGCTAGTTAATTGTGCATTCAGTAGGGAGGGAAAAGGCCAAAATTTAAGTGTATGTTGATGCTGGAAATATTGCCCCTGAGATTGTGTTTAATGGATGATCCTCAAAACCATGATGCTGAGTGAAAGAAGCCAGACACAAATAACCACCTATTGCATGATTTCATTATATGAAATGTCCAGAAAAGGCAAATCTCTAGAGACAGAAAATAGATCAGTGGTTGCCAGGGACAGGGAGCAGGAATGGAGAATGATAGCAAATGGGCATGGAGTTCTTTCTGGGGGGGGTGGAAATGATTTAAATAAGTTTGTGATGATGGTTACACAATTCTGTAGAGGTACTAATGATCACTGACTGGTAAACTTAAAATGCCTGCATTCTTGAAAACCGGGACTCAAGCAGATCTTTGTACACCAGTGCCCACAGCAGCATCATCCACAGCAGTCTAAGGGTGAAAGCAACCCAGTGTCCTTCAGTAGATGATTGGATAAACAAAATGTGGTCTCTCCACGCAGTAGAATATTATTCAGCCATCAAAAGGCATGACGCCCTGATGCATGCAAAACATATGCAGTGGAATATTATTCAGCCATCAAAAGGCATAATGCTCTGATGCACGCTACAACATGGATGAACCTTGAAGACACTGTATTGAGGGCAATAGGCCAGGCACAGAAAGGACAGATATTGTGTGATTTTGCTTATATGAAATAACTAGAATATGCAAATTCATAGAGATGGAAAATCGATTACAGTTTGCAGGAGCTAGGGCAGGGGCAGGGGGTGGAGAGGGCAGAGAGGGTGGGCAGAGGATTGGGAAGTACTTGCTCAATGGATACAGAGTTTCTTTTTGGGGTGATGAAAAAGTTTTGGTCGTGGATGGTGGTGCTGGTAGTACAATATCATGAATGTAAGTAATATCACCTAATTGGGCACATGAAAGTGGTCAAAAGGGGGAATTTTGTGTTGTATATATTTTACCACAATATTTTTAAATGAGTGCATTCAATGGTATGTGAATTATACCCCAATAAAGCTTAAATAAAAAAAAGTAAGTAGTAACCTAAAATGTGGTCATATTTATAATTCTTTAGGGAGTATCCCCTACACACATACACACACACACACATACACACACACACACCTACACAGTCTTACGACATGTAAGCCTATGGTCTGATTTCTACACTGTATTTATAAAGTATTTACATTATATATGTGGGCATGATAAGGCTCTTCTTAGACTGTGAATTTCTGGCAAGCAAAAATCTAGCTTCTTCAACTCCAGACCCCTAGCCCATTGCCAGCTACATTTTGCTGAACTGTTCCAAAACTAGATGAACTCCCTTCCTGACGACAACTGCTGACAAGAACCTTCTGGCAAGCCCAGGGACACACCGCTGCCTCTAAGAATGCAGTATGCTCAAACGTAGCTCCGTCATCCCATTTCAAAGGGTTTGCTGTTTAATAAAAGCCACCCACTAGCAAGTAAATGCATTTTCCATGACTCGGTTCCATCTCCTTTTGCAGCTTACTGGGCTGTTTTATGTCCTGCCAAATGTAATCACCTAATGGATGAAGACACTTGCTTTCAGGTCTTTCCATAAATGGTGGATTTACACACACAGTTCCCTGTGCCCACCCTTTGGTAGCCACACGCTTATTCTGGCTGGTTCCCATAACCGCTGTGGGCTTTGGGGAGCCTATAAAGTATCAGGTTTGTCTTTCAGGAGCTGAGAATCCCAGGCCTTCTTTATTACCCTAGCAAGGCCATCCGCACTTAGCCATTCCTGTTAAAAGATGACTGATGATGAAGACCTGCGGCTTAATTCTCTACACTGTGCCCCATGAATTACAAGCAGAAAGTCCTTTAAAGTAGCCCATTTGCATGCTAACGGGGGCTTCCGGGCCTAATTCTGCAGAAACTGCTGTAGCCACGTGGAGAAAGGCACATTCTCAGCAAGGAGGGGGCAGGATTTACAGGAAGGCAAACTTCAGATCGATGTGAGGAAAACACCTCGAAGCAAAGCAGATCTACCCCCAGACCCACGAGTGCAGGTCAAGGACCTGGACCCCAAGGACGTGAGCTCTAGCGCGATCGCCCCCCACCCACCAGCAGCGAGTCCCGCAGCGTCCCCGCGAAACGGAGGCCAAGCCACAGCCCTCGGCTGATGCCTCGCGATTTCTTCGTGCCTTTGTTCAAAGCGGGCTGATGTGTTTAGCAACAAGACGATGCTCCTCTCCGGCGATCAGCAGGGGATTAAGAGCCCAGAGATCCGGAAACGTCGCGGCTCGCTGTGCCCGGCAGGGAGCGCCTGGGGCCGGCGGCTGAGTCCGTCCTCCGCGCGCCACGACTCCAAGAGGGAAAATAGTTGATGGAATCTCAGAGTGGCTTCAGACAGGAAATGCGGTAATTAAGTAGCTAATTTGAAATAAATAACGATAATCTGTAAGAAAGGAATAAGTTTCGTTTTCACATAGAGACAGCATGGAATAAGGGAAATGGAGGGAAAACCAGTTTAAACAAGCCCCAGACAAAGAGAAGAGAGAATCTGCCTGATGTAAAGAGACATGAGGTAGTATCAGAGGCGGGAACTCACAGCAAAAAAAATAAAAATTTGGGGGGGGATTGGCTAATCAGTTCAAAATCTAAATAATGAGCTAGTTGGCTCTCTGGGATTGGCTGTACAAATTAAAATCTCAAAAGATGAATTAGTTAGTGTTCTCGGATAGGCTGTAACCTCTGTAGTACCCAGTCAATGGGGAAACAGGGGAGGGACTTGCGAATTAGGAGTAGGAGATTTAAACATCGCCATTCTCTTCCTCGGGCGCGCCAGCCTTCCTTCCATGTGTTTGGCTGGACGCCCTATCTTGCAAGATAGTAAATAAATTCTTTTCTCCTCCAGAACCGAGAGAGCGTTTATTCCCTTACAGGTACCACTTTATTTCCGACAACTTGGGGGCTCGTCCGGGATCCAAAGCTTCGGAGGGGGACCCCCGAGGTGGACAAAGGGAAGGCGCGCCCCGCTGATTGAGCGGTCTCGGACTCCGCCATTGGGGGCCCATCTCCGGCAGCTAAAGGGCCCGAGACCAGATGCTTGGATCTGCCGGTTGTGGATGAGAAAAGGGGGAAATGAAAAGGCCTGCCTCTGGTTAACCAGGCAACTCCGTGCACGGACCAAGGTAAGGAAAGAAATATTATATTACCTTGGTGGTTAAAGCATTCTGAGAGTCTAGGGCTGATCCTGAGGGAAAGATGCCCAAACAAGACTCAGAATGGGGACATTCTGATGAGCCTAGAGCTGATCCTAAGGGAAAGATGCTCAGGCAAGACTCAGAATGGGGAATAGAGGCAGTCAGCCGGCTGGGAATAAAGGGAAGGGGGTACCTTTAGGGTCCCCGGGGAACATTCCTCTAAATAATCCATTGGGAAACATGTTAAAACATTGGGCTAAAAGTAATTGGACCAAGGGAAAGGGTAAAAGAAAATGATCAAATATTATTGTTATGTTTAGACAAAAAAAAAAAAAAAAAAAAGGCATTTTGCTGCCAAATATATTCTGGCCAAAATATAAAGCAGATAAGAGTTGGCTTTGTGCTGACCTCGTGTGTCATGTTAATAAAAATAAACCTTTTTCCAAGGCAGAATTGAACTGTGCCATGTGGTGGCTGCAGAAAAAAAAAAAGAAACTAAAACCTGGGATAAGCATTCCCCCACCTTATGGTTTCCCCTCCCCCACTGGGGCGGGAACCATTAAAGCCTGGGGTTTTAGTGGAAGCAGTCTATGCCCCCAGGCAATTGGAGAGCCAGTTAATGCTGACTGCTCCAGTAATTACAACCCACCAAAAGTTAAGAAAAAGAAAAAAAAAAAACGGAGAGATTTCCAAAAGTTTCTGTTTCTAAAGGCTCTTAAAGAAAGAAAGGTAAGAATCATTAATAAAAAGCCTAGCAAGGCTAGCTGAATAACAATTAACTTAATTCTTAAACTCTGGTTTATGTAAATATCCCTTTCTTGGGAGAAGAAAGGGAAATGGGAAAGAGGGCGGCTATGAGAGAAAGAGAGAGACTGCATCCACCTAAAATAAAATTGGCTGTACCCATATCCCCAAAGAACGATGAAAGTTGAGGTCTGAAGTCAAGTGGTCTCAGGCTGGGAGAGTGGAGTGGCCCACATGCATGAAAAGGGTGAGTTTGCCCTGGGGGTTGAGGGTGGGCCTTCCGCCTCAATGCTCTAGAAAAGTTTTGCCGCCTCAGGACCCAGAGGGTGGAGCACATTCCCAGGGGAATGCGAAAAGCCTGGCTGCCACCCCACTGTTCAGAGAAGGTAGAGCCTTTACCCCGAAGAGGCAGAGTCTGGGTGGCACCCCGATGTTTAAGAAGGGTGGGGCCAAAAAGGTAATCTCCCCAACATCACCCCAGACTTTGAAAAGAAAAGGGCTGCCACAAAAGCCTCTAAAAAGGGTTGGACTCCCACTCCCTCAAGCCCCAAGAATACAATGTCATTCTGTTAATAACTCAGACTTTAAAAGGTCAGCTATATAAAGGAATTTTAGCCTAATATTCAGAGAAGATCCAAAAATCAATGAATGGCTGAATAAGCCATTAGAGGAAATATTCAGAGAGTCAACAAGCCAGGGAGGAAACAGACAAAAGTGAGATAGAGAAGTAATTGGAGCAGTTTAAAAAAAAAAAAAAAAAAAAAAGGAGGAAGGAAATTTGTAGCATGGGGTTTGTGTGATTCTCTATTCATATACTTATGTGGGGCTAAACAGGTATTAATAAATACATTTACATATTTTAGTGTGCTGTGTAATTAAGTCTAAGGCATGTGGAAGCTACATTTAAAGTCCCTTAATGTGTGTATCAGGGTATATAGAAAGTTATATGCACATTTTTTAGGACTGTGTTTGGGTGTTTGGATGCATTCTGAGAGTTAAAACTTCATGAATCTAATGGGAGTTTAAGTTGTATGTTTACACAGGAATGTGGGATAGTTGTATTTGTATGTAATAAAAGCATGTAATATAATTACGTAGGAGTCTTTCAAACTGTGAAAGTTTGTCAGTGTGTAATTTAAAACTTGGCAAAAATTTCCTGTGTACTCATCTATAGTAAACTGAAGCTATTTCTTTGTGTTTTTATAGCGTATACTAGTTTGTGTGTACTCTAAAGCTGGGCAATTGTGTGCAGTTTCACAATAGTGTGAAAAATGAAAAAAAGTGAGAAAAACTGTGTAAAAGTTTTCTATGTATGTGTAACAGTAGTGTATTGGCTATACATGCTTGTAAATGGGAATGTATGTCTGTTTTGTATGGTTATGAGTGTGTATATAAGTTATATGTGTCTGTATTCCAGATATATGAGACTGTGTATTCTTGTAAAAAGCAGAATAATTTTTCTGATATATTTTGGGCAAAAGCAAAAGGTCCATACTCAAAGTGCAAGTAAATGTTCCTATAAAAGGGTTTAAGGTTCACTAAAGCTGAATTAAACAAACTTAGAACAGTGAATGGTTCATATCTCTTCCCAGGTCTCCATTTGGTAATGCCAGGTTGCTATCTTAACATTAAGTCTAATAGGAATAAAGACACCACATATATTGTCAAATACTACACACCAAGGCTTGTCCTCCTCTCCCTGGAGAGTGGGTTTTTACTCATCTAACAGCAAAACTTGTGTGTATGTTCAGGGTATGCATATATGTGAATCACGTATATTCAAGCATCACTAAACTAGATGTACTAAAAACTGAATTTTAAGTTAGCATTTAAGAGTGGTAAGCCTTTTTATGTTCATTAATCTTAGGTTATTGTAAATTATAGTTGTCCTTTAGTCTAATTGTTCCAGCCCGAAATGTTGGTAAGTTCTTGCTGCTCTTCATGCACATGACTTCAGGAGTGTCTGTACCTAAAGCAGGTATTAGCAGTTTTACACTAGGGGAGTCATTAGAGGGGTGCAAGCCATGTGTAATTTAGTACTTAGGCAATTATAAGGTGTAGGCCTTTGGTTTTTTGGTTTGCCTTTCCCCAGGAGGACTGGAGAGCTCCCCTCCCTAGACACAAAGGATCTTTTTCTTAAGAATTATATACTGGCCTTGTCTTCTACTTTATCATCTCTCAGGCACCGTGGACTGTTGGCTCAGACCCCGCCTCTTGAATTTGCTGCCCATCGACATCAGCCTGGCAGCTGGGTTCTGATCCAGTCGTGGAAAGAATCCAAACTTCAACCGATCTGGGAAGGACCCTATCAAGTCTTGCTGACAACTAAGACGGCAGTCCGAACGGCAGAAAGAGGCTGGACTCATTACACAGGAGTGAAGGGACCGGTGCCTGAACCAGACGATAAGTATCCAGCAACTCAACCTGAATCCTGGAAAGTGACTCCTACCTCAGATCCCCTAAGGATCACCTTAAATAGGCAACAGTTGAAAGAACATACTAGGAGGGAGGAAGGGCTGGATTAAACCCTATGTTTGCATTGTGCTCTGTGTATAGCTTAATGATGAAATTGCTTATACTGATCATAATGTTCTATATTCAAGGAGTAACAGGTTCTGCTAAGCTGGTTATAAGTGTAGTCAAAGGCTTAAAGTCTCAAACTGTACAATTTGATGTCTGTCAAGTAATGAGCTGTAAAAATCTAAAACATCAGCAACAACTGAGGAAGGAATATAAGCATTTATGAAAGCAGACTGTTCAAGTAGAAAGCAAGATTGTTGGGGAGCAAACATTTGAGAGTATAACTTATGAGACACCTAACCCCTGTTATTCTTGGAACACTGCTTGGTGGACCACACAGTATGAGGGATGGGTCTTAACCCAGGTTGAAGGAAAAACCATTAAGGAAAACTTGGCTGGAATTTAACTCTCCAGTACAAATTGACCCCAAGGTCATTAGAATACTTAAGGCCAAAGACTTAAAGCAAACCACAGAAATAGAGACAGGTTATGGAAATACAAATGCCTGGGTAGAATGGGGCAAACATACCATCCAGAGTCTAAACAGAAGTAACTGTTTGCTTGTACAACCAAACAACCCACTGTTCAGATTATGCCCTTCCCCTTGGGGATGAAAAAGCATGAAAGGGAGTTTAAATGTATAACACTCCTCTTTCAAAATGCTACTCCTGGTGAAAGTTGTAGTACGTTGTCCTCCCTTTTCCCTCCAGTCCAGGAGGGAAGTGTCAAAGCCATACCAGCATCTCACCTTGGTCCCGGAAACCACTCTGCCTGTCTCTCCAGATGGGAAGAAGGGCTCCAGAATCTTGGTACCATGGCTTTGTGTACACAGGTGTGGAATGTGAGCAAGGATAGTACTGGCAACTTCTCCAGCCTAACTATACCCCGAGCAGACCTCTGGTGGTACTGTGGGAAGGGCATCCTCTGGCCAACACTACCTGAAAGGTGGGGAGGAACCTGTGCTCTGGTTCAATTGGCTATCTCATTTACCCTGGCATTTGAAAGTAATAAAGTACCAACCCAAGGCAAAGGAGAAAAGAAAAATGTACAAAGTGTACCTAGTTCCTTCAATAAAAAATGTTTGTAAATAGTATAGGGGTTCCCCAGAAAGTTCCTAAAGAGTTTAAAGCTAAAAATCAATTAGCTGCAGAATTTAAATCATCCTTATTCTGGTGGGTCACCATCAATAAAAATGTCAATCATCAGCTAAAATTTATCAACTATACCAGGAATGTCATTAAAAAATAGCAGAACAGTTAGATGCCACTAGCCGAATGGCATGGGAGAACAGAATGGCCCTAGACATAACGCTAGCTGAAAAAGGAGGCATCTGTGCTATAGTTGGGGGAAATTGTCGCACATTCATCCCCAATAATACTGCACCTAATGGAACTATCACCAAAGCCCTACAAGGCTTAACAGCCTTATTTCAAAAACTAGAAAAGAATTCTAGCATTAACAACCCACTCATAGAATGGTTGGAAAATTGGTTCGAGAAATGGAAAGGAATTGCAACATCTATTTTAATTTTCCTTGTCATTCCAGCCAAAATGTTTATAACAGATGGGTGCTACATAATCCCGTGTGCTCAAAGGCTAGTTCAAAAACCCATCAAAACCACTAGAATCAAAAATAAAAAAAAAGATCCCTATGATAAAAAATGTGAAAAAGCCCTTAGCAAATTTGAGAATCTAAAATGTGAAAACTAAAAGTGTTTAAAAAGAAAGAGGAGGGAATCTGTAAGAAAGGAATAAGTTTCGTTTTCACATAGAGACAGCATGGAATAAGGGAAATGGAGGGAAAACCAGTTTAAACAAGCCCCAGACAAAGAGAAGAGAGAATCTGCCTGATGTAAAGAGACATGAGGTAGTATCAGAGGCGGGAACTCACAGCAAAAAAAATAAAAATTTGGGGGGGGATTGGCTAATCAGTTCAAAATCTAAATAATGAGCTAGTTGGCTCTCTGGGATTGGCTGTACAAATTAAAATCTCAAAAGATGAATTAGTTAGTGTTCTCGGATAGGCTGTAACCTCTGTAGTACCCAGTCAATGGGGAAACAGGGGAGGGACTTGCGAATTAGGAGTAGGAGATTTAAACATCGCCATTCTCTTCCTCGGGCGCGCCAGCCTTCCTTCCATGTGTTTGGCTGGACGCCCTATCTTGCAAGATAGTAAATAAATTCTTTTCTCCTCCAGAACCGAGAGAGCGTTTATTCCCTTACAGGTACCACTTTATTTCCGACATAATAAAGACTAGCATTTCTTAGGCTCTTAATGCATGCTAGGCTCTGAGCACTTCAGCGTTATATTGCTCATATTACGCATTCAGCCAGGAGCCCTGGAGGGTTGCGCGGCCCGGGGTATCTGGGGCCACCGCAGCGAGCAAAACTGGTAAACAGTCCCGCCTGCCTGGAGTTTACATTCTACTGGTGTGTTGGGAGGAGAAAGAGAGGAAGGAAGAAGGAGCAGATAAATAAACCACTAAAATATAAAACGTCAAATTGTTACAAATGTTAGAAGAAAATATATCAGAAAGAGGGGCTGGGAGTGGGGGTGCAGCTGTAAATAGGAAGGTCAGGAAAAGCTTGCTTATTTTTAAGCAAAGACCTGAGGGGGTGAGGTAAGGATACTGGGGGAAAAGCATTCTAAGCAGAAGGAACAGCCAGCGCAAAGGCCCTGAAGCTGGAGTGATGTGTGGGCAGAGAGGAGATGGGGCCAGGTGACACACGAACTTGAGGGCCAGGGTAAGGACTTTGGAGAGTTTTAAGCAGAGGGGGATGATGCACTTTGGAGGGTTTTAAGCAGAGGAGGACAAGGAGCTGATGTTTTTGCTCTCTAACAGCTTTATTGAGACATAACTCCCATACCATATGATGCACCCACTTAAAGTGTACAGTTCAATGATTTTCGGTATCTTCATGGAGTTGTGCAACCATCACCACAATCACTTTCAGAACATCTCTTCACCCCAAAAAGAAACGCCATGCCCATTAAGCAGTCGCTCCCCATTTCCCACCTTCCCTGACCACCTCTGTCTGCTTTCTGCCTCCATGGATGAGGCTTGTCTTTAAAGGATCACTCCGGCTGAGATGTGGAAAAGAGATGACACGGAGACCCCTTACGAAGCTCTTGTTATAAACTGGCCATCCTTGTTGAAACCCTGACATGGGTGTACCACTATCCCCATTTTGCAGATAAGGAAACTGAGGACCAGAGAACCTGAACTGCCTGTAGTCTCATGGCTAGGAGGGGAAGAGCCAGGAAGTGGGACCCAAACTGTTAACCTTGGTCACTTAACGTTCCTCGTCCTGCCTGGGAGGTTATAGCAGATTCCATGAGTATTCCCAGCTCTTTGGTCTCTACTAGCGGGATTATACATTCGCTCCCAGGGTCACAGGATTTTGCAGTGCCTCCTGCTGAAATTGGTGGGGTATGTTTCCTGCCCCACTCCTGTTGAGTTGTGTCATGTGGCTTGCTTGGACCAAAGGGATGTTAAGCTTTAAATGTGCTTGTGTGGTTGGCTTGCCTTCTTACCCTTCTGTCATCCCCACGAGATTACGACACCAGGGTGACGCTGCCAAGGAGAACACATAGAGACACATAGAGGATACTTGGTTCCAACCCCAGCTTGGAAGTAGGTCCAGTGGAACCCAACCCAGACCAGCCAAACTCAACAGACCGAAGGACTCATGATCAAGGAAAATAACGTTTGATGCGGCAAACCACTGAGATTTGGGGCATTTTGGTTACACATTATTATTGCAGTAGACACTGGTATAAGAATAAACCACCAAACTTTGCAGTCTCCTAGGAATAATAAAACAATCACATTGCTAGCGGTGTTTTGGTTTCCAAAGCTCTTTCGGACCCATTTTCTCATTTAACCCTCACAGAAATACAATGAAGCCGATGCTTTTATTCTCTATATTACAGACTCGGGAGCTGAGGCTCAGAGAAGAAAAGTGGTTTGCCTCTGTTCGTACAGGTTAAACAGGGGAACCGGGTCTGTAACTACTGTTCTCCCGACCCCAATCCCAGCCCTTTTCTGCCCTCCTACTTCCTCTCTGCTCCCCTGAAGTGCTCATTATAAGTATTTTATAATTGGCTAACAAAAACACCAAAAGAAATCCAGCAGAAATGTCAAATGGCTCAGTACTTAAACAGCTCCCCCTAAACTACATCACTCAGCCTGGGACTCCCTTCTCCCAGCTCCCACAGCTCCATGGAGATTTTTTAGCCCAACCCTTATTGGGCTGCATTTTCATTGCTCACCTTCCACATCCATCTCCCCCACAAGGCTTGGAGTTTTACCAAAAGAAGGGCACTTGTCATCACCAACAGCAAGTGACTTTCACAGGGTCTGATCCACAGAAGGGATTCAGTAACATTTTTTAATCAATTCATATAAAAGGTAGCAACTGGCTTTCCAATATTCAGTTCAACTCACTATGCACTTAATTAATTGCTGCAAAATGGAGACACTGACACCCCCAAAGGGGAGCGTCTTAAGCATGCCATTTGGACCCTGCAATTTTATTCCATCCTTCTCATATCAGGGATATTTTACTCTTTCTTGCATTAAAGAGTTTAGCAATCAACAAACAAGTAGTCTGTGGGTATAAATATGTTTGTATATGCCTGTGTCTGTGTATGCCTGTGTGTCTGTGTGAGTACATGTTTATATATGTGTGTGTGTTTTGTGCAAGTGATTATATCTGTGTACCTATGTACCCATGTGCATGTGTATTTTTGCATGCATATGTGTGTCTGAGTATGCATATACATGTGTGTTAGTGTGTATGCATGTATGTATGTAACTTTTTTCATGTGCACATGTGTGGGTACCCTCCCAGTCTTCTCTCCTCTGTACTCTCCTTACTATCTCCACAAAGATCAGTTCCTTAAAGCTACTCACAGTTTCCTCATCAAACACAGACAAGCTACCATCTTTGATTCAATCTCTAGTGAATAGTATTTTTTTTTTTTGCCTGCAAGTATTTATGGAACACCTACTATGTGCCAGGTGCTGTTCTCAGTCCTGGAGTTAAGGTAATAAAAAAAAAAAAAGAAAAGAGGGAGAAAACTCCTGTCCTGCATTCTAGAGGTTGTTTCTCCAGCCTATTACTAGTAGAAATAATCAGCAGCAAACAAAACTAAAAGAGGGTGACAGGACACACACTGGAACTCGTAATGGGCTGAAAATTGATAGGAAAAGTAACAGGCATTGCTGATAAAATTTCAACCTGCAAAATTTGATCCAAGAGAACTGAACTTGGTAAAATAATGATCATAAATGAAACGAACAAAAGCCTCACAACAGCAGAAGTTATAATAGGCAAAATGTTGGCATGGGGAGAAAGTTCAGATTGATGAATCAAAGGTTTGTTGTACAATGCAAATAGAAATTAATTGAACCCATGAAAATACTTTTGTTACAAATAAACATTTTAACAGGAAAAATGGAAAACGACTTAATCGAATTTGCTCCATAAAACATTTTCTTGCAGGAAATTAGTGTTGCAAGAATTCTCCCATTAATGTTTGCATTTAAAATGTGCATGAGGTCAAGAAAACGGAGAGGGGCAAATATTCTTCATTCGCATCACATAAATCCCTTGGCTAGCCAGGGAGGGTAAAGAGTTCCGCAGCAAGCGTGTCGTCAGAGGCTGCTCGCTCAGCCTCTCTGCTCAGTGCTTCTCAAACGTTATTGTGCATTCAAGTCACCCAGGGACCTTGTTAAAATGCAGATTCTGATGCAGCAGGTCTGAGGCCCGCAGGAGAGACTGCAGCTCTGACAAGCTCCCAGCTGATGACTCAGCTGCTAGTCTGCTAGGGAGATCCCTGCTCCTCACCTTTCCCAGCGCTCAGATCCGCTGTCTGCGCTGCCTCACCCTGTCCTGGAAAGGTGGCTGGTGTGGGCATGAGGCTCTGAAAAACCCACAATGCGTTTCCATGACGGGGACCCAGGCCCCGGTGAGGGCTGGCTGAGCCGGCGTCTGGGGTGATTATCAGTCCAGCAACGTGCCTTGGTTTGGCACTCTCATTCCCCAATCAGAACACTGATTAGGGGATTCATTGATTAGGGATTCATGGTTCCCAAGCAAGAGGGCAGGCATGAGCCAAAGGAAGGAATCACTAATAAGTCCAGACTGCGAAAGCTGAGAGCCCTAGGTTTGACTCCTGACTATTCTACTTACTGGCCTTTGGGCCTCCATGTTCTCATCTATAAGATGGAAACTTGAAGATGTAAGGAGAAATTTCATATAAAACATTCAGCACCTAGCAGGTGTGATGTTCTATACATTCTGTTCCTACCTCCAGAGACGGTATCTCTATGTGGCTGTGCATGAGTGGATATTTGTGCACGTGCCTGTGTACATATATGAAGGTGGAATTTCAGCCCCTGCAGCACATGGGGTGACATCACGGGGAGGCTGGAGATTTCCTGACACCCCTGGGATCACTTTCATAGTCAGATGCTAGCGACTGAATTGCAAGTCTGTCTGGAGGAGGTGAGAGCTCCAGAGTCTTCGACACTGCAGAAGAACACGGCGCCAACTTCAGCAGACATCAGCAGCCCCATCTCCAGACTGGAACTGGCTGGCCCAGGGGCCTTGGTTTTGCTACCAAAATGACCAAGAAGTCTCTTGAAGAAGATAAAAATGAAACGGCAAGTGCAGGACTTCCCACCCCCACCCCAACCCTTTGCAGCTGCCAAGGAATCTCAAGTGCCTTTCAAGGGACTTAGAATTCAGAAGGTGGGAGTCTCAGAGCCCTTGGCCATGATCCTACATCTGCAATTTTAGCCTCATCAGTTCCCAGAGGGGCAGGTGCAGCCATACATGGAGGACAAAGGCAGTGCTCACATGTAGCACCCAGACCTTTTCCTTGGAGAGAGGGTCCTCCATAGCCCAGAGAAGGGCAGCCCCACAGGGTAACCAGGAACCCGCTGATCTCCAGTGGGGACACATGTTCGTGGGGAGAGAACAGACTCAGAGCGATGTCTTTGGAGTGATGCTGACATGGGCTCAGACCCAGCCCTAGCCAACTCCTCTCACCTTTCTTAGCCTTTGCTTCCATGTCTGTAAAATGGGGATAATAGCACCTACCGCAAAGGGCGGTTGCGAGGATGGAGTGAGTATATGTCTTTGTGTGCATAGGTGACGATGCATATGCATATGTACGTATGTGTATGAACGTTTGTGCATATGTATGTCACATGTGCTTGTGCATGTGCCTATGTGTATATGTATAGATGTATAAAATGCTCAGAATGCTTAGTATAGGACCTGGCACATGGAAGGAGGTTGCCCTAACCAGGGTTTCTACCCCACCCCAGAAAGCAAACCCTGAAACAAGAGCTTTTGCACAGGCTGTTGGTTTGGAGAAGTGATCCCAGGAGGCAGGAGGGGGACACAGGGAAAGGTTAAATAAGGAAGGAGAGAAAGTCATGAAGTGTGTGTCCTCAAGTTGGGCACCCCCGTGTGCAGATGGAGTTCAAGCTCACAGGGATTTTCCGAGGAGCATGGCTCCTCAGAATTCGTCTGTCAAAGGCAGAGAAGTGGGGGTATTTGGTACAGCCCAATGAGAGGGGTCCACTCCCTCACCCATCAGTATTAGGAGGACTCTCATGGGCCTCCCAAATCACAGCATCAGAGAAGCACTGGGGTGGAAAGCAACTGGAGAAGTACTGTAAGGTTATACCTGAGCAAAGCTGGTTACTGCAACAATGGCTAGAGCAGAAGGTGGGCCAAGGAAATGAGATGGGACCCAAGTATTTGGTGCAGAATTTAAAAATGTTAGTGGGTGATGATGACGATGAAAATGATGATGATGATGATGACGATGATGATGATGGTGGTGGTGATAGTGGTGGTGACAACAGTAGTGATGATGACAATATGACAATGATAAGGATGATGGTGATAGTGGTGCTGATGACAACAATGTGATGGTGATGACGATGGTGACAGTGATGCTATCACGGGGAAACCCCTCTCTGCTTGAGCCCCCTCTCGTTCAGCTGATCACCTGGTTAAGTTAGAACTCCCTTAGGGTTCCAAAGATCTGCATTGTGTTAACTCTCTTACTTGCTATGTGACCCAAGTCAAGTGCCTTGCTTCTCTGTACCCCCCTCACATGCTAAATTCTCACTGTGTCCCCAATTTCTGGTACCACACTGGACCCTCTGGCTTCCCTCACACCCTTCATCATGCTAGCTGCTCACCTCCAGCAACCACCTGGCATTCAACAAAGATGGCAAAGAGGAAAAAGAAGAATTCATGTGTATTGACAAATGACCTTGACCTTGACTCTGTGCTGAGTGCTTTGTATGTCATAAAGGAATATTTGCATGTATTAACAGGTGTCTTTAACCTCCTTCCCAAATTTCTGCTCATCCTTCTGCCTGCCCAGGCTTAAGGCTTTCCATGTTCACTGCTTCATGGAAAGGATGTTACAGCAGAAATCCAGGAAGGGGAGAAGAATCAGTCCTTTGCTTTTGAGCTTCAAGAGGAGCTTTTGAAACTCGTGGCAGAAACAATAACTTGGGAGAATCATTTCTCCAGGGGTTTCAAAATCCTAGGTTTTGAGCATCAGAAATCAAGGACCTAAATGACTCTGTGTGTAAAAATAATGTTATTAATAATAGATTTGGAAGAATTTATCATCAATCAGAATGAGTTTCCTGGCCTTCGAGGCATTGGACGTTGCTGGGATTGACAGGGAGAGTTAGAGAGAAGAGCAAGAAAGAATATATATGGCTGTATCCTTGAGAAGGCACCTGGACCCCGGCCCCAGCACATCCCCAGGCCAGGGCCAGGGGGACTGTGACCAAAAGAAAGTGGACTCGTTTGGGGAACTGAGCAGAAACCTGTATCTTGCTCCCCAGGTCCTAAGAGTGGCCACCGATGATGCTTGCCTCTGAAATCCACAACTTTGTGCAATTCTCTCCGCTGGAGTATGGAATCACTGATCCCCTTCTAATGAACAGAATATGCAAGAAGCAGTAGGATGTCACTTCCGAGTCTAGGTTGCGAAAAGGCTTTTCCTTCTGTCTTGAGGACTCTCTGGCTTCCTCATCACTTGCTTTAGGGGAAGGCAGTGGCCACATTGTCAGCTGCCTCCTGGAGAGGCCCTTAGGGTAAGAGCTGGTGTCCCCTCCAACAGCAGGTGAGGAGCTGGGTGAGGCTTTTGGTGCAACAGCCGCGCGGGTAAGGCTGGAGGCAGCTCTTTCCCCAGTTACACCCGGAGGTTCCTGGAGCCCCAGCTGACACCGTGAGCCAGATGCACCCAACTCAGCTGCCTCTGGATCCTTGACCCACAGAAACCGTGAGGGAATCAATGCTTGGTTTTTCATAGCTGATAAATTTGGGAGACATTTTTATGTAGCAATAGGTGACAATTACAGCCTTGGAAGGTGTCAGGCTGATGGGCTGAGGCAGACTCAGAGAGCCCCCACCTACTGCAGTTTGACTCTGGAAGTAGACAGATCATTTCTTTTGGTATGAGCTCAGCATAAAAATGTCAATCGCAACTGGAAAAGTGGAGACAAGGCATTTGCAACAGGTACTAAATTGAGATACATTGAGGTAAAGGGTTCCATTGATTGCATGGGCAGTTTGTGGCCTTAGGTTTCTATCTGCTACAAATAGATCATTTCCTTTAATGCCCCAACAGTGTAATGAGGTCAGTTTTATCATTTTAGCTCTTTTACACTTGAGGAAACTCTGCTCAGAGAGGTAATGCAATGTCCCGGAAGTCACACTGTTAGAAAGCAGAGGAGCTGCAATTCAATCTCAGGTCATTTGACTCTGAGTCCAAGCACAGAACCACGACACCATGCTGCTTTCTTCTCCTTGCCTGGCCCTGTGACCCCTCAGGGGTGAGGCCCAAATCTGGCTTCCCCGGTTCTGATCCTCAGGGTTGTGTGTAGACTCAGTTTGGGCTCATGTTTTGGGGTAACAGCTTGATTCCAAATCTGAGACTCCAATTCTGACTCTGGTTTCTGGAAACGTCATTTATTGGCCAGCTGATTTACTCATTTGTGAACCAAACGATCCCTCTTGCTCAGAAAGGAGAAATAAACAGCTCCCCAGGGACTCAGAGATAAAGCAGTTGCCTGGTTCGAATGACAACTGTCTATGAATTTATTAGTTGATCTGTTTGATTAGCAGTATCTTGGAGAACCCACCTGGTCCCTCACTCCCAGTTCCTTTCTTGCCCTTTTATCACATGCTCCCTTTTCTGACTTTAGCAGTTTGCTGATTGAAAATGATGGTGGTTTATCAAGGCGTTTTAGAGCTGCTCTAACCGCAGTGCAAAAAAATGCCTCAGCGGAAGCACATTGGACAAGAGCCAACACACAGCTCCATGGCCATAAAAGTCAGGGTAGGATGAAATCTGCTGCAGTAACAAACAGCTCCATCATCTCAGTGGTTTAAAATAACTATGTTTTATTCCCCAAACATGCCACCTCTCCCACTGGGTTGGCAGAGCATGTTACTACACCCAATCGCCTGGGTACCCAGGCTGACAAGTTCCCACCATTTGGTAGCTGTGCCCTTTGGAATATGAAGGTGTCTCAGTTGCTATAGCTGTGAAAGAAAGAGAAACACACACCGTCTCTAAAGTAATTCAACCCAGAAGTGGCGTGCCTCATTTCCTGTCCAATGGGGTGGCATGCTGCCACCAAACTCCAAAGAGGCTGAGAAATGTGATCTTCCACGTGTCCAGGAAGAAGAGAACTTGATATTGGTGCCATTAGTTATGTCCACCACAGGAGCTCTGGCATCTGCACCAGGAACATACACTGTCCATTGGGGTAGACATTGAACATGCACCTAGAGGCATTCCTAAAACCTGAAGTTGTCCCAAGAACCTTCTTTTCTTTTTTTTCTCTGCCGCAGAACAAAATTTGCACTATCCTCATGGAGTCATATAAGACTTCCTCTAGTTATTCTCTAGAATACAACCATGCTTAATAAATTGGCACTTTATAAAGTCAAAGAATGTTGGATTTTAGAGGGGTCTTCAGAATTATCCAGAGAAGTACTATTTTGGGAAGTTGAGGATACAAAGATTCAGAGAGGGATGGAGCATATCCAAAGTCATACTTTCATTCATTCATTTAACAAACATGTTTGAGCACCTCCTACATCCCAGGAACTAAGTTAAAAATATATGTAGGGATACAGAAATAAATGAGATACTGGCCTGACCTCAAGAGGTTCCTGGAAGTCCCATGGGTGAGACTGACTTGGAGTGTAAGCAAGATCCTTTCTCTCCTGGCCCACCCTGCAAGTGGTTTTCTCAAATGTTCTGGGCAGATGGAGCTGGGGAAGGAGAGAGGCACAACGGACTGGAATTCCGAGGCCCCACCTCTGGCAACCGCCCCCCTCCCAGGGGCTCCATTTCAAGAAGCTCAGCACAGAGTGTGCTAAGGTGCGTTCCTCCCCACATGAAAGGTGCTTGATTTCCTCTCACCTCTGCTTAGTGTTAAGCCATTTGAGTCCTATGTTTGCTGCAATTAAACACAGAGTATGTTGTTTAAACGGTTCTTCGATTATGACACAGAAAGGAAAAAAAAATTCTAAATTCAATCAAACTGAGTCTGGGTGGTCAGGTTAAAAAAAAAAAAGTTATACTTTTTGGCTGCTGAAGTCAAGGAAAAGAGGAAAAATTTTCATCACTGTGTTCCTACAATGTCTTAAAATTTTCCTTATCAGGACAAAGAAAAACAGCCATTTCCTTGGTGTCAGGAGTAGAGTCTGGGTTGCATTTCTCTGGACAGCGAAGAAAAAGCAAGTATATCGCTGGGTCATTTAACAGAAAAATCAATTCTCCTCCAGAGCTGGAGGGACCCAGGGGACACGTGGCTACCTGAGCACCCAGGTAGAGACCAACCTGCATTAAAGCATTTGTCAATTTATAGCAGCAATAGATATGTGTGGTGAGGGGAAGGGTTATTTTTTCTTTAGAAATGACAATTTTGAATGGCAACCCGAGCCCCGTGACCCTGGAGAACAGCTAAGGTTAAGAACACTGTGTGGCAGAAAACGGCTTACTGGTAAGAACTGCTCTGCTCCGTGGGACTTAGTTCAGATTCCTGGACGCTCCCTGTTCACCGATGACCAGGCCAGTCACACACCCTCCCAATGCCCATCCTTCACCTCCCAAGTGATCCGCTGAACTGTTTGGTCTCCACTAATAAATCAGAACAAAATGCTTGTTCACCAAAGTTTGGTTAAGATTCCCTCCCTCCCTCCAGATCCTTGAACTTTGGCCTTCCCAAGACTGACCTCAGGATAAAACATTCTCTCATCTACTCTCCCATCACTCCAGCTTTCCATCTGCTTCCCCACACTGGGCTCCTTCTAGCTGTGTTTACTCTGAAAACCCTTTTTACCTGAGCCCTGAGAGGCTACCCCTGTTGCAACAGCCCCTTTAAGGCCTCTTGCAATAAATAATCCTTCAAATAAAGTCTTTCCTTAACCAAGTTCAAATTTGTTTTTATTTAGACAGAAGAAAAAGGAAACCCCTGCCGTACACCTTAATGAGTTAGGAAGTGTTTGTCTCCCCATCCCTCTACCTTCCTTATATCTCTACCTTTGTAATTTGAGGACCATGTTCCTTACTCAGAGTGCCCAAGAGACCTTATTGGTTTAAAAGAAAGAGAGGGAGGAAGGAAGGGAGGGAGGGAGGGAGAGAGGCAGAAAGGAGGAGGCAGGGAGAGGAAAGGGAGGAGCGAGGGAGAAAGGGAGGGACAGAGGGGAAAGAGGGAACCCTGACCATTTTTCAAGACTTGTTATTGGAACTCGACAATGTGTATCGTGGCTCAGAGCAGAGGTGGCCGTTGGCCCAATCCAGGCAAAGTCACGTAGATGATTAGTTGGTGTAGAATGAGTCAGTGGAGACGGGGCATGGCACAGCACACACATTGCTCTAATGAAAGGAGTACGCAAACTAAACACACCACACAAGATTAAAGCACTGGTGGCTTCACATCCATCTCTCCTACAAGACTGGGAGCTCCTGGAGAGTAACTGTATGGACTTCCTCTCTGTATCTGCATCGACTTCCTCTGTATCTGTGTGTACTTCCTCTGTATCTGCGTGGACTTCCTGTTCATCTGTATGGACTTCCTCTGTATCTGTGTGTACTTCCTCTGCATCTGCATCAACTTCCTCTGTATCCATGTGCACTTCCTCTGTATTTGTGCACATTTCCTCTCTACCTGTGTGGACTTCCTCTGTATCTGCATACACTTCCTCCATAGCAGCATGCACTTCCTCTGTATTTGTGTTCACTTCCTCTGTGTCTGCGTGCACTTCCCCCATATCTGCATGCACTTCCTCTGTATTTGTGTTCACATCCTCCATATCTGTGTGCACTTCCTCTGTATCTGCGTGGACTTCCCCTGTATCTGCACACACTTCCTCTGTATCTGTGTGCACTTCCTCCATATCCACATGGACATCCTCTCTGTATCTGCCTGGTATTCCTGAACACTTCCTTCCATCTCATGTCTCTGTGTCTCTGCACTTGCTCATCCTCTCTCTGGGATGCCTCCCTTATTCCTTCCTTTGCTTCTAACCTTAAGATTCAGCTCATGCATCACTGCCTCCTTCAAGAAAGCTTTTCTCATCTCCAGACGGGAAAGCTTACCTTCTTCTGTGTTCTCATCGCACCCACCACATTATATCAACCTGACTTGTCTACAGTTCTATTTTCCTCTCTTGACAATGTGCTTTTTGGGAGCAGAGACTGGATCTTATCTTTGCATGCCCAGCTCCTAACCAGTGCCAGGCACAAGATGATGCTTGATAAATGTTTGTTGAATGAATAAATGGTGGTCCTTTTTTTGTTCCTTTATCTCAATTTTTAAATTTCCCTTCCTCTTTTTCATTCTCATTCCCTCATTAAAATAAGCCTAAAATCACCCCAACTGGGAAATTTGAATTTGAGACACCTTCTTCAGTATCTTGGGGCTCCAGTCATTTGGGGAGGTGGAGGCACTGTGTTGTTTTGTTTTTTACATTGGTGGTTTGCTCCACAAAACACTCCTTATCACTGCAATCCTTATTGCTCCTTTTCACTGCAATCATTTTACAGTATGTCTTTAATCAGCTGGAGGTCCACAAGAACCCAAAAGTGGCATTTATCTTTGTATTGCTACTTTTCATGAATTTTCAGAATTCAGCTCCTCTTGGAGCTCCAGGCCCTCATGGAGGAGAGATTACCTTCCATTCAGTGAGGGAATAAAGGTTAATCTTGTGAATTAAGATACTTGCAGTGAAAAAGAAAACAGAATCCACACTACAGAGAGTACATTTCTAGATTTATGAGCTTCTGCACTTGTGAGACTCAGAGTAAAACAGCAGTGCCGGAAGTCCTTTCTGGCAGGGTCTGAGAGATTCGAAAGCAGAGATTGTAGTTAGATCAAGCTGGGGGCAGAAGGAAGGAATGAGTGTCTACTATGTGCCAATCTGAGCAACACACTCTTTGGGTGTTATTTCCTCTATGGAGGTAGCCAGACCCCAAGATGGCGCCCAGGGATTCTCGCCCCCTGGAGTTCATGCCCTGTGTAGGTCACGCCCATATTGAGTAGACTGACCTGTGCAGCCAATAGGATATTGGCAGAAGTTATGATGTGTGACTTCTGAGGGTGGGTCATAAAACACCTTACGACTTCCTTGTTTTCTCTTGGATCACCCACTCTGAAGGAAGCCAGCCACCATGCTGGGAGGACACTCCAACAGCCCTTTGGAGAGGCGCATGTGGCAAGAACGTGAGGACCCAGACTAACCCGAGGTGAGTGAGTTATCACAGAAGTGGCTCCTCTAGCCTCAGTCAAGCCTTTGGAAGACAGCAGCCCTGGTCGACTTCTTAACCCCAACTTTATGAGAGACTGTAACCCAGAACTACTCAGATAGACTCTTCCCAAGTCTCTTCCCCAAGAATTTGTGAGATAGTAAATGCTTATTATTTTAGGTTTCTAAGTTTTGGGGGAATTTGTTGTGCATCAACAGATAACTAATACACTAATCAACCCAGTGAGGCAGATACTGTTATCCCTATTTTAAGGAAGGGACCTATGCACCTTACATCTTGCTCTATAGCCAATATTTCTGTAGGTGGGCCATTTAGCAAAACATCCCTTTAAGAAAAGATGAGGCCATGAAGGAGAGATGAAGGGATGTTAGAAAGGAAAGTGAAGTGGATGCCAAATGCATCAAAAATTCCATTTCACTTCATACTCACAACAATCCCATCCCTAAACCCATTTTGCATTTGAGGAAACCAAAGCTCAGAAAAGTCATTTAATCTGCCTATATGTGAAACCACTGATGGAAATAACGATATTCAACCCATGAGAAAGTCCAGGCTCTGGGGAATATACTCTGTGTACTATGATCTTGATTAGTCCACACAACACGAGAAGTAGGTATGAACAGCTTCGTTTTATATTGAAGAAACTGAGGTTCAGAGAAGTGAAGTTCAGAGAGGTGAGGTTCAGAGAGGTGAAGTAATTTGCACCAAGTTACACAAAAAAATAAGGATCAAACCCATGGGCTCTAGGACTCCAAAGCATTTCTTTCTCTTTGGATGTAAGAACTTCTCTAACACTCTCAGGAACAGTCATCCCCTGGAGTATCAGACTAACACAACAAAGATAAAAACCAATCTGACTCAGAATATTTGGGTGTTTATTGGCCTCGTGGATAATTCATTCATTCATTCAACAAAAATGTATTAATGTTTTGTGCAAAGTGTTGTCCTTTGTGCTGAAGAGATAACCCTTGCAGTTGGTTTAAGAGGGCTGCTTTGACCAATAAATTATAGCACAAGTGACACTGTCCCATGTTCAGATCCAGGCATTACAAGGCTGGAAGCTTTCTCTTTCCGGCTCGTGGTGTAATTGAGCTGGAGGAAGCCAACTGCCGTGTAAGAAGTCCAAGTGCCCTGAGACTGCCACACCATGATGACGCCCAGGCCAGCCATGGGGCTTATCTGTGTGGCTTCATTCTTTCTTGAACAAACAATTTTTCCCCACATGACAGGAAATGGGCTGCAAAGAACAACTCTCATCATTCCAGCTCCAAGACCCCAAAGGCAAACCCCTTCTCCAACTGCACATCAAAAAATCCCAGGGAAGGCCCTGAGGGAAGAATTGGCGACATGCTAACCCACACACCCACCACAAATTGCTGTCAGCAGGGAAATGGTTCACTGCAACTGGCTGAGCATGAGTCACCTGACTAATCTCTATGGCGATGGGAACAAGGTCTATGATTGACTGCATCACCAAAATCACCTGATTGGAAGGAGAGAAGAAAAGGAAGGGGAAATGATAACCAGACAGCAACAGTAGGTATTAACCACACCCTCAAAGAAATTCCTTTTAAAAAATAACTTCTTACTTAAGCTATCTTTAATTGACTTCATTCCTTGCAATCAAAATATCTTGACCAGGTATGGCTATAAAAGAAATTCTTGGGGTGATGGAAGGATACAGTTAAAGTCTTTATCTTGCCTGCATCAATGTCAATATTCTGGTTGTGTTAATTGCGCTATAGTTTAGCAAGATGCAGCCATTGGGGGAAACTGGGCAAAGGGTATACAATACCTCTTTGTATTATTTCTTACACTGTGTGTGAATATACGATTATCTCAAAATAAAAAGTTGAATTAAAAACTGCCACCCAAATTAAAATCTGGGCAGAGATGGAATCCAATCCCTATTCACAGGCAACATTTTGATCTGTAGAAACCTAGAATATGACCAATTAGTCCCTTAGCCAACATCTTCAGAACAGCCAAAGCCATTTCCTCCTAAATATTTTTTTAAAAACTATGACAAAAATTGGAGTCCTGACGGGCTCCTTGAATAGCAGCATGATTCATAGACACATGGTGATAATTAGAAGGAAAATTCCAAGAATTTCCCAAAGACCTTGGTCATGTAGCAAAAGACATGCCAGAATGTGGTCATCAGTTCAGAATTAGCATTAATTCTTCATACGTTTCTAAGCACATTAAATATTAAAATCCAATTAGGCACAGTGTAAGTGCTAAAAGTTTGGAATTAACTTTTCTTTTAACTGGGTCAAGGAACCAACAAATAGAAGAAAGTTAAATGTTGGTTAATGTTCAGGTTTGCTAATGCTGCCGTTATGCAAAACACGAGAATTGGGTTGACTTTTATAAAGGGGGGTTATTTGGTTATAAATTTACAGTCCTAGTGTCATAAAAGTGTCCAAACTAAGGCATCAACAAAAGGATACCTTCACTGAAGAAAGGCTGATGGCGTCTGGAACACCTCTGTCAGCTGGGAAGGCACGTGGCTGGTGTCTGCTGGTCCTCTGCTCCCAGGTTGTGTTTCAGCTCCTCTCTGTCAGCTCCTGTGCATTCTTGCTTCTTTCTCCCAGGGCTTTTCTCTCTAACCATCTGGGGTTCCTCTCTTAGCTTCTCTGGGGCAAACTCTGGACATCATCTCTTAGCTTAGCATTTCTGAACGTCATTCTGTCCACAACTCCAAGCAATTCCAAGCATCTCTCAGCCTCTCTGTCAGCTCTGGCATCTCTTAAAGGACGTGAGTGATCTAATCAAGACCCACCCTGAATGGACAGGGCCACACCTCCATGGAGATGATCTAATCAAAAAGTCACACCCTAATGAGAAAGATTAGTAAGTCTGCCCCTACAAAATTGTATTAAAGAAGATGGCTTTTCTGGGGGACATAATAGATCCAAACAGGCACAGTTGGGAAAGATCAATTTGTCCTTCCTAAATTGGGGGAAAGGTGACAATTTAGTGGTATGGAAAGACTCTAAAACCAGAGAATCCTGGATTCAAATCCCAGCTCTCTCCTGGGAAGGTCACTTCTATGAATCTCATCTGTAAAGTAGACATAATAATAATTGCCTCCACCATAGGGTTGTGGCAAGCACACAAATTCCTTAATATAGCTAAAGAGGCTGATGCGCTGCAGGTCATCAGTGAATGTTAGTTTCCTTCCCGCCGGGAAATAGCACAGAAAGGTTTTTTGTGTGATAGATGTGTTTTATGAAAGTATAAAATCTGGGATTACACTCCCCATTTAATTAGGGAAAAGTTAAAATGTTCCTGTGGCAGATATTCAAGTATAGGACATGAAATATTATGATGACATTTTGGTCCTCTCTTGAAAAGGAAGGAAGGCGAATGTGCCAGCTAGAAAAATTAAGACACTATAAATCCTTCCAAATCCTCACATAACCACACAATTGGCCAGTAGGAAGGTTCTTAAATTAATATCCTCTTAAGAAATTAAACGGTTGATTGATCATGCTGAGCTCTTCACCGCTGACTCATTTACAGGGGAAATAGCCACAGGTAGGACTTCTGGAAACAAAATTGTATTTGAAAAACTGCAGTTGGAACAGTAACTTTCCCATTCCACAAAAGCTGGAGATACAGCAAAGCTGATTTGCTGCCTCTCTACCTCAAATTAGTAAAAAGCAAAGAAGATGGAGATGGAGATGGAAATGGAGATAGAGAGAGAGAGAGAGAAAGAGAGAAGGAAAGATAAATCTTCTGAATCAGAAAGGGTGAGAAGGGAGTTGTCATCCACAAACCATCTTTAACTCTTTACCACTTTGTACTATATGAAATATAATAAAGCAACAAGGACAAAATCACTAACGCAATGTCCATTCTCCCTTTCTTACTCTCTAATCAATCCCTAACTTTGCTAAGATCTGCCCTGTGCCTGGTTTAAAACTACATTTCCAAGCCTCTTTCAAACATTAAGTAACCATGTGATGCAGTTCTAATCAATAAGAAGTAAGCAGAAGCCAGTGGATGGGTGTATTAGTTATCTATTGCTGCGTAACAAGTTATGCATAACAAACATTGGTTATCTCGCAGCTCCTGTGAGTCAGGCATCTGGAGGGAGCTTAGTTGGGTGGTTCTGGCCCAGGGCCCCGCAGGAGGTTGTGGTCGAGCTGTCGGCCACAGCTGTGAGCATCTGTAGGCTGGACCGGAGGTCCCACTTCCAAGATGCCTTGCGTGGCTATTGGTGGGACTCGGATACCCACTGGCTGTTAGCCAGACCTCATAGGCTGCCTGAGTGTCCTTACAAAATGGCAGCCAATTTTCCACAGAAAGATGAAGGAGGAGGAGGAGGAGGAGGAGGGGAGGGGAGGGGAGGAGGCAATGTTTTTTATGACCCAGTCTCAGATGCACACGCCATCACTTCCACCTTATTCTACTTGTTGGAAGCAAGTTACTAAGCTCAGCCCACACCCAAGAGGAGGAGAATTAATCTCCATCTCCCAGAATGAGGATGATCAAGGAATTTTTGGACCTATTTTTAAAACTATCCACAGTGGGATTTCCAGAAAAGGTCTTTAACAGAAACTGTCAATCGCCTCTTGTTCATCATCTTTACCCATTTCCCGTCCTCAGCCCCTGACACAAGGCTCAAAACCACAATCCAAAGAGTGAAAAAATAGGAGACTGGGTCCCTGATGACATCCCTGGTTTGCTTCCCTCTGAACTTAGTGTTTTGTTGGGAAAAGAAATCCTTATCTATTGCAACAAGTACTTGACAATTTTTTAGTTACTCACAGCCCATTTCAATCCTTAACCTATATAAGTGCCTAGTGTTTGTTGAGCACTTATTCTATTCCAGGCCTAGAATATAAACATTGTCATATTTGTCCTGCAGCTAGAGATTGTTCTACCCATCTTACTGATGAAGAAACAGGTTCAGAGATGGTGTTCTAGTTTGCTAATGCTGCTGTTATGCAAAATACCAGAAATGGATTGGCTTTTATAAAGGGGGTTTATTAGGTTACAAATTTATAGTTTGAAGGCCATGAAATGTCTAAATTAAAGTATCAACAAGAGGATACCTTCACTGAAGAAAGGTCGATGCTGTCTGGAACACCTGTGTCAGCTGGGAAGAAGGCATGTGGCTGCCGTCTACTGATCCTTTGCTCCCGGGTTCTGGTTTCAAAATGGCTTTTTCCAAAATGTCTCTGGGCTTCTGTCTCTCTTAGTTTCTCTCTTTCAGCTCCTGTGCATTCTTGCTTGTTCTTCCAGGAGGTTTCTCTCTAACTATCTGGGTTAGCTTCTCCAAGGCAAACTCTGGGCTTCATCTCTTAGCTTAGCATCTCCAAACGTCTTTTCTGTCTGCATCTCCAAGCATCTCCAAGTGTCTGTGTTGGCTCTTAGCTTCTCTCCAAAATGTCTCTCTCAGCTTCTCTGAGTGTCTCCTCTCCATGAGCTCTCTTGAAGTACTCGAGTGAACTAATCACTGGATGGGCGGGGTCACACCTCCATGGAAATGATCTAATCAAAAGGTCTCACCTACATTTGGGTGGGTCACATCTCCAAGGAAACAGCCTAATCAAAGTCCCACCCTAATCAAAAGACTTATAAGTCTGCCCCCATAAGACTGCAGTAAAGAATATGGCTTTTGTGGGGGGGCATAATAGATTCAAACCAGCACAGACAGCAAGTGATTCACCTAATCAATACATTATAGAATCTGGATTCTGACTGATTCAGGGCCATCTGATTCCAACAGCCATGTTCTTTCTACCACCCAAAGTGGTTGGTTTGAGTCTTATCAATAATCATAATAACTGTCATTTACTGAGTCCTTGCTCTGTGTCAAAGAATTGACTGGCTCATTGTTTTATTACATCCTAGTAACAACCCTATGAAGTAGGCACTATTTTTATCCCCGGCTTCCCTCTGGGCTCAGATGGAGTAAGTGAATTACTCAAGCTCTCACAGTTTGCAGTGATGGAGCTGGGATCGGATGCAGATCCATCTGATGCTCACGGACCGCAGCTCATCTTGTCTTTGCACCAATATTTGCGATAAGGCAGGTAGAGTGGGGCAGGAGGAGGTGAGTTGCTGCCTGGAGCACAAGCTGCAGCCATCAGGGTCTCCCCTCCTGGCAGCCACCTGTTCGCTGGCCAAGGACCAAAGCACAGGGTCAAGGTGCCTGGTCCAGCCCCGGGGAGGAGTCACAAAGACCAAATCATAGAAGCAAATTTGTAGAATCTAGGAAAAGAACTTGGTTATAAAGAACTTTTCAGCGGGTTGCAAAGTGCTCTGAGATTTAACCTGTAGTTGACATTCCCTATCTAAGCAGGATACAGAAACAGAACACTGAAATCACACAGGAAACACAGGAGGTTCCGCCTGTCTAAAGGGGCATTAGAAAGTGGGCACTTTAGCAGACATTGCCTCTGACTTTTTTCTCAAGCTCACCCTTTATCCCATGATTTATGGACAGCCTTTTAGGAAGAAATCTCGATTGTGTATGATCATGGCAGGAGGGATATTCCAAGCCATTACAGAATCCTGGGGAGGTGGGATGGGTAGGAGGTGCAGATCCAGCCCCATAGCCAGGGGCAGGCTTTGAACCGATACTCCTGGGACTTAAAAAAATCTCAACAGGTAACACAAAGGCAAAAAGCACATTGGGGGGTCAGATTCTTTGAGGCTGTGGAGGCACCTTGGGCTCCTACCCTTAGCTATGGCTGTGGTCTTTTCTCCCAATCCCTGCCTGTGTCTTCACCTGGCCTTCCAGCTGCCTTTGAATTCTATAATCCTATGATACCCTCAAGCCATTATCCTTTTGTTTATTTCAACCAGAAGCTATTTCTGTTGCTGACGTCCAAGAATGCTGACGGATACAGACGTTGAAGTTGGACACCACGCTCCTTCCTTCCAGGGGTAGTTCCTTCCATAAGTTATGACATTGCTGCTACCCTTCTGCATTGAACGATGGCTGGGTGTAGTTTTAGGGCTCTTTGGTTGTAGAAAATAAAAACCAATCCAAAAGGGTAGGCACAGATGGAGAATTCATTATAAAGAGGCAGTGGTATCTCATGGACACTGAAGGAAGACAAGTCTTTGAAAGGCATTCAAATGAGACATCACTGAATGGTGAATTTCACTGACTCTGCACTTTGCTTTGGTTCCACCACCTCCAGGAAGTCTTCCCTGACTTCAGAGACTGTCTTTTCTCTGTTTGTCTCTGTCACGTCTTGCATTCTTCCCTGCCCATTCAAGAAAGCACGGGAGCTTTTCATGGGGGAGCCGCTGGGTTGAGAGGAACGTGGCCTTCTCCTCTCCCCGACATGGCGTGTGCTCGTCCATTGATATTGGTGTACTCTGAAAAGGGGGAGTCATCTGGCAAAAATGTTACTCTGCCTGCTGTATTCAAGGCTCCCATTAGACCGGATATTGCAAACTTCGTTCACACCAACTTGTGCAAAAACAACAGACAGCCCTATGCTGTCAGTGAGTTAGCAGGTCATCAAACCAGTGCTGAGTCCTGGGGCACTGGCAGAGCTGTGGATCAAATCCCGAGTTCAAGGCAGTGGGTCTCACCAATGTGGCCAGGGTGCTTTTGGAAATACGTGTCATGGAGGTTGCATGTTTGCACCAACCAAAACATGGCATCGATGGCACCGTAGAGTAAACACAACACAGAAGCGATATGCCACCTGCTCTACCCTGGCTGCCTCAGCCTTACCAGTGCTGGTCATGTCTAAAGATCGTCGCATTGAGGAAGCTCCTGAACTTCCTTTGGTGGTGGAAGATAAAGTTGAAGGCTACAAGAAGACCAAGGAGGCTGTTTTGCTTCTTAAGAAACCTAAGGCCTGGAATGATATCAAAAAGGTCTATACCTCTCAGCGAATGAGAGCTGGCAAAGGCAAAATGAGAAACCCGTCGTCACATACAGCACAGGGGACCATGCATCATCTATAATGAGGACAATGGCATCATCCAGGCCTTCAGAAACATCCCTGGAATTACTCTGCTTAATGCAAGCAAGCTGAATATTTTGAAACTTGCTCCTGGTGGGCATGTGGGACGTTTCTGCATTTGGACTGAAAGTGCTTTCCGCAAGTTAGATGGCCTGTATGGCATGTGGTGTAAAGCTGCCTCCCTCAAGAGTAACCACAACCTTCCCATGCCCAAGATGATGAACACAGACCTTAGCAGAATCCTGAAAAGCCCAGAGATCCGAAGAGTCCTCCGAGCACCACGCCAGAAGATTCATCGCAGAGTTCTAAAGAAGAACCCACTGAAAAACCTGAGAATCATGTGGAAACCGAATCCCTGTGCAAAGACTATGCATCGAAACACCATTCTTCACCAGGCTGGGAATCAAACTCAGGATGGAGAAAGCTGCAGCAGCACTAGAGGCCGAATCAGATGAGAAGGGGGTTCCAGGCAAGGAGCCTGTAGTGGGGAAGAAAGGACAGAAGGCTGTTGGTGTTAAGAAGCCACAGAAGCAGAAGCCTTTGGTGGGAAAGAAGGCTGCAGCTACCAAGAAGCCCGCAGAAAAGAAACCTACTGCAGAAGAAAAGAAGCCTGCTGTTTAAATTGCTTATTCCGTAAAAGTCAAATTATATTGGACACCTTATTTTGAATAAAGAAAAGGCAAAAAAAAAAAAAAAAAAGAAAAGAAAGCACGGGAGCTATATATGTGTATGCATATGCGTATATATATATATTTCAATGAACATTTATTTAACTCTGTATCAGTTGGCCAATTAATAAATAACCACAAAATCTCACTGGCTTACAGCTATAGGCATTTATTTAGCTCCTGAGCCTGAGGCTCTGCTGAGGGTCAGCTGGCCTGGCTTCCGTGGCTGGGGCCGTTTTGCTCCGTGTGTAATCTTTCTGGGACTCAGCTCAGAGGCCAGCAGCAACCAGAGGGCCGCTCACCTCCAGGTGATGGCAGATGTGCAAGAAGACACAGAGACAGGTGAGTGTTCTGAAGGGCTGGACTTGGAACTGGCCCATGTCACTTCCACCCCATTCCATTGGCCAAAGCAAGTCACACTTGCACTTCAGAGAGCTCACCTGGTGGCCACGCAGAGGGTGGATGACAGGGAGTGAGGCTGGAGGCCCTGCAGCAACCCAAGAGGATAGGGTACATCTCGGACCCAGAACAGAAGCCCCAAAAGATGGGTGGGCACCCTGCATTTATGGGACTGAATCATCTCCCACAAAGACACGTTCAAGTCCCAACCCCTTATCCTAGGGACATGAACCCATTTGTAAACAGGACTTTGATGATGTTATAGTTAAGGTGAGGCCAAATTGAATCAGGGTGGCCCTTATTCCTGTAAGACTGGAGTCCTTATAAGCAGAGGAAATTTGGATGCAAGAGAGGAAGCAGATGGAGGAGGAGACAGGAGGAGACAGACGGCCACCTGACAAATGCAGAGACTGAGTCTCTGCATGGGTGGTCGGCAAGACAAGAACCTGACAAACTTCAGAAGAAGCATGATCCTGCAAGCACCTTGATGTTGGATTTCCAGCCTCCAAAACTGTGAGACGACAGACTCCCGTGTTGTTCAAGCCCACCAGCCCGTGGCATCTGTGACAGCAGCCCTGGCAAACAAAGACACTGTGCTTGGTGGGTTTCTTTCAAGGTTAGTTGCCCCTGCTGCCGACACTCTTGGCCAACTTCTGCCTTCACCAGGAGGAAAAGCCTGCCCGGTCTGGCCTAAGGCAACAGGACAGCCCTGCCCCTCCCAGGAGAACATAAAAGCTGATGCTGCTTACTGCTCTTTCCTGAGCCCCCTCATTAGGGAAAGGGGTGGGCAGCAGCTCCCCTGGGCTGCCGCCAGCGCCGAGAGAGAACGAGAAGGCAGGCTGCCTTCCCCAGCTCTGAGGGAAGAGGCTCTCAGAGGCCTGCTGGGGTGAATAATCCCCCCCAATACTGTTTGCCCCCCAACCACCCTGTTCTAGTTTGCTAATGCTGCAGAATGCAAAACACCAGAGATGGATAGGCTTTTATAAAAAGGGGGTTTATTTGGCTATACAGTTACAGTCTTAAGGCCATAAAGTGTCCAAGGTAACACATCAGTAATCAGGTACCTTCACTGGAGGATGGCAAATGGCGTCCGGAAAACCTCTGTTAGCTGGGAAAGCACGTGGCTGGCGTCTGCTCCAAAGTTCTGGTTTCAAAATGGCTTTCTCCCAGGACATTCCTCTCTAGCAAGCTTGCTCTTCTTCAAAACGTCACTCACAGCTGCACTCCGTTTCCTCTCCTTGAGCCAGCTCATTTATATGGCTCCACTGATCAAGGCCCACCCCGAATGGGTGGGGCCACACCTCCATGGGAGTATCCCACCAGAGTCACCTCCCACATCTGGGTGGGGCACATCTCCATGCAAACAACCTAATCCAAACATTCCAACTTAATCCCCACTATTCTGTCTGCCCCACAAGACCGCATCAAAGAATATGGCTTTTTTGGGGGGACATAATACATTCAAACCGGCACACACCCCCAGACTGAGGGTCCCCAACCCGGCAGCCTGTCCCAGGCCTCACCTGCTCAGCTCTACTTCCTTTCCACTTGAGCAATGTATTTGATGCAAAGACTGTGGGAGGAACTCGGGGTAGGGAAAAGTGGCAAGTGATCTGATACAAACAGAAGACAGAGCCCCTGAGCTCTGCGCCCAGCCCAGCCACTTGGTGGTTGGGTGACCCTGGGAAAGTTAATAAACCTCTCTGGGCCTCTGTTTTCTTGTTTGTAAGAATGCGATCATGGTAGGACAACCTTCAGGATTGAGGTACAGATTAAGGAAAGTGTACCTGTAAGGTACTTAGAACAGGGCCTGGCACTGAGTCAATGAAGAACAAATGTTAGCTGTGGGCTAAGTTATAGGGGAAGGGGGATAGAAAGAGAGGAATTGCCCACCGAGAACAGTATGTATTGTATTTGGGCAAAAAAAAAAAAAAAAATTGCTTCTTCTAACACATCAGATGATCACATTTTAATTCAATGAATATTTCCATGAATGTCTACTCTGTTTATGTTTGTTATTTAATTTATCCTTCTAGACAACATTGTGGGGTAAGCTTGTCTTTTTTTTTTTTTTTTTTTTTGGCCTTACCTCATGAACAAACTGGGGCTCAGAGAGGTAAGGCCCCCAGAGCCCCGTAGCTCAGTAAGAGTGGTGCAGCTGTATGCCCTCCAGAGCCTGCTTTGTACCCACATCTGTTCACAGCACGATGCAGAACTGCCCGGCTGTAGCCTGGACCAGGCGCAAAGGGGCCTTAGTGGGACAGATTTGAATAAGGTCTGCAGATTAGATAACTGTATCATATCCAAATTCATTTCCTGTTCTTGATCATTGTGCCAGATGTTAACATCTGGGGAAGCTGGATGAAGGGTATATGGGAATTCTTTGTACTATTTTTGCAAATTTTGAGGATATCTGAAATTATTTCAAAATGGAAAACTACTTTTTAAAAACTAAAAAGTAAAAAAAAAACAACAACACTGTAGATAGTTCTAATCCTCTGGTATATGAACAGGGAACATTCCAACCCGCCGTTTTATCACCGGTATCCCCACGCTGCCATCCGTGGTCCTTCTCTCCCCACTCCCATGCCCAGACCAGGAGCCTCTAGGAAGCAGGAAATGATCATTTTCCTATCTTGGATCCCCTGAGGTCCTGAACAAGGTAAGAACCGAGTCAACACTTGCAGACTTGAGAGGAAACCGTTTTCTCAGAGTGGGAGCAGTGAGGACAACCGCATCCGTCGGTGCAGTCAGGAAACACTTACCAAGCACCAATCGTGTGTGCCAGGCCAGAGGCCCCCGGAAGACAAAACAGGCATGAAGTGGGCCCCTGGGAGCTCAGCGATGGGGTGGTAAGTCCTAAACGACCAGCTCTTCTGGGCAGGGTAGGGGGGGCAAGAACGGGCAGGCCCCGATCTGCCGTGTTTGCCAATTCCCAGGGTGTAAATACCCCCATCGTGGCCGCTTCCAGCCACCAATGCGCCATCACTAAAAAAGGAGATGGGAAGAGACGCACACATCCATGGGCTATCACCAGCCAGTTCCCGCACACCTCCACTTCACAAGCTCGCAGGATAGATGGGCAGGACACAGGAAAACAAGGGAGGAAACTAAATTGTGCCTTTAATTGTGATAACCAATTGGTTCCGGGAAGGAAACAGACAGGATGCTATAACAGAGAAAGATGGGGACATCGCATCTATGCTAAGAACTTTCTGTATGACTATTTTTCAAAGAGGTGGGAACAGGGTTTTCAGTTCAAATTAAGCTCTGGTATTCATCATGGAGATGGATTGGAGCTGACAAATCCCCCTCCAGCCTCCCCCCCAAGTCAATAAGGACCTGCTACCTGCAGTCTCTCTCCTGGAAACGAGACGGTCACTTCCCCGCAGGACTGGGCAGCTGGAAAAGGTTAAACTGAGCAACTAGAAAAGGTCAAGCTGATTACACCCTCTCCGTTACCCACTCCTCCTCATCCGATAAAGCCCCCACCCACGCACCCATGGCCGCTGTCATGGGCTCACAATGACTCTGATCAATAGCATCACCAACGAGGCTGAGGTCCGCTGTTAACACGCATTGTGTAGCCATCGGCTCCTGGAGAAAAGCTTTGTGTTGTTTAATTTTATTTATTTACTAGCGTTGGGAAATGTCCCCACTGTTCTTATTCTGTTCCGATTAATCTAAAATGAAGACTCAGAGAAACAGAGGAAACTTGTAGCGTTCTGTTGGTTTGTTTCTCGGTGAGAGTCAATTTGGTGCCAGCACCAGAGTATCTGGGTTTTAATCCTGGCCCCACCCCTTGCCCCATGGATGTGCCAATTCCTTACTTCCTCATGCCTCCGTTTCTGCTTCCATAAAATGGGAATAATAAGATCCATCTCCTAGAATTGTGGAAATTCAAGGAGTTAATGTGTGCAAAGCCCTTAAAAGAAGGATTTGGCATCATTATTCTTTTCCCATTCCTTTGTTTGATTTTTTTTTTGAATCCCTCCTCTGTACCTGGTCCCAAGCTAGGAGCTTTGACATTTTTTTCATTGTCAATTTTTGCATTAGGACATAGTAGGTACTCAGAGGAGGCTGTGGGCTGCATGTTAGCAAATATCATCTCATCATTACGATTCGGATGCAAAAGTCACCCGTGCTGCTCCAAAGGACCCACACAGAGCTTGAGACCCCTCTCAATGTCCTCCCAACCTTGAACGTAAATTTCCAGCACCAAAGTTCATTTTACCTTTTGACCTGCATGAAGCTATTTTTATTCCAGCCACTAGTCCCGGTTTTGTACAGTTCTGATTAACGAGGTGGCTGAGCTCTTCCAGGTCTCGATGGAGCTGCATAATTAATCGCCTGTGTCTGCTCGAGCCCAGCACGTAACAGAGAAGGGAGCTCTAGTTCCAGACAATACTCCAGCCTGGTGTTCCTTAAAGTGGGCTGGGGGACACTTGCATCAACAGCACGAGGGGTGCTGGTTGAAAACAGAGACCCCCCCCACCTCTTGAATCTGCCTCTAAGGCCAGAGGGTTCAGTCAACTGCATTTTCAGCAGATTTTCCAGGAGATGCTAATGCTCCTTGAAGCACCACTGTTTTAACCCCTTATGCAAGTGTTGTCCCAGGCTTGGGGGATCTGGGTTCCTGCCGCAGTGAATGGACCTTTAGAAACAGAATCCTCCCCACAGATTTTCCTTCCTCCCTATGGTCCTGGAGCAGACACTGGGTGGGGAGCTGGATCTGAGTGATGGCTCCGAATTCACCAGCCCAGTTTGCACTGGGATGCTGGTGATGGATTCAGGAGGAGATGGAGGGGGTGAGGGTGAGCAAGCTGAGGCAGGAATGTCCCCAACTCCGTCCCAGCCTCCCCTGGGGAAGCGAGGCCTCTGCTCCCAAGAACATGGCTTTACCCTGTCCTTGCAACCGTCCAACAAGACCACCTTACAGAACTGGGGGAGCCTCTGATCACATCTCCCAGGTTGTTGGTATCATGCTGTTCTAGTTTGCTAATGCTGCCGGATTGCAAAACACCAGAGATGGATTGGCTTTTATAAAAGGGGGTTTATTTGGTTACACAGTTACAGTCTTAAGGCCATAAAGTGTCCAAGGTAACACATCAGCAATTGGGTACCTTCACTGGAGGATGGCCAGTGGTGTCCGGAAAACCTCTGTTAGCTGGGAAGGCACATGGCTGACGTCTGCTCCAAAGTTCTGATTTCAAAATGGCTTTCTCCCAGGACGTTCCTCTCTAGGCTGCAGCTCCTCAAAAATGTCACTCTCAGTTGCTCTTGTGGCGTTTGTCCTCTCTTAGCTTCTCCGGAGCAAGAGTCTGCTTTCAACAGCCATCTTCAAACTGTCTCTCATCTACAGCTACTCTCTCAGCTTCTGTGCATTCTTCAAAGTGTCCCTCTTGGCTGCAGCAAACTCATTCCTTCTGTCTGAGCTTATATCTGGCTCCAGTGAACTAATCAAGGCCCATGCTGAATGGGTGGGCCACACCTCCATGGAAATTATCCAATCAGTTATCACCCATAGTTGGGTGGGGCGCATCTCCATAGAAACAACCTAATCCAAACATTCCAACTTAATCCCCACTAATATGTCTGCCCCCACAAGACTGCATCAAAGAACATGGCTTTTTCTGGGGGACATAATATATACAGACCAGTACACATGTCAAGGCAACCAGTGACTTCCAGGGGCTAAGAACTCACATCCAGTAAATCCACTGAGTTAGCAAATATTTAGTGAGGATTGAATATGTGGCAGGGGTTGGATGAGATGCTGGGAAACAGGAGTGAATACGACAGGCCAACTGCTGATTTCTGGTGCCTAACGAACAAGGGAACGGCATGATACTGCATGACATGACTTCAGAGCATGGTAAGTGGGAGAATAAAGCTGGAGAGGGGGAGCCATTGCAGGGGAAGTTTGGATAAGATGGTCAGGAGAATCTCTCCAAGAAGGTGACAAACACGCAGAGACTGGGTGAGTTGACGGAAGGGGCCACGTGGCTCTCAGGTCAAAGAGGATCCCAGCCATGGGACCAGCAAGCGTCAGGGCTCCGGAGAGAGAGAGCCCCAGGGGTGTCTGAAAACCTGCAGGGAGGCCCATGTGGCTGGCTGGAGGGGCTGGTAAGAGGACTGTAGGGGCCATCATCCAAGTCAGATGGTCCCAGATGAGACCAGGATTGGGGCTGTGGATTAGATGACAGAGAGGTGACACCAGAGGTGCGTGCAGACAGATTTGACAGGACTGGCTGACAGACTGGACTGGGGGTGGGGTAAGAAAGAACAATCAATTATAGGCCCTTGACGCAGATGGGATATTAGATGATGATACAGATGATTAAAGAATTACTGCTAATTTTTTTCGCATGATAATGGTATTGTGGTTATGTTTTTCTTAATTATCCTTACCTTCTAGAGATACTACTGAAATCTTTATAAATTAAATGATACAATTCTGGGATGTGCTTCAAAATAATGTGGGAGGGGAGTAGATGTGGGGGATGGAGATGAAACAAGATTGGCCATGCACTGGTAATTGAAGCTGGGTGGTGGGTTCATGGGTTTTCATTTATATATGTATAGATTTGAAATTTTCCATAATAAGCATGAGAAGGAGGCACCATTCCTAAGATGGGGAAGCCTGGGGTAAGAGCAGGGTTAGGATAGCAGGTGGAGAGCTTCCTGTAGATCTCAAATCCAGGTGTTGTTCGCAGACCTGAAACCCCAGAGAGAAGTTTTCAACCCGCTCCCCCACCTGTGAGATGCTTCCCCATCACCTACCCTCCTTCCCTTCTCGTTCTTAGAAGTTCCATGGTTTGCAACCTCCTCCCCACAGTCCACCGCAGGATCAGCTACACAATTTGTGGGACCCAGTGCAAAGTGAAAATGTGGGGTCCCCTATTCAAAATTATTATGCATTTCAAGACGGCGCTAGCAGCGCATTTGAATGAGCGGGGCCCGTTCTGAGGGTGGGGCCACTCAGGAAGCCAGTCCTGCCCCTCCTTCCATGGCTTTGGAGACATAACTACCACGTGACCATCCAAGAAGCAGTGGCGCCCCCAGGATGGCTTCCTTACTGAGCAAGCGCCTCTGGTGCATCTGCTAAGGGTGGGTGTTCGCCGGAAGCCACGTGGCTGAGGGTGGTCCAGGGCACAGTCTATCTGCAAAGTGCCCCTCGGGCATCGCGGCCCCTGTGCCTGCTGCCCCCGTGCACGGGTTACCATCTGTTCTGATTTCCGAAGAGGAAACGCACAGGGCAATACTGGAGGCTGAAACCAGGTTCACAAGCCACTTTGAGAGTGGCAGTTCTCGGGACTTCAATGAGAACCAGTAACACAGACGAGTGACTCCTGGGAGCACGATTCATAACACGTGATGCCCTCCTGGGAGCAGCGGTGCACGCTCACATCTGGTAGGCTTGTTTTCCCTCATTCATTCATTCATTCATTTTATTGCAGTAACATACATACCATTTCTAACCATTTTTAAGTTCAGTGATATTAATTAACTGCATTCCCAGCGTTGTGCAACCATCACCAGCCTCCATGACCAAACAGAAACCCTGCACCCATGAAGCAATAACTCCTCCTCCCTGCCTCCTAGTCCCCAGGAAGCTCTAACCTACTTTCTGTCTCTATGAATTCTGCTTCTTTTAGATAGTTTATATAAGTGGAATCATGCAGTATTTGTTCTTTTGGGTCTGGCTTTTCTCATCCAGCATGATGTTTCCAAGGTGCACATGTGTTGTAGCATCGACCAGAAGTCCATCCCTTTTTATGGCTGAGTAATATTCCGCTGTTTGGGTGGAGCACACTGTGCTCATCACTCATCTGTCGATGGACCCTTGGGTTGTGTCACCCACGTGAGCAATGCTGCTAGGGACATATGTGCACAAGAGTCTGTCTGAGCCCTGCTTTCAGCCCTCCTGGGTGTATATCTTGGAGTGGGGTAGCCGGGTCGTGTGGCAGCTCAGGGTTTAATTTACCTGCTTGCTGCAAAGGAGCAGACAAGTCTTCTTTTTGTGGCCCCGAGGGTCAGCCCCCTGGGCTCAGGGGCTCCCTCATCTCTCCGCACTGCTCTCTCTTCCTCTGCAAAATGGGGGGATTCCAGGAACCAGAAGCCTGGAGATGCACCCACCTCCCTTCAGGACTCAACTTGCCATCTCTCAGCAAGGCATGCAGTGAGCTGATGCCCCACCACCACCACAGCCTTCAGGGCCCAGCCAGCGGTTGAGCCAAGCTCACGCTCCATCCAGGGCAGCCCCAGCAGTGACTGACCGTTTGCCTCCAACACGGGGCTTCTGCCTGTTCAAATCTACTGTTGTGTCCCTCCATTGTGTTTTTCATCTCCTCCATTGTGGCCTTCATTCCCATGAGTTCTGCCATTTGTTTTTTTAAGTTTATGAATTCTTCTTTATGGTCAGCCAGTGTCTTCTTTATATCCTTCAGCTCTTTTGCTATATCTTCCTTCATTTCATCAAATTTATTTAGCATTAGTTGCCTCCACTCCTGTGTCTCAGCTGAGCTATTAGTTTGTTCCTTTGGCTGGTCCATGTTTTCGTGTTTCCTGGTATGGCTTGTTATCTTAAGTTGTCTAGGCATCTGATTTTCTCGATTAGTTTATTTTGGAGCTTGTTGTCTATCTTTTACTTAGTGGTTTTCTTGTTGGTTGGCTTTGTTCTCTGGCTTCTGTTATTCAGTTCAACTTATTCTAGACCTCTAACTTAGGTTCTATTTAGTTGATCGGAATTTTTCCCCTCTTGTTTTTTCTGTTTCTTGCTCTGCCTCTATGTAACCTTTTTGTGAGTGGGTCTCCTTGGATATGGTCGACCCTAGTCAGATTTTCCCAGTCTAGTGAGGCCCAGGTCTCATTGGGAGGGTATGGAGTTTTCCTGAGAATGAGACCCTCCTATGAGGCCTTTAGAATTGGTGCTTTTCCTCTCCTTCCCAGCAGGTGGCGCTGGCCAGCCCGCAGCTCCCCCACCAGTGTAAGGAGGTGTGGAGCCTTTAGTTCTCCTGGTGACTCTGATCCTGTCGGGGGCGTGGCTGACTGAAGCTGGAATCTGAATTCCAGCCCCTGGGGTCTGAGTTCCCAGAAGGAGGACTGCCAGTTGAGCTGGGCCTCCCTCCACTCTCCCAATCCTCAGACCTCCAGTTGTCTCTCAGGGGCGCTATTCCCTTCTCCCCTCTCCTCTTTGGGGCCTCTCCAGGTAGATTCCTTGGTCAGCCTGAGTTGCCAATTAAAGACGGGGGTGGAGGCCTTCAGTAGTGAATATGGAACTCAAAGACGCTGTGGGTACTCTGTCTCCCCCAAGCCCAGCCTAGTCCGTCAACCTGGGCTTTCCGATAGAAAATAACCACATATATTACTTTTAGATTAAAAAAAAAAGGAAAGAAAAACAAGAAAAAGAAAAAAGAAAAAAAAAAAAGAGTCTCTTTTAAAAGTCTTTCCCCAGCCAGAAGTTTTGTCAGTGTCAGATTAGAGCATTTAAAGATATGCTTTGGGCTATTGTCTGATAATTACTCTCCAACCACTTCAGTTCCACCCCTGCCGGGGGCTATTGAAATGCAAAAAGATAAGGGATCAGTGAGAAGCCAGAAGGGACAAAATGTAGGGAAAAAAATGGCTTTTTTGGAGTCTAGGAATGGGTGCCCACTTTTACGTGCCCCCACTTCTCGGAGCCCAGCCCTTCTTTAGCACCCCAGCTCCCAAAGTTAGTTAATTAATTTGTTAATTAATTCTGCAGTTGAGGCTGGGTTGAGCCTCCCTTCTTGCCCTCAGCAGATTGCTGTTTTTTGGGGTTTTTTTCCCCCCTTTCAGGGAGCCGGCAGCAAGACAGTCTGTGAGGTCTGGGTGGGGAGGGGCGCCAGACCCCTGGTCCGGGGAACTTACAGTGTTCGCTGCGATCTCAGCTTTTCCTCCAATTCCAAACTTGCGTCTGATGTGTGACTGGTTACTGGAGACCCCGAAAACACTGTTTCATATAGTTCTTGGGTAATTGCCAGCTGCTCTAGGGGAGAGACGAACTTCTGCTCCTCACCACTCCGCCATCTTGCCCCGCCCAAACCACCTCCTCTTGAATTCCTATTATGTGAAAATTAAATCACTCTTAGTGAAGTCACTTTTAGTTGGGTGTTCTCTCACTTGCAGCCCCACTCACCCTAAATGCTACAGTGAAAACTCAATAAATATATGTGAAATCAATGACTGGTCATATGTGCTGGCATGTAGTAGTCACTTTAACCAGTGGGCAGTGGTATCCTGGCCAGGCAAGGAAGAACTTGTAGTTTCACCCAGTTGGTTTGCCATGGAATGCTGGAGATGGCCTCCAAACCCATCCAGCTGGACATCAAGGAGAGGGCAGTTGGCATGGACGGGCCAGGAATGGGGGGGGGGGCGGTGGTCAGGGATGGAGCATCTTCCACTCACATCTGACAAGCATGGGGACCGGCCTGTGTCTAAAAGCAGCACTTTAGAGAACAGTCTGTTATTAGGGGATTGCAACCCTCCTTTTTCCTTGCTAACAGTTCTGGTTGCACCGCCCAATTGCCCATTTAGGTGGCAATTTGTCACCAGAGGTGTCCCTGGAGAGAAGCTGCTCATGACTCAGCTGTCTGGCATAAAGACCTCGAGGACTGAGATGGAGAAGTGTCAGGCAGTGATACGATGGCCGGTTTGTTTGTTTGTTTTCCAGCAGAGCTATCATGGGTGGAAAGCTTTGCTCTGCCCCAAGACGTGATAACTTCATCAAGTCAGACCTGCTCGGGAAGGAAATGTTTCTTGCTTGGAGCAACCCAACTGAAAAATAAAAAAGCTGGCAAGACGCGGGGAAGAAGCCATATTAGTTTGGCTGGCAGTTTCCTTTATAATGGGCCTTGTGGAAGGACGGAGGGGACCGTGTAATGGCCCCGTCTTCCATTGGCCAGGTAATGGTAGAGCTCATTATAACAACCACCTCCGTTTGTCCATTGTAATATTTACTAGGTGCAGACACTGAGCTAAGCCCTTTACACAAACCCTCTTATTTAATTCTTGCAAAACTGGCAAGAGGACACCCTTATTAGGGCCATTTAAAGAAGAGGGAACTGAGACTCAGAGGAGCTAGACAATCGCCTGGAGTCATGCCCGCTTGGTTGTGTCTATTTACATAGTATATATGTGATGGTCTTTATCACACGCTCCCTTCCAAACATCCCACACACTAGAATGCAACCTCATAAAGGCAGAGAGTTTTATCCAGTTTTGTTCACCGATGTGTCTCTAGTACGTAGCACAGCACCAGTACATGGAAGTAGCTCAGTAAGCATTTGTTGAATAATGCACGAAGGCAGATAGTAAATGGCAGGCCGGAGATTCAGAGCATGAGCTTATAGTCATCCCGAATCCTCCGTCCTCCCACTTCTTCCTCACCATAGCAGGATTCCCATTTGACCCATACAAAGTCCAGCCACATCTCTCCACCTCCCCCTCCACACTCAGTCCTGCCACATCACCTCTCCCCCGCACAGACCCCAGCAGCCTCCTCACCCACCTTCCCCTCCACGTGTGTCCCTGAGTTGCTTTACACGCGGCAGGCAGAATTTCAGATCCTGTCATGCTGCTGTTCAGACCCTCCCAGGGCTTGCCACCACACTTAAAGTCCAAACTCCACTCCAGGACTGTCAGGCCCTACCTGACATGGTCCCCACCCTCCTCACCCACATCCTGTCCCAACACTGCCCCACGGCTCGCCGTGCGCCACAGCCACTGGCCCTCACTGCTCCTCAACTCCCCAGGAGCACTCCAACCTCAGGGCCTTGGCACCTGCTGCCTACACGTTCTTTTCCCCGATATCCTCACGGCTAATTTGCTCCATTTATTCAGGCCCCTACTCAAGAGTCACCTTGTCAGAGGCCCTCCCTGACCTCCATACCTAAATGTGACCCCCCACCCTGACTCGCCACCCCTTCTTCCTGTTTTATATTCCATCCTAGCCCTCATCTCTCCCTAACCCTATAGTATACTTTAATATGTTTGTTTCTTATTTCTCCCCTCCCATTCTCTACCAGAGACACTAAAAAGGAATAAGCTTGCAACGTTTCTCGTAATAAAGTACAAGATGCTAAGATGCCAGAACATCCCCAGCTGGGCCTCACCCCTGGTTATAGCTTACCTAAATTACGTCGGGGGGCAGAGCGGCTGAGGCTCGCTGCCCCCACCACTCCTGGAGACCGTGGGACCCACCGCTTTGCTCATAGATTAAGTCAGCGTTGTTGCGTAGAAAGTGGCCAGAAGCCCTCCTGGCTGCTTCTACGGTGTCGTTCCTACAGTCCCTGGTGCCACAGCTCAGCTCCAACCCTGCTGGGACATGAGTTCAAGGCTGCCAGCCTTGGGGGCTTTTTCAACAATTTTGTAAATTTGGATTTTTATATTGGAAGCTCCTAATTTTTAATGCTGTGCTTGCACACTGCAGGACAATAATCGGCTGGAGCAGAGAGTTGCTGCTCCTTATAAAAAAGCCATGAGCTCTTCAGTCCACACCAGCCCCACCCAGAACGTCTCATTCCTTTTCCTTACCTGCCTGACCTTGGGTTAGGATTTGCAGCCCCCGACTTAAGGGGTTTAGTCAATGCTAAGCTAAACATCAGCTAGCAGTGTAGAGTGGCTGCCATTAAAAAAATAAAAATGAAAAATTTTTAGAGGCTAATGTTATCTTTGGTTGCATAAATAGAGGTACAGTGCTCAGGAAAAGGGAGGAGATAGTCCAAGTCTGGTTTTCAATGGTCAGATCACATACCAAGAGTCAAGGCCACGTATCAAAAGAGATAAAGACTATTGGACTTGTTTATAGGAACGGAGTGAAAAAAAGCAAAGAAATCTTCTTTTTCTCTTAGTTCAACAGAAAAAAGACTGTCAGGGATTAGCCCTGGCTTCAAATTTCTGAGGGGCACTCAAGGGGAACAAGGCCAAGGCTTGCTTTATGGGGCCACTGGGAGCAGAATTAGATGCGGGTGGGAGTAAATTTCATCTCAGCATTTAAAAAGTGAGTTTTCTCGCTATCAGAGTTGAACTGGGATGGAATGAGAGTAGTGAGTCCCCTGTCACTGGCAGCATTCAAACCTAGGCTGGACACAGTTTGGTGTGGCATAGTGTTAGACACATTTTGCGCATCAGAAATGAGGTTCAGAGAGGGGCAAGAAGAAAAGAAAGAACTGAGGGAGAAGATGGACTTCCTGACATCCCACTATGTGCGGGCATTCTGTCTATAGCTGGCTCATCTTTCATTTCCCTTCCAACATCGAGAGTTGGGATAAGATCATTTCCCATCAGAGTCCCATTAACTTGCAAGCTCAGGTGAAAGCGAGTCCCACATATCCCACAAATCACAAATGCAAATTATACACAAGTTCCCAAATTGTTGCAGTTAGAAGGTTCTCTTCTGAAAGGGCAGTGGGAGCCAGAGCAGGAGACAGAGCCCAGAGTCGGCTCTGCCTGCTCCCCATTCCCACGGCAGCGGGGAAATCACCGTTCACCTGAAGACGGAGCTGGCAGAGTCGCTGCCAGAATGTGCTATGATGGCCCCACGTGCTGCTCTGCTCGCTCCAACCCTGAGCTACATTAATAGGGAAAAAATTGTCTTGTTTTGTAAGACAAGCCTGACAGCTGTTCATTGTCTGTCAGTGAGGAGACGTAATGAGAATTACTCGGCAATTGAGTGTTAACTAAGGGAACCTGCCGCCTAACAAGAGGTCCCCAAGAGTCCTGGGGAGAAAATTGCATGTTGCCGAGCCTACTGTGCATCTGACTCCATCCTCCGTGGAGACTTGGACCCAGAGCATGAATTATAAAAAGGGGAAGGAGCCCTGCAGTCGGGCTTGCAACTGGTCTCCATGCAACTTCCTTTGCCCCCTACCAGCCACTCTCCAAAGAGCTGCCAGTGGGATTGCTGAAAAATGAAAATCAGACATCGCTCCCTGCTCCATTCCTTCTCCTGGTTTCCTGTGGTGCTGAGGATGAAATCCAAACTCGGGAACCCGTTGTTGAGGCTCTTCACGATTGATCTGACTCCTGCCAACCAGCTGACTTCACTCTACCCTGCTCTCCACCAGGCACTTGTCTTGGTCTGGGTTCCCCCAAAGCAGACCTGTTATGGGGTACATTATGTCCCCAAAAAGATGGGCTGGAGTCCTAACACCCCAGGAACTGTGAATGCAAGTGGAAGTGGTTAAATTAAAATGTATCATATGGAGCAGGATGGGCCCATAATCCCATATAACTGGCGTCCTTGCTGGGAGAGGAGATTCAGACACAGACAGACACGGAGAGAGGAGACGGCTGTGAAGTGCCAGAGGCAGAGATGGAGCTAGGCTGCAGGCCAAGGGAAGGATTGCTGGATTGCCAGCCACTGCCAGGAACCAGAAGCGCAGCATGGGATGGATATGGGACAGAATTCAGAGGAAGCCTGGCCCCAGAATACCTCGATTTCACACTTTGGGCCACCAGGATGGTAAGGCCATGAATTTCTGTTCTTTTAGGCCACCCAGTGTGGGGGTTACTTTGTTACAGCAGCCCCGGAAAACTAAGAGGAGCATTCAACAGGAGTTGTTTGTTTGGGAGCTGATCCCTGGAAGCACAGCCAGGGAGGCAGTGGGGCGGTGAGAAGTGACAGAGGGTGAGAATCTGGGGAGGCGTCACTTACAGACACCTGGAGCTCATCCCGGTGGTCCAGGAGGATCGTGCCCCAGAGCTGTCCCACCAAGGAACAAGCAGGCCGGGCTATTTATCCACCAGCACCTTAGCTCCTCCTCCAGGCAATGTGGTGGCAAGCACAAGCCCAGGGGCCACGCGACTGGCCACCTCTTTCCCTCACTTTGGTCAGACTGGCCACCTTCAACCCAGGAGATGCAGCTCTGGCCTTCACACATGCTGTTCCCTCTGCCTGCAACACTGTTCCCACTGCCTGCAACACTGTTGCCTCTGTCTGTGACACTCCTCCCAAGGTCTACGTGGCTGATTCCTACTACTATTTCTCAGGTCTGCATTAGGCTCATTTGGGTACAAACGACAGAAACCCAAGTCAAAGTAACTTAGTGCCCCAAAGGGGGAACTGAATCAGTTCAGGTAACTAAGAATTCAGACTTCAGGCAAGGCTGGATTTTGAGTTTCAAAGCATGGCATCGGTTCTAAGATTCTTCTGTCTCTCAGATGGTCTCACTCCATGGGTGTCCACGATGGTTGTCAGAGGCCCTGGACTCACATGGCTGTGGGTGGAACCGGACTGGAAAGGCTGCCCCTCCCTGGAAGCTCTGGAAGAAAGAGTCTGAGTCACGCATGCACATCTGCGGCTAAGGGACCAGCCTCATCCAATCCACGTGGAATGGGTTTCCTCAAAAGAAAGAAGGAAGGGGTATGGGGGAAGCAAACACAGCAGGCGACACTAAGAAGTCTTCAATTCTACGGCATTTCTTCAGCGAGAGCTTTCCTGACTTCTCTTCCCACCACAAATTAGCCCTTTTTAGTCTCCTTCATGCATCCAGTTCTTTTCTTGCACGGCACTTGTAATTTGCTTATTACACGTATATGTAGCTGTCTTACCCACTAAAACCAGAAGTGTCTTAAGGGCAAAGATGATGCCTATCTTGTTCAAGCCTGGACCCCTACACCTCTCAGTGCCTCATCTTGCCCATAGTAGGTGCTCAGTAAATACCGCAGCATGGCTTTTGCAAAGGAACTTACTGCTCATTCATTCCCATGAGTCATGGAGCTGGGAGGATAACTCAGGTGTCCTGAGTCTCAGCCCAGCATCTGGCGATTTGCAGAAACAGCCCTCCCAGCCATGGCTATGGTCACCCTCCCTGGAGAGACACTGGAATCCAGCCCACAACCCACGACTCAAAAGCCCACCTCAAAGCCCACCTTCAGACTGCGGAAGGCCCACTGGTCCCCGCAGAGCTGACCTGGCCTCCCATATTTTGCTTTGCCCTCCAATTTTTTTCCTGTCTCTTCTCATTGCTCAGCCTACATCAGTCTGGCTTAGAACAAAGATCAGCACTTCCAGCAGCCAAAATACCTAGGTTCGCATTGCAATTCTGCTCCTTAACACATCTCTGCCAGGAGGCAAGATTCTTAAACACTGAGGACGCTTTTTTAAAAAATATTTTCTCTATCTCCACCTTTCATTACTGTGCTGTATTTTATGAATCTTATAAAGCCTTCTACAAACCCTTCCAGGACATAGTGGAGTATAAATAAAATGTATCTGCAATTCAGAGATAATATTTACCATGCAGAGCTGCTGAGAGGATTAGGGATGATGTAGCCAATGCACCTGGCACTGAGTCACTGACATTGTCACAGTTTTCATTATTTTAGGGGAGGCTGAGTCCCAACAAATACCTACTCAGACACCAAGCAGGAAACCAATTTCCCTAAAAGTAAATGTCACATATGAAAGGCTTATCCAGAAATAAATAATCTCTAATCAGGACAAAATTCAAGGGCATGGTCAGGCCACAGGGGGCCTCTGAGGTAGCCCAGTTTGACCCCTCAGGATGGCTGAAAAGGTAGAGATGAAGGTAAAATTTACCTGGCACACTAATTGTCTGTGACCTGGCCAGGGAGACTGCTGGAGGTGAACGAGGTGAAGCAGGAGGGGCAGATATTGGCAGGTGACAACACAGAAAACTCAGGAATGAAACAGCTTTGCTGAGAGCCACTGTCACCACAAAATATGATGCGGAGTGTGCCCACGGACAAAAGATAAGTAAAATGGATTTTGCATCAGAGAATTTGAGATAACAGAGCATATCAAAGTTGCAGATGGATCCAGCCCTTCAGTAAATAGACTGGGTGGATGCAAAACTTATAATTAATAGGAAAATAAAGAGCCTGACACCTATTTTCAAAAAAGGAGAAAATGAGAAAAAATGGAACGGAAGCATAAGGTATAATTTTTTAAATATAAATTGCAAGAGAAATCAACCAAGGAAACAGAAGATGAGTTCAGATAGTTCTCCATAATCACAAATAAATGATGGAGAATACAATATCTCTTAAAATTTATACTAAAACAATAAAATGTCAAAGAAAAGTCTATGTAGCAGTAAAAGAGGAAAAAATAAGGAATCAGAAAGAATTCAGGAAAATGGGAAATGAAATATCATAATGGTAAAAGCCATATTAGAAAAGCAACAACAAAAAATTAAAACAATGTGACTAAAAACAAAGACAGGGATGTAAAGGAGAGCTTTGCTGGGACAAAGGAAATCTGCCAAAATTTTAATGACTGCATGTGAGCTGGCACAATGGATTGGCTTCTGTTGGAATCCAAAAACTAGAAGTAGTCCTTTCATCAATTGCCCCTCCCGATGGATGTTTTCCAAGTAAGAAGTGGTACAGGAAGTTGGGGACTTTGCTGGAAAGCAGGGATAGATCTTGCAGTCTTGCTGTTGTTAAAACACAAAGATTTGCTGGAGGGACAGACCTGGTCCCACCTTCAAGACGTTTAAAAGAGGGGTGAACCAAAACTATCTAAAGCCACAGACCAGCCACAACCAGCTCAACTTCTGATTAGACTAAAGAGACTGACCTCTTACCCCAGCTTCCTTAAAGTGAAAATATGATCAATTTCCATCTCTAGTTCTTAAATCCAAGTTCCAGCACACAATAAAAAGGAACAGGATAAGGGGAAAAGGCAGGAAAATGTGAAACAAAATCAAGAGAAAAACAGGTGAATAGATACAGATCCAGAAATGGCACCAATGATGAAATTAGTAGACAAGAACTTTGAGATGTCTGTTATAAAGTGTGGTAAAGCATTTGGAGGAAAATATTAACAATATCAGTGAAAATGTAGAGAAAATTCAATAGAAGAATGGAAACTCTTAAAAAAGAATCAATGGCCCTGCCCCGATCAGACAGTGGAGTGAGATGCTTCAGGGCTTCATCTCCCCACAGAAGCTTTGAATAACCAGCAAGAACTGGCAGAAACATCTTTCTCAAAGCTCCAGAAAATAGTTGAAGGTCTGCAGTAACTGGGCAAGTGCTGAATCAAGGAAAAGACACTTAAAAGCATTAGGATCTTGTGGCATCCTGGCTCACCTTTCCTCCACCCCTCCCTGGCTCAACGTGGAGCTGGCCCGTACTCCCAATGCAGATCCCTGGTCCTGGTTCTGGAGGGAGCAGAGTCACCCTCGTGCACATACTGGGAGCATGTGTGTCTGGTCCAATCTGCCTGGTGGTGGCCTGAGGGACTCACCTGCCCAGATCTTGCCCTGCGTGTAGAAGGCGGCTTACAGAGCTTCCTACAGAACACAGTGGAAGAGCAGTCAAATGGCTGCCTGGGGCATGGGATTGCTGGCTGTGGAACATACCGTGCAGTGCCCGGGACCGCGAAGAAACTGCTTCCTAGGGAAGAGGGACATTCAGAACCGTGGAACCAGGGGAAGTCTTAGGGCCTCCCATGCACGCTCAAGACCCGAAATGTTGAGGGAGGCCCCTACCCTTTGGCCTGAAGCAATTCTCTAAACTCATCATATGGACAAGTCTGGAGGAGGGCACCTACTGGTCAATCTGCAAAGACTGGGAAAGTTGGGGGGGGGCGGTTCCTTTTTTTTTTTTTTTTAAACTCCCAGCAATCAAGGAAAGCTCTGTTATAACACTAACTAGCCAGATACAAGCTTAAGAAACAGATGCCTCAGAGTCTAAATTCCAGCAACAACACCTTAAAATATCAAAATGTCCAAGTTTGAACAAAGGGTTACAAAACATACAAAGAAACAGGAAGTGATGGCAAAGACAAAAGAGAATATTAAAGCATTAGAAATGATCAGTGAAGAGGACCAGACATGGGACATAGCAAACAAAGACTTTTAAATATGCTCAAAGGCTTAAAGGAAACATAGACAAAGAGCTAAAGGAAATCAGGAAAAAAAGATGAACACAAAGAGAATATCAATAGAGAGGTATAAATTATGAAAAGAAACCAAACAGACTTTTCCTCAGGTAAAATTTAATTATGTTGTCAAGAAAAATATGAAGAGCATGCTTGCACTTAGTAAAATTATTTTCCACCTCTCTTTGTATCAACTTCTCTGTTCTTGTATTAGTACAGATATATAGATGCCCAGAATAGTCACCGAATATTAATTATATCTCTTTGGATAGTGTGAAATGAGGGTAATTCTTTTCCTTTCTTCTGTGTACTTTCCCAGTGGCTTGAATTCTTTATAACATCCATGTGTCACTTTTACAAAAACAATGATGTTATTTGTCTTTTTTTTTTTTTAGGTGCCTGCTCTGATGCCAAACTGAGAAAAGACCCAAACCCAGCAGTACCTCTGAGCACCATGAGAGCCTCTCAGTGCCTCTGTTTTCTGTTTGTAAAATGCAGGTAACAAAAACACCTAATCTTTTAGGTTGGGGGCATTTAAATGGAGGGTTTGTGTCACATGCTAAGCACAGTACCTATTATGGGTTAAATTGTGCCCCCAAAAAAGATATGTTGAAATCCTAACCCCACGTCCCGTAAATGTTCTTATTTGGAAATAGGATCTTTGAAGAGGAAAAACGTGGCTGAACCGGATTAGGGTGAATACTAATTCAATATCCATGGTGTCCTTATAAGAAGGATATTTGGGACTTTGGCGCCCAGGCCTCCACCGACGGCGCAGGTAAAGGCCCCTAGGCTGCAGAAGTGGCGGTGGGGAGTAGCCAAGCCCTGGAGACCCAGTTACTCCTCCAGGAAAGTAGGTAGAAAGCCAGGAACTGCGTGGACTGGACACCACAGAGCAATCTGACTTTGGGCATACTTCATACAACACTCATGAAAACGTGGAACTGATGAGATCAGCGAAATCTAAGCCCAATACAGAAAGCTTCAAAGACTTGCTATTTGGGCAGGTCAAGTCAAGAGCAGAACTAGGAGAGCTCTGAGACAAAATGCAATAATCCAGTGGCTGAGAAAATTCACTAAACACCACAACTTCCCAAGAAAAGGGGGGTGTCCGCTCACAGCCATCATCCTGGTGGACAGGAAACACTCCTGCCCATCGCCAGCCCCATAGCCGAGAACTGCCCCAGACAACCCAGTGTGACGGAAGTGCTTCAAATAACAGGCACACACCACAAAACTGGGCGTGGACATTAGCCTTCCCTGCAACCTCAGCTGATTGTCCCAGAGTTGGGAAGGTAGAGCAGTGTGAATTAACAAAGCCCCATTCAGCCATCATTTCAGCAGACTGGGAGCCTCCCTACACAGCCCAGCAGCCCAGAACTGCCCTGGGGGGACAGCACTCACCTGTGACATAGCACAGTCATCCCTCAACAGAGGACCCAGGGTGCACGGCCTGGAAGAGGGGCCCACTTGCAAGTCTCAGGAGCCATACGCCAATACCAAGGACTTGTGGGTCAGTGGCAGGGACAAACTGTGGCAGGACTGAACTGAAGGATTAGACTACTGCAGCAGCTTTAAAACTCTAGGATCACCAGGGAGATTTGATTGTTAGAGCCACCCCCCCCCTCCCTGACTGCCCAGAAACACGCCCCATATACAGGGCAGGCAACACCAACTACACACGCAAGCTTGGTACACCAATTGGACCCCACAAGACTCACTCCCCCACTCACCAAAAAGGCTAAGCAGGGGAGAACTGGCTTGTGGAGAACAGGTGGCTCGTGGACGCCACCTGCTGGTTAGTTAGAGAAAGTGTACTCCACGAAGCTGTAGATCTGATAAATTAGAGATAAGGACTTCAATTGGTCTACAAATCCTTAAAGAACCCTATCAAGTTCAGCAAATGCCACGAGGCCAAAAACAACAGAAAATTATAAAGCATATGAAAAAACCAGACTATATGGATAACCCAAGCCCAAGCACCCAAATCAAAAGCTCAGAAGAGACACAGCACCTAGAGCAGCTACTCAAAGAACTAAAGATGAACAATGAGACCATAGTATGGGAGACAAAGGAAATCAAGAAGACCCTAGAAGAGCATAAAGAAGACATTGCAAGACTAAATAAAAAAATGGATGATCTTATGGAAATTAAAGAAACTGTTGACCAAATTAAAAAGATTCTGGACACTCATAGTACAAGACTAGAGGAAGTTGAACAACGAATCAGTGACCTGGAAGATGACAGAATGGAAAATGAAAGCATAAAAGAAAGAATGGGGAAAAAAATTGAAAAAATCAAAATAGACCTCAGGGATATGATAGATAATATGAAACGTCCAAATATAAGACTCATTGGTGTCCCAGAAGGGGAAGAAAAGGGTAAAGGTCTAGGAAGAGTATTCAAAGAAATTGTTGGGGAAAACTTCCCAAATCTTCTAAACAACATAAATACACAAATCATAAATGCTCAGCGAACTCCAAATAGAATAAATCCAAATAAACCCACTCCAAGACATATACTGATCACACTATCAAACACAGAAGAGAAGGAGCAAGTTCTGAAAGCAGCAAGAGAAAAGCAATTCACCACATACAAAGGAAACAGCATAAGACTAAGTAGTGACTACTCAGCAGCCACCATGGAGGCAAGAAGGCAGTGGCACGATATATTTAAAATTCTGAGTGAGAAAAATTTCCAGCCAAGAATACTTTATCCAGCAAAGCTCTCCTTCAAATTTGAGGGAGAGCTTAAATTTTTCACAGACAAACAAATGCTGAGAGAATTTGCTAACAAGAGACCTGCCCTACTGGAGATACTCAAGGGAGCCCTACAGACAGAGAAACAAAGAAAGGACAGAGAGACTTGGAGAAAGGTTCAGTACTAAAGAGATTCAGTATGGGTACAATAAAGGATATTAATAGACAGAGGGGAAAAATATGACAAACATAAACCAAAGGATAAGATGGCTGATTCAAGAAATGCCTTCACGGTTATAACGTTGAATGTAAATGGATTAAACTCCCCAATTAAAAGATATAGATTTGCAGAATGGATCAAAAAAAATGAACCATCAATATGTTGCATACAAGAGACTCATCTTAGACACAGGAACACAAAGAAACTGAAAGTGAGAAGGATATTTGGACACAGAAGCCCAGAGATGAGAGGTGGGGGGTGGGGTGGGGGGTTGTATGGAGACAGAGCAGAGATGGGAGTCATCACCTACAAGCCCAGGAAAGCCAAACCCTGCTGGCAAACACCAGAAGAGCCAGGAAGGATGTTTCCCTTGATTTCAGACCTTATCCTCCAGGACCCTGAGACAATAAATTTCTGTTCTTTCAAGCCACCTTGACCATGGTACTTTGTTACCTAGGAAATTAAGACAGTTTATCCTAGTAGCAAACAGCCCACTGGCCTGTGGGATCTGAGTTGAAAATCAAACCAAAAATCTCATGACTTTGCCCATGCTCACAATACGCATGACATCATCAAATCATATTTGAACCTCAGAGGGGGATCTAAATGCAGCATAGAAAAGAAAATATTCTTAAGACCAACAACATCCTCAAAACCGCATCCCATCCACGTGGGGGCACCAGAGATGAAAGTCCCAGTTCCCTTCATTTCTTTTTTCATTTGCCATTAGAATTTCCGAAGTTGCCATGTGCACACGTCAAGCTGGGGTGTTACTGAAGAGAAGTCTGACAAGTCCCTGACGTGGGTGGCTGGCCTCGTCGTATGGAAGTATTTTTAGCAGATGACCTCCACACTACAGCCAAATGTTTCCTTGATGTTCACAATGGGCTGTTTCCTTGAAGCCTGCCCCAGTACCCTCACAGGGTCTCCAGAACAACGCAGAGAAGTGACAGTCAAAAGGCACTCCTTTAGACAATTTTAGTAATTTTGGCTTTGGAGTCACTTATTTTTATTCAACTTCAAACAGGCATCTTGTTGCCTTAGCAAGTAGATATATTTCAGGAAAGTGATCTGTCAAGTAAACTCAACTTCTTCATTGACTTTCTTATAAAATTGTAGATAGGTGACCCCTAGGGGAAAAAAGCAACTCAACATTGAAAACGAGATGCCATGAGTGACCAGGTCCAAGGCTTTTTGTTGTTGCTCATAGAATGAGTGATTTTTAAAGAGTTTTCAGAGTTTTGTAGCACTTGAATTCTAAAATACTTTTTCTTTCTTCCTAGGTAAGAATTATCTTCTGCAGGCAAGAGAATTATCTCTCAAACCACATAATCTCCTCACACTCCATGCTCCAATTCCGAAGCTCAGCTCTATTTCTGCATTTATATGAAAGTTGTCAGTACTATTAGAGGTGGGTCGCAATATCGAACTTTGCCTATAGGACCACCTTGTGAAGGTGTATCCCAGACCCAGCAGTCCTGCAGTGTGTATAAAAAGAGTTCTAGAGCCTACTTTATCCACTCCATATGCTCAAACGTTTAAAAACTGGTTTGCTTAAAATTAGGAATATACATGCCTGAAAACAACAGTAAGAAATTCAAAAGCTTAAACAAGTCAAACATAGCCATACTGGATGTTAAAAGATCTGCCACAGTCCAGGCTTGGAAATGCTGAGAGAATCCTTGTAAAAGGCTCTCCTGGAAGGAAATGGAACTTGATAGCTTCTGCAAACAAGCCAATGCGGCGTCCCCTGGGCCCCTCCGAGGCCTGTGGAGTGGCAAACAAGTTCAGAAAGGAGCAGATGAAATTGTGAAAGGAAGCCCCATATCATCAGGAGAAGCTGAAGATGTTGTGGCTTGAGGACACCAGCTTCCAAGGGAGCTGAATCACAAGACAAGGCAAAGCTATGGGGTGAGACATAAATGGAGAATTCTTGACTCCAAATACATCCCCCACCTGGGAATTTAGAAATCCATCATTAATGAGGCAAAAAAGAGACAAGGGCATCTAATAACACAATCTTAGAGAGCAAAAGAAGGGGTGGTGGTAGAGGGAAAACTAATCTTTACAGAACACGGACATGCATTGTGATTTGATCCTGGTTCCTTGAAACACTCTCCATTCCTCCAGCTTGGAGAGTCTCTTATGAAAACATGGTCCCTCCAAAGCACATGCCAAAGTCTATCTAACAGTTGCCTCTGACCTGCGCTCCTTCCACGTGTCAATTCAATTCCTAACCACTCTTCAGCCCTCATCAAACTTCTTCCAATTCCTTGAATTCAATATGTTATTTGCAGGAGCCATGCTCTTTGCCTGGAATGTTCTACCCCCAGGCTCTAGTTCAGCATCTCATTTCCATGCATCCTGCCTGATCGTGCCTCCCATCTCATCGGGGTAAGTGCCCCTCCTGTCCCACACCCTTGTTCTCCTCCAGTATTGCTCTCATAGTACTGAGCTGTGGTCACCTCATGGCTTCACAGGCTCTGCACAAGCTGTTGAGCTCTGTGTCTTGTCCCCTGCTGTATCCCCACCACTTGACCCACTGAAAGAGTTTAATCAGTTCTTATTGAATAAATGATCAACACACATCCAAGAAACAGACATTCCCTAGCATTACTCTGAGAGTTTCTCTTCCTTCAGCTCCACACCCACCCAGCTACACACATTCTCCTTTCATTGTTCCCAAGTCCAACTCCATGACAGAAACTTCTAGATGGAACTATCCCTGCCTGGGAGAATCTAGGCCAAGTATATGTTCTGGGAGAACTGTAGCTTTTTTTTCTTTTTTTAAGCTGAGATGTAAACATTATGGTAAAACTGTCTTACAAAATTCAAGAGGGCCTGAGCTCAAGGAGCAGGGTAGGACTTTCTGCATTTTAAGAGCCCCGGAGGAGTCAGCAGGGGAGGCTAAAAACAGCTATGAAACCAAACCATATGGCTGTGTTAAGAAGAGGGACTTCCCTGCAATTCTCAGGAGCCAAAGCTGAGAGGTTCTCTGAGGTTTGAAAGCCTGGAGAGCTGCAGCACTAGGACAGAGGAGAATCTGGCTAGAGGAGAGGCACAGTGGGGTAAAAGCACGGGGAAGTCTGTCTGAGCTGTCGGACAGACAGACCTGGGCTCAAATGGACTTTACTAGTCAGTGAGCTACTCCACGTTCTCATCCTCCGTTTCTTTCACTGGTAACGTAAACGGGGAGGAGAGTGGTATTTCAGTGGCTGCAGAATTGGGAAAGTGATAAGAAATGAAAAGCATCATGCTCCCTGCAGAGGGTCCCTCACTTGCCCGCGCTCCATCCTCTCCTCTGTCCTCTGTCTCCTGACAACGTCCCCAGGTCCAGTTCCCCTAGCTCTCCCTCCCTGAAGTGTCCGGAAACTCATTCATCTTGGATTCTTTTCCTTTAAAGAGAGGGGAGAGGAGAAAAGAAGGAAGAAAAGAGAGGTGGGGAGTAGAACAGAGGAAAGAGTAGAAAGACAAAAGAAAAGGGAAAAGGACAGCAGAGAAAAGAAAGTGGAAAGATTTATTTTTTGGGCTCTTTCCTGGTTTTAAACTATTGCTTGCTTTTTGTAGAAAAAAAAAAAATTGACAGCATTTCGCCCCAGCACTCATGCAAACATCGGTTCTCTGGTCTTATGGAGAAAAAACACAAGCGCTGGTTCCTTCGTCTTGCTGCTTTCTCAGGAAATGGAGCCCTGAGCGGCCAAACCCATCCCTGCTATAAACATGCAGCCTCCCTCCCTGGAACTTCTCCTCGGGCCCTGCCGAAGTTTGGGGCTGGCTCCCATCTTTCCCACGATGCTCTTGTTTGGAAATTAAAATGATTGGCAAGGCAGTGTCCTGCCCCAGAAAGAAACCCCTTCCATTCTGAATAGTATTCACCAAAAGCCAAATGGGCTAAGATCGGAATGGGGTGTCAGAGAGAATTAGCCTAAATCAACCAATCCAAGGCCCGGGCAGGGTCAGCTAAGGGGGCCATGCAGGTCTGGCCAGGTTTATGGGCACCACTGAATGCACAGAGGGCTCAGGACTTTGGTTCCTGAGCAAATTCTGCCCCTTCTTACACATACAAGAGGAACAAATGACTGACAAGAGTGGATCCATCACCTTCTGTCTAAAGTGTCTCCTACAACTTTTCACATCGTTGTATGATGCCTGGCAACCCTGGAGGCTGAGGGGTTTGACATCTCAAAACACCTGAGGTTGAGGTTAGGATGTTCTGGGGACGATGCTTGGGGCTCTGAAGGTAGCAAGGAATAGAGAGAGGAAGAAAAGTGTGACTCAGCCCCTGCCTCAAGAACCACCAAAGGAGGCTTTACACTAAGATTCCTCTTAAGAGCTGTTCCGGTTGGCTAATGCAGCCTTAAGCAAAAATACCCGAAATGGATCAGCTTTTACAAAGGGGGTTTATTTGATTACAAAGTTACAGTCTTAAGGCCATAAAGTGTCCATGGTAAGACATCAACAATCGGGTACCTTCACCGAAGGATGGCCAATGGCATCCGGAAAACCTCTGTTAGCTGGCAAGGCATGTAGCTGGCGTCTGCTCCAAAGTTCTTGTTTCAAAATGGCTTTCTCCCAGGACGTTCCTCTCTAGGCTGCAGCTCCTCAAAAATGTCATTGTTAGTTGCCCTTGGGGCATTTGTCCTCTCTCAGCTTCTCCAGAGCAAGAGTCTGCTTTCAACCAGCCATCTTCAAACTGTCTCTCATCTGCAGCTACTCTCTCAGCTTCTGTGCATTCTTCAAAGTGTCCCTCTTGCCTGTAGCAAGCTCGCTCCTTCTGTTTGAGCTTTTATAGTGCTCCAGTGAACTAATCAAGGCCCACACTGAATGGGTGGGGCCACACCTCCATGGAAATTATCTAATCAGAATTATCACCTACAGTTAGGTTGGTCACATCTCCATGGAAACATTCAATCAAAGAATTACAATCTAATCAACACCAATACATCTGCTTCCACAAGACTGCATCAAAGATAATGGCGTTTTGGGGGACATAATACATTCAAACTGGCACAAGAGCCTTGCATCATCCGACGAGGAAGCCAAAGGTCACAGAAGATGATGATTTCTTCTTCCTCTCCTCCATTTGAGCACCTGGAAAACTTTGACTCATCTATCAAGATTCAGTTCAGATGCCCTTCCTTGGAGAGTCCCCTGATTTACTTGTGCCTCTGTGTTCCTATAGCTCCTTATACATGCTTCTGCAACAGCACAGATTGCATGGTGAGCACACTGCCTGGGTTCGAATCACAACCTCACAACTTCTGGGGTGTGACTCCTTGAGCAACTTATTTAAACTCTGTGTGTTTCATTGTCCATAACTGTGAATGGGATGATGTTAATAATTCTTATCTCAAGTGTTTATGAGGATTAATTCAATTAACACATGTAAAGCACTTAGAACAGTGTCTTACAAATAGTAAGCCTTCAGTGGATGTTGGCTATGATGATGATGGTGATGATGATGATGAGCTCATTATGCTGAGTTTCCTGGGGACAGAAGTAGTTTCTTATTCACTAGAACATGTTACATGCATCCCAAGTGCCAGAAACAGTGCCTGCCAAGAGAAGACACTAAATAAGTAGTCACTGGATCATTGGACAAATGAGTAAATGAACTCACCTCTTCTTCTCCAGTGTCCAGCGTAAAGTAGATGCTAAATCAGTGTCGGTTGACTTAATAAAGAAATTCACATCTCACATCTCTACTCCCACCCTGAGAGTTTCTAATAAAACATGCAAAAGGAACAGCAGCCCATGTTTATGGAGATTTGCAAAGATCCAGCCATGGAGAGAATCCCTAGCTTTAATAAGCACCCTAGAGTTGAGCTGGAGTCCCTCTGTGAGGAGCCACAGCTAATTTGGTGTTCTTTGGCTTCTGATACACTTTCAATAGAATAAAAGCAACTTTGATTTCCCCTCGGGCCTATAAATAATTCAGCCCCATTTGTGTGTCACTGAATATCTTTTAGCAGAAACCTTACAAAGGTCAGGGCCAAATAAATGTCTCTTCAATGTTTGTGCATAATGTCAAAGAGTATTTTTAGGGCAAATGGTATTGGGAGAAGAGCTGAGGAGAAATGGTGAGGTAATTGGACTTAAGTGCAGATACTCCTGAATGGGTTAGCACGGTTCTCCCAGCAGCACCAGAGCCAGGCAGTTTCCGCCTGCATTGAAGACCCAGTGAGGGGGTGATGAGGATGGCATGCCCCCAAAGTGGTGTGGGGAAATTAAGCTTTACCCAGACCCAGAAGTGGTGCCAGAACAGTTTTCATCCCAGTTTCTTAAGCCTGCAGATTACAGCAGGATTTAACAGGCTTCTTCCTGCTTAGAAATTAAATACAGGAATTAGCTGCCAGGAGTAGAGCAGGGAGCAAGTCCGTGGCCTTGAAGCCAGGCAGCCCAGCATCTGCGCTTTGTCACTGTCAAGCTGTGTGATCTTGAGCAAAGTACCTCAACTCCCAGAGCCTCAGTTTCCCCATCCATCAAATGAGGATCATAAGAGAAAACACATCATGGGGTTATTTGAGCATTAAAGTAGATAATGTAAGTCCATGGCTTGGCACTCACTGTGCTTGACACAAAGTAAGTGCTCCCAAAAATCAGATTTTTTTTTAAAGAGATCATAGGCTGTGGTTTTTGATGGACATTTCTCTAAATACCTGATCTGACTTCTGTTGGGAATTCCTCAAGAATTCTGGTTGGTTGATGCTGTTCCATCTTACTCTGCCTGGACTATACAAATACCACACAATGGGTCGGCTTAAACAGTAAGCATTTATTGGCTCATAGTTTCAGAGGCCAGAAGTTCAACATCAAGATGTCAGTAAGGCTTGCTGTTCCTGTTTGCTAGAGCTGCCATTATGCAAAATACCAGAAATGGATTGGCTTTTATAAAGCGGATTTATTAGATTACAAAGTTATTGTCCTAAGGCCATAGAAGTGTCCAAACTAAGGCATCAACAAGAGGATACCTTCACTGAAGAAAGGCTGATGGCATCCAGAACGTTTCTGTCAGCCGGGAAGGCACGTGGCTGGAGTCTGCTGGTCCTTTGCTCCTGGGTTCTGGTTTCAAAGTGGCCTTCTCCAAAATGTCTCTGGGATTCTGTCTTCACTCCAATCTCTCAGCTCCTATGCACCCTTGCTTCTTTCTCCCAGGGTGTTTCTCCCTAAGCATCTAAGGGACCTCTCTTAGCTTCTCTGGGACAAACTCTGGACTTCATCTCTTAGCTTAGCATCTCCAAACATCCTTCTCTCTGCATCTCCAAGCATCTCCAAGCATCAGCATCTGTATCAGCTCCTGAGTTCTCTTAAGTACTCCAGTGAACCAATCAAGACCCACCCCGTGTGGGTGGGGTCCACACCTCCATGGAAATAATCTAATCAAAGTTCTCACCCACAGTTAGGCAAGTCACTCCATAGAAACAGTCAAAATGTTCCACGCAACAAGATAGCGTTAAAGGATCACGGCTCTTTTAGTGTCCACAACAGTTTCAAGCCAGCACACTTGTTCTCTCTGTGACAACTCTAGGGTTCCAGTTCTGCCTGCTGGGAATCCTTGGGGTTCTTTGGCTGTCCCGTCACATGGCAATGTCTTCTCCTTCTGCTCTTTCTGCTTCTCCCTGTGGCCTTCTCTTTATAGGGCCTCCAGTAATCCGTTTAAGGCTCACTCTGCTTCAGTTGGCCACACCTTAATAAAATAACATTTTCAAAAGGTCCCGTTGACAATGGGTTCACACCCACAAGGATGTGAATTAAGATTAAGCTTATGTGTTTGACAGTCAACCCTAATGTACCCAAAGAATTAAAGTTAAAATAGTATAATTATAATATTGTTTCAGCAACTGAAACAAAAGTACCACGCTAATGCAAAGTGCTAGTTACAGGGAAAATTTGGGGGAGTGGAGGAGGTTTTATAGGTTCTCTGTATTTTCTGCATGATTTTCTGTAAACCTACAATTTATCTAATAATAATAAAAAAAAACAATTAGGGTAACAGCTTATAATTTTTTAAAATATCTGTGGTACTATACTACACAAACAGTGAACCCTAAGTTAAACCATGGACTATAATTAATAGTACAATTATAAAAATGTGCTATCATCAATTGTAACAAATGTTCCACACCAATGCAAGTATTAATAACAGAGTGGTATATGGGAACCCTGTTTTTCATGCATACTTTTTCTGTAAACATACAACACTAATTAAAAAAAAATCCTTGAGAGAATAAAAAAGAACATGTGTTTGTTGGGGTATATAGTTCAATCTACCATATCCTCTTTCCTGTTTTCCAGCCTGTTACTTCATAAGTTCTCATTCATATCCCCTGTCTCCCTCTCTCTTGTAATTTCATAGGACTTTGGAGAGCAGAGAGGCCAAAGCATGTGCTGATTCCTCTACTTTGGTCCTAACCTTTGAAACCCATTATCCGGGGACTTGAGGTCCCACAAGGACAGCTCACCTTTGGGTGACTGAACCCCACAGCTTGGAAATAAGATCAAGGGCAATGCACCCATTTTCAAATGAGGAAACTGAAGCTCAGAGAAGGGATGTGACTTTCTCAAGAAAATCCAGCTGAGGCAGGGGGTTCTTAATCTGGGGCCCACAGACCCTCAGGAGGTCCTGGATAGAATTTTGCAGAGTCCATGAACTTGAATTGGAAAAAAAATATTAGAGCAAGATCTCCAATCTAGCTGAAAGTGTGCATTTGAATGGAGGCGATCAAGCACAGCGGTACTCACGGTGTGTGTGTCTTTGCCACCAAAAGAAACCATACTTTCCCATCACTTCCCAGGTGTTGTCAACATCTCAAGATATTATCGACACTTAGCACAACTGTGGAATATTGAGTCCTTAGACCTGACAATAGATCTAGTTATTTAATGCACTAATGAAGAAGTGTCTGTGTATTATTTACTCTATCACAAATTTGCAATTTTTAGTATTTTGTCAACAGGATAAATGGCTCCCTTTATAATCCTAATTATTTTGTTTTATGCATTTAAAAAACATATTTCTGAGGCAAGACCTACCATCTTCAACCAGCTTTCCTCTGGCCTGTGCCTCCAGAAAGGCTAAAAGAGCTGGTGAATGCCAAAGTGCCATTCAAATTTGTGCCCCAGAAACTTCAAACACAAGGACACTCTTTGGGGCAAGCTGGTGCCCTCTCGATCCCCACGCACACCCTGCCTTGTTCATGTCACCCTTACAATCCGAGTCTCCCAGATTTTGCTTATTATTGTGTGTTGGGGATGGAATCATGTCCCCTACAAAAGGCAGGTTCAGGTCCCCGAACCTGGTCCTGTAGATGTGGAGTCATTGCAAATAGCATGTCTTTAAGATGTCATTTCAGTTAAGGTGTGGTCTAACTGAATCACATCGGGCTTTAATTGGATTACTGGAGTCCTTTATAAACATAATTAAATTTAGACAGAGCAAGAGAGAAGCCGTGGGGTCAGCCAGAAACTGGACATCAACAGAGTCCAGAGGAGAAAACAGAAGATGCCGCCATGTGCATTGCCAGGTAACAGAAAAGCCAAGGGACCCCAAAGGTTGTCAACCAGCCAGAAAATACTGACCGTGAGAGGATACAAGTCTTCTAGGCTCTGAAACCATGAGCCAACAAATTCCTGTTGTTAAGCCAACCCATTGTACATACTTGTTTTAGCAGCTGGGAAACTAAAACACTATCCAAACCAAGGAAGCGGAGAAGGAGGAGAAGAAAACCAACAAACAGCAGTCCTGATTGTGAGCCGCACAACTGACATGGCTCTTCCATCTGACTTAGCTCACAACACTCGCATCTAATAGGAATGAAGATGGGAGAGGCCAAGGGTTTTGCCCAAAGCCACGCAGCCAGTGGGGAGTAGATCCAGGACTCACGCCCAGTCAGTTGACGTCTGCACACTGCCCCAGGCTTTCTCGTCGCCAACAGCCATCCCCATCCCTATCAGTCCACGTGGCCTCCTCCCTTAGCAACCACCCTCCCAACCTGTAATTACACGTAAATTGCCTGATCTTTCTCTTTATTCAAGAGAGCTTATTTGGTGTGGTTCTCATTATTTCCCTCCAAACCAAGGCAGAAGTTTTAGGGAGAGATGTTAATATCAAGAAGATCTTGTCCGAGGGGCTTGGGCAGGATGGGTCCCTTGCCCACTGGGGAGTGTATCAGTTAGTGTAGGCCAGGTTATGCCGCAGTAACAAATGACCCCAAAGTTCAATGACTTAACAACAACAAATACTTGTTTCTCACTCATCCTCCTTGTCCATTAGGCTCAGCTGTGGCTGTGCCCATATCTCTTCTCTCTGGGACCAAGGCTGCTGGAGCAGCCACATGCTGAGCATCGGTTTGACAGAAGGAAAAGAGAACACAGCTCTTAAATCTTCTCTTGGAAGTGACTCATATCACTCCTGCTCATATTTCATAGGCCAAAGCAAATCACCAGCCTGACATCATTGGGGAAGGGAAGCATTATTTTCCTCCAGAGAGGAGGAGTAAATATTCCAGTGAATAATTCAGCTAGCAGAAGGGGAAAGCCTATTAAAAAGGTGCTACCTTTTGACTACAATCTCTAAATGTCTCCAGGTCTGACCTCTGATGAGTCTGTCGATCACTTATTGGCAAGATGGACCCTTGCTTCCTCTGACTTGTATTCATCTCAGTCTTAATTGTGATGATGGAAAATTGCCTTTTAAAATTGTTGAAAAGTTGCCATTTTTAGAGGATGTATTTAGAGGAGAAACTGCTCCCCCGTTCCCTTCAACCTGCAGCTCTGGCAGCACTTCCAAGACTCCAACTTACACTCCCTGATCTTATTCTCTACTATCCCAGCACAGCCAAGGCCACATGGTGGGCACGTTGGCTCCGAGATGCTGCTAAGGAGTGAAGGTGGTATCTGCTCTACTGGCACAGGCAACAGTGTTACAGCCTGCAAAGACTCGTCATGAGCCCTGTTCTCTCCCGAAGGGACAGTGCTGAGCTCACTTTTGTCCCCTCTGAATTTAAATGCCACGTGGACAGAAGGTGCTGATGTGGCAAGATGGATTAGCCAAAGGGGCCAAGGATCTGTGTCACCAGAATGATTTTCTTCTTCCCCCTTGATTAATGGGGAGGCCAGGCTGCACTTTTATCTCAGACAGATTACATTGGAGAGATGTTAATGATATCACCGGGTGATGGATTTTCTCATACTTCAACTCACTGACCCGTGACAGATCTATCAAGCCCAGTGCAAGGCGGGTGGAAGAACGAAGAGTTTGGAGCTGCAGAAACAATCTCCTTGTAATCAACTGTCTGAGAAGACACCAGGTATGGAGTGGACAGAAAGCACAATGGGTTAGTGCAAAAGTCAAAAACAATTGAGAAGTGGTGCCCATGAGCCAGATCTAGCCCAAGGATGTGTGTGTGTGTGTGGCCCACACATAATTCTTGATTGTTTTTAAAATTTGGTGACATGGAAAACTTGGAAGATTTCTCATAAAAACCTGGATTGCTGCCTTTTCTTGAGAATCTGAAGATTGGACAACACCGAGTTCCCCTTTCTCATGGCAGCAGTGGGCCAGGGCAGAGGGACGGGAGCCAACTTTAGACTCAACATGTGCTCTCTCATTTGCCCCAGTCCTCACCACTCCCTATTGTCTCCCATTTGGGTAACTTCATGCATTTAGGTTACCGGCCTATCCTGAAGCATATGGTTTTGTGGCCCCCATTAATGGTGACCAAGTGCTCAAAAGTGATTATGGAATGAATTAATGAAGGAGAGAATAAATGAATGAAGTGGGATTTCATTGAATGTATTATACCAGAGATTGTGCATTACAGAGTGGATAAGAGCCCTAACTTTGGAATCAGTGATACCTGGGCCCGAATCCCTTGTCTATCTAATATTGTCTGGTGAGCCATTTAAGCTCTCTCATCTCTACTTCTCTCCTACGTAATATGGGATAAAAAAAGCCTAATTTATCTGTTGTTATAAAGATCAATGAAATAACATATTTGAACTACTTAGCACTGCCAGGTTGGTAGTTTATAATCATCAGTGTTATCATTAGTTTCATCATCTGGTTCTCTGCTACAGAGGAAGTCAACTCATTTTTCATTCTCTCTCCAGTGCAATAATTTGAAACCTCCGAATCCTGAAAGAAACTATGATCACGCCTAGTGTAGGAAGAAATTCCCTAACTCTCATGGACTCCTTTGTAAGTAGCCACCTTCTTGAGCGTGAGTTTAGTCCCAGATAGAAGCTACCATAGAAGTCCAGAATCCGGTCAACTGAGCAAGATCTTCCTTACTTACGTTTTAGAAGACTTGGGACAAAGAGCTTTGGAGAAATCTGAAGACAGATGAGGCACCTCAAAAGGTAGAGAATTACAGAAGAGAAAATACAGAAACAGACCCAAATACATATGCATGTGTTAGTATATGATGGTGTTTCCTTCATTTCAGTGGGGAAAAGACAGATAACTCCATATATGATAACAACCGGGACATCACCTACAAAGGCAGAAAGTGAAATCCTAATTTCACACCTTGCACCCAAACAAATCCCAGACGGATCAAAGATTTAAACATAAAATACTGGAACAATTAAAACCCTGAAAGAACACATTGGAGGTGTTTTTTTTTTTTTTTTTAATAAAATCTTGATGAAGAGAAAACATTAAGAACTACTTAAAATTCAGAATCCAAATTTGAAAGAAAGATATATTTGAACAAATAAAATAAGCAATTCCTGCCCTTGAGAACCATAAACAAAGTAAAAAACAATAACAACAAAAAATAAACTAGAGGAAATATTTGGACAAACCAGAGGAGAAGGTCATTTTCTAAATATAGAGAAATCCTATATTCAGTAAGAAAAAGACCAAGAACTTAGTAGAAAAACGGATCAAGGATCCTTTATTTTAAAAGAAAATACAAATGTCTCTTAAACATTTGAAAATCGGCTCACCCATGCTGAGTATAAGGTAAATGCACATGAAAATGATAATATATTTTTAACTTCCAGTTGGCAAAAATAAAAATGTGTGATGATAAACTGGGCTACCTAGGCAGCGGGGAAACAGTCCCTCTCATAATTGCTAGGGGGCAGATACACTGATAAACCTTTATGAAGAGCAATTTGGCACATGCTTTTAAAATTAAAAATGCACATACTATTTGACCCAGCAATTCCACTTGAGAAAGGAATCCTCAAGTCATACCTGTATTAGTATGAAATTGTGTATAGGCAAAGATTACTTGCAGCCTTGCTTGTAATAGCAAAACAGTGGGGACAATCTAAAAACTATGAATGAATGATTGGCATAGCCATACAATGGAATCTGATCCTTGCAGCAATATAGAAAAGTCTCCAAGATATATCGTTAAAATTGTCAGGAGAGGGTCTAGCTACAGAATGAGCATTATAGTAAGCTCCCATTGGTGCAGGGGATGGGGTAGAAGAATAAATAAACTTATGAATGTAAGGCCCAATAATATATCTGGAAGGACCCACAAGCAAACAAAAGCAACAGTTGACTCAAGAGGGAGAAATTGTGCAGCCGGGGCCATACACCCTCTTAAATTTTATACCATGATGTGTACTACCTATTCAGTTCTTTTTTCAATTTAAAAGGTAGTGAAATTGCCTTCTCTGGGTCATTTAAACCAGGATGACTATTTGGTAGACTATTTAGAGAATAGTCAAGCTTTATTGGAATGGTCCAAATAGATTCCTTAAAACCTGGAAATTCTGGCAATTTCCTGAAAGACATCAGCACTAGCTAATTTCATTGCACTCAAGATGAAAGCATTTCTATTAGATTTGTAGAAGCACAACACACTTTGGAACTTCACGTCCCTGAGTCTATTAGCATACTGCAGAAGGGGTGCTCTGAGGGTCACCCAGGCTCCTGTCCCAGACCTCGGAGTGGGCAAGGTTTCCTTCCTTCCACTCAGCAATCCAGCAGGCCACCCCACACACACGGCGGAGAGCAGACTGGGGTTCTTAATGTAAATGGAATCTGGAGCTATTTTCAAAGGTGGAATGCATTCGAGCCATAATGTGAAGCCATTTTTAGCTTCCAAATGCTAGCTGACATTTGAGGGCTCCAAATTTGCCAAGCTTGCCACACATGACATCTTCTCATCCTCACCACCACTGTGTGAAGTCCTGTCATTTTCTCCCATTTACAGGTGAGGAAACTGAGGCTGGAGTCATCTGACTCAGGTCACAACATGAGACCCACACCCAGGCATCCTGGCCCAAGAAGCCTACTTTCTTGTCCACCATCCTACACTGCTTTTCAAATCACAGAGCCTCGCTCACACCTGCCTCTACTTCTCCACACCTGGATTATATTTTCCTATGCTGTACTTGCTTCTAGAACATCAGATGGTGTGGTAGATAGAGACATGACCTCCCAAAGATGTCCACATCCTAATTCCCAGGATCTGTGAATATATTACTTTATATGACAAAGGGGAATTCAGGTAACAGGTGGAATTAAAGTTGCTGATGAGCTGACCTTAAAATACAGAGATCATTCTGGATCACCCAAGTGGGCCCAATATAATCATGAGGGTCCTTAAATGGGAAGAGGGAGGCAGAAGAGTAGATCCTAGTGGTGTGATATGAGAAAGACACAACCAGCCATTGCTGGCTTTGAGATGGAGGAAGAGGCCACCAGCCAAGGCGAGCTGGCAGCCTCTAGAGGCTGGAAAAGGCTAGAAAATGGATTCTCCCCTCAAGTCATCAGAAGGAACACAGCCCCACCAACACCTTGATTCTAGCTTGTTTTCATACCTGTGATCTCCAGAACTGTAAAATAGTCTATTTGTGTTCTAAGCCACTAAGTTGGTAATCATTTGTTGCAGCAGGCATTGAAATCTAATTCATATGGTACCAAGTGCTATAGAAAAAAAGGTGGGGAACTATGAGAAGACCATGGGTGACTTAATAGACATCTCTGTAAACCAGAGAGGTGATTACGTGATAGTTAGCATCTCCATAAAGAACAGAGAGGGACTTGAGCTGGGACTCACTGAGAACTCAAGGTTGGACAAAAGGTCTGTCCAACAGAGCTTTCCGCAATGACGGGAAGTCCTCCTTCTAGCTGTCCAATATGGTGGCTACAAACCACACGCGGCCACTGAGCATTTGAAATGCGGCCATCGCAACTGAGAAACAGAAATTGTAATTATATTTCATTTTAATTAATTTAAAGTTACATAGCCATCTGTGGCTCCAGGTACCCTATTGGACACTGACTATAAGAGGTGTCTTAAAATATGAATCCCCTGTCCCTCTGCTCTCATAGCACTGCTCGGGTCTCTACAGAAGCAAGGTCAGATTCTGCCCGGGAAACAAGGAGTCAAAGCTGCTGGTTAGGAGCTGAGACTCTGACATGACCACCTCCTAGCCGATTACCTGGAGCAGGTGAGGCTGAAGCTCTCCATCACTCAGTTCCTCCACTGTACAGTCCTGATTGACAGCAGAGCCGTTCTCAGGAGGAGGTGGCCCGTGGAAAGGCACCAGTGGCTGTCAATCCAGGCTAACGACTCTTAAGAACATGTCTGGGTTTCTTTTTTACACCGTTTCTGTCTTCCACACTTAAACGGTGAGTCCCGGAATTGTGTTCCGAGTCCTCTTGGTTGTTTTCCTCTTTGCCACAGTAGATCCTCAGTATAAGTGTGTGAATTGAACTGAATCCATTTAAGTCTGAATGTCTTTAAATGTTTCATTTTGTGCATGTAAATTTAAGTATTAAATATGCAGAGACCTAATGTTTCACTCTTGAGCGAGATGCTTTCCCGCGGCTGGAAGAGGTGGGCGCGCGTCGGGCCAGGGGAGGGGTGATTTCAAGGACACCTGGGAACTCACCTTCTCCTCTTCCCACCACCCCCGCTCCAAAAATTACCTCCCCTATGAGCCCATGGCGAAAGGGCTTTAACAAAAAAGGAGGAATGAAAGAAACGCTTTCACTCCACAATTAACAAAGATTAAAAAATGCCGTGGGAGATGGGATGGATTGACTTAAATCCACTCTGAGCACGCAGCCAAAGCCTGGCAGGAACAGTGGAGGTTTTTCAGTTTCCTAACCTGGCTGCCAGTGGGAATCTCCTGAGAATCTGTTCCCAATTACTCGCTGAATCAGCATGTCTGGGGTGGGGCTCCATGTCAGTCTTTCTTAAAGCTCCCCCAGGATCCGAATGGACAGGTGGGGCTGGAGGATGCGACTGCAGAGTCCTAGGCCTCCCTGGAAGGATGGGGAAGAGGAGGGGCTCGCCCGAGTCCTAGGGCTCTGGGAAGGAAATTGAGGATCCAACCTTTCTCTAGAGGCTTGTGGTCAAGTTCACGTCTGACAAGGGAGAGTGTCAGTCGCTCCCTCACTCCGTCGGAGGGCCTTCCAGGGGCTCCCCATGGGGAGGAATGGGGAAAAGGGCAGAGGGAGACGGAGAAGCAGACCTGGCTACAAACTCGGGCTCCTTGTCTGTCGGCGGCTGCCCCAGGCCAGCTCAGGCAGCTCCTCTGAGTTTCTGTCTCGTGCTGGGATCCCCCAGAAGCAGGCTTGGGATATGAACTTGAGAGCAACAAGTGCCTGTCGGAGGTGATCCCAGGGAGCGCGAGTGAAGGTGTGGGGAAGTGGGGCAGGGAAGAAAAGGTGCAGCAATAAGCAGGTGGTCGCTGAGGGCAACTGGGGCTCGGACCCAGCAGGGAAGTCTCAGAGACTGTGCAGAAGGTGCCTCAGAGTCGGCCCACCTGATGGGAGAGGGTGTCCACCCTCTAGTCCTCATCCGTCATTGGACGAGGATGCTCCTGGGGCTTCTCGCACCTGGACCGAGAGTCGCAGGTGCCTTCATAGGATGCCTCGGTGGGTGGAGGAATGGTGAGTGTTGAATGTCAAGGGGAACTGGGTGAGATGCTGATCACATGGGTGTAACATGAGTCTTTAAGACATGTTAAATAAAGCGTGTTCTCCCCACTCCCACCTCCACTTCCTTAACAAATGTTAACTGAGCATCTACTAAGTACCAGGCATTTGACTAGAAGCTGTGGATGCAGAGAGGGATCGCAGGTAACCCCTGCCCTCAGTAAACTCACATGAGCAAGAGTTTCTTGTGCTTCTCCTGGTCCAGAAGAAAGAATAAAAGCATGCCCAGAAAGAATATTGCAGCTTTGCCACACAGGAGGCAAGACAGTCCGTGTGATGGGGTGCCCTGGGATCCCCCTGAAATTCCAGACACAGCGCCCAGCCCCACGCAGCTTCCCCCTCCACCTCCTCCTCAAAGCAGTCACTAAGAGGAATGCACTTTTCCCGGCCGTAATTCTTTCTTCCAGATCCACAAATCACTGCCAACCTCAGCTAAGTGTTCTGACACGCCCGGGCCCCCTTGCTCTCCCCACAAAACCTTGGAAAGTTAATTTAGGGCAGCAGGTAACTGGTCAACCTTCAGCCACTTTCAATCTTGGGCACCTCCAAAAATAGCTAAACTCTAATGCATATTTCAGGATAGGCTTGTTTATCTTCCTTCCCTCCCAGCCAGCAAGCTAATTTCCCCAGAGGGGGAAGGAAAGCAAAGGCTGCTGCCAGAAAAGAGAAAGCTCAGCTTTAGCTTCTCCCCTGATTGCCTGTGGAGAAATGCCTCCAGGGCTCCACATCTCAGCCTCTCAAGAGGGCAGTGGTTGGAATTACGCCCAACTCCAAGTCCAGGGGAGGCCTGACTCTGGACATAAGCTTTCTGACTTCTCATCTTGCAAGGGGGAGAGCACAGCCTTGGGCCTTTCTCAATTGCCAGGCAAGGGGGAAAAAAAATCCTATTTACTGTGGTTTAAATTCCAGAGTGGGAAGGACTGGGGTAGACCTGGTGTCTGCACAGTTAAGGCCAAGGATGGGGTGATGCTGGGAGCTGTATTAGCAGGAAAACCTTCTAGCTGAACTTAGTACAACTATCACAGAAGCTCAGTTAGGAGCGTGGTGCACACACAAACAGGGACCTTTGAATTCTCTGCTCATTCACTGCTATCGATTTGTGAATCACTTTAAGGCAGAAACGTTTGTAGGCCTTGACAGATGCCTACCCTACTGGTGGAGCTCATTGTGTAGGGACTGATTTAATCCTCCAGGTCCTTCCTGCCTGAGGCCTTTTTGTGGTTCTGATGGATCCCGGATTCCCCTCGGGTCTCTAAGGGTTGAATGGCTTGAGAGTCTCAAAAGTGAGATGCTGAACTTGGCTCCAGAAAGAGCAAGATGGCAAGAAAGCGTCTGGCAGAGAGCCTCACCTTGTGGCTTCACAAAGGCCTGGACGTGGGGAGGGGAGCTGTGGGGGGCTACTTTCTCCCTTTCCTAACTGCAGAAAATCAAGAAGACAAAACTGCAATGCTCAGGGTCTTTCTGAAGATGACCTAGATGGCCAAATGGTCTCGTCTGAGATGAACTTGAACCACCACATGGTGTTTTCCGGAAGAGTGTCCTGAATTCACAGAGTGATAAAGTGGCCCAAGAACCCGAACCAGAACCTGAAGCTGTCTTCTCCTAGGTAGAGACATTCTGGAAGACACCACCTCTGAGAAGAAGGGTCCCAGGGCCTTCGGGGTAGAAGCAAAGGAGGAAGAAGCCAGGGCCGCCTGACCCTACGTGGTTGTTGCCTTTCTGGATTCATATTGTCAAGCCTGAACCGTGTGCCCGACACCGTGCTAGTCACGTCCACACACGCTGATTCCACATGGGAGGTATTATTATTCCATTTTTGCCAAAACCTTGTGAGTTAAGTGAGTTTTGTCTTTTTAGCTTTAATTGGCACATGGAGAAAACAAGACTCAGAAATTCAAATATCCTGCCCAAGGTTACTTAGGAAGTGAGTGGTGGAGTTAGGATTCAAATCCAAAGTTGGGTGAATCCTTTCCACTACCCTGGTCCAGAAGAGGTGGAAATTCCAAGGAAAAGAACAGCACTATTCTTCATGAGATTCCACAAAGCACTTTCTTTTGTAGTTCTGCTGGTCATTGCCCAGTGCCAAAGGGGACATTTGCTTTTCTTTCTTGTGTCTCTCCTCTGCCTGGAAACCTCATTCACATCAAGCCTTACACAATGTTTTGGCTCATCCTCTTAGGAGACAGTGGAGGATGGAGAGAATAAGCTTTATCTGGAGCCTGACAACGTCTAAATCAAAAGTTTTCCTCCAGCAATAGGCACTCAGGATGGACCTTGCCCTACTCTTTCTCCCTTCCAGGACAGCTGGTGTCTGTTCTGCCTGCCCTATTTTTCTAGACAACTTTCTCTTAGAGATAGGATGGCACATTCCTTATTACCCCATCCCCTCCCCTCCTTTTCCCATGGCAGACATTGCTCCTGGGTCTGACTGATCCCAGCCTCAGCTTCAGAATCTTCTCTACTGAGTGAAGTTCCAGGCATCCACTACCGACCTGAGGAAATATACTTGCCATCCTTTCTATGGCAATAGAGACCCTCTAACCAAGCTTCCAGACTATCCTTTTGCACATGCATCAGCTGACTGCAAAGCTCATTTTAGAAAAGCCAGCTTCTCCCTATAGAATCTCAGTATTAAACCATTCGCTGGACAATTATTACTTAAACACAAACAAGAATCTGTCCCAATGTGATTTCATGACAAGCCCACTCTATCCAACCTCGCCTAAACATACTGGGCATTCTGTTAATGAAAGTAAATTGAATTTCTCGTGGAAGTTCAAAGAACACTTCACAAGATCTTTAGAGACAAAAGCTGATTACCAAGGGTGTTTTGAAGTCCAGGGTACAAATTATGGGTTAAACTAAAAGTGTGAGTCTGAGCAGCTGTGGAACCTCCAGCCACACAGGTCTGACTTGAGCACCAGTAAGTTCCGTGATGCAGCCAATTCCACACGAGCTCCAGACTCAAGGGCAGAAGTGGCTGCATTATTTATGGTTTGTGTTTAACAGTCCTCACAGGCAGGCGCATTTGTTCGCCATGACCTGTGGGAATGCTCCCTGCTTCCCTCTCTCAACTGCAGTCAGTTGAGAAAACAAAACTCCAACACACAGAACTTGTCACTGGCACTTAGGTGAGATCAAGAAGCCAAGATTCCTGGAGGTAGAAATCACAGACTTAGAAAAGGTTGTGACATGATTCAGCATCATCCAAACACACCCACCACGGAAAACGAAGTCTGCTCAACACAGGGTCAAATTCCTCTTCCCATGGTTTCTACTCAGTAAATTGTGTGCTGATTTTTTCTCTTCCTTGCCTTTAGGGAGTTATAATCAAGCTGTGATTTTGCATATTGCATAAGGTTAGTCATATCTGTTAGAATCAGAGATAAACCATTTTCAAGGGGAAACCATGCCTTTCAAAAGTGGAAGTCTTCTAGAAATGTAAATTTTGCTGCAGACCTCAGAAAATTTGTCTGACTCAATTTGAAATTCAGTCTGTTCCCCCATGTGGCACATGTAACAATATTCTCCATGCCTGTGCCCCATGCAGACATCACTAATCAATCAGACATCAGCAGACATCACTAATCATCATGGTGCTTTTTCCTTCTGAATGGGAAAGCAGCCTTTAAATTGCCCTCTGCACGGAGCTCCAGTAGGCCACTATAAGTCAACGAGAGTTGGCATATAAGATTAAAGCTGTCTCCCATTCTGCCACCTAGGATTTATTTACTTGGATGCCAGGTGCTCATCTTTGACTGCTATGGATAACATGTCATCCATTGTCCTACTTCCATGCTTGTCTATCAAAGTCCTTAACTTTATGGCGACACCATGCGTGGACCAGTCCATTAGAGGGGCCCAAGTCATTCTCACTTTTCCCAGCTTGCCCTTCCATCTATTCAACCTTATCCTATTCCCATTGGTAGGGCTTCTTCTGCCTCTAGACATACATTTTCCTTTGGTCCCTTTGAATCCTAACAGTAGGATCTTCAAGTAGAAGATAGTCCATTGGATCCCTTGCGACCCAAGCCCTAGTTGACCTGTCTTAACCCCCTTGGAAAGAAAGATTTTGACAAAGTCAGCCCATTCTAGAAACGTAGTAGTGACAAACTTCTAATTTTTGTAAAGCATCTTCACATCCCATGATCTCAGGGCATAATCCAAATATTCTTGAGCGGCAAGTATTTAAAGACCACGGGGTTTGACATCAAAAAGAAATAGCTCCATCAGTGGCAGAGAGATTCCAAAAGGAGCCGAGAGGTCACTCTGGTGGGCACTCTTACGCACACTTTAGACAACCCTTTTTAGGTTCTAAAGAATTGGGGTAGCTGGTGGTGGATACCTGAAACTATCAAACTACAACCCAGAACCCATGAATCTCGAAGACAGTTGTATAAAAATGGAGCTTATGAGGGGTGACAATGGGATTGGGGAAGCCACAAGGACCACACTCCCCTTTGTCTAGTTTATGGATGGATGGGTAGAAAAATAGGGGAAGGAAACAAACAGACAAAGGTACCCAGTGTTCTTTTTTACTTCAATTGCTCTTTTTCACTTTAATTATTCTTGTTATTTTTGTGTGTGTGCTAATGAAGGTGTCAGGGATTGATTTAGGTGATGAATGTACAACTATGTAATGGTACTGTGAACAATCGAATGTACGATTTGTTTTGTATGACTGCGTGGTATGTGAATATATCTCAATAAAATGAAGATAAAAAAAAAAAAAAACTAAACCATTGCAGTTCATGCTGCAATGATTCTGAATTCAAAACTAAAACAAAAAAAAACAAAAACAAAAAAACCAAAAACCCCAATGTGGTTCTCTTCATAGGCAAACTTCCCTCACAACAATCCGACTCAAAATACTGCAGATATCCATTATCCTCAGCTAATACTCCTGCAGAGTCTTAGGGACTGATAAGAAGGATCGGATCAGCAGAGTATCAGATGCTGAACCAAACACAGAATTAATTAAAGACCATATTCAGTTTTCAACACATTCCTTCATTCAACAAGTATTTATGGATCTCCCACTCTGTACAGCTGCCCCTGCTCGGTGATATATAATACTCTTCAAATATGTTTATTACTATAACTAAAAAAAAAGAAATAGCTCCAAACCTCGGCTCTGCCCTTTAGGAGTTGGGGGATGTTTGGCATGTCACTTCATCTGTCGGGGCTTCATTTTCTCCATCTGGGGATAGGATAGTAGCAGCACTTATCTCACTGGGCTGTGATGAAGATTGAATGAGATAATGCATGCAAAGTTTTAATCACAATGTCACTCAATCAGAAAACATTAGCTACAGTTGTTTTAATTTAAGAGTCTGTCTTAGATTTGGTTTCCTAGAAGACCCTGAGACAAGGTTTTGGGCGCAAACAAGTTATTTGTGAGGGTGATCCCAGGAAGTGCCAGAAGGAGAGTGAGGAAGCAAGACAGGGAAGGGAAGGAGGGCAATACAGGTGCATCTGTGAGCATGTCACTGCTGTGGGAAACCAGGGCTCAATTTCAAGGGGGACTCTGGGAGATGGTATAGAGAAGGCCCCTCAGAGTTATCCCACCAGGGAGCACAGAAACAGGCATTTATTTACCAACTCCGCACAGGGTGAGGGCTGCTGCTGGCAACTAAGTCCCCAGCACTTCTGGTTTGCCTGGCTCAGGGGACCATCTCCCCCTCCTCCAAGGCCAAGGGAAGCCTTGGCACAGTTGCAGGCTCCCTGCAGCCAGAAGCTGTTGGCAGGAGTAGTGAAGGCCAGGGGATACTATCCAGGCACCAACGGCTGTGCCACAGATGTAGAAAGTGGATTTGGTGGGGGTTACATAGCAAATCCAAACTCACACGACTACTGAGTGGCAGTGTAACAAGAGAGATAAGGGATTGTGGCCGATTCAGATTGTAACTCCACCACTAGCTCATCTATAAAATAAGAGCAATAATTACCCAGTAATGTTTTATGGGGAGTGAATTGCATGTTGTAGGTAGATTACCACAGACAAAATAGATGCTCAAGAAATGTTGAGTGCAACAAATCTGCTCGGTGGCTTTTCCCTTCCCTTCTGACACAGGCATTTTCCCACTAGGACATATAGCCTCCAAGTCATGTAGTGAAACTTGCTTTCTCCATCCATCCATCTAATAGCTATGGAACACCTTCTGAAGACCAGGTACGAGGTAAGAAACGGAAACATATAGATAAATAGACCTTGCTCCTTCTCCTGGACACATAAACGCAATGAAATGAATATAATAAGGAACTGGAGATGATATACAACAGTGCTTCTTAAACTTTAATGCACATGTGAATAACCAGGGAATATGCCTACAAATAGAGATTCTGATTCAGATGGTCTGGGATGAACCTTAAGATTCTACACCTCCAACAAGCTCCCAGGTTATTCCATTGTGGCTGGCCCACGGCCATATTTTGAGCAGAGAAGTTCCTCAGAATTCACTGGGAAAGCAAAAGAGGGGTTAGTTCATTCTTGAGGAAAGCCACCTCCTTCCTCTTCAGGCTATCTAGATTGTGATATTCTCTTCCTCTAGAAAGAGAAGGAAATTATAAAGTCCATGGACTGGAAAGGATCATTCAGGATGGTCTAATCCAGATGAATAGGAAGGCGATTCTCTTACCTTCCCACACAGAGGGTGTCCAGTGTCTTCATGAAGACATGAAGAGGGAGAAGTCTCCTTACCCTCTCTTGGGAGTGGACAAACACTTGAATGACCAGGTAGTTTTCACCATGGTCCAAGCTCCTGCACAGGAGTGAAAGATCAAGCTCAGAGGACACTTTATAAAACCAGCTCACCTCCTGTAGGACTGGAGTAGTCTTGGCTTGCACGTGGGGGACCTGAATCAGAATGCAAGCTCAGTACAAAATGGGCATATGCTGAGGTTACAGCCACTGAATATCAAAGCCGGATAACGAGGTAAGCGGAGTTTGCCACCCAGCTTTCCAACTCAATCCCTATCATTTTTTCCTGAGAAACTTTTTAGTCCCTTCACTTTTCTTGAACACATCCATCTAATTAAGCTTAAATGAGCTAGCTGGAAATGCATGCAAATGGGGATAGATTTTATTTGAAGCTCCCTAAATCCAGATTTAATGAAAGTAACAAAGTGTCCACCCAGAAAGACGGATGTGGAATACCAAGCAGCCTACAGAGAGTGTGAAGGTCAATCAATACTTTCAATAAGCAATATGGGTGCTGTTATTAAACATTTCATCATATAAGATTATGCTACAATGCATGGGAGAACAGGGGATGGGAGAGAGCATTCCATATCCTTAGAATAAATGGCCCTCTTTATTTTGCTCAGATAGCTTGAGTAGATTTCTATTTCTATTACTTGCAACTCAAAGACTCGATTAAAAACCAGGTTTCCAGATGGTCCAGGCCTGCCAATGTTCCCAGTTCAATGAGTATTTGTTGATGAGTGAATGAACAATACGAAAACCCAAAAGAAGGCAAATAAGTGGGAATTTCGATATCAGCAAGACACGAAGGAGACCTTCCCTCATTCCTAATATCTTACTCTGCTGACAGCTGCCCAGCCTCTGACAAAGGGAAGATCACAGGCTCAGCACTTCTCACTATTTAAAATGGGGAAAGGTGAGGATAATTGGATGTTTGGAAAGAGCTCTGAATCAAAAGTCATGAGTCTGGACTCTAGCCTCTTCTCCATGACCAGAGCCAGGTGCCCTTTGACAAGTCACTCAATCCTCAGTTTTTCCTACTCTATATTGGGTCTGTAGTAAACATGTGCTGGGTGCCACCCAGCATCCATTGCCCTCTCCCCTCTCCAGAACAGCTTCCATACGTTTTAGGGGAAATTGACTTCAAGCCCTGATGCAAGAATCATCTCTAAGTGGCTTAAGCCAACCGACATCTTTCAATCTTCCAAGGCACAGTCACCAGCTCAGGAGCGGGCACGTGGCCAACGGAAGTACAATTGAGGCAAATCCCATGTCTGGTTTGGAATAGAGAAACAAAATTGCTCTTTCTGCTCCTGGATGTGAGTGAGAAAGCATGAGGCATCCTGTGGCGTAACCATATTGCAATTCATGAAAGAAGCCAGCCGGAGAATGAAACTGACTTGCAAAATCAATGGGGGATGGTTGGAAAAAAAAAAAAAAATACAGAGAAATGAAACCATACCCTGATCACACTGTATTTGAAACTGTCATTCCTCTGAACATGTCAATTATATGCTAGTAAGTTCCCTTTATTTCTATATCCATTGGAGTTGAGTTTTCTATTACTTGAAAATTACAGCATCCAATGGACTTCAGGTTTTTTAAGGTACCCTGTATATATCAAAGCATTGTTGTATACAGACTAGACTGAAATTATATGATTTGTATGAAAGTCCTTCATAAATCCCAAAGTTCTGCAGAAATGTAGGGGAGTATAGCTATTGTCCTGAAAACACCCAGAAGTAAAGGAGTTAATCTTTCTCCTGAGCCCCAAAAGCCATTTTGGTTAAATGTAATGAAAGAGGCAGTATGAAGGATTCATTTTGATAACAATTGGCTTTGAGGAGCAAAAGCCAATTATTCAAAGCTCTTACTTATTTACTTGGTTCTGTTTAAGAGGCTCCATCAGGCTGAGAAGGATTTGCCCTAACCTGAGAGAGCTGTGAAGCAGCGAGTTCCCGCTCTAGGAAACTGCATCTCAGGACAGGAGTTGGAGGAGGCAGATGAAGCTTCTGGTCCCCTGAGAGCTCCCAGGCACCCTTCTGCTCCACTGCTAAGGGGGCTCTGGTCTGAGGATGGAGCAGAAAGGCTGGGGGGAAGGGGCTTGCCAATGCCTGCTGGTGGGAAGCCTCTGGTTCAAGTTCACAATGTCACTAAAAGCTGGGAGATGTTGGGCCTCTCTGAACCTCAGTTTCTTCATCTGCAGAATGAGACTAATAGCACTGGTCAGACTCCTGGGGTATTCTAGCTGGAAATGGGGAGGAAGACTCATAAGGGCATTCACAGGTGACAACTATGTGGATTTTACCATTATATCTGGGACAAAAACTGCTGCCACGGCCTCTTATCTGTCATATCAGTTTCAACAGTCATTTAACAAAAATCCCATACAGTGTCCACAATGAGCCAGGCAATGGGAACAGATGGAAATAAGGCAAACAAGGCCTCTTACACAGAGCTTACGTTCTAGGAGATAGACAAGAAATAAATATGTAAACAAAGAAAATGATTATTTCTTATAGTGAACTTGTCATCTTTTAGTCCTAGCTCAAATCTCCTCTCTTAAAGACACCTACCCCAGCACTTTATCTAACACACAGCTCTGCCCCACCCCACTGGCACTCCCACCCCTAACCCTGCCCTACTTTGTTTCTCCATCGTTCATAACTCCTTCTAATATACCAGATAATGTATTCATTTGTTTGTTGTTTATTTTCTGTCTCTCCTGTGAGAATATAAACTCCATGAGGACAAGAATCTTTGTTCACCGATGTAACCCAAGTACCTGGTCGCTGGTACACAGTAAGTGTTCAATAAATATTTGTCAAATTGACTGCTTTAAGGGAAAGTGCTACCAAAAAGTAAAGCAGGGTAATGGGATGGAGAGTGTTGGGGTGGAGGTGGGATTGGGATCTAGTTTAGACCAGAGTCTAAGAAGGCTTCTCTGCAGGTGGTGTTCGAGTTGAGAGCTGCATGGTGAGAAGTGGGCAGCAGATAAGAAGATCTTGGGAAAGCATCCAAGGCTGGGAGGATGGTGTGTGCAAAGGCCTTGCAGCAGTAAGACGCTTGACCTGTTGGAGGAGTAAAAAGGCCAAGGAGGCTGAAGAAAAGGGGTGAGTGGTGGGATACAGGGCTGAAGAGGTGGGGAGTGGACGTGAATTTTGACAACTGCCATCTAAATACTCTGCAAATGCTCCACTGAGTTGCAAAGTGTTATAAGCCATAAACATTCTCATCAGTGCCTTGTAAATAAGGAGGAGGCTATTTGGTAAATGTATATTAGGTCCAATAGACTCTCCTTTTTTGTTACAGGCAGTGGCAGAAGAATCAGGGGATATTTAGCCTTTCAAAGAAATGACGCAGGTGGGTTACGATGATCACCATCTTCACATAACTAAAGCGCCATCCTGAGGAAAAGGGAACATAATCGATGCATGTGGAATCTAAGTCCAGGGGGTTGTGACCACAGTGAGAGAGATTTTGGTCCAATATAAGATGAACTTCCTTATGGTCACAGTTTACAAAAGTGTAATTGGAAATAATATGTTTCCCATCACTGGAAGAGTTCAAGCCAAGGATGAACTTCCACTTGGTAGGAATACGGTAGAAGCAGCCCAAGCCCTGGGTGGGCTACATGACTTTCCAAGCATACAATTTGATCATTTTATGATAATCTCTTAATCTTGCCATCTAAACACCCCAAACTTTGATCTCCACCTTTGTTTACAAACCCTATCAGTAAAATCCTCACGGAATGCATCTACTAATAAGAAAGCAGAGACCCGAATGCATAATAAAGGATGAATCCACCCATCCTTTGTTCAATAATACAATATATTTCATGAATAATGCATGAGCCGCTTTTCATTTAGGAAACAAGAGAGTCTATAACCCCACTGTGCGTCAAGTGAATATTTTTAAATATTTATAAGCAGGAGCCAAAGACAGTGGTAAGAGGCATAGCAACAGCAGAAATGCTTGTAGTTTGGGACCAGCTTGGCAGGGGCCCTTCCAGTAGAACCACTGAGGGGCAGAGAGGACTGAGCTGCCACCACCCAATCTCTGCTCTTATAGATGAGGAAACTGCTGCCCAAGGTAGCACAGGGCAGAGCAAAGACACAAGTCCAGGTCAAGGCATCCACCCGAGAGCTCTTTCCTCCATGCATGCTGATTCCCCAAAGAGGACCAAAGAGGAAAGTTGGGTTTCTTGCTAAACTTGCTTAAGTTCGGTACTTTGACACCAAATTATTTTAAAGTCGCTCTCCAACCTTCGCCAGCACCCTGACTATCTACGTCTTAGGTAAAGTCACAGGGCAGTGGCAGAGATGCTAATGTCTGATTGATTTCCCCTCATTTGCTAGTATCAGAGCCCAGATTTTGTACTCAGATAAAAGACTACATTTCCCAGACTCCTTTGCCAGATGTGGTCACATGACCACATTCTAGCCAGATATTGGTGGGGAGAGTGGGGCATAGAGGGCCATGAGGACTTCCAGGAAGGCTCTTTAAAAGAAGTTGACTCATCTAAGAAGTGTCCCCCTTTTGCTCTTTCCACCTTTCCCCATCCTGCCACCACAGGGACAGAATGCTCTGAGACGGTCCACCCAGGCAGCTGGAGATGGGCTCAACCTCACCCTTACCAAAAGAAGAGGGAACACTGGTTTAACAAGGCCAAACTAAGAGATGTCCAAAGGCCAGGGAAGACAGAGAAGGTGAGGGTGGATCCATTCAGATTTAGGCATGCAGAGATGGGGAAAGGACATTCCAGAAAGCCACCACAACCAGGCAAAGCATGGAGGTGGGAGCATATGATCATGCCCACCATAACCACCTCGAGCCTTTGGAGGGAGCAGGGCCCTGAAGTCACCTTGATTTTGGACTTCTGGCCTCCAGCAATAAGAAAGAATAAATTTCTGCTGTCTTAAGCCACCCAGTTTGTGGTAATTTGTTAGGGCAATTCTAGGAAATTAATAGAAAGTTTCTTATTCAACAAATACATAATAACAGCTAACAGGCAGGCCTAATGCTAAGCACTTGGCATGCTTTTTATTCATTCCTTATGAAAGCGCTGTGGGGAAGGTAGGGCTGTTCTCCTTCTTTACGTCATGTAGAAAATGGACTCTGAGATGCTGCATGTTAGCCAAGATTACACGATTGGGGTTGGAGAGCTGGATGCAGGTGTGGTTCTCTCTGACAAAAAAGTCAATTCCTTCAGACACATTGCCACCTTCTAGCTCTCTAGCTTCTGTGCACAATCAGAGTAGCTGTGTAAAAAGAGAAACAACAAGAAGGCTGTAGGGTGGGCCATAGAGAGGACCATCCCTCATCCCTAACCTCTAGGAACATCAGGAGGCCAAGTTCCTGCTTCAGGACTACAGAAAAAGCAAGAGTCTCATCCACAGAGCATCATTTTAGGCCCTGCTCACCGACAAATACAACCTCTGTCCTGGAGTCACTGTACTTGAAATTCCACCAGGTTGTTTGACTGCCCAGAGAGGAAAGGATCATAATTTGAGAGCTGAGAGGTAACTAACCAATAATATTCTCCAAAAGAAAGGCTAGCTCTATAGCTATCAGGATACTGCCCTTAAGAAAAATAATAAAAATATTACCAAATTGCCAACTGTTGAGTACACCAGGACCTCTCTATACTCATCTAATCCTTGTGAATCCCCAAGGTGTTGGATATTATTATCCTAATTTAACCAGGGAGGAAAATGAGGCTTGGAGAGGTTAAGAATCAGAGCCAAGCTCACAGATTTGGAAAGTGACGAGTGATGGATCCTAACGCAGCATGGGCGTGTTTTGTTCCACCAAGCCATGCTGCGTCCCAGAGCTAACATCTCAAAGCAAGTGGAAAATGAGAACTTAAATCCAGATAGAAGAAAAAATGAATGGGCCCTGAAGTGGCCTTTCTCAGCAGAATCCATCTCTCTTTTAAGTTGATGGAGTCCAAAGCCAGCAGGGCTACAGCCTCTGTTTCCAGGCTCATTCCATGAGTTCCTTTCTTCCCACAGCCAGCTATCCTTTTCAGTATAAATTAGTGTTTTAATTAACAAGGTCTTTATCGTGTGTAATGCCTGCAGCAAGCAGAGCCCAGGGATCCAAAGACAAAGAGGAAAAACAAAGAAAAAAGAGGTCGATAGTGTGATTGATGTTCATTTTTAAAAGTCAAATCTCGATTCTCCTTCCTCCTGAAGCTTTTGACTTAATTAACCCCAGCAAGGCTGTGTGGAGGCCTGAGTTCTGGTTCCTTGTCTACCTGACTCTGAGGCTTTGCTTCTTGGGCCATCGTCTGTACATCTGTCAACAGGGGGTTGGAGTACATGTTCTGTAATGCTCCTTCCAGCTCAAACTCTAAGGCATCTGTCAGAGACAATGAAGGGGTTGCTAGCATCATGTCAGCTAAGTGGGAATCATATGTTCAGGTAAGGAGAGAAATCACACCAGGTGCATAGAGCAGAAGTTGGCTCTTCAACGACCCCAACTTCTACCTGCTTCCAGCTAGTCCACAGGTTATAACTCCTTTAGTTCTTGGCTTACAGCTAATGAAAAGACATACCTCTGGCCTTCCCCTCGTCCCTCTGAGTTCTGCTTTCCAGAGAAGGCATGGAGAATGGTTTCCCGCATTGGTGGAAAGCCCCCGGGAGGCAGGGGGTAGCTGTGGAAAGAAACAGCCTTCGGATGCAGGCCACTCTGCCTCACACCACCTTTGTGACGTGGACACCTTAAGAAACCTCTACAGACCTCAGGTGCTTCATCCATTAAATGCCCAGAATAATTGCGTTCCCCAGGTTTCCAGATTAAATGATGAGAATCCAGCACTTTATGGTAAGCATCCTTAGACTATAAGCTCTTACAGCAGCTACATCTATTCCTGAGCTGTAAGGGTTATTTCTAAGTTCTGAGATGCTGAACTCCTTTAACCTGGTCGGTCCCTGGAACTTCAGATATCTGTGTGAGACCTGAGACTCAGAGCTAGAGTTCAGCAGCTATGAATGTCTGCATTGCCCCATATGGCAAATGTTTCAAAAGCTGAAAAAAGAGATCAGACTTCAATTAGAGATAAGAACAAAATGTACTTGGTTAGGACTAAGGTAAGTCAGACTAAAGGGTAAAGGATGGTATTGATGATGTTTTAAAACTTCAATTTCTGTGTGAGACCAAAGGAAGAGATGTTTCTTTGATGCAAAATCTATATTTTCTGTTGCATACTATAAAATTTAACTTGTATGGTCAGTATATTCAAACACCATAATTACACGGAACATTGAATAGGGGGTGAGATCTGGTTGGTTTGTACAGATTAGTATGAAGCCCCCATACATCCCAGAGTAATTTGGGCAGAGAATAAAAATGTATTTGCAAAGCCCCCCTGAGAGACTGGAGGAAAAATGTGGAAATATTAAACTTCCCCACCTGGGTAATTCCTGATACTCTCATATGCACTGAGGGCTATCAATTTAGAAGGCTGAGTCCTCAGTCTTGGGGCTTACCCTTATGAAGATTGTTACTGCAAAGGAGAAGCTAAGCCTACTTATAATTGTTCCTAAGAGTCACCCCCAGAGAATCTCTTTTGTTGCTCAGTTGTGGCCTGTCTCTCTAAGCCAACTCTGCAGGTAAACTCACTACCTCCCCCCTACATGGGACATGACTCCCAGGGGTGTAAATCTCCCTGGCAATGTGGGACATGGCTCGTGGGGATGAGCTTAGCCCTGGAATTGTGGGATTGAGAAAATCTTCTTGACCAAAAGTTTCAGTGGCTGAGAGCTTTCAAATGGAGTCAAGAAGTCATTCTGGAGGTTTTTCTTATGCATTATATAGATATCCTTTTTTAGTTTTTAGTGTATTGGAATAGTTAGAAGGAAATACCTGGAACTGTTGAACTGCAACCCAGTAGCCTTGATTCTTGGAGAAGACTGTATAACTAGTTATATAGCTTACACGGTGTGACCCTGATTGTAAAAACCCTGTAGCTCACACTCCCTTTATCCAGTGTATGGACAGATGAGTAGAAAAATGGGGACAAAAATTAAATGAATGATAGGTAGGGGTGGGGGAATGGGATGTTTTGGATGTTCTGTTTTACTTTTATTTTTATGCTTATTTTAATTTTTTTTTTTGGAGAAATGAAAATGTTCAAAAATTGATTGTGGTGATGAATGTACAGCTATATGATGGTACTGTGAATAATTGATTGTACATTTTGGATGACTGTATGGCATATGAATGTATCTCAATAAAAGCGAATTAAAAAAAAAATAATCCAGAACTGTTCCTGGCATATAGCAGCCACCTGATTGATAGTAGTTTTTATTATTCATCATCCTCTTCATCCCCCCCCCCCTTTTTCCTTACCTCCTGTGCTGGTTTGGATGTATTATGTCCCCCCAAACGCCATGTTCTTTGATGCAATCTTGTGGGGGCAGATGTAGTAGTTTGATTAGATTGTAATTCTTTGAGCATTTCCATGGAGATGTGATCCACCCAACCGTAGGTGATAACTCTGATTGGATAATTTCCAAGGACGTTTGGCCCCACCCATTCAGCGTGGGCCTTGATTAGTTTACTGGAGCACTATATAAGCTCAGACAGAAGGAGCAAGCTTGCTACAGCTAAGAGGGACACTTTGAAGAATGCAAAGAAGCTGAGAGAACAGCTGCAGATGAGAGACAGTTTGAAGACGGCCATTGAAAACAGACTCTTGCTCCGGAGAAGCTAAGAAAGGACAAACACCCCAAGAGCAACTAAGAGTGACATTTTTGAGGAACTGCAGCCTGGAGAGGAACGTCCTGGGAAAAAGCCATTTTAAAAGCAGAACTCTGGAGCAGACACCAGCCACGTGCCTTCCCAGCTAACAGAGGCTTTCCGGACACCATTGGCCATCCTCCAGTGAAGGTACCCGATTGTTGATGACTTACTCTGGACACGTTATGGCCTTAAGACTGTAACTGTGCAGCCAAATAAACCCCCTTTATAAAGGCCAATCCATTTCTGGTGTTTTGCATTCTGGCAGCATTAGCAAACTAGAACACTTCCAAACTGGTTTGGCTTAGAAACCATGTTATAGGTAAGCTATGCATGTAAAAGGACTTTGTAAACTGTAAAATTCTGTACCCAAATAATGTCTCGATATTATTCTCTATGAATGGGGGAGATAAGATTCCTATCATATTATGTGGAATGGAGCAATCATGTAATACAACCCCCCAATTTTGCGTAATTTATCAGAGGCACCCACATCTGGCTTAAGATTCCCCTGGACACATGTTCTGATTGAGTTGAGTTGAGTTGGGTTGAGTTGGGTTGGGTTGATTTGGGTTGATTTGGGTTGAGTTGGGTTGGGTTGGATTGAGTTGAGTTGAATTGAGGTGAATTGAGCTGAGTTGGGTTGGGTTGGGTTGGGTTGGGTTGGGTTGAGTTGAGTTGAGTTGTGTTGAGTTGTGGTGTCTGTTAGGGCTGCTACTGACCTGGAGTTATAGCCAGTAGACAGGAGACAATCATGGGAAGCAAGATCAGGAACCCAGCCTGTCAACCTGAAAGGCCATCTGGTGGAGTCATTAAAAGGAAGGACTTTGGAACCAGACTACGTGGGCTCAAAATCCTGGCTCCACCATTCAATAGCTGTATAACCTTGGGCAAGTTACTTAATTTCCCCCATGACTCAGTTTCCTCATCTCTAAAACAAGGATAATAATTATGTACACCTCATAAGATTGTTGTGAAATTAAGTGAATTAACATCCAGAAAGTCCTTAGAACAAGGCCTAGCACATAGAACAAGCTCTTTCTTATTATCATTCATTTGTCAGCAGATGAGAGTGGGGTTGGAGGACAGGAATTCACCTCAGCTAACACTGAGGACTTACGTAGCACACAACCTGTGTCCTTGACATGCATCATCTCAGCTAATTCTCCCAACAACTTTTGAAATGCCTGTTCAATTCTTGTCAATCTGTTTGCTTTTGTATCCCCAGCTCCAACACAGTGCCTGCAAGGAAGAAATGAACAACTTCATAAATAAGGAAAGCAAACATCTGTTGTTTGCCATGAAACAGGCTAAGCACCTTACGCACTTTTTTTTTTTTTTTTTAGTTTAAACTACACAACACCACCATGAGGTCTAGGTACTATTATTAACCCCCTTTTCACAGAAAAGCAACTTAAGATTCAGAGATATGTAATTATTTTCCTAGGAGGGCACAGTTTATAAGTGGTGGGGCCAAATCCAAAGTCAGAATTTACCCAGCTCCTGCCCTCTATTCTGCCCAGCCCCTCTGAATCAAGGATTATTGTCCCATTTTGCAAGTGAGAAACCCAAGGCCCATATAGCTTTAAGCCATGACATCAGTCTCCAGGTCTACTGTTGCCCCTGCTGTACCCCAGCTGCTCCAAGGGGCTAGGCTCACGCAGCCCTGCTGGACATCCAGAAGCAGATGTGAGGTTTATTCTTTTCATTACAGTCCCAGAAGATGAGTGGGAGGTTGGGTGCGTGGAGGGAAGGCACACACAGAGCAGTCAGCTTTGAGTCTGGCGAGCCTTCCCTGCTGGGGGGAGGAAGGTATATTAGTCATGACTTGCTGCATTGCGCCGCAGCTCTGGGACGCTGGGCCTCCTTAGCATTGGGAAGCTGTAGCCACTGCTGCATGCACTGGCTGCAGAGCAAGCTGTTCTTTGCAGCAGCCCATGGACCTGCCTGCCCTGTCCACAGCCTTGCCAGGAAGATGGACAGGACCCCAGAAGCTGGTTCCCTGCTAACACAGGACACACGCAGGGCAGGAGAGGCCCAGGCATAGATCTTGCTGCTCAAATGATAATGCCTCCCAAATACTGAGCCCTAGATACACCCCAGACTGTCATTTAGACATGGAACAGAGTACAGTTTGGGGAGGTGGGGGCCCAGGAGGGTGACAAAGGGAGTGCTTGCACCCACTAAGCATACTCTTCAACTGTGAAGGTGACACCTTGACATGGTAGTTGTCAAGCATTTGATGAAAAGATGTTCAGATAAGTTATGTGGGAAGCCAGGAGGATATAGACAGAAGGTCACCAAAGGGGGATACTCTTGAATGGATTTCTCTCCCATCAATCAGTGGTTCCAGCTCCAGCCCAGCCCTGCTGCTGTACCCATGTTAGACACTGGGAAAAACAAACTGGGAGGCAGGAGAACCTGGCATCTGGGCTTTCTGACTCAGGAGTTAGGCTCCTGGGGTTCAATTCCAGGCTCTGCCACTTGCCAGCTGTGTGCCCTCGGGCATGTTGCTTAACCTCTCTGAGCTTCAGTTCCCTCCCTTGTAAATCGGGCGGCTTAATGAGACCAGTGCCCATGGGGGTTGTGAGGACTCGGATTCTCCAGGCAAACTGCTGGACACTAAGGAGTGAGCAGTTCTGATGATTTCCCTTAGTCTCTCTGATGCTCGTAATTCACAGGAGGAGCCTCATTTCACAGATGAGAAGACTGAGGCTCGTTGGATGAGGCTTGAGACTCAACTCTGTCTGATGCCGGAACCCATGCTGTCCCCTCCTCAATACCTACACCCTGGGTGGGAGCATTGGGGGGTCCTCGTGGAGCAGAGCCTGCTGACTGCTGGCCAGAGTTGGGGGAAGGGGAGGTAACAAGCCATGGGGACCGATTTGGCCTGCTGCAGCCCTTCAGGGTTTCTTGGGAGGAACAGCCAGCACGGTCCCTGGAGAGACAGCTTGCCCTGCACTGGGCACAGGTGTGAGAGCAGACACTGTCTTGGCGTATCATTGCCTGTTCCGGTTTGCTAATGCTGCTGTTTTGCAAAAACACCAGAAATGGATTGGCTTTTATAAAAGGGGGTTATTTGGTTACACAGTTACAGTCTTAAGATCATAAAGTGTCCAAGGTAAGACATCAATAATCGGGTACCTTCACCAAAGAAAGGCCAATGGCGTCCAGAAAACCTCTGTTAGCTGGGAAGACACATGGCTGGCATCTGCTGAACCCGGGTTATGTTCCAGCTCCTCTCTCAACCTCTGTGCCTTCTTCAAAATGTTGCTCTTGGGGCGTTTTGTCCTCTGTTAGCTTCTCTGGAGCAAACTCTGGGCTAGCATAAGTTTGCTTTCAATGGTCATCTCCAAAATGCCTCTCTCAGTTGCTCTCCAAAATGTCACTCACAGCTGCTCCGAGTTCATTCTGTTTGTCAGCTTTTTATACTGCTCCAGTGATCCAATTAAGACCCATTCTGAATCAGTGGGGTAACACCTCCATGGAAATTATCCAATCAAAGGTCTTGCCCATAGTTGATTGAGCCACATCTCCATGGAAACACTCAGTCAATAGGTTCCGACCTAATCAACACTAATACGTTCACCCCCACAAGATTGCATCAAAGATAATGGCATTTTGGGGGACATAATACATCCAAACTGGCACACTGCCCCTCCCCTTTGAGCTCTGAGGAAGCTTGACTCACAAAGGGTGAGGACACTCAGACAAGCATGTGCCAATGACAGGGGAGAAGGAGCACCTATGACATGTCACGCTGCATCTATCCTCTTTGTTTCGAGTTAGTTAAGTCGGATTTTAATTTGGGTCCAGGTGGAGGCCAGGCGAAACACAAAGGGAAACCGAGGCCATGGTGCATGAGAAGACATAGAGTTACTCCCAGGTCCAGAGAGGGGGGCCATGAGGGGTCTACGGGAAGCATGATCTGCACCAGGGGCTCAACCCACAGGGGGTGAGCTCATAAGCAAGGAGAGGGACCGAGGGGCTGGTGCCTTTATGGGGGTCTGGCATGGAGGTTAGTAGTTTCCACGGGAGCCAAGGATTGACTGGTTTAAAGCAAACACATGGAACGGTGAAGGGACTGGGGGATCCGAGGGTGGTGGGGACAATCAGCTTATCATTTGGGGCTCCAGATTCCAGGTGAGATGTGTGGGTGGGGTGGGTGGTGGCCGCAGATGAGGGCTTGAGCTCCGGGGAAGTTTCTGCCCCAGGACTGGAAGCTGTTCATTGACTGGGCCAAAGGCAGCGTGAAGGCAAGTGGCTGGGCTGAAGCGAGAGGGACACCGAGGTGGAACACAGAGCGTGATGGTTTAGGACCGTCTTACTCGAGCTTCACACTCACCCAGGGATGGCAACGCCACCCCCACCATCCCCACTGTCTCGATTTGCCAGGGCTGCTGTGACAAATACCCCACCACAGGTTGGCTTCAAAAACAGGGATTGATTGTCTCGCAGTTTTGGAGGTGCTGGCAGGGCTGGCTTTCTCATGGAGTCTGTAGCATTCTGGCGATCCTCCGTCAGGTGGAGATCTCTCTCTCTCTCTCTCCCCTCGGGTCCACTCCCCTGGTTTCCACTGATTTCTGGCTTCTACTGACCAACTATGTCTGAGTTTCCGTATGATTCCACTCATATGGATTCAGGCCCACCCTGATTCAATCTGGCCTCATCTAAACAGGCTCTCAGACAATCCTACTCACAAGTGAGTCCATACCTCAACTAATAATGACGTCTTCAAAACTTCTGTTTACAAACGGGTTCACAGCAATGCAGATTAAAATTTGAGCATGTCTTTGTGGGCTACATAATTCGACCCCCACATCCATTTAGCAGATTGGGAAACTGAGGCTCAGACGGGAGAGGTGACTTGCTTATGATCACACAACCGCAAAACGGCAGAGCCAGGATTCGAACTCAGGTCTCTCTGTGCCAATGCCCTTTCCCCCTTCTCTCCCCGTCACCTCCTGGTAGGAGTTAGTGAGTTACAATCTAGATCACATCTCTAAACCGTCTTCCAAGGTATGTAGAAGCACTGCCTAGCTGAGCAGCTGATGAGAGTTCCACATCTGAGTCTCCCCCATGAAACTCCTCACAGTGGTACAATAACTTTCAGTTTCCAAAGCACTTACATTTCTTCCAACCTGGCTACTCCAAGTCAGGACCAGGAACCAGCAGTATTGGCAGAATCTCAGGTGCCACCCCAGACCTAGTAGTCAGAATCTGCATTTGACAAGATCCGCCAGAGATTTGTGTGCACATTTGAGTTTGAGAAGCCTGAGACTTAGGACTCCTGATCAGATCAACCAAGGAGCAAGTCCTGTTTGTACAGAAGAGAGCACGGAGGACCATGGCAACTAAGTGACTTGTCTACACCATAGCGGCCAAGTGACTCGCCTACAAAATAGCAGCCAAGTGACTTGTCTAGACACGCACAGAGAAATTGCAAGCAAGGCCCAGGGTTTGCAAGCCTGGTGCCTCACTGCCTTCCTGAGAGTCCATTTCATGGAGAAACTGGCTCCTCCACTTAAGTCTATGCTCCTGCTCACATCGTCCAAGAGGGGAAAAAGCTAACTTGTCTGGGACCATCAATTAGTCTCTTTTTTTCATCAAGGAAGTAAAACAAATGATGGCACGAAGCAGCAGTGTCTTAGGCACTCCGTCAAGACAGGCAGAAACTCAGGCAATTAAACACTCAGCCTCTGAATTTTAGGATCTAACTGCACGTGGTACGTCTCATAGCAACGTGGAGTTGGCCTGTATTAGCATTTCTCTCGGAACCTGCTTTTTCCAGGGATTATAATGAACCCAGCATGTGGCGAAAACAAAACCGCTCTGTCCTTTACCGGAGACCATTGTTTGGGCTTGAACTACTTAAGGATGTCTATCTGCAGGGTTTGGATAAGTCGTGTTTTTCCATTTTTATTCCAGTTCTATTTGCAAACAGAAAAGAATAGCTCAGGGAAACTTTTAAGTGGAGCAAGAAGTCTTGTGAGTGATTTTGAGTTTTACTGCTGCTTGGAAATCAGTCTCGGGATTTTCCAGGTTTACAAGGCTATCTTTGGCTGACTTTGGCTGTGGGTCAAGGAATCCATTTGCAGCTTCAAATTGAATAGGAGGAAGGAAAGCACCACTTAGCAAAACACCAGCAATGGGCCTTGCATTTTATTTCCACACACATCAGCTTACTAGATCCTCCCAATAATGTTCCCTTTTTACAGAAGAGGAAACCGAGGGTCAGAGAGGAGAAATGGTTTTCCCAAGGTCACACAGCTAATGGGCTGGAATCCCAGCCCAGATCAGATTGCCTCTCACACCCAAACTCTTTCCTGTGCACCACAGTACCCTGTGCAGCCATAGCACTTATCCACTTTTGGTAAAATTAATTCCTTACCTGTGTGTTCAGCAAGTGAGGCAAGCTCCTGTCAAAGCAATGGGAAAAAGAGGCAGCCTTTGTCTTCTTGCCCAGTTGTAATAAGTACCATTTATTGCGTGTATACTGGGTGCTAGACCCTGAAAGAACCTTTGCTTCTAGTCTACCAAATCTAGAGATAACACGTCGCTGTTCATATGCTGCCCTCTCTCCTCCAGCAGGTGTAATTGATTGATCCCTTTTCCCCTGAACACAGCAGAGCCTCAGAATCTTTCTCAACACCATGCTGCAGGAAGCCCCTGACTAAGGAAGCAGGGTTAGTATAAGAGGTTTAACTGGGTTGCTGGAGCCGTCTCACGACTGTTCACAAGAACAGACTGTGCATGCCCCTTCCCAACTCCACATTCAGTGACACAATTTTGGTAGCTTGAAATCTGCCATGGTGGGGGTGTTTACACCTTGGAAATTGGCAGATGCTACAAATCAGGGTGGTGCTGTTTTTTATCACAGAGAGATGGCTTAACAACACACCCCTGCCTGTGCCACCTCTGATCTAAGCCCTACTTTTTACAAAAACCCATGGGAACTGTGCCAGTTTGAATGTATTGTGTCCCCCAAATGCCATTATCTTTGTGGTCTTGTGTGGGGCAGACGTTTTTGGTGCTGGTTGGATTTGCTTGGAGTGTGCCCCACCCAGCTGTGGGAGATGACTCTGATGAGATGTTCCCATGGAGGTGTGGCCCCGCCCATTTAGGGTGGGCCCTGATCGGTGGAGCGATATAAATGAGCTGACTCAGAGAGAAAAAGAGAGTGCAGCTGGGAGTGATGTTTTGAAGAGAAGCAAGCTTGCTAGAAAGGAACGTCCTGGGAGAAAGCCGTTTTGAGGCCGGAGCTTTGGAGCAGATGCCAGCTGCCTTCCTAGCTAACAGAGGTTTTCCGGACGCCACTGGCCATCCTCCGGTGAGGGTACCCGATTGCTGAGGTGTTACCTTGGATGCTTTGTGGCCTTAAGACTGTAACTGTGTAGTGAAATAAACCCCCGTTTTATAAAAGCCTATCCATCTCTGGTGTTTTGCATTCTGCAGCATTAGCAAACTAGGACAGGAACTATCCCAGATGAGAAACAGGAAGTCTGAAGAGGTGAAGAGGTTTGGCCAAGTTCAGATGACCACTCAGGGCAGAGCTGGGATGTAAGAGAGAGCAGAAATGAGGACGAGCACAGCCCTCTACGAATATGAGAGATTATTACTCCTCTCACCGCCATCACTGACAGGCAGATGGAACTAAGGAGACTGGACTTCCGGGGCTCTGCCTGCTTCCAGTCGGGAACGTCCAGATGAAATGAGGAAGTGCCTTTAGCAGGTTTCAGAACTGCCAGAGCAGAGCTGCTTGTCGTCTCCCTATTGTCAGCTAAGACCCCTCACTACCCTAAACTCTCACCAGTCCCAAACCCAATCCAGGTCTTCCATTTTCCCAGGAAACCAAAACAGGATTTCCTCGGTGGCAGCAAAATCTGTTTATCCAGGGCTCAGAAGTTTGTTTAGGGTTGGGATTTTTTGCTCAAAGTTTAACAGCCACTAAAACCACTTCTGAATCAGATTTTCTTCTTTTGACAAACACTTACGAACACCTACTAATAAATTCACAAATGCTCCTCGAGACCCAAGGTCTAGCAGTTGTGAGAGGATGGTGATGGGGGAGTGGTCAAGAAAACCTAATAATAATAACAGTAGTAGTAATTATTATTATTATCATCATCATTATTATTTTGGGCACCTATATGTGTCATGTGCTGTTCCAAGCACTTCCACTTATTATCTCATTTAACTCTTAAAACAACACTGTAAGGGAGCCACTATTATCATCACCCCATTTTATAGAAAGGACTTATAGGATTTGGGCTTGTGTTAGGTGATTTGGGGAAGGGTTTAAGGAAGCAGGGTTCTGTGCTGGATCAGGTGCGATCAGGAAGTGAGCCTAATTCCATGACTGCATAGCTAACAAATCTTATTTAGAAGGTGGGAGGAATGAAGTGAGGCTGAAGCTGTGATTAAGAAAGAAACAGTAGCCACTCATATTAGCCAGGATATGAGATTGTACAGCCGTTTTTGTGGTTTGGACAGTGTGTCTGTCTGATCTGTGCTCAGACATGGTTACAGAGGAGTTTTGTTTTGTCTTGAGCCATTACAGCCCTTTTAAATTCTTCAGGAGAACAATGAGGTCTTGCTGATGACACCATGTCCACTCTGGATGTCAGGGGCTGCTGTTTCTCAAATCTAAGATGCAACAGGTGAAGCAACTTATCCAAAGTCACTGAAAGAGGTCTATGAACTCCTTAAAATCATGCACCCGTAAACAATGCTCTCCATTTCACAGAATCAAATGTTGACTCTCAGAGAGGTTAAGTAGCTTGCATGAGGTCACACAGCCAGGACACGGCAGAACCAGGATTCAAGTGCACTACCTTGGCTCCTGGACCTCCACCTTCAAATCTCAGGAAAAACCCAGCAGACGTCAGATATAGAAGGGACAGAAGGCTGGGAGACGCCGCCTTCCAAGGGCTCCAAGTTGGTTTTCGTTTTGTTTTTCTTTGTTAAGAGTTTCTCTGCAGGGACAGCAGCACCGACCCAGAAGGAAATGAGCCGGAGTTGACAAGCCCCAGTGCAGAAGACTTGCCATGAATCACCAACCCAAGCACCGAGCTGCCCAATATCCAAACAGGCACGGCAACCCGACATTGACAAATCGTCAGCCCACTTTTCCGGAGATTCCCAGAGCTGGCATTTTCCACACTTAAATGACTCAATTAGGAATCCTGGAACATATAAATCTTGGCCTCCTTATTGCCCCATAAAAGAAACAATGTGTTAAATGCAGACATATTGCCTTAAATGTTGGTGGTTTCATCTCAGTTGGCTCCAGATATGACAGCTGTTCTTTCATAATGATTACTTGGAGGGTGACAGATACTGTCATTCCAGACGGCTCCAGAGGAGGTTATTGTGTTGGGAGTGGGGGAGCCAGAGAGGTTCCAGGGAGAGGACATGGAGAATCAGCATAATTATAATAATTATTGTAATAACACCTTGCTTTTGTGTGGCTATGATTCACACTCTTCCTCAGCCGTCACTCCCCCACTCCCCTGCTCACAGCTGCCACGCACAAATCCTGCAAAGCCCCTTTTTGCTCTGACCATGGAGATAGGTCCCAAAGTTCAGTCCCACCAGGAGCCAATTCTCCACGAGATAGAACTGAAATGGAGAAGCAGCCAAGACAATGAGTTCAGCGAAGGAGAATGAAAGCAAGTCGAGCCTTAAAGAACAGAGCCAAATGCCTGCCTTCGAACCCCGACAGCAACCCCTCCAGACTGTGTGACCTTGGGCAAGTCATTTCACCCCTCGGACGGTGCCTACCTGGCAGGGTTAAATGAACACACTCGTGTGAAGGACTCAGCCAGTGCTCACTGGCCCCAGCTCCCTTCCCCAATCAACCCAAAGCCAAGGCATGGGATGGAGCTTGCCCAGAAGGAAACACGGAGCATGGAATTACTCTCCACCCATGGAGGGTCAGCTCGGCCAACTCACTGTCAAGCTCCTCCCACGTTCTCCTGTAAACAGACTCACCCAGGGCAGACAGGGCCAGGCAGGATGTGTGCATGTGTTTGAAGCAGGACACAGTAAGGCCTGGATTCTCCAAGATCACAGGGTCTTCCTTAGGGGATGGAGCAGGGCACTGGGGTGAGAAGGCAAGGATTCCAGGCCAGGCTTGTGCTGCAAGCCCCTGCTTTAATAAACCCTCCGTCTTCTAACAATTCTCATTTATCACGGTATACAGTGAACAAGTTGCCTTGCTGGAACTCAAACCCCAACACGGGCACTTACAAGCTGTGGGACTGTGGGCAAGTCAGGTGATTTCTCTGCGCCCCAGTTCCCTCATCTGTCAAATGAGGGTAAGGAGAGGCCATTTCTCAAAGCCGCCCTGTTCACTACAGCAGCCAGATGCAGCTATTTAAATTTTAATTTTTAATTAACCAAAATTAAAGAAAATTTAAAATTCTGTTGCTCAGTCACACTTGTGCCATTTCAAGGGCTCCGTGGCCACATCTAGCATGTTGGACGTCACAGATAAAGAAAATTCCCATCATCACAGGACGTTCTATGGAACACGGGCCTCCAGGATTATTGTGAGGATTTAATGACTTGCTGGGCATAATGAGCTTAGCTCCACACTTGGCAGGTAATAAACACTCAATACATTGCAGCAATTATGTCAAATCACGTCCTTTGAGATGCCTCTGCCAGGTAGGTGGCAAATGTAGAAGCTGAGGCTCAGATGAATTAGAAAAAAAAAAAACCTTTGTTCAAGTTCTTACAGCTAGTAAGTAATAGAGCCAGGATCTGAATTCTGATCTGTACGATTTCCAGTTTATGATTTCTGAAACCAGGAGTGTTTCCCACAGGGTTGTGCAATGGGAAGAGAGGGGAGGCAGTCAGGCAAAATGTTACAAAGGCTGCCATTGTATCATCAGACCCAAGGAGGCTGCAGAATCGAGCCTCCCTCCCACTTCCGTGGAGTTTGGCCTCAGTTGTAGACCTTGGGGAAGTCCTGCCTCCTCTCTGACCCTCAGGATCCTCTTCTATATAGCCAGTTGCTGCAAAGTGGGGAAAGTGAGACAATATATTTTCAAGCATGCTTTAGGTGTTCAAGAAAAGTTTTTTGAATCTGAATGATGACCACCAAGGACATGAATTTAAAGCACAACCTTTGGGTCAGGTTGTACCATATGTCCCAGAGAGCCCATTTGTCTTTTTAGTTCAGAAAGTTGTTGCGTCTGCACATTCTGGGAAGCAGAAAAGCTTGCTGCTTCTTGCCAAGACCATAATAGCTGGCGCTTGGCCCTTTAATTTGTTAATCTTTGCTAATCAGGGTTCCAGAGCTTTGCAAAGATGTGGAACTACAGAAACAATCAATTCCTTGATTAAAACCTGACAGCTTAATTAATTAGTGTTTAATGGCTCACCCTTAATTATACACTACATCGTTGTTTGATAATATTCATAGATTTCCCATGTGGCTGTGCACATATGTCTTTTATCAACTGATTACAAATGCCCGAACTTGACCTCCATACTCAGAAAAATGTCACAAACATGAAAGACTTCATTAACACATTGCCAGCCTTGCCAAGACTGCTCACAGTCGAGAATTCTCTGATTTAAAAGTTCTTTCGATCCAAGGGAAAAAGTAGTGATTCATGCAAACCAAAGCTTGTTGCCTGGTTTACTCCCTTCCCACCTCAATAATTTTGGAAGTTTCATAAAGTATTAAATAATATTACTGATGTTCACTTTCATCTGAGAAGGATACTCAGATGTTTTTTCTTTTGAACTCAGAGACGGGATGGTTTCTAAACTTTGTGACAGTCACCGAAATTTTTTGGACATGATGGAAGAATGATGCGGGACACCATATGAGCAGAGGAAGAAGACGGGCCACGAAGCCAGAAAAACCTGAGACTGAAATCTCCGGTACTTTCGAGCTGTGTGACTTTGGGTGAGTGTCTTCATCTCTCTGAGCCTCAGTTTCTTCATTTGTAAAATGGGAATAATAAACCCTACATCTCAGGATGCTAATGTGAAGTTCAAGTGTATGGGGAAATGTGTGACACACGGTAGGTGCTCAATTAAAACAGTAGCTGTTGTAGAGTTATACTTTTTTGCGCTCCCCAGGGAGACTGCTCGACCAGAGGAGGAGGCCATGCCTCTGCTTTCGGGAAATGAATGGGTAGAGAAGTGATCAAAGTTGTTAACACAATTATGTCCTTCCAAATAAGCCAGCTTGTTAGAAACAAGCATTATACCTTAAAAATGCTCACCCAGTTGTGGAGAAGAAAAGAATTTATCCACGATCTTGCAAGAACTGATGCACAGCCAGAAACATGGCAGGCACGCCAAAGAAAGAACACGGCAATAGTTATATCCCATACCTAATACACACATCCCTCCCCTGTTTCCCCATTGGCTGGGTACTCCAGAGGTTACAGTCTATCCAAGAGAGCTAACTAGCCCACCTTGGAGATTTTGAATTGCACAGCCTATCCAAGAGAGCTCATCCAGTTTAAATTTCCAGCCAAGAGTTCCCGCCTTTGATTATAGCTAGCACCAACTCTGGGCTTGCATCAGGGGCTCTCTCCTTCCCTTTAACCATGGAGCCCGTTTGAGCCAGTCTTGTTTAGTTTCCATTTTCCCTACTTCATGTTGCCTTTATGTGAAAGCTAAACTTAACCCTTTCTTACAAACTCCATCGTTGATGTGTCTTCAGGAACACGAGCTGTGGCCATGCCCAGAGGGGAAAGCCCTAGACTCCAGCTCTCACCCCGTTAAGCAAGTTCCCTCAAGGACTCAGTTTCCTTATTTGGGAAAAAGATTAGCCCCTATCCCCTAAGCTAAACACATATATATTATATATATTATATTATATATCATATGTATATATAACAGATTGCTTTTATATGAAATATCTGGAATGGGTGACTCCACAGAGACAGCAGATTGGTGGTTGCCAAGGGCTGGGGGCAGAGAGGAAGGTGAGTGGCTGGTTAGGGGGTATAGGGTTTCCTTTTAGATGGTTAAAAAATGTTTGGGAACTAGACAGAGGTGGTGTTTGCATAGCACCGTGAATGTGTCAAATGCCACTGCATGCACACTTTAAAATGGTTAGTTTCAAGTTATATGAATTTCACCTCAATTTTTAAAAATGGGAAAACACACACACACACCAAGGAGACTAGCTAGCTTCATTTCCTCAAAGACCTGCTGCTCCTATAAAATCTCCTGGGACATTTATTTAAGCTGAGATGTAGCATACAGTAACAGTACACAGACACACACAAACACACACACATACACCAGGTAACTACTATTTTGACACTGGAATTTTTTTAACACTGATTCTGGCCTCAACATCAAAGGTGCGGATTCATTGTTCTGAAGTGTTCCTGAGAATCTATTTTTTTTAATTTCCCAAGGGATTCTGATGAGCAGCCAAGTTGGGAAACCAGCAGGATTGCCAACCCCGCATCCCCATCCAGCAGGAAAGCTCGCACACCAGCGCCACCCAGTGGCTTGGAGGAGTTGCTGGGTGGCTCCCCGGCACACGAGTTCAAATCCTCCATTGCCCAGCTCCTACCTGTAAATCTGTAGTTGGGAGGACGGAATAAGGTTTTTCCATTCTTCACTCCAACATGTGGAGGGCATGATGCTCTGTCCTAGCCTCCATGAAGGACACGCCACCTCAGCCCCCAAGTCCATCTTCTGAGCTGCCTGCCTCACATGGTTTCGCACTGGACCACAGCAATCATAGTCCTTTTCTCCAAGTTCCGATGGTACAAACTCCAACCAGAAATCACAATTGTCCGAGTCACACGGACACAGGGTGACTCAGAGACCTGGAAAACGTCCAAGGACAGGAGACACATAATACTACCCTCGTTTCCCTCAAATCACAGAATCTGCAAAGCCAATCGGATGCAAACACAAGTGGAAATGCTAAGAAAGGCTTAAAATGATTAACAGACAATCCTCCACCTCCTGGGCTCTGAGGCTAGAAAACTCTTTAAACTCCTGTTGTCCACTTTGTTTACTATCACTATTACCCACAGCAATAACTGAAATTACAGAAAATCTACCCAGCGCAATGGCCATTTCCAAAACTTAGATTGCTTTCATCAGTGGGGCATTTTTTCCTACCCAATATTTTTTCCTATTTATTTTGAAAAGTACTTTTACTGGATTTTTTCCCATTATTTTCCCAGCATGGACATAATAGGGACCAAGAAGGATTTTTAAAATCCCATTAACCTTATCTAATGGAAATTCTTGCAATATCACAATTGCCAAAGGTCTTTCCCATTCTGGAGTTAACCTTGGGGAGATTTTAGATGTTCTTTGAGGCACACACAGAGGACTAAGGAAATCTTTCATTGCTACATCCTCAGAGCACTTGGCACGCTTGGCTAAGTATGGAACTGCTCATTCTTAATTTGTTTCTCCGGGTGAATATTGATTTGACTCCTGCTGTATAGCACAAATGTAGGCCCATCTCCAACAACGTGTGGCACTGAGGATTTTTATTTAATATTCAACTTTGAACGATGAAAGCATTCACACATTTTTTTTTGATGGCTCCACCTGTTGCTTCCCCCAAATATATGAATCTAAAATATTGCATAGAAACAATCAATTGTACTCGTACACATGGGAATGAGGCTGGAAAATTCCAGTCCCCCACTCCCACCCAATCTAGATATGCTAGAAAGATAGTTATCCAATTTATTGAAAGTGCATTTTACTGGTAAGATGGATCTTCTCAAATTTCACCCATTCGCCCCATTAAAAAATACATATATATAGTATAGAGAAAAGTAATTGCTGTGGTTGTTAAACAAGGCAGGGCCACTTCCCTTGTGCTCTGCTAGGGATTTTCAAATTCCCTTGGCGACCAAGCGTAGAGAGGCTTCAAAGAGTGGCTGCTGGATTTGGCATTGAGCAAATCCAGTGACTGTGCGTTCTCTATAGCAAACCTGCTGCATGAGTTCCCCAGGGCTGCCATTACAACAGACGACAGACTGGGTGACTTAGAACAAAAGACAGTTCTTCTTTCCCAGTTCCGGAGGCCAGAAATCAGAAATCAGGGTCCTGCACCCTCGGAAGCCAGTCGGGGAAGATGCTCCCCAGCCTCTTCAAGCTTCTGGCGATTTGCCACGGGAGTCCTCGGCATCCCCCAGCTGTCGGAGGCTCTACTTCCTCCTCTGCCTCCGTCCTCACGGGCCTTCTCCCTGTGTGTCCGTGTGTCCGTGTGTCCTCTGCTCACAAGGACCTCAGTCATGTTGTGTTAAGAGCCCAACCTACCCCAGGACGACTGTGTCTCGATTTAACAAATTCCATCAGCAACAACCCCATTTCCAAATAAGGTCACTTTCTGGGGAATTAGGCACTAGGACGTCAACATGTCTTTTTGGGGGACACGTCTCAACCCGCAATAGCTGGCTAGGCCTGAGGTTGTGATAGGTTTGTGCTTTTGCTCTGATTAAGTTGGGGTTCCCTTTTATCCTTTTCTGAGGTGCCCACTGCTGCAGGTTGGAGAGAAAATACACAGGCCCAGGCTGCACCCCTGGGGTCTGGGCACCGAAGTCCCGTGGAGTGGATGGAAGTTTCCAAATGGTAGTCGTCAGGGGCATTCTATTTTAGGACTCCGAATGTGTATAAAAAGAAGATAAGATCCTTGAAGACAAACATGTTTGATTTGGGGGAGAAATTATTTGGACATTTGCTTCTCTCCTCTTTCCTGATAATATCCCATTGCTTACCACGATGGTGGATTGTTAAGGTGGCAGAGAGGTCTAGAAAAGATGTCACAACAGAGAGAAGGCCTTGCCTTGCCTTCCCTTTTCCCTCTCCCCTGGTGCTACTGGGAGGCATTGAAAGGACAAGAAGCTTCCTAAGGTTCCGCAAACCAGATTGGATTCCTACTTTGTTACATGCCAGGGGTCCCAGGGAGACCTTGGCTATTGAGGTGGAGGCAAAGCAATCTGTCCCAGGAGCAGCCTGCAGTGTCAGATGCATTTTCAAGGAGGAACAGAGCAGATGTTGACAGTACACAAGGCTGCACAGGCAAGAGACAAGCCAGGAGACAGGCATCAGGCATCAGAGAGAAAGCAGGGGCTGCAGCAGGGCCTGGGACTATCCTTTTCTGATCAGGATGAGGAAGAGGGCAGCGCATGAAATGCAGAGCCGAGCCTGCCACGTGGAGCTGCTTATGGGGTGGTTCACCCAGGGAGGCTTAGATTGGGATAGAGTGACCAAAATCCCACTCGGCCGGGGACTGAGGGGTTCCCGGGGATGCAGGATTTTCCATTTTAAAGCAAGGAAAGTTCCCAGAAGACTGAGATGAGTTGGTCACCTTAGGTTGGGGAGAGGGACTAACAAAGTTTTTAGAGCCTGGACTTTAAAGTCAGGCAGACCTGAGTTGGAAGGCTGGCTCTGCTGGCTAAACGGCACTAGGCGGGGCAGGCTACTTCCCTTCCCCGGTCTACACCACGGACTGATGGGTGCACCTACCTCACAGGGTTGTAGTGAAATGGAACAGAATGATGTGAGCAACGTGTGAGCACTCAGCACATTTTTCTTCTCATCATTCTGAAGAAGTGACTTACCAGGATGCATTCTGAGTGCTCATCAAGCCCAGTCATGGGGACACAGCAGGGAAACAGGGGCAGACAAACTGAAAGACCATGAATGGCCAGAGCAGGTGGTGACAGTCGGAGAAACCAGCGCAGAGAGGAGCAGGAATACAACGAGGCAGCTGAGTTGCAGCACAGTTCACGGTGAGTCCCTCAAGCTCTGGTTATGCCCTCAAAGTCTCAGGGTTTCTACGGGGTAGGAGCACCCTCTCGAGTGCAGAGGGCAGACCAAGCGGGTGGAGGAAGGAAACGGGCCCCCCGGAACCACTTGCATCACCCAACACCCCAGCTCTTTGCCACCCTCCCCGTTGGCAATTCTGGGGAACATTCCTTGAGGAACAGCTCCTAAGGAACTGACTCTCTAGCAGGGACCTTCTAGAGGCAAGAAATGGGGCCAGAAAGGGGAAAGGAGCTGAAGAAGTAGCTTAGAGCAGGGGGCAGGTGGTGTCATTTAAATATAATAATAGCAGTGTGACAGAAACAGAAGAAATGGTATTGTTGTGAGCATTTGCAATATCGTTCCTCTTACCCTCTTCCTCTCCTTTGGCCTTTAGAGGAGAATTAATTCTTTCTTCCTGGATCAGTTCTTGAATTCCACTTTATGCATGTGGAAAAAGGGCAAAGCAGAAAGAATTCTAAAGAAGCCAGAAAGGTTACATTGGCCTACATGACAGAGAAAAAATGTGGAGATGAGACGAGGAAGAGAGACAAAAAGGGGGTCTGCACTGGGTGTCAGAGCTAGGAAAGTAAGAGAGAAGAAGGAGAGATTCTGCTCTTTTCCCAGGAGTCTCTGCAGAGTTGTAGACAGAGATTTGGAGAGAGAGAGAGAGAGAGGTGAGCTAAGAAGATTTTTAAGGTGATTGAGAGATTAAATAAAGATTGTAATTTCTTTTACTCCAATTTTCTTCCAGAATACAATTTCTTTTCATGAAACTCTACTGAGACTGGACCACAGAGAGATTTAATTGGTATTAAACACCTCCCAAGTCCAGGCCAACAAGCAATGTGGCTTTGCAGTTCCTCCCACAAAGAGCTGGAGCCTATTTCCCCTTCGTTTATATATGGACTGGCCTTATAAGCTAATCCATCCAGTGGAATGCAGTGGACCAGCAGTGTTCCAGTTCCAAGCTGCAGCATGAAGAGGCCCCACATGGGTCCACTCTCTCCACTCTCTCTCTTAAGCCCTTGTCTCCACCATGGGACCAAGCCCACGCTGGCCTTCTGGAGGGTGACACCAGGCAGAAGAGAACTGAGGGACCTCAGCCAACAGCAAGCCGACCCCAGAAACAAAGCCACCCTCATGATGCTCAGCTGACCCCATGAGGGAACCTTATCAGGTGTAGAAGGAGTGCCCAGCAGACCCCACCCAAATTGCCAACACACAGGCAATAACCAATGTTTATGATTTTTAAGCAAATAAATTATTTTTTTGAGCAATTTGTTACACAGCAGTAGCTATCTGACACACTAAGTAATCAATGTTTTGAATATATTATTTTCATCCTTGTGACTAAGAACTCACAATTCTCTTTGTTTTAAGGTGTTTCATTGACAGAAAGAAAACAAAAGAACTTGCTGAGAGCACGCATCTGGTAGGTTTCAGAGTCAGAGTTGAAAATAGCTCCATTTAATTCAAAAACCCATGCTTTTATGTGCCTCATCTCACAATGCCTAAGACAAAGCCAAATTTGCCAATGCCCAAGATCATCTCTACACTTGAGGAGAGCTAATGGCACAGGTGTGGACATTGGCTACTGAAACCAGACTCCACAATGTCCAGGCCAACAAAACAGGATCACAGCCCAATAGGAAAGTAGCATCGCATGAAGCCTGGGGCAGAATTTTAAACCTCATCAAAGACACAACAATGTTGCAAACAATGAGAGACATGGAAATCAGCAGAGCTGGAGTTGCCAAAGCGAGATTTATGGAAGATAAACAAAGCCCATCTGATCAAATGGAAAATGAAATTGCAGAACGCAGCGGAACAGTTCCCATAAGAGGCAAACAGACACGCTCTGAAACCTGTTAAATGGCCTGGCAGGAAGTCAGACGTTCTGGATACACATTTCCTTATTATTTATAAGTCACTACACACACATGCACACACACACACACAGGCATGAATGATCACTAAAATGCACAACACCCAGACACACGCAAAAGTACACAATCAGATACACAGTCACGCATACCACCTTATGCAAAAGCACGTGAGCTCCTGTACATATGCAAACAAATTCACCCTTACCTGTGCACCTACACATGCACCCTCACCAACGCAGGGGGCAGGGGCTCCTCCTCTCATTGTCATGGGGTTCCCCCTGCAGACTGGTCCTCAGAGCTGCAGTATTTCACCTGCACATCCTGCCAAGAGAGAGTTTTCCCAGTTGATCCTTTAACCCGAACAGAATGCTTTGCCACTCCCTGGACCCGAGAGACAGTCCTGACCTTGGCGAGAACGGATTTAAAGGGCCCGGGCCAAACTCTGAGCGAAACGTGAAGTCAGCACTTCGGACCCCAGTTTGGAAAATTATACATATGCCCCACCGCTGGGTTGAGGTGGGAGCAAGAACACAGCTTTGGCTTCAGGGAGACCAGGTTCAAGTCTCACCTCTGCCACTTCCTGGCCAAATGAACTTGGGGCCAATTGCATAAACATGCTGGACTTGGGTGTCTTCTGTGGCAAAATGGGGCTTGTGATTCCCACCAAATAGGGGTGTGTGAAGAATAAAGGTGACCATGTGTATAAGTGTTTAGGCCAGTGCCCGGAGAATAAGCGACAATAATTCTTGGGAGAAGAGGGAAGATGGGATATTGGCAAGGGCATGTGCTCCATCCATTTACAGTTCTAATCTTGAGTTTTCCAGGGCTTTTTTCTTTTTTCCAGGCATTCACAAACTCAGGCTGTTTGTATTCATATTCTATAGCATTTTATGCATCGTTATTACCTATTTTATCCATAATGATCCTTTTTCCTTTAAGCCTCTCCATGTAAATGACTCGGTATGCACAAGCACCAACCGCTTCCTCTGTCCCTGGGCATCATTTTTCTGGGGCACCGTACATCTGGTGATTATCATTTAAGCCATTCAGCAAATCAGTTTCAATAAACCCGAATTCTCTCTATAGGCAATGTTTCAAGAGTAAAAGCCTCCTTGAAACAAACAAACAAGCAAAAAAAAAGGATGAAAAGCTGCCATCTAGAAATGGAATTAGACCTTGCCCTTAAGAGAATCCATATTTAAGGGTAGAACTTGAACCAGCCAGGCTATCAGGTTGACTGATGGTCCTACCACCTGTTACCTGTGAGCGTGGCCTTGTTGGGAAGGTGAGCACACCTTTGCAGACGTGGTCAAGGTAAGGATAAAGATGAGCTTGACCCGGATCAGGGTGGGCCCTAAATCCAATGAGTGTCCTCATAAGAGACAAAAAAGGAGACGCCGTGACACCACCAGCCCAACGCTGGCCAGGACCCCCCAGAAGCTCGGAGACCCCGGAAGACACCCACCCTGCTGACACCTTGATTTCAGACTTTGATATCTAGAACAATGAAAGAATAAATTTTTGTTGTTTTAAGCCCCACATGTGGTAATTTGTGATAGCAACCCTAGGAAATGAATACAGTTGGTTTGTAGTTGTTGTTGTTTTAATTTTAGTGTGTTAAGGATATCTATTTTAAAATGTAAAATATGTATTTATATATATAATATATATATGTGAAATACATTACATAAAATTAACCACTTTTAAATGCACAATTCAGTAGCATTAATGACATTCACACTGTCTTGAACTGCTACCACCATCAATGACTTCTAGTTTGCTAAAGCTGCCAAATGCAAAACACCAGAAATGGATTGGCTTTTATAAAAGGGGTTTATTTGGCTACACAGTTACAGTCTTAAGGCCATAAAGTGTCCAAGTTAACACATCAGCAATCGGGTACCTTCACTGGAGGATGGCCAATGGGGTCCGGAAAACCTCCGTTAGCTGGGAAGGCACGTGGCTGGCGTCTACTCCAAATTTCTGGTTTCAAAATGGCTTTCTCCCAGGACGTTCCTCTTTAGGCTTCAGCTTCTCTCCAAAATGTCACTCTCAGTTGCTCTTGTGGCGTTTGTCCTCTCTTAGCTTCTCCAGAGCAAAAGTCTGCTTTCACAGACCATCTCCAAAATGTCTCTGTAAGCTGAAGCTCCTCTCTCAGCTCCTGTGCATTCTTCAAAGTGTCCCTCTTGGCTGTAGCAAGCTCACTCCTTCTGTCTGAGCTTATATAGTGCTCCAGTGAACTAATCAAGGCCCATGCTGAAAGGCGGTGCCTCACCTCCATGGAAATTATCCAATCAGAGTCATCATCCACAGTTGGTGGGTCACATCTCCATGGAAACACTCAAAGGATTCCAATCTAATCAACCAAAACGTCTGCCCCACAAGATTGCATCAAAGAATATGGCTTTTTCTGGGGGACATAATACATTCAAACCAGCACAATGACCAAAGCTTTCTTATCACCCCAAATGGAAACTCTGTCCCCATTAAGCAATAACTCCCCATTCCTCCTTAACCCCCAGTCCTGGGTAAACTCTAACCTACATTCTGTCTCTATGAATTTGCTCATTCTAGATATTTCATATAAGTGGAGTCATACAATATTTGTCCTTTTGTGTCTGACCTATTTCATTCAGCTTCATGTTTTCAAGGTTTGCCCATGTTTGAATGTTCATTTTAACACCCATTCATTTAACACCACAAACATTTTCAAACTCCTACTATGCACTAAGCACGGTGATCAGTCCCCAGTTCACAAAGACACAGAGTCAAGTGCAACAGCAAAGTACAGAAATAATTGTAATTCAATGTGGGAAGAGAAATGATTTTTTAAATATTAATTTTAACATAGAGACCAAACAGAAGAAGGAATCATTAATTCTGCAGCAAAGAGAACAAAGAGGTGTGGGAGACAGCCATTATTTGGCTTGCTCAGCATCATTTCCCCCCTTCCTTGGTAACAGAACCCAATTTCTTGTGGAGAGCTCTGCCTCCCCAACTGTATGCAGTTTTCCTGGGGCTATTGATCAAGTGACATTTTCAGGGGCAGGCACATGGCTCAACCCTGAACTATCAGGGTCTTCTTCCTGGGAATATTCACCTTCAGCAACACTGGAACTTGGGAGAGACTCACCTTTAAATCCCTTTACTTAGATCTCCAGAGCAGCCCTGTCTCTGTCCTTTCAGATTTTCCACTTTTTCTCACATTATCCAGAGGTAAACGATTGTCATCAGAGATACATGATTGTCATCAGAGATATAGAAATCGTCATAAAGGGAGAAACTAGCTTGGGTTATGCAGAATGAAGAGGAGCCCACCAGATGGCTAAGGGGAAGGAAGGGCAGGGAGAGCCGCACAGCTGGAAAGCCCGAGGCTGGAGCAGTAAGTGCACTGAAGACACTGACCTCTCTTCCGTAAGCCCAGCAAGCACAGAGCCTGGCACAGTTAAGGTCCTCAGTAAACATCTGTGGAATAAATGGGTGTCGAAATGACTACAGCAGGGCCAGATACAGAGTTTTCTAAGCCAAGCTGAGAACCTTGCAAATACGTTGAGGGCGAGCTGGAACCGACCTCAGAAGATTTCTTTACGCAGAGGAGAGACATCATTCAGGAACTAATTTTTTAAATATCCATTTTTAAATTCAACTCTAGCTTCCGAACAAAGACAGATTGGCCGTGAGCGGACCTGGAAACAGGAGACAGATGCGGTCCTCCAGGAGTGGAAGAGGATGGTGGCCTGGCCCGGCTCCCTGGCAGTGGGGACGCACAGGACAGGGCTTGATGATTGTTCAAGGATGGGTGGGAGGAAGAAGGAAAGAAGTCAAGGAGGACCCAAAATTTCTCTCTTGGATGAGTGACGGTGCTTTTCACCATCACAGGAGAGGGAGAGGAGAAACGGGTGGGGAACACATCGCCATCGTTGAGCCATCGCTGCCCTCCCCTGTGGTCCTACTGCGTTCACAGGGCTAGTATATGCCGTTGGCTCTCCACCCCACAAAAATCCAAGCTGTTACGCATGGACGGCTTGCCAGGTGCCTGCTGATGCACTGGGTATCACACCACCTCTTATTCAACACGACCATCCAAGACGGGCCCTGTAGCTACTTATTTGCATTCTACAGAGAGGGGAACAGAGTCTTAACCAAGGGAAGTGACTTCACAAGCTGCTAGCGATAGAGCGGGGCCCCTCTATCTATCTAGTCACCGCTGGCATTTTGGCTGGATCATTCTTTGTCGCATGGGGCCGCCCTGTGCACTGTAGGATGTTTAGCAGCATCTCTGTCCCCTGTTCATTAGATGCCAGAAGCACGCACCTCCCTCCCTCTCAGTGTGACAATCAAAAATGTCTGCAGACATTGCCAAATGTCCCCGGGGGTTGGGGATGGGGCACACCACCCGTGGTTGAGAACGAGTGCAGTAGAGAAGTGACTGGAACCCTGGCGAGCGGACTCCAGAGCTGCTCGTGCACTGTCTCCGCGGTGCACACGCCTTACATTGATCTCCAGTCTTCAGCCTGAAACCGAGAGGAGGAGCCACTTGTCACCAGCACTCAGCTGGCACGGAGCCCAGGGTGGCCGGGAGGTGATGCATATCCGGCCCCAAAGCGAGCCCTCTCCCCACCCCCACACCACACCTACTTTTGCTTTATTTTATCGTGGTAACTTAAAACATATAGCATAAAATATATGCAGCATATATGGTAACAAAAATTACCATTCTAACCATCTTTAAGTGTGCAATTTGATAGCTTTAATTACACTCACAATGCTGTGTTACCGTCAGCACCACCATTACCAAATCTTTTCATCCCCCCAAACAGAAACTCCATCACCTTCAGCAGTAACTCCCCTTCCCCCCTCCCCAGTCCCTGGTAACCCCTAATCTACTTTATGTCTCGATGAATTCATCTATTCTAGAGATTTCATACAAATGCAATCATTCTACATACGTTCTTTTGCATCTGGCTTCTTTCACCCAGCATAATGTTTTCAGGGGTCTTCCATGTTGCAGCATGGATCAGAATGTCATTCCTTTTTAGGGCCGAATAGTATTCCACCGTGCGCATATATCACATTTTGTTCATCCATTCATCAGTTTCTAAGAGGAGACGTCAGTGCCTGTGACAAGTCCTGGGTTTCATTTTGGGCAGGAACCACGACAGACTCGCTCACATGGCATGGCCAGCCCCCTCCTCTACGGTTCATCATCATGACAGTTGTGAGAAAAGTTCAAGGTCCAGCTTCAGGGAAAAGTCTTCTCCTTCCTTCCCAGGAGCTAAGGGTGTAAGTGCGGCTCAGGAGCATCCACTGACAGGACCGCCGTGTGCCAGTCACCTTCAGGGATGGTCTCCTTGCATCTTCTCATGCCCCGGGAAGTAGCTCTTATTCCCATTCTACAGGTGACAAGGCAGAGATTCCAGAGAGCTCAACTCACCTGCCCCCAAGCATGGCTAGGAAGGTGCCAGGTCTGGATCCAAAGCACACCCATGTTACACTTGGCCATGCCGCCCCCAGCTCATGACACATGCTCCCCTCCACCCTCCCATTTCCTCCTTCCAAACAATCACAGCCAAGTTTCATGTCTGGTGATTCTGCAACTGAACCCTTTCCTGTATGATTGCTGGTTCCAGTTGCCAATACTTTATCTTACTGGTAAAGGAGGGTGGCATGTGGCTTCAGAGATTAAATTCCAGGCACAGCCAGTTGGAAGCCCCAAAGCTTTTCTGGATTCTGCATTTTTCACCATGGGACTGGGCAGGAGGAAATCTACAGCCTATTGGACAATTGCCCAGGATTGAATGGAATGAGTGAAGGGAATGCTTGACAGGTAAGTTAGCTCTTTAATTACATGGAAAGACAAGCCCTCAAAAGTCAGTCAGTCAGATAAGAAGGAAACAAGCAAGTCTGGCTTCTAATCAATGACTGTTTCAGCCTCTTTGATCAAAGGCTTGATCTGTCATTTTCTATTGTTTTGGAGTTAATGAATCAGTTGAGTTAGACCTTTCACAGGCTCCCTCGGATGAAGGTAGTTTTCTTACTCCGGGGCCTGCTGTCTCCTCCATAATATTGCTGTGTACATTTCATGGCCCTTTGATAGCTATGATGGTTGCATTTACTGAATACCTACTATGTGCTGGGCCGTGCACCACAGCCTCTGCCTGGCTTAGCTCTTTTCATCTCACTGAACTCCAGATGAGAAGTTATACCGTCTTCCTGCCTCCGCCACTTACCAGCTGGGAGCCTTCTGTGCCTCCGTTTTCTCATCTGTAAAATGGGAACAACCACAGTACTGACCTGTTCTGGGTTCAACTGTGTCCCCCAAAAGGACAAGTTCAAGTCCTGAACCCCCATCTCTGTGCATGTGACCTCATTTGGAAACAGGGTCTTTGCAGATGTGATCAAGTTAAGATGAGGTCAGATGGAGTGGGGAGGGGGCCCTGATCCAATACAGCGGTGTCCTTCTAAGGAGAGGAGAAGAGATTCCGACAGAGGAGAGAGCCCTGGGAAGGTGCAAGCAGGGACTGGGGTGAGGCTGTCACCAGCCAAGTAGCACAGGGGCCACCAGGAGCTGGGAGAGGCCGGGAAGGACCCTCCCCTGGAGCCTCCGGAGGGAGCGTGGCCCGGCCGACACCTGGATTCCAGAACTCTGGCCTCCAGAACTGCAAGAGAATTAATTTCTGTTGGTCTAAGGCCCCCAGGTTATGGTCCTTTGTCATGGCAGCCCTGGGAAGACAAAGACCCTATGGGGCTGTTGTGAAGATTCAGTGAGTTAATGTTTGCAACGTGCCCAGAGCAGGGCCGGGCACATGGAACCACCTGTAAGCACCTTCTGCTTTATTATTATCTCCATTTCCCAAGCAGGGAGACTGAGGTCCTTGGAGGTTAAGGTGCCACACAGGGATTGGAGAGTGTTAGCCACAGAGCTGGTATTGAACACTGGTCTTTTGTTCCAAACCTAAGTTCTCACATTTGGACTATGTGCTGGTTTGGATGTATTCTGTCCCCCAAAATGCCATTATCTTTGATGCAGTCTTGTATGGGCAGGAAACGCATTGGTGTTGATTGAATTGGAGACTTTTCATCGGATGTTTCTGTGGAGATGTGATCACTCAACCGTGGGCGAGATCTTTCACTGGATAATTTCCGTGGAGGTGTGGCCCTGCCCCTTCAGTGTGGGCTTTGATTAGTTCACGGGAGCCCTATATAAGCTCAGATAGAAGGAGCGAGCTTGCTACAGCCAAGAGGGACACTTTGAAGAACGCACAGGAGCTGAGAGAGGAGCTGCAGTTTACAGAGACATTCTGGAGGCAGCCTTTGAAAGAAGACTTTTGCTCTGGAGAAGCTAAGAGAGGACAAACGCCCCAAGAGCAACTGAGAGTGACATTTTGGAGAGAAGCTGAAGCCTAGAGAGGAACGCCCTGGGAGAAAGCCATTTTGAAACCAGAACTTCGGAGCAGACGCCAGCCACGTGCCTTCCCAGCTAACAGAGGTTTTCCGGACACCATTGGCCATCCTCCAGTGAAGGTACCCAATTGCTGATGTGTTACCTTGGACACTTTATGGCCTTAATTAAGACTGTAACCGTGTAACCAAATAAACCCCCTTTTATAAAAGCCAATCCGTCTCTGGTGTTTTGCATTCCAGGAGCTTTAGCAAACTGGAACAGACTGTGAAAGGGAGAGGCAGAGGGTCACACGAGCCTGCAGTACACCAGGCTCATTCTTGAGAAACCGTCAGGAAAGAGGGAACAGTGGAAACAGCTCTCACTACAAAATGCCAACAGCAGACCCAGCGGTCTCTGCCAAACCCAACCGGGAGGGCTCTGCCAGATGAAGGGCTCCCCACCCAGGGTCAAGGTGATCAAAAGGGCTGCTGAGGAGCAACTCTCCCCAGAACGGAGTCCAAGCTCTAGCTTGGCCCAAAATGCTCTCCCGGGCCCCCGTCCTTTGCGGCTTTGCCTCTGGGGATCCCACACCCTCCCTCAGCCCTTCCCACCCAACACACTGGAGCCGCCAGTCTCTTGAAATCCAGGTCTGTTTATACACACCTTTATCCCATCTGAAATGCCTCCCCACCTTCCACCCATCCTCTGAAATTCAGCTCAGGTGTCGCCTCCTCCAGGAAGCCTTCCCTCACCACTGCCACCCCCACCTGGCTTAGCTGCCACTTTGGGGCTCCCATGGTGCTCCCCTCATATTTCCAGACTGGAATTGCCCTGTAATTACAATCCTGGGTTGTAATTGTTTGTCTCCCTCACTAGCCCTGGAACTCCTCCAAGGCTCAGCCCAGAAGCCAGTATGCAGTAGATGCTTAGGAAATATTTATGGATGGATGAATGAAGGAATAAATGAGCTCTTGAGAGATGGGTAGCCCTACCTTGGTGCCCCTCCATATGAAGTTTTCACTACTTCCATGGCTCCATACAGGGCAGAGAAGCCACCGGGTGGAAGTTCCCAGGGAAACACACTGGCTTATATAGGTACATTCAACCACACCTAAAAAGAGACAGGGCTGCCCCAGGAGGTGATGAGCTCCCCATTGCTGGGGGTATACAAGCAGAAGCTGAGGGAACATTTGTCAGGGACATTGTGGTTAATTTCTGAATTACCTGAGATGACAACTGGTGTTTCCACGTTTTCAGTCTATACTCTTCTGACTAGATCTGAGGCTGCCTTAAGGGTATGAACGATGATGATGATGCTAACACCCAGATCAACCAAGCATCACGGCAGACACTTTACATATGGAGGATCGCCAGCCCTCCCTACGAATATTATGTACAACTGAAAATGTGTACAAATATTGAATAGTCAGTTCCTGTGATGGGGGAGAGTGTTACCCAGAAAGATAAGACTGTTACATAAACCCCAATTAAACTCCATTTTTAATGCAATCTTCAACCACTTGCAGCCATGTCCTTTAATTTTATTCTTTTCCTTCACAGTTGAGTGACAGGCTGTAAGCTGAAGTTCAAAGATCTTCTGGCTAACATAGAAGCTCTGCTGTGCTAGGTGGCTTTGATGATTTTATCTTCCAGCTTTTTCTTTCTTTCATTGGCCCTGCTGTATTTAGTTTATGAGACGCATGTCCCTTTACCAGTCAGATCAGCACTTCTTCTGGCTGCTGGGTTTTATACAGTTAACACAAAAATGCAATAAAATATTAAATTCCTTGGCACAGACACTGCTGCACAGACAAAGCTGGAGACTCTCCTCGAGAAAGACTGTTTGCCAGCGGCATTATCATATGAGCATGTAAAATTACCTTTCATCAGCTGACGTGCAAAAGCCCAAACTCACACATAAGAAGCAATATATGGGCATTAGTGTAAATGACCCAAAGCCCAGCTTGTCCCAAAGCCGGGCATGTGAAAACCAGAAGCTGCCTGTGCTGTTGTTATAAACATTTGTCTGATAGGAAATCAAGGATCGAAGCAGTCACGTAACTCACCCAAAATCACACGACCAATGAGAAGCAGACCCGAATCAAGGTGGGAATCCAGCCCCTGTGTTTAGTAACAGATGACATTTATTGAGCACTTACTGTTTACCAGATGCAGTTTACCTTTGACTCATTTAATCCTCATTGAAACCCTTGGAGGAGTGCTGAGATCCTCCCTGTTTTATAGATAAGGAAACTGAGATGCAAAGAAATTGTGACTTGCCTGTGGTCACCCGTCTAGAGGTGGTGGAGCCAGACTTTGAACCCGGGGAGTCTGGCTCCCAAAGCATTGCCACTTCCTTGCCCCCACCCTGAATGAGGACTGAGGATGTGGCAAAGGACAGCCAAGTGTCCTGGGGCTCAGTTAATTGCAGGAGCTGGTGTTCTCCTGCAGGGAAGCAGCTCCACCTTCAAAGACTTGTGTTTGAGAAGCCAACCTTGCAGTCCAAGGACATCTGAGCCCCGGCCAGAGCTGCTTCCATAAGATCATCGCTCTCAGAAACCCCTTCTGGAAATGCTTCTCCTGCACATCCCATTCTCATGTAGGGCTGTCAGGCCTCAAAGAACTGAATCAGGAATTTAATTTAAGGCTGCAGAAAGCAGTGACATGTGAATCCCTGCAGGCTCAATACAAATAGCATTTGTGCTTTGGCCACTAAATCACAAAATGCAAACAGGCCTCCCTGTGCAGGGAAAGAAACGAGGGCTTGGAAGCCCGGAGAACTTGAATCAAATCAGGGCTTTGCTACTGACTCCCTGTGCTACCTGGGGCAAGTTAATCAATGTCTCTGAGCTTCGGGCCCCTGTGTACATCGAGGGTGACAAAACAGAGTCTCTCTTAAGTTTCCTTCTACCTGCAACACGCAGGGTTCCTTTGCCATCATGAGCTGGCTTGAGCTTCCCACTGTACACAGGTTCAAACCTATGACTGGGACCAGGATGAGGAGGGAATCCTGAACAGGCAAGAGCAGAATTCACAGAGGAATCTAGAATATTCCCTAAATGTAGGAGTGGCTGAGTGTCACCTGACTAGTCTCCAATGTCTGATCAGTTCCACGGAGTGGCTTGTCCCAGCTAGTTCTCCCACTATTAGCAAGAGCTACTATTGAATACCCTCCTGTGTGCTGATCATTTTACTCCCTACAACAACCCTGGGAGATAGGTACACATTAGATCCATCAGAAAAATGAGGAAACTGAGCCTCAATGAAATTAACATGGCCATTGGCCACGTGGACATGGGCCATGGGACTAGACCTAGGTTTGTAGGACCCAAAGCTTGAGTTCTTTCCACCACCCCCCCTTGTGATTCTCAGATGATTATGATCTGGCACACCAAGGTTCCTGAAGAACTCATAATATCTGGTATTCACTCAACAAGCATCCATTGAGCACCTTTTATGAGCCAGATGCCGTGTGAGGCTCAGCAGATGCAGCCGTGAGTAAGACACACACTCAGGTCCATGGGTTCACAAAGTGTCGATTGCAGCTATTGGGGGTTGGGGGGTGGGGGGAGTGCAGTTTCAGGAAGATATAATCCTGGCTGGAATGTGAATGAGATGTTGGCAGCACGCATAGGAAGCTCTGGTTTCCATCCCTGTAAAAGAAGACCCTTGATTGGTGACAGTAAAAGTGTCATGGGGCGAGAAGAGGAAACTGTGTTCAAGCAACGTCAGTGGATTTACTGCAAAATAGAAAACGTTACTGAATGCGAAAATGCTCACGATATGAAATCGGAATTGAATCACGACCACAAATCATTTCTGAGTTTCAGAAAACCTTGAAGGTCGTCTGCACGCAATTTACCTGGAAGGTGGGTAAGGTGAGGCACAAGCGGAGAGAGACATGCTTTGGCCTGTCAGTCCAGAGCGTTTGTCTCGAAATAGCCCAGAATCCAAGTGTGAATGCTTTTGACATTTATTATTTTGAATATTTTACCCATTCATTCAGCAAGTACTTATTATACTGTGCCAAAGGGTTATGGGGGTGAATCAGACCCAGCTCCAATACTAAGGCTCAGAAGCAAATACAGTAGGGGCGAAACAGATAATTCCACTACCGTGTTGCAATAGGAATGGAGTCCTCTTGATTCCCAAAGAAGGAAACTATTCAGTATGGCCTGGGGGGAACCCTACATGTTTTCGTGCAAGTAGAAGCATCTGAAATGGGTCTTGAAGGGTGAGTGCAAGTGTCAGGGTGAAGCTGGAGCTAAAGAGTGCATTGGATGGAAGGACTCAAATACTCGAGGATGGGAAGGCACGTTCAGAAATTGGTGAGCCAGGATGGAGTACGGATGGAGGGCAGAGAGGCGACAAGGCCAGGGCTCCTCGGCCTCAGCACAACTGACATCTGGGGCTGGATAATCCTTTGCTGTGGGGCTGTCCTATGCCTCGTGGGAGGTTTAGCATCATCAACTGTGCTGGTTTGTATATTTATGTCCCCCAGAAAAAGCCATATTCTTTAATGCAGTCTTGTGGGGGCAGACGTATTAGGGTGGACTGGGTTGGAACCTATCGGTTCAGTGTCCATGGAGATGTGGCCCACCCAACTGTAGGTGTAACTCTGATTGGATAATTTCCATGGAGGTGTGGCCCTGCCCATTCAGCGTGGGCCTTGTATAGTTTACTGAAGCACTATATAAGCTCAGACAGAAGGAGCTCACAGAGAGCTGAAGCTGAGACAGACGTTTTGAAGATGGCCCTTGGAAGCTGATGCAGACATTTTGGAGAACGCCAGTTTGAAACACAACCTGGGAGCAAGCAGATGCCAGCCACGTGCCTTCCCAGCTAACAGAGATTTTCCAGGTGCCAATGGCCTTTCTCCAGTGAAGTTACCCTTTGTTGATGGACTCTTTATGGCCTTAAGACTGTAACTGTGTAATCAAATAAACACCCTTTTAAAAAGCCAATCCATTTCTGGTGTTTTGCATTCTGGCAGCATTAGCAAACTAGAACGCCAACCCCCGCCCACCAGATGCCAGCATTACCTCCCCCTCAGTTTTGCCTACCAAGGGAATGTTCCAAGTGTTGCCAAATGCCCCCCCTCCTCAGGGAGCAAAATCACCCAGGGTTGAGAACCCCTGCTCTAGAGGTGTGAACAGTCAGACTGGGGAAGGACTTACAGGCAGCCCTTTGAAGTGTAGGCATTGGGGGCATCTGCAGTGCTTATTAGGCAGAGCGAAGAGATTTTTTTTTTTTCATTTTTATTACAGTAACATATATACAATGAAATTTCCCATTTTGGCCACTATCAAGCATACAGTTCAGTGCTGTTAATTGCATCCACAGTGCTGTGCTACCATCACCACCACCCAATACCAACATTTCCCATCACCCCAAAAAGAAATTCTGTCCCCATTAAGCAGTAACTCCCTATTCCTCCCTCCACCCCTGCCATATTTATTTTTTAGAAAGATCAGTCTGTCCACAGTTGGGTGGATGGTTGGGTGTGAAAAGACTAATGGCAGAAAAACCAGATTGGACACCACTAACATGGCTCAGACAAGATATAAGGAACCAAGATGGTGACAGTGGGAATGAAAGCAAAACTTTGATTTGAGGGGCTTTGATAACTTACAATGTACAGAATTGGGCAAAAGAAGGTGACAATGTAAAGGGACCACCTTGACTGCGTACCCAGGGAAAGCTGTCCTGTAAGCAATGTACTAACTAGCAAACTAAGGTGGGTGGTTAATATCGCCTACAAACAATACGCTCTGTACACTCCATATGCCATCATTAAGTCAATCAACAAACATTTGCTAAGTGCCTACCATTTGCCAGGTCCTGAAATGTGAAATCAGTAATAATAACACCCGTGCCAGACCCAGAAATAAGCCTTTGGCATGGGTTATCTCACCAACCCATGAGGGAGCCGTAAACTTTCTCTTCATTTTAAAAAGGAGAAAGGCGATTCCTGTAGAAGTTAAGTAGGTTGCTAGTAAAGACAGCAGCCAGGATTCACAACAAGGTTGGCTTCTCTTTGAGATCCATATTTTAGCGGTACTCTATACCATTTCTTTCCCAAAGGTTCTAGAAAGCAAAAAGCACTCAGTAATCCAGAGAGGGAAGGTAAGAAGAGGAGAGGAAAGCATTAAAATATCTTGGCTTTTATTGCACATCAGCATTTACAAGGCAGCTTTTCATCCACACGACAGCCCTGATCTCTCCACTGTGCCCGGAGCGTGGAGCTTTCACCCAGGAACACTTCCTTTTAATATCCTGGCTCCATTTTAAGGCCCGGCTCTTTTTCTGTTTCTTGTTGAACAGTGGCTCTCATTCTGCAGCTAAAACGTCTTCCTGAGTGACCTGCCCCTGGGACCAGCCCCCAGGCTGCCTGGGGTGGGTTAATGGAGCGCCCCGTGGAGACCCACCTGCCCCACTCTGTGTGAACCGTACGGGGAGGGGTCCTGGGACCCGGGGCAGGGTGCCGCCCAGAGGCTAACATGGGAGCTTTTAAATAGAACAAAATGCTGAGAACCTGCCAGTGGACCCCATGACCTGTCTGACAAGAACCTTCAATATCCTGCCAGCTCTTCCCAAAGCCACCCCCACCCACCCCCTCTTCCCACATCTTGCACACACACACCCCAGCATCACCTTTGCTTTTGCCTTCAGGCTCCTTTGCATACCATCCTCTGCCTAGACCCTCACTCCCCGACTTTCCCAACCCTTCCCCAGCCTCTTCGCACACCTGTGCATTCTACTCACCCGTCCGGCTAAGACTGCACCCCACCTCCTCCAGACACTTACCCCACGGCCCTAGCCTGGGTCCGGAACTGCTCGGTGCTCCCAGAAAGCCTGTGTGCCGCTGCTCCCCATCCCCGTCCCCGTGACAACACTTAGCACACCCTGTTGTAACTGTCTGGTTACTCGTGTGTCTCTCCAGCTAGACGAGGGAGTCAGGAAACCCCAGCCTGGGGGCCAAATCAGTTTGGGTAAATAAAATTTACCAGCCGCCCCCACTCACTTCTGTGTTTTCATGGCTGGTGTGGCATTACAAAGGCAGAACCAAAAATATTTGCTATCTGTCCCTTTACAGGAGAAATTTGCCAATCCCCACCCGAGACTGTGAGCTCACTGAGGCAGGAACCTTGTCTTCATCATCAGTACGTTGCCATCAACAACTAGTGCCGAGCCTAAAGGATAGGAGAAGCTTAAGGGATAGTTGATGAATGAATGGACAGGAGAATATTGGGTGCAGAGGTATCAGAATCTGTGACAATGTGACAACACTAGCACAAAAGAGACATCTTAGACGAGATGGTTCCCAATCATAAACAGTCTGACTGTCTGAAGGAAAATCAATGCAAACACATCACATATGCCTACAAACACATACGTTTGTGCAGATACACATACTTACACACACATATTCACACACACACACACACACACACACAGCAACTTGGTGTGTTGGGTTCTCACTTGTAGGAGATGCCACACAGAGAGACGTTTGATTAAGGTAACTTCCTGTCTGAGTTTCTATGATTTTTTCTTGAATGGTTTTTTACCTCCAATGTTTTGAATAAGAACAATCAGTTGTTGAATTAAATCTGAATTTCATCAACCTAGAAATTTGAGTTGAATAAATCAGACTTTTTTTGAGGCTTGGAAGGAGGGGGAAGAGGATTATGATCATTTATCAGTAAAAAGTAAGAATGGCCTCAGCCCCTCAAATCGGCAACACCCCAAAAAGCCTACCCTTTGCCTGGAGGTGGCATTCACATCTGCCGCCCAAAAAGATTAGCAGAAGACCCCTTCTCTCTTACCATCCGGTATCTTCCAAGTCCTTTTCCTGGGCTGTTCTTACTTGAGTACTAAGTTTGTTTTCCTACAACTCAATAAAATGTCATTCCTTTTATAAATGAAATAAATTAACCCTAGCCCTACTTGTCTAGCTGAAAAAGTTAATCCCCTCTCTCAGGAACCAGCTTATATGTCACTGCTTCCTTGATTGAAGGCTTCTTTAATCCACTCCCCTAAGAGGGTGTGGATTCTGAATTCTAACAGCCCTTTGTACCCATCTGTACTACAATCACTTCTCAGACTGCACTGTAATCATTCTCTTGCACATCTGTTCACAACATTAGGACAATGAGCTCCCAGAAGAGTTCATTCTCTTCCACATCTCCAGGTACATAGTAGGTACTCACCAAATGTTTATGGAATGGATGGATGGTTGGATGGATGGATGGATGGATGGATGGACAGATGGATAGAGGGATGGATGGTTGGATGGATGGATGGACAGATGGATAGAGGGATGGATGGGTGGGTGGATGGATGGACAGGTGGATGGGTGGATGGACCAGTGGGTGGATGGACAGATGGAAATAAATGGCCAGACTGAGGTTATGAAGAAAGTAAATGATGCCCTCAAAACTCTCAACAGGTTGTACCCTACAGAGGCCTGCTCCACACCTGTACCCCACTCCCACACATTGAGCTTCTCTCCTCCAGTTTTAATGGTTCCAAGCCCTCAGATGTTTCTTCCTAGCCCTCTCACTGCCTCTCTACCTTTTCCTCCTTCATCTTCTTTAGAGTCTAGCCCAGCTTTCCCTGCCTCACCAAGTCAGCATTGCCCAAGGAGCTAAGAGGGCAAAGGGGACTTTGTTCATGGCGAGCAAGCAGATGGCCAACTTCCAGACCCCCAGGAGGATGGCCGGGAAGCCACCTGCTCGCCCATGATGGGTCTAATTAGGACAGATGTTTTTCTCGGTGACTTACAGAAGCTGGTACCCCCTGCTGGAGCAGAGCAGTGAAGCCGTGATGAGGTGAGCTCTCCTGGGACAAGGTTGCAGGAATCTACCTCTTAATCTCCTTTGTTGCCCTGTGCTCATCTTTCAGTTCTAGATTCAACTGGCCCAAAGAAGCAGCCCCTTTCCTTTATCCCTACCCTCATGGAATCCCAGGACTCTGGGGAACCCAGATTGAAAACTACTTCTCTGGTTAAACAGCATCACTTTGCAGATGGAAGACTAAGGACCAGAGAGAGGAATTGACTTCCTCAGGTCACCCAGTAATCGGCGAGGCCAAGAGGTGGAGCCCAGATCTCCTCCTTCACAGTCCAACACACTCTGCTGCTACCCCATCCAACACGTCAAGTTTTGCATGACTCCTTAGGAGATGCCTGGATAAAATTCAACACACTGTTCAAGGGAGGTGACTCTGCTCCAAGTTCATTTAGCATGCAGTTAGGGCTGATTACTGCTCTGATTACAATGCAGGAGTCATTTTTATTTCTGAGCATTACTAATTTAGTATCGGGTGGTCATTAGTCAACAAGGACTTAAAAGAAATTGTTAGCAAGTCACAATGGAAAGGAAGTTCTCCTCTACACACAAACACACGCATCTCTCTTTTCTTAGTTCTAATTAGGTTGAACCAGATTGGTCTGGAAAAATTTCCAGAACCAGGATGAATTTCTCTTTTGTGATGTTGAAAATTGAGGCTTATTGAGAGAATGGGATTCTAGAGATAAATCCAGTGAAGTGGTGGCTTCTGGGCTCTTCCAAAAACATCAGGTAAACAAAGACCTTGCTTAAAATCAGAAACAACAGCCAAAGTCAGGCTGTCCATCAAAACATACATTTGGATCCCATTTCCGTCCCTCCCCAGCTGTGCTTCCTTGAGCAACTGACTCATCTTTCTGAGCCTCCTCTTGAATCTTGCACACACTCCAAACTCACAGTTCATTTTTCACAAAGTAGCCAGGAGATTTTCCCAAAACATAAAACAACCCAGGTGTCTCTCTGATTATAAGACTTCAATATCTTCCCATTTGACTTAGAATAAAACCCACACTCCTTAATGTGCCCAAAAAAGACCTCCATGATCTGACTTTTGCCTTATGTGGTTATGTATGTTAGGTTTGCACTCAGCTGCATGTCACAGAAACAATTATATTGGTGCAACCTAACAGGGAAGTATTTTTCTCATGTGACAAAAAGTTCAGAGGCTGTCCAGAGAAGTTCTAGAATGCCTTTGGGGACCCAGGCTCCATCTATCCTCCTGCTCTGTCATCCTTGGAAAAATAGGAAGCTTTGTGATCACAAGATGGCTTCTCTATCTCTTGGCTTTGTGTCCAATTTCCAGGAAGGAGGAAGGGAAATGGGCAAAGGGGGGAGAAAAAGGCTCATGTCAGCTGGGTCTGTTCCTTTTTATCAGGAAAATGATAACTTTTCTTTAGACTGTTATTTCAACTCATTGGCCAGAGCTATGTCGGACAACAAATTGTACCATCAGAGGAGCCTGGGAAGCCAAGTCTTCTAAGCTGAGTACTTTGCCTCCTAAACAAACCCAGGGTTTTACTGACAAGGAAGAAAGGGGGGGCTCGATATTGGGCAGGAAAGCAGCAGCGCCTCCCCTACAGCTCCCAGTCTCCCTCACAACGTGCCTGCGGTAGGCAGATTTCTAAAATGGCTCTCACAGTCCCCTCCCTCTCATGTTCATGTTCTGTGCAATCTCCTCCTCCACACGGAAACCAGAGGAAGACCAAAACGCAGGATCAGCTTTATTATCCCAACGTGCAGAGTTTCTGGCATATTTGTGATGACCTACGGTCAAGGAAAGATTTGTGTTACTTCACTAAGGAGTCTGGGGTCCAGATGCTGATCCTGTTTCAGGTACTCTGAAGAATTCTCCCCATAAAAAATCACTAGATCCTGAGAAAAATTCATTGGTGGAATCACAAAAAGGAAAGGCTCCAAGGGGACAAAAAAATTTGAGTTAAAGTTTGAGTTGGGAGTAGTGAGCATTCACGAAGGGAATATCAGTGCTATAATCAAGTGCTAAGTTTTGTGCCAATAGCAAGGGAGGGACACTGAACCTGACATCCACTATTAAGCCAGGTAACCCAGAAAAGGACTGAAATAGTGTCCCTTGGCTTAAAAATGCAAACCATCTCTGGGGGAAAACATCTTCAAGTCTGCAGAGTACTTGCAGATTAAGTTTAGCCAAATATAAGCTCACAAATAAGCAGACAATAAGAAATGAACAAAAATGACCAGATGGATTTGAAACAAATGAAACTCTATCAATTAAAACTGTAATTGTTGAAGTAATAAACAGTGGGTGTCTTAGAAAACAGATTAGAAACAGCTAAAAATGGAATGCACAAACTGGAAAATAAAACTGAAGAAATTATGTAGAAGGCAACCCACAGCCAAGGAGAGGAAATGAAGAAGTTAGGAGATGCGACAGACAGAATAAGATATTCTAACATGTATCTAATTTGAATCCCTAAAAGAGAATATGTAGAGAATAAAGATGAGGCCATATTTGAAGAGTTAAAAGATGAGAATTATCCAGAACTGATAAAGGTAGGAATCTACATATATAAGAAGTACAATTTATACCAAATACTATAAATTTTTAAAAAGCCTATTCCTAGATACCGTAGTGGACAAATCTACCACCTATACAGTAATAACTATTAGAGCAGCAGCAATTAGATGTTTTAACAGGAGCAATAGGAGTTATAAAAATTATCTCTTCCTAGTGCAGAGAAAAAAGCAACTGTCAAACTAGAAAACACGTGCAACAAAAACTAGAACTCAAGAGCAAGGGAGAAATAAGGGCATTTTCAGACAAACAAAAACTTAAAGGTTAATCACCAATAGCCCAACTGAAGGAACTTCTAAAGGATGTAGTTCAGGAAAAATGAAATGACCCCAGATAGAAAAGCCTCTGATGCAAGAGGGAATGGCAAAAGGAAAAAAAAAAAAAAATGTAAGCATGTAGGTAAATCTAAATAACAATTTTATTTATAAAATAAAAATAAATGTCCAACAAGCAGGTTTAATAAAAAGACAGAACTGAAATCCTGAATGTCAAGAGCTGTGAGTCACAAGGAGATGAGTGAGGTTTTTAAAGTATTCCAGATTTTTGTATATTCAGGTAAGAGTTTGGAGAGAGGAGTTTTGACAGTCAAGATAGTAATACTAATTATTAATTTCCATATGCACAGTAAAATGTCAAGGATAACCATTTAAAGAGTAAAAACAGAGGCTAATGCTTTCATCCCAGGAGAGAGAAAAAAGTAATAAGGGGGAAAAAAAACTTCACTTTTACAGTAAGAAAAGAAAAATTAGGTGTTCATTTAAAAAAAAAAAAAAGCAAGAGAATTGAAACTCAAAACAGTTAAAATGGGAGAAATAATTCTAAAATAACAATAATAATAATAAACATAAATGGACTAATTATGCCAGTTAAGGAGATCATCAAATTGAAATGAGAAAAATGCAGTGATACGCTGTTTACAAAAAAAAAAAAAAACTGAAATATAAGACATAGAAAGATTTAATATAAAGGTATGGACAAAGATATATCAGGCAAATACTAACAAAACAAAGACGGTGTGGCCACATTAGTACCAGACAAAATAGTCTTTACATCAAAAAGAAATGAGAGATAGAGAAGGTCACCACAAAATGATGAAAAATTGACTTCACCAGGAAGATATAATTCTAGGATTGTATGCACCTAATAAGATAACCTCATGGGCCTTCTGCATGGAAGATTCTAGCTGATCTCCCAACCCAACAAGTAGAGGCAGAAGTGACGGTGGGTGTCCAGGCCAGCCTTTGAATGCATCGTCCCCAGCCCTGGTGAAAACAGTGCAACGAATGGCAAGCTCTCCCCATCTCCCAGTTACATGAGTCATTCTTCCCACAAGGAAAAAGTTCAGAGCCAAAGTGTGTTCCCATATTCCCTCGAAAGGGCAGGAGTGCTAGGATAAGTTCTTATTTTATGGCCTGGATCAGGAACACAGAAAGAAAAAAGGAACAATTCACATTTTAAAGGCAGAAGTCCCGACTTTGTTGAACCCAATATTTCTTCTAATTTTCTTCTTCACATCTAGTAAGATCTACAGAATTTTGGCAGGCAGCGACCTGATCCAATCCTTTCATTTCAAAGACAAGGAAAAAGCAAACACAGGGAGATGATACGGCTTGCCCAAAGTCACACAAATACATATCTGCATGTGCATATAATCATTAATATTCACAGAGCGCCCCAAGAGAGATTATGAAAACAAATGAATCTAAATGATAGAATGGCAATTTCTCCCCAAATAAAGAAAAAAGCCTCTATCAAACAGTCCCACGAAACTAAAAAATGCAGTCCAATAGATTTGCTTTCTGTCACAAAGGACCACCAGCAAACAAGTAAGGCAAAACACACTGTGCACAGCACTGAAAAGTCAAATAACACTGACTCCAGCAATTCATCACCGAATTGAAAAAGCATTATGGGAATAGCAAAAAATCTAATTCCAGCTCATTTCAATAAGAACTGATCTCAGAGTTCATTACCGAAAGTAATTTTTACTAACGTAACTTTGAACATGTCCTCAAACGAGGATTAAATCTTTCTGGCAATAGCTGAAGTTGATAAGGGGAAATTTGCATACAGATAATAACAGGCAAAGTTGCAGGTTCTTTGCATTCAGTTCAACTGTTTTGTTTTGTTTTGCTTTTTAATGTTTGTTTAAAGTTGGAGATGAAGTTTAGAGAAAGGGTTGGGAAACTGGGGCTTGAGGTTATTTTTAAAAGGGATCTAATTTTCCAGTACAAGGTAACAGGGAGCTCTGGAGAGACCAACATTCTGATTAGCACAGAGAGGGTCAGAAAACTCTTTTCAAATTATAAAAAGGACATATTTCAGTCCCACCTTAATTAACAGAAAAGAGCATCTGGGAGAGAATAAATGCCTTCCCCTTCTTTTCCCAGATGACTCTTGCTTTGTCCTTTAAGACTTGGCAAATGTGCACACCCGGATGTGAAAGAGAAAAGGCATTTGGGGAGAAGGGAAGGGGGTGTGGTTCCACATTCCTGGAAGGTGGCAGCAAGACAGGATGTGGTGGGGGGGTGGGCTGGGAAGGGTCGGACCCCATCCCACCCCTGCACATTAAAATCACCTAGAAAGCAATTAAAATCACCTGGAGAGAGTGGGCCCCACCTCACCGCCCCCCTACATGGATTCACTGGATCTGGGGTAGGGCCAGGCACCTTCATTTAAAAGCCCCCAGGCGATTCTACGGTGCACTCAGGGCTAAGAACCAATCCTCACTGCTCAAAGTTTGGGCCATGGATCTGCAGCATCAGCAATATCTGGGAACTTGCTACAAATGCAGAATCTCAGGTCCCACCCAGACCTACAGAACGGGCATCTGCATTCTAACAAGATCTTTGGGGGATTCTTATGCGTTTAAAAGTTTGAGGAGCACGGACATAAGTAGCATCTGGCCCGAAATGGGATTCCAGAAGCAGCCGCAAATATGGGGAAGATGGAGTCCAGCCCCCAGGGTGACAACCAGAAATGGCCCCTGGGAAGGAGGGAACTCCATCCATTTCTTCAACAGGACTATATTGACTCCTACTATGTGCCAGGCACTTGCTGTGTGCTACAGGAATAGAAAGCAGGTGCCTGGCCTCGAGCCCAACAGGACACTACGGTTATACTGTAAAAGAGCCTGGAGTTTCTATGTCAAAGCTCCAGGGTGCTCCCAATTAGCATCCAGCATCGGCCACCTGAGTATGAGCTGCTTGAGAACAAGGACATCACCCAGCACAGGACACGCCGGGCTCTCCGTGGGAATGCTGGCAGCAGCTGTACCAGAGCTGACCTCCAAGATGGAAGGATCACAATGGGCAGAAATGGGCCAAGGCTTTGCACATTGGGGGATCACCCGAACCCAGCCGGAAGATGGAAAACCCAGGCCAAGCGTGAGCAACCAACAGCAAGTAGTCCCATTTGACCGGATGTGGAACGGGGTTCTGCAAACTTTTTCTGAAAAGGGCCAGTTAGTACACATTTTTGGCTTTGTGGGTTGACTGTCTCCGACACAGCTCAAAAGCAAGCCTTCAAGGATGGTAGACAAATGGGCATGGCTAGGTTCCAATAAAACTAGCCACGGTTTGCAGTCCCTGATTTAAAATAAGAGAGGAGAGAAGCCAGAGATCCCGCTGCAAACGTGAATTGGAGGCTGCTAGAAGGCCACAGAAGGCCTTGGCTACCAAGCCAAAGTGGCTGGGGTTTGAACTGCAGTTGAGAACTAGGGCAGGATTTTGGACAGCAGAGTGAAACCTTCAGAGTTCAGCCTGAAGCAATTAATTTGGCAGAGGTGTGCAAGATAAGATTGGGAGCTGGGAAGGGGAGGGACAGGAGCAGGGGGTCCCATCAGGAGACGCAGTGATGTCCCAGAGAGAGATGGAAACGCAAGAATCAGATCTGCAGCCCAGGGGTCGGAGAGGAGGCTGGGATGGGACAGACGTCTGAGTTGCTGAGGCCAGAGCTGGGGGAGCCGGCAGGACGTGCAGGTGGGCGCAGAGCCCCATGGGGGAGCTCAGGGAAGCGCAGGGAGCACGGCCACATCCCCTGCAGCCCCCAACACACCTGAGCTGGGGCAGCTAGAGGAGGAGCTTGGAAAAATCAAGATTTTGAAAGAGCATTGCAGAGGCTGCCTGCCGGCTGCTGTTCCAAAAGAAACCAATCTGGGAGAACAAAGTAACCCAGGGCCGGGCCCACAAAATCCGTGGAGATATCCTTACGGAAGATTCTCGTTCCTTGGGACAGACAGGGGCCGAGACGCTGTGTTTCTGGGGTGATACTGATGATGCTCCAGGACCACCCTCTGAATACCGAGGCCTTTAGAGGACAGCCCCCACCCCCATCCCCATTATCTCCCAAACAAGGACAGCGAGGCCCCTTTGGTAACTATTTGTTGGGTGACCCTGGAGATGCAGGGGAAAAAAATAGCAAGAAAAGCCAACATTTGATTCGTTGCTCAGTACAAGGCCCTGTATCTGTGACTCATCTACCCTCACCACCACCAGGGTCCCCATCCTCCTGGGGATTTGGCGACCTGAACCCAAGGCAGCCGCACCCCAAACCCGAGACTCCAGCCTGAGACCCAGCGAGGGGAGCGGGGTCACCCCAGGACGGGACCGGAGCTGCAACTGGGACGTTTCCCCCTAACGGAGGCCGCCTCTCCCGGCACATTCAAAACGAAGGCAAGTTTTTCAGCCACGCCGTTGACCTCAAAGCAGAACGAACCTCCTAAATCGGGGGGGGGGGGGGCTGCTGTGCCAAAGGACGCCCGGGGTGGGGGGCAGGAGGACAGCGCTGGGGCCCCAGTGGCCGCGACCTCAGCCTCGGATGCTTTTGCTCTGCCACGGCCATTAGAGGAGAGACTTCCGTGTGGGGCGATGCAAATACACGCCCCCAATAAAAGGGAAATAATTTAGGGGGGGATTTTGTAGCTGGTGCGTTTTCCCAAGCGGCTCCCCGCTCCCCTCCCCTTGGCGATGCTGCCACCTGGTGGGCACCGGGGGAGCTGCGGGAAGGCGACGCCGCCAAACCCCAAAAAAAACACAGGGGCAGCCGCGTCCTGTTCTCACCAGTCGGGGCGGGGGCTGTTTTTAAGCTGGGTCTCTCCTTCTGTGCCACTTTCATCGTGGAAACTGACTCTGGAAAGCCAAAAAAAGCCGCGACGTGCTCTGCAAAAGCTGTTTGCAGGCCAATTTTAGCTGCATTTCTTGGAATGTGGTCTCCCGGAAGGGGAGAAGGATGCGGTTCCCAGGATGCCGGGTGTCTTATTCCTAGAGGCCCGTTCGGGCCACGAGGGGAGTGGGGGTATAGACCCCCTGGGTTCCAGCCTCTGTGCCAGGCTCAGCACAGAATATAAACTCTGGGGTTTTACTCCGTCCTAAGAGCTTAACCATATGCTGTATTAAGAGGTTTTTTTTACAGGGATCCTCTCGTTGATGGCTTAAAATATCCTTGCAAGGTGGCTTAGAATTACGCCTGTTTTACAGATGTAGAAATGGAACTTTGGGAAAGTTAAATGAGTTGGCCAAGGTCATAGAGCTGGTAACTGACAGAGTCATGATTTAAACTCCAGAGCTTGTTTTCTTATTCCAGAATCCAAAGAAAGCATTGAACTGAGAAATGAAAGTCCTGGGTTCATCCACATTCTACCACCCACCCACTGTGTGACCTTGGAAAAGTCACTTAACCTCTCTGGTCTTGGTTTCTTCTGTGGTTTTAAAAAAAAAAAAAGGAAGAAGGGGATGTGTTAATCCTAGGTTCTGTTTCACAAGGTTGTTGTAAGAATCCAAGTAAAAATTTGACATCCTTTGACTCAGTGGTTCCATTCCCTGGGCTGGGGGCCACCCAGACCCCAGACTTTTCTTCAGACTCCAAGAAGTGGATGGAAATAGGCTCAGGACCCCCACACAGGAAAGAACCTGGTGGCCTGGTGGCCCATGAAATGGGCATTGCCTTTCCTGAGTTCCTGGGATTTCAAAGAGCAGATGAGACCAGCCCCCAGTTTCTGGAACCAGACATTCCTGAGTTCCAATCCCAGCCCTGGTCTAACTCGCTGTGTGGTCTGGACAAGTACTCCTTGCATCCCTGGTCCTGGGTCTCTGTTTCCTCACCTGTCCAATCCTTGTACTGACTTCATAGGATTATTCTGAGGATTAAATTATATAATATATTGTAAATCCCCTAGGCTGGTGCCAGATGTTAGAATCACCAACATGTTCCAATGGGCCCAGGACCTTCTTGGTTTTAGCACTGAAAGTCCCGAGTCACAACAAGCCCCTCAGTCCTGGGTGAACTGGAACATACTACTGGACCACATCTCCGCTCTGACCCCTGGACTAGAGTTGTCCCCGTTCTGTCTATGCCCAAACACCCTTCGTGACCTTTTCCAAAGCTGGAAATGATTTCATGTCCCACCAGACATGAGCACCAAGTGCCGGGGACTGTCTTGTCTGCTCGTCATTGTGACTGCTCAGGACTTGGCCACTAGTACGTGACCAAAAAACTGCACTGATTGGCTTTGCAGTGATTGCAGGTGGTCAGCAAACTGCATTGATGGAAGGGTTGACCGCCTACTATGTGCTGGGCGCCTGTGCCGTGCACTTGGAGGTCACGGGCATGAGCAGAGATGGGCAGGGAGCCAAGCAGACTCTGGTAAGTTAGGAACTGTGATGGGGAAGGGCTAGGCATGGGGTGGGCTATGGGGTCAAAGAAGGACCTTAATCCAGCTTGAGAGGAGCTCACTCCTGGGTGGAGCCCCCAGGTGGGGTAGGGGGAGAAAGGGAGACTCTTGGGAGTCTTCCAAAGCCCTGGGTGTCAAACTGCCTCGAAAGAGGAATTGCCCTATCTCCAAAATCCCAGGAACCTCCCAAGTCTCCTCCCTTGTCCCCCACCACCCCATGCAACCCCTCCACTGACAACACAAAGGGAGCACTAGCCAGAAAGCTCACGACCTTGTCCTCGTCCTCCAAGGTCCAAGTTCAAGCCTTGAGGTTTTGGATAGACCATAGGAGGAGCCCCTTCTGCCCCACGCCAGGCCTGTAAAGCCCTAAGTTATGGGTTTATATAAAGATGGAGTGACCTGGCTTACAGGGGGCTGTCACCCAGCCGGGGCCTGCGGGCACAGCTGTTTGATGGAGTCATTGTAACCCAGTGGTTCCCAGTTGGGGTGATGTTGCCCCCAGGGAAGAGTTGGAGGTATTTGGGGTTGCCACAACTGGGAGGGGGTGGAGGCACAACTGACATCTAGACGGTAGCAGCCAGGGATGCTGCTAAACGTCCTCCAGGGCACAGGACACCCCACGGCAAAGGGTCCTCTGGCCCAAAATATCCACAGTGACGAGGTTGAAGAACCCTGTTGCAACCCAACGAGCTGGCCGTGGAGGGCTCCACAGGAAGCCACTGGGCAGCTATTGGGCCCCTCCGAACCCTCCTGGGCGAAGACTGAGGGGAGGGGGCCGTGGGTCTGAGGTTTTCTCTGACTTTGTTTCCACTGTTACCGCATGAATCCTCCATATGACTTTCAACATCTTACCCCGTCCCTGACCACAGACGCTTCCTCCATCCCTCAGAGGAAACGTCCCGGCCCTTCCCCATCTCCATTCCACCCACTCTGAGCAGGTGGTGTGTGGCAGGTGCTGGGGGGCGGGGGGAGCTGGGCCTTCAGCCCCTGCCCTCGGGAGGGCTCGGTCTCCTCGGGGAGACGGTCTGGCCCCTTCCGTGCCTGGAGGTGCAGGGAAACGGACCATCATCACCTGTCACCTTGTCGTCTATGAGAACAGCGCACCCTGGAGCTCAGCTCAGGAAGTGCACATGAGGGGGCGTCCCAGAAGGACAAACAGGACAGTGAAATGCTGGAAAATGGGGAGCGGCAGATCAGGAGGGAGGAGGTGGCTTAGCTGTGCCTTAAAGAGAACAGGGCGGGTGGTGAGGGACAGACGGAAAGTGATGGGGATGGGCAGTAGAATCACTGGGCAGATGTTAATAGAGAGAGAGGTAGCAACAAGCATGTCAGACAAATACCCACTATAACACACCTTACAACAGCTATCTAGCATGTGTCATTCATTTAGGGCTCACTATGTGCTGAAAACCTACATCGATTGCCTTGATTTACCCTCACATCAACCCTACGCAGGAGATACCACTGTTCTCATTCTCAAAGTGCAGATAAGGAAGGTGAGTCTCAGAAGTTAAATGATCCACTCAGAGTTGCCCAACTCAGAGGTGGCAAAACAGAAACTGAACCACGGAGTCTGAGTCCAGAAACAATATGCACAAACAATCCTCTGTTAGCTGAGAAGAAAACCATTCAAAAACCCAGCGAGAAGGGAAATTTTAGGCTGTCTATATGTTACCAGAATAAAAAATTTTTAACTAAAAAACTAGGACTGTACAACACGAACAGTGAAACCCTAATGTAAACCACGGACTATACTTAATAGTATAATAATATTCTTTCATCAGTTGTAACAAAGGTACCCCACTAATGCAAGGGATTAATAATGGGGGTGGGGGAAGGACTCTATTTTCTGCATGATTTTTCTGTAAAACTACAACTTCTCCAATAAAAAAAAAATAATAATTAAAAAAAAATTTAAGCCGAGTGAGGAATGAGCATGTTAGAGGTCAAGAAACTGATTGAAGCAGAAAGTTTCTTGGCAGGAAGTAAAGAGGCAGGCTTGGAAAAGCATCGAATGCCAGGATGAGCAGCTTGCCCTTGACACTGTAGAAGCCGGAAGGCACATGGGTTTCCTCTTCCAGCCAACCCCAGTTGGTGGTCAGCAGTTGAGGGAAGTGCTGCAGAGGAGTTTGAGGCTTCCTGTAATTGATTAGTGATGTCTGACATGGGCACGGGGCATGAGAGACAACCGCTCACTTAGCCCAGCCTTGGCAACCCTGCTTGGGCAGTGGGCAGCCATTATAATTTCCTACGAAGGGAATATTTTAGCAGCACAACTCAGGTTAGAGGCAGAGAGCCTGGCATTCTGTGGGAGGCAGAGTTTTCTTCAAAATATAGAACCTGCAAGAGAGAACCTGCTCAGCCAAACTTAACACAATATTTTTAGTTATTTCCACTCCCCAAATGGCTGTTTCAACTTTAATAATGTCACTCAAGAGTTCTAAGGAAACCCATCAACACTTTTCCCAAAAAATATTCCTCATTATAATTTTTTCTCACATACCTTTATCTTTGACTCTTTGGAAAGCTTAGGAGAGGCAGGGTGGCAGGCAGGGCTCAAGGAATAACTAGAGTAAGCTAGAATGAATTTTTTTTTAATATTTCCTAAATTTTTTCTTGTTTGAGTTTACTACAATTAGAAGATGGCAGAAACCCATTAAAAATGGGCAGACTATATAATAGATACATAGGTAAGGAAGCCCAATTACTGAAAGATTTAACGTGTACCTCATTTGATCACATCATTGATAGTCTTATGATAATGAATTTGGGTATCTCCCAGATACATTACCATAAGTGGCTGGAATGATTTGATAGCACTGGTTTGATGTTCCAGCATGGAAATGCCTTCTCTGGGGGGTACCTAATGTGTGAGGTGGGGACTGAGGTGGCCAGTAGTCAGAAGTCACACCCTAGATGTCTTCACCACAGCCCCAAAGGCTGAACAGCAACTCTGCTGGTTCAAGAAAAAAATCCTGGATGGTAAAGTCAGCTACAATGTAGTTACAAGATAGGTTAGAGTCACAAAACCAAGATGCTGGGACAAATTATCACTCATTCCTTCAACAGAGCTTTAAATATCCATACTATGGGCCAATATTTCAAAGCCAATGGGTACATCTTCCCACTTCATGTTGACTCTCTCCCACACCATCCATAAGGACCAAGATGGCTCACGTTTTCAGGAGCCCAGCATATAGTCCTCCATTCCCCTTCTTCTAGCAATAGAATCTACTCCCAACCACTGGGATGGACATGTCACCCAGGCCAGACCTGGCCAATCACACATAGTGATTGCTCCAGGGGCGGGCATATGGTCCAAGCTGAGCCAATCAGAGTCCTCCCCTGAGATGTTCTCTTGCAATCAGGGTTGTTAAGCTGGGAGGAGATGGTGAGACCTGATGGTGGCCGTTTTCTTCACCATGTGGACAAAGCTGTGAGAGAAAGCGGAGCCAGGCAGAGAGGATCAGAGATGAGAGATGGTCCCCCGTTCCAACCCAAGAGATCCTGGCTCCTGCAGCTCCTCCAATTCTGTAAGCTACCAGAGAATCCTTCCTGATTAGATAAATCAGTACATTTCCTCCCTCACCAATTTGAGTGGGACTTATTTCACTCTCCAGAAGAGTGCTGATTGTCACAGCACCCCCGACAGGTCTCCCCTCCCTTGATCCCCTTCAGTGGCAGGAGACTTGCTGTCCTGAGGTAGCCTTTCTTCTTTGAGGCACTTTGTTAGAAAGCCCTTTCTTAGAAGAAGCCAAAATTTGCCTCCAGGGTCTCCCACCCCTGAGTCCTCGTTCTGCCCTCTGGGGCCCCCCAACCTAAATCTGATGACCCTTCTTCATGATGTCTGTTAAATACATATTTGCAGCCCGTGTGCCCTTGTCACAAACAACACACACAAGCTCAAGCCTTCTCTGTCCTCAGATGAGCACCCATTTCATTCCAATCCTCATTGGACGTAGTATAATGGAGCATATGGATTCAGGCAAGGGTGGTTCTAGGGGAGCACATGAGATAAATCATCAGGATGCTATCTCTCTTTTTCTTTGCTCTCCTTTCTTTAATGTTGGCTGTGTTCACAGGCAAGCTCTTCCTAGATAGAAAACGTGGTTCCTGCTGGCAGCTCAAGGTATATATCATCTGCACCGCTGATTACCCCGATTTCCAGAAAGTGATGGAAAGGGTCCCTATTGGTCCAGAGAGGGTCACGTGGTTTCTCTAATCCCATCACTGTGACCAAGGAAATTGGGTCCTCCTGTGCCACACATGGTGGGTGTGTCCTCCTCTGCCTAGGGGGAAGGGGACAAATGCTGTCAGCCACCTCCATCATTAGCAAGGGAAGGCTGGAGGTAAGAGAGAGAGCCCCGCTGAGAGCAGGAAAACGCTAACAAATAGCGTCCAATCAGCCTGGTTGGCAGAACTTTCGCCTTCCAGGTCCTCTCCTGGTTGTTGTTCCCGCTTCTCAGTGTCCAACTTCACGGTTGTACTGGGATTGCAACCAGTTCAGGAGACAGCATCTCACTAGCACCTTCTTTTTCTGTTCTATTGACCCAACCCAGGCTCACATTTTCCCCACGGATGTCACATCTCACTCCTGCTCCCCCCACAGTTACAATCACCACACAGACACACACATATGTACACACAGACACGCAACCACAGACACACATACACAAACACATGCATGCATTCATACAGAGACACATGCATTAACACAGTTACTCACATACATAAACACACATACATATGCACAGGCACATGCATAAACACACAGACACACTGACACCTGCACAGGGGCACACACATGAACACATGTAGGCATGGATGCACATACGTATGTGATACAGACATGCACACAAACACACCCACAGAAACACACATGCACATACATATGCAAACACACACAGACACACATGAATACATCACACAGGCAGATCCATAAACAGAGATGCACGTGCGCACACATATACACACCTGTATACACACACAGACATACACGCACACACTGAGACATATACATGCACATATGTACACACCTCCACAAACATGCACACCTATACATTGAAACACAAGGACATACAGACACACATGCTCACACCTACACAGGATACACACCCATACACTCAGAGACACACACAATCACACACATATACACAGACGACATAGACACCCAGAGACATACACACCAGCTCTTCCCATGAGCTGCCGAAGACAAAAGAACCCCAGTTCACATCAGCTGGAAGCACAACCACACAGTGTCAGGTTCACTCTTCCCGCAAATAAGGCCCCCAAAGTTAAAAAAATAATCCAAGTTGACATTTACTACCCACATCCTAGCACCTTCGGCACCCCACTGGCTTCTCACTGGCTGCCCCAGGACTTGCCATACAAAGTCTTTGGGTGGAATTCCAGAATGTCAAAATGACAATGATATTTTCCAGACAGGTGACCCTAATTTTGAATGCAGTTCAAAGGACCCCTTGAAGATAGAAAGCAGAGACTGTGCTTGCCACAGGACGAGTCCCCAGGAAAGAAGGCAGTGGTGTCAGTCCATGTGTCTTTAGACTCCTATTTTTAAATGCCTCTGCCAGTCCTGCCCATGCAGGGAAGAGAAAAAAAAAATGCCTCAAAGAGAACAATCACTCTGTAGCCTTTATGAGAAGCTTTACATTTTTAACAAATATCTGTAAAAACATATAATGGAGTTCTATTTTATGTCCCCAATCAGTTATAGCATTTTGTGGAATGAAACAGGCCTCAGAAATCAGACCCTGATTGATAACCTGATGATTTTAGGAAGTATGGGTGCTCTGAGGCTCAGAGAGGGTGAGTAGCCAACCTAAGGTCACACAGCAGAGGCAGGATTCGAACCCAGGTCTGAGCCCAAGATCCCTGGATGTCCACTGCAATGGGCTCCCACTCCATAATTCCCCCTTCCTATGATCACGTGGTTGAGGCTTTGAATCTAATACAGGTCCCCCATCTCTCTTTTCTTCTCTTTGAGATGCCCCAATCTCAAATTCTACATTCCGTCTCCCAAAGTGTTTGCACTTCTCTGCCTACACGATACTCTCTCACCTCTCTCACCTCCAGTCCTTTACACACCTGTTCCCTCCAATCTCCCTAGCAAACTCCTATTCATATGTTAACACCCTGCTGGGAGTGACGACTCAAGGCATGTATCACCCCTTCTGTACCTCCAGGAGTCCAGAGCCTGCAACCCAGAGTGGGTTTCCCCTTCTTCATTCCCTGCTGTGCTGCATGGCATGGATGTGAGACGAAGAGATGGATTCACATGACTTGAACCTCCCTGTGCCTCAGTTTCCCCATCCAAAAACTGCGAATAATTGTAGCATCTTCATCAGAGGTTGTTGGGGAGGGTACGTGAGTTAATAAGTACAGAGTTTAGAGCAGGGCCTGGCACAAAGTAAGTGCTCTATGTGTGATTGTTAGAATTAATAAAATACATCTATGCCGGTTCTGCCTGACCCCTTTGCTGGGTTTACGGTCACCTGCCGAGAGCCTGCCTCCATGTCCCTTTTCTCTGCCTCCTAAACCTCGCACAGGGTCTTAGCCCACGCCCAGCTCCAGGCAGGGGCTGAGTGGATGAATCTGCGTTTTTCCCTGTTGGCTTCTGCCTGGCCAGGGCTGCTGGGCCCCCCACCTTCTCTCCGAGGCGGCTCACGGCCCCTCCCGGCCTTGCGTCAGGCCCAGATTTGATAGATCTCCATTTGTTCCTTGATTGAATTAATTAAGGGCCTCAGAACAAGGTGTTAACAGCAGGCCCGCGCCTGTCTGCCCACGCTGGCAGAGGGACAATTGGGTTAGCTGCGCCCACTGCTCGCAGTCGGGACTGCAGAGCCGAAAATCTGGAAGGCCCCCAAAACCTTCTCGAGCTTCCCGTGAAAGCTCCAAGTGCAGAGCTGCGTGTGTGGGTGCCCAAGGACTGTGGAGAGAACTGGGGTGCGGAGGCCAGAAGGCCTGGATCAAGCCCCGGCTGTGCCTCCCAGAGCCGGTGACCTTGGGCAGAGCTGGTGACCTTGGATAGCACCTGCCCTGCTCCAGGGGGCTGAGCGAGCACCCAGCTGGTGACTGGTGGGCACAGCCCCACGGCCGGGTGGGTTTCTCTGGCACTGATGATGGATGGCCTGGGGCCCAGGGTTCTCAGCAGCAGGCAAAGGCCTTTTGGGGGCCCCAGACCCAGAGAGAGCTCCAGGGAGATCGCTCTGGAAAGGGGCCCGGCCAGCAGCCGAGGGACAGCCCCATGACTCCTGAGCAAAGCTCTCTGGGATGCGACTTCCCAGGCCGCCAGGTCTCCTGGCACAGGCTGAGGGGGTCGCTTGAAAGAGCTGGGGCCTGAGGAAGCTCCCGGCTCCGAGGAGAAGACGCTGAGAGCCTATTCTCGCTCACACTCACTCACACACACACGTGCTCTCCCACACTCATGCTCACTCACGCTCACACACACTCACACCCACTCACATCCACACAAACTCATACCACACACACTCACAGATACACACTCATACACACGTGCTCTCACACACATGCTCACTCACGCTCACACACACACACACACACCCAACCCACTCACATCCACACACTCATACCACACACACTCACAGATACACACACACACGTGCTCTCACACTCATTCATGCTCACTCACACTCACTCTCACACACCCACTCACGTCCACACACTCATACCACACACACTCACAGATACACACACACGTGCTCTCACACACTTATGCTCACTCACGCTCACACACACACTCAACCCACTCACATCCACACAAACTCATACCACACACTCAGATACACACTCACACACGCGTGCTCTCACACACTCATGCTCACTCATGTTCACACACACACTCAATCCACTCACATCCACGCAAACTCATACCACACACACTCACAGATACACACACACATGTGTGCTCTCACGCTCATTCATGCTCACTCACACTCACACACACACCCACTCACATCCACACAAACTCATACCACACACTCACAGATACACACACACGTGTGCTTTCACACACTTATGCTCACTCATGCTCACACACTCACAACTCAACCCACTCACATCCACACAAACTCATCACAAACACTCACAGATACACACTCACACACACGTGCTCTCACACACTTATGCTCACTCGTGCTCACACAGTCACAACTCAACCCACTCACATCCACACACTCATACCACACACACACTCACAGATACACACACACGTGCTCTCACGCTCATTCATGCTCACTCACACTCATACTCACACACCCACTCACATCCACACAAACCCATACCACACACACTCACACATACACACACACACATGCTCACACACATGCTCACTCACGCTTACACACTCACAAACTCAACCCACTCACATCCACACAAACTCATACCACACACACAGATACACACTCACACACGTGCTCTCACACACTCATGCTCACTCACGCTCCCACACACACACATCCAACCCACTCACATCCACACACTCATACCACACACTCACACATACACACTCACACACATGTGCTCTCACACACTCATGCTCACTCACGCTCACACACACTCACACACCCAACCCACTCACATCCACACACTCATACCACACACACTCACAGATACACACTCACACACACATGCTCTCACACACTCATGCTCACGCACACTCACACGCTCACACACCCAACCCACTCACATCCACACAAACTCATACCACACACTTACAGATACTCACACACAGACACATACTCATGCTCACGCTTACACACACTCACATGCACTGGTGCCCCCACACTCTCACACTTTTGTAGTCATGCACACTCACCACACATACCACACACATTCCACACACACGCACACCTGACACACTCACTCACACAGACACACCTGCTCCCACTGCCCACACTCCCCATACTGCCAGCAGATCGTCAGGGAACGGCGTGTGGTGAACAGCAGTGGAGCATACTACACAGTAATCTGTTGCTAATAATAAATTTCCAAACGTTGCAAATATACGTACAAGTTAATTCAAGGTTCTTCCTACGAAGCGTCAGTTCTCACTTGCATTCTGATCAGGTTCCTTCGGTGGGGAAGGAGGGAGTTCACAGCCGGGACGGACGGACGTGTGTCCTCTGGTGAGTACCACCAGCCACCGGAGACATCATAGAAAGGCCGGAGCTTCTTGGTGCCCCAAGAAGGTGGTGTATTGTTTCGGGGAGCAGACCCAGTGGGGGGGTCCAACGGGCCAAGGGACAGCAAGAAAGGCTTATCTCTGGGAAAGCAAACTAGAAAGAAGATGTACCATTTTTCACCCACGGTGAGTTTAGTCCTAACAAGTATTGGCACAGGTGGAGGGGTGGGGGGAGAGGACCCCCACACATGGTGGAGGGAGAGCAATTGAGACGACCAGAAGGAGCTTTCTGACCTTGATTCCTTCCACCCATCCCCTCACTCTCTGTGCCCTAAAGCTCCTTGAACGCACCCAGCGTGCCCTGCCTCTGCACCTGCCGTTCCGTCTACCTGAAACGGTCCTTCTCCACTTGGCTGCACGACTCGTTTCCTCTGAGCCCTTAGTCACACGTCACCTGTGGCCCTCAGCACATTTAGCTCACACACACCCACACGCACACACACACTCTACCCCTCTTCCTTGTCTTGTCTTTTCCCACAGCACCTGACAACCACCCAGCATACATAAGCTTTACCTGTCTCCTTGCTTATGGTCTGCCCCTCTCCCCGCACACCCCCGTGGGCTGTCAGCTCCCACAGGGCAGGGACTGTCTCTTAATTCCTCCCTGCCGTGCCCCCAAAGCCTGCAGCGATGCCTGCCCAGGTGGGCAATATGTATTTGTGAATGAATCAAGATTTTCAATGCGGATAACCTCTGGTTCAGCGTTTAAGAAACATCTTTATTAGTTTTCTATTGCCGCATAACCACTTACCACGAATTTAGCAACTTAAAAAAAACAGACATTTCTTATCTCACAGTTCTGTGCAGTTCTGTAGGTCACCATGGTGCCCCTGGGTTCCGGCTCAGTCCAAAATCGAGGCGTCCATCCCTGCATTCCCGTCTGGAGCTCACGGATCTCTTCCAGGCTCTGCTCCTAGCAGTTGTGGGACTGGACTCCGATTCCTTGCTGTTTCCAAGTGGGGGGCACTCTCAGCTTCTAGAGGCTGCCCCGGTCCTCATCAGGGGGACCCTCCCTCTTCGAGCCGGCGACAGTGTGTTCAGTCCTTCTCGCACTTTGAATCTCTGATTGCCCCTACGGCTCCCAACCAGCCGGAGAAAACTCTCTGCTTTCACAGGATCCATGTGATCCAACTAAGCCCACCTGGATAATCACCATAACCTAAGCTCGGCTGACTTGGGGTTTTAACAACATCCATAAAATCCCTTCATGGCAGTGCCTAGATTCATGTTTAAATAACCAGGGAAGGAAACCTGGGGGGGCCGTCTGTAGAATTCCACCTTTCACTCAGCAACACGCACCAGGAGATGGGGACATGCACATTTGTGCAGAACTCTTTATAACAGAAAAACATGGGCACAGCCTAAACCTCAATGGGAAACCAGTCAAGCTACAGTACAACCGTACTTTGAGAATAAATGAGGCCAACTTATAGGACATGTTTTCACCCATAAAATCTATGCAGAAAGGATGTTCTCCCAGAAGACGGCCTGAGTTAGAATCTCTGCATCCCCACTTCCTAGCTGTGCACACTTGGCAATTTTTAGAAACTTTCTGTGCCTCAGTCTCTTCATCTGTGAAATGGAGATGATAATTACAGTCCCTGCCCCACAGGGATTTCCTGGTGATTAATTAAGACAAAGCACATGAAACACTTAGCAATAGTTGGGAACAGACTGGATGTAAAATTGCTAAATGCAGGTTGGCCATCATCATCACTATTATTAATATTATTAACAATAATTAATATTGTTATTAATAATAGTAGTATTATTAATACTAACATTAATGTACCAATCGGGAAACTTTTATTCTGCATGATATATGCCAGTGTGCCAGGATTATTTCTGTACATCCAGATAGAACACTTTTTACTCTGCTATAGATAGAGATACGGGATGTTTTCACTCTGTTATTTATACCAATAAGGCAAGTGTCGCTGTCAGTTGCATATACAGAGATCAGGCACCTTTCTCTGTTATTTTTAGGCCAGAACTTCTCGATGTGATGTGTGTAGTCAGGAGATGTATATATTTACTGCTCACAACCCACACAGACCTGGCAGATCTGGTCGGGTCGGTTACATGCGCTTGGCTCACAGTGCCAGCACATTCCGTGGTGCAGTCTCAGAAGAACCAGAAAAAACGTGGAGACATAACTGGGGTGACGAACCATCCTGGTTTCCCTGGGCCTGGGGTTTTCCTGGACGTGGGGATTTCAGTTTTAAAACTGAGAAATCCCAGGCATACCGGGACAAGATGCTCACCCTCAGACGTAACCGAGGCCGGCGCATCCCAAAACACAGCTTGGTCACACTCCATGTCCTAGTTCGCCGGCTGCTACACAAACACCACACACCAGCTAGTGTAAACGACTAGTGTTTATTGTCTCATGCTTTCGAAGGCTAGAAGTCCAGCACTGAGACGCTGCCAAGGCCACCCTCTCTCCCAGGGCTGGCAGCAGTCACCTGTCACGTGGCTCTCTCTCGCCTTATGGTCTCTCTCTCTTCTGGGTTCCGCTGGCTTCTGGTTTCTCCCTATGACTTCTTCTCTCTGACTCCTTTATAAGGCTTCCAGTCAGGCAGAAGACCCACCCTGATTCAACTGGGCCACAACCTAATAATAATGTCCTCAAAATTCCTAGTTATAAATGGGTTCACACCCACAGGAACACGGATTAAGACTTGAATGTGTCTTTTGTCGGGGTAGGGGGTGTGATTCAATCCCCAACACCACAGGTTTATAACTGCTTAAGAGCACAGCCCCAGCAGTCAGGGATCTAAATTCAAATCCCAGCTCCCTCACTTCCCAGCCATGCACCTGGGCAAGATATTTAAGTCTCGTACCTCTGTTTCCCCAAGTGTAAAACAGGGCTCATAGCAGCACTTATCCCAACAGTTTTGAGGATTAAATGAGTGAATAAATAGAAAGTGCCTGGCACATGGTAAGTGTGCCCGTTTGGATATATTGTGTCCCTCCAAAAGACATGCTTTAGTCCAATCTTGTGGGATATTTGGATTAGGTTGTTTCCATGGAGTTGGGACTCACCCAGCTGTGAGTGATAACTTTGAGTAGATTATTTCCATGGAGGTGTGGCCCTGTCCATTCAGCGTGGGTCTTGATTAGTTTACTGGAGCCCTATAAGAGCTCAGGCAGAAGGAGCTCGCTGCTGCAGCCAAGAGAGACATTTTGGAGACGGCCATTGAAAGTAGATTTTGCTAGTCCAGAGTTTGCCTAGGAGAAACTAAGAAAACACCCCCAGACACCTAGAGAGGAACATCCTGGGAGAAAGCCATTTTGAAACCAGAACTTTGGAGCAGACACCAGCCACGTGCCCTCCCAGCTAACAGAGGTTTTCCAGACGCCATTGGCCATCCTCCAGTGAAGGTACCAGATTGCTGATGTGTTACCTTGGACACTTTATGGCCTTAAGACTGTAACTGTGTAACCAAATAAACCCCCTTTATAAAAGCCAATCCATTTCTGGTATTTTTCCAAACAGCAGTATTAGCAAACCAGAACAGTAAGCACTCAATAAACCTTCGAGATTATTGTTATTCTCATCTCTGCCAGGTACCTCGAATATTATCTATTTAGATGTTTTACATCTGCACACTCTTAAGAGGCTTAAATGCATTTATTGTAAAACAAAATTGTACATCGCCACCCTAATTGGAAAGCTAGTTCTGTAGTTATAAATAGAATTTAACCAGATGTAAATGCCTAACTGCGTACGATGCAGAAGCAGCTCCTGACCAAGTAAGGGGATGCTGATACCCTTTGGAAATACTGATTTCTAGCCTGGTTGTTCCACACAAGTGGAAACAGGCTCAGAGACAGGGAGGAACAAGACAGAGGTGGGATCAGGGCTCAGAACACTGGTCTGTGGAGGTCAACCCAGCTCTAACCACATCACACCCTGCCCTGGGGGCATTAGGAGACAGTAACTTCATACTGCTTGGCCCTTCATGGAGCATCTGAAATACTTCCATTCTACTCTTATCTCGCTTTGTCCTGGGCAGGCAGCTTAGGGTTAGGGGTAGGGTTAGAGTTAGGGTTAGGGGTAGGGGTAAGGGTAGGGGTAGGGGTATGATAAGTCCCTACATGGGCTCTGCTTCTTAAGAGCTGAGTGATCTTAGACCTCTCTGAGCCTCAGTGTTCCCCATCTGCAAAATGGACATAATAATACCTGCCTCAGGGTTTCTCAGAGGACCAGATAGGATAAAGTCCCCTTTTGACTTCCAAGGATTCAAAAAGCATCTGTGCTCACCAAATACCAAGAATTATTTCCACTTGAGTGGAAAACTACCTCATTCCCATGACCCCATTGCCTGACTGAACCTTGAAGGAGATATCATCAAAAAACTCTTTAAGAAATCAAGAATGAAGAGATGTTAATTTTATCACTTATGGGTAATTGTTCTTTTTTTTTTTTTTTTTTTTGTAGTTGAAAACCTGGGTGCCCACTTTAAAATACTTCAGATGCTGAGATTGAATCTCCACCTCCATCGTCATACGGCTGTCTTCCCTCCATGTGGCTCTGTCCTCTCCCCTCTCATAAGGACACCAGTCACACCGGATCAGGGACCACCTTAATCTAGTTTAATTAATGACCTCATCAAGTCCCTTTTGCCGGTAGGGTCACATTCATGAGACCAGATTTAGGACATGAACATGTCTTTTTGGGGGTAGCACAATTCAACCCATTACACTATAGAAGGAGAAAGCCTCCCCTATAGTCCCAGGTTTGGAATTAAGACGCAGGGGCCTGGCTTGCTTCTCTTCTCTCTTGTCTGAACTAGTTGAGATTCAACCCAGTGTGCTGGTCAATAGCCATACTCCCCAGGTTGGAATCCCTGCTCCACCACTTACCAGCTGGTAGCCTTGGAGAATAACCTTAACCCCTGTGCCTCCATTTTTCCATCTGTAAAACAGAGATAACCACTGCACTTCCCTCGAAGGACTGTTACAAGGATGAAGTGGGATAAAAGGCATTTATAAGTGCTTAGCATGGTGACCAGCACACAGTAGCACTATACACCTATTATGTAAAATTACTGCAGCTATATCCATGCAATGGAATATTATTCTGCCATGAAAAGGAATGAAGTTCTGATACAGGCTACAACGTAGCTGAACCTCAAAACCATGCTGAGTGAAAGAAGCCAGACACAAAAGACCTCATATTCTATGATTCCATTCACAAGGAAGTCCAGAACAGGGGAAGCTATAGAGACAGAAAGTAGATTAGAAGTAGCGGGAGGGGAGAGGTAAGGAGACAGGGGGTAGATAGCTAAAGAGTATAAAATTTCTTTGCAGGGGTAAGGTTCTAAAATTGATAGTGGTGATGTTTGCACAACTCTGTGACTATACTCAACACTGAATTGTACTCTTTAAAAGGGTGGGTTGCATGGTATGGGAATTATATCTCAATAAAGTTGTGTAACAAAATACCAAGAACCTGGGTCAGCCCGCCCCACCTGCAGCACCAGGGTTGAAAAAGCTGAGGATGATCGTCCATAAGGAAATGGATGTGCTTTTAGCAGAAGAAAGAACAGAGAGCAGACAGGCCAAAACAGCAGCTGCCTAACAGAGTGACCTCATCAAAAAGCTGCAAAACCTGCTTATTTTCCTTCCTATTAGGTTCCAACCTGAAGTTGCCTCTGCCTTAAATTGAGATGATGAAAACGATCCTAATTACGTCCAAGAACAAAGTGAGGCAGGTCACTCCGTCTGACTGCTCCAGCTTTCTTTGTGTTTCTAACCACTGAAAATGAAACCAGAAAAATCAAATGTTAAAATCTAACTTTGACTCATTCATCCATTCACCAGACAATTAATGAGCCCCAGAGATGGAATTTCCCCAAAGCTAATGAGCCTGAAGCTTCAGGGTCCCTCACTTAGACGCGTCCCCTCCGAGGCCCTCTACAAAATTTGACATTTGTAATTCTGGGTTCTTTTCCTTAGTGAGGTCCCCCCAGACTTGTAAGCTTCAGGCTCCACAAAACCTGGGTTTGTCCCCCATGAACTCCTATTACGTGTTGGGCAAAGAGGCGCCACAGAAACAGATGTGAATAAAAGATGGTGCTTTTTCAAGGAGACATCCTCTGCTGCGGACGTTGAGAATGAGCTTGAGGACCAATTCACAGGCAAAATATTTTCTCTTTATTCATTCATTTATTCATCCATTCATTGAACCAATATGGATCGATCACCTTTTAGGCCCCAGCTACCAGGACATGGGAGCTCTGGGATGTAGAGGCCAGCAAGGCCTCTGCTCTTAGTGGGGATGTAGAGTCAGGATTTTGGCCTCCAGATAGAGGTCTGGCCTTTGTCCTCGCTTCTAGTGAGTAACTTCCACATGCTCGGGGCTTCCCAAGTGACGGAGTGGCTTCGATATTCACGGTGAATCCTGGGACCCTTCCTGACAGTTCACGACAATGAGATGACTCGGGGTGGGGGAGCCACACCAGGTGATCTTGGGGGGGGGGGGGTGGCTATGCCAGAAAGCCTGACCCTGTGAGTAGAGGGTTGGGCCAGAGGGTGCTGAAGAGTGAGTCAATCGGTCACACCTATGTCATGAAACCCAAAAAAACCCTCTGGGCACCAAATTTGGGGGAGCTGGTGGGTAACACACACCAATGTGCCAGTGACCCCACAGGGAGAAGACATGGGAGCTTGGTTTGGGGACCCCCCGACCCCAGACCTCACCCTATGCATCTCTTCCTTGGGCGACTTTTTATTTGAGTCCCTTTTGCTATAATAAAACCATAATCTTAGTGCATTCCTGAGTTCTGTGAGTCATTCTAGCAAATTATCAAACCGAGAGGGGGAGTGAGAACCCCCAAATTTATAACCAGTTGGTCAGACATGAGGGCAGCCCTGGGAACCCTCTGAACCTGCAGCTGTGCCAGTACACCAAGGAGGATGAGGTAAAGAATGAATGGGAGGGGACCTTGAATCGGTGGTCAGGAGAGCTGCTTGGAGCAGAGGAGCCGAGCTGCGGACATGGAGAGCTGGGGGAAGGTGGGGGGTAGCTCCAAGCAGAGGCAACGGCCAATGCGGAGACTACAGGAAGGAACAACGTTGGAGAACGGAAGGAACAGAAAACAGGCGGGATGGCCAGTGGCAAGTGGGCAAAGAGGAGACACAACAGGACCAGGTCAAAGAAGTAGGAAGGAGCTTGATTATGCAGGACTTTTATGCCAGGGTAAGAGGGTTGGATTTTGAAATTGGAAGACTTCAGAATTTGAGGCAAAAGAGGGACATGATTTCGTTGACATCATAAAAGAATATTCTGGTTGCTGTGGACAGAAGATTGCTGAGTGGGAGCAAGCAAGGAAACAAAGAACAGTTAAGGGGCTACTGCTCCTACCAGATAGGCAAGCACCCCAAAACTTTACAGCCTATTCAGGTGGTGAGGATGAGGGGAAAATGGGTCTTCTCATCTGTATTGGTGGGAATGCAAAATGGTATAACTCCTGTGAAGGGGGATCTGACAATATCTACAAAATTTTATATGCAAACTCAAAGAGCCAGAATCCTGAGTACAGGTTACAGGGTGGAGGTAAGAATAGGAAGTTAAGGCTTAAAATGTACAGTTTCTATTTGGGACGATGGAAAAGTTTGGCTAATGGATGGTGGTGATGGGAGCACAACACTGTGAACATAATTAACAGCACTGAATTATATATTGGAATGTGGCTTAAGGGGGAACTTTAGGTTGTAAAAAGAAAACTATGTGTACCTTTACTCATTCACTCACCAATTCCACTCCTAAAAAATCTATCCCAAAAACCCACCAGCAAAAAGACAAGAGAAGTATGCACAAGGCTATTCATTGCAGCCTCAGTTGTGATGGCAAAAGATTGGGAATTACCTAAGTAGTGGCCTTCGCTAGGGACCTCATTGAATGAATTATTGTACATTGACACAGAGCCATCCACCACACAGCTGTCAAAAGGGATGTGAGATGCCATAATACACTGCTGTGGGTGAGCTCCAGGATATATAATTAAATGAAAAAAAGCAAGGCAGGTAAAAATGTTTATTTAAGAAAAAGGTGGGATGTGAATATGTTTTTTAATGGAAAAATAACTCAAAAACCAAAAAAAAATTTAAGTTTGCCTATATGTACAGAGAAAAAACAAATAAGGCAGAGCTGGAAACTAGACTTCACTGAATGTGTTGTATATATTTGGCTTTGAAATTTTGTAAATGTTTTATGTCATTATAAAACAAAATTAAATTTTCAAAAATCCCTAAAAATTAAAAGCAAAGTGGAATGAATGAACCTAACTGTATATTGAGTTGATAGCAAAACCACATGAAGAGAAAGCATTTCAAGTGACTTTAAAACATAATATATGACTGTACAGCTCTAGTGGGATATATGTTAGGGACAAAAAAGACTGCAAAAAAGTCTTAAACTGTTTTCATTAACCATTTCATGACGATAGTGTCATTGTTGTCACTCTGAGACCATCCCACATGTTACAGGATAAAGTAAATGAGTAATTATGTTGGTTTCTCTGGGAATCGGGAATTTGGTTGTGGAAGAAAGAAGACACTGACATAAGCTTGAAGAGTCAGATAAGAGCCTAATTGTCCTGAACTTGGATTGGAAGTATCAGTATAAATTCAGGATGTATTTTTGTCTTTGGGGGAATGAAAAGTCACTGGTTCTAGCTTATAAAAATGGGTAGAACCAACATTCATCACAGAAGCAATGAGCTCACCCAGCACCAGATTCCGGGCTCCAGATACCATTTTCCACCAAGAGAAACCAGGAATCAAGGCAGAAAAGGCTGATTCCCAGGTCTGGGCTGAGGAGAGCAAAGAAGCAGAGGAGGAGGAGTGAGAAAAGGAAACTGACGTGAAAAGGAACCAGTGAAAAGAGGAAAACTGAGAGAATGAGCAGACACCAAAGCCAGGAGAAGGAAGTGTTATAAGAAGGAGGGAGTGTTTGGTTGTTGAAAGCTGCTAAGACACAAAGAAAAACAATAGGAATGTTGACCAACGAATTAGGCAACCTGGAGGCCACCAGTAGCCTTGACAAACCCGGTCAAACACGGTGGAGCAGGCAGGAGCCTCTGGAGTGGTAAGAAGAGGAGATGGGAGGACAGAGTTACAGATGACTCCTTTTCCGAGGTATGAAAATCAGGAATGCCAGCAAAATTAAAAGATTGCTCAGAAAAGTCTTCTGATGAAATAAAAAAACAACAACACAGACAAAGGAAACAGATCCAAATCCTGCCATCTGCACACTCACCTCTAATAGGAACCTGGTATTTAGAAAAGGTAAGTGAAAAAGGCATGTACTTTTCCTTACACTCTTGATGGAAAGGCAGGCATCATTTTCACACGTGCTGATATTTCCCCTGACCCAGGTGAGGTAGTGAGTTCCCCATCTTGGAAGGTAATCAAGTTAAGGAAGGAAGATCATCTTTATGGGATGCTATGGAGGGGATCCAGCCTTGGATATTGAAAAAGGGCTCTCTGAGTTGTAAGCTCTTAGGAGTGGGTTAGCCAACAACAGGGGCTTAATAAATGTTCCAGGTCAACCTGTGGCCTTCCCCAGTGGGCCAAGGTCCCTCTCGCTCAGCCCTCCTCCAGCTCTAGGATCTTGTAAGTCTGGGGTATCTTCTTTGGCTGAGGGGACTCTGCTTCTCTCCATGCAGTGTTTCTCCAGGTATTTCTCTCAGCTGGCACCCCCTCCTCTCCATCTGCCAGAGGGCCTCCCACCCATTCTGCTGCAAGGTTTAACCGCAGAAAAACACGCAAGACAGAGCCTTTTATTGACACCACAAGCGGCACGCTCTGCTCCAGGCCCTTCTGCAGATTCAAGCCATACGATGGTTTTGAAGCAAGCTCTGAGCACATCTGTGCTGCTTTCCCTTGCATGGGAAGGGAAAATGGCCAGTCCTGCCCCATGAGCTAAGAATGGCCACAAGTGGAAGTTGGAGAATCAGAGGCTTCACGTAGAAAAGACTTACTGGGGGGGGGGGGGGGGGTTGGGACCTGGGGCCCTTACTTCCCTGTCCCTGAAGGTAATGAGAATAGAAAATACCTAACCACTACCTTCTACATGCCAAGCACTATTCCGGGCAATGTACACACACTGACTCATTCAATCCTCCCAACCTCCCTGGAAAGAATATCCTGCTGGTCATCTCCAGTTTGCAGGTAGAGAAGCAGAAGTCCAGAGAGGCCAAGTCACTGGCCCAGGGTCGGATGGCTCCAGCCAGAAGGCGTGGCTGGTCGAAGCCCTGTAGCCAAAGACCACCAGGAACACAGCTGTAGAAGAGCAAGTCGGATTTATTTCTTATTGCAGCAAACAAGAACTCACGCCCTGAGGAGCCAGGAGGGTCTCATTAAAGTGTTAGAAAGGGGTGACCACAGGATTTGGTCTTATGTTAGGTGATTTGGGGGAGGGATTAGGGAAACAGGGTTTGCTCTTGATCGGATGCTGTCCAGGCATTGGGGGTGATTCTAGGATCAGTTATCTTAATAAATCTTATCTAGATGGAGGGGAGACTGGAGCGGGGCTGAAGCAGGCATCAGAAAAGAAGCAGCAGTCACTCACAAAGCTGGAAGAGGCACGGGTTTGGCATTTTGTGGCTTGGCCAACGACCGTGTCTTGTGTGTGTTCCCTAAGATTTCCCAGAAGAGGGCAAAGCCCAGACAAGCTAAGCATCGTGTTCTTCCTGGAGAGCTGAAACATCTCTTCTTAAGAGCCTATCAAGGTGGAGAAAGACACAGCACAGGGAATGGAAAAAAGACTAAATTCCTGTGAGGAAACTTGGGTTCCAATAGCATCTGTTCTAGCAGGTGACCCCAGATGATTCTTTTCCACTCTGGACCGCAGTTGCCCAGCTGTAAAATTGGAGTTGGGTTGCTGCTCCCTGAGGACCCTTACAGTTCCCCCATTGATGGAAAAGCCCCCAAGACCATAGATGCACCCTGGGGAAATCATCTGCCACTTCTCCAGTGTCCTGAGGACTTTTCTTGACTTTCTTTGGAAGCCATTTGCTTTGCAAACTCTAACAAGCTGCTTACACTTTCCAGGCTTCAGCTTGCTGGTCCTAAAATAAATTTAGTTATAAAAGAAAATAACTTGATGTAACATGTGTACAGGCAGCTCTGCTCTGAGCCCCACCAACACAGGGAGCTTTCACGCCCCACACCTGTCAACACCACACAATGGTGACACCAAAAGGAAACCACCCAGATGTCTATTGACTGGTGAATGGGTGGACTAAATATAGTATATCCATGCAGTGGAATACTATTCAGCAATGAATGGGAAGGAATGACTGATAGATGTTACAACATGGTTGAAATTTAAAAACATTTTGCTAAAGGAGAGGCTAGGCCTACCTATAATTGTGCCTAAGAATCTCCCCCACAGAACCTCTTTTGTTGCTCAGACGTGGCCCTCTCTCTCTCTAGCTAAGCCAACTCGGCAGGTGAATTCACTGCCCTCCCCACTATGTGGGACCTGACTCCCAGGGTGTAAATCTCCCTGGCAACGCAGGATATGACTCCCAGGGATGAGCCTGGACCCAGCATCGTGAGATTGAGAAAATCTTCTTGACCAAAAGGGGGAAGCAAAATGAAATGAAATAAAGCTTCAGTGGCTGAGAGATTTCAAATGGAGTTGAGAGGTCACTCTGGTGGACATTCTTATGCACTGTATAGATAACACTTTTTAGTTTTTAGTGTATTGGAATCGCTAGAAGGAAATACCTAAAACTGTCAAACTGCAACCCAGTAGCCTTGATTCTTGAAGACGATTGCTTAACTATGTAGCTTACATGGTGTGACCCTGTGATTGTGAAAACCTTGTGGCTCACACTCCCTTTATCCAGTGCATGAACAGATGAGTAGAAAAAAGGGGACAAAAATTAAATGAAAAATTGGGTGGGATGGGGTATGGAATGCTTTGGGTGTTCTTTTTTACTTTTATTTTTATTCTTATTTTTTAGAGTAAGGAAAATGTTCAAAAATTCATTGTGGTGATGAACGCACATCTATATGATGGTACTGTGAACAGTTGACTGTACACTGTGGATGATTGTATGGTATGTGAATATATCTCAATAAAACTGAATTTAAAAAAAAAAAAAAAGAACATTTTGCTAAGCAAAAGACATAAGACACATCAGAGACCCTATATTGTGTGGTTCCGTGTATATGAAACATCCAGAAAAGGAAAATCTATAGTGGCAAAAAGTAGATTAGTGGCTGCTCGGGGACAAGTGTGGGGGGAGAAGAAGGCGATCAGCGGTTAACAATCCTGGGAGCACTTAATGGGATGGTAGAAATGCTCTAGAAGTAATTGATGGTGATGGTTGCCCAACTGGTAGATTTACCAAAAATCATTGACCTGTACTCTTGAAATGGGTGACTTATACATAAAATACACCTCAATAATGGTGTTTTTGGTTTTTCCTAGTTGTCACCAAGGGCTCCAGTGAATTGACTGGAAAAAACGCCAGTGCCAGAAGAGAAGAGAGCAGCCCTGTGGGTGGAAATGCGGCGTCTGTGAGTTCTATAGCAGCACCTACCAGGTGTGAAAGCCAGCTTCCTCGTGAGCACCCAGGAGACACCACTGAGGTCTCCCGTGAGTGCTTAAAGGGGATTTGAGGCGAGAGGAGGTCTTGTTTTATTAGGCTGCTGGAGCTGGCACTGGGGTGAGCTGAGTTGTCATCAGAACTGGGACACCATTGAAACCCACTTTAGACAACTCACATTTATACTTGTTTTGCTTGAAAACTCTGTAAAGAAAGCACAGCCCAGGATGTCAGATGACTTCCTCTCTCTGATTGGTGATGACTGTTTGGGGCATTGTGCTGAAATTAGGAAACTTTCCCCGATTTTTCATTTTGAAATTTTTTCATTCTATAGAAAAGTTAAAATATTAGGATAACAAACACCTAATTCATCTAGATTTACCTGTTGTTAACATTTTGCCATATTTGCTTTATCTCTATTTTTTTTTTGCTGAACTATTTGAAAATAACCTGTAGCATCACGACATTTCATCTCTAAATACATCAGCATATGTTTTCCAAGAACAAATACATTCTCCAAGATGATCTACTGTGTAATAATATCATTACCATACCCAAGAAATTTAACAACCAGGAAAATATTACTACCTTATATGTTGTGCTTTTTAAATTTTTCCCAACAGTCCCAGAAAAGTCCTTTTCAGCTACTTTTATTTTTTTTAATCCAGAAGTCAATCAAGGATCACGAATTCCACTTAGACTCCAGGTCTTTTTAGTCCCCTTTAAACTTGAACAGTCTTATCGCCTTGTTTTATCTTTCACATTGTTGGCACCTTTTTCAGATCCTAAGCTAGTGTTCTCGAAGAATGACTCCATCTTTTTGAAAGGGGCACAGTTCTCCAAAAAGCCTTTAAAATTTAGATTTCTCTGTAATGTGAGAAGACCCGCCCCCTTACCCCTCTTCTGTCTTTGTGACATTTCAGTAAGCATCATGTGCACTGTTGATTTAATTCTGATTCTTAAATTTAGAGTGGATTCAAGACACCTTTCTCCTCTCTACATATTTGTCTTAATAAATGTGCTTGCTACTACAAGACTAGTTCTAGCAGTTTAGTTCAAACTCAAGTCATCTGGCTGGCTACTGCCTCCCCAAGAAGAGAAAAAATTGGTTTAGGTTTCAGCTGTTGATACAGCTGTTTGTTTCTAAAATAACCTTCTTGCTGCTTTGCTAATTTCAGTGAATATTTCATAAAAGCTGACAGCTTTGCCCTTTAACTGTTGAGGGATCTTAATCTGGCACTGCTGTTTGCTGTTCGAAATGATTTACCTTGGTTCATAAACACTGGCATACAGGGACTTGGAAGAGTAAACTTGGAAGCCGTGTGTTTCAAGCACACGAACGTGCTCACACCTTGAATTAGGTCAATATCTCCCAACAGCAAGCAGTTTATGTCACCTTCACCATTTTAGCCCCATCTGTATTTACTTACTTTATATTTTTATTTAAATCCAATAGCTTTTCTTACCGAAATAAAGCAGATTTTCAATATTATCTTTTATCACTATTCACGAAAACCTGGCATTATTTTCTTATTAATCAACTGTAAAAAATAAATACAATAAAAACCCAAATACTGGGGCCCACTGAAGTTTCTGAGCTTGGCACCTGCTTTGTCTTGTCCAGATCAGCAAGAGTTCAAGACAGATGACAACAAAGTGAGGTTCGAATAACCAGAAGGAATGAAGAGGAAATTGAAAGGGGATTTGTTTTGCACTACAGAATTCGAAGTTATTTAACGTCAGGTTTGGCAGCTGTCTAGAATGGTATACTCTGGGCAACACCAGGTAGAGTATTTCTGTGTTCTGGTTTTGTTTTTTTGTGTTTTTTTTTAATGTTTGTTTCAGACCAAGCCACATGTTTGATGACATATCCTAGAGTTTGGTGTAACCTGAGTCCCGAGTAGCTATAAAGCACTTAAAACAGGGCTAGTCCAAATTGAGATGTGCCATGAGGGTGAAATAGCAAGACTTTCAAGACTTAATATTGAAAAAAATAATGTAGACTATCTCGTTAATTTTATATTGATTACACGTCAAAATGCCACAGTTTTGGATATGCAATATTTAATAAAATATATTATAAAATCAATTTCATCTGCTTCTTTTAATGTTTTTAATATAGCCTAAATGTAGCTACTAGAAAACTTAAAATTACATATGCAGATTGCATTTGTGGTTAATATTGTAATGCTATTGGACAGCGCTGCGTTAGAATTCTAAGGCCGGTTTGTGCACTTTTTCTTTCTCTCTTTTCCTCTCTCCGCTGTCTCAGCTGGTCCAAAATGTGTGAGGATTCAGAACATAGACAAGTTTGGGGTCCCTGTCATCTCACAAACTATGATACTAGATGGCATGGCTGATCTCTAGCTCTTTCTAGCTTGATTTTTGTTGTGTGCTTACTGTTATTGAAAGCTTTCTTTCTAGGGGTGTGTTCCAGTTTGCTAATGCCGCTGTTATGCAAAATACCAGAAATGGATTGCCTTTTATAAAGGGGGTTTATTTAGTTACAAAGTTACAGTCTTCAGGCCATAAAGTGTCCACAGTAAGACATCAACAATAGGGTACCTTCACCAAAGGAAGGCCAATAGCATCCGGAAAACCTCTGTTAGCTGGCAAAGCACGTGGCTGGCATCTGCTGATCCTGGATTGTGTTCCAGCTTCTCTCTCAGCTCCTGTGCATTCTTCAAAATGTTGCTCTTGGGGCATCTTGTCCTGTCTTAGCTTCAAAGTGTCTCTTTAAGTTGCAGCTCTGAGCTCCTTCTGTCTATGAACTGTTTTATATGGCTCCGGTGATTTATTTAATTAAGATTCACCCTGAATGGGTAGGGCAACACCTCCATGGAAACTATCCAATCAAAGGTCTCACCCACAGTTGATGGAGTCACATCTCCATAGAAACACTCAATCAATAGGTTCCAACCTAATCAACACTAATACATCTGCCCCACAAGATTGCATCAAAGATCACGGAGTTTGGGGGAGCATAATACATTCAAACCAGCACAGGGTGAAAAAATATATATATAGGGTCTGATTCGGACTGTTTGGCTAACTCGTGCTCCCTTTGGCCCTGCTTCTTTGCGAGGAAACCCACATGTAAGGGGCCAATGGAAACTTGAGCTCCATCACTGGAGAATAGAAAGCTCTAATGCAGGAGCATTTCACCAACCTGTGAATTTGGGCTTCCCTGAGTTCTGATCCACAGCTCAGGTCTTGACTGCTGTCATGGAAGGGTTATGTCGCACAAGCATTTGCTACCTCAATCCAAAACAATGGAACTAGTGCCCCCAAGTTAGCATACAGGAGCAGAATAAGAAAGAAAAGATTCAAAAATGTCTTAAAGAGCCCACTTCCTGGTCCCCCACTCTACCCTGAAACCAGATCATCTTAGATCTGCATGATACCCTAAAGACTACCGAGTTCAGGAATCTGAAAACTACTTCCTGTGGCCAAATCATATAACATAAAATTAGCCATTTGAAAATGAACAATTCACTGGCATTTCATACCTTCACAATGTTGTGCAAACACCACCTGTAACTAGTTTCAAAACATTTTCACCAGCCCTAAGGGAGGCCCTGTACCCATAAGCAGTCATTCCCCAATCCTCACCTCCCCCCGGCCCTTGGCAACCACTAATCCACTTTCTATCACCATGGATTCCTCTATTCTGGACGTTTCATATAAATGCAGTCATACATATGTGACCTATTGTGTCTGCTTCTTTCACTGAGCATAAAGTTTTCGAGGTTTATCCAGGTTGTAGCATGATTTGACTTCATTCCTTTTCGGGGCTGCATAATATTCCATTGAATGGATAGACCAAATGACTGGTCAGCTTGACTGAGTAACTCAGTGTAGACATGAGGCCACTGACACTTTCCTATGTGAGGTGAACTTTCCACCCAGACACAAGCGAGGGGCAGGAGTGGGTGTGAAGGGCTGGGCTTGGCTGGACGGAGAAAGACATCCTTATTAGTCCACAGGAAAAGCACAAGCATAGAAAATTGTGGGGAGTCAGAGCAGCTGTTTAGACACCCCACGGGCAAGAGGGTGCATTCTGCAGTGGTTGCGAGCATGAACTTTGAAGCCAGACTAACTGGGTTCAAATCATGGTTCTACCACTCGATAGCTCTGTGACCTTGGACTTCTTACTTAGCCTCTCTGTGCTTCAGGTTCGTCATCTGTAAAGACACAATAATTCATGTGCATGCTCCTTGGTTTCTTATAAAGTTAAACATAATCCACCCTGTGGCCTGGATGAGCTTGTGATTACAGCAAAATTGCCCTGGGCGACTTCTGAGGCTGGGTCAGCAAAGGTGATATGGCTTCGACCTCGTTTCTTGAGCTGCTCACTCTTGGACCCCAGCCATCCTGTCACAAGGAAGCCCAAGCAGCCACGTGGAGAGGCCACATGGGGGTTGGGATGGTTTGAAGCTTTATGGACCCCAGAAAATCATGTTCTTAAAGTTAATCCATTCCTGTGGGTGTGGTCCCATTGGGAGTGGGATCTTTTGGTGAGCAGGATCTTAAGTTGTGACCTGCTTCCTTCAGGGTGGGTCTTAATCCCATTACTGGAGTCCTTTATAAGAGGATGAAATTCTGTCAAAGAGAGAGAAAGTCCCAGAAGCAAGAAGCTGGAAGCAATGAAAACCAAAAGAGGAGGGAGTGACCAGCAGACGCCACCATGCGCCTTGCCATACGACGGAGGAGTCCAGGGTCACCAGCAGCCGATCTTCAGGGAGAAAGCATCGCCTGACGATGCCTTGATTTGGACATTTTTCTCAGCCTCAAAACTGTAAGCTTATAAGCTAACAAATTCCTACTGTTAAACACTAATCCATTTTATGGTATCGCCACTTGCAAGCTTAGCAAACTGAAACAGGCTGTTCCAGCCAACAGCCCCAGGTGAGAGCAAGCTTCAACCATCAGTCATGTGAGTGAGCAAGATTTCAGATGATTCCTGCCCCCAGTTTCAGTTCACCCCCGTGTTCAATTTTCCCAACTGAGGATGTAGACATTGTGGGGCAGAGACAAACCATCCTTGCTCTGCCCTTTCAGAATTCCTGATGCAAAGAATCATGAGGACAATCATATGACTGTGGTTTCACGTCACCACCTTTGGGGTGGCTTGTTATGCAGCCGGAGATAACCAGATAACCAGAGATGACCAGCTCAGTTAACCTCCATGCCAATTCTGTAAGGGAGCTGTTATTGCGTTATCCCCATTCTACAGATAAGGAACCTGAGACTCCAAATGATGCCCCGACTTTCTCACAGCCACCGAGGTGGTGAGTAGCCAAGCAGAGACTGCAGCTCATGTGCTCAAATCCCTCCACTCCAAACTCCAGCTTTAATGACACTGAGAGCAAAATGCCCAAGGTAGATCATGAAGTAAGGTTCTTTGAAAGTAAAAAGTACTCCAGCCAAATGGGGTAGTATGTTCGTTTTTGGGCTGCCGTAACAAATTACCACAAACTGCGTGGCTCAAAACAACAGACTTTCATTCTCACAGTTCCGGAAGCCAGAAGGTCAGCAGGGTTGGTTCCTTCTGGAAGTTCTGAAGAATCCGTCCCGTGACTCTCTCCTGGCTTCTGCTGGCTACCAGCAGACCTTGGTGTTCCTTGGCTTGCAAATGCACCCCTCCAATCGCTGCCTCTGGGTCACCTGGACTTCTCCTCTATGTCCCCTTCTTCAAAGGACACTGTCAATGAATGTAGGGCTCATCCAGATAATCCAGGGTGATCTCCTCTCTCATCTCAAGATGCTTAACTTAATTGCATCTGCAAAGACCCTTTTTCTAAATTAGATCCCAGCCACTGGCTCCAGGTGGACACATCTTCTGGGAAACACCATTTCACCAGTACAGGTATCCAACACAATTACCCCAGGCAGGCATGCCTTCCCTCGGCACAGGGTAGCCGACAACAGCCAACATCATGAAGCACTTTCCAGGCCCCAAACACCATGCAAGGTGACTTCCAACCATTAGCTCACGAATCCCACTTGAGTTCATTCTGTCTCAGCATATAAAGGTGAGGCCATCACTTCCCCAGATCCTAACTGTCTACAGGACAATGACATGTGAATAAAAAGCCGGGTCATCTGAAAGGGGAAGCAGGCAGACACCCTCCCCTCACCGCCCATCCATTCTCCTTTGATGATTCATAATTTGATCACTTTACAGGATGTAAGTAATAGCCAAGCTTCAAAGGAGGCATCACTTTTCTCTGCAGCAAGGCTCTCATTCTGCTGGGGACAAGATTTCAGAACTGAACTGCAGTTTGTTTCTTTGAGGCCCCGTTGATGGCCCTGGGTGTGGAGTTTGCCATTGGGGGGCAGGGGCACAAACTATAAAAAAAAATTTTTAATTTTTCAAGCTTGGGATTTTCAGCAGCAGTTGGTGCCAAGTAGAAGTGACAGCAGTAAAATAGTAATAACAACAAGAATGGCTGGTATTTATTTGTTGAGCGCTTGCTGTGCACTAGTCACTCATAAAAGCACTTTACACATCTACTCATTTCCATCTCACAACAATCCCACACAGCGGGCACTACAGTGGCCTCCAGCCCATTTTACAGATGAGGACACTGAGGCTCCCCCCGGTTAGGTAAACGTGCTGGGGTTACTGAGCTAGTAAAGGACAGAACCCAAGCAGTCCGGCTGCAGGCACATGTTCTGCTGCTTTACACCAGAGCAGAAGGTGGCTTCCAAACCAGTAGGCAAGAGAGAAATCACTGAATGTGAGACTACGCGTGAAAAGCCCATAAATAGCATAGAAAGCAGGGATTTTGTGAATACAACCTTTTCAAAGTCTGAGTGACACTAGTGGTTCCCAAATGGGGTGATTGTGACCCCTGCCCCCAAGGGACACTTGGCAGTGCCTGGAGACATTTTTGATTGTCACGACAGGGGGTCGCTGCTGCATCCAGGGGTGGAGACCAGGGCAGCTGCTAAGCTGGACACTCACTGACGCACAAGGCCGCCCGGCTGGACGGCCACAGAATTATGCTAAGCGGCAAAAGGCAACCCCCAAAGGTTGCATAATACATGGTGACATTTACATAATATCCTTGAAATGATAAAATTGTAGAAATTGTAGAAATGGAGAACAGATTGGTGGTCGCCAGGGAATATGGGGGTGTGGGAGGGCAGGGGATGCTATAAAAGGGCAACATGCACCCATGTCAACAGCCTGGTTGTGATCTCCTCCTACGGTTTTGCAAGATGTCACCACTGGGGGAAACGTGGTAAAGGGGACAGGGGATTTCTCGGTGTTATTTCTTACAACTGCTTGTACATCTACAATTATGTCAAAATCAAAATTAAATCCTTGATTTAAAAAAAAAAAATCCTTAAAAAAAAAAAAGACAGCTGGCTCATGCCTTTTGCACTTGATCTCACCCTTTCCTCCCTCCCGCAGGCTGAGGCCGAAGCTCCGGGCGACCTGGAGCCCCAGGGTGGCTCAGTGCAGAAGAAGGAGCAGAAGTCCCAGCGACTTAGTGGTCCAGGACCCCCATGCCAGCCCCAGGGGTCTTCAGACACTGATGCAAGTGAGAAATAAACTTCATTTCGTTCAAGCCACTGTTACTATGAGCCTCTGTTATACACAGCTGACTCTAATCCTGAATAATCTTCAACAATTAAGATGTATATGTGGACAGGCCTGGCTAATGGGAGGAGATGGGAAGGGAAGCAAGGGTGGAAGACAGTCAGTGGAGAACGAAGCCCCCAGTGTACCTTCCAAAGAGGGGGAAAAGAGATCGCGTCAGGAAGCAGCAACAGGGAGGACTTCCTGGAAAAGGAGGCTTTTGGCTGGGAATTCCAGAAAGAAGAACTGGAATGGACAGAGAGCAAAGCAATTGGACCAGAGGAGGGGGCGAGAGTCTATTTCAGAAAAGGTGAAAGAGTTGAGCATGCTGGCTCTTTGGACAGAGAAGCTGGGTCCTCATCCCAGTTCTGTCACTAATTAGCTGTGTTATGTCCAATAAATTACCTAAAATCTCTGTGCCTCGATTTTCTCATCTATAAAATGGGGGTATATTGGTACCAACCTCATGGGGACATTGTGCATATAAAATCACTAACACAGCACTATCCAATGGAAATATAATGTGAGCCACAGATGTAACTTTAAGTTTTCCAGTAGCCACATGAAAACAGGTGAAATTAATTTTGAAATTAATTTTAATTAATTTCAAAATGTTTATTAATTTAATTTAATTTCAATTAATTTAAAATTTTTCAAAATTTTTAATTTTGAAATTAATGATAATTAAAAGTGAAAACAGGTGACATTAATTTTGATAACAAATTTTATTGAACTTTATCCAAAATATTATTTCAACATGTAATCAATGTTAACAAATTATTAATGAGGTATTTCACATTTGGGTTTTTGTACTAAGTCTTTGAAATCCAGGCTGTATTTCACCCTTCCAGCACATCTCGATTCAGACTTGTCCCATTTCAAGTGCTCAGTAGCCACACGTGTGCTCATGTTTCCCATATGGAGCAGCACAAATATAGTGAAATGCCGGGCACCTATTTAAACACAGTGTATGTTAGTGACTTCAAACGTCTTCATTCGGGAAGTATTTTCTGAGCCTCTAAGAAGTCCAAGTCCTGGGATCAGCAGTGAAAAAAAACGAAATTGCTAAATCACAGCCCCTGCCCTCAGGGAGCTCACAGCTAGAGGGAAATGAGGAAACATCTAGAAGAACACATAGCTCAGAGCAAGGGTGCTGGGCCCTGATTGGAAGAGGGGAAAGGTCAAGACTCTGGAGATGGTGGTGCAAGTTCAAGTCTGAATCAATGGATAAAAGTCAACAGGCATCAATCTGGGCAAGGGATGTCCAGAAATTCTGGGCAGAGGCAACAGCGTGTGCACGGCATGGCTGGACTCTGTGCCCAGAGTCCCCCTGGGCTAAAAGCAAGATAGCAGCAGGGCTGTGTTCCTTCCTGGAGGCTCAGGGGAAGAATTGGCTTCTCGGCTCATCCAGGTCGTTGGAATCCGGTTCCTTGTGGGTGCAGGACTGAGATCCCTGCTTCCCTACTGGCCATCAGCCAGGGGCCACCCTTAGGTGCCTAGAGACTAGAGACGGCACTCCGGTCCTCGAATTTGCCCCTTGGCCCCCATCTCAGAGCCAGCAACAGCACGTTGCACCTACTCACGCTGCAAATTTCTCTGACTTCTACCTGCTGCCTCCTTGGCTCTAAACAAGGCCCAGTCTGTGCCCTGTAGGCGCTGACAACCTAGAAGGGAAGGCAGGCAGGTCAACGAACACCTCAGTTACAGGGAACCGTGGGCTACAATAGAGGGAGAGCGCGTATCTGCAGCTTAATGGGCAGGGAGGGCAAGGCGGCATCCCTGGAGACCCCGACGCCAGATTTGATCCTGGACCACCAAGGAGAGTGGGCCCCACCCAGCTTGCAGCTCGGAGAATCCAGACGGAGAAGAGCCTGTGCAAAGCCTGGAGCTGAGAGGGAAACTAGTGCATCAGATTCTGCAACAAATCAAGAATACTCCTCGGACGCCAGCACACACGCCCATCCGAACACCACCACCAACTAACTTCCGTCACCTCAACCTGGAAGAAAAATCATGCAACCAAGCCCACAAAATTGTAAAATACAGTAATATAATAAAATAGCTGCTGTTTAAGAAAAAACAAGAACATTCCTTGGTAACAGCTCTCGAGGACACAAAATAGCAAATGCTTCTGTAGAACTTGGCAGGGGTCAGGCATGGTTCTGGGCTCTTTGTATATATCAACTTTGTATGTATCATTTGATCATTGTAGCAATCCCAGGCGGTTGGCACACATACTTTACAATTTCCCAGCCTGTAGCCACAGCCTCCAGGGGCTGAACCATTGTTGGCAAGCCGCCAAAGCTCCCGTTCTGTGGTCACCACAAAGAATAATATTGAAAGTTCTGGTCCTTAGTGATTTTCCTTCCCGATGCACATTTCTGGTGCCAGAGAAAATATTTTGACATCTGCTTATATGCTGATTCTAACACATACCTTCTTTCCTGCCTCGTGTGCTGTATGGAATTTGAAAATTAAACGCAATGAGCAGACCTTGTTATTCGGGCTGGAAGGACAGGGAAGCACAGTAGTTGGCTCGCAGCCTCTGCAGCCAGGCCACGTGAGTGCAAACCCTTTGCTGTGTTGACCTCAGACAAGGTACTTCACCTCTCTGTGCCTCAGTTTCCCCATCTGGTACAATAGGAGCAATGATCAGGTTACTGTGAGGCTTACATGACTCCATGTAACAAAGCAGGGCTTGGCGAACATTTTCTGGAAAGAGCCAGGGAGCAAATATCTGTGGTTTTGCAGCCATATCATTTATGCTGCAACAACTCAACACTGCTGTTGTAGCACAAAAGTAACCACGGGTGTTATGAAAATAGTGGCCGTGACTGTGTACCAATAAATCTTTATTTGCAAAAACAGGTGGTAGGCCATCCCAAAGTAACTTGGGCAGAGAATAAAAAATATATTTACAGCACCCCCCTCCCCGAGGAGCTGGAGGAAGGTGCAGAAGTGTTGGACTTCCTCACCTGGACTGGTGTTGATGTTGTCACAAACATTGGGACTGGCAGTTTGATGTGCCAAGCCCTCTATCGTGGGACTTGCCCTCATGAAGCTCGTTACTGCAAAGGAGAGGCTAAACTTGCATGTAATTGTGCCTAAGGGTCTCTCCCTGAGTACCTCTTTGTTGCTCAGATGTGGTCCTCTCTCTCTCTCTAACTGAGCCACCTCAGCAGGTGAACTCACTGCCCTCCCCCCTACGTGGGACCTGACTCCCAGGGGTGTAAATCTCCCTGGCAATGCAGGGTATGACTCTGGGGATGAATCTGGACCTGGCATCATGGGATTGAGAATACCTTCTTGACCAAAAGGGGGATGCAAAATGAGACCAAATACTTTCAGTGGCTGAGAGATTTCAAATGGAGTCGAGAGGTCACTCTGGTGGACATTCTTATGCACTATATAGATAACACCTCTTAGGTTTTAATGTATTGGAATAGCTAGAAGTAAATACCTGAAACTACCAAACTCCAACCCAGTAGTCTGGACTCCTGAAGATAATTGTATAATAATGTAGATTATAAGGGGTGACAGTGTGATTGTGAAAAACTTGTGGATCACACTCCCTTTATCTAGTGTATGGATGGATGAGTAGAAAAATGGGGATAAAACTAAATGACAGATAGGGTAGGATGGGGGGATGATTTGGGTGTTCTTTTTTTACTTTTATTTTTTAATCTTATTCTGATTCTTTCTGATGTAAGGAAAATGTTCAGAAGTAGATTGTGGTGATGAATGCATAACTATATGATTGTATTGTGAATAGTTGATTGTATACCATGGATGATTGTATGGTATGTGAATATATTCCAATAAAACTGAATTTAAAAAAAAAAAAAAAAAAAAAAAAAAAGGTGATAGGCCAGATTTGACCAGCAGACCATGGTTTGCTGACCACTGTAACACGAGCTCCCCAGCAGCACATGGCAAACAGCAAGCATGACTCTTCTCACTAAATCCAGTAATGGCAAATACCACCGGCACAGTGGAGCACAAGAACCCTCTATGTGGACTGCAGGAGCCCAGCTTCGCTCCCGACTGCACCTCTTACTCGCTGTGTGACCCGAAGCAAGCTACCTAACCTCTGAGCCTCAGTGTTCTTCATCTGTAAAATGGTGTGTAGACAGCCTACCTTCCAGGGCTAAAGGGAAAACTGATGAGCCACTGCTTGCAAATCTTTTAGCACAGAGCCTGGCACACATGAAGACCCAGTAAATATCAGCAACTGGTATCACTAATAAAAGCCGCTGCCTCGTGACTAAAGTCTTGGGGCATCACCAACCCAACATCCCCGGTCCACCCTCCGTCGTTCATCAGACTGCGCTGGAATTATCCACTCCCCTGCCTGCTCTCTTCTCCACCACTGCCTAACCGTGAACTCCTGGAGCCTAGGAACAGGGTCTGGTACACAGTTAACACCCCTAGAATGAATAATGACCCAGATCTCTCTCCTAAGTCTCAAGCTAAACCCAATTAAAGCCTGAAGTTTCTCCCAAACTACAAAGAGACCTGAAGGAGGTTTCCTTTCCCTTTCAAAACACCCTCTGTTCTAGTTGGCTAATGCTGCTGGAATGCAACACACCGGAGACGGATTGGCTTTTACAAAAGGGGGTTTATTTGGTTAGACACTTACAGTCTTAAGGCCATAAAGTGTCCAAGGTAAGTCATCAACAATTGGGTAACTTCACTGGAGGATGGCCAGTGGTGTCCGGAAAACCTCTGTTAGCTGGGAAGGCACGTGGCTGGCATCTGACCCAAAGTTCCAGTTTCAAAATGGTTTTCTCCCAGAATATTCCTCTCTAGGCTGCAGTTCCTCAAAAATGTCACTCTTAGTTGCACTTGGGGCATTTGTCCTCTCTTAGCTTCTCTGGAGCAAAAGTCTGCTTCCAAAGCCATCTCCAAAATGTCTTTGTAAGCTGAAGCTCCTCTCAGTTCCAGTGCGTACTTCAAAGTGTCCCTCTTGGCTGTAGCTCATCTTCAAAACATCACTCACAGCTGCACTGAGTTCCTTCTGTCTGTCAGCTCATTTATATGGCTCCAGTGACTCAACTTAGACCCACCCCAAATGGGCGGAGCAACACCTCCATGGAAATTATCCAGAGTCATCATCCACAGCTGGGTGGGGTGCATTCCAAAGAAATACTCAAAGAATTACAATCTAATCAATACTGATAATGTCTGCCCACACAAGATTACATCAGAGATAATGGCATCTGGAGGACGCAATACATTCAAACTGGCACACCCTCTCTAGGGGTCCAGCTTCCTGGGGCCTCTCACTACAGGTGGTAAGCTGTTGCCCTCTGCTTCAAGCACAAACCAAAGCAGAATTGCATAGGTTTGGGTCCATTTGTTTCAGGAGCCAGGAGAAGTCAGGTGAGGTGGATTGACATCTGCTGGTACCGTCTGCTTGGAATCATAAAAAACTCGAGTAAGATGTGGAAGGGGGAGGGCAAGGGAGGTGCAAGGCTGTGCTTAAGGTCACACAGCAAATCCAAATTCAGAGCTATGACCTGGGGTCATTGCTTATTCATTGTATCCCCCTTCATGCTGGGTTTCCTCCTGTCTCCTCAGCCGTGCCACAGACAAATGCTCCCTGGGGGCAAATGTCACTGAAGCAGGTGAGCTAAGGGAACCCAAGAGGTGAGCCTGTATTTCATGAGTTCCAGCTGGGTCCAGCCAATGTCAACTCCTCCAGTAACAGCCTCCCTCCCCTCCAATAATGGCTTGCAAATAGATTCACTCACTCAGCTGTGCTTTGGGGAGCCAGGGCTGGAATGCTCATAGAGAACTCTGGAACCAGGCAGGTAAGTCAAACTCTGACCAGAGAAATGTATACCTGGAAAATTAGGAGGCTCTGGGTTGGCAAAGTAGCCCTCTGATGGGATCCTAGCTCACTACTAGGGGACCTATCTGGATTTATCTTCAGGATCCAGAACCTCCTTCCTGCTGTTATAACAATAAAGAAAAATAGTGCCTATGTTCTTATAGGTCTATCATATGCCAGCTCTTGACAGACAGGATCTCATTTAAGCTTCACAACAACGCAGTGAGGTAGTTAGTAACCCTGCTGCAGAAACTGCTAGTTGCCTTTTGATATCTGTTCACTCCTTCTTCCTTTTAGAAATGGAGCCCCTCCAAATTTTGGTGGGACACATGGCTGCCCAGAAAGAGATTGTATTTCCCAGCCTCCCTTGCAGCTAGGCATGATCATGTGACCAAATCTGACCAATGGGATCTAAACAAAGGTGGCTTGTTGTGAAGCTTCCTTGTCACCTCCTTAAAAGAAAATGGCTAGTCTCCTGCCCCATGGATGTATTGTTGGTGAACCTACTTCTGCCATGCTGAGATTTGCAGAGCAACAAAACGGAAGGAACCTGGGTCCCTGGGTAACCACGGAGCAGAGATGCCAGGCTTGAAGCCCTCACTGTAACATTCTTATGTGAGAGAGAAAACAGACTTCTATCTCATTAAAACCACTGTTCGGGGGGCCTCTTTGTTATAGCAGCCTAGCTAGTACTCTAACTAGAACATCCATTTGTCAGATGAGAAAACTGAGTCTCAAAGAGATTAAGCTACTTTACCAAGAGCACTCAGATCAAGGATCTGATTGTATTGGACCCCAGTGTCTGTTTTTCTCCCAAGTCATGCTGCCTCCCGATAACAAGAACAAGGCTACACGTGCTTCATCCATTTGCAGTTTACAAAGTCCTTTTACACACAGGGACCTTGTCTTTTGAGCCTCCCTCTACCTCTGTGAGGTAGATGTTACTCCTCCCACTTTACAGATGAGGAAACTGAGGCTTGGAGGGTTAGGGTCATGCCCAAGCTCACACCGGCTATGAGAGGAAATGCTGGGCTGTGAAAACAGTGTTGTCCGGACGTTCTTCTTCCACTTGCCCATGACTGACTCAAGACTGACAAGATGACCTAGGGAGAGACTTCACCGTGCCGGTCTCTGATGTAGAAGGGCCTCCAAAAAAGTCACAGATGGCCGGCCGACTTGGGCTGGGGCCCCCAGGAGTAGAACCTGAGAAGGATTCTAGGGCAAGTAGTTAATTTGGGAGGGGATCCCAGGAAGCATCAGCAGGTGAAGTAGGAAAGTGAGACAGACAGGGAAGGAGGGAACAGGCAATCAAGGATGAGTTGCCAAGCAAGACAGCCCTTGTGCAAAGGAGCTCAAGTTCACTGGGGAACTCTGGGAGACGGTGCAGAACACGCCACAGAGTTTCCCCACGTCAGGGCCAGGCATCTCAGGTATTACCCACCAACTCCCAGCCCTTGTTGGCTGAGGGCTGCTTCCAGGGATATTACCTTTCTGACACTTCCTGCCTTCCCTGTGTACAAACTGCCAGTCCTAAAAGCTCTCAGAACAGCAGCATAAGAAGCTCTAGGCACACAGAGGTAGATGCTGGGGATGGGCAAGGCACCAACATCCTCTGCTACATCAGTACTAGGAGGACAGTTATGGCCATCTGGTCGACCTCTTCATGGTACAGCTGAGGATAAGGAGGTCTCATTTGGAACTGATCATTGATTCAAGGCAGTGTCAACTCTGATTGCAAAACCATACTTCCTTGATTTTAAGATATCATTGCCTGGAAGATGCACCAAGGATGTAATAACAGCTTTTCCAGACTTAAAAAAAAAAAAAAGACTACATTAAATACACACAAAAGACATTCTAATTTCAACTATGTTAAAAGATTTAAAAGAAAGGATCTTAACCTCCAGATGATGTGGCTTTGTCCTGCTGTCCCCATAAATATATTTGTAGCCGTCTGATCCTCTGCCCCAGTTTAGGCTTAGAAAATAATTATTTTGATTGAAAATCTGCTCTATCTCTGGTGTTCTGTGATTTTCTATTTCCTTGCAACATCTTTGTCATGGCAACACAATGCACATTTGCATTTCAAAAACCACCCCTGCCTACTCCACACCTTAAAACACAAATCAAGATCCCACCTTAACATTTAAAAACAGGCAACTTCAGTCCCTTTGTGTCCAGGTACCTTCCATTAGACAACAAAGGGAGCCCCGGTTCTACATTGAGCATGTCAGTATCTTTGAAATGCACATTTATTAATTAGATGCATTAGAGGATGGTTAATTTTGTTTCAAGGAGGAAGGAAGGGAATTAACATTTATTAATTGACTGCTACTTCTAGATGCTGCACTAAAGTCTTTGATGTATCATTTCATGTAATTCCCACAACCACTCCATGAACTAAAGAAACTAAATCTCAGTGATGTTAAAGTCACCTGTCAGGCCACTTAGCTGGTGAGTTGCTAATCTGAGATAATGTCAGTAAAATTGCCTATCATGGTGCACAGCATATTTTCAGAGCTTAATAAACACAGACAGAGAACAGAGACAGACAGAGAAGGGACTGGATGGAGGAAAATGGGAAGAAAAAGAGAAAAATGAAGAAAAATTGCACCCCCAAAATATAGACCCTCCCCTGATGTTGTTAAGAAACAAAGCCAAGCACACTCTGCTCTCCTTTTCCTAAAATAGAGATTGGATCACCCTAAGGAAAGAGGGAGAAACTTTCTTTTTCCTTTACTTTAGCCTCTTCTTCCCTGCTTAAGTACTCTCCAGCCAACATCAGCAGCCAAAACCCTTCGTAGCCAGATTTATTTTTCTTTTCTGTTGTCTGGTCCATTTAATTTAACATAAAGTTTTTTATTATTATTTTCCTTTTCCTCCACTCTGGAAAAGTTTCCGAGTATAGTAAATCTGGCCTCTTTATAATCCAACATGAATCTCTCAGACACTGTTTCCCCACTTTGGGATAATAAAATCGGTAGTTGTACATTAAACTGCACTAGCACAGCTGTTGGGGGAGGATGGTCTGATAGAGCCAATTGAGAAGATTCCAGGCTGCCCAGACCCTTAATATCGGTGTAATCCTCTGTAATAATTCCAACCCTAAAGATTTACTCCTTTGAATCTGTAAAGTCAGATGACCCTGGAAAGTGACACGTATCTAACATCCAGAGATTCCTAACCTTTTTATGGTTTGAGAAGGGGTGGGAAAGGGTCTAAGGACCCTCTTCCCAGAAAAAGACGGACACAAAATCCTACACATTCATGGGACCTCAGATTGAGACCTGATGCTTGACTCTCTTACCAGCTGATGCCCCAGGAGATGGGCTGAGAGGAAGGAATTATCTAACAAGAACATAGCAAGAACCAAGGTCCTTCACAGAAAGGTGCTGAGAGCCCAGGAGAGTTAAGAAAATGGGAAGAAAATAGAGATCCCAACGGTGGGAGAAAAAAATGGCAAGGAGAACATGAGGGCAGGAAAGATGAACTTTGTTGAGAGAAAATCCTGGACCTGGGAGATGTTCTAATATTAAAGAGAAAGGGAAAGCTTGAGGAAAAGAAGAGAGAGAGAATGAGAAAGAAAGAAGGGAGAGAAAGAGAGGGAAAGAGAAAAAAGAGACTATCTTAGATTGTGAGATTGAAACAATTTGCCTGAGTTTCCTGTGGCTGGCATAAAAAAATTACCACAAACCTGGTGACTTCAAACAATAAAAATTTCTTCTCTCACAGTTCTGGAGCCCAGAAGTCCAAAGAGAGGATGTCAGCAGGGCCATGCCCTCTTCAAAGACTCCAGAGGGGGCCCCTTCCTGGCCTCTTCCAGCTCTGGCGGCTGCAGGAGCTCCTTGGCTTGTGGCTGCAGCCTTCCAACCTCTGCCCCCGTTGTTAGGTGGTCTCCTCCTCGGCGTCCATGTCTTCTCCTCTTCCATCCCTTATAGGACACTTATCATTGGATGTAGGGCCCATTTGGGAAATCCAGGATGATCTCATCTCAAGACCCTTAACTTACTTACATCTATAAAGACCCTTGTTCCAGACAAGGTCATGTTCACAGGTTCAAGGAGATGACACATCTTTTGGGCGGCCACCATTCAACCCAACACACAGCTCAATGACAAAGCTCTGTCTAGCTAGCCAGGCTAGCTCCATATTCATGGGTTAGGTGGCAATGGAGACAGTGAGGAGCGGATGGTTAGTCCATCAAAAAATATTTATATCATGCCCAGACATTAATCATAAGAAATTATGAAATCACAAGTTATGAATAGTGCTAAAAGGAAATGTACAGGGAGCTAGGAGAGTGTCCAATGGGAGTGCATAGCCTACCTCCACTGGGGAGACTGGCCAGCTTCTCTGGAAAGGTAGCACCTACGGATGAGAAGGAGGAAGAAGTTACCAGAATCCAGAGACAGAAAAGGCTATGGGGAGAGAGCTGTTTGACAGGAGATCAATTGATTGATCAAGGAGTCAATCAGGGGATGCAGCCAACCCAAGTTGACCCTGCAAGGAGAGTACGAAAAGAATATATATCTTAACCTCACTCCTGCCTCCTGCTATCTCCTGTCATGCTCCCCATTGGCCCAGCCCAACCCAAGGCCAGAGGGCAAGGGAGCTCTTGGATATGGTTCATAGAGGTCAGGCTCCAGGGTCACAGAGCAGGGTAGAGAAGGGCAAGAGTGGAGGGACACAGACAGAAGCACAGAATCTGAAGTTTGTTGAGTCCTGCCCTGAGCAGTTTCATTCATTTAGTTTAGTTCTTTTTATCCTAACAATGACCCTATAAGATGGGTAACAGTATTGCTCCCATTTTAGATGAGCAAGATGAGGCTCAAAGAGCTGAAGTCACCTATCCAAGACCAAACAATTGGGAAAACATCAGAACCAGGATCTGAACTAGGTTCTTCTCTCCCCACTGGGGGCAAAGCCTTGACACTTGGTCATCTCCTGAGTCAGCCAAAAGGAGGCTCGAGTGAATGTGTCCCCAGAAACCTAGGTAGACCTGGTTTCTCAGGATCCAGCCAGGTCCAGTTTGCAAAATTGAGCTAATAGTGCAATAAAACACTGAAGTGTTGTGCTACCAAAGAGACTGCAGGAAAACTAGATCTTGCAAATGAAATTTTCCAACAGGGTAATACACATTTGCTTCCAATTGGTGCCATTATCATCAAACATTTAGTAGATTCAGTCCCCGGCAAGCCTGTCTCTGGAGCATTGTAGAGTCTACTGAGCATCACCAGTTATCCCAAGTCCTCCCCCAGGATGGAGGGAGGGAATAAAGCCCACCCAGGAGTCTCTCGCCATCTGGGACTCAGCCCTGGCAAGGGATAAGAGGATGACATTGTTATTAGGGGAAAATGCCTCCTTTCTCCCTCTCCTCTCCCAAGCCTCCAAGATCCCTGCCTTCAGCCTCCAAGTGGACCCACGATGGTGCCCACCCCAAGGTGGGGGAAGCAGGGGCTGGCTTCATGCCCTCTGCTACCAGCTGCAACAAGTCCTCAACTTGGGCCCATTGGGGCACATCTCTCCCCGTGGGGATGCCTCAAAGCCCAGATGATGAATTCTGATTGCAATCAAGAGCAAGCCCAGCAAAGCAAATGTCCCCTCACCCTTGGAGGGATTCCTTCTCCAAAGGGGTCTCCCCAGGGAAGGATGGCTAGAAGTCAGAGATGGGGTCAAGGGAGCCACCATCTTCACAGGCAGTAGCTGTACCCATGACAATTCCCTGGGGCACAAGAAAAGTTCAGCCATTTGTTAAACATTGAGGACTGCCAATTTACTGGGCCGAGCCCTCAATCAGGGGGCTTTCCCCTGTAAGGCTAGTTGCTGCAAGAGAGAGGCTAAGCCTGCTCATAATTGTGCTTAAGAGGCCCCCCCAGAGAGCCTCTTGGTTGCTCAGATGTGGCCCCCTTCTCTCTAAGCCATCTCTGTATTTGAACTCACTACCCTCCCCCCTACGTGGGACCTGACACCCAGGGGTGTAACCCCCCCCGCCGGCAACATGGGAAGTGACTCTTGGAGATGATCCTGCATTCAGCACTGGGATTGAGAGAATCTTCTTGACCAAAACAGGGAAGAGAGATGAAACAAAATAAGGTTCCTGTGGCTGAGAGATTTCAAATGGAGTCAAGAGGTCACTCTGGAGGGTATTCTTATGCGCTATATAGATATCACTTTTTAGTTTTTTGTCTGTTGGAATGGCTAGAGGGAAGTAGCTGAAGCTGTCAAACTGCAACCCAGTGACTTTGATTCTTGAAGTCGATTGTGTAACTGTAGCTTGCACAGTGTGATTGTGTGATTGTGAAAACTTTGTGGCTCACACTCCCTATATCTAGTGTATGGACAGATGAGTGGAAAAATGGGGACAAAAATTAAATGAAGAATAGGGTGGGATGGAAGGGATGGAAAGATTTAGGTGTTCTTTTTTGCTTTTATTTTTATTTTGGAGTAAGGAAAAGGATAAAAAATTGATTCTGGTGATGAACACACAACTGTATGATGGTGCTGTGAATAATTGATTGTATACTGTGGATGACTGTAGGGTGTGAATATATCTCAATTAAACTGTATTTTTAAAAAAGTAGATGAACAATGAGGGGAAGGAGGGGAATGAGATGTTTTGGGTGTTCTTTTTTATCTTAATTTTTATTTTATTTTTTGGAGTATGAAACTGTTCAAAGTTTGTGGTGATGAAAGCACAACTATATGATGATATTGTGAACAACTGTACACTTTGAATGATTGTATGTTTGTGATTATATCTCAATAAAATTGCATTAAAAAAAAAAGTTTGTTGAAGTGGGCCACTGCCCAGCACCCGCGATGCATCTCTGAGGCCCCTGCAATTTAGCCCGTCCCCCTCGTAGGAGCCACGAGCCATTGGGACAGAGTAAGCAGAAGACAGAACTGTGAGGCCGCCGGGGGATGGGGAAGAATAATGAGGCATAATGGCACTGGCCATTAGGAAGCACATTTCATCACCTTCTCTCCACAGCCCATGATGTTTGAGGACTGGTAAGGAAAGAAGAAACCACAGGTACGATCGCAGGGGAGGGATGAAGAGGCCAACCTGCCACACACTCCGACTGCTTCCACTGGCTGTCCAGGTATTTCCGGCTGAGTGCTATTCAATTTGTGGTAGGAAGTGTCCAAGCGATGGGAACAGACCTGGATGCAACCTAGTAAATCAGGCCCACCCTCCTTCTAGTGGGCAGGGTCAATGATGGCTTCTGTGGAGGACTGGCATCATGCTAAAGCTGCCTGGATTTTTTGCCACCTTTTCGCCACAATGCAAAAATCGATTTTTTATTTTAATATTACAATAAGGCTGTAACTTAAGAATCTGGACTCTTAAACTACCAAAAAAGAAAGACAGTAAGTAAGAAAAGTCCCTGGGGTGTATCTTCCCTGGAGAGAAGTTATTTGCTATCAGCTCAAGGAGCTGATAACAAAGCAATCATCCACACACCTTCAGCTGGGTCAGAAAATGTGTTCAGTAAAGGACCAGATGGTAAATATTTCAGACTTTGCAAGCCAGGCGGCCTCTGTCACCGCTACTCAATTCTGCTGCTGTAGCCCAAAAACAGCCAGAGATGATTCATAAACAAATGAACATGACTGTTTGTTGGGGGTTGAACCACGTCCTCCACGAAAGTCACATTAAGGTCCCACACCCTGATCCTGTGGGTGTGAACCCATTTGTCCACAGCAGCTTTGTGGATGTTATTGGTGAAGCTGTGCCCACACCGAATGAGGGTGCATGGAGCTAATGTGGCCGAGGTCCTTATAAACACAAAGAGAAGACACAGGGAGCAGCCAACAGCCGGGAGTCAATGGAACCTGAAAGAGCAAGATGTCACCGCGTGCACTGCCATGGAATGGAAAAGCCAAGCACCCAAGGATCTCAGGCAGCCAGGCCCAGAACGCCACAGTTTTCAGGAAGAAAGCATCGCCTTGCTGACACCTTAATTTTGGACTTCTCCTGGCCTCAAAACCATGAGCCAATGAATTCCCATTGTTTAAGCCAACCCACTGCAGGGTATTTGCTTTAGCAGCTGGGTATACACAATAGCTGTGTTCCACAAAAATTTTTCTTACAAAACCAAGCAGTGGGCTGGATTTGGCTTATGAGCCATGGTTTGCTGGCCCGTGTTAGGGTCTACCTTAACCACCTCATAGGCTGGAAACATTCTGCCCATTTTGCAGAGACCTGGTGACCATGCCATTCCCATTCCTGCCAAAAGCTCTTCCAAAGTCCAAACTCCCCCAGGCCCTCCGCTGGTCCTGCCCACCTCTCCAGGCTCACCGAGGGTGAGCACACCTCATCCCATGCTATGCCCCAAACAAAGGATCCTGGAATCAATGGGCCACATTTTCTTTTGGCATTAGACCCTCACACTCTTCCCTGCTCTTAAACCCAGAACTCCTGCCTGCTGCTGAGCTGAGCTGAACTGAGAGCTGAGCTGCCAGATGTGGGAGTAGTTGATTCAAACAAGTCAAAATGAAAGGAACAGTCAAGCCTTGAATCACTGCAAGAGTATACGCAGGAGGCTAAAGCAGAGAAAGCCGGCACCAGCTCCCTCGCTGGTCCATTTTCCCCATGGAATGAAGCTGGGGCAAGGGTCTGATGGATCAGTGCAGACATGGGGAGCCTTCTCTCTGCTCAGAGAGCCCCAAACAAAAGGGTCCTGCCATTTTAGGGACCTGGGGATGGGGAGTAGAGAGGGCGAGCCAGGAGTAGAAAAGTCGGTGTGGAGAAAAGTGTCATAAAGGCTGCACCTCTTCCCACCACCACTGCCCCATTTGGTAAGGAGGTCTCAGCAGAGGACTCTGGGGAAAGTCTTGGCTGAAGACCCCACCCCAACCCCCAACAGGGATACCTGGGAATAGAGGTGCCAGGGCTCAGACAGCAGATATGCCTAAGAGCCTGACCGGCCCAGGGTCCTGAGTCCTCGCCTGCAGATCCTTCCAGAGCCTGCCCTGCACTGGCTGGGCATCAAGTCTGCTGTGGGGGGCAGCGTCCCCCAAGATCCTGCCAGGGGAAGCCGACCCCACAGGTAACTCATCCTCCTCCTTTAGGTGTCAGGTGAACTCTTCCTCCTTCCCCGGGACTGGGTCAGACGCCCTGCCTCGCATCCCCAGAGCGCCCCACCCACGCCCTAACCAAAGGCCCCTTCTCCCTCGATGCCATCAGTTCTGAATCGCTCAGCCTTATCCACAAGACTGTCAGTTCCCCCAGGACAAGGGATGCATCTGCCTTGTTCTAGGGAACATGCTAGAAAGTGGGAGAACTCGGAATCGACCGTCTGACTGTAACTGATGACAAAGCATACAAGCATCCGCCTTCATCACGCCGCTGCCATGCGCCAGCCACTGCGCTCGGGTCTTCGCACGTGTACGAATGTGCACAACGGTTAAGAGTGTGGAGTCTGGAGCCACCTGCCTGGTTCAGCTCCCAGCTGCCGGTCACAGGTTGTCAGATGGTGGGCAAGTTACTCCACCGCTCTGTGCCTCGGTTTCCTCCTTTGTAAAAGAGAGACAATCATGAACTAGGGCGGTGTGGCTGATTTTAGTTTCTAAAGATGGCCCTGGTGAAACTCCCCCTCTCATATTAACCCATGAGTGTGAGCTCGCCTCTTCCCTAGCAAGAGGTGGTGTCTATTTCTCCACCCCCTGATTCTGGGTCGGGGCTGTGACTGCTTTCAGTAGACTATGGCAGCAATGACACTGAGCCAGATCTGGGCCTTCCACTGGCCGGGCAGCACAGAGGCCAGCTGTCGTGGGAGAAGTGCCCTTACCTGAGACCCCCAAAGGTGTCCACGCCCTAATCCCTGGCACCTGTGGATATGCTACACCACCTGGCAAAGGGGCTTTGCAGATGTGGTTAAGGTTGTAGACACTGAGATGAGGAGAGCACATGAGCCCTTAGAAGCAGAGAACTTTCCCCAGCTGGGAGCAGAGTAACATGGCAGAAGAAGTCGGAGAGATTGGAAGCGTGAAAGCAACTCAGCAGCTGTTGCTGGAGGTGGGGAACCATGCAGAAAGCATGAGAAGAAATGTGAGCAGCCTCTGGGACCTGAGGGTAGCCCCACTGGAAGCTTGCAAAGAAATGGGGACCTCAACCTGCACCCATAAGGAACTGGATTTGGCCAACAACATGGATGAGCCTGGAAGTGGATTCATCCCCAGAGCCTCCAGAAAGGAACAAGACCTCAAACTCAGCCTTGAGAGATGCTAAGCCAAGGATCCTGCTGAGCCATGCTGTTCTGGAACTTCTGACCTCCAGGACTGGAGACAGTGAGTGGGTGTCAGCGTAAGCAGCTGAATCTGTGGCATTTGTCATAGCGGCAATAGAAAACTCATACACCCCTTTCAATCACCACAACGCAGTTCTGGCTAAGTACCCAGAGCTAGGCCAGACCTCCCAGGTCAGGGCACAGCCCCCAAGGACAGCCCTCACTGCAGATGCCAGCTGCAAGTTTGGGGGTTCCCAGGGCCACCCTCGGTTCTGACTGACTGGCTACAAATTTGGGGAACCAAGGACAAAGTGCAAGGGACACATTCTTTATTAGATACCACCCCTTGATTTTCATAATTCACTAAACAATTCCCAGAACTCAGGAAAGTGCTATACTTATAACAGTTTTGTTATAGCAAGGATACAAATAAGAAGCCAAAAAAGAGAAGCATGGGGCAGGGTCTGCGGGGGTCTCAAACCCAAAGGTTCTGATGTCCTCTCCACGTGGAGTCAGGGCGTGTTGCCTTCCCAGCTTCCCAGCACACCAGTGTGTACTACCAGGCAGGGGAGCTCCCCTGAGCTCCAGTGTCCCGAGTTTTTATTGGGGTTCCATTAGGTAGACGTGATTGATTGAATCAACGCCAAGTGGTTGAGCTCAACGCACGTCCCCCTCCCCTCCCCAGCGGTCAGGCTGATATGAGGTGGCTCTCACCGGACGGCTGGCCTCTCGGGACCGGCCAGGCCCCCCAAGCCGAGACCGTGGGTGTGGCTGCCCCCACCTGAATGATCTCATTAGCATAAACTCTCAGGTGTGGTCCAGTGCACACCTTGAGGGTCAAAGGCCGTCCTACCACAGGGAATCCTAAAGAATTGGAGGGTGTCTCCCAGGCACTGGAGACAGAGGGCGGCCAGTTCCTTCCTCTCCCACCCCCTCCAGTCTCCTGGGGAGGCCCGGCAGGAGGAGACGCTGCGGAGAGGGTTCAGGGGGCGTCTGTGAGGGAAAACTCGAAAGCACTTAGAATGGTAAGTATTTCATGATCATCAGCAGACGCGCTGTTCCTGTGACATCTCCACCACGAATGAGGAAACGGGGACTCGGAGGCGGTGAGGGACACGCACAGCTGGACGGTGGCCCAGCTGGGACCCCAGCCCCAGGCCTGCCCTGCCCTGGCTTCTGGCTCGCCCCACGGCGCCGACCCCCGCAGCCTCCTCATCATCATCGGGTTCTCATCTGCCCGGCGCCACCTCCAGCTCCCCTGCTCCGTGACCAAGAACGCAGTTCACGAGGTGGCAGCGTCCTGTCTGTCCTCTCTGGCAGTGGCTTTGAGCCCAAAGGGAGTCACAGAATCTGGAGGATTCGTTTCCATGTGAATCTGCAGCTTTGGGCCTCCTGAACCGAATAGAAGGGCCAAATCCCATCGCCAGCTGCGTCTGTCCCACCCAGCTGTGGGACGTGGGGCAGGTTCCTTCCACTCTAAGGAGAGAAAGAAAACAGCAAAAACAGGGATGCTCTTTCTCTGTCCATGTTCTTTCTCTCTGTCCTTCCCCTTCGCTCCATCCTCCTCCTGTGGACTTCTCTCTCCCCCTTTATTCTCTCCCTTAATTTCTCCTGTGTCCCCAAGGGGCCTTGGCCTCTCCCCCCCCCGACACCGACAGCCTCCTCCTCACCGGACACCGCTGTCCAGGGCTGGAGGAAAGGCTGAGGGGGGCCGCTCCCTCCCCTCCCCTCCCCTAGCAGTGCCCACCCCTGCTCTCTCACAGGTCCCTGTGCTTGGGGACCTTCCTGATGACATCCCCTGACAGCAGACCTTCCCTCTGTGGCGACAGTGGACACAGGGCTGGAGACGAGGGGCCATGGAGCCAAGATGTCAAAACGCCCCTGGGCTCTGCCGAGTGCCTTGTGAGACCCTGTTCCTACACCGGTATCTGTTTCAAGATCTGGAGAATGAGGACAGGCCCCGAAGTTCCCCGCAGGACTCAGGACAAAGAACCCGATGCCTGAGAAGTCAAGTCCAGTCCCTGTGGTCAGGCAGTTAGTATGCGGTGGGTAGAATTAAGACATCCTTCTCTTCTACCTGAACCCACCCATCTTCCTGTCTCATGTTTTGTTGAGAACCTAATGATGAGAAATAGGCTGTGGGATCCACACACCCCCATGTCCAGTGAACCCTGGAAGGTCTCGCTTCTCTTCTGGGACTATCACTGTGGCATGGAGAAAAGATGCACGTGGCCAAGGGAAGGCAACATAGAAAGTCTCTGGGCGTGAGTCACATCCAGAAATCACTGCTCATATTTAGCCATCCAAACACCTTGTTGGGTGAATAAAAAAATGGGGGGTGGGGAAAAGGTGTCCTTCTGGCCTGAAAGCAGACCCCATGGTGAACAGGAGAGTTGGCCTCCTCCTCTGAGATGTGTGCTGTCCGGGCGCGCAGCCCATGGCAGGAGGGGAACGAAAGAAAGCAGCTGTCGTGTCGGGAAAATCTGTCTCCGAACCCCCTAATCTTAGATCAGCACAACACCACATACTGATCCCACATGGCGAGGCTCTGAAGCCCATTTTACAGATGAGGAAGCTAGGGAAGGTGAGGGGGTCTGCTTCAGACACACAGCTCAGAACTGGATTCACTCTCAGGTCTGTCCAAATCCCAAACCACATCGTCACCCAGCTGAGGGGCCCGTGCTGACTTCAATTCAGGGACACTGACGGAGGCTGAGAGATGTACCCCAAAACTGGGAGGTTCATGCAGCTCATTTCCATTAGGACTAATGAAAAAACAAAGAGCCACTTTCCTTATAATTAGAAAGGAATTCAGCCTTCACAGCCGAAGAGTCTGATATCTCAGTTTATATAACAAATGAACGAGAAAGCAAATGGATATAATTAGGGAAGAGAAGAAACTATTTGGATTACTGGCCACAAAAGAGATGAGACCCAGGTACAAGACAATTCCAGGTGGAAATAGTTCTCCACCACCAGTCTGAGGTGGGTGGCCAATTCCCATCCTCATCAAAGCCACCGTTTGCTGAGCGTGTGTCAGCTCCACACGTCACTTTCAGCATCTCCTAACCATCCCGTGGGAGAGGGGCTTTTAGTATGCCCATTTCAAAGACGAAGGACAATCATTACAAAATGCATCCCATTACTCAATGCCTCTTCAGCAGGTGCCGCCTGCATGCCAAGCACACACCGGGAGCATAGTAGGTGCTCAGGAAACAGCTGTGATCCACTCACAGCTCAGGCCCATCTCACCAAATCCACTCCCCTTTGGAGTGGGAACTCAGTTGATAAATGAACGAATGAATTTCTTCAAAGTTGTCATTCTGTGGCTCTTTCTTTGTTGCCAGCAAGAGTTCCCAGCAGAGGCAAGCTGGAATGAAACACACACAAGCAGCCCGGGGAGCTCCCACCAACTCCCTGCGCCCCAGGGAAGGGTTGTTGCTACAAGAAGAGGCTACAGTCTGGGCCCTTCCATCCCATAAGCCGACATGGTGTCCTGTCTACACAATGGGCTTGCTAATGGAGTATTGATTTGTTTGTTTAAGAAGCAAAAATTGCAGGTGCTGAAGCAATCGATAGAGAAGAGTGAAAAGAGGCACAGTGAAAACCCAGCCTTTCACGGTCCCCCATCACACCTCCCAGGCTCTGCTATCCCCTTTTTGCTGCCAGCTGAGGTCCTGGGGACAAGAAGTTGGAACAAGAAGGACACCTTGTAGTGTAGGCGATGCCCACCTGCAGCAGTCCTGGGACAGAGTTTTCCCTCTGTCTTACAGATGAGGAGACCAGAGTTCAGAAAGGGTAGGTGTCTTGCCCTGTGTCACACAGCCACTGAATGACAGACCTGGGACTTACGTTTTTGTAACTTTAAAACCCGAGCTGTGTATACTGCCCTGATAAGCAAACCACTAAACACAGGCTCTTAGGAGAATTTAAGAAGTGCATCTTCCTAATGAGGCTGTTTCTAAGGACAACCAGCACCAAGGACAAATTTGAACCGTGCAGGCAGTTGGGGAAGGTTGAACCCAGAGGAGCAAGTGAAAATGGCCTCACACGCTCATTCAGCAAAGATTTATTGACCCCCTGCAATGTGCCAGGCACTCAGATGTGTGCAGGGAAATGGGGGAAGCAGAAAGAGACACAGCCCCTACCTTCCCAGAGCCTGTGGTACAAAGGATTGCACAGAAGAATCTAAAATCCCAGCCACGACACGGCTCTGCAAGGAGGGGTATGGGAACTATGAGAGCAGGTAACAGGGAACCTGACCTGGTCAGGGAGGTCAGGGAGGGCTTCCTGGAGGAAGAAACACTTGAACTGAGACCTCGAGGGTGAGGAGAAGTTAACTAAGTTAAGGAGCATTCAGCCCAGTGGAAGGAGCATGTGCAAAGGTCCTGAGGCAGGAGAAGAACATGGCAAGGGCAAGGATCTGGGGAAAAAAGGCTAGTATAGCTACTGCACAAGAGCAAGAGAGAAGCCCAGTACAACACGAGGCTGGAGAGGCGAGCCGGGCCAGGTCACTCTAGGCCATGCAGGTCCTGTTAAGTAATTACAACTTTACTGCAAAAGAAATGGGGGTCCATTAAAGCATTTGAAGCAAAGGGGTAGGGTGGGATCTTGCATGATCCAACACCTGGCTGCTGGGTTGAAAACGGACAGAGGATAACACAGCAACGGTCGAGGAGGGCTAAACAGGTGCTTTCAGGGCCTCTCATCACCTCCCCTGGGGCCACCTATTTTCAGCCCAGGTGCTTGGGGTGGAACATCCCACCTCAAGGGTGCAGGGAGGTGTCACTCTGCTTTTCAGCCCCCAGGAGGCCATGCACCCCCGAAGTGTGGTGGAGCTGACACACCTGGGGCAGCCCTCAGCCAACGGCAGATGGGGATTGACGGACAAACGCTCCTTCCTCCCATGAGCTGGTAGGTCAGTGCTAGGGTGTATGCTGCACAGGCTCTTCTAGAGTCCCGACAAGATGGTGCTCCAGTTGCCCACAGCAGGAACCAGCTCAAAACGCACACACACAATACTGTGGGCTGTCCTCCCCTCCCCGTCTTCTCCCAGCACCCTCTCTGCTGCTTCCTCGATCACTTCGGATACTCTACCCTTGCCCAAATCCCTGTATCAGGTCTCGCTTTGAGGGACACCCAAACCAAAGCAGGCTCCTGCAGTTGGGCAGGTGAAAACCTAGGAGGGAAATGGCAGTGGGTGTTCACTAACCTTGTTTGAACCCTTGCTTGGCTCACCTAACCACTCATTCATTCATTCTCTCCTTCACTCATTCATCCCTCCCTCCACGCCTTCAATGCTAACAGACCCCACTGAAGGGTTAAAGGAAGATTTCCTGTCCTGGTTTCTAGTCTTATAAAAGCGATTATCCCTGGAGGGCGCACACTCCTTTTGTCCAGGGTGTGAACAAGACATCACACCTCTGTTTCCGTGCCCAAGGAATTCCATTAAGGAGTGCATTAAGGAGACTTTGAGAGAGCAACTGCAAAACACAGATTTCCCCCAGGGTTACTCTCCTGGGGATGCCCAGAGGCCTGGTGGGACGTCCTGCCCTAGGTGGTTTGTCCAATCTCAGGGACATAGCCAAGCACAGCCATTCCTCCTCAGCTGTTTCTCACATGTGAGTTTGCACTTCCTATTTGAAAAGCCATCGTTCATTCCATCTCAAGTGTCCCCAAAATCTGAAAAGACATCCTCTTGGAGGGATCAGAAAAAAATTTTGTTTCTCACTTCACAGGGTTGTCTATAGGCTTATTGTATTCACCTACTTAGCTGTTTCCATAAGGGTTCTCCAATGCGTATGTATGTACATATGTGTACATGTGTGTGCATATATATATACATATATACGTACAGAGAGAGAGAGATTTATTTTTAGGAATTATCTTACGCAACTGTGGGAGCTGGCAAGTTCAAAATCTGTAGGGCAGGCCAGCAGGCTGGAGACTGGAAACTCGGGCAGAATTTTAGGCTGCAGTCTTGAGGCAGAATTTCCTCTTCTCCGGGAAAACTCAGTTTTTGCTTTTAAGGCCTTCAACTGATTGGGTGAGGCCCACCCCCATTTTCAAGGGCACTCTCCTCTCCCGAAAGTCTACTTTCCCGGCCACGCCTAGATTACTGCCTGGTTAAATGACTGGGTATCTGCACTGCAGCTTGCCCAAATTGCCAGCTAAAACTAACCATCACACACAGACCCCACTTCCAAATGTGGTAATGGCTACATTGATTGAGCACCTACTATGTGCTAAATGTTTCATGTAAATTTTCTTACTGAATCTGTAAGGCAGCCCCATGAAGTACATACTATGATCATCAACCCCATTTTTTGAAATGAGAAAAGTGAGACCCAGAAATGTCCTATGTCATCAGATCGACACAACTAGGAAGCGGTAGACCTAGCATTTAACCATTACGTACTATGACCTCCCTACTTTTCTCACTCAAAGTCTTCAGGGCCTTAAAAAGAAACTGCTGTCAAAGGCAATTTATGCTGGAACCAAAAATAGTAAGTAGAGTTCTGTGTTTAGGGAGCCCAGAATGAGCAACCAGCTCCAGCTGAGTTTACTGGTTGATGGAGACAGGTAGCCAGTATCTCTGCAACCCCATAAGGTTCTCCAGGACATGCTCCTACTGACCTGTCAATCCACATCCCCTACTCCTCTGCATCTTCCTCTTATATTCCAGAAACACCTACTGCTTCTGGTTCTCTGCACCTACCAAGTTCTTTACCTGTGATGACTTTCCCACCGTTCTCCACAAGAACTTATTTTTGAAGTCTCTACTTAGATATCACTGTCAAGAACTATTAACAGTTGTAAGGGGGTCTAATTTGAAAACAGAACTGGAAGGTTATGTAGGGGCATAGAAAATTGGAGAGTTCTCTCCCTCCAGAAAGCATGACAGCCCTGTTGGGATGTCCACTTGTGTTTTGGTTATCTATCGCTGAGTAACAAATGGCTCCAAAACATAGTGGCTTAAGACAAGTCTTTCTTTTACTTACACATGTACAATTTGAGCAGGACTCGGTGGGAGGAGTTTACCCCTATTCCCTGAAGCACCTGCTGGCACACGTGGATTAGGGGACAGTCCATTTACTCCCATGGCTGGCAAGTTGGTGCTGTCTATTGGTGGGAACTCAGCCAGGGCTATGGGCTGGGGCCTCCATCCTGCCCACACAGGCCCCTCTTCAGGATGCTTGGGCTTCCTCTTGGCATGAGCACAAGATACTTTATGACCTCAGCTCAGAACTCATCTACCTTCACTTCTGCCATACCCAGTGGTCAAGACGATCACCAAGGCCTGTCTACCCTCACAGGGAGGGGACAGGGACAACAACTCTTGATGTGGGGTGGTAAGGTCCTAGTACAGCATCTGAAAGAAAAGGACAATCTGCCATAATTTGCATAATGGATTTCCTGTGATTTCCAGCTAATTGCCTTAGAATTTCTAGTTATTTCCCACAATGGAGTAAAATCCAGGTAGCCTAGGGAATTCAACACCCAGTGCTGAATTTCCTGATGGGGCTGGGTCTCTCAGGGATGATCAAAGGATGTGGCAAAGCCCCAGGCAAGATAAGATCCAAAATGTTTCTTTCTTCCCTTTTGGTTATGTGGGTTGCCATGGTGACAGGAAGGATAGAATCGAGAGGTGACCAGAGACATTATCATAATTAGGGAGCTTATAAAATCTCTGTCAAAGCTCAGCACCCCCTAGCACACACACCTACCCAAGGCCTATTGACCTGGGTAATTGCAGGGACACGGGAAATGGGAGATGAAAAAAACCAACTAACTCTCCTAAGATTCTGCTGGCTGAAGGGCCTCTGTCTTCTCTTACGTGACCTCAGGACCTCAAAGAGACAGGTCCTGGGATGGTAGGTCACCTCCTCTGGGCTCACCCCTCACAGCTCTCGGCTTCCGGGTGGCCTGTTCTCCTCCTTGTTACGGCCCTCATCAGTCTGGGCCTCACTGTCCACTCATCATCTGTCTCCCCCTCAGCATGGAGAGCACTACTTGGGAAAAAGGACCATGACTTTTTTTCATCTTATAACCCCAGCACCGAGCAAAGCACCAGGCACAAAATAGATGCTCAGTAAATACAGTGAGACTATTTTGACCGTCTCCACCTCTTTCTTTCCACAGTGCATTTGCCAGCTCCCCAGGTTCTCCCATTGTTTTGGAGCCTTGAGAAATATTGGCACTGCTGTGGTACCCGTGCTAATTTAACATTCTCCTGTTGTTGGGCAGCTACATTATTTCCTCTTTTTCTGTTGTAAACAATGCCATGATGAGACATAGATGAATAAAACATTGTCTACACTTCAGATTATTCTCTAAATTTGGAAATTACTGGACAAAAGGATACGAACACAGTGAAGGCTCTTGATGTGAACCAGAAAATTTTTCTCCAAAAGGTAGCAATTTTCATTCTGCAGTATCATTTTCACAGGGTGATGATACAAATAGCAATAATGCTAGGAAGTCCTCCTAGAGTGTTCATTGAATGCCCTGAATTGTTCTAAACTCTATGTGGATTATCTCATTGAATCCTCTTAACCCAAGGAAATTGTATTACAATCTTCATTTACAGATATGGAAACTGAGGAACAGAGACCACAAGTAGCTTGCCCAAGGACACACAGCTAGTAGATGGGGGGCCAGGATTCAAACTCAGATGGTCCTATGACGAGACGCATCAGCACCTCATCCCCTTCCTTCCTGGTGATGTCTGAAGGGGATGCAGGACTCCTTTCCCTTCCGTGGCTCCCATGTGGCCTTCAAGTCATCTTCCATGTCCGTTTCCACAAGCCAATTGACTCTCCCAAGGAATGTTAACCCTACGTCTTCAGTGGGGTTTGTTAGAAGCAGAGGCTGGATGGGGATTCAAGGGCTTGGTTTGTTCCTTGGGGGAGGATTCTCGGAGGAGCATGAGAAGAGCAGGAAGGAGGATGGAGGAGCTGAGCAGGGGTGTGGCCCTGGGCCCGATCATCCGGGGACCTCCTCCGCTTGACTCAAGGGACCTACCTTTGTGCCTGACCTGTGGGTCATTGGCTGTGGGCTGCCCCCAGGTGAGGTGGCTCCCATCAGCCAAGGCAATTCCCTGAAGAAAGGGGTAGCCATGAGCTCACAGCATCTGGGGGACGGGTGCACAGCAGACAGAGCGGTCCTGGGCGGGCACCAACAGAGTCTACTATGTGCACCCACACTCCATGCTTTCCACATCCCAGGCAGGGAGACACAAACCAACAGCCAAAGCTCAACCCTTCCAAATGGTTCTTTCTTCCTCCTTTTCCTGCTCCGCTCTGGCTGCCCTGGGTTTCACTGCAGACACTCTGCTAAATGAGCCTTCCCGGTAGATGCCCCTCACCTGGCTCTGAGATCTCACGAGACTAGAAGCATGAGATCCCAGGAAACAGGTGAAATGAATGGATGCTGATGCCTCATCTTTGATTAGTTCACCAGGCGAGGAAAGAAGGGATTGTTGACAATGTTTGGAAGGTGGTCCTCCAGAAGCAAGGCCCAGGAGGAGAAAGGAGAAGGAATTTTTGCACCCCAGGGCCCCTCCCCAGCCCACATGCCCTGTCTGCCAGGCCTTGCTAGAATCTCAGGAAACAAGGCTGAAGCAGACACTGATTCTGTCCCGAAAGGGCTCATGTATACTGAATGGCCCAGAGTAAACACGGTGCCGCAGGGGCACGGAGAAGGGGCAGCCCCTGCAGGGGACAGAGGAGACTGAGAGAGGTGACAGAAGAAGGTGATGGCCATCCTGAGCTGGCAGAATGAGTAGGAGGGAATTGGGAGTAGTGAGGGGCAAGGAGAACATTCCAGACAGAGGAAGCCACGTGAGCAGCGGGCTGGAGGTGTGACATGGGAACCTGCTTTGCAGTTGAGAAAACTGAGGCTCAGAGGGCTGGAGCAGCTCTCCCATTAATGACAAGTGGATGTAAAATGGGACAGCCACTGGGGAAAACAGTTTGGCAGTTCCTAAGAAAGCTAAGGGTAGAACTACCGCATGACCCGGCAATCCTACTCTAGGTACACACCTAAAAGAATTGAAAGGAAGGACTTGAACATTTGCACAGCAATGTGCATTACGACATTATTCACAACTGCTAAAAGGCAGAAGCCACACACGTGTCCATCAGCAGACAAATGGATAAAGAAAATGAGGTATGGGGAGTTAATGCTAAATTGATACAGTTGTTTGGGGTGATAGAATAGTTTCAATAATCAATGGCAGTGATGGTAATACAACATTGTGACTGTAACTATCACCAGTGAATTATATATTTGTGGATAAAGGGGGAAATTTTAGGTTGTACATGTTACCAGAATAAAAAAATTTTTAAAAACTGTAAGACTGTATAACACAAACAGTGAGCCCTAATGTAAACTATGGACTATAGTTACTAGTATAATTATAATAATATTGTTTCATCAATTGTAACAAAAGCACCACATTAATACAAAGTGTTAATAATAGGGAAAACTGAGGGTGGGGGGTGGCACCTAGGAACTCTGTACTTGCAGCATGATTTTTCTGTAAACTTACAACTTCTCTAATTAAAAAAGTTAATTCCAAAAATATTTTTTAAATGCAGGCCTGGAAGAAGCAGCTACAAGTATCTAATGAGAGAGAAGCAACTTGCCTGGAAGAATGGGCTGTTCATTCATTGATCTGCTCGTTCACTCATTCATTTTGGGATTATTTACTGAGCACCTTCCATGTGCCTGACACTGTTTCGGGCACTGGATTTGACACGGTCTCTTCCCTCCTAGAGTTTGCAGTCTAGTGGGGGGAGGCAGACAAACCAAACAAAGCAAAACACAGCAGCAGGCAAACAACCGTGCAAACAAGCCAGTGACAGAAACAATTCAAAACAATGACAAGGTCTACATGGGAAATGACAGCAGATTCCAGGAAGATGGGCAGGACGGGACTCTACCCTAGACACCCTAGGGGTCTCTCCAAGGAGGGGGCATCTAAGTTGAACCTGAGGGAAGAGGAGAAGCCGGCCAGGGGGAGGCTGGGGGAAGCAGTCCGCTTTCTGGCAAGAATTTTCTGGGGGAAAGCAGGGAGAACAGAGGGGTGGAATGTAGTGAGCAAGAGTCAGCAGAAGTGGACGGAGTCTGTGGGCCAAGGCTAGGAATGTAGTTTTCTATTCTAAGTGCAAGGAGAAGCCATTTGGAGAATTTAAAACCAGGGAGTGCTGTTGTCTGCTTTAGGATTCAATGATCATGCTCGCAGCTGCTGGGCAAGAACAGAACATTCCTGCAGGAGCTTGTGTCCAGTACCCTCAAGGACGTGGGAAGATGTGGCCAGAGACAAGAAGGAGCACTTGATCTTCCAGCAGGACCCCAGGGCTGCTGGCGAGAGCAAGCCCTTCCCACACACAGGAAGTCGAAAGCTGACATCCAGCCAGGGCACCTGGAGATGCCCCCCAGAGCCTCCCACCAGAAAGGTCACGCGGCCTCATCTCCCATGAACGCAATTGCCTCCCAGACCCCCCTCGCCCATTCTATTTTTGCTCTCCTTGGCAGCTCGGTGGAAATTAAAAGGCTATTTGCAGTGAGTAATGCAGCTAATTCTGATCGAACAATTTAAATTCATCCTTTGCCATATCGGAGACTGGCTAGGGAACAGAATTAACACATCATTTGTGGTAATTTCTATGATGGTTGGTGGAACACAAAACAGAAAAATAGATGTTAAAATCGGTCTCAATTCAAACAGCTGCTCCCTAAACTGCCTCCTTTAAAATATCCCATCTTGATCTGTACAATAGCTCCCCGTCTGTTCCTGGCTTATTAACCAAGAGGAGGGACCTTGACAAGGTGGCTGGTTCCAAGGCTAGAAACTAGCCTGGTGGGAGCCAGTGCCCTCCGCACATCTTCTGCTCCGACAGCCCTGGAACCTTCTGTTGAGCTCTGTTCTGAGAGGGGACACAGGCTGCTGTTAACAGGTATTGACATTCAGGAAGCCTCATTTAAAAAGAACTAAACTTCCCAGTGTTGCCCAAATTTGAGTCGTTCACATATCACCTTACGTAATTTTTTTTTATCATATTCATGTTCCATTCATACTATCATTTACTTAATATAAAGTCAACTCTTAAAAATTAAATTGATATATTTTAAACAGGGAACCTTATATCCCTGCTAAAAACTGGACACCATCACCAGGGACCATCAATAAACTCTAAGTATAAAAATAAACACAACTGAAAAGGAAAGAATGGTGCTAGATTCTGGTTGGATACTTTTGCCAGGGAAGGCTCTGAGCCAGAGGCAGATGTGCTCTGTGTTAAAAGAGATCAGGAAGGGCTAGAGTTGATGAAGACAACCCAGAACTCAACAGAGGCTTTCTCTTTGAGTTAATTGGAAGCACTGGGAGAGGACAGACTGGAGAATAACTGTTACATCATATGATTCAATGTTTGAAAATGCAGCGTTGGACTCAATTTTGTGTACCCCCAGCACATTGACCACACTTGGCAAAACAAGAAGAGATCTGAGAAGACAGACCCTGTGGAATTCTCCCTTTCCAATTCGCCTCCAGGAATGTGACAATTATCTAGAAGTCGGGTGGTTTGAATAGTTAGCCTTCTGCATGTAGACTCTCTCTTCTTTGCTCATATTAGTCTACCAAATTATTTAGAGTTCCTCCTAGAAGCGCCATAACTTTCTTGTCTGTAACTTTTTTTAAAATTAGAGAAACTGTGGGTTGACAGAACAATCACACATAAAATACAGGAATCCCATATGCCACCCCATTATTAACACTTTGCACGGGTGTGGAAGATTTGTTACAATTGAAGGTGGTTGAGAGAATTAAGAGTTAATATACAGGAGTGCTTAGAACTAGTAAATACAATCAATGTTAGATAAAATGATGATTATTGTATTATTACTATCTCATCCTTATCATCATCATCATCATCATCTGAACCGCACAGACCAGAGCCCCGCCTCCACTCAAAGCTACCTGTGCAATCCCAGAGCCGATTTCCTGGATCACGGTCTTTGATTTCCATAGTGTCGGTCTCTGGTTCTCAACTGGGCAACTGTACCCCCCAGGGGACATTTGGTAATGTTATCACGACTCGGTGGGGGGGGGGGTTTGCTACTGAAATCCCTGGTAGAAGCCAGGGATGCTGCTAAACATTCTACAATGCACAGGAGAGCCCCCCCCCCCAACACAAAATTATCCAGCTCAAAATATCAGTAGTGTCACTGAAGAGAAACCCTGGTGTAGATCAAAAAGCAAGTGCTGGTGAGAACTCAGCATGGATAATGGAGGTCTGAAAACTGACAATTGGCTTGTACATTTTTAAAACTTCATATTATAAATCCATGCCTCCCTGTTATTGAAAAGAAAGGAAATAATAAGTAAATAGTCATGGAGTCCTATTGATTCTACATCTAAAACATATGCTGAATCTTGAATCTAAGCATTCCTGTCCTCTCCACCTGCCTCCAGTTCAGCCCCAGCCACCATCACCCTCAACTGCACTGTGGGTCGGATCCCCACTGGCTCCAGCCCCTCTGATCCATGCGACAACCAGCAGCCAGAGAAGGCTTTTAAAAGCATAATTCCCTGACACTCACCTGCTTAAAACCCATCAGTGATGTCCCTTCTACTTAGGATAAACTCTACAATCCTTACAATAAGCCACAGGCACTGCTTTCTTCTCCTGCCTCATCACTGCCCTCATCCATTCCTAGAACATGCTCAGCAGCCCCCAGGAACAGCCCCAGGGCCTTGGCACACGCTGTCCTCCTTTCCCCGATGTTCCTTCTTCTCACCTTTCAGGTCTGATCTTAAATCTCCCCTCATGGAGGAGACCTCCCCCAATCATCCTTGCAAAAGTAGGCTCCCATCTCTCAGCCTCTGAAGCAGCGCCCAGAATGTTCTAAAGAGCACTACTTATCACAACTTGTAACTTTTCTGTGTTTATTAGCTTGTTTTAGTTTATCTCCCAAGCTAGACTGTAGTGCAGTACTTGATGCGACAACTTTGTCTCACCATTGTACTTCCTGGCACCTACCATATCAGAGGCGATTTCGCATGTTGAACCCTCCCCATGCCCTGTAAGTTGGGTAGATGCATTGCTACATACAGATGAGTAAACTGAGGCTCAGAGAGGTAAAGGGCTTACTCAGCACCCATGGCAAAGCCAGGATTCAAACTCAGGTGTCTGACTCCAAAGCCCAAACCTTTTCCAAAGGGTCCGTTTAATGGCATGACGTCTATATTAGGTCAGACCCAATGCGTCTTCAACCAAGAAAGTCGTGCCCACTTTGTACCTCTCTTTATTGCCATCTGCAAAGCCCTTCCAGGTAGCTGCCTCTAGGAAGACAGGCAGGGGACTGCTGAAAATATCATCATTTTTCTCCGTTTCCCAGAAAAAGCAGCCTCAGCAAAGCTCAGCTTTATTCAGCGGCAGCTGCTGACAGTTATAAACCACGGCAGTTTCCAGCTCTCCCCAGAACAAATGGGAGCATCGGTCTTCACCCTGTCAGAGGGCAACCGGCTGCCTCTGGACCCACCTGGCTCACGAGAGCGGAGATGTGGCTATGGTCCCAGTTCTGTCCAGGCAGCCGGGGGCTTCTGGAGACACAGCCCCCCTCCCTCCCTGCACAGAGCCCATCAAGAGGATCCAACCCATTCCCTCCTCCACCCCTTGCCCTCAACCAGGACTCATCACTTCCCACCTTGCTAGGAAATCTGCAAGGTTTTTTTCTGTTAGTTTGTATGTTGTTTGGTGTCTCCTGTAAGCTCCACAGGGGCAGGGATTTTGGTCTATTCACCAATGTATCCATTTGTGATGCATTAACAGGAGCCTCAGTAAATATTTTCCAAATGAATCGAATTTATAGTCCCAGGGCCCCACTAATACAACCAATTAGAAGAGTCAATTCAGATATATCGGCCTCCTTCCCACTCAACCAGCCGGGTTAAATAGGAGCATCTCTCCATGAGCAAAGCTCTCCCAGGAGCAGTGGGGAGAGGGCAGAGGGTGACACACTTGGCGGGTGTGGGACTGCCTGGCCCCAAAGCCCAGCTCCACTCCCTATGAGTTTTGCGGCTCTGAGCGAGCCACCGTCCCCCTGGGCTTTGGCTTCCTTGCCTGTGAAGTGCCTGCAGTCAACAGAATAATGCACCCCAACCCAAAGATGTCCGTGTCCTAACCCCAGAACCTATGAATACACTACCTCTACAGCAAAGGGACTTCGCAGATGTGATTAAGCTAAGGGTCTCGAGATGACATTATCCTAGGTTTTCTGGGTTTATGCAGTATAATCACAAGAGTCCTTTTAAGGGAGAGAGGAGGCAGGAGGGTCAGATCAGAGAGAGTCAAAGATGCTCCGCTGCTGGCTTTGAAGATGGAGGAAGGGGCCGCAAGCCAAGGAAAATAGATTCTCCCCTAGAGCTTCCAGAAGGAAGCAGCCCCATCTACACCTTGACTTTAGCCTAGGAAGATCATTTTGGACTTCCGCCCTCCAGAACTGTCAGAGAATGAATTTGGGTTGTTTTAAGCCACTGAGGTCGTGGCGAATTTGTCACAGCAGCCACAGCAAACTAATACAATGGACATAAATAATGGTCCTGCCTTTGGGAGGCTGTTGGGGAAATTAAATGAAATAAAGCCCATGGAGTGCTGAGCCCAGTGCCTGGCACACAGTGAGTGCTCAGCGGGCATCCCTGGGCAGGATCACACCCAGCCCCTGCCATCTCAGCCCTCCTGCTGCCACCTGCCAAGGATGAGGCCGTTCTCCTGAGGCTGCTGGGACATGTCCTACCTCCATCTGTTACCATCAGATCACCTGGGGCCCTGCAGTTAATTGGCTTAATTAAACACAAGGGCTTTGAAGTCAAACCACCAGGGGTCGAGGTCCCAGCTCTGCCGTTTCCTCATGTGCACTCACGGGTATGCTTCTTGACCTTTTTCAGCCTCCTCTTTGAAGTCTGTAAAATGGGAGTGATCACACCTCGCCTAACACACATTGGTGCTCAGCATTCAGCAGTTTGGTACATTATTCTCACTGTTGTCAACAACAGCAACGCTTGCAGCTGTACAACAATGGAGCAGGCTATCCTGGAGGTGGTGAGGGCCCCGTCACTGGAGGGATCCAAGCGCTGATCTGATGATTACTCATCCTCAGGGACCCATGCATTAGATGGCAGGGACCCAGGCTGATATAAAATGTCAGAGCCGAGCAGACAGCGGAGGGGGGAGTACCTTCGGAATCACAGATTCCAACACCTCGTATAGAGGGGTTATAGAGTAGTAAACTGAGGCCTGGGGTGAGGAAGTGGAGCCCCTACCAAGATCCTTGCTCCCCCACCCACCAACCCACTTTCTGAACTGCCAGGAGCTTTTGTTCCTTGCACACCTCCCCCACATCTGCACCCAGAGCCAAACGTCTCCGATTAATATTCATGCTATGGCAAATTAAACCAAGCTGTCATGGGCTGCTTTCCAGCCCCTAAGCCCTGGGCTGTGTGGGGGGCTCCTTTGTCACCAGATGCCCCTGGACTAGAACAGATTACAAACTCCCGATCAGGGGGGAAAGGGGAGCTTGGCTGGTCTGAGGAGGGGAGGGGAAGCCCAGAGGGAGGAAGGCACAGATCACAGGGGAAAGCTCAGGAGCCGAGAGGGCTGTGCGTTCTCTGCATCCTGTTTCCTCGCTCCAGGTGCTCCCCTCTCCCGCCACCAACAGCCAGGAATGATCATCATATCGTTGCCACCATCATCATCATCTTCATCATCACAAGGCCAGTCTCTGCTATCGAGGGTTCACTGTCCAGGGACACCTGCAGAGGAGTGGGAAGCACAGGAGGATGAAGACGGTCAACCTGGGAGGGGCACGGCGGACCCCTGGGGTGGAGGGTTATCGCTGCCCACCTTTGCTTGGCATGGAGGGATGAGCTCCAGGCCAGGAGTCTGGAGTCCAGACTTCAGGTCCCGGCTCAGCGCTGAGCAGGTTTCTCAACCTCAGCACCAGTGACTTTGGGAGCTGGAAAATTCTTTGCTGTGGGGCCGTCCTGTGCATTGTAGGATGTTTAGCAGCATCCCTGGCCCCCATCCACTAGACGCCAGGAGCCCCCTGCTTCCCAGTTGTGACAACCAAAGTGTCTTCTGACATTGCCAAATGTCCTTTGGGTGGGTGGGGCCAGGGGTGCAAAATCACCCCGATTGAGAACCACTGTCTTAAGGAAATAAGTCCCTTCACTGTTTAAAGCCTCAGTTCCTCTTGAGTTAAATGAAGCTCAGAGCTCAGGTTCCACATCAGACTCCCTGGGTTTGGATCCCGGCTCTAGCAATTGCTAGTTGCGTATCCTTCACCGCTCTGTGCCTCAGTTTCCTCTTCTGTGAAATGAGGGCAACAACCATGCCTACCTCATTACTAGAATTAAATCAGAAAAGGTGTGGGAATTGCTTAGCACAGAGCCTGGCCCAACAATAAATGTCCCCTGCATGTATCCAAATATTCACATTGTTATCACCCAATTCACTGACACAGAGCAACAATCGATATAAACGCATTGTCCTAACACAGGCTCTCACTTCAGGGACAGTTCTCTCTGCCCTGTCCCCGCTGCTCAGCCAAACCACAGTGGGAACGCAAAATTTCCTGGGGAATCACAGCAGGACAGGCAGAGTCTCTGGGGCTCACCTCCTGATCTTGTTTCCCGAGCCCAGCCAGCTGCAGGCCTGAAAGGGTTAATACTGCAGTATTTCCAGCCTCTGCTCCCGGAAAGGACACAGGGGGACGCTGCAAAAAAAAAAATCTGAAGGTTTTAATATTCTTCAGTCCATTCACTACTATTATTAGGGTGCAGTTGGCCAGCGTATTAGGCTTTTTAATCAGAAACCTGACAGTTACCTAGTCTAGGCCCAGCCAAGAGAGTTGCCTCTTAGACAACAGCTAGAAAATGCTTGCAAGAAGAGAGAGACGTAGAAAGAGAAAGTCTTCATATACTCTGGAAAGGAGAAATAATTACTCATGGGCAAAAAAAAAAAAATGGTGCCCCTTACTTCTAGATCTCATGGGAAGTATCTTCTGTTCTTGACAGGAGTGAATGGGTAGGCTAGAAAGCATGTGGTTTTGGACTCAGAAAGATCTGGATTGTAATCCAACCAAGTGACTTTGGACAAGCATCTTCTATCCAAGCTTCAGGCTCCTCGCTTGCAAATTGGTGAGGTTGTAAGGTTTAAAATGCATCTATAGTTCTTTGCACCATGCCCGGCACAATTGGGGCTCCATGTTGGGGGAATGGGGGTTGGTAATTCCCCAGGCCAGGGCTCCCTAAGGAAAGGTGGTGGTAGGGGGTGCGAGGAGGTGTGGAAGGAGTACAGCAAGGAGAAAATGAAGAGCCTCATGGACAGGGGTATTGACTGGCAGGAAAGAACATCTGCAAACCGTCCTCCACCCTGCCCACCAGTAGAGCCCTGGGGTGTTCTGATCTGTGACAAAAGAGGGGTCTGTCCTGCAAGCACTGCCTGGGGGCCCAGAGCCAAGTCGTCCCTCCAAAGCTAGAAGGAGCCCCAGGCCCATGATGAGGGCATAGAAAGGAGCTTCTGCCAAAGAATCTGGAGCCCTGGGCTCAACTCTTAGATCTGCCACAAATGCCCTTATAACCCCTTCCTCTTTCCTGGCTTTCTCCTCCTCATAGAAGAGAAGATCTAACATTCTATGGCATTCTGTGTCCTCGGTTTTCTCATCCCTTGAGTGCAACATAACATGTGCAACTTCTTATATCACAGAGATGCTACAGGGCTCAAGAAGGGTAATGTGCGAAAGCATCATCTTTGTCACCTGAAAAGTGCTCTACAAATGAGGGCTTGAGGCAGTGACTTCTCATCAGAGCCCTCTGCTCTCCCCCAACATCTTTGGGTTTTACGAGCTCCAGAAGCTTGATCCAACACCCTCAAATTCAACTGCCTATTACCTGTACTGTCTTGGACCCATAAATTCCCCAGGAACCTTCTGCCCACACCTGGAACTCATTTATTTTCAGGCCATCACCCAAGTCCATTTTTATTAATTGGATCTTTCTAACATCTGGAATATTCCTCAACCAGCTACCTAAAAATGGCAAAAAGGAGTCAGTCACAGCCAGCCAGCAGAATCCCAGAAAATATTGGATCAACTGGACTGACTCCCAAGCATGCCCAGTAATCCATTGGATTCCTTGGCTTGGCAAGATCCACAGGGGGAATTTCTTTTATTAAAAAAAAAAACAAAAAAAACAAAAAAAAAAACGCAAAACCAAAACAAGAACACACACTCTTGAAACGTGGGAGGACAACAAAGTTCTCCTAGTGCCTACAAGTAGAATGGTGAAATTTAGAGCACAGCAGAAGCAAAACCTATAAAATACAAATTTACATACTTTACATATGTATATGTGTACATATAAATATACACACATACCCAAGGCATGGAGAGGGACATCCTGGTGGGAAAAAATTCCCTCAGATCCTTGAGAGACTGTTTGGGTGGGTTCAAATCCCAAAGCCACCACTTATCAGCTGAGTGACTTCTATCAAGTATATAATTTTTCTCACTTTCCACGTAATGATGGGGAAATGGCACCAACACAGCTTTCCAGAGAGGAAAAACATTGTAACCATTGACAATGTAATAGAGCCATCAAGAGGATGGCAAACTAACCACATGCATTATGAAACAAGTCTCATTTTTCTTTGTTAAGATTGACAAGGGAAAACCGTGAACATTTTGGCGATTCTCCCTTTACAGTGTCTCTACTTGCCTTGTGATCTGCTTACTCACCCGCCGGAATGGATGGGCTTATCCCAGCAGTGGTGCCATTTTCATTAATTGATACGCATATTTCTCCCCCTCTGTCCATTTTGTTTGATATTTTGGCTGTGACCAATGATGGCTTCCTTCTTGACGTGTGTGATTATTTTAAAACTCCGAAGTCTACGCATCTCCTCTGGTTTCTGCCCAGTTCCCTCTCTCATCCTCTCGCTTTGACACCTCGTGGCCCCTTCAGTCACCACCTTGTCTGAGTTCCTGGGAGCGGTTGGACAGGGGGTGCCGGGAGCTGGATGCCAAAAGGATAATTGTGCCCTCAGGCTCAAAACCTGGCTCCTGACCAAGGCCAGCTCTGCTCCCTCTCCTAGCGGTTTATTAGAGCTTCAGCTGTGTCAGCATTTCCTTAACCCCTCCCTCTCTTCCTTCTAGGCTGATGGAAAACTGAGCCTCCCTCCCCCACCCCTTTGTCTCTGCCATGAAGCAAATCTCTCTCTCCAAAACTTCCTTCCAGTCTCCCTTGGCTTCCTGGTGCCGCTGGTGCTGGGGAGAAGGCAGCCTCGACTCACCCACTCAGCCCGAGCCAGAAAGCCTGTCTTCCATGAGTGCCCACCTGCCTCCTTTTCCTGCTTCGGGGGCACAAAAAAACTCCCCCTGCGAAGAGAGTCACAGCCAGCTTCACCTGGAGGCAGCCATGCCTTCTCTTCTCTCTGATGCTGATTTAATTCCCTGTGGTATCCTCTTTCTCTGATATTTCTATCACACTTCCATCATCTTCCCCTTCTCATCCTATCGCAAAGTGAAACCAATGTTGGGGCCCCCTGAAGAGGTTATTAAAAGGTAACCAGGAGAGGCAGAAGATGGCGGCATAGAGAGGAGTGGAAGCTAAGTAGTCCCCCTAGAACAACTACAAAAAACCAGAAACAACTAGTAAATAATCCAGAATAACTGCGGGGGGACCAACGAGACCATCCACTCATCATACACCAACCTGAATTGGGAGGAATGCCCGAGAACACAGCATAAAATCTGTAAGTAAAACCTGCGGATCCAAGTCGTGAGACCCCCTCCCCCATAGCCCGAGCTGCAAAGCCTCGTGGTGCCAGAGAGAAGCTCTCTCCCAGCAAGCGAATATAGCCCAGCTGAGCTCCAACTGGGGTTTTAAGTAGCGAGTGTGAACTGCTCACTACAGTTACGCATCCCCAAAAAAACAGACAGAGGCTTTGGGTGATGACTGACCTTGGAGAGCCAGAGGGTCGCCTTGGACTGGGTCTGAAGGGGACTATCTGTTTCTTCTTTGGCTCAGTGGAGAAAGCCCCAGTCATTTTCAGTTTCCAGGGCTGTGACTCTGGGAAGGGTGGAGACACCACAAGCAGAGAGCGAGACCATTGAAATGCTAATGACCTCCACCTGGGGGGTCTGTCTTCTCTAGGAGGAAAGGGGTGGGGCCCTTTCCATTCAGAACCAGACCCCAGAGCCTGGGGGAACACGGCCATACCTCCTCACACCAGTCAAGAATTATAGGCTAACAGGCGTCACCTGCTGGGCAGAAAAGCACAGTGACCCAAGGCATCAAAGGGTGGAGCAATTTTCTAAGACACACCTGCAGGGAAACCAGATACTGAATATTTCTTCCCTCTGGGACCAGAGCCTGTTCTGGTCTGGGAAAACCTGATTTGGATAACCAAGGAAACCATGCCTAGACAACAGAAAATTACAACCTACACTAAGAAAAACAGAGTTATGGCCCAGTCAAAGGAACAAACGTACACTGCAACTGAGATACAGGAATTTAAACAACTAATGCTAAATCAATTCAAAAAGTTTAGAGAAGATATTGCAAAAGAGATAGAGGCTATAAAGGAAGCACTGGGCATGTATATGGCAGAAATCAAAAGTTCAAAAAAACAATTAGTAGAATCTATGGAAATGAAAGGCACAACACAAGAGATGAAAGACACAATGGAAACATACAACAGCAGATCTCAAGAGGCAGAAGAAAACACTCAGGAACTGGAGAACAAAACACCTGAAAGCCTACACGCAAAGGAGCAGACGGAGAAAATAATGAAAAAATATGAGCAACGTGTCCGGGAACTCAAGGATGAAACAAAGTACGAGAATGTATGTATCATTGGTGTCCCAGAAGGAGAAGAGAAGGGAAAAGGGGCAGAAGCAATAATAGAGGAAATAATTAATGAAAATTTCCCATCTCTTATGAAAGACATATAATTACAGATCCAAGAAGCGCAGCGTACTCCAAACAGAAGAGATATGAATAGGCCTATGCCAAGACACTTAATAATCAGATTGTCAAATGTCAAAGATAAAGAGAGAATCCTGAAAGCAGCAAGAGAAAAGCAATCCATTACATACAAAGGAAGCTTAATAAGACTATGTGCGGATCTCTCAGCAGAAACCATGGAGGCAAGAAGGAAGTGGTGTGATATATTTAAGATACTGAAAGAGAAAAACCGCCAACCAAGAATCCTATATCCAGCAAAGCTGTCCTTCAAATATGAGGGAGAGCTCAAAATATTTTCTGACAGACAATGAGAGACTTTGTGAACAAGACACCTGTCCTACAGGAAATACTAAAGGGAGCACTACACGGTGATAGAAGACAGGAGTGCGTGGTTTGGAATACAATTTTGGGAGATGGTAGCACAACAATGTAAGTACACTGAACAAAGGTAACTATGAATACGGTTGAGAGAGGAAGGTGGGGAGCATGTGAGACACCACAAGAAAGGAGGAAAGATAACGACTAGGACTGTGTAACTTGGTGAAATCTAGCGTATTCAACAATTGTGATAAAATGTACAAATATGTTCTTTTACGAGGGAGAACAAGCAAATGTCAACCTTGCAAGGTGTTAAAAATGGGGAGGCATTGGGGGAGGGATGCAATCAGCATAAACTAGAGACTGCAACTAATAGAATCATTGTATTATGCTTCCTTTAATGTAACAAGGTGATATACCAAGGTGAATGCAGGTAAGAGGGGGGGATAGGGGAGGCATGTTAGACACTTGACATTGGTGGTATTGTCTGATTCTTTATTCTACTTTGATTTAAGGTTATTTTTCCTTTTGCTGCTTCCTAGCTGTCATTTTTTTTCCTCTTTCTTTTGCCTCTCTACCTTCTTTGGCTCTCCCTCCTGCCTTGTAGAAGAAATGTAGATGCCCTTATATAGATAGTGGTGAAGGTGGTGAACACATAAATGTATGACCATGCAGAGAACCATTGATTATTTACTTGGGATGGAATGTATGGTGAGTGAACAAAACCATATTAAAAAAAAAAAAAGGGTTGATGACAAAACCTCGAGGGCAATATACTGAGTGAAATAAGCCAGACACATAAGGACAATTATTGCAGGGTCTCACTGATAGGGACTAATTATAATATGTAAACTCATAGACATGAAATATAAGGTACCAAGATATAGGACGAGGCTTAAGAATGGGGAGTGGTTGCTTAGTATGAGCAGAATGTTCAATTAGGATGAACTTAAATGTCTGGAAATGAACAGGGGTGTCGGTAGCAAGATGTGAGAATAATTAACAGCGCTGAATGGTGTGTGAATGAGGTGGAAAGGGGATCAGAGTCATATATGTCACCAGAAGGAAAGTTGGAGGTCAAAAGATGGGAATGTATAAAACTGAATCCTATGGTGGGCAATGTCCATGATCAACTGTACAAATACTAGAAATCGCTTCCATGAACCAGAACAAATGTATGACAATACAATTATAAGTTAATAATAGAGGGGCATATAGGGAAGAAATATATGCCTATTGCAAACTATATACTACAGTTAGTACTATTTCAACATTTTTTCATAAACAGTAACAAATGTACTATACCAACACTACGAGTCAACAGTTGAGGGGTGTTGGTTAGGGATGGGGAGGATTAGAGTTGCCTTTTCTTTTTTTTCTTTTTTCATCTTTCACTTTATTTCTTGTCTGGAATAATGAAAAGTTTCTAAAAATTGAACAAAAATTAAGTGTGGTGATGGATGCACAGCTGTATGAGGGTACCCAGGGGCAAGTGATTGTACACTTTGGATCTTTGGATAATTGTATGGTATCTGAACAATCTCAATAAAAATGAAACAAAAAAAAAAGGGTAACCAGGAAAAAAAAGCAACCAGGCCTTCCCTGAAACTGCCCCACAGCCCAGCCCCTTTCCAGTGCTTTCTTCCAGGACAGGAAACACAAATTGAGGAGGCCTAGCCTTCGCTGAGGCTTATGGGGGTGGGGAGATCGATCTCTATGAAATACAGGGTGTACTGGGCTAGAGAGAGTCCCCCAAAATTCATGTCCACCAGAACCTATGAGGGTGCCCTATTCGGACATAAGGGTCTTCGCTGAGCTAAGCGAGCTACGATGAGGTCATACTAGATCAGGGTGGGCCCCAAATCCAGTGGGACTGGTGTCCTAAGAAGAGGGAAATTTGGACAGACACAGACACAGAAGAGAAGGCCATGTGAAGACGGGGGCAGGGGTTGGAGCGGTGCATCTGCAAAGCCAAGAAATGCCAAAGATTGCCAGCACCCTCCGGAAGGAAGGAGAGGCGTGGGGCAATTCCAGAAGGCATCAACTGTTATTTTAGCTTCCTAGGGCTGCTGCATCCACATCCCGGGTGATTTAGAACAATAGAAAGTTATTCTTGCACAGTTCTGGAGGCCAGAAGTCCAGAACCTATAGGGGAGAAAGTTTCCTTGACTCTTCCTAGTTTCTAGTGGGTGCTGGCAACTTTTGGTCTCCAATCTCTGGCTTGGCCGTCATTCCAGATCTGTCCATGTTTCCCTCCCCTTCTTATAAGGTCACCATTGTCCACCCAAATCCAGTTTGGCTCCTCTTAACCAATCACATCTTCAAAGACCTTATTTCCAAGTGAGGTCACACTCATAGGACCTGGGTTAGGACTTGAACGTGTCTTTGGGGAGGAAACTATTCAACCCATGACACCCACCAACAACTTGAGTTGGGGCTTCCAGGCTTCAGAACCGGGAGAGAATACGTTTCTGTTGCCTTAAGCCACCCAGTTTGGGGTGACTTGTTACAGCAGCCACAGAGACTAATACGCAAGACAGCTCATGCCTCAAAAAGTCAGGCAGACTTTGCACCATTCTGCAAATCCTAACCTCAGCTCACACACGCTTTCCCGTCTCCCTATCTTAGCATAGGCTGTTCTCCCTTCATCCACCCAACAAACTTCTACTTGATTTTTCAAGGTGCAACTCACTCGTCATGTCCCCCAGGAAGCTTTCTGCGACCTCCCACACTCCCTGCTCCCAACACTGCCTGTTGTGCGTTCTGCCACGGTGGCACTTGTCACCATGTGGGATGATTGTCTGTCCGTGAGCCTGCCTCCCTCCCTGGATGAGGAGCTAGCCGAAGCCAAGGAGCTCACTTATTCCCATCTGCGTCCCCAGTGCCCACAAAGGACCTGGCACGGAATCCATCATCAGAACCGGAAATCACCTACATTCTTTCTCTCAGTTCAATCACTGTCTTAGCTGTATCTGTAATATTTTCTTTCTCTTGCAAAGGAGGGATCTGAAGCAAATATGACAAAATGTTAACATCTGTTAGCTCCAGAGGGTGGGTACATGGGTGTCATATTATTTCCTGTACTTTTCTGAAGTCTTGAAATATTTCATAATGAAAATGTTCCAAACCTTAAAAACAGAAGGCAGCAGCCTATCTTGGGACACCAGAGGTCCACCGGAGCATGGTTTCTATTGGAAAAGGCATCTCTGGCTTGAAGCATGTACCTTAAAACACGTTTATAAAGCTCGACCTACTCGTGTTTGGTGAGGAGTTGCATTTCTTGAGTGCCACCTACGCCCTCCTTAATTCTGTTATTCTTGTTTTCATTGCTAACCACAATGCTAGGAGATCATATCACTATTCCCTCTTCGCAGAAGAGAGCCCTGAGGCTCTGGGACTTGCCCAAGTACATACAGCTAATACATTTTGGAATCTGGATTGAAACTGGGCTCATCTCATTCCAAAGATTAATAACAGTAGCAGAAGCTTACACAGAGCTTGCTCTGTGCCAGGCATGGTTCTAACACATGTTAGCTTATTTCACCTTCACAACAACCCGGTGACACCGGCCTATCACTATCATGCATTTTGCGGATGAGGAATAGAAAGCACAGGAAGGCTGAGTAGTTTCCCAAAGGCACAGCTAGTTTGTGGTGGAGCCAGGATTTGAACTTGTACAGACTGGTTCCAGAGCCCACACCCCTAGGCACAAGGCTACACTCCTTCTGCCTGGAGTCTCCACTGCAGAGACCAGGCTAGTGTCCCAGGAAGGGTCTCCCACACCAGAGATGACATCCCCACCCCCAGGGGCTCTCTGGAGGTCATTGCGTCCGTGGCTCTGCCTCCACACTCAGGAGGAACTTGACTGGGGCACATCTAGATTGGGTAAGGGCACCTGGGTGGGCAGCGGCTCCATGCAGGGTAGATACTCGCATGGGAAAAACATCCAGTAATGAGCCATCCATCCTCCCCAGCTGCTTGTAGCTCCCCAGGGGAACTCATTTTCAGAAAGCAGAGACAAGAAAAAGTGGGGCCATCCTGGGATCCTGCCTTCCTGCCTGCCCACCTGCCTTCCATCCTTTCTTTCATCTTTTCAAAAACATGGCGGGCGCTGGGCTAGCTTTCACTTCCCACCAGGTCTAAAGGCCAAAACCTATATTAAACTTATAGGAGCTTAATACTTTAAAACAGTAAAAAGGATCCCTGCAGGTCAACAACAATATTTCACAATTTTCAACCATACTCCATTCACTGGTAGGAATTCAGGCAAATCTGTTTTGAATACCCAGACATTGGCATATATAGACTTTTCTTTTGTTCCTTTCATTGGTCTAACTAATGATTTTAGGACAATTCTTCTTTCCTGCTTGCATATACCCCTTAGCGGCCAAGTTAAGGACCCAGAATCCGCTGGCATACAAGGATTAAATACCTTGGGATCTTCAAAGAAGAGAGCTTGGCCTTAAAAAGTTTGAGAGAGAAGGAAAGCATCGGGAATTGGTGTTAACCACAGTGTCATAAAGAGCCTGTGATTCCTGAGATGGTTTTTGTTTTCTCTGGATGTGAGAAAAGGGGATTCTGTGATTTAATTGGACCTGGGCCAAAAGGTTCCCCTTTAGACAAGCCGGGAGTTCACTTTGCTCTCACCCATCAAGTGACGAGACTTCATAAAGATAACAACATTTCCAAAATTACTTCAAACTGGCTTTGGCTTTTGTCTTTCCCAGATTACATGTAAGTCCCAGAAAAGGTTGTAACTGCTAGGAGAAAGGTCCTGGACCACAGTAGAAACCGATGTATATCAGAAAACCCCCACTCCCCACGTTGACCTTTGACAGACCAAGCCAAAAATCTTCTGCGAGTTTTCGGATATATTGAGCCAGAAGTCCTCCTTGCTGCCTCAACTCTCAGCCAGTTCAAAGCTGAAAGACCCAGAAATGAGAGCAGTGGCCCATGAGCCTCTCTCTCCACTGCCCCACCCACCCCCCAACCATTGGAAGCTTGAGGGAGCCAAAGCTGTAGCTTCTGACCCAGAGATGTTTTATACTCGAGCCTTAGCAGTCTTCAGGAAAATGCCTTCTTTGGTCTCCTAGTAAGCCTGCAGCAGCCCTGAGCATCACAGAGCTGCTGCTAATAATAATTACAAATATTAATTGAGTGTATTTTATGACAGAGCAAATAGTTAAGGCCATTACACAATCCAGTAGAAAATAAGGGTAGTTGGGCTATGGTGGAAGCAGTAAAGGCGGAATATATTTTCTAGATATATTTTGTTGTAGGAAGACCTAAAAGGACTTTCTAATGGACTGGCTTTGGGTCAGAAGGGAAGAGAAGGAAAGCAAGAATGGCTTCTAGGATTGGGGCCTAAGAGAAGCACGAGGACCTGGGGACATGCCGTCTCAGCTGACACCTGGAGAATAGGTATGAATAAGCTAGTCACAAAGGGGGAGGACCGCTACCCACCAGAGTGACTGGAACTAAAAAGACTAATATTGCCAAGTGTTGGCAAAAATGTGGAGCAGCTGGCCACTCACACACTGCTGGTGGGAGTGTAAAGTGGTACAAGCACTTTGGAAAACTGTATACAAATGTCTTACAAGAGTAAACATCTATGACATAACCCTATTCCACTCCTGGATTTATATCCCATAGATATGCATCCACATAAATCCCAAAAGACATATTCAAGAATGTGTATAGCAGCTACATTGGTTATAGCTAAACAGTGGGGAAAAATTCAACATCCATCAACAGGTGAACAGATAAATAAATTGTGGTAGAGTCTTACAATGGAGCTCCACACATTGATAAACAGAACACAGCACATGGATTAATTTCACAGACATGATGAGCAAAGCCAGACTACTGAAGAGTACATGTGGTATGATTCCATTTTTATGAAGCTCAAGAACAAGAAAGACTAATTGAAGGTACTAGAAGTCAGAAAAGTGGTTATTTCTAAGGAAGACAGTATTGGCTGGGAAGAAACACAAGGGAACTTTCTTGGGAAGATGGAAATATTCCATAAATTGACCTGGATGGTGACTACCCAAGTATATACATACATTAAGTAAAATAAGTTGGCTGCCTGCATTGGGCATTGCCCATTTGTCAGAAAGTACTTTCCAGAAGACAAAAGCAGTTGACCTGCAGGGCTTTCCAAGAAAATGGAACAATGGGACACACCCTGCAGAATTGCAAATAAGCAATGCCCGGTGATAAACCACTTTTGGTCCAGCAGAGATAATTTATCAGATTGGACATGCACACTATACTAATCATTGTATATCTGCTCTCCAGTTTGTAAGATCTGCTCCTTCTATAACATGGAAACTTAACATCAGCAATCATAACATATCCTCACTTGCTTCTGCATTTGCCCTCCAAAAGCTCCCCCTTTCCACCCCCTCGGTGGAGCTCCTTTCCACGTGTAGTTTGCATGCTGCTCAATTCATTAATCATGAACGGCTCAAATAAACTCCCATAATTAATATCTTGAGGAATATTTTTAACACATATAAAAATGCATCAAGCTTCATACTCAGATCAGGCATATTACACACTTTACTGCATGTATGTTGTACCTCAATAAAGAAGTTAAAAATAAAAAAAGAGGAAGATGGAAAATATATTCCAGGCAAAAAAAAAAGGTCACACAAAGGCTAAAAGATGAGAAAGCGTCTAGCCCATTCTCAGATCTGTGAGCACTTTCATGTCACTAGCACACAGAGGGTGAACGAGGGTAATGCTCAGAGTCTGCTCAGCAAACCATGAGAAAGCCATGTCTTCCCAGATCCAAATTGTGCATTTCTCTGTAGCTTTTTAGAGAAACAGTCCAACAGGCATGCTTCCAGCCTCTGAGAGCTGCCAACCAAAAAGGGCCCATCGAGGCAGCCTCTTGGAAACTCCTGTTTATCCACAAGCAAAAGCAAAGGATAACAAGATTTAAGATGAGTGGCTTGGGGAGGAGAATGCTGGAGGGAGTGACCAGGCATGGACAGGTGCGGGCAGAAGGGCTCCCCTGAGGCAGAGGGAAGTGGGGGGGAGAGGGTGGCCCCATGTGGGAAGGTGGAGGGAGCTCAGTGGGGGGCTAATGGAGGTTTGCTCCCATCCCATTACACCGCGGCCCGTTCACTCAGCACATAAAAACCCAACCAGCATCTCCTAGACAGTCACTCTTTCCTCTGAAGAGGCAAAGCAGCATTTTTAATTAACAAGTCGTGTCTCTCTCCTGCTGTACATTTGTTTAACTGCTCAATGCACCAACCAGGTGCCTTCAGGGAAGGAGAGAATTTTAAGAGAGCTGGAAGGGGGGTGAGGGGGGAGCTGTTAAAGAGTGTCAAATGAGCAGGTGCACGCTTGTTAGTCACTGCGAATGCATAAATCTTTGAAATTAATTTCACTGATGGTTCATTTTCCATTACTGCTTTCCCAGCCATACAATGATAACACTCTACTCTCCTGCACCCCAGGGGACAAGGACATATCCTCCATTGGAGAGAGGACCAGGGTCAAAAACTACACTTACATTCTCAAACAAGGATCCCCAGATCATCTCAGGATAGGGTAGGACCTATTGGGAAGGGAGGCAGGTCCTGGGCCAGGAGCTAGGGAAGCAGATGGAAGTTCCCACAGGGCCTCCTGCTATTGAGGAGCCACGAGACAGTCATTGGCAAAGGAAAGAAATGATACTTCACATATCTAAGAATGAAACGAGCCAAAGGTGAGGGGAAGTGCTGAATTCGTATATATTAGGTCAAGTTTATTTATTGTGTTTAGTTTGGGCAGATAATAAAAATTGACTCTGGCTCAAGTTAGAATAATTTTTTAAAAAAGGGAAAATATAATTGGGAGCATCCAAGAACAACACAGGAACTGGAATAACCTACACTCATTCAATCATTCGTTCATCCCTCCATCCATCCATCCATCCAATAAGTTAAGGAGCTCCAGCCACAAGCTCATGCCAGGTGATGTGAACCAGGTGAATATAATTTCTGCCCACTCTGGACATACAGACTGGTGAAGATTTTAGAGTAGTAAACAGGTCATTATAATCTTGATTAGCAAGGGTGCTGGTGGGATAAGCATAGATGGTCAATGAATGCACAGAACAAAGCACCGTATCAGTCAGCTATTGCTGCGTAACAATCCACACCCAAATCCAGAGGTGCAGAACGATAAGTGATTATTATCATACTTAGTTGGGATAGCTCTGCTCCCCACAGGGCTGTGAGAGCCACCGGAGCTGAGTAATTCTGCTCCACACGTCTGTCAGTCTTCGGGGACCAGCAGCCACCCAGAGCATATTTTCATAATCACAACAGAAGTGGAAGAAAGCAAGTCCATTTCAGTCTTCACCCAAGTCATGGCGGCTAACAACCCATTGGCCAAGGCAAGTCCCATGGCATGTCCAACACCAGGGGAAGTATATTTCACTGACAGTGCGAGGGAAAGGGGAGTCAACACTTGATGAACAATAACCTGAACCATCACAGGCACCAAAGCCAGGGAAGGCTTCCTGGGGTCACCCTATTGAAAGTGGGGCCCAGAGACTAACTGCATCTGCAGAATCTCAGGCCCCATCTCTGACCTGCTGGACCAGAATCTTCTTTTAAACAAGATCCCTTATTGATTCATATGTGCGTTTAGAGTCTGGGAAGCACTGTTCTGGGGGCGGTCACAGAGAGGCACCAGGAAAGCATCAGATGGGTGAAGTCATCTCATGGCCAAGGAGGCCCCGAACAACATGCAGGTGAAGAAAGAAGACAAGATAGTCATGTGGAAGGAATAGAAAGTGCAAAGTCCCAGAGAGGTGCGTTTGGGAAGCTGCATGTTGATAGGAGTGTTTGGGCAGGGAGGAGCTGGAGATGATGGTGAAGATGTAGATGAGCGTGTTGGGGAACATACAGACCAGATATTAATACTCAAAGCTGTGCATCACTTAAATGCATGCACCTTAAGTGTAGCTCCTCGCTGTCCCCCCTGAAGCCCCCACCTCCTCCACCACCACTGCAACCTCTTGCCTTCATCTCTATGAAGCCAACAGAGTCACGGGTTGGCTTTCATCTCAACTGAAACAAGATCCTTTCTCATCCTTACCCTAAACCAGGTCTTTCTCCATCTAGGAACCACCTGCATCAGTGTCACCTGGGTGCTGGTTGAAATTTCAGGTGCTAAGACCCCACCCCAGACCAGGAGTTAGGCTCTGGAATCTGCATGTACAGCAGGCTCCTCGGGGAGTCCTCATGCACACGCAACTTCTCAACACAGCGTACGTCCTCATAGCAGCATCAGTGCTTCAATTCTCCCACCTCCTCTTTCCCCTCTGAGCTCCTGGTCTCCAGCTGCTTGGTGAGCCCCTGCCGAGCAAACAGGTGTCCAAGTAGTCAGTTAGGACAATGAGCCAAACTGAAAGTCACAATCAAGACTTGATTCACTTACTGCAACCAGGCAAACAAGAGACAACACAGAGGCCTCGGCTCCCCAGTGTTCCATTTTCTTCCCCACAGAGGGGCACCAGGAAAGCATCAGATGGGGGAAGTCATCTCATGGCCAAGGAGGCCCTGAACAAAAAGCTCCCGCTTCTTTATGGACCCGTGGTCCAGAGGTGGGAGGAAAGGGGCAAGAACTAGGAATGGAAAAGTACTGAGTCAATGTGGGGAAAAGTGCCTCGGCCAAGGCTGCCAAGCAAAAGGTCCTCAAATGGAGGCTCCTGGGCCAGGATGCAGATACACATGTGGGCACGGTTGGCCCGAGGGGGCCTGAGTCCTTGCCTGCAACTCCCTCCAGAAAACTGCCGTGCCCTGGCAGTGCACCGAGCCTGGTGTGCGAGGGCAGCCGGCCGTCGTGAGGTGTGCTGGGCAAAGTCTCGTGATTGCCCGTGGTCAGCCTGAAAGGCCACGCTGGGACCACCATCCCCCAACCAGGCCGGGAGGTTCTCAGGAAACTTACTCCTGCATTCCAGGCAGGTGCCTTGTTCTGGTTTCTTGGTAACCTCATCCTTTGAGCTTTCTGAGGTCTGTGACTCATCCCTCTTCCTTCTCTGGAACATCACTGGGCCTCATGCCAAACTTCTTGGTATGACAGCATCATCTTCAGGATAATCTCCACAGCACCCCAAATAGGGCGATTTCATACCATTGATCCCTAAGTAATTGCAGAATAAGAGAATCAACAACCCTTATGCATGTTATCTAACACCTAAACAATTGCCGTTTGACCCTTTTCTTCTTTTATTATACACTCACCCAACAATCATTAATTCACTCATAAAACATATCAATTTTACAAAACATTTAATTTCCTTTGCAAAAAACAATAAAAATAAAAATGAAAACTTAATTTGATAGTTTTTTTCTTCCTGCCATGGTTCTGGCAGGGCATAGGGTCATCTGGATCTTCTGTTTGAATGAGTAACATCTACTTTTACAGAACTGCCTCCAGGTCTACTGTCCTTCAAAGCAATAAATAGACAACCTCTGTGTATTAGTCAGGGTTGTCTAGGGAAACAGAACCAACAGGAGATATCTGTAAATATGAGATTTTGTAAAACTGTCTCACACAACTGTGAGGATACACGAGTCCAAATTCCATAGGGCAGGATGCACAAGTCCAAATTCCATAGGCAGGCTGCGAGCTCGCAGCTCTGATGAAGGTCCTCGATGAACTCCCCAGGAGAGGCTGGCTGGCTGAAGAAAAAGTGAAAGTTCTCTCTTCTCCCTCAAAAAGTCTTCAACTGATTGGATTAAATCCAGCTGACTGCATTCTCTCATTGTGAAAGACACGCCCTTCATTGACGTTATTAGCCACAGATGCAGCCAATTGACTGATGATTTAATATACCAGCCTTCTGGTTTATTAACCAGCCACAAATGTCCTTGCAGTAATGGTTAGGCCAGTGCTTGCTTGACCAGACTCCTGGGCACCATCACCTGGCCAAGCTGACACATGAACCTAACCATCACACTCTGAAACAAGGTTTTCTTTCCAAGGGTAGGAAAGGGAAGAATCTGATTGCTAACTGGTAGGAGACAGGTTAGAAGGAATGAGGTGGGTACAGAGGTACTCGTTTCAGAAAACCTCTATGACAACTCTCTAGTGATAACAGAAAGTCACAAACCACACAGAGGCATGATGACATTTATATCTTTAAAAAGCACTATATATCCATTTATGACTGTAAGTATTGACGTGCCTGTATCTGCAGCTACATCTCTCCATGGCTATGTTTTATCTATGTCTGAATCTATATCTACATATATATGTCTAGGCCTATAGCTACAGCTATCTATGTTAATATCTGTATCTATCTATCTACAGCTTTGTCTTTATCCCTAAATCCTATTTCCACATCCATTTACATATTTATCCATGTACATATTTATCTAAGTCCGTAGCTATATCTATCTAGTTCTATCCATGTCTATATCTATATCCATATTGAGATAAAGTTCTAAGAAAGGAAACGTGGTCAAGAGACAAGGTGAAGGGAAATTTTCACTTTGACTCCAAAATTTCTGTGTTGTTCGAATGTTTTCATATATTTGTATATTACTGACAATTTTCAAAATCCAAATGGCTCTGAGCCCCACTTCTCAGGGAGGTGGTCTCTGCCTCCCGCAGGGGCTCCCTGCTGTGCTCACACCCAGGAGTGTGCCCTCCATCCCCGCAGTCCATCCTGGCGAGTGTCGCAGGAGAGAGAAACATGGGGCTGTCAGAACGGATGGAGGACGGGGAGTTGTCAGGGTCTCTCTCGCTGTCCCTTGCACAGCAGCTGGAGCACACCCCACGGCCTGCTGCCATCCCCCTCCTGGAGGAGAACCCCCCGACCCGGCGTGCAGAGCACGTGGAGGGCTTGTCGTGCAGCTGAAAGGAGCCTAGGCTGATGGCTGGCTCCAGGGAGCCTCTGTGTGTTCTCAGGACCCCACGTGCTGCACAGCTGAAGGCGGGTCTCGCGGTGGCCGAGCCAGGGCTGGACCTGCAAGACGATGCCACGTTGACCCAAATGAGCCAAATGCCTGGAATCAGAGTGGGACAAGCACATCTCAGTCTGGAGAGGTGGTGGCACACACCACTGACTCCACCCTGCCCCGGCATCGCGGGCGTCCCTCCACCGGGACTTAGACACAACCCCAGGCCAAGGAGCAAGGAGGAGCCCTGAGGGCCCCAGTGGACTGACAGCGACTGTCCGCCCCCAGGTGGAGGGCCCCACGCAGCCATGAAGTGTGGTCATAGGAACCTGAAGTTACCTTTCCTGCACATAGGGGGTGGTGGACATGCACACGCAGATGCACACACACACACTCGCATACGGTGCACATGTGCACACACTCATGTGCACACACACATGCTCGCATGAATATATGTGCACACACAAACACACACTGACATGTGCACACCTGCATGCACACACACACAACAGAGATCAAGACATGCCAGAACCTGTCTCAGATTCGGTTCTGTCAGAAGCAGACCCTGAGTCAGAAATCCAAATGCAAGTTGTTTATTTGAGACACGAGCCCAGGAAACACGGGTGTGGGGGGTGGGGAGAGTGAAACAGGGAAGGCAGACTAGGCAGCAGGCTGTGCTGGTCGACGGGGAGCATTGTGGGCAAGTGGGGCTCAATGCCCCTGGGGTGCACCGGGAGGTGGGGTAGCCCACCAGAGGGGACTAGGGTATTTATTCATCAATTCCCATCAATCACTGCTCCTCAAGGGCCACTGTCAAGCCCAGGTGTTAGCCCCCAAAGCACTTCCAGCCACAGCAAGCCAGAAAAGAAAGTCCTCCTGCAAAGTCAGAAGTGCTTCCGGGTGCTCCCAAGTGGGGGGCAGGTGTTCTCATATGTTCTCACATGCCCCCAGGTGCTCGGAAGTCTTGCAGGTGCTTGCAGGTGCTCACAGGTGTTCCAAGATGCTCCCAAGTGTTTGCAAGTGTTCCCAGAAGCTTGCACGTGCTTGCAGATACTCCCAAGTGTTTGCAGGTGCTCCAGGATACTCCCAGATGTTCCCACGTGCTTGCAAGTGCTCACAGGTGCTTGCAGGTGCTCACAGATGTTCCCAGATGCACCCAGGTGATTGCAAATGTTCCCAGATGCTCGCAGGTGCTTGCAGATGCACCCAACTGTTTGCAATTGTTTTCACCTGCTCCCAGGTGCTTGCATGCATTTTGTTCGGATGCTCCCAGATGTTTCCCAGGGCTCCCAGTGGCTCAGTGGTTCTCAGAGATAGAGGCTCTTAGGACCAAGGGTCATGGGCAGGACACCAACAGCATCTGCTTCAACCTCCAAGCTCATGAGCTGTGTTCTCTCAGTTGCACTTCCCACACAAAGCAAATTGGGTTAAAGCTGAAAGGGACATCAACCCCTCGACTTGACTAAAAGATTAAGAATCGTGTCTTAAAACCAAAAGCCAAGGGTTCATCGGGCTAGAAGCTAGCTCGGCTGCCAAGCAACTACGGGTGCAGACGAGGTGCCTGATAACGGGAAGTGCTTCCATAATGGCCCCTCAAATCATCTCATTAAAAGTTGCGGTGATGTCCACAGCCGACTCTGAGACGTGCTGGGAAGGCCATTAGGTTAATCAAAATATGAAGACAGCTCGCCATCTACTCTTAATTAACAAATTAAGTCCCACTGCCAACTCAGCACAACGGAGAGCTGGCCACTGACCCCGGGTGATGGAGATGCTCAGCATACAGCCACCCAGAACTTGCTGGAAGGCCTGGGAACCTGGGTGGGAGGATTATCCTCTCTGCAAGTGAACAGAACACGTCCAGAGGGACCCTTACCACTAACATATCTGGCATGTTCTCATGTTCGTTTATCTGCCTCCCCTGCTAAAATGCAAGCTCCAAGTAAGATGACAGAGGGGTTTCTGGAGATCAAGGACTTTCAGTGCTAAAACCTGGACAGTTGGTCACTCCAGCTCCATGCAAGCAGAGACTCTATCTGTTTTGTTCTTCCCTGTATCCCCAGGGCTGGAACAGTCCCTGACACACAGTAGATGCTCAGTAAATACTAATTGTATGAAAACATAAAGGAGTGAATGAACAAGTAAGTCTCCCCCTCTCCCCAATCCCACAGGGTGACCAGCTCAAACAGCCTGGAATATGTTCTCCCGTGCTTTCTTTTATGCCCATACAAACATAAAAATGAGAATATACGTAATTTGTGCTCTTTTTCCTCGGAAAAAAAAAAGAGGAACCATGTCACAGGCATGATTCGGCCACTTGCTTTTTCACTTGGCAATATATAGTTCATCTCTTTCCAGATTCATGCATATAGAACTACCAAATTCTTGTTAATAGTTGCATGATGTTCTGTGACCTCAATGTGCCATCATTTATTCTATTATTCCCCTATTGATGAAGTCATGTTTCCAATTTTTTGTCCAGTGCAAACAATGCAGCAATAAATATCTTTTCACGCCTATTCCAACATGCTGGAGATTTTGTTTGTGCTGAGATAGATTCCTAAGGGTCAAGGGGACTGTGCATTTCTAATTTAAACGGACTGACCTGAGTTGACAAGGCAGAGAAAGGTCACCCTAACCCTGCCCCAGCAGGCATGTAAGGTAAGAATTCCAGAAGCTAACACCTCAGATGCCCACTTACCCACCCTCTTGCAGGGGCATGGTATAAACAAGGGATCCAGTGTGCCCTGGGAATGCAAAGAAAACTACGATGTTGTCCCTGGTCTGGAAACCCCACGGTCCAGCAGAAGGGAGCAGGGAAGGGGGAAGGTCATGTGCTGAGCACCTCCTCGGTAACCGCCTGGCCCAGGATCACACAGCTAGCAAGTGACAAAGCCTGGATTTGAACTTGGGTCTGGCTGACCCCCAAACCACTTTCCACTACACCAGTAGGTCTCGGCCTTGGCTAGATTGGAATCACCTAGAGAGCTTTAAAAGCCACAGATGCTGGCCCCAACCCCAGAGAGCCTGGCGTAGCTGGTCCGGGGTGTCGTCAGGGCACCGGGGCTTTAAAAAGCTGGTGATTCCAATGCACAGCCAAGGCTGAAGACAGCTGCACTGCACCGGTGGTTCTCCCACTGGAGCAGGCATCAGCGTCACCTGCCGGGCTGATTAGGACACCAAGTGCTGGGTCCACCCCCAGAGTTTCTGATTCCAGGATCTGGGGTGGGGCCCAAGCATGTGCGTTTCTAACAAGCTCCCAGGTGGTGCAGCTGCAGCTGGGCTGGGGCCACGCTTAGGGACCACAGTCCCATAACATGGGACCTGCTGGGATACACCCCTCTTTCCATCTTCAACCAACGCTGCAAGAGGGGAAAGATTACCCTGAGTCTGCAGAAGAGAAGAGTCAGCTCCGTGATCCTTTTATCCATCCCAACTTTACAGATGAGGACACTAAGGATTAGAGCAGTCCATGTTCGTCCCCGCCCAGGGCAGCGCGGCCAGGCGGCGGCACTCGGACTGGCTCGCCTCACGGCTTTCCGGGCGCTAAGTCAGGGTCAGGTGTCAGGTGTGTGCCCCGGGTGCCCAGGCACAGCCCCATCAGGCCAGTTTCCTGCTGCCTGATCTTTATCATGTGCTCAATCGGCCCTTAATTAAAGGAAACCCCGACTTCCCCACCACCACCCCGTTCATTCCTTCTATAAACACGTGTTGTTCATTGTCACCGAGAGGGGTGGTAAAGGAGCACAGGGGAACTCCACAATGGCAGCTACTTGCAACAGTGTCTGCATCTGCGATTTCTTCCATCTCCAGGGAAAGGGGGGCTGCTTGCACCAAGCTCCTGTCTGCCGCCAGCCAGCTCCGGGCAGCACATGCCCATGCCTTCCTCTGCAAAGAAGAGCAGGATGCAATGGGCAGAAAACACACTGGGAGGTCATCTGGGCCAGCTCCCTGCCTCTCCAGCTCCTGCCCCGGCGGCAGCGGCCGAGGCTCCCCGGCTGCTGAGACATTGGGGAAAAATGATCCCCCAGCACCCCCTGCTGGCAGAGTCGGGAAAGCCTTGGAAGCCAAGGGAGGTGGAATTGCACGAATTTTTAGGTCCCCGGTTCTTGGGGTTCCTGGCTCTCCCTGCTGCATCTTGTAAGATGCAAATTCCTCTACAACATGCCTGCCCATTCAGATACACATTCTCGACGTATGCTCACTGATGGCTCAGAAATGCATCACGTTCAGGCTGTCATTCACCAAACACTGGGGGTTTGGAGTGGAGCCTTGGGTGAGGCACTAAGAAAATAAAGAAACGTATGCGTGCTTGGGAGACAATCGCAATCTAATGCAGAGGCTGGCAAATGACAGCCCACAGACCAACTCCAGCCCACAGATGGTTTTCATATAGCCTGCAGGTGAGAGTGGTTTTTCCATTTTTAAATTGCTTTAAAACATCCAAAGAAGAATCACACTTCATGACACATGAAAAGTGTATAAAATTCAACTTTTGCTGTCCATAAAGTTGTTTCCCCCGCCCCGCCTTTGGTTCTTCTTCTCTTTTTTTGCAAGTTTATTAAGATACATTCACACATAGTATAAACCATCCAAAGCATACAATCGATGGCTCACATCATCAGCACTTAGCTGTGCATACTCATAAATAAAGTTTTATTGTAACACAGCCATGCTTATCATTTATGTGTTGTCTGTGGCTGTTTCCACACTACAATGGCAGAATTAAGTCATTGCGATAGAGACGTTAAGGCCTGCAAACCTAAAATAGTTACTCTCTGGCCTTTTATAGAAAAGTCAGCCAATCCCTGGTCTTCTAGAAAGAAAGGAGATAAGAGAGAACTGGTGTTGGTTGAGCACCTACTATGTGTGGATTTCGCACTAAGCACTCTTGCGCATGATGTCGTTTGTCCCCAGGACCACACAGGAGACTGCCCTTATGGCTGAAGCCCAGAGGGGTTATGTGACTTTCCCAGGGCCACACAGTTAAGAGGGGACAGAGCTGGGTTCAAACTCAGGTTTCGAATAAGTTTCCCAACGCTCAGGTTTCCCACCGCTCAGCTGAGAAAGCTACAGCTCATCGAGGTCACTCAGCTAGTAAATGGTGGAGGAAGGATTCGAACCCCGAGTGCAAATTCAATGTTTTACCCTAGCCTGATTCTCCTAACATTTGATGGGAAATCAGCCCATCAGATTGATTCTCTCTGTAGTAATAAAACCCCGCGACGTATTAGTGGACAAGAGGCACAGAAGCGTGTGCTATGGAGAGAGGAAAGGACTTGGCGTTTTTCGTAGGGGTTACTCCAGCCCCCAGAATAACAGTTCTTCTGCGGAATGGGTGTGGTGGGTTTTAAACTCTGTGGGAAGCCCCAGGGCCCAGCAGAGACCAGATGAGACTCAGATGTCCAAAGAGTGTGGCCAGGCAGCCCTTCCCACCACCTGCTCAGCTGGGCCCACCCTGCTTTGTTGTTTTCTATATTGCACCAGCAGGGGAGATTTTGTTTGGAACAGAGGGAGGGCTGTGTGGCTAAGGAAATCAGGTTGGAAAACTACCACCCTGGTGGGTGCTTAGTCATTCAGGGCTGACTCCAGGGGTCCCAGGGACAGAGTACAGGGCAGGATGTACATGTAAGGGGCAGAAACAGGCCCTGAGGTCCACTCAGAGAGAGCTGGTGGCAGATGGGTGGGGCCAGGGTGGCTGCATCACGTCCTCCCAGCCTGCTGGGCACCCAGACTTCGGAAAACAGGATTTATTGCGGCAGTAACCAGGGTAATTGGACAGCAGCAGGGCTGTCAGGGACAGTTCCCGAGGACAGTATTTCAGAAGTGACGTCCCTGTGCATGCCTTCTCCCCCATCACTCCTGGTCAGCAGCACCCCTGTACTCTGAGCCTCCCTCTGGGCTACACACAGGCAAGTGTCTCTTTTCCAGGGCTTTTTAGGGTGGCTTGTCTGAGCAGGCTGCCCAGGCCACTCTCTTTATGGGAATGCCCTCTAGCTCCCTGGCCCTCAACTTTGGCTTCCTAAAGGACCCACCTGGAGTTTTTTAAAAATAAGTGCGGAGGCCTGGGTCCCCCGTGCTGAGAATCTGACTTAATTGATTGGGGGTGTGGGGCTGAGAACCCCTGCGGTAGCTGAGCCCAGCATTTCTCCCACTTCCAACCCCAGACCTGAGCAGAGAAACCTCCCCAATCAGAGAACATTCCAGAAGTCTGGCTCTACCCAGCTGTCTCTACGCTCTCTCTTGCCCCCGCATCAAATGTGGGAGACACGTGAAAAAGTGTCACCAACACCCTGGCTGGGTTCACTTCCCAGCCCTGGACCCCTTACCCCGGCTGCCTTCTGCCCCCATCCACCCAGCCAAGGGCCGTGTCTCCCCGCTCTGGCTCCGACCCCAAGCTTCTGCGCAGCACCCGACTGGGCGGCCCCCTCCACTGCGCTGGCCTAGCCGCTCTGGGCCGGTGCCTCCCCTGGCCCGCTGCTTGCAGAGGATGGCAGAGAGGGTGTGGAAGGAGGATCAGGACTGAACTGGGGTGAAGAGCTTCCCTCAAAGTCCATGCCCGCTGGAACCTCAGCATGGGAGCGTATTTGGAACCAGGGTCTTTGCAGACGTAAGGCAGTCTGCATCTGTGCTCACACAGCGCAAGGATGAGCTAAGGCTCAATGTGGGGAGAGGCAGTGAGAGGAGCAGCAGATGGACTGGGAGAGCTCTGCTGGAATTCATTCAGTCATTACTCTAAGGCAGAGTTGAAATCATGGCGGATTCTGATGAGCCCTAAACTCACAGCCTGGTGCTCTTATGGGAAAAAGAGGAGACACAGAGACAGACACGCACAGAGAAGGACAGATTTGGGGGTGCTGTGACCAGCCTCCAAGGATCACAGGGGCCGCCAGGAGCTGGAGATGCCAGGAGGGACCCTCCCCGAGAGCTCCGGAGGGAGCCTGGCCCAGCCGACACCTGGATTCCGGACTTCGGGCTCCAGAACCCTGAGAGGAGGTCTTTCTGCTGTGCTGAGGCTCCGGGCCGTGGTGCTTTGTTACAGCAGCTGCAGGAAACCCGGAGGCGCCAGGACGGGGACACCCCACCCAGCCCTCAAACAAAGCCAGCCTCAGAGTTCTGACAATCGGGGGTGGGGAACGTCCCGGAGAGAGTGACCTGCGTGGTACCCAGAGAGAGGCACCGGTGACCCCCACACACACACTCAAAATTCAGGGGAGGCTGCGTGTCCAAACATGGGGTGCACCCGAAGGCCCCAGAACTGCAGGACATGTGATGGAGAGCCAGGTCCCTGCACACTTGACCTTGGTGAAGCCTCCTTGTCTTGGTATCATTGCTTTGGTTTGTTTGTTAGTTTGGGTTTTTTTCAATTGTGTTAACATAGATGCAACACAACATTTCCCATTTTAACTATTTCTAAGTGTACAATTCAGTGGTGTCAATTGCATTCATATCACTGTGCCGTCGTCACCACCATCCATTACCAAGACTTTTCCATCACCCCAAAGAGAAGCTCTGTCCCCATTCCCTCTTCCCCCAGCCCCTGGAACCTCTAATCAACCTCGTCTTGACGAATTTGCTTATTCTCAACCTTTCACGTGAATGGAAGTTTGTCCTTTTGCATCTCACCTCTCATGGTGCTCTCAGGGTTGATCCATGTCAGCATTCCTTCCGTGGCTGAACACAACCCCACTGGATGGGTGGACCAAGTGTTGTTTCCCCCGCTCATCTGTCGATGGCACTTGGGTTCTCTACCTTTTGGCCGTCGTGAATAAGGCTGCTGTGGACATCGGTGGACAAGCATCTGTTTGAGCCCCTCTTTTCTTTTGGGTATATTCCTGGGAATGGCAGTGGGGGGCATATGATAATTCAATGTTTAACTCTTGGAGGAATGAAATGGGGTTTGATAGAGTCTGCCGCCCAGGGTGTGCGTGGATAAAGGAAAGGCAGTTTACATCTGTGCTCACACAGCACAAGGATGAGCTAAGGCTCCACATGGGGAGAGGCAGTGAGAGGAGCAGCAGATGGACTGGGTGAGCTCTGCTGCAATTCATGCGGTTATTATTCTAAGGCAGAGTTGAAATCCGAGCCTTCCGCACCCATCGGGCTGCCCTGCCCTTCTTTAAACACCTGATTCTTCCAATATCCTCCATACTATATGGACACCGTGTCCCTGGAATTTACTTTGAGGATTTTAATAAAAAGGGGATCTTACATGAGCTCCTACTGATCTATCCCCAAAGCAAAGGCTCAGAGCAATGTGGGTTACTCTTTCTTCTCCAGAAAATTGCATTTAGAAAATAGCATGAAGCTCCAATATTGAAAATCCCGTATTCCCATCTTCTTGGAGAAGAGTGTTGGAGGGGTCCAGTGCTTGACATTGAGTGAGGAGCACAGCCAAGATTAGAAATGCAGAAACCCCTAAGCAGGCGGTGTAGACACAGTCTAAGGAAAGAGCCTCACTGGCCACAGTCGATGAGGATGACACAGGCATCGATTGCAATCCAAGTGTGCGCAGCACACACTGCAAGTGCTGAGTGATTCGTGCACATTAAAGCTGAGCTTCGAGCTGCCCGGCAACACAGGTGGTATCAGTGGCCAAGAGCTGGGAGCAGCCCACCCCGGTGCAGGCAGTGATGGGTGCCACTGACTACAGAGGACTTCAGGCAATAATAAAAACGACCACAAGCTTGTCTGCTTTTTGTTATCACCATGAGCTGGCAACACTCCTCCCCCCAAATATCCATGTTCAGTTAGGAGAAGCCGAGTGGGGGAGAAGGATGGCCAAGTGACAGAGGCAGAGATGAGCTACAAGCTGGGGGACGCCAAGGATTGCCGACAAGCCAGCACCAGGAGGCTACAGACTCCGGGAGAAGTCATGGCCTGGTGACACCTTGACATAGGACACCTAGACCCCAAACTGTGAGCCAATAAATTCCCGTGTTTAAACCAACCAGTGTGTGGTATTTGTCATAGCAGCCTTGGAAAACTAGGACATCCTCTGAACCCCCAAGGTGCAGAAGCTGGGAAGTCTGTGCAGGCTCCTGGCTTGCCCCCAGACCACCTTCCCACCCGGAGCCCCCCAGGCCCTGCCCCAGGTCCTCACTCCACAAGGTGGCTGCCTTTTCAGCATTCTTGAAGTTTCATCGCACTTCACAGCCACTTTTTCACCAAGAGATTAAGGTTTGGTTGCTGCTTGAACCTTCTGGGGTGGAGGGGACCGTGTTTGACTGGATTCCCCCAAAGCAGGCTGTTCCAGTTTGCTAATGCTGCCATTATGCAAAATACCAGAAATGGATTGGCTTTTATAAAGGGGGGTTATTTGGTTACACAATTACCATCTTAAGACCATAAAGTGTCCAAGGTAACACATTAACAATCAGGTACCTTCACTGAAGGATGGCCAGTGGTGTCCAGAAAACCTGTTAGCTGGGAAGGCACGTGGCTGGCGTCTTCCACCTTTGCTCCCAGGTTGTGTTTCAAAATGACGTTCTCCAAAATGTCTCTTTTAGCTGCAGCTCCTCTCCAAAATGTCACTCTCAGTTGCTCTGAGGTCCCTCTGTTTGTGAGCTCTTTTTATAGGACTTCAGTGAACTAATCAAGACCCACCCTGAATGGGCGGGGCCACATTTCCATGGAAACATTCAATCAAGAGGTCACACCCTAATCAAAGGTGTCACTCACAGTTGGGTGGGTCACATCTCCATGGAAACACTCATTCTGAAGGTTCCAACCTAATCAACACTAATACATCTGCCCCTACATGATTGCACCAAAGAACATGGCATTTTGGGGGACATAGTACATCCAAACTGGCACACAGGCCCTGAGACAAGGAATTGGGTAGTTACTTGGGAGTGGTCCCAAGAAGTGGAGGTGGGGTGGGGGGTAGAGAATTGAGTTGGGAGAGAGGAAGGCCCAGAAAAGGTATGTCCATGAGTGGGTCACTGCCGTGGTCAACCAGAGAACAGGCCCTCTGGGGACCCTCCAAGAGACTGAGTAGAGCAGACCTCAAAGTTGTCCTACCTGGGGACGAGGAAGCCGGGTGTTTACCCACCAACTCCTATCCATCGCTGGTTGAGGTGTGTTCTGTTAACTTCCCAGCCTGCCCTACACAGCCAAACAAGCTCCCACAGCCGGAGAATATCATCAGGCGGAGAGACACAGGACCAAGAAGCCAAGAGCAGGTACAGGTGACCCTGGGGTGGGCCAGTGGGATGTGCACAGAGCACCGAAAGCAGGTTGTTCTGGTTTGCTAAAGCTGCCAGAAAGCAAAACACCAGAAATGGATCGGCTTTTATAACGGGGGTTTATTTGGTTACACAGTTACAGTCTTAAGGCCATAAAGTGTCCAAGGTAACACATCAGCAATCGGGTACCTTCACTGAGGATGGCCAATGGCGTCCGGAAAACCTCTGTTAGCTGGGAAGGCACGTGGCTGGTGTCTGCTCCAAAGTTCTGGTTTCAAAATGGCTTTCTCCCAGGACATTCCTCTCTAGGCTGCAGTTCCTCAAAAATGTCACTCTTAGCTGCACTTGGGGTATTTGTCCTCTCTTGGCTTCTCCAGAGCAAAAATCTGCTGTCAAAGGCCATCTCCAAAATGTCTCTGTAAGCTGCAGCTCCTCTCTCAGCTCCTGTGTGTTCTTCAAAGTGTCCTCTTGGCTGTAGCAAGCTCACTCCTTCTGAGCTTTTATACTGCTCTAGTGAACTAATCAAAGCCCATGCTGAATGGGCAGGGCCACACCTCCATGGAAATTATCTAATCAGAGTCATCACCCACAGTTGGGTGGATTACATCTCCATGGAAACACTCAAAGAATTACAATCTAATCAACACTAATATGTCTGCCCCTACAAGATTGCATCAAAGAACGTGGCGTTTTCTGGGGGACATAATATATATAAACAAGCGCATAGACGTAACCGAGACCCTGAGTAGGGAAGCTGCCCTGGGGTGTGGGTGTGGGTGGAAGGCTGGGTTTGTTCACCAGCTCAGCAGCACTGGCATTTATCAAAAGCCCAAAGCAACAGGCCCCCAAGGAGTCACCAGAGTCTGGGACGCAGCATTTTTAACAAATTCCCCATTACTCTGCCCATGCCCTGAGGACAGCCACTCTGGGAGAACCGCCCCCAAAGGCCTCCCTGGAGCCTCTCCTTGCTCCCACTCCTTTGCCACTCAGGGCTCTGTCCCCTCTGGAAGCCCAGAAGAGCAGAGGAAGCAGACTGCAGTGAGAAGAAACGTGGGGTGACAGGGTGAATCCTTGGGGCCCCAGACCTGTTCTGTCCCAATTCCTGAGTTGAGTTTGCCAGAGACAAAGAGATGCAGATGGGGATAGACCAGGGGTTCTCTACCCGGGGTATGTTTGCACACCCCCACCCCCGCCAGGGGACACTCGGCCATGTCTGGGGACCTTTTTGGCTATAACAATCAGAATGTGTGGGTTGCTCCTGGCATCTCGTGGGTGGAGACCAGAGAAGTTGCTCACCAGCCTACAATGCACAGGACGGCCCTCAGCCCGAAGAATGTTCAGAGTCAAAATGCCGACAGTGCTGTTGAGACAGAAATAGAGATAAGGAGACAGAGACAAAGAGAGATCAGACAGAGAGACCTTGAGAGCCCACACGCAGGAAGTTGCATCCTCCGGAGCCACAAAAACTGGGAAGGAACAGGGAGGGGGGAAAAGGACACGGTCCCACGGTCACATCTGATTCAAGTTCCCCATTCAACAGACTAACATTCTGAAGATCTGAGTAATAATAAAAATGCTGGCACTTCCACAGTGTATGTTCTCTACATCCACCCCAAAGGCTGCCAGCATTCTGCACGGAGCCCTGCAGAAGACAGACGAGCAAATTCAGCTCCACGGGGACTGGGGGAAAGAGACCCAGGCAAGCACCACACTTAGTCACCCCATGAAAGAAATTTTAAAAGTCATTTTGAATAAATCAGCCACTGGATGTTTAAAGGGTGGGTTTGTCCTGCTCCCCAAGGCTCTCAGAGCCCCTGTTTCTCATTGCAAACAAACTACACCCTTTAGGGCCTCTGGGACCCCTGGAAAGCCCACCCACAGACCCTCAACCACCCCGAATGGCAGAGTTCGGATCTGCCAGGCTGAAGTCTTACCTCAATAACCAGAGCAGGGCTGGGCAAAGCCGGTGCCCGAGGGAGATGTGCGGAAGGTCGCCAATGGCCACACTTGGCCAGGTCCTTCCAGCAGCTTCTGTCCCTCTCTGCTCGTGTCCTTCACTCTCCTCTCCCCCTCTCTGCTGCAGCCACACTGGCCTCCGTGCTGTCCCTCAGACCCATCAGGCACACCCCTGCCCCAGGACCTTTGCACATCCTCCACCCCCATCTCGGGATCCCACGGCTCACTCCCTCACCCACTTTGGTGGGTCTTGGCTCAAAAGTCTTTTCATAAAATTGCCACTCCCCTTCTTTCCCCATCTGCCTCTTTCCTGTTCCCTGCTTTGGTTATCTCTATATCCATGTACATATTCTAACTTGCTGTATAATTCCCCCATTTATTTGTTTAATGTTTGCCTCCAAATCTCTGACCCCTAGGACAATATCTGGCACACAAGTGGCAGCAATAAATATTTGCTGAACAAAGGAGTCTTCTTTAAGCTTCACAGTAACTCTGAGACTAGTATTCTCATTGGTCCCATTTAAAGATGAGGAAACTGAGGCTCCGAGACCGGAACAGAGTTGCCCAAGATCACACATCCAGGACTCTAATGCGCGGGGGCTTGACTGCAGAACCCAAGCTCCCCGCTCTCACGTAGCGGCAGGGGCTGTGGGACAAGGGCCATCACAGCCTGCAGTTTAAAGAAGTGGACTTGACGTGTGGGTGACCACCAGCCAGCCCTCGCTGATCACTCACGGGGCAGGCACAGCACCAAGCACCCAACATGGCCTCGCTCTTGGAACCCTCACAGGGCAGGTACCACCTGTGTTGCCATTTTACAGATGCAGAAACTGAGCATCACAGGGAGGTCACCTGACCTGCTGAAGCTCACAGCTAGGGAGTGGCAGGGCCGGGATGACAGCTCGGGCAGCAGCCCCCAGGCCTTCTGACAGCTGCCCAACTGCCCAGGCAAAGCCCTTCCCCAAAGTCGTGTCCCACTGCCCGGTCCAGCAACCTCGGGCAGGTTCCCTGTCCCCAGCCGGCCTCCCTGGAATGGGGTTCGTCAGGGCTGGGTCACAGGTCGCGTGCTCTCCTTTGCATCCATCCAGAAATACTGAGCTCCAGCTTTTAGAAAGACCCAATGTGGAAGACGGGCAGAGCTGGGTGCTCGCCTGGCCTGCTGCCCACCCGTCCCGGGCCCTTCCTCAAGGTGGAGAATGAACAAAGGGGGAACTGGTCACCGAGAGAACCAGGGGGTTCTCTCCTACATGCTGAACGGACCTGAGAATGAATGGAAAGACACAAACACGAAAATGACTCCCGGTGCTGGCAGCCAGCTCCACCCTCGGTCCTGGAGGCAAGATCCTTTTTCTGTTTGAACTTACGCTTTATCTTTGAATCCTGGAGTTTTCTTGCACCCTACCTCAGAAATTCTCTTGGAGCACTTGTCAGTTTTGCCGCATCAACCCCACATCCCCTTGATAGTATCCTATCAAGTGTCAGGGACTCGGGGGAAGGTGTCTGATCACAATCAACACATGTGCCTGGTGGATTATAATTTATTAGAACCCATTTTGCCCACATACTGGGCATGCTTTAATAGCAACCAAAACCTTTCAGTGTTTGCACAGGAACAGTGCCTTATCAAGCAAGTTAAAAGGAAACAGTATCTATCCTTTAGGAAGGGACAACTAACGCCTTGATGTGGATTCGCCTGAAGAAAGATGATCAGAATAAGAGGGAAGAGGAATAGATACTTCACTTCACATAAATTGATTCTAAGAAAAACACAGCTGTTTCAATAAATGATGTTGAAGTTATTCCTGGATCCCAAAACCCAAACCATATTTTTAAATGTATGATTAGCTGCTATTTGACTTAAATGAGCTTGTTGGGCTCGCTTGTGAAATGCTATCATTCTACTGTTTTCCACAGAGAAAATATTTTCAATTTTCCTATCAGACAGCTCAATGGACTTTTAAAATACATCCCATTTTTACATTTGCACTATCTGTACAGTGGTTTCTCTACAATTGTACATAAAATTTCTTCTCTTTACTGTGAAACTGAGTTAACATATAAAATACTGCTTTGTGCCATAATAAATATATTAGTATTTACTATTAAAATGAATGTTTCAATGTAGAGTAGTAATGGGCATTATTCCCCCCCAAAAAAGTTATATTTAATATCATTAAATTTTTATGGTTGTTTTTTAAATGTTGAAGAGTTATCATCTTCACCTTTATCTTTTCTTCTCTTTCCTTTCATCCATTGATAATAAACTTTGTAACAATTTTCTCTTCCTTCAACTTTGTTCTCCTTGTTCGTTTTCCTTTGGGATTCCTTAAGAGTCTAGGTTTGTGTTCTGAAAACTGGTAACATTTTGCAGAATCAGAAAACTTCAGAGCTAGAAGTCATCTTAGAAATCATCGAATCAACAAGTATCAACTGGACACAGTAGATACCACTGAGTGTTTGATAAATGGACCATCCACAGATTACAAAGCACAAAGCTGAACCGGGGCTATTACTCCTGGAGAACATTCAGGCATGTTTCTGAGAATAGAGAAAGTTGAGAAGAATGTGACTAAATTGTTTTGAAAGGCTGGGTTTCAAATGTGGAACAATTGAGCTATGTGTTTGTAAACATGACTGTTTAAAAGAATGTATGGCTTTTCTCCCAATTAAAATACCATGCAATTTGTCAGACTGCGCTTTGTCAGCACAAACATTGGTAGAAAGGAGAACAGGAGGAGCTTCAAATGAAATCGTCTCTGCTACTGTCAGTTAATTATGATTGTACTACATTCTGCTTTGTAATTGAGGGAAAAGCACTGTTTGGAACAACAAAAAAGTTGACAACACAGCCTTCACACTTTTTCTTCCCAGAAGATCTTCTCTCTAGAGTTCTCAATGGGGGAGAGGGTTAGTTATTTTAAGATGCTAGAGAAACTAAGAATAGAAGGCTAACATTGACTGAGTGCTTACAATGTGCCAGCTATTGTGAGATGGGCAAGTTACACACAATATCTCACTTAATCTTCCCAAGAAGTCTAAGAGCTAATACATTTAGGAGGATTCAGTTCAGCTGTAAGTAACAGAGGCCCACAGTAACAATGGCCTAAACAAGATAGAAGTTTACTTTCCTGTGAGGTGAAAATCTGGAATTAGGTGGTCCGGGGCTGGTGTGACAGCTCCACGGTGTCAGGGACACGAGTTTCGTCTATATTTTGGTCCACTAGGCATGGCCTCCATTCTCCATTTCTAAAACAACCTCATGTTCAAAATGGCTGCTCCATCTCCAGCCATTACATCTACAGTCCAGCTCAGTGGAAGCAGGAAAGAGGAGGAGAAGGGTAACATCCCCCAGAAGTTTCTCACACCACATTTGCTCATGCCCCATTGGCCAGGACCTAGTCATTTACAACACGCAGCTGCAAGGGGGGCTGGGAAATGTAGTCATTATTTTGGGTAGCCATATGCCTCAGCTTAAAATCAGGAGAGAATGGTTACTGGGGGGCAATGAAGAAACTTTGCCACAGTGTGCAAAGAATTTAACCTTGCCCAAAGAGAGATCTGGCCTTTGGCTTCAGCTCCAGGGAGGTAACTTCTAAGCCCTTGGAATGTCCTGCCTGATAAAAGTGTCTTTGTTTCCTGGGGACCTTGGGTAACTCGGGATTGTCTAACATTGCGATTTAGGGTGGGAGCTTTGGGTCACACGGAATCAGCTCTACCTCCCCTGGTTGGCAAAACTCCATATATACTGTCATACACCGTTGCCAGGAAAGTTCCGTGCGTAGAATCTCCTGGACTCTGTACCCTGATTTTAATCTGGCTGATTTTAATCTGCCTCTTTTCCCTGCAATAAATAGTAACCATGTGCGAAACAGCTCTCGGTGAGGTCTGTGAGCCTTTACTGAAACTGAGGGTGGTTTTGGGGACCCCAACCCTGCAACAAGTGTCAGAAGTGAAGGTGGTCTCAAGACGTGAGGTCTCCTAACTTCACACACAGGGAGATACTATTGTTAATCATTCTAATAGATGAGAGTACGCAGCAGTTAGTAAAGCTGACCAAGGTCCGAGAGTGAATAAGTGATGTGCCAGCATTTGTGAAACATTTTGTGCCCCTTTCCCTCGTGTCCCTTGGGTGGACACTGGATGCCTTAGTAAAGGAAGAGTTATTAACTCCTCTACTTTGCTCAAAAGAGAGAAATTATACAGAAAGGGCATTGCGAATTTTTGCTCTTCTATAGTCAAGCTGCTGTTTTTTTTTTTTTTTTTTAATCAAATACAAGTTTTTTAAGTGCAGCTATCCTTATAGCTGGGAAGATTGTGAGGAATAAGGGAAAGATGGGGTTTCGTCCATCTGGGATGGAAGTGGGGAGGGGGGACGAGCCCTGCTCGGGGCAGCCTTCTCCTGCCCTCCGGGGCTCGCCGCGGCTGTAGCTGCAGCTCCACTGCCCTCTCGGCCCACCTGGAGCTTGGACACAGGAACCAGAGCACAGCCGCGTCTCCGCCAGGGACAGGGGACAGAGAGTCGGGGTCCCTCGCCCCCCATCCTGCTGAGCTCCTCATCCCAAACAAGGGACCCTTCAGCAGAGGAGGGAAGTGGGGAAAGGGATGAGGGGGATCATCCTCGAGGGAAGGGTGGAAACCAATCGGGGAGGGGGTCAGGGAGGACCTTGGGAATCTGGGAGCACTGAGGGTGCTTTGCGGAGAGCTTGAATTATGCTCCCCCCAAAGACATGTTCAAGTCCTAAATCCCCCCACCTCCATCCAGTGATGTGAACTTATTTGGAAATAGGAGATTGGAGATATGATTTGTTAAGATGAAGCCAAACTGGAGGAGGTAGAGTGGACCCTGATCCAGCAGGACAGGGGTCCTCGTAGGAGGGAGAATTGGACACAGACAGATGTGAAAGGAGACAGCCCTGTGACGACAGAGACGAAGAGGAAGTCGCCATGGGGATGGATGCAGAGATTGAAGCCAAGGAAGGCCAAGGGTTGGCAGCGAACACCAGAGGCTAAAAGAGGCCAGGAAGGGCTCTCCCCGGTTTCAGAGGGAGCCCAGGCCTAGTATCAGACTTCTGGCCCCAGAACTGTGAGACGATAAACATCTGTTGTGTGAAGCCCCCTATTTTGTGGGACTTTGTTACAGCAGCCCTGGGAGCTAAGCTGGGGAGAAACACAGGGACAACTTTTCCCCGACCCTCCAGGGAATCACCAGGGCAGAAGCCCACGAAGGGGGCTGCCGCCCGGGGCCCCTCCCGCCCCCCAAACCCCAGCCAGTCCACTCGGTGACCGACTCTGAGTCAGCAACTCCCTTGTGCTCTGCAGAGGACACGGTGGTGACAGCATAGGCATGGTCCCCACCCCCAAACACGGGGGGCAGAGAGGAAACCAGTGCCCCCGGTAATCCATGAACGGTTGATTACACGTGGGGCAAGCACGGGGAAGGCAGGGAACAGGTGGGAACATGCAGAGTGCGCAGGGGTGGTCGGGAGGGAGCAGGTTTGGAATGAGGGTAAAGGAAGACCCATGACATCTGAACAATGCCCAGAAGGGTGAGGACCGGGGCACGGGGAACACGGGGTGAGGAGGGGCAAGGAAAGCCCCCCAGGCAGAGAGCCCAGCAGGTGCGGCGACACGGAGGTGAGACGGGAGGCCGGGGTGGCTGCGGCACCGGGAGGTGATCCTGAAGAGTCGCAGGGACTGACCCACGGGGGGCTTGAGCAGTGTCCGTCCCAGTCGGATTCCTATTTCAGGGGCATTTCTATTTCCGGGTGGAACATGGATAGGAAGCAGGCAGGACACAAGGAAAGACCCATGAGGAGGTCCTTGCTGTGGTCCAGGCGGGAGGTGAGGGCAGCTCATGAGAGGTGGATGGATTTGAGGGATATTTGGGTGATGAGCACTGGAGGATGAGGTGGGATAATGGGAGGTAGCTCATGGAGTGAAGGTTTTTTTCCTCCTTGGAGAAATGGCTGAGCTGGGTCTAGAGCAGGAAAAGCACAAAAAGACACTGGTCTGGGTCACGTTAGAGATCAAGGAAGCTGTCAAAGTCTACTAGAGTCACAGTCAAGAAAAATCGCAGGACCCGATTTAAAGGGCCCCCCACTAGCCAAAGATGAGACATCTTGAGCATCAATAAGGATGATAACCGCAACAGGTGGAAACATATTTGATATGTTCTGGTCCATGAGTTCATTCGTAACAATACTGAAGATATTGCTTAAATGTTCATTGGTTCCCACTGGAGGATTCTATGAACAAACTCATTTTTTTTAACTGGTAAATAAAGGGAAAGAATCAAGTATTTATCCTGCCTTTCGTTTGCAAGCTGTCCCACTGGGTAGTCAAATGGGAGATGAGGGGAAGCTTCTCTCTGTTGAGCTATTCCATCTAATAAATGAATGAGGAAGGATAGATTATCATCAGTTTGCAACCCCAAATGAACTGGTAGATCTAAGCACTGAACATCAACTGCTGCTAACATCCCCAAAAGAGTGACAACCAGACATCCTGTGCCTCCTGATGGAGGAACACCTCAGCCCCGCTACAAAGTAGCCAAAATAATCAGTCTGACTCCCAGCAAACCTTTATCTCAGAAGATAAATTTACATAAAGCACAAAGATAAAGGACCATGCTAAATGACACCATGGGGATTGTGATGGTTAAGTTCACATGTCAACTTGGCCAGGTGATGGTGCCCAGTTGTCTGGTCAAGCAAGCACTGGACCGATTTCGTGGACTTAAACCACCAGTACATTGACTGCATCTACGGCTGATTTCATCGACAATCAACCGAGGAGACGGCCTTCACCAATGAGAGACGTCTTAGCCAATCAATGAAAGGTCTTAAAAGGGTAAATGATGATTTCAGCAGGCAGAAGGGAGAATTTCCATCTCTACTTCAGACAGCCAACTTCTCCTGGGGAAATCATCCAAAACCTTCATTGGAGTTCCCAGCTTGCGGCCTGCCCTATGGAATTTGGACATGCCCCTCCCCATAATTATATGAGCCAATGCTTATAAAAATTTCATAAAATTTACATATGACTCCTGTCAGTTGTTTCCCTTAGAGAACCCTGACTAATGCAGGGATGAAATCAGCAAAACCCAGGCTGAAGGAAGTGCTATAGAGCAAGCAACCCCTTTCTACTGACAAACAAATTACATGGGGAGGAGAGAGAGAGCAAGCGAGATGGGGGAGGAGCGGGGCGGGGATGGAAGGGAACCTATAAATTGAAAGAGAATTAAGATCAGAGTTAGAGCTAGAGCTAGGCAGATATGAATGTCAGTATTAGCGCATACAGCAACTGTTTAAAAAAAGCTGAAAAAGAGTCCAGACTTCAATTAAAGATATGAATGAAGCAGATCTAGCTAGGACTGGGGCAAATCAGGCCAAAGGGTAAAGAATGATACTGTTTTAAAATTTCAACTTCCATGTGAGACCAAGGGAAGAGATGTTTAGTTGGTGCAGGATCTATATTTCCTGAACAATAGGTACATAGAACTTTGAACTGGAAGTGAGACCTGGTACGGTTGCACAGGTTACTGAGAAATAGCGACACATCCCAAAGTAATTTGGGCAGAGAATAAAAATATACATGCAGGGCCCCCCTGAGGAGCTGGGGGAAATGTGGAAGTATTGGGCTTCCTCACCTGGATTGCTGCTGATGTTCTCACAAACATTGGGACTGGCGGTTTGGTATATCAAGCCCTGTATCTTGGGGCTTGCCCTAATGGAGCTCATTACTGCAAAGGAGAGGCTAAACCTCCTTATAATTGTGCCTAAGAGTCTCCCCCTGAGTGCCTCTTTGTTGCTCAGATGTGGCCTCTCTCTCTCTAGCTAGGCCAACTCGGCAGGTGAACTCACTGCCCTCCCCACTACATGAGACCTGACTCCCAGGGGTGTAAATCTCCCTGGCAACACAGAATATGACTCCCGGGGATGAATCTGGCCCTGACATTGTGGGATTGAGAACATTTTCTTGACCAAAAGGGGATGCAAAATGAAACCAAATAAAGTTTTAGTGCCTGAGAGATTCCAAATGGAGTCGAGAGGTCGCTCTGGTGGACATTCTTACACAGTATGTAGATAACCCTTTTTAGGTTTTAATGCACTGGAATAGCTAGAAGTAAATACCTGAAACTCAAACTGCAAGCCAGTAGCCTTTACCCTTGAAGACGATTGTATAACAATGTAGCTTACAAGGGGTGACAGTGTGATTGTGAAAGCCTTGTGGATCACACTCCCTTTATCCAGTGTATGGATGGATGAGTAGAAAAACGGGGACAAAAACTAAATGAAAAATAGGGTGGGGGGGGTGATTTGGGTGTTCCTTTTTACTTTTATTTTTTATTCTTATTTTTACTTTTTCTGGTATAAGGAAAATGTTCAAAACATAGATTGGGATGATGAATGCACAACTATATGATGGTAACGTGAACAGCTCATTGTACACCAAGGATGATTGCATGATACATGAATATATCTCAATAAAATTGAATTTTAAAAAAAGAGAGAGAATTAAGAGACACACCAACCAATCACAATGCACAGGACCTTACTTGAATCCTGATTCAAACAAACCACTGTAAAAACAAAATGGCAACATTTGTGAAACAATTGGAAATGTATACCCTGACAAGACATTCGATGATATTAAAGAATTACTGTATTTTTTTGCGTCTCCTCTTTTATTTTAAAAGAGGGCATTTTTCTAATCTTTTAGACATGCATACTGAAATACTGTAGGATACGACAGCATCTCCTACCTGACTGAGGACCGGCCCCTCTCCTGCCCCTTCTTTAGACATCCTTCCCCAGAACTCCGTGGAAGCTCCCCGAGCTCTGTCTGCTGTAACTTGAACACTGCCCGCCCCGAGTGCATCTTGTTTTGAGAAAAGAGCACATACCAAGATGCTCTCCCTCCTTGCACACAAGCCCCTGGGTCTTAGGCACATTTGTCCCTCAGCCACAAATAACCTGTAGGATGGTTGTTAAAGATCCACAACCTGGAAACGCAAACGAGAAAAGCACTTTTATGTTTCGAATCAGCCCGACCCTACTCTACCTGTAGCAATGATTTTTAAATAACTATTTCATGAGCCTTCCCTCTTGGAGCCCGAGTGTGAACTCGTCCCCTCCAAGTCGTCTCCACCACCCTGGTCCACACCAGCACCCTCTCCCGCCTGGAGAGTCTCCTAACTGGCCTCACAGCAGCCAGACGAGACTTCAAAAAGTACACTGGGTGCCCCCAAAGCTTTTTTTATTTAAACATCTGTATCTTTTAAGTGCGTATATATAATTTTTTTTTACAATTTTATTGCAATGAAATTCACATGATATAAAATTCGCCATTTTAAAGGAACAAGTCAGTGGGTTTTAGTACATTCATTTTGTGCAACCACCACTACTACCTAATTCCAGAACACTTTCATCACCCAAAAAAAAAACCCCATTTCCCCCTTCCCCCAGCCTCGGCAACCACTAATCCGCTTTCTCTCTCCGTGGATTTGCCTATTCTGGATGCCTCATATAAAAGGGTGTCCTTTTGCATCTGGTTTCTTTCATCTAATGTAATGTTTTCGAGGTTCATCCATGTATCAGCACTTCATTCCTTTTCATGGCTGAGTAATATTCCACTGCATGGCTATAATCCCCTTTTTTTTAATCCATTCATCCTTTGACGGACATTTGGTTCATTTCCACTCTGTGGCTATTATGAGTGATGCTGCTATGAGCATTCATGTGTAAGTTTTTGTGTGGCCATTTCTCTGTCCTCTTGGGTATATACCTGGCTCCAAATCTTCTTAAAAGCTTTCCATCATTCTTCAAATAAAATCTGAGGTCTTTATCTGGACCTATCCAGCCCTGCGTGGTCTCACTACTGCTGATCCCTCCATCTCATCTGCCATCACCTTCCTGTTTACCGTGGGGGACCCAGGCACCCCAGCCTCCTCCCGGTCCTTGCGCCCACTCTTTACCCGGAGCCTTTGTCAGGGCTGTTCCCATTGTCCACACTGTGCCCCCAGAACCATGGACAGTTCCTGCCCATCATGAAAAGTCCATAAATATTTGATCCTAAGTCTTCGGTTAAATCAGACAGGAGACTCAACCTACGTCCATGGAATCATAGACTTAGGAGCCTCAGAGTCACAAAACCTCCTGAAGTGTTTCTACATGGGTCTATCTAGAGACAGGGTCTGCGGCTTGCATCAGATTTCTAAAGGTTCTGTGCCAACTCCTCTCCCCCCAAATCATGAATCATCACTGATCTAGGTCAATAATGGGTCTCAAACTTTAGTATGCATCAGAATCACCCGGGGAGCACGTTAAAATCTTAGCTATTCAGCAGCCTCCCACCGCACCCCCCAGCAAGATCTGATGCAGGAGCTTGGGATAGGCCTGGGATTTCCCTCCAGGTGACACTGATGCGGGGGGTCCCCAAAGGTTTCCTCTATCCACCTAAGGATCACGACGTAAAACATCTGGAAGGATTTTCTAAGGCTGGAGTGCCAACGGAGGCTTCCAGAAAACAAGCCCCCTCCCAGGAGATGTGTGTGCAACAAAGAGGGGCTCTCTCTCCCGGCCCCCAGGACAGGATCCCAGTGTCAGGCCATGAGCTGCGGCTGGGACAGATGCCCTGTGGTCCAGGAGCCTCTAGATGGCACTGCCCCCCAAGAGATGGAGCCCAAGCAGAGGGACTGGGGAGCCTCCCCCAGAGGGGAGACCACGGGAAGGAGGGGCCCAGGGATCCCCATCCCACCCCCTGCCCCACCTACCTGCAAAGCCCCCAATGGGTTCACACACCTGTGAGGCCTGGCCCAGAGCCGGTCCTTCCTAAGCACCCACACACCTGTCCACGCAGCGAAAGAAAGGACAGAATGAAAGGAAGGAGGGAGGGAGGAAGCCAAAGAGAGAAGACAGAGCACGTGAGGGTCTGAGTTTTCAACAATGACGACAACAGCTAACATTTATTGAAAACGTACTTCCGGGCATTGTTGCAGCCAAATTAAGATCGTGCTGTATAATTTTTTCTATTGTGAGCATTTTCACGAGCATGCTGCAGAAGGCTTCATAATTTCCCACCTAATACAACAATTATGATGTGTTTAATGAGTCCCCTTTAAAATTTTAGGCTATTTCTTTCTCTCTTCTACTCCAAATAATACACAACTCTGATTATTTCCTTGGGATATATGTTTGAAAATGGAATTCTAGGATCAAAGCCATGACCAAGTTTAAAGACCCTAATATATTGACAACTATTTATCAACTTACAGTTTGCCATCTTGGCAGTGGCACGTGAGATGATGTATCATCTCAGACTCCCCAGCACTGAGGAACATCCACTCATCTTTTCAAAACTGTACTCAAAACCCAGTATCTTTTTAAATTTGAATTTCACTATAAATGAGGGTGAGTCCTTTTTCATTTATTGATTGGTTGTCATTTGCACTTCTGCTTATAAGAACTCCTGTTCATATCTGTTGTTTACTTTTCCTGTTTGGCATATTACTTCCTTATTCACATATAAGAACTAAGAACTCTATACACAATATATAAAATAATGTAAATAATATATGCATAAGATAATATATATCAGGGAGGTTAAATTTGACATACTTGTCATAGTACTGTTTTCCTTTCAACTTTGTTCGTATCAGTGAAGAACACAGGTTTAAATTTAAGTTCATAATCAATCTTTTACATTTTTCTCATTACCTTTGGGCTTATAAAGCTAAATACTGTATTCACATATATTTTCCAGTTGTTTTAAATTTTTATGTTTTATAGTCAACTCTTTAATCTGGCTTAATACATTCGGGTGCATGAATTGATGCTTTAAATTAAATTTTCCCCCCAAATTGTCCCAATACCATTTGTTGACAAGGCCATTCCTTCCCTGTAATTTTGTGCTGTTTCTTGAGGGAATTCCAAGTTCTTATGTAAACCAGGGCATTTTCTGGAATATCTATGCCACTTTAGTGTTTGTGCCAGCACCTACCTTTGAATCACAGCTATTTTATAAGTTTTAATTTCTTTTATTTCAGAATTTCCTTAGCTGTTCTCAGCTATGAATTCTTCCAGATGAACTTAAATACTTCTGACCAGTTTCCCCCAAGCCCTTTGGATTTTTATTAGAACTGCATTCAGTTATAAATCAATTTGGAAAAGATCACAACTCTTAAGTTTACAGGGCAGGGGTTATGGGTACTTGCTGATGTTGTTTGGGGAGGAATATAAATTGGTCTTTGGGGAGGTATTTTGTAGTCTCTGTTAAACTTTTAAATGTATTTAGGCTTTGACCCAGCATTTCCACTTCTTGGCATCGAGAAACCTCACACATACGCACACAGGGATGTTCACCACACAGCACTATTTGCAAAAGCATAAACAGAAACAAACTCAGTGACGTCATAAGAGACTTGTTAATAAACCATGGCTTAGCCAAATGTGAAATTTTAGCAGAAGGCAGATGCGCAGGCACACAGAAGGATGTTCCTGATTTAGTGTCATGTGAAAAAAAGCAAATTGCTAAACAAATACCTAGAGTAACATTCCGTTTACATTTTTAAAAATCATAAACATATATGACTAGGAAATGGTCTAGTGCTATGTGAAAAAAAACAAATTGCTAAACACATACCTAGAGTAACATTCCATTTATATTTTTAAAAAATCATAAAAATATATGAACGACTAGGAAATGGTCTAGAGCAGAGGTCAGAAAACTTCCTCTGAAGTGGTCAGATAGTAAATAACTTTGGTTTGTGAGCCACGTGGTTCCTGCTGCAACTACCCAACTCTGCCGTGGTGGCACAAAAGCAGGCCCAAGCCACACGTAAATGAGCGCGTGTGATTCTGTTCCAGTAAAACTTTATTTACAAAAATGGGCAGAGGGCTGAGGTTGCCTCTGAGGAGAGAACCAGAACGGGGAAGTGGAGGCGAAGGTGGATATTTGCTCTCTCTGTTATGGGTAAGGACCATTCCAAATTGTACTGGCCTATTTTATCGTATTTAATAAATACGTGTATAGCACTTACAAAGTGACAAACGCTGTTCTAAGGACTTGATAAATACTGAGTCATTAAAGTCATGTATGATTTATAACAACTTGAAATAGAAACTAGTATCCGCATTTTACAGGTGGGGAAACTGAGGCACAGAGAAGAGGGTATGCTGAAGGCCATAAGGGCTGGGGCCAGATTCAAACCCAGACAGCCCTCCGCGGAGATCACTCGTCGGCGTCACTCTCTTTTGTCCTGCCGTGTTGCTCCTTTTCTTTCAAGGGTGTTCTTTAGCATTCTAAATTAACCACTTTAATAAAGAATCTCATTTTTGTAAATATATAGAAATTTCTTTATATTTTTATAAATATAAAGAAATTGAAAGACAAGCAATTCTTGCTCTTTGTGCTTAGACCATTTACCTGGAATGAGTAAAAAAGCAAACGTTCAACCGAAAATGATCCTCGATGTCCCACTCCTCACCGGACCACCTATTACCAGGACTGTGTCATGATCGTGGAAGGAGACATCACACAGAACAGAGGCCAGACCTTAGAAAGAGACTCCTGGGCTCTGAGCCCAGCCGGGCACCCCTGGACAAGTCACCCCACCTCTCCGAGCATCTCCCGGCCCAAGCAGGCGCAGGCACGTGCCGTCGGGGCACCGCCATGAAGGGGAAACGAAATGCCTGCAAAACCCCCGCGAGGCCCTCGAGGCCCTCAGGACCCAGAGATCCCCGTGACTGCTCAGTCGGCCTCACGCACGGCAGGCATCACGCAAATTCCTGCAGAGTTGGTGGACTTCCTGTTTGTCTCGTGCTGGGAAGCTGGAGCTGGCTTTGCACACAGCCTTGGGTCGCAGCCACCTCGGGGACCTCAGCAAGGACATCGGAGGACAAGCCCTGAAGGGCAGACCCAGGGTGCCCCCGGAGCCGCATCCGGCACCCTGTGGGGCTGTGGGTTTGGAGGGTGGGAAGCAGGGTGCTGACTCCCACGCATCCTAACCCAAAACCCCAACCCCAGCACTGGAGAGAGGGCCCATTTTAGAGGTGGGCACCCTGAGGGTCAGCTGGCCAGCCAGGCGTCTGAAGGAACTAGAAAGAGTGTCCATCTGTCCGTTGTATCCCAGGGAGGTCAAAGCTAGCCCCCAACCCAGACACACTTGGTTGGGCCAGGATGGTCTGTTTTTAAATGGGAATTTTAATGTCCTTAACCACGAGTGTCCTCTCCACTTCATCTGTCTGGACCGCTCCCCAGGCCCTGTGAGCCTCTGAGGGTGCAGCCCCTGGAATTTTCACCACGCTCTCAGGTGCTGTTACCCAGTTTATGGGAGAGGCAGCTAGTGAGTGGGGTCCCAGCAGCGCGGCCCTTTTGGGCCCACCTGGCCCAGCCAAGGGTTCTGGCCTCGGGGAAGGCATGGCTGTTTTAGGGACGCAGAAGGGCTGCAGGATCTGATGAGGGCCTCCCTGGGTTCAAATCCTGACTCCAGGATTTCCTGGGCCTGTTCATCAGCGCCACCCCCACCTCTCACCCCCACCAGGGACCCCCAGGACAAGCTGTGCCCCAGGGGTCTGTCTCTTTAAGGCTCTGAGAGCAGGCCCAGCCCTTTCCAGAGAAAAGACAACACTTCCCGTTTGTTTCCAAAGCCCCAAGAGGAAGTGAGTCATCACAGGAGAACGTGGGGCGCCCAGCCCTGGGGTTTGTCCAAGGCCGACCTGGTCGGGCCTGCGTGGGGTGCAGACTCTGGGAGCACTTCCTTGTTGGTGACAAATGGCTCACTGGATGGTGTACGACTGAGGGCAAGGTCTCAAACCCAACCAAGTTCAGTGATTGAGCTGACCAGAGTCAAGCAGGCCAGTGGCCAGGCAGGTCCCACAACAAGCAGTTGTTGAAGACACAGTAGGGCCAGCAGGCTAAATGGTCACCGCACACACCTCGCAGACAGGGCAGGAAGGCAGGAAGATCTGGGTCTGGAGCCTCGGTTTACCCACCTGTAAAATGGGGACACCTCCCTCGCTCACTCAGCAAACCAGAAGTCTGTCTGCTCGCTGCCAGACATAGTGACAAGAGAAGCAGTGAGCAACACAGGTGCAGCCCCACCTCAGGGAAAGGCAAACCAAAGAGAGTAAACCAGTGAAAAATCACCACACAGTGAGGAAAAGGGGCAGAGAGGGAAACGTGGGAGGGGCTTCGCCTCCCTCACACAGGGTGGGCAGCAGGGCTCTCTGCAGGGTGGCACATAGAAGGAACCAAAAGAGTTAAGGGGACAGTCTTCGCAAGAAGTGGGCAGAAGACATCCCAGGGACAGAGCCACAAGTATTTGTAAGAATCATCCATACACAACTGATGAACAGAATGGTGAACTGTGGTGTGTGCATACAACAGAATACCGAGTGGCTTGCAAGAAGGAATGAAGTTGTGACACATGCAAGTAGGTGAATGGATAGTAAGGACAGCATTTTGAGTGAAATGTGCCAGAAATGAAGACAACCAATATAATACCTCACTAATATGGACTAACTATGATGTGTAAACTCTAAGAATTGAATCTTAGAGCAAGGTTATCAGGGGAAGGCTTATTGTAATGGTCCCTGGATTGTAAGCTCTTACAGCAGTCACGTATATTCCTGAGTTGTAATGGTTATCTCTAATTCTGAGATGCTGAGGTCTTTGTGCACAACCTGGGCGGTCTCTGGAATTTTGGGTATCTGTGTGACACCTGAAACTCAGAGCTAGAGCTCAGCAGCTAGGAATGTCAGTATTACCACATACAGCCACTGTTTAAAAAAAAAAAAAAAAGCTAAAAAAGAGTCCAGACTTCAATTAGGGATATGAATGTTGAAGCAGACCTGGTTAGGATTAGGGCAAATCAGGTCAAAGGGTAAAGGACAACATTGACTATGTTTTAAAACTTCAACTTCTGTGTGAGACCAAGGGAAGAGATGTTTATTTGGTGCAGGATCTGTATTTTCTGCAACACACTAAAGAATTTAACTTGTACGGTGAGTTTATTCAAACACTGTATTACATGGGACTTTGAATAGGAAATGAGATCTGGTAGGTTTGTACAGGTTAGTGCGAAACACCGATACATCCCAAAGTAATTTGGGCAGTGTACCGGTTTGTATATATTACATCCTCCAAAAAAGCCACGTTCTTTGATGCAATCCTGTGGGGGCAGACATATTAGTGTTGATTAGGTTGGACCTATTGGTTCAGTGTTTCCATGGAGATGTGACTCAGTTAACTGTGGGTGAGACCTTTCATTGGAATATTTCTATGGAGGTGTTACCCCACCCATTCAGGGTGGGTCTTTATTGGATTACTGGAGTACTTTAAAAAGAGCCACACAGGCCCAGACGCAAAGCAGCTGTGAGTGACGTTTTGGAGCGCAATTAAGAGTGACATATTGGAGGAGCTGCAGCTTTCAGAGACGTTTGGAGAATGCTACCCAGGAACAAGCAGACACCTAGAGAGGAACATCCTGGGAGAAAGCCATTTTGAAACCAGAACTCCAGAGCAGATGCCAGCCACATGCCTTCCGAGCTAACGGATATTTTCCGGACACCATTGGCAATCCTCCACTGAAGGTACCCAATTGTTGATGCCTTACCTTGGACGCTTTATGGCCTTAAGACTGTAACTGTGTAACCAAATAAACCCCCCTTTATAAAAGCCAATCCATCTCTGGTGTTTTGCACAATGGCAGCATTAGCAAACTGTAACAGGCAGGGAATAAAAATGTATTTGCAGGGTCCCCTGAGGAACTCGGGGAAAATGCAGAAATATTAAACTTCCCCACCTGGGGAAATACTGATATTCTCACAAGCCCTGAGGACAGTAGGCCAAGCCCTCAATCTTGGGGCTTGCCCTTATGAAATTTGTTACTGCAAAGGAGAGGCTAAACCTATGTATAATTGTGCCTAAGAGTCACCCCCGGGGAACCTCTTTTGTTGCTCAGATGTGACCTCCCTCTCTAAGCCAACTCTGCAGTAAATTCACTGCCCTTCCCCATACACAGGACATGACTCCCAGGGGTATAAAATCCCTGGCAACGTGGGACATGACTCCCAGGGATGAGCCTGGACCCGGCATCATGGGACTGAGAAAATCTTCTTGACCAAAAGGGGAAAGAGAAGTGAAACAAAATAAAATTTCAGTGGCTGAGAGATTTCAAATAGAGTCAAGAGGTCGTTCTGGAGGTTATTCTTATGCATTATATAGATATCCCTTTTTAGTTTTTATTGTATTGGAATAGCTAGAAGAAAATGCCTGAAACTGTTGAAGTACAACCCAGTAGCCTTGATTCTTGAAGACGACTGTGTAACTTATACAGCTTACACTGTGTGACTGTGTGATTGTGAAAACCTTGTGGTTCACACTCCCTTTATCCAGTGTATGGACAGATGAGTAGAAAACTGGGGACAAAAATTAATTGAAAAATAGGGTGGGATGGAGAGATGGGATGTGCTAGGTGTTCTTTTTTTCTTTTATTTGTATTTTTTTTTCTGGAGTAACGAAAATGTTCAAAAATTGATTGTGGTGTTGAAGCACAACTATATGGTGGTACTGAGAACAACTGATTGTACACTGTGGATGATTGCATGGTATGTGAATACATCTCAATAAAACTGAATTTTAATAAGAAGAGTCATCCATACAATAAATACAGATTATTAACAAAAGTTAACAAGGTTCCAGTTGGGCCTCACACACCCCACCCCCACCCAAAAGGAAAATCCCAATTGCTGCCATTCCACTGAGAGCCCCAGCTGGGTGACACAGCTGTGCCCCAGGCCCTGCACACCCCTCGCCTCACCCCACCCAGCCTCAGAAAGGGTGAGCTTGGCCCCCTCCTCTTTGGAGAGGCCCCCGCCCCCCAGCTGGGCTGCCAGGTCTGTGGCCTCCCCAGCAGGCTCTGCAAAGATGGCAACAGGTGCTGGGCCCAAGTGCCTGGGAACATCCACCAATGGCTCTGGCTTCTGCAGCTGGAGGGAGGCCCACTGTGCCGTGTTCACCCGAGAAGTCTATTTCAAATGTGACTCCACCCAGGAGTTTTGGTTCCTGATGCCACATCACTGGCAGCTTTGCCAGAGCCCACTTGTTGCACTCGCGTTGTTCTGAGGTTAAAGTTGAGGCAGTAAACTGCCGGGAACAGACGGTTCTTTCCAGGTGTCCGAGCTGACCCAAGGAACGGATCCTGTGAGCCAAGGAGACTCCCTGGGCTGTTCCTGGGGGACGTTCCCATCACCTAAACTCTCACCACGTACCAAAATGGAGACAAGGGCATCTTGTGGCCACCCTGCGCTGCCTTGCAAGGATTAAACACTCCCACAGGGTGTACCACCAGCCAGGCACGCATCTAACTGCTTGAAGCATTACCTTGCCTCACCCTTGACAACTTTATCATCACTCTCCATGACAAATGGGGAAACTGAGGCAGTGTGGTTGAAGGACTTGCCAAGAGTTAGAAAGTCAGCCCCGCTTTGGGCAGGTCATCAGCTCCGCCTGGCAGCTCTGGGCACAACTCCCAGCACACGCATATGGGCACCCCACGAGCCCACTGTGTCCAACCCAGGGCAGAGGTCTAGACCCAGGCTGGGGCCAGGGGCTGGCTTTGTCAAGCCACCTCCCCTCCCCAGGCCTCAGTCTCCCCATCTGTTAAATGGAGAGAAGAGCACCCACCTGAGGTTGATGTGAGGATTACGTGCTTGATCACCTTTTGCGCTTTCTCATCACAAAGACAGTAAAAAAAAAAGCAAATCTGTATATGGCGGCAAGAGGAAGTCCTCAAAGCTCTTTTAACTGGAATGGGGTGGAAAGATGCAGTTTAAAGTGTATGATATGACCCCTTTGGTATAAAGTGGTTTTCAAGATATATACATGTGCAGGTACATGCATAGCAACTTTTTTGAAAAGCATACCCAATAACCAGGAGACCTGGGGCATGTAGGTGGGTGGTTTGATTTTTGTTTGTTTGTTTGTTTGGGGAGGGGGGTATAGACAATTATTCCAGGTAACTGGATTCCAAGTTGCACTCATGCAGTGACTGCTGGGCTTGAGAACCAAGGTTCTTTCTGTTTTCTGCCATGTCCATCAGCCTCAACCACGGTCCAGCTGCCCACGTGGTGCAGGGGGGCAGCAGCAACCGGGCTCACATGCAGACACGATGACATCCACCGGCAGGCAAGAGCCACACGGGAAGCTTTTGCACACCCACCCTGCCAAGTGCACGTATTTTTCAGCGTAATTTCTCAAATGTAAACAGGATACCTGGGTGATTGGACTAGGATCCATTTTCTGTATAATCTTTTGCCTTTTTTTAGTTACAGACACCCTGACTCTACCAGACCTTTGGACCCAGAGTGTGCACATGTGTTGTGTAGGAACCTCTACTTCAAGCCCCTCCCAAGCACCCTCCTCTGGGCAGGCTGGTGGGTCACTCCCCTTGAGCCATGATTTGCCACACCCCGGAACCTGGTGGGTGCAAACTTCCTCTTGCCTCCTGCAGGTCAGAGGAAACAGCCGGCCAGGCCCAATGGGATGCCTGACCCAGAGGAAGGCCCTGGTCACGATCAGATGTCCTCATGGCCTGAGGGACAGAATGGCAAGCAGCCCGAGGAGGGGCCGAGCCCTGACAGCGCCAGCTAGCCCTGACACACTCAGTGCCACTGGCCACCAGCCCAGTTAATCTGAAAAGGAGCCAAAGCCACATTCCCCTCCGCAGAACGTACCTGGGGCCTCCGGACAGTGGTTCTCTACTGGGGAGCTTGAAAAGTCCTGATGCGTGGGTCCAGTCTCCTCTGGCCTGCCTGTGGCACAGCCTGACCATGGCTGATTCTCCTGTCCAAGCAGAGAACCATGGAATTGGGGGAGAGATGATGTGGGGAGACAGGCTGGAGAGCAAACCCAGGCGAGAACATGCACACCCCGAGAAGGGCATTGCACCCAGCCCGCTGGGTAACGATGAGGACGATGTTTGATGGCACACATCTGAGTGCTTCCCACGAGCCGGACAAACCCCATTTCACCACAAACCCACTCATTCTGACCCCATTTCACAGATGAGGAGACTCAGGCTTAGGGGAGGCAGCTGCCTATGTGGGGAGGCTGGGCCTCTCACCTATAAGTCACTGACCTCAACATCCTGCTCTTACCCACCATACCCTGGTTCCTGACAATTGTAAAAGCTCAAGAGGAAAGAGAAGGCAGCAATGCGGACTTTTCATGAAAAGTTGTAAAGTTAGCTTCTTCCCAGTATTGTTTTTTCAAGCCACCTTTTATCCAAATACCTACTCTATGCCAGGGGTCAGACCCCAGAAGGGCTGGGTTTTCAAGCTGCTGGTCAGTGGGTTGTGCAGTCAGTGTGGCAGGCCACATACAGCCACACCATTTAACACAAGAACAGAGAGCAGAGCAGGGAGCATCACATGAAGAAAGGTCAGAACAACTTGATGACACTACTTTTAGTTGTGCTGGGGGTATCTCCACACGAGGACTCGATGGAAGGGGTGTTTCTAACCGTGGGCTGTGGTTTAACGTGTTCGAGAGACACTGAGACGGGCAAGAGACAAGACTGAATACACTGAATGTAACAACTCTATACAGTAGTATTTACGTTACCCTGAGATCCCAAAAGGCAAATCTGAATTCCCTGGTAGTTACCAACTTCCAAGTACACCTGAAATCCCCACTGCCATTTTCCTCCTGAGAGTCACCGTGGGAGAAGGGACGGGGGAAAGGCGATCAACGACCTCCCGCCACACGCAAGGACGGTACGTGCTCCCGCCTCCCCCGAGGAGCTTCCACCCTGGCTTCCCCACTCCTGAGGAATGGATATTACCAGCCTGTGAATCTTGCCTCACAGCTCCAAGTTTTAGTGGCAGGCACCTTGGGGCATCTGTGGAGAAGAACCTCTGGATTATGAGTCCAGAAGCAAACACCACTGAGGCCATGGGACCCCCAGGGGCTGAAGGAGGTCCAGGGAAACCAGCAGTGGCAGGCTGCCCCAAGGACCCCCAAACCCTGCTTTCTGAATAAGCTGCAAAATCTCTGCTCTGAGCTGCTGAGCCTTCCTCGTGGCTGGAGTTGGGGGAAACCCTCAAGGGCAGCTTCTAACTGCTCCCAGCCCTAAACGATTCCAGCAGCTCAGAACACACTCAGCAGACCTAAGGCAAGACCACGGCCTCACCAGCAACTGCAGCTGCTCTGAACGCCGTCAGGGCTCACAGCGAATGCCCCAGCATCCAAGGCTTCCCCCGCCCTCTGAAGGAGTTCAGGCATGGCTCCCCAAACATAAGATTAAGTACTAATTCAGAGAAGCAAAAGGGTACTTGCCAGCGTGTGGCATTTCCTGAAGTCATTCATCTGAAAAACAAGACCTCACTCACACATGGACAAACTCTTGCCCTGAAAACTAACTGCTGCACACACAGGCTTCACACCATGTTCCTTGTCCCTCCAGCTTCAAACTACCCCAGGATACTGTGAAACCAGTTTTCAAGACTAGAGACCTTCCAAGTTCCAGTCTTCTGCAATGACTTGCATTACTAATGTGCATTAACCAACCCTAAAAACTGAAGAACCACCAGCCAACCAGACTATTTTAATGAATACACACAGGGAAGATTTGTAGTAAATACATAGAAAAATCATTTGGAAATGTATACTCCAAAACTATTAAAAGCTTTGACCTTTGAGGAGGGCAAGTCAAAAGGGTCTTTACACTAATGCTGGACATTCTAATTTTCTTCACAAAAACATTTAATTTTCTCAATGGCAAAGTTTTAAAAAAACTATAAGCCACATTCCGGAGTTCTCACGGGCTCCGCGGACTGGAAGCAGCTTATAAATGTAGACTTCTAAGCATATCCAAATTGCGGGATTTCAAGTCCCTAACTGTGCATCATTGTTTCCACCCTATTTCACAGGTGATGAGACCAAGTCCAGAGGTGGGTGGTAGAACTGGCCTTAAAACCCACATTTTAAGCAAAGATTCTTCTCATCACACTAGAGGGCAAAAAGCACATTAAAATCCTAAGATCGCTTTTTCTGCTGCACACAGCACCCAAGGTCAGCTAAAATATAGGGCAGAGGCATGTGCATAACCATGTGGAGTGTAAATCACAGAACCAGTCGATATTTAAAATTTGCATTCCTTTGAACCAGTAATTTCCCTGTGATGTTTACCCTACAGAAACTTCACTACTTACTATGAAAACCTGGGACCCTCAAAAAGGCCCATTCATACAATGACACACTATTTCAGTCATCAACCACCATGAAGATTCTGATATAGGAAGAATGCAGATGCTGGAAGCTGCTAAGTGGCTGAATTTTTGCAAGCACTTAGAGTTTAAAATACTTGATCAAGCGCTAAATTAAGACAAAACAAGCGGCCATCAAAAACTTGGGAGAACTCAATGAAACTTCCTGGCTTTGCCGAGTCACAGAATCTGTTGGTCTCTGAAATGCCTCTGGTGGCACAAGCTGCTGTTTCCTGACCTCTCCCAGAGCACGTGGGCTGCAGATCAGGAGCGCAGAACCCCAGGCTGCCAGGCCGACTGCCGTCAGCACAGCACACGCAGCGCCCACAACCCGGAGGCCCAGGCCTGCTCCGATCTCGTCCCACATCTCAAAAATATTCTAACGCAGGGTTTGGAAGGCACAGTCCCAGGACAAGGGTATCTGAACTGATCAAAGCAGTAACAACTTTCAAGAAGGGGAAAGCAGGTATCACAAGTGTCTAATCAAAAAGCCTCCTTTATGTAACTAAATAAAACAGGCAGATCTCAAGGTGAACTTTAAAACAGACAAGGGTTCTTAACAACTAAGCCTTTCAAGTCGCCCCATTTCCAGAGTCCAGAATAGCTCTGAGGATTCCCAGATTCCCAAGTCCATCGTAACTAGATACCTAAGTAGGAAGCAATCTAATGGCCAATGTGCCAGATTATAACTGTGAAATAAAATGCAGTGAGATTAATCTGCTAACATACTCACCACTACCATTCAAGAAAACTCAGGTGGCAAAAACTTAGTGGTTCTGTTAATAATTTTCCAAAATTAATTGTGTTGCCCATTTCCACAACTAAAGAGCCTATTTCAAGAATCACTCCTTGGCATGTGACACTTGCCTGCACTCCCAAGGCTGACTGACCCTCAGGGTCACACCTCTGCCTCCTCTTACTGTAAAGGAAACGAGCTCCTGCTAAACAGAAATCCTAAGGCCCAAGCCACAATTACGCAAACTTTATGAGTTCCAAAAGCCCTTAGGAAAATTTATTTTAGAAGACTAATTCTTTTTTAAAAGCTAAACATTTGATTCCATCATAATGGTATTTAGTTACAGTGACCAAAACAAAAGTGCAGACCAGCCCCACAGAGTTTTGGTTTTGTAAAATTATTTATTAGTTTTATGATCGAAGGTGTATACTACTGCTCCAGTTGAGTGAACCACACTGAAGAATTTGACTGAAGATGTTTAGATTCAGCCAAATGCTTTCCATTAATTTTGCTCTATAAAATACTAAATGTTGTGAATTTTTAACTTTATATATAGTCATGCTCAGAACGCAGCAGAATAAGGATGTATTGAACCCACTCATGTCAAGTTAGGGGGACGGAACAGAACTAATGAGTTATGAATTTTAGAAGAATCAAAGAATCAAGCTTAAAATGAAGAGAAGTTCTGTTCCCCCAAACTCAAATTCAGGCTTTGTTCAAGAGACTGAAAAATGTCAAAGCTATTAAAAAGAAAAAAAAAGTACCACACAAATTTGCAATCTTCATGATTTGTTTTGCATCTAAACTGGCACAAAAAAAGGCTTCAAAGTCTAGCTGCCAGACCTCAGTTTTCATAAGAGAAATTATTTCCTTTTCTACTTGTGGATCTCAGGGTTAGTTACAGCAATGGAACAGAGAAAGGGGAAGAAGTTCCAAGAGGTGATAACTAGCATTTGAGATCATATGAAATAGAAAAAAGTAACAAATGCTAAAGTTTTTAAAAAGTTTAATGGAGCCAATAAGGCATATAAATTGCGTTCTGGCAGACGTTAAGACCTGCTTTCTCTCACCAAATTAAATGGCACATGTTTTATCAAAACTTTTGACAACTGAGAGTAAAGGGTACTGAGATTAAGCTTCAGAGCACCAACTTAAAAACAACAAAAAAAATGTTATTCAACTTGGAAAGAGGAACTAGAACCAAGGCCCGGGGGGAGATTAAATATGTGTTCTTCGATCTCAAAATCATTTAGGAATAGGAGCTCTGGCCATTCGCGAGCAACACATCACACCACCAGACCCCAGTTCCAGAATCTAAATTTACAACAATAATAAAACAAAGAGAATTCCAAATGCATTTCTTGGTATATTCAAAAGGGAAGTCTGAAAGTATTCATAATACATAGGCTTGTCCATTTCAGGTAAAATATGACAGGTTGCTATAATTCTTCCTGCTATTATATGCAAACAAAAAAAAAAGATTTCACTTTTACAAAAATTTAGAAATACCTCACTTAACGTTCCTAGTTTTAGTATGGAATTCACTTTTTTAAATAAGGGCTATATCTATAATGAATACAGAACTTCAATTCACACATTTCTAATATTCCATTCACATCCCACCCAGTCAATGAATATTATGGTTTACTCAGCAAAGTTTCTTCACAGAAAGATATTATTAGACGGTCGAAGAAATTGCAAACTTTAACAAAGTGCTGTGAGTAATTACTGGAAAAACCCTTACACTGATCTGCAATGGTCTTTTAAGGATAAAAACAGGAATTAACTGATACTGGACTACAAGTTTGCAAGGAAACATTTTTCACTGTCCTACTTGATATATAATATAATAATATGATAGAATAAATTACAGTATCTGGCAGGCTGACATCAATTCTTCATCTAAAGAAGACTACCATTCAGTTCAAGATATCAAAAACGAAGATGAAACATGCTCTAAAACATTGTAGCTACAAGAGGTCTTACATTTACTCAAAAGAGGACTCTACTGAGAAATTTTATTTAGGTCGACCTAACATCTAGAGAACCTCCATGCGATTCTTTTCCAGAATGAGATCCCAGACTGCACTTTTTAGGGAGAGGAACTGGAGGTATGGGAGAGTTGGATTTACTATTTTAACCTGTGATCACATTATTAGCAGTTTTAACAGGCCTTTATCTTCCACCCATTCCAATGGAAACTGCACAGAATAGGGCACTCATGAAGAGTGAAACAGGATACAAAAGGCTATGAAATATGAAACCCCATCCCACCCACAGCCCCCATCCATCTCCCTCTCACTAGCATTAAGGAAAAAGGAAGCCCATTCGCAAAATTCATGACCTCTCCACGTTAGGCCACCGTGAATGCAGTCTACATGTTTACATTTACCAGAAGGGCACTGCCCCACGTGGAAAGTAGTACTCATCTTAAAACTGAATCTTTTTAAGCCTACAGGGTTAATCTGGGGCAGTTTAATAATATTGCTACTTTTAGAGCACTAATACACACAAAGTGAATCCAATAAAGTTCTGTGTATTGATTCAAAATTAAGTATTAAGTGCATGACCTTCATAGCACCTCTTTACATCACACAATCACCAGAATCAGAAACTGCATTGAAAACTAAAAACAGGGCACAGTCCCGTAATTCAAAGTTGCACACTGTTACTAAATAGAAACCAGGTGCATGGTACAGTGCTGCTGTGAAAATGGAAGCCTGCAGATTCGTCAAGGAAACCATATCGTGTTTTAGACAATTTTAGGAAACTGGCAATACTGCTGAAGCAAAATACTCAAGACAACACAGCAGGAAATGAAGGACCCAAAAAAAAAAAAAAAAAAAAAAAGGCATTCTATCATCAAATAAACATCTGATATTTCCTTTCCCTTTTGAGAATAAATACAGTTAAGGTCACTTTTAGCCTTGGAACGGATATATGTTTGCCTATGATGATCTTGCTAACGACTACACAATTATCTGATGTCCTCTGCTAGGATTATAGTTTTGAGAAAGCCATAGTTACAAGAGGCATCTACTGCAAATACCTAGAACTTCCTTTTATGGCAACCACTATAGAATTCACTTTTCTTAAACAGTGAATGAGGGAAGATGGCCTCATGTTTCCTTTGCAATAATAGTATATGTTGAGGATCAAGTGGCTTTCAAGCAGCATGGTGGGTGTGAAAATGTTTGCAGTTTAGATCATTCTGTTGCGTTTATGGGTTGGTGAGTCTGTAATGACATCGCCACACTGGGCTGAGGTACGCTTTCTAGTTCCACCATTGTCCAAGTGGAGTGCCATTTCTTCTGATATGAAAGTGTTCAAATCGACATCATGGAGTCCATTTCTCCTTCGACTAGCATTCGATCCACTGCTTACATGTGTAGGAGAGCCTGGGGTACTCGAACGCACGCTTATACTAGCCATTGCACCACTAAGACCTAGGAAGAAGAAAAAAGGTTTTAGAGTTGCTCGATCATGTAACCCTTCTGAAAGCAACCCACTTTACTCTTTCCACGTCGTCATAATGTCAAAGGATGTCTCTCTTCTTTATTGGGGTCACCGAGGAGCAGTTAAGCTTTATTATGTAGTCAAATCATCTAGCTTTGTCATGTGTTTTATTGCTAATGGTTAACTGCCAATTACTAAGCTATGTGTCAAGCACTGTGCTAGGTGTACTGGCTACATCATGAAACTCTCCCCTGTACTCTATCAAGATAGGTACTGTCTGCAACTTACACCTAAGGACATGAGAGGCTTGCTTCAACAGAAGGAAACTTTGGTTATCCTAAGTCCCCACTCCAGCAGATATCTCTGTGATGGGTGGCTGCATGCATGGGTGGGTAGCGCATGTGTGTGTAGCAGGGAGACAAGCAATCATCCCCTCCTCTTGATGAGGCAACCACATTTATCAACCAAAACCATACCCTACCGAGCCTGAAAAGGGTACTATTAAAAATTATGCCAGGACAAAGGTGCAAAGTGGGCCTCAGTGGATCAGACAGTCTATCTGATCATCCAAGGTCTGGGCTTTATTTCCACCCTAGGGAAGCGTCATCATCATTCTCTAATCCTTTAGAGGAAGAGGGAGGGCAGGGGCTGTGTAAGGAATCCTGCTTTGTGTTCAAGGTGAAAAGTTATTCAATGCAGAATATACCCAGTACTCATCTTTGGACACTCACTCCTTAGGCTCCTGGAAGAGATAAGGAGCCCAACTTAAGTTCTACTCCTAAATGTTCAGGGTTACTTTAAACCTGTGATGGCCTAAGGTAGACCAGGAAACATAAACCATAGCATTAAATTAAAAGACTCAATGTCACCAACAGTGGATTTCCCTCCTCAAGAATTTCCCCTTATGACAATCTAACTTCACAACGATTTTGTTATTGCTTGAATAAACGTATAGAACATGGTCTAGTATAACCAGTTGTTCTAAAGAATAGGACTTACGTCTTAAAATTCTAAAGAAGTTTACAGGCTAGATTTGGTAGGGGCCCTTTCTTTCTTACTGTGCAGTCTGTATATCTGTGGTTTAAATTGGAACACTAAGTTGAAAAAGGACTCTGCTTCCTACCACATCAAATCTGTTACATTTCCTTTGACATTGTTCTCACCCTACAAATCTTCTGGAGACAACTCCTGGCCTCAACCACTGCTGCTCCCCAGCCCACCCCTCTTTCTAACTGTACTCTGAGCCCCTCCAACTCTTCCACACTAATTCACTTGGCTCCCTTCTGCTCTCCCTGCAGGAGATGCACAGGTGCCCAAATCCGAGCACGCCCTTCTCTTTAACTCTAAACCTTTCAAAGGCTGGCATGTATTTTAAAAATAAGAGGAAAAAAAAAGCACTAACACTGGAATACTTTCTGTGTCAGACACTACAAAAAGTAATTTACAGTCTAATCCTACAACAACATGTATCATCTCCATTTTGCAGACAAGAAACCAAGCTTAAAAGGTTTTGGAATCTGCCAAGGTCACACAGCTAGTAAGCAAGAGTTGGGACCCAAACTTACATACTATCTAGATTCCTACTCTCTCTATTATGCTGCCCCCTCTTACCGTCCAAATTACTTATGCAAGGACGTGGCCTCAGGGTCTAGGGTCCCATCTCCTTTAACGGTTACCTTGATTTTCTTCCTGCTTCTTCACCCCCACCACTTTACATACTACTAACATCAAATGATTTCTGTTGCCTTCAAGTGGTCAGGTCTGGCTGCACCTCCTGCATTTGGTCCTGGCCCCCAAGTTGCCCTAGCTCCTCCACACAGCCCACCAAGCTTCTTGACTGGTTCTCCTACCTCTCCTGTCTCTTGCTGGCTCCTCTTCCCTCCTGCTTCAAACTCTCCGCTCCTTCCTGCTTCTCCAGCCCGCCAGCTTCTTCCTCAGTCGCCTTGGTGGGCTTTTCTTCTGCCCAAAAGGCTGGTGTCACCCAAGGTGATATCCTCGACCCCTTATCTTATCCTCGCATCAGCGTTTTCCAAACCTGTACCACAGGGGCAGATATTTCTCCTGCGCTTAGTGAGAACCCATCCTTATTCCTAGCTGCCTAGCAGAGAGATCTCAAACTTAAAATCTTCAGTAAGGAACCTGGCATCCTCTTCCCCAGCCCACAAAGGTTGGGAGAAAAATTTTTTAAACTAGCACATTCAATTGCCTGTCTCTCCCTAAAGACAATGGCTTTTCATCTCTATCTAATAAACTTAGCACAGTGCCTGACACATAACATTCACTGATTTCTGAAGAAAAATGCCTCCAGTTGTTTTGCCCAGCTGTTGTTTTTTTTTTTTAAAGTCCTCCACCAAGACTGTAAACTTGAGGCAAGAGCTTTACCTTTTCTCCCCCTCCCCTCATCTCGCAGCCCATAACATACTACATAAAGGTGTCCACATCCTTCCAACCACAAACTTTTTGCACTTGTTTCTCAATGCAAGAGGCTCTAAGGTAATTATACTGAAACACTGGCATTCAGCAATAAACTGGGCTACTTCAGTAATTAATTCAGGATCCCCTTTACCATTTGACGTCACAAAACAAATTCGACGAACCCCATCCTAATGTCCTCATTGTTAATGTTGGAGTCTGGTGGCAGTATGTTTAATACCTATGACAAATATAGCCATGGCTCATAAAAACATTCCATCAGAAGTGAACCAGGCACTTAAAGTCAATGTTTCTCATTGTTTCCTTTGCTATTCTCCATGAAAGAGAGACGTTAAACATCAATTTGGTCAATCTGAATATTTAAGAGTAACTTCCAGAAAATCATCATCTTCTTCTGTTGGGTGTACAATACAGGGTTTAACAGCTAAAGTAAAATCACAATGTACCATACCTATTTATTATCTACTCTCCTAGCAGTGAAAATTCTATGTATGCCTATCTAATCTCCCCCAAAACAGACTGTTCACAAGTATCAAAAAAATTAAGATTAACAACCAAAAAATATATATATTTTAAACAGCCCAAATTTTATTTTATATACCAATGACAGCTACTAAAAGATGCTTTAGGAAACCTTAGCTGAGCCACATGAACAATCAGGCCTATACAAGTACAGAAGATTCAAACATGCTTGAGAATGAAAAACTAAGTTGTATGTCCTAAAGGCATACAACTTAATTTCTACCAAAAACACACTTTTTTAAAAGGCTATGGGAATCAATTGACAAAAGCAGAACAAGTGGTTATGATTAGACAGAAAAGTCTGAATTGCTTAATACAAGGTAAACTTATCAGTTTCTGCATCCAATTTTAATGATTAATGAAGGGGCAGGAAAGAGGTTAGGATGATTTACTCAAACTCTGAAAACTCCCACCAGAGCTAAAACAAATTTACAGCCCAAGTTATAGGAATCCAAGTTACATGGCAATTAAATATAATAGTGGCACATAGCTATTATTTTCATACCAAGTTCATGCTCAGAGTGATAAGAAAATCCTGTTTTCAAAGTTACATGTAATCTCAGTTTATCAACAGTCAGGTCACAAATGGGCACGGAAAGAGCAAATACAGAACCAGGCCTTCTCAATCCCTCAGTCCAGAGGCCGACTGCTCTGAGGCTGCACCTAAGCTCTCTATGCAGTGGCCACCCCTAAGCACCTGGGAGAGAGGGCCAGCAGTGGAGAGGGGAGGCAGGCGGTTTCCATCCACGCAGCACAAGCTCAGGGCCCTCTGCAGATCTGCTGCACCAGTTTTCCTCGTCCCCCGTAGAAGAAAGGGGGGATTTTAAATCCCCCCAACTTGAATGAAGTGATTAACACCTGACAGGGGAACCTAAGAAACTAGCATTCTTGCATTTGCAATGACTCGCACTATACAGTTGTATATTGCTTTCTTTGCACAAGTTCTGTTCAGTGTGCTCAGCCAAGCACTCATGTAAATGTAGTGTTTTAAACAAAGGGGAGGGGGGCAGTTCAAGCTGTTAAAGGAACTGTACTGACTTTGGCAATTTGAAGTAGATAGCACTCCCCACCCCAACCTGTAAATTATAATACTGAATTTTTATTGAAGTAAAGCACACTAAATCAAACCAATTACAAAGATACATGTATCACACCAAGAAAACATTTCCAGTTATGCTGACAGCCCAAAATGCTTTCAATTTTTCAAAGACAGTTTTTAATGCCATGGGAAAAATGCTCACGACGTTCAAGTTAAAATGAAAAAAGCAAGATACAGTACCATATAAGCAGTATGATCTCAACTATGAAATAATTTTATATTTATACATTGAAAGAAAAAGACTAGATGAAAACGCACCATTTAAAACTGCAGTTATCTCTGTATAGTGGGATAACATGATACTGATTTTGCTACTTTTCTGAAATTTTCAAATTTTCCAGGAAATTAGTATTTAATCAATCAGGAAACTAATGGAAAAAATTGAACAGATATGAAAGTGCTTCTAACTGTCATACTTTGAAATAATCTATTTCAAAAGCAATTAAGAAATTGCTTTGGTGTATTAATCTCTTACATCCTAATTTCCAAATAATTTCGTAAAACACATTTTCTTGTTAAATAGCTACCATCAGTTCTGTTACTTCAGAAAGATGCAGACTGCAACACTCAACAAGCATTTACTGAGAATCTACTATATTGTGGCCAGAGTAGAGTCTGTCCTGGGTTTTCAAATACATGCACAATGTGACACTCCTCTTCAAAAGGAGTCTAACTCTCCCAGACGGAACTTCTAACAGGACGGCAGGAAAGGCACTGGGCTTTCTCGCAGCTTTCTCTCCAGAATCACTAGCTCTGGGAGGACACTCAAGAGCCCTGTGGAGAGCTCTGCATGGAGAGGAAATGAGGCCTTCTGCCCACAGCCATGTGAGTGAGGCAGAGTGGAAATGGGTTCTTCGGTCCTAGTCAAGCCTTTAGGTGACTGGAGGCCCAGTTAGTATCTCGAGATACCTCAACCTCATAGGAAACCCTGAGCCACCCAGCTAAACTGCTCCACAATTCCTGACCCACAGAAACTGTGAAATAAATGTTTACTGTTTAAGCCGCTTTAAAAACAAAAAAAAGACTCCACTATATTCCACACACTGTGCTAGATGGGTTTCCTCAAGAGGAGAAAAGGAGTTTTGAAAGGTGAGTGGATATAGATTACCCACAGGTCAGTACTAGTTAGTCCTCAGCAAGAGAAAACTAAGGAGTTCCTTTTATGCCAGTACTGTCAGTTTACAATACTTACGAACCTAAACATCTGGGTTAGCTTTCAAGATATGTTTCTCAATACTTGTTTATATCGGTGGAAAAGATGGCTGTGACAGGAAAGGGGGAAAGAGAAAATCAAACACAAATACTTGATTTTCTTCTTAAAACCAATAATCTCAATTTGTCTAGGGTCACAACTCATAGGGACAGGTTCATTCTCCTCAAAGTTTGGTACTTCCCTTCTCTATCCCTCTGACTCACATAGGCAACCAAATGTGTGAACCAAAAAACAAAAACAAAAAAAACAATAACCTGTGCTCAGAGAAGAATTCCAGCTTTCCCATAAACTCTAGGGGAAGAAGGTATTAGTTTTTACTTTGGGTGTGACAAACTAGGACTTTTCCTTTCAACTTTTCTAGGTAAAAATTCCTATTTGATTCTACGCCCCTGAATCTAATTTCAAATTACACTTTCATTATAAGGCCACTACACCCAATTTCTCCAGATCCAAGAACCTATCAGGCAATGCAATGATTATTTAAGAAAATAAGAATCCCCATCTAGCCCTTTAGCCCAGAAAAACGAGTATCTGAGGCACAAAAAAAAAAGCCAGGACTGGAGCCTTGTAACACTCAAGGTAATGGGACTGCACCCCAGCCTCACTGCCAGTCCCTCCTGCAGGAGACATCTGATTCATCCATGTCACCTACCAGCCTCTAATGGAGCTACCGTGGGATTATTCACTGTGGTAAAAGGCGGAAGATAGGAAGGGCTGCAGAATAAAAACAGTTGGTTTATTTTTAAATGACCACACCTTCTGATTTTAATTGCACAAATCAGAACTCGTAATACCACATCCACACACAAAACTGGGTTTTCAAACCAAAAAGTCTTCAAAGAGCCACTGTTTGTTTTTTACTCACCTAAGCACTTCCTTTGTAAAAAAAATCTTCCGTTTGTTTCTTTCCCTAAAAAAATACTCTCCAGTGTCATATTAAAGGCTACACTGCCTGAATTTGCTTAAATCCCTTTCAAATTTATGATGCTCGTAAACGCAGGAGTCCAATTCCTATCTCAGCCTTGTTTTAAACATCAGAGCAACTTAAAACTGCGGAAGGTCCGACCTTAAATCCAAAAGCTGATGACAGCAATGGTTCCCCACCAGTATCTACTGTAACAGACACCAGACTGTCTCTGCTAGGGACCTTGGAGTTTGAACTGATGTATAATTGTAGAGCGACAACCCAGGCAGACCCACTGAGGTTAATATTCCAAGTACTGTAGTCAAGAATGTCATCAAAATCACTTTTGGAACCTAAACCAAGTCCCTGATATTTATGGACAGTCTGAACCAGGACCAGCAATCTATAAGGACCATGTATGAGATGATTTGAATGAAAGAGCTAGACTGTGGGTAATTTTATCCGATGGGTGACTGATGTGGCACCCTCCCCAATCCCCAAAAGCATGTCTTCTTACTCTGGACCCTTTTCCACCTAATCCCCACGATGATAGAAACAATTCAGAGTAAGGAGACCAGACTTCAATCAGGGCATTCCAACACAGCACTGGTTTGGGCAAGTGAACCTCCTGGAATCTGTCTATCCAGTAGAAAGAGAATGTAACCAACTTCACTGGCCTGTCAACATGAAACAAGTTCAAGATCTCAGTAAGTAATATAAGCAATTAATAATTAAAGTTTAACATATCTTTCCTCCAGACTCTTGGAGGTCCTAGAAACTAACCAGAATTCTTCCTTCTCTAAAGACAAAGCATACATACACAGTGCTGTGGCAGGGTAGATAATTTGTTAGGTTCTTATATAATTTACATCACCTTATAAACAAAGTATATCACTTTTCACAAACGAGACTGGCTTAGAGAGGCTGAGCATCTTGCCCAAGATTATACAGTGAATGGCAAAGTTTGGATCAGAACCAAGGCCTCAAATTCCAAAGCCTATCTATGTTCTTTCTACTACAGGAATGAGAAACTCAGCAGAACATAAACCATTCATCTTCAAACCTACTTATCCAGATTCACTTATAGGGAAAAGTCCCAAGAAAAAATATGAAATTCATTTATTTCCAGATGCCCTTAGATAAGAAAAATAAGCTTAGACACATTTCCTAGGCTTCCATTCCCACCCAACCAAAGGGGGGGGGGGGTGGAGAGGTATAGCACAATGGTTAAGAGTATGCATTCTAGAACCAGACAGAGCTGGAATTACCTATTCTACCACTTACTAACCTGTTTGATCTTGGGCCAAATAAATCTTTCTTCATCAATAAAATGGCAATAACCCAAGGAAGGCGAGGACTAAACAAGAGTCTCCTTAGCAAGGTGCTCATCAAGTAAGCACCAGAAGAGCAGCTCTATCAGCGGATCACCCTCAGGCCCCACTACAAGCCACATTCATTCTAACTTGAGAAGCTGCAAAGCACAGAAGTTTGAGTCTACCCTTACTGCAGTCACCAGGGGGCTATTTTATTAATTAAACCTCAGCTCTTTCTGGAAGTCCTCTGGCCCCACTACCTTGTACTCGTTCACTCAACAGACCTCTGAGGAACTGTGTTAAGTTCAGCACACACCTACACCAGGTTCCTTGCTAAATTCTGGAAAAGCCAGAAGGAATAAGACGTAGCCAGTCCATTGGAAGAAAGAGCCAAGGAAACACAAAGCGGGAGGGCAGACACAGAGTTGAAGGAATGTTCTAGAGAATGAAAAGAACTGAAGGAAAGCTTCATCACAGAATCTTAAAAAGGATGAAAAGGCAGAAGAAAAAGCATGTAAAAGAGCATGGAGATATTCAATAGACTAAATGGCAGGGCTTGGACAAGTGACCCAAGGTTGAGACCAGATCATAGGGTACCGCAACGTCATGCTGATTCCTGGCTTGACCCTGTAGGCCACAGGGAAACAAATTATTATTTTCAAGCAGTAGAGTGACAAGATCAAAGATCACTCCAGTGGTCCCATAGAAGATGGACTGGAGCTTGGATCAGCTCCGGAGTGGGAAGCAACAAGAGCAGCAGATTACACCAATAGCCCAGCCTCACCCTCCTCCATCGAGCCTTCTCTGGACTCATGGCCAGGCTGCATTATGAAATGCCCCTTCCTTGCCCCAGAATATGCTACACATATCATGTTTATTACATTAGAATAAATTATCCATGTGTGTTCGCCTCAACAGAAAAAGGAAGCACTCGATTCATCTATGTATTCCCAGAGACTGCCCAGGATCTGCCACATACATGTCTGCTGAATAGCTGTATGAGGAAAAGAAATCTATTGTCAGGGAAGAAAGGTTGAGTCCAGCCTGGAACCCTGTCTTTGAGATAAATGCCTAGGTACTGGAGCTGTCTGCCAGAAGACAACAGGACATACACATTTCCGGCAGTCAGGAGAAAGGGTCTAAACCAGAGGTACAGATCTGGAAGTCATCAGCTGTCAGGAGAGAATCTGCTTAGAGTGAGACGGCCATTGAAGGGCAACTGCAGGAGCCAGGTGAGGCCAGAATCCTAGGCAATGTAATTTATGTCAGTAAAAGAACCTAAGGAAAGACCACGAGGCTGAAACAGCACAAAAAGAGAAGCAAGAAAAGGAGAAGTTCTAGGAGAGAAAAAATGGCCAGAAGAAAAATAATAAAATGTAGGCAGAGAACCACAAAATTATTCAATGATTTTTGGTCTCTCTGAAACTTTGTTTACATAAAAACAAGGTGCCTGTTATTAATTCAGCTCTCAATGAATGACAAGGTGTCAAGATAAGGCACCAGAATATCTTCTTTAAGCCCCAAATAACCATTAGTTGATGTGGCTTTGATTCAAACTGTTCACTTAAATCAGTCTCTCTATAATGGGCTCCAAGGCCAATCAGGGTATTTAACTCGTCACATTCTCACAGTCTACATGGTATTTTTAGGCAAGTATGGGGTACATTTGGTAGAGGTAATGACAGGGGTGATATCTAGTAGGGTTCTTCAGTAATAAAGACAAAGAAAAATCTATTGGGAGGAATTGTTCTCTCTTACAAAGGAGTAAGATATGAGTGACCCCGTACACTCATTTTTACTTTGGTTACAAACTTAAGATGTCTGCTTCAATACACCGATCCTTTTCCCATGTCCCCTCACACTCCAAAAACTTTAGACTCTCCCCTCCAATGAAGAACTCCAAAAAGTTCAACTTGATCTCACTTACACATCATAGATTTGTCTAAGCAAATTATATGCAAAACTGAATGCTGACATATTATTCTAATTAAGATGTTTTCAAATACTTTTAAAAATCATTTTGATGGTTTTAACTCCAATATACAGACTATTCAACAAAACAGATCATGAAGATAACTCGTTATACTAATTTGCATTACTACTTAGTTAACATGGCACTATTACTAGAAATCATGAAAATTACTTTCTTCAAATACTCCAATCAGAGCAGCACTCTCTCAAATACACCGATGTTCTCCTCCAACACTAGAGAACAAAACTTAGTATAATTTTTTTCTGTAGGCTCTTTCAAAGGACCCTATTACTTCACAACACTGTTCTAACTACATCAAATCGGTGTATAAAGCCTAAAAATAAAAGGACATCAAGTCACCAATATATTCTGAATCAACACTACTTTAAAAAAGTTTATTGAAAATTCTTTTTCTACACAAAGCTTTGTATATAACTTTTAAAACCCTCACAACTTAAAACATAAGTCAAAATTATGTAGTCCCTTCCCTAAAACTGAGTCATTAAAACTCTGATAAAAGTTTAGGAAAATAATAAATCACAAGTTGAACACATTCAATTTAAGAAAAATGAGATGGGGGTTGAGGGACAGGGTAAAGGTTTGGGGCAGGTGGCTTGCCCTTTTTACTATGTATACTACCGCAATAAAATTTATAACATGCTGGACTTTTTTATTTCTTGAAACTACCTTCTAAAGTATAATAATATAATACAGAAAATGCTACTTTAAATATGGAATGAATCAAAATCCACTTGATGATAAAGAAATTCAGGATGCATAAGGAGAGAGAACTACATCAAATTCTGCCATGCACTAAAATTAATCTACAACTATATACACTTCCAATAAAGGTTTTTCCAAGCTTATGTTAGATATCAATGAAACTGTAATCCAATAGGAACAGGTTAACCTCTTTTTGGCAGGAGTTTCAAAAGTTGTGATGGCATAATTGTTCCACTCTATAAACAGTGTTCAGTCTTGAATACAATATCCATATATTGTGGACTTTCTTGCAATAAAAGGTTTTTGTTTGTTTCAATTTGCCACAAGTCAGGAAAAAAAAATCACTTTTTCTAACCCCATATTCTGATTGGGGTTTTAGGAATCAAGGTTTGCCAAAGAGAATAAGAACCTTTGTAAGGGGTAAAGCTTCAATGATCTAGAAGCCATTTGTATATATACACCCCACTGCTTTGATAACCAAGTTATTTTGTTTTAGACCTACAGACTATGCCCCACAAATGTCAACCTTTAACAGGGCTCAGGCCTAACACACTGATTGTTTCTATCTGGGTGGTCACTTGCAATCCATGTTTTCTTCTTGGTTTCAACCAAGTCTTATTTCACCGTTGTTTATTATGCTTCCCTCAGTTTGCAAGTTGTCATACAGAAGGTAATGTTCCCAGTCCTCTTTGGAAGTCTACATTAAAGAGCAACAAGCGATAAGAGACTTATCACTGACTCCATTCCCCAGGCTTCTCCAGTTTATACTCAAATCTCTAAGATCTAAGGGACAATAGGCATAAAGCAATAGGCATAAAGATTCTTCTTACCTCTATGCACACCTACTAAGGTCATCAACGCTCACCCTCGAAAGGCACATTTATCACTAAGGGCCTCAAGGGAGTTCCCATGAGAACGAACCCAATTCGTACCTGCCTGGTCACCGGCCAGGCTCCCAACAATTATAAATGTAACAGAATTCTTAAGACACAAGAGCATCCTCTTTAACTCAGAAATGAGTAAGAAAACATGTACAATATATAAATGCAAAGCAATAAATTCTAATCAATGTTGCAGAAGGATTCTGTTAAGTGTAACACCAATAACCTCTAACTTTCTTAAAAACATAATATTTAGGATGGGCTAGCCGACAGTCCAAAAATTGTCCATTTAAGTGCTCACTTACATTCTATTTAAACATTTCTGGAGCAAGTGTGTTCACTATAATGGACAAAAAACAGACAGTATTATCTGGATCTAACTCTAAATGTGAAAATGGGTCCACAGGCACACTCTTAACCCTTTTTCCAAAGAAATATGTTTAAACGGCTTTACCATGCAGAGCTATGGCTTCCCGGAAGGGTTGCAAATCAGTCTCTACAGATGAGCTAGTTTCCGTTGAAGTAGCTCGGTTAGGGGACACTACAGTCAGTCTTGGGGGAGCTCTAGAGTTTCGAGGCGGAGGAACTTTTCCACACAGGAAGCTGATCAAATCCTCTCTACGTATAGTTCTTCTACGCTTTTTAACCCAAGCCAATACATCCTTATTGCGTCGCTGATAACCAATCTGAATTCCAATATCAAAACTTCGCTGATGAGTATCCACGCTTTCTGTTAAAAAAAAAAAAAAGATACAAGATCAGTAGACAGCCATACTATAATCTCTTCTAAAGAAAATCATCTTACAAGTTAATCAAAACAATCATTTAACAAGATAAAGTAGCATGTTAAGTTTATCAGTAACCTATTAAACTGTATTTCACAGTCATGCTGGAAATGGTAAACATCTCATTGAATCTGTATCTGAACTCAGAGTTGTACACATCAAAGCTCGAGAGCTTCTACCCTAGTCTTTCAAAAGTAATCTCTTTGAAACAAAAATAGACGACCACCACTTACCTTTGACCAAACTACCATTGTTAAAATGCTGTTCGCTAAAATAACTTGCAAGAGCAGAAATAAAAAGTAAAAAATTCCTAAATGATTCAAAATTTCAAGATGTTTTGCTTAAAAGAAAATCTTTGTTTACTTAACAGTATAACAATGCCAAAATTATTACGTGTTTACTGGTACTAAGCATCATATAAGACTGAAGAGGTTATATGACTACCTTGAGATACTGTTGTCAAGAGGAATCTGAAGTATTGCGAAGTAACTCGGCCCCGTGGAACATGAGAGATGGCTCTTACGCAGTAAGCGACAATGCTCCCCTTCAGCGAAGCATGACAAAGGCTAAGCAGAACCATCGCATCACTCAACAGACAAACAGCTGCATCTCCCTCAGACCACGCCCACCTGCATTTACATCATTTCAGAGATACACTCCTGCTGACAGAATCAGCACCAAGAATTGGGAACACACTTAAGGCAGCAACAAACATTTTTTTAAAAATAAAGGGAAATTAACTCTTACTGACCACTAAACCCCAACACCAAACAGCAGAGTGAACACAGAGAAAGTGTCGCTCATCCCCCTAGGTATTTTTTTCATTTCCCTTCATTCCCAATAGCCTCCAGTAACTTACCACCATCCCCAAAAGACACTGCTTTAAAATCTTCCAGAATGGTTTCCCACTCTTCACAACTGCCCTCTGTATGTGCTAAATCTGAGTTCAGTAAAGTGATCCCTGCCTCTTTGGTTTTATCTCACTGAAAAATCACTTGAAAATGTAAGTCACTGCAATTTATTTTTAATTGAGTTGCTATGCTAGCAGCCAATCACCAGTGTATTAAAGAAAGGATGGAGTTCCTTTATTCCTGGATCCTTGTACAAAAACAACCATCCTTGTCTAACAAAAGGAATCATTCCTCTAATACTTTTCCTGGCTTCAATTCGTTTTTTGTTAATTCCTTGTCTGCTACATCTATAGTAGACTTGGAAAAGAAGAGCAATATCAGACAATGAAGAGATTGGACTCAGAAAAAAAAAGAAAACGACAATAAAATCCAGACACCAAAGGATCCTAAGCTGAACAAATTTGCAGATTAAAAAAAGGAAGGAACATGTTTAAAGTGATGTAGTTATTTTAGATTATTTTTCTCATTCCTTTGCTTGGTTATGGTTTGTTAATTTTCTTGGGGTATGGTAGGAATATGTTGGAAGCAAAGTAGTTATTTTAGGTTATTTGTTTTTCTTAATCCTTTGCTTTGTTTCGTTTGAAATGCTGTGGTATGTTTTTGTTGTTTGTTTTTTAATTTTTCGATAAATTTAAGGGAAAAAAAAGGAGGCAAAAGGGCAGAACAAGTAGAGCTTTATAATGCCTATTCCTTAGGTGATGATTAGTCTGTAATCTCCAAAAATTAACAAGAAAAATTGGAAGAAGTTATCCATGGGAGGTCTCTTCTCTTAAATAGACTTAAAAATACAAGTCAGGACTTGACTTTAACATAATTTCAGAACCTGTGATATGACGTGCACTGAGTGCATTCATATCTTCTCCTTTAAACCCCATCACAACTTTGAAACAGTAGATTATTCTAATTTTACAGATATAAAAAACAGCTCAGGAGTGAAGTAATTTCTCCCATGTCTCACTACAAGAATAATGGCCAGATCACAATGTGAATCAACCTCTTCAGATTTCTTATTTAATCATAAGCAAAACAAGGGTCATGAACTCCATTTTAAAGGTAAGTAAGCATTTAAGAGGACTGTATGAGCACTTTCCCATGGCTCAGTAAAAAACAGATGGAAGTAGTGGGGTGGACAGCTGGAAGGTGACATTGTAAAGCAAGATTCTGAAAGAGCTGGAGACATTTTAAGGGAAATCATGACGTCAAGCCACTAAGCCTATCCCATTATAAGTGAGAAGAAACCTAAAACCTGGAAGCAACTAGCTTTTTACAAACCCGCCCTGCCCAAAATAATTATTCTAGTCTACATCTTAACTGGAGAAGTTTCTTTCTTCAAAACAGATGATGGAGGAAATGTTATTTTTCAAGAACTACATGGAAATGAAGTACATAGGGGAAAAGTTGGAAGTATGAAAGGGATACAAAAAATAAGTCTGCAGCAAATTTGGAGAGTACAAAGATGAAGCACACATATAAATGTACACCCAGCAAACAACAGACAACAAAAAGTAAGATGCTAAATTTGATACAAAACTCAAGAGCCAGAGGGAAAGAGCCACATGAGGTAGTCAAAAAAAAATATACTGACAATCCTGGGAAGAGCTTAGCAACATTTTATTTTATTCTGATTGAGAAAACAAGGCAGTCCAGTACCAACAGCCAAATCTGCAAAGGCTGACCATGCTTTTGATCACAAAACTGGAACAACACACACTGGCCTGGTTTAGATGGAAGACAGTGAACCTCTTTTAAAAAAATATGCCACTGGACACTCATTCCACCTCAAAAATTCTAAGCATTCTCAACAGCAGAACCAACTAAGAGCACATTCAACATCAGGCATTTTATTAACACTAAATTTTACAGACTGGAAGGTACAGGAGAAGAAAAGCAAATACAACATTTACGGCCTTCAGCTACATGCTTTCACTCTGCCTGGACTTAACTTGGCTTGGTATCATTAACGGCATATTCTGAAAGTTCAATTACTTTACCACCCAAGTTAATCCAACCTCCATTATTCCCTTAAACAGAAAGACTTATGTTCACACTAAAGAATTTTAAATACATAACTTATGTTAGGACTTCAGTTACTTGGTTGAAAATAAAATCCTCCTATCATCCCTTTAGTTACGTAGAAGAGGCCTGCACTTACTGGAGAACCTTAGGCACTAGACTACATTTTAATGTAATTCCAGGATAATTTAGTGTCCAGCAGAATTATCCCCAAAAGGGATGGCCTCGTGAAGACTCTCAGCCAAAGACTGCTTTGAACACATCTGGACCCTGACAAAGTAGGCACCCAAATTCTAGAAGTATGAGCTTCAGGCCCATGGCCCAGAAAACCAGATCCCAGAAGCTGTGGGAGTCTTGTGTCCAGTACTATTTTACTGAAGTAAAGGCCATTTGGAAAAAGCCCATAACTTGAAGGTTAGGCAAACCCCAAGGGCAGCAAAATGTCAATCTAACCTCTTTAATCACAAGCACATTCATTTCCTTATTCAAAAAACAAACTGATTCACAGAACAGTCACAGCAGACAGCTCATGCTTCACATTTTTTTTTAAACGTTTTTATAAAGCAGCTGAAATTGAATTCAAGAAATTTTCAAAATCTAAATATTCACCACAAAAGCACTGTGGAGACTCCTCCCACCACCAGGGGGAATCATCCTGATTTCTGGACAGAAGAACAAACGAGGAACTTTCTTACATGACACACAAAATCAATCACATTTCACAATTTTTTTGATACAAATCTTATTAGTTACCCAGAGCAAGACACCCCTATTTCATAAGGAACTTAGGCTCAAGGTGACTTGCCTAACAGTTGGGTCCATGGCAGAGTTCCTTCCACAAGATCTTTCTTCCTGGACATCAGAGAAGCCGTCTCCCATTCTCCGAAGAAGATACACAAATCCCTAAGAGCAGACTGCTACATCAAATCAACTCTTCTCTCAGGAGTATTTTAACTTAAGACTTAAATTTGCACTAATCAGTCTGCCACAGGGAAAAAAATATTACATACAATTCTTAAGAAACAAAGATCTGAGTCAAGGCCAAATAAAACTATTTCCCAATTGTTCTGAGAAAATAACTCTTGTGTATTCCCCCTAAGGAAGTATATCTAAAATAAGTTAAACTCCTACCCACTTACATACGTACTTAATCGTCATCTAACACACAAAACAAAGGCCAAGAACCAGGGAATAGTAGCCACTCTTTGCTACCTGTGTGACATCTATCCTTGAGTACGTTGATACTCAACGTACTCAAGCTTTTGTTCAGGAAACCAATTATGTGCTCTGGGGAATGCTTTCTCCCTATCTGTTCAAGAGGTGGAATGTTACATGGTTTAGTTCTAAACTAATAGGCATAACCCCATCTCCTGACTAGATACTGGTTCTAGGTAAGCAAATGACCCAACTGTGGCCAAGAAATTGAAGATATTTGCTAGTAGCTCCTGGGAAAGAAGCTTCTGAACTCTTCTAAGCTTCAGCAAGTGACCCTCAAATGTGAGCTTCAAGCCATCCTGCTAAGATGATGAGACTAGCATATACTCACACATTCATATGCATACACATGCAGGCGCACTCATACTGAGCAGAGAACAGCATGGCCAGAGAGCCTGAGCCACTAAATCAAGTCATTCCTGGCCTGCCCTACCAGGAGCCTTTGAGATAGAGACAAGTTAATACTGGTCCCTATCATCAAAGCCAGCCTGACTTACATTTTCTGAATTTGTAATCAAACATCCTTTTACAAAAAGGTTATACATACAAAAATGACTGCCTTCTATAAAAATGTGCATATTGAATCAATAAACTGGGTATTAGGAATAACTGATAACTACTGATCCTTGTAATGTAACATACTGAAGAATTAAAACTTAAGACTTAAAAAGAGTTTCTAACTGTAAACCATACTAAGGTGTTTTGCACAAAAGCTCAAAGCTCAGTAATAGTTTTTATAGCAAGGAGTCAAAAAACAGTAACAAAAAGTCAAATTTTAAGAAGAAAAAACTCTTAACATTCCGTATCTGGTGTCCAGGTAGAATATACTTTCCAAATCAGTCACCAATCACTTGGCCTGAAAATTTTCTGTATGTTTAGTCTACTTTCAGTTAACATAAAATGAGACATTATATAGAGGATTTGGCATCAAGATGTCTCACAAGTAGGGCTTAAAAGACATACTATTTTCTCACCTGTCAACTCTAGTTACATTTGCCCCTTGAGGCAAACAGGATAAGGAAGAAGAAAAGTACACTCCACAGAGCTTATTCCAACACAAGGAAAAAAAAAAAAACTTAAAAAATAAACCACAATTACTTTCCTTCATCTTAAGCTCTATCCATAGCCAGAAACACCTGAATAGAACTTGAACACCAACTCAATCAACACTTGAATACTCACACATGCCAGACACTGAACTTATACTGTGGTTTGGGGTATTATCCATTATAATTTGAGAAAACCAATGAGCTCAATGGTTAAATACCTTGCTCATACTGTACAAGTGACAAAGCCAAGATGTGAACTCAGAGGGATCCTGCAGTAGACTCCATGAAGCTTAACCTGTCACTCCTCTAGCCCTCTGCAAGCACTCGAGTACAGACACCTTAGGGAACCAATCCTGTTCAGAGATAACCAGAAACACCCTCCATATAAATACAAAAAGATTTGGCACAATTCAGTATGTAACTATAGCTACAAACACAGTTTTACAATGTGAAGGCAAATGGAGCTTAACATAAAACAATAATCAAAGAAAAAAAGAAACATAAAAAGCTGAGAAGGAAGAATTAGAGAAGCAATAACAAGAGACTCTATCAAGCATTGGCTCCAGTCCGGGGCTGACCAGGTGGGGCTACTAGGAAAGACTTGCCCTAGAAGGCAACAACCAGTTCTACCTCTCTACTTAGAAAGGAGCCCCAGGCAGTTGGAAGAATTTAGAGTTAGATAAGGAGAATGCTGTCCCAACAGAATTAAGGAGAAGGAGACTGAACCCAGTCACCCAATAAACTGGATTTTGGGGGTAGACTTAAGAAGAAAATACAAATAGGCTTGACCAAGTATTTTCCTGGTAAGCATTAACCCCAACTAGATTTTTAAATCATTAATTTTTCACTCCCTTCTTTAGTTGTGGATACCAAAAATGTCCTAAAAAACCAAAGACCAAACACCACTGCATACTGAACAAACATCATCCTCTTCACAGTTGTCACACGGAGGTGGAAACAAGGATTTTTCTTCTCCTTCCGCAAAAGGATTCCAAAGTCTGACCCTACTATCTGAAGTAGAAGGAACTGCACACCCCATGTTGTTGAATTCTGTCCTCATGGGGGGTGGAGGTAGACTATGTTTTCCAACTCACTCTTCTCCAGATCCTTCCAGTCCCGTTTCAATCAAGCCAACACAAAATCTTCAACCAAAAGACCCACCCCCCCCAGCTTGCAAAATGAGCCATTTTTAACTTGCAAGGTAAGTGATTAATTATACAAGACAAAGGAGTTCTGCCCACTTACAGGATCCCCCAAACAACATTTAAATAAAACTGTGAACAATCTAAATTTACCACTACTTAATGGTGCAAACACCTGTGGTACCACCTTGCTTATTTTACTACCTCTTTCTAAAGTAACCAATTATTCCTACAACTTTATCCTTCTCTCAAGTCCACACCCTAAATAGGAGTTTAAGGACCTACAAAGCATTATCCACACTCTGCTCCAACAGGTAAGAATAAAAGGTTGCTACCCTACTGATTTCCAAAAAACATAATCTACCATTCATGTAGCGTAAAGAGGTATGTGTTTCCTTTTACAGAAATAAAATACAAAGTAAATCTAGTACAGATTAACAATCCAACATTTGAGTAATCTAATAACTACACAACACTTTTAATAAAAGTTTTATGAAGAAAGAATACTAATAAAATAATAAAACTCTTTCAAATGAAGCAATCAAATTAGAGATTATTATTTCGGAGTTTAACTTCTGAGCTCTACTTCTTATATGAAGAGTTACCAGTTGAAGGGATACATTCTACCCGTGCACAACACCACCAGGAAAGGGTGTCTGTTTATTCTATTTTGCAGTTAACAACAAAACAGAAAAGCCAGAAGACCTTCGTATTTGTACAGCAGATCAGTAAATGGTCTCAGCAAAGAGCCTGGGACAAAGGCATTAAAAACATGCAGCCTTCCCTCTTCAAACAAAAATTCCAACAAGTGAATGGACAAACCGCTGCACCTCCATCCAGTGGAACAGCACTCAACAAAAAAGGTCCTTAACTACTAACTCCTACAATGTGAATTCCAACAGTGACTCTCACTCAGCATGCTAAGTGAAAGCAGCCAGACACAAAAGGCTACAAACCATGATTTTACATATATGACGTTACAGAAAAAGGAAAACTATATATAAACAAATCAGATCAGTGTTTGCCAGGGGAAGTCAGGGGAAGAGAATGGCGACAAAGGGGCAGTAGGAGGGACTGGACTGTATTTTTGTAGACTATGTCTGTCTAAATCAAACTCGATGCCTTAAACAAAGGTGATTTTTACTGTATATAAATTATACTTCAGGAAACCTGACTTTAAAAAAAAAATTACTGAATGTCTTGAGTATTACTTCAAAATTCCATTTCTGGACAAAACCAAGAGCAATTCCAAAGAGAATACTAAGGACCTCAAGCAATGCTGGCTGTCAAAGCAATTTATTCAGTGGTCAAGATTTAAGAAATTCAGCCACATAAAATCAAAGCTGACCAACTGAGACACCATTTCGTTGTTTCCCTTTTCTCAGTAAGGCGTGGACTATTAGTTCCTCATTCCCTAAAATCAATATTCGTATTCATCTGTTTCAGTTTACAATTCTCTAATTACTGTCCCAAGAACTGCCATCTTTTCAAGAAATCTCACAATAAGGGACATTTTGCCTACAGAATGCTACCATCATTTGCATTCTTATGCAAAAATAAGAATCTGAGAATCAAGGCGACTCTCCATAACCTGTTTTCAATCTATTTTGATGTCTCTGAAATGCACAAAATTCCAGTGCTATTAGCAGCTTTTAAGAGTTAGAAAGCATTCGACCTAATTACATTTTTACTAAGATTAAGTCAAACTCAAATCCTTTTTCCATGGCAACTTCGCCAAAAACCAAACCCAAACTTCCAAATCTTCAAAACCAGTGAAGCACAAAATCTAAACCCATTGTTACTAAGAGTACAACAGACAAGAATATTTACTTACATATCTTCGTGTTATCAGACGGGGAAAACAAACTCCAAAAAGGGATTTGTGCATAAAAGGCAAGTCTATCAGCTTAAACTCTAATCACAGACTTCCTGCCAGAAATTTAGAATTAAATATAAAGAAAATATTCGATGAAGTTGCTAAACAACAGCATGTTGACATGCCCACGTTACTTCCCAACTAGCCAGTTTCCAAAGCACCTAAATGCTATCAAGCTGTCATATCTAAGCTGCCTAACTCTAGAAACTTTTCCATGAGGTGCTTACAGGAATCCGTGGGTCCACCTCTGCCCACGGCATAAAACCATTAATTGTTCTCTTCTTGGTGCCTTTTTCAATCAGGCGCACAATACCTCGTGGTCTTCCAGGTCAGAGCTGCTCCAGGGCACTACTGACAGTTTGGGGCTGCGTAATTCTTTGTGGCAGGGGGCCGTCTTGTGCACTGCATGATATTTAACAGCATCCTTGGCCTCTGCCCCACTAGAAACCAACAGCAGCCTCCTTCAGTTGTGACATCCAAAAACGTCGGCCGATATTGGCAGATGTCAGAGAAGAGGATCAAATCACCCCCAGCTGAGAAAACCACTGACCCAACTAAAACACCAACACCAGAATTCTCAAATTACCAGGCATTCGGGTGAGTGGGTGCAAATGAAAACATTCCCGCAGCCTGGATCCAGATAAGAGAGACCAATACCCTTGCAACCCAGGAGAGAGAACCCCTGACGCGGGCTGCCCTTCCCTTTAACCGGCAATGCAGCAAGGTTATCTTTACCTTTATAGAGATTGGTGACCGCGGTGGCTGCGTTTTGGAAGGGGACCCAGAGAGAAAGTCCTGGCTGCTGACACACTCGGTCTGAGAAAGAGAAACAAAAAGAAAAGGAAAAAAAAAAAAAAACAGAAAGACAAATGTTATTTGGGCGTCAATCATTCCGAAACGGCCATATTAGGTTTCGCCATTTTGTTCAAGGGTTTCAGGATCCCAGACCGACTGCGGGTCGCGGCCAAGAGAGAGAGGAGCCCGCGGGGCCGGCAGGCGCAGCAGCCCCGGGCCGAGCTGCGACGCGGGGAGGCGCCCCCTCGCCGTCCCCGCCCCGAGGCCGCCTCCGGGGCACAATAGGGCCGGCCCTGCTGTCTCCCTTCGCCATTTTGTGACTGGGGGCTCCTCCCCTCCACGGCCGGGGGGAACCCGGCAGCCGGGCCCCCGCGGCGGGAGGGTCCGCCACCTCGGGACACCTCCCCCCGGGTGGGCCGCCGGCCCCGGGCCGCCCTCCCCCACACCCCGCGCCCCTCCCCGAGGGCCTCCCCGTCTGCGTCGCCATCTTGGGGGCCCGAGGTGTCGGGGCCCGGCTGTCCCGTCCCCCCCACCCCGGGCCGGGGCAACGAGACTGTGGGCCCCGGGGCGGCGGCCGCGGGCGGCAGAGGCGCCAAGATGGCGGCGGCGGCGCTCACCTTTGTAGAGCTGGGCCACGGCGGTGGCCGAGTTCTGGAAAAGGTGCCACAGCTTCTGCTGCTTGTGCTCGGGCTGCGCGGCGGCCGCCGCCTCCTCCTGCAGCTCGGGGGGCAGCTGCTCGTCCTGCTCGGCCTCGGCCAGACACTGCCGCTCCCACTTGGAGAACCAGTGCTCCGGCCCGTGCTCCTGGATCTCGGCCTCGCCCTCCTCCTTCCGCTCCTCCATCCTCCGCGGCCTCCCGCGGCCTCGCCGGCGCCGCCGCCGCGTCCTCCTCAGGCGGGGCCCCCGCGGAAGCGTCGTCGTCGAGCGGCCTGGAGACGGGGCCCAGCGGCCGGCGGCGGCTCCTCGCGGCGACCCCGGCCTCCTGCACCCCGAGGGCCTGCGAGCCCCCTCCCGCGGTCCCGCGCTGCCCGGGACGACCCCCGCCCCGGGCCTCCCCACCCCCGGGCCCCGCCGGCCGGCACCGCGGCCCGGTGACCGCCGCCGCTCGCCTCACCTGCGGGCACCCTCCTACCGCCCCCCCATGGTGCCGCGGCCTCCCTAGAGCCGCCGCTGCTGACTGCCCAGGTCTCCGCGCAGCCCGGCCTGCGCCGCTGAGCCCACCCCGAAGACTGAGGAACGTCGTCGTCCCCGCCGCCGTCGACGCCTCTGCGGCTGCTGGTCCCCGCCCTCCCCCGCCCACATGCTGACTGGTGAAGCACCGCCCCCTCGGGCCGGGCTCCCCTGCCTGGTTGGGGCGCGGCAGTTCCGCGGGCCCCCATTGGTCCGATCCGACTGATTCCGCGTGCCGCACTCTGGACACAAGCGTAGCGATTGGCTCATAGGCTCGTCTGCCTGACGTAACCAATGGGCAGGCGGGAAAGGCGGTGACTGTCAGGAAGGATGAAGAGGGAGGAGGAGAGGGAGGAGCTAACAGTGGTTGCGTCGGAGCAGACCAAGGAAACCAGAGAAAGGGAATGCGCGTGCGCACTTGCGCGCTGCCCCCGCGGCGCGGGGCGCCGGGTGGGAATCACGTGATCTGGCCCGGCACCCGCACCCGGCGAGGGCCCACTTAGCTCTTCGCTGCTGGGGGCGCAAAACGGAGTCCGGCGGCTGCGCTGTGGAGATGCAGGGCCGTGGCGGGCTGCTCCAGCCCATCGGGCTTCCAAAGGGAGGGAGGAAGTGCAGAAAGCAAATAAAGGGCTTCCCCAGAGGTTTATTTCAGTCCCAGTTCCCAGATGAGCACATCGAGGCTCGGGGAGGGCCTGGTGCGCGGGGCCCGCGGCCACGCGGGGAGGTGGGGGGGGGGGGACCCCGGGCTCTCCCTCGCCTTTCTCGGAACCAGACCCCAGCAGCCGTCTCGCGGGTCCGGTAAAGCCGAGCCAAGCATCAACCGCAGCGGGAGGAGGAGGCGCCGGATGCCCGGGCCGCGTTTGTGCCTTCGCGAGTGCGGCGGCCCCCGAACCTGTCCCCAAAGGCACACTCCTGGGCCACGTGCGGCTGCCCGCGTCGCGCGCCGGCCTCTTGTCTCCTCGGGCCGCTCGCGTGGGAGGCCGGGTTGCCACGGGCGACGTCCTGCGCTGGCCTCTCGTTAATCCGCCCCCGCGCAGACGCTGCGCACTCTGGGTTCCGGGCGCGGGGCTGCGCGCCCCGAATCCCTGGGCCCCGGTTTCCCTCCCCGGCTGGGCCTGTGCAGAGGAAGCAGCCACGTCAATGGGCGATGACCGCACAGAGACCACGGCGGCCTTCTGGGCTTAGCCGTGGGGTGCCGGGAGAGTCGGGCCATCAGCCAGCTTGGGGCCTTGGAGAAGGCTGGCCAGGGCACTTCTCCCACCAGCTGCCAGAGTGCGCTTGTACGGAGCGATTGGGCTTTAAAAGCCAAACAGCCTCCCTTCGCCTTTGGAATGAAGTCTGCTCTCTTCAACGTGGCCCACAAGTCACTGCAGAATCTGGCCCGGCAGCCTCTGTTTTCATTTCACGCCACCCTCTGCTTACCGGGCGGGCCGCCCAGCCACACTGGCTTTCCCTCTGTCTGCAGAGCCCCAAGCTCTGGTCTGCCTCAGGGCCTTTGCGCTGGCCGGTCCCTCCTTCTGGACGCTCTTTCTTCTTTTCGTTGCACTCCTTTTGGCGCTCAGAGGCCTTATCAGTAGCACCCTCCACGCTCCCTCTGCTATCACCTTGTTTGTTTTTTTTCATAGCATGTGTCACTACCTAAAATAATGTGCATATTGGCGTGTTGGCTTGTTTATTATGAGTCTCTTCTCAATAAAAAGTAAATTGTAAGAGGGCAGGGATCTTGCCACTCTTGAGCCTGGTTGAATCCTAAAAGATAAGTAGGATTTGGGAAGGAGTTTGGAGGCCAAAAAGAACCTATGAAGCAAAAGGAAATGGGACGGAAACACAAGGAATAGGGGTTATTAGGGGAACCCCAGATTCTTTTGGAGGGGAGCGGCAAACAGACCAATTAGTTTTGGTACAGGTCCTACAAAAACACAATTTACTGATTCTGTAATAAGCAAAAAATGTTTTCTATGACAGTTAAAATAGAAAAAAAAATCTAAAAATCGTCCATTTTTACAGCAAAAATAATATTTCTGTGCACTTTACTGTGTTTTCTGTGACAGGTTGGATTTTTCTGGGGCCTGCCGAGAACTTAAATGAATGTCTCACACACAAGCAGGAGATGACTTTGGAGACCAGGACAGTGGCAGATGGTTTTTTTTAAATCTTAAACCTCACTTAATAAAACCTAAGCAACATTATTATCGCTCATCAGAACTTAGCCTGCAATATCTGTGGAGTGAGGCTCATAAGCTGCCTCTGAAAAGCAGCATGTGTCGGAGGCCATTCAGGCATAAAGTCAGATTTGTGACAGGAATAAAAGGGCAGTTCCCAGGGGTAAGAGTCCAGGAAGACTTCCGGGGGGGGGGGGGTGCATTTAGCTAGGCCATGAAAACGCAGACAAGGTTCTGGGAAGGCACAGGAGTGGGAAAGGTTTAAAGAACCAGGAATGATCTGCTTTGACTTGAAGCACATTTTTCTGTGTTTTTTGTGGTGAGACATCAGTACAGCTTGTAAATAACTGTACAGACACTGACCTTGGGCAACTTACTAGGACTCTCTGAGCCTCATAAATGGAAATGATGACAAAAGCTCACAGGGTGTGCTGTCAGGATTAAATGAGAATAACCATAAAAAGTCTGTGTACCATACCTGGTACACAGAATAACTCAATAAAGATTAGCACTCAAGGACCCCAAAAATGCACTCCTCAGATTAACCTCTAACCATGGAATTGGGAGGCCTGCACAAGCCACAATGAATGGGAGCCCTCTCGCAAACGTCTGCATGCTTCCCATCCATTTAAAGTAACTATAACTTAATGGCTCAAGAAAATGTGCATTCGTGTATTTTTTTTAATATCCTTCCTGACTTTTAAATATGTATATAAACACTTTTTTATGCATTTTTATTGTGAACTTGAACATATATTCATAACAATGATAACTTTCAAAGTGTGGTCTAACAAGTAGTTAGCAAATTTCGAAGAATATTATGGGTTACAGTTCCACAATTTCCATTATTTCCATTATTGTAAAATATGTATATAGAGAGAGGTGTTAACTTTCAAAGTACAGCTCAACAAGCAGTTATATAGAAAAATAGAGGATGCTTCAAGAATTTGCATGTCAAAGGAGAGGCCAGGCCTCCCTATAATTGTGCCTAAGAGCCTCCTCCCGAATGCCTCTTTGTTGCTCAGATGTGGCCCTCTCTCTCTGGCTAAGCCAACTTGAACGGTGAAATCACTGCCCTCCCCCCTATGTGGGATCTGACACCCGGGGGAGTGAATCTCCCTGGCAACGTGGAATATGACTGCCGGGGAGGAATGTAGACCTGGCATCGTGGGATGGAGAACATCTTCTTGACCAAAAGAGGGAAATGAAAGGAAATGAAATAAGCTTCAGTGGTAGAGAGATTCCAAAAGGAGCCGAGAGGTCACTCTGGTGGGCACTCTTACGCACAGTATAGACAACCCTTTTTAGGTTCTAATGAATTGGGGTAGCTGGTGGTGGATACCTGAAACTATCAAACTACAACCCAGAACCCATGAATCTCAAAGACAATTGTATAAAAATGTAGCTTATGAGGGGTGACGGTGGGATTGGGAAAGCCATAAGGGCCACACTCCCTTTTGTCTAGTTTATGGATGGATGAGTAGAAAAATGGGGGAAGGAAAAAAACAAACAAACAAACAAAAGCACCCAGGGTTCTTTTTTACTTTAATTGCTCTTTTTCACTTTAATTATTATTCTTGTTATTTTTGTGTGTGTGGTAATGAAGGTGTCAGGGATTGATTTTGGTGATGAATGTACAACTATGCAATGGTACTGTGAACAACTGAATGTACGATTTGTTTTGTATGACTGCGTGGTACGTGACTGTATCTCAATAAAATGAATATTAAAAAAAAAGAATTTGCATGTGATCCTTGCACAGGGGCCATGCTAATCTTCTCTGTATGATTCCAATTGTAGTATATGCACTGGCAAAGTGAGCACCATAAACAGTTTTTTAACATAGAAGATGACATATTCATTGATTGTATACTTCAGGTGGTTTGTATGGTGTGTGACTATATCTCAATAAAATTGTATTAAAAAAAGATAACATATTACGCAGCTTGTGTGAAATCTACCTTTTATTTTCCATTTTATAATATATCTTGGACATCTTTCCATGTCAACAATATAGCTACTTCATTCCTTCTTATAAACAGCCACACGATGGACATTCCGATTATTTTTTAACATACAAACAACATGTCCTTTCATCTTTGCACGCTTGTACAATTACTTCCTTTTGATAAGTTCCCATAAAGTGGAATCACTTGGTGAAAACACATTTATTTTTCCGTATTCACTGGTTCCACTGTTGGAATTACTACAAAATACTGAGTATTTCATTTTTTAAAAAAAGTAAAATGAAGAACACCTAGGAAAACAGTATTGAAATCTAGCATGGTTGCAATCTGGAGAGAAAAATGATCTTTTATTTAATACACCTGAGCACCATGCACAGAGCTAAGTGCTCTAGACCCAGTGGTTCCCAAAAGGGGGAGATTTTGTCCCCAGGGGACATTTGGGAATGTCTGAAGACATTTTTAGTTGGGGAGAGGGTGCTCCTGGCCCCTAGTGGGTAAAATCCAGGGATGCTGCGAAACATGGTACAAGGCACAGGATGTCCCCCCTACAACAAAGTATCATCCAGCCGGAAATGTCAACAGTGCCAAGGTTGAGACCCCATTATCCCATTACCCCACTTCTTCTTCACAGCCAACCCCATGACACAGTTACCCTAACTGTCCCCTTTTACAGGTGAGGAGATGGTAGCCTAAGAGCTGTTAAGTAATCCAAGTAAATCCATAGCTTGTAAGCAGGAGAACCAGGATTGAAACTCAGGCACCTTGTCTCCAGAATCCCCAACCCTTGCTGAGTCAGGCCAGCAGGGAAAGGATGACTTTGTGAAAGGGTCTCTTGGAGAGGAACAAATCCAATCATTATCACTGAGAAGTCTCATATTCCTAGTTGACAGTGATTTTTCAGCGAGTCAGAAGAGGCCTAGCTAGTCTGAAGCTGAGTGGATGCTTTTGCTCCCAAAGGCAGGGCATGGGCTCCATAACCCCAGAAGTGGTTCCCAAATATGAGAAGTGCTGCTCCTCCGGGTTACATGGCGCTTTTTAGAAATACAGGTTCCTGGGCCCCAATCCAAACTGTGGGGTATAATCTCCAGGAGTGGGGAACTGTGCTATGAATTTTTAAAAGACTCAGGTTTGTTAAGTGCAATACTTGACAATCACATTATGGGCTTACTAAGACTTATTTCCATATCTGCTGGAATCAAGTGTGAATTTTCTTTCTAGCCTGGACTATCCTCTTGATTATTTTAATCACAATGAGGAGCTTTGGGAAACCCAGAAGCAGAAACCAGACAAGGAATAGCTCTCTCAATGTATCTCCTTTCAGATAATACTTAGCAATATCCAGTGTATTTGTCATGCACTGCTGTGTAACAAATAACCCAAAATGTAGCAATCTAAAACTACAATAGGCCACAAGAATTCAGGAGCAGCAGACCTGGGTGGTTCTGGCTCGGAGCCTCTGATGAAGTTGCAGTCGAGATACTGGCCACGAGTGCAGTCATCTGGAGGCTTGCCTGGGGTAGAGGACGCGGTTCCAAGATGGCATCCTCACAAGGCCGGCGCGTGGCTGCTGGCTGGTGGTGAGAGGCCTCAGCCCCTCCCCACATGAGTGTCTCCTCAAGCTGCTTGAGCATCCTCATGACATGGCACCTGGATTCCCCCCGAGTGATCGGGCTAAGAGAGAGCACCAGGCAAAAGCTATGCTTTTTATGACCTAGACTCAGAGGTCCTACAGCATCACTTCTGCCATATCTTACTTCTTAGCAGCGAATCACTAATCCCACCACATGCAAGGGGAGGGCCACAAGGCTCCCTCTTTTGAAGCGAGGAGCATCGAAGAATTGGGGATGTATTCTAAGACCAGCACATCTGGATTCCGCCCATGTTTCTTCAGCTCCCTGCTGAAGGTGGGAATCTTCATTGCTCACTCACTCCTTGGCTCCAGGGATAAAGTGGCTCCCCTGTAGGTGAAAGTGGACCCAGAAGTTTTGCAGCTCACATTCAACAGTCATCCTCTATGGGGACCACTGGATGGCTGCTCTGGCAAGCTTGGGTTGGGGGGAGCAGGTGAGAGATGTGTTTGGCTCCTTTTAATACCTTCCATAGGGCAGAAATAGCAAGCTCCTGCTTCAATGCAATCATGACTCTTTTACCCCATTTGATAAACTAAAGTGACATGTTTCTTCCTAAACTCCTGTTTCATACAGAAACACATATAACAAGCAAAGTAAAATTTAAAAACAGATTTTTTTTAAACAGAGGTTGGAACTATATGTTCTGCCCCACCTCCTTGTTATCATGAGCAATTAACTCTACCTGCCTTAATAATAAAAAAAAAAAAAAAAAGAAAGAAAGAAAGAAGAGAAATACTTCTAGTCTGTTATCTATGAGACAAAAAAATGTCTCAGAAGTGTCAAAGAATCTCAGACCTCATAGGGGAAGTGGCAGATTTTCCCAAGTTTCTCTCAGAACTGAGCATCGAATGGGATAATAATAAATCAGCTAGCTACCTTCCCAACATCCATTCCACAACTATTCTTTGCTATCAGAACTTGAAGTTTATTTAAGTGGGCAATGCCCAACTTGAGAACTACATTTCCCAGCCTCCCTTGCAGCTAGGGGAGGGTGATGAAATACTCAGGGGAGAAGCCATTGGGTGGGGCTTCCAGGAAAGCTATTTAAAGAGAACTGATGCACCTTGTCCTCTTGCTCTTGCCACTTCCTCCTTCCTGCCCCCTGGAATGCAGCTGGGGCCGCAGCAGCCATGTTTGACCCAAGATGACCCTAAGGAAGGAAGCCATGTGCCAAGGATGACAGAGCAGAAAGGAGGAAGTCGCTGACGACTTTGTGGAGGTGCCTGGCCTGCCTACTTCTAGACTTTTGTTAAGAAGAACTGAAAAATTAACTTCTAGTTTCTATAAGCGACTGCGGGCATACTGGTGCGGTATGTAAAGTTAGTGGTGATTTGTAACACCAAATAAACATAATATTCGGTGGTTTGGAGGAAACTGGAGGTTGTTGTTTATGTTTGCTTTTGCTTTGCTTTTACCCCCTGTGTTTATGCAACTTTTCTCCATTCCAACAGGCATTCCTTCTAAGGCTGTTTCTCAGCTTAGAGCTGTGGCTGCACGATTATCAGACATCAGGCAGGATAAGAATGTGATCTCTCTGCTGACTGCTAGCTGAGGGGTGAATCACAGGCAATGAAATGCATTTGCAGAAAGCCTGCCTGTAGCCTTCCCGGGCTCGAAGCCACTCTGGGTGGCAGCCCACAGCCTGGGTTGGAAGTTTACTTCAGCACTCTGGTGCCCTGGACTTCCAGAAGGGCTCTTGGTAATAGACCCTGTCTCGCAAGTTTCCTGGTTCTGACAACAAAACGATTCCCCAATTTTCCTGAAAATTCTGCATTTTAAAAGTGGCACTAACCTACATTCGCAGGTTGGTGGCAATGTAAAATGGTGCAACCACTGTGGGGAACACAGTTTGGTAATTTCTCAGAAAGTTCAATGTAGAATCACCATATGACTCAGCAATTCCTCTCCTGGGTATATGCCCCAAAGAATTGAAACCAGGGACTCAAAAAACACCTGTGTTACCGGACCAAGGTGGTAGATTCTTTGCCCGATGCACTCAAATGACCAATTTCTGAGACACCGGGGTTTCAAAGAGAGAGAGTTTTATTGCTAGGCGCGAAGAAGGAAAACAGCTGGCCTGTCGCCAAAATCCGTCTCCCCAAACTACAATAATTCTGATAGTTTTATAGCATCAGAAGACTGGCAGGATTTAGGATAATAGACACAATGGCCCCAGATGATGTAATTAGAGGTGATTTAATTTTTGAGCATGTGCAGATTGATTACACGCTTAGTCACAGGATGTTTGTAAGAAAATGGCGGCCTTAATATGATGCTGGGCATGATTTTTTAGTATTATAATGAGGTATAGGTGACTTGTAGGTTAAAGTCTAAGCTGTGCATGTCAGGCAGGCCCATTTTGGTTAGATCCAGCTTCGGTTATCAAGATAACTTTGGATTGGGGCAGGTTAGTTCTGGGCTGACCCTTAATTAATAAACATTAGGGGCTGTCTTTAGTGGTCATAAGACTTTGAAGTTGAAAAACTGGATAAATGGGTACAAGTGAAGGGTGGTCACAAGGTTTTTACAATCACAAGGACACAAGGTAAAAGCTATACAATCATTATCAGAGATCAAGGCAGCTGGATTACAGATCAGGTTTCAGGTATTTCCCTCTGTCTACTCAAATACACTAGAAAGTCAAAAGGAATATCTATATAATGATTCAGTAATCATAATCAGCCCATAAATCCTAACTTCTCAGTTACACTTACACATGATGTTCACAGCAGCATAATTCTTAATAGATAGACGGTAGAAACAACCCATGTGTCTATCATCAGATGAGTGGAGAAGCAAAATGTGGTCTAGCCATACAATGGAATATTATTTTCATGAAAAGGAATAAAGTGCTGATACATGTGACAATGTGGATGAACCTTGAAAACTTTATGCTGGGTGAAATAAGCCAGACACAAAAGGAAAAATATCGTATGGTTCCATTTGTATGAAATGTCTGGAATAAGCAAATTCATAGAGTCAGAAAGTATATCAGAGATTTATAGGAGCCAGGGAGAGGGGGAGAATATATTTATTACTTAATTGGAACAGATTCTGTTTGGGGTGATGAAAGTTTTGTTGATGGTGGTGATGGTTGCACAATATTGTGAATGTAATTAATGCCACTGAATTGCACACTCAATAATGGTTAAAATGGTAGATACATTACCATGTAAAAAATTTTTTTATTTTTGTGTTTAGTCTACACACATACATGCACGCATGCACAAAAGTGGTCGTGAAAACAAAAATCAAGGATCCCTTTGGCAATATAGCTATCACAAGAGCACCAGCTTCCCCTAGGGCAAGCTGTCTGCAAATAAAGCCACATCGTCTGAGCATGCCCTGCACCCTAAAAGAGCTGTGATGCAGAGCTTCCCCTGCAGTCCGCCCTCAGTGATTCTCACACTTTAATGTGCCCAGGAATCACCTGGTAGGGGGGGGTTGATTAAAAGCGCAGATTCTGATTCAGTAGGTTTGGGATGGGGCCTGAGCATCTGCATCTCTAACTAGCTGATACAGGGACTGCATCTTGTTGCAGTTTTAATAGGGCTTCTTGTCCTTCAGGGCTCAGTTCAGATGCCCCTTCCACAGGGCAGCCCCCCAGCCCCGTCACTTCCTATCACTTTACCCTAGTTTTACTTCATGGCGGTCCAGCAGTCTCAGATGCATGGGGCATTTTTCTATCTCTTACTTGTTATCCTCTCCCCCTGCCCCGACGAGAATGGAAGTTCCACGAGGGCAGAGACCACGTTCATCTCGACATCTCCAGTGCCTGGAAAGTGTGGTACAAAGCAGGAGCTTCAAAAGATCGTCCACCTCCCCTTCAGCAAGGATGTCCTACCAGACACGAGCAGTCTCATTCAGACTCTAGATTTCCAAGAAAGTGTTTATTTTCTGATAAGGACAGCACTGCTTGTCTACTATGAAAAAGTAATTTTGAAAAATACGAAGAACAGAACAGTTACGCGTTGAAGTGGGCGCCTTTCAGAGCTCCTTAGTTGGGCTCCCCGGAAGCAGGACAGACGTGCGACGAGGCCATGAGTCCACGCAGTTAATCTGGGAGACGCCCCGGGACGCACTGGTAGGGGACGGGGAAGTGAGGCGGGGAAGGACACCTCAGCAGGCAACCACCGCTGTGGGTAGCCGGGGCACAATCCCACTGGGGACCTTTGGAGGGTGTAGAACACGCCTCGGTTACCCCATCTGAGGAATAACGGGGCTGGGGTATTTGCCCACCAACTCTGGTGGGTCACTGGCTGGGGCAGGCAGGGTGAGAGGATGACAGTCACCCCCCAGCACTTCCAGCCACCCCACGAGTAGGTTGAGCATGTTGCTGCAGCCAGAGCCAGTCCTCAGCCAAAGGGTCACAGGAGCTGATGGACCGATGTCCACGGGCACCATCCAAGCCAAAGAGGTGCGGGTGGGCATGCAGGGTCTGCCACACAAGATGTCACCAGGATGGACTCCAGAACCAGATCATAGAGACCACCACCAGCCCATGCCTTTCCAGCCTGTACAAAAACTGAGAAAACGTACACCTTCCTCAAATGAGTTCCTTTACTAAGAGTCACTGCTTTTAAGTGTACAAGTCAGCAGTTTTTAGTATATTCGTAATGTTGTCAGCCATCACCCCCATCTAATTCTGGAACATTTTCATCCCCCCAAAAGGAAACCCCATAGCCATTAGCCATCTCTCTCCATACATTTTCCCTCCTCCAAGCCCTCAGCAACCACTAATCCTTCTGTCTCTATAGATTTCCCCATTCTGGATATTTCATATAAACATCTACAATATGTGGCCTTTGGGGCTGGCTTCTTTCACTGAGCTTAATATCTTCAAGGTTCATCCTTGTCACTGCATGTATCAGAACTTCGTTCCTTTTTATGGGTGGACAATCTTCCACTGTGTGGATGGACCACATTTTGTTTATCCACGCATCCATTCATGGACCCTTGGGTTGTTTCCACTTTTAGGCTGTTGTGAATAATTGCTATAAACATTTGCATGCAAGTTTTTATGTGAACACGCATTCTCAATTCTCTTTGAGTATTGCAAATGTTTTGTGTTTTGACAAAACTGTTTTATGTTAGTACATTCCAGCAGTCAGATAGACTGCAGGCCTGGCTGGGGGGCTCAAAAGTGCCCTCACTTTCACCCACTCTCACCCAGGCATCAGGACTTGTCTCCAGCAATGGATACGCCCCGCTGCCCTCTCTTCCCGGTGAAGCAGCCGTGTCAGGTTTAGCGGTAGGGTGAAGAAGGGCTAGATTGGGCCCCTGGGAAACAGGCGGTGCCAGGTGTGTGTGTAGGCAAATGCCTGGGGGTGCTCTGCAGATTGTGTGCAGGCTGCACACCCCATGGCTGTGAGGCCCAGAATCGCCACGTCCACCTGTGTGCTTTCAAACAAGTCCGCATGTGTGTATGGTGCAAATGGGGACCCTCTCAATGTGACACCTTCATGCTTTACAACCTGAACACCCTCACAGCAGTCCCGCCCCATGTGTCTGCGTGCATCACTCCCCCACCCCACCACAATCAACACAAGATCGTATCCACTGAGTCAGCCAGGCATTTGGAATTTGGACTGAGATCAGAAATTGGGATCTGCATCATTGACGGCCAAGTCATGCTACTCTACCCTGGAGGATGTAAACTAGCTAAGGAGCCAAACCTTCCACTTCATTTCTTTTTAAGCTAGAGTTTAATGATTTCTAATATCTGCATGATCTTCTGCACCACCATTAGCATTTTCCTTCCAGTTTTACAATTTAACAGAGTTATTTCCCATGGTGTGCTAGAGTTGGCTTCCATGAGAGCCTGTGAGTGCTGATGGTGCACATCTCTGTCCAACTCCTTCAGTGATGTCATGAGGCCTTCATCTGAAATCAGCCAGGGCGGGAGGATTTACACCACGGAAATTGGCAGATGCTACAAATCAGAGCTTTTCTTTGCACCAGCACAACATTGGTTTGTCCACCAACTATTTAGTGCTCCCTTCAGCATAGTAGTCTCTACTACAGGTACAAAGATGCACAAGGAAAACACCCTGACCTCCCCGAGCTTACGTCCTACTGGAAGGACCCACACAATAGATAAGTAAATATATAAATAAACAAGATAACTGGAGATGATAAAGCATGAAGAATATGAAGTAACAAGGGTGATGTGCTGAATATACTCTTATTCTCTGTCCCCCAGCTCATATTGCAAGCATGTCCCCAAGTTTTTAAAACACCCCAGGGAGCATTCCTTACAGCCACATAACCTTTGTTCCTTGCAAGAAGAGCCCTCTGATTTATTTAAGTATTTCCCTAAAGCTCAGGGTTTCTCAACCGCAGCACTATGGGCTTGAAGGGCAAAAAATTATTGGTCATGGGGGGCTGGCTTGTGCATTGTAGACTATTTAGCATCCCTGGCTTCCACCCACTGGATTCCAGTTGTATCCGTCCCAGTGATGACAACCAAAAATGTCTTGAGACATCACCAAGTTTCCCAGGGTGGGGTAGGGGTACAGTAGATTCACCCAGGTTGAGGATCACTGCTATAGCTTCTAGCTGGACATACAGGACTTTGAATGGGCAAATATAAGTTCGCCATAGGGCAGTGGGCTGGGAATGCGGCCTCTGGACTAGCAACAGCAGCCGCACCTGGAAGCTTGTTGGACATTAATTCTCAGGCACTTCTCCACATTCACAGAATCAGAATCTCTGGGGATGTGGCCAGAGATTTAATAAGCCCTCCAGGGGTTCAATGCTTGCTCACATTTGAGAACCACTGCAGTAGGGGGCTGCGGAAGAAAATGCAGAAATCAAAATAGTATTGGAGAGTGCCTGGCGTCCTGCAATGTCTGGTTGCGGTTGCATCATAATGAGGTTCCTCCCTCTGGCTCACCCATGGCTGGTGCAGGTGATTAGTGCAAATTAGCTGAGTGCAGGTGTACTTTTGGCTTAAGTACCACCTTTCAGCTCAGGATTATCCACTACTTATTTTCACCCCAGGGAGGCTCCAGGAGGCTCCAGGGCCAGGGAGAAAGTTAAGAATAGAAAGCAAATGGGTCATCTGACTGAGGTCCCTAACCACGTGTGTAAACCAAACTCGGTCCTTTAAATAAAGAGCATTTTGGTCATTTTGGAAAACGAAGAACTGCAAAATGCAAGGCATGCAACTAGCAGCTACATCTCGCTTTTTCCAAAGCCCTGTACTTCAGGTAACCATGATTTCAGTTCAGAAACATGGGTTCATAATCTTTCTTCCATAGTTCCTAATAGGGGTTTTGTCCCTACCTACCGCTAGAAAAAAAGATCCTCTGATTGGGTAGCTGTCAATTGGGGCAGCATCTCCCCCCCCGGGGAGGGGGGCATTTGGGACTGGAGAGGGAGTATTGGATTGTCACAGTGATTGGCAGCCTCTGGCTTTGGGGGGATGTGCGTCAGTCTTGTTAAACCTGCTGTAGTGTGCTAGTGGGAATATAAATTGGTACGGCCACTTTGGAAAATAATGTGGCAGTTTCTTAAAAGGATCCAGCCTTTCCAGTCCTAAGTATTTACCAAAGAGAAAAGAAAGCCTGTGTCCACGCTTGTCTGTGAATGTTCCTTCCAGCTATGATAAATAGCCCCAAGCTGGAAACGACCCAAATGTCCATCACCAGTGAATAGATAAACTGTGGTACACCCATACAATGGAATACTGCTTGGAAAGAAAAAGGAATGAGCTGTTGATACACGATATTGGATGGATCTCCAAGTAGTCATGCTGAGTAAAAGAAGCTAAATACACAAGAGGAAATGCTTTGTGGTTCACTCCATTTAGGTAAAGTTAGAGAAAAATTAATCTATAGTCAGAGAAAAGCAAATCAGAGGTTGCCTGGGACTGTGGGGGAGGATGGGGTGAGGAAAGAGGGCGGATTACCAAGGGGATCCCATTGTAACCCCCTTTGGGAAAGGAAACAGTGTTGGGGATTGTTCTGTGAGTTGACTTCCCACAGGGCAGCTCACACACTGGCAGCTTCTCTCAGAACCAGAGAGCAAAAGAAGGAATCCAAGATAGAAGCCACACCCTTTTTATGACCTACTCTTGGAAGTGACAGTCCGTCATTTCTGCCACATTCTATTCGTTAGACGGAAGTCAGTGCATCCAGCCCACACCTAAGGGAAGAGAGAATATAAGGGCATGAACACCACAGGGTACAGACTTTGGGGGCCATCCCGGAGGCTGCCCACCACAAGTAGCAGATGCACACAGGAGTAAATATGCAGCATCCTCCAGCTCTGCTGAAACACGTGTGCGTTCACTGCAGCCTGGCAGATCAGAACCACTTCACAAAGACACTTTCCTTCCTTCTTAGAAAAGTAGTAGCATCATGCTACAACATGGATGCAGCTTGAAGACATCATGTTGAGTAAAATAAGCCAGACATGAAAGGACAAATATTTCACGGCCTTGCTTTTATGAAACAATTAGAATAAACAAATTCATAGAGTCAGAAACTAGAATACAGGTTACTAGGGGCCAGGGTAGGGTTGGGAATAGGGAGTATGGGCTTCACTGGTACAGAGCTTCTGTTTGAGGTGATGGAAAGGTTTTGGTAATGGATGGTGGTGATGGGAGCACAAAATCGTAAGTGTAATGAACACCACTGAATTGTATGTTTAAAAATGGTTAAAAGGAGGAAATTTTAGATGACATATATGTTACCAGAATAAAAATAAAAATAAAAAACAATAGAACTGTACAACACCAACAGTGAACCCTAATGCAGACTATGGACTATAGTTACTTGTAAATTATAATAACGCTGTATCATCAATTATAACCAGAGTACTACCATAATGAAAAGTTTTAATAATAGGGAAAACCTTGTGTGGGTAGGGGGATGTTCAGTTTGCTAAAGCTGCTGGAATGCAATATACCAGGAATGGGTTGGCTTTTTCAATGGGGATTTATTAGTTTGCAAATTTACAGTTCTAAGGCCATGAAAATGTCCAAATTAAGGCATCGAGAGGAAGATACCTTCTCCAAGGAAAAGCTATGGCATCTGGGGTTCCTCTGTCACGTGGGAAGGCACATGGCGATATCTGCTGGTCCTTCTCTCCTGGGTTCTGGTATCAAAAATGGGTCTCTTTCTCCAAAATGTCTCTGGGCATTTCACTCTTAGCTTCTCTGAGCTCTCTGAGTTTCTTCTGTCTTTTATCCTCTCATAGAGGACTCCAGCAAGGGGATTAAGACCCACCTTCAGTGACTGGGTCACATATCCATGGAAACAACCTAATCAAAAGGTCCCACCCAACAGTAGTTCTGCTCCCACAGGGATGGATTATGAGAACCCAGCCTTTTACAGGGTACCAGCACAGGGGGTGTATAGGGATTCTACTCTTTCTGCATGTTTCTTTCTTCCTTTTTTTTTTTTTTTTTTTGAAAGCCTACAACTTCTTTAATTTAGAAAAGAAGAAGGAAAAGAAGAAGGAGAAGAAAGAAAAGAGAAAAAAAAATGTCTTATGGCTCCTGCTCAGTGGCCATCTGTTACTGGGGATGCGGCTGACAGTTGGGTGCCCATGTGGATTCTTTCCCAGCAGCTGCAGTGACAGCTTGTTAGAACAGAACAGCAGAGGCAGAGAAGTGTTGTGAGGTGGAAGATGTGAGAGGCAGTCCCTGCATCCTCTGAACAAACCGTCCATGTTATTTTCTGGAAAAATTCCTTGATACATGGTACTGGTCAGGATGGGCCGGGCCCTGCTGCAGAAAATAAACAGACCATAACAAAAGGTTTACTTCTTGCTCAGGCAAAGGCTGCCCTGACTCCAGGTGACCCTCCACAGCTGCTGTCATCCACGTGGTGACTCAGGGATCCAGTGGCTTCCATTTGTGACTCGGCCCTGGCACCACAGGCCTCCTCCACTGCTGGAAAAGGAGAAGCTGGAGACTGGAGAATCTCGCAGGGCCCTTTTGCTGCCCCAGACAGGAAGTGAGATGTCCCTTCTGGTCATTGTCCATTGGCCAGAACCAAGTCCATGACCCCGCAAGGGTACCGGAAAGGGTATCTCCGTATACCCTTCCCAAATGGAGAACTCGGGAGAGTGGGAATATCCCCTACACATGGCAAAAAGGAAGTCTCATGCTGAGCCCAATATCAGGAGAAAAGCACCCTTTGCACTTGTTAATGTTCCAGAGCCAGGCTGCCTCAAAATTAATGACATATTAATAGAAAGTCCCCACCTCCTCCACAATTCCATATTTGTTAGTATTTATGCTAAGTCCTTTGCATGTGTGAACTCGTTTGATCCTAAAAATGACCTGATGGGGTTGGAATTTTTGCTACCATTTTAAAGATGAGGAATTGAGGTTCAAAGAGGTCAAAGAAGTCATCCAACATCACATGGCCAGTATGCTGGCTGTCCTCCACCCCCCCCCCACCTCCAGATCCACTCCCCAACTTCTCCGCTCTGCTCTGTGCCCCGCAGACTGACCCAGGTGGATGACCTCAGGCTGTGGTGCCCTCTGGTTTCGGCAGTCTCAGCCACTGGGCAACCCTGGATGGAGAGCGGAGGGAGGGCAGGAAGGGAGGTGGGCATTTATTCCCCCAGCTCCCTGCCTGCGGGGTCACGGCAGATTGGTCTGTACCAGGACCCACTCTGAGCTCTGGGACCCACTATTTCTCTTCACCCTTTCCGAACTCAGGGTTTGGCACAGCCCCTTGCACCACATCCTCCAGAAGCACCCAATGTGAGCAGCCGTCTCTTCCGTGCAGGGACCCCGGGGGGAAACAGATAATAAATGGTAGGTCTGGGAATTGCCTAGTGTAAGGATATGATTATTTGTCAGGTTCCTTTCTGAAGTTCACTTTGATGACTGCAGACATAGAAATCACATCATTGAAAATAGTCAATAAAAAAAGTAATATTTAAAATTAACAGTTTTTTCTCATGACAAATTCAAAGCAGGTTAATTGTAGGAAAGCTTTTAAAATATAGATAAATAGAATGAAATAGTCAATCAAATACTGTCCCACCATCCCCCCAAAAAACAAATGTTTATACTTTTATATCTATCCTTTCATTATTTTTTGAATATGTATACATCCCTATATATCTATTCATCTTATAAAATTAGACTTTTCCTATACACTCAATGGGAAACTACTAGGATTATCTTTTCAGGCCTTTACATCCTTTTACAATTTTTTAACTGGTTGTTTGGCATTCCATTGTGGGGTTGTGAAACCAGTTTTAAAATGAATTTCCTATTTTGGGGCATTTTGATTATTTTCAATTTTTGGCTCATACAAATAACACTATAATGAATTTGGGGTGGGGGGGTGGACCAAATCTGTGCATACACATTTATTTCCTCTGTATAAATTTCTGAACGTAGAATTGGTGCTTCAGAATGGCACATTTTCAGGCTTTGGGTGTGAATTGCCAGATTTCACTCCCGGCCACACACTGTACCCCCAGCCCATGAGAGATCTGTTTCCCTGCATTCTGGCCAACACTCAAAATTAATATTTTTAAAAATCTGCAAACTGCTTCCGCAGGATAATTTTAATGTAATAAAATGTCTTCTATCTGAAAAAATAAAAGGTCTTTTTAAAAAGTATGAATAAAAACAAAATAAATTAAAACTAGCCTTCCTTTGACTAAACCTATGCAGCAACGATTAATGTTAGACTTGTAACCACATAGCCAAAATGAAGAGGAAATCAATGCAACCATCTATTCAACGCAGGGCATTTTACAGTGAGAAACCTGACAGCCACCACCTCAGCCAGGTGATCAAGGTCGGCATCAGCAGTGCTGCTGTTGACAGCAGGTGCCCCCGATACGACGTGAAAGTGGCATTTTACCCCTGTAGTCTTCCTCCCCAAATCCATAATCCCAGTCCACTTATGAGAAAAACATCAGACAAATCCCAATTGAGGAACAGTCTGTAAAATACCTGATCAATATTCCTCAAAATCGTCAAGGTCATCAAAAACAAGGGAAGTAATTATGGCCCCAAAGTGGTGCCATCCATCAGCCGATGAAAGGAGGGACAAGATGTGTGGTGTGTGACTATATCTCAAAAAATTGCATTTTTAAAAAATGTGATCCATCCATCCAATGGAATATCATTCAGCCACAAATAAGGCATGAAGTTCTGATCCCTGGTGCAATGTGAGTGAACCTTGAAAATATGCTGAGTGAAAGAAGCTGGTGTACGATTCATTTATATGAAATGTCCAGAAGAGACAAATTGTCAGTGACAGAAGGCAGGGGCTGGGGGAGGGAGGAATGGAGAGTGACTGCTAGAGGGTTGGGGATTTCTTTTAGAGGTGATGAAAATGCTCTGGAATTAGATAGAGGTGATGGTTGCACTACTTTGTGACTGTACTAAATGCCACAGATTGGTACACTTTAAAAGGGTGATTATTATGACATGCAAATTATATCTCAATTAAAACAAAAAAGGAAAGTCTGAGAAACTGTCAAAGCTAAGAGTAATCCAAAGAGACATGACACCTAAATGTAATTGTGTTATTTGGATGGGATCCTAGAATGGAAAAAAAGACATTAGGTAAAAATTAAGGAGATCTGAATAAAGTATGAACTTCAGTTAATAATAATGTATCAATATTGGTTCATTAACTGTGACAAATGTACAATACTAATGTGAGATGTGAATAATGGGGGATATGGGTGTGGTGTAACGGGAACTCTTTATTCTCTCAGCAATTTTTCTGTAAACCAAAAACTATTCTATGAAATAGTTATAAAACAACAACCAGGACCACCCAATCATGGTGATTTGGGCCACTTTTTGGAAAACAAGAGTTCTTGCTTCTGGCTGTAAGGACACGGTCCATTCTGATTTTATCATCAGGAAAACTGCCCGTCAGGAAACTGAGCCTGCCTTGTCATGTTGGGTCGCCTGGAAAGCTGTTGGCAGAGCTGAGATATTCACAAGCGATTCTATTCTCAGCACGTGGTTCTAACCACTAACCATCCCTCTTTCTGCTTTTGTTTGTCTAAATCATGTTTGGGCCTAAATCATCCTGTCTGGGCAAGTTCTGAAACTGGGAGACTTTTTTTTTTTAGACTTTTGATTTTGATGACTATGGGGAGATTTCAGGGAATTTGCCTGAAAAAGAAAATCAGACTTTTTAAACAGGTGACCAACCAACATTAATGCAAATTCCCGGGGGATGACCTCCATGAAACAAGGCTAATGAGAGGAGGAGCTTTGGATTCCCGGGGGGGGGTCTATGCAAATTATATGCAAATTAGTAGGGTCAGGCATTAGAATACAGGTTGCCAGGTGACATCGGGGACACTGGTTCTGAGGCTTCTCCTGCACAAACGCCTGTGATATTGACATATTGAAACAGAACACAAACACCCCGAACTTGGGAGTTCAGATCCTGGGAAACTTGATAGTGGGAGAAAAGCTTAAAGTTATACAGAAAAAACAAGTTGGAAACATCGCAACCTGTGAACATTCTGAAAAGCCGTTTTAAGTTCACTAAAATTATTATGTTAACGGCAATAGAGATAGCAGTGGATAACATTTTTTGCACATGGAGCAGCACTGGGTTTGTTCTCTTTTATAAAAATCCTGTAACCCCTCTCCCCATTAAGTCGCGTGTGGAGTCTGAGGCTTGTACTGTTCTGGATGCTTTTCTTGGGGGAGGTTTGACCCAAACCAATTGGAAAAGGGAAAGCCAAATTCTTGGCTTTGGGGAGTTCCTAAGCAGCTTTTGGAATTCATGGCAGCGATCCTAATCTTGAAAGCCAAGGCTTTTAATTGGCAAGATTTGCAAAAGAGAAGCTTTTTTTTTTTTTAAGTTCTCTAAACTTGGCTTTGAGTATCTAAATTGGGGATTCAAAAGCAAATCGCTGAAAGAACTTTGGAATAAAGTTAATGCCACAAATAACAGATCTGCCAGAGGACCAAGGTAAAGTCAGGTTACCCTGTCTCTGAGATTGAATTTTTTCAAAATAAAATAAATCATCGGGCTGTGTGGTAGGGTGGTGAGGCATCAAAACAGAACAAACAAACAATCAAAATCACACTCCAGATGGTTGGAGAGTGGGCGAAACTTGGCCATGAGCTGGGAATTGTCGAGCCTGGGTTCATTATACTAGTCTCTCTACTTGTGTACATTTTTGAAATTTTCCATAATAAAAAGTTGTGTTGTTTTAATGTGGAAGCTGAAAGACCGCCAGGAAGGCTATTGCAGCTGTGGAGGTGAGAGATGGTGGAGAGGAGAGGATAGAAGTGGCCCAAGAGAAGGGGATGGATTTTTAAAGTGCACCTACCTGGCTGTATCTTTGTATTATTTCAACATCTCATTTCCAACTCAGTACCCACCTTCACTCCAAGCACTTACCTGTGCCTGGGGAGGGGGTAGAGTGGGGGGAGAGGGCTTGGGACAAGAGCAGTAGGGTTAGCCACTGGGATGGGTTTCTGAGAAGGGTCCTTAACAATAGCTACAATCTGAGGGATGCTAGAAACGGCGAGATGCTTTGGAGTTTTAGTCTAGGTCCGTGGGCAGACTGGAAGGGCTTTCAAAAGGCAGTGGCCTCTCTCTCTAGCTAAGCCACTTCGGCGGGTGAACTCGCTGCCCTCCCCACTACGTGAGACCTGACTCCCAGGGGTGTAAATCTCCCTGGCAACGCAGGATATGACTCCCAGGGATGAATCTGGACCCAGCATCGTGGGATTGAGAACATCTTCTTGACCAAAAAGGGGACACAAAATAAAACGAAATAAAGCTTCAGTGGCTGAGAGATTCCAAATAGAGTCGAGAGGTCATTCTGGTGGACATTCTTACGCACTATATAAATAACACTTTTTAGGTTTTAATGTATTGGAATAGCTAAAAGTAAATACCCAGTAACCTTGACTCTTGAAGACGATTGTATAGCAATGTAGCTTACAAGGGGCGACAGTGTGATTGTGAAAACCTTGTGGATCACCCTTCCTTTATCCAGTGTATGGATGGATGAGTAGAAGAATGGGGACAAAGACTGAATGGAAAATAGGGTGGGATGGGGGGGTTGATTTGGGTGTTCTTTTTTACTTTTATTTCTTATTCTTATTCTGATTCTTTCTGGTGTAAGGAAAGTGGCCAGAAATAGGTTGGGGTGATAAAGGCGTAACTACATGATGCTACTGTGAACAGTTGATTGTGTACCATGGATGATTATATGGTATGTGAATATATCTCAATAAAACTGAATTTAATTTAAAAAAAAAAAAAAAGGCAGTGGCCTGAGCTGACTTGAAAATCCCCCCGTCCCCACTGCCGTGTGAAGCAGGATTTCGACAGCCTGCTGCCTGTGGAAAGGGGGCCTTTTGGGAGATGCTACAGGAGTCCAAATACTTTATTATAAACATTTTCATTTAGTTTTTTTTTTTACTTTCTATTGTCATAACATATAAACAACTCAAAAATTTCCCCTTTTAATCACTTCCAAGGGTACAATTCAGAGGTATTAATTACATTCACAATATTGTGCTACCGTCACCAACATCCATTACCCCAGTTTTTCATCACCTCAAGCAATAACTCTGCACCCACTGAGCAATAACTTACCATTACCTCCCAGCCCCTGGCAACCCGAAATCCACCGTCTGTCTCTATGAATTTGCATATTCTAGGTATTTTAGATGAGGGAGATCATACAATATCTGTCTTTTTGTGTCTGGCTTATTTCACTCAACACAATGTCTTCAAGTTTCATCCGTGTTGTCGCATGCATCGGAACGTCACTCCTTTTCACAGCCGAGTGATATTCCATTGTGTATGTATATAAATCACATTGTTTGTTCATCTGTTGATGAACACGGGTTTCTTACACCTTTTGAGCAATGCTGCTATGAACATTGGTGTACAAATATTTGCTTTCAGTTCTTTTGGGTAAAAACCTAGAAGTGGGATCCCATTTTACTTCTTGTACTGGGTTGAAAATAGTCCCCCAAAATTTACGTCCACCCAGAACCTTAAAATGTGACCTTATTTGGAAATAGGACCTTTGCAGATGTAATTCATCAAGATGAGGTCCTACTGGGTTATGATGGCCCTAAATCCAATATGACTGGTGGCCTTATAAGGAGAGGAGAAGAGACAGAGACACACAAGAAGACAGCCCTGTGGTGACAAAGGCAGGGAGGGGCGTGATGCCACCACAAGCCAAGGAACCCTTGTGGCCACCAGAAGCTGGAAGAGGCAAGGAAGGATTCTTGCTTGGTACCTCTAGAGGGAGGCTGGCCCTGCTGTCACCTTAATATCAGACCTCTGGCCTCCAGAATTTTCTGTTGTGTGAAGCCACCCAGTTTGTGGTGATTTGTTGTGGCAGCCCTAGGAAACTAATCCATTCCCCCAGGCAACCCTGTGAAATGGGGATCATCATCCTCACTTTGAATATTGGGAATCTGAGATCAGAGAGGTTGAGCTATGTACCCAAGGTCACACAGCAGTTATGTGTAGGGTTGCCAGATATAACACAATAAAATGTGGCTTGGAACATAATCACACTAAAAAAGAGTTATTCATTGTTTATCTGAAATTCAAAGATAGCAAGTGACCTGTATTTTGCTTTGTTACATCTGGAGACCCTGATGACTGACAATGCCAGGATTCAAGCCCAGGATCTGGCTCCAAAGTCCTTGTCTTTCCCCCAAACCGCCCTGGCTCAAGTGCAAAGATTTGCTCCTATTCATCTCCTCATCCCTTCAGGTGGCCTCTCTGGTGGCCTTGCAGATAGCAAGGTTTCAGCAAATGCTTGTTCAATGAGTATGTAGGGGGACCTGCAATGACAGAGAACTTGGGGGCCTCTCTGGGAAATCAAAAGTAGGGCAGTCAGTCTAGTATAGTGAGTAAAATGTCAACTCTCCGGGTTCAATTCTCGGCCCCGTCACCTACCTTCCTGCTGTGTGATTTTTGGATGAGTCACTTAAAGCTCCAGTGCCTCGGTGTTCTCCTGTGCAAAATAATAGAACTGATACTAGTACATTCTCACAGATCTTTGATGAGGATTAAATGAGTAAAGTCATGCAATACCATCTTTCATATGCAGTGAGAACTTAGTAAATGTTTGCTATGGTTATGGGTCAAGAGTAAGGGAAGAAAGACGTAACTAAAATGCTGCAAACCCTCCTGATGCTACCAAGAAAATGCTCAGAATTTTCCTTTTGAGGGCTGGGAATTGTGTTTGGTTCCTTGGTGTCCCGAGGGTGGCGCAGAGAGTCCTTATCACTGTAGAGGACGCTATAGATGTTGTTTGGAAAGACTAATGAGCCAGGGGTGAAGGATGTGATGGCACCAGAACTGACCTCTAAAAATAACCAAAAACTAAAACTAAACAAACAAGTCCAACACCATCAACAACAAATTATCTCAGAAGGAAATAATTTCAAGGAAGATTCTAGAGTGTGAGGGTGAGTCAACTTATCTATTACAGAAAAGACTGTATTCTGGGACAAATGTTTGATGGCTTGGAAAAATCAAAAAGGCCTGGGGGGGAGGGGGTGGCAATCCACAACAAAAGCTGCCATTAAAGCAAAATTAGTCCAGGTCTTAAATTCCAGAGGTTACCAAACGGCCCGGCTGAGGTCATGCCTGCCTAATTATTGTGACTAACAATCACTTTGACTAATTAGAGCAAAGGTTTTAGAGTGTGTTTCTATTCACAGACACTGAATCACTAGTGACCCAGAATAAATCATCTCGCTCTATTTGTGTCTTGAATCATCTTCATAAAAGTACCCTCAGCAGAGCCTTCAGGGAAATTCCAAAGGCTTCATTAATTAATATTTGGAAAACAGTATAATTTGTATATATCAGGCCTGAGGAAGCATGACATCATTACGTTCTGTGTGTTGCGTTCGTTTATTTAATTATTCTACTAATATTCATTAAATCTCTTGCTCTGAGCCAGACACCAAAATAGGAACAGGACTTATGGGTCCCTGCCCTTGGGGAACTTCTTATATCTAGCGGTGGAGTCAGATGATAAATAAGTAAACCAACAGATAAAAGAATTACAAACTGTCATGTGCTATGAAGAAAACAAACGCTAAAGGAAGGTATACTTTGGATAGGGTGGTCAAGACAGTGGACAGACGGAAAGGCTATTTGATGCAGATGGAGTAGCAAGTGGGAAACCTGAGATGGGCAGGAGGTTTTCGTCTTGAGGAACAAATAGGGGGCCAGTGCGCCTGGGGTCCAGTGCATGAGGACGTGGAGGGGTTTAGCATTGATCGAAGGTTGTTCTCTCTTCTTCCTCGGCACACTGCAGACATTTCCCGATACCCCTTGCCATCAGGACTGGCTGCATGATCTCATTCTGGACAAAGGAATGTGAGCAGAAGCAACGAGGACCTCTTTAGGGGGCTGGCCCATGACCACCTCATGAGTGGACCGCCATGCTCCTTCCCCTTCCTGAGACAGATGGAGAGAGCCACACGATGTCCGGGGCTGGGTCCCTGAACCAGGGTTTGGAGGAGAGCGGCCTGCCTGTCAAGATTGCCCATTTTGGACTTTCCATGAGCAAGAAATACTTACTGCGTTAAGCTGCTGAGATTTGGAGGTTTCTTTGCAGCAGCAGCTGCAAACACAGACCCATTTTACCAAATCCAGTAAAACTGAGCTCAACAAAATGGAGAAGAGCTACAGCAACTTCCCCTTGCACTTCCAACCTGCTTCCGGTCCCACCCTGGGAGAACAGGGGGACGGGGGTTGCCAGATAAAACACAGGACACCCAGTATTGCATCTGAATTTCAGGTAAACAACAAATTGTTTTGTAGTATAAGTATCCTATACAATACTCGGCCTCCTTTAAACTCCCCCACCCCCCAAAAAACATACACATACTAAAAAGTATTCATTGTTTATCCAAAATTCAAATTTACCTGGGCATCCTGTACTTTTATTTGCTAAATCTGGCCACCCTAACTGGAAGTCGGTGCTCATTAATGATGGAATGCAAGAGAGGAAGGAAAGCACAGCAAGCAGGTTGGCCACGGGCCCAGACTTCCTGGGTTCGAATCCTGCTCTGCCACTGACAGCCGTGTGATCTTGGGCAAGGTGTTTGTGGCTGCTTCATGCTTCAGTTTCTCCATCTGTAAAATGGGGACAATAAACAGGCCTGCCTCACAGGGCTGTCGTGAGGAATCGCAGAAATGATATTTGTCAAACACTTAAAGCATTGCCCAGCACTTATCAGGTGCTGCCTAAGTGGTCGCAGAGGCTGCTGATGTGACCCACATCCCCCAGCTCATCAGAGCTCACCTGCAGCAGTTGGAGATGGCTTCCTACCTCAGGGGTCTACATCTGTCCTCTTCTCCACCTGGGGGTCCTCTCCAGCTCAACCAAACAGACTCAGCCTGGAAGTGTTGGAGGAGTTGCCCCAGGCTCCCTGCCCCAGCCAAGCAACCTCCCAGAGGCTCCCCAGTGAAGTTGAACCCCAGGTGCCCCCCACCCCCACTGTAACGGCTCACTAACCACCCTATTTGGCTCTTCTCCCTCCCCTGCCTCACTTCTCTCCTTCTCTGAACTTCCTGGAATCACTCCTAGGGCTGGGACTCCTAAGAGGCCAGCAAAATTCCTGGGGCGCAAAATTTAAGGAGGCGCTCACTCCTAGTTTCAGGCAAATGGTGACCCTGCGCTTGCCTGCCCCTGAGACAGAGTGCCGCCTTAAGGGCTTTGCATCTGGGCATTTTTTAAAGGGATCCCCCCCGCCCCCAGCCCACGGGAGGCACACACTCTCCTTTCCTTAGGAGCAGCTGTCCTCCTCTCCCTGCCAGCTCCAGAAAGCTTGGGAAGTCCACAGGAGACAAGGCAGACCTCTTCCTGGCTGCCTCCGGGCGAGCTCAAGTCGAATCCCCAAATTGAGTTACTTTCCTCTCCACTGCCCAGGGGCTGGGCCTCTCTGGCACCCTACGTGGGAGTGGTTCACTCTGCACCTCCCTCAGGGAGGGGAGGCCAATCGGATCTGAAAACCACGTGGCCCTTACTTCCTAAACCGCAAGGAAGGGAAGCCATACTTTTTACTGAGGCCCTGCTATGCACCAGGCACTTTATACGAACCGTCTCCATCAATCATCTTGACATTCGATCACTTAGCACCACCTTTTACATTATAGATTGCTTTGTACCTTGTTTTTCCCCAGTAGTATGTACCCTTCATGGGGGCAGGAATTTTATGTTTTGTTTACTACCATATCCCCAGGGCCAGGTACACAGTAGGTGCCCAATAAATACTGATGGAGCGAAGGAACCCTGCAAGGTCAGCCTCAGCATCCCCAGTTTACAGATGGGAAAATGGAGATTCAGTGGGTCGCCAAAGTCACATGACTAGTAAGCAGTCGAGCCTGGATTTGAACTCAGAGCCATCTGAGATTTCCTGCATCAGCTTCCTTTACCCCGCTGGGATGAGTTAGAAGCCTGAAAATCAAAGGCATAAGGGCCATGACTCATGTCTCAGGCAGAGAAGCAGAAAATCATGACCCAGAGCTGAGTCACCGTTTTCGCCTGCCTCTGTGCTGACTCACCCAGACCTCCAGTTCTTGACCTCCCGGATCCTGTGGCTGGGGTGGGGCCCGGGGCCGCAGGGTTTGTGGCTCCTTTCCCTTCTTCACTCTCCAGGTTGTCCGATTGGCTGGGACAGTCGGACCCAGAAGCAGCCATGGCTGTGGGGCCAGGCCACCGCTCCCCAGAGAGCCCTGCAGACTTGGACACATAATTTCTAAAGTAATTGCAAGATCAGGGCATGGGCAGCACAGATTCTTGCAGAAGGCCTGCTGCTGTACTAGATTTTCTTGGGTGGACAGGCACCAGCAGTGACCCCGTGCATATCTTACTTATTTATGTAAACCATTGCTTAGATTTAAATTAAAAAAAAGAAGAAGAAAAGCCATAGCATCAGAAAGAGGTGGATTTGAAGCCCAGCTCTGCCTCTTAGTAGCTGTGTGACCCTGGGCATGCTACTTCACCACTGTGCACCTTGATTTCTTCTGATAAATGAGCAATAATATTGCCAGCTAGTTGGCTGGAGGATGGGGCATGGCATCTTGAGTGAACACCCTTTGCTCAGCCTAAAGGATGAAGAGAGCAGGCTCTAAAGGCCTAAAGCCATTGGAGGTGCTGAGGCAGAGATGGTGGCCAGGTGGGCTTGGAGGAAGCCAAGGTATAACTGCGCCGTCTCACGCAGAATGAGAACAGTCCATAAAGCGAGAATGTTAATTGACATCATGGCCTCAAGTTTGGGGATTTGGGGTAGAGATAGGGATATTAAAAATATTTGCATGTAATACATTCAGTATATTTGTGTTGCAAAAGATGCTAACAATCCAGATCTATGTGAGGCAAATGTAAAGTCCCCCTTCATCAATTTCCACTATCAACAGTTTGGAGCACATCCTTCCACTCTCTTTTCTTTACATTTACATGTATATGTTCACAGTGCTAATTGAGGGCTTACTAGGTATCAGGTACTGTCCCAAGCACTTTACATGGATTCATTGATTTGATCTTCATGACAATCTTATGAGGCATATTCTATTATAATCTCTATTTTATAGATGAGGAAACTGGCCCAGAGAGGTGAAGTAAGTTCCCCAAAGTCACACAGCTTTGGAGAGTAGGAGCTGGGATTCAAAGCCAGGCAGCCTGGCTCCAGAGTCCATACCCATAACAATGGTACCTATTGTCCCTCAAATATTTTTTATTTCTTGCTTTTTGCATTTACTGTATCTTAGAGAGCATCCCATGTCTGTCCATACCAGTCTACTTCCCTCCGTTTAATAGTGGCACCAGTACAGCATGGCATTCCACAGTGTGGAGATGCTGTCATTTACTTGTCCGTTCCCACGTTGATGGAATGTTGCGGTGTGTTATGGATTTTGTCCTCCAAAAAGATATGATCAAGTCCTAACTCCCAGTAACTATGAGAGTAGCCTTATTTGGAAATCAGGTTTCTGTGGATGTATTAGAGTTAGGTTGAGGTTATCCTGAATCAGGGGGGGCCCTGACCCCATATGCTCGGGGTCCATGTAAGAGGAGAAGAGACAGAGCCACCGACAGATGCAAAGGGAAGACAGCCACGGGAAGTCGGAGGCAGAGATCGGAGGGCATCGGCCGCCAGCCGAGGAGCACCTGGAGCCTCCAGGAGCTGGAAGAGACCAGGAGGGACCCTCCCCAAGAGCCTGCGGGGGGACCCCGGCCCAGCTGACACCTTGATTTCGCTCCTTAGGCCTCCAGAGCTGTGAGAGAAAACATTTCAATTTTAAGCCACCCAGTCTGTGGTTTTCCTTACAGCAGCTCCAGGAAACTCATACAGGGTTGTGCTGGTTTGTACTCCAGAAAAGGCCATGTTCTTTTCTTTTTTTTTTTTTTAATAACTTATTTTTAGTAAAACACATCATTCTGTTAACATGAGCTAAACAATCTAAACCTTTCAGATATTAGGTAGCGCAGTTAGAGGGGAATGTTTGATTCAATAAAACGTGAGTGTTAATGAAAAACAGTTTTTAATCTAAACTTTCATAGTGGAAAATCATGAATCTGGATTCCCTATGCTTCGTAAGACCATCATTTAAACAAGATCAACCTAGAGGAAACAAAAAACTTCCAAACTCAGGAAAAAACTAAACTTTTAAATTTGTTTCGCGATTCTCTTCCGTATAAAATTGTTATATAAGGAGACAAAATGTGAAAAGAGGTGTTTATAGTAAAAATTATTATTTTATATAACTTCTTAGATTACTTTCTTTTTACCTTGCCCCTTATTAAAGTATTACACTCAATGTCAATTTTTCCACATCTCTTCTATTTCTTTGTTATGTATTGTGTTTCTCTTTTAAATATTAATTATACAAATAATACATGCTGATGGTAAAAATTTTTTACAATCTGTAAGGAAGGTAGTCTGCTTTAACCCCTAATTACACTCTTCACTCCAAAAGTAGTCACTTTAACATTTTAGAATGTGCTTTTCTCTAAAAAGTTTTATGCATTTTTGAACAAAGATCCGTGATGTGATTTGTAAATGATTTTTTAAGTCTTTCATTATATTTTCATGCCTGAGCATAATTGTCGATTGCCCAAAAACATGTTAATGTGTTAGATTTTATCTGTCTGTAAATAGATATAATTTTTCAAATACGTAGACAATTCCCCAACTTTCATGTCGTTCTTCAAAAGCATCAAACGTCTCAAGGCAATTAATATTGCATTTTGTGCCAAACAACCTTTTAATTTCAGTGTCTGGAATATAAAATGGTGGGCCTGCATGTTTAGTTGGATCATAAGAAATAACAGATACGAGGTAGTCCCTTTTCTTGTTAGGGACAACATTACATCACCATAGCGTTCTCAATCACCTGGGTTAACAGTAACTAAATTGCCTCTATCCCAAATCCTGTCAACTTTGCCAATATTTACTCTGGAAAAATCAAAAATGCTACAACAGTACAATGAAATGTTCGCTGAAGAACTCTTAAATACTTTGTCTCCAGGAATTTCAGCAATTGGTTCTTCTGAGTAAGAAAGACTCTGCCCTGTAAAAAAATTCTTGAATCCCAAGTTCACTGATTTCCACACCGACTATAATGTGTCCCAGGTTTGCAAACCATCTCATCTCAATTGCTTTCCACAAAGAGGAAAAAGTATCCTGAGTCCACTCTTGCCAAAGAAAATATCCATGTGCTTCTTTAATAACTGATGTCCTTGTTGTTGATGAATGCAATGTTGAGGCTCACCCACTTTTCTTGCCATTCTTCCAGAGTTAGTACTTAGTTTTTCTGTTCCTCATTATTGGGGTACTCTTTAATTTCAAGTAAAGTTCTTGTATCATTCATAGTTTTGTAGATACCTTTAATTCCTCACAAGCAAATATCTCCAATGCCTCTTTAGCTGCCTGCTGCCTGCTAGGCAATGTTCTTTTAATCCATTGATCCATTCTTGTAGGTGCAGACCTATTGTGAGTGGGACTTTTTGATTAGGTTGTTTCAATTAAGACCCATTCAAGGTGGGTCTTAATCCCCTTACTGGAGTCCTTTATAAGAGGACAAAGGACACACAGAGACACTCTGAGCCCAGAGCTCAGAGAATCCCCAGAAAACTGAGTCAAGGACACACCCACAGAAGCTGAGAGAGGACACCACTGGAGCCAGAAGCTGGAAGCAACAAAATCCGGGAAAGAAGGACCAACAGATGCCAGCCATGTGCCTTCCCATGTGACAGAGGTGTCCTGGATACTGGCAGCCTCTCTTCAGAGAAGGTATCTTCCTTCTCTAATGCCTTAATTTGGACATTTTCATGGACTTGGAACTGTAAACTTATGAGCTAATAAATCCCTGTTGAAAAAGCCAACCCATGTCTGGTGTATTGCATTCTGGCCACTTTAGCAAACGGAAACAAAGGTGTTTCCAGTTTTCCATTTTTACAAACAATCCTTTGGCAAACATAGCCTGTGCATACATCTTTGGGCCCTTGTACAGCAATCTCTAGGGATTTCTGGAAGCGAGGATTAGAAACTTCGAGGGACGTTCGATCATCTTTCCGAAAGGATGCCCCAAATTCACACCCCGCAGCAGTGCATGAGTGCCCGATCCCCACATCCTTGCCAATGCAGGACATAGCCCCTGTTTATTGCCAATCTGAAGGGGGGAGGTGGGATCGTGAAACATGATTACTCATCTGATGTTTTACTTTGCATTTCTCAGGTTTCCAACGAGCTCAAGCATCTTTCAGATGTTTGCACCGACCATTTCTACATTGTCTTCTGTGCAGGGCCTTTTAGCACCTCTGGGCTGTAGATTGTCAGTGTTTCTTTCTCATTGCACCCCAGTTCTACCCTGTATTGTTCGTGTTTCTTTCTCATTGCACCCCAGTTCTACCCTGTAGCAGCCACTTGAGTTCCAGTGCCCCACATCTTCTCCCCTTCCTTGTAATAACGGTTCCCTGATTTTCCACTGGGCTTCGACTTTGTCACCACTCTCCGTGTAGCCAGCACTACAGCCCCTGACCTGAATGGTGCCCCTCGGCACATCCCGTCCTCCCCAGCACTGGTCACCAGTGCAGGGACAAGCCCGAGTCAAAACAGACTGACAAGGGACAGAAAGGCTCACATCCTTGACTTCTTTTCAAGCCATCAGACCGAGACTCGCCTTCCCTTGTGCTTAGGTCAGTGATATTGGGGACCCGAAATTGCTAGGTAACCCCAAGAGGAGCTGGAAAACGAAGATGACACAAAGCGGGCAAGGCTGAGCAACACGGAGGCTCTGAGTCTCAACGGTAAGAGCTGAGCCCCTGGATCCAGCCTTGTCCAAAGTCAACCTACACCTGAACTTCCCGGCGTTCTAAGGGAACACATGGCTTTGGCTTTTTACTTTTTCTGAAAACAAAACAGTTTAGGTTGAGTTTTGTGTTGCTTTTTTTCCCACCTTGCAAAGAGTCCGAATCGCCCCACCTGCCCAGAAGGAAGAGGACAGTTTCACACGCAGCCCAGCATGGCTCTCGAGCCTGAAGGCCAGTGTGGACCTGCTTCTACGCCTGCCCCGGACAAGTGTGATTTCTTAAAATGCTCAACCAAATGGAAGGAATGAGCTCCATTGTTTTGGAGGGAGGCAAGGCGGGTAAAGAAAAACCAATCCCTGCCCCAGCAGATCCTTGGAGACATTATTTAAAAAAGAATAAAAAGAGAGAGAGAGAGACCTCTGTGAGATGAGCAAACCGAGGACAGCGGAAACGAACAGGTGCTCTGGCTACTTTTGGTTTGACTCAGGTTTTCTGGCTCTTGTGGAGGGGAAGGGGGACGTGGGCTCGCAGCTCTCTTGTGGAACGAACCACAGCTGTCACCAGGAGAGGCTTTTACACCTTCTGTGAACAGCTGTCCTTGAATTCTGAGTTTTCTTCTCTGGATTAAGGATGACTGCTCTTGAGAGGAGTCAGAGATCCCAGGCAGGGAGAGAGGAGGCTACTGACTGTTGATAATCCTGGGGTTTCACAAGATGGCGAGAGCGTGGCGAGGACAGTGGAAAGAGCTTTGGATTCCTAAGTTCAAACCCCGACGCTCCCAGTAAGTGGGGAGCCCAGAACTCAGTGGCATAAAACAACTGTTTATTATGCTTCCATTTGCCATAGATCAAGAATTCAGGTGGCACATCTGTTCCTGAGTTGTAATGGCTATCTCCAAATTCTGAGATGCTGATCCATTTGTGTATGACCCGATCGGTCTCTGGAACTTTGGGTATCTGTGTGACACCTGAAACTCAGAGCTAGAGCTCAGCAGAGATGAACGTCAGTATTAGCACATACAGCAACTGTTAAAAAAGCTGAAAAAGAGCCCAATTAGAGATATGAATGAAGCAGATGTGGTTAGGACTAGGGCAAATTGGGCCAAAGGGTAAAGGATGATACTGACGGTGTTTTAAAACTTCAACTTCCATGTGAGACTGAGGGAAGATATGGTTATCTGGAGCAGGATCTATATTTTCTGTAGTAACTAAACAATTTAACTTGTACATTCAGCTTGTTCAAACATCACAATTACATGGAACTTTGAACAGGAAGTGAGATCTTGTAGGTTTGCACGGGTTAGTGTGAAATAGTGACACATTCCAAAGTAATTTGGGCAGAGAATAACAATATATATACGCAGGGGGCCCCTGAGGAGCTGGGGGAAAATGCAGAAATATTGGCCTTCTTCGCTTGGGTTGTTGCTGATGTTCTCATAAAAATGAGAACTGACGATTTGATGTGCTGAGCCCTTTATCATGGGACTTGCCCTTATGAAGCTCATTACTGCAAAGGAGAGGCTAAACGTGCATATAATTGTGCCTCAGAATCTCCCCCTGAGTGTGTCTTTGTTGCTCAGATGTGGTCTCTCTCTCCAGCTAAACCAGCTCAGCAGATGAACTCACTGTCCTCCCCACTACGTGGGACCTGACTCCCAAGGGTGTAAATCCCCCTGGCAATGCAGGATGTGACTCCCAAGGATGAATCTGGACCCGACATCATGGAATTGAGGACATCTTCTTGACCAAAAGGGGGAAGCAAAATGAAACAAAATAAAGTGTCAGTGGTTGAGAGATTTCAAATGGAGTTGAGAGGTCACTCTGGAGGGCATTCTTATGCTCTATATAGATATCCCTTTCTCGGTTTTAGTGAATTGGAATAGCTAGAAGAAAATACCTGAAACTATCAAACTCCAACCCAGTGGCCTTGACTCTTGAAGACGATTGTGTAACAATGTAGCTTACAAGGGGTGACAGTGTGATGGTGAAAGCCTTGTGGATCACACTCCCTTTATCCAGTGTATGGATGGATGAGCAGAAAAATGGGGACAAAAACTAACTGAAAAATAGGGTGGGAAAGAAGAGATGATTTGGGTGTTCTTTTTTACTTTTGTTTTTTATTCTTATTTTTATTCTTTCTGGTTTAAAGAAAATGTTCAAAAATGGATTTGGGTGATGAAGGCACAACTATATGATGGTGCTGTGAACAGTTGATTGTATACCATGGATGATTGTATGATATATGAATATACCTCAATAAAACTGAATTTAAAAAAAATCCAGGTGGTGGTTGGTGGCAAAGGCTCGTCTCTGCTCCTCCTTGCCTGGGGCCTCGGTCGGAAGCCAGGGCCGGGACCACCTGAAGGTTTCCTCACTCGGGAGCGTGGTGGCCAGGGCTCATTGAAGGCAGGGCCCTCAGTTCCTCCAGTGGCCCCTCCATGCCGTGAACTTGAGCTCCCTCCCCATCATCATGGCTGGGTTCCAAGGCCGAGCATCCCAGAAGGATAAGAGAGACGCAGGTGGGAGCACTCTAGCCTTTTGCGACTGTGCTGGTTTGAATGTATTACGTCCCCCAAAATGCCTTATCTCTGATGTAATCTTGTGCGGGCAGACATATCAGTGTTGATTACGTTGTAATTCTTTGAGTGTTTCCATGCAGATGTGCCCCACCCAACCGTGGGTGATGACTCTGATTGGATAATTTCCATGGAGGTGTTACCCTGCCCATTCAGGGTGAGTCTAAATTAAATCACTGGAGCCATATAACTGAGCTGACAAACAGAAGGAACTCAGTGCAGCTGAGAATGACATTTTGAAGAGGAGCTATAGCCAAGAGGGACACTTTGAAAAATGCACAGAAGCTGAGAGAGTAGCTGCAGATGAGAGACAGTTTGAAGACGGCCGTTGAAAGCAGACTTTTGCTCCGGAAAAGCTAAGAAAGGACAAATGCCCCAAGAGCAACTAAGAGTGACATTTTTGAGGAGCTGAAGCCTAGAGAGGAACATCCCTGGAGAAAGCCATTTCGAAACCAGAGCTTGGAGCAGACACTGGCCACGTGCCTTCCTAGCTAACAGAGGTTTTCCGAATGTTATTGGCTATCTTCCAGTGAAGGTACCCAATTGCTGATGTGTTACCTTGGACACTTTATGGCCTTAAGACTGTAACTGTGTAACCAAATAAACCCCCATTTATAAAAGCCAATCCATTTCTGGTGTTTTGCATTCCAGCAGCATTAGCAAACTAGAACAGCAAACTTGTCCAGGAAGTCACCTGGTGTCAAGTCCCCAGCACTCTCTCCCCGGAGCCAGTCACACAGCCCTGATGTGGTTTCAAATAGAGAAATAGATTCTGCTTCTTGATGGGGAGCGACAAGGTTCTGGAAAGACAATCAGGACTGGAAATGTTGCTGTGACCGTTTTCGGAAATTATAGTTGGCCACACTAACCATGTGAGATCCTGGGCAAATTGCTTCCTCTCTCTGGGCCTCAGTTTACTCATCAGTAAAATGGGGATAGTAATAGAGAGGGTCATATGAAGTAATGCATTTGAAGTACATGGGACATGGTAAGTGCTCCAGGAAATTAGAAGTTATTGAAGGTAATAGTTATCATTAAACAATGCGGCATCTTGGTACAGCTGACCAGGTTTGGCCTGGGAACCAGAGAGGCACGAGTTCTAGTCACAGCACTACCTGGGATTAGCTGAGTGATGTCGGCTCCTTATCTTCCCCTCTCTGAGTCTGTTTCCTCACCTGTAAGACGAGGGGGTAGGAGTCACTGATTTCTAAGTTCCTTCCATTTCCTAGATGCTTTGATAAATATTTGTAACAAGTCTGCAGACTCCATTGTCTTCCAAATGCTCTGGGACTTGTCATTATGAAGCCGATCTTTCAGCCTTTGGGGTCTGAAGAAGGCTCACAACCCCTTCTCTACAGGTTCTCCCAATTATTTTTGCTTTTTGGTTAAAAACATTATTTTCAAATTATTATGGCATAAATAATGTATGGCTTTTTGTTACAGCAAACACAAAACAATACCAAAGAGTATTAAGTTTAAAAGGACAGACTTTCTGCACTACACAGAAGGGGGTCCCACAGCTTGTCCTGGAATCTGGTCATCACTTAAAGGGAAATTCTTGTAATGTCCGTGGCCCTTGAGGTCCTGCAGATAAAGGAGGAGTATGTCCTCAGGTTCCTTACAGCAGGCACCCACTTAGGTGGCATCGACCTTGACCTCCAAATGGAAGAGGGCACCTACGAAAGGACGAGTGACGGCATCCACGGGATAAATCTGAAGAGGACCTGGGAGAAGTGTCTGCTGGTGGCTTGGGCCATTGTAGTCACTGAAAACCCGGATGTCAGAGTCACATCCTCCAGGACACCGGCCAGCGGGCTCTGCTGAAGTTGCCGCTGCCACAGGAGCTGCTCCTACTCCGGGCGCGGCACTCCCGGAACCTTCCCTGATAGACCCGGGCAGCCTCCCGGGCATGCATCTGCTGGCGGCAACTGACCCCAGGGTCTATCACCAGCCCCTCACGTAGGCGTCTTATGTCCTCCTGCCGACCATTGCTCGGTGTAACGTAGTGGATGTTACCATTTCGTGCAACCACGAGGGAGACCACTCAGCAGGTCTGGTGGGTGGGTGCTGGCCCGGGGGTTCTGTGCAGGCCTGGCACCATCTCCGGGGAGCACCCAGGGGGGCCTTCCTGACCTCTCCTTCTAGAGAGACTGAAGGGAGGGACAAGGAAGAGCAGGCCATGGCTGAGCAGGCCATGGCGCAGGCAGAATTTCAGGGTAAGTGGTCCGCCCCAGCTCCTGAATTTACTGCAAATCCACTCAGGTTTGCAGACTGGTCTACACGCAGGCAGGGGCCCCTCTGCCCCCTCAGCAGATCCCTGCTGAAGCCTGGGGGGTTTGGCCCACAGCCAAAGACTGGCCTGCAGCTCCCACTGCTCAGGCCATTGAATGGGCAGGAATAACCACCCAACCACCCAGGTGCCTTAAGCTCTTTTTCCACGGGGCTCTTAAACAGAACACGGAAATAAGGTTGTCAGAAAATAAACATCAGTTTCTTTTTTTATTTTTCAAAGCGCAACTCCCCTCTTCGCCAATCCTACTCTAATATGATAAACATCATTGATAGTTTGGCGTGTGTCCTTCTATATATTTCTCTAAACATGTTTGGTAATACTTTGGTGCACATAGTACATGTTCTACAAAAATGAACATGTGTAAACAGTGTATGTTTTTCAAAAGCGAGATCATGTTGCACACACTCTTTTACTCCTTGCCTTAATCAGCTAACACATCTAGGAGATCAGATGAAGGCTGATGCCTGGTACACTGCATTGCCCAACTCCACAGGGCACCATCATAGATACCACAAAGCAAATGGCTGTCTCTGGAGTTACAAAACATGGCAGCCCTGGTGAAACAAGCTATTGGAGAGAAGATGAAGGAGTTACTTTTTGGAGGGGGGCTTCCCTGCAGACTCTTGCATCCCCAGCTGGGACAAGATTGCATGCTGGAAGGCACAAGCAGAATGGGTTAATAAAGTCCTGTTTCCTGTACTCATTGGGATCATGGAGACAACAGTGAGTTCCCATTTTTGATTCCTTCCCCAAGTGTGAGAGGGACAAGTGGAAGTGTGGGGGCCGACTTCACTTTCCTCTTGGGTGCTGCTGGGAGCCAGGCCCCCACCTGTGCCGGGGATCCACTCATACGACACATCTCGGGAAAGGCTGAGAAGCACAGGACTGGGAGAGAACCTGGCTTCAAATCTCAACTCCAACCTTATGAAACTCTCCAACCTCTGGCAAGTTATTCAGCTTCTCTAAGCTTCAGTTTCCTCATCTGTAATATGAAGACAAGATAAACCACCTTCCAGAACTTTCGGTAAGACTCGAACAAGACGAGCTTATTGAGGGCAGGCTCTTACGTATGCATAGCCAATCAGAGGAAGGGCTTTGGGTTTAGAGTTGGTTTAAGTCCCAGTTTTTCTGTCGCAGCTGTGTGACCTTGGGCAAACCATTCAAACTCTCTGAGTCCTTGAGTGTCAGATATTCAGGAAATAGGACTGATAATGGTGCCTGTCTTCATGAGTCCTGGTGAGAATCAGGTGAATTGATAATTGCAGAATTCTTAGCACCGTGCCTGGCTCATAGGGGGCATCTATAAATGCTGTTTCCCTCTCTTCATCAGTGCCTTTTTAAGTCCAAATAGGTGGCCCGGAACAAGAACCCAGTGGATAGAATTTCCTTCTGCTCGTTTTACTCTCAGCATCTTGATGGCGCCTGGAACATAGTTCGTGGTCACATTATAATATTTATTATTATAATACTCTTTTGGCTTAAACCTGGATGGAGTGAAGTTGATGAGGCTCTCAGAAGCCCCACTCTAGCCACCACCCCTGTCTGTTCCCCAGCCGTAGGAGGGAGCCTTTCTTCCAACCCGCCCCCTTGAAGCGGCGGGTGTGGACGCGGTCCCTTGTGACAGCCCCGTCTGCTCCCAGCGGCTGCCTAGAGGCGCTGGACAGATCCCAGAGGCGGCGTGCGCGCAGCGCAGTGAGCCAGCGCCTCCGGGGCACAACCGGCTCTCGCCAAACTGGAAAGGAACCTGGCTTTGGGCTTCTGCGAGGCCTGGCAGCAGCCAGCTGGACTGGACTGTCGGTCCCCAGCCCCCGGCAGAGCTGCACCCCCCTTGGCAAAGGCACCGACCGCCGCGTCCTAGTGGACGCTCCCTCCCAAGCGCGGCCGGAGGAGGAGGCGCGTCAGATACGCGAACTGACACTAGAGGGCGCTTGACGGGCCAAATGGCCACCTGCCCTTTGCCTTGAGGTTAGACGTCCCCGCCCTGCACCCGTCCAGCTCTGTGATCTTAGGCCTTTATTCGTGCAGGAATCCTTATGACACCCTAAATGGAGATGTGTTTGGAGGATGTCATTAAAAATGCTTTAAATTATACTTACTCTTTGACCCAACAATTTGTGCACCCAGGAATTTATCCCTTAAGAAATAATGAGGGATGTACCCAGAGATTTAGCTGCAAGGATGCTCATCCCAGCTTTCCAGAAATGCAAAATACTGAAAATATTTAAATTTTCCAGAAAAATAATTATTTAAGTAAACGAGGGTGCATCTATGCAATGGAATACAGTACAAAAAGGAAAAAAATTGTAGAAGAGGGTCAGCAAACTGCAGATGTACCACTTGTTTTTTGCAAACTCTGTGAGCTGAGGATGGGTTTTACATTTTTTAATGATTTTAAAAATCAAAATGTGCATGAAAACCATGTTAAATACATACTTTAGTGTCAATAAAGTTTTATTGGAACACAGCCAGGCTCATTAATTTATTTATTGTCAATGGGAAGTTTCTTGTTACAATGGCAGAATTGAGTAGCTGCAACAGAAACCATTTGGCCTACAAAATCTAAAATCAGCCATTTATTGAAAAAGTTGGCTGACCTTCATTGTAGCAGAATGTTTGATGGCATGCAGATAAAGCAAAAAGTATTATGTGCGGTATAATATTTTTTGGTAACAGAGAATACATATATCTACAACTGTGTTGTACAGAAAAATGCTGCAATAAATACACTCTAATATTAACACTATTCTCTTAGGAGCGAGATCACAGATTTTTATCTTCTTATTTTTGCACATTTGCATGTTTGTATAATTTATATTCTGCACAAGCATGACTTTTGTAATAAGGAAAAAAATGAGTCACTACTGAACACCTGCTTTGAGTTGTTACCAAGCACCTGCTCTGGCAGGTGTTCCTCTCCCACTGAATTCCATGAGCTCCTTCCCTGAGTTATGCTCACTCTGCCCTTCCCTGCCTCAGCTCTCTACCCCTTCTGCCTACATCTTGTTCTCCAGCCTTTCCTACTTGTCCCTGGCTAGCTCCTATTTCTTCTTATAAAATTCAGCCCAAACAAATGGCCTTTAAGTACATAAAAAGATGCTCAACATTGTTAGCCATTAGGGAAATGCAAATCAGAAACACGATGAGTTGCCATTTCACACCCACTAGAATGGCTATTACTTTTTTAAAAAACACAGAAAATAACAATGTTGACAAGATGCAGAGAAATAGGAATCCCTGTACATTGTTGGTGGAGATGTAAAATGGTGCAGCTGCTGTGGAAAACAGTTTAGTGGTTCCTCAGAAAGTTGAGTACAGAATTACATAGGCTCTGGTGATTCCACTTCTAGGTATATACCAAAAGAAATTGAAAGCAGGAAATTGAACTTGAACAGGTATTTTTACACCAATGCTCATAGGAACATTATTCACAATAGCCAAAAGGTAGAAGCAACCCAAGTGTCCATCAGCAGATGAATGGAGAAATGAAATGTGGTATATCCATACAACAGAATAATATGCAGTCATGAAAAGGAATGAAGTTCTGATACATGCTACAACACGGATGAACCTTGAAGACCTCATATTGAAGAAAATAAGCCAGACACAAAAGGACAAATAGTGTATATGCCAGTTTGAATGTATTATGTCCCCCCAAATGCCATTATCTTTGATGTAATCTTGTGTGGGCAGACATATCAGTGTTAATTAGATTGTAACTCTTTGAGTATTTCCATGGAGGTGTGCCCCACCCAACTGTGGGCGATGACTGTGATTGGATAATTTCCATAGGGGTGTTGGCCCGCCCATTCAGAGTGGGTCTGAATTAAATTACTGGAGCATTATATAAGATCAGACAGAAGGAGCAAGCTGCTGCAGCTAAGAGGGACACTTTGAAGAAAGCAGAAGCTGCAGATGAGAGACATTTTGAAGACGGCCTTTGAAAGCAGACTCTTGCTCCAGAGAAGCTAAGAGAAGACAAATACCCCAAGTGCAACTAAGAGTGACATTTTTGAGGAACTGCAGCCTAGAGAGGAATGTCCTGGGAGAAAGCCATTTTGAAACCAGAACTTTGGATCAGACACCAGCCATGTGCCTTCCCAGCTAACAGAGATTTTCCGGACACCCTTGGCCATCCTCCAGTGAAGGTACCCGATTGTTGATGTGTTACCTTGGACACTTTATGGCCTTAAGACTGTAACTGTGTAACCAAATAAACCCCCTTTTGTAAAAGCCAATCCTTCTCTGGTGTTTTGCATTCTGGCAGCATTAGCAAACTAGAACAGTGTATGATTCCACTTATATGAAATATCTAGAACAAAGAAATTCATAGAGACAGAAAGTAGATGGCAGGTGACCAGGGGCTGGAGTGATGGGAGGCAGAATGAGGAGTTACTACTGAATGGGGCAGAGTTTCTGTTGGGGTGCCGAAAAACTTTTGGTAAGGATGGTGGCGATGGTAGCACAACATTGTGAGTGTAACTACTACCACTGAATTGTATGCTTGAAAGTGGTTGAAATGGGAAATTTTATGTTGTATATATGTTACTACAATTTTTAAAAACCCTCATCCTGACCTCCTCACCTCCTCTGAGCAGCCTTCCTTGACTTCTCAGGCCAGGTCAGGGATCTCTTCTCCACTCCGTAGCATCCTGAGTTATCTTGCTTATTGCTCCCATTACACACAATTGTAATGAGGGTCTGTCTCCCCCACAAGGCTGCAAGTTCCTTGAGGGGCAGCTGCTTATTCATACAGAGTAGAGAGGTCTAGAACATGAAAGGCTCTCAAATAAATAATGGATGAATGAAAGACTACTGGAATGAGTGAATAATGAATGAATGATCCTAGGTATTGGAGGTAGAACCAGAGAAGTTGGGGAAAGAATCAAAGACAAAGAGGTGCATAAGCAGACCCTCAATGGGTGACTAGGAAGGCACCAGGCAGAGAGACACAGGAAGGAAAGTCATTCCTGACACAACTATATATATTTATATGTATATGAAGATGTTTGTAAACACATAGGAAAAAAAGATCTAGAAAGATACTGGTTGGAGTGGAAGCATCGCAAGAAACCCCCAGACCTAGTAAGCCCTGAGGATTCAAGGGCAAGCTTCTCCCATCAACCCCACTCCTGGTAGTAAGTTATTTAGGGTTAGTATAGGTACAAAGATAAGAAATATATATACTGCCCTTGTGAAGCTCCCCATCTTATGGGGGAGACAGTTACGTAATTGAATGATACCTTAATAATGACATATGTGGATTACATTCTCAGTCAAAAAAATAACAATTTAACATTTATCAAGTGCACTGTACTAAGCATTTTACATGCATTATCTCAATTTGTCCTCGTAACCACTGTGATGGTTGGGTTCATGTGTCAACTTGGCCAGCTGGTGGCATCCAGGTGTCTGGTCAAGCAAGCACTGGCCTAACCATTACTGCAAGGCCATTTGTGGCTGGTTAATAAACCAGACACTGGTTTATTATATCATCAGTCAATTGACTGCACCTGTGACTGATTACATCAATGAAGAGTGTGTCTTCCGCAATGAGTTAATTCAATCAGCTGGATTTAATCCATACAGTTTAAGACTTTTAAGGAGAAAGAGAAAGGACCTTCACTTCTTCCTCAGCTAGCCAGCATCTCCTTAGAAGTTCATCAAACACCTTCATCAGAGTTACCAGTTTGCTGCCTGCCCTATGGAATTTGGACTTGTGCATCCCCACATTTGCATGAGACACTTTTATAAAATCTTTTATTTACAGATATCTATTGCTGGTTCTTTTTCCTTAAAGAATCCTAACTAATACAGCTTGGTTCCAGGAATGGTTCTTGAGAAACAGAATCTTAAAATGGGCTTTTACAACTGGTTTTCTACTCTGATTGGATTCAAAGGCACTAATGACTCCATTTCCAATAATCAAGATGGCCCTGAGTCCATGGCATGAGTTGGCAATGGAGATAAACAAAATATCACCATTTGATTCTCCTAATCATACTCGTGTATGAAGCAAGGCTCTGGGTGGCAGTGTTTTTGTCACCTTAACAGAGTTTTGTGGAGTTAAGAGGTATAATGATGTTGGCTGGTTGCTCTTAGAGATGCTGGATAAAATTGTAAGAGAAAGGGATGACCTAAGGCTTCAAATTTGAAATTTAAGTGGCATATGGCAGATGTAAAGGTTTCTGTGTGTTCCCTGAAAGAAAATCTAATTTCCTCTGGCCACAGACTTGAGATTTCTGAAAAACAGATGCAGACTCTCATTTGTAGTAGCAGATTTACAACACAAACTAAAATCTCAACCTCACAGTGTGTCTGCTGTTAAAGTAAAGGCATTGATTGGAAAAGAATGGGATTCTGAAACTTGGGATGGGGACATATGCATTGATAATAATAGCAATGAGGATATTGGAACCCTGGATTCTGCTGAGTCTTTGCTAGATATACCTGTAATGTTCTGCCCTGAGGAAACAGCCCCTCCACCTCCAGTCTGCCCTGAGGAACTTGCCATCCAACCTCCACCTAAAGAGATTAACCCTTCAGTGCCTCCTAAACCTGTAATCACCTCCCCTGAGGAAACACCTCCCCTGAGGAAAAAACCCCTGCCTGGAGAAATTAATCCTGTTTCACAAGATGAAACTGCAACAGAATGTCCTGAGGTAATTGGCTTAAGGGACACTTCTAATTCTTTTCATGACCTACCCCTACCACCACTCTTTTCTTCAAGACCTATAACTAGACTAAAGTCCCAACAGGCACCCAAGAGTGAGGTACAAAGTGTGACCCATGAGGAAGTACACTATACCTCAAAAGAATGGCATGAGTTCTCAAATTTATATAGACAGAAATCAGGGAAGTACATGTGGGAATGGATATTAAGGGTGTGGGATAATGGTGGAAGGAATATAAAGTTAGATCAGGCTGAATTTATTGATATGGGCCCACTAAGTAGAGATTCTGCATTCAATGTTGTAGCTTGAGGGGTTAGAAAGGGTGTTACACAGTTTGTTTGGGTGGCTGGCCGAAACATGGATCAAAAGGCGGCCAGCATTACCTGAGGTTGAAATGCCAGAAAAGCCCTAGTATAATGTATAGGAGGGGGTTCAAAGGCTTAGAGAGATTGGAATGTTAGAGTGGATTTATCAAGGAAGACCTGCTCACACACCCCTGGAATGTCCAGCAGACACACTATTACCAGGACTGAGGAATAAATCTGGGAGACTAGCTCCATCATCCCTGAAGAGCTCAGTAGTTTCCCTTCTCTGTAGGTGTATATTACTGTGGAAACTGCTGTCACTGAGCTGGAATCCTTAAACACAATGAGGATAATCAGATTCGGAGTTGGCAGAAGCCACGTGGCAGCAGTTAATCACCAAAGACAAGGTGGGTGTGGCTACTACAATGAAAAACAGGTTCAAAGCAGTAGTCAAAATAATCTGACTTGCAGAGACTTATGGCATTGGCTAGATCATGGAGTACCTAGCACTAAAATAGATGGACAGTCTACTAAATTCTTGCTTGAGCTGTATAAGCAGAAGAATTCTAAGTCAAGTAAATAAAAGTCTATCATGACTTACAAAAACAGAGGGTCACAGCCCCTTAATCAATTCCCAGACTTGAGACAGTTTACAGATCCAGAGCCCCTTGAATGAGGGGAAGGCCAGGTACCCTTGGGGAAGGACCCTGTTACACTGCCAAAAATTTATACTGTTAATCTTCCTCCCAGCCTTCCCCAAGGGGACCTATGGCCTTTTAACAGGGTAACTGTGCATTGGGGAAAAGGAAATGATCAGATATTTCAGGGGTTATTAGACACTGGTTCAGAAGTGATATTAATTCCAGGAGACCCAAAACATCACTCTGGTCCACCAGTCAGAGTAGGGGCTTATGGAGTTCAGGTGATCAACAGAGTTTTAGCTTGGGTCTGTCTCACAGTGGGTCCAGTGGGTCTCGGGACCCATTCTGTGGTTATTTCCTCAGTTCCAGAATGCATAATTGGAATAGACATACTCAGCAACTGGCAGAATCCCCACATTGGTTCCCTTACTCATGGAGTGAGGGCTTCTACACTAGGAAAGGCCAAGTGGGAGCCACTAGAACTGCCCTTTCCTAGCAAAATAGTAAACCAGAAGCAATTCTGGATTCCTGGAGGGATTGCAGAGATTAATGCCACTCTTAAGGACATGAAGGATGCAGGGGTGGTGATTCCCACCACATCCCCATTCAACTCTCCTATTTGGCCTGTGCAGAAAACAAATGGGTCTTGGAGGATGACAGTGGATTATCATAAGCTTAACCAGGTGGTGACTCCAATTGCAGCTGCTGTTCCAGATGTGGTATCACTGCTTGAGCAAATCAACACATTCCCTGGTATCTGGTATGCAGCTATTGATCTGACAAATGCGTTTTCTCAATAGCTATTAGTAATAACCACCAGAAACAGTTGGCTTTCAGCTGGCAAGGCCAGCAGTTTACATTCACTGTGCTACCTCAAGGGTATATCAGCTCTCCAGCCCTATGTCATAATATTGTCTGCAGGAAACTTGATTGTTTCTCCCTCCCACAAGACATCACACTGGTCCATTATATTGATGATATCATGTCGATTGGACCTAACGAGCAAGAAGCACAACTACTCTATATTTGTTGGTAAGGCATTTGCGTGTCAGATGATAAATCCAACAAAAATACAGGGGACTTCCACCTCAGTAAAATTTCTACATGTCCAGTGGTGTGGGGCATGTTGAGATATTCCTTCCAAGGTGAAGGATAAGCTGCTGCATCCGGCTCCTCCTATGACCAAAAAAGAGGCACAATGCTTAATTGGCTTCTTTAGATTTTAGAGACAACAGATCCTTCATTTAGGTGTGCTACTCTGGCCCATTTACCAAATGACCAGAAAAGCTTCTAGATTTGAATGGGGACCGGAACAAGATGAGGCTCTGTGACAGGTCCAGGCTGCTGTGCAAGCTGCTCTGCCGCTTGGACCATATGATCCAGCTGATCCAACGGTGCTGGAAGTGTCAGTGGCAAATAGAGATGCTGTTTGGAGCCTTTGGCAGGCTCCTATAGGAGAATCACAACGCAGGCCCTCAGGATTTTGGAGTAAAGCCTTACCATCCTCTGCAGATAACTACTCTCCTTTTGAGAAACAGCTTTTGGCCTGCTATCGGGCCCTAGTTAAGATAGAACGCTTAACCATGGACCACCAAGTTACCATGAGACCTGAGTTACCTATCATGAGCTGGGTGTTGTCTGACCCTCCCAGCCATAAATTTGGGCGTGCACAGCAGCACTCCATCATAAAATGGAAATGGTATATACGAGATAGAGCTCGAGCGGGTCCTGAAGGCATAAGTAAGTTACTTGAGGAAGTGGCCCAAATGCCCATGGCCCCCACTCCTTCCACCTTACCTTCTCTTTTCCAGCCCACAGCCATGGCATCTTGGGGAGTTCCTTACAATTGCTTGACTGAGGAAGAGAAAACTTGGACCTGGTTTACAGATGGTTCTGCACGATATGCAGGCACCATCTGAAAGAGGACAGCTGCAGCACTGCAGCCCCTTTCTGGGATGTCCCTAAAGGACAGTGGTGAGGGGAAATCCTCCCAGTGGGCAGAACTTTGAGCAGTGCACCTGGTTGTTCACTTTGCTTGGAAGGAGAACTGGCCAGAGGTGCATTTGTATACTGATTCCTGGGCTGTTGCTAATGGTTTGGCTGGATGGTCAGGGACTTGGAAGGAACATGATTGGAAGATCGGTGACAAAGAAGTCTGGGGAAAAGGTATATAGATAGGTCTTGCTGAGGGGGCAAAAAACATAAGTTATTTGTGTCCCGTGTGAGTGCTCACCAGTTGGTGACTTCAGCAGAGGAAGATTTTAATATCAAGTGGATGAGATGACCCTTTTAGTGGATACAAGTCAGCCTCCTTCCCCAGCCACTCCTGGGCTCATGAACAAAGTGGTCATGGTGGTAGGGACGGAGGTTATGCATGGGCTCAGCAACATGGACTTCCACTCACCAAGGCCAACCTGGCCACAGCCACTGCTGAGTGTCCAGTCTGCCAGCAGCAGAGACCCACACTCAGTCCCCAATCTGGCACCATTCCCCGAGGTGACAGGCTACCTGGTGGCAGGCTGATTGCACTGGACCACTTCCATCATGGAAGGGGCAGTGATTTGTTCTCACTGGAATAGACACATACTCCAGATATGGGTTTGCCTTCCCTGCACACAATGCTTCTGCCAAAACTATGATCCATGGACTTACAGAATGCCTCATCCACCATCATGGTATTCCACACAGCATTGCTTCTGACCAAGGAACCCACTTCACAGCAAATGAAGTGAGGGGATGGGCACATGCTCATGGAATTCTCTGGTCTTACCATGTTCCCCATCATCCAGAGGCAGCTGGGTTGATAGAACGGTGGAATGGCCTGTTGAAGACTCAATTATGGCACCAACTAGGTGGCAATACCTTGCAGGGCTGGGGCAGTGTTCTCCAGGAGGCTATGTATGCTCTGAATCAGCGTCCACTCTATGGGTCTCTTTTTCCCATAGCCAAGATTCATGGGTCCAGGAATCAAGGGGTAGAAACAGGAGTGGCAACACTCATTGTCACTCCTAGTGATCCACTAGGTAAATTTTTGCTTACTATCCCTTAAGCTCTGCTGGTCTACAAGTCTTAGTTCCAAAAGGAGGAGAGTTTCTACCAGGGGACACAACAACAATTCCATTGAACTGGAAGTTAAGACCTGGCCACTTTGGGCTTCTCATGCCTCTGAATCAACAGGCAGGGAAGGACATTACTGTACTGGCTGGGTGACTACTCCTGACTATCAAGGGGAAATAGCACTGCAACTACACAATGGAGGTAAAGAAGAGTTTTCCTGCAATACAGGAGATCCCCTGGGGCATCTCTCAGCACTGCCATGCCCTGTGATTCAAGCCAATGGAAAACTGCAGCAGCCCAATCCAGGCAGGACTACCAATGGCCCAGAAACTTCAGGAATGAAGGTTTGGGTCACCCCACCAGTCAAAGAACCACGGCCAGCTGAAGCGCTTGCTGAGGGTAAAGGGAACATGGAATGGGTAGTGGAAGAAGGTCGTGATAAATATGAATTACGACCAAGTGACTAGTTACAGAAAAGAGGAATATGATGGCATGAATATTACCTCCTTGTTTTGTTATGAGTATGTTTGTATTTGTCCGTAAAGCAAGTATCTTTGTTTTCTTTTATATCTTATCCCCTTAGCATATGACATAAGCTGTGTTGTTCATTTTGCAGTATTTAAGTTATAGGAAATCAAGTTTAAGAGTCAATGTCACCCAAGGACTTGCACCCTATTCTGGAGAGATTTAGTGCATTTCTGGTTATGTGTAGGACAGCTGAGTATTGTCAGGCAAAATATATGTCTGTTATTATGCTCCACTTAGAGGTAAAATATGATTTAAGGTGACATATATAACTGCCAAGTTGACAAGGAGGGGACTGTGATGGTTAGGTTCCTGTGTCAACTTGGCCAGGTGATGGTGTCTAGGAGTCTGGTCAAGTAAGCCCTGGCCTAACCATTACTTCAAGGACATTTATGGCTGATGAATCAACCAGAAGGCTGGTTTATTAAATCATCAGTCAAATGACTGTACCTGAGACTGATTACATCAATGAAGGGAATGTCTTCCACAATGAGAGAATTCAATCAGCTGGATTTAATCCAATCAGTTGAAGACTTTTTTTTTAAATGCAATTTTATTGAGATATAGTCACATAACATACAATCATTCAAAGTGTACAATCAGTTGTTCACAGTATCTTCATATAGTTGTGCTTTCATCACCACAATCAAACTTTGAACATTTTCATTATTCCAAAAAATAAAATAAAAATTAAAGTAAAAGAGAACATCCAAAACATCCCATTCCCCTCCTCCCCTCATTGTTCATTTACTTTTTTTTTTTTATTAAATTCAGTTTTATTGAAATACATTCACACACCATACAATCATCCATGGTATACAATCCACTGTCCACAGTATGATAACATAGTTATGTGTTCATCACCACAATCTATCTCTGAACACTTTCCTTACATCAGAAAGAACCAGAACAAGAATAAAAAATAAAAGTGAAAAAAGAACATCCAAATCATCCTCTCATCCCACCCCATTTGTCCTTTAGTTTTTATCCCCATTTTTCTACTCATCCAGACACTAGATAAAGGGGGTGTGATCCACAAGGTCTTCACAAAGTTGAAGACTTTTTAAGGGAGAGAGAGAGGATCTTCACTTCTTCTTCAGCTACCCAGCGTCTCCTAAGGAGTTCATCAAACACCTTCATTTCCAGTTTGCTGCCTGCCCTACGGAATTTGGACTTGTGCATCCCCACAGTTGCATGAAACACTTTAATAAAATCTTATATTGACAGATATGTCTTGTTAGTTCTGTTTCCCTAGAGAACTCTAACTAATACAACCACCCTATAGTGGAGATACTCTTATTATCCTAGTTTACAGATGAAGAAACTGAGGCTCAGAAAGGTCAACTTATTAATTATCAAATGTTCAAGCCCTCACAAGGAAATACCCTAAATCTGGCATTTGGGTGACAAAATTTCCTGGGGCAGTTTATTTCATCCAGCCATATGGTCTTAGGAGTTGAAGCACGCCTGCCAATGGCTTCACCCTGTTACTGGGTTACTCATTTATTCATGCCACAATCAGAACTGCTGCCAAGCGTTTTCACCTTCTACTTACTACAGCCACTGAAACAATAAACATGTCTCCTGTGCAACCTCCTTGGGGGCCAGAGTGACCTTTTAATTGACTTTGTGTCTGTAGCAGCATCCAGAAGAGAACTGGGCAGGCGTTTAAAGGCATCCATGAGCTTGCTTCCTTTTTCTTTCTTTTTTTAGTCTGGTAAAATGTTATTACATGAAACTCTCCATCTTAACCATTTTTAAGTATGCAATTCTGCGACAATAATTACCTTCACAGGGTGTGCAGCCATCCCCACTACCTATTTCCAAAATTTGTCATCACCCCAAACAGAAAGTCTGTACCCGTTAGGCAATAATTTCCCATCCCCTCCCAACCTCTAATCTACTTTCTGTGTCAATGAACCTGCTTATTCTAGGTATTGCACGTAAGTGGAACCATACGATATTTGTCCTTTTGTGTCTGGCTTATTTCACTCAACACGATGTCTTCCAGGCTCTCCCAAGACGCAGCTTTAAGGACGTGAGCGTCCAGGCGCTCAGCCATTCGCCTCCGCCTTCTTCCTTGCGCCCCCTGCTGTGTCAGAGTGACCTGAACGTTGCCCCTACACGAAGCCCCTGCAGGGGCGACTCACAATTCTTGGGGTGCATGCCAAGCCCCTCGCCCCCGCCCCCCAGCCGGCTTTCAGGCCTCTCTTGTGCCTACACACACACACACACACACACACACACACACACACACACACACACACACACACACACGCGCGCCACCTGCGCGCCACCTGCGCTCCGCGGCTCTGGGCAGGCCCCGGCCAATCATCTTGAACACCTTTTATCCCATCGCACCGCCGTCGTTAGTAGTGGTGGGAATCCAAGCGGAGGACCCTTTCTCAAAGCTACAGATCACTCCTCGGGATGCTCTGAAACACAGCCTTGCTACCTTTGCTGAATCGCTTCCCTGGAGAAGCAGGGAGGGCCTCAGTCTCCCCATTTCTGTTTCCTTCTCCCTCTTGTAAAAGTGTACCCCCAACCCTTCTTTTCCGCACATAAACCAAATCCTTAGAGACCTCGAGATCTCTGTAGGGGCCTACAGAGCAGCCTAGGGAGAGCTGAGCCAAGGTTCCAAGTGGACCACAAGTACAGCAAATGCCAGAGCTCTCCCTACCAGCGGGAAATCAGAAAATGGGGACAGAATGGGGATCTTGGCAAGTTGGAGAGTCTCTGAGTCCCTGTGGGAGGTGGTTTCCGGAAGGAACTCGTTGAACTTTGTCTTCAAGGGTCTGTGATTACAAGTGCAGTTAGCCTTGCACCTCAAGAAAAGGCGAAATCCCTTCCCCCCTGTGCCCCCAGCCCCATTTCCTCCTGCGTCTCCACTTTCACAGCCCAGATCCAGGTCGCAGCTGTCCTGTAGAAACAGGACACCTGCCGCTCAGGTAATTGTATATTCTCTAGTAGCCACATTTTTTTAAATGAAATTTTATTGAGATATATTCACACACCATATAATCCATCCAAAGTATACAATCAATGGTTCACAGTGTCATCACATAGTTGTGCATTCATCACCACAATCAATTTTAGGACGTTTTCATTAGTCCAAAAAGAAAAAGAAAAAAGAAAACCCAAAGCATCCCATACCCCTTATCCCCCCCATTGTAGACCCCTAGTATTGGTGTGATGTTGTTATTGTTGATGAAAAAATATTAAGAAATTATTGTTACCTTTAGTCTGTGGTTTGCAGTAGGTACATTTTTTTCCTATATACCCCTCTATTATTAACTCCTTGTAATAGTTCTGGTAAATGAAAGAATTTTATTATATTTGTGCTGTTAATCACAGTCATCATCCACCACAAGTTTCACTGTGTTACACATTCCTTTGTTTTAACCTCCAGCTTCCTTCTGGTGATATAAATGACCCTAAACAACCACTTTTAACTACATTCACATACAATTCCACACTATTATACTCACAATAATGTATTACTGTCACCTCTGTCCATTTCCAAATGTTTAAGTTCGACCTAGTTAAAAATTCTGCACATATTAAGCAACTGATTCCCATTCTCTACCCTCATTCTATCTCCTGGTAAACTAGATTCTAGATTTTATGACCATGAGTTTGCATACTATAATAAGTTCATATCAGTGAGCTCATACAATATTTGTCTTTTTGTGTCTGACTTATTTCACTCAGCATAACGTCCTCAGCGTTCATCCATGTTGTTGTGTGAGTCAGGACTTCATTCCTTCTTCCTGCTGAGTAACATTTAGTAGCTATATTTTTACAAGTAAAAAGAAACGGGTGAAATCCATGTTTATATTTTACTTAATCTAATATATCCAAAATGTTATCATTTCAACAGAGGCTCGATTTTTTTAAAGTTATTAATGAGATATTTTGCATTCTCTTTTTGTGTGCCAAGTCTTCAAAATCTGGCATGAATTCTACACTGACAGCACATCTCCATTTGGACTAGCCACATTTCAAGGGCCCAGTAGCCACGTGTGGCTGGTGGCTCTTGAATAGGAAAGCACAGAGTGTTCTAGAACACTCATTCTTGAGGGGAAGTTACTAGTCCCCAGGGGAACAATGGAGAAATTTGTGGGGCCCTTTATGTTTCCAGTTATTGGAGATCTACTGTTTTTGAGTGAGAAATAGCCAGGGACACTGAACATCTTGCAAGGCACAGGACAAAGCTACAAATTGAAAGATTTTCCTGTATCCCTTACAAAACTTTCAAATATCTCACTGAACATTTATAAAGTTGGGAAAAAACAAACCAACAACTATAAACTTTGAACCTAATTTCATTTTATGTCTAATCACAAAGTACTTTTTGCACTATTTTATTATACACTGAATATTCCAGGAAGGTGCCTACCAAGTAAATCCTGAGAAGATCATGCTTTGTTTTGTTTGGAACTCTGCCAAGAATCATGCACCATTCTGGAAATTCACTCTCCCAATTGCGGCCATTGAGTGGCTAAACACAGACTCCTCTTAGTCAGCATTTGTAGCATCTGGCTGCTTGAAGTCTTCTAGAACAGTCACACCCAAGCATTTATGTATGGGAATGCATGCTACTTTATTATTACTTATTACTTTTTCCTTTTTTTTTTTACACAGTTGGGGCATTATGTTAATTTTTATAAATTAAATGTGGAGAGAGGGTACATTGTGCATGAATTTTCATTCAGTAAATTAAAGAGGGGTTGTAAAATATTTGTATTAAAAAGGAGCTTTGTCCTTTACCCCATTCAAGACGGTGGAGTGAAATGATTCAGGGCTCCATCTCCCCACAGCAGCTTTGAACAACCAGCAAGAACTAACAGAAACATCTTTCTCAAAGCTCCAGAAAACAGTTAAAAGACTCCAGCAACAGGACAAGTGCTGAATCCAGAAAAAGTCCACTTCAAATGGTAGGATCTTGTGGTGCCCACCGCCTCACCAGCCTGGCACAGAGCCAGCCCCATGCTCCCCATGTAGATCCCTGTTCCTGGTTTTGGAGGGAGCAGAGTAACCTTCATGCACACACTGGGAGAATGTATATCTGGCCCAATCCGTCTGGTAGCAGCCTGAGAGTCTTGCTGTCCCAGAACTTGCCCTGCATGTAGAAGGCAGCTCAGTGAGCTCTCCTACAGAATGTGCTGTGGGAGCACAGTCAAGTGACTGCCTGGGGCAAGGGATTGCTGGCTGGAGGACACACAGCGCAGTGCCCAGGACTGTGAGGGAACTGTTTCCTGGGGAAGAGGGAACATTTCGAGCCAGGTAAAGAGGGGAATTTCAAGGTCCCATGAGCATGCCCAAGACAAGAGGCATGTCCAAAAGGGAACAGGGAGGCCCCAGTGCTTTGGCCTGGAGCTGTTCTCTAAACTCATTATATAGATAGCCCTGAAGGAGAGCACTTGCAAAGGTCAACCTGCAAAGACTGGGAAAGGTGTTTTCTTTTAAAGATTGGGAGAGGTGTGAGAGAAAGGGGCAAAGAGAATATTTAAAGAAATAATGGCTGACAATTTCCCAAATTTAATGAAAGACATGAATATATTCATCCAAGATACTCAATGAACTCCAAGCAGGATGAACCCAATGTCAAAAGCCAACGATAAAGAGAGAATTCTGAAAGCTGCAAGAAAGAAGCAGTGTGTCACATAAAAGGGAGCCACTAAAATTAAGCAGCAATTTCTCATCAAAACCATGGAGGCAAGAAAGCAGTGAGAAGACATAATGTGCTGCAAGCAAAAAATTGCCAACAAAGAATTCTATATCCTGCAAAAGTGTCTTTCAAAAGTGAGGGAGAGATTAAGACATTCCCAGGAAAACAAAAGTTGAGGGAGTTCATCACCACTATCCTGGCCCAACAGGAGATGCTGAAGGGAGTTCTGCAGATTGAAAGGAAAGGACACTAGACAATAGGTCAAAGCCACATGAAGAAATAAAGTTCTCCTGTGAAAGTTACAACAGGGGTAAATGTAAATGCTAGTACTATTGTGTTTTTTTATTTATAATTCCACTTTTTACTGTCTACAGGCTCTAAAAGGCAAATGCATAAAACATAATGATAAATCAGTGGCTTTGGACTCATATGCATAAACATGTCATTTGTACAAGAACTACATAAAGGTGGAGGGACAGAGGGGTAGAGAACACTGAAGCTAAGTTGGTACCAAGCAAACAAGTTGTTATTGATTTAGGGCTCAAAGGGACATTCTTGAGCATATGAAAAATTGGAATATAGACTGTGAGCTTTATTTCAATGTTAAATGTCTTGAACTTGAGAACTGCAATTAAGGTAGTTACATAAGTGAATTTCCTTGTTCTTAGAAAATATACATGGCTGTAATAAGTGCTCAAGGAGCATGATATATACAACCAACACTCAAGAGTTCAGAAAATGGATTGATAAATAGACAGGTAGAACAATAGATAAATAGATGGATGGACAGATAAATGGAATGATACAGAAAATGTGGCAAAATGTTAAAATTAGTGGATCTAGGTATCTGGGGATAGGGGTATATTGGAATTTTCTGTAATGGGGTTTATATGCAGGTTACCAGGGACAGGGGTAGGGGTGGGTGTTCTGGTTTGCTAATGCCGCCCTTTTGCAAACACCAGAAATGGATTGGCTTTTTTTTTTTTTAATACATTCACTTTTTTTTAGCATTTTTTATTCAGTTTTATTGAGATATATTCACATACCATACAATCATACATGGTGTAAAATCAACTGTTCACAGTACCATCATATAGTTGTGCATTCATCACCCCAATCTATTTTTGAACATTTTCCTTACACCAGAAAGAATCAGAATAAGAGTAAAAACTAAAAGTAAAAACAAACACCCAAACCATCCCTCCCATCCCACCCTATTTTTCATTTAGTTTTTGTCCCCATTTTTCTACTCATCCATCCATACACTGGATAAAGGGAACGTGATCCACAAGGTTTGCACAATCACATTGTCACCCCTTGTAATCTACATTGAAATACAAACGTCTTCAAGAGTCAAGGCTACTGGGTTGCAGCTTGATAGTTTCAGGTATTTACTTCTAGCTATTCCAGTACATTAAAACCTAAAAAATGTTCCCCAGAATGACCTCTCGACTCCATTTGAAATCTCTCAGCCACTGAGGCTTTATTTTGTTTCATTTCACAACCACCTTTTGGTCAAGAAGATCTCAATCCCATGATGCTGGGTCCAGATTCATCCCCCGGGAGTCATATCCTGCACTACCAGGGAGATTTACACCCCCGGGAGTCAGGTCTCATGTACGGGGGAGGGCGGTGAGATCACCTGCCGAGTTGGCTTAGCTAGAGAGAGAGGGCCATGTGTGAGCAACAAAGAGGCACTCGGGGGGAGACTCTTAGGCACAGTTATGAGCAGGTTTAGCCTCTCCTTTGCAGTAACGAGCTCCATAAGAGCAAGCCCCAAAACAGAGGGCCCAGCATACCAAGCCGTCAGTCCCCAATGTTTGTGAGAACATCAGCAACAATCCAGGTGAGGAAGTCCAACACCTCTGCATCCTCCCCCAGCTCCTCAGGGGGGCCCCAAATATATATTTTATTCTCCACCCAAATTACTTTGGGACGTGTCACTATTTCACTCTAACCTTTACAGACATACCATATCTCACTTCCTTTTCAAAGTTCCATGTAATTGTGGTGTTTGAACAAACTGACTGTAGAAGTTATATTGTTCAGAAAATATAGATCCTACACCAGATAAACATCTCTCCCCTTGGTCTCACATGGAGTTGAAGTTTTAACACACAGTCAGTTTCAACCTTTACCCTTTGGCCTGATTTGCCCTAGTCTTAATCAGATCTGTTTCATTCATATCTCTAATTGAAGTCTGGGCTCTTTTTCAGCTTTTTGGTTTTTTTTTTGACAGTTGCTGTAAGCGTTAATACTGACATTCATGTCTGCCAATCTCTAGCTCTGAGTTTCAGGTGTCACACAGATACCCAATGTTCCAGAGACCAATCAGGTTATACACAAAGGGATCAACATCTCAGAATTTGGAGATAGCCATTACATTTCAGGAGTAGATTTGACTGCTGTAAGAGCTTACAATCAAGGGCCCATTACAATAATCATTTCCCTATTAGTCTGGCTTTCTCCCAGGATGTTCCTCTCTAGGCTGTAGCTCCTCAAAAATCATTCTTAGTTGCTCTTAGGGCATTTGACCTCTCTTAGTTTCTCCATAGCAAAAGTCTGCTTTCGAAGGCCATCTCCAAAATGTCTCTGTAAGCTGCAGCTCCTCTCTCAGCTCCTGTGTATTTTTGAAAGCATCCCTCTTGGCTGTAGTAAGCTCGCTCCTTCTGTCTGAGCTTATATAGTGCTCCAGGTCCATACTGAATGGGTGGGCCAACACATCCATGGAAACTATCCAGAGTTATCACCCACAGCTGGGTGGGGCGCATCTCCATGGAAACACTCAAAGAATTACAATCTAATCAACACTAATACGTCTGCCCACACAAGATTACATCAAAGATAATGGCATTTTGGGGAACTTAATACATTCAAACTGGCACATTGGGGAATGGGAAGTTAATGTTTAGTTGGTACAGAATTTCTGTTTGGAGTGATGGGAAAGGATTGGCCATGGATGATACTGATGGAGGCACAATTTTGCAAATATAATCAACACCACTGAATTGTACATTGGAATATGGACAAAATGGGAAATTTTAGGTTGTATATAAGTTAACAGAATAAAAACCCCAGTGAACTGTATACAACACAATGAGTGAACCCTAATGTAAGCTATGGGCTATAGTTAATAATATAATTATAATAATGTTTTTATCAATAGTAACAAAGTTATCACACTAATACAAAGTACTAATAATGGGCAAACTGTGTGTGCGAGGGTATATGAGAAATCTGATCTTTCTGCACAGCTTTTCTGTAATCCTACTTCTCTAATTTAAAATAATAATAGATAATAAAAATATAATAATAAAATAATAATAAAAATAGCAAATTTTGTTATATATATTTTGCCACAGTAAAAATTTTTTAAAAATAAAGATGCATGTATCAAAAAAAAAAAAAAAAAAAAAAAAAAAGAAGGAGAAAAAGGGAGCTTTCAGTCAGATGAGTTCCCTGACTGATCTGGGCTCTGAGCCAGCCCAGCTCTCTTTTGGACTTGAGGGATTTAACTATTATGTGTCTTTTCACCACCTGGGTGTTCTAGGGCGTCTACTGATGACACACTTTGATTCTGAGTTCCAGACCCTCGATGATCAGGAAAAAAGTGGGAACCGAGTCAGAGAGACACCTGACAGCCATCCTAAGGGCACTGCACTTAATCCCGAAGGGAGGCTGGGTTTTTGTTATTGTTGCTCATTGATTTCAAAACTTTTATGCACAAAGTAGCCCTTCGATTCTTTCCTCGTGTTTAAATAAACTTTTTATTTTTGAAATAATGTTAGAGTCACAAGAAGTTGCAAAAATAAGACCGAGAGTTCCTATGTACCCTTCACCTGCCCTAATGATATCTTCCTATATCAACACAGTCCCTTGTCAAAACCAGGAAACGAACATTGGCACCATACTAGCAATTGGACTGCCAACCTTGTTCCCGTTCACCAGTTTGTTCATACAAACCGTGTGTGGTCTGTGTGTGTGTGTGTGAGTGTGTGTGTGTAATTCTATGAAATTTTATCACATGCAGAAATATTTGTCTAACCAGCCGCACAATCAAGATACACGACTGGTCCATCATCACGGTGTGTGTTTGTTTTTAACAACTGTGGACTTTAGTGATAAAGAGGTAATTGATTGTACATTATTTGAGAGATTGTAAATAAAAATATGCACCATGGATCATTGAATACATTATATAGCCAAAGAAAGGGAGAAAAATGACAGAACACTTTTTATTTCCTTTTGACCACAAAGTTGGTCAGATGTATTTTTTAAAGGGTTAAGTGAATTGCTTTCACACTGTAGGTAGCTAATGTTCCATTCTGTGCTTTGTTTCATCAAAGTTCCTTATTTTTATCAAAGGACTTCTAAATAGAAACTAAATCGTGTGGGAAGGCATGGCCTGTCCCCTTGCTATATCTTTTTTAAAAGGAATCATAAGAACAACTTGTGAAAGAGTATTGATAACAATTCAGTATTTAGAGTAGTGAATCTTATTCTTGACTGCTTGCACATTAGAACACTATATATATATAGATAATATATACACACTGTATATATATATACACATCATATGTATGTGTGTGTACATATATACCGATTGATATAGATATTGATAAAGTCACAGATACTGATATAGCTATAGATAGTGTTTTACCACCATCTAGTACCAAAACTCTTTCATCACCACAAACAGAAATTCTGTATCCATTAAGCAATCACTCCCCATTTCCCCCTCCCGCAGCCCCTGGAAACCCAGGGGACGGAGAGAAGGAGACACATGTAGGAGAGCTTGCAGGGACACAGTGATCAGACCTGACAACTGCTAAGGGAATAAGGAAAGAGTGGTCAAAGATGAGTGAATTATCGAGCTGGGGTGACAGAAGGTGGTGCCATCAGTTGAATCCAAGGACCATTTTTGTGTCAGATACCGTGCTCACAGCTGTGAATACAGAGGTCTCTTCTCAGTGTGGTAGGTGCTCGGGAAGCTCACAACCCTGTAGAAACTCAGATGAGGGGTGGGGTAGGCTCCAAGGTGGCCATAGTTTCTCATACATTCTTCCCAAAATTTGCTCTGCCTACATGAGCCTAAACAAACTCATATTCTTTAATATATATATATAATAGAAGCTAGATCATTGTAGACACGTGGTTCTACAACTTGCAATTCTAGCCTAGACTATCTTTGAGGTTCTATCGATACCTCATTCTTAAAAATGGCAACATGGCTATCCATCTTAATATGAATGTCTCCTAATTTATTTAGTAAGTCCCCTAGTGGTGGATTGGAACACTAGTCCCAATTCTTTGATATGACAACACCTACTGCACATTTAGACAACGGGGGACAAGGGTTCATTTTGAGAAATGAGATAACTGGATCACAGGCAAGCTCCACTTTGACAGATATTGCCAATTTGCCTTACAAAAAGTTTGCACCAAAAGATGTTCCGTTCTTTCAACACAAAATGAGGATTCAGCTTTCCCTAAGCCTCCTCCCACCCTTCCACTGTCCATTATCACATTTTCCGTCGTTACCAGGCAAAGAGGTACAATATAGTACCTTATTATAATTTGTATCTTAAAAACAATGTGTCATGCTACTTCTACAATGAAAAATGTATGTACTTATAAGCAACATTATTTAAATAAATAACATTTAGAAGATGGAAACAGGGACAGCATCTTTCCTCCAGACCTAAGATGGAAAAGGACTCATCAGGACCAAAGCCTCCAGTGGAAATACACTATTTCAAGACCAATGATTCTCAAATCTGGCAGCGCATTAGGTTCATCTGGCTCCTAAAATCCTGGTGCCCCAGCTACACCCTAGACTCTGGGAGAAAACCAACCATTTGTAGGATGCCAAAGACTCCTCTTCACCACCACAGGGTACCTATCTGGACACTTGAGTCTAGGAAGCCTGGGAGAACAAAGAGGCGATTTCCACAAGAAGGGAAGCCAGAAGATCATTTCAGCAAAGTTTGGTTCTTGATCTATGTCCCTGCATCCACACCCAGTGACGCCAACCCCGAGGCCTGAGAATTCCTGCCCCTGGGACCAGCCAAAAGAGCTGATGCTTTTGGCTGCTGAGATATGAATGGAATAGAAACAGTAAAGAGAGGGAAATTGTTCCAAGGGAAGGCAAAGGCACACAGAGAGGGCATTGGAGTCAGCTCCAATTCTAAAGAAGGTATTTTTACCTAACAGGTCACATAGATGCCATATTATATGAAGAGGAGCCACCAGCTAAATAGGCAGGCCAATGGATAGGCTGGTAGGTAGGTAGGTAGATAGGTAGGGAGGTATATAGTTATACAGACAGACAGACTGTCTAACCAACTGGCAGGGCCCACATTTTACCCTTCCCATGATTCCATTTCCAGAACCTAGCTAATTCAGCCCCAACACATAATAGGAGCCTAGTAAATGCTAGTTAAATGAGTATATTCATCTACAACTATCCTCTAATGTTGACTGTAGTTCTGAGAAAAAGTTGGCATTCTACTTGGCCAAACCACTAGATTTTGAGTCTTGCTGACATTTGGCAAGTTGGTTAACCTCTAGGAGCCTCCATTTCCTCATCTGTAAAATGGGGTAATAACAGTGCTGTCATCACCAGCCTCCAAGATGTCTCCCAGTGATTCTCGTCTGATAGTCATGCTTTCTTATAGTCCCATTCCACATTAAATAGGACTGAACTGTGTAGCCAGTAGGATAAAAGGGAAATGATGGTGGGTGACTTCCAAAGCATGATCATCCAATATACTGTAGCTTTTGCCTTGCAGTCTTTTGGTTCACTAGCTCTGGGGGAAGCCAGCTGCCGTGTTGTACGAATGCTCAGGCAGCCTTGTTGAGAGACCCCACTGATGAGGCATGGAGGCCTCCAGCCAACTGCCCAGTGAGGGCACCATCTTGGAAGCAGATCTCCCAGCCCCATCCAGCCTGTGGCCCCGCTGACATCTGGACCACCACTTCATGAGCGACCTGGAGCCACAACCAACCAACCAACCAGCTAACCAACCAGCCAACCAACCAACCAACTGAGCTGCTCCTGGATTCCTGACCTGCATAAACTGTGTGGGATAATAAATGTCATTTTAAGCTACTGTCTTTGGGAGTTATTTGTTTTACAACATTAAATGATGAATACATATGCCTACCGCATAGTTTTGGGGGGTTGAATTTAACAATGTATAAAAGGACTCCAGTGGGTTGAATGATGGTTCCCCAAAATAAATCTTCATGTCCTAACCCTGGCACCTGTGAATGAGACCTGACTTGGAGAAAGGGTTTTCACAGATGTGATTAAGTTAAGGATCTTGAGATGACATCATCTTGAATGATCCAGATGGCTTCTCAATCCAATGACAGGTGGATTGGGTTTAGAAACCACCTGGATTACTATAAGAGAAAGGCAGATGACTAGGGGAAGAGCAGAAGACCATGAGAGAAGGAAGCTGTGTAGCCACAAGCTGAGGAACGTCAGTAGAACCAGAAGCTGGAGAAGGCACAGAACAGAGTCTCCCCAGAGCCTCTGGAGGGAGCCCAGCCAGCTGACACCTCGAGGCTGGACATGTGGGCTCCAGAATTATGAGAGAATAAATTCCTGTTGTTGTGCTTTTACAGAAACAGATTATCACCCAGTTTGTGGTAATCTGTTACCGCAACTCTAGGAAACTAATACAAGGTTTAGCATGGTGCCTAGCAAAAATGGTTGGGTGTACAAATAAATCTATGACACACCATGACAGAGATCTCTGGGACAGTGGCAGAGAGATATCCTCAGAATGTCTTGAGGAGAGAGATACATAGAGGCTATTGCTCAAAATCTTGAGGAGATTGCTTGGGAAAGAACAGGAAAGAGGACTGCAAATTGGGGGCCTGAAGATCAGAATTTAGACCCCCCCCCCACAAATGAGCCACCATTTAAAAATTAGGAGATTTTGTTTTTAATCTCAAAACTCCGTATTTCCAGTTTTTCTTGAGAAACCCTAAGATCTAGCAACCCTGAGCACACATTTCTTCCTGGCAATAGAGCGGCTGGAATGCAGTAGCAGCTCCCCCCTTTCGGAAGGGAAGGGGACCCCAGTTGGCCACTGTCCCCACTGCTCCCTCCTGCTCTGGACACGGAGGCTGATGCCAAACACACTTATCATAGTGTTTGTGCTACTGTTTTTCTTTCAACAGAGAAACTATTTCTCAGCAGCCACTTCTCTATCAAAAATAGGAAAGAAAGATAGATGAAAAGTGGGTTTTTTTGGCATTTGGAAAGTAACCCTCAGGCCTGCATTATGCAAAGAGTGATTAGTCAAGCCTCCCTGGCATTTAGTTTCATGAATTTACCTTTTTGAACTTTAGATTCTTGATGAAACCTGTCAGAAGCTGACAAGAAGAGGAGGGAGGGAGCTGGGGGGTGGAGAATGGAGAGAACAAGATTTTCTAGAACTTAGTTTGCATCGCAGCTACAATCTCAAACGTCAGGGAGTGAAAGAGAGCTCTGTGAGGCTCTGGATATTGGAACATGGATATTGGAACATGCTGGGGTTTTTTTTTTCTTTTTTCAAATTCCCCAGTAGGGTCAGGGTTCTCAGCGTGCCCTGAATCGTATGTTTTAAGCTACTGTGTTTGAGGGTTATTTGTTTTACAACATTAAATGATGAATACATATGCCTACCGCATAGTTTTGGGGGAGTTGAATTTAACAATGTGTAAAAGGACTCCAGTGGGTTGAATGATGGTTCTCCAAAATAAAGTGTGCATTAAAGTGTAACTACTTAATTCAGTGTATTTTTGTCCTCACCAATAAGAAGTAGTTGTGTTAATACCTCTAAGAATTATTGAATTGAAAAGTAGTTTTTTTAAGATAAGAGGAAGGCGTGAATAGGAAGGATAAGATTATCATTTATCTGATTACCTAGTTAATGTGCTCTGTGCTTTTATAGAAATTGAGTTTTCTTCTTGTATCTTCCCCTTCTTCTCCCCTGAATTCACACTGGAGTCAGCCTTGTGTTCGTGGGCTTAAGGGAGAGATGTAGCTGGCGATGAGGCAGAAATAATCATTTGGGCTTTGTTTTCAAAAGTCTAAAGCATGTTATAAGGAGTGATGGCCAAGATGTATTGCTATGGGAAGAACTAAGATGCAGAACGGTTTGTTGAGTTTGGGAAAGTTTGTGTGGAGGGGAAAAGAAGCTGTGTAATGCCCAGTACTCAGACAGCTCCTTGGAGAAATGGCTGATTTCCCATCAGAGGCAGGAAAGGCAGGTAGAGGAGAGTACTAGAGTCACATCAAAGGGTCTCAGCTGACAAGGAAGGGACCCCTTGAGTATTGATAAGGATAATAACTGAAATGGGTTGAAATGTATCAAATATATTTAAACCCATGAATTCATAATTATGCTTTTAATACAACCTATTGATCACATTGGAGGATGCTGGAGAACGAACTCATTATTTTGAAAACTGGTAAACAAAGGAAAGAAACAAGCATTTCTTCTGTCTTTCCTCTATATCCGGACACAGGGTAACCAAGGAGTCGATTAAGGGACATTTCTCCTTATAGAATGATTCCACTTAATACATGAATAAGGAATAGATAAAATTAGAATGTCATCATTGAACACTTCCATTGAACCCCTAGAGCTAGGCAATGAGTATCAGTAGCAGCCCACATCCCCCAGAGAGACACAACCCAACACTGTGTGCTTCCTGAGAGAAATATACACACCACCGCCAGTGACGGAGCCTTGCCAAGCAATGGAATCCAATTCTGCTCGAGCCATTCACTGTGCAGAGTGTGGAGCCCAGTGCAGACTAAATTACCAGGGATCCTGGTCTTATGGGTTACATCTAACTAGTTGCTGGAATCTGCCGATCAACAGAAGTACAGGGGACAGAGGAACACGTGAAATGACACAACCAGGTATGCAATCGGCAAAATCCAGACTGTCGGAAACACCACAGGGCAGCACCCAGTGTCTTCAGCAAATAAATTACGTAAGATTTACCAAAAAAAAAAAAAAGGCAGAGAGAGAGACATGTTGAGGATCAAGGTTAAAAGGGATTTAGCCAAATCAAGCACTTGCAATGTATGGACCTTATTTGGATCTCGAGCCAAACAAACAGTAGAACAACCTGAGAAATGTGAACACTGGCAGGATATTGTTATATTGAGGCATTTTATTATATTGAGGAATTACTGTTAAAATTGTTACATGTGATGATGATATCATGGCGTGACTTTTGAAAAGAGTCCTTATCTGTTAGCAGTCCATTTTGAAATATGTATGAATGAAATAATAAAATATCTTGGATTTCCTTCAAATTAATCTAGTGTGAGCAGGAAATGGGTGAGGCATAAACGACACATGACTGGCCACATGTTGACAGCAGTTGCTATGTATATATATGAATATAAATATATGGTCTGAAATATCTTTATTTTCTTCTGTCTCTTATCCCTTTATCATATAATATAAGCTGTGGTAAGGTTACATCACAGTATTTAAGTTATAGGCTATCTAGGAGAGAGGCAGACAGAGAGACATCATGCCACAAGCCAAAGATCACTACAGATTGCCAAAACCCGCTATCAAAACCCTTCAGACTTCAGCAGAAGCACGGCCTGGCCAACACCTTGATTTTGAACTTCCTGTCTCCAGAACTGTAAGGCAATAAATGACTGTTGTTTTAAGCCCCCCAGTTTGTGGTACTTTGTTAGGGGAGCCCTAGGAAACACAGATAGTTTTTGGTACTGGGTGCAGGGCAGGGGTGGGGTCATTGTACAATTCTCTCTACTTTGACATATGTTTGGAATTTTTCTTAAGAAAACTAACAAACCGTATGTTTGTAGGAAGGGAAAGAATATGTAGATCTAGTTGCTGGAATCTGCATAGGATATCTCTGGGAGGACAAAGGGAACTGTTAAAAATGCATATGGGGTATGTCCTTTAGAAACAAAAGGACAAAATTGTACAATTCCATTTATATGAAATATCTAGAATAGGCAAATTTTTTTAAAGACAGAAATTAGCTTAAAGGTTACCAGGGCATGGGGGAAAGGGGGAATGGGAAGTATTTGCTTAATGGGTACAGAGTTTCTGTTGGGGGTGAAGGAAATTTTTGTTAATGGTTGGTGGTGATGGCATCAGAGCACCATGGATGAAATTGATGTTGAATTGTATGTGTAAAAATGGTTAGACACATTTTATGTTATGTGTATGTTACTGTGCCTGTTTGTATATTTTATGTCCCCTAGGAAAAACCATATTCTTTGATGCAGTCTTGTGAAGGCAGATGTATTAGTGTTGATTAGGTTGTAACCTATTGATTCAGTGTTTCCATGGAGATATGACTCAATCAACTGTGGGTGAGAACTTTCATTGGATTATTTCCATGGAGATGTTGCCCCACCCATTCAGGATGGGTCTTTATTGGATCACTGGAGTACTTTAAAAATAGTCACACAGACCCAGAGCAGCTGCAGCTTACAGGGACATTTTGGAGAACGCAACCTAAGAGCAAGCTGACACCTAGAGAGGAACATCCTGGGAGAAAGCCCTTTTGAAACCAGAACTACGGAGCAGACGCCAGCCATCCAGCCATGTGCCTTCCCAACTAACAGAGGTTTTCCAGACACCACTGGCCATCCTCCAGCGAAGCTACCCGGTTGTTGATGTCTTACCTTGGACACTTTATGGCCTTAAGACTGTAACTGTGTAACCAAATAAACCCCCTTTATAAAAGCCAATCCATTTCTGGTGTTTTCCATAATGGCAGCATTAGCAAACTGGAACAGTTACCACAATTAAAAATAAAAAATAAAAAGCAGACAACCTGGCCTTGTTATATAATTTAATTTTCAATAATGACTGTGCTTAGCAACTGGCTTGCAAAATTTCTGAAAATTTAACAATTGGCTCTCACCAGCCGTTTTGGGTCAGCTCCAGTGCACCATTGCACACGGTAGCTATTTGGGGCCAAAAGGAACAGACAGACTCAAGTCAGAAAGCAGATGCCAAGAGCAATTCTCCTGAAACTTTATGTGTGATGGGGAGGAGGGTATATGGGAACTCTGTACTATCTGCATGATTTTTCCGTAAACCTACAATTGCTCTTAAAAAAAAAAGAGTGCCTCTCCATGGGGCACAGAATCTTCCCGGGCATTGACTGAGCACCAAGCTGTTGAACACAGGCAGTTTCCTTTTTGGGGTCTCCTATAGACAGAGCCCCAGAGCGCGCATGGGCAGAGTGAATGCGTGGGAACAGCGGGATCATCAGGGACACTCTGAAGGTTTGGAAAGACTCACACCTAGCAGGAAGCCAGAGACACACGGATCTGCCGCCTCCTGGCTGTGCAACCGTGAGGAAGTCACTTCGGCTTTCCGAGCCTCCATCTCCTCCTCTGTAAAATGAGGGTAAGTATAGTATCTGCCTCCCAGGGTTACTCTGAGCATTAAATGAAATGATGTGCAGAAAGGGGGCAGCAGCATGTTGGTATCAGAGGAAGCAGTTGACAAACGGTAGCTACTAACGCAACCCCAAGCTGTCGCTCCACTAGCCAGGAGGCTCTGGTGGCGACCAACGGCCCCTCTCTTGGTTGGGTCCATTCTGTGTCACAGTGCGTCCTGGAGCCATCTGTGACCCCACAGGACAGCCATAGTGGGCAGTGGGGTGGTGGGTGCCCCAGGGCTGGCTCAGAGAAGTTCCTTGTGCAGGCTGCCTCCTGGCTGCCAGTGACGGGGAAGGAAACCAGAGCCATTCAACAGCTCCCTTATTTCACAGACTTGCCAGCCTGTGGATACCCACAGTTGAGAGAAAGAACCAAGGTTGTGAGAGCTGGAAAATGATGTCCCTGAAACCTCTGAGGGTTGCTAGAATGAGCCCTGGATCTGAAGTCAAGACCCCCATTTGGATCCCTATGGAGGACAGACCTGAAGGTAATCCCAATAATTCCCATTCCCTGATAGCCACACCCTTTCTAATCCACACACCCCCCCCCCAACCCTTGTAGGATGCGTGATCTGCTTCTAGCCAGTTGAATATGGCAAGGGTGAAGGGACTCTGCTTAAGGGTAAAGACTGTGAGCAACTCTTACTTCCCACTGCCAGTGAGAGCAGCATGACGCTAACTCATGAATCTTACCACTCAAATGAGGAGCCTCGGGCTCTCTGGTAGCCATCTTAGTAGCAGCAATCTAGCATCCTGGGGCCTCTGTTGTGAGGTGACCTGTCTTCACTCATTCATTCAACAGACACTGACTGGGAGCCCACCACCTGCCAGACACTGAGCCAGGCACTGGGGATTCTATAGGGGACAAGACTTGTGTAGTCCCTGCCCCTGCAGAGCTTAGAGTAATAAACAGACAAATTCATAAATACAAATAAAATGATCAGTTGCAGTGAGCGCTGTGAAGGTATGGGTGTGCAGGGTGACCAGTTTTAGATAGGAGATGTTAGAGAAGGCCTCTTGGAGAAAGAGATGCTTATATTGAGATCTGAAGAGCGAATAGGTGTTAGCTGGGGAAAGAGTGGTATCTTAGTTAGAATACTGCTTTAGCTGCAGTTACAAAGGTTAAGCTAACAGAGTATAAAACAAGAGAGTTTATTTTTCCCTTACTTAAGTCACTTCAGTACAGGGCTAGTAGGTCAGGTCTTCCGTGTCAGGGATCCCAGGTTCTTACCTCATAACACAAAATGGCTGCTTCAGCATCTGCCATCACACTCATATTCCAGCCAGCAGGAAAGAAAAATGGAGTACATGCTCCTTTCCTTTAAGGCCATGACCTCAAAGTTGAACACATCACTTCACTCACATTTCATTAGTTGGAAAATGCAGGAGGGAAATGCAGATTTCTCCTGTGTGGCCATGTGCTTGGCTAGCACACAGGGATCTAGTAGGAAAGGAAGGAGAGGCTGGGTATTAGGGCATGGTCAGTGGACTCTGCCATAAACAGAAGGAAGATCATCCCAGGCAGAGGGAACTGTGGTGCAAAGGCAGCACAAAACTTTCAGAGCAGAGGATGCTGGAGTGGGGCATTGCACACCGATTTGGAGTGAGGCGGGAAGAGCGGACAGTCTGGGCAGAAGCCTGGACACCTGACAGATGCCAGCCTCTGGGGACAAGAAGCCCCGTGTGGCTGGAACAAGAGAATTCCTAGAGATGATACAGCTGCCACTGTCCACGGGATACAGGTAGGGGAAGCCATGGGAGGTTAAGAAGCTTGGCCAGGTCAAGTTACCACAGTAACCAGCTGGTGAAGCTTTGACTCCAACCCAGGATTTTTGGCTGCCTACGACTGTACTGTTTCCATTTGCTCAGTAGAATTGTTCTGTTTTCCTCTTCTCTGCATCAACTCAGTGGTTCTCAACCTTGGTTGCACATTAGAAACACCTGGGGAGCGCTTAAAATTTTTGCAGGCCTGGGTCACACTCCCAAAGCAGCTGAACCAGATATCCCCGTTGCCTGGAGGCCCAGACATCAGCACTGGTTTTTGCAGCTCCCAACAATAGCAACGTGCAGTCAGGACTGAGAACTAGTGGGCGGGATGCTCTGCCTAGATCCCAGGGCATGTTTTAGCGACCCCAAAAGCCTTATCTTCCCCCTCGCCCCCTACCCGGTGGAAATGGATCGTACCTGCTTAAAGCGAACGATTGGGGGATAAAAGCAAAGCAGAACAGCTCGAGGCCTGGAGGATTTAGTCCCATGTCTCCGCACCCCCTATGCGAGACAGGAACCGAGAGTGTCCCTCCTTCCCTTGTTTCTTCGCCCCCTCTCCCACCAGGTGAGAAACGGGGGAGCTCTGGCTTGGCTGGGAGTGGGGGCGGCCGGGGTCAGCCTGTGGGGTTCAGCCCCCACTCCCACCCCTCCCCTGCGGGCCGCGGCGGGCGCAGCAGCGCAGATGGCAGATGGCACCGGGCGCCCGCGCCGCCCCGCCTCCCGGCTCCCGCAGAGCGCCCGGGGCTGCAGGGGTGCGGGGAGAGCCAGCGCGCTGCTGCGGCGTGCGCGGGGATTAATTCCCCACCCTGCAGAGTGCAGACGCGAGGACTCTGGTCGTCTGGGGTCACCCTTTGCCTTTAACTCGCAGATAAGGGGGCCCCAGTCCCCACGTGGGACTCCTGCCCCAAATTTTAACTCCCACCCTAAATTTTAGGTTTACCAGGCTTCCTCTGCTCTCTCTCCATTGTCTGCTTCTGTATTCTCCGGGTGTCTGGGGTGCAAGGGAGTGAAACCCGTCTGAAACCGAACCGTCTGAAACCGGCTTAAACTAAAAAGGGAAGCTAATTGAGTCACGTGATTGGAAAGTGCTAGGGGAGAGTTCAGGCACGGCTGGATCTAGCAGCTATGTTAGCGCCATTCCTCTCTAGTCTCATTTTGTCTTGTCTCCTCCTGCCTCTTCCTTCTCCCTCCCCACTTCCTCCTCTCCCCCCTGCCCCCACCGTCATATAATTTCCTCTGGGGCCAGCCTGGGTTCTGGTTGACCAGTCTGAAGACTGGGCGATGGACGGGTGGCACAAAGAGATTGCCGAATCTGATTACGGATGCTGATCAAAAGAGCCAGCAGATGTCCATTAGCCCACCTCAGTTCATCTCTCCCTTCCTGGGTCTCCCAAAAGCTGCGGGCTTGTCATCATCCACCCCACCCCCACCCCTGACCTCTAGACTCTTCTCCTCCCTGTTCAAGCAACAAGCTTGCACTCTCCCGCAATTCATGTGACTTCCTCGGGCACAGAAATGTAGTTCTTTTCCGGTGTTGTCCTCGTGGGTCGTGGCCATGCTCAGGGGACTTCACCTTCGTGACCAGAAGGACTCATGAAAGCGAGTTTCTCACTTTTCCCTTAGAAAAGGACAGTGACCTGGGTCTTATCTCCACAGAAGCCAGAATAAGGAAGTGCACGCAAAGAGCAGTGGAGGAGAGTTGCGTTTGCCTAAACCAGTGCTTGCCATGCTTGACACTATTGACATTGCGGGCTGGAAAATTCTATGTTGTAGGCACCATCCTGTGCATTGTAGGATGTTTAGCTGCATCCCTGGCCTCTTCCCACCAGATACCAGTCGCATCCCCTTCCCAAGTTGTGACAACCAAAAATGTCTCCAGACATTGCTGCATGTCCCCTGGAGGATAAAATCACCCCTTCTTCTCCCCCAACCCTTGTTTGGGAACCACTGGCCGAAAGGAAGGATCCCTTAGCTGTGAAGCCAGTGAAGTCTGGAGTAGTGGAGGAGGGAGCTTGCAGAGTCTAATTGCTCTGAAAATAACCTTCCCAGCACCATGTCTTCAGCATACGTGCATGAAGCAACCTCTTATCTGTCCTTGCAGCTTGTGGATTTTTGCTGTTTGTTTGTCTGTGTATATTTCAATGCTGTGAGAACAAAAGAGATGTTTATTTGAAAATCTAAAGCATAGCACAAAATGACAAGGTTTTTTTTAAGGTCAAGCAGAGCAGCAGCGTTTGGTTCTCTTTCCAAGCTGAGCATCACTCACACAGTCATGGGAACAGGGCTTGATGTCACCTTGCATCAAATTAGTGGCTCATAAAGATGCATTAAATTGGTCCCTTTGATCTAATAATTGCCTTTTGCCTCGCTGCTGGAGCGGAAGGCCACTGCTCACTGCTCCAGCTTAAAGAAAAATGGGATTTCCTCAGAGTTAAGGTTTAGGACATGTCAACTCTCCCAGACCTTGGGTTCTAACGTGACCATTTTCTTCCAAGATTCGCACCGAAGACAGCATCTGGCTCCCCTTACGAATTTCGTTAGTTCCTATTATCTGACAGCAAACAGCCTACGCTTTCTCCGGCTTCCCTTTTTCCTGCATGTGGTGGGTTGAATTGCAAAGTCCCAGAAGATCTGTTCAGACCAGATCTAATACCTGGTCACTGTGCACATGATGTTATTAGGAAATAGGGTCTTTGCAGATGTGACCGAGTTAAGATGAGGTCACACCGGATTAGGGTGGGTCCCAATCCTATGTGACTGTGTCCTTATAAGGAGATACAAGACCCAAGCAGATGCTGGGGAGGAGGCTGTGATGATGGAGGAGACAGAGTGCTGTGCCTACTAGCCAAGCACAGCTGGCTGACAACCACTAGAAGCCAAAGAGGCCGGGAAGGCTCCCCCTCTTTGCTGTCGGTGGGTTCCCAGCCCTGCCAACGCCTCAAGTACGGATGTCTGGCCCCCCAGCTGGAGAGAATAAATTTCTGTTGTTTGAAGCCCCTTGGTCTGTGGGAGTTTGTTACCGCAGCCCAAGAAAACTAACATACCAGATTCCAGGAAACGGCCAATCTCTGCACACAAGTGCATTGGCCAATGGGACCAAGTGGTCTTTTAAAATTATTTTGACATTATTTCCTTGCTCTCAGTCATGAGAGTTCAGGTGCCGTGGATCCCTTTGGGGATGTGAATGAGTAGCTATTTAAATTGCTGCCTTTCAGATTGAACCATTTAAATTCACTTTTTCTGGGTCAAAAAAACAAACAAAAAATTGGCCATAATGGATGGTCGTGATGGTAGCACAACATTGTGAACATAATTAGCAGCACTGAATTATATATTCAAATGCAATTAAAAGGGGAAATTTTAGGTTATATATTTATTACTAGAATAAAAATGTTAAAAACAACATAGGATTCTACCATACAAGCAGTGAACCCTATTGTAAACAAGGGACTATAGTTAATAGTACAATTATAAAAATATTCTTTCATGAATTGTAACAATTGTGCCACATTAATGGAAGGCATTAATAATAGAGTGATATATGAGAACTCTGTATTATGCATGATTTTTCTGTAAACCTACAACTTCTCTAACACAAAATATTGTTTAAAAATGGTTGAATAACGACAATTTCATATGATACAACCTAATCTTTACAGGACCACGGAAAAACCATAACAAGAGGACAAACACTCCAGGCTTCTGACACTGGTGGCCAGGTGTGTCATTAGGTCAGAAAAGGTCTCGAACCCCAGAAACCCCTGGGAGGTGGTATGGTGGACATTAAAAGGGCTTTGCAGAAGGTTTGATTTATGCAGTCTTGGATGGCAAATGAGCCGCGTTCACCCAAAGCTAAGTGTTACCCCTGATCGGTAGTTCTCAACTTTCACCAAGGGAGTTAGTTAAAAATGCAGATGCCTGGGCCACGCACCAGAAATTTGGATTCAGTAGATCGGGACAGGGCCAAACGATCTGTATTTTTAACTTGCACCCCCTTCCTCCCTGGGATTTGACAGCAGGTGACCCAGGTACCACACCTTGAGAAATAGCCCAGAGTACACCATCCAATAAAATCATAGTAACCGGTGATATTTACTGGGAACAGTGCCCAGCAATGGTTTCAACTTTTCAGTTAATCCTCAACATAGCCCTAGTAGGTAGACACAATACTTAAGCCTCATTTTACAAATGGGGAAATGGATGCCCAGAGAGGTTAGGTGACTTGCCCAAAGGAGTTTGCATATGAGCAGTTTGGATCTAGTTAGTGATCAAGAGTTAGCTCTCTTAACCGTTCCCTCCCAGACTCTCCGCATCCCCTTCCACCATCTCCATTCACTTCCATCCATCTCTGTGAACAGGTTGCATTCACTTCACAATCCTTGGGTGGACCCATGCTGGGGCCTGACCTAAGTGGACCTGTACAAGGCCCCTGTTCTGGGGGATTGACAGTCTCACCCCAGAAACAGGGAATAAACAGGCAATTGATCTAGTCCCCACCCAAATGCAACCCTTCAAATATCATACAGTTGTTAAAACTATGTTTTCCTCAAAGATTTAATGATATGGGGGCAATGTTTATGGTAGGAAAATTTTTATTACAAAGTAGCACTTGCTCAGTTTAACAAACTCCAGCACATGAAGAGTCAAGGTTTCCCCTTCAATTTTCTAGTTCCATCTTGCCACGTCGACATTTTGGCGTGTATCCTTCAAAACACTTGCATTTTGTGTCCAACTTTAATAGACATGGTCAAAGAAACCCGATTATGTTTTTAATTTAGGTCCACAACCCAAATATCCCAACTACTGTCAGGGAGACATTCTGTGTAATCAAAAAATGTGCTCTCTCTCCAAAGACCAGGCAGTTGAGTTTTTAGAGTGAAATGGATCACATGAAGAACAGCTTTGACTTTTCTCCTTCCAGGCTTCCCAGGAAGTTTGCAGTTATTTGATGACACACACATCGCAGGCGTTGTGGTTAAGTAGCAACCCCTTTCGGCAGGCTCCTGCACTTCTCGTGACCTCCCTCCCTCTCTGACACACCTAGTTCAAATTTGGCTAAAGTCAGCTTCACGAAAGAGAACCCAGATTTCCGCAGCCCTAGCGTGTGTGCAAGCTGCTACTCCACTGGGGAAGCATGGAGCTACCAATAATAAGCAATTTAAGTGAGTGTAACGTTCTTCTTTTTTTGGACTTTCCTGCACTGTTTCAATTCATTTCTTTCAAAGAATATCATTTTTCATTATTACAAAATTATTTTGCAACAGTCCCCAAGTAGGAAATAAACCCAAGGTCCATTCTCAGGAGAACGGATAAACAAATCGTGGTATATCCATACACTGGGACATTACTCAGCAGTCAAAAGGAACGAGCTATCGAGGTCTGCAATGACATGGGTGAATCTCAAAAATCTTATGCTAAGTGAAAGAAGACAGCCCTCCCTCCAAACAAGCACATTGCTTAAGATTCCCCCTACGGAAAACTCTAGAAAGTGCAAATTAATATACAGACAAAAAGCAAATCAGTGGTTGCCTGAAGCTGGGGAGCCCTTCAAGCAGCAGGTGAAATTGATGGGCCCACTTCCTCCCAAAAAACACATGCTCAAAAAATTTTACTGATAATTTCAGAAGATTCCCCAGACTCTCTGAAACCCATCCATGGAGACTTAGGGGATCCATGGAGTTCCGGTTAAGAAATGCTTCCAGTAATGGGAAATCACTCAAAGAAAGGGAAAGTCATGTCAGCTCTATCTTGAGAAAGTTTTTTTTCCAATTTTTTTGAGATATATTCACATACCATGCAGTCATACAAAGTGTGCAATCAGTTGTTCACAGTACCATCATATTTTTGAACATTTTCATTACCACACACACAAAAGTAATAAGAATAAAAATTAAAGTGAAAAAGAAAAATTAAAGTAAAAAAGAACACTGGGTTTTTTTTTTGTTCTTTTTTTTCCCGTTTTTCTACTCATCCATCCATACACTGGACAAAGGGGAGTGTGGTCCATATGGCTTTCCCAATCACATTGTCACCCCTCATAAGCTAAATCTTTATACAATCATCTTCAAGATTCAAGGGTTCTGGGTTGTAGTTTGATAGTTTCAGGTATTTACAGCCAGCTATCCAAGTCATTAGAACCTAAAAAGGGTTGTCTATATTGTGCGTGAGAGTGCCCACCAGAGTGACCTCTTGGCTCCTTTTGGAATCTCTCAGCCACTGAAACTTATTTCATTTCCTTTCACATCCCCCCTTTGGTCAAGAAGATGTTCTCCATCCCACGATGCTGGGTCCAGATTCCTCCCCGGGAGTCATATTCCACTTTGCTGGGGAGATTTACACCCCAAGAAAGTTTTGCTAATAGTCAACTAAGGTGATTTCCTCGTGAAGTAAAATACACTGAGTAAGCAAGATTGCTTTTAGAGATAACTTGGCTGGGACACGTGTATTTGATAAGGTCGTGGCCACCTGCATTTATTCAGTGCCATCCATCCCGCCAAGTTGTCCCTTCTGTATACCTTGCAAGGCGTGGGCGTCTGGCCATCAGGGCCACCTGGGACCCAGGTAAGCTGAGCTGCGGAGGATCCTGCCTGTCTTTTCTGCCAGTGGCCACTAGAGGGCACAAGGACCGCAAGTAGCTCCCGAATCCATGCAGAGCCCTGGTGGTGGGTCCCGGCTCTCAGCTCCGGCTGGAAAGCCCTCCCTGCCCTCCTGGGGAATTAACAGCAGGTGCACAGAAGCCCCAGGACTGCAGGTAGATACCCCCACGCCAGAGCATCTGTCGGCATCTGAGCCAGCCATACTGCCGATGCCCCGGGTGGCAGTTCCAGAAGGCCAAGACGGAGACCCTTAGGAGGTTTTGCTCTCCCTCAGTCCTGCATTCCAGAGCCCTGACCCCCCAGAGGGCAACAGGGCAGCTGGAAACCCTCCCAGCCCCTCTGCAGACAGTCGGGCTGTGTTCGAAAGGGCACAGGTACATCACAGGCTGGAATGACTGTAAGAGATCAAGCCTCACTCCCTGCATAAGTCTTGGTTTTCATTTACTGAAGGAGTCCTTCTTCTCCAATGAGTCACTTAAGCCAACATGGCGGTGGACAATGGCAGCCAAAGCAGCTACTGGGACCAACGTGGGAACACATGGGCCTCTGAGTAAACGATGTAATGCCCCTGGGGGAAAAGTGGCCCTGGGAAATACAAGGGGCCTGGAGCTCCGAGTTGGACAGACATGGGTTCAAACACAGCTCCTTGGTCTATCTGTAGCTCTAATTATCTGTCCTGTCAGGGCCTCAGTTTCCTCATCTTGAAAATGGGGGGATTGGTGCATTGTGAGATAATGCTTCCCCAGCACCTGCCATGGCTGGCCCTCGACTCACGGAAGCTGAGATTAGACTTTGGTTTGGTTCTGGTGGCAGCAGAACAAACCACGCAGAACAGCTTGAACCAACCATTTTGTTATCCCTCCGGTTCTGTGCTAGTCTTGCTTGGAGTCTCTTGTGCTGTTGTCATCCAGTGGCTGCTGGGCTTGGAGTCGGCTGGAGACTTGAGTGGGACACTGGGAAGGCCAGGCTGCTCTCCCCTTGCAGGCCACCCCAGGGTTTTTCTCCCCGGGTGGCCTTTCCGTGTGGCCTCTGTAACAGGATTGCCATCCCCTTCCATCGCGTCTTGGGGCTGCCGAAAGTGCAAAACGGAGCTGCCAGTCTGCTCAAGGCTTGGGCCTGGAGCCGGCACAGCCTCACCTCTGTCGCTGGTAAGTCCCAGGTGGCCGTATGGGAGGAAACTGACTACTCCAGACAGCAAATTCCAGAGATGTGGTTCACAGGGACCATTTTAGGAACTAGGCAGCAGACATATGGCCACAAATTTCATGGCTTAAAACAATACTCATTCATTATCTTATAGTTCCAGGGGTCCGAAGTCTGAGCTGGGCCTCAGCAGAGTGGCGATCTTTTCTAGAGGTAGAGTCTATTCCCTTGTCTTTTCCAGCTTCTACAGGCCACCCATATTCCTTGGCTTGCAGCCCCTTCCTCCATCCTCAAGGTCAGCGATGACTGATTGAGCCTTTCTCACGTTACATCACTCTGAACTCTCCCTCCTGCTTCCTTCCAGCACATAAAAGCACCTTTGTGATTACATTGGACCCACCTGGATAATCCAAGATTCTCTCCCCATCTCCAGTCAGGGGTTAGCAGCCTTAAATCCATCTGCACCCTTAAATTCCCCCTGCCATGCAACAACATTCACAGGTTCTGGGTTTAGGACAATGGTCACCTTTGTGGGGCCATTATTCTCCCTACCAGAGGTGGGAAGAAAGACACTACTGATTTTACTCCATATCTTCCAAAAATATTTTTAGAGATTAGATTGATCATTTGTCATGTTTCGGGAAAAATGTTCCATAAGCTATTACATAAACACCCCCTTTGGTTTTTTTGTTGTTGTTTTTTTTTTTTCATTCAACAAACATTGCCTGAGACACTACTCTGTGCAAGCCCCTGTGCAAAGAGAGATGAACAAGACACGGTTCCTGCCCTCGAGAAGTTCATTGTTGTGGCTCCCCCAGCAAGCGTTTCCCACTTCCCACTGCTCACACAATCCCAGTTTTGTGCATAAAAAAATGGGCCCAACTCCGGGGCATGAATCATGATTGGCTTGAGCCAGGGTTGGCCAAATAACCAGCCTGCCACCTGTCTTTGTAAATAAAGTTTTATTGGAAAGCATCCATGGCCATCCATTCAAGTACTGTTTATGGTTGCTTTCAAGACACAAGGGCAGAGTTGAGTAGTTGCAATGGCAACTGAATGGTCCACAGAGCCTAAAATAGTTACTATCTGGCTTTTTCTAGAAAAAGTTTGCTGACTCTGCTAGAACTCTCAGCTGAATGCATTCCTAAATGACACAACATTCCAGTGGGGAAACCAAGGAACAGCAATAACTACAACAGAGTGGGTATAGTGCGTTGAATGGGGGCCCCACAAAAGACATGACCACATCCTAATCTCCAGAACCTGGGAATGTGACCTTCTTTGGAGAAAGGTCTTTGCTGATGCAATTAAGGATCTTGAGATGAGGAGATTGATTGCCCTGGGTTATCTGAGAGGGCCCTAAATCCAATGATAGGAGACACATGGAGGACAGACACAAAGAGGAGAAGGCGATGTGACGATGGAAACAGAGACTGAGCTGATGGTGCCACAAGCCAGGCATGCCGTGTCAGAGCCACAAGGAGCTGGAAGACGCAAGTCATGGGGTGCTGCTTTGAAGCTGTTATGTACCCCAGAAAAGTCCATGTTCTTTTAATCCATTCTTGTGAGTTCAGACCTATTGCGGGTGGGACCTTTTGCTTAGGTTATTTCAATTGAGATGTGACTCACCCCATTCAAGGTGGGTCTTAATCTCTCTAATGGAGTCCTTTGAGAGGGATAAAAGAGAAAAAAACAAAAGAAGGTACACAGAGAAAAAGCCCTCAGGGGAGGTGAGAGAGCTCACAGAGAGAAACACCCAGAGAAATTTGGAGACAGCTCATAGAGAAAAAGGACAAGCAGATGCCAGCCATGTGCCTTCCCATGTGACAGAGGAACCCCGGATGCCAGCAGCCCCTCTTCAGAGAAGGTATCTTCCTCTTGATGCCTTACTTGGGACATTTCCATGGCCTTAGAACTGTAAATTTGTAAACTAATAAATCCCCATTGTAAAAGCCAACCCATTTCTGGTATATTGCTTTCTGACAGCTTTCAAAAATTGAAACAAATGGATTCTTCCTAAGAGCCCCTGGAGGGAGCACAATCCTGTCGGTTTTCAGAGTTCTAGTCTCCAGAACTGTGGGAGAATAAATTCTTATTGTTTTAAGCCACCGAGTTTGTGGTTGTTTGTTTCAGCTGCTGCAGGAAACTCATACAGTGGTAAGTTTTACAGTGGAGCTATGAAGACGGCAGGACACGGAACTCAACCAGGAAATAATCAGAGTGCATGTCTATGATGAGTCGATTCTTAAAACCGTTTATTCCTCCAACAAATATTTTGTGAACGGCTGCTCTGGCCTAGCAATGTGACAGATGCAGGGGCCATGGCATTGAACAAGGGAGAGCCCATCCCTGAAATCACAGAGAAAGACAGAAGGTTAAGTAAGCAGTTATAACCATGGTGAGTGCTGTGATAAGGAGGTGCAGAACTACACAAAGGGACATCCAGTTTTGGTGCTCTGAGAAGGCTTCCTGGAGGAGGTTGCATCCAAGCTGAGCACTGAATAAGTAGAAGTCAATCAATGAGCACAGGGAAAGGGCACATAGTAGACTTTCGGATGGCAGCTCCTTTTCTTCCTTCATATTGTGTGGCCATCAGCCTCTAATAGGGGAAAGAATGCAACAGATGCACCAGACCACAGACCCAAACCGTAACAAACCAAGCACAAAGCACACACTGGGCATATTCAGGGTGTTCGGGCTTCACTGGGGCTACCCAGGAAGTCGGGGAACCCTGAGTTCAAGTCTTAGCCCTGCCTGACACTGCCAGCTGGGATGTTAGGGATGCCATTTCCCCTCTTTGATTGCATCTCCTTGGGCCCACTATGCTCCAGGTTCATGTCTTCCAGTATCTAACTGCAGACACTGGATTTCATTTGACCCATGCCAAGGTCATCAAGGCCAAGGCTCTGGTTTTTCAGGAACAGAAGCTGGCCTGGGAAGAGAAGTGGCTTGCAGTTAGTGGCGAGACTGGGAACGTAAGCTTCCTGCCTTCTGATTTTGTGCTTGTCCACTACCAAGTGCTGCTTCCCCACTAAGGGGGAGCCTAGGGAGCCTGGTGGTATCTGAAAAGGGAGTGGAACATTTTCAGGTGTTCCTATGAAGCTATGGAGGCCTGGAGGGAGACCAGCTTCCTCTCTAGAAATAATTCTGCCTAAAAAGGCCCTGACAAAATATTGAAAAGAACAAAAAATATTGGAATGTCCAAACTAAAGGATACTATGCAGCCATTTTTTTAAAAACGACATGACACAAGAAGTCCATTATACTTTGATCAACGGAAAAAGTTAGTTTCAAAAAAGATGTAAAGTAAATGGCAAGACATCCCATATTCATGGATTGGAAGACTTAATATTGTCAAGACGTCATTACTATTTGTATTAGTCAAGGTTCTCTAGGGAAACAGAACCACAGGAGATATTTGTAAATATTACGAGATTTTATAAAATAGTCTCATGCAACTGTGACGATGCATGAGTCCAAATTCCATAGGGCATAGCTAATCTCCAGAACCTGGGAATGTGACCTTCTTTGGGAATGCCAGTGAAGGTTTTCGACAAATTCCCCAGGAGAAGCTGGTTGGCTGAAGTAGAGATGGAAATTCTCTCTTCTGATTGCTGAAGCCATCACTTCTGTTAAAGCCTTCAACTATTTGGATGAAACATCCCTCATTGCTGAAGGCAATCTTCTCAGTTGATTGTAGATGTAATCAGCCATAGATACAATCAACTTAAACTGATTATTGAAGTTCAAAAAATGTCCTAACAGTAACAGTAAGCCCCGTGCTTGCTTGACCAGACAACTGGGTGCCATTATCTGGCCAAGTTGACACAAGAGCCTAACCAACATACTACTCAAAGTGATCTACAGAGTCAATGCAATCCCAATCAAAATTCAGAAATGGAAATGCCAAAACTCAAATTCATATGGAATTACAAGGGGCTCTGAATGGCCAAAACTATATTGAAATGAGAGGGACTCACATTTCCTGATTTCAAAACTTGGTACAGTTTTGATGATGGATGGTGGTGATGGTGGCACAACATTGTGAATGTAATTAACATGACTGACTTGGGTACTTAAAAGTGGTTAAAATGGGAAATTTAATGTTGTATATATGTTACCCCAATAAAATATACCACAACAATACAAAATGTTAATAATAGGGAAAACTCTGTATTGGGGGGAGGTATGTGTGTACTCTGTACTTTCTGTATAATTTTTCTGGAACTCTACAACTGCAATAAAAAATAAAGTTTATAAAACTAAAAAATTTACTACAAAATAGTAAACAGTAAAATTTGTGATAAACAGTAAACAGTAAAATTTACCACAAAACAGTGTGGTAACAGTATAAAGAGAGACATATAGAACAATGGAATAGGACGGAAAATCCAGAAATAAACTCCCACGTCTACGGCCAATGGATTTCAACAAGGCTTCCAAGACCATTCAATGGGGGAAGAACAGTTTTTCTACAAATGCTGCTGGGAAAACCAGATATCCACCTGCAAAAGAATGAAGGTGGATCCCTACCTCACACCATATATAAAACCTAACTCAAAATGAATCAATGACTTAAATAGAAGAGCTAAAATTGTAAGACTGTTGGAAGAAAACGGAAACTTCAGGGTCTTGTGTTAGGCAATGGGTTATTACATACGACACCAAAAACATGAGAAACAAAAGGAAAAATTAGGTAAATTGGACTTCACCAAAATTTAAAACTTTGGGGTATCAAAGGAAATTATCAAGAAAGTGAAAAGACAACCTACAGAATGGGAGAAAATGTTTGCAAATCATAATTTGCAAATCATAGTTCTGATCAATTGGATTAGGAACCCCAACAAATATACATTCCTAATCTTAATCCTTGTCCCTGTGGGTATGAACCCATTGTAAATAGGACCTCTTGAAGATGTTCTTTTTAGTTAAGGTGTGGCCAAACTGAAGGAGGGTCAGCCTTAATCCATATAAGTAGAGGCCTTATAAAGAGAACCCAGAAGTCACAGAAGCAGAAGGAAAGGACATCACCATGGGATGGGAGCAGAAATACAAGCCAAGGGACCCCAAGGATAGGTTGACAGCCAGCACCAGAATATTCTAGATTTTCAGAAGAAAGCAAGCCTTGCCAATATCTTGATTTTGTACTTCTTCTAGCCTCAAAATGTGAGCCACTAAATGCCTGTTATTGAAGCCAACCTGTTGTGTTGTCTTTGTCATAGCAGCCTAGTAACTAAGAGAAGAAGGCATATAATGTTTTTCTCGTCTTCGATGATGTTAAGTTGGCCATTTATTTAGGGTGATTTCTTCCAGATCCCTATGCTGTAGGGCACCTTCTATACTTTGTAATTAATAAGTAACTTGTGAGGTGCCACTTGCAACCAAAAAAATCCTAATCAATATACTGTGTGCCATTTATTGACGCATTGACTCTCAACTTCAAATTCACCCTTTTTATGTGCTCTGTGAAAATGGATCTGGGACCTTTAAATATCTTTTCCTCTGCCAGCCAGTACTGACGCCTTGTCAGTAGAGGGCGCCAGAGAGACGTTTCAGGAGGAAAGGGTTTTGCTTCCTGGTTCCATGTGCTCGCCTGACAGTTTCCTGTAGTGTGTGGCTTTCTCCAGCGACCAGCCCCTCCAGTGCCTGGTGGCCAGCAGCCCCCACCGGCCGACAGCTTTGCCCAGCACCGTCATCGGGTGGTTTTGTAGCAGAGTGCCTCTAGCTCCTGCAGCGCCTGGTGGCCAGCAGGACCCAGCAGCCAGCAACTTCCCTGACGCCCCTCCCTGGGTAGTTTTGCAGCAGAAGCACTCCAGCTCCTGCACCACTCCCAGTTTTTCCAGCACCTGCCTCCTGCAGCACACGTGACTTTCGCAACATGCAGCTCCTTCAGCGTGGGCAGATTCTCCAGCACCAGGCACCTGCGGTGCACAGCTGCCAGAGGCACGGGGCAGGCAACACCTTTGCCCTAACATCCCCCCTCCAACAGCTTTGTGGTGGAGAGCCTCTGGTGAGACACCATCTCCCTGTGAACAGCTTTCCCTGGCCCCCTAGAGGGCAGATTTCTGGCAAGTTCCAGAAGACCAATTTCCAGAAAGTTCCGCCACCTCGCCAACAAGGTCTGGATCTCAGCCCTGGGGGTCGGGGAGGGTCTTCTTTGGGTATTCTATCGCAGTCCTAGGGGTACTGGTCAATCTCTTACACTCCAATCCCCTATTATATTTAATAATTCTTGGTATCAAACTATCGCTGTTCAAATTACCATATAAGTAATTGAACCTAGACTCACACATAATGTTTGCGCACGTGTGCATATATGCATGCATAATGTGGTTTGAAGAGGGCCTGCTTTCCACTGCTAATTTAAATGCCTTCATAACAGTTTGGTTGTTTTTTTAGCCATCACTTATCCCTACTGCAATTTTAGAGGTGGAAGCACAGTGGTTAAGAGTGCAGGCTCTGCAGCTGGGCAGAAAGGGTTAATCCCAGTCCTGCCACTTTCTGCCTGTGTGACCATGGGCAACCCACTTGCCCTTTCTGTGCCACAGTTTCCTCATCTGCACAGTGAGGATGGTAACAGTCCCATTTCATAGGATGGCTGTGTATAACATGCAAAGTGCTTAGGACAATGTCTGGCACATAATGGAGCCCTCAAAATATGTAAGCTGCTATATATTTGTAATGCAAATTGGAATACAGTGAAGGGGGAAGTCCAAGCAGGGGAAGAAAGAGAGTACGTGCTGGCATCGAGTGTTGCCAGGAGAGTGGAGGTGCCCGCAGCCCAGGGTGGGTCTTGGGAGTGGGCAGTGGTTCCCGGGACCTGAGGAGCAGAGAGGGAGTGAGACCTCTGTGGACTGGGGTAACCAAGAAAGTCAGCCTGGAAGATGCGGCTTCCTAGCTGGGCCTCAAAGAAGGAGTGAAAGAATTAGAAAAGGCCTGCCCAATAGTGAGAAAAATTCACCCAAAGGATTAGAGAGAAACAGTGTGTGGTGTGATTCAGATCTCAGGCTCTTGAGATCAGAGGGTCTGGGTAGACTTTCTAGCCTCGGTTCTACACGGGAATAACAATACAGAAAGGCTTGAATTTTGTGACTGTTGTGAATTTAAAATAGCACTATAGATCAAATATTAAGGAAACTCGCTCAATGCACCCAATTTGAAATAACTTGCAAATAACTTGGAAAAAACTTGGAACTCCTCCTTCTCCCACAATTTTAAATGTGTCAAGAATCACATCATTTCAAAGGTCACCAGACCTGAGGATTGTAAGGCTTAGCGTTCCAGGCCCCCGGGATCTGGCCATGCACATGTCTTTGGGGAAACAGAGACACTTGCCAACTCAGGCCATGCTTGCTTGTGAATTATATAAATGTACAATTATGCCAAGTCTTCAGAAGCAAATCCTAGATGAAAGGGGTGCCACCCTGGCCCTGCTCCGTGGGGACAATAAAATAGAGACTGTGCTCAGGACAATTCCCAGGGCCGACTTTGCCTTGGTCCCACGATGCTTTTTTGGGTCCCATGAAAACGTTTTAATTTATTTTAACATCAGAAGAAAAAAATGAATCGAATGCAGCTTGTGTTACATTTGTCTTTGCACCAGTGTGGTCATAAAATATCATCCTTTTTTGGAATGGAGGAAATGGCAGGCAAAGTCCATAATGCCGCCTTGACAATGTCTGGCACAGAATTAACCTCAAACAATATGAGTTGTTTAAGCAGCAGCAGCAGCGCACCATCATCATCGTCATCGTCATAGCTGTTATTGGCGGGAATGGGCCACTCCTCCTTAGGGTGTGGTCATCAGGGCAGCCCACCAGGCAGCAGGGTCAATACAACCCAAGTCATAATAAGATGACCCAACACTGGCGAGTGTCCATGACATCTCCTGCTCTGGGCTAAAGACAGTCATTATGGCATCTTATCTTTTCAGCATCCCCATGTGGTGGGTTGATTATCTACATGCTACAGATGAAGAAATGGAGGCTGGAGCACTTAAGCAAAGTGCTCAGAAGCACCTGGCTAGTCCCAGCAGGATTCGAGTCCAAGTCTCTGGGATGTCCCAGCCATGTCCTCTGGGTGCTAAGAGAAGTGATGCTAAATCAGAGAAAGAGAGGACCTCAAATGGCAAGTGTAGGGAATTTGGATTCAATGGTACAGATGAAAACACTGGGAGGTTTTGGGAAAGGAGCTGAGTGGCATTCAGGGAGCTGATGGATTTGACAGTGGAGCTTGGAGTGTCATGGGTTGGCATAATAATCCCAGGGCACATTCCAACAGGTGTCTAAGATGGGCAAAGGGCCATAACACCTTAAAGGTAGAATTCACTCTCTCTGGAAATGGGGTCACTTTGGGCATATTCTGGCTTATTCCCCACCTTTGCAAAGCTTACAGTCAAAGGAGGGGGATTTTCCAATAGAAAACAGATAAGCAAGTAAAATAATTAGATTGTGATTGGTGCTAGGAAATAAACAAGGGGCTGTTTATAGGAGGTGGAACAGAGAGGGCTAATTGTCCCCCGATATTTCATCTTTCTTTTAAAGTGATAGATCCCCCACTTTTTAGCTAAGCACACGGCCATCCAGTATTTCCCAGGCTCCCTTGCAGCAGTCATGACCATGTGACCAGTACCAGCCAATGGGATGAAAGCTGAAGTGTTGAGCACATCTTTCAGGAAGTGTCCTTGAAAGGGGGTGTAGGGTGTCTGTGAACAGATGAATGGATAAGCAGGATGTGGTCCATCCATACAGTGGAATACTATTCGGCCATAAAAAGGGAATGAAGTTCTGATGCATGCTACAACATGGATGAACCTTGAAAATATTATGGTGAATGAAATAAGCCAGACACAAAAAGATGAATATTGTATGAATCCACTCGTATGAGATATGCAGAATGAGTGAATTCATAGTTACAGAAAATAGATTCGAGGTTACTAGGGGATGGGAGGGGGGTGGAGAGTGAGGAGTTATTGCCCAATGGGTTCACAATCCATTTGGAGTGATGAAACAATTTTGGTGATGGATGGTGGTGCGGGCAGCACAACATTGTGAATATATTTAATGCCACTGAATATACATACACCTAAAATAGGTTAAAATGGGAAATTTTATGTTGTTGATGTTACCACAATTTTTAAAAATTTTTAAAAGGTGGTGGGCTCTTCTCTGGCTGGAAAGGGAGATGCTGGGATGCCTGTTTGAACCATGAGATGGTCCTTGGCATAAAGGCCAGACAGAACAGAGTGGGTAAACTGAGTCTGGGTTCCAGACACCACACAGCCCCACACCAGCCCCACTCTGTCATTCCTAAACATTTAAATAACAACAAATAAAGACCCATGGTTAGAACCCATCTAAGCGAGGAGGGCTGATTCTAAGTAAGGTAGCCAGGGAGGGCTTCATGGAAGAGGCAACATTTAAGCTGAAGCTCAAGGACAGCACCATCCAATGCAAGCCCACTATAATTTAAAATTGTCTAGTAGTTGCATTTTTTAAAAGTAAGAAGAAAGAGGTGAAATAATCTTAGCAATATACTTTATGTAACCCAATATGTGTACAATACTTTCATTTCAACTTGTGGTCAATCAAAATTATTCATGAGCTAGTTTCTCTTTTGGACTAGCCTCATTGCAAGTGCTCAATAGCTTGCAATTGTATGGCTGGTGACTCCCATAATGGACAAGGCAGCTCTGGGGAAAGGCTGGGAAGAGGGTTTCAAGCTGAAGAAACCAAGCTGAGCACAGAGGGTCAGGGTGGGAGAGATCAGCCATGAGTACCATTTAAGCCTCCACCTGATAGAATCTTTAGCAAACATGAGATCAGCCTAGCAGGGAACTGCAGTCAGCTTTTACTACTGTTTTGAAAGCTCTTTGAATAGCATACAAATTTCCTTTCTGCCCCTACCAAGCAAAGTCCACCACAATGAGTGATGAATCCGACTTTCTCAATTCAAGTCCTCACTCTGTTTCATAGTGCTTTGTGTCCTTGGGTAAATTACCTAACCTGTCTGTGCCTACGTTTTTTTCATCCCTAAAGAAAGGCAGATAATAATGGAACTTATCTCAGAGGTCGTTGTGAGGAGTGTATGTTAAGCACTTGAAAGCAGGTTGGGCTGGTGGTAAGCATCCTTTGGACATGGGCTACTGTTCCAGGACTTGCAACTGTTTTCAGCTCCTAAGTTAACAATGTGCAAGAAGGAACAAGCAGGAGACCAACCTGTTGCCAGCTGGGTTTACCGAGCTTCAGACCAGAGAGTGAAGAAAGAAGGCGAATGTTCCAAGAATGTAATTCATTTAAAGTCACAACATAAGGGAGTGGGTGGCGGTGCAGATACAAAAGCAAACGGGAAAAAGTTAGCCATCGAGAAAAATAAACCAGGAAAAGCATGAACACAGAAGAATGGCCACAAAATATTCGCTCCCTGCTGTGCCCCAATGTTTGGAAATTCAAATGCCTACAGGAGGAGCTGGGCTGTTTGTGCAAATGCATGTAAGATAATAGAGTGTGGTGGGGTCTGCTGCAAAAAAAAAAAAAAAAAAAAAAGATCCTCGGTTTGGCCAACTGAAGTCAATACTGAAATGCATTTCTCATTTTAGCATAATGGATAAGAGTCTTTACAGTCAGAATCTTACTAAACTGTGTGACCTGGGACGGGCTGCTTACATCTTCTGTGCCTCAGTTTCCTCTTCTGTTAAATGAAGGTAACAGTAGCTATTTAAAAGAAAGGATGTATGTGAATCACTTAGAACAGTGCCTGACATGTAGTAGGCATTCAAAACGTGTTCACTATCATTTTTATTATTTCTCTTGTTAATATTAGTTGCTTTGTAGAAATGGGAACATCAGGGCATGAAAGCTCTGAGCTAATCCTCACACTTGCACAATTAAGGACATCGGCACAGAATTTAGACAAACCCAGGTCTGCCACTTACCAGCTAGGTGACTCGTTTATGTTACGTAACTTCTTTAAGTTCAGTTTTCTCATCTATGAAATGGAGGTTATAATACCAGTATGTATCAGTTGGATGTTTTGGGTTGTAAGGAATACAAACTGATTTCAATCTTAAGAAAATGTGTCATTCCACATAGAGAAAAACCCAGATTAGGGTAGCCTTCGAGAATAGCTAATCCAGAAGCTGAATCTGATCGTCAAGGACCCCCAAATTTTCCAGCTTTCCAACCAAGGTTCTGCTTCAGGCTAATGCTGGTTTCTTTCTTGGTTCCTAGCTGGCTTCTTGCTGTAATGGCGGCCACATGCTTTATCATTCATATCCAGGGAGCAATACAGCCTGCTTCCCCTCGCGCCAGGCATGGAATAAAGGCCTTCCTCTCAGTGTAAGCGGTACAATTTAAGGCTCCCTCCTCCCCATGGACTAAGAACCTGTTCGCTGGGCAGTGCCTGAAGCTCATTGGCTTGGGTCTGCCTTCCTGGACCAATCACCAGCAGGAGAAGGGGATCCTTGCGTTTGGACCAATCGGAGCCCGCTAGTGCTGGGGCAGGGATTGGCTGGCCTTAGTCACGTGGGGTTCCACGGAAGGATATTGTTGGGGAATGAATTATGTCCTCCCCACCAAACACGTGTTCGAGTCCCAGCTCCTGGTTCCATGGGCCTGAACCATCTAAAAAAGACCTTCTGATGAGGCGACTTCAGCGAAGATGTGGCCCCACGGAACAGGATGGGTCTTGTCCGATTACTGGAAGTCTCATAGCAAAACCTCAGATGGAGAAAGCCACAGGGAGCAGCCAGAGGCCGGAAGTCCAGGAAACCCAGAAGAGAAAGAAGATGCCACTGTGTTGTGAGGGCAAAGCCAAGGGACCCCAAAGATTACCAGCCAGCCAGAAAATAATGCCCCTCTGGAGGAAGCAAGACTTCTAGCCTCAAACCCTGAGCCAGTAAATTCCTGTTGTTAAGCCAACCCAATATATGGTGCTTGTTTTAGCAGTTGAGAAACTAAAACAGATGGAATCCTCAAGAAAGTCCAGAATGGATGCCGAGTGGGCAGCCAACAGTGTCCCTTACGTCCCCTATGCTGCCTCCCAGGGTTTTCAAAGAGATTAAATAAGAAAACGTCTTTAAAGCACTTAGCACAGTGCCTCACACTTATGATAAGCTTATCTGTGTTGTTAGTAGGAGCTGAATTGAGTGCACAGTACTGCTAAATTGGCTTCCAAAGGAGAGAACGGAGAGTACTCACTGGATTGATTTTTTTTTTTTTTTTTGGTACAGTTAAAAGAGAAAGCGTATAAATATTCTTAACCATTTGCCAGCCAGCAGGTGCTTGGCAAACAAGCTCAGAGATTAATGCAGTCGTGAAGCAGTGTTTGAGCTTAATCTAACATACAGAGTAAAAGTAATAGATGAAAAGAAATGAAATGACTAACCCTAGTTGTGTTAATATGGGGGTCACAAAGCCTGAGCTTTAGAGTCCTTACTTGTCCGTTGCAAAGCCCTAGGAGAGGACTTAATTTTTTTTTAGGCACTCTTTTTATAGGTCATTTATCTCCTTTTGATGCATTGCATCAGGTGTTAGCAAACTAGGCAAAGCCAGCCTGCTTGCCTGTTTCCTGGCAATTACATAATTGCAATTAAAAATGTCGTTATTTCGTCCGAGGGACCCTCCAAAATCACATAAGGTGCAGGCTCCGCTAAATCTGACTCTCTTCTTTGAATGCAAACCCAAATTGCTTAAGCCGGGAGGTTAACTGAGGGGTGGAAGTTCCGGAGCTCCAGGGGTGGACCAGGGCTGGCGCCCTCCCTGCTCTGCGAGTTGCCACCTGGCTTTATTTTGCACGAAAAATCTTTCCATGTAGCAGAAACATTGGCTTCTGCTAGCTTCACACTCCCAGTTCAGCAGCCCGGATAGAAGGAGAACTACTGCCTCCCTACATCTATCAATCCTAGGGAAGATTCTAATTGGCCCAGCATGGGCCACATGAGTATCTCATGAACCAATCCAGTGTCCATGGGGGAGGGGCTACTCTGCCAGCCTGAGTCACGTGGGGAGAAAGGGGTGTGGAAAAGAACAGGCGGCTAACCACGTATCCCGTTAGCAGAGGGAACTGAGTTACTTATTACATCCTATTGGGTTATCTTTGAGGGTGTCATGACCCAGAGAGGGGGCATTTCGAGTTCAACAAGGTTACAGAGGGTATTTGCACGAGAGATCAATCAGTATTATGAAATCATGGACCTCATATAAAATAATCCTACTCTCGTACTCCACGGTGTTTTATTTTATGGACAACAAATACACCACTGTGCTGGCCGTGACACTGGGCATGGGTCTCCGATCCGGGCCTTAGGACCCAGAAAATGGGAAAGGCCTGGAGGCAAACTGTCTGGCAGTTTGCTTTTAGGGTTTCATCAAAAGAATTTTTTTTAAATTCAGTTTTATTGATATATTCACATACCATACAGTCGTCCATGGTGTACAATCAACTGTTCACAGTACCATCATATAGTTGTGCATGCATCACCCCAATCTATTTTTGGACATTTTCCTTACACCAGAAAGAATCAGAATAAAAATAAAAAGTAAAAGTAAAAGAGAGCACCAAAATCATCCCCCCATCCACCCTGTTTTTCATTTAGTTTTTGTCTCCATTTTTCTACTCATCCATCCATACACTGGATAAAGGGAGTGCGATCCACACGGTTTTCAAAATCATGCTGTCACAAAAGGGTTTCTTTTTAATGCACCCACAGAGCCTTCTCGTGGAAACTCCTCTCTCTGCTGCCAGAGCTCCTTCCTAGAATAGCGATGGCTCAGGGGGGCGGAGGTGGGGATATTCTCATCCATCAACCGCAGAGAATCAAACGTCATTTTTCATCGCTTCCTCAAAGGATGCTAGGCCCCACCCCACCCCACCCCTTGCTTTGCAAGTTGGGTATAATCCAACTCCAACCTCCCCAGGGTGTTGGGCAAGTCTTTCCCAGTGGGCCCAGGGGAGTGATAGCTGTAACCAAATGCTTCCTCTCGTGTTAGGATGTGGCTGGAGGCAGGAACGAAACTAGCTTAGGCAAAAAGGGGGGTGGGGAGGCTTGCTGTAAGGATACAGGGGCAGCTTGCAGAACCTAAAGGTCCCAGGAGGGTCTAGAAATGGAAAGCCATCAGAAATGCAGGCCAAGTCCGCTCTTGCAGAGCCTCTTGGCTTTGCTTCTCTGTGCAGATCAGATCCATCCCTGTCTCTCCAGCCTGGCTTCCTTTGCTTCCAGGACTGCTGCGAGGGCTGCCTCTTGGTCCTGGCTGCATCATGTCTTTCTCTCAATTGCACTCTTGTGGCCTGGTAGAGGACACGAGGTGGGCATGTGTGATTGCGCAGGTTCTGCACTGCACAAGGGCTCCTGAATCCCAGTCCCTCCTCTCCTTGCCAAGCCGTGCACCCAGACTTGGCCACATGCATCCACAGGAAGGGTTTTCCTTTAAGCTGTGGGATAAGGATGGGTCAGCCTGCCCCAAGGAGGAACTGTTATCTGAGCTCATCCTCCAACCACTGCTTTCCTTCAAGACACTGCTCTTTTCCCGCTACTGCCCCCTTGGATGGGATTTCCGAAGGAGGTGCCAAGGGCTAAGGATGTGTACTGGAGCTAAGCCTGCCTTGAAATCTGAATCTTGTTGGTGCCTACTTGCCCAGAAGAAGTGTTGGGAACACCTGGTTGTTCAACTTTTTCTTTGATTTTTTCAGTCTACCCTCTCTTCTTCCAACAAATGCCTTTTTGTTTAAAGTAGTCAGAGAAAAGTTGTATGATATTGTTTACAACTGAAGAACCCTAACTTATAATAACATTGAGCACTTGCTACGTGCCAGACCCTGTTCAGAGCATTTTGCTTGTAAACTCTACTTCTCACAACACCCTATGCGGTGGGTCCTGTTATGATCATCCCGGTTCTACAGATGTGAAAACTGAGGCCCAAAGAGGCGAAGTAATTTGCTCAAGACTGCATAGGTCTTAAGGAGTGGAGGTGGAATTTGGATTCATGCTGCCTGACTCCGAATTCCACATTCTTAGCCATTCCTTTATTCAGTCCCAGTTCCGAATTCCCAGGGAAGGGATTCCCTTTAGGTCAAAATGAGTCAGATATACAACCTGAGGCCTGTAAGCTGTTGGTGGAGAGGGCTGTGCTGTACAAACACGGCTGTCAGAGACCTTTTGCCAAGGGAGAGAGCTGCCTGATGGGCGTTAGTGATGTTCTCCAAGTACCCCCTTTCTGGACACACGGCAGGATGGCACTTTCTGCCCCATAGTGGGTGGTGAGGCTTTGTGACTAGTCTGGCCAATGGGTTGTGAGTCGAAGTGATCAAATATTTAATTGCTCACGTGAGAATTTTTACATCTCTCCTTTCTCTCTGCTGCCACATCCAGCAGCGTGCAAGTTGGTGGCTGCTCTGACAGCCTGGACCCCTGAGTCACTACCAGGAGCAGAACCTCTCGACAGCTGGCAGTGATCATGTAGCCCAAGCAAGAAGTAGACCTTCCTTATTTTAGGCCATGGGGATCCCGGGGCCATTTGTTACTGCAGTGTCACTGAACCTATCCTGACAGATTCAGTTAAGTCATCTTCAAAAGGTGCTCACTCTCACTGATCACCATGCTCAGTGCCAACACTCGGCACCAGTGTAAGTTTCCTACTGATGCTGTAACAAATTATCACCATCGTAGGGCCTTACACCACACAAATGTATTATCTTACAGATCTGGAGGTCAAAAGCCTGTCTGTTTTGGCTAAAATGAAGATGTTGACTGGGCTGCATTTCCTTCTGGAAGCTCCAAGGGAGACTCTATTTTCTTCCTTTCTCCAGCTTCTAGAGGCTGCCCACATTCCTTGGCTCCTGGCACCGTCCATCTTCAAGGCTGGCACTGGTTGGACCAGCATTCCCACTGTGCCCCCTCTCTGGTTCTGACTCCTCTGCCTCCTGCTCTGTCTTTTAAAAACCCTTGTGCTCCCGGGGAGGAATGTAGACCTGGCATCGTGGGACAGAGAACATCTTCTTGACCAAAAGAGGGATGTGAAAGGAAATGAAATAAGCTTCAGTGGCAGAGAGATTCCAAAAGGAGCCGAGAGGTCACTCTGGTGGGCACTCTTATGCACAATTTAGACAACCCTTTTTAGGTTCTAAAGAATTGGGGTAGCTGGTGGTGGATACCTGAAACTATCAAACTACAACCCAGAACCCATGAATCTCGAAGACAGTTGTATAAAAATGTAGCTTATGAGGGGTGACAATGGGATTGGGAAAGCCATAAGGACCACACTCCACTTTGTCTAGTTTATGGATGGATGAGTAGAAAAATAGGGAAGGAAACAAACAAACAAACAGACAAAGGTACCCAGTGTTCTTTTTTACTTCAATTGCTCTTTTTCACTTTAATTATTATTCTTGTTATTTTTGTGTGTGTGCTAATGAAGGTGTCAGGGATTGATTTAGGTGATGAAGGTACAACTATATAATGGTACTGTGAATAATCAAATGTATGATTTGTTTTGTATGACTGCGTGGTATGTGAATATATCTCAATAAAATGAAGATTTAAAAAAAAAAAAAAAAAAACCTTGTGATTATCTTGGTTGCACTCGGATAATCCAGGTTAACCTCCCTCTTTTAAAGCCAGCTGATTAACAACCTTGATTCCATCAGGAACCTAATCACCGGTTCCAGTGATCAGCATCTAAACATCTTATTCTGCTCCCTTCAACGCCCATCCGCAGAGATCAGGAACGGGGGCATCTACACATCAGACACCCTACTTCTGTCGGTTCCGGAGAGAGGGGCCAGGCTCCGTTGACTGCACAAACGGCCTTGGGACACAGAGAACACGTGGCCATCCCAAACTGAGAGAGGCAGAAATAAGCATGATTTCAGGGCCATTCCTGAGCTCTGCAGAGGAGACCGGGGCTGGCTTTCGGATGTTGGTCCTGTTTCCCACCATGCTGGTTCGCTTGAGGGATAATTATTAGACCACCCCGATCTATGTGTCTGAACATCTTTATCAATAAAAACCATCCTCTTCTGAGGGGTGCTGTGCTGAAAATAAACCCATCGTGTTTTGGATCCAAACTGTGGCCCCCCGGCGGCCTCGGCCCCATGTCAGTTCCCCAGCCGTCCTTCCCGACCACCAACAACAGTTTTGGGGGTTGAAGGGGTATCTGTTAAAGGTCTGGGCCGTGGCTGCAGGGAACGTGAGGCCCCACTGCCAGCTCTGTGCTGTGGGAGACACCTTCCCCACGTGTCCACACTTCTGTTCTTCCCATGTGCAACCCAGTCAGGGTGGCTGGAGCACAAAGGCAGCTTTGTGTGGAGGCTGAGCACTCAGGCTGGAGTTCGAATCTCAGCTCTGTCACTTACTGGCTGGGTGACTTAACTGAAAAGATGGCAATAGGATCATTGGAGTACCTGCCTCCTGGGAGTGTCGTGAAGGTAAAAATGCAAATGCGGTTGCCAATGTCATACAAATATGCATAGTAGGTCCTAAATAAATCTTTACTCTTGGTTTTACTATTATAGGAGTAATAGGAAATTAAGAGCACAGACATTTTCTAGACCCAGGTGATCGCACCAGCTGGGTACAAAGGTAAAGAGAGAAAGAGAAAAAAATTCCCACCCAGTTTAGCTTTCTCCATTTAAAATAAAATTGCCATTCTGTATATTCGGGTTTCCCAAAGGCTGGTCCAAGAACCATCTTTATCAGAGTCACTTCGTATGTAGGAGGATGTGTCTTGGGAGGGAGTTGGTTGCAACTGTAGATCCCCAGCCCTACCCACTGGATTGAATAAGAATCTCTGGAGGGTGGGGCCAAGGAATCTGCATTTCTAAAAACTCCCCGGTGTTTCTTGGGCTGGCTGGGTTTGCAAACCGCTCCCATAAACTCTTGGTAGAGAATCTCAGTGTGTTTGGGATGCCAGGAGCATCTTGGAGAAGGCAGGCCGGCGGGAGATGGGCATGCCCGCTCTTTTCTCTTTCTCCCGGTGCTGCAGCCGGGCGGTTCTTTTCCTTCTGATGGCAGACTAGGAGGAAGTCGAGCCCTGGGTCTGAATCAGCTCCCGTCCTGCCCCCGTCGGGATGAAATGGGTGCTTCGTGGTTTGCTCTCCGGGCGGCTCGGCACGTCCACTGCCACAGCTGGCCTTCATGACCTGCCTTCCACCCCACATGGCTGCTGATCATGGCAGAAGGGACTGGACATCAAAGAGGAGGCCCGGCCGAGGAAGCCAGGAGGACTTCCCTCCTAAGTAGCAGGTTGTGTCACCTACTGGGTGGCACCTGGGCTGAGCAGAAACCCTGCCCCAGTTTCTCCTTGGGAAACTTTAACTCTCTGCCCCTCCCTAATTCTGGGAAAAACACCAACTGCCCCGGCTACGCCTGAGCTCGGCATTGCACGGAGGTGAAGAACGCAGGCTCCGGAGCCAGGTTCAATCCCCAGCTCCGCTGGGTGGCGGGCAGCAAGTTACCCAACTGTCCTGTGTTGCCTCAGTTTTCCCATCTGTAAAATGGGGGTCACAGAACCGGCACCTCATTGGGTCGGGGTGAGGGCTGAATGTGTTTCGCACTGCCTGCTGGAGGACAGATGTGAAATAAGAGTTTATTGGTATCGCTGTCAATACTGCCATTGATAATTGATAATGTTTTCCAAATGTCTGTCAAATCAAAGCCAGTGGTATAATCTTCATAAAACCTAATAGGGTAGGAGCTCTTGGTTACAAACGAGAAAGGCTGAGTTCAAAGAGTCTGTGTGTGTCGCTCAAGGACACAGAGCAGGAAGGGGCCTCGATTCCGTCCTGAATGCAGAGACCCATCGCCCGGCGGTTTCCACCCCACCCTCTGTCCCTTCATCCTATGAGTTTTGCCCCTAATAATAGGGCCAGGCCCTGGAGCAGCTGCTGGGGATTCAGCAGGGAGCAGAGCAGACCCCACTGGCATCCTCAGAACCTGCTGTCAGGTGGGGAAGATGGTCCCTCAACACTCACCCCAAAGATGGGCATTTACAACCAGGGCAAGTGTGGAGAAGGCAAGCACCTGTCCGGAGGTTAATAAGTGGGTTCGAAAGAGTCAGGGGAGTTGGGTGGGTATCCAGGAGGAAGCAATGGAGTCACAACTGAGAGCTGAGTAGGAGTCCCGGAAGGGACATTGGGAGGGGGAGAATATTCTGGGTGGAGGGGGTCACATGTGCAAAGGCCCTGCGGCCCCAGGGGCTCCCAGCAGGGAGGGGAAGGAGCTGAGAGCCAGGCCAGGCGGCCCACCCCTCGGGAAGGGGAGCTTTGCCTCTGTCCTAAGAATCACAGGGTTCCCTGAAAGTTTAAAGCAGGGGAGGGCCACGATCAAATTCGCCACCCCCAGGAAAGACCTCCTCTCCCCTCTGGCAGCCATGGAGAGCCATGGAGAGTGAGCCCCGGTGGGAAGGAGACCCCTCCCTTCCTCCCTCCAGATCCCCCCCCCTCCCCTCCCTCACTGCCTCGAGACCATCCTGGTTGGGCATTTCCAACCAGGCCCGGGGTGACCTGAAATCGGGACCCCCTGTCGTTCCCCATTCTCTCTCCCCCCCCACACACACATCCCTACCTGACCACATCTCCACTGGTCTCTCTCTACAGCAGAGCTCCTCGAGGGCAAGGACTTTTGTCTCCACTGCCCCAGCACCCAGAACAGGGCCTGGCACCCACTAGGCACTCAGTAAATAGGTGGGGAGCCACTGAACGAGTCACCGGCAGGGGAAGGGAGCAGGGGCAGACGCGGGTGGCCGAGTGGGAATCCGCTGCGGGGGGCTGGGTGGGTGGAGAGGGCGCTCGGACTGGGGGCTGCCCAGAGATAGAGATGTTGGGGGCGCGGGGAGGGGGATGTGGTGAGGAAAGGGTTCCTTCTCAGAAGGAAGATTGCCCAAGGTCCTGGTCAGAGGGGGCTGGGGTGCGGATAGCAGATTGGAAAGCTTTTCCAGTCTCCACTTGCAGCCGAGGGTCTTCCAGGACCCCACCGAGCAGCCAGGGGCAGCCTCCAGCCCTCACCCCCCACCCAACATCCCTCAGAGCCTCTGCCTCTTGGGTCTTCCCTTCCCTCTTCCTCTAGAGCCAAGACTCAGCTGAAATGTCAGGTCCTCATAGGCCTGTGGGAAAGGGGGGGAAGGAAGGGAATGGCGGGGAGGGAAGAAAAGGGATGGAGTGGAGGGGAGAGGAGAGGGAGGAGGGGAGGGAGGAAGGAAACAAGAAAGCCAGGGGTCCTCAGTTTACCTCCTGGGACTGTGCCTTAAACTGAGGAGTAAGATTAATTCATCTCTATATCACTGTCCAAAATAATAATAACAATAACAATCCATTCAGATATTTTCTTACTGTCCATCTCCCCCACTCGATCATCCTCAGGAAGAGCAGATCCTGCCATGTTCCCCTCCCCCCAGGGCCTGCCCTGTACCTGGGGCTCAATCACCATTTGGTGAATGAATGAAAGAATCCACAGCTGAGACAGGAGCTTGGCGCAGACGAGGGTGTTTGCACCTTAGAAGTGACATGGGATCGGGCTGCTCCTCTCCAGTGACAGAGAGGACCAGGCAGGATGAGGTGGAATTAGTACCTTTTCTTTGGGACGTGACGTATAGAGATGAGCTGACCTTGCTCCCCAGCTCAGGGCTCAAGGTCAGAATATGGAGACGTCCTGGCCACCCAGAGTTCCCTGCACTTGGGGTTCTCGGCTCTCTGGGCCATTCTGTCTCTGTAGTAACTCCACAGGGAAGTCCTGGGTGTCTCCATTTTCCAGAAGGCAAACATGCAGCCAGAGAGGGGTCTCACCCCTGAGAAGCCCCAGGGCTGGCTGCCCGCAAAACCCAGGGCCCTCTGACCCTTAGCTTCTCCGTTCCCCGCCTCAGAAGTTTTCCTGGGACCACAGGACCAGTTCCCTATTCCCTCCTGCCTTATTTTCCTTCCCGGCACTTATAGGTGTATTCATTTATTGACTGTCTTCCCCATGAAAATGTAAGGCAAAAGGAGCACTTTCAGATGAGTCATCCCCTGCAGGTGGCAAGATGAACACAGCTGAAAATAATTTGATTTAGAAAGAAATTGAGTTTGATTAGCCCTTTAAAATCGTGTCCCTTCTGGTACTGCTCACATTTTCTGCAACAGTTACTAGACTTGGTTTGTTCATACTCGGATCCTCGGTACTTAGCACAGTGTCAGGCACATAATAAGTGCTCAGTAAATAGTTTCTGAAAGAATGAATGGATGAATGGATGGATGAATGGAACTATTTCAGTGCTTCCTTTCACTGCTAAGTTATATCTGCTTTGGAGACAATGTCCTCATTTTCTTCTTCTCTCTTTCCTCCCTCCCTCCCTCCCTTCCTTCCTTCCTTCCCTCCTTCCTTTTTGTTATCCTTCTGAGCCCCTGCTAGATGCCATGCCCTTTTTTAGAGCCTGGGATAAAAAGAAGAAAGTGACATAGGGCTCACAATAGTGGGTTTGACAAACACATTTTCAATAATTTCCTTTCCTATAACATGAAAAGCGCTATGTTTATGTCTGAACAAAGCCAGAGTCAGGAACAGTCAATTCTTTGGGGGGCTGGGGTGTAAGGAAAGCTTCAGGGGTGGCAGAAGTTGGAGCAGGCCCTGAGAAATGGCCAGGATTTCCCTGTTCCGGGCATGGAGGGAGAGTAAGTACTGCAGAATGAGGAAAGAAAGTGCCAGAACAAAGATGTGGTGCACAGGCACCGAGAAGGCCTCGGGAGACCAGACCCGAGGAATTTTCTAGGGAGCAGCAGTTTCTGAGGCTAGTGAGTCATTTTACATCTAACTGCCACATCTGCAAGAGATTTTACAGATCGGTGAGAAAAGTTTTATTTTGCAACTTTATCGAGGTATAATTTGCATATCATAAAATTAACCCATATTAAGTATGCAAATGCAATAAATTTTTTAGGTAGTTTACCAAATTGTGCAGCCATCACCCTAATCTCATTTTAGAACATCTCCACCACGTGGAAAAGATCCCTTGGGCCCATTTACAGTTAATCCCCCGCCCTCCACCAGCCCCCTGGCCGCCACAAATCCACTTTCTGTCTCTACAGATTTGCCCAAACTGGACATTTCATACTAATGAAATCATACAAGATGTGGCCTTTTGGTTCTGGCTTCTTTCACTTAGTACGGTATTTTCAAGGTTCATCCATGTCATAGCCTGTCACAGCACTTTATTCCTATTTTTTATTGTGGTAACATATACGTAACTTAAAATTCACCATTTTAACCATTTTTCAGTGCGCGAGCCTGACAGCCATCCCCTTTAAGCAATGAACTCTCATTCCCCCTCCCCCCTGCCACTGGTAACCTCTTAATCTATTTTCTGTTGGTGGATTTGCCTGTTCTGGCTACCTCATACAAGTGAAATCTTGCAATATTTGTCCTTTTGTGTCCGGCTTCTTGCACTTAGCAGGATGTCTTTAGGGTTCATCCGTGTTGTAGCATGGATCAGCACTTACTCCTTTTCATGGCTGACTAGTGTTCCAATGTCTGTATGTATCACTTTGGTTTATCCATCGTCTGTTGATGGGCATTTGGGTGGTTTCCACCTTTTGGCTGTTGTGGATAGTGCTGCCATGAACATCGATGAACAAGTATCCTTCTAAGTCCCTGCTTTCAATTCTTAGGGGTGTACACCTAGGAGTGGGATTGCCAGGTTGTGCTGGTTTGTATATATTATGTCCCCCAGAAAAAGCCACATTCGTTAATGCAATCTTGTGGGGGCAGAGGTATTAGTGTTGATTAGATTGGAATCCTTTGATTGAGTGTTTCTATGGAGATGTGACTCAATCAACTGTGAGTGAAATGTTTGATTGGATAATTTCCATGGAGCTGTTACCCCACCCATTCAGAGTGGGTGTTAATCAAAAGAGCGACACAGGCCCAGACGCAGAGCAGCTGCAGCTAAAGAGCACAAAACGCCCCAAGAGCAACATTTGGGAGAGCACCGTTTTGAAATGCAACCTGGAAACAAGCAGATGCCAGCCACGTGCCTTCCCAGCTAACAGAGGTTTTTCTGGACGCCAGTGGCCTTTCTCCAGTGAGGTAACCTGTGGCTGATGCCTTACCTTGGACACTTTATGGCCTTAAGACTCTAACTCTGTAACCAAATAAACCCCCTTTGTAAAAGCCAATCCATTTCTGGTGTTTTGCATAATGGCAGCATTAGCAAACCGGAACATGGGTCATATGGTAATTCTATGTTTAACTTTTTGAGGACTTACCGCTCTTTTCCTGAGTCTTTTTAATGTTTTGTGTAGAATATATAATTTTGTCAGTAAGGATCTTTTTTTAAGACCCCCTAATAGTGTTAGGATGATCATTTGGAGTCAGATGGTGTAATTAGTCATGGTAGTTATCTCTGCCCACTGCCGCTTCCTCCTGATCAAGAGAACGACCGATAATATTGATGTCTGCTGGAAGCTAGGCGAGGGCAGGGACTGAGAACTTGTCGTCTTCATAGTCCTGCCACTAAATGCAGTGCCCTGCCTATAGTAGGTGCTCAATAAATGTTTGTGGAATGAATGAATGAATGCATATTAATTGTGGGAACTTAGGGCCGAGGCCACACCTCCCGTTGGGCCCTGGGCTGGGGGATGGTGAGAAGACACCAGCAGGTGGGGGCCCTGTCCCTGCTGGTGCCCATCAGCCCTCCGGGAGGCAGATGCCAGGGGCAGTGATAGGGTGGGAGGTGCTGATTTAGGGGTGAGTAGAGGGGGCTTAAGGGTGTGGAGGAGGGGCATCTGCTCAGCCCAGGGGTTCTGAGGTGTCTCTGCCCAAACCTGAAGGATGGGTGGGGGTTGCCCCAAGGATCTGGGAGGAAAGAAGGGCTGGGAGCGGCTGTCAGGCTGAACAAGCAGCACCTGCAGGCCAGAGGGGACACGGGTCACACTCTGGGACAGTCCAGGGGGACTCACCTGAGAAGACAGAATAGCTAGAGGACAGGTCGGGGGGACAGGTGGTCAAGAGGTGGCCCAAGACTGTGGAGGACCCCTGGGGGGCTGCAGCTGGCATAGAGGGGGCCTTTGTGCAAATTACATGAAAGAAGGAGAAAGAGGGACACCTTCCTCTGGAGTGGTGGCCCGAGGCGTGGCGAGCCCAGCAGGGAAAGGCAGGTTGCATTTCACGCCCCACGCCCCACTTTTGGCATTTGCTGTTTTGCCCACAAGTTGGGGGCTCCTGGCCTGGGGTTCTGAGCTTAAAAACAATTCTAAGATTTATCTTTTCATTCAAATGCAATTTAAAAATAATTTATGGGTTCCTTTCTTATTACAAATGCAAGGCACGTTCGTGATGGAAATTTAGGAAAAGGCAGATATGCAAACAAGGAAATAAGAATCACCTGTGACCACCCAATTTGGAGAAAGTTGCTGTTAAGATTTGGGATCGCTCCCCTGGACTGTGATATATTTGCATAATGCACTATTACTGTTCGTACATATTCTTTAGTCACGTGCTTTGTTTGCGTTACATAACAGACATTTGCCGAGGATTTACCATGTAGCAGATGCTGCGGTCAGTGCTGGAGATTCTGAAATGAATGACAGACACCCAGCCCTTAGGAGTGAAATCTAGGAGTGAGAGAGACTTATTAGACAAGAACTTGAAGGGAGGGAGGCACGTTGGCAGTGGAAAACGAGAGGGCCTGCTCCACTCAGCCAAGCAAGAGACGTTTCAGGCAGAGAAACTGTGAAGTGCCACTGGGCAGAGGGGCAGTACGCCTGGACCAGCAGGGGCATGTTCGTGGACTGTTTTTGGATCATGGTTGGAGCAGCCTAAAGGGACAACAGTGGAGTACCTGGAGCCAGATTGGAAGGGGCCTAGAATGCCGTGGTTTCTGGAGTTCTTCACGGCCTTTGGAGCTTAGGATAGCCTTCTAACCCTCTAACTCTCCCTTTTATGACAGTGTTTAGAGTCCCAGACTCGAGATCCAGATGGAGTGAGTTCAGATCCTGGCGTGCCACTTCCCAGCTGTGTGACCTTGGGCAAGTTACTTAACCTCTCTGTGCCTCAGTTTCTCATGTGGAAATGGGCATCTCACTGGGTTGTCGTGAGGATTAAATGATTTACAGTACGTGCCAAGTGCTTCCAGCAATGTCTGGCATGTAGTAAGCGTAAGTGTTTGCTATCATTTTTCACCAACCATCAGCTCCTCAACTTTCTCTTCTAAGGACAGAATCTTCAGCAATTTAACTCTAAGAAATTACGGTCAAGAGTAAGGGGGAGATGCTGACAGGCCTAAGGATCACAGGAGTGGGCTGTCTGCCAGAGCTGGAGCTGGTAGCTCCCTTCCAGCCACGTCCTGGCAGTGGAGAGGAAGTGCTCAATAAATAAATATTGATGGAGTGAATGGAGAATAAAGACAGTGTACACTCAGGAAAGGGGGTGGGGCTGGGAGAGATAAAAATTTAAGAATGGTGTCGGCAACTGAGTCCATTCGTTTTTTTAATTAGAGGAGTTGTAGGTTTACAGAAAAATCATGCAAAAACAAACAGACAAAAAAAAGATGCAGAGTTTCCATGTACCTGCCCCCATTGTAAACATTTTGCATTGGATGGGGAGGTATCTGAGTCCATTCTTAAAAATGTTTTGGATAGCAGGTTTTCCAATGGCAAGCACCTACCCTCTATTTTTAAAAAACTTTAAACAAATTGAGACATAAAACAATACAGAAAAGTGCATATAATACACTAATCTTAAGCGCACTGGCCAGTGACTTTTTACATGTGTATACATCACACAGCCACTATGTACACCAAGGAACAGAACCTTCCAGCGTCCGAAAGGTTCCCGGATGCTGCATCTCACTCAGTAGTCAGCCCTACCCAATGATAACCATTATTCTAAGTTCTCTTCCCATTGATTAGTTTTGCCTTTCTTTATGTTTCAGATAAAGATAATCACACACGCTTGTGAGATTCATCATGTGACAATAACACGTTCCTTTTTATTACTGTATAATATTCCATCACAATGTTATGCTACAAATACCCATTTGCCTTTTTGTCGGGCGTTGGGGTTGTTCCCAATTATTTATTTTTTGGTGGCAGCTATATTCCCTTAATAAAAAAAAATAACACATTCCCAGCTGATCCTAAATATATGATTAAAACATTCTTTAACACCCATATGACAACCTGCTGAGGATTTCTGAAAAACAGATAGCATTGTATAGTTCAACGTCAATGAACTCAGTGAACTCACCAGCTACAGGGAGGTGAAGAATGCAACAATATTGTGCTGTATGGCACACAAATTACATTTTACTTTAATGATGCAAAGAACCTGCACAGTCATGTTATCAAAACAATGAAATAATGTGTTAAAGATAACAAGGAAACTATCTAAAGGGGACCTGAGTCAATGGCCCCCAGGCACTGGGCAAACATTGTAGTGATGAATTGCTAATTCTTCCAGGGAAGAAGTGGTGAGATGAAATAAACACCCAGCCTTTCCACAGCAGACGCTATTCGGATCACTGTTAATGTGTGCTTTGTGTTTTGTTTTTTGGAAAGTATCATAGTGAGTACTTGGAGATTGAGAGCCCTAGTTTTTAGGGATTTCTGCAGTGTGCTTCAAAAAAAGGTGGAGGCTCATTGTTCAGATAGGAAATGTTATGTTGTATACGTGTCACCACAATACAAATAAATAAATAATAATTTAAAAAAAGGTTGAGGCTTCAAAACTCTTTTAGGGCAGCCAGTTCCTTTGTTCTGGAACCACGCCTTAAATTATGCAAATGAAGCAAAGATTCTAGATCCCCAGTTCAGACCTTCTGGACGGGTTGGGGGGGGGGAGGTTCTGCAAAAGGCTGGAAGTTGGCCTGGTGCAGACTACTTGCCTCTTTGCTAGATCCCTCTGAATGGATGACGGACACTCCTGAAGCTCCAAAGCACTAGATTCCATGAGTCTCTCTGTGCAATCAAGGCCACTTGGGAAGCGGATACCAGTCCACAGCTCCAAGCCTTGCCAGAAGCGCAAATCTCGGCCTCTACCCAGGCCCCTGGTGGAGCTTCCCCCTGACGTTCCCAGCACCAGCCTCCAGTTCCTGTGGCTGCTGTGACGCTTTAGCTGGAGAAACTGCAGCAAAAAACAAGGTAGGATCTGTGTTTACAATCGCTGATTCCAACTTTATCACCAGTTGATCAGAAAGCTGTTGATCTCCCGGGCGTGGATTTTGCCACTGGCCGCCTTGCAGAAGTCTTGTCTTGGTTTCCTGGCTTTTCCATGTCCCCCGCTGGAGGATTTTATGGATGCAATCATTTGCAAATAAGTGCTTGGCCTCTTCCTCTCTCTGTCTTGCCTCTCATGTTGTCTTATAACAGCAGTTCCTTGGCACTTGGTTGGATTGATGAACATGGGTTGAAGAGTTGCTGGAAGGATGGGTGTGGGAGAGAAATCAGGCAGCAGAGCAAAGGAGGGCGGGGTGTGACTGGGGTCTGAGCCAGAATAATGGCTCAGGGACTCCCCTATAGAACCGAGGCTCCAAAAATCCCACAAAGACCCCAGTCAATGGTGGTCATCAGTAATTATCTTTGAAAATCCCTTAAACCATTTTTCATAATCTTTGTAATCCAGTCCTCTTCCAAGGTAAAGACAGTAGGGCTGTATTGAATACTGTTGTGTTCATAATTGATCTTAGAAATATTACCACCACCCCCACCCCCAATAAATATAAATCCTTAAATCTGGAGATTGCACCAGTCCAGAGTTGAAGCGACACATTAATAGTAAAAATACTGAACATTTGTCTAGCTCCATTCAGCTTGCAAGGAGTTTTCCCTCCCATGATTTCATCTGAAGCTCACAGACCCTTATTCTCATTTCTTTGCAATTGACATTCTGGCGAAACTGGCTGTGCCAGTTTGAGTGTATTGTGTCCCCCAAATGCCATTATCTTTGTGGTCTTGTGTGGGGCAGACGTTTTGGTGCTGGTTAGATTTGCTTGGAATGTGCCCCACCCAGCTGTGAGTGATGATTTTGATGAGATGTTCCCATGGAGGCGTGGCCCCGCCCATTCAGGGTGGGCCTTGATCCGTGGAGCTATATAAATGAGCTGACTCAAAGAGAGGAAACTGAGTGCAGCTGGGAGTGATGTTTTGAAGAGAAGCAAGCTTGCTAGAGAGGAACGTCCTGGGAGAAAGCCGTTTTGAGGCCGGAGCTTTGGAGCAGATGCCAGCTGCCTTCCTAGCTAGCAGAGGTTTTCCGGATGCCATTGGCCATCCTCCGGTGAAGGTACCCGATTGCTGAGGTGTTACCTTGGACGCTTTGTGGCCTTAAGACTGTAACTGTGTAGTGAAATAAACCCCCGTTTTATAAAAGCCTATCCATCTCTGGTGTTTTGCATTCTGCAGCATTAGCAAACTAAGACACTGGCCGACCGTAAACATTTAAACTTCAGCTCCCCACGTCCCTGCCTTTGTGCCCAGGGACCCCTTGCTTTGTCTACACGGCGAATCTGCATTAGCCTTGGAAACCTCTTCAGAGGGGTGGATGGAGGACTTGTGTGCCTGGGTGTGGGGTTGGAGTGGGGGAGCACTGAGGAGGGGGCAGGGCTACACTTTTGTGGCTTGGGGAGGTGCCCTAGACATCCTGGCACCCAGAGACCTACACATGATCCATTTATTCCCTCAGGCAACCCTGATTTCCTCTGGATTCTTTGTGGAAGGAGATAGGGGCAGTGCTGAGGCTACATTCCAGTGGAGGAGACAGTTGTTTTTTTTTTTAATCAACATTTACAAAAAAACTTACAACTCAGCTATTTATTGGGCATCTGTCTGTGCTGGGTGCTGGGGACAAAGCAGGCAGGGGACCGCCCTCATTCAAGAAACTCTCCTCCGGTAGAAGCAGGTAAGAACACGTAAGAACATGAGCTGACACAGCAAGGCTTTTAATCAGGCACCCAGATAGCTATCAGCTAGGACAGGCAGAAGGCATAGTGGTGGGGTGCGAAAAGGAGATCCCAAGAAATTCACTGGAATCACTTGGAGGGAAGGTTCTGGGCACCTGGGCAGAGGCCCCAAGGCGCTGATTCCAGGTGTGGAGGGAGGGGCCAGGTAAGGCAAGGCAGGCTTTGGAGGCTAAGTGAAGGGTTCTAAGAAAGGGAGTTAAGCAATCGTTGCATATTTGTAAGGCTGTAAATGAGAAGTTTAATGTACGATGGTTTTAACATCCCTGCAAGTGCTTAGGAAGTGCCAGTTTACTTAAGAACTATTGACGAGCTGATGGCGGGTTGCTGTACTCTTTTATTTCTTTCAATTTCATGTCCTTTTCCCCACCTAGTTTATGGAGGTGAAATTCACATAACAAAATCAACCATTCTAAATAAGTCCCTGTACCCATCAGGGGTCTTTCCCCACTCCCCCCTTTGCCCCGCCTATTGAACTGCATTTTTTAAAAAATTCAGTTTTATCATCCATGGTGTACAATCAACTGTTCACAGTACCATCATATAATTGTGCATTCATCACCCCAATCTATTTTTTTAACATTTTCCTTGTGCCAGAAAAAGTAAAAATAAGAATAAAAAATAAAAGCAAAAAAGAACACCCAAATCATGCCTCCCACCCTATTTTTCATTTAGTTTTTGTCCCCATTTTTCTACCCATCCATCTATACACAGGAGAAAGGGAGTGTGATCCACAAAGTTTTCACAATCACACTGTCACCCCTTGTAAGCTACATTGTTATACAATCATCTTCAAGAGTCAAGACTACTGGGTTGGAGTTTGATGGTTTCAGGTATTTACCTCTAGCTATTCCAGTGCATTAAAACCTGAAAAGGGTTATCTATATAGTGCATAAGAACATCAACCAGAGTGACCTCTTGACTCCATTTGGAATCTCTCAGTCACTGAAACTTTATTTTGTTTCATTTTGCTTCCCCCTTTTGGTCAAGAAGATGTTCTCAATCCCATGATGCCGGGTCCAGATTCGTCCTCGGGCATCATATCCTGCGTTGCCAGGGAGATTTACACCCCTGGGAGTCGGGTCCCATGCAGGGAGGAGGGCAGCGAGTTCACCTGTCGAACTGCATTTTGAAAAGTTGAGTGTGGCTGGAGGAAAGGCTCAGAGGCGGAGAACGCCGGGTCCACCAGGAGATGCCATTAGACACGAGGACCGGAAACAGCAGTGGGTGGCGTCAGTGGGCACGCGTTCCAGTGGAACAGGAGCGGGACAAGCGTGGCCCACAGGTTTGCTCCTGGAGTGATGGTTTGTAACCCCGGAGGCCTCGGAAGAGCAGAAATGAAGGAAGGGGCCTGCCCTGCAGAACGCGGCCTGGTACATCCGTGCACGCCGGTCATGGAGGCCCTGATTCCTGAAGCTGGTTATGCTTTCGTAAGGAACCCTCATCCTAAAGACCTGCTGTGCTTGTACGACTGTGAGTGGTGTGGGCAACCCTGTCCAGCAGAAGACTGGGCCCCCAGGGGGACTCGGTGATCAAATAACTACCTTGTTGTGTGACTGTGCTGGAAAGGGGATGTTTAGAGTCACCTGTGTTGTCAGAAGGAAAACTGGAGGTCAAAACATGGGAACACAGTGAATCTTGTGGTGGACAGTGTCCATGACTGTGCAAATAGAAAAAAGTTCTTTCATGAACTAGAACAAATGTATGACACTATTACAGGGAGTTAATAATAAAGGGGTACATGGGGGGAAATGTACCTATTGCAAGCTACAGACTATATTAACAGTAATATTTTAATATTCTTTTATCAACACTAACAAATGTACCACACCAATACTAGGGGTCAGTAATGGGGAGGGGGGATAAGGGGTATGGGAAGATTTGGGTTTTCTTTTTTATCTTTATTTCTTTTCTGGAGTAATGAAAATGTTCTAAAATTGATCTTGCGGTCATGTGCTCAACTATGTGATGACACTGTGAGCCAGTGACTGTATGCTTTGGATGGTTTGTATGGTGTGTGAATATATCTCAATAAAACTGCATTAAAAAAAACATATGAAGGAGAAAGATAAAGTGGCTTTTTGTAATATAAGGATCCTGCTTCTACTATTTGCTTTCTTGAATATTTAAAAAAATCTCATTAACAAGTTAAGTATGGGAAATAATAGACAAATAGATTTTTTTTTTTTAATTCTGTTATCATTCTTTTTTTTTTTTATCATCATTTTATTGAGATATATTCACATACCACGCAGTCATACAAAACAAATTGTACTTTCGATTGTTTACAGTACCATTACATAGTTGTACATTCATCACCTAAATCAATCCCTGACACCTTCATTAGCACACACACAAAAATAACAAGAATAATAATTAGAGTGAAAAAGAGCAATTGAAGTAAAAAAGAACACTGGGTACCTTTGTCTGTTTGTTTGCTTCCCCTGCTTTTCTACACATCCATCCATAAACTAGACAAAGTGGAGTTTGGTCCTTATGGCATTCCCAATCCCACTGTCACCCCTCATAAGCTACATTTTTATACAACTGTCTTCGAGATTCATGGGTTCTGGGTTGTAGTTTAATAGTTTCAGGTATCCACCACCCGCTACCCCAATTCTTTAGAACCTAAAAAAGGTTGTCTAAAGTGTGCGTAAGAGTGCCCACCAGAGTGATCTCTCGGCTCGTTTTGGAATCTCTCTGCCACTGAAGCTTATTTCATTTCCTTTCACATCCCCCTTTTGGTCAAGAAGATGTTCTTCATCCCACGATGCCGGGTCTACATTCCTCCCCGGGAGTCATATACCACAATGCCAGGGAGATTCACTTCCCTGGGTGTCTGATCCCACGTAGGGGGGAGGGCAGTGATTTCACCTTTCAAGTTGGCTTAGCCAGAGAGAGAGGGCCACATCTGAGCAACAAAGAGGCATTCAGGAGGAGACTCTTAGGCACAAATACAGGGAGGCCTAGCCTCTCCTTTGCAGCAACCGTCTTCCCAAGGGTAAAACTTATGGTAGAGGGCTCAACCCATCAAAGACAAATAGATTTTGAAAATGTTCTTTTGTATTTGCTTCAGATATTTTTTTATGAAATCTGACCAAGGGAAGAGATATTTATTTGGTGCAGGATCTATATTTTCTTCAGCACACTAAATAATTTAACTTTTCAAACACCATAATTACATGGAACTTTGAGCAGGAAGTGAGATCTGGTAGGTTTATACAGGTTAGTGTGAAATCCCTGAAGAACTGGGGAAAAATGCGGAAATGTTGGACTTCCCCACCTGGGTTATTACTGATATGCTCACAACTTCGAGGGCTAACAATTCAGTAGGATGAACCCTCAAGATTGGGGCTTGCCCTTATGAAGCTTGTTACCGCAAAGGAGAGGCTAAGCCTGCTTATAACTGTGCCTGAGAGTCTCCCCCAGAAAACCTCTTTGTTGCTCAGATGTGGCCTCTCCCTCTAAGCCCAACCAGCAGGTGAACTCACTGCCCTCCCCTCTACGTAGGACATGACTCCCAGGGGTGTAAATCTCCCTGGCAACATGAGACATGATTCCCAGGGATAAGCCTGGACCTGGCATCATGAGATTGAGAAAATCTTCTTGACCAAAAGGGGGAAGCAAACTGAAACAAAGTTTCAGTGGCTGAGAGATTTCAAATGGAGTCAAGAGGTCACTCAGGAGGGCATTTTTATGCGCTACATAGATATCCCTCTTTACTTTTTAGAGTATTGGATTAGCTAGAAGGAAATACCTGAAACTGTTGAATTGCAACCCAGTAGCCTTGATTCTTGAAGATGATTGCATAACTATGTAGCTTACATGGTATGACTGTGTGATTATGAAAACCTTGTGGCTTACACTCCCTTTATCCAGTGTATGGACAGATGAGTAGAAAAATGGAGACAAAAACTAAATGCAAAATAGGTTGGGATGGGGGGTGGTGGAATGTTTTAGGTGTTCTTTTTTACTTTTCTTTTTCTTTTTTTTTTTTTGGAGTAAGGAAATGTTCAAAAAGTGATTGTAGTGATGAATGCACAACTATATGATGGTACTGTGAACAACTGATTGTATACTGTGGATGATTATAGTGTATGTCAATATATCTCAATAAAACTGTATTAAAAATTATAAATCTGATTATGCCACTCCCCTCCAATGGCTTAAAACCCTCTGACAGCTTCCCATCGCAATTATATCAAAAATAGTACAACACCCACACAGAAGACTCTAACATACCCTCCCCCATACCCAAATCTACCAGTTGTAACATTGTGCTACATTTGTTACCTCATTCCATCTGTCTCTGTCTATGTATCTATCAGCTTTCTAAATATTTGAGAGTAGTTTGTATACATCATGCTCCTTGAACACATAATACTTCAATGTACATTTTCTAAGAACAAGGATATTCATTTATGTAACCTCCTTAAGCACAGTTATCAAGTTCAAGAACTTTAACATTGATATAAAGCTTTTGGTCTATATTCCAAACCTATATATTTTTCAGTTTAAACACATTTGAAATTAAAGGGTAAAACACTTACACTGGTTTATTATTCAGAGAAATGTCCCAAGTGCAGTGTGTGAGTGTGCTTTCCTGTATCCTCTACATCACTTGGTATTGTTCATTTTTTTAATCAGTCAGTCTGCTACATGAAAAGAGTATCTTGCATTGGATTTGAATTTCTTTGTTACTAATTATGTTGTGCATCTTTTCATTTATTCACTCACTGTTATTTGCCTTAGATACCAATGTTTATATCCTTCCCCAGTTTTCACTGGAGTATTTTTCTTCATCTGATATATTCTTTTCACATTAAAGATCTCTCTCCTTTGTCTAGGCCATGAGTATTTTTTCCTTATTTGCTATTTACCAGGTTAACTATTTTTTAAAATATCTTAGAGGAGAATATGCATGCTCAGAAATAAATCTAATAGTTAAAAATATACAGATAGTTAAAAAAATGTTTGGTGTGTATACTAGGAATATTTTTAATAAGGAAGAATAAATAAAAGCTTATATTTATGTCTTATGCAGTTTTACCAAGAACATTCTTTATCTCTGGAGCTGGCATGCTTTTTTTTAATTTTTTTTTATTAAATTCAGTTTTATTGAAATACATTCACACACCATACAATCATCCATGGTATACAATCCACTGTCCACAGTGTGATACATAGTTACGCGTTCATCACCACAATCTATTTCTGAACATTTTCCTTACATCGGAAAGAAACAGAACAAGAATAAAAAGTAAAAGTGAAAAAAGAACACCCAAATCATCCCCCCATCCCACCCCATTTGTCCTTTAGTTTTTATCCCCATTTCTCCACTCATCCATACACTAGATAAAGGGGTTGTGATCCACAGGGTCTTCACAATCACACTGTCACCCCTTGTAATCTACATTATTATATAATTGTCTTCACGAGTGCAGACTGCTGGGTTGGAGTTTGGTAGTTTCAGATATTTACTTCTAGCTATTCCAATACATTAAAGCCTAAGATGTGTTATCTATATAGTGCATAAGAATGTCCACCAGAGTGACCTCTTGACTCCATTTGGAATCTCTCAGCCACTGAAACTATTTCGTCTCATTTTGCATCCCCCTTTTGGTCAAGAAGATACTCTCAGTCCCACGATGCCAGGTCCACATTCATCCCCGGGAGTCATATTCTGCGTTGCCAGGGAGATTTACACCCCTGGGAGTCGGGTCCCACGTAGGAGGGGGGCTGGCAGGCTTTTTCTATAAAGGTCTAGATAGTAAATATTTTCGGCTTTGTGGGCCGTGCAGTCTGTTGAACTACTACTCTCTGCCTTTATAGCACAAAAGCAGCCACTGGCAATTTGTAAATGAATGGAGCCTGCTATACTCCAATATTTATTAATGGGCACTGCAATGTGAATTTTATGTAATTTTCACAGGTTATGAAAGATTCTTTTTGATTTTTTTTTCCCAATCATTTAAAAAAAATGTAAAACCATTCTTAGCTCCTGGGCTGTATAAAACCAGGAAGCGGGCTGTATCCGGCCAGTGGGCTATAGTTTGCTAAGCCCTGTTCCATCCCATCTGAACTTGGGGAGACAGACAGGGAGGCAGGCTTCTCCGCTGTGGATCCCTGCAGAAACAGGTAAGAGAGTGAGGTTCTGGAGCCGGCGAGTGAGCTTACCTGGTCTGGCTCTGTCCTGCTCCGTCACACACAAATGCTCAAAAGGAAAAACAAAATGAGAGCAAACAGGCCAGATGGAAGCCACAAGCGTCCATTCAGATCTAAACTCTTGTAGGTTTTAGTTCTAAACTGCAACTCGTTGAGGTTTCAGTGATTGCATCTTCAAGCAAATACTCTTAAAAAGGATTACCACTTCCCTTTGAGAGTAGCTACCTGAAGGCTTTCTCGGCCCTATTAGATCCTGTCAGTGCTACCCAGTTTATACTCAGACAGGATGAGACATTTTCAAATGTCCAGAAAAACTAGAGCCCCAGGAGGTAGAGAAAAGAGCCCCAGCTTTGGCATTTTTTTTTTAATCTTCATTTTATTGAGATATATTCACATACCATGCAGTCATGCAAAACAAATCGTACATTCGATTGTTCACAGTACCATTACATAGTTGTACATTCATCACCTAAATCAATCCCTGACACCTTCATTAGCACACACACAAAAATAACAAGAATAATAATTAAAGTGAAAAAGAGCAATTGAAGTAAAAAAGAACACTGGGTACCTTTGTCTGTTTGTTTGTTTGTTTCCTTCCCCTATTTTTCTACTCATCCATCCATAAACTAGACAAAGTGGAGTGCGGTCCTTATGGCTTTCCCAATCCCATTGTCACCCCTCATAAGCTACATTTTTATACAACTGTCTTCGAGATTCATGGGTTCTGGGTTGTAGTTTGATAGTTTCAGGTATCCACCACCAGCTACCCCAATTCTTTAGAACCTAAAAAGGGTTGTCTAAAGTGTGCGTAAGAGTGCCCACCAGAGTGACCTCTCGGCTTCTTTTGGAATCTCTCTGCCACTGAAGCTTATTTCATTTCCTTTCACATCCCCCTTTTGGTCAAGAAGATGTTCTCCGTCCCACGATGCCAGGTCTACATTCCTCCCTGGGAGTCATATTCCACGTTGCCAGGGAGATTCACTCCCCTGGGTGTCTGATCCCACGTAGGGGGGAGGGCAGTGATTTCACCTTTCAAGTTGGCTTAGCTAGAGAGAGAGGGCCACATCTGAGCAACAAAGAGGCATTCGGGAGGAGGCTCTTAGGCACAATTATAAGGAGGCCTAGCCTCTCCTTTGCCCCAGCTTTGGCGTTTAGAATCCTGGTTCCAGCGCTTCATTGGCCGTGTGACTTTGGGCAAGTTGTCCAACCTCTTCATGTAAAAGAAAGGTAATCGTGTAGGGTTTGCCATTTTCAGTGCAAATTCGAATCAGTGCAATAAAAAGACGAACAAAATCTCACTTTTTTGCCTTAGGTAAAATGTGCAAATTCCTTACCTCCCCAGTTAAGTACCACCAAGGATTGCATAGATTTAAAGCTAGTAGGACCCAGTGACCTGTGTCACTGTGTGAGTGCCTCTTCCCACTTGGGCTGGCAAACAGAAACGCTGCTCTCCTTTGTCAAGATTAGTCTCGAATGATTAGCTTTCAGTTACACCAAGTCGAGAAATAAGGTAGTTGGGAACCCAACCTGCTCACTGTTGCAGCCAGTGTGGTTACATAAGAAAAGTACTCGGCGAGGAGGGGACAGGGGAAAACCGTGACTGTGTGTGTTCATTTGGTGCCAGAGTACTAATTAATTCTGGGTTTCCATCGGGTGTGGGTTTTGAAATATGGACAGGCCTACCTGGGGGTGACTGCTAGGGGCTCCTATCTGACTCGGGCTACTTTTTTAATCTTACTTTTTACAATAACAGCTTCATTGAGATAATTCCCGTATAATTCACCCATCGAAAGTGTACAATTTAATGGTTTTTCAGTGTAGTCACAGAGTTGGGCAACCATCACCACAATCACTTTTGGAACATTTTCATTCCCAAGCTCCCTCACCCAACCAAAAAGGAAGGACCCATAGCCATTATCAGTCTCTCTCCATGTCATCTTTACCCTCGGATTGAGCAACCACTGACCTGCTCTCTATCTCCATGGATTTGCCTTTCCAGTTCACGTCATATAAGAGGGCTAATACAATATGTGGTTTCCTTCACGGATCATGTTTTCAAGGTTCATCCTTGTTTGTAGTATGTATCAGTATTTCGTTCCTTTTTGTGGCTGAATAATATTCCAGAATATGGATGTACCCTATCATCTGTAAACTGGAGTGATAATAGCATCTTATGCCCATAAGCGGGGCCCACAGGAGCCCATATAGAGCCTTTGTGCAAATCAGACAGAGGCACCCTCTGGCCGCAGACAGCCCCCTCGTGGCTGCAGGAACAGGTGGAAGTTTTGGGACAAGAAAAGATGCTGGAACAAAGCCCATCTAGGGGGTCCTGGGCTGGATTCTGCCCCCCACCTCCTTTTTTTAATGTACAATGCTTTTTGTTTTTAACTTTAGAGTTTCCATGCAAAGTACAATTTTCCAAAATTACTTAGGGTCAGTTCCCCACCACCACCACCACCACCCCCTTTAGTGGGTTTTTGATGTACATTTGCAATACAATTAGATTCATTTGTCCATCTTTGGATCCCCCAATATCCCATTGATTTTTTTAAATTTGTATACATAAAGTTCATCCCTTGTGATGTACAGTTCTGTGGGTTTCAACAAAGGCATAGGTTCATATACCCCCACCCTACAACCAAAACAAATTGTTCCATCACCCCGAAAACCCTCTGCGTGAGCCCCATGCAGTCACCCACTCCCCGCCCTGCAACCCTGGAAACCACTGATCTGCTCCCCCACTTTTTGTACCGTGCTCAAACCACACAACCGTGGGCTGTGGCTCTGCTCCAGGGTTGTTGTGACATTCAAATGAATTTCTACACGGAAAGCACTAGAACAGGGCCTGGCACATCCATCGTAAGAGCCTGTCAAACAGGAGCTGTTCTAACTAGCAAAGGCATCTAAGGGGCCACCTGCTAAGTTTTGTGCTCTGTCAGGGGTTGCTCGAAACCAGCAAATCACATCAGGCTGCAAACAGGCCTGAGTCAGTATCTCCTGGATGCTTGTTAAAAAAGCCCATCGCAAACTCGTGAAATGGACTCTCCCGGTGGAACTGGGAATCTGCATGTTTAGCCAGCCTTTCCTGGGGATGGTGGTGCAGAGGGATTTGAGACACTCTCTGAGAAACTGCTTGAGGATGATGTGTGTAATCCTGGACCAGAAAATGCTGGAAGTCCTGGTGCCCTGGCAGGGAGAGGGGCAAAGGAAGTGCTCATTCAGCGGCTCTGGCAGAACTGGGGGAGCCGCTGTCTCCACCCAAAAAATGGTGATGGGATGGAGCTCTCGGGTAAAGGTCATTAGCTCACTCTAAAACCCCGGGCAGCCTCCTCACTTCCTTGAGTATCAGCCTTTTCCCCTGTAAAATGAAGCATCACCAAGTCCACCCCCAGCCTCCACCCCCGTCGTGGCTCGAATGCTTTAGTTTTGGTATGTTGTTTCCTCCAAGTCTCTTTATTAATTATAAGAGAACTCCATGCAACTGGTAAAAAAAAAAAACTCAAACAATAGAGCAGAGTCTGCCAACTCTCTATCAAGGGCCAGGTGAAGGGTAAACATTTTAGGCTTTGCTGGGCATCCAGCATCTGCTGCAGCGTTGGAACTTTGCCATTGTAGCAAAAGCAGCATGGACAGTAGACAGATTGAGGTGCCGTGTTCCAATAAAGATTTATTTGCAAAAATAGGCACGTGCGAATGTGGCCCACAGGCCCTAGTCTGCAGATCCCAGTAGAAGAGAAAGGTATAAAAGTGAAACATAGACGTGGTACCCCAATTCCCACTCCTGTTCCCCAGATACAACCGCCACTAATAGTCTCTTGGGCATAGCCTTGTGGTTAAAGGCATGGCCTGTGAGCCAAACGGCCTTGGATGGGATTTGTGCTTGTGGGTGAATTGCTGTATACAATGGGGAGATAATGCTAAAGTCAAGTTTGCTGTATAAAGATGAAATAAAACAAGCCCGGAAGATGCTTAGCAGGAAACCTGCATATAGGGAGAACACCATAAACGTTGTCCGTTGTGTGTGTATAATTTTCTTTAACCCCAAAAGGGTCATGGGTGTTGGGTCCTGCAGCTCCTTTCCCTCAGCACCTGCCTGAGACTCTTTCCCTATCTGCTCCAATATCAGATGCCCCCTGTCCCCCAGCAGATAAAAAGCCAGCTGTCCCTTGCAACAGTCTCCAAACTTTTACTGCCGTGCAAAAATCTGCTTTCAACTGTTGCCAGTATGTGTGTTCATTGATTCATTGAAAAATGCCTACTGGGCAAGGGCTACGGAGTAGACAGGACGGGAAGGACTGGGTTTCTGACTTGGGCTTAGGGCCAGGTAGCAAAGCTGTTTCCTGTGAGCCAGAGTCCCGAGATATGGGAAGAAGGGTTCTGGGAAAGGGCTGTCTCCAGCTGCAAGGATGAGTGACGGTCCCCTGCCTGTCTTACTGTCCCTAGGCAACCTTGCTTTTTGTCCGTCTCACGGTCCCCTTTCTTCTGGTGGAGAAACCTCCAATACAGAACAACTGGGGCACAGGGCCAGGAGAGGCACTCGGGAGGTATTTGTTGAATGGATGAATGAACTTGACATTCAGCACTTTTAAAAAAGCATCTTACTTTTGAAAACGTGGATATTCTCAACCCTTGTTTTCAAATGTCTTTGGAAATAATTTCATTTTTTCAGGTCAGCAGCTTATTTTTAGAGTTATTAATAGAAAAGTCAATTGAGTCATTTGCTTTACTTCCAGTGCCAAGGTCTGGAGACGTTTTTGTTTGTCACAGCCTGGGGGTGGTGATGTTGTTTGTGAGCCTCACATCTAGTGGGTAGAGACCAGGGGTTCTGCTCAACAGGCTGCGATGCATAGGACAGTCCCATCTCCATCCCAACTCCCCTCAAATGAATTATCTGGTCCAAAATGCCAACAGGGCCAAAGCAAGGCGTTTGGTGAGGGTGGGAGGCAGAACTTCTGCAATGCACAGACCTGAGTTTGGATCCCGTTTCCACCATCTCCTAGCTCTGCTTCGTTTTCCTCTTCTGTAAAATGTGGATAACACTGCCTTCCAGGAGGTAAAGTGTCCATGTTGTGCAAGGCATACGCCATGGAGCAAGAATAGCCTCGTTCAAATCCTCACCTTGCTATTTTTTTGTTGTAGTAAAGCACTCGTAACATAAATTAACCATAGTGACATTTGGTACGTTCATAATGTTGTGCAACCATCACCACTATTTCCAGATCATTTCATCACCCCCAAAGGAAACCCTGTACCCACTGGCAGTCACCCCCCATTTCCCCCTCCCCCAGGCCCCTGGCAACCATGAATCCCCTTTCTGCCTCTGTGGATTTGTCTTTTCTGGACGTTTCATATAAATGGAATCATACAGTGTTTGTCCTTTCACTTAGCATAATGTCTTCAAGGTTCGTCCACATTGTAGCGTGGATCAGTGCTTCATTCGTTTTTATGACTGAGTAGTATTAATTGTATGGATGGATCACGTTCTGCGTATCCATGCATCTTGACGGACATGTGGGTCGTCTCCATCTTTTGGTTGTTTTCAAGAGTGCTGCTACCAACACTCACATATGAGTTTCTGTTGGAATACCTGTTTTCAGTTCTTTTGGGTGGAGTGGAATTGCCAGGTCATACAGTAATTCTATGTTTAACTTACTGAGGACGCTCATTTAGGATCTCTGAGGCCTGGAGCAACTTCTCTCTCTGTGCCTCAGTTTTCTCACCTATAAAATGGGATTAATTTGCTATCACAGGGTTGTTGAGAGGATTCAATGAGTGAGTTGATGGAAAGCATTTGGAACAGCATCTGGCATGAGGAAGGCCCACAATAAACAACAGAAATTATTCTTATTGCTATTACCTGGTTGTGAGGGTTAAGGAAGTTAACCTGTGAATAGTTGTCACTAGCTTACAATTCGTGTTGAGAACATTCTGTCAATAAAGTATGCAGTGTGACAGATTTCTAGGCTACTGTTGGCCGAATAAAAATACAGAGTGGTTGCATTCTCAGTCAAAGGCGGTTCTTGAAGAAGGTTTTGCATGACTCAAGAGCATTTCTCCTAGAACAATGGCCTGGAATCTGTTCTCCAGCAAAGGCAGATGAGGAAATAGTGTAAAAACAATTGTGAAAGTGTGGGATGTCCGGCTAATGCTTTTATCAGGGGAGGCGTGTTTCACAGGCAGGCTCTAGGGTGAGTCTTTTAATATTTGTCTGTTATTATGATTGACTAATATTTTATCTATTAATTTTCATCTATTAGCTACTATTCATTAATATCATCTATTAATATCTCTGTATCCTATATAGCAGCAGACTGCCTAGCTCCTTCTTCTAGTAGCTGGGTGCCTTTGAATGAAGTTCTCCATAATCTCGCCTCAGCTTCCTGATCCATAAAATGGGGATAATGACAGTGCCTGCCTCTCAGGGTCGTTGTGAGAATTAAATGAGTTAATACACAAGAAGCACTTTAAAAAGTCCTTGGCTAAGTGTGCGCTTCTTTGTTTTTGTTTTTCCAAATTCACATAATTGAAAATATCCCGTTATTCCATATTCTTACTCTTAAGAGAGACTAAGCCAGGAGCAATGGGTAACGGCTCGACTAATTTTCTCCTAAAAAGGGGAGTGGATGTGGGGGAGAAAACTCACATAATTTAAAATTCATATAATAGGAACTCTCCCATTGTTCTGTATTTTATCCTTTTAAGAGGGTCTGACCAAGAAAAGTAGGTAATGGCTTGACTAATTTGCTAAAATCAAACAAAAAAAGGGAGAAAAAAAAGGCATTGCTGGCTGTCATGTTCTTTTAACTGTCTTTCATTACTGCATCATTTTTTAAAAGTTTTGGTGGTAACATACAACCCAAGGTTCCTATTTTAACCACTTACATGTGTACAGTTCAGCAACATTGATTTCATTCCCAATATTGTGCCACCATCACCACCATCCATTACCCAAACTTTTTCATCACCCCAAACAAAAACTGTACCCATTAAGCAATAGCTCCCCAAACCCTCCTCCCTCAGCCTTGGGTAACCTCAAATTTACCTTCGGTCTCTATGAATTTGCTTATTCTAAACACTGCATGTAAGTGGAGTGATGTCATCAAGGTTCGTCCACATTGTCACACATATCAGAACTTCATTCCTTTTTATAGCTGAATAAAGTTCCATTGTCTGCATGGACCACATTTTGTTTCTCCATTCATCTATAGGTGGACACTGGGTTGCTTCTGCCTTTTGGCTATTGGGAACAATGCTCCTGGGCATTGGTGTCGGGTATTTTTGTTTTTAAAAATATGAGTCAACTGGTCACCCTATCAAAGCATCTTCATGAGCTGTTTTTGTGAAAATAAACAAGTTCCCCAACGTCTACATGCACACCTGACCAACTGGGAGCAGTCGTTCTAGCAAAGAGCTTGCACCAGCATTTTCCTGTGTCTCCTTTCCCAAAACAGCCAAGATGAATGTCGATCATGTTAACTTGGCTTTCATTGGCCACCTTGTGGTTGTCACTTTTGCTATTGTCAAACCTCGATGCACAGTTTTGAGTGAAATGATGGCAGATTGTGGATCAGGAGCCTGCACTGGCATCTCATTCTGTGCTTGCTCTTACCATAAGCAACATCTCACTCCCTCTATGGATTGTGTTTGAAGAGTTTGAAGTTGTATCCCACGTTTGATTCCCACAGCAGCCTCTTCAGGTTGGAAACTGTTCTCCTCATTTCAGAGAGGTTCAGTCAATTCCAGGATGCAGAGCTCTGAATCCTAAAGCCTCTTTCCCGCCCCAGTCTGCTTCCAGCTGCGTGACCTTGGCTACGTCCCTTTTCTACCCAGCTCTCCCCCACTAACCTTGTGGTGTGGGATTAGATTATTTTTTTAGGTATGGATTATTTAAGAATTTTGGTAATCCCATGAATTACCAGGTCCTTTAAATTATTTTAGACCCTGACCAGTGTAGATTCCAGGTAGATAAATATTTCGGTTCTGGAGAGGAAAAGCCAACTCTGCTGTTTATGCCAAGTCATGGCCTGGGCCCGTGAGCAGCAAAATATGTTTTGCTCAGAGAGTAATGACAGGGTGGCCCCTCCCTGCACTTCACTGGCTCAGCCTAATGACAAGGCAGCTTCTGGCCATTCCTGTCTCCCCGGTTTTATATCTCTCCTCTGGGTTCCCAGTCTCCAAACCAGAGGATGGATTCTGGAGTTTAGAAAAACTGGCAGTGATTAGAAGCAGTACCCTAAGTCAAGTGCCCCCTTAGGTGTCCTGCCACTGAACCTCGGAGGAAGCAGGTAGCACTGAGCTGGTTGGCCCCTTCCAAATCCACCCCTTCTGCATGCAAATGGATTTTATCGCTAATGCAAAGATAATTCTACAAGGGGAAGAAGAAAAGAGGCTAGCAGAGTCTTCTAGAATAACGGAGGCTGGGCCTTCTTAGAATGCCTCAGAAGGGGACTGGTGGCCTAGAAATGAACTCTCCACCCACCATCCACTCCTCAGTGATATGGAAGAAACGAGGAAAGAGATGGCCTGGAGAGGAGGCAGGCCCTGTCACTGCCACCTTCATATCCTAGCAGCCCCTAGCTCCTAGAAAGCAGCTGTTAACCTTAGGAAAGGGGGAATCAGCGAACATTTACTGAGCATCTACTAGGTTCGGAGCACCAAATTGGTGGTGTGAGGATAAAACTGTGAATAAGACACAGTTCTACCCTCAAAGTGCTTCTCGAAGAGGAGACAGATATTATTTGTGTGTATTCGTTTTCTATTGCTGCATAAATAAATGACCACCAAGTTAGTGCTTTAAAACAACACCCATTTAGGCTCTCACAGTTCTGTAGGTCAGAAGCCCAGGAGGGTTCTCTGCTTAGGGTCTCAGAAGGTCAAGGTCAAGGTCAAGGTGTGGGTCAGTGGGGCTCTTATCTGGAGGCCCTGGGGAAGAATCCACTTCCAAACTCACTCGGGTCCTTGGCAGAATTCAGTTCTAGGGACAGTGTATTCTTGCTGGCTGTTGGCTGGGGACCGTTCTTAGCTCCTAGAGGCCATCCTTGGGTCTTTCATCGTGCCCCCTCCTTCTCAGTAATGGAACCCCCTTTCCTCTTACACTTCCATCTCTCTGACTTCCTTTCACCACTGGCCAGAGAAAACTCCCTGCTTTTAATGGACCCACGTGATTAGGTTAAGCCCTACTGGATAATCTCCCTATCTGAAAGTCAACTAATTAATAACCTTATTACATCTGCAAGATCTCTTTTGCTTTGTAACATAACATAGTCATGGGAGTAACACCTGGGTGAATTCCACGGGTGCCATCTTAGAATTCTGCCAACCACACTGTGGAAATAAATGCTTGTGGTTGTCCCAGCAGTGGTGAGTACCGTGCAAAAAGAAAGCAGACGCTGGGATGGAGTGTCTGACTGGGTGGGCAAGGGGCCTCCTTGAGAGGGTCTCCTTTGCTGATCCCTCCTGGTTCAGTCTCTAAATGTGCCTCGTGTCTTCTCTAACGTCTCCTCCCTCGGTGGCATCTGTCTTTCGCTCTTGTGCCATATCTGCACATCTCAATTCCCAGCCCAGACTCTTGTTGCACCGTATCCTTGCCATCTCCACGTGGAAGCCTAGCAGGCATCTCGAACCTAACACAGCCCGGAACCAAGCAAACCCAACTCTTAGTCTTCCTTCCATCTTCGTAATGGAGCCAGCATCTACCTAGCTGCTCAAGGACCCCTGTACCTACTGGCAGTCACTCCCCAAACCCCTGACCCCCAACCCCTGACAATCACTAATGTACTTTTCTTCTCTATAGATTGATTTGCCTATTCTGGACATTTTGTATCGATAGTACAGTATGATTTGTGGTCTTTGGGGACTGGCTTCTTTCACTTAGCATAATGTTTCGAGGTTCATCCATGGTGTAGCATGTTGTCTTTGTATATCATCCCTCTTTCTTGCTGAATAGTATTCCATTGTATGGCTGTATCCCATTTTATCCAGTTGTCATGCAAGATGTCCTGCTTAATCCTCATAATTCCCTGGCTGGTTCTGAACCCAGGAATGAAAATAAAGTTGGCCAGTGTGGAACCAGAGCAGCAGGTACGTCACTCCGTGCCACACCCCCTCTGTCTGAAGCATCCTTTCTTCCCTCCCCCAGTCTCTGCAGAGCTGGAGGGAAGGATGCCTTTGCATCTGAGAACTGTTCATTAGCATTTGTGAGAATTTGTGTGAATAACAAAACCTCCTCTGACTCTGGTGACCCAGGGGATGGGATCGATTTCCTGCTCCGTTGTCAGCCCACTTCTGTGGTCTAGCAGTAAAGTCACTGGTGGGAAACTTCCAAGTGTGTGAGACGCTTGAACTGTGCATTCATTCATTCAGTAGATATCTATTGAGCATTTGCTACTCCCCAGGCCTTTGGGATACAACAGTGAACAGGATGTGCTGCTGGGATGGGGAGATGGACTCTAAATAAAGTGGAGAAAAATGGAGAAAAAGAACGCAGGCCGAGGGGGGTGGGAGACAGAGTGGGGCAGGAGTCCCAGAGCCTCTGCTGGCCATTTTAGGGCAAAATCGCATTCTCCCTGGAGACGGGCACTTAGATGTACAGATGTATAGAGATGCGTGGTCTTTTCTTGCTTTCTCTTACCCACTTACACTGCCTTGTTTTACCATCAAGAGTTGAGACCCTAATCAGTAGCGTTTATCCAGGATCCGGTGAGACAGGATGGGGGCTAGGGGTGGAATAAACTCTCCAGGAATGGGCAGGCTCCTGGGTGGATAATCTCAGCCAGATTGGGTTGATACTAAGGTAACACATTCATGCCGCATGAAGCGCTCTTTCGGTTGGCCAGTTTGGACTGACCTGAGAAACCGAGTTTCCCTCCTTGGATTGGATTGAATAAACTCCAGATCGGGTAAGAGTAGGGAAAAATAATCAGAGTAAACATAACTCCGTTTTGGGACCTCCTCTCGGCAGTCCACCGGCATTATCAGCGACTGGCCCACGGTCACCCGGCTGGGAGGGGAGGCCCTGCCTGACTTTCCCCGGGCTCGACCCCCTCATCGCCGCCGTGACTTCTCTGGAGGAGCAAACGCCCGGGATGGGGCAGTCTGGGGCCACCGCCCCAGGGTCAGGTGACCGAGGGACCCCGCATCGGGGCCTCCCCGGCCCCACCCGGGTCTCGAGGCCCCCGGGCAGCCCCGAGGCGGGCGGCGGGGCGAGGAGCCGGGGGCGCGGCGCCGGGGCAGGCGGGCGGCGGCGGGCGGGCCGCTCCCTGCTCCGCCTCCCCGCTCCGCCCTCCCGCTCCTGCTCCTCCCCCGGCTCGGCGCCCGCCCGCCCGCTCTCCTCGCTCGCTCGCTCGCTCCCGGGCCCCCCATGCGGATGTGACATTTCACGCCGCCGCCATTTTGAGAGCGAGCCGAGCCGAGCCGCCGGGCGCCGCGTCCGCTGCCGAAGCCCCGACGACGACGCCGAAGAGGCGGAGGCCGCAGCGCCCGAGCGCGGCCGGCCCGTCGCCCGCCCGCGCCGCCGCCGCCGCCGCCGGCCCTCGGCCCCTGCAGGCCCGCTCGCGGCCGGCCAGGCCTCCCGCCTAGTCCGTGCGGCCCGGCCACGAGGCGGAGGCATGACTCCGCGGCCCCGCCGGCCGCCCTCCGCCCCCTGGCCGGGCCAGCGGCCCCGCAGGCCCAGGACCCGGCGGGCGGGAGGCGGGCCCCGACAGGCGTGGCCGGGCGGCGGCGGCGGCAGGCCGCAGCCAGCGACGAGGCCGCCCGGCCCGGCCCGCCGGCCCGCACCGCCCGCCTCGGCGCCGAGCGACGAGATCTGATGGCGGAATCGCGAGCCAAGATACGTGCGGGGGGGGGTCTCCCTGCCGACCCGCCGCCGCCCGCCGCGGGCCCGCCCCGGGGCCGCTGCCGCCGCCGACGACGTGCGGGAGGAGGAGGAGGAGGCCGCCCGCCGCCGCCGCTGCCGCCGCCGCAGCCCCGGCTCGTAGCCGCCGCCCGCCCGCCGGGCCCGCAGCCCCGGCCCCCTGCTGCAGGCGAGGCCCAGGCCGCGGCCGACATGAACCACCAGCAGCAGCAGCAGCAGCAGAAAGCGGGCGAGCAGCAGCTGAGCGAGCCCGAGGACATGGAGATGGAAGGTGAGGCCCGCGGGCCGGGCCGCGGCGGGGCCGGGGGGCGCCTTTCATTGTGCCGGGGGGAGCCGCGGGAGCCACGCGAGGGGGCTCGCCATCTTTAACCAGGCCCCGAGCGGCCGCCGGGCCTCGGCCTGGGCCGCCCCGGCCCGGGCTGCACCGTCATGCCGCGCCCCCCGGCCCGGCGCATTGTCCGGCCCGGGCGCTCGGCCTCCCCGGCACAAAGCGCCCGGAGCCCGGGCCGCGCGAGAGGGGGGCCCGGAGTGGAAGCCCGGAGTTGTGAATTAGGGCGCTCCAGCAGCGGAGGGAGGAAGCCGGCCCCGGGGACCGTCCCCTTTCTCGGGCGCCTCTGGGGCCCGTCTCTCCTGGCCTGGTTCTGGCAGGGGAGCTGGGGGAAACTCGAGACCGCCTTGGACTCGGGGCTCGCCCAGAGCTGCTTCCGTGCGCTCCCCCGGAGAGCCCACGGTGGCCTCGAAGTGCTTCCCCGGGTCACCCTGTAACAGCCCTTCCTAGCATCAAGCTTGATTTTGAAACAGCAGCCTTTTGACTGGCCCGGAGCCCAGCCTCCGGCGCTCTTCCTTTCTAAGTTACCTGTTTTTTCGGGGAGTTTGGGGACCTGCCTGTATGTGCTGCCATCAGCTTCCGGCCAGGTGTGTTTTTGAAACTATGTGAAAGCCCCACCACACATGGCTACCTACGTGAGAATCAAATCTGACTGTAAAGGTAACTTAATTTTCTGCCCATGAGGTGGCTGTTTCTGGCGGCACTGTACTTTGAATTTGAGGCATAAGGTCTTGTTTAGAAAGGTTTGCTGTAAGGCTACTGTAAAGGAAAGGGTCTCTGTCTTACACAGCTCCAGTAGAGTTGGTCACTGGGAGGCATTTATCTCCTTCTCATGGGCCAGGGGACTTAAAAGGGCAAAGCAGTCTTAAAAAATATTTTCTTTACTTCAGTTGAGGGGTCATCCAGCAGGAGGAGTCCAGTGTGGGACACCTGAATGAATAGGACATTGAATGTTTTGTGCTCGTTTTGCTTTTTTAGCATGCAGTCTTGGGTTGCATAAATGAATGGAGGCACTAAGTACCTGACTCTGTCTTCTTGGTTGACTTGCATGTGTGAGCTGCTCTTCATTGGTTGGTGAGGACACTAACCATGACTAGTATTTCCCTGTGAATAACTTGCTCAGGACAATTGGATGGTCACTGAAAAGAGTGACCTGCCAGGTTGCAAAAGCAAAGTGGCTGAGATGCCTTTAGAAGCTGGTACTTAGCCATGGCAGTGATGGGGGCCACGCCAAGGATCAGCCTATCTATTTCCCTTGGCCCCAGCAAAGCAATAACTTTGCGGAGCGTCTGGCATGTGTGATTAAACCAAATAGCTGATGGAATTCATGGCTGAGAAAATTTTGTGTCTTTTAAGCTGCACTTTGCAATATGTCTAAAACATAAAACATAAACTTTTTAGTTTCCTTTTGGACAGCACCGAAACAAGACAAAATTCCAATAATATGTGCATATTGATCTTTACATGTTTTGAGCCCTAGTGAGAATTAAATGAACAAGCACTTCACTACAGAGGTTATTTATGATCCAGAAATGCGTCTCTGGGAAAATAATTCATTTCTGCAAGTTTCAGGGCTTTTCTAAAAGATGAGAGAACGTTCAAGAGGGGCAAAAGAATTTTCAGAAGTTTTCTCCCTGTAGTCCATACCTGCTTTCAAGATTATTTTCTTTTCTAGTGAAGTTTTATTTTCCTATCAAAGTTTGCACTGGAAAAGTTAGGTTAAGATCTTTAATCTGCAAATTTGCCTGAATCTCACATTGGGTGGCCAAGGCTTTAATGTTACGCCGGCTCCTTAAATGTAAGAAACTTGTTTTTTGTTTTTTTGTTTGCTGAATGCACTTTTGTCTCAGGTTCATTATCCAGAAGGTCCCTTGTCTCTGGGGCTTCTGGTGTTTGTCCATACACAGTGAGCCTCCATCCACAGGTGTGTGGTTTAAAAAGCTGCCTGTGTAGTAGGCAGTTTGTTTTAGCCTCTCTAAGCCTTCCCATTCCTGAAGTGTGATGTTTTACATACCTATGGTGACTTAGCATCAGGCAGAGTGAAAGAATCATCCAGTTAAAAAACCGTAAGGGTGGATTTTAGCGAATAACAACTCTGGTTGGCTTCATCTGCCGAGCTGTGAATGGATCCCTGGCGGAGCTGGTGGCTCGCACCTGTTCTGTGTATTTGCCTGAACCGGCAGCTGGAAACTGTCAGGGTTCCGATCACTTTGAGGAAGGGAAGGCTTTGAAAGTGGGGAGCATCCTGCCCGCCGCTCCTGGGCAGGGTGGTTTCGAAGAAGGCTGGGAGACTGGTTAGGTCGTCTGCTTTTTCCCTATCCATAGGTCAGTGTTGGTTGCCTGTCCTGCCCCACTCTATCAGGTTGCATTGGGTTTTGACTGGACTCTGCATAGTCCTTGCACATCCACTGGAAAATGACAATGTCCTGGGTTAGTTATTTTAAAAATGTCTTGTTCTCCGTAGTTAGGAAAGCTAAGAAGGGTGAAGGGCAGAGAGGGAGATGGGGGCGGGTTAGGACCACCTGCTCTCTGTAAGGCTCACATGTTTTAAGTTTGGAGGCAGGTAGAGCCTGTGGGGTTGGTTGCATTGGTAAGTCTGGCCAGGAATGAATTCACTTGGCATTTTGTTTATTCATGATCGGTGGCAACTGGGGCTAAGGGCTGAAGGAGGGCCGGGCTCAAGGTCCCTCCGGCCTCTGAGTGCTGGGAGAGGTGATAATCTGGTCGCTGTATGCCCTGCCGAGTCCACAGGAAGTTTCCCCGTCTTCCCAAGGCCTCGCTTGGGCTGGCTCGCACAAATGTAGATACCCTGTTTGTTCCTGGTGTGGTTCGTCTGCCTGCAAGGGTCATCTCTGAGACCAAGGGGGATAGTCTGTTTAACTTTTGTACCACACTCAGACCATTGCTATCAGTACACCAAGCTGTGAGCAAATCTATGAGTCAACTGTAGTGTCTGAGGAGAACTGATAACCGACTTATTTGGTTTGTTGTTGTTTTGGGGGTGGGGATGGGCGGTGGGTTTCTTTTCCTTCCACACTTGTGTGGTTGACCAGGTTTCAAGTTACATTTTACTGCTAAAGCTTGTTTGGGAGTGGAAAATGTTCTCTTACGTGCCCAGATAAGTTAAACTTGTGCTGTTATTTTATCTAAAATGTAAGCTGCTTTTTTCGAATACTATGTAAAAAAGACCAAAAATCAAATGATAGTGAGAATATTGATTTTCCACGTATGTTGTCATATGGGCTTGGTTGGCATAAGCTGCTTTTTTCAAATACTATGTAAAAAAGACCAAAAATCAAAGGATAGTGAGAATATTGATTTTCCACGTATGTTGTCATATGGGCTTGGTTGGCAAAAGAATTCCTTGCAAAGCTACAAAGGGAACATTAACCCTGAGAACCTGGGTATAGAAGAAATTCCACTTCACCTAGGCTCACTGATGCAAGCTTGTTGGGTTTTAATGATTCCGCGTTACTCCCACAGCCATCAACTCTCCTGTGTCTTTCAGGCTGTTAATTTTTTTCTCTCTCTCTCTAATTGAATAAATGATTGCTACTTGCAGATATGAGAAGTGTGTACTTTCCTTCTTGATTCACAGTGGTTGTTTTTGGAATCGGTTTTGGAAAGGAGGAGAAGGGGTGACTGAGTTAAACTCCTGGTGGGCAGAGTGGCGGCCAGCTGGGAGGACGGCATTGGGCAGGCCTGGGTTTGAATCAGCACTTGGCCGTTTAATAGCGGGGTGACCTCCTGTAAGTGGCTTAAGCTCTTGGAGCCTCAGTTTCTGCATCCTCAAAAAAGGAGGTCACCCAGGCCTGCAGGGTAAAGTGGCGAAGGACACGTAGGGTGCCAGGCACACGGTCTGGAATGTAGGTGTTCGTTAAATGAAGCTGCGGGGATGGGAAAACCTCTGCAGTTGAGGAATGAATATATCTAGGTGAAGACTAGAACATGGTAAATACACCCAGGTGGCACTGGTGCAGTGACTCTCCTTGGTAAGCAGAAATGCCTTATGTAATTATATCCCAGTGTGCATTAGGAAAAACCATAACCACCCCGGTCTGAGCAGTGTTACTCAGGAAATTGTGGGTTTGATGTGCCTAAGTAGGCATTTAAGGTGAAAGGTCCACCATTTTAAGAAGAAAGTTCAAAGGATAACGGGGAAGGCCGTGGGTTTGGTGCGTTGTGATGGTGATGTGGAGGTTTGGCCCGCTCTGTGGCCCTCTCTGATAAGGGCATTCTTCCTGTCCCGTTAGTGTTAGAACATCTACTGCTGAGTTTGTTGAAGTTGAGAATTGTGTTGTAGCAGGGAAGCCAGGTCATGGCCCTGGAGCCTGGAAACCTTGGGAGTCGGCCTTGAATTCTTCTCTTTGGATCCCCACATCCTGTTACCAAGTCCTTTGGGTTTCCCAGCCACCACCCTAAGCGAGACCCTCTTACTTCATGCTGGGTCTTTGCCTTCTTACCGGCCTCGGTATCCACCCTTCCTGAGCCCCACACAACGATGAAGACTGGCTGCCCACAGGACCACTTTGCCCTGCTTGGAAGGACTCGGGTGTCCTGTCTTCCCTGTAGGATGTCATGCAGCCTCGCGCCAGCCCTCGGCGTGGCCCTGGATTGCTCTGTACCATGGGCTCCCAGTGCACACACACGCTTTTGTGGGTGAGGTTCAGCTTGAGTGTTTGTGCCACCTGCAGTTGAGCGCACTGCGGCCTCCCCTTCTGGAATGCAAGCAGGAGCAGACACCCCAGGAAAGGGCTTATAAAGAACCCCGTCCAAGGGCCACCTTCTCCCAACACCTTCTGCAGGTGTGTACCTGTCAGCCCCTGTCAGGTCTCCAGGGGTGTACCTGTCAGACCCGGTTGGCTGTGACAATGCATATCTTTATGTCCCTTTTTTGTTAAACTTATTTGTGGGAGCTCCTCACCAGGAAACGCTTTCAGTGAATTCTGAGGTCAAACAGTAAAATGGAGAGGGCTGGCTGGCAAGGTGGCAGGTGAAAGAGAACGGCAAAGCTGTAAACCAGTATTGCTTTGATATCTGCTAATTCAGTTTTATTGCTTTTAACTTTGCTTCAAATGGCATTTTTGATCCTTCTGGAGGGAAAAGCTGTTTTCCTGATATAAATCCTTGACAGCTCTTCATAAATTACTTAAGGTTTCTTATGAGTATGTTTAATTTTTATTTTTTGTTGTTATAGTTTGGTTTCATTGAGTGGGTAGTGTGTAGCCTGTATGCGCGTGCTTGATCTCGACGTTTTACTATGGAGAACAGAGTTGTAGCAAGGTATTTTCTGATGTACCATGAAAGAGTTAAATGTTAAATGTCACCTACTTCATAAACTTCTTGTTCTGAACTAATTTGGACTTTTGAAAGTTGGAGGAAGCAGGATTTTAAGTGACATGCGTAGGCAAGAAAGTAAGTTATGCCATTTTTCTAGTGCGTTAACACATGCCTTGGTTAATGAGAAGTCAGACGTGTTGAAATTCTCTTGAAGAGAAGCAGGCGTGCTTCTGAGGGTTGGTAATTTAAACTTTTCTCTGGGAGTTGGAAATGGGGCAATTAGGAACATTCTTACGCAGGACAGTGGGTTGACCTAGGCAAGGCGGATGCTCTCAGAGCGTATGACGACAACCTGAGGATGCGACGAGCAAGATGTGTCTGGGAAGAGGTGAGTCGCATCTCTGGGAGTGACCCGCCCTGAGAAGCCACGTTGCTCTGGTGAGCCGAGCCTGTGTGCTGCACACGTTGTAGCTAATCTGGTTCTTAGACCAGTCCTTGAAGTGCGGACGCAGTGTGGAGGTCACAGCTGCTACCTGTTGTAGAGATTGGTGTCCAGGTGTCCTTTCAAGGAGCCAAAGATCTGGTAAAAGTTTGAAACTTGGGAGGAGTGGGAACCAGTGTGGTGTCCTAAGTCCCAAGGTGGTGGTCCTTCCTTTTTGGGTCACCGAGATCAGAGCTGTAGAGAAGGGGGCTCCCTGGTGTGACAAGGTGAGTTCTAGGGGATTTTCCTGTCTGGTATAAAATTTTCAAAACCCAGGTGCCTCTCTTTTGATTCCATGCCAGTGTCTGAAATGGTTTTCCTGCACGTCCTGATGCTGGGAAGGCAGTGTTCTGTGTTTTGTACCAAGCCCCAGAATATCGACCTGGACGGTCTGGCTCTGGTGGGGTTGCTGAGCTGGCATCTGGTCTGGAGCGAGTTTTGTGAGTGACTTAGGGCGACCTGGTTTGCGGGGCATGATTACGCCCCAGGGCACAGCCACGGGTGTCTGGGTGGTGGACCAACCCCCTCATCCCCCATTCATGGTATTTCAGAGAGATTTTAGAGGAGCTCTTACAAGGGAGTGACATTGCCCTGTGTTGGCAGACCCTGCCCCTGGACAGTTCCTTATGAAAAGGCGTATGGGCATTTGCTTAGAGTTGCAAGTACATTTCATCAGTGACTTTGGGGAATAAATTATATTTCCAGTTTCATAACTGACCCTGTCCAATTGTTTGAAACAAGCATTTGTAGCATGTTAATCTGGTTTAGTCCAGGTCCGACGTTTAAGTAGGGCAGAGGAGGTAACTTCTTCCAGTTGGTAGGTTTTATCAGCTTTGGGGGGAAATTATTCAATAAGTAAAGTGAGTGTAAAGTGGTTAAAAATATTCCTAAATCCATTTGCTGTTTTAAAACTGTTGCAGACACGAGAACTCTCCCCCGAGATTCTCAGCTGCCCTGTTGTGTAGCTTTCGCTTTGGGAGCTTCAGCCTTTGTGAGGTCCCCCCCAACCGCTCCCATCTGCCAAGCAGTGGGAGCCAGAGGTGCTGCTGCCCTGACTGACACGATACCCCACCTAGCCTTCGCCAGAAGGGCTCCCCAGGTTCTCCAAAGCCCTCCAGGCATGGAGAACAGAGATTTTCCCTTCAGATGCATTTTTCTCCGGAATGCCGCTCATTTTGGTAATGTATGGGGTAAGAAAGCAGACTTTTAAGGTCTAACCTGGCACTGTCTGGCATGGTGGCCACCAGCCACACATGACGATTTAAGCTTAGTAAGTAAAATTTGTAATTCCATTCTTTAATCGAGTAGCCACATTTCAGGCGCCCAGTAGCACACGTGGCTGGTGGCCAGCATGTGGGAGAGTGCTGCTGAAGAAGGCACCCATGGGGCAGATAGGTCTGTCGGCCAGCGCGTCCCGCAAGCCTGGTGGGGGCCTTGGTTAGGAGGCGTTTCTGGCAGCAGGGATATCACTGAATTGGCAAAATCTGTGTCCCAGGAAAGCAAAATTAAATGAGTGAAAACATCGGGACCTTGGGGGTGTATGGTTGTTGAGTGAACTCCAGGGCTTAAAGTATTTGTGGTGAAGGACCATTGTTTGTTTTTTACCTTTAATTTGCAGTCCATTGTGGACAATACTTTTGTAAAAATAGAGTACAAACAAGTTATTTAAAAAATGAAACAAGACATGCAAAACACAAGCCCTAATTTTTTATGAGATTCAGTGGATGTAAAAGTACACTTATGCAGTATAGTCAGAATGTACATACATAGGGAAAATGACACTGAACATGAAAGTATGCATACAATTAGTATAGAAAATTGCGGTGACACTAGTACTTGTCATTCCACTGTCATAACTCACCAAGATTTTGGGTGAAATAGCAATTCTCTGTATTGAAAGTGTACAGGTGCACTTTGAATGGACACTCCGTGGAGGAATATTTGAAGATGTTAATGTGACTAATAGGCTTCGTGCTTGGTTGGACAGCATCCCTGCTTCTCCAAGAGGATGGTGTTTAGCCAAACGTTTCTGTGTGTGTTTTATTAATACTCATTGAAATCAGTCTCAGGGGCATGCTGACAAGAATGGAAGAGATTTTAAAGTGATTTTCCAACATTTATTTCCAGTGCTTCATCTGTAACCAGCTTCAACAAGTTATCCTGTACACTTATAGCTGAAGTGTCTTTCAGTGAAAGAAATGGGTTCTGCATTTTATATATTGTTTGGTTACAGTTAAACTAGCCCTAAAACAACACACCTCACAGGCATGCGGCCACACCTGCGGGTCATCCCTCCCTCCACTGCCCTGTGCTGGTCAGAGACAAGACCTCTGGTGACCTGCTTGGATGTCACGGCAAAGCAAAGTCCAGCTGCTGTAGAAGTTTCTAGATGCTGGCCCCCCTTTCCCGTGACGCTCCCCGGAGGTCACCTGTTTGCAGACTCGGCTGGGAGTCGCATGGAGCATGGCATCTTTGTTCCCCCCCCCTTGGCATTTTGCCTGACATCCCCTGGATCCCCTGGATCGCTGCTCGCTCCTTGTGCTGTAGGGGCAGCAGAGCCCAGACACGGCATACTTAGTTCACCAAACATCAGACAGGCATTAGTTGTGGCCCCCACCCCAACCCCATGGAGTGAAGGAGCTACACAGCGTGGCCAGGGGAGGGGTTTGGGGGCCCTGATGGGACAGAAGAAGAGGAGGCGGCTGTGGCGTAAGGCAAAGATGAGACTGGGCTACTTGGAGAGGGGTGGGTCACAGGAGGCTTCCCAGAGGAGGTGACAGCTGAGTGTGATCAGCGGCAGGAGGTACAGAAAAGCATGATGCTGGGAGGTTGGGAACTGCAAGCCTCTGTGCCTAGAGGTTTAGGGTTCCTCACCGGCAGAATAACGGCCCCCAAAGATGTCCACGTCCTAGTCCCCAGAACCTGCAAATGTCATGTGACATGATGAAAGGGCCTTTGCAGGTGTGATAAGGATGATGAGATGGAGAGATGCGCCTGCAGTATCTGAGGGGTCCAGTGTCATCACGAGGGTCCTCCAGAGGGAAGGAGGAAGGCAGGAGGAACAGAGTCAGAGAGAGGCCCTGTGAGGAAGACCCTCTGAAGGGCCGTGCAGGCCAAGGAATGCAGGCAGCCTCTAGAAGTGGAAGAAGCAGGGAAACAGATTTCTCCCCTTCACCCCCAGAGGGAACCAGCCCTGCTGACGCCTTGATTTTGGCCCAGGGAGACCCACTTCAGACCTCCACTGGTTTAAGGGTCCAGGGAGCTGGGTAAGAAGCAACACCTGGGTGCCCAATAAATATATCTGGCCTGGAAACCTTGGTAGTTTGCCAGCTCCCACCTGTTGAGGACTCACTGTGTACCAGGCGGTGTGACATAAGGGCTGCGTGTGTGCTGGCTTGTTCCCTCCTTATTACAATTCTGAGGTAGGTGCATCTGTGCCCCCATTTCACGGCAGAGCAGAACAAGGCACAGCAGAACAAGGCACTGGGCAAGTGGCAGAAATGGGATTTGGACCCGTGCAGTCTGGAGTCATAGCCATTTGCACTTCACAGTAGCCAGTGGACATCCTTGCTCCTATTCTATGAGGAGCGGTTACTGCTTTTTTATTTGAACGCCCCTGCTGTCTTCTCCCACATTTCTCCCTCACCAGCCTACAGCAGTAAACTGCAGTTGGCTTCCTAGTCTGAACGTTTGTGCGGTTCACCACATGCTTTGAATATAGAAAGTAGCTCACTGCCAAAATAGGCTGCGGCCACCAGAGAGTTCAGCAAGTGGAATTTGGTGGCATAAGATGTGGAGGGAAATACTATGTTTTTAAGGTGGACATCATCTTCTTCCTTTGAGGATTGCTCCAGATATTCGGGGATGTATTTATTCTTTATTTTTATTATGGTTATATATATATACATATATAACATAAACCTTGCCATTTTAACCGTTTTAAATTTACAGTTCAGAGGCATTGATTATGTTTACAGTGCTATGCTGTCATCTTCACTATCCATTATCAAAACTTTCTCATCTCTGAAAATAGAAACTGCATTCATTGAGCAATAATGTGTTTTATTTATTTATTTTTGTTGGAGAAGTTGTAAGGTAACATAAAAATCGTGTAGAAAATAGAGTTCCCGTCCCATATACCTTCCCCCCTTTTCCTGTTAACACTGCATTAGTGTGGTACCTTTGTTACAATTGATATAACATTACTACAATCATACTGTTAACTTAAAGTCCTTAGTTTACATTACTGGTCACTGTGTTGTATAGTTCTATGGTTTTTTAAAAACTTTTTTACTCTAGTAACATATATAACCTAAAATTTCCCCCTTTTAACCACATTCTAATGTGTAATTTCAGTGAAGTTGATTTCATTTACAATGCTGTGCTACCATTACCCCAAACAGAGACTCTGTACCAATTAAGCAATTAACTCCCCATTCCCTACCCCCACCTTGGGCCCTGGTAACCTGTATTCTAGTTTCTTACTCTTTCGAGTTTGCTTATTCTGATTATCTCAGTGAGATCACACAGTATTTGTCCTTCAGTGGCTGGCTTATTTCACTCACGTAGTGTCCTCCAGGTTCCTCCCTGTTGTCACAGCAGTAATGTTTTAATAAGATCTTAAATGCATGCTCCCTGAAGTACCCATCGTCTTCGGGGCTGTGCGTGGCTCTGGGCGTCTGTAAGGATTTAATTTGAAAGGTCTGTATCTTGTGGGCTGGGCATTGGGGCCCAGGCGTACCACATTTCTGAGTACCCAGTCCTCTGGCCACTTAGATGTCTCTGTGCCCAGCACAGTCCTCGGATGGTCATGGCCCCACCACCCACCGCTTCACAGATCAGGCTCAGGCTCTGCATTTCCACGAGGCCCCTCCGAGCTCACACGGACGGCACCCGCTAGGCCGGGCCCATGGCCGGTGTGGTGTTGAGGCCCCGAGCCCGCTGCGTTTGTGCCCATCCTGTGGCCTGGATCATCTCTTTTCTTTCCTCAGACCACAACTTTCCCAAGGAACCAGGGAAACTGGGTCAGAGGAACCAGGGCCTCGGGATGCCTCCACTGGGCAGGGGTTGAAAGAAATGAGGTGACTCAAGAGGCCATCTCTTTGCTTCACTAACTCCCAGCTAGCTGTGGGTGTTTAGTGTTTCTGCAGCATATTTTGACTGTTTTCCTTTTGGACCCCTTTCCCTGGCACTGGATTTTTAAAGTATACCATATGTAGATAGATGTCTTTGTGGGCAACTTTGGGAACATATTTAGTTTTGAAGTGACTGCAGCTTTCAAAACCTGTAGCAACTAATTTTAAATACTTGTTTTACTTCAGGCATGCCTTTTCAGTCACTGATGCAAGAAAGCTTTTTTTTAAATGTGGCTTTTTGGTCTTAGTGTTTTTCTGATGCTCCCTCTGTTGACAACAGTGCACAGTCTCTGGGTCTTGTGTTTCTGCGATCTGCCTTTGGCCCTCCCGTGAGGTCAGGGGCCTGATTTCGATCCAGGTGCAGATAGTGGATCAAGTGCACTGGTCATCCATTGGGCATGAGGTTCCCCTGGAAAAAAAACAGGAAGATGGGGGTCACAAATTCTGGCCTCAGGGAACTTGGTCAGGAGCTAGGATGACCCTAGAACAAATGCTAATATGCAGAAATGCGCAGTTAATGCCTTTGCCAGTGACTTGGCAGACATGGACACACCTTCAAGTGAGTTGATTTGGGGTGTCTGGAGAAGATGCGTGTAAGTAAAGGTGACCCTGGGCTTCCTGAGGCAGGGGAAAAGGGCAGATTCCCCTGGAGGTGGCTGCTTTAGCTTCTGGGTGCATCGTGGCCGCAGGAGCTGCCATGTGGGCCAGAGCGGCTCGCAGTGTAGTGCAGGCTCACGACGGGCGCCTGCGCGCTGGCGGGCCGAGCTGTGGCTGCTCCCCACGCTCCTTGAGCGCCCCGGGAAATGTGCTGTTAATGTATGGCCCCTGCCACGCGTGGTCAGAGCCTTCAGGATTTATTCTGAAATTGGGGTTATTAATTCCCTTGGGGTCTAGAGGAAACACGAGGACCACAAGTCTAAAAGTTCTGTTAATGGGCAGTATTTCCTGTGGAAACCAGAGGCCATTTGAAATTGAGTTGCTCTTTTGAATTTAAAATCAAGTTGCTCTGTGAATGGTTTTTGCAGAGGGCTTTTTGTGGTGGGTAGCTGCTGACTGTCAGGACACTTGGGCATGGTTTTGTTATAGAGTCTGTCGTGGCCGCTACTCTACAGGAAGACAACACGACTGCGGGCCTGCACTGTCCCGCGTGGTAGCCTCTAGCTCATGGCTATTCACATTTAAGTAAATTAAAAGTAAGTAAGAGTTGATGTTCATTTGCTGTCATACCAGCCACATGTGGCTTCTGTCCAGGACGGAAAGTTCTCTGGGACCGTGCTGCTGCAGACTCAGCCTGTGACCTGGGTTTTAGCTGCGGTTTGCTAGGTTTATTTCTTTAAACAGGGAACCCTGCCTTGATCAGGATTGTTTAGATGGAAAACCAAGTGTTTTCATGCATAACAACCTGGAAAGAAAGATCCCCAGCCGCCGGGCCTCGGGCTTACTTGCCATCTCTGCGGCAGGGGCTGAGGGGAGGGGGGCGACTGCGAAGACGGGGTGCCGGGGGCGGGGGGCGTCTCTGCTGAAGGAAAGCCGGCAAGATCGGAGAGGTCCTGTGCGCAGATAGTGACTGCAGGGTCGGAAGTGACAGACACCAGCGGGGAGAAGACGGGGCGGGGAGGGTAGAGCTTATCCCAGCTGTGGGGAGGTGAGGAAGTGGTCGGAGCAGCGGGCCTTAAGGGATGGTTAGGATTTGAAATGCAGGGAATTTGAAGTGTGGGCACCAGAGGCAAGCGTTCTGGGTGGGTGGAAGTAGAGGCGCACAGCCTTTGTATTGTAATCGTCGCATTGTGTGGTGTTTCCTGACTTTTCTCTGCCATTGGACTTTGGAGTTGTAGAGAGCAGGGACGGTGTCCAGGTCATTTTTCTACACCTTGGTTTCTCCCCCTCTGAACCAAATAATCAGATGCATTGCATTCTTGTATTTTAGTTTCGATCAGACTGAAATGTGCCACAGTGTTAAATGCCAAGGAATTTTTACTCGCTTTGGTAACAATTAAAAAGGATTACAAGTCTACAAGTTTCGTGTTTTGATAAAATGTGTTACTATCATACTTCGTCTTGATTTTTTAAATTCATTTTTTATTGTAGTAACATATACATACCATAAAACTTACATTTTAGCCATTTTAAGTGTAAGATTCAGTGGCATTAATTACATTTACAGTGCTGTGCTACCATCCCCACCATTCATTACCAAAGGTTTTTCATTACCCCAAAAGAAATCCTATACCCTTCTTAAGCAGTAAACCCCTACCTTTCTCCCCCCAGCCCCAGGAACCTCTAATCTGCCTTCTTTCTCTTCGAATTTTCCTATTCTGGAAGTTTCATATAAATGAAATCATACAATATTTGTCTTTTTTGTGTCTGGCTTATTTCACTCAACATGATGATTTCAAAATTCATCCATGTTTCACAATTTCATTCCTTTTGATGGATGAATAATACTACCACATTTTTAACCATTCATCCATTGGTGGACACTTGGGTATTTTTTTATATGAACTGAAAGTCTATAACATTAAATTTAGAAGTATGAACAATTCACTGCCTTTTAGTACATTCACAGAGTTGTGGGACCATCCCCATTATATAGTTCCAAGACATTTCCATCGCCCCAAAAGGAAACTCCACGTCCCTTAAACAGTCACGCCCAGTTGCTCCCCTCCCCAGCCCCCGGCAGCCACTCTTCTGCTTTCTGTCTCTATGGATGTACCGATTCTGGGCAGTTCGTATAGGCTGAATCATTCACTCTGTGGCCTTTCGCCTCTGGGTTCTCTTAGTTATTGTGTTTTCAAGGTTAATCCATAGTGTAGCATATATCAGAGCTTCATTCCTCTTTTCCCCGAATAGCCTTCCAGCATATGGAGGTACCACGTTTGGTTTCTCCATTCGTCAGTTGGGTATTTGGGTTGTTGCCACAATTTGGTTTTTGTGACTAACGCTGCAGAGAACATCGGTGTGTAAGGGCCTGTTGGAGTCCCTGTTTCACTGCTTTTGGGATATACCTAGGAGTGGAGTCCCTGGGTCCCCATTCGTTCTTTAAGGCCATTATGGTCATTTATTCAATGAATTCTCTATTGATGGACATCTTTTTTAGTTTTGTTTTCTTTAAAACTGCATTATTGTAGACTAAATATCCTTAAGTAAATTTTCTAGATAATTTTTAAACACCGAAGTGTATATTATTTTTAGAGAAAAGATACATGACTTATGAATTGTTTGTTATGAAACATCATTTATTATGCAGAACCCTGAGGAATAATTGTGATATATGGAGCTCTTCACCCTCACCCTATTCCTTTGAAGTTCTTGTTTTGTCTTTTTTTCTTCCTTGAGATATATTTCACATACCGTACAATTCACCCATTTAAAGTGTACAACTCAGTGGCTTTAGTATACAAGTTGTGCAGCCATCACTGCAATCAATTTTAGAACATTTTTAGCACTCCCAAAAGAAACCGTGCACCCTTTAGCCAACATTCCCTGTCCCCCCATCCTCCTTTAGCCCTAGGCAACCACTAATCTGCTTTCTTTATCCATAGGTTTGTCTGTTCTGAAATACAAAGGGTCTCGTATGATGTGGTCCTTGGGATTGGTGGGCATTAAGTTTTTGATTTTTCACTGAAGAAATTGTGCTTCCGTGTAAGAAATAGGGTGCTTGTGTGTATCTGGGCATGTATGTATTTTTTCATTTTTAATCGGGTGGATGAAAAATGCTGTTGTGTTAATTAGGAAAGCATATTAGTTAGTTGTTTACTCTTCTTATGATTTTCCTCCTTGTTTTAGTTGAGTTGTTCCTGAATTTCAGGGACTCAGTATATTCCGGATATTAATCCTTTGGCTATGACATGTTGCAAGTACTTTGAACCTTCTCATCCAGACCGTCCCCTGGCTTCCATGAAGTCCTGTCCCTGTCCCCAGGCACGCCAGGAGCCTCTCGGGCACTCACAGCACGGGACCCACAGTACACAGTTTAGCAGATAATACAGTTGTTTCTCTCTCTCTCTCTTTTTCTTACATATGTGTAACAGGTTCACATATGTAAGAAAAAAAGATAGACATAATTACAAGCTCTTAAACTGTACATTTCATGCCCCTCTCGGTGCCCAGCACAAGTGGAAACCAAGTGGACATTCAGTTTTTCAGACTGACTTGATTGGCAGTTAGGACCATCCCCAGGGAACAGGTGATTTTTTTTACATTATAAACCAAACCGAAAGCCACAAACAAATAGTTTTATTTAAAGAACACAAATTCTATGTGCCCTTCTTTGGGGCTTTATTTTCTTTTTTTTTTTTTTTTTTTTAAATCATCATTTTATTGAGATATATTCACATACCACGCAGTCATACAAAACAAATTGTACTTTCGATTGTTTACAGTACCATTACATAGTTGTACATTCATCACCTAAATCAATCCCTGACACCTTCATTAGCATACACACAAAAATAACAAGAATAATAATTATGGGGCTTTATTTTCATGTGACTAATTTAAATCAGGATTATTTCAGAGTGCAGAGCTAACTGTCAGGTGTCAGTCAGGCGGGTCTGCCTCGGGCATGGAGCTGGGCGGGCACAGACCCCAGGACCTGCAGGCCCCCCAGAGGCAAAAGGCAGAAGGACCAAAGACGACCCAGGCAGCCTCATGGGGGGTCTGTTTAGCCGAATAACCAGAGGGTGCAAGATGATGAAAATAGTAATACCTCCAAGCACTTCAGGGTTGTGGTATTGAATAAGCCATAGTTGTTTTGTTAGTAATATGACCAAAGGGATACATCGAGTTACTGGGGGCTGCCTCCACCTGGGTCCTTCACATCAGCTGCACACTCACCTTGTTTTGGGTTGTTTTACACCCCCCCCCCCTTAAAAAATGAAATTTTAGTGAGATGTATTCACATACCTTTTAGTCCATCCAAAGTATACCGTCAGTGGCTCCCAGAATCATCACAGCTGAGCAGTCATCACCACAGTCAATTGTAGAACATTTTCATTACTCCAATAATAATAATAAGATAAAATAAAAATATAGAAAGAAAACCCAAAATATCTCATACCCTTTATCCCCCCTGTTGTTGACCCCTGTTATTGGTATAGTACATTTGTTACTGTTGATGAGAGAATATTAAGATACTACTGTTAATTATAGTCCATAGTTGCAGTAGGCACATTTTCTCCCAAATACCCCTCTATTATTAACTCTTTGTAATAGTGTCGTACATTCATTCATAAAAGTTCATAAGAGAACTTTTTAATATTTGCACTGTTAATCGCAGCCATCGTCCACCAGAACATTCACTGTGCTATATACATTCCCATGTTTTCACCTCTAGCTTTCCTTCTGATGACACAATGACTCTAAACTTCGCCTTTCCACCACATTCACTCACAATTGAGCACTATTACTTAACTCACAATAATGTGCTACTGTCACCTCTGTGCATTTCCAAACGTTTAAGTTCAGCCTAGTTAAACATACTGCATATGTTGAGCAACTGCTCCCCATTCTCTAGCTTTATTCTATCCTCTGGTAACCTAGATTTTAAGTCTTATAAGTTTACATATTATAATTCATATTAGTGAGATCACATAGTATTTGTCCCTTTGTGTCTGACTTAACTTCACTCAACATAATGTACCCTTTTTTTTTAAATAACATTTTGTTGAGATACATTCACATATCATACAGTCATCCATGGCATACAATCAGCTGTTCACAGCATCATCATATAGTTGTACATTCATCACCCCAATCTATTTTTTGAACATTTTTCCTTGTACCAGAAAAAGTAAAAATAAGAATAAAAAATAAAAGTAAAAAAGAGCACCCAAGTCATCCCCTCACCCACCCACTGTTTTTCATTTAGTTTTTTTAATAATTAAATTTTATTGAGATATCTTTACATGCCATGCAGTCATACAAAGCATACAATCAGTTGTTAACAGTACCACCATATAGTTGTGCATCCATCACCAAAATTAATTTTTGAACCTTTTCATTACCACACACACATAAGTAATAAGAATAAAAATTAAAGTGAAAAAGAGCACTAGGTGCTTTTTTTTTTGCCCTGTTTTTCTACTCATGCATCCATACACTGGTAAAGGGAGTGTGATCCACAAGACTTTCACAATCACACTGTCATCCCTTATAAACTACATTGCCATACAGTCGTCTTCAAGAGTAAAGGCTACTGGCTTGCAGTTGGGTAGTTTCAGGTATTTACTTCTAGCTATTCCAATGCATTAAAACCTAAAAGGGTTATCTTTATAGTGCGTAAGAATGCCCACCAGAGTGACCTCTCTACTCCATTCGGAATCTCTCAGCCACTGAAACTTGATTTCGTTTCATTTCGCATCCCCCTTTTGGTCTAGAAGATGTTCTCAATCCCATGATGTCAGGTCCAGATTCATCCCCGGGAGTCATGTCCCGCGTTGGCAGGGAGATTTATACCCTGGGAAGGGCAGGGAGTTCACCTGCGAGTTGTGTTAGCTGGAGAGAGAGGGCCACATCTGAGCAACAAAGATGTATCTTTCTTTAAAAAAAAAACTTTTTAATTGAAGTATAATGCACCCACAGTTTTAAAAGAAGAGCTCAGTAAGTTTTCAAAGTGAACATCTGCACGTGCCCACCAGCCTCTGCCCCTCCCTGCCTGCCTCCGTAGGAACCAGCCCCTCCGCTGTGCGCCTCTTGGCGGTGGTTCTTGGAACCCCGCCCCCCCCACCCCCCACCATTGTTGGGTTATATCAGCTGTCGTTCTTTCGCCTCTCAGTGAGCCTAGGGCTGGATTTCTGTACTTCCAGGATTTTTGTGGACTAGATCCTCAGGGAATTAATTGTTCTTAAAGTCTTAAAAATACATGTAGTGGAACAATGAGTGGGAGCAGAAGAGTTGTCCTGAACAGCGTGTGAACTTCTGTGCAGGAGGGTGGTCCTGCGATGTAGCTGTTCTGGTTCTTGGAGGTGTTGTTGAGATTGCCATTGGAAGGAGCATGGCAACTGGGAAAGCTGTCGGTGTTGTGAGCAGACAGCCTGGCTGTGAGCTGTGTAGAGGCAGCACATAAAGGTCCTGGCACAGAGCTGTTAGCAGCATGATTTGGAAACAGTCACCAGTAGGGGAGGGTTGAGTACATCACAATATAACGATATAACGTGTGGGACTATTAAAATGAACTCCGTGTGCATCCACACGTATGTAAGTATGTGCTGATTGGAATGGCTGTGATTCGTCCACGTGTTGGGAATGAAATACCTTCTTTTTGCATGAGAAAACATGGGTGTGTGTTGTACATAGGCGTACATACAGAACTTGAGAAATCTCAGAAGGAGAAACAGTGGCTTCCTTCACCTTAGAGGTAGAGGAAAGGAAGTCATTAAACTTCTTATTCACCCCAGCATTTCATTTTTTTAAAAAATCCAAAAGTAGAAATGAATATGAGCCCAGGGCCTATACATGAATGGCCACAGCAGCTTTATTTGTAGCAGCCAAAACGTGGGGAACAACTCAGATGTTGACATGTGAATGGTTCAAAACAAGCTGTGACACACGTGTACGGTGGGGTGTGCTCAGCAGTGACAAGGAACAGACTGTTGGTGCAACACCAGCATGGGCGAGTTTCAAGGAATTATGCTGAGTGAGAAAAGGGCAGTCTCAAAAGGTTACATACTGTATGTCCATTTGTAATAGTCTCAAAATGACAAAATCCTAGAGATGGAGAACAGAGTAGTGGTTGTTGGGGGCTGGGGGGAGGATCTGAATGGGTAGGAGGGAGTGCGGCTCTAAAAGAGCAACTTAAGAGGCCCCTGTGGTGGTGGACACAGGTGATAAAATTGTATGACCCTAAATCCACACAAACGAGCACAGGTAAATGGGGGCCAATCAAAATAGGATTGGTGGATTAGATCAAGGTCAGTGTCCTGACTGTCATATTGTCCTGTAGTTTTGCAAGGTGGAACCACGGGGGTGGGAGACACGACACTGGGTAAAGGGTACACAGATCTCTGGATCCTTGCATGCAATGGCACATGACTCCACAGTTTTCACAAAATAAAAAATGTAATTAAAATGGAATCAGGTTGATGACAGTACAGAGTGTGCCGTAGTACATGTCATTTTAGGAGTACACATTTTAAAAAGCATGTACAGGTAAAGAACTTAAGTCTTGTCAGATTATCACGCTCCTTTGCTACAGATTTTGGTTTTTAAATTTCTGCTGCCTAGTTAGTTCCTTTTAACTCATGTGGGGCCTCCATCTGACATGCACTTTTCCCCTCAGAAGTGAGCATTCCTCCTTGAAAGGGCCAGTGCTTTTGCCATCTGTCTGGGTGTTATCTGTGGGAACAAGAAGAGAACGTGAAACAAGCCAAGCTCTGTACCTGGCCGCCTGGGTTCCCGGGATGGCAGTGCCCTTGCTGGTCTTAGCTGGGCCCAGGTGGCAGTGTGATCTCTAAACCTGCGTATCCGTCTCTAAACCGGAACCGTATCTACCCTGCCTTCCCCAGGGGTGGCCTTGACTACCCATGAAGGTTTCTCCAGGGCCCGGCAGCCACTAATTCCCGAAATACTCAAAGCACATTAGGGAGCCTTTTCCTGCGTGAGATATTTTCTCTCCCACCGGTGTCTGGTGCTGCCTCTTCTGAGCAACCACACTCTCCTGCCCTTGTCCGGTGTCTGGGGGGGCAGGGGGAGCTTTTCATGCCTCAGTCTCTCAAATTGCTTGTTTTCCTACCCTTAACTGCTTGAAAGAAAAGTTACAACATACTTTCTGTGGGTGCATAATAATGAAAATTTTCATTTCTAAGTTTTATATCAGTTATTTCCCTTGCTTCCTAGACTTGAGGGGGCTTTTTTTTTTTTTTTTTTTTTTTTTTTTTTTTTTTTGGCCTATTTTTATTTTGGAGTAATTTTAGATTTATAGAAAAGTTGCAAAGTTAGCACAGAGAGTTCCCGTGTACCTCTCATTTGGTTTCCCCTTTAACATCTTAAATTACTGGGGTACCTTTGTTACAACTAGGGTACTGACATGGGTGCGTTACAATTAACCAAACGCCAGGCTTTATTTTCATTTCATCAGTTTTTCTGTTAACCTCCTCTCTGTTCCTGGACCACTTTGCCCCTGAAGGCAATTCTCTAAACTGATGAGGTTGTTTGAATGTGTTTCTTTTGGTCCTAAACATCAGAATTTTGTGGGGAGCTTTAAAAAAGAAAAGAGAAAAGGAAAAGAATGGTGAGGTCATCTCCGGGAGATTCTGTGCAGTCTGTGGGGGAACCTGCCCCTCCCCCGCCCTCCAGCGGACCCCCCCTGGCAAGCCATGCAGACATGGCTGGGAACCACAGGCCTGGACGAGAAGGTGATTTCTGATCAGGGTGTGCCACTGAGGAGCCAAGGACCAGTGCCCATGTTTCTAAAGCTTCCTTCCAGAAGACATTTGGGATTTCCAACTAAGAAATAATAGCAAGCTAAAATTTGTATGCGGAAAGATGCTGGTTTTCTAACTTCCCTTTCCTATCCTTGATTTGTTATGTTCTTAAATGGGTTTAGAAAGATTTATTTTTGTCATTTCTGAAGAAAGCAGTCTCTTTTGGAATTGTTTAAGAAGCGCTGCAGCCCAAACTGTAAGAAGTCACGCTGTCTAGAATTTAGCAAGAGGAGTTCGTGACCTGTTGTCGAGGGGGTCATGGCAGTAGGTAGATGAACCGTGACCCTTTGAGGTCAGAAGGGCCAGGTATTTCGAGGGAAGGAGAGTCTGCTTTAGTGAGAGGGTGGTCTCTCCAGGCCCTTCCCCTCCTGTGGGACCACACCATCGCTTTCCTTCCTCTTCCCTCCCCTTACGTGCAGAAGGAAGGACCGAGGATCAGGGAGAGGACAGGAACAGGGTGAAGCAGGAGCCAGAGGGTTTTGACTTGGAATTCAGGGTGAACTGAGTTAAGGGTCCATTCGACCAAGCCAGGGTAAGAGCCAGCCAGTTGGCCCTGAGTGCTGTGCTGTTTGTGTGGCGCTCAGGTTGGGTCGTTCGGTTCTGCCACTTGTTGGAGAATTCAAGGAGGAACCTGGGGGGTGGATTGGACTCCTCTAAGTCTGAGGCCGAGCTGGGTGTTTGTGGCCAGGGCAGCACCTGATGACAACACACAAGGACTCATAGTCGCAAGGCTGTGAGGCTTTATTCTGGTGTTTGGTCCCCCCAGCCTTTTGGGGAAGGTTGGTAAATCTTTGTGAAGTGACAAAAAACCCGTCAAATCTGATAAATTGGAATTTTGCTTGTTGGTCCTGCTTTCCCTTCAGGGCTGAAATTCAGATGCTTGATTAGTGTTAGGATCATCATTTCCATAGCAGTTGGCAAGCGTTCTGTGGTTCTGTGTTATGACATCACAAATGGAAGCCAGTGGGAAGAAGATCTGAATTTAAGCAGAGGCCTCTTCAATAAGTATAGATCTTAGAACCAGCCATGGCAGCCTTTTGTGTGTCTCTAAAGCCACTCTTGAAAAAGGCATTTTGTGCCTTTTTAAAAATGTTCACACATATACTTGTGTCACTGACACTTATCACACGATTTGTTCTCAAAGATTTCCCAGTCATGAGTAATAGAAACTCCTTTAGTATTTCTTGGTTTGACATGTGTATATTGGCATGTTAATTGCTTTATTTTTTTTTCCTACAGATATTTGGTATATCGGGACTTTTGTCTGTTTGAGGTATTCCCTGTTGACATTGGCATTTGCCATGTTATGAAATGTGTTTGCAGCCTTCCTGTTTGAAATGATTGTGTTAGTGTTTTAGTTCATTTGGACACATCATAGTATGTCTGAGACGGTTCCAACTAGGTGGACCTAACTCATGCAGGATCATTGTATATAGCGGTAAATCATCGTACATGTCAGTCTTGTACACTGTCTTTGACAATAGAAGAAGACGGCGTTTTATTGCCTTATCCTATTTCTGGGAGCCTAGTACAAAGTCGGTGGGTATCAGCTCTTTTGTCATTTATTTCTGGTCCAGAGATTTACTGTGTCTTAATTAAATTTTAATCCTCTTGCTGAACCGACTCATTTATGAGTAGCTTTTTTTGACTGGGTACTCAGTCCCTTAGGAGCCAGATTTGAATTGCCAACTTACTCTGCAAAGGTCCCTTGGCGATTGGTCTGAAGGTTTGTGGGCCTGTTAGCTGGATCCTGATCTCTCACACTGGTGGGCCGCTGGGCTGCCACCATCTCCACGGCTGTGAGGGGTGGAAAAGGGCAGTGGGCCACCCCAGCACAGGTGCTCTGGCGAATCTATCCAGCTGTAGGATTTTACTTGCCTTGCCTATTTAGGGGCCAAGTGTAGGGAATCCTGTCTAGTGTTCTAATGAACCCTGGAGCAAGATTCCTCACTTTCTAAAATACAGGCTTTCTTCGGTCACCACATTGCAGTTACTCCTACTACCAGAAAAACTGGAGTAGCATTTATTCATTTTCCCACCCCTACACTGTAAGGTGATCTGTAGAGCTCATGAATTGATCATACTCTTTTTGTTATTGCCATGACTTTTGGTGGGAAAACACTCCATCTAAAGTCACAAACCTATAACGTAACCTTTTTTTCCTGCCACAATAGGAATTCTTTTGACTTTTTTTAAAAAAAACTTTTTATTTTGAAATATTTTCAAACTTACAGGACTGTTGGAAAAATAATTCAAACCCCATACAGAGAACTACAGCGTATCCCCAGAGACCCAGGACCACTGAGTTTAACATTTTGCCACCTTTACTGTATCATCTGTCTGTCAACCAGTAACCCATCTATCTGTTTTCTGAACATTTAAGCACAGGTTGCACGTGCCATACTCCTTGATCACTTAATACTCTCATGTATATTTCCTACAAAAAAAAAAGGATATTCACTTACAAATTCACCTTAAGTGCAGTTAATCAAGTTTAAGAAATTTAATGTTGATAAAAAGCTTACATTTTATATTCCAATTTTCATGTCTCAGTAATGTCCTTTTGAGCCTTTTCTCCTCCATTCTTAGCCCATCCAGTATCACATATTGCATTTAATTGTCATTATTCCTTCAGTTTCTCTTCTTTTATTGTGGAAACATATATACGACATAAAATCTTCCCATCCCAGTCTCTCCTGAGCACACCATTCAGGGGGATTAAGCACATTCACACCATTGCCGTTCCCGTACCACCATCCATTACTAGAACTTTCCCTTCACCAGAACAGAAATCCTACACTCATTTTGCATTAACTCCCTTTTGCCCCTTCTTTCCACCCCTGGTAACGTGGACTTTACTTTCTGTCTCTCTCCGTTTGCATATTATGTTTTCTTGGTGGTGTTACCATGAGGCTTAAATTTAACTTCCTAAATCTTGAAAATCTCATTTGCTTTCGTACCAGCTTCACTTCAATAGCATACATAAACTTGCCTTCCTAAACCCCTCTGTCCCCCTCCCCTTTAGGTAGTTCTTGTCACAAATAACATGGTTATACATTGAGTCCAAAGCTATTGATCTGTCATTACATTTTTTTTTTAAATATATTTTTTATTACGAAATTTAACATAGATACATGATAATGATAACTTTCAAAGTATGATTTAACAAAGTTTTAGAAAGCAAATTTCAAGGAATATTATGGGTTACAGTTCCACAATTTCAGTTATTTCCTTATTGTGAAATATAAGATACATACAGAAAGGTGATAACTTACAAAGTACAATTTAACAAGTAGCTATAGAGCAAATTTCAAAGAATGTTATGGGTTACAGTTCTACCATTAGAGTTATTTCCTTCTAGCTATTCTAATATCCTAGAATCTAAAAAAATTTTTTCTAAAGATTCAGTATTTGTAATCCTTTGTTAAATCCTATCTTGTCTGTTGCTACCCCTTCCTCTCGTTTAATCACTTTCTCAATCTCCAGGAGTATCTAGGCACTGACCACCCTAACTTGCTGAGCCTTGACTTTTTTTTTTTTTTTTTTATCAAATGGAAGTATCTCTCTTTTTTTTTTAATCATCATTTTATTGAGATATATTCACATACCACGCAGTCATACAAAACAAATCGTACTTTCGATTGTTTACAGTACCATTACATAGTTGTACATTCATCACCTAAATCAATCCCTGACACCTTCATTAGCACACACACAAAAATAACAAGAATAATAATTAGAGTGAAAAAGAGCAATTGAAGTAAAAAAGAACACTGGGTACCTTTGTCTGTTTGTTTCCTTCCCCTACTTTTCTACACATCCATCCATAAACTAGACAAAGTGGAGTTTGGTCCTTATGGCATTCCCAGTCCCACTGTCACCCCTCATAAGCTACATTTTTATACAACTGTCTTCGAGATTCATGGGTTCTGGGTTATAGTTTAATAGTTTCAGGTATCCACCACCAGCTACCCCAATTCTTTAGAACCTAAAAAGGGTTGTCTAAAGTGTGCGTAAGAGTGCCCACCAGAGTGATCTCTTGGCTCGTTTTGGAATCTCTCTGCCACTGAAGCTTATTTCATTTCCTTTCACATCCCCCTTTTGGTCAAGAAGATGTTCTCCATCCCACAATGCTGGGTCTACATTCCTCCCCGGGAGTCATATTCCACGTTGCCAGGGAGATTCACTTCCCTGGGTGTCTGATCCCACGTAGGGGGGAGGGCAGTGATTTCACCTTTCAAGTTGGCTTAGCCAGAGAGAGAGGGCCACACCTGAGCAACAAAGAGGCATTCAGGAGGAGACTCTTAGGCACAAATACAGGGAGGCCTAGCCTCTCCTTTGCAGCAACCGTCTTCCCAAGGGTGTCATTACATTTTATGCATTGCCTTTTAGATCCCTTAGGAAGTAAAAAGTGGGAGTTATAAATACCATTACTATTGTATTTTTTATTTGTATTTACCCATGCAGTCAACTTGTCCAGTGTTCTTTCCTTTCAACCTGCAGAACTCCCTTTTTTGCATTACTTCATTACTTGTAGAGTGGTCTAGTGGTGACAAAATCCCTCAGCTTTTGTTTGTCTGAAAATGTCGTGATTCTTCCCTTCTTTTTGAAAGACAGTTTTGCCAGCTAGAGGATTCTTGATTGGCAATTTTTTGCTTTTAGCACTTTAAATATGGATTCCACTGCCTTCTTGCATCATGGTTTCTGATGAGTAATTGGCACTTAATCTTATCGAGGCTCCCTTGTAGGTGACACACTGCTTTTGTGGCTCCCAGAGTCCTCTGTCTTTGGCCTTTAGCAGTTGGATTGTAATGTGGCATGGCGTGGGTCTCTTTGGGTTTATCCTGTTTGAAGGTCGTTGAGCATCTTGGATGTCTTACATTAAATTTGAGAAGTTTTCACCCATTATTTCTTTGAATATTCTCTCTGCACCTTGCTTTTTCTTCCTGTGGGACTCCCATAACGTGTATATTGGTATGCTTGGTGGTGTCCCACTGGTTCCTCAGGCTCTTTTTGTGTTTCATTCTTTCCCCTCTCTCTTCCTCAGACTGAAAGATTTCAGTTATTTTATCTTCACGTTCACTGATTCTTTTCTTCTGCCAGCTCCAGTGTGCTGTTAAACCCCTCATGGGGATTTTTTTTTTTTTATTCAGTTTTATTGAAATACATTCACACACCATACAATCATCCATGATATACAATCCACTGTCCACAGTATGGTAACATAGTTATGCGTTCATCACCACAATTTATCTCTGAACATTTTCCTTACATCAGAAAGAACCAGAACAAGAATAAAAAAATAAAAGTGAAAAAAGAACACCCAAATCATCCCCCCATCCCACCCCATTTGTCCTTTAGTTTTTATCCCCATTCCTCCACTCATCCATACACTAGATAAAGGGGGTGTGATCCACAAGGTCTTCACAATCACACTGTCACCCCTTGTAATCTACATTATTATATAATTGTCTTCAGGAGTCCAGACTGCTGGGTTGGAGTTTGGTAGTTTCAGGTATTTACTTCTAGCTATTCCAATACATTAAAGCCTAAGAGGTGTTATCTATATAGTGCATAAGAATGTCCACCAGAGTGCCCTCTCGACTCCATTTGGAATCTCTCAGCCACTGAAACTATTTCGTCTCATTTTGCATCCCCCTTTTGGTCAAGAAGATACTTTCAGTCCCACCATGCCGGGTCCACATTCATTCCCGGGAGTCATAGCCTGCGTTGCCAGGGAGATTTACACCCCTGGGAGTCGGGTCCCACGTAGGGGGGAGGGCAGCGAGTTCACCTGTCGAGATGGCTCAGTTAGAGAGAGAGAGGGCCACATCTGAGCAACAAAGAGGTACTCAGGGGGAGACTCTTAGGCACCATTACATACAAGTTTAGACTCTCCTTTGTGGTAATGAGCTTCATAAGGGCAAGTCCCAGGCTCGAGGGCTCAGCACATCAAACTGCCAGTCCCAGTGTTTGTGACAGCATCAACACCAGTCCAGGTGAGGATGTCCAACACATCCGCACCTTCCCCCTCATGGGGATTTTTAATTTCCATTAGTGTGGTCTTCAGGTTTGTTTGGTTCCTTTTTGTGATTTCCATCTCTCTATTGATACTCTCTGTGTTCATCTCTCGTTTTCCTGATTTCCTTTGTTTCTTTGTCCATGTTTTCCTTTAGCTCTTTGAGCATATTTGGGGCCATTTTTGCGTGTTCCAGGTCTGGTCCTCCTAATCAGTGGTTTTTAATTCTTTAATCTTCTCCCTTGCCTGGGCCATCTCTTCCTGGTTTTATTGTTTTGTTTTGTTTTTGTATGTTTCATAATCTTTTGTTGAAACCTGGACATTTTGGTATTTTAACATGTTGTCGCTGGAATTTAGACCTCAAGGCACTTGTTTCTTAAGTCTGTATCCAGTTAACCTTATGACAGAGCTTTCTTTGAATGCCAGGAGCTAACAAAAAGAGAGAGAAACACCTTTACAGCTTTCCCAGACTCTGCAGATTGATCTGTGCAAGTGCTTTCCTTTAGGGTTTATCTGTATGAGTTCAGAGAATAGCTCAAGGCCAAAGCATAGGGGATTCCGTGATAATTTCGGTGCATGCTACTTATCTTGGGCATCACATGTGGCCCTGGAAATTCCACTGTTAAAAAGGATACAAATGTCACCTCTTCCCTAGGAAATAGTGTCCCCACAGTCCCGGGCTCTGCTCTGCACTGTGTGTCCTACAACTAGCATTCCCTTGCCCCAGTCAGCACGACTTGACTGCCCTCCCACAGTGCATTCTGTAGGAGAGGAGAGCTCTGTGACTGCCTTCTACATGCAGGGCAAGCTCTGGGCCACTACCAGAGTTTGCTTCCTCTGGAACTGGGACCAAGGATCTGCCTGGGGAGCGGCAGGCTGGCTTTTCCCAGAGCTGGTGAGGTAATAGGGGAGGGACCAGCCAGGGGTCGGGAGATGCAACTGCTTTCAGGTGACCTCTTTCTTGATCGGTGCTTGCCCCGTTACTGCAGTCCTTTAACTATTTCCTGAAACTTTGAGAAAGATGCTTTTGCTAGTTCTTCCTGGCTGTTCAAGGCTTCTGTTCGGGGATGGGCCCCTGAATCATCTTACGCTACTCTCTTGATTGGGGTGGGGCCTCATTTGATTTTAAAATCTGATTTTACTGGACCTGATGAAACCCTAAGCTTTGTCTGCTTAAAAATTATGGGTCATTTGTAGAATTGACTCAGCACGATTTAGATTGCTTACGTATACATATTATTCTAGTTTTAGATGTGATGCCTTGTTTCATATGCAGCAAATTGCCATTTTTGCATTCATGCATTATAAATCATGTTTTAAAGCAATTGTAGTAGGGCATACTTGAACTAAGGAGCTAAGTTAAAAGTACCTAGTACACCTAAAGCAGATTACTTAAAGATTTATTGTACATTCACATGGTATGAGTATGTGCCTGCATCTGTATGTGAGTATACAGTAAAAAAAAATCTCTCTTCTGCTACTCCTGCAGAACCTCATATAGGTTTTTATGTATCCTCCCAGTTAAAGGGGGGGATTTTAGAATTTATATATTCTTATTCCAGCACACTCCTCTTCTGTATTATAACGAAGGTTGCGTGTGTATCACGTTGCTTGCAATCTTGATTTTTTTGTTTTTAAACACATTTTACCTATGTTTCCAAAAAAATACGTTGAGAAGTGACACACACACACACACAAAGCTGCTGCATGATATTCCACTGGAGTGTGCCATGATTAATAATCCTTAATAGGATTTTTTTTCTCAACATTTTTTAAGTGTATGTTAATATTTAATAAAACAACTTAAGCTATCAGGATTGGAAGTGATCTTAAATATCTGTCTAAATTTGAGTGGCTTTCTTGGCTTTAAAAGATTTCGAAAGTGTTTTGAGATCCTTCAGAGGGCAGAGAAACATAAGGTTTCTCTGCCGCCGGGTACTGGAGAGGGTTTGTGATGAGCCTTGGTTGGTTGGGTCTGTGGCACGCCCGGCCTGTGGTGGGGCGCTCTCCATGGTGCTGAACCACACTGAGGGCTGGGCCACATGACAGAAAGGCTCTGACATTTGAGGCCAAGCCCACGCCTTCCTAGCCATTTAAAAAGCGTATCTTCTTTTTCGCTGACTCTTAATTGCTGTAGAAGTGTATGATACCAAGGAAAGCTGGGCTTGGCAACATGGGGCCAGAAGTCATTCTAACGAGCAAGGTGTTCTAACCTGAGGAGGAAAAACAGTGAAGTTGAATGTGAAGTGTGGCCCTTTTGGCCAGTAGACCCTATTTACATCTTTGGTCTTGCCATGGTTTTTCTGCTTTTAATTGATCGGCCTGTGTCGGTATAAGTGAAGATTATGTTTTAAAATTAATGAATGAAAATAGTGATGAGGATGTTACAACTGGAGTTCACAGCTTAGTTTTTCCAGGACAGACTTCTCTTAAAAGTTTCGAACCTGTCTTCTGGTTACATGTACATCTTTTTCAAGCCTGATCTCCGCAGGCATTTAGAATGGCAAAATCAGTTTCTCAGTCCCTTCCAGACTCTTTATACATACACCCCATCCACTGCGACACCTCTCCCCAGTGCCCTGTTCCCCGCCAAACTCCAGGCCTGGTTTTTGTATGGATACTTGAAATTTTCAGTAATTATCCTTTGACCCTTTGAGAAGGACAGTTGAAAGTTTTTAAGGCACCTGGATCCAATGTGAAAAGTTTAAAATATTTCTTTAATGTTTCTTGCCTTGTATATATATTTAGTAACCCTTCTCAAAAAAATTTTCTCTAGGATTGAGTTTTAACATGTAAGAAACCTGTTGTAAAATAATGACGGGAAAGTTCTACTTTCCAATATCATTGCAAATGGAGCAGCTTGTATGATATGTAGCATGTGTTGATGTGCCATTTAGCCTTCTGAAAGTAAAAAAAAAGTCCATATTTATAATAAACATCCTAGTACATATGTATTGGATTAGAATTAGGTATTTTTTATGGTACAATTGGAACTTATTGACTAGAAATCATCAAATATAAAAATATTTTCGTTTAATCCACGGATAGAGGTAAAAAGCCTTTGAATTTCTTTGTTTTATTTAAAGCTGGAGATACTGACGACCCACCAAGAATTACTCAGAACCCTGTTATCAACGGGAATGTAGCCATGAGTGATGGGCACGCCACCACCGAGGAAGACATGGAGGATGGTGAGTGCTGTGCCGGGCTCTCTAAAAGCAGCGGGTGGAAACACAAGCAGGGGTGGTCCATGTTGATTCCTTGAGTACTTCTGGGTTTCTTAGGAGAAGCTAGTTTTCAGGTTGTATCAGGAAAATTTAGGAGCCTGTTTTGGTTTTGAATTGCAAGGTAGCCTACACATTTCATGGTAAGTTGATTCTCCCCAATCTAGGCGAGTTTATAAAGATGGGTGTTTACTCACTCCTGCAGTTTTCCAGCCACTGCTTACTCTTGTTTCCTTTCTGTTTGCAGCAAGATACTTCTAGACTTTGGAACTTGGCTTTCCATTGCATTCTCCTTGCAATGTGTATATCAGTTGTTTGTAGCTGATAATCCCTCCCTACTCCCGTTAGGTATGAAATCAGAGTCAAGCTTTGGTCTTCATTCTCCCACACTAATTTTTGGTCTATAGTTTCTATTTGTAAAAGCATTTGCACATGTATGGACATTTGTGCCTAGGAGATCTTGTTTCTCTTCCAAGGATATTTCTTCACTATAATTTATCAGATTACGTGACCTGTACATCTGCAAGGTTAAAATCCTGAGAAGGTAGCAGCCAGTAATCACTTAATAGAGCCCCTGGAATCTTGCAGTGTAATATGAAACCATGTTCTGTCGAAAGCATGTCCATCAATCCTCATGAGGGTTGTGTCCTTCCCAGGGGAGTAACGGGGCAGTTGAAAGAAACCGTCAGTCACGGGCTGCACCACCAGAAGGACTGCTGTTCAGACCTCCTGCCAAAAGTTCAGCCTCCATGAGAAACTGCAGCCGTAGTTGAGAGTTCTCTCACAGTGCGGTTTACCCCTGGCAGCTGGCTGAGGCAATATCTGAGGAAGGTAAAGAGGCATGGTCTAAACCCGCTGCTTTGTTACCTGTGGAGTACGCTTTCCACTCAGACCGAGGGCAGCGGTGTGGGTGTGGTCTCTTTGGTTGTTGGGCTTTCGGTGGTTTTATTTCAGTCATCAGAGATGCCAAAAGAGATTGTGAGAGCACATTCTGGAAGGTCGGCCAGGACTGCTCTTCCAGGTGTGTGTCAGGATCGGTTCTCGTCACTTACGGAGCAGTGACCGACCGAGACAGGGCGCTCACTCCCCACATAGCTCCAGGGAGCCGATTCATACTGATACTTCTGCACGCCTTTTGGGCGGGAGTGTTAGGGACAAGATACAGGGTTTCTCAGTCTCAACACTGTTCGTATTTCGGGCTGTGTAATCCTCTGCTGTAGAAGCTGTTCTCTGTATCGTAGGATGCCAGCTTCATCCTCCACACCCCCAGTTGTGGAAACCAAAAATGCCTATAGATGTTGCCATGTGTACCCTGAGGGACAGAATCACCTTGGATGGGCATCACTATAGGAAGGTGTAACATGGGTAAAATCTCCTTCCTTTTGAGGCACACCTTAGTAGTAGTAGTAAATTATGTTTCCAAAGCATAGCATCTAGTCAGAGAAATGCCTCTGTGTGAATTCCCAAATGGGAATTCAGTGCCACCTTCTTCCTTTGGGATTTTAGTTGCCTTTTGAAAGATGGAAGGAGTAAGAGTTTGATAAAAATTATGTCTACTTGATGGCAGGGCAAACCTCCCTAACAGGGCACTTACTTTAGTTTGCACATCCTCTTCTCCCCCAGCACATAACAAAGTTGTTTCTCCGGGAGGGACATTGTTTGGTTCTAGGAGTAGAATTTTTAGTTTAGGGCATCTTCCAAGTTGGTGTATGTTGTGGAACACTGTGGATGCAGTAAATGTACGAAAATGTTGAGAATTCTCGGAAGTTGGAGGAGTGCTAGGTTAAACATATTTCTTTACTGCAGTACTTCTCAGAGCCTTTAGTATGTTAACCTTGTCTGTCCTGAAGAGTTTTCTTTTTGGTTAATGATTTCCAGACTGACTTCAGAACCCCCTTTCCCTGAATTTCCTATTAATATATCAAATGAGGGCACACATCTGGGAAACCCTGGTTTAGGATTTTTTGGTACCCAAATTATCAGTTATGCAGAGAAGTTTCCTTGCATGGGAAATTTCTTGTATAAGAAGTTAAATAGCTAACAGTACAGATAGATGAGAAAAATGTATGGTGGAGGTAGAGAGCATTTGTTGAAAACCTGATACCCCAGAATAATGGGGCAGGTGTCAGAATCATTTTCTAGTTATACTTGGTTACTCTAATTTGAATTTAGTTTTTCATTCACTGTTTGCTTTTAAATGACCAAGAGAAGTTTTCAGAGCACATGCAGATGCTACAGATCTAGGTGGATCTAGATTTAGATTGTTGCTTGGTACCTGTGAAACAAAATTATTTGGGGGGATTTGGTTAGGACTCTCAAAGAATTGTATTACAATGAACAATTGGTGTTTGATAAAATTTCTGCAAGAGAGCCATTTGGGAAAATTAACAGTCTGTCTTTTGTGATTCAAAAACCCCAAGGTGTATACTTGAAAATGGTAAAAATGGGAAATTTGGAGTTATATATGGCTTGATATAATAGAAGTTAAAAACAAACAGACAAAAAAACCCCCAAATTATCATGTTTTCCTCTCCTTTCCTCACGTAACTGAAGCCCAGGCCAGCGCATCAGCCTTTGCCCTGCAGAGATAAATTGGTGTGAGAATGGGCACCTGGTGGCCTTGGACTATACAGCAGCTGCTGCTGTGTCTTGGTTTAGGGGTGAGAGGGTGGGAAGGTGGGGGGTTATCAGGGAGCCTAGATAAGAAAATAAATCAGCAGTTAGTACAGACTCATCACCTGTTCTCTGCAGCAGACAGAGACACTCTCTGTTACTGTCGGCATCTGGGCAGCTGGGAAGCTCTGCTTGAATGAAGTACTCGTTCTGCAGGATACTTGGTATCACTGGTAATCCCAAGTGTACTTTTAAAAAGTTTTTTATTTTGAAATAATTACAGGCACACAGAAAGTTGGAAAAATTGGTATTCCCATGAGGTCTCATGCTAAACTTGCTGACTAACATGTTTCATCAAATGAGTTTCTTCTAAGAATGTGCCTTGAACGTGGGTTAGAAATCTAGCAGATAACTCAGTAAGTGGGAGTGAAGTACTGTGTGCCCACGTGGTGCCGGACAGCGAGGCTCAGAGATGGAGAAAGGCATTCTCTGCCTTTGAGGGACTTTTCCATGTCTTTGAGTTTAGTGTCACATAGTGTTTCACCGTAGTTTGATCCTATATAATAATTTGAAGACTAATTCAGGAATTTGACTAAGTTTTGAGGTTGAAAAACAAAAAAGCATTTGATTGTACCATTTTGTGTATATAAAAAAAAAAATCCTGCAAAGGGTGGAATTTTATCCAGAAACACAACAGGTGCTCAGAAGAGAGGCTTACCTTGGCTCCAGGAGTGCGAATTCTGCCTTGATTTTCATTTTGCTGCTTCTCTGTTTGGGTCCTTGGTCTCTGTAAAGCAGGCACGGTGACGCTCTAATTTTATTGGGACCTGGGTTTCATGCAGTGTTATCTCAAATCTAGGGAATGATGTTAAAAAAAAAATTGAGACGGGATTATTGTGGTTATCGTTAACAAATGTTGGGTGTCAAAACCCTCTTTACTTTGTAAGGCATTGCAGAGGAGCCATTAACCTCAGGGAGCCTCAGTTTCCGGACCTATAAAGTGGGAATTCACATCGGCCCTGGCCTCTCTTGCAGAATTTATGTGCTGCTCTGGTGTGATTTGCGTTGTCTGTAAAACACGATAAGCTATTTCTCCCGATCCATCATAGCCGGTGCTACCTTGGACAGGTCTCTTGTCTGGTTAGTAGACTTTTGCCCCTGAAGGGAATTAGGGGGGTCCCTATCGGTCAAAGGGGCTCGAAATAGCTCTTCCTTCCAAAAGGCGTCTGCTGTAAACTGCAGAGCAGGGTGGCTGGAGGGGGTAAAATGGGGGATAGTTTCCTTTAGAGGTAAAGTGGTAACTTGTCAGGAAAAGCTTTTGGTTTTTGTTGGTAGTTTTGGTAAGGAATACTTCCCTCTCGTGAGGACTGATGGACATGTTTTTTAAGAACAAATTCAGTTAGTTACAACCTTCCAGCAATTTTGGTACACGGAGGAGTGGTGCGTTAGTGAGGTTTGGGGGCTGACCGGTCTGCCTGCATGGCTGAGGGTGAGGATGGGAGCTGGTTTACTGCCTCCATCACACAAGTCTGTAAGTCTCGTTTTTTGCTTCTGGAGCCTGGGGGCCAGGAAGGACGCAGAATTGCACCCAGTTCTAAACCAGGAACAGCCTTCTGGCACCACCGAGTATTACAGAGCATTGCCACCCAAAGTGTGGCCCCTGGCCCGGCTGGTCTGTGAACTGTTCCCAGTCTTCCAGGAGAGAGGTCCAGAAAGTGGGAGGAAACATTTGGAAACAAGGATTTGTAGCAGTTTTCTAGGTTGCAAGGAAGTGCAGGTCAGTGGCTGATTGGCAGGGTGGGGGCGGAGGACCCTTCCTTCAGGCAGGCAGTTCGGGAAGCAGTGGTCTGCTGTCAGGATTGTCAGCGCCAGTTGACAGCCAGGAGTCATCTGCAAAAGAGCAGTCACCGTCAATAAAAGGTGGAGTTTTAAACTGTGACTTTCAGTTGCAAGTGTGCTAAAAGGAAACCTTGATTCCTTAAATTGCCGTTGAGTCTTGCTACCATCTAACAAGTTATACTATTCCTGTTGAAAAGAGTATACCAGTTTTTTGCATTTTTTTTATTACCACCACCCACCACCCCCGCTGCCAGGAGTCCAGGCTGGTATTTCACAAAAATTAACATTTATTTTTAGACCGACTTCTTTTAGCCACCTTTTTGCCTCTAAACAGTGCTGTGTTTCCAGGGGAATGGTCGCTTCCCACCCACTCCAAAGCCCTCAGTGCTGGGCCTCTCAGCACCTGCTCTGCCTGTCCTCAGACTAAAGCCGAGTCTCAAGTCTCTCCCTCCGCAAGTCCCGCTCATTCCTCTTCTCCAAAGTCTCCACTCACCTGTCATGCAGGATGACTTGTGAATTAAGACAGAGTAGAGTAGACATCCCAAACACACCGAATGCGAGAGGGACAGCGAGTTTGCCTGGGGGTTGGATGTCCTGAAGAAGTATCCATTCCCACAGAAATGGTGTGTCATCTCATTGCTTTTAGGCTACTGCGCAGTTAGAAATGGTCCTAATATTTTTAGCAGTTAGATGGTGGTTGTGTAGAATGTTTAATTCCCTGTTTCAGTCTGTGCTTTCAGTTTGTCCCAGCGTGTCCAAGGCCCTGTGACTGACGCAGCTTTGTCTTGCAGACACCAGTTGGCGCTCCGAGGCCACCTTCCAGTTCACCGTGGAGCGCTTCAGCAGACTGAGTGAGTCGGTCCTGAGCCCTCCGTGTTTTGTGCGAAATCTGCCATGGAAGATTATGGTGATGCCGCGCTTTTATCCAGACAGACCACACCAAAAGAGCGTAGGATTCTTTCTCCAGTGCAATGCCGAATCTGATTCCACGTAAGGCGGCCTCAATGATGAAACTACAAACCCACAGAATAAGTTTATTCCGTTATTGGAAGCCAGATTTTATCGGCCCAACTCATTTCTTTTTTGAAGTTCCTTGCTGCTTCAACATAGCCCTTTTAGTTTTAATTTGGAGTCTGTTTCCCTCTTTCAAACCCACTGGTAGGTATTACACCCAGACCAGAAAAGTGTGCACACTTCCTTGAAAATAAAAAACTGAAGTTTGTGTGGTAGAATCTGCTAGCCGTCAAATCAGGGCCTGGTTGGACTATCCAGTCACTTAGGCCTACCCTGCTTGAGTTGCTTGAGTGCTTTTGCTGCAGGCAACTGCCCGAGGGGAAGTCCCAATGCCCAACACCCTTTTCTTTGTGTGATAACTTGCTCCTCCCAGTTATTCAGAAAGGACAAAGTAGAACATGCTTTGAGGTTTGTACAACTTGAGCCTCTGGCATATTGTAGAAAAAGCAAAAAACAAAAAACTTTCTAACGAGGTATATTTTTAAATGGATAAAATTGGTCTTCTATTCAGGTGAAACTGTAGATGAGGAGATTCAGACTTCCATGATTATTTCAAACGTTCCACCTATCGATTTGAGCTCAGAAGTTTACGAATCTCCCCTGGACATTAGTAACAACCGCTGTGTCCCTCTTCCACTTTTAGCAAGAGCCGGATTGACAGAGATCCTTTGTGGGCGTGGGGATTGCTCTTTCAGTCTGTCCCGTTCTACATCAGAGAGGCCACGAGGACTGGGACCGCTGCCTTTTGGAGCCCTTAACCCAGGGTGCTCCCCAAAAGGACATTGACTCTCGCTGTGTTGGTGAAGCCCCAGGGACCCCGTTCGTTCTGTTTCTCTTTTTACATTAATTTCCAAGACATGGCAAGCCAGCCTTGTGGCACAGCTGGGTCCTGTCCTGTAGAGAGGTTAACTTGTTTTGTCTTCCATGTGTATGCAGCATCATCTGATCTGATGGTATTGTTTTATTCTAGTAAATTACTTTAGCTTGACCGGTAGTTTGGAAAAACAGCTAGCCCTACCTCATCATGAGCAAGTAAAAAATACAACACAAGCATCACTCTTCTGCCGCTTGTTTTAAAGAGTCTTAAACTATTTCAGGGTTTAGTGGTTGCATTTCCTTTTAAAAGACCCATTTTAAACCTTTAACTTATTGGATTTACTAAGCAATGTATCTTTCTGGTTTTGAAGCATTTTAAACATTGATAGAGAGACCCACTAGTGATTGTGACATCTTCATGGGATTACACATAGACATCCCAAACCCTTTTAGCTTCTTTCTCCTTTATTAAAGGTAGATCCCCCGTGCCCCCCCTTCCCCTTCCTCCCCCGGACACAAAAAAGAAAATGCAAATGGGAATTTTCACATACTGGTATTAGCATCTTTTAAAAATATATAAACATCAGTTAAGTATGTCTACTAAGGCTTAGATTTTTTTTTTTTCTTAAACAGGTCGTGGTCTTGTCACGCACAAGCAGTGCTGAAGATAATAAATTACAGAGACGATGAGAAGTCCTTCAGCCGTCGCATTAGTCATTTGTTCTTTCATAAAGAAAATGATTGGGGATTTTCGAATTTTATGGCCTGGAGTGTAAGTAACAGTGTTGAATAATCAGCATTATTGCTTGTTCCTCGAATTCTTTTTGTTCCGATCCCTCGATTTTAGAATCAAATTATTTATAAGTTAGGTGTCTGTGAAAATAGCTTTTTCCAGTTTCCTAGCTTAGGTTTTTTTAGTAGGCAAAGGAATCAAATCTCAGCTTTGAGTCAAAGATTGTAAGGTAGTTTGTAGCTTTCCTAATGGAAAGTATTAAAAGAAATAATACTGATTGAGCCCCTTCCCTGGGTCAGCCATAGTGCTGGTGGTTTCATGTAGCTTCATTCATTCTCAGGTCAGTTCAGTTTGGCTTCCTTCTGTAGGACACGGTAGCCAGTCCTGCCGTGAGCACCCCTGAACCCCCAAGCCCTTGCCCACAGATGCACAGACACTGTGGTTCCTTCAAGCTATATGATGGCACTGAGTTCCCACCTAGGGGCTCCTCAGTTGCCCATTTCTGATCAGGGAACACTGTTTAAAACAAAGCACTTGAAAACTAGAAGCAAAATTGAGGTGTTTTTTACAAGTAGAATTTTAATCCATTAAATGCAGGGGACTCTCTGGAGTAAAGTAAGCACTCGTATGTTCTTCTGCAAGTTGGATATTGTTACTTATTTTTTATAGGAAGTGACTGATCCCGAGAAAGGATTTATAAATGATGACAAAGTTACTTTTGAAGTCTTCGTACAGGCCGATGCTCCCCATGGAGTTGCGTAAGTTTTTCTTTGATTGGGTGCTATGAAGAACTGGGATGAAATAGCATGTGCACGTATTTAATGGGGATGTATATATTTGACAAATAAGCACCCTCTCTGTGCTTGGCCCTTGGCACACACATTCGGCATCACAGATAATATGCCTGTTTTACAAGTTCATTCGTCTAGCTAGCACTTTTCTTGAGCAGTCTCTACATGCCAGACACTGTGCTAGATGCAGGAATAAAATTGTGGACAACAAGACTGCTATGGTTTTCTGTCTTTAGAACTTAGTGACCAGAAGAGGGGTTAGGACCAATGTATAAATAACCACAGCAGAGAGGCACAGTTTTTATTTTGAAGGGGACAGGGATGCAAAAATCTGGGTGCACTATAAATGTGTGATGATGAGGGAGCAGGGAAAGATGCCAAGTGCTGATGATAAGCAAGTTCTAAAGCAGCTCAGAGGAGGAGCTGCAGGGTGTGGCCTCTGATCATGGGGACCAGGGAAGAGGATGGTTTTGGCCTTTGACAATGTAGAGTATCCGGTCATGGGTCACTGAGGAGAGAGAAAAGGAGTTCAGGGTAGGGAGAACAGCACGTAAAGACACCAGCAGGAAAGCGTGGGATTATGCTGAGCAGTGGGTGAGAGTGTGAGCAATGGAATTGAAGGCTGGGATGATAGAGTTGGGATCAGGTTGTGGACTGGTTTTTTTTTTTTTTAAACATGGTTGTTTACAGGTGAAACAACAAAATACAATGTGGGAAGAAGTTGGGTGGCAGATACCAGTGTCTTGCTCATGTTTCCACACAGCCTTACCTTCAGGCAAGAGTGCATCCTGTGACCTGGCTGAGTGGGGGAAAGAGCAGTAGGGTGGCCGAGTTAGGAGCTGCTTTGTAGTCCAGGTCATATTTATTGTGGCCTGGGTGTGTCCCAGGAATGAAGAGGAGAGGGTGGATGTGAGATGACTTAGAGCTGGAACCTGCAGAACCAGGCAGCTGATTGACGGAGGAGTTAGGAGCAAAGGAAAAGAGTGGATGCAAAGGTGACTCCAGTGTGACGGGTAGAATAGGAGTCTGGGGATGGATTTGAGAAGCTGTATTTACTTATCAGTGGACTCTTGAGGTGGGGTCCCCAGGCTGTACCAAAGAGGATTTGATGTGGTGTTAAGAGGGAGGGATTTGGAGCTAATGCTCCTTGTAAAGAGACTGAAGACTGAGAAAGAGGGCAGAAAGGCAAGGCTAGACCATTGGGACCACCAGATTTGGTGGTCACAAAGATTCCTCCAGGGACAAGAAGGGTCAGATCACCTTCCCATAAAGGATCGTGAGAGCTCCCATAGGGTGACACCCTGGGCTGGGGACTCATGGTTAAGTTCCGACATTCCCTTTATTGCTTAGTGGCTCTGTACTTCAGAGGAACCTTTTAGATTGCACGATGGCGATGAATAAACAAGAGCCATATAAATGTTTCGTATCTTTTGATCCAATAATTCATTTAGTCTATGGAAATAGTTCAACAGCAGGTTTATCTGTCATACCCAATCCCTTGTCTGTGTAGCAATCAGAATGGTAATAACCCACATGTCCAGTGTGAGTGGTTCATTTAATTATGAGACTTTCTTAATATTCATTTGGATCCAAAGCAAACAAAGGTAGTCTGTGCATTCCAGTAGGTCTGACCTGCTGAGGCAGAGTGGACTGTGAGGCAGCTCTTTTAAATAACAATGCATATAAAATGATAGTTCTCTGGTTGGTGTTGTATAAAAAAGAGCTTCACTGTCCAAAGGTAATTAGTGATAAAACTTAACCAGCCAGCCCTGAAGTATTCTGGACACTTTTAAGGTGTGACAGTTCCCAGCTTCTGCACCTCCTACCCTCAGAGCTCCTGCCCCCCCCCTTCTCCTCCCATGTGCCCCCAGCCCGGGAGGCGGGCCCTTTCGCCCTACCAGCAGATTCCTGGAGAAATTGTCCCAGTGGGGACTTTGAGTCCTGAGACCCGAGGCTGTTCCCCAGCGAGCACCCTCGCCATGCCCCAGGATTCTTCAGGACCAGCTCTTTGCTGGCCTTAGAATTCTTTTTTGAACCCAAGAAAAGTAACTTTCATATCTATCCTCTTCCAGGGAGCAAGAACCAGACCTACGTTGGGTAGTTTCTTCAAAACATCTGCTTGGGTTGTAGTTGAATATTGGGGCGGGGGATAAGCAAACCTGTTTGTTCTCATTACATTTTTTTGCAGGCCTGTCCCCAACCCCCATTTTCAAAAGCTTCCCATGTGCTTATAATTCACACCTCTGACTAAAAAACTGGTCTGGAGTTTCCAGCTGACCCAATCAAAACATTTCCTGTTTCACTGTAACTTGTCAAGACCTATTCAGCCATTATCTTAAATCTTCTTTGATGATTATCGTTTTTAAAACAACTACCTCTAATTCAGATCTCTTGTATTTTCTTGCCAATTTTTCTATTTCACACACGGTCAACATTTTAAACAGGGCCATTTGCTGTACCTGCGTGTGTTTCCAAGGCCACGGCCTGACCCCAGAAACCATGGGGCACTGTGGACCCTGGACCTCACAATCCAGGTCCCCTCCAGTACCGGGCATTCTTCTGTCGGGATCGTGTTTGGTTTTGTCTGCCGGTTATATACAGAGCGAGGTTGGGGGGAGGGAGTGTTGTGCTTTAAAGTGGCATGCCCTTTGGCTTCTTGTTAGTATATTAACAGAAGATCTACTTTTTCTCTCAAACCAACCACACACACACACAAAAAAAGTCCCTTGGAGCTTAGAAGTCTGAGGTGCAGCTTGCCGAGTATACACGCTCTTCTTCTCCCATGTCTGCATCTCCTTACAGAAAAGCTGGGTTCCAGCTGCTCACACATGTGGCCTTTATTGTGTGTTCAGTAAAATGACCCTGTGAGGCAGGCTTCTGCTGCAGATACTTAGAACTTAATCAACATCTGTCAGTACCGAGCTTAGTAAGTGACAGTGCTGCTGTCATCAGGTTCACTGAGGTTGAGTTTGCACTTGCCTGGGCACTTGGAGGTGAACTGAAGCGGATCCGTGACCAACTGCACGGAGCCGTGTGGAGAGGTCTGGCCTTGGTTTACCCTCAACCTCGAACTGATCTTGCAGGTGGGATTCAAAGAAGCACACGGGCTATGTTGGTTTAAAGAATCAGGGAGCGACTTGTTACATGAACAGCCTGCTGCAGACGTTGTTTTTCACAAATCAGCTACGAAAGGTGAGCGGAGGGCATTTCTCTCCCCTAAACTTCCACCACCCCTGTTTTTTCTCAGGTATATTAAGGGACAGAGAAAATCCTCTTAGCAGACTTTCACTGTCTCCCCCTGTACCACAAAGTATCGTCCTCACAGAGACACCCTCTTTAATGTTGCTTATTTTTATTTCCCAGTGCTTAGTCACCAGCTTTTTAAGCTAACTTAGATGATTAAAGCTTCACTACAGCTAACATAATTTTACAGATTTAACTTTGATTTGTTGTCTTAGAAATGAGCTTATGACATCAGTTGTTTTGCCATTAGTGGCGACATGTGAATGATTTTAGTAGTATTTACGTTTTCATTAAATCTTCTGTTGACAAGTAGTGGTGAGTTTAAAAATGTTACTCCAAGAAGTACCATGGAATGAGTGATAGTCTTTGGTGGGTGAGCTTATGTGGGCAATTAAATTTTTTTTTTTTTTTTTTTAACTCTCTGGAATTTTCCAAATTTCATGATTAAATAAAAAAAATTCCTGACTTATTTGGAAATAGTTCAAAGCCTGAGCAACTATCTCTAAACCATTGCTATATTAGAGATGATACCTTCACATAAAATTAAATTCTTATTTCTAAATCAATTCTCTTAGGCTGTGTACATGATGCCAACAGAGGGTGATGATTCATCTAAAAGCGTCCCTTTAGCATTACAAAGAGTGTTCTATGAATTACAGCACAGTGATAAGCCCGTAGGAACAAAAAAGCTGACAAAGTCTTTCGGGTACGTATGCGAAATCTGCTGTTCCCATAATGCGGCTCTCGTTTTTAAGAAACAATGAGGGAAGAATAGAAGAATTTATTAAGCATGGTGCAGACATTTAATTTAGGAGACTTCACCATTTAATTATGTCAATGTTTTTTACTACTGTGTTTTGTTTCACCTCTTTGGAAATAGAAGCTTTGTTTTAGAATTTTGCTTCACTACTTAAAGTTTCACTTTTCAAGAAAATAATATATACTGTTTTCAACTGTGTGTACATTTACTTGCAGACGTCACCTCCCCTAGCTGTAAGATTTTCAGAACAAGATAAAAAAGTTGTGGCCATTTCACTGTTCACTGATAATTCTGTTTATCTCCAATAATCTACATGAAAAATAAAATTAATAATAATGGCTTATTCAGGTTTAGTTTTTCAATCTAAGTTGCTTTTTAATTGAGTCTCATTTGAAATTTGGAAGTTTAAATGTAGGCGCTCATTTTAATATCTTTCAAAGGTGGGAAACACTTGACAGCTTCATGCAACACGATGTTCAGGAGCTATGTCGAGTGGTAAGTTTCAAGCAATAATTTGTATAGTTCTGACATTTAATATTTTGAAGCAGTGTCAAGTTGGTACTGAGTAAAACCTCTCAGACCTACTTCACATCACTGTAATTCAGATACACCCATCTTTGCTCACAACCACTAGAAAGAAAAAGAAGGAAAAGGCTAAAAACAAAAAGCAGAGTCTAGTTTAAAAGCCAAAAAAGTACGAGAAAGGGAATAATTAGTTGAAGGTGAAGTATTAGGAAAGGGTTGAATTTAAATGGTAGTAGGCAGTGGACTCAATCTGTCAAACACACACACACACACACACACACACACACACACACACACACACACACACACACACACACACACACACACACACACACACACACACACACACACACACACACACACACACACACACACACACACACACACACACACACACACACACACACGAGAAAACAATGGATTGACGTAGGTAGCTGCCCTGATTGACCTAAATCTCTTTGGGATAATGACTTCTGTTGTTACTCTGTAGCACCCAGATCCCTCTAGTTCTAACTGAGGCAGACTTCTGTGTTGGTGGTTCTTCCACGAGCAAATTCTCGTTCTTCCACTTACAATGATCTTTGTCTTCTCAGAAAGGCACGCACTCACACACGTAATGGCTATTCAAGGTGATTGGCTGGGCAAGGTGTGTTTTCTTTTTTGCAGCACTAGCTGGATTGAATCCAGTTCATTAAATATCCATGGACAAACCAGTCAATCCTGTTGACAGGCTCAACCTCATTAATCTCTTGGTGTGGACCATTTCGAGTTAAGTTTAGTGATCAATTTACATGATTTTCCACAGAGGTAAAATGAATATATAAAATGCTTCTAAAGACACTACAGATTACTAATTCATTCCAAAGGCTGTTTAAAGGGCTTAATCTCAATTGTTTGCATGTAGTTATTTTTGTAAATACCCAGCCAAGGTGGAAGATTTTGTATATGTCTTTGATAATTGCATGCCAAGGGTTATAATATCTATAGTCTAGAATTTCTTTGGCCATTGACATTTCCTAGTCAAAGTTTCTAAATAAATTGCTTTCAGAAAGTTTCTTAAAGCCAAAACTTTTCTCTTTCAGTTGCTTGATAATGTGGAGAATAAGATGAAAGGCACGTGTGTAGAAGGCACCATACCGAAATTATTCAGAGGCAAAATGGTGGTATGTGATGGCCAGTTTTAAAGAAAAGTTGCCAAAGATTTAAAAATGCTGATTTTTTGGACTTAAAATACCCAAGACATCTTTTTTTCCTTATTTGTAGTCCTATATCCAGTGTAAAGAAGTAGACTATCGATCTGATCGAAGAGAAGATTATTATGATATCCAGCTAAGTATAAAAGGAAAGAAAAATAGTAAGTTTCCTAATGGTGTGAGCTTTTGAAAATTGCTGTTTTGATTTAATGCTTCATTTAAACAAGTACTTTTTATTGAAATATGAGACACAGAAAATTGCCCAGATCATAAACGTGCAATTTACCAATTAAGTACACACTTTTGAAGCCCACCCAGATCAAGAAATAAAACACATACCAGCACAACAGAAGGCCCTGCCTTCTCCCTTCCCAGCCCTCCTTAGAGGAAACCACCATTTGGGCTTAATTTAGCATGTTTTATATTTTTATATAAATGGAACCATGGCAGATGTACAGTGTCTTTATTTCTCATTTCTTTTTCTCACCATTTTACCTGTGAGCTTGATTTGGGTTGCATGTAGCAATAGTTTGATCATTTTCATTGCTTTGTAGTATTTCTTCTTACTGCTATACCATAAGGTTTTTTGAAAACCATTCTTTTGTTGGTAAGCATTTGGGTTATTTTCAACTTTAGACTCTTAAATGTAAGGCTGCTTGACTTTTGACTTTTTTTTTTTTTAAAGCAAAGTTTTGGGTTTACAGAACAATCCTGCATAAATATTCCCATATTCCACCTTGCTACCCACACCTTGCACTGGGGTGGAACATTTGTTAAGAATTGTTGATGGCACTTTTTTATAATTGTACTATTTTTTTAACAGCAGTTGCATTTGTTACAATTGATGAAAGATTATTAAAATAGTATTAACTATCATGCATGGTTTATAGGTTTGTATATTTTTCCCAACTACCTCCCTTGCATTAATGTCATACATTTGTTAAAATTCATGAAAAAACATCCTTGCACTATTAACTATTGTCCTTAGTCTATATTACAGTCCACTGTGTTGCACAGTCCTATGTTTTAACCAATTTTTATTCTAGTAACATCTACATTCTGAAGTTTCCCCTTTTAACCACATTCATGTTTGAACCGTACACAGTTCAGTGTTGTTAATGACACTCACAGTGCTGTGCTACGTCATCACCCTCCGTTTCCAAAACTTTACCATTAGTCTGTATAGAAAATCTGTACAAGTTAAGCATCAACTCCCCATTCCCTAACCCCAGTCTATCTCCTGGTAACCTGTACTCTAGACCCTAACTTGTTTGCCTATTAAAATTAGTTTGTAACAGTGGAATCATACAATATTTGTCCTTTCGTGCCTGGCTTATTTCACTCAGCATAATGTCCTCAGGATTCATTCGTGTTGTCACATGCATCAGGACTTCCTTCCATTTTATAGCTGAATCCAAATATTCCATCACATGTATGTACCTGTTCATTGGTTGATGAACAGTTGGGTTGCTTCCATCTTTTGGCAGTTGTGAATAATGCATTCTGAACATCAGTGTGCACTGCTTGACAGTTCTTGAACCTGTCTTTGGTACACACGTGTCTGCATGCGTCTTGAGTGTATACCTAGGAGTGAAATTGCTGACTCAGAGCATGCATATGTTCAGTTTAACAGAGAAAGCTAGTAAGTTTTCCAGCGTGCTCATATCAGTTTCATCCCCACCAGCAAGGTGTGAGAGTTTCAGTTTTCCCGCAGCCTCACCAGAACTGTCAGGCTTTGAAATATGGGATGGGAGTGTGATGGTATCTCAGTTTTAAATTGCATTTCTCTGACGAATAGTGAGGTTGTCACTTTTTCAAATGCTTATGGGCAATTTGGAAATCTTGTGTAAAATGCCTGTTTTCAAATTTAGTTTATTATTTGTGTAGATCTATTTCTGGACACTTTATTTTGTTCCATTGGTCTGTGCTTTGGTCACTTTACTGTTAACCAGATATAAGTTATTAAAACCTTAACTAAAGTTATCCAAACCCCATTATCCATTTGTAACACTCTTGAGAAACATCCCCGTGGCTCAGAGTTGGTGCTTTTGCTGGGGTAGTGAAGGCGATAATGGCAAAGGGTGAGGCTTACTGTCTCCAGCTACAGTTTTTCCGTTCTCCTCTCCAGTGTTCCTAAATATGTTGATTTAAATAATTAATACTAATAATTAATAGTATTGCCTATTCTATTAAAGTTCCAGTGATGGCTCTGGCTGACTCGCTTGCTCTCTCTCTCTCTCTCTCTCTCTCTTTAAAGTATTTGAATCGTTTGTGGATTACGTGGCAGTAGAACAACTGGATGGTGACAATAAGTACGACGCCGGGGAGCATGGTTTGCAGGTAGCTTCGACGTTTGTTACCAGTGACCTGTCATTTCCCTTTATTTTCACACCTTTTGCCTAATGGCTAATGAAAAATCCAGTAGTCCCGTTTTATGTTTCTGGCATTTAGAACACCCAGGGCTTTATTTCATAGTCTGGGCGTTATCTTTCAGAGAGCTCAGATTGTGTCGTTTGTGGAGTTGAGTGGGAAGGAGCAGGGAGGGGCTTACAGGACAGCTCGGCTGGGAATGCCATCCTGCAGAGCTGAGCACCTGTCAGAGTTTTAAGCAGTTTCCTCATTGATCATTATCCTTCATCTCCCCTGTATCAATTGGTGCTGGAGCATTTTCTCAGTTTTTCCTGGTAACGGTATCATTTCTTCGTCACCGTATTTGCTTTTAAAAAAATAATAAATAATGGAGTTACGATTTTCTGAGGATCATGGCTTGGAGAATGGGGAATGCATTCTCTCTGGCATTTGTTCCATGGATACTTGGTGGCCCTGCTTGTTTTCTGCAGCACCCCGCCCCCACCCCCTGCACTCTGGGCTTGTAGCAGAGACACAAGCCTGTTGAACCAGCCGCCAGTCCACCATCAGATGGGACACAGAGCAACACGGGTGGGGTCGGGCTGGGCTGTGGTTCCCCAGCATCCTCACGGATCCCGTGATCACCGCCCTGACTCTGTTCACAGTGCTTGCGTGTCCAGTTTACCACAGACCCTAGAGCTGGTGTTCCGCTTGGTCAAACCACTCAGAACACCAAGTTAGAGATCAGAAAGCTGCTTTGCAAACATTAATTAAACCAGAGATAACTGGGTGTACTTAAAAACCATTTAGGTCAACTCACAAGACGTGGCTTATCCACCCTGGGTCTTCTGGGGCCTGAGTAAGCAATGCATATTTTAGGATTGTTCACTGCACGGAATGTGGTGAAGGAAAAGAATAATTTTGACTTTGGAATTGTATTAAAAACATACCATTCCTTTGTGTGGAGTAGGTTCCCAGGGTTTTTTTTTGTTTGTTTGTTTTTCACCTTTCCAGAAATGCCCTGTTCTCTTAGATGTACTAATACACATCAAAGAACATGGCCAAACAGAGGTCCCTTGACACAGCTGCCGGTCCTCCACGCGGTTATTCTCTAGCAAGGTGTTGGAAACGTGGGCTTACGGCTCAGAAGGAAGATTGGAATTGGAAATACCTCTGTGAATCAGATGTGTGATGAGGACCATGATAGTCGGGGCATGGCTCTGATTTCCAGGGGCTTATGTTAGTGAGCAAAACAGGGAGTTGACCAAGATGGGGCAGAGCTGAGAGCAATAGGGGCAGGGGCCCCTCCTGAGAAGGCTTTCTTTAGATGAAAGGGTAGAGGGTGACTGGTAGCCCAGGGGCCAGCCTTACCTGGGGAAAGACCGTATTGGTTGGTGAAAGGACCTGGCTAATGTCTGAATCAGAACACTTTTTACAAAGCAGATTGAACGGTGAGCACTGAGCACGAGCTCTAAAACAGGTGCCGCTTCAGTTTTGCTCGTATGGACATGTCGTAGGGACCCTAAGGGAGGGGAGCTGCTTGCCAACAGTCTCCCAGCACCTGTTCAGTGGCTCCACAAACATCCCTGATTTCGCTTAGTTGTAATCGTAGTTTTATGCTTTTCCATTTAATAGTTTTTTGTGTGTTTCTTCATAGTTTTTCACAATATTTGATGACAACATAGCACATGACTAAATCTTAATTTACTTAATCATTCCCCTGTTGCTGGACATCAAAAGAGAATGTAATCCAAAGTAAGAGGAACTCTCTCGCATGTATGCTTTCGCAGCCTTATTTTAAACAGCAAAGAAGCCTGACACCCTAACAGAACAGTTTAAAGACACCCTAGATAGATACCCAACCCCCCTGGCCTCTCCCTGCCTGAAGGTTCCAAACTTGCTGAAACACTGTTGCTTTCATTGCTTCAATAAGTAGAGGTGAACTAAATTTGTGTTTCTTTTTCAATGTTCAGGAAGCAGAGAAAGGTGTGAAATTCCTAACATTGCCACCAGTTTTACATCTACAACTGATGAGATTTATGTATGACCCTCAGACGGACCAAAATATCAAGATCAATGATAGGTAATACATAGCAAAATGTGAGAGTTAAGATTTAATTCTGATCCTGATTTAGGGGGTTAATCTCAGTGCTTTGTTTGGTCTCTGATACATTTAGAAATCCCTTCTCCCCAAGAACTGTCATTTTAAAAGGGAGAACTTAAGAGAATTTGGAGGCCGCTCCCTCCCGGTTGACCCCTCCCTCTCCAGGATCCTTCACCTGACCCCAGCGCCCCCTGCCCTGTGGTAGCTTCAAGTCCCTGAGGTTAGGGCTCTTTCACCATCATAGATGTAGCATTCGCCGGATTTCTAGGGATTTGATCTTGGCCAGAATGTGGTCAAGACGCGTGCTTAGATATTCTTGTATTTGTTAAATGGGATTCTCAAATATTTTACCATCTTTCAGTTAGTGTTGAGTGGGCTAGAATTTTCAAGACTGCTAATGTAAGTGTGCATTGTCCCAACATTCCGGGTGTTTTAACATATCAGCTATGAGAATGATAGCACATAACTACCCTGCCTGGTTTAGAATGCAGAATGTTTATCCTGGGTTATCTGTGCACTGATGTTGCACGGGATAGATGTTGGCCAGTTGTCTGAAAAGAGTGTGATGAATCAAGCAAGTCTCTGCTCAGCATTCTCATCCTTTACTGAAGGATTATTGAAGAAGCACTCTCAACCATTTTTCACAATTCGGCAGCCCACAGGCCAGTTCCAGCCTGCTGGTATATTTCATTGGGTTCTCACTGTCCTTTCATTTGCATTTTAATAGGAATTAGTTGCCAACATTTTAAAACTCAACCGGATTTCACATAAAAATCTAGATTCTGGCTTGTTTTAGGAAACCGGAAGATCTGGCAACTCTGGGCCAGAAATTCCCAGGAGTGGCAGTGGGTGTCCCCTTGGGTGGGGTGGGGGGGCATGTGTTCTGCACTTGACTGCAGCCCCCACCCCCACCTCCCTTTCCTTGCTCACCTTGGGGGGCCCTTTGGTTTGGCACCCCCGATGATTAATGTGACCATGTAAGTCACATTTTCATGAAGCAAATAATTTAAAGCCAGGTTCAGTGTTTCTTTAGAAGCAGGGCAACTGTTCTTTTTACCCCTGGCTTCCATGTTTCTCAGGCTGCAGTTTATTCTCAGCAGCCTAACTCCTGGACCTTCTGATCATTTCATCAGTGCATTTGGAACTATTCATATCCTAGAAAATGGACAGTGAATTTATTACAAGATTGGCTGCTGTGTGATGTCCTTGAATTCGAAACTCTTTGTTAGAGATCTTAATGTTTTCTAGGCCCTTTTCTCTGAAATCCAGCTTCAGGTTCTGACACATGAATGATTGATTTGTTCATATTAATATGGGCTATCTCGGGACTAGTTGAAAGGGCCTTCCAAGTCAAAGTCATCCTTTTCCCAGTGAAGAAGAGCCATTAAATAGAAGGCCTTACCATAAGTAAAGCCCAAAGTTGAAGTATTTTACATGTAAATGAAAGCTGGATTTCTTTAAAAATGTCTTTTAATAGGTTTGAGTTCCCCGAACAGTTACCGCTTGATGAATTTTTGCAAAAAACAGATCCTAAGGACCCAGCAAATTATATTCTCCATGCAGTCCTGGTTCACAGTGGAGATAATCACGGTGGACACTATGTGGTCTATCTGAACCCCAAAGGGGATGGCAAAGTAAGTGCCGGGGCGAGGGGTGTGGGGGTGAGTGAGAGATGGGGGAGGAATTTTATTTGGAGGCTGAGCTTTAGCCTTTCCTGTTCCGGCATGGTGGACTTGTTCCGTGAGGGTTCTTTCACGGCCTCTGATTGGTACATGCGTTCCCTGGCTGCTAAATCATGTGCTGTTTTCCTGTCCTTTTAATTGCTGACACTGGAACAGTAAACAGTAAATTAGGGAGGTATACAATTATATGGGCATCTCTTTAAGAATAATGAGCTTCGGGTCGGGTGGGATGCTTTGTATGTACTTGCTTATTTTCAGCTTATGAATAGTAAGTCTCCCCCTGGCTTGGGTTGAGGGGAGAGCCTGGATCACATGCTTTCTGCATCCCCCCTTGTCAGCTGTGCATGCAGGACTCCACAGTTCCTTTTTCACGTGGACCTCATCATTCATTCTGTACCCCAGCCCCCAGAAGGGTGGGCAGTATAGAGGATGTGTTCTGTTTTTTAAAGCCAGATCCTTACCAGATGAGATAAAATGTCATGTGGGAGGACAAAATGTCCCATTTTATTTATTTATTTATTTTTTTAAATTCAGTTTTATTGAAATATATTCACAAACCATACAGTCATCCATGGTATACAATCAACTGTTCACAGTATGATCATATAGTTATGCGTTCATCACCACAATCTATTTCTGAACATTTTCCTTACATCAGAAAGAATCAGAATAAGAATAAAAAATAAAAGTGAAAAGAGAATACCCAAACCATCCCCATCCCACCCTATTTGTCATTTAGTTTTTACTCCCATTTTTCTACTGATTTTTTTTTCAATTTTTTAACTTTGTTTATCAAAAAATTAAAAACAAACAGGCAAACAACAACCAAAAAAACCCCACAACATTTCAAACAAAGCAATGGATTAAGGAAAACAAATAACCTAAAATAATTACTTTGCTTCCAATATGTTCCTACCATACCCTAAGAAAATTAATAAACCATGTCCAAACAGAGGAGTAAGAAAAACAAATAATCTAAAATAACTACATTGCTTCCAACATGTTCCTACCATACCCCAAGAAAATTAACAACCCCTAAGAAAACAAAGGAATAAGAGAAAAAAAAAACCTAAAATAACTCTATTGCTTCCAACATGATCTTACTATATCCAAGAAAGTTTACAAACCATAATCATTCCTGAGCATTCCCATAACATTGACATTACCCTCCATAGTTTATCTGTTCTTATTAGATTATCATTCCCCCTCCACTAATTGGTATCTCTAGGTCCCCTACATTCTACAGTATAAAACATTGTACATTTTTCATAGAATTCACATTAGTGGTAACATACAATATCTCTCTTTTTGTGCCTGGCTTATTTTGCTCAGCATTATGTCTTTTTTTTTTTTTTTTTTTTAAATCTTAATTTTATTGAGATATATTCATATACCACGCAGTCATACAAAACAAATCGTACTTTCGATTGTTCACAGTACCATTACATAGTTGTACATTCATCACCCAAATCAATCCCTGACACCTTCATTAGCACACACACAAGAATAACAAGAATAATAATTAGAGTGAAAAGGAGCAATTGAAGTAAAAAAGAACACTGGGTACCTTTGTCTGTTTGTTTCCTTCCCCTATTTTTCTACTCATCCATCCATAAACTAGACAAAGTGGAGTGTGGTCCTTATGGCTTTCCCAATCCCCTTGTCACCCCTCATAAGCTACATTTTTATACAATCATCTTCAAGATTCATGGGTTCTGGGCTGTAGTTTGATAGTTTCAGGTATTTACTGCTAGCTATTCCAATTCATTAGAACCTAAAAAGGGTTGTCTAAAGTGTGCGTAAGAGTGCCCACCAGAGTGACCTCTCGGCTCCTTTTGGATTCTCTGCCCATTTTATTTTATGACCTCACATTACAGTTTAGTTTTACTGGCTGAGTTACACGTGCTCTCATATAGCTTTATCATTTCCTTAAAGACTTGGTAGTGTCAGTAGATGGATCCTGAGTGGAAAACGGTCTGCTTCAGTAGATGACTGAAACCGCCAGTGATAGATCCTAGCGGTTCCCAGAGAGTACTGAGTGGGCAAGACAAGTAGTGCTGAGCATGGCAGGAGGAGTGCTGGAGGCAGCGTCCGTGTCAGTTGATGTGTTCTGTAAAAATGCCGCCTTCGGATGCCGGGCGCTTTTCATCGTCTTGTCGCTTGTCGTTGCAGTGGTGTAAATTTGATGACGACGTGGTGTCGCGGTGTACTAAAGAAGAAGCCATTGAGCACAATTACGGGGGTCACGACGACGACCTGTCTGTGCGGCACTGCACTAACGCGTATATGTTAGTGTATATCAGGGAATCCAAGCTCAGTGAGTAGAATTGGTTTTATGTTCATTTCCTTGATGAGCTTTCCCAGTTGTACCCTGAGTCGCTCCTTTGCCACTTGACAGTGGGCCTGAGCTGTGTTGCCCGTCCACATACGAAACTGCCCATTCTCCTTTATTCACGACATTGTAAGCAGTTTGCACTGGGCTTGTGGATTCTGAGGTGGACTCGGGGTACCAAGTAACGTCCCTTTAGCAGATGACTTTATGATGACGTAGAATTGGGACCTTCTAAAGAGGGGAACGTAGAATACGCAGAAAAGTGAAAGAAGACACGTTTGTCACTGCAGGTGAAGTTTTACAAGCTGTCACAGACCATGATATTCCTCAGCAGTTGGTGGAGCGGCTACAAGAAGAGAAGAGGATCGAGGCTCAGAAGCGGAAGGAGCGGCAGGAAGCCCATCTCTACATGCAAGTGCAGGTCAGTCCCTGCGCCGCACGGCCTTCGGGGCGAAGTGGCTGCAGGGGCTCGGGCGAACATGGTCGCAGTCCAGGAGCAGTGGTTAACAGCTCAGGACGGTTGCCCCCGAGCGTCTGGGCAGCTCCCGTAATTTTGTAACATCTGGTACTTGGTGGGTGGCCACTAAGACGAGTTCCCTGGCCTGACATGCCAGTTTAGGAGGAAGGATTTACATGTGAGAAGAAATTGAGTCCACCAGACAGAGCCCTGATAAACCGTTTGTTCTTGTGTATAAAAAGTGCAAAGGGGATTAGAGAAGTGAGCCCTTCAATGGAAGGATGCCAAAGGAGGAAACCTGAGCTCCAGTTTGGAGGAAAAACAGCTGGCTGGACAGGTGCAAGGTGAAGAAAAGGGGTGGAGGGGGCACTCCAGGCAGACTGTGGAAAAGCAGGACACGGATGGGAAAGGAAGGAGAGCTGTTGGAGGAGGCTCGTTTTAGATGATTGTGGTTCACCAAGTCAGTGTGCAGTATTAGGACATATAAAGAGACATTTATTTTAACAAGGTGAATGTCTGGAAAAGAGGTATGCTGTGCATCCTGGCTTTAGAATAGTTGGAGATCACCCACAGGTGGCTCCCTAGCTCTGAGCTGATGCCTGTTAGATGAGTTATGGGTGGTTGCTGAGATTTCAGTTTAAAATACAGACTTTTGTTTTTCTGAATAAGTACTTTATTTAGTTCTTTTCATTTTATGATACTTTGATCTTCTGAAGACGTTTCTTTGAAACAACAGACTACTTGTTTTTAGCATTTTTCTCTTCAAACCCAGTCTGGTTCGACGTGGTGTCCTTTTATTTTTATGTCAATTGGAAACGGTTCTGTGTTTCAATGCGTATCTCTAGATAGTCGCAGAGGACCAGTTCTGTGGCCACCAAGGAAACGATATGTATGATGAAGAAAAAGTGAAGTACACTGTGTTCAAAGTGCTGAAAAACTCCTCTCTAGCGGAGTTCGTCCAGAGCCTCTCCCAGACCATGGTGAGTGCGGCTGTCTGGTGGGGGTGCTTCCCGGGCCCCCGAGTCACAGCTCCTGTGCGTGTAACTAGACCGGGGAGCCCTGGGCAGGCGTGGCAGGCAGTTACCATGCAGGATGGCAACCTGTGGCATTGTCTGTGAGTTGTGGGTGTAGATGGGTAAAAAAATACTGAGCTCTTGGCTCGAGTACAGGTAAATCTACAGGATTTTCAGAAATGACGTCCTTCTGCCCTTTTGACCTAATCTTTCAATAGACCCTGCAAAGAAGGAAGTTGAATGTGAATATTCATCTTTGTGTTTTTTGGGGTGCATCACTGTCCAAGTTGGTGACGAGAGCTGTAATTGTGACTTTTTTCTTATAATCACAGAGTCATTAGTGATGGAGGATTAAGATGTGTGCCAGTTTTGTTGTAACTAATTTATTAATTTTTTTTCAGGGATTTCCACAAGATCAAATTCGATTATGGCCCATGCAAGCAAGGAGTAATGGAACAAAGCGGCCAGCGATGTTAGATAATGAAGCAGACGGCAATAAAACAGTAAATATTGTTAATGGTAGCATATCTCATTTGGAATTTTGCAGAAGGCTTTTTGCTCTCTGTGATTAGCGCAACTCTTCCCTTTTGGTCCAGTTAAATAGAATTGTACATTTTCTTCAGTACCAAAGTATAATTTTCATGCTGTTACTTAAGCCTTTAAAAATCTTCTAAAATTAGCATTTCTTTTGGAAATAGATGATTGAACTCAGCGATAATGAGAACCCTTGGACAATATTCCTGGAAACAGTTGACCCTGAGCTGGCCGCTAGTGGCGCCACGTTACCCAAGTTTGATAAAGATCGTAAGTGTCTACAAACTGCCCAGCTACCTTTAGAGCAGGGAAGTTGGGTCCCTGGCTGTGTGTTCTGCTCACACAGGTTTATGAGTGCTTCCCTAGTAGAAAATCCAGTTCCCGCCATGTTCAGGGCTTCCTGGCAAAGCAAAATCAGACCGTGGGTTATGTCTTCTGTGGGCTGAGGAGAAGGTAGCAGCTGGTTGAGACATCACAGATGTTACAGCTTTAACCTCAGCCCCCATGTTCTGCTAGTTGGTTTGGCCTCCTGTAAGACTGACAGGTGATACAGAGTAGGGGTCGCAGACTTTCTCTATCAGAGGCCAGATGGCAAATATTTTAGGCCACGTGAGCCATGTGGTCTCTATCTGCCACTGTAGTACAAAAGCAGCCAGTTGGCCTAGAGTTAAAGATTTTCGCTATAGATAGTCACTTCTCTGGCAAAGACATCGCAGTTGACATACATTCCCATGGTAACACTCAGCTAGCTAGTTATAGTTAGTGCCAGGTTTTGAAGCGAGGATTCCTTAGCTCACCACACTTAGCCACCATTTATCTGTGCTACCTCAAATGTAGCCTTTCCCATGGTTTGATGTTTGGAAATTATCTCTACAGTCACAGGATTGGCTCTTGAGTCAACCTCATATAACATAGTAACCTCCTAGGTGTCTTAAGGTGTTGTTTCCGTTGTCACTGAGCTGCTAAGCGTATTGTTAATTTCATTTTGTTTTTTTAACATTGTATTGAGTGTTCAGATCCTAATAAGACCTGTCTGTGTACCTTGTAGATGATGTGATGCTATTTTTGAAGATGTATGATCCCAAAACACGGAGCTTGAATTACTGTGGGCATATCTACACACCAATATCCTGTAAAATACGTAAGCCCTCACTGCAAACACCTTCAAAGTAGATTTTGCTAGTGTCTTGGTACTTTACAGTGATGGATGTTTTTATTTTTCTTTATCCTAGGTGACTTGCTCCCAGTTATGTGTGACAGAGCAGGATTTATCCAAGATACTAGCCTTATCCTCTATGAGGTTTGGATGGTTTATTTTCCCATAATCATCATGTCCTTAGTAGCGGGGGCAGGTTGTTTTGCTAACACTGAATTTGTTACCACGTAAAGGCCACAGTGACCTTTAGAGGCCTTGGGTGATTTCAGGTGAACATCCCATCCTCATATTCTGTTTTTTATCCCTATTTAGGATCCCTGATTATTATGTCTTCTAGATACTTGTATTTGCCACTCATACTTTATTTTAACTTGCTAAAAATGTAGGTTGAATAGAATTGAGTGTAAAGAAAAATATATGGAAAAGTAAATTACATATTTTGTGGCCATATCAAACATTAGACGAACCTCACCTTGTAACTGTTTCCTATTTTTACGACAGGAAGTTAAACCGAATTTAACAGAGAGAATTCAGGACTATGACGTGTCTCTTGATAAAGCTCTTGATGAACTGATGGACGGTGACATTATAGTGTTCCAGAAGTATGTACTTTTTTTGAAAGGTTTTGTACTGATGGCAGAAATTTTTTCATGAGCCCTAAAACCAAGAAACAAAATTGTATCTTGACCCTGAGCTGCATTTTGTTTGTAGAAACTCAGAACATTTGACAGAAGTTGGATTCTCTCGTTTTAGAATTACGGGTAGTGATCATTTTGAATCATTTAATGCTCTTATTTCTTAGAAATGTCTAGTGAGCATGATTTTTATTGTGCGCACGAAGGGAAAAGTCTTTGTGGGATAGCAAAATTGAGTTCCTTCCTTTAGAAGACATGTAGTTCCCCTGTGAATGTGCCCACTCGGGTAATTCACTAAAACCTTTCCACAGGCAAAACAGACTGGACTGGAGCCTTTGACACTTCGTGTCCCAAAGGGCTTGGTGCTGCTCTGGGCGTTTGCCTTCCCTGGAAGCCTCTGGCGGGTTGTCCCAAGCCTCTCCCGGGGTTGGGGGAGCAGGAGCCAGGAGCAGGCGCTGGGCGGGGCCAGTGGACTTTTTTTAAAGGGCCAGAGAGTAAGTGTTACAGTTTTAGCAAGTGTTCAGTGCTGCTGTTCTAGCCTGAAAGCCCCAAGTGGTTCACCGACCCCTGGCCAGAGAAGTGGGCCCATCCACGTGCTGCTTGATGGGCAACACGTTTTATCTTGAGTCTGGTTCCTCATCTGTGAAAAAGGAGAGAGTGATGTTATCTCAGGTTTTTTGTTTATTTTTATAGTGAGGAGTTTATGACAGTACTTGGTACACAATGTATCTTCTGACATATTTGCCCTTCTTGATTGGACCTTGTGCACAGAGCTAGCTAGGGTTAGGCTCTTAGCGTCCCAAAATGTGACCTTGACTTTATCTCACAAAAGAGCCTGTTGGTGTCATTGTTGCGTAAAAGATAATGCTTTCTTTCTTTTAAAAAAAAAAAAAACCATTTACCTCCTAGTATGGACTTTTATTCAGTCTGTAAACTGTTTTGTTTGCAGGGATGACCCAGAAAATGATAACAGTGAATTACCCACTGCAAAAGAGTATTTCAGAGACCTCTACCACCGTGTTGATGTCATTTTCTGCGATAAAACGATTCCTAACGATCCTGGTTTTGTCGTTACGTTATCAAATAGAATGAATTATTTTCAGGTATTTAATAAATTGTCCCTTTCTCTTATGAGTACACCCCAGAAAGTTCTTCTTTCAAATGCTTGCTGAAGAAGCGGTCTAATGCTTTAAATCAGAAGGAGCTAGTTTTGATTCCAGTGTTCGGGGGAAATTCCTGTTGTTTGAAGTGGATTGGGGCTAATATCATTGTGGACCTAGAGCTGCTTTTTTACCCCTTTCCCTTGGTGGTGATAGCATGTCTGGGCTGTTGTCACCTAGAATCTTCCCTGCTCCTGGCATGATTGGTTTAAGAGGTAATCGTTACGATAGCTCCTCTGCTTCAGTTGCCACAGGCCAAGTGTGTAATCAGTCTAGAAACTATTAAAAACCTCAGAAAACCACCAGAAAATTAAATATAAAAAAAAAAACCTTATAGGCCTCACCATTGACGTGAAAGCCACAGACGTGCTGCTCCTATGGTAATACAATAAGGGATTGAGTTTCCTGTCATATAGTGCATTTCTACAGGAATTTAAATTCAGGCTGTTCCTCTAATTTATTTATTAACTAAACCAAACACTCAGTCATCTGTTAAGCTAATGAGCAAATTTCAAATCTTTCCCCAAAACATATATCTTCCTTTTTTGTCTTCCAATTCATTTCCTTCTCCCAGGTTGCAAAGACAGTTGCACAGAGGCTTAACACGGATCCAATGTTGCTCCAGTTTTTCAAGTCTCAAGGGTAAGCTGTGTACATGGACAACTCATCGTTTGCTCTTTATTGCATGCTCTCTCCATAGTTCATTGGAATATCTTGGAACTAATTTTAATAAGTAGCTAGCCACTTCACCTGACATTCCATTTCTTAGTTTCAGATATAGAATTGTCACCACTCATATCTTGACCACATTACTGCAACGTTTCGAAATATTTATAGCCTCATCTAAAACCAGACTCACTTTAGAGATGTCCTCAGTGCACCTCCTATGTGTCTAGCTGGGCCAGTTCCTGCCACACCTCCACGGGCTGCGTCCCCATCGTAGGCAGAGAAGATCAAAGTGGGACCCCAGAGGGGCTGAGGTCTCGGGAAACGGGGGTTCAGGGTCCCGTATATCAAGGCCAGGTGTAAGAAGCCAGTGGTTTGCTTTTGTGCTCACTCACAGATGATTTGTTTTACGCCTGTAAACAAGTCATTTATTTATATGCTGTTTTCTTGTGTAGTTATAGGGATGGCCCAGGTAATCCTCTTAGACATAATTATGAAGGTACTTTAAGAGATCTTCTACAATTCTTCAAGCCTAGACAACCTAAGAAACTTTACTATCAGCAGGTATGCGTCCCAATTAACGTAACCGTGGGTAATATAAAGAGAAGGCTTGGGTTTTTTTGGAAGCATCTCTAAAATGAGTCTCTCTTTTCTTAACAGCTTAAAATGAAAATCACAGACTTTGAAAACAGGCGGAGTTTTAAGTGTATATGGTTAAACAGCCAATTTAGGGAAGAGGTAAGTTCCGTTACGAATCTTTGTTTTTATCAGAGCTTGTTTTCTGTTTCTCTCTATCCTCTGACCTTGGAAACTAAAGCAACAAAAGGAGGGAGGGTGCTCTAGCAGTGAGAGTGAGCAAGGGTTAAGGCCCCGGGCCCCAGGGTTAGACAACTGAAACCAGTCACTGGCTCTGCCTTCTCTCCCACCTTCCAGCTCCTTCTGAAGCCTTTGGGGTGAACAGCAGTGTTGAGTTGCCCAAAACCTGCAGTAACTGTTTTCTCACTGATTGGGAGACCTTGAAGTTTGTACACTGTCACTTGCCCCAGAGCATTGTCTCTCTAGCAAAGATGCAAAACCAGTTCTGCCTCTGCCAGACCTGGGTCAGTCCAGCCAGCCTGACTTTGCTCTGCCCTAATTTTTTTTTTCCAGTTACATAATTATAATTACTTTTCTTTAAATTCAGTTTTACTGAAATATATTCACATACCCTACAATCATCCACAGTGTACAATCAGTTGTTCACAGTACCATCAGATAGTACAGTCATCACTACAACCAATTTCTAAACATTTTCATTGCTCCAACAAAAAAGATAGAAATAAGAGTAAAAATAAAAGTATAAAAGAACATTCAAAACATTCCATCCCCCCATCCTATTTTTCATTTAATTTTTCTACTCATCTGTGCACACACTGGATAAAGGGAGTGTGAGCCCCAAGGTTGTCACAACCACAGAGTCACACCTAAGCTACATAGTTATACAGTCGTCTTCGAGAATCAAGGTTACTGGGTTACAGTTCAACAGTTTTCACGTATTTCCTTCTAGCTATTCCAATACACTAAAGTCTAAAAAGGGATATCTATATAACGCATAAAAATACCCTCCAGAGTGACCTCTCGGCTCCATTTGGGATCTCTCAGCCACTGAAGTCTTCCTGTTTCATTTCGCTTCCCCCTTTTGGTTGAGACGGCTTTCTCAGTCTCACAATGCCGGGTCCACGCTCATCCCTGGGAGTCAGGTCCCACGTAGAGGGGTGGTCTGCCCTTAGTTTTGAAGCTGCGGCCACTCTGACTTTTTGTGTTCCACCCAAACAGAAGACAGCCATGTTCAGCCACACATATCTATCTATCTATCTGTCTGTCTGTCTATCTATCTATCTATCTATCTATCTATCTATCTATCTATCTATTTAATCTGCACCACTGAGCCCTGTCCTGCCCTCCTTCACAGTTGGATTTTGGGGGCAGAAAATTTAGTTTCTGACCCTGCCGAAGCTCATCCAGTCAGGCTGTTGCTCCAGTAGCCACTCCCTGTTGGGCTCCCGAGTCTCTCCAGCCCCACCAGGATCGGGAGGTCCGAGGCCTGAGCCGCCAAGACCCTGGTCCCTGTGGAGTGAGGAGGCGGCTGCGAAGGCCTCTGCATCGTCTCCCTGGCTCGGCGTGCATGCCTGTCCTCCCTCTGCTGAGAACCGGGGAGGGTTCTGGCTGGCCTTTCAGGGGGTGATTTCCTGAAAAGTTGTGCTGTAAATGGCAGCATTTCTTGCACTCACCTCAGCACTGGGCAGAGCCAGGTCTGGGCCTGTGGTCCCACCTTGAGTGAATTTACAAGTCGGAGGCCGTCAGGTGGGAGCGAGGGGTGGTGGGCAGGACTGAGACAGTGGAGGTTGATGAAACGGCTGCATTTTTCTTCTCTTGTGAAGCCAAGTGAGTTTGTTAGAGCAGACCTTTGTTTTCTCTAAAGCATTTACTTCCTCTTGTCATTTCTCAGGAAATAACACTATATCCAGACAAACACGGCTGTGTCCGGGACCTATTAGAAGAATGTAAAAAGGCTGTAGAGCTTGGAGAGAAAGCATCAGGGAAACTTAGGCAAGTATTTCCTGAAGATCAAAGGTGGAAGGTAGGGGCAATGCGGCTCGCCCAGAATGCACCACATAAATGGAAATTAAACACAGAATCCACGTGTGTTCTCGCCAGAGTCATCTTTCAGCAAATCTTAAGCGTGTTTTTTTTTTTTTTTTTTTTTTTTTTTTGGCTTTCCCTCTCTATGGCCTGATATTAATTACCTGTATTTCAAAAGTGAGATTCATTTAAAAACTGCTAGGTCTAAGTTAATTTCTGTTGTGTTAAAGACCTAGAGTAGTTCAAGAAAAGAGACCTGAAATGAAATGGAAAACAATTTAAAAATGATAATCAAAAGGTAATTCACTGATTCAACTTTAGTGAACTGGAAGAATGAGAAGACTGGCCGTGTAGTACAGAATGGGGAAAAAGCGGTCATTATGGCAGGGAAAAAGTGAATATGAGTCAAGAATTTAATTTCACAACATCTCTGTCCATAAGGAGCTTACGGTCTGCTAAGGAAAATGACAGTGAAAACAAAAAGTTAAAAAGCAGTGAGTGTGTCAACAGAGGAATGGGTAAACAAAATAGAGATACAGCGGACTATTTCTCAGCTGTAAAAGGGAATGAAGTTCTGAGGCTGCAACATGCATGAACCTCAGAAAACGTGCAAAGTGAAAGAAGCTGAAGAGTGAAAGACAAATACATGATTCCGTATAATATGAATATTTTATGAAATAATTAGAATAAAGCGAATTTGTAGAGACAGAAAGTAGATGAGTGGTTGGCAGGCACTGGGGGAAGGGGCAAGAGGGTGCGACTGCTCAGTGAATGTGGAGTAAAAAGTTGACTCTTGATTGTGTTCAAGAAGGCAGGTCACCTTTGGTCTGTTCAGCCAACTTTTTCTTCCAGGCTGTAGAAGCCCCAGATTTAACAATCAGTTTTTATTTCAGAGAATTGGGTGCTGTTCTTATCACTTTGCCTCATAGTCAGCTTGAAGGATAAAATATTCTTTGGGGCTATTTGTTTACCAAAATGTTTTCTTTGTAATATTACTAAAAGGATGAGAATTTATGTTTTTTTCTAAAGAGCAAGTGAAAAAATATAGCAGGTGCTACCTCATTTGACTTCTTTGTGGGAAAGCTTCGCCCAATTCCAGGAGACTTGGTATAACTCATAGCTCTGTGCCCAGATGTGGCGGCTTCTGATAAGTCTTCCCTTTAATTGCGTTACTCTAAGGGGATCATCACCTGACCAGTGTTGTCTCCTCCCCACGTAGACCTGCTTTTGACACTTCAGGTCCTCTGGAAAAGAAGCACAGGAGTTTTGAAGCCAGCAAATCCTTCTACCTCCTAAGGACATAAATTTCCTTCTGGAAATTCGTGTTATTGAGCAGCATATATTTCACGTGACTATAGAGAGTTCACTTTTCTCCCTTGTTTGGTTCTCTTGGTTCAGGCTGCTAGAAATTGTAAGCTACAAAATTATCGGTGTGCATCAAGAAGATGAACTATTAGAATGTTTATCTCCTGCAACGAGTCGAACGTTTCGAATAGAGGTAACTGTCTCCTCTCTGGCACCGGGGGGAGTTCCTGAATTCTCCAGAGTGGGGTGGTCTGTTGACTTCTTTAAATGTCACAGCAAATTACAGAAGTTGTTTCATTTTGTTTTCATGTAATGGTAGTTGAAGCGAATCTTTCAGATTCTAAGAAATTAATTTTTAAAACATGGGCCATCTAGCGAGTCTCGGCAGAAACTGTGGGTCACTGCTGATTTTAAAGCTGCTGATATTTGGCCTCTTAAACCAGTGTTTTCTAGTGTACCAACTTGGCTATTGTGCTGGCTCTGAACTTTTCATCATTCTAGCTCTACCCAACCAAGTATGGCATTTTGACAAAAATAGGTTCTAAATTCTGGTCAGAATAGCGAGTTAGAATTAAAAAGTGGCTGATTTGCATGTATTAACTGCACTTACATTAAAATTTGTCTACAGGAGATACCCTTGGACCAGGTAGACATAGATAAAGAAAATGAGATGCTGATCACTGTGGCGCATTTCCACAAGGAGGTATTTGGGACATTTGGAATTCCATTTTTGCTGAGGATACACCAGGTGAGATCGTTCTTCTCTAGTAGGCTGAACATTTCGTGTCAACTTGGGAGGCTTAAATTGCGCTTGAGTCACTGTCATTGCTAAGTATGTTTTCCCGCTCTCGCGGTGTGATGACCGGTTGGGTGGCATCTGCGTGGCCAGCGGGCTGCCATGGAGGGGGCACCAGGAGTGCAAACTCAGTGATCACAGGTGTTCTTGAACGTTCATAGGGCGAGCATTTCAGAGAAGTAATGAAGCGGATTCAGAGTCTGCTAGACATCCAGGAAAAGGAGTTTGAAAAGGTATGCACTTCTTAGATGATTGTGAGTGCTTTAACTGCCAGCATGTTAAAATCTTGACCAGTGAAACAGCTCAGAATCCTCAGAATTTTTTTTTTTGCCAGAGATGTGAGTTTTGCTCATACTCAGAAAAAGTGAAGGAGTTTTGGTTTTTGTTTTTTAGTTTAAATTTGCAATTGTCATGATGGGCCGACACCAGTACATAAATGAAGATGAGTATGAAGTAAACTTGAAAGACTTTGAGCCTCAGCCTGGTAAGAGCTCTCATGAGGATGGTTTCCTAAGAGCACACCTGAGTCTAAGAACAAGAGGTGCCCAGCTGGGAAGTGGGCGGCCCTGGGTTCAAGTCCCAACTCTTGCACCCCCCGTAGCTGTGCGACCCGGACGTCTTTCCTCATCTGCACAGTGGGAAGCGTTACTAGCCCGTAGCCCATTGATTCTTTTAAGGATTAAAGCATTTGGCACGCATTAAGCTCGAGCTAAACTGTGGTTTTAAAATTCAAGCTCCTGGTTGAGGTGTTGCTGACTCTGTGTTGAGTCGCCAGGCCACCTGACGGTGCTGCATTTCATTTTACACGGCATTCAGAGGTTCACGTTAGGGCGTGGGTGTCCCTTGGCTCCAGGTGAGCGCGCAGCTCCGAAATCCTGGCTGCCCTGCTAGTCCCCGCCTGGAATTCCCAGCTCCTTCACGGGGGGCTGAACCTGCTCCTGGGACGTGTGACCCGGGGGCTCCACTTTTTTTTTCTTTTTCCTCACCAGGTAACATGTCCCATCCTCGGCCTTGGCTCGGGCTCGACCATTTCAACAAAGCCCCAAAGAGGAGTCGCTACACTTACCTTGAAAAGGCCATTAAGATCCATAACTGACCTTCTCCCCGGCGTGTTCAAGGCGAGGGACAGTGGGCGGGTGCGTGCCCCTTTTTACCAGCCCTGGGACTCTGGGACACGTGCCCTCTATCCGAAGTCTTCAGCAAGAGGATTTGCTGCTGATGTTAATTTTATTTTGTTGAGGCTGTTCAGTTTGGCTTCTCTATCTATTGACTGCCCTTTTTTCAGCAAAATGAAGGTGTTTTTATAAAGCTTGGATGCCAATGAGAGTTATTTTATGGTAACCACAATGCAAGGCAACGTCAGCATACTGGGGGAAGAGGTTTAGGAGGACGCATGGCGCTGGCAAAAGGTCTCTAGTCTCTAGGTGGCATAAGCTGGCTGGCTGCCTTCCCGGGGCCCCTCACCAACCCTGCAGCTAGGAAGCCTTATGTGTGGGCTCGGCTGACATTTCCTTCAGTTCTATTTTCAATGACCTTTTGTGCATCTGTAAAGGCAAAACAGAGAAACTCACAACCTAATAAATAGCGATCTCTCCTTCATTGTGTGCAGTGTCGGCCCTTCCTCGGGTTCATCTCCTCCCGCTGCCTGGGGTCTTTTTAATAAACTCGTCTCGTTTCGGTCAGACACTCTGCAAAGCCCGTCTGCAAAGTGGATGCACTGAGCACAGTCCTGACAGACATTTGGGGGTGTTTTTATTCAATCAAAAACATTGTTAAATACAATTAAGGTTTACTATGCTGCCTCTTGGCAAACTTGATGATCTCGAGTTCGTAAAAGCAGGTGAAAGAATTATAAATAGAATTTCATGACAAATGCAACAGACACAAAAAAAGGAGAGCCTTTTTAGCAAAGAGGGCATGCTCACTAGTCGGTTAGTAAGCTGTTGACTTTGTAAAAAAGTTCGAATAAAAAAAAAGGAAAAATGAAATTGTATATTTAATGAATGAACGTGTACAATTTACCACTTGGGAGGAAGTTATTTTCTGTTGGGTGAGTCTGCAAGTGAACTTCACTGATGCCGATATTCCTTGTGTGTCATTTTATTTCAGTCCCAGCCTCGTTTCCTTTTATTTTGGAGCTAATGCCAGCTGTGTGTCTAGTTTTGAGTGCAGTAAAATAGAATCAGCAAATCACATTTTATTTTTCATCCTTTTCCAGTATTTTTGTTTGTTTCTGTAGCAGCAGTGTACACCAACTCTTCCTGTATATTGCCTTTTTGCTGGAAAATGTTGTATGTTGAATAAAAATTTTCTATAAAAATTATAATTCAGTGAGTGACGTGGAAGTTGAGGAAGAATTTCTGCTCTCCCTGGAAATAGGCTCGGGAAACCTTCTCATTTATAAACAAGAATGTTTTACTGGCATGTACCACCCCACCCCACCCCACTCCACTCCCACCCAGACCAATTTCAGTATTGCCGACGTATAATCCTGGTTTTTTGCCTCTAGCTGGTCACCTTTGAGTTAAGAAATAAAAGGTTTTCCAAGAAGGAATCACCATATACAAACACGACGTGTGGAAATAGTATTTAAAGATGATGGAAGTTGTAGTCTGGGGGTGTCCCCTGGTTTCTGGTCCAGCCTGTGCCTTGGAAGGGCTTTGTTCCTGTGTCCCCACTGTAACGCGGGGCTCCGTGCTCCGGGAGCTGCCTTCCGACCGCAGTGTGGACAGCTCGTCACCGGGGCCGCCCCCGCCCCGGCCCCACCGCCCTGGAGAGCAGGTGTGGGCAGCGGAGCCTGACTCATTCGCTTTGAGTGCTCGTTAGGTGCTGACTTTTTGGGTTTTTTTGTTGGCTGTGGGGTTGGTGATAATCCTAGGTAAGTAAAACTTCCTACTCATCCTGGGGATATTAAATGACTGTTTGGACAGAGAACCTCTTGCAGCGTGTATGCTGTGTGTGGCATTTCCTTCTCTATTCACTCCCGGGTACGGCTGCACGAGTTTAAGTTCATTAAATGGAACTTAAACAGGGACAGGGATGGAATTTTTAAGTTGAAGAAGGCAGCTGCCTTCCAAATGACACGTTAAATCCCTGAAGATGTTGCAGGCTCTCTCTAACATGTGCTGGGTGCCGTCTGTTGGTGCTAGTGGGAGGCCTTAGAGTGGCAGGTCACCGTGGGTCACCCCACATGTCCTCACAGAGGCCGTGCGCTGTGCCGGTCCCATTTTAGAATTAAAAAAGCATCCTGGGGCACAGGCGTTACCTTTTGCATCTTTAATAGCAGTCTCTCAGGCGCAGGTTCTTGTCCTTGTAGTGTTGAGGCACCTTCCAAATGCACCCTGCTAGTTCCCGGTGGGGGGCCCCCTTTGGAGGGCACCGTTGGCCTTTCTTGAGCTGTGGGGCCCACCACATCCAACAAGCAGAGGGGCAGGTATCTCCAGTGGGGTTGCCAGTCGTTGCTCTTAAAATAAATGGGGGATTATGTAGGGGAAAAAGCCTGAGAGAGACCGTGGGACGTGCAGCTTTGGGGTGTAACAGCACCCACCAGGGTGAGGCGTGGGACAGAGGACAGAGATGGTGCCTCCAGACATGGGCTGTGGGCACAAGTTCTGTCACTGGGCGGGAAAAGCCAGCACAGTCTCGGTACCCTCTTCCTCAGAGGGGCTTATGTGGTTTGTTTCTCCTAGAGTTTCGGGGGGCACCTGGAATTACAGCTCTTTTCGACTTGTTCTGAGGCTCCACCGCTTACGGTTTGGTCAGGAACTGGGGCCGTGAGTTTACAGACCCCCGTTTCGAGTTTGAAACCCAGTTACAGAGCATGTGGCAGACGCTCTGCAGCACCTTGAGCCTTGGTGAGTGGGGGAGGCGAGTGTGTAAGCGGGGTGCTCCCTGCTCTGTTTTTGGTTCCTAAGGTGAGAGCTGGGGTCGGCTAACGTTTAAAAGGGCCAGACCGAGGTCTCCGGCACAGCCACTTGGCTCTGCTGTGGGGGGCAGAGTGGCACAGACAGTGCCTCCGTGAGTGGCCGTGGCTGTGCCAGGAGAGTCATCTGCCCGAACGCACCACGTGTGGCCCCGCGTTTGAGGGAAAAGGAGCCCGTTTTGGTGCCGCCGTCTGACCCAGCAGGCAGCTCAGGTGAAAAGACTCCGGTGGGATTGTCTGGCAAATCCAGTTAATTAGCTTCACGGTGGGGGAGGTTCTTGGCAGAGTGGCCCTGGAGGCCGGCTGTGCCCTTTGCGGGAAACATTTACACTGGGGCCTTGGAGGTCTGGGTTCTATGACCCTTTGATTAAAGGAAGCCATTCGGAAGCATTCGTTTCCTGGACTAAGCGTGGACAGAACTCCCATATTCCTTTCTCCTGTCCCTGGGGGAGACGGGAGCATGTGTGGCTTCTGCCCGCTGGCCCTGTGCCTCTACTGAGGGGTCTGCGACCAGGACACGCCGGCCCACGCCTGGCAGGGTGCTGCCGGTGGACGGGTACGTTGACAGAAACGATCGAGGGCCTGTGGCTGTCCATGGTCCAGTTCTCTCCCCTTTGATATTTAATTTTTCTCCATCAAGGCCTGGGAGATGAAAAAGCCACCACGCATCGAGCCCAGCCCCTGACGGAGGTTGCTGGTGGTCTGGCCCCTTGCCCACCCACAGAGCGGGGACTGCTCGAGCCCCTTCGCCCTCTTTCTCCCAGGTTGGGTTTGCAGGCAGGAGGCAAAGAGCGGTGTCTGGCTTGGGCCCGGTCGGCTTCCACTTCTAGATGGGCGACCACTTCCCAGGGCTGCTGCCCGGAGGACTTCTGCTCAGGAGAAGCTGCTGGTGGGGTGCAGCCCGGCCTCAGTGCCCCTCGCCCTGCGGGGCGATGCTGCACCCTCAGTGACTCCCTCTGTGCATAGTTCGGGCCTGGTCCACGGGAGCGGCTGGGGACACCTTCCTGCCAGCCCGCCGGGCCTCTGTGAGCCCTCCAGGCTGCAAGGTGGACGTGCAGTGCCCGGTGCTGTGACGAAGGCTCGGTGGCTCCTGACAGCAGTGCCCTGCCCGGCGCCACGCCCTACGATTGTGCTCCCGCCTGCAGGCCCGCCAGGGCACTGCCACCCCAGGATAGGCCAGCAGGTGCACTCAGGCTCTGGGGGAGAGTGTAGCTGAGAAAACTGGGCAAACAGCCCTTCCCAGCGTGGGTAGCAGGGCGTCGGCACCACAGAGCAGACCAGGACGCGGGCTCGGAGAGCCTAGGCAGCCTGGCTGTGGTCTTGGTGCTTGCCAAGTGCAGGGCTGGGGTGCAGGCCAAGACTCGTGTCTGGCACGGCTCCCCTGGGACCCCCAGCGCTGCCCTCCCTGTGTGGGGGGAGGGGGCTGTCCCGATGGCCAAGGGCATTCACCAAGGGTGGGACCGTCTCCCTCTGTGCCCTGGGTTCCACCTCAACTTGGAGGACGCCAACGGCGCAGTGCCTGGGCGGGGGCCTCGGGATGGGGAGGAGACCACCCCTGAGCCAGGTCAGCTCTTGGAGGGAAGGTGTGCAGGGCAAATGGGGCCACAGAGATGGCGTGTCTCCTGGCCCCTCCCAGCCTGGTTCCACTGTCAGGTCAAGGGGGGTGGGGTGTGCCCTCAGCACGAGACAGACGTTGCAAGGCGGAGAAGGGGACAGAGGGTTGGGGGGAGCTGGGCAGGCGCCGGGCCTGAGGGGGCCAACCACAGCACTCGCCCTGATGGCTGCCGTGTGAGGTTGAGGATCCCATGCACTTGCATCTTGGGTTTTTTGTTTTTTTTTTTAAGCATTTTGATTGAGATCTTGTCACATGGCATACATTCCATCCAAAGTCCATAATCAGAGGCTTTTAGCATAATCAGAGTGGTGCATTCATCACCACAATTTTAGAAAGTTTTCATTAATCCAAAAAGAAAAACCCTGCACCACTTAGCAGTCATCTCTCAACCCCTCTCTCCTTCCCCAGCCCTTCATGACCATGAATCTAATTCTGTTTCTGTAGTTATTTACATTGTATAGAGATGGAATCATACCATATGCAGGACTTCGTGTCTGATTTCTTTCACTTAGCATAAAGTGCTTTAATTTTTTAAATTAGAGAAGTTGTAGGTTTACATAAAAGTTGTGAAAAATAAAACGTTCATCTTGGATTTCTTTTAAAGAAGCTTGAGAGCCCTGGATCTTCAGCGTGAATTCTCCCAAGTTTTGAAAGTTGGCATCCAGAATGTTGCTCACACTGGGCGCCAAAACCAAACAGCCCGGGCTGGGCGGGGCCTCGGGGTGTCCCGGGGTCCGGCCCCTCCGCCCGCAGCTGCTGAGCCGGGCCGGGGCCGTTCCGGGCGCAGGGGGGCTGGGGGCCGCGGGGTCCCGCGCACGTCCTGGGGGCGCCACCTGCCTCGGGCGGAGCCGCGAGCGCGGACTTCACGGCTTTGCCACGAGCGGCGCTGTCGCTGGGCGGGGGGTGCCGGGGTCCGTGCGCCCCTGGGCTCCGGCTCACCGTCGGGAAGTCGCGTGCCGAGCGTGGGGCCGGCGGGGACTGTGTGGGCGCTGCTGGCCCGGCAGCGCGGGGGCCTGATGTGTGGGGAACGAGCTGACTTGCCTCGTCTCCAGGTGCCCAGCTCCTGACCCGAGATCCCCCGCTAAGACGGACGCGGACACGGAGGCAGCTGGTGCTGAGCCGGTGCTCTCCCCGAGCGTGGGCCCCCGGTGGGCGTGGCAGAGGGTCGGCCGACGGACATAGGGGAGGCAGCTGCCAGGAACCTGGGCTGGGGGCCAGCTGTCAGGATATCTGAGGTGGAGGGCAGCCGTGGGGACATCGGGGTGAGGACCAGCCGTGGGGACTTTGGGGGCGGGCCCATTCAGATCCCGGGCCCTCTGGGAGCTCCAGCTCCACAGGTGCCAGCACCCAGGCCGCGTGCCCTGGGCCCCTCGTGTCCCTTGGTCCCACTGGCCTTGTAAGGCTTCCTGGATCCCCCCTGCCGTCCACCGAAGCTCTTTTGTCCCTCCCTGCATTCACACACGCACACACATACACACACAGCGCACACACGCATGCACATACACGCACAGCACACAAGCACACACTCATGAACATACACGCACAGCACACATACACAGCACACACGCATGCATGCACATACACACAGCACACAAGCACACAGCACATACACACAGTGCACACGTGCACGCATGCACATACACACAGCACACAAACAGCACACACTCATGAACATACACAGCACACATACACAGCACACACGCATGCATGCACATGCACACAGCACACAAACAGCACACACTCATGAACATACACGCACAGCACACATACACAGCACACACGCACGCATGCACATACAGCACACAAGCATGCAGCACATACACACTGCACGCATGCACGCATGCACATACACACAGCACACAAACAGCACACACATGAACATACACAGCACACATACACAGCACACACACATGCATGCACATACACAGCACACAAGCACGCAGCACATACACAGTGCACACGTGCACACATGCACATACACAACACACAAACAGCACACACTCATGAACATACACAGCACACATACACAGCACACACGCATGCATGCACATACACACAGCACACAAGCAGGCAGCACATACAGTGCACATGTGCACACATGCACATACACACAGCACACAAACAGCACACACTCATGAACATACACGCACAGCACACATACACAGCATACACACACGTATGCACATACACAGCACACACATGCAATATGCATGCACGCACATACACAGCGTACATGCATGCACAAACACAGCACACATGCACATACACACACAGCACACATGTGCACACAGCACGCATGCCACCTCTTCATCTCCCACAACTGCAGGGGTCTCAGGCAGACACACCTGAGTTTCTGGTGCCGTTGACAGCTGCCGGGACTGGGCCCTCGGCTCCCTGAGCTCCTGTCTATGGGGTGGGGCCCTCTGGCCCCCGGGTGGCCATGAGTCCAGCAGTGAGTCCCTGCCACGCCTGGTCACGCCCAGTGGCCTCAGTTCACCAGCCCTGTCTTCTCATCACCTTTTCTCCCAATTCTCTCACTTCTCTTCTCCCTCTCCACAAAAGTCATAACTGAGTAGGTGATGGATGAAACATTAAGATATTTTGCAAAATAAGAAATCCCCTAGTCGCAACGCGGGTTTTCATTCTTCCGGACCCCATCTCCTGGCAGACCCTTCCCGACCCAGAGGAGTCCCATCCCTAAAATGCCTCAGCATCTGTGACATTCCTGCGCCGCACTTCGAGCAGTGCCCTCTGCTGTCCCCGCGGAGGAGCTGGGAGGGCCAGGCCTCTCACTGGGGAGCCACGACGCGTTCCCTGTCCCCTCCCTGCCTCCTCCAGGCCCTGGGACAGCAGGGTCGGCTGGGAGCTCACGGATGTGCCTGGAGAAACACAACAGAGCCCCGAAAAGGCGGATGGGACTGTGTGTCAGTGTCAGGAAAGGAGGGGGGTGCAGGCCCTCCTGGAAGAGACTGGGGTGCAGGAGGGGGGCTGAGCCAGCTCAGGGTTCCCCAGAGAGCCAGAAGGGAAAGGATATGTAAATAAAGATACACACATATATAAAGAGATTTATTATAAGGAGTTGACTCTCATGAGCATAGAAATGCAGACAGGAGTTGACTTTGCCATCTTGAGACAGAACTTCCTCCCCGGGAAACTGAGTTTTTGCCCTCAAGGTCCTCACCTGATTCCACGAGGCCCACCCACCCACATTGTCCCGGGTCATCTCCTTTACTTCCAGCCCACAAAATACCTTCACGGCTACATCTGGACCAGTGTTGGACCCAGCAGCTGGGTGCCGTAGCCCGGCCACACTGACACTTAAAATTAGCCACCGCGGCAGGCGGATAATCACGGGGGACAATGGACGGGCCCAACGGGGTCGAGGACAGGAAGAGGAGCAGCCAGGGGCATGGGAACCTTGTCCCTGATGCCAGGGTCACGGGAGAAGGAGGAAGTCGGTTTGAGGCTGGCTGGACCTGCGGGAGCCAGGGGGCATCCACGCAGGAGAGCTCTCGGAAGGGACGCATCTCGGATTGAGGAGAGAAGGCCCGGGACACAGCCTTGAGCCACGTCACACCTACGGGGCCGGCAGAGAGAGGTCATGTGGGGGTAACAGGAGATCTAGGGCCCGAGGCCTCCTTGGGGAGATCAAGGATCTGTCAAGGGCCACAGGGAACCCAGGTAGGGGAAAGGGACAGGAAGTGTCCACTGGATTTGGCAATGGCGTCACCGGCCATGGGTCAGCCAGGTGACATACATTTGACCCGGATGGGCAGGGGCAAGTGTGAGCCTGGATGTGGGTGGAGTGAGTGGCAGTGGGGGGACAGGGTAACAGGTAGTCGGGTGTCCTCTCTCAGCTGGGGAGGATGATCACAAAGGTGCAGAGCTGATGGGAAGGAGCGAGGAAAGATGGATGGTGGCTTCTAAAGAAGGAGTCAGAAGACAGAGCCTGAGAAGGGGGCACCAGGCTTCCATGCATGCCTTGTTCAGTCATTCAGTCAGTCAACAAATGCTAACAGAGTACCTACCAGTTCCAGGCACCATTCTAAGTGCTAAGCTGACCCCTGTCATGACGGGGCAGAAGTCAAGGTGTGTGTGCCCTGGCATCCTTCCGGGGCCCTTCCCCACCCTGTAGTTTGGAAGGGACCCCAAACAGGACACAGATACTAGGCCTACAAAAGTCACTTAATTAGTACTTATTCTGCCGAAACTCACAGGCGCCGGAAGCGGTAGATCTCGTGCTGGCACACGGGGCATGTGTGCTTCACGTCCATCAAGTCCCCAATGCAGAAGGGGATGAAGCAGCAGCCAAGGGCGCACCTGCAGCCACAACAGCACCATGAGCCAGGCCCACCCTGGGGATCTCCTGAGCCTGTCCAGCCAGGGAGCCAGCCCCATGCTTTTCACATTGGACTCGCCTGGGACACAGCTAAATTAGAATCTCAGGGCGGGGTCTGGGCACCCCTACCTTTTAAAGCACCTCAAATGACAGCTAGACTCTCGTGTTTCTTAGCCCTGATGATAGCATCAATCATTGACAGCTGCCCGCTGGCTCGTTCCCTGCTGTTCTGACGAGGGCACCTGGCTCAGAGAAGCCCAGTCACTTGTCCAATGTCCCCAGGTGCTAAGTGACCGGGCAGTCCCGCCCGCTGTCCTTGGTCCTGCCCTGTCTTCCCCCAAAGCACATCCTGCCTCCCAAGAGGCATTACATCAGAGAAGAGACCCTCCGCCACCTTCCGTCCCTGCCATGCGCCAGCCCCACCCCCACCCCCAAACCCAGCAGGGGTCAAGGGCCAGCCACTCACCCAAACATGAAGAGGCCAGTACACATCAGCCAGGTGAGGGTTCCCGGGACGGGGGAGGTCACCGTGATGATGTAGTTGCCGCAGTAGGAGCACGTGGTTTGCATTGGGACGCTGGAGCAGCACCTGTCTAACCTAGGGGTCCCGCTGAGCAGGACTTGGGGGGTGGGGGCAGAAGGCAGGTCAGGCCAGCACCCCTGCCCCCTCCCCAAGGCCCACCCCTGGTGTGCCGTCCCCTGCAGGTGCACTGATCGGTCCGTCTGCCCGTCCTCAGCCCTCTGTCGAGACCCCCAGCTCTCCCCTGGCCAGGTGCGGGCGAGGGGTCCCGGGAACCACAGGGGCTCCGGGCTGAAGGGCACTCACCGTTCCCCAGGATATCCTACCCATAAATGTCCTTTGCTTCTTTGTGTTTGTTTTTAAGTTAATCAGAGTCTGTTTCTAATCCCTGCCACAAAAAAGCCCTAACTGACATGCTTGGTGAAACAGCTGCATGGGAAAAAAAATCAACCTACAAACAACCACTTCCTGTTGGTTCTCTGCTTGTCCCTTCCTTGATAGGACTCTCTCGCACTGGTACAGTGGGACCAAAAAAAGTGTAGGTAGCTATTTTTAAAACTGCAGCCATTTCTGCCTCCCCAGGCGATCAGGGAAGAGAGAGCTGCGGTGGTTGTTGGGTCTAAGTCACACTTTCTGTGCTTTCGTGATCTGAACAGCAGGCTCGGGGTCTGGAGGGGTGAGGAAGGGTTTAAGGTGCTTCGGGACCTCAGCTCCCTCTGGGGTCCAGGGTGAGAGGGTGCTGGGATTTGGGGAGTCCCAGATGTGTGGGGCTGTGGAGTCCTGCAGTTTGGCAGGGAATTACGGAGAGACCTAGGGCCGCGAAGGGTGCCACGGGTGGGCTCTAGGGACAGTAACGCTCATCTCCAGTGGTGAAGTGTGCCATCGTTTCCGCCATCCTGCCTGCTGGGACGCCCACTGGGAACTGACAGTCCAAGAGTGCGTGGGGAGGCTTGGGAAGTTTGTTGCAAACTGATTCAGTAGGGCTGGGTGGGGCCTGGGTCTCTGTATCCTCCACCCTATCCCACCCCTGCCAATGTGGCTTAGGGGTGGTGCAGTTGCAGAGCGGCGAGTGGGACACCACTCCACAAACATTTCCTGAGCACCTACTGTGTACCAGCCCCTCCCCCATGCTTTCCATTGGAGAGAGTGAGGAAGGCGCCTGGGCGGCTGCTGGCACCACAGCAATGGATGGGAGCCATGAAGGAGCAGCAGCTGGCAGGTGTGGGGGGCAGGGGTGAGGGCTTCCTGGAGGAGGTGCTGCTGGGCAGAGTCCTGGCACGAGGTCAGGAGAGGGAGCCTCAGGGCAGCCCTGAGAAGCAGCGGGCAGGCAGATTTGCTCACCTGTGTGAACCCCTTGAGGGCCTTGCGCATAGAAGTTGGGAGGTGCCTGATTTCTCTGATTTGCCGTCCCAGGGTGCAGAGGAGGCTCTTTGGGAGAGAGGAAGGAGGGGCACCCTCAGATCTGAGAGCTCCCTGTATGCCAGCCACGGAGCTGCCGAGCTGGCCGGGCCGATGGAGGCACCCCATTTCACAGAAGAGGAAGCCGAGGCTTTGGGGGGTGAGGCAAAGCCGGTGGGGGGTGGGGCTGGGGCGGGAACCCGGGCGTCTCTGACTCCAGTTGTGCCCTTTTGCCCTTGGGTGCCAAGGCCCCCTGGAGGCAGTGCTGGGAAGGTGAGGATGCAGAAGTGGCAGCAGCCCTGTAAGCTTTTGTTTTTTAAAAGAATTTTAAATACTGAGCATATATAACATGCTAAGCCTTGTGCGGCTTGCTTTCCTGCCTTTACTAGCCAACCCGAGTGGAGCAGGTATTTGGATGACTCTGATTTTATGAGGCAGAGCTGAGGTTCAGAGAGGGTCGGTAACTTTCCTGAGGCCGCCCAGCGAGGAAGCGTCAGAGGACCGGAGCCCAGGCAGGGACTTATGTGGGCCAACCCCCCACCCCACCCCGAGCTGCTGAACTCCCAGCCCCATTGTGGGGGTCCGGGTCCTGCCCCCCATTCTCCCCGGCCTGTACATCCAGCTCCATCCCCTCGCTCCCCAGCAGTCAGGAAGAGTTCCCTGAGGGCTGAAGGCCATTCGGAAAAGAAATAGGGGGTCCTGGGGATCTGGGAGGAGGAGGGACAGGGCTCTAGTGTCTTGCCACACGGGCATTTTCATGGGGAGCCACGCAGGTGCCATAGCTGGAGCCCCCTGCCCCTCTCGGGAAAGGAGCTTCGTGGCTCGAGGGGACACCTGGGAACTCCCCACCCCGAGAGGGGCCCACCGAGCAGCAGGAAGCCCCTCCCCACGCGGGGCCGCACACTCCAGGGCCGGGAAGAGGCTTCGTCTCCGTCTGGTGCCCCCAGGTGCCCTGGCCGGGCACAGAGGGTCAAAGGTCAGAAGGTCAGAGATGAAGCACCAGCTCAGGGCCGCCCTCTAGAAAGGCACAGGCCCGAGGGTCACAGTCAGGTCATCCTGGTCTCAGACGGGGCCACAGCTGCCCAGTCCTGCCCGCGTTGGCGCTGAATCCGCTCACGCGCTCCGGCGGCTGGCACCCTCCCCGGGGACATTCGGTGACTTGCCCGGGGTCCAGCGGCAGGGCCAGAAGGGGCCGGGACTCAGCCTCCCCCACCCCAGGGGACGGGAGGGGAGGGGCAGGGAGGTGCGGGTGGGGGGCAGGTAAAATGCCTTGTGGCACTTCAAGAGAGAGCACAGATGTCAGAGCCCCCCCACACCTTGATCCGGGGTTGGTGGGGACAGTAAGTCTTGGTGGGACTGGGGGCAGCCACCAGCTCAGCAAGGGGACCCACAGTCTCTTCTGCTTCCCTGGGGGCCCCGGAGCCCTTTCCTCCCTGCCCGACCCCACCGGCCAGGGGCACCTGAATGGGGGGAGCCCTCACCTTGGGGAAGGTGCCCTCCTTGTCCCAGCAGTGGCTTCTGGGCAGCTTCATAGTCCACACTCTGAGCTGCCAAATGCTCACCTTGAGTACTTCCCATCGCGAGGCCTGGTCGCCCTGTGGGAGAGAAGTGAGGGCCCCGGCCTGGATGGCTCAGCCATTGTGATGTGTCCTCCCAGCGCAGGGGGGCAGGGGCAGGGCCTAGAAGACCCTTCCAAGGCGGGCCCTGCTCCCCTATCCTGCTCCCCCACACCGTGTATACCCCACGGGACTCAAAGCACGGACTCAGATGTTGGCACACCGATATCCACGGCGGCATTATTCACAAAAATCCCCCTGACCGGGGGTGATGTCATTTTACGTCTGCCCACTGCTGGTTTCTTACAAAGCTGGACATACATCTTCCTTGATCCAGCAATTCCCAGAGAAAGAAAATCATATGCCCACAAAAAGACTGGTGTGAGAAAACCCATACGGCATTGTTCACAGTAGCCCAAATTTGAAAACAACCCAAATATCTGTCAACAAGTGAATGGACAAATTGTGTACATTTATACAACAGAATGCTACTCAGCAATAAGAAGGAATAAGCTGTCGATAGACTCAGCAACGTGAATCAATCTCAAAAAAAATTATTTTCGAGCAAAAGAAACCTGACACCCAAGAACACGTATTCTGTGGTTCTATTCACGTGAAGCTCAGAATCAGGTCAAGCTAAGCTGTGCTGATGGAGATCAGAACAGTGGTTGCCTTTGGAGTGGGGGTAGGGTGTTGACGGCAAAGGGCACGCGAGAATTTTCCAGAAAGATGGAAATGTTCTCTATCTTGATTATATAGACGTTTTCATTTGTCAAAACTCATGTTTATTACTATTGTGTTCACTGCCATATTCCCAGTGCCTAGAACAATTCTTGGCACAAAACAGACACCCAGTCAATGTTTGCTGAAGAAATTAATAAATTATATGTGCGTTATTGGCGGCTCTGACTTTAGAGAGTCTGTGGATAAACATTTAAGTTTTTTTGTAATAAGTGCATATTTATTTTTACAGTCACCCCTCTTTCTGGCAAATGATACTGGTTTTCCATTTATGGTAGAGAGAGAGAAAATAACATAGAAATAACATAAAAAAAGAATGTTAACTTTAAAAAGAGAAGAGCTTTAAAAATATATTATTAAACATAAAATTACTGTATGACTCAGCAATTCCACTCCTAGGTGTATCCTCCAAAGAAAGGAAAACAGGGACTCAGATACTTGCTACCAATGTCATGGCAGCATTATTCACAGTAACGCCAACAGGCAGAAACCATCCAAGTGCCCACCCACAGATGAACGGAGAAACAAAATGTGGCCCATCCAGACGATGGAATATTCTTCGGTCATAAAAAGGAGCAAAATTCTGGAACATGCTGCAACACGGATGAACCCTGAAAATATGATGCTGAGTGAAAGATGCCAGACATAAAAGGACAAATATTATATGATTCTGTTCATATGAAACATTTGAATAAGCAAATTCATAGAGACAGAAAGTAGATTTGAGGTTCCCAGGGCTGTGTGGAGGGGGAGGGGGTGTCAGTGCTCAATGGGGACAGATTTCCGTTTGGGACGATGGGAAAGTGTCAGTAGTGGAGCCTGGTGTCAGAAGCATGATACTGGGAATGTAATTAATGCCACCAAATTGTATATTTTTAAAATGCTTAAAATGGCACTTTTTATGTTCTATGTATATGTATATATAAAACCACAATTTAAAATCTCTGCTTCTTCCATGCACCTCCTAGTGGGTCCATTGCTAAATCCATGGGCGAGTCCCCAGCCCGACGCCCCAGCCACCCCCGACCCTCCCAGCAGGCCCCCTGCCTCGAGACCACTCTCCCGCCTGGAAGCCCAGACCCCTTTGCCCCCGCACACCGGCGCATCACCCTCGGTCTTCACCCTCTGTCCACGTGTGCTGTTCCCTTTGGAGCATCGCCACCTTTGGAGCTTCTTGCCTGAGATTGGATTTTTGTCTGCCTCTGTCCTGGAGGCTCAGGAGCCGGGACCTTGCCTACTTTGTTTCCTGCTGCACCCCCCAGGGATGGGCTGCTCATTAAATCTGCTGAATGAACGAATGAACCACGAAGCGACGAATGACTGAATGAGCTGCATGCTTCACTCGTAGCCCACCCCAAGAGCCTGAAATTCGCTGCAGGTTGCCCACCGGGGCCAAGGTCCTCGTACAGACTTGAAGTTGCACATCTTGGGGGTGGGTGAGGGCTGCGTCCTTTTCTGGGGATTTTCAGGGGGTGGTTGCCGGCCCCCTGACACCAGGTTGGGATCCAGCAGCCGTGTCTGAACTAGGGGGGCCCGAAGATGAATGAATGAGGAAAGCTGGTGGGCTCCGACCATCCCAGCCATGGCCACCAGGGGGCAGCATGAGGCTGCCGTGAGGCCACCCTGCTCCCTCCCTCTGGGCCGCCAGGCTCTGCTGGACCCAGGATTTCAGATCCTGAGCCAGATGGACCCGGGGGAGCATCGCTGCCCCCAGAGGGTGCCCCTCCCGTGCCTCCAGCCCTTTAGGGCAGGTCCGGTGGTCCCCACCCTGCCATGGGGCTGATGGCTCCTTTCCCATCAACAGGGGGGAAGGAAGGGATCAGAGAGGGCCTGAGACCTACCCAAGGTCACACAGCAAGGCCCTGCAGAGCTGGGACCAGCTCCAGCTGCTTTCACCCAGGACCCAGGTCCCCAGGGGAACCAGGCAGGCCAAGCTGGGCTCCTCCTGGGCCTCTTCTTTGAGGATCAGTCATCTTAGAGTTTGGGGGCCCCTGGGAATTTTTTTTTTTAACAGTTCTTTTTTTTTTTAAATTGTGATAATAATATATACAACACAAAATTTCCCATTTGAACCACTTTCAAGTCTACAGTTCAGTGGTGTTAATCACGTTTACAATGTTGTGCCACCCTCACCACCATCCATTACCAAAGCTTCTCCATCACCCCAAACGGAATCTCTGTCCCTATTAATCATTAACTCCCCACCCCACCCCTGGTAACTGTATTCTAGTTTCTGACTCTATGGATTTGCATATTCTAATGGTGCGATCATGCAATATTTGTGTTTGGGGGTCTGGCTTATTTCATTCAACGTGCTGCGCCCAGCCTGATGTCCTCAAGGTTCATCCATGTTGTAGTGGGAACTTCTAAAAAAATTTGCCTTTGCACCCCAACATGAGGCCTGATCCAGAGGAAAAATGAGGCGGTTAAGTGTGGGCTGCAAGAGATCCCACGTTTTCACCTCTCGGAGCTTCACTTTCCTTTTCTGCAAAATGGGCCCAACGATAGCACCTGCCGCTGGGAGCGGGGTGAAGATGGGCTGAGGCTGTCTTGCCCTTGCTGACCTCATCTTCCGTGCCCCCCTTCTTTCTGTGCGGCTCCCTCCGGCCCCCGGCCCTTGCATTCGTGGTTCCTGCGGCTGGAAGGCTCCACTGTGGGGTACCCCATGGCTGATTCATCTGCAGCGTCTGAGCCCACACGCCAACCCCAGAGGCGAGAGGAGCCGCCACCTTCCCACATTTTTACAACAGGTAGCTCTGCCGGGAATTACCTGGCTCATCTGTCAGCTTACTTGTCATTGCCTGTTGCCCGCTGAAACGTCAGCTCACGAGGGTAGGGACATTGTTGAGTGTTCGTGGCCGCACCCTCCATCCCTAGCACAGGGCCTGCACGTAGTAGGTGCTTAACGAAGACTTGTCAAATGCATGATCAAGTTCTGACGGGGAGAAGGAAAACACGGTAACACCGTGGGAGATGGGGCAGACAAGGCTTGATTCGGGAAGGGCTGAGGGTCCCCGCCTCTGGGGAGGGCAGGTTTGGACTGTAATGACCAGAAGGAGGTAGCCCAGGAAGATCTGGGGGAGCAGAGTTCCAGGCAAGTGCAAAGGCACCGAGGCACCCAGAGGGGCTGCAGGGGAGTGAGCAGAGGGCCTGAGCCTGGGCAGGGGTGGCGGGGTCTTATTTATGTCCTGAGAAGACCCAGTGGGCTGCTGTGTGGAGGGGAAGTGGCTGGGGGCGAGCCAAGGACAGGGAGGCGCGTGTCCAGAAGGAAGTGGCTTTGACAGGGGCCGAGGGCACCAGGTAGGGGTGGGTGCAGGGCGACATGCCTGGGAGGGGGCTTCATCCCAACTGGCCTGGGGAGGTGGCACCTGGGGGTGTGAGCTGGGCTGGGGTCCATCTTGGGCAAGTCGTGTTGCTCCCCTGAACTTCGTTTCTGCATCAGTAGATCGGGGTCGATGATTTTTCTGGGTCATGATGAGGATTTAAGGAGGTGAGGCGTGCGGAGCTGTGATGTTATAACCGAGAAGTTAGGATTTAAGGGCTGATTATGATTACTGAATCATCATCTAGATATTCCTTTTTACTTATTGGTATATTCAAGCAGACAGAGGGAGATACCTGAAACCTGAACCGTCATCCAGCTGCCCTGATCTCTGATAATGACGGTACAGCCTTTATCTTATGTCCTTGTGATTGTAAAAACCTTGTGACTGACCTTCACTTGTGCCCATTTTGTCTGGTTTTTCGATTTTAGAGTCTTGTGATCACTAAAGACAGCCCCTAATGTTTTTATTTTTTTTAAATTCAGTTTTATTGAAATGTATTCAGATGCCATACAATCATCAACATGCACAATCAGCCGTTCACAGTGCCAGCATATAGTTGTGCATTCATTACCCCAATTTTTGAACATTTTCCTTACACCAAAAAGAATAAAAATAAGAATAAAAATGAAAGTAAAGAAAAATTCCCAAAGCATTCCATCCCCCACATCCCACCCTACATTTCATTTAGTTTTTGTCCCCATTTTTCTACTCATCTGTCCATACACTGGATAAGGGAAGTGTGAGTCACAAGGTTTTCACAATCACACAGTCACACCATGTAAATTACATAGTTATGCAATTGTCTTCAAAAATCAAGGCTACTGGGTTGCAATTCAACAGTTTCAGATATTTCCTTCTAGCTATTCCAATGCACTAACAACTAAAAAGGGATATCTATATAGTGCATAAGAATGCCTTCCAGAGTGACTTCTTGACTGCATTCGAAATCTCTCAGCCACTGAAACTTTATTTTGTTTCATTTCTCTTCTCCCTTTTGTTCCAAGGAGGCTTTCTCAATCCCATGATGCCAGGTCCAGGATCATCCCTGAGAGTCATGTCCCACATTGCCAGGGAGATTTACACCCCTGGGAGTGATGTCCCACGTAGAGGGGAGGGCAGTGAGTTCACCTGCTGGTTGGGCTTAGAGAGAGAGGCCACATCTGAGCAACAAAGAGGTTCTCTGGGGGAGACTCTTAGGCACAGTTATAAATAGGCTTAGCCTCTCCTTTGCAGTAACAAGCTTCATAAGGGCAAGCCCCAAGATCGAGGGCTCAGATTTCTAAATTGTTAGTCCTCAATGTTTGTGGGAATATCAGTAATTCCCCAGGTGAGGAAGTCCAACATTTCTGCATTTTTCCCCAGTTCCTCAGGGGGGCCTTGCAAATATATTTTTATTCTCTGCCCAACTTACTTTGGGATGTATCGGGGTTTCACACTAACCTGTCCCTAATGTTTATTAATGAAGGGTATTGGGTCAGCCCAGAACTCACCCTCCCCCTGCCAAGTCCAAAGTTATCTTGATAATGGAAGCTGGATCTAACCAAAATGGGCCCTCCTGACTTGCACAGTAGCTTCGACTTTAACCTGTGAGTCACAATACCTCATGATAATACTAAAAATCACGCCCAGCATCAGATCAAGGCCGCCATTTTCTTATATACATTCTGTGACTAAGCATGTGGTTGATCTGTGCGTGCTCAAAATTAGATCACCCCTAGTTACATCATCTGGGGCCACTGTGCTCATTCAGCTAAAACCTGCCCATCTTTTGATGCTATAAAACTATCAGAATTACTGCAGTTTGGGGAGACAGATTTTGGCCCTCTAGGCCATCTGCTCTCCTGCCTCTCTGTGAAACCCGGTGTCTCAGGAATTGGTCATTTGGGCGCATGGTAGAGAACTCGCCGCCTTGGTCTGGTAACAGTGTGACACAGACTACGGTGTAGTGTGCCTGGCACAGCAGAGGGGCCCCAAACGTGGAAACTCTTGTCCTTCCTAGAGCCCCCCCCCAGATTTAAGCAAGAGGATTTTCTTTTTTTTTTTTCCCAGACAGATAGTGATTAATAGGAGATTAAAAACCAACAAGAGCAGTTGGGGTTCTGACCCAGAGTCTCTGTTTTTTTTTTTAATGCAATTTTATTGAGATATATTCACGTAACAAGCATCCAAAGTGTACAATCAGTCGTTCACAAGTATCGTCGTACAGCTGTGCTTTCATCACCCCAATCAAACTTTGAACATTTTCATTACTCCAAAAACTAAAATAAAAATTAAAATGAAAAAGAACATCCAAAACAGTCCATTCCCCTCCTCCCCCCATTGTTCATTTGCTTTTTTTAAATACAGTGTAACTGAGATAGAGTCACACACCCTACAGGCATCCACGGTGTACAATCAGTTATCCACAGCACCATCACACCGTTGTAAGCAAGAGGATTTTAAAGAAGCACCTGGAGAGGCGCGAGGCCATGGGCTGGGCGCCTGCACTCCTTCCCTCCTCCACGCAGCACGGCGGCCTCACGGAGGGGGGTGCTGGCTTTTTTCTGGGTCTACAGGGGCAGAAACCGGGGTGCAGAGTCCAGAACCCCCACCGCCACCCCGCCCCGCCCTCAGCACTGCCACCTGGGGCCCCTCCACACCCACCCCCCAGAATAACTTCCAGAAGATGGAACGTGGCTTCTCGAGACAATCAAAGAATTAGAAGAAAACCCATCAGGCTGCAGGGGCAGGAAACCGAGATGCTCCGAAGGAAAGCTGGTGCGTGGATGCGGGGAAGTGGAGAGAGGCTCCCCTCCCCGCCGCAGCTCACGCTTACCACCCCCCCCCCCCCCGCGCTCCGGAGCCGCCCAGCTCTTGGCTTATCAGCTCCAACATCCCCTTTCTCCAAGAAATATTTGAGAATGCTCCTCTGCTATCTCAGAATGAAATACTGAGCCTCAGACACATGTTTGAAACAAAACAAAACAAAAACAGATAAAACAATTCAATGGGGTGCTCTAACTGTAACATCAAGTGGGGATAAAGGAAAAGCAGTTTGTAGTAAAGTCTAAACACACTGCACGTGAACACACATGTCACGTGTTCAGTGTCACTCCACTCCTGGGTGCTCAATCAAGAGAAAGCCCACGTCCCTGCAGAAACCCATATATAAGTGTTTCTATCAGCTTTATTTGTAGTAGCCCCAGACTGGAAACAACCCAAAGGCTACCAGCAGGGGAATGAACAGACACGTTGTGGTACATCCATGCAATGGAAAACTATGCAGCCAGGAAAAGTAATAACACTGATACGATGAAGTGGATGAATCTCAAAATAATTACACTGAATGAAAGAAGCCAGACCAAAAAGAAATACACACAGAGTAAATCCATTTATATGAAATTCTAGAAAATGCAACACAATCTATAGTGATGTATCATTTATGGGGAGGGCGGAGAGAGGCAGGAAGGAGGTAGCACTGAGGGGTATGAGGAAACTTTTGCAAGTGATGGGTATTTCACTGTCTGGATTGCGGGATGTTTCCACAGGTGTATTTGAAGTTATCAGACTGTACACTTTAAATGTATGCAGCTTATTGTATATCAGATATACACTGATAAAGCTATTGAAAAACAGAAGTAAGACACTGTTCAATCAAATATTGCTGGCACTTCACGTTTGGTGCTTTGAAATAAGCTCCCTGTATTTGTAGGATCCCTGGGACTGTGTCAACTACAAATGCAGTCCCATACAGAAATGCCAGGGGTGTGTGTATGTGTGTGTGTGTGTGTGTGTGTGTGTGTGTGTGTGTGTGTGTGATGTTTCAGTGGTGTGTCGCTTGGGAACTCGGTTTCCCAGAGTGGCCTCTTGATGTGGTCTGGGCAGCCCATGTACAGACGATACCTGTCTTCCTAGAAAATTCAATGTGTGTTAAAACTGTGCCCAAAAGCTTCCTCAAGAGTTAAACATAGAGCTGCCCTCTGACCCAGCAGTTCCACTCCAACGTATATACCCAAGAGAACTGAAAACAGATACTTATGCACCTTCAGCAGCGGCGTTCACAACAGCCAAAAGGTGGAAAGCACTCACGTGCCCATTGATGGATGAATCAGTAGACAAAATGCGGTGAATTCATACAACAGAATATTTTTCAGCTGTAAAAAGGAGTGAAGTTCTGATTCATGCTACAACGTGGGAGACCCTTGACAGCGTTACGCTACGTGGAAGAAGCCAGACACAAGGGGCAAGTATTATATGACCTCATTCATAATGAAATATCAAAATAGGGAAATTCATGGGGACTGAAATTAGATGTGGGGTTCCCAGGGGCCAGGGGGAGCAGGGAATGGGGAGTTATTGATTAACGGGGGCAGTTTCTGTTTCAGGGGATGGAAACATTTTGGTAATGGGTGGTGGTGATGAGAGCACAACATCGTAAATGTAATTGATAGCACTGAACTGAAAACTTGAAAGTGGTGAAAATGGGACATTTTATGTTGTATATATGTTACCAGAATAAAAACTTTTAAAAACTAAAAAAGGGTTACAAAAGCAATAACCACAATAAAACGCAAAAAAAAAAAAAAAAAAAAAAAAAAAAAAAAAAAAAAAAAAAAACCCTGCTAAAAAGACTCTAGCTTTCAAGTCATGTGGCGTCATGGTCTTGACTGATGATTCTGAGTAGTCTGTGGGGGGCAGGTTGCAGGAAGTTGTGCGGATGTGGGGTGATTCTTCCTCAAATGAGACTGTCCCAGTGTCCCAGTACCTCCCCAACCCTGGCCCCTCGTTCTCCACATCGGGAGTGTCCCCCAGGCATTGGGGAAATCCTCAATGCCCCCCCAAACTCCCACTCGGGGCTGGCAGCACCCCCTGTGTGGTGGGAAGGCAAGGGGAGGGGAGGTGAGCTTCACTGACGCTGGTCCCCCTCTTGGAATGCCCTGCACTCCTGCGTCAAGACGTAGCTTGTAGCTCAGACCTGGCATCCTCTCCAGGTACCCACCTCGAGCCTCCCCCCGCCACCCCTGGGCAGGACATGGTGAGTTCTCTGGGCTTCCCCACTCCTAGCCTCAGTTATGCTCTTTCAGGTCCAAGAAAAGACCCTGGAATGCCCAGGCAAGCATTTCCCAAAGTGTGTTGAAGATTTGAAAAGGTGCTCTGTGACAAATGGCTTCATATGACACACATGTCATCCATTCATGCATTCAGTCATTGATTCAAGGATACTTAAAGAGACTTTACTCTGTGTGGGGGAGCAAAGCCGAGCACTGGAGATGCAAGCTGAGCTCAGCAGATGATGTTCTGTGTTCCTGGAAGTTGTGGTCCCAGGGAAGGCAGAAAATTAACTGGTAAACAAGGTAATGAAAAGTTTAGGATAACTCTAAATGGCACGCAGAGGGTGGCAGGAAAGAGAGGGAATGGAGGGATGGGGGGCTACTCAGACAAGGATGTCTGAGAACTGAGGGATGAGAAGACACACTCCTTGCCTTCCTCATTAAATGCAACATGCTGATGTGTGATGGCTGGAGCTCCAGCAGCCATAAGGGACCATGAGGCAACATTGTTGGTGGTGCAGAAAAATAGGAGATGCCCAGGTCCTTGAGGACCACAGACCTGCCTTGTCAACCCCAGGCTTCTTTTGCAGAACAGAAACATAAATCTCTCACTTCCCTAAGATCCTTATCTGAGTTTCTTGTATATGCAGCAAAGTCAAATCTGAACTGATACAACCAAAGAAGTGTTTGGATTTTATTTAAAGAGCAGGGGAAAGACATGGTTGGATTCATGCTTTCTGAAAGATCATTCTGGCTGCTGCACAGAAAATGGATTGGAGGGTATGCATGGAAATTAGGGGAAGACAGAGGAGACAGACAGTGGAGGCTTGAGCTGAGGAGAGGAGAGTGGAGGGGATGAATAGGTGGACAGGAGTTATATTTTGGAGGGAGGAGTCTCTATATTATCTCAACTGGCTACTCTTGCTCTTCGAATAAAGATTAAACTCTCTAAAGGAAGCACCTAAATTTGGCCCAGTCTGGCTTCTGCCATCTCACCCCCACATTCTCTTTGCTCTCCCGCCGTGTCCTGGACCTACCACACTCTCTCTCACCTCAGGACCTTTGCACAGGCTGGCCCCTGTCTCGGGAATGTCCTTTCCCTTGTCTCTTTACTTCCTGTTTTTTCCCTAAGGCCTTGGGTCAATCAGCTCCTCCCAGAGCAGCCTCCCCTGCCTCCCCGAGTGCCGAGTGCCAGCACCGTCCCTGCTGGGGGTCACAGTGGGGTTTTACCCCATGTGCGATTGCTGGACTAACATCTGCCTCCCCCATAGAGGGTGAGCTCCAGGTGGACAGGGCCGATGTGTTAAGTTTAGCCCAGGGCTTGGTCCGCAGCTCGCGAGCAATAAATGCTTGTGGGTGACGGACGGATGGCCAAGTGGATGGCTGGTCCGGATCAGGCAGACATCTAAAGCCAGCCCCGCTCAGCAGCTGGTAGCTTCCAGGTTGGTGCCATCAGCTGGGGCCAAGATGGATGAGAGAAGTGGGAGAGAGAAGCCCTCCTGGCACCCTTGTGGCTGACGGGCCCATGGGTGGGGCACCCTCCCAGGGCCGAGGCTTATCAGTGCCCCACACGACATCCTGCTATCGGTTCAGGCAGTGATGCTCCCTGGGTCCATCTGGTTCACGTCTGCCACCTCTCCAGGGTGGGGACTGGGTGGGCACCCTTGAGGTCTGGATGCCCCCCATGGAGCCTGGCACGGATGACAAGGGTGACGAACGACTGTTGAACCAAACTGCATTGGGCCCCGGTTTGGAATTCCAGGAGGCCCTGATGAGGTGAGAGGTGCAGAAGGGCTGTCGGGATGGGAGGGAGAAAAAGGGACCAAACACTGCTGCAGTCCTACTGGGTGCTGTGTGCTGGGCTAAAGCGCATCCAACGGTTATCTCCTCACCCCTCACAACAACCGTTTTACAGATTAGGAAACTGAGGCACGGAAAGGCCACGTGACCACAAAGGGTCACCTGCTGGGGGTAGCTCATCTCCCCTCTCTGGGCCTCAATTTCTTTATATTTAAAACGGGATGAGAATATATTTACCTGCGTGTTGCTGGGGAGGACTAGGAGATGGATAAAGTGAGGGGTGTGGGGGGTGCATAGCGATGGTGACATGCTGGCCTCGGAGCACGGAGCCCCTCTTTCTTGAGGAGCCCAGAGGGTGCTGGGGGACGGCTTCTCCTTTGGGCTTGGTCCCCAAATTCTTGACCCCAAAGAGGGCTGGGGGAGCGGGAGGTATTGGAGGCAGGGTGATGCCGGGCCTGGGTCCGATCCCACCTTTATTTAAAATTCAGGTATTTTGTTCATCGGGATCTTTTGGCATTAATGTTATTTGTAAAAACATGGCATTAAAACATTATCTGCTTATTGAGTTTGGGGGCAACCCCTTAAATTGCAGGCCCCAAACGATGACCTCGCTCACCCTAGACCCAGCCTTGCTAATAATGTCTCCTTCACCCCCAGCCGGGGCAGTTAAGGCTTTGTGTGATTCAGGGGAAGATTTTTCTGCTTTTCCGTTTTCCTCTCTGGAATGGGGAGGTAGGGCACCCTCGTTCAGACGGGTCATTAAAAAATGTATTATTGACATAAACCCCAGGTTATCGTGGCCAAACGAATGTTTTTAAATTGAGTCCACCTATGTACCCAGCCCCAAGTGAGGGACGGAAATTTACCAGCCCCCCAATCCCTCCCTTATTCCCTCTGCCCCCAACCCCCAGGTCCCCACTTGGCTGATTTTTGTTTTTTAATAACAACTTTATTGAGATACAACTCAATACCATACCATTCACCTATTTAAAGTGTTTAATGGTTTTAGCGTACTTACAGGGTTGTGCAGCCAACAGCACAATCCGTTTTAGAACATTTTGATCACCCCAAAAAGAAACCCTGGACTCTTTAGCTATCACACCCCTATCCTGCACCTCCCCCCACATATGCCCCCAAACCCTAATGAAACACTAATCTGCTTATCTGCTTTCTGTCTCTCTAGGCTTGTCTATTCTGGACATTTCGTATAAATGGAATCACACAGTAAGTGAGCTTCGAGTCTGGCTTCTTTCACTCAGCATGTCTCCAAGGTTCACCCATGTCATAGTATGGATCAGTTCATTCCTTTTTTTTTTTAAATGCAATTTTATTGAGATATGTGATATGTTCACACACCATACAATCCATCCAAGGTACACAATTACTGGCTTACAGTATCATCACATAGTTGTGCATTCATCACCGTGATCAATTTTAGAATGTTTTCATTACTCCAGAATAAGAAATAAAAAGAAAATAGAAAACCCAAAACATCCCATACCCCTTATCCCCACCTATTATTGAATCCTAGCATTGGTGTGGTACATTTGTTATTGCTAATGAAAGAATATTAAGATATTACTGTTAAAGATTAGTCCATAGTTTGCAATAGGTACATTTTCCCCATATCCCCTTCTATTATTACTCCTTGTAATAGTGTTGTACATTTGTTCTAGTCCATGAAAGAACTTTTTTATATCTGTACTATTAATCACAGTTATTGTCCATCACAAGATTCACTGTGCTATATACATTCCCATGTTTCAACCTCCAGCTTTCCTTCTGGTGACGTACATGACGGTAAACTTCCCCTTTCCACCACATTCACTCACAATTCCGCACCGTTAATTATACTCACAATAATGTGCTACTGTCATCTCTATCCGTTTCCAAATGTTTAAGTTTGACCTAGTTAAACATTCTGCACATATTAAACAACTTCTCCCCGTTCTCCAGCTTCATTCTGTATCCTGGTAACCTATATTCTAGATTTTATGTCTATGAGATACATATTATAATTAGCTCATATTAGTGAGATCATACACTCTTTTGTCCTTTTGTGTCTGACTTATTTCACTCAACATAATGTCCTCATGGTTCATCCACGCTGTCGCATGCTTGAAGACTTCATTCCTTCTTACTGCTGAATAATAGTCCATGGTATGTTTAGAACGCATTTTGTTTATCCAACCATCTATGGATGGACACGGGTTGTTCTCTTCGCTATTGCAAATAATGCTGCTCTGAACATGTGTGCACAGGTTTTTGGGTGGATGTAACTTCTCCTTTCTCCTGGGTATGTACCTAGGGGTGGAATTGCTGGGTCAAGTGGCCACTCTGTGGCTTCCACGTCGGCCGATATCGCATTGTCATTCCCACCAGCAGCGTCTGAGGTTCACACCTGACTTCCAACAGGTGCTCTCGCAGCGGGGCTTTTCTGGCGATGTCCCAGCAGCAGGGCCACAGCCGGGGACTGCGGAGGGAGGCCGGGGGCGGTGGGTCCCAGAGACCTCCCAGGAGAGCTCTGGGATGCCCCTCCCCTTCCCCGCGCCCCCTCAAACCCCACCTGAGCCTCGGGCCCCAGGAAGCCTGTCCCTTTCTCGCCGTTTCCCAGAGAGGGTCACTGTGCTCGGTGCCTCAATTTCCTCTTCTGTAAAATGGGAGTAACCCCGTTTACCTCCAGCTAATGGAGAGTATTTGGAGGGAATGGAAATAAAGAAAATTTTTAAGAAAAAAATAAGAGATCCTTTCCTTGTTTTAATCTTTCTGTCTTTTTCTCTCTTTTCGTTTTTAGTTCCCTTTTTCCGGTTCCTTTCCTCCCGTCTGTTCTTTGCCTGTCCCCTCCCTCTTCATTTCTTCTTCTCTTTCCTCTAAAACGCAAGGGCCCCGGGTCATTCGGCTCCTGCGGATCCCGGGAGGAAGGGCAGGTGGGGGCTGGAACCGACGCGCGCGGTCAGAAACAGGATTTGCACGGCTGCAAAGTCGGGGGCCTCCGCCTTTTCCGGGAAGGATGGGCCCGCGGTGCAGCCCCCGGGGACCCGCCCCGCCCAGGCGGCCCCGCGCTCCCACCAGCCCCCGGCGCCAGCACAAAGGTAACGTCGGGGCGGCTCCCGCCCGCCTCGGCCCCGCCTCCCCGGGCTCCGGCGCGCCTCCCATTGGCCGGCGTGCTCCCGGGACGGGCTCTGGGCGGGGCCGCGGAGAGCCCGCCCTGCCGGCCACGCCCCCGCCCCACCTCGGCTCGCCCAGTCGGAGCCGAGCAGCGGGCGGAGCGGAGTGTGTCCCCAGGTAGGGAGTCTTCCGGGGGGATCCCGGGAAGGGTGCAGGGGGGGCCCCGCCCCGAGATCCCGGGAGCTGCCGGGATGGGGCCTTGGCCGCCGCTGCCCCCCCCATCTCCCCTGGTTCGCCGGCAGGGGGCACCGGGCTGGCTTCTCCGGGCCCCCAGGAAATGCCCCGGCCGCCGAGGCCTGTTTGGGGGAGCCGGTTACTAGTCCCCGGGGCAAGGGGTGGGTGTGGCAGCAGCCGGAGGGATTTGGGGCGGGCGTCGGGCAGCGCTTCCCCTTCCCCAGGCCACCTGTTTTTTGCATGCGGGGAGAGCTCCCTCCTCCCTCTCCCCCTCCCTCCCTCCTCCCTCTCCCCCTCCCTCCCTCCTCCCTCTCCCCCTCCCTCCCTCCTCCCTCTCCCCCCTCTCTCCCTCTTCCCCCTCTCCCTCCCTCCCCCTTCCCCCCTCTCTCCAGCACTTTCGCCTGTGGGCCGAGCGGGTATGGATGGGGTGATTCGTGGCGCGGGGGGCGCCGGCCGGGGAGGTGGAGCCACCCCCAGCCGGGCCGGGCCGCGCCAGCAGTGGGCCCCGTAGTGGGACCCGGGCCAGGGCCCATTGCGGGGGGGCGAGTAAGGGGAGGGGGAGCCGTGGGGCGGGGAGAGAGAGAGACTGAGAGAGACGGAGAGAGACCGTCCAGGCGCCGCGCGACGGGCCGCCTCCGGGGGAGGAGCAGCCGCGGGGCGCGCGGGCCGCGTGTGTTTGCGCGCGGATGGGGCGGGGTGGGGGGGAGCCCAGGCCGACGCGGGCTTCACCCGCCCCCGCGGGCCGCGCTGCCCGCCGAATCCTGCAGGCAGGAAATGCAACATTCTTTTTAGGTTTTTAAAAGGAAGCCCCAGAACCCCCTCGTTGTTCCGGGGTTGGAGTGGGTGTGTGTATGGGGAAGGGGGTCAGCCCGCCCCAGGCAGGGTCTCCGTTCTCATAGGTGGGGGTGCCTCTTTGCAATTGTTTGGGAGGCCGCTCGGAGCCTCAGTTTCCCCATCTGGAGGTCGGGGATATCATTTCCACTGGGTGTCTGGAGAAACGTTAGTTGTCATTTTGAATTATTTATGTATTTCTCGGTCTCTCTGTGCCCCGTTCTGCGCCTCCAATTCGTCCTCCACTCTCAAGCCAGAGAGAACTTGGAAAAACACAGTTGGTTCAAATCAACCCCCAGCTCAATAAAACCGGAGGGACAGCAGGGAACGGTGATGCCCAACTTTTCACCGGGCTTTCGGTTGCTCCCCACAGCGCCCCTCGCCCCTCTCCTTCCGGGCTTTGCCCCGCGGGCTCCTCTCCCTGGTTTCCCCCCATCTTTGAAGTCATCCTTTAAGGCCCAGTTCGGCCGAGCTCTGCGTCCCCGGGGCAGTCCCGGTTCTCAGTACTGGTCCTTCTGAGGGTCCGCCTCACCGCCCCTCCCTGGCCCGGGAGCCCCTCCAGGGCCAGGTCGGGATCCTGTTCCCGGGCGGGGGGCGTCGGTCCGGAGCCGAGCTAGGCCCCGCGGCGGGTCTGGGCCCCGGGGGCGTGGCCGAGGGCGGCTTCCAGCGGCCGGATCCGAGCTTTCTTTGTCCGGCCACCAGCGGCCAGCCGAGTTGGCCAAGTCAGGACATCGGATTGGTGTCCCACCCGCGGGGGCCGGCCGGGAGGGCAGGAGTGTTCCAGAAGGCCCGCGCCCGACAGACGCACTCCCGCGGCGCCACTATTGTCTGTCGAGCTCTCCCTGCGCTTGGCTTGGGAGGCGCGCAAGCGTTCCTCGGCCCCATTTGACAGATGAGGAAACTGAGGCCTGAAGAGATGAAGTCGCTTGCCAGGGGTGGCAGAGGGAGCCAAGAGCAGAGACAGGGCTGCAACTCGGGTCTGGCGCCAAAGCCCCCAGAGACCTGTGGGTAGGGTTGCTTGGGGGGCTGCGGCAGAGTGGTTAGGGACGGGGATGGGGTGGGGGTCTTGGCCCGGGGTCCCCGGCGGCTTGGGGTGGGGTGACGCCAGCAGCCGGGCGAGGCCACGCCGGGCTGTTGATGGGTGGAGGTGGCGGAGCCAGGCGGTAATTCCCGGGAGGCTGCTCCTCGGGTTTCCGGCCTCTTCCCAGCACTGCGGGGCCCCAGGGGGCGGGAGAGCACTTCCCGGCTGGGCGGGCCCGGGAAGGGGGCCCCGGGGCTGCAGGCGCCCCGGCCTGGTTGTTTGTCCTTTGGCGGCTGGTGCTATTGGCTCCGCGTCGGTGGCTGGCGGTGGGCTCCCCGGGGCCAGGCTGCCCCCTGCCTCTTCCGGCCCCCTCCCCGTGACTCCTAGTCCCCCTCCTCCCCCTCTTCCTCCCCCCTCCTCCCCCTCTTCCTCTTCGGCCCCCTCTACCCCTTCACCCCCTCCTCGCAGTCTCCCTCCCCCACCCCACCCCTTCGCTCTGCTCCTCTCTCCACCCCCTTCTCTGCCCCAGCCGGAGCAAAGGAGGGGAGTGCGGCAGAGCCCCACCTCTTGGGCTCATTCCCCCCCGCCCCGACCTGTGGCTTCCAGGGACCCTCCTCTGTCCGGGAGCGGCCGACCCACCCCTCCCCTGGCCCTGCACCCTCAGTTCTGCCAGGCAGGGGCTCAGCTGGGCTGGGGGTGGGGCTGCCTCTCTGCCTCAGTTTACAGATGAGAATGGGGTTCACTAGGGTTAATTTTGTGACCCACCTAGATGCCACCTCCACCCATTTCCCTTCCACATCCCTACACTGGGTTCGGGGCCCCCGCCCTGCCACTGGCTGGGTCTTGAGCAAAGCTCCGAGGGGGGCAGTCCGAGCTCCATAGAAATGCAGAAAATCGCTTGCCCCAGACCTGCTAAATCAGAATCTGCATTTTAACCTGATGATCCTGGAGTGGACACATTAAAGCATGAGAAGCGCTGGCTTAACCCTTGCTGTGCCTCAATTGCCTTGTCTGTAAAATGGGGCTAACAAAAGCGCCTCTTCTGTGTTGGATTGATGTGAGATTCATCGAGGAAATTCCAGTGGGCGGTGGCCTTTGGGCAAGGGGTGAAAGAAAGTGAACCCCTCGCTGCCCACCCCCTCTGCCAATGGGTGTGGAGGCCCCTGCCTCCTGCAGCCCACTGTTGCCCTTTCCTTTAGTGCGGGCTAGTGTCTGTCCCACCTTCCAACCTGCCAGCTGTGGTCTGGCCCTGGGGCTGGGAGGAATCTCAGCACAATGCCCAGCCATGGCCAGAAGCTCATAGAAGGTTCCAGACACTCCCATTTCGCAGAGTAGGGTTGGAGAAGGTCTGGCGTGGCTGAGAAGCTGCTCTTGCTGCCCCCTCTATCTGCCTGTCCTCAAGGAAGGTTTGAAGCTACCAAGAATGGAGCCTTGTGGAATGAACTGCACACTTGTTCTCACTAAAGTGTGAAGGGCTGATAGCTGGGGCAAGGCTCCCCTCCCTAGAGTAAGTGCCTGGGCACTCAGCTCCAATGCGGTGGGCTTTTCAGGCAGGACTGGAAGGGTGACTAACAGGGGCCCTGCGAGATTGGGTTCTGAGCCCCCCGAGAATTGGGGTGGGTTGGGGAGGAGTCAGAAGGCCGGAACCTCGGGACCAGCTGAACTCCTGGAATCTTCCGACAACCTGCAGGGCCTGTGGAAAATTCCCAGGCTATTTTGGGCAGAGGCCCCTTTCTCTCCTGCCTTTTCAGGGGTGGGGGGTGGGGGGTGGAGGCAGGGCCCTGCTGACACACCCCTCTCTGGGGGCAGCTGGTGTGGGAATAGCTTCCTGCAGCCCTCCCTGCGGGTTTTGAGCCCCCTCCCCTGGCTGGGCACTTGTCAGATTGTGGGCAGGCTGAGGGGGGTGGGGCGGAGGGTGGGAGTAGTCCTGGCCAGCTGCTCACCTCCAGCCCCCCACCCCTCCCTGCCCCCGCCCCCACCCCCTTCTGACATGCTGCATATTTCCCTGGCTTTTCTATGAGCCCTGTGACCCTGGGCAAGTTACTGGAGCCGCTGTGTCTGTTTCCCCCGTGCTCAGATGGGGGTGAAATGAGCTGAGATGAGTGAAGTGCTCGTGTGCTAAGTGCTCAGTGCTGCCCGGCCCCAGGGCTGTGTCTCCCCCATGGGACAGTTCCCTTGTTGCGCTGGTTCCCTTGTTTGTTGCACACAGTGGGCGCAGCAATAACTATTGAATGGGGGTCTTGGGGACCCAGAGGGCAGGGCTGCAGTGGGCACTGTTCCTCAGGGCCCACACCCATCAAAGGCGTGCACACACTGGCGACGCTAGGCCCTTACTTGCACACACATAGGTGCACGGGTGCAGGCACATGGACAGCTACAGACTCTACACGTGTGTGCACACAGAAGGATATGGACACACCTGCCCATGTGCCCGGACACTGACATGCATGTGCAGAGACAGACTCACCTGCTTGCAGGTGTATGACGTGTGCACACGCAGAGAGGGACATACCCATATGCACACGTGCAAGACACACTCGAGTACACACAGGCACACCGTGCACACAGCCTGGCAGCATGACCTGCCTTAGGTTTGCTTTGGTCTGAATTTGCTGCAGCCCAGAGGCCAATCCGCGAGCTTCTGGTGCCTGCTTTCCTCACCACCAGCTGAGGGGAGCCGAGGGGGTGCACAGCCTGGGCACAGAGGGTGAGCCCTGATTGTTTCGGGGATGCTCCGAGGCCAGGCCCATGGGTGGGACCAGGGCTGCTGCAGGCATCCCCATCCATGTGCCCCCTGGGGCTGGGGGAGCACCGGGGGCCCCAGAGCTGGCCCCAGGGTGACTGGTTCCCCACTGTCCCACTGTTTTCTTGGTAGCCAGCTTTGGAGCCAGCCTCCCCCACCCCAGGGGAGGCCATTCCCTCTGCGCCGTCCTCCTGGCTGGGCCCACTGGTGGAGGGGTCGGCTCTGGCTGCCATGAGGGTCTGGTGGCTGGTGGCCAAGGCCCCTGGCTTCTCCCAGGCCAGCCCTTCCTCCTGGCTGAATCACTTGTGCCCCCCGTGCCTCAGTTTCCTCCACTGTCATGTGAGTACAAATGTCCCCACGCTCTCGGGCTCCATGCACGCTAGCCAGGGGCTTTGGGTTCTGATGCTGGTCAGGAACTAATCTTGGGGTCATTCTCTGGCCTGTCTTCAAGACCCTGCTCTGTGCCATCCGCTGTCCTTGTGGCCCTGGGCTTCCACTGGCACCTCTGAGGGGTCAGGTGTACTGGGGGAGTCGAGGGGGGCTGGGTTGGAGAAAGAGGCCACCCCGCAAATCGGGCCTGTTTCTTTAGCCCAAGGGGAGGTGGGCTGAGACAGACAGACAGATGGATGTGAAAAGAGGAGACACATGCGGATGATGCTGATGCTGATGATGCATAATTACTGAGCTGCACCCTGTCTTTTCCATCTCATCTCCTGTCCCCGCCCCCAGAACCCCCAGCCTCCTTGCTGGCCTTCAGCAATGCCTGGGCCCTTGCCAGCCTCAGGGCCTTTGCGCAGGCTGCCCCCTACTTCCCATTGCCAGATTGTAGGCTCTTTCCCCTGGTTCAGGGCCCAGCTCACACCTCTTTAGAGTAGCACCCCCACCCTGATACCTTTTAATCCCATTCTATTTCTTGATAGCCCTTTTGGCAGTCTGTAATGATCTTGTTTATATGTTTGTTTACCTGTTGATTCTCTGACTCCAAGTTCAGCTCTGTGTCCCCAGTACCATGAGCAGGGCCTGGAGCACCTGTTTGTTGAATGACCTGATGATGATGATTATAACAATAGCAGACAATTACTGTGCACTTGTTCTGGGTGGATGGGGTGCTAAGTGCTTAGCGTGTATTATTTCACTTCAACTTCAGAGCAACAGTGAGTGGTAGGGACTGTTATAATCCCCATTTTCCAGATGAGGAAACCGAAGCCCAGAGAGGTTAAGTAACTTGCATGGAATCACACAGCTGGCCAGTGGTAGGATTTGAAGTCAGATGTGCCTGACTCCAGAGGAAAAGAGGGTTGAAGGGGACAGGGCAGCTTCCTGCCTTTCCCTGATGTCCCAGAGCACTGCTACCTCACCCCTGCTCAGAATTCCGGGCCTTGGAACATTCCAGGACTCTGTGACCTGTGCTGGTGGGTCATGCTGGAGCTCTGACCCCCTGCCAGGCAGCTGGGGCCTTTATGAGGTGGGGGCTCCCGGACTTGCGGCCCTCCCTGGCCGGCTGCAGCTAAGAGAAGGGGTCAGGGGGCAGCTATGTCACTTCCTCAGGAAGGCCACCCGGCCGCCTCCCTTCCCAGCCGGACTGACACGCGGCCTGACAGGGGAGTGGGGGGCGTGTGGAGGGTGGGCTGTGCTCTTTTCAGGGACCTTGGCGTGGGGGCAGAGGGGAGGCGCTGGGGGATGTGGGCCGAGATCTCAGGTGCCCCAGGGGCCATGCAGTTACTGTGAGTAGGGGGAGCCGGGGTGGCAAACCAGGGGTTCAGGGTTGTCAGAGCTTCTGCTTTTCTTCACGAGTAGCTGGAAACCTGGCTTTTGAGGCAGACTGCCTAGATGTTTAAAAACAAGCTTGCGTTTTAAATTGGAAAACCCTGGATGAGCCAAATAAAACTCATCAGGGGCCGCGGGGGGCCGGGGTGGCCTTGGGCTGCCGTTTTAGCCGCGGTTCCTGGACTCTCGTGTCCCACCTGTGCGTGACCCCGAATGAGCTCCAAGTTCAGGCTCCCCACCCTGTGTCGTGTTCCCTGAGAAGGTGCCGCGAGACCCCCACCTAGCTGCCCCCCTTTCCGGTTGGGGAAATTGAGTCCAGAGGGAGGAAAAGACTCAGCGAGGGCTATTGACTCCGGGGCTTTTGCTCTTTCCACTTGACCTTGAGCCACAGCCCAAGTAGACCTGGTACCTTCAGATAGATTCATTCATTCATTCATTCATTCATTCATTCAACACAGCGTCCACTCTCTGCTCTTGGCAGAAGTGCCCCAAACTAGGCAGCAGCTGTGGAATCCCCTCCTTTCCAGCCCTCGAGCTGAGTCTGGCACACATCCGATCCCCACTCCAGGGGCGGTGCAGGGAATTTGGTTTCCTGGCAGCAGCCAGCAACTGGGCGGGTGGAAGTTCATGAGAGTGCCTGGGTCTGAGTCTGGGCCTGCCTTGGAAATGCCCCTTCCCCTTCGGGTCCCTCTCGGGACCGAGAGCTTGGGGTCAAGCCCCTCTTTGGTGTGTCCGGAGGTTCCTGGAGGCGGACACTGCGTCTTGCTGTTTTCCCTCTTCCCCCAACAAAGTCTGGCACGAAGCAGGGTCGGGAGAGGTGTGCCCTGCAGGTGCCAGGCTCGGTGTTGGGTTGCCAGGGACACGGAGGGACCTGGTGCCGTCCCTGCCCCCCAGGAACACAGTATCTGTCGTGGGGACAGACCTGGCCTTTCCGTGCAGGGCTGTGCCCGAGGGGCGCACATGGCTGTGGTGGGAGCCTGTGAGGCAAGAGCCCCTGAGAGCCCCCCGTCTCTCCCCAGGTCAGCCATGTCATCTGAGCCTCCTCCCCCGGCACCACAGCCCCCCACCCACCCTTTGGCCACCGGGCTGCTGGACACCCCGCGGGCCCATGAGCGCTCGCCGTCCCCCGTACGGGCCAACGTGGTGCCCAGCCCGCTGCCCACCCGCCGCACCAGGACCTTCTCGGCGTGAGTCTCAGGCTGGCCCGGGAGGCTGGGGGGCTTCCAGAGACGGGGCCCCCGCGCGGGGCCAGGGATTCCTCTCTGGGTCTCAGTGTCCCCGACTGTCATGTGGGGAGACGGGGGTGGGGCCGAGGGCTAGGGGTGAGGGGAGCTGGAAGGTGCCTTGTAAACTGGGGGGCACTGGCTCAGGCCCACCCGGAGCCTCTCATGTGGGGAGAGGGACAGGGACAACGGGTGGGAAACCTCTGGGGCCTTAAAATCGTCTTCCCCTTTGGGACCTCGACTTCCTCCACTGCAAAGTAGGGCCAGTGGCAGACGCGGATCTGGAGCCCAGTGAGCTGAAGCTGGCCTTTTTTAATAATTATTAATAATTATTCCCCAGACAGATGCTCAGAAATCGTTTAGTCCAAACCCCTCTTTCCAGATGGGGAAACTGAGGCCTGGGAACTTGCCAGGGCTCACCCACCCACTCATTACTGCAGAGCTGGGGTCACCAGAGTCTGTGAATGGCTTCCCGAGTCGTGCAGTGTACAACCTGCCAAGCGGGACTCGGAGGCCCTGGCCGGGAGCCCCCAGGGCCCAGTAGTGGGTGGGGGCTGGGAAGAGCTGGGTGGGCCTCAGGGAAGCAGGTGGCTGTCCTGGGGGTTGGTGTGGAGCCCCTCTCACGCCTCCATCCCCACCCCGCCAGGACGGTGCGGGCCTCGCAGGGCCCAGTCTACAGAGGAGTCTGCAAGTGCTTCTGCCGGTCCAAGGGCCATGGCTTCATCACCCCGGCCGACGGCGGCCCGGACATCTTCCTGCACATCTCTGAGTGAGTCCGGGTGGGCTGGGGGCTTTGGGGCCAGGGGCAGGCATGTGCCCGGAGCAGGTGTGGGGGGCTGTGTGTGACGGGCTCCGGGACGACAGTGGCTGAGTTGGCGGGGCGTGGGGGTGAGGCTGCACGCGGCTGCACTGGTGTGTGTAAAGCTGCGGGCGACAGTTGCCGTGTGTTCGTCACTGAGGGTGTGTGTGTGAGAGAGAGAGAGATTCCAGCTGTGTGCTGTACATGTGCGCGTGTGTGAGCGAGAGAACTGCTAGGGTGGGTCCGAGTGCCCCTGGGTGTCTGCTGGGTGAGGAGCCCTTTGGCCTGGGGACCCGTTTCCTGCCCACAGCAGGGACAGCCACCGGCTGAGGGGTGGCTGGGTCTGTCCCGGCCCATCTGCTCCGGAACGTGGCTGGGGCCATGCCCTTTGTCCCGCCACTTGGAGACTGATGTCCTTCCTTCCTGAGCGTCCCGGGCCTCGGGGCAGGAAGGTGCTCAGGCAGCCCCCGCCTTTTTTCCTGGCCCCCCAGGTAGGCAGCCTGCAGACAGGCGAGTGCCCATAACGCGGCACCCCCACCCTCAACTGTCGCGGTTGCACCCCATCGTCTCCCATGTCAGGCCACAGCAGGCAAAGCCTTACCCCGCACAGCAGATCTGACAAAGAATCGGAATCACGTTTTTGAAAATGGGATCCCATTGTAAATCATCTGCTGTGGTGGGAGAGCTACCCCTAGTTTACCTTCTCCCACAACATTTGTAGGGATCAGGAAAGCCCACCTGTAGAGTGTAGACATGAGAAAGATGCTAAACTGAGGCATTTATGTATGTTTGAATGCAGGCATGCATGCATGGATATATAAACGTATTTGCATAGTGCCTCTTCCCAGAAAGGATTTGCAGTAGATTGTAAAGCTATACACCATGCAACACGAAAAATAAATTAGTAAGAAAACAAATAGGGAAGATAGAGATACAGCAGTGTCTGGTTTTGCTGCTAGAAGTGGGCTGCAAATTTATTTCTGAGCTTCCTGGTGGCCAAATCAAAAAGGGAAGGAGCATTGGCTGTAAGAGTCTCTGATCCAAACAGACCAGTTCCTGGAGAGCTGGCTGGCGCTGGAGTTCAGGGTCTGAAGGGATTTTCCTCCTGGGTTCTCATCCAGAGGGCCTCAAGGTGGGCATCTTACCCGTCACAGGTGAGATGGTGACTTACGTCCCGTAGAAAGTAAGGGAACCTTCTGGGGGTGGTCGCAGGCAGAGAACCCCACCTGCAACTAACTAAGCACAAAAGGGACCTTCTTGAAGGCTCACTGGGCACCTGGGGAATTCAAGAGCTGAGATGCAGCTCTGTTGGGAAACTCTTGCCCCAGCCACCTCTCAACTCCGATCTCGTGCTGTGCCGGCCTCGCTTTTCTCCTTGGCTCAGATTGCTCTGGGCTCTCATGCCCCTGGGTCCACAGCTCCCACGTTTACTGGTTCCAGTGTGAGCACCCGAAGAGGGGCTGAGCGCTTTCAGTCCCAGGGTAGGAGCTGACAGGGTCAGGTGGAAAGGCAGATGGAGAACATCCTTGGGAGGGAGCTGGGTGGTGAGTCGGTGGGCACCCACTCGGGGGCACACCCTGCTGTCCTCTGCCCGGCGGGGCGGTCTCCTGGGCACGGAGCCACGAGCTGGGCACTGAGTGGTCTCTCTCGGCCCCGCAGTGTGGAAGGGGAGTACGTCCCCGTGGAAGGCGACGAGGTCACCTATAAGATGTGCTCCATCCCGCCCAAGAACGAGAAGCTGCAGGCCGTGGAGGTGGTCATCACACACCTGGCACCGGGCACCAAGCACGAGACGTGGTCCGGGCACGTCATCAGCTCCTAGGAGGCACGGGGCACCCGGAGACCGTGGGGGGAGGACCCGACTGGCGATGCTGCTGGAAGCAGGAGACGGGGCTTCCACGGAGAGGCACGGTCCCTTCCAAGAGATCTCCGGGAGGAAGGGATGTGGGGGGCAGGGGCCAGGGATGGGGTGGTCTCCGCCCCCAGCACAACCTCTGACCATCGCAACAAACTCTCACCATCTGAAAAACATTAAAAGCATTTAAAAAAGAGGCACCCTCTGGTGGCCGAGTGGGGGGCCTGCCCCCCAGCCTGGGTTGGGGGTCCCTTTATCTTCTGGAGTTGTTGATCAAGAACCCCAGTTCTGGTCCACCAGGGGTGATGTGGAGCCGCGGGATTTTCCCCAGGTGAATTTCTTCCCAGTTGTCCCTCATGTCTGGGCTGGGCTGGTTTTGGGGGGTGGGTTTCGGGTCTGAGGGACTTGGCCCTTTGGGAGTGGGAGGCTGAATTCTAGCTCCTTAGAAGCCTTCTTTCCTCCTGTGTTCACGTTGAGTGATCTCCTGGTGCAAACGCCAGTGGCCCTTTCCCATCCTCTGCCACTGAAAGATGGTGGTTGGGGTGATGTGGGGGGCGAGGGGGAGCAGGTGTGGGAAGGAAGCTTGAAGGAGGAGGGCTCTTTAAACTCAGACCTTTCTCTGGATCCAGAAAAAGTGGGTAGCTTGCTTCCTCGGCAGCCTGGTAAAGCCAAAAGTTGAAGGAGAAATACACCTTTGTGGAGGGGGTTTTCTTTAAAACCCAGGTTAAGAAACATTTAGGGATTAAAAAAATTTTTTTTAAATAACTAAAGCTCTTGGCCAGAGCTGGCTGTTTGCACTTTGCTGCTGGCATTGCCAACTTTATAGATATTTCCAGTAAACAAATCCTTAGGATTTTCTTTGCTCTGATTCCGTTTGGTTTTAGTTGTGATTTAAAAATAGAACTGGGTCATAGGTTTTGAAATACGTGGGCCTGTGTGGTCAAGGACACATTTGTCTGGCAGGGAAGTCAACAGTTTCACCGTGGCTTTTGGGAGGACCATGATGTCCCAGATGGAGGATTATTTGATTCCAGAAGCACGAAGGGCCTCGGCCACATCTTCACTCCGGGACTTGGTTGTTTCCAGTGTCAGAACTGCTCCATTTAGGAGGTAGAAGATGACTGGGGGAGTGTTTTAATATAAGCAAAGAAATTAGTGTGTTGATTACGTGTGCAGTGAAACATACAAACCGCCTCGGTGGCGGCTGCCAGGAGCTGAGGGGTGTTTTCCTCCCTCTGTGTCCCGTGAAGGCCCCCCCACTTCTGTCTCTGCCTTTTGCGGGGTCAAAGGTGGCCTTTTCCCCTCCAGCCTTGGACTGTCCCCCACCTCAGCTCCCCAGAGGCCTGTCTGCTGGGGACGGGCCTCATTCTGAAGAGCCACTTGGGCCAAGACCCCCACGGGCTCCCGGAGGCTGAGCCCCCGCGTCTTCACCCCGCGCACCTCCACGGCCCTGTCCTCGCCTTGGCACATGGTTCAGGCCCTGGTGTCCCACAGTGAGCTTGGGAATCTGAATCTGCTGTGTGGAGGCGACCTTTGGGTTCTCTCGCTTAGCAGTGTCCTTTGTAACCTGCCCTTGCTGCCCTTCCTGGGTTACCACATCCTTTTCATTGTATCGATGAGTGTTCTAGAACCGCAGGAGGTTGGAGCAGCCCCGTCTCTGCTCAAACCCCGAGCTTCGGTTTGCAGATGGGGAAATGCCTTGAGGCTCTAGGAGGGACACAGGCTGTTGGTGACAGAGCTGGGACTAGACTCCAGCATCCCCCAGTGCAGGCCTTTTCCCCATTGGCCACCTTTCTCTCAAAATAAAGTTTTGTTTTGTGCAAGGCTGTGTGTGGTTAATACGGAGGCCAGCTAAGGCTCTTCCCCTTCAAGCTGCAGGTAAGGGCGTCTCCCCAGCCTTTCTCCTTTGCATTACGGTTATTTTGGGGGGTGAATAAGATGGGATCCTTCCCTTTTCTTAACTTAAATGAATCATTGTTCTCGAGCACAGGAAAGCTTAGCAGTACACCGTGGCTTCGTGACAACAGAAAAACAGGAAACCATTAGTGCCTTGTATTTGGCCAGTGGCTGAGAAGTGGATGCTCCCGAGGTATCTTAGGGTTGCCTGTGAGAGTGACCTCACATCCATCGGACCCCTGGGTGAGAAGTTTGCCGCGGGCGTCTGCTCAGGGCTCGTCTCCTGCACCCAGGTGGGTGCTGCAGCCGGAGGTGAGGCTGCCCCACCCCGAGGCCCTGCGGGCCAGCGGACGGGGGTGATCGGCTGCACGAGCTGCGACTAGATGCGTGTAGAAAGCCTTAGGGGGACCTAGAACCTCTTCAGGTGGAGCAGTGGGAGCCAGGGCGCCCCAGACACGGGTGTGCAGAGGCGAGGCGGCGTGGAGGGCCGGGCTCCCGGGTTCTGGGAGGGCAGGCGGGGTGGGGGGCGTGCTCGGGCCGGGGTTGGCGGGGGCTGAGGCTGGGGGCCGGGCGGGGGCCTCTGTCAGCGCGGGAGGCTCTGCCCCAGCCGGCCTTTCCCAGGGGGGGGTATGCATGCTCAGCTTGGGTGGTACCGAAATGGACAGTTTTAATATTACAATATATTGATTTTCCATGTGAATTAGGAAAACTAGGACCAGCCTGTCAGACCTATTCTGAGAGGCAAAGTAGGTGTGCAGGTGAAAGCAGCGATTGTAGCACTGAGCAAGTGAGACTGGCAGTGGGGGGCGCGGGAAGACGGTCGTCTGGGAGAGCAGCCGCCGGTGAAGGGTGGACGAGCCCTGGAACTGGCCTTGGGTGCCGTGCAGGGTGGGGCCGCGCCAGGAGGCCGCTGCAGTTGTCCCATGGGGACGGCGGGCACCCTTAGGGCGCGACCCTGGAGTGTTTTGGGGGCGCAGGAGGCGGCGCCCCGGGAGCGGAAGTGCATAACCGCCCGGATCGCAGCGGCATCTGCCCGGCCCGTCCTGGCGCTTCCCGCCCGGGAGCCGGCTCCATTCCTGCTTCCTAAGCCCGGGCGCCCCGGGGACCCCGTATCTGAGGCCCCCACCCCACCCCATCAGCTTCTCCGGTGCCGGGGAGGCTGATCTCAGCAGCCCCAGGCTGGCTGGCGGCGCTCCCCTACGGGGTTTAGTTTTTCTTACCCACTGTATTTAAATTTCGTCTGCTGGTGTCTTCATCTTACATTGACATTTTGACATTTCATGGGGGTCTAGGGGGTACTGCCCAGGGGGCAAGTCCTGGCTCCTGGGACTGGCCTGAGTAACAGCTAACACCACTGTTCTAGGTGCTTTACAGAAATCACCTCCTTTCCATGACACACGCGGCAGGGGCTGCACCCCCATTTGACCGACAGGAGGCTGAGATGAGCCCCCCTGAGGCAGCCCCCCCGAGGCAGCCCTGTCCCGCCCGCTGCACGACAGGTGGCCTCTGTGGGCTCGTGGACAGCACGGGGACAGGGCCTGGCACAAGGCACAGCAAACACATTATTTACCGCTTGTCACTTTGTGACCCCAGCAGTGCCCGGCTGGGGGAGGGAATGAGGAGGGGGCTGCCTGATGAGAGAAGAGAGGGAATCCATCACCAGGAAGGGTGGACTGGGGTGGAAGAGGAGGCCAAGATGACAGAAAGGGGCAGGATGGGAGAGCCCAGCGTTGTCTAGAGCTGGGGAGACGCGCTGACAGGGAAGGGGGGGCCAGGAGGGTGGTGGTGGGGTAAGCGGCCCCTACCCCTCAGTCATAAAGACAAGCTCGAGGACAAGCTTGAGTGAGACTCCTTGCCTTGACACAGCAAGTCGGAAAATTCTAGGGTATGGTGACTCCTTATTCTGTGGGAAGAGGAGGGGGAGAGGGTTCCGGGGAGCAAGGTGGGACCCCGTGGACCCAGTGAGGGCTCCCAGAGTCGCAGAAACAAATACCAGAGCGTCCCATGACAGCAAAGAGCTCCCAGATCTCACCCAGCTGGGCCTGCCTTCCAGAAGGTGACAAAACATAAGAGCTCACCTGTCACTTCACCCCTAAACAATTATCCAGGGAGGAAAAAAGGAGAAAAGAGTCTTGGGAGCTTTTGCTGCAAACAGTAGAATCACTTTAATTTCCTACTGTTCCCCTTAAAAGGCCATTACAGTATCATCTGCACAATTCAACCACTGAGCCACGACCATCCCATGCCCGTCGCGGGTAAGGCAAGGGGCAGAGTTCACAGCCCCTGCGTCTCCCTCGTGCCTGATCTGGTCCTGGTGGAGGCCAGCTGGGTGGGCAGCCTGGGGGGCCTGCACCCGCCTGAGGTGCGCTGGGAGGCGGGGGCTCAAAGGGTGGTGGCGCGGCCAGACGCTGTGGAGTGACCGGAACCACTCCCATGGACGTTCTTAGCCGGGCCCGGCGCCTCCCAGCGGCAGAGGACTTGCTGGCCATGGAAGGGCAGGCGGCGCGGGCCCAGCCCGGGCGCACCTTGGCAAAGGGCCTGCAGGTGAGGAGCAGCCTGTCCCTGCTGCTGACCCAGGCTCTTCCCGGACCCCTGGAAAACCAGGGGTAAGGCCCCTGTGAGGCCCGGCCGGGCCCGTGAGAGTCCTCACGGTGGAGAGGCAAAGCCCAAGTTAGTTTCTCTCAACTAACTGGACCTGGCTTCTGGGGGAAGGGCTGTCTGGCCAGTGCTAATTCTCAGCCAGGAGTTTGGGTTCCTGTTTCCCTCCAACTGGCTGGACAAGGAGAACCGGCCGAGCTGTGCAGCACACAGAGGATCCAGTTAGTGTCCGTGGGGGCAAAGCCCTCTGGGTCGGTGCCTCCGGGCCACCCAGCCATCGGCCTCACCCCCCCAAAGACCCCGATCCCCTCGGATTCAAGGCCTCCCTCAGGCCAACACTCCGGAGGGAGCTTCATCCCAGACTCAGCATCAAACCCCCCTTCCGGTATTGATGCAGGGGGTCCAAACTGATCTCCCCGATGGGTGTCACAAGACCCACCTGGAGGGAGGGCCCAGGCACACCTGTTCCTTCACGTGTGATTCTAGACCATGGGGAAGCTACGGGGGGGTTGTCTCTGGCTGGGGCCAGGGGTGGAAATCCTTTGAGGTATTTTCTCTGGCAGGTGGGCCCCCTCCCGCGTGGTCGCGGCCCAGGCTGTCAGGGACGTGTGGCCAGCGTGGCGAGCCCGTGAGGGAGGGGCCCCACCGGGGCAGGGGCGCTAGGAGAAGAGCTCCTCGCAGAGCCGGCGCGTGTCCTCGGGCGTGGTCACGGCGTAGCCCACGGTTCTCGGGTCCGTGAAGATCTCGTGGTCATTGCCGCCCTGCGGACAGAAGCAGAGGTGCGCGTCACCTGTGTACCCGCCGCTCCGCTGCAGCCCTGGAGCCGGGCGGCCCGCGCCGTGAGGACTTCGGATGTGGCCGCCAGGGAGAACCGCATCTCCACCACCGTCCCCGAGTCCCCGGGAGACGACGCGCCTGCTGCAGTCGTCACTGAGCTGGAGCTCTGGAACCTCGCCCTGAACTGCCGTTTAGCTTGGAACGGGTAATTATGCCTCTGAGAGGAGCCACAGTCTTCCTGTGAAGAGGTGTTCAAGGCTTGTTTTTCTATAAAGACAACCAGGAGTCCAGGAAGGCACACAGCAGACAGCACGCGCACGGCTGTCGGCCTATTTTATCAGGTCCACCCTCTTCTACCAAGGACGGGGTGTCAGCAGGGCCCTCCAGCGGGACTTTCTGCGGCAGTGGCCCCAGCCACGTGTGACTGCTGAGCACACTACGGTGGCTGATGTGACCAAGGAACCAAGCTTTTAATGTGATCTGAATTCATTTAGAGGTAAACAGCCCCGCAGGGCTGGTCCCTGGAGCCCGAGGGCTGGGCTTAGACCCACACCCTCCCCCTGCCCAGTGGCGGGGGCAGCTCCCACCTGTGACACAGGAAGAGGGTGGGACAGAGCCCAGAGGCCACAGGGAGGTCAGTGAGGGTCTGGAGAAGCCCCCGGAGCAGGGCCTGGCCAAGGACAGATGTCACCGTGTCTTCACCGACGTGGCTCTCTAAGCGTGCTCACATGGCCTCTGAAAGTCTCCTTTTGCCAGGTTGTGGGTCTGGGGAGGACCTGGGGATGTGCAGGGAGGGGTGAGGGGTCCCCTGAACCCAGAGCTTCAGGACTGCACTGCCACCCTGGTGTCAGGTGAGGCGCCCACATGCCTTCTCATGGAATTCCCTATTTTCTTCATAAAATTAGACAGTCTGCTCAAAACCTTGAAAAACTCAATTTGTTTATGATAACGCTGAAAAGCAACTGCAGGGAAAATGGATTTTTCTCATAATGCAAAGCAGGAGGCTGATACGGAGAAAGATGTGACTCCCTCGGAGACTCTGACACCCTTTTAAAGGCGTGACACTGACATTTCTTTTGTGCTACCAGTTTTTAAGAACCACCCATCCCCAGCCGTCTGCACCCCCCCCAGGGGAGGTGAAGGTCGAGGCCGGGCCCAGGGGAGGCGGGTGGGGGTGTCGGCAGGAGGTGGCGGCCCCAGAGCCTCCTTCCAGAACCTCCTTCCCTGGGGTTGTTCAGGAGCACCTTGGCACCTCGTGCTGGCATCACACACTGAAAAGAGGCTTCTGGAAGCTCAGACAGCCTGTGTTTCACAGCCAGCATCTGCCAGCTAAACAGCTAAATGTAATATTAGCTCTAGTAATTCTTATGATTAAAAAAAAGCAAGTCAGATTTCTCACAGCAATGACACAGACCAGCATGGAGAGACTAACAAAGGAAAAATGAGCACCTGCCCTATCCAGAAAAACCAGACACCTCCCGGGACCACTTTAGTCCCCTGGAGGCCGAGAGCCAGGGGCTCAAACCCGAGGGCCCGCGGCCCTGCCAGGACGGGAAGGGCCGCGGAGGAAATGAGGGTGCAGGAGCCCGGAGTGTGGAGGGAGGGGAGGCCGCGTGGCCGGGGAAGGCAGCAGGTGTGGCAGGTGTAGGTGGGGGGCCTGCTCGGGGCTGGAGGGGGAGGGGAGGCAGGAGTTAACCTGAAGGGCACTGGGAAGCCACCGCAAGGCCGAGAGCTGGGGATGAGATCTGATCTACCTTACGAAAGGGTCTCTCTGCAGAACGGATGGGGGTGAGGGGGACACAAAGGCGGAAGCAGACAGAGCAGTCAAGAGGTCCCGCAGCGAGCCCGGGTGGACTGAGGACGAGGCCATCACCTGGGAAGAGGGGCCTGTGCAGTGACAGCTGCCACGCCTGCCCTTCCCAGGAGGGGCTGTCACATGGGACTCTGCAGCCAGCAGAAGCCTCATTTGCTGTGGGTTCCCCGGGGTCCCACTGCGACGGCGCTCGGTGTCCCGTGTCACCCACTGGCACTCAAGAACCAGACCCAGAAATCCAGACATGCAGGGGAGGGAAGGCACTGCCCATCCTGCAGGGTGTCCGGCTGGTGGGAGCCCCTGCACCGCACATGCCCTCAGCCCCCCGTCCCTGGGGCCTCCCCCTCCTGGCTGGCACCAGCTTGCACGACAGGGAGGCCAGGATCAGGAGCAGCAGAACCGGAACCCTGCGCTGATGAAAGAGCCAGTGCTTCCAGAATAGCAGGACCTCAGAGAACCACAAGTTTCAAACTGTGAGTTTGCTAAAGTGTACTTGATTCCAGCCAGGGACGCTCAGCCTCCCCAGCTCCCAAGAAAAAGAACACTGTTGGCTGAAGGAAAGAGGGGAGGGATATTCCCGGTACAGCGTAGCTGCCAGGCCCAAAGCGGAGTGAAATCCGCCCACTCATATTTAAATCCCTAAAAGGGCCAAGGTCTGGGGAGGCAGAAGGCTTGGCATGGCCCATGCTCAGGCCCTGGGGATGGGCCTGCTGGCTGCTGACCCACGTGGCTGACACCAACAGGAGAGCAGCGAACCCTAATTTTCCTACCATTAGAGGCAGAGAGAGCACATCAGGAGTGTCCACTGTCTGTCCTGCAGGATGGGAGGTAGGGCTGAGCCTGTAATTTCGAGAGCACATTTGCTACGTGAACACCAACATGCTGCAGACAGAACGTGGCTTCTTTGTAGCTTGTAGTTCAGACTCTTGCTGCTTGTGGACGTTTACCGGCGTATTTACACATTAACAAGCATTCATCGATTTTCTTGGCCTTATGGGTACTGTGCCGGTTTGAGTGTATTGTGTCCCCCAAATGCCATTATCTTTGTGGTCTTGTGTGGGGCAGAAGTTTTGGTGTTGGTTAGATTTGCTTGGAGTGTGCCCCACCCAGCTGTGGGAAATAATTTTGATGAGATGTTCCCATGGAGGCTTGGCCCCACCCATTCGGGGTGGGCCTTGATCGGTGGAGCTATATAAATGAGCTGACTCAAAGAGGAAAGAGAGTGCAGCTGGGAGTGATGTTTTGAAGAGAAGCAAGCTTGCTGGAGAGGAACGTCCTGGGAGAAAGCCGTTTTGAGGCCGGAGCTTTGGAGCAGATGCCAGCTGCCTTCCTAGCTAACAGAGGTTTTCCGGAGGCCATTGGCCATCCTCCGGTGAGGGTACCCGATTGCTGATGTGTTGCCTTGGACGCTTTGTGGCCTTAAGACTGTAACTGTGTAGCGAAATAAATCCCCGTTTTATAAAAGCCAATCCATCTCTGGTGTTTTGCATTCTGCAGCATTAGCAAACTAGGACAGGTACAAAGGCTAAGGAGACCAAGGCCCTGCCTTTAAGGAGCCTGGAGGAGTGGGTCTTCCCTGGCTGGTTGGAGCTTTTAAAAAGTGGCCCAGGTGTTCTTTTTTACTTTTATTTTTTATTCTTATTCTGATTCTTTCTGATGTAAGGAAAATGTTTGGTGATGGATTGGGGTGATGAATGCATAGCTATACGGTGGTGCCATGAACAGCTGATTGTACACCATGGATGGTTGTATGGTATGTGAATATATTTCAAAACTGAATTTAATTAAGAAAAATCAATTGTTAGTTTAAGAACTACGTATGGGGAAAAAAAAAAAAAGGTGGCCCAGGCCAGGATGCCTGGGGGCAGGGCCAGGCTGTAGGCCATGGCTTCTAGAAAGTGATCGGGTGATTCTACTGTCCCTCCAGAGCTGGGAGTCAGCAGCTTTAGAATCCAGCGTGGGTGACAAGTGGGCTGGCCATGCGCTAACACCCCTGGGGTGAACCTGGGCCTGTGTGGCCCTGATACAGCCCCTCATGGCAGACGGGGCTCAGAGCCTGTCCTGGGTGACAAGCCTGGCCCCAGGGAGTGCCCAGCGCATGCTGTTTTGTGGACACCAGTGGCTGGACCGGTGCACTCTGTGAAGGCTGCCATACTCCCGGGGCCCTGTGTCTCTCTGCAGAGGAACTGTGGTGCAGAAAGAGGCTGGGGGATGCTCCTTCCTTGGGGCTTAGGAACAGCGGGACCCTGGACCCTGATGTTCAGAAGAAAGGATGGCCAGCAGGCACCAGGCGAGAATCCTGGATTTGGGATGGGCAGGGGCCCTGGCCAGCATCGAAAGCCCCTGGCTCCCCTGCCTGGCATCCTGCTCCGTCCTCCCACGGTGATGCCAGCAGGATCTCCACAGACAGGTGGAAAACCTCTAATCCGCTCCACCCTCCTGTTGGCTGAGGAAACAGACCCCGGGAGCAGCCTTTTGCCCAGGTTCCTTGGGGGTGAGGGCCTTTGGCCTCACCATGCCAACCTCAGCCTGCCCCTAGCCACACCAGAGCACCTGGGTGTCAACTTGGCAGCAGAAACAAATGTGTAACAACACAGGTCGGTCCACAGAACACCCCCTACACCCTTGTTAGCCCGTGGGGGTCTTGAGAAAGCCGGGGATGTCAGGCACGCAGCAGCGAAGAGTAAGCCCAGGACCCAGGACGAAAGCCTACTCTATCCACAGCCCAGACAAGCACACCAGGGTCACTGATTCACACCCTGGCGAGCAGTTGGCACTCACTCCCAGGGCAAGCAGGGGCACTGAGGGGCTCCCGATCTCTCAGGACAATCCTGCTCACAGGTGAGTCTTTTTATAACTTTCTTAAAGGAAGCAAGCACTGGTTGAAGGCCAGGCCCCACACTAGGAAAGATGCCAACTCACATGTCCTGCATGCCATCCTTCCGTGAGCCAGGCCCTGGGGGAGATGCTTTCTCACACAGCTCCTTCAAAATAGGAAATGTGGGCAAGACAGCGGCATGGAGAGGTGGGGAATTTAGTTAGTCTGCTAGAGCAACTAGTAAATAGCCAGGGACAACTAGTAAATAGTCTGGAACAACTGTTAGGGGTCATCTGTGACTGGACACACATCATACACCAGCCTGGAGTGGGTGGAATGGCTGAGATCACAGCACAGAGCTGTAAGTAAAACTCCCCAAAAACCGTGGAGCCAGCACCTGTCCCCCACCGGCACAGCAGGCTGAGGTGAAACACTTCCGTGTGGAAAAAAGAAGTGGGTTACCTGGAGCAAGGGAAAGTAACTCAACCAAGCTCCAACTGCTGTTTTAATTAGAAAATCCGGACTACTGGATACAAGCTACAAGCACAGATAAACCCAGAGCAAGCAGGAAAGGAACCTGAGGTTCCTCCTGGCAGTGAGGAGGCAGGACTGATGGAAAAAACAGATACATAAATAAATAAAACAGAGGCTTTTTGAGACAGCTGAGCTCAGAATACTGGAAAATGGCTGTGCCCAAAAAAAGGGGCACAGAGAACTGAGTACCAACACTGGTCAACCAGTGAATCTGGAGGGTGTGGACTGGCTCTAAAAAGGGACTTTCTCTATTTTTCCTTTTTTTTCCTCTATCCTAAACAGCTCATTAGAGAAAGCCTCAGCTGTTTTCAATTGTTAGCTCTGACCCAAGCAAGGGTAGAGTTAATAGAGTCAGAGAGACAAAGGAGGAATTCAAGTGTAGGAGACAACTCCCAAAGGGTGTATCTTCCCTAAGAAAAGGGGAGGTGGGGCCAAGCTCAAGTGTCTGCCCTCCCTCAGAGAACTGAGACCCCAGGGCCTGTGAGTGGGGTGGGGTGGGGGCACAGAAACAACTTGAGCTTGACTTCTGACACCTTCAGTCCCTGGCCAGGACAGGGTCTGCCGAGAATTAAAGAGGCTGCACCTCTTTACACCAGTGGGGAGCTGTGGACTGAAAAAAAAAGCCACCTGCTGGGCAGGATAGGGAAATCACACAGTCTAGACGCTCCACAGAAAGTGTGACAGTCTTCTGAGTCTCACCCTCAGGGAAACCTGATATTGAATACAGCCTTCTCCCGAGACCTGACCCAGATTGGGAAAATCTGACTGGGGTAATCAAGGAAACCAGATGCCTAGGCAACAAAAAATTACAAATCACACTAGGAAAAATGAAGACATGGTCCAAAGGAACAAACTTACATTTCAACTGAGATACAGGTATTGAAACAACTAATTATTAATCAAACAAATCTAAATCAATTAAAAAAATCAAATCAACGAGTTAAGGGATGATACTGCAAAAGAGATGAAGGATATAAAGAAGACATTGGGCGAACATAAAGAAGAACTCGAAAGTTTGAAAAAACAATTGGCAGAACTTACAGCAATGAAAGGTACAATACAAGCGATGAAAAACACAACAGAGACATACAACAGCAGATGTGAAGAGGCAGAAGGAAAGATTCATGAACTGGAGGACAGGACATGAAATCCTACACACAAAATAACAGTTAGGGAAACGAATGGAAAAATATGAGCAGTGTCTCAGGGAACTGAATGGCAACATGAAGTGCATGAATGTATGTGTCATGGGAGTCCCAGAAGGAGAAGGGAAAAGGGGCAGAAACAATAATGGAGGAAATAATCACTGAAAATTTCCATTTCTTATGAAAAACATAAAATTACAGATCCAAGAAGTGCAGTGTACTCCAAACAGAATAGATCTGAATAGACCAACTCCAAGCCACTTAATAATCAGATTATCAAATTTCAAAGACAAAGAGAGAATTTTGAAACCAACAAGAGAAAAGCAGATCCACCACATACAAGGGAAGCTCAATAAGGCTATGTGCAGATTTCTCAGTAGAAATCATGGAGGAGAGAAGGCAATGGTATGATATATTTAAGATACTGAAAGAGAAAAACTGCCAACCAAGAATTCAATATCCGGCAAAACCGTCCTTCAAAAATAAGGGAGAGAAAGGTGAAATCACTGCCCTCCCCCCTACGTGGGATCAGACACCCAGGGGAGTGAATCTCCCTGGCAACGTGGAATATGACTCCCGGGGAGGAATGTAGACCTGGCATTGTGGGACGGAGAACATCTTCTTGACCAAAAGGGGGATGTGAAAGGAAATGAAATAAGCTTCAGTGGCAGAGAGATTCCAAAAGGAGCTGAGAGGTCACTCTGGTGGGCACTCTTATGCACACTTTAGACAACCCTTTGTAGGTTCTAAAGAATTGGGGTAGCTGGTGGTGGATACCTGAAACTATCAAACTACAACCCAGAACCCATGAATCTCGAAGACAGTTGTATAAAAATGTAGCTTATGAGGGGTGACAATGGGATTGGGAAAGCCATAAGGACCACACTCCACTTTGTCTAGTTTATGGATGGATGAGTAGAAAAATAGGGGAAGGAAACAAACAGACAAAGGTACCCAGTGTTCTTTTTTACTTCAATTGCTCTTTTTCACTCTAATTATTATTCTTGTTATTTTTGTGTGTGTGCTAATGAAGGTGTCAGGGATTGATTTAGGTGATGAATGTACAACTATGTAATGGTACTGTAAACAATCGAAAGTACGATTTGTTTTGTATGACTGCGTGGTATGTGAATATATCTCAATAAAATGAAGATAAAAAAAAAAATAAGGGGGAGTTTAAAATATTCTCAGACAGACATGAGAGAGTTTGTGAACAAGATACCTGCCCCACAGGCAATACTAAAGGGAGCACTACAGACAGACAGGAAAAGACAGGAGTGAGAAGTTTGGGGCACAGTATTGGGTGATGGTAGCACAAGAATGTAAGTACACTGAACAAAGATGACTGTGAGTACGGTTGAAAGAGGAACTTTAGGGGCATGTAGGACACCAGAAGGAAAGACAGAAGACAAAGACTGGGACTGTATAACTTAGTAAAACCAAGAGAGGTCAATGATTGTGATTAAATGTACAAATATGTTTTTACATGAGGGAGAACAAATGAATGTCAACTTTGCAAGGTGCTAAAAATGGGGTGGTATTGGGGGAAAAATACAATCAATGCAAACTAGAGTCTACAGTTACCAGTATCATTGTAATATGCTTCCATTAATTGTAGCAAAGGCAATATACCAAAGCTAAATGTCTATAAGAGGGGGATGTAAGGGAGGGGTATGGGATTTTTGGCATTGGTGGTGGTGTCTAAACTTTTTATTGTATTTTTATTTTTTCTTTTTGTTGCTTTTTAGTCGTCATTTTTTTTTCTTTCTTTTTTTTTTTTTTTTTTTACCTTTTTTGCCTCTTCCTTCTTTGTGGAAGAAATGGAAATGTCCTTATATAGATAGTGGTGGTGAATGCATAACTATGTCATTATACAAGGAACCATTGATTGTTTACTTGGGATGGAAAGTACGGAGTGTAAATAAAACCATCTAAAAAATAGAGAGATACAAATGCTGGAGAAAATGTGGAGAAAGGGGTGTACCTAATCACCGTTGGTGGGGAAGTAGAATGGTGCAGCCCCTCTGGAGGCCAGTGTGGTGGTTCCACAGGAAGCTAAGCATGGGGTTGCTACCTGGTCCTGCAACTCAGCTACAGGGTACATACTTGGAAGAACTGAAAAGAGGGACATGAATGGACATTTGCACAGTGGGGTTTATGGTGTCAGTATTCACAATTTGCAGTGGATGGAGGTGGCCTAATGGTACATCGACTGATGAACAAAACGGCAAATCGTGGGGGAATACATACAATGGAATATTGAGCTGCTACAAGAAGTGAAGTTGTGAGATGAATGGACATTGAGGACAGTATGATGAGTGAAATAAATCAGAAATGAAAAGACAAACACTATAATGCCTCACTAATATGGACTAACTAAAATGTGCAAACCCTGAGAGCATAGGTTATCAGGGGAAGGCTTATTGTAAGGTTCCTAGATTGTAAGCTCTTACAGCAGTTACATCTATTCCTGAGTTGTAAAGGTTATTTCTAAATTCTGAGATGCTAAGCTCTTTGCGTATAACCTGGTTGGTACTTCGATGTTTGGGTATCTGTGTGACACCTGAGACTCAGAGCCAGAGTCTGGCAGCTATGAATGTCAGCATCACACCACACAGTACATGTTAAGGAGTTTGAAAAAAGATATCAGACTTCAATTAGAGATATAAATGAAATGGAATTGGTTAGGACTAAGGTAAATCAGACTAAAGGGTAAAGGACCATATTGACGGTGTTTTTAGAACTTCAACCTCTGTGTGAGACCAAAGATAGAGATATTTATTAGGTGAAAAATCTGTATTTTTTGTAACACACTATATAATTTAACTTGTATGGTCAGTTTATTCAAACAACATAATTACATGGAATGCTGAATAGGGAGTGAAATCTGGTAGGCTTGTACAGGTTAGTGAGAAGCCCCAATACATCCCAGAGTAATCTGGGCAGAGAATAAAAATGTATTTGCAAAGCCCCCTTGAGGGACTGGGAGAAAATGTAAAATATTAAATTTCCCTACCTGGGGAATTAATGATATTCTCACAAGCAATGGGAGCTACCAATTTAGAAGGCTGAGCCCTTGATTATGTTGCCCTTGTGAAGCTTGTTACTGCAAAGGAGAGGCTAAGCCTACTTAAAATCATGCCTAAGAGGCACCCCCAGAGAACCTCTTTTGTTGCTCACATGTGGCCTCTCCCTCTAAGCCGACTCGGCAGGTGAACTCACTGCCCTCCCCTCTATGTGGAACATGATTCCCAGGGGTGTAAATCTCCCTGGCAACGTGGGACATGATTCGTGGGGATGAGTTTGGCCCTGGCATCATGGGATTGAGAAATCCTTCTTGGACCAAAAGGGGGAAGAGAAATGAAACAAAATAAAGTTTCAGTGGCCGAGAGCTCTCAAATGGAGTCGAGAGGTCATTCTGGAGGTTATTCTTATGCATTATATAGATATTCCTTTTTAGTTTGTAGTGTATTGGAATAGCTAGAAGGAAATACCGGAAGCTGTTGAACTGCAACCCAGTAGCCTTGATTCTTGAATACTGTATAACTATATAGTTTACACTGTGACCACAGGATTGTGAAAACCTTGTAGCTCGCATTCCCTTTACCTAGTGTATGGACAGATGAGGACAAAAACAAGGACAAAAAAATGAATTATAGGGAGGGATGGGGGGTATGGATGTTTTGGGTGTTCTTTTTTACTTTAACTTCTATTCTTTTTTTGTGTGTGTAATGAAAATGCTCAAAAATTGATTGTGGTGATGAATGCACAACCATATGATGGTGCTGTGAACAACTGATTGTACACTGTGGATGACTGTATGGTATGTTAACATATCTCAATAAATTGAATTTAAAAAAAAAAAGGGAAATGTGTCCCCACAGGGCCATTGCAAGAACCGAGGCTCCCCAAGACAAAGCCATGTGCGTGGGGCCACCGTTCTGGGGCATGGCGGGGCCGGAAGTGGGCATTCCTGGTCCCAGAGCTCACTGCCTCTCTACACCCTACTGCGCTGGCCTCCTGTAAGCTTCCAAATGAGGATTTTCCTTTTCAACACTTCAGGTGAATAAAGTATTACACAATTCAATATGAAAGGGAACATTTTGAAGTGACGTGGGATAACAAGGAAGGGACTTCGGGAGCCCGCTCGCTCCCTGGCCTCCCCACCGCACCTCCCCTGTGGGAGAGATGACAGCATCCTCTCGTGGGGCTGCCGGAGGACCTGAGGACGTGACGTGTACAGTGCGTGCCTGGTTCAGGCTCAGACTCTGAGGAAGGGCTTGACAAGCTTGTTTCCTTCCTTTTTTCAATTTAACATATATTTTTAAGTTTTATTTTTCAACAGATAATAATTCACACAGTTCCAAAAAAAACATAAGAAAAAGATGGCATTGTAGGGATGTGTCCCTCTTAGCTTCATCCCCACCCCACAGAAACTCTTGTACCTCGCTCCTGCTGTGTCCTTCCCAACTCCCGTTCTGTATTTACAAGAAAATACAAGGAGCACATATTCCCCTCCTTTAGACAAAAGCCTTGTGTATTACTTATATTGTCCACCCAGCAAAAAACCCCAGTGATGGTCCCATATCTGCTTCACGGCACCCCGCCATGTGGATGGGCCAGTTTATTTCACCCATTTCCAACCCTGCACCCTCCGTGTGTGTCGTTTCACACGTCCAAATGTGCTGGTAGATAAGTTAGGCAAAGTGGAACTGCTGAGCCAGAGTAATTCAGTTGTTGACATTTATAAAGTGTTTCAATATTTTCATGTTGCAACTGCCCCAAAGCCAGGATGTTAATCACAAAGAACATGGAATGAGCAGCAGCTCTCTTGCCTGCGCATTCAGAAAGGCTGAGGGGGCGATGCGCTGGCCCAGCCCCCCGGGAATTCTCTGTGAGCATTTAGCGTGTGCTATCCGAGCCCTCGCCATCTCTCCCCCTGCAGCAAGCCACGGCATCCCTGGCTGGGCCCAGGGCCTCCAAGCTGAGCCCAGAGCAGGGTTTGAGTAAATACAGGGTGTTGTGGCTGACAGGAAGGATGAGGCGGTTTCTGGGACTGACATGTATTTTGAAAAGCAAGGGCCAAAACTATTTCTTCACTCAGGTTGCTCAAAGCAGGGGGATACCATTGCCCAACATCACACAGTGTGGGACACAGGCTTTGCTGCTGCCTAAACCTTTAGCCTGGCAGGGAAATGACTCTTTACCAATGGCTCTTAGCTCAGGTGCCGATTCCCTGGAAACCAGCAAAAACATTCGCTTGGGTGCCAAGAAAGAAAATGGCTTTCAAATATCTACCACTAAACATGAAAAGAAGTTTAAAGCTAGTGTTTAGACTGCCATGTGTATAAACTTTCAATAACTGATGAGTTGTTTAAAGCTTCAGATCGCCGGACTGTTAGTTCCCACTTCTGGAAAGGATCAGAGGTGAGGGCAAGAATCACACCAAGCGCTCACCACATGCGAGTCAGGACGGCAGAAAGGCAGAAGCACTGGAAGGAGCCCATTAGAGAAACGGCTAAATCGCTTACGCCTAAACGGTCGGCTGTTACACAGCTGTTTAAAACCTTGTTTTCGAAGGATATTCGCTAACAATAGGGAGAATAAAATAAGGGGAAAAGCTGAAAATAAAATATAGAACAAACGGAGAAGAGGCCGCGAGGAGGCATGTCGGAGGATTGGCCGTGACTACTGGGGACTTTCACTTCCTGCTTCATACTTTTCTATATTAATGAGTGTGTATTAATTCAGAATTGGGTGGGTGGGGCTCCATTAAATAGTATTCATTTTTTTTTAAAAGTAGGTAAGATTTTAAAAACAAGAATTGGTGTGTGGTAATTAAGCTGCAATGGTTCAACAGCATAGAAACTCCCAGAAGTCATTTTCTGATTATCTCCAGAACTGTGTTCCATTCTGCAAAGGGGCAGCAACCCTAACTGAAGCTTTAGGTGACTTTATATACAGCAAAAATGTCACCATTACCGAAAAATCTGTTTTAATGTGCCTTAATTAATAACTCTCTTCTCAGTTTCCAATTCAAGTTGGAAGGTCTGAAGAAGCTTCTTGCATTCCTTAGATCCTGGATGTAATTTTTTTTTAGGGCATAAAGTTGAAGGGTGACTTCTATCAAACCCTGAGAGAATCTGCACTCAAGGCATTTCAACGAAAGGACACGGTTATGAAGGGTTTTGCTCTGTCACTAGGAACACAGGCTGAATGCTGCACCTCCTTAAAAGAGCCACGGTTGTTTGGGAACTAGCACAAAATCTTCCCACCTCACTGGCAGGACAGCATGTCGCAGTGCCAAGCGTGCTCACTGAAGGGCAGGTGAACTTGCTCTGGTACCACCAGCTTTGTTGCTAGCTTTGATTGAGATCTTAGGCAAGTCGCTTACCCTTTCTGGGCCTCCGTTTTACTCTGAAAGGAGGAAACGGGACTGTACTAGCCCGCGTCCCCCTTCCTGCTAGGAGACGATGGGTTCGAGACCTGGCTGCAAGGCAGGACCATCACCAAGCAGAACCTGGCAGGGTATTCTGGAGCAGACTAGAGAGTGGACGGATGAGAAACTCTTATAAAGCAGCACTTAGGATTCACCTGCCGGGTGTGGGATGGCCACAAAACCTAAAACAGAACACTGATTGTTGGGGACAATTAAGGTAGCATATATAATACTCACCTTCAGCGATACCGGTGACATGCAGCATGGCCGCCAGGGCTGATGCAAGAACAGCCTAAGCTATAATTAGCCTTCTTCAAGGAAGTAACAGTAGTTCCCGCCTAAGCAGTAGCTAGTTCGCGCCTAAACAGTAGCCGCCTATTGGCCATCCACCCCAGCAACAGCTACCACCAATCCCAGACCCCCAGCAACAGCAACCGCCAATCCCCCTACATCTGCCTTCCACCCTAGCAACAGCAGCAGCCAATCCTAGATCACCACCCGTCCTTACTAGCCACTCCCTCCACCCTTAGAGTATATATACCCTGCCTCTTCAATAAAATTTTGCAGCTTGATCAGAAACCTGTCTTGCTGTCGTTCCTCGTGTCTCTTGTCCCATACCATTCTTCCTTCGCAGGACTTGGAGCTTCCGTTGATCGTCCCGCGGGCCGGGACAACTGATTGCAAGGTAACTAACACCACTGAGTGGCAGAGGATGGGAGGAACATAAAGGGAGGTGGCCCAGGGACGCCGAGACCGAGGCTGGGCTGAGATCCACAGGGGCTGAGCCTCCTCAGTGACGCCATGCCTCGCCCACCCGCCCCAGGGAGAGCCTGGCTCTGCTGCCACAGGGACTCTGGGTAAACTGTTCACGTGTACTCCTCCTCTGGCACTTGCTGTTCCTAAGGGGCTCTGCTCTCCGTTCCGTTTAGACTGTCTTGGACTTGGCTTTCGGATGCCCCTCTTGCAGCCCTTGGTGCCCTGAGTGTGTGACAGCCAGGACCGGCCCTGCCTCTTAGCTGTCCCTGATGCCCTCTCCTGCATTTCAGACACGGGGTTCGCTGTCCTATCATTTAGGACTCCTAGAGCTCAGTGCACAAGGAGTGCTTCTGGGAAAGAAATACAGTGGACTAATAAAATAACAACGGCAAGGGCCTTTGAAATGCGAAGAGGATTTGACAACAGCACCAGGACTGGTGTTCTGGAAGGCACTGAAGCGGGTAATATTTAATTCAAAAGCCAAAGTGAAAAGGATTGACTTAACAGGCAGTGTGGTGTGTGCCCCCGCTGAGGGGGTGTCTGGTGCCTGAGCACAGAAGGGAGGGAGGCTGAACCCCCCATCACATGGCAGTGGCGGCGCTCAGATTGAGCCGGGCTGGCAGGTTCAGGGCGGGTGAGGGGGAAAAGGCAAAACAACTTGAACAATGAAACTGCAAAACCCCCTCCATACTTACTGGCATGGTTTTGTCTCCAAAGAAGTAAATGGTCTTGTAGCCATCCTTTTCCACATGTCCCAGGCAGTACCTCTTATCCCATCCATCAGGAAAGACATCAAAGCTTATCTGGCCTCCTGCCAGAAAAAAAAGCAAAAGGTGAAAAAGAGGCTAATGAAATGTCACTTAAAAAAGACACAAGATATATAGATGTCACTGGATTGATTCACTTGATTTGTGTATTCTTTGCTGAAATTGCCTTCTCATAGGACATATTAATATGCCCCAAAATGGATTCAATTTCCAGGATGTAGCAAGTCTTCACCTACAGTGCTGTTTATTTTAATAAATAGAAGATGGAATTTCAGATACTTCCCTCCCCCCAAAAAATATACAACGTGCTCTTTGTCACCAACTGGATTGCTACTTACACTACTTTAGGGATGGGTACTAGAAATTAATCTTACGTTCCTTTTTTCCCAACATTATTTCACCTGGGTCTAAAAATGAGACACAGAGTGTCACTCAGACTGAGAAGCGCATTTGCATTTAAGTGCTGTCAAGCCAGTGGGTTTATATGAAGGAGGCTTATGAAAAATCTGATGACAATCTCATTCAGTGGAGCGCATCTCGAGCTTTAACACACCCTCAGTGCAAGTGTCTGGAATCAGCTGCATCCAGCTTATCTTGCAGGAAAAATGAAAACCATGTTGAAGGTGATTTACGGGCAGCTTTCATGGGCAACAAAAACCCTTTCAAAGCTGTCAGAAAGATGTTCCTCTCATGGTTCAAGAATACTTAAAAATCCACCCATTTATCTATGAAACATAATTTCTTTGCAATTCCAGTTTTCCTACAACCCATAACATTTATCAGAGCTAGTAAAAGGAGGGGGCTTTAAGGAATGACTAACCAGCACTGACAGGAGAAATCAGTTTGCTCAGAGGACTTGGCAGGCCTATTCCACCAAAAACTAAGGCCGACACACCAGCATCGCGGCAAGAATTCTGCACCAGGCGCCAGAGGAGTACAAGCTCTGGCTCTGCCACAGTAAAGAAAAGCTCTGCAAACACAGACAAGGCCTTTCTCCTTTCTGAGTCTTGGTTTCTGGGTCTGTAAAATCTACCCAACTGCTTTCTAAGGTTCCATTTGATTCCCCAACCATTTTCAGTCTAATTTCTCCAAGAGGCAGACACGCCCTCTCTCCTGCAGAGGTCAATACAGTGACTCCATGCTGCTCACAGGTGTGAGCGGACAGCCTCACGCCTCAGTCAAGACACTCTTATTCTGACTAGGGGGAGAGGAGCTGGTAGAAAAGAACCCCACTGGAGAAGAATTCAGAACCCAATCCAGTGGTCTGGGAGTCATTTCGACTGGGCAAGAGTCTCTATGGCCGATGATGCAGGAAGGAGAGTGGTTTTCCTCTACAGATTGATCTATTCATTTAATCCTCTTCTCCACCTTAAAACTGGGCACCACGCAATCTCAAATGCTCCCTGGCCCCGACACACTCCTGGCAAATGGGTAACAAAATCTGAAATACATCTGAATATACAATACCGATAGAAAACGTGAGGCCTTTTCCCGCAAACTCTTCCCTCAGATCTGCTACAAATTTTTGTCTTATGTTTTCTTTCTGCAAAATACAAAAAGATGCTGATTGTCTGCTGCATTGCAGTTTAGAAGGCACACTTTAAAAGAACAAATCTCTTTGTTTTCCCAACACGACTACTGGCCACAAAGTTGCCCATCTTATCTTATTTCCAGAGACCCAGCAATTTGCCAAGGACATTTCCAAAAGACTCACTTTATCGAGTTCGTAGAACTCAATGCGTTCTTCTTGGCTGCAGCTTCTTCCAATAGGGGACACATTCAACATCCCGTTTCGGAATTCAATGAAGGTGCCCCTGAGGAGGAGAAGGGGGCAGAGGTTTGCCAAGACATATTATTTATTGGGGCAACATTATAGATGGAGAAACAGGCTAAAACGGGAATTCTGAAAAGCCAGTGTGACCCACACTTCTCAGAGCTGGCTGTGCGGGCCGGAGACCAGGACGGACAGTGGCCGCTGAGCCCTGGGCTGTGGCTAGCCTGAAATGAAATGGGCTGATGGTGTAAAGGACACACTGGATTTCACAGATATGGTATGAAAAAAGGAATGGAAATACCTCATTAATATCATTTTATATTGATTATATGTTAAAAGGATTCTATTTTGGATATGGGTGAAATAAAATATATTCTTAAAATTAATTTCACCTGTTCTTTTTTTACTTTTTAAAATTCGGCCACAGAAAATTTAAAATTGCATACATGGCTTGCATTACATTTCTGTCAGACAGTGTCGATCTAGAGCATTTCATAGTCAATAAAGGGGTATAAAAATGATGACAGCACTACAGAGCAGTTCCCTGAGGAGTTTGAAAATATATGTCCCAGACACCTACTTTGCTAGTGAGCTCCCGCACACTGATTTTACTGTGCAGGCTACAAAGAAAAAGCTTCTTGAATTGTCCAATGGGCCTCAGTAATAACTGAGGAAGCTCTACCCAGTGGCAGGCAGCTCCTGATGTTTGATTTGACCACAGAAAATGAGAATAGCCTAAGACTTTTTAAAATTACTTCGCATGAAGATAAAATACCACAAAAAATTTTAAATATTACATTTCCAGCTTAAGTCTCAAAACAGTTTCTTAAAATCTCAAGTAACCTGTAAGCTAAATTTCAGTTCTGACAAACGAAATTTCAGTGCTTTGTGACAAAAATGTGTACTCTAAGGCATCGTCCAGCTCTAACTGTTGATGCCATGAACCCCCTGAAACATTTTCTGTCCTGGCCCCCTTCTCCTGTTTAATGACACAGCCCTGATCTCCAGCCACAGCCACCAGCTGACACCGAGGCCACACGCCGAGCAGGGAGCCGAGGACCCAGTTCAAGGCCCACTCCCCCCTCTAGGCTGCGGGACCTCTCCGAGCCTCAGTGTGTTCACCTGCAGAAAGGGCTAGTGGCACTTGCTCTGGTTAGCTCTGAAGGGTCTGTGAACATGCAATGTACCAGTTTATGTAAAAGTACTTTCTACACTAGGAAGCAACGAATGCTCACGCAAGGTAAATACAGCCAATTCTCCACCTGGATCCTTGCCCCTGCTGTGCTCAACTGGTAGAAAAAGAGGCAAACGATACCAATGACACTCATGCGCCCAGTCTACATGTACACTGGGGTGCCAGGGGAAGGGCGATCACGCCCGGGGGCCCCCCTATGGCTGCAGGTTCTAAACCATCTGAAAAAGAACTCACTTACTGTACCCCAGCTCAACGCATAATGCTACGCAGATTCACAAGGCAGGGAGGTAAGCAGAAGCATTTTGAAAGCCTTCTTAAAAACAAGGGTTAAGGGGCCTCCCCACAGATGTGGCTACCTAAAACCTCCTTGCCTCTGCCTGACCTCCGGGGGCGGTCAGTGCTGGGCTCAGGGTGCAAACCCGTCCGGGCAGACTCGGAGCTGCCTCCTGAACTCACCAGGGATCGTGGACAATTCCGGAATTACAGCTCTGCACATCTGGCTCCTTCACTAGATGATAGACTCTTTGAGGACAGGATGATATTTATTTTTTTTTAATGCTTAGCCTAAAATAAAGACTGGACTGAACTGGGGGAATATGTATATTTTAACTTTTTACTATGGAGAATTTCTACCATTTACAACAGGATAATGAAACCCTATGTGCCCATCACCAGCTGCAACCATCACCAGTCCCAGCTCCAGCTTGTTTCATCCAGCTTCCCAGGGTGGATCTTAGAAGGGAAGTTCCTTGCACTTGGATGGGAGATGATGAGCAAGAGGCATTTGTTTTATGAATTCTCATGGTTTGGAGCAATTTCAAAGTTTAGCATGAAATTCAACAGCCATTTAAAAAATGTTTCTCCCCTCATGATTAAGGTGTTACATGTTAAATGGAGAAAACTGAAAAAGAATGAAAAGTAATTAAAAGAAATCACTCATCACCTCACCACCAAGAAAAACCACTGGTGGCATCTGGGTCCCTTTCCTGCTAATCTTTTTACTTGTGGGCATTTATATACATTATTATAATTTTTAAAATGGGATTTGGGATGACACAGTATCCACAGCAGGAGGCCCTAAAATCAAATGCCTGCAGAGGCCAGGAAGTAAGAAAATGAGAGGCGGCGGCTCAGTGAGGCCCATGAGAGACAAATGCCTGGGCCTTCCAGGGTGGGATCTCCCGCCACTCAGTTCCTGCCCAGGTCTTCAGATTTGGCAAAAGAAGCCAGCAATCCAGATAAAATGTGAAATCTGACTTTTAAATGATGGCAGTTAATTCAGATTTCATAATTATTATTTTTAAATACCATAGGCCAACCAAATTTGGCTCTGTATGGAAGATGGCCTGGGGCCTCCAGTTTGAGACTTCCAGATCTGAGGTTTTCCATATTGTTTTTTTTCACGTCACAGGCATTTGACCTTTGAAAGCATATGGCTGTCTAAATCTCCATCAGGTGGAAATTACATCATTTATGGAATCATTTTTATACCATTGGGTTTGGAGAGAGTACTCATTATTCCTTCCTAAAAGCTGGGCTTTGGATTTAAATTAGCACCGTCCCACCAAACGACAGTGCTCCATCTTCCAGCGGGACTCTCTGCTAAAAGCAAACCTACCTCTTTTTCGGGAGTTTAATTTTCGCTATGTAGCTCAGACAGTAGTTGATTAAGTCTTGGATTAGGGCCTCGCCCAGGTGACCTTGAATATTCTAGAAGAAGAAAATACTAGGGTTACTGGATTCAGCGGGAGGCACTTTCAAACGGCTCTACAGCAAACCCAGGTCTTTAGCCACCACCGTGTGAGGGTCACTTGGCTAACGCAGCGCTGAAGGTGACATGCCCTACTGCCTGTTTCCTTCTTTCCCTTTTTTTGCTGGTTGAAAACATTAGGGAGACTGGAAAGGGCTTTGGTCAAAAGCATTTTCTGCTCTATTACTCTGGATTTTTGTATTCATTAGCTTTCAAATACTTCATAGAAAGCCCACAAGCTTATCTCTGCTGCTTTTATTTCATTAAAGTATCTATAAACTTTGATAGAAAATATATTTATTCCACTTTGGCTTTTTCTTACACCTGACTAGAATAATCTAACATACTACTAAGAGCTATGTAGTACCATGCAAAAACACTTAAAGTGAGGCAGCCTGCCCTTGTTTCTTCTATCACTATAGAGATATTAGATTAAATATCCTTAAAAACAATGACAAAAATTTAGTTATCAATGTGGAATAGGTAACAGTGACATGGTTCAAAATTCAAAATGTTAAAAAAGATACAGAAGGTATAGAGTAAAAAGATTCCCTCCTACTCCCAGTCACTCGTCTCCCCACTATACCTCCCCAGAAGCAATCAAATATTTCCTTTTAGAAAATATTTTAATAGCAGCATGGAGTGAGTTGCTACATATTGTGCTGTGGGAACACAGGCTCAGGCACAAGAGAGACTCTTAGCAAATAACCGCTTCAGTGCTTGCACAGCACAAAGGGTCCAAAAAAGCAGGAGAAAAGGGCCCACCTTTGCTGGTCCCCTGGGGACACCAGCTGCTTGGGTGAGGGTCAGTGGGCGGCAGCCCCACACGTCTCGCGTTGCGCTGGAGACGAGGGACACCTGCACCGACTGAGTGCTGAGCTTCTATACACTCCAGGGGGAGGGGCCCTGCCACTGAGTAACCTTTGTGCCCTGGCAAGCAGCTGGGACTGGTTAAGATTTAACATCTCTCCTGGCTGCCTGTGGTTTCTTGTGAAATAGAAACATACTGAACACCTGCATGCAAACAAGCACAAATGGAAGCAAGAGGGGAAACATAAACACCTGCACACATACAAGCAAGATGGGAAAAGGAGGGGGATAGGCAAGAGCTGGGAGGGCTGGGAGATGGCCTCTGAGTGTGTCCTTGACTTCCCCAACATGCAGTATATAGTAGTCTGGATACTTGAGAACCTACCTGTTTACACAAGAGTTGCCCATCTTTGTATGCTACCAAGCCATTTTCTGGAAACACATAATCATATTTTTCAACCACTACAACCAAAACAAAAGAAAACTTAGAAGGCAATGAACCTGCGTTTTTATTTCTTGATTAACACTTGTCACCAATAAAACTACTAAACTCAATTAAGGACTCTGAAAGAATAACTTATCCTAACAGACTGGGAGAGTAGACAAAAGCAGCTGCTGCTTCTTCTTCTTCTTCTTTTTTTTTTTTAAAGGCCCTTTTGATTCCAAATTTACAGGAAGATTGAAGGGCCGGAGGTTGCAGACTCAGTGTCGGATTGTTTTGTATCTCTGCTTTCAGCCTCCCCATCTGTAAACAAAGATGCTGGCTGATGAGGGCTCCCTAACCTTGCTGGGAATTGGCATCACCAGGACACCAGGACAGTAAGTGAAAATGGGCAGATTTCCAGGCTCTGCTCTCAGGCTTTCTGAATCAGAACCTCCAGAGAACAGGCTATATACCAGATTTATTTATTTATTTTTTAAAGTTCCTTAGGTGATTCTCTTACAACTAGTCAGATTTAGAAACCACTCACTCTAAATGAAGAATTCTCAAACTTTAGACACTTGTTAAAAATGCAGATTCCTGGGCCCTGCACCCTCCTAGCCTGTGTCACTGTGTGTCTGGTGGGTTTCCACACCTGCATTTTCATAAGCCTTCCAGGTGATTCTGAAACATTGGGTCTTCAACTGTTTTTTAGCTTGAAAAGTTTTTAACTCTAAAGTTACATCCTCTCTGAAATGTACAGAAAATAATCTACAGTGACAGAAGGGGCATTCAAGACCAGGGGACAGGATTTCAGAGGCTTAATGTACCTATTATCACGATTATAGTGTTTCTAAAAGGAAAATCAGATATAAGTGGACAGAGCATTTTAAGGGGATGCAGATTACTTTTTTTTAGCAGTTGTGAGGCAATAAATACAGCTTGTACAGATTTGGAGTGTAAGACACTACAGTTAGAGCGGGAGTTCTCAATGGGGTTATTCTGCCTCCCAGAGGACATGTGGCAATGTCTGGAGACATTTCTGGTTGTCACAACTGGGAATGTGGTGCTGATGGCATTTAGTGGGTAGAGGCTGGGGATGCTGCTACACATCCTACAATGCACAGGACAACCCCACAACCAAGAGCTCTCTGGCCTCAAATGTCAGCATTATGAAGCTGGGAAACCCTGCTCTAGAGGAGCCGGGTCCAAGACGTGAGGACGCTGGGCGCTACATGGTTAAAAGAATGATCCATCCATGCATCTCTCCACCCAAGATTTTTTACAGGCTAGCAACCTGCAGACACTGGGGCCCCAGAGATGAAAAAGCCTCGAGACAAACATATAACCAGACAGTTACCAGTACTCAAGAGTGCTGTATTAGCAGGGGTGTGCATTAGAATCACTTGGGGTGCTTGCTAAAATACAGATTCCCAGGCCCAGAAGACCTACTGAGTCAGAATTTCCATCTGAGGGACCAAGAAAAATCTACAGCTTCCCGGGATCCCATACAGGAGATTCTGGTTAAGCAGGCTGGGAAGGAGGCTGGGTGCCACAGAGAAGGCACCGAGCCCAGAGGGCACCTCCACACCTGGGTGAGAAGAACCATCAGGAGATGGGGCCTGAGCTGAGGCTAGAGGGGCTGTTAACGGATAGCAGGAAGTATTCCAGAGAGAGCTCCATGTGCAAAGCCCCGCATTTCTGGGTCAATTTATCCGTGTGCCTGAATACCACGCGTTCATCAGCAGCTCTGGAAATTTGTTTATAGGATTAAAAGTAGAGAGGGAAAAAAAAGGGCAGAGAATATGTTTCCTCAAATAAGAAGCAGGAAGCCTCGGTTTGGGGATGAGGGCCTGGGCTGCCCAGGATATGCATGGCTCCAGGTCCTATATCCTCCTAAGGAGTTAATCTTTTACTCAAGTTTAATTAACCACAAATAGCTTACCATCATTTCCCAGTTGCTCCTGCATTTTTTCAAAGTCTGATCCGCCGACCACACCAATTTTGATCTTCTGCCTCAATTTCTGTAGCAGGTCATCCATTTCTTTGGTAATTTTCTACATTTCAAGAAGGAAAATACAATAGTCACAAGCCACAAAAAATCAGAAGACTGAAACTACAAGAGGAACACAACCCTTACTTTCATTCATGCCAATTCAGATACCAGGTATGCAGCTAAGTTCAAAGATTTCAGTTGTGATGTGGGACATTAACTCTTAACCAGAAATATACTGGTTAAAGTTTACTTTTTTTTTTTTTTAATTTTTGCCAAATTTTAAACACACAATACATTAATAGTTGCTATGTATTGTTCTGGGTATTTTTTTCTATGCACTTATATACCTGTTTACAGGCACATATATGAATAGGTTTTGTTCTTTAAAATGTAAATGGAATCACTCTGTGTATTGTGCAGTGACTTGCCTTTTCACCACTGTTGTGGTAATCTTGCCATGTCAATACACTAGTTGAACTAGCTTATCCCTTTCAAATGCATTACTGTCTTCCATTTATGGATTTAAGTTGTTGGTTTTAAAACAAAATAATATAAAGCAAGTATTTGGTTTTAAAACAAAATAATATAATGAGATTAAAAAGGAAGTTCAGAATTTATTAGAATTACACAAAACCAAGAAATAAAGCATAGGAGTAAGATGACTAGATTTTTTACTCTTGTAAAAGAAAAGCTCAATAACAATGGTCTCTGATATTCATGCTACTTAAATTCCAAATTTCAAAAGAAATTGTAAACTATGGTGACAATATACCCCATAGTCAGACAAATCACGACTTAAAAAAATCTTGGTAATTCATTAGCAATTTTGGCAATCTTAACTGTATACCTACATGGAGTATCTTTACAAATAAAGTTATCAAAAATTTAAAAAAAATTCCACTTCAGCATATAAACATCTGGAGTTCAATCAACTTTTTTTCTTTTTACATTTTAAATCAGTAAACCACACATATGGTTAATAAAATAAAGTTGTGTAAAAGGGCTTGCAATGCTTATGCAGTCTTTTCTACATCTCAGTTACAGCAGAATCTCGACCTACTAGACAAAATCTAGAACTGCACCACCCTGAGAATCACCGAGGACTGTGACAAAGAGGCCCTGAGCCCCCCAAGTGATCTACTCAGACCTGACATCAGAATGGGAGGAAGTGGGAAAGACTCTTCATTGCAAAATATTAAAAAATGCAATACTCAAAAGAAAAAAAGCAATGCTTCCATCTTCAGACAGAAGCCTCAGGATACGTTTATTTTATCTTCCCCCTTGTGCACCCAAATGAGCTAAACAGTATTGTGGTCGGCCAACATGACATACTCTGCAATGTGATGCGGCGTAGAAGGTACCTTTTCTCTCCTAAGTGGCAGCAAACATTTTTTGATAGGAAATAAGCCCCAGCTGCTGTGACCACAAGAGCACATGAATTACATCCTACTGCAGTGGACATCTTTAGTACAAAATAGCTGCATAGCAAAATTGTTTCAGAGTTCACAAATAATCCTTGTGCCAGTATTTACGACTCCTTTATAAATCACTCCAGGAAAAAGAAGCACAGAGAAAGACTCAGATGCTTGAAATTAAGGAAGGATAAGGTTAAAAATCCAACTTCTTAAAAAACTCAATTATAAAAGACTTTTTTGCAACAACTGAGGAAATTTGACTATGGACTCGGGGGTTGGGGCCGGCACACCAGGGCATGTAGGCCAAATCTGGCCTTCCGCCTGTGTCAGTAAATGAGCTATTATTGGAACACATCCACATCCCTTCATTTACACATCGTCTATGGCTGCTTTTGCCACCTGACTGCAGAACTGAGTAACTATGACAGACACCAGATGGACGGCAAAGCCTCAAATATTTACATCTGGCCTTTTACAGAAAACATTTTGCTGATCCCTGGATTAGGGAGTTAAATATTAGGGAACTTGTGATACTTTTCTTGGATCTGACACTGATGCTGTGGAGGATGTCTTTGTCCCTAAGAGAGGATGAAGTTTCTAGGGGGAAGCACCCTGATGACTGGGCTGCAGGAAGTGGTTCAGCAAAAGACAAATCACAAAAATGTAGATATGAAGTTCATACGACAAAATGCCTACCGTGGCTGAATCTACATGGTGGGGACAGGGTATTCCTTGTGCTATTCTTTCAATGATTCCGTATCTTTGAAATTTCTCATAATGGAAAGTTGGACAAACAATTTATGCAAGTTTATGTCCCCTTCTTTCTGCAAGCTATCACTTTAAGTCTCGACTGCTTTTGGATGGAATGGAATTTTTTAGCAAAGGACTCAGCACAACAAAATTCTACTCAAACAGCAAAATGTTTTGAGAAAGCCCCAGGGGTCCATTCTAATTAGATTGTGCCTGGTTAGGTCATACCCTGTTTCAGCAAGTAACTGCAAGAAAAGATAACCCAGTTTTCTGCTTCTGGATTGTACTGTACTTACCCATGCTTGGGAATGCATGTATTGAGGAGAGGAAAGGTGGTATAATGAATCTATCTTTTGCTAAAATATTTTTATTTTTCATTTAGAGCACCCAGCACACAGGAACAACTCTCTCTTAAATTACAGATTTTACTTTTTTTTTGGTTGTAAAAATCAAGTTATTTTCTGGTAAGAATTAATCTTACTCAAAGAAAGGCCTGGCCTTTTTGCCCTCAGCTACTGGGAGGTGATCCCTGGGCCTCTGGAATGTTCTGTCTGATAGGAGTGTCTCTGTTTGCCTGGGGGCTTTGGTCACCAGAAGCCTAACAATGGGATTTAAGATGGGGGTTTGGGGCCTTGTCACCCTCCAACCTCTGGAGGAACTGGAGAGTCCAGGTTTTAAGTCTGACCTCCAGAAGGAGATGGAGATTAAAGGTCAGCCATGCGGGCAGTATGTGATCAAGCCCCAACGGAAACTCTGGACACCAAGGCTCAGGCAAGCTTCCCTGGTTGGTGATACTCTGTGGCAGCTGCCACACCTGGTGGCCAGGAGGAGGTGACGCCGTCCAGGACTCCATGGGGAGAGGATGACGGAAGCTTTACGCTCGGACCCCTCCCAGAATTTGCCCTGTGCATCTCTTCTCTGGTATGATTCGAATTTGTATCCTTTCCCTAAATAGAACTGTTATCGTAAGTATGTCACTTTCCTGAGTTCTCCGAGTCCTTCTAGTGAATCATTGGACCTGATGGTGGTCACGGGGACCCCCGAAGTAGCCAGCTGGTCTGAGGTGAGGGGAGTCCTGGGCACCTGTAAACTTGTGGCTGGTGTCTGAAGAGAGGGCAGTCTTGTGGAGACTGTTCCCTCTAACTCGGCAGTTTGGCAAACTCATTGCATGTTCAATGTAAAAAATATCATTTTTCCTATGCTTTAAGGGATCACACATTATGTCTGGTTTCTTTATGATTTTATGCTTTAAGCTCAGACATCCTGAATCTTTCTGGGAATCCAAAGCACTTTCCCAAATGGCATCTGCAGCAACCGGAACAGCTCCTGCAGGAAATGGCAAATGTAGCAACAGCAATGTCCTGAGGTCCAGGGACTTGTACCAGGTCTGCTGTGTGAAACTGAGAAGGTCAAAACTTCACTGGATCTGTTTTCTTATGTGTAAAGTGGAAATAATAACTATCTTACCTGGGGTGAAAAGAGAGGAAAGAAGGGTTGAGAGGATCCAGTTATATTGTGTAAAAAAGTTTTGGAAATAAAAACTCTAGACCAGGGGTCAACCAGTCATGGCCCACTGGCTGAGGAGAGCAGCTACTAGTTTTTGTGAATCAAATTTCACTGGAACACCACCATGCCCATTCATTTACACTGATCTATGACTGCTTTTGCATTAGAGTTGAGTAACTACTATAGACCAAAAGGTCCACAAAGATGAAAATTCACATCTGGCCCTGTACACAAAAAGAATTGCTGACCTCTGCCCTAGACTGTTGTGGACCTTTAACAACCCACAATGTGTGTTGATTACTGACCTTCAGACCCACAGAGGGCTTTTGGAGACCCAGAGAGGGCTTTTGGAGAACTTGGAGCTGAGACTCACTGTTAGACAGATTGAACCTGTGGCTCAGAGGAGTAAACTGATCTAAGGTCACACACATTTAACATGGAATTCTGGGCACACCACTGCCACCACTTGGCCAAAAATAATAGCAGGGAAGGCGATAAGGTAGGGGGATGGGAGGGGGTTGTACTTGAGTATAGTAAGGCTATTTGGCTCCAGTCTCAAGTTTGAATGGCTGGCACTGAGCGAACAATTTGTGCAGGGGATCGGAATGAGCCTCATCACAAATGTTGATTTTAAATGAGACCTATCCACGCCTGTAGCAGCAAAATCTGGGAGTGGGATGCAAGTATCTAAAGGCCTGAGGAGAGGAGAGTCTCAACAGGCAGCCTCCACTGCCCAGATCCACTGCAGGGGTGGGAAGGGAGGGTGATGGCTAACACTTATTGAGGCCTGCTGTGTGCAAGATACTTTGACAAGTTTACTTGAATTCATTTGATCCTCACGAATAACATATGGAATATGTAATGTCCCCATTTAAGGCTGCAGATTGTGGCTCAGAGGTTAAGTGACTTGCTCAAGGTCGCACAGCTATCAAGAGGTGACGCTGAGACTTGCCTAGGACTGACCAGGAAATCTATTTTTAATATCAGGCTACACAACGCAGCTCATGGATGACGGGACCGAAGAGGGCACATGGCTGCTAAGGGATCCTGAGCGGGGGCTCACATCCAGGCCCACCAGCCCCCAGGGCTTGCGGTGCGAGTCTAGAACTACACTTTTCAATCCAGTGCAAGTTTCCTGCTCTCACGGGTTTTTCGGTCCCGTCCCATCACTCCGAGCACCCTGGGGTCTTGAAGAGCTGTATGGGCCTTCCTTCGCATCCCTCCAGAGCACTAGATTAGGGCTCAGCCCCCCGGAGTTGGTAAGCGGTTGTTAACCCACGCGGGGTGGTCTTCAGCCGCCCCTCGGCGCCCACCTCGGGCGTCGTTAGTCCCGTGTGGGCGCAGCAGGGGGCTCCACACCGGCCGCCACCAGCCCGCCGGGCGCCGCCTACCTGCCGCGGGGCCGTCAGAGTCCCGTCCACGTCGAAGAGGCACAGCACGGCCCCGGGGGCTGCCATATCTCTAGTCCTGTCAGCACCAGGCGTGACTCGTTGGCACCAGGATCTCGGCCCGGAACTTCCTGGTCCGGCCCCCGCGCCGCAGAGCCCGCCGGGAGGAGGAGAATCCGCTCCCCCGCCACGCCAGGAGGCGTGGCGCCAGCCACTTGGCTTTGGACCACAGCACCCAGAATGCAGCGCGCCTATACGCTCGCCTTGTACGTACGGGCATGCGCGCTCCTTGTACGTACGGCTTCCGGGGGCAGGAGGGATTCACTTCCGGAAGCTGGCGACGGGGCCATGGTAAAAGGCGGGTGGTGGTAGTTGAGGGCGTTATTGCGTTTTTAGGGGGTCGGAGTAAGGCTGGGGCGGGTAAGCAGGATGCCTGGGTTTCTGACTCGAAAAATCCGCGGGAGGAAGCTCCGGCGTAGATTGCACTTTATTTTCCAGCTTCCTGTGACTTCCGTAGGTCACATGCGCTGATAATAAGCGATGGCTAAAACTGATGGAGCACTCACTGCGCATCAAGCGCTGTGTTTTGGAAGATGGAGAAATGGTGGATCAGAGTTTGAGTAATGTATGTCCAAGGAAATACAACTAGTGACTGTTGGAGCTAGGTTGGGAGCCTAGATCTGGCGCCAAGGCCCAGGGCTCAGAGCTTTTCCCACCGCACTACATAAGATGTAGAACTATGCACCTAGTAAAATCTTTCCTCCTCCTGCTCTGCTGTTCTCCTACCCCGAGCTAGGCTAAGAGAAAACAGCAGTTCCCTCCAGCACCCATGCTAACTCATAAAGCTCACAGAAAATTGGAAAGTTATAAATACCTCACAATTTTTTTTGCTCCAGTTCCATGCTAGGATATTTAGTTTACTGGGGAAGTGTCCACACAGCCTTGTGGATCAGCAGAGTGCCAGGCCCAGAATTGACCCTCCTTAGGTATTTGTTGAATGAATGAAGGCTGGCCTGCCTTCCTTACCTTCTTGGAACTGCCTTGGCGGTAAGAGGGACTGTTTAAAATCACACTTGGCCTCCCTCACTAGCTGTCCACCTTTGGGCAGATTTCTTACCCTTTCTGGGCTTGGTTTCCTCAATGGTAAGATGGAAGTAGTGCTATGTCTACTGCACATAGCTGTTGCAAAGGCCACTTTAGATAAAGCATCTGGCTTTCCCTTTCCCTTCATCTCTGGCAGTAATGGTGACCTCACAGGATGGGTAGGAGCCTCTGTGTGAGAAGTTTTGCAGATTAGAATGATTGAGTTCTGTGAGAGAAACGATCTCCTTTCTCCCTTGCAGGCTGCCCTCCTCCGAGCTGTACCCCGGTTGCGGAGCCCAGCTGCATGGGGAAGGCCTCTCCATGGGCTGTGGTGCTTCAGTGAGCAGGATCCCAGGAGGTGTGTGGGGACCAGATCAGCCACCTCAAAGGAGAAACCACCAGACACAGAGAAAGAGAAATTCCAGGTGGTCTACCGGTTTGATGCCATCAGAGCCTTTGGGTATTTGTCTCGGCTAAAAGTGGCACAGACAGTCCTGACAGTGGTGGCCCTGCCCCCAGGCTTCTACTGGTACTCCCAGGGCCTCATGACTCTCGACTCCCTGTGCCTTATGGCTGGGATAGCTGGCTTTGCCCTGGCCATGCTGTGCTGGATGAGCTATTTCTTCCGGAGGCTGGTGGGAATCCTGTACGTCAATGAGTCGGGCACCATGCTACGGGTGGCCCACCTGACCTTCTGGGGCTGGCGGCAAGATACGTACTGCCCGGTGGCCGACGTGATCCCCCTGACGGAAACCAGGGACCGGCCCCAGGAAGTGTTCATGCGAATCCAGCAGTACAGTGCAAAACAGACCTTCTACCTCACCCTGCGCTACGGACGCATCCTGGACAAAGAACGTTTCATGCAGGTGTTTGGGATCCTGGACACACTCAAGTGAACACCTGGGAGCCGGGCTTCTGAGTTGCTCTGGGTTGCCTAGATCTCTGCCGGGAAGACTGAAGGCTCAGGCAAGGCTGACAAAGGGGATCAGGTAGCTGGAGTCTTTGCCAGGACCCCTGGGAACTTGTCTTTTGGGATGCGGAAATTCATGAAGCAGAAGCTAGTAAACAGGTTTAGATAAAAGACCCTTAGTGCACATTCTTAACTGCACTTGTGTATGACTTTAAGTCAAATATTTACAGTTCATGGAGGAAGCTATGTCAAGTTCACCCACACAGTACACAGCTGGGAAATCAGAAGACAGAGGTATGGCTTGGGGAGCCCAAGATTTGGAGTCAGAAGACTTGGCTTCTGTCAGTTTTCAACTCCCCATCCAGGGCAGGTTATTGAATCTCTGAACACTGGCTTTCACATCCATAAAACCAAGAGTCTGGCCTGTCTCTTAGGATGGGTGTAAGGATAAACAATAAATATCAGAGTGCTTTGGAAACTTAATAGCCCAGAGCAAATACTAAGCATTAGGTAGAGGTCATGGCACAGTGAAAGGCTCCCAGTCAGTAGGAATTTCCACGTGTGCCCAGCAAGCAGTAGGACTGGCGCCAGCTTAGAGTGGGGTCTCTATCCCCCGGCGTGGTAGCCGCACACCTGATTGGACAGGGATGACTTCCAGGTGAGCACATTCACCCCTGCTGGTCACCACCCAGAGATCTGGGAGTGCTCACATTTGGAAGGCTCTGCAGTGTAGATGGACCATATGTTGGTTTTATAGACTAAAGCCACTTAAATGCGCCCCCTGCTCTCGTAGTTAATAGTGTATGTTTACTATAGAAAGTTTGCAACAAAGAGGAAGGAAGACAAAGTTTTTATAATTCTACCACTCAAAGTGAGTAACTCGATGTCTTGTGTAGCCTTCAGTCTCCTTTTAAACGTGATGTTATACAGCATATGAAATTGTATTTTTGCTTCATGTTACAACACAAGACTATCAGTTATAAAAAATTCAGAAATTGCAATATATGCCACTGAGTGGATGTAACTGTTCTCCTTGTAACCTTTACTATTTTGGTTATTTCCATTTTTTCCTTGTTATAAAAATATCAACCAAATGGTGAGATATTTTTCCTCTGTGAAGACTGAAAATGACATTTTGAGAAAAGTGGCTTTTATACCAAGGTAACATCAAAGTTAATTTTTTTAAATGCAAGTAAAGCTTGTAATTCATGAGTTTGCTCCTGCAGGCTTCCAATCAGTCATTGTCCCCAGTCATCCGGGGAGCTGCCGACACTCCTCTGTGTTGAGGGCACCTGGTTCATCAAAGAGGAGGCTCCTGCCTTTGAGGGGCTTGTGGTTGAGCGTTTTGTGGGAGGACAGGCAGACAAATAAACCCTTGTCATTATGAGTGGTGACAAGTGCAACAGAAGAGCAGGGTGGCCAGAGGGGCTGGGGTTGGGAGAGGGGCATGGAAGGGATGTTGAAGCGGAGCCCTGAGTTGTCAGTAGGAGGCAGGCACAGAGTTTGTTTCAGGCTGAGGCAGCTGCCGAGTTGAGCTGGGAGTTGAGCTGTCCCAGCTCGGTGCATTTGCTAAGGAACAGAGAGGAGGTGGAAGGGGAGGGAGGGAGGGAGGGAGGAGAGAGCAGGGTCAGGAGACCTGCCTTGGCGGAGGGGAGGATTCTGAATTTTGTCCTGATCACGGCCTTGGAGTTGGAGAAAGGAACTAAAACTGAGGGTTTTTTTGTTTTTGTTTTTGTTTTTGTTTTTGTTTTTAAGAATAAGAGTACACAGCTACTTTTAATGTTAATTCATCTCTAAAGATGCACATGAAAGGACATAGGCTTACTGATTTGTTTCAGTCATTCCCATTGCATGTTCCTGCCCATGTGAGAAAGGGTGTGGGGTGGGAAGGGGTGTCCCTCAGGATTGGAGACACTGAGCACCCACTGCCAGTCTGTGTGCCCCGCTGTGGTTTTCTGGACAGAGGGGTGGCATTTATACATTCTCAGTATACAGCGATTCTTATGAAGTGAGACAGAGCCTGGCAGCGGGTCTGGGGCATCCTGGAGGGCCCAAACCCATCCAAAAGTGCTGGCTCGCTCTTCTAGGTAAGTGCCATGCCATTCCATTGACTTCGGTCTTATGATGACCCCACTTAAAAAAATATATCCAGAATCGGACCACTTCTCACCCTCTCCACCACTACTACCCTGGTCCGAGTTGCCCGCATCTCTGGATTGTTGCCATCCACTGCTTCCATCTCGGCTCTCCCAGGGCCCGTTCTCACGGCAGCAGAGCAATCCTGCCATAAAAGCCAAAGTCCTTTCAGTGTGGTCTGACCTGAACCACCCTCCAGCTTCCTCCTTCGCCCACAGCTCTGCGCTAGAGCGCTCACGCACACTGTGTTGGTTTGAAGCTGTATGTACCCCAGAAAAGATCATGTTCTTTTAATCCATTCCTGTGGGTGTAGAACTATTGTAGGTGGAACCTTTTGATAGGTTATTTCAATTGAGATGTGACCCACCTCATTCAAGGTGGTTCTTAATCCTCTTACTGGAGTCCTTTATAAGAGGATAAAGGATATAAAGAAAACCCAAAGAAGCTCACAGAGAAAGCCCTTGAGGAGCTAAGAGACAAGGACACACAGAAGAGAGAGGAAGCCACTGAAGCCAGAAGCTGGAAGAAATGAACCCAGGAGAGAAGGACCAGCAGACGCCACTGTGTGCCTTGCTTTCTGACAGAGGAGCCCAAGCTCGTCAGTAACTGGTCTTCAGAGAAGGTATTGTCCTGTTGATGCCTTAGTTTGGACATTTGCATGGCCTTAGAATTGTAAACTTGTAAGCTAATAAATCCCCATGGTTAAAAGGCAGTGCATTTCTGGTGTATTTCATTTCGTCAGCTTTACCAAACCTTGTCCAAGAAGCAAGGGCACTCCTGCCTGAGGAGCTTTGCACTGCCCTCTCCGCCTGGAAGGCTTTCTCCCGAGATGCCTGCACAGAGGGCTCGCTCTTCAGTTTCTTCCTCTGTATAGTGGGGACATAAATATTTCTGCTCAGGAAGCTGTAGTGAAGATTCAGTTACGTGGCTGTCTTAGGCATATGGTAGCTGTGTTCCTTCTGAAACTTTTCCTCACCTGAGGAAGAGCCTCTTCTTTGACTTGTGAACCTCTTCCCCACAAAGACGTAGCTATGAAGTGTCTTAAGATGTATGAGTGATTTGATATTGGCCTCATTAAAACAAAAAATTAACTCAAATGGCCCCATATTTGGCTAGTTGTAAGCAATTACCTGATAGAGCCTCACCCCAGAGATTCCAACTGAGCAGGTAAGGGGTGGCTCCCAAGAAGCTGTCTTTTTGGCAGACTTGAAGCTAATTCTGAAATGCAGCCAGGTGGGGAAATTTCTGAAATAGACTCCCAGGACAGACGACACCAAAGTGGGACATGCGTCTGTGGACTTTGTATTCCTGAGCTGATTTTTTTTTTTTTTTTTTTTTTTTTTGGTCTCAGGAATGGGTCTCCACTTATGGAATCACCTGGAAAGCCTTTTAAAAATACCAAATGCCCAGGCACTGCTATTTTAAAGTTTCCCCAGATGACTCTAATGTGCAGCCAGTGTTGACAACACCTGCCCTGAAGTACCGTTACAAGTCACATTTGAGCCAGCGAGGAAGGACGCGAGAGCCGCCAGTCTCACCCGTCATGGCGTGTCGGGAAAGGGCCCCCGCTGCGCCGCGTGGTCTGCTCCCACGCCACCAGCAGAGGGCGCGCCGAACAGGTGCATTATCCCATCCGCTTACCCCTGAGCTAACCCCACAGGTTAGCCCTAAGGCTACACTACAGGAAGTGGCTTAGGGCTTCTGCACCGCACACCACTAGGGCAGGATCTGGGAACCCCCAAATCTACAACCTCTATGGATTCTGGTAGAACCGGGGCACTCCCCTGTGATTAGGCTTCCCTAGGAATTCCAAGTCACATCCCAAGGTTTGAGGATTGCCAACTGGGATTTTTACCTTTTTCCAAAACTATGGGATGGACTGTGAAGCTGCTTTCTTGGAAAATGAGGTGGTTTTAGATTCGGATGGTGGATCTCTTGGCGATTCCCCCCTTGAAGAACAGTTTCAAAATAATAATCCAATAGAAATTCTCAAGCATACATGTGAGAATGTGTTTCTAATGGCAAAAACAAGACAAAATAAAGCAAAAAAAATCCAACCAACAAAACAAAAACAATCTGGAAATCATCTGCGTTTCCATTAGTAGGGGGTCCTGTTAAATGGTGGTACATCCATACGATGGAATTTAGGAGGTCCTTGAAGAGAACAGTTGAACTAGAACTGCTGATGTGGGAAAATCAATGTGGAACCGCGTTAAAAAAGCAAATCACAGAATGACACAGTTCTGTGTGATCTTGTGTGTGTGTGTGTTTAAAAATACATGCATCCCAAATTGTGGGTACCTCTGGGGAGAGGATTGGAGGTTGGGGGTGGGATGAGACAAAGCGAAGACTTCACGTTCAACTTTATAACCCTCCAGAATTCTTAAAATTTTTCACGATGTACCTGCCTTTTGTCTTAACAAGCAGGAAAACTCTCTAATAAGAAACACTATCTCTTCTTCCATCCCTTCCCCCATCATGCCAGCTTTCTAGGCCAGGAGAGAGTTTCTCAACCATGAATTCCAGTTCTGGACCCAGAAGCTGGGTCAATAGTAGAAATATTCAGTTGTCAGAAGTATTTGTGATGTAACCATGTTTGTCCTCTGTCAAGCGGCTTCTCTTCCCATCTGCTGAAGAAAGTCTGGATCCGGGGTCCCTCCATGCCCTGTGGCAGGGGGTAGGGGTGCTCTGTAGTGGGTCAGTTTTCACACAGCTGCTGTTCAGATCACGGTGGGGTCTGCTCTAATTGGCGTGCCCCACTGTGGCACATGGAAAGTCCAGTCCAAATGGTAGCTGCTGTCCTCTCCACCTTCTGCCCTCCCATGTGCCAGGCCTGGTACTCACCTTGTCATAGGGCCAGATATCTCCCCCCCACACACACACTTAATAACCATGTTTAATGCATTCCCCAGAACAGATGTCGTGGGCTTGGCTGCTTGTGGGAGACAGCCTGCAATGGATTTAACAGATAACCGGGGTTGAAAGCTTTCCTTTTGTTGCTGCCTTAGGAACTTTGGGACCTGTGAGTTCCCAAATGGAAAGGGCCTGGGTCCCTTTGAACCCCAGGCAGAGTCCAAGTTTTATGGCCTTGTTTTGACCCTGTGGCATTCAACTGTAACATCTTGCCTTGTCATAGGGCCAGTTAATTGGAGTTAATCAGACAGGGCCGATACCATCTGGCCAGGTTTGTGCTGACTAGTGACAAAACATCCGTTTTATTGATTAACAGTTGAAATATTCTTCAGGATTCAGTTGGGCTTCTACTTATAAGTTGGGAAGCAGATTTGATATTTACGAACGGGAACTTAACTCCGAAAGAAACAGAGCTTTGTTTGAACTGTATGTGAGACCCATGCATCCATTTAGATGAAGTGGCAAGAGGAGGTATTTATATACCTACCACCTACTATAAGCCAGGCAATGATGAAATGGTTTTATTTAATCTTTGCAGCAACCATTTGAGGCTATAGCAGACCTGTGCGGGTAGGGTATTCCCCCAAGACACACCTAAGAGGTACATAATAGGTGCTTAGTAAATAGTTGTCAGATGACTTTAACAAAGCCACTTTTCAATTCCCAAAAGACCACATTCACTCTGATACTTCCATCATAAAGTTTTTAATTTAAGAATATTGATTAACACAGGAAATGGATTTAATTCATGGAATTGTGCATGGAGTCATCAGTTACAATGTGACACGTTAACTTCTTCACCGTTTATTGGCACTGTCAACAGAATACTGTAAACAAAATCACTTTGAATGCGTCAGTCTGTGAGGTTCCCTAGCTATGGTTTTCTACCAAGAGCTGACATACATAGATAGATAGGTAGGTATAGATATATAGATAATGTGCACAATTTTGCATGGTTACTGAGTGTCAGTAAAAATTATAAAAAACACCCATTTATAATAAAAGTGAGGCTGTGCTAAGACTTGCTATTACTGGATCTTGTTTTCTGTAACAGTGACAAGACTTACTACAGACATTTGCTAAAATCGATGGCACTAATGTGTGATGGATTTGTTTCCAGACCATGGGCCACAGAAGCACTTCTTCATGAACTCTGTCCTGGATGGCTCTCTATCCATTGGGCACCCCCAGGTTTTCACCAGCTGCTTCCAGATTTCCACACCTGAGCTCTGCAGAGCATTATTTTCCTTGAAATTCTTCCAGCTATCCCCCAAAAGAGGATGTCTCAGAAACTCACTGTGCCCTGAGTCAACAAGCACTTGTTGATAAATGGCTTAAATTTTTCTTTACAATAAGTAACTTCCCTTGATAAGGAGTGAATAAGTCCAGAAATGACTTTCCAGATAAAATGGTTTCATTCCTGTGTCAATGCCCAGTGGGAAGAGAACAAAATACTTGAGCCAGTCTCTCTGCCAAGTTTCTGACTGTTCCCTGGCTTAAAACCCTTTGAGAATCCAAGAAGCTTCGTGAATGCTTGTATCCAATGCTGAAGTTCTCAGGGGAGAGAATTCTTAAGCCAATGAATGAATTTTGGTTGAGTTTGCCTTTGCACATTCTGTTCCCTTTCTAAAATGCTCTTCCTTGCTTTGCCTGCTAGGTGAACTGCTCATTCTGCAAAACCCTGCTCAAATGCCACTTCCTCCCTGAAACCTTCTCTGACTCTGTTTAGGTGGATTGGGGCACTCCCTCTGATTTCTGGACACTGTGCACACCTCTGACAGCACCTGCCACTCTGCTTTAATTACTGGTTTAAGAGTTGTTGTCCCCAGTAGGGTAAGAATCCCTTGAGAGCAGGGACTATGCTTTATTTCATTTTCATATTTCTAGTGCTTAGTACAGGACCTGGGATGGAGCAGGTATTTAATGAAAGCTTGATGAACGAATGGCTGGATGAATAAATGATAAATAAATGAAAACTTGCAGAGAGGGAGAGGCACAAGTCTCCATTTAGCTGGCAGTGCAAATGGCCTTAAAAACAACAGAACTCGATTAAAAGCAACAGATCAGCCATGACTTCAGGAATGCAAAGCCAACTGGACTTCCTGGATCCTTACATGCCTGTCGAACATGTTAGTGCCTTTCATTTCTCAACAAAAACAGAGTGGTGACCAAATCTGCGCTAGAGGGGAAGCTAAAAAACACTGAGGTCTTTGGATGATTAGTTATTAAAAGAACAAAATGCTGAATCAGGAACCAAGATGTGCCCGTCTTCCAAAACGCTCAACCAACGCACCAGGAGATGAAGTGGCTTCCTTGTGGACTCAGGATACAAGCCAGACTTTCTTAGTCTACCCACTAAACGATACGTCATCACTGTAGGACGTCATCACTGTAGGAGGTCAAATCAGTTCCAAGGCTGTCTGAGCCTCCAGCAGAGATCACTTAGTCTCAGCCGCAGCCCAGTGAAGCATTTAAGTATCATTTGCCTGTAATCTCCATATTCATCTCGGCAAAATCTCTAACTTTGTTTGGCAAGTACAAAGCCGCCACCCTGAACCAATGGGCTACTTCTCAATGCCTGGAGCTCTTGTGCCTTTAATTCATGATGCTTCCCTCAAGAGGGCAACTAGTCCAGCAACTGGCCCCTCTGACAGAAGAGCAAAGCTGTTCCCATGGCTCCTCAGAAGCGGAGGAAAGGTGGGTGAGCAAAGCTGGAGAAGGAGCTTCTGGGGGTGAGGGGCCACGGAGAGCAGACGCTGGCTGCCTCCGAAACAGCAAGAAGCTGCCCCAGCCGCTGGGCTCACCCTCCCAGGTGACAGGCTTGTGCTGCGGACCTCCAGGCTCAGGTGCGTCCCCTGGGGGTCTAGGTTGGCACTGAGCAAGTGAGGACGAGCAGGTGAGTTTGGGGAACGGGGGACGGTGAGTAAGAACTGCCAGTGAGGCCAGCAAGAGACCCCCAAGGGCAAAGCCACGTCAAGGCCAGAATTCTTAGCACAGAGGACTCCCCAGAGGCATCGAGATAAGGGCCCCCCGTCTTAAGGAGGCTGGAAGACCTCTTCCCACACCACCCCCCCAAAGCTCAATCCTAATGACTCTCTTTTACTGCCTTCCTATGATCCGCCCTGTCCCCCACCGAACTGGATGGCGCGTGTTCAGAGCTCCGGGGGCGGGGTGAGAAGGCGAGAGCGTGTCTGTCTGCACAGGGTGGAGGGCAGCCAGCACCCCTGATCGCAGGACACGGCACTGGAGATGCCCCAGCACCCAGGAGCGCCGGCGCCCAGTCGCCGGAGCAGCTCTAATTCCCTGGACTGGCTTCCAAGGAAATGGGTGGGGTCAACGGTGGGTGGAAATAGGGACCAGGGCTCCCACAGCCCTTCCCAAAAGACTGTGTCCAGGGCTCAAGCAGAATGTCTGGGCCTAAACCAACAGCTGCCAGTGGCTCTGCAGGGCGCACCGTGGAAACCAGCCCCTCCCCCTCCCCTCCCCCCAGACCCTCCTCCGCACAGACCCCTTCAGTTTATGCATTCACCCCTGACGCTTTTAAGTGAAAACATGAATTAGGCAAACGAATCAATCTGACAACTGCTGAGATCGGGGCTTTCTCAGAGTGTGGATGGAAACGGTTCGTCTACTTGAAGTCGGCTAAGATGTCACTGAAGATATTGAGGAACAGGTGTGCGTGGTGATCCCTGAAGACCAGAGTGGGACGGAAACGGATGGACTTGTCGCCACAGCCCCCCAAAACCACACCTGGGAGAAGAGGCAAAAGCTAAGTTAGGGGCTGGTGCTCACGGGGCTGCGTGCTGGGGGAGCTGGAAGGGGCACTCGTACATCCATCTACTGTTCTGCCATGCAGGCTTCCAGCCGCCCGCCCTTCCTTCCACCTGCCCAGCCGCCCTTCCTTCCCTCTCAGCCATCAGCCATCTCATCCGCCATTTCCTTCTTTCCTTTGCATATTCATTACTCCTTCCTTCCTCCTCTCTCCCTCCTTCCTTTCTTCCTTGCAAACTTGAGTGGCTGCTCTGCTGCCCCCAATTAGGCCTGGTGATGGAGAAATTCTGTCATAAAGTCCCCGGCCTTCCAGAAACTCATGGTGTGAGAGTATTTGTTGGATGAATGAATGATAAAGAAACCTCACCAGTAACTGCCTCTTCTTTTGAAAAAGGCCATTCAGACTATTTTTTAGTCCTGTGCACCGCCTGCCTCCCCACCCCAACTACCTAGCAATATTTTGCCCTCACACCACATTAACATGGGACACCTGAGGCAGCTCGGCCTCTACTCCCGACCCCTACCTTTGTTCCTGGCTATTAGGATGAGTTTGTTCCGTGTGGATTCATCTGGAGTGTCGAAGGAGCAAAACGTGCCTCGTCCTCTCGCTCTGCTGATGAGTTGGGGGTACCGGGCCTGCAGCGGGGGAGACAAGGCAGGGGTGGAACCCGTCGTGGTGTTCCAGCGGGACGAATGGCTGTCGCGCCTCAGCAGCCGCGCTCTCCAGTCTTTGCGCTTTTGTGGAGACTGGCAGGACCACCTTGGGGTTAAGAGCTTTGGCGCTGGAGACATCTAGTTCTGGGTTCAATATCCAGCCCTGCCTCCTCCTTGCTGTGCAGCCTTGGGTGGGGGTCATGACTCAGTTTCCCCTTCTGTAAACTGAAGGACACTGATGCCACTGATCCCACCAGGCTGCGTGGATTTAGTGAGGGGGGGGTTAAAGCCTAAGCCCATGGCTGCCACCTGGTAGGAGCTCACTAGATGTTAGCCGCCTTTACTATGAGCTCTTCTAGAACAGTGCTGACTCTTCTAAAAGAAAAGCTCATCCTCACTCAAGGCTTTAAGCTTTCGAGTCTAGACCGGAGGATCTGGACCCCTTGCCACCCTCCATTTCAACATGCAGGACAGCAAACGGGGCCTGGATAACCCCAAAGACGTTCAGGGTGCTGGGAGCAGAGAGGTGGGGGGGCGTAAGCGTTCTTTCATCACAGCTCCCGGGGAGGAGTTAGAGACACGGCCGTATCCTGGCGACAGGAAAGGCTGGCGTCTGTACACCAGGCTCCTGGCAAGTCCCAGCCCCTCACGTACCACCCAAGAAGGGCCAATCTCGGCCTCCAGAGACGGGGAGGCCGCAGTTCAGAAGTCACTCCAGCGTGGATGCCACCTCAGCCCTGTGCTTGCTGCCTGCCTGGGAGCACGGGGACTTGAACACTCTCATCTCCCACCAAGTGTGGTCGGGGGCGGGAGCAGGAACAAGGAGAGTCAGGAGCCCCAGCCCCTCCCCCTGCCCAAGGCCCAATGGCTGAACACCTGTGCACCCACGGACAGGCCTTGCTTTTGCCTCCCCCATCTGTCTAGACTCTGCCATCTGTCTAGACTCCACCATCTGTCTAGCCTCCCCCATCTGTCGAGCTAGTTGTCTTAGAGCCTTCCTGCAACCTTAGCTCCTAGCCCAGGCAGCTTTTCAAGGCCCAGGAGGGACCCCTCGTTCTTTCCTCCAGTCTAATGAGCCAAACCGGTCTCTCAAAAGCAAGATGCCCATCCTGGCTCTGGAACGTTTTCACAGACCACCCCCCCCCCCTTTTTTTTGCAGAATGCTCCATCCCATGGAACCACTTTGGGAAATCCGGTCCTCTCTGGCTTTTCAGGGCCAGGCTGCTTTCGTTCCCTCTCCTCCGAAACATGCCCCCATGACTAAGGGGGCACAGCCTCGATGGGAGCAACGAAGAGACCCATGAGCCCACACTTGCTTCCAGGGTGTTCCTCTAGCCCAGGGGCCTGTGCTTGTGCTGGGCTGCATGGATTTCCCTCTCGGGGTCCCAGCCATCAGCTCCATTCTCTGCTTTATACGCGCCCGAACCACACTGTCTCCTGCAAGCTGACGGGCCCCTCCCCCTCTTCCCTGGACCACTGGCTAAGGACGTGGCAGACCCTCCTGAACCCTCTGCTTTTCGCTCTCTCCCTGGTGCATTCTTGCTGGAGCTCCCAGCTGTGCCCTGCCTGTCGTTTCTTCTCCTGGTGCGGTGCCCGGCACCCGGGGGAGGCAGCTCCGGCCCACATGGAAGGGACCAGAAGGTAACTCAGCTCAGGACACGGAGCAGCCCTGTCTGGGACAGCTCTAGAACAGGAAGATCCTGCCCAGGAACAACCCCAAGCAGGGCCCAGACGCCCTCCCAGGAGATAAACCACACTTGTCACTTCTCTGCCTGCGCTGGCGGATGGCAATGGGTCAGGCCTTTGCAGAGACTTTGCCAAGAGCCTCACCCAGCCTCAGTCTAAATGCAAATCTGGACCAAGAACAGCCCGAGTCCATCCTGAGCAGCAGGGTAGGGAGTGGAGTCTTGGGAAGTCGGCACATCTGGATTTAAAACTTGGCTCCCTGGCTGCTTGCTGCCTGGGCTTGGGCAGATGCCTCATTCCCCCAGCTTCCATGACCTCATCCAGAAAACAGGGATAATCCTACTTTCCTAAAGCCACACTGCGCAGTTGCAGAGTTGCCAGATAAAATGCAGGACTCCCAGTAATATAGGCAACAGATCCTTTTTTAGTCTCAGTGAGTCCCAAATATTACATTGGACATCCTTAGATCAAAAATTGTTTATCTGAAATTCAGGTCTAATTGGGACTCCCGTACTGTGACTTGCTAAGTCTGACATCCCTGCCGGGGTGGGGGTCATGGTTCCTGGAGCCCCTGGCTCAACTCTGTGCTGTGGGCGGAACCGAGTCCTTTACGTGCATTCTGTCCCCCTCCCGCCTCAGGCCTTCTGAAATGCAAATTTAACTGGGGACCGGCTCTGGGCTAAATGTGGTAACGCCATTCTGAGGACTGAATGGGACAGGCACTTAATGCAATGCCTGGCACATAGAAAGTGCTCAATAAATAGAAGTTGTTGTTGTTATGAGACCTTTCTTTGGGGTGGAAAGGTAGACAAGGGCTTTGAGGCCACAGCGATCTGGTTTGGCCCCCAGCTGGGCCACCGGGAGGCTGTGTAACTTTGGACAAGTTAATAACCCTCCACACCTCAGTTTCCTCATCTCTAAAAGAGGAACATGATAGTACCTACAGCCCGCAGGGTTAACTGTTGGGTTTGAATAAAAGAGCTTATTAAAGCACCTATTATAGTATTTGGCACAACGGAGAGTCTCAATAAATGAAAGCTGTTATTATTATCATCCTCCTCACTTCATCACCACCTCCACCACCATCATCATCATCACCCATCAACACCACCACCATCTCACCACTACCATCATCGTCACCATCATCACCATCCCACCAACACCACCACCATCACCACCACCATCACCATCCCATCATCATCATCAGCACCACCATCATATCATCATCACCATCTCCGTCACCCTCATCTCCATCACCATATTGTCCATCACCATCATCACCCCCTAGGTGGTTCTGCTCAAGGTCATGGGTGGCTGGATACTGTAAAATCCTGTGGGGAGGAGGGCTCTTCATGACCAGACACTGGTGAAGGTCACCTCTCCTTCCAGCGCCTGGGCTGTGCCAGCCAGTCCCGGACACTCACTGTGGTTCCCCCTGGCAGCCCCTCCCAAGTCTAGGAGAATAACGTTTATGGGTGTGGCGCGTGCTGGGCAGGGAGGATGACATAGCGAAGATGCACAGTTATAATCCAGAGCCGTCCTGTCCAGTGTGGACACCGTGAGCCACATGTGGCCGGTCCAAATTGAGATGTGTTGGAAAGTATATAAGAAGAAGAATTTGGAACACACTATTTTAAATATTAATTACATGTTGAAATAATAATGTTTTGGATATAACAGGTTAGTAAAATACATTATTAAAATTAGTTTTACATTTAAAAAAAAATTTTAATATGGCTGCTAGAAAATGTTAAATTCTGTATGTGGCTCCTATTATATTCCTATTGGACAGCACAGCCATAGGGTGTGTGGATGTACAAGGTAGCACAGGGGAGTGAATAAATAACACATCCGTGGGGGTGAGGAGGGCAGTGTTTGGAGAGGCTTCTCAATGGAGGGGCATCTGAAATTGGTTCCAAAAGAAAAACAGGAGTTCCGGAACTGGGAACGGAGTTGGGAGGGAGGCACGGGAAGGCATTCCGGGACACCAGGAACAGCATGGCCGGAAGAGTGCGTTCAACGCTGAACTGAGACTTGGACACGGAGCCCTGGGGGGCCGGGGCAGGTACCTGGAGGTCCAGCAGCCCCGTGAGCAGGGCCTTCCCGGCGTGGGCCGCGTTCCTCAGCAGGTCCTCCCTCTTGATGACCCTGATGACCTCGGCCAGCAGCAGGTTCTTGGATGGGTCCCCCATCCAGGTGTTGAAGATCCGGTAAGGCTGGAAAGAGGCAGGGGGGGTTGGGGAGGGTTCGCACCCGGGCAGCCCCTGAAGGCGCCCACTTCTCCTAGACGCACCTTCTCTCCTCTTTAGTAGAACTAACCTGCTGAACATCTACCCAGGGCTAGACGGATGAATCCTTTATCCCCTGACAACAACAACCCCTTAGGTAGGTGCTGCTTTTAGGGAGACAAACTAGTCCCATTTGCCTGCGATTTCCCACATCCTGGGAAATCCCTCAGTCCCAGGGAAAACAAGAACTACCATCCTTATTTTACAGAGGAGGAGCTGAGGGTCTAAGAGGTTATTTGTCCAGGTTCATGGATCAATATGGCTCGTAGTTGGTGAAGTTGGGACTGTATTGCTGGCAATCTGATTTTCAAAGACCACTCATTTGACCCTTCCCCACTACTGAATGTGGTAACTGTGTAAGTGTGTGTGTGTGTGTGTGTGTGTGTGTGTGTGTGTGTGTGTGTGTGTGTGTGTGTGTGTGATGGGGCAGAGAGGCCAGAGACTTGCCCTCTTCCTTAGTAGAACCATGAATTATTCAGGATGGCAATGTACCTAGATAAAACACACTTCTCACGTTCCTTTGCAGTTAGGCATGTCCATGACTAGGTTCTAGTCACGACAGTGTGAAAGGAAGTATTAATGTGGGATTTCTGGGAAAGATGCTAGAGATGAGAAGGGAGGACACTGTGTCCTTCTCTCCTTTTCCCTTCCTAACTGCCTGGAATTTAGATGTGAGGGCTGGAGCTCTGGTAGCCATTCTGGACCATGAGGAAAAAACATAAGTTGGAAACTATACAAAGGAATGGTGGAAGAAAGGATCCTGGGCCCCTGATAATGGTGTGTATGTCTGCCTGTCTGTCTGAATGTGTGCATACATGTGTGAATTCCACTGTGTGTGTGTGTCTATGAGAATCTGTATGTACATGTGCCAGTACAGTCTAGTGGCTAAGAGCCCAAGCTCTGGGTCTGAATCCTGGTTTTGTCACGTACAGGCTGTGTGACCCTGGACAACCTGCTTAACCTCTCTGTGCCTGATTCATCATCAGCAGAATGGGGGTTTAAAATAGTGCCTACTTGGTTAGAGTGCTCTGAGGATTAGAAGCAGACATGACGTATTTAGAACAAGGCCTGCACGGAGCAAATGCTCAGCCGGTGGCGGCAGCTTTTAACCATATTACTGTACTTGCACACAGAAGAATGGCAGAAGACTGGCCAGAGAGCCTTGCAGAGAGAGCTGCAGGGATCACAGCTATTTAATTAAATTGAGGCCTTAGGAAACCTCTGGGGCTAGAAAGGGGTGGTCTGGGACAGGACGCTCCCTCCCTGCCCCTCCTCTGCCCCAGACGAGGAGCCCACTCACGGCATTGGGCCTGAACTCCTCCTTGTGGAAGAAGCCCCCGGACATCATCTTCTTGCTGAAGGTCATCACATCCGCTGGGTCGTCCAGGCCCCAGTGCTCGTGGGCCCAAAACTTGCCGGTGCAGCCGCCGCCCGTCTGGACCTCATCCACCAAGAAGGCACAGCCGTGCTGACCGGAGACAGGAGAGACAGGTGGGGGTGGGGTGGAGAATAAACACCCCAGAGAGGCTGGGGACCCAAACCCGCTGTGGTGGAGCAAGCCACCGAACCCCAAATCCAGGCAAACAGCCATTGCTTTCAGTAGAACCTACCTGATATCATAAAAGTAAAATGAAACAGAACATCAAAGCAGGGCAGTTCCAACCAGTGTACTGTCTGAATGTTTCCTAAAAGTGCTGGACTGGTGTTTAAATCAGTTTGCCTCACGTCTCTTTTATCTGGGGACTGACAAGCTTGATGTGCCAGTTATCAAATCAGCACATGAGATTAACAAAAAGGTTTTTCATTTTATATCCATTGAGTATGCAGCACACTGGGCTAAGACATGAGGTGAGGGCTCTAGAAAGAAATGGGGGGTGGGGTGGGGGTGCTGAGGCTTTTTCCAGAACCTCCTGATTGGGAAGGTGCCAGGTTAAGACGGCAGGTTGGTTGGGGGCTGATTTTGCAATAAGAACTTAGAGGAGAATTCTCCGCCCTCCCACCCCCAAACCTCTCTGCCGTGAGACGGACAGCCAGCCTCGGCACATCTGGGAGCGCAGCAGGACTCCAAAGCTGAAGTGGAGCTCACCCTGTGCTCTGGGAAACCAACCGGAATCCCCCGTGATCCCTCCAACCAGGGCAGTGTCCACTGACCTTCCTGGAGATGTCTCTCAGCTTCCGGAAGAAGTCATCCGATGCGTGGTTGTCTCCGCCCTCGGACTGGATGGGTTCCACGATAATGCCGGCCACCGTCTTCTTCTTTTTCCGATATTTCACAATCAGATCCTCCACCTGGATTCCAGAGCGGGCAGGGACACTCAGTCGCAGAGATTCCTGAGCAGGCATCCGGGGAGGAGGATCTGGGCACCCAGGAACCCCTTCAAATTACACTGGCAACTCGTTTGCACCCTTCCCCTCCCCTCCCTCCCTTCCCTTCTGCGTGTGTGCATTTTGTGTTGAGTGTGGCATCCGACTTGGGAACCAGTGCTAACACCTGTTGGGATACAAACCTGTAACTTGGGACAAGTTAGCTAACCATCCACAACCTCACTTTTCTGATTTGTAGGCGGCTGTACTGATGGAATCTCCCTAAGGGGGCTGGGGGAGAATAAACGAGGGGCTGTATCATGGCATCCCGTGTGAGAAAGCGGGAGCTGCTGCTACATGCACTGCCGTCGAACTCAACTGTCGCTGTTGTGATTGTTTTACGGCAACTGTTGTTACTGATATGGGAGTTCACTCAGTACAGAATCTGAATCTCAGATGCATTCTCATTTGGAAAAACAGTTGCAAAACACCTCCTAAGGGGCCCGAGGAAATTTTCCAGGGTAATAAGATATCCTTGTCTGGGGTGAAGGCTGTATGAGCGTGCATGTTGTCCAAACTTATGGAACTTTATGCTTAAAAAGAGTGCACTTCACGGTACGTAAATGATGCTTTAATAAAGCTGAGGTTGATTTAAAAAAATGTAGCTTCTTAACAGGTGTGGTGTAGGGGGAAAGCACCTGACCGTCCCTAAGCGGTTACAATTCTTGGGCTCTTGTTCTAAAGTGGGTGTCATCACATATAATTAAAGATGAGTAGCTACAATGCTCATATAATTAAAGATGAGTAGTTATGATAATTAATTAATAGTTTAATAAATATGCGTAATAAAAAAAAAACCAGACACCTAGGTTGAATAACAAGTGAAATTCTTTTTCTGTCATTCTGAATTAAGGAAGAGCTTTCTATCTGGATCTGATGCCTTTGGCCTATGTCTCCTCCAGTCACCTCCCGGAAGAGCTTGTTGCCTTTCTTTGCTTTTGGAGAATCATCTGCAATTTGCCCTTATGTGGTTATTTTCATGCTTGTCTTTTCTGCTAACTCTGCACTCCCTGTACAGCAGCCACCAGCCACATGTGACTGCTGAGTGCTTGAAACGTGGCTGGTCCAAACTCAGCTGTGCTGTGAGAGTAAAACACACACCAGATACCAAAGACTGAACACGAAAAAAAAAAAAGAAAATGTCTTTTGAATTATTCTTAAATAGCGATTACAAGTTGGATTGATATTATTTGGGATATACTGGGTTCGGTAAGAATTGATGCTATTTGGGATATATTGGGTTCAGTAAAATTAATCTGGTCTGTTTCTTTTTACCTTGTGAAAACAAAATCACTGGAAAAATTTAATTATGCACATGGCTCACGTTCTCTTTCTGTTGGACAGCGCTAGCTCTTCTATTTACCATTGGACACTGCACACCTGTCAGGTGCTCGATAAATAATAATTGATTGGGAAGAACGATGTGCTTTAGAGGCAAACCAACAGCCTTATTTGAGCTCAAATCCAAACCTGAAGAGGGAGAACTGTTTTTTTTAAACCCGGCAACGGAATCCTTCCAATGTCTTCCACGGACCCGATGACACGGGACTGTTCTGGTTGAAGTGGAGGCACAGGGTCTGCACTTCCTCAATCTCTCCCCTGATTCCCCAAAACTCCTGGACCAATGCAGGGAGCCCCCAGACTTGGGAGAGAGACGGAGAACCAGGGGACCCAAAGGACCCCATGGAACTGTTTCATCTACGTGACACCCCATGGTCTTCCAATCAATTCCTCCTCTGTTATTTTACGGTCCTTGAAGCTTACTCTCAGAGAAAAGTTAAATGATGCAGAAATTGGTTCCAGAAGTGGGATGACAGACGCAGGGTGGTGGAGACAGGACCACTTCCCAGGGGGGATGCTCTGGACACGAGGCCTCCGTCCCTCCATCCCTCCCCGGCAGCCCCCAGAAGAGCTCTCTGTTCCTCTTCCCGGGGCCAAGTCTCGGGGTGGCGAGGGGAATGGGGCAGGGGGTGCACGCGGGAAGGACCCGGGGGGTCCGGCGTTACCTCCTCCAGGCAGCGGGCCTCTTCCTGCTGGTTCTCCTTCACAAACTCTTCCAGGGGGTACTTCAGCCGCGGGAACGGCGCAATGGGCCAGTCGAACGATGGGATGTCGATCTTGTGTATGACTTTAGAGTGGGTGGTCGCTAAGCAACCTAAATCCCGCAGAACAGAAGAGCAGGTGCTTGGCCCAGGAACGTGGGATGAATAAATAGTCTTTGCAAAGGAGAGGGGCATTTCAGCCAAACTCCATAAAAGCCCAGGGAGGCCTGGGCCTGCAGAACCCATGAACCCTTAATTCTGATTTATTACAGATTAAACACAGGCTTTGAGGGCAGAGAGACAAGGGTTCAAATCCTGGCTCTGCTGCAGAACAGCCTTGGAAAGTTCCTTCCCTTGCTGACCCTCCATCTCCCATGTGTGAGGTGGGGATAACAATCTGCACTCTGCAGGGAGTTCTGGGAGGATTTAATGGGATGCGAAATGCGTCAACGGCCAGCGCAGCCGGAGCTTTTGTAGCCACTGTCGTTTTCACCCTCAACCCCACCCTGCGATCGCGCCGGCCCCTCTTACCCATGGTTCTCCCGTGGAAGGCGCCCATGAAGGAGAGGATGCTGTAGTCGGGGCAACCGGGGGCCTGGAACCAAAAATACAGGTCATCAGTTGCAGCCGTAAGGGCTCAGCAACCTCACTGCCGCCCCCACAAACCCAGAGGACGGCCAAGGTCTGCCGGGGGAACTGGGAGATGGTACAAGCTGGACCCCGAGGTCTTGTTCTGCCTAGATCTGCAAATCAAGAAAATTCACGTGCATATCTAAACATCTGGCTTCTCCCAGGTTCTGCATCATTGGGCCCGTTTTTCTCCAGTGGCAGCAATAGGGGGTCAAGCCCACAGGGCCCATGGCCTGGGTGTCCCCCTTTCTCCTTAGTGTCCCCAGCTGCTCCCACCGTCTCCTGCCCTCCGAGCTCCAGACTGCATGGGCCCATACAGTTCCCAGAGGCCTCCGGAGCTGATGGGTACAGAGAGAAGGGACTGAGCCAGGCACCTCCCGGGAAGGCCTGATGGGGCAGGACCCCCCATCTCCTCCCTCCCCCAGGGCAGCTGCCTCTCGGGTTCAAGAGGGGTGTGTCAACTCCTGAGCCCTTTGCAGCTCCAAGCAAAGGCTGCAGCTGCCACTCCTGTTGTTTCTGACTGCTCCACCCAGCAAGGGAATCCGGACACATTCCCAGCGGACTCAAGAAGAACTGCTGGGGATGCCTCAGAAGCAACTGTGGGGGCCCCAGCCCCTGCAGGGTCAGTGCAGCAGTTTCTCAGCCTGACTCATCTCCATGGGGTCCCTGAGACCAGTACCCTGAGAATAACTCCAGGACTCCTCCCCTAAATTGCAGAATACCCTCTTGGCATTTCTGTTTGCTAACTATAAATGTGACATACACACATTGGTTACACATATTTGGATGCAGCCACCAAAACTGAGGAATTAGGCCAAAAATTGTTGCTAGGACAGGCAAGTGAAGTGAGAGAAGGAACCTTAGAGAAGGAGGAAGGGCACAATCCATTTTTATTAAAAAATGGCAAGAAGAGAAAAGTAGCAGCTTAAGTTTATGTAGATTTGTATGAAAAGGGAGAAGGGTGTGGATATGTTTGCTAACAAGAGGAGAGATTTGGAAAAAAAAAAAATAAGAGAGCATAAAGGAAAAAAAAAACAAAAACCCTTAATTTCACCACCCAGAGGCAACCCATGGCAAACACCTTAGCAGGATTCCTTCTAGTATTTTCCTATATATTTGTTTACGTGGTTGAGAGCACACTGTCCACACAATTTACATTCCACTATTTTCACTAAGTTATAGCATGCATGTCTCCAGGCCAAGAGACACCCTTTGCAAGTATTTTTGCTGCAGAATATTGTGGATATCCTCAGCGGCTGTTAAGTTCAGTGGTTGCTAAATTTTGTTTAAGTACCAGACAAAGATCTTCTGTCTAAACTGTAATTGGACCCCAACATAAAACGGGGAAGGACAGGTCCGCTCTGGCTAAAGCTGGGTGGGAGTTTGGGATCTCTGCCCCCCACCCCACCCACAGTCCCCTGCAGTGACCTCCCTGGAGCCCCCGTGAACTATTAGGGTTCCATGTGAAACCCTCACATTTAATTCCCCGTTCCCCAAGACTGTGGTTTCCAATCCAGATTAATGACCTGCTTCGACCGGTCAGGTTCAGGCAGTGGTCCTGGGAAACTGGTGGATGTGAAGCGGGACACCCAGGGGACAGGCTCGGGAGGGGGACGCTTGGCCAGGGACCTCTGCTACCTGAGGAGGACAAAGGCTGAGCAACAAGCAAGAGCCCAAAGGGGGCTGTGGCAGCTCCCCCAGTGATGGCCGGGGCAGAAGGGCCCGGCGACACTTACCTGGTTGATCATGCAGGTCTCCAGCTCCTCTTTGGAGAAGCCCGTTTGGCCCCTCTCCTTGCTCTGATAAAACAGAATGAAACAAATTCTCAGGGATGTGCTGGGGCAGAAGGGGCTTCAGCTTTTTCCACTCAGCCCGTATTGAGTCCTGGTCGACCAGAGAGACCTTTCTCAAGAGCTGATCTCATGCACTGCTCATTAGACTTACTTATGTATTGGAGCATGAGGCTGTTCATTGTGTTTGCAATGAAATATACAGATGGATACAGAGAATGCACTAATGTTCTACAGCGACAACCAGGATCTGTTGAGATGGTTGGTGGTATGTGATGGTAAAACAGAGTATTCACATTTGGTACCCCAAAATTTAATTTGCTTAGCTATTTTTAAAAGATACCCCTTCTAGATGGCTTGAGGTGAGGAAGTCAGATGTGGGCATTTCTGGTTTGGAGACCACGATATCTAGACACTGTCAGGGAGGAGCCTGGGGGACGTGGAAGGTGATGGAGGAGTTGGGGGGCAGCAGGAGAGTTACTCTGCCCCCATCTCAAGGGCAGTATGAGATTCCTTCTGTTCTCGCTGAGCTTGCAGTGTAGACCCCACCCCCGTCTCTCCCACAGCACTGCGGGGCAGTGATAAGACACCAGCTTCCAAGGCAACCTGACGAGCCTCTTCTGGTGGAAGTGAGAAGAATGACGTCACCTCTCTGGCTTTAAATGACCTCACCTGGAAACTGGGGCTGATACTACCTACCGGTGAAGACTCTGAGAAAAGGTGGGTAAAGGGCTTAGCACACAGCAGGTGGTCAACAGGCTGGAGGGACCAGAAGGGAGCACTGGCTGTGGAGTATCCCGTGCTGGCCCATGGGCCTCGCAGGGCCATTTGCTAACTTGGTGGCCAAGAACAAGGCCCGGAACCAACTTCCTTGGAGCCTCACCTGCTGGTCTTCATGCCCTTTTGGAGTCCCCTCCTACCCTGAATAGGGCTGACCAATGTAACCAATAGAACACTGTGGAAATGATGGTGTACAGCCTCCAGGGCTAGATCATAAATCATAAAAGATCCCGGGCTTTCTTCCTTCCCTTCTCTTGGACGACGCATTCTGGGGGAAGCCAGCCACCATGTTGTGAGATGTTTGAGGAGCCCACGGAGGGGGAACTGAGGCCTCCCACCAATAAGAAGCACCACGTGGGGGAACCATCTGGCTTAGGGTCTCTCAGGAAGTTGCAGTCAAGATGTCAGCAGGGGCGGCTGCAGCCACCTGAAGGCTTGGCTGGGGCCGGAGGGTTGGCTTCTCTACTTTGTCCACTTCCTTCTGGGTACCTATCCTAATTTATCATGAAATATTTCTTTATTTACTCTTCCTCTTGCCCGGGTAGGAACTTACTTCTGTCCGTTAGTCGTCAACCAGGCACCTTCAGCACTGGGCCAGGAGCCGTGCAGAGAGCAGGTGCTCGATAAATGATTGTTGACCAAATGGACCAGCACCTATTAAGCCCGGAGGCTCTGTTCACTTGAGCTGCATGAACAGCCCCAAGGAGTAGGAATTATTATGAACAAACCCATTCTGTAGACAAGGACATCGAGATCACGGAGGCTGAGAAACTTGCCTAATGAAGGGGGCAACATTGAGATCTGAACTCGGGCTGGTCTGGGCCAAAGCCTCGGCCCTTTGTGCCATCCAGGCAGTGGTTCTCCCCGGATTTTGACCACCGTCCCCTTAGTCTGACACCCTGGCCAGTTGGGATGAGCAGTTGTACAAAGGTAAGTGTGTAGCTGGGGACTGGAGAAGCCTGTGTGTGTGTGAGTGTGTGTGTTCATGCCCCAAAGCCTCACCCGGTACCATATGAAGATGGTCTTGAAGGCGTTTTCATTGGAGCAGGAGCCACAGGCCATGGTGATGAGCTGGGACATCCCTTTGGGGGCCACCTGCAAGGAGGGAAACAGATCGATGAGCTGCCTCTGCAGGGGCTGTGCCCTGGGTCCCCAAGGCCGGGGGCGACAGCGGGAGGACAGGAGGGACTGAGGGACGTCCTGGAGGCCAGGGGTCTAGGAAGGGGACCAAGCCCAGGAAACCCCAATGCTGGAGGACAGAGACGAAAGCAGAGTGAAGAAAAGCCCCCCTGACCCTCCTGGCACCGCTGCTTCCCCTCCACGATGGCCCACGTCTTACAGGTGGGAATTTGAGGTTCTGAATGACTTTCATAGATGTAACAAATAAAACTGAAAAGTGGAGGAGGGTTAAATAACACACGCATGACTCCTGGCACGGAACAAATGCTAATTTCTCCCAAGTCCCTTCTTTGTGCACGCAAGGCACCCCTTCTTTTCTTCACAAGCACATGAAAGCACAAAGGGCGAGATTTAAGTAAAAAACCCTTCATTCTTCTGGCTCTCAGTCCTTTCCTTCCCCTGCCCAAAGGGAGTCTTAAGAGAATGGAACTGCTCTTCCTGCTTTCCCACTGGGCACGGAGGGCCTGCCTCCCGGGAACTCACTGAGAACAAGGAGTCCCTCAGCTTCTCCACGAAGTTCTCTGGCGGCAGGATTCCCAGGGCAGGTCTGTTGACGAACATGCTCTGCAAAAAAGCCGGGAAACCGTCTGCGACTCTGTGGGGCCGGGTCCCTGAAAACCAGGCAGCTCCCCGCCCCCCGATGCGTCCACACAGGCTCTGAGTGGCACCCACGCAGAGGGTGTGGCTCTGTCCGTGCTGGGAATGACAGAGATGCCCAAACTTTCTGAGAAATCCACTGGGATTTCCCGAGGTTTAAAAAAAAAGGTTATGAGCTCGGACGACAGTTACGTAAGACGGTAACCCTGGCAGAAATGGGAGAACTGGATGAGGGAGGGACATGGGCCTCGCTGTACTTTGTTTTGCAACGTCCCGTGAAACCCCATCAGAAGGCCAAAACAGCAAACAGTGGACACTAACAAGCGTGGATGGTTGAACTATGTACCCCAACCTAGACGTGTTCTTAATCTTAACACATGTCCCAGGATCTTCCGATGATGCTATTTTTAGTTAAGGTGTGGCAAACTGAACCAGGGTGGGTTTATAAGGAGACGGTCGCAGGGAGAAGTAGGAAGTCAGCGGGAACCCAGAAGAGAAAGGAGACGTCATCGCCACGTGGCAGGAAAGCCGAGGAAGCCCACGGATCGCGGGCAGTGGGCAGCCAGACGGCCACCGTCTTCGGGGAGGAGGCCCGGCCTGGTTGACGCCTCGATTTGGGCCTGCTGGCTCCTGAACCCACAGGCCAACACATTCCCATTGTTTAAGCCCAAACCAGTTTGTGGCATGTGTGACAGCATCTCAGGCAGAAACTGGGACAACGGGAATTAGCGAGGACACAGAGGGACTGGGATGCTGACACAGCCGGCGGGAGTGTACAGCGGTGCAGCCACTTCTGGAAGCAGCTGAACAGGTTCTTATAACATTAAACATGCATGTGCCTGGAGACCCCGCAATCCCACTCCGAGGTTTTCACCAGAGTGAAGTGAAAGCACACATCCAGGCAAAGGCCTGCTCGTGAATGTTTCTAGTGGCTTTGCTTCTGAATTGCCCCAAACGTCTCTCCACTGGGGGAGAAGATAAATGAACTCTGTACGTGCAGACAATGGAACGCTCCTTAGCAATAAAAAGGAACAAACTGCCACTACGAGCGAATCATGGAAGAATCCCAGCCATGCTCAGCGAATGAAGCAAGAATCAAAGGGCTGCATACTGCAGGGTTCCCGTGATATTCTGGAAAAGGCAACACTGTAGGGGAAGAAACAGCTCCTGGCTGCCAGGGGCTGGGGTGGGACGGACCACAAAGTCAGCGATTCGGGATGATGTGGCAGCAAGCTGGGTTTGGATGGGAACTACATGACTCGGTGCATTTGTCAAAACTCATGAACTGTGTGCTAAAAGAGGTAGATTTCACTGCATGTAAATTATACCTTAATAATAATATAAAAAACCATGAAAAAGAAAGGGCATTAAGAGGCAGCAGCAGCTCTGTAATTTCTAAAGAGAACGGGGCTCAGGAGGGCAATCTAATGGGGGAGCTGGCTAAATCACTGGAGTAGGGTAAGCAAAGAAAAGCAATGCTAGAAAAACTACTTGTCTCTCTATATTGATCATTTGTTCTTCCTAATTTTGATAGAGACTTGGGTCCAGAGAAATATCCCTCTTGGTGAGGAATCAACAGGACAGCCTGATGGACAGCGGACAGTCGGCTCCTGATTCCCGGGAGATGAGGGGGTGGCTGTGAACACCTCCCAGGGCTGATCCGCTCTGCCCCGTGCCCGTGGGGCAGGAACACAGGCTGAGCAAACCAGCGCCTCCACTTTTTGAAAGAAAAGGGAAATCCAGGGTGTAATATGAAATTGCCCCACTTTAAAAAGCGGGCTCAAAAGATTTTAAAACAACCTCTGGCCCAGGGTCAGCCCTGCAAGTGTGGAGCTGCCTCTCTGATGAAAACCAGCCCCTCCTGGGGAGGCTGCAAAAGGCAGTGAGGTCGCTGCTAGCTGCTCATCAGACGGGGCTGGAGGCAGACAGACAAACCTCGCCACGGGCTTCCTGCCAAGTCCCCCAACGCTTAACGCAACGAAAAAAGATGGCAACATTCAATCCCGGAAGGCCACAAGCAGGGCAGAGACTTCAGCTGAGTCAGCTGTAAATTCGTGTTCTGATGCAGCTATTGCATTTCTGGACCTCCTTCTAAAGAAATGGGAACAACAGCAGGTGCCAGGAAGTCCCCAGGAGGTAACAACTCTCTGCTGGAGTGGTCCTGGGGAGTGGGCGTCCCAGGATGGGCCCAGAGAGGGGCAGTGAGCACAGGGGCAGCAAAGTAAGGAAAGCACTTCTTACGGCGGCAGGCACTTTACACATTCTCACGATAACCTAACGGAGGAGAGAAGTGCATTAGTTTTAGTGCTCAGAGTGTTAAGCCACGGAACTCTAAATGGTTCTGCTCTGCAAGACATGGGGGAGGTACAGGCTGCAGGGTGGATACCCCTGGGACCCCAGGAGGGGGCCTTCCCTGATAGCAGGGAATGGCTGACAGAGAAGGAGACGGCCAGGCTGGCGGGCCATCTGACTGCGTATCTGGGTCGGGGAAAGATGTGGGGGTGATTTTCTTGCTTGACAAGGCGTGACATTAAGAACAGAAGCTATCTGGGACATCGGGTGGCAGAATCAAATGAGGACAGGTTTCTAGAATCCGTGCCATCAGATCCAACAGCTTTAAAATGCAGCCTGAAGAGAGTGGGCTTTGGCTGGAAGTGGCTGTGCAGCCTTGGGCAAGTCACTTAACCTCTCTGCACTTCAGTGTCCTCATTTGCAAAGTGGAGCTTCCTCGCCAGGGGCTTGTGAGGGGCTAGGGAGGTGACACAGAGTGCAGAAAAATCAAGAGCTGAGTCTTGGAGGGCAGGTAAGATTATGCGGGTGGGGAGGCCTGGAGGTCCCAGGGCTGGCCGGTGGTTTAGATTGGCCAGGCCTCCCGTGCTACATCCACCCTGGGTGCCGGGCACGTCAGACTGCCTCTTCATCCACTTCCCTGTGATCGTGCATGATCAATGCCCAAAAATTATTACATAACTTGTGGGCAACGTAATGAGGGGGCCCTGGTGACACAGTAAGAAATTGTAACTGGAATCCAGATATTAGACCCAGGGGGCATGGCTTCCTTTTTCGCAATTACCTAAAGTAATTACATTGGAGTTACGGGGTGACGTGATTTGGGTGCAAAAGGATGGATAAAATACTATCCCCACTGCCTGACTGTATTTCCTGCCCAGAATTTGGAAGATCCAAGACGTCAGCCAGCGGCCTCCAGCCTGATGCTCCGTGCGTGCCCAGCTGGAAATGCTTCTTTGAGCTTATGACAGTCGACTGTCTCTCTGATAATACTGTCTGTCATCAAGCCCCCTAATCCAGTTCTCCGCAGGACCACCTTGGAACTCCCAGCCCCAAGAAAGGCGCCTGGGACAGAGCAGGTCTCCGTCCACTAACAGAGTGAACGAATGTCAAGGACTGAGGCTGGAGAAGAAAGCAGGAGTCAGATGGCAGAGGGCTCTGCGTTAGACGGGGAGGAGTCTGGGGTGCATCCTGAAAGCAGAGGGGGCCAGGGTAGTGTCCCAGCTCGGCATACCTCATAGGGGCCAGCAGCTCCGAGGGTGGTTTGGAGGAGGTGAGGATGGAGGCAGGGGGCTGATGGGAAAATCCAAGTGGGAGATGTAAAGATGTAAGGGTTAGGACTGGGCTCTGACTGGGTGGGAGCCGAGAGGGCAGGGGGCAGGGAGGATGAAGCCAGGATCCGGGCTCCCCACAGGGGCCAGCGGGGGCAGGGTGCCACTGCCCACCCCCGGAATCCCAATCCCTGGGCCTGGCAGTCACGCGTCATTCCTGCCGATCCCGCCACCGGAGGCAGTTGACGCTGCCAATGTGTGTGACATGTTTGTTGACACATTTTTTTCAGCACCAACTGCCGAGGCATCTGGGATCCACACAACGTTTAGAAACAAAGGCGTGCTTTGAGTGTAAACAAACTCGTAGAGGCTCCGACCGCACAAGGCCTCAGGAGACATCTTCGGGGGGACCCCGGGCTCCTCTCGCGGCAACTAATCGGAGGCGGAGAACATCCCCTAAGCCTTCCCAGGCAGGGCACCCCCACTTCTAAAGAGGGGGAAGTGGTTCGTTCGTGTTGTTCTCAACTCTCTAAGGCTTTACGGGAGTACGTTCCTAAAAGGATTGGGCTCCCCCTCGCCCCACTTGCCTTTCCTGGGTTTCTTTTCAGAATCCAACTCCTCGTCATGTCCCGCGGAGCAGCCAGAACCCCCACACCGCTGGTGGGAGTGGAGACTGGTCCCACCAGTTTGGAAAACTGCCTGGGCGCATCTACTGAAGGCGAACATAGGCACAAACCACGACCAGCAATTCCACCCCGTTTTGTACCCAACAGAAACTCATAAACGGGTTCACCCAAAGACACATTCTGGAACGTTCACAGCCATGCTCTCTGTAGGAGCCCCGAACTGGAAACACTCAAGCGCCCGCCAACAGTGGAGGCATAAAGAAGGCGTGGAGTGTCCACACCACGGCATGCTCGGAAGCAAGGAGAACAGATGACGTCCGCTGTACGCGATGACATGGATCAATCACGGGCCTCGTTTTGGGTGCAATGGCCCAGGCGTGATAAAGAGCACGTGCTGCCCGATTCCATTTAGGTGACGATAAAGAACAGGAGAAGCTCATCTCGGCTGTGAGAAGTTAGGGGCATCGCTTACCCTGCGCTGGGAGAAAAGTAACCGAGTGGGGGACAAAAAGGGAACTTCTGTTTCTTGTTCTGAGTACTGATGACAACTCATGCAGTCTCACCTGGCGCTCTTGCCGTGTGTGTGTGTGTGTGTGTGTGTGTGTGTGTGAAAACTACTCTTTTTTTATGTATAAAGCATAGATATAGGTATAGTACATATACGGTCGATCTGTGTTTGACGGAATTATGGTTCCTGAGAAGATTCCATGCCCTCATCCCATCCTTGGGGCTGAGACTATGTTAAACGGCAGAAGGAACTTGTAATGGATTGAAGTTACTAAATCAGGTAAGACATGGAGATTATTCTGGATTTTCTGGGTGGCCACATACAGCCTTAAAAGCAGAGGCTGCCTCTTTGTTGCTCAGATGTGGCCTCTCTCTCTCTCTCTAGCTAAGCCACCTTGGTGGGTGAACACACTGCCCTCCCCACTATGTGGGACCTGACTCCCAGGGGTGCAAATCTCCCTGGCAACACAGGATACGACTCCCGGGGATGAGCCTGGACCCAGTATCGTGGGATTGAGAACAGCTTCTTGACCAAAGGAGGGGAGTTAAATAAAACAAAAAAGTTTCAGTGGCTGAGAGATTCCAAATGAAGTCAAGAGGTCACTCTGGTGGACATTCTTACACACTATATAGATAACTCTTTTTAGGTTTTAATACATTGGAAGAGCTAGAAGTAAATACCAGAAACTATCAAACTCCAATCCAGTAGCCTTGACTCTTGAAGACGATTGTAAAACAATGTAGCTTACAAGGGGTGACAGTGTGATTGTGAAAACCCTGTGGATCACACTCCCTTTATCCAGTGTATGGATGGATGAGAAGAAAAATGGGGACAAAAACTAAATGAAAAATAGGATGGGAAGGGGGTGGATGATTTGGGTGTTCCATTTTACTTTTATTTTTTATTCTGATTTTGATTCTTTCTGGTGTAAGGAAAATGTTCAAAAATAGATTGGGGTGATGGATGCACAACTACACGATGGTACTGTGAACAGCTGATTGTACACCATGGATGACTGATTGACTGTATGACATGTGAATATATCTCAATAAAACTGAATTAAAAAAATAGCAGAGGCCGAAGGGGAAGTCAGAGAGACTTAAAGCGAGAGCAGGACTTGACAAGCGGCCCCTGGCTTGAAGATGTGGGGGGCCACGTGGAAACCCCGGGAGGAAAGGAATTCTGCCAACTACTGAAAAGCCAGGAAGACGTCTCCTCCGAAACACCAAGTGAGAACCTAGGCCAGCTGGCACCCTGACCTCGAGCTCATGAGACCCTAAGGAGAGGGCCCAGCTGAGCCCGCCGGACCCCTGACCCCCAGAAACTGTGAGATTATAAATGGGTGTTGCTTTAAACCCCTAAATTTGTGATTTATGACACCAACAGAAAACACTCACTGTGGGATTAAGGATTCACGGAGAGAGGAGGAATTAGAAAACTAATATCTGAAAAAGCTCCTTAAGGGGGTGACAGCAAAAAACAGGCTGGAGACACAGGGTGTATGTACCTTTCTGCACGTGCGTTTTTCTTTGATAACTTCCCGCCACATCTGGCCATGTCTAGAGACTCAGGGCCAGGGGGTGCTCCTGGCATCGAGTGGGTGGAGGCCAGGGGTGCTGCTCAACACCCCATGATGCACAGGACACCCCCACAGCAAAGGATGGTGCAACCCAAGACGTTCCTGGTGCCGAGGCTGAGAGAACCTGTTCCACGTGGTTCCTCCAGTCATCGTGGGGTCCCTCCCTCCCCTCTGCTCCAGCCCCTCTGTCCTCCATCCCTCGAGCATGCCACTCTCCCTCCCACTGTCCTCTCCCTGCCTGGACGGCTCTCTCTGGGTTCACCCTCAGCTGTCAGCACCTTCCTCAGGTCTCCACCCCAATATCGCTCCCAGGGAGCCTGCCCTGACCCCAGCCCCTCCATCCCCGAATAGGTCACACAAACCCTAACCCCACCACCACCACCAGGGGCCCCCGGCCCAGCTCCTCCACCGGCCATGTGATCTCAGGCAAACAATCTCTGTGCCTCAGTTTTCTCAACTGTAAAACGGGCTAATGAGAGTTGCCTCATAGACTCGTCAACTTTAGAGATATAAAGTGCCAAACACAGCTTGGTACATACTATGCTCTTAACAAATGGTAACTGTCATCATCATCATCATCATCATCATTTTATGCTCACATGGCCACACCCACCTCTCTCTGCAGCACTCAGGTGGCCAGTTTCTATGTATAAGTGTCTGTCTCCATAGGGGCATTCCAAGTACCTAGCATACAGTATGTGCTCAATAAATATTTATAGAAGGAAGGAAGGAGGGAGAAAGGGAGGGAGGGAAGGAAGGAGAGACTCTTTCTAACAGCTGCTCCGGTGGCCCTCTGATTCACCACGAACACATCTGATCGTTGCTGTGTGACCGGGGACTTACCGCGTTCTGAGGCTGCTGGATGAGTTTCACGAGGGCAGGGTGGCTGTAACCTGGGTGGGAGGAGGGGACAGTTAGAGCCCAGCGTCGCGTCTGAGGGTCCCCTGTGCCCTGCCCCCATCTCCCGCCCACTCCCTTCCTTTCCAACCCTGCAACTCTCTCCAACTGCCAGGTGGTCTTGTATCCTTTGCAGACGGAAAGACCGAATCCTGGACCCCCGCAGCGCCAATGACTCAGCATCTCTCATTCTTTAACAAGTTCCCTAAGTGATTCGGACGCTCATTCAGGCTTGAGAACTGCCGGACAAGACAACTGGCAGAGGAGGAAATGTCGGACCAGAGCAAGATCCAAGCCAGGGCTGGCGCGGTGGACTGCAGAGGTGTCGTGCCTTCTGCCCGCTGCCCGGGTCGGATCTCAGTAACCTCAGCTCAGGGACGGGTGCGCGGGGCCACCTGGGCTGGGCACGCCCCATGCTGCCTTCGCCTATCGGCTTCTCGCCAGGGTCTGGTTAAAAGGCCTAAGATACCCTTTGGTCCAGCCAACTGCTCTTGAATGAACTGACCCCACAAACGTGGACAGAGATCTATGTAAAGGAACCTGAATCGTGACACCGTCTCTAACATCTCAAGTTTTAAAAACAACCTAATGAACCCCCTAGGGGGTCAGAGAAATAAATTATGGTCCATCCATATGGTGGAAACTTTATCATGTACCCATGCAGCAGTACAGAGGATGAGAGATGTATTTGTGTGGATTTAGAATAATCTCTGAGATCTGCCAAGTGAAAAAGGCAAGGCACACAATATGTAGTCCTGGACTATGTCTCTCAAAGAACCCAATTAACAAGGACTGCTTCTGGGAAGGGAATCGGGACAGAACTCAGGCTTGGGAAGACACCAGTTTTCCCAAAAGCATTAAAATAAAATTTTTTTAAAGAGCTAACGCACAAGGCAGCCACTGCAGCCACGTTAGATTCGAGCAAGTTCATTTTAATCTTCCAGGGCTTTTCTGAAGACGTTCTCTACAACGTCACAGCCCTTGGGCCTTCCTGAGTGAGGCCATGCCCTCTGTCCTCCTGCGGCATCTGTCCTGGAGGTTGTCTCACTGTCAGTCCTGGGAGATAATCCTATGTCGCGTCCGAGTGGAAAACGGCAGCTGGAAGGTCTCACGCGCTTTCTCTCTGAGCGAAGAATTCAACACTTGACCTCATTTTCTTTTTTGAAACTTAAGTTTCAAAAAACCACGTCTTGTCCCTGGATGAATTTATCTTCACTTTTGTGTATGTTGAAGCCATGGGAAGGGAAAGCATCAGCACCGACTTCCAGGATCCCCACGGGGTGTTAGGGTTGACTTGGGTCCCCAAAAGAATCTTCAGTCCCAACCTGCGGTCCTGTGGGTGTGACCCTATTTGGAAATAGGGTCATTAAAGATGTTATTGGTTAAGATGAGGCCAAGTTGGGACAGGGTGGGCTCTAATCCTATACAACTAGTGTCCTTATAAGAAGGGGAGAACTGGACACAGACAGACAGACGGACACAGACAGACAGGCAGACACAGAGAAAATGACTAAAGTGGAGACTGTAGCCCCAGGATTGCCAACAACTCACCAGAGGCCAGGAAGAGGCGAGGGACAATTCTCCCTACAGATTTTGGGCTTCTGGCCTCCAGAACTCTGAGTCGAGATACGTTTCTGTTGATTTAAGGCCTCCCCTGTGACTGGTAATTGTGGCCCCTTTGGGAACTAAGACAAGCTGGGGGATGACACCCATTTCCAGCATCTGCCTCTAACAGAGTTCCAGAGGGTGGGAGGCTGAAGGAGGCCCCCAGGGTTAGCCCATCGAGGCTGCGTCTGGGGCCCACGAGTCCTGACGGGACCCAGAGCCGGATGGGAATGGAAGGGACGGGCCCCGGTGCTCAGACAAGCCCCGGCTGTCCTGGGGCGTTGGGACCTGCCCTGGACACTGTGCCGGCCAAAGGGGACCAGAGAAGGGGCGACCCCCGATTCCTCTAGGGGCCCCACTTTGCTGTACTCCACCACGTGACTCGAATGCCCCATCTTTCCTTCTCTGTATGTTCAAATTCTTCTGCCTCAAAGTCCAGATTAGGTCCGTCCACCTCAGGGAAGGCTGTGCTGAGGTCTTCTGTCCACATCACTCTCTCCCTCCCACTAACCCTTCCAGGCATTTCTGTCTCTTCCACCGTTCAGTATTCAACATATTGTGGAGGTCAGGTTCATGTGTCAACTTGGCCAGGTGGCGGTGCCCAGCTGTCGGATCAAGCAAGCACTGGCCTATCTGGTGCTGGAGGACATTTTGTGGACTTGAATCATCAGTATGTTGATTGCATCTGTGGTTGATTGTATCTACAATCAACTAAGGGAGTGTCTTCTGCAGTGAGAGATGTTTTAATCTAATCAGTGGAAGGCTCTCAAGGGGGAGGTGATAGCTTCAGCAGTCAGAAGAGAGAATTTTCATCTCTACTGTGGCCAGCCAGCCTCTCTTGGGGAATTCACTGAAGACCTTCATTGGTGTTGCCAGCTTGCAGCCTGCCTTATGGAATTTGGACTCGTGCATCCCCACAGTTGCATGAGACACCTTTATAAAATATCATACTATTTACAGATATCACCTGTCGGTTCTGTTTCCCTAGAGAACCCTAACTAAAACACATCTAGTTGCCCAGCACTGCTATTTAACTCATCCATCTCCCCATCTGGACTGGAGTTTGTTGAATGCTGTGTGCCCAATGTTTGTTGAATGAATGCAAAAAAATACAAACAACTAATAACGATGACAGTCTCCATGCACTGAGCACTTACTATGTGCCTGACCCCGTGCTAAATGCCTTATGTGCATCATCTCATTTAATCCAGGTCAGTGATGCAGATGAGAAGAAAAGGTGCAGAGAGATTAAAGAACAGGTGGGCTAGTTTATCACAGAGGCAGGCACGATTTGAACCTCTGACATTCTAACTCCAGTGCTGAGCAGTATAGTCTTTCTCCTCCTCCTTTAAAAATCAGAGCGTTCATTTACTGAGCACCTACTATGTGCAGGGGGCTTTCTGTATGTCGTTGCTAATCCTGGCACTAACCCTGCAGGAAGCTCAAGTTTCCAGGACGGAGGGAGGCACTGAGGTCAGCAGACAGAATGTCAGACCTTCAAAGGCAAGGGCACAGGCTTGGCTCAATAGACACTACACCAAAAAATGAATAAGGCGGAGATCCAGTGACATGGGAAGAACGCAAAATTTTTGCATAGGAAAAAAGATTACGTTTAATGCATCTTGGTGCAACCAGTAGACTCTGGAGAAAAACTTCAGGTCTCCGAGCATCACACTCTTTATCATACACTTTTTACCTTCTACCTGTTTTCTTTAATCCAAGTCACTTTTTAATTTAAACAGACATCCTTAGAAAGGAGGCTTTATATCACCCGGTTAGAAGTTGACAGCAGTGGAAACTATCATCCTGTCCCATCTTTTTCTCACCTGCCCAAGGCTCTGAGCCTGGGGACTGCTCTTCTCCACAGTAAGAGACTAGCAAATGCAGACAGGTAATAAAGACACAGCAGCACCCAAGAGAGACTTTCTCCTCTACGGGAAAAAATAAAGTGAGAAAGGGCCTGGCCCAATGAAGATGGCAGAGTAAGATGCTTCAGGGCTCTGTGCCTCGAAAACAGAAGCTTTGAACAGCCACAAGAACTGGCAAAAACTGCTTTCTCAAAGTTCCAGTAAATAGTTAAAGGACTGTGGAGCACATATGTCTGGCCCAACGTGTCTGGGGGGTGGCCTGAGGGACTCAGCACCCCAGAACATGCCCTGCATGTAGAAGGCAGTTCACTACGCTCTCCTACAGAACACTGCGGGAGAGCTATCAAGTTGTGCTGACCGGGGCAAGGGACTGCTGGGTGCAGGACATACAGTGCAGTGCCCACAACTGCTTTGGCCTCGAGCTGTTCTCTAAACTCATTGTATGGATCAGCCCTGAAGAGAACACTCGAAGAAGAGGGCAATCTCAAAGACTGGGAAAGGTTTTCTTTCTTTTTCGCTAGTTCCAATATTCAAGGAAAGCTCTGTCATACACTAGCAAAACATAAAAAGAAACAGGAAGCCACGGCCCAGGCAAAGGAGAAGATAAAGCATTAGAAACCATCAATGAGGAGGATCAGACCTGGGACATTCCAGACAAAGACTTTAAAAAAAAAAATAGTCCTAAATATGCTCAAAGAAAACAGGGACAAAGAACTAAAGGAAATCAGAAAAATGAAAGATGAACACAAAGAGAGTATCAGTAGAGAGAAGGAAATGATTAAATGGAATGAAACAGAGCTGAAGATCACAGTAACAGAAATTCAGGCTTCCCTAGAGGGGATCAACAGCAGTTTGGAGCTGGCAGAAGAAAGAATCTGTGAACTTGAAGCTAAGACAATTGAAATCATCCAGTCTGAGGAGCAGAAAGCAGAAAGAATGAGGAAGAACAGAGCCTGGAACCTGTGGGACACCATCGAGTGAACCAATGTACACATTGTGGGAGTCCCAGGAGGAGAGGCAGAAGGAATATTCAGAAAAATAATGGCTGAAAACTTCCCAAATTTAATGAAAGACACGAATATACACTTCCAAGATGTTCAACGAACTTCAGACAGGATAAGCCTAAATGGGCTCATGCCATGTTATAGTCAAACTGCAAATGCCAAAGATAAAGAGAGAATGCCAGAAAATAAGCAAACTCATAGAAACAGAAAGTAGAGTACAGGTTACCGGGGTTGGGGGCATGGAAAGGGAATGCAAAACGAATACTTGGTTTTTGTTGGGGGTGCAGGGAAAGTTCTAGAAATGGATGGTGGGGAGGGTACTGCAACATTTATGAATGTGGTTAATCCCACTGAGTGATATGCTTGGGTGCTGGGCTGGGAAGAGATAATGACAACACATGATCCTGGACGGGATTTAAGAATGGAGGAGAAAAGACTCAAAAGGACATTATTGGGACATAAGAAAAAATGGGAATATGGAATGTGAGCTTTATATCAATGTTAAATTTCTTGAACTTGATAATCATATTTCAGGTGATTACATAAGTGAATATTCTTGTCTGGAGGAAATGTACATGGAAGAATTACAAGTTCAAGGAGTATGATGTGTGCAAAGTGTTTTCAAATGTTCAGAAGAAAAAAGAAAGAAAGATAGATAAATAAATGGAATAAGGCAAAGGCAGCAAAATGTTAAAATTAGTGGCTCTGGGTATCTGGGGGTCTTGGGATACGCTGGAGTTCTCTGTATGGGGTTTGTATTATTTTTGCAACTGTCCTGTAAGTTTAAAATTATTTCAAAAATTTAAAAACAGTTAATAAAAAAGAGAATAGAGAAACTTGAAAACCCTTGTGGTTTCCCCGTGTGCTGCAGGGAAGCCAAGGCGCCATGGGGGAGAGTTGTTGACAGACACCCTTCTCCCCAACTCCTCCAAGGGATGCCGGGCCCAAGGCCAAGATGTGCTTATTCCTTCAGGAAGACTCTGGATTTTTCCAAGGGCCCTTCCACTTGCTTTTTGGACAAACGTCTTTCAGCTCTGGCTCCTTATCAAGCTGCCTGGTGTTTATGACTTTTCTGCTCCAGCAGATAAGCCCGTTCCAGGGAAATCTCATTACCACAAGGCAGTTTGTCCTTTTGGCTTCTGAGGAGAGATAAAAGCCGTTCCCTCTGATCAGGGAAATCCCATACTTGGGCTTTCAACCATGTTGGACCCCCTTATTGCTGGGCAGGGCAGGGGCTGCTGTCCGGAAGGCTGGGACCATGGAAGTAAGTTTGGGAGGCAGAGTCGTGGGTTCAAATCCAGGCTTATCCTGGACTCTCACGCTGGCAAACCCTGCAATCTCTGGGCTCATTCCTGGTAAACCGGAGATGATGTCAAGACAACCTGTGTCACAGGACTATTACAGGCACTTAACAATGTAATGCACTTAATATACCAGGCATGTACTAAATTCACAATAATAATTTTCTTAAAAGGTTTATCTCTAAGACTACAGATGGGGAAGAAAGGATGGCCAGAGAGAGAACTTCTAGAACTTCTTCTTCCCACAACGGCTGCCTGTGTGATCCCCCCACCCCAACACACACTGGCTGGGGACTGGAGCCCTGGGGTGCTGGGGTGGGGAGGCGAGGTGTGTAAGAGCAGCTGGAGAGGGACTGTCCCCCAGTCTCACTCCTAAGTCGTGGTGGAACCTGAGATTTGAACCCACGTCGGCGTGACTCCAGAGCCCGCCCCTTCCACTCCAACACAAAAGAGAGATGGGATTTTGCAAATCTTTCAATTTAAAATGCCTTGAAGGGCCAAGGCATCCCCAAATGATGGACTCCCCAGAAAGCATGAGTCATCTGCTTACTGTCTCATGACGTCCTAATGGGAAATAAGTAGGCTGAAGGAAATGGGCCAGGGGGAGCAGAGGAGGGGAGCAAAGGCAGGGAGGAGGCAGCCGCTGACGGGGGCAGGAGGATGCCCCAGTGTCCTCTGCAGAAGACAAACCTCTGCTGCCGGTGAAGGGAAAAGCTTCAGCAGAGCTGCAGCCACAGACCACGGAACGCAGCGGGGAATCCACCCAGCAAAGCAACCTGCAGCGGCCTTTATCGCCCCACGAGCCCGGCCCCTCCCAGGGTCTGCAGTGCCCCTCTGGATCTGGGTGGGGCAGACGTGTCGGTGCCCAAAGAGGCCACCTTGACGGGCAGGGGCAGCCAGCTCCCAGCTCCCGTGTGTCGTGGCTGATGGTGCCTCTGGTTAACAGAAGCCGCTTTGCCCAGGGGATCACACAGGGACCCCCTCTGGCAGGGGACAGGCAGTGACCACCAGGCTCGGGGGTTCCAAACGCCAGCCCCTTTGCCTCCATCTGGGACCAGCTCTGGGGTGTGACCCATGCTCCAGAGCCCCCCGTGGATCAGGCTGAGGCTAAGGTAAGCTCTGCTGACCTATCTGCAAAATGGGGATATTAATACACACTCATTACCTTGCAGGGTTTCGGGGGGAGTGGAGGAGATGAGGTGCGGGAGACCATCTGCACCTTACTGTTCCTTTCCTCTGCCCTGGAGGGCACTGACAAGTAGTGCCCCCCACCCTATCCCGGGAGGAGCCCCTAGAGCCTGGATGGCCATGACCAAGGGGCACACAGAGAGGCCACGTTCAAGGGTGGATTTTGCAGCTCTCACCTATGGGGACAGAGGAGATCTGGGAATAAAGATCCAACATCCGGTTGCCGTCCACGTCGACCAGGTAGTTGCCTCGGCTCTCTTCATAATTGCAGAAAAAGTGCACGGCCTCGGCATTCTTTCGGGAAATAAAGAGAGAGGCTCAGACTCACTGCAGTTCCTTAAAGTCTCAATTTTCCAGGAGGAAGCTCGAATCACTGAAGTTAAACCACGTCCCACCCCTTTGATGGACGTAGGGAGCGTTTCTGGAGGTGCTGGCAATGTTACATTATTGCCTGGGAGGTGACTGCATGGGTGGTTTGCTTCATAAAAGTTCATTTAAACTGTGAATTTGCACCTTATGAATTTTTTTCTCTATGTGTATTATGTATTACAATAAAAAGGATTTAGATGTAAATCTAAAGTAGATTCTAAGTTAAGACATATACTGTAAGCCCTGGATTAATGACTAAGAAAATAACTAAAATAATAATAATAATAAAGCACAAAAATTCATTAAAAGAATTAAAATGTTACATTAGAAAATGTTCACTTAATGCAAAAGAAAGCAGTAAATGAGGAATGGAGGAACAAAAAAGACACAAGACAGAGAGAGAACAAAAAGTAAAATGGTAGACATAAGCACAACCAAATCAATAATATTAAAAGTGAATTGTTTAAACAATCTAATCAAAAGGCAGAGATTGTCAGACTGGATAAAAAAATAAACCAGCATTCAACTATATGCAGTCTACAAGAGAAACACTTTAGACTCAAAGAGACAAATAGGTTGAAAGTAAAAGGAAGGAAAAAGATTTATCATGAAAATAACAACAAAAAATGTTACTAGAGATAAAGAGAGACATTTTGTAATGAAAAAGGGGTCAATTTACCAAGAAGATATGACAATTGTAAACATATATGAAACTAAGAACAAGGTTCTAAAATACATGAAGCAAAAACTGACAAAATTAAGGGGAAAAATAGACAATTCAACAATAAGTATTGGAGACTTCAATATTCTGTTTTCAATAATAGAGAGCAACTAGATAGAAGATCAATAAGGAATGAGAAGACTTGAACAACACTTGAAACCAACTAGACCTAAAAGACAATTATAGAACTCTCTACCCAACACCACCAGAATAAATACACATTCTTTTTAAACATGGAACATTCTCTAGGATAGACCATAAACCAGGCCATTAAAAAGTCTCAATAAATTTAAAGGGACCGAAATCATACAAAATAGGTTCTCCAACCATAATGGAATGAAATTAGAAACCAGTAACAGAAAGAAATTTGGGAAATCCACAAGCATGTGAAAATTAAACAACACACTCATAAATAACCAACAGATAAAAGAAGAAACCAGGAGGGAGAGTGAAAAAAAGTTTTAGAATAAAAGTCAACTCCAATCTTTTAAAAAGAGCCAGCACATTTAAGCTACATTGAAATACAGAAGTGATGCACTGAATACTTCTTGATCCCCACTTACCTGAATTATATTCAGCTGTTTCATTAACTCCTGCAGGAGACAAGAACACAAGCCTTAGAGTATAGGACACACTCGTGCCAAAGCAGCTTAAAAGTCTTTCATGTCTTTCCAAGCCCAGTGAAAAGACCCTTTGTGATCTGTCCCCAACCTCCCTTCGCAGCTGCATCCAGGGTCTCTTCTGTCTCACACACTAACATTCTCCAGGGCCTCAGACACCCAGTGGTGTCTAATTTCATGGATGCCATGTATTGTCACCCCCGCATGCTCTCCACATTCCCCTTGCAAAGAAGAGACTATCCTCCTTGGGCAAATTCTTCCTCCTTATCCTTCAAGATCAATCTCAAGGACATTTGGCATTTTTTGATGCCATAGTAAATGGTATTGTTTTAAAATTCCATTTTTTTGGTCAGCCCCTACTGTGAATTGCAGAAATGGCCTTAATTCTTCATCCACCCTGAATCTATGCCCTGTGCCGTGTAACACGGCTGAGTTCTCCCTTGGTTAGTGACATTTTCTACCCACCCCTTGACTCTGGACTCAGCCATGTGACTTGCTTGGCCAACAAATGTGGTGGAAGCGATGGAGGGCCCATGTGGAGCCTGGGCCCCCAGAGACCCCCAGGCTTTCCTCTGGCTATTTTGCACTTCGGCCATTGCCCTGAGAATAAGCCCAGCCTACCATGCTGGGGGATGAGACACAAGGGGCAGAGTCAAGTCACCCCAACAACCCCAGACAGCTGGCTGTCAGGCACACAGGTGAGCCCAGCAGAGTTGCCTGTCCAACCCCCAGTTAGTCCTCGATACATGAGCAACAAACACCAGTGCTGTATGCTACTGAGGTTTTGTGGTTATTTGTTACATAGCATTTTTGAGGCAATAGGTAACTGATACATCTCCTTTGCGAAGCCTTCTCTGATTTATGATGGTAGAATGAGCCACGCATTTTACATCTGCACCAGCATCTCACTGTTCATATGGCTATTCTAGCTCTGCTTATAACATGGGAATATTCCCCTTTCTCTCTTCTCCCTCAAACTGTCAGTTACTTTCCCCTGCCACCTTATCATCTCCATCATATGTCTGATAGGGTATAAAACTGGTGATATTTAGGGGAATTGGAGTAGAAGTTCTGGCAAGAAGAGACGCTGTTAGGAGGCATGGTAAGAGAAAATAGAAAAGGTTGTATTATCCTTTAAAGGCATTGAAAACTGAACGACAGCCTGACTCCCACGACCACTCTTCCCTTCTGCATCCAAGGCAGACAGTGCCAATAGATCACTGAACTCTTTTCTGCAGAGCCTGGAAGCACCCTCAGAATCTTTCTTAACACAGTGCTCTTGACATCACTATGAATTAATCAGAGTGTGGGGGGTAAATTGTAGTTAAAATGTGTGTGGCCTCTCTGGCTATTCTCATAATGGAGACAAAGAGTAAGACAGAAAAAGAGAGAGAGAGAGAGAAAGAGGGAGGGAGAGAGAGGGAGAGAGGGAGAGAGAGAGAGGGAGAGAGAGAGAGAGACTGAGCAGCCAGAGCCTTCCTAGAAGATTTCACAAGAATAGTAAGAGGAAAACCCTTTTGGGCCCCTATTTGAGGTCTGACATGATGCCATAAATGGCCCTCGTTCACACAATCTCCAACCCTCCAACAATCCTGTGCCCACTTTGCAGATGAGGAAACTGAGGCCCTGAGAGATGAAGTGATTTGCCCAAGGTGTCTGCAGCGCTAGCGCTCCTAGGCCTATTTTAATGTGACCAAATCCCTAGCGGGAAGCTTCCGGAAGCAGTTAACAAGGCAGGTCCCTGAGCTCGGCTGTGTTCTTGCCTCACAGAACTCTTTTTCTCTTTTCCAGAACATGCCACTCAGGTATGCTCGACTCACCTGAGATCTAGGCCCTGGGACTTCCGTCTTCATCAGAGGCCCATCGTAATCAAATTCCACGTCGACTTTGGCTGCGGCTTGACTGATGTGTCTGGAGCCTGCAGTAAACAAGGAGGACAAGCAGCCCGGGTCACAGGGGATAGAAAGGGGGTTCTCCCTACCAGACCCCCAGTGCCCCTGTTGGAGGCGGTGCCAGGACCCCCAGCCCAGCCCAGCAAGACCACCCACACACCTCCAGCTTCCCATCCCTTTCGAAGAAGCATTTTCATTTTCTCAGGGTTTATTCTTAGAAAATAATGGGACCAGTGTGCAAAGATGTTGGTCAAAAACATTCCTCATATTATGTGGAGCAACATTATTGCTGGTGGGAATGCAAAATGGTACAGGCACTTGGGAAGAGCCTGGTTACTTCTTACAAAGCTAAACACAGCTTTATCAGACTATTCAGCAAAAGTGATCCTAGGTATTTACCCAAATGAGTTGAAAACTTACATCCATGCAAAAACCTGAATGTGAATGTTTATAGCAGCTTCTCTCACAATGGCTAAAAACTGGAAGCAGCCAAGATGTCCTTCAGTGGGTGAACGGCAAAACAAACCGTGGTACATCCAGACAAGGGAGTATTTTTCAGTGACAAAAAATTAGGAGCAACCGAGCTAGGACAAAATACCAAGGAATCTTAAATGCATGCTGCTGAGTGCCAGAAGCCAGTCTGAAAAGACTGCATCCTGTGTGATTCCAAAGATATGCCATTCTGCAAAAGGCAAAACTAGAGAGAGAGCGAAAAGACCAGTGGCTGCCAGCGGCCAGCGGGGAAGCACTGGGAATTTTTAGGCAGTGAAGCTATTCTGTATGATACTGTCTTGGTGGACACAGGACATTATGGATTTGTCAAAACCCTTAGAACTGTACCACATAAAGAGGGAAGGCTAATGTAAACTATGGACTTTGTTAACAATAATGTAACAACATTGGCACATCAATTGTAACAAATGTATCACACTAACGCAAGATGCTAACAATAAAAGAAACCCTGTTTGTGGGGTCGGGTGGCGGAGAGGGTATAAATGGTGACTCTGCACTTCCTGCACAATTTTTCTGTAAACCTAAAACTGCTCTAAAAAATAAAGTCTGTTAAAAAAAGGTTTTGTTTTGTTTTTTTAATCGGCAAAGTATTGTCTATAATAGCAACAACAAAGAGAAAATGACTTAAATGTTCAGCGATGGACGTTGGTTAAATAAAACGGCATTTAGTGAAGTGTTCCTGTCACGGGCAGTAGAATATGAGGCACTGCACTTTTTTTAAAAATTCAGTTTTATTGAGATATATTCACATACCATACAGTCATCCATGGTGTACAATCAACTGTTCAAAGTACCATCAAATAGTTGTGCATTCATCACCCCAATCTATTTTTGAACATTTTCCTTATACCAGAATCAGAATAAGAATAAAAAATAAAAATAAAAAAGAACACCCAAATCATCCTCCCCCTATCCCACCCTATTTTTCATTTAGTTTTTGTCCCCATTTTTCTACTCATCCATCCATACACTGGATAAAGGGATAGGCACTGCACTTTAAGGTAGAAACCTCTGACATTTTTAGATATACATAGATGGCCACGTATTATTGTGTGAAAAATCAGATCATAAAAATTATCCAAATTTTGTAAGAAATTAATCTATATCCAAATGCATATACAGGCAGGGTTTCTCAACCTCAGCAACTACTGACATTTTGAGCAGAATAATTCTTTGCTGCGGGGGGCTGGCCTGTGCGTTGTGGGATCTTTAGCAGCATCCTTGGCCTCTACCCACGAGACGCCAGTAGCAACCACCTACTCCCCCCTAACTGTGACAACCGAAACCACCCGGGAGGTAAATATCAAATGTTTAAATTCAGGTGATCCTGACTTACAGATAATTTGCATTTAAAAAATTGGGTCGCCAAGTCACATGTTTGTAACTTGTTCTGCATTTTGGCATAGGTATAACCTTATAAAGGTTGTTTGCTTTCCCAGGCTACCCCCACAAGGCTTTTTAGCTCATCAAGTTTCTGGAACACAAAGAGAAGCCTTGTTGACTCAGGAGTGAAAAACATCAAGAGTGAATCCAAGATACGTGTGTAATGATTTCCAGTCGGTGACCTCAGGAAAACCTTTTTATGTCATTGTCTGCCTTCCTGGTACCATATTTGGTGACTGGGAAATGTCAGTTCCTCTTACTTGGGCTACCATAATTGTGTCAAACCAGGGAATCAGTAGACCCTTTATATAAACCATACACTTGACCTCATTTCATCTTTATATGATCCTGAGAAGTAATTTCCTCCACTGCATCTCATACACTCTCACACACACAACCTGCAGATCTGTACAAAACCATGAGGTTTGAAACCATGTTGAAACGCATTCTTAATATTCCATAATTGCTTTGGAGCTCAAACAAGATTTCTGAAATAATTATGCATTATAGTGGAGCCCTTAGAACATGAATTCCAGTTAAAATACAAGACTTGCGCATATTTTACGTCATGAAGAAACCAGCTTTTATTTCTTCTGTTTGATCTTGAAATGAAAAGGGAATTCCCAAGAGTGCTTATTCCACTAAAAGGGAGTTAAAGGTCATGCAGCATTAGTGACTTTCTACCCTAAAGTGTTTATCCTTTCCTCGGCCAGAACTCAGGGCTACCGGCCAAGACCGATTCTAACCAGACCCATACAGAACAGGGATGCGTATTTTGATAAAACTAGCTCTTAACTAGTGTTGAGCTTGCTTCATTTCCAGAAAAGGGGGAAAGGGAGAAGCTGTCCTCGAATAAGGACACACAGTCTGCCCTTCCTTTCTCCAGAAAGTGTTTTGACCGTTCCCGCTGCATGGTGGCAATCAGAGTTCTTGGGAATTTGAAAGTGGAAGTACTAGGAAGAGAGGCAGTTAGCAGTGGGAGCTGCAGGGGTGTCCAGGATCAAACGGGAGCTGCAGGTAAGAGGAGGCCGAGACTATGAGCAAACAGGAGCTGGGAGGTGGAGGACACAGGCTGGTGGGGGAGATGGGCAGGAACTGGCCCACTGGGAGCCGGGATCAGAGATGCCAAGGGCCAGCCGTGCTCCTCCAACTGCGTCAGCCCCTCCATGTGCCAAGTCTCTGTGTGTGATGGATGGATGCGGGCAAAGGTCTGCTGGGGGTGGAGATCCTGAAAAACAGAGCCTGGTAAGTTTTGTCGGAAACCATGGTATCCGAAAAGGGAAAAGAAAGAACCTTACACATATTCAGCTCCTACTGCGTGCTAGGCAGGCCCTACCTAGGCTAACTCCCATCTACTGCTTTCATTTAATCCACAGCCCTCCTGTGAGAAAGGTATTGTCGTTCCCGTCTTACAGATGAGGATCAGAGAGGTTAGGCAACTTTCCCAATGTCACACAGCTGGTGAGGTACAGAACCAGGATTTGAACCCAGGTTTGTTCAACTCCAGTATTTCTGCTTTTCCTCCTATACCTCAATTTTGACTTGTGGAGGAAACAGACCAGGTAACCCATAAAATGAACGTTCACCTAATGCTGGCATATAATGTCATAAACCACAGGAAAAAGAACAAGATTTGAAAGGCCTCCTGGGTTCTCTTATATCAAGGAGAAGACCATTTATTGAGAATTTATGGGGGCATAACAGGCATTTGGCTGAACAATTTACACAGATTGTCTCATCTGAGCTTCCCAACCCTCTAACAAGGTAAATGTAACTATTATTCCCATATTACACAAGGAGACACTAAGGCTCAGAGAGGTTAAGTAACTTGCCCAAGGTTCCACAGCCAGTACATGTCTGACCTTTTTCCTAGACATTGTGAATGCAACTGATACCATCTCTGACCTCACCAGTGCCGGGTCTTTCAAATGGAACATTTGCAGCCAGACAGTCCTGCCTCCCCTAAAGGCAAGTTATCATCAGAAACACAAGGAAGCAAAAACAAGTTTGAATTAATATCCAGTGATCCAGCATTTTCCCTCATGAACAAAAGCACGTATCTAGAAGGCAGAGTTTGTCCTTGGCACACAAAACCAGACGCAGTGGGCAAGTGGTCCACCAGCTGAGGCCTCGAGGCCTGATAATGATGCTCACGGCCTTTGGTGGCCGTGCCAACCCAGAGAGTCAATTTTTAATTCCAGACTATACAAACAGCCATCAAATTTTTAATGCCTTCTTGATCTTTATGCTGAGTGATAAATGGAAGTCATTTCCCCAAAGGGCAAGGGTTCCATGAGACCCCGGCCAAACCCAAGGTCATGGCTGCAGGTCCCGTCTTGCACGCCCTCACTCCATCTCATTTCTCACTCCGAGGAAGCTGCTGCCACGCTCTGAGCTGCTCTAGGAAGAGGTCCTCAAGGTGAGGAGCTGAGGGTGGCCTCCATGAGGAACTGAATCCAGCTACAGCCATGTGGCTGAGCTTGGAAGTGGATCCCCAATCCCCGAATTGGGTTTCGGATGAGCCTACAGCCCTGGCCAAAGCTGGGCTGCACCTTCGCAAGAGGCCGAGCCAGAGCATTCCTGACCCACCGAAGCTGTGAGATAATAAACATCCATTATTGTAAGCACCTAAGTTTGGGGGTATTTGTTATGCGGCAGTGGATAACTAATACAGTTGTTAAGCTTGAGGGTCCTGGAGCCAGACTGGCTCAGCTCGAAGCCTGGCTAGTTCTGTGACTCTGGACAAGTTACTTACATTCTCTGAGTCTCAGTTTCCTCTACCTTATGCAGTTGTGGCAAAGACTGAATGGGTTAAACACAAGCTATTATTCCTATCATTTTTTAACCTGGTTGTTACTTGCTCACCAGCAGTGTGACTATGGACATATTCCTGTATCTCTGTCAACATTGCATTTTTAATATTAAAAAAATAGTCCACTATAGGATACTATATACGTCAAATGCATAGGTGAAAAGAAAAGAAAAGGCTTGCTGGTTTTCTAAATTTGGCAAGCGATACCATGAAAGATTCAACTTTCACCTGAGTTACTCTGTGATCTGGCCATTTCCTCTTACACATCGTGTTCTGTATGTTTCACTCTTGTAAACTGGGAGTTAGGGATGCCCACTCCTAAATGTAAATACAAATGAAGGGCTTTCCTATGAACTGTTTCTTTTCACACAGAAGCAGGGAAGATCTTGTCATCCCCACTTTCCTGATGAGGAACAGGCTTGGAGAGCTTCTGTGCATTGATTAGGCTCGCTTGGCCGACACGTGGAGACGCTAGCGGCCCGATCTTAGGAGACTTCTCCAGTGCTTTTTCCATGTTGCCAGCTGCAGAAGGCTCAGCTGTCCTTGAGAATGCCCTTCACAGGGGTGCCAGGGGCACCCCCAGGCTGGAGCCCCACAGGGCCGCCTCTTTCCCCTGGAGCGAGAAAGTGCTCAGCGGTATCAGCCACGGAATCAACGAATCTTCTACTCCGAACACACCACATCTGCCTCATTCTGGTTTGGGCTTATTTTTAACATAATGATGGGTAAACATTAATATGCATCTCTTACAAACAAATAATAACGTGACACAAAACCTCAAAACAGACTAGTAACTCCTCAAGACTGTCAAGGTCAAGAAAAGCAAGGAAAGACAGAGAAACCTAACGCAAAGGTCCCCTGGATGGGATCTGAGGATGGGGTTAGGGGTTGAGTTGTGTTCCCCAAAAGGGCATGGTTAAGTCCTAACGCCAGCATGCCAGAATGTGAGCTTACTTGGATACAGGATTGTTACAGATGGAATCAGGCGAGCTAAAGTCCTACCGGAGTGTGTGTGTGTGGGAGCTAACCCAATAGGACAGGGGTCTCAAAAAAAGGGGAGAAGAAACCCAGAGACAGAGAGACAGACACAGAAAGGAGGCCACAGCCACGAGCCTGGAGGGACGCAGCCACCGCCAGGGGCCAGGAGAGCGGCAGGGGCCAGATTTCTCCCTTCAGGCGTCAGAGGGAGCCCGGAGCTGCTGACTTGGGGACTTGTGGCCTCCAAACTGGGAGACAACACATCTCTGCCGCATTAAGCCACCCAGTTTGGGGTAATCTGTTGCAGTGGCCACAGGAAACTCATACAGACAGAAGAAGGACATTGATGGAAAAACTGGTGACATCCACATAAAGCCTGGAGCTGATTACCACCAGTGGACCACGGTCGGTTTGTTTAGTTGTGACAAATGCACCCTGTTGATGTAAGAGGTTAGCAGCAGGGGAAGCTGGGTGAGGGTTCACCAGAACTCTCTGTACTCCATTTACAACTTCTCGGTACATTTAAATTATTCCAAACTAAAAAGCTTATTTAAAAATAAAACTTACGAACACTGCTGGGAGAGGCTGAGCACCCCTGCCCTCTATCTCCTGTAAGTATCATCATTGAACAGGCAAACCAAGGGCACTGCCAGCAGCTGGTATTTTGAAGGCAGACAGGACCGACAGCAATCAGAAAAGGCCATGGCGACAAGCACAGGGACTCAGGGAATTGGGGACAGAGCTGGAGGCTCATTGTGTTCCCTGAACTGATCTTGTTGCCAGGGCAGAGCCAGAGCTGTTCATGTCCCTGCAGGAGCCCAGTTGCAGGGGTCCTGTACTGGTTTGCTAATGCTGCCGTTATGCAAAATACCAGAAAGGGACTGGCTTTTATAAACGAGGTTTATTTGTTTACACAGTTACAGTCTTAAGGCCATAAAGTATCCAAGGACAATCGGGTACCTTCACTGGAGGATGGCCAATGGCATCTGGAAAACCTCTGTTAGCTGGGAGGCACGTGGCTGGTGTCTGCTGATTCTGGATTGTGTTCCAGCTCCTCTCTCAGCTCCTGTGCGTTCTTCAAAATGTTCCTCTTGGGGTGTTTTGTCCTCTCTTAGCTTCTCTGGAGCAAACTCTGGGCTAGCATCTCCGAAGCATTACCAAAAGTCTGCTTTCAGCAGCCGTCTCCAAAATGTCTCTCTCAGCTGCTCTTCAAAATGATTCTCTCAGCTGCTCTGAGCTCTTTCTGTTCGTGAGCTCTTTTATAAGAAAGACTCCAGTGATTAAGTCAAGATCCACCCTGAACAGGTGGGGTCCATACTTCCATGGAAATTATCCAATCAAACGTTTCACTCCCAGTTGATTGAGTCACATCTCCATGGAAACAATCAAAGGATTCCAACCTAACAACATAACATGCCTGCCCCCACAAGACTGCATTAAAGACCATGTCATTTTGGGGGACATAACACATCCAGACAGGCACAGGGCCCTAGAGGAGGCGTGTGTTAGCCACTCCCTCCCAGGGTCCCGCAGGGTCCCATGGTGAGGGGGGCTGTAACTCCGCACTGGGAGCCAGACAGGTTTGCATTCACGGGGTCCCTCCACTCACTGCCTTGTGCACTTGGGTGAGTTCCTTGGCTTCTCTGAGCCTCAGTTTCCTTGCCTGTAAAATGGGGATTCAGGGAGGCTTGCAGAAGCTCTGCCCATGGATTAGACTCACTTGCCTAAACGGCCCAGGTTTGGGCACAGGCGGGAAGGCTGAGGATTTGAGACAGACTGTGGCAGAAGAGGGAGCCAGTGCTGGTGGCTGGGTGGATGTGGGGTGTGCCGAGGTGAGGGACAGGGCTGTGTGGGGGCTGCAGGCCTGGGGGCACCTCCTGACCAGCTGGTGCCCTTGAAGCATGGCTGACCTTCACGTCAATCATGAAGACCATCAGGGTCATGTACACTCCTGGGCAGCAACCCCAGCCTCGTGTCCCCAGTGTTCCCTGCGAGGCCACCACATACAGGCAGGCAGAGGGGCTCGGGGATGCGCCACCTCCTTTCAGACCGCAGAGCTGACCACCTGGGGACAGTAAAACATGTGGCCGAGGGTAGATGGGAAGGGGATAGCAGAGGGGGAGTTTTACGGGGGATGGTGGGACGATCATTTACACTGAGGACAGCCCCGGCACCCTGGCTGGCTGCTGCCTCTATCTCCAAGGGCCCCTTTGGTCCCAGGATCTCTCTCCCCAGCAGGTCCAGCTCCTACAAAGACCCCCCTGGGGGCTTACCGGGCCTGAGCAGACGGTAGGTGTGCTGGATGCCACTGGCCAGCTGCCGGGTGAACAACATGGAGGCCATGGTCCTGCCCTTCAGCCACAGAGCCCCGGCCAGGCGCCTCAGTCCTGAAAGAAACCAGAAATGCAGGCTGAGGCCGGCAAACAGCACCCTCCTCCCAGCCAGGTATCCCACCGACCCCCAACAGTTTCCCACACAGTCGAGAAGGCTCTTCCGGCTTTCATTCAGAATATACACTTTAATCCAAGCCCACCTCCTTCCACCCCCAGCACGGTCCAGGGAGGGTAACTGAACCTGTTTCCCAAATGGAAAAACAGAGAAGGGGGCAGAGGTTTGGGTCTTTCTGCAAGGGATCTGGCCAGGTCCATCCCAGGTACTGTCCACCCCGGCCAGCAAAGCCAAGGCTGTACTCTGCAGGATGGAGGGGCCCCGGCAGGGAAACCGCAAAACACACACCAGGAATGAAGCGGCCCTGGCCCAGAACCCATGAATCTCGAAGACAATTGTATAAAAATGTAGCTTATGAGGGGTGACAATGGGATTGGGAAAGCCATAAGGACCACACTCCACTTTGTCTAGTTTATGGATGGATGAGTAGAAAAACAGGAGAAGGAAACAAACAAATAGATAAAGGTACCCAGTGTTCTTTTTTACTTCAATTGCTCTTTTTCACTTTAATTATTATACTTATTTTTGTGTGTGCGCTAATGAAGGTGTCAGGGACTGATTTAGGTGATGAATGTACAACTATGTAATGGTACCGTGAACAATTGAATGTACGATTTGTTTTGTATGACTGAGTGGTATGTGAATATATCTCAATAAAATGAAGATAAAAAAAGAATTTGTGGAATATATTTTAAAATCACTACAGTAAAGATACATTGTATATTATTATTGTTTGAGTCTATTATTTGGATTTTTTTTCACAAGTAAGATGTGTGTGTAGTTTCTTTTTTAATGCATTTATTTTCAGGTTTTAGAATTAGTGTTCTACTTCCTTCCAGAGAAAATTTGGAAGTTTTCCTTATTTTTGTATGTTTTTGAATAGTTCTAGGAAGCATTCAGAGTTTATAGTTTTTAAATATATGTTAAGATTCTCTTGAGAATCTCCTGGGCTTGTTTGTTTGCTTGTTTTATTTTTTGACCAAGAGCTCTATTACTAATTTTTTCTATTTCTTCCATGATATTTGGTCTATGTAGACCTGGGGTCATTTTTGGCTTCAGTGTTACTTGGTTTATGTAGACTTGAGGTCATTTCTGGTACCAATTTCTGTATCTTTTAAGATAAATTTCAAAAGCAAATTTATAGTCAAAAGACCTTATCTCTTGTTTTTGTGCTATCAATGAGAATAAAAATTAAATATATACTTACATATTTTATGTATAAGCAAATATCAGAAATATGTTGTCTTTTAAAGAGAACTTTGCCTTTCTTATACATTTGCTGCTTTAATTTGTATATGAAAGTATTGAATATAATAGTTTTCAAAAACATTGTATCATTTCTTCTATAATGTGTATGCTTATGAAGATGTCACCATCATGTTACTTATAAGTGAGAAATAAACCATGTGACTCACATAAAAAAATAAATAAATAAAAAATAAAGGCTTGCAGAGAGGGGGCAAGCGCTGGATCATGAAAAAGGCGACTTAAAACCGATAGGATCTTGTGGTGCCACGGCTGGCCCCGGTTCCAGAGGGAGCACGTGGGGGGAGCAGGGATGTCTGATCGAATCTCCCTGGTGGCGGCCCGAGGGACTGAACCAGGAGGCCCCTCACGGCCCACGGCCCCAGAACGTGCCCTGGGTGCAGAGGGCGGCTCACAGAGCTCTGTGGGACGGCTGTTAAGTCGTGGCTGCCTGGGGCAAGAGCAGTGCCTGGGACCCAAGGAAACTGTCTCCCAGGGGAGAGGGGACATTGGCGTCTGTGTCAAGGGTGGGACCCCTAGGGCCATCGCCTGCACGCCTGGGACAAGACACATAAGGCAGATGGGATCAGGAAGCCCCATGCGCTGCCTGGAGCTCCTCTCCCCTCACTGTGCAGACAGGCCCTGAAGGGCAGCACTGCCACCTCAACCTGCAAAGACTGGGAAAGGTTTGCTTTATTCCTTCTTCTTCTTTTTTTTTTTTGTTCGCTCCTGGCATTCAAGGAAAGCTCTGCCATAACACTACTGGATACAAGCTTAAGGAACAGATTCCTCAGAGTCTAAATTCCAGCTAAAACATGCTAAAGTAGCAAAATGCCCAGGTTTCAACAAAGGATTACAAAACATACAAATCATCAGGAAGCGACGGCCGAGGCCAAGGAGAAGAGGAAAGCATTAGACACTATCGATGAGGAGAACCAGGCCTGGGAACGACCACATCTACCGGCAATGAAAGACACAGGCCTGGAGCTGACACCCCCGAGGACACGAGACGGTGACACACTGAGGAGGAGCAGGTACGTCCCCGTGGGCGGGGAGGGCTTTGCGGGGAAGGGAGAGGGTGTCCGGCCTGAGTTCCTGCACCTCCCTCACGTGCCACGCGTCATGCTGGCACTTTACTTGCATTTCTGAGAATCCTTCCACCAGGATGATTCTCCCCGTTTCATGGACGGGGAAACTGAGGCTCAGAAGTCGTGTAACTCAGCCTGAGACTAGCGAGCTGGTGGGGGAGCCGGGACTGGATTCTAACGCGTGGATTTATTCTGGGTCAGGTTATGACTCCTGATGCTCAGTGAAAGGCCCTGGCCTGCCCGACACCTCCTTGCCCACGTTGGGGTGAACATTCCATCTTGGACTTGGATGAGACCCAGAGGAAGCAGCAACGAGGGGTGACAGTCACAGATCCAGAGAGATCGCGGCAGCTGGGAGGGGGCCTGAATACCCTGGAAGGAGAACGGCGCGGGGAGGGACGGCAGGTTGGGTAGCTTGCCAAGCGCAAGTGCCAGGAAGACGCTGCGTTCACAGCATGGGTGAGCAAAGGAGCAGGGGTTCTAGCAGAACCCGGGATGACGGATGGGCAGCATCGTGTCCTGTGGCTGCCCTAGAGATCATGGGGTGATGGGATATGTTATGGGAAGCAAAGAGTGAATGAAGGAGGGAGTGGTTTGCAGCACAATGTGGATTCATTTATTCTAAGACTATTTGGGGTGTGCTGACTATGTGCAATGCTTTGCACACCTATTGCACATACTAAGCACAGGCTCTTGGCCAGGGCTCTGCAGACACCACCCTCAGGGCCCTAGGAGGTAGCACGGGGCCCTAGGAGGCACTACTGGGTGCGGAGGGAGGGCACCTTTTGGGGTGTCTGCTGTGCACCCCACGCCTCCCCCTTCTCAGACGCTTTCCCCCAGTCCACAGGGTGCAGACCCAGTCACCACGTCTGCTCTGTGTGACCCGGCTCTACTGGACCAGGGTGGGTCGGGGTCCCGGGATTTGAGGGGTCACAGAGAGGAGGGGCAGTGAGATAAGATCTTTACGTGGAGAGGGAGGTGGCCTGTGCAGAGACACAGCCTCGAGAGAAGGCGGGTCCTGGGTGCGGGTGGACGCTGCTTCCCGATCCCGGCTGGGCCCGGCTGACTGCCTGGCCTTGGGTGATGCCCTGGATGGGGCGGATTCCCTCTTTCCCCCGGGGTGGGGGGGAGTGGGAGGGGACGGGGGCAGGAGGAGCGAGCCAGGGTGTCAGGCTCAAAGGTGCCCCTCCACATGGAAGGAAACATCCGGAGCGAGGGAAAAGTGTTCCCATCCTCGTAGTGCCTTTGTGAGAAAGTCCAGAAACCCCTCTATCCCTCCTCCTATCCTTCCCTCCTTCTTTCTTTCCTTCCTTTCTTCCCTCTCTCTTCTGCCCCCTCCCTCCCTCCTTCTCTCCCTCTTTCCCTCCCTTCCTTTCTTTCTCCCCCTTCCTCCCTCTCTCTTTGGCCAGCTTCCTTGAGCTACCTTGAGTGACTTTCTTGCTTGCAGAGTCCCAGCTAGCATGGTGGTTAGAGTATCAGACTGATGAGCCCCAAGCCATGGGGCTTCTGGGGAGCCACACTGCCTCCCCCACCCTGCATTGCAGGTGGACCCCTTAAGATGGAGTAAGGCCCTGCAGGGCAGCCAAGGATGAGGACTTCTGGGCCAGGGACTCCTTTGGCAAGTGCACCTCTTCTCTCCTGGACCTCACGGCCAGGCCGGGAGACCGGGACCCCCGAACCAGCTGTGTTTCCAGCCCAGCTTGTTCCTGGGGGGTGGGGGGCCGTGGCTGCATGGGGGTGTGGTGTGATGTTCTAAAGGGGACATCGTCCCCCTCAAGCTCCTCAGCCATCCGGGCAGCTCCCCCGATTCAGGCGCAGAAAGTGGAAACCAGGAGGGGGTGCGGTATTTGGCCTCCGTCAAAGGATGCCTGGGTCTGCCTGACCCCAAAGCCCTCGATTTGACGCATCACAACTTAATCAATTCAGCGAATAACAAAACACTGAACTGCAGTAGACACGGGACTTGGTGAATACAAGCAAGGCAGTTCAGAGAATGAATTTTATTGCTTTTCATCCAAGGAAATTTTATTAGGAAAAGCATGAATTCAGAAAGTGTGACCATAAACCAACCAAGACCCTTTTCTTGATAACTCAATGGATTTGGAAAAAAATCTATTCCTGTATATCCAAGGGCAACCAAGAAGTTAGGATTTAAGAAATGATTATGATTACTGAATCATTATATAGATATTTCTTTTTACTTTCCAGTGTGTTAGAATAGACAGAGGGAAATACCTGAAATCTCTGAACTGTAATTCAGCTGCCTTGATCTCTGATAATGATTATATAACGATACAGCCTTTATCGCATGATTGGAAAAACCTTGTGACTGCCCCTCATTTGCACCCCCTTATCCTGGTTTTTAACTCTAGAGTCTTGTGATCACTAAAGGCACCCCTAATGTTTCTTAATGAAGGACCTTGAGTCTGTCCAGAACTAACCCACCCCAACTCCAAAACTATCTTGCTAGACTAAGCATGTAATCAATCCACACATGCTCAATAATTAGATCATCTCTAACCTCGTCATCTGGAGACATTATGTTCATTATCCTAAAACCTGCCCATCTTTTGATACTATAAACTATCAGAGTTATTGCAGTTTGGGGAAACAGATTTTTAGGCCGATAGGCCATCTGATCTCCTCCTTCACACTTAGCAATAAACTCTTTCTTTCTTTGAAACCCCGGTGACTCAGGAATCAGTCACTTGAGCACATCGGGCAGAGAACCCACCGCTTTTGATCAGTAACATAAGCCGCTGCAGGCCTGTTAATTTTAGCAGCATGATAACTGTGTAGAAAGTGCAGTTTTGGTCTCTCAATTTAAAGCCATTTGCCTCTAACAGGGCCATTTAAGATCCCACACAATTCAATTTCCATTAAATGTGTGTTTGAAAGTGCGAATCTCAGAGAACTCTCAGATTAACATCTGAATACTCTGCAAAAGTGAGAATCACACCTGTGCAGTTTCAATTAGAAAATGTCACATTGGAAAATATACCACAGTGACATTTCGATGGCCTGCAGTTGAAACTGACCTTCTAGCAAAACCTGATTTCTGCCAGACATTAATTCTTAGCCCATTATATTTCAAACAATCAGAAGAGCCAATGTCATTCATTTACTCTCTTGCCCCACTAATTTAATCAACAAAAATTAATTAAGTACCGATTATAGGATGGCACTGTACCACTTAGGTACAGAAGCCAAGATGGATAAAAATGTCCTTCCCTTTCTGAAGCTCATAATCTAGTGGCAGAGGAATGAGGGGAAACTGGGAGAGCCTAATGTGCTAGCCTGCTTCACCCACCGTGCCAACATATTCTTAAAATAACCCAGCAAGATACATACATAAATGTTTTCCAGTTCACTGTGAACAACTAATTCTGTGTAAGACCGAATGGGAGCACGACCATTTTTCTGTTCTGAGTGAGGCGCTATAGGAACCCAAAAGATTAATTCCCGGTGTGTGTGTGACAATACCAGCGAGGTGTCACCTGAGCTGCACCCCAAAATATTAGGAGACTGCAGAAGCCAAAGAAAGAGGAGGCATTCCAGAGGGAGAGAACGGCATGAACAAATGCTCAGTGGGGTGAAAGGTCAAGGATTTGGGTGCACAGAGTGCGGCTGGGACAGAAAATCATAGAGGGGTGGAAGGAAGATGGGAAGGGCCATGGGGCACGTTGGAGGGTCCAAGGAGGGGAGCCCCACGGGGAGGAAGGTGTCAGGGATCAGCAACTAAACCCTCAGTCTTGGAGATGGCGTGGACTTTAAGAATTACAGATTCCTCAAAACATTAGGCATAGAATTACTATATAAGCCGGTAATCCCACGCCTATGTCTGTACTCCAAAGAATCGAAAGCAGGGACTCGAACAGATACTTGTACCCCAATGATCACAGCAGAATTAGGCATGAGAACCCCAGGATGCAAACAACTCAAGTGTCCACCAGCAGATGAATAGATAAGCAAACTGTGGTCTACACGAATGAAGCTCTGATCTACGCTACAACATGGGTAACCATTGAAGACATTATGCTAAGTGAAAGAAGTCAGATGCAAAGGACCACGTGACTCCATTTATATGAAATGTCCCGAGTGGGCAAATCTGTAGAGCCAGCAAGTAGATCAGTGGTTGCCAGGGGCAGCTTAATGAGCATGGGGTCTCCTTCTGGGGGGATGACAATGTTTGGAGCTGGATAATGATGATGATTATGCAATACTTGAATGTACTGAAGCCACTGAATTATACACTTTAAAACAGTTAATGATTACTTTCATGATATATATATATAAAATTTTATGATGCATATACATGAATTTTACCTTGCTAAAAAAAAATAAAAAAGAATCATGCAGCCAGCTCACCCCTTTTACAGACGGGGAGAAAGGGCGAGGTAGGGGTGCAGAGAGTAAAGGCACGCGCAGTCAGGCAGGCCTGGGTTTGAATTTCTGCTGGTTACCAGCCACGTGATCCCAAGCTTGCCTCGGACCTCTGCTTGCTTCATCCCTTCGCTTAGTGGATAATATCCTGTGCTGTGCCGGGCACTGTGTTTGGGTGCTGGGATGACATGGCAACCGAGACCAAGATTAATTTCTTCTACTCACGGTGCTTGCATTCAAATAGTCTGCTTCAGTTTCCTCGCCTGTAAAATGGTGGATAGTAATAGTTCCCATCTCTTGTCTTCTTACAAGGACTAAATGAGAGAAGCACTTGGTGCTGCCTGGCTGTGACTCCTGGAATGATGCTGCTGAATACTGTCCTGAGGTTGCTTTAACATCACAGAAAGACAGGTCTAGGGCTCAGTTGTTCCACTGACTTTCTCGTACTGCCTCCAAGCCAGGAGCACAAGCAAGGCCCGACTTGAGGGGAGAAGCTAACTTGCTAGGTTCTCGTTGATGTTGGGATGGCAAATGAATGTCAGGGCATGTGTCGGTTCCAAAGAATGGATGCTGGCTGCTTAGGGCAGCGAGTTGAAAGATTTTACGGCCTCGTTTAGGCTTTGAGGGCAAGAGATCTGTGATAGATTAATGATGTCTGTCACATGCACCACAGTAGATAGTAGAGATGTGTGTTGGGCACGAACCTGGCACCTGAACTTGGGCTTTGGAATTTAAAGCTGGGGTCCAAATCAGAGCTCTAGCTTATGTAATTGTGTAACAGAGTGAAACTTATTAAAACTCTCTGCACCTCAGTTGCTTTGTTTGTACAACAGGGACAGTGCTGCCTCTCTCACTGCAGGGTTGTGCCAGAATTCGAGCTTATGGATGCTAACAGCCAGGTGGATCACAGGCATTCAAGATATTTGCATTTTCTCTGACTCGCTCTTCTCTTTCATACTTTCTGCTGAAGACAAAGTCACTGATTCTAGAGCTCTGTGGTCTGAGATCCATGGAAGTTTCTGGGGGCCCCAAGGAAAAGGGACAAACAGACAGGCAGACCCTTCCTGGTGGGCTTGCTCTGGAACCTCTCAGATGCCTGCAGATCACAAGGGAGGGTTCCCTTCACCCCAACACTGACAGTGAATGACAGCAGAAAGCTGGGTGCCAGGGGCCCAGGAACATCCCTGCTTGGGGGCCCATCCCTAAACGCTCTGGTCCAAGTTGCCAACTTCTCTCGCCAGGATGAGGATGGTGACATCCTAAACGTCATTTTCTATTTTGTCCTCAGAGGAACCTTTTCAAGTATAGTTCATCTCATATCACTCTCCTGCTTAAACCTCTCCAATGCCATTTGGAAAAACATGAACCCCGAGAGAGTCGGGGTCCAGCTCATCTCGTTCACCATGATGTTCAGAACATCGCACAGGTCTGCAGTTTGTGTTAAAATAGCAATTTAACAGTAACGCCTCCCACCCCCATCTCAAGTCATCACGGACCCCGAAGCCCACAGTCCTCTGGCTCAGAAATTGAGGACACCGCCCCGTCCCTGCCTCAGTTTCCACACGTGTGAAATGTGGGTGTCGGATCAAATTGGCTCTAAGTCACTGGGGATCACCTGGCAGATGGGCCAAGAGTTCAAGTTCGACAGTGGCTACCCCATGACACTGCTTCCCCTGGAGTCTGTGCACCCCCTGCCCCTACCCCAGAAGTCACCCCGTCCTTGCCACCTTCACAATTTTGCTGGACCTTGAATTGCACATCAGGCAAAAAGAGGGGGTGGCCCGAGAGATGGGGGGCAGGGGCAGCTTTCGAAGCAGTAGCACGCTCCAATGTCTGCGACCAAGGCAAGGCTGAGAAGTCCCAAAATCTGAATAAAAGAGCAACTGGCTGCTGGCACTCGCTGTCTCAGAAACCCCAAATCTCCCCCGGAGTTTCCCAAACCTCAGTTGTTTACACAGCATGCTGCTTTGCCCTCATGTTCTTCATTCTAATACAACTTGTACGAACTTGCATTAATGTTTTTCTTGAAATGAATTCACTTTTTAATTTAAGTAAAATTATTTTCTAAGAAGCCTTTGTAATCACTCCCACCCCCATCCCCACTCCCCCCACTCCCCCACTCCATGTGCTACAAATCAAAGGCAACTGGGGGAAGTAGATAATAAAAATCAGAGCAGATTTCTAAATTCTAGCTGGATACAGCTGACCACCCAAGGCTTCTGGCCATTTGCTAGGACAGGGAAACCAGCAGATACCGGGCTGCCTCCTCCAGGTGATTACGAATGACAGAGAAATTTAAATCAACCACTACATTAAATAGAATAGAAACCATCAGAGTACAGGCAAGCAAGCAGAATTCTTTTGTTTCAGGCCTAGGTGCACCCGCCATCCTCCCTCTTCTTTACCCTTGGTCTCTGTCATACGGCAGATAGTACACAGGCTTCCGGTCCCATCCAAATCTCTCCAAACCTTCTCCTTTAATTAAAATGCTAATTAACTCTCTCCACTTCATGAGTGGGGGCAGGGGGAGGGGTTAATCAATACGGTGAGAGGAATCCAGGGGAAAGGGGTTGGACGGAGGGAAGAAATAAAAAAAAATAAGATATCTATATATGGAAAAAAAAGGATATAAAAGGAAAAAAAGAAGAATTTTCCAATTTGCTCTGGAGGGAAAATAGTAATAAAAGTAGCAGCTGCTCTTATTCTGCCATTTACTGCTCACCTGCTATTGCAATGTACCTTCCATATGCAAATTCAGTTTTCTGCAATATTTGCACCATATGACAGGTGAAGAAACCGAGGCCGGAAGTTTAACGGGTCTGTCCGAGGTCTTAGGGCTCAGAAGCCAGAGATTCTTAGGGGCCCCTGAGACCCACAGGGGAGCCTTATATCCATGTCAGAATCCCCTACAGGGTGTGGCTTCCTCATCACCCTGAATTCCTGAAAATGGAGAGTTTCTGGCCTTTGAAAGTCAAACATCACAGAGATGCAGAGAGAAGGAAGCCGGAGGTGACCTTTGGGGGAGGAGTGTGGGGCACTGGAGGTGACAGCAGCTGCTTTCCTCTTCTTTCCAGACCCTCCTTCCAGGCTGTCTCCTCCAAATCTTTGCCAAAGGATCACATCCCCCAGACTGGTCATCCCAGCACCCCCTCCCCCATTTACTTGCCTGGTGACTTTGGGCCTGTAAAGTAGCCTCTGTCTGTGCCTCAGTTTTCTCATCTGTAAAATGGGGACAATACCAACAGAAGACCCCCTGCGGGACGATGGAGAGTGAATCGCGACCTGGCACTGGGGCTGCTGCTGTACCCCAGCCCCAGACCAGGCCTGGCTGTGAGCGGTCATCGAATGCACAGTCCACACTCAGCAAGGGCTGCCTGAAGGCACTGCCTGCCTCATCTTCCCACGACGCTGCCTCCCAGGCCCACATCTGCACATGCATCACTGGTTAGAAATGGATCCCAGACTTCTCCGGGGCCCCCCAAAGAGGCTTCCTCTCATTCTCCTAGCTGTTCTCAGGCCTGAAACAAAGCCGCTGGCACAGGCTCAGGACATTCCTTTCCTGCCTGCAGCCCCAGCCATCAGCTTTTCTGCAGATTCGGGACACAATGACACTCAGCCAAGCACTCCTCCGTCGTCATCAAGGGCAGGGGTCGCCATGGCAACCAATAAAGCCAGAGCTGTGAGCCTTGACAGATGGCCAACAGGGCCCCCCCGCTCCCGGGGCTTTGATGGACGGCATCGGGACACAGGGCTTTATGTCACACCCGGCCTCCCTCCTCCAACCCCAGCTCGAGTTTGCTTTGTCCACCACTCCGACGGCCCCTCTGGCTTTACAAAACCCCACCCCCTCTCTGCAGACATGATTTCCTAAACCTGCTTCTTGGGGGGGTTGCACAAGCATCAGCGACTTGTATAAGGAGAGGGAAATAGTGCTCTTGGAAATCGGCAAGCAGCGTCCTCCCCTCCCACACCCGAGAAAGATGAACAAAGTGGAGAAAGTGACATGAGCCAGAACTGGGTTCAAATCGTGGCTGCACCACATACGAAGTGTGTGATGACGCTGCGGCCAGGGGCTCAGCTCGTCAGGGCCTTGGTCTCCTCATCTGTGAAATGGGGAGCCTGAGATCTACTCGTCAGGGCACAAGTACCCAATCTGGTTGAGGCCACCTGAAGAGTGCACAAGATGGAGAAGAGTGGCTCGCTGCAGGCCGTGCTCCCAGTTTCCTTTCTCCCGGGGCCTGCAGGGTGTTTGCACAGGCAGGGAGCCTGCCCTGGCTGGGAACTTCCAGGTTTCCCCAGAGAGAAGCCCTCAACCTGTCACCTTCCAGGCTCTGTCCCACAGAACTCCCTGCCTCCCACCTCCTGCCAGGCCCCATCGGAAGAATTCCGTGGAATGCAATTGCCCATGCTGGGAATGTGTTGCTAGAAGGGAGTTCCACAGCCTGTGAACATATGAGGGGAAAGGAGAGTAGAAAAGGCTTCAAACTCAAGCCATGCGAATGCAAGAGACGCAGATCTGTCATTCCAGGGTAGGAAACGTACAGGCAAGCAGGGTCTGCAAAGGGACGAGCTCGTTTTCGATTTCCACTCCTACAAGGAGGAGTGAATGAAAGAACAGAATCTGGCTTAGGAAGGATGCTTGAGCTGGTGTTGAGGAAGGTTTGGCTTTGCAAGTCTGTTTGTTCAGTTCCACAAATCACCAGGAGGTACTGGTGATTGAGAACGTTCCCTGCTCTGTTCTCTGGGATCTTGCGTCCCAAGAGGACAGCACCGACAACAAACAAGCAGATAAGATCAGTGCAGCTGGAGGAGCTACACTTCCCATTCAGAGAAAACAAGCAATTTTTATAGACTCCAGGAACTGCTAAGTACGCAAATACCACTCCGCGTATTACAAATCCTTTAATTCCTCCAAGGTCTGCCCAGCTTGCGACTTGGACACCCTTCGTTGGTGATCAGAGTTACGGTGTATGCTGACAATATCCCTACATTCCCTTGAAAATAACTTTTCAGTAATTCAAAGGATGTTTCATTTATGTACGTATGTACATATCTGCAGTGATTTAATGAATGCATGCCAATTACTGCATCATGGCTTCAATCATACCATTTCATCTAATCCCAGAAGGCAAAGACAGCTGTTTTCATTTTACGGAGGAGGGAAGAGGTTCAGAGAGGTTTTGACACTTGCCCGAGGACACACAGCTGGAGACCGCACAGGTGGGGTTCGAATCACAGCTGTCTGGGTCTGAAGAGCCTGATGTGGGTGCCCGGCCATGATGGTGGCTTCGGTCCTCACCCAGAAACCCCATCAGACACCTCAGCCCAACAGGTACCCCATTCTCTGGGAACAGAGCTTTGGACGGACAGGTAGCTCTCCCTGTCCTATCCACAGCCTTCCTGAGCTCTCATCTTCCAGCCACCTCCAGGCAGGTGTCCACCTGTCCTTCCCGGCCTATTATTGCCCTCACGGAGCAACCACAGCCTCAACCCACACTCAGCACTTCCTGTGTATCCCAACTCAAGTTCTCGCTATTCCCTCAAAATTATATATACGAGGACCCTGTCCCACCCAACGGCATATGAGGTCCTTTGAGTGGAAGAACTGGCATTTGTACAGCTGCACAATACTCAGGACCACTCCAGATAACGGAGGCTGCTTGATGGGTGTTTTAAAAAATTAACCTTTGACAGAAAGCTGGCCTACACTTTCTTGTTTCCCGTTCTTCCTGCCAACCCGTTTAGCATTTTGGTGCTGAGAGCCAGTGAAGGGGAGATCTGGGGAGGCAGTCATCAAACAGTGTTCCAGCAAACACACACTCGTATGAAATATCTATAATCAATTCCTAGGCAGAAAGTAGGTTAGAGGCTACAGGAGCTGGACCAGGGGAGGGGGAGTCACTGCTCCAAGGTGCAGAGCTTCTGTTTGGGATGATGACAATGTTGTGGAAATGGAGGGTGGTGATGGTAGCACAACATTGGGAATGCAATTAATGCCACTGAATTACACACTTAAGAATGGTTAGACGGGCACATTGGTGTGTGTGTGTGTGTTGCCACAGCAAAAAACAATTGCAAAAAATTAAAAAGTGTCTGGATGCATCACCTTCCCCCAACTATTCAACCAAACAGGAGAGCTCGCCGTTGCCTCTGATGTGACCACAATGGCCCTTAACCCCAGGGCTCTGGCAGAACCTTCCGGCCTTCTGGATGGTGTCTGTGTGTCGGCTGCACCTCCCCATCTGGCGGCCTGTTTGTACGCCACATAAAACTTCATCTGCCTGCTGAGGGTGAGCTCGCCGGCTTCCGGGGGATGGCAGAGGACAGATGGCAGAGGGCAGATGGCTGCAGGCGTTAACTGCGCAGCCGGCGACGCTTTCGAGCTTCGTCAGGGAAACAGCGGAGTCCAGAGGGCAGAAAGTGGCGTCCACCGGGGTCTGGAAAGAGAGCCTGGGGCCAGCAGCCAGTCTCGAGATGCTCTGAGGTTAGCAACGCATGGGGCCAGAACAGCCATCGGGGTCAAAAACGAAACAACCAAAGCTGCTTTCCAGTGCTTTGCCCACAGAACCAACGATGGGAGTAAAGACAACTGAGACGAGAGGAGCTGGGTCCTCGCTGGAGAGGATGGCACACCAGGGGGTCCACACCTCCCAGGTCCCTGGCCTCTGATGAAGACGCTTTCTCCACCTGGCCTTTAGGAAAAATGCCTGCCTTTTACCTTGTGGCTTCTTGACACTTTTAGAGATAAAAAACTTAAGGAAACAAAACAAAACCAAACCCCCAAATTTCTAAAATGATCCTCCTTGAGACAAGTGCAAAAAGCTCAACCACCCTCCAGGCAAACAGATAGGTCGAGGGCTTTAATCGAACCATTTTGTTTTTCACCAAGCAAAGCTGGGGCAGACGCTGTCTCGCCTGAGCCACTCGCTGGCTCCTGGGCACCCCCAGGGCGGATGGTGGCGGCCTGGCTGCGCACACAGGCGGCCTCTCCCCTCCCTCCCTGCCCTCTGGACCCTAAACTGCACAGCTTCGTGCCACCAGGGCTTTGCTTGGTGATGTCTGCCGGGAGAGTCCCCTCTGCCTCTGCCTCCTGTTTACAGTCCCTTAGCTCTCATGGACCCTTTTGTTGGCTCATTTCAGCCAACACCTCCTCCAGGAAGCCTTCCTGACTCTCAATTCAGGGTTAGATACCCCTCCTCTGTATTTCTCCAGCAATCTATATTTAAAAAAAAAAAAATTATGAAAAATTTCAAACATACAGGAAGCTGAACAAACTTGGCTATCTGCACTGACTGGTTTCAACAATGTCAACATCTGCCATTTTTTCTTAATAAACGTGTTCTTCCATGGTTTTCAGTCTCAATCCCTGGCATATAAGGATCTGTCCATATCTCTTTCACACCCATCAACCCATGAATATCATTAGTTCATTCATGGATTCACTGCAGGTCATTGGGATTTCCTGGCTGTCTTCTGCTTGAAAATACAACACTAAATCCTGAGGACCCGGGGGTGGGGCAGGCGGGCCAGACAGCAGGACCCTGCCCTCCAGGGGTTATCCTCCGGTGGAGGAGACAGAGGAAGGGTAAGATCATGTCACACGGAGATGACGGTCATCAGCATAACGGTTCATCTCCACTCCCCCAGCATCTGGCACCACGGCTCACCCAGGGAAGGCTCAACTAATGTCCACTGCAGGCCAGGAACTGACCACCAGGTCCGTCCCCGGCCAGGGTCCTTCCTTTTCCACCCCCTTGGAAGGGGGCAGGAAAGGGGCCCCAGGTACCGCCTGCTCAGGATGGGGCCCCTGCATGGATCTCCCAGGACGGCTTTTCAAGTGACTGAACATCTGTCCCATAAATCCTAAGTGCGATGAGTGAACTTATAAACACTCCCTCTCTGGCTCCGTCCTGGTCCCTCTAAGGAGCTCTAATGCAAAGGGGGGAGGGGAATACAAAACAAACAGAAAGCAGGAGGCTGGTTCCTGCACCCTAGGGTGGCCTTGGGAGGCTCCAGCATTTGGGCAGCTCCACTTGGAGAAGGGTGCACGCCCTGGGAGGTCTTTACAGAGGTTCTCCATCTGTGGAGGTGAGAATGGGGTTCCCAGGGAAGTCAGGGGGCCATTGGGGAGAGGTGGGCTAAGGAGGCCTCTAAAACTGTGACTGCGACCCATGGAGTCCCCGTTTGGGGACGGCCACCCTGAGGCAGGGGCTGCCCCAGGGACCTCAGAGGCTCCAGAAAGCAAGCCCTGGGGGGGCAGTTTGCTTACTCCTGCGTTCCCAGGGTCTAGAAGGGCACCTGGAATTAGAAGATGCTCAATAAATGCTTGTCAAAGTCAGTAATGGAATTCCAACCCACCACTGCCGTAACTTCAGAGATGAGAGCTGAAAAGCCCTCTCCAAGTTTTGTCCATTAGATTAATACAATATTTCTCAACCTTTTTTGCATTATCATTCCCCTAAAGAGCCTTTTTTTTTTGACTGATCCTCCATGAGATTTTACTTCCACAGATATCCTGTACAGATATCCTCTATTGTATGTATATCTGTGCTTTATACATAAATAACAAGTTTGTCACCCACCCCATGAAACAATTTGCCCCCTCCTCCCTTATTAATGGGGGGATATCATCCCCATGGAGAATGCAGGGATTTAGGGTGGGCCAGGCATTTTCTCTGCTTCCATCTCATCTCACCCTCACAGCACTCTTACAGAGCAACAGCATCACCCCCATCGCAGAGATGAATCTGGAGTTCAGAGAGGGTAAGCGACTTGCCCCATGACACACAGCTCGTGAGTGGCAGAGCCAGGCTTCAAACCCAGGTCTGCGAGACTCTAAAGCTAGCGCTGTTCTGCTTCCCTGCACAGAGAGGTTAAGTAACATGCCCAAGATTATTCCGCTAAGAAGGGATTTTAATTTAATTCCTAAATTAGATTTTTTAATTCCAAATTCAGTTTCTTTCCACTCACCCTGCTGCCTTACAAATATCTTTAGAAAACATGACAAACTCTTTGGGTATAAAAGTCAGTGTCTTGGGGTATCTCAGAGGGAGAGGAAGAGAATGGATGAGGTGGATCTGCAGTAGGGACCCCGCCAGAGAGGGATGCCCGGAGGACTGCCTGGGAAGGACGGCTCGACGTCACAGCACCAGCACTGGAGCAGGGCTCTAGCAGCCCGGAAACTGACTCACACCTCGCCCAGGGATGGATAAACCTGGCAGGCTGAATAATGTGTCTTACTTAATTCAATATAACTAAAAATACGATCATTTCAACCCATGATTGATACAACATCAATCATTACTGTTAATAAATATTTTACATTCTGTTTTTTTTCATACTACCTCTTTAAAATCCAGTGTGCATTTTCCATTCACAGCACATCTCAATTTGGACTTGCCACACTTCTAGTGCTCAATTGCCAGAGGTGGCGAGTGGCCACCACACTGGACAGCGTGGGTGAATATACAATTTTAGACTGGAGTGTGGCCAAAGGAACATACAGTCTGGTCTGCTGGTTTATCAGCGGACTGCTTGGGCCTGTTTGGAGCTGTGCTGTCTTCACAGGCATTTAGTCTAAGGGCTGTTTTCAGTGGGGTCTGAACAAAAGGAGTTCAGACAGGACAGCTACACAGTGTGTGCAGCCTGGTGCAAAATGAACACAGGGGGCCCTTTTCAAAATGATCGAGAATATTGAGATGGTGACAGCAGAACATTAAATTGAGCGTGGTGCCCTTCTGAATATGCAACAGTGGCGTGCCTGGGAAGCTGACCTTGGGTGCAGGAGAAAGAACTGCTAGGTTTATCTGTCACTGGGCAAGGTGCTGGGGGCTGGGATCACAAGAGCTAGTAGAATAGCAGTGGTGGCAGCAGCAACAAACACCTACTGATCCCTTGCTATGGGTTTGAAACCTGTTCCAAGCTGTTTACAGAGAACAGCTCCTTTAATTTTCAGAACCCTCATAAGCAGACATTATTATTCCTGTCTCACAAAAAAAAAAAAGAAAGAAAGAAAAGCACAGAGAGGTTAAGTGACTTGCCCAAGATCACACAGCCATTAAATGGCCAGGATGCAAACCCAGCTGGCTTGAGAACCAGTGCTCTGAATCTTTACACTGCAGCAGAGTCGAAGTCACTCAGACTCAAACCAGAGACTTCTCTTCTAGAGGTTCGACACTGTTGAGTTATCTTTAGACATTACCCAAAAGTAGAGTGGGAAAAACTGCATGGGTTTTGGAATGATGCAGACTGGGGTTTGAATCTTGGTCTTGCCATTCAACCAACCATGCGTCCTTGGGCGAGCCGTCCACCTCTGTTTTCCCAACTGGAAAATGGGTCTGAAAGACGGTTCTACCCCGAGGGCTGCTCTGAGGATTCAATGAGATAAGCTGTGTCAAAGCTCAGCAGAAAGCCCAGGCTTGTGGTCACAGGCACTGCAAAATTTTCAAACCGCCAGGAAAGTTGCAAGCACAGCACAACAATCACCGGTAATCCGAGATCCACCAATTGCTAACATTTTGCCACCTATATGCTCAATCTCTACATCTACCTATTGCCTATCTCTATCACCTATCTATCACTCATCTATCTGTTGATCATCTATCTATAGCTACAGAACCGTGTCATCTATTTTCTGAATTATTTGAGAGTTTTTGAGTTACTTGCAGACATGATGATACCTCATCCCTCAATCCTTCACCTGTAACTCCTAAGAACAAGAACGTTCTCCTACATAACCTCAGTACAATGATCACCCTTGGGAAATCTTCCATTTATTATCTAATATATAGTCTATATTCAAATTTCCCCACTTGTCTGAGGCTGAGGCTCAGGGCAAATGGTGGGGGGGTGGGGAAGGGCGCCAAAGGACACACAAGCCAGGGGTAGGAGGTGTGATGGCAGGAGGAAGGGGGGAGCCTCAGCTCTACCGGGGTGGCAGTTAAAGATTTCCTGGAAGCAGTGGTGGAGGAAGTTTAAAGATGATTAGAGTTCTGGATGATGATGCAGGGCAAGGTGGGCAGAGGCCACGCGGCAGGGGGACGGTGTAGCCAGAGGAACAGGCTGGCATCTTGGCAGAAGAGCAAGGGGCAGCGAAGTCTCTGAGTGTGAGCTGCTGCATGTCATCGGGGGCTGCTCCCACTTACACCGGAAACGTCCTGAGGCCGGGGTGAGCCCTTGTTCTGTCCCCTCGACAACGTGCCCAGGGCAGCGCCAAGCCCCCAGCCAGCACTCCCCAGCGTGGCTGCCTCCGAGCCTCCCCAATATTCGGGGACAGGCAGGGCCCCAAGGATCCCCTTCCTGGGTGACTCGGCCCCCTGCTCACCCCCACGAACGGCAGGACCTCAGAAGGCCAGGACCGCCACATTCGCCCTGCAAGTGCCATTCTGCTTTCTAAAATTGCTTCTTTCTTGCCACCTCCTGGGGCATGGGCCACTTTCATGGAAAAAAATAAAAATTGAACTTCTTCTCCATCTCAAAATTAAGAGACTGAGGGAAGCCACCGTCTAAACCGTCTTCCCACCTGCTCTCGGCATAAGTCATCCAGGTTGTCAGGGATGAGATTCTTGCTGCAAACTCCTTCTGCCTTGTGGAAGGAATCAAGCAAAGCACCTCCTGTAGCATCTCCGAGTCTTCCATTATCCCGAGTTTCAAAGAGAAACAGGAGAGGGTTGCCGTTTTAGTCCTCAGAACGTTCGGTTGGGAAGGGTTTATTTCGGAGCTTGGGCAAAGATGCCTTTTCAAGGTGACCCTGACTTCATTTCTTGGGTGGAAATTGGTTCTGCAAGTCTACAAACAAGTGCAAATTCTTAGCTATCATTTTGATGTCTACCTTTGTTTATTAATTTTGTTCCCACCTTAAAGGGGCTTGTCCCGCTGTGATCACTCCACAAAGCAGCCTTGCAAAATCTGTCATGTTCGTTTGTGTCCTTCAGACAGAAAGCCACATGCAGAAGCACTTGCACACACGGACGCGGACACACACACACACACACACACACACACCCCAACACCACAGATAAAGGCAGCAACACACGTGGGGACAAACCTCCACATGCCAGCAGATACATACAAATATGCAGATACACAAGGAAAAACATGAACATGTTAGACACACACATGTGCACAACACACACACACACGGGTACACTCACGGTGCCAAGTAGGCAGGGTCCTGCAGCCAGCCCAGCTCTCCTGCTTAAAATGCCTCCTTTACGCCATGCTGCAGAGCCTCGGGGACGCGGCTGGCTGTGTTCAGCCTAAGTGCTCCTGCCAGCTGCCAGCTGCCCTCTCCGGGGCTGCACTGGGCTTCCAGGCCGTTCCCAGACCACAGGCGCAGCCAGAGGAGGGAGAAAGCCCCTCGGAAGCCAAGCAGGCTGGGGAAAAGGATGCCTGCGGCTGGTACCCAGAGAGAGAGGGAGGAGAGGGATGGGGAGAAGGTGGAGAAGAGGGGGTGGGGGAAGGAGGAGAGAGCGGGAAAGGGAGATTGAAAGCCGGATTCAGAAAGAGATTTGCAGACAGGAACAGAGAGGAACACATTTGCACGGGAACAAAGCAGAGACAGAGAAAACGAGTTAAAGACAGCGAGGAAGCAGATTTTTTAAAAAGACTGTGTGTGAGGCCCAGGTTGGTTGGATGGAAAGATGAGCCCCAGCATCTGGGACCCTCTGAAATGGGCTATTTCCTCCCCTTCCCCGTAATTTCCCCCCCCTGCTGTCCCCCCCTGGGGACAAGGCAAAGATCCCAAGCTGCAGGTGCCTAAACGGCGTTCCCAGGAAGCTACCACGGTCCAGCCTGCGACAGCCACGACCACGAAAGGGTTCCCAGGGGTGCAAACTCATCACCAGGACCTTGGGGGGCAGACCCTCTCTCCGTGGGGGAGGCAGGGGGTGGGTCAATCACTGTAGCCTCCCCTGGGCCCAATGCCTTGTCCACGGGGGACCCTGAATTGGAAATGGGGGTGGGGGGGATGGGAGGGGACACAGCTTTCGGTCACGTGCTGCTCATCAGTTGCCATGACGACGGCAAGGGGATGGGGGTGCCCAGAGGGGAGACGTGCTGGTTCTAAATCACCGTGACAGTGCTTCAGTGGAGCGATTACGCCGTTGCCGTGGCAACCAATGGAATCAAATCACAAAGGAAATCTATAATTATTACCAGCCAGAGACCACGGGCTCGGCCCAGTAATCAGCACGTTGGGGCAAATCACCCTGAACTTCGAGTACCCCCCACCCACAAGCTCGGGGAGAGAATAAGGCCAGAGCAAGTCTCCCGGAGGCAGATTTGTTGTTACAGATTGAGAAACTGGAAGGATCTCTTGGCCAAATGGGGAGTATATATTAGGTGAAACCAAATGAAATGGTCAATATTTGACCATTAAAATTTTTTCTCATGAGTTTCTCATGGAAATTTCCAACATACAGCAAAGTTGAAAGAACTGTGCAGTGAATACCTGTATACTCATCATCTATCTTCTACCGTTAACATTTTATTACACTTGCTTTATCACATATCTACCTCACTATGCAACCACCAATTCATCTCTATTTCTTGATGCCTTTCAAAGCAAATATCAGACATCAGTACACTCCCACTTAAATACTTCAGCCTGCATAAAATATATGATCATTTCTTTGGTGAACAAAAGCAGCGATTTCATATGGCTCAGTCCACATAGAATAAAATCCAGGTTTTTTGCTTCTCTGTCTGTCAGTCCATCCATCCATCTTCCTTACCTCCTACCCATCCACCCACCCATCCATCCACCCATCCACCCACCCATTAATTCACCTATCCATCCATCTACCCATCCATCCACCCATTAATTCACCTGTGCATCCGTCCATCCATCCATCCACCCACCCACCCATCCATCCATTAATCCACCTATCCTCCATCCACCCATCCATCCACCCACCCACCCATCCCCATCCATCCCTGGGAGAGAGCTCTTGCACCCAGGTGAGCTGACTCCCATCTCTGAAACTTCCTCCCTGGTCCAGGAGGCTGCCCACCAGACATCTCTAACAGGATGTCCTGCATATCAACCCAACACGTTCTTATCTCGAGTCATCCCTTCCCCCTCCCCACACCTACTTCCTTTTCCGTGTTCAGCATCTCAGTAAACAGAACCACCGTCCACCCATTGGCTCCAGCCAGAAACCTGAACACCATCCCTGATTCCTCCCTCCCAACTCTCCATTCCCTACCACACCCCTGAGATTTTACTTTTACTTCTGCACAACTTCTGGGCCCCTGCTCTCCTCTTCCTCGTGTCCTCGCTCAGGCACCCATCATCTCCTAACTGGACAGGTGCCCCAGCCTTCTGACTGGTCGTCTTCTGCCGTCTCTCCTGCCCTCAACTTTCCCCACGGTGACTTTTCATCAGGAAATCTCTGGCCATGTTGATTGTGTGGGGCACTGGCATCTCACTTATTGCTAGTGAGAGGGTAAGTTTATACCTATGTCTTGTAGAGAAATTTATCAAAATCAATTAAAATTTTAAATGCACAAATCATTTTCTTCCAGCATAGTTCCACTCAAAGGAATGTGTCCCATAAATTTAAATTGAAAACAACCTAAATGTTCATTTGTAGGAACAGGTTAAATACATTTTAGTACCTGTATAGTATAAAACCATAGGCACCCAATAAAAAGAATGAGGTAGTGTTTTATGTACTGACATGGGAAGGTGTTTAACACATTGCTAAGTTATAATAAAACAAGTTGCAAAGGCATATCTATGGTGCAACATCTCCCACGTCCCCGAGCAGCTCCTTACGCTTGGGTATCATATTGGTTTCAGACATGAGCAGGTACTAGCATGTCCAGGTAACAGTTTTATGAGCAACCTCTTCCTGTCACAGGTTTTTCAACACAAGAGTCTTCTGGTGTCTTTTAACCCAGAGAGACTCTCACCTTCTACCAGGTGGGAGAACAAAAGGGTTGAGACTCAGCGATACTTTCCGGCCCTTTGGGAATTCTTGGATAATGCACTGCACTCTGCCTGCACCATCAGGAGAGGCTGGCGCTGCAGGTTCCTGAGCTACACTGAGTGTTCATCTCTTTCCTTGTTCTGGAGACGACTGTGGAAGCCACCGAACCTCTGAAGCTTGGGGAGTGCTACAGGCTGAACTGCGTGCCACAAAAAGGTGAGATGAAGTCCTAACCCCCAGTATCCAGGAATATGACCTCATTTGGAAACAGGGTCTTTGCAGATGCAATCAAATTTAGGACAGGCCCCAAATCCAATGACTGCTTCTGTTTTGGAAGAGAAGAGACCCAGACACAGAGAGGAGAAGGCCATGGAAGACGGCCGCAGAGAGCGGAGTGATGCGGCCACAAGCCAAGAACACGTGGGGTCCCCCAGAGCTGGTCAAGTTAAGGAGGGAGCTCCCCAAGAGCCTTCGGAGGAAGCCCAGCCCTGCTGACAATTTGATTTTGGTCCTCTGTCCTCCAGGACTGTGAGAGAGTAAATTCTGCTGTTTTTTCACCCAGTGTGCAGCAGTATCTTGTTACAGCAGCTGCGGAAAACTAAGTAAGTTCTGAGGGAGCAGAAGTGGGTTCTCAAGAGAAGACCTGGTACTAATTTCCGTCCAGACCCCAAGGCACCCCGAGCCCATTTTCTCATCACCATAAAGGGCTGGCTGTATCTCCCAGGGTCATTCTGAAGATCAAATGTTGCAACAAGGGTGAAAACAGCATGCAAGAATCTATCTTGCTAATCAAATGAGCATTATAGCTATTAATTTATCTTCAGAACTCATCCAGCCAACTTCTGAATATTAAGTACCCCCAATACATGTATAACAAAAGCTATAACCTTCATTCTTGTTTGAGCACCAATTTTGTGCCTGCAACTGAGCTAATCACTTTACACAGATGATCTCACTTAAGCCTCAGGACTAATGTTTGTGGTAGGGGTTTTTGCTCCCATTTTACAGATGAGAAAGCTGAGGCACCCCGAGGTTAAGTGACCCCTCTAACTGCATAGAGAAAGTGTTGGTACCCAGCTGAGCTCCTGAATCTTTCAGACTACAAAGTCCATGCATTTCCCATTTCTTAATTATTCCCACTTCTTAAATCATGCCTTCAACCAGTGATGTGGAACAGAAATACAATGCGAGTAACATATGAAATTTTAAATATTTGTATAGCTGTGCTGGTTTGGATATACTATGTCCCCCAGAAAAACCATATTCTTTAAAGCAATCTTGTGGAGGCAGATAGATTAGTCTGTTGATTAGGGAGGGATGTTTGATTTAATTATTTCCAAGGAGATGTAGACCCTGCCCATTCAGGGTGGGTCTTAATTAAATCACTGGAGTCCTATAAGAGCTCACAGACAGAAGGAGCTCAGAGCAGCTGAGAGAGACTTTTGGAGAGACACTTGGGAGCTGACAGAGATGCTGAGAGATACTTGGAGATGTGGACAGAAGAATGTTTGAGATGCTAAGCTAAGAGATGAAGCCCAGAGTTTCCCTTGGAGAAGCTAAGAGAGGATCCCCAGATGCTTAGGAGAAAGAAGTAAAGATGAACAGAGGCTCAGAGAGGACCTGGAACACAATCTGGGAGCAAGGAACCAGCAGACGCCAGCCACGTGCCTTCCCAGCTAACAGAGGTGTTCCAGATGCCATGGGCCTTTCTTTACTGAAGGTATCCTCTTGTTGATGCCTTAATTTGGAAACTTCTATGGCCTCAGAACCATAAATTTGTAACTTAATAAATCCCCTTTATAAAAGCCAATGCATTTCTGGTATTCTGCATAATGGGCAGCACTAGCAAACCAGAATAGAGGCCATGTTAAAAAAATCTGTGTATTTCATTTAACCCAATATATCCCAAATATCATTTAACATGTGATCAATATAAAAACGAGTTCATGAGACTTTTATTCTATTTGTCATACTGGGTCTTCAAAATCTGGTGTGCATTGTACACTTCAAACATACCACAACTCATACGAGCCACATTTCAAGGGCTCAGTGACCTCAGGTGGCTCTTTGGACAGTTGCAGCTTATGTGGTGCCAAAAATATCTAGTGTGAATCTAAACATTCAATAATGATATTAGCCACCATTTCCAGAGCCCCTGCTGTGTGCCAGGCCCTGTCCTAAGTGTTTTGCCTGTTATCAACTCAACTGATCCTCACAACCCTGAGAAACAAGTGTTCTTACAGAGATAGAGAAGAAAAATCAAGCTAAGTGGTTTAGGCAAACGTGCCCCAAATCATAGAGCTAATAAACCAAAGAGCTGGAACCTGAACCAAAGTTTATCCAAAAACTTGGCCTCCTTGTTGTCACCAAGCAATTACGCATATTCTATTATGATACGGCAGTCCTGTGGACCCGAAAAATTAAACTCCTGAGAAAAGGATTTCACTCGTGGCCACTTAATTTAAACAATCTGATTAATCAATAAATAAGATCAATTAAGCATTATTAAAAAGTATTCAACCAACCCTCCACTTCTTTCTGGGGCCGGATCTTAGGAGTCAAGGATGAACCAGGCAATCAATTTCCCCCCACCAGTGCTCCTTCCTTCAACTTGATCCTTGGGATGAGACTCAGAAGGAGCGACCAAGTTCAGGGCTTCCGGCCCCGTGCAGCCACCCCTGAACACAGCGGCAGCGTCATCCTCTCACGTGGTCGCACCGTGGGAAGGACAACTGGCTCGAGCCCCCCACCCCCACCCCCCGCCCCAGACCAGGTCTAACCAGGGCGTTTAATGATGACACGGGAGTCTTGGCGATCTTTTCTTGGGGATGGTGATGACGGTTTTAAGCCTGGTTCTGGATGATCCTGGACCAGACCAAAGCCCAAGCAACACATAACACAGGGCTGCCAAGAGCCCTCTTCCTGGCTAGGATACACCGGACTCCAGGTCAGTCCTTTTGGTTCCGTGCTGTGGCTGTTGCCTTAGGAATGTTGGTTTCTCCCTTTCCTCCTGCAAACAGGCATAAAAGTAAACCACACTTTAGCTCTGACTTCTTGAACATGACCAGAATTACCAGTTTGAGGATGAAAGCAGGGAAGGAAAGGAAGAAGGGAATTCTATTCTGCCTCTAAGTCATGCCTCGAATCCACCTGCTTTTCTCCTTCATTTCCATCACCTCCTCCCAAACCACTGTGGTCATTTCACAGAGGACAACTGCAGGGACAGAGTCATTCTCCCGCTTCCATACCCTTAGCTCATTACTCTTCGGCTCAAAATTTGCCCCTGACCTTTCACAAAGTCTCCAAGACCCTGTGTAAGCCATCTGTGTCCAGTGCTCCTAACTCATGCCAAGCTGCTCTGTCTTTTGTGTCCTCTGCTCCAGCCATTCCGGCCTCTGATTCCTGAAGGGGCACCCTCACTGCCTGGACTGATTCCGTCACTCCTCCCAGGGGCAGCTTCTATGCCTCCCTCGGGTCTCAAGCATCCTATATTATCTTTTCAGAATTTTCTTTATCCTCCCCAGTGAAACACAACTGTGATGCTGTAATTTCTTCCGGCTGCCTGTGTGCTTCTTTCTTTCCATCTATCACAGTTTGCACTTACACCTTTATCTGTGCATGTTGCTAATGCCTGGCATCCATGCAAGCCCACACATTCCGTTCAGACACAGACAAAACACAGTGAGTACATGTAATACTTGGGGAATGAACCCTTACTATTGCTGCTTTACACGAGGAAATGGAGAGCTCAGAAGTAAAGTGAATTCACAAGATGACACAGCTATATAAAAATGGTTGACATCCAATTCTTTGCAAAGTCCTTAATCCAGAGGCAGAGGGGCTCAACCAAGAAATGTGGGCAAATAAATGGCTAGGGCACCGTCATACGCAACAAAGCATCATTTGCCTCGGGAACTATGAAACCCACCTTTCTCTCTCAATTGCTTTGAGGAATTGAGGGTATGTTTTAGGTGTGGAGTCAATCTCCTCCCTTTGAAATGAGACCCAGAAGGAAAAATGAACCAACCAACCAACCGAGCATCCAACCAACAAACCAACCAACCATCCAACCAACCATTCAACCATCCAACCATTCAAACAACCAGCCAACCAACCAACCATCCATCCAACCATTCAAACAACCATCCAACCAACCAACCATCCAACCATTCAAACAACAATCCAACCAATCAACCATCCAACCAAGCATTCAAACAACCATCCAACCAACCAACCATCCAACCATCCAACCAAGCAACCAATCAATCAACCAACCATCCAACCAATTAACTAACTATGAGTTATAGTATTTGCATTTCTGATCTCAGGTGTAAGAGGCAGAACATTATCCCCAGCTCTCTCTTGAACTAGACACTGCTGGAGCATACCACTTTTTGGAAATCAATGCAGCCATAAGGGATCAAGAGATATTAAATATTTTGATCCCCCAAAATTCCACCTCAGGAAATTTAGCTAATGCAAGTAATCCTAAATGAAGAGATAACTTGGTGCTCAGAGATGTTCACTGCAGTGTAACTTAGAAGAGTGGACAGCTGAAAATGATTAAACAACCAACAGCAGAGGATTGCTCAAATACACTGTGGTATAACAACTTGATTATATTGACATTTACTGAAAACTGTACAAAAACACAGGGGAATGATTTTTGAAGCAATGTAATGAGAAAGCAAAGACCATAAAATTTTATATGCAGGCTGGCTATAATTTTGTAGAGGCACAAAAACAAAGTCATAAACCAATACACAGGGAAGGGGAGGCAGGAAAGAAATGTATTTTCTATTGTGTGTTTTTTTTCTTCTTGGATATGAGTGCTATGGAGTAGCAGTCTATTTTTTTCTACCTTTTTTGTATTTTCTGAATTATCTTTAATTACATGTATTATTAATTTTATCGAAATTCTGGAGAAAAGCTTCTCACTTTCTCAAATGATACACAGAGAGAAACTATAACAGGTCGCATGTAACGTTGATGTCAGCCGGAATCTGTCTAGACAGTTAATTATAGGAAAACAACTGTTGAATAACTTGACGTGGCATTAACACAGAGTCTCAGAGGCGCCTGAAAATCGATCTGTATTCGGTTTCCTCAAGGTGTGGAAAGAAGAGATGAGCTTCCAAATGGACAATTATAAAGGACATTAGTTTTCTGGCACTGAACCAGGTCAAAGTGAATTCCAATCACCAAGTGGAAACACTTAAAATTGAAAGTGGGTCAGTATGATCAGAGTTGAATGCATTTGTACTCCACACAAAGTGCAACTTCTCCTGGCTCATCCCAAGACAGTGGAGGCAGGGAAGCTCCAATTCCTGGAATGCTAGGAAAGAGAACGTTCCTGAGGCTCCTTTGCTCTAGAATTCAAATTCTAGGCTAGGGGTCGACATCCAACAGCCAGTTGCTTGCTTTTGTTTTATTGGAACATGGTCACGCTCATTCATTCATGGCTACCGTGGCTGCATTCGTGCCAAAAGGGCAGAGTCGGGTACTGCAAAAGAGACCGTATGGCTCCTGGAGCCCCAAATATTTACCATCTGAGCCTTTACAGAAAAAGTTCACTGAACCCTGATCTGGGCCTTCCAAGCCTTGAAACCACAGGTCTGTCTTGTCTTCCTAACGACACATTGGTGATGCTATTTTACTCAATTCCAAGAGGAGTTCAAGGTTTGGAGAAAGCATCCATGCTCTGGCATGGCAGAGCTACTTTCAGCATCAGAGTGGCTGTTTCCTTTTTCTGCTGGCATGTTGGAAACATGCACCAGGTACATTTTTCCAAAGGCAGCTTTTGCATTCCATTTAATTTTTCTGTACTTTCTGATGTTTATATAACTTCTTTCTTGAAATAATCTTTGCTTTTGAACAGAAATAAATGTAAGTGGAAATGTTATACCACTATTTTGTCTGGAAAGACATTGTCATTCATTATAAGCAGAAAGAAGGTACCCACAAAAATAACACAAAGAAAAGTGTACCCACATTTAGCACATCGGGATCTAAATCACTCCACACCCCTGGGTGTCAGCTCTCACATCTTGTCTGATCCATCAGCAAATCTTGTTGGCTCGGATCTAGAACCTACCCACTTCTTGCAGCTCCACCATTACCAGTAGATAGATCCCAGCCCCAGGATTCTCGCCATGGCCTCTATTTATTAGGGTTCTCCAGAGGCACTGAACATACTTATCCGTCACAGCCTCCTGACCCACCGCCCTATTTCTGCTCTGAGTCTCCTGCAGCAACACACGAGCCAGGGCCATTAACTCAGATCGGGTTAGTCCTCGTTCTGGCTCAAAACCCCCTGAGTAGGCCACAAAGAGGCGACACTGAGCCGTGGAGATAGATGTTCACTGGGGATTATTAAACGGGAAAAGAAGCTTCTAGGGGCTGGGAATTGTCTACATCTCGATCTCGGAGCTGGCTCCATGCGTGTTTCCACCCATGGTAGAAAATTCACGGAGCTGTACATTTTAAGTTTAGTGCAGTTTACTGTATTAAATGCATCAATAAAAACTGGTAACTTAGAAAGAAAGAGACTGTCAGGAGAGCCAAGCCCTCCTCCCAATTAATTGCATAATTATTAGTTAATGGCCCTTTCCCAGTGAATTGTAAGCTCTGAGATGGCCAGAACCATAGGCAGGATGCTTACACCTGTGTCCCCACATCTGTGTCCCCACATCCCACAGAGTTGGCATCAATAAATGACCCCAGAAAGAATAAATGGACCAATGCATGTCCCAGAGGTGGCTGCGACAATGTCTCTCTCCTGCATCACTTCTCGGTGACCTTAAACCACCCCCCTCGCCAGTCTGCCCGGTGCTGGCTCCTTCCTGCAGAGCTGTGAGCTCGGCTGTTCTCAAGTCTCCCTCGGGTAGCACGAACGCTCGGCCAGACCAGGCTGCCAGCCAGCCCTGATGGCCAGTGCTCCAGCCACACCACCTGGGGCCACCTGCTGCTTTGCCACACTACTTTCTTCCTTCAGGTTCATGGTATGTGGATGCTACTTTTCAAGTTTTGAGGCTATGGCTGTCAGTTAGTCACTCAACAAACACCATCATCATGGTTACATTCAGCACTTAACTTGGCCACGGTGCTAAGCCCCTCACAGCCCTGATCTCATTTCCTTCTCCTGGCCTTTCCACCTGTCAAGTGCTTTTGATTTCTCCATTTTAAAAGTGGAGACACAGAAGCTCAGGGAGCTCCTGGCTACACAGCCAGGAAGAGGCAGAGCTGGATTGGATCCAAAGCCGCCTGGCTCCCCATCCAGACTTTTAGCCTCCTCTGCAGTGCTTCTCCCAGTCTGTAGACTTTGTGCACAGGGATTTTTTTTTTTTTTTAATTGAGACAAACTGATACGAGGTGGCCACTTCTTTACTTCACTCACTCATGTCCCGGCTTCATTCCCATCATATCTGGGATTATCCTCTGGTTCTGTCTCCACCTGGATCTGAGCCACCTCCACCAGCGGGCGCCTCCTAAGTGGTCTCCCTACTTCCACCAGGGGCTGCCTTCAATCCCCTTTCCAAGGGGCAGCCAGAGGGGTTGTCTCAATGTGAAACAGGTCTTCTCACTCCCTGGTTAACAACTACGGAAGGCATATGATTGCAAAGAGAATCAATAAAACCCAACCTGCTGATTATAACCTCCGAAGTCCCCCTACCTGGGCTTGGCCTCTCTCCCTGACCCTGACTTTTGGCCACAGCAGGCAAACAGGCGTCACCTGTCGTGGACTGAATTACGTCCTCCACAAGGCACGCTGAAGTCCTAACCCCAGGCCCGGTGGGTGTGAAGCCATTTGCAAACAGGATCTTTGAAGAGGTTATCAGCAAAGGTGAGGCCTATCTGGATCCAAAGCCGCTGGAGTCCTTACAAGCAGACAAAGCCTGGACACAGGAGTAGGAGCAGAAGGGGACAGACGGCCATGTGTCAGAGGCAGAGACTGAGTTCTGAACTGCCAACAAGACACCACCAGAACCCTGCAGACTTCAGAGGATGCGCAGCCTTGCCGCCACTCTGATTTTGGATGTATAGACTCCCATACGTAGATGATACCTTCCTGTGGCTTCAGCCAATTAGCCTGTGGTACCCTGTTTCGGCTGGCCTGGCAAAATAAGACGTCATCCTTGCATCTGAGGGGCCGGGGCCTGGAACGAGCTGCCCCTTAGCGCCTGAACGGCTGTCGTTTCAGCTCAACTACTGCCTCCTCCGAGAGGCCCTCCTGGACTGCCAGTGGCCCCACTGCTTCAGGGCACCAAATTTTCTTTTCATGGAGGCCCTTACCTGCCTGCTTCTCACTTCCACCCAGAGTGTATCTGTCTCCTTCCACCTGAACATGCACTCCTCACCTGCCTTGTTCACCTCTATTTCATGGTGGATGCTGGATATACATTATTTGCTGAATGTTGATAAATGCTTGGGGCATAGGGTTGGGGACAGCAGGCTGACTTTCCAGGAGGGAAACTACAATCAATGGCTCGTCACTCAGCCTCAGGTGATGGCGAAGGCGCTGGGTCAGCTTAGACAGGCCGGTCCAAGACCAGGGCCTCCCAGTTCTGCTCACCAGGGCACGTAGATGCCGGAACACTCCCTGGTCACCCCAGCAACTGGCCCCATCAGCCCTTCAGCATCTTCAGGCAAGGAGAAGGGCTGGTGAGGACTCAGAGAACATGGTCACAGCTGCTGGTGCCCAAAGCTCCGAGAGCTTCTGGGGAGATGGCAGCTTTCTCCCCCAGCAGGCCTCCGGCGTGGGTCTCCCTGGCTGCTCCTTTCAACTGCTGTGTGTCCACTGCTCTGCTGAGTTGTGGGGGCTGTGCAGGTACAGGGCCCTGGAACACAGAGGCAACTGGCTCAAGGGTTCAGCTGGCTCAAGGGTTAGGCCTGGGTTCCAGTCCCAGCTCTGCCTTGTACTATGTTGGTTGTCTTGCATAAGTCACAAAACAAGAGGGAAAAAAAATGGAAGGCAGATTTTGGCTCAATTAGTAAGAAAGCGCCTTGCTTTGCAGTGGGATTGACTCCAGAGACTAAGGCTGATCACCTCCTTGTCTAGAATGAGGGACAGAACCTCAGTCAAGCAGATGAGGTTCTAAGATCCCGGGCACTGTCTGGTTGTCCACTCCTTTGGGTCAACTACTCTGCCCTGAGAATGGCAAGTAACGGAACTGACATCCCAGGGGCAGGTTGCTCTGCTCGGTTATCATGATTCAACTCCATGTCTCTCTATTGACCGTAACGCTATTCATTTTGAGATTTAGCATCCGTCTACCATAGGGGAGAATTCTTCCCATTTAGCAGATGAGAGAACCAAGGCAAAGAAAGCTGAAGGGCCCTTTCCTCAAAGGGTCAGGCTTTATCTCCACTCACCCCAGGCTAACTGATTTCCAGACGCAAGGAAATACTTCAACACCTTGTGATACAAGGGTGGCGCCAGTTTGCAGATGGGGAAACTGAGGCTCAGGAAAGCTTAAGCAAAATTCACTCCTGTTCTTGTGACAAGGAAGCAGTCATTGGGATTTAAACCCAGGTCTGTCTGGCTGCCCAGCTTCTCTGCAGAACCACCAGCACAGCGCTCCACGGTGATTCTGCAGAGGCAGAGAGATACAATCTTTCCAATTGTTTGGCTCCTGCAGAAAATTACAACTAAAGCAAGGCACTGGCCTCTTACGGCAGCCTGTGCAAACCATCTGCTTCTCATTTTGCTCTTTTAACAGAAATCTCTGAGGAGTTCTCCTTTCTCTCCCGCAATGCCAACTCAAGTGGAGAAGGACATCTTGTTGACTCAGCAACTTTTCCTCCAAACCCTGAGAAACATGCCATCAACATGGAGGTCACAGACTACGGAAGACCCAGAACGAAGAGCTGAGCTCCCTGAGACACGGGCCCCAGTTAGATTGCAGTGGATGCTAGCATCCCCGGGTCCTAGCAGCGCAAGCTCCACATCTGGAGCCCCTGGGTCCCTGACTCCAGCCACCCGCTGCCTCCCAGGCCTTGCGTTCACCGAAATACATCAAGAATAGAGGGGAGTGAGGATGAATCTGGACCCAATATTGTGGGAATGAGAACATCTTCTTGACCAAGATGGGGATGTGAAATGGAACAAAATGGGGTTTCAGTGGCTGGGAGATTCCAAATGGAGTCGAGAGGTCACTCTGGTGGACATTCTTATGCACTACATAGATATCCCTTTCTAGGTTTTAATGTATTGAAATAGCTAGAAGTAAATACCTGAAACCATCAAACTCCAACCCAGTGGCCTTGACTCCTGAAGATGATTGTACAGCAATGTAGCTTACAAGGGGTGACAGTGTGATTTTGAAAACCTTGTGGCTCACACTTCCTTTATCCAGTGTATGGATGGATAAGTAGAAAAATGGGGACAAAAACTAAACGAAAAATAGGGTGGTGGTGGTGGGGGGGATGATTTGGGTGTTCCTTTTTGCTTTTATTTTTTATTCTCATTTTTACTTTTTCTGGTACAAGGAGAAATGTTCAAAAAACAGATTGGGGTGGTGAATGCACAACTACATGATGGTACTGTGAACAGCTGATTGTACACCACAGATGACTGTATGGTGTATGAATGTATCTCAATAACTGAATTAAAACAAACAAACAAAAGAATGGGGGGGGAGGTTGGGCAGTGAAGGGAACACAGAGCCTCTGATGCTCCCCAAACCAGAATCCCCCCCACTGAGGACCCCAAATCGGACCTTAGGTGAGAGGACTCAGTGGCCCATTGGATCCTCCTTTTCCTCCTGCTTCCTGCCCTGCCCGTGGATTCCAGGAGAACCCCTGCCCCTACCCGACCCAGGGCAGATGGTAGAAGTGACCCCAGGACGTCTCGCCTCTGGAGCGCCCACGACGGCCAATTCCACCAAAGTGACGGGGCAACCAGGATCTGGTATCAGAACTTTGAGAGCTGGTTCTCACCCCAGGTATATGCCCCGAAGAACTGACAGCAGGGACTCGAACAGATACTTGCACGCACATCCAGAGCAGCACTGTTTACAACGGCCAGAAGGTGGGAGCCACCCAGTGCCCATCGACAGGTGAACAGATGAACAAATTGTGGTGGATCCAGGCAACGGAACAATATTCAGCCTCATAAAGGAATGAAGCTCTGACGTGTGCTACAACACGGATGGACCTTGAAGACTTGACTCCCTGACTCGAGCTCTGATTTACGTGAGAAGAGCAGCACGTACCTTCCGGTTTCAGGCAGCACCCTTCTGAAATAACAATCGTTTTATTATTTAAAAATGTAAAAGGTGAATGCATGGAGAACTGGGGAAATACGATTTGCATCGGTAGGTTGTATCCATGTCAATGTCATGGTTGGGATATGGTCGATATAGCAAGATGCGGCCGTTGGGGGAGAAGCTGGGTGAAAGCACACGGAATCTCTGCGTTATTTCTTACAACTGCACGTGACTCCATAACGATCTCAAAATACAATGCTTACTTAAAACTATCCATGAAGTATAATGAAACCAAGCAAATTCAGGGCCTAGATAGATACCAAAACTTCTCAAGAATTCTCTGAACCAAAAAATGAAAGCTAATCCAAGTTATGCTTTTACTTATTCATTCAACAACCACTGAGCACATGTCCACTTAAAGCCAGATCCCAGGATGCTGCTGGGGACCCAGAAAGGATGCACCTGGGCACAGCCTGGTCCCTCAAGGTCTAGTGTGAGACACAGAGAAATGACTAGAGAATTACAAGGGAGAGGGATAGACCTGCGTGAGCCTGGGGCATCGGAGGCTTTGAGGATGGACGAGAGGGGCTGTGCCCAAGGGGTTTCCTCCCCGGCCTCCGGCTGCCTTTGATCTCTTTCAATCTCATAAGACCGATATTTCTGCCACATGTTATCTTGGGCAAAGTTATGTAACTGCTCTGTGCCTCAGTTTCCTCTTTGCAAACAGTTGATGAGAACAGGACCTACCTTGAGGGTTATCTCGGGTTAAATGGTTCCACGTATAAAGGGTGTGGGAGAGAAACCAGTGGAAGGATCTCACAGGTCACTTCCTTTTGCTTCCTATTAAAAGCAGAGTGCCCAGCAGCCTTTGGGGCTGCCTGAATGTGGCCAGCTTTGCATCCAGGAGACCCTGAGCCCACAGCTGGCCTTGCTCATTCAAGCTGGAGGTACAGAGTATGGGGGCTGGGGTGGTGCGTCCTACAGCTCCCAGCAGCGTCTTTGCAGGGACTTGCCGGGCAAAGCCCTGGTTCCTGGAAAGGGAGCACAGCCCCCTGTTTTACAACCTTCTCCAGGGTAAAATCGCCAGCCCTAGAGAAATTTAATTACTATCGCCCATCCCCTATATGATACCTTTGGATCCTTCCAAGGTCTGAGCCAAGCAAATCTCTCCTGAAACATATGGGAGAAGCATTCATTGACTGGGCAAGTAGCCAGATCCCTTCCCAGAGGGCACGGGGTTTGCACGTGGGCTCAATCCCTCAAGATAAACGTGCAGATAGCAAACCCAGAAAAATTCCATGACCTTTGGCACCCACATTTAGGAGCAACTGTGTGAATTGATTAACATTCTCCATTCACAAAGGAAGGAAAAGAATATTGTATAGCAATTGCTAAGAGCTTCCAGCCCCTATGAGGGGCTTTTCCTTTTAATCCCCGGACCCAATACAGGGTAAATTGGCAGCATGGGATATACTCTTGAATGCAGGTTCTAGAATAGTCGCTTTTAAAAATCTACCAGGGTGTCAGCTGCTCCCCCTTACCGTGCTGCAGGGGCTGCAAGCCTGGGTTCTGCCCTAGACGTGCCGCCTTCACCACCAGACCTTGGGTGAGTCGGTCTCTTTCTGAGCCTCCTCTCCCACCCCTGAGATGACTACCCTTTCTTCTCAGGGCTGGTGTGAGCCAATGCAGGTAAAGCTGCGGAACTCCCTAGCACCCACCACATTCCCGCAGCCACTCTTACGGGTCATCGTCATTACGATGGGCTGAAACACCACCCCGGGCCGGCTCCACGTCCCTCCTGGAACCTGCCCCCGGGTCAGAATGCCCAGGTTCTTCTGTGTTTCTTCCCCAAGCCCTGCTTCCAGCCCCTCGGAGGACTCTGCACTCCTCGGCCGGGGCGCGGTGCCAGGCCCGCAAAGCCGCATGCAGGCAGCAATTTGCACAACTGCTCCCGGGTGTGCTCATTTCCAGCCTGTCCCCAGAACGAAGCCAGCAGAGAGCTATTTACAGCTCTGGGCAAGGATTGGGGAGGCAGGCTGCGTTCCCGCACGGGAACAGCCCTGCAGAGGCGGGAGCTTGCTCTCTTGGCAGGTGTAAGAGGCTGTTTGGCCAACCTTGTCTTGAAGCAGCTTCCAGGTCCTAGAAGCTTTTGCCGGAAGGTCAGCAATTAGCCCCAGGGGTTGCGTGGTTCCCTCATTGCCGCAGGCTCAAAGGGAGGTGGGAGGAGGTGTCCATGGGCTTCCCTAAGAGCTGCTAATGGGTTCTAAACACCCAGAAGAGAGGAAGGGGTATGGGACGCCTTGTCCAAACCATGGACAGCTTTAGCGCCCTGCAGCGACTCTAGCTCAGGAGGCGGCAAACTATGGCCGGCGGGCTAAATCCCGCCCACAGACTGTTTTTGTAGGTAAAGTTTTATTAGAACTCAGACATGCCCATTCGTTTACAGCGTCTAAGCCTGCTTTTGTGAAACAGGCAGTTGAGTGATTGCAATAGAGACTGCATGGCTCACAGAGCCTCAACTATCTACCATCTGCCCCTGTACAAAAAAAAGTTTGCAAAGCCCTGCTCCAGGCTAAGTGCTCACTATCTCACCTCCTAACAGCCTCTGTCTCTTGGCCGCCCACAATTTGTCCTCTCTCCACCAAGCATCCAGAAGGCTCTTAAGTGCTAATAAAATCATGTCACCTCCTTGCTTAAATTCCTTCCATGATTCACCACTGGGCTCCAGATTGGGTCCAAACTCATTATCACGGGCCACCTGGATGCCCCAGCTCTGCCCTCCCTGTTCCTCACCCACCCTGTGCCCCGCAAAGGCCTCCCCATCCTCTGAATGCAGGTTTTATAGGGGTAAAAAATTGTGTTCCAATGGAAACTACACGTTGTCTACATATAATACATGCTTTCAGGTTATTTGATTCTTGCTCTGCTCATTATCTTTAAGCTATTTTTTTTTCCAAGGGCTTGTGAGTTGTAGGAAACTGTAGACACACAACTTTTGTCTTGTCCAACCATCTTTGGCTCCACCTGCAATCCATTTCAGCATTTCATATACAGGTATCCTTTATGTGACTTTTCCTTCGAACCGGTTATAACATCTTCTTGGCTCCCTCACTGAATGAGTTCAATAAAATCTTTAACAAGTGTTCATGTTTTATATCCGTAGGACAGTCATGATTTTACCCTGTTTTTTCTGAAAATTTTATTTTCACAGTTTGCCGTGAAGTCTCTGAGCCCCTGTTCATGATGTTTTCTCTCTGTCCAGCACGTCTTTTTCATGTTTTCGGCCTTTTCCTACTGAGATGGCTTCTCCAGCATCCCCAGGGATAGGGATTTCCTTCTCTGAGCTCACACTTCTGTTCCCAACCCTCTCCCAGGGCTCATCTCACTGAAAGAAAATCATTTATAGCCTGTCCCCTCACAACTAGCCTGTCAGATCCCCCGAGATAGCAGCTGGCTCTTTATCTCCTCCCGCCCCCCACTCACATACAAACACCTAGTGCTGTTCACTGCACATGGAAATTGTACAATAAATGGACTCATGTATGAATGAATGAATGAATGAATGTGTCAGATAAGGAGACAGAAGCCATCAAGAGTGAGGCATTGTTTCCTCGTTCGCCACCATCTACTGGGTGTTGATCTTTGGCATCTACTAAGCATCCAACACACACTGTTGAATGAATGAAAGAAGACAACGCAGGTTCTGGCTCCGGGCCCACTTTCAAGTCCATCCCCCATTTCTCCGCTTCTGAACAGAAACCCTGGAAGCACGTGGGGTTGACCTTCACCCCCAGTCTCTTCCCTTCCCCATGCCCATCAAGGCTTCTCATTGCTACCCTCCCACCTCCGATTTTCCTGAACCCCACTGTGGGATTTCAACCCATTCCCTAAAGGGGAGTGGGAGCCAATCTCCACTCTGCTCCCTGGTCATTGTGTGGTCTTGGGCAAGGCACTGCCCTCACTTCCTGGGGTCACTGTTTTCCTACCAGTAAAGCAAGCGTAGTTCAGACACCCCCAAATCTAATAGCGTACCTTCCAAAGACGTGAATGGCAGATAACACCTCAAGGCTGTTCCAGCCCAGACATCGTTCACACTGCCCCCCAGGGTTTAGCTCTGAGTTGGGAGGGTCCCAGGTGTCCCAGGATAGGCTTCTCGAACTAGGACGCGGCATATGAATTACCCCAGGATACTGTTAAAATGCAGCTTTACTTTTGCAACTCTGAGTGGGGCCCAAGACTCTGCATTTCTAACTCATTCCCAGATGACAGGGCAATGCTAGTCCAGGGACCACATTTGAGAAGGAGGTGCTAGGATACATTGGCTCCCAGCTTTGAAGGAATTCAAGATTCTAGCCTGTTGCTGGGGGCCCAAGGCAGTAAATGTGAGCACCTAAAGGAGAGCTGTTGGCATTTAAGGCTGAGCATTGGTAGGTTGGGCAGGGGAGTCTGGTTCAGGGGCACCCAAAGGACATGGAAACTGGGTTGGAAGCCTCCTGCCAGGTCAGTGGTTCTATCAAATAGAAACTCTGGAGGTGGGGGCTGGCAATTCTGTTTTAACAAGCCCTCCAGGGGATTCTGATGCACACTAAAGCTGGAGAACCACTGAAGTAGGCATCAAGAAAGGCAGAAAATTCCAAGTGGAAGAATTGTGGGCTTTCCCCCCCAAGAAGTAGCTTCAGGAACAGGTTCAGATGTAAATTCATTCATTTATTCATCTATCCATTCAACACTCATCCATCAATTCATCCAACCGACAAGAATGTTGTGTCCATCCATCCATTCTCCATCATTTCAACAGCCATCCACTCACCCACCCATCCAACACCCAACAGGTATCTCCTGAACACCTACTATGTACCACGTTAGGCATAAGAGATCAGACTGCAATTGCGGCTATACAGTGATTCTCAACCAGGGGCAGTTTTGCCCACCTCCACCCCCCCCATGGAACATTTGGCAATGTCTGGAGACATTTTGGTTGTCACAAACTGGGGAGCAGATGCTGCTAGCATCTAGTGGATAGTGGCCCAGCGATGAAGCTAAGCTTCCTACGACGCCAGGACAGCCCCCACCACAATAAATTATTTGGCCCAAGATGTCAACAGTGCCAAGGCTGAGAAACCTTTTATCTAGACTGTGAGCCCCAGGTGGGCAGGGACTGTACTGAAGTCACCTTGACATCCCAAGGTCACAAGACAGGGACCAACAGCAGGACCTGAGAAAATGGCTAAATGGATGAAAAAATGGTGACACAAGTACATTTATGTCTATAAAGAACCACCATAACTCAACAACAAAAAGACAAGCAACTGAACTGAAAAATGGGCAAAGGATTTGAATAGACAGTTCTTCAAAGAAGATACACAAATGGCCACAAGATAAAAGATAAAAGATAAAAGATAAAAGATGCTCAATGTTATTTAGTCATCAAGGAAATGCAAATAAAAACTGATGCTGATATTAGGATAGCTAGAGGGAAATACCTGAAACTGTTGAACTGCAACCCAGTAGCCTTGATTCTTGAAGACGACTGTTTAACTATATAGCTTATACTGTGTGACTGTGTGATTGTGAAAACCTTGTGGAGCACACTCCCTTTATCCAGTGTATGGACAGATGAGTAGAAAAATGGGAAGAAAAAAGTAAATGAATAATAGGGAGGTTGGGGGAGATGGGTTGTTTTGGGTGCTCTTTTTTACTTCTACTTTTATTTGTTTATTTATTTTTTGAGTAATAAAAATGTTCAAAAATTGTGGTGATGAATGTACAACTATATGATGATTCTGTGAACAATTAACTGTACACTTTGGATGACTATATGGTATATGAATATAGCTCAATAAAATTGTAAGGAAAAAAAAACTGGTATCAATCAAAAGTGGTGGGTTCCCTGCCAGATGCACTCAAATGACCAATTCCCGAAACACTGGGGTTTCAAAGAGAGAAAGAGTTTATTGCTAGGCATGAAGCAGGAGATCAGATGGCCTATCAGCCTAAAAACCCATCTCCCCAAACTGCAGTGACTCTGGCAGTTTTATAGTAGCAAAAGGCGGGCAGGTTTTAGAATAATGAGCACAATGGCTCAAGAAGACAAGGTTAGAGATGATTTGGAATTGGGGTGGGTTAGTTCTGGGCTGACTCTAGGCCCTTCATTAATGAACATCAGAGGCTGCCTTTAGTGATCATAAGACTCTAAAGCTGAAAAACAGGATAAGGGGATACAAGTGAGGGTCAGTCACAAGGTTTTTCCAATCACAAGATAAAGGCTATATCGTTATATAGTCATTTTCAGAGATCAAGGTAGCTGGATTACAGTTCAGAGATTTCAGGTATTTTCCTCTTTTTACTTGAAAGTACAAAGGAATACCTACATGATGATTCAGTAATCATAATAATCTCCTAAATCCTAACTTCTCGGTTATAAAAGCACAATGCGATATCACCCCACCTCCACTAGGATGGCAGTAATAATAATAATAATAATAATAATAATAATAATAATAATAATGGAAATTAACAAATGTTGGCACAGATGTGAAGAATTTGGAACCCTCATACCTTGCTTGTAGGAATGTAAAATTGTGCACCTGCTGTGGGAAAGTGTGTGATTCCTCAATAAGTTAAACGTAGAATGACCACGTGACCAGCAATTCCACCCCTAGGTGTGCACCCAAGAGAAATGAAAACAGATGTTCAAACAGAAACAAGTACAATCACATCCACAGCAGCATTATTCAATCACCAAAAGATAGACGCAACCCAAATATCCTCTAACAGGGAATGGAGAAACAAAATGGGATCTATCCATCCAGTGGAATATTATTCAGCCATAAAAAGTTCTAATACATGCATGGATGAACCCTGAAAACAGTATAAGTGAAAAAAGCCAGATTCAGCAGCTCACGTGTTATAAGACTTCATGTATATGGAATATTCAGAATAGGTCAATCCACAGAGACAGAAAATAATTAATGGTGTCCAGGGGCTGGGGGAAGGAGGGTACTGTGAGTGACTGATAAATAAATGGGTATGGGGTTTCCTTTTGGGGTGATGAAAAAGTTCTGGAACTAGAAAAGGTGATGGTCGTGCAGCATGATGCATGTACTTAATGCCACTGAATTGTGCACTTTAAGATTCTATGTGACGTGTATTTTACCAACTTAAAAAAATTCATTTATGCACTCACATAATGCTTGCTGAGTATCAACTCAGCATGCCAGGAACTTGGGATACAGGGGTCAACGGGGCAGATGCGATTCCAACCCTCCAGGAAATTACAGAAGGGGAGAACACCCAGCAGAGTCACGGACAGAGGGCTCCGAGGCGGGTGACGGAAGCAGACATGGGATGGGCAAGTTCAGAGGGGCCAAGAGCTCCTCCTCCAGGAGATGGAGCGTGAGGCGGCTCCTGGGGGAGGAGGAAAGTTTGCCCTTGGATTGTGGAACCTGTTACTGAAGGAATGTGTGATTAGAGGCACAGGGGGCGACCCAGTCACAGCGATGGGTGAGACAACTTAACGCACCCGGTGTCCAGAGAAACCAAGGACAGCTAGACACAGGGGACGTGGGGCGGGGGCGGGCAGGAGGAGCAAACCAGAGCACCGGCACCCTCAGAACCCTCCCCTCAGATTTCCTGCTGGAAACTCCTGCAAGAGTGGGGTGGGGGCTGAGGTGGCGAAGTGGGGACTACCGATGCAGCCAGCAGAGCCTTAGGATGGAAGTCTCACTCACCGGGCACCAGATCACCAGATGGGGAGAGGGCATGTCTCCCACTGATGAATCACCGACTAGATACCACGTGTACAATAATCCAACGATCCAGATTCTACTATTCCCCCCGTCCTACCATTTTTACCACTCTCATCCCCTTTTTAAAGATGGGGAAACTGAGGCACTGGGAGGGAAAGGGGCTCTAAGTCACAAGACCAATGGAAGCCCCATTCCACTCCAGTTGAATGCTGGGGGCAGGAAGCCCCCACCTGACAAACGAGGAAGCTCCGCTCAGCCCACAGGGATGAGGCCCCAGAACTCTCCGGAAGCTCGAAGGCCTGAGGGTCTGCTGCTGGCCTCGCCGGTGTGACCACTTCCCTGCGGGGAGGGACTGGTGCCTGCAGGAATGCCCAACCTCCAAGCACTGCTCCTGGGTGCCAGGGCAGCTGAAAGAGCCCCCAGCCCCCTGAGGTTCAGAAAACGGGCTTGGGGTCCCACTTCTGGCCCTTCCTGGGTGAGGGACAGTGAGCAAGTCCTAACACCTCCACGGGGTCCTTTGTTCCCTTCAGCGCACAGGAAGACAGCTAGGGGACAACTTTTCTTTTTCCTCCGTGAACATATTCTCACAGCTACACATCCCTTTCATATCCCCCCTCCCCTTACTCTCCATTTTCACATGCATTTACACATATGCATCTCTTGCTTTTTTTTTCAAATGGGATTATACTGTGTATATTATTTCACTTAATAACATGCCTGGGAGACTTTTCCAGGCCAAGTATGTGGCTCTGTGTCATTCTTTTTAGAAGACTGCTCAGCTTTGCACGTGCTCACCCCACGCTGTGGACCCTCCCCCGCGGGTCTCACGAGGCCCTGCAGAGAACGTTCTCGTGCTTACGGCCTGTGCGCACTTGTGAGTGTTTCGTAGGCTACCTGTCACCGATTAGTCACACCAACTGCTTTGTGGCCCTAGAAGTGAGATGGCTAGGCCAAAGCGCACACAGTTTAAATCTGGAAGGACACTGTCAAAGGATCTTTTGGAGAAGGCTCCAGTACTAGGTTGTTTGTGAAACTCTTTCCTGCATGAAGGTTTCTTTGACCCCTAGCAGGGAAGGGGGCAATGCCCTCAGATAAGTTTTCTCTTTTTCAATCTCTCTGAGCCTTTGTTTGCTTCTCTGTAAAATGGGAAATTTATGATAATATACATGAAAACGCCCCAGGGATGGTAAAGTCCTGTTAAAGGGGAGGGGGACCTTTTTTTATTAACATCGGGAGGCTCAGCAGCTGGGCACCCTGGCCCCTCCCCACCCCTCTCCCCCACACTGTGCAGAAGCCAGAACAAGAGGTTTGTGCAAGGAAGACGGAAGCTGGTACCTTATATAAAGCACCTACTATGCTTCAGGCAAATGCACATACTTCAGGCCAGCGGTTCTCAATAGAGTCACGGCGGGGCAGCTAGTGATTTTACTCCCCGGGGATATCTAGCCATGACTAAATCACTTTTGATTGTCATATTGGGGTTGAGGGCGGTGGGCACAGGGAGCTACTGGCATAGAGCATGCTGCTAAACATCCCACAATCCCCAGGACGGCCCCCCACCTCGAAGAACTACCCATGCCCAAATGTCAACAGTGCCGAGGTGGTGAAACCCTGTTCTACCTATTTCTTGTCTGATGCCCACCTTCCAACAACCCTCATTCAAAGGTGGGGAAACTGAGGCTCGGAGAAGTGAGGACTTGCCAGCAGCACCAGGAGTCCGTTTTCAGCTCCATCTGACTTCAGACTCGCCCCAAACCGCGCTCTCTCTCTGGGAAGGCATTGCCCTTGTCCCTATCTGGCTGCCAAGGTGTTCGCTGCCTTTGCCCCTGGCAGGAGATCATCTGTAGATTACCTAAAAGCACACACCCTGCAGCCTGCTTTGGGCATTTTGTGATTCTGCACTTGACATCCCAGTCGCTGCTTCCTCTCGCAGAGGGCTTGCTACGTGCCACACGAAGCTTAACTCGTTTTTCTCTCATCAGAATGTCAAAGGAACCGGGTCACAGAGGTTAATAATTTGCCCCGAGATCACAGACTAAGTGGCAGATTTGGTCAGTGGGAACTCGAAGCCATTAACCTCTATGCACTGAACTTTCAACTTGGACTTGGCCCCTGTCTCTGAATTGACCCAGGACAGCCAATCCCTTAGCTGGGGGGTGGGGGAGGGTTGGAAGAGAATCCCCAGCTCGGGACCCTCCCATCTGTAGGGACCTGGTCTCTGCTGCCCAGCTCTGGTGTCCTGGACAACCCACAGGCCCTTGAAGCCTCCAGCTAGAGTTTCAGCTGCTTTCCCCAGCGGAGTCTGCAGGAGAGGAAGCTGGGATCCAAGCTACCGGGAATTGGGGCCCAGAGGGAGAATGCCGGGCCCCAGAGGGCAGGGCAGGGAGCTGATTTCCCATTCAAGGGGCCTCAGCATCTGTCTAAAGTTCCCGGAGAAAACCAGCTGAGCCGTCTCTGCTCAGGCATCTTGCCACGGATCTTACGTGCTGCCCTAGATCCGTCTGGGTTTTGGCAAGCCTGGATTCGGTGGTGGGTTCAATGAAAGGATCACGCGGGGTGCAGACACCGGGAATGGACCCCACAAGACAGGCTGGCAGGGGAAGGCGCTGAGTTCCGGCTTTGTCCCTTCCTGGGTGCATGACCTTCGCGGAGCCTCAGCGCTTCCACTGCAAATGGGGACAGCAGCGCCGGACCACCCAGGGAGCCCATGTGAGACTGGAGCTAGTGAGCAGGAACCCCGGCTCCCCAGGGGCCCTCGAGAGACTGGGGCTGGCTTTGCCCCTCCTTGGCCGGCTGACCTTGAGCAAGTCTATTCCCCTCTTTGTGCCTCTGTTTGTTCAACCGTCAAATGCAGGGGCAGGATGTTTCATCCAGAAGCCCTTGGGGTCTTAGAACTCCAGGCTGGGCCAGTTTCCTCTCCCCAGGGTTGGCCTCTTTGGGATCCAGGCCACACATTTCGCAGTACCTCACACCACGAAATGCAGCTCCAAAAAGCAAGGCTTCTCTCTCCCCTGTCCGCTGACCTGGCCCACCAGGGAAGAACTGCCCCTGGCCTCCCTGCAAGCCACCAACATCCTGTCCCTTAGTTCAGCTCCATCAAAGCCACAAAGCCAACATTGTCCTCAGACTGACGGATGGACCCAGCAGCATGCATCTCCCCTGGCCAAGGGCCCAGGGAATTCCACCAGGCTATGGCCCCAGGAGCTGTGGGCAGCTCCAGGGAGCAAACTGGGGGCCCCTTGGAATGGGGCAGCCCTTCTCAATGAACTGACAACCCTTCTCCAGGAGGGGGTATTGAACCGCCTCGGAGAGGACCCTCGGAACACACCCCTTTTTGCAGATTTAGGGGGCGAGAGGTGGCGTTCCTGCTGGTCCTGCTGCCTCCAGGCTTCTGGGAAGGATCTCTAGGTCCAGGAATCCAGCTCTAAGGGCTTCCTAGACCTCCTGGGGTCTTATCTCGGGTTGGGGGGGCTGGAGTAAGATGAGATGGAATTTGACAGGTGGGCAAGGGGTGGGGGAGAGTCGGAGTGAGGCCGGGAAGGGTGAGTGCTGAAGTGTAAGTGCGAAAGGATTTAGGTGAAAGGAGTAGAGAGGGGTGGGACGAACCCTGGGGGAGGAGAGGACATCCCCCCACATGCCTTGAGTGTGGTGGTGAGGCCAGCTCCCTCTCTTAGGGGTCTCCGGTATTTGGGGAAGGGGAAATCCCCCATCAGTGTCCAGTTTCTGCGGTGTGGGGGCCCGGGAGGGCTGTGATGGTTTCAGGGTGACTTGCAGAGCTCTGCCCGGGATTTCCTTGTCTTAGGGAGGGCCTTATTGCCAGAGACATCGGGGTCCTCCATTTTCCATGGGGGGAGGACACTGTTCTCTGTGAGCTAAGACCCCCATCCCTGAGGGAGGCGGGAGGGAAGAGACCAAAACTTAGTTTTTTAGGGAGTGGAGGAGGAGGCCCTGGATAGCTGGGAAGGATGGACGCCACTGTCGGGGGTCCACATTCCATTCCAGGGGGGAATTGAGGGAGTGGGATCCTATCTCCAGAGGCCAGGAGGAGGGACCCATTTCTGAGGGGGAAAAGGAAGCCATCTGGCTCTCTGCGGGGTGGGAGACCGGATCTTTTGAGGCGAGGGGAGGCGACCCAGAACAGGATGGGGCCCGGTTTCTGGGAGAAGATGCTCCGCTTTGGCTCCCGCTCCCTGGATAAGGGGCGGGGGTCCCCCTTGCGGCTCCGCGCGGAGAGGCCCGCCCCCACGCGACCCGGCGCCGCGTCCTCACCTCCAGGCCCCGGCTGGGATCCGCGGGCTCCGAGCCGCCGCGCTCCGACTTGGGGGATCCGCGCCCCTGCGCTGGGGGTGCGCTGAGGGTGCGCTGGGGGTGCGCTGGGGGTGCGCTCGGGGTGCGCTGCGGGTGCGCTGGGGGTGCGCTGGGGGTGCGCTCGGGGTGCGCTGCGGGTGCGCTGAGGGTGCGCTCGGGCTCTGCGCGGCTGCCCCCAGCGACTAGCCGAGCTCCGGGGCTCCGCCGAGCAGCGCCGGCCAATCAGCGCGGCCGGCCCCGCCCCCGCTCGCGCCGCAGCCAATGGGCGCGCCCGCCACGGGCCACCGCCCCCAGGGGGAGGGGGCGGGCGGGGCGGGGGCAGAGTCCGGCCTCCCCGGGGAGGGGGCGGGGCAGGGGGCGGGGCAGGGGCGGGGCCTGATGGGCCTTTAGGGGGTGCGGCTCTGTTGGTGGATTTAACCTGGATCTTAATTACCCCGTCCCACCTCCCACTCCCCGTGCCTTCTCCAGGGCTGCAGGCGAGTGCAGCTGCCCCATCCCTACCCGGGATCCCGCCCTCTGGAACCCGGACGAAGGTACCACAGAAAGGGAGGGGGAGGGAGGCATGATGCTCCCCCAATTCCGGCATTCGTGCCCCTCTCTCCCAGCCCTCCCAGCCGCCCTTCACCTCCCACCGCTTGGACCATCAGCTCCGGAAGACGAATAGACTGTGGGGCCCTGCAAAGAGCACTGGACGAGGAGCCAGGCCCGACGCAGGGCCGGTTATTCTCCCTCCGTGGGCCTGTTTCCTCGTTGGTAAATGGGGCCAGTAGCGATAGAACCCCCTTCATGGGCGTAGATATCCTTCTATAAAATTCAGCTGCTGTGTGTGGAAAACTAGTTACTACTAAGGTGTGAAGGGCTGAGAGCCCCGCAGCCTTCTAAAGGCGTTTGGGAAGAGGGTGAATGCATTCCCTGCTAAAGCCAAAGACAGAAGACATTGCCCATCGCCCTCAAGGCCAAGAAAATCCACGATTTCATTCCCTCCACTCAGCCTGGTCACAGGTAACTGTTGCCTGGGCCAGGTGGGTTCTTGCAGAACACTAAGGCCCTGCCTTCCTGCCTTCCAGGATCCAGGCCACCCAACCCTGATGAGGTAAGGAGGAATGTAGAGCTAACTGAAGAATTAAGATAAATATAAAGCAAACAAATAGACAATATAAATCTGCCAGCCAAGCCAGCCACCCAGTGTGGCCTGTGATTGTAGAAACCCCAAAATAGTAAATAAGGATGATTCAGGATAAACAAAATGTGGTCTATACATACAGGAGAACATTATCCAGTTATTAAAAGGAAGAAAGTCCTGATACCTGTGACAACATAGATGAACCTTGGAGACATCAAGTTCAGTGACATAAGCCAGACACAAAAGGACAAATATTGTATGAGCTCACTGATTTGAAATAGAATAAGCAAACTCATAGAGTCAGAATCTAGAATATAGGTTAACAGGGGGTGAGGGAGGGGCGGATAGGGAATGGGAAGTTAAGGCTTAAAATGTGCAGGATTCCTATCTGGAGTGATGGAAATGTTTGCATAATGGGTGGTGGTGATGGTGGCACAACATTGTGAACACAACTAGCAGCATTGAGATATGTATCTGAATGTGATTACGGGGGAAATGTTAAATTATATATATAGTAACAGAATGAAAATTAAAAACCATTGAACTACACTACATAGTGAGCCCTAAGTTAAACCATGGGCTATAGTTAATAGTACAATTATTAAAATAGTACAATTATTAAACATAATTTCAGAGCTAGCACAGTGTAAGATAAATTGATGAACATTTTGCCCATAGCAAATCTCTTTTGTAATGAAGTCCCAAGTTAAAAAAAAAAAAAATTAAAAGAGCAAATAAAAACCCTCATAAATTCTGCAATACAAAGACATGCCTTCACAGCTGGCCAGGGTGAAAACTTCCTATTTTAACACCTATTCATCCCAATTTAATAAAAAATAATCAAGTTTCAAAAGTCACAGAAGAAATAAAATATCAGAACAGGACAATAATGGAGGAAGAATCATAGAAAATCCTTTAAGAACTGTCTGCCCAAAAGACATGAGATCCTGAGGGATTTAATGTTGATTCAATTCAAGTGTTCAAGAAATACATCAATACATTCATCGGAATATGTTCTGGAGAGTAAAAGAAGATGGGGGAACTATCCAATTCATTCCATAAGGCAGATTTGATCTTGATCCCTAAAGCTGATAAAATATCATGCAAAAAAAGAGATATCAAAACAATCTAAAACATGAACATAGATTTGAAACCTTAAATTAACTACTTCAAAACAGAGCTTAACATTATAATATTACTGCTTCAATAATCCAACAGTAATATACTCAGTTCCAATATGAGAAAATTGAATAATGCAACAGAAATTTATCAGTAGGCTGATAAGAAAAAAAACAAAGTGGATGATTATCTCACCATCTTCCTAAATACATTTAATGAAATATAATAACATTTTCATTTTTCAAGTTGGAATAAGATACAGTCTTCTTTAATGTGGTGAATATTCCTATTTTAAACCCCCAAACAAATGAGTCTGCATGTGGGGCACCAGAAGCTGATCTCTAACTTAGGAATAGAAAAACTTTGCCCCCTCTGTCTAATATTATTTACTATGTTCAAAGTCTAGCTGGTGCTATAAGGCAAACAAGGAAATAAAATTAATATGTATTAAAAAGGAAGAAAAAAGTGTCATAGATACAAAAACTTAGTCAGCAATTCCGAAATCCAAAATATTCTGAAAACTGAAAGCTTCATGACGCTCATTTGATGCACAAACTAATCTAAGCTGATGCAAAGCCATTTAGCGTGAATGCTTACACTACCACAGAAACAAGTTAAATATGTTATGTAATATCTGTGTTTGATAATGGGCTTCTTCCCAGCCCCTGCTGAGTGTGTGATGCAACACATATGGAATATGCACCATATTGCCATTCAGAATTCTGAATTCCAAGACTTATCTGTCCCCAAGGATTTTAGATTAAATGCTGTGGATCTCTACTATGTACAGATGGTATGATTGTATCCCAAGGACATTTTATAAATTAGATAGTATTTTTAGAATGAATAAAAATAAATAATATGTTTACCATAAGTGGTTGTGATCAACAATAAAAGCATAGTTGTTGAGTATTGAATGGTACAGAAATGTCATCTCAAAATATCAAGTGAACAAAGATATTCACCAAAGTGGTATATTTGGCGTTGTCCTGTGGTTGTTACATCTAGCTATATAGCTATAGATAGATCAACACTGCCCAATAGAGATTTCTGCAATGATGGAAAAGTTCTATATCTCTACTGTCCAACATGGTAGCCTCTGGCCACATGTAGCTTTTGAGCCCTTGAAATGTGGCTAGTTGACTGAGGGCTTAAAGTTTTTATTGTATCTAGTTTTGATTTTAAGCCAAATAGCTACATGTGATTAGTGGCTATCATAATGGACAGCATGGATGATGGATGAATGGATGGATAGATAGATAGATAGATAGATAGATAGATGACAGAGATAGATGATAGAGATAGATAGACAGATTGAAAATTGTCTTGAATTGTGTGTTGAAATTGCAGACAATTCTAATTTTACTTTATTTACATGTTAATTGCTAATTATTCTATAATAATGCATATGGCTCCTGTACTAAGAAAAAGTGTTTAAAATGAAAAACAAATGAAAAGTCTAAGACAAAGATGGGCAAGCGAGATAACCTGTAAACCAAATGCAGCCTGCCATCTGTTTTTGTATTCCCTGGAGAGCTAAAAACTGTTTTTACATAAAAAAAATTCAGTTTTATTGAGATATAGTCACATATCATACAGTCATCCATGGTGTACAATCAACTGTTCACAGTACCATCATATAGTTGTGCATTCATCACTGCAATCTATTTTTTGAACATTTTCCTGATACCAGAAATAGTAAAAATAAGAATAAAAAATAAAAGTAAAAAATAACACCCAAATCATCCCCCCCCCCCATTTTTCATTTAGTTTTTGTCCCCGTTTTTCTACTCATCCATCAATACACTGGATAAAGGGAGTGTGAGCCACAAGGTTTTCACAATCACACTGTCGCCCCTTGTATGCTACATTGTTATACAATTGTCTTCAAAAGTCAAGGCTACTGGGTTGGAGTTTGATAGTTTCAGTTATTTACTTCTAGCTATTCCAATACATTAAAACCGAAAAAGGGATATCTATATAGTGCATAAGAATGCCCACTAGAGTGACCTCTCGACTCCATTTGGAATCTCTCAGCCACTGAAACTTTATTTCATTTTGTTTCGCATTCCCCTTTTGGTCAAGAAGATGTTCTCAGTCCCATGATGCCAGGTCCAGATTCATCCTCAGGAGTCATATCTCACATTGCCAGGGAGATTTCCACCCCTGGGAGTCAGGTCCCACGTAGGGGAAAGGACAGTGAGTTCACCTGCTGAGTTGACTTAGCTAGAGAGAGAAAGAGGGCCACATCTGAGCAACAAAGAGGCACTCGGGGGAGACACTAAGGCACAATTATAAGCAGGTTTAGCCTCTCCTTTGCAGTAACAAGCTTCATAAGAGCAGGCCCCAAGATAGAGGGCTCAGCATACCAAACTACCAGTCCTCAATGTTTGTGAGAACATCAGCAACAATCCAGGTGAGGAAGCCCAACACTTTGTATTTTCCCCCAGCTCCTCAGGGGGACCCTGCATGTATATTTTTATTCTCTGCCCAAATTACTTTGGGATGTGTCGCTATTTCACGCTCACCTATGCAAACCTACCATGCCTCACTTCCTATTAAAAGTTGCATGTAATTATGGTGTTTGAACAAACTATACGAGTTAAATTGTTTAGGAAATATAGATCCTGCACCAAATAAACATCTCTTCCTTTGGTCTCACATGGAAGTTGAAGTTTTAAAACACAGTCAATATCGTCCTTTACCCCTTGGCCTGATTTGCCCTAGTCTTAACCAGTTCTGCTTCATTCGTATCTCTAATTGAAGTCTGGACTCTTTTTCAGCTTTTTTAACAGTGGCTGTATGCGCTAATACTGACATTCATATCTGCCAAGCTCTAACTCTGAGTTTCAGGTGTCACACAGATACCCAATGTTCCAGAGACCAATCAGCTTCTACACTAAGGGATCAGCATCTCAGAATCTGGAGATAGCCATTACAATTCAGGAAAAGTTGTGACGGTTGTAAGAGCTTACAATCTAGGGACCATTACAATAAGCATTTCCCTGTTAGGCTGTGCTCTAAGATTCAATCGTGAGTTTACATATTGTAGTTAGTCCATATTGGTGAGGCATTTTAGTGTTTGCCTTTGTTTCTGGTGTAGTTCATTCAAAATGCTGTCTACAGGATCCATTCACCTCCTTGCGTGTCTCACAGCTTCACTCCTTCTCACAGTTGCTCAATATTCCATTGAACGCACACAGCACAGTTCACCATTCTGTTCCTCAGTTGATGTACCCTTAGGCCACCCCCACCCATTGCAAATCATGCATACCGTCTCCACAAACACCAGTGTGCAAATGTCCATTCATGTCCCTGCTCTCAGATCCTCCAAGTATATGCCCCCTAATGAGGTTGCAGGACCTTTTAACACCCACATACTTAGCTTCCTGTGGAACCACCACACTGTCCTCCAGAAAGGCTACACCGTTCTGCCTCCTAACCAACAGTAAATATATACATCCCTCTCTCCATGTTTTCTCCAGCACTTTTATCCCTATTTAAATTTTTTCCTACAGTTTTATAGAGCTATATTCACACACCATACAATTATCCACTGTACAATCAGTTGCTCACAGTATCATCAGATTTTACATTTTCAGATGGCTGAGAAAGGATAAAAATAATATTTTGTGACACCTGGAAATTACATGAAATTCAAAGTTCATTATCCACAAATAGTCTTATGGGTACAGAGCCACGTACATTGTCATCGAGCTGCAGGGGCAGAGTGGGGTGGCTGTGACGGAGACTGTATGGCCCATGAGGCCAAAAATATTCGCCATCTGGCCCTTTTTGGAAAAAGTTTGCCAAGCCCTGGTCTAGGCCAATGGGGAGAAACGAGGTGTGTACGGTCATCTTTGTTCATCCGTCTATCCATCCATCCACTAGAGGTTGTGCACTTACCGTGGTCAGCGCTCAACCTGGGTCCCGTCTTTCCAGAGCGAGGGGCTGCGCTGCTTCTGGTTACGGAGGCGTGGGGGGGAGCTATTTAGAGCCAGGTGCTTTGCAAGCTGATTCTCAAATAGCTTCATTATGACACTTGTGAAGAAAACTGTCAGCAGGTGGAGCAAGCCCGGCTCGTATCAGCTTTCCCACCGTTCTGCGGCTTTCCTGCTGGGCCGCTTGGGGCTGCAGATGTCGCTCAGGGAGGCCGAGACCCGGCTGAGCCTCTAAGGGAGTTCCTTCCCGAAGAGCAGGCCCTGGACCTGACCGGGAGGGCTTCCCCGGCAGAAACACAGGTGATGGAGTGCAATGCTCGATGCCAGGAGTCATTAGGGAAATGCAAATTGTAACCACAACGAGATACTATTTCATATCCATTAGAATGGCTCCAATAAAAGAAAAAAAGGGAAAGTAACAAGTTTTGGTGAGGCTGTGTAGAGATTGGAACCGGTGGACATTGTGGGTGGGGATGTAAAACGGTGTATCCACTGTGGAAAACATGTTGGCAGTTCCTCAATAAGTTAAATATAGGATTGTCATGTGATCCAGCAATTCCACTCCCTGGTATATACCTCAAGGAATTTGAAAACAGGTGTTCAAATAAAAGCTTATACCTGCCTGTTCATAGCAGCACTTTTCACAGTAGCCAAAAGGTGGAATCATCCCAAATGTCCATCAACAGATGAATGAATAAACAAAATGGGGTCAATCAAGACAGTGGAATATTATTAAGCCATAAAAAGGAATGAAGTGCTGATACATGTGACAACACAGATGGATCCTGAAAACCTTATGTAAGTGAAAGACGCCAGGTACAAAAGACTACATATTGTATGATTCCATTTATGTGAAATAAGCAGAATAGGCAAACCCACAAACAGAAAGCAGTTTAGTGGTTGCCAGGGGCTGGGGGAAGGGGGCATGGGGAGTGACCACTTAATCAGTACAGAATTTCCTTTAGGGGTGATGAACAGCATCCTGGACTGGATAGAATGATGGTTGCACAACAGTGTGAATGAACTTAATGCCACTGAATTGTACACTTTACAATGGTTAAAATGGCATCTTCTATGTTATGTGTATTACTAAAAAATAGCATCTACTGCAGTAGCTCATAGCAACAGAGGGTTGTAGCGAGGGGCCCAGCAGAGAAGTTCATCCTTTGCCTGAGTGAGCATCATATATTGGCAGCTGTTATGACCAGTTTCACCATTTCAGGAGGTTGACCAGAGCTCATTCATTCACTCATTTAGTAATTTATCCACCCACCCACCCATCAATCCATCTATCCATCCACCCACCCTCATCCATCCATCCAACCATCCAACCATCTATTCATCCATCCACCCCCATCCATCCATCCACCCACCCACCCACCTGCTCATCCATTCAACCATCCGTCCATCCATCCATCCATCCATCCACCCCCCATCCATCCATCCATCCATCCATCTACCCACCCACCCACTCATCCATTCAACCATTCATCTAGCCATCTGTCCATCCATCCATCCAATCATCCATCCATTCATTCATCAAATACACACTTAGCATCTCCCATGTGCCATGTGCTGAGCTGTTCTATGTATTACAGGGATTCAAGTTCTTGCCATTGTGGAGCTCCTTCCTGGGGTGGGAGACAGCCCATAGAAGGGCAAACATGTAAACAAGCAAGATAATGTCTGACGATAAGTGCCTGAGGGAATGAAGAACAGGACAATGTGCTGTTGGGGCAGATACATCAGCCACGGTGGTCAGGAGGGACACCTGGAAAGATGCAATATGTGAGCTGAGGCCCAAATGCTTGGAAGGAGCTTTATGTTTGGGGTTCCTTGGTTTTTTTTCCCATGCATTTTGTCCCAAAATGGGCTCATTACCTTCCAGGGAATGATGTGGGGGGCTGACATGGGGAGGGGTTCCGTTCCCCAACAGCAGCAGTTGCTGCATCTGATGTATCACGGACACATCACAGTTTCATTCTTTGTGATGACCAGGCAGTTCCCAGCTGCCAGCCTGAGAGACACAGGAGTTCAGTTCCCCTTGTAGCTCAGGACACATTGAAACATGTGTCATCTTGTTCTAGTTTGCTAATGCTGCAGAATGCAAAACACCAGAGATGGATAGGCTTTTATAAAACGGGGGTTTATTTCGCTACACAGTTACAGTCTTAAGGCCACAAAGCGTCTAAGCAATCAGGTACCTTCACCGGAGGATGGCCAATGGCGTCCGGAAAACTTCTACTAGCTAGGAAGGCAGCTGGCATCTGCTCCAAAGCTCTGGCCTCAAAATGGCTTTCTTCCAGGACGTTCCTCTCCAGCAAGCTTGCTCCTCTTCAAAACATCACTCACAGCTGCACTCTGTTCCTTCTCTTTGAGTCAGCTCATTTATATGGCTCCACTGATCAAGGCCCACCCCGAATGGGCGGGGCCACGCCTCCATGGGAACATCTCATCAGCATCATCACCCACAGCTGGGTGGGGCACATTCCAAGCAAATCTAATCAGCACCCAAACGTCTGCCCCACAAGGCTACAAAGATAATGGCATTTGGGGGACACAATACATTCAAACCGGCACACATCTCTACTGCTCATCCTTGCCTTGTGGCCCCTGACAACAAACAATTGTCTGGCCCAAACTGTCAATAGTGCCAAAGATGAGAAATTAATGTATGTGTGGTCCCAAAGATCTGGAAGGAGCTTAATACATGCTAGTTCCTTCCTCCTGTGGCTGGAGAGGCCCCGCACATTCACCCCAAATACTTCTTGCCAATACATGCCTATAGCATCTTGGGGGTCTGATGGAGGGGTGGGGTTCCCTCTCATATCTCCACCGTTGGAGAAAATAGCTAAACACATGTGTCTTTTCTGAGATATGTTGTTTCTGATAGTGCTTGGTATACAGTAGGTGTTCTATTAATACCAATTTTTGCTGCAGGCAAAGGACACAGTGTCAGGGCAGGATGCTGAGGGAGGTGCAGGCTCAACTTGTCCCCCTTGGCCCCCAAGAACTGTCCAGCCCCCCCAACCCCTGCTGAAACTCCCCAGAGGATGAGAAAATCCAAATCGAGTTCAGACCGTTCCCCCAGGGCCAGCTAATCGAAACGTCCCTTCTCCCTCTTGTGCTCCCCAATCCTTGCCATGGACAGAGGCAGATGAAAACCAGGAGGTAGCGCGGCAGGGCGGCCACATCCTCAGACTGCAGACGCACAGAGATCTGGGTTCATATACCAAGCGCTTCGAGCTTCAGTTCCTCATATAGAAAATGAGGATGGTGATAATCATGTCCTCTCTTGAGCATTAAGTGGGAGAAATGTGTGTGGAGCACTCCGCTGAGGGGACGGCATGGAGTAAACCCTCAGCAAACATTAACTACTATTACAAACATGAACGAAACCATCACTCTCATAGTTTGGGTTCCTCCAGACCCGGACCCTGAGACAAGGATCTGAGGCTTTATTTGGGAGGTGATCCTGGGAGACACGAGTCGGGGAGTGGGGGAGTGAGAGAGAAAAGGAAAGGCCGAGGATAAAGGGTGGGTTATTTAACAAGTTAGGGTTGTGGCCAACTGGAGCTTCGTTCCATTGGGGGAACTCCGGGAATTACTGTAGACATTCATTTCTGAGTTTCCCCACTTGAGGAGCGAGGGAGCTGGGGTGTTTATACGCCAGCTCCCATCAGCCATTGGCGGAGGGCCCCTTGCCCAGGAGTCCACCCTCCAGCCCTGCTCAGGAGAGGCCGGACTCAGGCTCAGATGCTGGCGGCTGGAAGACAGGCGAGTGTGCAAGGAACAGTAAACGCTGGGCGGCCATCGCCAGTGTCTGCTGCAGTCTTCTCTTCCTCCTCCTTCCTCCCACCCTCCTCCTCCTTTTAATTTTTCCACTGCTGCTGCTTCTCCTCCTCCTTCTCCTTCTCCCTCTCCCTTCTTCTCCCTCTCCCCCCACCTCCTCCTCCTTCCACTGCTGCTGCTTCTCACTATCACCCTGCTCCTTCTTTTTCCTAATCTTTAAACCATTGCTGAGGTTTCAAATGCCCCTCTGCTGGGCAGCCTGTGTTCACCTCTGTCATTGCACTTGTCAGTTTCATTCATTCATTCATTCATTCATCCATTCATTCGTTAGCTGACTGCAGTCCTGATTTGTTCACCCATTTCCTCACTTCTTCTGTTCTTAAAAAAAAAAAATCTGACCACCTACTATGCGTCGGGCATCAGGCTACTAAATCATCTGTTCCACCTGGCCAGCGAGCTTCTTCAGGGCCATCTGAGGTGTGACTCCTTTTCCTATGCCTGGTGCCTCCCACAGTGCCTGGCACTGAGCAGGGCTCAGTATGTGTTTAGTTGACCTGAAGCAAATTAGAGGAAACAGTGGCTTTCTTTTCCCTTCTCAGTGGAACACGCCAGAAGGCATCCAGGCTTCGTGCAAACTGGGCACTTGCTTAGCTGATGTTTCAAGTGCATTTCCCATGGGAAAGGTCCTTGGGGGTGGGGTTGGGGGAGAATCTCAAGGATCCCTGGGAGTCTGCAGACATGAAATCTACATGCAAATGCTCACTCTCCTGCTGATGTCAAGGGAGGCAGAGGCAGGGAGTTTTGCCCGGAAGGTACCAGGCCTTGTCCTGAATTCTGGGGGTGGCTCCGCAGCTGGATTCAGCTGGGTTCCAGTCCCAGGCATGCTGCTGCTCCCAGCTGTGGGACTTTGGACATGCTCCTAACCCTCTCTGAGCTTCAGCTTCCTCATCTGCAAATGGAGATGATAGTTTCTTCTCGCCAGTCGCTGAGATGATTAAACCTGGTGGCTTGTGCACACGGCTTGCCAAATCAGTGCTCACAGCGTGGTAGGTGTCTGCCTCGTTATGGGGCCCATGGAGCAAAGCTGCTTCCTCAGGAACACCTTCCACTCTCCTCTGTGACTGCAGGAAGGAGACGACACCCCTCCCCTTGCCACTTTCCCATGAGCCACGGGGAGATGCAGCCACCTCACACCTGCCACGCCAGGTCTCTGAGCCACGTGTGCCCATGATTTGATGCTGTGGCGTGGCTTCTGCTCCAGTCTACACCATCAGCTTAACCGGGTCATGCTGTGGAATCCAGACACCTTACAGGGCTCCGTGGAGACCACCTGGCCTGAGGCAAACCCATCGCGTTTCCACCCAGCTCTGCCGCCCACAGGCTGTGGGACCCCCGTGGCCCCTCTCGGACCCTTGGTTTCCTTGCCCATAAAACACTGTTGATGCTATGAGACGTGACCCCCAAACAAAGATGTTAGATGGTGTTAGAGGTTGAATGGTGTTTCCCAAAAAGACAGTTCAAGTCCTGACCCCGTCTGAGAATGGACCTGGTGTGGAAACAGGCTCTGTGGAGATGTGACGGGTTTGGATGAGGCCCATCTGAACCGGGGAGGGCCCTAATCCGATATGACTGTGGTCCTCATAAGAAGGGGAGAACTGGACAGAGACAGACAAATGAGGGCAGACGGCCACTGAGGCAGAGACTGAAGCCCAAGGATGATCCAAGGAAGTCTTCTCCCCTTAGCCTCCAGAACCGTGAGACTTATACATTCTGTTTCTTTAAGTCATGCAGGTGGTGGAGTTCCCAGGAAACTAAGGCAGGTGGTATCTTTTCACACAGATTTCCTGTGCCCCTGCCCGGAATTGGGGACAAAGGCTCACCCCAGGGGCCCTTGGATGAAGGTCTTCAACAAGATCCTCAAGGTCATGTGTGACTGCACATGTCACGAGATCCTGTGAAAGAGTTTTATGAGTGCAGAATGCTGTACAGGTGTGTGGACTGATTATTATCAACTGGGGACAGCTGGTAATTTCTGAAAACATTTTGGTTGTCACAACTTGGCAGGGTGTTGACACTGGTTTCTAGTGGGGAGAAGCCAGGGCTACTGCTGAGCCTCTTGGAGACAAAAGTCTCCAGCCCCAAATGTCAGTAGGGCCGAGGTTTAGAAACCCTCCTCTGGGTGACTCTTCTAAGGTCCAGAATCACCCGATGCATGAGAGGCCAACTGACCTTGGGCAACTTTTACCCTCTCTGAGCCTCAGTTTCTCCATCAGTAGGTGGGGGTGAGGTTTAAAAGAGCCCCTGTAAGGCGTCTTGCCCTGGGCTGTGCAGGGTTGGGACTTGACAAATGGCAGCCAGGAGCACGGGAGGGGGAGGACATCCGCCGACCCCCATCTTCTGACCTTCGTCTGAGCTCTTTGCCACATGGCTGCCCTCCCCTAGAACATCAGGTGTGCGTTGCTGTGGAAACCTTTCAGGGATGCTACACTCGAGAGCTTAACTGATTTTTTTTTCTCCACCAAATAATCCATCCTGTCAGTCAAGCAACACCTTGGCAAAGTGGTTAGATAGTTTTGCCACATGAGTGTGGAGCAAGGCTCCTGTTTGGGGAGTTTGCAACCCCTGGAGACAGGCAGTTAATAGAAATGCAACAAAAATGATGATGGCGGTGGTGGCATTGGGACCATTTTATTAAACCCCCACCCTGCTCCGGGTCGGGTGTGCGGTGCTCTAAGTACTAGCAGCGTCCCCATTTCCCGGACAAGGATGCTGAGGCCTAGAGAGGCAAGTGGGGGGCTGGTTTGAGCCCAGGGCAGACGCCAGATGCCACGTGTTCAGGAAACACGAGGGAAGGGGCGAGGGGAGACGGCTGGGTTCGTTTTCTCCCCGATCCGAACATCCAAACCGTCAGTTCCAGGCTGTCTTCTTGGGGAGCTTCTGAGCAGGAAACCCCTCCGTCTCCCCAGGGAGCCCATTTCTGAACTTGGCTCCTTCCTGGTCCAGATACTCCTGCCCCAGAGACATGCTGCCACCGGTCCCTGATGGCTGTTCCTTCCCAAGGAAGGCAGAATAAGGCTGTGACTTCATCTCGGCCCTGGCGTGTCATCCCTTCCATCCACCCCGGATGATGGCACGGCATGGTGCCCGTCCACACGGCTCCTGTGCTCCTTCAGCCCAGCAATCTCCACCCTGGGCAGGGGGTGGTGGAAAGAATGCTGGCTATGGGGCCAGACCCCAGCCTTCCTTCTTCAGAGCCCCGTGACCTCGGACACCTATGGAAGCTCTCAGAGCCTCAGTTTACCCCTCTCGATATTGGGGACGATCATACCCACCACACAGGGTTGTTATGCAGATAAATGAGATCAATGGTAAATGCTCACCAAACATGCGTTTGAGCCGAATTAGAGGGTGGTGCTAGCTGGGAGCTGTCGGCCCTCAGCGCCAACGTTGCACTGTTGCATAATGCACAGCAGGTTAATTAGTGTCCCTCAAGAGTTGCTGGGGACCCACACTTTAGAGTGACTGCTAGTGGCCGAGGGGTCTGACGATTGTGCCTCGGTTTCCTTTCTGGCACATCTCGCTGCCGATCCTTGAGGCTGGGGCGCCACCTTGTGGGTGAGTCCTTTAAGGACCAGCAGGTACCGCAGATGGGAGCAGGGAGAGCCCCCGCGGTGCCCACTGAGGGCCCCATCCCGGGAGCCCAGGGCTCTGCCCCCTCAGGCCCCGGAGCCTGGGGGAGGAGAACGTGACCGCCAGGCTCCCGGGGAGTCTGGAAGCCAGGAACAAGATCCACCCCCGTCTTCACTGTCGATTGGGCCAGAGGGAGGAGCTTAGAAGCTCTGGGTTTCCATTCATTCATTCACTCACTCACTCATTCACCTGGCTGCCTCCGTCTCCTTGTTGAGGACTTGCCCCCACTCGCCTTCCCCCATCATCTCGCTGCAAATACCCACCACCCTCGTTTGTGCTCTTCCAGCCCCCCAATGGCTGTGTTTTCCTTTGCAGCACTAAATGCTGCAGGGTTACAGCTCTCACACCACTAGGCATAATTTAGATAGTGAGCACGTGTCAAAGTCGTGTTTAATTTACTAATGAGCGGCTACATGGGATGAGGAAGCTGGTCATTAGCCGCAGGCATGGGCCGGACGGGGCAGGTGCTGCCTCAGGCACCAGAGCAGGTGACGGGTGGGGGACAGGGGCGGCGACTCTTCCTGCTGGGGCCTCTGGGATCTCCTCACCCTCCTCTTTCGCCGCCCCAGTCGGAAGCAGAGAATCTCACTCTGCAAGTTTGCATCAGAACCCCTCTGCCCCTCCTTTGGCCGGCGGCTGTGTTGGAGCCTAATCTTTGCACCTCAATGGCTGGTTCTGCAGTGGACACCTGGGGTCACCCATGCAGGCCTGGGGGAGGAGGAGAGAGGCCCAGAGACACAAATAAAAGAATTTGGTGAGCTGGGGTGGAGAAGTGGACCAGTTGGATGAATCCCTAGAAGTATACATTAAATGGGCAAACTCTTAAAAATGTCCACTGAAAACCTCCCAGACCCAGTGGTGTCCACTTGTCGTGCTTTGGGAAACACCACGTTAAAGCAAAGACACGGTCAGTAGGAGAATTTACCCTGGTGAGGGTGGTAGAGGTTGTTCCGCAAAGCTACGTCTTGTCAGAGGACACAGTTGTCCGAGCTGGAAAGCTAGGGATCACCAGCAGCCCCCTCCCCTTCCTGTATCCCCTACATGACTGGGGTGAACCTCAGTCCACAAATTTAGGTGGGCAGGAGAGGAAAAGTTTTTGGTTCGAAGAGCCCTGGGATGAAGCCGGTGCCGAGTGAACGTCAGCAGTGTTGTCACTGGCCACAGGTTTGGCCACCTCCTTCCAGACCCAGCACCTGGGCCGGGATGTGTCCTTGGCCTCTGGGTGCAGGGTGGCCTCCGAGAGGGTCCCATGAGCCTGTCTCCTGCTGTCCCTGCCTCACGTTATCCCCTCCCTTTGCGTGAACTGAGTGACTCGCTTCTAAGGGACTGAATATGAGAAAAGTGATGGGACGCTGCTTTGCTTCTATGCTTGGGCTACAAGAAGATTCTCACTTCTGTCTTGCAGATTTTCTGTCCTGGCTCTTCCTGTGCACTGGTTCTGACAGAGGCAGCTGCCATGCAACGGGCTGCCTCCAGCAGGTTCCATGTTGGGGGGGGGGTGTTGGAAGGGATCCCCAGAACATGTCAGCTCTCAACAGAGGCCCTGGACCGAGAGCCGGAGAAGAAACTTCAGGAAAACCCTCAGTCAAACCTTCAGATAAAACCAGAGCTGATGTCATCTTGATTTCAGGCTTGCCTGGCCAGTCCCTCACAACCACAGAAGCCAATTCTGTGCAATAAATCTCTTAATAAATATACATCCTACTGGTTTTGTTTCTCTGGTGTGATGCTGACTGCTATACCCAGGTTTTTTATCCATAGAAACTGTGAGATTATACATGTGGTTTTAAGCCTCTCGGTTCGGGGGTATTTTATTATGCAGCAGATACGTAACTACTACAATCTTTTCCCCCTTTGCCCCACACAAGGCTTGGCTCGTATTAGTCCCTTAACCATTGGGGAGAGACTCAGCAGGATGGAAATCACCTCCCACACCCTGAGGATTTACACCCACCTCCAGTTTGCTTTTGTGTTCATTAACGCTGTCTGTAGCAAGGAAACAGACTAGAAACGATGAGATTTATGACGGAATTTCAGGCTTTAGCAAAGACTGGGGACACACTCTCCTCCCAGGCCTGGACATGCCAGATTCCTGACCAGGGCAGCTGGATGACGTGGAGTTGTAAATGGGTGGAGGCTACTCGTTCTGTGTGTCATTTGGGTCCCAGTAGGAGGAGAGCCAGGCATGGGGTCTTGCAGTCTGAGACCCCACCGGGACAGCCCCAGGCCCAGCTGACGGATGAGTTGTCTCTACGCAGCAAAACTGTTTCTCTGAGTCTTTGCAGGCTCTTTGGGCCAAAATTGATTTTATTTTCCCAAATTGGCTTTGCAGCCACACTTCAAAAGCTTGCATTCAAATGTGTCTCTTGGTAGAGGTGGTATTGGGTGTGTTGGGTGGAGACTTAAATTCATTATTTCCTTATTTTCAGTAAAAAGAAAAATTATATAAACTAACCTGCGCTGGTTGTTAAAATGATATACCTGGAGATAGTATGAAAGGCAAGTCTCTTATTAACTCCCTTTCCCTAATCCCATGCCCCAGGGTTAACCCAAGCTTAACAGTATGGTTTCCACTTTTCACCACCTGCCTTAGAGCTGCCACTCATAAGCTGTGCGGTGGGGATGGGAGGTGGGGTTGCGGCAAATTTCTTGGAGTGGGGGGACAGTGTGGTGGTGAGGGCTCAGACTCTGGAGCTGGACTTCCTGGGCTCAAAACCTGGCTCCATCCCTTACCAGTTGTGTGACCTTTGGGGGGGCGTTACCTAGGCCCCCGTGCCTTGGTTTTCCCAACCATAAAATGGGATCAGCAAGCTATATCTATAACAGTTTGCTACTCTCATCCTGACTCTACACAGCTGCACTTCACTGGAGACTCGGCTTAGAAGCCAGTTTTCTTCTAAATTCTTTCCTGAACCAAGGATTAAATGGAAATCGCTTCCACTTCATGATGAAAATCACTCTACAGTACTTTGCTGCATCACTGCTCCCCCAGGATCCATGCCCGCGGCCACCCTTCTAATGGGGGTCCACACTGCCCCGGTATTTAGCTCCCTGGGGCGTACAAATAAAGTTGGATTTTAATCACTACAATGCTGCAGCTTCAAATCACCACATCCTCCCCAGGGAAGACCAAGTCACAACCCATCATGACCAGGCTTCTGCCAATCAATAGATTGCTTTCTCTATTAATTTATTGGTACATTGTGCTTCAGTTTGTGTTGTTTATTTCCTTTAATCACTGATGGTGGTATCGTTTTTACTCCCCCCCCCCAACTTGTACTCTTTCCATTCATCCATCAATATTTTCCCATCAATACACAAATCATAAGCATGAGGGCACGTGTGGGGACAAACGGGGCCATCCCCCCAGGTCTGGGCACACGTCAGCCCCTGAACCCATGGGTCTCTCTTTGGCCTGAGGTGCCACCCCTGTCCCCTAACTCCCACTTTAGGTCTTAAAGTTAGCATAGACTTGTGGTTTTAACATAGAGTTCAAATTCACAAAGCTATCAGGTTGATTTATCAGTCTGTAAAGAGACCACAAGATGACTTAATATTGTTGATTTAAAAACCCCCAGGAGGCTGTCCCGGTGTGGCTGGGCAGAATCACTCACCACCGTTGATGAAGCACATCCCTCTGATGCCCGTTTTGGGGCACGGTGCCGAGTTTCCGTGGAGACATGGCGCCAGCACAATTCCCAGGCAGGTCCGGAAGGTCTCCCTGGTTCAAGGTGGGGTTCGGGGTTGGAGCCATTGCCGGCTTCCAGTGTCCGCAGCCTCGGCACGTGCTCCACGCACGCTCCGAGCCCTGGACGTGGGTTCAAGGCGGCCACACTCACGAGATGCAAAGGGCTTAGGTTTGCAGAGTGTGCATCATCGTCGCTCTGGGTTCACCGCCAAGCACATTTTATCTCCCTCTAGTCGCCTCCGGCCCAGGTCTGCCACCCACTCACAGCTCCTGGGTCCGGGCGAGCCCCCCTCCCTGCCCCCAACAAACAGGGCAGACACAACATGCCCCGCTTTTTCTAAAAAAAGTTTATTGTAGTAATAAATGTTCCCATCACGTGTGCAATTCAGGGATAACAATTACATTCACAGTATTGTGCTTCCAATACTCCCCTCCATTATCAAAACTTTGTCATCACCCAAACAGAAACTCGGTCTCCATTAAGCATCAACTCCCCACCCCCCTCCCCACCCCCCAGCCCCCGGGAACCTCTAACCTACTTTGTCTCCATGAATTTGCCTATTCTAGAGATTGCATGTAAGTGGAATCATACAACATTGTCCTTTTGTGTCTGCTTCTTTCACTCAGCATGTTTTCATGCTTCATGCACACTGTTGCCTACTTCAGAATTTCATTCCTTTTTATGGCACAATAATATTCCACTGCGTGGATGTACCACATTGTGTGTGTCCATCATCCATTCATGGACACTTGGGATGTGGCCACCTTTTGGCTGTTGCGAAGAATGCGGCGATGACCACTGGTGTACAAGTATCTGTTTGAGTCCCGGCTTTCAATTCTTTTGGGGATACACCTAGGCAGGGAATGTCCGGGTCCTGTGGTAACTAACCACATCCCACTCTTACCTCAGCTCTGTGCTGGAGAGCACGGACTCCGGCGCCATTCCCTGAGGAGCTTGGCTCTGCTGTCAGCAGCCCTCCAGGCATCTTGTTGAACGTCGGGATCAGCAGGTTTGAAGAACCACTGCCCATTCCTTTGAGGCGCCCCTCGGCCCCTCCAAAGTGAACTCCATGTACAACACGGAGCCCGTCTTTTAAGGCAGACGTGTTCGATGGGACTTTTCAAATTTGCCACTCGATTGCAGCAGGATAAGGTAATGTTTCGATAGGATCCATTTTTTTTATAGAAATAGGTAGATAATGCTCAGACTGATTCCAGCAGGTTACGATATTACATAATAAAATCTCATGTGTCACGCAGGTCACACTGTACATGTTGAAAATATTCCCAAACAAAAGCCTTAACATTAGGACAAGACCTGCAATCTCTTGAAAACTTATCCAGTGCAGGCACAGCGCTGAACATCTTACATGGATTATCCAATATCATCCTGGTAAGGAGTCCGTGAAGGAAGGCTCCCCATTTTTCAGATGAGGAAACTGAGGCTCAGAGAGGTCATTTGTCCAAGGTCACCCAGTTGGTACATGGCAAAGCCTGGATTTGAACCCAGGTCTGTGCACAGCTGGAGCTTGTGCTCTTAACTATGAAGAACAGGCCACAGCGTGGCTCCTCGTGGCGTGGGCCCCGGACCAGCAGTGTCTGGCCTCACCGGGGAACCGAGTCAGAATCTGCCTTCTGACAGGGCCCCGGGTGATTTGCGGGTGATTTGTTTACACGGAGGTTTGAGAAATGCTGGGGCTACAGCATCACTGTTTGTTGGTTTTAGCAAATCCTTCTTACAGCTGAACAAACAAGGCCCCTTCTTGGTCATGTGTTTTTTTCTGAAAATGTTAGAATGTGTCCCAAAAAAATAAAGGAGTCCCTGGCCAGGGTTAATCACCTAGCAGAACACAGTGATGCTTTGATGACTCTAATTTTACTGCTGCCAAACAAGCACTTGCAGAGGCTCGAGCAACGTGGAAAACCTGGAGCTAAGGGCACGTTTCAACTCTGGGAGGTGAAACTCTGATCCTTTGAATTACAGTGGATCATGGTTAATTCTGGGTTCTGTCAGGCCCAGTGGTTCAGACACAAAGGTGGTTTGCTCCAACGCGCCAGGTGAAAGCCGGGACTACGCCTCTGCTTGGTGCCAACTGCACTTACGGGCTTGTCCCCAGGAGTGCCAGGAAATGTCACCGTCAGTGCCGGCAGGGGGCCCTGTCTAGTGCGGTGCCTTTTTGAAGGCTCTTTATTATTATATCCCATCATGATCTGCAACTCCATTCACTGCTGTCAAGTCCATCAGGGATGGTTTTTGAGTAGGGATCCTGAGGACACAAATCACCTAGAGATGCAGGACATGGGAAGGGCATGGGCCCAGGAGGATGACTGGTGCAGACGCCAAGCATGACTCTGCCACCTGGAAGCTCTGTGATGCCGGGCAAGTTGCTTGACCTCTCTGAATTTCTTCAGTGCTCTCACCAGTAAAATGGGGCTCACACTTGCCTTTGAGGGTCTTTATAAAATTTATGGATAAATTTTGTGTGTAGATTTCTCCCACTCCTAGAGGGGAGGGTCAGTCACCCCCTTGTCACTGCAGGTTCAGGCTCATGCCTGAATTCCTCTCTGAAAGTAGCTTGTCCCCTTCCTCTGAGCCATGCTTTCTCAACCTTGGCACTACTGACATTTGCGTAGTGGTAACTCTCTGTGCCGGGGCTCTCCTGGGCCTTGGAAGATGTTCAGTGGGACCCTCACCCTCTACCATCAGTTGTGACAACAAAAATGTCTCCAGGCCTGGCCCGATGTCTCAGGGGGCAAAACTGCCCACAACTGAGAACCTCTGCTCTGAGTCATAACTAATATTCCATTATTCGTTCAACTAATTTGTGTTGTGCCCCTACTTTGTGCCAAACAATGTGCCGAGAATACAGCGACGTTTAGACAAACGAGGTCCCTGACCTTAGAGAGCCTTCCCTTTGGCAGCCTCAGGCTTCTCGACTGTAAAAGGTTACAACCAAGCTGTCGCCTCCTGGGGCTCCTGGGAGGAAAAGACGAGTTCAGACTTGCTGAAGCCTGGCCCCTGGCGTGCGGGCAAGCCCAGCACCAGGGAGAGGCAGGCCGAGGGTGGGACGGCTGGAGCTGGAGGGAAGGACGGAAAGGGAGCCAAGGGGCAGGGTCTGGGCTACGACAGGCAGGTGAGGAGGGTGCAGGGGCCGGGCCGGGCCCTGGGGGAGAATGTGCAGGAACAGGGCAGGGGAAATGGACCAGGAAGATGAGCTCCAGCTGGTGAGGAGGAGAGAGTGATGGCGTGAGGGGGGAGAGTGACAGGGAGGGCAGAGACAGGACAGAAAAAGACAAAAAACCAGACAGGACGCAAGATGGAGGAAGGGGGCTGACCAGTCCCAGGCTGAGGCTCTCACGTTGCTCGGAGCACACCTGATTTCGTTCATAGTGCAAATGAAAACCTAGGGCCCCTTTCAGTTGATTCCGCTGGGTTGAACCAGCTCCTACTGCCTCCGCACGGAGCCCTCACCAGAGACGGAGCATTTCAACCCTGCAAGGAAATGAGGCTTTTGTGCCAACTGGTATCATTAGGGCCATTGCGGTAACTCTATTAAAGACATTTGTAAGCAGTCAACAGAGGGGAGCCAAAAAACTACCCCCACAGCCACGGTCTCCTGGCGCCCAAGTTAAGTACACAAAGTAATTTACTTGAGTGGAATCAAGTTGAGAAAATTTGCCCCAGGTGACCAAGCAGCCCACGAAACATCCTGGGACATGCACTGCAAGCCAGGAGCACTTGACACACAGGCCACCTGCCTGACTCGCTCACAGTGACATCCCACGATCAACTCGCTGGCTGCTGTTGGGAAGCAACCAGAAAACCATCCTGGGTTATATACATTTGCCGTTTCTTCAAATGATAAAATCTCAAGGAATCACTTTGGTGAGCTTCTGGTTTTATTAGAAACATACTACAGGAACAGCCAAGAACTGCCATTTGCTCTGCAGGAGGCTCCATGCCTTGTCGATGAGACAGGTCACGTCACAGGTTCTGCAACCACCTTCCAGAGCTCCTGCGGCAGAGAGGAGAGTGTTAGGCCTAAACTTGAAGTAAGCAAACGAGGCTGTCACAGTCAATAAAGGCAAAATAATAGCCAAAGAAAAGAACAGTTAAGCAGCATGTGGAACACAGGCACTGCTCGAGGAGCTTCTTGTTTCTTTGCTGTTCCGGGCTGTTCTTCCTGTTTTACTGAGGAACAGAAGGAGGAACAAAGCCTCGGCAGCAACTGAAGGGCTAAGAGGCCGCCAGCACCTCGCCACAGCCTCTCCACGTCGAGAGGTCTTCAGCCCCGTGTACAGTGCCTGCTGAATTTTGTGAGGAGCCAATTTTCTTGGTCACGTGGTGTTACCGAGAAAGAACAAGAGCATGCTGGTTCTTTGGGGGAAATCCCGTGTCCTCTCTGGCAGAGGTGGCTTTTGTTTAGAGGTCTGACTGTGCGCACCATGGACTGGCAGGCTGACTAAGCTGATGGGGCAAGGAGGCGCGCACAGGTGGCAAAGGAATGAACAGAAGGACACGGACTCCACACTGCACTCAATCAGGGAAAGTCAGTGGTGAGACAGGGCTCTTGACTGCTCCTTAGAGTCAGACCCGGGCCTCCGAGCCCCCAGAGGAAGGGAGGCCACAACCAAAACACAAAGGGGACAAAAGAGGTCAACTCTCGGTCTCTGGATGTCTGAATCCAGCTCCTGGTAATTCTCCTTAGAATTACCACCGACACACAAGCTTGCCCATCATTAACAGGAAGGATTTGGCTTTTCTTTCTCAACTTGCTCTTTCAAGGGAAGCTGGCTGGAAAGAGGATGTAACGTGGCTATGGGAGCCAGTCCCCCCCGACACTTCCTGTCTTGGCTGTTGTTGGGACTGACAGAGAGTGGGTGAAAAAGCTTCACCAGGCGCCCATCAGCTACGTGATGAGGGTGATCGGCAAGACGCTTAGTGGGACGGAATCCAGTTGTGTCAGGGTCTGAGGGCTGCCGATAGTCACACAAGCCCATCGTGCCCAAAAGGCCAGTATGTTTCCACGGTAAAGATGCAACCCTTAGCTGGCCACCCCCAAGGCCCCTGCTTCAAGATCTTCAACCCAACCAAGTTCCCTCCCACTGACTTCCTTCCCAGGGAAGCTTCCGCACTTGGTCTTGCTTCCTCTGGGGTCTGAACTGCCCAAAGGGGAAAGAATGTTCTATAAAGGGGAGGGTGAAAGTGCGCCTGGCAAGCCCAGCCCTGGGGACAGTGACTGTCAAGAACAGGCTGTGGATCCCATCCCAGGTTTCCCAGAGAGAGCACCCAGCCTTGCAGCCTCACCCACACGCTGCTCTCTGCCCTCAGCAGGACCGTGGGGTGGGAGATCATGCCTGGAGACTCAGCCCATCACCGCCCCTGCCCTAGTGTCAACAGCATCACATCAGAGCACAAGAGAGCCCATTGCAGGCCTGCACCTACCAGCTGCTGGATGCGCTCGTAGGCGAGGAGCTGCGGGAAGGAGGCCTCTATGGGCTCCACCACAAACCGAGTCCTGCCGGCTGCCAGCTTCTCCAGCTCATGCAGGCGGGAGCGGAAGTGGTTGTAGGCTTCGCACGTGACGTCCAAGTGTCTCAGCGTGAAGTTCAGCCTGGAAACCGACCACCGACACACAAGCCTGCCCATCATTCACGGGGAGGGTTTGGCTTTTCTCTTTCTCAACTTGCTCTCCTGCTGCCTCACCACTCTCTCTTCACACCAGTGGAGTTTTACTTGGTGCCTGGTATGTCCTAAGCATTTGAGCGTGTTTCCTTCCCAAATCTGCACAACTGCTGGGAGGTGTTTTACGGATGTGGGGACCGGGGCTTGGGAAGGTGGTGTCCTGTCCCCGAGATCACAAAACATGAAACATGCAGATGGTGCCCCCGCCTCTGAGGGGCCACAGATCAGTGCAAGAGGTGGAGCTGGGCCGGCCCGTGAGGACGGGGCTTGTGGCCTTCTGCCCACCTCCCACCCGCCTGCACCGGCACAGAATCTGGCTCAAGGCTTTTGTCCTGTAAGGTTTGTGGGAACAATGAACAAAAGGCAATGGCGGGGGTCAGGCCAAGGACTTAGTGAGCACAGAGGACAGACATACCGACTGCCTCCTGGTCACTGGAGTTGGGGAGACTCCACAGAGAGGGCGACTTGGGAACCGGGTCTTCCCAGCTCTGCCTTCTCACGTTTCAATGCCCTAATCTGCAAAACTATTTAACTGGAAATTTAAACTCTTTGCCTTGTTCTCTTTACTTTTTGAAACCTCCGATGAAAAATTTCAGACACAGAGCAGGAGAGAGCACTGGGTCTATGAAGTGCCACAAACCCGCCACTGGCCTCGGCCTTGGTCCACCACGGCCTGCAGTTGTCCTTGCTCCCCTGCCCCCGGATTATTAAAAAGCAAATGCCAGACAGCACGGAATTGCCTCTGTAAATATTAGTATGTATCTGAAAAAGGATAAGGACTCGAATCAAAACTATAATGCCGTTATCACACCCCATCAACAACTTAGCAATAATTCTTCAGTATCAAACACCCAGCCAGTGTTCAACTTTTCCAGTCTCAATTTTCTCCATTCCAGTTTCTAAGATCTGGACCCAATGAGGGCTGCACACCGGCACTGGGGAGAGGTGCCTTGACAGAGCAGCACTGCAGCAGACGTGCACGTCTGTGTGGCTCTGCACATGCCATAGCCATTTAACAGGGTAAATTTCTAGCTGCTGAACTGCTGAGTCAATAAGTATGTTTGCTTTGATGGTTTGGGCTCCATATTCCAAATCACCTCCAGAACATTGTGGACTATTGTAGGTATTAGAAAAACTGTGTGCCATGTGTCTAGTGCTGTATAGATCGGTAAACGGGGGGATAATATTTTAGCAGAGAAGTCCTGGAGGGGCCTTGTTGGGTGACAAGGCTCAGTTTCAGTTAGGGACAGGACAGAGGCCGGGGACGCAGAGGAGACAGGTGGCGTCCCAGAGAGGAAGTTTAGCAAGGGGGGCTCTAGGCTGTGGTGGCGAAGCAGCTTGGCTCTGGTATATGATCTGCATTCGAATCCTCGGGTAACGTCACTGCCTACTAGCTGTGGCTTGGATCCGTCCCCCAGGGTCTCTTGGTCTTCTTCTCCTCATCTGTACGATGGGAAGACAGGGCCCAGGCAGGGGTTAGGATGCAGATTAAATGAGGTGTTGCACAGAGCCCGGCACACAGTAGGTGCTCAAGAAGTGGCCGCCAGGAACAGCAATGGCAGAGATGGGAACACATTTAGAAGGTAAAGGTCTGGCTGACACAGGATGCCAAGCCTGTTCTCAGGGTGCAACGCTCACCTCTTCTCGACTGACAGGATGATGGTGCAGGCCCCGTGCAGCCTGTGGGCGAGTCGGGAGAGAGTTCTAAACAGAGCATCAGTCAGGTCGTCGTCGTAGAACACTGCGGGGAGGAAAAAAGGCCTCGGGGAAATAGGTAAGTGTTAAACAATCTATTTCTTGGAGGACACATGTGGACATTATGGCAAGAATCTTTAAAAACTTAAACAGCAACAGTTCTCAGAATGAAAACTGCACACAGATGCGACAGAATGCCCTGCAAAGACATGTCTGGAAAACCAGAGAACTCAGTGGGGTGAGGGGACACAGTGCTTTACTAAACACACGTAACAACACAACGTGAGTGACGAAGGAGAAGTTCTTACCTTCGGCTGCAAGCAGGATGGTGGTGTGACTGTACATGTTGGAAATTTCCTCTTCTGACCAGCTGAAGGGGACCTCAGGATCTATGAAATGGGAAAGGAAAGGACGCTTTAGGCTCATTCCTTTCTCTGCCTGCCATGAGCTCTCCCAGAGAGATAAAGGGAAGGTCCAGGAGAAGAGATGGGGGGGAATTCCCGCGGCCCAGCCGGGGCACCCCAGTGAGAGGTGCCTTCTGTGTCAGGGTGATGGCACTTTGCTGAGAGCCTGCCACAGCCAGTGGGGGTGGGGGGCTGGACTGCAGCCTCATGGCAGCCTTGGCCAGCGGCCCTCTGCAGGACATAACCCGCACCTCCTTCATGGCCCTCCAGCCCCCTCTCCTTGCTGTGTGACCCTGGGAAAGTAGCTTCACCTCTCTGGGTTTCGGTTTTTGTGTCTCTAGAAAGGATGTGCTACAGCTCCCCTCACAGGATTGTTGGGAAGGTCAGAGGACCTACAGGATATGCAAGTACTTGGCAGGTGACAGGCTCTCAGTGAGTCAGGATGTCCTCACCCATCAGTGTGACGTCTGACAGGGAAAAAGGCGGCTTCACACAAAAAAAGAGCAAGCGCTCAGGTCTGAAATAACTTGAAAGAGTAATTTACAAACTCGCCCACCCGATGGGCCCTGAATCCATGTCCTGACTCCTTGCCGGGTGCAGAGGGCAGGCCACCACATGCAAGCTTCCCAGCCTGGGGCCAGCAGGGATCCTTGGGGCACTGCTGTCTGGTGGGCCCAAGCTCTAAAGTCAGACCTATTTGGGTTCTGATGCTGCCATTTACTTGCTGTGTGACCCTGGGCAGGTCACTTAACCTCTCTGAGCCTCAATCTTCACTCTTAACTCAGGGATTATCACACATACCACATGGTGACACTAGGAGGACCAAGTAACAAAAATGAATGTAAGGTGCCCAGCAGGCAAAGGTGCTCAAGCAATGACAGCTGCCACCCATTGACCAACAGAGGAAGCTGCTGTGAGTTTGCAGGGATGTGGCAGCAGTGGGACAGCAGCTCAGTAGTCATGATAAAGAGCTGATGGCTTGAGATTTTACAGGAGAACATCTAAATCAAATGGGACATAAGAGAGGACAGTGCACCTGTGCAGAGGTTGTCTTTCAGCCAATCCAGTTCTTTGACCTTGACCACACCACCTGTGTGAAAACAAAACAAACAGAACCCCCCCCATACTCTAGAAGCAACTAGGAAGAAAGATAAACTTTTACACTGTACACCAAGATTGACTGACCGATCCATTCATCCATCCATCCATCCACCCACCCTCCCTCCCCTCCGTCCATCCATCCTTTCAGCACTTTCTGAGTGCTGAGTCTCAGGTACTTTGCCAGGCACAGGGAACACACAGATCTGCTAGACATGGTTCCCAGCCCTGGGGATCAGCCAGCCTAGAAGGAGAGACTGGCAAGCTCAAGGACAACTACAAGACTGTGTGGTTAGGGTAAGGTTAGGATAGGCCAGGTGACGGGTGGAGAGAAAGGAACTGTAACGTCAGACTGGAGGATGTCAGGGAAGGCTTCAAGAGGTGATTCATGCCTGCTCCCTTCCTTGCTGGCTCCTTCCTTCCGGGATTTGTTCACTGCCTGCTGCACACCGGGCACCCCACAGATTGCTACAGTGGGGATCCAGCCTGCATATGGTCCCTGTCCTCATGGAGCTTGCAGTCTAGAGGGATGGTGGACACCAGTCAACTAAACTCACCCACAAATGTTAAAATGCAATGGTTCGAGGTGTCGTGAGTCTGCCAGGGGACTCTGATCACATCTGGAGGGCTGGAGAGCCGAGGAAGATTAGGTGTTAGGAAGAAGAAAAGGGAGAGAAGAGCTGTCCATGCAGAGGGAGCAGCAAGTGCAAAGGCTCCCAGGGGAGGGAGCCTCAATGGTGGCCCCAAAGGCTGGAAGAGGGAACCGGGCAGGGTGGAGCGAGAGCTGCAGAGGGGGGCAGGGACGGACCAGCGGAACACAGGAGGAGCAAAGGAATCTGGTCCTGATGCCAGGAACAATGAGAAACCTCTGGAGGGTGTGAAGCCTGCGGGGCTGGCATGGTCTGATCTGAAACGGCTCCTAGGGCTGCTCTGAGGGGGTGTAGGGGTGGCAGGGTCAGGAGCCGGCTGCCAGCGTCCACCATGGAGCTTCCTCCTGCAGGCGGCGCAGGGATCTGACTGGCAGGCAGAAGGGTGCAGAGGCCGTTCCAGGCAGAGGGAGGAGTCTGTGGACCGAGTCCACAGCATGTCGGATGGCAGGGCGGGACAGTGGGGCTCTCAGGAGAGGAGGGCGGGAAAAGCAGACAGGGCCAGGTCACGGAGGTTTGGGAGTCAGAGAAGAGCTGGGACTTTACCCCAAAGGTGATGGGAGCCCCTGGAAGTTTTTTAGAGGGAATGAAGTGGTCAGCCTTGCATCTCAGAAAGGTCACTCTGGCTGCTGCACGGAGGACAGCTTGGAGGGGCCAGCACAGAGCTGGGGAGGACAGGTAGGTGGCTACTGCCGACATCCAGGCAAGAGAGGACTGAAGTAAGACATGGGAGTGGGTGCAGGAAGGAGGAGATGGACCCAAGGACAGAGTCGCCTATAGTCTGAAGCCAGGTAAGGCCAAGACAATGTCTCCTCCTCCACTCACCGAGGCGTAAAGGGAAGCAAGGGGAATGCTGACCCCTGGTACCGCTGCACTGGGCTTCTGTCCCCTCTGCCATACAGAGACACCTCCCTCCCCAGAGAGGGCCACTGGGCCTCACCTCTGGCGGCGGTCAGGTGGCTGTTGAGGGCAATGTTTCGCTGACACATGGCCAAGAGGTCTGCACCGACATCTGGAATGACAGAAGGGTGTGTCACAAAGCCCCAGCTGCATGGCACTTTCATCTCCGTGTTTTTGCCTGGAGAGAGCTGATTTCGACAGCACTAAGGAAAATGGTGTGCCTGCAGAAAGGTGCAAACTTGAGTTAGAAAAGTTATTCCTCTGTTTTTTGCTGCCAAAATGAAAAGCGGGTCACCTGAAGGCTTGTTTCAGTTTCCCTTCTAAATAAGGATTCTCACCCTGGTGGGGATAGACTTGTGTGTATTCCAGAGAGAAACGGTGAAAACTGCTAATATTTGCTGAGTAGATGAAAGGGTAAGATGCTTTCCATGGTCCATCCTTTGACTGTTTCATCCTTTTAAGGATCCTTTATAACGACCTGATGAGTTGGTATCATGATTCCCAGTTCATGGACGAAGTGACTTGAATAAAGTCACGCAACTGCTAAGAGTGAGAGTTGGTATTTGCATGCAGGTTCTCTGACTCCACACTGAGCTCACTTTTGGACACCAGAGCACTGATCAGACCCGGGGTGTTTTGATGTAATCGGTCCAGGTGCAGAGCAGGCTCAGACAGCTGGAGACATGCTCTCTCTGCGCGATTCCTTCCATCCACTTCCATGCCTCCCTGCCTCTGAGCTCTGGCTCCTGGGACAAGGCGAGATTCCTCATCACACCATGGGACTGACTCACAGCGCAGTGAATCGTCCCTGCCTGCAGGAAGCAGTCCTTAGCCAACAATTAATTTTCAACCTGGGGAACGTTGTGTGGAAGATACGAAATGTCCGGTTAACGCCACCTGGCCGGCCCACCAAGGGTGGGGACAGCCCACCCTCACCCCTGCCAGCTTGGGGCCTAGACTACCTGTACTGCTGGGCGGGAGCCCTGGCTCATGGAGGGAATGGACCTGCCCCTTTTCTAGGGCCACTGAGAGAGAGAATATTGATGGTGTGTGCCGGAAGCACCAAGCCTGGCTAGAGTCAGGGCAAGTTCAGTGGCCTTTATACCATGATTTATGAAAGTTCTGTCAAAAGAGGTCTTAAGTGGAATCCAAAGTAGAAAATGGATAAGAGAGGTGGATCTCTGGCTAGGGGCTGGTCCCCCTTTGTGCCTTCGGTGGCCCCTGAGGGAGCTCATGGCACTCTGCTCTATGGAAGTTTGAAAACCACGGACAGGAAGGAAAGGCACCACGAGTCAAGCGGTCTGGGCCGTGTGGCTGTCAGTGACGTGGGGCCAGCCATTTAATCTGAGCCTCAGTCTGCTCACCTGGATTAAGAGGAGGGTCACAGGCTCCCTGGCTGCTGCCCAGTGTCACTGTGAGGTGAAAACCAGGTGCTGTTGTGTGAAAGGGCTTTGCTCGCTGCCAACGTGCCACGTAAACGTAAGCCCTCTTCTCCATGCCGGTACGGGTCTCTCTTACAGAAAAATCAACTTCGTTCTATCCTGGGCACTAAGCATAGCAGCAAGGTTCTTAACGTGCTTCACTGTGGCTCGATTCTGAGAAGTGCTCCCTGGCAATTTATATAAAATTGTCGAGGAGCAGCAAACAGAGGGGGCTGCAGACTCCTGACCTGTGGTGGGGAAGCAGCAAAAGTCCTGTGCCATGGAAACTTCTACCAGGAACCAACAAAATGCAAACCACTTCAGCAATACTATATTTGGCCTGGCAGGTAACAAAGATTTAATAATAATAATAATAATAATGCTCAGCTAATGAGAAAATTACACTTTTATAAAATGGTGCATTCTTTTTTAAAAAGCACTTTGGCAAGTGTGATGGTTAGGTTCATGCGTCACCTTGACCAGGTGATGGTGCCCAGGTGTCTGGTCAAGCAAGCACTTACCTAACCCTTACTGCAAGGACATATTGTGGCTGGTTATTAAACCAGAAGGCTGATTTATTAAATCATCAGTCAATTGATTGCATCTGGGGCTGATTACAACCGTGATCAACTAACGGAGTGTCTTCCGCAATGAGAGAATCCAATCGGCTGGATTTAATCCAATCAGTTGAAGACTTTTAAGGGAGAAGAGAGAACTTGTACTTCTTCTTCAAGCAGCACAGCGAGTCTGTAGTTTAGCGAATGGCACGGTGCCAATGCCAACTTGCAGTTTTGACTGTTGTCCTCTGGTTAGGCAGGATGTGATCACTGGGGGAAGCTGGTGGAAGGATACACGGGAGTGTTCTGTACTATTTTAGCAACTTCTATGTGAATCTAAAATTATTTCAAAATAAACTTTTTAACAAATGTACACTGGCACTATGTATCGAAAGCTTAAGAAAGGTCATACCCCCTTCTAGGAATCCACTCTAAGGATGATCAGACAACGATGTACAAAGACGTTCATCTCAGTGTTATTGATAAACATGAAAAAATAGAAACCATGGAAATATCCCAAATTCACAGTAACAGGGCGATGTTAAAAAAAAAAAAAAAAGACAAAATATTACCTATTCATTAGAGTCATGCTTACAAATAACTTTTAACAAGGGAAAATGCTCATGATAAAATGTTTTCCAAAGGAAGGATATGATACCACATACATATGGTTTCGTTTCGGCTCTTATTTGCATGCATGTACACACAAAGAAAAAAGATGGCAAAAATTATACAAACAGGTAAAATATATGTTCTAGAACATAAGCTCCCTGAGGGCAGTGACTTGTGGTTTTATTTCCTGCTGGATCTCTGGCATATGATGGGGGCTCAGTAAATTGCACACTGTTGAATGAATCTGGGCAATGTAGACTTAGGAGGAATTTTATTTGCTGTTTCAAAAATTTTCTACAAAGAGTGGGCAAGACTTCTCTGTTCAGGAAAAATGTAACACACTGCTTTTTAAAGCCTTCTAAGGGGACCTAGGAGACTTTCCCGGGAGCACGTTCCTTCTCAGGGGTGAGCAGGGACAAGTGCAGAGACACCAGGTGTCTTCACAAACCTCAAGGGTTTTGTACCTGTGACGCTGCCTCCGCAACCTCAGTGCAGTGCTGCTGGGGCAATCTGACTATATCGAGAATAAAACAAAGAGGGGAGAAAACTGGGGAACAAGATGGTAAGAACAATCAATAGCAGCCAAGGTTCACTTTCGTTACCCCCATTTTCCTCAAGTGAGGACAGGCTTTGTGAGGCCAATGATGCCCGGGCCCGAGACGGAGAGTCCTCACCTGTGCAGTACACGGTCCGGGCCACGGTGGCGGCCACGATGCTGGCCAGGCCTGTGCCGGCCCCGAGCTCCAGCACGGTGCGTCCCCGGAAGAGATCCCGCTGGAACAGGATGTAATCTGCCAGAAGCAGGGCGCCCCGCCACACCTGGAGGGCAGGAGGACAAAACGACGGGTGCGTGAGGCTCCCGCAGGGAACACGCCAGGCTGCGGGCAGCGGAGGGGACCTACGCACCTGCTTGCCCACGTCCTCCAGGGGCGTGGCCATGGTGTGCTCTGGACGGAACGGAAACCAAAAGAGAAATGCCCACTGTGAAAACGGACGGACAGAAAACCACGGGCAGGGACTCACGGCAGGCGGCCAGCATGTCGAGGGGGCTGTGGAGGTAGGTGCTCTAAGGAGAAGCACAAATACAGGCCATGCTGCCAGCTGGGAAGGGGTTTGTGTGTCACTCTCAGACTGGGCACCACGGCGACATGTTCCGACAACGGGTGTCTCTGTCCCTGAGACTGCACATGAGGGTCCCGGCAGGACTCGACTGAAACCATATGCTTCGCACACACCCATCACATCACACTTTTTAATGTTCAGTAATTGCATATTACAACTATAAATAGATTCATGTTCTTTTCATCAATTGCATGCAGATAATAGTCGCAACTCATTCCAAAATATCTTCTTCCACTTAGAACCATACTACAAATTAACAAAATAAGTTTGAATTTATATCCTCCTCTTAGTTGAAGAGAAGTGATAACGGTTTCTCAAGCACAGAATATATTAGGATAAAATATATTAGGATAAAATTCTGGGGTGGGGACAAGCGAATAGAAATACCACATCAAGGAGAAAAATGCTGTAAAACATTTTTGCTATTCAGTTAAGAACGTGCTCTTGTGATTTTTAAATGAGATGGTAACGGCTACAAATTAAACCACACATGCACCGGCACACTGGGGCAGCTTTGCAGGCTCGTTGCGCTCACACAAACCAAACCACATGCTCACAACAAACAGGCAGGGACAGAGCGAAGGAGGGAGAGGCTGGGGAATGACAGCGGGAGGGTCTGCCCTGGCAGTGGGGAGGGTGGCCTGCACGCCCCAAGTTTGTTCTCGGCCCCCACGAATAGTGGGGGCATCTCCATGTGCCGAGAGGGCGGCCCTGTTTGAAGATGGTGATTCCGACCACAGGGCCTGGATTACAAGCCAGCAGTTCTGTCCCCAAGACGGGGAGAAACTGGCTGCACAGGGTCCTCCTGGGACCTGGACTGCTCCCTCTGAGGTTTGTCCCGGATCAATCTGACCCATGTCTGCTGCCCTCCATGTAGACTTAGAATCTGACCCGGCAATCAAAGGCAACTAACGCAGCGCCCACCCACATGGCGCTTGGCTTTGCTGTGGCGGTTTGGAAGTCACTTTGCATAAAGTGGCCTCTCTTCAGAAGGGCTTCCGGTAGCTCTGGCCTGGCACGTGGCCCTGCGGTTTGACAAGGAGACAGGAACATGCCCACAACACACCCAACAGTCGAGCTCCTTCCCTGAAGGACACTGGACACCTCCTCTGAGGCTTTCCAGGGACCCCACAACCCACAAGCTATGGCTGTCCCCACTTGACTCTGAGGCTGAGGCTCGGCACATGTAAATGTCAGGGGAAAATGCTTCTCGTGCCAGGCCCTGTGCAGAACACTCTGTGAGAGAATCTCATCAGATCCTCAAAATCACCCAACAAAACAGGTTCCGGTATTATCTCCTTCCCCTTGTAGAGAAGAAAACAAGGCTGGGAGAGGTGAAGCAGAGCAGAGCGAGGGTGCACAGGCGTGGGATTCCAGTTTGGCGCCTCTGCAGCTTGACTGCTGCCCCCCTCCAAGGGGAGGGAGGAGGGAGGTTTCTCTTGCAGCAGGGCAGAACCTGAAAGGGGCCCCAGAGACGCGGTGTGGAAAGCACTGGTGGGGAAAGGGAAATGTGGTGCAACAGCTTAATCGTAATGGAGTTTCCTCTGGGGGGATGAAAATGTTCTGGGACTAGACAGAGGTGCAGGTCACGCAAAACTGTGAATGTACTGAATGCCGCTGATTAAAATGGTTAATTTTATGTTATGTGACTTGCCCCTCCTCTCCCTGGGTGAAGGGTGCAGTGAATTTCTCGGCCTGCTGAAGGCTCGGGGTTGGGGGGCAGGGTAGGCAGCGATGAGCCCTTCCCCGGGGTCCTCAGTCCCACGGCCTCGCCCTGGCCCCTGCCTGGTCCCTCTTTGCCGCCCCACCTCCCACGGCCCCTGCCCACACCTCGCTCGCCGCTCCCCTACTGTGGCCTTCTCCCCATCTCCCACCATCTCCTTCCCTCCTGGGCAGCCCCCTGCTCCCCGGCCCCAGGCATCTTCAGGGTTGCACCGGGAAGGTGAGACATTTTCTCGGAGTGGCTTCCTGGACATTAGTTTTGCCTCCCCACCCAGCTATATTCTCACAAGGCCTGCTCCCCTGCGGGAGGACAGTGACTCTAAGCTCACAGTGACGGCTGAAATGGGGTTCAACCAGGGAACACTTAGCAGAGGGCAAGGGCTCAGTGAAGGTCTGAAAACCACTTGCTCCCATCAGTCCCCAACCCTTACCCGGCCTGGGGTCACTGAGGCCTGGGGAGGGGCACTGACCAGCCCACGATCAAGCAGCCAGAAAGAAAGTCTAATTGGATAAAAATTCATCCAAGTGTTTTTCTAAAGCCAAACGGAAACAAAGGAAGACCTAAAAATCAAGTCACGTGGGAGTCTGGTTAAAAACTGAATTCAGATGTGATTTTTGCCGACACAGATGACAGGAGAAAATGCCAGGGTGGCCTGACAGGGAGAGAAGGGGATGCCCCAGGGTGAGCGAGACAAAGGGGCGACGGGCTACAGACCCGCGGGAAGCCCCTCCCTTCTCGGCCACTGTCCCCCCGCCCCCGGGACCAGGGCCCAGGCATCGGCAGGGGCTCCCGCTGTTTCCCATGCACCTGTGTGTGCCAGGCACTGCGCCAGCAGCTTCCCGTGCACCTCCCTCGCTCCTCACAGCCGGGGGCTGCCTGCCCCACTTTAGAGACAAGGGAATGGAGCTCGGAGAATGGAGCAGCTGGCCCAGTTCACGCAGTCAGGGGAAAAGGCACATGCTGGGAACCCCACAGCCTGAGCTCCTGCCCTGCCTGTTCCGATTCTCTCTGAGGCTCAGTTTATAAAACAGACAAAACTATCACCATGTTTTGAATCTTGGCTCTGTGGATTCCTAGCGGGCCATGGGGAACTTTCGGGGGGGAGATGTGTCTCTGTTAACCCCCTGAAATAGTTTGGAAAACACCCCCCCACCACCACCCCCAGGAAGTTTTTCTTTTATCAGTGTGTGAAATGGGTCCATAATCTGAGGGAAAAAAAAGGGTTGGTTTGTGGGCCAAAGGCTGAGGGTGTCAGGAGTGACATCTGCTCAGCACTACTCTGTGCCAAGCCCTGGGCCAGGCCTGACGGGGCATTAGCTCATTAAATTGTCACTGCAGCCCAGGAGGCAGGCCGCCTCCTGCCCCCGCTTTATAGGTGCAAAAACTGAGGCTCCAGGTGGGCAAGACACTTGTCCATGTACACCTGACTCTTAAGGGGGGGGTGGTGGCTGTGAGTCAAAGGCCAGCACACGGGCCGGGGGTGAGTCATGTTTTGCGGATAGAACTGTTATAGATGTGGAAGAAATGTTAGAGCTGTCACTTAAGCTCAGGCGTTGGCATCCCCTTTCCACTCTCCTCCCTCACAGCAGCCAGGCACCGACTGGCAGTGAGATGAAAAAGAAGGTGAAGTTCTGAGCACCCCGACACCAGGGCTTTGTGGTGGGGTCAGGGGCGGGGAGCAGGCGGGGAAGCTGGCCACACCCCATCCCATGGGCCCGCCTTTGTAGCATGAAGGGTGAGAAGGCCCCAGGACATTACACACACCGTGGTGGCTAAATATTCTCCATGGAGTGAGCAGCACTGCCTCCCCACTCCCTCCCAGGGAGGTTATTAGATGAGCCCTCGCCAACCCCTCCGAGAAAGGGAACTTCCCAAAGTACTTTCAAATGTTCTGATCACATGACGTGGAGTTAGAACACGTGGCATCCCACAGACCTGGCTGTCAATCCCAGCTCTGCCACTGACCAGCTGGGGGACCCTGGGCACGTTCCAACCCTCTCTGAGCCTCAGCTCCCTCCTCTGTGAAATGAGAAAAATCTTCCCTCCCTGGAAAGGCTGTGAGGACACAGAGCAGGGGCTCCAGTGTGAATTTCACGACTCCCCCACTGGAATGGTCTAGAACACAGCCTGCCTGGTACACAGAGGCCCTCAGCAACTGTTTGCTGAATGGATGACAGATGACGGGATGGCTAGCAGAGCTGTTTTGTCTGTCTGTTTTTGAGAGTTACTCAACTGGCCACATGTCCCCACCCTGACTGGGCCGGTGCTGGGGAGGCCTCCACCTGGGACCCCAGGCACCACCAGGGACCCCGACTCTCTCCAGCAGCTTCAAAGACTGAAAAATCAAGACTGAAATCAGAGCTCTACTGGGGGGTGGCAAACATCCCAGCTGTGAAGACAGAGAGGATGGGTGCAAAATTCCTCCCACCCCCTCTGACAAGCTGTGTGGCCTCGGACTTGTTACTTGCTCAATCTGTGCATCCTCTGCAGAGGTGATGGTGGTAAAAAAGTATAGAACACAACAGACGCTTAGAAATCGCTGGCTCACCTCCTGCCCCGTTCCTCACTGCACCTGGCACTTCAAGAGCTCCTGGCATTTCCAGAGGGCCAGGCCACCAGAGCTGACATCTCAGAGCCACCACACCCCTCTCCTCTGCTCCCTATGCCGGGGGAGTGGACACTTTGGACCCCGCTGCTGTGTGTCTGTTGAAAGCTCTCTCCTGCTCCCCTTTCCTGTCACCTCTCACTTCCTACCCAGCTCCCAGCTCCCAGCTCCCTCCCCACTAATCGGCCCAGGACGCTCCTCCAGATGAATTCTGTCCGCATCCCTCTGCATCTGCCACACTCCAGCCCAAGGACGCTCCCATCCTCCCTGCGGCCCACCCAGCCCGGCCAAGTCTTGCACAGACTCTGCTCCCAACCCCACCTGCCCAGCCTGTCAGGTGAGATCAGAACATTGATGCAGGAGGAAGGAGCAGCTAGGTTTCCCATCAGAGATGATGGCTAAGCTGGGACTTGAATGACAATCAGGAACGTGCTAAAGAAGCAGAGGCAGGCACCCCGGGAAGGAGGCACAGCGTGAGCAAAGGCCCACAGGTAAGAAGGCACTTGGAAGGGGATGAGGGGTGAGGGGTGTGATTTGAGGCTTAAGAGGTAATCAGAGGCCACATCACACAGGGCCTTGTAAGCCACGCTGAGCCATTTGGATTCTATCCTGAGGGCAATGGGGAGCCACCAAGGATTCTTGAGCAAGAGAGAGAACTATCTGTGTGTTTTAGAAAGCTCCCCATGCTGGTAGTGGCTCTGCTTGCTCCTGGGCTCACCTGAGCTGGTTCTGCTAACAGGTTTTGCCCTGTAATAACCCAGCATGGGCCTGAACTCAGAGCCAGTGCTCAAAGCTTATTTGTTCCCTGATTGATACAGGGGTTGCCTTGGCAGCAGGAGAGCCTGACCTTTATTTACCTATTTTGATGACACTGTGGAGGCTGCTTTCTTGTGCTCTGTCCTCCACGACATCATCTTCTTCCTGTGTTAGAATCGTGGGGTGTACCTTGTCTCGTGGGGGCCCCGCTGGGTCAGGGTCCGAGGCAGCCCGTGGTCTTCTCACCACGTCCAAATCCCCATCCTCGTCCAGCTGAGCCCTCACCCCTTCTTGGCCAGGGGAGCAAGCCCCAGAAGGTGGAGTCTTTTCTGGGTGACCATCTCCATGGTCACCACCCACGACTCCTGAGTCTGTCCAAGAGTCTTGGTTCCACAGAAGCTTGAACTGGGACAGGAACACTGAAAGGCAAGACAAAAACCAAAATGGGATGAGACTATTTCCAAAGTGTCTGCTGCTTCTTGTTCTCTTTTCTTCAGAAAATTTGATCACCAACTGGAAAGTTTTAAAGGCCAGCTGAAGACAAACCATACCAGCAGAGAGGGCCCATCTGATTCAGCCATGATACCAGGGCCACCAGCAGCCACTGCCATTTTACGAGCATCTACAATGCAGCACTGGGCCAGCACGTCTTACTGACTCCCACAACTGCTCCATTTTACAGATGAGGAAACTGAGGCTCAAAGCAGTTAAAGAGAGAGCAGAGCAAGACCATGCAGTCTGTGGCCAAGGCAAGATGACATGCAGTTGCTCGGCTCCTGAGCCTGCGCCCTCCTCCCCAAATCGCCCCCTCTTTAGGCCTGGAGACAGGATGAGGGCTGGGGGTGCCCCTCACCATGTGGTGGCTGCAGGCCACCAGGACAGGTTTCAATGAGCACGTGTGGCAGGAGCTGGGACCCTCCACCTGCCCCCAAGCTGTCTCACCTGGGCAAGTCACTTCTCTGTTCTGAGCTCAGGTTCCTGAGCCTCCCCATCCAGATGAGGAAACAGCCCCTTCCCCTGGTCTGTGAGGCCAGGATGGGCTGCTGACTCTGCCTTGTACCCAGTGGCCATTCAGCCTGTTCTTTCCCATGAGCCTTTCACACCTATTTCACTGAAGACGGGGTGCACTGTCCTCTGAATTCTCCAAGGAAAATGGAATTACAAATACTATGGGCAGGTCCATGGCAGGAAGGGCCTGGCTAAAGTTGATGCCTCTAGGCTTTTGTGTGGGCTGTTCCCTCTGCCTGCAATGCCTTTCCCTCACTTGTGTGTTTGGATAAATTCCCCTTGGCTTTGAGGACAGAGCTTGGGTGATTTCTACCCCCAGGCTGGATTAGAGGCCACTACTCCATGCTCCCACAACATATCGTGTTTATCCAGTTTCTGTGGCTATGCTTATCCAATTACACTCACAGATTCATTCATTCATTCAACAGATACTCACTGCCCATTGACTGGGTGCCGTGTGCCATGCTAGGATCTGGGGATTCAGAGCAGCATGTCACAGACACAGTCTCTGCTTTCATAAAATTACATTTAGGGACAGGGGAGCAACAAACATTAAACAAGTAAATAAGATAATTACAGGCCGCCTATTAACTGCCATGAAAACAGTAAAAGTGGATGATGTGACAGATATGGCAACCATGTAATACGTGGGTCTCCAAACTTTTTCTGTAATGGGTCAGATTGTAAAAATTTTGTAAATGAAGATGTGGGCATGGCTGCATTTTAATAAACCTTTATTTACAAACACAAGCAGTGGGCCACATTTGGCCCGTGGGGTGTAGTTTGCCAATCCCTGGTATAATGTCTCTTCCAAATCGGCACATGAGGGAAAGGGAGGTTAATAATTCTCATGACAGGACAACAGCTAACAGGGTAATCAGGGTAATCATCCTCTCCTTTTTTCAGAAAAATCTGATCACCAACTGGAAAGAGTTTTAAAGGCCAGGTGGAGACGAACTAATGGTAGGAAGGGTGGTCAGGGAGGGCCTGTCTGTGGCGATGATGTCTGAGGATCCAGGACTGGGGGGGAGAATGTTCCAGGCTGAGTGAACAGGGAAAGCAAAGGCAACAAGGGAATGTGGTGAGTGCAGGGCTTGAGGTACAGAGAGGAACTGAGAGTGTCCATGGCACAGCGAGGGAGGTGAGGGTGGGCACGGAGGCAGGGGCTGGGCCCTGCAGACCAGGCTGAGGAGCCTGGGTTTTACTCTGAGAGCAGCGGGAAGCCACTGCATGGTCTTCATCAGGGGGGGGACATGAATGATTTGCATTTTCAAAAGATCCCCTTGGCTGCTGGGGTAGGTGAGTGGGAGGAGGGTGTGCAGGAGAAATGATGGGGTGTCTGGGAGAGAGGAGACTGAGGAACCCTGGCAGGCGGCAAAAGTGGCAGGACCAGGGTGAGGCAGTGGGGGTGGTGAGCAGTGGGCAGATGGAGCCCCCTGGCACCGGTGGCCCTGGGGCTCCCTGAGGGCACAGCTCGCCCCTTCACTTCTACACTCCTAGTGTGGAATCCTGGAGCTTACTCAACAAACGAAGAGCACTCGAGGAATGGTGTGGGGATGACAGTTAAAGAACCCAGCCTTCCCGGTCTTTTCCCCAAAAAGATAAGCACCAGAAAGCAGAAGACAAGACGGGACCTGGGGAGCTGGGCCGCCCCCACCCACCCAGGGCCTTACCAGGCTGCCCCATGCTGTTCAGCCGCACCATGAGGTGTCTCTGGTTCGGGGTGTAGAGGTGGACATCGGACAGCACTGTGTCACTTCTGAAGGTGACCTCGTCCATGGCTGGGGTGGGAGCCACCTGTACCATGGCCTCGGCCCTGCACTGATCCTGGGACAGGAGCACCTGCAGGACGGAGGAGGCAGAGGGCAGGGTGTGAACATCCCTGAAGCAGAGGGTCAGCGGCTTTGCATCACCCGTGAGAAAGAGCGTCCCTTCTCAAGTCTGTCTTGGCAAGGGAAAAAGTCCAGCTAGAATTTGTGTTTCTTTGTTTGCAATGTTATTTCTTTTCATGGTTACCTTTTATTTATGCAAGGAATCTGGCTTCTCATTTATAGTGATCAAATGAAATGTCCTTTACTTTTTTTTTTCCAATGTTTTTATTATGAAAATTTTCAAGTAGACAGGAAAGTTGAGGGAATAGCATAAGCAACCATATACCTGCTGCTCAGACTCAATGATCTATCTATCTATCTATCTTTTCCCCTGAACTGTTTGAGAGTACGATGCAGGCATCGCGACACTCTACCCCTAAATTCTCCTCCAGCATCTATCTCGTAAGAACATGTTCCTATATAACCACAAGACCACCAGCTGACTTAAGAAAAATTAATAATTATTTCCTATATCATCTAAAACCCAGCCCACTCAATTTTCTCAACTGTCTCCTAAATGACTTTTTAAAAAAAACTGTATCACTAATATTTTTTATTGTGAACCTTAATATATATGCATAACAGCGATAACTTTCAAAGTACAATTTCACAAGTTGTTAGAGAACAAATTTCAAAGAATGTCATGGGTCACAGTTTCACAACTTCAGTCACTTCCGTTATTGTAAAACAACACACATACAGAAAGGTGTCAACTCTCGATGTACAACTCAACAAGCAGTTACATACGTAATTTCAAAAACTGTTATGGGTTACAGTTTCACAGTCTCAGTCCCTTCCCTATTATGCAATACAAGGTATATACAAATATCGTGCCTTAAAGCAATTCAACGAGCAGCTATAGAGCAAATCCCAAAGGATGCTACAGGCTTTAGTTCCACCATGTCACTTACCTCCTTCTAGCCATTCCAAAACCCCAGCATCCAAAAACACATATAATTATATAAATTATATAAAGTTTAAATAATTATATAAATTATATAAAGTTTCAGTATTCATAGACCTTTGTTAAATCTTATTTGTTGCTACCCCTTCCTCTCACTTAATGTCTTTCTCCATCCTAAATGTCTTTTATAGCTTTTTTTCCCCTCAAACCAGTACCTGATGCAATTTATGCTTTGCATTGGGTTATCTTCCTTTAATTTCTTCCATTCTAGAAGGTGACTCTACCTGCCCATACAGATTTTGTTTTTTTTTAAAAGCTTTCTTTAAAAAAATAAAAGTGAGATGATTTAAAGGAAAACTACTAAGGAAATCATTGTACAGGTGACATACAGATACAGAAAAATTATGAAGGTGATACAGCAACAACTAAAATCTGGAAAGTCATGCCTGAGGCAAAGAGGTCAAAAACAAGAAGGATCTTGCTCCAACCAAATGTTCTACCTCATCAAAAGCATCGAAGGGCAGCACCATGGAAACAGAGCCATGGGTTTTGAGGCTGGGCAGATAAAAGTGTAAACCCAGGACTGACACCTCCTAGCTGTGTGTGAACTTGAGAAAAACCACTTCACCTCCCTGGACCTCTGTTTCCTCAGCTACATTCCACCTTGGAGGGTTACTGCAAGATCAAGTGCCAGAGCAGAGTTCGTGGTCTATAGCAGGTGTTAACACATGCCAGCAACTTCCTCTATCTGGGGTTGGTTTCAGCTGTTTGACCCAAACCTGAGCATAACCAGTGACCTACCAGGGAAGAACTGTTCCTGGGCCTGAAGTGGCGGCTGTGTGTCCTAGCTATGGCATGAAAACCCTCTGGGCCTCCATTTCCTCAGCTAGAAAATGGGATCATCATTACCCAGGCTGCCCTCATCATGATCTGAGTATGCCTAACTGGAGTTCCTGCATTTAGATTGCTGGAGGAAGCAAAAGTTGTCCCAACACAAAAATGTTCAAGCATCAGCTAGGCCCTAATTAAACTGGCCTTCAAGCATGCTTTCCTACTCAACACTACAAACCAGCAAAAAGTAAATGGGTTGGGAAGTGAGGCTGCAAATCTGGTGAAGCAATGCAGGATTTCATGAAGTCAATGAAAATGATGAAGGTGAAATGTTCGACCCTCAGGCAAAGCCCTGGACCAACAAGGACTGGCTAATTAGACTGAATCCAAGAAGAGGAAGAAATAGCCCAGACCTATCACAATCAGGTGCTTCAAAGGGGGATTTGGCTTCCAGGATTGAGAGATATCCTGGGGGAAAACTGAGGATATCTGCATGTAGTTTAAAAAAAGAAAAAGGTCCTTTCTGATGGTGCTGTGAAAATCAAATGTGAACCAAAGGATGCTGTTTCTTGCTATAGAGCAGTTTTGTTGGAAAAATGATACCCCAGAAAATAAATGTTCTTTGCTTTCCAAAAATGAGCATATTATAATTAAACATCAAATTTTCTTAAATACAGACCAAACAGACTCATATTAATTTCTAGCTGAATTTTCAATTTTAAAATTCCAAATACACAGGCTTCCCAGGAAATGTACCCAGTTCTCCAGGTCCCAGGCAAAGTGGATTTATGCGGCTTTTCCAAGAGCCAGTTATCTGAGAATAAGGAGGCCCTCTTTCTTGTACCTATCTCCGGGCCTGTGTGAGGATTACTTGAGAAAATGAACTCGTTCACAGCTTAGGACGCAGAAAACCCTCAAATAAAAGGATTATCATTATGACAACAATAATAATTACTATTAAAAGTGAGCAGCTGACTCAGAATCTCCCTCTGGAAATGCTGGGGCTCGATGGCAGACTGGATCCCACCAATTTCCACCCCCCACCCCCACTCCTTTCCCACAACTGGAGGTTCCCTTCACCCCCAGCTGGGCTGACAGGAATTCTTGGCTCTTCTAAGGCTGTGGGGGTCATACCCTCTTCCCCTGACGGTTCTCTAGTCAGGGGTGCCCCAAGAAGCAGTCCACTGGTCCCAGGAGCTTGAAATACCCCCCCTTCTGGTCTTTCTCCCTGCTAGGGGCCCCTCACTCACCACTCACTCATTCATTCAACAACCAGGAGCTAGGCGCGGCTCTATAGCGGTTCATGACCGTCGCTGCTGGGGAACGAAGGGCAGGCTGTGAAGTTTGGGAAGTTGGAGGAACCAAGCACCAGGGGCGCAGAGTCGGAGTCAGGGGCTCCAGGAACCCTCTCCCCGAGGGGCTTCTCTTTATCTGTCTTGCCACCGCCCTGAAGCCCACCCTTACGGGTTAGGCATTCATCGCCTTCTCAACAGTCAGTCAAGCTCGGGCATCGGCCTTCCTTCTTAATTCAGAGCCGAGGGGGCTGCCTGGATCCCGGGCAGAAACCCAGATGAAGTCAGGACTCCTCCCCCACAACACTCTTGCTCAGAAGGGGAAACTGAGGCTGCGGGTCCGTGGGAGCGGAGATTTCAGAGCCAGGCTCGGCGCCGGGAGGCCCTCGCACCCTACGGCGTCTTGCCGTCCTTCCTGGGGGCTTACCCGCCGCGGGGCCCAGCCGGGAGTCCAGGCCGGTCCTCTCACCGCAGAGGTCAGGGCGCCGCCATGGCAGATGGTATGCGCAGGCGCGACCCAGTCTTCACCCCGGGCGCCCACCCGCCTCGCCCCGTGACCACGCCTACTTGCCAGGGCCGCGCATGCGTGGCGGGGTCTCCGGCGGCCGGGCCGCACTTGCTGTGGGTCCCAGCGTGGGAGCGGGACAGGCGTCGTTTGCTGCGGGGGCAGGGCCTCGTCTGCGCGTGGGGTCCCGGCTCAAGCTTCAAAAGGGGTTAAATAACTCGTCCAAGGCCACCCAGCCTGCAAGTGGTGGGACCCGGGTTCGAACTGAGGCAATAGGGCTCCAGATGCTGTGCTGTTTATATCGTTGTCATCCTAGCTCTTAGTACTCATTATTATTAATAGCTGGGAGTTATTTTAAGTTATTTTATTCATTCATTTACTCATCAAGTCTCCAATACCAGGCTGTTCCAGGATCTCATTCTTAATTGGAGCCCAAGAGGAAGTGAAATCCGGTACCAATGTTACACTTCTGGGTGTAAGGGACTAGAAAAGGCTTAAGGGAACGTCCAAACACCCTGGAACCTACCAGCGCGAGGCGCCTTAAGGGTCGCCGGAAACTCTCAGCCTCCGCTCCTCCTTCAGCGGGATGTGTGAACACGTGTTTCTGGGTGTTCTCTCTTTCTGCCCCACAGGGCTCCTGGGGAGCGGGGCACGGGAGCACAGACACCAGCAATTACAGCACAGGCTGCGGGGAGCCCAGAGGAGGCCCCCCTCCTGGGCGAATTTTCCTTCCCGTCCCCACTCAAAACGGGAAAGCGCTCGCACGAGGAACAGATGGGAGTCATCATCACTGTCACATCTTCCAGCAAAAAGGGTAGGGGGTTTCCTGGCCCCAGCTCTCCAAGCTGCTGCCTTCCTGTACTGATTTTCCTCCTGTACTGAACCCCGAGTGCACACACACACACACACACACACACACACACACTCACACAAATACAACACACACATTAACCTACACACAGGCTCAGGCAGACATACTGACACACACAGACCTGTGTACTTATGTACCTCGCACAAATGTGCCCCTTCAGGCACCAGGACAGACATGCACAAATATGCACATGCAGACATGCAGTCACCCCAGGTTTCACTTGGAGACGTTTGTTCTTTCATTCAGCAAATATTCACCAGACAGCATTCCAGGTGTGGGAGCGAGTACAATAAGGGACGGGACCGAGAAGGTCCCTGACCCTATGGAACTCACATTCTGTTGAGGAGGAGGCAGATAATAAATCAATAAACAAATCAATTAACAAACACGATCTACCAGGCGGTGACGAGTGTTACAGAGAACAGGGCTGGGGATGGAAAGTGATGGGGCGCTGTGTAAGAGGGGATGACCTGGGAAGGCCAGACTGCTGTGGCAAGAATTGAGCAGAGTGGATCATGCAGGTATCTGGGGAAAACCTTCCAGGCAGACAGAGCAGCCATGCAAAGGTGTGCCAGTTTGAATGTATTGTGTCCCCCAAATGCCATCATCTTTGTGGTCTTGTGGGACAGACGTTTTGGTGCTGGTTAGATTTGCTTGGAATGTGCCCCACCCAGCTATGGGTGGTGACTTCGGTGGGATACTCCTATGGAGGTGTGACCCCACCCATTCAGGGTGGACCTTGATCAGTGGAGCCATATAAATGTGCTGACTCAAAGATACTGAACAGAGTGCAGCTGTGAGTGACGTTTTGAAGAAGAGCAAGCTTGCTAGAGAGGAACGTCCTGGGAGAAAGCCATTTTGAAACCAGAACTTTGGAGCAGATGCCAGCCATGTGCCTTCCCAGTTAACAGAGGTTTTCTGGACGCCATTGGCCATCCTCCAGTGAAGGTACCCGATTGCTGATGTGTTACCTTGGACGTTTGTGGCCTTAAGACTATAACTGTGTAGTGAAATAAACCCCCGTTTTATAAAAGCCTATCCATCTCTGGTGTTTTGCATTCTGCAGCATTAGCAAACTAAAACAGATTTTGGTACCAGGAGTGGGGTGCTTTTGCTGCTGACTTTGCAAACACCAAACATGTTGGAATGGCTTTTTAAATGGATAAGGGGAAGTTTCTGGAAGAGTTGTGAGGAGCTTGATAGAAAAGGCCAAAACTGCTTTAACGAGACTGCTTGTGGAAATATGGACTCTAAAGATACTTCTGATGAGGTCTTGAACAGAAATGATGAATGTGTTGTTGCAAACTGGAAGAAAGGCGAACCTTGTTTTAAAGTGGCAGAGAATTTGGCAAAATTGAGTCCTGGTGTCAGATGGAAGGAAGAATTTAAAAGTGACAAACTGGAATACTTAGCTGAGGAGATCTCCAGACTACCTGTGGAGGATATACCCTGGCTTCTCCTTGCAGCTTATAGTAAAATGCAAGCGGAGAGAGATAAACTTAGAACTGAACTCTTGGGGTCAAAGAAACCAGAAGTTGATGGCTTGGAAAATTACGGGCTTCCAGTGGGTAGAATCCCAGAAGCTACAGCCCAACCTGAGGACAAGCAAAGATTGGATAAGGAGTTAAGCAGAAAGGATTTGTGGAAACTCCTATTGTCTGATGGCTTTGACCCCTGCATGCTTCATGCAAAGCCAACAGAATTTTTGCGAGATCTTTATAGACAGAGCCATTGCCGGTCTGGACTGGAGGAGACAGACAAGGAACAAACTGAAGGAAAAATTTCTTCAAAGACAGAGCCATGGAGGTTGAGGTCTGGAGTCAAGAGGTCTCGGGCTGGGAGAGCGGAGCAGCCCACATGCATGGAAAGGGTGAGTTTGCCCTGGAGGTCGAGGGCGGGCCTTCCGCCTCGATGCTCTGGAAGAGTTTTGCCACCTCAGGTCCCAAAGAGGTTGGAGCACATTCCCAGGGAATTGGGGAGAGCCTGGCTGCCACCACACTGTTCTGAAGGGGTTGAGCGTGTGCCCCGGAGATGGAAGGGAATCCGGGAGCTGCCCCGATGTTTGAGGAGGGTGGGGCTGAGAAGGTGGTCTCCCCAATGTGTGGGTATGTTGGAGCACTCACCTAAGCGTTTGGAGAGGAAAGGGCTGCCAAAAAGGCCCTTAGGAAGGGTTAGGCTCCCACTCTCTCAAGCCCCAAGGATGCAACGTTGTTCTGTTAATGACTCTCAGACCTTGAAATCTAATGGAGTTTGTCCTGCAGGTTTTAAGAACTGTTTTGGTCCTGCTAACCCTGTTTTCCTTACTGTTTCTCCTTATGGCAATGGAAATGTTTATCCTATGAATGTCCCTCCTTTGTATATTGGAAGCATATAACTTGTTCTAAGTCCACAGATCCAAGCTAAAGGAAAAGTTTGCCTTAGGACTGACCACGCCTATATTTGAGTTTGATGGGCTTTTGTACTTAACTATTGTTACTGAAATGATTTAAGTTTCTGTGGTATTGTGGGATGAATGTATTTTGTATTTGGAAAGATAATGTCATTTTGGGGTCCAGGGGGTGGAATGTGCCAGTTTGAATGTATTGTGTCCCCCAAATGCCATCATCTTTGTGGTCTTGTGGGACAGACGTTTTGGTGCTGGTTAGATTTGCTTGGAATGTGCCCCACCCAGCTATGGGTGGTGACTTCGGTGGGATACTCCTATGGAGGTGTGACCCCACCCATTCAGGGTGGACCTTGATCAGTGGAGCCATATAAATGTGCTGACTCAAAGATACTGAACAGAGTGCAGCTGTGAGTGACGTTTTGAAGAAGAGCAAGCTTGCTAGAGAGGAACGTCCTGGGAGAAAGCCATTTTGAAACCAGAACTTTGGAGCAGATGCCAGCCATGTGCCTTCCCAGTTAACAGAGGTTTTCTGGACGCCATTGGCCATCCTCCAGTGAAGGTACCCGATTGCTGATGTGTTACCTTGGACGTTTGTGGCCTTAAGACTGTAACTGTGTAGTGAAATAAACCCCCGTTTTATAAAAGCCTATCCATCTCTGGTGTTTTGCATTCTGCAGCATTAGCAAACTAAAACAGATTTTGGTACCAGGAGTGGGGTGCTTTTGCTGCTGACTTTGCAAACACCAAACATGTTGGAATGGCTTTTTAAATGGATAAGGGGAAGTTTCTGGAAGAATTGTGAGGAGCTTGATAGAAAAGGCCAAAACTGCTTTAACGAGACTGCTTGTGGAAATATGGACTCTAAAGATACTTCTGATGAGGTCTTGAACAGAAATGATGAATGTGTTGTTGCAAACTGGAAGAAAGGCGAACCTTGTTTTAAAGTGGCAGAGAATTTGGCAAAATTGAGTCCTGGTGTCAGATGGAAGGAAGAATTTAAAAGTGACAAACTGGAATACTTAGCTGAGGAGATCTCCAGACTACCTGTGGAGGATATACCCTGGCTTCTCCTTGCAGCTTATAGTAAAATGCAAGCGGAGAGAGATAAACTTAGAACTGAACTCTTGGGGTCAAAGAAACCAGAAGTTGATGGCTTGGAAAATTACGGGCTTCCAGTGGGTAGAATCCCAGAAGCTACAGCCCAACCTGAGGACAAGCAAAGATTGGATAAGGAGTTAAGCAGAAAGGATTTGTGGAAACTCCTATTGTCTGATGGCTTTGACCCCTGCATGCTTCATGCAAAGCCAACAGAATTTTTGCGAGATCTTTATAGACAGAGCCATTGCCGGTCTGGACTGGAGGAGACAGACAAGGAACAAACTGAAGGAAAAATTTCTTCAAAGACAGAGCCATGGAGGTTGAGGTCTGGAGTCAAGAGGTCTCGGGCTGGGAGAGCGGAGCAGCCCACATGCATGGAAAGGGTGAGTTTGCCCTGGAGGTCGAGGGCGGGCCTTCCGCCTCGATGCTCTGGAAGAGTTTTGCCACCTCAGGTCCCAAAGAGGTTGGAGCACATTCCCAGGGAATTGGGGAGAGCCTGGCTGCCACCACACTGTTCTGAAGGGGTTGAGCGTGTGCCCCGGAGATGGAAGGGAATCCGGGAGCTGCCCCGATGTTTGAGGAGGGTGGGGCCGAGAAGGTGGTCTCCCCAATGTGTGGGTATGTTGGAGCACTCACCTAAGCGTTTGGAGAGGAAAGGGCTGCCAAAAAGGCCCTTAGGAAGGGTTAGGCTCCCACTCTCTCAAGCCCCAAGGATGCAACGTTGTTCTGTTAATGACTCTCAGACCTTGAAATCTAATGGAGTTTGTCCTGCAGGTTTTAAGAACTGTTTTGGTCCTGCTAACCCTGTTTTCCTTACTGTTTCTCCTTATGGCAATGGAAATGTTTATCCTATGAATGTCCCTCCTTTGTATATTGGAAGCATATAACTTGTTCTAAGTCCACAGATCCAAGCTAAAGGAAAAGTTTGCTTTAGGACTGACCACGCCTATATTTGAGTTTGATGGGCTTTTGTACTTAACTATTGTTACTGAAATGATTTAAATTTCTGTGGTATTGTGGGATGAATGTATTTTGTATTTGGAAAGATAATGTCATTTTGGGGTCCAGGGGGTGGAATGTGCCAGTTTGAATGTATTGTGTCCCCCAAATGCCATCATCTTTGTGGTCTTGTGGGACAGACGTTTTGGTGCTGGTTAGATTTGCTTGGAATGTGCCCCACCCAGCTATGGGTGGTGACTTCGGTGGGATACTCCTATGGAGGTGTGACCCCACCCATTCAGGGTGGACCTTGATCAGTGGAGCCATATAAATGTGCTGACTCAAAGATACTGAACAGAGTGCAGCTGTGAGTGACGTTTTGAAGAAGAGCAAGCTTGCTAGAGAGGAACGTCCTGGGAGAAAGCCATTTTGAAACCAGAACTTTGGAGCAGATGCCAGCCATGTGCCTTCCCAGTTAACAGAGGTTTTCTGGACGCCATTGGCCATCCTCCAGTGAAGGTACCCGATTGCTGATGTGTTACCTTGGACGTTTGTGGCCTTAAGACTGTAACTGTGTAGTGAAATAAACCCCCGTTTTATAAAAGCCTATCCATCTCTGGTGTTTTGCATTCTGCAGCATTAGCAAACTAAAACAAAAGGCTTGGGCAGCCATGTGGCAAGCGGTTCCAGTGACAGCACAGAAGGGACTGTGCTAGGGGATGGTTAATAGGCAATGAGGATGCAAAGGTGGTTGGAGGGCAGATCTTTTGGACCATTGGAAGAACTCTAGTTTTTACTGAGAGTAAGATGGAGGGCCATTGGGGATGCACACCATCCTGATGAATTCAGAGACACGTGTGGACATGCAGCCATACCCTTCATATACCACCGGCCAACGAGCATACAAATATGAACATAGAGGCTCATAAGGCCTCTGATGCAAAACGCACACACATGCGCACACACACAGCCTCGGCTGGCACCACTTGTCCCAATTACTTTTATACAGGGATTTCTCTTTTCCAGACAAAGGAAAGCCAATAGATTCATGGTCACTGTTGGAAAAATACAGGGGTTGATAGGGTGCCCATGCAACACAAATAAGAATATTAAAAAAAAATTTCAGGAAACAGATTGCATTTCTGGAAATCCCCCAGCACAGTATAGAGAGCCAATTCAGGGCCTTGGGGTCCCTTTCCAGTCCTAGTTCTCTCTCCAGTTCACTGAGGGCTCTCTCAGGTGCCCCCAGGGCATGTCGGGCTGGTGAAGAGGGCATGGAGGGAGGTGGCATTTATCTTCCCTGGGGGTTTTGTCTTCAAACCAGTGGAGAAGAAAGCAGGCAGAGCGATCCTTTAAAAATGTAAGTCAGTAACCAGATACCATTATTCACAATAGCCAAAAGGTGGAAACGACTTGTGTGTCCATCAAGAGGTGAATAGAGAAACAAAATGTACCAAATCCAAACAGTGGAGAACTATTCATCCATAAAAAGGAACGAAGTGCTGATGGCAGCAGCATGCTGAGTGAAAGGACCCATGCACAAAAGTCACATAATGTATGATTTCATTTATATGAAATACCTGGAATAGGAAATTCATTGAGACAGAAAGTAGATTAAGGGTTACTTGGGGCTGGAAGGAGAGAGAAATGGGCAGTTCTTGCTTAATAGGGACAGAGTTTCTGTTTGAGGAGAAGAAAAAAATTTGAAAATGGACAGTGGGAATGGCAGCCCAACCTTGTGAACAAAATTAACACCACTGAATTGCACACTTAAAAAAATGGTCAAAATGGCAAATTTTATGTTACACATATTTTACCACCCCCACAAAAGTCAGATCACATCATTCCTCAGTTCAAACCCTCTGACAGAAAGAGAAGCCAATATCCCCATAAGGCAGCCCCCCATCTTATCTCCCACTCCCCACTCTCCAGGCACACTGGCTTCCTCTCTGCTCCCCCAGCCCCAGCCATGACCCTGCCTCTTGTCTTTGCAATGGCTGTTCCCTTGCCCTGGGATGCTTTTCCCCCAGACCCCATCTGCCTTGTTCTGTTCCCTCACCCCAAAGTCACCCTCTCAGCGAAGACCTCCCTGACCACCCCATTTAAAACTGCACCCCCTCCACACCCCCAGGCACTGCCTGTCTTCTGCCCGGCCTTATTTTCCTCCATAACACTTCCCACCATCTGGCATCCTAGAAATAGTGCCTGTTACGGGCCTGTTGTGTGTCTGTCCCTGCTGGGATGTAAGCTCCAGGAGCACAGGAGGGGCATCTGTTTTGTCCACGGCTCCATCTCTGGTGCCTAGATCCATGCCTGGTGCTCAGCAAGTGCCCACAAATATTTGCTGCATGAACAAAGGAAAGAAAGAGGGACACGAGCCCACGGTGTGCACAGAGAGAGTGGATGAAAGCAGCCCTGGTGCCACTGGCCATTCTCTGGTTGCCCGGACGTGTTCAGGAGCTGGGCAGAGAGCAGCTTGGGGTCTGGGCAGCTCTTCACCGGGATGTCAATTCATGTCCTTGCAGGTGTCGCACCATCCTCGGGGTCAAGTCCAAACCCTGCTAAAATTTCCAGCCTCCCCTTGCCCCTCCTCCCTGTGGCACGGACAATTCCCATTCTCCCTGTCTTCTGTAGTTGTTTAACATTTTTGCTGGGCACCTGCCTCCTCGGAATTTAAAGCTGCATTTCCCAGCCTCCCTTATGACAAGTGTGGCCGTGAGGTTAAAGGGTTAAGCCTTGGTCACTGGGGGTGGAAAGGGAAGTCATGGAGCAGCAACTTGGACCCTTTCTTAGGAGGGGCTGGCACACCTGGGTCCTTATGCCTTTGTGTCTTCCACCGTTGAGTGTCCAGCCTGACATGTGGATCCCACCATCATGGGCTAGCTCAGGCTCCATACTTGCTGATAGTCACCCAGCTATAGATGGGGTGCAGTCTCAGGACTCAGAACCTCTCAGTGAGCCTGTTGGATGGAGCTTCAGAAGGAAAGCCCTTTTTCAGGGCCCAAGCGGGCCCTTTCCTTGGAGAGTCCCCCACAAGCAGGTTTGGCACTGCAAGAGTTAAAGTGCTCATATATATATATATATATATATATATATATATACACACACACATACACACACACACACACACACATTCACTCACTGGAGCGTACCTTACTCCCACTGCCTAGGCTAATGGCAAATCTTGTATGCAGCCAAGGGAAGGCATCCACCACCAGATGTGCACGGGGAAGCCAGCCTGCAGGAAACTGCTATCGGGTGATTATTGTCAGCCTGCTTATTGAGAACAGCCCCTTCTCCAAAGGTCGTGCATTTGTCAAACGCTGGATGTGTTTTCCCAATCAGCCCTAGAAGATTTTGTCCTCCTGGAAAAAGAGTCCTTTCTCAGGAGTGCTGAAAGCAGCTGATTATAATTCTGCTCCCCTACCACCACCACCTCCCACCAGCTTATGTCAGCCGCTGCTGCAAATGCACCGTGGCCGCCACTGTGCTTCCTGGCTCTGGGTGGAGAGGAAGGAGGTTGGCCTTTGGCACTTGTCGAAGGTGGGTTCAAATCCCCAGTGCAGCTCTAACACCGATGACATATTCATTCAGTACATAATTGTGAAGATCCTACATGCTAGGTACTCGGGCAAGCTACTTGACTTCTCTGAAGCTTGGTTTCTAATTTGTTGAATACAATGGTAATATCTACCTTGAAGTTTTATTCTGCAGATGAGTGACATAGAACATGTAGAAAGTTCTAGGCACAACCCTTGACATCCTCTTGAGGTGACCTGACATATCTGTTGTATTTTAAAGAAGTGATGAGTTTCACTCATTTTTCCAAGTCCTGTTGTTAGATGGAAAAAAGCAAGTTACAGAACCATACATATTGTATAATATCAATTATGTAAAACGACTCACAAAATATGGTTTTTCAGGATATATGCATGTGTGTAGTTGTACAGAAAAGAGTAGAAGGATTCTCTCACCTGAGACAGTGTTTTTTTCTGGGGAGGGGATGGGGCAGCGGTTGGCCCAAGAGGACTTTGTTTTAGTTTTTTAAGAAACATATCATATATTACATGTATAATTAAAAATGTATTTAAAAATGAGAGTGCAAAGGGGATTTCACTGGTCAAACGTGGGACAACATGAGCAGTAAAATGAACAGTGGTAATGATAAAATGACACATTTAATAAAAACAATCCAGGAATGCTTGATGACATGAAAATAAAAATTTAGGAAAGGGTAAGGGGTGGATGGAAAGCTCCAGTGAATAACTGAAGAAGGAAGGAAAGAAAGATAGAAATAGAACGACACCCTTTAAAGTCATCAAGATATTGGATTCAGGTAAGATTCCTCAATGGATGTTAAAACCATTGGGAGAACGACTGCTGGGGATGGGATTTTCACATACTCGATGTATCACTCCCAGGCTAATTATTAATTACAAAGGAGAAAGATGCCATTGCAGTGTAGAAATCTGGGGGTGCCCCTTCACCAAATGATCAGACTTAACACAATTAGCAATGGCACAGACACCTATCCGTGTTGAGAAGGACACAAAAGCACCTGTGAAGTTTTCCTGCCGGAAGTGTTGAATGCTTAGATCTCTTCCTCTCCTGTCTTGACCACACCCACACCTGGCCCAGGATGGAAACTCACGGTCATTCTGTCGCTATCCCCTGCCCTCAACCTCCACCCCAATCCCAACCAGCTGTCAGATCCTTTTGAGTGTGTCTCAGGGACCTCTCCTGCATTGCCTCGGTCCCTCTCGTCCATTCCCACCACCACCTATCTGGTCCAGGCACCAGCATCACTCACCTGGACACCTGATGAGTCTTCCTATCTGGTCATCACCTCCTCTCCAGGCCTGGTGCCCACACTGGTCCCAGAGACCTTTGTGGGATGCAAATCCGATCCCAAGTCTCTCCCACGCACAGATGGCATCTGCGTTGCTCTCTCACCCATGCTAGGTGGTTCTCTATTCTCCAGATGTGCCATAAACACCTAAGCTTCTTGCACACCCTTCCCCACCCTTCCCTAGGAGTCGGAATCCTCAGGGCAGGTTCTCAGGGAAGCCCCCTTCCCTGAAGCCAAGGTGAGTTTCTCTGTGAATATGAATATTATGGTCATAAAAGTGCAGTATTGAAATGGGAGGGAGAGGAATAGGCAGTTTGGCAGGAACAGTTTTCAGTGCTCCCCACCCTTCACCATGGCTTCTGTGGTGGCTTGGAGTTATGAACCCCAGGGAACACATTCTTAACCTTAATGTACCCTGTGAGTGTGAACCCACTGTAAATAGGACCTTTCGATGAGGTTACTTTAGTGGAGGTGTGGCCCCTCAATCCAGCCGGGCTTTAATCTGGATACTGGAGTCATTTATAAGCAGACTGAAGGTCAGGTGGAGAGAAAAGCCACCGGGAGCAGCCAGGAGCCGGAAGAGAAAGAAGACATCGCCATGTGCATTGCCATGGGATGGCAAAGCCCAAGGACCCCAAGGATTGCCGGCCAGCCAGAAGATACTGACTCTGGGAGGAAGCGAGCCTTCTAGCCTCCGAAACCATGAGCCAATAAATCCCCAGGTTAAGCCAACCCATTGTATGGTATTTGTTTTAACAGCTGGAAACTAAAACAGTTTGGATGTCCAGATCTTTTCATGCCCATGCTTGTCATTCCTTGGTTGGTGATGTCATCGGATCGCCTAGAAGCAGGTCCAAGATAAGGGTTCAAGTGGAAGCAGTTTATCTAGGAGATGATCCCAGGAAACAAAGGTGGGGAGAAGAAAATGAGAAAGGGGAGGGAAGGAGGTCAACAGAGATGTGTTATCACTAGTTACTGCTGTGGGCAACTGGGACTTACTCTTATTCTTTATTTATTACTATAGAGATATAATTCATGTACCATAAAACCTATCATGAAAAAATGCACAGTTCAATGGTTTTAAGTATGTTCACAAGGTTGTGCAACTATCTTCACTAATTCCAGAACATTCTCATCATCCCCAAAAGAAATTCCACACCCACTAAGCAATCACTCCCCACTCCCTCCTCCCTCCAGCTCCTGGGAACCACCCATCTGCTTTCTGTCTCTATGACTTTGCCTGTTCTGGACATTTCATGTAAGTGGAATCACACAATAATCTTTCTGAGTTAGTTCACTTAAGTATTACATTGTCGTGGTTTATCCACATGGGGCATATACCAGAACTTCATTCGTGTTTATGGCTGCATAATATTCCACTGCAGAAATGTACCACATTTTGTTTATCCATTCATCAGTTAATGGACATTTGGGGTTTCCCCCTGCTTTTTGACTATTCTGAGTAATGCTGCCATGAAATTCACATACAAGTTTTTGTGTGGACATATGTTTTTAATTCTCCTGGGTATATATGTAGGAGTGGAGTTGCTGGGTCATCTGGTATCTGTTTACCAGCTTGAGGTCCAGGTTGTTTTCCACAGTGGCCGTGCCATTTTTCATTTCCACCAGAAGATTATGGGTGTTCCAATATCCTGGAGCTTAATCTTACCAGGGAACTCCTGGAAGCAGTGTAAAATGGGTGTCTAAGTTATCTCACCTGATGGACGAGGGTGCTGGTGTATTTATACACCAAATCCCAGCGGTACTGGTTGAAATCTGCTCAGCCCTCAGCCTCCCTGGTCTGCCACGTTGAGCCAGGAGGTCCCAGAGACCAGAGCACGTCTCCAAGCAAAGAAAGGCAGGTGCTGGAGGCTGGAAGTCAGAGCTTGTGCATGAAAATGGTGAGGATGAGGGGACATGGTGGGGTATTCGCAGTGTCTGCTACAGTTCTTGCAAGTTGTCTCATATGCTCCATAGCCTGTTATGGCTCTTGTAGAATTAACCGCAGATGATCTGCTGCGGTGTTAAAATCACACAGTTTAGGGTCTCAGCTCATTCGTGCCTCACAGCCTTTTTATTTGCTGTACTCTTGGCTCAGAGTGCCTGTTTGCAGCTAGCTCATCTTCTCGGCTACCTCCTTCTCCTCCCTCAGGTCACAGCTTTAATGCTCCCCATCCTATCTGGTATTGCACCCTACCCTGTGCCCAAAGCCCGCTCCATCTTGCACCTGTGCTGTTTCCTCCACTAGGCCTGTCCTCTCTGGAATAATCTGTAATTTATTTTTTAGTCGTTAATTGTCTGTCTCTAGTGCTGGAATGCAAGCTGCATGGAGGCAGGGCCTTGCTCATCTGACTCATTATAATGCTGGGCCTCTGGCACCTAGGAGGGGCTCCAGGGATTATTTGCAGAATGAATGAGAGATGGGAGACACTTTGGAAAGCCACTGTTGGTGACGTTCCTGGATGTCATCAGGAAGGTGGAACTTCTGAGAAGCTGTCATCGACACGCTCACCCATGCCCATCATGAGATTTTCAGGGATCTATTTTGACCCAAGGCAAAATGTTCTCTTTTGAGATGAGCTCAAGAACTCACCTTATTCTTGCCCGTGTCTGGCTTCAGGAGGAGAATAATTCATATTTCCACATTGCCTCAAGCCTTCTCTGTTTTTCTTCTTCCTTGGTTATCCCCAGACCATGGGTGGGGTGGGGTGTGGGGAGGCCACAAATGCTGGTGTTGGATGGTGAGCAGGCAGGCCCCTTCTCGGCAGCCCCCCTCCCTCCTCCAGCGATCCCCATAGCCTAGCACGAGTGTACTATCGCCATGTCCTAGCACTTATCAGAGGATCCCAGCAGGATCCCCTGGGAATCAGAGGGCAGCAGGAGAAAGATGGGTTGGGGGCTGGGGTACCACCTCCCCAGGGAAGGGCTAACCACTTGTCAACTCTTGCTGCTCAATAGCCGCTGTAGTTCGGATTTCTATTTCAATTTATTTAAAGTGCATCTGTTTCCTTCAAGCTTTGGGGCATGGAGTGACTTTTCCTAGCTAAGGAAAGGGACAGTGACTTTAGACTCTACACTCACATCCTGGTTGTTATTCCAGACAGTTGGAGAACATTCCAGGAACCTCACATATTTTATAGCTTTTAGTTCTCACAACAATCCTAGAAGGAAGTACCGTTGGTCCTATTTTATAGACGAGGCACAGAGAGGTTAAGTCACCTGCCCAAGGTCACACAGCTGGCGTGTCTGGGACGAGGGTCCCAACTAGGTTCTCTTAAAGCCCCATGTCTTGTCTTGCTTTCTCTTTCCTTCTTGCTGCTTTGCATTTATTTCCTTTGCTCTGCTTTCCTTTCTCTGGTTTGCTTTCCTTCCCTCTCTTCCCTTTATTTCTTTAAACATTTTTATTGTGAAATATAACATTCATATAAAATATTCACTCAACTCGTGTAAAATATCACAAATAATTGTAAAACAAACACCCGTGTAGGTACCACCCAGTTCAATACATAGATGTTGCCAGACCCCTGGACACCCCCACCTAATCCCCCTTCCCAGCTGCCCTGGGCTTTACCGCTTTCTTGCCTTCCACGTTACTCAGTCCTTTGCTTCGCTTAAGCCAAGTTGGGGGACAGGTGCACAGAAATGGCAAGAGGGAAAATGGTTTCTTTTACCTAGTGCTGAATAAATGACTTCGCTAAAACTTAGCGGCTTAAAGCAACCATTTTATTTTGCTCAGAGCCTTGTGGGGCAGGAACCAAGGAGGGTCTCAGACCTGCGTGGGGTGAGCCGGAGCAGCTGGAGCTGGGGGGGGGGCACCCCCAGGAGGGGGTCTTCACTCGCATACCAAGAACACTGGTTCTCAGGGTCCTCCAGGCCCCTCCACGTGGCTTGAGCTTCTCATGGCATGGGGGGGTGGAGGCTGGTCTCAGGGCAGCTGAACGTCTTGGCTGGTGGAGCTCAGTCAACACCGACCCAAGAGGCCAAGCGTGGCTGACCCCAAGGGGCACACGTATACTGTGGGATGATGGTCTTGGGTCTAGGTGGTCAGAGATTCCAAGCTGCCCCTCCCCCTTCCGGGCGCTCTCGGGTGTTTGGATGGGTGCATTTTCTTCTTTGTGGTGACAGTCAAGACAATCAGAGAGATCCTGCCCTGGGCATCTGCAACAGGGCAGAGGAAGAAGGGAGGCCCCGTGGCAACGCATCTAGGGGTGCACCCCCAGCTGCCTTCATGGCCTCCCCAGCCAGGGGCCTGCTAGAGTAGCTCTCCTTTCCCCAGTGGAGAGTCACCTTTTATGTTTAAATAATTCCAATGGCATCATGAGAGCATGTGCAGTCAGTGTCTGTCTTTCCACGCCTGGGTGGCATCCTCCCATGGTGGCCATCTTCCCCCAGAGCGAGCATCCCAAGGACCCGGGTGACCAGCTCTTAAGTCTCAGAATGGCACTTCTGTTGGTTACGAGGCACCAATTCAAGGAGAAGAAATTAGCCCCCGCCGCCCGCTGATGGGAGGAGTCCAGCACCATGACTACTTCTCATGACACAGGGGATCTGCACGGAGGACCGACTGGGTCATGAATCCCACCTGTATTTCATGCTGAGGACTTGCTTGGAGCCTCATCTGTAAAATGAGGAAAATAATATAACTCACTTCACAGGGAGTGTAGCAAACACAGTAATCGATTGCAGTCATTAGTGATTATTTCCTGTTTTTTGATGCTTCTGCCCAAATGAGCTTTGGGGTACCCTATGGCTTTTCATAGTCATAGACTGTAACTGCACTGTGGGTTGGGAGCTCATAGCACGGTCACCTCCCGTTCTCCTCCGTGGTGGGCTCACGGCTCTGGAGGAAGAGGGTTGACCAGCCCCCGAGGTCCAGCCCCTCACGCTAGACAGAACCACAGGGTCAGGGAGTCATCGGAGCCTTTCCTGGCAGGAGCAGAGCCGAGCGTGCTTGGGAACCTTAATCAGCAGGTGCACATGCTGCTTCGCCGAGGAATTGAGGCAGCGTATGCAGCGGGAAACAAGGGCTCCAGGGTCAGACAAAGCTGTTTGGTCCTGGTGCTGCTGCTTTCTAAGTGCTGGTTCTGGATAGTTCATTGAAGCCCTTTGAACTTCAGTTTCCACATCTGTAAAGTGAGGCAGGTCCTAGGATCCTGGGAGGAAATTTTAAGACTATGTAAGGAGTTAGTACCATGCCTGACACATAGGAGGTTCTCCACAGTGGGAGCTTTTGTTATTATTTGCTTGGGCATCCTGGAAAGGAGATGGGTGAGGGCAGAACAAAAGATCAAAGGATTGTGGTGGCTTAAATGTCTGCCCACAAATTCTTTGACAACCCCCCTGTGCCGGTTTGAATGTATTATGTCCCCCAAAACTCCATTATCTTTGATGTAGTCTTGTGTGGGCAGAGGTATCGGTGTTGATTAGATTGTAATTCTTTGAGTGTTTCTGTGGAGATGTGCCCCACCCAACTGTGGGTGATGACTCTGATTGGATGATTTCAGTGGAGGAGTTACCCCACCATTCAGGGTGGATCTAAACTAAATCACTGGAGCCATATGAATGAGCTGACAAACAGAAGGAACTCAGTGCAGCTATGAGTGACATTTTGAAGAAGAGCTACAGCCAAGAGGGACACTTTGAAGAATGCACAGAAGATGAGAGAGTAGCTGCAGATGAGAGACAGTTTGAAGATAGCTGTTGAAAGCAGACTTTTGCTCCAGAGAAGCTAAGAGAGGACAAACACCCCAAGAGCAACTAAGAGTGACATTTTTAAGGAGCTGCAACCTAGAGAGGAACGTCCTGGGAGAAAGCCTTTTTGAAACCAGAACTTTGGAGCAGATGCCAGCCACGTGCCTTCCCAGCTAACAGAGGTTTTCCAGACACCTTTGGCCATCCTCCAATGAAGGTACCTGATTATTGATGGACACTTTATGGCCTTAAGACTGTAACTTTGTAACCAAATAAACCCCCTTTTATAAGAACCAATCCATTTCTGGTGTTTTGCATTCCGGCAGCATCAGCAAACTAGAACAACCCCCTTCAAGAGGTGGGGCTCAATCCTCCCCTCAACCCCACCTCGCACGTGGGATGGACTTAGTGACTTACTTACAACAAATAGAATGTGGCAGAAGTGACCCTGTGTGACTGCTGAGACCAGGTGATCAAAGGAACCGTGAGCTTCTCTCTGCTGGCTCCTGGATCACTGGGAAGCCAGCCGCCCTGCTGTGAGGACTCCAGCAGTGCTGTGGAGAAGACACAGGAGGAGCAGAGAGCTCTTGGCAGCAACTTGCCACCATGTGAGTGGGCTACAGTGGAGAAAGGTCTGCAGCCTCAATCGAGCCGTCAGATGATGCAGCCCTCGTTGACATCATGACTCCGACATCAGGAGTGCCCCTGAGCCAGAACCACCCAAGCCAGCCTTGAATCCCTGACCCACAGGAGAAAATAAATGTTTTTTATTTCAAGCCATGAAGTTTGGGGGTAATTTTCATGCAGCAATGCACAACTGACCCTGGAGGCAAGTGGCAGATGACAGAGAATCAGGCAGGTAACCTCCTTTGAGGATGGGCAAATGCCAGACACAGAGAAGATGCTTAGTAAACACTTGGGAATGAATGAATGAATGAGTGGATGCCACTTGTCTTTGAGTTGGGCCTTGGCCACTCCTCTGTATTCCAAAGGTCACTGTCACAGCTTAGGCCACCTTTTTGCTCACCTGTATCTCCTCCACAGCCTCCCACCTGGAGTTTCCAACCCCAGACTCACTCCGTCTAATATCGAATCCATTTTCCACTCTCTCCCATGACCACTTGACTCTGCACAGCTCTTTGACTGTTAGGATGGCTTGGCTGGAAGCCACTGAGACTAGCAATGGCTAATTTATCCTCAAAAGTGTAGCGGTGGTTATGGGATATCCCACACCAATTAGAAGGAGAAACTGGAAAACCCAGGCCTTGGAAAGGACAGGATGCAGAGAGGCTCAGGGACTTTAGGACAGAGGCAAAGGGATCTTCTTCAGGGTTTTATCTCGGAAATGAGTGAACTCTACACTCCAAGTAGTTTCCCTCATTACACTCTTCATTCATGATGCAAATTCCAGGAAGAAAGAGCATCTGATTGGTCTACTTCATCCTTGGGTGGGGAGGGCAACTTGACTGACAGCCCCAGACTGTGCAATGGGAAGGGATCGTTCTGCAAGGGCAAACTGGGGTACACTTGCCTAAATAAAGGAGAAAGGGTGGTGGGCAGCCCCAAACCACAGATGCCATCTGCACAGTCCCTCATGACACCGGATGCAGCACAGCAGGCTGCCGGTTATTTTGCAAAGATCGTGCTCTCTGTCGAGCTCTTTGTCCCTGGAATGCCCACTCTCGTGACTTGTCCATTGGTTAATTCCTACACACCCTTCAAGCTCTCCATCTCTTGGACTATCTTCTCCGTTTCCTTGCCAGGCTGAGTTAAGAGAACTCTGTGCTCCTATCAGCCCTTTGCGGTGACTGGGTTTTCTTCCTCTCCGTCTCGTCAGCCCCTTGCCAGCTCCTGGCCCACAGAGCAAGCTCAATAAATATCGACTGAAGGAGGCCCAAGTCTCCAGCGCGACTTCTGTCTGACTTTGGATATTATTCCTGTTCTGGGGGGATTTCTAACTGCAGGTGTAAAGAGCAGCTTTGTGCGAAAACAACATTTTCCGTTTCTTCTTTCTCATCTGGGAAAACGGGTTGCAGGCAAATCAGCGCAGAGCTCCATGGAGATGGAGAGAGCAGGGTGGCTTGTCGGGGTGGGGGCTTGGCGGCTTCAGGGAGGATGGGCTAGCAGGAAGGGGGTGAGAAGTCAGACGAGAGGCTCACCAGAGCTGACATATTCTCATGGAAAATTGGGCTACATGTGGGAGCTAGATAGGGAGAGGCTTGAATTTTGGGGGCTCCCAGGAGCTGAGGGATCTGGCATGGAATAAGTAAAGCCAACAGCCATCTCCACTGGGAGGCAGTGTGGTGCGGGCACAAAAGCCTGGGTTTTGGAATCTTGGATTCAGGCCCTGCCTCTTGCGCTCACCCACTATGTGACTTTGGGCAAGTTATTAAGTTTATTATCACCTGTAAAATGGAGATAACAAGAATTCACCTCCCAGAGCTGTTTTAGGGGATTAGATGGAACAAAGCCCAGGATGGAACCTGGTACGTAATAGTTGCTCAACAAACACAGACCCCTCCCTTCTCCTGCTGTTCCTAAATAACCGTCCCTGAAGACTTCATACAGACAAGGGCAAGCTAGGCCAGTGGGCCAGATCCGGTCCTATCACCTGTTTTTGTAGATATAGTTATATTGGAACACAGTCACATTCATTTATGTGTCATCCATGGCTGCTTTTGCATTACAACGGCAGAATTCAATAGTTGGGATAGACAGTTGCATGTGTGGCCTGCAGAGCCTCAAATGTTAACTAACTAGCCCTTTAGGAAAAAGTTGTCTGACCCCTTATATGGGGCTCACCTCCATAGATTGGGGCTGAGACCAGGGGACCCAAGCTCAAATGCACACAGGGACTGGCTGGTAATCCCAAGGTGAGGTTTGCTTATATAACCACATCCATAGATGGAAAAGCCATTGCCCATTTTTCTTGAAACCTCTCGTTTGGGGGTTTGTTTGTATTCCATGTTTGATAGAAATTGGGTGTTAAGAAGTTCATTCTTTCACAAATATTTATTGAGTATATGCTCTGTGCCAGGCTGGGAATAAAGCAAGAATAAAAGAGACAACTACTTCTACCCTCAGGGAGCTAATATTCTCATGGGGGATGTTGACAATCCACCAGTAAATTCACCATGTTGGGTTGTATGATCTGCGACTATGAGAGGCCAGATGTGGGTACAGGAGGGAGCGAGACAGGCTCGATTGGATGGAGGGGTCGGGAAATGCCAGAAAACTGCATGGACCACACCTGAAAACAGAGCTACACCCCACCACCCCCCGATCCCTGTCCTTGAGGACAGACAAATATTTCTGTACTTAAAGGACATGTTTTGTAAAAGAGGGATGATAAATGCTCCATTGGTGCTGGAGATAAAATGGACTATCAAGAGCCTTGGCGTCTCGGAGCTCATGCTCGAGTGGGCAGACAGATGACGACAGTGACGATGACGATGATGATGATGATGATGACGATGATAGCCAACACTTACATGGGCTTTTCTCCAGGTCCAGTGCTGTCTTAATTGCCTTAGGTATATGAACCTGTCTAATGCATGAATGTAATGCTTCGACTGGGGTAGGTGATGCAAAGGAGAGGACTCGTAATGGGGACGCCAGCTGGTCGAGGACATCAGTTCCCTGCAGCCAGGAGGTGCTTATGACAGGGTCTGGCCTAGACGTGCCCTTGAACGTTCAGAGGGTCCTGGACTGCACCGGCCAACGCGGTAGTTGCTAGCCCCACACGACCCTGGAGAACTTGAAATATGGTTCACGTGACTGAGGAATTAAATTTTTAATGTTAAAAATTTTAAATAATATACAATTAAATGGCTGTCTGTGGCTAGTGACTTGTCCTTCTTAACAGCCCAGATCTAATATGTATAATCTATAAAATGTGTCTCAAACCTACTTCTTCCATGATTTTTGCTGAAATCCAAATATCCAGTTACCCTACTTAATATCTTTCTTTAAAGTGACTCACTTTGTTATTTAAATAAACTAATTTTAAAAAACCCCAAACTCTGTATGTTACTACTGAAAGGGACAATCGCCCTCTCTTGGCGTGAGACGGTGGCTGTGCACTCAGACCCCGGATGAGAGCCGGGGATACTGGATTCTAGGCCGGGAGGGTGTGGCTCCTTCTGTGTCCACAGGGGAAGTGGGCAAGTGCTAGGGGCAAGCTTTCGTTCCAGCACCAGATTGTGACCTCCTCCTTGGGACAGACAGAAGGACTGAAGGAGAGTGGGAGAGGAGCTGGCTGTCCCATGGGGAGTTACCCAGCACCTTCACGGGTGCCATCTGCAAACAATCTCCAGCCCCCACCCCCTGCAGTCTGCACCCCACTGTGGGAAACCCCTCCAGGCATAAGTTCCTGTTTGGGGGCCATGGCTAGTTTGCTCACCTGGTCTTTCATCTTCTCTGCCCCACTCGCCACCTTTGGGGTCATCAGCACAGGCCGTGAGGCAGGGGGTGGTGGTGGGGTGGGTGGTGGTGGGTGGACGAAGAAGCTGTGCACAACGGCAATGCCTCGACCTCTTCTCCCATCTAGAGTTCCAGAATCTTGGGTCATCACCATTGCCCTACGGTGACGCTGTCCTTGAAAGCCAAGGGCCGTGTATCAGGTGGTTAGCTGCTTTGGTCCCAAATAGACCCGAGTTCAAATTCTGACACAACAACGTGTTAGTTGCATGGTCTTAGATGAGCCTCTCTCAGCCTCGATTTCTCATACCCGAATGAGCTAATAGTAAGAGAACCTCTTGACAGGGTTGTTGTGAAGTTTAAATGAGATAGTGCATGCAGGTACTTAGTGTATGGTAAACAACGGCTATTGTTATGTGCTGAGTGCCTGTTACGAGTCATTAGCTCCTAAGTCTGAGTCTGGAGTCAGCTGGGTGTGGGGGGAGGTGGGAGGTCATCAGACAGGACCTGGCAGGCTCGAGGGTAGAGGAGGGAGGGGACACTCTGGGTTCTGCCTTCTTGGAGTTCTGGCTGGATAGTGCTAAGGACTAGGGCCCATGTCGGGACCTACAGAGAGAGGCTCTCCATGGGGCTGGTTTAGGCTGGGCCCAGGCAAGGGCTACAAGGCATAGCCTCTAGAGTAAGACAGCCTGGGCTTGAACCCCAAGTTCAACTCTGTGACTTTGGGCAAGTCACGTGACTGCTCTGTGCCTCAGTTTCCCTGCCTGTAAAATGGGAGTCATGATAGCACCTTCTTCCTAGGGTGGCTGTGAGCACAAAGTGGGTAAAGTGTTGAGGTCAGGTCCTGGCACATAGTAACTCCTCAAAAAACATCAGCCATTTTTATTATTGGTTCCATCAGGTGGGTAGGGACCAGCTCTCTGGGTTCGCCATGTTGCCGACAATGCTGGCAACACCCAGGCCTGCGTGTGTGAGACCAGGGGGGCATGCAGCGCCGCCCGCTCTGACCTTTGCATTGTGGCCGGCTCACGCTCACGGGAATCTTGCACCAGCTGCGTTTCGCTGAGCGCTGTCGGGCCGAGGAGTTGTTCCCCAGACCTGCTGACAGCAGCCTTCAGTTCCAATCCCCCGAGCTGTCCTGAACTTTGAAAAGGTTAGAGGGGCAGCTGGGAGAGATGAGGCGTGTGTAATGGGCATGACGTGAGCTCTGGAGCTGGACGGAGGTCTGACTGCAGTCTTCACCCCTCAATATCCATGCCAGCATAATAATTAATTGCTACATGTGGCCGTGTCAATTCTGACAGCAACATCCCTTCCTCGAAGTCCTGGGAGCCGCTGTCAGCCATGACAGTCATGCCCCCTGAACAGCTTCATGTGACCCTGCATGGCCAATCAGAGTGCCCCAGCCTCCTGGCCACGCAACCTCAGAAAGAGGCATGTGACCCAAACAGGGCCAATCAGATTCTTCCCCGGAATTAGTCTGTGGATTTGGGGAGAGGGGCACTGTTGTTCTCCCAGACTTTTTAGGCCAGGAGGAAATAAAATGGGGACCTTTGCCTGTCATGTGAAGAGAAGCAGAAGCAAGCAGAGCTAATGGATCAAGACAGAGGCCTGATGATATCCCTCCAGCTCCTGGATACAGCCATGCCTGAGAGCCAATTGCACCTCTGAACTCCCCAGTTCTGTGAGCCCTTTTTGGCTTAAACCATTTTGAGTTAGATTTCTGCAGCTTGACTCTGAATAAGTCCAAACATTATAAGATTTTTGAGCATTTACTTTGAGCATAGACACTGTGCTAAGAATTTAATAAGCATTGTCTTGGTTGAATCACTTTATCTCTTAGAGACTCCATTTGCTGGTGGGTAAAATGGCAGTAATTTAAGAATAGGATTGTTACGAGGCTTAAATGAGGTTAAGCAAGCAAAGCAACTGACACATAGTAGGTCCTTTTCCTTGACTAAGAAAGTATTAGGTACTTTTCCCTGACTAAGGATCTCTGTGATGGATATCTTTCTATGCACTTTTAGTGGAATTGCCTATTTGCTTAGGATAATTTCCCAAGGTGTAAATGCAGAAGCAAAGGGTGTGTACTTGTTGAGGTCCTTGAAACACAGCACCAAACTGGTCTCCAGAAATTCCAATCTATAAGTTATCTGTCGCTGCATAACAGAACATCACAAAATTAGAGCCTTAATACAAGACACATTTATCATCTCACGGTTTCTGTGCATCAGGTATCTGAGCACAGCTTAGATGGATCTCCGCTTCACTGTCTCTCACAAGGCCGCAATCAAATTTTTGGCTGGGGTTGAGGTCTCATCTGAAAGCTTGACTAGGGAAGCATCCGCTTGCATGTTCACTCAGCTTGTTGGTGGAATTCAGTTCCTTGAGGACTGTTTGGCCAAAGGCCTCCATCCTTGCTGGTGTTGGCCAGTGGCCACCTTCAATTTCTTGCCACGTGGGCTTTGCCAACAATGAGAAGGAAATAGAGAAGTTCTGTTAGCAAGACAGAAATTATAATCCTATGTAACGCAACCCCAGCAATGGCACCCCCTCCCATCCTTTGCTGAGTTCTGTTGTTAAGAAGCAAGTCACAGGTCTGGCCCACACTCCCAGGGAGGGGATTACACAGCATGTGAAGGCTGGGTGGCAAGGGTCTTTGGGACACTGCTGGTTCATATATATTATGTCCCCCAGAAAAAGCCATATTCTTTAATGCAATCTTATGGAGGCAGACTTTTTAGTGTGGATTAGGTTGGAATCTATTGGATCAGTATTTCTATGGAGGTGTGGCCACACCCATTCAGCATGGGCCTTGAGTAGTTCACTGGAGCTCTATAAAAGCTCAGACAGAAGGAGCTCACAGCTAGCTGTAGCTGAGACAGACATTTTGAAGATGGCCATTGGAAGCTGATGCAGACATTTTGGAGAATGCCATCTTGAAACACAACCTGGGAGTGAGCAGACGCCAGCCACGTGCCTTCCAAGCTAACAGAGGTTTTCCGGACACCACTGGGCATCCTCCAGTGAAGATACCTTGTTGTTGATGCCTTATCTTGGACACTTCAGGGCCTTAAGACTGTAATTTTGTAACCAAATAAACCCCCTTTAAAAAGCCAATCCATCTCTGGTGTTTTGCAAAACAGCGGCACTAGCAAACTGGAACAGATGCCATCTTAGAGTCTGGCTGCCACGCCAACATATACCCTCACCAACTCAATATTACAGATATGGTTTCCTGCAACCTGGACAATCGTGGACATTATAAAATAAACAAACAGTAAAAAAACTTCATTGATTTGCTAGATGACAAGAGGTGTTGCATTACCACTATTGTTTCAACTTCCATCTTTTTGATTACTGGTGAGAGAAGACATTTCCCTCCAGTCTTATCGGCCATTTGCCTTTATTTATTTGTGAATTGTTTGTTCACTTCTACTGACCATTTTTCTATTGGCAGTTTCTTATCATCTTGTCTTTTTGTTTTGAGCTAGGGTTTATATTCAAGAGTGTTCATTACAATGCTATCAATACTATTGAAAAATGGAAATATTCAATTTTGAATATTGAAAATTTAGAAAGACTGACAGGGACCTGTAACATAAATTATAGTAAAGTTTATAAAAAGGAGCATTTTAGAGCTGCTTAAATCCTGTTTCCAGTGAACTTTGAATTACTTAAAAAATATTTATGATGTAAGATTTTAAAACTTAGTTGTTTTGAGGTATAGTATATTTACAGTAAAATTTGCCTTTTTAAAGTGTACAGTATGATGAGTTTTGACAAATGTATATAGTGGTGTAACCACCACCCAAATCAAGATATAGAACATTTTCATCACCCCAAGAAGTTCCCTCATGTTCTTTTGCAGTAAATCTCCTACTCCTATCCCTGGCAATCACTGATAATGATTTCTGTCCCTGTAATTTTGCTTTTTCTAGAACTTTAGGCAATGGAATCAAACAATATATAACTTTTTCTGTCTGGTCTTTTTTACTTATAATGCTCTTGAAATCCAAGTTATGTTATTGCATCTATTGGTAGTTCATTCATTTTGTTGCCGAGTAATATTCTATTGTAAGGATGAACCCAGTTTATTTTATTCACCTGCTGATGGACATCTGGGCTGTTTCTAATTCAGGATTATTAAGACTAAAGCTACTGTAAAGATTCACATACAGGTCTTCATGTGGACATATGTTTTCATGTCTCTCTCCTGCTCTCCCAGGAATGGGACTGCTGGGTGGAACAGTGAGTGTATATTTAGCTTTTTAAGAAACTGCCAAACTCTTTTCCATGTGGCAGTATCATATTGCAGCTCTACCAGCAGTGTATAAGAATTCTAGTTATTTCACTTCTTTGGAGCACATAATTTGTTAACTTTTTTAAAAAACTTTAGCCATTCTAGTTGATGTGTAGTGACATATAGTTGTTGCTTTAATTTTCATTTCTCTATAGTGAACATCTTTCTATGTGCTTATTTGCTGTGCATGTACCTTTGTTAAAGAGTGTTCAAATATTTTGTCCATTTTAAAAAATTAGGTTAATTTCTTATTATTGAACTATAAGAAATTTTATATTTCTGGATTCGTATATTTATCAGATAATATGCTTTGCAAATATTACAAATACTTTCCATCAGTTTGTGTCTTGTTTCTTAGCAGTGTCTTTTGAAGAACAGAAGTTTTAACTTTTGATGAAGTCCAATTTATTACTTTTTTTCTTTTATGGATGTGCTTTCTGTTTCCTAAGAAATCTTTGCTTTACTCAAGGCCACAAAGATTTTTTCCTATGTTCTCTTCTAGTAGTCTGAAAGTTTTAGTTTTCACATTTAGGTCTGTGATTCCATTTAGAGCTGATTTTTTTATATGGTGCAAGGTAAGGATCAAGGTTCATTTTTATTTTTGCATATGAAGCCCAACTACATGATGCAACTTCAACTAAAGAGCACAGAAGAGTTGACTTTATATGCAGTAGGATTACAATTTTAATAAGAGCTTACACATTCTGAGCACTCATTCTGTGAGTCTCTGATTAAATGTGTTACCTGCATTATTTCATTTGCTTCTCATAATTACCCAAAGAAGAAAGAATTAGCCAAATGTCTTCTCAATGCTATACATTGTATAGCATTGTCTGACACGTAATGACCCACAAGATGTTTTGTTAAATTAAAAATCATGGTGTGAGAACCTAAGATGGCAGCTAGGAGAGACAGGACAAAAAAACACCTCCGAGAAAAGTACTAGATAAAAGCCAGACAGTGACCCAGAACACCAGCTCCAGTGATGCACTAGCTGGACAAGTCCTCTAAATCCACAGGGACTGTGCACTTGGTGAAACCGGGAATCTGCATTCTGAAACAAGTGAGTGAGCCTGCTGGGTATCCGGCAGCCACACTGTGGTGTGGGGAAACCGTGGGTTTGTGTTTGGAGGCGGACTAGCTCTTTTCTAAAAAACCCCAAAGCAGCTGTGGATACGGCAGCGAGACCTGCACAGTGAAGCGCGGCAGGAACGGGCTGTGTGAACGCCTCAGTACCTGGCGTGGAAGATAACCTTTTGCACAACTGCTGCTAATTGTCTCAGAGCGAGGAAGGCAGTGGTGATCCAAAAGGGGAAATAACCATGCCCCTTGCAACCATCTTCCCGGCAGGCTGGAAACTCTCCTGCCTGGCACCGTAGCCACAGCCCAGAGATGCACCAAAAAACCCAGTGTGACAGGAAGTGTTTCCAACAACACACATATACGCCACAATATCGGGCATGGACAGTAGCCTTTCGTGCACCCACAGCTAATTGTCCTGGAGCTGGGAAGGCGGAGCTGTGTGAAAAGGGGGAAATTAACATGCCCCATACAGCCATCCTTATAGCAGGCTGGGAATGCACCTACACAGCCCAGTGGCTCAAAACTTCCCTTGAGGGACGGCGCACACTTGTGATGTAGCACAACCTTCCCTCAGCAAAGACCCTAGAAGGGCATGGCTTGGAAGAGGGACCCACTCGGAAATCCCATATGCCAATACCAAGGACTTGTGGGATAGTGGCAGAGACAATCTGGGGTGAGACTGAAATGAAGGTTTAGACTCTTGCAACAGCCTTAACCCCCCAGGAACACCTGGGAGGTTTGATTATTAAAACTGCCCTCTCTCCCTAACCGCTCAGACACACTCCCCACTTTCAAGGTGGACAGCACCATCAACACATCCAAACTTGGTGCACCAATTGGACCCCACAAGAATTAAACCCCCACACACCACAAAGACAAAGTTGGGGAGAACTGGTTTGAGGGGAATAGGTGACTCACAGACGCCATCTGCTGGTTAGTTAGAGAAAGTGTATGCCACCAAACTGTAGATATGACAAATTAGAGATTAGTCTTTGAATGATCCTACATATCCTAAAAGAACCCTATCAAGTAAAGCAAATGCTAAGAGGCCAAAAACAACAGAAGGTTTTAAAGCATATGATAAAACTAGACGATATGGATAACCCAAACCCAAACACCCAAATCAAAGTATCAGAGGAGACAGTACTTGGAGCAATTAATCAAAGAACTAAAGACTAACAATGAGATATGGCACAGGATATAAAGGACATGAAGAAGAACCTAGAAGAGCATAAAGAAGAAATTGCAAGAGTAAATAAAAAAATAGATGATCTTATGGAAATAAAAGAAACTGTTGACCAAATTAAAAAGATTCTGGATACTCACAGTACAAGACTAGAGGAAGCTGAACAATGAATCAGTGACCTTGAGGACCATGGGATGGAAAATGAAAGAACAAAAGAAAGAATGGGGAAAAAAAATTGAAAAAATCAAAATGGACCTCAGGGATGTGATAGATAAAATAAAACATCCAAATATAAGACTCATTGGTGTCCCAGAAGGGGAAGAGAAGGGTGAAGGTCTAGAAAGAGTATTCAAAGAAATTGTTGGGGAAAACTTCCCAAACCTTCTGCACAATACAAATACACAAAACATAAATGCCCAGTGAACTCCAAATAGAATAAATCCAAATAAACCCACTCCAAGACATATTCTGATCAGACTGTCAAGTACTGAAGAGAAGGAGCAAGTTCTGAAAGCAGCAAGAGAAAAGTAATTCATCACATACAAAGGAAACAACATAAGACTAAGTAGTGACTACTCAGCGGCCACCATGGAGGCGAGAAGGCAGTGGCCTGACATATATAAAATTCTGAGAGAGAAAAATTTCCAGTGAAGAATATTTTATCCAGCAAAGTGCTCCTTCAGATTTGAGGGAGAGCTTAAATTTTTCACAGACAAACAAATGCTGAGACATCTACTGATAGAGAAACAAAATAAGGAGAGAGAGATACGGAGAAAGGTTCAGTACTAAAGAGATTCAATGTTGGTTCATTAAAGGACAATAAGAGAGAGAGGGAAAAATTTTATCTGACAAACATAAACCAAAGGATAGGATGGCTGATTCAAGAAATGCCTTCACAGTAATAATGTTGAATGTAAATGGATTAAACTCCCCAATTGAAAGTTATACATTGGCAAAATGGATCAGAAAAAATGAACTATCAATATGTTGCATACAAGAGACTCATCTTAGACACAGGGACACAAAGAAATTGAAAGTGAAAGGATGGAAAAAATATTTCATGAAGCTACAGCTAAAAGAAAGCAGGAGTAGCAATATTAATCTCAGATGAAATAGACTTTAAATGCAAGGATGTTATGAGAGACAAAGAAGACCACTACATACTAATAAAAGGGGCAATTCAACAAGAAGAAATAACAATCATAAATGTTTATGTACCCAATCATGGTGCCACAAAATACATGAGACAAACACTGGCAAAACTAAAGGAAGCAATGGATGTTTCCACAATAATTGTGGGAGACTTCAACACATCATTCTCTCCTATAGATAGATCAACCAGAGAGAAGACCAATAAGGAAATTGAAAACCTAAACAATCTGATAAATGAATTGGATTTAACAGACATATATAGAACATTACATCCCAAATCACCAGGATACACATTCTTCTCTAGTGATCATGGAACTTTCTCCAGAATAGACCATATGCTGGGACATAAAATAAGCCTCAGTAAATTTAAAAAAATTGAAATTATTCAAAGCACATTCTCTGACCACAGTGGAATACAATTAGAAGTCAATAACTCTCAGAGACTTAGAAAATTCACAAGCACCTGGAGATTAAACAACACACTCCTAAAATAAATGGTTTATAATGTAGAATGTAGGGGAACTAGCGATAGAGAGCAATTAATGAAGGGGGAACAATAACTCAATAAGAACAGATAAGCTATCGTGGGTAAATTTAACATTCTGGAAATGCCCAGGAATGACTATGGTCTGTTAATTTCTGATGGGTATGGTAGGAACAAGTTCACAGAAATGTTGCTATATTAGGTTATTTTCTTGGGGTAGAGTAGGAACATGTTGGAAGTAAAGTAGTTATTTTAGGTTAGTTGTCTTTTTCTTACTCCCTTGTTATGGTTTGTTTGAAATGTGTTTTTTATTGTGTATCTTTAAAAAAATTTTTTTTATATGATTAATTTTTAAAAAAGGGGGAGTTAACTGGAAAAAAGGGAAAGAACAGTGAGGGAAGTGTGCAGAGCCCCCTTGAGGAGCTGGTGGAGAATGCAGGGGTTTTGGGCTCCCCCACCTCAATGGTTGCTGATGTGCTCACAGACATAGGGGACTGGTGGTTTGATGGGCTGAGCCCTCTACTGCAGGACTTGCCTTTGGGAAGACGGTTGCTGCAAAGGAGAGGCTAGGCCTCCCTATAATTGTGCCTAAAAGCCTCCTCCCAAATGCCTCTTTGTTGCTCAGATGTGGCCCTCTCTCTCTGGCTAAGCCAACTTGAAAGGTGAAATCACTGCCCTCCCCGCTACATGGGATCAGACACCTAGGGGAGTGAATCTCCCTGGCAACGTGGAATATGACTCCCGGGGTGTAGACCTGGCATCGTGGGACGGAGAACATCTTCTTGACCAAAAGGGGGATGTGAAAGGAAATGAAATAAGCTTCAGTGGCTGAGAGATTCCAAAAGGAGCCGAGAGGTCACTCTGGTGGGCACTCTTACGCACACTTTAGACAACCCTTTTTAGGTTCTAATGAATTGGAATAGCTAGCAGTAAATACCTGAAACTATCAAACTACAGCCCAGAACCCATGAATCTTGAAGATGATTGTATAAAAATGTAGTTTATGAGAGGTGACAACGTGATTGGGAAAGCCATATGGACCACACTCCCCTTTGTCCAGTTGATGGATGGATGAGTAGAAAAATGAGGGAAGAAAAAAAAACAACAAAAAACATCCAGTGTTCTTTTTTACTTTAATTGTTCTTTTTTACTTTAATTTTTATTCTTATTATTTTTGTGTGTGTGACAATGAAAATGTCAAAAATTAATTTTGGTGATGAATGCACAACTATATAATGGTACTGTGAACAATTGAATGTGCGCTTTGTTTTGTATGACTGCGTGGTATGTGAATAATCTCAATAAAAATGAATTAAAATAAAATCAAGCTGTGCAATGTGCCACCATTTGTGGATGAAGGAACACACACACACATACAAACACCAACGTACGGGTACAAAACCATTTTTGCTTGCCTAAAGGATCTTTGGAAAGATACAAAGAGGCTGTTAAATGTGGTTGCCTCTGGGGAAGGAAAGCTGGTGGCTGGGGTAGGAGAGGAAGGGAGTCTTTTCATGGTAAGACATTTTGTAGCTTTTGGATTTTAATTCATATATATATATATATATATATATATATATATATATATAGGAATTCACTGGTGGTTTGACTCCAAAGCCTATTCTCTTATCCACCATTCTGGCTTCCATTTCCATTCATACATACTTACACCTATTTATCCTTTAATTGTTTAACCTCCCTTTGCCTCAATATTCTCACCTGAAAACTGGAGGTGATAACGGTACCTGCCTCCCAGGATTGCTGTGAGGGTTGAGACAGTGTATATAAAATACTTACAACAGGGCCATGTACCCAGAAAAGGCTCAATAAATGCTATTATCATTATTTTATTCATGGGAAAAAAATTAGAAAGAAATGCATCCAAAAAGTTAATAGTGGTATCTCAGGTTATGGGATAACAGGTGACTTTTTACTTCCTTCTTTTCTCTTTGATGAAAAAAAAGGGTTACATACTTTTTTTATTTTTTTTATTTTTTGGTCTTGGTTTGCATTCTTTTTTTTATTTTTATTTTTATTTTTATTTATTTATTTTTTATTAAATTCAGTTTTATTGAAATACATTCACACACCATACAATCATCCATGGTATACAATCCACTGTCCACAGTATGATAACATAGTTATGCGTTCATCACCACAATCTATCTCTGAACATTTTCCTTACATCAGAAAGAACCAGAACAAGAATAAAAAAACAAAAGTGAAAAAAGAACACCCAAATCATCCCCCCATCCCACCCCATTTGTCCTTTAGTTTTTATCCCCATTCCTCCACTCATCCATACACTAGATAAAGGGGGTGTGATCCACAAGGTCTTCACAATCACACTGTCACCCCTTGTAAGCTACATTATTATATAATTGTCTTCAGGAGTCCAGACTGCTGGGTTGGAGTTTGGTAGCTTCGGGTATTTACTTCTAGCTATTCCAATACATTAAAGCCTAAGAGGTGTTATCTATATAGTGCATAAGAATGTCCACCAGAGTGACCTCTCGACTCCATTTGGAATCTCTCAGCCACTGAAACTATTTCGTCTCATTTTGCATCCCCCTTTTGGTCAAGAAGATACTCCTTCACAGCCTGGAGGGTCCCAGGAGTCTCTGCAAGTTCTCTGGGGGTTTCTATTCAGACTTAAGCAATGGCCGGGGTCAGACACGGCTGGCCTTGTCTGGCTGTCTAGACACTGTATGTCCCTCGACTGCTGTAGAAACGAGATGCACTTTCACAGTGGAAAACATGCTGCTGAGCAAAATGCCTGGCCAGAAAGAGGAACGGCCAGGGCTCTGGAGGGCCGTTGGCAGGCCCCTGGTGCCCATTTTCCAGACGGGAGATGCTCCTCAAGTTTTCAAACATTCGAGTGATTTGGAGTGTGGCCATCACTGGCTCGAGGGTGAAGTCTCTGCCCAAGCAGCCACTGTTGATACGGACCCACAGGGGAAACCGGCCTGGTGTATTTGGGGCACCGGTTTTGTCCCCTGCATTGCACCTGTAGACACGGCTCTGGGAGGCGGCGGCGAGGAACGTAGCCAGGGGTCCTGGGGTTCTGAGCGGGATGCCCTGTTTATCTTTCCTGTCTGGCTTGGACCCTCCCTTTTCTGGGGAGCCCTTCGTTTGCAGACCTTCTCTTGAGGACTTCTTTGTATTTTGTAGCAAGGTGGACACCAAATTGTAATCTTAGGAATTGAAGCCTGGGTCAAATCCCGGCTCCTTTTGTGACTTGGAGTGAGTCATTTATGCCTCTAAGCCTCAGTTTCTGGTCTCTAATATGGGAGTGATAGTGAGTCCCTACCTTCTTAGGGTTTGCGGAGGTAGGACAATGGCCCCCAGAGATTGCCTCATCCTGATCTCTGGAAACTGACATCACAAAAAGGTTTTTGCAGGTGTGGGTAAGTTAAGGAACTTGGGTTGGAGAGGTGATCCTGGATTATCCGGGTGGACCTGCCGTGATCACAGGGGTCCTTACAAGGGGGAGCAGGAGGGCGAGGGAGAGAGATGTCGCAAGACGCTGCGCTGCCGGCTTTGATGAGGAGGAAGGGGCCCTGAGCCCAGGAAGGGGGGCAGCCTCTCGAAGCCAGAAAAGGCAAGGAACCCTTCTCTTTTAGAGCCGCCAGAGGGAAGGCTGCCCTGCCAATACCTTGACTTTAGACCGTCAAACCGATTTCAGACTTCTGACCTCCAGAACTGTAGGACCAAAAAAAATCCGCGTTGTTTTAAACCTCTAGGTTTGCAATGCCTGGGCAGGCAATAACAAGCAACCAGGGCAGGGCTGCTGTGAAGATGAAACCTCAGCATGCATGGTGAGGGCTGGGGGCCGTGAGGGAGAGCCGGGGATGGGGGCTGGAGTGGGAACTGTTGGGGTACTTGGGCTGGGGAAGGGCTTTTTAAGGCAGCTCTTGACAAAGGGCAGTTATCCGGGAGATCTTGCTCGTTTTCCTTCCTTATCTGTTTCCCCTGAGACACTGTGAGTTTCCTGGAGGCAGGGGCCCTCGCCCTATTCCTGTTTGTAGCTCTAGTGCCTGGCATATAGTAGTTGCTCACTAAATAAGTGCTTCCAGGCAAAGAGAGAGCCCCTCTTTTTGTCTTCTGGGTGGGCCCGAGTAACGTCCTGTTTCTTTTCTGGGTCTCGCTTTCCTCCCCTGGTATCTCCCAGCCCTGTGGGTTTTAGTGCTGCTGCCCCTCCACCTGCTGAGCCACAGAAGGACCCAATCTGCCTCTCATGGTCTCTCGTTGTGAGTCCTGCCCAGGGAAGGGGGCTGCCCGTGGCCCCGGAGGCAGGCAGTTTTAAAGCATCAGGGCCGAGGCGTCGGCTGTGGGATCTGGCTGACCCCTGCCGCACCCCCCGACACCCGCCATGATGCTCAGAAGGTCTACTAGTGAATCTCTGGCATGGCTTCCCCATGCCCTGGCCTCGGAGGGCTGCGGGGAGCTGGCTGGAGCCGGCCTGGGCCTTGAGGTGGCAGTTCTGGTGTTACCCGTCTGGAGAGGTCCTGCCTCCGCGGGCATAGCAAACGCTTTCAGAGGGAGGGCTGGGGCGGGCAGAGACGCCCACTTAATGTTCAGATTAGTAGCTGGGGAGCAGCAACTACCCAGAGTTTGCAGCCAGGACTTGATCTGAATGCCAAGTCCATGTGCAACCTTGCTGGGTCAAACTCTGAGTCGCTGGGTCGCATTTCCTAAAACAGGGATCAGAGCTGATAAGCAGAGCTGACATTTATCAGATGTTTCCTTTGGGCTCCCAGGGCCTCCGCTTGAAGCTTCTCGTGCCTGGTTCCAGGCCATACACTCACAGTCCCGAGGGCAGGGTCATCTTTATACCTTCTCGACAGATGGAGAAACTGAGGCTTACTGTGGCTCCAGGCCTTGTCTGAGGTCACACAGCCAAGAAGGGGTGCAGGCGTGGTTCGACCCAGGGCAACCTAACTCCAGGGCAGGGTGCCAAGCCAGGAGACCAGACTGCCTCCCAGGACCGTTGTATCAATCTTCCGAGCTGATGGGTGCCCCAGAGTCTGACATACCCCCACTGCCATCATCATACCACTACCATCATTTCACCTCCGCCATCATCATTCATGAGCTCCTCTCTTCCTGCCTCCTCTTGTTCAGGCCATGGTAAATCTCACAGAGGCTTTAATTTATTTCTTTCAGTCTCCTCTCTCTCTCTCTCTCTTCATCTCTCTCCCTTTCCCAGCCCACCATCCCCAAACCCTAGACAACCACTAATCTACTTTCTGTCTCTCTATATTTGCCCTTTCTGGACATCTCTTATAAAGGGAACCATACAATAAGTAATCTTTTGTGATAGGCTCATTTCACTTAGCATAATGGTTTTGAGGTTCATCTCTGTCACAGCATGTCATGCACTGATTCCTTCTTGTATGGCTAGATAACATTTTGTTTATCCATTCATCAGTTGATGGAAACTTGGGTTATTTCCACTTTTTGGCTATTATGAATAATATTGCTATGAATGTTAGTGGGCAACTCTTTGCATGGACTTGTGCTTTTATTTCTCTTGGGTAGATTCCTAGGAGTGGAATTACTGGGTTTTATGGCAATTTTATGTTTAACATTATGGGAACTCACAAACTGTTGTTCGAAGTGGCTGCACCATTTGAAATTCCCACTCACAGTGTATGTGGGTTCCTATTTCTCCACGCTTTGCTAACACTCGCTATTGACACAGGTTTTTTAGGACTGACCTGGGGTGGGGGGAGGAGGGAATACTGGCAGGTGACTGAGATCAGAACATTGCCCCGGGATGCTGGTGGGACCTGCCTGTAGACTAATCAGTTGCACTTAGGAAGGTTCTCTAGGCTCAAGCATCTGCTGAGGACCCTAAAAGAGAAGGAGGGAGGTAAAACCCAGGCTCTGCCATCAGAATGCTGATGCTTTACTTAGAAAGACACAGAAGATACACGAAACAGTTGGAGCCTAATACCTGACTTAGTTGAACCAATGTCACAGAGTCAAGGAAAGGAATGAACTGGATAATACCTGCGGAAATTAAGATGCTAAAATCTACCCAGCACCTACTGTGTGCTAGGTTCTGGGATAAATACTTCCTCATATGTTGTCTCATATAACTCTGATGATATCTGTGTGAGTTTGGTATCATATACCCGTTGCACTGAAGGGAAAAATGAAGTTTGAAGAATTAAAAAACTTGCCCAGTGTCGCTCAGCTAGTAACTGATGGAGGTGGCATTCGAAGCCAGGTTTCTCTGATTCATAAGTTCTTTCTACTACATCTCTAATACTAAGCTATTGTCTGCCAAGTCACATTAAAAAGCATTTACTGAGCATCTATTAATGCCAGTCCTGCTTTAGGTTCTAAATTACCCAAATGCATGAAACCAATCCCAGTTTCAAAGCTTGGTTCTGATATTAGACAAACCTTGAATCCTGGCTCCTCTTCTTAGCAGCTGTGTGATACTGATTAAGTTACTACCTCTCTGAGACTCTGTGTCCCTCTATGTAACATGATTGTGCTAAGCGTACCTCCCTTGTGGGACTGATGTGGTTTCAAAAAGAAAATGTACCTGAGCTGCATGGAACATTGTAACTACTCAGCAAATGCCAGCTATCACTGGAATAGACTCCAGAAGAGAAATTTTACTAGCCCTTCTACAGACGAGAAAACTGAGGTTCCCAGAGTTTTCTCCAGCTCCAGGGCCTTTCGGCAGGTTGGTGGCAGAGCTGCTGCTGGAACCCAGGTCTGCCGGCTCCTGGTCCAAGCCCTTTCCCTAATCCCATCTTGTTCCTGGAAGAAACTTTTCTCTGGCTGAGGGATTTTTCACTGATTTGGGAAGAGGTGCACACATAAGGAGAGAGCAGCTCCTGCCTTCATCTCTTGACATTGTGCCAGGGATGTAATGGGCTAATTAGAGCAGTGGATTACTGTTCCCTTTTCATTCTAAGCTAATCATGTTGTATAGGTTATGAAGGGTGGCAGCCAGCAGCTCTAGGTGTTTCTAGTGGACAGATGGAGTCTTTGCACTTAAACAGTTATACATGGGTCAGGGCTGGGAAGTCTAATTTTCTGGTAGAACATCACGACCTTGTGAGACTTAATAAACAGAGACTATTTCAATCTAGTGCAGCAATCTTTATAACTATACAAACATTCTGGCCATGTGTCTAAAGCCCTGGGTTGGTTCCTTGGGGGGTTGCCATACGAAAATAAGCTCTGTGCTTGCAAAAGGAGACTTTGGGGTAGAATTCATTTATTTGTTTATTAAATCAACAAATCTTTAAAACACATCTCCTATGTGTCATGCACTAATCTCAAAGCTGATGATACGCATTGGATAGGTCCAATGCAATCCCTGTCTGCATTGATTCACAAAGCATTATATTGCTAACAATAGAAAAGCACAAAATGGTGGCTGAAATGAATAGGGATTTATTTTTCCCTTCTGACAGGACTTTTGATGTAGGCAATTCAAGGATATGGCAGCAGATCAACAATGCTATCAGGGAATCTGCCTGTTTATATCTTTATGTTCTTGCCACCCATGAAAAGGGTTATCCTCATGGTTGCAAGATGGCTGCTACATTGCAGACATCACATTTATATTCCACATGGACTAAAAGCCTTCCCCTCCGTCTTGTTTTTTTCCTGGGAGAAACCCCTCTGAACAGCTCTGCTTCTACCTCATTGACCAGAATTATATCATGTGGCCACCACTGACCGAAAGATGTCTAGAAATGTGGAGCAAGAGGTGGATCAGAATGGTATCAACTGAGCCTTCCCACAATACCTATCATACTGCTTGAATGAAGCTTACCATCTAAAGGTGCATACAGGAAGGAAATAACCTCATCATTAAATATTAATTAATCACTGCTAGGAAATGCTCTATTAAGGAGTAACAGTGCTGAGATAGCTTGGCACTGTTTGGGGAGTGACCTCATGACACACCGGTATGTGAGTGGGGAACTGAGATGGACAAAGGAGGGACATCAATGTCAGGTGTGCTATTTAGCAGGTCACCACAGTGGGCTCCTGGGCTCAGTCCTACTGGGGACCTCTGGGAGATACCGTTAGACCCACTTTACAAACAAGGAAGCTGATGCTGGTAAATGAAAGAGCTGAGAGCCAAATCCAGGTCTTATTGATTAAAAAGGACCAGCTTTTCCATGATGTCCTGATGCCTCATGAAGAAAGGTAAGCCTTCTTGACAGCCTGGTATCTTTTCTCCAGTAGTCTGTCCTTCTCTTTCTTTTAAAATATGTCCTCTTTTACATTTTTAAAATGCAGTTTTCTCATACTTCTCAAAGTGTTTCCCACATAATATAACGAGAATATTTGCTTGACACCTCACAGCTCACAAAGTACTTAAACTCCCCTTGTCTCACCTAATCTTTCCATTGCCCTCTTCGGAACGAGTACCCCCAATTTACAGCTGAGGAAACTGAGGCTCAGGAGACTGAGGCAATTTCTCTAGCTTGGCACAGCCTGTAAGATGGTGATCTGAGGCTCAAAACCAACCTCTGGAATCACCGTGGGATGTTGTTTTCTACCACACCGTGTTTAGCATGGTGCCTGGGGTTCTTGAACCCTAACTATTGTTGAGGCTAGTTTGAACTCTGTCTCAGGAGCCTTCAGGTTTTATCATGCCTCTTTGGGTATAGTAAGATATTATCCAGTGTTTGACATGCTCTTCCCCTCCCCAGATTCATTGAAAAACATTATTTTCTGTTCCTTTTAAAGTGGCTGAGCATGATTCAGGTATATTATATTAAAATTCCTAGGAAAAAGAGAATTATCAAAACCTCCAAGGTTATCTTTGCAAAGGGGCCTGGAAGAAGGTCTGTTTAGATAAATGAGAAAAGTGGGACCTGGCAAAGGGTCGTGAACGTGCTGGGCCAGTGGCCATCTGCTGCTGTTGCCGGCTATTATCCTCTAACAGAACCTTGGTTTTCCTTTGGGGAACCAGCTAGGTTTGCCAGAGGAAATCAAGGACACCAGTTAAATTAGAATTTCTGATAAACAATGAATAATTTTTTGTTATAAGGCACTTACTTTTACTTAAAAATTATTCATTGCTTATCTGGAATTCAAATTTAACCCAGCATCCTGGATTTTTGGTTGCTCCATCAGGCAGTCACAACCCCTTTCACACCTCTTAGCTCCAGTGGTTTAGGTGGGACTGTCTCTGTCCTGTAGGCTGGCTCCAGGAGTGGTCAGGTGATCCAGGCTTGGCCAAGCAGCACATGCTATCCCTCAGAACCACAGAGATTGGCTCAGGGACAGGTATATAACCAAAAAAACAGGCCAATGAGCTTCAATTTTGGGAATCTGGCACCATTGAGCTAGAGATTCTGTCTTTTCATCCTGGTTGCTAAGCTGTGAAAGGTGTATCTTGGGGTCCAACACCTGGCAAGAGCCTACTTGAATGAAGCCAAGTAAGAGGAAAGCAACTGGGAGATGGAAAGAAAGAAAGATAGAAGAGATTAAAACTGAAAGATCATTAGGGCTTCTGGAACCAGCCTTATTGAATTTTACCCTTATCTAGTCTCCCTAAGGTTGACGGTCAGGGCTGTGCTTGATGATGGTGCAAATGAAGATAGCAGTGATGGCATGATGGCACTGAGAACAAAGCTATCATTGGAGACTGTAAATCAACATGGGGCTGAAAAGATGATGGAGCAGAATGGTGTGTAGATCAAGGGCAGGATGGTTCTGGCAGGTGATGGCTCTGGATGCTGATTTCACTGATAATGAAGATGAAGATGACAATGATGAAAATTAAGATGACGCTTGTAAGAAGAATAAAGTGACAAGAAAAGATGAGTTCTCAATCCTAGTCTATTCTAAGTCCTGTCAACTCTACCCCCTCAATTTTTCTCAAATCTATTTCACCTTTCTCCCTGCCAACCATTGCAGCCACCCTGTCCCAAGCCACCAGCTTCTCTTGCTGCATCCAATGCAGCATCCTCCTAACTGGCCTCCTTGCTCCTTGTCTTGGCTCCCTAGAGTCAGTAGGAGAGTGAGGTTTAAATGCAAAACAGAGGATGTTACTTCTTTGCTTAAAACTGTTCAGTGACTTGGACTGAAATTCAAACTCTCAGAGACCTCAAGGCCTATGTGACATGGCTCCTGCCTGTGCCCCAATCTCATTTCCGTCTTCTCTCTCCTCCCTGACAGTGTGCTAGCCTGACTGTACTTTCAGTTTCTCTAGAGCGCACAGAACCCTTCATATACGCTATTCCCTAGACACGAAATGCCTCTGCTCCCTGCTCATCATTCATGTCCTGTCAATGTCACTTTCTCAGAGAGGCCTTTCTGGGTCTGAATCCAAATGAGACCTTCCCTCTGCTACTTTCTCTCCTGGCACTCCGGTCTAATTATGCTGTGTATGTCTGCATGCATGCATTTATTTCTGGGGTCATCCTTTCAAATGATTCATGCCATCACTGTTATCTTCATTTGCACCATCATAAGCTTGAACAGAGCTTATCAACTTTTGGATCTTAGCATAATGATTCCTTAAGAATGTGTCTCAGGGATGCTATATTTGATCGCTCAGCCCTAAGGGCAGCCAGGAGGAGACTTTGTTAGCTGTGGCCCCCAAGGCTGTCATTTTCAGTGGCTAGAAACCTCTTCCATTTCCCCGTGTGGCATGCAAATATGATTATTTTCTCTATTTGCCTTCTTAAGAAAAAAGACGGGGAGGCCTGCATGTTATACTTCTTAGGGGTATGGGTTGTGCCTGTATTGTTCATGCGTATAGTCTCAGCACAAACTATGGCATCTGGCACATAGTATGCACACAAGAAGCCTTTCTTAAAGGAATGAAAGGTTTTATGGCATGAAGAAGATGGTGGAATTGCTATTGATAAAAAATAGAATGATGGTGGTGGTGATAGTGGTGGTAGTGATAGTGGTGGTGGTGGTTGTGATGATGGTGATAGTGATGGTAGTGCTGGGGATGATGGTGGTGAGGGTGGTAGTGATGGTGGTAATGATGATGATGATGGTGATAATGGTGGTGATGAAAGTAGTGGTGATGGTGGTGATGAGGGTGGTGATGATAGTGGTGGTAGTGGTGATGGTGGTGATGATGGTGGTGATGTTGATTATGGTGATGGTGGTGATGATGAAGGTGGTATGGTGGTGATGGTGCTGGTGGTGGTGATGATGAAGGTGGTGATGGTGGTGATGGTAGTGGTGATGATGGTGAAGATGGTGGTGTTGGTGGTGATGATGGTGGTGGGGATCATGATGATGATGGTGATGAAGGTGTTGGTGGTGGTAGTGGTGATGACGGTGATCATGGTGGTGGTGGTGGTGGTGATGAAGGTGGTAATGGTGGTGGTGGTAAGGGTGGTGGTGGTGGTGGTGGTTACAGAGATGGTGGTGGCGGTAGACCAGGTGGTCTGGTCTACCCTGTTGCTTTAACGAACTTTTATTAAAAAACTGATCTGTCCTTTTATCTTCGGTTGTGTAGCCCACCACGGTCCCTCCCCCCTTCCTTCCCCCTCCCCCCTCCCCCCATCACTTGACAGTCGATTTTGGAGTAAAGGTGATTGGAGCCGGAGGGAGGGGCTTCTGAAAATTACTGGCACAGTCGGGCGGGCTGTGAGGACCGCGGCGCCCCTCCTCCTTGCTCCCCCTGGTTCCCCCATGCCCCGCCAGGAGCCGCCCCCTCCCCCAGGCTGCGCGCGCTGGGAGCTGGGCGCTCCGAGGGAGGAGGAGCGGCCGGATTGCCCCTGAGCCCGCTCGTCGCGTCGGAGCTGGGCGCACGGCGGGCGAAGGGAGCCCCCCGCGTCCGGGCTGGAAGTGGGGAGTTGAGGCGGCTGGGTGGGGGAGCAGGACGGCTAAGAGCGGAAAGGGAGACAAAGGGCAGAGTGGGGGGGCGACGGGGGTGGTGTTCGTGGGGAGGGAGGGCGGGGAGAGGAGGGAGGAGCAGTCTGGGGGAAGTGAGGAGTTTGATGGAGAGAGGGTCCGCTTGAGCTGGGGAGCGGGGTGGCGCCTGAGGGCTGGGAGTGGGGATCCGGGGATGGGCGCAGGTGAGGGTCTGAGGAGCGGAGCCAGAGTCTGGGGAGGACGCGCGGTCCAAAGCCCGACGTTCCAGGTTGGGAACACCGAGGCCCCGGGGGTGGAGCTGGGAGTCCCCGGCCGCCCGCCCGGGGCGCGGGGAGGTGCCGAGGGGCCGCCCCTGGGCCGCAGGAACCGGCGGGAGAGGCTCCCCTGCCCCGCGATGCGGGTGCGCCTGGGCGCTCTGGCCGGCGCGGCGGCGCTGACCGGGGCACTCAGCTTCGTGCTCCTGGCTGCCGCCATCGCCACCGACTTCTGGTACATCATCGACACCGAGAGGCTGGAGCGGAGCGGCCCGGGGGCGCAGGATCGGGTGGGCGCCGCCAATCGCAGCCAGCTGGAGCCTCTGAGCTCCCACTCCGGCCTCTGGAGGACCTGCCGGGGTAAGGGTGCGCCTGGGGGCTGGGGGACTGTGGCCGCCAACGTCCCTCTGCGCGGTGCCCCGGCTTGCCCTGGACCTGTTGCTTGGCGCGCGCCCCTCCGCCAAGCCCCCAAGCCACCAAGCACCGAGTGTGATGTCTGGGGTGGGGGGAAGGTGGGCAGAGGGCTGGGGCTGCGAACGGCCCTCTTAGAGCAACCCAGCTCAGCGTGCAACCAGTTGGCTTTCCCCACACCCTCCCCGGGTGGGGGACCACGGGCTGGGGTTCAGAACTGCAGGGTTCCCGGCCCATTGCTTCCTCTGCCGCCTCCAGTCCAGCGCCCGTGCACGCCGTTGATGAACCCCTTCTGGAGTGAGAACGTGACTGTCAGCGACTCGAGCAGACAACTTCTCAGTGAGTGCCGGGAGGGAGGGGATGGGTGGGGGGACGCCCCAGGTCTAGCGCCCAGTCCTGCGGTTCTTCTCCAAACAGCTGCGCAGGGTGCCCACGCGCGGGTGGCCTTCACAGCGGGGTGGGAGAAGAAGAGTGGGGTTAAGACCAGGGGAGGGGCCTCCCTTGCTCCACCCCTAAGGATGTGCGGTTTAGGATTCATTCGACAAACGTTTCTGTGTGCCAGGCACCGCGTTCCGGGCTGCGGGAAGGGCTGATTGCCATCCAGGGCTTGCCCTCAAGTAGCTCACCATCTAGTGGGGGAGACAGATGTGGAAACAAGCAGTTGCATTTCTAAATGGCTAGTGGCATGATGGGGGTGGGGTGGGGGCCAAAGGACACACCTAAACCAGCCTGGGGAAGCCAGGATGCTTCCGGGGGGAGAAGGTTTTGAGCTGAACGTTGAAAGGAGAGCAGGACTTATTCTGTAGACCAGAAGGCATGCTCTAGGTCTGTGTTATTTGCATCCTCGACATCCAGAACAAGTACTTGGCAGTAGTGGGGATGCAGTAAATATTTGCTGAATGACTCAAGCCAGGCAATTAGGAGCAAGGACAGCCCCTTCCCCCTAGGGATGAATGGCTTCTGTCTGGCTCATGGAGGCTCCCCAGTGCCTAGCATAGTGCCTGGAACTCAATAAAGTTTTGAGGACTGAATGCAGGAAAGCAAACGGGTTGATTTAGCACTGTGGAAGGAGAGAAAGAAAGAGTTCATGTTCACTGAGGCTTGCCACATGCCAGACACAGAGCTCAGTGCTTTCCAGGCACATCTTCATTTAATTCTCACAACCACCCTAGGAAGTAAGTACTATCATTATCTTCATTTTTCCAATGAGGAAACCGAGGCTTAGAGAGCTACCGTTGAGAAGACTTGAACTGGAAATGAGGACTGAGATTCATTGACCTTGAAATATGGGGACAGTTTTTGATAGACTTACTGAGGCCTGGATATGTGACTCTTAGAATAAGGGCAAGCCTTGGTGGGGTCCCTTGTTGACTTCTCCAACTCCATTCTCCCCTTAGCTCTCTTTTCTCCAGCTCTGCTGGCTTTGGGTCAGTTCCCCCTGTCACAGCCCGCAGTTCAAGCTTCCTGCTGTCACAGGCAGTCTGACATACTGTTCTCTACTTGGAGTCTCCCTGCCCCCATCCCATCAGCTTGGCTTGGTTAAATCTTACCCTTGGCATAGACCATTTGGGGCTAAACTCTGATTCTTTTATGGGACTGTGAACTCCAGGAGGCAGGGACCATGTCTGTCTTACCACCATGAATTCCCAAAGTAGGCCATCAGTCAAGATTTGCTGAGTGAGGATGAAAGTGAATGCAAACCAAATTATGTTATAGGTGGAGCTCAATATATATATTTTGAATGAATGAGTGAGTAAAGGAATTAGCCAGATTGTTTCTCTAAAGTCCAGTTATGTGCTGGGAAACATTTAATGACTGGCTCTCTGGGGGTGGAATTGGGGGATCCTGACTTGTAGTATTTGCCAATTTCTGTGGTGTAAATACTCTCACTGGGGTCGATTTCAAGCTCCAATACAATGTCAACTGGCTCACCAAATTCCTAAGATAACAAGTGGCTCTCATGAGCCGATATGAGGGGGCACCAGCATACCAGGGGGAAAGTCCCATAGAAGGGGGCATCCTCTCGACGCCTGGAATCTGCAGGAGGTTGAGGCAAGACTGACATAACATGCACTCTGCCCTGAGCCCCAAGCTACACAGGGAGGAATTTGGGTGCCCTTGGACCATCATCTCAAGAACAATCAAGCATTTCTGCCTTTGAAGTTAAGGAGCATGGGGGTCCAATCCCTGCTACTACCCTTACCTGGACCCTCTGTGTTCTTGGCAGAGGTGTCTTAACCTCTCTGAGCTACAGTTTCCATCTCTATCAAGAGGAGATGTCAAAACCCTGAGGGTTTGCTGAGGATTCCCCAAACTAACTGGATGAAATAGTTAACCCCTGGTGCCTGGTTGTGGTGGGATCTCCATGATGAGTGAAATAATGGTACGATATAAAGGTGCTGGACACATAGTAAGTGCTCAATAAATGCTAGCTCCCTTCTTTCCCAATCTTGCGGTGACATCTGTGGAGTGCTGACCATTTGGGGGCTGGGTGCTGGCATTCAGCCTTCTTAGCTCATCTGCAGGTAATGGTTAACTGCTGGCTGCACTTGGGGCTGGCTTGTCTTTTGAAACTTGATGATGCAACAACTCTGCTCGCCCCAGGTTTTGGAGAATCAGGCGGGGCGCACATCCAGGTTCAAGCCCTAAACTAGGCGTGTGGCCCTGTGCAAGTTCCCTTACTTCTCTGAGCCTCAGCTCCTTCTGGCAAAATGAAGATAATTATCATCCCTCTTCATAAGGCTCTCACGGGGAGGAAAAGGGAGCGCACATTTAAAGAGCTCGGTGCAGTGAGTGGCCGCCGTTATCCTTGCCATTATTTCACCTGGAGAAGAGGGCAGGCTGCCCCTTCACACTGCATGCTGCTGCAAAGCACCCTCAGAGGGAGCTTTTTCCCAGAATCTCTTTTTCCCTAAAATGAATTTTGAGTCTGGCCCAAGCTGTTTCATTATGCAAAGACAGTCCATTCCTTTAAGGTCAGGGAGGCGGGGCTGGTTGACCTGCAGCACCCTAGTGCAGGTGGGCGTGGCTGGGAAGATCCCTTGACTGTGTTGACCATTTCAGCCCCCAGTAACTTGCTGCGATCACCTGGCAGACTGTGAGAGCTGTCAGGCCCTATTAAAGCCCATTAGCTATTTTGCCTCCTTAATTCTATCCAGCTAGCCCAGAGAGTGCAGGTTGAGCAGAAACATCAAGCTCATAAACAGGTAACACTCTGTTCCAGTTTGCTAATGCTGCCATTAAGCAAAACATCAGAAATGGATCAGCTTTTATAAAGGGGGTTTACTTGGCTACAAAGTTACAGTTTTAAGGCCATAAAGTGTCCAAGGTAAGGCATCAACAATTGATGGCCAATGGTGTCCCGAAAACCTCTGTTAGCTGGGAAGGCACGTGGCTAGCGTCTGCTCTGGAGTTCTGGTTTCAAAATGGCTTTCTCCCAGGACGTTCCTCTCTAGGCTGCAGTTCCTCAAAAATGTCACTCTTAGTTGCTTTTGGGGCATTTGTCCTTTCTTAGCTTCTCTGGAGCAAAAGTCTGCTTTCAAAGGCTGTCTCCAAAATGTCTCTGTAAGCTGCAGCTTCTTGCTCAGCTCCTGTGTGTTTCAAAGTGTCCCTCTTGGCTGTAGCAAGCTTGTTCCTGCTGTCTGAACTTATATAGTGCTCTAGGAAGCTAATCAAGGTCCACGCTAAATGGGCGGGGCCACACCTCCACGGAAATGGTCCAATCAGAGTCATCACCTACAGTTAGGTGGGTCACATCTCCATGGAAACACTCAAAGAATTACAATCTAATCAACACTAATACGTCTGCCCACACAAGATTGCATCAAAGATAATGGTGTTTTGGGGGAATAATATATTCAAACTGGCACACCCTCCTTCCCACCCTGCCACTATTTCAACCAGGTGACACAGAGAAGTCTTCAATGAAACCATGTCCTTGTCAGCAAAATCCACCTGGCTTGGGTATTTTGTCTTCCACATTAGCTCTGGGGATGTTGTGGGTTTGGTTCTTTGGCTAGGGACTGGAACTGTTTTTGGTGGAGGGGAAGTGACCAAATTCAGCAGAGGGTGGGGAAAAGAGCCATGGTCTGGAACCAACCAGCTAGGCATCTTTTAGTGGCAAGTGACAGCAACTCAAATCATATTGGCTTAAACGAGAAAAGGAAGTACTGGTCCATATACCTGAAAAGTCAAAGCCTGTTGGGATCCATAGAGCTTAACTCAGTTTTTCTCCCTCTCTCTGGGCTTTGCTTTCTTCTGTTTGGGTTTGGCTTTCAGCTAAGTACTCTGCAGCGTAAGCAACCAGCAGGAGACTTTCTATTTCCCGGTAATCCTGGGAAACATCCAAGTAGGTCTCTCATTGGACCAGCTTGGGTCATATGCCCAGCCCTGAGCCAATCACTGTAGCCAGGGGGATGGAATGTCCTGATTGGCCAGCTGAATTAATGCGCCCACTTGTCAGAAGGAGTGGGGGTGGGATTGACCCCATCCTAGATGAGGGGAGTGGGGGAGGGCTCGTGCCATGGAGGCAACTCGGCGGACTGTTGTCGAATGCAGAGGTGGCAAAACCCACAGGTGCCCACTTTATCAGGGGTTGGAGCCTGGCTCCCCCCTTTTACCAGCTGCGTGGCTCCTGGCAAATCACCTGCTTCCCAGAGTTCAGTCTCTGCCTCTGTAAATGGGTTGTTCTGGGACGACCCGGCTGCCATAAACAAAGCATCCAGCAAAGTCCCTCTGTATAGTGGGTGCTCAATTCACATGTCCTCCTGTGCTGGGTCATATGGCTTCCCCGAGCCTCAGGCTTCTCATCTGTAAAATGGAACTCATAATTGCAGACTCACCAGACTCATTTATTCACCAAGAACACATTTATCTGAAGCCCAGCCCTGGACTAATTGCTGGGGATAGAACAGGGACAGGGCAGGTGTGGCCCCTGCCCATGTGTGGCCCCTGCCCAAGTGCAGCTTATGGTCCAGGGGAGGAGTCAGATAATGAACAAGTGGACAAATGAGTAAATAGACAGAAAGTGGTTTCAAATAGTAGTGGGTGTAATGAAGGGAATAAACAGGGTCATGTGATAAAGGTCAATGGGGTAGTGGCCGATGAGGTCACTGGAGGGCAATAAGAGTAGCAGCCAATGTTTATGGAGCACACACTATGGGCTAATCGCTGTCCTAGCAAATTATAGATACTCACTCCTTGAATCTTCACAACAGTCCCGAGAGGCAGGTAGGTTATTTTTGCCCTCATTTTGCAGATGAGGAAACAGAAGCACAGAGGGGTTAGGCAAGTTACCTGAGTTCACACAGTAACTGGCCTACCTGGGATTCGAACCCAGGTAGTTTGTTTCTACCCTCGTAGAATGATGCTACTACTTTTAGTTTATTATTATCATAATTTGAGTGGGCTAAGACCAGAGACCACGGCAGCCCAGAGGAGGGGATCCTAGCCTGTTTTGGGGGTTCAGAGTCCCATTCTCCTACTCTGCCTCCTTTAGAAAGGGAACTGGAGGGAGGCTGGTGTTTCTGAGGGTGGTGCAGAATGGTTTCTCAGATGCAGCTTGTGTCCCTCCTGTGCCTTACCCCAGCTGCTTTCCCTAATCCAATGAGAAAGGTTGGGCTGGTCATTTTACAGATAAGGACGCCAGGCCCAGAGAGGTCAAATATCTTGCCCAAGGCCACACAGCACGCCAGTGGTGGAGGCTGGACTGAGGGCGGCAGCCGGACCCAGCCGTCCTCTGAGGAGGTGAGGCTGCAAAATTACAAGATTGGGTTTCCATTCTTTCTGGGTGCTGGGCTGTATGCAGCGACTTGGAAAATTAAAAGACAGCCCTCCCACGATGCTGGGTACAAATTTTCAGCATGAAGCTGGCAGGGATGCAAGCAGAGAAGGGATTGGGGACATAATGGTGTTGACAGGCTGTCTGAGCCCGGGGGAGGTCTCGGTGGGATTTCTGCACAGCCGTGCTGCAGGCTGAGGGGAAGGGAGAGAGGGAGGGGGGCGTCTGCGGGCCTCGGCACCTCCAGGAGTGGAGATCTGGGCTTCAGGCTGCCTCCCCTGGGTGCCCTCGAAAGTCAAGGCCATATTTTAAACTTAAAAATAAAAATTCCCACTCAAAGTAATTCCACTTAAAAAAAATTTCATTGTGGTAACGTATGTACTGCATAAAATTCCCCATTTTCACCCAAGTATACAGTTTGGTGGCATTGATTACAATCACAGTGTTGTGCTGCCATCATCACTGTCTGTTACCAAACTTTTCCATAACCCCAAACAGAAACTCAGTAAGCGATTAAGCTGTAACCCTCCTTTCCTTCTCTGTACTCCCTGCCAAAGCCCCTGGTAACCTGTATTCTACTTTCTGTCTTTATGAATTTGCTTATTCTAGGCATTTCATATAAGTTGTCATTTTATGACTGGCTTCTTTCATTCAATGTGACGTCTTCAAGGTTCATCAGTGTTGTTGCGTGTATCCGAATCTCATTCTTTTTCACAGCTGTATAATATTCCCATGTATGACTGGACCCTGTTTTGTTTCTCCATTCATCAGATGATGGACCTCTGGGTTCATGCCTCCTTTTGGTCTTTGTGAATAATGCTGCTCTGAACACTGATGTGTGGGTATCTGTCTGAGTTCCTGCTTTCAGTTCCTTTGGATATATACCTAGGAGTCAGCTTGCTATGTTGCATGGGAATGAAATTTCTTGGAATCTATTTCATGAAGCTTCTAAGAAGGGGCTCACCATAACATTTTTTTGGAGCAGTGAAAAACAGGATATAACCTCAGTGCCTGTGGATGGAGAAATGGTTGAACATTTGTATGTAACACGTCCATTCTCTGGGGTGTTATCTAGCCAGTAAAAAGAATAAACAGAACACCAGGATGTACTGAGGAATGAAACAAATCAAGGGACAGAGTGGTGTGGGCAGTGTGACACCATTTAGGACCACTTCTTCTGCTCCAAATATTAGACCTTTTCTGTGCGCATGTGCCAGAATTTTAAGATGCAGCTTTTTAATGTGCCATTAAAAAAGAAAAAGCATGTCACCCGTTCTGATCACGAGAGGCTGTGGATGGTCAGACACACCCTGATTTCAGGTGTGTTAAAGTGCTACCAGATGTGCGTCTCAGACTTGGAGAAATATATAGAAAAATATAGCAATATATAGGAAAAAAGGATTGAAAGGAAGCATGTCAAGCCACTGGCAGAGGTTCACCCTGTGGAAGAAACGGGAGCTGGGGATGGTGGCCAAATGGGTCGTGTTTAATTTTTCTAAGAAAAATGTTATGCATTAATATAAAACAAGCCCTGAGAAGACTGCCCAGAGGTTGGAGTCTTCTTCAGCGTGGCTCATGCCAACCCGTGACCCCTGCCCGCCTCTCCAGCCCACGGGCCCTGCTGGTCCCCCAAACGTGAGCTCTCACCTGCTTCCTGACCCCAGCACATCCTGATCCCCTCTTTCGGAAACACCCACCCCTGCTCCTCTCAGTCCAGGCAGCACCCCCTCATCCTCCCTCCAGCTCAGCTGAGCCCTCTCTCCCCCTGGGAAGCCCTTCTTAACCATCCCCCAGCCCCTTTGCCAGCCCCCTCTGTGACCCTTTTCCAGCTCTGACACCTCAGCGCTCTTTGATCCTGGGCAAGGGACAAGCACTTTGAACCTCGGTTTTCTCATCGGAAATGGGGGCTAAAAACTCCTACCTGGTAGAGCCTAAGGTACTCAAGAATAAGAAAGAAACAATTACTCTCATGTTCAGGGCTCATGACAGCTCTGCAAGGTCAGAGCCTGTGGCCCAATTGACAGATGAGGAAACTGGGGCTGCAGGGGATGAATTTGTTTGCCTGCTAAGCAGGGGAGCCAGGATGTGAAATTTGGGGCCTTGCTTGCAGACTTGGGCTCTTTCCATATCACAACCAGGCATCTTGGTGACCATGAAGCAGCAGCTCCCATCCTGGAGGATGTCCCTGTGTCCTGGTGATGACAGACCTCAGGATAAATATTTACAGAAATGCAAACAAATCCACTTCCCCACCAGGCATCGCGGGGATGGAATATCCCTGAGCCCTTTGTCCATTTCAAAGTCACACTGACAAGGTTTGAAAATACAGTGACGTGTTCCCCCTGTAGGAAATGGTTTCTAAGACTTTCTTCTTTGGCCAGAGCTTCTGATATTCCTGGGGAAAGATACGTCTTTGCTCTTTAGGAGCAGAACGACTTCTCTGCCCATCCTGGGGCTCCCTGGCCCCGCCGGCACTGTGGACCCTGGGCGTCTCATCAGACCCTTTTTTGAACAGTGCATTAGTGGGAGTTGCAAACACACGTTTCCTTGGCGTGAATGCCTTTTCTCTTTTCCGGCTTTGCTCTTGCTTTTACCAGCGACAAAGCATTTCTGAGTTGAAAAGATCTCTTGCAAGTAGGTGCACACGATGAAAGGAGGATTGCTCGGCATTTTTATGATTACCAATTCTATATACAGAGCGATCAGGTATTGTGCTCCTAGTGTGTGGTATCCAGGACCATGGAGTGGGTTGAGTTGTGTTCTTGCAAAAAGATCTGTCCAAGGCCTAACCCTTGGGGCTGTTAGTGGGACCGTATTTGGAAAAAGGATCTTTGTAGACAGGATCAAGGCAAGATGAGGTCATACTGGAGTGGGTGGTGGTGCCCTAAATCCAAGGGCTGGTGTTCTCACCAGAGAAAGGGGAGGAGGATTTGGATACAGAAATGCACATACGCATGGAGGAGAAGGCTGTGTGAGGATGGAGGCAGGGACTGGAGTGGTGCGCCCACAAGCCAAGGACCCCCAGGAGCCGCCAGAAGCTGGAGGAGGCCGGAAAGGAGCACCCCCCCCCCCTCCCCGGAGCCTTCGGATGGAGCCCGGCCCTGCCGCAACCTTGATTTTGGATGTCTGGCCTCCAGAACTGTAGACAACACATTTCTGTTGTTTTAAGCCCCCTAGTTTGTGGCAATTTTGTGGCAGCAGCCCTAGGGAGCGAATAGAACTAATTATCCAAAGAACAGCCCTCCACTTCTGTTCTTCACATGGTGATGTTTATTTCCTTTACGACACATTGCAGCTTGGAATTATCCTTGCTCCTGGCTCGTTTTCCTTGGGGTCTGTGAGGACAGGGACTCTGCTCCTTGTGGTATCCCCAGACTCAGTCGCTGAGCTCGGCACCCACCAAGGGCCCATAAGAGTTTGTATCTGAATGAATGTATGTGTCCAGGTAGTGCGAGGGCTCTGCAGGGGGACCCAGGTCTCCCCTTTTCACAGAGGAGGTGAAGCCGGCTCACAGAGGTGAAGGGGCATCCCTGCGTTCACATGGTGAGGAAGTGTGTCCTGCTGGCCTCAAATCCGCACCCTTTCCTCCCCAGACCACCATGGGGACCCCCAGCACTAAGACTGAGATCCAGGAATCAGGAATCTTGCTTCTGAGGCTCTTGCTGCAGCCACCCCCTAATTCATTACCCTCCAGCCCATCAAAGGCAGAGAATCATTGGGGACCTGCCTTGGGGCTCCCGGGGTGGAGTGGGGAGGGCTCATGAGGTCTGCTGAGTGAAGGGAAGGAGAGTGGCCCCTACTGAGTGCCGTGTCTGAGATTTACCCAAGTCGTCTCATGCAGGCCTCGCTGTAAGGCGAGGGGAAGCCGTGGGCCTGAGGTCACACTGCTTGTAAGAACTGAACCCGGACCTGATCCTAAATGTCCCACTTGTTTCCCCTGTGACCCATGGACTCCTTGTATGTCCATATTCCCTGGAGGTGTTATCATTTCAACTTAGTCCACCACTCCTGGACTCACTCATCAATGAGCTTGCATCTTTTAAGCCACTTACCATGTCCGCCTGGCATTACAGGATTTTATGTCTACACTTGACCTTCCCCTCTAAATTATAAGTGCTGAGGAGGCAGGATTTATGCCCGAGTCAATTTTTACTCTACAATGCCTTTTCTGACATATCTCACAAGTTAGATGTTCAGCAGAGGCTTCATTTGCTCATTCATTCATTCTCTCACGTACTAATTCAGTGATCTGTTTAAAAAAATACTTCTTGAGCATCGACCATGTTCCAGGTTCTGTACTGGGCATTCAAGGATGGGGAAAAACACATCATGAGAAGGAGATTTCCTGGGCCTTGCTGGCCTTTGATTCCTCCCCACCTCTGCCTTGCTCTGTCACTCCCCAGAGCCTGGGACAGCCCCTTGTCCCCTGTCAGTGCCCTCCAGCCAGAGACCACCTGGAACGCGCTCGTAGTTGAATACGTGGGATTTGTTGTGTGCTGCAACACGGAGGACGCATACTGTGGGGAACCGTGGGGTGTGTCAGTAAGAGGGTGTCAGAAAGACCCTCTTACTTATTGTAGGATTTGGGCTTCAGTTGGTCTGAGGAAGCAGGGGTTTGCTCTGAATTGGGTGATGTCAGGGACCAGGGACAATTCTCTGAGTGGGTATCTTAACAGATCTTATCTATGGGGAGGTCAGACTGCAGCGAGGTTACAGCTGTAATTGGCAAAGAAGCAGCAATCCTATTAGCGGGGGTGGGGAGTGTTTGGTATTTTGTAGGTCACTTGGTGACCTTGTTATTGTCTGTGCTTAGACAACATAGCAAAGTGGACTTGCTTTGTCTCACTAAATCATGGGTTTCAGAGTGACTTCATCTGAAGTTGGAGTTCTGTGAGATTGTGTCCAACAGGAGAAAAGTTTGGTTAGCTGTGGCCACAAGGCCAGTTCCTGGATGTCGGGGGCTGTTTTGTTTTTTTTTTCCCTTCATTTTTTGTACTTCTTGCCATCTCAGGGGCTCATTAGGTTACTGAATAGGAATCAGGTCTAGTGGCTTTAGTGGTCTGAAGTCTGAGTTTGGTTGTAACAGCATTCCTGTATTCTTAAATGGCTTACAAGCTTTCATACATTTTATCTCATTTAGATAGCACAGCAGCAGACACCCAAAATCAATAATAAAAATATCAAGCAGAACTTAATATAGGGCTTATTAGGTGATAAGCAGTGTTCTAAGAGGTTTGGTTATTTTAATTTATTTAATCCTCCACACATAATCCTATGAAGTGGATATTCTTCTTTCAAAGCTGGGGTTGAAAGAGTATATAAAAACTTGCCTAAGGCCCCTCCTCTGGCAAGTAATGGAGCTGACGTTGGAGGTCCTGTGGTCTAGTGAGTAAGGGTTGGGTAAATCCTGAAACAATGAATGGATAACTGGGCGACCACTTTCCTGGTTTGCCTGCCTGCTCCTGGTATTTTCCTGTGGTCACAATAGATCATCCAGTACCCAATGATGAGTGTTCAAAAGTGTTGCGGTTTGGATGATAAATCATAATGTTACTCAGTGAATATACCCACAAAAGGGGAATTGTCTATGACTTACTCATTTTTGTTCCCATACCAGTGTTCTGCATGGAGCTGAACTTACAACAGATCCTTTCTCTATGTCTGTTGAATTTAACTAGCTCTGGGGGATCAGTGGGCAGGGGCTTTCATGCCGATTTTATAGATGAGGCTCAGAGTGGTCTAATAATTTGTCCAAAGTCATACAGCTTGCTTGTCACCGATGCGAATTCATAATTAAGTAGCTTTTACCCACATCCCCCTCACCCCCCAGGGTGCTATATGCCCACCAGCTCCCAAATGTCCCAGGTTCCACAAAACTGATACTTCATCATATCCACATTCCAAAGGGGAAATTCTCCCCCAAGCACATTCAGTGATGTGATCGGAGATCGGTACATTTCACAGTCGATCAGAACTTAGTATCGATATTCACATTCCAAGAACTCCATCCTGAAAATCACAAAATAGAAAATAAGGCGCTCACACACGCACACACGCACACGCAAAAATCGAAACCAAATTTCAACAGGAGGTTTTACAGCTCTCCCACGGAGCTCCTGTCCTCACCCAGACGTTTAATTGAACGCGTACGTCCAGCCAGCTCGCTGCGTGTCTGGGGAGTTCGTGCGCGGGCCCGCCAGGGCTGAGCCAACCCCGGGAAATCTAATTAATTTCTAAATGAGAAATGATTTCATTTCTTGGCTGTAGTCTGGAGGCAAATCCAATGCAGAGGGACAGATCTTACAGGACTGGTTTTTCATACCAGCTGTTGTACTTCACTGCCCACGTTTTGTTTGTTTCTTTTTTTCTGTAAAAATGAAATAAAGGGGAAAAAAAACAACAGCAAAGTTCTCATCGCCTTTAACTCCATTCCATCCTGCTGAAGCCCTGGGAGGGAGCTCAGTCTTGTTCTCTCTGACTCGACGAGGCTGTAGATTTTGGGGGACTTGAAGACAAAGTGATTTGGCCTCATCAGAGATGAGACACTAAATCATCCTCCTCCTCATCGTCTTCGGTAGACTTGCCGTTTATTTAGGGCTGACTCTATGGGGTGTTCTGAGCATCTTACTTGCATCACCCCAAATTGTCCCATTGTTTTTACCTGTCTAGTTCTTAGATAATTGCTGTGAGTGATTTATTATTACCCCAGTTCACAGGTGTGGAGATGGAGGCTCTGGGGCATGAAGTCCTCACAGTCAGAGCCTGATTTCAAAAGAACATCTGACTCCGAAGTTATTTTTAACCACTCACTGCTCAAGCTTCTTTGTTATTTTTCTTATTTCCTAGGAACTGCCATATTTTCTCTGCCTCAGAGCCACACTGTCTAGGTCATAATTCATTCATTCATTCATTGAATCACTTGGTCAACAAATACCTATTGAACACTCACCATGTCCCAAGAGTTCTAGTAGAAACTCGGGGATACAATTGTAAACGAGGACATAAGGCCCGCCTTGTCAAGAACTCACAGAAAAGATAGAAAAATTAATGACACCCTCAACATTATTAGGTAATAGTGACTGTGGGAGCTGAGGTGACAGAGGAGGGGCATCTGACCATGTGGCGTAAGGAAAGTCTTCCTAGAAGAAATGATGCTTAGCTTGTCCTGAAGGATCAAAGTATTTATTTTCATATGTATCTTGTTGCCAAAAGGATTCAAAGGAGCTCAGTGCCCAGCTCCTGGTAGATGACCAGTAAATATTTGGTAGATGAATGACTGGTGAAAAAGAATTTTATAATTGTTTCCCTTTTTGCTTTGGCTGCTGGGAAGCTCAGAGCAACTGCTTATACCTTGAGACCTCTACTTACCTCCTCTTTCCTTTCCCACTCGCCCTCCTTTTCCCTCCCCTTCTGCCCCCCAACCCCATTGGTCTTGACTTTCTTGTAAATCATTCTTCTCCACTTTCAATTTATAGGTTGCATTTATCTTTGACGACCTGGACCTAGGAGTTTTCTGGAAACTGTCTCAGATCCTTTTAGGGCTGAGGCAAGATGAGTAATAAATTCAACATAGGACTCTGCTCACTAGGTGAGTCCTCTGGGCACAGCAAACCGGAGGAGAGCATTTCTCTCTGCTTCCCTTTATCCCACAGTATCCCTTTATCCCGTAGTCTTCATGCCCTGAAGGTGATGATTGCCTTCTCCAGCTCTCTCCGTGCTGCTGGCAGTGCTCGGGGACCCGTCCCTTCATCCAAGGAGCTCGCACAAGGTGTCTCCTTGTGGTCACGAACATGTTCTTGCAAAAAGGAGTGGGCTGGTACTGTCACCAGAGTGGCTCAAGATCCTTAATTTAGTTGCATCTGCAGAGACCCTTTTCCAAATAAGGTCCCATTCACAGGTTCCAGATGGACACATCTTCTGGGGGCCACCATTCAACCGCCATGTCCTTCCACCATCTTCTTTCATCACAGCAGCTGTGAAAACTTAAGTCAAATCCTGAGATTCTTCTACCCAAAAACTTCCAGTGGCTCCTATGTCACTCATGGATAAAGTCAAACTCTTTACGATGGCCTGTGAGCCTTTTGCAGTCGGCCTCAGCTAACTCTCTGCCTTCATCTCCAAAATACCCTCACTGGCCTCCCCGTGGTGTCTCGATTTCCCAGGCACATTCCTCTCAGGTCTGCACCTGTTATTCCATCCTGGCACTTGTCACCATCTCTCAACTATGCCATTTACTCATTTATCTGTTTGCTGCCTGACTCCAGTCTCTAGAATGACAGCTCCAGGATCAGGGCAAGGGTCTTGGTTTATTTGCCACTGAATCTGCAGGGCCCAAAAAGTGCCTGGCTCAGGGTGTGCACGAGAGAAATGTTTGTTGAGTGACTATATGAACAAACAATATTATCGATACTTACCTCAGAGGGATGGATGAGGATCAAGTGAGATGATGCTTCTAAAGCCCATAGCCTGGCATGTGGTGAGCCTCAGAAACATCATCATCTTCATCATCATGATCATCATCTGTCATCATAATCATCATTGTCATCATCATCATCATCATTGTCATTGTCATCATATCATCATAATCATATCTTCATCATTGTCATCATTTCATCATCATCATGTCATCATTGTCATCATCATCATCATATAATCATCATTATCATCAATTTCTTCATCATCATTGTCATCATCGTTGTTGCCATCATATCATCATCATCATTTCATCATCTTCATCACAATATCATCATTTCTTCATCATTATCATCTACGTTGCCATCATATCATCATCATCATCATTGTCATCATTGTAATCATTTCTTCATCGTCATATCATCATGTCATCCTTGTCATCATCTTCACCGTTATCACCATTATCGTGATCACCATCATTAGAAGTAGTAGCAGTAGCAGTAGCAATGGGGTGGTAGCAAGGGAGCTAATTTCCCCTCAGGCTTCCGGGTCCTGGTCCACAGTAGGTGCGCAGTGTAAGTTTTGTTGATTGAATGCAGGGTGTTAGTAACCATTCTCTGCCTGGTGTCCCCTGTGTCTCTTCCAAGCCATGCACGGGGTGTTTGTGATTTTGCTGCCACTCAGCCTCATCCTGATGGTCTTTGGGGGAATGGCGGGGTTTCTCAGCTTCCTCATCCGAGTCCACCTCCTCCTGCTGCTCACCGGGATCCTCTTCCTCTTTGGAGGTAGGTGCCCGCCCTGCCCAGGGCTCAGACTGCAGGAGGTCTGGGACTTGGTTTTCCTGTCCATGACGTCACACATCTGGGAGAGACAAGTCGTGCCCAACCCAGGGTCCCTGGATCTCTGGTTTCAAGCAGAAAGCAGTGGGTGGGAGCAGGTTCTGAGAGTCACGTCATTATTTGACAAAAGAAGCGTGCATTCTTCCTGTCCTTGCTCATGACAGCTTCCGGGCTTTCAGGACTGTGGGCTGGCAGGAGACCCTCGCCCTCCCCCACCCCCTCTTATCTCCACCTGCCGCTCTGCTTTGGTTAATTAAAAAAACAAGTGAGACAAACAATGCCTGGGTTAATACAGTTTGTTCAGCAGACCAGAAGCTTTCGAAAATGGGATCAGGCTGCCTGCTGTTTGCTTTGTGGCTCTCTGTATTTCCTGTGTGTTTGAGATGGTTCATCACTAAAAAAAGAGGTGGCTGATTACGCACACAATCGGGGTCCACAGTTGGGACAGTATGGCTGTAAGTCCATATCCACCAAGACCCACTGTGTGCCAGGCGCTGTCTCAGGGCGACCAAGCAGACCCAGCTCCTGTCCTCGTGGAGCTCACAGCCAGTTGAGGCAGACAGACATTCGTGATGATTGCAAAATGAATGCAAAATTGCAGTTCTGGCAGGACAGTGATGGGGAGCTGGGAGGTGCTGTGAAAGCCCGGGGTGGTTGACCTGATCGGGGTGGTTGACCTGATCAGTGTGTCCAGGGGGGTTTATGAGCTGAGGGGTGGAGGACGGACCCACGGCCTAAGGGCTGGTGTCCCAGATGGAGGGGCTGGCTGTGCAAAGGTCCTGAGGCAGGAGGGAGTGTGAGTGCTAGGCTAAGGGCAAGGCTGGAGTGGGTGAGTGGGGAGAGCAAGGAGGAGGGGAGCCGGTGTGTGTGTGTTGGGGGGCTTCCCTTTTTGGGGCTCCGTTTTCCATTCCCACCAACTATGCCCCGAGTTGCCATTTCTTCACCCCCTCTCTGGGGAGCTCTTGAGCTGCTCTCCCTGCCTTCCCTGCAGCCACGGTGACCCTCGCTGGGATCAGCATCTACATCGCCTACTCGGCCGCCGCCTTCCGGGAAGCCCTGGGCCTGCTGGAGGAGAAGTCCCTGCTGGACCAGGTGGACATCCGCTTTGGCTGGTCCCTGGCCCTGGGCTGGATCAGCTTCACCGCCGAGCTGCTCACCGGGGCGGCCTTCCTGACAGCCGCCCTCGTGCTAAGCCTGAGACGGAGGCAGGACCGGGCCGTATGAGCTGGACACCTGGCCGTGGCTGGATGCTTGGCTTGTGTGGGGTGGGGGTGACTCATGAGATCATTTCAGTGGGTCTCCCAGAGGCCACCCACCAGAGGGCCCCAGGCAGCCAGCCCCCGGACCTCTGTGGTCTGAGCTCGGGCGGGCCTGGCTGTCGGTGGGCCATGCGTCCCTGTGGTCTGGAGAAGGAGCATGTCCTACAAGAACCCAGCAATCCCTCATCAGGTACAGACCTTCCGAGATTGCCAAGTCCACCTGCATCCTCTGGCTCCATTTCATCCCGACTCCTGCCCTTGGTATCAACTGCTCTTTTTTGTTAAAGAAATGGAGGATCAGAGAGGTTTAGCTATTTGCTCAAAGGCACACAGCAAGTTAGCATCAGACTCAGTCTCGGGGCGTATCTCCTCCTCCAAGACCAGAGCCTGCTTTTCTGTCACAGCTTTTCTGAATGGGCATGGGGCTGGCAAAAGCGTGCTCCATGTCCGACACCGTGCCTGGCATCTGATGTGGCCTTGAATCCAGGCTGGAAGTCACTGCGGGAAACCCCACACGGAAGGCAGCAGGGGTCTGGGGTCTGGTTTCTCAGTAACGTGGTGGTGGCAGGGATTCCCCCTCAGCCCAGCTCCTGGCTCCTCTCTGGTCGGGCTTGTGCTTATTTGGTTCAGGGTCCTGAGCCTGGGGAGAAAAAGGCCAAGATCACGAAATGATTATCAGCAATCGGTGACCTGCTTTTGAAACATAAGGTAGGGTCATCCCTGAGTGAGGGGCCCTTTTGAATGTCCAGGTGTCAGGGTGCTTATCCTTCTTACGCATCACCTCAGAATTGTCAGGAAACCTCCATATGGAGACAAGGGCAAACAGCCAACTTGCAACGTGCAGGGAAGAATAATCAGCAAACTCTTTTGGAGGGAAGATGTATTAGCACCCTCACAATTAGGAGGGAAGGGTCATGCTCAAAAACACAGCAACTCCTTGGACTGTCGTCTTTGTGCTTCGTCATCAAATGCCCGATGTTAGTGCATCATGCTCAAGGCCACGGGAAAGTGTTGACTGAGCCCAGTTCCCTGGTATAAAGCCCAAGACTGGTAAAAGGTAAATGCACCTGGAGATGCATAAATGTCTTATTTGCTGAGTCTTTAAACATCCTCTGGACAAGGCCCTCCCACTGGGATCAAATCAGTGGCTCTCAACTCTGGTTTGCCTGTCAGAAGCACCTGGGCAATTGTAAAAATATGGTGGCCTCACCCCAGGTCAGTGAAGTTAGACTCTCGGGGGAGGGATTCAGGCACCGTTAGTTCGCCAACGTGCTCAGGTTTTTCTAACATGGAGCCAGGTGAACCATGGGCTTCTTAGAACCAAACCACTGATTGTGTATGAGTTTATAATTGTCGATAAAACTTGCTGTGGTGATTTTCTGAACTCCACAAATTTGCATTCAATAAAAGTCTTACAAAGGAGGGCGTCCTGGCCTTTGGTGTGTTCCAGAGCTTCTCAGACCTTCGCAGGGATGTTATTAAAATGCAGCCCATGGGTTGGAGCCTGGATTCTGCATTTCTAACGAACTCCTGGGTGAGGTTGATACTGCTGGTGTGTGGACTGCACTTTGAGTAGTGAGGATTTGTCAAGTACATGCATGCGCGTGCACACACACACACACACACACACACACGATCTGTCCTTCCAGGCAGTGGGGTGCTTCCCACTGGTGCAGGGGGCCTAGATTTCGTCATCCGTCCTCCCTGCTGAGTCTGGTGATGCTATTCCAGGGGAGATGCTGTAACAGGGGAAGGTGCTCCCGGGGTGTGGCCTGGGTAGGTCTGGGTGGGAGGTTGTGCCCACCTCTTTGCCTCCCCACCTTGGGCTCCTTTTGGGTCCAAGTAACTGTGGGTGTAACGTTGGCTTTTTATGGTGTGGGGTGATGAGTGAGGTCCAGAGTATGATGTCAAAAGATTCCCACGGGCATGGTCAATTGATCAAGGTATCTTCACTGATCAATCATACTCCCTCCTCTAGACAAGCCCATCCCCTCTTTTGCCCTAGTTTTCTGACCAGTGGGAAGGGAGGGTGGTACGTCTCCATCGTGGCTGCACATCCAAATACCCTGGGAGCAGTGGGACTCATGAGTTCATCTAAGAATCTGAAGGGCTTGTCAAAACCCAGATGACTGGGCGCCACCCCCAGAGCTTCTGATTCACCAGGTCTGAGAAGTCACATTTCTAACAAGCTCCTGGGTGATGCTGATGCCACTGGTCTGGGACCACACTTTGAGTGACAGGGACCTGGAGAGTTCATTGAACTTAGAAGAATGACAGCTGTGCTCACCACCTTGGCTGCACTTCAGAACCACCTCAGGATCTCCAAAAAATCCTGAAGCCCAAGCCGAATCCTAGATCCTGTCATCTCCATGGGTAGAACACCAGCACCAATATTTAAAAAAAGCCAAGGTTGAGATCATATTCCTGTAGGATTCTGAGTCAGGTGATGTGGGGAGGGCCTGGGGAGCCTTGGGTTTAAGAAACTCCCCAGGAGGTGCTGCTGATGAAGCAGATTTGGGGACAATTGGTGTTGGTCATAGCAAGATGCCAGCAGCATTATCAGCACCATGACATCATTCTCACCAAGTCATCATCATCACCATCATCACCACCATCATCTCATCATCACCGTCATCACCACCATCAACATCATCATCAGCATCACCACCATCATCACCACCAACATCAACATCATCATCATCATCATCACTACCATCACCACCACCATCGTCATCACCATTATCACCATCACCATCACCGTCATTGTCATCACCATCACCATCATCACCATCATCACCATCACCATTATCATCACCACCATCAGCAGCATCAACATCATCATCATCATTATGATGATATGATGATGATGATCACCGTCATCACCATCACTATCACTATCACCATCACCATCACCACCAACATCATCATTACCACCACCATCATCATCATCATCATCACTACCATCACCACCACCATTGTCATCACCATTATCACCATCACCATCATTGTCATCACCATCACCATCACCATCATCACCATCATCACCATCACCATTATCATCATCACCACCATCAGCAGTATCAACATCATCATCATCATTATGATGATATGATGTTGATGATCATCACCGTCATCACCATCACTATCACTATCACCATCACCATCACCACCAACATCATCATTACCACCACCATCATCATCACCATCACCATCACCACCATCATCATCATCGTAGCTGACACCCATGGAGTACTTATTATTCACCTGCACTATTCTATGTGCTAGCCACTCAGTCAATAAGTCATTCAACAGATATTTGACGGTTACATGCTGGGAACTAAGGGCAGTGATTCAAAACAGACCAAGCCCTTACTTTCACGAGAGGCACGTGAAATATGCAGCAGTTGACAAGGGTGATGGAGGTAAGCAAAGCAGGATACAGATGAAGAAACTGGCGCACAGACACTTGCTTGCCTGTTAATTGCCCTAAGGACACATGGAGAGAAAGGGATGCAGCTGGGATGAAATTCAGAACTGCCTGAATTCAAAGACGATTTCCCTTCCACTCTTTTGCCATTATCAGCTCTGTTCTGCTTTCTGTCTGCTGATGGGTTGAGGATGTTGCAGCCACTTCAAAGTCTCCCTAATCTGGAAAAGTGCAGACTGAGTTGATTGCTCTCAAGGCCCGATGGGGATGGGTGAGCGCTGTTGAAAAGCCACTAACTGTAGGCTGGAGAAAAGAAATGAAAAAGTTTTCCCAAAGTGAGGGCCGCTCTGTTGGTGAAAGGGTGGCCTTTGCTGCCACCTGCTGGTCATACTCTGGAACTGCGTCAGGGCAGGCCCTGATCCGACTCAGCCGAAGGTCATTTGTTCTCAGTCCCCTGGGCCCAAGCACTGGGTTAACCACTGTAGGACAGGGGCTCTCAGCTGGGGCGCTCTGCCCACCCCCGGGACATTTGGCAATGCCTGGAGACGTTTTCGGTTGTCATAACTGGGGCTGGGGTGGAGAGGGGTTTGCTCCTGGCATCTGGTGGGTAGAAGCCAGGGATCCTGCTAAACGTCCTCCAATGCCAGGGTGACCCCAGCCAGAGAATCATCCCATCCCAAATGTCGGTAGTGCTGAGGTCAGGAAACCCTGCCAGGAGAATAAAACTGAGTAACAACAGAACAGAGCATGTGTGCACACGGGAACCGATAACAAGTACGGTAAATTCAGTGGTCAGCGTTATGAGGAAAATAAAACAAGGCAATGAAATGAGGGTGGCTGGGGGAGGGGCTGATCCAGGATGGACAAGGAGGCCAGGCTGGAGTCCCCCAGGGGTCTCCCCGGAGGCCAGGCTGTGGGCATGGAGTGACGACCCCACCCCAGGCCCCGGGCCCCGGGCCCCAGGCCGCCTCCTGGTGATGAGCCTTGGGCTGACACGGGGTCCCGGGCGCGGGGAGCCACCGAGGAGGCTCCTGTGCCCCAAGAAGGGAGAGACACAGCTTAGAGAAGCAGGGCCCGATGGACCTCAGCCTTTATCACCCCCGACCTCCACCCTCTGACATCTGGAGCTTCTCGCTTCCTCCCTGAGATTAAATGACCCAGGTTTAACCTTTAGCAAGAAAGGGGAGCAAGCCATGGTCTTTGTTTATCCTCTCGGTGAATTTCCACTTGTGGTTTTCCCAACAGCTGGGACCTGAGTCAGGTGTCGTGATCGTCCTCAGCAGGTTCATAATCATTGCCTTATCTAACAGCAGCCTGTGCTTTGTCAAATATTTGCAAGTGAGGTCTTGTCTCAAGCATATGGAAGGATAGGGTGAGAGAGAGAGAGAGAGAGAGCGAGCGCATGAGGGATGGCGATAGATGGACAGACACACACACATGGAGATATCAACACAGAGAGAAAACTAAAAGAGAGACGAGAGCGAGACATGGAGCTGCAGAGAACTATATAAATCCAGTGCTCTATCTGTCTCTTTCCCATCTGTCTCTGAGGACAGAGAACAAGGCCGAGCCGTCACCCCCCAGCACCCCAGTGTCCTGCAGAGCCAACAGCCGAAGAGCTTTGCTCTCTCCTCATGAGTGTCTGTGGCTCCCGCGATCCACCAGCACCCTGGGGCCCCGGGAGCTGCTGCCTACGGGGGACGAGGCTCTGGAGAAGCTGCGGCCCCTGAACTCGGCTGCTGCTCCAACATTGGCCTCGTCACCAACATCCGGGCCCCCTTGTGCCACCCCTAAAGCAGCCCCCATCCTCGAACCTCGTTCCTCGAGGATGGCCTCTGGAGCACCTGCTTCCTCCCCCGTGGGAGGCTCTGGGGTCCCTGCTGCTCTGGGATCTGAAGGTTGAGTTTCTGTGAGGATGAGGGGCTACCACGAGGTGGGGAAGAGAAAGAAGGGGAAAGAAGGAGGAAGAGAAAGAGACGGGAGAAGGAAGACTCAGACGAGGGGCACAGAGAGAAGGAGGGAACCAGCATCTATGGAGCCTCTCCCAGGCTCCAGGCACAGCATTTGGGTCTCAGGACAGCCCGTGGGGAGGGCCCTGGAGCCCGGGTTAGAGGTCAGAGGGCAGGACCTCTGGAAGGGGAGGGAACTTCTCCAGCCACACAGCGGCTACGGGCAGACCAGGACGGGACCCGATGTTGGCCAACGTCCAGACTCCCCTGCTTGCACCCAGTGGTCCCGCCTCCATCCCACCTCTCTGCTGAATCTCCTGCCTGGGAGTAAATTTGATTCTGAGCTTGTTAAAATCAACTGCGGGGGGTCACGGTGGGGACAGGGAGGCCACCCTCTTGGAGAACGCTGGGATAGGAGCTCATCATGAAGATGGCGTTTTCTGCATCGGCGCCTTCTGCTTGTCCTTCCCTCAGGAGAAGGAGCTGGTGGGTGTTTCTCTGAGGGGAGTGGGAAGGGGAGATGCATGTCCTCATCCTCCACTGATGATCCTCACCAAGCCTCTGCCCGAGAGAATAGCAAACCGCTCCCTAGGCTGGGCTCAGAGATACCCCAGGATCGCATCTCCGCTCAGCTGGGAACTTGGAGCCAGGACAAGACTGGGCAGGAGATTGGAAACTTCACCCGTGGCCGGTGGGAATGTGAAGTGGGGCAGCTGCTGGAAAACAGTCCTGCGGTTCCTCAAAAAGTTAAGCATAGAATGACCATATGACCCGGCAATTCCGCTCTTAGCGTCCCCAAGGACTTGCAGGAAGGGGCCGGAAGAGAAACTTGCACAGCTGAACTCATTGCAGCGTATTCACAGTAGCTAAGAGGTGGAACCGACAGATGGATGCATAATAAAATGTGTTTTGTTTGTCCACCCGTATAATGGAATATTATTCAGCTGTAAAAAGGAATGATGTTCTCATGCACGCCACAGCACGGACGAACCTTGAAGACATCATGTTGAGTCAAATAAGCCAGACACAAAAGGATGGATATTGTATGATTCCATTTTCATGAACTATCTAGAATAGGCACAGAAAGTGGATTGGAGGTGACCCTGGGCTTGGGGGAGGAAGTGGGGAGTTATTACTTAGTGGGTACAGAGGTTCTCTTTGGGGTGATGAAAGTTTGGAAACAGATAGAGGTGATGGTTGCACAATACTGTGCATGTGCTTAATGCCACTGAATTGTGCACTTTAAAATGGTTAAAACGACAAATTTTACTACAAAAGAAAAAGTGCTCAAACAAAACAGGGTGGGAGGCGTGAGGAAGGCAGGACCTGGTGAACTCTAGTCCTTGCCCTTCCATCTCAGTGGGGTGGCTTTGGGAAGCCCCCATGTCCCTCCAGGCCTTAGTCTCTTTATCTGTAAAAGGGCTGCCACCTCTGCCCCGTCCACCTTCCGTTCCACCCGATCCAACCCCACAAATGCCTCTTGAGAGCCTCTTCTGCAAAGACAGGTTGTCACAAGCATCCGATGCAAAAGCGGGTGTGGACACAGTTCTGGCTCTAGAAAGTCTGGCTTAGGGACTGACGTCACCCTGCCTTGCCGCTCTCTGGTAGGTAGGATTTGACTGACTGCAGGGGAGAAGAGAGAACTGAGGAACGAGAACGAAGCCAGGCTCTGCAGGGCTGGGGCTGCCGGCAAGAGGAAGCCTGTGCGGGGGGAGGCAGGCTGGCGCGGGGCAGCCGGGCGTCTGAGAACCAGCTCTTTGGCTTCCCAGACCTGTGGTCTGGGAAGGCTCCTCCATGTCTTGGAGCATGAGTTTGTCACTCATCCAGCGGGCCGTGTGCATGCGGGCAGAGCTGACGTGACGGAGGAGGGGGTGACCCTAAAATGAGGCCACTTCGCCGACACTCGGCTGTCCCCAGCTGCCTCCTGGGGGTCTCCATGCGCTCCGCCACAGGCCAGTGTTGTCTGCTCTGGCCTTTTCTAGAAGCCTCCCGGGAACATCGGTTAGAACTGGCCACCCTGGAACACAGCAGGACACGTTGGAGTTTCCAAAGCGTGTTCCCCTCGCCACAGTCCTGTGGGACCGAGTTATGGGTTGGATTGTGTCTCCCCAAAAGACGTGTTGAAATCCGAAGCCCTGCTCCCCTGAACGTGACCCTATCTGGAAGCAGGAACTTTGAAGATACGATTAGGTAAGATGAGGCCAAACTGGGTTAGGGCAGGGCCTGGTCCGCTATAGGAAGAGGGGACTTGGACACGAGCGCTGGGACAGTGGAGGAGGCCGAGATGAGAGCTGAGGAGCATCCAGGCTGCTGGCGGACACCAGAGGCTGGAGCAGCAGGAAGGAGCCTCCCTGAGAGCCTCCAGAGGGAGCCTGGCCTGGCTGGACATTCAGCCCCCAGAGCTGTGAGAGAATGAACCTCAGTTGCTTTAAGCCCTTCGATTTGCTTTATTAGGCGACCAAGACAGACGGGGCATCCTCCATTGTCCCACTCGATGGACAAGCCCAGGGGAGCCTGGATGGTCAAGGATGTGTCCAAGATCATTGGCTGGGAACTGGCAGAACCGAGACTCCAATCTTCAAGCCCAGTCTCCCCTCTGAGCCCGGATGCTGCCCCCCATCAGTCATCACACATCCCCTGACCCCCAGACCCAAAGTTTTGCCTGGGGGTGGCACCCCTGTGCCTGGGGATCCCCGGGTTTCCCACATGTCCAGCTGCTTCCTGCGCAGTGGCACTCGAGCCCCTCAATCGGCCGCATCGCACCTGCAGTGTGCAGGGACGGGGCCCTAGCTCTGTAGCGGTGACGTGGGGACTCTGTCAGAACACCAGCATTTGTTCTGTATTCATTTCTATTTCTCCATTAGACGTGCTCAATTTTATGGAATACTCAGATCCCTGGTGGAACAACCATTCGATCGCTAATAAAATGTTTATGCATCGAGTGCACTGACTGCCTCCACACCTTTCTGCCTTCGTTGCTTTGTGGGGTTTTGCTCCCTCCACACCCCCTGGGTGGGTCCTTGCTTGAAAGCAGCAGCTTTGCCGAGCCCAGGAGGTGAGCCGACTCGCTGTAATTCCCACATCCAGCTGTCTGCTTCTGTCTTAGTTTGCTCAGGCTGCGATGATGGATACCACGGGCTGGTTGGCTCACGCAACTGGGATTTACTGTCTCACAGGTTGGGAGGCTGGAAGTCCAAAACCGAGCTTCCTCTGGAGACTGTAGGGTCCTCGGGGTGGCTTGCTGGCCATCCCTGACTCGAGCTCTGGCTCCGTCATGTGGTCGTCTCTCTCCCTGTCTGTCTCCTTGTGTCCAAATTTCCTCTGTTATAAGGACTCCAGTCATATGGGATTAAGGCCACCCCCTCCACTCAGTACAGCCTCATCTCAACTAAATCACCTCTTCAGAATCCTCTTTACAAATAAGCTTGCACCCCAGGACAGGGAGTTTGGACCTCAGCATGTCCTTGTGGGGGACACGATTTGATCCATGAGTTTCGTGCTTTGCCCTGTGGCTTTGGTTCTGATTTTGTGTTAGGGAATCAGTGAGGGCCAGATCTGGCAGGGGTTACATCTGCACCGGATCTCCCACGTTTCACCCAGGAGACTCTGGGGGCTGAGCCAGCTTGTGTGGGGTTCTGCAGCTGCCCACCATGCGGGGACTGTTTGAACAGTGGACATCACCAAGTGCTTGCGTCAGCCGAGTGTACATCATCTTCTTCTGTCTTCCCAAGACACCCATGAGGCAGGTGCCATTATTCACTTTCCCACAAGAGGAAACCGAGGCTCTTGCACCACTGGCAAGAGGGGTGTCTGGGACTTGCACCCTGGCTGCCTGACACAGCACCTGTGCTTTCAAGCATAACACCTGCCTCTTTTTATCGTCGCTGTGTAACAAATCACTCCAAGGTGTGGCTAAAATCAGCAAGTCCTTGTGTACTTTTTAAAATACAGACTTTGTATCTTTCACTCTTGTGGTTTTGGGGGTTAGGGATTCGGGAAGGGCTCAGCTGGGTGCTTCTGGTTTGGTTTCCCTCATGCAGTGGCTGGGGCCAGTGCGGCCAGGGGCTGGGGGCAGGCTGGAGTTAGTCTCTCTCTCTCTCCCTCTCTCTCTCTCTCCAGCCACCATGCTCCGAGGAAACCAAGCACTCACATGGAGGGACCATGCGTAGCCTTCCAGCCCTGGCTGAAGTCCTGGCCAACAGTCAGCATCAATCGCCAGGTGTGGAGGTGAGTGGCCTGCAGGTGATTCCAGATCCAGCCCTCAAGCTGCACCTGTTGACGTCGAGTAGCGCAGAGACCAGCTGCCCCGAGCTCTGCCTCCTGGTGGGCTCGTGAACAAAATAAATACTGCCATTGTGTTAAGTCTCTCAGTTTTGGGGCGGTTTGTTCAGCAGCCATAGACGAACGGAACAGTTCGGCTGGGGAATGTTATGTTTGTGGCAGATGCTGTCGTTTCCCCTACGTGGGGGTGGTTTTCTACCCAAGTGCACCTGAGGGGTAAAGAAGACAGTCATTTTTCCCTCCAGGCAGGTGAAGGAGGCTGGCTGGTAAATGGTGACACAGGTCCTTGAAACCCCATCTCCCGATTCTTTAAACTCCAAGGCTGTTTTCATTCTCCTGAAAGGATGTTCTTTGACCACGTGTAACCCTCAGGGACCATCCGTTGTCAGGTTTTCCAGAATTCCAGTGTCTGAATATTTGGAAAGGATGGCAATTCCAGCACAGGCCTTGATTCCTGGTTTGGAATGGAGGATTCTGGCGCCAATCCGCAGGGTGGGCTGAGTGCTAATCAGAACGGAGGTAGGGAGCGCCGGGGCTGGACCTCCTGCAGGGTGAGCCACTGAGGAAAAGACGGGAAGGCAGAAGCAATCCTGGCATGAAGCAGGAACCTCGGTCGGATCAGCTGGTGACACGAATGGAACCATCAAAAGGACCTAGATAAAAGGATGGAGATCACTCAGGGAGAGTTGAATACAGACAGCGGAAGCGGTAAGAGGGATCAGGGATGGCTTCTGAACCTCAGTGTCTGCTGGCCCTGACTCCAGGGCTGGGAGGAGGGCAGAGGGTTCTGTGCTAAACCGCAGGGCTTCACCTGGAAGCTGGGAGACAGATATTGGGAGCTGGTAGGAATGTAGGGAAGAGCTATTGCCTTAGATTTTTAATTTCTTTTTACATTTTTATTTTGAAATAATTGTAGACTCACAGGAAGTTCCAAAAATTGTACCTAGAGTCCTTTGAATCCTTAACCCAGCATCCCCCAAGGGTGACATCTTACATAACTGCAGAATATTATCAAAACCAGGACACTGACACTGGTGCAAAGCTGTAAACAAGACCACACGCCTTATTTGTACGTGCACTCATCTCTCTCTCTCTCTGCATGTGTGTGTAGTTCTACTCAATTTCTTCCGATGCATGGTTTTGTGCAACCAGCACCACAATTAAGACACAGAACTTCTCTTTCCAAGGTGCTCGTCCTGGTCCCTATCTCTGACCCCTGGCAGCCACGAATCTGCTCTATGTCTCTAGAGATGAGTCATGTTGAGAGTGTTACTTCAGTAGAACCCTGGACTGTGCAAACTTTTGAGATGGGCTTGTTTCCACTCCACATCATGCCCTTGAGAACCATCGAAGGTGTTGCATGTACCTGTAGCTGGTTGCATTTTATTGCTGGTAGTATTCCCTGGTGTGGTTGCACCTCGGTTTGTTCATCTATCCACCCATCAAAGGATATTTGAGTTGTTTCCAGTTTTTGACCATTGCAATAATTGCTTTCACCGGCTTTGCCCCTGACTTGAATGAAATATACTGCCCAGTAAAAACTCCTCTGAGGAACTCATTTTTGAATTTGGTTTGAGGACTTTGCTTTAGCTGCCTTCATAATGTCAGCTGTGCCATTATTCTTTTTTATTTTTTTCTTTCTTTTTAATTTGTTTAATTTTTTCAGCTGTGCTATTCTTTATGTGAGTCAATGAGAAGAATAATTTCTCTCCTGCCCCAGGGACAGAAAAAAAGCAGTGTTTCTTTTCAAACTCTAGAAGGATTTTATCCAAGGATCCAGGGAGTCCTGTCACGGATGGTGTTTCTTTCTTTGCTTTGGCCACCAGGGAGCTGAGTTTGGGACCAACTCTTGGTGAATTTTCCTGTTTTCAACTTCTCATGTGCTCCTTTTAATGTGGCTTTGAATATTTTCATTCTTGAGTTTTTACGCTTAAATATTATTGTAAGTATAACAGCGTGGAGAATTTTATCAGGATTACAGGGAATCCTCCTCCTGGAGAGAAAGCTCCTCCAGTGCTGGAGACTGGAGCACATTTCCCAGGAGGCAAGGAGTCGGGGCTCAGTGTGAGGAGAGAGGAGGGAGGGAGTGTGGGGCAGGGAGATGCCAGTGCCCTTTGCTAGGTTTTGAGCTCCTTGAGTGCTGGAACCATGTGCTGCCCATCTTTGTCCATCCAAGTGCCAAGCAGAAGGCCAGTGTAGACAAGGTGTGCCCAGTAACGCTTGATTCAAGTTTTGTCTGTGGTTGCCTCTTGAGGAGAGCAGTGGACTTTTCTGCTAGTGGTCCCGGCTAGGAACGCAAGGAGAAGGGGAGTCTCTCCGACAGCCCTGAGCATGTGTGACTGCGAGGGTGGGAGGGAGGTGTGCCTTCATATCCCGAGGGCTGGAGGATTCAGAACGACCCTGATTTCAGATTTCACAGATGTCCTGGGTTCAATAATGTCCCCCGAAACCCAAATTCATGCCCATCCAGAGCCCTGGAATGTGACTGGATTTGGAAATGCAAACACAAAGGCAAAGGACACCTGCAGATGTAATTAGTTAAGCTACCTGAGGTCACACTGGATGAGGGTGAGCTCAAATCCACTGTGACTGGCATCCTTGCAAGGAGAGGTGGGACACACGGACAGAGACAGACCAGGTCAGGACCACGTGTGACGACAGAGACCGAGACTGGAGTGAAGCATCTACAAGCCACGGAACGCCACGGATGGCCACAGTCACCAAAGCTCAGAGGGAGGCCGGTTTAGGGTCTCCCCCAGAGCCTACAGAAGGAACCGACCTGCCGACACTGAGTTTCAGACTTCTGCCTTCTGAACCACAAGAGAATACGTTTATTATTTGAAGCCATCTAGCTTGTAGTACTTTGCTATGATATTCTTAGGAAATGAATACAACAGAATAGAAAAAAAATTCTGGAGACCAATATCTGATACCCACTTTTATCTTGTTAAGTAAGTCCATCAATTAAGCAACCACCCAACCCACTCACAAACACAAACGCGCGCGCACACACACACACACACACACACACAAATCTACGCTGGAAGGGGAATATCTTGGAATAAAAGGTTGGACTTTAAATTGAACACATTTAGACTTGTGAAAATCCAGCACTTTGTTTTCTTATTGTTTTCAATTCACTGTGGTTTAGATCATGTGTTATCGATGGGGCAGCAATTGGTTCTTGGGGGGTAGAAGAGATCTTAGATATTCCCATGGCTGGTGGCTCTCCAAAGGGCCACGGTGTACTGTGCTATGAATATTTCACGGGAGAGGCAACTGGGAAAAACAGTCGGAAAAGACTGCCTAGGTGGGTGATAATGAAACAGGGTAGCTTTAGATCTGCGGGGATCTACATGTTGGCATTTGAGAACCACCCAACCTCATGTGTGGGAAACTCTGTAAGTACCACTCCGAGCTCAGGAGTGGGCGTTACAACTGCAGAGACTTTGCTCCAGGCCAGGCACTCGGCCAAGCCCTCCCAACCACCGTTTCACTCCAAACTGGAGAGGCAGGAGCTCGTATTGGGCCCTTTTTACAAACAAGGAAATCGAGGTGTCTGGAGGCTAAGGTACTTGCTGAGCCGGGGTGACACGGTTTAGTAAGTGCTGGGACTTGGACTCAGACTTAGGTGTCTGACATTTATTTTAAGACCAGGCTTGTCTGGGGGTCTTGCTTGAGGGTGAAAGGCTTGCATTTTCCCTTCTGCATGAAATTAAAAATGGCTGGCCAAATGTTCTGGCCAGAGGCTCACGGCTGGGAATCCTATCATCTGGACTGGGAATAATTTCCATGGCCCCAGCAAATCCAGATGTTGGAGTTCAGAAGAGCAAGCCACAGGCTCATCCAAAGGATGCTGGGCCTCCCGAGCTCGGCAGTTCAGGGTGGGCACGCTCAGCCGTGCGCTCGCCCCTATGGTCTCCTGGGGGCGTCCATCATGCTAATCAACTAATGGCTGGACTGAGACTGGGCGTGGAGGTCACCCAAAAATCATTTCCTGTCTGGGAAGACAATGACAACCATCCTTTGTGGCTGGGGAAGGCTGTTGGCTTTCCAAGGGCAGTGGGGATACATTTCTGGATGACAAGGGAAGGCTGCCACGGGGATAAGGGCTGGTCTGGAGTTCTAGTCCAACCTCTGTGATGGGTTGACTTGTGCCCCCCCCAAAAAATGTGTTGAGGTCTTGAACCCCAGCCCCTGTGAAGGTGGGCTTATTTGGAAATAGGGTCATTGCAAATGGAATTAATTAAAGTAAGATGAGGCCAAAGTAGAGTAGGGTTGGTGCTTAATCCAGTAGGAGGAGAGAAGAAACAGAGAGAGAGAAGACGGCCAGGTGACAATGCAGGCTGCAGCTGCAAGTCAAAGATGGCAAAGGTGGCTGATAAATGCCAGAAGCTGCAAGAGGCTAGGAGGGTCTCTCCCCTGGAGCCTTCAGAGGGACCCTGACCCTGCCCACGCCTGGATTTCAGACCCCTGATCTCTGCACTGCGAGACCAGCCATTTCTGTGGCTTGAAGCCACCAGGTCTGTGGTATTTTGGAAAAGCTGCCTGGGAAACCCAGACAACTCCCTTGAAGAAACCCTGGCGGACTCGATTGGCCTCTCGTTACTCCCCACCCTCTGTGCAGCTGCCAGGGTGATGTTTTCAACACACAGATTATGACACATCTCAGCTCAGCTCCAGAATTCCTCCTTGACTTCCCCTTGCCCGCAGCCGTGGTTGCCACACAGCCCTGAGAACACTTACGCAGAGACCGAATACAAGTACTAATGGGTCTCGTACATACAACTCTTTTTATAAAATGCTTGGAGACGTTTCCCCAAGGTTCAGTTGCCTGCATCTTCCCTCTGGATCCGTCCAGCTAACAAATGCGCACGCACAGAGCAGCCCCCATGAAATTCCTGGCTGCTCATTTACAAATGTTTACACGACAGGTGACGGTTCAAGGTAATGCAAATTATACGTGTTAGCGAGGCTTTATTTACTTAATAGTTTGAAATGAGTTAAGAATGTCTGCGACACGTGCGCCATCCATCTTAATCGGAATGCAGCATGTAAGCGCGTTTGTAAGAAATGTATGCCCTTCCAGACGTTTACGTTCTTAATCAAATTGTTTTATGCATTTTTGAGCATTTCTTTGTTCAATCAAAGTTTTGCAAATTTTAGGACGAGTAAGAGTGTGTGAGAAACCCATGAAACGATAGATGAGACGCTAATAAAGCAGGAGAAGGAACTTAATGGAAAGCAGTGGTTCTCAAAGTGGGGTTCCTGGGCCAGCACAACTGTGCCACCTGGAGATTTGTTGGAAATGCAAATTCTTGCTCCTCATTGCAAATCTACTGAATAGGAAACTGGCAGTGGCACTCAGCAATCTGTGTTTTAACCAGGTCTCCAGGTGAATCTGATGTAAATTAAAGTTGAGGGCCACCTGATTAGATTAACATATCAAAATGTAACCAGACAACAACAGAATATTGATGAAGAACATTGAAGGAAGAGAACAATTATAAAGAGAAGATGAAAGGTGCAACAAGGGCCTAATCAAATAAAAGAGAGATGCACCCAATCAAAACAGTCCACAAGTTCTAAACATCTCAGTGGAAGCACACAGTGCAGAAACTGTATTTCACCCTGAGCATCACAGTGTAAAATATTGGGGAGCAAAGTAAACATATGGAGTAGACACATCCATATTTTATTTATATCTAATAGGAAGACAGCCTATGTTCTGCTGCATGCAATCATTTTTCATGTGTCTATAGATTAAGTAAAATATTGGGGAGCAGAGTAAACATATGGAGTAAACACATTCGTATTTTATTTATATCTAATAGGAAGACAGCCTATGTTTTGCTGCATGCAATCATTTTTCATGTGTCTGTAGATTTGATTGGATTGAACAAAGTACAAATTAATTTAAATGCATCACTGAACTTAGGACTTTCTCCATCATGTGTATTCTCAGTCAATTTGCACTGAAAGGACAACTATTGCTGTGAAATTTCTGGACATTGAAAAGGGATTTCCAGACCACTGGCCCATAGGATAGAATCTGAACCTATCAGCAAGGCCCACCTCTGTGTGTTTTGTGATGAACCTTTACTTGTCTCGACAGGTTGGGCTTCTGCCAACCCCCATTTGCATGGGACCTTCTAGCAGTATCAAATCACTTGATGTTCTTAAGTACAGCTCACGTTTCTTCTACTGGTGAACTCCTACTCAAATATCACCCCCTCTGGGAAGCCTCCCCAGACTTCCCCGGGAAGTCTCAAGTTTGCGTTTCTCATTCCCATGGCCTCCAGGACACACCTGCTCCTGGGCAGTTACCTGTCTGCTTCCCGGTGGACGGTGTACTTCCCGGACGTAAGGACCATGCTTCTCCTTCCTCGTACGCCCAGGACCTACCTTAATGGCTGGCTCATAGCTAATGCTCAACAGATATTTGCTGAATATTTGTTTCCTGCTTAGACAAATTATGCCTGCCATTTTTCCAGCAGGAGTGCTTAGAGCAAGCTTTAGAGGGTGTGTCCTTTACTTATCCTTTGCAGCTCACCACGTGAGCTCCTTTGCAACACAAATGCTGGATAAAAAAGGACAACAATTTGGAAATAGAAACAATAGCAACAACAACAACAAAAAACACAGGAAAAAAAAAAGAAAAATAATCAGCAAAACACCTAGGCTAATATCATTGGGATTAAGTATGGTATTTAGATTGAGCTTCCTAGCAGTCCAGGCAAAAAGGGAAATATTGGGTTATATAAGTCAATTTGACCAACAAATCATAGTAGTTCATTAAGAGAGATAAACAGTTTCATACAAAGCATTTACTGTCAAGGTTTCTATACAAATTGTTACCAACAAAATGTTAGATTAATGTAGTAGCTATGGAGAACATTTATTTGTTCATTCTTCAAATGGTCTCTGAGCACATACTATATCCCTTAAGCTGTGTAGATGCTGGGACTACAGAAAAGAATAAGACATGCTCACATTCTAATCGAGGGGTAGATTAAAAAATAGATCAGGCTCCTGGGGCAAGATGGTGGCATAGAGAGGAGTGGAAGCTAAGTAGTCCCCCTGGAACAACTACAAAAAACCAGAAACAACTAGTAAATAATCCAGAATAACTGCGGGGGGACAAACGAGACCATCCATTCATCATACACTAACCTGAACTGGGAGGAATGCCCGAGAACACAGCATAAAATCTGTAAGTAAAACCTGCGGAACCAGGTCGGGAGACCCCCTCCCCCATAGCCCGAGCTGCAGAGCCTCGTGGTGCCAGAGAGAAGCTCTCTCCCAGTAAGCGAATACAGCTCAGCTGAGCTCCAACTGGGGTTTTAAGTAGCGAGTGTGAACTGCTCACTACAGGTACGCAGCCCCAAAAAACAGACAGAGGCTTTGGGTGACAACTGACCTGGGAGAGCCGGAGGATCGCCTTGGACTGGGTCTGAAAGGGACTATCTGTTTCTTTTTTGGCTCAGTGGAGAAAGCCCCAGTCATTTTCAGTTTCCAGGGCTGTGACTCTGGGAAGGGTGGAGACAGCACAAGCAGAGAGCGAGACCATTGAAATGCTAATGACCTCCACCTGAGGGGTCTGTCTTCTCTAGGAGGAAAGGGGTGGGGCCCTTTCCATTCATAACCAGACCCCAGAGCCTGGGGGAACACGGCCATACCTCCTCACACCAGTCAAGAATTATAGGCTAACAGGCCTCACCTGCTGGGCAGAAAAGCACAGTGACCCGAGGCATCAAAGGGTGGAGCAATTTTCTAAGACACACCCGCAGGGAAACCAGATACTGAATATTTCTTCCCTCTGGGACCTGAGCCTGTTCTGGTCTGGGAAAACCTGATTTGGATAACCAAGGAAACCATGCATAGACAACAGAGGATTACAACCTATACTAAGAAAAACAGTTATGGCCCAGTCAAAGGAACAAACGTACACTTCAACTGAGATACAGGAATTTAAACAACTAATGCTAAATCAATTCAAAAAGTTTAGAGAAGATATTGCAAAAGAGATAGAGGCTGTAAAGGAAGCACTGGACATGTATACAGCAGAAATCAAAAGTTCAAAAAACCTACTAGTAGAATCTATGGAAATGAAAGGCACAACACAAGAGATGAAAGACACAATGGAAGCATACAACAACAGATCTCAAGAGGCAGAAGAAAACACTCAGGAACTGGAGAACAAAACACCTGAAAGCCTACACGCAAAGGAGCAGATGGAGAAAAGAATGAAAAAATATGAGCAATGTCTCCAGGAACTCAAGGATGAAACAAAGTACAATAATGTACATATCATTGGTGTCCCAGAAGGAGAAGAGAAGGGAAAGGGGGCAGAAGCAATAATAGAGGAAATAATTAATGAAAATTTCCCATCTCTTATGAAAGACATAAAATTACAGATCCAAGAAGCGCAGCGTACTCCAAACAGAAGAGATATGAATAGGCCTACGCCTAGAAACTTAATAATCAGATTATCAAATGTCAAAGACAAAGAGAGAATCCTGAAAGCAGCAAGAGAAAAGCCATCCATTACATACAAAGGAAGCTTAATAAGACTATGTGCGGATCTCTCAGCAGAAACCATGGAGGCAAGAAGGAAGTGGTGTGATATATTTAAGATACTGAAAGAGAAAAACCACCAACCAAGAATCCTGTATCCAGCAAAGCTGTCCTTCAAATATGAGGGAGAGCTCAAAATATTCTCTGACAAACAGACAATGAGAGACTAAGTGAACAAGACACCTGCCCTACAGGAAATACTAAAGGGAGCACTACAGGGTGATAGAAGACAGGAGTGTGTGGTTTGGAACACAATTTTGGGAGATGGTAGCACAACAATGTAAGTACACTGAACAAAGGTAACTATGAATACGGTTGAGAGAGGAAGATGGGGAGCATGTGAGACACCACAAGAAAGGAGGAAAGATAACAACTGGGACTGTGTAACTTGGTGAAATCTAGAGTATTCAACAATTGTGATAAAATGTACAAATATATTCTTTTACGAGGGAGAGCACACAAATGTCAACCTTGCAAGGTGTTAAAAATGGGGAGGCATTGGGGGAGGGATGCAATCAGCATAAACTAGAGACTGTAACTAATAGAATCATTGTATTATGCTTCCTTTAATGTAACAAAGGTGATATACCAAGGTGAATGCAGATAAGAGGGGGGGGATAGGGGAGGCATGTTAGACACTTGACATTGGTGGTATTGTCTGATTCTTTATTCTACTTTGATTTAAGGTTATTTTTCCTTTTGCTGCTTCCTAGCTATCATTTTTTTGTTTCCTCTTTCTTTTGCCTCTCTACCTTCTTTGACTCTCCCTCCTGCCTTGTGGAAGAAATGTAGATGCTCTTGCTTAGTATGAGCAGAATGTTCAATTAGGATGAACTTAAATGTGTGGAAATGAACAGGGGTGTTGGTAGCAAGATGTGAGAATAACTAACAGTGCCAAATGGTGTTTGAATGAGGTGGAAAGGGGAAGCTCAGAGTCATATATGTCACCAGAAGGAAAGTTGGAGGTCAAAAGATGGAAATGTATAAAACTGAATCCTATGGTGGGCAATGTCCATGATCAACTGTACAAATACTAGAAATCACTTCCATGAACCAGAACAAATGTATGACAATACAATTAGAAGTTAATAATAGAGGGGCATATAGGGAAGAACTGTATACCTATTACAAACTATATACTACAGTTAGTAGTATTTCAACATTTTTTCATAAACAGTAACAAACGTACTATATCAATACTAGGAGTCAACAATTGAGGGGGGTTGGTTAGGGATAGGGGAGGTTTAGAGTTTCCTTTTCTTTTTTTCTTTTTTCATCTTTCACTTTATTTCTTGTCTGGAGTAATGAAAAGTTTCTAAAAATTGAACAAAAATTAAGTGTGATGGATGCACAGCTGTATGAGGGTACCCAGGGGCAAGTGATTGTACACTTTGGATCTTTGGATAATTGTATGGTATCTGAACAATCTCAATAAAAATGAAAAAAAAAAAAAAGATCAATTTAATAGAGTGTGATAAGTTCTGTGCCAGAGGGAAGATCAGGGAGTCCAAGGCGGACACCTCAGCTGGGGGTGAGTGTGTGAGCTTTCCAGAGGAGAAGACATGGGAGCTAATTTTCGAAAGATGAGTTGGGTTGGCCAGGTGAAGAAATCTGGAGACACATGGGTGGGGAGGGGGCCCTTGGCAGGTGGAGCAGCATGTGCGAAGGTTTGGAGGAATGAGAGCACAATGCCTTGGAGAGGTGGCAGTCAATTCGGTAAGGCTGGGGCATGTGTGGGAGTGGCAAGAGAAGAAATTAGCGAGGTAAACAAGCAAATGCCTTGACATCAAAGGACCTTGGTGTTTGGGTCTCAAACAGCATCAAAAGATCTTGGTGTTTGGGTCCTGTAAGGCAGGCATCGGTAACTATGCAAGAATTTTAACAGAGAAGCATCCTAGTCTAAGTTATGCCTTTGAAAAATGCAGAGATGCTCCTTTTGTTGCCACTCCTTAGTCCCCTGTTGGACACGGTTTTGCTCTGTAGTCAATCTGCACTGGCCCTAAATTTCTTTGCTACAAGGCTAAGCACTTTGGAAACACTGAAGCCTGAACTGACATCAATTATGCTGAAAGGGGGAAAAATTAATTAAAAGTTTTCAAAGGGCTCTGTTCTGTATTCTTCTCTATTTTCATGTTATCAGCAACACTGCTTTTTCTTCTGGCTGGGAGTTATTACAGTATAACATTTTCATGTTGCTTGTACGGTAATTATGTCAAATGTATGGGAGATGATAAGCGGCCGTTTGTATTATTCTGTGATTAATCTCCATACGTTCTGGCATTTCAATCTGGCCTCTGCAGACTAGGTTTGCTAAACTCTGGTGAAGAGGGAGGGTGTGGGGGAGTTGGACTGAGATGCTTCTGCTCTGAATTATCCCTGCTCCCCCAAATATGCATCAAGCCCAGGCTCCACGGCTCGCCTAGCCCAGGGTTTTCCAAAGCGAAGTCTGCAAACTGCCTGCCCGAGGCTCACGTGGGATGCTTGTGTAAACCCACGGTCCTGCCCTCCTTTTCCATCCCCCAGCCCCATGTGCCAGTTTGGATGTATTATGTCCCCCAAAATGCCCTGTTCTTTAATGCAGTCTTGTGGGGGCAGATGTATTAGTGTTGATTAGGCTGGGATCTTTGGATTAGGTTGTTTCCATGGAGATGTGATCCACCCAACTGTGGGAAATACCTTTGATTAGATTATTTCCATGGAGGTGTGGCCCTGCCCATTCAGTGTGGGTCTTGATTAGTTTACTGGAGCCCTATAAGAGCTTAGACAGAAGGAGCTCAGTGCTGCAGCCAAGAGAGACATGTTGGAAATGGCCATTGAAAGTAGACTTTTGCTAGTCCAGAGTTTGCCTGGGAGAAACTAAGAGAACACCCCTAGATGCCTAGACAGAAGCGTCCTGGAAGAAAGCCATTTTGAAACCAGAACTCTGGAGCAGACACCAGTCACGTGCCTTCCGGACGCTAATGGCCTTTCTCCAGTGAAGGTATACTCACGTTCATGCCTTGCTTTGGACACTTTTATGGCTGTAGAACTGTAAATTTGTAACCGAATAAACCCCCTTTATAAAAGTCAACCCCTTTCTGGTATTTTGCTGAACGGCAGCATTAGCAAATTGGGACACCCCATGATCAGCATTTGTAAGGCCCTGGCCCAGGAATCTGCATTTTCAACCACCTCCAGAGTCACTTTTACATTTTCAAGCTACTGAATCCAGACCTCAGTGAACTGACCCAAATTGAATATAAGGGTTTTTCAAGATGGTGTAGAAGGAAAGAGCAGACTTTGGATTAAAACCTGCCTTGGAAGGCCAGGGGAGAACACCGTGTCTCTTCTGGATTTCTTCAAAAATGGGAAACAGATGGAGTTGGTTTATTGCTGCCCAGGGGTAAGAGAAGGCATCTGTTGTAAGGCTTCAAAAAAGGGGAAAAAATTCCAGAAGAGCTTCTGGGCAAAACGTTTGGGAATGTGCACTAAAATTGGAGCAGAGTTCAGAGCAAAGAAAACCGTCGTGGTGGAGGTGGAAGGGGTCTGACATGAGGGATCCTTGGGCGAGAGATCCCTGCCATGGACAAACCCCAGGATTACACCCAGGGAGGGCCAAGGTAGATGACTTCTCTTGCATGGGTGATGCTATCTTCCTGTTGCATTTCACCCTCATGTTAGGTGCCTTTTCACAACCACCCTGGTGTCCTGGTGGCCACTTCCAGGAGCAAGTCCATGTGGGTGTGAGAATTAGATTAAGTTTAGCTTTCACACAGGGTGGGGGCAGTTTGGGGGTTGGCAGAGGGTTAAGAAGCCAAGCTATAGTTGGTGGCCGGTCCTCCTGTTTATCCGCCCACTATCCTTGCAAGGTGGAGGCTCAGGGGTAAAGATTCCTAAAATAGCTTTGTAACTTGTTACCAAACTAGCTCAGACTGGCTCTGCAGTTAAAGAACAAAGGAAAGAGGCCTGGGCATAACAATTATAGTGGGGGGGGGAGGATTTTTTTCAAATGTTTCTTGTTTCAAATGTTTCAAGTTTGCACAGGAGACTTATTTTGAATGTTTCAAATTTGTGTGGGCTATTTAAGCCTGTTGAATAGCATGTAACCTTTGAAGTATCCAGCCACTGGAGAAACAGGGGAGGGACTTGCGAGTTAGGTGTAGGGAATAAATAGTGCTGAGTCCATTGTTCTGCGTGCCACCCCCCCACATTTTGGTTGGGCGCCCGTTCTTGCAAGATTGTGAATAAATTCTTTTCTTCTCCACAATTGGGTGAGCGTTTATTCCTTTTTAGGAATAGTGCTTGTTTCTCACATGGGTTCACTGGGCTATGTCTCTTCAAGTTGCTATTACTGTGGCCAAATCCTCCCCTGCCCCTCCTTCCTGAGTCTGGCTTCTTGGGTCCTGAAGAATTCCAGAATCTTCCCCCTTCCAGGGTAGAACCCTCCTGCCAATGCCAAGTAACTCTGGTAAACTCCCCAAACCCCTACACTGACAGGCAAGAAATATTGTGTTCTCTTTGGTCTATGATTTATTAGTGCAGATTATGAAATTTTCATTAAAACAGACTGCTGTTACTCACTCATTTGTCATGTTTTTAATTTATATTTTAAAACATTAATAAAACCGACACAATTAATTATTTTTGAAACGTCAAATATAGTTAAGATGTGGGACTGGTGGAATGGGGCTTCCTGGTTCAAGAAAGTGATGTTCTTTTTTCATAGAGATGTTTCTTTCCCTTGAGCCCCACAGTCAGCTTAATTGACTCTTCTGACTTAATGTACCTCATTGTTGACCAAGTGCTTTCAGTTTCTTTATCCTGAGATATGATCCTGTCCACCTGGGGTGGCCCTGGTTTATGTCCGTGGTCCTGTAATGCCCACCATAATGGGTTGAACAGTGTTCCCCACAATCCCTGCCCCCCCACCCAGAACCTCAGATTGGGACTCTATTTGGAAATAGGGTCTTTGCAGATTTAATTAAAGATCTTAAGTTGAAATCATCCTAAATCCAATGACTGGTGTATTTTTTTGTGTTGTTTTTTTTTTTACTCTCTATGCTTACTAAGCAAACACTCCCCATTTCTCTCTTCCCCCCCTTCCTGGTAACCTCTACTTTCTGTCTCTGTGAATTTGCTATTTCTAGACATCTCTTATAAGTGACATTATACAGTATTTGTCCTTTTGTGTCTGGCTTAATTCACTCAGCATAATGTTTTCAAGGTTCATCCATGTTGCAGTGTGTCTCACAAATTCATTCTTTTTTATGGTCGAATAATATTCCATTGCATGTATATACCACATTTTGTTTACCTCTTCATGTGTTGATGGGCACTTGAGGTGTTGCCACCTTTTGGCTATTGTGAATATGCTTCTATGAGCATCAGTGTAGGAGTATCTCTTTGAGGCCCTGTTCCAGTTTGCTAATGCTGCCGTTTTCCGAAACACCAGAGATGGAATGACTTTTATAAAGAGGGTTTATTTGATTACAAAGTTACAGTCTTAAGGCCATTAAGTGTCCAAGGTAAGGCATCAACAACAGAGTACCATCAGTGGAGAAAGGTCATTGGCATTCGGAAAACCTCCGTTAGCTGGGAAGGCACATGGCTGGCATCTGTTTGCTCCTAGGTTGTGTTTCAAAATGGCGTCCTCCAAAATTTCAGTGTCAGCTTCCAATGGCTGTCTTCAAAATGTCTGTCTCAGCTGTAGCTCTCAGCTGCTTTCCAAAATGTAACTCTTAGTTGCTCTGAGGTCCTTCTGTCCGTGAACTCCTTTATATGACTCCAGTGATCCAATTAACATCCACTCTGAATGGGCAGGGTAACACCTCCATGGAAGTTATCCAATCAAATGTTTCACTCCCAGTTGATTGAGTCACACCTCCATGGAAACAATCAAAGGATTACAGTCTAATCAACACTAACATCCCTGCCCCTACAAGATTGCATTAAAGAATATGGCTTTTTCTGGGGGACATAATATATACAAACCAGCGCAGCCCCTGTTTTCAGTTTCTTTGGTTGTATATCTAGAAATGGAATTGCCAAAAATATGGTCATTTTATATTTAACTTTTTGAGGAACCACTGTTTTGCTTTCCACGTTGAAAATGAAAGGTCACCTTTACTGGAGGTCTTTATTTCTTTATTCCACTTTGATCCACTGTCTAGTGTCCTTTCCTTTCAGACTAAGGGACTCCCTTCAGCATTGCTTGTAAGGCAAGTCTACTGGCAATGAACTCCCCTGTCTTTTATTTATCTGGAAACGTCTTACTGTCTTCCTCATTTTTGAAAGACAGCCTGGCCGGTTGTGAAATTCTTGGTTGGCAGTTGCAGTTGTTTTGTTTCCACTCTATAATTATTTCGTTCCACTGACTTCTTGCTTCCATGGCTTCTGATGAGAAATCAGCACTTAATCTTATTGGGAATCCATTATACGTAACGTGTTGCTTTCCTTTTGCAGTTTTCAGAACTCTCTCCTTGTCCCTGTCCTTTGACAGTTCAACCAGTATGTATCTGGTATGTATCTGGACAAGGTTCTCTTCAAGTTTAACCTTTTTGGGTCTTTTTTTGGGATTCTTGAATGTGTATATTCTTGTCTTTTGTTAAATTTGGTAGGCTTTCTGCCATTATTTCTTTGACTATTCCTTCTGCCCCTTTCTCTCTTACTTCTCCTTGTGGGACTCCCTTAATGGGAATATTGATATCCTCACTGGTGTCCTCCAGGTCTCTCAGGACTTGTTCACTTTTTTTCATTTTTCTTTCTTTCTGCCCTTCAGCCTGAGTCATTGCGATTGTCTCATCTTTGAATTCACTGATTCTTTCTTCTGCCAGCTCCAATCTGCCGCTGAAACCCTCTAGGGAATTCTTCATTTCCGTTATTGTGGTCTTCAACTCCAGTATTTCTGTCTGGTTCCTTTTTAAAATTTCTATCTCTTTTGAGATTCTCATATTCTTCAGTCATCATTTTTCTGATATCCTTTAGTTCTTTCTCTGTGTTTTCTTTGATTTCCTTGAACATACTGAAGATCATTTTTAAAGAGTCTTTGTCCAGTGTGTCCAAAGTCTAATTTTCTTCATTGATGATTTCTGTTTTTATCTTGTTTCATCAAATGGGCCATCATTATCCATTTCTTTATTTATCTTGTAATCTTTAGTGCATACTGTACATTTTAATATTTTAATGTGGTAACTCTGGGATTTGTTCCCTGAGCAGTCTGTTCCTTAAATTTACCGTCAGTGATATGACAGATGTTTCTCTGAGTGCCAGGAGCTAACAAAACCAAACAAACCAACACCAAAAGCACCTATCACAGTCTTTGCAAATTGGCTCTGCGTTGGCTGAGGTATTCTGCTTCAGAGTTTAGCCCTCCAGTCAAGACAATCAGCCTGAGGTGAAAGTGAAGTGCAGCATCCTCTCCATCTTTTCTGTGCCTACAGCTTGTCCTGGGCTTGTGTTCGTTTGCAGCCTTAGAAATTCCCTCATTTACAGGATTCCTAATGTCCCCTCTATTCCCTATGGAATAGACTTTCTCCCCCTCTGGGAACTCTATTGTAGGTCTTAAAGTTGGCAACCCTTTGCTCAGACTGCTTTGACTTAATTGTTTCTTACACTGCATTGGCTGCCTGCAAGCTGTTTCTGCCTGCTTGGCAAGTTCTGGGAGGGTGATCTGGTGAGGAGTTTCCTGGTTCAGTCTTTCGGGCTGCCACCCAATAGTCTGACACCAACATTCAGGCACCTCAGTATGTGCAAAGAGGTTACTCTGCCCCCTCGGGAACAGGGCCAGGGACCCACAGTGGGAGTGCAGGCTGGCACTGCATTGTGCCAAGGGTGAGAGGTGGGGGTGGGGGAGGGCCAGCGAGGGCATCACAAGCTTTTCCTACCATTTTAAAGCTGTATTTTCTGGATTTAGCTCTTGCCCGGTTACTGTAACTCTTTAACTGTTTTCTGGAGTTTTGAGAAAAATGGGTTTGTCAGTTTTTGCTACTTGTTCAAAGAATCTGTGTGGAAAAAGCACCCTGGAGAGTCTTACGCCACCTTCTTGGTTGATCAGAAGTCCTGCAAGGGCTTTTGAGTTAGACGTAACTGGTCAAAGGCATGCCAGCATCCTCTTTCTTTAGTCTGTTCCCTCATTTGTAAAATGGAGATAACAATAGCACCAATTTCATGATATTGTCATGAGTATACATGAGATAATGTATGCTCCATACAGAGCCTGAATATAGTATGTGATTGATATATGATCACTGCCTTCACATCCCTGGTTAAAATCATCTCCAGCCCTGCCTGGGGCTGGCCCATGCTTAGCCCTTGGCCTCACCTCGCCCCATGCTCCCCTCTGTAGCTCTCTCCAGCAGCTGTGAACTTCTTTCAGCTCCTTACACACCTAAGTTCCTCCTACCAAAGGGACTTTGTACCTGCTGCTCCCTCTCGTCTCCTAAATTGCCCTTGATCATCCTTCACATTTTGGCCAAATATCACCCCCCAGGGAAGCCTTCCCTGACCCCTCTCATTAGATCAAGTCATCCTGTTTTCAGCTCTCGAAACACCTTGCATCTCTCGTCTACAGCACTTGTCCACTTAGCAACTTTACATTCATTTATGCAATTATTTGATTCACATCTGTCTCTCCCAGCAGACCATAGGCTCCAAGAGGGCAGGAAAGGTGTCTATTTTTGTTGCCTTTGTCTCCCAGCCCCTAGTGCAATGCTGAGGCAAGTGAGTGGTCCATAAAAATGGGTTGAATGGATGAATTGAATCTCACTGCTTCACGACTCTCTTAGTTCTGCTTCATCTCTCCTTGTCAACTTCCAGGTCTCCTGGACTTTTCTCGGAATCTTTCGTTAACTCCCTGTAACCGATTGTTGATGCCTTACCTTGCACGCTTTATGGCCTTAAGGCTGTAACTGTGTAACCAAATAAACCCCCTTTATAAAAGCCAATCCATTTCTGGTGTTTTGCAAAATTCAACATTAGCAAACCGGAACACTCTCCAACTATGGATGAAATGGATATGACTATAGCATAAGAATATTTGAGCCTTTTTTGAGTACTTAGTCTATGCCAGGTATTTTACAGGCATGACATGATCTCACTCAAGACCTATGACAATCCAATGGGTTTGGTGCCCTCCTTGTCGCCCCTGTTTTCCAGGTGATGAAATCAAGGTTGAGTAGCAATTACCCAGCAGGTGAGTGATGAAGCTGGGATTCCAGCAGAGGTGGTGGCACTGGAGCTCCTGTCCTTTACTGAGTATGTCCTACCTCTCCTAGCAAGATGGAGAACCTAGAACTGTCTCAGCACCAGGCACCTTTACCCAGAGCACCTGCCCAGGGCCCTGCTGGAGGCGTCATCTTGGGAAGGTCTCCTTCTCTCGCTCCCTCATTCAGACTCAGTGGACGCCTCTGCTCTGGTCACTGGGTATAACTTCCCTCCGCCCGCCTCACCCCCTCTCCTCCCTGCATCCACTCTCAGCTCCCTTCTCGGAGGGAAATGACTCCGGCCTCCTCTCTCAGTCACGAGTGTTCCAGATCCCACCTTGGAATTCTGGAGGATCCTGAGAAGAACTGCCCCCGGGACACCTGAACATTCGTTTCACTGCCACACGTGAGGTGGGCTTGGTTCCTGTAGGTGACGTATTTCCATGGCAACATCAGATAGTGACCAAAACCCACAGAAAAAAAGAAGAGAAGTAACTACAAAAAAATCGCAAACATGAGATTGTAATAACCAGGATTTATTGATTCAACCATTATGTTATCCAGTAAATATTTATTGAGGTCTTCCTTTTATTCCAAGTACTTGGCTAGGGACGGGGGAGACAGCGATGAACTGTTTCCAAAAGTCATAAATATGCCCATTAAAAAGGATATAATTTACATAAAACACAAAGTTTTCTATTTACTAAAAATATATATGTATATATATACAGTTGATCCTCATTATCTGTACTTGTGAATTCACCTATGTGCTAAAATTTATTAGTTACCCCCAAATCAATACTCATGGAGCTTTCAAGGTCACTTGTGGACACTTGCATGGGGTGGAAAATTTGAGCCCCGACAGTCATGTTCCCAGCTGAGGTGGAATAAGACCTGCTCTGCCTTCTTGTTACAGCTCTCACACTGTAAACACTTTCCTTTTTGTGGTGTATTTAATGTCATGTTTTTCACATTTTTGTCCTTTTTTCTTGGCGACTTTGCTGTTTAAAGTGATCCCCAAGTGCAGGGCTGAAGTGCTGTCTAGTGTTGCAAATTGCAAGACGGCTGCGATGTGCTTACAGAGAAAATACGTGTGTTGGATAAGCTTTGCTCAGTGGGAGTCGTGGCACTGTCGGCTGTGAATTTGATGTTAACAAATGAACAATATATATTAAATAAGGTGTCTTTAAACAGAAACACACATAAAACAAAGTTATGTATTAATCAGTTGATGAAAATATTGTAATCAGAGGATTGAAGGAAGCTAACCCTGCACTTCCCCTAAAACAGTGGTTCAGTTTGTGCTAATGCAGTGTTTGCGGTGACATTATAGAACACAGCTATTGTGAATAACAAGAATTGACTGTGTGTGTGTGTGTGTATGAGTATCTATAAACAATGAGATATATAAACACACATATATTTTGTCCAGGTTAATACAAACTTATGGCTTAAAATTCAGAAGGTCCAATAGGCTATACAATGAAAAATCTGCCCCTACCTTTCTTTCTTTCTGTTTTTTTTTTAAAAATGCAAATGGGAGCAATGTAAAGTGTTCTAACCTTGCTGTTTGCACTTAATGACCTGGCTTGGAGATTGTTCCATAGCAGGGCATAAAAAGCGTTCTTGTTCTTTTTCACAGTTGCTTTTTAAAAATACCTGTATGGATGTTGTTTGTGAATTACTGACAGTAAATTAATACAATGGAAAACTTCTGCAACTCTTTGCGATCTTGGAAAAAAGTTCCTGGCCTAGTATAGAATGGAAAAAACCAGAGTATAGTCTAGCACATATGATATTGTGTTGTGAAAAACTGAGCCTCTATGTCTATGTGGTTCTCTATATGAATTGGGAAGAAAGCTCACAAAAATATTAACATTGGTTATATCTGGGTGGTGGCATTATTATGATTTTTTCATTTTATAGTTTTTATTAAAAATAAAATGCATCATTCTTAAAACCAGGATAAGGAAGCTTTATCTTTGTTTTGAAATCAACCAATGCCCATCTCGCTGCACTGCTGCTGACGACAGGTTGAGGGCGGATCCCGTACCCCACAAGTAAAGGGCACACCCAGCTCTTCTGCTGAGTGTACCCCTTTCCTTCGCTTCTTGCCCAGCTTGGGACATGGCTGCCAATAAAAGGAAATGTGTCTGGAAACAAATGAGCTAGAAGAGCTTTGTCCTAGGGTCCTTCAAATCTGCTCTAATTTGTCTTAGAAACTCATTTGCGGACTTCATTACTTCAGCAGATAGTCGTAACGAATGAGCTGCGACCCTCTCGATGGCTGGCCATGGTTCCCCAGGGTTGGATACAGGTCAACCCTGCCGTTTTAGAGATGGTGCACATCAAGGCCTGCCCTTGGATCCTAGAGCTGCTGTGGCCAAGTACCACAAACCACTGATACTTGTTTTCTCACAGTTCTGGAAGCCAGCGTTGGAAACCAGGCTATCAGCAGGGCCGTGCTCCCTCTGCAGGCTCTAGGAGAGGAGCCTTCTTGGCCTCCTCCAGCTTCTGGTGGCTCCGGGTGCTTCTTGGCTGGTAGCTGCATCCCTGCACCTCTGGCTCATCTTCACATTGGTGTCTCTTCTGGGTTACTCCATATCCTCTCCTCTTCTCATCGGACTCCAGTCACTGGATTTAGGGCTGGCCCTAAATAGAGGATGACTTCATCTCAAGATCCTTAACTGGTTAAATCTGCAAACACCCTATTTCCAAATAGGGTCACACGCTGAGGTTCTGGGTGGACATGAGTTTTTGGGGCACCCTATGCAATCTCCTTGCAAGGCCCTACAAAGTTCCTGTCAAAGAGGACAGCACTTGGTGGACTTAACTGGTTCGGAACTATTACAGGCAGAGCCTTCAAAACATGCAGATCCTGGGGGAGAAAATAATAAAATGGGTTTTTGGTGATGAAGAATTTGGGACCCAGGATTTAGACCAACCACTTTGTTCCATTTTCATGGTTTTGCCTTTCATTTTACAATGAGAACATGAGGACTTTGGGGAGCAGAAGAGATTTGTTTCAAAAACAAACCAAAGAACCAGGACTCAAGTCTGGGAATTCTTTTTCCCAGCTCAGTGACCTCGTGTGACATTGTGTTCCACACACACCCCAAGAAGCACATAAAGAGTGGCAGGGCTGTTTGTGCAGGGAACCTTCTGTACTTCTGGCTTTATTCAACTTGATGAGAATTCTGCAGGAACCAAAATTTGCAGGTGATGTCTTCAAGATGAAGGATTTGGGGCAGTGCTGCATTCGTCATAGAACTTGTAAGAGCAGTGCCTACAGTTTGGAAATCCTTTTTTTTTTTTTCCTTGACAAATGATATATTTCATTTATTTCCCATGATCTTCTTGCATTATTTCAGTATTATTAATACTTGGCAAATATATTAAAAAAGTAATAAACTGGCAATTATGATTGTGCTGTGGACCCCAAACTGCAATTATTCATTACGTTTCAATTATTAACTTCACTTCAAATGTCTTTCAGCAAGGATTACAAAATGAAAAAAAAAAAAAAAGAAAAGAAAACCCCGAGGAAGCTCTGTACCCTGGTTCCTGGAGATCCATGTTTCACTCTAAGTTGACATTTCTCTGATTTATCTGCTATCTCAGTGCTGGAGGAATCGGAATAATAATAAAAAAACTTCTCTACTTAATAAACAATAACATCAACACCTTGTATTTCTATGGCGCTTTTAACTCTTTCTAGTGTCTACATATCTATAATTGCATTTCCTTTAACAACTCTAATGAAATAGGTAGATCCAACATGATCCCCAGGTTACTTGTTGGGGTCGCCGGGGCATAGAGAGCCTCAGGGGTCAGGCAGGGCAGCACCTAGACAGTGGGACAGCCCAGCCACCCTCCAGCCACCCACTCCCCACCCACCAACAGCATCTTGGCACCAGCCCCAGGGCCCAAACCAATCCTGACCTGAGGATGAGGTCGGCCACTGGGGCTGGTGAAGGTGGTGAGAATGGAGGGAGCTGCTCGCCTAATGTGCATAGGGCTCGCAGGGCTGGGTGCTCGTTACCTTGTCTAATCTTCCCAAGAACCCAATGGAGAAGAGACAGACAATCATAACCCCCTGTCAGGGACTGACTCATGTGCCCCACAGAAGACAGGCTCAAATCTTAATCCACGTTCCCGTGGGTGTGAACTCATTTGTAAACAGGAGCTTTTGAAGGTGTCATTATTAGTCAATTGGCCAGATTGCATCAGGATGGGTCTCTGTCCATATGACTGGGGCCTCATAAAGAGAGGAAACTGGGATGCAGAAGTCAGAAGAAGCCTGAAGATGTAGGAGCCAGAAGCCAGTGGAAACCAGAAGGGCAGACTCGAGGAGAGAGATGCCACACGACGGAGGAAAGCCATTGCTAGAATACTACCGACTCAGGAGGGAGTGTGGTCTTGCCAACATGTTGGTGTTGAACTTCCAGACTTCAAAACCGTGAGACATAAATGCCCGTTATTTAAGCCAACCACTGTGGTGGTATTTGTTGTAGCAGCACTGGTGATCGAAGACACCCCATTGCATGGAAAGGTTCGGAGACTGTCTCCAAGTCCCGCAGCCAGTGCCAAGTGGGATGAAGGAATCACAGCAGTAGTAATGCTGACGTTGACGACAGTTTGTGAGCTCACCATTGATCATGAGCCAAACTCAGTCCTCAGCAAGATGCGTGCCCTGTTCTGTTCGATCCTTAGCACAACCCCTGAAACAGAGCTTCCCCTCACCCTCATTTTATAAAGTAGGATCCTGAGATTTCAAGAAGACTAAACAACTTGCTCAAAGCCAGTAACAACAACCATCTTGCCCACCTTGCCCACCACTGCTGATGTATGTTAATCCATCTGATGTATCTCTCCGTCCCCACCAAAGGGAAAGTAGTGATGGCTCCAGGGCAGAGGGGTGTCTACGAGTGTAGCTGCCTTGAAGAGACCCTTTCTCAGGAATTTAGCTCAAGACTTGCTCTCAAAGCAAACCCATACCTTCCATCCCCACCCCCCACCTCTCACATTTTCCCCTGTGGGATGAGCGATAGCTATAAAGAACAGGAGCAGTTCCATTTTCTTTAAAGTAAGTAAATTGTATTAAATTTTAATGGTGGCCATTAGGGGCCTAGTTTGTCTCTGGCGCTGAGAGTCCTCCAATGCCCGTGGAAGAGCTCCATTTGCACAGATTAATTGTCTGTAATTTTGTCCGGCACTTTCATATCTTGGTCCTCGGCGCCGTGAAGCCTTGACCCCATCTGGGTCGAGCTCGATGATGTAGCACTTTGGCCTTTAAAATATGCACAATAAATATTTTAGATCTGCTGACGAGTGACTTGTCCTCATTCCAAGGATGCCCAGTTTGCAGGGATAGAAGGAGGAAGTTGAGCACATCTCCTAATGGGAGTGGCTGGAAGCTTCACCAAGAGGTGTCGGGTGCCCACAGGGTGGCGTGGTTTTCCTGGCCAGCGTTCTTCTCACACGTGGGCATCACCCTCCCAGACTGTCTCTTCCAAGGGACACATAGTAGGGGCTTTGTACTCTGTTCATTTGATAATTCAGTTTTCCATGCAGCATCTGGCGGGATCTTTGAAACTATGAACCAAGTCATGCCATTCACCTGCTGAAAACTTCCCAGTTTCCGATCGCACTTAGAATGGCATCCTAACTCTTCACTGTGGGCCCCTGCGGCCCTGCAGGAGGTACCCCTGCCTGCTCTCCTGACCCCTCTCCCACTCTCCTCACTCACAGAACTCTATCCACATGGAACTTGCTCATCTTCCATGAGTACAGAGAGCACATTTCTGCCCCAGGCCCTTTGCACTTGCTGCTCCCTCTGCCAGAATGCTCTGCCTCCAGATTGCCACGTGGCTGGCTTCTTTTGGTCCTCTAAGTCTCAACTCGAATGCCCCTCAAATGTCGAGGGGATATTCTTGAGCACGTAATCTAAAGTAGCCTTTCATCTCCACCACTCTCCACCCCATTTCCTTGTTTTATGAGCTCTAATCACTAGTTGGACTATTTCTTTTGGTTGTTTCCTTTTGTATACTTTACTTGTCATCTGTCTCCCCCTCTCTAATGTAAGCTTCACAAAAGTAGGGACTTTATTGTTTGTCACTCTACCCCCTAGAATGCAGCTTGTCACACTGTCAGTGCTCAGAAAGCATCTGAATGAATGAACGAATGAATGATTGTTTCTTGAACACTGATGCTGTGCATTTGGGTGCTGGCATGCAGCACTAGGTGACAAGCTTGTGGTCCCTTTTAATGGAGCTATGTTCCAGTGAGATCTTTGGTCTTTGGCCTTTGGACAGCCAGCTCTGCAAGGCAGGCACACTCAGAAGGTAGCATCCAGTGTACAGTTTGGGTCAGATCCTGAAATCCTGGATGGTTCAGTGTTGACAGAGTCTTTAGAGATCATGACATCCAAACCTCCCTATTTTCAAGCCTCAGAGAGAGGAAATGATGTGGAAAAGTTCACGCAGCAGCAGGGTAGAGAGGCAGAGTGAGAATTAAAATCCAGGGCTCCTGACTCCAGGAATTGTGTTTGTTCAAATTTATTGACCAGATGCTCAAGTCTGGGCTCTGAAAGGCTTTGGCTTCACCTGGTAGCTATGTGTTGTTCCAAAAGAAAAGGTTTATACTAGAGCACCTGAAGATTGTCCCCCAAATTCCAATAAAATCTATCAAACCAAGCTGGGGGGGATGGAGCTTGTTCTAGTTTGCTAATGCTGCGGAATGCAAAACACCAGAGATGGATTGGCTTTTATAAAAAGGAGGTTTATTTGGCTACACAGTTACAGTCTTAAGGCCATAAAGTGTCCAAGGTAACACATCAGTAATCAGGTACCTTCACTGGAGGAAGGCCAATGGCGTCCGGAAAACCTCTGTTAGCTGGGAAGGCACGTGGCTGGCGTCTGCTCCAAAGTTCTGGTTTCAAAATGGCTTTCTCCCAGGACGTTCCTCTCTAGCAAGCTGCACTCCATTTTCTCTCTCTGAGTCAGCTCATTTATATGGCTCCACTGATCAAGGCCCACCCTGAATGAGTGGGGCCACGCCTCCATGGGAACATCTCATCAGAGTCATCACCCACAGCTGGGTGGGGCACATTCCAAGCAAATCTAATCAGCACCAAAATGTCTGCCCCACAAGACTACATCAAAGATAATGGCATTTGGGGGACACAATACATTCAAACTGGCACAGAGCTGAACCCCAGGAAGTGCCCAGAAAGACCTGCTTGTAAGGGGCACCTGAGTTGGGTCAACATCCCTTTGACTCTTCTGTGAGCGATCTAGCTCTCCTTTCTTTCTTTCAGGGCCTACCTTGTGCTAGGAAACAAAAACAGCTAGAGATGTTATGGCTCCAACTTAGAACCTCATGTACATGAGGCAGATTCTCTACCTCACAACAGGGGGTCCATTAGGGTACCTGCTGAGAGACTGTTCCCCATTTCTAGTTCACGGTCTACAGACCTTTCCATTCAATCGCTGAATGATGATATTTCTGCACGACCCACAGACTATTCCATTGAATGTTACATTGACCATTTCACTGACTGTTTGAAAATTCCATGACTCCTTCAGCAGGAATTTTAGCCTTGGGTGGGGTTCCTGAGATTAGGAAAGGGAAATAACCTTCCACCTGAGTCCGAGAAGCCCCCCTTTCTCTATCCTCTGATTGTGCAGAATCCTTCAGTGCTCTCTCTTCGGGGAGAAGCAGCCTGGCTTCCCCTCGTGGTGACTCTCAGAGCAGGTCCGAGTGTGGCCATAAAAAGCTGTACTTGATCTGGTGGAAACACTTCTTTCCCCAGTGTCCTAAAGAGGGATTTGGAATGGGATAAGTTGTGTGTTGTGGTTTTAGGCATTAATGAATACGAGAAACTAAATTACTGAGTTTTGCAATGCAAATTATATTTTGAACACAAATTCTTCATTTCTGAATGCTAAGGACTCATAAAGAATGTCGATGGTTTATGAATTAGGCCATTAGCATGCAATTTGTGATTCAAACGGCACATCAGCACCGTGTAATAAGTAACTATATCAAGAATAGTGTTGTGGTCTAAGTTTTCAAAATATTATGCTTAATGCAGCAGAAATTATTCAAAAGTCTCCAATAGTCCTTCCTTCCTTCCTTTCTTCCTTCCTTACTTCTTTCCTTCCTTACTTCCTCCCTCCCTCCCTCCCTCCTTCTCTTTCTCCCTCCTTCTCCTCTCATCCCTTCCCTTCCCTTCTCTTTCTTTTCCTCCTTCCTGTCTGCCTCTCTTCCTTCCCCCCTTTCTCCTTTCATTGGCTGACTAGACTCTCCCAAGGGTGAGCCCACCTTTCCCCACCCTTTCCCAGGTTAGATTTTGGGAGTGGGAGGAGTCCTCAGATCTTGTCTAGATTGGTCCCTTAGTTTCAGAGATGGGGAATCAGAGCCCCAGAGAGTGGAAGGATCTTGTCTGAGGCCTCACAGGGTAGAGCCAGGCAGAGCTGGGTCTCTGGCATCCAATACTCCCTGAACCCTTGTCCCCTGTGAACTCATTCATGCCGACATGCAACTGACCCATCTCAGACACCTTCTTGGGAGCAGAGAGCAGGTGTTTACAGAGAGTCACCCACATCCAGCTTGTAGGAAGGAGGAAACAGGAAATGCGGGGCAAGTGGTCTTTTATGCCTGTTGCACACTCATCTGCTTGCCATTGGCTAAAATGAACCTTGTGGCCTCACACAGCTTCAGCGGTCCGGGAAATGCTGTCCTCCATGGTGGAGCCACAAGGCAGAAGGAGCTGGGGTGGACCCTAGAGCACAGCTGCCTGCTCTCTGAGCCTGAGCCATGTCTGTTCTTCTGGGACAGTTATATGAGAGGGCAATGAAGTAGCTTTTTGTTTGAGTTGCTGTGTTTCTTGTGTCTCTGCTGTAGCCCTAACTAATATTGAAACTAAGATTCTTCAGAGCCTTTGAAGTGTCAGGAATTGAGCTGGTGCTTTTATAAATGATCTCAGGTTACGACTGAGGCAGGCTCTAGGGGAGAGCCTTTACTTGCCTTTCCCAGCTCTAGAAGGCCCCTGCATTCTTTGGCTTGTGGCCCCTTCCTCTACTTTTAAAAACCAGCAGCATGGCAACTTCAAATCTCACTCTCTCTCTCTAACTCTGCTTCCATTTTCACATTGACTTTTTTCCTGACTTTTGACCCTCTTGTCTCCCTTTTATAAAGACCCTGTGATTACATTGGGTCCACCTCAATAATCCTGGATAACCTGCTTATCTCAAGGTCTGTTATCACCTCTGCAAAGTCCCTTCACCACGTACAATAACATATTCACAGGGTCTCCGTGTGAGGACTTGGGCATCTTTGGGGGCTGTTATTCAGCCAATCACAGCCCTGAACAAGTGGACACAATGTATGCTCTTAGGGGGCTTACATTGTAATGAAGAAAGCAGACAATGAATAAACCAGAAAATGAATTAGAGGATCTTAGTTTTAATATTCAAAACTAAAACAGACGGCTGGAGGGAAGGAGGCAATTTTGGATGGAAGCTGTCGAGGAAAGCCTCTTTGAGGAGACGTCATGTAAGTTAAGACCTAAATGACAAAAGAGAGCCATGCATGTGGCACTTCTCATTCCAAGGGTGACAGGAAGCCCCCGAATCACATTGCGTGGGAGGGCAAGAGGGGGAGAAGCCGGGACTCCGGGAGGTGGCCGTGGCAGTTGACCACATGAAGAGTGAAGGAGGGTTGGGTGGGTGGCAGCATCGGATTTGGAAGCGACGGAAGATTCTGGATATGCTTTGGGCATAGGGAGATCAGGCCTTGCTGGTGGATTTGGTGTAAGTGTCAGGGATGAATGGCCACTGGGGCTGACGAACGGCAGTGTCCTCATTCAGACCTGGATTTGTCTGACTCCTTCCACTGGCGCTCTTATTGGTTTGTGAATTCATTTCATATCCATCAATCCACTTAAGCCACTTCATTCTGTCAGAAAAATCTGTTAAAGTTGGTTTAAACAAAAAGGGGATTTATTTATTTACGTTTTTTTTTTTTTTTTAGAGAACTGCAGAGTTGCTGGGTCACACTTAGCTTCAGGCTCAGCTGGATTGAGATGCTCAAATGCTATTGTTAGGTTCTCAGCTCTGACATCCTCTGTGCCAGTGGCATTGTCCTGGAAGGTGGCAAAGATGACCACCTGCAGCTCCCAGCATTCTTCTCAGCATGCCCTGCAAAAAGAGCTTCTTGTCCCCAGCAGACCCTACAAAGTCCTGCAATGACATTCCATTGCTCTGGCTAAGGGCATATGGCCATCCCTCAACCGATGACCGTGACTAGAAGGACAGCTTGCCCCAGATGGCCCTGATCACATTTGCATCCTTGGAGCTCAATGTTGAGTACTGCTGTTCCAGAAAGTTCTGACCAGGACACCCCAAAAGGGAGCTGGAGAGACTGACAAAGCCAACCTGCTTCCAATTCTAGCATTTCTTCTCTTCCCAGACTGACTGAAGCATTGCTTCTCACCTTGGCCAGTTGCAATCTCTTCCAGGTAGCAAAGACACTGGGGGTGCTGCTGTTTCCTCCCAAGTGTTCTCTGAAGCCCTCTTCTGAGAGCACACCTCCCCCACCTTGCAGAGGAGACCCACAAAGTCAAATTCAAAGTTTCTTGTTCAGTTCTAGTGAATGTAGGACATCTAGAGTCTTCCGGAGATGCCTGCATCAGCCGTTTCTTCGGAAAGATGGTGAACAAAAGCATTATTCAAATGATCAGAAGCAAAATAAACCATGAAGCCCCCCATCCCCACCCCAAGAGTGCCCTGCACCTGCGATAATGGAGGGTCTTCAGAAGCACACACACCTCACGCCCTGGGCCGGCTCAGTGATGGATGGCCGCAAAGCAAACTGCTCACCTTGGGTGATAAATTATTTAGAAGTTAACTTAGCACCCCCATGCTTCATAAAGAAGAAGGTTCATGCATTTTTAAATTATTTTGTAAATCACGTTGACGGCTGACAATGCAGATTTACCACTTGGGCTGGGATTTAAAGTTCAGGTTATCCCCTCATTATGTTAACAGGGCAAAGAGTGGGAAGTCATTCCCTCTGAACTGTCAGGGGTCTGGTGTGCATCTGTCCCCCACCTCTGGCTTCCATGGGGTGCTCCCCCACGGTGTGAGAGGGTGATGGGAGGCTTTGGGAGAACTTCCTGTGTTTTGGGGGAGCAGGTCAGGAGTGGAGGCGGAGAGCTGATGCCTGTTAACTAGCACAGCTGGGGGTGGGGAGGGGGTCAGCAAATGGAAGCGAGATGCACTTTCCTCCTTTATTGGAATTTATGAATTCCTTCAAAAGAGAAAGCGTGCATGTGTGTGCATGTGTGCATGCCTTATGGGAGAACAAATGCATATCAGAAACAGCCAGCAAAGAGGAGTCCTGCCTTGGCTGATATTGTCAAGGTGATGGGGAGGGGAAAGTGATAACTTGCTGAAAGCAGCACACAGAACCATCTCTCCTCCCTACCCCCCACCCCATCCCCTTCCCTTACAGGGAGGAGACTGGGTAAGGTGATCTGGTCAGATCCTGTTTATTAGCTGTTTACAGCTGTGTGACTTCAGGCAAGTTACTTAACCTCTCTGAGCATTTCTTTCCTTCTCTGTCAAGTGGAGACAAGACTAGTCCCTCTGGATGTGAGGATTAAAAGAGATGTCCCAAGGGAAGGACCTAGTGCAGGTACGGAGTAAAGAGTTCAGAGCAGGTTGGAAACACAACGCCATTGTTTAAAAACAACAACAAAAAACTATTTTTAGAGCAATTGTAGATTTTCAGAAAAAACGCACAGAAAGTAGAGTTCCTGTATATTCCACCCTAGTGTTTCCCTTATTATTAACACCTTGCATGAGTGCAGTATCTTTGTTACAATCGAGGAACCAATATTGATACATCATTATTAACTAAAATCGCCTGTTGGCAAGAGGGTTTGTCCTTTGTATTGTACAATGCTATGAGTTTTGACAAATGTACAATGTATGCATCCACTATTGCAGTACCATACAGAATAACTTCCCTGCCCTAAAAATACCCATGCTCCACCTACTCATCCCTCCCTCCTTCCCAGAACCCAAGGCAATCTCTGATCTTTTTTCAGTCCCTACAGTTTGGCCTTTTTCAAAATTCTAGCTGGAATCATTCAGCATGCAGGCTTTGCAGACTTTGCAATATGCATTTAAGTTTCCTCTGTGTCTTTTCACGGCTTAAGAGCTCATTTCTGTTTTGATTTTTTTTTAACTTATCACAGAGCAGGCCTGTTGTTTGGTGCTTTGCCTATGTTATCTCATTTTCTGCTCACAAGGAAACCACGGGAAGCATGATCAGACCCATTTCACAGACGGGGGAGGAGACTGAATAAATAATGAGCCCTAAGTGGGACTTGAAATTCATCTGGCAAGCATTTAATAGATCGACTCTAAGCCTGGTGCTGTGGACACACACACACACAGAGAAGGCAAGCATGTCTCCCTTGAGGGAAGCTGGGAGGACCCCCAAGACAAAGAGCCAATGAGGCACATTTTTTTGAGCAGCAGTTGTATGCCTGAAATGCTGTGCTGGCTACCAGGACAGGCCATCCTCACTGGAGCTTGAGAGAAACAAGCACTTGTCCTAAAAGGAATAAACACTTATCTGATGGTGGAGAAGAAAATAATTTATTTACAATCTTGCAAGAATGGGCACCCAACCAAAATGTGGGGGGGGGGGGGCTGGCGCACAGAACAATAGACCCAGCAGTATTTATTCCCTACAGCTAACCACAAGTCCCTCCCCTGTTTCTCCATTGGCTGGATACTTCAGAGATTACATTCTATTCAACAAGCCTAACTAGCCCGTGCAAATTTGAAACATGCAGCCTGCCCAAATTGGAAACCTTTGAAAAAAAAAGTCTCCTGTGCAAACTTGGAACATTTGAAACAAGCCTCTACCCCTCTTTCCTTTGTTCCTGAACTGCAGAGCCAGTCTGAGCTAGTTTGGTAACAACTTATGAAGCTGTTTAAGGAAACTCTACCCGCCCCCCCCCCCCCCCCCCCCGCCCCAGTCTACACCTTGCAAGGACAGTGGGTGGATAAACAGGAGGACCGGCCACCAATTATAGCTTGGCTTCTTGACACTCTGCCATTCCCCTGAGCTGCCCCCACCCTGTGTGAAAGCTAAACTTAATCTAATTCTCACAAGTTGAGTGCAATTGCTGAGAATACACTGTCCCTATTTCCAAATAAGGTCACGTTCTGGGGTTCCGGGTCTGTAGGACTTCAGTGTACCTTTTCTGGGGAATGCAATTCAATCCACGACACGAGGTGAGTGGGTTCCACCTCACGGTCTTTGCACTTTCTGGCCCCACCCCCTTGCCCACCCTCTAGCACCCCCAGCTCCTCTCCATCCTTCCCGGCTCCTCCTCTGAGGTCACTGACCTCACAGAGCCCACCCCGGCAAACGCAGAGCTGCAGCCTGGCCACTCGGTGGTGCCACCCTCTTTCCTTCCCTGCAGTTATCGCAATCTGAATCATCTCATTCAGTGACTTATCTCTTGCTTATTGTTTTTCTTCTCCCAGGAGCACAGAAGCTACTCTGTCTTTTCCCTGCTGTGTCTGTGACCCTGGAGACGTCACCTGGCACAGGGCAGGGGCTCCATAAATATTGTTGATGGATAAATGAGGAAATCGGCGATGCTCTTTCCCCTTCCTGCCCCCAGTTTCCACCTCCGTAGGATGGGGGTGTGTGTGCCTGCATAGCGGGTCCACCTGGGGCAGCCGCCCCCGAGATCACGCTCACTAAAGCATCAAACCCAGTGCTGGGCACATGCAGAAAGCTCAGCAAACACTGCTTCCCTGTCTTCTTTCCCTCCCCGGGCCTGGCTTTGCCTTAGGAGAGGGAGAGGATGGCTCCTCTGTGTTCCTGCTTGCCCGGGCAGCCGGGAGGCCAGCTGAAGTGCTAAGTCCATGGCAGCTATTTCTTGGCGAGAGGGATGCTGAGCTCGTCATCTAGAAGGGTGTGGAGAAAACGGTGCCGACTGCACTTTCTGGGCTGAGGAGCACCCTGGACCCCTCACCTCTGTGTGCTGGTCTTTCTCCTCTCTCTGGGCAGCCTTCCTTCCAGGGTAGTCTGTCTGAGTGTCCGAGAGCTGCTGTAACAAAACACCACACACCGGGGGACTTAAAACATCAGAAATGTATTCTTTCACCGTTCTGGAGGCCAAGTGTCTGGCATTGGTGTGCAGTGAGGGCCACACTCCCTCTGAACCTTAGGGGAGCCCCCTCCCTCGCCTCTTCCAGCTTTTGGAATCTGCAGGCAATCCTTGGGGCTTCCAGTCTCGTGGTTGCCTCCTGGCAACCTCCCCCTCCTCCATCTTCACGTGGCCTTCTCCGGGGGCCTCCTGACTCCATCTCAGGCCTCTCGTCTGGAGGGAAATTGTTGAATCCCTGCTCTGTGACCCCAAACAGACCCCAGACATTTGTGGTTTTAGACCCATTTTGCAGATGAGGAATCAAGGCACGGAGACATGCAATAACTTGCTCAAAGTGTTCAGCAAGCAGGCAGCTGAGCCGGAATTCAAACCTAGGTCTGATTTCAAAGTGCAGACTCTTCCCACACACCACAAGCAAGGTGGAAATCACTGGTCATATTAATCAGTCCAGTTTGACTGTGTTTCCCTTCTCTGAATTTTATTGTATTCATTGAAGCTATTTGTTTTGCAAGCAATAGAACTAGACTGTGGCTAACTTAGGTTAAAATAAAGAAGCGGGGATTTATTGGGAGAGTACAAGGGTAGCTTCAGGAGCCCCCCAAAATATTGGATAACCAGGAATCAAAAAAGGCAAGAACCGGTACTGCTTGGGGGAATGGGAGCTCAAGAACCCACGATGCTTCTTTCCAGAGGGCTGTGACTCAGCTCCGGTGACATGTCGTCTAAGTTTCCGTCCTCCAAATGTCAACTTCCCAGTAGAGGAAACCAATTTGTCCAGCTTTAGTCAGACGCCCTGAAATCAATCAGCTATGGCCAGATTGGGGAAGGGGGTGTCATACAGCCAGATCCCTTTCCACAGGTTTCCTTATTGTTTGCTGGCCCAGACATCCCAAGGTGGGGAGGAGGTTTGTCCCCCCTGTTTCTTTGTTTCTCCACTCCCAGATAACACAACTTTAAGCATAGAATCCTGCCTTGAGATACATCAGAACCTAAACTGAGAAACCTGCAGCTGTAACACTGGGGTCATGGACATTTTAGGGTGCAGAGATCCTGCTCCCTCATAAACTTGGTTCAGAAAGTGGATCCATAAGAGAATAAGGGTGAAAGGGAGGGAGGAAGAGGGTATGAGAAGGGAGTGATGAGCGGGACTAAAAACTTTCCCCACCCGCAGAGAATCTAAACAATAGTCTGCTCTGAACATATGACCCCTGGTAGCCAGGGTGGAGAAACCTGGTGAGCTCATTTGGAAAGACCGAATTCTCTTCTTGATTGTGATGCAAAATGGATATTGGACCTGTCAGAACAATTGGATTTTTTTGTTTTCCTCAGTCACCACATGGTAAGCTCAACACCCATGTCAAGTTGTTAAATGGCAATATCAGAGCGATATCCAAAGCAAAGCTCCATTAACAGACAAGACAATTTCATCAAATAAAATCTCACAAATAATACATTGCTGTTTGTCGTTAAGGCACTGAATACACAAGGGGCCGATCCTAAAGCTCCTGTAATCATTTTCTGCTAATTTACCAACTCTGTGGCTCTGGAGGGTGCTGGGAATTTGATATTTTACCCACCCACAGAGGTGACGGCAATTGATTTGGTTCTGGAAAGTGTTGTAATGACTTTGCGTGAACTTGAAAGGTTTTGCCTTTGTTTTCAGAGGCTGTGAGAGACGGTGAGTCAAACCTTGCTACTCAGGCCCAATTTGTAAACGCTGGACATGAAAACGATGGATTAGCTCTTCTCAGAGGCAGCAATGTTCTCTTTATAACCTCCCTGCTCACCAGACGGACTGGGCTCAGCACAGAAACACTTGACTTCCTTTTTGTCTCTCTCTCGATGGCAGCAGACGTCATCTTTGAGCATCTGAAGGGAAAAAAGACAATTGTGGAAAGATCCTCCTAGGACAACTTGGATTTCTAAATTCCGTCTCTCTAACAAACACTCGAAAAGTAAGTTGGCAATGATGAGAAGTTGTAGAAATTTTCCTCTTGACATTGGGCACTTCTGAAACCAACTATCTAGACATAAATAGAATCAATTTCACTTTGCTTCTGAGCTGCACGTTCTGCTCTGGGCTGGCAAAGGGGCCTCTGGAAAAGAATCCTCTAGCCCCCTTCCAGGGCACCAGGAACGTGGCTGATTTAATTATTATAGAGGTTGTCCCTTGTGCTGAGGACTCCAAACGATGAGAGCATTTAATCTGCTGAGTCCCTCCAAGGAGACTCATCCGTTATCACTCACTGTAGAACAGAGTCTTGGCAAGGTTCGGTGGCTTGCTCGGAGTTCTCAAGCTGTCCAGTCACAATGGCTCCCCTCACTGCTCAACTCTGCCTTTATCCCAGTGGTGTGCTGGAAAACATTTCACAACCAGCTTTCTAGAAACAAAGCCAAGCAACACTGGTTCGTAGTGTTTGCCGATGGCTGTGGTGTAAACACTCCTGCCATGGTCACCTTTAAGCTACAGCTCAACATCACCAAAGAGGTAGTAAGAGAGAGCTGTGCGTGACCAGCGTGCATGCTGTGTAATATTATCCACCTCAGCTTTTCCATGAACCTTTTGCTTAACCTATATTGCGTTCCATTTTCTGATTTGTTTGTAGCCTCACTTTGCTCTCGGACTCTGAGAGGGCTCTGCTTTTCTGAATTCCTTCTTGCTGAAAATTGGACCTGCACAGAACCCATTTTCAGAAATACAATAACATCGGAGCCAGCTGTGGTATTTGAGGATGGAGGGGTGTAGGTGTGTGTGTTGGGGGGCATTTGGAATAATTGAGGGCTTGGTTAGTTAGGGGGCGAGTTGTAAACCCGCTCAGACTCTCCCACTGCAGGACCGCGTGAACGGGTTGAGCAAGCACCAAGGCCTCTGACAGTGGGAGGGAAACAATTGGGAGGCACTGCCTGACTTCTGGGGTGGAGGAGGAGCCTCTCCCCAGGCTCGACCAAAGTGGGGGCTCCAGAAGGAAATCCGGAGGCGCAGCAGAGACACTGCAGGCCAGGTCTGGGGGCATAATTAAGCCATATTGAAGATGCTTGATCTTTGTCTTGCAGGAGCCTCTGAGGCTGCTCTTGGGAGAGGGTAGCTGCACTGAGGTTTTTTTTTTCTTTTTTTTAATGCAATTTTATTGAGCTATAATCACATAACCTACAATCATTCAAAGTGTACAATCAGTTGTTCACAGTATCATCCTATAGCTGTGCTTTCATCACCACAATCAGAACATTTTCATTACTCCAAAGAATAAAATAAAAATTAAAATAAAAAAGAACATCCAAAACATCCCATTCCCCTTCTCCCCCCACTTTTCATTTACTTTTTTTAAATAAAGTTTGAGATATATTCACACACCCGACAGTCATCCACAGCGTACAATTATTCACAGCACCATCATACAGTTGTGCGATCATCACCAGGATCAATTTTTGAGCATCTTCCTTACTCCAATACAAAAACAAAAGCAAAAAAGAACACCTAAGTCTTTCTATCCCCCCCGTTGAGTTGAGTTTAACAGGGAGAAAATGAACCAGTGGGAAAGCATGAGATCTGATGAGACTCAAGAGAGCCTGGGGATGTGGTGGGCAACAGATGGAGCCACGCCTGGGATGTGGGTGGTAAAAATGTTGTAAGGAGGAGAGCAGGAAGGGGAGTTGAGAGGAGACAAAGAATCAAGGAGGAAGCGACAATAACGTCTTCAGGTTTTTCCGATGCTCCGGTGGTTGGAGGTGTGGAGAGGGCAATGGCAACACTTCTATATCCTCTGCTGGATGCAAGGAAATTGTCGCAACCACAAAGAAGGAGAGGGGCCCAGAGTTCATCAACCCTTGGGCTGGGCTGGGGACTTCCCATGAAAGGCTTTATTTTATCCTCACCAGAACCCTTTAATGACCATGAGGCTGAGAGCAGGTGGTATTGGGCTCATGACTGCACCCCTGGAAAGTGCCAGGTCTTCTGATTCCCTGCTCCACACTGTCTCTCTGTGAAGAAGGGAGTGCTTCTCTCCGAGCCCTCCCATTCTTCCATCGCTGGGCTCTTCTCTCTCTGGGCTGTAGCTCCTGGGGCTCCCATGAGGGGCTGGGCACCAGGCCAAAGGCTTGGAACCCGGTGTTTCATTAGATACGACAGCACAACATCATAGGTGCTCTTAACCCCATTTTCCAGATGGGAATGCTCATCCTCGGGGGGTAAGCCACCAGCCCAGGATTGCACCAGTGGCGGAGCCTGGGCTCCAACCCGGCCCCGTCATAACCACGGTGACATCCCACCTCCTGCTCTCCTCGTGCAACTTAGGACCAACGCATCTCAGGACCTGGGCTAGGAAACAGCATTCGAGCAAGAGACCGGAATGGATCAACTGACAGCTCAGGAAGTCTTTCGCCCTTACCTTCTGGGGTCTCATGGCTGCCGATCTCCAGAAGACGTGCCTTCCTCTGCCATCTCCACGTCATCATCCTTCAGAGAGCATGTGACAAGCACCAGCGACATGACTGCCAGTTATCAATTCTCCCATCCCACGGTCAAGGCTGAAAAGTTTAATTCTAGAGTTAGCAATGTGGCTCCAACTTCAAGTGTGCACCCAGCATGAGAATCTAGGCTAACTGGATTTGTGTCCCCAATGGACAGGTTGTGCTGATGGGAAAAGGCTTTACCGTGACCTATGTCCTTTTCCCCCACCTCCAGGTCTCTTAGATTAAAATCCATCAGTCGAAGGAAGGCTCCGGTTTTACTCACTGCATCATTTTCCTAGGGTTGCCACAGCAAAGAACCACAAACTAGGTGGGTTTAAAACAACAGAGATCTGTTCTTTCATGGTTCTGGAGGCTGGGAGTCTGAATCACGGTGTCGGCCGGGTCGGGCTCCCGCTGACGGCTCTAGAGAGGGTCCTTCCTGGGCTCCTCCAGCTTCTGGTGGTCCCAGGTGTCCCTGGGTTGGTGTCTGCTTGTGCCTTCTCCCCAACTTCTGCCTCCGTCTTGACATGGTGTCCTCTCCTTGTGTGGACATCTCCGTCGTCATGTGCTGTTCTCTCTGCGTCTGTGTCTCTTTTCTTATAAGGACACCAGACATACTGGATGTGCCAGTTTGAATGTATTATGTCTGCAAATGCCATTATCTTTGATGTAATCTTGTGTGGGCAGACCTATCAGTGTTAATTAGATTGTAATTCTCTGAGTGTTTCCATGGAGATGTGCCCCACCTAACTGTGGGTGATGACTCTGATTGGATGATTTCCATGGAGATGTTGGCCCACCCATTCAGGGTGGATATGAATTAAATTACTGGAGCACTATATAAGATCAGACAGAAGGAGCAAGCTGCTACAGCCAAGAGGGACACTTTGAAGAAAGCACAGGAGCTGCAGATGAGAGACAGTTTGAAGATGGCTGTTGAAAGCAGACTCTTGCTCCAGAGAAGCTGAGAGAGGACAAATACCCCAAGTGCAACTAAGAGTGACATTTCTGAGGAACTGCAGCCTAGAGAGGAACGTCCTGAGAGAAAGCCATTTTGAAACCAGAACTTTGGAGCAGACACCAGCCACGTGCCTTCCCAGCTAACAGAGGTTTTCTGGACACCATTGGCCATCCTCCAGTGAAGACACCTGATTGCTGATGTGTTACCTTGGACACTTTATGGCCTTAAGACTGTAACTGTGTAACCAAATAAACCCCTTTTATAAAAGCCAATCCGTCTCTGGTGTTTTGCATTCTGGCAGCATTAGCAAACTAGAACACTGGATTAGAGCCCACCCCGATTCAATATAACCTCAGCATAATTTGATCACACCAAATAAGGTCACATTCACAGGTACCAGGTGTTAAGACATCAGTGTAATTTTTGGGGGGCAGGGGATACAATTCAACCCACAACATCTACCATTTAGTGACTCTCAATACTGGGTAAGTCACTTTATCCTGCTGGGCCTTGATTTCTCCTTCTGTGAAATGGGTGTGGTGAGATGAGAGAGATGAGGCCCTACGTTATGAAACTTGGATGAGAACAAACTTGACGCACACGTGCAGAGAGCATGGTGGGCAGACATTCTCATGCCGACACAGCATGGCGGTGCCAACAGGGCATTGGTCTCAGACAGCTCAGGGGTTTGAAGCCCGGCTCTGCCATCTACTAACTGGGCAACTTTGGGACAGTGTTTGAGCTTTCCTGAGCTTCTGTTTCCTTGTCTCTAAAACGGGAACGTGAACAACACTCGCCTCATAGGACAGGTGTGGGATAATGCACAAAAATATTCAGCCCTGTGCCTGGTGCCTACAGCACCTAAACCGTGAGCTCTCGTTATGGTAGGGCCTTGCTACTAATACATTGGGAGGCTTCAGGAGGAGAAAGGAGGCAAGGAAGAGATGAAGAGTGGCAGTGGAGCGTGGGAAGGGGGAATCCAGGAAGAGTCTGAGGGTCCATGTGGTTTTGGTTGGGTCTGTGTCAAAGGGGCATTTCTGGAATGGCCCCAGCAAAAAGTAAGGGCAGAAGGGAACAATATTTATAGGACTCTTGTTATATACTAGGGACCCAGGAACTTTCATGAACTTCACCTCCCTTAGTCCTTGAACAAAACCAGCAAGGTAGCATCATCATTTCCATTCTACAGACAAGAAAATAGAGACTCATTGGAGGAAGGTGAAATGGATGAAGCAGCAGAAGGGGAATCAAGACCCAGGTCATTGGGAGCCTCTGGAAACACGGTGCTTTGCCCACTACCCTCCAAGAAGGCCGGTGGAGAAGGTGATCTGAAGGGGATGGGGGCTCCCGGGAGAAGGAACCAGAAAGGAGGCCTTGTTTCCAGAGTGCTGGTGGCTTGCTCCCCTTGCCACCCCCAGGGGACCCGAGGCAGCCCAGGGCCCCAGCAGTGTATCTGATGCCCCCACACCACCCCTCAGTTGGCTCATTCTGTCTCTGCACAGCCCAGCCTGGCACAACATCAGCCGTCTACACTGACGTCCCTGAACAGCCCGATCCCGAGACCCAGACAACAGCCCAATTATCTCTGGCCAATGGCCGGGCCACTCCCTGCCTGGGGCCCACATCTAGCAGCAATTTCTCTTTTTCAGAAATGTCAGCTAGGGACCCGAGAGCCGCTGCTGGGAGGTAATTAGGAAAGTTTGGCCATGGAAACCGATCTCGCCCTCCCCTTGTGGCAAGGCAGGGAGACTTGGGGGTGGTTTTGCTAGGCAGCTGCTGTCTGAGCAGCCAGGAGTCAAATCCTGAGACGAGGATCAGGAGAGGGGGGAGAGGGGGCACAGAAAAGCAAGATCGGGGTGTTTATAGAACTCTGGCCAGTTGTTAATCATGTGTCTTCAAAACAAGATCAAGACTGGGACAAAGTGTTCTCTGTCTCTCTCCTCCCGCCATACTCGCTCCCCTCCCTTCCTTTCCCAAACTACCTGCCTCCACCCCTACCCTCAAGTGACAGACACTGGTAATTAAGGTAATAACAACACTCCCTTCTGCTTTACCACTCCCTTAGCTCCATCTCTTTGTAAGTTCTGCTGGCCCTGCCTCCTTTTCCTCCTTAGTCCAAACCATCCCTACCTCTCGCCCAGGCCACCTGAGGATCCATTTGAGATACAAATCAGGTTCCTCTGCTGCCTTGTTTCACCAAGCCAAGGGCTTCCCTTTGCCTTTAAACCAAAAGCCAAATGCCCGAGTGTGCCCAAGAGGCTTTCCGTGAGCTCACCCATGCCCGCCTCTCTGGCTCCCTCTTCTCATCTCTTCCCAGTGCTCACCTGTTCTAGTTTGCTAATGCTGCTGTTATGCAAAATACCAGAGATGGATTGGCTTTTATAAAGGGGATTTATTTGGTTACACAGTTACAGTCTTAAGGCCATAAAGTGTCCAAGGTAAGACATCAACAAAGGGTGCCTTCACTGGAGGATGGCCAATGACGTCTGGAAAACCTCTCTTAGCTGGGAAGGCACTTGGCTGGCGTCTGCTTGCTCCCAGGTTGTGTTTCAAAATGGCTTTCTCCAAAATGTTGCTCTTGGGGTGTTTTTTCCACTCTTAGCTGCAGCTCCTCTTCAAAATATCACTCTCAGTTGGTCTGAGGTCCTTCTGTCCGTGAACTCCTTTAAACGACTCCAGTGATTCAATAAACACCCACCCTGAATGGGCGGGGTAACACCTCCATGGAAATTATCCAATCACACATTTCACTCACAGTCGATTGACTCACATCTCCATGGAAACCCTCAAAGGATTCCAATCTAATCAACACTAATACATCTGCCCCCACAAGACTGCATCATAATGTGTCCAAACTAGCACATCACCCCATTACACCCATCCTGGCCTTGAAAATGCCCCGTTTGGGGTCCAGGTACTCTCTGTTCTGCTGACTCGACTCCTCTCCCCCCAGGTCATTGCACGGTCTGGTTAGTATCTATACAAAGAAGTCTCTCCTGAATGGCCCTGTCTAAAGCAACAACCTGCCTTTCCATCCCAATAAAATGTGCTCTCATGCTATTTGCTTCATAACATTTATCACCGTCTGAAATTATATTATTCATTAATTGGTTACTGCTTTGTGGTTTATCATCACTGGAACGTGAGTTCTGTGAGATTAGGGACATTTCCTGTATCACAGTATCCCCATCACCAAAAGATGGCCTGGTAGGTTGAGGCACTCAAAAAATATTTGTTGAAAGCATGAATAAATGCCAGACATGATGCCAAGGGATGTATTGTAGCTTGTCTTCTTATTCTCCCCCACAATCCTATGGGTTAGGGACTATTTTCGTCCCCATTGTACAAGTGAGGAAATGGAGAGATTGAATGTATACATGGTCAGTCACGAGACCACATATAAAAATAGAACTCTGACCCACCACCTCTGCAGGGCAGCCCAGGAAGCCAAACCACCACCTCTGCAGCAACCAGCCAGAGACGGTCAGTACTTGGCCAGTGACCCCGGCTTCCCTGAGGTTTGCCCCTGCTTCCAGCTTAGGACCAACCAGAGAAGGCCAAATATGCTGCCTTAGCCAATCACACAGGATGCCTCATTTCTGGCCAGCCCACCTCCAGCTTCGCCATGCAGCTTTGGGTCACGGCGTGCCTGCAGCCTTCCCCCTTTTCTCACTATAAAGCTATTTCTGACTCCCTTGCCAGCTCTTAATAAATAGCCCTCGCTTGTTCTCATTTGGATGATCTTCATTTATTTCCACAACACTGAAGCAGTGTGGAGGGAGCAGTAACTTCTCAAGGTCACACAGCTAAGGAGAGGCAGGACTAGGGTTCTGGTCTGGTGTGTTTGACTTCATGGGCTCCTCTCCTTCCACTATGCCATGCTTTGTTTCAAAAGAGATTTCTTTCCATCTCTGCTCTAAACTGAGAAACCAATGACATGACCACAGAAGTGAGAGACTGGGGAAGAAAGGACGGGCAGAGAGTGGCATCATGGGGGTGTGTGGAGACGGAGGATGGAGGAGCAGAATTTCTAATGGCAGTGGCAGGCAGGTTGGCTCAGTTGGAGAATTTCACCCTTGTCACTTTCTTCCTTGTCCATTTAACAAAACGAGTGTTAAATGTTGAGAGTCAATCTTTTGTCCTTGGGTTGTTATTTGTCTAAAGATAAGTACGACTATGGAGAGATTTGTGGGGAAGGAGCAATTAGTATTCCCATCCATCTCAATGAGAGATAATAATATTAATTAATAGCTATACCAGGGCGCAGTGGAAATTTTTAAAATCTACAAGCAGGAGATCTGCAGGGGCCACATCTTTTTCTAAGTGCCTTTTTGACAGGTGCCCATTTGTTATGGGAACAAGGCTGTCTGCCTCTTGCCTCACCAGTAGCCAATTCCCAATTCCTCATCTTGTCATGCCAGGAGTGGGACAGGATGTGGAGCCCCAGGAAGCTGGTGGGCAAGGATTGGGGATGAGGAGGTCTGTGGTAGTTTGAAGCTGTTATGTACCCCAGAAAAGGTTATGTTCTATAATCCATTCCTGTGGGCACAGACCTATTTGATTAGGTTGTTTCCATTGAGATGTGACCCACCTCATTCAAAGTGGGCTTGATCCTCTTACTGGAGTCCATTACAGAGGATAAAAGACAGAAGGAGAGACAGAAGAAAAAAGAGAGTTGAAATTTAGAGAAGCTCACAGAAAAAGCCCCAAAAGAGAAGCCACAGATTGAGAAGCCAGAAGCGAAAGCAATGAAACCCAGGAGAGAAGGACCAGCAGACGTCGCTAAGTGCCTTGCTCTCTGACCGAGGAGCCCAAGCTTGGGGTAACTGGTCTTCAGAGAAGGTATCATCCTGTTGATGCTTTAACTGGGACATTTTCATGACCTCAAAAACTGTAAATTTGTAAGCTAATAAATCCCCGTTATTAAAGCCAACCCATTTCTGGTATATTGCATTTCGGCAGCTTTACCAAACACGAACGGGGTCCCTGTTGAAGTCATGATCCCTGGGAGCACTGGGTTACTCAGCCAGATTTAGGAATGTAGAGACATCTGCAAAGAGCATCTCTTGGAGTTGGCCATCATTAACCCTCACCTTCTTCTGATTACAGCAAATCATTTTCCTTTGGGGGAACTACCCCTGCCTCACTCCCAGTCTTTCTGGTTGGGTTAGGACAGACCCAGTTCCCCCTCTCAGCCTCAGGGATGAAACATGACACAGACCTGGTGAATCAGCAGTTTTTACTCTCTTGATCACCATGACTGGTTCAAGAATGGTCAAAGAGGAGGACTTGAGGTTGTTGAATTAAGGGTTTGGGAGAGGCCACCCATGAGAAACCAGGAAGAGCAAGGAGAATTGGTGGATTTTAGAATTGGGGCATTCTTCCTCTTTTATGCCTGACTGGACAGTTGCTTTATCAATTGCTGTTAGTTCAGCCTCCTGGATTGTCAGCTGGGCTCTTCTGACTCATAGGTAACTGAACCTTCAACTTGCCTGGTTTCCCAGGGGCATTTGCAGGGCACAGGGCTGGGATGTGGGAAAACTCAGTCAGTGTTAGTTGAGTGAGGTTGGAGGCTGCGTGTTACTCCGTGGAGCAGGCCTGCAAACCAGGGAGCTCTCATCACGTGCGTGGTGATCCCTAGCTGTGGTTTATCACCCCGGTGGTGAAAGTAGGCCAGGTGGGGCTAAGTGAATGGAAAGAGAAAGCTCCAAACAAAGTTTCTTGATTATGCTCTTTGTAGAAAAATAAGCCATCAACATGATGGTATTCGATATTCACAAAACTAAGCAAGAAATAGATTGAAAATGAAATAAAGGACAGAGTGAAATTGATAGAAATATTACATCTAGGTACATTTTTGCAGCTTCCCGCCTAATGCCAATTGCTGCTTGCTCAACTTCTGGCTGGTGTTATCACAGACAAGTTGAAAGCTCACCTTGATTTCAAAACCACTAGGTACCACTTCATCCCACTGCAACGGTTATATATATATATATGAATATGTATACGTATATGTAAAAAGGAAAATAAGTGTTGGCAAGGACGGGGAGAAATAGGAATCCTTGTACATTGCCGGTGGGAATGTAAAATGGTTCAGCTGCTGTGGAAAACAGTTTGGCAGTTCCTCCAAAAGTTAATCATAGAGTTATCATGTGACCCAGCAATTCCACGCCTAGATCTATATGCAAGAGATTTGAAAAAAGGCACCAGGCAAGCATGTGTACGTGCATCCTCAAAGCAACACTGTTCACAATAGCCAGAGAAGAAAACAGCCCAAATGTCCGTCAATGGACGAATGCAGACACAAAATGTGGTATATCCATACAATGCAATATTATTCAATAAATAGGAATGAAGTGCTGATATCTGCCACAATGTGGAAGAACCTCGAAAACATTATGCTAAGTGAAAGAAGCCAGACACAAAAGGACACACATTACATGATTCCATTTACAAGAAATATCCAGAATATACAAATCCATAGAGACAGAATGCAGATGGTGAATGCCGGGGTCAGGGTGGGGGAAGCAATTGAGAGTAATCGCTTGATGGGTCTGGGGTTTTCCTTTGGAACGACGGAAATGTTTTGGAACCAGATAGAGGTGGTGGTTGCATGCTGTTGTGAACGTACTAAATGCCACTGAATTATTCACTTTAAAATGGTGAATTTTATGTTATGTGACTTTCAACTCAATAAACTATTATTTTAAAAAAAACTTGGCTTAGGTTCTGGAACAGTGTTTCTCAAAGTGTGGCCCCAGAACCACCTGCATTAGACATACCACAATGTTTGGGGTGGAGCCAGAACCCGCATTTTAAACAAACACCCAAGTGAGCTTATGCATGTGATTGTTTTAGAACAATTGCACTGGATCCAGGGGTATCGTGGGGACTTGTTTCTCATGGGTCATGAGCCTCTGGACTTGGGGTGACTCTTCATTATTAAGCCAAAAAGGTGGAGGAGACAGATTGGAACACAATGGATCTTTAAACAGGGTCAACAGAGATGAGCTCAAGAAGCCAGGGGCCATGGGAAGGTGTGAGAAGTGAGATATGTTCTGCCGAGTAGCAAAGGCAAAGGGTAAGTGTGGAGTGAGATTTGCAGGAGGAGGAAGTCACATGGAACAGAGGAAGAGTCCCCCAAAAGGATGAGAAAGGGAGAAGGGGAATGGGTCCTAAGCAAAAACAAGTATAGCTACTTCGATGGGCAGAGGAAGTAGCTTGAGTAAGGGATGGTTACAGGAAAACATGGCGTGTGTCCTAGGGAAGTACTCCACGGTAGGAACATTAAAAATATGAAAATAGGGGTATGAAGCTGGTTGGGGACAGAAGAGAACGTTGGGTGTCATACTGGACAAGGGGTGCCATTTAACGTTCTGAACAAGCGACTGGTGTGTCCTCATTGTTGACGGAGGAAACCGAAGTGTGGGGCAGCAGTTTAGAATGGAGGACGCACTGTGGGTTCTTCTTTGGGGGCAGCAGAGGAGTCTGGGGTCTGGGTAACCAGGAAAGATAAATAGATTTAACACTTCTACCCATCTGGTTGTGGGTGCATGTGCTGTGTTGTGGGGTTTAGCAGGAGAACGCTGTGATTGATAAGCTACATCTCCCATGCTAATGGAGGGGAGGAAGAGTGATGGCTCCTGTATTAGCTCTCTGGGTCTAAGCTATTTGGACTTGGGCTCGTTCCACAGCCCCATGGGGTAAAGAGCTTGTATCTCAAGCCCTTTAACCAGAGCAGAGGGGGGCCTGGGCCGAGTCTGAAGGGTCATTTCCAGCTTCAGATTACAGCTCTGGTTTAAGAGGCTTGAACAATTTAGCACCCGCCTTTGGCAATCTCTTGAACTGAAGGATCAATAGTGTTTTATTTTGTTTTCTCTCTTTTCTGCTGAGTCTTCCGTGGTGAGAATGCATCAGGCCTGGAATTCTCGATCGCAGGAATGGGGGTTATTCCTTCTTCCGGAAAGTAAGCATCAAAATGAATCATCAGGGGCTGATTTGTTTAAATCTGGGAGTCTTCCATTTGTGCCTGTGACTTGAGTCATGCACGTCCTTGGAAGGGGCTCCCGCTGTGTTGGCCTGCCCCGCACTCCTTCCCTCTCCTGGTAAGGGCCATTTGTTTTTCCCCAGGGGAACCGTCCCTCTCCTATGCCCTGTGGCCTCAGTGGAGCTTTCGAACCTGATGTCCTGCTCAGTTCCTCCCATGGCCGCAGGGGCGGGCACATGACAATGGCCAACCAGCACCCTGTACATCCGTGGCCACAGCGAGAGAGCCAGGGAGAGAACCAAGAGCCGAGCAGAACCTCCAGAGTTTGTACCTGGACATGGCAGAAGTAGGAATTAGGGCTCAGCAAGCTTCTTGTAAACAACCAGATGGGGAATGACTTGGCTTTGTGGACCATATGGTCTCTGTCCTAACTACTCAACTCTGCTCTCTTGGAGTGAAAGCCACCACAGACCTAAACAAATGAACGGGGCTGTGCCTCAATGAAGCCATATTTACAAAAATAGGCAGTGGGCCAGAATTGGCGCACTGGCTGTAGTTTGCCAGCCCTTGTTTTAGATGAAAACCATTGGAATGTAGGAATATAGGCTCCACCTGGTGAAGAGAGCCATCTTGAAACCTGCTTAGAGGAGGGCAGAACTAAAAGTCAGAGAGAGAAGGAGCTTGGAAGGCAAATACCAACCCCTGGATCAAGCCATGCCTGAAGGCAGATGCCCTTGGACATGCCAGTTTGTAAGCCAGTGTTACCGTCTATTGCTTAAGGTAATTTGATAGGGGTTTTTGGTCATCAGCGTGCATCCAGATTGATGTGGATCTTCTCCACAGTTTGCTTTGAGTTCTAAAATGATCAAAATGCCTGAGCTGGAAAGGCCCATTAACAAACCAAGAAGTAGGAAGAGGAAAGGGAATTTCCAAAACAGCTGGGAGGATTTGACTGAACCTTACCACTGGCCACTCGCAGGGAGGCTGGCCATCCATCCACAACCAGTAATTGAGGGCTTAGTGTGTTCCAGACCCTGTGCCTTGACTTCAAAGGCAGTGAGCAGAGAGGCAGAGGAGAAGAAAAGAATGGGCATTTATTGTGTGCTTACTTTGAACATGTGCATGGACCATTTCACGCCATCCTTTCAAAAGTCTGACACACAGGATCCTTATCCCTATTTTGTACTTAGGGGATCAGCAGCCAAACTCAGAAGTGTTAAGTGATTTGCCCAACGTAGGCCAGAGAGTAAGTGTAAGAGCTGGGATGTAAACCCAACTCTGGGAACTTCCAAAACCCAGTTTTTTTCAATACCATTGCTGTCTTCCCTAACAGGAGGGTGTGCCTTGGTCCCTCAAATGCAGCACATTTATAATAAGCCTGTGGGTGACACGGAGAAAGAACAGAATGAAGGGTCAGCCAATGGTTTCTGTCACCCTGTTTTACCAGGAGTGTTGTAAGCAAATGCAGGCCTGTTCATTGTAAATGCAGACTCCACCTACCCTTCAAGCAAATTGGTGGTGTTGCAATAGAAAATTTCTCTCTGTAAAATGGTAGCAATGCAGTGGTGCTTAAATTTTATGTGTGTGAGATTATGACTAGATATATAAAAGTGGAGGAAAAACCCTGCAACTGACAAGAGTTGGGTGCATAATTATTTTCTTTCTTTCCTCCCTGCCTCTCTTCCAACCAGTTCTGGAGAGAAAGCTTCTCCTTATGGAGAGAGTTAACAATAAAACTGCTGACTGGAAGCTGGTGTGTGACACTTGTGTGGGGACAGTGAGAAGCCTGCGGTATCGGTTCTTCTGGAGATGAATCAAAGACTGCCACTGGGAACATTGCAGCCTGTTTAAAGGTAGGGACATTTCCTACCAAATCCACTGGTGTTTGGACGTGGGTGGGGAGGCTCTGCTTCCCAGACTCCCCACTGGAGTTCTCATTGCAGGGCACTGTTGGGGAGAGTCTGGGACATGACCCCAGACCCCAGGACTGATGGAGAGAGAAGGAGGTGGGTGGAGCCGGGTTCCCTCTCTCTCTTCTTTGGCATATGATAGAGGAAGGAGAGGGGGATCAAAGAGAAAAGCAAGGCAGACGGAGGCAGACACAGAGTGACAGAGCTAGTGAGAAGAATTAAGAGATGGAAACACAAAAAGGGAAAAAGGAGATGGCCCTGAGACAGCCAACAGGGAGAGGCCAAGAGAGACAGACAGATGCCCACATACGCAGAGAAGGCACAGATACCCCATCATGCCCACACAGCCACAACAGACGTGCAGAGAGAAATGAGACAGACAGAGATTGAGAGAGACAGACAGACAGACAGAGAGACAGATGGAGACAAATCCAGGGAGAGTACGAAGAAAGAGAAATGGATCGTATAGGGTGAAACAGTAAAGAACTTCCTTGGTGACTATTGAATTCTGACATTAAACCTGAGAAAAGTAGGAAAATTCACTCCTTCATTTTGGAGCCTTTTAAAACTTATGATGTGCCCAGAACTTCAGCTGCGAGGGAGGAGGTTTGAACACTTCCCTGGTGCCTACCTGGAGCCGGAAGAGGCCTTCAGAATGTTCCAGCGCCTCTGAACCAGTCATCCCGGCCAGTCAATCCCTGAGAAACTTGGATGCCCAGAAGACAGACTCCCTGGGCAGAGCTCGACCCGAGTCCACACAGCCCGCTCCTGTGCTCTGACGGCCGGGCCTTCAGGAACAGCCATGCCCACAGCCACCCCCTGGCACGCGTGGCTGCCCCTTGCCCGGCCTCTCGCTCTCTTGGTCCAGCATCCTGGTGGTCTGTCCATGAGCTGTGTTGGCAATCCCACCACATGTGGCCAGGAGGACACCACCAAAGGGAGAGCACATCACTGCTTTGGCAGGAGAGGGCATGGTGTTTGCATGTGCATGAAGCATTTGTGTTATTCTTCTTCTAGAAGGCGGAGATGCATCCATAACTGAGCCTATAAACCAACACCGTTATTGCTCACCAGTGAAGGGTTTTCCATAGTTCCATTGTACCAAAGTCATTTTAGATAGGTCCCCATGGAGGGGTAATTAAGTTGTTTCCATCTTTCTTTTGGCTATGGTGCATGTGCTTTTGTGTGTGCATGGAGGAGCATTTATTAGATGATGACAGGGGAGCTTGTTGTGTTGGAGGGTAGGGCAGACATCACTGGGTTAATTTCTGGGTCTCTCTGCTCCATCTTCTCCCTGTCCCTGGAAAGAGCAGGACAGGGGTATTGAACGTGTTATTCAGAATTTTGCTAAATCTTCTGTGATAGGCAGAATATTGGCAACCCCCAAACTGCCCCTGCTCTAATTTCTGGAGCCCCTGAATATATACAGTTACATGGCAAAGGGGATTTAAGATGGCAGATGGAACTAAGTGGCTAATCAGCTGACCTAGAGATGGGGAGACTATTTTGGGTTTTCTAGGGGAGCCCAATGTAATCCCAAGGATCTTGGTAAGTGGAAGAGGGAAGCCCTAGGAAGAGAGTCAGAGAGACAGCAGCACATGAAGGGCTTTTCCAGATGGTACCGGGTTTGAAGATGGAGAAAGGGGCCACAAATCAAAGACAGTGCAGCTGGCCTCTAGAAGCTCCTAAAGACAAAGAAAGGGGCTCTCACCTATGGTCTCCAGAAAAGAACACAGCTCTGCTGCCATCTTGATTTTAGCCCAGTCAGACCAGTTTCAGATTTCTGACCTCTAGAACTGTGAGATAACACATTTGTGTTGTGTGAAGCCACTGAGTTTGCAGTAATTTTTTTATAGTGGCAATAGAAAATGAGGACACCCCCTATCCAAAACCCTACTTGCCTGGAGCAAGGAGGAGTCTATTTCTGGGGACAGTTTTATGGAACTCATGGTGTGGGGTTATGGTGAGGCTGCCGGGGCAGCTGATCAGGGGACACCTGCCCATATCTGCTCTGCAGAGACTCCATTGGACAGTGGACCCCAGTCAGGCTAGGGTTTCTACGACAATCATCAGTGTGAACTGAACCCCTCCCAGCCACGGATGCTACTTGCTGACAAGCACCAGCTGGCTGCTGGTTTCTATGGTCCACTCTCGAGACATGGTTTTGAAGGGGATGAGGAGTTCTGGCATCAGCTCCACCGCAGTGCCCGATTGGAGACAGTCTTGGGTGCTCAGTTGATGAAGGGTCCTTGTGCGCAAGGTCACTCTGGTCAAACCCCCATGTTCAAGAGCATTTTTGTCTGATCAGCAGCTCAGCAAGGCCACAGTCAATCATGGGGTCAGTTTTATTCTAAACGGCTGCTTTGCAAAACTACCATTTCCTCTCATCTTGCCTCTGTCTCTCCTTGTCTCTCTGCCTTCCCCTCTTGGGTCTACACCTCCAAACTCTCTCACTGGTGCTCAAAATTAAAAGGGCCTGGCAAATGCCTGTGCAGCCTGGACACACTCTCTCGCATCAAATGCTCCAGTTGGGCCATGGCTGCTTCTGCTGGGGGCAGTCGGCACTAGAAGCTTCAAACAGCTGTATAACCGGAATTTCCTTCCTCACCATCTGCGGGCTGAGGCGCTGCCTGATGAGAGTAACATGGGGCAGGACATATCAGCCTCAAATTTGGTGGAAAAAGAAAACATGATAAAGGTATTTCCATTTGTAGAAATACAGAAAGATCAGCTAAGGGCCCGGAAGTGATGGTGCATCTCCCCAAACCCAGTAGGACGATTTTGTCTTGAGGTTAAGAGTGTTAGCTCTGCAATTGAGTTCAAACCCAGCTCCTTTGCCTTGAGACCCTTTCTCAAACTCTGAAACTTGCTTCCCCACCTGTGAAATGGGATGATCAGTCCCTATCTCGTCGCTTGCACATAAACACGGATAGAGAAGCCCATGTGTGTTCCGTGTTGCTCAGTTGGAGAAGCTCTTGACACAGGATATTTTACCTGATCTTCAAAACAAAACTGTGTGAGCTTAAGTATTAGCCTAAGAAGGGGTGACAATCATTTAGGCAGCTGTTGTTATAGACCAAGATAGACCCCTATGTAGCAATGAAAAAATGAAGTCAGTTGTTAGCATACAGACGCAGTTCTAGGTATGGAACCCGTATTAAATCAGAGTTTTCCCTTCTGTGAATTTGGGAAAATGTTGGCCTTCCCTGATAGAGGACTTGCGTAGGTTAAATGAGCTAATGTGTGGAAAACACTCAGCAAAGTCGTGGCCCAGAACCTGCATTCCATCAATGCTCGCCGTTACCGTTATTAAGCGCTACTGAGCGTGGTGGCAAAGGGAACGGAGGGGAGAGCACATACGGTGAGATGTTTCCAGGTCAAAATTGGTGTGAAATCTGGATGGATGAGGGGGTGAGGATTAAGGAGGACCCAAAAGCTGACTGGCGAGTTTATTGGGACCTCTGGGAGGAAAGAGGTGTTATCTTGTGGCGCATAAAATGAGTGAGGCTGAGCTTTTTTTGGGGAGTGGGTGCGTCTGAGGTCACAGAGTTCCAGAACTTGAGCTGTATCAGAACAACGTTCTCCTTTATTCGCTGTATGGGGGTGGGGTGGGGGAGTGGGTGTTTTGAAAGGCCAAAACTGCATCCCAATAGCCAAGGAGACTCATAAGAAGGAATCTACGCCACGAGACACAGGAAGTAACAGTGAACAGTGGTTGCTGCTTGGTGCTTAGAAGGAGACAGGGACTCCATGAGCCAATGCTGCCAGCTGGGCAGACTCCGGAATGTTCCTTGACCATCTAAGCTGCACCCCCTTTCTTTGCGACATGGGAAGACCACACGCTTGATGTGAGGCAACATGGTGTGGGCGTAAAGAGCCCTGGAGTCAGACTGCTTGTGACCTTGGGCAGGTTGCTTTAATATCTCAGTGCCTCAGTTTCCTGAACTGTAAAATTGGAGTAATGTTGGAAGGTACCTTATGAAGATGCATGGATTTAATGAGATACTAAGTGTGAAACACCGAGATCACTGCTCAGCACATAGTACGAGCCCAACAAATGTTAGACGTGATAATGAGGGTGTCATTGGGACTCCTGTTTGCAAATGACAGAAACCCACCTGGGTTGAACTAGCCCAGGCCAAAGGACTGTGGTGGGTTACTGGCTGGGGGAACTGAAGTAAGGACAGGACAGGAATACATAGGGATTAGCTTACTCTCTCCACTGCTCAGCGTCTTCTCCTTTATGCCTGACAAGACTTCTTGTACTTTCTGAGAATGGTTCTCACTTGTCTCCACATGGTCAACAGCTAAAGGTTATTACATTTTTCCATCTTCTCTCCCAGGGAGGGCAGAACCCTACTTTCCGGGATTGATCATGCCCCCCACAAAAGACATGTTCAAACCTAATCCATGTTCCTGTGGGAGTGACCCATATGCAAATAGGGCATTTGAAGTTGTTATCATTAGTTAAGGTGTGGACCCATCTGTGAGCAGGATCTTTGAAGATTCTGTTTGGATGAGGCCAGATTGAACCAGGTGGGCCTGAAACCACATGGCTGGAGTCCTCACAGGGCAGAGGAAATTTGGACACAGTCAGGAGAAGCCAGAAGTCAGAGAAAACCACAAGAGGAGACCAAGGAGAGAGATCACCATGTGCCGGAGGGAGAAATATAAGCCAAGGAGCCTCAGGGATGGTGGTAAGTCAGCACCAGATGGCTGCGGATGCTGGGAGAAAGCGTGACCTGGGGAGACCTCGATTTTGAACTTCTAGCCTCCAAAACTGTGAGACAATAAATTCTGACCTGTTGTGTGATACTTGTCATAGTATGGACAACTTGAGACACTTACCTCCAACTCCAGGTAGAAAAACCCTGGGGAAGAAGTGTAACCGTCTTGTTTTCCATTACATTCCCAACCCTTGGACGGAACAGTGTGGCCAGGGTGGCGGGGCCCTGTAAGCGGCTCAGCTTTAGTCATGTGGCTGCTTTCGGGGAGTGTTTCTTGGTTGGAATGAAAGGAGGAGCGTTTCCCCAGAGAAGGGGAATTAATAATTCTAATTATTTATTAATAATGAGGTGTTCCGGTTTGCTATTGCTGCCATTATGCAAAATACCAGAAATGGATTGGCTTTTATAAGGGAAGTTTATTTGGTTACAAAGTTACAGTCTTATGGCCATAAAGTGTCCAAGATGAGGCATCAGCAATAAGGTACCTTCACTGGAGAAAGGCCTTTGGCATCCGGAAAACCTCTGTTAGCTGGGAAGGCACGTGGATGACATCTGTTTGCTCCCAGGTTATGTTTCAAAATGGCATTCTCCAAAATGTCAGCATCAGCTTTCAATGGCCATCTTCAAAATGTGTCTCTCAGCTGCAGCTCCTCTGAAGTCCTTCGTTTTCTGAGATTTTATAGGGCTCCAGTAATTAAATCAAGACCCAAACTGAATGGACGTGGCCACACCTCCGTGGAAACAATCCCATCAACAGGTTGTATCCTAATCAAAGGTATTACTAGTCACATCTCCATGGAAACAATCAAAAGGTTCCAACCTAATCAATACTAATATGCCTGCCCCTACAAGATTGCATTAAAGAACATGGTGTTTTGGGGGCCATAATACATCCAAAGCAGCACAGAAGGGGAAATAATAATTCTAATTATTTCATGGGGCAAGCAGAAGCTGCGGATATCTGCTCCAGTATACAAAGAGCACAGCCTATTTTCTGGCACATAGTAGCTCCTCCGAAAACCATGCTCCCTCAGTTAGCCCCAGCCTCAAGGATCCTGACCCAGTGGGGGTCTGGTAACACCTGTGATGAGAACGGAGTAACACACTTCAGTGCGTAATAGGGAAGAAACATAGTAGGTACTTCATAAATTCTTTCTGCTCTCCATAGCCAGAGATGCAGGAAGGTTGCCTCATAAATAACTCACAACGTCCCGAGGAAATCTGCTAGGGAATCTGCCTCCCACCAGGACCCCGGAAACTCCGAAGCAAATGTAACCTGAGAAACAGCATTCTTACCACTTAGTAATTAGGCCGTGATTGTCGTTTATCTGTGCGCTGTACTGTAACTCCCTCTGCCCGAGGCTGGTGCTAGAGCTTGGGAAAATACAATTTCCTCCAAACTAATTTAGTTTTAAGAGGAAAATGAAAGTTTAAAGTAGTTTAATGTTTCAGCAAAACCACAATGGCTAGGGAAGATTGGACGATGTGAACCAATAAAGCACCCTAATTCTGATAATAACTCAAGGCTTAACTCTTCCCCACATCAAAAACCATCCTGGTGCCACTACCTGGCATGGGCGCCGTGGAGCCGGCAGATGGTGGGCCCATCGTTCTCCTTTATTATTTTTTTAGTAAATGGCTTCACTTCTGACTCTCGTAGAGCCACGAGGACGCAACTATGAACGGCATTTATGTGGGCCTGTATGATATGCTAAAAGACGCCCGGGTTTACATTCAGATCATGAATTCTCAGGGTGAGCGTCCGTCCCTGAGCTCAACACCTAAGGGGGTTTTTGAAAAGACCTGAGTTAAGATGTCTTTTAATGAAGAAACCTCTGGGAGCCTCAGTTTCTCTTTTAAAAATTAGAGAGAATGAGAAAGAACTGGCAGCGTGCGAGTTGCAAATACTTGGGCAATGAGGGGGTGGAGGGAGGGAGGGGGCGAGGAGAGGAGAAACCAAGGACACATCCACCCACCGACTCCATTTCTCGAGCACTTGCTGTGCGCCCAACACTGTCACGGGGTCCCCATGGAACTTGACTCAAGGGGCCCCCAACTTCCTTGGGGAGTCAAATAAGCAATCAGAAGATATCAATATCCTTCAGTGCTTTTGACTCTTCATCTCTAAAATTGGGATAATCGTAGAACCAATTTCACAGGGTTGTTGGATTAAAGAGGTGAAGCACTTAGAAGAGTCCCTGGCACATAAGAAGTGCTCAGTTAATACTGGCTGGCTTTTAAGACTAATAAGTCTAAAACAGGTGACATAGAACTGACGAATGTCTGAGGCGGTCTCCTGGGAATCTCCATTCCATGTTGCTGCTGGGGCTCAGCTCTCAGAATGCCCCTTCACCAACACTTGGGCTGTGACCAGGGTTTGAGGGCCCAGGGAGAATCCCTGTCTTTGAACCTGGTGAGCCTCCTCAGAACCCTTGTCTCTACCTTGTGAGGTGGAGGGAGTGTGGGCTTTGGCTCTCACACAACTGAGTTTGAATCTTGGCTCTGCTACTCATTAGCTGTGTGGCTCTTGCAGGTGATATAAACCATGCTGATTCTCAGCTTTTTTGTCTGTTATGTGGAAATTCCAACACTCACCGCGTGGGTCATTGAGAAGATTAAGTGAATAATTTCTACCTGTAACTTCCATGTCTTTCTCTCTCTTGTTACCTAATTTTATTTTCCACATAGTTATTATCATTTACAGATACATCGATTATGGCTTTATAGTCTGTCCCCCTCCACCACCATGTAAGTTCCAAAAGGAACTTTCGTTCATTTCTGTACTTGCAACGCATGCAGCAGCTACATGCATAGTTGACACTCAACAAATATTCATAGAATAAATGCAAAGTCTTGGGCTGAAAAAAATCACATTTGTTTCTTCCTGTTTGACTTCTGTATTAATTTTAAAAATATGTTTATTTTTATTAGAGAAGTTGTAGGTTTACAAAAAAAAATCAGGCAGAAAGTACAGTTCCTATATGTGTGTGAGTTCTCTCATACAGTTTTCTCTGTTATTAACACTTGGCATTAGTGTGACAGCTTTGTTACAATCGATGAAACAATATTATTATAATTATACTCTTGTAGTCCATAGTTTACAAAAAGGCTCTCACTGTTTATGTTGTATAGTTATATGGTTTTTAAAAAATTGTTGGTTCTAGTAACATATGTACAACCTAAAATTTCCCCTTTTAACCAGATTCGAATATATGATTCAGTGCTGCTAATTACGTTCACAATATTGTATTACCATCATCACCGTCCATTACTAAAACTTTTCCATCATCCCAAATAGAAACTCTACCAGTTAAGGATTAACTCCCTATTCTCTACCCAACCCCAGTCCCTGGTGACTTGTATTCTAGTTTCTGACCCTGTGAATTTGCTTATTCGAATTATTTCATGTCAGCGAGATCATACAATATCTGTCCTTTTGTGTTTGCTTATTTCACTCAACATGACATCTTCAAGGTTCATCTGTGTTGCTTCATGAATCAGAGTTTCATTCCTTTTTATGGCTGAGTAATACTCCTTTGCAAGTATAGACCACATTTCGTTTAACCCTTCATCTGTTGATGGACACTTGGGTTGCTTCTGTCTTTTGGCTATGCTATGAATGCAGTTATGAACATCTGTGTGCAAGTATCTGTTCAAGTCCCTGCTTTTTCAACTCTTTTGGATATATACCTAGAAGTGGGATTGCCAGGTCATAGAGCAATTCTATATTTAACTTTCTGAGGAATTGCCAAACTGTTTTGCACAGCAGCTGCACTATTTTTGATTCTCACTGGCAATGCACAAGGATTCCAATTTCTCTACATCCTCTACAGCACTTGTTATTTTCTGTTTTTTTTTTTTTTTCAAATAATAGCTGTCCAGACAGTTCCTTTTTAAAATCATTTCTCTATCCTTATCATACACTGCAAAAAGAAACTGTCCACCCGGACACCTTGGGTGGGCATCATGGCCAATCTTTCAAGACGTGTGCACTGATGGGATGGGGACTTGGCGTTGGCTTGTGTTTCAGAGCTACTTTTTTTTTTTTTTTAAGTTTCCAACTAACAGCTTCATTTCTTTGTTCCCCTCTCAAGTCCCTTCTGGGCATCTTGGAAAATCCACAAAGAGGGTGTGAGGTTGTTGCACATGGCTCCGGTGATAGGGGAAGGGGAAGGAAGGTGGAGGGACCCAGAACGAGCTCCAGTCACCTACTGATATCCCCTCTTTATCCCAACCTACCAGTTCCTTAGATAGTTTCTATTTCCCAGTTTACACAGGTGACAGTGGTGCTACATTATCTATCACTATATGACAAGGGTCATAGCATTTTCTCAGCTTTACTGAGCCCTCCCCAACAGCCTCCTCTAAAGCCATTGAGCCTCCACTTACACCTCCTCACAGCCCTTGCAACTCTGCACACCGCCCTGTCCCCATGTCACTGCCACATTTTAGGCTTTGCTATGGCAACATCTCACTTTCAGAGATCAAAATCTGTTCCGGTTATCTGTTATTATATAACAGAACACTCCAAAATGTGGTGGCTTAAAACAACAGCAATCATTTTATTATTCTCTCTCAAAGGTCTGGGTTTGACTTGGTTAGGCTAAGGGGATCTTGCTCGGAGTCTTTTACATGGTTGCAGTCATATTGAAGCTGGAATTGGAATCATCTGAAGATTCACCCATGTGTCTGGCTCTTTCCAAGACTCAAATAATTGGGAACTGGAGGAGCTGGGGTCCTCTGGCACTTCCTCTTCATCCCTATGTGATCTCTGTAAGTGGCCCCTCCAGAATGGCAGCTTCAAGGCAGCTGAACTTCTTAAATAGAAGCTCAAGGCTCCAAAGGGGCGTGTCCCGAGAGAGAAAGCCAGGCGCACGCCATATTGCCTTTCATGGCTCAGCCTTGGAAGTCACGAGTCATCACTTCTGCCATGTTCTATTATTAATCCAGGCAGGCACAAAGGTCTGCCCAGTTCAAGGGGAGGGCATATAGACCACCCTACCTCTTGACGGGCAAGGGTCAAGGTACTGGAAAAGCCCATGGGACTATCCAAAAGGTTGTTTTGAGTCACTACATTTTGGAGAATATTTTTGCAGGGATCTCTGGAAAGTGTCATCTTCCTGAGTCAAGATAAGCATATTAGTTTCCTTGGGCTGCCATAACAAAGTACTAAAGATTGGGTGGATGAGAACAACAGAAGTTTATTGCGTCACAGTTCTGGAGGCTGAAGTCTGGAATCAAGGTGTCGGAAGGGCCATACTCTCTCAAAGTCTCCAGGGAGGAACCCTTCCTTGCCTCCTCCTAGTGCTTGGTGGTGGCCGACAATCCTTGGCGTTGTGTGGCTTACAGTTGCATAAAGCCCATCTCTGTCTTCCCATGACCTTCTCCCTTCAGTGTCGGTTTCTCATCTCTTCTCCTCTTCCTCTAAGGGCACAAGCCATATTGGATTAAGGGCACACCCTGTCCCAGTGTACCTCATCTTAACTAATTCCATTCCCAACAACCCTATGTACAAATAGGTCACATATGAGGCCCTGGGGGTTAGGACAGCAGCATATCTTTTCAGGGAATGCAATTCAACCCATAGCAATAAGGAGTTTGGTTATTGTTCTAAGATCAATGGGACATCATAGAAAAGTTTTAACATGAATAGACTTGTGTTTTGGAAGGATCATTCTGGTTGCAGCAGAATGGATTAGAGAGAGGGCAAAAGTGCAAGCAGGGTGATTGTTGAGAAGAATTCTACAGCTATCCAGGCAAGAGGCGGTAGTGACTTGGGGGTCCAAGAGATGGGGAAAAGAGCACAGATTCTAGGTATTTTATGAGACGAAGTTGTAAGGACTTCGTGGTGGATTGGACATGGGGGCAGTGAGTGGGGGGGATCAAGGGAGGCTTTTTTCAAAACCATGAATGTGTCTGTTGTTGCCCAAGAAGCATAGACAAGCAAGAGGGAGAAGAGAGGGAGACCAGGGACGGAGCTCTGTAGAAAAGGAAGAGAAGACTTTTGAGAAGGAAACAATTGAGAAAGAATCACCAGAGACGCTAGGAAATAAAGAGGGTGGTGGGTCATGGAAACAAAGGCAAAGAAGGCTCCAAGTAGGAGAGAGTAGGTGACATTATAAAATGCCCCAGGATACTTTCTGCATGACTTTTTCTGTAAACCTACAGTGGTTCTAAAGAACAAAACAAAACAAAGAAAAAAAAAGAAGCCACAGGAGGTCAAATGTATGAAGTGTTCATTATATCTCCCAACTACAAGAACCCAATGACCTTGGATTGATCTTCTCTATACCATAGTATAAACTGAGAAAGATCCACATTCTCCCCAAATAGACATTAAGATTTTATTCTCTATGTTTTGACCCTAGCCAAGGTTTGTGTTGTGGCCTTTTCCCTCTTGAGCTAAGACCCAGGCACTGTTAATGAAACAACCTCCAGTGGCCATACTGTACACTCTGCCGTATTCCCCAGAGCAGTCCTTCTCGACTCTGGCTGCAATGTCATCACCTGGGGGACTCTAAGAAATTACCAAAGCCAGGGCCACATCCCTTGCTCATTAAGTCAGAATCTCTGGGGATGGAGCACAGCATTGGTGTTTTTTTAAAAAGGCTTTTCAGGAGGGTCATCCAGGTTGAAAATCGTTATTCTTAATTCTTCATATCTATTGACAGGCATGGCAATATTTATTTATTCGGAGCTGTGCATTAGTTTTTTATTGCTGTGTAATGAATTTCCACAAACATAAAGGCTTAAAACAACATTCATTTGTCATCTCACAGTTTCTGTAGGTCAGAAACCCAGGCATGGCTGAACTGGATTCTCTTCTCACTCTCACAAGGTGTTGACTTGGCTGTGTTCCTTCCTGGACCCTGGGATCATCTTCTAAATTCATGCAGTTTTTTGGTAGAATTCAGTTCATTGACTGAGATCTCATCTCCTAGAGGCTGGTCCTCTCCACAGGCAGTTCCCAACAAGGCAGTTTGCTTCAGCCAAGCTGGTAGGACAGCATGTGCTGTTGCTTCTTGTCTCCTACCACTAGACCATCTTTTAAAAGCCTCACCTGATTAGGCCAGGTCCACTGAGGATGATCACCCTTTTTTGTTAACTCAAAGTCAACTGATTAGGGAACTTAATGACATCTGGCAATTACTTTAACCTTTGTTACACAACCTAACCTAATCACAGGCCTGACATCCCATCACATTCACACATCCTGCTCACCTTTAAGAGGAGGGGATTTTACAAGGTGTCCACATCAGGGACCAGGAATCTTGGGGGCCATTTTAGAATTATGCCCACCAGGACTTGTTATAGTGTTTCTCAACCATGGGTGACTGTGCTTCTCAATGGGCATTTAGCAATATCTGGAGACATTATTGGTGGTCACACTTGGGGATGGGTGCTACTGGCACCTAGTGGCTCGAGGCCAGGGATGCTGCTAACCATCCTACATTGCACCCCATTGCAATAATTATCTGAGCCCCAAACATCAATGGTGACCCAAATGTTAATAGAGAAACACTGAATTAGAAGAAGATGGAGGAGTTTGGGGACAGGGCCTAGGACGATTTTGGAGGATTGGGCAGGGAGGTGCATTCCATTTCTTATCTGGCTCTATAAACTGGGTTTGAATACCTTTGGATAGAGGAGAGATAGTCAGAACGATTCTTTAACGCATTTTGAGACCCTGTGCTGAGTTTGTTGTGGGTCCAAAGTTGCAGAAATGTGACTCTCTGCCTCCTAGTTGAATCCAATGGCACACTACACCCTCCTCCTCCTCCTCCCCACCCAGCAGTATTGTCAGCCATGGGGGTGTTGGAAAGGGACTACTTGTCACAGGCACTGGGTCTTGGCTGCAGGGAAGTCTCTCAGTGTGGGTACTGGACCAGCACGATCTGCAGAAGGAGAGGAGGAGTTGGCACGTTCAGCTGGGTAACTGCAGCTGAGAGGTTGGTTTGTGGGCTCAGTCCGTACTACAAGAAATTAGTACCTGGAGATCACATTAAGAGGGGCTGATTTCCAGCAATTCGGCCACAGGGGACACAGGTACCATCCCTGGGTCATTAAAAGTAAATGCATTAGTCATTAAGGAAATGCAAACCAAAACCACAAGGAGACAGACATCACATCACACCCACGAGGATGGCCATAATGAAAAAGACAGACAATAACAAGTGTTGGCAAGGATGTGGAGAAATTTGAAACCGTCATGCATTCCTGGTGGGGATGTAAAATGGTGCAGCTGCCTTGGAAAACAATTTGGGTGTTCTTCAAAACGTTATGTAAAAAGTTAAGCATCGTCTCCAGCAATTCCACTCCTATGCATATACCCCAGAGAATTAAAACGACACGTTCACAAAAAACTTGAATATGGATGTTCATAGCAGCATTATTTATCATAGCCCCCAAATGGAAACAACCTAGACGTCATCAACAGATGAATGGATAAACAAAATAAGATCTATTCATACAATGGAATATGATTCAGCCATAAAAAGGAATGAAGTCTTAATACATGTTATGACATGGATAAATCTTGGAAATATCTTGCTAAGATAAAGAAGTCAGACACAAAGGCCATAGGCTGTGTGGTTCCATTTATATGAGAAGTTCAGAATAGGCAAATCCCTAGGGGCAAAATCCACTGAATTGTGGTTGTTGGGGGCAGGGGTTGGGGCAGACAGGGAATGGGGAGTGACTGCTAATGGGGACTGGGCTTCTTTTTGGGGTGATGAAACATTCTGGAATTAGAAAGTGGTGATGGTTGGCAAAATTCTGAATATACTAAAAATCACTGAATTGTAGCTTTGAAAGGGCAAATTTTATGGCATACAAATTATATCTTAAAAAAATACTTAAAAAATAAATCTATTATTTTGTGGTTCAGGGGGCTGAGGTCTGAGACAGCTCAGCTACATATGGAAAGTCACAATTTTTGGGAGAATTCTTGCCCCTTTGCCTGAGAACCTGTTCAGAAGCTTGGACCTGTGAGCCCGTCCCCTGCTCATTCCTGGTTCTTCCTCCTGGCTCGTTGCTTCCTATCTGTACCCTTCCAGTTCATCAAGGGAGAAGCAACGATCTCTACCCGGAAGGCTTTAGCAGTCCCTCCACCTTCTTCTGCACAGATATTTATCACATGTGTTCCTTAACGCTCTGTATTTAAAACAAATGATCTTTATGGGCAATGGAAGGGTATCAGATTATTTCTGCTGAGAGTGACACAAAACCAACTTCATTTGAGAGAAGAATCTGGAGGGTAGGCTACTAGGAGGGTAGATTAGGGCTCCTTTCTTTTTCCACATTTTGGCTCCGCTTTCTGTCTCTGCTGCAGACTTGTCCTCCATCTCTCCAGGTTCCCCTCCAGTGTGGGTCAAAGCTGCCCCTCTGTCCTGATAGACCTGGCTCAGGGCTAAGGGTTAGCTCGGAAAGATCCTTCCCTGAAGCCGTCTTCATGGGTGGGAGGCTGGGAGGGACGGATGGCGGAATGAGGTCACACACCCATCCCAGGAGCTGTCTGGGGAGGTAGCCAGACTGACCCCAAAGTGCTGGCTCAGGAATGGGAAAGTGGGTGCATTTTGGAGGCAAATTGGGGCTGATGGGGAATGAATGGCAAAAAATTAACACGTCACTACCCTGATTCCTTTTATATCCCCAGAACTTAGAACAGGGCAGGTATTTAATGAACATTTATTGAATGAAATTGAACTCTGACATACCAGCTTCCAAATCACAACCTGTGTGAAAGAATGAAAAGCTTTACAAGTTGGGCTGAACAAGGATGGCACAGGATGTGAAACCCTTGGAGTATTTGGGGTTTATATCTAAAAAAGTTCATGCTGTGATTTTTTTTTGACTTTTTTTAAACCAGTGAAGGTGTTCCAGGTATTCTGAAAGTCCGAATCAGTAAGTCCCACCTTTTTGTTTGATGACATAGCTATGATTGCTCTTAAAATTCGGTGACCGCCATAGACCCTCTCCTTAGAAAATTTTACATTGCACAAAAATTCTCATGGAATTTGGGGAGTTCCTGGACCCTCAGGAGCCCAAAGTCCAGCGGCTTTGTTTTGAATAATTGCATGTGGCAATGGAGTGTGCGTATTTCATTATTCTCCATTGTTTTCAAAATCTTTCTTTATGGAATTACCCTGACTTGGGGCTAGAGGGCGTTGTGTACCTTGAAACCAGTGTGAGAGCTCCATAGATTTTTCATACAAAAAGACTTGTTCACTGCTCGCTTCACAAGTTGAGTAGATCTCCCAGCTCCGAGGAGGAAACAAAGTCAGCCCCCAGTGAAGAAAGGGATGGGATAAAGGGAGAGGAGCTGCCTAAATGTTTTCCTCATTTGTATGTTGATGAAATGACCCCAGTCTCCCTGGAGTTCAAGTGCCTGGTTTGGATTGATTTCCCAGCAAGGATCCTGGCACGTTGGGACAAGCAGAGTACTGGGAGCCTGGAAGACGAGGTTTAAAGTTCCAGCCCTGCCTCTGGCTTCCTGGGGGATCTCAGGATGGTCCTGTCCCTACTCTAGGCCTCAGTGTTCTTATTTGCAAAAGGAGAGGACTGGATGAGCCGCTCCTAGCCAATTACAGTATGCGATGCTGCTTGGGCTCAAAGTTCTTGGGAGTGATGGAGAAGAATAAATGCAGCCAAGACAGAACATGGCTTGACTTGGTAATGAACCTGTCAGGTGATCCTGTGAGGGCTCCCATGCCCTGTGCCCCCCTCTGTCAGCCCTGCAGTCCCCAGGAGGTGAGGTGAGGGCAAAACAAACCTGGATAATGAATTTGGAGGGTTGATTCACACGGTGGTGTGTGTTTGGACTCAATGTAGTGATTGTTTTCCAACCACTAGAATGAGGCAAAAGTGGTGGGATGATGTCACTTTGGAGATCAGGTGAAAACTAAGATGGTAAATTCCATCCTGCGTACCCGCCGCTGTGTTGTAAGCTGCCCCATGGAGAGGTCCACCTGGCAAGAAACTAAGGAAGGCCTCTGGCCAACAGTCAGAGAGAAGCCAAGACCCTCCATCCAGCAGCTCACGTGAAACTCAATCCCGCTAGTAACCAGTTGACCCTTCGGATGAGACTGCAGCCCTCGCTGATGGCTTTAAAACACACCGTGAGAGACCTTGAGGCAGAGACACCCAGGGGAGCTGTGTCTGGATTCCTGACCTATCAAAACCGTGAGACAATAATATTTGTTGTTTTAAGCTGCTATGTTTTGGGGGTAATTTGCTATATAGCAATAGATAATGAAAACAAGTATTAAAGCAGTGCTTTAATACTGTGCTCCTTCCTAGCTTTGTGCCTTTGGGTAAGTCCTTTATCCTTTCTAAGTTTTGTCATCTGTAAATGGTGATAAAGAGAGTACCTACAACATAAGGTTGTTGTGCGTTCTAACGGGATAACACATGTAAAGTGCTTGACCCAGTGTTTGGCATGTGAGCAATAAATATCATCGTCATCATCATTGATTGTCACCATCATTTTCATCGTTGCCACCACCATCATCATCACGGATCATCATCAGCATCACCACCGTCATCATCCCCATCATCATTGATCATGACCATCATCATCATCTTCACCACCACCACCACCACCACCATCATCATTATCATTGTCTAAGGAATCCAGTAATAGTGGGGCAGAAGCTAGTAGTTATTAAAATAAAATCTGTTTTATTTTATTGAAATAAAATCCATCTTCCAGCAGCAAATGCAACAACCATGAGCAAGTGACTGGCTAATTGGAGACCCCCATTCCCCTGACAATGATTGGTCCAAAGGGTAGGCATTGACTCAAAAGGACCAGTTAGAGCCCTTCCCTGAGATTTACACTGAGATGCTGGGAGAGAGAGGCTCTTGGAGAAGGCTTGAAAATGGGGCAGAAGGAGAATCCTCCAATCTTTTCTCCAGAACAAAGGCCATCAGTAATTGCCAGCAAAGCTCTTTGATTTTTGTTTTATTTCCAATAGAGTTGCATTCCAGTAATTAATGAGGCCTGAAAAAAATTCCCCAGAGAAATAAACACAACAATAGAAAGAGAATTCTAAAGTCCTCCTCCAAAGTCTATCTGCAAATGATCTCTCCTGTCTTAATTGGCCCTTTTAGGTGAAACCTCTCAGTGTTGTAACAGAAATTGGTCCTTTTTACTTCTGAGAGCTCTCGGGGCCTCTGAGGAATGAGACCTGTGGGCAGATCACACGGTGAGTCCTTTTATCCATCCCTGTCCTCTAAGCAGGGATGTGTATGTAGGAAATCAGTCCTGTCTTCCAGATTACCCGGAGTCTCCAGAAACTCAGGTGATACCCCCAACTTCCTAGCACTGATGTTTTCCTCCTGGGTCTCCTGAGAAGATGATGGAAAATTGCCAGGGAACACACCTCCATAGAATAAACCAACCATAAAATCCCTCCATGGAAATTAGAAAAGGCTTATTTGTGTGCAGATTTTTTTTTCAAAGGGGGAAAGCAGGAGTTTGATCTTGGACATGTTGAATTTGAAATGCCTAAAAGACTTCCAAGTGTTGCTGTTCAGTAGCAAGTGGCTGTGCCTGTGGCTCCAGGGAGAGTCTGGCTGGACGTGTGCATTTGAGAGTCGTCCTTAGCAGGAGGCACATGGAGCCAGGCACCAGGTGACTTTGCTGTGGGAGGGACACGGTGCTCCTGCTGACTTTGGTGCAGGCACCGCTTTCCTTTGGCAAGGAAGCCGGGCAGAATTCCAGGAGGCCCCACCAGGATTGGCCAGCTTCTTTTCCGTGGTGATCTGGGAAACTGCCCCAGTATCCCAACCTCCAGTGTGTCTCTGACTCTTGGAAGGGAGTGTGTCCCCTCTTCAGGATCTGTGGAAGGAGAAGATGAGGAAGGGTGCTTATCAGCAAGTAAAGGGTATTGCCCTAAAAAGCCCTACTGTTATCTTGGCTGAGCTGTCTCCATACTGTGGCCTCTGCCCCTTCCTTCCTTCCTTCCTTCCTTCCTTCCTTCCTTCCTTCCTTCCTTCCTTCCTTCCATTCTTTCCTTCCCTTGCACCCTCCTTCCCTCTTTCCCTTCTTCCCTCTCTCCCTCCCTTCATTCCTTCCCTTCCTTCTCTTCCTTTCCTTTCTTTCCCTATCTCTTTGGGAGAGAATGTGTGTACTTGGCTGGATTAGAAACTAATTTTGCCTTATTCCTGAGGCCTGAAAAAATTCCCTAAAGAAATAAACACAACTTCTTCCTGAAGTCTTAGCCCATAGCGTTTCCTTCCCAGGACTCACATATTAGCCCCAGGGAAGGCCTCTGAATGGATCTGTTTAGGTCACATGACCTTCCCTTGGGCCAATCACTTTGCCAGTGGGGTGTGCACTGGGACGAGGTACTTGGTTTCTCTCCCATCCTGTCACTCTCTGTCTCTGCAAGTTTATGTTTTTCTCTAACTCTGCTGTTCTTTGTCTGTCCCTCTTTCTCTCAATCTCTCTGTGTCTCTCAGGATCTCTGTTATTCTCTGCAGGTCTCCTTGATTTCTCCTTATACCTTCTTCTGTGTCTCTGTCTCTGTTGGTTTTTCTCGCTCTCTTTTCTCCTTTGTCTCACGGGTGCTGCTTGTCTCTCCCTGATGACAGAGCTAATGTCTGTCTGGTTCTTCTCTGTGTCCCCCAGTGCCTAACATACAGCGGACAGTCAATAAATACTGCGTGAATGAATGAATGGCAAGACCATGCTTCGCTTAAAGATTTCCAGGCAGGGAAAAGATTTCAGGCAGTACTTTTTGGGAGAACACTGTTACGAAGTACCTTGTGCCATATTTGGGACTAGGAAGAGATCTGACATCATGAGTTTGGTGAAATCTGTTCTGGCCTGGAAGCAGAGGGTATTTCTCTTCTCTGCAGACTCCAGGAATCATTGGGCCATTATTTGTCTGTATCATGAACTCTATATATTCACTATCAGTCTTTCCCAATGTTGAACCTCTGTCTCTTCTGCTGTGGCTTAAGCTTACTTTCAACAGAGAAGAGATCCAGTCACTGCCAAGCTGGGTGATGATGAGTTTTCCATGATTTTATTTAAGTTTTCCTAAAGGAAAACCTTCATTTTCACAGCAGCCTTGTTGGAAAATGCTGTTCTGGGAGGCAGGACTCCTGGGTTCATAGGCCAGGCTCTGAAATGATCTTGCCGTGTGGCTTAGGGAGTAGGACCCTCAGTCTCCTAGAGCCTCAGTTTCCCATATACAATGATATGCTGGACTCATGATGCCCACGGGACCTGTTGGTGGTGATATACTTTCTCCATCAATTCCAGGAGATTGAAAACTAGCACATTGCAGCATGTGCTTGACAGCTATGGCTGGGTCCTAGAAAAATTATGGCAAATGCTATCTGGCCCCAATCTTCAGTAATTTCATAGCGGCTCCTGGTTGTCTCCCTCTGCCTTCTCTTGGCACGCAGGAGGCAAGGGCAACACTGAATCCTGTCATCTCCCCTCCCCATCCCTTTATGGCACGTCATTAGGATGCATTTGCCATGAATGATTGAAAAAGAGAGGCGGCTACATTCAGGCATTAATGGAATCTACTGCAGTAGCCATCACATCAGTTCTACTGGAATGTTTTATGTCAGGCAATGCCATGTAATGTGAGGGCTTTGGGATGTGCTAAGAAAAGAAGATTGATCCCCTTGGGGACGCTGAGCCCAATCCTCTCCATAGCTGCTCTGAGTTATGGAATAAAGGATGGCTTTCTCATCATACTTCTACTCCACAAATATTTGATGAGTGTCTGTTATGTCCTGGGTACTTTCTCCATGAGAACTTCTTAGGTAAGAGCAGGCCAGCTGGGTGAACTTGGGCAAATTTCTTAAACTCTGACACTGTTTCCAAGTCTGTAGAGTGGAGATAAGACCATTACTTCCCTCTTAGAGTCATGGTGAAGACCAGGGAATGCAGTGCATGCAAAATGGTTGGCACACTATCCTGTGCACAGTAAGCTCTCTATAGCAGGCCATTGCTTACTTATTACTGTGTACCACGCAGAGTGTTCAGTGCTTTGCTTGGCTTTATTGCATTAAATTTATTTATGTCATCCACAGCCATCGGATCCAGCTCCACTGTTTGACAGATGAGACGATGGTCTGGATAAAGGTCACACAACTTGTGCTGTTTGGCCATGAAAATTAATGGATGCCAAACTCAGCTAGGCCCTCAGGGCCACCAACAGATCCTTTTTTATTTGCTTTAATATAGATTATCTTATTTACTCCACATAACAAACTTAGTAAGTGCATCGCTTTTATTTCCACACTACAGATCAAGAAACAGAGGCATTAAAAGGCCACATGACCTTGCCTTCTTCTCTCATCATTCCCCATCTGTGCATCAACCGTGTGGGAGATGATATTTTCATTTTGCCGATGGAGAAGGTGAGGCTTGGAGAGATGAAACAAATTACCTGAGGTTTCAAGGCTAATGGATGTCAAAAATGGGATTTCAAGCAGGGATTTGGCAAGTTACCTGATCTTTCTGTATGAAATGGGAAAATGGTAATACACACTTCATGGGGTTAAAGCATATAAAGTGCTCAAAACAGGACCAAGAACACAGTAGGCACTCAATAATTATTAACTTTTATTATACAATCCATTGCATGCCAATATTTCAATGATATCAACTCTTCCTTCTTGACTGTCAATATTTGTTTTACATATACCTAACTGACTCCTTTAAACAACTATTATCCCCATTTTACAGGTGAAGAAACAGAGGCATTACAAGGCAATGATTTTGCCATCATCTCTTTAATCAACATCCAGGAAAAGCATCTTCGTGCTACCCAGCAGAGTCAACCAATCTAGTTTTCCTTCAATGGAAGTCAGCCACTGGCGTGTGAGTTTTCATTCATTTAACCAAAAGGCTTTCCAGAATCAGTGTTGGTTTGCAAAACGCCTTGTTGACATCTTCCCTTAATTAATGACAGTCTTAATGTAAAGCCACATTAATGCGACTATTGTATCTGGAGGCCCCAGGCAACGTGATACCCAGGACAACCTATTTATATCCAAAGTATTTAAAACAGTTTCCCTCCCCCCACTCCACCCCCCAAAAAAACATCGATTTATACTAAATGCTATTGCAAAATCAGATGTATCACCCAGGGGATTAAGAAAAACGAAGGACCAATTTAATGACAGGATTTAGTTCATTATTTATCTTCTAGCATGTAAATTATAGATCGTCATACATTTTTCATTCTTTGGGTGCTTACTACCTAATTCTGGGAAAAAAAAAAAAAAAAAAGAAGCCTGTATTACAAAAGAGCAAGTGTCTCCTCTCTGGGCACAAGAGCCATCTCCTCTGCCTTCTGACGGACGATAATCTGTCAAAATGAAAAATTAATGGCCGCTCCCTTAATTCATCACTGCCTGTCTCTGTTCTAATAATGTTTCCCGTTTCTTCCTTCCCTCCTTCCTTCCTCTGCCTCCTCCACCCTCCCCAGTGGTGTAACTCCGATCACCAGCAGAGAACTGCCTGCAGAGAACAGGAGTGGTGTTGGGAACAGGAAAAAAACCAAATGCATTTCTCTCTGGACCCAGGGAGCAGCTTTTAAAGTGAGAAGGGACAGGCTCTAACCTGCTTTACTCGTTAAACCCATCAGGGTCCCATGGCCTAAACGCCGATGTCTTGGGGGGACCACAGAAGGTATCTGGTGCACTCTACTCCCCAACAAGACTTATGGTAGGGATGGGGGTGTTAAGCTTGTATGGCGTGCCCGTTTCAGCAGATTTACTGTCCAAGTGATGAATCTCAGAATTTTTGTAGGGAAACTTACAAGCCATCTGATCCAACTCCACTGCTTTATAGATCAGTAGACAGAGTTTCAGAGAGGAGATGGTTTTTGCTAAAGGTCATGAAACTTAGATTGGTACCACTAGAAATTGTGGATGCCAAACTCATCCAGGCTATCAAGACCACCTGTTCGGATCCTTTCATTTGTTTTAAATTATCTCCTTTTCTAATTCCCTTGAAGACTTTCAAATCCTCTTTCAACTTCCCTAACTCTTTCTGGAAACCACACCTCTTCCTTCACCATAATAATTATTTATGACACTTACCAAATATTTCTAGCTCTTCACTTTCAGGAGAAATGATAGGATTGCATGTCTCCACTCACCTGAAAGTTAGGCTTGCTCATGTGCTTTGCTTTGGCCAGTGAAATGTGAGCAGCAGCTTTAAGAACAGGTGTGGAATTTACTGCATTCCCTTCCCACCACAAAAACACTCATGAGAGCATAGTGGAATTGAATCCCCAACCTCTTGGGTCCGTGAGCCCCTGTGATGAGCAGAGTGTCCCTGCTCGCCCAAGTTGCCACATGCTGCGTAAGTGAGAATGTCTTGTTGTTTAAAGCCACTGACGTGCTGGGGTAATATCTTTTCCTGCAGCAAAACTTAGCCTATTCTGACTCATAAATTCATTAAAAAACACTGAGGACCCCAGGCACCTCCTTCTTCAGTTTCCTGCAGATGTATTTACATCTTCACCCAGTTTCATCTCATTTCCTCCTGGCTGAGAAGATGGGACATCCCTTCTCTTTCTCAAGATATATCATCCACTCCTAGATTTTCCATTTCTCCCTTTCTTCTCTTTCTGTCTTGCCAGTGTATCAATGTGTTCAAGTCTCCACGACCCCAAAATAGCCTCCAATTGTCTTCTCCCCCTCAAGCTTTCATTCATTCTTGCCTTCATTTCTCATCCCATATTTTTTGAGGAGTTGTCTACTCTTACTTTCTCCCATTTCTCACCTCCGTTTCTTCTCAGTCCATCAGGATTTGGCCTTTCCTTCCAATGCTCCAAAGAAATGCTCTCAGATGCCCAATGTTATCTTTTTTGTTATTTCCCGCTTATTTATGGTGCTATATCTTGCAGATGCATCTTATAGTGTTGATTGTGTCTTCTTGAAATACCACGATCCCTTGGTCTTTATGATTCCTGACTCCCCTGGTTCTTTGCATGCCTCTCCAGCTAGTTCTTTTCTGTCTCCTTATTGGGTATGTTTTATTCCCTTCAGTCTCTATTCTTATTATTAGTGCTTCCTAGAGCTCTAGCCTCCTCATATGTGTTTTCTCACTGCACATTTTATTCCTCTCATAATTCCAACTCTTTACAACTATTGGATCATGTCTCCAGGGCAAACGTCTTCCTACAGGCTTAGACATAAGCCTTTCAACTGCCTACTGGTCAGTTCCTGTGATGTCTGTAGAGTTGTCAAGCTCAGAAAGCCCCAAACATCACTCATCGTCTTCGCCCCAACACTGATTTTCCTTTTTTCCTCATCTCTTGGTGGCTTCACCATCTTCCCAATTATCCAAGCCAATCCCTCCTCCTTTTAAGAAACTCAATACATAAATCATGTTATTTATTTGACTTAAGGGGAACGAGGGAGAGAGGTACAAAGAATGAGCCCCAGTGGTCTAGCACACTAAGCTGCTTTCATTTCCTTTCTGAAAGCCAAGAAAAGGGTTACTGTTTGAGAGAAGAGAATCTACCCTGTTTAGCTGTTGCTCTCTGAGGTTTCAGACTTCTCTGGGTGACTTTGGGCAAGTCCCTTCATCTATCCAGGCCTCTCTCCATTGAGAAATTGAGTGACTTGGATTCAGGAATTTCTATGGGCTTTTTCTGCTCTGGTGCCACACAGCAGAGCCAAAACCCTCATCTGCAACAGTGCTCAACCAGCCTCTGAGTCCTTCAACTTCTGCTGGGTCAAGGTGGAAGTTACGAGGTGACACTTCCATGGGATTAGAGTGAATAATGCGATTCAGCAGCCCCAAGGCCCATGGAGCATAATTTAGCTGCTCTCCCTAGAAGATAAGAGAAGGAGCAGCAAAAATGTGCTGGGACAGTTAAACGAGGGATAGTCCATCTCAACAACCTGGTGGCTATGAGATAACCATAAAAAAATCACAGCCAGGATGGAACTTGTCTACACAGCCTCCGCCATCCTTCAATGTGGAGTCTCTGGGCAGCCATCTACTCCTCACCTTTATAGCCTGGCTGCATGGACTGGTCGCAAATATTGGCAATTCTCAGGATCACCTTGGAAGGCAGCTTTTATGTTCTTTGATTATAACCCTTCAATCATGCTCCATTAATTTATGAGCTCAAAGTCAGGCTGGTACTTGAGGTTCTTCAGGACCTGGACCCTGGTCTTGGCTTCAACCACACGCCCTTGGAATCCATGCTTCATTCTCAATGAGGAAGTGAGGAAGGTGGAGGGCCACGTGAGCAGATGCAGGGAGAGAGAAGCAGCGAGGGAGATGGTGGAGTGAGACTCATTCTGGGATTGATAAGAGAGGCTGTCCCTCTAAGACCTGGACCTCCTTCTCTATGATATCCCTTCCTCTTTTCCTACCTCTGCCTTATGTCAAAGAACCTCAGGCAGCCAACTGAGAGATAGCATACCATAACACTCAAGGACATGGACTTTGGAGAAACAGATTTATGTTCTGGCCCTGCCACATAACTGCTGTGTGACTTTGGGAAACTTATTTTACTTCTGTGGACCTCAATGTCTTTAGCTCAATGTAACTTCCAGTCTCCATCACCTACAATATCAATTGTCCTCTGGGCCAAGTTTTTTCTTCATTTAAGGCTGCTCAACCTCTCAGGCAGCCTGGATAACACCTGCTGTATTTGATCTGTCACCTGTGACCTTCTGTTTTGAATGCTGTGTCAATTGCATGAACCCTTATGTCACATTTTTTAAAAAATTCAGTTTTATTGAAATATATTCACATACCATACAATCATCCATGGTAAACAATCAACTGTTCACGGTATAATCATATAGTTATGCATTCGTCACCACAATCTATTTCTGAACATTTTCCTTACATCAGAAAGAATCAGAATAAGAATAAAAAATAGAAGTGAAAAAAGAACACCCAAACCATCCCCCCATTCCCCACAACTTGTCATTTAGTTTTTATCCCCATTTTTCTACTCATCCATCCATACACTAGATAAAGAGAGTGTGATCCACAAGGTCTTCACAATCACACTGTCACCCCTTGTAATCTACGTTATTATACAATTGTCTTCAGGAGTCCAGACTACTGGGTTGGAGTTCAGTAGTTTCAGGTATTTACTTCTAGCTATTCCAATACATTAAAACCTAAGAGGTGTTATCTATATAGTGCATAGGAATGTCCACCAGAGTGACCTCTCGACTCCATTTGAAATCTCTCAGCCACTGAAACTATTTCATCTTATTTCGCACCCCCCTTTTGGTCAAGAAGATCTTCTCAATCCCATGATGCCGGGTCCAGATTCATCCCCGGGAGTCAAATCCTGCATTGCCAGGGAGATTTACACCCCTGGAAGTCGGGTCCCATGTAGAGGGGAGGGCAGTGAGTTCATCTGCTGAGGTGGCTGAGTTAGAGAGATTATGTCACATTTTAAAAGACAGCATAGAAATATGGAAGTAGAGAAAAAGGATAGACTGTGGACTCAGGCAGGCCTGAGTTTGAGTTCAGGCTCTGCTACTAGGTAAAGCACCCTGGACAGAGCATGTCTGGACCTGTTTCCTTGTTATACATTAAAGTTTTAATTTAAAATTAAATTAATAAAATTTTAATTTTAAATTAAAAATCAATAATACCCTTTCCTCAGGAGTACTGTAAGTATTGAATGGGGTATGATGCAAGGGTTTGGGCTTCATGCATTTATGAGTCCACGTGCAATCACGTTAAAATGGTAATCTGGTTTAGTGAGGCCCTGACCTGGTCAAGATGGCAGAGTGAGAAGCTTCAGGGCTCCATCTCCCTACAAAAGTTTTGATCAACCATCAAGAACAGGCAGCAACAGCTCTCACAAAGCTCCAGAAAACGGCTTAAGGATTGCAGTAACAGGGTGAGTGCTGAATCAAGGAAAAGATCAGTTTTTAAACAGCGCTGATCAGCCCTTCAGCCGCCTCTCACCAGCTCAGTGAGGAACTGGCCACACTCCCAGTGTGGAGCTCTGGTGCCAGCTCCAGAGGGAGCAGAGTCACCCTCGTGCACACACTGGGAGCTTGTATATTTGGCCCAGTATGTCTGGTGGCCTGAGGGACTCGCCTTCCCAGATCTTGCCCTGTGTGTAGAAGGTGGCTCACTGAGCTCCCCGCTGAACTCTGTGGGATGCCCAGGGCAAGGGATTGCTGGATGCAGCACATATAGTGCAGTGCCCGGGGCTGTGAAGAAATTGTTTCCCAGGAAAGAGGGGGCACTCATGTCCATGTAAACAAGGGAATTCCAAATGCTCATGCCAAAGACAAAACACATGTGCAGAAGGGACCAGTGAGGCACTTTGACCTCTAGCTGTTCTCTAAACTCTTTGAATGGATACGCTCTGAATGAGAACATTCACACAAGTCAATCTGCAAAGACTGGGACAGGTGTTTTCTTTTTTTCCTCCTTCTCCTCCTGTTAATTCCTGTCATCCAAGGAAATCTCTGTTATAACACTAACTGGCAAGCTTAAGGAACAGATGGCTCAGGGTCTAAATTCTAGCAACAACGCATTAAAATATCAAAATGCCCAGGTTACAACAAAAAGATTACAAAACAAACAAAGAAACAGGAAGTGATGGCCCAGGCAAGGGAGATTAAAGCATTGGAAACCATCAACAAGGAGGATCAGACTGTGCACATGCCAAACAAAGACTTAAAAAAATGGTCTTAAATACGTTCAAAGAGCTAAAGGAAAACATGGACAAAGAGCTAAAAGAAATAAGACAAATGATAGATGAACACAAAGAGAATATCAACAGAGAGATGAAAATTATGAAAAGGAACCAAAGAGAGCTGAAAACCACACTAACAGAAACCAAAAGTTCCCTAGAGGAGTCCAACAGCAGGATTGGAGCTGGGAGAAGAAAGAATCAGTGGACCTGAAGACAAGACAATTGAAGTCATCCAACCTGAGGAGCAGAAAGAGGAAAGAGTGAAGAAAAATGAACAGAGCCTGAAGAACCTGTGGGGCACCATTAAGTATGCCTGAAAAATGCACTGTGGGAGTCCCAGAAGAAGAAGACAGAGAGAAAGAGGTAGAGAGAATGTTCAAAGAAATAATGACTGAAAACTCCCAATTTAACAAAATACATGAATCTTTACATCTAAGATGCTCAATGAATTCCAAACAGGATAAACTTGAAGAGAGTCATGCCCAGACACATAGTAGTCAAATGATCAAATGCCAAAGATAGAGAGAATTCTGAAAGCCACAAGAGAAAAGCAGTATGATATAGTATAAGGGAGCCTCAATAAGATTAAGTGCCAATTTTTCATTGGAGACCACGGAGGCAAGAAGGCACTGGGAAGACATATTCAAAGTGCTGAAAGCAAAAAATTGCCAACCAATAATTCTATATCTGGCTAAAACTGTCTTTCAAAAGTGATGGAGGGGTTAGGAAATGTCCAAATAAACAAAAGCTGAGGACTTTGTCACCACTAGACCAGCCCTACAAGAGATCCTAAAGGGAGTTCTGCAGGGTAGAAGGAAAGGACACTAGACAATTGACTGAAGTCAAATGAAGAAATAAAGGTCCTTGGTAAAAACAATAACATGGGTAAATATAGATACCAGTACTATTTATTTTTTATTTGTAACTCCATTTTTTACCTCCTACAGGTTCTAAAAGGCAAATGAATAAAATGTAATGATAAACCAAAGGTTTTTGGCTCACACTGTATAAATATTCAATTTTTTTTATAAACAAGAACTACATAAAGGTGAGAGGATGGACAGTATAGGAACATAGTTTATTTATGAATTTGATATCAAACCAATGAGAATGTTATAGATTTAGGATGTTAAATTTAAGCCTCATGATTACCACAAAGAAAATATCAGAGAAGATGGAAACTCATAAAGACAGAAGGTAAAGTACAGGTTACCAGGGGTGAGGGGCAGGGGAAATGGGAAGCTAGTGAAAAATGAGTGTAGGGTTTGTGTTTGGGAAGAAGGGAAAGTTCTAATAATGGATGGTGGTCGGGGAACTGCAACACTGTGAATGTGATTAATCTTAGTGAATGCTATGCTTGGGAGGGGTTGGGATGCGAAGATATTTATATAGTATATATATTCCCACAATTATAAAAAGAAAGAAACTGAAGAGCTAATGACAGTTAAATGCAATACACGATACTGGATAGGATCTAAGAAATGGAGGAGAAAAGGCTCAAAAGTACACTACTGGGATGTAAGAAAAAATGGAATATTGAATATAAGCTTTATATCAATGTTAAATTTCTTGAACTTGATAACTGGTGATTATGTAAGTGAATATCCTTGTTTGTAGGAAATGTACATGGAAGAATTATATGTTCAAGGAGTATGATTTGTGCAATCTGCTCTCAAATGTTCAGAAAACAGATGTATGATAGATGAGATATGTGATAGAATGATACGGCAAACTTCGTGTGCCGGTTTGTATATTTATGTCCCCCAGAAAATGTCATATTCTTTAATGCATTCTTCTGGGGGCAGACATATTAGTGTGGATTGGGTTGGAACCAGTTGGTTTAGTGTTCATGGAGATGTGCTCCACCCAACTGTAGGTGATAACTATGATTGGATAATTTCCATGGAGGTGTGGCCCTGCCTGTTCAGCATGGGCTTTGATTAGTTTACTAGAGCACTGTATGAGCTCAGACAGAAGGAACTCGAGGGAGCTGGAGCTGAGACAGACATTTGAAGATGGCCCTTGGAAGCTGATGCAGACATTTTGGAGGACGCCGCTTTGAAACGCAACCTGGGAGCAAGCAGATGCCAGCCACGTGCCTTCCCAGCTAACAGAGGTTTTTCCAGATGCCATTGGCCATCCTCCAGTGAAGGTACCCAATTGTCGATGAGTTACCTTGGGCACTTTATTGCCTTAAGACTGTAACTGTGTAACCAAACAAACCCCCTTTTATAAAAGCCAGTCCATCTCTGGTGTTTTGCATTCCGGCAGCATTAGCAAACTGGAACGCTTGGCAAAAAGTTAAAATTGGTGAATTTGTGGATCTGGGTTTCTGGGGGTGGTATTGGGGTTTGTTGGAGTTCTCTGTATGGGGTTTGTATTATTTTGCAACTGTCCTATTATGTGTGAAATTATTCCAAAACAAAAATTAAAAAAAATAAAGGTTACAATCTTAGTTCTTGCTATAGGAAGAACTTCCTCCCCAAATATCTTCAAGAATCCTCAGGGCACCCAGGTGTGGCCAAAACCAGACTCATTTCTTGTCTCTGCCAGCGTGTGTGGAATGTGCCAGAATGCTGCTTCAAGTGGTTTCCACCTCTGGATTTCAGGAGAGTTGGAATCCTGTCATTCCTCCAAGCTGTTGAAACTGTAGATACTACTCCTGCATCCTGGTGTGAAAGATCCAAGTCATAAGTCTTGAAAAGTGAGAAGGAGGATGCTGCTTCTCTGTTATGTTCAGTCAGGGGGCTTGTTAGGAGTTTGATTGTGTCTCCCCAAAAGATATGTTGAAGTCTTAACTCCCAGTACCTCAGAATACCATCTTAAAAATGGGTTAAGATGATATGGGAGTAGGGTGGAACCCAAATCCAACATGGCTTGTGTCCTTATAAGAGAAGAAGGGACAGAAAGGACACAGAGAGAAGACGGCCATATGAGAAAGCAGGCAGGGATTGGAGTGATGCATCTACCATCCAGAAAAGACCAAGGATTGTGGGCAAACGACAGAAGCTAGAAGCGAATCCTGTAGGGATTCTGAGAGTGTAGCCCTGCTGACACTTTGATTTCAGACTTCTAACTTCCCAAACGGTGAGACAATAAATTTCTGTTGTTTTAAGCCTCCTTGATTGTGGTACTTTGTTATAGCAGCCCTAGCTATCTAATACAGGGCTCCCCAGTTTGGTTGCTTGAGCCCCAAGTGTTATAGGGCTTAATAATAAACTTTCCCATCCTCTTCCATGCTTCGCTAGGTCAGGAATCCACTGCTTGGGGTCTAACAGACCCACTGAGATGCCACTGAAGCCAGAATTCTGTTCATCACAGCCCCTGGTGCTCCCGTGTGGCAACACGAGAACCAGCTACATGCACTGTTGGTGGATTGGAAATGCCAGCACTGAGTCTCATTCCCAGAGACTTAGGTGGCATCCCATAGGAAACCTGGCACAAGCCTCTTTTGTGTTATGCTTGGGTGGGGTGTCATGCTGTTAAGTTGCTCGAGGACCAAAGCACTGCAGTATTTAGTGATCCCATTCTTAAAGTGCACAGGCAATGCCTACCTTCTTCCTTTCCCCTGTCCTCTGATGCTCACGTCTTCCTGCAGGATCTGACTTGCAATGCCAGACTCTGTCTTCTATTTCAGTCTGTTCTACCTGGAGTCTATGTCCCTTCCTCTAATCTACTTCTAATAAGGCCATTCTCTCCCAACAGGTATGTCTGAAATATGCCCAAATCCCAATAACGGCCAGGGTTAGGGCCCTCTTCCCAGGTTGCTCCTTGGTGTCTACAGAGTTGCAAATGGGTGGGACCATCCTCCATCTCCCCCATCAGAGGCATCCGAAGCCCACCTCTGCCCAGACAAGGACCCGAAGCCCAGAGCAGGGCACCAAGTGGGTGGGTCCTCAGAGGTTAATTCCGCTCTCCCCGCCTTGTTTCTATCATGACCTTGAAGACAGGACTCAGCATATGAGGGCTTGTTTTTGTTGCATTCTTTCTCATCTCCATCTGTCTCAACAATGCTTTTTCCCCTCTAACTTTAATAAAACAACACACACACAAAAATGGATTGACTTGACTTCCCAATAAATTGCCATTGCATAAGAGTTTGTTACTTTGCACTGCTGGAATATACACAGAGAATTAATGATATTGGTGAGTGGCTACCACGAAGATTTATGTGTTGATCCAGGTAGTTTGTCTTTCTCCCTCCCACCCTCCCTTCCTCTCTCTCTCTCTTTCTACGAAAGTAATAATAAAGATTACAAAAGAGAAATAAGCAGGGCAAGTTAATTTGAAATGAATCTTTAATCGGGTTTCATCTGTTCGAAGCAAACGTCTCCTTTGTTAAAGCTCGGTCGCCGAGGTGCAGCCTGGAGACACCATTTTGTAGATGTAGCCTCAAAGTCAAAGCCATTCTGACAGAAATCAAACAAGAAATAATTTCTCCCTAAAGGAATTCTGTTTTAGCTTAATGACGGCTGGAGTGTTCCTGTTGAAATGGCAAATGGGGGTTTTTAATTACGATTCATACTGTCCGTTTTAATGGCCAGATTTTCACTTATTTATTTTTTTCCCTGAGCCCAGAAGCTCGTTTGTTAAGTGTGTACTGCCAAATGCAGAGATTATTCCAAGGTGAAGAAGTGAATTAACTACTAAAAGCTGACCCGTGCCCCAATTTTCCCTTTAAAAAATGGGAGGGAACCTGATCTGGCCAATGGAACGCCACAGAGTCAAGCTGGAGGCAGAGGTTTATTTCCCAAGACCACATGATGTCCAATTAGAGAAATAAGCTGAATACATAGAGCAGAATGCTCAAGATTCCAAAAAATGAATCCAAAACAACCATAAGGATCATGGTAAAGGCCAGGCACCTAATTGTTCAATTAAGAATGTAGTGGTGGTGTGTCGTGGACAAAGCACTTGGAATCACACAGCTGTATTTGAGTTCCAGCTCCACGGGATACAGCAGCCATTTAACTTCCAGGTCGTTTAACGTCCCTGGACGTCAGTTTCTTCAGAACTCAGATGGAAACTTAAGTCAAGGATGAAACCTTTTACAGCAAAAAGGGACCTGTAGACCTGAGTTGGAATCCTTGCCTTGCCATTTGCCATTCTGCAGTTACATAAGCTCCCTGAAGTGTCCATTGTCAAAAGGAGAAAACAGTGATGCAGGAAATATGAGCAATCATACAAAGTTCTCATATTAAATTAGAATGAGCAGTAAACACGAAGGGGACAATGTTCAAACCCAGCTTTATTCCCCATTTGCTGCTAGAGAGCTGACATTATCTTAGGGCCAGTTGGCATTAAATGGCTGGACAGTTACATAATGACTTTCCCTTGTTTCTCTGCTGCCTAATTAATTGAGTTAGTGTATTCTTGCTCACTAACAGTCCTCCAGATCTTTGGCCTGGCTATAGCCATTTCACAGCAAGGCTGTAGGTGGATCCTGTGAAGACTATCTGTGCTTTCCTATTTGGTATATAAAATGCACAATTTTATATAGTATATATTTGTAATCTATTGTATATTTATATTGCATATTTTATATTTGTATTTTGTATTATATTATGTATATTTATATTAGATGTACCCTTTGGGATAATTGGGATGTTTAAAGAACAAGGTAGGAAAAGTAGGAGAACAAATCAGCTACCTGTTTTCTTTACTGATAAGGTTCTTTTCAACCCCCCATCATGCTAGTCTACGTGTATGTGGGTAGTTACTGGGGAGGGTTGGAAGGAATATTGAATTAGTGGTGGAAATTACTGTAATTTTGGAGTTTATAATTTTTGTGAAAACTTCCTTCTCTGCATCAGGCTTGACTTAGAATGTTATCCCCCTCTGATGCACTGGTCACCTGGTCAGTAATATCACCTAGTTTCTCTGTCAGATAATCTCCAACCTAATTTGCAGGATCCTGGGACCACAGCTACTGGGCGATCAAAAACTGTAAACAGTAACAAATATTACCTGTCACAAAGGATTTTTGCGAAGATGCAATGAAATCACATACACAACCTTGTACACACTGTAGAGTTTCTGCAACCCGTAGGTCTTCAAGATGTGTTAAGTTCCTTATTATCCACAATAGGGTCTAGTCGTGATTTTGATCCACATAGTTGATGCTCAATCAAATATGCATTGAATGAAAAAACATCTTTTGACTAACCAAAGGCTGTATACCTAGTTGGTATTCAATAAATAGTTACTGAACAATGAAATTCTATAGCTTTGGGTGACTTGATTAACTTCTCTGAACTTTATTCATAAGGTCTCTTCAGCCTTACATTTTATGAATTAATAATGCTAATTAGAGTTCATAACTTTCTATCTTATGAGTTAGTTGCATTCACCTTAAGTCCTTTCTGGAATGGAGCAGTAATAAATGAAGAAAGAAAAAGAAGGTGGAAAGAGCAAGTAGTTAAGTTTGTTTTGTATGCTATAAATTAATCTCCAGGAAGATGGGATTTGACTTGACCATGGTGACCATTCCTTGGATACAAAGTCATAGAAATGATTCCAGTAGTGGGACCTTGAAATTACAGCACTGAGTAGGTCCCAAAGCTGGGGTCTAGGCCTTTTGAGGTTCTTATCTTCCATCATGGAGGCAGTGGCTAGGCCACTTTTGCAAGAGCCTGATTTGGGGAGATAGTGCAGATACCTGGAGCACCAGGAACTCATATCTCTGGTCCAGACCAATGCAACTCCTCCAGCATCCTTGAAAATTACATATTGAGCCATTCCAGATCACTTCTGTCACCCACAGAACAGTAGATTGTATTAATGCATTTCAGAATCATTACATGTAATTTCTGGTTTATACAGTAACAGATATAATTTTGACCATCCTAAATGTTGCTGCATTCCTATAGTCTTTTTCTGTTTACTCTTTTACAAGTCACATGCAGCTCTTCACTATTTCTGTCTTTTGGGAAAGAAGAATACGTAGGTGCAAGGCTGGGGATCCGAGATGCTGGCTTGGGCTTCTGGAACGTTGACTTTCCCGTCGAATCTGTTTAATGGTTACCCTCAGTTCTTTTCTTCCAAAGTCATTCTCCATTCCCCACTGTGTTTGGAACATCTTTGAATTGAAGTCTTTGCTTACAAACCTGCATTAGAGGCAGTGCAAAAAGAATCCTGGCGGTTTGCTTGAATCTCAATCACATTCCTTTCTGGTGGCGTGCCTTTGGGTGACTCAGTTTAGCTCTATAAGCTCTAGTTTCCTCATCTGTAAAATGGAGATCCTTATCCTTGCTTTTTTTTCACCTCACCAGGTTTCTGGGAGAATTCTATGAGCTAGTGAAAGCCAATTAAAAATGGTAAAGTTCTATAACTTTATGAGAGGTTATTGGGTATATTTGAAATACAATTTACGCTAGTGAATTAATGGAAGTTATCCCCTCATGGCAACAGAATCCTCCCCTTTGTTTTACTGATAATTGTAAATTGACATCTGCATAATGATTTAATTCATGCCTTTTCCCTCCTCCACCCTGTAAGCCCCCTGAGGGCTGGGTCTGTGAATATTTGGTGCCTCACACATGGTTTTGCTAAATGAGGGTAGGGGTGGGTACTGATGGCTTTCACCCAGGCTGGTAACCATGGAGATGGTGAGAAGTAGTTAGATTCTGGATGTATGGGAAGGCAAAGCCCATAGGATTTCCTGGCATATTGGATATGGGTTGTGAAAGACAGAGAGGCATCCAGGAAGACTCCAAGGTTTTTGTCCTGAGGGACTAGAAGGATGGAATTCTGTTAACCAAGATGGGTTAGGCTGTGGGAGGAGCACGTGTTGGAAGGAAGATTAAGGATTTAGTTTTGAACTAATGCTAAGAATGTAGCTTTAGAATAATAGATTTTAAGAGACTGAAGGGCTCATAGAAGCTGTTTGGTCAAACAGTCTCAATTTGTGGCCATCCAGCCTTTGCTTAAATACAAGAGCTCACTATCCCCCAAAGTCCTTTCATTTTTTGCCAGCTCTGGCTGCTAAATCCCTATGTGTCTTTAATCCCATGAGGAGAAGAAATCTGAGCTCTCTTCTCCGAAATAACCATTCACATATTGGAAGCCAGCAACCCTGCATCTCTGAGTTTTCTCTTCTCCAGGAGGAGCACTCCCATTTCCTCCAGTCGCTCCTCATTTGCCTGGGTATCAGTCATTCACACATTAGTGTGAAAAACTCACCTGGCTGCCTCTCTCAAGACATTTGCACTGAAGAGCTGGCTTGGTGTAGCATACTCATCGGACCCGGAGTTAGCTGATTATGGCTGATATGACCTGATGTCAGCCCTGGGAGATGAGATGAGAGAAGAAGGGATATGGGAACGCAGCCAGGGCAAAAAGGCAGGCTGGGAATTAGGGGTCAGGTATGGTGAGGATAAAACCATAAGGTGGGAGTTTGGTGTGTTGTGTTCAACGTGATATCTTTAGTTGCCTTGCATGGGGCCTTGCACGAGGTAAGTGATCAATCAGTGGAAGTGATTGATGGATAGTGAGTGAATATAGGAAGATGAACCGGACCATGCACAGTGCTCTCCCAGCTCAAAAGGTACTTTCCTTGGAAGCCTTCCCTGCCTCCAGCTCCTGGCTATGTCCTCTTTCTGCAAGTTCTCATTGTGCTGTGCATGTTCCCTTTTGGGCACTCACCATGGTTGTGATTTTATAATTAATTGTGTGATTCTTTGCTTTGTCTTCCCAATAGCTATGAACTCCTTGAGGAAGAGCATGTCTCTGGTTTCGTTTCTCAATGAATTCCAGCATGGTGCACAGCATCTGTCACACAGGAAGGCACTCAAAATTATTTATTAAATGAATGAAGTCTGGACACTGAGGCTCTCTTCCAGTAATTGTTGAGCTGGGGTCTTAGATAGACAGGAGATAATCCTGTGGGCTCATTTTCTCCTTTGAATTGATTTTCATCAGCTCAATTCTTACTTTTGTTATGGGGACATTGTCCATGGATCAACATTTGTTGACGCCCCCAAAATCAAAGTGTTGGCCTCATTTGGTTTTGACTGCTTCTGCTCCTGGACTGCTTAATTTTCTTGGTGACTTTGGACAAGCGTCCTCATCTCTGGGCCTCAGTTTCCTCATCTGTATTACAAAGCGTCTGGAAGAGAAGTTCTGATAGGGACCTTTGAGCATCAGCAGTCAATGAATCTATCCATTCGACTCATTTTAATTTTCACCACATTAGGCTGAGCTACAGGTGAACTCAATAAGCAAACTCTAAGGGAGTCCTTCAAAGTTGTGTGAACTCCACTTTGGCTCCCAGAAAGCAGCGATAAAGAGAAATCAACAAAGGGTTCTGAGCCTTCAGGGGACAGCAGTGAGAGAAAAAAAGAGATCAATTGTCTGGCTGCCGCTGTGGGCAGCCAAAAAATAGGCAACAGCAGACATGCAGAATTCTGCATGCGATGACAGGTCTGGTCTTCACTGCCATCTGTGGGAGGAAACAGTTATGGAGTGGCTCTTGGAGCAGGGAGGTGGAGACGAGAGCATCATCAGAGACTGGGGTTCTGAGTAGAGATTGCTGGAGCCAGAATACGGTCTAGGAAGATGCTCTAATTGAGCTCATCCTACTGCTGGGCCTCTTGTTGACATTACCTCAACTTACTTTTCCTAAGAACTTTGGGGGGAAGGAATTAGTTTTTGCAGATGAGAAAACTGAAATACAGAGAGGTTAAAATATTTACCAAATGGTATTATTTAGGGTAAGCTAAGCTGATATAGATTCTCCTCCCTGCAAATCCAGAGGTTTAAAGAACAAAGAAGTTTCACTCTCTCTGATGATAGAGCCCCAGGTGAATGGCCCAGGTAGGTAGGTGGCTTTGCCCCACGTGGTCATTTGTGGCCTTGAGTTCCTTAAACCTAGTAGTGGCTGTGCTAGGCCCTAGGGCCATGTCGTTATTCCCAGTAAGTAGCAAATCATCAATATAGGAAGATCACACCTGCAAGGCTTTGTGGGCCAGGCTTGGGAGTTACACACCCTCCCACCCATCCACGTGCTCACACACACATCCAGTCACATGCTTTTGGCAAGATCTTCCACCTGGTTTCAGGGAAGGCTAGGGAATGCAGCAAGTTCCAGGCTGGACAGACACTTCTCAGGTACAACTCTACTGATTTTGCTGAATGGGTGATGGATTCGGGTGGAAACCTAGCAGTTTTCACCAGACAAATCCCATACACATAGACAGTGAGGGTCAGGGACCCACGCCCAGGCTCTAAGGCAACTTTCTCTTAGCGCACGTCACTCCCCCTGGCTCACAATGCTCTGCTCAAGTCCTCAAACATGCCAAGCTATTTGCAGCAGCAGATGCTGCTCTCCCAGCCTCCTACTCCGCTCTCCCCCCATCTTTGAATGACTGAGCCCTTCCCATCCTTCAGACGCAGCTCACCTGTCACCTTACAGAGCTAGAATCCTGGCCCCTTTTCTAGGCATGGAATTTGTCTGGAATTTTCTGTCTTCTGGGACCAGCCACGTAAGATTCACCGGTCTGGACCAGAGAATGTTCTGGGATGGTTTTCTTCCTGGGCTTGGGCAGACCAAGAAGAGGAGAGAAAGAGTGCCATCGACTTTCTTGCAAATATTTCTAAAGAAGGAAAAGAAAAGCAAGAGGCCGCTGGCTGGGAGCAGCTCCGTAGCCATCGATTGGGTAATTGGAAGCCCTCGGGTGTGAGTCCTCATTAAGGCAGAGGGGTATGAATCATTTTCTAATGACACCTCTTCGATCCCAGCAGCTCAGCGTGCAGGCTGCTTCCGCGGCTGGGCTGCGCGTCTGGAGAGCCGGCAGGGTCCAAGCCAGGCCTCCTGCCATATGTTGTTTCTTACAATTAGCAGGTGCTCGGGATGTGGGCTGTGTGCCCAGGGGACCAGGCAGCCGCCTCTGCCAGGCAAGCACTCCTGAGCCATACCCTGGACTTTGGAGATAAAGAAGGTGACATCACCGGGTGACATGTGGCCCCCAGTGGAACTTGAAGGTGGTGGTCTGGAGGAAGGCCACCTTTTCTTCCTGTATTTATGACTTGCTACTGCAAATTGATGAATCTTCCATTGCTGGAACTGAGGTCATGCCAGCCGGTCCACGGGGGAGATATTTTGAGCTCGTCCTTTCGGCGTCTATTATCTCACCATGGAAGGAACTGTAAAATGATCGGCCCTTCTCTGAATAATCAGTGATTTGTGATCTTGGTTATATTACTTTCCCCCATTTGTTTACAGATTTTTCTTTTGATGTGACATTTGCAAATAATGAGGTGCCCAAATCTTAAATGCACCTTAACTGAATTTTTATAAATGCATACACCTTTGTAACCCAAAGCCCTATCATGATAGTCAACATCTGCACATCACCCCAGAGAGTGCCCTCGTGCCCCTTCCCAGTCAGTCTCCAGCCCCTCTCCAGCAAGCGTTATTCTGAGTTTTTTTCTACCACAGGGTAATTTTTTTCTGTTCTAGCATGTCATGTGAATGTAACCATACAGGGTATTCTGTTTTGTCTAATGTTTCTTTCACTCAGGGTAATGTGTTTTGAGATTCTTTCATTTTGTTGCATGTCAGTGAGTTGTTCCTTTTTACTGCCAGGTAGAATTCCACTGTATGGCTACACCACAGTTTGCTTATCCGTTCTTCTATTGAGAGATATCTGGGCTGTTTCTAGTTATCAGCTATTAAGATTAAAGCTACTACAAACATTTTTTCTTTAAGTCCTTTTTTAAACATGTTTTCATTTATCATCAATACTTAGGAATGGAATTGTTGGGTCATAGGGTAAGTATATGTTAATTTTATAAGAAACTAATAGACTTTTTCCCAAGGAGTTGTATAAACAACATATTTCTCTGGGAGCATCAGGGAGGGCTTCCTGGAGGAAGCCATGTGTGAACTGAGCTCAGAGGGATTGACTCCCTCCTGTGGGTCAACAGGTGAAGAGAGAAGAGAACATTCCAGGTAGAGGGGGCAACATGTGCTTTTGTAGCTCGAGAGATGCTCTGTGTTCAGAGACCAGAAGGATATCTGGGTTATTCTTTCCTTTACCCCCAAAGAGGAGGCACATTGGCGCTTAGTGGGTGCCTGATAAATACTGAACTGAACCCAAAATGGACCCAGCTCTTCTCTTTCCTCCTGATGGGAAAAAGTGAGAGGAGTAGGCAGTATTTTCACAGGGGAGGTAGCCTCATCCACTGACTGTTCTCCGACAGTTTACATTAATTAAAAATACTGACAGGTGTCATTTATTGGCACTAAATTTGTGTTAAGAACTGCATCAAACATTTTTACATGTATAAATTCAAGCCCTATGACAACCCTCCTAAGAAGACCGTACTACCCCAATTAGGAAATGGGAGGCAAAAAGATGCAAGGTGACTTGTTAAGTGTGTTACAGCGAGGTGGTGGCTAGGCCGGGATTCAATTCTATGTGTCTTCAAAGTCCGTGTTCTTTTCCACCTTGGCTGGGGATGGAGGGTGGGCCGGTGGTTCCAGTGAAGCTGCCCCAGTTAAATCTGGCTCAAATTGCTTCCTAATGAAAGCTGTCCAGCCACTATCTCAGCAAGATTCTTTGTGGAGTAACTGACAGCCAGAGATTGCCAATACAAAGTAATTAATATGGAGTAAAGATGAGTGATAAGAGATGAAGATCTAAAGTGAACTATTAAATGACAATATCATTTTCTTGTCTTCTTCCCTTATGCGCACTGACGGGAAGAGAATTGACATGATAATTCTATAAAACTCTCTGACACTTCCTGTTAACTCCCCTCCATTAGCTTAGTGTGATAATTGGCAAGAATAGACACACGGGAATAGAAAACACACTCTTAGAAGATGGAGAGGCGTTTCCGAATGGGGTGTGGTACCCCAATGTCTCTTAGGGCTCTGGATTCCAAATCAGAGCTTGAATGGTGCACCTGAAACTGCTTCTTTTGGCAAATCTCTGGGTAGAAGAGGCACACGCTGGAATCTCAAAAGCAGAGGAGAAATCTGTTTATGCTCTAGCATGCGTCTGTTAAACTTTCCACCTCCCCTCCACGGATCTAATTTCACCCTTCCTTCAGACTCCAGCCTATTCTCTTTGAGCTGAGAATCCTCCACTATGTTCTCATTTCTGACTTTGAACTTATAATTGGAGGTGGGGCAGAGAGTTTAGGCTTTGTCCATGGCTCTGGGTAGCTCGAGGGCAGGGAATTGCATTTTCTACTTCATCAAGAAATCCTATATTTCTAGAGAGGGAAACCTGAGCCCAGGGCTTAAAATAAGTGAAGCTAAAGTTTGTTGAGCATTGGAATTGCTTCTTAAAACTTGATTTTAAAATCTTTGGCTTAGGTCTCCATATTGCAAGTGGAAACATGAGCCAAATAAGTACTAAAGCTATCACCAATCTGAATACCAATACTTTGGCTACTACTGACAGTTGCTATCTTTTATTATGGTCTCGATTTACGAGCCGTGCGGGACCTATTACATGTTAGCTTTGTTTCGTGGTCTGTGCCTTGATGGCAGCCTGAGTTCCCTGATCCTAGAAGTGGAATCTTACTGTGGACCAGCCATGCAGATGAATGATGAGAGGCAAATCAGGACAAGTCATGGGCAAGGCTGAACACCAGCATCTGTTTGGGGGAGATGGGGAAGGTAGGACAAAAGGCTTATTTTTAATCAGGTGGTTTGACATTCCAAGAGATTGGATCCCAGCTGGGAACGCTGTGACTGCAGTTCTGAACAGCATGGGCGAGTGGAACAATCTTTCCATATTATTCCAGACCCCAACACATCTCCAGAACACTGAAGACCACTACATATGTGATCGGATGGTTCATTCATTCATTCATTCATTCACTTATTGAAATAAATATTTAGACAAGCACTGCAGCATGTTATAAAGAGCATGTCTCTGGATTAAAATCTTGGTTCTGCTGTATACGGCTATGTGATCTCTGTTAAGCCACTTAACATCTCTGAGCCTCAGATGGGGTGAATTAAGGTGATCTGCTTCCATTGCCGCCATTTTCCTCTGGTCTGGGGTTCTAGGGTTGTGTTAAGGAAACAGAAACCCACACTTGCCAAATTTGAGAAAACTCTTGAATTAATGACCTGCTTGATGGAGATAAGAGACAGATTGTCGCAAAGGAGTAAATGCCCACAAATTTTTGTCCAAGTTAAGTTCCCCTTCATCTTTCTGTTCATTGGTTTGCTTTTTTCAAACAGACTTTTCCCTCTCTAAGCAATTCCCTTCCCTAAGTTAGAGTTTTTTTGGGGACTTATATGATGCTGAAGCTGGGTCTTGGCTTATTTGCTGTCTTGATTCTGAGGTTAGTCTCTCACCAACCTCCATCACCGTCACCTCAAAATTTTCTTATCGCTGAGAATATCGTCAAAATATCTGGAGGAGTACCTTCTAGTGAGCCATGAGGCTCACACCTTGCTGCAGGGCTGATCAGTTTTGTTAACAAATCAGAGAAAAAATGCTTTCTGAATACCACTTTCCAACTGGGTGCCTGGAATGCACGGCAACTTTCTTTAACCAAAGAGCACAACGTAAAGAAAAAACAGTCCAGTGCCCCCTTATCGTTTTGTGGAATTGCTTCACCTTGGAGTAGAGGAAGTTTACTCCTAAGTTTTCCATCTTCAAAGGCTCACAGAAATGGTCTTTTATTTCCAAAAGCCTGCCAGAGTTGTGGCTCCTGCTGTCCACAGCCTGAGTCAAGCTGTCTCCATTCCAAATCATTTGTGGGGCAAGGCAAGGTTGTACCTTGTCTCTAGTCTTATTTATTAGCACATTACGACCACTAATCACAATTAAAAATAACGATGCCATCAAGATTATTCAAATCAGGGGCAACCAATTTCAACACCATTACTTGTGGATGGAATTATGGGTCCTACTCTCTCTTCAGCACTTTTAAAGGACTCCTTCCTTTCCATTAGTCCTCCATCCCCCAACAGACTCTTGAATTATATAGAGAATTAGCTTAATACATAAAGTCACTTCTAAATGAACCCTGTTCTGGTACTTTTCTTTGCCTGCCCTCAAGTCCCTGTATTTCCCTCGATAGCCTTCAAACGTCAAGGCAGGGCATTCCGAGTCCAACATCTGGTATTATCCCTGTAAATAACATTTTTTTCCCCAAGTAGATTCTTGTTGGGGTGAGACAGTGCTTTGTTCTCCTGGGTCATTTGTATGGAAAAGGCGTTCTGCACTTGGTATTTCTAATACATTGACTGTTCATTCTAAAAGCATCCAGGAGTTTATCAGAAGTTCAGATACAGAAGATGCGTGCTCTCTCTCTCTCTCTCTCTCTCTCTCCAGGTCTGTGGGGAGTGGGACCTTAAGGGCAGCTTCTCTGTAGAGGTGAAATTTGAGCTGAGACCCGAATGAGGAGAAGGAGCAGTGTTTGGAGCATGGCAGCTGCCTTCTGGGCAGAGGGAAGGACAGGGCGTGTGGGAACCTGCTCGCTGGGACTGAGGAGCAGAAAGCGGCGGGTCAGGCTGGGCACAGTGAAAGAGGGGGCGTGTGGCTGGAGACACGGTCAGAGAGGTGGGCAGGGGCAGACCATGCAGGGCTTTGCAGGGCACGAGAAGGACTTTTGACGGCGGTCCCTGGGATAGAGTTCTGGAGGAATCACTGTCTGGAACAGACACTGATGAGGAAACATGTGTCAGCACAGTCAAGGCGGGAACAGAGGGGCATGGAGAAGTCACTTTGACTCCTCCCTGGCCTCCAGCAGCCGCTTTCCAAATTCTGTTGATGGCTCCAGCAGTGATGTTTGCCCTGTTCTTTCCTCTCCATCCCTAGAACCACCGCCCAGATCAGGCATCTCACCTGGGGCTGTGGCAGTGCCCCCCAACTGTCCCCCTATCTTCTTCACTCCGTGACCATAATCTATTCTCCACGCTGCTCTAAGAAGTAGCAGCTGAGATAGTGGGGGCCTCTCTACACCTCTTCCACTGTTGACAACCTAATGGAATCCACTCCGGCTCAGTGTTCGGACCTAATCTTCCTTCCAACCTCCCAGCTCCCTCTACACAGATATACTCTCCCCTCTCTTTGGTTTTCAACCTATGCTGATACTGTTTCCTCATCCTGAATTGTTCAGCCTCTTCCCACTCTATTGTTCATCTCATTTTCAGGGTGCAATGGAAGAACCATAGATTGGGAGCCAGAAAAGCTGAGCTTGAATCCTGGCTCTGACATCTATGAGTCCCAGAGCCTCACTGTGCTCATCTACAAGGTGGGAGTAGTGATGCCATCTCATTTAGGATGCTATTGGCTCTGGGTAATGGAAAACGTAATTAAAAGTGGCTTTACACCAAAATTCTGGTGGAGGGTATGCCCAGAGGTGGCTCATTCAAAAGCCTGACAAGGTTATCAAGGGGTCAGGTTTGCTTTTCCCTGTCTTTCTCTTCTGACACCTATAGGATATTGGTTTTTCCTCTTAGACTGGCTCCCTCATCCCCTCAAGGTATTTTGTGTAAAGGACAATACCCAGAGGCAGCAAAAGGGACTTTTATGTCTTGTGTCTTTTTTTTTTTTTTTTTTTAAATATTAAATAAACCTTTCCCAGAATGGCCAGGGCTAAGTGAGATACTTAGCTGATTGCTTGGCAATCAGTGAGTCAACTGTCATTGGCTTAGAGAAGTGAAGACTCACCCCCGAGGCTGGGAAGGGGCTCACATTTCACACGGCTGTGAAGAGCAGGGTGAACAAGATGGCGGTTCTCTTAGCAAGCAGGAAGAGGATGGGTGGCTGGGGGGCAGGCAAACAAGAAAAGTATCTTGGAGGGATGTTGTAAGGATGAAATGAGACCGTGTATTGAAGCCTGGTATGGCATAAGGCCATAATAGGTGCTCATTAAATGGTAAGGACTAATATTATGACTTACCTTAAGTATCCCCCCTTTCTTGAAACCTTCAGTCCCCCTTGGCAGAATTACGGAAGCCTCTTTGGATATTCTCACAGAGCATTGTGCATATCTTTTTGTTGGTTGACAGGCATGCATAGATCGGCACGAAACTTAATTTCCATATAGCACTGTAGCTTGATGATTAGTTATAAGAGTTTGAAGTCAAGAAGACATAGGCTCAAACCTTAGCTTTGCCACTTACAAACTGTGGAATGCAGTGGCCAAAGCTTCAGGCTGGAGACAGACTTTCTGGGGTTGAATCCCAGCTTCACCCTTTCTTAGACATGTGACCTTGGGCAAGTCATTAAACCTCTCAGAGCCTGTTTCCTTATTCATAAAGTGGACCTTGAGAAACCTACCAACTGGGGTTGCTTGAGGATGAAACGAGGCAATGCATGCTTACAACCTGTTGCAAAGGGCATTAGAAAGGGTAACTACTATTGAAAGCATATTGCGCTTAATCCAGTTGAAGTTGTTTATGAAGTAGTTCAAGATCCTCATGGCATGCAATTGGTGCCCAATTAATGTTATTTGACCAGGATAAAATTGTGTTCAATTTGGAAGGGTGCAATGGAGGAGAGAAGCAGAAGAATTTTCCTAAGAGGGGCAAAGGCCCAGCCACAAAGTGATTACGATGGTGTCAGATGCTCTAGCAATAACCTAGACAAACTTAAGCTCATTTTCTTCAGCTTTGCTCTTTCCTTGCCTGAGCGTTTCTGGCGTTTATTGCTCCCGTGAGTGCAAAGATGAGATGAGGCTGCCACTCAGCCGCGATATATGAGGACAGAGGCTGTGCTTTCTCTTGACCTCCCACCCCCCATTCCCCACCCCTCTTCCTGCTTTTTAATTTTTGCTTTAACATGACCAATATTATAGAATGCAATAAAGGGAAATTAAAAAAAGGAATTAATCAAAAAAGGTGACAAAATATTAGGACAGGGGGTTGATGGATAGGTCTCTCCGAGGCAGGTGGCCCCTGCCTCCATGTGGGTTTGCCAGACTGGAAATGACGGTTTCAGAAAATGCAGTGGCAGAAACACGGGAAAAGGAGCCCCCATTATGCTGCCCTATTTTATGTCTTATGCTTTCATCTTCACCACATGGAGTAACTTTTTCATACTTGGCCGACTGGGAGGCCCATTCTCCTTCCAGGGTATCAGACTGAGGTCCACGAAGCATTTTATTTATTTCTTTATTTAAAAAAGAAAAAAGTTTATTGAGGTAATATATATGCAATTCAAAATTTTGCATTTTAACCACTTTCAGGGGTATAATTCAGTGGTACTAATTACATTCCCCTTGTTGCCCTGCTACCACCACCATCCATCACCAAAACGTCCCCATCAGCCCAGACGGAAACTGCACCCATTAAGCAATAACTCCCCAACCTCTGCCCCCACCAGCCCCTCCTAACCTGTGATCTACTTTCTGACTCTGAATTTCCTTATTCTTGATATTTTATATAGGTGAAATCATTCCAGTTGTGTCCTTTTTTTGTCTGGCTTCTTAAATGGGAATGATAACAGAATTCATCTCACAGAATTCTTGTGCAAATTAAATGAGCAAATCAATTGAAAGCTTCCAGCATTGAGTGAGCATTTATTACATATTAGCTTATTATACTTATGAGTACAGGTTTAAAATTAGATGCCATGCTTGGGAATGGCAGGAGGCGGGGTGTGTGTGTGTACGCGTGTGCAGGCGGTGGTTCTAGGGTATGGGGGTAGGTACTGATACTAGGTACTAGTACTAGGTACTCGGAAGGCTGGTGGAAGCCGAGCCATGATGCTTTTGTATTCCACGGTAGGGGCTCGGTCAACCTCATGGGACCACTGAGGCTTACCTTTGTAGGAGTGGATGGTCAAGTATGCTCACAAGAGAGACGAGGAGTGCCTTATCCTACACAGTAGAGTGGGAATGGTGAGAAAAGACATATTTGAGAAGAAGGAAGGAAAGAAGAGAGGGAGGGAAGAGAAAAAGGGTCAGAAAGGAAAAGGAAACTGGGAGTAAGGAAGGAGAAAGGGTAGAGGAAAGTCAAGGAAAAGGGCTTGAACCTCTGCTTGGTGCAGGGCTCTAGGGCTTGCTTCCAGATGATCGAGGCGTCTCAGGACTGGTCTGAGGGCGAGAGGGTGAGGAGATTATCATGGCGACTCACCGGCCTCCACCTCAGGGGTCTGGTTGAACGGTGAAGGATGAACTATCAGAGACCCCCCTCCTCAAGCCCACACAGTGGGGCTTTTGGATGGACTCCTGGGCTCCTAGATTCAGGAGTGGCCCGAGGCTGCAGGCTGCATGTGCCAAAGGTGAGGTCCAGGCTCAAGAACAGATAGCCCTGGGGGGTGCTTACGGCTTCTGAACATCTGATCTTGCCAGAGTACGTTCCCACAGAGTCACAGCCAGGCTGATCAGCACCGGCCCATCACCCTTCCCTTCCGGCAGTAAAGCCAAGGATATTTTTCTAGCTTTCATTTATTTTTTAAAGTAGCTTTATAAGCCTGTTAATAAAAGGAAAACTTGCTCCTTGCCCAACTGTCGCTCAGCCTCGGCTCCTCACCAGGGAAACTCTCTGGAAACAATGCTGGCTCCTGTCTCCCTGCACATAAAAAGGTTTATAGATCTCCAGTTCCCTACAACTCAGCCCAAAGTCGCTCTTGCTTGACAGTCTTCAGAAATCAGTGGCGTCTCCCCCTCTAACAAGCGCAAGGTCAGGCTTTGCTCCAGGAACATCGTGCTGTTTGAATCACGCTGGCCAGGGCTGCCTCCCCGCTCCCCTCCAGGGTGTTTCTCCTTCAGACGAAACTGCCATCTTGGAGAGGGAGCCTTTGAAACCTTTAACTGCACTGACAAGAAGCTTACACTTGTCAAACAGACTCAGTTCCCCGCTGAGCTGCAGCTAGGGGCTCAGCTGTGGGAAAGGGATCTGGGCTGTTGGCAATCTCCTTCCTTCCCTCAAATTTATTTCACTGAAGGATGCTGGGAAAGGCGGCCATCTTGGACCCAGGCTGACTTGGATCCGGGATTCCCTGAACTGCTTGACTCGATTGGCTACGTCAAGTAGCTAGGGCAGACGTACTTCTTCTGTGCAGTTTCCATGCTGACTGGGGAACTTGGGTTGTGTGGTGTATCATTTAACAGTAAAACAAAATGAAGAATGAATGGCGTTTCTCAGCCTCACACTGCTGACAATTTGGGCCTGATAATTCTTTGTGTTGGGGGCTGTTCTGTTCGTTGTAGGATGTTTAGTAGCATCCCTGGCCTCTACTGCTAGAAGCCAGTAGCAACCTCCCCCAAAGTTGTGACAACCATAAATGTCTCCAGACATTGACAGATATCCTCGTGTGTGTGTGTGTGCGTGTGTGTGTGTGCAGCAAATCACCCCAGTTGAAGGTCACTGATCTAAGGCACACATTCTTGATAGGGGTGATATCATCCTCAACCCGGTAAAAACTGGTCCTTGGATGGTGAAAAATCTTACTCGTGTTATGCATAAAGCACGGGTATACATATAGTACGCAAACAGATACACCGTGTATCTGTGATAGTAAAATTTTGTTGACGGGTGGCATGGCTAGTCTCAAAAACATTTCTTAGAGGATGTTGATAATGAAAAAATTTGAGAAATATTGTTCTAAAGAGATACAAATTGAAGCAAGTGTAGATTTATTTTTCTCCTTCTTTCCTCTTCATCTTCACTGCTGGAAACGCACTCCAAAACATGATGTGTCTCCCAGATGCATAAAAATCTTCAGGGGTATGGTGGGTATTAGAAACAAGCACGATACCTGAAACCGTTCACTTGATTGCAGAGGAGGAAAGAATTTATTCACTATTTTGCAAGAGTGGGTGCACCACCAAAGAAACATGGCAGGCGAGCCGAACAGTAGAACACAGCAACATTTTATATCCTAAGTCTAACACACAAGTCCCTCTCCTGTTTCTCCGTTGGCTGGATACTTCAGAGGGTACAGCCTATCTGAGAGAGCTAACGAGTTCGCCTTTGGGATTTTAAATTGTACGGCCTATCCCAGAGAGCTCATCCAGTTTAAATTTCCCACCAAGAGTTCCCGCCTTTGATTATAGCTAGCACCAACTCTGGGCTTACGTCAGGGGCTCTCTCCTTCCCTTTAACTGCAGAGCCCGTTTGAGCCAGTCTTGTTTAGTTTCCATTTTCCCTACTCTACGTTGCCTTTATGTGAAAGCTAAACAACCCTCTCTTACAGTGGGCAGAATAATGGCCCCCCAAAGACGTCCATATCCAACTCCTCGGACCTGTGACTATTTTACCTTCTTGGCAAAAGGGACTTTGCAGGGGTGATTAAGATATGGACCTTGAGATAGGGAGATGATCCTGAATTACCTGGGTTGGCCCGGTGTAATTGCATGAGTCATTAAGGGAGAGAACATTTCCTCACTGGATTCAGAGAGATGAGACAAAAGAAGAAGGAGAAGAAGTTCAAAGCATGAGAGAAACTCAACCTGATGTTGCTGGATTTGAAGATGGAAGGAAGGGGGCCACAAGCCAAGGAATGAGGGACTGGAAGCTGGGACTGACCTTCAGCTGACAGCTAACAAGAAACCGGGATCTGGTCCTACGGCTGCAAGGAATCAAATTCTGTCAACAACCTGGAAGAGCAAGGAAACGGATTCTCCCCTAGAGTCTCCAGAAAGGAAGGCAGCCCTGCCAACACCTTGGGTTTAGCCTGGCAAGACCTGTGTTGGACGTCTGACCTAGACAACTGTAAGATAATAAATTCATGTTGTATAAGCCACTAAATTTGTGGTCACTGTTATAGCAGCAATGGGAGACTAATACAAGGGGCTTTCAGTCACTTGGATAAGGTTCAAAATGTGGCACATGGACTTTATGAGACCCCCAATGGGCACCCCAGCTCTAGCCTGCCTCTCCAGGACCGTCCTTATTCTGCCTCAGGGTCTTCTTTGCAACCCTGATTGCCTCATGTTCTCAGACAGATCAGCTGAGGTCAAATCCTGGTTCTGTGACCTATGGTAGTGGGAACTGGGGCAGGTTGCCTGAACTAAGCCTCCACTTTCCCATCTGTAAAATGGGGATATTAATGGAGCTTGCCTCAGGAAGCTGAGTCAATTCATGCAAAGCTCTTGGCTGGTGCCTGGCACACATGAAGCAGTCAATAAAATATCATCACCATCATCACTGTCATCCCCATGATTATAAACACCACCACCACCACCACTGTCTTCATCACCATCGTAATTACCACCATGCCCACTACCACTACCGTCATCATCATCACCTCCACCTCTCCCCCATCATCATCAATACCACCACCACCATCCTCATCATCCACAATTTTGCAAACACTAATGTACATGTATCTATCTGACATGCCTCCCTATTGCCCCCTGGTGGACACTTATTTTCCCTTCGAGGCTTGGCTAAGCTGTTCCTTCTTTAGAGAATACTTTCTTTCCTGATTGCTGGCACATTTAAGTGCTCTTTTTTCCACGTTCAGCTAGCACTGGGTGTGCTCTTCAAGGGCAGGGACTATTCTGCAATCATGATACTGAATCCCCCTGTCTGTGCCTGGCAGCTCCAGAGTACCCAATAGATGCTTAGTAGGTGAATGAATGGCTGAGTCGTGGTGAGTCAGCAGTAACTTTTAATTTGAAGACTTGCACTGTAATAACGCTTGTGCTTGGATATGTGGTATGGGCTTTGAAGTTTAAAGACCTTAGTTCAAATCCCAGCTCTGCCACTTACAAACTGTGTGGCAGAGGGTAAATCACTTTATATCTGAGATCAAGCTTCACCAGCTGTAAAAAGGGAGATGAGATTAACTGCATAAGTGAGAAGTCTAGCAGAGATCATAGCTCCTGGCTCTGAAGAGAAGCTCAATAAATACTAAAGTATTAATTTCCTCATATTTTATCTCTTTTCTTAATCATACCAATTCAATCGCCTATAACTAGAGAATAGCTAGCAAAGTTATGATAGGTTAGTTTAAATCTGTCTCCTTCTTCCCTTCACTCCCCAAATATTTATTGAGCACCGACTATATTTCAGTCTCTCTGTTGGGTGAATGAAACAAATAGGTCCCAGAATCTTTAATTTTTCTACTTTTAATTAATTTAAATTTAAAAACTGACATCTGATTCAGTTATTGAAAAACTTTTAGGTATGTTTGGAATGACAAATTTTATGAAATCTAACTACAGGTGAAATATTTCCAATGAAGATTTAGTGCCTGAATTAAGATGCTCCCTAAGTTTATAAGACACATTGAATTTTTTTAAATTAAATTCAGTTTTATTGAGATATATTCACATATCATACAATCATCCATGGTGTACAATCAACTGTTCATAGTACTATCATATAGTTATGCATTCATTGCCCCAATCTATTTTTGAACATTTTCCTTACACCAGAAAGAATAAGAACAAAAAACAAAAGTAAAAAAGAACACCCAAATCACCCTCCCCCATCCCACCCTATTTTTCGTTTAGTTTTTGTCCCCATTTTTCTACTCATCCATCCATACACTGGATAAAGGGAGTGCGATCCACAAGGTTTTCACAATCACATTGTAATCTACATTTTTATGCAATTGTCTTCAAGAGTCAAGGCTACTGGGTTGGAGTTTGATAGTTTCAGTTATTTACTTCTAGCTATTCCAAAACATTAAAACCTAAAAAGGGTTATCTATATAGTGCATAAGAATGTCTATCAGAGTGACCTCTAGACTCCATTTGAGATCTCTCGGCCACTGAAACTTTATTCCGTTTTATTTCACATCCCTCTTTTAAGACCCATTGAATTTTGAAGGCTCAGTACAAAAAATGAATGTAAACTATCTCATTTTTTTTTAATATTGATTACATGTTGAAATAATATTTTGGATATATTGGGTTAAATATATATTACCATTAATTTCACTTATCTCTTTTTAATTTTTTAACGTGGTTACTAAAATTTTTAAATGACACATTTGGCCCACATGATATTTCTATTGCATACCACTAATCCAGAGAGTTGTGGGCTTATTTCCCTCTTTGCTATGATGTTCCTGTGTGGATTTGGGGAAGCTACTTAATTTCTCTAAGCCTTATGCCTTAGTTCCCTGGCTGCTAAAACAAATACCATGCAATGGTTTGGCTTAAACAATAGGAAATTTATTGGCTCGCAGTTTTGAGGCTAGGAGAATTCTAAAATCAAGGCATCGTAAGGCAATGCTTTCTCCCAGAAGTCTGGGGTGTTCTGGATTTGCCTGCTTGTGATCCTTTGTTCTTGGCTTTTCTGTCACATGGAGATGTGTATGGCAGCCACTCCTGGCTTCTCTGGGTTCTGTTGACTTTTGGCTTCCCCTTGTGGCTTTCTTTCTACGTGTCTGAATTTCACTCTGCTTTTAAAGGACTCCAGTAAAAGGATTAAGATCCATGTGATTCAGTTGGGCCACACCTTAACTGAAGTAACCCCATTAAAAGTTCCCATTCACAATGAGTTCACACCATGGGAATGGATTAAGATTAAGAACATGTTTTTTCTTGTGTGCATAGCTCCAAGCCACCACACCTTCCAGACCACATCTTAAAATAAGACAATACTAGGACCAAAACTACAAAAATATCATGCAGATTAAATGAGCTGATGTGCTGAGAATTCTTAACACACTGCTTGGCACACAGAAGGAACTCAAAATATGGTTACTAAATGAATAAATTAGGCTACTGGTCTGATTGAGTGGGGCTGAGTGATACTTAATTTTCCCCCAACTGTATGAATACTACATGCTCGTTGTAAATTATTTCAATGCTACACGAAAGTACATGGAAAAAGTAAAAATCACCTGGGACCCCACTACCCTAAGCTAACTACCATTCTTTATCGGTGAACTTCCTTTTATACTGACTGCAGGACATGGTCCTATGAGCCCAGAACTGTGTCAGATTTCACGCTTGCTGAGGTGCTTACTTAATTCTCTGTTCCTCAGTTTCCTAGTCTGTAGAGTGTGAATAATACTAGTACCTGTATCAGGGAGTTATTAGGGGATTAAGTAAGTTAATATTTATAAAACACTTAAAATATAAGCATTATATACACATTTATTAAATCTAAAAAAATTTATTTGTGCTCCCTTTGCTCTGCCCTGCACACCCACCCCAATGTAAGCCAATGTTAGGATCTGGTGTGAATCTTTCTGGGTCTTTCTATCAGTCCATATTATCACCTATGGGTACTGGTGATTTCTTGTTTTATAAAAATGTTATCATGTTATGTACACCTCTCTATAACATGACTTTTTACTTATAATATCATATACTGTGGAAACTGCTCCCCCAAGTTAATTGGTGTCAACAAGTGACATCAATTATACATAATAATTATGTATACGTAATAATTCTATGAGAGAGAAATAAATCCTTTTATTTAACCACTTCCCAATTAACGGCCATTTTCTTTGTCTGCTGGAAATTTTTGAGCATTAAAAATGTTATGTTGGAATGGCAGGGGAGAGGCCAACCTGACTAATTATGCTTTTAAACTTGAGTAAGCTTTGGGGGCTGAGCCATGGATTTGATGCAGGAGGCAAGAGGTTCATTTTGAGTTAAGTAACTATCTGAAATCACCCAACAGTTAGATAATTGACCCAGTTTAATTTCCGTATAGAAGGACGACCGCTGGTTTGTCTGCCTGATCTATAGTTACGTCACTGCATGTATCACAAAGCAGCCAGCTAAGGATGAAGCTATTATTACTAATTAAAATCACTTCCCTGCAGAGTCCTTCCCTCCTCCACTTCTGCCCACCTGCCCACATTACCCAGGATTCATCCCTTCAGGAATGGCTAATGTGAGCCCCAAATCAATAGCTCAATTAACAGTCAGGCTCTTCTAGGCAATAGTAATCAGGATCAATAACTTATGTTTGGTGAAATTAGAAGCAGTTGTTAAGTCAAGTGTTTAAAAGCTGCAGACATGGACGATGGGGATATCGGTCAAAACCCCTTGGGCTCTCTCTCTGGAGAGATGGGGAAGCACATCTTTCTTTGGCCCATCTTCCACTCGGATGGGCACTTAATGAAGCAGGTGCAGACTCACCGATCCTTTTCTGAAATAAATCCTCTGGCCCTGGGAGTGCTGTGGGCATCTGAGCTGACTCAAGAGAGACTCTTTTTTCATCAAGAACCATGCAGAAAAAGCAGAAGTCCAGAAGCATCTCTTACCATCATCTTCAATGTCTTTTGCGGGGGGTGGGGGGAAGTTGAGGGGGTGGGGGTGATTTGTGAGCGAGGGTTCTCTGCTTCTTTGGTTTGTTTGAGCTTTCCGGCATTAGAGCATTATGACCATTTAATCATTCAACCAACATTTATTGAGTGACTACTCTGTTCCCCTAAGTTTGCTTTTCAAATGTTTTATGAGTTGAGCTCTACTCATAGTTCTGTATTATTACATGTGTTGGTTAGGATAGGCCAGACTGAAGCAACAAACAGCCCCAGACAATTAAAGAAACAGCACAACAGAAGCTTGTTTCCTCTTACGTAACTGTACTGGGTGGGCATTCAGATTAGAGGGTCAGCTCTCCTCCAAGTGGAGCCTGAGTCCTCTTCCATCCTCTAAGGCCTAACTGCTACCTCCATCCAGCCGCTGGAAGGAGCAAGACAGCATGGCGGAGGTACAACCCACTTCTTCAAGCCTGGGCTTGGAGGGGCATCCAAAACTTCTGCCTCCATGCCATGGCCTGGGCAGGAATCACCACCACCAACTAGCTGAAAGAGAGTTTGGGAAGTGCAGTGTAGCCATTATACCCAGAGATAAAAGGGAGGAACAGATTTTGGGGATGAACTGGCTGTGTTTGCCCTACTATCGTTACTTCCCTTTGTGGATATATATTTCTCCACAGCAGGTGTCCACCTTTCCTTTGTCACCAGAATTTCTCTTTTCTTTAGGGAACCTACTCTGTCAGATTGGGTAGAACACACCCCCAGTCATAGGGGTGAACACAACTGCCAAGCTGGAACATTGGGTCCCTGCTGGAATATTTCTGTTGGATAGATACAAAAGACCATCTCTTTCCACTGAATCGAGAGGAAATGATTCTTGAGCTGCCCAGTTAATCATGCCGGCAATTTAAATAACAGTTGCCCAAATGATAGAGAGACAGTAGACCCATTAGGCCCTATTTTCTGGAAAGAGAGATGGATCCCTGAAAACACTGTTTGAGTCCTTGGGTCCTTTTATGCCTGAAGTCAGTTTTCCAGAGGTTGGGAAAAACTCAAATTCTTTGCCTTATTGGGTGGCAGTGCTGACTTGCAACAGACTCTTCTTTCATCATGAGCCATTTCTGTTCAGCAAGAACATTAATCCTAAATCCATTGAACCAAATGTATTCCTGCTTTCTTGCTTAAACTGGTTTTATTTTGGTTTCTATCATGAGTAGCTGTAAGAATTTTGATGAATATACTTCTTCCCATCATACATCAACTGTAAAACAATTGCATGGGGCACTCTGTTTTCACCATAGATCCTTTCCATATTATGTTGTACAGGTGCTGTTTACTTTGCATGGAATCGTTTCTCCTCTCTCTGCCTGTCGCACTTGCATTCGTCTTTTGAGGCCAGCTTAAATTCCAATTCAATAAATAGATATAAGCCATCTTCCATGTATCAGACAAATTTCTGGGCACTGGGAAGCAGGGGTGAGTAAAACAGTATCCCTGCTTTCCAGGAGCTTAAGGTCTGGTAGAGAGACCCAAGCAATGACAAGACAGGGATGTAACAAGAGGATTTGTTGAGCGCTTTATTCAGAGTTTGATGTTTATTCACAATGGCATCAGGTCTGATATACTCCACACTTCACAGCTGATGAAACTGAGGCACAGAGAGGTTATGAAACATGCCCATGGTCACCTGATAGCAAGTGGTAGAGCCGGGGTTGAACCCAGACAGTCTGGCTCTGATGCTCTCACTTTGGACATTAACAACGTTAACGAAGGAGTGCGTGGTAGAGTGACTAATTGATATGGGGCAAGTGTGACCAGGAAAGGAGGAGATGCTGGCTAAGATACTTCCTCTTGAGCTCCATGAGTTCCTTCAGGAACAGGGTCTTACTGTCTCGATTTCCCTCACACCCTGCCTCACGGCACCTCATACATTGCAATCCCATGCTCACCAGGGTTATCAAGCAGAAGTGCAAACACCATCTGAATGCACAGAGGCTGAAAGGAAGATTAGAAAATGGGAGCGGGTTTCCTTAGCTCAACAACCTTGAAATTTGAAGTTTTAAGAGGAATGGTGGATTATGGGGCTGGTGGGCATTTGAAAACAGCATGGCTTGCTTCTGAAGGCAACTGCTGCCATGGTAAGGACAATCAGGTCTAGCTTCTGCCAGAGGGGTGAGAATACAGTCAGGTGATAGTGCCCTCTCACGTCATCCATCCTGGAAATGATGCCTTTGACCCATGGCCTTGACTGAACACAGTAGGAGCTAGCATTTATTAATGGGCAAGCACTTTATATGTACTGTATTATTTAACCATCAAAAATGCATGATGGACACACATAGCCTTTCATTACTTTATAGTCAATGATTAGAGAAGTGGCTGGAATGGAATGGGTACCCTTATTAGTTATAATGCTGCAAAACAACCAACCACAAAACCTCGGAAGCATACCAAAACACCCAGTTAGTTCTCATGCAGCTGGGGTCAGCTAGGAGTTGGGTGGGAGGCGCTGCTGATCCTTGCTGGGCTTGCACCCATGTTTGGGGATCAGCCGGCCATGGGCTGATCTGGGCTAGCCCTGGCTGGAGCGTGACCCTGCTCCTCCTGCCTGCCACCCCTCCAGAGGCTAGCCCAGTCATGTTCTTGTGCTGATGGCAGAGACACAAGCCCATTTCAAGACTCTGCCTTGCATTATGTTTACTAACATCCCACCGGCCAAAGCGAGTCGCATGGTTGAGAGTTAGGGTCAAGGGATGGGGTCACTGCAAAACTGTGTGGCAAAGGGTGTGGCCACGGGAAGGGGTGAAGAATTGGGGCCATCAGGGCTGTTTACCATGGCATCCGGTTAACGTGGGTTGCGTAAATGAATGGGTGAGCGAACGAGACTGTGAGAGGTTGAGGAAAAGCCAAAGCTGCACAACAAACACAACAGAGCTGTGCTTGGAACCCAGGCAGGATGACTTCTCTGAGTGGCTGCTCTTGGAGGCTGGAAGAGGTCTGCTGGTCTCCTGTGCCAGTTTGAATGTATTACGTCCCCCAGAAAAGGCCATATTCTTTGAGGCAATCTTGTGGGACAGACTTTTTAGTGCTGATTAGATTGGAATCCTTTGAGTGTTTCCATGGAGATGTGCCCCACCCAACTGTAGGTGATAACTCTGATTGGATGATTTCCATGGAGGTGTGGCCCCGCCCATTCAGCGTGGGCCTTGATTAGTTCACTGGAGCACTATATAAGCTCAGACAGAAGGAGCGAGCTTGCCACAGCCAAGAGGGACACTTTGACGAATACGCAGGAGCTGAGAGAGTAGCTGCAGATGAGAGATAGTCTGAAGATGGCCATTGAAAGCAGACTCTTGCTCCAGAGAAGCTAAGAGAGAATATCCCAAGAGCAATCGAGAGTGACATTTTGAAGAGGAGCTGTGTCCTGGGAGAAAGCCATTTGAAAACAGAACTTGGAGCAGACGCCAGCTAACAGCAGCTTTCCCAGCTAACAGAGGTTTTCCGGATGCCATTGGCCATCCTCCAGTGAAGCATTAGCAAACCAGAACATCTCCTATCACCAAAAGTCTTTCTCCTGGAGTTTTTCTTATTCCAGGGCCAGAACTATCCATGCCCTCCCCTAAAATCAGACTGACAAAGCCTTTTCCCGGGAGAGAGGGCACAGAAATGCTTATCGGCTAACAACTATTGGTTTGAAAGTCTCAGCAGAGTTCAACTTTTTCTTCTTACATTAAAACATTAAAAACAACAACAACAGAAGTGTGTGTTCATTGTATATAAGATGGCAAGAGAGGAAAGCCCAGAAAGCACAATAAAAATCACTTATAACCTTACCACTGATAGATAACGGTAAATATTGTCCACGTTATTATTATTGTCATTAATATTATTTACAAAATTAGGAGATGTACTTGCTACAAAATTTTTGCCGAAGCATATGCCATAAACATTTCACTCCATCCTTAAAAGCCTATTGCAAACATTATTTCCAGTGGCTGCCTAATATTCTTTTACACAGATACACTGTAATTCGTTTGCCCAATCTTCAACCAAACATTTATATTGTTTTCAATCTTTCATTATTTCAAATAATGTTGGGAATATTCATTCCAGATATTTTATCATTACAGAAATAACAAACTACTGTGGATAAAATTTTGAAAAAGGAATAAAAATTACCCATTATATCGCCATTGTCATAACCATTGCTAATATTTTCCCCTATTTTCTTCTAGCCTTTTCTTCCATGCATAATTTTATGCTCTCCTTTTCCTGACTTTAAAAGTAATACACGGTGATTTTCTAAAGATTCGAAAGTCCAGGAACAAAGAAACAGGAGCAAAAATCATCCATAATTCCATTACCCAGAGGCAACCATTATTCACTTTTTGAACTTTTTATTTTATTATTAATTATTATTTTACATGATTGAGATCGTTCTGAACCTGCAATACTCCATTTCGTGTTTTGCTTAATACTATATCATAAGCATTTCTCTTTGTTGTTACAAGCTTTGGCAACATGACATTTAAGTGGCTGCATGATATCCCTTCATATCGATGTAGCATGATTAACTCAACATCCCCAATTGCAGGACAACTTTAGCTAGCATGTGTCTTGCTGGAAGAAACGTCTTTGCATATATATATTGATCACATTTCTGATGCTTTTTTAAAGGATAGATTTCTAGAAATGGAACTACAGGTCATCTTACATGAATGTCTTGAAGATTTCTATATGCACATGTTTTTGCACACTTGCTAACACATGGGCCATGACATGCTGTGTCCTGATTTTGACTTACTTGTTAGCATTGGCAGTTCCTCCTAAACATTGATCTTCTTCGGAGAAAGGCAAATCCCATACAGTTTATATCCTCAACCCAATGCCAGACACAAAATAGACTCACTCTGACTTGAGAATCGGTATAGTGGTGAGAGCGCTGTCAATCCCAGACAGTCTGGGTTGGAATCCAGGACCCATCACTTATAAGCAAGTTAATGCACCCATCTGTCCCTTACACACCTCTTCTGTTAAAGGGGTCCGAGGTAATCCCAACCTTGTGGGGGTGATGCCAGAATTAAGAACACAGCTTCCAACACATGCACTGAACATGTAACTTTCACTGATTCTTTTTGAATGGGAGCGGACGGTATGTTGGGTAAACGCATGGGCCTTTGGAAGGATGCAGCCCTAAGTTTGAGTCCTGGAATTGCCGCTTACTGCTGTGAGACCTTCAGTTGTCATTTAACCTCCAAGCCTTGATCTCTTCATTGGTAAAATGAATTAATAATATTACTTCCCTTATGGAGTTGCTGCAAGGATGGATGAAGGTAGGGTAAGTTAATCTTCCTGGGGCTCCTTTTGAGTCTCCCCTTCCAGTGGTTTGGAATGCCCTTCCAGGCAGTATGCTGCTAGTTGGGGGGCTCACTCCTTTGTTTTCAATCTCTCAGCAATTGCTGTCCTTTGTTGCCTGATGTCCAGTGTCTTTTTTCTTGGTTGTTTACGGTGGGAGGGTAAGTCAAGCCAGTGTTCTCCCTCTTGGCTGCAAGCAGGCTGCCCTCAACAACCACACAGTCAATGTGTGTTAATTTGTGTTAGAGCTTGGAACTGAATCTCAGTTTGGGGGGATTTCTGCTAACATGAATACTATATGGGCTACTTGGCTCCATTTTCAGAGGATATGACCAATTTTCTCTATGAGAACTGTGTTTTGAGATAAATATGAGACAACGCAAGAAGCAAGGGCTGAGCAAGATATCAATGAGGTAATTTTATCAAACCGAGGGATTTGAGAGCAAAAAACACTTTAGAAAATATACTGCATTTTTAGCTGCCATTTCATGTCCCATGTTGCATCATTCTTTTCATAATTGCGTTCTTAAAATATATGCTTGAAGAACAATCAGCTCCATCTTCCACTTTCAATTATATTTAGTGGATATCATTTCCCAAGGGAACAGCTAAAAACACACACTCATTAGCACCATCAAATATTTTCACAAAATGAAATTGGTATCTCTTTTCCCTGAGATTTTCTAGGTAGGGACAAGCGTCCTACCAAAAGCATGGCTGAGGCAATAAAGGAGTTTGCTGGATAATCTCAGCGTGACACATCCTCTTCCCCCTACCCCCGTTAATTAATTTCCCCTGAAACACAGCCTGAATTTGCTGGTTTTAAGTTGAAATTTAAAATTTTTTTTCTGCTGAGGGCTAATTGCCCACCTTCAACTGCATCATCTCAGGATATTTCTGCAGGAAAATTTGTAGCTTTAATGATTACTTAAATTATTTTTTCTTAAGAAAAGCCTTAGACTGCTAACTTCTAAAGTGATCCTAATCGAGTGCAGTGGTTCTCAGCTCTCTGTTCATGTTAGAATCACCTGGGAGCATTTAAAAGCTGTCAATTCCAGGAGCCCCCACTCAGACCAATTAAATCAGTATCTTTGGGCACACAGCCTGGGCATCTGTATATTTTAAAACTCCCCTGATGATTTTAGTTTGCAGAAGGGATTGAAAACCACTGATCTAGTGAAAATACTGTCTTTTTACAGATGAGAAAATGGAAGCTCAGGAGGGTTAGTGAATTGCTTGATGTTACACTGAGAAAGGGACATAAAGTTAAACAAGGACCTACTCTGTGCCCTGCATGCAAGGCTTAGGGTAGGTGCTTCACAGATATTTTCTTATTCGGGCCTTTTGATAACCCAATAATATTTTATTTCCTTCTTTATAGTCAAGGGAATCAAGATGCACAAATGCTAGGAACTTGGACAATCTGTTTCCTGATGCTCAGGCCAACGCTAGTTCCATTCAACTTCTCTGTGTGTGCTGTCACTGGGCTTTCTCTGTCACCCCATTCACGGACAGGCATCCTGGCACTCCATCCGTGGGGTTCAGCCAATGAGGCGCGAGTGGCGGAGCCCCTCATAGTGCACTCCATGGGGTAGGGGCTTGATATGTTTGTTAGATAAACAAACAAATGACAGATTAAGCCTGTCAGGATTATTGGTTTTAAGTCAAAGAAACCTAAATTCAATTAGCTTAAACAAAAAAGGAGCATAGTGGTGTATATTTTTTAAAATCAAAATATACTGAATCCAGGTGCTTAAATTCTATGGCAGGGGATCTTGTTTATGCCCATTTCTTGTTTTGGTTTTCCTGTGCGTCAGCTACCAGCTTGTGGTAGATTGAATTATGTACCCCAGTTTACACAGGTTCTTAATAGGTGCGGACCCATTGAAATAGGGTCTCTTGAAGATTCAAAAAAAAAAATTTTTTTTTTAGTTAAGATGTGGCCTCAATTGAATGAGGTTGGTTCTAAATCTGGATTACTGGAGGCCTTATAAAGAGAAATAAGCTGAAGCCAGAGTGAGAGAAAGACAAGGGGAGGAGCCAGAAGCTGGAAGTCAACCAAACCCAGAAGAGAAAGGAGAGGACACGGCCATGTGATGCTAAGCATGGATACAAGGAACTTTAAGGGTGGCCAGCAGTCCGATTTTGGAGTGAAAGCATCCCTTTGCTGACACCTTGAGTTTGAACTGTACCTAGCCTCAAAATTGTGAGGAAAAAAAAAAAAAATCCCCTCTGTTTAAGTCAACCCAGGATTTATGGGTGATAGTCACCGGCTCTGATTGGCTTGGTTTGATCATGTGTCTACTTTGAACCAATCATTTTGCAGAGGGGAATGTGGTCGTTTCATTGGCCGGATTTGGATCACCTGACTGCCTCTGGAGTCAAGGAGATGGCGGCATCTGGTACAGGAAACAACAAGAAAAACGGGGGAGGAGAGACTCCTTCCCAAGAAAGTTGGGTTGGGGCGCTGTCAGCAGAAGGGAGAATAGATTCTGGAGAGGCGAAACGATAGGTGCCCATGACGTTGGACTGCTAGGAGCCTGATTAAACTTGGACAAACACCTCTTGAGAGGGTTGAAGGTCAGGGAGGAGTGCAGACAATAGAAAGCTCCCATCTTCTCCCAATTCACTTGCCCGAGGCTTTGGAAACCCACCACCAGGAGCCAGAGAACCACTTCATCAAGCCTAGAACACCATCCCGCTCAAACCGGTTGCCAGTCACTCCCTCCTTTCTGTCGTGATAATGGGAAATGATCTTCCAAAGGGATTTCAAGCATCACAAGAACAAGGCTTGCTTGTGTGTACGTCGGAGAGGGACGGTGAGCCTGTCCCTGGTGCCGCATCAGTGTTAGTCTCCTTGGGTTTCTCTGGGAGGAAGCGAAGGATTCTGGGGACTGACCACATCTTTCAAGCCAAAGACCCTGGGCTTAAAGCCACAAACTGGCAGATCGGCATCCGGGATCGGTTTTCTCAAGGTAAGTTGTGTCTTATGAGGCTTTCTGAACTCTGTTAATGGAAGGAATAGAACCTGGGGGTGGAGGTGCTTATTTCTCCATAAAACCAGAATTGCTTTAGGTGCCATCGAGTAAATGGAAATCAGTGAATCTTGTCTGTCTCCCACATGAGCTGCTGGGAAAGTTGCTGATTCGAATGGATCTTAGAAAAAGGCAAAAACATAAAAACTGCTCTGTTTTGAAGTTATGCATGAGAGAGGGGAGAGAGACTGATTTCTGAGGAATCTGTAGGAACGTGGGAGCACCCAATGGTACAATTACTCTGAAAGTTTGATGAATAACAGCGACATCATCATTTATTGCTCTAGTGATGAACGTGCACAGCTGCTAGAGGTGTTTTTATGAGGCACTGTTTTAAGAGGAACGAGCAGTGTGGTGACAACGCTGTTTTGAGTTGACACACCAGAAGGCTGAGTCTTGTAGAGGCTGGCTGGAGTTGGAAGGGGTTCCAGCTCAGGAATCAGAATGCAGTAATTTGGGGAGACAGTGATGGAAAACAGATGGGTAAGCAAAAGGCATTGGGGGGACTTAGCGTCTGTTTATGGAGTGTTCCGGAAGGTGAGAAGAGTATGAAGGCAAGGTATTTGGGTTATCAGAGGTGAGGCATATAAAAATGTTGACAGAGGTGGATGAGATTTATGTATCAAAATGTTTAGGACATTTTTGTTCTAACAGGATAAAAAAATGAAAATAACTCAGTTATTTCTCAATTATTTAACAGAAGAGGATTAAGTAAATTATGATTCATTCATTCATGTGCTGCAGTATATCCATTGCTAATGATACTGTGAATTATTTGTAATAAAAATGGAGAAATACTCTTGATCCACGATAAAAGAGCGGGGTACACAAACAGAATATTATTGCAATCAGACTCTTGGTTCTATTTGATGTGCCTGCCATTTTCTTCTTTCTTTCTCACGCACTTAATTAAAATATATTCTGTTGTTACGCTTAGGAAGTCTATACGTCTATATTGTGGGAAATTTGAAATGCATAGAAAAGCATAAAAAGAGAAAATAGAAAACAACCCAGAATGCTGTTACCTAGTGACAACTGCTGTTAATGTTTTGGGGCATTTCCTTTTCAAAACCCTGTATGTGTTATCTTAGATTTCTCAAGTCTTCAGAATTTTGGAAACATTCTTGCCTTTGCAACTAAAATAGCTCGAGCCTCTATTTCTTAGTCTGTGAAAGGTCCAGTGCTCTACAAAGATAACTATGAATTTAGCGAATTCATCGTATCTACTCATCATCTGCCTCCTGGGGTTTATCCCCTCTCTGACTCCTATCACCCTAAATATGGCACATGAGTCTTTTTCCTTTTATCCTCTCAGAACAAGGCTGTGGTATGAAAAAGGTCTGGGGTAGGTTGGGGTTAATTACAAAAAATTGTTCAACATCGCTCTTCTTGGAATTCATTGACTCTTTCCCACCACTGGGAATGTCTCACTGTCATGCCTCTTGGAAAGTTCTAGCCTCCCACCATCCCAACTGTGATCTTGGTCAATACTAATTCCTGTTAGTATATATAAGCAATTTAGTTCTCTCTTTGTTTCATTCTATCTAGACTTAAATAAGAAGCCTTCCATTTCACGTTTAAGAATTCCTATCTAGTTGTTCTCCTAAACCAAGGAGAAATTATTTCCCTAATATATTTTCTTACATCCTCTAGAACAACCAAATTTTACTATTTGAAATTATATATATCTGCACATACATATATGTGTGTGCGCACATATATATAAATTTTTATAGAAAAGTACTGTATTATATTACTTTATAACTGGTTTTTCACCTACTGTATTTCATGGAATCTAGGATTCCATCAAATGTCATAAGCACCATTCTTTTATATGCTACTGAAAGAGAAAAAAAATCTTTATCAAGTACACTATGACATTCCATTGGTTATAAGATACATCCTGAAGTCAGAGATATTACAATGTGAAAAAAATTTGTCATAGTATCAGTGAAATAGGGTATGTATCAATTTGCTATTGACATAATAAAACTCCATCCTCAAATTCAGTGGCATACAATAATATGGAATTGTTTATTGATTATGCATGTATAGGTTGGCCTGGGATGGGGGGCCCTGCTCCATTTTGGGGCTCAGGCTGAAGGGGCAAAACATCCTGAAGCACTGTATGCTCTTCCCATGGTGGATCGCTGGAGTATAGAAGTGCAAGTCCAACAGCTCAAGCACGTCTCAAGTTTCTTTTGCATGACGTTGCCTAGTATTCCCTTAGCCCAAGAAAGTCACAAGACCGATTTGCAAAGTCAAGGTATGTATGGCGGGTACTCCACCCATCATGTCAAAGATCTGGGGAGTGAAGAATTGAAAATAATTCAGTCAATAGGGTATTTCAAAGTTATGGTGTCTTTTTTGTGTTTTATGCCCTTTTGTAACCTACCTCATATACATTTTAGAACACAGTCGATCACACCATACATAAAAATGCAAGGAGAAAAGGGATATGAACATAACAAAAAGTCTATGGGAGGTGGAATGGAGGATGATTTTTGTTTTTGTCTTTGTCCCTTTGACTTCTCTAAGTTCTGTACAATGAGTAGGTGTTATTTTTTAGTCAGACATTAAACCTACACCCACATACTTCATTATTTCCTCAAAAATGTGTCCATGTGAGAAGGCAGCTAGAGAGAGAAATGAGCAGTTACTTCAGAGCCAAATCAGAGGAAGACATTGGTCTTTGGGGATGGTGGATCAGTAAACATAATTAGGTTCCTCAGTGTACAAGGAATGGAGTATGAGGCAGATAATTCAGACAAGAAAGCTTGATACCGGGGAACGTAGATACAGCCCAGTTATCAGGTTGGTGCTCTAGATTGGAACTGAATCTGTGAAAAGAATTTCTGTCTTCAGAGATGGGCAGCAAGGAGTCAGACAGAAAGATGAATATTGAGCCATTGAGAATTCAGGATCCCTGAAATCCTTCCTATATCGGGTGAGAGTTAGATCCAGAGATGAAAGTGAACTTCAGTTGTGAGCCGAGTCAGCACGGAGAAGCTAAACAGGACCTGCCAAATGTCTAAGAGGTAGAGTGCAGTCCAGTGCCTTAGGCTCACCAGAACTGTGGTTCTTAAAAGGCATCTTGCATCTGAATCACCTGGAGACCGTGTGACAATATAGATTGCGGGGCCTCAGAGGTCTGGGATGGGGCCGTAGAACCTGCATTTCAGATAAGTTACCAGGTAATGCTGATGCTTCTGGTCTGGAGATCACACTTGGAGAACCACTGCACCGAGGCAACAGCTCTCAACTTATTTGGCATTTGAACCACCCTGGGAGCTTTTAAATATCCCAATGCCTCGGCTGCACCCCAGGCCAATTAAATCAGAATCTGGGGGTGGAACTCAGTCATCAGTATTTGTTTTAAAGCTCCCAAGGTGAATACAGTGTGCAGCCAAGGTTGAAAATTGTGGCTCTAAGGAGAATTAATTTAATCTGTTTAACTACTGAGTGCATTGGCAGTGGGTACTAAATTAGCTCATCACCAACCACCGCCCCCTTCTCTATGGACCAAAGAGTGAAATTGCTGCTGTGGAAGTTTCTTGGAGGCGTGAACACCTTAAACTTTGAATTCAGCCACCTTCCTGGAGCCCAAGGAAATTAAGCAAAGCCGTTGACACTTGGTTGAGGGCAGACTGAGGAGAAACGCCTGGATTCTTAACCTGGTTACAACCCATTGCAGGGCGACCAAGGTCATAGTCAGATGTAGTCTGCCATGTGAAAAGTAGAGTTGTGAAAGATGCTGTGGGCTTAAACACGAAATGGCCTTTGCTTTGGGGGCAAAAGGACATTGTCTATCTTTGAAGTCATCTTCTTAGATGTTCAGTGATGCCACAGAAGGGGTGAAAGCTCTGTCAAATGAGACCCTTCTAGAGCTACAACTGGAAGGAGGGATCATTTGCTCCAGGTCTTGTCTTCTCCCTCTCCTCTTTCTGTCTCCTCTTTCGATGTGACTTCCTTGCTTCCAGCTCAGGCACCCACTGATTCCCAGTCTCCAGAGTGTTTTTATCTGAGATGGAAGCCAGCTATTTTCCAATGAGGCATTAGTGTAAACCAGACCTCCTTCCATGGGAGAAGTCTTACATATTGATATAGAATATCCTGGAAATCCAAGAGACTTGTTAGTCTAAGGAATGACTCTCTAATGGTGAAATTACAGGGGGTAGAGGAAGGACTGTCTTCAAATATGTGAATGGAGGATTTGTTGAGGCAGGGTTCAACTCATTTTCTAGAGGACTGAACCAAATGAGTGGAAATTACAGGGAGGTGGACTAGGCTCAAAATAAGTATAATTGAGCATTCTTGGCTGGCTGCTGCTAACAGAGACAATATCCCTCTCCCCATATGGGAAACATATGGGAGTTTTGTTTTGTAACTGGGAGAGTAAATATTTTTTTCTAGTGGGGGTAGTAAGGCCAATGTGTGGAAAAGGGAACGGAGGGGAATGGACTGATGTCTGTCTTCACTGAGTCCCTTGGGCCTATTTAGTTTAGTTATATATCGCTTTTAGCATTTTTTAAATTGTGAAATATAGCATATATACAGAAAAGTATTAACTTTCAAAGTATGGTTTAACAAGTGGTTATAAAGCAAATTTCAAAATATGGTATGGGTTACAGTTCCACAATATCAGTTATTTCCTTCTAGCTGTTCTAAGACACTAGGGACTAAAAAAAATCTACATAATGATTCAGTAGTCATAATCCTTTGTTAAATCCTATCTTGTCTGCTGCTACTCCTCCCTCTTATTTGATCACTGTCTCAATCTTCAGAGATATCTGGGCAATGACCACTCTAACTTGTTCATATTGAAAAGGGGTGTCAACATTATAGGGAAGGAACAATCTGGAGGTTTTAAGTTTCTGAAAAATAAACTTAGTGAGTAAACCTTTTATAGAGTCTCAGTTAGGGACCTGGTTATTCTTTAGGATTTTGGGGAATACTGTTGCTTTGAGCTTGGCTTATTGTGGCCATTTGCAATATCTGGCTGAAGCTTGCATAAGAATAACCTCCAGGATGGCCTCTCAACGCTGTTTGAAATCTCTTAGCCACTGAAACCTTATTTTGTTACCTTTCTTTTCCCCCTTTTGGACAAGAAAACATTCTCAATCCCACAATGATTTGGGCCTATTTTGAACACCTATGGAAGGAAGGGTTTAGATGCAGAAGTTGAAAAATTAAGAGACTTGATGTAATATATTTTAAGTGCTTATATACGCTGCATAGCAGAATATTGTTAGGTGAAATATATATGTCTATTTTGTTCTCTGCTTAGAGATAAACTATGGTTTTAGGTGACGTGTATAACTGCCAAGTTGACAAGGGGTGGACTGTGATGGTTAGGTTCAAGTGTCTTCTTTGGCATAATGACCAGTCCATAGAAACGATAAAAAATGCTAAGTATCAGCCTGTCCTCTCTCCCTTTCTCCCACATCTTTGTACAAAGACACATAGCCTGTAGAAAGGCTTTCTTTCTTTCTTTCTTTTTTTTTTTTTTGCCATGTGTACTGCAGGTTTGTTGCAGGGAGAGAATGACTCAATATTGGACAAAAGGACAGGCGAGAGGTGGAAAGGGACTGCTCACAGATGGATTTCCAGTTGCCTGCTTCTTCCTGTCCTTGGATCCTCTGGCAGACCCGTGTCCTTTGTGTACTTACAATCCTGTAAGTGCCGTCCGGCTTAAGTCCTTCCGTTATGACTATTTGCTGAGAGTTAGTAAAATTCTGCTGTGATGGGGATGATGACTGTCATTTATTCATCTTTCTCTGCACAAATGACAGGCCAGATTGCTGTTACTTGCGACCAAAGAGTACTGATTTAGAACTCCTCTGTGCCTTCTCAACCACGGCTGAGGTGACCTTCACTCATTGTAGAAGTGCTAACCTTCTCCGCTCCCCATGTTCAAGACTGACCCCAGCTTTGCAGAGAAGCTAAATAATCTCGTGTGTCCTGAGCAAAGGAACTGAGAAAACTGGGGGTTCCTCTTTAAAATTGGGAGTTCTGGGTGCATTGCGATCCATGGATTCAGTTTCCAACTCAGATTTAAAGTGGAAGTCATGTGATTTGGCCTAAGAGGCTAATTAGGCTTGAGTCATAGTTTATTCCAGTTTGTGGAGCTTCACACTCAACCTGGACTTAGAACTGGATGCTCCTAAGCTTTAATTTAGCCTGGTGGCCAATTAGGAATTTCCTTGAGTGGCTGACTTATACATAAGGAATCAAAATGATCCACATGATATGAATTGGATTGACTCTATTTCCTAATCTCTAAAACAGCACTTAGCACGGTGCCTGGCAAATGGTTAGAGCTCAATATGTGTTATGAGCTGTTCTTATCTTATTATCATCTGAACTATTATTAGGTAAGGCCAGAAGGAAGATACCCCAGGTTGGCCTTTGCAGATCACTCTTCCCACTCTCTGATGGCAGGATAAAGCATGGGGGCTTGATGGACGTACTGGGTTGATAGATGTCGGCTGCCCCTTTCCAAAGCTGAGGATTAACTGGACCTACAAGTTGGAACCTGACACAAGGTTTTATATCCCCTAGCCTGAGGTGGTAGTCGTATATAAAAGCCTCTGACCAAGGCATCTTTCAAGGCCAGTTGTACAGCTGTTCCCTGTTTCGCTGAGTAGGCTATTATTGTCCGAGAAGGGCAGACTTGGCCGGGGTGATGGGTGTGTAAGAAAAGTGGGCTTCTATCTGTCTCTCTCCATCTGTTTATCTCCATGTCTGTCTTTGTATCGCTGTGTGTGTCTGTTTCACTTTCTCTCTTTGCCTCCCTTATTTTCATCTGGCAGACTGATGAACATAACTTGTGTGTGCCTGTGTACGTGTGTATTTACACATGTGAGATCCTTTTGTCTGCCTATGGTGAACACTTCAAAAGTGAAAATAAAACCCTTATCCAAGGAGGGAAAATAATCCCCTCCTTTCTCTGCATTTAAGCAACCCATTTGTTTTTCATCACCCCCATCTTTTTTTTTTTTAAAGACTAAATAAAGTAGTTACTTCTTTGTTGGTGTAGAGATTTGGGTAATGACCCTAGCACTTTCCCTAAAGTTCTTTTGGAAGAGAATTTTAAATCTGCCCATTCTAGGGTTTCCCTTATAGCCAGAGATAAAACACCTTGATGATGTGTCCATAAAAACACACAGCACATCAATTAACAGATATCGCCAGGGGCAGGCTCCTCGTTCAACATCTGCTCCTTTATTACTAGCGGCACCAGCAGAATATATTATGGGGAGTATGTCCGTAGATTTCCACCGGCCTTCAAGAGCACACAGAGATTTCCACTGGGCCTGCTCACTTTTCTAATGAGCCATATAAAGGGGACTTTGAACCTTTAGGGTGGCAAAACCATTAAGGCTGTAGTTTATTTGGGGGGGCTTGAAGTCTATCTCCAAGGAGCTTGTTTGCACAAAAGGGATCAAGGACAGGAAATAGTGACAATAAATATAAGACCTATATTTCTTGAGCATTTACTGTATGTGAATTACTATATTAGACACTTCCATGCATCAGCCCATTTAATACTAAACCAACCTTATAGGGAGGCATTACTTTTCATATTTTGAGGCTGAGGAAGCTGAGGCATGGAGAGTTCAAGTATGTGGCCCAAGACCCCATAGTAGAAAGGTGGTAGTTCTTGGTTTCCATCTCCCCTTCTTTTTGTAATGATCATGGTCCTTGGCCAAGGATTGGGCATATGATGAAGGCCAAACCCACCATAGTAAGCATCTTCTGGGCAATCGTGATTGATTTTGGGTGGACACTGACCCAGAATGTCCAGTTAGAATTCATCTCTGGGATTGAGGATCAGATGCTGGGAGGAGAAAGGAATCTTTTCTCCCTCTGGGATTGAATGCCAGTGGCTAGACTGTACACCCAAGTAGAGAAGTTCTTTTTCCTGCCGTAGGAGAGAATGAGACCAACAGAGACCAAAGAGAACCTGAGCAAGCAGAGATGAGAAACATGGAGAGAGAATGCAGCTAGAGTTCAGTCCCCAGTTCAAGTGTGTAAGGCCTTGACTTTGTAGCTTTTCTTACTGGAGAGTTACTACCTCATCTTTCTCTAGTCTGCAAGCCAATACATTCTCTTTGTGGCTTCAGTACATTTGAGGTGGACCCAGTGGATTAAAATATCCACAAATTCTTTGTTACCCCTCCATTCAAGATGTAGAAGTTAGTTCCCCTTCCCTTGAGCATGGACCGGACTTAGCGACTGGCCTCTAACAAATAGAGTAAAGCGAAAGTGAAGGCGTGCAGCATCTTGCTTGCTCTTTCTCTCTCCTGGACCACTCATTTTGGGGAGTCCTGCTGCCATGTTGGGGGGACACTCCAGCATCTCTGTGGGGAGGGCCACGTGTTGCGTGCCTGAGGCCGCCTGCCCGTGGCCATGTGAGTGCGCCATCTTGGAAACGGATCTTCCCACCTTCAGACGAATGCAGTCCCAGCTGCCATTCTTAGCGCAATGTCGTGAGAGACCCTGAGACAGGCCACTCAGCTAAGCTGCTCTCAAATTCCTGGCCCACAGAAATTGAGAGACATGTATTTTTTTTTTTTAAGCTTCTCAATTTTGGGGTAATTTGTTATGCAGCAGTTAATAACTAATACAATGAGTTTCTGTCACTTAGAGTTGAAGATTCTTGACCAGATGGGAGGTGGAGTTGGCACTCACGTTAAGTGGATGCTTATTGTTTATCTCCATCCATATCCATTCTCCCATCTTCTGTTGACAGAGCCCTGATTTCCCCTTAGGTAACTTAACACCTTGTCTGGTCTCAGGCAGTTTGGGAGGGACTGACTCCAGTGCCAAGGGTCAGCTGTGATTGTGATTGGTTTAAGTCAGTGCATTTCACTTCCTGACTACAGTGGTTGGTTTTGGGATGGGCACATCACCCCAAAAGAGCCACTGAACTGCAATGGGATAACTTGTGAACCATTTAGGAAAATTTCCCCTCTCCTGCGGAAGTCCTCAGAAAATCCTTCCTTTCTTCTCCTGGAAGTTGTGGTATGAGGATGTGAGGGTGAGTGCTCTTACAGCCATTTTGTTACCATGAGGTATCATCCAGTACAGGATGCCATTGTGTGTAGGGAGGACAGAGAAGAGAGGCTGACAGATACCAGGTCTTTGGTGATATAGTTGGTTCTGCTGGTGCAAGCCTTACCTGAAGCCCTCCTCTAGATGTTTTAACATCGTGTAAAATCTATGGATTCCACTTATTGCTTAAGCCCCTTTAATTTGTGTTTTTGGTTCCATGGAGCAAAAACATTCTTAACTGATATACAAACCCAGGTCTGTCTGAATCCAGTGCTCATACTCTCCTAAACTGCCAAAAATTTTTCAATGCCATGCTGAACGCGATCAATGGACTTCTGCTTAAAAATGGCACTGGAGACAGGCTTCTAACTTCATATTTAAAAAACCTAAGAAGACAGAGAAAAATGGAAACTCATACAACCCTGAAAACCAAAACTAATAGTGAAACTGTTGTCAGAATCTGCAAGGAAACACTACTAATCACAAGACTGATGGAGCTGAGTCAGGAACTACAGATTTAGGGCTGACACGTATTTTGATGTCTATAACAGAGCAAGCCTGATACCTAAAAAATGTTAAGGAGAAATGTTTATCTCCTCCCACCTCCACCCCCTCATAGCCCAATCTGATATCTGTTTTGTAGATGCTGATATTTTCACAATAGAGCATTGCTGAAAAAGTTTTTGAGAGGAACACTATTTTTTTTTTTTTTTTGTATTTTATACTCAGGTAACTTGTTATTCTAGAATATGTAATGGCTCAGAAAAATTCAATTTAACTCCTTCTTTAAATCAGTCTTTCAAGATGCATTCTGGCCAATGAGAGGGCAATTAAAATTGAAAATTCAAAAATGAGAATACTTTGGCATAAAAAGGGTAGCAATAAAATTGAGGGTGAATTTCAGAATACCTTTTGCAAGACAAGATATGCATTGAAGAAGGAAAAAAAGAAGCATAATGGGAAGGAAAAGCATGTTAATTATTTCTCTCACATGGGGGAGAGTCAATAGATACCGTTTCATTTTAGTCTTTAAGAAACAACATTAATGATAGTGGCAGTAATTTACAAATAAAACAGTTGTTGAGTCCTTATTATGTTCCAGGCACTATAATAAATATTTCCCAAGTGAACCTTGTTTAAGAAATATAAGTTAAATTATGTTTTTGACTAAATTAAAAATAGTGTGTCACATCAGTAAATCCAGTAAATACTGTGGTAGGTCAAAATGTCAAAAAGTATTTGATAAGATTCAACACCAGTTACTCATTAAAATTAATCAAAATGAGGAGTAAATAGACTCTTTCTTAACATGATAAAAATATTAAGTTTAAACAAGCAATCAACATCGTTGATAATTGAGAATCACAAGAGGCATTCCCACTAAAATTACAAAAATTCCCCAAGATATTTCCTTTCCTAACTGTTTTGGAAATTTTAGGCAACATAATAACATATGAACAGATGCCAGAAGTACGACTGTAGAAAAGAGATTTCTTAATTATTGTTTACTTGTAGATTATATGAATTGACACCTAGACAACTGAAGAAAATCGATTGAAAAAATTTTAGAACCATTAAAGAATTCAGCCAAGTGGACAGACTTGAAACAAATATATAAAACAAAATCCTTAAAATTATCACCAATAATTGGATTAGAAGTCATAACAGAAAAAATTATTCATCCGTATCTGTAAGACAAACCATAATAATACTAGAAGTAACCATAATAAAAAATGTGTGTAATTTATATGAAGAAATAGGCATGACTTGACCTAGAGGCATATTTGAAATAATATTCCTTTTTTAAAATGAGAAGATTAAATATTAAGTTACCAAAAATCTATATATAAGTTCACAATATCCCATTATGACAGTTGGGACTCTCAAGGATATTTGAAAACCATTCTGAAGTCCATCAGGAGGAATTAATGGGTGAGATTATCCATGAACATTTTGAAAAAAAGTAAAATGATTATCCAGTGGTATTTTGAAAGGACCAAATCATAACATGTTTTATAAAACTGTAATAATTGAAACAATGTTTATATAGCTATAAATAATTGAAACAATGTGGAATTAGCCCAAGAAATAATCAATGGAATAAAAGAAATGCCACTAACTAAAACCTGAGCATATATATTGTATAAGAATATGATGAAGAAAGCATCACAAGCCAATGGGAAACAAGTAAACTCAAGAAGTCATGCTAGAAAAATTGGTCATTAAGGGGAAAGGAAATAATCAAGATTTTCACTGTTATATTATGTGCCCACATAAATTCCAAATGAATTAAAGTTACAAATATGAAAAACTGTAAAAACAAAAAAAAAGTTAGAATAAAATGCAGATAAATATTTAACACATCTCAGTTTGAGGAAGGATTTTCCAAGCTTAAAAATCATAGAAAGATCACCAAGAAAAATACTAATGGATTCAATTTAAAACATTGAGAGCTCTGTACAACAAAAACACATTGAGATAAATTAAAGGGCCCATCACAGTGGGGAAATTTGCAAGAAATATGGCAAAGATTAATAGCTTTAGAATAAAAAGAATTCTTTAAGAAAGATCCAGAAGAAAAATGTACAAAAGGCATGAAATTAAATTCCTAAAGTGAGAAATAGAAATAGTTTATGAAATATGGAAAGAAAATGTTCATCTTTAATGGCCATCAAAGAAGTGGAAATGAGAAAGATAATGAGGAATCATTTTAACTATCAAGTTGGTCAATTAAAACATTATTAGAAGTAGCACAGGCAAGGCTGTGAAAAGACACACTTACGAACTGCTGGTAATTGTATAAATTGGTGCAAAGTGACTTTAGGATCTCAAGTAATTCCTGTATAAAATTAGTATAATACTTCCAGTTATGGTAAAGGTTGGATGAGATAAGAAATATTAAATACTTTGAACAGTGTAAATGCTAATTATTGTCACTGGTGGTTGAAGGCTTTGTGCAGGAGTGAAGAACGATTTCAAGAATTGATGAGTAAGATACAAGTTTGTGAACTGACCCTGGTGCAGAGCCAAAAGGAAGGGTGCATGGAGGAGAAATGAGAAATGCCATTCCAGTTTTCCTGTTGGATTTATGGATTAAGAAACAGGAGTTGTGTAACAAATGCTTGGGGAGGAGGGATTTATTGGGCTTTCTGCGTGATGGATGACACATTCAGGCTCAGTCTCAGGACAGCTCATCATGAGTCGGGTTACCTTTTGATGATTGACCTTTTCCAGTGCCCCCTGCCCCAAACCAAGAGCCCCATGTCTCCTTATCCCTTCTACTCATGCTTCCCTTCCTCGTATACTAACTTGATTTATCAAGACACTAACCAAAAAACCTATCACTGGAGAAGATGGCATCATTTTCAAATCACACCTGATTCCAGGGACATCAGCTAAGCCCATTGGCTTAGGGACTTCTGATGCCAAGACAAAGACTTGGTGTTTCCTTCCACTCCATCACTGTTGCGTTCCATATTTACTAATATCACTCAAGAATATACAGCAGCAGTGGACACTGTTTTGCTTGGAAACATCTGAAATGGTCCAAGATAGTCTAGTTCCTTTTGCAGATCCAGAAATTGGCTAGAAAGCTCACACCTTCCAGGGGCAGTCGAACCCAGGGAGCAGCCCCTCAACAGGGAGTGTTTTTCAGGTGTGAAAACAATGATGTGCAAATTCACTCTGCAAAACAAGACCTCGGTCTGCTTGCTGTGTGTTCTCATTAGTACATCGTGCCTTGTTTTAGACTAATGGGATGTCAGGGGACGACTGGAGTTCAAGTTTTGAAAGCTGGGAACACTTGCCAATTTGGAAGTGGTAATTCACTTTTTATTTTTTTAGGAGGAGTTAGAAATTTGTTTCTTGGCCAGTCCTTATATTTCTCTTGGAAGGGCCATTTTAGACAGCCCCAGGAGCTGTACAGATGCCAGGAAAATACCTACCTATGGTCTTGGAGAATCCTTAAGGGCAGTCACGTAACCACAAGGCAGATGCTTTTGACCAAGAAGTTGCATTTACTTTTAGCAACATAAAATGGGTGTTGTGGCACAGCTGAGTCCTTTTAAAGTTTTGTATATATTTCTTATTGAGTGTAGACTGTCATATGTCTGGAAACTCACTGGGCCCTGGGCTCTTGTGCATGTGTGACTTTGTCCAAGCACTCGTTCCCAGCCTGTGGACGGCGGAGAATGATTGTGCATGGAGCACCTGCCTGACTTATTCCATGAGAGGAAAGATGGGGTTTGACCCAGCACACCCTGAGTTTCACCTCTGATGCCCCAGGTGTGGTGTCTTCAAAGTGGAATTTGGCATGTGTACATCTTAGCCCTTAACCAGTTAACCAGTTAACCAGCCTTCTTACTGGTGTGCTTCTGATTTTATAGGCTCCCGGCTCCTAATCCATTCTCCATAGCAGCTAAAGCGAACTTTAAATATGTTACGAAGATCCTGAGTCCTCCTTATTCAGATTCTTTCAAGGCCACTTGTTATGCCTGGAATGAAACCCGAACTCCTCACCACAGCCTACAAAGCCTCAGTGAGCTGCGGCTCCTGCGCCCATCTCCAAATTCAAGTCACACTTTCCCCTCTCAGGGCTGCGCTAACCACCGTGCCCCCGTCAGTGCCTGGAACGTGCGGCGTTCCCTCTCACAGGATGCCTTTGCATGAGTGTTCCTTCTGCCTGGAAGCATCTTTCCTTCCAGCCCCGCCCCCCTCCCCAATTCTCCTTTCCCGTGGCCGGCCCTTTGCTGTCATGGAGACCTTAGCTAAAATGCCTCCTCCTCAGAGAAGGCTTTCCTGGGCACTGTACTAAAGTGGGGCCCCCACCGCTGCACCCAGTCATTAGTCTTTATCTGGGTCTCAGTTTGTTTCCTTTATAGACGCTAACAGCTGGTATTTAATCATCTGTTTGCTTGCTTTTTTTTTTCTGTCTCCCCCACTAGACTGTGAATTCCATCAGGACAGAAACCAAGCCCTCTCTTGGTGATCGTCCATCCCTGGTTCCTTCCACGTGCAAAAGAGGCTCAGTAAATGCGTGTTGAGGTGGGGAGGGGGTTACTGGCTTGTGCCATCCATGGGGCCACACCGTAGGTGTTGTTCCACCTGGGAAATGAAGTGGGCCTTGGAATGGGGGAGAGAAAGGGATTTGTTTTCTCTGGGGTGGTGGGGGGTGGCCCTGGGTGTCAGTGGTGGGTGTTCTTTGGACATCCCCCATGAGGGGAGAGGGGCAGGCTGGGGTGAACACACGGATGGAGGCTGGGAGCGAGCTAGGGTTTGGTCCCTAAGATGACTCCAAGTCTGGTTGAGGACCCATGGACTCTGAGATTGGTGGTTATTCTTTCATTATTCCCCAAGCCTTCAGCAAATTCAAACAAGGAAGTTTGTTGCAGCATTATTTGTATTGGTGAAACACACACACACAGACTTAAGTGCTCACTCAAAAGGGAAGGGTTAAATCAGGGATGGAGCCTTCATATTACGAAATACTCTGGGTTAGTTAGCAACAATGAGAAGTTTCTATATTTAGAGCCTGTAGAGCTGGTATGTTGTGATCTCCAAGACATTTATTTAAGTGGCAAAGCAAGTCATAGTACAAGTGCTATTCTACTAATAAAACAAAAATATATGTATATAAGTGTGCATATTTAATATGTAAAGACATAGAAAATATGCTAGAAGCACTTAAATTTAACTAAGAGTGGTTACCATTTGGATGTGTTTAGAAAAAAGGTGGAGAGAGATTTTTATTTTATTTCACTTGATACCTTTATGATTGTTAAAATATCTAATATTTGGAAATGTATTCATATTACTTGTATAATTAAAGTAAAAGAGAAAAGGGGTTGTGGGGACTGGTAAGTCTGAAATTCATAGATCAGGCCAGCAGGCAGGATGGGTAGGAGTTGACATTGCCATCTTGAATCTGAAACATGTAGGGGTTCTGTATTTGTTTCATTCTGGGTATGGGGCATACAGAACTGGTTGGCCTCAGATGAGGGGCAAATGTGTCTCCCAGGTCAGAGAAGAAGGGGGAGTGGGACTTTTAAAGATCCAGGGAAAGGTGAGTTTTGTTTGTTTTGGCTTCCAGGAACAAAACCAGTTTCTACTCCAAAAGCACAGGCGGGCTCAAAGCACAAAGCAGGAGGAACAGCGGGGATGTCTAAATGGAAGGAGGGCAGTTGAGAAAGAGCAGCTTTCTGGTTCCATTAGAGGTGGATGTTGAAGACTGAAAGGAGACTTGATGGAGAAGGGAAGGCATGTTTTGCCCTTTGGGTTTTCAGTATTTGTGATCGCCTAAGGATCAGACCTGGCTCTCTTGGTCTGCGGGCTCCTCCTTTCCATTTAGCATGGATGTGGCATGGTAACAGGATACACATGATGTCTTGCAAAAAAGCAACACATAAAAATATGATACAAATAATCTTCCCTGTTCTACGTCCCTGGCAGGGTTTTGATGAATCCAGATGAGAAAATGTGCGTGCTGAAGTTTTGTAAACCGGGAGTGGAAGTGACTGTCGATGACCCCTTCATGGCCAGGTCTGTGCAGAACTTCAGTCAGGCTGAGGGTCTCCTGTCTTGACAGAGCCAGGGCCCCTGTTAGTGTTTTCTGGTGCCAACAGCCACTTGCACTCACTCTTGGCTGTTGATTTAGGGTCAGTCCTTTGTCACTGTGAGCACCGATGAAAATGCACTGTTGGCAAAGCTTTGCAGAATTCCCCGGGTCAAAGAGACTCTGCCTGCCTCAGGATTGAGCAAATAGCTGGGGGGTTATGGGGAGGGGGGCTTGTTCACTGCTGCAGGCTGGAGGGTAAACAGATGTCCTTTTAAGGAGACTCTGGGTCAGAGATAAATCACTGAGGTCAGATTGTCTAAATACGCTCCTGGAAGCAGATCTTTATTTCTGCACTGGCGTTTTCTTCTGTAGCCTTGACATGAGATTCCAATTCATCTGAATTTAGCACATTTCAAGGTTTTTTTCAGTAGCAACCATGGGAAGGAATGGGTTGACCTTTAATTTATAATCAGCGTGTCATACTGTTTAGCAGAGCTGAACCTATGTCGTTGTGGTTCAAAACTGTCGGCTTTGCTTTGGAAAAGGCAGGTCATGCCTTCAGTGTCAGCTTGAAAGAAAATAGAAAGAAGGAACTGAGTGTGGTAATGGGCCTCGTTTTAAAAGGCAGAAGAGGCTACACAGAGAAAGGAGAAATGTCTGGAAGAAGAAAGAAACCTGAGACGTCGATGAAGTCTGGACACTGAGCAAGAGTCTGATCTGGCAACTAAAATTGTTAGTGGTTCTTGGAAACTTGCGAGCAGGAAAGCCATGCCAAGGTGCTATCCAGAGCCAGGGGCAGAAGTGAAAGGGTGGAAGTGGAAAGACCTCATTTGGAAGAGTTTCAGTGCATTTTGTAAACGGCATTAATTAAAATGCATTTTGTTTTTTTGAGGTAGGTGCAGGAGATGTGGTGATGTGCTGCCCAGATGCCATCTGGGCGCAAAGCATCCCTCCCCATCCCAGTGCTGGCCAAGGATGACCCTCAGCTACCTCACCCGAAGCCACACCCTCTCCCGGGCCACCCTCCTCCAATGCTTGATCAGTGCAAGGATTCAAAGATCCGCTGCTCTCTCCCCACCTGGGGACAAACCTGAGGGGCCTTTCCAGCCCCACAGCAGAATAGCCTGAGCCTTCCTGGGGCCTGCATCACAGCTTCAGGTTTCCCACGCCCAAATCCTGCCTCCTTCAGCAGGTGATATTCCCCAGAGCACACCCCGTTAAATGTCCTGCACGTTTATCTCCAGCTCAGTCCCTGCTAGCCAGTACGTCACAAGGTATTTGGTACGCAGTTTCCAAATTCATTAAAAGTGCTGATAATGATGCTAAGGTTTTGATGACAGCATCCCGCGTGTATTCTTACAGTGCAGATGATAAGAGGCGTGGTGGCAGAATAGTGGCTCCTCAAAGATGTCCACGTCCTAACACCCAAAATCTGTGAATGTGCTACCTTCCTTCCATGGCAAAGAGGAATTAAGGCTGCAGGTGAAGTTAAGACTGCTACCCAGCTGTCCTTACCATCGGGAGGTTATCCTGGATTATCTGGTTATCTGGGTGGGCCCTGTAATCACAAGGGTCCTTAGAAGTGGAAGAAGGAGGTAGAAGGGACAGGTCAGAGAAAGAGGTGATTGTGCTGACCTTGCGTACGGGGGAAGGGGCCATGAGCCAAGGAATGTGGACGGCTCTAGAAGCTGGAGAAGGCCAGGAAATAGATCTCTGGTAGACCCCCCAGAAGGAACCTGGCCGAGTGGACACCTTGTCTTCAGCCAGTGAGACCTGAGCCAGAGGTCTAACTACAGAACTGTAAGATAGTAAAGTTGTGCTGCTTTTAGCCACACAGTTTGTGTTAATTTGTTACAATAGCAACAGAAAACTAATACAAGTGGTATGACAAGTTTGGGAAAGTTAAAGGACGATGTGGGTTAAAAGCCATAAAAATATTTCTACCTTTTTATTCTTCAAGTCTACACCTAAAATTTATCATAAGGAAATAACTCAAGAAAAAGCTATATACTTGATTTTTTTTTTACTCTCTTTTAATATGTTTTTTAGAGCAGTTGTGGGTTCAGAGAAACATCATGCAGAAGAAAGTACAGACTTCCAATATATTTCCCTGCACACACAGTTTTCCCTATTATTAACATTTTGCAGTAATGTGGTCCTTTGTTACAGTCCATGAAACAATATTATAATTATGCTATTTTACTTTAGTGCACTGTTTACATTAGGGTTTGCTCATTATGTTGTACACTTCTATGGTTGTGTGTGTGTGTGTGTGTGTATGTGAACTTATATACAACCTAAAATTTCCCTTTACAAATACACAATTCAGTGGCGTTAATATACTTGATCTTAATTACAGCATTGCTTTGGTACCGACTTCTTGATTATACAGCAGATATTTTGTTGATTGTGAAAGCCAGATTGAATCTGATGATGTCAAGCTCTTCAGAGGCTGCAGGGTGAAATGAGGGTCAAAGAGTTTTGGGGAGCGGGCATCTTGCAGGACTTCTCTAGTGAGACCACAAGTGCACCCACATGGGTCTGGGAGAGACCCTGGAGAACACCCACGTTGCTGAAAAAGACAAACTTCACTTTATGCTGTGACTTTAAGGACCCTGCCTCATTCTGAGGCACGTCATCGGCTTTCTGTCTTGTGGTTTCCTGTACTGGGCTTGGCTGCTCCTGAAATAGGTCCATATATTTTAAAATTCAGGGGCATCTTTTGTTCTTAGATTGACATGAAGAACAATAAGCATGGTGCATGATTATGACTATATAAATGAACACCAGTCTGCAATCTTGATTGCTTAAATATTGCAGAACCAACGTTTTTGCTTATATCTAGGAATGTGTAGATATATGTTTGTGTGTATGTAATATAATATAAATATGTATTTTTTAAAAAAACCCAAACTACTAAATCTTTGCCCTGAGTCCTGGTGTCTGATTTTTTAGAAGGCCAATTGAACTTCTGCAAAGTGAAAAAGTTCTTTCAAAATTGACCCTCAAGCCCTAGGAGCTCATGGTGTAATGAAGATGGGGAAGAGATAAAGGTGAATTGAATGAAGAGGCTGTTTGCGTGAGAGCACAGAGATGCCCTTATTCATAGGGTTGGAACCCAGGTGTCTGATGGGATACCAACTGTTTCCTCTTTTTTATATCATCACCTCCGGCTCGACCCCCAAGCATGGTACCGATGGATGCTCACAGAAAAATTGGAGGATCATTACCTTACTGTTAAAATTGTAGACTCTCAGCTCCGATCCATCAGAGATTGAGATTCAGTAGACTGAGGTTGGTGTGGGAATCTGAGTTTTTATCAAGGACTCCAGGATGTTCTGATTTAGGTGGTTTGTGGGCTATACTTATTAAACTCTTCCCTGCTGGAGACTCCAAAGTGATTTCAGATGCAGGATTCCTTGGTGAAAGCAATGGGTAAATTGACCTCCACCATAAATAGGGAGTTGGAGACAACCCCCCTTCACTTCTCCTCTAGGGAGTTGCATGAGTTAATCCATTTCATAAATAAAGCCCTGGTTGCAAGTCAAATATTTTATTTCCTATGTAGAATAGTAGATTGCCCCTTTCCTATCAAGCTTCATGATCACACACATTGGAATGGTGCCGATGAAAAGTGATTGCACTCAGGGAGATTTTTATTACGTGATTTCGACTAACAAAGGGTAGAGAGAAATCCAATTAAATTCCAGGAAGGAATGACAGAGGGTGATCATAATGGAGCCATATTGTTCCAAGCTGGTTCCCCTGCCAGAATAGAGACCCTGGGCAGAGTTAACTCATCACCGGGCAGCGGGTGGTAGAGGGATCATGGCCAGGAGGCGGGCAGCAGGAATGGTGCCACTCACGAATGGGAGTGACTGCGGTGGGGAAGATGTGCACAAAGGGTCACCGTCTTTCATAGAATACATGAGATTCAGAAACTTGATTGTTTTTCAAAAAATTAATTTAATATACACTATTTGGATTCTACACTTTCATCCTGAAAAGACAATGGCTAAGAGTGGAGTGAACCATGGTGAGTAAAAGCAAGGGCTTCCTGGCCAAGTCTTGTGATGCTGGAACTAGGAATCCCCTGCTCAAAGGTCTGTGGAGACAATTTGGAGGGCCATAGAAATAAATAACTGAATTGAATATTTGTAGAGCATCTGCTTTGTGCCAGGCCCAAGGAGCTCACTCTGGTGAGATGGATGTGTAAAAAATCACCTGTAAATCAATCAATCAAAACATGTTCACACTGCAAAAAAAAAAAGCCCTGCTGCAATATCAGGACCTGACTGAGTAGTAATGAACTTTCTGTGGTCTCCAAGAAATAGTGAAGGCCAGAGAACTTCCCTGATTTGCAGAATCTCAAGAATCCTTATGCGCTCACCATCACCGGATTAAATGGTTTGACTCAAGTCCAGCTCCATAGACAACTCTGATGAAGTTATTTATTGATGAGACTGTTTCCACATCACAGCATTATTCGCCATCTCCCAGACAACACAGCTATATCCTCATGGCAACAGTGATGCTCCAAGTATTCCAAACCGCCCTTGACATGGTTTGGTTTTTCCTTGGTGGCAAGTCAGTAAAACTATGGAGGAGACGTCTCTGCTGAGTAAGAATCCTTGCCAGACACCTGAGTGCTAATTCAGCATTTACTCTACAATTTCTTGAGCTCCTATTATGTGCCAAATCCTGAGCTGGCTGTTGCAGATACAGTAGTGAGCAAGGAAGGTCCTGAACTCATGGCATCTATAGCCTAATAGGGAAGGAAGACAATTCCACATGTCGTGAGTGTGGAGAAAGGGCCGTCTTTTGGTGTTTCGGAAGCAGGGAACAGGCTGATTGCTCTAATCCAGGTGGAGGGAGGACGCCTGTGTGTTTTAATTCCCTGGGAGGGATTTTCACTAAGGGTTGGAGAGAAGGAAAGAAGTAGATAAGTTAGTTCTAAAATGAAATGAGGAGTCAAAGGAAAAATCCCTGTCCTAGATAGCCAACATCAGCACATGTGAAAATGAAACTTTCTATCATGGTATGCAAAATTCCCATGAGCAGACTGAGTGATAGTGAACCAAGGTAAGATTGTATTGGCTGTGGTATTTTCACTGTGACTTGGAATCCCAGAGGGACATAGTTTGGGGACAATAGTGGTTTACAATACATTTAGAGAGCAAGTCTCATTTATTATCTTTAGCTCAACAAACATTGGTCAAGAGCCTATCAGATGAATTAGCATAGAATCTGACTTCCAGATTAATAAGGGAAAGTAAAGATAAAATCACCATTCATTGTGGTTGGTATTGTTATAGTGAGAAGTGTGTTGAGAGAAGATTTTACTGAGAAATTGATGGCCATCTTGAAGGATGCCTGGGGCAATGGCAGCCGTTTTGCAACCATGAGGTCACAAGCCTGACGATGTGAGCTGACACCCTGAAGATGAAAGAGCAGATGGATGGAAAGAGATGGAGTCTAATATTGTTAAATCTATTTTATTGGGTATTTTATTTCTTGCAAACAAAGGTGTTACTATACAATACACATAAGAGAAAGGAAATGCCAGCCCCGCTTAACCCAGGAATTACATTCTAATTCCATAACTGAAAGCAATAATAATAGGAAAAAGTGTAAGGGCTCCATATGGAAAGATATATATATATATATTATTGCAGTGACAGTAAAATATTACAGACATCACAAGGGCACTGGCTGAGTAAATTTGCCATAGAGAGGTGTTTAAAATGCTGACTGTTCTCAGACTGCCTTAATTGGAATCTTGGATCTTCTACCTGTAAGTTGTAAGATTTTGAGTTAGTTCCTTATCCTCTTTTAGTTTCCTCTTTTATGAAATATGGAAAATAATGAAAGCAGCCTTATAGATTTGCTATGAGAATTTAACAACATGATGAATGCAAAATTCTTAACACATAATTAGCACTTATCAAATAAGAGCTATTTCTATTTTCACTATATTTCTATAGTAGAATATTGTGTAACTATTAAAATTCACAAATATGGCAAATTTACCATACACATCTAAATTTTTTTGAAAGTGTAGGATGTGGTACATATGCTATGATCACAAGACTTTCAGAACAAGTACAGAAGCCAAAAGCCTGGGAAAGGAATTATAAAAGTAATGGAAATATTGGGGTGATGTGATTATAGGTTTATCTTCCTTTACTTTCCACCATCTGAAATGTCATTATGGTTCTTGCCACTGAATTATACACTTTAAAAGGGTGAATTTTATGACTTGTGAGTGATATCCCAATAAAGCTCTTATAAAAATATTCTTTTAAAAATAAAGTTACCGACAATTGTTGGGACTTAAGATGCTTATGTTACAAGGTAAGAAAAATAAAGCAGAATCCAAGGGGAACCTCTTGACATTAGAAGCTAATTTTTAAATTGCAAAAGCAAAAAAAAAAAAAAAAAAAAGCAGAATTCAATATTTTGGGGTAAATATTAGTCACTGTTGTGTAAAAATAAAATGGAAACTAAATGGCATTAGAAGTGTGTAAAGAAATGCATCAAAAAATAGCAGTTGCCTTTGAGTTTCAGGAATATGGGTGATTTGTTTTTCCCTCGTTCTAGTTTTCTGTGTTTTCCAAATTTATTCCCATTGCATGTGTATCAATTTAACATCTGGGAATGTAGAAAATCATTCTTGTAAAGTAAGAAAATAAGTGGGTGCTGAGAACTGACTCAGAGGAATCTTTGGGTAAGGGTGGGATTTGTGACTTATTAAGGAGAATAATTGATAATGAAGATGATGGAGAAGAGGAAGACAATGGTGGCAACAGTCTACACCTGGGATAGGTGCACGTGGCAATGGATAGAAACCTTACTGGGGGCTTTGGATGCTTCTAGGAATGAAGCTCTATGTTCGTGCCATGATGAAGGCTCTTGGGGCTGCAGACTGCAGGTGGAGGAGCACTAGTGAGGACGTCTGTTGCTCCAGATGCTTCCAAGGAAAGGAAAAGGAATCAGGAGCTATGAAGCATGGCTGGGGCAGTGTCTGCGGGACCTTGGAGAAGAGAGGACTTGAGCATATTTGCTCAAATATGGGAGCTACTGCGTGGTTGCTGATGGCCCCAAGGGGCTGAGGGGAGGCTCAGTCTTGGTGAAAGATGCACTCGAATGCACAGGCCTGGGACCAACTTGAGAAACAGCAAGCATCTCTCTCATGCCTTTATCTCATTTATTTTTGCATTTATAATAAGAAGCACATTTTGAATCAAAGCTGTCGATGCACATTGCTAAACCACCCAGTCTAGTGAAAAGCAGTGACCCCTTCCCCAACTCTCCCCGCCCCTGAGTCTCTGTCCTCAGAACCAACCATCCCTTTGTGACTGTTTCTCCTGGGTCTGGAGAGTATTTGATGTCCAGAAATTCCAGCTGCAGGGTCATTTATTGAATGGAAATGTTGGGTCCAACAGGGGACCCGTTATACCTTGCATATTCTCCCTGATGGAGGCAGAGAGAATGGACCTACACTTAATATGAAGTTCTGATTCTGAGCGTATCAAGATTTTTCTTGATTGTGATGTGACATACCGAATTCCAAATAATAATAATAGAGCAATTAACATTGAATGAGCACTAAGCAAGGACCAGGAGAACCTGGCTATGTGCTTTTACAAGATGAACCTGTTTGAGCCTCTAAGCACTGCTAGAAACTGTTATCTTGTTTCAGAAGAGGGAGTGGAGGCATAGAAGGATTAAATATAACCTCCTGACCATTCTGGTAGGTTATGGAGCCAGGATTTGTGCTCAGAATTCTGACTTCTGAGCCCATGCTCTCATCTTTCTTTCACCACTCCTCAGGTGACTATGGAAAAACTAAAAATTGAAGAGGTCAGGAGAGAGGCATTAGAGCTAGGAACATAAAACACCCAGAAGAAAATGTAGGGAAGCATCTTCAGGATCTTGTGGTAGGAGGTAGTTTCTTAGACCTTACACTCAAAGCATAAGCAATGAAAGAAGAAATAGGTAAGTGGGATCTCCTCAAAATTGAATACTTTTGTGTTTCAAAGGACTCTGACAAGTAAGTGAAAAGGCAGCCTCCTCAATGGGAGAAAATATTTGGAAGCCACATATCCAATAAAAGTTTAATATCAAGAATATGTAAAGAAATCTTACAACGCAGCAATCAAGAGACAAACCACCCAATTAAAAAATGGGCAAAAGACTTGAATAGACACTTTTTAAAAGAGGGAATACAAATGGCTAAAAAGCTCATGAAAAGATGCTCAATATCACTCGCTAATAGAAAATGCAAATCAAAAGCACAATGATATATCATTTCAAACCTACTACAATAGCAATTATCAAAAAAACAGAAAGCTATATGTGCTGGAGAGGATGTGGAGAGACAGAACACTCACTCAGTGCTGGTGGGAATGTAGAATGGCGCAGCTGCTTTGGAAGGCAGTTTAACGATTCCTCAGAAAGTTAAGTATGGAACTACCATATGATCTGGGAATCCCATTACTAGGTGTATACTCAGAAGAAGTGAAAGCAGGGACATGAATGGACATTTGCACACTGATGTTTTTAGCAGCATTATGCACAATTGCCAAAGATTGATACAACTGAAGTGTCCATCAACTGATGACTGGATAAACAAATGGTGGTATGTACATATGATGGAATATTATGCAGCTGAAGAAGGAGTGAACTCCTGCTGCATGCGACAACATGGATGAACCTTGAGGTCATTACGTTGAGTGAAATAAGCCTGACACAAAAGGACAAATATTGTATGATCTCATTAATATGAACTAATTATAGTGAGCAAACTCTGGGAGTTAGAGTCTAGAGTATAGGTTACCAGGACATAGAAAGAGGGTAGAAAATGGGCAGATGATGCTTAAGGTGTACAGAATACTTAATAAGGTTGATTGTAAATGTTTGGAGATAGATAGCGGTGATGGTAGTTTAATAAGATAAGAGTAAGTGACAGTGCTGAGTGTGGTTGCAAGGGTAAGTCTAGGGTCATGTATATCACTAGAAGGAAAGCTAGAGAAAAACATGGAACTGTATAACATAGCAAAACCTGTTTTGGATGATGACTACGGTTAATTGTACAAATATAAGAAAGTTCTTACATGAACTAGAATAAATGTATGTAATTATTACAAGGTGTTAATAAGAGGGTGGTATATGGGAAAAATACAATTAATGCAAACTAAGGACTACAGTTAACAGTAACATTGTAATATTCTTCCATCAATCATAACAAAGCTACATGTCCATAATAGGGGGTATAAGGGGTATGGGATATATATATATATATATATATATATATATATATATTTTTTTTTTTTTTTTTTGGAGCAATGAGAATGTTCTCAAATTGATTGTGGTGGTGAATACATAACTCTGTGCTTATACTGAGAGCCACCGATGGTACACATTGGATGGATTGTATGGTGTGTGAATAAAACTGTTAAAAAGAAATCAAAGCTGTCAGGTGAGGACTCCACGGTCACAGAACTAAAGGGTGAGGGAGCTCTAGAGCCATGGCCACCAGGCTCCAAATCCTGGGCCCTTTCCAACGTGCTGCCTTCCGCCTAATGGCCCCATCTCTGAACCAGTTCCTTGGATCCAGATGAACTTGTGAAGAATTCAAAGAACTTAAAGAATGAAGCCCAGGCCGCTGCCCCTCCCTGGAGCACTTAAGTGAGCTGCAGAGAAGGCCAGGCCATTCATTTCCAGGGACGGCCTAATGATCACCCAGCAAGTCGAGTTACGGATGCGGTTCATCAGGCCACCTGCACACACTAGTGCACAACCCTTACAGTCCTTCTCCGCTGATGGATTGCCCGAGTTATTAATACAGAAAAGGAGGGAGATTTACTTTCGGTAGTGGAATTAAGGTGCTTCAGTGCACCCTGGACTAGTTGTTTTAAAATAACAGGGGACCGAGTTTCTCTTGGAAAAGGACTTAATTTTTATTGAAAACCTACCACCTTCAAATGGCTGGGAAGTTGAAGAACTATAAAACTGTCAAACAGCCCCATTATTAAAAGCTTTATTTGACAAATCTTCCACTGCTGGGATAACTTGTGCGTTTTCCTTCCTCTCTCACAAGAAATAAAACCACTCACTTATGCAAACTGCTGACAAGGAATGGAAACAAAACAGACTTCTAAACACGAACCGAGATGCCTCAGCCCCTTCCTGAATCTTAATGGAAGTCAGAACCATTCATAAATCTAGAGCCTTTCAGACAGAATGGTGGTTCCACAACATCTCACCTCCCTGGGTTCAGAGCTGGGGAAACAACCTTGTCTCTGGAAGGCTCTGGGTTAGGAGTAGAAGTTGACAGACGTGAAGAAGCACTCTCCCAGTCCTCCTGTATTAGTTATCTCCTGCTGCAAACAAAACGGCTGAAAACCTAGAGGCTGAAAATGACACACATTGATTATCTCATGGTTTCCATGGGTTGGGGGTCCGGCATGGTTAGCTGGGTCCTCTGCTTAGGATCTCATGAGGCTGTAAACAAGATGTTGGCCAGGGCTGGGTTCCCATCTAGAGGCTCAGCTGGGGAAGGCCCCGCTTCCCGATTGCATGGTTGTTGACAGCATTCCATTACTTGTGGTTGTAGCTTGAGTTGATTTTTTTTTTGCTGGCTTTTGGCCAGAGACCGCTCCAGTTCCTAACCCTACCATTCCTTGCCTCATGAACTTCCTCAACTCGGCTGCTTACTTCATCAAGCCAGCAAAGAGAGTTTATAGAGGGAGCCCACTGGCAAGATGGAGACTTACATATATAATGCGGTACAATCACACAAGGGTCATCCCATCACATCCGCCATGTTTTACTGGTTAGACACAAGTCACAGGTCTTGCCCACTTCTCAAGGGTGTGGCTAGCAGAGGTGGGAGTCACTGGGGGACACTTTAGTGTCTGTCTACCACGTTCCCTAAGCCACCTCCATGGGCTGACCAAGTTGAGTAGGCTCAACCCTAGCTTCTGAAAGAGAGAAAAGGCAGGCAGGCAGGAGGAACAGAAGACCTAATCATGGGGTGCTTTGGACAGAGAAAAGAGCAGTGCTCCTGTTTTAGAATAATGTTAAAAGCAGAAATGAAGCACTTTTCTTGGCTAATTCTACTTTGGATTCCAAAGAATAATCAGCAAGAGGCAAGTTTTAGGTCTCAAGCCAACCTGAAGAGATTCATTGAGTTTAGGGTTTGCTATTGCACACCTTTAAAACAGAGTAAGTGTCATCATGATTTCCTACATGGTTTGCATGATTTGGAAAACAGTTGACCAGTCCCCATTGTTTGAATAATTGGTTTTCCCATTAAACATACACTTTATATAAACAATCAGTTTCCACATGCCTCTACCTATGTTTGATCAGAAGCTCTGATGAGCACTTAGAATGCTGCCACTCCTAAGTAAATGGTCAGTGAATTAGCATGGGTGGATGTTTTTCTTTTTGGATGAATGACTGAGCAGATGAAGTAGAAAGGAGACATGGAGGGGAGGTAGAGGCAGAGATGGAGGGAGCACCAGCATTCTCACATACAGTTGATATAATTTATGGTTTCTCAGCCTTAATACTACTGACATTCTGGGCCAGATCATTCTTTGTTGTGGAGGCTGTCCTGTGCATTGTAAGATGTTTAGCAGCACTCCGAGCCTCTACACGCTAGCTGCTAGCAGCATCCCCACGCCTCACCCCCAGTTGTGACAAGCAGAGCTGTCTCCAGACATTGTCAAATATTCCCTGGGAGGGGGGCAAAATCATAACCAGTTGAGAACTACTCATATAATTCCAGCACGAAGTAAAAAACACTAATTTTTTTTTTAGATGGCTTGAGTAATTTTATCCAGACCAATATACAATTGTTTGAGCTCCTCCAAATGCTGGGATCATCTCATGGAATGCCCCTATTGGTTGGTAGTCAGAATTGGGTGAAGACATGGGCCTTGAGGTCCCCGTGGGGGACAGTCCAGCATTTGAGTCCTAGCTCTGCCACCATGTAACCGAGGGCAAATTGAAAAAATTGTCTCCACTCTGGTGTCCTCATCTGTCAACTGGAGACAATAACTCATAGAACTGTTGTGAGTTCACATAATGCACATAAGATGCTTAGTGCAGAGGCTTGTGCAAATAAGGTACACAATGTGTTCCTCTAGTACCTTTAGAATTTTGGGACATCTCAGGCTGGCCACATTCTTTCTTCACCCCTCTCACTTTGTGGTCTTGTAGGGATGGAGCAATGAATGAGGAGTCTTACTTGTGAGCTCTGCTGCCTTGCTCATGCAAGCAAAGATGTTTGGGAGTTAGAGGGGTATTGGGGCATGGAACAGGCCAGGTTTGATGAGGATGGAGGCGTGGCTGGGTGAGAGCAGTAGCAGTGGATACCAACTGTCCTCTATCATCGAGGGTATTTCTTTGTGATTACATTTCTAAGATCTTGCTTCTTTCCTCCTAAGAGATCTTGCATTGAGCTGGATGCAAACTAGTCTTTATGATCCCATTGATAAGAGAATATTTTCATGCATTACCCTATAATGCAGTATTTATATTTTAATAAGGAATGTTGGGAGATCCCAAAACTTTCCTAGGGAAGGGAATGCATTTGACAGTGGAATTGCAAGCAGTTATAAGGAAGAGACAATTTTAGAAAGTGGGATCTCCCCAGTTCCAAATACTCCCAATATACAGAAATGCAATGAGTTCCATTTGATGCCTGCAAGGGGTCATTCCCGGTGCTCCAGAGCCTGAAAACTCCCCAGTATGAGGTCTGCTCGTTCTTCTTGGTTATCAAATGATATCCTGCCTGCAAATTCTGGTGAGGAAAGTATAGCCAGCTGCCTCTCTTTAATATTTAGAATCTGCCTTAATAAATCCTAGCTCTTCCTGCATGTTGCTATCTGTATTCGTGAACTACAGTTTTCTGGGAATTCAGTGGGATGGTTTCTTATCTGTTAGCTTGTCAGAAACAGGCACGAGGACAATCAAATGTTCATCTGTTCACATCTGGTGTTCTGTGGGGATCAGCGTTTAGACCCCTGCCTTGTTTAACTGTATAAATGGCTTCTATCTGTCATGTAAATCAGAACTGCTTACGTGCAGAATAAACGGCATCGGATAGAAATCCACACAGGATGGGTGTGGGGTGGGGGGAGCAGAACACCCTGCCCCCTTCATACATTGGGGGCTCCTAGAATTCTCACCATGATCCCTTCTTACTTTTTCCGTTCTGATTCCTAGTTGAAGTTTAGCATTTAGTCACTGCACTGTGTGATGCTTGTGCGTGCGTGTGTGCATGTCCATTCGTCTGTACGTGGCTCTGTGTGCCTGCATCTTGTCTTTCTCACCATGCCTATCTTTTTGTGTCTGCCTTTATTTGTGTCATGCATTATCTCTTGCACATGTTTCTGAGTTTCTCTGTGGATATATTTTTGCATTGTTTTTGGTGTCTGCATGTCTATCTGTGTTTGTTTGCAATGTTGTGCGTGTCACTGTGTCTCTCTGTACCAGCACGGCTCTGCATTGCTGTTACTATGCACCTATGATTTCCTGTAACTGAGTGTCTCTCTTGGTGTACGGGTTTAGTGTGTGTGCATATGTCACATTAGTTATTTTTCTTTCCAAGCTACCCTTCTTTCCCCTGTGGATGAAGACAGACCATCCCTTTTCAAACTTGGGGAGAATCACTGGCTTGGACTGTTAGGACCGAGCAAAGGCAGCTCCCTAAGCTTGCAGGGCCTCTCTAGGGCTGCTCCCATCTTCGGCTCTGTGTAGCTGTGTGCTGCATGTACTCCAGTGGGACACAGTTACCCGCGATGAAATCACTGCCCTCTCTCTTTCTGCTGCTGCCAGGGCCTTTCATGGGTGCCTCCCATAGCCACATTCACTCATCCCCACAAAGCAAGGCACTGAGAAGTGGTGGGACTAAAGCAGTCTCCTCTTCTGCCAGCTCCAGTGGCTCCTTGTCCTGAAATTTCCTTGTTCCCAGGACAAGCAGCATGATTGGTTCTGTTGACCAAGTTGCTATAGATTCTTTAGCCAGTTTGCCCTCTGCTGTATCCTGGTTTCTCCTCTGAGCTTCTAAGTACAGCTTAATCCTCCCACCTTATCATGTTATCAAGAGTCAAGAGCATGGAGGCAGCATTAATCATCATCAGTATCGTCACCCTCACCACCACCACCATCATCATCATCGCCAGCATATTCACCACCACCACCATCATCATCACCAACATCACCGCCATCATCATCACTGCCATCCTCATACTCTTTCCCCACATAATTACTACCACCACCACCACCCTCATTGCCATCACCACCACCATCATCACCATCACCACCATCATCATCACTGCCATCCTCACATTCTTCCACCACATAATCACCACCACCACCACCATCACCATCACCATCACCACCACTACCATCATCATCATCACTACCACCTTCGTGACCATCATCACCACCATCATGACCACCACCATCACCATCATGACCACCACCAATACAATCATCACCATGGCCAGCATCATCATCGTCTCCACCTCATACTCTTCCTCCACATCATCACCACCACCACCATCTTCAGCACCATCATCATCATCACTCATCACCATCATCAGCATCAACCCACCATTTTGGTTTGAATGGCATTTTATAGAGTACAAAGGCCTAGGTGCTTTACACGTATTACCTCCTTCAGTGCAAAAACTAAACCCACAACACAAGTAAAATAATTTCCATTTTACAGCAGCAACTGAAACTGACACGGCAATCACAATGAGTCAGACATGGTGATGAGCCCTTCCCAGGAGTTAAGCTACTTAATATTCACCACGACCCTATGAAGTAGACATTGTTATTATCCACATTTAGCATATGGAGAGATGGATACCAGGACAGGTTAAGTAATTTGTCTGAGGTCACACAGTGGGTAAGTGGTAGAGCTGGGAAAGAGCACAGACATTTTGGATGCAGAGTTGTGTTCTCAACCACCATAGAGTAGAGAGATGGAGATATGACCAGGCCCCTGAGTTCCAGGTCTCTCCCTAACCCCTTTCTGACTAATGACATTGAGGTTTGTCCAGAGCTTTGGATGGAGGGCCAAAGGGAGCTTGGGCTGCCATCCGGCAAGCTGCTCTCTTCCCAGACACTTTCTGTCGTAAGTTCCTAAGGCTGCTGAAACAAAGAGTTACAAACTAGGTGGCTTAAAACAACAGAAATTTGCAGTCTCGCAGTTCCGGAGGCAAGAAATCCAAAGTTGTCAGCAGGGCCACGTCCCCTCTGAAACTCATGCGGGAGCCTCTTTCCCTGCCTCTTCTGGTATTGGCTGGTAATCTTTGGTGTTCCTTGGCTTGCAGCTGCACAGTTCAGTCTCTGTAGTCACCTGGCCTTTTCCCCTGTGTCTGTCTGTCTTGAGTTGGCCTCATCTTAGCTAACATCATCTTCAAAGATCCTGTTTCCAAATAAGGTCATAGGACAGAGGTTAGAACTTGAACATGTCTTTTTGGGGGACTCAGTTCAACCCATAACACGTGGATATAAGGAATTGTTGTCTGTTGATTATTGAGATGTACTTGGCACATAGTAGACGGTTTACATCTGTTGAATAACATAGATGCAAAATGTACAACAGGGAAAATTTTCTCTCCCAAGAGGCAACCTCTATTGCCCACCATCCTGTATCCTTATGGAGATACACTATACAAGCAAATGTCCCTGTCTCTGTGTCTCTGTCTATCTCTTTCTCTATAGCAGCATCATATACAGACTGTTTTCCGACTGTCTTTCTTTAATAAGCTTCCTTGGCAATCCTTTCACATCACGATATGATGAATAACTTCAATCTTTTTAAAAGGCTGCACATTATATAATTATATGAGAATGCAATAAATTGTTTAACCAGTCCCCTATTGATGGACATTTAGCCGGTTCCCAGTCTTTTGCTCTTGCAGACATGACTGCAATGAATAATCCAGAGCTTGCATCATTTCTCACAAATGCAAGTGTATCTGTGGGATGGATTCCTAGAAGTGGAATCATGTTGGCTTATTTAAAAAAAAAAAAATCAATGCTTGGCGGGTTCAGCATCCCCAAGAGGGGTGTTTCATGGCAATGCTGATCTGGAGGGTAATGGTGCTACTGTGTATCATTATGTCAGAATTAAAAATCGACTCATTATGCAGCTAATGTGGACTGGCAATGGCTGCTAACTCAGAAGCTCTACCCTTTCACCCTCCCTGCCCCACATTGGGAAGGTGCAACGAGTCGCTGAGGCTATAAATGGCAGAGAGTTCCATGGGATGATTTTCTGTTAACAGTTGCATAAGACCTAATTTTCTTTCAAAGCAGCCCTGAGGTCAGGACTTATCTTCTGCCCCAAAGGGTCTCTAACTTTGCCTTTGCCTACTGTCTTGTAGGATTTAGTTTTCCTCCTCCAGTGCTGTTGGATTTGGGGGGTGTGTAGTTAGTAGGGCTGCTCTCTGCAGCAAGAATCAGGAGATAAAGGGGAAACTTAGGACATCAGCCATGCTTGGGCACTGTGTAAAGTTCTGGACATCACAGTTTGCTATTCTGTGAAACTGGGATAGCAACACCTACCCCTTATGGGACTATTTTGGGGATTTAATAAGCTCATTCATTCGTTTATTTAAGAATATGACTAAACATTGTCCATGTGTAAAGCCACTCTAGACACAGGGAATGCAACCCTGAACAGAATTTACAAAGCACAACATGGCATGTGACGTTCCTTGCCTTGTGCCCAGCACATAGTAGGGGCTCCATAAATGGGGGTGGGGCAGAACTTGGGCATTTATCCTCATCAGGAGAGTCAGAGCCGAGAGGAAGTATTTGAGCTTGTCTTGAAGGGTGATGGCATGGGTCTTCAGGAAGGGAAGGGGGTTGAGTGAGGAGACCTTCTCAGCAGAGGGAACAGCATAGAGGTGGAGGGCAACACCCATCAACCAGACCAAAGAAACGGAGACAAACTTGAATTTCCATATTCAAGAGCACCCATTATGCGCCAAGTTGCATGTGTTAGTTGTATCTCGTTTCACCCAAGAATGTAAGCTCCATGAAGTCAGGGAGCTTGCAAAACTGAAGAATCTGATCCAAATTAAGCACGGGAATCGGGTCCAAATGCATCATTCCCTAACCAGGTGAATCACAGGCTCCGTGGCTCGCAGCCTGATTTCTTTTATCCCAATGCTCAGTTATTTCTTTCATCTGAGCTCAGCCTGAGCAGTTCTGTCCATTGCTCCCCACGTCCTGTTGAGCTTCATTCCATGTAATGTCACTTGTTTTCCCTCTACCCTTTCATACTCTATGACTGGGGTATTTTGGCAAAATAACCCAGGATAGGCCAAGTTTTGCTCATGTGTGTTCTTTGTCTGTTTCCTTATGGTTTTTAATCATTCTCTTCTGATTTGATAAATGAGTCTTGGCTTCTCGCAACTTTCCTGAAGAACCAGGGTAAAAAACATCCTTTCCGGTAGCTATTGCAGTTCTGAGGAAAAAATGAGCCTCCTCTATAGTCAATAAATCACTTTGTCACCTTAATCTTTTATTGATCTCAATAAAAGTTGTATTTTGTTTCTTAACAAAAATCCACCAGGGAAGACATCCCGTACAGGTGGGGGCACGATGAAAGTAGTGGTCAAGCTATCACTTCACATCATTATTTATGGGAAAGCAGTAGATTTGAGGGGGCCAAAGGGGGTGGGCAAGAGACTAAGAAACCATTCTTGCAAGTGATGCATCATATTTTAAAAGACACACTTGACTCCAAGCAGTCCACTCACAGATAAGACTGTGAAGCTGTATTTTATGCAGACTTTTGTAAACAGGTCATAAACATCCAGCTTCTCCAAGCTAGGAAGGCAGAGGCTCTTTCCTGCTTGCAAGTGATGCATCTATGTGGTCAGTTAAATTTAGGATACGGCAGTCATTGTACTTCACAGTGGCTTGACCTCTAGGGGAGGATTATCAAAACAGGTTACTCATGGAGGAATGAGTAATGTTTCATCATCAAGGCTTGGAATCAAGCTTTAGTTAAGGTTTGGAATAGATCTATTTCCTCCTCTGTGCAGAGGTAAAGAAATACCAACAAAAAATGTTCCCCAATGTTAAAGTTTTTATCTTGCTCATATCCCCCCAGGATGTGAGTGAAAGGAGGGTTTGGTGTTTTGGGTTTAAAAAATAAAAAAAGAAGCAAAATAAAGCAGTGTACACACCCAGTACTTTTCTCTCTTACCTACTTCTTTGAGACTCAGTTCATTAGCTGTCTCCACCAGGGCTCCATCACCAAGCCCTCTGCTTTTCGTTCTTACCAGTCATCCAGAGATTTCCTCTGCTGCAGTGTTACTGCATTCTGCTGTATGAATCAGGCAAAGTCCCTGGCTTCATGGAGCTTATGTTCTTGGGAGGAACAAGATACAACTAAAGCATGAAGGCTGGGCACATAGTAAGTCCTCTTGAATTTTGAAAGTTCAAGTTTGTTTCCATTTCTTCTGTCTGGTTGATGGTTGCCACCGGCACCTCTGGGTTGAAGTTTGGTGGTTTTTTTTTTTTTTTTGGGTGTGGGGATTAAATGTTCATAACTCTTAAAGGAGTGGTATGAACCAAATGGTCTCCAAATAACAATTTTAACTCTTGGAATAATAATAGCTAACATTAAGTGCTTTCATTGTGCAAGAACTATGGGATAATAATAATAACAATGATAATAATAGGTGGCATTCGTTGTGTGTTTACTGTGTTCCAAGCACTTTGCTAAGTACTTTTTTTTTTTTTTTTTTTTTTTTTTTTAATCATCATTTTATTAGTACTTTTTGTTTAATCATCTCTGAATCCTCATAACTATCCTAGGATGTAGGTACTACCATTATCCCTATTTTACAAAAGAGGAAATCCTGGCCCAGAGAGGTTTAGAAACCTCCTGGAGGTCCCCCGCTTGTAATGGCAGAGCTGGCTTTGGAGCTTTAACCTCAAGAGTCCATGCTCCCCACCAATGCACTTTTCTCCATCCCTTTAAGATTTTATGATCCTAATTTTCTTAGAGGTGAAATTCTCACTAGTATTAGATAAGCACTCACCTGTCATCTTAAATACCCAACCAGGAAAGGGGCAGGTCCTGGCACCACTGGAGCCAGTCGGGGGCATTACAGGGACATGTTTTACAGACTTAAGGTTTGATTGAGTGGACTCAGATTCCATTATTGCTGGACACACCCTTATGTCTGGGGGTCAGTGTGGATGTCACGTGAGCATTTCTGACTGTGAAGAAGAAAAATCTCTCTAGTAGCATCTGCCCACCTATTAAAGGGAAAATTCAAGAGTCCCCCAAACACATTTCTCTCGCTGGAGGGCAGTATCTCCCTTTTAATCTCCTCCTCACTCTATAGGAAACAGGATGCTATGGGATGTGTAAATTAGCATATTTAATTTGGGAGAGGCTAGAGAATAGAGAAATTAGCCTAAGAGATTTTGGCTGCCTCCTCGCCCTCTCTATATGCAGCAGTTTACCCATTTGCAGATTGCGGAAAGCCCAGGCCCGTGCACATTCAGAGAAATATAAAGCACTATGTAAAACAAAGGGGGCTGTTAGTAAAACAGATGCAGTGCTAATTGCACCTGTGAGAGCAGCATAAATAAAACAATCCATGTACTAGAAAATCCTTTTATGATGCTCAGATTTTACAAAGCTGGTTTCTCTGCAAAGGTAAAGGAAAAATAACTGGAGAATTCCTAGAATTAGATTGTATTTTACTGTTCAGACTGATGCCAGTGGAGCCAATGGTTTTGAAGTTCTCGTTTGTTTTCTTAATCCAGCAAATATTTGCTGAGGGGCTGCTATATGCCAGTCCATGAGCTTGGCACTTGTCCCAAGGGGCTCCAACTTTAAATGACCAAGTCAATACTTAGGGAAGGGAGAAGGGGGTGATTTTGTCCCACAGGTGACTTTGGACAATGCCTGGAGACATTTTTGGTTGTCAAAGCTGGGGGGATGGTGGTGCTCTTGGCATCTACTAGGTAGAGGCCAACAATGCTGCTAAACATCCAATAGTGCACAGGACATTGCTTCCCCCAAAAAAAGCTTGGCCCCAAATTTCAATAGTGCCAAGGTTGAAAAATCCAAATTAGAGTACTATATAATGAATTCTATAATAAGGGCACATGACAGTTCTGAAGCAACACAGAAAGGGAGCGACTGAATCAGCGTTAGGCATTGGGAAAGTTTTTATGAAGAATGTGACATTCGAGCTCAGCCTTGATAGGTTGATAAAAGCTTCCTTGGTATAGAAGTAGAGGGAAGGCATTCATGGCAGAGGGACAAGCACGTGCAAAGGTCCAGAGGCATACAAGGTGGATTCAGGGAATGACAACAGCTGCAATAAGCCTGAGGTTTATATGTGTGCATGCACGTGTGTGTGTGCATGTGTGTGTGCATGTGGTGGGGAGCAGAAGTCCATTGGGACGGCATTGCAAAGGGCCTTCGATGTCGTGCCCAGGACCTGGGAGCATTCAGTTAGATCAGGGGTCAGTGAACTATGGCCCAAGGGACACACCCTTAGGCCCACCATCAGTTTTTGCATGGTCCGTGAAACAAGAATGGTTTTTACATTTTATAATGCTTTAAAAATCCAAAGAAAAATACTATTTTGTGCCACCTGGACGTTATATGCAATTTAAATTTCATTGTCCATAAGTAAAGTTTATTGGAACACAGCCACATTCATTTATTTATTTATTGTCTGTGATTGCTTTCATGCTCCAACAGCAGAGTTGAGTAGCGGTGGTGGGGAGTGTGTGGCACAGAAAGTCTAAAATATTTACTATCAGGCCCTTTGCAGGAAAACGCCGATGAGAATAGAGAGTGATGTGATCAGATTGGAGAAATCACTATCCCACAGGAATGGATACCACGGGAAGTCGCAGAAGTAACAGAGCAGAGAGAGAATGGATGGAACTGGCCAGCTCGTGTGGGAAGGAGGAGGGAGAGGACAGGGTCTAGGATGACACCTAGACTGGTGGATGGTGACAACATTCACTGAGCTGGCAACCCCAGAGGAGTGGCTGGGAAATAAGGTGGCAACGTCATTAGGGACGAGTCGAGTTTGGGGTGTCCGTGGGACATTGAGGTGAGGGTGCCTGGTTAGGTAACTGGGGAAGTAGATCTGAATCTCAAGACAAGGGTGAGAAACTGGAGATTACCATCAATCCTATGCCCTTTCCTGGTTTTAGAAAGTGGTTCTCTTTCTAAATTAGGCGACAAGATAAGTAAAGCACCTAGCACAGTGCCTGGCACGTGTAGGAATCATGAAAGCTTTTCTCCATAATTCTTTCCCTTGTGAATCAAGTGGAACTATGGAAACAGCAGGAAAAGTCCAGTAATGACTTATCTTGACCAACTTTGGCCACGTGGTCATTCCAGCAAAATTGCTTGACAGTATAAACATTTCACTTGTTTCCTCTTGACCTGGAGGTGGAGTTATTAAGCACACAGTTTACTAAGCTACATCTCCATACTTAATCCACTCCCACGTTCGGGTGGGACCATGATACTATTAACCCAGAGCATATTTATGAGTAATTTGAATTTTATTAGGATTTGTATCTTTCCAGGAATTTGTATCTTTCAACCATTACCACAGTACTCGAGAATCCAAAGCTTAAGGGATATGCCAATGATCTGGAGCCAGGTTGCAGAGACCTCTTATACCTTGTATCCCCCATCAAGTTAGGGAGGGAAATACATAGCAGCCCAAACTCGAATAAAGTTTGGTTACCCTTGGAAAGGCAGGGTTTCACCTCTGATGGAAATAGCAGTCTTGGTGGAATCTAAATTAAACTGAGCAAAGTAAAAATTGGAAGGTTTAGTTACACTCACACACACACATTAATATTGGTTTTAACTTCCTAAAACTAGTCAACTCGGGGAACTAACACCATCCTTCTCCCTCCCTCCCTCCCTCCCTCCCTTCCTCCCTTCCTTCCTTCCTTCCTTCCTTCCTTCCTTCCTTCCTTCCTTCCTTCCTTTAACAAATATTTGGGTTCCCACTATATTCCAGGTTCTGTTCTAGGATTTGGGAAAAGAGTGACAAGAGAGGCAAACTTCCTGCCCTTACTTTCTGGATGGAGAGATATTCATCAACAGATAAACAAATAAATATGTAATATATAATGTTACACTATGATAAATTCAATGAGGAAAAGAAGTGAAGTAAGACAAAGCAAGTGGTTGTTGTGATGTGGAAAGCCATGTGTGTATGTGTGTGATGCCCACGTGTTTGTGAGTTACTTTAACGTGGTGGTCAGGAAAACTCTCCCTAGAGAGCTGTCACAAGCAGAAGTCTGAATGGAGAAATATTGAGCCGTGCTGATATTTAGGGGAAAATTGTTCCAGTCCAAGGGAAGAAAATGACATGCAAAGGCCCTGGGGCAGGAAGATACTTGGCATGTTCACAAAGTAGCAGGAGACTGGTGTAGTTGGGACAGACTGACCTTGAGAGTATGCTGGGAACTGAGTTCCGGAAGGATGCCAGGGAGTCTGCATTTGATGTAGGCCTTTGAGAAGTGATTGGAATGTTGAGAGCAGGGAGTGACATGATCTGATTGTCATTTCAGAAGTCTCGCCCACCTTGGAGAGTAGATTGTAGGATGGCAAGGGTGGAGACAGGGAGGTCAGGTTTGTGGCTGTTGTGGTTGTTCAGGTGAAAGATGAGGGTCACTGTGGAGGAAGTGATACATATGCTGTTTGAGGATACCTTCTGAAGTTAGAGTAAAGAGAATTTGCTAAATGATTCAGCAAATGTGACATATGTGATTCAGCAAGTTTGCTGGGGGGAGAATGGGAGGAGTCAGATGACACCTTGATGTTTTGACAGAGCACCTGGGCATTGTCATCTGCTGAAATGAAGAATGCTGGGTGACAAGCAGACTTTGCTGGGTCAAGAGTTCTGTACCGTCTACCTAACTGGAGCCACGGATGCAGAGATGACTTATGTCCCTCTGCCACTTGACATTTCACAAAAGCAATTTCACATCAGCCTTATGAGCTTGCCGGGACTGATGCTATTTATTTCCATCTTGCAAATGAAAATAACTAAGGCTCAGAAAGAGTAAACCAAAGACAGTGTAATAAACAGAAACACAAGACAGAAACCAACTCCAACTAATGTAAGTATAAAAGAAAATGTATTGGGTCTTGTGAATGGGGTGTCTATGGATATAGCTGGCTTAGCCTTGCCTGGGATTGATGGGGAGAACTGTCCATCTGTCTGCCATCTAAGCTGATGCCTCCTGAGCCCAGATGCAAGTTCTGAGCCCCTAGAAAGTGAATCTGGAAGACCCCAAGCATCTCCCCTTCCAGAAAGACCTCCCTTTCACTCGCTGAAACTCTTGCAATAACGACACAGCTGGGTCCATAAAGATGGGCGATTGAGTGATCAGCGGGTTGGCTGTAGGCTCTGGTTTAATTCTGATCTGGAAGAGGGGAATCCATCGGAACCCTGTCACCCCACTGCCAGAAGAGATCACTGTCGTCCTGCGCTGGCAAGATAAAGAGCTCCCTGCTTTCCAGAGAAGCATCCTCTCTGAAGCCTGCACCGCCAGACCTTCTGGGGCAGAAACCCCCAGGACTCAGCCCCCGCTGGAGCAAGGCTGATCCGGAGGCAGCTGCTTGTGTTGGGAATGGGAGGGTTTTCAGCCAGATGCCTCCATCCTTGGCATTCCTTCAGTTAAAAGTCATTCTTTAGGTCCTCAGCCATCACTGTGCCCGCTGCCTGCTCCTCTAGGAACAGAAAGGCCCAGGGCCATTTAAAATTACCTGTGCCTTCTTGTGAGTGACATTCTCACACCCTTTCTTAAAACTTCCTCCTCTTTGGGTCTCCAGGATACCCCCCTACCTCATTCAGGATTCCTTCTCAGGCTTCCTTGCTGAGGTGTCGCTCCTCCCACTTCCACACATTGGCTTCCCTCCTGCATCAGTCAAGGGCCTTTCTCCTTTCATCTCTCGCTGCCACTTCTTGGATAAGATCCACCCACTCCCGGGGGTGAGACTGTTGACTGCCTCCTTGATAGTCATCCTCCCTTCTCCTCTGCTAACAGAATTCCAGTTGGTTTAAGTCTGGGCAGGCCTGCGTTCAGGGAAAGTGGGCGCTGCCTCCATTGCCAGTGGATGACTTCTTGATGGGATCTAAGCCAGTCATGGTAACCTCATTACCCTCTGCCAACAGTCGGCTTGGGGCGAACATAGGACTCAGTTTCAGCAAATGGCACCTTAAAGGAAGCTGGGGATTCTGGGGGAGATGTTCCACTCCACAAATGGGGAGAGTCGTCCACACTCACACTTAACACATTCAGCCATCCTGAACCATTGCGTGTCTCTGAACGTTTGAACACGCTCCTTCCTATGCCTTGAATGTGTTTTCCATATGCTCCCGCAGAGGGAACGTGCTTCATGAGCCTGTGCAAAGTCAGTTCTTCTCGGTAGCACTTTTTATATTGATGCCTGGGTTTCCCCCCATCTCCTCCTGCAGTGTCCTGCACCTCCTGCACCATGGGACCTCTTGGCTTGCATTGTGATGGTTTGTGCACCTTTCCTCCTCAACCTTGAGCCTTGCCAGGGCAAAGATGCTGGCTTATTTAGTCTACAAACCATCCCAGTGGATAGTACTCTATCTGGCATCACAAAGTGTCCAATTCAAATGTGATAGATGAAAGTGCAACCTGTCATGGCAAGAAGGGATTGGTGGTGTTGCAAGTCAAGGAAGAGAACAAAATGGGGGAATTTAGGGCTCACATACAGCCTTCCTCTCCTGTCATCTGCAGGATGTCCAAATCCTATACTGTAGTATTCAGGGCCTTTCATGCTCTTATCCCTGATTACCTACAATTTCTTGCCACGAGCCCGTGCTCAGGTTGGAAACATATACACTATACGCCCTTCCAGAGAGCTGTGCCCTTTCCCTCAGTCTCATCTTACCTGGAATTGCCCCCCATTTTGTTCACCTTGTTAAACTCCTATTCATCTTTCAAAACCCTATTTCAATATCCCCCTTCTAGGATGCCTTTGTAGACCACTCCTGAGCAGATTTAGTTACTCCCTGTTCTGGGCTACCTCTGTCCTTCAAACATGACTTCAAGTTGGCAGCTGGGTCAGTGTGCCGCTGTTTGTGTGTCTGTCTCCTTGTACGAACCTTGAATGTAGGAATTGTGCATTCTTCATCCGTGTGTCACCCACACCTAGCACATCACAGGGCTCACTAAACTTTGCCCGGCTGAACTGAATCCCTTGCCTCCTAATTTCATCGGGGCTACTTCTGATACATCAGTTCAGGTCCTGTCACTGGATGTGCCAGGTTCAAACCAGATTTAGTTGGCTTTCCAGTGGGCCAATAAAATAATGGTAGTAATCTAACATTCTGAGTACTTATTATGCACAGGATCGTTTCAAAGTTTTGCCTGTATTATCTTACTTTACCTGCACATCTCCCCTGTGAGAAAGGTACTTTACAGGCCAGGAGCCAGAGGTGCAGGGAGGTTAAGTAAGATGCCCAGGGTCGTACAGCCAGAAGGGAGAGAACCAGGATTCAAATCAGACAGCCTGACCCTGGGCTGGGTAAGCCCAGGGAGTCGATAGCTCATGCCAACCTGTTGTTGGTATTTGCTGCCACATTTCCTGCAGCCCTGTCCCCAATCTTTACAGCACAGCTTTTAAATTCAGAGGCCTGCTAGAATTACTCCTCCTCCCTCTGGCAGTGGAGAGCTGGCTAGTACATCACTGAAAGACTGTGGCACCGTCTTCAATCTTTTCCACATTCAGCCCCTTCCAACTTTGACCTCAGAGCTGTGAAGAGGATTCTTATGAGGCTGTTACTCAGAGGAAAATGGAAATGGTCCCTGTGGGAAGACTGCAGGATTTTAGTTCCAGCCTTCTAATTTCAGATCTGCCTAGAGAAAAGAACGGTGCTAGCCGCCCGCTTCACAAAATTAGGTGAGCTCCATCCTTTGCCTCTCTTAAGAAATATGGGCGCTGCTCTAAAAATCTTTTTTTAATCTCCTTTCTGGTCCATGTAACAGGAAATTGGTCTCTTCCATAGGCCAATAAATCTCCAACTTTTTATTGAATATTAAAGAAAGACTTCAAGTCAAGTTCAAGTCTCTTTGCTTGGAGCTTCTTATATAACGCTGCAGCTCCGATGCCCCGGGTCATGAAAGCTTTAAAAAGAAGGAGAAAAATGGAAACTCTCTCCAGGTCAGCGGCCCCAAGGGATCATTTCTTCTCCTTTGAAATAATAGCCTATTACTCAAAAAATCTTAAACAAGGCATCGCCTCTCTGGCGAGCACATTATAATTGCAACAGGAAAATTATACAACTGGTAATCTCCAGATGGACCTGAAATGAGCACACAGCGGCTTCTGTCAGAAGGCAAGATGGTTTTCCTCGTCCTGAGAGACCAGGGCCCGTGCTGGACGCTGGGTGGCACTGCCCACATACCCTCTAGGGGCATACCCTCTAGGGCCGAGACACTTTTTCCCCTACTGCTAAGAGTTGGTGGCTGTCATCCCTCAGATGAGTTGCTCTCCCAGAAACACCTTTGGCCGAAGAAAGCCGTATCATCCAAGGTCACCCCCTCTCCCCAAGAGCAGCCCAAATGCAAAACCTGGACGGAGCAGGGAATACTCCTTCTCTGTCCCGCAGGTGTTGATTCTGCCTGCACTCTGCAACGAGCATCCTGCACCCGAATCTTGGAGTCTCAGAATCTGTTTCCTGGGGAACCTGCTCTAGGATAGGCCTCTGAGAAATGTAGTAAATTTTGGTTGGAAAAACCTTTAGAAGAAAACATATAGGATGATACTGTTTTTTTTTTTTTTTTTTTTATTAAATTCAGTTTTATTGAAATACATTCACGCACCATACAATCATCCATGGTATATAATCCACTGTCCACAGTGTGATACATAGTTATGCGTTCATCACCACAATCTCTCTGAAGATTTTCCTTACATCAGAAAGAACCAGAACAAGAATAAAAAATAAAAGTGAAAAAAAAACACCCAAATCATCCCCCCATCCCACCCCATTTGTCCTTTAGTTTTTATCCCCATTCCTCCACTCATCCATACACTAGATAAAGGGGGTGTGATCCACAAGGTCTTCACAATCACACTGTTACCCCTTGTAAGCTACATTATTATATAATTGCCTTCAGGAGCCCAGACTGCTGGGTTGGAGTTTGGTAGTTTCAGGTATTTACTTCTAGCTATTCCAATACATTAAAGCCTAAGAGGTGTTATCTATATAGTGCATAAGAATGTCCACCAGAGTGACCTCTCGACTCCATTTGAAATCTCTCAGCCACTGAAACTATTTCGTCTCATTTTGCATCCCCCTTTTGGTCAAGAAGATACTCTCAGTCCCATGATGCCGGGTCCACATTCATCCCTGGGAGTCATATTCTGCGTTGCCAGGGAGATTTACACCCCTGGGAGTCGGGTCCCACGTAGAGGGGAGGGCAGCGAGTTCACCTGTCAAGATGGCTCAGAGAGAGAGAGGGCCACATCTGAGCAACAAAGAGGTACTCAGGGGGAGACTCTTAGGCACCATTACATGCAAGTTTAGACTCTCCTTTGCAGTAACGAGCTTCATAAGGGCAAGTCCCATGATTGAGGGCTCAGCACATCAAACCGCCAGTCCCAATGTTTGTGACAACATCAACACCAGTCCAGGTGAGGATGTCCAACACATCTGCACCTTCCCCCAGATCCTCGGGGCTGGGGAGGGGGAGGCTGTAAATATATTTTTTATTATCTGCCCAAATTACTCTGGGATGTGTCACTATTTCACTCCAGCCTATACTAACCTACCAAGGATGATACCGTTTTTAAGATATTTTAAAAATAACACACTCTGCAAATGTGTAAATAAATGCCTAGGAATGATAAAGGCCAAATTCAGACAAGTGTTTACCTTTTGGGTGCAGGCAGTGGAGAGAAAGTGAAATGGGGTCCAGGAGGGGCACCCAAGAGCTTCAGTTTATCGGCAAAGTTCTGTTTCATAGGTTGGGTCGTTGGTACATGGCTCGTTATGTTATTATTCATCATGGTTTTCCTGGAGGCCAAAAACATTTCATAATAAACAATGAGGCATTTTTAGAGATGCAGGTTTGAAATCTGGTTCTGCCACTTATGAGCTGTGTGACCACAGGCAAGTGACTTAAGCTCTCTGAGGCCTCAGCCCTGGTCGTGAGGAAAAGAAACCCCCTTAAACTGACTCTCATGACTCCTAAGAATCTAAAGATCGGATTTAAAGACCAGTGGACATGAAGGCTGCTTGCTTTCTCCCGGGACTTCCGTTTATGTTTCTCTCCACATGTCTGTCTTACTCTAGGAATTTTCACTAGGAAAATTTTTGCTTCCTTTCCCTTCAGCCTTAAGCTCTGCTGGTCTACAAGTCTTAGTTCCAAAAGGAGGAGTGCTCCCACCAGGAGAAACAACAATTTCACTGAACTGGAAGTTAAGACTGCCACCTGCCACTTTGGGTTTCTCATGCCTCTGAATCAACAGGTAAGAAAGGGGATTACTGTACTGTCTGGGGTGATTGATCCTGGCTATCAAGGGGAAATAACACTGCAACTACACAATGGAGGTAAAGAAGATTTTCCTGGAATACAGGAGATCCCTTAGAGCATCTGTTAGTATTACCAAGCCCTGTGATTAAAGTCAATGGAAAACTGCAACAACCCAATCCAGGCAGGACTACCAATGGCCAAGAAACTTCAGGATTGAAGGTTTGGGTCACCCCACCAGGGAAAGAACCACAGCCAGTTGAAGCGCTTGCTGAGAGTAAATGGAACATGGAATGGGTAGTGGAAGAAGGTAGTGATAAATATGAACTACGACCACGTGACCAGTTACAGAAACAAGGACTATGATGGCATGAATATTTCCTCCCGGTTTTGTTATGAGTATGTTTGTATTTGTCCGTAAAGCAAATATCTTTGTTTTCTTCTCTGACATAAGTTGTATTGTTCATTTTGTAGTATTTAAGTTATAGGATATCAAGGTTAAGAGTGAATGTTACCCAAGGACTTGCAGCCTATTCTGGAGAGATTTAGTGCATTTTCAGTTGTATGCAGGACAGCTGAGTATTGTTGGGTGAAACATATGTCTGTTATTGTGTTCTATTTAGAGGTTAAGTATGGTTTAAGGTGATGTGTATAGCTGCCAAGTTGACAAGGGGTGGACTGTGATGGTTAAGTTCACAACTTGGCCAGGTGATGGTGCCCAGGTTCCGGTCAAGCAAGCACTGGCTTAACCATTAGTACAAGGATATTTGTGGCTGTTTAATAAATCAGAAGGCTGGTTTATTAAATTATCAGTGAATTGATTGCAAGTGGCTGATCACATCAATGAAGGGTGTGTCTTCTGCAGTGAGAGAATTCAATTACCTGGATTTAATCCAATCAGTTGAAGACTTTTAAGGCAAAAGAGAGAGAGCTTTTTTCTTCTTCAGTTAGCCAGCCTCTCCTGGGGAGTTCATCAAAGACCTCATTGGAGTTGCCAGCTCTTGGCCTGCTCTACAGAATTTGAATTCATGCATCTTGTCCAATGGAATTTGGAATTGTGCATCCTGCCCTAGGGAATTTGGACTTGTGCATCCCCACAGTTGTGTGAGACACTTTTATAAAATCTCTTATTTACAGTTATCTCCTGTTGGTTCTGTTTCCCTAGAAAACCCCAACTATACAAGAAGGTATTCTGGAAATGCTAGTTCCCTCCCTTACTGTGTGTCATGTCGGCGAACTTCATATCTGAGTTATAGAGATTAACAGTTGAGGATAAACGCTTGAGAGTCAAACTTTAGGACCCAAATTTGGGCTCCACCCCTTACTCTCTGGTCAATAACTCACCTTCATTGTGCGGCAGGTTTCTCATTTGTAAAGCAAAGATAATAGCAGTATCTCCCCAGTAGGGATTTTTTGGGAGGAGTGGGATGACTTATGTAATGCATTTTGCCAGTGCCTGGGACAAACAGAGCACTCTACTCTTGAACCGTTATTTTTTTTACTATCAGACAGAAACTTGTCAATCAGAACAAAAGTGTTTGGATGAAGAATTCACGTATTGGTGAAATTTTGTCACGGCAGCCACGGTCCATCAAATCAACCAGGGACACATTTCCCGGAAATGTCTCGAGCTAGCTACCAACAATCTAACTCAATCCAGCGCTCAGGTAATGACGGTCCTTCCCAAACCAGACAGTGGAGGAGGCTCAAGTCTAGGAACGCTTTTTCCCATTGCCCAAGTTAAATGCTTACCAGGAATGGGAATTGAAACCAAGCTCTCTACTCCTTGCTTGTCTTTAAGCTGGTCTGAGGCTCTCATCTGTGATTCCCCCTAGTTTATAAAAAAAGTCTCAAAGCCTAGTTTGTGAAGATTGAATATATGGTATATAAAGCTCTGGAGCATGGCTGGCACATGATTAACTGCTGTATATGTCAGTCTCTATGTGGTTACTGCTATTCTTACTATTATTATCACCATCTTTTGAGATCTTATGGTCTGTTCCCCTGCACCCCCCCACCCTTTCTTTATGAAAGAACAAACACCTCCCAGGTGTTTGGTCCTGATTGCTCTCTTCGACCCCCTGGATTTAGTGCTCACTCTGTCTCGCCAGCATTTCTGCATCAACTCCTGTTGCTTTGGTGCATCTGTGTCTCTTTGCTGCCTGTTTTCTCCCTTTTTCCGTCCTCAGTTTGGCAGAACCAACCCCCCCCTTTCAGTCCAGTGGACCAAGCTCTGGCGTCTCCTAGAGAGGAAGGGAGTGGGAATTTGGACACACAGATTAAAAGGTCAGATACTTATAAACTCTACTTTGTTTCATGGAGGGTTTGCCTCAAAACTGTCTTCCCCATGGTGGGAGCTCAAAGAGAAGGTTAATTTCCAGGAATGTTTTCTGAAGACGTTATTTCACTGCCTTCTCTCCAAAATGTAATCTGGAAAAGACATCCCTGCAATTTTAAAGCAACCTATATTTCATGGCAAATTTTTTTACCCTCCCAGGAGAGGGCCGCCGAGCTGTGAGGCTCCCCCCAAAAGATGGCTTTGTATGATGCGCTTCTCCTAGGAAAAAAAAAAAAAAGCAGTGCCTTGTCTGATACCACCTGGACTCCAAAGTAATATTTAGCTTACAACCTCTCTCCCTCCCCCCAAAGCGAGCTATTTGCCAGATCCCAAATGGTCCACAGTTGATGGATGGTAGGTGATTTCTACATCGGCACACCTTGGAGCCCCAGAGCTAACCCTCTGACAGCGTTAGCATAAAAGATTTACATTTATGTTACGAGGGCCACACAAGAATAATAATTTTAAAATATATTGCCTAGGCTGCTGGTGCACCCTGGGAAATCTAGGAGCGGCAGGCGCTCAGCAGCACTGTAATTACAAAATGGCAGTGCAGGAGAGGGTTTTTGGAGACAAGGAGCTAGATACCAAAGTCATCTGCATGCCTTGGTGGGTTGGAATTACAGTAATATATGAAGACATAACCTGGAAAACCCGGCACCATTTAAATGATTTACTCTTCAGCCCTGGCAAGCTTTAATTTAAGGATAAAGTCATTCAGAAAGCTAATCTGATAGGGGAGGCATTATTTCACACAGTTAAGTTAATTTACAGTAGCTGATTGTTGTGGTTCCTTTTGGTATTATTATCTTCCTACAAACAGCTGATCTGCAAGACAGAAGCAATACACTGCTTAATGCAGTGTCTTAATTCAGCAACCGAGCTATCTGGGATAAAGGTTTGTGTACAAGCAATAAAAGGAAGTCATTTTGAGGCCATGCTGATAACACTGATGAGAAATATTTTTTAAGGGAAAAAAATGCACAGTTAAAGAAATAAATGAATCAGCACACCCTGTGCCTATGTGTCCGTTTGTCTAAAACTGCTGTCTCTGGTGGTCATTTTCCCCTGGCTGGACCCTCCTTCTCTCCTCCATCACTTTCCTGTCCCTGATCCTCTACATGTTGACCCCAAATTGTCCTCGTGCATGGTGATCACTTTTTCTCTGTTGCCAACCTGACTTCTCTGCCAAGATTTTGAGAATCTGTGTTTTGGGAACCCAGTGTCTTCGGATGCCCAGTCAGCTGCCTGCTATCCAAGGAAAAAAATGAGCTTGGAGATTTGTCTTGAGTGAGGCTTTTTTTCATCTTTGAGAGACCCAGGGTGTGTTCATTTATGGATGTTGAGGTAGAAAAACACCAGGAAATAGGGAGTATTTGCAAGGGAGCTAAAAGACTAGGTGGTGGATGAAACTGGAGAAACTGGAGGGTTAGATAGAAACCAACTTGCTGTTTCTTTTGCAAAACTAGGAAGGGGCGATAGTGTTTCATGGTGACTCAGGATGCTGAGCTGATTCAAGAGCACTGCTTAGCCTGGGCAGGAACATTTTTTAACACGTTTGCCTTCCTCTGCCAAGGAATGTTTTCCTTAAAGATGAACATTCTCTTGTCACCTCACGAGTTTCTCTCCATAAGGGAGGCATTACTTTTGCAAACGGGCTGAGGACATGCTACTGAAAGGATTAGGAAGTCACTTCCAATGGTGCAGGGAAAGGGGTTCCTGGGATACGTATCTGTCAGAAAGGACCAGAAAAGTCATAGATCCAGAAAGTGGGAGGGGCTTAGTCTAGCCCACTCATATGTAGCTATTACTTTGTGATTTCTTAGTATGGGCAAGGTATTAAGCTAGATAGATATTATTCCATATCATTCCCAGTTTATAAGAGAGTGAACCAGATTCCACAACACATGTAACGTTTATCAAAACAGAGAGAAGTCACTTCATGTGTGTGGTAGGCAGCTTTTGAAGATGGCCCCAATAATCCTGCTTCCTGGTATTCACGCCTTTGGGGAGTGTCATATGGACTCAGTGACTTGCTTTGAATTAATTGAATATGGAAAACATGATGGGGTGACATTTCCGTGATTAGGGTACAAAAGACTGTTGCATCCTTCTGGCTGGTATTCTCTTTCTATTGCTTTCTCAGCTTGCAGAATTGGATGGAGCAAGCGGCCCACATGGCAAGTAATTGAGGTCGGACGCTGGCCACCAGTCAGCCAGGAGCTGAGGCCCTCATCCATCAGCTCACGTGGACCTGTATCCTCCTACTAACCAGGTGAGCTTGGAAGGGGACCCTTCTCCAGGTGAGCCTTCAGAGGAGACCACAGCCCTGGTTGACATACCTTGAGTGCAGCCTGCGAGGCTCTGAAGCACAGGATTCTTGACCCGCTAAGTTCCACCAGGATTCTTGACCCGCAGAAATCTCGAGATGACAAATGTTGTTGTTTGAGGCCACTAAGTTTTGGGATCATTAATACACAGAGATGGATAACTAATACCAGGTGTGTTTTCAAGTATTCAATGTAGCATGATATAGGGGATTAGAAAGACCTGGATAAAAATCCCAGCCTTTCTATTTCTTTTGGCAAATTGCTTTACCTCTCTTACTCTCATCTGTAAAATGGGGATGGTCAAACCTACTTTTCAGGGTTGCTGGAAGGATGATATTCTATCTCTGTCTCTTCTGTACTGCCTGACTCATTCAGAATAGCCTCTTGATAAATAACTGTTAGTGTTACGGCTTTGTATATGACCTGTAGCCATCAATCCCACTCTCAATTCCCCAGGCCTTTATTAAAATCAAGCTTGTCTATTTATTGCATCCTGCCTTCTGTCTGGAATTTCTTTTCCACCTTTTGGAAATCTACAAAGCCTTCAATGTCTGGCTGAAATGCCACCTCTTCCAGGAAGACCTCTCCTATGGGGATCACTTTTTGTGACTCTCACTCCTTGGTCAGCTTCAACTGTTGGGACCAGTTGCTGGTTCTGATTTCCTGCCTAATGGTTATGTGTGTATAGGGGAAGTGCTGCTTCAGCTGTCCCAACTTGGAGAATTGGGCTGGTTAAAAAAATAGTTGTTCCATTTTATAAACCAGGCTGAGTGTGCCCTTTAAAGTTGGTGGATCATCAGGAGAGACTTCTTCAGCCCCTCCCTATGGAGTGATCAGCTCTGATCCCTGCTTTTCACTTGCTTCCGGAATACTTAATCCCTCCCTAACAAGCAGAGGATCTTCTCTCTGCCTTATTAGACCTGGTGCCAGGACGTAGACACTTGCTTCTACCCTATAGCAAATTTATCAAGTGATGTCAATGAAAGCAATGTGCATCTCAGCACAGAATCTTACTCTCCAGGTGATCTTTGTAGAAATGTTTGACTTACCTAAGTCTGGCAAATGTGATCATGTTATGATCCCCTTTAAAACCTCCCAATGACTTCCTATGACTATGCACAAGACTTTGCATGATGTGGCTCCCTATTCATCTTATCTTGCATCACACTCCCTCTCACACACGTCAGCTCAACTGGTTTTTCAGTACGCTGATCTCGCCCAGCTCCTTCCTGTCCTGCCCCACGGACTTTGCACATGCTGTGTCCTCTGCCAGACATGCACTTCTCTCTTCTCTTTCTCTGGCTGACTCCTACACATTATTCAGGTCTCAGGGGAAATATCACTTCTTCATGGGAAGCTTTCCTGATTCCTCCAGATTTGCCTAGACAAGTACAGATCACCCTGAACTTTTCCTTCTTAGTGCTTACCACATTTGTTGTGAATTAATTGAAATTAGTTAATTAATTATTAACAATATGATTATTTGATTTCTATTTATCTCCCACTGAACTTTAAGTTTAATAAGGGTAAAAAATAAATGCCTGGTTTGCGCATCAGTGTATTCCCAGCACCCAGCACATTCCCTAATATGTACTGGTCACTCAATAAAAATTTCTTAAAAGAGTGGGTTTCCTTCCCTGCAAGATGGAAGTAAAATATCTATCTTGTGGGATTGTTGGAAGGGATCAGCAAGTAAATATGTGCTCAAGTAACAGTGATGTCAGCCAGAGCTTTCCCACCTCCTTCTCCATCCTAACAAGCAGGAAAGACTCCCTTGACTTCCCATTGTGTTTCCCCCGATGAACCTAGTTTATAATGTTTTAGAGAGGAGTGATGCCTCTTCAGAATATTTTTATGGGGGCCAGAGGGGGCATTGACATCAGACACAATTTAGTCCCCACTGGGTAATTCCCTTCATCCCAAAGACCCTCTTCAGTGAGGTCATCTGGAGAGACCCTCCCCTTCGGCCCCTCCCTGTAGGGTGATCAGTTCTGCTTCCTGCTTCCCACCTGCTCCTGGAATATTAAATCCCTGCTAACAAGGAGAACATCTTCTCTCTGCCTTATTAGACCAGGGGCCCTGGCTTCTAACCTGCCACGGTTTTATCAAATAACGTCAATGGAAGCAATTCACTCCTGAAAATGAATCTCCACTGCCTCTGCCACAAAAGACAAGGTTGTCATGTAATTACCCAAATCACCTGGCACAGGGCCTGGCACATATTAAATGGCACAAACACCCATTCCCTTTGTCCAAACGGGAAGCATATGCAAAAATGAAGTAAAGCATTCTTCAATAGAGTCAAAGGGATACAGATATAAGAGAAAGGGTCAGAAAGCAGAGGGGACCCATCCCCAGCATGGAGAACGAGATTGCTTGCTTCGCACACAAATGGTTGTTACTCATTCCTGTACGATTTCCATCAGTGGGGGCTGTGGGCTTTAAAATAAGATTTGCTTCCATTTCGAACAGCTCTCTCCCTCATTTGAGAGAGGACATGGATCTGGGGAGAAAAGGCCAACGGAAATAGCTCATGTCCGAGGGCAGACATCTTGCCGCATCAACTCGGAGACTGGTTAGTCTTCTGGGTTGCACACTCTTGCTCTAAGAGCAGGCTGGCTGATTTGATGTCTGGACCACCAAGGGAAGACAGCATCTGACACAGCTTGGAGAGCTCAGGATGGCCAAGCTCCTCCTGGGAAAGACGTGTTCTCTTATTGGGGCAGGGACGCGGGAGCCTGACTTGGCATAGCATCCTTTCCCAACCTGTCCTTCCAGTCAGGTGTCAACCAGCATATCCTGTGTATCAGGAAAAGCTCTTTAAACTGCCTGTCTCCATGCTAGAATGTAAGCTCTGGGAAGACAGGCTCTCTGTCCTATAGACCATAGTTTTTCCAGATCCAGCACCATCCTTGCCATGTAGTTGTCACTCAGTTCACCCCCTCCCTAGAGTGGCAGCTCAGAAATTCTTAAAAGGAGACACTTGACTATCCCTGGCCCTCCCTTTCACCCGGCTGTCCTGTCTTGTGCCAACCAAAGTTCTGCAAGCCATGCCCACCAGCTCACTGGGTCTCCCTAGTCCAGAAGTGTGATGTCCCATCAGACCGATTCTGTTAAATATGGGATCCCGGTACATTCAGAAGCACCGACTCCTCTTCCACACACCGTGCTCATTTGACAAGAGGGAAGTGGATTAATTAACGTGGTGGGTCTATCTTCCGCCCAGCTGTTTCGCGCTGCAATGGAGACCATGAAAAATCCATTAGATTATACCGAGAGATAGCTGAAAGAAAGTGTAGATTAAGTTTATCTCTTGAGGCAATTTTATTAGATTAAGTTTCTGTTCATCTCTCCAAAGACCGTAGTAATAACTAGTGTCATGACTTTCAAATCCCTTCGACTGCAGAGGGTAATCAAACACGGTTGTCTTTTTATCCCCCTCTTTTCCTTAGTATTCTGCAATCCTGCCTCGTTCATCTGTCAAAGGCATAGTATTAAGGGGATCAGTGTTGACAAGTGATAGTGCAAATGATGTAATGGCGATGACATGTCACTGATCCTTTTGATCTGCAATTCTCACTCTTAGTGACTCCTTATTCTATAAAAAGTATTGAAAGAGAAAGGGGGGCTGTGGAAACCATTGCCTCCAGTCACTGAACCCCAGGGGCAAAGTGGGGTGAATTTGAAGTGTACAGGAAGCTTCTGAATTAGACATGGGGCCTGGGAAGATGGCCTGACTGACTGGAGGGGAAATTGGGGTCATCTTTCTACAATGGGCCTTTGGCAGCTGCCACTCGGGATTGCCTTGCAGCCTCTGGATGTGCCGTAGTTGCATGGAATATTTGACTTGTCAGGCCAGTGATGGCAATGGGCTTTTACTCCCAAGAAAATACCCTTCGACTTCTCTTCCGTGGGGGATTCCATCCTTGCTGTTGGGGAATTGGGTAGAAGATAATTAAAAAGGAAAAGCTGCACTGGTTTTGTAAGAGGAGGAGAAGACTAGGATGACAAGTGCAGACATGTGAAGGGCTGGCTTTCCTGGAGGTATGGGTAGTGAGAGTTTTTGTCCAAGTCAAGAAGGGACCAGATAAGAGGAAACATGTTCCAAGAGAAGCAGAATAGACTTTTTTTGGGGAGATGGGGAATGTATCTTCGTTACTCATAATGTTTCCTTCCACGTAGAGAATCTCTGTTTGTCTAACACTCCTGGGCTTTGTCATCTCTCGCTCGCTCCACTTCTCCAAATAGGCCTAAAGAAAAATGTCTATTCACAAACACAGGCTTCAAAATGAGGCAGACGTGCCTCTCTCTAGTTGTGACCTTCACTAATTGCTTAACCTCTATACATCACGGTTTCCTCTTTTGCGAAGTAGGAAAATAGCACCAATCTTGCAGGAATGTTATAACTCATGGAAAGGGTAAGGTCCAGGACCTTTTACCTTTTTAGGTACTTAAGAGCTAGGAGGGGACACGCATCTTTATGAATATCTCTCTCGTGGAGTCAGATTTAGTCTGGGGCTATACCCGATTCCCAAGATCTAAAGGATGTTATATGATCAATAAAATCTTTTATGATTCTTTCATCTTTAGTTGGCTCTGCCCTAATTTACAGTTCTAAAGGACCAGTAGATTCATTTATTCCACAAATATTTGTTAAGCACTGTTCTAGTTTGCTAATGCTGCCAGAATGCAAAATACCAGAAATGGATTGGCTTTTATAAAGGGGGTTTATTTGGCTACACAGTTACAGTCTTAAGGCCATAAGGTGTCCAGGGTAATGCATCAACAGTCGGGTACCTTCACTGAAGGATGGCCAATGGCGTCCGCAAAACCTCTGTAAGCTGGGAAGGCACATGGCTGGCATCTGCTCTGGAGTTCTGGTTTCAAAATGGCTTTCTCCCAGGACGTTCCTCTTTCGGCTTCAGCTTCCTCCAAAATGTCACTCTCGGTTGCTCTTGGGGCGTTTGTCCTCTCTTAGCTTCTCTGGAGCAAGTGTCTGCTTTCAATGGCCGTCTTCAAACTGTCTCTCATCTGCAGCTACTATCTCAGCTTCTGTGTGTTCTTCAAAGTGTCCCTCTTGGCTGTAGCAAGCTCGCTTCTTCTGTCTGAGCTTATATAGGCTCCAGTAAACTAATCAAGGCCCATGCTGAATGGGCGGGGCCATACCTCCATGGAAATTATCCAATGAAAGATCTCGCCCATAGTTGACTGATCACATTTCCACGGAAACACTCAAAGAATTACAATCTAATTAGCACTGATACGTCTGCCCACACAAGATTACCTCAAAGATAATGGTGTTTTGGGGGACATAATACGCTCAAACCAGCACAGTCACCTACTACGTCCTGGGTACCCTTCTAGGCATTGAGGGCATAATGGTGGACAATACATGTGAAGTCTCAGTTGTCCCTGATTTGTCAGTTCCTTGATGGACGAAACCCTGCTTCATTCAGTTTGGTGTTTCCATGACCTGCCATGGAATGTGGTATACAGCAGGTGCCCAAAAAGTGTTTCCAGAATCAGTGAGTAGGTGAATGCCTACAAGCCACTCATATCCTGTCTAAACCGCTAACACTGAGTTGCTGAGAGTCTGGGCCATTTATTATGATGCAAACGTTTCTCAAGTTATGAGAAAACGCTATCACTCAAGACTAGCAGTCAAGTCTAGGAGAAAGAAATTGGATTCAAGACCACATTTCACCATGAGATATTCTTTAGAATGTAAAATAAAAACAAATAGAATTTTATTAATCTATTTTTGCCTACAGCCTGGAAAAGCCCTTATGTCAAAAATCCCTGCCTCTAAATTATGCTTTGTCTTCCCATTATAAATTTTATTAGCCACTCTTTTATTAGCAGGCTTATTACAGTTGATCTGCACAGGAATAGAAACAATTTACAAATGATCAGGATTGGATTAGAGAAACCATAAACTCAATGCAAATCGTTACAGATTATTTACTGGCTTACCACAAATCTGCATATAGATTGAGGAAGTCAATCAGAAAGGTACCTTCAGGTATTCTTCACAAGATATGACTGTGGGTAGTTGCAGACTGGTAGGCATCGTGCAGAATAGAAATGAGAATAAATAGATTCGTTTGTCAAATACACGAAGGTGTGGGTCTTCTCATCTAATGAGAACTTTGGAGCACTGGATATCTGGGAGAATTTAAAAGGGCAAGGAAGAGGCTTCTTTTTTGCAATGAGCTTACTCTAAATAAAAGGGTATTGGAGAGATAGAAAGGGGTTTTGGAAAAACAAAATGTGGAGGCAGTGACCTACCCTGTTAGAGGTTTCTGGAGTGTTGCTCATGTTTCATCTCATTGATCTTCCAGCAACTCTGAGAAATCGGGAGGAGACTATTATTGCTGTTTCTCATTTGAGGGACACGAGTTTGCATAAGATCATCCACAATCAGGTCTCGAATGCACAACTTCCAACTCCGCGTCTGAGGCCTGTTCAACAAGCACCTGGAGTTGCTTTTTGCGGGCTGGGCATCCTCAGGAATAGCTCTGACTTCCTAGTTTCCTGCCAGCTCCACAGGACTTGGATTAATCTAGGTGGTGGCAATTTAACGTGAAGAGCCCAGGATCGAGCATTTAGAAGGACAAGTTCTAATCCAACTCGTTATGTGACCTCAGACAATTATTTTCCCCTTTCTGGGATTTGGATTACTCAGAGTACAGGATTAGGCTTCTCTAAACTCTCTGTAAATTTGGTGACTCTAAGTCCAGGGCCAAGAGCCGAGAATACGTGTGTATCTTCTACAGACCCAAAGGGGAAATTGGGCAAAGGAGGCATTTCCCACCCCTGAGTCCCACCCTTTGGTGATGTGTTATTTCCGCCTCTCTAGTATTTTATGGTTCTCCTCCTATGGATACCTGTTCTCAGGTCCTTTATTCATTCCTGGTAACTCAACTCTTACTTCTATGAATATCTGGCTTTAATGGAGATCTAAGTCTTCACCTCAATGGTGAAACACTCAATGGTGACATTGCAGATACTTCCATCAAATGGAAAGGCTTTTTGAAGACTCAGGGACCTTTCAGAGTCCTTAAAATAGGCCACTCAGAAAGTCATCTATTCTGTTCGATTGAGCTGTGGGGCTGGAGCTAGAGACGGGAGTGTACCATGTCACCTCCTCCAGGGAGAAGTGTCCCAACCACTGTGTCAATGCAGAGAGGCAGAAATGCTAAAGCAGGAGATAGTCTCTGCCTTCTACCTCCTTACCAGCTTTGGATCCAGATTACTTGATTCGTAAAAGGAGCGTAATCATAATATTAATGATAACAAGAGGTGTATTTATCAGCTACTTACCTTGGGTGGTCACAAGCTAAGTGCTTCCCATGCTTTATTTCATTGAATGCTCACAGTAGCCTTATAAGGGGTTCTATTATCATCCCCATTTTACAGACAAGGAAGTAGAGATTCAGAGGAGGAGGCAATGAATTGCTTAGTTGCAGACAGTTGGGAATTAGAAGAGATGGGTCTTTAGTTCTGTCCAACTTCAAATTCTTACTCCTCAACCAACAAACAGTATTACACTTATTGCTCGAAACATATAGTTTTGAAATATATGGAACTGGACCAAATCACCTTTCTGGATTCTTTTCATCTCAAAGACTTAATCAATAAAGTCCCAGAGTCAGACTGTTTCTTAGAGAGCATCTGGTCCAACACTCCCTGTTACAGATAAAGAAAGGGACAATAAGCTAGATGGTTTTCAAACAAATATGAAGATGGGGGCATTTGGAATAGCATGGTGAGTAACAGAAGAATGGTCAGGCAAAAAAAAAAAAAAATCCATACCCTCCATACAGTTAATCATGTTGTGCACTGCACAACTCTAGGGGGCACCATATGCACTGACATCATGGTTGTAGACTGCTCCTCTCTTCCTTCAGTTTCCTTACTGCATCATATGTCACCAGGGCATTTTCTTCTCTTCCTATAATTTTATTTCATAACCATTTCAAAGACAGAGGAGAGCTATAGCATTCCTTTTTCTTTTCTCTTTTTCCTAAAAAGAGAAACTGAGAGCTAGCGGAGACTTGGTTGCTGGCATCAGAGACTTTGGAAGCTGATAGTTAATCAATCAGAAGCTGCAATGTGAATGCTTGGCATGGACTCTCTTTTCTTTTCATTCCTTGTGTGGGTTGTGTGTGTGTGTGTGTGTGTGTGCATGCACACACACACATGCATCTTGGGTGCTTTTCCACCAGCAAAGGATTCAGGAGCTTGATGTAATTAAACAGCAGCAATATACTATATTCCGGCTTGATTTGTCCACGGATCTTCTCTCTTGCTCCATTCTCAAATGCCCACTGGCTCCTGTTCTGCATTCCTTAAACATCCTTGCCCCTGGAGTGTTTCGGAGCCTACCGACCTGGTCTCCCCAGTCTACAATTCCATCTGGGGCTCATGAGGGAATGCCACGTGGCTGCTGGCAGTCTTCTAGGCTGCTCTGAGGTTATGCAGAATGAACTTAGCAAAGTCAATGGAATCTCTGCAGGGACTTCTGGCAGCGCTAGCAGTGGCTAAGGATTTGCTCCTCTTGGAATCCTCAGCCAAGGTCCTCCGGAGTTGAATTCAGATAAAATTGAAAAGTAAACTAATTAGAGTGGGGCTATTTGTGCTTTTGTGGTTCGGCTTATGTCAGCATTTCCAGACTGAACTGAGTTCTTTGGGGATTTCAAAATCAGCTTTAAATGTCTTTTTCCACCCTTATTATTATTCTCCCTGATTCTGAATCCAGTTTTATTACAGGATCTGATATTTAGGCAAATAGGCTGTATCATCACTTATATCATGTGTGCTTCAGGTGCAGATTTATTTAAGCGTACACATACACACACACACACACCGATAAAAAGAACAAAAACCAAACACCCATGGATATAACCCAAATTAAACTGACCAGAAGGACATTTATAGATTTGTGCAAGTGTGAAGTCCAAGGGTGGATCTGGTTTCAGACGGTCTGGTCCTGAAAGTCCAATGTGTCCTTAGGATTTTTATCTCTCTCGCTCTCAGCTCTCACATCTGCATGTTCCAGTTTAGTGTCCTTCTTCACGTAGGAAGTGGCTCCTGGGGGGCAAACGTCTTGCCAAGGAGCCCTGAATTAGAAGGCACCTGTGCCAGTTTGAATGTATTATGTCCCCTAAAATACCATTATCTTTGATGCAGTCTTGTGTGAGCAGGAAATGTATTGGTGTTGATTGGGTTGGAGACTTTTGATTGGAAGTTTCCATGGAGATGTGATCACTCAATTGTGGGCAAGATCTTTCACTGGATAATTTCCATGGAGGTGTGGCCCCACCCATTCAGCATGGGCCTTGATTAGTTCACTGGAGCACTATATAAGCTCAGACAGAAGGAGTGAGCTTGCTACAGCCAAGAGGGACACTTTGAAGAATGCACAGAAGCTTAGATAGTAGCTGCAGATGAGAGACAGTTTGAAGATGGCCATTGAAAGCAGACTCTTGCTCCAGAGAAGCTAAGAGAGGACAAAAATCCTAAGAGCAACTAAGAGTGACATGTTTGAGGAACTGCCACCTAGAGAGGAACATCCTGGAGAAAGCCATTTTGAAACCAGAACTAGGAGCAGACACCAGCCACGTGCCTTCCCAGATGACAGAGGTTTTCCAGACGCCATTGGCCATCCTCCAGTGAAGGTACCCGATTGTTGATGCAGTACCTTGGACACTTATGACCTTAAGACTGTAATTGTGTAACCAAATAACCCCCCTTTATAAAATCCAGTTCATTTCTGGTGTTTTGCATTCGGGCAGCATTAGCAAACTAGAACAGCACCCTTCTCTCAACATCTGTCTCAGGGGAGAATTGGCCTTGCATGGTCGTGTGCCCATCCCTGAACCAGTCACAGCAGCTTGGGGAGGGACTAGCGATTGGCCAGCTGGGGCTGCTTGGGTGCAGGAGTCAGTTCTCTGCGGTTTCGAGGGTGTGTGAATTTGGGCAATTCCTTTAACCTCACTGCTTTTTAGTTTCTCCAACTGTGAAGTGGGTGGCACACTGATGATCTCACAGGGACTATTAAGGATTGAATGAACTAATGATAAAACAGTAACCGTTTATTGGGGAGCTGCTAATGATAGACGTGTAATAGGCACTTTATTGTCAAGCTAGACTTCCAAGCCAATCACACCCCAAAGGATGTGAATAAAAGTCCAGTGCTCCTATGTGTGTGCACAATTGTATCAAAACAAGCAGATTTCTTAACTGGAGGATTACTCAGCCTTAAGAGGAATATCCCAAAGTGGAGGGGTTTGGGGTATTTGCCAAATGGATTTTAACCTGGACCTTTTGGTCCCTGGAGCCTCGTATTTAACAGTGTTCCACATGTCCCAGTTTTAGAAGCATGCTTTCTATATTCTAAAGTTCAAGGTCTAATGAAAGGCAGACCAGGGAGCTTTGTACCTGACTTGTCTTATTTTGGCCTCTCCTAGCTATTTGTACTGAATTTCTCTTCATTAGTTTTCATTTTGTGATCATATGTAACACGGAATCAAAACCAGCTTAATACCTTTCTTGTGCGATGTGGTTGAGCTCATCAAGCAGTGCCCCATCAGAAGAAACTGCTCTCAGGCTTCAGTACCTAATTTTCAGGTTTTTTTTGGAAACTGTTTCCTTCTTTGCTTTGGCTTGCAGGAAGCTCAAAGACAAATGTAAGCCCCACTTCTAGCAAGTACACAGAACCTTTGTCATGTACTGTGTGTCTAACTCTATCCCTGACTGAATCTTTGTTTCATACTCATTTCACCTTTACTCTTATTTGTAAGAATTTCTTATTTTCATTCTGCACTATTTCTGTAAATGACTCTGATCGTTGTGGGATTGCAATGGGGCTTCTTAAATAAATAAATAAATAAAGTAACTGCAGGTGGGATCTCAAGGGCCTTTTCCTGTAGAGATGTTGGCTGAAGTGATGTCCTTTCTCCTTCACTGCTAATGTCGTAGCTCTGCTTGGAGCCACGTGTTCAATTACGGCCCACGCTCCTGTTTTACAGGCTTCCTTTGAGCACATCTAATCAGGAACAGCTCCTTGATGCAGTCTCTTTGTTCACTGACTGAAACTTTGAATACCTCACTTTGCCTAATAAATGACCCAGGGGCTCAAATTTGGCCTTAGCCTTTATTTAGAAAATGGAACTGGTGAGGCTCTGAAGCATCCTCAAAACCAAGGCCAAAAGAAGGAAGGTTAGGTATTTCTCAGGCATTTAAGGGAGGTTGTATACTGCTCTGTTTCCCCGCATTTATTGGAGAAATTCTTTTCTTCCCAGACTCCTCTGTGCACGCTCCTGTCTTTTCACATGTCCGTGAACACTGGTGAAATCCCCTGGCGTGTCGGGGTTCCTTGGTGACTTGCTGTTTCCACTCCTGTGTGTGGGTTGAAAAGTGAATGCCGGCCACGGGCAGGGCTGGGGTCAGTCTAAGTAACTGTCTGAGAGGTCCGGATTGCTTTTTCACCCCTGTCCTTTCCACTTTGAACACTAGATGATGACTTTCAAGGGGGTATGAAAGCGTGAACAATATATCCTTGAAAGAGGTCACGAGCTGAAACCAGCCCCTTGCTTTCTCCAATCCTGGTTCAAATCCCAGCCTCATCATTCTCAGCTGTGTGAACCTGGAAAGGTCACCTCAGGTCTCCAAGCCTCAGTTTCTTCATCTCTAGAGTGGGGACATTCTTAGCACCTGCCTCATAGCATTGCTGTGAAGACGAATTCAACTCTTGGCTTAGGAGTTGCTTCCTCGTGGAAAGCCTTCCCTGCCCTTTCTGACTAGAGCTCATCCCTGTACTGCAAGTTCCTCTCAGACCGTGTGTCCTTCCTTCTTTCACCTGTCACGCTGCAATTTCACATTTTCTTATATGATTATTTAATGCCTGTCTCTCCCATCGGACTGTAAGCTCCAGGAGGGCAGGCCCTGGGCCCACTTTTGTATCCCACTGTATCCACAGCACTTCCCTCCAGGATGGACGGGCACATAGGAGGGGCTCAATAAAGAGTGAACAAATGAGTGAAAAAATGCAATGGGCTGACTGGTGTCCATCAGGGTCCGCATAGGAAAGAGAGACAGATGCTAAAGTGAGCAACGCCCTGCTCCAAGCTGCTCTGCCCTGCCTGGGCCAACACATTTGAAATTCAGTAGGACCCCTTGAGTACAGACACAAGCCCCCATGAATGTTGTTGGAATTAAAAAAAAAATTAAATAAATGAACAAACACATCTTCCTTACATGTATGGAACTGGAAGGGCACTTATGGAAGAATTTCAACATTGCTTGGGTAGATGCTTGAATCCTCCTTATCCCTCCTTTCCTGGAGGTACCAAGCTGAAAATCGACAGCTGTTAATTAGAAACACTGCCACTCGCCACCCCGTGCCTAACCCCAGCTCATGCGAGGTGGCGTGCTCTTTATTTATTATACATGTCTGCATATTGAGATAATTGGGTTGTGTAATATTGCACGCAGACTAATCTGAGAATGATTTCTGCTGAATAGAAATTACTTATTTTGATTCCTCAGGGGTTTGTTTTGTCAAAATTCATGTAGTATTTAGCAAAGTAATCATTGTTCAATTGCCAAGCACAGGAAGTGTAAAATTATCCTAATAAGAATGAAAAGAATGAAGAGAAGGGGTGTCGCTGACCTCGTCAGCTTGATTAGTGATGGTGTTTCATCACGTTCTCAAGGACTAACCTCGGAAACTGCCAGTGAAGATTCCCCTGCACCTCTTTATCTCACTGGCCCTAATGAGATATGCAATTTGTCATATGGTTGTTCAACCAGAATAGAAGCGAAAAACAGGTGAAGAAGAAGACTGTTTCTGCTCCTCTTAAGAAAATCGCTCAATAACAAATCAGCACCTAAACTGGAGGAGGGGTCTTGAAAGCAGGGAGCCTGGGTCCTCCATGTATATGTCGAGTGACCTTAACTTTGTCACTTACCCCTCTGAGCCCAAATTCCTCACCTGTTAGAGAAGGTCAAGAATCTAAATACATTTGTGCCTTACAGGCGGGCACCTTGTCTTGTTCATCTGCCTCATTTCCAGAGGGTTATTGACCATTTGGCCCCTTTTTGCTTTGTGGGCGGCTTTAAAGTAAAACATATCCTTGTTGCAGAAATCTTGAGGCACCATAGACAAAAAGGACCCATGGAAAACTAATGAAAGTTTTCCTTTGGCAATACATGTGCAAATAAAAATAGAATTCAAGCTAATAAAAGTGCTTTATATGAATGCTCTCATTTCATGCATGTGATCACACTGTGTGGTGATTGGGGGGCCCTGCTCAAAGTCACATCATGAGAAATGGAATTCAAACTCAGGTTTCAGACTTGTTTTTTTCCGTTCCCCTGACTGGAACTGACACTGGGGTTCTCATGACGGTCTAGGAGAAGCTAATCCTCGGTCATTCTTCAGGAATTCAAGCCAAGAGCTCTGAAAGGTGAGGCACCAGTGACAGAAGAATCTACCTACACGGCAGGTGGGGGGATAAGTAAGAGGGAAGGCTCTGGAATCATGAAGCCTACGTTTCAGCTTGGCTCTGACACTCCTTAGGTGTGTGACCCTAGGGAAGAACTGAGCCAGTCGGTAGAGGGTTGGAACAATGACTGCAAATTCTTTGACACTCTTTCCATGGAGACATGCGTTCTGTGTTCCCTTGAGTCTCGGTGGGCTTCAAAGAGTAGAGTACTGCAGAAATGACACCGTGTGACTTCCCAGGGGAGGCCACAAAAGCCCGTGCAGCTGCCACTGGCCATGTTGTAGGAAGCTCAGGCCCATGGGCACGCCACATGGAGGTGCCCCAGCTGAGTCCCCCGACATCGTGGAGCAGAGGCAAGCCCTCCGGCTGTGTCCTGTCCAAATTCTTGACTCCATGCAATCTACGAGGAGAGGAAAATGGTCATTTCACACCATTAACTTTTGGGGCTGTTTGTTATGCAGCAACAGAAACGGGACCCCGTCTGCCCCTTAATATCTTCAACGGCACACTCGAGATAATCATGCCTTCCTCCTAGGACAGCTGAGAATGGGAAATTAAAGAAAAGAGCTGAGCGTCATGTCTTACACATGGTAATTGCTTAATAAATATTAACTGTTATTATTGATATTATTGCTGTCATCATTTCCAGGCCATCGAGGATGGAAATTGAGACACCTGGGACTCTGCTAGGCTGGTGCACTGTCACTGAGACCCTGGCTGCAGCCGGTGGGCCAACAGAAGTTGTGCCAGCTGTCAGGGGCCTTGTCTTCTTGCCTCTGCCTTGGGAACTAAGGTGGCTCCTATATATAAATGCCCAAGGCAAGCAAAACCAGAGTATTTGCTCTGACTTCACAAAATTTTCAGAGAAAGCAACCTGATTCATTTACAAACATACAGTATGGAATTGTCACTAGCAAGCTACTGGGTGAAAGAGTCCCATGTCTCTGGTTACAACTCAGTCACCAAGTTAAACTTCAGCAGGATGGGTTTTTTTTTTAATTATTATTATTCCAAGCAGTGGGAAACTCAGCTGGAGACACTAATCATACCACATATTCTCTCTTCATCCCTCCCTAGACTTCCTGAGCCCCCCAGCATCTTTTCCTGACACTTCTCAGCTTTGGATGCAGCTTTGAGGATGGGACTCAGCCTGAAATCCCTCGAGCTGAGCCCTGGAACTTTCCATTGTCACCAGCTGTCCTCCCTGTGAGCCAACACACTCCTTCCCACGCATTTGTGTTTGGAGAACTTGGGGTTCTCCTTCTCGATTTTCTTCCAGTGATGACAAACTCTAAGATGAGAAAGGCTGGTCAGAAAATAGTCCGTTGTCCTATTTATCTGTTGCAAGGGTACTAAGGCACCTTTCTTTCAAGAGATAGGACCACATTGCTTAAAGGTATTTTTTCCAGCTGCCATTTCGTAAATGCTTCCTGTGTGTCAGACCCTGTCCTACATGTGTTCCGTGGATCATCTCATTTAATCTTAGCGACAGCCCATTCTTTTCACCCTCTTTGGAAGCTGAGGCTTAGAGAGGTAAAGTAGCCTGCTAAAGCCAGGAAGTTGTGGCATTAGGAATTGAAGGCAGGAAATCTAGCTCCAGAGATTGGAGTTATTTTCTACTTCCTGATGCAAGATGCTTAAACCTGCCCTCACTCCCCATCCCCCACGAGGGATACTTCTGGTTCGATAATAAGTGTTATTCATCTCATGTTTCTTGAGCCCAGTTCAGGGCAGCCCACGAAGAAGGTGCTGGGGAGATGTTTGCTGAATGAAGGGATGACAGCCGAGGTCGGTCCACCGTGGTGGTGGGACTGGATCCAGGTGTCCTCGTTGAATTCATGAGCTATTCTTAGGGTCCAGGACCTTAGTTGCTGGTTCAGTCCCAAAGGAGCTGGAGCAAGAGAATAAAAACTGTGGGAGGCTTACTGAAAAGTAGCCAGGCATCTCATGGAGATCCAGAGAGCCATACCTCAGGAAGAGTCAGGGACCTGGAGCTGGAAAGCCAACATGACTCTCTGGCCTCTCATCTCTGATTCTCTCTGCATAGCTGGTCAGTTTTTCTCCTGCAGACTATTTTTGCTGCTTTTCCTGTTCAGTTGCACAGGATGAGCTTCAGAATTTTGCTGTCCTTAGTTCAAGTCCCTATTCCAAATCCCCAGGAGAGAAAATCCAATTTTCCAGATTGGTTGAGATGTTTATCACTGGTCCGTGAGCTCTCGCTTGCGGTTGGGGGGCCGTGGTGTTTAGTACATACTAGGCAGCTGGAAGCCTGCTCCTGTGGTTGAGACGACAATCAAGGGGGGAAGACAATCCCAGATACAAATGCTGAGGTTGTGCCAATTTTAAAGTAGATCTGACCTAAGGATATCTGAGTGAGAGGGTGAGAAAGAGGTTTGCTCGAATCAGCCTCTCTTTGATTAGAAATGTGCTAATGTACCTTGGGAAGTATGGTACCCAAGAGAGGAAGCCCTTCAGAATGAGCTGCGATCAGCTGAGAAATTGGGAGTTTTGGGGACCTTATTTAGAATTAATTTGTCACTCTAGGGACACATGGTGATTTGTGAGCCATTTTCAACAGTGACTCTCAGGGGATCCTCTGGGAGATGAAGTCTTTGATGGCAGGAACAGAGTCCCCCACTGTAATCTCAGCCTACCCCCATGCTGGAGTATAGCAGGTGTGTATATTTGACAAACACAAATTTATTCATAAGGCCCTATAGCATTCCAGGCTCTAATATGGCATATTTATAATTTCATCTTCAAAAAGGGTTTTATGAGTCCTAGTTACTATTTCCTTTCCAGAGACGCCCAGAGAAGTTAAGCAACTTAACCAAGATTGGAGTTAGCAAGTGTCTTGGTTTCCTAGGGTGCTGTAATAAAGTACCACGAACTGGGGGGCTAGACAACCGAAATTTGTACTCTCCTGGTTCTGGAGACCAGATCCAACATCGGCGTGTCCGCAGAGGCGTGCTCCCTCTGAAACCTGGGTGTGTGGGAGACCTTTCTTGCCTCTTGCAGCTTCTGGTGGTGGAGCCCATCCTTGGAGGTACTCGGCTTGTGGATGTACCTGCCTCCGTCTTCGCAGGGCCCTCTCCACTGTCTCTTTCTGCATCCAGTTCTCCCTTCTTATAAAGACACCAGTTGTAACGGATCAGGACTTACCCTAAGCCAGTTCAGCTCTTCTTAATTAAACACATCTTTGAAGATCCTCTTTCCAAACGGCCACATTCACGGGACCGGACATATCTTTTTGGGGAACACCATTCAATCTGTAACAGGAATTCAAGGGATTTAAATCTCAGTTGATCCGATTGCATATCCTGGTCTCTTTTCATCACACCATAAAAGTCTCAGGGATCCAAAATGAGTGTCTTTCAGGGGGAGAAAGAATAAGAAGTAATTTATCTTCCGTGAGAGGTGCTGGAGGAGGTGAGGGGCCTCCAGGTTGCTGAGCGTGTGGGAAGAAAGGCTGATACAGATCTGGTCTTAATTAAGCCTTGTTCTAATCAGTGGCACTTGGCACTGTGGCTCCTCTGGGAGTGAAACGCCGTGAATTCCCAAGAGCTCAGGGCGACAGGGTGGACGCCAGGGCTGGCTCCCGAGTCGGCAGGAAGTGTCAGAGGACAAGTTTAACGCTAATGAAGGCAGTACACCGGAGGGCAGAGAGCTGCTCTGAAACGATCAGTTCTACACCAGAGGAAGGACGGATGGTAAGAAAGATGTGAGAGTGGCGGGGTTCGGATGGGAAGACAACAGGCTAACATTCAACTCCTGGAGTCCAGGGATAAATGAACTTCAGGAGATGTGATGAGAATTCAAACCACAGGCCTGTGTGTCTTTGAAAGCACTTCCGAGGCACTGGCTCTGCCATTCCTCCAACCGTTCCTGTTTTGCAGAGCTTTTGTCCCATCCCAGGAGAAATAAGAGTGGATTTGCCTTGGGCCAGTTCCTTGAGAAAGACCTGATTCCTCAATGGGCCAAAGAATGGATCCTTTAGATGTTATTACCAAACCCATTCATCATGAAGGGAAACATCTTTAGACAGTTATTCTGGCTGGCTGAGTAATTGCTGCTACAGTTACATGGGGAGGAATGATCGGGGAAGTAATCTTTGATTGGTCTCTTATCAAACTCATGATCTGCATAAATGCCAGGTTTGGTATGGTGGAGCTCCAATTGCTCAAACAAGGAGGGGTGTGTGGCTTTCGAGGCTCTGCCTCCGAGGATGTAAAATCCTGACAGTCATCCTTAGCCCTGGACAATGTAAAATCCTAAGTCACCCTTGGCTCGAGGGCTGCTACGAGGATTCAGTGAGGTGATGGTCATCATCCAGCCCCACAGATGGCTCATGATGCTTCTCAAACTTACTAGGCTTCCCCCAGATGCATTTATTTTATTTATTACAGATGTTAACCCATTCGATATTCAGAACAAGCATCTGAAGTAGATGTTGTAATTGCCTTTGTTTTACAGATGAGGAAACTGAGGGAGCAAGATGCTAAATAAGATAAGCACACCCAGTGAGCAGAAGAGCTGGGGTGTGACTCTGGTGGAGTCCCCACTCTCAAGCACTCGGTCATGTTGCCTTTGAAGGTCAGAGTCCTTGGAAGGGTGCCTTCTAGAGAGCAGGGGAGGCTTTGGGATGGGAATTCTCAAAGGGGAATTGGATGAGATGGTCTGGGGTCCAGCTCCACAGATGTTCCAGTTCCAAGCAGGGTTTGGATGGCAGAAGGTCACTGTGATGGTTAGGCTCATGTGTCAAGTTGGCCAGGTGATGGTGTCCAGGTGTCTGGTCAAGCAAGCACTGGCCTGTTACTGCAAGGACATTTGTGGCTGGTTAACAAACCATAAGGCTGGTTTATTAAATCATCTGTCAATTGACTGCACCTGTGACTGATTATATCAATGAAGGGCATGTCTTCCGCAATGAGAGAATTCAATCAGCTGGATTTAATATAATCAGTTGGAGACTTTCAAGGAAGAAAGAGAGAGAACCTTCCCTTCTTCTTTGGCTAGCCAGCCTCTCCTGAGGAGTTCATCGAACACCTTCATCGGAGTTGCCAGTTTGCTGCCTGCCCTATGGAATTTGGACTTGTGCATTCCCACAATTGTATGAGACACCTTTATAAAATCTTATATTTACAGATATCTCTTGTTGGTTCTGTCTCCCTAACTAATACAGTCACATTATGGCCAGAGACCTAGAAATGCTCCTTAGCAGATACTGGTTGGGTCCGTGCATCTTCCCATTCCACTGTGTCTGCTGGTGTTTTCAGGAAAGCCATTCTGCTCCTGTGCATGTCAGGTTAGGTGTGCCAGAGAATTAATATGCCCAGGATCTTCCCTCATCCCATGTCTAATGGGAGCCAGTAAGTTTCCAACCCAGCTCCCCAGTTCTGATGCATGGTTTTACACCTTTCCCCAAAGTTTCCCTGTGGGATCAGGCTGCAGTCGCCCATATGGTAATTGGCTTGCTAATGTGCCTTTTATAGGCTGCCTTCCCTCCACCCCTTGGTATTATTTCTGCACTTGCCTTTCAGTGTTCCATGAACTTTCAGAGAAACAACTTCAGAGGTCTGTTTCAGGGGGAGTCCAAACAAAGACATGCTCCAATTCTGCCCTGCCACTCAGTCTTTCTCCCAAGGATTCCTGAGTGAGGAGAGTACAGTATGTGCCCAAAGCAAAAGCTAAATGAGAAACAAAGCACCATTTAATAAATACTGGGTAAGTACCCAGTACTCCCTTGTGCATGGCTCTCCAGTAAAATGCTAGGTGGGGGTGAGGTTTAAGCCTGGAGGAGAGTTCATTGTGGTCCCCTGCTTGCTGTTTCCTGTCTAGTTGTGCTGACAATATAGTGGGAGAATGCCATAGAGTGTAGGGAGTACCACTCAAAGATGCAGAGAAGACAGCGCCATTCCAGGATGCAGAGCAGAGAGTACCACTCCGATGTAGAGCAGGGAGTACCACTCAAGGATGCAGAGAAGACAGTGCCATTCAAGGATGCAGAGCAGAGAGTACCACTCCGATGTAGAGCAGAGAGTACCACTCAAGGATGCAGAGAGTACACTCAAGGATGCAGAGAAGACAGTGCCATTCAAGGATGCAGAGCAGAGAGTACCACTCGGATATACAGCAGGGAGTACCATTTAAGGATGCAGAGAAGACAGTGCCATTCAAGGATGCAGAGCAGAGAGCACCGCTCAAGGAGGTAGTGTAGGGCATACCATGCAAGGATGCAGAGAAGACAGTGCCATTCAAGGGTGCAGGCTACTGAGACACAGTAGTTGCAACCGCCCATGAACATGGATCAGATTAGCAACTCCTCCTCCCTTACGGGAGCCAATTAGGAATGTGAGCAGACACTGACAGACAAGGGGGAAAGATGAACCTTTCTAGTCCCTTAAGGGACCAAGGGCTTGGGGGAGGTGCTCACAGTGTCCTTGGTTTGATGTCTCTTCCTTTTGTTCCTCCTTGGATAGTGTCTTGGTGATCATTGATGTGCTGCCCAGTGAGATGCTGAGTTCATTTTCTCCAGTGGAATTTCTCAGTCTTTCCTTAGGTGTGATTGGGTAGGAGTTAGACAGCATTGTGAGGACTTACAGAATTTGGTCTCTATTGCACATTGGTGAAGGCCTTGGTGGTGTGTTGGAGAATGTGTGGCATCTTCTAATGCCATTGGGTTGGTTCTGTGTGTTACAAATTGTGAAGAGGCCACAAAGAGAGAAGAGATGATGACATGATGACATGATGATGACATGATGATGACATGATGATGATGGTGGTCTAGAAACAGCAAAGGAACTTGCATTTATTGTATGTTTTGCTCGGTCCTGGGCAGCATGCAAAATGCTCTGCCTGTGATATCTCATGACAGTCACAGCAAGTCTGTGAAGTAGGTAATACTGTCATCATCGCACAGACAAAGCTGGGATTTGAAGAGGTGGCATAAGTTGCTTACAGTTACAGTTCATCAGATGAGGCTCCAACGGTAATATTTTCAGGCTTTCTCTTGATAACGTTATTGCTTGTGGAGTACTCAGGTAGTAACAAAACCAGAAGTGCCTGGGAAAGATTCTTCAGTGTAAGGAACCAGGGAAGAGCTATATAAACTTTTGTGAAAATTTACCTCAAGAAATATGACTTGAGATATTTCCTCACACTCTCCCTTCTAGAGACAGGTTTTGAAAAAACAAATCACTGTTCTCTGTTCTCTCTGCCACAAACCCCATGAATATCAGGGAAGTCATCCACAGGATGGAGGATGGGGTCACTCAGTAGAATGCTTGAATGAATTAGACAAACATTATTCTTTTATTTAATCAAAATGTTTTAGACTCAGAACTTGCTGAGGGCAGAGAACATCTCCATGAAAACGTCTATGAAGATTTGGTTGCCAAACTGGCTTTCCTTAAGGTGAAAGGTATGGGTGGACTGAGTTGAATAGTGTACTCCCAAAATCCATGTCTGCCTGGAACCTCAGATTGTGACCTTGTTTGGAAAGACAGTCTTGGCTGATGTACTCTAGTTAAGATGAGGTTGTGCTGGATTAGGATGGACCCTAAATCCAGTGGCTGGTATCCTTATAAGAAGAGGAAGGGACACAAAGAGATGCACACAGAGAAGTAGCCACATGGTGATGGAGGCAGAGAGTAGATGATGCTCCTGCAAGCCAAGGGACCCCAAGGATGGTCGCCAACCACCTGAAGCTGGAGGAGGCAACGAAGGCTCCTCTCCTAGAGCCTTCAGAGGGGGCCTGGCCCCCCGACACCTGGATTTCAGACTTTTGGTCTCCAGAGCTGTGAGCCAATGAATTTCTGTTGCTTTGAGCCACTCATTTTGGGCCAATTTGTTCTGGCAGCCCTGAGGAACTAACGCAGAGGGGCTGGGTTGAGGAGTGTGTTTGGGAAGACACAGCCAGTCTCCCTGGGTTCTTCATCCTGCTCCGAGACCTGGCATATCAGAATGTGAGGGAGAGTAGAGGCAGGTGACTGTGAAATCAAGCACACCGGCTGTTGGCAGGAGAACGGGGCTAGCACCGAATTCTCCCATTTATCAAAACGTCTTCACCAAGGAGCCCCTCATCTCTCTCCAGTCACCTGAATAGCTCCGCGAGCCATTTCAGTCACCACCACAGCGGCTCCCTGAGCCCTGGATGCTGATTAAAACCCGGGTGAGTAACGGGGAACATCGCACGCTCCTATTCCTCGGGTAGATCTAAGCGAGTTAATAACCTCTAAAGCTAAAGCAAATCAAGTCCCATTTAAAACATTTTATTGACAAGCACAAAAAGGCTGCTGTCTGTGGCTTGGGTACATCTACCACTTGGTTTTGTTACTTGTTTCTGACTCACGCAATGGACAAGGGCATTTAAATCATCCAAAGCCTCCCGTTGTTTGCAGGACAGGAAGAAGCATTGGAACAGGGAAAAATGGGGTGAAAGGGAGAGAACCTGTATTTATCTGAGTCCCTACTGTCTGCACAGGGCTTCTCTCTGGGTGTTCTCATGTGAACTCGTTTGATGCTCAGATAGTCCTTCTCGGGGTATCAGCCATTCACTTGCACATGGATCCCCATCTCAGCGCCTGCTCTGAGCGAGCCCAGCCTCAGGCAGAAACCCCAGGGATTGCAAAGTCTTGTGTGCATTCTGGGAGAAGGTAGATGGTTTTCATCAGATCCTTCAGGGATTTGATGACCCAGAACAGATTGGCAACCTCTGCCCCAGGTGGTGCCATGCATTTTGCTTCTAGCCTCCCTGAGCCCGACTTTCCGAGGGAATTGAAAGAGGGCTCTCATTTACAGGAAGCACCCTGTAGAGGGCAGGCTTTGTCACTTGCAGTCCCAGCCCTGATCCCCCAAATGGCAGGAGCCTGCCTGGAGGACTGCTGCATGAATTTACAGAGGCTTATTTGGAAACTAGAGGGAAATCACAGTTCCAGGCAAGACAGAAAGTATTAAGCTGCACTTTTAACTCCTAATCAAATGCAAGCAAAAGCGTTTTTAAAAGCAGGAGTAATTGGTGGTCAAACAAAGCCTTCTTTTAAGCAGCAAATGCTTTCCCACACCTGGGGACTGATAACAGGTTTTCCTTGCTCCATTCTTCTCCACAATAGCTACTTAAAGCCGCACCATCAATCCTTGGAGGGCACCCAGTGGAGAGGCGAAACTTACAATCGTGAACTTGGCGCAAGTCCCTGGGGGGTGAATGTCTGGTTGCTTTTGGGACCTGTGGTGTCTCAAGGTTGGGTGGGGAGGCTGGGATGCTGTTCCTTTGCACAGGCTTACACTTACACACACACACACACACACATTCACACCATACAAGAGTGGACACTCAAATGCCCCACTTGGGTCTGCACTCTCAACCCACCTCCATCGTCAGCATCACACTATTTCCACTTACCTGTGTCTGCTATTCACTCACCTCGCTTCCACATATAACTCTGCATGCCCACTCGACACACTTACCACACACACATGACTTTATAGATGCACGTGCATCCGCTTCTACCCGAACTCACCACAGACCCACGTTTATCCCCCACAAACCCTGCATACCCTCACTGTATGCTCACTTCTCTCAAAGTCATCTCACCTGTCCTTTCTCTTCTCTCAAAGTCATCTCACCTGTCCTTTCTCTCTCCTTTCTCTTTCTCCCCCCACTCTCTCTCACACACTTCTCCCACAAATCTAGAACCCCTCACACACTTGCCCACACCCTTACTGTCCCCCAACACACCCTAACATTCCTCATCCCAGAAGAAATGGTGCATAATATCTTAGTGTTAAATGAGCATCTCACACTGACAGAGTCACCCTCCTAGCTCTCCCCTCAATTCTTTTTCTCTCTTCTGGACGCCATTTATAACTCGGAGGTGTACTTGACGATCGTTTTGGGTACCTCTGCCCTTCGTTGGGTTTCTTGATCCTACAATATTGCATAGTGGTGGGGTCACCGCCCCTTATGAGTTGCCTCACCTTGGCTTGGTTACCCCTCGCCAAGCCTCAGTTTGCTAATCTGCAAAATGAAAGACCAAGAGTAGCTGCTTTTTGGGATTGAAGATCAAATGAGGATACTGTGAAACCCTTGGCTGCATTCCTGGTGCATAATTAAAGGTAAATTCAGGTTTGTCCGTGATGTTCTTAAGGGACATCGAGCACTTTAATCAGGTTTGCATGAAGCCTCCAAACCTTGGAACAGGCCTGGGCTCATGGATCCAACCAAGGGAAGGCCGTTTGTTTTCCATTTAGGTCAGTTTCCATCTGGAGGGTCCCAGTGGGTAGGTTGAATAATCTCTTGTTGAGACAAATTATGGTTTGAGGGGATTGTGAATCTCTCATTCTTACACATCAGGGGACTAAACAAGACAGCGTGTGCTACCTGAGTATCGGACTTTGAAGGTCAGCTCTCCAGGGGGTCTCTGGTAGGCACATCTACTGGCCTTGGGTGAAGTTGGGTTTGGGATTCTGGGGAAAGGTGATCAGGGACTCACTGATCCTGTGGGAAGCTGGGCTCAAGGTGTCCCTTCCCTTGGGGACAGGGAAAGCTCTGGTCATCCTGTTGCTAAGCAACCTGAGTCTTTGAGGTCTGTCATGAGCAAACCTGCTTGCTTCTCTCCACCAAAAAAATGGTAAGAGCTACCTCCATTGATCAACTGTCGACCATGTTCCAGGACTGTGCTAAACTTAGGTTCAGTCAGTCCTCACCCCATCTCTGCCTGATGGATATTGGTCAATATTCCTATTGTGTAGACAAGGATTCTGGGGCCCAGTCTGTGGGTAAAGAACCTCTCCTTGCTCAGACAGAGCATCACTGACAAAGCTGGTCATCTGAAACCGTGAGTGCTGGTGGGGTTTGAGCTAGAGGTACTGATGGACAAGGACAGAGGGTCAGAAGGACAGACATACACAATGGTGACTTGGCTGGGCTTGTGAAGACATCTCTCGCCACCCCTGCTCCCCTTCTCCCACCACTGGGCTAATTCCCCCACGGGTAGGTTTCTGGGCAATTTGTTCCATTAGAAATCTTGTTTCTACTCTGCCATTCTTCCTCTTTCAGAATGACACAGAACAGCTCTACACATCACCTGTTCTGTCAGACCTGGTTCCCTTATTGATCCCATTTTATTTTCAGAACACAGGGGGAAGACACTAAAGGCAGCACCTCTCAAAGACGTCAACTAGTAGACATGGGGTCAGGCACTGAGAGAACCTGCAACACGTGCCTTCAGATCCCAGCCTTTCAAGCACCTGTCACTGCTCTCCTGAGTTTTCAGACTCAGCTTCCAGCTGCTACGTCTTTTACTGGGAACATGGTTTGGCAGACAAGAACAGAGCTTCCAGAATCTGGAAGACCATGATGGGAATCTTGGCCTTTGTACTGACTAGCTGGTGACCTGGGACAAGTTCCTTTACTCTCGAGTCCTACTTTTCCATTTGGAAAATGGAATGGGACCATTGCCATGGTGTTGTTTTAAGGATGAGATGCTCATTGTATGCAAGAGGAAATTATAGCATAATTTCACTTGACTTGATAGTGGAAATATCACCATAAAGGTATTGCAGGGTCTCGCTCTGAGCCCTTACTGGGAAGCTGGGTGCTGCCCCTGAACTTCTGCAGGAGAGAATGAGCCTCCCACTTGGCAGAGGTAGAGGCTGAAGCTTATGAATTTAAGGGGCCTGCCGAGGACCTCCCAGAAAATTGGTGGAAAAGCCAGGGCCTGACCCATGACTCCTGCTACAACACCATTGCAGGAGGATTACAGGAGCATCAGGCAACTGGGCGGTGATAATAATAATAATAATTAATAATAATAATAATTGCAACCTCCTCTTTATTGAACATTTTCCTCATGTCAAGCCCTGTGCTAACATTTGCACACATTGGCTCATTTAATCATAATAACCGGAGAGAGTAGGAGCTCTGATTATCTCCATTTTGTAGCTCAGGAATCTGGGTCTTAGAGAAGCTAAGTAGTTATTCCAGATCCAGCCCTCTGGCTGAGGAGGGAGGCCAAGCAAAATCATCTGAGTTCTAAGTCCATCTTATCGGAAAGACTTTGAGTGGCTTAGCTTCAGGGTATGGATGGACCTAATTTAATTGAGGGAGAAAGCTCCACGGATGCCGGATGCCGGAGGCTTTTCTTTAATCTCTGTCCCAATACACAGGTGTTCCATCTGGGGCTTTGCTTGGGATGACTCTGACTGGAGTCCAGCAGGTGCCCCTGCCCTGGCCTGGCCGGAGCCATCGTGCTCTCGTTCTTGTCCTCCACAGTTTGAGAGAGAGACCCCCAAACCCCTGTGTGACTCACTCTGCACTCTTCTGAAATTGCATTGCAAAACAGTTCTTCTCTGCCTTGGTTCTTTCTTCTTCAACATGTCAGTCCCTACTTTTTACATTCTTTTCTTTTTTAGGGGAGAGGATCTAATATTTCCTGTTTTCTGCCCCTCGTCCTTCTCCTCCTTTTCTTCACATCATTCTTGCACACAGTTCACTTGATCATGCTTCTAGATCCACAGTCTACTCTTATGAGCAGGTTGTGCATGGATCCTATTTTATTTCTTAGAATTTATTTTATTCTTACCCTCTTTCTCTACCATCTCCAGTCTCCCTTCCCTCCCCCGATTCATAGAAGCCATCTGCACTGACTTAATATATGAATTTCCACTCTTCTGTCCATATGTTTGTTTAGACATATGTGTGTCATTGGGTGCTGTTTTGGGGATGGATATTTAAAATTTTTGCATAAATGGTATCGTGCTACAACTCTTCTGTTTCTTACTGTTTTCACTCAGTGTTGTACTCTGAGATCCATCCTTGTTGCCACCCAAACAAGACTGTAAAATGATTTTCCTCGTATGTGTTGCTTTGTGGACCTTCATAAGACTCTTCTCTAGAATATGTCTACAAGAGCTGGCTTGTTGGATCATGTATTTTAAAGCCTATGCAATTAATCGACTACTCCCCATTTGGAGAACTGCAAGAGTTTCCACAGTTACCAGTGATATGGTGAGAGCTATATTTTCCCCATATCCTTTCCTCCCAGAATTTGTGCCTGTCTGAATGGGAATAAAATGGCATCTCATTGTTGCTTTAATTTTCATTTCTCTAACTACTGGAAGTTGGAGCCTCCAGTCATATACTTTCTAATCAATTTGTTTTCTCCTTCTGTGGTATTGCAAATATGTCTTCCAGCCTGCCACCTGTCAAGCCATCCTTTGCTGAAAAGACTTCTTAAATTTGTCATAAAGTAAACAAATCTATAAATCTCCCCACCCCCAATAGTTTGTACTTTTGAGATCCTATCTAAGAAGTCACCATATTCGGAGGATCCAAAACTATTTTAAATTTTCTTTTGTTTAAATATAAAAGGTTTTTTCATACTTAGTTCTTTAATCTATTTTGAATTTGTTTTTCTTCTAGAGTGTGAAGTAGACATTCAGCTTTATCTACAAAGAAATTTATTATAGATGTAATACATGCCAAATATCCTAAAACATTTACAAAATAATCCATTTGTAGTTCTGCTTCTATTATACATCAAATTTATCCTCCCCTGCCCGTGTTCTGTGCTACATAGTCTGTTCCACTGGCCCATTTGTTTTTGTACCAGTACCACGTCATTTTAATTACTGTGGTTTTGTAAGATGTCACACCATCTGATTGTGTGAGTTACCCACTGTGATGGTTAAGCCCATGTGTCAACCTGGCCAGGTGATGGTGCCCAGTTGTTTGGTCAACCAAGCTCTGGCCTGATTGTTACCATGAGAGTATTTCATAGAAGAATTTCAATCATCTGTCAGTTGATTGAGTCTATGGCTGAATTTCAACAGTAAGAGAGAAAGAATAAAGGAAGAATTTCTTCCTTTGCCCCAGCCAACTAGCTTATCAATGACCAGAAAATCACTTTATATAACAATGGTTCTCAATCCTCATTGGTAATTAGAAACTTCTGGGATTAAGGAAAAACACTAACGAGACACCCAGACCCAGCAAATCACCATCTCTGGGGGGTGGGGCCTGAACACCAATATTTTCTAAAGCTCTCCAGGTGAGTCCCATCAGCAGCCAGGTTTGAGTCTAAATTTCTTAGACTCAGTTTCTAACATCTATAAAATGGGCATGAGACAGTCTAGTCCCTGGGGATGAGTGAGATGATGGACCACAAGGGCTTTTCCAAATGTTAACAAATATTGATGTGAGATCAAGGCTTTGAGGTCAGGTAGATCCGAGTTCAAGTCCCTTGGAACTTGGACAAATCCTCTAATTCCTCAGAGACTTGGTTTCTTTATCTGGGTAATGGAGGTGATATTATGCAGCTCCCAGGCTGTGTTTATGTGTGTGCAGTGATTGTATGAGTACTCCAAAACCTGGTGCATTGCAAAGCTGGGGGCCTGGGGGTGGGAGTATCCCTGGGGATGGAGTGGGAGAGTGAGAATGCTGCACCAGGACCTCACATGAGGGATCAGGGCTTATGCGGACGTGGTACAGGCTGCCCAGTCAGTGAGCTCATTCATCAACATCAAGTTCAGGGCCACGATGGATCTCCCCAGATTCCCTGCCTGAATCTTCTGGGGGAAGGAACACTGATGGTGACATCTGTGCAGAGGGGGTGCATCAGGCTCCTGGAGCGGTGCTGGGGAGAGGACTTGCCTTTCTCCCTCGAGCTCTATCTGTGTCCACATCCTAAGCTCAGCAATGCCCAATGGGACCTGCAGGGTATTACTTATCTGCCCTAGAATCGACCGGCTCTGGGAGAAGTGTCTGCTAGTAAATTCTCAAGCAATCTGGGTTGCAGAAAGGTATGGTAGAATGGGCGCCAGGCTTGGGGAAAGCACAGTTGGGTGTGGGCCTGAGCGCTACAACTTGGCAGCTATGTGACCTTGGGTGGGTCATTTCACCTAGTAATTTTACCTACTGTGTGGGCAGTTGTGAGGATCATGTGATATAACGATCTCCAGGGGAATACTGTAAGTGGTGACATGGTGTACAGATGTAAGGCATTGCAATCATCCCAAAAAATGATTGTGTGCTGCCTTTCAAGCAACATGAGAAATATTTTCAACTTTAACAGATTGGCTTGGACCAATATGTCTACAAGCTGGCACTCGTGGACGTATGTGTGTGTGTGTGTGTGTTCACTGGGTGGAGGTCTTGTAAGATGAGGGGTTATTAGGACTAAGAAATATTATAACAAACCCCAAGGGTTTGTGGGATAATACATTAATTAGGACTTCTCCTGTAAATTAAAGTGCAGCCAATGATTGTGAATCTAGAATGACCTGAGGGCTAATAATAATGATGGCTAACAATAATGATGACAGCAATAATAATAACAGCTCATTGTGTTCCAAAAATGTCAGTGATTAGCCTATACTTTTCCAGTTATCTGTACAGCCATCAAATGAATTCCTGTTCTACAGATGAGGAAACTAAGGCTTCCGACGTTTGTGACACAGCTGGTAAGTTGTGGGAGCTGGGCTTCAAACCTCTGCTTGCCCGGCCCCAATACCCAAGTTCTATAAACCGGAAAGGGCCTGTCAGTTTCCCTGGGAGATTGCTGTGGGGCTCTTTTCTCTGTCAAGGGCACAATGCTCCAACCATGTCACTTCTGAAAACAGAGGATCGGGAGGCTGACACCTGAAAAGCGGAATCACGCTCAGTCATGTCATCCCCGATCACAATTGCGGAGGAGCCTGTTGCAAAGCAGTGAGTGAGGCAGCCAGCTAGGAAATCAGAAAAGAAGAATGTGGCTGCACTTGGCAGGCAATTCGTACTTTCTTTGGCTCACCAGGGCGCCGGGCCTTTCCTGGTTACTGCCCACTCCACTCCCACTGGGACACAGCCACTTTCTTAGGCCGTTGTTGCCTTGGGGACCCCCCACCCCTACCCCAAAGACTTTGGCCCAAGAGTAGGACAGACTTGTTTTCAGGAGCTAAAGAGCTTTTGATTACTGTAATTAAAAATATTCTCATCATCATACAAGTCATACAACCATTAAAAAGCCTACTTTGAATAAAAGAAAGGGGTTAAAATTTATCCTCAAACCTTGGGTGCCAAAAGGCATCTTGGCTTAGGAGAGGTCAACAACTCTGGAATCAAGCAGATGGTCAGATCCATGCTCTGCTACTCACGAGTTGAGTAACCTTGCGGAAACTTCTTTGTACCTCTGAGAAGCCCTAATACATTGCACAACTCTAGGGGGCAGCACTCACCCTGAGTCCTGAGGCTGCTTTCCCATAGAGGGTTCTGTTCGTGGATCCTCTTGGTGTTTATGTAGCAGAGTGGCCCAAGCTCTGGCCTTCGTGGTCGCCATTTATAAAATGAAGGGGTAAAAATAACACCTACTTCATAAAGGTTGTTTCCGGAATTAGGTGAGATAATGAAGGGGAAGAGCATAGCGAGTGCCCAACCATATCCATCTTCTTTCAATATTATTTTTCAGAGATTTGGGGAAATGGATCTCTATAAAACAGAGTACAATCCAGTTTGGGAAACCAAGCATAAATATAAACGATGATACCGAAGTTTGTAAAACAATATAAACTGGGAGACTGCAAGACGATACTTATCTAAATATTAGGTAAGTGACATGGTGGATGAATATTAGAAACTTCCTAGGAGGGAGGTTATCTTAGGTCAGGCTCTCCAGAAGCAGATTCTGAGATGAGGATGTGTAGATGACCAAGGACAGGCGCCCAGTAGAAACTGGTGAAGGAGTTGGGTATGAGGGCAGGGTAGGACAATGGAATAAGCCAAACAAGGATGTGATTTCAGGGACGTCCCAGCTTTCGCCTAATCCTAATCCCTCTTTGACCTAACCCAGGAAAGCGCTGCAGTGTAAATTACATCTCCACGTCTGCCCCTGCGTGAGACAAGGAGCTTTCATTCTCCTGCCCCCAAGTCCATCATTGGCTAGGGCCACCCCAGGGGGCTACACTCCTGGGCTCCTCTGGGCCTCTTTGTAGTTGTCCAAAGAGATTCACAGGTGTCAGCCATTAGGGAAGAAAGAGCACACAGAAGTTGGTAAGGGGATGTATATTTCAAAAGTGAATGGTCCAACAGTGGACACAACAATATTTCCCATCCCATAAGCTCAGCAAGGACCTTACCGCCCCCACTAACAGGTACAGGCTATGTCACTTGATTCTGGGCCTTGGTGAGTGCCCTGGTGAAGAGGCCACAGCAGAAGGAGTGCTATGTAGTGTGTGAGGCTAAGTCTTGGAAGGTGGTAGAGCACTGTCCTTCAGAACACGTGCCCTCGGAACCCAGCCACAGCGCTGCCAAGAAGCTCAGGCCACAGAAGAGGCCCGTGGGGAGAGGAACCAAAAATCCCAGCCCCCAGCCCCCAGCCCTGGCTCGGCTCCACTGACAGCATGAACTTCCCACCTGTGAGCGGGCCCCCATGGAAGTGGATCCCCGTGCCCCTAGTTGAGCCAGTCCACCTGATGCTGCATGGAGCTGAGACGAGGCTTCCTTGCTGAGCCCTGTCCACACCCCAGATTTGTGAGCAACACAAATGGCTGTTCTTGTTTTAAGCCACTAAGATTTGGGGATGACATAGTACACAGCCGTAACTGGAACAGGGTACAACAAAGTGGTAAAAGGAGTCAGGAACCTTGGTGGCACACTGACTGTGTAGTGGATGCTATCTGGGCCCTGCTCAGAATCTCTTTCCCGTGCTGGTGCACCCATCTCCAGCTCCTCTGAGTGTTGGCTGTGACCAGCTCACTGTAGCCCCCCAGAGAGAATTGGCCTTGACATAATGGGAGCCATCTTAACTGGGAGGTACCTTCCCCACCACTGGAAGTCCATACACAGGGGTGCTAAGAGTTTGGCCCCTTGACTCAAGATGGGATAAACTCTTGTGGAGCAATTTCTGCTCCAGAGCCCCCCATGGGACCAGGCTGTATCTGGTCTCCTCACCTTTGCTTAGGATTTTTTTCCTTATGCTATCCTCCTTCCCTTACTCCCTCTCTCCTGAGGGCACACTTTTAATAAATCACTTTCCCAAGAATCCCCCAACTCAGGTTCTGCTTCCAGGGAACTTGACCTAGGGCAAAAAGTGTTCTCTATAGAGGCATTGCTATAGGATTAAACTATACAAAACATCATCCACTTTAAAAATACCCAGTACCACCTCAGGCATAAGAGATGCTCAAAACTGGTAGTGATTATTAGCATGATGATATTGTGATGATGATGATGACAACGATGATGATGAGGCAGTGATCTGATAAAATGTTCAGCAAAGATTTTATCAGTGTGTATTTAAAATAACCTGAAGGGGGATAGATTGAGTGTGGCTTTATAGAGGAGAAAAGACAGTGGCCTTTGTGTCCCAAGAAACTTGGAACAAGCTGGACAACATTGGCTTTAGGGCCTTCTGATTCAGCATGACAACTTGTGGACAGCACCCGGGCTTGTGGACAGCACGTGCGCAATTAAAGTTATTTCCGATTCAGCACCACGACATGTGAAAAGCAGATACCTCAATTAAAGGGCAGTAGTTTCTAGGAAGTCTTGGTTGTAAGGTCCTATGCCATTTTTCACATTTCAAGCCTCTCTCCCTCGACACCATCAGGGTATTAGAAAACTCCCAGGGTCTACCAGGGGATTACTCTGTTTATTAAATTGAGCTTCACAAACAGAGATGGTCTGCACTTTGTCCCACCCTTGAGAACTTGAGCATCAGGCATCCTATTGGCTTGAAACCCAGCAATTTCACAAGACAATAAAACAATGTATGTTGTTTTCCATTTTTTTTCCCTTTATACTTTATTTGCTAGGGGAAGTAAAACATAGTGCAATGATGCACCATTATGTGCTATGGAGGCTCTCTGCTGAAATTAAATCTCAGCATTACAGGTTAATACCCAACCCACAGTGTTAGCATTTTGACTTTGTGCATGTTGACGATTGAGACTGGATGCGATAACTTCACTCCACTAGGGTTTTGGTATCCTGGGTTCTAGGTGGGGGCTTTGCAAATCAGGTGAGTGCACAGCCTAATGTTCAGAGAATCACAGAATGCACAACTGGAGGAAATCTCAGAGCAGCAGACACCTCATTTTTAAAAAATGCCGGAGAGGTAAAATGTTTTGCCTAAGGTCACCGAGCTGGTTGGCAAGGGTCAATAACCAAGATATTCTGACTCCCTAAGTCCCATGGTCCCTCTGCAGGGCACACAGCCTTCTGCCTCTCCCATCCTTCGTGGGGAAGTAGCTACAGCATGGGGGTTGTTCTAATTCATTTATTATGTCTGGCTACTATGGCAGTTGTGCAAACTATGCCTTCTTCCATATAGGAGTCCAAAGGGAGGTGAGGGGTTTGAACACTGTAAAAATATTTTCCCCCCAAGTGCCATAATATGCTCTGCTTCCATTGCTATCTGTATTCAATACCAGACACGAAAGCTTAGGAGAATTTGTTGAATATGACATTCTAAGATATTGCAATAATACCACCGTAGCATGGTGACATGTGAATTCCCCATACTTGTAGAGAAAAACTGTCAAGATAACCATGGTTTTCAAGAGCCTGCCCACCATGTCAATAGTTAGTGCTCAGGATAGACTTGTAAACTGGTAGTATGAGATCAAGTCTTAGTGGGGTCTCTTAATTTACATTAGTGGTTTAGCTCTAAGCTTCAGAGTCTGACAGCTGGAGTTTGATCCTGGCATGCCACCTGTTCCTGGGCAAGTCATTTAATCTGCCTAAGCCTCAATTTCCTCATATTGTAAAATGGATATGATTTGAGTAATGTGGTAATTTTGTGTGTTAAATATGGTCATTGATGCAAAGCCCTTTAGTACAGTACCAGGTCTTTAGTGGTAGTCAGTGAATGTTGGGTCTTACCAATAATAAGAGCTATTGATTAGTGAGTATAAGCTATGTTCGGGCAGTGTGCTAACAATTTATAACACTCTTTCAAGCAGTCCTCACAGCAACCTGAGTTGCGGACTTTTTGTCCTGTATTATAGTTGGATTCACAATGAAACACAAAGGCGAATCAGCTTCCTCAAGGTCAGCGAGCTCCTATCTGGAGGTGCCATGGTTTTGAATCTAAGTCTGTCTGTTTGCAAAGCCCGTGTTCATGCCCCAGCATTTCTGGAACTGAAAGGAACTGAAAGGGATCTTGGAGAACCATTGAATCCAGTGTTACCCATAGCATATTCAGAAGAAGAGTGGGTTAACATGTACCACACTGAAAATAAATATTTGAGAAACACGATCCACTGTTTGTTCCATTGAGGAACCACCATAAACAACAGTGCACTTCAATATCTAAGAAGTTTTAGAGTAAATAAACTTGTATAAATAGTTCCAATCAAAATTTTCCAGACCTACTAATCATAGAGTATCTCAGGGCCTAGCATCCTGTGGAACCTGTTAGTGAAACACTGATTGGGACCAGCCTACTCACTTTGTAGGGGAGGGAACCTAGTCCACAGGGGTTAGCAGGAGTCATTGGAAGAATCTTGACTAGACCCCAGGGCTCCAGGTGTCCAGGCAAGTGACCTATCCACTGTGGCACTCTGCCATCTTTCCCATCCCATGTCAGTCTTATCATCCATCAGCTAGAGTTTTGGGACAGCTTGAATTTCACCGAGAGGACCTTCTCGTTCCCCAGAGAGGATTTCCTGTCCTCCAGCACCCTCTTCTCTTTCCCTTTTATGACAGCCCCATCTGTTGATGAGTCTGTCACCGGGGTGACAGTGCTCTGATGATGTACTCACATAAAACATCATCAAAGTGCCAATCCTGATGGCCCTGTGATATATGAGGCTGGCGCTTGTCAATGCCCTGCAGCTCCAACACATCCATCCATCACAATAGCGTCCTCTTCATGAGCACACTACATGGAGACGCCTTCCTAGGGAAATGAGGATCTGTGGGGAACTGAGCAGTCAGGTGACTGTAACACGAGGGACGTATCCAGAGAGCCAGGCAGGGAAGGTGGGGAAGAGTGCTCTGTGGGCAACCCTCACTGGGCGTAGCATCCATTCATGCATGCGTTCATTCAAACATATCGAGCCAGGCACTTTGCTGGGTGCTGGGGATTCAAATAATAATACTGATCCTGATCAACATGAACTGAGCTCTTCGGATGCATCAGATACTGTGGAAAGGCTTTATAGATGTGATCACATTGGGTCCTCCCTATGATCCCATTTATAGAATGGCTCTATTGCAGAAGTAGAAACTGAGGCACAGAGATATTATGCAAGGAGAGGTGGTGGATCCAGCATTTAAATGTACAATATTGACTTCAGAGTCTCTGTCCTAAACACTAGACTTTGTACTGCCTAAGAGGGGGCACAAGTCCTTACATGAGGTAAGTACCCAGTGCCAGGTGTGCTATAGACATACACTGTCTAAGGCTAATAGCAACCTGTGGAAAGTGGGTTTACTATCACCATTTTACAGATGAGAAGACTCAGAGAGGGCCCCCTGTTAGGAAGTGGCAGAGCCAGGGATTGATCTCAGGTTTGTCTGACTCCAAATCTACTTGTCTTCTGTCCCAGGAAGGAGAGGTAGGAGAGTAAAAGTGACAGGTCTAGACTCAGACCTGGATTCAAAGCCTGGTTCCACCACTTACCAACTGTGTGCCAGTAGAAAAGTTAATTATCCTCCTTGAGCCTTGATTTCCCCATTGGTAAAATGAGGGTAATTAATAGGATCTACCTTTTAGGATTTGTTTGAGGATTCAATGAGACACTGCATATATTTATTTGGAAAGATTCGTACCCGGCCTAGCAGTGTTTTAGGCAGCCATGGTCAGTAATTTTGTTGGAAGAAGGAACTATATCAGGGTTTGTGCTTAGAAATGGACTTGTTAAAAATATAATTAGTGACCAGATCTAGTTTGTAAATACCATTCTCCAACTTAAGGAGCCAGGGATCCTTAGGGATATGACTGGAATGGGGATTACACAAAGTTGAATCTGGAGCATCTTGTAGTATCTGAACTTAAGGAAATGCTAAGAAAAAAAGGGAATAAAATGAAAGGATGAGGGCATGTAAAAGGATGGTTAAAAGAAGAATTTTAGGTTATAAATATGTTACTGGAATAAAAATTTAAAAGAAACCCCATAAGACTGTACAACATAGTGAACCCTAATGTAAACTATGGACTATTAATAGTGGTTAGTATAATTATAATAATGTTTTTCATCACTTGTACCAATGTACCATACTAATGCAAGATGTTAATAATAGGGTATGGGTATATGGGAACTCTGTATTTTCTGCATGATTTTTCTGTAAACTTACAACTTCTCTAATTAAAAAATTGTATATTAACTAAAGGACCTAAGAGCCAATTTGAAAGAGCTCTCAATGACCAAAGTTGGAAAAATACAAGCAAAAGTAAAAATGATAATAATGTGTTGTAACTCAAAGAATAAAAAAAAACCTCTATGATTGCATACCAATAAGAATAAATAATTACATAAGTAGCCAAAAGGAGGAGAAGGGAACAGTCTTACTCAGAGTAGAATGCAAACAATTATTATAGAAGGTTTGAGGGAAACAGAAGAATCATCATTAGATCACCGGAGTAATAATTGTGCATTTGGGATCCACAGATGAATGTGAAAATTAGTGGGTAGACAGACGTTGATGGCAAAACAGACCAGTTGCCTGGCTCCAAATGCCCTCCCCTCAAAGATTTATCAGTTGCTGTGGCAACTATAAATCCATGAATTCTTTGCTACTAATCCTCCAGGAGGTGAAGTTCGTTCAGTCCCCTGCCTCTGGGTGCCGGCTGGCCTTAGCTTCTTGCTTCTGCTGAATAGAGCCCGGACAGTGAAAGGTAGTGACTGTACAGCGGGGAAGCCTGGCAGATACCACCGTGGCCGAGTGACGGAGGTTAATCTCAGCCGTGATGGGTCATGCTGATACCATGATCCTGACGTGATGTGATGAGAAAGGCGCATCACCAGCACGGTGTGCTTCCTCCGAACCCATAACCCCTGTCCAATTGGGAAAAAATATCAGACAAACCCAATTTTGCAAAATACCTGACTAGGACTCCTTAAAAGTGTCAGGTCATGAAAGACATGAAGAACGGTCACAGTTTGGAGGATGCTATGGAGACACGACAACTACAGGCAACATGGGATCCTCGACTGGTCCTGGAACAGGAAAAGGCCATTGTGGAAAAATAGCGAAATCCAAGTCAGTCCACAGGTTAGTTAATAGGATTGTACCATGGTTAACCTCTTAGGTTTGCAAGTGTTGGTTAGAAGCAGCTAGATGGAGGGTATATGGAAACTCCTTGTACTACCTTTGTTACTTTTCAGCAAATCTAACATTATTGCAAAACAAAATGGTTTAAAATATAATCAAGGTGTTTAATTTTAAGGATGATGTCATCAATGATTTATATATACAGCCCCATAGAAAGATAATGAGAGCTGGTCATATTGTTTAGATTTGTGATGAGTTAATAAAAATAATGAGTGGGCAGAGAGATTTGGGAGAATTTGCTTTGGGAATAAAACAGAGTGTGGAGACTTCTTTGTTTTCAATTACTTAGCCTTAAGAATGGAGTAAACCGAGAACAGAAGTGGCTGACTCAGCAAATAGTATTTTCTCCTTGTTTCGTAATATTATAATGAGACATCTCCATGCAAGTGCGGTGAATAATAACGGGGAGCAGCAGGGCGTGGCTGGGTGGGCCTACTCCGGGGGGATTGCAGGTGTTGGGAGGTGTTTGTGCTACAGCAAAGGATGAGGCCACAACGTCACAGATCTGGATTGGGTGCAGAAACACAGCACCCCATCTCCGTGGCTGCTGGGCATCCTGCGAGTTTGGTCAAGATTTGGGTCCAGTCGGTGCCAGTAAATCCAGGGCTCTCAAATCCTTGTTGCCTCACTTGTTCCAAACGTCCATGTTGTTACCTGGAAGGGGATTTGGGCTGGAGCACAGCAGAGCTCATTGTCCTGAGGGCTGCGCAAGTTGGCATGGGGATAGGGCACTGGGGGAGACGGCTGTGATACAGGCCCTTTGTGGCTCTGGTTATTGCTCAGGAGGGTTGAGTTGGCCTGTGGGTGTGGAAGAAAGAGAACCTCACCCATAGTATGCACTTATCACAAAGGCATGGTGGTCATTATTAACAGAAGGTCTGGAGTTAGACTCCTCCACTCAGCTGTATGACCTGGGGCAATAACCTAACATCTAGTGCCTCATCCCCCAGATGGGGAATTAATCCACTCTCTCTCTTAGGATGCTGTGACAAGTGATGGGTTAAAGTGCTAGAGGACTACCACAGTGTCTGGCACACAGGAGTCCCTCAAATCAGGTTAGTTATTATGCTATTACTAGTACTCCTAGTACTCCCGCTACCACCACTCCTACTACCACCACCGTTATGGCTACAACTCTACACACTGCTTCCTGTAGATCAAGTGGTTTGTTGATTGCCTAATTGATTCAAACAACAAAACCAAGAGAAACTGGTACAAGAGAACATAACAGGGTTCCTGAATAGAAGAACAAATTAAGCTTGGGTCATGGTTTCTTATTAGAAAAATAAAACTCTAGATTCATCTCTTCCTCTTGCCACCCAAGGGAACCATCCAGTTGAGGGAGCATCGTGGGCGGATCTGTTTCCCATTGACCAGGTGATCTTAGCTGTAGTTGGAAAAAGGGACTTCTCTGGGCCTGGGAACAGGATTCTCAAATTAAAAGGATCAGATGTCAATTAAGCTATCCATTGCAAATGACTCCTGGAAGGTAGAATGCCGAGACTTCAGGTGCCTTCTTCCCTGAGACACTGAATTACCTACAAGACAAAACACAAATCCTTTTTCTTCGTTGTAGCCCCTGACAACCTTATCACATGGATCCATTCGTGTATTATTTGAACTTGCCCATGAGATGTAGTTTCAGGTGCTCTCTTATGATATAATCAAGGAACTGTCAAGGTAGCTAAAATTTCGCCACTAGATAACGTCCTTTTGGATTGTGAAGGTATATAATCTTTAAGAATCTCCTTTACATGTGAGTAGTTTATTAAAAGATGTGTTTCAACAATAGGCCCTTAATTTTGAAAATTGCGTTCATCTCTCTTAACCCAGTTGTCTTCACAACATTCTGTTTTGCAGATGAGGAAACTGATCAGAGAAGTTATGCACCCATGTATTGGCCCAGGGAGGTCTTGAACTTTTGTTTCCTAATTTCATCCATGGAACCTTTCCATCCTTCCCTGTGATTTGGAGGGAGAAACTTCTAGGAAGGGTGATGTAGAAGCAAAAGACATTGAAATTTTGAGGTGAAAAGGTTCTAGGAATGAAAATCAGATAGATTTGGGTTCAAGCCCTAGATTCAGTCCTTACTAAGGATGTGACCTTGCGTAACACATTTTAATTCTCAACTATAATTCCTCTTCTTGTAAAATAATCAATCTCACTTCATGAGACTGCTGGGGAGATCAAACTGTGTTTGTGTCCTTTTCCAACGCCTGGCCCATTGGAAATGATCACTAAATACTAGTTTGTTCCCTTTCCCCTTTTTACTGATGCCTCCTTGATTTCAAAAACAGCAAATTCTGGACTAGTTCAGCAAACTGCATCAGTCTCGGGGCCCACGGAGAGTAACTCTCAGCATTGAGCTATCGTGTCGGTGGATGGTACGCACGACCTCCTTCCACCTGGAGTGAACACCAGGCTGACAGCCCCTTGATGACTTCACCTTTCCCTAAAGCCCCCCAAATCTGCCTGCCTTTGATCTGGTCACCCCCGAGAATCGCGTGCGGTCTGCAGAGGGGACCGGCCTCCGGAAAGCCCTCAAATGTCACAGGGGCCACAGCCGACGAGCGCCCCTCACCTGGGCAGAGCAGAATGATTTATACCTGATCTGTCAGCGGTCACCAAGCAGCTCAAAGCTAAACTGAAAGATTAAGAATTGATCCAGATGAAATAACACCCCAGACGAGACAACCAGACTTCCAGTGCAGGCTGCCACACGTTGCCAGGGAGCCTGGCGCAGACAGTTCTGTTTGCTGGGGGTGGGGGTGGATTCTGGAGCCGCTCTGGGGGTGCACATGGCATCCGGGGCTGAATTATGAGTCCTGGGCTCTCGTGGTGTGAGAGATCTTTTGTAGTTTGAGGTGAAGAAAGCTCTGGATGGCTGTATAGTCACTTGATTCATTTATTCATCAAGTATATATTGAGAATAATATGCTTGATCAAGTACTAGACTCACAGTCAGGGCAGGATAATGAACTTGAAGCCCATGGAACCTTGGGGAAGGGTAGTCAGTGACCACCACCACCACCACCACCACCACCAAACCAATGCAAAATGGAGCTCAGCGGCCAATCCACTCGCTCTAGCATCTGGTGACCCTGATTCTGCTCCCAGGTTGGCTTCAATTGCTTAATTTATAAAGTAAGGTTACTAGCAAGTCCTACCTCAGATACCTACCCCACAAGTTTGTTGTAAAAATTAAATTAATTATTCCTTGTTAACACTTACCATAGGGCTGGGGTAAATAAATGTTAACACTATTTTTCTCATTAACTTTTACTTTTTATGAGTATTATGATAGTACTGTGTTTACTCTTCCTGGGGAAAAGTTTTCAGATGCCTCATCAGATTCTCAAAGGGATCCTTGAGCCCCCCAATATTAGAATAAACAATTGAAACATTGGCCTAGGAGCATAGACTGATGTAGCCATTCTGGAGAACAATTTGATAGAACTTGGTCAAAATAAAAATTGATATGCCCCATGACCTGACAACTGCAGTTTTGGGTATGCATCCTGAGGAAATTCTCACCAGAGCCCCTAAAGGGTCATGTGTAGTGATATGATATCCACTCTGACATTGTGTGTGTGTGTGTGTGTGTGTGTGTGTGTGTGTGTGTGTGTGTGTGTTGGGAGGGCAGTGCTGTTGGAGGTAATGTGGTTTTGGTTTTTTGGAGAGGAGACAGATAAATGTGGGGGGGTACGCACTGTGGCGTTCTGTGTTAGAACAGTGATCAGGTATATCTTGCAGCAACACAGAGAGCTCTGAGTGCAAAAAGAAAGACCCAGAATGAAATCTATGACCCTATACCATGTATGTAATTAAAAATTATGGACACAGACCAATAAGGTGCAATTTACAGAGACACAAACAAAAGATACACAGGAAGCAAAGCAGAACAATCGCCTGAGGGGAGGGAGGGAAAGGATTTGGGGACTGATAATAAGAGGAATAAAGAAAGAAAGCCAAAGAGCTCTTTGCCCTGGATCAATAATTCTGTGTCACGAACTGAAGGGTACGAGTCACTCAAACTTCTGCACCTGAAGGCCAACCACGCAGAAAACAAAACAAAAGCCCATTGGTAACCGAGCTAATAAAGGGCAATTATAATTTGGAGAATGGGTTCAACCTTCCACCCTGTCTGCTGGTTTGCTTCTTCTGCATTCCCCAGACCAATTAAATCAGAAGCTCCAGGGGATGGGGTCAGCTTCCGAGGGGATTCCAATGTGCAGTCTCGGTTGAGGACCCCTGGGTTGAGAGTGGAGACCCAGGAGAGCACAGGGAGGTGCAAGAATACAGCAGAGCGCGTCATGGGAAAGTGGGAAAGGGGGCCGGAGAGGCAGGTGGAGGCCATGTTACATCAAGTAGGGTGAGGCCTTTGGGCTCTTTTGTTCACAAGTTGATGGGGAAATTGTTGGGGGAGTTCGCTGGGGTGTGACACAACCAGATTTGTGTGTCAGAACATTCTGGTGCACTGTCTAGGACAGATGGGAAATGGGAAAGAGGAGAAGAAAGGTGTCCCATTGAGGAGTGGCTCCAGGCAAATGACAAGAGTCTGATTCAAGGTAAGGACCAGTTATCCCTTTTACAGGTGAACAGACAAAGGTAAAGGGGAGATAAACACCCACCCTCAGGTGGCCCTGAAGTCTAACGTGGACAGGTCTCCTGCCCTTGAGTTTGGTGCACAAGTTCTGGTCTGAGTGGTTGCTCGGTGGGCAGTTGCAGCTTGACCAGTCAGGTGCATGCTCACACGTAGGAAATGGCTGGACTGTCAATGCTTGCAAGGTCACCATTTGGGCACCACAATTCCTGCTACATTCTGCAGTAGCCCAGAATTGGGCAGGGACCACTGCAGAATGCAGGTTAAGGAATAAAGCAAGGAGCTCCCCTGGTCACAGGTAGCCAACATATCCACCCTGCACCCACTCAGATCTGGGTCTACAGTTGTCTACATGTACCTGCAGATCCCTTGGTAAAGTTTGGAGAAATAAGTGGGAAAGATAACAGTACTGAGTGACGGTTGGAGGGAAGACGACCTTGTTGGCCATGTTCAAGGGGATGGGATAATAAGAGCTGACAATTGTTGAGTGCTTATAAAATGCCAGGCATCGTGCTTTACAGGTGTCATTCCTTCTAATCATTTTAGCAACCCACTAAGGTGGGCCGTTGGTCCTGTCAAATCCAGCCCACTTAATTCCAGAAATGGGCCTTGTAAGTGTTCACTAAATTAACTACAAGTTAGTGACAAAGCCAGGACTGGAAATGGCTCTCTTGACTGCCAGTCCGTTTCCATGATAGCCTGGCAAGCCACAGACTGACATGATTGGTTCTCTGCAGTGGTTTTTTGTTTTCTTTAATTCAGTTTTATTGAGATACATTCACACATCATATAGTCATCCGAGTGTAAAATCACTGTTCACGGTACCATCATATAGTTGTACATTCATCACCCCAATCTATTTTTTGAACATTTTCCTTATACCAAAAAAAAGTAAAAATAAGAATAAAAAATAAAAGTAAGGAAGAACACTCAAATCATCCCCCCCACCCTATTTTTCATTTAGTTTTTGTCCCCAATTTTCTACCCATCCATCTATACACAGGAGAAAGCGAGTGTGATCCACAAGGTCTTCACAATCACTGTCACCCCTTGTGAGCTACATTGCTATACAATCGTCTTCAAGAGTCAAGTCCACCGGGTTTCTGCAATGGTTTTAAGGCACTATTCCTTGAAAAGCTTTGCCTCTACTCTAATCCAAGGGAAAAGGTGAGCCTCACCCTCCTTAGCTTCGCTGGGTCTTTTAAGAAGTGCTAAGCAAAATCATTAGTCCAGAAAACCCGGGATCACAGCATTCAGTCTTCTCCAAAATGGGGGGTGGAGGAGCATGCTTGGGGGACAATTTAAGAGCTTCCAGAAAAACAAAAAGAACAGTTCCCATAAGAACGCCGGGGCTCTGGCTGTCACAACGGGGCTGCCCGAAAGACCCCACATTGCTATGGAAACAGCGCATTTCTTCTTTTTTCTTATGGAGCAGGCACATAAAACTCGCAGAATGTGTCATGAAATAAGTTACTACTGTCCCGAGGCTGCCAAAGATGTTCACCCTCATTAGGGGAGCGGTGTGACAGTTTGGGGTTTATGGTGAGCGGATTGCAGGCTCAGAGGCTGAGCCGAGTTGACCTCGTTGGGATCATACCCTCTTGGTTTTGGGGACCAAAGGGACCCCTTCCTCCTCGTGTCCGTAGACCAAGATCCATCAGCTTCTTCACTGAAGCAAAACATCCAGGTGATGTCATTATGGTGTCTGCACAACTCATTTACATGCAACTGGTGAAGTCACACCAGTGTTTCCATAAAGACACTCTTGCTGAAATGAAGCATTTTATCTCCTGCTTTTCACCTGGAGCCCTTAATTGGGTAACTTCGCTCCCCTCAAAGTTTTATTTACCTGGTAATATGCAGATGCTAGTGGGCCAGTTTAGAAACAGAGAGGAATTCCAAATGAGAGGCGAGGGAGGGAACAAACAGGTGTGCTTTCCCCTTTGACCTGGAATGATGCTGCCCTTGAATTTTACACCTAACCTGGCATCCTGCAAGTCTCTTCCACCATCTTTTAAAATCTATTGTGTGTGTCCTGCTGATTGACAGCGTCTCTGATAGGGCTTTTGAGAAAGATGAGATTGTTTGGGGAGGCAGACAATTAGATTGTGCAGTGAGGGAGGTGAAGAGGAAGGAGGTGAGACAATAAAACTCAGAGAAAACCGGAACTATTGTCAATAAGTCCTGGCTAAGCATGAAGGATTTGTCATCAAGAGGGAGATGACTGTCACTGCTCAACACTGATGAGGACAGGGCCAGGGGCATCGTGAGGAAAGACTTCTGTGGCTGTAAAGAAATAACTGCTTTAATAAAAATAACACCAAGACACTCAAAGGATGACAATGTAAACTCTCCCTTGGGGGGTTTCTGACCAGGCAGGGGACAGCATTGCAAAATGGTTAAGAGCAGGGGACCTGGAGTTAAAATGCCTGGGTTCAATCTCCACCCTGCTCGAGAAACATATAATCAGCTTTTCTGTGTGCTTTCTGTGGCCAGGTCCTTGCTAATTCATGACCTTGAGTAAATGATTTAACTCCCCTCGGCCCTCGCTTCCTAATTTATGAAATGGGCATAACTATAGTGCTTTCCTCACAGCCTTATTGTGATAGGTACATGAGCTAAGCTATGCAAATTGCTTATTACAATGTGAACAACGAATGTTCACGATTGTGTTCAGTACTGCTATCACAGAGTTGGGCTTGGGGAAAAAGTAGTGACACAAGTTTTTCTTTTAACACTATAGCTCAACAGTGAAAAAAGGCGCATCTTGGTTTCAAGACCAGTGTGGCTGGGGCTTGGCCAGAATGTCCAAAGAAGTATAGGTAAAGGCTCAGCAATAGCTAGAGGGAAGTAAATAGATAATAATGACATCCACAACAACAGTAATAATAACTCCAGCAAATCTGACTTTAGAAAAACTGTTAATTTAATCCCTGGCTCTTGAGGGCCCTTTTTTTCTTGGCTCCTAGTTGGCCTCTAATGTGGCAGAAATGAAGATGATGATGACGGTGATGGTGATGATGGTGGTGGTGATGGTGTTGGTGGTATGATGTTGATGGTGATGATGCTATTGGTGATGATGGTGGTGATAGTGTTGGTGGTGATGGTGTTGGTGGTGATGGTAATGAAGATGATGGAGATGATGATGATGACAGTGGTGTTAGTGGTGATGATTATGGTGATGGTGATGATGGTAGTGATGGTATTGGTGGTGATGATGGTAGTGATGGTGTTGGTGATGATGGTGATGATGATGGTAATGATGACGACGATGGTATTGGTGGTGATGGTGGTGATGGTGGTGGTGATGACGACAGTAACAAGAACAGCAATATAGCTACCGTTTATTGAGCGCATCTTATCTCCTGTATTAATTACTTTGCACTCAATCATTTAATTCTCATAACACTATAAGGTATGTGCTATATATATATTCTCATTTCACAGGTGAGGAGACTGAAGTTTAGTAATTTTCCCAAGGCCACACAGTTATCCCCCACCACCAAGAGCTCAAGTTCTAGATTTCTTGACATCTAGAGTTTAGAAAGGCCAGGGGAAGACTAGGGAATACCTTCCACCACCCTAACTGCGATTTACCTTCTGAGTATGGTTTAATTTCTGAAATTTCACATCTGCTGAGGATCTGAACACTAGGAATAACCACTTATTCCTGGGAAGGCCACACTTATGCACAAAATATTTGCAAGTAACACAGTAAACCCCAGCATTCATATTCACAGTGGCTTTATCATAACACACAATGAAGGTTTGCATCTGGTGGGAGAGGCTCAGTGGCTGCCCAAGATGAGGTAGTGTCTGACTCTCTCTTGTTTGCACCTCATGACACCTTTGTGGCATTAAATGCCCAGGTTATATTTGTAAATTCATTGAATATTAGGGAAACTAGAAGTCCAAAGAGGTTAAATGAATTTGCCAATGTCACTGACCAAGTTGGTGAATCCAAGTCATGTCTCTGGATTCTCAGTCTCTTGCACCAAACTGCCTCTCTGGGGGGAGTTTCCTATGGGGGGAACCTGGATGGGGGTCTTTGCTCAGCTGTAGTCTTTGGTAATGCAAAGGGTTAAAAATGTATTGAATGCCGATTCTGCCACCTCTTTGCTGTAACACTGAGCAGTTCATTTAAAGGCTCTGACCTAACTTAGTGCCATCGATCGTAAAATAGAGCATAATAATAATAATAATGTTTCCGGTCTCATTATACAAGATCTTGAGAATGAGAAAATGATAGTGAAAGCACTTTGCATGCTGTGTCTTGCTGAACAAAATGTTTCAAATAATGTAAATATGATATGGACTCCTGGGCTGGGTGTGTTCCATTGCCACCCCCACCTCCAATTCCCCCCAACTCTGGGACTTGGGGAGCTGACCTGTAGGGGTTGTATTAATTGTCTACCTTGACTTCCCACTTCTAATTGGGTTTAGCCAATAGAGGGTGATGGCAGGAGAGCTGAGAGCTGGAGGAGAGTGAGTTTGGGGTGTTTATTCCCCAGGATCTTTCCCTGCCAGGACACCATGGGTTAGTTCTGTCTGGACAAAAGGCCACAGCTCCTTAAGGCAACCCTTTCCATACCCTCCGTAATTGCCCCTTTAGACTTAGGGTTGATAACATCTCCTGCTAAAACTAGTCCAGGCTACTGGACTCTGTTTATTAAATATCCCCCCATTTACGCAGTTTGATTATGTGATGCTGGTGCCTGAAGGGACTCGGACAAATACTGGCCCTTTGAGATAACTGAGGCAATTATTACCTTTCCCAATTTACAGGTGAGACTTCCCGAGTTACAGCTGACTTCTGTAGAAGTAAGGTAGCTCGCTTAGTCACCACACAAAGCAGGGGAGGATTCTCAGTACTAAGCCGAATCTCCTGATTCTAAGATGAGTCTTCTGCCACTGTATCGAACTTTCTTCTAAAATAATTTAACCCCAGGCGGCTTGGAAAACTTACAAGGAAAAGAGATCTAATTGCAAGGCTGCCACGCATCTCTCTGGGACTCATCCCTCTAAAGCTAAACTGACTTCACAATGTACCACTGAACGGGCTGATGGATGCAACACCCACTGACGGTCACCAGTGGCCACGGTGCAGCTATTAGCAGACTTCAGTTATTCCGTTTGGTAACTTTTCATTCAGTGTAGGTACACTGCTACCAGGGGGCAGTCAAGGATCTATTGCTCCGTCCAAGGAGGAAGTGGGAAAGGGAAAGGAATGGAGGGCAAACTAATTTATTGTGAACGCACTAAGTCAAGTACTTCTTCTACTTGATCTCATTGAATTCACACGCCACCACAGTCTGTGCTAGGACTATTATTTCCATTTTTTAGAGGTGGAAACTCGGGCTCGGAGAGTTGATATGATTTTCTCAGGTTCACAGAGCTGTCCAGGTGACTGGGTTTAAGGTGCAGACCTGACTTCCGTGGCTGCTGCTTTTACTATGTTCTTCCTGCTTTCCCTTCCGTGATGTGCAATTAGGAACAGTCATGAACATCGGTACTTTTGCCCAAAAGTAGCCTTTTCTTTTTGAATGAACTAATTTCAACCAAATATTAAATACACCTGGGAGTCTTATCTTTATAGAACAATTAATACAATATATGAACTTTAAGGTATGTTTGGTTATGTTTTCTTAGAGAAAAACTTTTTCTCCTCCTTAACCAGTGGTTCTCAACTGGGTGCCACTGTCTGTCCCCTACCCCCAGGAGACAACATCCGGGGACATTTCTGATTGTCACAACTGGGGGGGGGGTGCTGTTGACCTCTAGGGAGGACCCAGAGATTCTGCGAATATCCTACAATGCACAGAAGAGCCCCCCATAACCAAGAATCTTCCAGCCCCAAACGTCAACTGTGCTGAGGTTTAAACACATCCTAGATGAACTTTATTTTCAGCATAGCCTCTCACCTCAGCCCGGGGTATTCTTTTGGTGAGGTAGAATGACTTTTTCTCATGGTTAAAATGCAAAATGATGCAAACATGTGGAATGTCCATGGGCCTTGGAGTCTGGAAAAAGCTGCTGTTCTATCCTTTATCAGCGGGTGATCTTGGCTTGGGCAAGTTGCTTAATCACACTGATCTTCAGTTTTCCTTATCTATGAAGTGAGGTATTTTAATACTTAGATCACTGGTTTCCGTGAGGAAGAAATGAAATGAAGTACATAAAATACTTCATGCAGGCACCATATGCACTAGGAGCTTAGTAACTTTGGCTCCTTTCTCCCTTTTTTCCCTTGACACAGGCACTGGCATATTCATCTATTTAAAAAAAGACAGAGAAGCTCGCCGTGGTGGGCACCCAGTAAGGGCTTGAATTGAATCACATTGTGAACTTAGTTCTAACTTCGTTATGGAAAATGGAGCAAAAAACTGTGATGAAGTCACAGCATAGCTCAGACTGAACAGGGCTTCAACTTGTCTCATTGCACCAAATTCTGTACTAGACTGCAGGGAGATAAGAGGAAGAAGTAAGCCACGGTTATGGTCATCAGACAGGGTATGGAAGGACGGCGGAAACAGAGAGAGAGAACACAAGAGGACGAGGTTAAATTGATTCTTGGAATAAGCTAGAATACAGCAAGGGGGAAAAAACAATCCATTCAGAAACCAAATAGAATTGTTTCATTCTGAAGGTGAGCCTATGTAATTTATGAATCTTCCTTTTTTATTTTTCCTGGTTAGACAACAAAAAAAAAGACAACACTGAATGTGTTTTAAATCCCAGTTGGACTGAGAATATGATAGAAAGTGGGAGAATCAAATAAACTTACTGATGGGGTGTTTGTTATTGGACAAAGGTTTTGGACCTCTTCTCAATGAAACCCCACCAGAGGAAAGGACATTTTGAACATTTTGATAAACATTCTAAGAAATAAATAATTAAAAAATATAATACACATATAAACATATGTTTAGATGCTTACATAATTTGTACCAGAATGCACTTTCATGTTTTACATCCCTTTCAGTTCAATGCATGAAACTCTATTTTAATGGAAATTCCATAATTTACTTTCAATCATTTCCTTATGGAGAGGTGCTTGGATTGTTTCAAGTCTGAAGCTATTATAAACAGCAAGTAATAGCATTCCGTACATATATCTTTATTATTTCTCCTTGGGATAAATTCCCAGAATTGAGATTATTGGGTCAAAGAAAATGGAAAGGATCCAGCTTTAATACTTTTTGCCTTAGCTGTCCCAAGAATACTAAATAATCCATTTCTCCTCACAGAGTGAAATGTGATGTTTCAAAGCATGCAAGGGTCTACTTGATTTGTTGATTTCTATTCCAGAGTCACACTGATTCAATAACTGTATCTCTACATTATCTTTTATAGTCAGTCGAGGGTAGGGGTCAGCAAACTTTTTCTTTAAGGGCTAGATAATAAATATTGTCAGCTTCGCAGATCATGTGGTCTCTGTTGCAATGATAAAACTCCACCATTGTAGCACAAAAGCATCAACAGACAATCTAAATAAAGGGCCATATTCTAATAAAACTTTATTTACAAAATCAGGTGGCTGGCCTGGGAATATTCTCTTAGGAACCACAACTCAATGTCCTCCAGAAACTCAATATTCTGCCCTTGAGCTGCTGACAGTGCAAAACATTTTCATGCACTTTGTTTTTAAGCTCCAAGTTAATCTCCACAAATCCCTCCAAAGTGGGCGCGGCATATATTATTAGCTCCTTTTTATGGATGAGGAGATTGAGGCTTCGAGAAGTGAAGTGCCCCACTGAGGGTCTGTTAAGGGGGTGCCTTTACAAAAGTTGCCTCATATGGGGCCACGTAAAGATATTTTTCTTCTTATGGGAAAAGTGGATACAGATGTAACTCTTGTTCCTTAGCCAGATATAGCAAAGAGGACTGAGACTTTGCTCAGTAAGTGGTTGGGCATTGTATTAAGTAGAAAAAAAAAAATCACAAAAAAAACCCAGCAGGCAATTACAGGGTGTTCACTCAGTACCAGGAATGCTAAGTGCTTTGCGCATGTCACTTAGTCCTCACAACCCTATCAAGTTGGTTCTAATACGCCCATCTTCCAGATGAGCAGACTGAGGCAAAGGCAGCCACTACGCGGTGGACCCACTTGCAGGCTAAGCAGTCAGGACGCAGACTGCATGCTGTGCTGTTCTGGAGAAACCACCTTGCCCGGGACAGTGTTTCCGTCCCCTGGAATCTTCAGCCATCCATCGTAGTGCACGAATCAAACGAGAGGCAGGACCCTAAAGCAGCTCATCTAGATATCAGGGAGAAGAGCTCGGTTTTGAATCCAAGTTTGTCTGATTTTAATTCCATTGCTTCAAGGAGGAGCCAGTTCTACTTTTTCTTTATTCAATAAGCAAAAAAGGACAGTAAGTACACAGCAGACAGAGTACTGACACGAGACAAATAGTTATTCTTATTGTATAGAATACATGCCAGGCATTTTGTATGTGTTATCTCTTTCATTTATTCCTCACAACAAGTGGGGGTGGGGCAGGGATTATTACCACTTTTGTTCAGGGGAGAAAACTGAGGCTCAGAGAGGTTAAGAAACTTACACAAGGTCATGCAAATAATTAGTGGTTGTATTAGGGTTCTCTAGGGAAACAGAATCAACAAGAGATGCCTATGAATATAAGATTTCATAAAAGTGTCTCATGCAACTGTGGGTATGCAGGGTCCACATTCCATAGGGCAGGCAGCAAACTGGCCACTCGATGAAGGTGTTCGATGAACTCCTCAGGAAACACTTCGCTGTCCGGCCAAAAAAGAAGTGAAGGTCCTCTATCTCTCTCGCTTAAAAGTCTTCAATTGATTAGATTAAATCCAGCTGATTGCATTCTCTCATTGCGGAAGACACGCCCTTCATTGATGTAATCAGTCACCTCTGCAGCCAACTGACTGATGATTTAATAAACCAGCCTGTTGGTTTATTAACCAGCCACAAACGTCCTCACAGCAACAGTTAGGCCAGTGCTTGACCAGACACCTGGGCACCATCACCTGGCCAAGTTGACACATGAACCCAGTCATCACAGTGGTGAATTTGTTGTTCAAATTCAGGTGTGCCGCCCAAGAAACTTCCATTACCTCCCCCTCCCCCTAGTGTTTCACACACTCTTAGCTATGCAAACCATAAATGATGTGAACTCTGAAGCCCTTTTGCTATAATTCTCCAACTCCCTCCCTCCCTCCCTCTCTCCCTTCCTTCCTTCCTTTCTTCATCACTCAATTATTTGACAAACTCCTTTTAAGCCCTCACTGGTGCTTGGCACCATGATGGGGATGGAGAAGGAAGAGATGAAAGCAGGCATAAATATTTCCCTCACGCAATACAGCCAGCAGCCTGCAGGAAGGGGCTATTGAACCTGCCTGCTGGAATTCATGGCCTTATGTAATCCCCTCCCCTGGAGTAACTGGCTTCTCACCAGTAGAATTCAGCAATGCAGAGGGAATATCACTTCTGGGAGTAGTTTCAAAAATTTGTGATATCTGTCTTGCCAGCAGACTCTCTCTATTGCCTTCTTGGCTTGCATGCTGTGATGAAGCCAGATGCTGTGGAGGGGAGAGCCACGGGGCACAGAACTGAGACCCTCCCTCTAACAGCCCTGGAGGAACTGACTGCTGGCAACTATCCACTGCAGGAGTTTGGACATGGATCCTTTTCCATTGAGCCTGCAGATGGGACAACAGACCCCGGGCAGCCTTCTGAGAGAACATGAAGCAGAGCTCCCAGCCCAGTCATGTCCAGATTCCTGACCCACAGAAAATGTGAGCTCATAAACGTGAACTTTTATAAGCAACTATATTTTGGGGTGGTTTTGTTACACAGCATAGATAGCTAATACAAGCAACTGACAATCAAATAGGACAACTGAGAAACATAAGCAAGTAAATCTCCTGAAGGGTAGGATGTTGTGTGGGCCAACAGAGCTTTACGGAAAGGACTGTGGGGATCATTGGCAGAAAAGTCTCCTTTAGTTAAGATTGCTGAGAAGTCTGAGAAGGCTGCCAATTTATTCAGAAGTGATCAGTCAAACTTTTTCTGTGTGCCAAGCACTATGCTAGGCTCAGACTAAAATGGTGAAGACGACATAATTCCTTTCCTCTCGGTGCTCACCCTCTAGGGACAGAGATGGAAAATGGAGAGTAAATAAGCAAATGGATGAAATCACTGCCAGCAGACACAGGTAGCAGGAGGGAAAGCGATAAAGAGTGCAGGGTGAAGCAGGGCAGGCTCTTTGTTAATGGTGGTCAGAGGGGATCTCACCGCAGAGGTGATAAACTGAAAACATCTTAGATCTGCGTCCCAGGTGAGGCTTCCATACGCCCAGGGGGCCTGGGGTCCTGCCCTCCTGCCCGGCTGGTGGCTGCCATGCTGCCCCTTCCCTTCCCGCCCTTGGCCCTCCCGGGCAGCTGGTGACAACAGGGGGTTGGCCCAGCCCATCAAAGGCAGTATATTGGTTCAGGGTTCTGCAGTCCCCAACAGCCAGGTGATGGATGCTGTGGCCGAGCAGGGGCCCCGCTTTGATGCATGCAGCCTGGTTTGATTAATGAGCGGCTCTGCTGGGAGGCTACTCTGGGAGTAAATTACTCTTTTCAGAAATGGCTAGATCGGCACTATTGGACTAATTATTTCACAAGCTTGGGGTCAGTTCCAAATTCCCTGACACACACAAGGGAACAAACACCCAGCTAACTGAAGCCGACAGAGCTCTAATTAAAGCAGAAATCGTTTGTGACTCCCCTCTCCCCCACCTTCCAGCCCACCGGGCCCCTCTTCCCAGGGGAGGGAGCTGTCAGTCACCTTTCCCTCCTGCCTCCAGCACGGCTCAGCACGAACCCCCAGAGTTCTAGGAAGCAGCCCATGGTACCTCAGTATGGGTGCTGAGTGCTGGCAGAGATGCGGAGTTCTCGAAGGTGGGTGCCCTGGTTCTGATTTCGCTCTCCCACGCATGTGCACGGGTGTTGAAGGCATTCATTCATTTGTTCACTCGTTCCATGCATGTTTACTGAATGCATTTGATGAGCCAGGCACTGTGCTGAAAACCAGCAGGGGCCCAGCCTTCCGGAGCTTACTGCCTAGTGGGCGATACAGCCATTAATCAGATAATCGGATGTAAATGTAAAATAGCGACGATGCGTAGTATGCAATAAAGGTGACGGGTAGCTTTCAGGACGTGTAACAGGGGGATTTGACTTAGTTGGGGGGTCAGATCCTTGAGGAGGTGGTGCCGGGGCTGAAAGTGGTTAATAAATTATTCGGTTTGTTAATGCTGCCTTTTTGCAAAACACCAGAGATGGATTGGCTTTTATGAAGGGGGCTTATTTGGTGACACCGTTACAGTCTTAAGGCCTTAAAGTGTCCAAGGTAACATATCAGCAATCGGGTACCTTCACTGGAGGATGGCCAGTGGCATCCAGAAAACCTCTGTTAGCCAGGAAGGCACGTGGCTGGTGTCTGCTCCAAGTTCTGGTTTCAAAATGGCTTTCTCCCAGGACGTTCCTCTCTAGGCCACAGCTCCTCTTCAAAAGGTCACTCTCGGTTGCTCTTGGAGTGTTTGTCCTCTCTTAGCTTCTCCAGAGCAAGAGTCTACTTTCAACGTCCATCTTCAAACTCTCTCATCTGCAGCTCCTCTCTCAGCTTCTGTGTGTTCTTCAAAGTGTCCCTCTTGGCTGTAGCGAGCTCACTCCTGTCTGAGCTTATATAGGTTCCAGTAAACTAATCAAGGCCCACGCTGAATGGGCGGGGCCACACCTCCATGGAAATTAACCGATCAGAGTCATCACCTACAGTTGGGTGGGTTGTATCTCCATGGAAACAATCAATCAAAGAATTACAATCTAATCAACACTAATACGTCTGCCCACACAAGATTGCATCAAAGATAATGGCGTTTTGGGGGACATAATACATTCAAACTGGCCCACAAATGAAATGGGTGGGGAGACGAGGAGGAGTGATAAGGGGCTGGAGATAGCACGTGCAAATCCCCTGCAGTAGGAGTAAGGGTGCTCTGAAGGGACTGAAAGAAGGGCCTTGGGGCTGGAGTCTGGGATGGCAGGGGATTGGTGTGGGTTCAGGCTATGGCTTTGTGTGCGGCCTCAGTTTCCTCATATGAAAATGGAAGACGTCACTTCTTAAGCCTTGCATGAGCTCTGCGGCAGCCTCCACAGCATCCATTCCCCCTCTCTTGATGGCTCTCCTGATTTAACGAGGGTTTCCCTACTCCCCCTTGCAGCTCCATGTTGTTGGAGTTAGGTGGGGTGGTTGATGAGACGTGGCAGAGGGTCAGGCCAGGAAGAGCCTGGAACCCAGGTGTGGTGCAGCTGTGACCATCCACGCCAAGCACTGAGCTCCAGGCCATGCTCATTGCCCGGCATCCGTGCAACCATCGGCCCGACCCTCCACCCTCCATGGCAAGCTTTCTGCCCACCGATCCCAGCCTCTGTCCTCCATCCACACTACACTGCTTGTTTCTCCTCATGGGTTCCTCACACTTTCCAACCGCTCCCCACTGAGCTCAGGAAGTCCAGCTTCCTTTAATCCATCTACAGGGGCAAAATGGGGATAAAAACCCAGTCATGCATGTATTCATTTGTTTTGCCACTCCTTGAACTGAGTACCTGCCTCATACAGCACATGATTCTTGAATATTTATAGCACTTATTTTGGGGTCTCCTTTATAAAATGCCTGAAACTAGTGCTGCCTTAATGCAACTATGAATATCATATAACTTCATGTGCTACTACTGCTAATAGCTACTAGTGAGGCTTAGCCACGTGCCTTTACCTCTGTTTTTTATTTAATCCCAATACATAGTGTTTATACCATTGTGCAAATGAGGCTCCTAAAACCCGGAGCTGGTGGACGACTTGTCCAGAGACACATACACAGTAAGTACGTGTTGGAACTGGGGTTGGCCATTTTTTTCAAAGCCTCTTTTCCCCTTTTTTCTACCAGGTGATGCATTACTAACTTTGTTTGTTTTAGAAATAATAATAACAGCTAATCTATATTGAATTCTTATTATGTGTAGGCATTGTAGCAAGCATTTCCCTGCACCCACCCTGTTGGGTTAAAAACCATGAGTGTTCCCATCTTACAGATAAGAAAACAGAGGCTCAGGGGACCTCAGTTATCTGCCCAAGATTATACAGCCAGTACATGGTGGAGGCTGGATTTATGCCCAGGCCACCAGGCTCCAGAACCCACTCTGTGAAAGACACACCTGCCTCCTCCTCAACTTTCATTGCCCAGTTGGGAAAATGTCTTCAGCAGCCACCTTCTGACGAAGGTCAGCGTGGCTGGTGGAGGTGAGCCTGGGAAGTGTGTGGCACACCAATGCTCCCTTAGATTCCTTTACTTTGGGAGCTGGGGATTTTTCAGCTCAAGGCTACTTTGCACCATCTAGAAAGAATGGGCTAGATGGGAAAATCAGTAATGCACACAGATGGCCCTGGCCATGTTTACACTACTTAAGAGAACAAATTATTCCAAAGCACCTGGGATTCATTCTTTCCCCACAGAAGCAGTGAAGCAGGGGGGTTCTGGGTCACTCTCATCTATTCATCGGGAGGCTGCGGGGGGCTGCAGAGGCAATTATTCCACGTTGCCATTAGTGTGTGCTGGCCATTCTCTATCACCCCTGCTAATGCCAATTAAGCCATATAGATAATAAAAAAGTACACAAGACTAGAATTCTTTTCTGCAGTTTCCAGTATAGATAGTAAGTACATGAGAATAGAATGCATTTATATTTATTGAGTGACTACTATGTGCCAGGGGCTGGGCTGCAGACAAATAGCCACAGTCACAACAACGACAATGACAAGCCCTTAGACAGCGCTGACACTGCGCCAGGGACCCACTAGGAGCTCATTTTGTCTTTCACGGCCCTGTCAGGGCAGGACTGGCATCAGCGGCATTTTATAGGTGAGGAAACAGCCTGAGTTCACACAATTTGTTCACAGAAGAAGCAGCAGTGTGTGAGTGCGCAAGTGTGCCCGGGCAGCCTGATGAAGAAGTCAAATTCAGTGCCCGCTCTGGACTTGCTCACCTGTCAGCGGAGGAGGCAGGCAGCAAATTCACGGATGTACAATAAAGCAGGCAAATAACAACCTATGTACACCCCACACACCAAGGAAACAAAGCAACCGCTGCAAATGGTAGTGTGTTGTAAATAGATGGGAGATCAGGCATGATGGGGACATGGGAAGGGGTGCCGGCTTTTACATATAAGGTGGTCCTGGTGGAGTTTTCAGAGAAGCTGTGTGAAAGCAAAGGATGAGAAGGAGCCAGTGATGGGATTTGATGAGAGTTTTGGTGGAGGTAAGAGGCAAAGTTCCAGACAGAAGGAACCAGCTGGGTAGTAGATCTATTGAGGGTAACAAGTGTGGAGAGAGAGCCCCGGGTTTCATGACTTGGGCTGATGAGAGTGGGAGAAGTGGGGTGCGAAAGGGTGGCAAGGGCCAGATAACATAAGGTCTTAGAACCCACTATTTGGGGGGAGGATAGAATGAGATAATCGATGTAATTTGCTCACTTATTGTTCATTTTTATGATCATTATGATTATTCTGTATTTTGTTCCATGGATTTTGATAATCTTGAGATGATTATTCAAAGGTAAAAAATTAAGATTAAAACAGTTCTTTTCTTTTATCTACAAGGTCTATGCATATATAATTCTGGAAGAATTCCAGCCGGGAAGGCCTTGGGCATATCCGGGGACCCAGGGAGACCCCCAGCCAGCTGGGTGGACTGAGCTGAGATTCGGGGTCTGAGCACCCTAGGGACTCACTTCTGAAGTGAATGGGGATTTGGAGCCTGCAGGAGGGGGAGTGGGGGGCGGGAGGCAGCGGGCCGGGAGCCGGGCAGGGGCTGCTCCTCTTTCGGATGCGTGTCCTTCCACGGCCCGCTAAGCTTCCCGGCCGAGACGGCAGGACGCTTGCTCCGAGAAAAACCTCAGGGCTTTATTTTAAGCCCGTCTGTCAGGAAAGGCCTTTGGAGCAAATTCAACCACTCAACTGCGTTCCTGAAGGTCAAACAGCAGCTACGTGATCTGCCGGATTTGGGGAAACATTTAAAAAGAAGAAGAAGAAGAAAAAACGTACCTTTCTGAGGAATCATTTTTGTTTTTACTGAGAGACAGGCAAAGATGTGAGAAAGTTCTGGTAAGGAGGAATTAAAGGGAGATGAAAACCTGCCTCTTCAGCGCCTGTTGAAATTGCTCCTAAGTCTAGCAGCAGTGTGTTCAGACGGGGCCGAGTAATTGATTATAAATGTTGTTTATTTCAATAAGTCCTGTCATTCTTTAGCAGCTGTTTCACTTACAGCAAACCGACAAACAAAAACCAAAAAGGTGTTGGAGGCAGCTCGTCTTTGTCTTTCTCTGTGAGGAGTTCGGATGGTTTTCTGGTGAAATACTTCTGGCTGAAGCTCACACTTGGAGGAGAAAAGGGCTGTCTGTGAGCAGTCTGGCTTCTTGGGGGCATTGGGGTGCAATGAGCGGGAGCCATTCCTTCCGTCTCTTGTTCTGGAGCCTGGGGAGAGGTGGCTGCATCATTTTTCCCACATTTAGCCACCCAGGGAAGCTGTCCTTGTGTTTCGAGGAGAAGCCCATCTTTTATTCTCATAAAAGCAGTGAGAGATAGTGAGGTGCGCGCTAGATTTAAAGTTTAAGTCAGGCTCTGTATTTCTGTACTGGGCGAGAGTTTTCTCTTTTCTAGGATGGAAGAGGGTCAGATAACATCCTGCACTGAATGTTGTGAAGATTAAATTCATTGACCTGGAGATGAAAGCATCTAATACAGTACCTGGTACACAGTAGGCGCTCAATACATGCTGAGCTGACTCTCAGTTGAAAAGCTGCCTTCCATCTGTTCTGGCTTCCATTGATTTCTCCCTGTGTTGAACCTACTTGCCATCGGGTCATTCACATAACACTTAACGTGGCGCAACATAGAGGTCTGAGTTCAAGTCCACACAATCCCAGGTGTTTTTTTCTCAAGGAATCCTTCCAAGATTGTCTCAGTCTGTGATGATTTTCTCTGCTCCATGATTTTCTACCATTTTGGTCAACCGTGCCCCATATTTTGATTCAATATTCTTTCTAATTTCTTCATGTGATGATGGGCTGGGATTATGTTTGATCTCCCTCTTGTTTGTATTTGAAATGGGCATGGAGAAGATCCTAGAAAATATTTACTTGACTGAGAGAAATGTTTTTCTCTACTTGGGTGGAGAATAGGAAATGGAGTGTTCCAGAGTTTCTGGAAGAAAGAGGGGAGTGGGACAAGAGGGAGAGTTCCCCCATATTCATGCGTTTGGGCTCCCATTTCCGGGAAAGTACTGAATTAAGAGGCAAGGATGTTCTCACATCTTCCAGGCCAGTAAAATCTGGCACCGTGCTCAGTGCTAACACAGAGTCCAACTCTCTCATTTTGTCAGATGAGAAAACAGGAAAAGCCTGAGGGAAATGAAACATGCAACTACTAAACCCTTATGTTCTGGGTATTTTCTTATCCATTTTCGCATTTAACCTTGACAACCTGTCAGCAAGGTTGGTGTTTTCATTCCCATTTCACAGATGAGATCACTGAGGCTCAGAGAAGCTAAGCACCTGGCTAAAAACCACACAGCTAGCAAAAGGCATAGCTAGGATTTGAATACAGGTCTTTTGTGCTTTTTTTCTGACCACATGAAGGCTTTAGAATAAAGCTCCCACCTTGCCCAGTGGGGCCTCTAACTTTCAAGCATCTGTCTCTAGCACCCTATCAAAATTCACTAGTGGTGTAGGTAATATCTTTTTTTTTTTTCCCTTTTGCAGTCAGGGCGCTGAGATTCAGGGGAGGTCCCCAAGGTTCCAGAGAGCAGAGAGCTCTGTTGTAAAATGTGCCATTATGAGCTTAATTAAATTAGTATTCTTACATGGAGGGCGGCTGGGAGCAGGGCTTGGCAAGGTTCATCGACTTTCATGGAGAGGGGAAAGTTTTCTGTGCTCCCTCTCTCGAGGCTGCATGAAAAATGCATGACTGAAGTGGGATTGTGCTTGCAGCAATGGGATCTTCAAGCAATTAAACCTTTTAAACGTTTCTCTTCTCTTCCCTTCTCCCTTTGTGCAGGGAACGTTGGCAAACAAGGGGAGTTTTACAGTTAGATGGGCAGAGTCTTCATTTGTCCAGCTTGGCCAGCAGAGGGTCCTGGAGATGAAGTTCAGAGCATCCTCCCCCAAGGAAAGCAGCATCTGAGAAACTTGACAACTGTGTTCAAGGAAGAAAAATATTTACGTGAGAGAGTAGTTGGTCAATGATGGCAGGAGGTAGCAGGCCCCAGCAGAACTGCTCTGCCATCTGCAAGATGGGGTTTAAGGTGCCCCTGTCCATAGGTGATGGGGAGAACGCCCCAATGAGAAAATTCACACACAACTCTCAGCAGCGGCTGTGTCTTGTAAAGGCTCAGTGAATGATTTTACTAATGATACTGGTGATATTGCTTTCTTGTTATATTCCAGACCCTGTGCTAAGTTCTTTAACATATTAACTAATTGAATCCTCATATATATGATTATTGTAGCAGGTCGAAAGGTGACCCCTAAAAGATATGACCACCTGGAACTTGTGAATATGACCTTCCTTGGAAAAAGGGTCTTTACAGATTTAACTAAGTTAAGGGTCTCAAGATGAGATCATCCTGGATTAGCTAAATCCAGTGACAGTTGTCCTTATAAGGAGAGGAAAAGAGGCAGATACAGAGAATGATGCACCCACAAGCCAAGATCATCCAGAGACACCCAAAGCTGCAAGCAGCCAGGAGCGGATTCTGCCCTAGAGCCTTGAGAGGGAGCCCAGCCCTGCCAAGACCTTGATTTTGGACATCTGGCCTCCAGAACTGTGAGGGAATAAATTTCTGCTGTTTTAAGCCATGCTGTTTGTGGTCATTTGTTACAGAGGCCTCAGGAACCTCAATTAATTATCATTATCCCAGTTTTACTCATGGAGAAATTGAGGCACAGATTGGTCAAGTCATCTGCTCAGAGTTATACATCTGCAAAGCATTAAAGCTGGCACTTGAAACCAGGAAATGTGGCTCACAGGGGTAAACAGGATTATTAGGAGCCAGGAAAACTGAAGATGCAAACCTGCTGTGCAACTTTGGCTGGGTTGCTTAACTTCTCTGCCCTCTGATCATATCATCTATAAATAGTGATTGACTGATTTCTTTCTGGATGTAGGATTCTAAAGCAGGTGTCAACAAACCAGGACCCATGGGCAAAAAGTGATTTTTACATTTAAAAAAAAAATCAGTTTTATTGAGATATTTTCACATACTATAAAATCATCCATGGTGTACAAATTATTTTTGCATTTATAAACAGTTGCATTTTCAATGGTTATATTTAATAGCCTCCATTTTGCCTCTTGGCCTGCAAAGCCTAAATTGTTTTACTATCTTGCCCCTTCTGCTGTAAAGAATGAGGAATAACAGTACCTTCCGCTCAAAGAGTGGTTGTCAAAGAACTTCCATTCATCAGTCCATCAAACATTTACTGGGCACCTCTTAAGTGCCAGGGACCCTCCAAAGAGATGGCAAACCAAAGATGACAGTCCAGTGGGGGAGACGTTGGGAGCAAACCCCACCCATGTGCAAGTGAGACTGTTGACTTAGGTACAGGATATAGAGAGGGCAAGAAAGGAGTGAGCTCCCAGAGTGGGGGCTTTGAAGGGCATTTTTTGGGTCATTGTAGCCCTTGTTCCATGACGGGAGCTCTGCTACCTTTTCTGAATAAACAAAGAATGAACCCTGCCTGGAGGACTCAGAGAAGTCTTCCCTAGGGAGCTGAGTTCTGAACTGGGTCCTAAAGGATGAGCGATTGTCAGGAGACAAGGATGAGAGGATCAGGAGACGAGGATGAGAGGATGCTCTTTGCACAGGGACCATCATGTTCAAAGTCCAGGAGGCAAGAGAGAACATGAGGCATATTAGGACCTTCGTGAAGCTTGGTTTGTCTCTATAGATGTCAGCAGGAAAAGATGAAAGATGAGATGGCTCCAAAGCAGATCCTCGAGGGCCCTCTGAACTATGTCAGAGACTTTGAGCTTTCTTCTGGAGGCAGTAGGGAGGTGCCAAAGAGTTTGACCCATGCCTGGTTCTTCAGGCTCCCCTTGAACCACCCTTCCCCCCTTACTATTTCATTTGTGAATGATCACACTGCAACCAGCCCTAGGTACTTTACTTATGCTTTTCTCTACGTGAACATTTCTCCTACACACTCTTCTTTTTGAGTTGACCCATATCCTCCTTTAGATTGTGACTTTAATGTTGTTTTTATGGGGAATCTATCCCTGACTCCACCCCAGATCAGAGCAGGCTTTATTCCCAATAGAGCGATCTGCACCTATACTTCAATCTGTATCTGTATCCGTATCCATGTCTGTATCCATATCCGTATCCACACTGATTTCTATAATCCATATCATCTCACCATATACAGTCTTCCATAACACTCACCACTTGCAGTGGGCTGGATGGTACCCCTCCAAAACTCATGTCCACCTGGAACCCCAGAAGTGAACTTATTTGGAAACAGGGTCTTTGCAGATGTAATTAGTGAAGGATCAGGCTGAGGTCAGACTGGATTAGGGTGAGCTCTAAATCCAGTGGCTGGCGTTCTTATAAAAAGAGAGGCCACTCAGAGATACACAGAGAGAAAGGCTGTGCAAAGACAGAGGCAGTGACTGGAGTGATGCCAAGGATCGTTGGGGCCCCCACAAGCTGGAAGAGGCAGGGAAGTGTCCTCCTCCAGGGCCTTAGGAGGGAGCTGGCCCTGCTAACACCCTGATTTCTGACCACTAACTTCAGACCTGTCAGAATATGTTTCTGTTGTTTTAAGCCACTTAGTTTGTGTTAATTTGTTACAGCAGCTACAAGAGACTAATACACCCCTCTTGTAGTTATACATTGAGTGTTTTAGCCATCCATCTCCCACACTGAATCATAATCTCCAGAAAATGGGGTCTGTCTTTTTTATAATTTCTATAAGCACAGTGCCTGGCGCACAGTAGGCGTGTGATAAAATTTGAGGATGGCGGAAAATGGTGACCATGGTGGTTCTGAGGATATAGCCCCTTGGTATGTTGGGGGGACAGATGAGGATGCCCACGGGTCACAGTTTCAGCTTTTGAGCTGAGAGGTGATAACAGTGCACTGAGGCAGTGGCGGTGGGTTGGAGGGCAGACTGTGCATTTGCGAGAGGACACGGAGGCCGAGTGAAATGACCTTAGTGATTGGATGCAGGGGTGAGAGAAATGGGGATGCAGACCCAATTGCATGTAATCGTCCCCACGTGGAATGAGCTCTCAGTGCTCATCGCACCTACACCCAGAAGGAAGAGTTGAGGCAAGATCTCTGCACACCAGCTCTGAATTTGCAAGCAATGCTTTGCTTCCAACTCCTGCAATTCGGCGAGGCAGGGTTGCTCTCCTACTTTTCTCCACTCCCTTTCCCCTCTTCCTGCTCCCCTTTCTTAAAATGAGAGCCTATTACCGACTGGTAGTTCATCTTAAGCCACTAAGGACGCAGCTGTTGGGCTTGAGCGCATTTTATTCAAGGAGAACAGGAGGATAAAAGATGGATGCTGGGGAACAGGAGTTCATGAGATTTAAGTAAGAAGTAGCGAGACCCTAAAATTTAGACCTCAGAGCAGAGAGGCAGGGAATCTGAGCTCGGAGGCTGTCACGGCTGACCTAAGACTCTCAGTCATATCTTGTTAGGCCTAATCTTACTTTCCCTGATCACACTGGAGTTTCCCCGAGCTGACTCGGAAATGTGGGGACTGCAAGCCAGAGATTAGGCATGCTGTGGAGTGGCACACTCACCTTTCACGGGCTTTGCTGCGCCAGACGCTTGTAAAATAATTTTTGCCTTTATCTAAAGGCAGAAGGGCTTTGTGCTCCTCCCTCCCCCAAATTAGTGTTCTGACTTGGGTTTTTTTTTTTCCCCTCCTTTCCCACCTAATAAAATGCTCAGTGCTATGCTTGCCTGTGTAATCAGAGCTGAGCAGACTGCTCTCCGAGCTGGCTTCCCGGGCGCACTGCAGATGCAAAGTGGAGGGAGGGATAAAACCCGGGGAAGTAATGATGTCTCCAGCACCAGCTGGCTCCCCGAGGTCAGCCCCTTCCTGGCCTCCCTCTGCCCTCCGTGCACCCCTGCAAGAGAAGGCTGGCTTATTTACCATTTTAGAAAGCGAGACCTTTTCAAAGAGATGCCCCAGGCGAAACTGCCTTCCTTTCCAGGCTCTCGGAAACTAATGACTCTTCCTTGGAAAGTTTTGACAGTGAAGTTGTTCCGACAGCCAAGGGACTTTGTGGGGAGCCAGGCTGGCACTCGGCCTGAAGAAAGAGCTGGCCCACAAGCTCAGGGGTGCCTGATTCTAAAATGCAACAGGGTTGACTTTCTGGAAAACGGGAGTGGGAAGGGAAGAAGTGTGCACTGAGCTAGGATGCCTCTCAACTCATGCCCTGCTCTAGAAGGCAGATTATGGGTGGCTGGGTGGGAGGGTGAGTTTTTAGGTGCCTGAGATATTTGAATTATTACACTTGCCATCACAATTACAGTAGCAGTGACGATGTCTATGATTTAAAAGAAGATGAAAAACTTGGCTTACACATACGGTATCTGTTCTAGTTTGCTAATGCTGTTGTTTTGCAAAACACCAGAAATGAATTAGCTTTTATAAAGGGGGTTCATTTGGTTACAAAATTACAGTCTGAAGCCCATGAAAATGTCCAAACGAAGGCATCAACAATAGGATACCTTCACTAGAGACACGCCATTGGCCTCCGGAAAACCTGTTAGCTGGGAAGGCACGTGGCTGGCGTCTGCTGATCCCAGGTTATGTTCTAGCTCCTCTCTCAGCTCCTGTGTGTTCTTCCAAGCGTCTCTCTTGGCTGCAGCACTGAGTTCCTTCTGCCTGACAGCTCTTTTATAGGGCTCCCGTGATTTAATTGAGACCCACACTGAGAGGGCGGGGCCACACCTCCATGGAAACACTCAGAGGTCACACCCTAACCAAAGGTGTCACTCACAGTTGGGTGGGTCACATCTCCATGGAAACAACCTAATCCCAATATCCCACGAGATTGGATTAAAAGATCCTGGCTTTTTCTTGGGGGACATAATATATCCAAACTGGCACAGTAGCTCATCAAATCCTTAGGATGATGCCCATCAGTAAATAAACGCTGCTTTCCTTCACTGTTGAGGGAAACAGAAGGTCGGAGAGGACAATCCAAACGAGGATCAGCTGGAGTCCCACGTGGGACACAACTCAGGTGTTTATAACTCCAGCTACGCACACCATCGACCTCGGAGCACTCACCTATTGGAGGTGGATAATACGATGCTGGCAAAAACAATGACCTTTCCCTCCAGACAGAGTGATGACTACGTTGAACCTCCTAGGATAAAGAGAACAACAAAATTACAATTATAACCTTAGCTACTTCTTCACATCCCTCAGGGCCCTTGTTTTCACCACAGTTTTGTGAGCTAGTGAGGGCAGGGATCATTTTGAAGAGGAGACTGTAGTTCAGAGAGCATATAAGACTAGAGGAAGATGATGCTAATGCTGATAAGCAGTGAAGCTTCCAGATGTCCGGCAACATGTTGCAATGGAAAACTGGGGATGCTTTTAAAAACACAAACTCCTTGGCTCTACTCCAGACCTACCAAATCTGAACATATGGGGGTTGGGTGGGGCCCAGGGATCTGGATTTAAAAATAATTTATCTAGGTGATCCTAATGCAACTGCTCCGAGGATAAATGGTTGGAATCAATTCATCATGTTCCAAGTAAGAATGGGGGAGAGGTGAGGAAGGAGGAGACAGAAGTGTTGGATCCTTCCTCAGTATCTCAGTCTGTTGTAAATCCTCCTTCTCTTGGCTTCGCTAGGGATCCACACTTGCCTCCCAAAGTCAAGCTCTATTTGGCTCTCCCCGGACTGAAACAACCAAGATCGTGGACACTGCTCGGTACTGCTTGTTCAACTTTCTCGCTCGGCATCCCATCACTGGGAGGTCATACCCAGCTGCCAAATGGAGGTCTTTCACCCACAGAGTCTGAGCCAATCCTCCATAGTGCTCTGTGTTCTCATACAAACCAGTGTTCAGACACCATCTGAAAATCATTGTTGTCCTGGATTTCTTCTATTCTCTCCTTTCTCAAACTACCATCCTCAACTCTCTCTAACAAAACAGCAACCTCCATTCCCTCACTCAAGCCCTCATCTTTGACCCTCTCACCTCAGAAGCCACTTTCTGTGGCTTTTGCCTCCTGTATAAGATTTTTATTGCTGGGTAACAAATGACCCAGACTAATGCAGCTTCAAACCACATACATTTATTATCCAGCCGTCTCCATGGGGCAGGAGCCTGGGCACAGCCTACGAGTTGCTCTGCTCAGGGTCTCACCAGCTGGCCCCCAGGGTGTCTGGTGGGCAGTGCTCTCATCTGGAGGCTCGACTGGGGAAGGGTCTGCATCCAAGCTCATTCAGGTGTTGGCAGAATTCCTTTCCTTGAGGCTCTGGGACCGAGGGCTCAGGCTTCTTCCCAGCCTTTGCTGGAAGCTGCCCTCTGGTCCTGGATGCTGCCCACGGCTCCCTGCCATGAGCCTCCCTCCATAGACAGTTCACAGCCTTCTTTGAAGCCAACAGGAGAGTCTCTTTCTTGTCTGCTAAGATGGAGTCCTTACATAACGCATAAGCTGGATTGACATCCCATCACCTTCACCATGTTCTATTTGTTAGGAGGAAGTCACAGGTCCCACCCACACTCAGAGGGGTGAGATTATACTAGGGCAAACATCACTGGGATCTACCTTAGGATGTACCTGCTACACTTCCTCACACCACAAAACCTGTTCTTGCCAAAGTCACCAAGAATCTTCCGATTGAGGGTGGTGCTAATTATTCTCCATCATTTATTGAGGACCAACTAAATGCCAAATTCTGTGCACACATCAGGGGTGTAACCTACAGAAACTCCTAGGATACAGATATTACTAGCACATGTTATAGAGAGGGGGTAGCTGAGGCTTAAGGAGATAGGAGTCAAGCCCCAGACACTTTGCTTTCCAGGCATACACTCTTAATCACTATTCTATGCCTCTTCCGGTGTGTTCTTTCTAGTTAAAATTTTTGTATATGCTTGATCTTTATGCAGTGTTTGATTCTGCTTGAAGCTTTCCTCCCTTGGCTTTATAAAACTATTTTCTCCTTCTTCTTTCATTCTTTTGAGTCTTCCATTTTCCTCCACTTTCCCAAAAAATATAATCCCACTTTCCAAGGGTGTCCTCCAGAGCCCCATTTCTTCCTCACTCTCTAGGAATCTAATTCACTCCCATGGTTACAACAATCACCTCAATATTACGACTCCCCACTAAAGAGCTTCTCACCCTAAGGTGAACCCCAAAGATATTTCCAACAACTGACTCAACACATTGACCTGTATGTCCCTCAAATTAAAAGTGAACAAAACTTAACTATTTAGCTTTCTCCTTGACTGCTGGAGTTATAAATTCCAGACTCATATCTCTTTCCTCTTGCTCAACCCCTCTGTCGACTTAGTCACCCCACCATGGCAATTCAACTTTTGTCACTGATATGCTGAAACCACTCTGCTGGTCACTCCAGGGGACATAGAAATGTAGAAGCTGCGGTTCCTGGGCCACGCACCAGCTGCACTGAACCATCTCCAAACCTTAAAGTGCCTGGCACAAAGCCCAGGGACAATGTAGGTGTTCAAGAAACGTTTGTTGAATGAAAGAATGTTTCTTTAAAAAATAGTAGCACTCATTAAACAACTTGAATTATTTCATTCAATGTCTTCCCTCCTACCACTTTGAAGATGGTCCACTCTTCAAAGACAATGTTTCATTGGTTTCTCTTGGTTCGTACTACAGTCCCTGCTACCTGAGATGTTCTCAGTCTGCTTTTGAATAGTTGAGTCAATACAAAACTTCCCCCATTAGCATGGACTTCAACTATTAAAAAAAAAATGAACTCAAGCCTTCTGATTCTTCCAAGGGATGACTGGCTTCAACGATAATTAGGCTACAACTTGCGACTACGAACATGGCTATATTGTTGTCATCAATAATTCATGCTCCAGAGATAAAAGTTCTCTTTAAACTTGCTCCAGATCCCATCAGTTCCCAGAGGTGAAGATTGTGGCCAGTTTCCTGAGTACCATTCCAGAATTTGTCTTTTCATCAATACAAAATATACAGATCAAATTATATATTTTTGTGTGCATACTGTTTTATTTATTTATATAATCAAAACTGTACTGCTTGTATGGGTTTGCAACTTGCTTTTAACCTCAAAAATGTTTCTGAGGCATCTTTGCATGTGAGTTCACCCAGAACTAGCACATTCCTTTACAGCTGCATAGTATTGGCAAGGCTGGATGTTTATTTAAGCAGGTCCTTTTGGACATTTAGAGTGTTTCCAGTTTTTTTGTTTTGTTTTGTTTTGTTGGAATTTAGTATCTTTGAATGGGCTCCTTTTTGTGCTTGTGAGTTTTCTCTAGAGTGGAATCTAGAAGGCAATTTGCTGAGTCATAGATATGTAAACATTAAAATATTTATACATAATCTGAAATTGCCTCCCCAATGGTGTTATGAATTTTTACCCCACTCCTCCCCGTAGTGTTTGAGAATACCCATTCCCATGGTACACCAACACACAATATTGTCAAACATAAATTTTGAGACTGATGATTTTAAGGGATGACTGAGGGCTTCACAAAAGTTGTTCTGGATACAGACTTTCCACTTGTTTCTAGAGATCTTCCTGAAAGGACAGTGTGCTCAGAACATCTCCCCACCAGGTTTGATTCCATACGGTCTTCATCTGAGTCACTGACACCATCTGTGTCAGGGCTGACTTCATTTCCATTCGTTTTGTCTTCCCAGGTGTTAGGTCTTCTGAGAAGAGATTTATTGATCCTGCTGGATATGAAGGTGGAGGGAAGCAGGCAGACATTCCCCCTTTGCAAAAATACCCACATTGCTGCCTATGTCGGGGGCTTCCCAAACCTGGCTAGTCATTGCAATCACCTGAGGAGCTTTGAAAACAACAACTACTTCCTATTTCCAGGCACTAATCCAGATGGACAGAATCACAATCTCAGAGATGGGGCAAAGGAATCCATTTTTAGAAGCTTCCCATGTGGCATCAAATGCAGCTGATTTGTGAACCGCAAATACGAGAGCTGTTGTTATAAAGGGAAAATGCAATGTTCATTGCAGCCCATTATATAAAATGCACAAAGCAGGGAAGGCTTTGCAGCCAGGAATACCTGAGTTCAGTTCCCTGTCAGCTTCTGCCTGTGTTGGTGGCCTTGGGCGTGTCCCTTCACCTGGCCCAGTCTCTAGCGGCTGTCACAGCTAGCTGTGCCTGATGTCAGCTGTGAGGCACTGATTTCTATCCAGCCATCCACATTAAAATAGAGTCAAAACAGAACAAATCATTCAGTTCTTGCCCGTTTCCATGGTATCCCCATTCCAAACTGAGGCTCTGGTAAGTTATTGCCCTTGTCATCCCACCATCTGTGAAATCTGAGTTAGAATTAAAACCACTCAGGTCTCTAAGTAACAGATGTAGACTCAAGCTCTGCTAGGCTGGGAGGTGAGCAGCCGTGGAGGCAGGAAGGAGCAGGTGCAGGGTGGGGGGGTGGTACAGCCTGTAATATGCAGCCTCGTGGTCAATGGACAAGGCTTGCAGTCTGTGACCAACAACCCAAGCACTTACCCTCTTTGGGACTTGACATTGCTGAGCCACAATTTCCCCGTCTGAGATGGGATGATAATGACTACACTGAGGTGTGGTTGTTGAGATTGGAGAAGATAATCCACGCAGAGCGCAGTACCTGGCATTAAATGCACTGCAGTTAGTATGATGATGGCATAGAGATGGCACCTTGACAACTCTCTGGGAATAAATCAAAGGAGAAAAGGAAAACAACATGGAAGGTGGGCAGGCTGAATTGTTTCATCAAATGAAACTCTTTCTTACTTCCTTATTTGTTTTGATTTATTCAGCAAACACTTACTAAGCTCCTGATATGTTCCAAGCACTGAGCTATGCACCAAGGAGCTCAGCATCCCCCACATTGTTCAGTGGGGACAACAGAGCACACAAATGTGGGCACAGCAGAGTAGGGGGCTCCTGTAGGGACACTGGACGTGTGCTGTGGACACATGAGGACAGGGATTATTTATTTGGGGACTGGGTTAGGGTTTGGCACAACCTTCCCAGAGGAGCTAACATTGGAGCCAAGCCTTGAAGGATGACAAGGAAGTGATTTGGCCAGAAAAACAAAAAAACAAAAAGATACGCTCTCACCTCGCAGGCAACCACCCAGTCCATTTAAGTCATCCCATCACTGCCTGGCTGCACACACATCAGACAAAGCCAGGGCTCCTAAAGAAGCAAACTAGGGCCTCCTCCCTTCTCAGAAAACTTTCCTCCTGCCGCTGAACTGGATCTAACAAATATTTGAACTCATATCTGTGGGACTCCGTGAGTTTTATATATATATGCAGCTATTCTATGGAACAATTGATTAAAAAGACAGGGTCCCTGTTCTTAAGGAGCTCAAAGTTAAAGAGAAGAAACCAGCATGACCACGTAAACCCGGAAGTTAAACATGGGCTGGTACAAGAGCCCTAAGCCAATGAAGTATGAATACTGTTGTCCTAAGACACTGAATTGGGCAGCATCTATCTCGGCCTTTCATTTGTTCTCTCGCGCCAGTGAGAAACATACTTCAGGTGATCATGAGGAATTGCTTAATCTTCAGAGATCTCCAAAGCTGGAATGAATCCTCTGAAAGTGAAGAGTTCCCCATCAAGAATAGACTGGACATAGCAGAGGTTGTAGAAAGAATTAAAACGAGCTCTTCCAACCTGAAGATTGATGATAAATTAACCGAGGTTCATCTGAGTCACTTCTTGGATGCTGGGCCAAGAAGCCAGGAACTGAGGCTGAGCACAAGGATTGAGAACTGGATGGACTTTGCCAGCCATTCCAGGAGTCTGTACCGCCGTGTTTCTATCCTGCAAGATAAGAGGGGCCAGCTGGTGAGTGGAGATGGCCTCGGGCTGGCTGTGGGTGGGCTTGTGGAAGAAGGCAGTGGTCCTCCGGGCAGAAGGCCTTCTAAGAAGGGACGGGCTGGAGCTTTGGGGGTTGTGGCAACCTGTTAATAAGCTCTGAAGCTCCGTATGAGGAGGGCCAATTCACGCCAGTGGCATGGTGCCCAGCAAGCCCCGATCAACTCTCCTGGAGCTAATCTAGTGTCTGTCTGTCTGTCAGGGATGTGTGTGTGTGTGTGTTTGCGTGCATGCACATGCACCTGTTTGTTGAGTAGCATCATTGGCAGCTCCAAATGGAGCTGGCAAAGGAGTCCCATTTGTGGTGAGGAGAGGTTCTCTGTGGAAAACAAAGCACAGCTGCTGAGTAAGGCGCTGTCTATCAGAAACGCCATAGTCTGCAGAAGGGAGACGTCTGGCTCCATACAATGTGCCTGCTGTGTTTTATCTTCCAGCAGCCTGAGACAGTATAATCTTTGTTTTATAGGTGAGGAAACTGAAACTTAGAGAAGCTGAGAAATACACTGAAGGAGCTAGTGAGGGAAAAGATTGGATGAACTCATGCAAAAGCTCTAGGGCCAATTAAGATTTTGGATTTCCTGTTAAGTGCAACAGGAAGCCATTGAGGAGTCTTGAGCAGTGGGGTGACAAAGGCATAGTTCTGGCCATGCTGTGTGTAATGAATTGGGGTGGGGTGAGAGGAGAAGCAGAGAAATGAGTTAAAGAGCTCTTGGGTATTCCACACGAGGTGAGAGAGGGGCTTGGACTAGTGCAGTTGCAGTCAAGGGATTTTAGATGTATTTGGAAGGTAGGCTGCCTATGGAGTCCACAAGGAAGAGTGCCTTGGAGGGATCCAAATAAAACAGTGGGTGCGGACACTGAGAAAGGGTCAGCCTTTAAAGGCTGGGCAGAGTCACGGCACATGCCGTGGGTTGACCCCGAGTCCCACGTGCAGACCACACATGGTCGTCAAAGCATCTTTGCTTTGCGTCTCTACAATGGTTCCACTGAATTTACCAAGGACCTGAACTATCATAGAGGGAAATTGGCCATGTGCGTATTGCCAGGTCCCAACCCTTTCTAAGGGGGAAGAATAAGCTCAGAAGAGCTTGTTGCGAGGCCAGTGGCAGGGGGAGCTCACACGCACTGAGCTCATTCCACATGGTTGTCTAGATGCTCACTCAGGCCTTCTCATTTCATCCTCGTGCCCTTGGTGGGGCGCTGGCATATGCCTGCCTGCCCTGCAGACCAGGAAGCTGAGGCCCAGGGATTCTGAGACCTGGTCTAAGGTCAGGTGCAGGTACAGGGCAAAACTAGGATTTGAACCTGCACCTGTGTCCAAAGCCCGAGAAGCTCTTATCGTAGCGTACTGTGGATTCTGAAACGGTGATGGGTGTGGGTGCTGGTAAGGGGACTTTGGGGATCATTAAGGAAATTATAGCCCACACTGTTCCCCTACGACCCCTGCACATGGCCCAGGTTGGGGTGACCTTTACTGACCGAGACCCAGTGGGAGATCAGAGCCGACACGTGTCCTCCAGCACTAATGTCATCAGTATGGACAGGGCGATTTCAGGGGTCTCCTGGGGAGGGGTATAAAAAAGTTAGAGATAACGATTCTGCCATGAGTTCTTGTGGTTTCAGAATCCCTCGGCAGTAGCATTTGCTGAGGCTTGAGGTCTTCCCCGGCACGAGGGCAGTGTGGGGGTTCCGCTGGGCCTGGGAAAGGGGGAGAGAAGGATGCTCCGAGCAGGTGTCCGTGGGAGGCGGGACCCGGCTGTGCTCATCTCCAATCAGACGCCCGCCCCGCGCTGCTTGCGGCCCCTCTCTCCGGAATTACAGGTAATAAGGTTGAGCTGATGTTAATGGTTTATGACACAAATTCATTTTGAGAACTGTATGCTTCACCCATCGCTTTTATTTTTCAATTTGGATCTGTTGGGTATTAATAGCTTTGGGGCTGTGTTTTCCATTTTAATCTTGCCTTTTCTCATTTCCAAGTAGATTCCGTCTTTCAATTTACACAAACATTAAACCTCCGTTTCCTGCAGCCCCACTTCCCCCCGTCTCTCTCATTCTCTCTGCTGACCTTGTGATAAAACTTGTCCGTTGCGTGAGAACTTTCCTTAACTAAGGCCTACTTTCCTGTCCCACCTGCCACCATCACCTGAGGCTCTCACTGCACTTTGCTGCTTGCAGCGTCTCATACACCAAGAAGAGATTACTCAAACCAAGAGAGGCTTGCAATAAAACACCCAGATGTGGACGTTACCAAGGCTGGTAAAGTTGGAGGGACCGTGACCTCGGCAAGATCCAGGCCCTTTCTATCTTTCCATCTGCCTTTCTTGGGATATAGGCTCTTTGTTTTCCTTTCCCTGCTTGTCTCCTCATCATAAGAAACCTGTATAGCTCCAGGCATCCTGCCCTCCACAGCTAAGTCCTCAGAAAGGGAGGTGTCGGTTTCTACTGTAACAAAGTGCCACAAACCGGAGTGGCTGAAATGACAGAAGTTTACTGTCTTGCAGCTCTGGAGGCCAGAAGTTCAAAATCAAGGAGTTGGCAGGCCTGGCTCCCTCTGAAACCTGCAGGGGAGGAGACTTTCTGGCTCTTCTAGCTTCGGGAGGTGGCTGGCTGTCCTTGGCTTGCAGGCGCGTCGCTTCAATCTCTGCCTCCAGAGTCACATGGCCTTCTACCCTGCATGGGTCTCCTCCCCATTCTTATAAACCCCGCCCGCATTCCAGGATGACCACATCTTAACTAAGTCCATTGTCATGACCCTATTTCTAAATAAGGTCACACTGTGTAGTACTGGGAATTAGGACTTCAACCTATCTTTTTGGGGACACAGTTCAAACCGTTACAGGAGAGCACTTTTTTCATTCTCTGTTTATTTTATGAGTCAGAAAATTTTGTCCAAGAGGCTCTCCCCCAATGGCTTTCTTTCCATCCCAATTGTTACAACTGGGCCACATGTCTCATCTGGTCCCCAAATGACAGGACCTTGAGGGTCTAGACCAATCATAAGGATGGTTTAGGCCAATCCTTCCCTGGGAGTGGGCCTGCCTTCCCTTGGGGCCTGGCTGCTGGGAGCCCTGAGCCCAGGGGACGGGGCTGGCTCTCACACAGAAGCTACTGGATGTGCCACCTTCCCTCACCTCTGTGGCTTGGCTCACGCTGCTCCGGCTCCCCCTTCTGTGGCCCCCTGACCTCTAACCCAGCTGTCATCTGGTTTGCTCCTCATCAGGCTTTAAAATGCAGCACTGGATTGTCCTGGTTTAGTTGCTTCTCACCTGCAATCCCTTATTGTCCTGGCAGATGACAAGCGCTGCCTTTGCGATGTTATCTTGGTAATAACCTGCTTGTCCCACCAGGCTGTGAGCGCCTCGCGGGGAGATCCTGGGTCTCATTCTCCGGGGTCCCTTGGAGCCTGGCACAGAGTAAGTGCTCAGAAAAATTGCTGAAGCGGTGAACGGCCCTGGGGACAGGGGAGTCAAGAGATACCCCAGGCTTAGGTCTGCCTTGGAGAACGTCTCCACTAGAAGGTTCGACAGCAGCAATGCAGAGATGCTTGTAGTTTCCTGAAAACGCCATGCTCTTTCATGCACCGTCTTCGAATTTTTTGTTTCTCCCTCCCCATCTCAAATACTCTCATTTGGGCTTCCACCCCTGCTACGTAACCATTTCCTTGGCAGATCTCTTTCCCTTTCCAAGAATCATCTCCAACATGACTTGGTCTTTTCTGGGAATCTCTGCCATACTTGGACACTTTCCTTTCTACTCCCACTGCATTTTGCATGTATTTCCCTTAATTTAGGAAGCTTAAAAGAAAAAAAAAAGAAACAACCTTTCTGTGCCTTAATTTTCTCATCTGATAAAAAGGGATAATAAGCCATTTACCTCTTGTTTTGAGGATTCAGTGGGTTAATGCACTAGTAACATTTAGGACGTGCTTGACACAGAAGCAAGCACTGCTGTGTGCTGGTGTGGGGGTGGCTGCAGCATGCTTCTCTCTGCACTGCACATATTTGGTTACCATCGTTCCTTCCCCTGGATTGTGGGAGCCCTGCAAATAAAGACCACATCTGGTCCGTCCCCAGCCTCCCAGCTCCCAGCATGAGTATGGCACAAAGCTGAGGCTCAGGCAAGGTTTGCTGAGGTCTGAGTGAAAGATCATGAAATTTTCCTCTTGAAGGAAGGCACCAGACACTCTCCATCTGTCTGGAAAAAGCAACGAGCAGGAGGTGGGGCTGCAGTGAGAGGAAGTGATTCCAGACCCTTCCTAGCCTCTGTCCCCAAGCTGCAAAAACCAACACAAAACAATAAGCACCTTAGTAAAGACCATCTCTACACAAGTTTGGGGTGTATTAAACAATAGGCGAAGAAATCTGTGTAGATCAACGGATCCAGATTCTAGTTCTGCTTTTGCCACAGACTCTATGAGTGACCTTGGGTGAGTTCCTGGGACGTGGCGTTAGCTTCCCATTCAATAAAAATAAAGAGGATGGGTGGGTGATAGCTCAGGCTCTTCGCATCTCAGAAAATTTTTTGAGCAAATAAATGATAGAATAAAATGGAGTCATTCTGTGGTTCTGAGGACTCCCTGAACTTCCACGAGATGTGAAGGGACTATCAGTAAAGGTTGTAGTTAAGCACCAGAAGGGCAGGGCTGGCCCCGGGGAGAGCTGCCAGGGCCTGAGAGCAGTGGACTTGGGCCCCAGGCTTGGCTGGCATCTAGCCCTCACCCTGTTGCTTGAGAACCATGAGCTCTTCAGAATGATTGAGACTCTCCAAGCCTCAGTGTTCTCATCTGTAGAATGAGGAGATAGAACCTACCCTTAGGAAAGTGTGCCAGTTTGGATGTATTATGTCCCCCAAAATGCCATGTTCTTTAATGCAATCTTGTGGGAGCAGACGTATTAGTGTTCATTGGGTTGGAATATTTGGATTAGGCTGTTTCCTTGGAGATGTGACCCACCCAACTATGGGTAATACCTTTGATTAGATTATTTCCATGGAGGTGTGGCCCTGCCCATTCAGCTTGGGTCTTGATTAGTTTACTGGAGCCCTATAAAAGCTCACAAACAGAAGGACTGCAGAGCTGCTGCAGCTGAGAGAGACATTTTGAAGATGGCCGTTGAAAGCTGATGCTGACATTTTGGAAAATGCCATTTTGAAACACAGCCTGGAAGGCAGACACCAGCCACATGCCTTCCAAGCTATCAGAAGTTTTCCAGATGCCAATGGCCTTTCTCCAGTGAAGGTTCTCTATTGTTGATGTGTTACCTTGGACACTTTATGGCCTTAGGACTGTAACTGTGTAACCAAATAAACCCCCTTTCTAAAAGCTAATCCTTTTCTGGTGTTTTGCAAAATGGCAGCATTAGCAAACCGGAACAGGCAGTTAGGAGAGTGACGCATGGAGTCTGGTACCTAGTAGCCACTCCTCCTCCGACCCCTGTAATTATGATTAATGGAGTAAAGAGTCTCTGGGGACTACTGTAATCAGGAGGTGAGATCTGAGATGAAACTTGAAAGATGGATACTGGTCAACTAGACACAGACAGGTGAGGAATGATGATGATGATGATGATGATGATGATAAGGGTTTACTATGCATCTAACAGTCTCATTTAATTCTCAACACAACCCTATGAAGCAATTTAAGTCCCCCTTTTTCAGCATGCAAGACCAAGGTTCAGAGCAGTTAAGTAACTTTCCCAAGGTCACACAGCGAGGACGTGGCTGAGCTAAGACTGGAATTCATTCAGCCCTGTTCCAGAACCAGCTCTTAACTTCTATGTTCTTCCATGTTCTTCTCCCTGGCATGACTTGGTGACCTTTAAAACACAGCAGAGTTTGTCCAGGATGAGAGGCAGGTTCCACCTGGCTCCAGTCTCCTTCCCAGGGTGGAAGGAGGACAGCTCGGCCATCCCAGCTCGCTCTCCAGGCCGAGAAGCCTCCGCAGTGTCCAGGCGGATGGCTGAGTCACAGCTCTCATGATCCTGGCTGGCAAATTGGAAACACCCTTAATTGGATGCTGAAAAACCCCACCTGCTGCACAATGGTTCCAGCAGAAGAGTTATAGCTGTTTACTGTAACACACAGACAGTCCCATTAACAAGAATGATGGGAGGCTGCTCTGTGGCATTACTCTTTGCAAAAGACTTGACAAATATGCTTTGTAAATGAAGGCGCTCCAACAGAGAAAACATATCACGCTCCCCCTCCCCTCCCGCACCTCGTCCCCTCCCCTTCCTAGGGAGACTTTGCACGTTGAATCCTTTATGCATTATTCAAGGCTCCATAGTCTGACGATGTTCATCAATAGTGGTGCCTATGGCAGGGAGAAGCTTGTATCAACTGACAAATATAGACAAAGCAGGCTGCTTAACCCAGGAACAATAGGTCAGAGAACAAACAGGGAAATTGATTGTGCCCGCCATATTTCTGCAGGAACGGAGGTGTAAATGAACATCATACGTCACGGCTTATCACATATGGCAGGAGGGGATGGTGAATGGCGCAGTGTGGCCTACTTAAGGAATGCTGATGGATGGCCCTTGCCAGCATTTGTTCCAGGCTGGGGTCTGTTGTGTTGCAGGGGGCCTGGGGTGTCCTTAGGCCAGTTCCGGGCCTTGGAGGTGGCCTCTCTTGAGTGGAGAGTGATGGGGATGTCTAAGTCCCCGTGGCCACCGGATGTAGGACCGAATGCACCAGTGCACCCAACAGACGCCTCGATCCCTGCAGGGATATGGGTTGCGGACACCCTAGGAGGCAAGAAGGTGCAAAGGTATGGGTCTGGGTTTTGGCCTCAGTTCTATCAGGTTCTCGTCTGCCGTTTCTTAGCTGTGAGGTCAGGGTGAGAGAACCGAGCCTCCCTTCACCTTACCTGGAGGGTGGAACAATAACAGCACCTGCCTGCCGGGATCAGAACCAGGATGGATTGAGTTAACATGTGTGAAACCCTAGAAAAGAGCGTGGCCTCCAGTAAGCATTCAATAAATGCTAAATAACCAACGAATTTGAGGTAGTGAGCGTGCCATCACTGGAGTTGTTCAAGCTGAGGACAAACCACCTTTATGGGGTGATTCTGGGAGGCAGGAACAGAAGGCCGAAAATAACTGCTTTGGTGTCTGGTTCTACCAGTTCGCCATTCGTGGGATCTTGGTGAGTCATGTGAGCCCTCTGACTCAGTTTCTCCTTCTGTCAGATGGAGAAATACATACATAATGTCTATGAAGCACAGCATAGTGTGTCCTACCAGCAAAGGGCATCGGATAGAGGCAGTTGTGGGTCTTTTCTGAATGAGGAATGGGGTTTGGGACACAGCCCTCCAAGGTGTCGTCAGTCCCAAGAGCCTGGGACCTTATCCAGTGGACTTAGGCTTATTCTCTTTGGACAGGAGCCACCAGGGACAGGTCTAGCCTTCCTCTCAAGTGAGAAAGTGGAGAAGACAATCATAAGCTCAAATAAAAATGAAACGTGTTGGGCAACTTCAATTGCCTCATTTAAAATTCACAACTCCTCCAGGTGTTTGTTATATTATCATCATTCCCATTTTGGGGAGCATCCACTGCCCCAAAGTCTGAAACAGGAAAAGGAGAGGGGCCTGGCAGAGGCGGCTCTGAGTCTGCAGAGAAGCCCCCACGGGGGACTGCGGTTGCCCATGTCCCCACCACGCCCGTGGGAGGGGGAACGAGAAGCTGTGCCCCAGAATTTTCCTGTTTTTCTTATCTGTGGGTTCAGAATGGCTGTTTTCAAGCTGGGCTGGAGTCTGGACAAGTGCCTTGGGTTCCCAGCCAGACATCGAGACAACAGTGAAATCTCCCAAGTTTCTGTGAGGAAAATGGGCTTTTGTCTTCTTTGGTGAGCTGAGACCTGGAAAGGGCCACAGCAGCTGGAAAAGGGGGTGCTGTTGCTGTGAGTGGCGCTGACGATGGATTTAGCGCCCCCACTTTTGGCAGAAGCCTTTGCTGGGGTGCAGGGCAGAACCCCCCGACCCCCTGAGACCTGGGGCCTGATGGGGAGAGGAGCTGACATAAGAAAGACCAGAAGATAATTCAAGACATGCCTCTGAACCTCCAGAAAGGAAGGTGCCTCAGCGGCCCTAAGAAGCACTAACACAGCCGGCTGTTGCCTCTCCTGGGCGAGATGTGAATCCCTAATGCAAATGCGTTATCTCAGGCACTCATTCCAAGGCCGAGCATCACGGGTGCAGAGTGGGGTTGGCACCTGCTTAACAACCAAGGACACCTCCAAAGCAAAGGGCACTGGCTCGCCCTGTGCCTCTAAGACTGGAAACCATCGCACTGCTTGTCTTTCTGTCTGGAGCTCGCTGTCCAATGGAAACAGGACTCGACCCCAGACGCACACCCCGGAAGTAATTTAAAATTTTCTACTTGCCACACTGATAAAAAAAAAATTAAAAAGAAATGGGGAATTAATTTTAATAATTTATTTTATTTAATGCAATATATTAAAAATGTTATTTCAACATCAGATCAATATTACAAATTACTAACAGGGTAGTTTATATTCATTTATTCTCACTAAGCTTTCGCCATCCAGTGCGTATTTACAGTCTGCAGGACGTCTCAATGCAGACTTGCCCTGTTTCAAGGGCTCCGTGGCCACGCATGGCTCGTGGTGGCCGCGTTGGGCAGCTTGGAGCTGGAGGGGACCTCTCAGTCGTTCAGGGTTACCTCTCAGGAGCCTTCTGAGCCCCCTAACAGGGTAGCACCCCACCTCTCTCCCACAGCCTCACCAAGTCACCCTGTTTTATTGCCCACGTGGCACACGTCCCTACGTGTCAGTCCTGCTATTGTCGTCTATTTTTATTTTTATTGTCTGTCTCCCCCAAGAGAGTGTACACTTCACGAGGCGTATGCTGTCACATACAGTGACCAGGACCAGTTCAGAAAACATAATTATGCACTGAACAGGCTAGTGACTGTACATCTGAATCGAGGGGGTCTAATCATGCTAACGAAACTTCCTCTCCACCCAGCTGCCCTCTGGGGCACCGGGGGCCACTGGGGGCACAGGAAGGCTCTCCCCCAACCCCACGGCAAGTCCCCTGTCTGCTCCCAGGCAGCATCGCCCCATTGCAGTGATGTGTAAACTGGGCTGCTGTCCCCCATCTGCCTCCTCCCTAGTCCAGGAGTTGATCACCTGTCTCCTGTTCTAAATTCTTCCCGGGCAGGTACTTAAAGAAAGAGAAAGATCCCGGGTCGGTGTGTATCTATTCTTCATCTATGCGAATTGGCCCGTTCTCCTGTAATTTGTAAGGTGGCAGGGCCCTGACGTGCTGTTGCAGCCCGGGAAGCGGGTGCTGTTTATCAGCCGCTGCCTGCTGCAGCCGCTGAATAATTCTTGGCCGCCTGTAAACCGCCGTCTACCAGATTCATTAAGCCTGACGTGTGCGGCCGTTTGGCCATACAGATGAACTTGGCACTGCACTCCGGGATGTGGGCTCCTATCTCTCCAGAATTCCTGGAGCCGCGCTTGGCCCCTCAGTCTGTAACGAAGGGGAAGGATACACTTCCTCGGGGGATAGAGAACCTTTGCTAGTCGAGGCATGAATCAGAACATCGTTGAGACATGCCCTGTTGTTTTTTAGAACTGAGTTGCTTCTTGCAGGGAGCCTGTGTGTGGATAATGTCTATCATATTTACACCCCCGGAGGCTTCCCTCCAGCCTAGAAACTTCTACTGTTTGTCCATTGTCTGCAGTGGACCCTGGACTCCCTGTGGGCAGGAAAAATGACTTTTTTTATCTTTGCAATTCCAGCTCCTCGCCCAGGGCCTGACACGGAGGACATCTATGCTTGTTGAAAGAATAAAAGGAGGAGGTCAGTCTACAAACCGTTCATTCATTTGAAACACTTTATCGAGCATCTGCTACTTGCTGGGCCCGGTCTGAGGCTCCTGGAACAAGTCAGTGAACAAAACAGGTGAACAACCTGCCCTCTTGGAGCTTTTACAAGAGAGTTGAAATAATTTTGTCAACTTCCCCCCTGCTCTTTTCCAAAGCATACCAAAAGCTTATTATTCCTGTTATTATTATTAAAATCCTGTAACAGCTCATTACAGTGGGTAAGAAAGTGGAATCTGGAGTCTGACACCCTTCTCTGTCCCTTACCCCTGGTCTGTTTTCCTCTCTAAAGAAAGGCTGGGGTGGTCCCACACCCGGGGCAGGGGTGGGGTAGGTAGGAGTCGGTGCTGGGGAACCCCAGAACATGGGGCCTGGCACCCCCATCCTAGGCTCAAAGGCGGGTTTTCTGACGTAAGGCAGCTGCTGGGGGCAGGGGAGTAAGTTTGGGACTGGGCCCGAGGAACCACGGGCTGGCCCAGGTGGGTGATTTCCCGAGGCTGGAATCACCGTGAGGGTCTCAGATGATGGTGGGAAGTGGCTAGCGAAGCCTGTGGAGCTGCCATGGCAACTGCTGCAGGATTTCTGGTGTTAAGCAGTTAAAAGTTGGATGGCACGGAGATGCCGAACTGCCGAGAAGCAGCATAGCAAGTCCTTGTGGGCGCAAAGGGCCATAGGAAGAGCCGCGTCTCCACGGCCCCGGGACGGTTGGCAGCTTCCCCTGGGGGAAGGAGGAGGGGTGGGTGGCACAGCCACCTCCCCAGAGCACGCAGGATTCTGGAGCCTGAGGAAGTCTGCCAGGACAAGGAGACCGAGGGTCTCTGAGTGAGACCGCCACACGGCCCGGAATTCTCCGGAACATTCTGGACTCCTCAGAGCTTGCACTCTGGAGTCAGATTATCCAAGTTTGATTGCTGCTGGGTGACCTTGGCAAGCCGCTCAACCTCCATCAATCAGCCTCAGTATACCCATCTATAAATTGGAGGTAGTAGTAATACCCGTCCCATGATTTTCTGTGAGGTTAAAATGGGGAAATTTGTGTAACACGCCAGACAGTGCATGATAGTCATCTGCCAATAAATGCTCTAGAGAAAACCCCCTTTTCCCAATCTCCCACTTCCTGTCTCTCGTATCCCCAAACCGCCAGGGCTCTCGTTTTATCCTGAGGCTACAACTTGGATTTGCACAGACCAGATGAGTCTCGTTGCTGTGGGGCCTCAGATTTTTTCTCAGTTTTGTTTCAGTATTTATTTCAGCTTTATTACTACTGGTAACTGCTCACAGCATAACCTGGCTGTGCTATCCAGCCCATCATCTTCTCCCCGCTCCCATGCCAGGAGGAAGAGCGGGCAAAAGGCGATGAAGGAAAAATCAGGGGGAAAACGGAAAAATGGATCCTCTATCTCAAATGAAAAATAAATAATTGCAATGATCTATTGTTACAGTATATTTAGTGCCATGCAATTGCTAACAGCTTTAGCCAAATTAGTCCCATGATGTGTGTGTATTCTTTTATCAAATTATTTTTAAAACATTCCAAACAATCATATTTTAAGGAAGAAAAAAATGTGTATTTGCCAAAATTTCCCAGAAGGACTTTCAATCAGAAGGAATGAACTGATGATTTTTTTTTTTAATTAAGAGAAAATGGCAAAGAAATTTAAAAAATAAAGTGAGCCCAGGATCTTAAAATAAAATGGAATGATAAACCCTTTGCTGGCAAAGTTGCAATTTCTCTGTTGGATTTTGGATCTGACTTTTATTATTAAGGCTGGTGCTGAAAGCTGGCATTTTGACAGGAACATGGAGAGTTTGTCACTATCCGGGAAAGAGATAGAGGTTGAATGACATTTCAGAAGAAATGTATACATTTCAGGTCTAAGTGCTCTTTCTCCTTATCAGGAAAATTCCACTAGCAAATAACTGATTGGTTATCTTGAGTTCCCAATTCTCTTGGTCATTTAAATGGAAACAATTAAAGGTTTTTATTTTATTTATTTATTTATTTTTTACTTTAACCTTCAGGGAAAGCAGAAAGAACTTTCCTCCTTGGACAGTGTGTTCTCCAGATAAGGGTATCACTCACGGCTAGACAAACCAGATGGAGCCTTCTTTGCCATTAGGGAGAACATTGTTTCTGTCTTATCCAAATAACCCAAGAGAGGAATATGACAAAGACTGAGGAAGGAATATTATCCCGGAGACCTGATTTTTTCTCACCCCTCTTCTGCTACTCACTAGCTGTGTGATATGGGCAAAGCACTTCCCGTCCTGACTTCTTCATTAAAAGTTGGCATGGACATATGACCCAGCTATTCCATTGCTGGGTATATACTCAGAGGAACTGAAACTTAAGACACAGACATTTGTAAACCAGTGTTTATTGCAGCATTATTCACAATTGCCAAGAGATGGAAACAGCCCAAATGTCCATCAAAGGATGAGTGGATAAACAAACTGTGGTATATACACATGATGGAATATTATGCAGCTGTAAGACAGAACAAAGACATGGATCATGTAATAATGTGGATGAACCTTGAGGACATTATGTTGAGTGAAGTTAGCCAGAAACAAAAGGACAGATTCTGTATGGTCTCACTAATATGAACAGACATTAATGAACAAACTTTGGGAGTTAAAAGCTGACAACACAGGCGACCAGGAGATAGAAAGAGGGCAGAGATCAGCCATTTGATGCTGAAGGACTACAGAATGTTTAGGATTCATTGCATAGATCCAGAAATAGATAGCATAATACTGTGTGATGGTAGCACGGTATTGTAAGTACACTGAACAAAGATGTCTGTGAGTAAAGCTGAAAGAGGTGGGATAGGAGAATGTATGACACCAGAGGTAAAGATAGATGATAAAGACTGGGACTGTATAACATGGCAAAAACTGGAGTGGCCAATGACTGTTACTAAATATACAAATATAAAAATGTTTTTGCATGTGGGAAAGCAAATGAATGTCAACCATGTAGAAATTTGAAAAAGGGATGGTATTCAGGAAAAAACATAATCAAAGCAAACTGGAGTCTATGGTCAACAGTAACATTGTAATATACCTCCATTAAATGTAACAAAGGCAATACGCCAATGCTAAATGTATATGAGAAGGGGATATAGGGGAGTAATATGGGATTCTTGGTAGTGGTGTTATTTGCTGTCCTTAGTAGTATATTGTATTGTATGACAGGTTATTTTTCTTTTTATCATTTTTTTCTTATTGCTAAAAAAAAAACAACAATTTTTCTTGTAGTAATCAGTATGTTCAAATGCTGATTGTGGTGATAAATGTACAACTTTATGATGATACCATGAACAACTGATTGTACACTGTGGATAAATGTACGGTATGTGAATATAACTCTATAAAATTGTAGGAAAATATATATATAGGAGTAAAAGTGTTGGAGAAAACATGGTGAGAGGGATGATGCCTCACCAATATGGACTAACTACAATGTGTAAACTCAGAATTGAATCTTAGAACATAGCCTAACATGGACACAATAATTGTAATAGTCCCTAGATTGTAAGCTCTTACAGCAGTTAACTCTATCCCTGAAGTGTAAGGCCTATCTCTAAACTTTGAGATGCTGATCCCCTAGCATATGTCGTCACAAACATTGGGACTGGCGGTTTGATGTGCTGAGCCCTCGAGCATGGGACTTGCCCTTATGAAGCTTGTTGCCACAAAGGAGAGTCTAAAGTTGTATGTAATGGTGCCTAAGAGTCTCCCCCTGAGTACCTCTTTGTTGCTCAGATGTGGCCCTCTCTCTCTCTAACTGACCCATCTCGACAGGTGAACTCGCTGCCCTCCCCACTACGTGGGACCCGACTCCCAGGGGTATAAATCTCCCTGGCAACGCAGAGTATGACTCCTGGGGACGAATGTGGACCCGGCATTGTGGGACTGAGAGTGTCTTCTTGACCAAAAGGGGGATGCAAAATGAGACGAAATAGTTTCAGTGGCTGAGAGATTCCAAATGGAGTCGAGAGATCACTCTGGTGGACATTCTTATGCACTATATAGATAACACCTCTTAGGCTTTAATGTATTGGAATAGCTAGAAGTAAATACCTGAAACTACCAAACTCCAACTCAGCAGTCTGGACTCCTGAAGACAAATATATAATAATGTAGATTACAAGGGGTGACAGTGTGATTGTGAAGACCCTGTGGATCCCACCCCCTTTATCTAGTGTATGGATGAGTAGAAAAATGGGGATAAAAACTAAAGGACAAATGGTGTGGGATGGGGGGATGATTTGGGTGTTTTTTTTCACTTTTATTTTTTATTCTTGTTCTGGTTCTTTCTGATGTAAGGAAAATGTTCAGAGATAGATTGTGGTGATGAACGCATAACTATGCTATCATACTGTGGACAGTGGATTGTATACCATGGATGATTGTATGGTGTGTGAATGTATTTCAATAAAACTGAATTTAATAAAAAAAAAAAAGTTGGCATGGAGGGATCGACATTCCCTCCTGCACTAGATATTATGATGGCCAAGTGTGATGAAATGCTTGGAAAACTCTAGAATGCTGTGCAAATACATGCTTCCATATTATCCCAGGAAGCTGAGTTTGTGGTCCTGGAGGGGCCAGGGAACATGCCTGCCGCTAGGGAAGAAACAACCCATCAAGAAGACCAACAGGAGATGCAAGAAGGGGTTTGGAATCTTGACCTGAGCCAACTTCCTGGCAGTTTGGAGGTGGCCATATGTCTGTAAAACCAAGTTAGATTTGGGTTTTTCTTGTGTCTAAGTCTACTAGTAGCCCAGGGAGCTCCTTTTCTAGGTTGCTCATAAAAGGTTATTGGCCCACCCTCGTCCATTATAAACAAGAGGTCAAAGTCTCTGCTTAGAGAAGTTGGAGTCCCCACTATACCCACTCTTTGCCTTCCAATTATGGGTTCCTGTCTCTTTAGCCATGGTCATCCATAGCTCCCAGGGTAGCTCATCAAAGTCAAATCCTAAGCTACTGAAACTTAAGGAACTTTATGATCCGCATTAAAAGACTACCAGGTTAAAAAGGAAGTGATGCCTCAAATTCTCCTCAAAAGAGAACATGCTGTCCCAGGTCTACATGGATCACATAAACCCCTTCTCCTCAAAGTACAGAAATAAAGGAGTGTGGGAAATCAACAAAAACCACCCACATGAAAAGACACAAAGGCTGAGTTTGTTCTAGCAAGGGAGTCAGCCACCATTATTTGGATTTGGTGGAACTCAAAGGTAGGCAGAGGGGTGGGAAAAAGGGAAGACTGTAGGTAGTGTAGAAGGGACACCTCCCAAATATGGGTTCATCACCTGGCACAGCCAACAGAAGTCACACTGAACCAGGCTGAAGAGGAAAAGAGGGTTTATTTACACCGGCGGGAGACAAGGGCAGCTTTCCCAAATCTGTCTCCCCCAAGTGCTTCTTCAATTGGTTTTTATACCCATTAGACAAAGGGAGTTAATCATTTAATTAACATGCGACAAGAGTGATAGATGAAAGGTTTATCTATATCTGGGAGGTTTGAGGCAATCTCCCAGAAGCGATTCTTTAATTGGCTAAACCCATTAGAGACAGAGTTAATCATTTTAGTTAACATGTAACAGGTTTGGAGAACTTCAGTAATTTAGTTATTTCCTGTTCTCTTCGGGAACTAGGTGACACCTGGGAAATGTGCCTCCAGGTGTTTAGGGAGATAGATGAAAAGACTTCATATCTGGGAGGTCTGAGGACCAAAGATGAGAGCTTATTCAAATCCGGACGCAGACTTTTCATTTACATACTGCTTCAGACTTTACATTTACATATTGCTCCTTTATGAGAATAAGAGCTTTCATTATAGCCTGTTTTCAGCTTTGAAGGTTACATTTTAAGGCTACTTTACAATTTCCTGCTTGCTTACAGTTTTAAGATTATATTTAAAAAATAACTGTTGCGGTAGAGCCAGTTTGGAGGCTGTGGGGATGAGGCAGCTGGAGGTAGGCTAACTAGAAACAGGGCATCCTAAGTGATGTGTTAGGGGAGCATGTTGGATTTCTCCAATTGGTCCCCAAGTGAAAGTAGGGGCAAAAATAAGGGAAGCTGTTGGTTATTGATCAAGTCCTAGGAATTTTGGGTTTATTGTTACAGGGATTGTGGTTTGGCTTCTTGGACAGTGTCGGAGTTTTATTTTTACGTATGGTCTGGCCATTGTCCATTCATATATCCAATCTCTCAGGAGGCTTTGGATGCCTAGATGTCAATGTTTCATGAATTGAATACCAATTCAGGAAAAAGTCTCCTGAAAGGTACTTTTTGTGACCATCTCCGACTTGCTAGGGCTAATGCCCACATGGTGTTTGTGAAGATCTGATGGTATTGAATTTTACTTGAGCCCTGTACTCCCAGAAAACAGTGGTGGTTAAGAAATCCCCCCCATCCTTTTGGTTTCCAGGAAATGGCTAACTGCAAAGGACCAGTTTGCTCTTATATATTCTGAATAAGACCCACCTCCACATTTCCTCAGTGACTTACCCAAGATCGTCTCCATCTTTTCTCGTGATTCCCATATAATTCATCCATGACTCCCATGCCTATTTGCCCCTATTTAACCACAGGGCCCCTTCCTTCCCCTTGAGACTTTCCTCACTAGTGAATGCCCTCCCTACTGCTATAGCCTGAATAAAACCATCGCCTCAATTGGCTGATGCCTTTTGTTTTTAACAATCTGAGGTTGAATAATCTTTCCAGACTAGAGGGAAGTTCAGGTCCCCAGGAAGGCCATAAGAGACTCCAGGCAAGAAGGTTATGGAGAATCAGCAGGAATTTCCTAAAACAATTAGCTATACCTAGACTAAGAACAGAACAAATGGAGAATTTGTATGCAAATCAATGGGCATTCAAACCATTCGGCTTTAACATCCATGTCAAAGTAAAAACAAAGGGTGTGGGGCAATGGAAGATGTCCTTGTTGACTGTAAAGTTTTCTCTATTTTATTATAATCTTAAATCCTATAATATGTGTCAAAATTCTGGGGCACTGGACAGCATTATGGACCCATGCAAAGGCTGGGATGAGAACACTGGACTAACGTTAGGGAACATCTCCAAATTTTTTGACTTTCAGAGGAATGCCCTTGGCCAATGGAATTTCCCAAGAGTCCATTCTGAAAGCTGGAAATGTCTTGGAGTTTTGCTACCCCCCCTCATTGCTGCTACCAACAAGTGTTGAGAGAGTAAAAAAGCCTTGGTGCCCTTCCTCAAGGCCTGACAAACTGGGAATAATATCTGGTCCAGAAATATCCATGAGATCAGGCTGGATATAGAACTTCTCCTGAAGCTTCCCTGGGTTGGTGTCTTCATCTTCCCTATCCTAATTTCTCCAGTTCCTTCAATTTTCTCCTGGAGTCTTGCCTTAATGAATCACTTATATCCGAATCCTTGGTTTAGGATGGAAGAAATGGAGGGAGGTTGGAAGGAAAGGAAGAAAGGACAAGAGGGAGGGGTAAATGCTTTCTTTATAGGGAGATGACTGAAAGGTAATGGAAAGAATTCTTGATTTGGGATGACAGTCTGGCATTTAAATTCTAGCTCTCCCACTGTCCAGCTGTTCAACCTTAGGCATGCAACTTCCCAACTTGAGTCTCAACTTCCTCATCAATAAAGCAAGAGTATCACCGACTCAAGGTTGTTGCAATAATTAAATAAGGTAATGCATTTGAACGGACCCAGCAGGCTGCCACGTCAGCTCACCCAGACACACCATTGTGTTTCATGTGAAGTCCATAAGAACACCTGTCTTTTCCAATGTGATGGATCCCAGCATTTTCCCTTTCGTTCAAAGAGAAGGGTTTGCCTAGATCTTTCTCCTCCCTTAACTATTGCCTGTGGGTCTACGTAGCAAAAACTGAAGTTGAGAAGAAAGAATGTGATTTTAGATCAGAAGACTTCAAATTCTCAGGTACACAAAAATCACTTGGGGACTGTTACAGTTTGCTAAAGCTGCTGGAATGCAAAACACCAGAAATGGATTGGCTTTAATAAAAGGGGTTTTATTTGGTTACCGAGTTACACTCTTAAGGCCATAAAGTGTCCAAGGTAGCACATCAACAATTGAGTACCTTCACTGGAGGATGGCCAGTGGTGTCTGGAAAACTTCCATTAGCTGGGAAGGCACGAGGCTGGCATGTGCTCTGGAGTTCTGACTTCAGAATGGCTTTCTCCCAGGATGTTCCTCTCTAGGCAGCAGATCCTCAAAAATGTCACTCTCAGTTGCTCTTGGGGCTTTTGTCCTCTCTTAGCTTCTCTGGAGCAAAAGTCTGCTTTCAACAGCCATCTTCAAACTGTCTCTCATCTGCAGCTCCTCTCTCAGCTGCTGTGCATTCTTCAAAGTGTCCCTCTTGGCTGTAGTAAGCTTGCTCCTTCTGTCTGAGCTTATATATGGCTCCAGTGAACTCATCAAGGCCCATGCTGAATGGGTGGGGCCACACCTCCATGGAAACTATCCAATGAAAGATCTCACCCACAGTTGAGTGATCACATCTCCACAGAAACATTCAAAGACAGAATTACAATCTAATCCACATGTCTGCCCACATAAGAGTGCATGAAAGATAATGGCATTCTGGGGGACATAACACATCCAAACTGGCATACGGACTTTGTTAAAAACTCAGATTTCCAGATTTTCCAGAGAGATTCTGGTTCAGTGGACCTGGGATGGCCCCAGAAATCTGAGATTTTAAGAATCTCTGTGACTCTGAAGCTGGTGGTCCATAGCCCTTAATTTTAGAAGCATTGCCCTAGGTTCGGAGACCCACCCTATTCACCAGGGCCACTCTCCCCATCTTTGATGCTCTGGACTCTGTTTGCCCACATACAAATCCAGTCCCTGTAGCTTTTCCCAGCCCAGGCCAGACTCTCAGCGCCATCTCCCAGACCCCTGCTGCTTGGCTGAGCTCTCACCTCCAACCGCTTCTTGGCCTACCTTGTCCTGTTGGCTTGACACTTTGCTCTGCACATTGATGAATTCATTCACAGGCGTCAATGAGCACTTGTCTGTTTTAGTGCAAAACAAATGGGCTGATGTTGCTGAGAAATCCTGAGATGACACAGACGATCCATCATAGCCCTCCGTGGGTCCACCGAGCCCTGGAAGGTGACAGATCCATTACAGCCGATTAAGACCAAACATGACAAAGAGCCAAGGCCCTGCTCTGTCTGCGGCTCTGACAACAGGGGCCAGAGTTCAGTCCTCTGACTTTGATTGGGAATGCTGTCACCGTCACTCGTCATCACGGCGTTTCCTGGTCACCGTGCCTCGATCAGCGTATCGTTTCATCACGGTCAAAGCTAACTGCACTCTCATCCTTGGTGCCTCTCCTGGACCTCCCAATAGTACACCCTCACCCCCGTCCCACACGTCAAGTTCCTGAAGTTTCCAAAACACAGGCATCCTTCCCATTCTGCCACAATAGGAAGGGCATGGGAGGAAAATGCTTTCAGTATTCAAAAGTCTTTCTATTTTTATGATACCCATCTCACCTCTTGAGAAACACTGAAATCTAGTCCAGGGCTCGGCACGTCTTCTCTGCACAAGGCCAGACAGTTAATGTTTGTGACTTTGTGGGCCAGGTGGTCTCCATGGCAACTACTGGCATTGCATATGCAGCACAAAAGCAGTTATTCATAACACATAAATGGATGGTGAGGTAAGGCTGGGTTCCAATAAAACTTTATTTACAAAAACAGGTACCAGGCTGGGTTTGGCCTGGGGGTTGATGATAGTTTGCCAACGCCTGATCTAGCCGTGTTTATCCATGTATTCAACAAATACTTATTGAGCACCGCCATGTGCCGGGTACTGGGCTGAGTATTGGGGATCCAGCAAAAGGGAAAGGCAGATACTGCTCTCACGGAACCTACAGTTCAATAGTGGGGAACAGACATCGAATAACTCACAGTACCATTAACTTTAATTACTCTTGTTAAAGTGCTCTGAAGGTGAAGCACAAAGTGTGATGAGCATGACGTTTCCTGCATATCAACTCTGGTCTAGCACAAACGCACTCCACCTCTCCGTTGGGCCTTCTTTACCCTCAACATCAGGGGTTTGATTAAATGGCCAGGCCTGAGGTCACACACCAAGGCACGGCTGCCCATCGCCAGTGAATGTGTCTGTTCTTGGGAGACAGTATTTCAGCCATGCTGCAGTGCCGAGTTCCAGCGGGAAAGGGTGGGTGATGAGGCTGGAGGACTGGGCTGGGGTTTGGATTGGGCAGGGCTTCTTTATGACAAGGGACTAAAACTTGTAGAAACCACAGCCCTTCCCTTTGTCACCACGAGGCTCTGCATTTCAAGGCCACCTGCAGTTTCTGGAGCTTTGCTTATGGCCCATTCAGGAAATGATCACTTTGCAGGTACACTCTGATGATGCCATAACGTTGCAGAACATCGGCGTACTCTAAGGCATTTAATACCCCTCTTGGAAGGTGCCGGTACATAGATCATTAAACAGAACAGACCTTCTCAGTGAAAGGAGGACTAATTGCAGCTTTCAAATGCCATTTTCATTTGCTATTTGGCAGGAGCACCACAGTCACGGCCTTCCTGTTTCTATTAACCACAAAGGCTGGGACAATGTCATCTTACCTTCCTGCTGGCAAGTCTTCATTTCAGACTCTCGGCAATGTGGCTATTTAGGCAATAGAGAGAGACGTGTAGCTGGGCTCCAGGTTGACCCCCAAAGATGCCACCTCCTGGGGTTGCCGCCCTGTGTTGTCGTCTCCCACGCTGCCCCAGGGTTGGTCCGTCGGCCAACAGCACACAGCAGATGTGATGTTGCGTCACTTCCGAGATTAGGTTCTAAAAGATGCTACGGCTTCCATCTTGGCCGTTCTCCCTCTCGCTCTCTCGGATCACAGGCTCAGGGAGAAACCAGCTTCTGTGTCATGAGAGGCTCTTCACCCACAGCTCCATGAGTGAGGCTACACATGGACCCTCCAGCCTCACGCAGGCCTCCAAGCTCTGGAGCCCAGTCGGCAGCTTTAGGGAAATCCATGATGGATCTCAAGCAAGAGTCACCCAACAAAGTCAAGCCTGGCTTCTCAACCCTCAGAAACTGTGAGGCAATCAGTGTTCACTGTCTTCAGTTCTAGGTTTTGGGGCAAGTTGTTACAAGGCAATACATAAACAAATACAAGAGGCAGGAATGTTGGATCCTTCAAACAAGTTAGCCTTGCAGGAATGGCCATAACACACCTGGCAAGAAGGACGCTTGGAGAATGGAGACTGAGGCAGGACCTGGGGGCAAGCTGAAGGTCTCTACTGTGGTTGATAACACGTTTTGTGGTCTGGGGCAAGCCACCTTCTCCTGCTGGACCTCGATTCCCTTGTTAAGGACTAGATGGGCTTACAAATGCAGAGTTCTTTCCCTGAGGCTTAGTTGTTCGGTGGATGATGTAAAAACACCTCTTATCCTGCACGGGCATGTGTGCATGGGTGTGTACACACACAGCCATGCACACTCAAAATGTGAGGAATTCTGCTGGTGACTGATGGGTCAGGCACTGAAGTATACAGAAATTACCAATCTATCCTCACTACAACCCTCGGGAGCAGGTGCTTCTGCTGTCACCATTTCCTAGAGGAGGAAATTTGGGACCAAAAGCATTCATTTTGCCCAAGGATGCCGTATTAGTTTTCTGTTGCCATGTAACAAATTACCATAAAGGCAGCTGCTCTTTAAAACATACGCATTTATTGTCTTGGACTGTGTGGGTCCAGAGTCCGGGCTCGACTTGGCTGGGGGCTCTGCTCAGGTGTCACAAGGCTGCCCCCAGGTGTCAGCTGAGCTGTGCTCTCATCTGTGGCTCTGGGTCATCGCCCAAGCTCGTTCAGGTATCAATGAAATCTAGTTCTTTGCGGTTGGAGGACTGAGACCCTCAGCTCCTAGAAGATGCCCTTCCCCACAGGCAGTTCACACAAAGGCTGTGTGCTTCTTCAGGGCTGGCAAAAGAGCATCTCTCCCAGGGAAGGGCCATCTCTCTTTTAAAGGCTCTCACCTGATTAGGTCAGGCCCACCAAGTCATAAACCGCCTTGATTGACTCAAAATCAACTGCCTTGGGACCTTAATTACATCCCTGAAATCTCTTCTCCTTTGCCATATGGTATAACCTAATTGTGAGAGAGTTAATCCCATTATATCCACAGTGTCACCCCCTTTCCCCCACTCAAGGGCAGTAGACAACAGGGTGTGTACACAGGGAGGGTGGTAGCTTCTTGGGAACTAGGTTAGAATTCTGCCTACCACAGATATGCAACTAAGAAATGGGGCAACCGGAATTCAGTGTCACATCTGTTTGAATCCAGTGTTCGTGCTTTAAACTGCTAGCCACAAATCTTCTGTGGAAACTTCTTTAAGGGCAAGGCTCATGCCACTTGCCTTGGTATCCTCAGTGCTTAGCCCCTAGTTATTACTCCACCATCATCACAGTATCCATAAGGGTGCTTTTGATTGCCAGCAACAGAAATCTACCTCGAACTAGTTTAAGAAAGTAAGAGAATTGGACTCTTAACTTGGAACTTCCATGGCTGGGTAGAAGGGATTAATCAATATTCTCGGGGCTCTGCTTTTCTCATTTCAGTGCTCTGAAATCAGCCCTAGGAGGGCATGCCTATCACTTGGTGGTAAAGAGGGCCACTGGCAGCCGGAAGTTTGCATCCTCCTGGTGCAGGAGCCAAAAGAAAAGGAGAGCCTTTCTCTCCCAGTATCCACAGATCAAAATATAAGGAAGACTCTAACTGGCCTGAGTTATGTCCTTTCTGGATCCAAACTCCATCTGGAGGAGGCCACATAACCCCTCCAAATGGGGAAGGGGCAGAGAAGACCCCATGAGCTACAGCTTCCCTAGGACAACATAGAGGATCCAAGGGTGGTTTCCTGAAAGAAGAGTTGGGAGCTGCTGCAAAAGGAGAAAATTATGCCCGACTGATAAGAACAAGGGAAATATGGAAATCCTCAAGCTAAAGCTCTTCAACCCTCTTCATGGGGCATGAATATCCTTGAAAGTATATGGAGATTTACCTTTCCGTTTTACAGAACCGATGACATTCATATAAACTCTTCATTCTATCTTTAAATTATCAACCCTCCAAATTACTGAGATGGGGAGGCCGGAGCCAACACGAATGAACAAACGATGCCCTTCCAACGGCTAATTATTTCTGAAACTTTGGAGGTGAGTTCATTGCTGAGATTTAGATTCGTTAACCTTATCTTAGCCCCAGGAACTTTCTCCACAGTATTCCAGCTTTTAAATGAGTTTAACTCCAGGCAAGCCACAGTAGCACAGATTCTCACAGTTCTGGTGGTTTAACCCCAAGGAGCTAATACAACTTAATAATATGGTTTGGAAAAGGTGGAAGATATCCTTAGGAAGGGACTAACCTTTATTGTATGAACATTTCAATAAAGCAATGGAGGGATTCACTGAAGAGACCCGATGCCTGGGTCAGGGGACTAAATCCCCTGACAAAGAAGCTAGTGGGGGGAGTTCCCACTGTAGACTTTCTGCCCCTAATATCTGGAAAGCGTCTCATTTCTGTCTGTTTGCTTGTGTGTCTCTGTGGGTATCTTTGTTTCCACTTTATACAAATCTCTTGGATATTTGATCCCTTTGCTACAAAAAGCATTTAACTTCATTTCGGTGTCTTTTAAGGCCTTGTAACTGGGAACCTCTTAAAGAAGGAACACAGGCTCCTCTAAAACCTTGCCTAAAAATGATTCAACAGTTGTGAAAAACTGGAGATCTTTCCATCTTTTGCTGCAAGAGGAAGAGGGAAGTAAAACCGTGGCCAACTCTCTATGCAATTTAATTTTCCAAGGTGGTGACTCCATCTTGCAGCTATGCATGGGGAAAATATACAATGTGAAATGCTAGGTCTTGTAAGAACAACTAGGGGGCTTACTATCCCTTATTAACCATCCAAAGCTCACTGCTTCATTTCCTGCTGAGCACTGTTTCCCAGCCCTCCCCCCCCCACCCCAAGGCCACCGGAAAGGAGTGGGGGTGGGAAAAATCAAATAAGCAATTAAAATCTATCTATCTATCTACCTATCATCTATCTATCCATCCATTCACCATCTCTATCCCCCAAGTCTATCTATCTGTGTCTTATCTATCCATCTATCATCCTTATCCCAATCATCTACCTACTTACCTATTATCTATTGATTGATCACTTGATATATCTATCTGTATCTATATTTATCACCTATCTTATCTATCTATCTATCTATCTATCTATCTATCTATCTATCTACTATCTATCTATCTATCTCTCATCATCTATCCTTCTAACCCTGGTCAGGTAGGGATGTTACCCCTTGTACAGAAACCAAGGCTCAGAGAAGCTGGGAAACTTGCTCGAGGTCACACAGACTGTAGCTGCTGAGACTGTCGTGTCACCTCACCCTGTTCTGGGCCTCTGTGATGGGACCCCATTGACCTCTCATCCCGTCCACGTGAAGTAGTTGTTTTAATCCTCCATTTAAAAGGGAGACGACTGGGGTTAAGAGAGGTTAAGTAAATTCTGAAACCACACACTTAGTAATAGGGAAACTAGAATTCACCGTCTTTATTTTTGGGGGGTGGGATGTTATGCCACTCGTAATACTTTCTGCATAAAGACACTGCCTCCTTAGTCATTTCTTTTCAGCGCTTTCACCCCCTCCACAAGATGCTGTGAGTGAGAACTGAGAAACATATATGAATCTCTTATTTCAGAAGTGCTAAGGGAAGACTCGTTGACTTGAATCATGATCAGCACCCCCTCCTCTAATGAAAAATGGAGCTAGCATTTGAGCACTTACCAAGCATGAAATACATATCTCAATTTATAGGTGAGGAAACTGGGGCTCAGGAGTTTGCTGGCCCCCTGTTGTCCAGCTAGTCTGCGGTGGGGTCGGACATCACCCCAGGCTCCAGGACCACCAGCTGCGCAGCCTCGTCCCCTCACCTTCTCCCCCCTCCCCTACCTGAGCCTCCACTCCAGGTGTCCAAGATGGGGGCGGCTCCTGGGGAGGTGATGTCATGAGAACTCTCACGGATGAGCATTCAGCATTTTCAGACATCGGGGTTCGGGCAAGGATGGGGAGGCATTTCATTTCTGACAGTTCCTGTGAAGAAGTGTCCCCTGGGACAGTGCAGCTGCTCATGAAGACTTTCGTTCCATGAAGAGGAAATTGCAGGGCGATTTCCACCCTTTCCAGACAGGAACAAAATGATACCTATGATAAACATGCCGTCCCTACCGGCCAGCCCAAACCCTACACAGTTGACGGGACAAGTGTGAACTCAGCATCCCCAATGAATTTACTTCTAAACCTCCATACACACTGGGTGCCTCCTGAGCCCACATCACGTCACTGGGGTGGGTACAAGGCTGAGGGGTGGGTGATGAGTTCTCCCCTCTGGGAAGCCAGACGGGGCTGGGCAGCCCACATGAGGTGCTCTTCAGCAACTTAACACAACGTGCTGGGAAAAAATATAAAATACATACAGTTAAATACACAGAGACAAATTTCCCCTCCCAAATCTGTTCTCCATCTTGCTTCTCCATGTAGATAATTAGAGCACTATCTACTCTGTGGCTCCAAATGGGAGCCCAGGAGACCTTGCTGAAGTGCTCAGCCTGGAGCTCGGGTTGGTGGCTATTTTCTTGGTTGTAGACTCCCTGGTTGCCCTGGGCAGGGCCGGGGCTGGCAGGTGATTACCTGCCTCACAGGTATAGAGGCTCCAGCTAGACCTGGTGGCAGTAAGGGCTGAGTCTCCTTCCTGGCTCTACCGCACCAGCCTCTGCACAGCGGAGCAGCACAGTGGGAGCTCCTAAGAGAGAGACCTCGGACCTGATACAAAAGGAATAGAAAGATAGGAGTGGAAACCTCTAAAATAAATCCATATTTCCAGATCTGTACTTCAAATTCTGCATCTGTCTGCTTTCTTGGAAAGAGCCACCCATCGAGTTGGATTTGAGGGATAACTGTCAATGTGAAACATGTTTTACCAGAGAAAAGCCCAGAGTGCTGTAGACAGACAGAGTGGGGGTGCAGACTCACGCCCAAGGGGTCAGGAAAACTACCGGAGGGGAGTGGCACTGAGTCCAGTCTCCAAGAATACTGACTCTTCGAGAGTTTGCAGGGCCTGGGGATGGGGAAGGGTGTTTGAGGAAGATGGAACAGTGTAAGCAAAGGCTCAGAAGTCTGCTCTTTACAGAGGGAATGGGAAGTCATTGGATGGTTTAAAGCAGTGGAGTTCCATGATCGGATTTCACACTGCAAAAAAATCATTCTGTTGGTAATTCAGGGACTGGCTTGAGGGAAGACTGGAGAGGGAAGAGACCAGAGAGGGGTCTCTAACAGCTGAGAGATGACATTGTTAAGGATAAAGACAGTGACAGTGGGGATGGGGCTCATGAGTGGGCTTGACAGAGGTTTTGCTGGTACAGTCCACAGAACTTGACTGAGGTCAGAGACCGTGACTATCTTGTTGATTACCATATTCCTTTCTGCATTCAGTTAGAGTTCCATACATATGTAGTAGGTGAATGAACAAATAATTGTTGGGGCCATGAGTAGGTAGGTACGTCAGTAGATCGGAGATGGAGAGAGCGAGCTGGCACAGTCCAGCGACAGAAGCAATTGAGATGATTTAAAAAATTCTGTCCCCTCTGGATTCCATGTTCATCAAATAATTTTCTGATTTATAATTTTACCTATTAATTAGCATTAAGTGCTGAGATGTAAACTCTAGAATCTAATCTATGGGGAAGTTTTATTTTTCCTTATACAAAAATACATTGGCATCTTCAACAAAAAAAATGACAAGCAACCCAATAAAAAAAATGGGCAGAAGACCTGAGTAGACATCTCTCCAAAGAAGATATACAACTGGCCAATAAGTACATGAAAAGAGGCCCAGCATCATTAGCTATTAGGGAAATGAAAATCAAAACTACAGTGAGATACCATTTCACACTCACTAAAATGGCTACTATTAAAAAAACGGAAAATAGCAAGCATTGGAGAGGATGTGCAAAAAGAGGAATGCTGACTCATTTAACGTTGGTGGGAATGGAAAATGGTGTAGCTGCTGTACAAAACGGTTTGGCAGTTTCTCAGAAAGTTTCAGCATAGAATTACCTTATGACCTGACAATCCCACTTCTAGGTATATACCCAAAAGAATTAAAAGCAGGATTTGAACAGATATTTGCACACTGATGTTCACGGTGGCATTATTCACTATTGCCAAAGGAGGAAACAACCCAAGTGTCCATCAACAGAGGAATGGCTAAACAAAATGTGGTCTATACATATAATGGAATATTACTCAGCCATAAAAAGGAATGTGGTTCTGATACATGCAACAATATGGGTGAACCTTGAGGACATCGTGTTGACTGAAATAAGCCAGATCCATAAGGAAAAATACTGTATGATTCTACTGATGTGAAATAATTAGAATAAACAAATTCATAGAAATAGAAACTAGAATACGGGTTACCAGGGGCTGGGGTGGGGGTAGAGAATGGGGAGTTAATGATTAATTGGTACAGAGTTTCTGTTTGGGGTTATGGAAAAGTTTGGTAATGGATGGTGGTGAGGTAGCACAACACTGGAATGTAATTAGCATCACTGAATTATATATTTGAATGTGGATAAAAAGGGGACATTTTAAGTTGTGTTTATGTTACTAGAAAAAAATTTTTAAAAACCAAAGGACTGTACAACACAGTGAACTCTAATGTAAACTATTGTTAATATAGGTAACCATACCTATTACAATGTGTTATATACAAATATATAACAGTTAACCATATAACTATTTTAACTACAGTTAATAGTACAGTTATAATAATATTGTTTCAACAATTGTAATAAACATACACAATAACATAAATGGTTAATAATAGGAAAAACTGTGTGTGGAGTGGGGGGCTGTAACCCTATAATTTCTGCATGACTTTTCTGTAAACCTACAACTTCTCTAATTAAAAAAAAAAGAAACAAATACACTGGCACCTGGTTTATACATCAAGCCCTAATGGGTCTGGTTTCTGTGAGTTGGTCACTGGGAGATGAGGCTCCTCTGAGTGCCCCTGACAAGTGAGTTTTGGGACCCACAAATACCAGGCCATGTCTAGGTGACTAGTCAGAACTACCTCTCCATTGTAACCTAACTATGTTATTTCTGTGACATTTAAATGGAACCAACCTTAGTAGATTTACTTTGCAACTCTGAAGTTGAGGTAACATCACTCAAGCAAGAACCACTGTTGGGGGCCCTTGGTAGATGGAATTAAGAAATTACAGTGTGCAGAGCAAAGAGACACACTTCAGGGAGTCTTCTGATCTACCCCAGGTGTTTTCAACTAGGGTTGACTGTTCCCCCGTGTCTGGAGACATTTTTGGTTGTCACAACTGGGGGTGGGGGTGGGGTGGGGGGCTCCTACAGTCTCCAAGTGGGAAGAGGCCAGGGATACTGCTCAACACCCTACACTGCACAGGACAGACCCCACAGGAAAGGATGATCTGGCCCCATGTGTTAATAGAGCAATGGCTGGGAATCCCTGATCTAGACACATCTGAAGAAGAGGGGATGGTAGATGAACGAAAGTAAGTCCCGAGTCTGGATTTTGGCCCAACTCTGGCCTTACTTCCCTGTGTGATCTCGTCTAAGACACTGGGAGTCTCTGGACCTCGGATTCTCAGCCATCACCGGCGAAGCCTGGGGCTGGACGATCACCAGTTCTCTGCCAGTCCTAAAATGTTATGAGTCCGTGGCTGCCCCCAGGGTCTTCTCATCATCTCTGAGAAACCCGTTTTCAGTCCTGCTTATAGATTGTTTTGGGGAAAGATTATGCCTGCTGCCTCCTTTATAAATGGCTTGACCCTCAAAATTATTTGGAAAAGTTTTCGATTGTGCAGAAGGACATTGAGTGCAGGGGTTATAAGGTCTGTCTTTCGAAAAAGCGTTATTTGAAGAAAACATCACATTTTTTTTCCTTCTGATATTCAATAGCCTGAACTCACCCTCTCTACAGGGAGGACAAAACCCTGGGAAAAGAGACTAGAAGCCAGAACTAAAATCTGAGAATCAAGGTTCAAGAATCCAAGGACTCCTTAATCCATTTTCCTGTGAAATGGGGAATTTAACATGTGTTCTATTTACCACCACTGAAGGTTGCCGTTAAGATTAAACGAGATAATCAAATACTTGTAACAAACATTTACTGATTGAGTGCTGTGTCCCAGACATGAGTTGTATATATAAAAAACTGTATAGTGCAAAATACTATATAAATATAGGGATCATTATCAACCAATTCATGAAATAATGTGCTGGGTGGGCAAGGAAAGTCCTGCTTATGGGCAAGTTAGTTGAAGTGCAATTTACAAAGTTCTCTCTTGTTCTCCTGGGGTCACTTCATACTGGGATGTATGATCATTAAATATGACCCTGAGAGGCACTGTGTCTAGAGTAGGGGAAATTACTCAATTTTAAGACAAGATTTTCAACAAGGGTCAAACGGTTTTATCTACTTGAATTTGGTTCACTAATTACACCCACTGATCTTCAAGTAATGAATCTAACCATGACCTCATAAATTGTGCAGTGACAACGAGTTTCCTTTCTGTCCTTTTTAATCATAAGATGAGACTGGTGCTTCTTCTAATTAGTTATGGCTATTATATGTCTGTCAAAGGGAGGAGACAAAGCGGGGCAGTGGTGAGCTCTCAGGGAGCCTTGCGGTAGAGTCGTGCTGTGTGGTGTGTTTCCCAAGCTTGCCCTTTCCACTCTCTGAGCTTGTGTCCTCATTGGAAAAAGGATGACGTTGCATCAGATGATTTCTAACGTCTTCTCCAACTCCCAAACCCCAGGGTTCTAAGTCAAATTTATTTGTGACTTTGAAGGGAAGATCTTTGAAAGTGGTCAATCCTGCATTTCTTCCAGTGACGGATTATTTTTTATATTGCCCTGGTGTATGTTTGAACTGCGTCTAATTTTCATTCATGAGAATGGAACAGATAAACCCCTCTACTCTGAAGATAGGATTAGAGGAATCAGGTTTAAATAATAGCGTGGGAAATTTCGATACAGTGGAGAAAAACTCTTGATGGTAACTGAAGGAGGGTTAAACCACAGAATAACTTCCTGGAGATGTAATAAGGTTTTCACTACTGAAGATCATTAAAGAGAAGGTAGACACTTTTTATTATATATTTGGTGAAGTGCACGCCTTTCTAGAAGGAAGGAGATTGACCACAGAGTAGACTGTGGAAGTTTTCCCAGGTGCAGCCCAGACTAAGGACCCTTCAACTGGTTCATGGTATCATTTATTATAATAGCATTTGAGGTCTAGCCCTTTCTCAATTCCTACCTGCCTTCATTTTCTCCAAAAACTTGACTCTCCAGCATTATCATCTATCCCTAGATTCCAGCTTCTCCAGAATGTTGTTCCTGGAGTCTAGATCTCCGAGTATTACCATTTATGAATCCTAGTTCTCTTCACATCTCTAATCCCTGGCCTATCAGGTGGAATGGCTGGTCTAGTTTGGGGGAACCCAAGCTTTGCTTCTGTCCCTAGATTATAGAGGAGAAAGAGGGGCCTTCATCCAGCTCCAAACCTTACTGGAGTAAAAGAAGGAGCTTCGTGTCACAAGGTTGACTATTATTTTAGACACTTCTGTATCATTCAGGGTTCTCCGGAAAAATAGAACCAATAGGATATATGTCTACACAAATACGTGCACGTGTGTATGTATATATATGCGTGCATGTATGTGTGTACATGTATATATATGCACATATGTGTGTGTGCAGATAGAGAGATACATGTAGATATATATGTGAATGAAGAGAGTTATTATAAGGAACTGGCTCATACAATTGTAGGGGCTGGCAAGTCTGAATTCTGTGGGGCAGGTCACAGCTGGCAAGTCCTAAGAAGTTGATGTTGAAGTCTTGAATCTGAACTGCTTAGGGGATGATGGCAGGCTGTATGAAAATTCCAGTAAGAGCCGATGTTGAAGTCCTGAGGCAGAAACTCTTCTGACCTTTGGAACCCTCAGTTCCTGCTGTTGAGATCTCCAACTGATTGGATGAGCCCACCCACATTAGGGAAGGTTAACTGACTCTAGATTCTAATCCCATTTGTGGAATACCAGCCCAGGAACAACCAGGCCAGTATTTGACCAACCCCTGGACACCATAACCTAGCCAAGTTGAGACATAAAATGTGACATTAACCATCACATCCCTCCTTCCTTTTTGAAAGTTTTCAGCTCAGTCTTTTGAGGATTTCTCCACTGCCATTTGGGAATTCCTCTTCGATTTTATAATGGAAGTTGATGGGAAAGTGGGTTCACCCATGGACAATTTTCTAGGAAAAATTCTATTCTGAAAAGCAGGATGGAAGCTATTTTAAAGTTGTACATTTTTAGTGAGTAAAAATATCTAATTTTGTTACATTAAGTTATATTCATGATTTACTATTGAAAGAGAAGAAGGAAAGTGAGCTGATCAACACAAGGGCTTGTTTCTTCTTAGATAACGTGGATTAGGGCATATAGGATAAATGGAGAAAGAACAAAAAATGCAGGTCAAGAGTTACATTTTAAAATTATTTTGCCAACACCAATTCACTGCTTTTTCCTCTCCTCTCCTCTCCTCACCTTATTGTATCTTATCTCATCTCATGGATCTTTTCTTCTCTCCTCTTTTGTTTTCTAAATTTGATCTGACTCCAGTGTGAGATTCTAACTGGAGGGAAGCAGGGAAGTAGGGAGACCGGCTAAGAACCTTTTCCAGGTGAGAGGCGGTGGCAGGTCCGACAAGGGAGATAGCAGTGGAGTTGAAGAGAAATGGATGGATTTGAGCGATTCTAAGGGAATTAAATCGAGAGGACTTGGTAATAGACTGGATGTGGGAAGGGGGAGATGAGAGGGGGAAAGGTGGGCTAGAGTCCAACTGCTGTCATCCATCGGAAGCTGGGGATAAGTGCTCACTGCCGGGGGCAACGAGGACTAAAACACAGTCCCCGCCGCGGCTCCCTGCGGGGTGGAGGGCTGCCTGGGGGGTTCTTCCCTAGAGAAGCTTCCAGCCCACCCCTCTTTGGAGAATGGTTGCCTCATTTCAAGAGTTCAGACAACTAGGTGTCAAAGCCACCTTGGACAGGCAGGAGAGAAGCGGGGGAAGGGAGAAGGAGACAGGAGGGAGGAGAGAATTCAATTGATTATGGAAAAAAACAAAAACAACAAAAGCCAACCAACAACCCACATACACATACACACACACACTCACACATACAAACTGCCCCAGTGAAGAACCCGCTTAAAACCTTTCCGTGGCTTCTCATAGGGCTCTGCTATGGCCACAAGACCTGAAATGAAAATTCAGAATTTGGTAGCTCTTCCAGTAACTCCCTAACAGCATTTTGATTCAATACATACGTATGTAATACCTGCTATATATCAGAAATTGATAAATAAATGAACAGAGCACAATACACTTGCTCCTAGGAGTTTATAGGCCAGCATCATGGATAGATCTGTAAATGACTAATTTACACTGTAGTGTAATATTTGTTTTTTAAAAAAGACATAAGATACCAAGGTAGCTGAGTGGTAATAGTGATTAATTCTGCCAATGGCACAGCCATGAGGGGGAGAACTAGAGGAGGGCTTTATAGAGGGGTGTATCTGAGGGGGTTTCAGAGGTTGATTAGAAGTTTCTGTGCCAGTCAAGGTCGATAGAGGGTCCGTCTCTTTTTATTTACAATTTTTTTTTTTCACTCTTTGACCCTGATATTTATTTAGGGATTTTTTCCCAATGAAATAGAAATTGCACAAGGGTTCAAATAATTGTCCAAAGATGTTCTTTGCAGAGTTGTTTATAATGAGAAATTAGAAACAACTTAAATGTCTATCAAAATAGGGACAGGGATATGTATAAATTATAGAATGTACATAAATCAAATACTAACCACCTCCATTAAAATTATGTAGGTCCATATTTACTGTGACAGATTGGCACCTCTAATAAATTTTTTATTGAGAATAACAAAGAAGAAGAACAACAAGCATAGCTAACAGAACAGCATGAGCAGTAGGAGAGCATTTTATAATGTTTTGGGCATTTCTTTAGTGTTTTATAATATAAAGAGAGGTGTCTGGAGAGATGGTGGATCTCCCTGGGCAGTGTCACGGCCTTTCCAAGGGCTCCTGAATTCCTAAAGCCAGAGGGTAAATGCCTAGTGCACATTTGGGAAATTTAAGATGAAAGGATGACAGACAAGTTGCAGAAACTGGTACAACTGGAAAGCGATGAACTGATCTGGGTTGTTATTGAAGACTGGAGCTGGCCTGGATTTCAGCTTGAGAAAACATCACTTTGGTTGGTGCAGCATTTAATCCCAGATGAAGTCCTTCAAAGTGGAAAATTTCACTGTGATTTATTTTTTTCCAGATGTAAATATATAGCCATAATGCAGTTATAAAGCCAGTATTGTATTAAACCATAAATTACATTTGACACATAATAATGTTGAATTACTGTGGAAGTCCATCAACGTGCAGTGGTGTTGCCAACAAACAGTACGTTGCTACTTGCATTAGCCCCGTTGCTTGCTCTGCAACAAACACAGTTCTGGGGGATGCCTGCTGTCAGGGTCAAAGCAGAACAAACTCTGGCTGAGCAAAGTACACCAGTGTCAAGCTGGGGCTGAGACCCATATGAATGAACACATTTGTTCACTCGTTCATTCCTTTGCTTATTTATTGATGCAATAAATATTTATTGAAGACGTACTTTGTGTAATGCTAAGCTCTGGTGGTAGACAAGATGGACACGGTCTCTACCCTCAAGCAGAGGACAGAGGGATTGAAGATTAAGTGCACAACTTGTTATTTAATTATAGTGAATTCATGTATTGTTTCATTGGCAATTTATTTTCAAGCTACTATGTGCCAGGGGCTGGGATTACATGGTAGAGGAGCACTTACACTTTGGAATCCTGAGAAAGCAGAGGATCTCTTCTCAATGGTGACCTCAGGGCCAATGGTAGAGTAGGGTCTTAGGTGCCAACCTAGATGGGGTGGGGGAATTAGCCAGGGTGGATGGACTTAGAGTTCAAGCTCGGGAGCTTCATCCACATGATCACACACAGGGTCAGACTGAAGAATATGAATTGGTCAATAGGTTTACAGGGTCAGGATGAAGTTATTTAAGAGATGCCTATAGACCAAGGACTTTAAACAGTCTGTGGTGGTTTGGAACCATACGTACTCCAGAAAATCATGTTCTTACAGCTAATCCATTCCTGTGGGTGCAAACCTATTGTAAGTAGGGCCTTTTAATAAGGTTACTTTAGTTAAGGTGTGGCCCGGTATGGGTCTTAATCTTCTTACTTGAGTTGTTTATAAATGGGATGAAGACAAAGAGAAAGAAAGAAAGTCAGGGAAGCAAGAAGCTGAAAGCAATGAAACCTTGGAAGAGGAGGGAGAGACGAGCAGAGGAGTCCAGGATCGCTGGCAGCCGGTCTTCGGGAAGAAAGCATCATCTTAATGATGGCTTGATTTGGACATTTTCACAGCCTTAAAACTGTAAGCTTGTAAGCTGATAAATTCCCAATGCATTTCATAGTACCTGCTTTCAGCAGCCCAGCAAACTAAAACAGATTTTAGTACCAGAAGAGTGGAGTGCTGCTATTGCAAATATCAAAAATGTTAAAAAGGCTTTGTGATGGGTAATGGGTAGAACCTGGAAGAACTGTGAAGAGCTTGACAGAAAAGGCCTAGATTGCTTTGAAGAGACCCTTTGCAGAAATATAGAGGCTAAAAATACTTCCGATGAGGCCTTAAACAGAAATGGTGAATGTGCCATTGCAAACTGGGAGAGAGGTGACCCTTGTTTTAAAGTGGCAGAGAACTTGGGAAAATTGAGTTCTGATGTCAGATGGAGGGCAGAATTTCAAAGTGATGAGCTTGGATATTTAGCTGAAGAGATGTCCAAACTAAATGTGGAAAAGTGAGGCCTGGCTTCTCCTTGCAGCTTATAGTAAAATGCAAGAGGAAAGGGATAAGCTGAGAACTAAACTCCTGGGCACAAATAAATCAGAAATTGATGGTTTGGGAAATTCTGAGCTTCTGGAAAACAAATTGCCAGAGAATAGAACTCCATGTGAAGGTTTAACTGAACACGGAACCAGTCCACCATTTCAGGGCAAGTTGGGATTGGAAATACAGTTGTCCAGAAAGGATCTGTGGAAGGTTCTTTTGTCTGATGGTTTGGACCCCTTCCTTACTATTTACAGGAGACTCTCATCAAGCTTCCTGGGGGAAGTGGTGAAGGGAACTTGGGTGCTGACACCCAGGTCTCCTCGAGTACTAACCAGCAATGCTCTTGAAAAGGGAGAGAAAGACCCCCGGACCCTGAGGATGAGTGGGGTGAATGCACGGGCATCTGCGCTGAGGAAGGAGGACAGTGAATCAGGAGAGATACCATCACTGTGGTCAGTGGAGAGGCAGGGAGACATTTTACAGGGCAGCACTGGGACAAGCACTTCATGTGTCTTCAGAGAAAGAGCAAATTGACATAGAAAGACCCAAGTAAGTATAAGTAATTTGAGAGGTAAACCCTTCTCCTTAACCATGTCTTCAGAAGCAGAGCACTGAATTAGCAACTAAGGAATATGATAACCCTTTTGGGATGTGTTTTAGGACACAGGGTGAGCTTGGAACTCAGGTAGCACATCAGCTGTAATCCTACATGGCCGGGCTATGCTTGGAGCCTTGTGGAATGAGGGAGCCTTAGTTCTATATGGTGGCTGGGAGTAGGATAGAGTAGGGGAGCTCAGGGGAAGCTTCCCAAAGGCAGTGATGACTGAGAATTAAAGGCTAAATTAGATGCTAGGTGAAGAGGGGGCAAAGGATATTTCAGGAAGAGAAGGTACATCATAAAAGGGGGTAGTGGTGAGAATCAGTCTGTAGGAAGGATCGTAGACAGCTGGCGTTGCTGACAATAAAATGGGAAGTAGAAAGAGAGGAGGGAAGGCTGAGGAGAGAAGAGAGGCCAGTTTTATTCAGTCTGCAAATGTTCATTTGGGTCATGCCCTGTTCCAGGAAATGGAGATATTGTAGCATCCAATGGAGATGAACCACCATGTTTAGGGGTTTGGGTTTTCTCCTGGGTCAGTGGGGAGGTATTGACTGGTGCTAAGCTGCTGAGCAGTGGGGTCACATGTGCACTTTAGACAGATTGCTCTGGCTACTGTAGGGAGAAGGGATAGGAGGGGAGAGGGCCTGGAGCTGGAGGTGGAGGTGGTGAGCACAGGTGATCAGCAAGACGGATAATCCCCAAGGGGGGTGTCCATCTGCGGAAACAGGTTGTTAGGATGCCTCTGGGCAAAAGGGCCCCATCCCAGCCTTCATTCCCACTGGAGCAATAATTAGGTGCCAAGGAAAAGGGAAAACATTTATTTGACCCATCTCCTCGGTGGTCCTTTCGTGCAGTGAAAATCGTTAAGTCTGTAAGTGGGAGGCATGATTTATTTCATCCACTGCTCCCCAAACCCAGGGTGGTCAGGGCAGCGAGGCAGACCACAAGCTGGCTGGGGGAGATGAGAAAACCAACCCCAATTGGGGAGGCAAGCAGTTCCTAATTGAACTGTTGAGGGATTTTGATAAATGACCGCACCGAAGCAGTGAAATTAATAAATCAGGCTTGAGGCTGAAAGACTGTTTTCTGAGGAACAGTGTCCGTGCTCAAATCCATAGATGCCGGGGGTTCGGAAGGTGGCGGGGTGCAGGTGGGGAATTCCTGCTCTCTCTGCTCATCATTGGGGCTGGGGGAGCACACACCCCAGATAGCTGGGTCACTATGCAGTTTTTCTAAGAGGCAGAAGGAAGTTGTATTCCGAGAGGGAGGAGGCAGGCCCAAGATGATGTCTAAAACTGAAGGCTAAGGACATCCTTTTCAGACTTAGCAATGGGTGACCGGATTCTGATGGAGAAGGCAACACTGCTGCTCAAAGCACGCGCCAGAGAGGAAATGAGGTGCGCAGCACTTGACTCTCTGCAATTATCTCCTTTTTCTTTGAAGGGTTAGCACCCCAAGGATCATTTCTCTTCTCAGATTTCTTCCCCAGGTTCCTGGGCTCTGAATTTGCGCAGCCCGTTCCACTGAGCCAAAGGCTTTGCAAAGAAAACGTCAGGTTCAACTTGGCACGTGACCTTGCACGGCAGCCAGGGTCTAGATCCAACTTCACGCTTTCAGCAATCCTTGTTTTGGTAGAGAAGGATGGAATGAGGTCTCTGGAAAAAAGACATGGAGCAGAGTCCTCATAGGGCCAGCCTTGTGGTCCGACTTGAAAAATGAGGACGCAGAGGCTCAGAGTTTACTTAACTTGCCCAATGTGGACTTGAAATGATAATGCCAGGCACTTTAGTATATGCATAAGGTTTTGGAAGTCAAAAAGTCTTCCCTATGCCTCTTACCAACCACCCTGGACAGCTAACTGCCTCTTTCACAAACAGGTAGAAACGTCACTTTTTGGTAAAAGCATCAAGGCTTCAGGGCAAAGCAGAGAAAGTCCCTGATGACTCTGATTTGGGGCCAGAAAAGACCTGAAAGTGGGAAGAATTTCTATTTGTGCCCAGAGGAGAGGAGGATAAGGGTGGGGGGTGTGGGCAGTGAGATGGCAAAAGGGTCTGTTTATCACTATGAATAGATGTGATGAAATGACCTTCCCTGAGTCCCCCCAAGTCTTGAATGACACATTCCTGTAACTAGCCTGGAATGCTGATGGTGTGTTTGTGTCTTCTGTTAGCCGGGGAGAGGCTGTTGTTTGTGCAGGACAAGTGCCAAGCAGAACAGCTCATGGGTCTTCAAGACTGTGCACGGGCAAAGTAGAGAGAGGCAAGAAGTGAGCTCTAGAATCTCAGAAATCGAAGTAGACCTTTGGACGGGCCTGGGTTGTGGCACTGGGGATCCATCCAAATGTAAACAAATCCCTGAAGAGGGCGAGAAGACTCCAGCCAATTTGCAGGTCACACAAATTACTAAATTTATTATTATTTTGAAGCACGGTAAGCAGGCACATTTTGTATAATGAGGGATCTGACCTCATCTGGTGTTGGATGTCAGAAAAGCTTTTTGAAGACTAGTTGTTTAGCTGAAACGCAATGAATGAGTAAGACTTAGGTGAAGTGGAATGGGGCTGAGGAGGGCTGATACAAAGCAGAGGAGACAGATGTGAAACTGGTGGGGGGCAAAGAAGCAAGTCCATTCTCGGAACTTTAACGCACACACAGAAGCATAAAGCTTGCCTTTCAGCCCACACACATCTCCACCCAGTCCCCAGTCAGGTCATGTGGAAGGACAGATACACTGTACTCACAGTGGGGACAGCCTCTGCCATCACTTAGCTCCTCCAGTGATAACAGGCAGGCAATGCAGTGCAATTGCGTGGGCTGAAGTGGGACACCTTTGTGTGTGTGTGTGTGTGTGTGTAATAAGTCCACCACATTCATGGTTTGTACTTTTAGAATTCTCTACAGCTTTAGAAGGGAACAAATAAAACAGATAACAGTATTTGTATTGTCATATTTAAGAACTAGTGAATAGCTTGACTCAGAATTTTCATGCTTCAGTGGGGATATTCTCAGATGGACCCTGGGATAAAACTATAATTTGTTAGTTTTATCCAAACAGCAGTTCACAGAGCATCATCTTGTGCGATGCTTGTGACAGACACCTGTGAGGCAGGTAATTCGTTACTACATACATCCTTTCACTTACTCATTCAACAAACCTCTCTGAGCACCTACTCCATGTGGGGCAAGCTTGTAAGTTCTGGGTGGGCTTTAAGTTCTGTGACTGAGGGGGCACCTAACAGAAATGGCCCTTGCCCTTAAGGGACTAAACTTCCAGGTGGGGGGAGGCAGATGGTTAAAACACCAACAAGTCAATGTGTAACTCAACAGAGGATGAAATGAATGGACGGAGGTGATGGTCAATGAGTGGAGGAGTGATGACTGGATGGGGAGGACGGAAGGACGAGGTGACAAGTGGACTGACTCTTGAAAGAGGAGGGGAGCTGCCATGGGAAGGTGCGATGCTCTGGGGCAAGAGGGTTCCAGGCAGAGGCGAGGCAGACGGGAAATCTGAGAGGCTGAAGGGCTCATCCACCGTCACATGCTAAGGGATGGGCCTGCTTGGATTCTGCATTAAGTCATAGACTCCAGGTCAAGGGCCCTTTTCCTGTGCTGTCTTCCCAATGTTACCTGGTCAAATCCTGATACTTTAAGACTGCTGGGTACTTAAAATATTTATTCCGTCTTTCATTATTTAAACTTCAGCTTTTGTCACGTTAGGTGGTGCAACTGATACAGTTAAAGTTTTGGTTATGGACTGAATTGTGTTCCCCAAAGAGAAGTGATTGAGTGCTAAGTCCTGGTCCATCAATGTGACCCTATTTGGAAATAGGATCCTTGAAGATGTTATTAGTTCAGATGAGCCAAACCGGATTACAGTGGGTCCTAATTCAGTATGACTGGTGTCTTTATAAGGAGAGGACATGTGGACACTGTCTGCAGGAGACAAGAGGAGACAGCCACGTGATGGAGGTGGACGTTGAGTTAGACCACAGAGAGCAGGCAAGCCACAGCCAGAACCTACGGACCTCAGAGGGAGTCCGGCCCTGCGCCACCGGGAGCTCAGACTTCTGGCCTCCAAAACCATGACACAATAAACTGCTGCTGTTTGACACCACCCAGTTTGTGGTATTTTGTTAAGGCAACCCTGGAAAACTAAGACAATTACTTTAATGGTAAAGTTATGGAAAGTGAAACTCATAGAGATGGGTGTGTAGGGAGAAGATCCTGCAAACTTTCTCCCAGAGGGGCTTGTGGCTCCCTAAGGCTTTCACAGTTCCCGTCAGAGGATGCTGGCAGCATGAAAAACCCCTTTTCCCTTCCCAGAGAACTTATTTTTATCCTTCTTTCTGCTCCCTCCCAGCTAATTTTGCCAGAAGCTGTGGTTTCCTGCTCACCCTAAGGACCTGGTGCAACAAAACCCCAGCACCTTCCTGAGTATTTGCTGGGATCAGGTGATGCAAAAGCAAGTCTCCCACATCATCTTAAATCAGGGGTCAGCAAATTTTTTCTGTAAGGAGCCAGATATAAAATATTTTCAGCTTTGCAGACTTTGCAGTCCCTGATGCAACAACTCAGCTCTGTCACTGTAGCATGAAAACAGCCAGAGACAATATGTGACAAATGGCCGTGGCTGTGTACCCATAAAACCTTACTTACAAAACCAGGTGGCGGGTGGGATTTGGACTGCAGGCTGTAGTTTGCTGACCCCTGTCTTAAGTAATCCTCACAATGACCCCATGGGCCAGGTATAGATGAGGAAACCGAGTGTCTGAGTGGTGCTACTGTCACCCAGCAAGTCAGGGTTGGCAGGTGGTCATCAGTTCTGGTCCTCCAAGATGAGGACACCAAGACAGGAGAAATGTGCAAGAGATTTGTTGGGGAAAAAGACTGCGAGGGAAAAAGGGCAGGGAGGCAGAGGAGGCGAGGAGAGCTGTTGGAAATGAAGCAAGTCTGACCCCTGTGGAGAGGAGAGGGAAGGAAGCCAGGTGGAGTTTTAGATTACAGTGCACTTCTAAGAAAGTTTCGGCCAAGCTGCAGGGAATCCCAGGCAGAGGTGTCCCCACCCTTGCAGGAAGGGGTTGCCTTAGTATCCCCACCAAGTCATTGGCTGGGGGCAGTAAAAGCGGTGGTGGGTCCAGAGCACAGCTGGGGATATCTGTCAGTTCTGCTCCCCACAGCAGATCAGAGGGGTGCATTTTCACAGCTGCCATATTGGGTCTTGAAGTCATTTCCTACTCTGGGATCTGTGCACTTGGGCCCCAGCCACCGGCCAGCCGACTCCTAAGAACACACAACACCTTGGAACCTCACATAGTACAGCCCCTCTCGCTGTCCAGGAGGAGAAACTGAGTCTCCAGAAGCTGAAGTGTCTTGGCCAGGATCACCTGAAGTGGGTTAATGCCAAGCTCCTGGCTCCCAGAACACACCCCTTTCATTTAGTTTCATTTACATGAACTAAAGCCATTTGCTCAGTTTCACCTGCTAGGGTTAGGATTTTGAGGCTGTGGGAATTCATCTGGGAAACAGGAAGAATGGATATTTGGGAAAGTTGCTCCTTACAAAGGGCATTTTCTCTGGCTTACAGAGGTTTATGGGGTTTTGATATGCTAATGTGTTCAGGAGTGAGATGCTACATTTTTCCCAAAACAAAGTAGATTTTTCCTTTCCCTTCCACATGTCTGTGTCATTGAGTATTAGTATTGCTCCATTAGGGTCAGTGGGAGCCTGAAACACGGAATAAAGATTTGATAAACTGTGATCTATTGGAAAAAATGTTGAATTAGGAATCAGGGGACCCAGCTTCCAGAAACACTCTACCATTAACTCAAACCCCAGGCCTGGTTTCTCCTCCGAGCAATGTAGGGTTGGATCAGCCGAATCCCTAAGTGCACCTCTGGCCATGGCTCCCTTTAGAGTTTTCAAATGGAGAGCAGCAGGCTTCCGAGGGACATTGGAGTTACCGAAACATTTCCCCGAATTCACCTGCCACCACAATTTGTCATTTCAGTGTTGGTTTAACTCCAGCAGAACACGCCACTTGGCTATTTGTAGGCAGATGCTGCTACGATTAGCAAAATGCAGAGTCATTTAAGCGTTTACAGATTTCATAGCATGCTTTCTCTCAATCAAGAGACACTAAAGACTAAATCAAAGACTCTTAAGTGAGAGTCTGCTCAATTTTTAGGGTGAGAAGGTGGGGGCTTGCACTCAGGCTGCCATGCATTATCTCTGCATCTTGTGGTCAAGTTACCCATCCGTGAAGTGGGAATAATGATAACTAGTTCCTAGATTTATCGTGAGGATTACATGACTGAATATAGGCAAAGCAATGAACACAGTGCCTGGCATGTAAGATGCACAGATTAATATTAGCTATTATTCTTGAGATGATGTTTCGTATTAATATTAATACTATTATTACCATAGTGTCAGCAAGAGATGTAGGAGCGGTTCTGAAACTGGCAGTACAAGAGCTACCCGAGGTCATGAGAGTTGTTGTGAGGCATTGGTGAATTTTCCTAACAAATGGTGACTTTGATGAGTTATCATACATCTACTTAGCTTTTCTGAAGACCATTTACTCTTAAACACCTAAACTCAGACCTCTCGGGTCATGAGACTTCTCTGAGAGTCAGGGTTCCACTGACCCCCAAGTCTTCAATCTTCCCAGAATACCTGGGCTTTTTTAACACTTACTTTGGTAACCACTTGGCCACCCCCACCCCCACCCCCAATTTCTAGTAAAAATGCAGATTATTATACCCAACTAAGGCTTTCCACTAGGAATGTGCATTTTTAGTAAATGTCCCAAAAGATTCTTGTACATGTTAAAATTTGAGGATTACGGCACTGCTTCCTTGGCATTTTCATCTAAGATATGTCCTGCCCAGCATTCCAGCTCCATGCTCAGAATCTGTGATTTGGAGTACAATTCCACGCGGGCAGCACTGCTTTAGAAGAAGATCATGAGCTCAGTGAGTCTTAAGCAAAAATGAATATATTAATCTATAGCCCAACAAAAGGATCAGGCAGGGGATCCCAAAGGTTGCCTTCTGAGTTCCAGAGGATACAAGGAAAATAAATCATGGGTGATGGTGATAAATGAGCAGTAGACAGGGCATCCAGCCTGCCTGATGGCCCAGAGAGTTTGTGTGCATGTGTGTGTGTGTGTGTGTGTGTGTGTGTGTGTGTGTGTGTGTGTTGGGGTGCAGGGGGAGGGGGCAAGTATGTGGTCAGAGCTGCTCACTTGGAGACCTGGGCGGTGGACAATTGTCTTGGAAAATTCCTACTGTAAGTGTGGGGTTTTCTTATTTTTTTTCTGTACATAATGAAGCTCATGTGATTTTGTTATATTTTCAATAAACACAATATCTAACTAAGTGGGGGTTGGAGTGGACAGGTGCATTTATGTATAACCCTGGAGTTCCTGGTATTTATTGTGTGTCTGTGTGCTAAACACTTTTTTTTTCATAGTTTTACATAATCCTTGCAACAAACTCTTTGCATCATACCCTTACCCTCAGTATGCAGATAAGAAACTGTCTGGGAGACATTGAATCACAGGGCTGGCAACTGTGAAAGTCAGGGTTCCACTGACCCCCAAGTCTTCAAGCTTCCCAGAATACCTGGGCTTTTTAACACTTACTTTGGTAACCGCTTGTGCCCCTCCCCGCCGATTTCTAGTAAAAATGCAGATTATTATACCCAACTAAGGCTTTCCACCAGGAATATGCATTTTTAGTAAATGTCCCAAAGATTCTTGTACATGCTAAAATTTGAGGATTATGGCACTGCTTCCTTGGCATTTTCATCTAAGATATGTCCTGCCCAGCATTCCAGCTCCATGCTCAGGAGTCTGGGAAATGAGATGGATTTTCCAGGCTTTCAGTTATTGCTAACCTGGAAATGGAAAACAAGGCAGCTTTTCTTTTTCTCTATCCTGAGGATAATGTGATACCAGTGTCTCTATTACACAGCGTGGCTAAAAATATTCTAGGTATTCACCGTATCTGGTGCTTCAGGAAATCTCCTATAAATCAATGAAAAATTGTACAACTTGGAGGTAACTTCAAAACAATAGTCAGCTCTGCAAGACTAGCTTGAAGCAAAACTGTTAAATCAGTTGGATATTAAATTTTGGGGATTTACAAAGTTGGTTGATCCCTTTAAAACTGCTTGCAATTCATGGATGTTGTCCCTAGGGGTCAGGAATGTCCTTTTAAATATATAATTTAGTGGTCAACAACCCCCACCCTCAACTACCCCCTCGCCAAACCCCACAAGATTTTCCCCCATAAATAAGTTAAACTGAGAAGCATAGATTGAATAATAGAACTGCAGATGATTGGAGCTTGAAGGGGCCAAGGAGCCAAATGAGAGAGTTGATGGAAAACTATCAACATCAAATGGTTAGTCAGCTAAACACCATTTCATGAGTCTTGAACAACACTCAGAAATCTGTTGCCTAAGCCCACCAAAAAGTGGAGATTCCCCAACCAACAGCTATCTCGAAATTTATTCAAGGATTCTCTGTTTAGTTCCCATTTTGAGTAACCTCATCTCGATCTCTGAGTTCACATCATCATCCTCTCTGCCTCTTGTTCGGCTGTGCATTGTCTTTCTGGATCTTTTTGGCTGTTGGTTTCTCTCTGTATTTCTTTGCACATAACTGTGTATTTTTCTCTGGCTCTGTCTTTTTTTCTGGGTCTCTTTCTATATATGTATCTGTTTGTCACATACTCTCTTGTATATTTATTGCTCCCCATCTCTGCCTTTTGCTTTCTTTCTTTGTTTGGTCTCCCCCATCCCATCATCCTCTCTCTTCCTTGGATAAAACTGAACACCTGTGTAAAATGTTCAGCACAGCCTGGCATATGGGATTTACTTTAAAAAAAAAAAAAAAAGCTAATTCCTCCCTGTTTCTCTCTCTCTCTCACTCTCTCCCTCCCTCTCCCCCCGCCCCTTTCCTTTTTCATGGTTTCCCTTCTATTCTCTTTCACACTCACTCCCTAACTGGACATAAAATGAAAGAGGAATTTATTTTTCAGGATTTATTGTCTTTACGTAATAAAGTTTTACGGTCCCCATTCCTAATTTTAAAGCAGCTCACTGATTGTTCTACATTCCTCAAAGGGGGGAGATGTGGAGATGAAATTGAATCGTCATTTGTATGTGACCCCTGTTTGATTTGTTTGTTTCTTTCAGAAAAAAATCTTTAGAGCAGTGGCTCTCAAAATTTACTAGGGTAGAACCGTCCGAGAAGCCAGTTAAAAATGCACATTCTCGTTCCCTCACCCCAAGTTTTGAATTGGAACATCTGAGTTGGGGCCTGGAATTATATTTTAAAAGATTCTCAGGTCATTCTGATGGAGGGGATTCCTGCAACGTGCTCCGAGGATCACAGTCTCAGGTAGGGGATTGAAAAGGGCTTCTCCTTTGATCCCCACCTAACCTTCTTCCATTCCAAACAAAAACAAAACAAAGTTAAGCTTCAGTTGAAGAAGACGCTTTAAAATATTCCTTCTGAATTTCGAGTTGGGGATTTTTTTCCCCTTTTCCTCTGAAGCAGAGAGCCGGCAGCCTCTAATCGGCCAAGCAGGGAGCTGACATCCGTTTCCAAACAATTTAGATCAGTGGGAAGGAAGAGCAGGAACTGAAAATTAACAGTCGTAGATTTACTTCTTTGGCACTTGTTTTGATTATTGAATTAAGAAAGTTCTGGCAGCTACAACTGGTGCTGCCAGATGTTGAAGAGCACATTTCAGGGAGAATGGAAAGGGATGTCAGAAGACGTAAGGATCATTCATTTGAAGAATAAACTGTCCAGATCAAATACTGTTTAGGCTGTCAGCACTGATCGTGAGCGTAATGAAACATCAAGAACAAAGGGGTGAGGAGACGCTGATACAGCCCAAACACATCTTGGAATATAAAAATCTAGTGATTTTTAGGTCGACGTCCCTGAGTGTCAGCTTATCAGCCGGTAGACACTGCCGACATGCTGAAAGTAGCCCATTTTCCCTACAGTTTGGTGCAGATTCATCCGTTGCTTTCAGCGAGGTTCTCGGGGGTCTCATCTGTCAGCATTGGGGTGAAAGGATGGCCACAGCACCCGAGAGAGCTTTGGGAGACAGATAGTGGGGGGCAGGGGGAGAGAAGCAGGCAGCCTGCCACTGACAGAATCACTCATGACCGCTCTAGAATAACCGGGCATCTGCCTCTGTAAAGCCCGAGAATCTGTTATCAATGCACATGTACACACATGCACACAACCATGTGCACACACCACGTTCATACACATGTACATGCAACATGCACACACACCATGGGCACAGGTTTGTCTTGTGCACACATGCATGTGTGTGTGCCCACATGGAGACATACACACAAAAGTGCCTTGTGCACATTCACACACACATGGAGACACCATTATGTGTTACAAACACACATGCACACACACCATGGTCACACATGCACACACCCACGTGGGCATGCACAGACCCATACCATGTGCACATGTGTACACATGCACACCACATGCACATTCACACATGGCACACAGGTCAGCACACACCCCACGCACACACACATGCACACATACATGCACACAGAGCATACACATCAGTGCATACTCACACACATGCACACACATATACAGATATACAAGGACACCCACACACTCATATCCCCCCGCATGTATGCACGTTCTTCCATTATTCATGACAAACAAAATTATGCATCTGCATATAACCGTGTTCATGGACATAGCTACACACAGCATCATTCAAAGACTTTCCCAGCCCACGAGCTATATGCCATTGAAACACACGAGTGCCTAAGTGTTGTCTAACACTGGTAATTTCTGAAGGGCACATTCCCCTGGAATTTTGTTACAATAAAAATGTTTCCTTGGATAGAGCGAGCTTCAACATGCATTTCTTGAATTCAGCCTTCAGGACAAAGAGGTTGTGATTCCACCTTCAGACATATCCTGCACAGATAATCATGGATTCACATGCCCAGTGTGCATATTTCATGGCACAAAGACCAGAAATCCTTTCCGTGGGACTTGGCAAGGACTTACCAAGTCTCCACTGGCTGAAATTTTCTCCTACCGTCTATACTTAATTATGATGATGCTGGATTTGTGAATCCATGGAGGAGAGTGGATAGTTTACCTGAGATTATACAAGACTCCAGAATAAGTACAACACATCTTCCTAAATCATGGGTAACTTTACAACATATTAAATAATTTGAAACATCATTTAGTATCTAAAGAAAATGTGTTTAATCAACTGTTTATACTGTGGAGTAGAATATGAAATTTAAGCACACTTTTAAGAGAAAAAGAGTACAATGAGCTGAAATTTGACAGGTCCTGGTGTTTTTCTAATGTGTGGGTCTTCCATGATTTGTTAAATTTTTGGTATTGGATTCTCTGCTTCCTTCTTCTCCAGGCAATTTTGATCACTTATAATTTCAGAGCAAATATTTTCACATTATCTTTAAAATTTATTTATATGAATTTATTTATAGTGTTCTCTTAAGATTGTTTTATTTTTCTTGCTCCTAATGTTTACTTTTATAATCTCTCTTCTTCTTTAGAGTTCAAATACTTGCCTTATTTTCTGGCCTTTTTAAAGAACTAACTTTTCACTTTATTGATAAAACATCTTCTTTGTTTGCTACTTCATTAATTTCTGATTTTTCTTTATTCTTATAGTTTCTTAGAAATTCCTTTTTGGATTTTTTTTCTAGCTTCTTGTATTGGAAATTAGCACATCTATTTTCAACCTTCCCTGTTTTTAAAAAATGCACATTTAAAGTTATATATTTTCCTTTTAGTGACTGTTTTGGTCATATTCCATGGATTTTTATATTTGTACCTTGCTCCTCTTTAATTCAACTATTATTTAAAAGGATGCTCTTTGTTTTTCAAAAAATATGTAGATGGGTTTCTTTTATTTTGTCTTATTTTGGATTCTTTTTAAAATTTAATTTTGTTTTCCTGTTGTTAATATATGCAGACTGTGTGATTTGTTTCTTTTTATATTTTTAATCAATATTTCCTTTGTGTTATAATATATTTGTAAATACTCAGTGGGTATTTGAAAGGAATATCGTTTACGAAGTGTTTTAGTTCAGGTGTTCTGAGACAGGAATGGGGAAAACGAGAGGGGAGCTGGAGGAGGCTGGGAGAGCCATTGAAGTGCAATGCGGGGCTGAGCCCTGTGAAGGGTGAGGGAAGGAAGGAAGGGAGGAGGAAGGAAAGAAGGAAGGAAGGAAGGAAGGAGGGAGGGAGAGAGGGAGGAAAAAAGGAAGGAAGGAAAGGATGTTAGCTTTTCTTGTGGATTTGTCAGTTGCACCTGTTTTAATCTCCTATTTGGTTTTATAAACAGGGAAGGATGACTTGATTCAAAGTTATATGCAGTAGAGGAGAGAGTGACCAGAGGGCTATTGTGAGACACACAGAGAGAGAGAGAGAGAGAGAGAGAGAGGGGCTAGAAGGTGATCACAAAGGAAAGAGAGAAAGGGATCAAGTTTGCTGAATCAGAGAGCAGGAGAGCTTCTGAGGACTGGGTGAGCTAACGGACGAGTACTGGAGCGGGTGAAGTAATGGGAAGTGTCCCTTGCATGATGGTATCTCCTGAGTTGACTGATGATGCCAGGTGGAACGTGCTCTCTCTGGATGCTGTAGGCGCCAAGACGAGGGAGGTCAGGGGCCTGCAGACTGTGAGAAGTCTGTTTAAAGTTCAGTGAAGCTAAGGAGAACTCAGGTCCCTTTGGACAGTAACCCAAAGGTGAGGGATTTCTTACCCTATGCTGTTTTCCAGGACCACAGGATTCAGGTAAAATTCAACATTGTCACTGTGAATAAAGATATTTATTCTGTTCTTTCCAATATTTACACTTTAAGTTTCTTTCCATGCCTTATTTTGCTGGCTAAGACCACTGTTTAATGTCAAATAGGAGAAGAGTTCAGTATTTTACCATTAATAATGAGGTTAAATTGTTTTTTTTTGTTTTGTTTTGTTTGTTAGATGCATTTTTAACAGGCTGAAGAAATTCCCCTCTTGCCCTAGTTTGATGAGAATCCTTCACATGGATGTTTGCATGGTGAATTTTGTCAAATGCTTTTCCTTATCTGTTGAGATGTTCACATAACTTTCCTCATACTTTTCACATATTCACATCAACCTTGTATTTCTGGAGTAAACATCCCTTGATCATGATGTATTATTATTTAAATATATTGCTGGATCTCATTTGCTGTTAGCTAAGCCCATTTACATCTAAGTTCCTGAGGACATTGGTGTGTTCTTTATTTTTCTTTTATTTTTGGAAATGAATTTTTAAAAATTTATTAGAGAAGTTCTGAGTTACAAACAATCATGCATAAAATACAGAATTCCCACATACCACCCTATTATTATCACCTTACCCGGGTGTGGACCTGTAATGTCTTTTTGAAGGAAGGCCATAATAGGTAACAGGCTATTCAGTTTTTAAATTTCTTCTTAAGTCAGTTCTGATTATTTGTATCTTACAAGAAATGTGTTCCTATTATCTAAGATGTCATACTATGGCCACAAAGTGTTTATGATGTCCCCTTATCATCCTTTTTGTATCTACAGGGTCTGTGGGCATGTCTTCTCTTTCATTCCTCATGTCGGTAATTTGTGTTTTCTCTCTTTATTCTTGATCGGTCTTGCTAGGGGTTTATCAAGTTTATTAATCTTTTCAAAAGATCAAGTTTGTGCTCTTGATTTTCTTTATTGTTGTGTCCAGTTTTTATTTTATTGATTGTTATTTGATTATTATTTGTTCAGTTTTTCCTTTCTTTGGCTTAGTTTATATTTATTTTCCTCTTCTTTTGCAAGTTTCTTTACATGGTGGTATAGATCCTTGATTTTATATCTTTCTTATAATATGCTGAACAAAATCCTGCTGTGGCTTGACCTGGCCCATCCCTTTGGGATGTGACCATGATATCTGCCTTCAGACCTTATTCTCTGCAGATGCAGGCGAGAGCTGGTGTCTGTGCTCATTGCGTTGTCTTGATGGCCTTCACCCACTTTGCCTCCAGAGCAGAAAGGGGCATCAGAGAATCTCTCAAGGGGCCCACTGTGAGCATTTGTTTTTTCTTACCATATTTAGTCTTTGCAAATCCACATGACAAACTTTTTAAGATTAAAAAAAAAAAAAGGAACACTTATACTGTTATTTGTCTGAGTTCTACATGAGATTCAAATCCAGTCCTGACCGACTCCAAAATCCACTCATCCATTCATGTTACATACCTTGGCTTCCCCTGTTAATAGTTACCATTTATTGAGATCTACTTGGTGCAACGCCACACTAGGTGATTTATACACATTACATCATTTAGTCCATACCTACCTATGAGGGAGGTACTATTATTATAACCATTCAAAATAAGATAATGGAGTCAAAGAGTTGAGGTGTCTTGTCTATACTGAACTTAAGTAGTAAACCTAGGATTCAGTAGCAGGTAGGATTTTTAAAATTCTAAATCCCATTTGCTAGAAGACTACCTAAGCTTTCATATTCTACACACCAAGCGGGTATCTTTGGTGTTAAGCCCTTGTAAATTCATTGAGTGACCCAAAGAGAAGGAAGAAAAAGGATTTCACATCCTTTAGTGTGCATAGCTTTCCTTAGATTCCATAGGTCTGGGGCTCGTACAAATTCCATTTATCTTTTGGAGACAGAATGTGCTCAACCTCAGACAGCTTCAGCAATTCACCCAGTTTCACCAGCTATTAAGTGACTGAGCTAGGATATGAACATAGATCTATTTGACTTCAATACAAGAAAGGAAAAAAAGAAACCAAATGATCAAAACACACCAAAGAAAATTCTTTTTACCCTCACACATGAGACTGGTGGGCACCTTTGAGATGCAATGATCAGTTTCCAGTTTTCTAAAAGTACTGACCACACACTCTCAGCATTGGATAGAGATAGAAGAAATAATAAGGGTGGTCAATCATCAAGATAGGTTCCTAAAGGAAATTGTGCAATAATTCCTTTAGAGAAAATCAGATCTGGAAGAGAGGAGATGCCCTCTGGTTTAGCACTTCTTTTTACAGGTGATGAAATTGAGGCTGCAAATTGAGCTACTTCTCTCTTTCTCTGAAGACTTCTGATGTGGAGGCCAATATTATTATGGTGGTCTCTTAAATTTAAGTGGATTCTTGGATTCATATATGCTATTTCATTTCAGTTCTTGCAAGAACCATGTGAAGTCAGTCGGGCAGGCATTTTTATCCTGATTTTACGGTGAGGATACTGAGGCCCTAAGAAATGAAATGACTAGCTCCTCTCCGGATTGCACAGTAATGTCTGGACTCAAATGCAGCACTTCTAACATTCACCAGAGCCCTGGGAACAGCAAACGATTTGCTGAATGGAGAAAGGGGAAAGAGAAGATTTCCTTAATAGAGTCTCTGAAAACTTGATCAGGAGAAACCGCTACCAAGTCCAACATTAGCCCACCCTATTCCAGGCTTTTTTTCCACTTTAGAAAAAGCAGGGGAGATGAGAGAACATCTTCACAGCTGTTTCTGTTTCCAAGTAACATTTCCTAACCTTTTCCCTGCCTGCTTTTGCAGTGAGAAAAATAGTTTTCCCCATGTGAAGTGTCTTCAGAATCCCCCTCTTACCTTCCTGAAACTGTACTCCAAGATACAATACTAAATTACAGTGATTCATTATTCCTATTAAAACAAACAATATCCTCAAATTACCCAGCAAACCAAACAATTGTGAACAGTAGACTCATACAGTAAAACACGGGCACATATTGGGTAAATGTTATTTTCCCGCACCAGAAAAGCTTTCGGCAAAGTGCTTAACTTGAATACAACAAAAGGCAATTTAATTTAGTAATACAGCTGGGTGAAAAATGGAGACCTCGGGTTTAATAAGGAGGGGGAAAAGACACATATATATCATCCAAAAGGATAATTATGAGAAACTATTTTGTATGATCCAGCTAAATCAAAGCTTCTAATGCTTTCTTACTCCTGTCAAAATAGGGAGATTTAAGGCCTTAAAAATGGGAATTTTGCAGACTTCACTGCCAAGAAAAAATGATTTGTCTCTTGATAAATTACTATTGGGCTTTATACTTGGGAAAAAATACACTTACATTGAAATAAATGCCAAGGAATGGCTAGAGGATTTATATTATTCGTTCATATCTGTCACTGGATTGGTGGGAAGACAGCAGTCCCATTTAAAATGTCTCCTGGCTTGCTGACAGCACGCCAGAGAAGCAAGATGAAGATCTCCAGCGAATGGGGGGCAGGCACAGACCCCTGAGAGACTGAACAAAGCCAGCAAAGAACTGTTCTTATTTTTCTCCCCTCAGATGCAAACTTTCTGTCCTCTCTGGATTCCACAATTCAAGAAAACTCCCCAAATACGGACACTTGTCTTTTGACTGATTCTGAACATTTCTGTGTGCTCTTGTAAATATCCTAGACAAATTTGCCTTCCGACACAGAAGGGCAAAAGTAAAGGAAGGAAAAATGGCAACCTCAGAGCCACCAGTTTGTCAGCTACGACGGGTCCGGCTGGGAGTCGCCTGGCTCTTCGTTGCTCCGATGGAGAGTTTGCTGAACGAGCGAGCAGAGGACAGCGGCATTGGAGAGGACGTTGGCCATCGAGATTGGGGACTCACATCAAGTGACGCCTCTGTCCCCTGCTGTGCAATCTCTGGCTAAGCAAGTAACAAACCGGGCCTCACTTTCCTCCTCTGTACAATGGCTGGTTTGGACAAGCAACTTTTGTTTGCTTGCAAGTATTTCTGCAAGCAAGTCCTTCATTTCAGACAGAGTTTTGTATAAAATTGCATTATACAGTACAGATAAAGAGGAACTTATCTGGTCCAAATAGGGTGATTCTCCTTCTGACATCTTTCTCCATCTCCTGGACAACCCCAAATCACTCTATAGAATTCTAGGACTTCAGGAAATTTACTTCGGGAAATTGCAAAACCAGGCAATTACTATGGATCCATTCAGTTTGAATTCCTCGTAAGTTGTGGCTGATCTGCACCTGAAATAAATATCCTGGGTTGTGAAAATGGGAAGGCAACCTTGTCTGGTGTTCGTTTCCCCTTGGTGGTGGTATAGGGGGATCTTCCTGGAAAATTCTAGTTTTCCAAGGCATAATTGCTGAGGTTTATCACAGAGCACATCCCTCCCCACCCTGCCCCCAGGCCAAGGTGAAAAAATACAATAGAGTCTGGGGAGCTGTTTCAAAACTCCAAATGAGAATTATCATCCAAATATTTACCTTCGGAAATCTGGATTGAGAAGAAGCATGCAGCACTTAGCTAAGGGCCAACTGATCAGTGTTTAACAGTCTCATATTCCAACCATTTCCAGGGCAGGCCCTTTTCCAAATGAAACAAAACAAAAACACAACGTGTGAATCTCTCAATAGTTGGATTACGACTCATCTGCTACAGAGATAAATAAATGAACGAACTAAATAAACGCTTTGGGGAGTTTCTGGCTAATTGAATTTATTTCTCTTTGTCTTTCTTGGTGCTAAAGAGAAAAACTGCCTCTGTTTTTTAAGTTGAATATCTTTCTGAAATGTCTGGATCAATTTTTCCATTTTAATAACACCAATTCGACATGTTTTCATCCTGCATCTTTTTGCAGTTTACAAAGTATTTCACATTGCACTGAGTACTTTATAGTTTATACGCAAAGTTTACCACAGACTCTATAGTTAATAAGATGCTGTATCCTTTCCAAGGTACTTTCCAGTTTACAAAGCCTTTTCTCCTTTACACATTCTTTTGCATAAACCTCTTTATCGTTTTAAAAGTAGTTGGCATTTTATAAAGCCCTCTTATCATTACAGAGCACTTTGTAGCTTGCCAAATACCTTGCAGTTTGCAAAGTGATTCCAAGCCCATAACCCTAGTTAGTTTTAGTGACTTGAGTGACACAATTTTATCTTTCTTTGATGATTATAAGAATCATGCTGGGCAGAAGAGTAATAAGTGTGAACTTGTCTTTACCAAGCACGGACAGGGTATCCCATAAAGACTTGTTGTTGCCTGATTGTTTAGAAATAGTATCGCCCTAAAGTGATACAGCTGATGAAAGACTCCGAGTTTGGTCTTGATCAGTGGTTCTCAACAGGGGGCCCTTTTACCCCCTAGAGACAATTGCCTAGGGAAAAAGGGAGATAGTTTTGGTTGTCCCAACTGGGAGGGATGTGTGCTATAATGCCCAGGGCAGCCATCCACAAAAACAAAATCATCTGGTCCAAAAGGTCAGTAGTGCTGAGGATGAGAATCCCTGGTCCTGATCAAGGTCAGAGCATCCTAGTAACTTCATGCCACCTATCTCTTGCGTTAGAGGGATGCTCTGGGCTGCAAGTAATAGAAAACTGCCTCAAACTGGCGTAAACAGTACATAACACTTATCATCTCACCTAATTGAAATGAAGAGGAAGGACAGACTACAAGGTTGGTTGGCAACGACACCAACCTGTGGTGTCAAGGACCCTGAACTTCTCTTTCTCCACTTTGCTCAGCCTCAGCTCATCTTAACACTGGTCCATCACCATAAAACAAATGGCTGTCAGCAGCAACTGTGGCCACCTGCCCTTGTTCATATCCAGGGGTAGAGAGAATCTTATTCTCTTTTCCAGAATAAACACCCACCTCATAAGGTGACTTGCTTAATTCAAAAATGCATATACAAAATGCTCAGGAAAGAGCTTTTAATATAGCCAATTCCCATTAAATGTTCTCCCCACCCCATCTCTATCCTTTCTTTGCATGCTAACTTTTGGTTTATGACTAGGGCTTCTGCTGAGAACAAAACCATAATAAAATCACTGGTTGGTCCCAGAGGAAACAGTTCCTGTGAAACATCTGAGTAGATTTACTTCTAGAAATTCACACTGTTTCCTGGTCTGGAATTCTGAACCGTAAATCTCTTCCCCAACATACTACACACACGTACACACACTGTACTGCTTGCAAATTTGAAGTCATTTATATCTTGTGAAAGCATTTCTGACATGCAGCTTCAGCACTCAGAGCCTTAAGCAAGTTTTGTGCCTACCGTGATGACACACAACAGGCTGGGGAGGTGGCAGATCTAGTATTCCATGACCAGTCAACAGGTTTTCAGATGTGCCGTGCAAGGGTCACTCTCCTGTGTCTGAAACATCTAACTAGGCAGAGGCAACTGGTGGGACACACGGCTGAATCCTAAATTAAAGGTGAAAAATAATTTGGATTGCGGAATCCTCACAATCCAACCAGAGGCTCTCAATTTCTTATTTAACTGGGGTTTTACATTTGCTTCTGGGAATGTAAAACCGAAACCCCCACTAAAGGGTTCCAAGGGTTAGGCATCAGGCCATGCCTGTAATAATTTTTGCGACGTGGAATGAGTGCTATTGAGTATTCATGTTCAAAAGCCTTCAATTACATCCAGGATCATCTCAAACCTCTTAGCCTGACTTTCCCAGTATGGTCCCCAAATACTGATGTCAGCCGTATCTCTCTGATTCCCCGACAAGGATAATCTATCTACATTCAGACTGGCGTCTGAGTTATATTTCAAATGACAGGTTTCTGAATTTCAGAACCTAGACTATAGCAGGTATCTATTTTTAAAAATGGGCTTTGGAAACAGAGTTGGGTCTGCTCCACATACGGGCCATATCGTCATGGAAAAATTGCCTACTTAGCGAGCTTCACTTTCCTTGTCAGCAAAATGATGATAATATTACCTTGTGGGACTGATGTGAGGGTTAAATAAAATAATTATGTAATGTGTTGAGCTCAGTACCTGCCACATGCAAGGTTTTAGTAAAGTCCTTACTTTTCCTTTACTTGCCTTTCTGCTCATACATATTTCCCTTGTACATCTGGATTTCTGCAATTATTTTAAGGAAGGTGCATTTTATTTATTCTATAAAACCTAAAAAATCTACAATATATGCAACTCTATACCCTCCTCACTCATTGTATATTTCCTTTACCACTTAACGCAATTTTAACTTTTGTTATTTTGTGGAAATAATGGTTTAGCATTTGTCGCCTTTGGTAGACAAGTTGTCCAGGGTCAGAGACGACCATGTCTGTCTTGCTCACCTCCTAGAACATTTTCTGACAGATGGTGAATGCTAAATGAATATTGATCATAGGGAGAGCTAGGCTGAATTGATACGTCATAGTGGCAGTCACTGTAGTAAACTCTTACATACGTAGTCTCTCAGAAACCTTATGCCCTAAGAGTCCTTATTATCACTCTTGTTTCCTAATGAAGAAATGAGGGCTGAGAGAGGCAATGCAGGATAAGGAGTCACACATCTAGGAAGTAGCAGAGTCAGGATTTGAACCTTTGTTTCTGACTCCCAGCCCAAGCTCCCAACCATCGTCATTATGGCTTCTCTGCAAAGACGGTGGTGGGGCTGGGGGGTGGTGGTGGAGGGAGACGATGGATTTGGGGCTTGGGTGCTCTGAGTATTGGGTAACCCTGCTTTAAATCCATGTGAGTTGCCCGAATGGGATTCAGAAAACATGAATTCCCTTTCACTCTCTTCAACAGCCTTTTCCAGTCATGATCCCCTTTGATCTTCAGAGGAGACTTTGCTCTGCTGATGAAAACACGGGACACAGGAGGGGTAAGCGATTTTCTCAAGGTCACTCAGTGAGTAACTGATGTGGAAACACACAACCAGAGATGCCTGGAACAATCAGTGGTGTAATCACATCAGGTCACCGCAGCCGGTACAGCCTCCCCCCGCCCCCCGCTGTCCTGGAGGGGAGCATGATGTTGGTCTCATCTTCAGAGAGAGCTAGGGGAGAGGCTGGCCGGGGAAGAGGGCTGGGCAGGGAGTCTGGAGCCCTGGGTTTGGAAGTCAGTTGTGCCAGAAAGATCTGAGAGAACGGCCCCTCCATGCTGAGATCCTTCTGTTTTTCATCTGTGCAACAAGAATGCTCGATTGGAGGGCTGTATTCATTCAACAAACATTTACTGAGCACCTACTAAGACCACGTCTATCTTGCTCACCTCGGTATTCCTCGTACCCAGAACGGTTTCTGATACATAGTAGGTGCTAAGTGAATACTGATGAATGAATGACTGTGAACAGATGTGATGGGATCCAACAGTGAGCAGGAGCTGGCCCTGCCCTTTGCCAGCAGAGCCAGGTAAGTCAACAGCGAGTGACCCTGTGGTCCGCTGAAGGATTGAGGTGAGTGCAGAGAGCTTTTGTAGCTTGGAGGAGGCACAATTAAACCAGCCTTGGGGCTGAGTAGGCATTTAGGGAGATCCTCTTGGAGAGGTGATGTCTGAAAGCAAAATCTTAAGGATGAACAGGGGGTGAGGCGGAAACATAGTAAGTGAGAGGGCTAAGTGGTAGAGAGGGAATTGGTTATTTTTCCCAGCAGAAGGAAAAGTTTGGGGAACCAAATGTGGCTCAGCTGGGCCTGGTTTGAAAGTTCAGGAAAGGAAGAGGGAAAAGTGAGTCTGCACAGGTAGAGAGGGAGGAGGGTGAAGGGCTGGGGTGTTATCCTTGTCCCATGGGGGACCGCTGAGGGAGTCTAAATAGGGAGAATGTCTTTCTGGGGGGGGGGGGTGGAATTCCTTGGGAGTGTAGAAGCAAGAACACCAATTTGGAGGCTGTCAATGTCTAGGAGAAGGATATTTTTGTCTCCGGATTTATTTACTCTCTGGAGTGGTGAGCCTGAAGAGAAGAGGAATGAATGAAATAAAGCCAAGGAGTGGGCCTTTGGCCTTTTGGGCTCACTTGCTATGAATATATAAGCTCATGAGACCCCAGGGTGGGCACAGAGGATTGATCTGAAGCTGGACAGAACTGATGTTCTGAATTCTTGGCCACTCTGTACCCGCTGAGAGAGTGCCAGGGAGAGGCAGACAGAATTCTGCACGGCCTGAAGCCCCTCTTCTCCCCTCTCTACCTGTCGGAGGCTTTGGCGGGCATGGAGTCCCACCTGCTGTCCCCAAGGCCTCATCCTGGGCCATTATCTCTGCTGCCCTCACTGCTGAGCTGACACTGCTCGTCATATTACTGCTGCACTGATCACCGTGGCTGATCTCACCATTTTCTTAAGTGGAGTCTTTGCTGTTTAATTTATTTCCTTGACCTCTCCACTTCAAAGGCAAACTCTATGTCAACAGAGATTGTTCCCAGGGATTAGCTTTGCCTCTTCTTCATTACCAGTTTGGAAGCAAAAGGCCCTGAATCTTTTTAATAGTGGGAAGACAAGAGTGGTAAACACAGGAAGGAGCCCTGGGGTGACCGGTGGGAAACTCACTGCACCTGTGACCTTGAGCAAGTCACTCAAGTCTCACCCATCCCTTGGGGGTGGGGGGAGCATCACAGAATAGGGAAAAGCGTTTACTGAGTCTTGGTAGGTGGCTAGTGTTATGTTCCTTCCTGTGTGCTCTCAGTGCGTCTTGAACACATTCCTCTTACAGAGTTGTTCATCCATCCATCCATTCATTCATTCATTCATTCTTCATCAACAGACATTTAAGCTCAATTGTTCTGTGGTTCTCTGATTCTCATATTACTCTGCAAGCACTTTGAGGGGCAAGGCCAAAATTAAAAAATTAATCATATTTCTGATACCTAGTAAAGGCTAGCACATAGGTAGTTGCTTAATGTATAGTGAACAAATGATTCTGTTGTCAGGTGCTGTACTTTGGAGGCCAACAGCCTAAACACAAATGGAGGCTCTGCTACTCTTTAGCTCTGGGACCTTGGGCTAGTTCCCTCATGTCTCTGAGCCTCAGTTTCCTCCTCTGTTAAAAAGAACGGTTCCTACTCATAAGTACCTGCAAAACAGCTCAATTTCTGACAAATCAGTGGCGAGCAGGAAGGGTCATTTAGGGTTAGAACCGATGAAGTTATGCTTGAGAGGTGGTTGGATTTGGAAAGATGAAGACTTGTTTGCTAGTGGAATCTCTGCTGTAAAGACTTGGAGAGATCTGACCACACTTCCATGGAGGACTGTGGGAAGCAAATCCTTATCAAGGATCTTCTCCCATGAGCGAACACCCCCATGGCTTTGATCTCTTGGTAGATGATCTCTTGGTAGAGAGCCAGTGTCCTCTCACAGAGGGTAGAAGAGGCAGGCGGGAGAAAGAGGCAATGCTGGCACTCCTGAGAGGCTGATTACAGACTCAAAGGAGGTTTAAGAGAAAAGTGGAGGCACGGTGTCTGTCAGCCACTGGATTCAGTGCACGTTTATGATCACACTAGTGGTGGATCAGTGGTGTGATCCTCTTTCTGGAAAGAGATGATACCTGTATACTTTCGTCAAAGCTGCTAATTGAGGGCTTGCACATGTGAAACATCTAGAACGGTGTCTGGCTCGTGGAGCTGTTACTGTTATCCTTTGAGTAGCCCACTGTGGTGGGCTTCTCAATAGATCCCCTTTACAACAAGCACTAGGCAGGGTTCTTCAAAGCCTCCTCCTCCGGGATAACTTCAGACAACTCACACCTCCATAAGGGGCTTCATTAGGATGGATCCTAGGAAAATAGATAGCTAGGAACTCAGCATTTTCGGAAGCACACATTCTGCAAAGTGGATTCCCTTGTGATATTGGACTGGGAGCCCGGGTAGGGCAGGAGAGTGACCACGCAGTGACAAACGAGAAACAGTCAGACCTCCCCCACTCTACATTAGCCTCTTGGGAAAACACCTAAGTCCCCCTGCCCGGAGCATCTTTCATTGTTATGTTAGATGACATACACAGAGCAACATCAAAGCAGAGAGGAACTTCTCTGTGGCTGACACATTTCACTGGGAGAAATGGATTTTAAAACTGTTTTCAACTAACAAATTGACAGTCTCAGCCTTCCTTCACCCACGGACGCACTCCCTGGAGTTAAACCTGGGCAGGGGTGGATGCGGGCTGATAAAATCTAATCTGGTGCTTAGAGAGTGGGAGGGAGAGTTTTTCTAATCACACACCGGAGGGTTCCCTCTCCCGACCCAATTTCCTCCTAAATCACATACTAGAGGTCAGAAAAAGAGGTGATAAGCTGTCCACCACGAGGTGGGCTGAAAGGAACGGATTCCATGCCATCAGAGTCGCGTCAGGGTTCATAAATTGTCATGTCTATCTTTACAAAAAGGGATAAAGTCTAGAGTCTCACAAATAAATGCAAGTTTTCATCTTAGATTTATCATCTTTAATACCCTTGAAGAGTGGGAGAGAGATGGAGACAGACAAAGGTGGGGTGGCCGGGGATCAAGGGGAGCAGGGGGTCCAGATGACTGACAGGTAGGGCCGGGAGCATCTCGGAGGTGAGAGACAAGGGGCAGGTAAAGGGGTGAGTGGTGTTTAAGGGTACGGGCTCTGGGGCTGATGGCTTGGGTTCAAATTCCAATTTTGCACTACGTAAATTTAAAGGACTTGCCTTGTCTCTCTGAACTTCCATTTCCTTATATGGAAACGGGAACCATAACAGGACAATGAACAAATGTGTCATCAAATATGGTACCATGCCTTGAACATAGTGAGCACTGATTCAATCCTGGCTGGATTGTTAAAAAAAAAACCCCACTGTATGAGTTTCACTTAACAGAACATTTTCAGAAGGAATTAGGATTAGGAGTTGCTGTGGGTTGAATCATGCCCCTCTCCCCCACGAAAGATCTGTTGAAGTCCTAAGCCTCTGTATCTAAGAATGTGACCTTATTTGGAAACAGGGTCATTGCAGATTTAATTAGTTAAGATGAGGTCATACTGGATTAGGGTGGATCCTTAATCCAGTATGACTGGTGGCCCCCCAAGAAGAGGAGATAGAGACTCACGAAGGGAGAGGGCCATAGGACGATGCAGGCAGAGACTGAAGTGCTGAGGCTACAAGCCAAGGAATGCTGAAGCCTGCTGGCAGCCCACCAGGAGCCAGGGACAGGCAAGGAGGGATTCTTCCCTAGAGCCTCTGGAGAGAGCACAGCCCTGCCGACATCTTGATTTCAGACTTCTGGCCTCCAAAACTATGATACAATACATTTCCTTCTTTGTTGTTGTTGTTTCAAGACACGTTTATATGTCAGCTTGTCCAGGTGATGGTGTCTGGTCAAGCAAGCACTGGCCTAACCCTTTCTGCAAGGACATTTGTGGCTGGTTAATAAACCAGAAGGCTGGTTTATTAAATCATCTGTCAATTGATTGCACCTGTGACTGATTACATCAATGAAGGGTGTGTCTCCTGCAATGAGAGAATTCAATCGGCTGGATTTAATCCACTCAGTTGAAGACTTTTAAGGGAGAAGACAGAGAACCGTCACTTCTTTGGCTAGGCAGTGTCTCCAGGCGAGTTCACTGAACGCCTTCATTGGAGTTGCCAGTTCGCTGCCTACCCTACAGAATTTGGACTCTTGCATCCTGCCCTGTAGAATGTGGACTCATGCATCCCCACATTTGCATGAGACAATTTTATAAAACCTTGTATTTACAGATATCTCTTGTTGGTTCTGTTTCCCTAGAGAACCCAAAACACCAAGTTTGTGGAACTTTGTGACAGTAGCCCTAGGAAACTAATATGAAGCAGTCTTCCACGGACGGAATAGAAGGGCAAGTTGTGTCACCATGTTTTATGAAAAATGGGCTCTGGGAACTGAAAAGCTGAGCTGGAATCAAGGGGCTCTCTCTCTCTTTCTCGCCATCATCATCGTTTTTATATTTGCTTCATCTCCTTTATTCTCCTCTCCCAGAAGATGGGTCATTTCTCCTCCATTAACTTCACACATCCTGATTGTCTCAAAATGGCACCCACTACCAACTAACTTGGGTGAGGTGTCCCAACCCAGATTCCCAGGAGAGATGATCTGATTGGTTTTCCTGAAGTCAGCTGTTTACCCCCAACCAATCTCAAATCCCAGAGAGAACATTGGGGGTTATGGTAAAATGTTAAGGCTATTCCATGAGCTTCTTAACACCCTCATAATCCTGATGGAAGGAGAATGACATGGTGATTGAGATCACAAGCTCTAGAGTGAGATTGTTTGGGTTTGAGTCCCAGCTCTACCACTTCCTAAACAGGTGTCCTTGAGAAAGTCACTTAATTTCTCTGTGACTCAGTTTCCTTGTATCTAAAAGGAGTAGGATAAAAATTTCTGCCTCATTGGGTTGCTCTTTTGGTTAAATGAGATACAAGTGGCACAAAATAAGCACTCAATAATAAGCACTTATGTTACTCTTTTTTTTTTCTTTTTCTTTTCTTGTTACTGTTAAAACAATATAGGTTGGAAGGCAATTGAATCAGAATAAACTCTATGCAATACTTTTGATTCTTATTGCAAAGTCTCTGCATCATCCCAGAAACCATCTTGTCTACCTCCCGGGCAGGGTTTGGATTTATGCCTGTGCTAAATCTCAGTTTCCTGTTGAGGCACACTCAGAGTACCTTCCCCTCTGGGGACACGTGTGGAGCTGGGATACATCCTCAATCTGTCCTAACCCCATGCCTCCCTACGCCATCCCCTCCCTCCCTGCTCCGTACCCCCTTCTCCCTGCTGGGGTTTGTACCCAGCGGTGGGCAATGATGGAACGTGAGGAGATACAGAGCCCATTAGACAGAACTGCAGGCGGATAAGGTTTGCCAATTACGCTTTGTTACTTTCTGCTTTCCCCGTGACTTTTAGGATATACAGATTCTTTCTGGCGCCCCCCCTGGTTCCGCGCCTATAAAATAAGTTTAATGGCTGAATTTTCTTTAAGATAATCAGAGGCGGCATAATTTATGCATATGAATAGTATTGTAGCCAGATGTAATTTTGCTCTAAGTTGTGGTATTACAGTTAGAAATGGCTCTGCTGGCTGTGTTTTGTAGAATTTGCAATTTATTTAAACAGTTGACTGAGCACTGACCCCAGATAAAAGAACCATAATCAAAGAGTAGTTTTTAAAAAAGATAAAAAACAAAGGTAAGGAGGGGCTTTAGAGAAACACTTGGATTCAGTGTCTACTGGAGGGGAAAGCAGGTGGTGAGGATTCCAAAGCAGGTGGATGCTGTTTAGTTAGTGCAAATGGCAGGATCTTGGATGGAGCAGGGGGTTGGAATGTTTGCTTTGGAAATAACTCCTGTTTCATGGTTCGTCCCTTTTTGATTGCATTGCTCATAAAAACTGATATTTCTCATTCTCAATGCCCACTTGTACAGGAAAGGTCTGGAGGGACCAACAGGGCAGATCTATTCAGTTGTTAACTAAGCTCCAGACTTCATTTGGACATCACCAGTTTTTCTAGTAATGTCCCCTTTCTGTTCCAGGATCTGATCTAGAGTACCAGACTGCATCCAGTTGTCATGTATCAGCTCCTCGGTCTTCCTTTATTTTTCATGACCTTGACAGTCTTGAGGATGAACTGGCCAGGTCTCCTGTAGAATGTCCCCCAATCTGAGTTTTCCTGATATTTTTCTCATGATTAGACTGCAGAAGAAACTACAGAGGTGAAGTGCCCTTTTCGTCCCATATCGGGGGGCATATGCTATCCTTATGACAACACTGGTGATGTTAACCATCATCACTCGGTTAGGGTGGTGTTGGATAGGTTTCTCTTCTGTAAAGTTAGTCTCTTCCCTTTTCATACCCTGTTATTTGGAAGCAGGTTGCTAAGTCTAGCCCACCCTCAGGGGTGGGAGTTTTAAACTTTACCTCCTGCATAACAGAATATCTATGCATATTAAATGGGATTCTTCTGCTTCTCTCCCATTTATTTATTGACTCAGTCACTTATTTATACCATGGACTCATTTATATTTATTTTATATTGGGGTTATTATCCAATTCTATGTGATTTATTTTCTGGTCCAAATCATTCCAGCTTTGTTCACTGGGAGCTCTTTCAATTTGACTTCTGTGTCCCTTTGACGGTCCCTGTCATTTTATTTTTTGAGCACTTCCTCCCTTTCCGGTACTGCAAGATGCTCCATTTCATCTTCTATTTTCCCTTCCGTAGCCCAGGAATCAACCACTTCTCCAAGGCTCATATTATTTTAAACTATTCATTCATATTGACAAATGCAAATTTAGTTCATGCATTTTGACAGCTGTGTAGCATTCCATCGTTAAAATGTACTATATTTATTCATTCTCCTATTGGCAGACACTAAGGATGATTGCAATTTTTCACTGTTTCAAAAACTTGTAAAAATCAAACATATTTTTACCTGGCTCAAAATGTCCTTGGTCAAGACTGTCTCTGGAATATATTTCTAGACACAGTAGATACTGGGACATAGGAAATGCACATCTTCAAATCTGCCAGGCATTGCCAAATGTCTCTTCAAAGTGGTTGTGTAGTTTATATTCCCACTAGCTGCAGAGCTTGTGTCACTACACATTCTTGCCATCCCGTGGTATTATCTTGCCACTCAGATGCATGGGTATCTTGTTGCTTTAATCTGCATTTTTCTGCTTACAGAGGAGAATGAGCTCCTTTTCACAAATTTACAGGTCACTCAGGATTCCTCCTTTGTGAATTGCCTCTTCTCATGTTGGGTAGTTTGTCTTTTCTTATTGATCTGTGGGACTTCTTTATATTCTGGAAACGAGTCTACTTTTGGTTTTATGTGTTGCAAGTATCTTCTCCCAGCTGTAGCTTGTCTTTTAACTTTTCTCATGGTATTTTATTTTTTGTCATACAACATATTTTAAAAATTTTCTTTTCACCTAAGGGCCTTTAATCCATTCAGAATATAATTTTATTTTTCTTCCACACTGCTTTTTTACTATATTTCATTGATTCTAAGATGAAATTTCTTTTCCCCCATTTTGAGACGCATGTTGCTATCAATGCAATATCATAGTTTAATTGGCAGCATCTCTTCTCTCTTCATGAGACATAAAGACATTTGTTAAAAGAATATGTGTCCTACAATCAATGGCATCTTAGATTCAAAGAACAGTAGTGTTCTTCTAGCTCCACTGTAATTCTTGTTACCTAGTAGGATGAGCTTCTGTTTCCCTTATCCTGGCAAATCTTGGTCTTCAAATATTTCATGAGTATTAGAATCACTTTGTCAAGTTCTGAGAATGATTCTCTTAGCTTTTAAAATTGGAATTGCTTTAACTATATTGTATGGTAAGGAATTTGGCCTCCTGAAGTAGTCTGGCATTTGTCTGGGCTCCTGGCAGGCAACTTCTGCATCCTTGGAATTTTCCAAGATAGGAGTGCACCCCTCCCACACCTGATAAGTTTATGCTGATGAGATGACTCAGGTGGGGCCCAGCCTTCCTGGGTGGTCTTAGGGTGGGGACTGGCCACAGTGGAAAGGCCAACCATGTGATTAGGGGTTTTTGGGTCTTTGAGCCCAACCTCTAGGGAGGGGTGGGGGCTGGTGATTGAGTTCAGACATGTGGGTGTTGAGTCAATTGATCATGCCTGAGCAATGAGACCCCAATAAAATCCCTGGACACCTGGGGAGAGCTTCTCTGATTGGTAAAACGTACCAATGTGCCAGGAGGTGATGCATTTTGACTCCAGAAGGGAAGGACAATGGAAGCTTCACACCAGACCCACCCCAGACCTTGCACTAAGTCTCTCCTTTCGGGGGTTCTGATTTGTCCCTTTTTTTGCTATAATAAAACTGTAATCATAGGTATAGTGCTTTCTTGAGTTCTGTGAGTTGATCTAGTGAATTATCCAACTTTGAGGGGATGGTGGGCATCCCCAAATTTGTAGCCAGCTGTTCATAAATGAGGGGGGCCTGGGAACCTCTGAACTTGTAGCTGGTATCTGACACAAGGGCAGTCTTGTGGAAACCATGCCCTGAACCTGTGAACTTGGCCTAATTCCAGGTAGAGTCAGAACTGAATTGGAACTTTATCGGTTAATTTGGGGGTGGGGGGTGATTATGGTCAAGATATTTTGTCAGGCCCAAGTTGGTGAAAAGATCAAGGTCCCCAGGTTAAGGGACTGGGACCAGTGACATGGTGAGCAGTTTTCAGATTCAAGATTCTGTTTTATTCCGAAGTCCCAATTCCTTCCTATGGCATATCCCAGTTGCGCACTAACCCACCTGCCGGACTACTGGGACCCCCTCACGAGGGGCGTTTGTGCTGTGGCTAAACAGCCACCGGTTAAAGGTGACAGGGTGGGAATTCTTCACGTAGGGCAGAAATCAACTCTTAGGCTCCTCCTGAATATAAAACTGGGAGCTCAGCGTGATTTGGAAAGCTAAAACCCAAGGCAGAAGAGGGAAGTGCTGCTTTATAATTCTGCCTGGGGCCAGCCCTGAGCTAGGAGAAAAATAGTGAAATTTTCCCACCTTTTCACTCCTTTCTTGTGGAGGCCAATGGATGTCCCAGTTCCTTTTCTGCTTGGGTCTCCTCCTTTCTCCCTCTCCTCCTCCAGCTTCCCTTCATCCTCTTCCCCCTTTAATAATTAAAAGTGGGAGGTTGGGGGGGTGATTGGGTGTTCTTTTTTACTTTTATTCTTTATTCTGATTCTGATTCTTTCTTGTATAAGGAAAGTGTTCAAAAATAGATTGAGATGATGAATGCACAACTATATGAAGGTACTGTGAACAGCTGATTTTACACCATGGATGGTTGTATGGTATGTGAATATAGCTCAATAAAACTGAATTAAAAACAAAAACAGACCAAAGCTCCCCATTAAAAAAAAAAAAAAAAGTGGGAGATGAATAGTATTGAATTCAAGTATTGCATAGTTTAGTGTAGGAATTGGCAAATAGGGGTCTGCAAGAATAAAGTTTTATTGGAACACGACCAGGCCCATTTGTTTAATTAAGTACTGCCTATGGCTGTACTTGTTTAATTAAGTACAGCCAAAGAGTTAAGTAGTTGCAACAGAAACCATGTGGCCCATAAAGTCTAAAGAACTTGCTACATGACCCTTTATGAAAAAGAAAACACCAAACCCTGGTTTAAAGGAAGAGACTCTTGACACAAAGCCAATTTGTTCTCCAGATTCTAAGACTTAGGGTGGCCTTTATGGCTTGTTTCTCTTCATGTCACAGATATTTTTCTCTGCGAAAGAGTGGATGGCTCACTTGACAACTCTGAACAGAAACATGGAAATGTGGGTAGACTGCAAACCCACCAAGGGAAAAACGGACCCAACGAAATGCAATAACTTTCTTTTGGTTTGAGGCTGCCCTCGGGAAATTATCTTTGGAAGAGGCCACTGGTGCACAGACTCAAAATAGAATGGGAAGAGAGAATTTCAGAGAAACTTTCTGGCAGAGTTAATTTTCTCTTTCCCGAGCTCAATGGGGACAGGATGGTGATGCAGTGCTAGCACAGCCCTTTATTAGAAACTCCTTTAGGCCAAAATAAGTGAGCGGGTGCAATGTGGCACTTCAAATTGTTTGTGACCAAATTATTGGTTTTTGACAAGAACTCCCTTTTGGATCTGAAATTTCTGGCTGCCTTTTTCTGCTCCTCTTCCTGCCTTGGTTCATTTTATTTCTGTCCCTTTACAACCACTCTTTTATATATCGCTTGACCCACCTCCCCTAATTGGAAGAGTTTGAGAGCCAGGGGCTATCTATGGACTGTAAATGTTATCCTCGATTATGAATGATAACAGTTAATATGGATATTTCCCTAAAGTGTTGCACATGGACTACTAGTGGAACAACAACTATTTTAGGTGGCATACCAAAAGTCTAAGAAAGAAAAGGTAATAGAAATAAAATTTTAAGACAACAGAAATTTGAAAACCAATCCTACAATTGAACTCACTGTTCTTTAATGGTGCTGCATGAGAAAAGACAAGAACCCAGTAAAAACAATAACAGCTCTGGTAAAGTGACCACCTACCTCTCTCCCCCAAACATGTCCATGTCTAATCCCTCAAACCTGTGGCTGTGGCCAGAGGGACATTGCAGGTGTGACTAAGTTAAGGACCTTGAGATGGGAGATGATCCTGGCCTATCCAGGTGGGCCCCATGTCATCACAGGTGTCCTTGTAAGTGAAAGAGGTAAGGGAGTGAGAGGGATGGAGATGTGCCAATAGAAGCAGAGGCCAGAGGGAGAGAGACAGAGAGAGACAGAGAGATTTGAAGATGCCACTCAGTTGGCTTTGGGGATGGTATAAGTGGCCACGAGCTAAGGAATGAGGGCAACCTCCAGAAGCTGGAAAAGGCCAGGAAACAGATTCTCCCCTCAATGCTCCAGAAGGAATGCAGCAGCTCCGACACCTTGATTTTAGCTCGGCGAGACCCACCATTCTGGTTTGCTAATACTGCTGGGATGCAAAATTCCAGAAATGGATTGGCTTTTATAAAGGGGGTTTATTTGGTTACAAAGCTACAGTCTGAAAGCCATGAAAGTGTCCAAATTAAGGCATCAACACAAGTATACCTTCATCAAAGGAAGGACAGTGGTGTGTGGAAAACCTCTGTTAGCTGGGAAGGCATGTGGCTGGCATCTGCTGATCTTGGGTTGTGTTCCAGCTCCTCTCTCAGCTCCTGTGCGTTCTTCAAAATGTTGCTATTGGGGCGTTTTGTCCTCTCTTCGCTTCTCTGGAGCAAACTCTGGGCTGGCATAAGTCTGCTTTCAATGGCCGTCTCCAAAATGTTTCTCTCAGTTGCTCTCCAAAATGTCACTCACAGCTGCTCTGAGGTCCTTCTGTCTGTGAGCTCCTTTTTAGGACTCCAGTGAACCAATTAACACCTACCCTGAACAGGTGGGGTAACACCTCCATGGAAATCATCCAGTCAAACATTTCACTCACAGTTGATTGAGCCACATCTCCATGTGAACACTCAACCAAAGGATTCCAATCTAATCAACACTAATACAGTTGCACCCCACAAGACTGCATCAGAGAACATGGAGTTTTGGGGGACATAATACATCCAAACTGGCACACCCACTTTGGACAACTGATATCCAGAATGATAAGATAAACTTTCACTATTTTAACCGGGTAAGTTTGCGGTAATTTGTTACAGCAGCAAAAGGAAACTAACAGCTAACAAATAACAAGCTATGTTCTGGACATTGTGCTAAGTGCTTTACATATGCCATCTGATTTACACGTACAATCGTCTGACAAGAAAGGAGTTATTATTTCCATTTTATGGATGAGGGGGCTGAGGCTCAGACAGGTAAGTGACAGGTCTGTGATTCAGCCTGGGTCTACCTGACTCCAAAGCTTATGTCCTCCCACAGGACTGCATTGTTACAGGAAATCTCAGTCCTGAACAGCTTTCTCCAAGAGTTGGACTCTCAGATATTTCCTTTGCCATTGACTGAAGGTGTGGTGGAAAGATGTCAGGAATGGATGGTGGATAATCAGGTGCTGTCCCTAATGGGGTGAACTTGCACTTCTTCTTTCCTCTTTCTTGTCTCCCATCCCTTTAACCATCCAGGTAGAAGGGTGTGGATAAACTGCCATTTCCTTGTCCACTCATGTCTGTGAGACTTTGGCGTGGTAGTTCCAGTTCTTCCAGCTCTGTGGACACAGCAGGCGTTTGAACACTGAATACAGAGCCTTCCACTGGAGGGAAATGGCTTTAAAATTTCCGCCACAACTTGTTCAATTTAGAGCACACAGAAACCTTCATAAATCAACCCATGACTAAGAAAACCTGGAACCTCATGGAAATATATTTCTCCTGTTCATGTTACTGGAGGAAATGTGCATAGCAGGAAAAGCAGTTTTAAACTTGTTTCCTTATCTGGTCTTAATACAGAGACTATCCCTCCCACCCTCTACAAGGTATCTCCCTATTGAATCCGGCCTTAAAAAGAAATGTCATCAGAAACCATGATGAAATTTGAATTCTTCCAATGCCTAAGAATGACTTTCTTTAACTAACTTAGCAAACTCCTAGGCTTCGCTGGATGTTGATGTTCTGGTCCGCTTTGAATCTGCTCTTATTTCCTGTCTTTCCACGTCTTTGACAGGCTCGCCTTCTTCCAGCCTGCCCTCCTCCCCACGCGGTCCGCCAGCCCACCTTTATTCTGCGTTCATCTCTCTCCTGCTTGAACTGAAAAGTCCCTAATCTCTTTCCTCTCGTGGCTGCTTAGGCGCAGACGTTTCAAAGCCTGGGAAATTGGCAGTTCCTTCTCTCTTATTGACAGCGTTAGCTGCTGTTTCATCCAAATACCTGGATTGCCCTGAAGTTCCTGGGCGGATGGTGCCTGTCTTCTGCACAAGAAAGGGTAGAAGTGGATGGATTAGCATTTTTTTTTAACCCTCAAGGGACTGTACCAGGTTGAACAGTCCCCTCAAATTCCCGTCCACTTGGAACCTCAGAACGTGGCTTTATTTGGAGACAGGGTCTTTGCAGATGTTAAGGTGAGGTGATGCTGGAGTAGGGTGGGCCTGATCCAAGGTGCCTGGTGTCCCTATAAGAAGAGGAGAAGAGACACAGGGACACACGCGGGGGAGAAGGCCGGGTGGTGGAGGAGGCGGGGATTGGAGGGAGGCAGCTGCAAGCAAAGGAGCACCAAGGCCACCGGCAGCCACCTCGAGCTGGGGAGAGGCAAAGGATTCTCCCCTAAAGCCCGCAGGGGGAACGTGGCCCTGCTCACATCTTCATTGTGGACTTCTGGCCTCCAGAACTGTGAGAGAATAAATTTCTGTTGTATTAAGCGTCCCAGTCTGTGGTATTTGTTAGGGCAGCCCGAGGACGCCAAGACAGGGCCTCAACTTCCACTGACACTGGTTGTTATGCCCCTTTCAACGGTGATCTCTGGTTCTGATCAGGGGGATGTCAGTGCTTCCCACGGATGAATGTGAGATGACGACATTTTATACGGATTCAGTCCTCTTGCAAGGCCCTGACAGCACTCTACTCTCCAACGCCAAGCCCGAGGCTGGCTGAGCCACCGGCGCATTTCTTCTCGGCCTCTCGGAAAAGAGGATTAGGAGGACGTGACAATGGAATGGGTTACGTCACCAGACGCTTTGCCCCGAAAGAGGAAAGTAAAATCCCTTCTCCAAGCTTTTTGGTCAAGCAGCAGGCCTCACACACAGGAGTTCATTCCTGCCTAAGTGACTCGCCTTCAAGAACAGGGAATGTGCCCTGGGGCTACGTCAAGAATCCATTTCCCCTGAGGACTGGTGAGGCTACACGTCTCTGTCTCCCTCTTTTCTCCACTTGTCATCATTTCCCCACATGCTGGCCTCATCCTGTCCTCCCGGAGCAACATTTTCCATGTGGCAGTGAACATGGCTGCCTATAGGGGGAGCTGGTCCCTCTGTTGACCAATGGGGTCCAGGAAGAGTTCTGATTAGCCACGTGTGAGTCACGTGCCTGCCCATTAGCCAATCAGTGTGCCTGGAGGGTGGGCTGATCTCATTGGCCCAGGCTACATCACATGTCCATTACCAGGAGCAGCCAGCAGGTGGGCGGGGTAACTTAGAGCCCCCCCAAGCCCTGCGGAGCGGGGGAAGTATGAATAGTTCCAGGCCCCTCTGCATTGTACTACCACCACCACAGGAGACACAATGTCTGCATCGAAGGCTGTTCCTCTGAGTCCTTAAATTTCAAGGAGGTTTTGTTTCCGAGCTCTGTCTCCATTTTACCCCCCTGACAAGGCTGTGAGGTAGGCAGGGCAGAAAGTATGCTTCCCCTTGACTGACAGAGAGAGAGGCTGAGCAGCAGTAAGTGATGTGCTAATGTCTCACCGTGACTTAGTAACAGGGCTAGGCAGGCAGCCTGGGGTGGGTTAGGAGAGCAGCTGCTGGGGTTGGACTGTGGGTCCCGCCCCGTGGCTGGCTGGGCAAATGCACATGCCCCCCTGGTTATCAACACAGAATAGTTAGACAAAATGCATTTAAGGTATAAAGCATCGCCAACCTTGACAGAAAGAAAAACGCCCAGAACTGAAGATGAAACTCAAGAGATTCAGAGAGAAGCTGATGTTGTGTGTGTATATGTGTGTGTACGTGAACTCTGAATTCAGACCCCAGGGTCTGTGGAATGGGGTTTTACTCCCCAGTCAGGAATCAGAGACATGGCATCTGTCTGGTAGAAGCAGTGAGTTGGAAGTGAGGTCTCCGTATATATGTTCTGGAAGCCCTGCACAGCTCATAAAATAGAGAATGAGAAAAACTACCCTTTGTGCTGGAGAAACATCTAGACGAATTAGGTCTGCTGGAGTTTCTGGTTGAACAGTGTCTCCTTTAAATAGGTTAGGCCTTTAATTTATTGCCCGAGCCAGGATGCTTTTTATTAAGGTATAATTTCTATAGAGTAAATGCACAAATCTTAATTGCACATCTCATAAATTTTTACATATGTATTTACCCAGGTAACCACCACCCAGATCAAAATGGAGAGAATTTTTATCACCCAGAAAGCTCCCTCATGGCTCTTTGCAGTCACTGGCCTCCCTGCTGCCATTCAGGTAACAACTTTTCTGATTTCTGTCACTATAAATTGGCTTTGCCTGCCCATGAACTTCAACTAAATAGAATCATGCGGTATGCACTCTTTTATGTCTACTCACCAATAATGAAGAATAAATTGCCCACAATGACAAAGATGAAGCTCAGAGACATCATATTGAGTGAAACAAAGTAGGGCCTATTTAGAGTGAAACGATTATGTGGGGAAAATAGGTGTCAAACAAGACTGAGGAACCCAGAGATATGCTCGCCTTGCCTTTAGAAAATTAACACCTTATTTTAGTTTCCTGGGCTGCTCAAGCAAATACCACGAAATGAGTCAAGTTAAACAATGGGAATTTATTTGCTCATGGTCTGGAGGCTAAAAGAAAGTCCAAATCAAGGTATCGTCAAGACAATGCTTTCTTCCCAAAGACGCATTCTGGAGCTGGCTGCCAGCGATCCTTGGTTCTTAGTTTGTCACCTGACAAGGCACGTGGCAGCAGCTCCTGGTCTCTCCCTTCTCTTCCGGGTTCTCTTGATGTTCAGCTTCTGGCTGCTCCGTCTGTGGCTTTCTCTTTCTTTGTCTGAATTTCATTCTTTATAAAGGACTCCAGTAGGAGGATTAAGCCCCATCCTGAATGAGGTGGGTCACACCTTAACTGAAGTCACCTCATCAAAAGGTCCTACTTACAATGGGTTCACACCCACAGGAATGGATTAGGTTTAAGAACTTGGTTTTCTGGGGCACATACAGCTTCAAACCACCACATATCTCAAGCCCATACCACACAAAGGAATAGTGTCTGGGGTGGGAAACCCATCCCATGAAATAAGCCTTTGTTCTTTCAATAGGCAACTGGAGCCCTATTTCCACCCAAGGGTCCCCTGCCTTTTCAGTGATTCTGCCTTCTCTTTGGAGATTCAGCAGAGATGAAAACCGGAATGGACAAGAGGCCCTTCCCATGCCTTTGAAATACCTGCCCCCTCCTCTCAGGTGGTGCAACCCTCACATTCAAGCTGCCTCCTCTCCTTCCAACGCCTACAGAGTTAATCCAGTGCAGGAAGTGCTTGCAGTCTGTGTGCCCCTTCCGAAAGCCACTGTTTCTCACCTGCTTCCACGCCCCCAGCAGAATTCAGGAATCATTAGCGTTTGATGATCTTGTGTTTCAAGACTTCAATCTCTTGTACTTTGAAATTGAAATTCCTGAGCCTGCAAGGGACCCTACGCTGACAACTGACTTATTGAACCTTCTCTAGCTTCAACAGCTCAGAAAGTCAATCTATCCGCTTTGCTTCTTGCACTGCACAATTTGACAGGATGCTCAAATCCAAGCAAGGCTTGTGAAATGGACTCCTGCGTCCAGTTCCCCATCTCTCCCTGTGTCGGGGAATACGATGACATAGACTTGCATAACGATGAAAATCAGGGTGGTGAAACGCCACGTGGGACCACACATGCCTCAACTCTGCTTCTGAGAGTGGCAACAGGGACACAACTGTCCTTGGTGAAATCCATTTTCAAATTCCAAATATTGCCGGCTCTCCAGAATAACTAAACCTACATTTAGGAATTGCTCTGGCCCCCTTTTACCCTTATAGAAATACACATACATATACATATGTATTTCCCTTTTGCTGTTTCTCAATCTGTGAAATGGTCCTAAGTACCTAACACAGAGATGAATATTAAGCAATGTCATAATGTAAATGCTGAGCAGAGTCAGTGCCTGCCATAGTTAAACTGGAGGCAACATTAGCAGTTGCCATTATGAAATGTGGAAAATTGAGATCCTTTCCAATCTCCCTGCAGCTTGCTTCTCACCTCTGCCTCCTGCCTCTTCTGTTCTCTGAACATATTTATTTGAACTTGTACTTCCACCTGCCTAGAAGGCTGTTCCAGCCCCTCCATAGGACCAATCCCTACTTTCCCCATGAGGCCCCTTCAGTGAAAACATCTGGGTCCCTCAAGAAGGGTGAATATCCCTCTTCCAGATCCCCACTACCCATTTTGTATGTTTTGACTCTTGTACTTGTCAAACCAGAGTCTCACATTTATGTTTATGGGTTTCTGTCCCCCCGTGAGCTCCTTGTGAACAGGGAAGTCTCCTAGCATTGCCAGGGAGAATTGGTAGCCTTTGCTACTTAAAGGAATTCCTGCTCTTACTCACCCAGGGAAGCCAGAGTTGCCCTGAGTGAAGCAGCACAGTCATAAACGAGTGGCCATAGGCTGCATCATCTTTCCCGGCACTTTGGATTTGGAACCCATATTTGGAGCCAGTTTATTTTCTGTGTCGTTCCCTCACATGGTGTGTCTCTCTTGGTCGACACGCACAGGCATTTCTCCTGGTACATCAGATTCAGCCGATGACTTTCTCTTGGCCTTCAAAGTTAAACTCATGTTGACCTAACAGTTTGTATTTTTACTCAATATCTTTGAAAGTAGGTGAAAATCCGTTCAAATGTTGTCATATGGTGAGGTAACAGTAACTCAATTTTTGTGTACACAATAATCCTGTAACAATAATAGAAATTAGACCATTTTCATGATAATGGTAATAATAACATGATTGCCGTGATTAGCATCATCCCTGCCGTATTCCTGCCACAGGTTCCTACCAATATGCCAACTACAAGCGATTTTACAAAATGCTCAAATACAAACACAAAAAACAGCTCCTCACTCCTCTTCCCCTGTTTGGTCTCTAGGGCCTGGGCACAGCTGTCCTCATCTTCCTTCCTTCTTCATCAGTCCTGTGTTCAATATTTTTTTTTCAATTTTTTTTATTGAGATAGTTCACAAACCATACAATTATCCAAAGATCCAAAGCGTACAATCAATTGCCCATGGTACCATCATACAGCTGTGCATCCATCACCACAATTAATTTTTTTCAATTTTTAGAACATGTTCATTACTCCAGAAAAGAAATAAAGGCAAAAAAAGGAAACTCAAATCCTCCCATACCCCTAACCATGCCCCCCCTCCGTTACTGATTCATAGTTTTGGTATAGTATATTTGTTACTGTTGATGAAAGAATGTTAAAATACTAACTGTAGTATGTAGTTTGCAATAGGCATATATATTTTTTCCTATATGCCTTTTTATTATTAACTTCTAGTTATAGTGGTCATACATTTGTTCCAGTTCATGAGAGAGATTTCTAATATTTGTACAGTTAATCATGGACATTGTCCTCCACAAGATTCACTGTTTTATACATTCCCATCGTTTAAACTCCAGCTTTCCTTCTGGTGACATACGTGACTCTGAGCTTACCCTTTCCACCACCTTCACACACCTTTCAGCACTGTTAGTTATTCTCACAACATGCTACCATCACCCCTGTCCATTTCCAAACATTTAAGTTCAGCCTAGTTGAACATTCTGCTCATAATAAGCAACCATTCCCCATTCTTTAGCCTCATTCTATATCCTGGTAACTTATATTTCATGTCAATGAGTTTACATATTATAATTAGTTCATATCAGTGAGACCCTACAACATTTGTCCTTATGTATCTGTCGTATTTTACCCAATATAGTGCCCTCAGGTTTTCTTCATCAACCCATTTTTTTTAAAGATGGTTTTGTTCATACACCATACATTCTGTCTTAAGTAAACAATTGTTGGTTCTCTGTATAGTCATGTATTTATGTGTTCGGCACCATAGCCATTATCTTTATAAGGACACCTCCATTTCTTCCACAGAGAAGGAGGAAGAATCAAAGAAGGTAGAGAGACAAAAGAAAAAGAAAAAAGAGAGAGAAAAAACATGACAGCTGGAAAGCAACAAAAGGAAAGATAGCATTAAACTAAAGTAGAATAAAGAGTCAGACAACATCACCAAGCCAGGAGTCCCATACCCTTCCCCTATGTCCCCTGCCCCCATATGCACTTAGCTTTGGTATACTGCCTTTGTTATATTAAAGGAAGCATAATACAATGTTCCTGTTAATTATAGTCTCTGGTTTGCATCGATTGTATTTTCCCCCCAATCCCACCCAAGGTGTTAAAACGCCTTGCAGTGTTGCAATTCATTTGTTCTACCTCATGTAAAAACATATTTGTACCTTTCATTACAATTGTTGAGTACCCTAGGTCTATCTTTCCTCTTTCATTCTGGTGTCCCACATGGTCCTAACCTTCCTCTTTCAACCATGATCACAGTCATCTTTGTTCAGTGACTTACATTGTTGTGCTACGATCTCTCAAAATTGTTTTCCAAACCTCTCACTCCTGTCTTTTCCTTTCTGTCTTCTGTGCTTCCTTTAGTGCTTCCTGTAAAGCAGGTATCTTGTTCACAAACTCTGTCATTATCTGTTTGTCAGAGAATATTTTAAGCGCTCCCTCATATTTAAAGGACAGTTTTGCTGGATATCGGATACTTGGTTGGTGGTTTTTCTCTTTCAGTATCTTAAATATATCACCCCACTTCCTTCCTGCCTCCATGGTTTCTATGAGAAATCCGCACATAGTCTTATCAAGCTTCCTTTGTATGTAATGGATCGCTTTTCTCTTACAGCTTTCAGGATTCCCTCTTTATCTTTGACTTTTGATAATCTGATTATTAAGTGTCTTGGCATAGGCCTATGCAGATCTATTCTGTTTGGGGTATGCTGTGCTTCTTGGATCCGTAATTTTATGTATTTCATAAGAGATGGGAAATTTCAATGATTATTTCCTCTATTATTGCTTCTGCCCCTTTTCCCTTCTCTTCTACTTCTGGGACATGAATGACATATACGTTCCTGCATTTTGTTTTGTCCTTAAGTTCCCGGAGATGTTGCTCATATTTTTCCATTCTTTTCTCCATCTGTTCTTTTGTGTATAGGCTTTCAGGTGCATTGCTCTCCAGTTCCTGAGTGTTTTCTTCTGCCTCTTGATGTCTGCTGTTGTGTGCTTCCATTGTGCCTTTCATCTCTTGTGATGTGCCTTTCATTTTCATAGATTCTGCCAGTTGTTTTTTCAAACTTTCGATTTCTACCTTATATACACCCAGTGTTTTCATTATATGCTTCATCTCTTTTGCCAGATCTTCCTTAAACTTTTTGAATTGATTTAGCATTAGTTGTTTAAATTCCTGTATCTCAGTTGAAGTGTAAGTTTGTTCCTTTGACTGGGCCATAACTTTGTTTTTCTTAGTGTAGGTTGTAGTTTTCTGTTGTCTAGGCATCTGATTTCCTTGGTTACCCCAATCAGGTTTTCCCAGACCAGAATGGGCTCTGGTCTTAGAAGAAGACAATAGTATCATGTCTCCCTGAGGGTGTGTCTTAGAAGATTGGTGCACCCTGTGAGGCCTCAAATCACTGTGCTTTTCCGCCCAGCAGGTGGCACCTGTCAGCCTGTAGCTCCAGAGTGGTGTAAGGAGGTGTGGCCCGTGGCTGTTTTCCCACAGGCTCCAGGGTGCGGTTCTGAATGGAGGGCAGGTAGTAGAGCTGGGCCCCACCTCTTTCTTCTTAGGGAAGATATGCCCTCTCTCCCCACCAGGGAGAGGTCATTATAATTTGAATAGACTCTGCCTGTGCTATATCCACCCTTATCTGGGTCAGAGTACTGGGAACTGAAATTGGCTGAAGCTTTCTCCACTGAGGCAAAACAGGGACAGAAAGCCCCCTTCAGGGCCAGTCTGCGGCTACCCTCTGGCTCTCCAAGGTCAGTCGTCACCCAAAGCCTCTATCTGCTTGTTGGGGATTTGTAGCAGTCCACGTTTGTTGATTAAAACCCCAGTTGGAGCTCAGCTGAGCTATATTTGTTTGCTAGGAGAGTGCTGCTCTCTATCACTGTGAGGCTTTGCAGTTCGGGTCATGGGGGGAGGGGGATCCCGGCTTGGATCTGCAGTTTTTACTTACAGATTTTATGCTGCGATCTTGTGCATTCCTCCCAAATCGGGTTGGTATATAATGAGTGGACTGTCAAGTTTGTCCGCCCACAGTTATTCCAGAGTATTTACTTATTCCTGGTTGTTTAATTGTTCCAGGGGGACAAACTAGCTTCCACTCCTCTCTATGCTGCCATCTTCCTCAATATATTTTTTTTTTACTGGATCCCATATATTTCTCTTTCTTGACTTATTAAACCATTTTGTTAAATTCATCTTCTAGTAGTTCCCTGACTAAAGGTGCATGAACAGGTATTTTTTAAGTACTTGCATGTCGGAAAATATTTTCATTTTACCTTGTCCCTTGATTGATAGTTTGACTAGGTATAGAAAGCCAAGTTGAAAATCACTTGCATTCAAAATTTTGATGGCATTTCTCCAGTCTTCTCCAGCATTTGATATTCTGTTGAGATGTCTAATGCCATTCTGATTCTTGTTCCTTTATACTGTGACATGTTGCTGACTTCCCAACTTCTATCCCACCCTAAAATCTATCAGTAACTACTCTATATCTCAGAGGTTCTGAAATTCCACATCAATGCAACTTGTGGAGTTCTTTCTCCATCCCTCACTTCCTTCCTTTCTTTGCCTAAGGTGGACACACTTGATATGAAAAGACGCATCCTTCAGTTCAGGAAAGTATGTTTTATTATTGTTTACAGATGATTTAAAAAAATATGCTTAACTTCAGTCGTATATTTTTTATCTCTTTGTTTTAAATTCTGAAGACTTATTTGACTTCTTGTCCAAAACACTCCTGATTTTTTTTGAAAATTTCATATTTAAAAAATATTCAAACTGTGTGTTGTTTGATTTTTCTTCCTTTTTCCTTGCTTCACAGATGTAATGGCTCCTCTCCTCTCTTATCTTTTGGAGATGATTAATTTTAGACTTTTTTTTTTTTTTGCAATTTTCTTCTTCCCTCTGGATTATTCTTTTTTCTTTCTGGGTCCTTTTTTAGGGTCTCACTTTTATATTCTGATGTCTTTCCTCTAGTGTCTGGTGGTCATGATAGATGGTTCACATATTTAGGGATGCATGATATGGAGAGGGTGACTGTCATCCGGTATTCTTCACTTGTAAGTAATCATTCAATACTGCATCCTTTTCATCAAAGAAGGCAAAATTTAAGTAATGAACATCTGTAATTTGCTTACCCTGGATTATCCAGAAACAAATTCCCCATTCTGCTGCTAGGAAGGTAGTTCCTGGTTGCTGGTATTCTGTGAATAGAGAACCTCAGCCCCTAGCTGGGTCCGTCTGGAGTCTCTCTGTTTCAGTTTCTTCAGTAAATAAATTTTAAGTTCTTGTAGTGGACATAAGCGTCCTGGGAGAAAAACAAAAGGTCTATCCATTCTGTGAACAATTCATTATCCCTTCCACCTTAGGTAGCTGATTCCTCCCAGAGGTAGACTCTCAGGAGTTCTGCAGGAGGAATTAGCTGCTCACATGCCTTCCTTACTCCTTCCTGCTAACGCTTAGGTTTTAACTCCCCCCATTCTTATTCCTCATCATTGCTCCCCTATTCCTGGTCCTTTTGTTAAAACCTTATTATATTTTGCTGTCCTTTTATCATATTTTTATTGAAGGAAGAAGAGATGGGTGTATACATGTGGTCATTTTTCCACAAAACTTTTAAGTTCTCATCTTTCTTCCTAGGAGGCCTCCCTCTGACATCCTCATGAGAATGGCTTAAGAGGCTGTTTTTGCTTAGGTATTCTGGGTGGATCATTTTCATGGTTACATGAAATCTTCCACCAAAAACTTTCTGTTAGCATCAGTATGGTGGAGTGAGAAGCTTTAGGACTCTATTCCCCCACAGAAGCTTTGAACAACCAGGAAGACCTGGCAGAAATATCTTTCTCAAAGCTCCAGAAAGCAGATAAGGTACTTCAGTAACAGGGTAGGTACCAAATCATGAGAAAGGTTACTTAAAAGCAGTAGGATCTCATGGTGCCCCAGCTGGCCTTTCCCTACCCCTCACCAGTTTAATGAGGAGCTGGACCATGTGCTAAAGTGAATCCGTGGTCCCCGTTCTGGAGGGAGCAGAAAAAACCTTGTGCACATACTGGGAGAATGTATGTCTGCCTCAATCTGTCTGGTGGTGGACTGAGGGACTCGAAGTCCCAGAACTTGCCCTGCATGTAGAAGGTGGCTCACGGAGCTCTCCTACAGAAAGCTGTGGGACAGCAGTCAAGTGGATGCCTGGGCCAAGGGATTGCTGGCTGTGGACATACAATGCCGTCCCCAGGATGATGAGGAAACTGTTTCCTAAGGAAAGGGGACTGGGTAAATTGGGACATTCCTAGGGCCAAATGCACATGCCCAAGACAAGATGCATGCACAGGAAGGACCAGGGAGGCCCCTATGCAGTGGCCTAGAGCTATTCTCTAAACTCATTGTACAGACAAGCCCTGAAAGAGGGCACTCACACAGGTCAATCTTTAAAGACTGGGAAAGGTGTCTTTTTTCTTTTTCTTCATATTTATTTATTTAGCTCCTGGCATCCAAGGAAAGCTCTGTCATAACACTAGCTGGATATAAGCCCCAGAGTCTAATTTCCAGTGATAACACATTAAAATATCAAAATGTCCAGGTTTCAACAAAAGATTACAAAACATACAAAGAAACAGGAAGTGATGGCCCAGGGAAAGAAGATTAAAGCATTAGAAACCATCATTGAAGAGGATCAGACCCGGGACATTCCAGATGAAGATTTTAAAAAAAATACAGTCCTAAATATGCTCAAAGAGCTCAAGGAAAATATGGAAAAAGAACTAATGGAAATCTGGAAAATGACAGATAAATACAAAGAGAATAGCAGATAAGAGATGGAAATTATGAAAAGAATCTAAACAGAGCTGAAGACCCATAGTAACAGAAATTAAAATTCCCTTAAGTGGTTCAATAAGCAGATTGGAGCTGGCAGAAGAATGAGTGAACTTAGCTTCAGTGAAGAGAAAGCATTTAAAATCATTCAGTCTGAGGAGCAGAAAGAGGAAAGAATGAAGAAAAGTGAACAGAACCTGAGTAACCCATGAGACATCATCAAGCAAACCAACATACACATTATGGGAGTTTCAGGAGAAAAAAGAGAGAAAGGAGCAGAAAGAACATTCAAGGAAATAGTGGCTGAAAACTTCCCAAACTGAATGAAGGACATGAATGTATACATCCAAGATGTTCAACAAAGTCCAAACAGAATAAACCCAAATAGATCCATACCACACCATGTCATAATCAGTCGAATGGCAAAGATAAAGAGAGGATTCTGAAAGCTGTAAGAGAGAAGCAATGTTCACATAGAAGGGAGCCTCAGAGAGATTAGGTGCCAGTCTCTAATCAGAAACCACAGAGGCAAGAAGGCAGTGGGAACATATCTTTGCAGTGCTGAAAGGAAAATTTGCCAACCAAGAATTCAAAACTGGCAAAACTGTCTTTCCAAAGTGAGAGAGGAATTAAGACACTCTTGGATACAAAAGTTGAGGGACTTCATCCAGCCCTACAAGAGATGCTAAAGGGAGATCTGCAGGTTGAAAGGAAAGGACACTAGACAACTGACAAAGCCACATGAAGAACTAAAGATCTCCAGTAAAGATAACAACATTGATGAATATAAATGTTATTTATATTATAAATATACCAGTACTATTGTATGTTTTGGTTGTAATTCCACTTTTTATCTCCTACAGGATCTAAAAGGAAAATGCATTAGATGTAATGATAAATCAATGGTTTGGGCTCATAATGTATAAATATTTAATTTTTTTACAAGAACTACATAAAGGTAGGAGGACGGAGGGGTATAGGAATATACTTTATGTAGGTTACTGAAGTTAAGGTGGCATCAAAGCAAATGAGAATGTTATAGATTTAGGATGTTAAATTTAAACTTGGTGGTAAGCACAAAGAAAAAATCTGAGAATTTGCAAACTCATAGAGACAGAAAGAAGAGTCTGGGTTAGCAGGGGTGGAGGAACGAGGAAGTGGGGAGTTAATGCAAAATGAGTGTAGGGTTTCTGCTAGGGGTGAAGGGAGAGTTCTAGCAGTGGATGGTAGTGAGGGTACTGCAATATTGCGAATGTGAGTAATCCCACCAAAGAGCATGCTTGGGAGCGGATCGAAGATTTATGTTGTGTATACTTTTCCACAGTTAAAAGAGAAAGAAAGATAAACTAAAGGAAAAATGACAATTAAATGCAATACATGATACTGGAGGGGATCTAAAAATGAAGGAGCGAAAGCTCCAAAGGACATTGTTGGGACATAAGAAAGAAACAGCATATGGACTAATACAAGCTTTATATCAATGCTAATTTTCTTGAACTTGACAAGCACACTTAGGGTGATTATATAAGTGTTCACAGGAAATGTACATGGGAATATTATGTATTCAAGGATTATGATGTGTGCAACCTGATCTCAAATGTTCAGAAAATAGATAGATAGATAGATAGATAGACAGACAGACAGACAGACAGACAGACAGATGGATAGAATGATACGGCAAAGGTGGCACAATGTTAAAATTGGTGGATCTGGGTATCTGGGAGTGTGGTGGTATGTTGGAGTTCTCTGTATGAGGTTTGTATGATTTTTGCAACCGCCCTGAGAGTCTGAAACTATTTCAAAATAAAGAGTTAAAATAAATAATAACAAAACATTTTTAAAAAATCCTTTCTCCTAAAAAAGGACACAAACCCAGAAGACCAGGGAGCAGGAGCAAGGCAGCAGGCTCAACAAAACTGCCTTTATTGTCCATTTCTCTCTGTTCTTGATGAACAGCAAGATAAATGCTTGTTGGGTGGCAGAATTAATCATCAAGTAAAGTTCTTGCCTTTTTGGGTTGATAGTGAAAGCGTATAAAGAAATAAGAATGTTGTTTGGTAAAATAATATTTAGAGTTCTTCCAGAGTCTCAGAAATGCTGCCTCCCTGCTTCAAGCATAGTGGAGTTTCTGGGTTTCTATTAAATTCCAGAACTGTGCTGTGTGGTCTGGTCAATAATGATAAAGATTCAAGACTGCTAATTTCAATATCGTGTGCTAGGAAATGTGTGAGGCTATATTTGCTTTTGCAAAGTCTCTTTTTAGTTAATAAAATGGATAATAACCAGCACTCCCCATCCTGCGTGTTCCCTTCCAGCACAATTTCCTCTCTGCCCCACTGTCCCCATCTGCTCAGAGCTACAGTCTTTTTTGTGTTGAGTGAGAGATACTAGTTTCCCCCAAATCCAGGTAAACATGTTAAATTCTGAGCTGTACACTCTTGGCAGGGGAGCTTTACTCTCTCATCCTATTTCCATACCCAGATCGGCTTTGGCTGGTTCCCAGGCAGGAGGGGCCACAGATGCTATCAGCGGTCAAGGGGTCAGGCTGGCCTGGGGGTTACAGGGGGACCCTGGTGTGCACGAGACCTGGGTTTGAATCCCACCTCACCTTTTATTAGGGGCATGGATTTAAGTAACTCATGTAAACTTCCTGGCCCTCATTTCCCTCACACGTAAATTGGAGAGAGAAACAGCACGATGGATGGCATCCCTGTACCCACCAGCAAACACATCTGCAATGTCTGGTCCTTAGTGCACAGTCCTTAGAGATACTTTGAAAAACGAAGCTGTAGCAAATGCAGACTCTGAGCTTTCCCTGGATAACAGGCTTCATTGAGAAAAGAGTGGACGATCAGAGGAGCACTGTGTGTAGAAAGGAGAGGTGGAGGGTGAAGACTTCCTAAGTCTTCTTTGTTGTCGGGCGGGGGGGGGGGGGGGCGGTGTCTCAAAAGTCAGCTACGCAACCCCAGGGGGAGCAGATGGCCTCCTCTACATCACTGTGGACAGAGCCACTCTGGACCAGTTCTCAAACAGCAGAACCCCTGCATCCAATTTCAAAGAGCTTTCTTTAAGTGCCATGGCTTTTGTTAAATAAAGTGTCCAGAACCATGCCTAGAATATAGTCGATACTTAGCACATGCCGATTCCTCATCCTTCCCAAGATTATAAGAAACTTGTTTGCCATTTTCTCTCCTACACTGATTTATCCTTTTTATGCCCTCCAGAAAGACTTGTAAGATCCAATCCGTCTTCTCAGTGACAGTTCTTCAGAGAGCAAAGGGAAAAATCAAGGACCATTGAGACTTCTCTTCTCTAAGCTAAATTCCTCTACTTCCTTGCCCCTGGTTTCCATTCCTCCAGTCGTCCCCACCAGCACCCATGAACCCCCAGAAGGATCTTTCTGATAGACTCAGTTCCATGCTTCAAGTATCCCTTCTTTTCATGCTAAAGTCCAGATTCCTCAACAAGGCATTCAAGGTTTCCCCCAGTGTAACGATTCGTCTATCCCTCCCTCATCAGACTGATTTGCTGCCACTTGCTCCCACCCTGCTCCTCTATGTTATATACTCACTGCTTTCATGTTCTCCATACCTGAGATTCCTTTACTCCCCACTCCACCTGGCGAACTCCTCTTCATCCTTCAAGACCCAGATGCCATATTATTGTAAAGTGATTCCAGATTCCTGAAGGCGGAATGAACCAACCCCTCTTTTGTGTCCCAAGACATTTATTCCTACCTATTTGAGATACATGGGAGCTCTTGGGATTTTCTCGCCCCATAGTAGTGGGGTAGGGAGTGGTAGGTGGTGGTGGAAAATTGCTCTACACTGATCGTGACTAGGAAGAATGTCTATCCCAGTCGGCCAGAACGAGACTTGAGTGGAAATCTCTGGACTGCTACCAAGGCAGGAACCCATGGTCAGAACCATGGAAGCAGCTGGGAGAGGTGAGAAAAAACTTTCAATAGGAAAGTAAATAACAAAAATGGAAGCTGAGGGGTTGGGGAGTTAGTGGGGATGCATAGCACCCATGGGCCCAGGACTGCAGCTGTGAGGGTGTAAAATTGTGGAAAGGCAGTTGGCCTTTAGTACACCCAGCGGTGGCTTGGTGTAAAAATATAGCACTGTAACTGTTTGTCAATGAGTTGTTTTTTAACCCCACTGATCTGTGAGATCCTTGAGGTCAAGCACTATATTTTATTCATCTCTGTCTTAGCACTCAACGGTTGGGTGCTCAGGCTGTGTTTGTTAAATGAACACAGTATATTTCCTCAGTGGTCCATGTATTGGTTTCCCAAGGCTCCTGTAACAAATTACCACAGTTTAGTGGCTTACAGTAGAAATTTGTTCTTTTACAGTTCTGGAGGCCAGAAGCCAGAAGTTGCTATCCCTGGGCTGATCAAGGTGGCAGCAAGCCCACACGCCCTCTGGAGTCTCCAGTGGCCTCTTCCAGCTTCTAGTGGCTGCCAGCATTCCCTGGCTTGCTGCCCCATCACTCCACTCTCCAAGGCCAGCATCTTCAGGTCTTTCTGCCTCCACAAGACAATCACATTGCCTTCTCCTCCATGTGTGTTAGGTTTCCCTGTGCCCCTGTCTCATAGGATACATGTGACATCACATAGGGCCTGCCTGAATAATCCACGATGATCTCAAGATCTGTGATTTAATCACGTCTGAAAAATGATGCTTTTTCCAAAAAAAAAAAAAAGGCAAAATTTACAGGTTCCAGGGGTTGACATGTGGATGTCTTTTGAGGGGGCCATTTTTCAGCCAACTGTGGTCCCCAAACCTGGCTTGTGCCAGAACCACTGAGTTAAGACCAAACCCCATATTTCTGGGTTTCATCCCATTTCTCCTAAATGGGAACCTCTAGGGACAAGTCCTGAGAAGCTGCATCTTGGACAAGGTCCCTGGTTGGTTCTCACACCTCACCCTCTGCTGCTCTGTGGTCTGGGTAATGAGCGACATCCCTTTCTACTCTACATTTTCATCCCCTGTGTCCTGTGAGTGCCAAATGTGACACACTACTTAAGGAGCAACCCTGTCTTCAGACTCTTCCATCCAGTTCGCTCTTGCCAGGACGTGCAGGAGGATTTTGTAACATTTTGCCATGCGAGATGCCTCCTTAGTTGTAGCCTGGGTGTGCTTGATATTCCTCCCCAAAAGTCACATTCCTTCCGAGAGAGATATATATAATGGCAGAGATAATGGGTTATTGATGAACCAATCAGCTAGGATGCCCCCTGGTGAATTAGCCACTGGCCACTGGCCTGCTTGGGAGAAGGAACTATTGCTGAGCTCAGCAGCAGCTGGGAAAGGTCTAAATCATGCCCGTGGCTTCCTGCAATGTCAGTAATCTCCGTTAAAGGCGCTACTCAGCCGATTCCTCGTCCAGGGATGCAACTTATTTAATTTATAGTTAATTGATGGCTTGGAGCTTTGCCATTGGACAGATGAAGGTTTCACTCCTGGATCCCCCTCTCCTTCCTGGCTGAGTAACGAAATGCAAGTTTTTGGAGCCTCCCTGAATTGCAGCTTCCTCATCTATGGAATGATAATCTAGTTAGTATCTTTGCAGAACTGCTGTAAATAGTACATGAAATGATGAATATAGATCATTTCACAGTTTACAGAGCACTTTCACATTCATTAGCTCATTGAAGTCTCACAATTATCCTACGAGATATATATCATTAGCTCATTTTTCCACACATAAACCTTACAAGGCTCAGAGGGTTTGAGTATCTTACTCAAGGTTCAACACCCCAGCTGCAAAATATACACATATTTTACAGACGAGGGAAACAAATATTCAAGAATGGATTTTTGCCCAAGGTCACAGGATGAGTAAATGGCCAGTTTCAGAGCTTTTGTTTGTACTAAGAATAAAACCTAAACTACAAATATTGGCCTTTAAGAACCTAATTGAATTTATTTCTGTCTCTTTGTCCCTGTAATTGTGGAAGGTTGAAAAAAATGGTCCCACTTCTCTACCCTACCTGGTGTCGAGGCCCTCTGCCATATAATTTCCTAGCACCCTCTCACTGGGGCTCTGGGCTCAGCCGTGTGACTTCCATCAGCCAATGGCATGACTGTGTGACATTCTAAGCCCAGGCCTCAAGGGGCATTGCACATACCATGAACACGTGTGCCTCTCTCTGCACTGCCACGAGAAGATGTCTGAGCTAGGCTGCTGGGGGATGACGGACACATGCAGCAGAACTTAGAACAGATCCCAAGCTGACCCCGGGAATATAAGAAACAAACATTGTTCTAAGCCACTGAAGTTTGAACTTGTTTGTTACACAGCATTTTTGTGGCCAAGGATAGCTGATACACTGACTTCATGTCTCCCTCGCTGCACGGCATCCACGCAGGCTTTCCTTCAGTCCTTCAAACAATCCAAGTTCCTTCTCACTCCAGTCCCTTTGCAGAAGTGTGGCTTCTCCTGGAAAGTTCCCCTCGTTGCTTTCTTATCCTTTAAGTCTCAGCTGAAATGTTACCTCCTTAGCCAGAACTTCCTGTATCATTCTGTATGAATTTGGACATCCTACATCTCCTCTATTATATTACCCTGTTCTTTTCCATTGTAGCCTTTGTTATAATTTATAATAATACAATAATTTTCTTCGCTTGATAAGGTCCCTGATGCAAAGTAACAGGGTTGGTGGTGGGATGTTTTGCTCAGTGCTCTATTTCTGGCCCCTGACAGTGCCTGGCACACAACTCACTCTCAGTACACATTTGGTGAATAAATGGATACGTAAATGAATAATTGGCAACACCAGGATTTCAATCCTTTGCTTTTCCCTCTCTTTCTGGCCTGCCACACGTAGGGCTCTATTGGAGATAAAGTGCTCATCTGTCTCAGGAACCCTATCTAAAATGCACAATTCCCCGATAATGTTTAGTCTGTTTAGCTGGCATCTTTTTATCAGTTTGCACTCAAGGGAGCAGATTAACACTTCTAGGAACTAGCTGACAGTTGACTGAGAGAAGACATAGGAAAACAACTCAGGTAGATCAGAATGTGGGGAGATGAAAGCTTCAGGGGAAAAGAAAGGGAATCTGTAAGGGAACGTGGCAGGAGATTTCTTAGGTTTAGCCATGGCCTGGTTCTATAGGGGGGACAATTTTAGTGCCTGTTGTCAGCTATGGTTGCAGCAGCCGGCTGACATCTTGGGGTCTTCACATTGATTCGGGAGGGAAACACTGAATTGGAGGAGTAATTGCTCCATCTTCATGCAGAAATGCATTTCATCCTGGACTGCTACTCACTGCCCTCTAGGGTCTGGAGCTTGACCCACTTGGGATTTTGTTACTCAGGATGCTCAGCCAGGAGGCCCCACTCTGGACTGGTGGCAAGGAAGACTGAAGTCTTGGGGCCTCGGCTGTTGCAGGTTTTTTTGCACTGTGCAGGGATGGAGACCAGGGAGGTGGATGCTTTCTGTGCTAAGTCAGAATCCTTGGCTACATGCTGACTTAGCCCGAGAGCCCTGGTCTGGAGGGTGGGAGAGCCGATGCATGCAGACACTGCAAACTCAGAGGGCAAGTTCCAACCTTCTGCAGCTGGGGCGGGGGGAACAGCTAAAAAAGTAGAATACTTAGTGGTTTCAAAAACTTAAACAGCTGAAAGGAGTAGAAAAAATGAATAAGACAAATCACAGAATATATTCTATTCACTGATCTGGGTGTATGGAGCATTGCCCCAAATGACTGGAACTTTCTAGTGGAGGATGTCTGATTGGGCTGTGATAATCCCTCAGCAATGGTTTCTGAAGCATGTTCCCTGAAACACTGTTCTACAATATATTAATAAGAATTCCAGCAATAAAGTAAAATAAATAAAATGAACTATGAAAACATTGCATAGTCTAGTCTTATCTCAGAAAGTCACAATGCACATTTGCACGTTAAAGACTCTGAAAAGTCCTGCAATAAAAAAGAAACAAAAGGTTTAAATTTTTTTTTTACCTAATCCATTCCTTTCTAAACTTATTTGACTTAGGAACCCCTTCCTTCCCTCCCTCCCTCCCTCCTTCCCTTCCTTCCTTCCTTCCTTCCTTTCCTTCCCTCCCTCTCTCCCTCTCTCCCTTCTTCCCTCCTTCCCTCCTTCCTAATCTTTTGTTTTCTAAGCCAATTAATATTGTTCTGAAAAGCACAATTTATAGAACATTGACCTTGTGAAATTTTTTCAAACATGTTCCACTTTGTCTTCATGGTTAAAATAATACAAAGAACAAAAAAAGTGCAATGATTTTTAATTGAGCCCCTCCTGTGCATCAAGCATTGTGAACTCACTTTATTCTCAGAAGCACAGTGCGGTAGGGAATAAGGGAATATTGTCATTTTTCACATAGGGAAACTGAGGCTCAGAGAGGTTGAGTGACTTGTCCAGGGTCACACTGACTGCAAAATGATGTGGCCATGTCCAAACCTGGACAGTCCACCCTCACATCTGCCCTTTAGTCACAAGGCTTTTGCAGTCCAGGAGATAAGAGGTAGATTCTTGTCCCCTAGAAAGCCAAAACACCCTGGGTTCTGGTTTGCTAATGCTGCCATTATGCAAAATACCAGAAATGGATTGGCTTTTATAAAGGGGGTTTATCTGGTTACAAAGTTACAGTCTTAAGGCCACAAAAGTGTCCAGATGAAGCCATCAACACAAGTATACCTTCATCAAAGGAAGGCCAATGGAGTCTGGAAAACCTCTGTTAGCTGGGAAGGCATGTCGCTGGTTGTGTTCCAGCTCCTCTCTCAGCTCCTGTGCATTCTTCAAAATGTTGCTCTTGGGGTGTTTTGTCCTCTCTTAGCTTCTCCAGAGCAAACTGTGGACTAGCATCTCCAAAGTGTCAGCAAAAGTCTGCTTTCAATGGCTGTCTCCAAAATGTCTCTCTTGGCTGCTGCACCGAGCATCTTCTGTCTGAGCACTTACAGGGCTCCAATGACTTAATTAAGACCCAGGCTGCATGGGCAGGGCCACATTCCATGGAAACAATACAATCGGAATTATCACCCACAGTTGGGTGGGTCATCCTGTAACCCCTGTTTTTCTTCGGTTTGTGACTCTGTCTTCATTTCAGCTGAGATATGCTGCCTAAGAGCTCTCAACAGCTCCTGAAGATCTGCAAGTTAAACTGTCAGCCAGTCATTAAAAGAGAGCCACTGAGTCCACACTCCGTGTCTTGGTGGGTGAGGAGGTTGCTCCTGAACAATTTCTATTTCCTTTGCTATGAGTGGATGAATGTGGTCTATAATTACATCCTGTGGTTCCATGGCATATATAATTATATCCATTCACCAGTTAGTTTTATTTCTCTAAGGAAAAGTACACAGCCTGCTGAGATGTTTATGAAGAATAAACAGTTCTGTCCTTGGCTGTGTTACGGAGATGGCGTACCCCAACCATCTCCCAAGTCGTCACACAACGTAGGACGGCAGCAGCCAACTCTGACGCTGTCCTTTAAGTCCTACCAGCATCTAGGTCCTGTGCAGAAAAAGAATAAATTTCTCCTGGACCCTCTCACCTCAAGTCTGCCTTAATTCTTCATCCCCATTCTGCTTTCTAACTACAGTGGAGTAGAAAATTTAATGATTCGGAGCCAGACAGAATAGGTGTCCAGTTATATTTTTGGTCCTGCTTGTTTCCTGTGCTAAACACTTTCTTGGAATTACATGATCCTATCTTCCAACAACCTGGAATGACAAATTCTGTTGTGATCTCATTTTAGAGAAGAAAATCTTGAGCTACGGGGAAGTTAAGTAACGTGGTCAGGCCTTCCTGTTTGAAGGGCCCACTCCAGATAGAGTTGTGGCCTGTTAGTTATCTGCCACTCACAAAAGATCTGAATGCAGCAGCTTAGCACAACAGGGTCAGTGATATCCTGGTTTTAGTGGGTCAGGAATCCAGGCGTGGATTAGCTAGGGCCCCTGCCTTAGGGTCCTTCCAGGACCATGATTCCAGGGTGGGCTGAGGCAGCAGAGTCATCTGAAGGTCTGATGGGGGAGGATCCACTTCCAAGCTCATTCTGTGGCTGGAGCAGCCATTGAACTAAGGCCTCAGTTCCTCAGGAGCCATGGCCAGAAGCTCTCTCCATTTAATGCTGTGTGGACCTCCCCATAGAGCATTTTACAACACAGGGGCTAGCTTTGCAGAGGGAGCAAGAGAGAAAATGAGAGAGAGAAAGGGACACCAGCAGGATGGAAGCTAGGGCCTTTTGTAACCTGGAAATGGCATCCCATCATCTCCACTGCTTTCTATTTATTAGAAGCAAGTCACCAGGCCCAGCCCACACTTACAGGAAGTGGATCACACCCGGCCACGAAATCCAGGATGTGGATCACTGGAGCCACATCAGAAGGTGCCTATTGCAAGTCTTGAAGAGCATGGGTCTTGAATTACGATTCTTTGCAGCTCCACCACTTAGTAACTCTGTTACCTCAGGAAAGCTCTGTAAATTCTCTAAACCTCCATTTTTCTCATCTGTCAAATAGGTATAAAAATAGCACCTGACCTTATAGAGTTGTTGTCAGGATTAAGTTAGTCAACATATCTTAAGCACCTGCATACAGTGCTGGCTTCCTTCTCCAAAGCACTGTTAGCTGAGTGGCTGTAAAATCATCTGGAATTCAGAGAAAGGGAAAGTTAGCCCAATGTTTATAATGAACCTATCTGGGCATTAGCCAGCTACTGGCTTCTTGGACAATTACAGGAAACAGACAAGAGAATCTACCCATCCCCTCCTGATACCCTCTGGAGAGGGGCTGAGCGGAGGAAAGAACCAGGATGCTGGAGCCTACATTTCTGCTCTCTAATTTGCTGTGTGATTTTGTATACGTTATTTCTCCTCTGTGGGACTCTGTTTTTTCATCTTTAAAATTACGGGGTTAAAAGAGAAAGCAGGAAGGTATCATTTTTTATGCCAGTTCTGAATGGTTGTTCATGGCTCTCTCAAGCTTTGTAGTGAGAAAAATTTCAACCGTGTGCTTGAGTTGGTTCCCATGGGCTCTTGAAAGCTGATTGTGTACACTGCTTCCCAACTCTGTGTTTGATGATGTTGCATTGACAGCTAGAAATCAGCCATGATGGGAGTATTTACACCACAGATATTGGCAAATTCTACAAACCAGTGCTCCCCACGCTGCTCCAGAGAGCTGGCTGTTAAACATCTACCATTGCACCAGTGATTTCAAAGTGCCATGGGCAAGAGCACTGTAATTTATTGCAATACCTGTCAAAGCCACAGGAAGAAGACACGGAGGATTGAGTGACTAATGCTTATTTGCCTTCTCTGGTTAGCTGATCTCTGTCATCCTCCCTGCACTGGCACTCTTGGAGTTTGTGCATTTTTAGGAGGAATTGCTGGGGTAGGGAAAACGTTCCTAATATAGGCTCTGTCTCTGAAATAAAAGGCACATGAAAACCAGGTGGTCTTCTGCTGACCATGTCTTCTTGTCTTGGTTTCTTATAATTGTCCAAGGAGCCAGTAGCTGGGTAAGGCCCAGATAGTTTCATTATAAACATTGGGCTAACTTTCCCTTTCTCTGAAAAGCTAGAATGAACACAAGCATTTTGACTAGTATAAACACCATGAAGTTAGTAATGTGCAGAGTTTCATACCTGGATCTTTTTGACCAGGTAGGAAAGGGATTATTCCCAGTTCTTCCAAACCACCCTGCTCAGAGCATTGAAGACCAGAGATCCCTGAGTTAAAAAGATTCACCAAAGCCCACATAGCTATAAATAGCCAAGCTGGAACCAGTACTCATGTCTTCTTACTACAGCCCTTACTTTAAAAAAAAAAATTCATTAGGACGGAAAAGCCTGGGGTGTGGCAGGGAGCAGGGGACAGGGAAGAAGCAAACCAAGCAGAGGGTGGGAAAGGGTTGTCCTTTGATGCAACTCTGAGGGTCTCCAAGGCAGAGCCATGCGGCCACAGTCCTGATACATTACCCAGAAAGGAGCTAATGACATAATCAGGGGCTCTGTACAGTCAATTATTGCAATTACTGGAAGCCACTCTCTTGTCATATTTCATTTAGCACAAAAAGGCACAAGGGAGGGAAGTGGCACCGGGGGTCTTGGGCCCATCGTCATGGCCCTTGCCGGAGCAGGCATCTAAAAAAGGAGAATGCCAACCCCAATAAACTGTTCCTGCGGAAGCTATTAAGCTGGGTGACATGTTCATTTAGGGTGACATATATTGATCATGTAAAACATGCACACTGTATAATATGATTAAATAAACTCAGCCAGTGCCGGAGAGAGCCGGCTGAACTGAGCGTGGAGGTTGTGGCACAGCTGGCTCTGGCAGCAAGAGCCTCCATGGCCTTGGTTGGGGCCGCTGGGCCCAGGGAAGGAACTCAGCATAGTTATGCCATTTGCTTATTCACTCACTCAGTCATTCATTCATTCAACATATTTATTCAGTGCCCAACAGGTATTTGTTTAGGACTTACCATGTAAGTACTGGTGAAAAAATGATGGGTAAGGAGACAATTGCTCCTACTCCAATGGAGTTCGCAGTCTTGTGGAGGGACAGAGATATTAGCAAAGCCACCAGAACTAAGCCGAAGCAGAAATAAATGCCTTGAAAGAAGGGATCATGGTTCTATGTGAGTATATAACAATAGGAAAAGGGATCATGGAATAATCGTTAACAGATACCATTCATTGTAAACCTACTAAGTGTTAGAAACTCAGGAGTTGCTTATGCCCGGGGAGCTTTAGACACAACTCCTGCCAGCAAGGAGCTCAGAGTCGAGTTGGCGAGACCAGCAAGTAAGCAGAGACCTACAATCCTTTGTGGGAAGTGCATGATTAGGATAAGCCTGGGGACTGTGGGAGCATGAGAAGGGGGTCCTAGCCCAGGTTACCCCCTCGTCAACACCTAGAGACTAGACTGACAGCCACCGAATTCACTAGACCTGCTCATCAAGGGAGCCTGGGCTTACATTCCCAATGAAACAACATAACACCAGAGTTCATCCCTGTCTTTGTAAATTAAAGCCCGGCATGTAGGACTCGCTGGCCATGCTCTTGGTTCCTCGGCATTCCCACTTTTTGCTTTCAGCTGCTCTCTTTCTCCTAACACTTTTTGTCTTGCACCCTGAACCTCCATGCCATGGTAAAGAGATCCCCCTAGACCCTTCGCCCATATACTCTTGGCTTTAGCTATAGGGAGATGACATGTACAGACGTCGGTTTTGGGGTGGCGAAGGGAAGGAGGAAACGGGGTGTATCCCAGGTCTCCGGTTTGAGGGGCTGGGTGGGTGGCATTGACTCCTCATGGAGAAGGAAATACAGGAGGTAGAATGGAAGTGCAGGGGGAGATGGGAAGCCCACCCTTGGGCTTGCTGAATTTGACTTATTGGTAGAATATCCAGATGGTGAGAGCCAATAAGCTGTGGAATAAGAGGGAGGGTCTGGATAAGAGGGAGAGGAGGGCCAGGTTTGAGTGCTCTTGTGGACATCTCAGATAAGACGCCTCTGTTTCAAATCCAAATGAAGCTATTGAAATTCAATTGCATTTCAGATAGCGAAATGGCGGGTCTCACACCTCAGATTACATCATAAATTCTGCAGACTGCACGAGAAGTAGGAAAAGAAGGGGTGGGTCATCCACCAGACACTGTTAGAATGAATGTAGCCAGGAACCTAGAGTATTTGAAGATTTACAGTAGCATAATTCCTGTAGGAAGCTGGAAAATCTAGTCTTCTAGAGATACAATTTACCTTCTTCAGTTGCTAACAATCTGAAATTATTTTCTGGAATATCAAACAAGATTCTGAATTTTAAAGATAGAAATTCCTCTTTCAAAGGAATGCTCACAATCATGAATTTCCCAAAGTGGGTGGTCCTATCAGAGAGAAATTTACAGAACTTTTCCCATAGAGGTATTTTTACACTATTTTTGGTTCACAGGAAGAAAGGACAAAAAAAGAAAGTGGACATATATGCATCTGCATAGATAACAGAGCTATGTGGGGAAGGGGAGGCAAAAACACCCTTTACCTCTCAAATGTAACACACACAAAAAAGCAGCAAAGTGGAACGAAGGAACCTACAGACTTTGGAATCAGAAAAACCCCGTGTGGAACTTCTTTCCCGCACTTTGTGGCTTTGCAGCCTCAGTCTGGAGGCTTAACTGCTCTGTGCCTCGGTTTCCTCATCTGTAATCTGAGGATAACAATAATGCTCTGCCCCCAGGGTCGTCATGAGGACTACAGGAAACGCTCCCTGCCAAGCCCCTCCCACGGGGACCAGCAGGTAGAAGGTGCTCAATAAATGGCGGCTTTTACTTAAATTTTAAATCATGGAGAGCCCACCAAAAACAGGGAGTACTATTGACTGCAGTTTAAAATCCTGTAACATTAGACTTAGATTATGAGCTCTAGGGGGTCTAGGGGCATGACTCAATAATCATAATTACGACAAATGTAACAATAGCCAGCATGCATTGAGCAACTACTGCTTGCCAGGGGACACTGCTGCACGGTGCACTCACATTATCTCCTTTCCTCTCCACAGTTGGTGCTATTTTTCCCATTTTCAGGGGAGAAAAGGGAGGCTCAGAGAGAGAGAGAGAGTGAGTGAGTTGATAATGAAACCCAGTTAGAAAGTGTGAGAGGACGGATTTGAATCAGAGCTTGACTCAGATCCTTTGAGATTAACCAAGATTCTTTACTGCTTATGACTAATAAGTGAGAGGCTTCAACCCTGTCTCATCTGTCTCAGATTTCCTGGTGCTGAGGACAATCACTGGCTTAGTGGAGCATCAAGAATGTTGGTGAACTAAAGACTGAATGAATAAATGGGAAGATTGGATGGATGAAGACAAAGAAAAGAGCCACAGGAGTCCGAGACCCTGGAAAACTCTGGGCTCTTTATTCTCTTGGACTCCTCTTTTAGCCAACAGGAGGCTGGACTTTTCTAGAACATTCTTTGGGCTTTTCTCCCCTCCAAAAGCCAAGCCAGGAAGTCACTGCACCATATCTGTTCTTTGTAGCCCCAACTGCCTGCTCGTTGGCAAGCAAGGACCTCCCAGCCCTGTTCCAGAGAGGGAGTGGAAATTCTGTGAGAATCATGCCCATTAAGGCCTTTTATGATCACCATTATGTAATAAAGAGCATCTGGAGCCTGAGAAATCATTGCAAGCTTTTATTTTGTTTTACGTATAACTATCTCCCCACACCCTTCCTCCCTTGGGTGATTGCAATAAAAGCTGTAACTGTGCTCCCTCTCTCAGGTTAGAGGCTATGATGGACAGCAACCATTCACCTTCCTCTTCCTTAATGGAACCCCAATCTTGTTCTGATATCCACCCCTCTACCCCTACACAGTCGGCGAGTGGACCTCATTCCCAGTCTTAGGTGGGCATGAGTGTCCAAGGGGATTCCTATCTCCATGTGGATGATGGTGTGGGGAAGCCAGGTGGGCTAATTCTAGCCAATGAGATGCATGGGGAAGAAAGTTGGGGATCCTCTGGGAAAATCTCTCTCCTACAAGAGAACCACAGGAAAAGCATTCTTTGGAAGCTGCCCTGTCTGGATGCGATGCTTGGAGCTGCTTCCACCATCTTGCCACCAGCCGCTGCTGAAGCAAACACTGAGAATGGAAATGTAGAGATGTGGAGAAGACTGGGGATTCTGATGACGTCGTTGAGCTGCTGATCCATGATCCTGATCTGCTTCTGGACTCACTGTTACAGGAGATAATATATTTTTGTATTGTTTAAGTCAGTTTCATCTGAGTTTCCATTATTTGAAGCTGAAGGCACCCTAACTATTAAAGAGCCCCAAGGACTCAGAAATCCCAGAGAGAGGACCATCTTCCAAAGAGGAACTGTTTTTCCAGGTCAACAAATCAAAGTCAATGGAGACTTCCTCAAACAGTTTCAAGAGCCCCATGGCCTTTTGCCTGAGGAGGGTTTTCAAACTTTGCTTCTCTGGCTGAGAAGGGACTTTCAAGATAACTTAGTAGACTGCTTCCCCAAATCAAATCCTTGCATGGGTGACAGCAAGGGTTTTAAAAATAAGCATTCCCCAAGCAGTGCTCTGGAGAGTCTGATCTCCGAGGTCCAGGATGCAGCCTGGACATGTATATTTTTAAAAGGTTTCCCAGGCAATTGATGGTACCCCGAGAACTGGTTAAATTGATCTAAACCTGTGGTTTCTACATTTTTTTCCCCAGCCACAAAACCCTTTTTTTTTCAAATAAAATCTTAGGTAGAACACCAGGATATCAAACAGGCAAAATTAGAGCTGGTTTGATAAAAGGGGCTTAGTTTTTTTACTCTTCAAGGTGATAGATGTGGTCTCTCCAGACTACATGACCAAGGGAGACCTCTCTGAGAAGGTGACATTGCAGCTGGTTCTTCAAGGACGTGGAGCTAAGAGAGAAAGAACATTCCAGGAATGATGGTGGTTGAAAGCTTTGAGACCAGAAAAAACCAGGCATGTCGAAAGAACTGAAAGAAGACCAACATGGCTAGAATGTCATGAAAAGCAGAGTGGTGAGAGTTGAATTTACAAGAGGCCTGAAGGTCAATTGGGCCTCAAAGTTTATGGTAAGGGGTTCATTATTTTTTGAATCCAATGTAAAGCCATTGAAGAGTTTTAGGCAGGAGATTGGTTTTAAGTGCTACAATGATTCCTTTGACTTTCCCCTTTCTCTCCTCTTACCCAATCCTGTTAATTCCTTATGGCATCAGATAATTTGCAACTCGTATACGTTGAGGGTGGCATTGTAAAATGGTGCAGCCATGGTGGAAATCAGTATGGTGGTTCCTTAGAAAATTAAATGGAGAATTACCTTATGATCAGCAATCCCACTTCTTGGTATATACCCCAAAGAGTTGAAAGCAGGGACTTGAGTAGTTCCTCCAAGGCTGCAGAAGTCTCCCCCTTTGTTCTGGCCTTTTATAATACTTGGAGTCAGCATCTCCTGGCTCACAATTCCAATGAGTTGGGTTATTGGTTTTTGCTCCCCTAGTAGACTGTAAATTCCATGAAGGACCTTTGCTATAACCACTGGCAGATACACACATGAACATCCTGACCATGTAAATGATAAAGTGAGTTTACCTCATTTTCATATGGTGATAGATGAAATGGCAATCATTGACAGGAATTATCTCTGATAGGATGCTCAATTGTGTAGTATAAAATCAAGAAAGAGCTAAGGTGGCAGAGTCTAGCTATTGTGCACCAAACCATTTCTTGTTTCCTCCTGGGCACACAGCTGGACTACATTTCCCAGTCTCCCTTGCAGTTGACCATGTGACTTAGTTGTGACCAATGAAACGTGGGCAGAGGTGATGTAGTCTCTTCAATTCCTGGCTTATAAAACCTCCCATCTGTGCCTCCATTTTATTTCTCCACTTAAAGGCTAAATGGTGAGAACTCTAAGGACCTAGAGGACACTGGAGCAAAAAGATGCAAGGAGCCTGGGTCCCTGAGTTACTACATGGCAGAGAATTACCCAAGTGAGCTGAGCAATCGGCCCAGAGAGTTGGGCTGTTATTTGAGGCAGTATTACTTTATGTTAAGCCACTAACATTTTGGAATAGCATTGGTTTTTACCTTACCTGACTAATTTAGCTATCAATTATTGGTGTAGTATAATTCTATACACTTTATAAATATCTGGGTCCTCATTATCACAACACAATTTATCCCAGTTTTAAAGACAACCTGTCTAAGGCTCAGCTTGTGACAAAGGGACAAAGCTGAGATTTGAATTTGCTCTTCTAACCAAACAACAACAACAAAACATCCAAGCCATCTCTGCAGCACGAAGCTAATTTTTCATGGTTGAAGGAGCCAAAGTTTTCTAGAGTGGGGAAGAACAAAGACTAAAGAACAGGGCTCAATTGGTATCCTCATTTATTTGAAAGAGAACTGTAGAGAAGACGGGGTGAGCGAATTCTCAGAGGCCCCGCGGAAACAAGAAGTAAGCACTATTGGGAGAAGTTTCCTCCACCTGCGTTGTCTTCTCTTCGTCTCCTTCTCCTTGCTCAGCAGAACAGAAGGGAGGTTTTCAAAAAGGTTTAGAGCAGATCTACTTGTGAAAATTGGAATGGTTGGCCCCTGTAGTAAGTCCCCAACTTCTCGGTGGGATCTTGTAGAGACAAGTCAAGTATCTGAGTCTCCTGAGACAGGAAGGGGATGGATGGAATTTAAGCAACACAGGGATATGGTGGGTTGGTCTAAGAGTCTGTTTGTATGGACAAACAAATAAAAATAAACACACAAATAAATACATAAATGCAGTCCTACTGGGTCACAAATACCTGATTTGACAACTTCCTTGACATATTAGGACTTCCTTTGAATCTCCATCTCTTCTTTCATGCCTGAAAATCTGGCCCCAGATTTGACAGCACCTGAACATCTGACCTCAAACTCTCGGATTTTCTCTTCAATTTCCTAGTTGGCTTCTTTATTAGAATGTTCATGAAGAGAAAGAAACCCCCACATGCACAATGTCCAACAAGGGGTCCCCATAGGGAGCCTACTGAGTAAACAGACCATCGACCATCAAAAAGCCACGGTATTTCAGATGCCAAAAAAGCTCCCAAAGCATTTCTGATGCATAAATCGGGGCTGTAAATCAGCTGTTCATCACTGAGCACAGCTCCTGTCAAAATACAGAGACAGGAAAGGTCAAAGGGAAATTTCTGAATATTAAAGGCTGGAGTTGGATAGACTCATGCTGGAACTGGAAATCGGCCAACCCCGCTGGTGCTCTGAGATGCCCAGTGAAGATGCTCCCTGTGCCGGTTTGAATGTGTTGTGTCCCCCAAATGCCATTGTCTTTGTAGTCTTGCGGGGTAGATGTTTGGTGCTGGTTAGATTTGCTTGTAATGTGCCCCACCCAGCTGTGGGTAATGATTTTGATGAGATGTTCCCATGGAGGTGTGGCCCCACCCATTCAGGGTGGGCCTTGATCGGTGGAGCCATATAAATGAGCTGACTCAGAGAGAGGGAACTGACGGAGTGCAGCTGGGAGTGATGTTTTGAAGAGGAGCAAGCTTGCTAGAGAGGAACGTCCTGGGAGAAAGCCGTTTTGGGGCCGGAGCTTTGGAGCAGACGCCAGCTGCCTTCCCAGCTAACAGAGGTTTTCCGGACACCGTTGGCCATCCTCCGGTGAAGGTGCCCGGTTGCTGATGTGTTGCCTTGGACACTTTATGGCCTTGAGACTGTAACTGTGTAGCGAAATAAACCCCCGTTTTATAAAAGCCAATCCATCTCTGGTGTTTTGCATTCTGCAGCATTAGCAAACTAGAACACTCTCCCTCGCCACACCCTCAGCGCCCACTGGCCAAGACACTGCCTCAAGGTCATTCATCTGGCAAATGCCAAAGACAAGATGCGAGCTCAGGCTTTCTGATTTTGAGAACTGAACATCTTCCTGTTTTATTTCCACTATCCTGTCCAGAACAACTCCTGGAGCCTAGAAGAATTTGGACAAGGAACTCATCTTTCACAGAATACTTTGCACAAAAGTACTGTTTGTAGTAGCGAGTATAGCTCTTTTAGGGTCTGCTCCAGTTAGGGATGCTAGATTGTATTTTGCATCTGGAGTAGATTGTATTTGGATTCTTTAAATTTATTATGAGATAGCAATTGTGGATCAACAAGAGAGAGACAAACCAAGGGGTTATATTCTCCCCTTCTTCCCAACCAGAGATAAGGCTGAGGATTAATTAACAGACCTGTTCTTAACTCTGTGGACAGGCGTATTCTTTGATAATCCAAACAATCCCAACTTCTGGACTTTGTGTGACTTAATTGGCAATGGGAATTAACTAAAAGGTCTTTCCAGAGTTAAAGTATTATGTGATCAATCTAGCAAATGTTCAGTAAATACTTTGGCATTTAAAAAAAATTATTGTGATATCATATACATAGCATAAAATTTCTCATTTTAGCCATTTTTAAGAGTACAATTCAGTGGCATTAATTACATTTGCAATGTTGTGCTACCGTGACCACTGTCAGCTACTAAAACTTTTTCATCACCCCAAACAGAAACTCTGTATCCTTTAAACAATAACTCTCCATTCCCCCTCCCCGTTAACCTCTGCTAACCTCTAATCTACTTTCTTTCTCTATGGATTTGCCTCTTCTAGATACAGGCCACAACATGGATGAAACTTGCTTGGTATTTTTATCCCATTTATTACTTTTTCTGGGATAGAAATTGTGAGCTCATGCTGACATTCAACTTTTTTTCACCTTATTTGAAAGGTGAGTCCTTTCCTTCTCTGAAAAAAGCAATAGAGACTTAATTATAAAAGCGCAAGCAAGCAGGATTTCTAAATCCAGCAACCTTAATCGGGAATTTATAGGTTTTTCCTTTAACTTAACTTTATTTTTGTATATCTTCTTTATGTGCCAATGTGCAGCTTATCTTTCTAGCAGATAAAACAGCACTTTTGCCAGCTCTGTTTTAGAACAATAGACATTTCATAGCTTAGTAATCCTGTTTCCCGCAAAAGGAAAAAAAATGGTATGCTGGTGATGCCACAATAATTTCACATCCTGCTCAAATTAATCCCCAAATCCTAACCACAGGTTAGCAGACGAGGCTTTGGGACAGGTGGATTTGAATCTGAGATCACTCATTCAACTTCTTTGAACTACCATTTTCTCATCTGTAAAATGGGAATAATTGTTTCTACCTCACAGGCTTGTTTGGAGGCTTGAGATATCAAGCATGGGAAATTTTTACTATGGAGAATAAGAGTTCAATAAATGTTAGCTTTCATTGATGCTATTCATTCCCTGAAGTCCAGGTCTCCAGGCAGAGGGGACTAGCCTATCCCCCCAACCATTGTCCTCTACCATACCTCAAGTCGTCCCCTTGCATTTATTGATCACTGACCCCTGGGAGGTCTTTTATAACTTAAAGGGTTCAAGCAGGATTTACATTTTAGAGAAAGCTTGTCGTACCGCCTGTCACCAGAGAGGGGCAGCATAGAGCCGCCAGCTCCGCGGGTCCCGCCATTAGTGTTCTCTTCAGAAGGGCTCAGGAAGCTGGAGCCTCAAGAAAGCAAAATAAGGAGTCGCAGGTAAAATGGGAGCTAAGATGGAAATAGGAGAAGAACTAGGCAGAGGCGAGAACACAGAAATGCCTCTGAAACGTTTGTGGTTTTGACCAGGGACATGCACACTTTCATCTGTGCACCTGCTAATCACTCTTACTCCTTCTGGCGTTCATTCTCCAAATTCTCCACATCATTCATTCATGCACTCCCGACACAAGGCAGAGTAACTGCCCTCTACAGGCTTTGAATCCGACAAGGGGCCTGCTTTCGGGAGAAACCCCACAGTTCAACCTGGATTGGAGTCAAGGTGCTGCGTGGACAGGTGAGGCAGAGGGGAGGGCTTGGGTCCCAGCCCCGCTGGAGGTGTGCTGAGCACGTGCTGGTGTGATGCTGCGACATGGACGTGCAGCCTGGGGCCGTCTTCCCTGCCCCTCCGGACGTGGGGCCAGGGTGGCCTTGGGCACCTGTTCCCCGGGGGGCAGGTTGAGCATCGACCCCGCTCCAGGGCTCTCCTTCATCCACGATCATTGCAGGTTTGTGTCATTACTGCAACCATTTTCCAGGGGCTGGCAGTGACGAGTGTTGAGGATGGGGCGCTATTGCATAATCTGCAGCTGGGCAGGGTGACCCCGTGGGTTCCGCTAGGGCTTTGTGGGGAATCCCAGAGGAAGCAGCCGATTCTGCCAGGAAACAGCGTCTGCCTCAGAGGACAGTGGTGTGGGCCCTGGGATCTCTCTCTCTGGTCCCAGACAGGAAGTAAGGATTCCGGCCAGAAATAAAACTGGACCTGATGTGAAATAGTGAGGACACTTACAGGATCAAAAGCAAACTTGACACGTACAAGTTTCCACTCCATATTTCTTAACTACATGCCACCAATGCACTGAGCAGAGGTGAATGTTCTTTCCAAAATCAATATCCATATTAAATATAATATAGGTTCTAAGCAGGTTAGGGGCCAAGGTGGTTTTATTTACTTTTAAAATTTGGCGTGGTCAAATTTCATAATCTTCAATGTGTATTTTCCTCTCCGTCTTCCACAATGGGTGGTTGGACAAAAGGGAGTAGAAACTGCCAGGATTTAAAAAGTTTTGGAGTGGAGGGGAGAGAAAAAGAATTAAAAACTAACCTGTTAAGTAATGTGATGTTGTTTTTTTTTTTCTTAAGGAGAGAGAAACATTATCTACTGTTGTTGTTTTATTTTTACCGTTACTATTTTAGAAGGGAAAACTTTTCCTATTTGATTGCTTCTTCATAGTGAAACATTGGCACAAACTTCTAGTGTCTCTGAAATAAAGGCGGTCAAAAAGTTCACATAGTCGGATGCTTTTCCATCTTGTCAATAAACATATATTGCAAAAGTATAAATATAACTAAAAGGGAAGGAAGAATTTTCCTGATGAGGAAGGATGAAAATTAGCATGAACTTGAATGTATGGGTCCATCACCATTTCACTACCGTGTCTGTCTGTCTGTCTGCCTGTCTGCCTGTCTCTCTCTCACACACACCATAATTATTTTAAGAAGTATGATGCTGGTGTGGATGTCTCACCGTAACCAGTCATCTTCTTGCAGTGGATTTCTGATGCTTTGAGTTGCCTGTGCTAGATTTCGTGCTGCCCACTAAACATTTCTGCTGAACCTCTTTCCAGGTACCTGGTGTGGGGGCACTTTCCCGCCCTGTGACACTTGGTGTGGCCACACGACTTGCTTTGGAAAAACTCAAGTAGAAGTGATATGTGTCTCTCCCCAACAGAAGCATGTGACAGCCAGGGTGAAATTCGGCATCCCCATTTTTCCCACCTCAGCAACTTGGAACTCTGGAGATGGATTCCACTTCGGTTTGAGCGGAGATGATGTAGAGCAGAGTACCCCCCGCTCTCCAAAACTACAACAGACTTGTAGTGTGATGCAAAATAACCCTCTGTACTTTTTAAGATGCTGAGGTTTGGGGGTTGTTTTGTTACCACAGCATAACCCATTCTGACTAATACACTTCCTGTTGTGTATTCCCCTCTTATAGAACCCTGCTTCCTTCTACCCCTTTTCTAATTGGTTGAGGAAACAGTGACGGGTTGGCTACCCCCCACTTCTCTCTCTGTCTCTCCTCATTCTGGCCAAACAAACCATTCCTTCCTCTTGCCCTCAATTACATGATCCAAGCCAGGACAATGAGAATCAGTCTTGGGGCAATTAAGAAAGAAGCTTTTTCTTTACACTATGGGGTTCCTTAAGCAGGGGCCAGTAAATCTAGAGGTGCTGGTGGCCGGTTTTTTTGTGTGTGTGAACATTTAATATATTGCCACACTTTATGTATAATTCTATCTTTGTGTTTATCTATCCACCTTTTATCTTTCTATATATCTAATTATATATATATACACTTATTTTCAAAAATATAAGTTCATACATCATAATTCTTAAATATATAATACTTCTATGCATATTAGTGATTCCACAGAAATAAAAAGGATCATAAGAGGATTCTATGAAAAACTATATGCCAATCAATTGGACATATAAGATGAAATGAACAAATTCCTAGAAACGTGAACAACCTACACTGACTACACAACAAATGGAAGACTTCAATAGACCAATTCCAAGCAAAGAAATTGAATCACCATCAAAAATTTCCCAAGAAAAAATAGCTCAGAAACAGATGGTTTCAAAAGTAAATTCTCTGAATCATTCCAGGAAGACTTACTACCCGACTTGCTCAAACACTTCCAAAAAACTGAAGAGGAGTGAACACTACGCAACCCATTCTATGAGGCCAAGTTCACCCTAACACCAAAGCCACATAAACATGTTATAACAAAATAAAATTATATATGGTGGCTGTTTTTACTGCCACCTGGGAAGAGCCCCTCTGAGAATAAAGCCTACACAGGAAGCAAGAGCCGGATGGAATATGGACAGGGGCTGCTTTCCTGTTATGCTAACCAGTAGCCTCCTCTGTTTTTCTTCTTTTTGCTTCAGTTTCTTGTTATTTGCAACTGAAAAGTCTTCACTAATATACTCCCTAAATATAAATGCACTAGATGCAGAACCTCGGCTCTTGGACCTTATTATCTTCAGAATTAAGTTGAAATCCCTCAGGACTGTCTTCATTGCCTTTCAGATTTTATGTCCAATATACATCTCCAACTTTACCTCGGAGGCACATCCTCCACCTCCCACCCCTCCCCTGTCTGCCAATGCTACCCCTCAAATACACTGGCTTGCACACCTGCCACTCCCCAAGTGCAACCCGGGCTTTCCTGCGGCTGTGCCTTGTGCTGTGGTGACACGTGTGTGTGTGTTTGTCCTTCCCACTTGGATGTGAGCTCCATCAAATGGGAGGCAGCATCTCTTTCACTCGTAGTCTCCTCACCATTCCAAACACTGATTCTTGTACAGGAAAAGGTGCTAAATAAATAGTTGCTGAGCTGAACTGAGCTCTGCATTCCAACATGTCTTCTCATGACACACCGAGCATGCTCAGGCCCCTGGAAAACAAATCTCTTTTTGGTTTAGCTTCTGAGAAAGCCACATTTGCCCCTTATTCTATTGACTCAGAAGTAGTATTCCAGGGCTCCAGTGGAAACCCATGTTTTGTTTAGGGCAGGACCTTCAAATGTCACTCCCCTTTCCAAAGGTCAGGAGGCTCCCGATTAACTAAACTTAGTAGCATTTTAAAGATAAAACTATTTACTATATGCTGTGCAGCGTTAAAAATTTACATCTAACCCACATGACAGTTTTAGATATGGATACTGTCAACAACCCCATGTTACAGATGAAGACGATGAAATCTAGAGAAGCTAAGTAACTTGCCTCATGAGCGGGGCTCAGACTGGAGCCCAGAATTTTTGCTGCAGGGGTCTGAGCTCTTAACACTTTGGAGTTGATGAAAACCAGTCCTAGCTCTCCCTGACAAGAGCTATTGTTTCACACTGCTTCAAGAGCTTCTTAATCCGTCCCCATCAGAAATGAAAACCGGCTTCCCCGGAGGAGGCAGTGGTGTGGCCCCAAGGACGAGCCCAGGAAGAGAGGCTGAGCTCAGCTGCCTCCATCCCTCTCCGGCTCTGTGACCTTCCTCAAGCCACAGAAGCTTCCCGAGCCTTAGTTAAATCATTTGCAAAATGGAGATAAGAACCACTGCATGGAGCTGTGAGGATTAAGAGTGAAAATGTATGAAAAGTTCCCAATATGGTACCAAGCACAGTGGTGCTGTGTCAATAGAAACTATAAATAATAATGAATAGATTTGAATTTTAGGAACGTCATCGTAATTGGGGACCCTGTTCAAGTTTACCTTGATATCCTTATGTCTGGTGCCTGGCACAATACAGATGCTCAGAAATCCTTCAGAAAGTCTTTTAACCTCCTAAACTTTCTTTTCTTGATGTTTACCATGGGGCGATCACATCTAAAATGTGGGGTGGTCAGGCTGAAATAAGGTCATAAATGCAAAGTGACCAGCAGAAGGACATCTGGACAAAGTGGACTGAGGCAGCTGTCAATTTAGGCCCCATTAGAGAAGATTCTCCAATTTCTTTCTGGAAACCCCAGGCCCCACCACCCCTTCTTCCTGAGCCCTCCTCACTCTTGGTGCTACCAGGGAAGCCTTCAGCATGAGCTCAGGAGCTGGGCCCACCCCAGCACGTGGGCACGATGGTGAGGAATGACATCCCCAGCCATGACAAGAGGTGTCCATCTAAGGGGCGACCAAGGCATCTGTCGGCAGGTGAACGGATAAACAAAATGTGACCCAGCCAGACAACAGAGTACTGTTCAGCCATAAAAATGAATGAAGTGCTGATCCATGATGCAGTGTGGATGAACCTTGAAAACATTATGCTGAGTGAAAGAAGCCAGACATAAAAGGGCAACTGACATCTGATTTCTCTTCTATGAATACTTAGAATAAGCAAATTCACGGAGACAGAATATAGACTGTAGGTTACCAGTGGCTGGGGAGGTAGGGGGAAAGGGGAGTGATGGCTTAGCTGGTACAGAGTTTCTGTCTGGGGTGATGAAAAGTTTTAGTAATGGATAGTAATGATGATAAACAACAACATTATTAACAGTAACTAATGCTACCGAATTGTATGCTTAAAAATGGTTAAAATGGGGAAAAAATATTTTTGTGGAATCAAAAAAACAGTAAGATAAAATGTGGGGGGACACAGTCAGAACTCAGGGAGCAGGCAGCAATGAAGGGTGCAGTGGGGAGGAGGCCTTCTTGTTAAAAGCTGACCCCCCTTCTGCATAGCAGTGGCGAGATGGTTAATTTCCCAGTCCCTCACCGAAGGCGAGATCCAGGTTGTCACTGTTTGCAGCATATGCACAGAAGCTCTGGTCATAAAGAGGACGTTTTATGGGGACATATGCCACACGCCCAGAAGCACTGCCAAGCCGGAATGCCACTCCTTGGCGACACTGCAATTATATCTCCATCGAGTCCAGGAAAGCCTCTCAGGCCTGCACGGCTGCAATTTTGAAATGGATTTCACAGCTGCAAACTATGAGATGACCCAATTTGTCTTTTCCATTTCTGCCTCTTCTCCCATAACTATGGAAATCTGCATCCGTGTCTCAGTGACGGGCTGCATAAAATATGCAACAGGACTTAGCGTTCAGATTTGAGAGCTGCAAAATTTAAGGACAGCTGCTAGAGTGAGCTTGGGATGGGTGGGAGAAGTGAGCAAATCCACGGAGGGCCGTCTGCAGATTTCTGCTCCCTCAGACACAAAGGCCTTCTTTTCCTAAAATGCTTGTCTCAAAGGCAAGAGGAAGGGAGAATGGATATACCCTCTTATCTTTTCCAAGAAACCTGGGGCTACCCATCCTCCAAAGAACGTCCCAGATGGTAAACGGAACTGAAGTTTGCCTATAAATTCTCCCCAGGGAATTGGTGGTTGGTGATAGCAGGCCTAATGAAATTTTTTATTGTGGTTATTACATACAATTTGTACAGTATATCATGCACTGAAATTTCTTCTATTCCTATAAATCTGGAATTGCCAACGTAAAAGCCCAGGCTTAAGAACTGCTGCAGAACACAATTACCTCTAGATACAAACTCTCTTTAGGACATAAAAATCTTTGCTACTGAGAAGCCTGAATTGCACTAGCAATTTTGTAAATATTTGAGTGATATATTTCCTTTTGGGTAAGTTTTCATAGCCTTGGAAAGCTGTCTCGTTTCTTAATGCTTTTGTTGTTGTATTTTTTTTTTCCCCGGGTATCACTTGTCGCCCGTTGTTGTTTTCAATCATGCTTAGTAAATCAGACTATCAGACAAACGTCATTTATAAAAGGCTCAGAACTGCACGGCCTTCTGTTGGCATTAAGAGGATTGCCTTACAGCATGTTTCTTAAAGACATGAGAGGAAAGGAAGAAAACAAAATCCAGACACATCCCCATACCTCTTTTCCCCAATTCTGGCCAGTTTTTTTCTGGTTAAATGCTGCATACATGGTTTCCATTTTTCATGAGGACCGATACACAGTGCCTTCCTCTTTATGCTGCAATCAATGAGGGAATTTCTCCCGGATATTCTGGTTTGATTTTCACACGGGCAAACGCACCGGATGCAGAAAGTTTCTGCACATTTTCTAGTTAGGCTTTATTACCAAGTATGATGGTGAAGGATGTTATACCCTTGTATCGATTTTCTACAAGCTCTAATATTGGAGATAAGGAAAGTTATTCCATCAGCTTCCAGCAAACGAGAACTGAGACTGTTAAAACGCCTCATAATAGTTTCCAAAGGAAGACAAGAGTGATGGATGACAGACTGCTCCGGAAGTGAGGAAACACACTCACTGAGCAAACAGAAAGTGTTCAAGTTCAGGCAACACTGAGGAACAAGGAAACAAATTCTTTCTTTCTTCCTCCCTCTTCCTCCCTCCCTACCCCTTTGTTCCTCTCACCCTCCCTCTCTCCTGCATTCCTTCACTCATTCCTTCCCTCCTTCACTCATTCCTTCACTCCTTCACTCCTTCCTTCCTTCCCTCCTTCCTTCCTTCCTTCCTTCCGTCCTTCCTTCCTCCATCCTGCCTCTCTGCCTTCTTTCCTTCATTCCCTCTCCCCTGTAACTTTTCCTATCTTATCCCAGTTACTCCTCATAACAACCTAATGAGTTGCCTATTGTTATCTTACACTTTACAGATGAGGAAAATGAAGTTTATTGGGAATACGTGTCTTGCCTAAGGTCACAGAGCTTGTGAGTGGGCAGCTGGGATTTGAACCCACATCAAATTGGGGTCTGATGGCCAACAATGGGATTCCTTTTCTCTTTGCTTCTCCCAACTTTCTTTCTCCATGCCCCTCCCTAGAACTTGACACTCCCCTGGGTTGCAGAACGCCACTCGACTGTGCCTCCTCAGGTTCTCCAGCAAATATTTGAGGGATGCAAAGAGGATTCATATTCTTTCCCTAAGCCAATAGCACGAGAAATTGTGTTTGCATCCTATGCATGGGTCCCTAAAGAAAGAATTTTATTAAAGGCAGATAAATGGGCCTAGGAGAATTTGGGGCCCAATATAAAGACACTGAGTAAATGTGTCCTTAATCTGTGCTAAATTAATTGGGCAAAGAACACAAATTAGTGTTTGCCAAAGTGGAGGTAAATAGCCAGTGTAAATATTAAACAAGAACAGGAACATTTTCAATGTTCCTAGTTATCAAAGAAATGCAAAATAAACAAGATCTCAATATTCACCTATCAAAATGACAACTTTGTTTTTCCAATCATAACACTTACTGTCTCAAGGGGGAAGGTGAGGGTGTTGTGTGTGAGGGGACCGATAAACAAATATTTCCATACACTGCTAGAGGGAATATAAACTGTTAACAATTTGATGTGAAGATTTGTCCTTTCATACCTCTAGTAGCTACTGAACATTGTGCCAAATTCAAAACAGCAAGTGGGGACAGTTGTTATCCTTGTGGGGTCTATATCCCAATGGGGAAGACAGGAATTAATAAAATAATTTCACTCGTGACTGTATAACAGCAAACTGAAATGCTCTGAAAAGAGGGAGGTGTCAAATGTGAACATAACAAAGGAATCTTATCTAGACTGGGTAAACTACAATAAAAACATTTAGATAAAATGTAAAAATTCTTCCCTGAGGAAGCAGTGCCTTGTAAAAGAGAAGTAAAAAAAATAAGCCTTTGATTCAGCACTTCCATTTTGATCAAGTTTTGGAGAATAAACATTGATTTATATAACTGTACGCACAAGGATTTTAATTATTGTGTTGTTTACAATAACGGAAATTTGGAAAAAATATTTGGCCATGGGAGAATGCTTAAGTTATGCTATATACACACAATGAAATACCATGCCATCACTAGAAATTAGGATTTTGAAGACTCTTTAGTGACATGGAGTTACACGCTAATATGATGTTAGGAGAAAACACAGGCTACGACACTGCACACATATTATGATTTTAATTGTCTAAAACAGAGAAAGGAAGGGCAACAGAAAGGCAACAGTGTGGGATTACAGGTGAGTCATATTATCTTTATTATACTCAGCTCTGTGTCTCCAAATTTCTGCAACAAACCTGAATTAGTGCACTGTAAAGAAAATGATCACTTTAAAAACAGAAAGTAGATACAATTCTTGAGTGGGTGGGCACAGGTGTATATGTAAATGTGAAAATAATAGATGGTTTCCCCCTCTGCTTGAGTGCAGTTTTGCCTTTGGAAGGGGCCTTACCATTTTCTCGCTTGCATTAGGCCTACTGGTATACCTACCTAACATATACTATCTTATATGAACTTCTCTCTGGTGAATGGGAAAGAATTGAGATTGGCAGCTAATACTGGCAGCGTTGCCTATTTAATTAATTTAATTAACAACCAATAACACTATTTTCCAGCTGCTGTTCTAAGGGCCCTACAACTATTAAAGTATTTACCTGTCAAAAATCCTATGAGGTGTAAATGGTGCAGCCACTATGGACAACAGTTGGGCAGTTCTTTACAAAGTTAAATGTAGAATCACCACGTGACCCAACAATTCCACTGCTGGGTAGACACCCCAAAGAGTTGAAAACAGGTATTCAAACAACTACTTGTACACCAGTGTTCACCACCTGTTCACAGCAGCATTATTCACAATAGCCAGAAAGATGGAAGCAACCAGTGATGAGTGGATGAACAAAACGTGGTCCACTTATGCAATGGGACATTACTCATCTGTAAAGAGGAACGGAGCACTGACAGGTGCTACAATATAGATGAACCTCGAAGGAAGCCAGGCACAAAGGTGACATATTATATGGTCTACTTATGTGAAATGTCCAGAATCAATAAACTCATAGAGATAGAAAGTAGATTAATGGTAGCCAGGGGCTGGGGGGAGGGAGGGAAATGGGGAGTAACTGCTTAACAGGTATGGGGTTTCCTTTTGGGGTGATGCAAATGTCTTGGTGCTAGATAGAGGTGATGGGAATGCACAAAGTGCCACTGAATTGTCCACTTTAAAATAGTTAAATTTATGTTATGAGACTTTCACCTCGATTAAAAGAAAAGGTAAGGATTATTATTTTGCCCCTTTTAAAGGTGAAGGAACCAAGTCATTTGCTCAAGGTCACTCAACTGGTCGGAGAAGGAAGTGGGGTTTGGACTCAGGCACCTGAATTGCAGTGCAGACCAGAGCATAGGTTTTGGCACCTAGTAGGTTCTTCATCAGTGTTGGTTCTCTTCCTTCTGCTTTCTTTGCAGGCAGGAATTGCATCTGACACTACTGCACCTCCACATTGCATTTGCAGAGAGAATAAATGCATGCGTTTGTCTCTTTCTCTCATCTCCTGCTTAAGGGTCCCCTTCTTGCGTCTCCAACCAAGACAGGCTTTAAAATCAGGCTCAGTTGTGAACACTGAAAATGCAGAAGGAAATGTGATGTGGAGCTGCAGAAAATGTCCACAAACAAAAAAATAACACACACTGAAAAGGTCCACTTCTGCACTTTTCTAAATGATGTAGGAGAAAAATAATGGGCCAGAGGAGAGAAGCCTGACCATGCTCCCTCGGGCCTTTAAGATTTATCACCTACACATGCAGGATGCTACAGAGAGGAGATCTGGTGACCACAGCAGTAACTCACGAGCCAGCCACACAGCCTGCTACTTGCTGACAGGACTTGCGTCATCGGCCCCCACGTCATCCGGGATGGTCCACCTGGGTGGGGCCTCGTTTCCAAGCCTCCCCGGCCCACCCCCTCCACTTCAGACTCCCCCTGTGTCTGTAACAGTGCATCAGGAATTGGGGAGGAAAGGGTTCGTGTGTGCAAATTTGCGTGGTTAGGGAAGTGCATCCTCTTCCACGGTGGTGACTGGGGTGGGGAGATGAAGCAAAATTAACAAAACCAACCCAAACTGTCTGCCTTATGTTTGGAAAAATATTCCACTCTTCTCAAATAATCAGCGAGTATTAGGGATGGAACATCCCTTAAAGATTTGGGACTGCGTTTTCAGGCAGTTTCGATGCATTAAAAAAAAGTACCTAAAACTTACCCTTCATCCGAGGTTCCTATATTACAGATGGGTTATAGGCAATCAAACATATATAAAATAATAATTTAGCTTTTAATGGTGGAAAGACATTTGTATCATTTCAATACAAATATAATTGTATTAGCATAAACAAAATAATGCTTTCATTGCAAACTCAATATAAAATCACTCGCAACACATGGGTGATGAAATGTGTTCTGTTCTTCCTTTTTTTCCCCCCAAAAAGTGCTTGTAAAATTAGAATAATTTCCTCTATACCTCTGCTTCTCATATACCAGCAGATATGGTAGTTTGGCTTGTGATCTGTTTCTCAATACCTCTTAATCATAGTCTCTGCAATCTAGCATTCATTCATTCATTCATTTACTATTTAGCATGTATTAATTAGCATACAGGAGCTTATGCCTTAATGAGGAGGGCAGATATCCACTGGGGACACTTTCAATATCTGCTGGGCTCACCCACCTGGGTTTCTCTGTTCTTGTCTCCAGCAGGTTCTGCTCTCTCATCCAGGTGAGGCCATGTCAGAGGGATGTGCTCTGTCCATCCTAGGAACTCAGCGCTCTGGCTACAGTGACTTGTCTGCACCAGTGGGGTTGCTGGAATTTTCATGAAGACTAGATATTTTACCAAGAATGTCTATTGGGAATGCTCTTTGCCTTCACTGGAAAGCTTTGGAGATTCTGGATAATATCTAAAGCCCAAAGTAGAATGATTTCTAGCTTCTCGGCAATTACTTCTGTGCTGTGTCTTGAGGAGCCCTGGAAGGCCCCTCTCCCCAAAATATCACCCACCTGTGATGACCATTGCCAGAAAGCCCACAACAGAGATGGATGTCCTTAGGATATTCATTGCCTTGGTTCCCGAGATTCTCCACCCAAGGAAACACTGAGATGTAAAAAATACTCATTGCAGCATTTTTATTTGCTATTGAAGAAGCAAGGCTGACTGGACGGGGGCCTCTGTCTTGGGTCCTGGCCCCACACCTAGTGGCCGTGTGCCAGCGGGGAGGTGCCTTAACTCCTGAAAGTCAGAGGTCTCCTGTGAGGCACTTCGTGGAGTGGTCATGTGGATCGAAATAGCTAATGGACCTAGTGGTAGAGCAGACCGTGTACGTGGGGGGTCAAGAGTCATATTCTTGGGTTGGCATCTCCGCTCTCTCCCTCAACGACTGGATGATCTTGGGCAAATAGCCTTCCCGTATCTCTGTGCCAGGATGTGCTGAAGCTCATAGGAGCTGATTGGTAAACATTCAGGAATTTTGTGGACAGGTTGACAAACTGTTGGTAGCTTAAATTGGCCATGGAGGGAGTATGTACACCTCAGAAATCAGCAAACACTACAAAGCAGGGCTCCCTCCAACCTCGACCTTCAGAGAACTGGTCTACCAAAGCAACACTGCTCGGTTCCTAAGTTTCGTATTAGAATTATAATAACATACTTTATCTAAAGGGATCTGTACTGTACATGACATTTAAGAAACCCCTCAATGCAAGCTTGCTACTGCTGCTACTACTAATAACAATAGTTCAATACTAACTATGCTACTATAGCACTTTAAACATAGTAGGTACTTGAAAATCTTAATCCCTTTCCTATCCATTCATTATATAGTTCCTACAAAGGAAACATAAGCTGACCCTTTGCAAAAATAAATATCCTAAGGGAACAATTTGTCTTTAAGAGTCACTTTGGTCAACAAAGTGGAAACTTCTTTCCTTCTTGTTGACCATAATTCAGATTAGAGGCTTGGACTTACACATGCCACATAAACACATGTCAAATATGGTCTCCATCTTCACTTGGTACATCCCCACTGTTCTCCTCTCTGGCTGAACGACTGGGGGTTCTCTTCTTACCCATGGTGGGCACTGCAATGTATAAAGAACAATTCGTCCACAGAGCAGTGGCAGCACTGTTGTTTATGAAATGATAACTGCTTCAGGTAGCAGCAAGTTCCAACACGAGCACAACAAAAGCTCTGAGCCGGACCATCTGTTGCCACATGGACAATCTGGTGGGCTTGCCAAAGCCATTTATCTGCGTCGAGTGCATATCCACACTGGTCAGTCCTCATGCTGAGCAGAAAGGAAATTTAAAGAAAGGCCCATCATTTATCACTGTAGACAGCTGGGCTGGAGTGTGGGCAGAGAATACTTTTTTTTTTTTTTTTTTTTTGCTTTGAGAAAAACAAAGACCCTGAAGATGGGTAATGCTTGCTCAGCTCTTCAAGCTTTTTGCTAACTGACTACAAGGTCCTCTAGCTCACTCCCTTCTTCCTGCTTGTCCAGATGGTAGAAAGGAAGTTGTAGCCATGCACTCTTGCTTTTCTATCCCCAGAAAATCTCACACCCAAGGGGACTTGGAATTCTTTGGCTTTTAGCTGGAACAGGAGCTTTTATTCATGTCTCCTGAAAGGGAACTCCAAAATGGAATTCTTTCTGCATGTCCAGGGGTGGAACAGAAAGAAAGATCACTGATTTGGGGGTGGCACAGTTCTTGTGTGCATGTAGGCACTCTCTGCTGGGTACTGAGTTGATGGGGGGATGTGAACTCGCCTCTCGGATTCTCAGCTTCATGCTCTGCAAAGTGGAGGTGATCGTTTCTACCTTGCAGTCTTGCTTGTGTGAGCAGGACCACCTCTCAATAAAAAATATTTAAAATATGTTTTACAGCTGTTTTGGTATCATGAAGAACATATTAATATTCTCTATTAAGGCATTTTATTCCATTTAAAAGTTCCTCTTTTTTTTTTCCTTCTGATTTTAAATGGAACTGCAACATTTTCATGGACCCTGAAAATTATTGTAGTCCCTGGGCATGACATCTACTTTGTTTAATGGATAAGTTGGCCCTGTGCATGTGTTTGAAATGAGATACCACGGATGGGAACGTGTGGCATAATTTTTAGCAACAGCAGAGCAAAGTACTTCAGCTCTTGGTCCAGGGCACAGAATTCCCGGGTTCAAATTCTGCCTCTGCTTTTTGACAAGCTCCATGAGTTTGGATACACTAATTAATTTCTCAGTACGTCAGTACATATGTACACACATACAAATATGCACATATATAAATATGAAATGGGAAAAAAACTCCTTCTCTCCCTCCTCTACCTACCACAAAGGGTGGCTGTAAGGATTTTTAAAATAATTAACAGAAAACTCTTCGGGCAGTTTCCTGGCACCTAATAAGCTTTCACTAAATGTTAGCTCAGGCTCTGCTCCCTTTGCTAACTGTCTTATTTATGCGACAGCAAACACACAGGGGAGCAGCAGATACACCAGTTAAGAGCAGAGCTGCTTTTGGAGTCGGAAGACTTTCATGGATACGAAATAAATACCCAAGAAAACAGCACTGCTGCATTGAACTCCCAACTCAAGTCAACCCTTTCTGCAGCATTTTGACCAAATCCCATTTAAATGACCAGCATTGCACATATACAAAATTGGATACGTGGTCAATGACACATGAGCACATTTTATAGGAATCCACTTGACCTGCAAGGAATCAACTCCGTGATTTGATTAAAGGCTTAACCCTTTGGAGTCTGGCTTTGACCTCACGTTCACAGATAAATCTCTAAAACTGATAGATCCTGACATTTAAGAGGGTGACCCAAAGAAAGGTGATATTCCAGTTCCCATTTTCCTAACAGAGATGAAATAGACCCAGCCATGCCATTAATTGGCTGCATCATTTTGGATAAGGGCTTTAGTTTGTCTTGGCCTTGGTTTCCCCATTCCTAAAATAACAGAGTCAGGCTAAAGACATACATTTAAAACTTTGCTTCTCAGACTGTACAGGTTTTATAAAGTGTTTTCAATGGCTGCTGGGGAAGTTCAGGGAGAAAGACCTCGCATCGCCCACTTCTTTCTGAAAGCTGTATTGTCATTTTGAAACCTTTGGATATCACATAAGATACTGGCTAAACAAAGAGTTCTGTGGCTTAAAAAATAACATGTATACAACACTGGTCTAGTTGACATCTCTATTCAGTACTAATTATGATATTTGGAAGCAGTAGGCCAAATCTGAGATAAAATTGGATAGGAATACACACAAGATTCCAAACTGAATCCCTAAAGAAAATCATCCAAATACAGGATAAGGGGATGTGCTTGGGGGTTTTGACTGGTAGAAAGCTCAGTATGGATTAAGACCCTGGTGTTATCAAAAGACAAAAAGCACAAGCAACCACCAGCCACCACAGTGACCATGGCCACCAACACCTCAGTAAGCAGATGCATTGTAGGGTCAAATGAACAGAAAGGACCTCTCCAGGACCAGAAGAGTGAATTTCCCTCTCTACTTCTTGCTGGTCATAACCTCATTCTATGTATTCTGACTTTTTAGGGGTATGCTGTTTTGGTGGTATTTCATGGTCTTTGATCAGAAATTCTATGAATATCTACATGCATCCTGGTCAAACACCTCTTCTCAAAGTTCCCTGGGAAGCTATATATAAAAGTCAAAATCATCATAAACATTTACCTACAAGGTTTTAAGAACTATTCTAAGTGTGCTGAATGTATTATCTCATTATATCGCTTTTGCTCTCCATAGCTACCTTATGAAGCAAGTTCAATTATTTCTATTCTTTTCAGAGGAGAAATCCAAGGCACAGAGATGTTTTATAATCAGTGCAAGATCACACAGCAAGAGGCAGAGCAAATGAAAAGCCAGATAGGATTCTGTCACTATCTAGATCCAGAACAAATAAAAGTGTCTGTAGGTGAGCTGCATTGGAGCTTCAGGTTTCAGGTTGCAGCCCAGGCAAGTTATCTACCTGCTCTTCTAAACATGAGTATGGACTGATGAATCATCCCATCTCCGGCCAGCCTCATGGCACAGAAATTTAAAGCAGAGACCTTTAGTTCACAAAGGAAAATAAAGCAACCAACCCAAGTGCCCCAGGCAGTCCCTGACCCTCTTGATTTCTATCAACATAGTGGGAGTAAAGCAAATAGTGTCTCCTAAGGGCATAACCTTGAGCTCCAAAATGACCTTGCCCACCTGTAAACATGTTCAAGCTGCATTCTGCATCCTGAACTCTCAGATCAGTCATCCCTCCTCCTCTGGACGAGTAAGAATGGAGGAGGCAGAGAAGCCAGCAGGAGAAGCAAGTTTCTATGACTTCATTGCCTCCCTACTGCTGTTAAGGCTTGCAAGCCAGACTCTCAGTGGATTATTGCAAATTCAAGTACGTGGAGAATGGAATAGGGGAATTCAGAACTTGGCCATAAAGCAGTTATCCCTATATATCTGAAAAGCTGTGACTGGAAAGAGAGAGATGAGTCTTGTGGAATGGGGTCAGAGGTAGAACCACGGCTAATGAATGCAGAGAAGCAGATTAAAGCTTGAATCCGGACAGCTTTCTGACCATCAGACCAGTCTCATAATAGGGTGGACTACCTTGCAAGGCGGGTGGTCCTTATCATTGTCACAGAAGATGTTCAGAGACTGGATGGTGCTTGGCAAAGTTCATGTAGATCAGGGCTAGTCAAAGTGGGGTCCAGGGCCTGGTGCAAGCCTCTGCGGTGGTGCTTGGGCACACTAGGAATTTCAAGTGGGCATTTAAATACCTTTATAGGAAACTGCCAGAGTAATCTAACCACAATAAAAATAATGAAAGTAATTTGAGTTTGTATAGCATATATTTTATTTTTCTAGTAATTTTTAAAAAATAAAAGCATTAGTCTTTGAATGCATTAAAGTATTTTAAAAAGCAAGTCCTTCACCGTAGATGGTTTGAGAAGCCCCACTGCAGAGGGATTTCTGGTATCAGGCAGGTGCTGGGCTGTGCAGGCATATGTCCTGGGAAAGTCTCTAACAAATAACAGATGAAAACAAATAACAGATCAAATACCTACACACTAGGTATTCATGCAATCTTTCTTATCCTCATTTCATGATTCTTACAGTGCTTACCCTGGAGGGCAACCATTTGTGCACAAAAATAAAAATATTAACATATTTATATGGGAAAAAGTTGGAAACTTAACTTGCAGTTGCAAAAGCATAAGCCTCCATGTCTTCGGCCCATGCCTGCAAACACCCAAACACATCTGTAGTCACACTACACGTTCTTTGCACTTTGGACCTTTGAAAATAACCTCTTCCTTTCCTTGTCTGCTGTGGGTTTTGCTTTCATTTGTAGAGCATGCATCACATGGGAAGAGGTCAAAACATCATCACATATGGTACAGATTTTTCTGAAAAACCTCTCAATTCGAACTGCTGCATTGAAGCTGTCATCGATAGCTGTGCTCTGGGATCACCAGGGCTCATCTTGACCCCCAAGTTTGGCACCTCAAAAACGGGAGCGTGGATAGCCTAGTCTCATAGGCCACTAGGTGGCAAGCTCCATCTCTCACAGCTGTTCTTGCAAGCTACTGTTCCAACACGGGGGCCGAGATCAGTTGAGCACCCACAAAAGATGATCGACGAGAAGGTAAATACAGACTGGAGCAAGGAGGAGTAAATCGTCCCAAGTGCACCTGATCAGGGACTTTATCAATGGTTTTGTGGGGAGAGTTCAAAATGATGCTTGGATTAATTCCATAGTAAATTATTTCTGCTTCTCATCCCCTGGGTGGGTTACATTATGCTCAGTTAAGCTGTTTTCCCTTTTTCCCCTTAAATGTTCAATTAGAGAATCCCTTCAGATGTTCCTGCCTATTCATACCTCTCAGCTAATCACATAGCTATATTCGGGTGATCACAGTGGGAGAATCAGGTGTCAGGCCACCTTTCTGAATGCTGCTTTAATGGGCAAAGATTGTTTCTGCCCAGGTGTGTGAGATACCGCATATGCGGGCGGTGGCTTGGACACAGCTGAAATCAAAATGAATGTGTGTGCTGCATTTGGACTGATGAACCCCCGACATGCTGTTGCAGAGCGATGGCTTCTCCATTTGGAGGGAGCCGTTCCCTATCATAAAGTTGGATGATGGCAGTGAGCCGATCACTTTTGGCAGGTTTGAGGAGTCCAGATGTCCATCGTAAAATGGGTTATTTAATGTATCTGTGGGCTGTTTGCAAAATGGGAATGCCTCCGTTTTTGCAAACATTTGAGTGCGCAAATGCCAAATGTGTTTGCCATCAACACTGGTACCCAGCACACATAAAGGATCCTTTCTATTCAATTCAATGCAAATCAAACATTTTGCATTTCAATTCATGTCTACTTAATTCTATTTCCTACTCTGAAGCAGCTCCACTAGGTCACCCTGCCAAGCTGCCGAGAGGAAGGTGTCTCTGTAATCCCCTTCCCTGTGGGCCAATTATCAAACTTACTCTATACGGGGGAACACATGGATGTGGTGTGATGTTGACCCTTCCTCACCTTCATCACAAGCCATCAAATTCCCCCTACCAAAAAGAAACTGGAGCGCAATTCTGGTTTAGATGAGGGGCCTTCAAGATATGACTGCTGAGAAAATAATTCCTTTTGGACAGAAACCAAAAGTACAGGCTGCCAACACTGAATGCCCTCCTCACCCTCATCTCCCGAGATCCATGGTTTGTACACTTGTGTGCGTGTGTGTGCACGGGTGAGTGAGACTGGCGTCTGAGAATGTGTTTGAAGCAATAGATTCTTTCTCCTGGGATAAAGTCTATAGATATGTACCCAAAATACTGTAAAAATTTTCAGGGGGTTCATGGATTTCCTAGGTGTCCAGGGAGTCAGACCCTGCTCAGTTTACTACTTAGGGCTCAAATGACTTGGAAACTCTATTAAAATGAAAGACGACAGACATGTGAATGCCCATTTTCTATTCCTATTCAGTGTGGCAAACAGGATTTCATTAATCACACTTACGTAATTTAGACCCAATATTATTAATGGAAGAAACTTCTCTGAAGGTTCTGATGAAACAATCATATAAGTGGAAAGTGTGAAGTGGTCAGATGGGGTGATGAAGCTCATTTTGATCGAATGCAGATTCAGTGTGTGGCTCGCCTGTAGTGTCTTCCATACCCACTGAAATCCTTGGACCATGTAGGAAGTCATGGCTCAAGGGACTCTGGGCCATTTGGGACATGCTACTCTATGTGCCTGATAGTACTAACTCATCCTGAAGGTAGACCCCTTTTTTCTCTTGGGCCATTTCTGTATCTGGGATATTTTTCCAACATCAGAGAAGACAGTGGGTTCAGACACACTGACCCAACAGTTGACAAACCACACCATCTCCTGGTCTACACACAACCTTACCAATATAAAAACTAGCCCCTCACCCACTTTCCACTCTATTCCCTTTGCTAGCATTTTGGCTGGCTGCTCCTCTCTTCTGAACCCCACAGAAGGTCTCCTCCACACCAACTGGGTCCTTATCATAGATGCAGCAATTGAATTACTCTGCTGTCCCAATTTCCTCTCACCTGGGCCCACTGAGGTCTACCCCTCCTGCACTTTACCCCCAAAACACATGGGGCTGGTATCATGCCAGCACCAAAGCCAATTTTGGATGAGGCTACATATTCATAAAAGCCTCAGTTCTAATGTCTTGTGGGGTCATTCAATCTGTTCCACTCTTTTCTCCCAGCCTAACTCCAATCTAACAAGCAACGGCTCTGAAGTCACCTGCTCCAGGAAGTCTTCCTTGACTTACCTTAACTAGGTTAGATGCCCTCCCCTGCACTCTCATGCAATTCTTATATTTATTTGTAGCATGACACTTATTACGCCACGCTGTGGTTGTCTAAGAGTCTGTCCCTCAACCAAACTTTAAGCTTGGTCAGGCAGAGATTGTGTTATTTTCTCCAAAACCCTAGCACACGGGACAATGCCTGGCACATAGCAGATGCTTTCTGGTGACTGTGGGATTCAGGGGTGATGGTTTCTCATTGAGTCCTACCCACAGGCTTTTCTGCACTGTAGTGTCACTCACACCTGCTGCCATCGTCATTATGCCACGTCCTCTCTGTTTGCCTGCATCCTGGAAGCAATGAATCAACCTCTGCTGGTTACTTTTCTAAGACTGCTGCCTGGGTGGACCGGACAAACTTTTTTCTCTTGGGCCATTTCTGTATCTGGGATATTTTTCCAAGCTCTTTCCTTTGCTCAAGTAATCAAGGTTCCTTCTGATTCTACCATGTTCCTTTCTCCGTTCTACCTGCTCCACATCTGGAATCCCAATTTTTCTTATTACCAATGACATCTGCTCCAGTTTCAACCCAAGGGACCAATTCTTGTCAGTCTCACAAACTGGCACCTTCCCGGGCCACCTAGCTTTGTTTCCATGATTCAGTGCTGGGCACATTTTAGAACACACTGACGCATCTGCTCACTGGCTGGGATGTGTCTCTCCCTTTACCAGGATGCTGCGTCTTTCTGGAGAATCTGTGGAGCAGGGGACCTTCCATTTCCCACGGAGGATATGCAGGGATCACAAGTGACCTGACTCTCAAGCATCCCTGCAAATCAGCTTGGACCCAGAGCAGTTCTCAAACACTAGCATGAACAAGAATCACCTGGAGATGCTCAAGGAAAGCAGATTCCCAGGCCCTCCTCCCACTCAATACTTCTTAGATGGGATTCAGGAATCTGAATGTTTAATAAACACCCCCAGATGCTTCTGAAGTCAGTGCTGGGTGGCTCACACATTCACAAATGAGCTCCAGAATCATGATTGATCCATCTCTGTGTGAAGTGTGGGCAACAGAGCAATTTCCCATCATAGCTCTAAGTGGGTCAGAGCCCCGTCCATCTTGGCAATTATATTTCCCGCAGAAAATAGCATGGCATGGATATTAGGGACAGGCAGACATGGGTTAGAATCCCGGCTATGACAGTTTGGGAATACTACCACTTAACACTTTTCAGCATGAATTTTCTAATATGCAAACCAGGGTTTACTTTTTGGGGTTTCTGGGGGACTTGGATAATGTAATTGAGTATTACCACAGTGCCTGGCACATATTAGACACTCAGTAAGTGGTGATTGTTATTTTCATAGTATAACTGTTAATATCCCTTTAAATTCCAATGATTTGATTCCCGTTAAAAATGAATTGGAATGAGGCAGGTCTTCCAGAATACTTCTCTGCTCTACTTCCTGCCTTCTCCCTTCCAGTTTCCCTTTAAGTGGTAATGCTGGTTTCAGATGAGAAGTTCCCTTCGCTGTGTTTTAAATACCATAGGAAGTCAGATTTTGACAGCTCTCGCCTGCACAAATGTGATGCCAGGTGAAAGGATGGGGAAAAAAGCAAAGGCTTTTTTTTCTCCTGCCCGCATGGAGGTGTGCAAAGTGGCTGATTAGCCAGATATTTTTAAAGTTTCATAGGTGTGAGGCAGCCTCCGCTAATGAGAGTTTTAGGGGATTTCTCAAATCTAAAGTGAAGGGTGCCAAGAGTGGAACATGACCTCGGGGCTTTCCTGTACATGTTAACTAATATTACAAAGAACTCTCAGAAAACCCTCTGAAGTCAACTTCTGCCAGAGGAGAGGGGGGAACAGGTGAGGCTCTGGGGACTGGGGATGGAGAGTTAATGATGGCTGCTATAAATAGACTTGTTCTGCAGGTGGGGGGAGGAGATCACGGGGACTCTGCTCAGAGCAGGAAACTCAGGGCTGGGAGCCAGAAACTGGGTCAAGGGTCCACTGGCAGGTTTCATTTGGAGCAAAAGTGAAAGACTGCAATGCATAGAGTCGCCCAAGTACCAGACCGGATGGGGCCACCACGACCCTCCAGCTCCTCTTTGCACACCCCACTGCCAAGTTCTTCCAGTGATTCAATCAGCCCAAAGCAAAGACCTGTGGGGCCCTCAGCTTCCCGAGAGTGGGAGGGCTGGGAGGGGCAGCCCAGGTGTCCTGGGCTATGTCCATTCTCCTATTTTACAGACAGTGCAACTGACGCTTTGAAGAGGGTGGGAATCTTTGCGAAGTTCACACAAATACAAGTGATAGGATTTGGACCCCGAATTTCCTGTACTCAGGGGATCTGGCTCCCTAGGACACAGTGTGTGAAGTATGAGGCATAAGTGAGCTGCTACTACTGGCCCTTGGGAAAGGAAAGAAGGAATGCCACTGCATCTAATCAGATGGAAAAGCAAAGCTGGAGTGTCCCCAGGGATCAGAGTCCTCTCCACAGGATGGGGAGAAATGCAGATACAAATCGGTACTCTGTGCATTGCAACATCAATTATTTGATGTTATTTGAGGGAATGGGGTGACTTAGTTTCCTAGGGGTGCTGTAACATTCCTAGGTGGCTTAAAATACGGACATTTATTTTCTCACACGACTGCAGGCTAGATATCTGAAGGCTCTGAAAACTGTAGGGGAGATCCTTCCAGGCCTCTTCCAAGCACCTGGTGGTTATAGGTGATCCCTGACGCTCTGTGGCTTGCAGACACAGCACTTCGGTCTCTGTCTCCATCACCACGTGGGTGCTTTCTCTAGTCTCCCCCTCTGCTCCTCTTCTTATAAGGGCACCAGCCACACTGGATTAGGGGCTCTCCCTACTCCACTATGACCTTCTCTTAATTTAAATAATTCCAGCTGTGAAGATCCTATTTGCAAACAAAAGTATATTCTGAGATACTGGGCGGCCAAGACTTCAACATATCTTTTTGAGGGACACAGTCGAACTGAAATGGGATGTTTGCTGAATGTATTTGGTTATGGCAGGAGAATGCACTTGTCTAGGCTGGGGATCATGCTAGAGCAGAGCAGGTAATGGTAGGCTCGAAGTCTGCTGCGAATCTGCATCGCTGAGTAGGGAAACTGAGGCAGAGACTATGGCAAATGGACTGGACCATTATGGGACTGGAGTAACTCAGGGTTACCTGGGGACCCAGCAGTTGTCCCTAGCAAAGCAAACTCAGTGCCAGCTACTTTTCCAGGTCCAGCAGATGTTGAGGGTGAGGGTTATTATACCCTTCTGGCCTCTGTCTTGGTCACCCTTGCATGACTGAGCACAGGGCTTGGCACACAGGTTGACTAGGACGTTGTCCATGAGCCTTCGTCACTGATAGCATCACTCACGCATGAATGGAGCAAGGAGCTGTGTGGGGAACTGAGTCTTCCATGTTGCCTGAGGCATATCTGGGGTGGTGGCTTAGAATGCTGAGCTGCAGGCCTGCATAGATGCCATGCAGGCCCGCCCTGTAAAGAGGTGTGTCTTGTGACTCCCATTGTCTTAAACCTAGATTGTATGTACCTGATGTAAACATAAGTATCTGGTGGGCTCTCCCCCACCTGAGCACCTTTAGCATATACATCCGATCTTCTGAAATAAATAGCTGGAGCAAGGCTGCATTGTCGTCCACTTAGCATGAGATGCAAGTGGGCCCCCTGCTCCCTTAATTCTTAGCTTTGTGCCGGTGTCTCATTCCTGCGTCGCCCTGTCAGCAATTTGAGCTGGGAGCTGGAAATCTCAGGTTTATCGACTGATTCTGCAGCTCAGTATTGGGCAAGTCAACCAAGTCCTCTACAGAGCTCCTTCACCTACTGAACTTATAAAATTCCCTTTCCCATACACTTTGTGGGGAAGCTGGGTGGAAAAGACATCACCATTTTCCTTACAGTGCAGCCATTTGGGGTACAGCCCAAAGTGGTCTCCCATTTTATCACTGAAATAGCTTTGGTCTCCCATTTTATCATTGAAAAATTCACACAGTCTGTATTCTGCTCTGTAATGAAATATTCAAGTTTGTTTTAATATAAAATAATATTGTTTTCCCCCCAAATTTAGTTCAGCTGATGTTCTACGAAGACACCTTTCTCCCAGTAACTTCATGTGCCTCCTGGTACATTGTGTGCCCCAGTTTAAAAGCCTTTGAAAAGAATAAAGCAAAAATAAAAGAAAACTATAAAGCACTGAACAAGTGCAAAACATCCTTAGAGCTCTTATTTATTAATAAATAATTGTTTTTAATAATTCATGCCAGTCAAATCCATTTAAGTGGCCCAAGTCCTTCAGGAATTAGAGGCAGCCTCAGCTACAGAGAAAGAAAAGCACAGCTGAGAAGAGAACACTCCTCTCCCGACTCAGCTCTAGCAAAAATTTTGTTTTTTCTCCAGTTCTACCGGCTTCTAAGTTGGACTTCATTTTCCATCACCCCTCACAGGGACAGTAAAACAATAGCAGCAGCAGCAGCAGCTAAAAAACATAGACTATTAAGTGCCACGCATTGTGCTAAATGTTTTACAAGCACGATCTCATTTCTTCCTGGTAACAGGGCTACCTGGTAGGTGTCTGCAGGTTGCCAACAAGGAGGCAGAAGCTCAGGCGGCTCAGTAATTCTTTCTGGGTCACACAGCTGGGTAGTGGTGGAACCAAGACGGAAATGTAATTCTAACGCAGGGTCTGCAAACTATGAATTATGACCTGAGAGCTAAATCCGGACCATCACCTGTTTTTGTAAATAAAGTTTTATTGGAACACAGCCACGTCCTTTCAGTTATGTACTGTCAACGGCTGCTTTCATGCTACAGTTGAGTAATTGTTACAGAGTCTGTGTGGCCCGCACAGCCTTCAATATTTACGATCTGCTGAGTTTGGTGACCCCCATCTGGAACTCTACTAGCCATCATGATCCTTATTTTTAACCCTCAGGGCTCTGTCTTTGTGGGTGCCTGACCGATCTGAGGGCAAGGCTCGGACCAGAAGAGAAAAGCCCCTGTTGGAGGGCTCTGTCAGGTCTGCTTTGCTTCCACGGGGATCACATAAGGCTATGTCCTATGTATGCTCTTCAGCCCGTTCTCTGTCCTGCTGCTCAGTTGGCTTCTTGACCACACACACCTGTCTCCTCTCACTCGCTGAAATTCCTTCCACAGCTCCAACTGACTCCTGATCAAATCCAAACTCTTTAACACGGCATCAGGTCTTTGAAGAGCAAGTCCATTCACAGCTCTCTAGCCTAGTGCTTGACATTTTCAAGAACAGTAGTTCTCCTTCTCTCCAACATTTCCACAGCTCTAGGCATTCTCTTAAACATATCCTTCTCTCTTCCCTGAAGTATGTGTTGCTCATATGATTAGTCACATCCCAGGTTAATGTGTACTGGTGAGTGGGTTCCACTAAAAAGCAGAACCCTGTGTGGTCTGCCTCTTGCAATTACTACTCCCAAGTGGTAAGAGCACACTTAGTCTTTCTCCTTTTCGGTTTTGTTCCCCACCCCTCTTTATCGGGCAGGTAAGCCAGGGCGGGTTCTCCTCTGCAGTTCCAACTGTTGTAGATTCAAAGGAAAGGAGTTCGCTGATCCCTTCAGTTCATTCTCCTACTCACCTTCCACCAGAGCTATGCATTTTGGCCTGCTGGCTAACTCAGCACCGGAAAAGGAACGCAGTTACTGTGTGTAGACTCCTGTTGGGAAACTTAGACAGGAGAAGGGATTAGTGGCAGGATTTGGACACTACAGTGAAAAGCTCCATAACGATCCCCAAACTCACTCTGCAGTCTAACCCCAGCCTTTCAACTCCCTCGTCCACGCTAGATACAAGGAACCTCATCCATCTATCTTAAGACTTCGTGGTTCTCTACATGATGCTCCCTTTTAATGAAATGCCTTCCCTTTTCTCTACTTGACTAATTCCTACTCATTCTTTAAAAACATCAATGTGGGCTTTGTGTTTTGGAAGGGTCTTTTATGACTTTCTGAGTTCAATTTGTATATTTCTCTCCTTGGCTCCTATAGCTTTCTGCACCTGGTCCTGTTCTGGCCCAGATCACTCTTTCTTGCAACTGTGGATTTACTTCTTGATACCCACTAGACTGGGAACTCTTTGAGAGTGGGTGTCCTGTCTTACTCATCTCCTATGCCCCAAATTAGCACAAACCCGGCACAGAGTATGCTATTATACTTTGGGTATATTTGGATGCATGTTACAGAATTCTTGAGCAATGATGACTTGGATCAAAAGAACATCTTGTGTTTACATAAGCAGAAGTCCAGAGGTAGAGCATCTCCAGGTTGGTTCAGATGCTCATCAATACCATCTAATACCCAGGATACTAGAAACCTTCCATTTTGCCATCTTCTCTGTGATGGGGAGGTCTCCTTTCATAGTCAGGGGTGAAGGTGACGTCTTGGCAACTTGCAAAAAGAGTAACCAGAGAAGTGGAGGGGTGCCAGAGAAGGTTTTCCACATGTGTGATTTTCTCTTATATTGCTGGGGGTTAGTTCCTGGGAGCCACTCCCCACTGATTTTCCCTTATATCTCATTGGCCAGAACTAGATTACATGCCTTCTGCTAAAACAGTCTCTGGCAAAGGAGAATCTTGTAACGATGACTGGCTTATAATAACAATAATTAATCAACTGAGGCAAGGGGAGAACTATGTTCTTATTGGGCATCTTCAAATACCAGCAACCTTAACCTAAAATGTCTGTACACTCCATAAATTCTGTATATAGAGGATAATTTATATCCAAATATTCATAGTCACCAACAAAAGATGAGGGCTTCTCTTGTTGGGATAATCTCTTGTCAAAAGAAGGTGGGAGGGGGTGATGTCATCAACAAGGCAACATAAACAGCTACTGAAAACTCCTCTCCAGAGAGTCAATGAAAGAAAAGGACAATTGTGAATTGTTTGAAACCCTGGATGAGGATACAGACTGGAGAAGGACCCTGCAGATGCCGAATTGAAGAAAGAAAAGAAATATCTTCTGTCCCAGACCAGCCCTCCCCCTTGGCCTCAGAGGCACACAATCAGCAGACGGGACCCCTCCCACCAGTGACACAGATTTTAAAATCTCTCACAGCAGTGAGACATACCCCCACTGTTTGAAGACCTGGGGGACAGGGGAGGACATATCTAGGCCCAGGTCAGTGAGGGACAGAGACTGAGAAAATGTGGACAGAGACTGCATTTCCAGCCCTGGGTCTGAAAGCCCTTCCCCCACCCTTGAGGGAAGCAGCAGCCAACATCTGTTTCCTTGCCTTGGGGACTGCTGGAGTACTGGGTCAGCTGAGGGAGTCCTCTGCCACAGGTGGAGCCCTACACTGAGCCAGATTTTGGCTGGCAAAGTGAGGGCACAGGAACCCTTCAGTTTCACTCACCTGTGTAGACGCAGCCTGTGCTCAGAGGCAAAGCAGCCTCTGAAGATGATTAAGTTGCTGAATGGTGCCCTCTGCTGTACAGTCTGGAAAGTGCAAGGGAATGCAACACTTCTAAAAAGATGTTCCAGACTCTTTATTAGGGCCACAGGAGCTGGTCTACACACTCTACATGGAAACCCAGACCAGGTTTGGTTGAGAAATAAGGACAACCAACTGTTAAAGCAGGGCTCTAAAACAAACCCAGGTCTTGCTGGCTGGTGGAAAACAGAGCACCACTGAAAGCCAGCAGATCTATATTACCACACAAAATGAACTTGCTGGGGTGCTCAGTGCCTACCTCCCATCCCTATGGCAGGCCATGGTAGGTACCTGATTTTTTGGGAGAAGACTGTGGGGGCAGAGCCAATCTGACAACTGGCCAGCAAGAGAAACAAAGAAAAGACAGAGATCAAAGAAAACCAACAAGAAAACCCAAGGCAAAAGAGAGAAAACAACTTTCAGAATAAACTAATCAAGAAAATCAGATGCCTAGGCAGCAAAAAATCAAGGGACACACCAGGGAACATGAAGATATGGCCCAGTCAAAGGAACAAACTAACACCTCAACTGAGATTCAAGAGTTGAAACAACTAATTAAAGATGCTCAAACAAATCTTCTAAATCAAATCAATGAGTTGAAAGAAAATGTGACAAAAAAGAAGAAAGATATAAAGAGGACACTGGGTGACCATAAGGAAGAATTTGTAAGCTTGAAAAAGCAAATGGCAGAACATAGAAATGAAAGGCACAATAGAAGAGATGAAAAACACAATGGAGACATACAACAGCAGACTTGGAGAGGCAGAAGAAAGGATCAGTGAACTAGAGGACAGTACATCTGAAATCTTACATACAAAAGAACAGATAGGGAAAAGAATGGAAAAATATGAGTAGGATCTCAGGGAACTGAATGACAACATGAAGTGAATGAATATATGTGTTATAGTTGCCCAAGAAAGAGAGGAGAAGGGAAAAGGGGCAGAAAGAATAGAAGAGGAAATAATCAATGAAAATTTCCCAACTCTTATGAAAGACATAAAATTACAGGTCCAAGAAGTGCTGTGTATCCCAGACAAAATAGATCTGAATAGACCTACTCCAAGATACTTACTAATTAGATCATCAAATGTCGAAGACAAAGAGAGAATTCTGAAAGCAGCAAGAGAAAAGCAATCCATAACATACAAGGGAAGCTCAATAAGACTAAGTGCAGATTTCTCAGTAGAGGTGAGAAGGCAGTGGATTGATATATTCCAGATACTAAAAAAGAAAAACTGCCAACCAAGAATCCTATATCCTGGCAAAACTGTCCTTCAAAAATGAGGGAGTGTTTAAAATATTTACAGACAAATAGATGCTGAGAGAGTTCACGAACAGGAGACCTCCTCTACAAGAAATACTAAAGGGAGTGCTACAGACAGATAGAAAAAGACAGGAGAGAGAGGTTTGGAGAAGAGTGTAGAAATGAAGACACCAGGAGACAGAAAGAGGGTAGAGATAGGGCATTTGATGCTGAAGGAGTACAGAAGGTTCAACAGGATTGATTGTAGAGATCCAGAAATGGATAGCACAATACTGGGTAATAGTAGCACAATATTGTAAGTGCACTGAACAAAGATGACTGTGAATACAGTTGAAAGAGGAAGGTTAGGGGCATGTAGGACACCAGAAGGAAAGATAGAAGATAAAGACTGGGACAGTATAACTTAGTGAAACCTAGAGAGGTCAACGATGGTGATTAAATGTACAAATATAAGAATGCTTTTACGTGACGGAGAACAAATGAATGTTAACTTTGCAAGGTGTTGAAAATGGGATGGTAGTGGGGAAAACTACAATCAATGCAACTAGTCTATAGTTAATAGTAACACTGTAATATGCTTCCATTAATTGTAACAAAGGCAATATACCAAAGCTAAATGTCTATAAGAGGAGGATACAAGGGAGGGGTATGGGATTCTATGTATTGTTTTCTGAACTTTTCATTGTATCTTATTTTAATTTTATTTTTTCTTTTGGTTATTTTTTTTAGTTGTCATTTTTTCCTTTCTTTTTCTTTTTTTCTTTTATCTTTTTTGCATCTTCCTCTTTCTTTGTGGGAGAAATGGAAATGTCCTTATATAGATAGTATTGGTCAATACATAACTATGTGATTATACAGGGACATTATTTACTTAGGAGGGAATGCATAGTGTGTGAATAAAACTGTCTAAATAGTAAACAGAGAGATACAAGTGCTGGAGAAAATGTGGAGAAAGGGGTGTACCTAATCACCATTGGTGGGGAAGTAGAATGGTGCAGCCCCTCTGGAGGGCAGTGTGGTGGTTCCACAGGAAGCTAAGCATGGGAATACCATATGGTCCTGCAACCCTGTTATTGGGTATATACTTGGAAGAACTGAAAACAGGGACACAAATGGACATTTTCACAGTGGGGTTTATGGTGGCAGTATTTACGGTTCGCAGTGGATGGAGGTGGCTTAAGGGTACATTGACTGATGAACAGAATGGAGAACTGTGGTGTATGCATACAATAGAATATTGAGCTGCTACAAGAAGGAATGAAGTTGTGAGGTATGCAACTAGGTCACTGAAGACAGTATGTTGAGTGAAATAAGCCAGAAATGAAAAGACAAACATTGTAATGCCTCACTAATATGGACTAACCATAATGTGCAAACTCTGAGAATTGAATCTGAGAGCGTAGGTTATCAGGGGAAGGCTTATGGCAAAGGTTCCTAGATTGTAAGCTCTTACAACAGTTACATCTATTTCTGAGTTGTAATGGTTATTTCTACATTCTCAGATGCTGAGCTCTTTGTGTATAACCTGGTCAGTCCTTGGAACTTTGGGTATCTGTGTGGCACCTGAGACTCAGAGCCAGAGTCTGCAAGCTATGAATGTCAGCATTACCCCATGCAGCAAATGTTAACGAATCTGAAAAAGAGATCAGACTTCAATTAGAGATATAAACGAAATGGACTTGGTTAGGACTAAGGTAAGTCAGACTAAAGTGTAAAGGACGATATTAATGGTGTTTTAAAACCTCAACTTCTGTGTGAGACAAAAGGAAGAGATGTTTATTAGGTATAAAATCTATATATTTTTAACACACCATGTAATTTAACTTATATGGCCAGTTTATATAAACACCATAATTATATGGAACCTTGAATACAGGGTGAGATCTGGTTGGATTGTGCAGGTTAGCATGAAGCCCCGATACATCCCAGAGTAATTTGGGCAGACAATAAAAATGTATTTGCAAAGCCACCTTGAAGGACTGGGAGAAAACGAGGAAATCTTAAACTTCCCTACCTGGGGAATTAACTGATATTCTCACAAGCACTGGGGACTGCCAATTTGGAAGGCTGAGCCCTTGATCTTGGGGCTTGCCCTAATGAAGCTTGTTACTGCAAAGAGAGGCTAAGCCTATTATAATTGTGTCTAAGAGTCACCCACAGAGAACCTCTTTTGTTGCTCAGATGTGGCTTCTCTCTCTAAGCCAACACTTCAAGTAAACTTACTGCCCTCCCCTCTACATGGGATATGACTACCAGGGATAGGGGTGTAAATCTCCCTAGCAATATCAGATACAACTCCTGGGGATGAGCCTGCTCCTGGCATTGGGGGATTGAGAAAGCCTTCTTGACCAAAAGGGGGAAGAGAAATGAAACAAAATAAGGTTTCAGTAGCTGAGAGATTTCAAATGGAGTTGAGAGGACATTCTGGAGGTTATTCTTATGTTATATGGACATCACTTTTTAGTTTTTAGTGTATTGGAATAGCTAGAAGAAATACCTGAAGCTGTTGGACTGCAACCCAGTAGACTTGATTCTTGAAGATGATTGTATAACTACATAGCTTACACTGTGTGACCATGTCATTGTGAAAACCTTGTGGCTCACACTCCCTTTATACAGTGTATGGACAGATGAGTAGAAAAACGGGACAAAAAATAAATGAATAGTGGGGAGGGATGGGGGGATGGAATTTGGGGGGTGTTCTTTTTTACTTTAATTTTTATTCTTATTTTTTTGTGGTAATGAAAATGTTCAAAAACTGATTGTGGTGATGACTGCACAACTATGTGATGATACTGTGAACAACTGATTATACACTGTGGATGATTGTATGGTATGTGAATATATCTCAATAAAATTGAATTCAAAAAAAGGTGGTGGGAAAAGCTATACTTTTCAAACCTCCATACTCTCCATCCATGCCAGATGAAATGTGATGCAAATATAATGCAACAAATACTTCTAGAGACAACCAGATACTTCTAGAACAGATTTTCGTTCTGTTCAGTTCTGTAACATTTAGCGAGGACCTACTAAGTGCCGTTCCCCATTGCAGTCAGTGAGGTTGGAGCCACAGGCAAGACAGAAGACCATCCCTCATGAAGCTTCCAGGAAGGGGAGAGCCCCAGCCAACAAGACAATGAAGGAACTTTCCAGCTATTGAGGTTTGTATCCAGTAATTCATTCATCATTCACTCATTCATTCATACATTTACTGAAAACCTACTGTGTGCCAACTGCTATTCTTGATGTTAGAGATCCAGCAACAAATAAGACAGACAGGGATCCTACTTCCATGAAATCCATGTTCATGTGGGGGAGACAGATGATAAAGATGTAAAGAGATAAATAAGGAAATGACATCTGGAGTTAAATGACATGGATAAACAATGTGCTTCATTTGAATGGGGGTCTAAAAGGGCTCTCTGAGGAGGTGACATTTGATCTGAGACCCAAAGGATAAGAAAGGTCCAGCCACATGAAGACATGGAGGAGAGGATCTGGGCAGAGGGTACTTCAAGAGTAAAGGACCAGCGGCAGGAAATGACGTTGCCTTGTTCAAGGGATCCAAAGACGTGTAGGGTGAGCAAGTGATGGGGAGGGCAATGCAAGGTGGGGTTGCAGAGGCAGGCAGGGTCCCCGTCATGCACAGCTTTCTAGGCCATGCTAGGCAACTTTTAAAAATACATTTGTCCTGCCTACTCTTGGGCTAGCATGAGTAACATAGATAAGAAATGCATAAAATGGTTTAAATAGCAGCTGTGGGGTTTGCGTGAGAACATTATTTGTTATTATGCTATTTGAATTGTGGGATGCACAGCACATGAATACTGCTGTTTGCACAGCCTTATTTGCTTGGTATATCGTGGTCCTGGTTAATGCTGGCATTTGTGCAATCTTCCTGTGTGCTTGGCTTCCCGAGAGAAGTGCCATCGTGGATTCAATAAAGCTAGCAATAAAGCCCATATTAATAATGTATGCAGAGCTATATATGTCTATTTATAAGGTGCAGAATTGCAGTCCAAATGCATCCCTTCTTTCTCCTCAGATGAATGTAAGTGGCCCGAACTATGTTAGATGAGGTTTCTCTCCCAACGTGACACCCCTTTCCACCATGCTGCATATTAAGAGCTGAGCTAAGTGCTGTGCCAGCCCTGGGACCACTGCATACACATTGCCCGTTGGATCTGGAATGATTACTTATGCAGGAAACAGGAGATAAAGTATGTCTGGAAACACGATGATTCACAGCTGAAAATAGTAATAAGTAACTGGAAAACCATACAAATAAGGAGATGGATAAGCTTTCTCGGAAGACATTCATTATGCAAGAAGAGTTCAGTGAGGTAGCAGAATACAGGAACAGAATGCATTCATGTGTGATGTGCACATACTATGCTTCAGAGAATATACCAGGAGATCTATCTACCTATCTACCTATCTCTACCACATGAGACAGAGACCACTCAGGACATTGAAGGGGGCCCTTAATATTTATGGAGACCTACTATGTGCTAGATAGCTTTATATACATTGTTTCATTTAAATGACTCCTCATACCAAATCCATAATGTAGTAGGTAGATCAGTCAGGATAGACTACACATTGCTGCTGTAACAAATGACCCCCCAAATCTCAGTGGCTCTTGAAAGAGGTTTGTTCCACACTCTCACTACTTGCTCACTGTGGGTCAGCTATGTCTCCCCATCTGTTTTCTTCAGTATGGGACCCCAGGCTAGTGGAGCAGTATCTGCTTGTAGCATTGCTGGTCACTATGGTAGAGGGGAAAGACTATGTGGTGAGCCGTTCAACGGCTCTTAAAGCTTCTGCCTGGGATTGCTACCTCCGTTCTCTTAGTTAGCTGGAGCAAATCACATGACCAAGCCTGAGCTGACGGGGTGGGGATGTACAGTCTTTCTGCAGGGAGGGGTGCCACAGGAAGAAGAACCCAATATGGGCAAATGATAGTGCAGACCACCACAGATGGGTATTGTTATTATCCCCATCCCTCAGAGGAGGGAGTAGAGTCTCAGAGGCATGAAACAGTTTGCTCAAGGATATATGGGCATGGAACCTGAGTCTGAATTTCATGTCCCTCTAGGTCATAAATCCTATATGACAATGGGCAAGTCATTTCTCCTCTCTGGATTTGAACATCCTTCTCTATAAAAACAATTATTTAGACTAATTATTCATGATGTTCTCCCATGTACCCACATCTTAAGCACCCGTGATCTCAGTCCATTTTGAGAGTGGGGAGAAGAAGGGCAGGTCCTAGAGGGGAATGAGGAAGAGATGGGGACTGAAATTTATGCTTAAATAGTGCCAGGTGCAGTGCCAACTGCCATATATACAATGTCGTCTTTATGCCTCACTATGGTGTATTATGATCCCCATTTTACCCTTGAGATAACAGAGGACCAGTTTTATTAAGCCACCAGTAAAAGGCATCTAGTGAATGGCACATTTGAGATTCAAACCGATAACTTTCTGCCCCCATCTCTCTAGAGGAAAGTGTTGACCATTTCAGGAATTTACTAACCCAAGTCTGTTCAATGCTCAGCGGACTCAAGTTTATTTAAGGGTATTTTGTTCCTTGTGGTGTCAGTCAGTATAGTCTAGGTAATACTGAAGTAACAAACAACCCCCAAAAGTTAGTTGTCTGAAACAACAAAGAATAACTTCTCATTCACATTAAATGTCAAAATTTATTGGTGGTGGGATGGGAGAACTCTACTCTTTGTAGTCAGTTAAAGGCCCAACATGATGGAGACTCCATCTCTGTGTTCCATGTTGGCAAAGACAGGAAAGGGGAATAATGCAAGCCACACGTTGGCCTTCAAAGTTTCTGCCTGGAAGTGACACACATCACATTCCATTGGCCAAAGGGAGTCACACGGCTACCCACGATTTCAAAGGAGTGGGAAGTACCATCCTCCCACTGTGCAGAAGGAGAGGAGACCAAGGCTATTTGCAGAGAGCACCTGAGGCCTCCACACTCGGTGAGGGTGCCCCTGTGCTCTGAAACAATTGAGGGAGGTAGCTGACTGCTGGGAGAGAGTGCTGACTTCGATACATCCCAAGTCCTTACGAAAGGAGGATAAGCAACACTGGTAGTGGGAAATCCTGGACATTCAGTGTATGTCGGGCAGCAGCCAGGGAATTGGCAAAGGATGCATTAAACTCTCACTGTCTTAAGGACCACTGAAGTTCAGCAGGCATGTCCAAGGAGGGGCAGTTCTGAGAAGGATGCTAGATTAAGGCGGGGATAACCAGCATCAGGTGGGCTGAGCCTTCCTAGTGTGCAATGGGCTTCCCAAGTCTGCTGTCCAGGACAACTGGAGCCTGGGGACCACTCTGGCCACATGAGAATACTGAGGCATCCTGCACACATGTTCCCTCTTTCCAGACCAGTTCTCTTCTTGGATTCTCTTCTAGGGGAATGTAACCAACATCCACAGAAGCCAGGAAACTGGGAGTCATTACTGCTTGCCCTCTCTTCCTCCCCTCTTTTCACCTGCACAGTCACCACGGCCTGGAGGACCTCTGGAATTCATTGCCTCCTTGTGATGCTGTGCACTGGGCTGTCTCCTCACCATTCCCACCCAGGTTATCTTACCAGCCTCCTCACAGGGCACCCTGTCTATGGTCAGGATGTCCTTCCCAAAGTGCAAACCTAGCCATGCCTCTTGCTAGATTAAAATGCTTCATTGCACACCCCCCTCGATGACCCTATTGTTCTAGTTTGGTAATGCTGCTGGAATGCAAAACATCAGAGATGGATTGGTTTTATAAAAGGGGTTTATTTGGTTACACAGTTACAGTCTTAAGGCCATAAAGTGTCCAAGGTAAGTCATCAGCAATCGGGGACCTTCACTGGAGGATGGCCAATGGTGTCCGGAAAACCTCTGTTAGCTGGGAAGGCGCGTGGCTGGCATCTGCTCCAAAGTTCTGGTTTCAAAATGGCTTTCTCCCAGGACGTTCCTCTCTAGGCTGCAGTTCCTCAAAAATGTCACTCTCAGTTGCTCTCGGAGTGTTTGTCCTGTCTCAGCTTCTCCAGAGCAAGAGTCTGCTTTCAACAGCCATCTTTAAACTGTCTCTCATCTGCAGCTACTCTCCCAGCTTCTGTGCATTCTTCAAAGTGTCCCTCTTGGTTGTAGCTCCTCTTTAAAACGTCACTCTCAGCGGCACTGAGTTCCTTCTGTTTGTCAGCTCATTTATATGGCTCCAGTAATTTAATTCAGACCCACCCTGAATGGGCAGGCCAACACCTCCATGGAAATTATCCAATCAGAGTCATTACCCACAGTTGGGTGGGGCATATCTCCAATCAAAGAATTACAATCTAATTAACACTGATAGGTCTGCCCACACAAGATTACATCAAAGATAGTGGCATTTGGGGGGACATAATTCATTCAAACCAGCACACCTATTCAGTAGCTCTTTGTGGAAGACCTACTTACTATGTGTCAGCAGTTAGTAGGTTCTAGTATTATAGTAGAGGCCAAAACAGTTCCTTCAGTACTCTTAGGGAGCTTATAGTCTAGATGGGGAGATCAAACGTAGTCAATCTCACAAACAGTTGTAAAATGGTAGTTGTGATGAGTTCTCCAAGGAAGAAATAAATACACAGTGCTATGACATAAAGTCCAAGTCATAAAGCATGAGCACTGTGGGTAGCTATTTCTGCTTTTTCTTCTCCATGAAACTTAAGATGATGCAAAGCAGGGGCTGTGTCTTCTTTATGTGTCTCTGGCACCCACTCATTATTCCTTGTTAGCTGATTGAATGAAAGAACTGTGTATTTTACTCTGTGAATGAAACTTGTTTTTACTTCCAAACCTGGGTGAAATAGGTCAAGTGTCAGGCAAGGGAGGTGGAAATGAAGACAACCTAACATTTAAACTCACAAACTTTGTTGTCATGGTGCCCTAGGCTGAGTCCCAAGACTGATACTCAATAGCTTTTAAAACCTGAGTAAATTACATCAACTCTCTGTTTCTTAGCACCTACTTCATAGGGTTGTATGCAAATTGAATCATAGGCAGGAATGTAAAACACTTACCATAATGACAGGAAGATAATAGTCATTAAGGGCTAGACAACATCAGCATTAGCATTATTTATTGAAGATACATTATGTTCTAAACCCTGGGAAGGTAGTTAATTTCTATTACCCAACGTGATTCTCACAGGAAGCCCTGGTCATTCCAATGTACAGATACAGAAACTGAGGCCCAGAAATTTCAAGTAACTTTTGCTGAAGCACATGGTGATTCAAGCATAAAGTCAGGAAAATCATACAAATTTTGACTTAGCTTTTTAAGGGCAAGGGGAAAGTGACAAAATAACCTGGCACTGGGGATTTGTTTAAATGCTGGTCTTCGATAGTCTACCTTTTCCTAACAGTTTCTAGGTATCAGGGAGTTGTTGTGGCCCCTTAGTTTGCTGTCCCACATTCTGTCCCCACACTTGTCTCCCCAAGTAGAATTAATCCTAATCTGTCTCAACTTTGTGTCTTTCATCTGTGATCCCAACTTTTAAGAATTTCTGTGACTAGTTAATATACATAAAGTGCTTGGAAAACTGTAGATTTTCAATAAAAACATAAGTTGATTTAAAAATACCTGGTCCCATAGCAATTACTCAAAATCCTGGCAATTATTCTTAAGAAAATATAGCACAGGTCATTAGGCAAAAAGAAGAAATAAAAGGCATCCTGTTTGGAGAGGAAAAAGTAAAACTGTATCTGTTTGCAGACGGCATCTGCCTATAGAATGCACATGGTCTAAATCCATACACACACACAACTGTTAGAGCTAAAAAAAGGAGTTCAACAAGTTTTCAGGATACAAGATCTATACACAAAAATCAGTTGTGTTTCTACACACTAGCAATGAACAATACTAAAATGAAATTAAGAAAACAATTGTATTTACAATACAATTAAAAGAATAAAATACTTAAGAATAAATTTCACCAAAGAAGTGCAAGACTTGTATACTCGCACAATGTGTGCTGAAAACCACAAAATATTGTCAAAAGAAATGAAAGGAGACCAAATTAAATGTGTTCATGGGTTGGAGGATTTACTATTGTTGAGGTGGCAATATGCCTTCCCAAATTGATCTGCAAATTCATAGTAATTCTTATTAAAATTCCAACTGACTTTTTGTTTTTGGCAGAAATCAACAAGATGATTCTAAAGTTCACATGGCAGTGGAAGGGAGCCAGAATGGTCAAAACCATCTTGAAAGGGAAGGACAAAGTTGGAAGACTCACACTTCCTTATTTTAAAACTTATGATACATTAAATAGTCAAGGCTGTGGTACTGGCATAAAGAGAAACACAGAGATCAGCAAAATAGAACTGAGAGTTCAGAAATAAATCCATACATTTATGGGCAATTGATTTTTGACAAGGGTGCCAAGACAATTAATTGGAAAAAGAATAGTCTTTTCAATAAATGGTGCTGGGACAACTGAAGATACACCTGCAAAGGAATTAAGTTGGACCCCTACCTCATACCATATACAAAAGTTAACTCCTAGTGGATAAAAGACCTAAATGTAGAAGCTAAAACAATACAACTCTTAGAATAAAACACATGGGTGAGAGATGGGGCTGAGCAGCATGTAGAGGTCAAACCACAAAGAGAATAAAAAATTGGGCTTTATCTTAGGGAGCCACCAAGGGGTTTTAGGCTGAGAAATGACAGAATTAGCCGTGTATTTTATAGAGCTCCTTATGGCCATGGGGTGGAGTGTCTCTTACGGATGGGCCAGAACAGATGTAGAAGGACCAGTTGGGAAGCTGTCTTTCCAGGCATTGGAGATGTAGAACCATCCAGAAGGATGAAGGGCATTAGGCTGGCCAGTGTGACTTCCGCGTCCCTGGTTGACCAAGAGGGGAAGGTGGTACCTTCTGCCGAAATGGAAGGGATCATGGGGGCGGAGGAAGGAAAATGGTTTCCAGTCAGGGCAGGCTGAGGGGATGTCTGCAAGCCCATGTCCAACAGCCCCACCCCTCAGGCATTCATCACTTTCAGATACTAATGCTTGAAGCTGCCATCACTCATGGGCACCCCAGTGTGAGCTTGGGCAAGCCACATAGTTCTCTGAACTTCAATTTTGTCACCCGTAAATTTGGGTAAATGGTGATTTCTCCCCAATGTTCACAGGGGAAGTCATGAGGCTAAAATGAAATCTGCATATAAAAGTGATTTATGGTTTCTAAGGGGCTGTATATAAGGGAGGTACTATCATAATAACAAATAATGTAAACAATAATTCTATGAAAAATGAAGGGTTTTGGAACCAGGTTTCTTAAGAAATATAAATGCCTGGATCAATCATAATAAGGTTAATTAATCCCTGGCAACTGTTTGACACTTCACTGCTTGACACCCTGCTTCCACATTTATTATGTGGGCAGATAGTTTGCTGTATAGTGAGCAAGACTGAGATCATTATTTCATAGATGAGGAAATAGAGATGTCGAGACAAATATATCTCCCAAGGTTACTGTATCAGTCAGGGTTCCAGTGAGCAGAACCAACAGAATATATGTCTCCACAAATGTGTGTGTGTGTGTATGTGTGTGTGTGTGTATTAAGAGACTTAATATACGGAGTGGGGTCATGCAATTGTGGGGGCTGGCAAGCCTGAAATCAAGGTGTCCCAGAGCCACAGGCTGGAAATTCTGGTGAGAGAGAAGTTGAATTCTTGATTCCAGATTCCTAGGCTGGAAACTCAGCAAGGAGTGGAGGGACTAGGCTTGAGGTGGAAATCCTTCTGACCCCCAGAACCCTCAGTTCTTGCTGATTGGATAAGGCTCCCCCACATTTTGGGGGTCATCTCCTTTACTTAAGGTCAATCAATTGTAGATTCTAATCCCATCTGTGAAATGCCTTCACAGTCACACCTAAGCCAGTGTTTGATCAAACAACAGGACACCATCACCTCGCCAATCCGACGTATAAAATCCTCGATCACATTCACCCAGCTGGCGAGCTTCAGAGTTGGTCTGACTCCCAATCCAAGACGCTTCTCCTTACACCACGTTGCCTGTTAAAAAGCTAACTCGAAGGTCTGGTTCTCTAGATTCTTGATAGCAGGTGTTTTGTTTACGGCAATCGCAGAGACTGTTATTGCCTAACTAACATCCATTCTCCCCTTGTTACTTAGTAGCAAAACCCTGATTATATTTGGTATGGCAAAATGTTCAGCTACAATCCTATATTTCCCAGTCCTCCTTGTGGGAAGATGAGGCCATGTGACAGTTCTATGTAAGTGAAAATGCATGGGATTTATGTGAAATTTCCTTAAAAGAAGTCCACTTGGCTGGAAAGTGGATCCTTTTTGCCCTTCCCCCTTCCTACTTTCTGGAATGGGGCCATGATGGCTGGAGTTCCAGCAGCCATTTTGGAATCTGAAGTGGACTTGAGGATGGCAGCCTGGGTTTCTAAAACACTTCACTAACAGCCCTGAATTGCCTACCTCTAAATATTTTTTTACTTTAAAGAAATTATTGTGGTAACATATATACAGCATGGAAGTTTCCATTTTAACCACTTTCAAGTGTATAATTCATTGGTATTAATTACATTCACCATCTTGTACTACCACCACCAATATCCACTACCCAAACTTTTTCCTCACCTTAAACAGAAACTCCGAACCCATTAAGCAATAACTCCCCATTTCTCCCACCCCCAAGTTTAAAATGAGGGAGAAATACAACTCTACCTTATTTAAGCCCATATCAGCTTGTCTTTTCTGATCAATGCAGCCAAGAACAAACATAACTGATCCAAGAGAATAACTTAGCATCTCTTTGTGCAGGATTCTCAGTGAAGATTCCTCAATTCCCAGACATGGGGGAGATGGAGTTCTTTTCCCTGGGTGTCCTAGTTTGCTAATGCTGCAGAATGCAAAACACCAGAGATGGATTGGCTTTTATAAAACGGGGATTTATTTCGCTACACAGTTACAGTCTTAAGGCCACAAAGCGTCCAAGGCAACACATCAGCAATCGGGTACCCTCACCGGAGGATGGCCAATGGCCTCCGGAAAACCTCTGTTAGCTAGGAAGGCAGCTGGCATCTGCTCCAAAGCTCCGGCCTCAAAACGGCTTTCTCCCAGGACGTTCCTCTCCAGCAAGCTTGCTTCTCTTCAAAACATCACTCCCAGCTGCACTCTCTTTCCTCTTTGAGTCAGCTCATTTATATAGCTCCACCGATCAAGGCCCACCCCGAATGGGTGGGGCCAAGCCTCCATGGGAACATCTCATCAAAATTATTTCCCACAGCTGGGTGGGGCACACTCCAAGCAAATCTAACCAACACCAAAACCTCTGCCCACACAAGACCACAAAGATAATGGCATTTGGGGGACACAATACACTCAAACCGGCACATTCTACCCCCTGGAACCCAAAATGGCATTATCTTTCCAAATACAAAATACATTCATTTATCACAAAAACTTAAATCATTTCAGTAACAAAAGTTAAGTACAAAATCCCATCAAAATAAGTTTAGGCTTGGTCAGTTCTAAGGCATAATTCCCCTCTAGCTGTGGATCTGTGAACCTAGAACAAGTTATGTGCTTCCAATATACAAAGGAGAGACATTCATAGGATAAACATTTCCATTGCCATAAGGAGAAACAGTAAGGAAAACAGGGTTAACAGGAGCAAAACAGTTCCTAAAACCCACAGGACAAAGTCCATTAGATTTCAAAGTCCGAGAGTCACTAACAAAACAATGTTGCATCCTTGGGGCTTTCGGCAGCCCTTTCCTCTCCAAACACTTAGGTGAGTGCTCCAATATATCCACACATTGGGGAGACCACCTTCTCGGCCCCACCCTCCTCAAACATCGGGGCAGCTCCCGGATTCCCTTCCATCTCCGGGGCACACGCTCAACCCCTTCAGAACAGCGTGGTGGCAGCCAGGCTCTCCCCAATTCCCTGGGAATGTGCTCCACCCTCTTTGGGGCTTGGGGTGGCAGGACATTTCCTGAGCAACGAGGCGGAAGGCCTGCCCTCGACCTCCAGGGCAAACTCACCCTTTCCCTGCGTGTGGGCTGCTCCACTCTCTCAGCCCTAGACCTCCTGACTCCAGACCTCAACCTCCATGGCTCTGTCTTTGAAGAGATTTTTCTTTTAATTTTTTCCTTGTCTGTCTCCTCCAGTCCAGACCGGCAATGGCTCTGTCTATAAAGATCTCGCAAAAATTCTGTTGGCTTTGCATGAAGCACACAGGGGTCAAAGCCATCAGACAATAGGATTTTCCACAAATCCTTTCTGCTTAACTCCTTTTCCAATCTTGGCTTGTACTGAAATGGCGGCTGGGTTCCATGTTTGGTTACATCCTCACGTTGGGCTGTAGCTTCTGGGATTCCACTCCCTGGAAGCCTGTAATTTTCCAAGCCATCAACTTCTGATTTCTTTGAACCCAAGAGTTCAGTTCTAAGTTTATCTCTCTCTGCTCGCATTTTACTATAAGCTGCAAGGAGAAGCCAGGATACGTCCTCCACACGTAGTCTGGAAATCTCCTCAGCTAAGTATTCCAGGTTGTTGCTTCCAGATTCTTCCTTCCATCTGACACCAGGACTCAATTTTGCCAAATTTTGTGCCACTTTAAAACAACGATCACCTTTCTTCCAGTTTGCAACAACACATTCATCATTTCTGCTCAAGTCCTCATCAGAAGTGTCTTTAGAGTCCATATTTCCACAAACAGTCTCTTTAAAGCAGTTTTGGCCTTTTCTATCAAGCTCGTCCCAATTCTTCCAGAATCTTCCCCTTATCCATTTAAAAAGCTGTTCCAACATATTTGGTATTTGCAAACTCAGCAGCAAAAGCACCCCACTTCTCTGGTACCAAAATCTGTCCTAGTTTGCTAATGCTGCAGAATGCAAAACACCAGAGATGGATTGGCTTTTATAAAACGGGGATTTATTTCGCTACACAGTTACAGTCTTAAGGCCACAAAGCGTCCAAGGCAACACATCAGCAATCGGGTACCCTCACCGGAGGATGGCCAATGGCCTCCGGAAAACCTCTGTTAGCTAGGAAGGCAGCTGGCATCTGCTCCAAAGCTCCGGCCTCAAAACGGCTTTCTCCCAGGACGTTCCTCTCCAGCAAGCTTGCTTCTCTTCAAAACATCACTCCCAGCTGCACTCTCTTTCCTGAGTCAGCTCATTTATATAGCTCCACCGATCAAGGCCCACCCCGAATGGGTGGGGCCAAGCCTCCATGGGAACATCTCATCAAAATTATTTCCCACAGCTGGGTGGGGCACACTCCAAGCAAATCTAACCAACACCAAAACCTCTGCCCCACACAAGACCACAAAGATAATGGCATTTGGGGGACACAATACACTCAAACCGGCACACTGGGTCACTTAAATTCAGATCCCAACCTACAGTCAGCTTTGCCCTTAGAGATGATTTCACAGGATGGAAAGGGTGGAAGTTAAGCAACTTTTCTTAAACCAGGGGCTTCGCTTCCAGTATTCTCAGGCAGTGGGATCCCTGTGTACACTTCCTCTACCACCCTATGCCTGACAAGTAGCATTTCTTTGTTATCTTGTTTGTTCTAGCGCCAGCCTAGGATTGTTGGCTGCATCTAAGCAGCCAACATCAAGGTAAATGGGTGGCTAGAACCCCCTGGCCAGACAAGTCAACTGGAGCAAATTGTTGCTGTGCTGGAGCAAAGTGGAGACCTAATGAGAAATCCAGGGATGTCTGGGGACAGCGGATGCTGCGCCAGGGTGTGGATTTCCAGAGACTGGTTTAATGTCAGTGTCAGTGGCTTCCACATTGGCAGCCTCCTACCCTCAACTTCAGCTCCATACCCGCTGACATTTTCCCTTCTTTCAAATTGGCAGCGGGAGCCAGGGAAAACCTAAATTTAACCTCCAGAGGATATACCACATGACATTTGTGGGCTTTACATGTTCAGTGCAAGACTTTGAAAGCTAATTTAGCCATGCAATTCCTTCGTAAGTGATGCGGGTTGATACACCTGAACTTCTGTCATTGTTAGCCACCGTGGTTTCGCTCTGTCTCTGGAGACTTCATTCTTTAATAACTGCTGTCTTAAGCCCCAGAGGATAGCACTAATGAGTATTTGAAAATGCCAGCTTCTTGGCACCATGCGCTGAATTTTTTAAAAAACTAAATAACACCCATCAGTGAAATGGTCACTCAGCAAGGGGCATGGGGATGTATTATGCATGACTTGCTCCGTCCTCTCCATCTCTTCCCTGAATTCCCACACTCTAACTATAAGCAATTAAGTGGCTTCTGGACCAAATCTTAATTAATTCAAGGCTCTGTGACCAGGGCCCTGAAATAAAATGCCACATAAGCAATTCATGTAAAAAAAATCGCTAAGCCATGAAGGGATGATAATACAAGGATTAGCTTCGGAGAGATCAAGGATGGCTGGTCAGTTGCAAGTTCCTCTTTTTGGTCTGGGCTTCCCAGGTTATCACACTGAGGGTCAACCTTGAAATCTTACTTGTGAGTTCCCAGGATCTACCATAACATCTATGGGACAAAACAAATCTATTAGGTATCATTTCCTCGGGGAAAGGGACTTTACTTGTCGTTATATTTTCAACATCTATTCCACAGTAGGTATTTAAGCAAGTAGTGCTTAAACTGAAAGCGATTAATGAACTTTCTGTACCCTTGACCATCAACATCAGTTGTCCACATTACCTGGTTAATCTTCACTTTGGCTCTGCTGGTTAAATTGGTGTATATGATGCCCCATCTAATTGGTGTGTATGAAGTTGGGATCTGTAAGTTCGGGGATTGCTTTTATGAAAGCATCTAAAATGCACTGCCTTTTCTGAATCCTTAAAGACTCTCTCTAAGTTTGTTTTGATCTGATACATTGCTATGGAAGATTACATTGACACTACTCTTTCCTTCACAGCCTTTAAAGTCTTTAAGCAGTAAGGCAACCTTAAACATAAGCAGTAGGGTTCCCATCTGGCAGGCATATGACCATTGTCAGCTATTAGGCTGTGGACACTATCAAAACGTGTCTGTCCATTTCAGACTTTTCTGGGAATGTTGAGTATTATTTGTCAAAATTGTCTAGCTAATGTCAGTTTCAGCCAGTGTCAGAAATTAACCAGAAAAAACCCACAGGGAAGTCTATCCAGCTCACTGATGGTTGCAGGACAAAGCTTGAGTCATTAAACATTCAGCTGGTGGAGAGCAAACAGTACCTCTTTTCTCTGTGTTCATTTGTGTTTTGCTGTAAACATGATTGTTTTGTGCTGACTTAAGATGTTGAAAACCTACCCAAGAATTCCCTTATTTTGTTACAGACATAAATCTCCAGTTATAAAAAGAACAGTTGCAAGAAATGGTGGGAAAAAGGAGGAGAAGGAAAAGGAGAAGGAAAGGGAGGAAAAGGAGGAGAAGAACCTCCCAACACAACAGCAGATAGAGGCATCAGAAAAAAATGAGTAATAGTTTCCCCTATTACATACAGCATGAAACCCAGGCATAAATCCTCCAGTCCAACAGGGGGCAGCAGAAACGCTGGATCAACGTGGCAGAACAGCCTCACTTCAGAGAAATGGCTACCCCCAGGGAAAGGGCCATTGACTTCCACATTTCAAACAGCTCTGCATAATAAAGGAAACAGAGTAGAGTCTCTAAGAATAGAACAAGGTGTAATCCAGGTATAAGACAAAGAAATCTGCTCCCTGAGCTGATTGACCACCTGATGTGAACTGGAGCTCATGAGCTTAAAGGGCCGCTGTGGGCAGTTTCCAAAGCAGCTTCTAAGAAGTGGCTGCCCCAACAATTCAGATTTATTTAATCTACTCCTCATCAGCGATGTGTTTGTTCTGAATGGCTAAGAGGTTACTGGAACCCACAACCACAATTAACAAATAAACCTTCTGAAAGAACACATCGTGCTGCTGAAAGTTTCAAATGCAGTAGACTGCTTTTTTCACTTTATTGGCAAGTACCCCAGTTGGCAGAGCTTTATTCTGAGCTCAATCCATCAACAATTCAAGAGAATTAATAATGTATTTATATCACATGCTAGTAGTAGCATAAAATTATCTATAAATGTTTAATAAATATCCTGTAATGCTTTTGGAACACATGTTAGCAATGATAAACAAATAACAATGGATTCCTTATGAAATATTTATCCTCAGTATGGTTATTGTTACATTATAACTGCTTGGGAAGCCATTATGAACAAAGTGAATTGAGATATCAAAGTTATAGATATGTTTAGCATGCTATTCATAATGAAACATGCAACAGTTAAAATGAAGTAAAGACACTGGAAACAGTTGGTGACAAATTGTAATTGTTGGAAGCACCAGTCATCCTTAGCATATCACAGACATAGAAGATTGGCAGCTGTTTAATAAACTGTGCCTTATAAAATACCGGGTCCCAGTATCCTGTGAATTTTGAGGACTCCTTATGGATTCTTCTGTGTGAATGGTAACACAGATGCATGGGTGTCTTCCCCATGTTTTCACAGGCATTGCCTTTAAAAGGCCAATTCTGTACTGGATGACATCTCAATTCAGCTGGCCACTGGCCATCATCATACTAGGTTGAACATCTGTGCAGTGGTTCAAGATGGAACCTGTTCTCAGTGTCTCCCCCAGCAGCAGACCCCATGTCATCCTATTAAATGAACTCCCTTTCCCTTGGAAAGAGCTGTTAGATAGTTCTTCTTTGTAAAGGATGATCTAGGAATGCCTTTTGCTCCAAATGAGCAGGTACCATTTTATCATACAAATTGGTTTTTATGTAGCGGGGAGCAAAATGTCTACCAGATCACTGAGTAGAAGTACAACAGAAGAGTATTTATTTGATACAAAATGAGCACTGATTAGACAGGAGCAACACACATGGGAGAGCCAAGGGTGAATATGTAAGATGAGCGCCATAATTTGAGCACTTACTCTTTGGAAGTTAAAAATATTTTTTCATCTTTTCTTTTTTTGAACTGAGGTATTATTTACATACAGTGAGGTTCATTTTTTTTATTGTGCAGTTTCCATGAGTTATGAAAAACCACTACCAATATCAAGATATAAAAAAGTTTTATCGCCTCAAAAAATCCCCTCCTGCTGCTCTGTAGTCAACCTCTTCTCCCAAAGATGAGTCCTTGGCAACCCTGGAGCTGTTCTCTATCCCTATAGATTTGCCTCTTTCAGAATGTCATTATAAATGGAATCCTAAGTTTATAGTCTTTTGAGTCTGACTTCTTTCCCTCGGCATAACACATTTGAAATTTATTAATGTTGCTCATTCCTTTTTTGTGACTGAATAGTATTCCATTGTATGGATATACCATACTTTGTTTATTCACTCATCAGTTGAAGGACATTTGGGTTGTTTCCAGTTTGGGGCAATTGTGAGAAAAACTACTACTAACATTTGTGTATACATTTTTCTATGAACATGTTTTCATCTCTCTAGGGTAGATAACTAGGAGTAGGAGACCCAGGTCATAGGGTAAATGTATGTTTAATTTTATAGGAAACTGCCAGACTCTTTTTCCAAAATGGCTGCACCAGTTCAGTTCCCACCGGCAATGCATGAGAGTACCAGCTGTTCTGCATCCCCATCAGCACATGGTATTGTCATTTGTTTTTTAATTAACAAGTGGATTTGATTTGGCCAATCAATGCAAACATTCTTTATGTGGCCACAGCAAAATGTAAAAGTATTTTGCTATCATGTCATATGGACAAAGGCATCTCTGAATTTTAATCCTTTCCAGTTGGTCATGGAAAGTGTCAGGGTAGGACGAAGAATGGAATCATGCTCAGGGGTGAAACGCAATCGTCAGCTATGCATGATGCTTGTCAATAAAATAAAAGCACAAATCACGTTAAAAAATTGTCTTTTAAGCTGTATAAAAATGCCCCTATTCAAATTGCCATGCCAACATGGCCCATATCCTCATAACTTGCATTTTGCCAGATGTTTTACATTGCTCTCTTTTCTCTTCCTTACTAACGAGTGAGTTAGATTTTATATGGCAAGTGTTAGTTTTCTTATTATGCAGCAAAGGAAACAAGTGCTCAGAGACGCTTTAAATACGACGATCATTTAATAAGCACTCACCATGTGCTAAACACTTTACTTCATATATTCTTCACAGCAACCCTTAGAGGCAGGCATTACCATGCCCATTTTACAAATGAGAAAAATTAATTTCAGGAAGCCTAAGTAACTCACCCAAACTTGCCCATCTAACAGGTGGGAGAGTAGGGAATCAAAGCTAGTTTGCCTGAGTGCAAAGCCCACGTATTTTTCTAATGCAGCATGCTGCCAAAAGCACATTACAACTCTAAAATGAGGGAGGCTCACATATAAGGTTCAAAGTGGCTTATATAGGATCCAATGGCAAAGAAACAAAAATACAAAGCCGGGGGTGCTTGAGAGAAAGTCTCTATGAAGGCAGAGATCGGAGTGGGAGTATAGGGCGCGGGTATTAAACGGCGCCCACAGTACTTGCTCGCAAGTTCTTGTATCCTGTCGATTTCCCAGGGGGAAAATAATTCCCACCCTGAAAAATGCCAAGCATTCATATTGCCCTCCTGGTATTCCAACCATCACCTACTCCTTAGCTCCCATATTTTCCAGCTCTTATAATTAAAGAGGGGACAGGTTTTAAAGGTGGCACCTTAATTAATAATGACTTACCCTGGCCCACTGCGGGGTTCTTTATGGAGCGGTCACATTAATAGCAAAACTCAGTCCTTCATTATTAGGGGGGAGATGGAGGACTAAGGATTAGACCCTTATTTTCTGCTAGATATTATTGCTGAGCTGATTTAACATCTCAGATGGATCTTAAGCTCTTCTTGAATTCAGTGAAGCTTCACAACTATTAAAACGCTCAGAATCCAACGGAAACACCAAAAATAAAATGGAAACTCATCTGCATAACAAAGGCTGAGATAAAGCCTGCATCCCATCAGCCATCACCAGGTCTTTGCTTTTCTACAAGTACTGGAGTCTTACAGAGAGAAAACGCAATACAATAAGCTGCATCGTTTGAAGATAAGTGCCTGCCCTGGGCGAGCAGGACAAATGATGCACATAAAGACATAAACACTCCAGTAGTGAGAAAGTGTGTGTGTGTGGAGGGGGGGGCATGAAGAGGAGGGCACGGGATGGCTTTTTAAGGTTATAGAGCCCCTATATTTAGCACAGAATAAGCTGTTTGTCCCACTCCTGGCCCTCAGAGCCTAAGGATGCATGCTTTCCCCCAACCCCTTCCAGCTACGTATTCAAGTCTCAAATGCTATCTGACGTTCTAGACCAGAAGCTTAAAACTCCAACACCTTCAAGAACCAGGGAAGTCACATAAATTGGAGAAGCAGGTCAGGTATTACAAGATAGAAGGTGGAGGTATTTCTGATACATATTAAGCATTCCGTAAATTGTAACAGTTTTTAGGATTATGAGTTGGACATCACAATTTGGTATAAGGAAGACTGCTTTGGGAAACCCTTACTTTGGATGTAACCTAAACTTGATATATCTCATTAATATCCTTTTTTTTTTAAAAAAAATGAAAGTCTATTATGAAAACACACAGGTGCACAGAATAAAGGAACATGGGCAGAGATGAAGGAAAGGGATGAACTAATGATGGGATTGAGTAATACATCCAGCTCTGATCTTCCCAAAAGCCAACAGAAAGTTGGGAAGTGCTGTATTGAAAGCTTTCAGTGTCTGATTAAGAAATGATGTCATTTAGAAGCATCCAACCTTTTGACTGAGGTCTGCCACGTCCTGGAAAGGAAGAGCGGGCAGAGGGAAAAGGCAGTTACCGTCTTGGGGGGCGGGGTGACGATAATGTAGATGCTCAGAGGCACCTGACAGACATACTCACATTCATTCATTCATACGCCAAATACTTACTGAGTTCCTACTGTGTGCTATGAACGAATCTAGATATTTGGAATTCATCAGTGAACTAAATTAAAATCTTTACTCTCATCCAACAGAAAGGAGAGAAAAAAATCCTATCCACATAATAAACAAGTACATTAAATGCTGTGTTAGAAGGGACACGTGCAAAAAGAAAACATAAAGCAGAGTATGGGGAAGCAGGCCGGCTATGGAAATAGTAACAGCTGCTCTGCCTTCTCAGGCTTGCTGTAAGAATCAAATGAAACCATGTAGGTGCGAGTTTCATAAACTGTTTTGTAAAAGCAATTGGATGTCATAATTGGAAAGGTCTCTTTCCAAAGCTTCTCCCCCACATGCACACACCTACGCACACACAAACACGTTAGTATTTAGCTTTCAGGATACTTAATAAGGCACATCTATCCCGCTCTCTCTTCCCTAGTAAGTGATCATCCCTTACATGGGGAATGCCCTTGATTCTTAGCTGACAGCAATCAGGAGAAGACATCTCAGAAGGAAAGGAGCAGAGATGTGGCCCTTTTGCCTTGGCTGTTCCTGTTGTAGCTTCCATGCCACTCCTGGCACAATTAGACTGCAGTGGACAGACAATCGATCACAACCTCTCTGTGGTCCACTTGTAGCCAACTCCTCTTTCTTTTTCCACGGGCTGATGACTGGAGGGAAACAGTGGCACCATTCTTTACCTCTTTCAGAATAGTCACATGATGCTTAAGCAACCATTACAACTGGAACCAATAGGAGAAAGACAAGATATACTGCTGAATAATCATCAGTGGAGTTAATCAAAAAGCCTGTGTAATGTTCCCTTTAATTTCTTATTTCTTTTTAGAGCTACATGACACTCATTCCATCAAGATGTAGGTTGACAAGAAGGAGCCCATAGGATTTCCTGATGGACTGGATGTGGGGTGCTTGAGTAAGAAAGGAGTTAAGGATGGCTTTAAGATTTTTGTTGAAAACCATTAAAAAGATGGAGTTTTCCTCAGTTGAGATGGGGAAGGCTGTGGATGGAGCAGAATTTGTGGGAAGGATCAGGAGTTTAGTTTTGGGTATGTTGAGACTGACGTTTCAATTAGATGTCCAAGGAGAGCTGTGGAGAAGGGAGTGTATATATGAATCTGGCATTTCGGAGGGAGTTCTGGGCTGGGAGGTCTAAATTTGGGGATTATCAGCACAAATACAGTGTTGTATATGGGATCAGATGAGGTTTTCAAGGGAGTAAGTGTAGATAGAGAAAAGAAGGCAATCAGGGACTGAGCTCTGGATTAATCCAAAGCTAAGAGGTAAGGATCAGAGAGGACCAAGAAGGAGAGCATAGAGAAACAGGAGGAAAACCAGGAGAACAGTGTCCTCTGGAAGCCAAGTAAGAAACAGAGTCAAAGAGGAGGGAGTGAACAGCGGAGCCAAATGCCACATCTGGAGCACAGAACATGACGAGTAAGGGTTGGCTGTTGTCTCCAGCCACGGTGGCACTGCTGCCCACTTAGCAGATTCAGTCAAGTGGTGGTGGGCAGGAAAGGGAAGCAGAGAAATTAGAGACAACTTGTTTAAGGGTCTTGGCTGCAAAGGGTAGCTAGATGTGGCGCCATAGCTGTATCATTCAAACCTATCATTTACTGAGTGCCCATCATGTTTCACATCCTGCAGTAAACTCCATAGTTTAACCCCAATTTTCCCAAGATCCTGCAGGTAGGAGCCATTGTTTCAATTATGCTAATGAAGAAAATAGCTCGGTGAGAACAGAGTTGCTGTAGACCACACTGCTTCAAGGGCCAGACCTTGAATTCAAACCCAGATCCCTCTTACACCAGGGCCAAGACTCCTTGCACTATACATCTATATGCACGTCTTCTCAATGCCCTGCACACGTTTTTGGATAAGGTGGGAAGTGAGGGAAAGTGCTTTGGGGATTTTCTCATTCATTTTGTGCTATCTTTCATGAATTAATTCAGTGCAAAAAGTAAAATGAGCTCAATACCATATTGTGTTTGAATTATTGACAACCATTCTTATTCTAACCAGGAAAAAAAGCATCACTTGGTAGAAATAAAGCCCCCACTCCCATTCTGTCTTTCAATTATTAAAGAAAAAAAAAAGCCTTGCAATTCTGTGCCTATTATTTTACACTGTAAAGTGATGGAGAATTAGAAAATTGTTAGATAGCAGGTGACAAATTGCAATCTGATGGGCCAACATGAACCTATAAAAATGTTATCAAGATGATATTAAACAGTCTCTTCCTAACTTAGCACCCAGGCAGGAAATTGGACTTATTCTTGCAGTGGTATCTCACACTTTGATATTTTTCATTTGGATAATGCTATTTAGAATTTGAGTAGATGACTGGTAATTTGTCTTTCAAAATGATGTACCCGAGAACTTGGTTCAGAATATCCCTTTCCCACTTTGGGGGGGGGGGGCGGGGAGGAGGAAGGCCTCTAGAGATTTCTGGAACTTTCCTTAGGGTGATGACTTTTATTGCTTCATCTACACCAAGGCAGCTTTATTTTGTTTTTTTAATACTTTTTGTTCTTAGTTTTATTTTGCATTTAACTTATTGAACAGATAATATCTCCTCATGGTTCAAAAGTAAAACTTATAAAAAAAATGTACCTTGAGAAACTTAGCTTCTATTTCTGTCCTTGTCAACGCCATTCCTTTCTGCGCCCTACTACGCATAATCACTTTTAGTTTTAGTTTCCTGGGGAACCTCCTATCTTTCTCTCTACATATATATACACACACACACAAAAGAAGAAGAAAGAAAGGAAAGCATGGTGTCAGATTTTATGTGGCAGGTGGACGGAAAGCACAGCTGGGTCTGTAAGAATCCTATGGCAGGAAGTGGGTCTATTTAGTTCATTTTTTGTCCCCAGAACCCAGCATGATGCCTACCATATAGTAGGGACTCAATTCATATTGATTGAATGAATGGACGTTGTGTTCATCTGTTTTAAATCTGCTCTTGGTGCAATATCCAGCACAGAATAGCTGCTAAATGAGTATCTACCATATTGAACCACTCAGGTTACAGGTGGATAAAATCCCCTACAGTTCAGAATCACCTCAGTAAAACTGAACCTGGTGCCTCTTTCCTCAGAGAGCTTTCAGAGGCTGAGATGGCTCTGCCTTCTAAGACAGGTTTTATCCTGCAGAAAGGAGGATACCTGCTCTCGCCAGAAACTAAAATGAAGGTAGTGAAATAAAGGGCAGCGTTTGGGAAGTAGGAGGAGGATAATTGTAAGAATGATCACAGAATTGCACACAAAAGGCCAAATGTAATCCTCAAAAGAGAAGCTAGATGGTATGAAAAAATATCATAGGAACCATCTGGGTCTGACTCTCACATCATGTTTATGAAGCTTGAGAAGAAAGGGAGTGGGGAATGAAGAGATTCTTTCTTTTACTCAAAAAAGTTATTGAGGATTGTCTGTATGCTGGGCTCATGCTGGGGACAAGACAAAGTACCTGTGGAGACACACACACACACATATACATATGCACATATACACACACACACAAATATATTTTATATTATACACATATACATACATATGCACACACAAATATACTACATATGGATATACACACATATGCACCTGCACAAATAAATATATTTTACATATGCACACACACATAGCTGTGGAGACGAGTCAGCACATGGCAACATAGTTTACATAATGCTCTTGAGGCAATATTAGCCAATAATAGGGAAAAAAATAAGACATATGTTTTTCACATCACTGAAGAAGCACATAACCTGGCATAACCCATGTAGTCAGAAAACAACAAAAAGTCTCAAGCACTGCAAACAAAACAACAACAAACAGAAAAAATGAAATGACTTGTATTTAAGAGCAAAGATATCAGTGCTTATGGGTTAACCTCCCCTATTAAAATAAAAATAGGTTCTCAGTCTAAGGAAAAAAAGAAATTGAATCCAACTAAATGCAAGGGAAAACAACAGAAAAGTTGAAACCAGTGAGACCAAAATTTATCTGAAAAAAAGAAAAAGAAAGGGCTGTAAATTCTTTTAGATAAGGAAAGATAGGAAGCAAAATTCATGGACTGCAAAGCGGATCACTTTACATGGATAAAACACGCAATCTGCAGTAAAAATATGAGATGTGATTATTTATGCCCCTAGGAACATAGCTTCAATATATAAAATAAGCAAAAGGATTCTTGTTTGTTTGGTTTTTTGTGTGTTTATTTTGTTTCTGGCAACTGAAAGTATGGCTTTATTATATCATTCAAGATGGGGAAGGCTGTGGATGGGGCAAAGTTTGGCTGGAGGATAAGGAGTTCAGTTTCCGACATGTTGTATTTGAGATATCTATTAAACTTCCAAAACATGTCCAATGAATTCATAGTGTTTGCAAGGCAAAGTCTAGGGTGGTATCTTTCAAGGACACAAATGATAGGCTAAAGATGGGAGGAGAGGAAATAGATATTTATTGTACCGCAACTTTATCTAGGGCCTTTAAAAACATATTTCATTAAATACTCACAATTGTCATTGTTTACCATTTTTTAAATGAACACCTAGCATGTTCAGTCACTGGATTTAGTGAGATAACTGATACTTGTTGACTTAATGAACTCAATGTAGGAATTACTATTTACCGTTTTTGAAGAGAAGAAAGTGAGTCTAGAGAAGTGGGGTGAACTTATTCAATACTACACAACTGGCAGATGTAGGGGCTGGACATCAACATCATATCCATCTGGCTCCAAAGCCAACTACCTTTTTGACTCCTCTATTTTGCTTCTGTCAACCCTTCCCTATGAAACACAGGGGATGGAGTGCGACCAATATTACAGAAAAATATTAAAGATCACACACATGCTCCAAGCAGGCTCACAATTTTTAATGTTTATGAGCAAACACTGATCACTTTATTGTAAATCAATGGTAATTTTTAAAGTGGAGCTTCTGAAGAACATGTTAAGTCACACATAATTTTATCTGACTGATAAAACTTGGAGTTCCATGTCCTTATCTTTACAGAATATCCTTCATCACATGAGAGCAGAGTTGGTGTGCTAAAGGGGGCAGAGAGGCTCGCTGGCATCCCCCGACTTGACACAAAGAACCTAATGTTGGTGAGCAGTGGTGTGCCAGTTTGAAGCTGTTATGGACCCCGGAAGAGTCATGATCTTTTAATCCAATCATGTGGGGCAGGACCTTTTGTTTGAATGTTTCCATGGAGATGTGACCCACCAAACTGTGGGTGAGACCTTTGATTAAATTATTTCCATGGAGCTGTGGACCCGCCCATTCAGGGTAGATCTTGATTGGCTGATTGTAGTCCTTTAAGACGGCTCATGGAGAGAAGGAACACAGAGAAGATGAGAGACATTTTGGAGAGAAGCTAAGATATGTAACCCAGAGTTTACCCCAGAGAAGCTAAGAAGGACTCCCCAGACACTTAGAAAGACACACCGTGGGAGAACAAGCAAAGATGCACAGGAGCTGAGAGAGAAGCTAAGAGAGACAGAAGCCCAGAGACATTTTGGAGAAAGCCATTTGGAAACACAACCTGGGAGCAAAGGACCACAGACGCCAGCCACGTGCCTTCCCAGCTGACAAAGGTACTCCGGACGCCATCGGCCATTCTTCAGTGAAGGTATCCCCTTGTTGATGCCTTAGTTTGGACACTTTTATGACCTTAGAACTGTAAATTTGTAACCTAATAAATCCCCTTTATAAAAGCCAATCCAGGCAGCTCTGGCGGCAACTATGGTGTATAACGGCCTTCCGGTGCCTCTCATCATGATGAGCGTGTTCTGGGGCTTCGTTGGCCTCTTTGTGTCCTGGTCCATCCCTAAAGGACCTAACTGAGGAATTTCCATCACCATGTTGGTGACCTGTTCAGTTTGCTGCTGTCTCTTTTGGCTGATTGCAATTCTGGCCCAACTCAACCCTCTCTTTGGACCACAACTGAAAAATGAAACCATCTGGTACCTCAAGTATCATTGGCCTTGAGGAAGAAGACATCTTCTACAGTGCTCAAGTCATTGAGGTCATGAAGAGAATGCCTCTGGATACAAAATCACCTCCAACCCCAGACCACCTTTCTTGACTTGCCCAGTTGGGCATCAACTTCTTAAACATTCACAGCACGTTTGAATATCTTTTCTGAAATGTAGTATTTTTTTCCTGTCACCATTTTTTTTACACTTTGATGAATGATGTGCCTACTTAACCTAAACTGTGCCGACTCTACAAAATGTGCATGTGGTCTTCTGAGATGAAAGGTGCTATTCTTCTGAGAAATATGGTACTCTCTTTTTGGAATCTGGATTTGAAGATGGCTCCTGTCTGCTCACTCCATGAGAATCAGCGAAGACCAGCCAGAAACTGCTGCAAGGCAACTAAGACACCAATGGGGCACTCAATACGACTGCACTTCAGAGGGAAGATCTGTCCCAACACGACAGAATTACACCAAACTATATTTTCGGGATGAATTTCTTATTTCTGCCATCTTTTGGAATAAATTATTTTTCTGCTTTCATTGAAAAAAAAAAAAAAAGCCGATCCATTGCTGGTATTTTACAGCTTTAGCAAACCGGAACAGGTGGTTAACAGGAGGAAGCAGGTTTTCTCCTTTCTACTTCTTCCCCAGATGACAACCGAGAAACCCTGAGTTCCACTCAAGGTGAATATCAGTGCATAATTTCCGCATGGAAAAGGTTATAGAACTTTTGGAGAATGAAGACCACAGAAGGCTGGCCTTTAGAAATGAGGGCTTCCAAGTAAGTTAACCTCTTAAAGTTAATATTTACATTATCTTGTTAACATCTTTGTGCTTTTCTCTCGCTTTCAGATATGAGCCTAAAGCACAAATATTTTAAATGGCTGTTCCTTTGAGGAAACCTGGCCTAGCATTTTAGACAGGAAAGCAGATAGATTCTGTAATCGGTCCATCTGAATTTGAATCCCATTATGACCATTATTTTGCTGGATAATCTTGGGCATGCTGGATACTCTGGGCCTCAAGTCTCTCATCTGTAAAGTGGGGAACCTGTCCCCTTACTCACACAAGTCTTGAATCAACTGGGATCATTTTTTTCTTATTAAATTCAGTTTTACTGAAATACATTCACACACCATACAATCATCCATGGTATACAATCCACTGTCCACAGTATGATAACATAGTTATGCGTTCATCACCACAATCTATCTCTGAACATTTTCCTTACATCAGAAAGAACCAGAACAAGAATAAAAAATAAAAGAGAAAAAAGAACACCCAAATCATCCCCCCATCCCACCCCATTTGTTCTTTAGTTTTTATCCCCATTTTTCTACTCATCCATACACTAGATAAAGGGGGTGTGATCCACAAGGTCTTCACAATCACACTATCAATTGGAATCATTTTTAAAACTACTGCCTGGTGCATTATGGGTGTTCAATAGTTTGGGATCCAGTGTAGTTACTTTAGTTGTTATCACAGCCTGTGCAAAATCATCACTTGTAGAACTAAATCCACTCTGGGTTTGTTTACTCACTCTTCTAAAGCAGGCCCGGCACTGTGGATGTTAACACACACTGCATTTATCAGCACCTCTTCCTTTTCTCCACACTGCGGTGTCCATCGTGAGCCCAGCCCCAGAACTGGACTGTCCAAATTCAAATCTGGCACTGGGTGTGACCCGGAGAGAGATATTTGCCTGTCTTGTGCCCTGATGTCCTCAGCCTCTCAGTCATGGCACCTCTCCTATGGGGTTCTTGTGCATCTTGAGTGATTTCATACATATAGAGTGTTTAGTTGATGCCTGGCATGTAGGATATGCTTAATAAGTCTTCACAATTCTTAGTCCTTTGGAAGTTTGATTGCCACGTGATACTGAGAGGGATGAAATGCATGGATTATTGTGCCGGTTTGAATCTGTTATGTACCCCAGAAAAGCCATGCTCATTCAATCCAATCTTGTGGAGCAGACCTATTGTGGGCAGGACTTTTTGATTGGGTTGTTTCCATGGAGATATGACCCTGCCCATTCATGGTGAGTCTTAATTAGTTTACTGGAGTCCTTAAGAGAGCTCAGGGAGAAAGAGCTTAGAGCCTACACAGACCCAGACGCTTGGAGATGCAGACAGAAAGACATATGGAGATGCTAAGCTAAGGGATGAAGCCCAGAGTTTTCCCCAGAGAAGCTAAGTGAGAATCCACAGAAGCTTAAAGAGAAAGCAACTGGAATCAGACGCTGAAAGCAATGCAATCCAGGAGCAAAGGACCAGCAGATGCCAGTCACATGCCTTCCCAGCTGACAGAGGTGTTCTGGATGCCATTGGCCTTCCTTCAGTTAAGGTATCCTCTCCTTAGTTTGGACACTTTTCTGGCCTTAGAACCGTAAATTTGTGAATTAATAAATCCCCTTTATAAAAGCCAATCCATTTCTGCTATATTGCATTCCAGCAGCTTTAGCAAACCGGAACAGATTTTATTCTCATTTGCAAGGTGGATAAACTGAGTCGTAGAATAATTCATGGACATGGTCAAAGTCCCACGTCAATTCTATAACCAGCCAGTCCCACAACTGGTTTGTAAACTGAGTCCTCTTGACTCCCAAAGCAGTTCCTTTCTCCCAAAAACCAAAATGCATGCTGTTGGAGCTCGGAGCTTCAGCCAGGATTTATGTGAGAGGCAGCTTTCCCGCCCTGCACCCCGCTCCCCACTTCTATTGTTGTGGGAAATTATGCTCCGAGCCATGTATCTTCTTCGACACGCTCTGCTCTTGAGAAACACTCCCAATTACTGTGGCTGTGTTCTCCGTGATTGCAATGTGTCATGACATTTCCAAGATGTAAGTTTCTTCGAAAAAGGCATTAGCACCAGGCGAGTGAAGCAGCTCATTTTTCAAACTTGGAAACTGTCGTTTGCCTTGCTCGGTGCTGGTGAAGCCTGAATGCACTGTTTAGTGAGCTCCACCAGGCAACCAAAGTTCAACCCCGTGGACACACACGTTCAGCTGCTCCCCCCTTGGAGGGTCTGTGGCTGCAATTGTGCAAACGTGTATGCACGCCCACTTGCATGCACACATGCACACTCTACCCTGTGCACACTCATTTCCTGTTACACCTCTTGACATCCCACTTACAGACTACGCTTTGCCCCACCATTCCAGGGAAACATCAAAGCCCTTCCATGCTCTATTTCTGTTGTGTCCAGGGTCATAATTTGCAAGCAAAAGAGGCTGTTGTGTGATGATTTAGGCAGTGAAGGAATTTGTCAGGAAGCTCTCACTGTCTCAACACAAACCATCAGCCTTAGAAAGCAGACAGGAGCAAAGACAGGCTACACAATCAGGACTGATGGGGAATTATGGGCAAATTCACACCACAGCCCTGGCATAGCAAGGGCACCACTGACCAGTTGGTGCCCAGTTGGTGCTGTTGTCAGTCAATTCTGGTGTTGAAGAAAATTGCCACTGCTGTGCCCCTTCTACCCAGCTCAAGTCCTGGATGGGTGTATCTGACTGGCTGAACTTCAGTCAACTCTGTGATGCAGCTGCAAAGGAGGATGGGAAGATGAGTAACCAGCCTTTGCGGTTGATTTGGCAGGAGGCTTCCAAGCCTTATGGATGGTGGTGAATCCTTTGCACACACAAGGGGTTCAGATGCAGGCAGCCTAAACATACTAGTGAAAGCCTGAAAATGTTCATCATACCACCCCCGAAGGCTCCACAACTCCAAGCTTCTTAACAAACATGACATTTAAAGTTCTTCTTCTTGATCTGGCCCCCTTCCTTCCTCCCCACAACTTCTGCCACTCTTACGGTTGGTTATACTGAACTACCTAGCATTTTCTGAGTATTTTGTAACTTGCAAATTACTAGGATAAAAGTCTACTGGTTTAAGCATTTCACCCAGCCCCCATCCCTAGGTCCAGCGTTGGGTATTTATGGCCCCACTGATAAGAGAAAATATACACAGACCTTGACCAAAGGCTGACTGGAGAAGACATTGACACCAGAGGAAGATGGGAAAGAGCTTCTGGCAAGACTAGTATGGTGACGGGGGCTATGGGTGAGCACAGCGAGTAAGGGAGCAAGGCATAATTACCCTTGTAGCAGAAGGGACAGGTGGTCTCCAGAGGGGGCTGTCTGCAGGGGCAGTGAGGGAGGTGGATCCTGGGCCCTGGGGCTTCCAGCCTTGAGATGTGGGGAAAGTTCCAGGCCAAATAAGCAAAATAATGGGAACTAGCAGAGCATATGGGCTCCAAAGACTTTTGCTAAAGGTTCTAGAATATAGAATACAGACCTTACAAGAAACGCAGAACTTTGCTTGATCTTGGGTGACACTGAAAGAAGACGCATGATAATGACGGATTAAATTAAGAATAGAGGATCATATTCAGACCTTCCAGAGATCTAGATTTTGGTGGGAGAAAAAACATATCACTTTCAGGTAATGCTTCCCTTGCACCTGTGTGTAGTGTTTGCAAACGGAAACTTGTGCAGCTCTCCATTTATTATGCCACAATTCCTTTGCTTAGGCTCATCCGTCTTCCTAGATTCATCTCCTTCTACTCTGGCTAATTCATTCCCATCCTCCTTGTCCCTATAGCCTTCTCTCACTCCCCTTCCTTAGGTCTCTCTCAGCACCTGGTGCTCCATATCCATCGTGGAACTCCCATGTTATAACTGCCTCTTCTCCTTCCTATTTTCCCCACTCATCCATGAGCTTTCGGGGCCAGCACTATATTTGCTTTCTCAGTCTAACACAGGGCTAGACGCACCGCAGATACTCACTCAGTGACAGATAAATGCAAGAAATGGTGCAAAAAAAAAAAAATGAGATAGATGCCCCAGTCTCCTGGGATTTGAGAACAGCTTGGTAAATCACCCTGCCGCAGAAATGACAAAGCTGACTTTCTCCATAGGTAAGAGCTCCCAGAGGGCCTCAGCTGCAAGCTGGGATATACACAGAGCAGCAATATCCAATGTGGTAGACACTAGCCACATGTGACTATTTACACATAAAATTAAATTACTTAAAATTAAATTAAAATATTCAGTTTCCCTGTTGCACTAGCACATTGCAAGTGCTCAATAGCCACATGTGGCTGGTAGCTACCATATTGGACAGCACTAACACAGGGTCCTGTACCCTGCAAATCTTAGTAACTCATCTATTCCCTCTGCTCTGACATAAGTTTAATTCCTTATAAAATCACACCTACACAATTAACTATCCCAACCACCAATCACACTGACTTTGTATAAAGAGCATTTATTTATTTACTTATTTTGCTGAAAAAACATTTCTTATAAGAGGAATTCCACAAAAAGTTTTTGTACTTTGTGAATGTCTGGATTTTAACATTCTTGTGTGCCACAGCTATAAAGATTCCAGGCATTTAGCATCTGTCCCTTGGTGCATAACCTAAAATAGAGCTCAGGGAAGGTGACATCACAGATACAGATGGATCTAGAGTCCTTGACTGACAACTATGATCATTCCTTAGTATGGGTCAGTTTTATGGTTTCTGCAGAACTGGATGACTGCCATAGAAAATGGTGCCTAGACATGCTGTTCCTTGTTTGGACTAAGCATGTTACGTTAGCTCCTCCAATTGTTTTCAAATCTGGAGTGGGTGCTGAAGTTAACTATTCACTGGCTTCTACCCAGAAAGGAAAGCCTGAGGCTGTTTCCACTGACTGGCACCAATTGTGTATGTGTGTATGTTTGAGAGAGACAGAGAGAGAGAGAGGGAGACACCTTATGTAGAGCCAACTACTGATGGCTCCTTGCTCCTCTACAGCCAACTTAAATTCCCTTGGACAAGGAACCATGAGTCCAAAGCCCTTACATGTGGCTGCAGATTCCAGGCCAGTGGCTTTGTACCTAGGGAGAAGAGATACCATCTGTCACCCAGATGGATTGCAGAGCTCTCAAACGTCACTGATCTCCCACCCAAAGTTTCCCCAGATCACCGCCTTGGAAACTTGTTCTTTACAGACTTTTCCTAAACATTTTTTCTCCATCATAGTACTTTTTCTCACTTGTACAAAGACCCTCTTATTCTTTTCAGAAATATTCTCATTAAATCCTCATAACTACTCCCCATCTAGGTAGGTATTATGATCAACACTTAAAACAATAAGGAAACTGAAGAGAGAAGAATTCACGGATGTATACAAGGTCACAAAGCAGAGAAGTTGCCGAGCAAATACTCAGACCCCATTCCAGATGACCCCAATTTTGTGCCTTTAGCCATCACACTCTTATGCCACCAAACTATAGCAGCTGCCATATCCTGAGCAACAACTACTTATGGCATGTTGTATTAAATGTTTCATGTATGCTAACCAATTCAACCAATACCTTTGACAAGTAGATGCCAAGAAAATACTGAATAAGGTAGATGCATGCTGCAACAATGGAGCTGAATAAAGCAGCTGGGGATCATCATTGGTTCTTTGAACCGGCACAACCACCAATGGAGAAACAACTTATCTTTGGGCAAGGCAAAATAAATAAATTTTCTTCATTGACAAAAAATATTCTATTGTGTACACATTACCATATTATATTTTATTTTTATTTACCCCTTCATCCATTGATGCACATTTGGGTTGTTTCTATTCTTTGGTTATGAATAATGCTGCTATGAATACTCATGTATATGTTTTTTCATGGACATAGTTTTTATTTCTCTTGGATAGATATACAGGAGTGGAATTTCTGGGTCATATGAACCTTAACAACATGATGCTAATCAAAAGAAGCCAGTCACAAAGGGCCACATAAAATAAGTTTCCAATCATACGAAATATCCAGATGAGACAAATGTATAGAGATGGAAAGTAGATTAGTGATTGCTTAGCCTGGTCGAGCGGTTGAAAGGTTGAAGCAATATAGCTAGCTAAGAGGTGCAAAGTATCTTTTGGGAGTGATGAAAATATTCTAAAATTGATTGTGGCTATGGTTGCACAATTCTGTGAATACACTGAAAACTACTGAATTGTACACTTCAAATGAGTGACTCTTATGGCATGTGAATGTATCTCAATGAAGCTATTAAAAAAGAAACATGTTCTGTATGAAATTTCAGGCAGGGTCAAATGGTTGCAGCAGGTGCTCATCTAGGCACTGGGCAGACAGAGGGGATTAAAATATAATCATTGCCCCCAAAGAGTGGGAGGAGACATATGTGAATACCATATTTCATCAATTCTATAACCCATTTGTTTTTCTGACTACTCAACATCTCTGAAACTGGGATGCATTTTCAACTGGTGATGTGTCATGATTAAACTGACGGCACTATTTTTCCTTAGTGGTACATATAATAATGGTGCATCTGATAATTAGTGGCATCTCAGATTCAATGAAATAGTCACTATAATACCTTGTGATAGGGATAAATATTGGGTTGAGAAAAGAGCATGTAACCCAGGCTCATGGACTTAGGGAGAGTTTCCTTGAAGAGGTGATGCCTGAGTTGGGTACTGAATTAGTTATCCATTGCTGCATAACAAATTATGCCAACACTGAGCAGCTTTAAACAATGCACACTTATTATCTCAGAGTTAGCACATCAGGGACCTGAACATGGCTTTGCTAGATCCTTAGTTTCAGGGTTTCCCACAAGGCTGCAGTTAAGTGTCAGGTGGGGCTATGGTTTCATCTGAAAGTTTGGGGAGCAATCTCACATGGTTTCACATGGGTTTGTGGCAGGATTAAGTTCCTTGTGGGCTGTTGCACTGAGGTTCTCAGTTCCCACCTGGCTGGTGGTTGGAGGCCACCCTCAGTTTCTTGCCTGTGGCAGTTTGCTTTATCAAATGTGGCAGTTTGCTTTATGAAAATGTGTGAGCTGAGAAGTCAATAGTGAGAGTCTGCTAGCAAAATGGAAGTCATAGTCTTTTGTCCATAATCTCAGAAGTGCCATCCCCTCACGGTTGCCATATTCTATTGGTTGGAAGCAAGACACTTAAGGGTTGGGTGGATTACACAAGGCTGCGAATACCAGGAGGTTGGACACATTGGGCATCTTAGATGCTGCCCGCCACAGACACTTAAGATAGGGTAAGAAAACCAACCAACATGGTGAGGTGACACAATACAGGAGTGTCCCGGGGAAAGGAACAATAAAGACAATGGCCTGATTGTGTTTGGGGAATGACAAATAGATCATCTGGTAGAGAATATTACAGAGGGAGAGAGTGGTGAGATCAAGGCTAAAGATGTCGGCTGGGGCCAGATCACCAAGGGCCTTGTGTGTCTCACTGAGGAGCTTTACCTTGAAATGGCAAACGGACTCCTTGAAGGGTTTTGAGCAGAATGTGATATGATCAGATGTGGTGCATTATCAGACTGAGAGCTGTGTGCCCTTATGTGGTCTAAATTGTGCCAGTTTGGGAGTCACCTTAAATCTCCTGGGTTTGGCCTCCACCTTGGGTCCAGCTCTTTCTCTGAGATATCTCCACCCCATCAATCTTGTGAAACCATGCTTCATAGCTCTGTCTGCCTAAGTATTAAGAAAAAGGAAAAGGCTTTGTCAAGAGTGACTTGAATTTCAAAAGATACTGACCCTCAGAATTACAGAGATCAGATATCACAAGAAGAACATCAAGTAAGATGCCTTTTGATAATAAGGTTCTTGACGAAGAGCACCTCAAACCATATGGACGTTTATAATTGCCTTAGCAAGAAGTCAAGTGACAAGTGAACCAGGACATATTCAGCACAAAATAATGCTCTCAAGGACCCAGGCTCCTTCCAACAGTTTGATTTCCCATCCTCTTGGTATCTTTTCTCATAGCCGCAAACTAGCTGGCGCACCCCTCAACATCACATCTTAACACCACATTGTTCAAAGCAGAAGCAAGGAAGGTGTCATCAAAACCCAGAAAGACCCAGAAGACTTACTTTTATACATGACTCACTAGAATTGGATCACATGCTCGCCTCCAGAATGGTCACTGACGAAGGTGACTAGGGTTGCTCTGTCTCAGGCAATCAGGATTTGTCCCTGGTTATGGAAACCCAAGAGGCTTTAGTAAAGCTCCAGAGCAGCGATGACTTCCAAATTCTTTTCTACATTTCTCCCCCTTCTAATATAACAGAGTAATTGACCACCCGTGACAATATAAAGAAGCCACAGGAGGAGAGCTTGCAACCGTTGTCTTTTTTCCTCCTTCCTATTCCTAACAGATTAGGTTCTTCCTCCCACTACCCACACGTATGTCAAGCCGCAAAAACCCTAAATTCTAGATTTTACACAACCAATAGGGAGAAACGGAGTCTTCAATATTCTACCTAATTCTTGCTTGCAGGAAGCAGTAGCTGATGGCAGGGCTGTTGAATGCAGATTTTCTACCTCAAATACTGACCCTAAAAGGAACCTCTGGCAAGGCTGTCGAACCATTCAGCATCGTTTTGCCTAGAAGAGTTGGGCAGAGATTGCTTGGAGGGAGAGTGGCAGTTTTGAAGCTTTCTACCTGTTTTCGTAGTCACAGTTTTAGATATCAGATGTCTACACAGATACTATTATAACATGACCCTTTCGAAATTCGAAGTTTATTCCTTTTATAACCAGTCTGTTTCACTGGTTATCAGCTGTAAAATGCAACTTGATGTGATTGAGGGAGTGCATCCCTTCTACCCCTAAGCCTTCTATCATTTACTTTCCCGCAATATTTGCAATCTTTGACCTTGCCTTCCTGATTGATAAATGGAAAACCGAGTGCCAGGTAGAGGAGGAAGGTGCCATCCAAAGTTATCCAAAAACTGTCCATCAGTCAGAGCTAGAGCTGAGTGGTTCTTTCTCCTAATTCAATGTTCTTTGTGTACCCCCGCTATTTTATATAGATTTGACTTCCTAAATCTACAGGGAGACCTCATCCTGGATATAGTAAAAACAATCTTGCTACCATAACTGAGTGCCTACTGTATATCAGAAATCCATGCTAGGCTTTCATATGCCTGATGCCATTTAAAACACAAGGCCAATATCATGACCTCTTTTTTTTTTTTTTTTTTTACATTTGAGGAAACTGAGGCTTGAAGAGTGTAAGTGGTTTGCCCCAGGTGGCACAGCTAGTAAGAGATCAAAGCTGGAATCCGATGGCTTAGATGTAAATCCTGTGATTAATTTACAACACTCATTTCTTACAGCTTCTAAAACTCAACCTGAGGCTGTAAGAAATCTCTTTTTTAACTAACCCATTTGGCCAGTGGGCCATGGTTGTTAGCCTCTCTGATTCTGACTTCTTGCTTCATGCCTCTACTTCCCACCAGCTCAAGGCTCAGAAGCAGCCAACAAGGACCCAAGGGCTGCCCCCTTTCTCTGCATTCCTTCTTATCTCTTGTTACCTGGGGGAAGCCCTCTTTGGTGTTTAGACCCAAGCAATCTGCTCATTTTGATGCGATCTTCAGCTTCTGCCTTTAATCACCAGGTTGGACTAAGACCTCATTTGGCTTTTCTGTGATGAAATCAGCATTAGCAGGTGAACCCAACAACTACATACATGTCCCCTCCCGCAGCCCAGCCCTTTAAAATCTTTCTCATGTCTGTGGGCTAAGAACACATTACTGCATACTTTCAGAAACTTAGAGAGCTTGTGGGCCACTGAAAAATAACTGCATATGAATTGCAAGCTGTGGCCACAGATTTGATGTAGAAGGGGGGGAAAGGAAGTTGTATGAATAGGGAGAATTTTCAGATGCAGACTGATAAAGAACAGGATGTGAAGGATAAACAAAAAGGGCACATTTGAAGTTCACAGGGGCCTCCATCTGGAATGCTCACACTGACTTTATGTTTAACATTAATAATAGCTAAATTATACTAAATGATATAGCAATCAAATTAATAAAGCTTACAATATTTAGGGCATTTAGTTTTCTAAAATCACTGGCATCTGTGCCTATTAAAAATGACAGATGATCGGGATATCCAAAGTTTGGTGGAATCTGCTAGCTAACAAGGTGGAATTAAAATTTACATCTTGTTCCAGCATAATGAAGATAATTAAAAAGAGTGATAAAACCGTTTGATTAACCCTCATCTCTTCTTGCATAGCATTTTATTACGCAAATGAAACCTCCAGCACTGTAAACTTAAAACCAGTTAAGAATATGAATATGTTCTCATTTTCAAAGTAAAAAGATACATGTGTACATATAAAATATTTGATTGAGATTGGAGATGTTTTGCATCTGTTTTGCAATAAAGCAGAACTCAGGTGTGTATCTCCTGGAGCTGAGTTACGCCTCCAATTGCTACTGGCTTGAGCTGTGGCCCCTTCTGCCACCCATGCTGTTTTCTCAGCAGCTTCTGTTTTGCTTTATTTAATTACAGACCCGCCATCATCAAACCCTCTTACAAGTCTTTCAGGATGCGCAACCTCCCCCAAACAAGAACAGCCAGGTCATCCCACAAAGGGCTCCTTTTTGCTTCCTTGAATAAAGGTCACATCACAATAATTTAAAAAATAGGAATCTTGTTTTCTTCTCCAACTCTGAGGGTGCCCTGTGAGCAAGCAACCCAAGAGGTTGAGGAAAAAGATTAGAAAACCCCAGGGAGATTTTCTTTTTTTTCTTTAAGCTTTTACTCTTTCAGTGTGCAATTCCTCTCCTCCCTGAGAATTATTTCTTCCCCTGCAGTGGGGCTAAAGTGAAAACTGGGATAGCAGGACCCGGGAAAGTGGAACTAAGCTTGAGCTTGTTTAATGAATTGTCCCTTGGCCAACTGGGTTAATCGATAGGAAATAACAAAAGCTATTATATATATTTTAAAAATCCAGGTTTTCCCACCTCCTTTTGCATTCTTCCCCCACCACTCCTTATCCTAGCTCTGGAGAGGAAAAGGAACTTTGATTATGTGCTGAGCAGCAGCCAACACTAGCAAGGGGCGCCTGGGTTTGCTTCTAAGTGCCACTTTGATGAAGGCTGTTCTCTGGAAGCAACTGCATCCATAACATGGATTCCAGGGTGAGCACATGAAATGGGACTTGAGAACGGGGAGCAGGACAAAGGTGGGAAGCTACAAGGAGAAGATTAGAGCTGGAAGAAGGAGGGGGGATCAAAGGAGAGATGTTTTTCAGGATACCACAGAGGAGACGGAGATGTGAGGACAACGGCACAGAGGGAGATGGCGCCACAAGCCAAGGGGTGCCGAGAGATGCCAGAACCTGGGAAAGGTGAGGAACAGACTGTCCCTAGGGCTTCCAGAACTGTGACAGAATACAGGTCTGTAGTTTTAAACCACACGGTTAGTGTTAACTTGTCATAGCAGCCATGGGAAGCTGACATAGATGTTGGTACTGGAAAGTGGGAAGTGGCTAAGAGGTGACTGGGAGAGAGGGGAATAAATGCTTGCATCACCTTGCAGCCCTCAGGTGCATTCCTGAAGAGGTACAGGTAAACTTGGTCCTTTCTGAAGATGGTCTATGTTGTCTGTGCTTCCTCGTCTTGAGAATGAGGACAATAACAGCCCCTATGTTAGCAGGTTGTTAAAGGATCAATTATGTTCATAAAGGTAAAGAGCTTAGATGAACACCTGGCATATAATCTGTGCTCTATAAGCATCAGCTTTTACCCTGCTGCTGCTGCTCGTGCTGTTTCCATTATTACTATTTGCCTGGATTTACATGCCTTCCTCATTGTTGCAGGGCCCATTTGAATAATTTCATATGCATATGCATTTGTAGAAAAAAAGATTAGAAACTTATTTTCAAAAATATTGTGAATAGTTATGGGTTTGGCATAGAATTTTTTTAAGGCTTACTTTTGCTTCTATTTGCTAAATCTTCAGCACTGATCCCTTATTACTTTGGTAATAAGAACATTAAATTGTTTTTCTTTCCAGTTTTTAAGATTGCTTTGTTTTAATTCCTAAAAGTGAAGAAGCCCAAAGCCAGGCGTTTTCAATGTCAATGAGTTGATAGAGGACTGAATGTGATATTTTTGATGAAGCACTAAAATCTTTAAGAATTTTCAGCTAGGAAAGTGCAGATAGCAGGTTCGGAAGCCATTTCTAAAGGGTTGCAAGTAGACTAGAGTAAAATACTGATATCACCAAATATCTCTGTAGCTTGTTCCTGAAATCCTTCCATTAACGACTGAGTTCTTCTGGTTCAGCATTCTTCTCTCCAGAGGTCCTCTTTGGAAAAAACATGTTATCACTACAGAGCAGGGTTTCCCAACCACCATACTATGACATTTTGGGCTGGATCCTTCTTTGTCATCGGGGGTTGCCCTGTACATCATAGGATATTTAGCAGCATTGCTGGTCTCCATCCATTAGATGCAGGAGCAACCCCTCCACCAAGCTGTGACACTGAGAAATGTCTCCAGGCATCGCCCAATGTCCCCTGGAGGGCAAAATCACCACCCAATTGAGAACTGCCGCAGAGACCAAAGATTGATGTTACTTCCTTCAATTCTGTGTAGTGAAGGTTCTGGCTTAGACCCTGAGTTGCTACAAACCATTTTCTTGAACAGGGGTACCAACTGAATAGTATAAACAGTGGATCTATGATTACACAGTATGGACTATGGATTTGAATGGCCGGGCTACTGCACCAGTTCACCTCTCGGGCAAGCTGCTTGACCTCTGCAGTGTGCAATTTCCTCCCTATAAAATAGGCTTAATAGCCATCAACCTTCACAGAATTTTATGCAGACCAGAGAGAATACACGTGCCACATTGCCCACAGTGAGACTTAATAAATACCTGTTCCCTTCCCTGCAAGTTGTTTGGTATGTCACAAAAATAAGAGGGGCTAATTAATAATACTGTATAATTGACACCCCCTATCAAAAACTTATTGACCAAATTATGTGCCTGCTTCTTTTCATCAAACTTGGTTTTCCAAGCTTAACTTCACCCCTGCTCCAGTACCTCCAGTAAAAATAAAATAAAATACATAACTTGATGCAAAATTATGATTTTTTTTTTTGTCATTTAGGAGGGGCTGAACGGAAAGCCCTTATCATCAAACCTCAGCTGCAGAAGGAATCCTTTAATCATGACTGTCCTCCTGGAAGAGTAATATAGATTTAAAGACAGACTCAGGTGACTGAGCAAGGAGGAAACACTGCCAGTGGCTATCCTACCCGGTCCTGTTGGCTGCATACTGCTTTAATCTGCTTCCACTGTGGTTTTGAAGTCTGGAGATATTTGAGGACACAACCTAATTACATAGTTGGGGGCCGAGAGAGAACTGACTTTTGTCAAACCCATGGCATGGAGGGAAATGTGTCAAAGATGCTCATTTAGCTCACTGGTCCTTTTTGGTACCTGTTGCTCCCCAAACTTCCACGGGACTTTGTTGTGGCAATGCCTCCCAGCGTCCCTCTGAAGGGATGCTGAAATCCGTGATGGGATCTCTGCCGCTGGGCTCCCTTTCTCTGTCTGTGGCAGTACAGAGCTTGGGTCTTGGATCAGAATAACCTGGATTTAAATCCTGGCTCTGCTGTTTATTAGCTGAGTAATCTCAGGCAAATGACAACCTCTCTGAGCCTCAGTTGTCTCAGCTGTTCACTGGGGATGTGACATTTACCCAACCAACTAAGGCAACATTTGTTAAGTACTTGCTATGTGCTAGATCCTGTTCTAGCTCCTAGGGTGAAAAACAAATGAAAGAGATAAAAGTCCCTGATATCCTGGAGTGTTTATCCTGTGGTGTGCTGGTACTATTTAACAAATGGCGATCAAAAAACAAGCAAAAAATGTCCCATTTGTAGTATTTGCCAATACCTGTGGTGTAAAGATTCCCACCATGGCTGACCTCCGGCTGCCATGTAACATCACTGAATGCAAGGCTGGAAAGAGATGCACACAACAAGCTCTTTCTCACAAGCTGTGCACGCTGGCTCTAAGATATCACTGCTATTCAAACCTTAAAAAGCTCATGGGGTATGGGGAGGATTCAATGAGATTATAACCAGCAAGTGTTGCCCACATAGTGGGGGATCAGTGCATGATGGTCCTTATTAGCGTTATAGTGGCAGGGGTGAATCCCCCCAAGAGTGGAGACTGAAATGCTGACCCCCTTTCCCTGACTTCCATATGCAATATTTGCTAAGTCGTATGAGTTCTTCCTCTACCAAACCTCTCCCATTTTGTGCCCCTCCTTCCTTCTGCGGTTGTTACTATGGGTATGGCTCTGATTATAGTTGATCAAACCTGCAGATTCTAGGGTTCTATCAAGAGAATTCAGTAGACATGGAGTGTGGCCTGGAGATTATCCTTTTTAATAGGCAACTTGGGGATTCTGCTGTAAGTGGTCCACGAAACTCACTTGGAGAAAAACTACTCGTGTTTTCTTTCAACTTTAATGTCCCATGTTTTTTGGCTCATCTTTGTGCTTTTAGAAGCTTATTCTGTAAAATGAGGTTGGTTATTGCTCTGTATCCCCGTTACAGTGGCAAGGGTGTCCAATGGGATGAGAAACCGAAGAGATAAAACTTTTACAAATGTGAGGTGAAATATCTAATGATCAGTTGGGAGCAGGTAGCATTTATTAAAGCTTACCATATATGTCAGCCAAAATTCTGGACAACTTATGTGAAACAATTCATCTGATTATAACACACCTGTCTGATAGGGAGTATAATGTTTATCATCTTTATTTTATAGATGAGGAAACTGAGGTGCAGAGAAACTTACAACTTATCCAAGGTCACCCAACCATTAAGTGACAGAATCAGGAATGAACCCAGCTAGTCTGGTCCCAGAGCTCTCACTCTTAACCACTGTACTAGATACTATCATGCTATTACAAGGGTTCTCTGAGTTGCCCTTGGTGGGGTATCACAATCTATAGAAACAAAAGATTTAGACTTTCATTCAACTTTAAAAGGCAGAGGAAATAAATGGAGTTGAGTGCTTGCCATACTGAATAACACTAAAAATAGTAAAAAAAAAAAAAAAAATAGTTAGCTTTCATTGAGTATTTAGAGGGGACTATTCTAAGCAATATACCTTTTTAAAAAAATTTGCTTTCATTGAGATATAGTCACATACCATAAAATCATCCACAGTGTACAATCAACTGTTCACAGTACCATCATATAGTTGTGCATTCATCACCACAATTGATTTCTAAACATTTTCATCGCTCCCCCCAAAAGAAGGAAACTGAACATAATCATAATCCTTTTGAAATGCATACAGCCATACCTACACATACATATGTGCATTTGCTCAAAGAGCTGGCCGCCATTCAGAGGTCCCTCTTTTCCAAAGGTTAGAGGACCATCTCCCCCTTGTAACTAAGACCTGAAGATGTTGGACTCAGTGCAAATTGTCTGAGACGATACTGACCATGTATCTTCCCCTCTAGGTACAAAAAATCTAGAATTCAGCTTTTATGTGGTTTGGCATGGGGACTCAAAATTCTGGTCATGGCATATGTGACCCCAATATGGGGTCAAGAAATGCCCCTGTTCTAACCTTCCTCTGAATGAAAGGCTTTCACAAAGATGTCTTAAGCTTTAAGTTTTAATAACTTCCCAATTCGCATCCAGCCAACTTCCAACACTTCCCAACACAAATGATAGCTATCCCATAGCCATCATGCAGGTTGAATCATGAGAAAAACATCCAGAGAATCAGCTTTCTGTTTCACCTTTGGCTTAGAGAAGACTCTTGCCTTTTAATAGTCTAAATGGGTCATGACCAGAATTTTGAGTCCCCATGCCAAACCACAGAAAACCTGAATTCTAGATTTTTTTTACACCTAGAGGGGAAGAGACATACCCTTCACTTTTTCCACCTACAATCTACAGAGAACTGAAATGGGATCCAGGGCCTGGAGCCATGCTTGTTCAATGACATGACAACCCAGTTAGTAGGGGAGGTAAAAAGGGATGCCATCATGCACAAGTACAGCATTTAGAAGCCATCACCAAGTGATGAAGAGTTAGAGGGAAAGTCTGTGGCCTTAATATTGTTTGATTTACTTTCCTAATAAGTTGCCATTAGAGAATTCCTAATGAAGATAGAGACAGAGTCTCCTTCTCCTGCTGAATCCTCAGATCCTGGCCGTGTCTGATTTCCACGCTCCCGGCCCTCACCATTCTTCTTATCTTGGTGTCTCAGGAAACATTATTAGGTTGGCCTGACACTTAGAGGTGCCAGAACTTGCCTGGAGAGGGCGTTATTTACATTTCACCTTCTTGAATTCTTCCCTCTTCCCTATCCTGCAAAGGATTTTAGAGTCAGCGAGATCTGAGTTCAAATCCCAGCTGCACACCCTACTAGCCAGGTAGCCTTGGACAAGCCACAGGACCTGAATGAAACTGTTTTCTCCCCTGTGAAAAGGAAACACTAATGACTGCTTTACCGGTGATGGGTTCCATGATCGTATTAAGTAACATAGCACATATTAGGAATTGGAGGGGGAAGGACTGTACAATAATGCTCTCTGTGTTTCCTAGTAATTTTAACAGACAGCGCTATGAAAATGCTTACTGTGTTTCAACTTCTGGACCTCCTTGGGGCTCGTCAGTTTGGCCCCAATCCTAGGAGCCCTACCCACATGGTCTTGGGTGGCTTCACCAGGTTGATACTGTGTTTCCAAGTAGAAAAAGGGAAAGACCGGACCTGGCCTGAGATGGAGCACAGTGTCCATCTACCCTGCAGTTTCATCAAACCCTGACCTCGTGGGAATAGTGGTAGTGGGTATATTCACAACAGCCCGTTAACAGAGAGCAGCCAGGCATAGGGGAGGAGCAAGTGGGGGTGGCGGAGGTGGACGAGGGATTTTTGATGGGGAAAGGAATGGAGGTGGAGAAAGGAGCTCGGCGAGATGGGAGGACGAGTGACAGTAGGGAAGGAAAGGCACTCACTCCTTACATGTGTCATCTCTCTTAATCCAGTCGGGACCCCAGCAACCAGGAAGAAGTTATTACCATTTCAATTCTACTGATTTGGGGCAGATGGGTAAGTGGTTTGCCCAAGGCCACCCAGAGAGTAAGATACATGAAGCCAGGATTTAATCTCAGGAGCCTTCTGACTCCAAAACCTCTTCTCCTCTAGGGAAAGGGAAGGAGAAAAGAAGATGAGATGTAAGTAAGGCTCTTTCCACACATGTTTGGGCACCTGGAGTTATACTTCCAGCAACAGAACAAGGTTTTCTAATATATCAAAGGAATAAGAACAGCGGTGACTTTACCAAGCCTATCTGTCTGGGAGTCAGCTGCCGTGGGGATCTGGGGGTACAGTATTGAGAAAGAGAGATGCTGCCTCTGTCCTCACTGAGGTTTCTCTGGTAAGATAAACTGACCAAAAGAAAAAAAAAAAATCAGACAAATGAAATAGTTTAAAATTATCCTAAATACTATTAATGGAACAAACAGCTGACATAAATGATAACAGAAGGGAGGAACTTGGCTCTCTGCTAAGACTTCTACTTGGCTCTCCAAGGGAGGCACTGACATGGAGGAAGCCCCCCGAAGGGGTTACCTGGAAATCTAAATTGGGGTCAGAGCTTCAATAGGATCACCCTGGCCATAGGGGTGGCCTGGAGTAGGTCACGTCAATAGGTTACATAACATCCCCTCCCCAAGGTTCCCTATACTCATCTTTTAAAATGTAATTAATGTATACTGAAGTGTAATTTACATGTTTCTTATTCCACTATTTTCAACATGTATGTGTCTTTAAATCTGAAGTGTGTCTCTTGTAGACAGCATATAGTTGGATCACCTTTTCTATCCATTCTGCCAATATCTATCCTTTGATTGGAGTATATTACATTTAATCTATTTAGTTAATGTAAATACTAAAGTAGGATTTATGTCTGCCGTTTGTTATTTTCTATGTTTCTTGTGTTTTTCTATTCCTCCATTGCTGCCTTCTTTTGTGTTAATAGTTTCCAACATATCGTTTTAATTACCTTGCTGTTTTGAGTTGTTTTTGTTTAAGTAATCACCGTGGAGATTACAATTAACTTCCTAAACTTATAGCAATCTAGTTTGAATGAAAACATACTTAATTTCAATAGCATAGAAAACCTTTACTCCTATAGAGTTCTGTTTCCTTTTACCTTGTTTGTGCCACTGTTGTCATAGTAATTTCATATTTATACATTATATGCCCATCAATGCAGACTTATAATTATTGTTTTTCTTTTGAATCAGCTAGGAGAAAAAAAGTGTTATAAACAAATAATAACATATGCTGTCTTTTATATTTATCTATGTAGTTACCTTTACCGGTGCTCTTTATTGCTTCATCTTGATACGAGTTACTCTCTAGGGTCTTTTCATTCCAGCCTGGAGGGCTCCCTTTAGCTATTTATTGTAGAGCAAATCTGCTGGTGATGAATTCCTTAGGGACAGTTCCTATTGATTGCTTTTTCCCCTGTGTATGGATTATACTATCTTTTGTTTTTTTTTTTTTTGCATTTCTCATAATTCTTTGTTGAAAACTGATGCAAATAAATACAGTGGAGCAATTGTGGATTCATTTCTTCTCATCCCCAGAGTTTGTTGTTGTTGCTGCTGCTGTTTGTTTAGTGATGTTCCCGGGCAAATTTTGTACTCTTTGTCACATGTGGCCCCTGAAATATCTGCTCATGTAGTTTATGGTTGGATAGAGATTTCCTTAAACGCCTCAAACCAAGCCTGTACCAAGGGGCTCTGTGTACATATTGGGGCACACCTTCAGTGCTCAGACAGACAGTTTACAATTATCACAATTGCTCTTCACTTCCTTCCTGTGCATGCACAGAGCCTCAGGGTCAGCCAGAAGAGAGAGACTGGGACCTTCTCAGTTCCTTCCTGTGCGTGCACAGAGCCCTGGCTGTCCCTGCACAATGCCTGGTGCATTTGCATGCCCTTCTAATTTCCCAGGCATATGTCCGAACTTTCCAGAGCTCCCTATGGACATCTCATTCCTGATATTTTCTTTTAATTTTTTTTTTTCAACTTCTTATTTTCCCCAACTGTTATCACCATTGTAGGCAGCTGCAATGTTAAGCACTTGCCACTGATTGTCTTTAACAAATAACCTTGGGAAAAGGCTTTTTGCACCAAGCAACTCTGAGTCAGTTCAAATCAAGACAAACTCAGTAAGTGGGGGATTTTAGGGAACTGCCAAACAGATAATTAATGAAAAGTCTCTGGGAATAGTGCTTTTGAGGAGCCTAAAACCCTTCACCCCTCCAGTGGCTTCTGGGCTGCTGGTTTTCACTGTGATTACAAAGTTGTTTTGATCTCAAGTTTAACATGGAGATGAGGAGAGTCAAATTAAAACAGCAAAGCTTGCTGTTCTTACTGAGCTTCACCCATTTTCCTAGAATAAATACTCCTAAGATTTTATAAGCTTTTGGTTAATTTCCAGAGGTCTGAAAAAGTTGATTGATAATTTTAGCTAGTGTTCTCACTGTTTCTATGTTCAAGTAGACTTTTGGAGGTAAATTACTTTGCCATTCCTGCCAGACATCCAGATGATTGCTTTTAAGTGTAATTTTACATATAATGTGAAATAAGGATAGAAATTAATTTTTCTCCATGAAAATATCTAGCTGTCTTAGCACCATTTGCTGAAAAGCCTCTCTTCTTCCTATAGAGTTGCCTTGGCTCTTTTGTCACAAACTAATTGTCTGCATGTGAAGGGTCTGTTTCTGAACTTTATATCTATCTAATACATTCCTTTGATTTATTTCTGTCCTCTTCTCAATACCACACTCTCATGTTTACTGTATCTTTATTTCAAAATCAGGTAGCATTTCAGTCTTACATCTACTTACTGATTTTTCTTTTGCCTTTATATTCTATCAGTTATTAAAAGATGTCTGTTAAATCCTCTACATATTATTTAAATTTTTCTATTTCTTTTACTAACCTGCCAAATTTTGCTTCATGCATTTTAATGCTGTTATAAAATGTTCACACATTTAAGGTTGTTCTATCTTCTTTGTCAATTTTTTTCATTATGAAATGACTCTAATTTCTAATTGGTTTACTTTCAGCATATCTGAATGCTTATATTTAAAGTATGTATTTCCTAAGTAGCCTATAAATAAACAGGTCTTTTTGCCCTAGTTAGTCTGATGATGTGTTTTAACTGGAATTTTTAATTCATTATTTCAATCATAATTAGTGATTCGGATTGCTTTAAGTCTACTATCTTACTATTTCTTCTCTATATATTCAATTTCATACTTGTTTCTTTGTTCTCTTTCCTGTCCTATTTAACATCAATCAAAAATTTTTGAAATTATTCCATTTACCTCTTTTATTGACTAGCTGTATCTCTTCATTCAGCTTAGTGATACTCTAGGAGCTTATAATGTGCATCTTTAATTTATTATTGTCTGCCTTTAAATGCTACTATGCTACTATGGAAACACTGTAAGAACTTTCCAATTATATTGACTTCATTTACCCTCTTGCTTTTGTTCTACTGTATTTGCATATATTACATCTAAATTTCTTGGCAACCCACAACACATTATAACTGTGTTTGCTTTAAACAGTTGAAAGTTATTTAATTAAATTTTTTAAAATCTAAAAATAAAAATAAATAGTTTTTTGTATTACCAACATATTTTACTCCCAGAGGGCACTCTTAATTTTTCCTTGCTGATCTGAGCTTTCATCTAGTGTTATTTCCCTTCAATTTTTAGCATCACTTGAAGTATGAGTCTGCTCCAACAAAAATTTATCTGTAATCATTTAAAAAATATTCTTACTTTTCCTTAATTCTGAAGGACATTTTCACATTGTAGAAAATTTGAGATTAAAGGTTTTACTTGTTTATTTGAGTTTGCAGCTTCAAAGTTGTTATTCCTTTTTTTTTTTTTTTTTTGCTTTCCTTGCCTCTGATTAACTATCAGCCAATTCTTATGACTGCTCCCTTCTATGTAATGTGTCTCTTTTCCTCTGGCTATTTTTTAGATTTTCTCTTCCTCTTTTCTCTGCAGGTTGGCCATGATGTATGTAGGGTGATTTTCTTTGTATTTATCTTGCTTGAGGTTTGTTAAGCTTCTTGATTCTGTGGATTGATACCTTATACCACATGGGACAATTGTCAGCTAAATTTGTTCAAATAGTTCTTACACACTATTTTCTCTTTCCTGTCCTTCAGAAACTTCAATTGCATGTATATTAGACTGTTTGATATTGTCTTACAGGTCTCTAATGCTTTTCTCATTTTTTCTATTGATTTCTAATAATATGGATAATTTTATTGACTTGTATTTTATTCTGATATTTTCTTTTTCTAGCCTGCAATTAAGGCCATTGGATGAATTCTTCCTTTGATACAGTATTCTATTTTTCAGTTCTAATATTTCCATTTGTTTCTTTTACAGTGTTTCTATTTCACTGTTAAATTTCCCCCTTCTACAAATCCATGCTGTCCACTTTTTCCACTAAATGCTTTAGCATATAGGTAGTAGTTACTGAAAGTTCTTTGCTTCTAATTCTAAAATCTTGGGACCTGTAGGTTTATTGACCACTTTTTTATCTCACTTATGGTCCATATTTTCCTATTTCTCTGAAAACCTTATAGTTATATTTAAAAGACATTGTGTATAAAAGGACAGTAGAGACAGAATTAAATTCTATTTATCCCAGAAAAGGGTTTTCCCTTCTTCTGTCTGCCCACCATGGTGGGATGGTTCATCCTTTTTAATCATACCCCAGTTTTATGGCATTTGGGTTGGGTTTCAGATCAATTAGCATCAGTTCACCAAGGGTTTCAAATTTTTTGAAGGTGAGATCAAGGTTCTCCCTTCAGAAATACCTGAAACTGTTGAACTGTAATCCAGTAGCCTTGATTCTTGAAGATAACTGCATAACCATATAGCTTTTATGGTGTGACTGTGTAACTGTGAAAACCTTGTGACTGACACTCCATTTACCCAGTATGTGGACAGATGAGTAAGAAAATAAAGACAAAAAATAAATAAATAATGGGATGGGGTATGGGGTATGGGATGTTTTGGGGGTTCCTTTTTATTTTTACTTTTTATTCTTATTTTAATTATTTTTTTTTGGAGTAATGAAAGTGTTCAAAAATTGATTGTGGTGATGAATGCACAACTATATGATGATATCATAAACCACTGATTGTATACTTCAGATGATTATTTGGTAAGTCAATACGTCTCAGTAAAATTGCATAAAAAAAAGATTCTCCCTTCAGCAGGTTTTGGATCTGAGCACCTTCTCTGCTTTACTGCTAAGGCTCCAGCTCTTTGGACATTTGGCAAGCTCTCTCTGCTCTACAGCCCACACTCAGGTTTCCGAGTTTTGGAAGCTGTGTCTTCTCCCTATGCTCACTGTGCTTCACTGAGTCGGTGAAGGGTTGGATGGAAAGCATTAGCAGGTGGGTGTGCCTTAGGGACTCTCTTTGCCCTTCCACCCTGCCCCCAGTCCTCTGGGTGCAACTGTGCATCTCACAAAATCAGCGAAAATTCTGGAAAGGCAAATCTCCAAAAGAGAATCAAAGATCAGTCAATAAAGGGGCAAAACAGATGCTAAAAAGACAGTGATTCCCCACTATATTATTACAGTACTCCACTCCTGCTAACAAACTGACTTCAAGCAATCTGGCCCAGGCTAACCTCTCTAGCTTCTCCTCTCCTCTCCCCCTAGCTGCCAACCTACACTCCAAATGCAATGAATCATACTCAATTCCCAGGACTTTTTTACTTGCTCTACAAGAAACACCTTTAACATTTCTCTTTCATCACTCCATTGATTCCTTTTTATCCTGCAAAATTCCACTTCAAATTTAGCTCCTCAAGCAAGTCTTCCTTTAGTCTGATTTAAAAGACCACCTGATAAGTTCCCACTTCCACACCTTTCTTATAGTCCTCAGCATTTTATTTTGATTGTTGGTGCACAGACTTGTCTCCCTGCCAGACTTTGTGATCCTCGTGGGGTGAAACCATGCCCAATTTCAGCCTGCACCCCTAGTATCTAACGGAGCACCAGGACTCAATAACTTGTGTTAAGGGATGTTCAGCATAAAGAACTCATGTCCTCTTAACAGCCTCACCTCAGCTCCAGCTTTTTTTCACAGTACTCCAACCACATTTATCATCTCTTCAAGTAGATCCTATTTCTCTCAATGATATACCGAACACTGCCATTTATTGAAAGTGTACTGGTTCCAACCACTTTCCAATTATTATTGCATTTAAACCCCCACAACCTTGCAATTTTAATGCTATCACCATACTCCTTTACAGATGAGGAAACTGAGGCCTGGGATGTTTCACTGGCTTGCCATGAAGAGCCAGGATTCCAACCCAAGTCTATGCCAATCTAGACCCCAAACTCTCATGACTACACTCAAGTCTTTTGTGTCCTCTTCCCTCCCTCCCATTTCTCTATTGTCCTCCTCTCCTTTCTGCATCTGACACTAAACTCAATGACCAGTTGATCAGCTGAGCCCATCCATCTGGCAGTTACACACAGCCTCCGAGCTCTGGTTTCCCGATTCTGCTTCTGTAGTGTTCAGCAACTTCTGTTTTCCCCTGAGGTCACACTTAAAGGTCTGTGTGTCATGTTTCTCATTTGTGCCTTGTCAAGGAAATCTTGCCAGTGCATCTATCAAAGTAATCATCACAGGCCTGATATAAGAGTATGGCTCCTCTCACATTTTTCATTACTAGATAATTTATTAATATCCTTCCCGAGCAGCACTAGATTTATCTTGATAAAACTGCTATCAGCGACGACACAGGCAAAGCCACTGGGACATACCAGGAAGAGCCGCACGTGCACCCCCGTCACCCCTTAAACCTCAGAGAGCCCAACCCGGAGCCAGCCCCGGGGGCTGCCAGGACTCGGAACATTTTATCATTGTGATAAAGTTGACCGGGGGCAGCCACCAAAGGATGGCAACCAATCTCGCCTTTCTTCTCTGCTTGTGGCAAACACAGGATTGTCTGTGTACCGGGGAAGGCAGGTGGCAGGGGGTGGATAAATTATCTCCAAAGAGTCCACTATTTATCTCGTTTTCAATCCAGCCTCTGCAGCAAACAGCTTCACCTCTCAGCTCAAGAGTGCTTTCTGCGAGGCCCGGACTCGGTGGTCGGCGCCCGACCTTCGGATGATTTCCGGGGAAGCTTCGTGGCATGGCATTTTGAGGCAGGTGAGCTGGAGCAGCCTCCGTGCCCACCTCCTGCTCCCCTCTGTGTTCTCGTCTCTCCAGGGAGAGAGCAGGGAGAGCAGGGGAGCTGTCTTCCTCTCTGCTGGTCATTCCCTAAAATAAAAATGCAGGAGAACTCTGGAAGGAGGCAACTACCTACGTGAGCCCCAGGTACTACTTTCTCAGGTTGCATTTGAGATGGGAGCAGTATCTCCGAAACCTTTATTTGCCTCAATTCAGAGCAGCTCTTTCATAAATGGGATCTCATGATTCATTTCGCTAGACAGTACCAACAAAACCCAAACATGTAAATAAATAAAAGCATCCATACGCACTTACATGTTAAGGCTCTCAAAGCATTAACGACTGCTGATGCATCGCACCGCGGTGTGCAAACCGCTAAGTGCACACCCTGTTGGTGGAGGGCTGACCGCTTTAGGGAATGATGCATTACTCAGCACAACTCTTTCTCATAATGTACTTGCACACGCATAGAGAAAGTGCGTGCCCAGAGGATGATTTTTGTGATGTGTTGATTTGTTTTGCATCACTGCTTATAATAGCAGTACTGACTGTCATTGAAAAGAGAGCTGGCAGAATAAATGACAGTCTATTTGTACAATGGGAGGCTTCCAACGCACCCAGAAGAGGAGCTAGATATATTCTAGATATGTGTTCTGATATGGCGTGGACTGCAAGATATATTAAGTGATAAAAAGCGAAGTAACAGTTTTGTAGAACATTCATCTTGTCTATGCATTGACTTTCTTAAAGGAGGCACAAGAAATCAGCAATAGCAATTTCTTGGGAGAGGGAGATGCAATAGTCTGGGAAGGGGGATGGAGGAAGATTGATCTATTATTGTATATTCTTTTGTCCTGTTTAAATGTTCCCTGTCTATGTGCTATATTTGCAATTAAAAGTTAAGGCTCTTTATAAGACTCTTTTTTGAAACTGCCTCAATCAACATATGTGATTATCAAAGCAGATATAACCAATAATTACTAATCAACAAAAGCAATGTTTTTACTTCTCTCCTAAAGTGAGCTTGAGCCACACCATCTGGTGTTTCCCTCTCATGCCCCTTCACAAAGAATAAAGCCATGTTTTGCAGGTGGGCACGGCTGACTGTGCCAAGGCATCAGTCATAACCACCACAGATCACTCTCTCATTGGTAAAGTAGATTTTCGTACCAATTATTCCCATAATGGTCTGAAAAGGAGGAAGGAAAGGGCTCATTGCTATTTTGCAGATGAAGACATTGAGTGTCCAGGAAAAGCCACTGGTTCAAGTCACACAACCTGTAGCTGGTACAGTAGGGATTCAAGCTCCAATTGACTGGGTCCGTAAACCATCTCCTCTCCTCTCTGACTCACTTGGCAGTCTTGCAGAGGTGATAGCCATGAGTCTCCATCAATTTTGCATAACTCACTAGAAGACTCTTCTCTCCTCCACCTGCTGCTGAGCTATGGACCTTCCTGATGCCATTCGGTAGCTGGTGAGGCTGTGTCCGTGAGCCCATGGCTCCAGGTGCCTACTGGCAGAGGAGAGCTGGCTCCTGTGACTGTTAATTTCAATGCCAGTGATGGCTCCAGCCTCCTGGACAGATGGCCAATTGCATCCATGCTCTCAGAGTGTACACCAGTGGCAGAGGGTTTCAGCTGTGACTAGAGCTGGGACAGTGGTCCAAATGCAGGGCCATTTGTCACTGTGGTTGATTCCATAAAACCGGCAATGAGGGGCAGACAGGGGAGCAGCCTCAGCTCTCTGTCCTTGGCAAAACTAAGACAATCCAGTGCACACCTGGCTGAATGGGCACTGGGACCACTGACCTTGCAGAGGCTTAAAATCCACGGGGAACTGCTTTTCTTGATTTCACGCCATGCCCAGTGACCTGGTGATTGCTTTAAAAGTATACTACTACAACTGCTACGGCTATTGCTACTAAATGCAACAACAGTAATGCACCTCTTCCCCTTTGCTGTCTCAACCAAAGAGACCTCTCGAGAAGGAGACCCTTGTCCCTTTTCAATCCCTACCTCCACTGATTGGTTACCTTCCTTTCTTTGATGTATCCCTTCACCTTCTAACATAGATTCTCTAAGATCCAGAGGAGAAGTTCTAGCAGGGGGAAGGAAAATGCAGGTGTGAGCATTGTGGGTCCACTGTTTCCCAGATGGCTGACCTGGAGGAGGTTGTTGGCCATGCTTGAGTCTCAAACCTCTTGCTATATCTTGTGGGGATCATGTGGGTGGCAGATGAGGGTACCCTGCACAGCGCCCCCGATGGAGCAGCTGCCCCAGCCTGCACGGTGCTCCTCTCTACCAGTTACCCCTGAGATCAGTGGCTCCCTAATGGAGGCAATGTGGTCCCCTCCCCCACCCCTGCCCCAGGGAAGAGATGGCGATGTCTGGAGGTAGTTTTGGTTGCCATGATGGAGTGTGGGAGATGCTCCTGGCATCTAGTGGGTAGAGGCCAGGGATGCTGCTAAACATCCCACAATGCACAGGACGGTCCCCTCCGCGAAGCATGGTCCCACTCCAAGCATCAATCATGATGAAGTTTAGCACCCCTGATCTACAATCTGCTATGTTGTTTGTTTTTGTTATCACCATATTCACAATGTCATTCAGCTTTATAAACATCAGCAACTCTTATAAAGGTGTTTTGTTTGAGAAGCAGTCCATCTCACTGTCTGCTGGACCCTTAAGGCTATGCTGAAGGCTTTGCACAGCGTGCCCCATTCAGCATGGTGTATCGGTTACATGCAGACTTTGGATCCAAACTGTCTGGTCCCGAGTCCCTGCCCTGCCTCTTCTCAGGGGCTGTGACCTGGCATTATTGATGTTTGTTCCCTGGACTTCCGTTTCCTCATTGGTAGAAGGAAGACAATAATAATGCTTATCTTACATGGTTATTTTGAGAACTAAATGAGTTGATATTTATGAATAAGAACAAGATCTGATTGCACTTAGTAAGTGCATATATATATACATACATTCACATACCTATACAAATACACGTGCACATGTAATATATGGATACACATGCAGTATCTGTATACACATACACATACATATACATATGAGCTCTAGGAACTATTTACTTTGAGCTCTTGATACTCCTGGGATAATATCAGTATATATATATCAATAAACACATACACAATTATGAACTGCATTGTGCTTCCAGAGTTTCGCTTCAGGAAGAAACAGGTAGAAACAGAACATTCTGGCAAAGTTCACAGATTGTCATGGAAGAGTACAGAGGTGGGAGAATGCAAAGAGATGAAGTCATCAAATTGTTGAAACTTGAGAAGCTTACCATGCTCATACTGAGCTGCACCTTCAAATTCCTGATTTATTCCAAGGAAAACATTGAGCAGCAAATGTGTGGGGTTTGGAGGCTCCCTAGAAAAGAGGGAAAGAAAGAGGAGCCGAGATGAGACACCTCGGCTCAGAGCCAGATGGCAGCAGGAGACTTGAGCAGGTGCGGGAGGAAGTTGGGGAACCCAAAGAGCACTGGGGGACTCCTAAGGCTCTAGGTGAGTAACAGGAAGGTGCTAAAAAGGTCTTTAACACCTGTGCTCTAAGTACCAGCTGCAGGGGCAGCCAGGAGTAATCAATACGGCAGGTGAAACATCAGCCTTTTTTTTCCAAGAGATGATGTGGCCCAGTTTGCAGAAGTTCACTTGTTTGATGATGGAGCTTTGTACATGGCAGTAGGACCCGTTCCCTGCATTATGCAATGTAGAAACTGTCAGGTCCTCTAAGGTAGGGATGAGGGAGATGGAAGAGACAGATTGCTACATGAGGGGCGAAGGGTATTTGACAATGAGCTGTAAGAAAGACGGTTCCAACATTTATTAAGCATCTATTTTACAAATATTAACTTAATTCCCCTACGAAACTCCAGAAACCAAATACTATGGTTCTCACTTTCTAGACAAGGAAAGCCACACTGAAAATTGTAGAACCAGGACTCAAATTCAAGTAGGCTCCAGGCCTATTTACTTTGGGTCTTTGATGTTCCCTGGGCTAATAAGAAGATCACAAGACAGCCTCAATAGCAGAATCACCACTCAAATCAGTCTCTTCAAGCTTGAACCCAAGTTTCAGGCCTTTCTACTGGCATCTAGCAAATAAAAAGTCAAGCCTCAAATTCAGGATCTACAGTATCAAAGACGTAACATTGTGCGAGATTCAGTTTTGGCATCTGTAAAATGGGTATAATATACGCATTCATTGCATCGTGAGCAATGAATGAATGGTTTGCTGTTGAGCAACAAGTGTGGTATCTATTATTGCAGAAACTTTACCACCTCTTGGATATTTACTCTTCACCTTGCTGTTCCATGCTAGCACCATCTTGCTGAACTCAACTTTGGCTTTTTGCAACCACTGCTCATAAACCCAGCTGTCTCACAACTCTGGCACTTCCAATTGGAAGTGGTAGGCTTATGCACAACTGCCCTTTCTTTCCCAAGTACCAAAGTAATCCTTAGGTGGATTACATACAATTTTCCCTCTGGTCTCAGCTAGAAAATAATACAAAGCATGGAAAAGTCTTTAGATCTACATGTTTTTCCATTCTATTTTTAAGACACGGTGTCCTTAACCCATAGTGATGATCAGAGTAATCAAGAGTAGCTTAATGGATGGTGGGGGGTTTAAATGCTAGATCTTGGAACCAGGCAACTATTTCTCAGACTCTAGAAGAGGATAAGTGAATAGTGCATGCAGAGGAGAGAGGAGCAGTTGTTGAACAGGTAGATTTGGGTGCAGAAACTCCAGACTTGGACATACCTAAGTGACAATGAAACAAAGAGAATCAGAAACTCCAGGTCAATTTATTCAGCCATTAGGTGAACACTCTATATTAACACTGGTGCTGGGACCTCAGGATAGAGATGATGTCAGTGAACATAGACTCTTACCCCAGAGATTTGCTGGGGAGCTGGAGCAATGACTCAGGAAGTCGATAACTAAATTCTTTTCTAAAGGTTATTCAGCAGATGGAAAAGTTTCCATAAAACACCAATGGTCCCCACTGGAACCCTCTGACTGGGCTGATTCTTACAATGAGTCTTAAGCTCCAGTGGGGGCCATAGAGGAGACCAATAACGATGACAGAGGAGGCTCAACAAGGTTAGCTGAAGATTAAACTCCACAAGGGAGGTGCAAGTCTTCTGTCTATGAGCACCAGTGGCCCCTGTCTGCCCATTGTAGGGAGGAGGAAATGGCAGAGAGAGGTAGAAGGGCTCAGAAAACTCCCAGGTTGGCAGTTACATTTCTAACTACCCCACTGTCTTCCTTGGTAAAGAGGGACTTTCATTAGGGATTGGATCTGGACTAGACATTATAGAACTGTTGCTACATTACAAGCTCTAGTAATGGTAGGATGGGCTTAGCTTGTTCTTGGTTCTTCCCCACCTGGACAGAGGATGAATCCACTGTGGCAGTGCCCACATGAGACCAGGAATGGCCACACAAGAGGCCCAGAGCCCTGGCTTCAAATGGGGAGATGATCTGGTAGACCAGAAAGACTGTTTTTACAGTCAGGCACACTGATGTTAAACTTTGGATTTGATTCCCTAATACCATCTTTGAGCCTTGGTGTTTTTTTCTGAGAAAATACTGTACAGGGTCATTTGGTGATTAAACATAATAATGCAGTGAATTATATACCACTGTACTGGGCACAGATCAAGCACACACAGAAAAGGTATCCTTCTGGCCCATTACTTTGAAAATCTAAAGAAACTGTCTATAGCACTAAACAGACTTAGATTTTGACTCAGACTTCAGAAACTCTACAGATGGATCTGGGCTGACCACCCCTCTGCTCTTTCATTCAATTTCCTATCTTCTCACCTGCCTTCCTACCTCTTCTATTCCAGCTCAAAGTCCACCTAGTTTCTTATCCTGTTCCCTCTCCCCTCTGACATTTCTTACATCAGGTGTTGCTTAATCATACACATAGCTGCTAGTATTCCTGGGACTGAGAAGACCCCTTCCCAGCTCTGCACGCATTTGCATGAGGTCTCCTTGACCAACTTCTACAAGCTGTTGTTCTGTTCAGATGATTGAAGACAGTGTTTAGACGGTGTTTATAAAAGTGTGTCTGGTGGAACCTCAAGGATGGCTGTGGTCAAATAATTTTGGGTGTTGCAGGGTAAATCAGAGTTAAAGGGGGACTTTTCCAGTGCCTTTAATGTATTTAGATGTACTGTAAATCACCAGTAGGAAGATCTAATATTGTTGCACGCTTTTAGTTTCTTCCTATGGAGCATTTAATATGCTAAACATTAGAATCACCAGGAGAACTTTCAGAGCATACCAATGTCTTGACCCTAAACCCCAGCGATGCTTATTTAATTGATAAAACATTAGCTCTTAGAATTTACAAACTTTGAAAACTCTTCAGGTGGGTCTTACATGCAGCCAAAGATGAGTGCATGAGAATTATCTAGAAAGCAAAAGCTAGGACTTAGCTCTAAAGAGTTGGATTCCTGAGATAGATCTAGGAATCCACATGTGGAACAAGCCCCTCAGAAACTTCTGATGTGGACAGAAGTATCCTCAATGACAGAACCTAACATTCCAGGGAAAGCACTGAGAAATCCAAACCTAATAAACTTGTTTACATAATAGTCATAACAATTTTATTCAACAGATTTTGGGCCTCCTATGAGGCAGCCAACTTTGCAATGCAAGGGGAAACATGCTTGAGACGATAAAGTTAGAAGACCTTAATATAGTATGAGTTGCATGGTAATAATTATCTCCTTATACTCTCATCTCTCCTAGAAGACCATAAATTTTTGAGGACATCCCAACACCCCAAACTACCAGTTACATCCTAGATGCTCAATAAATGTCTTTTAAAATGAGTGAGCTAACAATTGGGGAAAGCAAGCATTTGCTCCACTATGCTCCAGTGTAAGACAGATTACATAATTTTGTTTTTCTGGGTAAAATTAAATCTAGTTCTGAGCTCCCACATGCCAGAGTGGCAAGAAGCCTAATGCCAGCTCTTTCTCTTCCCAGGATTACCTGGGGATTTGGGGTACAGTGGGAGGTGGTAAGAAGGCACTTGTCATATTCCAGAAAACTTGGTTTTAAGTACGTCACTGAGACAGTCATTACCAATATGCTGAGATATATCTTATCCAAGCCCAAGTGGCCCACTTGAAAGACAACAGAAATGCCCGTTTTCTTGTTCTGCCATGTGAAGGGCCAGTGGTCCCATTGCCTTCAGACCAGGCTAAAGCATGGAGAGTTTCACTTTAGTGGCAATGTTCCTTAATGCCACCACACTGCCACTGTTGCCCCCAAATCCAGATACTATATGTAAGCAGATTCCAGATTTTCCCATACTCTGGTCCTCCTTCTGGTTTCAGGAAGCTGATTTCTTTTTATACTTCTGGTGATCAGAAAGTTCCCAGCTTCCAATTTCCAGCACCAGCCTTTCCTCTTTGAAGGACTCCATTTTCCAACATCACTGGGAGGGGGTTATCCTCAGCCAGTCCCCTGAAGCAAAAGGAAGGTCTTCCTTTCTTACTCTTTCCATTCAAGCCAAGACCCAGAATTCAGAATAGAAACCTTGGGTTACCCGTCTTCTAATGGAGAAGAAAAACATGTGTCTCATTTGCTGGGGCTTTCCAGAGCAGAGAGAACAAAGAACCAACTCATGTCTCAATAGATTATCTCAAGACAGGAAAAAATGCTATGATTAGTCAGCTTTATTGTGAAGTTAGGTTTCCCTTTGAATGTTAAGGGATGGGTTTGCCTGGTGAGATGGGGAGAAGGGTCATCTCCTTCAGAGAAAATGGGATATGCAAAAATACAGAGACTAGTTCAAAAAAGTACTCCATGCTTGATGCACAGGATGCAATCAGGAAATGAGGCTGGAGAAGAAATGGAGCACCCAATGTGAGCAACCTGGAAGAAAAGAGGCTGAGAAAGGAGACGAGAAGACCAGGTCGGGCATCATGGTGAAAACTTACTGCACCCTTTCTTGGGAATTCAAAAGGAGTATCAAGAATAACTCACTATGCCAGGACCAGAAACAAGGGCTCCTCCAAACATAAACCAGTGCTGGAGAATGGGACTCTCTTACTGTACTCAGAATCAATAACTGACAAAAAAAAAAAAAATACAGAAGCAAATATTTTTGGCCACAGGTAAAACAAACCAAAGTACTCTAATTCTTGCAGTCCTATTTAAAAGGCAAAATTCACCATGAGTTCAAATCATATCCTGATTCCAATATTCTAAGAGACATGTATACATGGAGTTATGAGGGACATAGTGAAGGAGGTAAAATTTGAAGGAAAAAAGGACTGGGGATTATATAGACTTGAACTATGGAAAAGGTTGAAATGCATTCAAGAAAGCAATAAAGACTAGTGAACCAGAAACCCCCTGCTCACTTACGATAAAATATCTAGTTAATACCAAATAAAAGATTCAAATAGACTTGCTATGGTTCTTTAGAAAGACTCTCTAAAATAATGTTGCTATTGCTTTTTAAAAGCATTTTCACAAATAAAGTGTTGCTTTTAGGAAGGGAGATTGGTTACGGGGAGTAAGCAGCTTAGTTAGAAGGAAAAAGATATGAGGGGAACATAATTTCTGAACTTGGAATTCTTTTTAGACACTGTTACAAAAATCCTGCCTTGCAAACAAGACCCACTTTTGATTTTATATAGCTATGTATGGACCTACGGTCACACACACTCAACATGAGTCGGTTGAGTGGAAGCGATAGAAACCATTTTGACAATTACAGTAAAGTGTGAATGGTGCTCTAAAAACTAAAAAGACGTATTAGGTATTTCAGAAGCACAGGGGAGGCAGAGTAATCAGTGATTTGGAAAATCAGGAAGAGGCGATTTTCACCTCTTTACCTTCACCATCACAGAAGAGGTAAATTTGAGTTAACTGATGAAGGATCAAAAGCGGTTCACCACATTGGGGCATGCCTTCTGTTTGAAACGTAGAGTCTGTCAAACCTCAGAGGATGACCAGAAAGCCTCAGTGAAGTGGATCTAAGGCTGAAGGCGAGCTCATTTGGCTGGGCAAAATGCCAGGAGTCGTCATGGCCTACCAATGGAAGAGTCTTTATCTTCTCTTCCGGTGTGTGAATTAACCAATGTATTTCTCACATGAACTATGTATCTGAAAGGGTGATCCTAGGGCTGTTTTGTGGATATTTAAACAAATGAAAGGAGGAAGCATGAATCAAGTGAGCCAGTCCTTCTCCCCTGAAATAAAAAATGCCAGTGAAAAATTTTCATCGTCCCTGAGATTGCACTGTTTCAGTTTTCTCTTAGTTGAATGTTCTAGAGAGAGGGTGACCCTGAAACATTTAAGAACTGAAAAGAGGTAGTAGTAATAATTGTGCTGTCCAAGGTAGATGGGGCATATCTAGAAAGCAGAGTTTGAGGCAAGGGTTGAAGTGCGGATGCTTTATTTGGGAATTGAACCTCCAGGGCAGTGAGGGTGAAGGAACGATGGCAGTGAGGCAAAGAAAGAGAGGAGGTGATGCTGTGTTCTGCCTTTCAGCGCCGGCCACTGCTTCACAACAAACTGCAGACAGACACCTCGGGTCAACTCAGTAGTCTTGGTGGCTCAGCAGAAAGGTCTTTCTCAGGAAGAACTGCAAGAAGAAACTACTCCTGGGAGGAGTCACCAAAGGAATTTATTTGTCTAGCTCCTTCCATCACCTGCTTCCCTTGGGTCAAAGTTCACTCCATGGGTGAAGAGCACTTCAGGATTCCATCATCTGCCACTGAGGTCAGGTAGGACGCTGGATCCAGCATCCCACGTTGTAGAATTCCACGAAGACCAGAGGGGAAGGGGTGACTTGGTATGGCCAGGGCTCTGCATATTGGGAACGAGGGTCATGCAGGCCCAGGGCTTGAACTTTGACCCCGGTCAACTCAGGGAGTTTGACAAGGGCATCAGCAAAGATGGCAGCTGAGTGGTCCAGAGGGTGGGTGGTCCTTTCCCAAGGAGGGGACTGTTGAGGAAATCCAAGAGGACTTCTGTGTGCGCCTGATGTAAGTGTGAAGGCACAGTGTTGGTGGAAATAGTTTTAACACCCGGAGCTTCTGCAAACAGAAACCTTTCTAAGGTTGTGGGGAAAACAGCAGTAGCATGGAGAAGAATGGGGGATAGGGACCCCGTTAACTAACACTTCCCTTTCATAGCATAGATGCTAATCAAAAAATAATAGTAAATACCCTTGACTAAGTTCTTTAGAAGGATATTTAATAATTGGTTTTGCAAAAGAAAAGCGATGAAATGATATGTATCCCTTTCACCTGCATTCATATCTAGCTTTTTACTTAGCAAGCAGAGAGGGAAGAAAGAGAGAGAAATAGCATCTACCCGATCCAAGCTTTTAATTATTTTTTTTTAAGGGTGAATCTTGCTAGAGCCATAATGAAGCTCTGGAAGAAATAAAAACTTATGATCAGAACAAGCATTATAGACATTTATGTAAAACTGGAAGTGAATCGTATTTTCCCATCTGTTACTAATTCATAACCGGATTCTCTCTGGTATTGTGACTGGAGTGCATTTTTATAATTCATTCCTTGGCTTCGACTGTTGGGGAGTTCTCGTCTTTGTTAATTTCACAACATCAGATGTTCAGGAGGAAGTTTCCATTATGACTCAGAGTCAACACGTTATCAATTCCGAGAGGAGAGGATGCAGCCACATAAAGTGACGAATCGGAGGTTTTAAAATAGAGCTGTACTTCCAAACACTCTGTGTTCAGGGAAACTATTGGGGAAGCTAGGAAATGGCCCGGAGGCTGGATCTGAGGATCCCATATGCACAGTCACAGCACACCAGGCCAGGCCATGATCCAACAGCCCTTTCCAAGCCTGAGCCTCCACTGATGCCAAAGCCCATGAACTGCTCATTAGCAAAGACGAACCCACGGCAGAACAGGAGGGCCCCGTCTGGGTAGGGAAAAGTGTGCACACCTGATGGTGTGTGTGCATGCTTGTGTGCACGTATGTGTGTGTGCGTGTGTACATGGGCATGCCGGTGTGTGCGTCCGGGGAAACGATAAGCTTAAACAAGCCCACACTTCAACGTGTTACTCTAGAACAAGTTCATGACTTCATAAAAGAGAATCGCTATTTTGTAATAACCCCAACCACAAGCAAACATTTTCATGAAACAAAAGTTCAAACAAAGAATATCGTTTTGAATAATCAGCCGTTTTGCTCACATTTGTGAAGCACACAAAGAAAGACAAAATTGTACTGAACCCAATTAAGATTTATTGTATTTTAGCCCAATCTACAGAGTTTTTAGTAATGTAAATGTCCTTTTCCAGCTTTTTCCCTATCATAGTATCACTTATCAGGTTAATTTCTAAGTGTTCACATATATGTAGCTTATATAAGGTATAATATTCTTAATATGAAAACAGTATTTAGTTGGCTATTTGGTAGACAAATAAAGTCTGAAATCTCAAAATGTAAAAGGGAACACATACACACATGGCGTTTCCCAGAACATGAATCTTATATTATTGAACCCGCTGAGTTAGGGTCTTTGAAAGTTTTTATCCTCATTTCACCTACTGTCATAATTGATAAACCTAAGAAGGTATAATGGATAGAAAAAAGAAAGCATAATTTCAAAATGAATGAAGTTGAAAATGTTTATATTGTTGATATAGTAATTCCAAATGTAGGAATACATCCTAAGAAGATAATGTTGATTAGAAGAAAATGTTTTATACTCAGCATTATTGATCACAATGCTATTTATCATAGAAAAAAATTTCAAAACCTTCTCAATGAATCACTGTGTTTACAAAATGTGGGATTAAACGTTAGAAGCCATTTATTTAAAAATTCTTTTAAAAAACTAAGTCATAACTATAAATTATTAATTAGCCACTCAACCATCCAACTACCTAACGTTCCTCAGAGATTAAACAATAACATGATAATAACATGGGAAGAACTCTCGGAGAAAGATTATCATGTTTAGTTAGGTGTGGATACCCTAAAATGGATCTATTGCCAGCTCTGGGCCCTCTAGGGCTATTTAAATGGGAAGTGGGACAAAAACATGCAAGCAAACAAACAAAACAAACCAAAAAGTCACAATTACTACTTCAGACCTGGCCTTACTCTCTCTGTTGGAATCCAAACTTTTAAGGCTATTTGAACAAAATAATAATACCAATATTAAGAGTAACAATAGAAGTTTCCTTGAGGTTTGCAATATAATAAATCTATGCTGTAGGCATTACTGTCATTTTATAGATGGGAAAAATGAAGACCAGAAAGATTCAATTACCTCTCTTTGAGTTTTCACAGCTAGTTAGTGGTGGATGGAGCCTTTGGGTTCAGGTTGGGTTGACTCCAAATGTCTGTTATTATGCAATAACCCTTCTTAAGGTTAAAGCTAGATGGGGAAAGAAGTTTACAAAATATTAAGATGAAGAGCAAGGTTCAATAGGCATGAAATCCACGAAAAAGGAAAGTGGAAACAGAAATTAAGCACATAATGAGCTCTGACGAGCAAGCACTCTTTAGAGAAGAAAAAATTGATGAGAGATTGTTTGCTTAAGGTGCCGAAACGTGGTATCCCAGAAATGGGTTGGCTTCTACAATGGGGATTTATTAACTTACAAGTTTACAGTTCTGAGGCCATGAAAATGTCCAAATCAAGGCATCCGCAGGCGATGCTTTCTCCCCGAAGATCAGCTCCCAGCCATCCTCAAAGGCACGTGGAAACGTCCTCTGATCTCTCCCTTCTCTCCTGGGTTTCATTACTTCTGGGTTCCAGCTTCTGGCTTCAGTGGCTTTCTCTCTGTTTCCGTGATTTCTCTCTGTTTTCACTGTGTCCTGTCTCAGCTTCTCTGGCTTTTCTCTTTCAGCTTCTGTGGGACTTTTTTCTCTGTCTTCTCTCTGTCTTTTATCCTCTTATTAAGGACACCAGTAAGAGGATTAAGACCCACTCTGAATGAGGTAGGTCACATCTCAACCTAAGATCCTACTCACCAAAAGCTCTTATTTACAATGGGTCCACACCCACAAGAATGGATTAGCTTTAAGAACATGCCTTTCTGGGGAACATACAGCTTCAAACCACCACAGAAATTTTAATCAGACTTCCCATATTCAACATCTTTTACTAGTCTCGGCAGCATCATCTCCAATGACAGCAATGGCAACAAAACCATAGAAATAATAATAAAAATGTCCACACATAGGGAATGATGGTCTAAATGGTGTTCCATTAACATGATAGGACATCATGCAGGCATTCAAAATTATCATGAAAACTGTGCGGAAATATGGGAAATGTTTTTGATCGACTATGACATGAACAAAGCAGAACACAAAATGGCCTGTGCAATATCAATGCCATTCTGTAAAAATATGGGTCCATGATCACAGACTGGGGTAGGGCAAGTAGAAATTAAAATAATTGTGTTTTGGGTAATATTTCTGCATTGAAAAATAATTGGGCGACTGTATCTTCCTTTCAGTAACAGACATAAACATACACACATATTTTAAGTATCAAGAGCTTTATATCTTTTGCTCATTTTCGTATATTTAACTCAGCCAGATAAAAGAATAAACTCCATGCATCCATGCAAGTTGAGCAGAATAACGAACCCATTGCATCCATTATACAGCTTCAAAAATTATCAACACTGTTTTGTGTGTGGCATTTTTATTATTGCAAAACTAATACAAATTTGGGGACAAATTAATTCCCAGGGTCATTATGACTAAAGAAAATTTGGGTAAAAGTCTTGTGTTAGAAGTTGAAAATCTGTTGGCTGATGCAGCTCAGAATCCATCAGTTATTTGGTTTTGCATTTGAGCCAAGAACTGCAGCCATCTACTGTCAAAGAGGAAGGTGTTGAGGGTTGCCTAGAGAGAAAATAGGAGTGTGGGAATAGAAAAAACTAGGGATCTTCTGCCTTCATGTCAGAAGGAGATAATTAGGTGTAACATGAATTGGGGAAGATGGTGCCCCCAAACCAGGATCTTACCACCCCTCAGATATTAAACCAAAATGCCAGGCTACAGCCATGAGTAAGGTCAAACTTCACCAAAGAGCATAACCATTTCAGCACCTGGCTAGTAAAAATGATTCAGACACATGGACAGGTGTGAGATGTAGAATGGAGAGGAATGAGTTAGGAGCAAGTGAAGATGCATTAGGGACTAGGGCTAAGGAGGTGTAGGAAAAGGAAGAGGGGTCCATCTCTCCCTCATTCTTTCCCCCTCTCCCTCCATCCCTCCATGCATCCAATAAATCATGATTTTGCAGGAACTGAAAGACTTCAGAATGTTTAGTATGGGGGAGCGTTGACAAAGGGTCTGAAGTATTAAACAGAGGCTTTGTCTGGAAGTTTAGACTTTATCCTAAGGATGATGGGAAACCCACTGAAGAGTTTCCAGCAGCCTAGAGACAAGATAAGGTTTGAATTTTAGAAGCAAGTGGTTGGTAATTAGCATATGGTTATAAAAGTGCTGTAGTCTTTGATTTCCTGTAGAGGCAAACAGTAAAGGGGAGTGTCTGAGCTGTCGGACCAGTCTGGAGAGAGACATCCCAGCAGGTTTTCTGACATTTGGGCTGCTGAGCCTCCAATTATTCCAGGGAGCCACGCCTTTTTTCTTTAATCATAAATAACCATCATCTATCAATCAGGCATTTAATCTAGCAGGTTCTGCTGAGCCGAGCTTCTATTTCCATAGTCAATCTCAACCACTATTTTAGATTCACATCAAACTTGTCACTAAGGGCCATATGACAGTATCTAAGAGCTGGAGAAACACTAAAAAATCAAGTTCCAATTTCCCCCACCATGATGACACCATTACACTCCTCCAATGTGTCGTGGTTAATAAACAATCGGGTAAAACGCAAACGGAGTGCTTTTGAAGGTAGAGCCAAACTGTTTAATTTCAACTCTGCAGACTTCTTCTAGACTTTACAAAAAAGTGGCAGAAAATTCACCCTGTCAGGGTGTCTTTCCTCTCCACTCACCAAACTGTCCCCAGCAGTAACCCAAAAATATGACAGTCAAATATCATCCATGTTAAATTACTTTTTCAATAGTAGATGATTTATGGTTGATTAGGTAATTAAATCAAATACAAGTGGCTGAAAGTAAATCTATTTTTATCATCCCTGTAAATTAAAAGTTCCGCATCATAAAAAATCATGACCATCTTGAAAATGACTAGTCAAATGCCTTTCAGAGGCAAGCAGGATTTATTGTCAATTAACGTATTGAACTGTATAGTCAGCATAACCCTGTGTTCAAGACTTTTAAAATTATTGGCTTCCGCTTCTGAGCTGCTCCCTATCCCGGTAATGAAATGTATCTAGCTATTCTCGTATTGAACAATTCCGTAGGTTGGGTTTATATCTCACTATAACAACATTTCATTTTATTATTATCTCCAACCCCCTGTAATGAATACAAATACATTCCTTTTTTCCATCATGAGTTTATCAATTTTCATTGATTTGCCTATAATGAATACAGTTAGGAAAAGAAAGGCAGACAGATCATATCCATTAAAGTGTCGTTTGCTTCAAAAGTTTGTCTGTGGCATTGTTTAATTAAAAAAGAAAAAGAAAGTCATCAGGAAACTAATTAAAAAGAGACATTACTTTCAGGCCTGCTTATAAACAAGAAGTCAATCATTATTACATAAAGGAACATGGGAGCACTTTCACCTATAGAAATTTTGCATTTGTGTCCAGCGGACTCGAAAAAGTGAAATTATTAATTCTTATCCAACATTTATTGCATATGGATAACCCTATATTATCTAGCTATAATGTCCTATATTTTTCTCGGTCAATAAAGGTCAACTGAAACTGTAAAAGCCAGGATACATTTACGACAGATTCCATTTTTATAACTAGATGATGTTTGGGGTGCACACACACACACACACACACACACACACACACACACCTGTTTTTGGACAAAGCTCTATAAACTTGCTCTGTGGCATTGCGAAATTCCTGTTTCTGTTGTACAGATGTTATCTGCATCTATAAAATGATTTCCTATTCCAGGCGCCACTGAATCAGGAGTTCAATAAAGCAAATGACTTCCCCAAGGCCCCGTTGCTCATGTAGGGCAGCCTGGAAGCTGAGCCCAAATGTGGACTCCACGTCAAGTGCTCTTTCCATCTTCAGAGAAGGTGGGGAGCATCGTCTGGCCAGAGTGCAAACACAGATCCTCCCTTTTGACAGATGAAGACTTAAAATGTAGGTTACAAGATCCCTCCCATTCCAATTCTTCTCGTATTGCTTTTCATCTTGTCTTAGAGAAACACCACTTGAGGTTAAAGAAGGACTGGGTATAGTTAAAGATCACCCTGTTTTCTGGGGTCTGCAAAGAAAACCATCAGAGCAGGGCAGAGCACACTAGAGATAGATCTGCAGACTTTCCTAATCTGTTTAATCTAATCCTGACTGTTACAATCAAAATCCAAATGACGAAGTCTTCAGTGGCATTTCATGGTGCTGAAACCATCCCATATGTTTAGGCTTAACCGTTGGGTCCCCATGGGATGGAATTATTTAATGTCAGATCAAGTAATTCAATATGATCTTAGAATTTTGAAAGAGGAAAATTTGTGAAACAGCTAAGTATTTCAAATTTCTTCTTGTTCCCTCACCATTTGGAGTTTATAGGAATACCTGGGTGAGAATAACATGTAGGACTTCCAATTTTGCCATGAAAGAGTTCTAATGTCGGTACTTCGTTTACGGGGCAGAATTTCCCTTTTAGAAAGATGCTGATCTTAAACTTCCCTACTTAGAGTTTAAGATGGGATGATAGTGAAATGTGTTACCCTCACTGAGATGCCAGGCAAACACTGGGGATCTCCCAGACCAGAAGGGATGATATGTTCACCCTTCTTATTCCTTGCACATCTACTGCCCTTAACTCATAGTAAATGCCTACTAAACTTTGCTAAAAGAATGAACTTGCATTTTATTCAGTAAGAACTTGATAATCAAAGTGGGGTCCAAGGAGCAACAGCGTCATCATTACCTGGGAGCTTGTTAGAAATTCAGAATCACACATCCCACTCCAGACTGAGTGAGTCAGAATCTGTTCTTTAACAAGATGGCCAGGAAATTCATTTGCATGTTAAAGTTTGAGAAGCACTGAGATGTAACTTATGGAGTTGGCACAGAATCAGTAGTTCTTTAATTTAGCTGTCCAATGGAATTACTTGGGCAGTTTTGAAAAGAATAGAGATTCACCACCCCTTTTGACCCAATAATTCTACTTCTTGGACTACAGCAATGTTCAAGCACAAGAGGGTATGTTTAAAATGTTCACTGCAATGTAGTAAAAGTGAAAATTTGGAAATATTGAGTGTCCACCGATGAGAAAGAAGATAAACAAACTGAGGTGATTCAAATAATGAAACATTATACAGCAATGAAAACAAATGAACTGGCCTGATATTCATCAGTGTGGTTCCATCCTCAAAAGAGAAAGTTGAGAGAGCAAAGCAAATTATAGTAGAGAATGAGAATTAGATATTTCATACAATGTTAAAATATGTAAAACAATACCATATACTGTGTATGAGCATGCATATATATATCAAGAGTATGCAAATGTTGAGGGGAATTTTAAGTATGAAATTCAGGATAACGGCTACCACCAATGGAGAGGAAAAAAGTAATGATGTCAGAGAGGGGTATCCTGGGGACTTTAATTATACATGCTATGTTTTTTACTCTTTTGCTTGGTGGTAAACACATGTGTTTTGTTTTCTATGAGTTCTGCCTGCTTGTGGTATTTCATAAGAACTCACATACAGATTCCCAGGCCTTGCTTATTGAACCAAAATCACCAGGAACAAGGCCCAAGAAACAGTATTACCACCCAACCACTTCTATGAGCAACCGGATTTGCAGCTCCTGGTGTAGATGATCTCCAAGACGACTTGAGGAAAATGAAGGCATGAACTTACGATACAGCATACCACCTTGAATATTTTTAGAGGCAGCATTTGTCATAAAAAACATATGGGTTTTGGAATCAGATAAGAAGAGGGTATGAATCTTGCTCTTTTTTTTCTCAGTGCAACTTTAGACAAGTTATTGGATCTCTCTAGGCCCCACTTTCCTCATACTCAAATTGTACTGCTTTAAGGATCAAATGAGAAAGAAATTCTGGCATTGGAGGTAGTCTACAAATGGCTATTATTTCTATTATTACAAAGTACTACAACTAAGTTTCTGATAAGGGGATTTACAGATCTGTTGTCCAGTGTTAATTAAAGGGGTGTCTACCTTGTGTCAGAGACATTGTAGAAATGACAGACCTAGACCCTGATCTCAAAGCTCTCACAGGCTGCTGGGGAAGACAGACTTTCCAGGGAAGGAACACCAGTGGTTTTGTCTTTCCCATGTCTTAAGGTAACACACAGCCCTTTGGGGAGCACTTCATCCATCACTATCCACTAGGCATGTATTCTGGATGATTCCATGATGCTACCAAGCATTATACACTGTCTCCTGACAACATGGAGGGGCATGTGACCCAGATCTGGCCAATCCTCAAACTCCACAAGGCAAATACTAATTACAGAGGGGTGGGCATGTGATCCTAACTGACCAGTCAGAGGTCTTCCTTGGAACTTTTCTGTTTGGATCCTTGGAGAGAAAATTAGTACCTTTTCCCTGGGCTCTAAACTAGAGTGTTGCAGATCTAAGCTGCTTCTGGCCATGCCTCCCTCCTTACCAGTCATGTAGAAGAATCCATTTGATTAAGGAGTGAGATTTCTCAGTTGCCACCAACACTGTCATGGCTAAACATATCCTTAGAAAACTTCTCTCATAGCCCAATCCTTTAAGTGCCTGGTTCCAGTATCATCTATCAATAATTTACAAAACCATTTGATAAAAATCTAAAGTTCATCATATCCAATAGTCCCTAAGTATATCCTACCCTCCCTCCATAATTGACTAAATAATCTCAGAATTGTGTCCCCAGTACCACCTAGGAGTTGCATTTGGCTGCTAAGCACAGAGATCCATCTACAGTGACGTGAACACACAAGGATTTATTCATTGAATAGTCTGAAGGTGGGTAGCCCAGGACTCTTATGGAGGCTTTACAGAGCCAGTTGGGATAGCCAGCCTTCCATAATTCTACTATGCTAACTCTAAACCTGATTTTCAAGCTCAAATTCTCCTCACAGCCCAAGATGGCTGTGGGGGTTCCAGCCATTGCATTCACATTACAAACAGAAAGAAGGAAGGGGACAATGACAGAAAAAGGAGACACCTGCAAGCTGAGGCAGTTCTCAGTAGTAACCCTTCAAAAATCCCACCCAGCACTTCCACTTATATCTTTTTCAGAAATGAAAAGGAGGATGGAAAAGATAATCTTTGAACTTGACACAATGATGCAATGATGCTCTGAATAAAACCACACACTGCTACTAAGAGAAGATGGATGCCCTGCAGGCAGTTAGCAATGCTTATCAATCTTCCTAAAATGACAGGGGTCCTTTCAGCTTTGGGATATTCAATCCTGGTCAGACCACACCAGTGTGTTTACAGCATCATTTACAGGAACCCCCCAAAAGAGGGTAAAAAAAATCAAGGGTAGTGGAATTTGAGGCAAGCTTAGAAAAATGATTCTTCCCAGTAATGGATGAAAAGGGGTTTAACTGGGAGTGTGGGAGCACAGAGGAGTGTTCTTTGATGGGGACTGGAAGGAAGGGGCCAAAGAATGCTCTCTGAAAACGGCATGTCTGAGCTTGATCTCCAATGAGGAATTTGGAATGCATGAACATTTCAGACCCAGAGGCAGCAAGTTTACAGAAAGAAGCAAATGACCCTAAGTTTTAGAGCAACTCACTTAAACACCCGTTCCAAGACTATCACCCTAAAACAAGAGTCAGAAAACATTGCCTGCAAAGGGCCAGATAATCATATTCTAGACTTTGCACGTCCTACCATCTCTAACATAAATAATCAACTCTGCGTCCTTGTAGCGAGAAAGTAGCCACAGACAACATGTAAGTGAATGGATATAGCTGTGTTCCAATAAAACTTTATTGACAAAGACAGGCATCCAGCCCACAGGCCATAGTTTCTGACCAGAGAAATGACTAAATTATCTTTCTATTCTTGTAGAAAACAACATCACAAAATTTTAGGCATATGCAGAGTCACTCGACAAACAAGTCCAAAAATATATAGGAAAAACGCAGTACATGCATCAGACAGAAAAATCACAGAGATGTTACTTTTCTGGAATTTTTAACTTTGCGGTGTTTTTCAGCTTTTTAAAATTTGCAATCTGTGGTTTGATTGTCCGGAACATGTATTCACATTAATACCTAAATTTGTATTAATACCTTTGCATTCTTTTTCTTACAGAGGGCATCCCAAACTTTTTAAGCTTTCAGCCCTACACAAACCAGATCCATTCCTGCCCAGAGGCATGAGAAAATTGCACATTTGGGGAACTGCAAGTAATTTGGTACTGCTCATGCGAAATAGTTAAGTGATTAAAATCTCAGTCAGGCTGCCTGGGTTGAAATCCGGGTGTTACCACTTATTAGCTCTAAGACTTGGGGAAGTTACTTCGCCCCCGTTTCCCTCATCTGTAAAATGGAGATGAGAACGTTCCCAGCCGTGGAGGGCTGTTGGGGGATGAGATGAGATAGTTAAGTACAATGTTTGGCACCTGCTGGGGATTTAATAAATGCCATGGTAAGTGGCAAAGTAAGGTAACTGCTGAAGGCAGCAGTGGGGCAAATGGGGCCAGATTCAAAGGGCTGTGTGTGCCGCACTAGGGATTTGGAACGTAGGGGTTTCTATTGTCCAAGACTGGTCTGGCCCGATCAGATTTTCCTGAGCTCCCACAGCTGTGAATCACCAGCTCTAAGAAAGTCGGCGGAGAGAGCCCAGTGCTCCTTCCATTCCTGTGGCATCAGCGAAGTTGGAGGTTTAGTTCTTGCAAGTCCTCCTGGGGAGATCTGCTGAGTTATATTACCCCAGCTTCAGGGGCTCAGAGCAGGAGGAAATGAAATGCATCAGCGAAGGCCTGCAAGTGTCCTAGAGGACAGGCGTAATTAAAGCTATCCATCCAAGTTACCGGGCAGTGGAAGGTGCGCGTGGGGATTTTGCATCTAACCGGAAGAGGCAGGGCCCAGACCTTGGGAGTTCCCCAGGTGGAGCCATCCATTCCAGCAGCCACAGGGCGAGAAGGCCAAGGACAAGCTGCCTGGCTCTTCATTCTTTTACTAAAAGCTCAGCTAGTATGTGAAGAGGGAAGTCCAGGCGGTGTTACTTTCTTAGAAAATGCATCAGAGCAGCATTACACCATGGGGACCCAACAGACAAGTACTGCTCTCCTCTCTCTCCTGGTGCTTGCAATACAATGCTTTTCCTTTGTAGTTTTTAACACAAATGCAGTTTTGAAAAAACAAAACTTGTACAATAATTTATTGACTATCAGGCTACCATCTTAAGCCAAGAGCTCTGCGATGGCAGAAGCCATTTCTCTTTTACTCACTTCTGTATCCTAGTGCCTAGCATGGTGAAAGCACGCAACAGATTTTATGGTATCTGTTGTATAAACAACTCCAGGATTTAGGAGAGAGATTTCTGGCAGGTTTAGGATGCAGGGAGGAGAGGCTCTTACCTGTTTAGATGCCCCGTTAATTAACCCAGCTGATGAGTCACTCGTTTACTCATTCATTTTATTTATTTTCAATTTTTTAACAGCTTCATTGAAATACAACTCACAAATGTGGTGACACAATACTGCCATTTGCAGTGTACAGTTCATTGGTTTTTCGTATATTCACAGAAGTGTGCATCTACCACCACAGTCAATTTAAGAATATTTTCACTGCCCCCCACCAAAAAAAAAACCCTATACCCCTTAGCCATCACCCCCAGGCGCCATCATCTTCCCCACACCTAGCCAGCCACTAATCTTTCTTTTTTTCTAGTTGCTGATTCTGGACATTTCACATAAATGGAATCATACAATATGGGATCCTTTGGGACTGGCTTGTTTCACTCTGCGCAATGTTTGTCAGATTCATTGATGTCGTAGCACGTATCGGTACTCTGTCTCTCACTGAGGAATACTCTTCATCATGTGGCTGTACCACCTTTTATTCATTCATTCATCAGGGATGGACATTTGGGTTTTTTCTACTTTTTGGCTTTTATGAAACCCATCCATTCCTGAATGTTGATTGGCACCTACTGTTTGCCTAGCATTGTTCTGGGGTCCTTATATGCAGTCTTTAGGGGACAGGCACAGTTATGACTTAGAGAACTTGAGAGGTGCTACAGAAAAGGGCTAGAGAGACCCAGAGGAAGGAGGGAGTGTATTTGCTACTAAAGGGGTGGGGTCAGAGGGAAATCTGGATGAGCAGGAGTTTAGTGGGAGAGTTGGGAAGATTGTTCCAGGCCGGAGAGTGAGTGGGCAGGCTGCACCGTGGACACGCCCTGCGTGATCTCGGACAGAGGGGGGAGGTTCCTTTGGTCGGGGTCACAGTGTATGGTCAGGATTTGGGGAAGTGAGGTCCTAGGAAATGGAGGGCTTACAGTAAAAAGCAAGTTTTTCCTCTCCCCTGCCCCAGATCCCCTATCATCCAGGTCCTTTTCTTTGATACATTATACAACAACAGCAGCAACTATATAGAGAGAGCACTTCTGTTTAAATCCTGGGGATCGAGCAGTGAGTAAGACAAAGCCCTGTACGCATGGAGATCGCATCCTGGCAAGGAAAGACAGAGAATACATAAAGGAAAAAATGTTCAATTATTTTCCTGCCCCTTTTCCAATATATAAAAGAATATCCTATTTACATTGTTCTGCATTTTGCTTTTTTATTTTATGTTTCATGAAAATAGATAACTTGGCAATTGACCCATAAAAGCACATAAGGAGCCACCTTATGCTTTTACTAAAAAGCCAGATGACTTTCTGAAAGACATAGCATAATTTTAAAAAAAGTCTGAATTGATGATCATTTAGGGGTTTTTCCAGTCTTTATTGTGAATAATGCCACAGCACATATACTTGACTAACATAGCTCCAGGTAAATTAGTAGAATTTGGATTTCAGGGTAAAGAGTCTGCACACTTTTTTAATGGTCTATATTGTCAATTTTTCCCCCAGAGGCGTTGCAGTGATCAAAACTCCCAGGAAGAGAGCACAAGAGCACCTCATTATTACATCAAATCATCTTAAACAGGGATACCCACATGACTGAGGGTTGACTGTAGAAATATACCACAGGAGCCAGCATGACTTTGAGGGATGGGTTTGCGGTAGAGCAGAGAAGAAGAAGAAACTCGTTTGCAGTCAACTTGGGTAAGATAATGTGTCAGAAGCAGAGCGGGTGGAGAGCTGGAATTTAGGCAAAAGAACTCAGCAAAGTTGACTGCGAGAATGAGGGAAAAGGATGTTGCAAATATATTCTCTTAGAGATGAAAGGGACTGGACAGGGGCGGACTTGAGAGAGGAGACAATTTGCCTGAGGCCCAGGGCTAGATTCATTCTTGACTCCCAGGATCCAGAACAGCCTCGAACATTTGCATTCACAAGACACAGACTTCAAAACTGCTGGGAGAGCTCACCTTAAATGACTTTACACTGAAGCCAGAAGAAACAGAAATCCCCAAGCTACCAATGTGGGGAATTGTGCTGACTTCTGGAAAGAGGCCCTGGACAGAGCTTCCCATCTGGGAGAACATAAGGAACAAGGCGTTCTCTCTGAAGAGGAAAGAGTGTGTACCAAACTGCCAGGGACCAGAAGGCATTCTTGAAAGTCAGAGGCATTATCTGTGTTTCTATCCCTGCAACAAAATGGGGGCTCATCCTAGGGATCCCCAAGGGAAACCATGAGACCGTGAAAGACAATACCCTCAGATTTCCTGGGACTCAGTTTGAAGACATGGACAATTGCATTCTCTGCGGAAATCCAAGACCCTAACAAATTCCACAGCTTGAAATGCAGACCCAAATGTCCATTTACATCCTGGCAAACAAGCTGAAATTACACCAACACTCCCACCAAAACCAACTATCAAGACTATTTTTAAAAAAGATATTTGACAGCTATCAAAGTAGCTATGATTTTGAAGGGCTCAGATCCTGGAGAGAAGAGAAACCTAGTGAGGTGAGCCCAGGAAGTTGGGTATTTGAGCAGAAAGAATCTATGGGAATCAGAGAAAGTGACAAGAGCTTCTGTTAAGTCTCATAGGGTATGGTAGCCAAAGAGGGAGAAAAAATGGAATTCAGCATTATCCAGAAAGCCAGGAACAATGTGGCCAAGGTGGTAGAAGGAAGTGAAATGCAGGAAGGGAGCTTGATAATCTAATATTCCCCTTGAACCACTTTTTGATCTGTAAGTGAAGAACAGAATGAGAAGCAGGCAGGAAGTAGTGCTGGGAGGCTGAGATACTGATCAAAGCTACAGAATTTCCCAGGCAGAGGAATTAAGGGTTGGAATTCATGGTTTATCTGGGCAGAGAGGGCTAGTAGGCATTTAATTGGCACACCTGAAGAACTTTGCTCTAGAAGGAGGGCTAGAATGGACATAGACATGTTCTTACAAGGCCAACAACCCTGCTTTGGGTCAACTCAGTTCCTGATTGCATAGGTGGTCTGCTTCTATGTGAACTTCCCACTAGAAGCTAAAAATAACACTTTCTGGAGAAAGAGAACAGCATCTGGAGCCTCTACAATTTTTCAAATACATTTTGTAGGGTATCCACATCAGGCATACCCAGAGAGAAGGCCAACAGAAAATGTGGGCAAAAGCAGAACCAGAGTGGTCCATGAATTGGGTAGTATGTTAAAGATGGACTGAAAACCAACTGTGAATAGTATGTTCAGAAAATGAAAGACAAGATTGAGAATTTAACCAAATAACTGTAATATACAGAAACTTGGTTAAGAACAGCTCTAGAATTTAAAAAAAAAAATGAAATTAACATTGCAATAATGTTTAAATAACACATTAGTCATAAATGAGGAGAGTATTAATGAACTGGAAGATATGTAGGTAGAAATCATCCAAACAGATGCTCAGAGAGAAAACAGATGGAGTAAAAACAGAAAATTGGCATATGAGACACAGTGTTTTGATCTAATATATATGTATCGGGGTATCAGAATTGGATGACAAACAGAAAGGGATAGAAGAAATATTGGAAGAAACAATGAGTTAGTATTTTCCAAAACTGATGAAAAATACCAACCCACAGATTCAAGAAGCAGAACAAAACAAAGCACAATAATTACAATGAAAACCACCCCGGGCAGATTATCGTAAAACTGCTGAAAACCAGACAGAAAACCTTAAAAGCAGACAGAGAAAAAAAGAAAGACATATTTTCTTCTGAGAAAAAAGAATAAATATAGCAGCTGATTCTTAAGAAAAACGGAACACAAACATTAAAAGAAAATAACTGCCAACATAGAATTCTATACCCAGCAAAACTATAATTCAAAAGTGACGGCAAAATAAAGACATATTTCAGACAAATGAAAACTGAGATAATTTGTCATCAACAGACCTACACTAAAAGATATATTTAAAAGAAGTTATTCAGGCTCATGAAAATTTATTCTAGGTGGAAGCATGGAGATGTAAGAAGGAGTGAAAAGCAACGGGAAAATGTTTAAAAATGTACAAATATCAATTGTAAAAAAGATAATATTGACTTACGTGATTTAAACTATGGAGAATTACAATGCATGACAGCATACAAGAGGGAGTAAATGGAGATCATGTGTGCTAAGATTCTAATATCAGGAAGGGAGTGAAAACAGTGACTCATGTTTGACTATATCAGGGATGATGTTGTAAAGCAGGCATACCTATCATATCAATAGAAGGAGATATGAATTAATAAAAATACTTAATCCAATAGAAGTTGGGAAAAGAGAGAAAAAGTGAGAGGGAATAAATGGAAAAAAATAGGGGAAATGGTACGGTGGTGAAGTTCAAGGTAAATGTAACAAACTATATAAAATGTAAACAGATGAATTACTTTAATTAAAGATAAAGATTGTCAGATTTGAAAATAAACATATGTGTATATATATAACTATATTATGCTTAGAATAAAATGCTCTTTAGATATGAAGATAAACCAGTGTTGAAAATAAAGACATGGAAAAGATATGCCATGCAAGCACTATCCAAAGGAAGCAGATAGAGCCGTGCCAATACAAGTGCGGACCCTAGGGAGATTCTATAAGGACACAGCAGACAATGGGTGGTATCGACCCAAGGAGAATGTGGGATTCATTCATTCATTCAGCACATGCTTGTTCCATATCTACTATGTGCCAAGGAAAGTCAGCTCTTAGAAGTGAGAATCTCGGGTATTGGGGAAACTAGTTGCTTGAGATATTTTTAAATAGGTAGGGGACTGTGACTGCCCATTTCATCCACAAGCTAGGCAGCCTCAAATTCTTTTCAGTGCACAAGCAGTTCTATTTTTATTTTTTATTTTGAGAAAAGTTAATTTTATAATGATTTTTTAAACTAAGAAAGCCTTAGATTAATAAACTGGGGGAAATGGGTGGTTAAGAAAAGTTTCTTAAATGTCTTCTTGTACTTTTATTTTTAACAGGATGCAATTTAAAAGACAAAGGGATAGCTGTGTTGTTTCAATACATTTGCTCTGCATTGTGAATAAAGCACGGACCAGCTGACAGTCAAAAGATGCCCACTCAAACCTTTCTCTACTGCTACTGAATTGCAGCTGTTTTACTCCGGACAGAAAGGATTAGTATATCCCAGAAGATTCTGAGATTCTATTATTTTAAAATATCAGAGGTCTGTCTTGGAAGCCAAACATGAATAAAATGAGCCACTTGAGAAGGGCTGGTTTTCTCCAGGGACTTCTCAAGAAGTTCTAATCTTCAAGAGTAGTAATAATTATAATGATAAATCATAGGAAAATAATATTATCTTTGTATCACCTAACATGTAAAGCTTACCCCCTGTAGCAAGGCACTGTGCTAAACTCCGTGTTTTATTTTATTTCATCCTCACCACAAACCCTCTAGTAGTCCCACCTTATAACTGAGGAAACCAAATCTTAGGTTAAGTAACTTGGAAGGTGGCCTTATAACTGTTGAGTGGACAGAGGTCTGGGTGGACAAGACATCTTTAAGGTCCTCTTCTTTCCTCATCTGTGGCCATTTCTTCTTCAAAGACAACTCGCAATCTAGGAATACACAAGCCCCCCACCCCCATCACCCTGTACACAGTAAAGCTATATTTCAAGGACTGAGCTTCTGCCTCAGTGTGAGATTACAGCTTATTCTCCAATTAATTATGCAGCAGCCTCTTTGGCTAATATAGTCTAAACAAAGAACGTTTAATCCAATTCTTCATTTTTTCTCCATCGTGAACAGCCTGTCAAACATAATCAGATTCCGCATGCAAAGCAGAGCGGAAGCAGGCGTCGGGCACACCTGCTTAGCAGGGCTGCGAGCGGGCGGCGTGCAGTCACAGAACAGTTGGCTGCACAGATGGCAGAGATGCGAAGACTTGGGGGAAAGCCACTCTCCAACTCTGGCTCAGCGCAGAGAAGGGGCCATTTGGGGGTTGCAGGCAGATAAATACTTCTTCACGTCTCTTGGCTTGGTCCAACCCATGGGTGGTGAAAACGTGCAGAAAGAAAAGGCACAAATATTTACAAAGAGCCTCCTGCCTGATAAAGAGTGGACATTCGTGGTCTCACATTATCCAAAAATCTTCTGAGATAGAGATTTATCTATGTTTTGCAGATGAGGAAAATGAGGATCAGAGTGATCAAGTGACTGGTTTAAGGTCACATAGCAAGTAAGTGGTGTTGGGGGGATTTTAATCTGTGTCTCCCAGCTTCTCGTCAGTGCACCAGGCTTACTGAAGAATGTTCAAAGAGCATCCACTGAACAACTGCTCTCTGCCCATCTCTAGATGAAATTCTGGATAGAGAAGCCAGAAATGTGCAAAGCACCACCCTTACCTTTTGAGAATGCTCGATACAAATAAGGAAAGGAGAATTTATATGTGAAGACGGATTTGAAAACAGAGATATGCTCAACTGTGCAGCCATGATTTGGCAGAAGTTGGAAAAGGACAGACAACTGCAGAAGGGGGTAGATGGAGCAGCCTGCCACCAGAAGGGACTGTCACAACTGTCCTTGGGGCCCCAGGAGGGTGAAGACAATGTCTGTTTCATCCCTTTGCCCAGTGTTTGGATCACTTTCAGGAACTAACTGTTGAACAGGTAAATAAAAAATAACCTCCAAGAATAAATAAAGACACTGGAATGTATATTTGAATGTGGTTAAAAGGGGAAATTTTAGGTTGTACATATGTTTCTAGAACAAAAATTAAAAAAAAAAACCATAGAACTGTACAACACGAGTCCTAACATAAACCTATGGACTATAGTTAATAGTAAAATTATAATATTTTCACTCATCAGTTGTAACAAATGTCCCATACTAATGCAAGGTATTAATAATAGAGGAATATGTATTTTCCTTATGATTTTTCTGTAAACCTACAATTTCTCTTAGGAACAAAAAAAAAAAAAGGAAAACCATGCGACAAGAACCTAAAACAAAAACAAAAAGTTTTTTAAGAAGACATTCCCTGGAAGAACCAAAAATAAATAAATAAAAAAATATAAAAGAGACATTCTCTGGAAATAAACTTGTGTGGTGGGACCTGCTACAAAAGAAAGAGAGAGAGAGGTGGGGTGGGGGGAGGAAGGAAAGAGGAAGGGGAAGGAGGGAGGAGAGAACTCAGAAACTCAGATATCATCTACCATATTTTTTTTCCTGGGTCATGGGATCCTTTGAGAAATTTACAAAAGCTATGTTCTCACTCCAGGAAATAAAAAAAAGCACATTCAATTTCCTAGGTCACCTTAGAAGGCCAGTCACTGTTATAACATTAATCTCTTGATGCCTCAGTTTCTCCATTTCTAAATTGGTACTTTCTGCCTAGAATTGTGAGACTTAAGTGAGAAAACAGACCACATAGAGAGCACATTGCACAACGCCTGGCACAGAGAAAATCCTCCATAAACGATTTAATCATCTATTAATTTATTAATAATAATGATTAATAATGATTATTACTAATAGTATTAATAGTATATCACTAAATTTTACTCATTTAAAACGTTACTCCAATTTAGGTATCTTCATTTTACCTCTCTCGCGCGCATGCTTTCACACACACACATACTACATCCTAAACTATTTATAGAATTTCCCTCTAAAAAGGGGAATAGGCTTGGTTGTGGTGCCATGGCAAACAGGGGCTTTTACATATTTTTCAATAAGAAAATACAGTTGCCTCACTGCAAATCAAAATTAGGTCCTACTCTACAAGCGTGTCGCTATCAATTCAAATGTGAGCCTCCCTTACCACTGCACATTCAGCATGGAATACTTTCTGCATGCTGAAACCATGGACTTTGCAGGATTGAATGTCTAAATTGAGTCCAAATGTTTACCTGACTTCTCCAGGGAAAGAGAGAAAACCTGCAAGCGCACACTGGATATTGCAAATGCCCGTGGAATCCTGCAAAAGCCTCACAGAAGGCAGAGGCCTGATGGCTCAGCCCCTACCCTACATGCCTTACCTGTGTCAAGCCTTACCTGTGCTGCATCCTGAAAAGGATGGCCCTGCCCATTCCCAGGGGGTCAGAGCACCCAAAGAGCGGTACCTGCTGCCATCTAACTAGGCAATGTGACTGAAAGCAGGGTTTATGCATTCTTTTTTTAATAAAATATTTATTTAAGTGTGGTAAGATATATGTAACATTAAAATCAGTGTAGCCATTTTAAGTGGACAATTCTTTGATATCAAGTAGATTGGCAACATTGTGTAGCTTTTACCGCTATTTTCAGACTGTTTTTTATCATGCCAAAGCAAAACTCATACTCATTTAGCAATAACTCTCCATTCTCCCATCCTGCCTTTCCTGGTAACCACTATTCTGTTTTCTGTCTATGAATCTGCTTATTCTAAGTATTTCATATAAGAGAAATCATACAATATTTGTTCCTTTGTGCCTCGCTTATTTTACTCAACATGATGTCTGTAAGATTCATCCATGTTATAACATGTACCAGCACTTAGCTTCTTTTTATGCCTGAATAATATTCCATTGTACAGAGACACCACATTTTGTTTATCCATTCATCTCTTCATGGACGTTTGGGTTGTTTTTACCTTTTGGCTATTGTGAGTAATGCTCTGACGGATATTGGTATACAGATACCTGTTTGAGTTCCTGCTTTCAATTCTTTTGGGTACACACCTACAGTGGAACTGCAAGATCATATGGTAATTCTACATTTAAATTTCTGAGGAACAGTCAAACTATTTTCTACAGTGGCTGCACTATTATACATTCCCACCAACAATGTACAAGCATTCCTATTTCTCTGCATCCTTGTCAATACTTCTTATTTTCAGTTTTATTTAATAATAGCTATCCTCGTGAGTGTGAAGTGGTATCTCATAGTTTAAATTTGCATTTCCTTAACTGCTAATGATGTTGAGCATCTTTTCACACACTTATTGCACATTTGGGTATCTTTGGAGAAATATCTATTCAAATCCTTGGCCCATTTTTTAATTGGGTTGTCTTTTTGTTCTTGATTGTAAATGCTCTTTATATATACCCTTATCAGATACATGGTTTCCAAATATTTTCACCCATTATGCAAGTTGTCTTTCCACTTACTTGATAATGTCCTTTGATACACACAAGTTTTTAATTTTGAAGAAGTCCATTTTATCTTTTTTTTTTCACTTGTTTGTGCTTTTGGTTTAAAATCTAAAAATCCATTGCAATCACTCCATTACTATCTTTTTTTGTATTTAATTGTTTTTTGGTAGTGTACCATTTTGATTCCCTTCTTCTTTTCTTTTCTCTACTTTTATTTTAAGTTATTTTCCGAGCAGTTACCTTTGTAATTAAAATTAACATCTAAAACCAATAATGACCTAGTTCAATTAGCACTAACATAGTTTCAATAATATGCAAACTCTGTACTCCTATATGCCTCCTTCCCTTCGCCTTTATATTTGTTATTGTTTTAGATTATATCTTTATACACTGTATGCCCATTAACACTGATTTAAAATGTTGTTTTCCACATTTGCCTGTTAAGTCATGGGGGGGGGGGCACAGCTACAAACCACAAGTACAATAATACAGGATGTTATATTTACTTAGGTAGTTACTTTTGCCAATCTTCTTTATGGCTTCTTCTGGCTTCAAGATACTGTCTAGTGTTGTTTTACTTCAGCCTGAAGGACTCCCTCTAGCATTTCTTGTAGGGAAGGTCTTCTGAGAATGAACTCTTCCAGCTTTTTTTTTTAAAATCTGTAAATGTATTAATTTCCCCTTCATTTCTGAAACATAATTTTGCTGGATATTGAATTCTTGGTTGACAGTTTTTTCCTTTCAGGTCTTTTAATATGTTATCCCACTGTTTTCTGGCTTCCACAGTTTCTGATGAGAAATCTGCTGTTGCTTTTCTTGGGGAATCCCTTACATTTGACAAGTTGTTTTTTATTGCTAATTTCAAAATCCTATCCTTGTTTCTGGATTTTGACAGTTTTGCTACAATGTGTCTTGGTGTTTATCTCTTACAGTCTCCCCTGCTTGGAGTTTGTTGAGCCCCCTAGATGTGTATATTCACGCCTTTCTTCAGATTTTGGAAATTTTCAGTCATTATATCTTCAAATAATTTTTCTGCCCCTTTCACTCTCTCTTGTCCTTCTGGGACTCTAATGATGCATCTGCAGGCTTGTTTCATGGTGTCCCACAGTTCCCTTAGGCTCTGTTCATTTCTCTTCATTATTTTTTTTCTGTTTCTCACACTGAATAATTTCAATTGTCTCATCTTTTAGTTCATTGATCCTTTTTTTTTGGGGGGGGTCTGTTGAAATATGCTATTGAATCTAAGGAGTACGAATCTGTATTCTGCAGCTCCAAATTTTTTCTTTGGTTCTTTTTTAAAATTTCTTAATTGCCTCTAGTTCTTTGTATATGGATTCTTTTAGCTCATTGAACATATTTAAGACAGATGATTTAAAGTCTTTGAGAATTCTAATGTATGTGCTTTCTCATGGATTGTTTCTGGCAAATTCTGTTTTCCTTGTAACTGGGCCAAATTTTCCTTGTTTTTTTTGTGTGTGTTTTGTAATTGTTGCTGAAAACTGGATGTTCTGGGTATAATATTGTTATAACTCTGGAAATCTAGTTCTCCCACTTATCTAGAATTGCCACATTTGGTTTTTGTTTGTTTTGGTTGTTGTTATTGTTGATGACTGAAACCATAAGTTCGTGACTTTTCCAAACTATTTTTGTCCTAATTGGGAAATAAAAAGAGAAAGGAGAGAGGGAGAAAAGATACTGCCTCTTTAAGACTCCGTGCCACTTTTGCCTGAAGGGGGTGGGACAGTGACTGTCCTCAGAGCTGCCAGCAATCCAAAGTAGCTGATTAAAAGCAGTGATCAGCAGTCTGATCACACATCTCCAGATTCGGGGGGACTGTGTCTTTAAAACCCACACATGGCAACATCAAGCTGCACCAGGAAACCATACTTCAGCCCTGCCTGCTGCCTGCCATGTGGCTGGGGGTTGGGGGACAATAGTCACTGCACAGAGGGTGAAATTCACTGATATTTACTGCAAATTACCAGCCTCTACCTCCAGCTCTTCCCTGGATGCTGCACAGTGTTCTACTAGACTCCAGAGTTCCAAAATATTTGACTCAGATAGTTCCTACCAGTTCAATACTTGTTTTGGTGGAGGGATTGATTCTTGGAGCATCCTACTCTTCCATCTTCCCACAACTCTCCTGTCCTATTCACTGTCTCTTTTGAATGTTGTTTTCAAGTCCGTATGTGTGCTTCAACATTCCAAAACAATATTTGGGCATGAAATGTTTCTGTCTATTACCCTCCATAGAGATTTGGCTAGGGGGCAATGACAAAGCCCTGGCAAGTTGCCATTCCAAAAACAATGAGAGAGGCCTGATATACTAGGGCCTAAGCGGAAGTTATTTGGAGGAGTATGTTAGAGCATTAACTTAAGCAAAGCTTCCAAGAAATTAATGAAGTTTACAATATCCAAACAACAGAACTCCTATGAGAGTTCTTGTGACAAAGGACGTCAAGATGAAATCAGTAGAGAGGAGAGCATATGTTTCCTGATGAATTGGAAATTTTAGAACCATGAGGAAAGAAAGAAGGGAAAGGATATTTATATCAGAAAATACAGTCACTGTTGCTGCCTTAGGTGATCTGGAGAGGGAGGTTGGGAGGTAAAGGCAAAAAATAATTTCACCTATGGTTTGATATTTTCAATAGAATTTTCCCAAAGTCCTCTGTCAAAGGTGAGGTTCTACCCTTAAGTAATAATAGCAAAGAAAACAGATTCAAATTCTCACCTTCATTCATTTATTAAATAAATCTTTATTGAGTATCTTCTCCCTGCCATCACTCTTCTAGGCATTGTCTTTTAATGGCAGTGAATAGAACAGGTAAAGTCCCACCTTATTCAGAGGGAGAACCAGACAATTAGCAAACAAAGTTCTCCCTAAATAATACAAATTCAGTTAATCCTAAGTGTTACGAAGGGCATTAAAGAGGGTGAACTATGAGCAGAAGTCAAAATGATTAGAAGGAGCCAACTATATGAACATTTGAAGATAAAGTGGTTAAACCAGAGGATCCAGCCAGGGCACAGGCCCTGAGGATGAACATGGTACATCAGCGGAGCAGCAGGAAGCTCAGAGGGACTGAATGTTCAAGAACGAGAGTGGGAAGTCATGAGTATATCATCTGGGGAGATGGGTAGTTGACTGCATTTCTGTTATCTATTAAGCTATGATACAAAAAATTGGATCATGTACATATATATAAAACCCTGATTACTGGATCTGAAATAATTTTTGTGGCTAATTATAAAAGAAAAAAGTTTACTATGGAAAAATGGCCTTAATTTAATTATAGAAAATCAAATAGCTAAAATATAACTTGATCTTATGCAACAGTCAGGATGGCTAGAGTATCTGCGGTAACAAACATCCCCCCAAATCTCAGTAGCTTAAGAAAAGAGAAAGGTTTCTATTTTGCTTATATTATCCGTGCACCACAGATCAGCTTGTGAACTTTGTTTACTCTAGTTAACTGCAAATCTGGCTGATGGAGCAGAAGCTTCTAGAACATCTCGAGCTGCTGTGCCAGAAGAAAGAGAGCACTCTGGAGAGTTCTGCACTGACAATTAAAAGCTCCAGTACGGAGGCAACCCTCATGCACATCACTTTGTGACACTTCGATGGACAGAATTAGTCACTTGGTCCTCCTCAAAGATAGTGCCGAAGAGATGAAACTCAACCATGTGCCCAGAAGGACATTAAAATGGGAAATATTTGTTAAATAGCTCTGACAACAATCATACCTCAACATTAGATTATTTTTTAAACATTTACTTTACTTTTCTACAAGTAACTGAGATTTTCCTGGCAAACAAGTTCTATATATGGAAGAGTTCGAGGTAGAGCTAGCTGACATGCACAACTCCAGAGGGCACCATTGCATAGTATACCAGTTGATCCCAGATCCTGAGGCATAGCCTAGTCATAATACATTGAGTGTTTATTATGTTTGTGTCAGGCTCTGATTTTTACCTTATTATTTCATGTACTCTTCATAACAACTAAGAAGAAGTTACAGTTATCCACAATTTACTGCAATGGAAATGGAGGCTCTGGTTGTTGGACAATTGGCTTAAAACTTCACTGCTCTTAAATGTTGAGAGTTTGAAGCCAGGTTTACCTGATTCCAAAGCCTATTCTCTCGGACCCTACAGCATCCTCACCCTGAAACATAAGGTTCACTCAGCTCATTAAAGTAAGTGGTGATATGACTTAATCATTCAGTATTGACTGAAGTTGTTCTAAAGCTTGTTGTTTTTGGACAAGACATAACTTCTTTAATTCACTTACGTTTTTCACTTATGAATTTATTGCTGATTTGAACTAGCAGATTGAGAGTTACAACTGATGAGAATTTTTCCTCAAACTGGTGTCAAAGAGACCAGAATTGGTACTTGATGTGCTTGCAAAAAAGGTAAATTTGAGAACTATGCACCCACTCATCCCAGGTAGTTCATGCAGCCACAGAAACACTGGTAAGGGTATAAGCCATGGAACCAACTAACTATTTTTCTTCCAGATGTCTTCACTTCATGCTAGAGAGTGAGTCATTATCAGAAGCCAGCTGCACTGTGTCAGAAGCCCTCAACCATTTGTGGTAACAAGCTTGTTGTCAGATATTAAGATTGTGATTCTCCTGGGAAAACATACTTCCATATTAAACTCAGGATTATAAATATTTGTTGGTTTATTTGGTTTTAGATTTCCCAATTTTAATCACTTTCATGTACACAATTCAGTGATATTAATTTCACTCGCAATGTTGTTCTAGCACTGCCGCCATTCATTAGCAAACTTTTTCACCACTCCAAATTGAAACTTGGTACCCATTAAGCAATAACTTTCCATTGCCCATTCCCCAGCCCCAGGTAATCTCTAATCAACTTTCTGTCCCTATGAATTTTCTTATTCAAGGTATTTCATATAAATGGAATCACACAATATTCATCTTTTTGTGTCTGGATTATTTCACCCAACAGGATGTCTTCAAGGTTCATCTGTGTTATAGCACGTATCAGAACTTCATTCCTTCTTATCAGTGAATAATATCCTACTGCATGTATATACCACATTTTGTTTATATATTCTTCTGTTGATGAACACTTGGGTTTCTTCCACTTTTTGGCCATTGTGAATAATGCTGCTATAAACAGTGTACAAATATCTGTTTGAGTCATTGTTTTCAATTCTTTTAAGTATATACCTAAAAGTAGAATTGCCAGATTACACAGTAATTCTATGTTTAAACTTCTGAGGAACTGTGAAACTTTTTTCCATAGCAGCTGCACCTTTTTAAATTCCCATCAACAATATGCAAGGGTTCCTAGTTCTCTGAGCCCTCAGCAACACTTCTTCTTATTCTTCTTCTTATTATTTTAAATAATTGTCATCTAATGCATATGGAGTGGTATTTCATTGCTATTTTGATTTGCATTTACCTAATGGATAGTGATGTTGAGTGCCTTTTCATGGACTTATTGGCAATTTGTATATGTTCTTTGGAGAAATGTCTCCTCAAGTCCTTTGCCCATTTTTAAATTGGGTTGTTTGTCTTTTTGTTGAGTTGTAGGAGTCCTTGTATATATTCTGGATATTAAACCCTTTCTATCAGATAGATGATTTCCAAATATTTTCTTCCATTCTGTAGGTTGTCTCTTTCTCTTCCTTGATAATATCTTTTGATGCACAAAAGTTTTTAATTTTTATAAAGTCCAATTTATTTGTTACTTGTGCTTTTGGTGTCATATCTAAGAACCTATTGCCCAATACAAGCTCCTGAAGATTTTTTTCTATGTTTTCTTCTAAGAGTTTTATGATTTTACCTCTTATGTTTAGGTTTTTGATCCATTTTGGATTAAATTTTGTATATGTTATGTGGTAACTTTATTCTTTTGCTGTGGATATCTAGTTTTCCAAGCACCATTTGTTGAAAGACTATAAAATTTTAAACTAACCTTACAATCTATATTTCCTTTCTCCCACAGTGAAAATCCTGGTTCCCAATCACAGCAATATAATTACTCATTTGATTTACCTCAGACTACAGCACAACAGATTCAGAATAACAATACCAACTTCCCACCAACAACATAATTTCTGGAAAGAGCCCCTACCCCAGTTCTTTTAGACTGTAGTGTGTATCTCACAGGACTGAACAGTTAAATCACTTTGTTTATCAAGGAACTTAAAAAATAAACCTGATACAAAATTAGGTTCATTTGTTTCACTTTTTATGTTTTAGGGATTGCTTTTTAAAATACAATTTTGTTTTGTAATTAGTTAAAATAGTTACATGGTTTCAGAGTGAAATCTACACTCTATAGTCAGAAAAGTCTAGATTCTATCCTCTTCTCTACAATTGTTTACTCCCACCTCTCTCTATATTTCAAGATATTAAAAATCCTTTCATTGTTTTTAAATATAACCACCACATACTCATACTCTTTGTCCTCTTAGATGGTAGCAGCACACTATAAACAATTTTATCCATATCACATTTTTAGTTTTGAAATATATCTTCGTGATTACCCCACAACAATCCTTGGAGATATGATGCTTTCCTTTTAATAGCTGCATAATACTCCACTATGTGGGTAGTTTGCAGTTTATCCCATCAGATTTGATTGGTGGGCATTAGGTGCAAACCCGGCTCTAGTTTTTCACTAAATAAAGCTAATGCTCTCCTTATCATTATTCATGCAATAAAAATTTGTCTATTTATTGGCATCCTCAAAGCCACATGCTATGTCATAATTTATCCTTTACCCTGCGTGGATTGGATGAGGGACTGGCTTAGTGAACAAGGCTAAAACCTTCCCTACACAATGTGTCACTGTTGATAACATCCTGTCATCGCACATTCGGGGCTCCCGGGATTTGACCACAACTTGTTCCTTTCGAAGGAAATGGCCCCTGTGCTGGTTTGGATGTATTATGTCTCCCCAAAACACCATGTTCTTTAAAGCAATTTTATGGAGGCAGATGTATTAGTGTTGATTAGGTTGGAATCTTTGGATTAGGTTGTTTCCATGGAGACGTGACCCACCGAACTGTGGGTAATACCTTTGATTAGATCATTTCCATGGAGGTGTGGCTCTGCCCATTCACCGTGGGTCTTCATTAGTTCACTGGAGTCCTTTAAAAATGCTGGCACAGGCCCAGAGGTTTGCTGCAGCTTAGAGAGACATTTTGGAGATGGCCGTTGGAAGCAGACTTTTGCTGATGCTTTGGAGATATTAGCCCAGTGTTTGCTCCAGAGAAGCCAAGAGAGGACAAAACACCCCAAGAGCAACATTTTGAAGAACGCGCAGGAGCTGAGACAGAAGCTGGAACACAACCTGGGATCAGCAGACGCCAGCCACATGCTTTCCCAGCTAACAGAGGTTTCCAGATGCCACTGGCCTTCCTTCGGTGAAGGTATATTTGTGTTGATGCCTTAATTTGGACATTTTCATGGCCTTCAGACTATAAATTTGTAACCAAATAAACCCCCTTTATAAAAGCCAATCCATTTCTGGTGTTTTGCATAATGGCAGCCTCAGCAAACTGGAACAGCCCCCAAAAGAAAGCCCACTGCTAGTGCTGGAAAGGGAGATGATGGAAAACTGCAGAGATTTAAGGAAGTGGTAATTCTTGGAAACGAGCTTCTTGTGGGAATTCAGTTTCTATTAACAGAGTCATTCTTTTTCTGCAGGAATAATTTACTCTTCTTAAGTCATGCTTTACTGCATTCATGAGGAACCCTGGACATTGTTTGGATGGTATGTGGGAAGTTAAGGTTTGTGAAAGTTTTGAACCTTTCCACCTCACAGCTACAGCTCATCTGAAGTCAGTACACTGCAGTGTAGATAGCATGGACTTTGGAATTAACAGACTTAGGCTTGAATCTGTTTTTTTTTTTTTTTTTTTTTTTTTTTCTGAACTATACAATTTCATGCAAATCATTTAACTCCTCTTATCCTCATTTTCCTCAACTATAAAATGAGGATAAAAGTCCTGACCTCATAGGGTTGTTGAAGTAGGAGAAAAGACAAGACAGACAAGGTGTTTGCACACAGAGTGATCATCATATCATCATCTTCATTTTCATCATCATCATCATCATCATCGAGCAATTTAGCACAGTGTATAGAGTACAGGCTTGGGAACCGGTCCACTTGGGTTTGAATCCTGTCACTAGTCTTTCTAGATTTGTGACTTTATGCAAATTTCCAATTCCCGTGCCTCAGTTTCCCTAACTGTGTCTGGGGATAATAATGGCACCTACCTCAGAGGGTTGCTGTCAGGACTACTGCATGGATACATGGAAAGGGTTTAGCATACAGTTAGCATTTCAAAATTGATAGTCATCGTGATTGTTCGCAAGTGGGAAGGAAGGTGGCATCAGTACATGCATTTAAAACTGAACCCACATCTTTTCATCATAAAGCCCTGCTCCTCAGAACTGAGGCCAGAAGCATCTGGATAGTGACCTGCTAATGTCTTGTCTATCACCGTCCAAGATAAAAGTGGTGCTCCGAGTCTTTGGCTGCCCCTGCCCAATGCCTTCCTGTGTAGGCTCAGAAGACAGCTCCCAGAGCAGATCCTGAATCTGCAGCTCAGCTGGTATCTGAAGGCGAAGGGAGTCACATTCTAACTGCAGCCATCAGCCTCACCCTCCCACGCCAGGCTCCTCTTGGTGAACCCTCTAGGGATTCAATAGTACATCGCAGTCATCAGGTTCAGACAGGTTGCTTGGAAAAGCAAGTACTGAGACAAGGATTTTTGCAGGTCTTAAAATATTTCCTTCTGTGCAACTGCAGTCATGTCTCCATCATGGGCACCTGGGAGTGCAGCAGGCATAAAAGGAGAGAGGATGAGGGACAAATGCAGCCCTGGGTTTTTTAATTCATTCCTGTCATTGAGAGATCCAGGCACGGCTGATCTGTCTGGTAGGGTGAGGTCTTGGGCAAATGAAATGATGCCTTTTCAGTTCTATCTGTTTTAATATTCCCAGACAAAGGAACTGTGCATCTGCCCCCAGAGATACTAGCAAGTGCCTCCACAACTCCAAAGGCTGAAGCTTCGTAAAAAGTAGGCATCAGTGTTGACACTCCACTGGCTTACAGAAGGTTTGTTACCTTCCATTTTTATAGGAAAAGCTGTAAAGGGAGGGGCGACTTTCGAAGACACACACAAGCCCTTGACAAGAGCTCAATCTGAATTCCCTGTGACAAGGCTATGTGCCTGGTAGTTCTAGGGCAAGTTATCATAAAAGTCACATTAAATATTATGATGCCAGAAGGAAAGAATTATACCTAATTCTCAGCAAAATGCTTGGTACATAGTAGGTACTAATACATTATTGAAAGAAAAGGAAGAAAGAGAGAAAAAGACCTGATGGAGCCAATGATTACTCAATGGTAGTTTCAGAGATGGGATTCGATCTGTGCATTCTGAATCCACCAGTCATGGCTACCAACGCACACGCACACAGACGTGCATGCGTGCATGCGTGCACACACACACACACACTGGTTGGGCTTTTTTGTGAAATATTTAAGTCTTGATTATTTTTTGATCCTCCCAAGCCCCTGTAAGGTAATAATATTCGTTTACAGCATTGAGATTCACCAGGTGCTAGACATCATGATAAATACTTTACATGAATTTTCTCATTCGGTTTTCACATCTCTAAAAGAGAGATATTCATTTACGTCTCTATTTTTATGAGTGAAGAATCTGAAACTTGGTAATTTTTTTTTCCTCTGGAATCATGCAACTCTTACATGGAAATCTTTGGAAATCAGTCTCCGCTAAGACAATCTATTATTAATTACAGATTAATAATAATCTATATCTCTATTTAAATCTATTTAACATAAGATATATTTATATAAGATATATAAATATTATATGAAATACTTATGTACGAGATACATAATATTTAATATATGAGATATATTTATTATTATTTAAATAAATAATAATCTATATCTCTATTTAAAAGGAAAGGAGAAAACGGAGTGGAGGCTCACAAGGGACAGCAATGTCCATAAGAACACATGATAAACCAGTGGCAGAGCAAGAGTTAGAGCCTAGCTTTCCAGATTCTGGGGCCAGTGGCCTTCTCTCTACACTGCTGAGCCTTAACTGTCTGTCATTAATATTTGAGAATAAAAGCAACTTCAACCTATCCCTGCAGTGTCTATACGTGAATGGTTTTTTGTTTTGTTTTGTTTTGTTTTTTCCAAAATCTTCTGGGGATAAAGGGTTTGAAAGAGATGGCATTAAATTGGTTCAGTTCTTGTTTGCAGGTGAGAGAAAACCAACAAAGACTAGATTAAGCAAGAACAACAGACTGCGGCATGCCATAGGGATGAGGGCGATTTATTGACTGTGCAAATGACAGTTCCATGTATGGAACTAGATCCAGGTGTGACTTTTTGCAGAGTTTCAAACAATGTCATCAGTTCTCCTCTCCTTCACCTGCCTACTTGCTCTCCCTTAAGTCAGTCAGTCTTTTTGTTGGTTTATTTCTCATTAGACTCATCCAGACTTAGGTAGACCTCACAGTCTTAGAAGAAGAAAAGCCCTTTCTTTCTCAGCGGCCTTGTCAGTGCCCGATTGGCCCTGCTTGGATCCCGCTCACCCTCCTGCATCAATGGCTGTGTCCAGAAAGACAGGATGCTCGGATTAGTAGGCAGGAGTTACGTGGCCATGTCACTGGTTAAAGACATGTGGATCATGGTGAGGAATGTCACAAAGGAAAAAGAGGTATTTGAGAGGAAAGAGGAGAGACTGGGGAAGCCAACAGACTTGCTGTCCACGACTGACCTCCCCAGGTCATTCCTCATCCAGGAAAGGCTCATTCACACCCTCAAGTCCTGCTCAGCAGCTTATGAAGACCATGGATCTGACTCAGGCAGTGTGACCGGGCGAAATCCGTATTGCTTGTCAAACGTTTCTCCCAGAATTCTCTCATCATGGGAAGATTTAACCATTTATTGTTTAAAAACAACACTTCCCAACATCTGAAATGCTGGTGGTAAGGGAAAGTGGGATCACATGGGATGTTGAGGTGGCAACAAACTTGGGGAAGGCATTGTTCTTGACCAATCCCAGCATCAAGCCAGGGGATTTTTATTGATGAGCTCCTCCAGCAGGATGGATGGCTTCATAAGCCCAAGAAGAAAAGAAAGCAGCAAAATCTACAGAAAGAAGCTGAGGAGAAAAGGTGACAAATATTGAAGCAGGTAGGAAATGGTTTTTAAAAATCCGAGAAATCCAAGGAGAAGACTGAATAAGCTTGGCCACAGATGAAAAGACAAGTGTGATTCGACATTGCAGATTCCGAGGTTCGAACGGGAGCTCAGATATGCTTTCATCATCGTTTGAAGACTGACAGGCCTGTTTGGACCAGAAGGATGCCATTAGGATCCCAAATGGAGTTTTCTTCATGCTGGGATAAGAAATTCTGTGATTAGCCCTCTCTCAACCACTACACGAGAGAACCAGCATTTCTTGGTATTTGTATTCTAGTTTCATTCATCTGGCCCATCTTTCCTTCCTTCCCTCCTTCCTTTTTTTCATCTGAATGTGTGACAATGAACAAGGTCTTTAGCTGACATCTAAATTCTCATCTTTGGACCCACAGGTTGGCATCTTATTACAGATGAATTCTGCCTACTATCAGAAGAAAGAGAAGGGAAGAAAGGAAGGAAGAAAGGAGAAAGGAAGGAGGAAGGGAGGGAGGAAATATAGAAGGAAAGGAAGGGAGGGAGGGAGGGAGGGAAGGAGGGAAAGAAGGAGGGAGGGAGGATGGAAGGGAGAGAGGGAGAGAAGGAAAGAAAGGGACAGACGGAGGAAAAGAAAGAAGGAAGGAAGGGAGGGTGGGAGGAAGGGAGGGAGGAAAAGAAAGAAAGAAAGAAGAAGAAAGGAAAGAAGGAGGAAGGAAGGGAGGAGAGGGGGAGGGAGAAAGGAGCAGGAGAAATCAATAGGAAAGCCCCACACTTCTGAAGGACTTGCCAGAAACCTTGATTCCTTGTTGATCAAGTTTGGACACCATGGACGTCCTCTTTCTCTGTGCCTGGTCACTTCAAATAAAGGGATAAATCACTGAGCCAATTTATTTAGCTAATCTATTAATTAGATGTAATGAAGAGAGGTGAGAAGGGAAGGGAAGAAAGAAGGAAGGAATGCAGCATTTATACATCATTCTAAAACAGGGATGCCTGGGGATTTTCCAGTTGGGGAGAGTCCTAAAGGTGACTGGATATGCAGAACAGGAGGAGAAAGAAATGATCAGAGGCTGGAGTCCCCGGCAGAAGGTGGAATTTGAGGACAGGGGCCAGAGAACGCAGGAGAGCAGCAAGTGCAGCCCAGCCCGGCTGGGGCAGCCTGCAGAAGTGCTGGAATGTTGTTTCCAGCTATTTCCTTACTCCCTTAGCATCTCCTCCCTCTCTAGCCTCTGACCCTTCCTAGGGGCTCTGAGATCTGCCCCCTCCTCCCCACTGGACCCCAGTTTTCTCACTCTGGCTCTTCCTGACTGATATTTTCACCCAAAATACCCTCCTGAGTGCTGAGCTGGAATGCACACCATCACCCGTGTCTCTGCTGAGCCGTGTGAAACCCAGGGAGAGATGACTCAGCACCATGCCAGGGTTCGCTGTTTCTCTGTTCCCTACTAGCCGTATGCCCTTGGGCAAATACTTTAACCCCTCCACGCCTCAGTTTACAGCTCCAGAAAATGGAGATGATAGCAATACTACTACCTGTATTATGGGGTTGGTGTGAGTATGAAAATAAACCCAGAACCCTGTCTGGCTCACAGTCACCATTATGTGACTGGTACTCAGTGTTAACAAGCCACAGCCTGGGCATAAAATCCTGCAAACAGTATGCTCTGCCTAGAATGCGACTGAACCCACTTTTTTTTCCCCCACTTTTCCTATCTAAATTCTACTTGTTCTTTAGCCTCAGCTCAGATGACAGCATCTCTTGGAAATATCACTTTGCATTCATCAACCGGCTGAGCCGATCACTGGTGCCCATTTAAAGCTGTGCTCAAACACACCAGTGGACTATACAATATTGCTCTGTATTACTAAGTCAGCTTGTGTATCTCTTCACTGGACTAAGGGATTCTTAAGAGCAGACCCTGGGAGCTCTACTCTGCTTTATTCCAAACATCTGGTCTCCTCACAAAGGGACCCTTTGTCTCTCTTGACAGCAAATGGCTTGGTTGTGTGAACAAGCAGAGGCTCTGGGGAAACACGAGCGTGGGCTCGTGTCCCACCTCTGCCAGCCTACTTGGAGCAGTCCTGTGGGTCCCACGCCCATATTCTCGCTTCCACGCCCATATTCTCGCTCACTCGTCTGCCCCCACTGCTCTGGTTTGGACTCCTGCAGCGGCTCCTCCAGATGACTGCAGATTGTTCCAGACCATTCCGATTTTGTTCCCCGGCCTCCTACTGCTCCTTCCTCCCACATGCCCTACACGCTGCAAGATTAATCTTCCTAAAATGCAAATTTGATTATTGTTTACTTCCCTGTCTCTCCCATTAGACTGTAAATGTATTTTTTTTTTCCCTGTGGCCACAATCCCAGCATAATGTCTGAGGCAACACAGGTGCTCAAATTACCTGACGTTACTTTCTCCCTCTTTTTCTATGTGTATATTCTCAACTCCCAGAAAATAACAATCCGTATGTCCACCAGGAGGATAACAGATAAATATATTGTGGCATATTCATAGCATGGAACACTGAACAGAAGATGAAATGAAGTCACTAGATCCATTGATGGATCTCAAAAATCGCATTTGGAGTGAACAAAGTGTATTGAAGAATGATACGCATGCTATGATTCTATTTGTCTACATTATTTAACACACTCTACATATCTGCATATTTTTATGGCTAGTAAAGTATCAAAAGATGGACTGAGTATACAAAAAATCCATTATTACATCAGTGTGTGTGTGTGTGTGTGTGTGTGTTGAAAAATGGCACTGAGTTGGGTAATATGTTGAGTTCAGCTTTGTTTTTTATGCTTTATTTCTTTAAAAAAATAGAGCAGTAGGGTTGGAGAGAAACTTAAACTAAATCTAGAAAGGGTTGGGCCCTTTCTAGAAGAGAAGAAACCCATGTCTGCTTTCATCTCTGGGCAAGGCAGAAGGCAGCAAAACCCTACCATGGACTGAGAGGAGAAATCAGTCAAAATTCTAGCAATCACTTGTAGTCCAGCATGATGTGTTAGAACCTGTGGATCCCCAGGCAAAGACTGAGTCTACACCAACCTGGCAATGCTTTCCCGTGGGGGCTTCACTGAGGGCTCAGTGGCAGCACGTTGATGGCTGGAGGTAAGAAGGAAGACTTAGAGGAAGCTGTGAGTTGCAGGGATCCTTCTCAGACTGTAGGGTAATGGTCTTCCAAAGTTCAGAAGAGCTGAGAGAAAAACCCTGAGGCACAACACAGTGTTTGGCAATTCCCGGACAAAGGCTTAGGGCAGGACAAAAGAGCTGAGACATGTCCCCAGTTCTGTAGAACTTTCACTAGGTGCCATGCAACTGTCCACTGAAGGCTGGGGACAAGGCAGCATGGTAGGGAGAATTCACTGGAGGCACAGAAAGCCAAGGTAGGGCTGAAGAATAAAAACAAGTTCTCAATGACCCAAAATCTGGTAGCTGGACTGGAAAGTATAGAGAGATCTCTGGAGTCTTGCCTGGGCTCGGATTCCAAGCACCGTTCAAGGGGAAGTCCCTATGCTATCTGAAAACTTTGAAACTAGTGGTGAACTGAATCTTACCACAGCTGTATCAAAACCTAGGCTGGCTCAGTTCAGATTATCTTAACTCAGCCTCAACTCCAGCCACCTGACAGAAGAAGAGATCTGCACTTTCCTGGGACAAATATTATCTTCTTCAGTATCTACTGTTCTTCTACAGGCAGTGGATTTGAAGACATGTCAAGGAAGCACAGTGAGAACTACAAAATGAAAAGAAGGAGGAGGAGGAGAAGAGCATTGATTAGAGTATCCAGGATTTGTGGGACAATATCAAACCATCCAACACACATGTAATTGGAGTCCTGAAAGACGAGGAGAAATAAAATGGAGCAGAGAAATACTTGAAGTGATAATATAAAAAAAATTATACAACTGATGAAAGAAAACAGCCTATAGTTGACAGAACTCTAGCAAGCCACCAGCAAAAAACACAAAGAAAACCGCAGGTGGGCACATCAAAGTCAAACTATTGAAAGCCTATATTTTAGATATATTCTTCATAAAATTGTGTATGCTGAACTTTTATTTCCAGCAAACAAAAACATACAAGATACCTAATGCATAATAGATACTCAATAAATACTTAATGTTGAATAACTGAGTAAATGAATGAATTAATCATGTGACTTATAGGCTTAAAAAACCTTCAGTGACTCCACATTGCCTGCATAATAATGTCTACACTTTTTAACCCAAAATAAGATGTTTTTCCCGCTCTTGACCTGTGCTACCTGCTCAGCTTTATCTGCAGCAATGATTTCAAAGTACCAGCTAGAAAACTGCAGGAAGTCTGGAACAAAATACAAATTTGTTAGAGAAATAATTCATGGATGAATGAATGAATTGATTAATTGCAGAACAATTTGTTAGTGGCAAACTCTTAACTTCTCTCAGGGTTCCTCCTGTTCTACCTCCTTGTCTCCATAAACATACTTAGCTTTACTCCATCCCTGTAAGAAGAGAAGATGTGATGATATTGAGAGGATGAAGTTTCCAGTAGGATGTCGTTAAACATCTGTCCTACATGCAGCATCCTTTTTTGGATCTTGGATATTTGACTTGCTTTCTACATTTTGTCTCTTCTATCTCAGGATCACTACTCAGGAAGCAAGGGAAGAAATCCTCCTCACTTCTACAGAAGGCCTTCTTGGAAGATCAAGTGGCAATGAAGGAGGGGCCCGTGGAAGGAAGGAGGGAGCAGCCCGTGGGGGCCTGTCTTTAACACAGGCAAGAAAAGCCTCTCCTCTGGAGCACATTCTTCAAGCTTTCTAACTGCATCAAACCCCCTAGTAAATGTTCTGATAGCCCCTCAAATTCCCCTTCATGGTACTTACCATGCTATGATTCTACATTTATGTGGCTCTTTGATCACTGTGTCTCCTACACTCGACTCTGAGTTCCACAGGAGCTGGAGTTGTGTCCGTTGTGCACTGACCATTGTCTTGCAGAGTGCTTGGTATACAGCAGGAGCTCAATGCGTATTGTTGAATGAATGAATGCATGAATGAATAGATACATGCGTGAATGAATTGCTGTTTATGCATCTTCTGGGCCACCTCACTGGTAGTAACAACTTATAGATTTTGGACCAAAAAGCTCTAATTGGTAAGAATGATTTTGTCCTTTCTCTACCTCTTTGGTGGACCAGAGACAAATTGTTAAGTAAAAGTAAGCAAAATGAAGTGGATTTTTGATAACATTAAATTTATTCCTTTTAAAGGGCTGACCTTTATTTTGATAGTGTGTCCTTATTCTACTGGTGTTAAAATGTCCTTGCTTTCATGAAATGATTATGTTAAATAGCAGCTTTAAAAAGGTGCCCTTAATTAGTAAAATCAAAATCTGGCTCCTCTTTGAGTGTCCCTTAGACATGCTGATCTTCCTTTTATTCCTCTGAAGAGTTAGCCTTTTCCTCTCCCACCAATCCTCACCACTTAGCTGGCTCAATTCATTCAGGGACTGGATTAGAAATCTTCCACTCCTATAAGGATTCCCTCACCCCACAGATTTCATTCGATCTCTCTGTAATAGAATCCCATTGTATCTGTCACTTCTCATCATAACACTCATCATATGTGTTTTTACTAAGTCATTTTAAGTGTTTTCCACCCCAGTAGACTCTAAGCTCTATAAGTATAAATATGGTATTTATCTTGTCCATCAGCAAGTCCCCAGGATGTACTGCTATACCTAGCATATAGTAGTTGCTCAACAAAAATATTTGCTAAATGGATGAATGAATGAGTAAATGAATGGCTGAGTGCTATAGCAAATTTAGCCAAAGTATTGGTTTCTTGGTTTGCCTCAGTTGCCTCAAATCTACACAAAGTACCCTCCCTTAATCCCTGGCCCTACCATCCTGGGAAACGACAATACACAGGTGAGCTGATGACAAGGCAAGCTCAGGGTTCACTCCTCCCCACCTCTCTGTCCGGCAGCATCAGCCTATTATGAGGGAAAAGAGGGACTAAACAGAAGTTTTATGTGCACTTACTTTAAGTTCTCTCAATCATTTCTCATAAAGGTCTTCTGAGTTGTCATTTAATGACTCTCATTTTATTCAGGAAGAAAATGGAGCTTAGAGGGATTAAACGCTTAGTCACCCAAGTCTACATAGCAGTGTGTGGCAGGGCTGGGCACAGCCCCCACTATTTTCCACTGTGTTATCCGTGGCCTCCCATCTCCATTAAAGAGAAGTGCACAGCCCCCACCCACTCTCCCATTTTGCAGGGGACTGCTGTTGTGAGTCGACTAGGGCTCTGTCCTGAGTCCCACCCGCCTGTCCGGGAACTGGGACGCAGGGCTCCTCCTCACCACAGGAACAGACACGCACTGGCACTGTTTCCCGCTCAATCAGTAGGAAATCATTACTGCATTGCTAGGAAAATGAAACAAGGCGAGTTATACAAGATCCTCGGTGACACTGAGAAATGAGGAGCTGCTGCGAATGCCGCACAGCGAGATCTGTACGCCTGCCAGCCAAATCACACAAGGCCCCCCCTTGCATTTGTCTTGGAAAACTGGGAACTTTAATTGGGGTGCATAATAAACATGCAGACATCAAAGGGCAGCCTTGTAGAGTGGGCAGTGGCAGCCTTGGCAGCAGGACCAGGTGGAGGCAAAGGCCGGTTTCCCAGCAGCCACCCCAGCTCAACTCATCAAGGACTTACCACTGCCCTTCGGGTGAGGCTCTGGCTACCTGGTGGCCAGGTAAGATTCTCACTCACACCCCTGCTGACTCTGGTCTCTTTGGAGGGCTCTTTTGACTCAAAGCTTCCTACTTCCTAAATGAGCCATCATTGGGCTCATAGTTGCCAAAGTGTGGGGTGCACCTGTGATGGAATTTTAGCTGCCGAGTGTGACACGGCAAATGACATTAATTATCACAGAGTGAACGTTATCTCCGTAGTTCTCTTTCAATCCTCAGGACTCGCTGCCTTTAGCACCTGTCAACACTTTCTAAACTGAACAAAAACACAGCACAGGTTTTCTGCAGACGCAGTGAAATGGTACAAAATGGAGAAACCCAGCTTCTGACTATCTGAGCATCAGTCTCATGTTGTCCCTGACTTCGTCTCCCTTAAGCTTCTATCCACCACTCCTAGTAGTCTCTAGGCTTCACCATCCATCTCCTCTTCCAGGAATCTCAGGTTTAGACATTGGAAAGAAGAATTACATTCCCAAGAGACTTCTCCTCTCCCAAACAAAACAAACTACCCGGCTCTTCGTTATGATGGGCTTCCAGTGCTCTTGCCACTCCCCTTATCTTCTACTGAACAAGTCCAGTTTTCAGTTTCTCTTGTGAAGAGTACTGAGCATCAGTACATTCATACCACTGAACCTGCTATTGTTACCAGGTTTTGGGGGTCATTGCAGACAAAAGTATTTTGCCTCTCTCATTGTAGTCATTTTCCCACTTACTATGGCTCCCTTACATTAAGGATCCTTTGTTTTGCCCTGTTTGTGTTTATAGTCACAAACACACAACTCAGCACCTATGAAAATCCCTAGCTGCCCCCCACTTCGTGCTTCCATATGTATCTAAGAAGTTTTTGTCCATTAGGTTTAGTAGAGGTAAACTGCCCAAGCTTCAGAGTCAGACAAAAGAAGAGTTGAATCCTGACTTCTGCACTTGGCGGTTGTACATGTTTGGTCATGAAAGTCTTGACCAATGAGGCTCAGTTCCTGGCTAGTGATTTCTAAACAAGGAGTCACCACCCACTATTTAGGTACAGGGACACTCAAGTGTTAGCCATCGGACTCCATGGGATTCACATGAGGGGCTGTCTCAAAAAAAATTCCATCTGCATTATTGTGAGTTAAAGGAAAGCAAAGAGCATTAACTATTTGGATCTGTTAGAGACCTAGGGAAAACTAAGATCAAAGAACAAAGTTTGCACTCAGGATTAACAATGACTATCAAGAATGCTATTTTCTGCTTAGGTACAAAAAGGCATTGGAGCGCTACCCTGGACGAGGTGTTGGAAGGTGGCCAGCGGGGGTAGCATTGCATCAGTCAGGACATTTCTCAATTAAGCTGAGCCAGGAAAAATGAGGAAGCTGTTGGGAATACCTAAGGGCAAGGAGATTGCCAGGCCCCAAGAGACTCCAACCTGCAACTAGAAAGGCATCATTAGCCAAGGTAGCTGGATCCACTTCTGCAGGGCTCCAAAGAGTTCCTGTTCCATTTCTGTGTGCATGTCTGTTTCATTTTGCTCCTCAGAAGCCAGATTTCTCTTTGCAACTCTTCCACTCTAGTTGGGCCCCAGTTCTAGAAAACAAGGGTTGAGAATCTTATTGATTCTGTTGAGAGGTTTCGTCCCCGATGTAGCCAGCTTTTGAGAGTGGGGGATGGAAATCACCATCACTTCCAAAATGTAACAACAGAAGCTCACCCCTAAGGTAGCAGAAGGCATTAGAAAAGAGTGGCTATGGAATGATCAGATGCCCAAACGGTGTCTACTAGGATACAAGGAAACAGAGACTATGCGGCTCCAAGAGCTTCTTCTTTTTATGTCATCTTAAGGTAGAAAAGTGGGGATAGTTGTAGAGAAAGGTTTGGCTAAGGCTGAATATTTCACCTCTGGTTTCTATAAGTCAGGACCCACTGTCAGGTATCTTATTTGTTCTCTAAGATGGAGACTTTTATATCCTAACTATATTCAGTTGCATCAACTCACAACATCCCCTTCACAGAAATCCTCTCTTCACCCAATCCTGAAATACATTATTTTATCGAAATATGTCAGGGATTTTATTGCATTTGCATTTCAAACCTGATAAAATCATTTTCTGGATGACATTTTTCCTTGAAGGCAACTTCAAATTGAATATATTTTTTCCCTTGTTATCTCTTTCTCCCTTTCCAGGCCAACTTCACTTTCAGATTGCAAATCACTCAATATCAAGAGAGGGAGATGATGATGATCCACTGTTGCATGTGGAGAGGTTCAGCTTTGCACTTCCAATTCGGGTCTGCACTTACAGCAAATCTTTTTCAAGCCCCTTAAAATATCTCACAAGTTGGTGGTTGCTTTTTGCCAATCCCACCAGCAAATGCCTCCCATCTTTCCCCAGAGGAAGGTGAGATGAAGAGATGTGTTCCTGTTTGCATTCCAGGGCTCTATCCTCTCTCTGCACCCCTCATTCTCAATTTCCTCTAAGCACCCCGTAAGGAAGGATATAGCCTTGGAGTCAGCGAAATACCCAGGTGACTTGGGAGAATTAAATGAAGTAACATTCAGCTTAATGTCGAGCATGAATGCAATCAATCCACAATGGTGAGTCCCTTTTGATCTGCTTCACATCATCTTCCACCTACACCCACTTTGAGGAAATCCTAAGTGCAAATATGAGCCATTCGCATTGGGAAATCCCAGTGTTCAGTAAGGGAGAAAGTGAAACCTGCAGTCAGAAGGGCTGTCTCCAGCTTGGGGCCATTTGAATCCAAGTGGCACGATGCCCATGACTCACCTCTCCGAGTTTTGGTTTCCACCTCTGTAAAGTGGGCAAATAATCTGCAATTTGCAGGATTGGTGCGAGAATACAATTAGATGTGGTACCCAAAATAGCTTTGCAGTCTTTAAGACATGGTTCTTGCCATTGTTAATAAGAGATAATATGCATAGAACTTCTTCTGTGAGCCAGGAGCTATGCTAAAAATTTTATGGGGTTTGTCATATCTAATCCTTATTACAAATCCAATGTAGTGGAGAGCTTTTCCAGTTTGACACATGAAGAAATGGAGGCACTAGAAATAAAAGCTCTTATCTACATAAGCAGCAGAGCCAGGGTTCATTCCTGAGTTGTTGTCTTTGTTGTCATTATCACTGTGTTCACTCTGCTCAAGGTACAGGCCCCTTAAAACATCAAATTAATAGCAAAAACAGAGAGAAATTATTGTGAAATAAGGGAGAGAAATTTCATGCTCTGAGAGCAATTTTCTTGGCGCTTCCTCGAAATACTAATTGAAAGCTTGTTTAAACACCCAGGACTGTCATCCAGATGGCGAAACATATAATTAAAATAATTATCCTAAATCTGGCAATCTAGAATTATCATTTATTATTATTAATATAGCACCTATTCAGACAGAAGTAACTTTTTTAAAATTTTGAATTCCTTCTGTAATATTTAGCATAGCCCCTAAAGCAGAAGGACTATCTGCCTTTTGGATAAAGTGTTTATGATGTCTTTTATTTGCACTGCACATTTACCTGTATACAGTGTATCCCCAGGAACTGAGTGATGTGCCCAAAGATCCTGCAATAGTGGGCAGTTTCATTCCCATCCCACAGAAGGGGACACTGATGACACATTGCAACTAATGGCAGAGATTCAGATTTCTTGACTGTTAGACCAGTATTTTTATTTCTGATTAGACAAACTCTTTTTTAATTATGAAGAACATAGAAACAAAATAGAATTAACACCTTAACATACACTGAAATCTTCAAGTTTAAAACCATAACTGTTCTTTACACAGCCCTGTATTTTCAAATTAACCTCAATAATAAGAGATATTAACAAATTGTAAAAGTTGCTGCTTTTTACTTGAGTGAGAAAGGTAAAGCTGCTCTGGATTTGTCTCTTTTGAGGAATAGAAGACTTTTCAGTGAAGAGATTAGATTTGGTAAGATTTCATCATCACAAATATGTATCAAACCGTTACTTTTTGTCATAAAACAAATTAGGTGTTTTGCACACATCATCTCAAAGACTCTCCCAGTAACTCTCCAAAGCAGGGACTAGTCCCATTTTTGTGGTTAAGAGCCAAGTGGCCCAGGTTTGAGATCTGATACTACTCCCTTGGTACTTTGTGATATCTGTAAGGCAGAGACAATAAGCCTAAGGTTATCTGCAGGATTAATTGAGCTGTACACCCCAAATCACCTCGAGGAGTGGTCACGGATGGCCAGACTTTGGTAAGTGTGGCTTCCTTATCATCAGCCCCTGCATGGGAGTGAAATCAGTGAAGGCAACGTCAGTGAAATCCGCAAGCAGTCCAAACACGTACTCGGAATGGGCCGGGTCTGGCTTGAGAATTTTCAGTGCTAAAGTGGAAGTTAACCCCACATCTACCGTGCCAGGACTTGATGGTGGCATGTTTCCCATATCAGGAACTGGCTTGATACTATTGCAATTTCATGACCATACTCAATGTCTTCTTAATTGGCATTTTATTTACTTTGCTGGAGAGACAAGTAACCTTGGATGTTGACTATTATATAATAACAGCGAATCACTCCTTTCCTGTTCTATGTCAGGACTGACCAGACTTCCAACGGGACAGAAGAGACACCTACATGAACAAATGGTGGCTAGTTAAAAGAATACTACTACCACTATCACTGCTAACAATAATAATAAATTAAAGTGCACAAACAAAACCAGAAGGCAGAAAATAAACTCAAAGAAATTCATCAATATGGCAAAGGACTAATATCTTTATTATAAAAAGCTCCCCCAAATCAATCAAGGCTTACAAAAAAGACAAATGAGCAAAGGGCATGAACTGATAAATTACGTAAGCAGAATTGCAACAAATCAATCGACTTACAGAAGAAAAATGTCAAACTCACTAGTAATTTTTTAAAAATATGTTAATTATAAAAGCAATGGCATGACACTTTATCCAATCAACAAAGCTTGCTTGTTTGAATGAAAATGCTCCACTATGGTAGAAGTTTGTTGTGAAATAGGCACCCATACATTTCTTTTAGGATGGTAAATGGGTGAATTCTTTTGGATCTCTCAATTAAGGATGAAAAGCCTCAAAATATCCATATCCTTGATCCAGTAACTCAACCATCTTAATGCAATAATAATACGTTAGCTAGCCTCCTGTCTCAGATGATGTTCCTCTTATAATACATGTATAATACATCATCCTCAGATGATGTTCCTCTTATAATACATGTAGCTATTTATCCTCAGTAGCATCTTTCATCATTGTTATTAAATTACCAGTAATCAATTGTGTTATTGGTTGTTTAATGTCTAGACCTTGAGTTTGGTGACAGTGGGGACCCTCACTGATGCTCCTGCCCTGTACTGATGGGGAGCACACAGCCTTGCAGAGATTGCTCAGTGAGATGTATTGGATAAATGAATGAATGAACACCAAAAGAGTTTAATGTACAATAGTGTTAAATATCAGCACTGTTTATTTGAATAAAACATTGGAAAATAGCTAGTTTTCCAACTTTAGGAAAAGTTATATATGTTGCTGTTCATGAACCTGATGGAACATTATGTTGGGATTTGAAATGAAGTTTACAAAAAGTATGTGGCATCATGTAAACATATTCATTACATATTTATACACTGTATTTACTATGTAATGTTGAGTGAAACAAAAAGTAGAATTCCAAATTATATGTAATGGATGATTATAATCCTCAGAAAAAGTAGCAAAAGGAAATTCATTGAATGGTAAACAGCACTTGTGCTTGATAAGAGAAATGTTTTTTTTCCTTTAAAATTTTCATGTTTTTAGTTTTAGGTTTTTAGTTATTTTTACACTTGACACTAATTTATTGTAAAAATTAACATCAGTGCATTTTTTAAAAATGCACATCTATAGACATAGTGGTAAAAACTAGAATATTTACTTGATCCCAAGGTGGCTTACATAATAATGACTAAAATGTATGTCATAGGCCTTTGGTGCTTCTGATTTCTGTCCTAGGATGCTTCACAACCTGCAAGCCACAAAAGTCTGTGCATGTCATTGGTTTGTTCGTTTACCAATGTATTACTTTGTTTCTGTCTGCTTGAAACACCCAGTGCTGAGGAATTGAGACTATTTACCAGTTGTGATTGGAGAGGAGAGCAACATCACACCATCTCAATTAACCAGGGTTAACTCAGGGAGACAGTAAATGAAGTGAGGGAGATGGTTCAACATAAGATGGTAGTATCAGGCATGAGAAACCATTTAGTAGAAGGGCATACAAGGTTGGAAGACACTTGCCCAGCATTACCAAGTCAATTTTGCTAAAACAAAAACAGAAAACATAAATCAAACAAAAGCATAAATGTAAACACTTTCCACCAGGTTCCTTCTTGGCTCAATAACCACTGACAACTGCCCTGCGCAAGTCCAAATTCCTCAGCCCAGAAGGTGGCGAGGTGTAGACAGAAAGGAAGTGGGAAAAAGAGAGGAATGGGTTCAAATCCCAAGCTCTACCTGTTGGAATGTAGACAAGATGTTTGATATTTCTGACTGTCAAAGCTATTGTCTCTCATTTGAGGGGCACTTGAGGGTCACCCACTTTCTTCCTGTGCCCCACCCCCCATGCCCCTCATACATGTGCACCAGCCACAAATACACCCTGCTCTGCCCTTCTCTTTTAGGCTTTTGAAAAGGCCCTTGCTCGTTAGAAACTGCCCCCAGTTCTTCCACTATTCCACACGACCACACCCTACTCAGTCTCCATCCACAGACACCTCCAGCCTTCAATCAGCCTGGGTTTTTCTGAATCGCAAACGAGGTAAAGCCCCCTCCTCAGTCATGTACTTGCACAACCCCAGGTATCACTCCTTCAGAGAATGTATCACAGTTTATAACGCTCTGTTTGTGTGATCACTTGGTTAGTCATTTTCTTCTATTAGGATGTAAGTTCCAGGAGGAACTGGGCTGTTTTATTTGCTCTCAATTCACTCCCTAGTGTTGAGTGCAATGCCTGATCCAGTAGGCTCCAAAGATGCATTTGTAAAATGAAGGAATGAGTGAGTGAAGTTTAAAACTACAGTGTTTTGTCTTCGTAATACATTTGGGGGGTAGATAGGTAGGAGGCTCAATCAGTCCCAAAGGAGGAAAGAAAAGATAAGAAACAGAAGCACATAAGATAGACAAAGTTCCAAAGAATAAGTCTAACTAAATATGGGCAAGACCTTTATGGAGAACATTTGATCTTTATGAAAGACCTTGAAGAATACCTAAATAAATGGGTACTCATTAGCCTATGTTCCAGGGATATTTAATAATGCCAGAAAATGACAATTCTCACCAAAATTGACAAAAGATTCAATTCAATTGCCACTAAAGTCTCTACCTACAGTGTCTTTCGTGGAAGAACAAGGGGGTCGAAATAGCCAAGACATTCCTCAAGGAAAGAAGTGGAATAACTGCCAAACCCAATTAGACTTAATATAAAAGTATAATAATCAGGACATTGTAGAAATATACAAACAGACCAAGGAATCAGAATAAAGAACAGGAAAAAAGTGTGGAGATGTAGATAAACATGGATGTGAAAATTTCATCTCTGATAGAGAATAACAATTGCATATCAATGAGAAAAAGTTAGTGTCTTTAATCAACTGAGATAATCTACGCAGAGAATGAAAGAGAGAGAGAGAGAGCGCGCCTTCATTTCGTGGAAAAAAAAAACAATTTAGGAGAATGAGATAGTTAAATATGAAAGACAAAAATGGAAAACTTTTAGAACGAAAGATAAAGGAGACCATCTCTATGACATCTGGCTAAGGCAGAATTTCTTTAAAAAGAACAAAACCATAGCCACAGAGAGAAACAGTAAAAAACTTGATTAGGCCAACATTTAGAAATTTTGTTTATCGATACACAAGCTAACATATAAAACCCAAAGCAAGCCATAAACTGGGAGAAGTTATTAGCAACCCACCTGATCAACAAACTATTAGTAACATACTATACAAAAAATTTCCTAAGATGCAAGAAGGAGTACCAAATTACCAAGTGGACAAAATCCATTAATCAGCATTCACAGAAGAGAAAGGACAAATTGCCAATGAAGTAGAAAAGATGCCCACCCTCATTGGTAATCAGAAAAATGCAAAATAAAGCCACAATAAAATATTCACATATACCTGTTCAGCAAAAATTTAAAATACAAAAATATGGATACGGAGGATAGGCACTTGCAGACATTGCTGGCTGAGGCTATAAATGTTTGCAACCACTTTGGAATGCCACTATCATTATTTAATATTGTTAAAGAAATTTATACCCCAGAAGCCAGCAGTTCCACTCCTAAGCATATGTCCCAGAGAACCTTATAAACTTTGTTAGCCCCACTGTTTCCAGAACATTAAAAACAAGACACAAAAAAACAATAAACCCAAAGAACTGGAAACATCTAACAAATCTAGCGGTAGGAGAACAGATTAATAAATCTGGGCATATTCCTATGATGGCATTTCATACAAAAGTGAAAGTAAACAACAATATTTACACACATCATGGGTAAATCTCACAAAGTACTTTGAGTAAAAACTTTTTAAAATCAAATATTAAAAAATGCACATTCTGATTTGATTTATATAACTTTCCCAAACTTGAAAAGAAAATGACGCATCGCATTACCAATACCTGGTAAAACTCGGAGGAAAAGCTAATACATGATAATCACAAAGTTCAGGAGATGGTTGTGTTTAGGTTCAACGTAGGAGGGTGCATTCGTAAGATATACAGGGGGGGCTTCAAAATTATTGGTGATGTTCTTTCTCTTACATTTATTGACTGGGGAACCAGTAATCACTGTATTATTATTTCATAATTCATATACCCATAATATACTTACTTTATGCATGGAATATTGCATAATTTTTTTATGAAGGAAGGACTATCTAGGTAATTCTGTTGCTGTCTCAGAGTTTCGTTTTCCTTTTCTCATTTATATTATCGGTTAAGTATTGGAACTTCAAAACCAAGGCAATTTTTCTATTACTGTTTTCTGAAGCCATGGATGCCTAGTGGACAGACAACCAGACTGCATCCCTTGTCAATCAGATATATTTTATTTAGATTTATATTTTTCTTAACAAAGAGATGTTCTCCATGAATTGAAATCTGTTGAAGGTCATGCTGGTGGTAAAAGTGGGCAGTGAGTCGTCTCTCTGCACCCAGTGTCATTCATAACGATCTGTAGACATGCCCTTCACGAACGATGGAGACCTTTCCCACTCGGCTGGTAAAAGCTGGGGGACTGAATGATCCTGCAGTAACGATGCCTGCTGCCCTACAGAAATGGGCCCTTTTTCTACCAGAATAGTTAATGTGGAGATTGTCCTGTTCCTTCAATGAGTCCCATTAAATGTTGGATTAGTCATTTTACAGAGCCGATAGGTTTCTGGAGGTCCCTCGTTGTTCTGATGGTCACGACGCGCTGAGCCTGCTGTGTTTTACTTTATCAGTGACGGGGAAACTCCCTGTTGGCCACTTGGGTTGATTTTTCTGAGCATCGTCTTGGGATGGTTGGATGGTCCTGAAATATTATGGAGTGACCGAGGTAAAACATCACTACTTTCTGCATGAGAAAAGGTGAAGACTTGCAGTAAATCATAAATCCAGGCAGCTAGATACAATTCAGTGAATCTTCATCTTTTTTGGGGGGAGGGGGAGTTGGATCAACTCTTTTAAGAGGTTTTTTTTTTTGGTGTATAGAGTATTAAAAAGGCAAACACCAAGAATAGGTTACTTCCCTACTTCAGAGAGCTTTGCTTGCTTAAGGCTGAAAAGAAGCATCCACAGGTTTTCTCCGGCTACATATCAGAATCACCTGGAGAGTTTTCACTTTTTTTTTTAATGATACTTAGAGCTCTTCCCATATCAACTGTATTGGGTTTGTGGGTGTGGGGTTTAGGTATTGGTGTATTTTAAATTTTCCATAGGTGATTTGAATACGCAACCATAATTGAAAATCACTTTTTAAAAAAGCATGGTGTCACATATATAACACAAAATTTGCCATTCAAGCCATTTTAACTTTTCAGTTCAGTGGCATTAATTACATTCACAATATCGTGCTACCATCACCACAGTCCATTACCAAAACCTTGTAATCACCCCAAACCAAAACTCTGTACCGATTGAAAAATAATTCTCCATTCCTTCCTCCCTCCTGCCCCTGGGAACCTCTAATCTACTTTCTGTTTCTATGAATTTGCTTGTTCTAGATATTTCATCTAAGTGATTCATGCAATATTTGTCCTTTTATGTCTGGTTTATTTCACTTAGGATGGTGTTTTCAAGGTTCATCCATGTTGTAGCATGGATCAGACTGCCATTCTTTTTTTATGGCTGAATGATACTCGAAAACCACTTTGAAGTCCAACCAGATCTGAGGTTGAATCCCAGCTTTAGCACTCAGCTTCTTGACTGTCCTGATTAAGCCTTTCTAAATTCAAGTCTGCTTATTTGGAAAACGCAGCTAATAATCTCATCAGTTTGTTGCAAAGATTAAATGGGATAATCCTTATAGAGCACTGTGGACAGTACTTGACATGAAAAATGTTCAATAAATTTTGCCTGTTATTGCCAGATTTATTTATTATACGGATATTTCCTGCAGAAGTGCAGAGTAAAAGGGAGCACTGGTGGAGTCAGGTCCTGGAGAAATTTAAGCCCTAGTTCCTCTTGATGAAAGCAAAACTCCCTCCTTCTCTAGCTTTATTTCTCCAATGCTGAGGCCTCTTTTGTAAGAGGTGTGGGAAAAGTCACATCCTTCGGTTCCAAAGATGAATTCTAACAGACACAAAGATTTCCACATCCCCGATATATCAATAGGCTCTCTGCGGAGACTCTGGAACTAGAAGAACTGGGCTAAACCCAAAAGAGTTGATGGAAAAGTTCAACTGCTCCTGGCATCCTGCCAATCCAGACAGCCCTCCTGGAAATATTTTATCTCTGAAAATAAAAATCAATTTAGTGGACCCAAAGATAATGTAGTATTCGCAGACGTGCCATTTTTCTTCCAACATAATTCCCCCTGATGCTGCTAAAGGGTTCAGTTGTCAGCGGCAAGATAGAGGGAGCATTTTCTTTTGAGATAAATTATGAATTGGCTCCCACTCCATCAGCCCAGTGAGAATATGTCACCAGCCATCGATGCCAGGCATGGATTCAGTTCACTCGTCCCCAAGGTGACAGGATGGTTGATCACACAGGCTTTCGATAACAGGTTGTTTGGGTTCCACTTCTGGCTATGACCCTGTCTAAATAATGGGACATACAGCAAGTTACTTCATCTCACGGCACTCCTTTTTCTCATCGGTAAAGTTGGGATAATATTACCCATCTCACACAATCCTTATTAGAATTCAGGGAACTAATGCATTTAACGTGTTTTTCACAATATCTGGTGTTTAAAACGTTACTTGGGGCATTGTTGTTGTTAGGGTTAGTTTGGTAATTTTATGAAACCACCTGAGATATAAAGTTGTGTGCATGTGTGCGTGCTGCTACCCTTGGGGAGCTGATATACATAACAGCTCTCAATGGTACTTGACAAAATATACTAGGAATGGCAAACCACCCTAAAACCAGGTTTCAAGGGACTTTTTGGCTAACAGCCAGGATAAAATGCCCACATTTTTATGTTTAAAGTTACAGTGGAAGGAATTCTGTCTAAGCAATATTCTGAAAAATCTGGTTCCAATTCTGGTTCTGACAATAACTAACCATATAACCCTAGGCAAACAATTTCCATTTCCTCAGCCTGTTTCCTTGGTGATGAAGTCTATCTAGGTTGGAGTAGACATTAAGGTCAAACCCTGCTTGACTATGCATTGAAAATGCTCATATTTAGAGAATCAATGTTCTTATAGAATGGCCCAAGAAAAATCCCTCTACACGGGGTGATTTGAGTGGTTACTGACAAAGGCTGCGCCTATTGACCTGTAATTCAACAACCAGACTCAAGTGCCACAAGGAGAGGGAGTTTGCTTGCTAGTTATCCTCCAGTATTTGTCAAGATCCACCTTCTATCATCTCTACCTTGCTTTGTGCACTACAAGGCTGACCCTTGGGTACAGCAATCAAGTAGGTTTCCTCGTCTCCCAGCATTCAGCTAATGGGAGGAACTGATAGGTGACCAAATGGGGAGAGAAGAAGGAGGCCACAGTGTTTATTTTTGGGTTTCCTTCTTTTTAGGCTGTGGTTTAGTAGTGGCTGAGTTCCTCAATCTGAGGTCAGAGCTCCCACCCAAAAACCTCATTCTATAGATACTGCTTTCACCAGGCTTTGGCAATGATGTTCTTCTCCTGACCCATCAGGCCTCGAGGTGATGATGACATTACCTTTGTTGCTAGCTTCATCATTCCTTGTGGATTCCCCATACTTTACAGAGTTCCTTCCTTAAACTCTCTTTAATTACCCATTCTGGATGTGCCATCTGTTTCACACCAAGGCACTGCTCAACACCACTGTATATCAAGCACCCGCAAAGTCCCTCTCATTTAGTAGACACTCAAGACATGCTTGTGAAATGACCTATTGATTCGCTGTGATTGACCACATCTGAGTTCTACTAGCACACTGGCCACCAGAATCAAAGAAACCTTCCCTATGGTCCTTGTCTTCTGTCAGCCTCCCCCATTTTGTCATTGAATTCCAAATTATTAGCTATCTATTATCTGTCAAGAACTACTAAAATGTGCTGAAACAGATATCTTAAAGACATTAATGTAAAAATAGTATTTCATATTCAAGTAGATATTTACCCTTCTTCCAATTGTCTTCTTCCTTCCTGAAGAACTGAGTTACCAACCAGTATCATTTCCCTTCAACCTGAGGAACCTTCCTTTGGCATTTCTAGCAACACACATTTGATATCACAAAAATTCTCTTAGTTTCCCTCTTATTTAAAAATATATTTATTTCACTTAATTGTTAAACTTTTTTTGTACAATAATGTATTGATAGGTTTTTTTTTTCTTTCAACAGTTTAAAAAGTGTTGTTCTATCGTCTCCTGGCCTCCATTGTTTCTGGTGAGTAATCAGTGAAAATTCCCCTGTATGTAATGTGATGTTTTCCTCTGGCTGCTTGTAAGATTTCCTTTTATCTTTGCTTTTCACAGTTTGATTATGATGTGCCTAGACATGGTATTCTTTATATTTATTCTGGATAGGTTTCATTAAACTCCTTTAACCTGTAAATTTATGTCATCTTGCAAATTTGGGAAGTTTGTAGACATTGTATCTTCCAAAAAACATCATGTCTCATTCCTTCTCTCCTCTCCTCCTAGAACTCTAATTGCACACATATCAGGCTTTTGATATTGTCTCACAGATCTCTAAGGCCCTGTTCACTTTTTTCAATCTTTTATCTCCATTTTTCAAATTGGATAATTTCTATTGTTCTATCTTCAAATTTGATGACTTTTTCCTCTGCCATCTCCAATCTATCTGTTAAACCCATCCAGTGAATTTTATCTTTAGAAACTGTATTTTTTGTTCTAAAATATTAATTTTTTTCTTTTTAATAGTTTACAAATATCTGCTGAAATTTTCCATCTTTTCTCTTATTATGAGCATATTTTTCTTTACAACATTAAGCATAGTTATGATAGCTGCTTTAAAATTGTTTTCTCCTATTTCTGATATCATCTCTAGGTGCTCTCCATTGATTACCTTTTCTTTTAAGAATCAACCACATTATCCTTTTTTCTTTTTGGTGTAAGTATCCTTGGATTATATCCAGAGTACCATGACAGCTCTCATCAAGGCTAAATTCTGTTATATTCCTTTGAAGCAGGCTGACTTATTTTTTGTCTTAGCAAAAAATTAACTTGGTTGGACTCACACTGCTAACTCTATCTCTTTGGAAGAAATTCAAATCTCAAATTTACTTATTTACCTTCAGCTTGATTGTACAGAGTCTTCCCTATACACGGCCTGCTTCAGTGGTCAGCCAGAGATTCAGGCAAAGTTTAAACACAGAACCAAGAGTCCTCCTCTCGTTTCTTTTTATTCCAGGTCCTCGCTCACTTTTTAATAGTTGTAATTGCCCCAAATTATGCCTTTTAATTCCTGAGGCAAGAAATACCATCAGTTTTCTTCTGGACTTTTAGCTACCACCACGGGCAGGAGAGTAGCTGCCATTAGCTAGAAGTTGTGAAAATGGGAAACTCACTCAATGCAACTCCTTTCTTTCAAATGATGATTCCTTTCCAGAATCTGCCTGCCTTTGTCACTCCCCAGTGTGTCTTAAGGTAGTTGTATTTTTTGCCTGTAGCGTATAGTTATTATCTGCGGGAGGGCCACTCTGATAGAAGCTGTTTATATATATTTAAAGCTAGTATGACTCTATGTTTAGAAGTAATAACAGGTAATAACAGGTAATGGATCAGATCAAAATACAAACCAGAAATTACAACTTCATAGGCCTAGGGCCTGTCTCCTTAAAATATAAATATAGTATTCAATTGAATTAGATGTAATTCAGAAGTCATTTGGCATGTTTTTTTTTTAACCTCCATCAACAGAATGCCTCTAAATTTGAAGGAAATAAACTCATTTCTCAATATCTCCACTCCTGCCAGGTAAAGGCTGGATTATTTGTGCAAAGCTGTTTCTTCACTGGAAAACACTGTTGAAGTTTAATGTTTTATTTTAAAACCTCAACATATGTAATAGTAAACATATTATTGCTACCACCAATACTAGCTAAAATGTCTTGAACACTTTCTGCACGTCAGGCACTGGGTCATAGTAAGTATCGCTATAATCCCCATATTACATATGAGGAAATTAAAGCATGCAGAGAAAAACTAAAGCCCAAATTCACACAGCTTGTCAGTAGTGGAGCCAGGATTCAATCTAAGTTCTTATATGGATAGTGGAATCCTACTTTTACTTGTTTCTAGAATGATACCAATTCTCAGTTTTTAAAAAATGACATTCCTCTAAATGGTTAATGCTGGAGGAAGTAATGAACTCCTATCAAAGAAAGATCAATTGACATTTGAACTCAGGAGAGTTACCGAATGCACCATTAATTTTCCGATCTTTTAATGTAGACCAAACCCATAGACCTGTAAGTCCATGTAGTGGTAAACAAAAGTTGATTGGCAGAAGTAAATTCAGTGCCCAGGAAGGAGGAGGAAGTTGCTGCCGAAAGTCTATCAGACTTTTTCATGGACCTCATAAGAAATTCCATTATTCCAGAATTCTAACATGATTGAAAAGTCAGGGCATCAGTCACTTTCAGAAGCTAATCATATTCTTAACAGCCAGAACAGTGTGACTTTGGCTCAAGATAGGTCAAACTTGTTTCTTTCCCTTTTGGTGGGGGGCACGGTGGGGCAGGGGTGGGGGCAGAATTTAAAGAGATTGAAAACAGCTATGAATCCGAAAGGCACTTGAATAAAACTTTGCTAACCAGTGCAACCAATGTCTTCATTAATAAGGTCATTTTCAAAGTTTCTGACCATTTTGTTTCAGGCAGCAAGAAGAAAGAGGCACAGAGCTGTGGTTTTCTCTAGCATTATCTCATGCTAAAATTATCTTGCATACACAAAGGGTATTTGTTGAATCTAACTGAATTTGTTGCTTAGAAAGTCCAAGCAAGCTCTTACTTCCAAAGGGAACTGCACAAGCCCAAAGTACCAGGAGGGAAGGTGCTGAGAAACTCACAAATTATTCAGCATATGTTTACTTGTGGCATCACACTCTGGGCTAACTGTACACACAACAGCATATTTTGTTCATTTATATTTTGAGCAGTAAATTCGCCTGCCAAATATCCAAGCCACTTCTTGAGTCATTTCACTTTCTGTGACGATCATCTCAATCAAATGGTACAATGGTACAGGAGGGCAAAGAGAAAAAGGAATATTATCCATAGACCTGGTGGCATCTTCCTTATTTGGGGGTTTCGGTGCAGAACCAATCAATTATATATCTGCCAGTTCCGGTATTAAATAATGCATGCAAATAATGCATGTGCTGGAGCATTTATTTCCCTTCTTTTCATGGTAATGGAACGGAATCTTCCCTTCCATTTCTCTTTCAGTTCGCTTATTTCTTGCTCTCCATTCAACATTATCTCTTGCTGGCTCTGATACCTGGGCTCTGAGATGCCATTCTCACACTTTGTTTATTGCACTGTGCCAGGTCCCAGGATGCAATAGCCAACTCCCTTTAGAGAGTTTATTCTCTAGCAGAAAAGACAGAATATTAAATACATACTCACACAAACATTAACTTTTATGTAGAATTACCTTATGCAATGACTGTTCTGTTAACTACTTTTATAAGTTATCTTGAAAAGTCATACCACTTTTAGCTCATGACAACTTGCTTCCAATATAATGATGTTGACTCCAAAATACGTAAGTAAATATGCTATAAGAACTTATATTTAAACATTAGAGTCAATTTATTCTCCATAAGTGTTTCTAGGCAGAGAACATCACGTGTAGGAAATTTGAACTGTTCTCCATGTTTAAGGAAACCCCAAACATATGCTGAGTGAGAAGATGAAAAGTAGTATCTGAGATGCTTTAAGTTCTTTCTACATGAGAGCTATATGCATGCATGCTAAAGCACTCTTGTATTCAGATTCTATTTTGCTTTGAAGGCATTTTCTGTGCTATAACTTTATTTATTTATGTTTTTTTAGGTTCACGCATAAACTTTATTCATAACAATCTCCAAAAAGTGGAAACAGTTAAAATGTCCTTCAACAGGTCAATGGACAAATTGTGGTACATCATATAACGAAAATACTACTCAGCAATAAAAAAGAATGAGCTGCTAATTCAAGCAATTACATTGCATTTTCCTAAGTGAAAGAAGCCAGACCCAAAAGGCTACACATTTTATGATTCCATTAATATAATATTACAGAAAAGGCAAAATTACAGTGATAAAAAACAGACCGGTGCTGGACAGGGTTTGGAGGAATCTCTGTTTCCTCGCTCTTTTCACTTTGGAAGCCTAGAAGCAGTGACGTCTCAGTCAGAACAAGCTCCCTCACTGCCCGGATCTTGGTTAGTAAATACCATGCTCCGTTAAAGAGCTCAGGGCTCTATGGAGAAAGAGCTTCATTTTTAAGCGCAGTTTGAGTGAAAGATACCTATAAGCTCCCCAAAATGTTGGAATATTGCTGCAGAAAGAAAAAATCCTTCTTCAAATTAATGCTCTTTCACCTCACCACTCCCCCAACCACCACAAACTATCAAATATTTTTTCTTCTCTGACCAGTAAAATCTTCATTACATTGCATTTGACATGCAGACTATTTATTTACATCAAACTGTTGGTTATTACCTACTTTCTTATATAATTCAATTCATATATTTTCTTTTCTAGCCTTGAAAATTATTTGGATGTATTGATTTGGCACAAAACTAAAGGTCATTTTTTTCCCATTAAAATTAGTGGAAATATTTTATGTAACTTTTTTTTCAGTTAGTGCCAGAGTTTTCAGTAACTAATTAAAGTTATTAAGTAAAGAATAGGTGTATAGGAAATGCCATTTTGAGGCCCCATAACAGGTAACCACCTGTGTCTGGGTGGTAAGGGGAGGGAGGATGAAGTACTGTTTCCATGGAGACTTGAATAATGCATGGGCTCCAAATAGGAGAAGAACTCAGAGAGGGGGACGAGAGCACGGTCCTTCCATATGAGCGAGCTTGGCCTAGGGAACTGGGAATACAGTAGAGTGAGCCAGACAGAAAGTGCCCCATGACAAGACTGGGAGGGAAGGCAAGGGCTGCTTCACTCACGAAGAAAAGAGAAGCGGGAAGTGAATGGAAGGCTTTATGAAGCAAGGAAACATGATCAGATTTACTGTACCAAAGACCACATTGGCTACTCCGTGCATAATGGATTAAAGGAGAGCAAGAGTGGATGTAGGATGTCTAAGAAGAAACCTACAGGCTAGAGATGCTGGAGGTTTGCACTAGGTTGGCAAAAGAGGTGATAGAGGAAAATAGATGAGAATGAGGGACACATTTTGATATTTCATGAACATAAATTTGTGATGTACTGGATATGAAGATAGAAATAGAGAGAACTGTATAGAATCCCAAATAGGATTGTTTGGTCTTCATCTCTCTTTAAGTTAGTAATAAGATCAGGTGGTATTTAATATATGCTAAATATTGTCCCAAGTGCTTAGTGTACATTCCATTATACAAGTCTCTGTGTATTACTATCATTTCTATTTCACAGATAAGTTAACTAAGTTGGATGAGATCACCTGGTCAGTTAGGGAGAGAATCTGAATTTAAACTCAAGGAGTTTGACCTTGGAGGCCCTCCTCTTAACCACAAGTACTAAAGCATCTCCCTGTGTTTAGCCTCACAGCCAATTAAAAACATAACTACTGGGTTCTATGGTTTCGGGCAAGGCTCGGTTTTTCCCACATATTTCAATTCTTGCTATACTCCCCGTCTTTCACAATCAAAGATAACACTGTGCAGGCTGCACCTCTAAATGCTGCAGACTGATAAATCCCCAACTCCTTAAATGTCATCTCTTCAAGATTCTGGGAGGCTGATTGCAAAGTGGGAATCCTTTGTTCGTGATCCGAATGTTAAATTAATACTTAAAGGAGTTGCCTGCAACTTCAAAATGATTTCCAGTAGAAGAAAAGTTCCAAATACCCTGTTTACTCCTTGACAAATTCAGCTGCAGAAAAATAGAGAAACGCGCAAACATCCATGGTAACAATTTATCTTCACAATAGACACCAAAGAAACGTGTTGATGACAATGATGACAGCTGGGAGGAAGCATTAGTCCATAACGGATTTCATTCTCAGTGCAAACTATGACTGCTCATGTTCTTGGACGTTTGCAGAAAATATCATCCTGATGTTTCTGGTATGAAGGAGCAGGCAGTGGAAACTAAATCTGCTTCAACAAACGGGGACACTTTTGAGAGTTAGCAGAGCCACAGGTATATGCTACCAGCACCACTGCAGGCACACTAGAACGGATGTATAGATATAGTTACCTTAAGCACCACTTTGTGGTTAGCACACAATTCTCCTAGTCAGTAGCTTTTGTCTTGAATTATCAGTTTTAGAATCTTTTATACTTGACTTCAACTAGGTGGAATCTCAAATAGTTCATCTCATCATCTCAAAATAATTTTATGCATCAGATGAGGCACTGCGTCATTGCAAGAGTGAAGCAGGGGACAGGTGAGTGGTGGAAGTGGGTGAAAAAGTCAGGAGGACTGTGGGGTTTGAAACCTGATGAACCGCTCTCAAATACCAGTCCCACAACTAACTTACCAGCTGATCTTAGCAAGGCAGGAATCAGCCAAACATCAAGTGCCTGGTCTAGGTTATATGCAGATCCCAATGGCCTGAGTGGAGTATTAAAGATGATAGGTATAAAGCACCTGACACTTAGAAGGCTCTCAATAAATAATGGATATCAACTACCATTATCTTTTCTTCTCCTTCCTTTGGTGACAGTGATTGAAGCTCAGTTCTTTTTCTCCATCCATTAATAAATATTAAGTAAGATATTTAGTGCTAGGACCAGATAAGGTATAAAAGAAATATTGAGTCCTGTATTTAGTAGTGATGCATTTTTGACTACATGCAACAAAAGACCCAACTGATAATAGCATTGAGGGCCATAGATTTGTCTCATGAAACAAGAATTCCATGGCTGACTCATGAACCACGCCAAGGAACCAAGACTTGTACAGCTCTACAATCCATAATGCTTATCCGGAAATAAGTAAAGAAGAAGGCCTCCGTAGAAGACGTTGCTATCCTCTTGAGCTCCCACAAACTTATGAAATAATCTGTGTGTATGTGGAAGCGGCCATTCCTGTGCAGGCCCTTTGGACAGCTCTCCCAGACGTCACTCCCCACTTTATTCTGTATCCGGAGCCACCCAGTTCATGTGGTTCATTCGTGGAATGTTAGCTCTCGGTATGTCCAGATGGGGTCTGAAATGTCCAGATCCCATGGATCAGCCACTTTCAGACTTGAGCGCCCTTACTCTAAATACTGCAGAATATTATAAATCCGTTATCATTTTAACATGGGCTATGTTTGTGATTAAAGGGAAAAATTTTAGGTTATATTATATTTTACTAGAATAACAATTTTAAAAAGATAAAAACTATAGGACTATACACACCAAACAGTGAGTCTTAACAAAACCAGGAGCTATACTAAGTAGTGTTATTATAATAATATTCTTTCATCAGCGATACCAAATGTACCATACTAATGCAACATGTTAACAATGGGAGGGGGAGGTTATATGGTAACTGTATTTCTGTGTGCTTTTTCTCTAAACCTACAACTTCTCTAATAAAAAATAGCCTGTTAAAATAATAAAGCAAGCTAAAAATGTAGAAATCAGGGAAATACTAATCAAGGTTTCCATAATAATACAACTTGACACCTAACAGATTGGCAAAAATTAAGGAGTCTAATAGCCATAAGTGCACAGGGTATTGATGATAGGATTTCTTTGTACACTTTCAGTAGAAGTAAAATTTTGCCCAAGAACTTTGGGAAATACGCTGCCATTATATTGTAAAGCTTAATATTTGCATATATTCCACAATTTAGCAATCTTACACTTAGCAATTTTACTGTCAGGAAATATTGGCACATGTCCCCATGGAAACATATACGAGAATGTGCAAACAGCATTATCCCCTGTGAAAACAAATAAGCAAAGAACCCTGTAAACAAAAATTCAGAAAAGAGGGGAGATAGAGAAATAATTTGTGCTATATTTGTAGAGCAGAATACCATGCAGCAATGAAAATGAATGCTAAACAAATCACCACAGGTTCAACTTAGAAGCATAATTTTGAGAAAAATGTCCCAGAAGATATGGTTTGATGCTAATTTTTAGAGCACATAAACAAATAAAGCTAAACTATGCTTGTGTGTGCATGTGTTTGTGTGTGTGTAAGAACATTTTTTTTAAAAAACAAGAAAAATTATAAATCCCTAATTCAGATTATGGTTTTTCTCTGAGGTAGGATAATGCAGGATGATAGCGATATATATATAAGACATTGCTAATATTCTAGACCTTAAGTTGGGCAGTGATTTGAAGGTTGATAAATGTACTATAAGCAAATCAACAAACAACAGAATCAATCATGGAACAGTGACGACATTGTGCCATGGATTATTTATTATGTTTAATGCAATTCTTTCTACCTGGGTTTAAACTAACTTTGTGGTACACTTCTTCTTAGTGTTAGCAGAAAAAAAAAATAGACTTATGAAAACCAAGGAAGTGCAATATGTAAGAGCAGAAGAGATCATTCAGATCAGTTCTAATGTTCTCAATACATATTAAAGAAAGCTGACAGCCAGAGAGGGCCAAAACCGTGCCCAGAGGATGATAGCTAGTCTGTGAACTCTGACCCCACTCAACAGATGGATTGTTTTTGCTCCAGACTCCCAAATTTCAGAAAATATAAGCAAATCCTCATGCTCTACCAAGTCAAATGATGCCCCCATTCTTTTTCTATATCACTGCTTGCTGTGAGTTGAGTGGGTCAGATAAAGAACCCACTACAAAAAGACATATCTTGTTATTCAACTGACCCTAGCATCATTTCTCTTTTTTTATGTGCTACTATTCAGATTTTCAATTTATACCCAGTAAAATTTCATTTACATCCAGTAAAATTCACTGTTTTGATGTATAGTCCTGTGGATTTTCACAAATGCAGATCTGAATAACCACAACCATAATAGTTTGCAGAACAGTTCCCTCAATCAAAAAGTGCCTTTGGCCTGGCCCTTGGCAGTCAAACCCTGCATCAGCCCATAACCCCTGAGAACCGCTGATTTGTGCTCTGTCCCTAGAGTTACGCCCTTTCTAGAATGGGCTTCTTTCACTAAAATAATGCATCTGAAATTCATCCATGTTGTTGCATGCACCCATAATTCATTCTTTTTTATTGCTTAGTAGTATTCTATTGTATGGGCGAACCACTTTTTTTTTAATCCATTCTCACATTGAAGGACACGGGTTGTTTCCACTTTCTGGAGATTAGCTGTAACGCTGCTATAAACATTTATGAAAAGGTTTCTGTTGAGCATAATTTTTCATTTCTCTAGGATAAACACCTAGGAGTGGGATTGCTGGGTCATAATGTAACCGCATAAGAAACTGCCAAACTGTTTTTCAGAGTAGGTGTATCATTTTGCAATCCCACAAGCAATGCATCCTCATTAGCACTAGGTATTGTCATTTTTTTTTTCCTTTCTAATAGGTGTGTACTAGTAAATCATAGTGTCTGCTCAATTTTTTGCCTATTTTTATTGGGGTTGTTTGTCTTATTGTTGAGTTGGGTATGTATACATATTTATACATATTCTGGATACAGGTTATTTTTAGATATGCAGTTTTTTATATATATTCTGGATGCAAGTTCTTTTTATATATGCAGTTAATAAATATTTTCTCCCATTCTGAAACTTACGTTTTCATTCTCTTAAAATGTGTTGCCCTAAAGGGCAACATTTAAAAAAATTTTTTGATTGTCAAATTTATCATATTTTCTCTTTTATCAGTTTTTTGTATTGTAGCTAAGAACTCTTTGTCGAACCCAAGTCATGAAGATTTTCTCCCATGATTTTTCCTAAAAGTTTTATAGTTTCACATTTTATATTGGAACTGTGATCCAATATGAGTGTATTTTTGTATAAGGTGTGCGGCATAGCTACTTTGTTTTCGCATATGGATGTCTAATTGTTCCAAACCACTTGCTGAAAAGTCTATACTTTCTCCATTGAGTTAGCTTTGCACCTTTGTTTAAAATCCATTGACCATATGTGCTGGGTCTATTTCTTGATTCTCTATTCTGTTCCATTGATCTTTATTTTTATCTTTTCACCAAAGCCATGCTGTCTTTTTACTGTAGTTTCATAGAAAGCTTTAAATTAAGTTCTGTGTATCCTTCAACATTGCTGTTTTTTTCAAAATTGTTTAGGTTATTCTAGCTCTTTGCCTTTACATATACATTTTACAATCATGTTGTCAAAGGCTACAAAACATACCGAGATTTTTGTTGTGATCATGTTAAATCTGTAGATCAATTTGGGAAAAATGGAAATCCTAAGAACACTGAATCTTCCGATCCATAAACACAATATATCCCTCGTTTTATTTAGGTCTTCTTTGACTTTCTTTAACAATGTTTTAGAATTTGCAAACACTTTATTAGATATATATCTATTTTACTTTTTGAAGCAATTGTAAATGGCACTATTTTAAATTTTGGTTTCTAATTGTTCATTGTTAGTATAAAGAAGTAAGATTGTTTTCATATGGATCTTGTACCCTGAAGCTGCACTGAATTCACCCATTAGTTATAAGAACTGTTTTTACGGATTCCTGGAAATTTTCTATATAGGCAGCCTTATCTTATGAGAATAAACACAGTTTTATTTCTTCCTTTCAAATCTGCATTGCGTGACTTTCATGTCTTTTTATAGGCTCGTTGCTTTGGACCTTACTTGCGGTTGCAGTTGACTCGTCTGGGGGGGGTGGCGGCCGGTTGCTAAATCCTAGGCTCTCGGGATTGCTCGGAGGGTACCGGTGGCGGGGGCTCTTTCCCGGAGGCGAGGGCGAGGCGGGGGACTGGGCCCGGTCCCCGGCGGAGGCGTGCAAGGTGTGGAGGGCGGCGAGAAGGAACAGGCGGGACACGTTTCTTTGAGGGTGAAGAAGCCAAGAGAGTTTATTAGGGGAGAGTACCAGCTTATATCGGGCGGTCTAGAGGGCGGGGTAGCTGTGGGGGTTAAAGGCTTGGATTGGTTCTGAGAGGGCGCGGAGGTTGATTGAAAAGGGGCGGGAGTTGCTCCGGTAACGACGAGGGTGGAGGGCGCGGGTAAGGCACGGGGGTGGGGTTTTCTCCGGCAAGCCCTCCCCAACGATTGTACTTTGGGGTGAGGAAATGGGGCCTGCATTCGGCTCCACTTTCTCAGGCCCGGGGGGCCGTGGAGGGCGCTACCACCCGTGCCCCACTACCTTTCCTAGGGGCTGATCAGTTCCCCTGGCCCAGGCCCGCCAAGTCAGAACTCGATAACAGTGTCCCGCATTTCCCCCTTCTTTTCTAATTAGAGGAAGAAGCTTACCGGAGAGATCCGCCAAGGGATGAGGGAAAGGGGAGGTGGGGGAAGGGATAGGGGTAGATGGTAGTTAGAGAGGCTGGAGCTCGACGTTGGTGTGGCGCCCGGGCGTTCGAGAGGGGCCTCGCTGCTTGCGGGATGGACGAGGGTGGCGACGCTGCGGAGGGTCAGCTTCTTCAGTGGAGGCAAGTTGTTGATACTGGACTTGCACAAATGATGAAAAGACAGCATTGGCTTGGTTCTTAGCAAGCTGGACAATTCTGCGGATAATGCAGGGCCCTAGGGTGAGAGCTAGAATAATCATTAGTAGGGGGCCGAGGAGAGGGAGGAGGTAAGGGAGGAGGGGGGTAAAGATGTGGGACCAATAGTTGGTGGTTTCACGGTTTCTTTTGCGTTGTTCTAGTCCCTCTCGGATCTTTTTTAGGCTGTCCTCGGCGAGACCTGTAGAATTGGCATATACACAGCATTCTTCTCCTAGGGCGGCGCAAAGGCCTCCTTCTTTGAGGAGAAGAAGGTCGAGACCTCGGCGGTTTTGGAGCACTACCTCAGAGAGGGAGTTAACAGAATTTTTAAGATGGGAAATAGCGTCTTGTAGGTGACGAATGTCCTCGTCAACGGCCGCCCGGAGGTGAGTTAGGGCGGAACCTTGACTGGCTAATGCAGCGATTCCGGTGCCAGCGCCTGCAAGACCTAGGAGGGAGGCAATCGTGAGGACGGTGATGGGCTCTCGCTTTTGCAGAGGGGCAGGAGCTGCAGTTCTTTCCAGGCGGAGGAAGAAGTCTTCCTCGCTGTGGTATAGGACCCTAGGGATAAGGACAATTAGGAGGCAGGTTTCATTAGTTATATTGAGGGTTTGCACATTAAGGCAGGGGGTAAGTCCTGTAGAGGAGCAGAGCCATTGGGAGGAGTTGTGGGGAATAAGAAACTTGGCAGAGCTGCTGGGAGATGAATAGTTGGCACAAGCTGTGAGGTTGGGAGAGTTACTTGAGCGAGGGCGGATGCACTGTCCTGTAAAGGAGACTGAATGAAAGGTTAGGGGGACGGCAGAGGTATTCCAATTGCATTTCGAGGGGCTGTCCTCTGTGTTTTCTGAAAAGGAGAGGTTGGAGGCAACTGGCTCATACAGGGGGGAGGAAGTGGAGAGGCAAAGCCAACAAGAGGAGGTAAGATTGGGGTTGGAGGAATTCACTGAGGTGAATGCCGCTTGGATAAGGTCGAGGAGGGGAGAGGAGTAACGAGAGGGGGGCAGAAAAGGTTGGGGTGGTGGTGTTGGCGATGCGTTGTTTGCAGCTGAGGTGCGGCTGGTTGGAGCTGAGGTGCGGCTGGAGAGCTGTGGAAAAAGGGGGTTAATGACTTTATTGGGACCAATGCCAGAGGGTGTTTTTAATGCAGTATTTTGGCATGGTTGGCTTGCAGCCTCCTTTTTTATGAGAATAAGTGATCCTCGGTCGGCTCCTTTTTCATAGATTCTGAAGCCCCAAGTTTGACCGAGTAACCAGGAGGGATTAGTGGGGAGCTGCACTGTAAGATTAAGATGTGTGCAGGATCCCTCGCTTTCTTGGCCGAGCCAGTTAACTGTAGGGAGTTTGCACCCTGTAGGCGCCCACTTTAAGGTAAGGTAATGATTAGGAACAGGAGGCTTCCAATTAGTGGCTAATGTTTCACACCCCCAGTATGCACAGTAGTACTCGTTGGGGGAATTACAGTACGATTTTCCAGGATTTGAGGATGGGCACATGTAATATTGGGCCTGGGGATCACTTACCTTTCGAGCGCAGGTTTCTTTGACTCTGGAGACAAAGGTGGCGAAAGGCTCACTCGGCTCCTGGAAGAGCTTGGTGAATTTATTAGGCCGACAGGTGGAGCAGTTGGCAAAAGCTCGCAAGGCGATTCCCCGAAGGATAGGCCAAAAGGTGGTAGGTGCATTAATACAAGCAGATGCATTTATAAACGCTCCCGTGCCCAAGTAAGCTTCGGGGTGATAATAGACTCCAGTGGCTGCGTCTTGCTCGCTTTGCCTAGCTGCTTCCGCCTGGAAGTGGGCACGCCAATCAACGAACTGGCCGGGGTTAAGGATGGTACGGGCAAGCGAGGCCCAGTCTTGGGGGAGGCAAAAGTCCATGGCGATATCCTGCAGTAATTGGGAAGCGTATGGGCTACCTAACCCGTCTTCCTTGACGGCCCTGCGAAGCTGCTTGATAGTATCTGAGTCAATGGGATACCAGTCGTACGGTTTCTGCAGTGTGGGGGTAAGGTTAAGGGGAAAGCAGCGAAAAGCACAAGAGAAAGGAGGACGCGCTTGCAGAGGGCCTGGCACGGGAGTGGGGGTAGGGGCAGCGTTGCCCCAAGGGTTGCCTTGAGGTGTAGAAGGCAGCCAGGGGTTATTTGCCGGCAGGGTGGGAGGGGCGGCGGCAGCTGCCGGCAGTGGCTCCGAGGGGGAGCTCGCCGAATGGGGAGGCGGAAGTGGGAGGCCCCAAGCGTCGCAAGATGGTGGCGTGGTGGGCGTCGCTAAGACACAAGATGGCGGACTAGCTCCGCCCTGTGAAAGGGCGAGGCCTAAGGCATAAGATGGCGGACTAACTCCGCCCTGTGAAAGGGCGGGGCCTAAGGCGTAAGATGGCGGACTAGCTCCGCCCTGTGAAAGGGCGGGGCCTAAGGCATAAGATGGCGGACTAGCTCCGCCCTGTGAAAGGGCGGGGTAAAGCGCACGCGGTTTCCGGCCCGGCTTAGGGCTGACGTCATCACTAGAGCACTTCCTCCCCTCAGTGGAAGAAGAAGGAGGAAGTTCGCCATTTTGGAGAGGCTTAGTATTGCTTTGTTTTTGGGGGGCGACTTCGAGCGCGTTGTTAATTTGCTCGACTAAGGATTCTGTGTCCGAATCGCGGTCTACATTAGTATCGCTGTCTGAATCTGTTGACTGGGTTGATAGGGCCTCCTTGGATTTAATGGGGTCTCGATCAGGGGGGAGGGAGCCTTGAAGGCAGGAGCGGACGGTTATTAAGGTGGGGAGCAAGCCGGGAGGGAAGCGCTTGCTCTCATGTTCCATGGCGTTGGTGACCCGATCAATAAGGCGATTATAAGTAACAGGGTCCCAAAGATGGCAAGTGGTGAGCCATGGGTTAAAGGGCAGCAGGAGGTCCCAGTATACTTGCAGCTGCCGGACAGACACCTTACAGCGATGTGTGTCTAGGAGACCCGCTAGAGCACGAACTTGAGGTGCTTGGCGTGCAGATAGACGATTACCCATAGCAGAGGGAGAAAAGAAAGGGGGGTTGATTATTGAGTAAAGAAAATGAGGTAAACCGTGGCCGCGAGGCCGAAGGAGACAGGAGAGCAGAAAGCAGGACCCTCTGGTAGCGGGAGCAGTCTGGGGGGGGGGCGGTTGCAAAGAGGCACACGGCGCCAAACAAAGAAACAAAGACACAAAGGACCACAGCAAAGTAATGGAGGGGAAGAGGGAAAGCTACTGGAGGAAGAGTGTTAGGAGGAATGGGGGGACATAGGAAGAGAAGACGAAAGGTAGTCGGGGGCAAAAGCCGGGTTAATACGGGAAAGGAAGAACGGCCTGGGCGCGGAGCGGCGAGGGAGAGGCGGCTCCGGACGTGGAGCGGCGAGGGAGAGGCGGCTCCGCGGGGCGGCGAGGGAGAGGCGGCCCTTACCTTGCAGGCGAGGAGAAGGGGAGTTGGAGAGGAGTCCGGGTGAGCGGGTGGTTTTACTGGACCGCTGCGTGGAGAGGACCGGCCCCACGTTGGGCGCCAGTTGCGGTCGCAGTTGACTCGTCTGGGGGGGGTGGCGGCCGGTTGCTAAATCCTAGGCTCTTGGGATTGCTCGGAGGGTACCGGCGGCGGGGGCTCTTTCCCGGAGGCGAGGGCGAGGCGGGGGACTGGGCCCGGTCCCCGGCGGAGGCGTGCAAGGTGTGGAGGGCGGCGAGAAGGAACAGGCGGGACATGTTTCTTTGAGGGTGAAGAAGCCAAGAGAGTTTATTAGGGGAGAGTACAAGCTTATATCGGGCGGTTTAGAGGGCGGGGTAGCTGTAGGGGTTAAAGGCTTGGATTGGTTCTGAGAGGGCGCGGAGGTTGATTGAAAAGGGGCGGGAGTTGCTCCGGTAACGAAGAGGGTGGAGGGTGCGGGTAAGGCACGGGGGGGGGGGGTTTTCTCCGGCAAGCCCTCCCCAACGGTTGTACTTTGGGTTGAGGAAATGGGGCCTGCATTCGGCTCCACTTTCTCAGGCCCGGGGGGCCATGGAGGGCGCTACCACCCGTGCCCCACTACCTTTCCTAGGGGCTGATCAGTTCCCCTGGCCCAGGCCCGCCAAGTCGGAACTCGATAACAGTGTCCCGCACTTACTTCAGTGCAATTTGAACAGGAGTAGTAAGAATGGACATCATTGCTGTGCTCCCAATCTAAAAAGCTTCAGTCTTGTATGTTGAGTGTAATGCTAATGGCAGGTTTTTGTTATAACTTTTTTATTTGGAAATAATTATAATGTTCAGGGAGGTCTCATAAACCCTTCACTCATTTTCCCCAACGATATCATTTGCATAACTGTAGTACAGTATTAATATTAGGACACTCACATTATTATAATTCACAGAGCTAGTCAGCTGTCACCCACTTGATGTGAGCCCATGTCTGTGCATATATGCAGGTGTGTGCTGTTCTAGGAAATTCTGTCTTACGTGTACTTTCATGCAACTCCACCACAATTAAGATATAGAACTCTCGGTAGGATGTATATAGATGCCCTTTATCAGATTAAGGAAGTTTCCTTTTATTTTTAGTTTGTTGAGAGTTTTAATCATGAATGGGTGGTAAATTTTGTCAAATGCTTTCTCACAACTATTGAATCCTTTCTTCTTTAGTCTTTTAATATGGTGGATTACATTGATCAATCTTCAAATGTTGAACCACCCTAGAATTCATAGGATAAGCTCCACTTTTGCATGATGTATTATCTTTTTTATATACTGCTGGATGCAATTCCAAAATATTTTTAATTACACTTTTTACTTTGAGGTAACTGTAGATTCATGAAGTTGTAAAATATAACACAGAGAAATCCTCTGTACTTTTTATCCAATTTCCCCCAATGTTAATATTTTGCAAAACTGTTGTGAATATCACAACCAGGATATTTAAATTGGTATAGTCAAGGTACAGAACCATCTTATCATCACAAGGACTCCCTCATGTTGACCTTTTATAGGCACTTTCATCTACTTCCCCAAACCCCTTCCATTCCTACCACCTGACAACCACGAATCTGTCCTCTGTTTCTATAATTTTACATTTCAAGAATGCTATATAAATGAAATCATACAGTATGTAACCTGTTGATATTGGACTTTTACTCAGCATAATTTCCTGGAAATTCATCGAAGTTGTTGTGTGTATCAATAGTTCATTCCTTTTTATTGCAGAGTCATATTCCATGGTATAGATGTACCACAGTTTAACCATTCACCCCCACTGAAGAACATCAGGCTGGTTTCCAGTTTTCAGCTATTGTGGATAAAGCTGCTATCAACATTTATGTACATGTTGCATGAACTTAAGTTGTAATTTCTCCGAGATAAATGCCCAAGAATTAAATTGCAGGGTTGCATGATGTTCGCATGTTTGGTTTTATAAGAAATAGCCAAACTGATTTTGAGAGTAGTTGTACCATTTTATATTCCTATCAGCAATGTATGACTGATTTAGTTTCTGAATATCCTCACCATCAACTGGTTTGTCACTGTTATTTTGTTTTAATTTTAGCTATCCTGATAGATGTGTAGTGATATATCATGTGGTTTTAATTTGCATTTCCCTAATTACTAATAATGTTGAGTCTTTGTTTCATGTGCTTATTTGTCATATATATCCTCTTCAGTGAAATGTCTGTATCTTTTCTAGTGGGATGGTTTGTTTGTTTGCTCAAAGTCTATATCTTGCCTTTCCACTTCTTAAAATGGTCTTTTGCAGAAAAAGTTTTTAATCTTGATTATATCCAGTTTATCCATGTTTCCTTTTGTGGCTGGTACCGTTGATATCAAGTTTAAGAACTTTTTCCCTAGATCTAGATATGATAATATTTTGTTGAATTTTTTATATGTTCATGAGAGGTATTGGTCTGGTTTTTTTGTTTTTTTTTTTGTTTTTGGTCTATTTGTGATACTATCTTTTGTGGTTTCTGTATCAGGATGATGCCAGCTTCATAAAATGAGTTCGGAGGTAGTCCCCCCTTCTCTCTTTTTTGGAAGAGATTGGATAAAATTGACATTATTTATTCCCTAAGCTTTTGATACAATTTATCAGTGAAAAATCTGTGCCTGGAGATTCCTGTTTTTGGAAGGTTTCCAACTATTAATTCAATTCCTATAATAAATATAGGACTAATCAGATTATCTAGTTCTTCTTGAGTGAGTTTTGATAGATTATGTCTTTCAAGGAACTGATCCAATTTATCTAATTTTTAGAATTTATGTTCCTAGTATTCTTTATAGTTTTCCTTTATTATCCTTTTAATGTCTTCAGGATAAGTAGTGATATCCTCTCTGTCTTTTTTGATAATGGTAATTTGGTTCTTTCTTTTGTGTGTTTGTCAGTCTTGACAGAGATTTAGCAATTTCATTGATCTTTTCTAAGAAACAGCTTTTGTTTTTATTGATTTTCTTTATTGTTTTCCTGTCTTCAATTTCATTGATTTTTGCACTTATCTTTATTATTTCCTTCCTTCATTATTTTCTTCCTTCTGGTTGCTTTGGGTTTCTTTTACTTTTTTTCTGGATTCTTAAGGTGAAAGCTTGGATTATAGATTTGAGATCAGTCTTTTTTTCCAATACTATAAATGTGATGCTATAAATTTCCCTGCTTTTCGTTGTATCCCACACATTTTGAAATGTTGTGTTTTCATTTTCATGTGATAGAAATGAGGGAGCAAAATAACAGGGAACCCCCTCCCCACACTCGTCAGACCATGGAGGGGGTTATTCTTGGAGTTTTCCAGGCCCCCAGGGCTGCGGCTATCACCACCACTGCAGGAGGCCTTTGGTGGTGGGTGCTTGCTTTGGGGACAGGGCTGGAGAGTGAAAAGAGGGAAAGGCACAGGGATCCCCGCCATCCTCGCCATCCCGCAGGGGCCCTCCTTTCTAGTCCTCTGGCCGGAGAGAGAGTTTCTCTCCGGGCTTGTTCTTTATGTGTGCACTGAGTAGTTCTAGGATTTGGGCTTCCCTCAGGTGGCAGCCTGGAATAAGGGAGGAAAAACTCCAGCCAAATCTCAGAAGCTTATTAGTCATTCTGAAGTTTCAATCTTCCTCCCCAGTTTTCCTGAAGTCAATTACTTACAGAATCATCAGATAGTTGCTTTATGTATTCTGTTTGGGATTTTTGTTGTCATCGGTGTGAGAGAAAGGGTGGAATGAATCAGGATGTCCTGACTTCATCTTAGCTGGAACCAGAGGCCCTCATTTCTTTTTAAAAACATGGACATGCCGCCCATGGGCCTTTAATGGAGATTAAATGAACAGAAATTAGGTGCTGATAGTTTAGCATATTTTTCCACTGTATAAGTATCACTGCTGAATATGTGCTGTATAAACAGATTACTTAAGGACTACTCTGCAAAGTACCGACACTTTATCAAGCACCTTCTCAGCTTTAACGCTGCTAAACTGGTCTCTAGAGAGAATCACAAAGAACAGCTTGCACAGACAGGCCCTCTTGAGCTCTGGTGAGGAGCGAGGGCCTGACTTTATCCACCTTGCTCTGTGAACACTGAAGCACCTCTCAAAACCCACGAGCCCTCTTTGGCTCCTTACTGATCTCTGTGCAATGTCTATGGCTCTCTGTTTGCTAAAGATACTTCACCTATGAGAAGGGTGACCATAGACTCTATTGTGCAAACTGGGATACTTTTTAAAGTAGAAGGGAATGCTAACCAGGTGGAATGCTGGAAAGACAGCTGCAAACTGGAACTGGTCCTTAGGAAAACCAGAGCATGTGGTCATTCTCCAATGGATGCCATTATCACACATCATCCTGAAGTTTGCTCACAATGCTACCCGCTAGGAGACATTTCCACTTGGATGAAAAGGCCAAAACAGAATGGAAAATCAGTCCAAACACCATGACACCTTTAGAGTTGATCAGCTGGAGGTCAAATGAGAAACAGAGGCCGGTGAAATTAAAGCAGGGCTAACTGTGTCCTTATTTCCTTCTCAGCACCAAGGTCAAGAACTTTGAGGCTCTTCCCCACCTATATCCTGGAGAAGAGGGAAATATTTCCATAAAACGTTTACCCAAAGCTGTTCCAACGTGTTTGCTCTCTCTCTCATTCCCATAATTACAGCTCTCAATATATTCTATTCTCTCAATTATCACCAGCTTCATTTTTTTTTTCACACTAAATCATTGGGAAGTGACAGAATTAAATTAATGCTTGAATGTGAAACCAGAATAACATTGAGTTGTGACTTTCTAAAAAAACTGCCTTATCCTGAATGAAGCAAAAATTTCCATTTCTTCCTCTCTTACTATTAATATGGAGATACAACCGCAAGGGTGGGTTAGGGTGGGGGGAGGCCAGACCTTAGAATATATCTCTTTGCTGAATAAGTGACAAAAGTTAAAAAGGAGTAATTTAGGAAAGTGAAATGTGACAGTGGATGATAGATGGAAGCTGGCACGACTGGAAAATGAGAAACATTAAAATCATATATTAGAATAGATCAAGCTCCATACTCTAGTTTATGTCAGCAAGTTTCTTTTGATATGTCAAGTCCCCACAGGCCTGGAACTCCAGTCTACTTTGAAGATGGATTTTAAAAGGAATATGTTTATGTTTAGGAACTTAATAACGCCATATGTGCCGAGAAGCCAGGGACACAATCAAACAGAATGAGTTACTGTGGGTTTGCCATGAGATCTATCCACTCCCGGCATCTTGGGGCTCTGTGTATGTTCAGAGGTTCTGAAGTTTCCTTTCAGAACAAGCTCAAATGTCACCTCCTCCAGGAAGGCCCCCTGACCACCCCCACCCCCACCCCACCCCGGCCCAGCAGGGCGCATTTCTGCCTCCCCAGAATCCTTGGCTCTCTGTTTGAGTCTACCTTGCAAGGTTTGGTCCCTATTTGTGTTCTAGTTTCCCTGCTAACCTGTGAGCCCCTCAAGGACAGGGGCCGAGATAGGTGCAGCTCTGTACAAGGCCTGGAAGCGAGTACCATGATGTACATGTGTCTGAAGTTCCCTCCACTATACCACCAGGACTTCCAGCTCACTAGGTTACAATACCTATTCATACTTCTATTTGAATGTTATTTATCTTTGTGCCTTTCTTTCCTTCCATGCAGTGAGCTGCTCAAGGGCAGTGACTATGCACTATCCATTGTGGGAATCCCAATGACCAGAACAGTATCTGAGCCATAGTATATATTTGTTAGATGCATGAATCAATCAATCAACCAATCGATCAATTATAGGAGCGTCTTGGTAGCTGAGTATCCACAGACAAAGATTTTGTGTCTAAGTAGCTATGTTTCCTAGAAAAATCACTCCCCTCTTTGTAAAGGCTAAATCAAAATTGCCTCCAAGATCCCTTCTAGCACTAGTAGTAAATAACTCTATTTTCTGAATTCCTTGTCTCCATTAATAGTAATAACAGTACTATCATACTAGCAGAATGCTGCCCTTATATCTTTCATTTCTGTGGACACATCCATCATTATTATTAAATTATATGGCGACTTGGGCTTACAGAAGGGAAAGCATGTTCTAGTGGGAAGCTCTTAGCAGTTTGTTCTCTCTTTATGGCATAAGAGAAAGATCAAGAAGAAGCTGAACCACCAAGCCGTCCAAGAGTGCGGCCTCTTGCCTCCCAAAGGCAGATGTGAAACTGGGGAAGGAAGATGTGGAGGACGTGGAGCAGAGGAGCACAGCTTCACTCTTACCCTGTCTGCCTAACTGGCTCCATCTCGGGTCACATTTACAAGGCCGCTGCCTTTGGGATAACATCTCAACATGTCACATCATTCTCCAGTCAAGACTAGATGCTAGGTTTTGAAAATAAAAATTATTACCCAAATTTTACACAATATTGCTCTGTTATTTGCCTGGCGCTGTTTCAGAGCAGGTGAATCTCTTCTGCATCCAGGTTACCAGTTAAGATAATGGATGTTGGGTTCTGGGGTAATTACTCCTTTAAAGTCATTTAATTATAATTTGTGTTTTTCAGAAACATGGTATACTGCTACAGGGAAACTCAGAGTGCTAGGAGCACAAAAGATGACAGTACTGGAAACAAAAAATTTCCATTTGTAGAGCATTTAGCACATTAAACATTTATTTCCTATCCATTATGACAGAAGCGACGCGTCAGTGTTTCAGAGCCCACGATCCAGTGTCCAGTTCTCAGGACTGGATTCAAGTACCAGCTGAGACAGACCCTCAACCTCTTTGTGCCTTTGTTTCCCCATTCTTCAAATGGAAATAAAAACAGCAGGCATCTCCAGGGGTTAATGTGAGGATGCAGTAAAATAGAGCAGGTGAATTCTTTCCAATGGTGCTGGCATAAAGGAAGCACCAAGTTGATTTTATTTACTATTGTGTAGTTGACTCCCCAATGCAATCATGCCCAGCAGGACAATATTAATCTCTGCACAAAGCAGCTGAGGAAACTGGGATTAGCAGAGGACGAGTGGGTTGTCTGCTCTCACACAGGAAGTGAGTGACTGCGCCAAGTGAAGGAGCAGGTCTGTGGTTTCTGCATCTACCAGCCTTTCTCTCCAGCTAAGATGTCCACACTGAGACTACACCATGGGAAAGAGGAGCTGGAGGAAGAAAACATAGTGGAATACGGAGGGGTGGGGGGGTGGCAAAGCCCTGTGAGTCTAAATTCTACTCTAAAATGTGAGGAATCTGAATTCCTGTCAGGCACCAGGGTTCCATAATACTGGTGAACAGAAGGTCACTCCGCTATAAATGAATATTTGTTCACTGCAACTGTGCCATTGTTTCATTCTAAACGGTGCTGGGTGGCCAACCCAGTGACAGAGAAGGGAGGCACTGGTTTGTCTGAAACACCATAATTAAAGTCTGAACAGACTGTCTGCTTTATATTATAAACCCCAGAAAAGGCCATGTTCTTTTAATCCATTCTTGTGGGTGCAGACCTATTGCGGGTGGGACCTTTTGATTAGGTTGTTTCCATTGAGATGTGGCACCCACCCTCCCCCACCCCCCAATTCAAGGTGGGTCTTAATCCTTTACTGGAGTCCTATATGAGAGGATAAAAGGCAGAAAAAGAGAAAGCTTAGAGAGAGAAACATCCAGAGAGCTTGGAGAGAAAGGCTCCAGAGGTGCTAGGAGAGGACCCACAGAAGCTCAGAGAGGAGGCCCCCGGAACCAGGAGCTGAAAGCAGTGGAACCCAGGAGCGAAGGACCAGCAGACACCAGCCACATGCCTTGCCACCTGACAGAGGAACCCCAGCCACCAGCAGCCTTTCTTCAGGGAAGGAATCAATCCTGTTGATGCCTTAATTTAGACATTTTCCCAGGCTTAGAACTGTAAATTGGTAAGCTAATAAATCCCCATTGTAAAAACCAACCCATTTCTGGTATGTTGCATTCCAGCAGCTTTAGTAAACCAAAACACCATCTGAGAACCAAGAAAGAGAGGTAGAAAGAGGACGCTCTTGAGAAGCTAAGTGATGTCTCTATGTCATTGACAACTGACTTCCATTTGACTGGAGTGGGCAGGGAGGATGAAACTGATCTGGTCATGGATTTGCACGGACAAGAGAACAAAAGACCATGGCCTTCCGGATGCTTTTGTTTTTTCATTCCAGAATTCCCTCATAATTAATGCGAGCAGGTTAATCTCAACATTTAATCAGCAACACCTGGCTAATATCATAAACCATCTCTACAGTCTACAAAATTTAATACCAAACATTAACTGACATAGATTATATCATTTATGTGTCTATTTAGATCCTTAACAGTTGACTGATTAAAAAGTATAATGCCAGATCCTTTTCTTCGCACCTTACAAATACTAATTGAATTAATCCTCATAATAACCCAATGAGATGAATACTATTATTATTCCCATTTTAGCTACAGGGAAAGCAGAGCCAGACTGTCTGGCTCTAAAATTCATGCTCTTAAGCACCACAGGATCCTCCCTCTTAGTTTGTACAGTTGACTGATGACATTAGCTTCTGAATATGTTTAAATGACCAAGTAGTAACAATAACAATAATGAAAATATTCTTCTGGCCTATCTTCAAGTTCCTTCCTTGGTTGTGTTGATTCTATTGATGAGCACATCAAAGAGACTCTTTATATCTAATATTGTTTTTCATTTCTAGTTTTCCCATTTGACTCTTTCTTACATTTTTTCACGTTTTGCTGTAATTGCCCAGCCATTCATGCAATTTGTCCAACTTTTTCACTCGATCTTTTATCATCTTAATCATAGTTAATTTCAAGTCCCTATCTTATTATTACAGCGTTTGTATCATCTCTGGATCTGGTTCTGTCAGTTGCTTTATCTCTTGACAATGGATTGTTTTCCTTGTTCTTTTCTGCATCTCTTTATCTTTATCTCATGCCCAACATTGGTGTAGAAAAGCAGAGACTGAAGGAGAGCACATTTCCACCCAGAAAAGGCACACCATTTTGTCTGATGGGTTGTTATTGTTGGGGAATGAGTCAGTATAGTTAGGAGTTAAGCTTGATTTGGTTTTTGTTGCTTATAGGTTATCTTCAGTGCACCAACAGCTTTAAATTCCTCTAGCCTGGGTTGCTGCCTTTGCTTGGATGTGGGGTCCTTTTTTTTTTACTTTTCATGCTTAACAGTCAGCTTTCAACTATCCCTGCAGCTCACAGCTGGGGTTTCTCTTCATGCTTTCACCCCACTCCACAGCTGTAGACAGCTGTTCCTTTCAACTCACAGTGGTGGGACAGGGGGTGAAGGGGCCCAGCCTCTCTGTTAAGCAGACTCTGTATGCTACAGCTCAGGTGTGGGGTTTTCTCTGTGCCCCTGCCTCTCCTCCCTGTGGCAGCCAAACTCTATGTTGTTTCATACATCTCTCCCAGAGGCACACTTCTGCTTGGTGTTGGGATAGGATCCTGACAGCAGATCAATTGCCTACCCCTCCTCCAGGGGCAAAGGTTTTTCTCTTCTGCCCTTCCCCCAGCTGCAAGTGATCAGCACCTGTGCCCTAGGGCAATAGTACTCGCTGCCTCTCCCCTGCTTGTAAGGATTTTCTTTGTAGGAACTTAGCATAGGGGGCTTGGGCTGGTTCCTGTCTTGCAGTGGCATCATATCACCTCTTGCACAAACCAAGGGAGGTGTCTCTCTGGTGGCCCACTCTGTCACCACCATTTAAGGTGAGCACCATTGGAGGCCTGAAGAAAAGAATCTATGAGTCAGGCAGAGGTACCCCTGGCCTGGGACCCTCAGCTATTCCAGACTAACATGCCCACCCAAATCTCAGCAGGCTTTTAATTGGATCATAAAAGATGCCACATATGTGAGCACACCATAGCTGATACAATCCGTCTAGAACCCAACCAATAAAACCAGAACCAGGCTGACAAGTTGGCAGATCATTTCTTGTGATTTTTGGAGAACCAGAAAGCCGGTCTTCCCCACCCCACCCCAAATGTGTCCCTACCTGTTGACAGTGTCTGCATGAGACCATGCGAAATATAAGCCTTTACATCAAGGAAGTTTTCCAGATTTCAAGATCCATATTTCTGGGGTGGGTAATAGCTCATCCCTAACCACGGATGAGCCAGAAGAGAGGTGAGACAAACACCCTTGGTGAAATAGGTGGGGAGGATGCCCCTAGGTGGGAGATGGGTGTGGGATTGGGGTCTGGGAGAATCCTATGGACAAAATCACTCTCTGCCTACCCCCCACCCCCCACCTATGGGCTAAAAAATACATCAGCCAGATGAGTGTATGTGATATATATGGAACAAAGGGTTTGGAGCAGCAAGAAAAGCAGATTTCAGTGGGTCTAGAGCAAAGGACTGGAGTGAAGAAGTGGTGTTAGCGGTGGGTTGGCTACATGCTGAATGTGTCAGTTATTATTTGATATAATACTTGCTATAAACTGTGGGAAACATCACATTTTCTTTCTGAAGGTAAACAGGCTTCTTTATTCTAAGGCAGTGGTTCTCAACTGGGGGTGATTTTGTCTCCCAAGGGACATTGGGCAATGTCTGGAGACATTTTTGGTTGTCAAAATTTTTGGTTGTCAAAAATGTGTGTGGGGGGAGCTACTGGCATTGAGTGGATCTGGGCCAGTGATGCTGCTAAACACCCTTCCACGCACAGGGTGGCCTCCACAACAAAGGAATATGCAGCCCCAAATGTTTCAGAAACCCTGTTCTAGAAATTCACTGATACGCATTGTGGGTTTCCAAGAAGAAAATAAAGTATTTCTTCATATCTTTTTGCCCACTCATAGATTAGTGATCTCTGTAATGTTTCTTTTTGAAAATACAGTCTGAAATACCCATTTATTCATTCATTCATTCATTCATTTGCTCAAAAGTATTTCCTGAGTTCCTTCTCTAGATGCATGGCCCTGGTTGGTCTCTGGGGATACAAAGGTAGCAAGACAACCAAGTGCTTGCTCTCCTGGATCTGACACCCTGATGGATGAGACAATAGGAAAAAAAAAACAAAATAATTAAATAAACAAAATAACACAGGTTGTGATAAACCTTGCAGCAAACAAACAAGACTGGAATCAATGATAATGCTGGAGGGAGTGGGGTAGAGATCCTTAATTAAGGGGATTGGGAAAGACATTTTTAAGAAGGTCACATTTTGGGTGAGACTTGAAGAAAGGACATGATGTTATACCTGTGAAGATCTGGAGGAAGGCATTAGCTGAGAGAACAGCACATGAAGAAGACTGGACGTGTTTAAGGAAGCTATGGTTGGAACACAGTGGGCACTGGGACGAGTGGTGTCGGGGGTGGGGATTAAACTGGGGTCAGAACATGCAAGGGTTTTAAGGTATGGAATTAAAGGAGGTTAATCTAAGTACAGGGGAAGAGGCTAGCCACGCATGGAGTGGTGCTACTCGATCCACATTTCACAAAGGGTAAACAAATTCACATTTGTTGCTGGGGTAGAAAGGAACCAAGAAGTTGAGAGGGGCAGTAGAGACACCAGTTAGGATGCTATTGCAAGAGACAAACCATGGCTGTGACTGGGACTACGATGTGACAGCAGAGAAGCTGCCAGATTAGAGATTTTCAAGACAGAAATGTCCACATTTGCTAAGGGATTTGGTGTGGGAAATAAGAAATGGGAAGGAATCAAGTATGACTACCGGCATTTTGCCTTATGCAACCAGACAGATGGTGGTGCATGGAAGACAGGGTTCCCTTTTTCTGAGGAAGGAAGGAGGGAGATGAGGCAGGTTTGCTTTGGGGCCTGGGAAAGTGCTGTCTGGTTCTTTCCGCATGGCTGTGTTAAAGTCCTGGGGTGGGGATGAGTAACCTCATTTTTATGCCTGGGACCCTGCTCTGTAAAAGTTTTCCTAAATTTAATTGAAGATGCAGGTAAAACCATCTCACACATCTACTTCTTAAGGCCTGTTTCTGTTGGTTTTGTTTTTTTTGTCTGCTTATCCCAAAGACTTCCTGTTATTACCCAGAGTTACCTAAAGAGCAATGCTCATTGAGAATTCTCAGGAGAAAACACACTGTTGGCATGACATTTCTTTCAGATCAACACATTTTGCCCCTGGCTCAGAAGAACATTCAACTCCTGCTTTACCCACCAGAAGCTCTAAAATATATTGCACCAGGCACAGGAGATGCACATGAAGAATTCATTTGCCACACTTTTTTACTTAAAGGGTGATCAGAGACACATAAAGTCTTCATGAAAAATGGATGGAGAAAAAAGCCTCCAAATGAGGAGAAAACCATCCAATGACTGGGCCAAAGGTGAGACGAAGAAAATGGCTCCTGGAGTGAGGGAGCCACTCTGGGCTCACCATTAGCTGGAGAAACCCAGCTGCGCCTCTGCATCCCATACGTGCAGGAGAGGGTCAGCCAGAAAGCCAGATGCCTCCCTGGGGAAACAGAGGCTGGGTCATCCGGTTATGGTCCTGGCTAGCCCATTATTGGGATAACAAGAAGAAACTTTGCTCCATGGCACTTCCACTCACACACACAATTGGCCACTTTCAATGCACACAGAGAAGACACATCTAAGGCCTTCTGAGGACAATGAGCCAAGGTGAGAAGGGAGGAGGAACAAACAGAAGAGACCCTGTTACATTTCTGTTGCCACAGAGCCTCATTGTGCTCAGTGTGTCCCCAAATCACAACATGCTGGGAGGATGGAGTCCTTTTTAGAGAAGCTAATTATAAAAACGTGATCTGGCATACAAGTCGGGAGATTGTTCCAAATCATTCCGAAGTTGGATGCCAGGTTCCTTGTAGCTTTGAATGTGTATATGTAAATTGCCAAGGCCCTTCTGCTTGCATTTCTGTTCAGTACTCTAGACCTTTCTTGCTGCAAAGCAGAGTGATTTTTAGAAAACAGAAAGAAAAGACGGGAGTGGGGGAGGGGAGAAAGAGTTTAAAACCCTTCTAAAGTGGAATTTGTTTTCATTGCCCGCAAACAGATTTCTTTATTTACTTATATTGTTTTATTTCAATGTTAAATTAGATGCAATGTGAGATGATACAGTCACAAAGGATTTGAGGTGGCCAGCAGCTTTCTCTCTCTTTTCTTGACCCTGTCAATTTTATTAAATCTTACTACTGTTTTAATCTACCTGCATTTTAACCCAAACAGGGCAATGAAGGACTATGGGCCAAGTATTTAACCCCATCACTGTCCTGTGAAAAAGTAACAAAATATTAGGCATTTAAAGCATACCTTTGTTTAGACCAAAGCTATTCAGTAGAATATTTTGTGATGATAGAAATATGTTATATTTTCACCAGCCAATATGGTATCCTCTAGCCACGTGTGGCTGTTGAGGCCTAGAAATGTGGCTAGTGTGGTAGAGGAAATGAAGTTTTGATTTTATTAAATTTTAATTAATTTTAATTTAAATAGCCACACGTGGCTCATGGACACTGTATTGGCAAAGATTTAGAACCCTGAAGAAGGAAGTCTAGGACTCAAGGACCAGCACGCCATATTGTAAAGGACTGAACCCAGAAGACCAACTTTGTCAATGAATATGCATGTAAAACTCGGGAGAGCCACTGGATGACTCTGAATCTTGATTTTCTTATGTGTAAAAGGGATGCAAGACCCCCTTCTCTACCTGCCTCTTGGAGCTGATGTAAGGCAGAGAGCAGTTAAGGAAGAGTAGGTGTTTAGCTAAACGTAGTGCCTCACGGAACTGTAAAGTTTAGAGAGGATGGCCATCCTAAATGAAGTAGACTGCCCTCTGGAAGGGTAATGCCAAACTAAGGATTTTCCTTTACAGATGAATGAACTGGTTTATTCCTACACCACTTCTATTTTATAAATGTTGAAAGCGAGGCACAGAGGGATCACTGGATCACAAGATAGTGCATGATGGGGTTGGGATTTAAACGCAGGTTGTTGGGCTCCATGCACTTATCAATGGCTCATATTTCTTCCCTGCCATGCCCTAAGAGCCCAAGTTAAGGATGAAACAAAAACTATGTAAGCAGAGCAGAAAGACAGGGAAAACCATGGAGCTACTAGTGCTACTAGCACCTTGGTGCTACTAGTGATCTGCTTGATCCAGCTTTACCTGTAGTCTATCCTATGACTAGACTTTCAAGTTACGTGGAATTATTTCTAAAAACAGTATAATTTGCTTTGTGTGTGTGTTCTTATTATAATTAGCAGTGAAAACCAACCAACCCAAACTGATGTAGTCATGCCTTATACAAACTCAGAATTTCACATCCCAGAAAATTAGGTCCACCATTTGAAAGTCAAAGTTTGAAACTAAAAAAAAAACAAGAAAGTGCTACTCTTAGCTTGGAGACACGATTCTCTGCTCTGGCATTTGGAATGAGGTCTCCATAACAAGGGATAACAGATGAGCTCTGCAGCAAGCAACTGCAGTACATTAGAAGAATATTAAGGTTGTGACAGAAAACGATATCAGTAAAAGCAATTTCTCGGGAAGGGAGAGGCGCCATATGTGCAGCCAACACTGCGATGAGAGAGCGGGGGGTGGTAAGAATTAGGAAAGTCATTTAAGGGGCTCCCCATCGTGCCCAGGAGTAGGAAGGCATATGGCGGCTCTGCCCCGAGTTGGGAGGCTTCATTTCTCTTTGCTTCCTTCTTCGCGCTCATCTAATGCAACTCTGGAAGGAGACGGGGAAAAGAGCTGAACAAGAGTCACCGATGTGGGCCCTTCGCTCATCTGATGTCGCGAAGAAGTGGAGGGCTGGGTGGTGTAGTAGAAAGAGCACTGGGTTACCGGTTTTAGGCCTGGGTTCCATGCGTTAATAATTCTGTAACTTTGTGTAAATCCCTTGAACTTCCTAGTCTTAGTTGCTCCATTTAAAAAACAGAAAGGATGACACTTTAGCCACAGTGAAAAGCTACTCCCCCACATTCGTTCATCTTCTTCTCCTGTGCGCCCTCTGGATGCCTTCCCCGACTATTCCTCCAATGTCACCTTCCAATGCGAAGCCTTTCTGGACTGGGAGGGAATATTTCCTCTTCTGCTCCTACCTGCCCCAGGACTTACAACAGAGATGCTGGGATTGCCTGTTCTTCTCAACGGAATTTAAAGTATACACAGACCCCTGCTTTCCCCCTACACTCAGCCCAAGCACTGAGCTCCTTGAGGCCGGGTAGCATATCTGTGTATCGCTGCTTTCCCAGGGCTAACTAAGCACAGGGCTGGCTCAAAGAAAGTGCTGGAACTCAGGCACCAGCATCACCCAGAGCCTTCAAGCTGTGCACAGGTCCCTCGGTGCCCTTTCTGCTCTCTGTCCCATCCTCAGAGGTGGTAATTGGCAAGACCCTCCCCTTCCTCAGATTCTCACCCCTCCTGACTTCTTTTACCCTCGGCTTTGTCTCCTTTGGTGCATTTGAGGATGGGAATTCATCACCCCTCTTGCTCTCGTTTTTCATTTTTAATTGAGAGAGTTCGAAAAGTCAAACAAATTTGGAACAAAGCATTAGGTTTATTACAGAGAAAACTGGGGAAATGGGAGAGGAGAATAGGTAGAAGGAGCTCACCACCCATGTGCATAGACTATTAAACATCTTTGCTCCAATTAATGGAGAAGAGTGTGCCAGTGGTCATTGGTTCCAGATCAAATGGCCCTCTTCTCCTTCAGAGAGATGGAGTGAGGCCATTGTAGAAGTCTCCTGGTAGAAACAATAAGGAAAGGAAATAGAGTTTCTCTTCCCATCCTATTTCAGAGAGCAAATAGAACTCAACATGCAAGACCTACCTATTGCCACATGTTTCATGACTTCTCTCTCACCCCTTCCCCCTTTGCTCCTCTAACAACTGAAGGGGAGAGTTCTTTCTGCCAAGGGCTGTTCTGCTGTTCCCACAGTCTCATGGGGGCCCCCTCTTGCCACCTTTCACCCCACTGGTTCTCAGGCATCAGTACTTCACACCTGTCCACAGGACCTGTTTCAAATGCTCACCCTGCATGCAAAAACTTGTCTGCTATTCTCGCTAACTAAGATGACACTCTCACCCTGCCTTTGAGATCAAGGAAATATAGCTGCTTCTCAGTTAAAGAGGCATTGAGGGATGATTTAAAAAGAAGGGAAAAAATAAAAAACATTTTCCTGGTTCATATTCACTTCTTGCTTCTCCTGCCTTAGGAGACTTCAAACAATGTTAACATGGCAACTCTCTATCCCAAACTTGCCCTGTCCCCTGAGGTCCAGCCACCTGCCCTGGTCCTTTCTGCCAGCGACAACACGGGCTTGGACCAACCAATTGCTAAGAACCATTTTAAGTGACAGCTTTCCAGTTAAGGAAAAGTTACAAACCACACAACCTAAGCAAATATTTGAGTTCCCCAGATTATGTCAACTCACCACCAGAACATTTTCTAAGTTCCCTTCCTCAGCCGCATGCTAGGGGGTTTGAGGCTGGACATAACCTGGAAAGTTGCATAAAAAGACGATGTAGTGGGCGACAGTTTCAGTCCCATACGATCTGAAATCTATCTCTGCCGATGAATATTGTATCTGTTACGACAGCTATCTTTTGGTTAAGAGAAAGAAATATCCTTGTTTTTAAGTAAAGTGTTTTTGTTGTTATTGCTCTTTCCTTTGGCTAACATATAAGAGGGAAAGAAAAGAGAGCCTGAATAAGAGGTCAAATAATGAGATTTGAACGTAGCCTTATAACCTCCAGGCTACGAATGCCTTCCCGCTTGGTGCAGGTGGTAGCTGTGACACTCATAGGAGACTATGAAGCTGAGTCAGACACTGAGTGTTCTCAAAGACCCAGTTGCCACCCATGCCTGGGATGTAACAAGTGCACAGCAACTTTTTTCAGACCCGCGTTCCATTTATTCTGATTTTCAACTTTGTCGTCTTCACTTTTATGGCTGAATTCTAAGGCATATAACCATTCCAGCAAATGGCAACATAACATAATGAAGCACAGCACAGTGGAGGGTGGAGATAATACATTTCCATTCTGAGTTTATTTTTCCCCAAATTTCTTAAAGCGCATTAGCCACCCAAAGTTCTCCCTTCGCAAATGCAAACATGATTAAACTGGTGTTCGCATCTGAAAAAAATCTCGTGCTCTGTAGCAAAATAGTTTGATGTTCATCTCGCTGTTTTCGGTAGCAATTTCACGAGGCTGCAGAATGCATCAGAAGCTTTCATCGAGGGAGAGATATCAGTGAGTCTCCGGAGCCCAATCAAGAATGTGAAGCAGGATCTTCAAAGTTATCTGTTAGTCGGAGATGCGGGTTACTAACGCAATTGCTGGGTGGGTGATAGACATGCACGACAAGCTTCAGGGAAACAGCACGGTAGATACATAAGAACTACAATCCCTTTGACTGTCCCTCCAAACACTCATCACCAAGCACCCCCCACTCCCTGTAAGTTGCTGCTTCCCTTAGGAGAATGGCAGTTCACCTTCTGATCGGCTGTCGTCAATTCCTCTTCACATCCCCTCACGTTCAGTGCTGCAGCGGGGGCTGCCAAGGCTTCCAATGCCTGCCCCTCCATGTCATGCCCGAGGGCTTTCTTCAGCCCCTTTGCCCATTGTATGGCAGGCTGGAAAAGCTGGGGAATCAGGGGTGGAAGGGAGATGGAGGATAAATACCTCAGCTCCCTCACCCTCAGACAGGCTCAAACCGAGCTGTGTGGACTACACAGGCTGCCACATGGTCCCCAGGGAGATGAATATCCAGTCATCCGGTGGTCACTGACTCGATCACTCACCCTTTATCCGCTGCCTTCTGGGCCTGTCTGTCCATGCTCACTCTTCTGATAATTTCTTCAGTTTCCACATATACTATTTTCACATGAACTGTTATCTCAGGGTCAGCTTCTGGGGTCTGGCATTGAAGCATCCCTTTCCGCTGCAGACTCTGTGCAACCATCCTTTGCCCAAGTTCACGATAAACGTCACACTCATTCATTTTTGTCCCTCCTGGAATTCGGAGAAATTCCCAAATGAATGGGAAACCACTGGATGGCTCAGCTGAGCTTCCTTCTCCTGAATAGAAGGGCAGGGTTCTGCTGCATTTCACCACCTAGTAGGAGCTGGAATAATTAGGATTGAGGGCCCATCTCCTAATCATCTTAGGGCAGCCTGTTTCTACACGGGAATCTAAAAAGGGAATCCACGACTCAATCAGATGATGCCAAAAGTCTACCAGATGAAGACTGTTTGAGGTTTATGGGACCTTCTATCAAGAAAAAGAGTATTTTAAGAATTCCACTTGGAGACACTCTTCCTCAAAAACTGTGTCTGGGTATTCCCCTTGGAGAATAAAATCCTTCCAGGATTTTCTTTAGTAAGCTCCATGTGCAACAGGCAAACTGTAAAACTGTTTTTTAACCTATTTTGTCCTAGAACAGGAGTCAGAGGTTAAACCCTGAATGTGGCGTTTCTATTTGCAAATCTGTCCTGCAATCACAGCTCACTGAGCAATATTTTGTATTTGGTTGTTTTTCTTCAGAAGGAATATGTTCATTCATGGTTAGGTTTGTGGTTTTCAAGGTTTAAGAATTATTCCAGATTCCCTGTTAGATTAGCAGAGTGGAAATGATAATCCCACTGGTGACGTGTGCTTAGGTGTTCTATGAAACAGGATTAGGGGTTGGGAATGCAATCACTGGAAATCCATATTCCAGAAAAAAAGAATTTGAATTCATGCATATAAACAATTGACTGCTTATTTACCTGTTGAAACTTGCTGACTATTTGCCTTAGCTGATTATTTTCCTTATTTTCACACAAGCCTTGAAAAAAATAAAACAGTATCAACCACGAATTCACTGACATCATCAATAAACGCTGAAATGCACACTGCCTTCAGGAAATGCTAATAGGAAGGATGATACATTATGAAAACTTGGTAAGGCCATTTGTGAACAGAGGCCACACAGCTGCCATTTTCTTGCTAATATTCTGAGAAGTCTTCCAGAAAGCCACCCTTGAGAGAGTTTTAATTCAAGGCTGTGATGCTATCATCATTTGGTTCCATACCTTGGAATTTAACAATGGCACTCAGCTGACAAGAAAAACCTGATACCCATCCCATGTAGAGTATTTTTAGAGGCTACAGAAAACCCATCATTGGGGGAAAAAAATCAGGAGGATAAAGAGAAGTTAACCAAAAACACTCATTTCAACTTCAAGTATGTTGACTCAAGCCAACATGAGTTAGTGAAGCATATTTTCCCTTCTCTTTCTCTTAAATAGAATGATCTTCATTATCAATGAAAGAAATTACAGTGAGCTTTTATGTGAAAGAGCTTGATTTGTATTTCCATGTTAATTTGGAACCCAGATAAGATTATACTCGCTGCTAAAACAAGGTCTCTTTTGTAGAATGAAATTCGCAATAGTTTACAGAGTTTTGAGGAATTGTGTACCCAGTCTTTTAATTCCAACGCTCTTCAATTTAGCAGAAAGGTATCAAGTTTGCAGAAAACCTTGGAGGTGACTGGCTCCTTCTCACTTTTTGGCCTTGAACCTGCCCACAAAGGATCAAGTTCTCTCTTTGAATACCTGCAGTGACAGGTAACTCAATGTTGCAAAAACTTCATCTATCCACCTGAAAAGGACTCTAGCTCTTAGCTCATCCTTCTCTAGCTTGAGCCTGGTGGCTTTTTTTTTCCTCAAATGTAATACTTTCAGTCCAAGTAGCACTCAAATCTAGGGAATAAGGATAGAACCTTGTGAGGGAATGAAATAGGTAAGAAAGGAAAGAAATACAAATGTTCAATAAGTGCATGTCAGAAAGGTCAAATGTGAAAAGGGTCAGCTTCCTTAGGAAAGGCACACAAATTAAGCAAAAATGAGATGTTGTTTTCTACTATTCAAGCAGGTAAAGGAAAACAAAGGAGGGCTGATAGTGACGGTCAGGTCATAGAAAGGAGTTCACACATACTCAGCCAGCTTAGGGGAAACTGATTTTCAGAATTTCAAGAGAGAAATTTGTCAAAACCTTTCTAATTCCTTTAAACATGTGCAGAGTCTTTGGTGTATCATTTCCACTTGCAGAAACAGGACTTCAGGAAATAGATATGTAAAATCTTTTAGCTATGTAACAATTTGTTTTGGTTGTATTCATACGATTAATTGAAGTAACAAAAATGCAAACATGAACATCACTTCTGGTTTATTCATACAACTTAGTACTATTCCTTTACGAGGAGGGTGATTTAGCTAATAATTAATGACAAAAATATATTCATGACATATTGTCACATTTTAAAAGCAGGTGGTACAATTGGGGAAATTGGAACACTGACTAGATAGTTCCTGATGTTCAGGAAGTACTGTGATTTTTTTAGGTGCAACTGTGACATTGTGGTTATTTTATTTAAAACACTATGTTAAGGGATACCGATTAAATAAATGGGTGGATTGGCCAAATATGTTTGTTGGGTCTTCCTATAGAAGGAATAAAATAATCTAAAAACCAGCAGGAATAAAGGCATCAGAGGAGACATGTGAATGGAAGATTTCACCGTCTTATGGGCAGTGAGAGGCGAAAGGACAAGTGGGCTGGTCAAGCAGAGTGGGCCAAGAGACCATTTACCCACCGAGAGCTGTGACAGTGAGAAGTATAGTGATCCATCCCAGAAATCTCAAACCCTGGAGTCACCAGGACAACAGGGAGAGGATGAGGAAAGCCACCGAAAGTGGGGATTAGTTAAAAATTTGGACAGGAGCTGCAAACCCCATGTCGCTAGGTGATCAAACTTCCCCATTCAAGGAGGCAGGAGGGTTCGCAGGGGCTGCTGGATTATGTTGAATCAAAGTAAGACTGGCGTTTGCTATCTTTGGGGGGCAGGGGTGGCTGTTATTCATGTTATGGTCAGTTCCCGACATGAACTGGAAGATTTCATTTTTCTCCTGGGTTCTAGGAGAGCATGGCAGTTATCTGTTCCTTTAACTTTGGGTAAAATTCCCGTCAAAATCATCTGAGTGTAGTGTTCCTTGGATAGTGTTTCTTTGATTCTATGACAACATTCACTGTAGTTTGCTTAGATTTTCTGTCACTACCAGAATCAGTTTTGGAAATTTTTTTTTTAAATCAGATATCCAAGATCTGCAACTGCAGAACTACTTTCTGTTCCAGGGCTCCTCACCTCTGCGTGCCTCATTCACAGATGGCTTATCACCAAGACGGCATTTGAGTGTCAGGTATATAGGTGTGCCTGCCCATGTTGGTATATAGTTGTACCTGCCCTTGTTGATTAGATAGGCATGCCCGCCTGTGTCGGTATATAGGCGTGCCCGCCCGTGTCAGTATACAGGCGTCCCCGCCCGTGTCGGGTATATAGGAATGCCTGCTCATGTCTGTATATAGGCATGCCCGCCCGTGTCAGTATGTAAGTGGGCCCACCTGTGTTTCAGTGGCTCTCCCTAGAATCTACCTATCGGGCTAAATGAAGAGGGGAGCACCAGCTACTCACCGTAGACAACAATTCTTATATTTTAAAGAAATGAATTGATGGCTCTGCCACAGGTGCTGCCCCTCGATTTGGGGAACTTTTCTCTATTCTCTTTTGACCTCTTCCTCTTCTAGCTTGGCCTTCAGTGCATTTGGAAGTCTGTGTGTGTGTGTGTGTGTGTGTGTGCGCGCGCGCGCGCGCGCGCACGTGTTATGGGCTACAGATTTCTCCCCGTATTATAGAAAATGGAGTATGCAGTTAGGTTTCTCTTTCTGTTGATTTATGAGAGGAGAAACAGAGAGAATACCTTTACTTTGCCACTGTAAAAGGGAAGTGTGCTGGATTTTAAAAAAGATGTCTCCCTTGCTAAATTTCCCCATGAGCTCCGTGATAATATCTGTCATACTCGAGCCTGCATCGTAAGCCTCTGACACAAAGAAGGCACTGAATAAATATTTGTTGGATGAAAGAGAAAATAAATTTTAAAATCAAGTAGAATGTCATCTTGAGGAAGAAAGATAATATCGTTTGCATTGGGGAGATGTACCGGTTATCTCTAGTTAGGACGGCATGTGCTTTTCTTACTATTTTCTGCTTTGGGCTGCAATAGTTTGTAATAAACTTTAATAAAAGATAATTTTAAAAAGCATTTTGACAAGTGCTCATTTTTATATATAATGGCCCCTTTTCCTGGAGGGCCCGAGAGAGTCTAGATTCCAGGTTGAACGCCCTGCTGCTCCCGTGAATGACCTTGCACTGGTGGAATCGTGGTTCCCAACGTGGGCTCGCAAACTGATGCCCACGGTCATTATCAGGGTGAGGGCAACCCTCCCCACCGACCTCCCCCACAGTGTTATAAACTCTTGTATTCATGATCTGCAAAAGCAAACTAAATGAACAGCTCTTCACTTTCAGCTTGCAGTTGGGTAAAAAAAGAACCATTTTTGGGAGGAGGTCACTAAAGTTAATGGCCAGTGTCTTCAACGTTTTCTCCTTTTCAGGGATGCTTTGTTGGTTTCAGAGAACTGCAGGGAGGACTATCAGTGTGCTCCGCCTCAACTCTCTGCATATATGATATTTCCCAAACATGGGACCAAGGGCCTCCCTGGTGTGTTAGCAGCGTCCCTCGCTGTCCACTCTCCAGCCACCCGGGCCTCCTCTCTGTGTTCCTCACACATCAAGTTCATCCCCACCGTCACCTCCGCTCCAGACGTTATTTAAAATGTGCTCTCTCTGCATCCTTTGTCAATAAGCTCAAGTGAGAGCTTCTGGAACATCTTCCTTTGACACTGAGTCTCACACAGCCAGCAGTCACTCCCCATCACATGACCCTATTGCATTTTATTTTATTTCAGATACTGTCTTGGTTTTTATTTTTTTAACTTATCAATTTACTCCCTTTCCTCCATTAGGGACTTATGTTCTCTGAGACAAAGTTTCTTGTTTGCCTAGTTCACTGCTTTGTTCCCAACACATTGAAGAACACGCATTTTAACATCCTGAAAACTCAATACATATTTGTGGATGGAAGGGAGGGAGGGAGGAAGAGAGAAAAAGGGGGAAGGGGAGCAAATCAACACATCATCTCTTAGTTGTAAATCTTAATCCCAAGATTTTCCCCAAGATTATTTTCAACCAGAGACCGTGGAAAATAAAGGCTCTTCTCTCTTCAGAAAACAGCTGAATTTCCAAATAGCAATTTTCGTGTTATATACATACTGTAAATTAACATAAATATTTGGTAAAACTAAAATGTGAATATAACGATTCACACTAGCTTTGCTTTATTCACACATCCCTGATAGTAGATTCCATTGCCTAATTCAAGAAGGAATGTTCAGAATTCTAGGACCTTGACATTTCTCTGACTCCATGGCTTGAGAAAGTTAAAAAATTTCAGCTCAGTTTCTTTCATTTGAATATGAAAAATGAGGGAAAGAGAAATTACATTTCTACTCCTTAAGAATCACATGGATAAATTATCATGCATTTGAAATTAGCTGAGTTTGAATTACTGAGAAGGTATTGTAATGGCTTGCTGGCACTGGAAAGAAAGCAGTGAAGAAATGAAGGAAAAGGGGGAGGGAGCAAGGAAGAATAAGAGACAGAGAAAAAAAACACAGAGAGAGAAGCAGAGGAGAGAAAATGAGGGACAGAGGGAGAGAAACAGGGAAAAGGGAGAAAATATAGGAGCTCCAGAGAGCTGAGAGGCAGGGAGCTAGATGGAAAGCAAAGCTAGGGAAAAGCAAGGTTTATCGACGACTTGACAAAACAAACTAAAAAATCAATACTGTTTTCCCTGACACTTTAGATAACTTCCCAATAAGGCAGGGCAACTTGCTGATGGAGAGGGGTCGCTACAGCTGACAGCTTTGCTCCAAAACAAGTTGAGTTTTCTTTACTTTTACATCTTCCCAGGTGGCAAGCAGTACAAGCTGTCAACTTCCAGAAGGATAAAAGCGAACCTTTGTGGGCCAAACTCATGAAAGGACTTTGGAGCTGGGAGCAGGTGGTTCGGGGGCTAGAGGTGTTTGTAGGTTTTCTTTTGTTTTTGGGGGGTGGGGTGGTTATCTAGGGGCTCTGTCAAGTGACATAACGTGCCTTCCTAGCAGCACATACCTGGTAACACAATACTATTTTTGAAGGCTGCTGCCAAAATTCACTCCAAAGGGGAAGAATTAACTTACAGCAGCTTCTCAAACTTTATTATTGGTCAGATAACTTTTGAGGAGAGGAAAAAAAAGGAAACCCTCAGTGTTGACTTATTATTTTTATAATATCTTCATTTAATTATGTATGACCAGTGAAGTAAGCATAAAATCCCATGCTGTAGCTCTTATACAACTATAAAAATCAAAGCAATTTTTACACGTTGAATGCACACAAACCCTGACACCAACAAAATCCAAATTAAGCACATTAATTTAAACCGGGGGATTTAAAAATAAACGAATTGCCAATATGATGTTTAATAACAGAAACTTGTAGGCTCAGGTACAGTTTAACATTGAATCATCTCTTTCAGTGTTTTGACCTCAGTGATGTTAATACAAAAAAATTCCTGCTCCCCAGTGATCATATTGTGTAGAATGGTATTAATATCTGCCAAGTGCTTACTGGCAAGATTGGGGTGATGAGGTCATAAGGCTCTCAGACATAACCCAAATTCTGCAAATGAGTGAGACTAATTTATGGGGGACCACTTGATTCTCCAAAAAGCTGTCTCACTTGAACGTGAGATGAGCACTGTGGCTTTCTGAAATCTGCATCACGTGGATATTTAGTTCTATTATTGCTGGCATCAGGAAAAGAAAACCTCTAAACACACTGCTTGCAAACTATTGCAATGTTGATGCATACAAAATTGATACTCATAAATCACATCTACTCAGGAGATATTGTGATCTTGAAATTCTGGTGAGAGGCATTTGCAGTTTGGCCTGCCCCTACTTTTGTCTGCCATGAGCTCACTCACTGTTTTCTATCCACTGGTAGTGCAATGTGGGCCAAACTCAAGTGAAAACACCTAACAAGTGTAGGTCTAGGAACTGTGTGGCAGTAATTGGGTATAGAATGAATCATAATATGTTTTCCTTTTATTCAGATTATGAACTAGATGGGAATAAAACATTTCTTGGAGAATTCCCTGACCTCAATAATATATCCTCAGACCCTCAAGGGGTGGTGGACCTCAGCTTGAGAAAAAACTGATAATAAATAAATTAAAGATAGCACGCTTCCTGAGTCCAAAGCCCCAAACTCCAATATAACCTGATCCTGGTGATGGATGAGACCCATTTGACTGAAGACATTGGCTTCTGGAAGGGGGCGGTGCTAGGTATCCTCCTTTCACACCCCCGGGTGCCCTCTCTGTCTTTCTCCTCCTGCCCTGTGAGCTGGAAGGCTGACCCCCACGGATGACAGATTGACCTTGCCTTTTGGCTTCGGATTTGGTTCACACGATGCGAGGCAGGGCAGAAAGAGAGGGAAGGAAGGGGAGAATGCAGTCGGAGTATTTAGTCTTCTGGCTTCCTCCCTGCCCAGTCACCAAGGCTGGCTGCGACCCTTTACTTCCAGCCATAGATCTTGTCAGGCGTCCCCCCACTTCCTGCTATTGCCAGCCCCCCAGCTCCGGAGACTGCATCAGTCTTTGTAGTCTGCCCTAACCCTGCTTTCACTTGTAAATAGTTTCTTTTACAAACTCTCCTCAAAGCACTGGATTTGATTATGCTACTCTCCCCTCTGTGGACTTGGATTAATACAGGTGTCCACCCGGTTAACAAGACCAAAGTACCTACAGTCTCCAAGACAACCGGACAAAATTAGGGGAACGCACAGGCACACACACACATTGCACACATATCCACACATATGTTCCTTGTGGGGAGGGATGGGAAGAGAACCTCATTTCTAACTAACTTCTGATGTGCTGGGCACTGCACGAGGAACCCAATGTCCATTCTTCTTTTGAAGTCTCTTGATCATCTTTTTTTGTAAAAATCCAAACACAATTGCATTTTATTTCTTCTACAAAATATAAACTGAAGGAAAAACTGTGGGTTGGGGTGATCCACAGGGTCAAAGGCAAAAGAGATGTCAGTGAGAAGAAAAGGACATGAAAGGGATTACTAGCTTATATATTTATTTATATTTATTTATCTTTTATCTATTTATTTATTTGAAAGTGTGGTGGGTTTTTTTTAATGTGCTGCACAGGGAGGGGCGTGTGGGGGGAAATGAAATTTCAGGGGAAGATTAGGTATGAGGAAATTAAGCTTCACCAAATGAAGAACAGAAGAGAGTGAGGGTGTCAGTGTTAACGGAAGATTCTTTTGGAGAAGACGGAGGAGCCAAGGCAGAACAGAGTATTAGTGAAGTCTGAAGGGAAACGTAGTTTAGTACTGAGCTCTTAACGTTAAAAATCATAGTTCCCCATTTTTATTTACTATATTTATTTTTACCTACTCTCATCTTCTTTGGGCTCTTGTGGGGACAAAGCTCTCTCTCTTTTTTTTTCTGTTTGTGTAATGTAGTTCCATGGATTTAAAAAAAAACTTATTGTTACCATATATACAAACACCTCAGCTCTTAATCACATTATATTGTATGATATATATATTTCAGTGCTGTCAATTACCTTCACAGTGTCGTGCTACCATCACCACCATCTACTACCAAAACACTTCCAACATTCCAAATAGGGACCCCGTATGTTTGAAGCCTCAAATTCCCATCCCTATCCCCACCCTGTCCCCTCGTTACCCATATTCCACATTTGGACTCTGTGAGTTTGCTTATTCTAACTGATGCAAATCAGTGAGATCATACAATATTTTTCCTTTTGTATGTGGCTTATTTCACTCACCACGATGTCTTCAAGGCTCATCCATGCTGTTGCATGAATCAGGACTTCATTCTTTTTTATGGCTGAATAATATCCATTGTGTGGATATACCACTTTTTATTTACCCTCTATTTGGCTGATGGACACTTGGGTTGCTTCCACTTTTTGGTAACTGTGAATAATGCCACTTTGAACATCAGTGTCAAATATCCACTCAAGCCCCTGCTTTCAATTCTTTGGGGAATACATTGAGTAGTGAGATTGCTGGGTCATATGGCAGCTCTACACAGTGCTTTCTGAGGAACTGCCAAACTGTCTTCCACAGTGGCTGCACCATTTTACATTGCCACCAGCAATGAACAAGTGTTCCTATAGTTCTACATCCTCTCCAACATGTTATTTTGTTGTTGTTATTTTTAAGAGCAGCCATTCTAATGGGTGTGAAATGGTATCTCATTATGGTTTTGATTTGTGTTTCCCTTGATGACCTTTTGAAGGAGGACCTATTCTTCCCATTTCACAGATAAAGAAATGAAGGCTCAGAGAATGGAAGTCCCTCTCATGCAATGTAATAAAGCTTGAAAGTGGTTGAGCTGGGATTCAAATCAAGACCTATTTAGGTTCAAAGCAGGTGTTTGTTTTTATAGTAGCTGCCTGATAAAGTTTGAAGAGGACTCAGTGTTTACTTAAACCTGATTTCAATTTTAGACCAACGCCGAAGCTAGGGACACCCCTCCATAGTGACAGCATCTGTATGTGCTGTGTGGCATGATCCAAAAAGGAGGATGCAAACTGCACAATTTGGTCAAAACAGAGAAGCTTCAAACCATATGGGTGTTGACTGTTAAGTACATGGAACAGAGGAATGGGGGAGATCTTTATCGAGGAAATGACTGTGGAGATCTTTATCGAGGAAATGACTGTAGATGGGCAAAGATTTAGCCATAAAAAGAGAAGAAGATAACCAGATGGTTAAAAGATAGTTACTTAAATGAACCACGGTCTGTCCATTTAGTGGGATGCGGATGCTCAGACTCCTGGGATGTTTCCATTCATCTGGAATCTACAGAACACACGGTAGCCTGTACAAGTTATACTTGTACTTTTTTCCTGTTTACTGCCCTGAAGAACTATTTAGTCCAGTGGGGGTACAGGCTTAGAAAAATACCTAAAAGGATTCTTTCATCTACCCCAAATTCTCATGCACAGAACAGACACATTTTCTATTCCAAACGCCAACCTACAGAAAAATGTGCCTTGAGTCAGCAAAAATTAATTCCTTTCATGGAAAGAAACAAAAGGAACTGAACAACAAGCTGAGACAAATTCAGAACTTGCAACAGAAAAGTTCAGAAGATATATTAATAACTTTTATTCTAACAACCAATTCACTTCAAAATACTGTCAAGCTCCACTCAACCCAGACATCATGTGAATGGCAATTATGATAGATAAATAATCAGAAGTATGTGCAGAAGAAAATGGTCTTGTGAAATCAACAGGAAATCCATTATTCTGTCTTACAACTTCGGAAATTTTCTTCCAGAAGATCTAGTTGAACTGTCATTCAATGTTCTAGACCCAGTTCTAAAACTAGGTGTGGCAACTCATCTCCAAAGATGGCCCCTCAATGAAACAAGTCTCCTGAACTTCCACCCCTGTATTGTCCCTCCCATTTTTTGACCAATAGAATGAGAGAGAAGCAATGCAAAGTAGGTCATAAGGAGCCTTGCAGCTTCACCTGGATCTCTTGGGCTTCTTGCAATTGGGTTCCTCTTTCTCAGAACCCAGCTTCGGAGCTGCGAGAGTCCCAAGCCACAAGGAGAAGCCATGGTCAGATACTCCAAGACAGTCCCACCTGAGCACCCAGCAGACGGTCAGCATCATCCATGTGATGAGCAATTTCGAACTTCTAGCTCAGCTGAGCCTTCAGGTAACCCCAGCTCAGCTGCTATCTAGGAGACCCACAGGAGATGCCCCAAGTGAAAGTCATCCAGCTGCAATCAGTCAACATACAAAACCATGAGAGAGATTAGTGAATTGTTGTTTCAAACCAATACCCTTTTATGGTAATTTTTTTATCAAATGCCAGGAATGTGAATTTTTGATTGTTAGGAGTTGGATATATTTAGATACTTATTTATCTAGTATTCCTTTAAAGCAGTGGTTCTTAACCAGGGACAAGTTGGCAATATCTGGATCCAGTTTTAGCTGTGGCATTGGAGGAGAGCAGCAGACATCTGGTGGGACGAGGCCAAGAATGGCGCTCAACATCCTACAACACATGGGAGAGCCCCCCACAACGAAGAATTATCCAGCCCAAAGTGTCAGTAGTGCTGCTGTTGAAGAATTCTGCTTTAAAGGGTTTGGACCTAGTTCTTGCATGCAGTTAAGTTACTTGGAATCAGTTGGTTCCTTCCAGATTTGATTTTAAGATTTGTAAGTGTAAGTCTATGGCAGCTTTTAGTGAAGGACTAATTTGGCAGCTATTAAAGCGAGACCCTCCTGAGGACATTACCCAATTTTCTGCTATTACAAGGTCTTTCTTCTCTGAGTGGTGGGGATATGACATATTCCCAGCCCTGTGTGAGTGCGAGGAGTTATTCTGCCTGCTCCTTTCTGGTGGGTCTTTCTCTTTGTGGAGTGTCACCCAATGCATGGGCCAGAGATTGGCTGATCCCCAGAGCTCGCTCACTCTCTGTGCGGTCCCTTCTAGACTTTCCTCTGCAAGTTCTAGTTAGCTGAGCTGATGCATTTTTGAGAAATTTTGCTCTACGGCAATAAATAACTGAAATACTTGTCTACCAGGTTTTCAGTTCTACAACAGCAATTAGGAGGACGAATTAAAGGTAAGACTGGAAGGAACTGTAAGTTAAATTTGAGGGAAGTAACAAAAACAATTCAACTTATCAAAACACAGCAGTTGGAGACTATTTAGTATGGGGGGTGGGTGGGAGGCAAACTGCCAAACCCAGTGTCGGACCCTCACAATGATCATTACTAAATTATTTTACTTTATATTTATCCTTTCATAATAACTTGGAATTAGGAAGAAAGATTACATTTTCATCAGCATACTGTTTGAGAACCCAGAGAAGTGAGGAATTGTTTTTAAAAAGGTTTCAACTGCCAATGATTAAACTATGACATTGTCTCAGAGTTTAAAGAGGCAAGCTTTGCTTCCCTGTAAGTTTATGAATGAGGGTCACTTCATTCCCCAACAATCTCTAATAGGAAGATGCTCTTTCTTCAAAACCCTTTGGGGACTCTAGACAGCTCTGTTAGTAAACCATGGAAACATGTCCATTGATTCATTGATTCATTCAGCCAGGATGCATTGATATTTGCTAACCACTAAGTTCTTTACAAGGTGTCGGGAACACAAAGATGAACAGATGTGGCTTGTGCTTCCAACTACCCACCATCCAATGGGGGAGCTGTAAAGAAGAAACCAGAACTACTTTCCCTTAGAACCCACTGCTTGGACTAGCTACTAGTTGCTTCCATATCCTTTAATTTTATTTTTTAATCCTCCCAGCCACTCTAACAGACCTTACTCATCCCATTTCCTAGGGAGAGCTGAGCTTCAGCATGCTTACACGATTTGCATCAGGACTCAAAGTACGTGACAAGGCTTTCAGCCTTCATCTAAAAACCTTACATCAAAGGCAGGGCAAGATGGCAGACTGGTGAGCTGTATGTTTTAGTTACTCCTCCAGGAAAGTAGGTAGAAAGCCAGGAACTGCGTGGACTGGACACCACAGAGCAATCTGACTTTGGGCATAATTCATACAACACTCATGAAAACGTGGAACTGCTGAGATCAGCGAAATCTGTAAGTTGTTGCGGCCAGGGGACCCGCGCCCCTCCCTGCCAGGCTCAGTCCCGTGGGAGGAGGGGCTGTCAGCTCCGGGAAGGAGAAGGGAGAACTGCAGTGGCAGCCCTTATCGGAAACTCATTCTGCTGATCCAAACTCCAACCATAGGTAGACGGAGACCAGACACCAGAGAATCTGAGAGCAGCCAGCCCAGCAGAGAGGAGACAGGCATAGAAAAAAAACAACACGAAAAACTCCAAAATAAAAGCGGAGGATTTTTGGAGTTCTGGTGAACATAGAAAGGGGAAGGGCAGAGCTCAGGCCCGAGCTCAGGCCCAGAGGCGCATATGCAAATCCCGAAGAAAAGCTGATCTCTCGGCCCTGTGGACCTTTCCTTAATGGCCCTGGTTGCTTTGTCTCTTAGCATTTCAATAACCCATTAGGTCTCTGAGGTGGGCCCTTTTTTTTTTTTTTTTTTTTTTTTTTAATCCTTTTTTCTTTTTCTAAAACAATTACTCTAAGAAGCCCAATACAGAAAGCTTCAAAGACTTGCAATTTGGGCAGGTCAAGTCAAGAGCAGAACTAGGGAGAAGCTCTGAGACAAAACGCAATAATCCAGTGGCTGAGAAAATTCACTAAACAGCACAACTTCCCAAGAAAAGGAGGGTGTCCGCTCACAGCCATCATCCTGGTGGACAGGAAACACTCCTGCCCATCGCCAGCCCCATAGCCCAGAACTGCCCCAGACAACCCAGTGTGACTGAAGTGCTTCCAATAACAGGCACACACCACAAAACTGGGCGTGGACATTAGCCTTCCCTGCAACCTCAGCTGATTGTCCCAGAGTTGGGAAGGTAGAGCAGTGTGAATTAACAAAGCCCCATTCAGCCATCATTTCAGCATACTGGGAGCCTCCCTACACAGCCCAGCAGCCCAGAACTGCCCTGGGGGGATGGCACTCACCTGTGACATAGCACAGTCATCCCTCAACAGAGGACCCGGGGTGCACGGCCTGGAAGAGGGGCCCACTTGCAAGTCTCAGGAGCCATACGCCAATACCAAGGACTTGTGGGTCAGTGGCAGAGACAAACTGTGGCAGGACTGAACTGAAGGATTAGACTATTGCAGCAGCTTTAAAACTCTAGGATCACCAGGGAGATTTGATTGTTAGAGCCACCACCCCCCCCCCCCCCCGACTGCCCAGAAACACGCCTCATATACAGGGCAGGCAACACCAACTACACACGCAAGCCTGGTACACCAATTGGACCCCACAAGACTCACTCCCCCACTCACCAAAAAGGCTAAGCAGGGGAGAACTGGCTTGTGGAGAACAGGTGGCTCGTGGACTGCCACCTGCTGGTTAGTTAGAGAAAGTGTACTCCACAAAGCTGTAGATCTGATAAATTAGAGATAAGGACTTCAATTGGTCTACAAATCCTAAAAGAACCCTATCAAGTTCAGCAAATGCCACGAGGCCAAAAACAACAGAAAATTATAAAGCATATGAAAAAACCAGACGATATGGATAACCCAAGCCCAAGCACCCAAATCAAAAGATCAGAAGAGACACAGCACCTAGAGCAGCTACTCAAAGAACTAAAGATGAACAATGAGACCATACTATGGGAGACAAAGGAAATCAAGAAGACCCTAGAAGAGCATAAAGAAGACATTGCAAGACTAAATAAAAAAATGGATGATCTTATGGAAATTAAAGAAACTGTTGACCAAATTAAAAAGATTCTGGACACTCATAGTACAAGACTAGAGGAAGTTGAACAACGAATCAGTGACCTCGAAGATGACAGAATGGAAAATAAAAGCATAAAAGAAAGAATGGGGGAAAAAAATTGAAAAAATCGAAATGGACCTCAGGGATATGATAGATAATATGAAACATCCAAATATAAGACTCATTGGTGTCCCAGAAAGGGAAGAAAAGGGTAAAGGTCTAGGAAGAGTATTCAAAGAAAGTGTTGGGGAAAACTTCCCAAATCTTCTAAACAACATAAATACACAAATCATAAATGCTCAGCGAACCCCAAATAGAATAAATCCAAATAAACCCACTCCGAGACATATACTGATCACACTGTCAAACACAGAAGAGAAGGAGAAAGTTCTGAAAGCAGCAAGAGAAAAGCAATTCACCACATACAAAGGAAACAGCATAAGACTAAGTAGTGACTACTCAGCAGCCACCATGGAGGCAAGAAGACAGTGGCACGATATATTTAAAATTCTGAGTGAGAAAAATTTCCAGCCAAGAATACTTTATCCAGCAAAGCTCTCCTTCAAATTTGAGGGAGCGCTTAAATTTTTCACAGACAAACAAATGCTGAGAGAATTTGCTAACAAGAGACCTGCCCTACTGAAGATACTAAAGGGAGCCCTACAGACAGAGAAACAAAGAAAGGACAGAGAGACTTGGAGAAAGGTTCAGTACTAAAGAGATTCGGTATGGGTACAATAAAGGATATTAATAGACAGAGGGGAAAAATATGACAAACATAAACCAAAGGATAAGATGGCTGATTCAAGAAATGCCTTCACAGTTATAACGTTGAATGTAAATGGATTAAACTCCCCAATTAAAAGATATAGATTCGCAGAATGGATCAAAAAAAATGAACCATCAATATGTTGCATACAAGAGACTCATCTTAGACACAGGGACACAAAGAAACTGAAAGTGAAAGGATGGAAAAAAATATTTCATGCAAGCTACAGCCAGAAGAAAGCAGGTGTAGCAATATTAATCTCAGATAAAATAGACTTCAAATGCAGGGATGTTTTGAGAGACAAAGAAGGCCACTACATACTAATAAAAGGGGCAATTCAGCAAGAAGAAATAACAATCGTAAATGTCTATGCACCCAATCAAGGTGCCACAAAATACATGAGAGAAACACTGGAAAAACTAAAGGAAGCAATTGATGTTTCCACAATAATTGTGGGAGACTTCAACACATCACTCTCTCCTATAGATAGATCAACCAGACAGAAGACCAATAAGGAAATTGAAAACCTAAACAATCTGATAAATGAATTAGATTTAACAGACATATACAGGACATTACATCCCAAATCACCAGGATACACATACTTTTCTAGTGCTCACGGAACTTTCTCCAGAATAGATCATATGCTGGGACATAAAACAAGCCTCAATAAATTTAAAAAGATTGAAATTATTCAAAGCACATTCTCTGACCACAATGGAATACAATTAGAAGTCAATAACCATCAGAGACTTAGAAAATTCACAAATACCTGGAGGTTAAACAACACACTCCTAAACAATCAGTGGGTTAAAGAAGAAATAGCAAGAGAAATTGCTAAATATATAGAGATGGATGAAAATGAGAACACAACATACCAAAATCTATGGGATGCAGCAAAAGCAGTGCTAAGGGGGAAATTTATAGCACTAAATGCATATATTAAAAAGGAAGAAAGAGCCCAAATCAAAGAACTAATGGATCAACTTAAGAAGCTAGAAAATGAACAGCAAACCAATCCTAAACCAAGTACAAGAAAAGAAATAACAAGGATGAAAGCAGAAATAAATGACATAGAGAACAAAAAACAATAGAGAGGATAAATATCACCAAAAGTTGGTTCTTTGAGAAGATCAACAAGATTGACAAGCCCCTAGCTAGGCTGACAAAATCAAAAAGAGAGAAGACCCATATAAACAAAATAATGAATGAAAAAGGTGACATAACTGCAGATCCTGAAGAAATTAAAAAAATTATAAGAGGATACTATGAACAACTGTATGGCAACAAACTGGATAATGTAGAGGAAATGGACAATTTCCTGGAAACATATGAACAACCTAGACTGACCAGAGAAGAAACAGAAGACCTCAACCAACCCATCACAAGCAAAGAGATCCAATCAGTCATCAAAAATCTTCCCACAAATAAATGCCCAGGGCCAGATGGCTTCACAGGGGAATTCTACCAAACTTTCCAGAAAGAACTGACACCAATCTTACTCAAACTCTTTCAAAACATTGAAGAAAATGGAACACTACCTAACTCATTTTATGAAGCTAACATCAATCTAATACCAAAACCAGGCAAAGATGCTACAAAAAAGGAAAACTACCAGCCAATCTCCCTAATGAATATAGATGCAAAAATCCTCAACAAAATACTTGCAAATCGAATCCAAAGACACATTAAAAAAATCATACACCATGACCAAGTGGGGTTCATTCCAGGCATGCAAGGATGGTTCAACATAAGAAAATCAATCAATGTATTACAACACATTAACAAGTCAAAAGGGAAAAATCAATTGATCATCTCAATAGATGCTGAAAAAGCATTTGACAAAATCCAACATCCCTTTTTGATAAAAACACTTCAAAAGGTAGGAATTGAAGGAAACTTCCTCAACATGATAAAGAGCATATATGAAAAACCCACAGCCAGCATAGTACTCAATGGTGAGAGACTGAAAGCCTTCCCTCTAAGATCAGGAACAAGACAAGGATGCCCGCTGTCACCACTGTTATTCAACATTGTGCTGGAAGTGCTAGCCAGGGCAATCCGGCAAGACAAAGAAATAAAAGGCATCCAAATTGGAAAAGAAGAAGTAAAACTGTCATTGTTTGCAGATGATATGATCTTATATCTGGAAAACCCTGAGAAATCGACGATACAGCTACTAGAGCTAATAAACAAATTTAGCAAAGTAGCGGGCTACAAGGTTAATGCACATAAGTCAGTAATGTTTCTATATGCTAGAAATGAACAAACTGAAGAGACACTCAAGAAAAAGATACCATTTTCAATAGCAACTAAAAAAATCAAGTACCTAGGAATAAACTTAACCAAAGATGTAAAAGACCTATACAAAGAAAACTACATAACTCTACTAAAAGAAATAGAAGGGGACCTTAAAAGATGGAAAAATATTCCATGTTCATGGATAGGAAGACTAAATGTCATTAAGATGTCAATTCTACCCAAACTCATCTACAGATTCAATGCAATCCCAATCAAAATTCCAACAACTTACTTTGCAGACTTGGAAAAGCTAGTTATCAAATTTATTTGGAAAGGGAAGAGGCCTCGAATTGCTAAAGACACTCTAAAAAAGAAAAACGAAGTGGGAGGACTTACACTCCCTGACTTTGAAGCTTATTATAAAGCCACAGTTGCCAAAACAGCATGGTACTGGCACAAAGATAGACATATAGATCAATGGAATCGAATTGAGAATTCAGAGATAGACCCTCAGATCTATGGCCGACTGATCTTTGATAAGGCCCCCAAAGTCACTGAACTGAGTCATAATGGTCTTTTCAACAAATGGGGCTGGGAGAGTTGGATATCCATATCCAAAAGAATGAAAGAGGACCCCTACCTCACCCCCTACACAAAAATTAACTCAAAATGGACCAAAGATCTCAATATAAAAGAAAGTACCATAAAACTCCTAGAAGATAATGTAGGAAAACATCTTCAAGACCTTGTATTAGGCGGCCACTTCCTAGACTTTACACCCAAAGCACAAGCAACAAAAGAGAAAATAGATAAATGGGAACTCCTCAAGCTTAGAAGTTTCTGCACCTCAAAGGAATTTCTCAAAAAGGTAAAGAGTCAGCCAACTCAATGGGAAAAAATTTTTGGAAACCATGTATCTGACAAAAGACTGATATCTTGCATATATAAAGAAATCGTACAACTCAATGACAATAGTACAGTCGGCCCAATTATAAAATGGGCAAAAGATATGAAAAGACAGTTCTCTGAAGAGGAAATACAAATGGCCAAGAAACACATGAAAAAATGTTCAGCTTCACTAGCTATTAGAGAGATGCAAATTAAGACCACAATGAGATACCATCTAACACCGGTTAGAATGGCTGCCATTAAACAAACAGGAAACTACAAATGCTGGAGGGGATGTGGAGAAATTGGAACTCTTATTCATTGTTGGTGGGACTGTATAATGGTTCAGCTACTCTGGAAGTCAGTCTGGCAGTTCCTTAGAAAACTAGATATAGAGTTACCATTCGATCCAGCGACTGCACTTCTCGGTATATACCCGGAAGATCGGAAAGCAGTGACATGAACAGATATCTGCACGCCAGTGTTCATAGCAGCATTATTCACAATTGCCAAGAGATGGAAACAACCCAAATGTCCTTCAACAGATGAGTGGATAAATAAAATGTGGTATATACACACGATGGAATACTACGCGGCAGTAAGAAGGAACGATCTCGTGAAACATATGACAACATGGATGAACCTTGAAGACATAATGCTGAGCGAAATAAGCCAGGCACAAAAAGAGAAATATTATATGCTACCACTAATGTGAACTTTGAAAAATGTAAAACAAATGGTTTATAATGTAGAATGTAGGGGAACTAGCAATAGAGAGCAATTAAGGAAGGGGGAACAATAATCCAAGAAGAACAGATAAGCTATTTAACGTTCTGGGGATGCCCAGGAATGACTATGGTCTGTTAATTTCTGATGGATATAGTAGGAGCAAGTTCACAGAAATGTTGCTATATTAGGTAACTTTCTTGGGATAAAGTAGGAACATGTTGGAAGTTAAGCAGTTATCTTAGGTTAGTTGTCTTTTTCTTACTCCCTTGTTATGGTCTCTTTGAAATGTTCTTTTATTGTATGTTTGTTTTCTTTTTAACTTTTTTTCCATACAGTTGATTTAAAAAAGAAGGGAAAGTTAAAAAAAAAAAAAAAAAGAAAAACAAGGAAAAAAAAAAGATGTTGTGCCCCCTTGAGGAGCCTGTGGAGAATGCAGGGGTATTCGCCTACCCCACCTCCATGGTTGCTAACATGACCACAGACATAGGGGACTGGTGGTTTGATGGGTTGAGCCCTCTACCACAGGTTTTACCCTTGGGAAGACGGTTGCTGCAAAGGAGAGGCTAGGCCTCCCTATGGTTGTGCCTAAGAGCCTCCTCCCGAATGCCTCTTTGTTGCTCAGATGTGGCCCTCTCTCTCTGGCTAAGCCAACTTGAAAGGTGAAATCACTGCCCTCCCCCCTACATGGGATCAGACACCCAGGGGAGTGAATCTCCCTGGCAACGTGGAATATGACTCCCGGGGAGGAATGTAGACCCGGCATCGTGGGATGGAGAACATCTTCTTGACCAAAAGCGGGATGTGAAAGGAAATGAAATAAGCTTCAGTGGCAGAGAGATTCCAAAAGGAGCCGAGAGGTCACTCTGGTGGGCACTCTTACGCACACTTTAGACAACCCTTTTAGGTTCTAAAGAATTGGGGTAGCTGGTGGTGGATACCTGAAACTATCAAACTACAACCCAGAACCCATGAATCTCAAAGACAGTTGTATAAAAATGTAGCTTATGAGGGGTGACAATGGGATTGGGAAAGCCATAAGGACCACACTCCACTTTGTCTAGTTTATGGATGGATGAGTAGAAAAATAGGGGAAGGAAACAAACAGACAAAGGTACCCAGTGTTCTTTTTTACTTCAATTGCTCTTTTTCACTCTAATTATTATTCTTGTTATTTTTGTGTATGTGCTAATGAAGGTGTCAGGGATTTATTTGGGTGATGAATGTGCAACTATGTAATGGTACTGTGAACAATCGAAAGTACGATTTGTTTTGTATGACTGCGTGGTATGTGAATATATCTCAATAAAATGAAGATAAAAAAAAAAAGGAAAAAAAAAACCCTACATCAGCTTCATGGGAAACTAGAGGGTGGCGTGCCATCAACAACTTATTTTCTTTATTTTGACCATTTTAAAGACCTTCATAATAATCTGAGGCCACAGAAGACTGAACAAAATTCCTCCCCAGCATACTTCCTTCTTAGACAGCCCAGCCTCCTTTTCCTTCTCCTGCCACTGTGTAATTTGATGACTCCCAAGGTTTCCCAAGAGTATTTCTCATTTTTACAACAGCCATTTTTCTTTGACTTGGGAAAAAAAAATATATCTATATATTAAATCAGTGTTTGCCTTTACACACATTCCTTAAAGTGCTCCCAAATAAGTTGATTCCCAATGAACTTGAGATTTTAATTCATTTTACCCCATTGCCACTGCAGAAGGAGTCACATTTTTAAATGTGTGATGACATATGGCTGTTCATTATTTATACATTCTGTAGCAGACTATAAATTTTACTTTGGACATATATCGAGGCACTGAAATCATTTTGGTTGCAAACACATAAATCACGGTTACAGTTATTAGTCTAAATGTAACGCCACCCGGGTTCTAGATCAAAACCTTTAAAATCCATTGTAATTGATGTCGCCTGCATAACTTAAGTCTGATTTTATTAAAGGTTCTCATTATTATTTATATATTTGGAGGGTTATACTCCTAACTGTGCTACTCCAACCACAGTACATTATTTGGAGGTGCAGGACTGAGAGAGGGTATAGAAGAAGGTGGGGGCGGGGAGGGGTACTCTTTGTAAAATGCATTTTTTAAAAATTGGGAAAAAGAATGGGTGTTTCATTTCAGTCATGTCTAGCTCTTTCATGCAATGATTTAGTTAATTCAGCCCCCAAACGCCTTGTCTTCTATACCAATTGACACTCATTTGAGATAAATAAAACAGCAGCGGAGTTGTGTCAGCTAAATTATAAATAAGTGAAAGGGTAACTGAAGGAGTTGCATTCCCAAGGCTGCCACTGAACCAGGCCTTTCAAAGACCAGAAGCCCTTAGATTGATCCCTACATCACAGCACTGAGATGCTGCAGTGAAACGGGGACTGAGAACTGATGACACTTCACAGGCTCATTAGAAAGCTTCAGGCTGATGAGCTGGTGCTTCTGGAAAGCTTGGCTGCAGAGCACTGGCAGGGCAGCCCAAGGGGCCGGGCTGTGTCAAAATGGCAGAGAGGGTGAAGAGCAAGGCAGCCTGCCGTGGAAAAGAGAGAGCACTGCAGAGGGAAGCAGGAGGCCGGTACAGAAGAAAGAGAGAAGGCGTCACGGCTTCAGAAGCACACAGACTGGAGCCCCCATCCCAGCAATGCCACTGCTAGCCGTGGGGCCCCAGGGAACTTCTAGAGCCAGTTCAAGCCAATAGTTTCTCCATCTACAAGGAGGTGATCATGACCACCTACAAGGATTTGTTATAACGTTGTTCTTTTTGAATTTTTTATGACTTTTTATGAGGGTAACATTACAACTCAACAGTTCACATTTTAACCACTTATAAGTTGACAATCTGCTGGTATTAGTTACACTCACAATATTGTGCTGCCACCACCATCGGTTACCAAGACGTTCCATCCTCCTAAATACAAACTCTGTACTCATTAAGCAATAACTCCCCATTCCCCAACCCACTCCCAACCCCTGGTAACATGTAATCTGCTTTCTGCCTCTATAAATTTGCGTATTCTAGTTATTTCATACAGGTGGATCCCTACAGTATTTGTCCTTTTGTGTCTGGTTTATGTCACTCAACGTGACGTCTTTTTCCAGGTTCTTCCATGTAGCAGCATGCATCAGCCTCCATTCCTTTTTACAGCTGAATGATATCCCATTCTATGTGAATAACACATTTTGTGTATTCATCTGTTGATGGACACTTGGACTGATCCTCCCTTTTGGCAACTGTGAAGAATGCCACTATGAACATCAGTGTACACTATCTGTCGGAGTCCATGCTTTCACCAAGGCTAAGGAGATGACGCACGGTGGAGAAAGGCCGCACCAGAAAGCAATCGTGATTAGAGAGTTGGACTTTGAGCCTCATCTTCAGGAAGGGAGGAGGCTGGGATTGAGCTCAACCATGAGGCACTGATTCAATCAATCGTACCTCTGAAATGACACCCCAATAAAAACTCTAGACATCAAAGCTAGAATGAGGGTCCAGGGACACTCTGCCTATTGCCACACATCTATGCAGGAAAGGTAACACGTCTCTGGGGACACTGATGCTTCATTTTGGGGACCCTCCCCTGCCTTGCCCTATATGTCTCACCCTTTGGCTAGTTCTAGTTTGTATCCTTTTGCCATAATAAAACTGTAATCATTAAATACAGCACTTCACTGAGTTCTGTGAGTCATTTTAGTGAATTACTGAACCTGAGGGAGTCTATGGGAACCCCCGAATTTGTAGCCATCTGGTCCAAAGTGAGGGTGGCCCTGGGGACCCCTGAACTAGTGGTCAGTGTCAGGAAAGTCTTGAGCAGACTTCTCAGTCTGGAGGACTGTGCCTGTCACCTTGAGTTCTGCTAACTCCCGGTAGCACGGATAGAGTTTATCAACAGGAGCAACCAGAAGGCACTCACTGTCTGAATCTGCATTGCAATAAACCTCTGCACTTCTACAAAGTCTAACTGGGCATTTCAGAAGAGAGAGGCATGAAGCAATCCATGTCCCTTGGAGTGGGGGACCAGGATGCTTTCACAGAGAGCTCCATCAGGTCTGCAGTGAGAAGGAAGAGCCTTGGATCCCCAGGGCTCTGCAGAGACGCTGGGCAGGGCCTGAAGCCACTCTGCTGCGGGGACGGTAGACCTCAAATGTGCACGAAATGGCTAATTAAGTATGCGTGATGTCCTGCCTGAGTATAACATGGCCAGGAGTCAAATGGCTTTGGGGACTCCAAATTAGAGACCAAATAAATAAATAAATAAATAACTTTTTCTCCTGTTCCAATGGCTACTTGTAAGACGACCACTTGTACTATGATCTTCTCCACTAAACTTCTTCCTTACTCGCCTTCCAGTCAAATTCTACATCTTTAAGAACCAGTCTGCATGTTCCTCACTGCTCTCATGGCTGAAATCTTTCTCTCAACCCTCTTTCTGCAAATGCTAATGGATCTCCATGACCCATGAACAGCATAAAACACTTTTTCTGCATGTATATCCAAGAAGTTTCTCAGGCTCACCGTCTTTGCACCCCAAGCTCCTTGCAACTACACACATGTCACAGGTGGGTTCCACTTATCCATTATGTGCTCTCTCTTTTCCTACTCCTGGCTCTGTGCTGATCTGTCTTTTCTTCCTACCATCTCTGACCATCCACTATTTTTTAAAATCCAAGTCTTTGAATGCTTGAGTAAATCATGGTTTGGTTGACTTGTTGGACGGTTTAACACTGTAGAAGGGGCACTTTCCAAATCTGCTTACAAGCCACAGTCTACTGGAAAAGCAGAATGCATGAATCGAACCTTAAAAGACAGCCTGGCAACAATCTGCCCGGAAACTCATTTAAAATGGAACAAAGCTCTGCCTAGTGCCCTCCTGAGGATAAGAATAGCACCCCGAAGCAAGTTAAGTTTGAGCCCTCCAAAATAACATTTAGGAGGCCATTTCTAAAGGTTAAATAAGCAGGTGTGCTGGTTTGAATGTACTATGTCCCCCAGAAAAAGCCATATTCTTTGATGCATTTTCATGGGGGCAGACGTATTCATGCAGATTGGGTTGGAACCTATTGGTTCAGTGTCCATGGAGATGTGACCCAACTGTAGGTGATAACTCTGATTGGATAATTTCCACGGAGGTGTGGCCCTGCCCATTCAGCGCAGGCCTTGTATAGTTTACCAGAGCACTATATAAGCTCAGACAGAAGGAGCTCACAACGAGCTGGAGCTGAGACAGACATTTTGAAGATGGCCCTTGGAAGCTGATGCAGACATTTTGGAGAATGCCATTTTGAAACACAACCTGGGAGCAAGCAGATGTCAGCCACGTGCCTTCCCAGCTAACAGAGGTTTTCCGGATGCCAATGGCCTTTCTCCAGTGAAGGTACCCTTTGTTGATGGACACTTTATGGCCTTAAGACTGTAACTGTGTAACCAAATAAACCCCCTCTTATAAAAGCCAATTCATTTCTGGTGTTTTGCACTCCAGCAACATTAACAAACTGCAACAGTAGGTATCATGCATCCCAGTTCAGACTTAACTACAATTCAATATGTAAAGCGCTTAAGTACTACTTCAGCTGAAATTAATAATTTTGCCTCTAATGCCTTAAATTCCCCACAGGTGTACCCCCTTACACCATTACCAGCCTAGAGATCAAGTCTAGATCTGCACTTGAAAGAACCAACACCCCCAGGTTCAACTAAATCTTAAATGGGCTAAGCCTTATTTAGTGCTACTTGTTACTCATTCTTTTCTTAAGTTGAAGAAAATAAAGCCCTGGAATTCACCACTCCAGAGTCAAGCTGCAACCGTTCCAGGGTGGAGACACACCTCCTGTTAAACAAAAAACTGTGCTAATAGTAAATCCTCCTAATAATCCAAAACATCAGTGTACTTGTGAACTTCTGGATGGTCTAATATATTTGTTTAAAAATCTTTCTAATCAAATTAGTTATGAAGTTCTTTGTTATCTATTTTTTCCTTAACTTTAATATACCCTATAGTAGCAACTTGCCAAAGTAATCTCTCCTTGCAAAGGTTCTATTCTACTGCTATAAAGCAGCCTTAACTGCTTAGCTCTAGTGTCTCCAGCATGCAATGGTGAATATTCCCTTTATAAGGGACAGACGAATAAGTTCTCAAGTCATCAATAATTAAGATGCAAGAAAAATACAGTACGTTAAGCACCAAAACATCACAGAAATGATCGTCACTGGCTATTAAATTTAACCCAGAACATTGCCTTGCTTCCTCTAACAATATTACACAAAATGGAACAGTTACCCCCTAAAAAATGTAAACAAACTATCACTCTGTTAGCAGTGATTACTATAATACTGACTGGAATCTTAGACCTACAATATACTGGGTCACCCCTAACGGGACCCAGTGGCTCTGCAGATACAATCTGTGGCCCTGGCTCCCACCTGGATGGTAGGACAATGTACTCTGGAGTCACCTTGGGCACAAGGAACAATTCATAGGAAGCTTCCTCATACAGCAGCTAATTTGCATCTGCTACAAGCTCGTTGGACTTGCTCTCTTTTCCATTAGTATAATCATGTAGCTGTTCTTTTTGTCTCATCTATAGGAGTTGAAAATGTAATGGCCAAAGTAGACATATTAAATGCCTTTGTTGTCCGGGCATTAAACAACAGCTATCACAGTATAACACTTGTAACTACAGAAATAACTTCAATGTGAAAGGCAGTACTACAGAATAGAATAGCTCTAGATATCCTCGCTGTCACTGGGGGGAACACATGCCATAGTCAAAACAGACTGCTGTGCCTATGTTCTCGATGAATCTGGTAACAACTCTTCTCTTTTAAAACACCTAAATGGCCAAGTTCTAGCTATGAGAACACCAGTCGATAATTCTAATTTTTCTGATCTATTCAGTTGCTACCTTCAGGAATAGGGTCATGGTTACCGACTCTTCGTCAAACCATGCTTATAGTCTTCCTGATTGCTATATCTACTCTTGTCCTATTTTATGCCTCTTGTCTTTATGTACTCGAATAACTCATATGCATGAAATCCTTTTCATCTTCCAGAGCTCTGGCTAAGAATAATCCATTCTCCCCTGAAGGAAATCGACAATACCTACAACTTATGAGTCAGAAATTCCACCAGATGACCCCTTGATTACACTGCCCCAATGTCAGCAGGAAGCAGCCAGAACAAACGACGGCCCAATTCCCAATATTGGAAATGAACACTGTTTAAGGGGGAAATTGTAACAGTGACTTTTAAAATACAACCTTAAAACTGTAAGCAAGCAGGAAATTGTAAAAAACCTCAAAATGTAACCTAAAGCAGCTTTTAAATGTAATCTTAAAATGGGAAGTAGGCAGGAGGTGAAAACCTTTAGTCTCACAAAAAAGCAAGATATAAAGTCTGCAACAATATGTAAATGCAAAGTTTGCCCCTTTCACAAGTGTCACCTAGTTCCTAAAGGAAATCGGAAATAACTAAATCACTGAGATTCTCCAAATCTTTATTAAATGTTTATACCAAACTGATTAACTCCCTTTGTCCAGCTCTAATGGGTTTACCCAATTAAAGAATCAGAGTTGGGGGAAATCACCTCAAACCTCCCAGATATAGATAAGCCTTTCATCTATCACTCTTGTTGCATGTTAATTAAATGATTATCTCTGTCTCTGAACCTGCATAAAAGCCAATTGAAAAAACACTTCAGGGAGACAGATTTGGGAAGGCTTCCCCTCCTTGTCTCCCGCCAGCGTAAATAAACCCTTTTCCTTCTCATCCTGGTTCAGTGGGAGTTCTATTGGCCACATCAAGCAATGAACCCAGATTCAGGAAGTACCCCTTCTACAACACCTTTACTGAAAATACTGAATATGAAGCCTTTCATAACAATATGGATGCAAGCATGCTAGCTGAAAGAAGCAAAATGCTGTATCATATGCACAGGGAAGGACTGCAGCTGTTTTTAAAGACACGTGAAAAAGGAAGAACGCCCATCAGAATTCTATGCAAATGAACTACTAGCCTGTTCCCTATTCTATATTCTTTTACAAAGTTAACTAGTATTATGATATTAATTTTATAATTAAAAGAAAAGTCATTACATCATTTAAGTTCCTGTTCAAATGCCAAATTTTCCAGAACATACCAGTTGGAACAATCCTATGCTTCCTGGACCTCCATTTAGCTCTTTGGCCTATTTCATTAATTAATTCATTCTCCAGTCATTTCCTGAGTGTCTATTACATTCTAGGCTATGGGGACACAACAGTGAACAAACCAAACCCTTCTACCCCAAAGCCCTGCCCTCAAAAAGTTTACATTCTGGTGGGAGAGAGACATGGAGCAGGCCTTGTCCTTTAACTCCATGTATCTGGGGTGAGAGGACATTGATCAAGTAAAATATGAAGTTTGACCTTTATTTCTAAAGACTTGTGGGTAGGCCTGTCCCCTCTTCTACATCATTAGCTTGCATTAGGGCAAGGAATGGCCTTATTTAATTTTGTTCTCCCAGCAGACCTAGAATAGTGATTAGCATGCATCAAATTCTCAATTTTTTCTTGGAACAAAATGAAGCCTCACCAATTTCATCTGTCCACTTCCATCTAAACTTACTACCCAGACAGAAAAAAATCAAAGCAAATGACAACAGCAGCCGCAATCTGGTCTACAAATGCTGCTAGCAGAGAGTCCACCTACCTGAGTCTACTTCCTTGTTTGCGTCACTGGGGTACCAAGCTCTTCAACATGGAAGTAAATTCTTATATCCTCTCCCCAACTGTCAGCTTCCAAACATATCAGGGTCAAGCTCATACTTCCAGATGTTCTCCTTGCTCTAGACCCTGTTAATCTTTTTGCAGACCCTGTGGATACAAAACAGCACTCTTTGGCATTCTTGTCACAGAGCTGGACATTCATTACGAAATGGCACAAAGGGGACATATGCACCACAGTTGGGAGGCAAGAGGAAAACACAACCACAGGCAGGCAGGGCTGACATGAGTCTTTCTTGCCTTCCCAAGAATACCCATAAAACTGCATTTGCTATTGTATTTCCAATTGGAACACACACTTGAATTTTTCTCCCTGAGTGCAGGTGTCCCCAGATACGTAGAATGAGAAACAACTTCTATCTTGTTTGCTTCCTCATTTATTTGTCTTTTGTTTTGTTTTGTTTTCTCTGTGTGTGTATACGTGTTTGTGTGTGTGTTTAACTACTCAAGTTTTTGCCTCCCTTCCTGCTGGAGCTGTATTTATTTATTGGACCATTAAAGTGAACTGTATGTATCCTAACAGATAAAGCAATTTTACAAGAGCAACCTTTGAAATCAGGAAAAAAAAGAATAATTTTATTATCCAAAATAAATTCCATTTTAAAAACACAGCATCTTGTACAATTGGGGGCGTGATGATCAGTTCATCTTTATCTCTGAAGCAAGCCTGACGTGAGTGATTTTTGTGTTGAGAAAGTGAGGATTTCCTTTAAAATATTGCTTTGGAGGGTGAGCTTTTTGAAAATCACTTACCCATTAAGGGACATGAACATGCATTCATTTTAGAGAGTGGTTTTACTGTTTCTGAAAGCCTATTTAGTGAGAAAGGAGAGGGATAGAAAAAGAGATGGTGAGATAAAAGAAGGGCAAGGAAAAGGAGAAAGTAAGGAGAAAAAGAAGATGGAGGAATAGAAGTACAAAGGAAAGTGAGGAGAAAGGGAAGGAAACTTGGAGGAGGTATTTTTAATATCTATAATCACCTCTCCTACAAAAATAATAGTGACCAAATCGTCTGCTTTTCCATTTCATGATCAAAAAAGCAGAGGCTTTCCCTATACTGGTAATTCTAACTTTGAATTAATAACGTCTAAAAAAAAAAAAAAACTCTAGCTATTGGCATAATTGTCACTGAACTCTCAGAAAATTCCCAAATGTAAATTATTATAAAATGAAATTTATTTTTACTTGAAAATCAAAATTAATCAATGCAGCAGCTGTGTGCTAGAGTGAAGAAAGCTGTGGCATCAACCAGGAGAGCGTCAATTCCTAAAAAGCTGAAGATGACCAAACAGGCCACAGATCACTCCAGAAGGGGAAGCCCCAGGTGTAGCTATGGACAGATATAAATATTGCTATATTTAAAGGCATGATTATGGATATAAAGATATTTAGATTTCCGGTGATAAAGTGAAAAACAATACTACCATTTAAAAATGCAGATACCAATTTCAATATGCATCCTGATTTCAAAAATAATTCACACATAAGTAAATGTACGTTTCATTTATTAATTCATTCAGTATATGTTAGTCGTGCATGTCCCATTTGAAAGGCACTGTTCTAGGTACTCGGTTTATGGTGGTGAATAAAACTCTCCTGGAGATTACAGACTGGGGGGAGAGGAACAAAAATGAAAACTGATAAGCACATATCATAAAGGCTATTTCACATGTTTTAAGAAAACAATAAAACAAGGTAATGCAACAGAGAATGTCGACAACTTTGGATATGGCCACCAGGGAAGGTGTGTCTAGGAAGGTGATTTTTGAGCCAAGGTCTGAAAGACGGGAAGGAATCAGCTATAGATGAACTGAGGGGGAGGGGACTGCAGACAGAGAACAGGAAGGAAAATGCCCCGAGGCTAGAGGTATTGTGTTTGATGAACAAAACGAGACAAGTGTGGCCCAGGAAAGCAAACAAACAGGAGCAGCAGAGATGTAGCTGGTAAGGCTGGGGATGTGGTCCCGGGCTGCTTCAGAACCTCATAAGCCTTGGAAAGAAAGTTGGATTTCATTCCAAGTGGCCGTGACGTAATGTTGAGGTGACAGGTGCATGGCTGGTCCTAGGAGAAAAGAATCCCAGGTGACCAGAGGACTGGAGAGCCACGTTCTCTCTCCACCCTATGTGACTTCAGAAAAGTCACTTTCTCTCGCCAGTTCGCAGTCTCCATGTCTGCCGAGTGAGTGAGCTGGAGAATCCTGCGAGGTGCTTTCCCTGTGGATGCTTCACTCCCACTTCCCTGGGAGAAGGCAGCCAGCAGGCACGCAGCTTTGTCCTGGCCTCCAGGCATTTAAGCTCTGCTTCACTCAGCCACACATGGGACCAGCACCGTCTGACCACATCCACTGGCAGCAGAGGACTCTGAACTTGCCCCAAAACACATGGAACCACTACCAAAGCTTAAGCCCCATTCCCTAGGGAGGGCCCACAGCGCGTGCTCCCAGTGGCACGTCTATGGTGCAGGTGGCTCAAGGGGAGAGAAGGCGGCTGTGCAATCCGCTGGCTGGCTGCTCGCAATGGAGTATCCCTCCTGCTCCACCAACAACTTCCATCCAAGAGGGAAGAGAAAAATCACCGGCACAGCACACTGCCCTCTCACCGGGCAAGCCTTAGGCAGAACGCCCTGTAGACACCTTCGGGAGCCGGCCCCAGACTCCTGGGCCTGATGACCCCAGGGCTGGGATAAAAGGGAAAGAAAGGGGCCATTTTCCTTTAGAGTCCTTGTCACTGCTGTCAAACAGCATAACTGAAAGTCTTCTCTTTTCTTGTCCAGCTGATCAGCAAGGGGTTTGAAAACAGAAAGCAGCTCCTGGTTCTGCCCCTTTCCTGCAGACAGGTCTGAGACAGAAGTACTGCGGGTTGCCGTTCTCACCACGGCTCAGTGTAGACGTTTCAGGAGCCCTGTGGTCAGGCCTGAATCTCCATGTCAAACACAGCATTTTAGAGAAAGTTTAGAAATGTAAGAAAGAACGCACATGCTGGGGATACGTGGGATCCAATCTTCTCTGAGAAAACGGCAGCCGCAGGTTATGGAAAGAAGACCAAAGATGAGGCAAAAGACAAAAATGTTTATCTTGGCTGTGACACTAAATAGTTCTGAGATTTAGCATTTAACAGAGCTGAGCTTCAGTTACCTTTTTTATAAAATGGCTCTAATAAGACTTGTCCTTTTCAGCCTCACAAGGAAATGTTTCAAGGGTCAGAAGAGAGAATATATGTGGAGATACTTCCTAAAGATTGAAAAGTTAAAAGGAAGTTAACATAAAGAACATCAAGTTTCATAGTTGCTCAAATCTACCTACGACATAGCCGTGTATATGAATGCCTTAAAGCATGAACCATTTGTGAGACCATGTTATAAAATGGAAGGCACTGCCATTGGTTACAACAACACAAGTAACAGCAGGTTTGATTATTGCATTTCCTTTCTGAGGAGCTCTTTGGTCAGGTGAAGGAACCACCTGAAGGTAATAGGAACAGGTGGAAGCATGAGCCCTTCATGTTCACGGTCATGCTGTGATTATTGATGCAATTAACAGTCACAGATGGAAGGGGAGGTCAGCAATACTTCCAAAGCCACCCTCTGAGCCTCAGTGGCACGTGCCTGACCCCTCTCCATGGAGCTCAGCCATAAGCCACCGTATTCTCTTGGGGATTCTGTCCTGTCTTCTGCAAATGCCTTTGAAGCAGGGATCTTGCCTCTTGATCCACAAGTACCCAAGGGATGTGAAAGGGGATGCGGACAAATAAACAATGTGGGAAAACATGTTAGGATTAAATCTTGATAATCCATACTTCCCTAAGACATTCTACGTTATGAATGAAACTATGCAGTGCAATGAAAGTGGTGTGATTTGGGGGAGGGAGAAATAAAATATTTAGATTAAAGATTCAGAAGAAAAATTGTTCCCACTTTCCCTCCCCCCCACCAAAGCCTCCCCAGAAATGAAAAGACCTCAGGGAAAACAAGGCAGGCACTGCAGACTTTTCCTTGGCCAACATCTCGAAGCTTAACTGGCTGCTTTACCATGACTTCTTAAAAATTAGAAAGGTGATTTGTTAGAAAGGCAGATGCCCCCAAAGTGAATCAGAATCTCTAGGGAGTAGGGCTGGAGACTCTGCATGTCTTTAAAGTACCCCTGGCAACTCTCCTGTATGTAAAAATCCTAGGAACAATGCTCTATCTTTCTCCCTTTCTCCCTTTCTCTTCTTACTGGAGAACGGAGGATGAGGGAGCAGCAAAAGGCCTGGATGGTTTCCCAGAGTTCAGGTTCCCCAACAAAGAAGATTCCACTGTCCTAGTGGATCACAGTCATCGTTGGGGGGTGGAGTTTTGAAGGCTGACGGCATTTACAGTTTGGCAGATTTTGGTCAGGAAAAGTCTAATCAGGTTTGGTGAGGGTTTTGGGGTGGGAGACACACACTGCCTGCAGTGGACTCTCCGTAGCGTGCAGCAGCTTCCTCAGATGAGTTTAGAGGTGGGAATGTCCCAGAATGGAACTGGGGGCAGGGGCTAGCCCTGTGCCATCCAATATTGCAGCCACCAGCCCATATGGCTATTGTGTACTTGAACTGTGGCTATGTCAAATTGAGATGTGCTGTAAGTGGAAAATACACACTAGATTTCGGACCCTACCCCCCAAAAAAAAAGAATATAAAATATCTCATTGATAATTTGCTATTGAGCTCATATTGAAATGATAATATTTTGGGTATCTTGGATTAAATAAAATCTATTATCCAAATGAATTTACCTGTTCTGTTTTCCTATTTAAATGTGGCTACTAGAAAATTTTAAATACATATATGTTTTGCATTATATTTCCACTGGATAGCACCAGTCTAGCCTTTCCTGTAGATACAGAATGTTTGAAGCCTTAATGCTAAGTGATCAAAATAGGATCTACATTTATACAATCTCCAGCTCTCTCTACACACACACACACACGTGCTGCATTCAAACTCAGTACCTTTTGAGCTGGGTTGAACTGGGTCCCCGAAAAAGATACGCTGAAGTACTAACTTCTGGTACGTGTAAATGTGAACACGGACACAGGGACCTTGCAGATGTGACTAGTTAAGCTAATGAGGTCAAACTGGATTAGGGTGGACCCTAAATCCTGTGTGACTGGTGCCTTTGTAAGAGGAGGCATGGACACACGGACACGCCGAGAGAAGATGGCTATGTGAGGACAGAGGCGGAGACTGGAGCCAGGCAGCAACAAGGCAGGGGACACCTGGGGCCACCAGAAGCTGGAAGATGTAAGGAAGGATCCTCCCAGAGAGGTTTTGTTCTGGCCTCCAGAACTGTGAGAGCATAGATTTCTGTTGTTTTAAGCCACTGGGTTTGTGGTAATTAGAGCACCCCAGGAAACGAATACAAACTCCGAGTTCTTCGGGGCTTCCTTTCTTCCGTGCCCATGGCTTCCACACACCCATCAAGGACACCTCAAAAGTCTGCCTCAGGAAACTGATACATGGCCGCAGTGCCATGTGATGCTTGAGAATTAAAGAACAGAGGACATGATTTGCAAAGGGGCTGAGAGACTACTCTGAACTCAAGCGTCAACAGCGGTCAACTCTAGGTGAGGAGATACTGGCTTTAAATAATAATAATAAAAACAATCATTTAAATACAAATCTTGTGTCCAAAACTTGGTCTGGTTCTACAGCCTGCCTATGATCTAGAAGAAGAGACAGGGTCAGAGAATCTGGGTTGCCTCTGCAAACTAAACTCCCCAGCCCAACCCAGAAGTCAGAGTGAGAGGCTCAGCTTTAAGCAAACACAAGAGTTGAAACAGTAGCTGTACTGTTGCCCTAAGCCCCAGGCATTGCTAAGACTCAGAATATTCCTTCCTTCTCTGCCCCCTAGTAGTGCTTGTTTTCCTTTGAAGAATAATTAAGATTTAATGGCATATTTTCACAGTTTTTTGTCTGCCTGCTTTCTGACTGCCTACTGTGCAGAATGCTTGTGTTTGATCCCCGTCATTACAAGAACAGTACAGTAATTGCCTATCTGGTGACTCGTTAATGGAGGTCCCCAGAGAGCAGAGATGCTGCTCTTTTGAAGTTCATCTTGTTTACTGTTGGCCCTTCTGGTTTAATCTATATCATCAGAGAGCCTTGCTCAATTATTGGCAGCTCAATCTCTTCTCATTGGGAAACAGTCGCTGGGTAAACAAGTTTTGGCTTCCTTTTTTTCCTTTCCTTCCCTCTGTTTTTTTGTTTGTTTGTTTGTTTGTTTTCCCCTTTATTTTTGGTTGTGTGTTTCCACTTGTCTTACCCAGATGATCCACGCTGGCCAAGCATGAGGTATCTTTGTACCAGGGAATCTTAGCGTCATTGAAGAAGCTGCAATTTGGACCTGCCCCAAAGACCACAGGCTGGAGGGCAGCTGAGCAGATGGAACGGGTTTGCTTTTCAGTCACAGAGAGGACACCTTCTGCTTGTCTTATAGAACCAGATCAGGGCACTGCTTCTCCATGAAACCTGTTCCACTCCCCAAACACAGTCCTGGCTGGATTATTTGCCTCTCCACTGACTGCTACCATAGAACTTAACACAATTAACTTTGGTTAAGAGTGGTGAAATATCTGACAATAGAGCATTGGGGGCTGAGATTCAAATGTCGGTCTGTCTGTCCCCAAAGCTCTCCAAAGATATGAGATAACTCTAATAACAATAATAGTAATATTAAAAATATTACACATTTTTTCATTGTTTACTGTGTTGCATGATTAAATAATGCAATTCATTTCAAGTGTCAAGTGCTATGCTGCTTTAACCCATGTAATTGTCACCATAATCTTTCCGGGAGTGTGGGAATTAATACTGCCATTCTGCAGACGGAGCAGGAGACTCGGAAGTTAAATGGCTTGCCTGAGGTCAAACAGCTGATGAGTGTCAGAGCTGGGGCGTGAGTCTACTTCTCTCTGGCTCCACATTGCGCTCCAGTTCATCCAGGTGAGCTCATTTTAAATCCTTGGCTAACGTCTCTCAGGAATACTCTCTCCACCAAGAGCCCTGCGTCCAGTTAAGAAAGCCTTATTAGTCTAATAAGACTTCAGTTCCATCAGTATAATTGGCAGCCCTCTCAATTGCACACAGTCTAATTACCCGATACTGGATTCCTCATTACTGGGTTTTGAGAGGAGAGAAGGAGACGTCAGGAAAGTGAGGCCAAGGTCACGGGGATATTGGAAGTAGTCTGGACAAGGATCTCAGCACACCATCAGCCTCCGGCATTTCTCTCGGTACAGTGGCAAAAAAAGCCAAGAGAAGTTAATATCCAAACTGTACAACAGGCATTAAAAGATTTTTAAAGAACCTCAACAGCAAGGAAAATCTCAGACTTTGAATTGCAATGCTAATCCTTAAATTACTCCATTTCTTCTAGAGGTTACTTTACTTTGAATGAGCAAGAATCTTAACTATTCTTTAGAACAGCAACAAACAAATGCAAAACTGACATCACACTTTCTAATTGAATCTGTTTCTTCACCTGCAAAATGTTATCTATGCTTTCTTTTCTACCCTCAAAAGTCCCGCAACTACCCTTGATTTCCTCAGAATAAATTCCTAGAAGTAGAAATGATGGTTTACCGGTTATGCACGTGTTTAAAGCATTTGACACATATTGCTAAATCGTCTTCGTGGAACTTTTGAAACTCCAATTGTGGTTCTCCAGCCCACATTCTAAGTCAGTCAAAGGGAATGCCCTGACACTAATAAGTCACGGGCATTCACAAGGCAGTGGATTTTATTGTTCAAAAATAAGCCAATCAACACCAAGTCCACTATTTTCACTTATCGATCCTTATCACAATACACTGTTCCCATTTTACAGACTATTTCATGCTCTAAAAACAAAACCTTTAAACGAAAAGGAAATGTCATCACTGCATGAAGGGAAAATGAATCTGACAGGAAAAGTCACTTAATCGTGTGTACACGTCCAAGGCATCTGTTATGCCCTTGATTACTCTAGACCAGGCAACTAAAGGAATTTTCTCTAACAGCATCATTACGAACTCAACTCAAGTTTATAAACCCACACACCCTTGGGACTCTCCCAAAACCATGTTATTCCACTTCATTTCAACTTAAAAGTTGTTATATCAACCAGGCAATAGATGTAATTGTTTGAAGCCAGCCATTTTCAGGGAAATCGATATTGGTTGATGGACTAACCTCTCCATTTTTCTTACTTCATTCTTTTTCTTAAAAAAAAGTGGGGGGCGGGAGGGAGAAATCTACTAATTCTTGGACATCCACAAACTCCAAAATATCCAGAATAAATTAGACAAATTTGACATTTCCTTCCAGTAGTGATTTGCTGGTAATCCTCTAAAAATCTCAGTGATATATATCTTGCTCATCCAATTTTTACACCTGGCCCAGAATTTAACAAGAGGCAGCTTATTAAAGGAAATTCGTGAAGATGGCAGACTGGTGAGCTGTATGTTTTAGTTACTCCTCCAGGAAAGTAGGTAGAAAGCCAGGAACTGCATGGACTGGACACCACAGAGCAATCTGACTTTGGGCATACTTCATACAACACTCATGAAAACGTGGAACTGCTGAGATCAGCGAAATCTGTAAGTTTTTGCGGCCAGGGGACCCGCGCCCCTCCCTGCCAGGCTCAGTCCCGTGGGAGGAGGGGCTGTCAGCTCCGGGAAGGAGAAGGGAGAACTGCAGTGGCAGCCCTTGTCGGAAACTCATTCTACTGATCAAAACTCCAACCATAGATAGACTGAGACCAGACACCAGAGAATCTGAGAGCAGCCAGCCCAGCAGAGAGGAGACAGGCATAGAAAAAAAACAACACGAAAAACTCCAAAATAAAAGCGGAGGATTTTTGGAGTTCTGGTGAACATAGAAAGGGGAAGGGCAGAGCCCAGGCCCGAGCTCAGGCCCTGAGGCGCATATGCAAATCCCGAAGAAAAGCTGATCTCTCTGCCCTGTGGACCTTTCCTTAATGGCCCTGGTTGCTTTCTCTCTTAGCATTTCAATAACCCATTAGATCTCTGAGGAGGGCCCTTTTTTTTTTTTTTTTTTTTAATCCTTTTTTCTTTTTCTAAAACAATTACTCTAAGAAGCCCAATACAGAAAGCTTCAAAGACTTGCAATTTGGGCAGGTCAAGTCAAGAGCAGAACTAGGAGAGCTCTGAGACAAAACGCAATAATCCAGTGGCTGAGAAAATTCACTAAACAGCACAACTTCCCAAGAAAAGGAGGGTGTCCGCTCACAGCCATCATCCTGGTGGACAGGAAACACTCCTGCCCATCGCCAGCCCCATAGCCCAGAACTGCCCCAGACAACCCAGTGTGAAGGAAGTGCTTCCAATAACAGGCACACACCACAAAACTGGGCGTGGACATTAGCCTTCCCTGCAACCTCAGCTGATTGTCCCAGAGTTGGGAAGGTAGAGCAGTGTGAATTAACAAAGCCCCATTCAGCCATCATTTGAGCAGACTGGGAGCCTCCCTACACAGCCCAGCAGCCCAGAACTGCCCTGGGGGGACGGCACTCACCTGTGACATAGCACAGTCATCCCTCAACAGAGGACCCGGGGTGCACGGCCTGGAAGAGGGGCCCACTTGCAAGTCTCAGGAGCCATACGCCAATACCAAGGACTTGTGGGTCAGTGGCAGAGACAAACTGTGGCAGGACTGAACTGAAGGATTAGACTATTGCAGCAGCTTTAAAACTCTAGGCTCACCAGGGAGATTTGATTGTTACAGCCACCCCCCCCTCCCTGACTGCCCAGAAACACGCCCCATATACAGGGCAGGCAACACCAACTACACACGCACGCTTGGTACACCAATTGGACCCCACAAGACTCACTCCCCCACTCACCAAAAAGACTAAGCAGGGGAGAACTGGCTTGTGGAGAACAGGTGGCTCGTGGACGCCACCTGCTGGTTAGTTAGAGAAAGTGTACTCCACGAAGCTGTAGATCTGATAAATTAGAGATAAGGACTTCAATTGGTCTACAAATCCTAAAAGAACCCTATCAAGTTCAGCAAATGCCACGAGGCCAAAAACAACAGAAAATTATAAAGCATATGAAAAAACCAGACGATATGGATAACCCAAGCCCAAGCACCCAAATCAAAAGATCAGAAGAGACACAGCACCTAGAGCAGCAACTCAAAGAACTAAAGATGAACAATGAGACCATAGTACGGGATACAAAGGAAATCAAGAAGACCCTAGAAGAGCATAAAGAAGACATTGCAAGACTAAATAAAAAAATGGATGATCTTATGGAAATTAAAGAAACTGTTGACCAAATTAAAAAGATTCTGGACACTCATAGTACAAGACTAGAGGAAGGTGAACAACGAATCAGTGACCTCAAAGATGACAGAATGGAAAATGAAAGCATAAAAGAAAGAATGGGGAAAAAATTGAAAAAATCGAAATGGACCTCAGGGATATGATAGATCATATGAAACGTCCGAATATAAGACTCATTGGTGTCCCAGAAGGGGAAGAAAAGGGTAAAGGTCTAGGAAGAGTATTCAAAGAAATTGTTGGGGAAAACTTCCCAAATCTTCTAAACAACATAAATACACAAATCATAAATGCTCAGCGAATGCCAAATAGAATAAATCCAAATAAACCCACTCCGAGACATATACTGATCACACTGTCAAACACAGAAGAGAAGGAGCAAGTTCTGAAAGCAGCAAGAGAAAAGCAATTCACCACATACAAAGGAAACAGCATAAGACTAAGTAGTGACTACTCAGCAGCCACCATGGAGGCAAGAAGGCAGTGGCACGATATATTTAAAATTCTGAGTGAGAAAAATTTCCAGCCAAGAATACTTTATCCAGCAAAGCTCTCCTTCAAATTTGAGGGAGAGCTTAAATTTTTCACAGACAAACAAATGCTGAGAGAATTTGCTAACAAGAGACCTGCCCTACTGGAGATACTCAAGGGAGCCCTACAGACAGAGAAACAAAGAAAGGACAGAGAGACTTGGAGAAAGGTTCAGTACTAAAGAGATTCGGTATGGGTACAATAAAGGATATTAATAGAAAGAGGGGAAAAATATGACAAACATAAACCAAAGGATAAGATGGCTGATTCAAGAAATGCCTTCACAGTTATAACGTTGAATGTAAATGGATTAAACTCCCCAATTAAAAGATATAGATTCGCAGAATGGATCAAAAAAAAATGAACCATCAATATGTTGCATACAAGAGACTCATCTTAGACACAGGGACACAAAGAAACTGAAAGTGAAAGGATGGAAAAAAATATTTCATGCAAGCTACAGCCAAAAGAAAGCAGGTGTAGCAATATTAATCTCAGATGAAATAGACTTCAAATGCAGGGATGTTTTGAGAGACAAAGAAGGCCACTACATACTAATAAAAGGGGCAATTCAGCAAGAAGAAATAACAATCGTAAATGTCTATGCACCCAATCAAGGTGCCACAAAATACATGAGAGAAACATTGGCAAAACTAAAGGAAGCAATTGATGTTTCCACAATAATTGTGGGAGACTTCAACACATCACTCTCTCCTATAGATAGATCAACCAGACAGAAGACCAATAAGGAAATTGAAAACCTAAACAATCTGATAAATGAATTAGATTTAACAGACATATACAGGACATTACATCCCAAATCACCAGGATACACATACTTTTCTAGTGCTCACGGAACTTTCTCCAGAATAGATCATATGCTGGGACATAAAACAAGCCTCAATAAATTTAAAAAGATTGAAATTATTCAAAGCACATTCTCTGACCACAATGGAATACAATTAGAAGTCAATAACCATCAGAGACTTAGAAAATTCACAAATACCTGGAGGTTAAACAACACACTCCTAAACAATCAGTGGGTTAAAGAAGAAATAGCAAGAGAAATTGCTAAATATATAGAGACGAATGAAAATGAGAACACAACATACCAAAACCTATGGGATGCAGCAAAAGCAGTGCTAAGGGGGAAATTTATAGCACTAAACGCATATATTAAAAAGGAAGAAAGAGCCAAAATCAAAGAACTAATGGATCAACTGAAGAAGCTAGAAAATGAACAGCAAACCAATCCTAAACCAAGTAGAAGAAAAGAAATAACAAGGATTAAAGCAGAAATAAATGACCTAGAGAACAAAAAAACAATAGAGAGGATAAATATCACCAAAAGTTGGTTCTTTGAGAAGATCAACAAGATTGACAAGCCCCTAGCTAGACTGACAAAATCAAAAAGAGAGAAGACCCATATAAACAAAATAATGAATGAAAAAGGTGGCATAACTGCAGATCCTGAAGAAATTAAAAAAATTATAAGAGGATACTATGAACAACTGTATGGCAACAAACTGGATAATGTAGAGGAAATGGACAATTTCCTGGAAACATATGAACAACCTAGACTGACCAGAGAAGAAATAGAAGACCTCAACCAACCCATCACAAGCAAAGAGATCCAATCAGTCATTAAAAATCTTCCCACAAATAAATGCCCAGGGCCAGATGGCTTCACAGGGGAATTCTACCAAACTTTCCAGAAAGAACTGACACCAATCTTACTCAAACTCTTTCAAAACATTGAAGAAAATGGAACACTACCTAACTCATTTTATGAAGCTAACATCAATCTAATACCAAAACCAGGCAAAGATGCTACAAAAAAGGGAAACTACCGGCCAATCTCCCTAATGAATATAGATGCAAAAATCCTCAACAAAATACTTGCAAATCGAATCCAAAGACACATTAAAAAAATCATACACCATGACCAAGTGGGGTTCATTCCAGGCATGCAAGGATGGTTCAACATAAGAAAATCAATCAATGTATTACAACACATTAACAAGTCAAAAGGGAAAAATCAATTGATCATCTCAATAGATGCTGAAAAAGCATTTGACAAAATCCAACATCCGTTTTTGTTAAAAACACTTCAAAAGGTAGGAATTGAAGGAAACTTCCTCAACATGATAAAGAGCATATATGAAAAACCCACAGCCAGCATAGTACTCAATGGTGAGAGACTGAAAGCCTTCCCCCTAAGATCAGGAACAAGACAAGGATGCCCGCTGTCACCACTGTTATTCAACATTGTGCTGGAAGTGCTAGCCAGGGCAATCCGGCAAGACAAAGAAATAAAAGGCATCCAAATTGGAAAAGAAGAAGTAAAACTGTCATTGTTTGCAGATGATATGATCTTATATCTAGAAAACCCTGAGAAATCGACGATACAGCTACTAGAGCTAATAAACAAATTTAGCAAAGTAGCGGGATACAAGGTTAATGCACATAAGTCAGTAATGTTTCTATATGCTAGAAATGAACAAACTGAAGAGACACTCAAGAAAAAGATACCATTTTCAATAGCAACTAAAAAAATCAAGTACCTAGGAATAAACTTAACCAAAGATGTAAAAGACCTATACAAAGAAAACTACATAACTCTACTAAAAGAAATAGAAGGGGACCTTAAAAGATGGAAAAATATTCCATGTTCATGGATAGGAAGGCTAAATGTCATTAAGATGTCAATTCTACCCAAACTCATCTACAGATTCAATGCAATCCCAATCAAAATTCCAACAACCTACTTTGCAGACTTGGAAAAGCTAGTTATCACATTTATTTGGAAAGGGAAGATGCCTCGAATTGCTAAAGACACTCTAAAAAAGAAAAACGAAGTGGGAGGACTTACACTCCCTGACTTTGAAGCTTATTATGAAGCCACAGTTGCCAAAACAGCATGGTACTGGCACAAAGATAGACATATAGATCAATGGAATCGAATTGAGAATTCAGAGATAGACCCTCAGATCTATGGCCGACTGATCTTTGATAAGGCCCCCAAAGTCACTGAACTGAGTCATAATGGTCTTTTCAACAAATGGGGCTGGGAGAGTTGGATATCCATATCCAAAAGAATGAAAGAGGACCCCTACCTCACCCCCTACACAAAAATTAACTCAAAATGGACCAAAGATCTCAATATAAAAGAAAGTACCATAAAACTCCTAGAAGATAATGTAGGAAAACATCTTCAAGACCTTGTATTAGGCGGCCACTACCTAGACTTTACACCCAAAGCACAAGCCACAAAAGAGAAAATAGATAAATGGGAACTCCTCAAGCTTAGAAGTTTCTGCACCTCAAAGGAATTTCTCAAAAAGGTAAAGAGGCAGCCAACTCAATGGGAAAAAATTTTTGGAAACCATGTATCTGACAAAAGACTGATATCTTGCATATATAAAGAAATCCTACAACTCAATGACAATAGTACAGTCGGCCCAATTATAAAATGGGCAAAAGATATGAAAAGACAGTTCTCTGAAGAGGAAATACAAATGGCCAAGAAACACATGAAAAAATGTTCAGCTTCACTAGCTATTAGAGAGATGCAAATTAAGACCACAATGAGATACCATCTCACACCGATTAGAATGGCTGCCATTAAACAAACAGGAAACTACAAATGCTGGAGGGGATGTGGAGAAATTTGGACTCTTATTCACTGTTGGTGGGACTGTATAATGGTTCAGCCACTCTGGAAGTCAGTCTGGCAGTTCCTTAGAAAACTAGATATAGAGTTACCATTCGATCCAGCGATTGCACTTCTCGGTATATACCCGGAAGATCGGAAAGCAGTGACACGAACAGATATCTGCACGCCAATGTTCATAGCAGCATTATTCACAATTGCCAAGAGATGGAAACAACCCAAATGTCCTTCAACAGATGAGTGGATAAATAAAATGTAGTATATACACACGATGGAATACTACGCGGCAGTAAGAAGGAACGATCTGGTGAAACATATGACAACATGGATGAACCTTGAAGACATAATGCTGAGCGAAATAAGCCAGGCACAAAAAGAGAAATATTATATGCTACCACTAATGTGAACTTTGAAAAATGTAAAACAAATGGTTTATAATGTAGAATGTAGGGGAACTAGCAATAGAGAGCAATTAAGGAAGGGGGAACAATAGTCCAAGAAGAACAAATAGGCTGTTTGGCATTCTGGGGATGCCCAGGAATGACTATGGTCTGTTAATTTCTGATGGATGTAGTAGGAACAAGTTCACAGAAATGTTGCTATATTAGGTAACTTTCTTGGGGTAAAGTAGGAACATGTTGGAAGTTAAGCAGTTATCTTAGGTTAGTTGTCTTTTTCTTACTCCCTTGTTATGGTCTCTTTGAAATGTTCTTTTATTGTATGTTTGTTTCCTTTTTAACTTCTTTTTCATACAGTTGATTTAAAAAAGAAGGGAAAGTTAAAAAAAAAAAAAAAAGAAAAACAAGGAAAAAAAAAGATGTAGTGCCCCCTTGAGGAGCCTGTGGAGAATGCAGGGGTATTCGCCTACCCCACCTCCATGGTTGCTAACATGACCACAGACATAGGGGACTGGTGGTTTGATGGGTAGAGCCCTCTACCACAGGTTTTACCCTTGGGAAGACGGTTGCTGCAAAGGAGAGGCTAGGCCTCCCTATAATTGTGCCTAAGAGCCTCCTCCCGAATGCCTCTTTGTTGCTCAGATGTGGCCCTCTCTCTCTAGCTAAGCCAACTTGAAAGGTGAAATCACTGCCCTCCCCCCTACGTGGGATCAGACACCCAGGGGAGTGAATCTCCCTGGCAACGTGGAATATGACTCCCGGGGAGGAATGCAGACCTGGCATCGTGGGACGGAGAACATCTTCTTGACCAAAAGGGGGATGTGAAAGGAAATGAAATAAGCTTCAGTGGCAGAGAGATTCCAAAAGGAGCCGAGAGGTCACTCTGGTGGGCACTCTTACGCACAATTTAGACAACCCTCTTTAGGTTCTAAAGAATTGGGGTAGCTGGTGGATACCTGAAACTATCAAACTACAACCCAGAACCCATGAATCTCGAAGACAATTGTATAAAAATGTAGCTTATGAGGGGTGATGATGGGATTGGGAAAACCATAAGGACCACATTCCACTTTGTCTAGTTTATGGATGGATGAGTAGAAAAATAGGTGAAGGAAACAAACAAACAAACATACAAAGGTACCCAGTGTTCTTTTTTACTTCAATTGCTCTTTTTCACTTTAATTATTATTCTTACTATTTTTGTGTGTGTGCTAATGAAGGTGTCAGGGATTGATTTAGGTAATGAATGTACAACTATGTAATGGTACTGTGAACAATCAAATGTACGATTTGTTTTGTATGACTGCGTGGTATGTGAATATATCTCAATAAAATGAAGATTAAAAAAAAAAAAAAAGAAATTCGTACTTCACATCAGGAAAGCTGGATTCCAGTCACAGGCCTTCCACTGGAGTATTAGTTATTCACATGCCCTCTCTGGGCCCGTTTATTCTTGTTTAAAATAAGAATATATTTAGAGTTTCAGCTGTATATAACAGAAAGAGAAAAAGAAAGGAAGGAAAGAAGGAAGGGAGGGAGGGAGGGAGGGAGAAAGGGAGTGAAGGAGGGTGAGAAGAGAAAGCAAGCAAGCAGAGGGAGGAAGGAGACAAATAAGATTGTTTCTGTCCCATGTAAAAACATCCCAGTGGTAGGTAAGGGATGGCTGGGATAACAGCTCCATGGATTCAGAGACCCAAGCTCTTTCAACCTTCTTGCTCTACCATGCTTGTCACATACACCTCATGGCCCCGTAAGGTTGCCTGAGCTCTACCATCACAATCAGGTTCCAGCCAACAAGGAGGAAGAAGGGCAGAGAAGGCACATGTCCCTCCCTTTTAAGAAGACTTCCCAGAAGAACTCACACAGAATTTCCACTCACATTCCTTTGGCTAGAATTTAGGCCACATCTAGCTGCAAGGGAGATTGAGAAAGTTTGACTTCTCGCCGGGCAGTTGTGTGCCTAGGTGAAAATCAAAATTTTGTCACTAAGAAGACAAAAGAGAAGAATAGATATCAAGGGGCAGGGAGCCATCTCTGCCAGCAGAATTAGATCATGGGCTGCCAGAGGCAGGAAGAGAAGCAATGTCCAAGCTGCTTGAGATTAGTGTAGGATATTTTAGTATTTTCATTCCAAGGAGGATCTAACAGAGGGTCGGTTAGTGCAACTCCTCAAGCCTATTTCCAAGTATATATTTTTGACCATGTGTGAGACAGGTTCCGAAAATGGCTTCCACTAAACAGAGTTCACAAGTTTCTCTCATTTCTACCCCTCTCCCAACACTACAGAAAGCCACTGTGTTCTATGACAAGGGAGCTGGAGAAAACAGGATGAAATAGCTTGCCTCAGAAATGTCTCCTTCTCTAGTAAAGTCTCCTCCTAGCTTCCTTTCAGCATCTTGCAACTAGCTTTCCGTGCATAAAGATTCAGGATTTCCTAGCCACCTTAGAGCATGCATCTTCAAGGTCCCATGAACACAAACACAGCACAGAGTTCAATGTCAACCAGGAAGAAAGGTGAGGAGCATCTCCAGATATAACTGATACAGATATCGTTTCAGGACTCTGTGGAAGAGATAAAAAAATACAGAGTGTGCCCTCAGTGCTTAAGCAAGGAGTTCTTAATACGCCCCCAGTTCTATCTGAAATCCCTCTAACACGATCTACTGAGCTGTGTAGACTGGAAACCGGGATCAGGACAGTTAAGTAACTCAACCAAACTGAAAACCCCCAGCAAGTGGCTGAGGCAGTATTAGCCATAAATAAGCTCCGTGAAGTCCAATCTGGCCGGTCTTGTCTGGAAATGGATCCCCAGCACCGAGCCGCGTGCCCAGCGTACGTGATCAATAAGTATTGCTTGATTGAATGATGAGAAAATGAATAACTCCGATCTTCACGTCCTTTCACTGGCCCCATTTCCCATCGTGACTAGTGCTGCCCACTCCTAGCCAGAAATATTTGGTCATTTGAAAGGGCGTCCAACCTACAAAGGAGCAGATTCCCACGGTACTGCAGAATTGGAAACCCCATCTTATCACTGCATAATAGCCCTGGTTCTATTGCCCACATCACAGAGAGCACAGCCTAAACGAGATTGAGTTACTCCACACAAAGACTTCACAGGGGGAAAAAATGTTGTTTTGATTCAGTACTTCTTTCTTTTTCATTTCAACCACAAGAATGCACATTTTCACCAGAAGCTAAATGAAGGTGCTTCCAGTATTTAATACCTGAATTCAATTAGGTTTTTGAAGGCTTATTACCATAGTAAAAGGAAAAGTATTTCAGAGAATTTCCAAAGGCATCAGGGTATAATTGTTGTGGGAAAAGTACATACCGTTAAGGAAACTATGTATCCAGATAAAAGAGAGAAACACACACACAAAGAAATACACCTACACACATAAAAGACAGACAGACACGCAAACAAAGATAGAGAGGTGAGAAGGATAAAGAGAATGAGAGCTTCTGGTTTGTTCCTCCAACACTCTTCATAGATCTGCTCCATCAGCCCTCCTAAAAGTGATCTCCTCCAATCCAGTCCCCACACCTCAGCTATTGCCATTTATCCAAAAGTCTATCTGATCTTGTCGCCATTTGTCTAAAACCCTGCAATATGTTTCCCATTGCCCATGGGATAAAGGCCAAAGCCCTTTAAACTGACTCCCACTGGCCAAATTTGAGACAATTTGAACACTGAAATAAATAATAGAAATGGATTATAACCCATTGAATAAGTAAAAATCCATGAGTCCATAATGACACGAGCAACTTATTTAATAGGGGAAAAGGGAAAGCTCTTCCTTACCTTAAGGTGCCAAGTAACAAATATTGAAGGAATGATGAAGTTAGACAACCATCAAAGGGTGCTAGAATCGGTGGGTAAGAGGTTGATGACGAATGGGATATTTACATGGTCTCAAAGTATTTCCACTCCAGTCACTTATTAATTGCAAAGGGAAAAATGATAGTTTTACAGTGAGGTAACCTGGCAGACCCAGCTTTAACTAGGTGGTCAAAGTTAACATCACCAGTCTCAGGACAAACCGCCGTGAGTCGCTGCCTTGAGAAGGACCCAGCCTCACTTCTGGGTGTCCCTGCCCAAAAGGCATGACCTTGATTTACCTGTGAGAAAAGACAGACCTACCAAAACCAGGGGGCAGGCGTTCTGCAAAACCATCGGCCTGTACTCCTCAGAAAAGTCAAGGTCAAGAAAAACAAAGAAAGGCTGAGTAAACGCTCCAGAAGAAAGGGGACTAAAGAGGACAACTGATTGGTAGGCAGGATCCTGTACAGCACACGGAGGAAGGCAACAGCCGTCACGGATGGAATTTGGGAAGCTGCTGAATACAGATGGTCGACTCGATGATAGCGTTGTGCCAAAGTTGCATTTTCTGTTTTCCATAATTGTGTTGAGTTCATGAAAGAGAATATCTTTACTTTCAGGAAATCTACATTAAACAATTTAGAAGGGATATGATCAGCCAACTTAATAATATTATTATTAAGAAAAATAATATAAATAAAATATGGTCTATATTATATAATCATATATATGCATAATTCGTGTGTATATATGCATGTATTGTACACGTGTACACACAGATAAAGCAAATAGGGCAAAATGTCAATGATTAGTAGAGGATATACTTGTACCAAATGTCAACAATGGTTGAAATGGTGTTCTTGAATTTTCTCACAACTCTTCTACAACCATGAAATAATAAAAGAATAAAAAGTCACAAGAAGTCCTGAACACCCTGTGTGAGGCCCTACAAGCATGGCGCATGCCTGTCTCTTTGCCCACCTGCAGTAGCCTTGCTCCTGACTGCAATCCAGAACCCTCCCCCTCCAGCTTTTAACCTCTGAATTCACCGTGCCAGCTCCTCCCAAAGGACCACCCCGTTCACTCACCCCCAGCCTACGTCTCCTAATTAAGATATCAACCCCGAGCCCTCAGGGAATCGGTCCCCGTTTCCCACAACTGGAGAACCAGACTTGTCACTTTCATAGCAGGATGGAAAGTTTTCTTTACATCAAACCACTTTTGTAATCTAATATCCTCTCGTCTCTTGATATATTCTGCCAGTGATAAAGATTAAAGAATTATCAAAGCTCCCCAAATAAAATGTATCTTTGTCATAAAACATGGTTATTCTTTATGGAAAATTTGGAAATAACAGATAAAAGGAGAAAATAAGCCATAGTTCCATCATTTAATGTTGACTACTATTCACGTTTTCTTGTCTATTTTCTGAGGGAGGGTGGGTACAAAGAGAGGGAGAGAGAGAGAGAGAGAGCAGGCTCTGTAATAATTCTGCATAAATATATCATTTGGCATCCTTCTTTGTTTGATTATATAATATTCTCAGGCCATCCTACCAACCAACTGCAATTGGATCAAAATATCACCTTTTAATTTTTTCTTTATTCCTAGATAACCTCCACAAAAGGTTTTCTTCTCCACACACATTTAAACCAAGGCCTGTTCATTATAAATCGAGAGCGAGCCATGGTCTCGGAGGCCTTTGCCTCAGCACATGCCAGCAGGAGCAGAATCTAACGGGCCACACCAACCACTTAATAGTCACAGAAGCCAATTTCTCTCGACGATTTGGGGACTCAGGTCTCCTCTCTTTTTCTTTGGCTCTGGAGATGGGATACATTATTCAAAGCCTCCATCTCTTTGCATTTCCATGTTTCAAATGGAACAAAAAGTCTAATTTTATCCTCGTATTGATTCTTTCAATCTGTCAACCAAGCAACGTTCTTGAGCGCCTCTTCTCGGTCTGGCATTCTGCTGGTAGGTCGGGAGGCTGAGCTGAATGAAGCATCTTTCCACCACCCTCTCTCTACAGGTACTTTCGGCCCAGTGGGAGACACAGGCATTCGACAGCAGAGATAATACAATGCAGTAAGTTTCACGGTGAGGGAAGGTCCCTTATGCTAGAGCAGCTGAGAAGAGATTATACAAACTAAAGTTGTGTCCAGTCTAAACAACGATGGTGAGGAATCGAGAGAGGAGTCACATAGAGTACTGTAATACTAGAGTATTTAGTACTTTAGTGCTCGAGCACCAGAATACTTACTACTCTAGCACTTCAGTACTTCAGTGCTCTACTTTGGTGAAGGCAAATGGTATCAGAGTTGCCACAAGATCTGTATCCTTGGCAGAAACTGTAAATCAATCTTTATTTCCCCTTGAACCCAGATCTGAAAGCTTTCCTTAAAGTGTACCTCAATATCCTAGAGACATAGCAAGAGGGAGAGAATATGCTATGGAATCAGTCAAATCTGGATTTAAACTCAGCCTCTGCTATTATGGGATGTGTAACCTTGGGGAACGCAATCTACCTCTGTTTCCTCATTTAATCTCTCCCTCACAGAGCTATGGTTAAGTGAAATAAGATAAGGGGAACAAGATAGATAAAGGGCTACCTCAGATTCTGCTGGTAGTTACGTAAAATGGTGCAGCCACTTTAAAAAACTAGAAGTTTCTTAAAAGTTCAGCACAGAGTCACTATAGGACCCAGAAATTCTACTACTAGGAATATGCCCAAGAGAATTGAAAACACAGCAGCATAATTTATAATAGTCAGGAAGTATAAACAACCCAGATGTCTGTCAACCTTGGGAAAGATAAATGAAATGTGTGATATCTATACAATGGAATACCATTCAGCTATAAAAAGGAATACAGTCCTGATGTATTCAACAACACAGATGGACCTCAAAACCAATACGTTACAGGAAAAAGCTAGACACAAAAGAGCACATGTTGTGTATTGTGTGGTTTCTATGGAAGTGCAGGAGAGGGAAAGCCATAGAAAGAGAAAGTAGATCACTGGTTTCCTGGGACTGGGTTAGAAATAGTGATTAACTGAAAATGGGCTCGAGGGATTTTTTTTTAGGATGATGGAAATTTTATAAAATTGGACTGTGGTGATGGTTTGTACAAACTCTAAGTTTACTAAAAATCATTGATTTCAATGATGAAATCAAATGAATCAATGAAGTAACTTCATTTTAAGTTATATAAATAATTCCTCAGTGAAGCTTTTTAAAAGGCGAATAATGTTTTAGCATGGAACCTGGGCTCATAGGATACATACAAAACTGCTATTCCAACTCTCTTAACAAGTCTTCTCAGGCTATTCCTGCCAGCCAATATGAACTGCAACCTCTACATAACTCTATTGCAGTTCTTTCTTGGTAAACAAAGCCATCTTGCCTCATGACACCCCTTGTTGTCTGATGTTGCATACTTTAACTTCTGGTATTATACACATTTTATTATTTCAAAAAAGAATGCAAACTCCCCAAGGAAAGGGATCATCTCTAATTTATTATCACAGCCTCAGCAGCAGCAGCTCGCCTTCAGCCAGGCCCCTGGCACAATAACCAAATTCCAACATTTATTAATGGATTATTAACTTCAACCCTAAAAAAAGAATTCCCTGCCAACTGTGATTTCTGGTTGAGAAAGGGAAGTAACAACAAGAATGGCCACTTTCAATGGCGAACACATTTTAGAAAACAGAGCGGCATAAAAGCAAGATCAATTTAGAGACGCTGATTCAGGCTCAGTGTGGCTAATTAATTTACACTGCCTTGATCACTGCAGACACATCTAAATTTTAGATTATTTTTATCTTGGCAAAGAAGCCTTTACATAAGCCAGCCTTTAGCTGCTAAGCATTTAGCAAAACAGACATTAAAGGAATTGAAGGAAAAAATTAAAGCTACTGTGCAGTATTTTTTATGACAAATCGATGGCTTTTAAAACCATCTAAACAGTAGCATTTTATGTAAGAACAGCACTTAAGTCAATTAAATTAATTGATGCATGTGTTAAGATCAGCCAATGAGCTCACTGTCTTTCATCTAAATAGGGAAAAGGAGTTGGAATGGCTTTGTAGAATGCGAGACATAAAAGTTGAGCTGAGCTCATTAAGTGCTGCTCAAACTTTCACGCTGGTTTAAGACGGACATTGAAGATACTGCCTTGGAATTTTGAAGTTTTGTTCTGCAATTAAAGGAAGATAAGAGTGAAATGGACACTTGTCATTTTACCTAATGGCATTCACTTCTCTTCATTCTCGTGATGGGGTCTCAGTTTCCCTTTAGGAGCCCCTCTACCCTTCCTTGTTTAGGTAGGTCTGACCCAGCACCCACGTGACTTGGGGTCATTCATCCATGAGCAGCCACCTGTCTCTGTCCAGGTGGGGATTAGGATGATAACAGAGCCAAGCCAATCCTGCTGAAGCTCTGAATATGATTTTTTTTTTTTTTTGCATTAACTTCTTAAATTAAATTAATTAAATCAACCATGCAAATTGGAAGACTGCAGAAAACATCTGGATAGCCTTCATCTAGATTCACAATTCTTAATATTTTAGCACATCTTCTCTCTTAAAATCTATGTGTGTACATACATGTGCATTTCTATATGTGTATGCATGTGTGTGCATATATACATGAATTTTCCCTGCATCATTTGAGAATGAGTCACGACTCCTTTAGCATGTATCTTTTCAGAACAAGACAGTCCCCTCTGTAAAAATAATGGAATCATCAAATTCAAGAACTTTAATGCTGGTAAACATCATTATCTAATATTCATTCCATATTTAAATTTAGCAAATTGCCCCAATAATGTCCTTTATTGCGTTTTTTTAAAAATCCAGGATTCAGTCCAGGAACACACACTTAATTTAACTGTTTTGCTTCTTTTGGTCTCCTTCAAAGAAACAGTTTCTTTCTTTGTTTTTTGAGAGACTGAAAATTTCTGAAAACTATAGTCTGATTGTTCTGTAGACTGTGCCTCAATTTGGACTGATTTTTTCCCCTCATTTTTAGATCCAAGTTATATACCTTTTGGCAGGAATACTGCAAAACTGTTGTTCTAGTTTGCTAATGCTGCAGAATGCAAAACACCAGAGATGGATAGGCTTTTATAAAACGGGGGTTTATTTCACTACACAGTTACAGTCTTAAGGCCACAAAGCGTCCAAGGTAACACCTCAGCAATCGGGTACCTTCACCGGAGGATGGCCAATGGCATCCGGAAAACCTCTGCTACCTTGGAAGGCAGCTGGCATCTGCTCCAAAGCTCCGGCCTCAAAACGGCTTTCTCCCAGGACGTTCCTTTCTAGCAAGCTTGCTTCTCTTCAAAACATCACTCCCAGCTGCACTCACTTTCCTCTTTGAGTCAGCTCATTTATATAGCTCCACCGATAAGGGCCCACCCTGAATGGGCGGGGCCACGCCTCCATGGGAACATCTCATCAGAATCATTGCCCACAGCTGGGTGGGGCACATTCCAAGTAAATCCAACCATCACCAAAACGCCTGCCCCACACAAGACCACAAAGATAATGGCATTTGGGGGACACAATACACTCAAACCGGCACAACTGTTTTTTCCTCATTGAATCTCCAGGAAAGCAGCACTCCTTTTCCAATGGGAGGACATCAGTTTGAAGCTCGCTGGGGAGATCCTGCCTTATGATGCTGCCCAGAGAGAAAAGCAAAGCTGCCACTTGGAGAGAAATGGAGCCCTTGCAACATCATTGCAAGATCCAGTGGCTCTATCTATAGAGTCCTTAATACGTACGTTTTGTTAGCCAATAAATTATGAGTTTAAATTAGATGGCTTCATTTGTAATGGAAAGAGAACTCATGTGGTCAGTTCAGAAAATGGAAGATGAAAAAAGAAACAGAGATGACAAAGATGGAAAGAAATATGTAAGGTAAGAAGGAAGGAAGAAAGGGAGGGAGAAAGGGAAGGAGGAAGGGAGGAAAGAAAAAGAAAAGGGTTATCTGCTGAGAAGTCTGTGGCTGGGCAGAAATTTGATCTAATGAAAATTTCATCAAAATGAGGCCTAGGTACTGGCAAAAAGACTGACATATTGATCAATGGAATCGAATTGAGAGTTCAGAAATAGATCCTCAGATCTATGGTTATTTGATTTTTGACAAGGCCTCCAAATGTACTGAACTGGGACAGAATAATCTCTTCAATAAGTCATGCTGGGAGAACTGGATATCCATATCCAAAGGAATGAAAGAGAACCTCCACCTCACACCCTACACAAAAATTACCTCAAAGCAGATAAAAGACCTAAATATAAGACCCAGTACCATAAAACTCCTAGAGGAAAATGTAGGGAAACATCTTCAAGGCTTAATGATAGGAGGTAGCTTTCTAGACCTTACACCAAAGCACGAGAACGAAAGAAAAAATAGATAAATGGCAACTCCTCAAGACTGAACACTTCTATGCTCCAAAGACTTTGTTAAAAGAGCGAAAAAGCAGCCAACTGAATAGGAGAGAATATTTGGTAACCATATACCTGATAGGGGTTTAATATTCAGTATATATAAAGAAATCCTACAAATCAACAATAAAAGGACAAATAACCCAATTATAAAATGGGCAAAATATATGAATAATCATTTCTCCAAAGAGGAAATACAAATGGCTAGAAAGCACATGAAAAGATGCTTATCTTCATTAGCTATTAGGGAAATGCAAATGAAAACCACAATGAGATATCATCTCACATCTATAAGAATGGCCACCATTAAACAAACAAGAAACTACAAGTGTTGGAGAGGATGTGCAGAAATAGAACATTTATTCACTGCCAGTGGGAGTATGAAATGGTACAGCCACTGTGGAAGACAGTTTGGCGATTCCTCAGAAAAGTTCTGAGTTGCCATTTGACCTGGCAATTCTGCTATTCAGTATATACCCAGAAGATATGCAAGCAGGGACATGAACGGACATTTGCACACCAATATTCATAGCAGCATTGTTCACAATTGCCAAAAGATGGAAACAATCCAAATGCCCATCAACAAACGAATGGATAAGCAAAATGTGGTATATGCATACGATGGAATATTATGTAGCAGCAAGAAGAAATGAAATCCAGAAGCATGTGACAACACGGATAAATCTTGAGGACATAAAACTGAGTGAAATATGTCAGACACAAAAGGACAGATATTGTATTTCACTAATATGAACTAACTAGAATATGTAAATTCAGAATCTTAAAATACAGAATATAGGATACCTACAAATAGACAGAAATTAGAGAACAGGGAGTAGTAACATAATATGTTCAGAATACAACAAGGTTGAACTTAAAATGTCTGGATATAGATATGGGGTGAGGGTAGCTCGTTAGCAGGAATGTAAGGAATAGTGCTGTATTATAGGTGACTTTGGTGGAAAGGGGTTGTTTAGAGTCATGTATGTCAATGATTAACACTACAAATTTAAATAAGGACTTGCATGAACTGGTACACATGTATGACACTGGTACAAAGAATTACTAATAGAGTGGTATGTGGGGGAAATGCCTCTGCAAGCTACGGACTATAGTTAAGAGTAATACCTTAAGATTCTTTCATTAACAGTAACTGGTGTACCACACCAATACTAGTAGTCAATAATGGGGGAGATAAGGAATATGGAGTGCTTGGGTGTTTCCTTTTTTGTGTGTCTATCTCATAATTTTCTTTTTGGAGTAATGAAAATGGTCTAAAAGTGAGTGTGATGATGATTACACAAATAAGTGATGATACTGTGAGATACTGATTGTATACTTTGGATGGAATATATGATAAATGAATATATCTCAATGAAATCTGAGAAAAAAAAGGTCAAGGTCTAGCTAATGAGTAGGGTGACTCTGTAGTTTGGAAGATGGTAGACGACCTCTAGCAAGTATAAGGTTAATCTAGTGGTGGGGGAGTTTGGGGCAGTAGATAAATTACAAAGCAATACTGATGTATAAACTAGGAAACGTTGGGAGGAAGGGGAGATAATAGCTTTTTCTGCATGAGTTTCAGGTGGTGCATTCGCTGGGCAACTTAGACAAGCTGTAGTTAGATCTTTTCTTATTGTCCGGAGTAGGATTTAGCATGTCATTTTTACTCCATGGGGTCCTACAGCTAGCCGTCTTCTTTCAAGACAACTGGTCTAAAATAAAAATCACTTTTATTTAAAATTCTAAAGCATGACAAACTTGGCATTTTCATTCGCTCTGGCTTCCTTTTTCTATACCTGTTTTCACTTCTCCCCACATTTGCTCAAGCCCAGGGCCCTGTCCCCTTGCTGCTAAAATGCAGATCTGGGCATCGTTCGCCCCTCTGTGCCAATTCATCTCACTCCCTTCCAGGAAGAGGGAGGGAAGGTCTGGGATGAGCTGTGGAGCGCCCATGCAGAGGTCGAGAGGGAATGGGATGGCCAGCGTGTGCTTCAAGGGCCTGGGCTCCCAGAAGGATTCGCAGAACAGGACTCTGGGAAGAAGATGCATCTTTAATGGTGGAAGTTCAGAACCATTTCTACCTCGGTGTCAGCGAGACCCTCGGCAGGAAGGCCAGGCCGGGGTTTCCAAACAGTGTGAACATGGCTTCTGAGTGATCTACATAAGCCCTGTATAGACGATTTCTGACCTTCCAGTAGACGACATGTTCTCTGCTTCACATGCTTTCACCAGTCTTTCTCTCTCCGGAAATAGAGCGTCCTGATTGTCTTCATCCTGGTAGAAGATGGAGTCTTGATACCCATGGGAATATAAACAAACAAGCAAACAAAGGCTACAGGTCTTTACAGTTCTCAGGCTGTGCATTCATTTGCTCATTGTTGTCTATAGCAATGACTCTCCAGCCCTCCGTCCCCTCAGTGAACAAAGCGGGCTTCTGAGTGGCCTGAGAACAGGTCACCAAGGACAGTCTCTGAAATCCCACTTTGACCTAGGAGAGTGCCTCAAGACTGTTTTTTGCTCAGTCTGGTCACTTTTACCGTGGTCACAATTGTAATACGCTTTCATGAGCTAATTTCACACTGGGAAGCAGATCAGAAGTCACCCATTGTAGGAAGAAAAGGAGTTTGCTGGAAGTTGATGATAATGAAAAGTGAAGACCGGTGCCAGCTTCACAGTGAGAGAGGAGAACCACTCTTAAAAATAACATAAAAAGCAGAAGCAGCCATACAAAAAGCCAAAACAGCAGGGAGCACTGAAAGCAAGGCCGAACCTGCCTCCCCATCTGACTCAATCCCTTTCAACCAAGAACGTCCAGACGTATGACCTTGTATCCTTAGGGACAAGTTGTATTGTTTGGTGCACTTTGCTTAAGAAAGCGGAGGGGAAAAGTGAAATGTTTATTTAAATGCTTCCACAAAAAGGTCACTTAAATAAAAACAAATAGCTCGGGTTTGAAAAGGAAGCAAACTTAAGTTATTTGCAAGTTAATTTTTGTGGAATGGTTCATTCCCATGCTTTGCCTGGTAAATGAGTTGTCAGGACAAGAGGTGCCTTAGATGGCTATAAATTATCATGGTGGCAAAGAAGGAGAGAATCTACCCTGTGAGGAACCAACAATTTTAAGACAGAGTCACAAGCCTTTTCCTGCTGGTGAGACATCTTCACTTCCAAATCTAAAGCTTCTGAAATTGAAGTTGAAAACCAAATTACCAACATTGGCCCCAAGTGCCCACTGGGGCTCATTTGCCAGTGCTGGCGTGACTGCTGGATGAATGCTGGCTCAGAACTGCAGGCAACATCAAAGGACAGCACTGCCCATCCTAGAGGGACAGTGCGAGGGCCAGCACCCAAGTAATGACCCTCAAACACAGTTCAGCTCTGAGGCTAGACGTGTTTGTGCAGCCTCCTTTCGCCTTCTGTGGCTAAGGAGTCCTGAAGGCTGCTTTAAACTTGGTTGATGTCGCACTGAATCCTCTAGAGCCCCCTTTCAGATTTACTGGTCAAAGTCTCAGGGTGACACAGGACATAGAAATATGAGAAGGAACCACAGCAGAAGACTGGCAAACACAGATCTGCCATCTCTCTCTCTGTCCGTCTCCCTCCCTCCCTCTCTCTCTCTCTCTCTCTCTCCCTCCCCCTACGTACTCTTTATGTTCCAAGCTGCATCCCTGCCTCTCTCCCCCATCACTGAGTCCTTCTCTGCCTTTACCCCTCTTTTTCTTCTCTCTCTACTGCTCACTCTCTTCTTATACAAAGCACATTGACAGCTCCAGAATGAAGCAAATGCTTTGAGAAAAATTATACCATCTTTATTTTGACAGATGAGAAGGAAAGGAGAAACCAAGAGGTTTCTGCCACATCCCCAAATCAAACAAGCCAAAAAACAATGCGCAGTTAATAGAACTGATATGCAAATCCCATTTCTGCTTAACCCCAAGCCAGAGTTCTTTTCACTACACTATGTGCATTTAGAGAAAGATCAAATGAAGACCTGATCCAAAACTGGAAAGAAAACATGTGAGGGACAAGACAGATTATCCATGACATAATCAGAGATTTCTTTTCATGAGTCAATGCCAGCATCTCAGTCAGGTAGGGGAGCCTGAAGCCCACAAGCCTTGTGCCCCGGAGTATCGAAACAACTTCTTAGTAGCTTCCTGTCTTTAATGCTATGGTCTAGCAAAGCTACTCTCCTTGAGTGGATAAAGTCTAACTTTTCATAACAAATTGCAAGTAACAACAAAGTTCAACAACCACCTCCACCAACACCATCACTTACTGAATGCTTGGCAGCTTACTGCACCTTGGCCAAAGCACTTCACTCACATCATCTGTTCCAACCTTCCCGGTATGGAGGTTTCAAGGAGATACACACTTTGCAAACTGAAATACACCAAGACATATTAACCAAGGTCATCACTGTTGTGGTTATTCATATTTATCTAAATTTGGCTCCTGAGTATAAATATCCTATTCTCTCCTTTCTGGAAAGTCCTGTCAATCTTCCCTCTCTTTCCCTCTCCAATTTACCCCCTCCCTGATCACCAGGGCCACAGACCCCATGAAGAACCGCATCAGCTCACGCAGCACTCCTTCCAGCTGAGCACCCTGCCTTCAGCCTCCCTCCTCCTCATTTCATTCCCACAGCTGCCAGATGTAGATTCTGATATGAAAATCTGATCTTCCCATTTCTCCGTCATAAATCCGTGTCTCCCTGTCATCTACCGGAAACTATCCAAACACCCAGTGTGGTTTCTAGACTCCAGGACCAAGTGCTTACCCAGCCCATTACCTGTGGTCCCCCAATTCCCCAAGTCCAAGCGTTTCCTGAGCTCCCCCCTCTGTCAGAATTGCCCTCTCTCACCTCGTGGAGCAAGTGAATATCTAACAGGAGTGGACAATGACGCCCAAAGACCACACCTTGTGTGAATTAGTTTCTGATATTTTCTTCTACGTCTGCCTCGATCACAGTAGAGTTCACCTCTTTTATTCAATGGCCTTGCAGTGACCTGTGCATCCTTTATTACAAAAATAATGATTCAGATAAACATAATACTAGTAATAATAACCAATAACTTAGTATTTTATCAAACCTCTTTTGAACACTGTTAAGCACTTTCTACATAATACCCCATGCTCACCGCAATCCCATTAATTTTTTTTATCAAAATTATTCCCATTTACCAGATGACTGCTCCAGGCTCAGATAAATTATTTAACATGCCAAAGGTCACAGAACTAGCAATGGTGGAGCTGCAATCCCCAGGGTCTTCTCTAAAACCCTAAGATCAAAGCCCCCATCACACTCTATCCTGGTTACCGGTTTACCCCTGACCTCATTCCCTAGATCTATTCTCCCCAGTAGAGTAGCCCCTGGCCATTAAACTAAAGTTAAATGAAATTTTTAAAATTCAGTTCCTCAGCTGCACTGGCCACATTTCAAGAGCTCAATAGCTGTATGGACAACATAGACATAAAACATTTCCATCACTGCAGAAAACCCTATTGTATGGCTCTGCCTCAGAGTGAGAGCCTCCTGGGGGCAGGGACTGAATCTCTATCCTGGAGTGGTGAGTGCTTTCAGGCAACTCCATGAAGGAGGTACAGAGAACCAGGCCCTTGCTTTGCCCCCTACATTTTCTTACACTTCATCTGCAATGTAAATGCTGCTTCATCTGAGCATCAGATTTCTCATCTCCCATCATTGCACACTGCCCCTGTAGGACTGGCTCTCTTTAACCTCCATCCCAATACCAGGAAAGGAGACAGTTTCTCAGTTCCCAGTGTCTCCCTCCACATCCCAATCCCTCCCTGGGTGTGGCCATGCAAGGGTCCTTGGCCATTTAATGCACTTGGTTCTGGATTCGAGTGTGAAATTTCTGAACTAGTATTTTATTTTGTTTCTTCCCCATTTGAGTCGTGAATGGGATCTTTTCTCTGATAAACATTCCCTCAGTGCCGAATCTCCCAGGAATTCAATTGGTTTTAACGCTCCAATTGCATCCTCCACCCCCTTAAACAGTGCAGAGATAAAGTTTTCAATTATCATCATCACTCTCTTATTAATAACAACAGTGCTTAACATTTATTTACTAGTGTAGAAAATGTCCTTAATTTGGCCAGCTCTTGGGTTTTGGGAACCTGGCTCAACTGGCTTTGTCAGCCTTGAGCAAATTATTTACATCACTATGACTCTATTTTTTTTTTCAGCTGAATGGGAAAGAATGTTGCTAACCTTAAAGGATTATGATGAGGATAAAACAAGATAATGGATACCAACTGCTTAACATAGTGCATGAGACGCAGCAAGTGCCCAATTCAACTGTTAATAGTTCTAGTTATTATATATTTTTATTCTATTATTGGCTACATTTTGGAAATGTTATTTAGCTCCATCCCCTTTAATATTGCCCAAATTCTGCCAAAGTAGACAATTCTCTATTGGCATCTTCAGATGAGGAAACGGCTCAGAGAAACTAAGAGAATTGTTCGAGTTCACACAGCGAATGAATGGCAGAGCCAGTGTTCCATCCTGGGGCTCAAGATCTCCCAGTTCCAGCCAGCACGGGCTCCTGTTTACAAGGACAGCTCGAAACCCAGGCTGGGCAGCATGGCCCAGAGTGTCTGGAGAGAACCCCTCCGCCCGTGTAGAAAGCACCAGGCCCTCTGGAGGGTCGGAGCTGCATGTCCTTCCTCCAACTCTGGGAATCCGCGAGGGAGTTTTAAACTGCAGGCCTCCCTGGAAACCGTTAGCAGGGAAGAGCATTCCATTCTCAGCTTCCGAAGACATTTAGATTAACACTTTGGAAAAGAACCAAGGAGGGAAATATCAGGGAGACTTGTTCCCTCCTGGCAACTGAGAGCAGGTAACAAAAAACATCAGACATTCCTTCACTTTTAGATCCTTTGTACGAAGCTTACTCAAATGGCACCGAAACAACACAACATTTAAGACAGGATAAAGGTTTTCCCACCCAGGACTCCCGGAATTCACAATGCCAGTGATGCTGAAAAGGGGCCATTATCAAAAATTCGCACTTTAAGAGAAATTATGCTGCAGAACCCATGCTTCATGCATCCCTTAGTGTATGGCTGCCTCTGTTTGGCCTCGAGAAATACACTTTGCTTCGTACATCATTTAGGAATTTCAGTCGATTCTGGAGATTAAAAAAAAAAAAAAAAGTGCAGCATTTCCTGGGCAAGGGAAGGAGGGAATCAAACTGTTAACATAACAGTTTGAGGAAGATAAAACTCTATGCACAAATTAAAATATTTTATGTGTGTGTGCTTATACACACATACACATACAGATAATCTCTTACCTGAAAGCATGATGGTTCATTTGCATAAGAAAGAAATTCGTGGTTGACGCTGATGAAGGCAACTGCACAGTTTATTACTAATAAGTAAACCAGGGACCTTATTACAAAATATTTCTAAGCATACGAAATTCTGTAATGGTACCCCCCAGGGGCCAGGCCCCCAAATTGTGTACTCGCCGTGTGCTGCATAAGCACAGCCACATGTTTCCACAGCAACTAATGTGGCGTATACGAGCAGTTCAGAATCGCTGGCGTGAAGAAATCCTAAAGCCTGCCGACTTTATTTTTAGTCTGAACGGTTGGATTTCACATTTCATCTGCGTTTAGCTTGCTTCTGTTTCCCAACAAACACCACATGCAGAAGCACGCTCCACCAGATGTCTATAGTTTATCATGCAAATATTACATGGAAACGATAATCATTATTAACGAACATAATCACCCAAAGTCGTGAGGAATATCATTCACTGCCAGTTTGTGCGCTATCCCTTATGTCCCAGAGTCAAAAGGAAAAAGGGAAAAAATAAAAACTGTCTCTGGTCACATGCATACTTTAACAATGAATGTAGTTCCTGTCCTGCCACGGGGCTCGTTTGAAATGTCTTTCTGTTCTGACAGTATTTTTCACCCCCGAGGACAGAGTCTACAAAGTGGACAGGATGGGGCACTGGTTATTTTCCTTCCACAAGCTTCTAAAGATTCCCCACCCCGCAAGTCCACCCTCCAAAAGTGAAACCAGCACGTCCCTGGGTGGTAAGTTCTAAGGTGAGTGAAAATCAAGCAACAATCATTTGATTTCTTCCTCTTTTCCTTCTTCTCTTTCATAGCACTCGGTCCTTCCAGTGTGGCCACCCCTGTCCTTGTGTTTCTCTGCCGCAAGGTCACTGAAGCATGGCCTGCTGGATGCGCCGGGCTGGTGGGTCTGTCTGCTCAGCTCCCAAAGGGTTTTTATTGTTTTTTTTTTAATTCAGTTTTATTGAGGTATATTCACATACCATACCGTCATCCATGGCGTACAATTAGCTGCTCACAGCACCATCATGTAGTTGTGTATTCATCACCCCAATCTATTTTTGAACATTTTCCTTATACCAGAATCAGAATCAGAATAAAAAAAATAAAAAAAGAACACACAAATCATCTCCCCATCCCACCCTATTTTTCATTTAGTTTTTGTCCCCATTTATCTACTCATCCACAGTGCTTTTTATGACCTGGCCTTGGAAGTCACACACCATCACTCACACTTGCTCCACTGGTCACACAAATCAGACCTGATTCCACGTGCGAGAAGGCTGAGCATCACACCAGTGACCTTCACACACACAGGCATAAACCACCAAGTGATATCAGAGATGCTTGGATATTTAATTATTTCATGATTGATAGATTTGAAGTACCAGACATCTACTAGAAACGTATGGAAAAAATTAAAAGTAGGGTTCAGACCATTTTCGGAGACATTCTGAAACTTGTATTGAAGGCTGAATGAGAGGTAAAGTAATCTGCACCTACATTCAGCATCTGTATATGCTTTCATGTATGTTATTTCATTTGATCTTCTCAAAAATCCTATTCCTTCCTTTCCTCCTTCCTTCCTTCATTCTATCAAGTACACACTGGGTGTCAAATACTGTGCTAGATGCTAGTAGTACAACAAGATATAGGACAGCTTGACTGTTACCCTCCTGGAGCTTACCCCCCCTGAAGGAAAGAGCTTTTCATTAGGTCCAAAGTGGGAGTGTCATGTGGAATAGATATAGGGAGTATATAAAAACCACATATTGAGAGCTTTTTGTGGGCTAGGCATGGTGGTAAATGCTGGAGAAACCTTGTTCTGTTTAAGGATGTCACCTCCTTCTAAGACTGTTAGCATCCCATGTTCTCATACAGGAGGAGACCCAGCCTTGAAGAATGAGGTCGATGACTCAGGTCTCATGGTCACGCAGCCACCAGCAAGACCAGGCTCCCAAGTACAGCTGTGCCCTGGGGCCCAGATGCCCACTCCAGTTGGGTCTACCAAGTTGTGCACCCTACCTTGGGGGAGCTGTGTCCGCACAAAGACACCATATAGGTCAGAAATGCCCTATTCTTAACAAGCCATTGTAGAGTCTCATTTCATTAATTGCCACATTAACTCCCAGGACATCTGAAGGAAAAGTCAAGAAGGTGGGAAGGCGAGGAGGCAGTGAGATGGAGTGGGGAGGTTGACAAAGGGAAGCCAAGACAATTTGCAGTGGCCAGACTGGGTTACATTGGACTTATATTTGTAGGCAAGTTGATAATGGGTGGACCAGTTTAATTTGGTGGCAAATTATGGGGACAGACACCTGTGCACTGCATGCTTTTGGAGGACTTTCTCAGCAGCAAAGAGGGAGACAAAACCAAAGAACAGCTCTTCTTCTTCCTCTTTCCTTCCCTTCCATTTAAAAGCCATTAGATGAGGCCAAACAGTACCTGTGCCCGGGCTGGGGGTGGGGCGCAGGGGCCTGATGCAGGGCCAGGAGGGAATCCACGCAGAGTGACAGGACAGGGAGAGGGTTGGAGCCTGACTGGGTGAGGAAGGTGCTCCCATGGAGGGGGAGCCTGTTGCGGGGTATCAAAGCCCTAGGGGGATAAGTGGGTGTTGTCCCCATTTAGGGTCAGCTTGATGAGGGGCTGCAGGGTCCTAGCAGGGAAAAGAAAGCATCTGTGCTAAAATATCTCCTTTTAAAAACTTCTTAAAATTTTGAAATAATTTTATACTCAGAGAAAAGTTGTGAAAACAGTGCAAAAAATTCCCACGTGTCCTCTGCCACCTTCCCCTAAGGTTAGCCCCTGACATAACCCTAGCACAATTGTCACAACCAGGAAATCAACTAACATGCAGACCTTATTTGAATTTCTACAGTTTCTTCCAGGATCTTATCCAGGCCCCCAAATTAGATTTCCTTGTTATTTGCCCTTAGTCTCTTCCAATCTGTGACACCTCCTCAGCCTTTCTTGGCCTTTCGTGACCCGGTCAGCTCTTTTATAAAGTGTCCCCCGTGTTGGGTTTGTCTGATATTTTCTCATGATCAGATGGAGGTTGTACATTTTTGACGAGACTACTGCAGCAGGTGCATCCTCTCAGGGGGCACAATGTCGATCAGTCTTGGTCCCAGAGAAGTTCACTGCAAACACTTACTTAAGGTGGTGAGGAGAAATGAGCATCTGCTGTGCTTCTGCCCTGCAAAGCTAATCTTCTCCCTTTGTAATAGGTAAGTATTTTGTGAGGAGATACTTTGAGATGCTACAAACTTCCTATTTTCATCAGGCTTTTGCCCCAAATGTTAGCATTTATCAGTGGTTCATGCCTGCCACAGTTTCTACTGCGGTGCTTGCATAATGTCTACGAATTTCCTGAAACATGGACAGCCAGATGGGATTCACCTCCTCCCTGTTAGAGAGCTCACTATGGACTAAGAAAACCCATTCCAGGTCTAATACCTTTGGCCAAGAAGGCCTTAAATCAGGCCAAAGAGTCTCCCTGAAGCTTCTCCCCAGTGTTTCTTAGGACAACAGAGAACAATGATCACTGAACTTTGAATATTCTCTAAGATGACGACTTCGGTCCTTCTTGAACATAATGAGCTGCCAATCTCCAGGAATGTCCCAGCAAGCAGAAAGTAGAGGGGCTGTCCTTGAAGCAGATACTCTGGTGCGGTGTCTAAAGATTCAGCGAGGAATGTGGTTGAGTAAAGATGGCTGGCTCAAGAAAACACAGGGAAGGTCGGGTCCTGACAAACCAAAGAGCTTGTAGATGCCCCATGGGGGGCAGCCACTACTGAGCTCTAGCCTCTTCCTTCCAGTTTTTTTTTTTTCAAATAGTTTTACTGAGATATTTTCCTGAGGCATTTTAAAAATCAGTTTTCCAAATCTTCTGTTATCAAGAGCATATAAATTACTTCAAATTTTTAATGTGATCAAATAATACTATTAGAACAAAATCTGTTCAAGTCAAGCCAAAAAACTCCTGTGGGGCATCTTCAGTCCAGTGTATGCCCTCTGACGGAATTTTCTTTGTGCAGCCCAAGAACGTAGCCACTTTCAGGGCAGCCTCATGCTATATGGGCGATGCATTAAGCTTACATTGTCACATAATTTTTCCGCTTATATATTTAACTCACTCTTGGCTTCTGCATCCACTAGATGAGCAGGTGGAATTTTGGGTGGGAGAGTTAGAGCCTGCTTATCCAAGAAATGCTTCATCACATTAGATCTAATCCCATAATGTTTTTTCAGCCCCCAAACCTTGGCTGGAGCTATGGAAAGTAAATGCAGTTAGCCCAGTCTGCTTCCTACACGGCAGAGTTTCCCATTAGGCAATATTAGTTTTTGTCCTGCTGTCATGCCTCAACTCTGCCCCTGAGGTCAGAGACTCTTCCACATTTTCTCTGTCCATTTTCTAGACTAGAATATGAAATAAGGCTAGCCTGGGAAACCTTTCTCAAAATGGATCTCAATCCATGAGCCCACATATTTTTGTTGTGTTTAATTAATGAGTCCTTCATCATCTGTTATCCATGCATCTAGGAGATAGCTGCCCCTTCTTATAGAAAATATTTCAACAATCACATTGTAAGTTTCCTCACTGTAAGTCAACATACAGAATGTGACCCCAGGAAGGGAATGTCAGGAAGGCAGCCCAGCATGGTGGCAAAGTGCGGGGTTTCTGGAGCTTAAATGCTGGGTTTTAAATCCAGCTCCATCACTTAATAGCCATGTGGGGCACTCTGTGCCTCAGTTTACCAATCTGTAAAATGTGGTGAATAATGGAATCCCCTTCGTAAGATAATGATTAAGATTAAAGAGATTAATATACATAAAGCACCTAGACTATACATAAAGTGATTAGAGGAACCTCAATAAATGTTAGTGTGATGGTCAGGTTCATGTGTCAACTTGGCCAGGTGATGATGCCCAGTTGTCTCATCAAGCAAGCACTGGCCTAACCGTTACTACAACGACATTTCATGGCTGGTTAATAAATTAGAAGGCTGGTTTATTAAATCATCAGTCAATTGATAGCATCTGTGGCTGATTACATCTATGATCAACTAAGGGAGTGTCTTCCACAACGATAGAATCCAATCAGTTGGATTTAATATAATCAGTTGAAGACTCACAAGGGAGAAGAACTTTCATTTTTTCTTTGCCCAGCCAGCCTCTCCTGGGGAGTTCATTGAGGACCTTCATCAGAATTGCCAGCTCGCTCCCCGCCCTATGGAAATTGGACTCATGCATCCCCACAGTTGCTTTTATAAAATCTCATATTTACAGATATCTCCTGTTGGTTCTGTTTCCCTAGAGAACCCTGACTAACACAGTTAGATAGTTCTTCTGATTTCTGGAATAAGTAAAAATTCATTCAGGAAATGGAATAAGATGTGTAGATAAGAAAACAACACATTGATGGAGTTGAGAAAGAAAGCTTTTATTTTTATTTTTTTGTTACGAGTTGAAGGAAGAACAGAAAGATCCAGCAGAAACTTCCGTCTTAAACCAAGCTGGCATCTCTAGTTTTTATCTTTCGTGTTTGGAGCCTGAGTCTCCGAAGACAATAGCAAAGAGATCATGTTTGATCAATCAAAAGCAGCCACCTGGCTTGTCTTGTGAGACTCTGAATTAAAACCACTAGGCAGGATTCTGGGGAGGACAGGACTGCGACGGGGTGGGCAGCTGCTCAGAGTTGAGTGGGCTTTGACAGCAGAGACACAACCGAGATAAAAGAGCTCCTCCCAGAAGGGCAGAAATTAAAACAGGAAACATTTCATTATGCCCTGTCCTAGGAGAGGAGCTGTGGGTGGTAGGGGGAAAACAGAGGGGACAGACCCTACAAGTCAGCACTGCCAGCAGTGGGGAAGTGATCAGGCCACCCACAGGGACAGTTTTTCCCCTCACATCCTCTTGGGGTTACCCCTGTCCCAGTTACTATCACCCCAGAGCCACTCTGCTAAGGGAACACAGGAAGTCGGCGATATCCAGAGTTAACTTTCAGGACACATGGCAAGCTCGTCCCCACCCATCGGCTTTACTCTTGCCTCTATCTCTATTTGTCTCTGCTCCATAACCAAAATCTGCACATGCCCCTGCCAGCACTCTCCATCAACAAGCAGACTTTCATTTTGTCAGCCTCTAGCAATGCTATTTCCCCTGCCCAACAGCCTTGTCCTCACTTCTTCATGTCAGGATCCTACACATCCTTCAAAACCCAGCTCAAATACCACTGTTTCCAAAATGCCTTACAGATCCTACCAGCAATGCATCTCCCTGACGTATATAATGTTAGCCCTTCCTTGTCCTTGAGAAGAACATGAAATGGATCTTCTAAGTTCTGCCTAGTCAATGTCCAACCCCGTCCCCCTACCAAGTTTTATTTATAGGTAGGAGTAGGAGCATGAGATTCCTCTTATTTCTTAAGCCAACTGAATCAGAGAAAGTCAGAGTTGAAAATAGCCTTAGACTTCCTTGGAGTTCAGATATGGGAAATTTACAGCTCCTGGAATACTACTTCTTCCTTTTGTGAGCATAGCAAACACCAAGTCATTCAGAGCCTTCTTTAAATATATTGAACCTGGCCTCAGAATCCTTACCGATGTGCTTGATTTGGCAGGAGGTGAGATCCACGGGCTGCCCCTGAAAAAGTTCAGTAGCACCTTGTGTTACATATGATGAGACAGAAATCCTGGGAAGTAGATGTCCTAAGCACCTCTACAAGCCAGTCCAAGACCTCCGAATTCCACAACCAGTACCCTTGTGGGTACACCATGCTGGTCCCAAATCAGTGTGTTAGGTATAACAGTATATATTGTCTATGCGTGGGGGTGTATGCCAAATTAAATTCCAAAATGAAAACAGAAATGTTGCAAGAAAGCAACATTTCCCAAGATTTGTTCCAGTTAATTGCATGGATAACATGTTTTCAATGTGTACAATGAAAATACAGGGATCTTTCACCTAAATGGTTTCTTTAAGACTTTTTATATCCTTTAACTATTTTGGTATGTCTTATAACTCTTGAAAAGGAAAAGTTCAGTTTTCAGAATTTCTCAAATGCTTTAGCTTGTGAGACTCTTTTTGGCTGAATTCACGTCACACCGATAGTGTTTGACAAAGCCCAGTCTGGAAAATGCTGATGGAGGGGAAAGAACAAAGACGTTGGATTTTTTCCCCGATTTGTACCCAACACTGTAGGTTATTAGCTGTGTGCGCTCACCTGGGTGTCTTAAGCCCTCATTCTCATTCACCTCATTTACGAAAACAGGTAAAATAGCTACTTCAAGGGTGTTTTAAATGAGCTAATGCACTCCAAGTGACTGGTGGTAGTGGGTGCTTAATAAATATTCATTCCATTGCCTACATCCTGTTGCACGGCCCTGGAATGATTTTCTCAACCAGGATGCTAGCCTCTGAAATTAAAATTACGTTTTGCCACTGTTTAATTGCTGTGTAAACACTTTCGCTCTTGTGCCTTATTTATTCAGCATTTATTCAAAGTGAACTTTCTGTGTGTGCCAGAGATGTTCAATGTGTTTATCAAAACACTTTCCTTCTGAGAACACAGGATGGCTGTTTCCCAACACCTCCTCACCACTGTTACTGAGTTCTGGCCATGAGACTGGAGGTGAAAGGACATAAAGCATTTCTGAGCCTGTCTCTAAAAGAACTGGGGGATCATCCATGTTCTCTTTCCTCTCTGTGCGGCTGGAAATGAGGGCTTCTAAGACAGTGGAGCCCCTTGGTAGAAGAGGCCTGTGTTCCTGTTTGAATGTATTATGTCCCCCAGAAAAAGCCATATTCTTTGATGCAATCTTGTAGGGGCAAACATATTAGTGGGGATTAAGTCGGAATGTTTGGATTAGGTTGTTTCCATGGAAATGCACCCCACCCAACTGTGGGTGATAACTCTGACTGGATAATTTCCATGGAGTTATGGCCCCAGCCTTTCCGCGTGGCCCTTGATGAATTTACGGGAGCACTATATAAGCTCAGACAGAAGGAGTGAGCTTGCTACAGCCAAGAGGGACACTTGGAAGAATGCACTGAAGCTGAGAGAGTAGCTGCAGATGAGAGACAGTTTGAAGATGGCCGTTGAAAGCAGACTTTTGCTCCGGAGAAGCTAAGAGAGGACAAATGCCCCAAGACATTTTTGAGGAACTGAAGCCTAGAGAGGAACATCCTGGGAGAAAGCCATTTTGAACCCAGAACTTTGGAGCAGATGCCAGCCACGTGCCTTCCCAGGTAACAGAGGTTTTCCAAACACCATTGGCCATCCTCCAGTGAAGGTACCCAACTGCTGATGCCTTACCTTGGACACTTTATGGTCCTAAGACTGTAACTGTGTAACCTTTATAAAAGCCAATCGATCTTTGGTGTTTTGCAGTCTGGCAGCATTAGCAAACTAGAACAGCCTGGAAGCCTGTACCCCTGAGGTATCACATGGAAAAGAATGTCTTGGAATGGCCATTGAGCAACAGACATTAGCATTAGATCGTTCATGAAAGGAGAAAATCAAAAGCAAAAAAAAAAATCTTCTGCCATGTCAAGACATTGAGATATTGCACGGTTTGGGAGCTATCTTAACATAGTCTAGCCCAAGATTTCCCACCCTCGGCACTGTTGACATTTGGGGCTGGACAATTTTTTGTGATAGGGCTGTCCTGTGCATTGTCGGATGTTTAGCAGCATCCCTGGCCTCTACCCATCAGATGCCAGTAGCATCCCCTCCCCAGTCCTCAGTTGTGACAAGCAAAAATGTCTCCAGTTATTGCTAACTGTCTCCTGGCAGGTGAAGGGGCAAAATAGCCCCCAGTGGGAACCCCTGGTTCACCTGAATTAACCAGTACCCAGTGTACCAAGCATTCTAACGACTTGAAAGCTCATTGAAATGTTGAACCCACTGAGCTACAGTTCTCATAAAACTGTCTGAAAGCCAGATAAAGATGAAACTACTTGGGCAGTCCTCTAGCTTCTGATAGATTCAGAAGCGTCTTTTAGGATGATAAGTCCATGGTGAGAAGAAAACCGAGAGAAGCCAATCTGATAACTACAATTTGATTTTCAAGGAAACTTAAGGTACCACACATGGGTCTCATGCAACCATTTCTGTGACTCCATTGATGGTAGGAGGAGACACCAACGGCCAGATTACTTCTTTGGCACACTCAACCTGTTAACTCTTGTTACAGGTGGAAACTAACAAACATAACCAACAAGCTCAAGTTCCAGAGTGAAATCATTTTGAAAGCACTTTGTAAAACAGACTTAAAATGGATTCTTCCTCATAGAATTTTTCAGAGACTTTACCTTAGGTCATATATTTGTGAATCCCAAAGAGGGGATTTGTTAGGTAAGCCAGGCTTCCTCAACTTACTTGATCCCAAAACTTATTTTTCAGGGTAACATCAGTCTCAAAGAATTCACTCTGGGGTGCAATATGCAGTCAGGGAGCAGACAGGCAGAGCTGTTTGCTGCAGTAGCTCTAGTTCCAGAATATTTGGGACCAATCCCATCTCTGCTATTAATAGAAGCACACTGGCAAATGCCTTCCCCTCTTGGTGTAATTAATATGGTGATAATGACACCACCCATGTCATGGAGATATTATCGGGGTAAATGGATGTGAAGACAGAATTTATTAAGAGCACAGGCTTTGAAGTGAAACAGACCCTGGTAGAAGCTCTGAACTTGACACTAAACCTCAGTTCCTCACCTGTGAAATGGAGATAATAACTTCGTTGATTGGGGGGGGAGGTGATTAAATGAAAACAGTGCACGCGAAATGCTCAGCATGGTTGTCGACATAAGAGGTACCAGAAACACCAGGAATCATTATCACCACCAATGCTGTGGATGGTACGGGGAATTGTCTTACAGAAAGAGTTTTCTTATCTAATTTGCCTAGTAATCAATCAAAAATCCAAAGGGACTGTCGAATAAAATGTTAAATAAATCCTGAGGAATAACGATGAAACATTCATAATACATGCTCTGCACTAAAACATCTCTGTAACTCTCCAAGGGATTCGTCTTTTTAACGTAACACATGAGGAGATGCTGCAGGGAGGATGATATTAACCCGAAGACCTTTGGCACTGACTCTCCTAGGTGGGCGTTCAATGCCAGAGACCACGTGAGAGCTCCTCGGACAGAGCGCGAGGGGTAGGGGGTCGTGACTGAGCCCTGGGTGAGGCTCCCAGGTGGGTATCGTTTGTTGTAATTTCATTACCTGAAAAGTGCCAAAACCTTCCTGGGCTTCTGAGGCTTAACCTCCACAGAGGTAGACAACTATAAAGTGACTGTTGGGGAATGTGTCATCCCTGGAAGGGCAAGAGACTTGTTTCCGCAAACACGTTAATTGCCCCCAACCCAGCCTTGACAAGTGGAAATTCCCCACATCATACCATCAGACGCTGCTCCGTGCATTCATGCTGTCAAACGCCAATGCAACACATGCTCATTAATGTCCCGTGTTAGATGTGGGGGACAAAAACTGAACAATCCCCACAATTAGTTCTTCAAACAGCAGGGTTTGCTCACTGGTAACTATGAGCTGCGTGCTTACCAGGTGCTTGGAGGTAATGTAATCCATGTGTTTCTGTAGCAAGTGACAGAATCTCAGCCCAAACTGACTAAGAACAAAGGGCAACATATTGGAAACTTCAAGGCTAGTACCTGCTTAAGGTATAGTTGGATCTAGGGCAAATGTTTATTGAAAGACTGTGTTTCACTTTCTTCTCCCTACTACCTCTTTCTTTATTCCTCTATTCTCAGGTTGATCCTTCCCAATGGCAACAGCCCGGGCAGGTATTTACACTTCTCAGAAACTGCCTCCTTTGCCTGCTTCCGTCAGTGTTTACAAATTGACTCTGATTGGACCAACTTGAGTCATAGGTCCACCCTAAACCAATCACTGTGGTCTAGGAGATATATATATATATATATATATATATAGCTGATTGGTAGGTTTGGAGCAATTTAATGCTTTGAATCCAGGAGTTGGAAGTCACCCCACTGAAAAAACACATACTGAAAAGAGGTAATTTCCCCAAGGGGGAAAAATACTGTGATGTAACAAAGAGAAAATGGATATTGAACAAACAAAAACAATAGTTAGACACTTCAAGGTCCTATAATCCATGATCTTCAATACTCAAAACCTTGCCTGCACTTGTAGAGGAGAACACTGAAGTATGTGGGGTTAAATATCCAAATTCACCAGCTATTATGGACCCAGATACAAACCCAGGCAGACAGCCCCTGAGTGTACTCTTAAACACATTAGTTAACTGCAGAGAGCCTGTGTACCATTTTTTCTTGTGTAGCTCATAAAGGTTCAGAGTCAGGCTGGGAGGGAAAAAAAAATACAAAAAATTTCCTGGAGGCATTATTCATTTCATTTTACATCCAGTGGACTTTAGCTCTGAATTCAGCTAGGTGGATCTTGTTCCATCATGACCTCTGCATCAAGCTCCCTCTCTGTTCTTGCAGCTGGCTATTTTCCAAGAAAGTGTAAGACCTGACGTATCAGTTATGGCTCCCAGTTTAAGCAACAGACACAGGCCATGTCTCATTTGAGCAGAAACAGGATTTTTTGAAAGACTATTTGGGTTGTTCACAGCGTCACCAGAAAAGCTGGAGAGCTGGACTTAAAAGATAGCCAGGAAAAACAGGAATATAGGCAGCCTGCATCTCAGCCGAAATCATGTTCCAGAACTAGTTTGGAGATGACACTACTGCCACCACCACCACTGACATTAAATGCTAGCTAGCTCCATTCACTGTGGACACTGCTGGAACTGCCTGCCACTCCCTCCCTCGCAGCTTGCTCTAATTTCAGAACTGGGTACAGCTAGTCGTAGCTGTTGGCAGGGGTGGGAAGACGCTTAGTCCTGGGAAGGTGACATCTGATTTGCTGAGTTAAGATCATGGACCGGGCTCTAGACAGGTGGTTCTCGACCAGGGGCGAGACTGCCCACAGGGTATGTCTGACAATGTCTGAAGGCATTCTGGGTTGTGCAACTCAGAGGGTCCTACTGGCATCTGGTGGGGAGAGGCCAGAGATGCTGCTCAGCATCCTGCGATGCACAGAACAGTTCTGGATGAACAACTACCTGGTTCAAGAGGTCCACAGTGCTGAGGTTGAGGAACCCTGTCCCAGCAGAAGGGAGGCTGGGAAAAATGAGTATCTGGAGAATTTAGGGTTTTATCATGAGAAGTGGGCTCTGCTTCCCCCAAAACTTATAAGATGGAAAATTCTTTAAACAATAGAAGAGATGTCTGATGTTGAAAAATAAGCCCCACTATAAATAGATCCCAAAAAAGCCATTTTTGCTGGTCTCCTGGAATCTTCTTCATTTATTTCTGATGTCTGTATGTTCCAGGCCCATCTTACCCCTCTCCAAAGTCTTCACTCTGGGTTCTAACCCTGTAAATCTGACTTTGGACTTTCTGCAGCTCGGTCTCTTGACTCTTCTTATGCACTTCAATTTGACCATGCCAGCTCCCTCTTCCTGCTGCTCTCCCCAAGACCACCTTCTCACAAAAGCAAAGTTCCAACACCCTTGTCTTCCCTCACTGCTTTCTTAACAAGGCTGCCAATTCCACAAGGAGAGAACACATATAACACCATGCCTGGATGCCTGATACATCATTTCCAGCCCTCAAAGCTGGATTGATTCTAACATACAAACAAATTTCCAGAGATGAATAGCGATCCTTATGTGCAAGACTCAAAGTCTCAAGAGATTGGCTGGTCTGAGCTGGGAGCCGCCCATGGCCCCAGGTGGGAGGAATTAAGCCACTCATTTCTTGGTCCTTGGGAATTTCATGAAGATTGAGTTGACCAATTAGCCAAAGCAAACAGTGCAGCTGACGGCATTAGAAAGGTATTACAGTCCCACCTAGAGTGGGTGACTCTAGTCCTCCTAACACAAGAGCAGGGAAGAGGCCACCAGCTGAGAGAGGCACTGGAAAAAGACACAAAAATCATGCATTGGATACGTGGAATATGACTCCCGGGGAGGAATGTAGACCTGGCATCGTGGGATGGAGAACATCTTCTTGACCAAAAGGGGAATGTGAAAGGAAATGAAATAAGCTTCAGTGGCAGAGAGATTCCAAAACGAGCCGAGACGTCACTCTGGTGGGCACTCTTACACACAATTTAGACAACCCTTTTTAGGTTCTAAAGAATTGGGGTAGCTGGTGGTGGATACCTGAAACTATCAAACTACAACCCAGAACCCATGAATCTCGAAGACAGTTGTATACAAATGTAGCTTATGAGGGGTGACAATGGGATTGGGAAAGCCATAAGGACCACACTCCACTTTGTCTAGTTTATGGATGGATGAGTAGAAAAATAGGGGAAGGAAACAAACAGACAAAGGTACCCAGTGTTCTTTTTTACTTCAATTGCTCTTTTTCACTTTAATTATTATTCTTGTTATTTTTGTGTGTGTGCTAATGAAGGTGTCAGGGATTGATTTGGGTGATGAATGTACCACTATGTTATGATACTGTAAACAATCGAAAGTACGATTTGTTTTGTATGACTGCGTGGTATGTGAATATATCTCAATAAAATGAAGATTTAAAAAAAAAAAAATCATGCATTGGATGCTGCGTTTGCCTCAGCCTGTAAGAAACCCTACAATTCAGGCTGCTCTTAGCAGAAAATCATCCTTAGAGAAATTACTCTTCGGACAGAATGGAAACCCAACAAATGAGGCACTTTTTCAGCCCAGCAAGCCTCTTTGTGTCATTTCAAAATTGTAGATGACATTTTAATATTTAAACAGAACAGAAGAGATTTTGATTATTTATATTCTTTTACTTTAATTTTACTTCTCTACTCACTTCTAACTTTTTTTTCCAACTTTAAAACAACAAAGCCCTCCATTTTAACAGGAGTTCCTGCTCAGTTCATCAGGTTGTGAACGTTAAGCTGACACTTACAATCCACTGAAGGCTTTTTCAAAGCCATTGTCCCATCATCTGCTTCAATGTTGCTATGAAATTACACTGAAAATATTTTTTTGCTCTGGGCAAAACTAGTCTTGTAGAATTTGACTATGATCTATATATTTATGGAGGAAAATTAATCTTCAATGCTTCAAACCTTTTATGCCTCATAATTTTATCAAAAATGTCCACATGCATCATAATGGAGCTTCCAGAAACATGACAAATGTCCCACTTTCTTCCTAAGCTTTAAAATACACATGCTTTCAGGATGCCTTATAAAGGCATTGTCTGATTACACTGTTTCACAGGCCGCTCAAAAACAAGCAGAATCTGATGAAAACCTGCAACGTGGGAGAAACTATGTAATAACCTGTTTTAGATCCATCATGGACAAGCCTCCAAGCTGTTCTACTGGCCTAAGAAATTTTAAAACACTACTTACCCAATCCAAGATATGTTTTAAATCCACATTGACGTGAAATAAACTACTGATGTTTTTACAATTGCAAATGACAGGAACCCAACTCATGCAAAGCAAAGGGGAAAAAAAAAGAATCCATTGACTGGCCCAAGTAACAAAGAAGTCCTAGGGTGCTACTGGTTTCAGGCTCATCTGCTTCAGCCCAGAAGATGCAATTAGGCATCCACCGCTCTCCATTGCTCAGGTGTATCCACCCATGTGGCAGGCATGATGCTTTCCAACCTCCCAAAACTCATATATTAGAGCTTTGACCATCCATCGCAATGAGAGTGCATCCTCTTAGCTTTAGTAGAAAAGTCCCAGGGAAGACTGTGATTGGCTCAAATGAGATGACATGCCCATCTCTGAACCAGTGACTCTAGCCAATGGAAGGGAGCCCTCTCTCCTTGATCACATACCTTTTGGCAGACAGGAAGGACAAGTCCCATCCAAACACTATGGAATGGGTTCCCCATTACTCTAGCAGAAGGAGGACGGGCAAATATGGATATAGCCACTACCAATGATATTCGGTTTAGGGGATAGTATTTCCATCCATAATTTACCCACCTATTCAACTCTGGTCTCCACTGAGGATGCCATAAGCAATTGCTTTTGGGGTGGATTTCATATTAATCTGACTTGAGATTTCTGTTTCTGCATGTAGCAAAACTTTAATTTTTGTTCCTCCAATTTAGATAATGATATTGCACTTCTCCACCAATCCTGCTTATTCAAGTTATCCTTTCCTACCCTCTCCTTGAGTCCTCTCCTTTCACTTTGATCATGCTTTTTCTACTGTATGCATTTTTACAACCCACAAAAGTTGCCTATAAACTGGAAACATGTCACATAGTTAAGCCTTTTAGCATGCATTTCCTGAGGATCACCAGATTTGAGGCAAACTGCCTTCTAATTTTTCATGTTACCAGAAGTGTAAAATGTTAATTGAAAAACAATTCATACAGTGAAAAATTCAACCAGGGGGTGGTATTTCATGAGAATCTTTTAAAAAGAAAAAAAATATATAAAATTAAATATATTATAAAAATATGTAGAATGTAGGGGAACTAGCGATAGAGAGCAATTAAGGAAGAGGGAACAATAATCCAAGAAGAACAGATTAGCTGTCATGGGTAAATTTAAAGTTCTGGGAATGCCCAGGAATGACTATGGTCTGTTAATTTCTGATGGGTATAGTAGGAACAAGTTCACAGAAATGTTGCTATGTTAGGTTACTTTCTTGGGGTAAAGTAGGAACATGTTGGAAGTAAAGTAGTTATCTTAGGTTAGTTGTCTTTTTCTTAGGCCCTTATTATGGTCTCTTTGAAATGTTCTTTTATTGTATGTTTTTAAAAAATTTTTCTTTAATTTTTTAATTTTTCATACAGTTGATTTAGGGGAAAAAAAAAAAAAAAAAACAAGGGAAAAAATATGCAGAGCCCCCTTGAGGAGCCTGTGGAGAATGCAGGGGTATTGACCTGCCCCACCTCGATGGTTGCTAACATGACCACAGACATAGGGGACTGGTGGTTTGATGGGTTGAGCCCTCTACCACGGGATTTGCCCTTGGGAAGACGGTTGCTGCAAAGGAGAGGCTAGGCCTCCCTATGGTTGTGCCTAAGAGCCTCCTCCCGAATGCCTCTTTGTTGCTCAGATGTGGCCCTGTCTCTCTAGCAAAGCCAACCTGAAAGGTGAAATCACTGCCCTCCCCCCTACATGGGATCAGACACCCAGGGGTGTAAATCTCCCTGGCAACGTGGAATATGACTCCCGGGGAGGAATGTAGACCTGGCATCGTGGGACGGAGAACATCTTCTTGACCAAAAGGGGGATGTGAAAGGAAATGAAATAAGCTTCAGTGGCAGAGAGAATCCAAAAGGAGCCGAGAGGTCACTCTGGTGGGCACTCTTACGCACAATTTAGACAACCCTCTTTAGGTTCTAAAGAATTGGGGTAGCTGGTGGTGGATACCTGAAACTATCAAACTACAACCCAGAACCCATGAATCTCAAAGACAGTTGTATAAAAATGTAGCTTATGAGGGGTGACAATGGGATTGGGAAAACCATAAGGACCACACTCCACTTTGTCTAGTTTATGGATGGATGAGTAGAAAAATAGGGGAAGGAAACAAACAAACAAACAGACAAAGGTACCCAGTGTTCTTTTTTACTTCAATTGCTGTTTTTCACTTTAATTATTATTCTGGTTATTCTTGTGTGTGTGGTAATGAGGGTGTCGAGGATTGATTTTGGTGGTGAATGTACAACTATGCAATGGTACTGTGAATAATCGAATGTACGATTTGTTTTGTATGACTGCATGGTATGTGAATATATCTCAATAAAATGAATATTTAAAAAATTAAATATATTATAAAAATATACTAAGCTATATGTTTAGTAGCCATGGATTGAGGAAATTCATAAAGGCAAAACACTACTCTGTTTGATGCTTTAAATACCTTTGTATTATATTATTCATAAGATCATTTATTTTTATTTGAATAGTAGTTGAATATACATACAGATATTAGGCAGCTCTTCCAAAGACAGCACATACACCTGATTCACCTAAGGGTGGGAGACCTTGCTCATGCCCAGCCCTCAGGAGGCTGGAGCTCACAGGTTGTGAACAAGAGGAGACATCTGTTACTTGTTTGTTCTGCTCCACACCCATTCATTTTGTGAACCGCAACCCATACCGGGGATAATGATGTAGCTGTCAATCAAGGAGCCAGCTTCTGCCACCCCAGGTGTGGTCTCATAAATCAGGCTGGCCAGAGATCCTTTGGGGAGTTGACAAGGATGCTGGGGATAAAGAGTTGCTTTCTTGGACTCTCTGGGACCAGAAACTTCCAGAGTCCACTTTTCTGGAGTTCACCTCCCCACCCCATGGAAGGAACCCAGCTGGGAAGGAAGCCAAGAGCCTGCAGATGGGAAGGGGCATAGAGTCCCAAGGACCTCACATGAACTGGATTCAGCTGGGCTGGAGGCCAATATGCTTCTTGGACTTCCCAGGGATGTAAGCTAAGGATTTCTTCTCCCTCCCACCATCTTAAGCCGGTTTGAGTTGGTTTTCTATCACCTGCATACAGAAATGGCCTATTATGCTAATCTTTGCCAATCCATGGCTCATGCCTACAGCCAGAGAGTCCATTATTACAGTGAGCTTCAATTATTACACAGAGTCAATTATTACTAAGAGAGTCCATTATTGTGGGAGTCAATTATTACACAGAGGGTCAGTTACGACACTACATGGAGTCAGTAATCATACATGGCCACAATACCTTTGAAAACCCTGCTTGCTTACCCAGATCAGCCACCATTTTTAAGTACCATATCATGTGACCCTAATTTAGAACTCCAGTCATTTCCAATAGCCACCTTCTCTTACTTCCATAAAAAAGATGCCACTGTTCCTGGAGGGAAAGCAGTATCCAGGATCAAGTTGTGGGGACTGCTGCAAAGAATTAAAATGCCTACAAGAAGATGACAACATATTATTCATTGGGTGTAAAAACAGGAAACAAGAGCTGCATATATGCACAGATGTCCTTCACCATATAAATCACAGATTTGTGAATACAATGATCCCTTCCCCCAAAACACACACGCATAGGTGAATACAGACACACATGTACACAGAAGCAAAAGTCCAAGAAGATATAATAACAATGATTCAAAGAGACCTCACTCTACACCAGATGCTGTGAAAAATTCCTTTCACACATACCCTAGAAGACAGTATGAACACTGGTTAGATTCTGTGCCAGTTTAGATATATTTTGTCCCCCCGAAAAGCCATATTCTTTAATGCAATCTTGTGGGGACAGATTGGTTAGTCTGTGGATTAGGGTGGAACCTCTAACTGAATTATTTCCATGGAGGTGTGGACCCTGCCCATTCAGGGTGGGTCTTAATTAGATCACTGGAGTCCTTTAAAGAGAGCTCACAGAGAGAGCAGAGGGGAAATAACACCCTAAGAGAAGCCAAGAGAGACACTGGAGAGAAGCTAAGATACGTAATCCAGAGTCTGCCCCCAAGAGAAGCTAAGAGCCAACACAAATGCTGATACTTGAAGACGTTTGGAGATGACAGCCCAGAGTTTGCCCTGGGAGAACAAGCAAGAATGCACAGGAGCTGAGAGACAGAAGTTAAGAGAGGACCCCCATATGCTTAGATGCACAGGAGCTGAAGAAGCTAAGAGAGACAAGTCCAGAGACATTTTGAGGAAAGCCATTTTGAAACCAGAACCCAGTAGCAAGGACCTGCAGATGCCAGCCTCGTGCCTTCCCAGCTGACAGAGGTGTTCTGGACACCATCGGCCTTTCCTCAGTGAAGGTATATGCTTGTTGATGTCTCAGGTTGCACATTTTTATGGCCACAGAACAGTAAATCTGTAACCTAATAAATCCCCTTTATTAAAGGGGTATTTTGTATAATGGCAGTTCTAGCAAACCAGAACAGGCTCAAAGACTACAGAAACACTACCCAATGGAGCTTTTCAGCAATGGTGGAAATGCTCTATAATCCTCGCCGAACAACACAGCCGCCACTAGCCACATGGAGCCATTGAGTCCTTGCAAAGGGTCTAGTGTAATTGAGGAACTGAATTTTTACTTTCATTTAATTTTGATGAATTTAAATTTAAATAGCCGTACAAGACCAGCAGCTACCCTATTGGAAAGCACGGCTCTAGAGCCTGTATGCCTGGGTTCAAAGCCCAGCACCAACACTTACTGGTTGTTTCGCCTTGACAAATTCCTTAATGTCGCTGTGCTTCAGTTTCCTTATCCATAAAATAGGCACGTTAATAGAACGTACCTCATATACCATGCCTCTCTCACAATGCAGAAGTCAAAAATGTTTTACTCTGGTACTTGGGTATGGATTGTATTGGTTTTTTAGGGCTGACATAACAAATTATCACAAATTTGGTGGCCTAAAACAATGGCAATGAAATCAAAGTGCTGGCAGGTTGGCTCCTTCTGGAGGCTCTGAGGGAATACCGGTTCCATGCCTCTCTCCAGGACTCTGGCGATCCTTGGTTTTCCTTGGCTTGTAGATGCATCATTCCACTCTCCGCCTCCACCTTCAGATTATCTTCTCCGTGTTCCGTGTCTCAGCTCTCCCTCTGCCTTTCACTTCTAAGGACGTGATCACTGGATTCAGGACCCACCCTACGTCCAGGCTGATCTCATCTCAGTATCCTTAACTCCAGTGCATCTGCAAAGACCCTTTCTCCCATGAGGTCAAACTCACAGGCTCCACGAGGGACGACACAGACAGATCTTTTGGGGGCCACCGTTCAACCCTCCATGTGGATGATTTCCATTCTTTTGATTTTATCTTTACAACCCTTTCAATGAGCAGAAATTACTCTTGTAAACAGAAAAACCATGAATATATTTGTATATCAAACCTGCCCACTCCTCTCATACCACTGACTACTTCCCATTTTGAAAAGCCCTGAAGGACCACATTTGTGCTTGTGGCAGGATATGCAAATCTATAATAATTATTACCTTGATGAAAGGAGTACATGATAAGTCTTAATAAAACTGCAAGCTCTGAAACCAAGGACTAATTTTAAGCAGATGACATTAACCTGTATTCCCATGAGTACATTAGGATTTTCAAAATACAGCAGTTTCTCCTTGCACTGCATGCATACAAATGGGACTCAATTTATTGTAAATGGTGTTCTGAGCACAATGCCAGTGACATAATTAAGAAATGTATTCAGCCTATTACTAATTTAACACCGTTCAGGGTTCTTATCAAAAAGCTGTGTGTTGCCCCACAGTGTCGCCATCAAATTTATGCATTGTAAATACAAATATATTTTATTCATAATGGATTCTTGCAACTTCAATTATGCATTACATATTATTTGGAATTTACTCTTTTCCCCCCATTTGATAGCTATCATTAATTCATGTGAAGCTGATTAAGCCTCTTGTAAAACTCTAGCAAATACCTTAGAAGACTAACTCAATTTGTAAGGACATAGGTATTGTCATGATTTGTTCAAATGGAGAAAAAGCAGTCTCTGGACTGGATAACTTCAGGGCTGGTGTTTAGCAAAATGGTGAAGCAGAGTAAGTGGATTTTTGTGACACCACATTTTTCTTTGCATCCTTCCCCTCTCCCACAGGTGCTCCCTACTACCAATATGGGGTGCCCAACTGGCCAAAGATCCCCCCAACGTGCTCTTCACCCAGTCGCCTCAAATTCTTACATGGAACTGCCATCCATCCAGTTTCATGCCCCAAACTATGAATCATCTAGAACTCTTTTCTCTCGCCCCTCAAAAATCAACAAATTCTGCTGGGTCTGTATCCTACAAATAACTCCAGTTCTCTCACTTCTCATCAGGACAACCAACACATCCAGGTTTGCTTAGACCTTTCCCAGTTTAAGCAGCAATGAAAGTCCCACATCCCAGGAACCCCCTAAGTCCCAGGTGCACCAGAAAGGTTTTCCAAGGACTGTCCAGTTTTAAAAGTGAAAGTGCCATGTCCCGGGGATCCCCTCAGTCCTTGACAAACCAAAATGGTTGCTGGGGATGACAAGGTCTTCCTACTGATCTCCACCCTCACTTGCAAGAGTTTTTGATTCTACTTTTGCCCTGCTGCAGGCAAGTTTCCACACAGCAGCCTGTTAAATTACCCCCTTGCTTAAAACCCTCCTGTGATTTCCATTCCACTTAGATTAAACTCCTTACCATGGCATTCAAGGCCATGCTCCATTCGTTTCCTTGGCTGCTGTAACAAATGACAAAAACTTAGTGGCTTAAAACAAAACAAATATATTCTCTTCTAGTTCTGAAGGTCAGAAGTCCAAAATCAGTTGCACTGGGATAAAATCAGGGCTGCGTTCCTTCTGGAGACTCTAGGGGTGAATACACTTCCTTTCCTTTTCCAGCTTCGGAGGACACCCACCTTCTTTGGCTCCTGACCCTGCATCACAGAGCCTTTTCTCCCTCTGTTTCCGTCATCTCATCATCTCTCTCTCTCTGACTCTGGCCTTCTTGCCCGTCTCTCACAAGGACCCATGTGATTAGATCGGGTGACCAGGATAATGCAAGCCAATCTCCTTCGTTCTCAGGATCCCTGACTTCATCACATCTACAAAGTCCCTCTGACCATGTAAGGTAACATAATCACAGGCTCCAGAGACTACGATGTGCACGTCTTTGGGGAGTTGTTGTTTAGCCTCGCACTCCTGTAGTTTGACCCCTGCCTTCATCTTTGGGATCTGAACTGGTACCACTGGTCGATCTACCCAGCATGGCCCACTCCCCACCCATGTTGCCCTCCTTTCAAGTCTTTAAACACACCAAACTCATCACTATTGTAGGATCTTTGCACTTGATGGTCCGTTTGCCTGGAACTTTTTGCTCCCAGACCTTCAGAGAATTGGTTCTTTCTCATCATTCAAGACTCCAGCTCACATGTCACTACTTCAAGGAGACTTTTCTTAGACTTACCCATTCCCCTACTCACCCAGCACCCTATATATTTCATTGCATCAGTCAGGATGCTTTTAGCTACTAGTAGAGACAACTCGATGCAAATCATTTTCAAAAATAAGAAAGATATTTTATGTCACATAATAGAGGTAGATGGCTCCAGAGTTGGTAAACTCAGCTGCTTGGTAATGTTAGCTAGAACCCAGGTAGGTTCCTTTGTCCCTCTGTTCCTGGGCATGACCATAAAATGTCTGCAGTCTCCCAGGCACCACAAGCAAACACAACAGTGTCCAGGAGAAGAGAAGGCCACTGCTCTTCTGTATATTTTATTTTAAAAGCAAAGAATCTTTTCAGAGGAGCCCTGCCCTTGCAACGGACTTGGCCTCACCTCTCATTAACCAAAACTGAATTACCTGCCCACCTCCAAACCACCCATTACCAAGGAGAATAGGATTACCATAACTGGTTACTAATCAGAGTGTTAGTCACCCGGTGGATAGATATATGAACAAAATCAGAAGTTGGAAATAATTGTTACAGAGGTCCTGACCTGCTTTCAAAAACTGATTCTCTATTTTATCTTCTTCATTGTGCTTATCACTTTTTGAAATAAACTTATTTTGATTACTGCCTACATTTTCTTAATGAAATACAGATTTAGAAAGGGTAGGTACTTTATCTGTCTTTCTCACAATAGTAATCCTCATCCCATAACAGAGTCTGGTACAGAAAAATGCCAAGTACATATTTATTGAATATTATTTGTTATTTATTATATTGTGCTATATTATTTATTGGATAAATCCTATGTGTTGAATGACTCTTATTTGCTGAAAGACTACTACCTGAAATCGACTTTCATTCCTTCTTAGTTTTCTTCTGTATATCCAACAAATGTCTACCAACCACTATGAAATACTGGACGCCATCGTAGTAGGTACAGATATAACAGTGAACAAGGTAGATACGATCTTTAGGAACTCTCGGTCAAATGGGGAATTAAACAGAAACAATATTGCAATATTTCCTTTTCCTACCTCTACACACTTGGGAATTAGACTCCAAATTTCCATACCTAGGTAAAGTGAGTTTCTTTGGCATAGATTCTCAAACTGCAATGTGTGTTAGAATTGCCTGGGGAGCTGGTTAAAAATGCAGATTATTCTCTAAATCCCTTGCCCAAGATTTTGAGCCTCTGGCTCATTAGGTCTCTAGATGGGTTCTGGGAATCTTTGTTTAAGTATATTCTCTTGAGTTGTTATGATCTGGTAGCCCAAGGCTTTCTCTTTGAGTAACAGGGTTGTATGGGGTGTCATCCTTTTAGGATTAGCGTAATGAAATCTTGGGTTTGGGAGGACAGGAAGAGTGTTTAAAGACTCTTCCTCCCAATCTGAAAGGGTTCCTAGTAGGGTTCCCAGATAAAATGCAGTTAATTAGAACTTCATATGAAAATGAATAATTTTCTCAGTATAAGTATATCCCATGTAATACTTGGGATATACACATACTATAATAACTCTGCTGTTTATCTGAAATTCAAATTTAACTGATCATCCTATATTTTCATTTGCTAAATCTGGCAACCCTACGTCCTAGGGAAGCATAAACTTCACCACTCTAAAAACATATAATCCCAAACACAAATGTAGAATACTTTTGATGATCACTAACAATATAGTACAATAAGTACTCCAATCAGAGGAAACACAGATGTTGCACAGCCCAGGGTTAGGAGGAAGGAAAAGCCAAACCCAGGTCAAGGAGGGCTTCCCGGAGGAGATGACATCTAAGCTGAAACCTTAAGGCTGGGCAGGATCCAGGCTGGTGAAAGGAAGGAGCATGAGTTTTATAAGCTGAGGAAGGATTATCAGCCTGAGACCAGAGAGATGATGTCTTCCTGGGAAGCACCATGGTGGCAAATGACACTGGAGGGAAGGTCCTAGGAGTGGTTATCTAGAGACCCTGTGCCAAGTGTCAGAAGCTACCACAGGGAAATCCACCAAGGTCCAGTCAGACTGTGAATCTTTGTCCTCTGGACGGTACCCAAGGATTTTGACTCAATAATTTTGAGTCAAAAATCCTATCTCTGCTTAGCAAGCTTAATCCACTGGTTCTCAATCCTGACTGCATGAGGATGCTTGAAAAAAAATTTAAAACAATCAGTGGCTGGGCTCCACCTAGAGCCAGTAAATAAAAAACTCTTAGAGGGGTTGGGGAAAGGCCTGTTTTGTTGTTGTTGTTGTTGTTGTTGTTGTTGTTGTTGTTGTTTTAAGGGCTGGGTAGTTCTGCCTTACACCCAGGGTTAAAACTACTAAACTAGATAAATCACCTCGCTGGTTAAGCATCAGTTTCATAGCTTGAAACCAATGTGAAAGATACCAACCCCTTATAGCATTGAACACATGGGTCAACCGAGAGAGAAACGTGGGAGAAACAGTTCATGAGCTATAAGATCGTGGCCTCTGGGGTCAGACTGCCTGGGCTGGAATCCAGTCTCCAAATCCCATTATTGCTGTGTCTGTGCACAAGTCATTTAACCTTTAAGGCCCCATTTCCTCCTGTAAGTGGGGACAACAAAGCCTCCTTCACAGGATATTGGGATGGATTCCGTGAGATAATCCACATGAAGCGTTTGGTACAGTGGTGGCACACAGACTTCAAAAATGTAGGACATTACAGGTTATTCCAACTACCCACTACGTAAGTAGACTGTTATTTACAGGGGCCCTTCAGGTTGTAAACGATCTGATGAACACATTCACACCTAGTGTTATGGGTTGAATTATGTCCCCCAAAAAGACATGTTGAAGTCTTAACCCCTCCCTACCTGTGAATGTGACCTTATTTGGAAATAGGGTCTATGCAGATGTAATTAGTGAAGATGAGGTCATAACTCATGACCTCATAACTCATGGATTAGGATGGGCTCTAAATCCAGAAGGACTGGTGCCCCTATAAAGAGGCCATGTGAAGACACTGAGACACACAAAGAGAAGAAATCCACATGAAGATGGAGACAAAGAATGGGGTGATATGCTCTACAAGCTAAGGAATGCCAAGAGTCAGGGGCCATCACCAGAAGCCAGGAGAAAGGCATGGAACAGGCTCTCCCTCAGAGTCTCCAGAAGGAACCAACCCTGTGGACATCTTGATTTCAGACTTATCACTTCCATAATGGTGAGAGAATAAATTTCAGTTTACCCCATTTGTGGTAATTTATTATGGCAGCCCAAGAAAACGAACACATCTAATAAGGCCAAACAGTGAACTAAGGGAAGGCAGGTATGGGATTGTGTGAATAAGCACCTGAATTCGTGTATACCCATGTTTCCCAGAGGCAATTCCATCAGACAAAAGGCCAGTGAACCCCAACGGAAGGATCTACAGCTTCCTCAGTGATCTGTGAGGGAGATTCTTTGGAGGAAGCAGAGCCCTTCGTCAGACCCATAGAGACAACATCTTACGACTTCAAGCAACAATTGGAGTTGTAAAGTCTTTTCACTTGAATTTCCTCACTGGAGCTGTGTTCCTTTGGGTAAGTCCAGTCAGTTATAGAGTGGGTTCCTCTGACAAGAGTGCTTTACAACCAAACTAGACAGTGATCAACTGAAATTTTTACTTTTTTAAGGAACAAAAAGAGACTTTCCAATTGGTGCCTTGCCCTCCTCCCTGCCCTCTCCTTGAGCTCAGCTAAAATGTTCTGTGGAAGGATAGAATGTCTATTGGGGTAGTGCTCGCAGCCTCTGCTCCCTCAGGGTAAGAAGGTGGAGAGTGACGGATGGCTGCCATTTTATACAGAACATTCTAGAAAGGCCACTCTGAAGAGATGACCTTGGGGCAGAGAAGTCAAAGAAGGGTGAGGGGAGTAGATTCCTGGAGCAGGAACACTCCAGGCAGAGGTGCCCGCAAGGAAATCACCTGACACTAGGTTCCAGAATTAAAGCGGGCAGGAGACTAGAAAACGATGCGTATTAAATATCCATGGCATTTGAAGAAAACAGGTTTAATGGCTCACACTGTTCACAGCAAATAGCCAGGTGCCTTCTCTCTTAACGACACCACCACTTTCCGAAGTGTGGTCGCGCAGGCAGGGTCCAGCATGGATGGGTTTCAAAGGAGACTGTGTGACTGATGATCAAAGCCATGCTCCTCTCAGGAAGCGGCGGGGAGAGACAGCCAGCCCCTGGGTTCTTGCCTCCCATCTCCCCATCCCCTGGCCCCGTCCCACTTGAAGATGGCTCACTGGCAGACTCTCTTATCAGGAAACACAGACAATGGCAGCTGCCAAATCTTCCAGCTTCTCTGAAGTATCATCCAAAGTCCATCCTCCCCAGGGCCACAAATCCCCTTCTGGGAATGATGCTCTTGAACTGCTTTCATAACAAGCTGGCTTGTTCCTGAATCCCTCTCTCCCCCTACACACACTTTGGAAATTCCAACTTGATCCGCTCACACGTCACTTTTATGGAGGTTTCTTCTCTGATCAACTAGACAATGTAGGGCCCACCTGTTATAGATCCTCAGGGCTCCTTAGCATTCCGCTGATGTACAGTTGTGTGAGAGAACATCGTTAATGTCTATTCAGCCTGTAACCTCTATGAAGCCCATGTTGTGTTGTCAAAAGGCAAATGAAAAAGGTAAAATCATGACTTTCTTACAAACCTAATGAATACAGGTCAAAAAAGGCATTTAACTCTTTCATTAATGAGGGAACCAGTATGATGTTCGCAGGAGAATCCAAAGAGCAGACAAATATATAAGCATCAGGAATGCTGAAAAGAATTTGCAAATGGAAGCAAACTGGTCAAACTGGTCAATATCCACAGGGTGAGAATCAGTTGCTTTCCATGGGACACAATTTGCATTTTGATGGACAAGAACTGTTTGCATTACTATCAGTTTTGTACTGTGTAAAGAGTTGTAAATTTGCCCAAAGACACTGAAAGACTTACACAGGAGGGACAGCTCCACAGGACACCTGCTCATCTTTCTGGCTCATGACAAAGTATTCACAATTTTTCCCAATTTTCTTCATCCTTGTCTTTCAACCACCTTGCAGAGCGCTTGGCACAGACTAGGTATTCAGTGACTATTTAATGAAGGACTTTTTTTTTTCTTGGATACATTTACCAAAAGAAAATGTCTTGTGCCTGTAGGGGTCTGGTGGGGTGGTCCTCAGTTTTACCCTAGGCTTCCTAAGGAAACATGACAGATCGTGTATGACAGACAGACGGAGAATTCCCACCAGGATCTCGGGAGAAAACTAAGGCCAAAAGACCCTTTTCATTCAATAATGAAATCTCATGCGTCAGAGGAGAGCACCTACACCCCACCCCACACACACATCCCACACAAGTTTCATGGAGTAAGTGCCTTAAAATATGCTAGATGCTATGGGCAAAATTCAGAAAACAGCTTTCTAAAGAGACTGTTAATGTGGGGACATTAAAAAATGGTAGAACACCAAACTACTGAGAACCAGAGATTAAAACATCCATTCCAAATATGTGTGATATGGATTTAGATGGAGAAACACTGAGTCAATCAATAAAATAAAATGCAGACCTCAGACCTTCTGGTTAATCACCTAATTCATGAAACAAAAACCTCACCCCCTTCTCTCCCATGTAACTCATCGATGATTTTTTCACAATTCCTGAATCTTAAGTCATGCTCCAAGGATCCTCACTCACACTGGCTCTTTATAAGACCCTAGGAAAAGGCATAGCAATGCATTTATACAGCCATACAGTTTTCTGGACACTTCCAAAGCAAAATATCTTACCTTTTATCGGCTAAGACTGCTGATTCTTTCAGTACCATCACATTTCCCCTTGTGTTGGGTGGTATGGGAAAGGCACAGGCATTTTGTGGATGAACCCAAGAGAATTTGAGTTGGGGATTCATTTAGTTGGCACTGAGTGTGCTATAGTTACGTGGTTTTCAGTCACTTCCATGCAAATTTAAATTCTTGCTCTATCCCAGTCTGAGAATATACCTTCCAACTCCTGTGTGCTCACCAGGAGTCATGATGTAAACACTGTGAGCAGACATTAGATCATAATATACCTGTATCCTATAGCTCCCAGCACTGGAAATATGTGACGGAGAATCAAGGTTTGAAACATCAGGAGGTAGAAGTTACAAGGATGTAGTTCATGGAAAACTCTTCTAATCATCAGATATATAAGTATGCAACTGATTTGGTTCTTAGTGAAAACTGCTCAAAACGGAATTTACTCCCAACAGGAATAGACTAAAAAAATGCAGCTTATACAATTTTAAATGTTCCATACTTTTCTTAAAGGAATCCTATTAAATAGAATTTATCAGAATTCTTGTGTTTTTAGGGCATAAACCTGCAGCAGTACAATAAACAGTGAGAAGGTATGTGAAGTCACATGTTTTACAAAGCGCAACCATCAACAATTGTAGAAAAATATCCCAGTCAACAAAATAGCTATCATTCTTCTCTCTCCATGGAAAATATTACAAAACTGTTGACAAATGAAAAAGCGATCAACGACTATGTAGCCAGAAAGTGTAAGAAAAATGTATCCTAGAGGTGTGCCAAGGAAGTAATAAAGAGAAAATATTACATCTGGATTTTCTGATATTTGTGCTTTTCGTCAGCTTATGAAAATTTGAAATTTGTGATTTATGGTCGCACCCAGAATAAATATTCACTTTTGTAACAAATATTTTTACTTGTAATTTTATAAGCTTTTACTTAAATAGGGCCTTGTCAAACGGCCTCAGGTTCAAGCCCCACACAGCCTGGACCCACCCTGACCACAGGGGAAGCAGCTCACTGCCCTCCCCATTCCCGATCCTCACCCCATCCCTGACTCTTGGAGAGGGGGATGAGAAGGAAGTCAGGGATATCATCCTTCTAACACAATGAATGATAATTTTTAAGCAAATTTTTATAATGTTTACATAGCTGTTCAATGTGAAAACAGCAATGTCAAATTACGAAAATTCCTAAGTAACTGATCCACCATCAACTCCTGACTCCAAACCTCCGATAACAAGCCGCCTCTTCAGTCAACTTGGAAAAGTTTCAGGGAGGAAATTCCCCAATCAACTGAACATGGTAGGCAGAATGGCCTCCCAAGGAGATCTACATCTTACTCACAGCAACTTGTGACTGTCTTCCCTTATGTAGCAGGAGGGAAGTAAGGGTTCCAATCAGCTGACCTTGAAGCGAGGAAATTGTTCAGGGTTGTCCAAGTGAGCCCATTGTCATCATGATGGTACTTAAAAGTGGAAGGGGGAGGCAGAAGGAATGAGTCCCAGAAAGAGATGTGCTGACAGAAACAGGGTCCGAGAGACATGTTGCTGGCACTGAAGATGGTGGGAAGGGAGTCCTCTTGAAGCTGAATGGAACAAGGGGGCAAATTCCCCCCTTACAGCCTCCAGAAACAAACACAGCCCTCCCAGCACCTTGAGTTTAACCCAGTGAGAACTGTCTCAGATTTTTTATCTACAAAACTATAAGATGATAAATTAAATTTGCAATGTTTTAAGGCACTCAATTTATGGTTATTTGTCACAGCAGCAACAGAAAACTAACACATTCAACATCAAGTCGGGCAATCGAGACACTGAACTATTGAACCAATACATTTGTTAAGACTCTTTGGGTTATAAATAATAGAAAACCCATAGGAAGTCACTTAATGAGGAAAATGTATTGGCTTACATACCAAAAAGGACCAGATTAAATCCCATTCCATAGATGAACCAATCACCGTGGCCAACAGGGGATATAATGACTCAGTGGGCTTAGCCTCCCTCACGTGCCCAGCCCACTCACTTCCACCTGGGGGCCACGTCAGAATCACTGGGATCTCCACACAGAAATCGGGCACTGCTGGGGAAAGGCAAAACAAATTCTGCAAGGCAGTCCCAAGTGTCCATGACAAGCACCGTATCTTTTCATTTTGCTTTATCTCATCTGTGAAAGACAGACCTTGAATCTGACCAGTGCAGAGACGTGAAAATGAGGCAGGAAAAAATATTCTTAATTGCTGCTGTTGAAACATGCACACATTCTGGATGGCTGACCAACCGTCCTTCATTATTTGCCTTTACCTTCGCTCCACTTAAAACAGCCTCATACTCTGCCCAAGAGGTTTATTAGTAAACCTCCCAAAGCTGGGAGACTTGAAAGGATTTGTCTGACTCCCATTTTGATGCTCTTTTGTTTGTTTCTGTAGCTTAAAGGCCACCAAGTCAGAGTTCCTCTGGTCGATTCTCTCTCCCAGTAAATGTACAGTCGCTGTTGTTTTATTGCAATCTATTTACAGGAAATGGGCGATTTTTTTCCACAATGCCAGGAGCCCTGAGTTGCATTTGCTTATTGCTCTCTGTGCACCAGGACGCGTCCTGGCGATAAACTGCCAACTTAAGGGATTAAGGGGCTAAGTGAGTCTGACTAGAGCAGGGATCTTTCAAATGTGCTCTTCCTGCCTAACTCTTTTATGGCCAATTTTTACTTAACACACATGCGTGCGCACACAGGCAAGCACACACACACAAGGACCTTATTACATACAGCCCGGTAACAAAACAATTACACTTCCCAAGATTTATTCAATCTCTTTTCATGCCATCTTGGAAAACAGAAAAATACGTGGTTCTGTATAATTATTCAAATACACCTATTTCCCTTAGTTCATAATCTGCTTCTCTCCTTGATCGGAATTACCTTGGAGGAATGTCTAAGCGCCCTGCCACAAAATAGCCGGCCCCGGCAGCAACAGGAACCGAAGCCACTCAATTGCCTGGAAAGCATTTCTGTCAGGAGTGTTTTGGCTGCAGCCCAGGTGATGGCTGCGAGCGCCCCTCCTTAATCATGGAGACCCTACCACGGGAAGCAGTTCTGTATCTGAAGCCAGCACATCAGAAGGATCGCCAGAGTTGAAGAAAAAAATGGACCTGTCTCCAAAGGCAGCCCCCTCTCCCCCTCCAGCCCTGACCGCTCCCCACAAAGGAGGACCAGAGCCTCAGGGGTCTGTTCACACTAAAGCCACCCCATTCCGAGTAGGGTTAAGCCCTGCCCTTGTATCCTGGGTCAATATTTTGGTCCATCACACAAAACAATAAAAGCACCAACAGAGATGGTGGCGTCCCCCAGGGCTTACTTCGATGTCACCCACCATACACAGATTAGCCCATTAAGTCCCCAAATGCCCAGGAAACAGGTCTTGCTATTCCTCTTTTGCAGACGAGGGAATCTACTTCTAAGGAGCTGAAGAAACCCCCCTATTATAGCTGAGTTTCTCAAACTCAGCAGCGCTGGCATGTTGAGTGGCATTGTTCCCCGCTGTGGACGGCATCCTGTGCCCTGTGGGATCTTTAGCAGCATCCCCGGTCTCCCCCCACCGCCCCACCACTACATGCCAGTAGCAACCCCCAAAAACATCTCCAACACACTGCCAGATATCCCCTGGGGAGAGAAACTACCGTCAGCTGGGAGCCACTGCATTCTGCAGAGATAAACAGTGGAGTCCAGGTTTGAGCTCACCTTATTTAACTCTGTGGTCCAAATTCTATACCACAATGGTATTGAATAACAATTCTGGATCTTTACATATTTATACAACCTCCCCCTTCAACTGTCCAGTAAACTACTGTCTTCTGTCTTTCCAAAGAGCTACCTTCATAAGCGGTATCTTCCACTCCTTTGCTGTCGTTTATAATCCTTTATATTCCGGCTTCTGTCCTCTCATTAAATGCCATCCCTCACCCGCACGACTCTGCTTGACATTCTGATGTTGCCAGAACAATGGGTTTTCCGGGATCCTGCACTCCTTCCCTTTCCTTCTGCGAGGAAAGTGATGTAGCAAAAACAGTGTGGGCTTTGGAGCTGGAGAGTCCTGGGTTCGAGCCCTCACCTTGCTGCTCATAGCTGTGGAGTGTAACCTTCTCTCTCTAGGCCTCAGTTTTCTCCATTACAAAGTGGTACTAAGCTCTGTCCACATTCTTCTCCTCTCCCCTCTCATCTCTTGAATTTCAGGAGACTGTATCCTCCTACTGCTCCCGTCCTCGAAATATCTGCCCTTAATTGGGAGAGAGGAAAGTGAGGAGCTGGCCAAGGGGGGCACCTCAGGGAAAGGAAGCAGAGGCTCCTCGCATCTCCCTCTTCCTCTCCAGTCAAGCCCATTCCATTGCTATTTTTTTAAAAATTCACAATTTACTTTCTATTTAGTTAAGCATTCCTTTTTTTCCATTCAGACTAAACTACTACCTTTTCAGCCTTCATTACCATTTATTCCCTATGTTTTGGCCATACTGAATTTGGCCCCATTACTCAAATGTGCTAGATTCTACCATGACTCTAGGTCTTGCTGATGCCATTCTGAGTGTCTGAAGTGATCTTCTCTCTGTCCCACTCATTCATCAATGCTTCCTCTCCCCTCCAGTGGATATCGGATCTCTACTTCAATACTCTTTATAGGTCCGCACCAGAAAATTTATCACACTTTGTACTGTGATTAACACTTTATATGAGAGCCTGCTGCATTATGGTCTCTTGAGGGTTGTGTCTTCCCAGCTCAGCCTATAGTGCAGTGTTTGCTACCTATTAGGTTTCCAACATTTGTTTCATGAGTTGAAGCGAGTGAAAATGTTATGTAAGGTCCTGCACATTACTGTGCCCATGCAACTCTCAATCCTATCTCCTCTGCCCCTACAGATCTCAGCCACCTTGACCCATTCATCCATCGTCCTCTGGCCACACCATGCATATCCTACCCTTCAGCTTTTGCACACATTGGTTACTTTCACTGGAAAACACCCTTTTTTTCTACCCCGGTGTTCAACCTTTACTGCCAAGCTCAAACAGCTGCTGTGAAAACCTACCCAAAGCCTATTCACCCAGAACACGTTTTTCTCTGCTCCAGTCTCGCTCCCATCGCGTTCTGCTTTTGAATAGTTCTTTCAAAGTACTTCTCACAGCCTGATTTTTATTGCAGTTAGTTGAGTCCAAGTCTGTCTTCCTCACTAGCTTGTGACTCCCTCAAGGACACTGCCTGCATCTTATTCATCTTTATCTTTCTCTTGCACTTAGCACAGGGAGTTATCTACAACTGACACTAGAAAGTATTTGTTGAATTGAATTGCCGTGCAAAGAAGAACTTCCTTTAAAAGACGTAAAAGGAAAAGAACAGTGACAGCTTAGCTGAAGAGAACACAATGAACTGAAAAGCCACCCAGCTTTGATCAAAACCCTGCCCCAGGAACTCTCCAGCTGCTCTGACATGGTTTCCTAGCATCTGTGGGAGCCATGGACTCTCAGAATGGAACAACGTGATCAGGGCTGAGGGAGCAAGAAAAATACAAGCAAAGCAGAGGCAGTGATTCAATACACTGCAATTTATTAATGTACGGCAGAGTTCACGAACTGGAACACACAGCAAAGGGAAGCTGCAAACTTCGATAAATCAAACGACTAGGTTCTGTGCCCTGCTTTACACATGTTTTAAGTTGTAATACTCAAAATGTAAATCCCATATTTTATAGAAGTGTGATGTGCGATAATAGTTAAGATAATTGGGAGGAGTTAAAAATAATTACCTGGTCTCAAGCATCGAAGAAAAAAGGATTTACAATCATGGACCACCAGCTTTTCCAGGGAGAGCAAATGAAAGACACATGCCACTAACTCCCCCTTTCCCATGGCCATGGCAAATACTGCAAATTGATTACACAATTATTTCTGGAAGCGTGAAGATACAACCTCAGAATCTTTCTCAACACAGTGTCAACACAGTAAGAGTGGACCCACGATCTGAGATTATTTGCCATCCCTAATCTAGTCCAACATCCTTACTTGTGAATGAAGAAAGTGAAACTCAGAGAGGGGAAGGGATTTTTCCAGTGTAAAGGCACCAATTTAGATCTATATCCCAGTTGAGTGGTCTTTCAACAGACCATGCTGCCCACCTACTTGTCCCTTTCCTGGTCACAAATCCTGCAATAACTTGTGTGTTCCAAACATAACACTCATGCCGGAAATGCAGACTGCTTTATGGCAGCACATACTCAAACCCAGCAAGAAGTCTCCCAGTATGCATATTCTCCAGTCGAGAAGTCAGCAGTGCATTGTTTTTGGACCAGCCAATCCTCATCCTCGACTGGCTGAGGCATTTTCCGGGGTATCAGCCTGATTCTCAACCCCCCTCCCCCATATGGCTGTTCAGAGCATCCGAGGCAGGCATCCAATCAGAAATGAACTTCAGTGAAAACAGCAATCCTCTGACATCCCCCGCCTGCCGCTACTTCCACCTCCAGGCTGCCCAGAGAAAGCCTGGGGGGTACACCGCCTGGGTTCCCAACCCAGTAAGGCCTCCTCCCTCTGCCTTTTGACACAGCTGTTTGCAGAGCTTCCCAGAGGAAGAACTTGAAAGGGCCTCTTAATCACCTTGTTCAGAGCTCCCAAGGAGAAATTAAACCTTTCTGCCAATTCAGCATAGAGCTATTTTGACAAGACAAAGATCTCAGATGGCCATGCTGGCACTGGGGTGGTTTGAGGCTTAACCCTTTGGTCCCTGGGGGTTATAAAAGGTTATCACTGTAAGTGAGACGAGCCTGCTTAACATCTAGTCCCCTCTGGAAACAGCCCCCAGAACCCTTGGATTTTCTTGGGAAGTCACCCACTCCCACACTAAGTCTTAGTGCTCTGGATAAACAGAATCCTACCTCAGTTCCAGAGGTGGACATCTGACCTATGCTGGGACAATCAAAACCCTATATCATGCTGGCCACGGAGATCGTGTCGGAGGAGCTCACAGTCTGAGCTGCTAAGAGGCCACCCTGATTCTTATCCTAAAACTTGTGAAAAAATAACTTTATTTCCCCCTTTGGGGTTGCTAATCTCATGGAAAGCTTAGAGCGGCTGTTGGCTGTGTTTTAGTTTCCTGGCTGCTAAAACAAACACCATGCAATAGGTTGGCTTAAACAACAGGAATTGTTCATGGTTTTATGGCCAGGGGAAGTCCAAAATCAAGGTGTCATCAAGGTGATGCTTTCTCCCACAAGACTGTGGTTTTCTGGGGGCTGGCTGCCAGCGATCCTGGGTCCTTTGCTTTCTGTCACATGGGGATGCACACGGCGGCATCTTCTTTCTCTTCCGGGTTCCGTTGACTTCCTGCTTCTTCCTGTGGCTTCCCCTCTCCATGTCTGAATTTCACTCTGCTCATAAAGGACTCCACGAATAGGCTTAAGAACCATCCTGTTTGTTTCAGGCCACATCTTAACTGAAATAACTTCATCAAAAGGTCCTGTTTACAATGAGGTCACACCCACAGGAATGGCTCAAGATTAAGAACATGTTTTTTTGGGATATGCAACTCCAAGCCACCAGAACTGTGTTTTAACCACTTAGAGAGAGAATGAGGTGCTCACAGAGGAAAGCACAGCCCAGAGACTGAGAAACAACATTATTTGGTCACTGGATTCAGCCCTGCTTGAATCTGCCCTTACTCTTTGCAATGACCTGATGGAGTACATCTTTGGGTTTGCTTGAGCATGACAGAGTTGGATTACATTCACTTGCAATTTAAAGCTTTCTAAATAATAAAGCTGCTAATGTGGTTTGACCTCCTCTGGGCCCCAGAATCTCGACCACAGAGTGAAGCAGGGTTCACCTAGGTCAGGCACTTACTGCAAGCATTTCCCTAATTACATTTCAGAAGATACAAATAGGAGTTCTGAAAAATCAGGGTTATGGGGCCAAGAATAATTGGGTAACTTGGATTCAACAAAATTAAGTACTGGAATATTATTCTCACTGGAATAGGATTTCTCAGATAATTTATTATGCTAATGCGTTCCATGATTCTCCCAGAGAGGACAGACACTGCAGGACTGTCTTGTCGTACGATACCATGGGCTCCTTTTTCTCTTTTAAATGTTAGTTTTTAGCAGAACACCCGAATTTGGCTAAAGCTTGGAGATAATGATGCCTTGGGAGATTCTGTAGTTTATGATTCAATGAAAAATAACAAAATTGTAAGAAAGAGAAAAATCACAAGAAATGTTGACTCTTAACTCTAACATCAAAAATCTATGTGTTGACCCCCAGGGATGAGCCTGGTCTTGGCATCATGGGATTGAGAAAATCTTCTTGACCAAAAAGGAGAAGAAAAATGAAACAAAGTTTCAGTGGCTGAGAGATTTCAAATGGAGTTGAGAGGTCATTCTGGAGGTTATTCTTATGTGTTATACAGATATCCCTTTGTAGTCTTTAATGTACTGGAATAGCTCGAAGGAAATACCCAAAACTGTTGAACTGCAACCCAGTAGCCTTGATTCTTGAAGATGGCTATTTCACTATATAGCTTACTCTTTGTAAATGTGTGATTGGGAAAACCTTGTGGCTCATACCTCCTTTATCCAATATATGGACAGATGAGTAGAAAAATGGGGACAAAAATTAAATGAATAATAGGGGAGGATAGGGGAATGGGATGTTTTGGGTTCTTTTTTACTTTAATTTTTATTCTTGTTTTTATTTTTTATTTTTTTATTTTTTGTAGTAATGAAAATGTTCAAAAATTGATGTGGTGATGAATGCACAACTATATGATGGTGCTGCGAACTGACTGTACACTTTGGATGATTGTATAGTATGTGAATATACCTCAACAGAATTGAATTAAAAAAAGAAAAAAAATCTATGTGTTTTTACTAGTGATTCATTTCAGGAACAATTTTATGCATCAGATTTTGAAAGATATGCCATCTGTGTGTTTGGCAGGCAAGAGGCCTGGCATTAGTTTCAAGTCACTCCTCACTAATGAATTGGAGAAAACCCATTGTCTGGTGTGAATGATATGAACAGCTAAGATTTACTGAGTGATTATGATGTGCCAAACACAATACTAAGCCCTTTAGATGCATTAATTCATTTAATACTCAAGACAATGTTATGAAGTGATGGTATTTTTATTCCCATTTTACAATTCAGGAAACTGAGGCTCGGGGAGGTTGAATGACTTAACGGTGTGTGTTAGTTGCATATCTAGGACTTGAACCAATGTATATATGATTCTATTGCCTGATTAGATAGCTACTACTGCAATTAGATAGCTGTCTCTGTTTGGACTAAATTTTTCCTTTACTATTTGTTGAGCCCCTACTATCCGTTTGGGAGTGTCACTTTCTCATATAAATGACATTATTATGATGTATAAATACTGTTCTAGTTTACTAATGCTGCCAGAATGCAAAACACCAGAGATGGATTGGCTTTTATAAAAAGGGGGTTTATTTGATTACACAGTTACAGTCTTAAGGCCATAAAGTGTCCAACGTAACACATCAACAATTGGGTACTTTCACTGGAGGATGGCCAATGGCGTCTGGAAAAACCTCTGTTAGCTGGGAAGGCACGTGGCTGGCATCTGCTCCAGAGTGCTGGTTTCAAAATGGCTTTCTCCCAGGATGTTCCTCTCTAAGCTGCAGTTCCTCAAAAATGTCACTCTTAGTTGCACTTGGGATATTTGTCCTCTCTCAGCTTCTCCACACCAAGGGTCTGCTTCCAACGGCCGTCATCAAACTGCAGTTCCTCTCTCAGCTTCTGGGCGTTCTTCAGTGTCCCTCTTGGCTGTAGCAGCTTGCTCCTTCTGTCTGATCTTATATAGTGCTCCAGTAATTTAATTCAGACCCACCCTGAATGGGCCGGCCAACACCTCCATGGAAATTATCCAATCAGAGTCATTACCCACAGTTCGGTGGAGTACATCTCCATGGAAACACTCAAACAATTACAATCTAATTAACACTGACAGGTCTGCCCACACAGGATTACACCAAAGATAACGGTGTTTGGGGGGACATAATACATTCAAACTGGTACAAATACCTATGGAATTTTTCCTAATAAATATCTGCCATGAGTTGAATACAATCAACAAGCCTGGTGAAGTTACTTGGATTTTCGGTTACCTTCATCCAAGTACTCCACTGGGGTGGACATGGAGACATACCTCCCAAATCCCCCTAAAGGGAGGACTGGCTGCCTGGCTGCAGGGAGTGTTGTCAGCAGCCAGCTGCTTCTGCCAGCTACTTCCGGGGCTGCTCAGGTCACACCCTCCCGGGGCAGCCTGCCTCCAGCGTCGGAGCAGGGGTACGAGGACTGGCCAGCTCAGCCCAACACAGGACACTTCGGATGGGCAGTGTCCACCCTGAACTCCCTGCCTGGTTGGCCGAGGCTCTTTTGGCCTGCACTGCAGGTGGACTTTTCCCTCTGCCCAATGCAGCTTCTTCCCCCTTCCTTTCACAGGTGTTGATCTCGCACTCCAAACTCCGTCTCAGCATTTGCTACTGGAGAACCCAACCAGTAAGGCCCACAGGCTGCCCTGATGACTCTGTGTTCTTAGCCAAGGTCCCTTGCACCACATCTATATGACCATTTTTAGTGGTGGAGAGAATAACTTCATGTTTGGGTTCCTCGATTTATTCGCCCATTTGACTACCATTTATTGGGCATCTCTAATGTGCCAGGCACAAAGAAAGGTGAATAATATAATTAATTGAGCATGTGCCATGTACCAGGTGCTGTGCTGAAGATTTTAAAGACCTTGGCTCATTCATTCCTCCATGAGGATTACAGACAAGGAAACAGACTCAGAAGGTAAGTTCTTTGGCAAAATCACAAACTGAGTAATGGTAGAATGTGCATTCAATTTCCACTTGCTCCAACTCCAAACTTTATCCTCTTTGTAGCTATGCTTTCCACATGTCTGAGACTGTGCTCAGGTGCACACACATCTGCCCCTGAGTGCCTTATACTCTACGGCTCTCTGCACATAAAGGGACCTGTAGCCATGCCAAAGGAATACCTTATAAATAAAAAAAAAATGATATCTTGATTAACATCTTGTCGACCAGAATTCAGTTGACATCAACCTCTGTTGGACAGACCCTTTCCTACACTACCATATTGCTAGACTTTGGGCAAATGTTTGGAGGGAATTCAGTAGGAATCTATAGTTTCTGGGTTTTGTTCCCCATGGTAGGATCCAGGAAGGAGGTTCTCACTTTCCACAACCCCCTCCCAACCTCCACCCCATTCCCCAAAAAAGAGAGAAAGAAACAGCAAAAATGACTATTGCAAATGCTATTACTTTGTTCATTAGCCTCCTTCATCTTATTTACACACCATTTATTAAAAGTTTGTGGTTTGTCTTTCTTGTCCAGAGCAAACGGGAGTGAACAAACCGCACAGGTGTGGGTGGGTGGAAACAGAACCAATAGCGCCAGGCACACCATTTTGCAATAGCAGGAGAGGAGACAACCTATGGAATGAAAATATAAAGCGGTGTCACTGTTTGGGGGTAAGTGATGATGGAGTGCAAAGGGCTCCGTATGGAGAAAAATCTGAGAACATCTCTGGATTGTGGTGAGCCTAGAAATTCATGTCCCTAATAAGGACACTGCGGTCACTCAGCCAGGTCTTATTAAGGGTCCTCCATTTTACAGTGAATGACGTCAGTGCATAATGATCAAAACTTGCATGCATGGATTTGGCATGCCCATCAGTAAGCTTCTCCAGAAGACTCTGCTTGCCTGCTGGGCTGGGCTGAAGAACCCTCAGGGCCCAGGTGGGCCTACATCACAACCTCTGACTAGATCCGCTTCACTCTTTGAGGCCAGGCATCATGGCTCACTGATGTTGCCTCGCATATGACAAAAGTTCATTAAATGTTGGAGAAACTGAACTGAAAGACTTAAGAAAAATCAAGACTCAATCACATGGATCACGTCAAATCAAAATGCTATTTGATACCATACGTGCCTCTGATTCTGAAGCTATAGAGATGCAAACTCAACCCACCAATAAATAGAAGTATGGCTCGCGGGTACTGATTGCGATCCCCATGGATGTGTGGGTGTGTTTGATACCTCCCTCCTAAGTGAATGTCTAGGCAAAGTAAGAGAAGCAGTGGAAATCTTCTCAGAGGAGTTCTGTCTCAGCAGCATTTAATGTTTCTTCTAGTACACACAAATAAATTCAAATTCCAAATTTTGTCCTTTAAGAATAATGATGCTTCATGAGAGAGAGAGAGAGAGAAAGGGGAAGAGGGGGAGAGGGAGCGGGAAAGGGGGAGAGAGAGAGAAGGAGAAAGAAAGAATGAGAGAAAGAAAGTTAAGGTATTGTTATCCTGGAGTTGTTTTAAGGAAATTGAAAAGGATAAAAAGACTAGATTCAGGAACTAAAAACAATTGAGAGGGAGGGGGACAGATTAAGTAAGTCGTCCAGAAATTAACAAAGCAATGAATCTATTCCTAGGATTTTCAGCCTGCCACATGATTTTTGTCTACCACCCTGATTCTTTACTCTTTTTAAAAGTCTTTCATTGACTTATTTCTCTAAAATGGCATTCAATTAGATTTGTCACGGGATGCGACTTCCTTTTTCTTTCTTTCCCTCCTGCTTCTTGCCTGCTGCTTGCTTCTGGACGCCTTTCTCTTTCACACTCTCAGGATTTGAACAAACCTACGGCCTGCAGGAAGACAGCTTCATTCGTTCATCAAGTGCCTACTGAGTGTGTCTACCGTGGGCTCGCCCAGGAGAGGGGAGTCAACGATAACTCAGATGGAGCCCCTGGCATCGGAGCCCCTGGCATCGGGGGCCGTGGAGGGTACGCTGGCAAGGGGCACATGAGAAAGGGCTGTGCATGACGTGATGGGGGTAACAGCAGTTTGCTGGGGGTTCAAAAAGGAGGGAGGAAATGATTCCATGGAAGTTAAGTACAGAATTACCACATGACCCAGCAATCACATTTCTAGGTATATACCCCAAAGAATTGAAAGCAGGGATTTGAACAGATATTTGCACACTGATGTTCATAGCGGCATTATTCACAATTGCCAAAAGCTGAAAGCCACCCAAGTGTCCATCCAGAGAAGAATGGAAAAACAAAATGTGGTATATACACACAATTGAATACTATTCAGCCACAAAAAGGAATGGGTGGGAGGCAAGGGAAGGGATATGGGAAGCCTGTACTTTGTGTCTGATTTTTCTGTTAACCTAAACTTCTCTAACAACAACAACAACAAAAATAATGAATCTCTCTGAACAGAAAGGGCAAAAACAAAAAAAGTGGCTCCACAGAAGAAGTCATAACCAAGCCAAGCTTTGGGAAAAATTATCAGGGATCTCCAGGATGACAAAGAGGGAAAGAGGGAAAGAAAATAAACGACTGATTACATATCCTACTTCTTCATAGTATCTTTCAGTCAAAGACCACTCATCCCTCTTGCCAAAGAACATAACAACAGCCCGAACTTCCAGTGGCGTTCGACACCACATAGAATTTTCTCTTCTGAAACACTTGATTACAAGGTGATCATGAGAGAGTTAATGAAAAAAAAAAAGGGAACTCGAAAGTGCTAAACTCTAAGAAGTCACATGATGGAGGGAGAAGATCCATTAAATCTAATTTAAAATAAGAAGATGCTTGTAAAACCAAAAATAAATTTTGCTCCAGAAAGATTACCAGATGGAACATTTTAGTGAGTGGATGGAGAACTGGCCCATATTTCACGTTTCCAGTCAACAGCTTATTCCTTTCTAGTGAGAGATTCATAAGGGGCCATAATGGTACGGTTAAAGTTATTGTCAAGAGACATTAGAGGATTTTAGCTCTGTTGCAAGTCCATGTGTAGACCCTGGCACATTTACAAAACATATAACATCTCAGTCACTGAGTTGGCTCACATTGTACAACTTTGTGCATTTTAATTTTAATAAAACATCCTAAGGATAAGAAAAGTATGTAGAATATTATGAAAACACCTATATTCCTGCAACTCACATTTGTCAAAGCAACAAAATGCTTTAGATATTTCTTCTAATTTTTTAAGAGATAAAATACTCAGGATAGACCCAGAATCCCACACCAAGGGATTTCCCCAAGTGAAATAAAAACTTAGATTCTCTCAAAAATCTATAGATTTACATGCATAGTGGCTTTACTGACAATCACCCAAATCTGGAAACAATCCAAAGGTCTTTCAATGGGTAAAAGGATAAGAAACTGGGATATCCATATAATGGAATATGACAGCAATTAAAAGGAATAAACTACTAGAACATACAACACGGACAAAGTTCAAATGCTCTGTTTACTGAAAGAAGCCGTACTCTAAAGGCCACATACCGAATGAGTTCATTTTTATAACACTTTGGAAAAAGCCACTACATGACAAAAACATATTAGTGGTTTCCAGAGACTGCGGGTGGGGAGGAAGGTGGACTACGAAAGGGCATGGGGGAGTGTTGGGGTGGTGAATATGTTTTGTGTCTTGATTTCGGGGGTGGTGACTTTCTTGTGTTTGTCAAAACTCACAGAATCATATGCCGTGATGAGTGACTTTTATTGTATGTAATTTACACTTCAGTTAAAAGCTTTCCTCAGGGAAGTGATGGTTGAGCCAATATCTGAGCTGAATTGCATTGCTCAAGCCAAACCATCTAGTGGGAACCAAGTATTAATCAGAGTCACAGCCCCACCTTTGTATCGGAAGTGTCCTGTGTACCAGATACTGAGGTAGGCACTTAACCTATTCTGTTCATCAGCCTTACAGACAATCACTGAAAGTATTATCACACCATTTTACTAACGGACAGGCACAAGTTCAGTTAAGTCAAGTCACTTGCCAAAGGTCACAGAGCTAAATAAAATAATGGGACTTCATGATGGTTAATTTCATGTGTCAACTTGGCTCAGTTACGATGTTATAGCCTACTTATCACTGTGCAGTTATTCCATGGATTGAATTTACATCTTTGATGGCATCAAATCAACAGAGAGATTATCATTAGCCATTTGGGTAATCTCCTCATCCAGTCAGCTGGGGGATTTAAAACATAACTGACGGTTTCAGAGGACAGAAGAATAATTTCTGCCTCAACTTCAACATTGGCTCTTTCAGAATTTCCAGCCAGCCAGCAACCCCTGGGGAATTCAGACTAGGGACTTCAACGTCACCTTCATCTGAGTTTCCAGCCTACAGCTGACACTACAGAGTTTGGACTTGCCAGCCCCCACTGTCATGAGAGCCAATTTCATTTTATATATATAATACACCATACACATACACACACATACCCCCAAGATATATATATATACGTGTGTGTGTGTGTATATATATTCTCTTGTGAACCCTGATTAATTCAGATTAGGATTCAAAGTCATGCCAATGTTCTTTCCATTCTACTGTGCTGTCTTATTTATCTCCCCTCTCAAAGCAGCAATTCCCTCCGCCGAATAATATAGAGGATTAGATAATAGAATCTGTAAAGATTTTCCCAGTTCTGACACACTAAAATAAAGACAAGCTTCATCTACTCACCCAAATGGACCCAGCTGCAAGGTTCCCCTCTCCCGTGCTCTCCCTGAGCTTGCTTTTTGATGCTGGCTTTTTCTCTCCATGGCTGCAGCTGATAATTCTGCTGAGCCAGATGATATTCCTCAACCATTTTTCATAGCAATAGCAGGGAGAGATTGCTGTAAAACACAGGTATGAGTGAACTCCGCTAGAAGATGAACAATTATATGGAGAGTTAAATGAATGACTACCATATTGGATATCTGGGAATGCCTACTAATCTGCATCATGCTGTCCATCTTAACTCTATGCACTAACCTCAAGTAACTACGGTTATCAGGATGAAGTTTCATATGTATATTTTAAAGCAGAAATCCAAAAGCTTCTGGTCTCTTAAACATAAAAATATATTTATACAAATAAAAAACCTTCTGTATATGCTTCTCCTACTAAATAAGGGATTTGGGAAGGACCCTTAAAAATAGATTCAGGGAATTTTCAAGAAGGGTGTCGAGACCACTCAATGGGGAAGGAATAGTTTTTTCAACAAATGTTACCGGATATTCACAGTAATGAGAATGAGATCGGGCCCCTTAATTCACACTATATGCAAACATTAATTCAAACTGGATCAGAGACCCAAGTGTAAGAGGTAAAACTTTAACCCTTAGAAGAAAACATAAATATGAATCTTTATGGGAAAAAAGATAAAATAGATCAATTGAACCTCATCAAAGTTAAAAACTTTAATGCAAAGGACATCATCGAGAAAGTGAAGACAACCCATAGAATGGGAAAAAACGTTTATAAAGCATGTATCTGATAAGGGTCTAGTATCCAGAATATAAAAACAATTCTTACAATAATAAAAGAACCCAAGAACAATAAAAATTAAACAACCCAATTTAAAAAAAAATGGGTGAATCACTTGAATAGGCTTTCCTCCAAAGAAGATATATAAATGACCAATAATCATATGAAAAGATGCTCAACATCATTGGCTATCAGGGAAATGTAAAGCAAAGTCACAATGAGATACCACTTCACATGCAGCAGGATGGCTGAAATCAAAAAGACAGATAATAACAAGGATTGGCCAGGATGTGAAGAAATGGGAAATTTCATATACTGCTTGTGGGAACGTAAAATGGTGCAGCTACTGTGGAAGACAGTCTAACAGTTCCTTAAAATGTTGAACATAATTACCTACAGACATAGCAATCCCACTCCTGTGTATATACCAAAGAGAACTGAAAGTACACAGTCACATAAAAACTTGTGCATGAATGTTCAAGGCAGCATAATTAATAAAATTAATAAAAGCCACAAAGTGGAAAGAACCCAAACATCCACCAACCGAGTATAGCACCCAAAAAGTGCTATACTCATTCAATGGACCATCATTTGAAGAAAAATATCAAGTATCAATAAATGTTACAACATGGAAGAACCTTGAAATCATTAAATTAAGTGAAAAAAGCCATTAAATTAAGTGAAAAAAGCCAGACACAAAATGCAACATACTGCATGATTCCATTTATACATGATATCCATCACAGGCATTCCATATAGACAGAAAGCAGTAAGTGGCTGTCAGGGACTGGGTGGAGAGAGAATGAGGACTACCTGCTAATGGATATGGGGGTTCAGAAAATTAAAATTTTCTTGAATTAGATAGTGGTGAGGGTTGCAAAACCTTGTGAATGCACTAAAAACATTCAATTGTACACTTTTAAATGGTGAACTTAAGATATGCGAATTACATCTCATTTTTTAAAAAAAAGAAAATTCAGGGAAAACAAACAGAACCAAGAGGTAAAACCTACAGAGAATGATTTCTGCTTATTGTAAAGAAGACCTAAAGAGAAATAATATCCAACAGACAGAGTGAGAAAAACATATTATGAAATAGAGGGCTCACACTGTGTAAGATACATAAGCAAAGGTTGGCTGCTCATCTATCAAAGTTTTATACCATCTCTATCCCAATAACTTGTATACATATATATACCCCAAACCTTTATCGTAACCTATAAATATCCTGATTAAGATATCTAACAGGTATTTCCAAATAAAGAAGTCCAAAACTAAACTTTTCTGAGACTACTCTACTCTACCACAAACGAGCACCAATGGTAGCTTTCCCATCTCAACTGATGGCCATTGATTCCTTCCAAAGGTTTAGTCCCAATTCCCAGAATTGTCCTCCCCTCCACTGTGTTCACACTCCACATCTCGGCCACTAAGAAATCTCTTTGGCCCTACCTTCAAAACATCCCCCGACTGAGCACATTTCCCAGGCTCCGCTGTCTTTTCCCGATATAAACCACAGTCTCTTTCCCCTGGATCGCTTTAATGGCGTCCTAAATGGTTTCTGGGGCTCTGCCCTTGCCCTACAACCATCTGGCCTTAACTCAGCAGCCATACTGTCCCTCTGAAAGGTAAGTCAGTCCTGCCATTCCCTGCTCACTTCCCTGCAGTGGATCCCCATTTATTCAGAGTCTACACTAAAGTCCCTACCAATCCTGACTTCCAGCTGCCTTCTCTGCTCTTACTCTTTCCCCTTGCTCCCTCGATTCCAGGGATACTTGGTCTTCTAGCTGTTCTTCAAACATGCCCCAAACTCACCTGCTTCGACTACAGGGCAGTTTCCTGTCCTGTGATGCTTGGCCCCTAGGTATCTTCTTCAAGGCTTTCTTCTAAGTTACTTTCTCAAAGAGGCCTACCCAGATCCTCCACTCAAACCTGCTTCTCCATACCCCCAGCACCCCAACTCTGCTGACTCTGTCCTTTTCTTTTTGAATAGAACTAATTACCCTCAAGAACATGAGCTCCATGAGAGCAAGGCCCCTTACTTATTTAGGTACCGATGTATCCTCAAAGGCTGTAACAGTATCTTGCATGTTGAAGGAAAGAAGGGAGGGATGGAGGGAAGGGGAAGGGAGAGATGGAAAGCAATCTCAGAGTACATGATCTCCAAGTACCTTTCGATGGCTAAGCACTCTGACTCCGGAGCCAAGAGACCTACGTGCTTACCCAGCTGTGAGTCATTATGCAAATTTCCCAAATCTCTGCATCTCAGTTTCAGCACCTTCAACTTGGGGGTAATTCCATCAACCTCACTGCATTGTCACGGGATTAAGTGAGGCAGCAAAAACTTCACAGGAACTTCCTTTGGCCAAGGTCTTCCCGAAGAACTCCATATCTTGATGGGATCCAAGGCCACCACCATCACCTCCAAAAAGGTTGAAGCAGATATGCTCAGATGAGTAACTCTCCTGAGAAGTAAGATGCTAACTCAACCACTGGCTCCTTCCTGTTTCTCTCTCTGCAGGATCAGTGTCCTGCCTGTTCAAGCGGGTCCGCTCAGTAGAGAGCCTCCAAGGTGCCTTTCTGGTTGGCTGATTCTGAAGTGTCTCGTTTCGCACACTGTGAAGTTGCCCATGCAAGGTCATTTCATTAAACGTCTCCCAAGAGACCTTTGATTTTTGTTTTAGGAAAAATAAACCTTCAGTAAATAGGTTTTCTCAAATTTTCCACTTCATGATCCTGATTGGGTCAAACACTTGAATGTTATGTTAAGAGGCTTGGATCAAAGTGAGCCAAATTGAGTTGGACCTAATTCCGTGAAACTTGTAGGCCACTGTCACTAAATGCAAAGTCGTTCTGTGGCAGCCTACCAGGGGGAATGCTACAGATACCCACATCCTAAGAAGAAACTGAGCATTGGCTTGGCTCAGCTCAGAAGCTAGAGATGGTTTCAATTTATTAAACAGGACATCAGTGAAAAGCAACAGCTGAAGGAAGCCTACTCCTGTTAAATGTAAAATCATATTAAAAGTAAAAAGCAAATCCATGCTCTAAGGAGAAGAAAGTTGGACAAAAGAGTTACAAGGGAATAAAAGGATGAAACAAAAAAAAATATAAGTGGGTAGTGGGAGGCAACACTAGAGAAAGTGTTCCATACATCAAAATGGTTAGAGTCATATAGAGGAGAAGGAAGGAAGAGAGCAAGTAAACCTCTGAATGTATAAAATCAAATTAAAACACGGCTAAAATTTCTTTCCAGCATTTTATTATGAAATTTTTCAAACACAGAGAAAAGTGAACACCCATATACATACCATCCAGCGTCAACAATTACTAAATTTGGCCAAATTTGCTTTATGTATACCTATCTCTTTTTATATGTAGGTATGTGTTGTTTGCTGACCCAATTGAAAGTAAGTTCTGGACATTACGGCACTTCACTCCTAAATACTTCAGCATATATCTAAAAAGCAAGATATTCTTCTACATAACCTAAATAGGCTTTTAAAGTTCATAGTCTCTAAATCTTTCAGATCAAAAAAGAAAAGGAAAAATAGTCATTTCAATGTGTCTGTGAATTGCCTTTGGTCTAGAATAACTCAGAGAAAAATACATTTTGGATCTGGCTTTGTAATCTCATCGGGTCTACTCAGTCTGTGTGATTTCTTCTATGGACAGGACAGGAAATAAGGCCATCCTCTGGGGTTTAAAATCTTGCCTCAATACATGAAAATTTAGAGTATGGATATATAATAACAGCCAAATGAAACAGAAAAGGTGGTGAGCCTGTTGGGCTGGGCTTGAATGACCATTGCGAGAAAGTCTAAGTTCTTCAAAAGGGATGTGATGGTCACACTAGGAAAGGGAGGGTCACAAGTTAAACTGCTAATGTCCAGAGAAGGGGATTGGATGCTATTGAGTCAACCCAAGGAACAGGTCATCTGGGCACATTTAAACTGAGTGTCGGGATAGATGTATCTGGAGATCACAGATTGGCACCATGAAATATTCAAATCAAACCGAAACAAACCCAAAAACTCCCCTTGCCCTTGCTTGGAATTCTGTGCTTAGCAAACAACCTTTGGAAATAACTTGGCATCTCCTATAGTTTCCTTGGTCAGGCCAAAATAACTATCCAATGTACTTGGCAGTTCCAGTCTTCATGATTACTTCATAAACTGTCCTCTGATATTATCCCTAAGCCTCTTCATTCATTCATTCATTCATTCATTCCCTTAACAGAGAACCCCGCACTATGTGTGTGCTACGTTGAATCATCATCATCCTAACTGATCTTTAAGATGAGCACTTTCCAATGTTCTGCATTATTTTAAGTGTTTACATGGAATTAACTCATTTAATCACCTCTTCCCCTCCAAATCTTTTAAGATAGATACCTTTTTCACCACTTTAAAAGTCTGAATTTTTAGGTACAGAGACTTAGAACCAGGATCTGAACTCAATCTGAATTTAGACCGCCAGATCTTACCCTGTGCTGGATGAAAACTACCTAGACCATTAAAATAAGGAATTTCTGAACATTCTGGACAGAGACTCCCCCATGGACTACAGCCATCTCATCAAAGCAAATTGCACATGGCAGAAATCCAGAAGGTTGGTCAGCAAGCCTTCCTCCATAAACATGTCCACTTCTGAACCCAGGCATATCTTTCTCTAAAACTCCTATGTGGAGTACAAGCTTATAGGAGTTTAATGATACTTATATGAAAATAAAGCCTGGTTTGATCAGGCTTAATCATTGTTGTAACGTAAAATATTATAGTTAAGAGTCAGCAAAAGAGTAAACATGGGGAAAGAGCCTGGAGCTCTCTTGAACCTGACTAAGCACTTGAACAGCATCATGCACAGGAAAGTATTGAATAAAGGGATTACAAACACCTTATATATATTCCATAAAGTCAACTTGAAAGAACCCCAGTTTGGGAACATTTTGTTAACAGCTCAATTTGCCATATATATTTAAAAGACTGCATGTTTAATGGAGGAATTTTTCATTTTGACTGAGTCATTTGGGTTATGCCCTGTATTAGTTTTCTATTGCTTTAAAACACATTATCACAAGCTTAGCAGCTAAACACAACACCCATTTACCATCTCACTGTTGACTAGGTTAGCAGACTAGGCCAGGAATGACTGGGTCCTCTGCCCGACATCTCATAAGACCAAAACCAACTTGCCAGCCAAAGCTGCAATCTCTTCAGGCTGACTGGTTGTTGGCAGAATTCAGTTCCTTGTGGTTTAGGACTGCAGCCCTCAGCTCTAAGGGACACCTCTCTCCACAGAGAGCTCATAATGTGGCTGTTTGCTTTTTTCCTCAAGACCTTCAGACCACAGGTTAAGGGCCCACCTGATTTGGTAAGGCCCACCAAGAATGATCTCCCTTTTGATTAACTCAACTGATTATGAACCTAATCATGGAACCAATAGTCCATCCTATTCACATATCTCATCCACAGCCAAGGGGAGGGGATTATACAAGGGCAAGTATCTTTGAGGGGTATGGATTTGGGGGGGGGGAGGGGGATCATCTTCGAATTCTATCTACCACAAAAGTTATTCCTGCTTGCACCTGCCTCCTTCCCTTATTACCCCACAGTAGCTGAAACCCTTATTACCCCAGCTTTACATTTTCAAAAGTCTTCCTCACTGGAATGCCAAGACTGCTTTCTCTGCTTAAGCTCTCAGCAGGCTGATCTTTCCCTACTCAGACACCTTCAATGGGTCTCCTTTCACTTAATAAGACCTAAACCCTGTGTAGGATAGTCTCATCCCTAGCCTCTCCCATCCTCCAAATTTAAAAACTACTACTTCTCCATTAATTATTTTTATAAAATTACTCATACACACACACACACACACACACACACACACACACACACATTCATATTCGTTTTGGACAAGAAACACTTAACACCCACACTCCACCCTCTTAGTGCCAGTTTGCATTTTGTACTTAATTCAAGGTATAGCTGATGTCCAACAGGGAGGGATTACCAGAATCAACTCAAATAATACTTAAGTGACCTGGCATGGTACTTGTTTGCATAAATGGTTGAAAACCTTGGACAATCCAACTCTCCTAGCTGTTTCAAATAATACCACCACAGAAAGAAAAAAAAAATCTCAAATTTTTAGTCATACAAAAAGAGCCAAACTCATTACCAGTTCTAAGAATCTAGCTTCATTAGCAGGTGCTCAGAGAGTCGAGACAGCAGTTAGTGTCCCCTTCAGGAAAGAGAGCACAGAGGACTCCCAGAGGCTGCTTAACTTTCCCAACCTACTTCAAAATTAGATTTACTTGGTTACCAATTGTACGTGTTAAATGAGCAAGCCTATTAAACAAGGAGGACTGCTGGGCTAAATAGCTGAGCACTTAACGGTTCACCGTGGTATTACCATTTTTATGGTCTATTTAGGCAATTGGAAGAATGTCAGTGGAATGAAGAATCAAGTCATTTATGTGCCTGTTTTATAAATTACCATATGCCCAGGTCAAAAGTAGAGTCGCCTTCTCATCTAATAAAATCTGAGACAGAGACACTTGAAAGAAGTCAGTCATCATCAGATACAAAATATTTTTGCTAAAGACCATGAGCACAATATTTTCTTCTCTAAGTTGATGCTTTAGAGAACTGAAATACTCAGGGTGCTAGCCTTCAGCATGTTCCCCCCTCCCCCATCTATTTTCAGTCAGGTTGAGGAAGGTGGAGAGCCATTATTAAGAATTAGAAGAACCATTTTCTAAGTTGCTGCCTTAACTTTTGCAATTTAAAATTGAAATAAGGCAGCTCCTGAGCTGCTTCATCTCCTGCTATCCCCTAATGAAGCTTGCAGCGCCGACTTCACCTTCGGCTGATTTTCCCCTGAATTGAAAAAGTCAGGGGAAAAGACGGTGTAACTCTCTTTTAGCCAGCAGTCATGTGTTTCTGGAAGTTTTAAAAGGGAAATAAAGGGGGAGGGGATTAAACATCCCCAGCACCGCAACAAAATTACAGTCATTTAGAAGCACCTGACTTTGTTAGTTGTCCTAGAGATGAAATCACACTCCAGGTAGGAGAAGAGCTTTTCACGAATGGTTGCCTCATCACAACAGGGGATATGGAGACGATGTCACGCAGAGAGGCACAGCGCCGGATCCCAGGGTCCCCGGGAAGCCGTATTTTGCACGGCAGCTTCGGGGAGTTAGCAGAGAGGGGGTAAATGGTGCCATCGACATCCAAGAAGTCCATGCTGCCTTTCCACTTGGAGAGCTCCACTCTGAGAATGGAGCCATGGGATTTGTGTGAAGCAACGAGAAGAGGGAGGGAAGCACAGAGATCCCAAACAAATAAGGCCGCCTGCCGGAACAAGGAAAACCAAGATTTCCACAGATCTGCAATTCCAGAAGAAACTTTCCTTGGTGTGCCTGTGGTTTGACCAGATGCTGGAAACATGGACAATGAAGTCTGCTACAAAGAGACTCATTCTCTGAGGCAGGGTTCAAATGTCCACCCCTTTGTGAAGGCTTTCCCCATTTCTCTAATAAGGACCTCTACTTTGTCCCCGCCTTGAAAAGGCCAATTCAAATCATCAGCTATACCTCCACCTCCCAAGACAGCCCTTGAACATTCTATTACTGTTGGTTATGCCTTTTCATGCCTGTTGTCCCTGGAGAACAAGGTTGTGTCCTATTCTTTACCGGACAGCTGTGTCAGTGACTCTTCCAATACCTGGCAGACGTGACTGCTCAGGTGACAATCAAATTAAATAAACAAATGACACCAAGAGGTAGAGTTATATATTAGCCAATATTGATTAAAAGCTCATACTTTGCATCAAAAGCTATGATAAAAGAACTACATATACCATCTTAACTATACCTCCATTTACTAGAAAGCTTTGCATATGCACCAAGATTTACATGTCTTATTTAATTTTTTCTTCTGAGAACTCCATATTATAGGGCTCTTCAGTGTGCTGATGTAAAAATTGAAGTTTAGAGACACGACGGCAGGTGCTCGAGTTTAGGCAGTTGGAGGCTGTAAAGACAGAATTCAGACCTACTTGTGTCGGAGTCTAAGCCTGATGTGACAGACCAACTGAACTGATTAATCAGTTATTCATGGACTACACCCCTGACATTGGAGCACATGCCTTTAAATCCCGGTACTTTCCAACGCAGCTCTGTGCCCTGGAGAAGCCACTTTACCTGTGGAGCCCCAGCTTTCTCATGTGATAAGGCCATATACCTCAAGGGGCAGGAGTAAGGGTTGATGCCTAAATGTTTGTAAGAACTGAGTTCAGTGTCTAGTCCAGAGACACTGTTCAGTAATTGTCGGTTATAATTTTCATCCTCATCACCATTATCACCCTCATTCGTTATTTTCCTATGTTGCTCCTATTTACTTTGTTACAGGAGTATGTGCATGCATGCATGTGTGTGAGTTTAACAGCTTTACTGAGGTTTAATTTGCATGCTATAAAATTCACCCATTGTGAGTTCGATGGATTTGAGTAAATTTATACATTTACGCAACTATTACCACAATCCATATTAAGAAAACTTCCATTATCTCCCAAAGTTCTTCATATCCCTTTGTAGTCAATCTCAACTCCCACCCCAACTCTAGCTTTCTGTCTTTATAATTCTGCCTTTTCTAGCAATGTCTACATTGATTTTTTTTTCCCCTCAAACTTTGGTCCATCCATATTAAACACCTGGGATGTCTGTTAAAGATGCAAATCCCTGGCTTCACCCCAGACATCTCAATTCATCAAGCTAGGGCCAGCTACCCAGGGGACTTCCTTGCAGAGTAAAATTTGACAACCCTCACCTGTAAATCCCAGGGTTGCAAGGTTGCCACTGGCTGGCTGAGCTACATTATCACTGATAGAGCCCACACTCTTAGCTGGGAAGGGAGGCTGGTTTTTCCCTGGAGTGCTAATGCCAGTGATGATTCCTGTGCACTGCTCTCTGGGAACACTTCCCATGGAGGGGCCATTAGACTTGACAGGAGGCAGGCTGGCAGCCCCTTCCTCAGGAGGAGACCCCACTGAGGACAGACCCTCCTTGGCTCTCATTCATTCATTCTCCCTTGGGAGGAAACAACCTCACTGCACACAAGCTGATCTCCCCAGCTGCCATCCCTGGAGACTAAAGATGCAACTCATGGCTGCTCCCAAAGGATTTGCAGAATGACCTCTGGAAATACTGTCTTTCAGAGCCTGCTGAGCCTGCAGTAAGTCTTAGCTAGATAAAGTGATACTCGTGGACTCCAAGGGAGAGCCTGGGACATCCTCGGGGACATTGCTCTGTGTCAGGGGAGCCTCTCATGGTCACACTCCCATCAGGCCTGGGGTCCAGCCATGACCCCCCCCCCCCACACACACACCAAGAGCAGTCTGGGAGGGTGGAGGGTCTGGTTTCACATAAGTCAAAGGCAGGCATTTAAACGAACATAATGGGAAGGAGAGGGCTACAGGTTCATGAAGGATGCATGTGTCAGATATCTGTCATCGAAAAGGGGCAGCCACTCTCTGGCCATTCCAGTTCCAGTGTTGCCAGAGCTTCTGATTTCTTATGAGATGCTGAATCACAGATTTGCATGTGAAAGTTCCTTGCTTTATAACAGACAATTAATCCTGTTTTTAAAAACGGTATTGGGCATATAAAAACCTGTGGCCTGTGTCGGGTCCTTGGGCCATCCAGGATACTGTGTATGAGCTAAGTGGTCCTCTTGGCTGCTTGTGCATTTCCCATGCATCCAGAATTGTGCTGCAATGGAAGGGCACAAGTGATGGCATCATACTGACTAAAGTGGAGGCCCAGCTTTGCTCTTACTCAGTTCTTCTTGACCAAATGACATTCTCTAAGCCTTGGTACCCTCATCCAAAGGACAGGAACAGCAGCACCTACTTGTCTCTGGTCCTCGTGAAAATTAAATGACATAACGCACGCCTGGTGCATGACAGTTGCCCAATAGACCTAGCTCTCTCTCTCCCCGCTTCTTTCATTAAACAAACATTTGTTGAGTATCTACTGTTAGCCAAGAATGGAACTAAGTGATACAGGAGAGCTGGAGACGTTTTACTCGTTGTGGACATCCACTGGGAGAAAGACAGAATTTCTGGCAAATACCACCATTGTGGTGTGCCAAAGCCATGGGAGCTTTCATTTTTAAAACAGTGGAGTAAAGATTTTAGGCAGAATCTTCTTTCCTAAAATCTGATGAAGAACGGAAATGAAATCAACAACAGAACTATTCATTTCAAGCATCCAGGCAAGATAAAGCCACAAACCAGCGCCGTAAGTACAGAAGACTAGAGCATCCCAGGGTGGCCAGTCTCTTACCCTGCCAAGACATCCTAGAAGCTATCCAGTGGACAGTTCTCACTAATCCTCTCAACATCTGAAGAGGAGCACATCAAGGGTATACCCTTAATATTTCCTATTTTGATGGGGAAAGGTAGGAAGAGTTTCTGGGGAGAAATGTGTGAAACAAAAGAAGCTAAATCTGATCACAACCATTCATGGGGGAAATTAATTGGGCGATGAGCATAAATCTGCATGTATGCCTAGACAGAATAGGATTTATCCTGGGCCATGAAGTGGGGAGCCCAGGTATGGAACGTTCCACAAAACCTGGAAGTACACACAAAGCACTGTTTCTAAGAAAGAAAGCACTTTCCTTTGGGTGCGTTCCCCCAGTTCACTACCTCAGTTGTCAGGAAAAAACAGAAATAATTCTCAATACTCAGCCCTCAGACTTTAGCTCATTGTGCAAGGCTATAAAGGAGTCAAGAACTCATCTACATGTTATGAGAGCAAAAGGAAGGCCTGGGTAGATCTGTCTAAGCATAAGGGAGATGAAGAAAACTTTTATAAATAGCAATAAGCCAGGATGAGGAGTAAGAGAACGGCCCCCCAAAAAAGACAAAAGATAGAAAAAAAAAAAATCAAAGGAGCCCACCTGGGGAGTGTATCTATGGTAGACTGAACCACGTCCACCATAAAGACAAGTTCAAGTCCTAACCCCGGTCCTGTGAGTTCACACTCACATTTGTAAACAGGACCTTTGAAGGTGTTATTAGTTAAGATGTGGCCAAATGGAATGATCCAATATGGCTCAAGCCCTTAAAAGCAGATGAAATTCAGACCAATTAATAACATAAAATAGACGTTTCACATGTAAGGGAAGAAAGAGGAATGGTAGCAAACAGAAAACATAGTACTGAAAGATAAATACCTGTTCTAAAGAAATGGCTTGGGATAAACTGGGTAAATACAGACGAAAATTCCAAAATTCCAAGAAGATAACAGTTGTTGGAGACAAATAAAACTGACTCAAAATAAGGAGAAATAATGTCTTTCTAGGAAACAAATGGAACAAGAAGAACAAAAGTCTTCAAAGATAATGATATAAGAAAAAAAATATTCTAAAATGGAAAAACAAAACAAAACTGACTCTGCACAAGGGGCATAGCATTTTCCAAGAAAACGTGATGCCAAATGATCTATATGAGGCATATTTCATTTAAATTATTGAACATTAAAGATTTAAAAAAAAAAAAACTCTTTCAAAACTTTAACAAAGAAAATCATCTGCAAAGAGTGAAATTCTGGCTGGTCTCAGATTTCTCCAAATAATACTTAATGCTGGAAGAAAATGGAACAATTAGTATATAAGTGTCATTCAAGAATATGCCCACACCCTATAAAAAATTAACTCAATGTGGGTCAAAGACCTCAATATAAGTGACAGAACCATAAACCTCCTAGAAGATAATGCAGGGAAACATCTTCAAACCTAATATCATAAGGTAGCTTCTTAGACTTTACACCCAAAGCACAAGCAAAGAAAGTAAAAACAGATCAATGGGAACTCCTCAAAATCAAAAGCTTTGACTTTGTCAGAAAGTTGAAGAGACAGCCAATACAACAGTAGAAAATATTTGAAAACCATATATCTGATAAGAGACTGCTATACAAAGAAATTCTACAACTCAATAGGAATAATACAAACAGCCCAATTATGAAATGGGTAAAAGATATGAAAAGACATTTTTCTGAAGAGGAAATACAAATGGCTAAAAAACATAAGAAAAAATGTTTACCTTCACTAGACATTAGGGGAATGCAAATCAAAATCAAAATGAGATACCATCTCACACCAATAAGAATGGCTGCCATTAAATAGGTAATTACAAATGCTGGAGAGGGTGTGGAGAAATTGGAGTTCTTATTCATTGCTGGTGGGACTGTATAATGGCACAGCCACTGTGGAAGACAGTTTGGTGGTTCCTCAGAAAACTAGATGTTGAGTTACCTTACGAACTGGCAATTTCACTTCTCAGTATACACCCAGAAGGTCTGAAGGCAGTGACACAAACAGATGTTCATAGTGGCATTATTCACAAAAATTGCCAAGAAACGGAAATAATCCAAGTTTCCTCCAACAGACAAACGGATTATCAAAATGTGGTATATACATAAGAAGGAATACTAGGCAGCAGTATGAAGGAAAACAGTCCTAAAACATATGACAATATAGATGAACCTTAAAGACAATGTTGAGTGAAATAAGTCTGACACAAAAGAAGAGATACTGTATGTTACCACTACTCTGAACCATGTAAAATCAGTGTCTTATAATGTAGACTATTATACATTAATATTATAGACAGAAAATGGATGCTAGAAATAGACAGAGGCTAGTGAAGGGGGAATGATAACCTAACATGTACAGACATCTTAATGAGAGTGAACTTAAATGTATGGGAATGGTCAAGGGTGATGTTTGTTCATTAATGGGATTATAAGTATCAGTGCCCCATTGAAGGCAAACATGATCGAAAGTGGTTCTTCAAAGGCATTATCCCACAGATTAACACTACAAATATAAATAAGTGTTTGCATGAAATACTTCTAAGGTAAGACACTGGTACAAAGAGGTAACAACAGAGTGGTATATGGGAAAAACTACCCATTGCATATTATAGGCTGTATTTAACAGGAATACCTTACCAGAACTACACTAATATTAGGGATGAATAATCAGGGGCTGATAAGAGATTTGTGGTGTTTTTGGTTATGATAAATCTTTAAAAATGAGAGTGATGATGATTGTATAATTAAGTGAAGATAATGTGAGACACTGATTTGTTTTTATCCTGTGCCGAATATATGCTATGTGAAATTAGGAGCCTCCTACTTAATAAATAAGTCAAGCCCTTGATCTTGGGGCTTGCTCTTGTGAAACTTATGACTGTACAATGATGCTAAGCCTAGCTATAATTATGCCTAAATGGCCCCTTCAGAGAACCTCTTTTGTTGCTCAGATGTGGCCTTTTTCTCTCTAAGCCCAACTCAGCAAATAAATTCATTAACCTCCCCACTTCGTGGGTCATGACTCCCAGGAATAAGCCTGGTCCTGGCATTGAGGGAATGAAAATGTCTTCTTGAACAAAAGGGGGAAAAGAAAGGTAACAAAATAAAGTTACAGTGGCTAAGAAATTTCAAATAGAGTCGAGAGGCTATCCTGGAGGTTACTCTTTTGAAAGCTCCAGCTAGATATCCCAAATGGCCACAGCATGCCCAGCCCTAATCATCAGTAGTTCCCAAATACCTAGGTCCCTGAGACTATATATAAGTATCTCTCACTAAGTTTATTTTTCAGAAACTTAAGTCCTCCAGAGTGTTCTTATGCCAGATAAGTCCCCAAACCAACAGGCAACAGCCTCTTGAAGAACATCAACCAGATGCAGCCCTCTTCCCCATAATGTTGACACCCCTTTTCAACATGAACAAGTTATATTGGTCACTGCCTGGACATTCCTGAAGATTGAGAAAGTGATTAAATGAGAGGAAGGGGTAGCAACAGACAAGATAGGATTTAACAAAGGATCACAAATATTGAATCTGTATATAAATATGTTTTTTAGATGCTATGGTATTAGAATAGCTAGAAGGAAATAAAAGAAATGGTGGAACTATACCTATAACATTCTTTGAAATTTGCTACTCATTAGCTACTCATTAAATTGTACTTTGAAAGTTAAAAAAAAAAAAAAAAAGAATATGCACAGCCAGAGAATAAGTCAGTTATAAAGGCAGTACACAGGCAGTCTCCATAAAGTACTCAGGGAATAGAACTTTTCAAAGAAAATTGGCCCTCACAACCCAAAGTGTGCTTCACTGGCATCACCTAGGACCAAATGCAAAACTTCGGGCCACTCTGCAAACCTACGAATGAACCAGAATCTACATTTTAACAAGATCTTCAGGTGATTTACTTTCACATTAAAGTCTGACAGTGCTCATTTGGTTGATTATGAGATGAGTTAAAACAAAGAATTCAGGCATGAAAAACTGTGATCAATAGACTATGAATATTCTATTTCTACATAGTACTAGTATTTGGCAATTGTGAAAAATCATGGTTACAGAACAAAATGAATATTCATAAACCATAGGAAATATCAAAAATAACAATATAACTAAAACTCTGGAAGTTTTAGAGAAGAGAGGCAGGGAGCAATTTGTGTTAATAGCTTTACCTTCATTGCAAAGACTCAAATGACATCATTTAAAAAGCAAAAGTAGTTTAAAAAAGATTCTGATTTCCTAATGTTCTTATAACATCTTTTCTTAATATTAGAGGAAACTTTTAGGAAATTGTACCCTCTGTAATGAAGAAACACTTATTTCAATTTCAGCTATACAGTCAAATTCACATTGGTTTATTTTCCTATTTTTAAATCTAAGTATTAGGAAATGTGATTAATTTTTTTAAAAATTGCATCTTACATTAAAATCCATTAATATCCATTCTTAAATCTGCATGTATGCACAAAACACTATCTGGAATGATAGCCACCTAATACTAAGGATGGTTCTTTAACATGATGGGATATAGGGTGATCATCTTCCTGTATTTTTTGGCTGAACATTTTTATAATAAGTATGCATTTCTTTTGCAAAAACAACAAAGCTCTAAGTAACCCTGAGGATGAAAATAAGGGCCCAAGTCCTGTTTCTCCTGTAGTGTGTTGCAAATTCTCTCCACTGGTGCCTCCCAGTGTCCAAGTTTAGTCTTATCCAATTTCTTGAAACCCCTTTAACTGAAACGTTCAAGAAGGTAAGAAGCAGACTGGTCCTGATTATCCTTGTATATCCCTTGTGTTTAACAAATGGGGTGGCGCAGAGTACTCAGTAAATATTTGTTGAGTGAACGAATGAATCCTACTTCCTCCGAGAAGGCTTCATGGCAAACCAGGTCTCCACTTAATAATCTGACCACGGTTGAGTCGGCTGATTTGAATTTTAAGTAACTAAAGGAACAGAAAACTCCGCTGACCTTTTCTCAGTAAGAATCAGGATGTGGCTAATTGAGACTCTAATCCGTACCATCTAGGTGCTCAGCAGTTGTAAATTTGATCCCTAAGTTTGTATGAACATGACTCTTTCGTGTTTGAATGTGGTTTAATTAAGTTATGTGAGGATTCAAATCCCTATGTAGATTAAACGAGTCTATTTAGGAGCCACTAAGACTTTGAAAGTTTTTCCCATACTGTAGCACATTGCATTACATCCCCCTGCCACCAGGGAATATGAGAAAAGTACAGGGAGAGAGAATCATTGAATGTCGGAGGCTTGGGACCTCAGAGGCCATCAAGGGAAACCTCTCACTTTATCCATGAAATCAACTCACTGTCAAAGGAAAACAGGGCAGGCAGAAGAAAGCAGCTGATTGTTTCCTCCCTGTCCTGAAGTAGATTCTGCAACAACGTCAAATAGTAGAAGAATGCAGATCCAAACTGCAGAGTTGCTCAGCCTAGGTCCCAGCTTTGCAACTAGCAAGTTAGGTGAGGCTGGGCAAGTCCATCTCTCCCGCTCTTTCTCTCTCTCTCTCTCTCTCTCTCTAGTCCTTGCTTTCCATTGCTTTGAAAATTAAAGGATCATGGTATATGCGAGTACTCCTCAAAGCCATGGAATACCAATTTGACAACTTCATCAACATCAATTTACTTGAAGACCCAAGAAAGAAAACAAATGAAAGCTGAGCGATTTGGTTTGGACCCAGGCAGAGGCTTACTTAGATGCATGATCACATCCTGGCCATTTTTAACCAAGATCCCTTTCAGCACTGACATCACGATTGACTTCTTGCAAAAAGCAATTTTTAAAAGCACCTAATTATAACAAAAGGAACAGGAACCACAGAGCCATGGCTGAAGCATGTTGTTATTTGAAAGAGTAAGTAATGGACTCTTGATCCCCCACAAGGTTTGTCGTAAGGGAGGTAAGAGCCATCACCAAAAAAATAAAAAAAGAGAGAGAGAGAGAGAAAGAAGGAAAAAAAGGACTGTCTAGCAAACTCCAGGGGGAGTGAGACCTATTTCTATTTTTAGTAAAAGTGGTCACTATTGTCCAGGGAGATGACAACAGAAAAGAATAACACAGCTAAGCATGGTGTGCCCGTATACTCTAAAGAAGAAAGTTAAGATGGAGTAAGTGGTAGGTGAGATTACCACAGGAACTAAAACAGAGGGTCTAGGCCATGGGTTCTGAACAAAACTGGGTTTTATCAGAATGATCTTGGAAAATTTTGTTTAACTTCCAGATTTCTAATTATCCATAACCCTAATAACTAGGACTCTTCAGCTGTGCCTTTACTTCTGTCTCCAAAAATAAGAACTTTAGCTTTACTGTATTTTGCTTCTCCTAAAGTTTTTTTGGAAAATAAGAGTGAGAACAACAAAAAAATAAACCTCAGGAAATTATAAAGCTACGTTAGAAATTCCATAAAGACATTATAATGGTACTCCTTGCTCAAAAATGTCTGATTCTCTTGGAGAAGGTAAATGGAAAAGACATAAGGAACACAAGTTTTAGAGGTTACCAGTTTGAAAATTGAATCAGCTGCCTGCTAGCCACATGACTTTAGTCACATCAAACCAGTAATCTAAAATACTTTTCTGCTTAAAATGAAGCTAAAATTTAGTTAAGAAAAAAAAATTACTTGTTCAGGCAATACAGGCATAAGGCAAAAGGGGTAATGGTGGCATGCAAATAACTCAAATTAGCAAACATTGGCTTGGTCACTTTGGATGAGTAAAGCTAAGTTTGAATATTAGCCAGGTAACAAATTAGTTCGGGGACCTCAAGCAATTTACATAAACCTCTCTGTCTCTTTTTCTTCTAGGTGAAACACAAAACAATAAATGCTACCTGGATTCAATGACATATGAGAATTGCCTGGCAGAGGACATGGCAATAGTGATGCCAGGTAAATGGGAGCCAGCGTTCTAATTCTGTTTACTGGTTTAATACATGCCTTCTCTCCCTTGAATTTAACTACTATGAAAACACGGATCTGGTCTGTCTGTTTCTTCCTTAAAGTTATTCCAATAGTAAGTACCCAGTACGTACTTGTTAAATTAGTTAAATAATTAGAACACTATGTATGCCCTCCCTAAAACTCAAAAGACTGAATAAATTCTCCTACCATGGAGTTGCAATATTACTTTCCCCTAATGGCTGTTGCGATGCCACTGCTAAACTCTCGAGGAAAAACCGACAGAGAGCCATTTTAGTCTTGAGTTACACTTCCAGGAGATGGATTGTCACAAAATATTCTAGCTGGTAACCACAGATGGTGCCTCTTTCACCATAAAGGTGTCTCATCTGTTTTCCTTGCCACTTCTTAGGCTATTTGCCACAATTAAGGACGGCAGCAGAAAGTCCCACAGGCTGCTTTATGTTGTGTTTAAAAAGTTAATTAAATCGCCAAGTTGTTAAGTTGTTAAATGTAAAGTTAAAAAAAAAATCTATTAGCAAGTTTCCTCCTGATTAAAGTCGTGAGACCCATGTGTTTGATTTTCAACTTGGTCCTCTCCAGCAATAAACATTAAAAATAAAACAATTCCATTTTATGACCAAGCCCTCTACAAATGCCTTGTGTGTGACACATTAGGGAGAAAAAAGCAACTAAATTACAATTCATCTATGCAGAAATCTTCCAAAGAACATGTTTCGCTTGGCAAGGTGGAGTATGGGTGTGTAGGTTGAACATCTGTCCAAAGTTAATGAGTACTATTTTCCATTTTATAATCTGATCTCATTGGATAATGGCCAACAAGGTGCCCACCTTCCTCTTTTCTTTCTTTCTTTCTTTTTTTTTTTTTTTTTTTTGATGCTAAATACCTTATTTTGTGATAAGGCATGAACCAGGGGAATGATATAGGCCAGTGGCTGCAGGAACAGACTGGCTTCAAGTTCTGGCTTCACATGCAAATGCCAGCAGACTACTCTGACTTTTACTTCTTCATTATGTCTCATAGGACTATGGAGAGAATTAGGCTCAAATCACTTAATGGGTGTCTGGGTGCAAAAAAATTAAATAAATGTGGCAGCTGGTGGCCTGAGCAAAACAGGCCTGCAGATCTTTGGTGGGCAGCAGTCTGCGTGACCTAGGCAGCTAATGTTTAACCAATTGTCTTTGTAAACCAGTAAAGAGAAAAAGGGTAAATTGGCCTTAAAATGTAACTGTATAGGAAGCAGGCAGGAGGTGAGAGGCTCTTAGTCTCACAAAAAGAGCAAAATGTAATTGTTCAAGTGTTATTTTAGTCCTTCCTGCACCAGCCCTCAGGTCAGAGTGACCTGCTCCCACATCTGTGCTCCCCCACTCTTAGGAATGCTTAGTCTTAAACCCTTATAAATGGCTTGCTGTCCTCTTTGCATCAGGCAGTCGACTTCCCTGTGAATGCGATGCCTGCCTGGCCTGAGAGAGCTGTCATGATCTTTCCACGACTTCTCACTTAAGTAAGCCCTGAATAAAAGTTTATAAATCTGAAAATGCTCAATGTTTTCTTTAGCCTCTGCATTGGCATGGCCCTCATGGGCTGCGACAATAAATAATAATGGGTGTCTGGGTGCAAAAAAAAAAAAAAATGACTCAAGAGAACTGGCATAACACAGGGTTTAGTGCAGGGTCCAGCCCTTGTGTAAACTTGAACAAGCCATTCAGCTTCTCTGCCACGAGTTATGAGTCTATGAAGCTGACTTGATGATAGCATACAATACATAGGGTTAATATGAAGATTAAAGGAAATAAAACTTATAATATTCTTAGAACAATGCATGATGCAAAGTAGGTTGCTTAATAAATGTTAGCTCTTATTGTAGGTCACACAGCAAATACATTCAGATCTACTTATTTTAATACATAAAAATATTCCTGTTAAAGCTCACAAGAAAAAAAAATGAGAATAATTTTGGACCTTAAGAGACGCTTTCATTAGAATCAGTGTTAGTACAATCTAACCCACAAGTTGGAAGGGGTCTTAGAAATCATCAGTTCCACCCTAACTGTTGAATGCATCTTCCCCACCATTTCCCTGACAGGTTGTCACTGGAACTGTGATGTGGAGCTCTCTGTCTTCTGACAGCCTATGCTTCTGCTGGACGGCTCTAATTTTGGGCATTCTCATTCTTTATACTGATGTGAAGCCTGTCTCTGTTCCACAGAAAGGTTACACAGAAGATATCTGCTCAGTCTGAGACAGGAGGGTAAGAGGACTCCTGAGATTTCTCTTCGCCAGGCTGAAAAGCCCCCATCTTCAGTGAGCACAGTGCTAAGGTCTCAAGGTTCACATCAAATGCCACTGCCTCTTGAAAGCCTTCCCGGATCTCTCCAAGCTTCCAAGCAGTCTTAGCCCTTCATTACTTCTTTTAACCCACTGTAGTGTCATTAAGTGTTTGGGTTTGCTTGTCTCCTCAGAACTCTTGTCTGCATCATCCCCATACTGCTGAATGAGTGAATTAACGAATATTTCTCTAATCCAAAAGAGTAACACACAATACTCACGACAGGCACTTTGACCAAGAACTTCGTAGTGGAAGAGCTTTAAATGACAGTGAGATCACAGCTGGTCCTTCTCAGATCGCACTACTTAAGTTCTCATTTCACCTCCACCCAGAGCCTGAGTGACAACAAGGGTGGCTTGAGCTGACCCAAGAGGCCAACCTAACACCTCCTGCTTCTTTTGCTCACATTCTCTTTGTGAAAACCAAGCTCAATGGATTGGCTCAACGATACTGCAAGCTTGGAAAGAGATGCAGCCAGGCTTACTGCTGTCTTTAGCAGAACCCCCTTCCAAGGCGACAAGCTCTCCCGGAGAACAGCTGACCCTGCCCACATTCACTTACATTTCTACAGAGTAACTGTCACCAGGAAATCCAGGTTTCAATCTCAACTGCCAATAAGTCAGTATTTCCTTAGGCAAATCCTGTGCTCTCTCACCGAATATCAGCTTCACCATTGGAAAAAAAGGGGTCAGATTTTGATCATGACTAAGAAAGCAGCAAAATTTAGAATTTTAAAGAGTTTGGGTATTTTGTTTCATTTGTTTTAAGATTTGGAGTCAGGTAGGAATGGTACAGGCACCGCCATTTGAATATTATAAAACTTGGATATGTAAATTTGCCTCTCTGGGTCTCGATTTCTTCTTTGAAGTGAAGAGAGTAATAGAAATTATTATAGGGTAGATGTAAAAACCAATGAGGTGATACACAAAAGTTCTTATCGTGGCACACAGGAAGAATTCAATTCAGTTTAGCCCCTGTTTTCATTGTTCTTCTCAGCCCTGACATATTTGTTGAGACAACCATTCTGCCAGCACGTTCCTGGAGATTCAGTAGTAATTGCCTGAGCATGAGTCACTGTCTTGCGATGTCAAGCTGTCCTGAGAGAGGGCTGGAGATCTCCTTCATTTGTGGAGCCAACTGGGTGTCATCTTAGATTAGCACACCCAGAGCTCTGAGGCCAAGCTGCACATGCTCTCGAAAGGCATCAAACTTTTTCTCAGCAAACTCCTACAATTCAAACACAGCATTCGCCCCTAAATTCAAATTATTGTACCTTTTCAAATTTGCATCATCTTGTTTATCACTTAAGAACTACAAGATTTCAAACATTTAGGGAAATTCTTGTTATCCACCTTGTTACAAAAGAGCATTTATCTGAAGTGTCCTGAAGAATGTCAGTAAACCATCAAGACCAGACCTGCATCTCCCTTACAGTATCTGTCTCCCTAGTACTATGTCTTGGAATTTTAAGCCTCGAGGTGTTTTTTAGTGGTAATTCCCCGGCAAAAAGAATTCCCTTCCGCAGAACTTGTTGAGTGAAAACCACCCTCTGTTCCCCAGAGCCCAGATGTGGATCACAGTGTCCACAAGCCACTGAGTTTCGCTGCATCAGAAGGTGGGCAACGTGACCCTCTGGTGCAAAGAGGGAGGGGAAGAGTACCCAAAGGCTGTCAGGGGTGGCTATTTCACAGTCTGCTTTCTGGGATATCTTACACGAAGGAAATGTTCACTCCTCATTTTTGTGAACAGTCAACTGTAGCAACACGGATGTCTGTAACTGGATTTCATTATGGAAATGTCGCTAAAGAGGGCCACGGGCTCCAAAACCCATTAAAATGTTTTCTGTCGCTTTACATATTCTTCTGTGATAAAAATAGTCTGATATTCGAATTTAAGAAGGCTTTGCCTATAGGGAAACAGATGGATATTAAGAAGATTATAATAAAGAGAGGAGATTATCAAAACATAGAATGGGGTTTAGGGGGAGGGTCGTTTTCTCCCACTAACGGCAAATCAGTTTTGGGGTAATGTGCTTTCCAGATTGTGGTGCTTTCCAGATTGTGACGCTTTCCTCTTTGGCAGTGAAACCCTCCAGCATCCTGGTCACACCAGAGGGATTTGCAGCTGTGGGTGGCTGGGTTTTATTTCACAACAGTCTCTCTCCTACTGCCCAGGGGTATGTCTGCAACTTCCCTCTTTAAAAATGCAATTTGTGTTCCAGGGTCCACTCACCACAGCTCTCAACTCAAAGAACCTCTCCTGTCTCGGAATGTCTGGCTCCCTCCCGTAGCTCCTCTGCACAGAAAGCAAGGGGACCTTCCCCACATACGGCAACACCTGCATTTCTGCTGACATCAATACTCTTAAAATTTTAGCAGTCACCAAACTGGCCTCAAAATATTGCAATCACCTCTGGCCTTTTGTCCTTAATAATTTTGAATTGCTGCTCTGAAGCTCCTTCCCTCTAGGGTTTCTCTTCTCAATAGCCTAACTGGAATCTGTTATTGGAAACACCATACCAAGTGTCAATAACTGACCCTGTCCCCCACCACGCACCACTCGATGGACATTTTAACAGTTGTAGAGGATGTTGTTGATGTTGTCTACTCTTTAATGGGCCCATAACACAATTAGCTCATTTTCTCCTCCCAACAGCCCACCAAGGAAGGGGCTAATTTACACATTTTATAGGTGACCAAACTCCAAAGTGACAAACACCTCTGCCCAATTTGGAAAGAGCACACCTTCTAATAGTTGCCATATTCTAAACATGATCTCAGGAATCCTAAAGAACATATACTGTTATCAGAAACCTGATCCTAGGTGTCAATATCGCTTTCTTCTGGGGCAGAATGTCCCACCGCATAACGAACTAAAGACGCTCCACTAAAAAATGTAAAAGTAAACAGAACCAAGAATTTTGTAACCAATAATATTTAGAAAATGTTAGGTTAAATAAAAGTTTATTTATTTTGTGTTAACCACAGACTTATGAATAAGCCTTTAATATGTTTTGAGCCCTCCGCATCCCCAAGGGGAAGAGGTAAGGGATAAATAACAAGCAGCATTTTCTAAACGTAGAATCATCCTTTTTAAGATTATGATCCGTTTATTGTTCTCCAACATTTTATTGTGAAAGCTGGACAACTTGCACAGTGAATATCCACAGACTCACCACCTAGACTATACAATTAACACTTTGCTATACTTGCTTCACCACCTAAATCTATGACTCAATCAACCAATCTATCTAAATATCTCATTTAGATCTATCTGTCCATCTATCTGTTTATCTCTCTATCCCATTATTCATCCAATCTTATTTTTGGAGCTATCTCAAAGTAAACTGCAGACATCAGTACTCTTCAAACCTAAACATTTCAGCAAGTGTTTTATTAACTAGAGTTCAACATACGAGATGGTTCTATTTTTATTAAGTTAAAATTTAGATAAAGCAAAGTGCACACATTTAAGAGCACCTGCCTGAGTTCTCCTGAGCTGCTATCACAAATACCATATGATGGGTTGGCTCACATTTCGGAGGCTAGAAGACTTGCTTCTTCCCAGAGTCGGTAGTGTTCTAGCTGGCTGGCAGTCATTGGGTTCCTTTGCTTTCCCAACACATGGTCATGTCTTCTCCTTTCTCTTCTGATTCCTACTGACCCTGATGGCAGGGTACATTGTCGGTGATTAAAATCTTGGCATATCACCAAAATGTCTTCCCTAGTCAAATCCTGCTTCACTCCTGATGCCAGAAATTTGGGGAGATGATCATTAAGAACATAGTAATGAATGTGATAGCTGAATGAAGGGAGAGTGATGTTTTATACATATGGAGTGATGTTTTATAGCCCCTTTCTTGGTGGGCTGTTGGCTTCTGGCTCCTCCCCAAGGCTTTCTCTGATTCTGGTCTCCAGCTTCTTCCTTTATAAAGCCTCCAGTAATCCAAATCAAGGCCCACCCTGCTTCAGCTGGGCCACACCTTAACTAAAAATATGTCTTTAAAAGGACCTATTTACATTGGTTCACACTCACAGGGATGCTGGTTAAACTGAAGACCATGTCTAAATTGGGGTACATAATTCAATTATCACAGTAACTAATGATGAGTTTCAACAAATGCAAAAACTGGACCCAAATTTATCACCCCAGAAAGTTCCTGCCTGCCCTTCCCAGTCAATCCCCTCTGCCACCAACCCAGAGGCAACCACTTGTCTGATTTCTTCACCCCTACACCCACAATGATCACCATTTGCATTTTTTCTCCGTTGACTGATTTTTCTTGTTCTAAAACTTTAAGTGGAATCTCCTTTCACCTATCCTGATGTTTTAAGATTCATATATGTTGCATGTATCTTAGTTTAGAATCTTTTCCATTTTTCTGTGGTTTCTTACTGAAGCATTGTGCCATGGGACACACTTAATGTGAAGCTGGACCACAGATTTGGGGAAGAGAAAAGAAACAGTATGAAGAAAATGAGGAGTATCCTCTCCAGTACAAAGAAAGAATAAGTGACTTTTTAGTTTGCATTTTTATATCTTTCTCCCATTAAAATACACAAGGAATGCAATATTTGATAACTGGAATACACATAAGAGAAATGTCAATGGTTTTAACCTAACACCTTGATTTATTTTTAATGGAGTTGCTTCAATAACTATTTCTGTAACAACTCCAAACTAGTGAGTGTTCTTTTTTCTCATCACCATGACCAGCATTTTGCATGTATGTCAAGGTTGTATGAGAATCTAATGAGATAATTCAAGATTAAGTACTCTACAAAATGTAAAGTACTCTGTGAATGCTGTTTACTGTCTTTAACGACAATGATTTGAAAGATCTTTTTTTAACTCATAGGAATCTAAAGTTGTAAGAAAATATAGAGATCAATCACTTCATCCCTGGATGAGGAAATTACTAACCAGCTGGTGGAGGCAGATCTGTAAATGTAACCCAAGTCACTCCAAATGTAATCTTTCTAACACCTCTACCAGATGCTGCCACAATTTTTAATTAAATCTGGTAAAATGTCACCCAAACATATTTGGATTTTAAATTAAGCAACTTTTTTCCATATCTGCTACGGTGACCCACCATCCCAGTTTGTCTAAGACTGCCCTGGTGTTTATGCTGAAAGTCCTATGTGTCCCAGGGAACCCCACAGATCCAGAAAACTGGAATTGCTGGTCACCCAAATCTTTCCCAGGGTCAGAGATAACATCAAAAAAGATGGTACTACATTTGCGTGTCAATCACCTTTGAATGTTCGACCATCACATTTCAAGGGAAACCACAACACCACTTAAGTCTCTTCCGTACTTCCCTACTGGAAGCAGGTGTCATACAGGAAGTGCTTCTTCTATCACTTGAACTTGGGCACTGCCCTTATATTTAGGAGGCCATTTGTACAATGGCTAAGGTCTAAGACATTAGAGCAGATATCCTGGATTTAAATCTCAGATCTACTCCTTACTCGCCCAGGCACTTGAGGCAAGTCACTTCACTCCTTTAAGTTTCAAACGTGATGCCTTTGAAATGGGGAGTAGAGCTGTAACTATCTCATAGGTTATTCTGTGGTTGGAATGAGAGCTCCACAATCTGTTAGTACCCTGTACACGGTAACTCACTTCATGATTTAATAGGCAAACCCTGGAAAAGAAGCTTAAAGACTAAGCTTAAAGAACAGCTTCTGTGGGGACCAAAAACATTTCTCGTGGTTTGCGTTAGTCATTGATGTCAGATGAAAAGCAGAAGAAAGAACTCAACAGCAGACTTCCACCCTAGCTCTAAAGAGGTTAAACAAAGAGGCAGTGCTTTTACATCAGGATGTTTTTGCCACCCCCTTTTAATGTGCAACCTTTTTATCTGAGCTAAAGCTTCAGAAGTCAGATTTCACTGAACCCACTTTGAGTCTTGTGCTTGCAACGGAATTTACCTTTCCCAGACTCAGGGATGGCTCTCCTCTTTAAAACCAAAGCAAACAAAAAACTCCCTCTTTTTCTTCCTCTCCTTTTTGCACATGGAAACCTTTTGTTCCTGGCACTTTTCATATGCCACTCTTTAATATTTAATCAGCCCCCACCTCCTCAGAAGACTGCTGGCCTCATTAGATAATTAATGGTTGCCTGCATACAGTTGCTTCAGTTAATACATCTGCAGCCAGCAATTAGAGCCTGAGTTTATTAGCTGCACCAGCTTCATTTACTGGGGAAGCCATCCTGCCTTTGAGTGAAGCCACTGGGATCAGCCCCTGTTCCCTGCAACTCTTTTGTTTACTTTTTTGCTACAGTTTTGCAACACTGCACATCCTGGCCTTGCCTGAACAGTTGGTGGGGAAGATTTCCCTTTTATCATTTAGAAGATAATTGGGTAATTCTGTGCTGGAGAGAGTGGGAGAACGATTCTCCAATTTTGGGTGGGGCAAGGGAGAAAGGGGGGAGGCAGGGAAGCTGTTAGCTAATTTGTTCTTCTGGAAATATCTTTTGAAATAAGCCATGGATCCAAAGCTTAGGAATATCCCTGCAGCGGGAAATGGAAGCTAGGAGATTTGGTCTAATGTGTCGGAGAGCTGCCTCTAGTTCCGTCTTGCTGCTTGGAACCAGGAAATCCCTGGGAGGTGGAGTCTTCTGCCATTTCTCATCTCTAAACTGGACTTTCCCACTTTGGCCCCATTCCCACTTTGCTTTTCATAACACAGTGGAATCATGTCGTTTCCACCTGCTTTTCAGACCTGCTTTTCTAGTGACCCTGATGGCAGGGTACATTCTCGGTGATTAAAATCTTGGCGTATCACCAAGATTTCTTCCCTAGTCAAATTCCGCTTCGCTCCTGATGCCAGAAATTTGGGGAGATGATCATTAAGAACACAATAATGATGTGATAGCTGAATGAAGGGAGAGTGATGTTTTACAGATACGGCAAGAATAAAAGAAGGAAACACAGAAATTATGACTTTACCCATTAGGGAGAAGATAGAAATGGGAGAGGCAGAAAAGACAAGCAAGACAGGTTTCAAATTTTTCTGTGTCTCTTTTCTTTTAGGACAAAATAACTAAATCAAGACCAATCTAAATACATAGGAGAGAAACAGAAGAACGTGATGATGATGATGATGAAGACAGCAAACATTTAGTGAGCATTTTGTAAGTACCAGGCATCCTGCCAGACATTTTATCTGTGCTTTCTCCTTTAATCCTGAGGCAAATCTATTGCTGATCTGCCTATTTTACAGGTGAGGAAACAGACGTCCACAAATAGTACTAATTTTTCCAGAGATCAAACAACTCAGAATCATCTGAGCTACCATCCCCTGAGTTCTCATGTATTAGGGGATTGGCGTACATCATTTTATTTCTTTCTTATATTAGAAAGCTCATTGAGGCTAAGTCACTTGCCCCATATCACATGGCAAGTAAGGAGGCCGCCTGATTCCCAAGCCTTTTTGCACTATTACAAAGGCTCATCCCTCCTGGGTGCCCGAGTAAGCTTCAGAAACCAGTCTACAAAGACTCCAGTCTACTCCAAATTATGTGCCAAATTTTGGAATGCTCTAGCATGATACTGAAATTCATCAGATGAGTCAACACTCCGCACAAGCTTCTTCTGTCCTCATTGTTAAGCGTTATCTTTGCCTTCACTCATTAATATTTTTTCAAGGTCAGTTGAGTTCTCAACCCTGAGCAGGACACTGTAAGAGGTAAACTACATCACCAATGAAAACGCACAAGGTCGACACCTGCCACGGGAACGTGCTTCCCAAACTGTGATGCACATGCAAATCACCTGGGGGTCTAATTGTTAAAAGTGCAGGTTCTGATTCAGAAGGAAGGGAGGAGGTTGCGGTTCTGAATTTCTAACTAGCTCCTGGGTAATGTCCATGCTGTTAAAGCATGGCTTCTTAGTCACCTGAGGTGCTCACGTTCTTAAATACCAATTTCTAGACACCAACCAATCAGATAAATCAGCATCTCTGGAGGGTGGGTCCAGAATTGAGTATATTTTAAAGCACACAGAACAATGATTTAGAAAGAAAAAGCACAGTGGTATAAGTAAACGGGGTAAATTCACACCAAGATAACAGAAGGAGGCAGATAAAAGATATTCATCTTTCAAGATGAGAAAGATCTTTCTAGATTATAAACCATCCAATTCTCCCACTGCTCTTTAGTAAGGTAGTCAATCCCATGGTAGAAAGACGTGAATTAAAACCTTAGCTCTGCTACAAGTTTCCCGGTGAACGTGGACATGCGGTTAAACTTCCCTAGTCTCAATTTTCTCATCTGTAAAATGGAGTTAACATTTGACCTGCCCAAATGAGAGTGAGGCAACGAGAATAAAAGAAAACAACAAGTGTGGATTCTCTGCAAAGGCTAAAATGAGCCATGACAAAGCAAGGTACAATTATTCATAGCACTTTACCCCCAGGCAGGACACCTTTTGCAAGTTGGAGAACTTCCAAAGCAATTACCGTCATCTCTACCACCTGTAGTGTGTACTTTTGTGAAACACTAACTGTGCTCATCAAATCGTATTTTTCTTATAAACTAGGAGAATGAAAAATGGCCTCAGAATAGCTTTCAATATAATGTTTCCCAGAATGTGCTATTTGCCATTGGAACCCAGGATAAGTTTAGGTGGCCTACAGATAAACTTAAAAAAATAATAATGTTTAAATATACATTAAAAAAAAATACTTCTCCACACATATCTACAGGCAGGCCATGTCCAATCCATCAGAGTTGCCCACCAGCTGACAGTGACTTCCTTCCCGTCCCAGACCCTGGATACGCATCCCTCACCCACAGCTTCGGCTTCTACCTCTGGGCAGGTGGCTCCACCTCAATCACCGCCTCACTCTCTTCCCTGAGCCCCACCAGATCGTACAGCTGCTCACTGCATTGCTCCATCTCATTCACCCCTAGTGTCTCAGGGTGATCAACTCATCCTGGCTTGTTTGGGACTGTCATGAATTAAAAACGTCAAGTCCCATGTCCCAGGAACCCCCTGGGTCCTGGGCAAACTGGGACGGTTGGTCACTGATGTACTGGTTTGGGTTGGGAGGGTCACTGTGGACAGAGGCCAAGCAATCGTGGAGCTGGCTTGGCCACAGGGAAATTGGGTAGGTGGGTCAAGGCCAAGGGGGATGGTTTCCAGCTTACAGTGTATGGGAGGTCTTTGAGAAGATTAGGAGAGTAGAATAACATTCCGTGACCTCCAGGAATCCAGGTACAAGCCATCTATGGTGATTCAGCCTCTGGCATCTAGCCGAGAGCTCTACCAACTTAAATACAGGAACTCAGGCTGCCCATCTCAGAGTCCCACCAGGCTCTGGTCACATAACTCAGGATCTTTTAGCAGCTCAACTTCAAATATCTCAGGGAGATGGGACTTCTAGACTCTGCAGGGGCTTCTCTTAGCTCTCCCCCTTTGCAGGTTGGTTTTGGCCCATCAAGTCACTCCCTGCCTCAATGAATTCAGGGCACCTTCCTTCCCAAGCACTGAATAAGCACCAAAGTGAATTATGAACAGGTTCCAAGTTAACGATACTTTCTTCATATTCCATATGCAAAACGTGAACATTTTCTGATTTCTTTTTCTGAGAGGCCATTAATAGAAACCTTTAAAAAGACAGTTTCTTAGCACTGGAAATATTAAGCTGTTATTATGGCAAATGAGCTTATTTTTACTTTCAAATGAAAATATAAATAAGTAATAAGTAAATATTAGCAATTTGGGTTCCTTAATGAATAAGGACAGAATTGGGAGCTGAAAGAGTATGTTCCCATTAGAGAGGCTGGGAAATTAACATTTGTTGACATCTTGCTGCTTTTAGCTTTAATGTAAACTAGAGGCAATTAAGTTATGTTCAACACATTTCCCTTGTAAATATTTTCTGTTGCTGGATATAGTAACTAAGATGTCTTACAACAGTGCCACATTAACAGGCCCAAACTGAGGGGGGAAAGCCTCACCTGTCATCTACCAGTGTAAAAATAGAAAGCCCAAACACTTGAATAATTCAGTGTTTCTTCTCTTCTATATCTCATCCACATCATGACTGCCATTCGCCATTCATGGAGCCTTCTGTTTGTGTGTGTGTGTGTTTTCTACACAGTTGATCTCTAGGTAAATTTATAAATCCCCACTTGGAAGAACGTGAATTATCCGATGCTTGAATGAAATGAAGACGAAAACAAGCATGAATATTTAAACTTGCAGCAAGTATTTCAATGATAGATCCTTTTGGACTCCAACTCATTCTTTTCCTTGATATCTACTACTGCTATGAAGTCCTGGTTTATCATATAACATTACAATTTATGGTGTAACCAGCTTGTGTACTGACTATAAACCCTTTGTCAATGCCACTGTAAAGGGTTTATAATCCATAAATAGAAGAACAAGCCTGTCTTTTCTCCTTGTTTTGCCCACGACACAGCACTTCAGACGTGTCAGCCTAGTTGTTTGTTTTACATGCTGGGTGAGTTATGAGAAAATAAGTGGATACATTCTTTTGCCTCTCCAAAATCCAGAGACAATTCAGGGTCATGGGAGAGATTAACAATGTGATGCTGGCTGGAAAGGTGCAGGAGAACATGTCTGTCCTTATTATATCATTCATCTACAGGTGGGGATTGAAAAAAGGAATCTCAGAAGTCAAGTAATTAGGAGCATGCTTTTTCTTTTGAAACCAGCCAACCATGTAATAATGTCACATCTTAAATTAATGGAGGTATATAATCCTGGAGTATTGACTGTGGTTCAGTCACCTGCTTCACGACCTCTTTACTCCTGTATTGATGCTTTTTCTGGAAGAAGCATTGGGTTTTAGCACTGGCTTTAGATCTGGGTTCAAATTCTATGTCCTGCCCTGATTAATCATGTGGTCTCAGCCAAGCCTCTGACTTTTTCATCAATGCTTTCCTCCCCTATAAAGTGGAAATGATAATACCAATGCAATTTGAATTTCCTCAGTACCAGTCAGTCTACAGGAACTAATAATGATGATGATAATGATGATGATGGTGACGATGATGGAGATAACTAATGATTATTTAGTGATTTTATAGTCAGGCACAGTTTTAAGTGTGTTAGGCATCTTACCTCATTTAATCGTTAACAGCCCCATTTTGTATAGGGGGTCACTGAGCCTCCTAATGGTTCCATGGCTTGCCCATAGTCCCTTAACATGCAGTAAACTGGGATTTCAATCCGGCACTCTGACTTGGTCATCCTTAGTCTCGGCCCTGCCTTTAAACTGCCTTCCTCTAATGGGGGGTTCACATTAATGGCAAAGGTTTGCATTTTGCTTGCTCTTTCCCCGCCTGCATAACGAAGCTGTCAATCACTACAAAACCTTCCTACATTAATTCTAGGAGTCCCAAAGCAGGGGATTTCTTCTCCCCTGTCTCAGCTTTGCCCTGCTGCCTGCTGATGCTGCCTCACACCCAGGGCCGGAGCCCAGCACAAGGCTGATGTTTTCTCTGCAAACTGGAAGATCCCCAGTGCTCTTGAAGCTGTGATTCCCCGAGGTTCCTAAGCAAAACTCTTCTCCCAGTCCTCACAGCAGCTGCTCCAGGCAGCCCTCCTTCCCCACCCCAGACCTCACTTGATCTCTTAGACCCCAAATCAGTACAAGGTGTGTGTCCCAGCCCCACGGTCCCTTATGCCAAGAGATCCTTTGGCTTCCGGCTGCAGCACCTGTCATCTGAGACCAGCGGCGTGCTCATGCAGCCACGCCAAGGACAAGGCCACCAGGCCTCTCCCCACCATGCCCCAACTACCCCAACTCTGCTGGGATGAGCAACAAAGGGGGCTGAAACAGCCAGCCCTGGGCTGGCAGGAATTCAGAATAGCGGGAAGGGGGCGGGGAGATTTTAGAAATATTCCAGAACTAACCGGATGCCAAGAAAAACCCTCCTGATAAACAGAAATGCCCAGTGGAAAGTGTCCTTACATCATGGGATGCCAAAGGAGGGAGAGAGGCCCAACTTTAATTATCAACATATTTGAATATCTTCATTCCGAACAAGACACCGGGAGGCTCAGGTGAACCCTGAGGGATTTCCAGCCAAAAGCTGGCTAATCTCCAGTTAAACAGGGCCATTATCTCTCACTCCCCAGGAGAAAGTCAAGCAGAACTGATTTGATTAACAGCAGATTAACCTCTCTAACACAGCCATCCTGGGTTTTACACCTGTCACTTTAGTATGACAATTTATATTTATTCAAAAAGCCATGAGACAGTAAATTAAACACTGCCCTAATTAGAAAAGTGTCCTCTGTTACAGTGGGGAAGCCATCTGATCTAATTTTCCAGCAGGCCCTACGCAAGGAACATGTCATGGTGGCATTAGCAAAAGAGCAGAAGCCTTATAAACACCAACACCTGTGGGAGGAGAGAGGCCCAGGCCACTGATGTTACATCTTCTGTTGTGAGAGATGCAAGATGCAGTGCAACAAGCACGGACGGAGCCTCTGCAAGGTGTCGGGTGATGGGCTGCAAGCTGGGCAGCGGCCAGGGAGCCAGGGCCAGTCCCTGCCCCTACAAACTTCCGAATCCAGCAGGAGAGACACACCAGAACACCAGGAATTTTTATTCCACTTGGGCCAAGGGTGAATACCCAACGCCATGATGGGTAAAAAAGAGGCAGGCCTAATTAGCACAGTCTTTAGAGGCAGGTGACAGAAAACTTATCCTGGGAGGAAATGGCATCTGAAGTGGCACCTGAAGGTCAGGGAGCCATTTTCCAGGCTACAAAGAGCAGGGAGGAGGGAACAGAACTTGCAAAGTCCTGGTGGGAGGACACCTGGTTTATTCAGGGACTTACTGGTTAGAAAAGTGGAGTGCAGCAAATAGGAAAGTCAGGTCCTGCAAAGCTGGGAAGCCACACCACAAACACATTTTTTTTTTTAAAATCAAGATGCAATTTATGTACACTAACGTGTCTAGTTTTAAGTGCACAGCTTCATGAATTTGTACGTACGTGTACAGCCATGCAAATGACCTGTACCCTAGAAAGCCAACTCTTGCTCCATACCAGTCAATATCACCCAAGATTGATCCTCTGATCGCTATCAGCCAATATTATGTTTGCCTGTTTTTGAATTTCATATATATAGGATAATGCAGCTTACACTTTGTGTGTCTGACTTCTTTTGTTCTCCCTATATTGCCTCTGTGATAATATTTTGTTGTTGTCTTCAGTTCTATTTTTTATTGCTGTGGTATCCTGTTGTTTGAATGCATCATAATTTATCCACCCAGTTTAATATTGATGAGCATTAGGTTTAACACTTTCAGCTATTATGAATAATGCTACTTGTACATGCATATTCTTGTACATGTCTTTCATACTTGTACATTTTTATACATGTCTTTTGCAGAACACAGGTGCTCACTGCCATTGAGTAAACATCCAGGAATGAAATTGTATCAGAGTATATGCATATTTCTAACTTTTGTGGGTACTACCAAACAACTTTCCAAAGTGGCTGTATCACTGCATGTTCCCACCGGCAAAGTAAAAGCGTTCCAGTTGCTCCATATCCTCATCAGTACTTGGTATTATCAGTCTTTCTAATTTCAGCTCTTCTGGTGGGTGGATACTACTATCTCCTTATGGAGTTAATTTGTATTTATCTGATGACTAATGATGTTTACCATTTTTTCAATAGTTTACTGGTCATTTTGATATCTTAATTTTGAGATATTCCTGTTCAAGTAGTTTGCCCACTTTTAATTGGATCATTTGTGTGTTTTTTTCTTTCTTATTAATTTGTACGAGTTCTTTATATATTATAGAGTCAAGTCTTTTATCAGATATTATGCCAGTTTGAACGTATTATGTCCCCCAAAACGCCATTATCTTTGATGCAATCTTGTGTGGGCAGACATATTAGTGTTGATTAGATTGTAGTTCTCTGATTGAGTGCTTCCATGGAGATGCGACCCACCCAACTGTGGGTGATAACTCTGATTGGATAATTTCCATGGAGGTGTGGCCCCGCCCATTCAGCATGGGCCTTGATTAGTTCACTGGAGCCTATATAAGCTCAGACAGAAGAAGCGAGCTTGCTATAGCCAAGAGGGATACTTTGAAGAATGCACAGGACCTGAGAGAGGAGCTGCAGTTTACAGAGACATTTTGGAGATGGCCTTTGAAAGCAGTCTTTTGCTCCTGAGAAGCTAAGAGAGGACAAACGCCCCAAGAGCAACTGAGAGTGACCTTTTGAAGAGAAGCTGCTGCCTAGAGAGGAACGTTCTGGGAGAAAGCCATTTTGAAACCGGAACTCTGGAGCAGATGCCAGCCACATGCCTTCCCAGCTAACAGAGGTTTTCCGGACACCATTGGCCATCCTCCAGTGAAGGCACCCGACTGTTGATGCATTACCTTGAACATTTTATGGCCTTAAGACTGTAACTTTGTAACTAAATAAACCCCCTTTATAAAAGCCAATTCATTTCTGGTATTTTCCGTAAGGCAACATTAGCAAACCAGAACAGATATAAAACAAATATCTCCTCTCAATCACTCTCTTGCCTTTTAATCTCCCAAATGGGTCTTTTTTCATAAATAGAAACTAAAGAAGAAAGTTTCAAGTAGAGATGTGACATAGATAAATCTGTGTTTCAGAAAGGCCACTTTACTGCAGTGGGGACTGGGGGTAGTTTAGCTAGCAGTCATCAATTGCTCATTTGTGTCAAGCCCTCATTTAAGCATTATATATTCTCTATACCGTTTAATCCAAAACAACCATATAAGGAGAAAAATATTTTGCCCATCTTAAAATAAGGAAACGGTGCCTTAGAAAGGGGAAGTAAGAAGAACAAACTCACACAGATAGTTAGTACAGAAACCGGAACCTGTTCCCAGATCTGATTCCAAAGTACATATGCTATTAGTCACTATGACATGCAGCCCCTCTGCAAAGGAGAGCTCCACAAGGTTTCTGTCACAACTCAAGATTCTCCCTTCCTTAGGATCCCGACTTCACACCTTATACAAAAATCAACTCAAAATGGATCAAAGACCTAAATATAAGAACCAGAACTATCAAACTGCTAGAAGAAAACATAGGAAAGCATCTTCAGGACCTTGTGACAGGCAATGTTTTCTTAGATTTCACACCTAAAGCACAAGCAACAAAAGAAAATATAGATAAATGGGACATCCTTAAATTAATGTTTGTGCATCAAATGACTTTACCACAAAACTAAAATGACAACCTATACAATGAGAGAAAATATTTGGAAACCATATATCCAATAAAGGATTAATATTCACAATATATAAAGAAATCCTTCAAATTAACAACAAAAAGATTTAAAAAAAAAAACATATTTTTAAATGGGCAAAAGACTTGAATAGACATTTCTCCAAAAAAGATACATAAATGGCCAAAAAGCACAAGAAAAGACGCTCAACATCATTAGCCATTGGGAAAATGCAACTCAAATCCACAATGAGATATCATTTCACACCCACTAGAATGGCTACTATAAAAAAAAAAAAACAAAACCCAGAAAATTACAAGTATTGGAGAACGTGGAGAAATAGGAGCCCTCATTCATTGCTGGTGGAAATGTAAAATGGTGTAGCTTGGTGATTACTCAGGAAGTTAAGTATAGAACTACCATATTATCAGCAATCCTCTCCTAGGTATATATCCCAAAGAATTGAAAGCTGGGACTCAAACAGATATTTGCATGCCAATATTCATAGCAGCGTTATTCACACTGCTAAAAAATGGAAGCAACCCAAGTGTCTATCAGCCAATGAATGGATAAACAAAATGTGGTACACATGTACAATGGAATATTATTCAGCCATAAAAAGGAATGAAATTCTGATACATGTTACAACATGGATGAACCTTGAAGACATCATGTTGAGTGAAATAAGTCAGACTTAAAAGGACAAATATTGGAGAGGGGATCTAAGATGGCGGCATAGAGAGGGGAGGAAGCTAGTTAGCCCCCTGTAACAACTAGTAAATAATCCGAAATAACTGTGGGGGGACAAACGTGACCATCCACTCATCATACACCAACCTGAATTGGGAGGAATGCCCGAGATCACAGTATAAAATCTGTAAGTAAAAACTGCAGATCCAAGCCAGGAGACCCCTCCCCCCACAGTCCAAGCTGCAAAGCCTCGTGGTGCAAGAGAGACGCTCTCTCCCAGCAAGCGAATATAGCTCAGCTGAGCTCCAACTGGGGTTTTAATTAGCGAGTGTGAACTGCTCACTATGAGCTATGAATCCCCAACAAGCACAGAGGCTGTGGTTGATGACTGACCTTGGAGAGCCCAGAGGGTCACTGCAGACTAGCCCTGAAGGGGACTTTCTGTCCCTGTTTCAGCTCAGTGGAGAAAGTCTCAGCCATTTTCAGTTCCCAGTGCTCTGACCCAGACAAGGGTGGAGATAGCACAGGCAGAGAGAGACCATTGAAATGCTAATGACCTCTCCTTAGGGGGTCTATCTTGTCTAAGAGGAAAGGGGTGGGACCCAGCTCCACTACCCTATTCCATTCAGAACCAGACCTCAGAGCCTGGGGGAAAACAGCCACGGGCCACACTTCCTTATACCAGTCTGGAATTACAGGCTGACAGGTACCACCTGCTGGGCAGAAAAGCACAGTGACCTGATGCATCACAGGGTATACCAATTTTCTAAGACGTTTCCTCAGGGTAACTGGATAGTGAACAGCTCTTCCTTCTAGGACCTGAGCCTGTTCTGGTCTGGGAAAACCTGATTGGGGTAACCAAGGAAACCATGCCTAGACAACAGAAAACTACAAACTATACTAAGAAAAATGAAGTTATGGCCCAGTCAAAGGAACAAACTTACAGTTCAACTGAGATGCAGGAATTGAAACAACTAATAGTAAGTCAATTCAAAAAGTTTAGGGAAAATACAGCAAAAGAGCTGGACTGTATAATGAAAGACACAATGGAAACATACAACAGCAGATCTCAAGAGGCAGAAGAAAACACTCAGGAACTGGAGGACAAGACACCTGAAAGCCTACATACAAAGGAACAGATAGAGAAAAGAATGGAAAAATAGAAGCAACATCTCTGGGAACTTAAGGACAAAATGAAAAGCAAGAATGTACATGTCATTGGTGTCCCAGAAGAAGAGAAGGGAAAAGGAGCAGAAGCAATAATACAGGAAATAATTAATGAAAATTTCCCATCTCTTATGAAAGACATAAAATTACAGATCCAAGAAGCGCAGCATACCCCAAACAGAAGAGATCTGAATAGGCCTATGCCAAGACACTAAATAGTTGGATTATCAAATGTCAAAGATAAAGAGAGAATCTTGAAAGCTGCAAGAGAAAAGTGATCTATCACATACAAAGGAAGCTTGATAAGACTATGTGCAGATTTCTCAATAGAAACCATGGAGGCAAGAAGGAAGTGGGGTGATATATTTAAGATGCTGAAAGAGAAAAACCACCAACCAAGAATCCTATATCCGGCAAAACTGTCCTTCAAATATGAGGGAGAGCTTAAAATTTTCTCAGACAAACAGACAATGACAGAGTTTGTGAACAAGATACCTGCTTTACAGGAAACACTAAAGGGAGCACTACAGACAGAAAGGAAAAGACAGGAGTGAGAGGTTTGGAAAACAGTTTTGGGAGATAGTAGCACAACAATGTAAGTACACTGAACAAAGATGACTGTGAGTATGCTTGAAAGAGGAAGGCTGGGACCTTGTGGGACACCAGCACAAAAGAGAAACAATAAAGACTGGGACTGTGCAACTCAGGGAAACCTAGGGTGCTCAATGATTGTAATAAAAGGGGCAAATATGTTTTTACATGAGGTAGAACAAATGAATGTCAACATTACAAGGTGTTAAAAATAGGATGGGATTGGGGGAAAATACAATCAATGCAAACTAGAGACTATAATTAACAGACACATTGTATTATGTTTCCTTTAAAATAACAAAGGCAATATACCAATGCATACGGGGGGGTAGGAAATAGGGGAAGGGTATGTTGTCTGACTCTAAAGAGTTTAGGTTAATGCTACTTTAGGTTCATGCGATCTTTCCTTTTGTCGCTTTCTAGCTATCAAGTTTTGTTTCTTGTTTGCTTGATTTTCTGTCTTTCTCTTTTCTTTTACCTCTCTGCCTTCTTTGACTCTTCCTCCATCTTTGTGGAAGAAATGGAGATGTCCTTATATAGATAGTGGTGATGGTGCTGAACACATAAATACGTGATATACAGGAAGCCAACAATTGTTTACTTAGGACGGAATGTATGGTGTGTGAACAAAACCGTCTTTAAAAAAATGGGTTGATGAAAAAAACTTGAGGGCACTATACTGAGTGAAATAAGACAGATGCATAAAGGCAAATATTGCAGGATCTCACTGATATGAACTAATTATAATACGTTAACTCATAGACAAGAAATGTAAGTTACCAGGATATAGAATGAGGAGCAGTTGCTTATTATGTACAGAATGTTCAACTAGGGTGAACTTAAACGTTTGGAAATGGACAGGGGTGATGGTAACGTGTTGTGAGAATAACTAACAGTGCTGAAAGGTGTGTGAAGGTGGTGGAAAGAATAAGCATGTCACCAGAAGGAAAGTTGGAGGTTAAACAGTGTCTCTTGTAGTGGACAATGTCTGTGATTAACTGTACAAATATTAGATATCTCTCTGACGAACTAGAACAGATGTATAACACTATAACTAGAAGTTAATAATAGAGAGGCATATAGGGAAAAAATAATATAACTACTGCAAACTATGTACTACAGTTAGTAGTATTTTAACATTCTTTCATCAACAGTAACAAATGTACTATACCAAAACTATGAATCAATAACGGAGGGGGGCATGGTTAGGGGTATGGGAGGATGTGAGTTCCCATTTTTTTTGTCTTTATTTCTTTTCTGGAGTAATGAAAATGTTCTAAAAATTGAAAAAAAATTGTGTTGATGGATGCACAGCTCTATGATGGTACCATGGGCAACTGACTGTACACTTTGGATCTTTGGATAGTTGTATATGAATAATCTCAATAATATATATATATATTATATATAATATATATATATATGAAGGACAAATATTGTATGATCTCACTGATATGAAATAAGTAGAATAAGAAAACCCATAGAGTCAGAATCTAGAATATAAGTCACCAAGGGATGAGGTGGAAGTAGGTAATAGGGAGTTAAGGCTTAAAATGTACAGAGTTTCTATTTGGATATAAATCTGAATGTCGTTTAAAGGGGGACATGTTAAGTTATACATATGGTATATGAAACTGCACTACACAAACAGTGAATCCTAAGCTAAACCATGGGCTACAGTTAATAGTACAATTATAAAACTGTGCTTTCATCAATTGTAACAAATGTACCACACCAGTGCAAGGTGTTAATAAGAGGGGGGTATATTTATTTCATACACGATTGTTCTGTAAAACCACAACTTCACCAGTAAAACTTTTTTAAAAAGACTCTCCCTTCTTTCATCAATTACTCTTACTTTCAAGTTTCATGATATTATTCCACAAATTATCTGGCATTCAGATACTTTCCTCTCCTTGATCAATACATCGTAAAAAGCTCAGAGAAATGATATGGGGGTGGATTCCAGGCACCAGAGCAGGCAGGAAGGGGAAGGCATCTTCAGATACACAGAAACCATTTCCAACTAGTAGACGAGCAAACCAGCTTATTCCATGTAAAATTTTGCTTTAAAGGGAACAGAGCTCACTCCATCCATAAAGTGACAAATTCTCAAATTGGTCTTCATCAAATTAAAATCTTTTGTTCTTCACAAGACACCTTTAAAAGAATGAATAGGCAAGCTATAGTACTGGGGGAAATATTTTCAAATGACATATGTAACAACAGCTTGTACCCAAAATATATAAATAATTTTTAAAACTACAAAAAGAAAATAACCCAATGGAAAACAGGCAGCTGAATTAACCATCCCTGGAACTGCCTACCTCTGGATTCCTTACTATGAATGATAACAAATCACCATTATTTAAGCCTGTTTTAGCCATTTCTTCTTTACTTGTGGCCAAAAGCTTATCAGCTTATATCCACTGCCCAGTAAATAACCAGTACACCAGGAATGCCTTGTTGCTGACCACAGTTTCTGAAACCCAAATCGCCTTGTCCTATTCGAACTGGGGGAGGGAGTGTCATCTTATTGTGAGCCTATTACAGATAGGACCTACAGGAGGTACTGAAGACAGAAATATGAATAAAACAGCCCCTGCCTTGAGGCCTACATTACAGTGATAGGCACAACCAAGTAAATGATCATAGCCAAGTGACAGATACTACAGGAAAGTTATGAACCAAAGGGTCTGAGAGCACAAAGCATCTTCACTCTGCCTGGAAAAGTCAGGGAAAGCTCCTTGGAGGAAGCACCCACTATGTTTTGCAGGATGAATAGGAATTGACCAGAGGGACTGGTACATCCAGATCAAAGGAAATGTCACAGACAACTGTGCTGATGGGAACAGATACTAGGCGCGCCCAGGAACCAGCAAGCACAGCTGTGGGACTGGAGCTCGGGGTAGGTTTGTGCTCACAGAGATGTGAAGAAGGGGAGGGCTTCCTAAAGGGGCAGAAAGCTGAGGTCTAGTCACCAACAGTGGCAGTTCTGACTTTGTCCTGTGGGCAATAGGAGACCGTTCATGGTTCTAGAACAGGCAGTCTACTCCCGAGTGTGTTTTAGAGAGCTAATTGTTCTGACTCTCATCAGAAGTAAAATTGTGCTTTTCCTTTTTAAAGAGAACAGAAATGAGAAGATAAAAAAAAAAAAAAAAAAAACCTCAAAACCTCTCACCATAGTAACTTACTTGTGTCCAACTTAATAAATAGCTTGAAGCACAGCAAATATCTGGAAAATTTATTCTGTAGCTGATCAGGACAGACATTCAGTACATACAAGTTAAGAGGCTGGTTTTCACTGGTAGCTAGGGGAGCTGGCATTTTGTCTCCAAAGCAGTAGGCGAGGGCTTGCTTGACCTCACGGGTACAGGAACGAGGTGTTCATTACCCCAGGATCCCCTGGACAAAACAACGGAAGCCTCTTTTCTATGTCCTCCACTTTCAACGGGCTCCTCTCCCTGCTTCAGCAGGCTTCGATGGCATATTTTCAAAGAGGAGTGTTTGCATATAGGATGTTCACTATCCCCAGAGTTCAGGGTTATGGAAGACTAGAACAGGGGACCTGATTTCTAGTTATTGTTAGAGAATATATATATATATATAGACACACACACATATATATGTATACGTGTACATATATATTTATATTATATTTATATATTTATTTAAAAATTCCTTTCTCGATCTTTACTACAACCCTAAAAAGTTTGTTATTGAACTGAGTGTGTGTGTGTATATGTGTGGTTTGTTTGCTGGTTTATATTTTTTAAACATATTTATAAATTAATTTTTATAATATATTTATAAATTATAACTATATAATTTCTATTATTTATTTCTATAATTCACATACCACAAGATTTACCCTTTTAAAGTGCACAGTTCCATGGTTTTCAGTAAATTCATCCAGTGGTACGTCACCATTATCTGCTTCCAGAACATTTGCTGGTTTTCTTTTGTTTTTGTCTGAGACTTCCGTCTCCATGGTGCCCTATTTATTTAGCATTGGTGTGGGTGTTGTGTGGCAAGAGAAGTGGGGACGGGCAGATAATAAAGAGAATGGAGTGGAAGGAAGGCATAGTTCAGGGTATTTGGAAGAATATAAAGTACTTTACACATTTTATCTCCGTTGACCATATCTTCTACCTAGGGCAGTTCGTTATATTGTCCTATTCAACATCTGAAAAAAAAAAAAATTGGAGGCCTGGGAGGCCTTGTGTGCCTCGCCCAAGGACCCCAGCTAGTAAAGCCCAGGACCCCATCCCGGGTTTAGCTGAGTCTAAATTCGAAGCTCAGTTCAGCAGGAGGATTTTTCTTATGGTTTCCTTTCAAAAACATCACCGCAACTCGGCACTTGGCATTGAGTATGTATTCTCTTTTATAACCAAAGGTGATTTTAGGGGTGGAGTTGCCTGGTGGCCTTAATCCCAGCCTCCAGGACCTTGGAACTCACCTGGGTGAGTGGTGGGTGCATGGAGGAGGGGTGGTGGGGGTGAAAAGGCAGGGCTCAGGGCCCCGGTTCCAGCGTCAGCCACAATAGCCCTGCTCTAATTTTTATGTATTACCGTGTTAGGCTGAAGAATGGACCCCCAAAAGCTTTCCAAATCCTAATCCCGGGAATCTGCAAATGTATAAACTTACATGACAAAATGGACTTTGCAGAGTGATGAAGTTAAGGATTTGGGGATGGGGAGATTATCTTGGGTTATCTGTGTTGACCCAATGAAATCACAAGTGTCCTTATAAGGAGGAGGTGGGAGGCAGGAGGGTCCAAGACAGAGCAGGTAACATGATGATGGAAGCAGAGAGAGAGAGAGAGGGGAGGCTGGAAGGTGCTATATGGCCGGCTCTGAAGGTAGGGGAGGGGGCTTCAAGCCAACGAATGCAGGCAGCTTCTAGAAGCTGGAAAAGGCCAGGAAATGGATCCTCTGCTAGAGCCTCCAGAAGGAATGGGGCCTTGCCAACTCATCTTGGATTTCTGACCTCTAGAACTATAGAACAAATCTGTGTTCTTTTAAGTTACTGTGGCTATTGACTACAACAGCAAGAAGAAGCTAATACAATTGGGCTTATACACAATAGTTTCTTTGGAAAACAATTTTGTCTAAATATGACTTTATGTACTATATTCTTTTCAATAAAGACAAGAATAAACTATTGTAGCGGCTACATTTGTGCTGAGGCTACTGGGAACCTTCACATGCGTCATGAACGCTTCCTGTGTGCTTGGGCACAGCAAGGAGCCTGCCCTCCTGGCACTTGCTTTCCAGTGTCAGCTCCATTGAGTCTAGACCCTAAATCATGGTGAACTCAACATGCCATCAGAATGGCTTCAAAGAGTAGAGAACAATGAAAATCCTACTCAGTGTCATTTGGCCCCAACTGCCTGCCTGAACCCTTTTAAGGAAGGAAAAGACTTGGGGGACTAAAGGGCTTCTTCTAAATAGAACAGGTGGATATTAGTGGGTGAGATCTGATAGAAACACAATATCTACCACCCTGTCCCTGGATTTGATGTGCAACAGGCTCACTCAGGTCCCAGGTAAATACAGCGTTTCTGACCCGGATAGGAGGGATCCAGACCCTGTTGGGGCATCCTCAGAACTAGCCATAATTCTGGGAAACTGGAGGTGAGACCAGAACACTCGGCAGATGTGCAAGCGAAACATGAACTCAGCTGTAATGCCTCACGCCCTTGGAGGGGTGCAGCAGCCTCTCTGACATCTTCCCTGCTTGATGCCAAGCTGAAGTAGTGTCAGAGATGCAGGATGCTGCACTTCCCAGCTTCTCCACCATGCCTGGGCCCCACTGGCTCCCCACCTGAGGCATGCTCTACAGATCCCAGGATCGGCTTTTGCAGGATATTTCTAGAGCTAGGAACCAAGCAAAGACAAAGGAGAAAAGATGCTCCTGTCATTTTGGATAGAAAAATCAAGACAAGTTTATTTACCTGATATCCTGAGGAAGAACTTCCAAGGAGGCCAAATAAATCCCAAGGGTTACACAGAAATCTAAGAAAATTCTACAGCTTTTTGGTATTATAGGAAAAGACTAAACCGTCACCACCCCAGACCTCTGTCCATCAGAAAAATGGGTAAAAACTGAAGTTATTCTCTTTGAACACCTTGGTGATGCATTGAGAGACTCAAACATCTTTTACTCTTCAATCCAATAATTCTACTCTAGAATATATACATATATAAAAATAGTCACTGTAGTAAAATTTATAATAGAAATAAACCAGGGAAAGGCTACATATACAGAATAGATGAATGGTTAAATAAATTATAATGTATTAATGTGATAGAATATTACAGACCATTAAAATCTTTTTATGAAGAATGTCCATTAAAGGATCTTTTATGAAGAATAAGCAGGATAGCAATTTAATTGATGAAAAGGCAAAAACAGAGAACTTTATATTCCAAGCCTGATGAACTGATTTTGTCTTGCATGCCACATCCAATTGGTTGGTAGCTGCTGCCTGGAGACCTGTGCTGGGAAGGATTCTGAGGCCCTGTGTGTGCCCAGCAACAGTGCTGAACAAGGTCTGCAGGGTGCAAAGAGGGAGAATGAGCACATCTGCACCAACAAATTGCTGTGCCAGGTTTACCTAGGATAACTGAACTCTGACACATGCAGTATGTATTTAAATACACGTGAGTTAGTTAATGGAGAGAAGAGGGAACAATGAACTGAAACAAAATGAAAGCAAACACCTGTTGCTAGGATAAGCAGAAAAGCAGAGCATGTTTCCTTATGTGATAAAAGAAGCAAGGATTTCTGAGCTTATATCTTAATGATTCCTTGGGTGAAACAGTCATATAAATAGATTTCACACCACTAGAATGGCCACAACCCACAAGCAGACAATAACAGGGCGAGAAGGGAACCCTCATCCATTGCTGGTGTGAACACAGAATGGTACGGCCACTTTGGATAACAGGTTGGCAGTTTCATATATTTGCCAAGTGATCCAGCAATTCCACTCCGAGGTATTATTCTAGAGAAATGAAAATACATCTCTACTCAAAGACTAGCACGAGTGTCATCAGCTGCATTATTCATAATAGCCCCCAAATCGAAACAACCTGGATGTCCATCAGTGGGTGAACTCACAAACAAAACGCGAAATCTCCAGATGGACATCACAATAAAAAGGAATGAAATACTGAGGTATGCTACATGAATGGACCTCAAAAACTTTATGCTAAGGAAAAAAAGCCAGACACAAAAGACCATGTATTTTAAGATCTCACTTATATGAAATGTTCAGAAAAAATAAATCTATACAGATATAAAGTAGATCAGTGGTTACCCATGATGGAAATAGGCATGAAGGATCTTACTGGGTTAATGAAAGATGTTCCGAAACTAGATAGACTATGGTGATGATAACACGACTCAGTAAATTTACCAAAGAGCACTGAACTGTACAATTAAATGGGTGACTTTTATAGCACATAAATTATGCCTCAATAAAGTTGTTAAAAAAAAAATCAAAATTTAGAGAGAGAGGAGAAAGCACACGACCACGTCATGACTTTTTCTTGCTGGCAGGATGGTGAGTGGAACTCTGGAGATTATTTTCCTTTTTACATTTCTCTCTGTTTTCCTTGTTTTTATTTGAATACACAAGTTTTTTTTTTTTTTTTTTTTAATTGGGAAAAAACACAACTACTTCAATAAATCAGTGCTATCACCTACATGTCACCCAATCTCCTATCAGAATCACCCTAGGTCTATGATGCAGATTTAAGACCCTCCTAGCCTCCTCTACATTCTCAAAGGGTATGACTATTCAACAGCCAGCCAAGGACACCTTGGTAGGTCCACTAAGCATATCCAGATGTGTTTTGAAAGTCCTACATCTGGGGAGAATTCCTCTCTGCTCCCTTAATAACCACATGAAGCATTTTCACCTTTTGAATGCTTATTTTCCAAGCTTCCAATTTCCTGGGGCCACTGCTTCCCAGTCTTAGCCGTGTGCAATCATGCCTCCTGCCTGTGAAAAACTGCAACATTGCTATGTCAGGTCAAGACTGTGCACCTGTTCAAATCCTCTAGAGCCCCCAGAGAAATGGCCCTGCCAAGGTTTTCTCAACAGCTCAGATTTCATGTGTTAGAATTGCTTGCCATGTCTGGCGCAATATTCAAAAGCTGTTTTGCAGGTGAAGGCTGTTCCTTAGAAGGAGGCCGTTTTTCTGCTTGCGTTGGAAAAATGCCACACGCTATGCTCAATTCTTGCCCTATTACATTCCCAGGTTACTACAGAGTGGAGTTACACAGCAATGAGGTGGGTCACATTTGGAACCTTGAATAATATTGCGAATAACAATAATAAGCCTTAACACTAAGCTCTTGCTGTGTGCCAAGTACTGTGACAGACCTCCCACATACATAATTTTATTTATCTCACTACAGCACCATGAGACAGCTGTTATTCTCTATAATGTACTATTGAGGAAATGGGACCAGAGAGGAGAAATGAGTATTCAGTAAGTTGCAGAGCCAAGTTTAGGACCTGGCTCTATCTTAGTCCAAAGTCTGTGTGACTATTTTTTTTCTTTTATTACTGTAATGCTGTTATTTGCACTTAGGGCATGGTCAGGGACTTACCAAACCTGGAAATCAGATGAGAGCAAGATTAGTGACTATCAATACACAAATGTTAATTTAAATCCCCCCTGAGAACGTAACTCAAGAGATTGTACGCAAACTTATGGTTGAGAGGAACTGAGAATACTCATGCCCCAACTGAGTAGACTGCAGCGGTTTCTCAGGTGCTTTAGTTTGTCAGGCTGTTAGGACGAATACCATACAATGGGTTGGTTTAAACAACGGGAATTTCTGGACTCAAGTTTTCAGAGGCCAGAAGTCCAAATCAAGGCTTAGCTCGAAGGCTTGCTTCTTCCTGGGGTCCATAGCTTCTGGCTGGCGGAGGCTGGCAACCCTGGGGTTCTTCAGCTGTCCCGCCCCTTGACGAAGTCTACGCCTTTCTTTACCGGATTTTCACTGACATCCGGCTTCCGGCTCCTGACTTCCGGCTTCCGGCTCCTGGCTCCTCCCCTTCTCCCCCTCATGAATTTCGAAAGCAGATTCACATAGATCCATAAGAAAATATTCACAAGCATAATATTACAGCCGTATTTGTGAGACAAGAAACTGTCTTGTCTTTTTCCTCTACTTAAAAAGGACTCCAGTGATCCAGATTAAGGCCACAACTTAACCAAAATAACATCTTCAAAGCATCCTATTTACAATGGATTCAAATTCATAGGAATGCAGATTAAGAACATGTTTTTCCGGGGTACATGTCTCAATCTACCACTCTTGGTGGGAAACCTTTCATCAGAGAAAAACACATCAATGCTACATCACACTATGAGGGGCGGCCAATATGTATAATCGATAGAAAGGTTTGCTAGTGATGTTGGTGCTCTGATATGAAAAATCTTGACAACTCTGGACTCCATGTGTATATGGGATTGTCCAGCAGATATGGGGTCAGATAATTCTTTAAAGTTTAAACTTGTGGGTTTTTTTTTTCCTGCCTTTAATTTTTATTCCTTTGTTTCTATCCCTTTCATTTAAGGTAAACCAGCCTTTATTGTTCTAGAAGTGGAAGGTCATAGAGAGAAAATATTGGGATTTAATTCTAAACTTTTCAGATGAAATGCTGTGACCTTATCTAATTTCTTTTCTCCTGCCCAAACTAGATTAGGTTTCCCAAGACTTAAGAAAGGAGAGATAAAAAAGAAGACAAAGGATTTCTGACAGATGAAATAAACCATAAATAAAGTTAATAGACCAATGAGAGAATGGGAGATGATATTTACCATGTCTAAAACACACAAGGGATTAATATCCAGAAAATACAAAGATGATTAGAAATCAACCAGAAAAAATATGGTAACCACAATCAAGCAATTGGTCAAGGTTATGAATTTGAAGAAGAGAAACCCAAAGGGGCAACCAGCATATGAAAACATTCTCAAGCTCAAACAGTCAATACAAAAGTGCAAAATAAAATAGTAATGAGTTATTACTTTACCATCAGTTAGTCTTGCACAATTTAGAAAGTTGGATACTGTCTTGTGTGGGTGGGTGGGGGTGGGTTGGGGTTATACAAACCCCCATGAACTGCTGGTAGAGTGTGTAGACTGGCATAGCCATCCTAGAAAGCAAAATATTACAACCTAATCAAACTGAGTATATGGACACCCCATGACCCTTCAATTTCACTCCTGGGTATTGTTTCCAAAGCAAATTCACATAGAGCCATAAGAAAATATTCACAAGCATAATATTACAGCCTTATTTGTGAGACGAGAAACTGGAAGCAGTCTGGGTGTCTGCCACCAGGGCAACGGACGTGTCAAGTTTGGTGGATATACACATGAGTACACTGGGAACAAGGGACTGAATGTACACTCAGCAGCATGGATAGATATGGAAACAAGAGTGCTGGTTAAAGAAGTCATAAAACAAAATAAATTGATAACCAAGGCATTTACATAAATTAAAAGACATACACTAAGCAATCCTATATATTTTGCAAGAAAACATGCAGATCAAAAAGAACACAAAAGGGACACAGCAATTACATTTGATGACTGCTTGTGGGAGGAGGAATGAAGAAATAAAAGCTTTAGGTACTGGTAATGGTGATGTGCTGGGAACTGAGGAGAAAGGTTATCTCCATGCTCAGCAACAGATTTCTAAAAAAGAAGGAAGCAGAGCAAATTAGAGATAGATACTGTTGCAAGCTTCCAAGGAAGGGCTCTGTGCTCTGTCCACCAGCCCTACCTCACCTCCATGTCAACAGACCCATGTGCAGAAGGAAACTGTCCCAGAAGTGGGAGGGGATTCCTATGCATTATTTTTTAGGTGAAATTCAGGGAGGCAGCGGGCCTCAGACACAGATTGCAGTGATGGCCAGGTTTGGCATCAGTAGAGTAGAAGATGCACCTGCGATGTAAGGCAGAAAGCCAAAGAGCACCCTAGCAAGCTTCCGTCCTAGGGAGAGTGCAGAAAGCGCTGAGGGACAGATGGTTGACCTAATAAGGCATCAACTTTGGAACAAAGCAAAACACAAAGTGACCCGATGCCTGTGCACCAGATTGAACATATCCATGGCTGCCATTTCCAGCTGGGATGGATGCAAACAGCTGGCACCAGATTCCAGGGTGGAGAGACAATAATCAACAAGCTGCAAAAGTCTCCTCACCTAAGTGTTATTTAAAAAAAAATCCCTCAGAAATGTACACAGAGCCCTGTCAAGAATACTAGGGGCAACCCCTGAGTCATCTGAAAAATCTTGATTTAATTACATTCACCCTAAATTGATTTAGATTAAGTTTGTTACAAGGCAATTTGGGGACTTTTGATACAAAGTCATTTCCATTATTAAAAAATTAGGATTTCTACATTTACCCACAATGAATGGGTGTCCGTTGACACTAGTTAATTGTTAAATCTGTGAGATGATTTTCTTTCTGATAAAAGGCCGTTCTGTGATGACAACCCCACTCAGTGGATGGGGCTTCTTAGAGGAAGTCGGGGCTGTAATGTTTCCTGTCTGAATGTAGTTTCAGGTCATAGGGCAATGTGGGGGTGAGAATGAGGACCCAATTGTGAGTTGTGGATGCCTCCTTGGGAGACATCCCACCCCCTTTAACCTGGGGAGTTGGGGGGCAGGCACCAGCCCTTTGGCCGTCTTTCTACACCTGCAACAGCAGACAGACGGTCTAGGGCTTTATGATTTAGACACTAGAGAGATTTTTCTCTCTGGATTTCTGAGCTTTGTACCCTTGTATACAGGAAGGATAAATAATGTTGCAACATAATAAAAATGCTTTCAGACCCCTGAAGCTAAGAAAGCATTTTAATGTAGTGAGTGATGTTGCAAAACCTTCTTTATCAAGAAACATGAAGGGAAAGCTTTTCAAATACTGGTTGCTGTAACACAGGCCTGCTATGTTAGAGACACCTCCACAGAGATAGTCAGGAAGGGCTCTGTTTTGGAAGCTGGTGCCCTCTGCCTCTCTTGTAGCTGAGTATTTAAGAAGAAGAGGCAGAAAGCTTTGCAGGAACTGGCTCCCACCCCCACTTTTGCCTCAGAACTTCCCATCGATTTTATTCCCCAGACAGGCTAATGGAATTTCAGGTCCGCAAACACACCGCACTGTTTCTTTCCTGTGTGCCTTTTCCTTTGTGATTCTCTCTGCCTGGTTTCCTTCTCCTTCTTTCTCATCCTCTTCTGATTAAGGCACATGCTTCAAGACTCCTACCAGATATTATCTCGTGGGGTGATCATTCTGTGTTTCAGAGTTAGATCCTCTTCTTATATGCACCAATAACCATGTTCTGGTTTGCTAATGCTCCCATTACACAAAATACCAGAGATGGATTGCCTTTTATAAAAGGGGTTTATCTGGTTACAACGTTATAGTCCTAAGGCCATAAAAGTGTCTCCAAACAAAGGCATCAGCATTAGGCTGCCTTCACTGACGATCACTGATGGAAAACCTCTGTTAGCTGGGAAGGCACGTGGCTGGCATCTGCTCCAGTGTTCTGGGTTCAAGATGGCTTTCTCCCAGGACATTTCTCTCTAGGCATCTGGGGGTGTCCTCTTAATTTCTCCCAAACAAACTCTGGACTAGCAAAAGTCTACTTTCAATGGCTATCTCCAAATGTCTCTCTCGGCTGCAGCACTGAGCTCCTTCTGTCTGAGCTCTTATAGTGCTCCAGTAAACTAATCAAGACCCACGCTGAATGGGCAGGGCCACACCTCCATGGAACTAATCTAATCAGAATTGTCACCTACAGCTGGGTGAGTCACATCTCCACGGAAACAACCTAATCCAAATGTCCCACAAGATTGGATTAAAAGATCATGCGTTTTCTTGGGAGACATAATATATCCAAACCGGCCCAAACCACCTAAAGTTTTCTTCTCACAAATGTTTTATATCACTTTATTCTACTTTTCTCTTTATAATTCCCTCTCTCTCCCAGTGTCACTAGGACACTAGGGCAATGTGCGGGAATTTTACCTAAAATTATACCTTGAAGAGAACACTTTGAAAAACACAGGTGTATGCTGAATCATCCAAACCAAAACATTTGCCCCAAATTGAAGTTGATTCAAAGCCACCCTTCTGAGTTCAGAAACCAAGACCAGCATTCCAGAAGCCGTGTGGTCATACCACAGGTTGAGGTTACAGAGGCCTCCAGTGGAGACGCTTAGGTCCTGTGATTATAGAGGGAGGAGTGACTTTCCGTTCTTACATATCTAAATAAAATCATGTCCAAGTTCCCTCCCACATCAGCTAGAAACTCCACCCAATATTTCAAGGGATTCAGAGAAAAAGGTATGTTATGGGTTGAACTGTGCTCCCCAAAATATATAATCAAGTCCTAACTGCCAGTACCTGTGAACAGAGCCTTATTTGGAAAAAGGATCTTTACCAATGTAACCAGTTAAGATGAGGTCATACTGGCTTAGAGCCCTAATCCAATAGGACTGGTGTCCTTACAAGAAGAGGGAGATTTTGACACAGACACACAGACATAGACCCAGGGGAAAGACGGCCACGTACAGACAGAGGCAGAGTTTGGAAAGATGCATCGATAAGCCAAGGAGTACCAAGGATTGCTTGCAACCACCAGAATCTAGGGGAAATGAATGAAAAGATCCTTTCCTAGAAACTTCCGAGGGACTACCTGCTGGTCTGACTCCCAGCCTGCTGGCCTGCAGAACTGTAAGAGAATAAGTTTCTGTTGTTAAAACCACCTGGTTTGTGGTAATTTTTTACAGCAGCCCCACAAAACGAATACAGAGTGTTACGCTCTTTAAAATTACTGTTAAAAGTTTCTCATTTAGGGGACGGATGGCGGCATAGAGAGGAGTGGAAGCTAAGTAGTCCCCCTGGAACAACTACAAAAAACCAGAAACAACTAGTAAATAACCCAGAATAACTGCGGGGGGACAAACAAGACCGTCCATTCATCATACACCAACCTGAATTGGGAGGAATGCCCGAGAACACAGCATAAAATCTGTAAGTAAAACCTGCGGAACCAGGTCGGGAGACCCCCTCCCCCATAGCCTGAGCTGCAAAGCCTTGTGGTGCCAGAGAGAAGCTCTCTCCCAGCAAGCGAATACAGCTCAGCTGAGCTCCAACTGGGGTTTTAAGTAGCGAGTGTGAACTGCTCACTACAGGCACGCAGCCCCAAAAAACAGACAGAGGCTTTGGGTGACGACTGACCTGGGAGAGCCGGAGGGTTGCCTTGGACTGGATCTGAAGGGGACTATCTGTTTCTTTTTTGGCTCAGTGGAGAAAGCCCCAGTCATTTTCAGTTTCCAGGGCTGTGACTCTGGGAAGGGTGGAGACAGCACAAGCAGAGAGCGAGACCATTGAAATGCTAATGACCTCCACCTGAGGGGTCTGTCTTCTCTAGGAGGAAAGGGGTGGGGCCCTTTCCATTCAGAACCAGACCCCAGAGCCTGGGGGAACACGGCCATACCTCCTCACACCAGCCAAGAATTATAGGCTGACAGGCACCACCTGCTGGGCAGAAAAGCACAGTGACCCGAGGCATCAAAGGGTGGAGCAATTTTCTAAGACACACCTGCAGGGAAACCAGATACTGAATATTTCTTCCCTCTGGGACCTGAGCCTGTTCTTGTCTGGGAAAACCTGATTTGGATAACCAAGGAAACCATGCCTAGACAACAGAAAATTACAACCTACACTAAGAAAAACAAAGTTATGGCCCAGTCAAAGGAACAAACGTACACTTCAACTGAGATACAGGAATTTAAACAACTAATGCTAAATCAATTCAAAAAGTTTAGAGAAGATATTGCAAAAGAGATAGAGGCTGTAAAGGAAGCACTGGACATGTATACGGCAGAAATCAAAAGTTCAAAAAACCTACTAGTAGAATCTATGGAAATGAAAGGCACAACACAAGAGATGAAAGACACAATGGAAACATACAACAGCAGATCTCAAGAGGCAGAAGAAAACACTCAGGAACTGGAGAACAAAACACCTGAAAGCCTACACGCAAAGGAGCAGGTGGAGAAAAGAATGAAAAAATATGAGCAACGTCTCCGGGAACTCAAGGATGAAACAAAGTACAATAATGTACGTATTATTGTTGTCCCAGAAGGAGAAGAGAAGGGAAAGGGGGCAGAAGCAATAATAGAGGAAATAATTAATGAAAATTTCCCATCTCTTATGAAAGACATAAAATTACAGATCCAAGAAGCGCAGCGTACTCCAAACAGAAGAGATATGAATAGGCCTACGCCAGGACACTTAATAATCAGATTATCAAATGTCAAAGACAAAGAGAGAATCCTGAAAGCAGCAAGAGAAAAGCGATCCATTACATACAAAGGAAGCTTAATAAGACCATGTGCGGATCTCTCAGCAGAAACCATGGAGGCAAGAAGGAAGTGGTGTGATATATTTAAGATACTGAAAGAGAAAAACCACCAACCAAGAATCCTGTATCCAGCAAAGCTGTCCTTCAAATATGAGGGAGAGCTCAAAATATTCTCTGACAAACAGACAATGAGAGACTATGTGAACAAGACACCTGCCCTACAGGAAATACTAAAGGGAGCACTACAGGGTGATAGAAGACAGGAGTGTGTGGTTTGGAACACAATTTTGGGAGATGGTAGCACAACAATGTAAGTACACTGAACAAAGGTAACTATGAATACGGTTGAGAGAGGAAGATGGGGAGCATGTGAGACACCACAAGAAAGGAGGAAAGATAACGACTGGGACTGTGTAACTTGGTGAAATGTAGAGTATTCAACAATTGTGATAAAATGTACAAATATGTTCTTTTACAAGGGAGAACAAGCAAATGTCAACCTTGCAAGGTGTTAAAAATGGGGAGGCATTGGGGGAGGGATGCAATCAGCATAAACTAGAGCCTGTAACTAATAGAATCATTGTATTATGCTTCCTTTAATGTAACAAAGGTGATATACCAAGGTGAATGCAGATAAGAGGGGGAATAGGGGAGGCATGTTAGACACTTGACATTGGTGGTATTGTCTGATTTTTTATTCTACTTTGATTTAAGGTTATTTTTCCTTTTGCTGCTTCCTAGCTGTCATTTTTTTGCTTCCTCTTTCTTTTGCCTCTCTACCTTCTTTGACTCTCCCCCCTGCCTTGTGGAAGAAATGTAGATGCTCTTGCTTAGTATGAGCAGAATGTTCAATTAGGATGAACTTAAATGTTTGGAAATGAACAGGGGTGTTGGTAGCAAGATGTGAGAATAACTAACAGCACCGAATGGTGTGTGAATGAGGTGGAAAGGGGAAGCTCAGAGTCATATATATCACCAGAAGGAAAGTTGGAGGTCAAAAGATGGAAATGTATAAAACTGAATCCTATGGTGGGCAATGTCCATGATCAACTGTACAAATACTAGAAATCACTTCATGAACCAGAACAAATGTATGACAATACAATTAGAAGTTAATAATAGAGGGGCATATAGGGAAGAACTATATACCTATTGCAAACTATATACTACAGTTAGTAGTATTTCAACATTTTTTCATAAACAGTAACAAGCGTACTATATCAATACTAGGAGTCAACAATTGAGGGGGGTTGGTTAGGGATAGGGGAGGTTTAGAGTTTCCTTTTCTGTTTTTCTTTTTTCATCTTTCACTTTATTTCTTGTCTGGAGTAATGAAAAGTTTCTAAAAATTGAACAAAAATTAAGTGTAATGGATGCACAGCTGTATGAGGGTACCCAGGGGCAAGTGATTGTACACTTTGGATCTTTGGATAATTGTATGGTATCTGAACAATCTCAATAAAAATGGAAAAAAAAAAGTTTCTCATTTAAGCCTCTCTTTTTCCATCAAATACAAAACTCCTCTACTATAAATACTCCCACCTCAGTTGTTTTCAGGAGTTTGAATGGTAAAATGGAAAGAGAATGGGGCTGAGGGTCAACGGATTGAATGCAAGTTGAGCAAGAAGTTCAGAAACAAACCATCTCCCCATGTCATGATCTCCTTGTTGGTAAAAAGGGGATAATGACGGTATAATTGTACTTCCCAGTAATGTGGTTATGAAGATTAAATGAATCAATGTATGTGATGTGTTCAGAACAGTGCTTGGGCATAGCAAACACTTAATGATATTAACTATTTTTGTTAAAACTCAGCACCAAGTAGTGAGCTGAGTAAGGGAGGATCTCAAATGGGAAATCATCGTTAGGACATTGGGGAATCCTTATATTCACAATACCAGTATTTAAAGCTTAGCCTAAAGTGCTATTGATGAAGTGACTCCTATATAATGAGAATAACAAATACTAAAAAGATAATGAACTCAGAACATTCCTCCCAAAGAAAGCCAATTGCTTATTCAATTATTTTAAATTGCTTACATAGTCCCTATTGATGATTTCACTCTACTCCAAGAATACTGCTGTTTGCATGTGGATGTTATATGTGTTTGCACACACATACAAGCATGTATTCTTGTATTTTGTTTTATTTTTCTTTCTTTTGTCTGAAGATTGTGGTAGGGATGATAATGTTTATTGAATTGAGACTCTATTTCTTGACTAAGTGAATGAAAGTTATGCAAAACTCTAGCTCATGGCTTAGGACACCAAAGGGGCTGGATATATATGTTTATCTTCCTGTTTATATCCTTGAATGAGGCAAATATTTTTTACTCATCTGTGAATCTTCTATGCTTTGACTATCTCTGTTTTTTCTGGTTCTGGAGCTTAACGTAAGTTTGATGAATGAATTACTTTTCACATATTCAAGTCAAGTAATGATGATTTTCAAACTTCAATATTCCAGTATTCCCATCCCCAACAAATACAAGATTTTAATTAAATTGGAATGCTCATTGGACTGCTATCAGAATTTATTTTTTCGAAAGGTGCCTCTTTTCTCTGCTTGATTGCGTAATGGAGAATTATATCCTCAAACTGATGTGAAATTTACTGAATAATGAATGCTAAACTGATGATATCATAGAACAAAACTGTAGCTATCAAGCACTTGGCATAGAAAATAAAAATTTTTAGAGGAGGGAGCCATTATTTCAAGACGAGGCACTTTCCTTCCTCTGGTAGCTTCCATTTATTTCTTATTCATAGACTGCATATAGAAGTCAACGTTTATCTCACTGCAATGCAGTTATCTATTTACAGACTGCCTCAGGGCCTTTGCACATCCATCTCCCTTTTTGGAATGCTCACTGACCACATGGAATAGTTGGATTATATAGGCTATGGCAAAGAACAACACAGAGACCCTTAGTTATGTGCATGCTGCTTAGCTGTTCACGTTCAGATTGCTTACTCACATGTGAGGGAGTAAAAAAGGGGAACAAAGGGAAATTCAGAATTAATAGGCGATGAGGAGAGAAGAGAAAGAAAAAACGCCGCAGATAGGCTAACAGCCAGTGAATATTGATAGCACATTTTTGGAGGTAAGTCTATTGGCTGCCAGTTAGCAAGTATTCCATCTTTGAGAAGACCAACTAAGGGTATCGCAGAAAATAATTTCAGGTATGTATAGAGCCTGCTGGAAACCTAGAGAGTTTGGCTGGGATCAGGATGAAAGGTCGTGTCTGGAAAGCTTACCCTGTGTCTCATCAGCACCTCCTTCTCGGTTAGGCCAGCTTTGTACCATTTCCTTTGTTAGAATTCATCAGCTAAAATGAAAATCATCTACCAGCCCCTGGCACTATTAATTGCACACTAAATGGTAGCTATTAGATTAGCTAAAATTCTCCACACTTGAGTCATTTCAATCCTTTCAGAATGCAAATCTGATCACTTTTAGCCCCCTCCTTCACACATTTCTGTAGCTTCCCATTATTCTGAAAATGAAGGCCTAAATGCTCCCCGTAGAAGGATAGCCACGGTCCACCCCTGTACCCCTCTGCAGCCTCCTGGCCCATCGTTGCCCGCACCGTGCTCTGCCCCCGTGCCCTGCTCGCTGTTCCTTACACACTGCAGGTTCCCTTCTGCTCACCCCTGCTGATCCCTGCTCCTGCAAGGTGCTTCCTCCCACCCCTTGCTGTTACCACCCCCCTGGGGAAAACTTCCCTGTTCTTTCGAACTAGATCAAACCCTCTGTTTTGGTTCCCCAGCTGCTAAAACAAAGTGGGTTGGCTTAAACAATGGGACTTTACTGGCTCACGATTTTGAGGCTAGCAGGAGCCCAGAACTGAAGTGTCAGGAAGGCCAAGTTTTCTCCCCAAAGACTGTGGCATTCTGGGGGTGGCTGCCGGTGATCCTTGGGTCTTGGCTTTTCCTGCACATGGCCATGCACATGGTGGCACCTTCTCCTTTCTCTTCCTGCTTCTGGCTGCTTCCCCTGGCTTCACTACTTTGTCCAATTTCCTTTGCTTAAAAGGACTTCAGTCGTGTTGGATCAAGGCCCACCCTCTTCAGTTTGGGCACCTTAACTGCTAACATCTTCAAAGGTCCTATAGACAAATGGGCTCCCACCCACAGGGCCCGGAGTTGGGACCCAAACGTGCCTTTTATGAGGGACCTGGTTCACTCCAAATTCCCTCCTCCTCTTCTAGACATCACATCCTTCCTGCCAGAGCATGCCTCTCAGTTGTCATTTTACATTTAATTATTGACAAGTTGACTAATGTCTGTAGTGGCCATTAGACTGTGAACTCCAAGAGGGCAGGGCTGTGTTCAATTTGGGGAACTTCTTGTCTCCCTGTTGACTCTCCCCATTCTTAGTTAAAATATCTGACTTGTAATAGACCCTCAGTAAGAACGGTTAATTGAATAAACTAATGAATGAATAGTATAGTCACATGGATCAGTTACACTGACATATTCATGATAATGTAACTATTTCTTCAAGGTGTAAAATCATGAAAGAGTCAGAATAAAAGTTTTGATCAGTGGGCTATGAGATGAATCACATCTTCATGTGAACATGGAAAGAAGAACTTTCCAGCAGCCAATAGCTTGGGAGTAGTCTAGAATAGGGGTTGGCAAACTACAGCTGATGGGCCAAACCCAGACTGCTGCCTGTTTTGTAAATAAAGTTTTATAGGAACACAGCCACACCCATTCATTTACATATCATCTATGGCTGCTTGCAGCTACTGCCTGAGAGTTGAGTAGTTGTAACCTAGATTATATGATCCACAAAGACGAAAATACTTACCATCTGGACCTTTAACGAGAAAGTCTGCCAGTCCCTGGTTTAGACCAATGGATAATGTGATCCCAGAGCAGCAGCAGAAGCAGACATCAGCTCAGAACTTGCTAGAAAGGTAAATTATCCATACTCACTCCAGAATCAGAAGCTCCGAGGGAAGGCCCAGCAATCTCTGTTTTCACAAGCCCTCTTGGTGATGCATATTCAAGTGAGAACAATACAGGTCTACTCCTACATTCTCAGGAGATGATACTGAAAGCTGTAGATTCCTGAGCCAGAGGAGAAACCACCCCAAATAACAGAAAAAAGGGGGACTTTGAACGTTGAGAAGACTAGGTTATTCAAGTTCTAAACTGGATATAACCAGGAATTTAGAGGAAAGTACGAAACCTGAAATGCTATGATGTGATTGTGTTCAGTTAAAAGAAAACAATTCTATTATTATTTCAAATTAGGAAGCCAATGCCATTTATTGTAGAAAACACATAAAATAAGAAAAATTTTAAGAGGAAATAAAATTGTCTAAACTCCTGCCACCCGGAAAAAATTACTTTAAATATTGTATTCTGGATCCTTTCTTTTCAGTCTTTACTACTCTGTGTGTGTGTGTGTGTGTGTGTGTGTGTGTGTAGGTATGTTTAATGTAAATGATGAAATAAAATTTATATGCATTTTTGCCTCATGAATTTTGACTCTCTTGTTTGGTGCATGTACAATTAGGATTGTTATGCCTTCTTGATGGATTCACTGTTTTACAATTATGAAATGCTTCTAGTTTTCTCAGGCAGTATTTCTTATTTTGAAGCCTAGTTTTCTCAGGCAGTATTTCTTATTTTGAACCACTTCAACTTTTTTATGATGAGTGGTTGTATGATATATCTTTTCCATCCCTTTACATTTTACCTATCTGGATCTTCATATTTAAAGTGGGTTTCTTAGAGTTGGCATTGGTCAGGTCTCAGTATTTTACCTGGATTGACAATCTCTGTTTTTTGATGGGTGTGTTTAATCCATTTATATTTAACATAATTATTGATATGTTTGGGTTTATATTATTATTCCATCTGCTTTTTATTTGACCCATTGGCTCTATGTTCCTTTCTCCCTCTTTTATAATTTTTCGTATAAATTTAATATTTTTATGATTCCGTCTTATTTTGCTCTTGGCTTTTTAACTATATTATTTCTTAATGATTGTTCCAGTCTTACAATATGCATCTTTAGATTATCACACTTAACCTTTAATTAATATTACACCACTTCACATAAAACATAAGACCTTTCTACCAGTACAATTCCATCTTCCCCCTCCATTGTTATAAATTTTACTTTTATATATGTTATAAACTCCATAATACATTGTTCTTATTTTTGCTTTAATTAGTTATCTTTTAAAGAAATTCAACAAGGGGAAAAAAATCTCTTATTTTTATCCACAGATTACCATTTCTGATTTCCTTCATACCTTATTGTTAATCCAGCTTTACATTTATGGAATTCATTTTCCTACCACCTCAAAAATTTTAACATATAGCACACGTTCTGGCATGGAATTCTTTCTGTTTTTGTTTGCCTGCAAATGTCATCAAGACATTTAAATTACAAAGTCTGTAAGGAAAATGTGATATAATTAACAAATAACCATTGTCATAATGCAAGAGAGTGTTCACCAGAGCTTTGTTTAAAAAAGGGGAAGCCAAGGGGTTCTTTTTCTCTCCCCCTCCCCCATCTCTTCTGCTGTCTGTTGTCTTCTCTTTTCCCAATTTCTCTTGACTCCTTTCCTTTCCTTTTCCTTTTTTCCCTCACCTTTCCCCCTTATTTCCTGCTCTCTTCTCTTTCTCTTTCTTCTCCTTTTGCTCTCTCTCTTCGTTTTTCCTTCTCTCTTTCTCTTAGCACAGTCCCCTTTTTCTTTAATGTGTAACAGTTTTGTAAGCCATTTCCAGGTGATAATATTTTTCAATCAATAAATACAACATTAAAAATTTTTTTAATTGTGTTTACATTTTAATTTTTTCCTTGACTTCCATAAAATATATGAAGGTCCTTAAACATTTGAACCCTAAAATATATTCTCAAATCCCTTTGGTAACCATTTCTACCGATTTTTTAAAAAATATCTTTCTTAGAATGTAACTATTATGACTACCATGTGATTTTAATTTGGTATTGATCCATGCAGTGTCAAAACTTGAAACAGATGACAACATTATTGACGTATCACTTCAGGGGAAAGGTATGAGCCTGTACAAAATCTATTTGTTTCTTTAAAGACATGTATGAAAAGGTCCCCTGGGGGATTAATTATTTTATAAAACAGATTTTATTTTGGAGGGAGGTTGGCTTTCCTAAATGTAATTTTTATCACTATTCTCATATCAAAAGTGAAGGAAACATTTTCTTCCTGAAAACATTAAATGATCCCTAACAAGGCAGGGGGAAATCTAGGAGATACAAGTTAGTGGTAAGGCAACCAGGATCCCTGTTTGCCCAGGACTATCCCAGTTTTATTACTGAAATTCCTGCATCCTGGGAAGCCCCTTTGTCCCAGGCAAACTGGGACGGATGGCCACTCTAAATTAGTGGGGAAAAGAGGTCTGGCCAGCCTAAAATTAATGTAACTGTATCTGGATGCTGGATTGCCTCCCCACATGCTCCATCCCCTGCACTGTTTTACAACTTTTAACTCATTTAATCATCACAGTTGCCTCATGATAACAGTTTTTATTGTTCTATCTTACAGGTGAGTGCTCATCCTGAACACCAGAGTGGATACCCAAAGAGGGGGAATCAGAAGGGCCCCCATTCCCTGGAAGTTGGTCTAACACCATTAGGAGAAGTAAGTTTTCTCTTTGGGCCCGGGCTCTCCGAAGCTGATTCAGCTCTTGGAGGAAACCCTATCAAAGCTTAAGAGAGGAAGGGCAAGACAGAGAGAGACCCTGAACTGGGAGAGGACAGGAGAGGAACAGAGAAGATGAGAGAGGAAGGAAGAGAAGGGGAGAAAAGAAACCAAGCTCACAGATACCCTGATCTCCACCGAGCCTGGAAGTCCCCGATGCGAGAATCCATCCTCCGATGAATGGTGCAGTCGTTGCCTCCAGCCAGGTGGAGTTCACTTTCTTTTCTGTCTGCTAGAGATAACTATTTCTTGACCAATATACCATCCTTGTTGGGGAGATACAGGATCTGTAGCTCTCAGTTTTGTTAAGTGGAACTTCATAAGTGCTCACAATTTCAACATTTCCACTGTGCTTAATCTGGAAAAAGAATAATCTCAAAGCCTTAGGGCCATTAGGGGAAGCTTCTGTTTCTATGTGAGATGAACAATGTAAAAGGGGCATAGCTCTCAAACCTTCACCCCAATCCTCCTTCAAGCCCAAGCCAAGAGGGAGAGGAACTTTTCTGTCTGAGTGGAGTTTTGGCAGAAGTGCCTCGATTTGCTTGTTTTTGAGATTTGTTGTCTTGCCCGAGTAAGCAATAAACAGAAGGAAACCTCTCTCTCAAGGTGAAAAATTACTTTTAAATTTTCCACTTAAAGAACCACATCTTGGTGCCTTTGTTGGAGAATAATGTGAAGGCTAATCTCAGAGGCTCGATAAGCCAAGACAGACATTGAGCCTGCTGCAGACAGACATCTCCCTAGTGCTTCCACTACCTCTCCCACTTACCCTGCTTTGGTCTTTTTTTTTCCTTCGTCTTCTTCCTTTTTTTTCTTGAAGGTCTAAATGACTTTGAAAGCCTCTGGATAAACAGATAGCCACTGTGATGCCAATTTGTGTGGTTCTTTCCTATTGATTTAGCTTGTAATTTATTTCTTTATTTCTGACACATTTCACTTACATTCCCAGGTAAGGGCGAAGTGCTGAAGTTGGAAAACTGTAATTAAATAATCGGGTGGCTGGCAGGCCAGGAGAGGCTTGTGATGCTGCTGTTTGTCATCACCTCCCCACATGGGCCATCAAAGAAGACAGAGGTGGGAGCGGCGAGCGACGGGAAAGCCACGTTTAAAAGCACGGGCAGGCTTTAGTTTTGTAAATAATAATCAAAGCGGGTTTTCATGCTGAATTATGGCAGTTCCTTCAAAGTGCCATGAAATGTTATATTATCACCCCTTGCATGACTGATTCACTCAGCTGGGAGCTGGGAAGAAACAGGCCCTCCGTGTTATCCATCGCAAAGTCTCTAATGAGAAGACGGGACAAGCAAAATGCACGCTGTGCAATATTTTTCTTCCCGACTCAATCTATATTAAGTCAATAGCCCGCTGCAACCCAAGGTTTGGTGCATTTTTCCAATTTAGTTGCTGTCGATGTCTCTGAAAGTGCTGATTCCATCAAACCTCCCTGCTCCCACACAGATTTCAATAACTCGGGGAAGTGAAATTCCATTAGCTGGTGACGGGGCCTTAAACAATGGTGCAGCTTCCCCATTCATCCACTTTGCATCTGTTCAGCTTGTCTTCTCATCAGGAATTATAACAATCTGCGGAGCCACCTTCCCAAGGAATGCGGTGAGAAGGCATTTATTCCCTCGTGAAACAGCGGGCAGAAAAAACTGATGGTGGTGGGTATGTATGAAGCATCTGAGTCAACAACAACAACAACAACAACAAAGGCCGTTGAAGACACAACTCCTTCATCTGCTCCAAATCTGGGGTTGGCAAACTTTTTCTGGAAAAGGCCAGAAATTAAGTATTTAGGGTTCTGTGGGCCACATCCACCTCTCTTGGAGAGGCTTTGTCTTTGTCATCGTTGTTGTTTATAATACTTGAAGCAGCAGAAAGCCATTCAAGGTCAAGGGCCATGCAGACAAGCTGCTGGCTCCAGTTCATGCTGCACCAAATGACATTGGCTTTGAACTTCAGCCTCAGAATTAACTCTCAGGGTAGTGGAAAAAGCATCTTTGTTGTCTTGGAGAAATCTCAACGTTTAGAGGGAATCAGCACCGAGTTCAAATGTATCTCTGACTCCTGCTAATTGAGTGTTCTTGGATTAGTTCTTACCTCCTCTGAGCTTCATTTTTCTCTTCTGAAAAAATGTGAATAATACCTTCCATAGGGGAGTGGTTGACAATTAGTTTTGAGAGAAGTGACCCTGTTTTTATTATTTTAGTTCACACTGTGACCCTAATGCTTATAGCAGTGGCTAACTCATGGTAGGCATTCAAAAAATGCTCAATGCTTGACAAAATTAATGTTAATAAAACACTGCCTAATCAGGAATCTTAAAAAAAAAAAAAACCCACACCGTCTATAAGTTTGGAAAAATATGTTCAGTTTAAACAATAGAAGCAGCAGAAGCACTGTTTAGCACAGGGCAACACTTGCATCTACATTAGCTTCAAGAATACATAGAAATAATATCATAAAAATATAACGATGGTGAAATCCTGAGAGTGAGTAAATGTTTGCCCCAAAAGGCATTTTAAAGTTGCCAGTCTTCCTTGTTTAGACCAATCTGGGTTTGCAGAATGCTTTGAGCAAAGGATATTTTCCTAATTCCTGCAAAAAAAAAAAAAAAAAAAAAAAAAAAATTGCAGAACAGACAAGAGCAAAGAAAGGGATCAAGCAGACTGGATGTGTCAAGGCTACGTCAAGGAAAGAGAGGAGCAATGTGCATTTATATGTGTGAAGACCAACATGCAGAATAGAAATCGCCAAAGAGCTGTGGTCACTTTTGGGTCGTCACCCTAGGGGACTACACACTCATTCCAAAGAGGCTGAAAATGCCCTGCATGTTTCTGAAAACACCATTTGGAAACAGCTTCCTGGCTTCAGGATGCACATACTCAAACACAAATTCCTTTATAGCAGTGGCAAATCTCTTTGTTTGGGTGTGATCAAAAGAGCATGGCAATTTTAACTCATAGAGGGTGAGTTTGCATCCCCTTCCTCTGGTTACCTGATAAAGCAAATTTGGCAAAACGGGTGCTGTGGAATGTAGCTGATGCCTGCAAGGAATTCACGGTACAATTTTTCCAACTCTTTCATAAGTTCAAAAATGTGCATAATTAAATATTTAAAATGTCAAAATCAAGCCTCATCCTCTACTTTTCCCCACACACATGCCCTTTTCAAACTTTGGTTTCATCACCCCCGAGATGCGAAGAACAGCACACACCTCCCAGGGAGGTAGCAGAGTCATCCTTGGCACTCACATTTGCTACTCGCAAAGGGAAAACCACCATGCACCACATAGCCTGTTTTTAGGCAAATCATCCTTTTTAATTCTACTTTGTAATAGGCGCTGCACACACATTGTAACACTTAAAACTCTCCAAAAGGGTTTCCAGCGAACAGAAACCCTCCCCGGCTCCTGTCCCCTGCCATTTCCCTAACGATGATTCACTCTTCACAAAGAGTAGCTTAGTAGACATCTCGTGTTTCTTCGTGATGTCTCTTTTCTCTTCATTCCTACTATTCTGTATTTGTGGCATCTTCTTTTTTCTTTGTTTTTAATCAGTTTTGCAAGAATTTTGTCAGTTTTTTATTAGTCTTTCTGAAAGACTCAACTTTTGCTTTTGTGATCCTCTCTCTGGTAATTTTGTTTCTGTTTCATTCATTTCTGCTTTCATCTTTATTATCTCCTCTTTACCTAACTCCCTTGAGTTTAGTCTGTTGGTTCTTTTACAAAGTTGTTAAGTTAGATGAAGAGCACATTTATTTTTAACGTATTTTTTTCCTTCTTTAATGTAACCATTCAAGGTTATATATTTCCCACTGTGTATCCTTTTAGCTGCAAGTTTTGATATCTAGTATTTTAATTATACTTCTGTTCTAAATATTTTTAAAATATCTGGTAAGCTTTCTTCTATGACCCATGGGTGGCTTCAAAGATTTTTTTTTCTAATTTAAAAATCTATCTTCATTTTAGTTAACGTCGGTAACCGATATCTAGTTTAATTACACACTACTCCACTTGGCACCTATTGTCTCAGATCTTCAGGTGAAACTAAGACAAAGCCACATTTTACCCTCGTATTATGTTTGCAATGACTCAACACAGAGTTGGGTGAAAAACAAGTGCTCAATAAACACTATCTATGATCTTTTTTCCTGTTATTTTGATAGATTGCTCACTTTTAGGTCTTTTCTGGTAGAATGTACATACTTTGAGGTGAAAGGTGTCTGTATCACTGTAGCATCATAGACACATAACAGGTACCCCATCAATATTTGTGGAATTAAAAGATGGTGACAGGCACTTTCATTTTTTTGATAAGAAAAAAATGATTTATGAAAAAAAAAGAAAGATTGAACTTTCAATTGACCTTATAGATGGTAAGACAGGTTGTATTAGAACAGTCCTAAAATCCTCTTTTTACTGGATTTCTTTATGTACAGAAATCAATGACCTATTCTCTGATCTGATTTGTGTGAGAACAGCCTGGTGGTATGGGGGTACTGAGGGGGATACGGAGGAGACCACATAGCCTCTGTGCTGATACTTTTCCTGGAGGTGGGGGTACAGAGGCATTTCAAGTCTTCAACAGAATAGAAGAAAGCATTTCCCCATCCACTGATTCTTCAATTGCTTAACCTTATGATTAATAAATATGATTAAATAAGATTAGGATTCTCTGGGTACTGAAAATCCCATGGAGCTGACTGTCTGTCTAGCTGTTGTCACATTGTAGGGTAAATCCCATTAAACCCTATTCTTCTACAACTCAGAGCTACCTCGGTGGGATGACAAAAGGCAGAAGGAAATCTGCGTCCTGCACACACCTGCCCTTCAGTGAGGCAAAAGAATAGAGGATTGGGGTGATACAACTCTGAGTTTGTCTTGTTTCTCTTTGTATGTTTTTCATCAGAAATATTTTAAGAAATGACTGCAATTATGACCATAGTTAAAATATATAGCTGACATACATCAATTTACTTCATCCTCTTAGTAACCCATGGGTTAGGCATTGTTATATGCTCTAGTTGGCACAGGAAAAAATAAGTACAGGGATGCTGCGTGATTGGCCAATGGTACATTAAAAGAGAAAAGGTATAGTGAATGGGCTGTAGTATTTTGTACGTAGAGTGCTGAATAAATTCTACCTGTTGTCTTTAAATTTTAATCACTCTAATACAACATCCTTGCCAAAGAGGAATTGCTCAGCTACTTGGGAAAAACAAACAAAGCAAATTTACTGAATCCATGATACCCAAATGGCTTCTCCACATTCGGATGCCATCCTCAGTAACAGGGCTCGTGTCTTTTTTCTCCCCATGCAGCATAGAGCTTCACACACCTGGGAGCACAACACATTTTGTAGTTGCCTGAGTTACTCTCCTTCTTTTTGCCTTCGATGACTTGACTACTGTGCTGGGAACGTGCTGTGCTATGACAGTGCTGTGCTAGGAGGGTACTGTTCTGGGAGGGTACTGTGCTGGGAGGGTACTATGCTGGGAGGGTACTGTGCTGAGAGGGTACTGTGCTGGGAGGGTACTATGCTGGGAAGGTACTGTGTTAGCAGGATACTATGCTGGGAGGGTACTATGTTGGAATCTTGAATGTCTCCTCTTTCCTTACAAAACCATGGATTCAGGATCACAGATTGGAAGGGGACTTTGACATCATTGAGAGCAGAGTCCTTATATTGTGGCTGACCACTTGCCTTAGGATCAGGGGTATCTTATTAGAAATGCCGATTCTGCTTGTTGTTGGAAGACACGAGGATCAATCCAGGGGAGAGCCATGGACATATTCCAACCCAAATCTCATTTTTAATGTGCATTAATTGTGGCCCAGAAAGTGGAAGTTCTTTTCTCAAGGTCATTTAATTTATGCAGAATAGTCCCAGAATCAGGGCTGGTACTGGACAAAGCTGAGTTTACACTTAAAGTGTAAACTCTCAATTCAGTACCCCATCAAAATGGAGCATCCCAATAAATAACACCTTTTAAGACTTCTAATTATAAAATCCACAGTCAAACCAGTTGCTGCTAATTTTGCTTCCTAACTAATGACTGTATGTACAGGTTTATATGTAAATGTTTAGAAGTGGAAATGAAGGAGAGTAAGTTTGGTCTATTTAAGAGTCTTTCAATCATTACTTTCTGTGGCATGCTATATAATTTAACTTGTACGGCCAGTTTATTCAAACACTATAATTACACGGAAACCAGAATAGAGAGTGAGACCTAGTTGGCTTGTGAAGGTTAGTGTAAAGCCCCAATATAATCCAGAGTAATTTGGGCAGAGGATAAAGAAGCATTTGAAAAGCCCCCATGAGGGACTGGGGAAAAATGTGGAAATATTAAATTTACCCACATGGAGAATTCCTGATACTATCACAAACACTGGGGACTACCAATTTAGTAGGCTGAACCTTCAATCTTAAGGTTTGCCCTTATGAAGCCTTTTATTGCAAAGGAGAGGCTAAGCCTAAGAGAACCTCTTTTGCTGCTCATATGTGGCCTCTCTCTCTCTAAGCCAACTTGGCAGGTGGGCTCACTGCCCTCCCCCCTATCTGGGACAGGACTTCTAGGGTAAATCTCCCAGGCAACATGGGACATACTCCCGGGGATGAATCTGGATCCAGCATCATGGGATTGAGAAAGCCTTCTTCACCAAAACCGGGAAGAGAAAACGAAACAAAGTAAAGTTTTAGGGCCTGAGAGATTTCAAATAGAGCCAAGAGGTCATTCTGGAGGTTACTCTTATGCATTATACAGATATCCCTTTTAGTTTTTAGTGTATTAGAAGAGCTAGAAGGAAATATCTGAAACTGTTGAACTACAACTCAGTAGCCTTATTTCTGGAAGACGAGTATATAACTACATATTAGCATGACTGTGTGATTGTAGGAAACCTTGTGGCTCACACCCCCTTAATGCAGTGTATGGACAGATGAGTAGAATAATGGGGACTAAAGGTAAATGAATAATAGGGGGGAATGGAGGGGAGGGATTGTTTGGGATGTCCTTTTATATTGTCATTTTTATTCCTACTTTTATTTTTATTATTATTTTTTGGAGTAATGAAAATGTTAAAAAATTTACTGTGGTGATGAATGCACAACTATATGATGATACTGTGAACAATTGATTGTACACTTTGGATTCATCGTATGGTATGTGACTCTGCTGGTTTGGATGTATTATGTCCCCCAAAACACCATGTTCTTTAATGTAATCATATAGGGGCAGACATATAAGTGTTGATTAGGTTGGAATCCTTTGATTGACTGTTTCTATAGAGATGTGACTCAATCAACTGAGGGTGAAATGTTTGATTGAATTATTTCCATGGAGATATGGACCCCACCCATCAAGTCAAGGGTGGGTCTTGATTTAATCACTGGAGCCCTATAAAAGAGCTCACAAATAGAAGGACCTGAAGAGCAGCCAAGAGGGACATTTTGGAGATGGACTTTGGAAAGAGACTTTTGCTAATGCTTTGGAGATACTAGCTCAGAGTTTGCCCTAAACAGCTAAGCCCAGAGACATTTTGGAGAATGCTATTTTCAAACGCAACCTGGGAGCAAGCAGACACCAGCCATGTGCCTTTCAAGCTAACAGAGGTTTTCTGGATGCCAATGGCTTTTCTCCAGTGAAGGCACCTTACAGTTGCTGCCTTTGTTTGACACTTTTATTGACTTAGGACTATAACTTTGTAACCAAATAAATCACCTTTATAAAAACCAATCCATTTCTGGTATTTTGCATAACAGCAGCATTAGCAAACCAGAACAGCGACTATACCTCAATAAAATTGCAAGGGAAAAAGAGAAGTCTCTCAAAGGAATCTTGAGAGGCTATCAGGTGAGAAAAAGCTGGATTCAAGAAGGAAAAGCAGGCGGCTAAGACCAATAGAAGAACTAAAGTTATTTTCACACTTTGTTCCTGGCCAGGGGGTGGGTAAGCAACACTGAAGTAAAGAAAAGAAAAACCATGTGGAACAAGGCTGTGTTGCAAAGAGAAGTTAAAACCCTTGTACTGATTTCTCACTGTACAAAAAAGAATCCAAAGTGGCAAACAGAAGGTGCCATGTTTAGTTTGAAAGAGGATATGTAGAAGTTAGTAGTCACCACACCCTGCAAAGCTTCGTTAAGAAAAAGAGGAAAGTTGTGGGTGGAGGAAACTTGCTTTTCTGGTGCTCCCTGATTCAAGGTGGGAACATGTTTATTAAATGCCAAGTAATTTGATAACAATAAAGTTCAGTTGCCAAGATATCTAAAAGGTACTGAGATGTCACTGATTCGAACTTTGCTCAAAATGGCGCACGATGCTATGAGAGGTGAGAATTAAGTATCAAAACATGGGCAAGGTATTTAACTAAGAGCCATCCCTTTGCCTAAAATTCTTTAATGAGTGCACTGCGGGCCATATTACCTGCTTTTTCATTTCCCCACTGCTGGATCAAGCCACATTTATCGGAGGCCTCTTGCCTAGTTGAGGGTTACAAACCGAACTGCTTGAATGTCAACTAAGTTTGTGGGTGGTCAAACACAACTGAAAGGTGTAGTTAAGCACATGGAGAAGAGGGGCTTTGGAGTCAGAGAGAACTGAGTTCAATTTCTGACTAAGCTCAGGTAAGTTCTTAATCTTCCCTCATCTCTAAAATGGAACCAATGTTATTAGCCTCCTTGCCAAATCATTTAAATGAATGTCATTTAAATTCCTGTCAAAACTGGTGACTTTTAGTATTATTAGTAGTAGTGAACAATGTCCAGAAAAAATATGTTCATGGAAATGATTTGCTGTTAAGAGCTCCATACTGCTTATGAATTCTATTTCATAAAATGATTTAACAGATACAAACTCACACATCAAATTCCTTCATCAATGTCAGATCGTCTTGATCTTCTGTCTCACCCTCTCATTAGAGAGAGTCATGTATGTTGGCAAAGAGGCAACTTTCTCACTCTCCTCCTTGGCTTCCAGCCTAACGGTGATAGAGGGTGATGGTCTTGGCAACTACGTCAACTGTTCCGTTCAACAAAGCCATTTTGGCTATTAAGTAGCTGGACTCTTGGTGATTGTAAGACAAACCTTGAAGATGAGTTTGCTAGTGGTGCAGATAGAACACCATCTGATGACAACCATCGTCCACGAAGACAAGGCCTTTACTTTGTTTTCTCTTTGCAAGTGCACTCTCACCCCGGGTATTTACACAGCAGACCCGTGTGTTTGAAAATAAACAGACTCGGTGAAAGGCTGGGTTGAGTTGCTAAATCTCTATTTTTCTCCCACTCATGAGACCCTATGGTTTCTGAACACTGACAAGTCTTGCAGAGGAGGCCCTGACATTTGTGAGTGATATGTTACAAAACCTTCACAAATTCAGTATTTGTGTCTATCACTGTAGGAGGTAACATTTCCCTCCTTCATGATCCATCACTTCCTCTGATGTCCTTAACTTCTTTACACTTCCAGTAGCAGCTCTAGCAACTGGCTTTCTTTTGTGGACTCTTAAATGAAGAAGCAAAGCCTTATTCCTTATTGAATGGATGAATGGAGCCACAGGGAAGGGAGCTGCTGAGTTGTGGAGTGTGGGGCAGATTTCACTCTCTTGCTACAGGATTCTCTTTTCCCTCCCCAAAATCAGATTCTTAAATATCAGCAAAAGGGCAAATGGCTACATAGACATGTCAGGGAGATTTGGAGAACTTGGAAATGAGTTGAAGCTGAACCTATATAATCCATGGATGCCAGAATATCTCTGCCTTTATCAGGAAGACACAAGTCACCAGATTCATCCTTACAATATTCTCTAGTCTCTAACAAGGCTATAAAAATTAACCAAAGCAAATAATCAAAAACCCTCAGCACAAAGCTATTTATTGCAGCATTACTTGCAACATCAAAAGACTGGAAACAATTGAAATGTCCATCACTGAGAAGCTGGTTGAAATATCCATGTAAAAATATACAATGCAGTGCTGTGCAGCTGTAAAAACAATGAGAGATTTTGCTATATGCTACCATGTTACTATCTCTAGGACGTACCATTAAGTGGACCCAGCAAGGTGGATGTAAATGTATTTTGTATTCTATGCTCTATCTCAGAGTAAGCAAATAGTTGATGAGAAGCAAATAGTTGGTGATGGGAGGGTTGCCGGAAAACCATCACCAGAACGCCATAGACTTTGGAAAAACCATGGTTTTGCTGACACCTTGATTTTAGACCTCTAGCCTTCAAAACTGTGAGACAATAAATTCCTGTTGTTTAAGCTAACCAGTGTGTAGCATTTGCCATAGCAGCCCTGGCAAACCGAGACATATACAACACTGTCTATGAAGGTTCTTGACAAAAAAAAAAATACATATATATATATATATATATACACACACACACACACACACACACACACACACACACACACACACACACATATATATGTGTGTATATATCATTGTTCATTGTATCTAATCTGAAGACATCTAAATCTGTAAATTTATAGGAAACACAGGAGACAGAATAGCAGATTTAAAATCACTCCAGGGATACAATCAGAAAAATCCAGACTACAGGAGATTTTTTTTGACAAATGACCCTATTTATTTAAAAAAAAAAAAAAAAAAAAAAAAAAAAAAGGACTGGAAGATCAATCTTTGAATCCAAAGGGATATTTGATGACATAAGGAACTTTTGTTAATTTTTAGTTGTAAAAATGGGATTTATTAATTTTAAGGTAGTATATCTTTTAGTGATACATATGGAAATATTTACAGGTGAAACCATATGATACCTGGCATTTACAACAAAATGATTTAGGGAGTGGGCAGTGGGTAAGAGTAGAATAGACCAAGATTGGTAGAGAAGAGCAACTAATAATTGATGGGTCTGTGTGACTGATAAAACAAGTTCATTGTATTCTTTTCCTTGGGCAAATATTTGTAAATTTCCATAATAAATTTTTTACCAAAAAAAAAAAAAAAATCCCTCATAGCCTAGGTTCCAAAGACCAAATGAAGACCGAAGAGATTAATAGTATGGGTGAGGATTTCTCTTCTTGTATGTAAAGAGAGCTATGACCAGAATATCTATTATTATTCATGATAAGAATTAATTAAGTTTATTTAATGTTCACAATATGCCATTCAAAGTTCCCAGGCACTTTATATATCTTAATTCATTTACTTGTCTCCCAAATCCTGTGAGGTAGGTACTGCTATAATGCCCATTTTCCAGATGAGGTCATTGAGGCATAGAAGGTAAGTAAGCTGCTCAAGGTCGTGCAACCAGTAAGGACTGAGCCAGCAACCCAGCGGCAGCTGCCTGGCACCAGAACCCTCGGTCTCAATGACACTGAAATGTTTGGATGTGGGCAGTGGAAGCATCGGCAGCAATAACAGTTTCCTCTTGTACCGAGCAGCACTCTGTGGCAGCCATTGTACTAAATACTTAAGATCTACTGGCTTTTTAAAATTCAAGACAACCCTCCAAGGTAGTCTTAGTATTTTCATTTCACACCTGAGGAAAGCAAAGCTCATCCATGATGACTTGATGGACTGTGGCAGACATAGGGCATTGTTTTAGTTATCTGCTGCTGAGTAACAAACCACCCAAAACGGACCACCTTAAAATAACTGCTGTTATTTAGCCCATGGTTGGGTGGGCTCAGCTGGACTGTGGCTGGGCTCTCTCACTTGTCCGTGATCAGCTGTGGGTTGGGGGTTGCCGCTGCCTCTGAGGGTTGGCTGGTGGTTGGGTGGAGCATCTCTTGTCTTCCACAGGGTCCATCCTCCAGGAGGCTGGACTGGGCTTGTTCTCCTGCAGAAGGGATGGCTGTCAGAGGCAGAGAGGACTCAAGCAAAGACTGGTGTCCCAGGCTCGGAACTCACACACGATCAGGTCCACCACATTCTACTGTCCAAAGCCAATCACAAGATTCAAGTGGTGGAGGAACAGCCCCATCTCTTGTTGGGAGGATCTGAGAAGTCACGTTGCAAGTGCACTGGGTTCAGTTGAGGAGAGCAAACTGGGGCCATTATTGCAGTTAGTCTACCACGGGCATGGAACATGCTCTGAATTTCTTGAACTCTACTGCCTCTCTCTCTCTCTCTCATTTTAGGTTCTACTGCAAATTTGGACTGCTAATTAATGAATCTAGTCTGAACTTATCTAACTCACAATCCTCCATCTGGCTAAATTCTAAGTGCTGAGCCAGGGCAAGCTCAGGACAAAATACCAAACGTTTGCTGCTGCGACTTGCCAGAGGGTAGGATTACACCCCAGGAACGTGGGAGGCTGGCGCCACAGGAAAGAGGGGCATTAACAAAAAGCCCCAGTAACCAGGTAATGAGGGATTCCCGACAAGCAGCAACAGCCACGCAGCCATCTAGAAATCTGATGAGATAAATTCCACCTTCCGCCCAAGTTTATCCACTCAGGGAAGAAACAATTACCGTGTGAAAATGGAGCACTCTCCCTCTATTGTCCCTTCATTAAAATATTCAAATGAAGGTAACAACATTGTTATAAGCTCGTTTATAAAGAAAAATAACATTAATGCCTTTAACGCTAATGCATTTACCTCAGAGCTATTCCCAGAGATGTTAAAATGTGAAGTTTATAAAATGTTCAGTGATGTTGAACCTGAATTGCAAACTAATGCTTGAATTGCTACATTTAACATTAAAAGCATGTTATTAATCTTCAATTTAGGGGAGGATAATTTTCACTCACTGTGCAGGAAAAAAAAAATCCAGTTATGATGGGATTTCATTCAGATCAAATTTGCTTTAATTGCAATTCTATTAAATTAGAAATAGACATTTTATCCTGATATAATTCTTTGATGTCTTTAGTTTTAATGCTAATAAAAGCATTATCTCCACAGGTGCGAGCTGCATTACGTACAATAATTAGGGCTTAAATTAAAGATGTGTCAAGGTACCCAACAGTAATTTGGAAAACGAATGCAAAAGAAGTAAACCAGGTGAAACTTTGGGGGCGGTTTACTTCCCTAACCCTCTGCCAACATCAGTTTCTCATTCTTTTCTTTTCTTTTATGAACAACAAAAATAATACCATTAAGAATAATACTTCTAAATCATGGCTAAAGAAAATACCGAAGAGCAATTGAGTGGAACGCTTCACAGCCAAACAAGGCATTCTAGAATATTTTCAACAAAATAAAAAAAACGTAAACAATACATAGTAAGAAAAGAAAAAGTTCTAAACTAGTATTTTCCATATATCATTTGTAAAGTCTGAGAGGAAATACAACCAAATATTAATGAGTTATTAACCTTTTAATTGGGCGATTACAGAGGATTTTTCTTTTAAAGTTTTGATTCTGTATTTTATAACATTTTCTATAATTATCAATATTTATTGCTAATAAATATTGGCAATATTTGAAATACTGAAAGTACAAAATGTATTTGGCAGGAGCAAGCTTATCAAAATCAAAGCCTGTGCTACATTTTCTTGTCAAATCTGCACACGAAGCAGTTAACAGCTTCTTGGGGATGAATGAATGAATGAATTCCAGGAGTTGGGGTTCAATATGCAGCAATTCCTATAAGTAACAGGAAGGCAGCTAGACATTATGGCTTTGCACTCTGTTTTGCCTAAGACCTCTCTTCAGGACCTAAATCTCTTTATTTTGCTGAAATATATTAGGTGAGAGATGATCATTTGGGAGTAAAACCAGAAGCTATGAACTCAGCCTTGATTCCTCACATAAAAATGATGCAACATTCGACTTTTAGATTTTTTTTTTTTTTAACCATTGCTAAATATTTTATTAATGTTCTCTCCCACTGTGTGTCAGGAAATAGACCCTATGCTGTGGGAAAGACAAAGATAAATGAAGACATGTTTTCTGCCCCCGGGGTAGCTTGGAGTAGAGGAGAAGGAAAGGCTTTGACATCCGACCATCGTGAGGTCCAGTTCAAACACCACTGGTTACTGAGTGGCCAGTCACTTATCCTCTCTAAGCTCCGATATTCCCATCTCTAAAATGAGAAAAATAATATTCCGCTGACTTTTATAAAAATCAAGCCAGATAATATGTAAATAAATAAGCACAAAGCAAGCACTCACAAGAAGGTAACCATCCTCATGAAAGAAACAATATATGATAAAATATTGTAAAAATGCAAAATAATATTTGTAATATGCATTGTTGCACTTAATTTAGGTTGGATTTAACTGATTTTCACATCTGCCTGGTCCTGCCTTAATTGCTAGGGACAAAAGGGAACGTCTGTGCTTACAGGAGTTTAATTATATCAAGAGTAGTTACAATCAGGGGCTGGAGATGAGATTTTGGTGCTATTGTGACGGTATTAAGCCAGGGACTCAGCAATTTCTCATTGCTTCTGTGCAAGTTACCTTTTATTTTGAAAAGAATTCTTTAATAATTGTAAAAGAGTCTATTAGTCATCGATTGCTGCATAACAAAAAAGTTACTCCAAGTCTTAAAAGCTAAAACCACACATAGTTTATGTGGTTTGGGAATGAGGACTTAGCTGGAGTTGCTGGCTCGGGGGTCCCAGGCTGCAATCACAGGCTGGGGTCTCATCTCAGGGCTCAGCTGGAGACGGATGCCCTTCAGGCTCACCGAGTGGTCTGTGGCAGGATTCAGTCCCTGGTGGGCTGGCAGACTGAGGACCTCAGCTTCTCACTAACCATTGGTTGGAAGCCACACTCCGTTTCTTGCCACATGGATCTCTCCATAGGAAGGGACTTCACATTCTGTAACCTAAGCTGGGAAGTGGCATTCCATCACTCTTGGTGTGGTCTATTCAATTGACATGAGTCTTTAGGTCCAGTCCACTCACAAGGGGAGGAGATGACACAGGGACGTGGATGCTAGGAGGTAGGAAGCCTTGGAAGCCAATTTGGAAGACTGTTTTCCACACAATGGGGGGCTCAAAGAACACTCAGGGAATAGTGGAGGCAGTGGCCCAAAATTTCAGTTTTAGTACCCCAGGAAAAGGCTGAGTTCAATCCTGATGCCCACATGGCAATTCCTACTTTCCACACTACGATTTGAAGAATAGAGACCCACATGCTCAGACCTATTAAAGAAAAAGAAGAGAGAAATATGGCCAGGTTGTCAAGAATGACTCTGACAGGTCAACCCACCAACTGTGTACAGGAGGAAGTGGAAAGAGCAGATCTTGGCTCAGTATTTTCAGTTTTCACAGAATGCACATGCTCACACACACATTCACGCACACATTTATTGAACAGTTCCTATGTGCCTGGCATGGTTGTAAGTGCTTTACAGCAACCAACAGCCCTATGGAGCTGTTACTATTATTATTGTCATCCCTATCTTACCGATGAGGAAACCCAGGCACAGGGATATTAAATCCCATGATCCACGGACACACATAAAATAGAGGTAGAGCTGGGATACAAACTGAGGCCCTCTCTGAATTGCTATCCTCTAAAATGCCCTTAAAGCACAGTAACTCTATAAATATACATGCAAGGCCCACGTAATGTTTATTTTCACGTTGAGATGTAATGTCAATATCGTGGTGAGTGAACTGTCAGACACAAAAGAACACATATTGCATGATCTCACTGATGTGAAATATTAGAATAAGCAAATTCATAGAGTCACAAACTAGAATACAGTTTACCAGGGTCCAGTGTGGGGAACAGAGAGTTAATGCTTAAATGGTACAGAGTTTCTATTTAGACTGATGGAAACATTTTGGAAATGGATGGCAGTGATGGTTATAGAACATTGTGAACATAATTAACAGTATTGGATGTGATTAAAAGGGGAAAATTTAGGTGGTATATATGTTACTAGAATAAAAATAAAAAAAAAAACCTATAGGACTGTCCAACATAGAGTGACCCTAATGTAAACTACAGACTTTGTTAATAGTACAACTAAAATAATATTCTTTCACCAATTGTAACAACATTCTAATGCAAGGTGTTAGCAATGTGGGAATTACATAAGTTCTGCATGATTTTTCTTTAATACCTACAAGTTCTCTAATAAAAAGTATATACATATATATATATGGACCATATAATGTTTATCTGCACACCATGTAATCACTAGTCCAGTGCATTGAATAGAGAAAGCTCCATATGTGACCATTAGTCATTAGGTTTTCTCACCTATGTTGGCCAGATGCTTAGGTGTTGCATGTCTTAGCCAAACTGTCCTGTTGAGTATTGGCTTTGGTCTCTGCCACACCTAAGATCAAATTCTGGCATTCCCACTGTGTTTGTGTGATCTTGACCTCACCTGCCAGGTCCTGAGTTTTCCTCATTATTAGGATGGGACAATAACATCCTCTTGAGAGGTTCTCATGGTGATTGCATAAAATTCTATGCCAGGTGCCTACAACAGCTCCATGCACTCCATAAATGGCAACTGGTTTCATTATCAGGCACCATGTAGTTTGTAAATAGAGGACTTTGTTTCTGCATCCTAACTCAACTGTCCCAGTATGATCTTCAAAAATGTCACTCTTCCCCATTTGGATAGCAGCAAGGACATGTATTTGTAAAAGGAAGTGAATGTTCTACTATAATAACCTGCCACACCCAGAATCTCAGTAGCTTCATTCAGCATTTTTTCTCCCTAACATAAATCTGAAGTGGGCCAGAGGCCCTCCCGAACAGCTCTCCTCCAGCAGCCCTGCAGACACCCCCGGCCCTTCCATGCTGGGGCTGCCTCACCTGGAGCCCTTTTGCTCCCAGCCAGGTGGATGGGGGGTGGTGGGGGGAGAGGGCTCGGCAGGTCACACCAGATATTATAAGAGCTTGCAGTGACTTACACTCTGTTACGGATTGAAGTGTGTCCCCCAAGTGAGTTGTTCAAATCCTAACCCCCATCCCATGATTGTGACCTTATTTGGAAATAGGTCCTTGAGGACGTGATTAAGATGGGGCCAAATTGGAGTAGGGGGGGCCCTGACCCAATAACTGGTGCTCTTAGGAGAAAAGAAAACTGAACACAGAGACAGACAGACACAGGGGGAGAAGGCCACGTGTTCACGAGGCAGAGATGGGTTGCTGGACCTGCAAGCCGAGGACCGCCGAGGACGGCCGCCACCACCGGGGCCGGCAGAAGCCAGGAAGCCCCTCCCCGCAGGCCTCCCAGGGACCCGGCCCCGCCCACACCTGGACTGGGAACTTCCGGCCTCCAGAACGTGAGATGATGAACTTCCGCTGTTTTCAGCCGCCCTGGTTTCCGGCACTTTGTCACGGCAGTCCCAGGAAATGGGGACACACCCTTGTGGCTCTTGTTATTTTGGTCAAAACGAGTCACATGGCCCCACCTAGATGCAACGGGGCTGAGAAACCGAGTTTTGGGAGGAAATGCAAATAGCCTTTTTCCCAGCATCCTACATTACAGAAAATTGGGTGGAAGGAAGATAAAAGTATATATATATTACCTGAAGATTACTGCACAGAAGTCACATTTGACATTTTAGCATCTTTTTTCTTATTATAATGTGGTCTCATGACTGTCATTTTAAATGCTGAATGAAGTATCTAGGCGGTGCTTTATTTTTATATATATTAATCATTCCCCTATCACTAGGCAGATATTTAGGGTCATCCTAATTGCCCTCTCCAGTGTGCCAGGCTTTGTACCAGGGAGGCTGATAATGGCAAAGCGCCTGCCTCCCATTAGGTATGTTGCTTGGAGGAAGTCAGCCAACATAACTCTCCAGGCTCCTTAAGCAAAGGAATTGACCCAGTCCCAGAGGCCAAGGTGACAGCTCTTCCCCTGGGTTCATTGCCTCTGAATTAGAAGGGGAGGGTTACATATGTGCCTGAGTCAAATTAGACTTGACTTAGGCTATATTCCCCTCCACAGAGGCAAACCATCTCTATTATAGTGTTCAGGGACCGGTGTCCGGGAAGAAGGGTTGCAGTTTCAAATGATCATGCGGGTAAAAATCAAAGTATGGTAATGTTTCCCGGCAAAGCTCGCCCCTTTCAGCAGCATTGCTTTGCACGAAATGGAACTGCAGTCTGGATGGCCTGGGACTGCAGAGAGAGTGCAAATAACGTGCAGATCTGTTTCCATGTCATTCCAACAGCAGTTATTCATAACAGCTTAATGTGCAGCCACTGCATATCCCCAGTGCAATGTGCTGAGGGTTTTGTGCAGTGAAAATGGGTTTTATAGGCAAGAGGAATGCCACCAGCACTGCAAAATTGTTGCTACAATTTCGCTCTGCTGGGTTTAGACCTCCAGTATGAGCATTTCAATCCTGGAATAGTTGTCGCCTCCGTAATGCAAAAATCCAAACTACCAGAGTCAGGATTATGCTGGGAAATTCTCTCTCTCTCTCTCTCTCTCTCTCTCTCTCTCTCTCTCTCTCTCTCTCACACACACACACACACACACACACACACACACACACAGTAGCTTATATAATGCTATAAATTAAATATGAAGCCTCTTTGTGCTCTCAAAAAAAAACTCAGAATCAAAGGCTTGTACAAATTCTTGCTTTGCTTGGAGACATCACTGCCTGTGTAAGACTCTGCATCCTGGGTCCTCATTCTATCTGCATTCATTTTTGATTCCTTGCAATTTTTTCATGCAAATGGTCACTCGCAATGGAGCCAATTGGCTTTTAACTGTCTTAAGGCACTTCAAGACAGACGTATCCACCAAAATCCAAATGACTTGGTGAGTATCAGGAAAGGAGGGAGTGGAAGGGAAGCTTGTCTTTCTCTTTTTTAACTCGGTGTAGCACTTCAGAAGCAGTTCATTTTTCTGACTGCTTCAATTTATAGGGCTGGAGAAAGGGGAATAGACAGGGGGACAAGTGGAGTCTTTGTCAAGTGATATTGAAGACTCACTGATGTGCAAAAAATAAATAAATATATATATATACATATATAATATGCTTTTCTGCATGTTATAAAGCTTATGTTCTGAGCCACAGAGCTTAGCATGGGTATTCCAGGATGGTGGCTGGATTGGGTCGGATTCATTTTTTTATCTTCAGTCCCTGCAAACCAATGGCCCGTGTTTGCTTTTGGTTGGTTTGATAGTTTAATTTTTGGAGTTTGTGATAGGCCTGTGTTTTCCTGACATTGCCTCTGTAATACAGTACATCTTAGAATTCAACACTGCTTTGAACTCAACTTGCACAATGCAAGGTCCACCCAACAGAACATGTTCACCACGCCCCAAGACAGAAACACGACTTGTACCTCTTTGGAGTCCACATTGGGGAACCTTGGTGGGAGAGAGACAGACAGACGAGACTAATAGTTGCCAAAAAGCCAGTATTGCTGAAAGCATCTCAGATGATGAGCGACGGCTTCCCCATCATTCTCCGAGCAGGACATTAAAGCGAGACGTGCATAATCAAGTAATTTTGATTCATTTTTTGGGAAGCAATGGCATTTAGCAAAATCCGGTAAATTGTCCCTTTCAGCACTAATAGCATGTTCTGAGCTTCCCCCAATGGACGTTGTGTAATAGTGATATAATAGGATTGCTATGGCAATTACGTGATTGCATATTTTCAGGCAATGGAGGGCATCCACCAGGGCACACACCATTAGTAAAATGCAAACGTTGTCACAGGATTGGTCCAGCTCTGGCTCAGATGCCACCATCCATCTTATTTTTCACAAAATGTGGGGGTAGGGGATGTAATATCGTTGGGCTTTACTACACGCCCTGGAATCATACTGGAAAGAGTCCAGTAGGGTTGATACATAGCAAATGACCATCATCACCATCAAAGCATCTAACAAATATTTATCTGGACAAGAGTGCTGGTCAAAATGGGTTATTAGATTTGCTTTCTGATGGCAGAAAGGCAGCATGGAGGACGACACACAGTATCTTGCAAACACCAGTGTCGCCTTTGTTTGCAGAAGGCTTTATGATTTCCATGCAGGAGGGTCCTTTGGATCTTCCTGACACACATGCACACCGCTGGGTGAGGTTAGCAGAAGATAAAACATTATCCCAATTTCACCTCCGAAGGCCAGTCACTGTCCAGCCTAATCCACGGATCTGTGCAATGTTGGAGAGGAGACACCTTGTCTCATAAGGGTGGGACACTCGGGTCCTCTTTCCCACCCCAGGCAGCCTGGCATCAGCGAATCTCTACTTTCTGCCTCATTTTCTAAAACTGGCATTGCAAGCATTTGTTAAAACTGGATGTTAGTACTTTGGTGATTGCTATAGTTTGTTCTCTGTTTTTCTCTCTGTTTGAAATATTTCATGATAACAAGTGACCAAAACCAAGATTGACTGATTGATTAAAAGAGGGATAAGAACCTCAAAGGATTAGGGGGGTGGGGATTAATTTTAGAATGTGAAAGTGTATATGATGACCTTAATAAATGTTCATTTCTATGATGACTTTTCTCTTATCATTGCTCTCGTCATAGGCATTGGAGGAATGGTAAGAAAGTGGCGGGTGGGTGTGGGTTCTTCGCACACTGGGTGTGCCACCAGGAAGATTAGACCCTGATAAGTAGGAGTAGAGATTGCACTAGCAATGACAGTACAAGGTAGGGCAGGGGTGGGGGTGGGTCTTTGCACACGCAGTTCCTTCCACGTGCAACCCTCTTTCTCCTCCATCATCCATCTCCTCGCCTCTCCCTTGCTCGTCCTCCAAGCCCCTTCAGCAAGTTCACGTTCACTATCAACATCAACAACTCAAGCCTTCTTCAGGGAAGTCCTCTCCCACACACCAGGCTAAGTCGGGTCCCCTGTGATGCCCTCAGCATTCTCTATACCTTTCTTTTATAACTCAGCACACCCTGTATATACTGAGGTGTAATTCTTTGATTAGCTTTTGTCTTCTCCACTGGACTGAAAGCACCAAGAGAAACAGGGTCTCTTTTCATTTATTGTTATACCCCTAGTATCCAGCACAGTGTCTGGCACATGTAAACACTTGCTGAATTAATGAAGGGATGGAAAGTACGTTAGGATCTCAAAAAGATAAATGCGTCAGCTCTTTCAAATTATGGAAACCCTGCATGAAGTTGGTGGATGTCACCTTCATGCTACAAGACAAGAGCTTTTCTCCCCTCCTCTCCTCTCCTCAACCACCCAGAGTGAGGGACATCAAGATTCCATTGGTTTGGGTGGTGGCGGTGGTATTGGGCCACCTTTTGTATTGTTTACTATAATGAGATGTTGTGCTAGGTGCTAGGAATAGAAATATGAATTAATAAAAGCATGGCTCAGCCTCACATAAACCCTTTGGCATAGATTTTACTTTCTCAGTTTGCAGATGAGGGAAATAACGCCAAGAGGATCCTTTAAATGAGTGATCCAAGGAGGCTCAGATGGGAACCCAGTGGTTTTATGTGCATCCATCTCATTTCACCCACACACCTGGACCAATTCTTGATCTCCTCTAGGTTCCCCACATCAAACACAGGGCTCTGGGCATGGGATAGGCCAAAAGACATCTAATAATTTACAGTTGATGGTTATGAAGGAAGGAAGGTGAGGAGGAAGGAACAATGGAAAGAGATATCAAAGTTTGAACTCACAATGCTTTTTAGGGTGGTGAAGATAAAATAGCAGCTAATATTTATTGAGTCCTTGCTAAGAACTCAATTGAGTGCTAAGGACTTTGCCAAGCAATTACTTTCTTTATCTCATTGAATCTAAAGATGTCCTATGTGCTGTAGACACTATTTAACTATTATCATCCCTATTTTAAGTAGGAGGAAACTGAGGCACAGAGAGGTTGATTAACTGGCTCAGGGCCACCCAGCTAGCAATGAATGGGGCCAGGATTTGAACACAGGAGTTGCCCCTTCAGTGACTATATCCCTACCCAGGAGGCTACAGGTGACTCCAAAGTGGGCTGCAGCACAGGGGCTCAGACAAAAATACTAAGTATTCCTTCTCCCTTGTTCATATCTCTCAGACATGCAGAATGTTGCATAGAAACAGAAGTTTCTTTTTCCCAGTGTCCTTGGTGCAAATTACCAGCAAGTAGGGTAGAATAGAGGCTACTCTGGCCAGAACAGCTGCCAGGAAGGAACTCTTGCTCCTTGAGAAGGATCTCCTACCACCCAAAAGGAGCAAGAAGCCAAACACTCCCGTCCCCTATGTGTTGCTCTGGGGCATCCAACAGCTGGCGGAGCCAAGAGCACAGCTGGGCATTGGAGTGTGCTCACAGTTCTGGTGATCCCTGGGGAGTGGGCAGTGGTGGTGTTGGCTGCAGACACTTTCACGTGAGATGCAGCCTGGGAGAGCAGACAGAACGCAGGGCAGGGAGGTGGGGTTCCAAGTCTGGTCCTTAAGTTAGATCAGGGCTGAGGATCACAAGCCAATGCCTTCCTCAAGAACATGTGGCCCCACCCGTGGATTCTCTTCCTCCAGAAGGGTCCTCCTTGCTCCTCCTCTCCAGATATTGGATGAAACATCCCACCTCACAGTGGCCTTCTGAGTCATCTAATCAACAGTAACTCCCCCTGTGTGGTACCCCATTAACCCATTTTGTGTTTTCCATAGCACTGATCATTATCTAAATTACGTCATTCTCTTGTTAACTTGTTCACTGGCTAACTCCTCTCCATGTCAGTGATTGCAGGGCCTGGTCTTTCATAGTCATTGCTGAATCCCTGGCACCTAGAACAAACCTGACATGTGCTGGGAAAATAAATGATCAGATGAAAGGAATGAGAGGGACTAGTGGTTACCAAACTCTTCATTGTCTGGAGGAGGACATCGAGGCACAGAGAGGTTGACTGGTATGTCTAAAGGCACACAGCAAGAGAGAAGAGCCAGGGCATAAGCTTGTACCAGTTTACCTCAACACCCTGTGCCATTGACTTTGACACCTCACTGCTTTGATGATGGTTACCATGCTCACATGTATCGTTTCCTGAAAAAATATTCATACTTTCCAAAACTCCAACCATTACCCTAATCTCTTCCCTCCTCTAGAATTTTTCTTTGTTATATCAACTTGAGCCTTGTTGGTGTCCATATGAAGCTTCAAGTGCAAGTGTCTGAAACAGAAGAGAGAGGCTTCTTGCTCCCGTCCATCCCCTACCCTCAACCAAAGCAGGCTTTCAAAAAGAGGTGGGGAAAATAAAGGATGAATAAATTAAATTCTCACTGGGCACACCACAACTGCCCTCCTGCATTTGTTTAACAAATGTGTGCTATTATTTTTAGGATGAGGAGTAAATAAAAGAAAGGAAGCAATGGCATTTCAAGGAAGTAACCTCTAGCCAACCTCCCTCTCCTTTTTTAAATTCTTTTTTATTAGAGAAGTTGTGGGTTTACAGATCAATCATGTGTAAAATACAGAGTTCCCATATACTACCCTGTTACTAATACCTTGCATTGGTGGGGTATATTTGTTATAAATGATACCACATTTTTATAAATGTACTGTTAACTATAATCCATGGTTTCACATACTGCTCACTGTGTGTGTAGTTCCATAGATTTTTAAAAATTTTTTATTCTAGCACCAAATACATAACCTAAAATATCCTCTTTTAATCACATTCAAATATATAATTCAGTGGTGTTAACTATGTTCACAATGTCTTGCTGCCATCACCATCCTTAACCAAAACTTCTCCATTGTGCCAAATAGAAATAGACAAAACTCTTGAATTTTTGCTTCATTTAAGGCACCCAAAACATTCAAGTTAAAAAAAAAAGTTACTCTGCTTTTGATAATTTTTGGATATTCACTGAAAGAAAAAAAAGACTTAATTGAAGATGAAATGTAAAGCACTCTTGATCTCTAGGAAAACATAGCCAATTATCAAGACAATTTCTAATAAACCAAAAGCTTGCATAAACATCTTTCTAGCACTGGGAGAGTAAAACTAAATATTTACTACATGCCAAACAAAATTAAAATTTATTTGGCACCAAAGGAAAAAGAAGAAAGCTACTTCTGAATGCTGAAATCCCACTGCTACAAAGCAAAGCAGGGCCTTTTGGAAGGAAAGCATTTTAACAGTGTTTACAAGGGTCATTTCAATGTTTTTGAAACTCTGCTACTAAATAATGCATGTTACTCAAGTGAAAAAAAATAAAGCAACAAAGTACCTTCTTATTGAAGAAAGCCTAGATGTCCAGGTGAAAGAGCAGACTCAGCAAACGGGGGTGGTCTGCAGGCTTCTGCTTCCTTCCCAAGAGAGGGTGGTGGGGTGCAGACACCAGAACTCAGCGTCTTGTTCAAGGTTTGCAGATTTTTCTCATCTCATCAGGAAATTGGTCTGGGAGACAAAGGGGTAGGTTGTAGAGCGAGAAGAGTGTTGGCTTGGGAGTGAGACATTTTGGGACCAAATCCCAGCTCAGTCATTTCCTTGCAAGACATATTAGTTAGCTTCAGTTGCCAATTAAGTAGGACTAATTGCTTACTTCTTACCTTAATCTTTGGGAAGATTAAGTTAAATAGCATGAATAAAGCATGGCGAACAGCACATAGAAACCACTCGATAAATGTTAACTATAATTACCATTAATAACATTATTATTGTCGGCAGACACAGCGGTCATCCCCAAATACCCCAGTGCTCCTCTACATTTCCCAGCTTCCCTTGCAGGTAGGTTGGGACCATGTGACTCATTCTGGCCAATGGGCTGCCAGCAGAAGTGATGTGGCTCAACTCCAGTCAGAGGCAACCCTGGCAGCCATGTTGAGATGGTGGAGCCTCCATGAGCCTGGTCTCTGAGGGATTATGTAGAGAGAAGACCCCACCTCCCATGTAGGACATAGAGCAGGAGTGGAAAATAAATCGTTGTTGTGTTGGGCTACTGGGATTCTGGGGTTAATTTGTCACTGCAGTGTGACCTAACTTATCCTGCCTAAAAAAGTTCACCATGGTTTTGCTCGTCCTTCCTTCATCGAAGTGACTGAAGGGGACCAGGAGCCACCATGGGGGCATTGTGAAGCCGGTTCATACAGAGATGCATTTTTATCAAAGAAAATCTTCTTCCTTTTTATACGTCTTTTTATCTGTGTCCCTGTCTCCTGTAATGATAATCCCCCATCATTGCTCTTTCTCTCTGCTTCTAGAACATGTGTTACCTTCTCCCCTATCACCCAGCGCATTCTTCACATGGTAGTATAGTTATCTGGTTATTTAGTCTAAACCCCCTAAACAGTCTGTGAGCATCTTTGACCCCACCAGAGTCCAACAAAATGGCCGACACCCAATGCACTTAACATGTGTCCACCTCCCCTTCTGTTTTGCCGACTTCTCTTACCCACTCTTAATTTACGATGACTTACGGGTTCACCAATCCTTAGGAGCAACCTCAAACGATTTCTGAAACCAGAAAGAGATGCATTCATTTCCTTCTCATGCTTTCTTCATGTATTTCTAGAATACCACCCTGCCCCCAAAACATCCATGGCTGCCGTTTCTAACAGGATGCAGTGCCGTTCTCTTCACCTGACAATCAAGGGGCCTGCAACCCGGCCCCTTCAATCTCATTTCTTTGTAACATTCTGCCACAGTCGGGCTTCTGGCCACAACTCTGAATGATCCCAGGAGCTCGGAGCATCTGCGTGTTTGCTTTTACAGTCTCCCACCTGGTCTCCTTCCCAACTCTTTTTTAAATATAATAACAGCCAACACCAACTGAATACTACCTCGTGTCTAAAACTATCCTGAGCCTTTTGCATAGGTGATATCCTTAAATCCCTGTGACTGTGGGAGATAAATGTCGAACTAGGTTAAAGACTAAGTCTTCCGTTTCAAGGATGCAATTAAGAACAAGGCTGTTTTCCTTGAAGGAAAGGATCGTGAAACAGGAAACAGAGACTTAATTCTTTTGTTCTTTTAAATTGTCCCCAGGATTCCATGGACTTTGTTCTTGGATGTTTTTTAATAGCACTTCTGTTGAGACAGAATTCATGTCACATGCAATTCACCTATGTAAAGCATACATTTCAAGGGTTTCTTCATATATTCAGAGTTGTGCAACCATCACCACAATCAATTTTAGAACATTTTCATCTACCCCAAAAGAAACCCCGTTCCATTTAGCTATCACCTCCTAATGCCCCCATCTCCTCAGCCCTAAGCAACTGCTGAGCTGCTTCCTGTCTTTACAGATTTATCTATTCTGGGCATTCTGTGTAAGTGAAATCATACAGTATCTTATCTTTTGTGTCTGGCTTCTTTCAGTCAGCATCATGTTTTTAAGGCTCGTCTATGTTGTACCATGTATCAGAACTTCATTCCTTTGAATGGTTGAATAATATTCCATTGATGGACATCCCTCATTTAATTTATCCATTCATCAGTTGATGGACATTTGGGTTGATTCCACTTTGGGTTTCTATGACTAATGCTGCTATGAACATTCATGTACAAGCGTTCGTGTGGATGGAGTTTTCATTTCTCTTGGATATATTCCTAAGATAGGAAGTGCCTGGGCTATACGGTAACTATTATTTTTTGAGATAAACTAATGCACAATTTGATCTCACTTCCCACGACCAGTGTGGAAGAGAGGGACGAGTCCCAGCGTAGTTCTCAGGAACTCAGCCCTTGTTGATGGCAGAAAAGAGAAGACATGTTGTGACCCCAGCTGCCAGGAATGCTCAGGAATTCCAAGATAGAAATGATAATTCCACTGAAGGATTCTTATGTTGACCAGACTGCCCAGGAGAGTTAACCAAAGAGCCCCTTCTTTTCAGGGGTTTACCTGGGTGTGGTCGCAGCTCTTGCACTTAGGCCTAGCACGAGTTACCCATTAGACCTTCTAGCACATAACAGGACAAGGCAGTATCACTCTCAAAACCCAAACAAAGCACTTGGGCTTAAATTAAATTACTCGTGTTATAAGAGGTTTGCATCAACTTACTTAGAATTCTAGGCCTACAGTCTTCAACTCATTTGGGGCACAGTCCGGTGCAGCACTGTCTACTAGAACTTTCTCTGAGGATGGAAGTGTTCTATAGCTGCACTGTCCAGTTCAAGGGCCACTAGCTGCGACTGTTGAGAATTTGAAATATGGTCAGCTTGACCGTGGAACCAAATGTTTATAGTGTTATTTCATTTTAAGTAATTTAAATTGAAATCTCCCACTTGGCTAGTAGCTGTCGTTATTGGACAGCACAGGTTTAGATATTATAGGGATAAGATCTCAGGGCGATGTATCCTTTATTGGGGACGGGAGCAAACTTCCAAGAGGGGAATTATTGCAGAGGCCCCTACCAAATGGGTTGTTATAATATATTGAGGCCCTGTTATACAGACGAGGAAAATTTACCTTAGAGGAGGGGAATAGAGATTCCTAAGGTGGAAAAATGATTTGCATCTTAGTTAATTGGCCAAAAGTGTAGATTTTATCAATCTTGGACTTTTCTCACTCTGCAGAGCTCACAACTTCTGTGACATTTCCTTCTGGACACCAGCCCTCAGAGGTCCATTTTGCCTCCAGTTCTGTCTGTACTGCCCCCTGGTCTGTGTTCCTATTATGCACATATATATGTCCAGTTTGTTCTGTGTGAGGGGACTGTGTGTTCTAAGGCTGTAGTGACCTCAGCTCTGACAGCCCCAGTCCCGGAAAACTGCATCAGGGATGGTGACAGAGGCCCACAGACTAAATAGTTTTTGCCAACTTTGGCGGAAGTTGATGGAGACCCCATTCCTTCCAGAACGTCTGAACCATTCAATGTGTGGAGAAAAAGCCAAAGACGTTTATTTTGTGAGCTTCTCTGTTTGTACATCCATCTATACCAGTGTTTCTCAACTTTTCTTTTTCTGTAAACATCCCCCTTAGGAGGCTTTTTAACTGTCATTCCACAGCTACACTGTTAATCTGTTTATGTATGGTAGCCCTCTGGAAGGCCACATGCACCTTGTCACAATTAAAGATTGTTTTGTTCCCCAAGAACCAGATCTTGCCTCTTTGTTGGCAACATTGCACCATTGAGAATGCATGATCTAAACCCATTAAAATGCAGTCCAGAGTGAAAGTAATGGCTCTGTCTGCTCTATCGCCTTATCCCCAGAATCTAGTAGAATTCCAGGTCCATCAAGTTCAATAAAATGTGAATTAATGGATGAATCAGAGAATGATCTGTTGAAAAGCTCTGCTTTGACTGAGCACGTTTTAAGAATAGCCAAGTAGGGATCCTTTCATTGTGCATCAACCTGCGACAAATAATGTGCTGTGCACTTCCTATCTCCCAGAACAACCACCATTCCCGTGTTTCTCTATTTGTTTCAAATTCATTGAAAGTGAGATTGGGACCATTTCTAGGGATTAAAGACTCCGATTCTGGAATTAAATGGACCTGAATTTGATTCCCAGTTCCACCTGCTGGGTGTTTGACCTTGGGCAAGTTATTTAACCTTCTGTAAATCAGGGAAATCGAACCTACCTCCCGGGGCTGCTGAGAATTATATGCCTTGATGAATACACGATGTTTAACAGAGCGTCTGGTATTTGGTAAGGATTCAATCTCTAGCAGCTATTATTTTTAACAATAGATTTATTCTTTTTATTGTACTGTGAGCATTTTCCCCAGATCATTCAATATGCTTTAAAATGTGGCTTTATTTTGGTTGCTTAGTCTGTCCTATTGATATACCATCATTTATTAGCCAGTTCCCTAATTCAGTGATGGATACTTTTTACCTCCAATAAACAAAATAATGCTGCAATTTCTATATTGCTCTTAAGACAGCTTTATGTTAAGTCAATGTCCTCTGAATCTCCCATCATTGGCCACTCCTGGTATAGCTCCATCTGATGTAGTACATTTCCCCTGGTGGGGAAAGCAAGCTACTCAAGCCACGTCATTTCCCTAGACACAAACTCTTGAGTGGAAATAAAATCAACAGTCTTCCTGAACAGCAGCCTCTGTGTTTGCTCACGCCACAGTCCTTCTCTAGCATGGGGGTAATTTGTAGCTTGAACGATTGAGACAAACCCTTGGCATGAGACAGAGAGAAGTAGGATGAGTCTGTAATTGGAATATTTTGTCTCATTTATTCTTGATAATGTGCCACATTCCACTCCATCAGCCAGAGGGGATTGTTCACAAAACGCCTTACACCTGGCATCGCTGCCGATGAAAACCAGATGTGGTTCACTGTTAGATGCTATTTTAAACACAGGCGAGGACATCTCTCTCTAAGTACCCCCTCCCTTTCTCATTCTCTCTCTCTCCTTTTCCTACAATCTCTGTCACCCCTGCGGTTATACTTACACTCATTGGGAGTCCAGGAATGTTGGCTCATTCTTGCCAAGTCTCGGGGTAAGTGTTCTGAATTCCCTGCAGGGAGTGACAGAGCAGGTGGAATTGGGGAAGGGAGAGGATGAGGAAGTTTGGAATGATTGGGAAGGATTATAGTTTAGCTCTGGCAGCTCGAGTGGTTCCGGAACCTCCCTCTGGTTTGTCAAGAGCAGGCCCCAATCCATAATGTAGACAGACACTTGAAGATCAAGGAATGCACTCTCTGCTTTTTGTACTTTACATAATAACACACATGATTAAGGACCTCTGCTTCCCTGGCTGGGGCTGTGGAGGTTACAAAAGGAAGCAAAGAAAGTGTGGGCTTCCTTCTCCAAGGAGCTTTGTAAAACCGCCGTCCCACAATTTAGATATTTATAAAACCATCTGAGGAGCATGCAAAACACACTTTCCTGGTCGCCACAGCAAATACTCTGAAACAATTTTTGGGGGGGAGATGTGGGAAGGGGCTGGTCTTGGCATCTGTATTTTTAAACAAGGCTCCTTCTGATCCTGCTGGGGTCACACTGGGAAACCTTCCCAGGGGGCAAAGCAGCTCAAATGTCAATCTAAATCACCGGGGGGATCTTGGTTGAACACAGATTCTGATTCTACAGCTCAGGGAGGGGCCTGCGACGCTTCTGTTCTGAAAATCTGCCCAGTACTGCTGGTCCGTGGGCTACACTTGGAGTAGCAGGGATATAGGCAAGGGTTTGTAAGGCCGGGGACCCCAGAATGACAGAGAACAGAATCAAAAGGAGAATAATATTTTGTAACCTATGAAAATTTCATGAATTCAAATTTCAGTGTCCATAAAAAAAGTCTTACTGGACCTCAGCTATGTCTATGCATTTATGTATCATGTGTGGTTGCTTTCAAGCTTCAAAATTTCAGTGTCTATAAAAAAAGTCTTATTGGACCACAGTGATTTCCATGTCTTTACATTATCGTCTGTGGTTGCTTTTGAGCTACACGGGCAGAGCCGAGTTGTCGCCAAAGAGACCTTAAGTTCTACAAAGCCTCAACTAGTTCCTATCTGGCTCTTGACAGAAAATGTTTGCCAATCCCAGTCTAGACCTGGAAGCAAGAAGGCAGAGGTGTCTTTTGAGCAAATGTATTATTCAGAACAGCTGGAATGTGGGAGATAAGACTGGCGATCCAGTGTGCTGAGCCGGAACCTCACTAATCATTCAGAACATAAATATAAAAATACAAAAATTGATGAACTCCTCCCGGCAAGGAAAAAAAAAAACACCTTTTCAATCCTTATTCTTCCCACGCTCTAACTCTGGACCCCAATTTCTGGCTTTGAATGGCCATATATTTGCATAACAATTTTCCTTTGTTCTTGATATCACCAGCTAATTGAATTAGACTGGCTAAAATAAAAAGCACCTCCAGGCTCTGACCCATTAGCAGAGGCCTGCAAAAAAGTGTAGGGGTACAGAAAGGTGAAGGCTGTGGAACTGTCTTCTTTTCATCAGGCAGATACAATCTAGAACCTCAGGTTCATTTTTTGTTTTTTAGATTTGGCTAACAGATACTGTAGTGGGTTGGATAAGTGTCCCCCAAGTTTCATGTCCACGCAGCACCTCAGAATGTGACATTATTTGGAAAAAGGGTCTTAGCAGATATATGTAGTTAAGATGAGGTCATATGGCATAGGATGTGTGCTGAATCCAAAGAATGGTGTCGGATTCAGAGGACACTGCCCGTCAGTAAGGGTGAACTTGTTGCCGAGGCTGTCCTCCATCTGGAAAAGCAAGCCCAGGGACCCACGCGATTATGAAAATGTACTCTCACTGGGAAAAAGGCAGTTCAGGTCCAAGCCTTCAGCTTAAAGGGCTTCCTTCTATGGAAATATGTCAGGAACAGAGAGAATGAGAAGTTCACCCAGGCACACGATTTGCAACATCCTGTTCTCGAGTCACAGTTCAAATCCAGTTGTCTAAAGTCGATTCAATTCAATCGAGTGAGACTTCTCGAGCAGCCGCCGCCATCCGACCCCATTATTCTTCCCCACAAGACGCGCCAGGTTTGGAAACTTTTGAACTGTGTCCTCAGCACTCAAAATCCAATTTCCCAGGCCTCTTCCCTGAAAAAAATAGCACGAGGAGCAAAGGGCTGCGTGTTGTGAGGCTAAGGGGAGGTTTGGATTTCTTTTCTCTCCTTTTCAAAAGCAAATGGCTTTTTATTAGAATGCAGAGCTTAAACTTGACTTGTTAAGCTACCAAAGACTTGCAAGAAATGCAGTTATTAGTTTAGCTGCAGTAAACCGGCAGTTAAGGAACAGTGTCTCTCCCTCTAGGCCGGTTTCAATTTCCTGCTTCCCACAATAAGGTGCCTACCATGCAATTCAGATTTATTTTATTTTTCCCTTTGACTCGCTTCCACAACTTTCATTAGTAATTTATGAGATACAAGGCATTAGGGAGGGCTTGGGGGTGGGAGGGCATGTCAGGGAAGCCCATTTTTGCTTTCTTGACTTTCTCTCCTCTCCTGGTTACCCCTCTTTACTCATCCAGCTAATCTTAACTCCCACTTTCCTTCTCCGATTCCCTTCTTCTACCTGCATCTTACAAGCTTTTATGGGTTCTGTCCTGGGTTAACTCGTCAGCTTCCATGTACTCGGATCCTGGAAGTCAACCCATGCATATTTGTGTCAACCACATCTTCTAGCTTCTGCAAATTGATGCTTTAACATCTAAAGATGCTCCCAGGTGACCAAGTTCCACCTGTACTTCTGCTCCTTCTAGGTGATTCTGACCCCAGTTGCAGAGGTGCCCCTTTCAAATCTAGCCAACCCCCCCAACCCCCGTTAGCACACTCTTGCCTCACCCTTCCACACTTCTGTGGGAACCACAATAAATGCACCTGTTGGATCTGTCCATCTGCCCATCTGTGTGTGTGTCTCTGCCTGGTGACTGACCCTGGTGCTTTCCCAGAGTGCCACCCTGTGCTGTCCTCAGGGAACCGTGGGCATAATAAATCTTCCACACTTTTCGGGTCTCTCCACATGCCTCTGGCCTCACCATGTCTTGTACAAGGTGATACAAACAAAAGATGATCCAACTGCTGGCTGGACATCGCCACCTGGCCATGCCATAGACACAAATCTAGCTCCTCCCAAACTGAAATTGTGACCCTTTCATTTCCTCCATAAAGTGCGACCAAACAGACGACATCAGGCGTGCAGTACAACGATCGGAGCAATGCTTCCCCACCTTTGCTCCTTCAGCTTAGGACAGAGTGGTATGAACCCCCAAGCCCCAGCCTATGGATTTTCTGTTGTTCCTTCTCTGAAGGCACTTAACTGCTTTAGGTGATCCCCATTAATTTCCTCTTCCCTGGAGACCCTGACTCAGGGGTTGACTTATTTTCCCTCTGGTGGGCCAACATGAGGCAGCTCGGCATCTTCAAAAGTGGAACGCTGAGTAGCTGACACATTGCAGAAACTTCCGGACGTGCTTTTTGTCCTGGGTGCCTGAAAATATGACGTTAGGGATTTGGGTCCCCTTTGAGAAATGGGATAAAATGCCTCCTTCCAGGATGCTCCTTTGGGACATCTCAATGGCCTCTGCCGTGGAATCTCTTGGCTTCACAGTGACAATAAGATTTCCCTAGTTCTAGCACACCGGAGCTATCTTTTCTAGATTCCTGGAATCCCCAGGAAGACACTTCCATAAAAGTTATCCCATTTTCCCCCACATGAGGAGATGGAAGCTTAGGGCAGTCAAGTCAATTTTCTTAGGTTCATGGAACTGGGAAGTAGTAGACGCGGGATTCGGATACACATTGGTCTGAACCTCAGTGTTAATTGCTACATTATATTGTTTCTCCTAATGATTCCCCCTTGTAAATATCTTCTAAATCAATTTATTTCTATCCTCACTGCCATGGCTTTATTCTGAGACATCTATCTCTCACCTAGATTATAGAGTAGGTGGTGTTTTTGTTCTCACTCTCTCTAATCTTGCCCTTCTTCCTCCCACCCATTTCCCTGTAACCTTTAAAATCAAAATCTGATCTTACTATTTCCCATTGGCTAAATTACCTTCCCAAACCTCAACCATTTCTGCACCATCTTCACTCTTTTGCCATAACAGAGTACCAGCTGAATACTCTACATGGATTTCTCATTAAGTTTGCTCTCTTAAAAAAGTAAACTTACATGAAATTATTATTACATCACTTGTCACAGATATAAAGTATTGATTGCTTATATTAATACACTGAAAACCACACAACAGAGAATGACTCGCTAGGGTCAGATGGAAGTATGTTTGTTGTAGCAATGCCTGGAGAGTGTGAGCAAAATTTAGTGGGGATGCTACATTCCCTCAAGACTCTGCCCCAAAGCCCAACTCTAGCCTTTGATCATGGACGGTGACAGGTACACTGTGTCTGAGTTTTGTTCTCTCTTTGTTAAAAATGGAGGTTAGCAAGTGTGAGGGAGTGTTAAATACCTGCCACCAAATGGGGACTTACCGCCTAATGTAATTTGGATATTGGATGGTAGTTGCTTCCTTTGTAGAGATTCAATATGATTTCATTGGCTGTTGTCATCTTCTGTTCCACTGGTGGTAAACATCCCACACTTTAGGACACCTTGGAATATAGAAGAAAGTCTGTGATTTTTAGGTGGCACGAAGAGACAACACGTACATCTCAAACCCCTTTCCTGCCATATTTCTCAGTGCCAGGCTCTGGGTTGGGGGCTTCCCCAGCTGTGGTCTCACTGCAGAGTTCATCTTCTTTACCACCAGGGAAACGTTTATATTCACCAATGACTCTGAAAGCCTATCATTCATGCATCCCAGGGCCTTAGTCATGCTTATGGTGAAAGCCAAATTCTCCTTTTAATCTACTTGGGAACCTGTAAAATTTAGGGCGCAATTAGCTGGTTCTGGTGAGTAAAGGCACTTTTTGGGTAGAATGGATGAGTCTGCAGCAATTGCCGAACATTATTCCATTTCTCTGAATAGAGCTGGATGTCCAGAGATGTCCGTTTCTAAAATCCAATGAAGAGCCTTGTTCTAATGCTGACTCCGCATCCCTGACAATAGGATGAGTACAGTCCCTTTCTTCTGCCCAATCTAAAGTTCTTCTAGTACAAAAAGGGGACCCTGGGTAGCATCATGTCTGAAGTCTCTTTCAGGATTCAAAATCTAGGATTCCACGTCCCCAAGGTTGTCCTACCCTTGGAGTCACACACACTCCTCAGGTAAGGTTTTCCGGCTAAGAGGTCTTGGTGAAATTGTCTGCTGCAGGATTTCCCATCCAGGAGCTGAGATCCTAATCCCCTCGGAGCAGAGACCAAAGGCTATCCCAGCCCTGGAGTCGGTGTGCTCTGGACAAAAGAAGCTTCATCCGTTGGGTCTAGTGTGTGGTAGGAACGTCATATTCCATATGTGCGATGTATGAAAAGGACTGGAAAGCCCTTTCTATTGGGACGCTGCACAGGCAAATGGAAATAAAATTCTTTTGGCTTCAAATGGAAGTCCTGCTTGTCCATATAATCTTCTCTATCCTCCTAAGCTTTGGCCTAGACTATGCCCCTTGATTGGGGGATCTACATATCCTACAGGACTCTGATGAGGCAGAACGTCCCTGGAAGCTGTGTTAGTGAGATCCGGGTCAGGAGAGAGAATCCATACAAGCTACTTTAATAAAGAGAATTTAAAATAAACATTTATTTACTAGGTATTGCACTAAGAAGGCAAAAAACGAAAACAAAACAAACAAAACACTGACACATCACAGGTAGAAAGCAGCTACCCTTCTAGGGCTGGGTGAACAAAGAGAAGAGGTTGGAATTATTTACATTTGAGGGCGTGAAGGAGGGGTCCTGCTGGGTGGGGGCTTAGCCTTCTGTTCAGGGCTGTTTGGTGCTGGAGTCACTGACCCCAGAAGCAGAGGGTTCCCTTCCCATCTGTGAGGTGGGCACTGGCTGGCTGGGGCTTGTGACCCTGAGGGGGGTGTAATGAGGTTGGTTGTGTGAGTCTTGGAGAGAGTGAGAACTGGATTCGGTTGCTGCTACTGGAACAAACTGTTCTACTAAAGCAAAGAAGCATGGCTGGGGCAAGCCGGACAAACGGAAAGCCAAGGAAGCCCATAGTCACCAAACAAGCAGGGGAAAATCCTCTCTCCTCCAGCTTTGCAGTCTTCCCCTGACACCCCTACCTGCAGAGAGCCACGTGGCCAAGCAGAAATGTGGTTTTCCCAGCCCTAGCATTGCAAAGCAGAGTATGGAAAGGTAGGTTTGAAGTGAAGAGGTGGGCACTTATTAACTGGTATGGAAGTCCCCCACACCTTCAATTCCCTTCCCTTGCTGAAATCAATGAGCCTCCTCCCTGAACCAAACGGTCCCCTCACATCATGCTGTTTATGAATAATCTTCACATTTGTCTCTTCCCCTTTAGACAATGAGCTAGTTGAGAGCAAGCATCATATTTTATTTATCTCCATGTCCTCAAACATTACAGAAGGCATATCATAGTAGATGTTCACTAAATGTTTGTCAAATAGCTGAGTGGAAAGAATGAACAGAGCAAGCAAGCAAAAGAAGGAAGCCCAAGAGAATGGTCCTTATCAGAACTCGAGAGGAAAGCAGTGGCAGGACACCAAGGTGGAGATGGTAAAAGAGAGCCCTGACGTCCTGATGGCTGGCATCCACCCTGCCTTTCCCAGCTGGGGGTCTGTAACTCCTGGCAAAAGAAACTGTGTCGCCGTGGCAAGCATTTGGGCAGAAGGGAAGGCAGAGCTGCACAAAGAAACCCAGCATGGAGTGGAAGGATAATCAGACACCTGCAGAAAAAGGTGCTGGGAAAATGATTAGCCAGAATGAGGCACATTGCGGGAGCTCCCGATGAACGTATCAGGGTAAAGGGCAGCAGTAGCATGGCTTACGTGGTCAAGGTTGTCGTAGCTGGGCCCCTGTCTATTCCACCAGATAGCTTGCTTAACATTCAACTCCTGTCCAGCTCCGTGCACGATTCGCTCCCTGTAGCTCTCTTCTGCCTGAAGCTCCAGCCTCTACCCACCTGATTAATTCTTAATCAGCCAGAAAAACTCAAACCATTGTCTCCTCGTCCAGTTATTCTGCCTCCCAAGTTGCTCTTTATTGTATACAACCGTGGATCCCTACAATTTTTCCCAAATCAAAAGGTGTCACACTGTAGTGATTAATCCAGGATCTGGAGGCTGGACGTGAACCCTGACAATGTCACTTGGCTTGGCATATTACCTAATTCTGCCTCAGTTTCCTCACTTGAAAAAAAAAGTTACAATGATGCTCCCTACTAAATAGGGCATTTGTGACGACTACAACACATGAAAGCATCTTGATTGCTTAGGACATCGGCTAGCACAGATTGTGCTCATACCATTAATTAGTATTGTTTATTATCACAATGGATTGTAATAGTTTCTTTAAGACAAATCTCCGCAAGTCTTGGCAGGGATTCAGACTTGTTTTTGTTGAATCCCCAAGGTTTTGGCATATAGTAGGTGTTCAATGAACACCAGAAAGAATGAATGAATTAGAAGTTTGATTAAGTAGCTTGCCCAGAGCATAGAGAGTTTATTTAAGGGAACTGCCTGTCTTATGACGGTTACACAGAAAATTCTTGTTGGTGCTGAAAATGTCTCCACACTGGAAAAGCACATTTTCCTGTAACAGCAGACCATTTATGGTAAACATCATTAAGAATTCCTTGAGGAATTGCCTCACGCTGAGCATCAGAGCTCCTGTAAGACTATAAATGCAGGTTATATAAGGCAGGACTCCTTTGGTTGACAGGGATAAAATAAATCAACTGGAAATAACTTAGAAAAAAAGAGGGATCTATTAGAAGATACTGGGATATTGTTGAATAGCTGCAGAAAACAACCAGGCTTGGGAATCAACTGGATACAGGGAATTTCACTTTCTCCATCTCTCATTTCAGCTTATTCTCTGAAGATCTATCATTTTATTTTACTTCTTTACAAATATACACTGTCTCCCCTTCTAGAATGTAAATGACTCTAGAGCAGAGTTATTGCATTCGTTTCCTTTTGCTACTGTAATAAACGACCACAAAATTAGTGACTCAAAACAACACAAATGTATTCTCTTACAGTTCTGGAGGTCAGAAGAGTGAAATGAGTTTCACCCAGCTGAAATTAAGGTGCTGACAGTGCTGACTTCCTTCTGGAGGCACTGGGGGAGGATTTGTTTCCTTGACCTTCCTAGCTTCTAGAGGTTGCCTCTGTCTTCAAAACTAACGGTGTCCCTTCTTCAAATCCTTCTCTCTCTGACCCAACTCGATCCCTCTTCTATGAGCTCTTGTGATTCCATTGGGCCCAACTAACTGGATAACCCAGACTCACTCCCCATCCCCATCACAAGATCCTTAATCACACCTGCAAAGGCTCTTTTGCCATGAAAGCTAAGATTCACAGGTTCTGGCGATTGAGATGTGGCCATCTTTGGGGGCTGTTGTTCTGCCAACCACAGGGATTGTCTATCTCCAGAGTCAGCACCGTGTTCAGGTCATTGGTTGAGTGAATCAACTAAAGGATGAATGCACCTCTCTGGGCATCAGTTTCAATCTTTCCCTTCAAATAGGCTTCTGCCTCATGCAAGAAAACACAGCTGTTGACAGTTGCTGAACCTTATTACTCCTGGAAAGATGCTTAATTCGTTCCTTAGTTCCAGTTGAAAAATCTGGGAAAGGCCTGATTTGTTCAGGCACCTGTATCTGGACCAGCCAACTGGGTACGAAGGAGCGCCACGACATCCGAGGAGGGTTCTTTAGCCTGGTTAGAGTAAGGATAGAGGTAGACACCCAGATACTTGGAATGCTCTTCCTTAGAGCGGGAAGCACTAATTCCGGACAGGTGTAACAGTCTACCATGGAGATGATAAAGGAAATCATGGGAGGGCTGTGGCTAAACTGGGACGAGCATCACCTGAAAGGTGCTACTTTTATGCTCATTTATTCCCTGTAGGAAATTATTGCCTAATGATTGATCCCTTTGCCTAAAAATAGATTATTGCACAGGAATACCAGCTACGTTGCGATTCCAGTTACAAACGTTCTAGATCAGTGGTTTTTAATCTTATCAGACTCAATGCTCCTCTTATTAAAAATAATGTGTAACTCCCATTTTACAAACCTGAAAGGAATTTCATAAATAATATTTAGATATGTTCAATTTCAGAAATTCAATAAATGCTCCAGTTGTAATTTAAAAGAAAATAAAAAGTAATTTATAATAGAATAACATGCATTTCAATATGCCAGTTATCTAGCACAGCTATACTATAAAATAGAAAACTCCCCCACAAAATTCTAAAATACTTTTAGGAGGCAGAACTACCCCTGTTAAAAACTCTTCTCTAGATAATCAAATTATCACATGGTTGATATATGACTAACCCCTACCCCCATCCCCAATCCATGCTGATTAATTCCTATCAGGTCACACAGCTATGATCCTCATGGAATTTACTCCTACTTGGAGCTATCTTGTTGAATTATTTAACTTGTTTATTGGCTTTCTCCTCTACTTGAACACGAGCTCCGTGATGGATTTTGTGTGTATTTTTCAGTGCCTAACACACGGTAGAAATTCAATGAAGATCTGTCTGTTGAAGAAATGAATGAATGCATGTTTCTTTTGATAATCCAAAGCACTTCAAAGCTTGAAAGACCCTTCCTGACTACCTGGTTTGGTGATACGAAGCCCCTGGGCAGCTGGAACTGACTTACTGTGGTTACAGAGCTAATAAGTGGAGGACGCCGGGTCTCCCGACCCCCAATCCAGTGCCCTTTCTATTTGATGACTTGAGACTTTTGCTCTTTATCCTAACAAATCTGGCAATGGAGATTTCAATGTGACCATTTCTGATGAAGATGAGAAAATATTTAGTGTATCCTAGATGGGATGTGAAAGCTCCCAAGGTTTTTTCTTCCTTTTTATACCAACCTCCCACATCTGTCCAACATAACCTAAAACAGCACACTCTGGGATGCTAAAATAGTGCTTTCTCTCTAGTAATTACCAATATAGCAAGTGCTTTCTATTTTTTTCTGAACAACCTTCCAGAAAGACACATTTCTGGATGAGAAGAAAATCGGGGTATACTTTACAGATGGCATGAGAAAGGAAATAGTGACAGAGACTACAAATTGCTGAAAATGACATTTGCCAAGGGCTACTTTGCAATATTAGTTTATGAATTTTGCCAGCTCAGTAATGTTTTAGCAGTAGCACACTACTTGGAGGTTTTTCTTGTTGATTCCATTCAAAGAGATGTTGCATCTTAACAGCATACAAAGCAATATCTAGCAGCAGCCGGGTCTGCTTAGATTTAGAAGTGAGCTGAGAGAGCAGTTTATATTTGCTTTTGATTCCTCCATGCGAGAGGAATGCAGTGATTATTTCCAGCAATTTTGAAAGTCATATTCTAAAAGCCAGGGAAATACAAGTGAGAAAGAAACACAGGTGCATTTAAGAAAGAAAAAGAGCAGGAGAAAGCCAATGATTTGTTGCTGGAAGCCACTGACCCATTTACAATTTACTTCAAGGCAAGAAACAAAGCCTATAAACGCACCCAAAACCAATGCGGAAATTAGTTAGTAAAGGAAATATTTCAAGCATAGCCTAAGCTTGGGTCTTAAGAAGTCAAGTTCTGGTTTCTCCCTGAGCTCATTGTATTCATCAAATCTCTCAAAGATCTTGGCTTCTTTCTTGATTCACAAGTGAGACTTCCTCTACTGAAAACAGCATCATATCCCACATGCATTTCCTACACGTTGAGGAAATCCAAATGTTTCAATAAGTGGATTGTTTCCTAACATCTAATGATCATTCTGAATCAGAAGGAATGGACATTTTAAGCATGATGACAGCCCAACTACGTTGTGCCACATAGGATGAAAGAAACGCTAAATCATTAAATAGAGCTGGAAGTGGCCTTCAGTATCTCGTAGACCAAACCTACATTATTGCTTGTTCATTTGTTTGTTTTTGTATTTTACCTATGGGGAAACCAATGTCCACAAAGAAGTGACCTGTCAAAGGTTCTGAAGTATTCTAAAAGGCAGATCCTAAATTGGAAATTGGTGTAGAAGTTCAAATCCATGCTTCCCACTTTACTAGCAGTGTACTCTTGAGTAAGTTACTTAACCTCTCTGTGCATCAATTTTTTCATCTATACAGTGAAAGTAGCCCTAACAGTGCCCATCTCACAGGGTTGGTGGGGACTGAACAGTGAAAAATGAATGAAGTTCTCAGTGTGATACTTGGTGCACATGACACACTTGATAAATAGTAGCTCTTACTATTTTTATTGTCATCATCTTTACCATCATCTTCATCATCATAACGATTGCATTTATACCCAGTTTTATGAATGAGTCTTGTTCTGGAAGCAAAAGTGTCATTTCCAAAGTTTGGACACAGAGGAATCCTAATGGGGAAGATATTGAAAACTGGATTATTTGTCTCCACAACCTTTCTAGACTACATCAAAATTTAGCCAGCGCAGAATTATCTAGTTGTTTAGGCATCACACATGTATGCTTTATGATTAATCCTTCAATAACCAAACAGATTTTCATTGCAAGTATTTGGTTCATGGTTTTGGTTTTTTAAATCAGGGAAGTGGTCCCTTCTTACTCTATTGAACCAGCTGATTTTGTCACTTTTCTTTGTAATAACTTCAATGGCGACACTACCATCTTGGATGCCTGGGACTGAATTACAAACATTAAAACATCTATTTTACTCAAACTGCTGGCAGCGCTGCTGAGAAGATAAATCCCTCTGTGGTTTACCTACCCCACAGTGAAGCGATGAAGAAATAATTCAAGGACACACTACCACATAGCTAGATGGACGTCCCGTTAACCTAACAAAATGGAGTTTGTTCTCCATTGTCCTGAGTCGAGCTTACTAAGATGTAAGAAACAGAAGCTTCGTTAGACACAGGCCAGAGAACCAGAATAAAAAGATGATCCTTCTCTGCTCTCGTTATGGATGCAAGCTTGCTAAGAAATTTGTGTGAAGATATTGTATGTGGACGATGTGAATGCACACAGCCAGAACAGGTGGTCTAATAAACTATACGCTCTAGCCTGGTAGGTACCTGGTTAGCTTTGTTTATTGCAACATCCTCTGTACCTAGACATGGCACGTACATGCTAATTAACACATTGTGAATGAACTGTAGGAATGAAACCATGTTGCCCACACAGCCTGGAATAGACACTTGGCACACAAAACCTTGTCTAATTCTGTCATGACTCTGCCCAGTGTGGGCTTTGACCTTCATCTCATGGATGGGGAAACTGAGGCTCAGAGAGGTGTTGTCTCTTCCCCATGGCCATTCAATGGGAGAGTAGAAAAGACTTGACTTGAACTCAGACCTAACAACCAAGGCACTAGTTCTTGCAGTTATACACACTGTCACCCCAAATATCTTGCTGCAATGACAGAATTTCACCTCAAGAGAAGGAAGAATTTCAGAGCACAGAGGTCTCTGAAAACAGTGAGCTCCCCACCATCAGATTTGTGCTGGCAGAGGATATTATGGGGGGGGGGGGGGATTTTCAAGCGTTGTACTTGAAAGGGGGTGTTGGACAAGATAATTTTAAATGCTCTCTTCCATCTTTGAGACATCACTTACTCGTTCATTCATTCAAACTTTTATTCAGTTTCTTTTAGATAAGCATGCTCAATAACAAATGTTGTCAGTATTCAGACCAGAAGTAGTTGTGCTTCTCCTAAATACCTGGTTTGCTTTTATTCATGGGTGATGTAAGTTGTGAACTGTATAACTGTATAACCAGTTCTACTGTATAACCAGTTCACAACTTACAACCTATGTCTGTGTCTCTACCTACATCTATGTCTCTATCTCTAACATCTACATATATATACATTTTATTTATCATCCATCTGTTTGTCTATTGATGGTTTCAGGCCCACAAAAAGTGATTTAGCACATAGTTTGGGATATGCTTTTATCAATCACTCTATCTTATTTCTCTATTCCATTCTACATTTCATCTCAATGTCTTCATTTTATCCATCTCTTGTGTCTGTTTATTTTTTGCAAGCGATATTAATTCCCCCATTTTAGGAGAAAATGATGACACGCGTATATGTCTGTGTGTGTGTGTGTTTTTCCACAAAAATACCTGCCCACTCCACTTTGCGATTCAATCTTGAGTCTTTGAACTCCAGCCAGCACAAAGGAACAGCAATATGGCTGGCGCTAAGCTCGGTTAGAAGTAGCCAAAACAAGCAGGCCTGCTGAAGGTCCATTTCCCCAACATTAATCCAAAGAGGAGCCCATCACAGAATGCTAGCCCAGCCTCGCCCTCCCTGGAACAGGGGTTGTTTCTCTCTTGCAAGCTCTAGGGCCCTAAATCTGCCTTCCTTGGAGGGGAGGACAGTTCCCGTCTGCCAAGGCTAACTGAGGCCATCGCATCTGTCATGCTGCTCCATCTGGCACTCTTGCCAGCTCCAGCATGCCGATCCATTATGCTGACCTGCTAATACCAACATTAGAGCACGGCTGCCCAGAGCCAAAGGCTGGAAACCACATCTATAGCAAGGAGCTGCTCAGGCTAGCCAAAATGAACCGGAGCTTATTCTATTAGCGAGAATATTCCGTTTGCTCCAATAACGAGAACTCTATTGAGAGTGGTTAATTCAATTCTGCCCATCTTATCAGATTTATTTTTAATGAAACTGAACAATAGTTTCATTTGTTATGTTATTAGTTTTCCCAGTAGAAGCAACGAGACTTTAACACTGAAAGCGAAGCAGATGAGCTTTGCCAATGTCTTTGGCTTATCAGCCAGGCGTGCCAACTTGGATATTACACAGCGAAATGCCTCTGTCTTCTTCTGGGTCTACTCTCTTGCTCACGAGACTTAGAGCTGGGAGGCCATCTTTTCTCTCATGTAACCTCCCTGTGCCTCATCTAATCTTGTCATTCCCTTGTTCATAAACCTGCCAGGACTCCTAATCGCCACATTTCTACCAGTTCCTAGCTGACTGATGTTGGCAAGTTTGCTTAGCATCCCTAAGCCTAATTATTTTTCATTTGCAGAGTGATGATAGCATAAATTACTCTGTAGAGCTGGTACAAGAATTGAGCATGCTCATATCATACAAATGTGTAATTTTTGGCATACAGTGAGTGCTCAGCAAATGTTGTTGCCATCTTGTTTCTTTGTCACCAGTAAATGGGCTACCGTAGGGGCCCATTGGTACAGCGCTCAACACATACTTGTGGAGTTAATTGCTGTGCCCCAAACGTTGAGTCCCTCTTCTCACCCTACATCACTGTTTTCTCCTCTGAACCCTCTCTTATTCTCTCAAGGTCCTGTGCAAACTTTCCCTCATCCAAACACCCTGTACCATTCAGACTCAGTGGATGTAACTGGCAAGGGAAGTACTCACCTTCTGGGGCATTTGTATAAGCTCCCCCAGATTAGAAACCAAACCAAACCAAAAATCTACCATACTTAATTCAGACCTCAACTTGAAGATACGACAAGTGTCTTGCACTGGATTCCCTGGGAGCAGAGCCTTGTCTTCCTGGGGGTCTTAGTTTGCCACAGCTGCTGTAACAAAATGCTGCAAAGTGAGTGGCTTAAGCCACAGACATTTACTGTCTCACAGTTCTGGAGGGTAGAAGTCACAAATCAAGGTGTTGGCAGTTTCCATGCCTCCCCCTGGCTTCTCATGGGTGGCCGGAAACCCGTGGCATTCCTTGGCTGTGGCCACAAAACTCAACCTCTGCTTCCACCTCATGTCCCTCTCCCCTGCCCCACCCCAGGCTCCGTCTTTCTGTCTATGCCTGAATTTTCTCTCCTAATAAGGACAACGGTCATGTTGGATCAGGGCCCACCCTAATCCTGTTTGGCCTCAGCTCAACTTATCACATCTTCAAAGATCCTATTTACGGGACGAGGGGTTAGGACATGAAGATGTCCTTTTGAGGGATATTTCAAGTGAAGGCACACATGGAGAAATCTGTAATGGAGTGAAAGAAGGAGACTAGGGCTGTGGAGGACATTGGGCAAATAACTGGTTCCCAGTGCAGTCTAGCCTCAGCCTGATCCCACAGGGATCCCCAGACCACAGAATTTTCCAACCCACGGTGAGAGGGGCCGGGCTTGTAGGCACCCACTGCAGGCAGACATTGGTTAGACTTCAGTTCAGTGGGAAGGTGTGAGGATCCTCTAGGCAACTTGGAGCGAGGTGGCCCTGTCAGTCAAGGCCATCCTCCAGGGAAGGGGGCGGCTGGGAGTCATGGGCGACTGGAACCTGCATCAGCTAGGGCTGGGGCACTGTCTGGTGAAGCGGGCGGGGGCAGGGACCCCAACAGTCCCTGCTGCAATGGGCAGCTCTGGTCCTTTGGTCCAGCAACACAAAACTTCCCAGAAACAATAGCAGCAGCAGGCCTGAAGCCAAGAGATGCTTAGAAACAGCTTGGTGGCATTCACGAGTTGGGTCATTTATTATTTCTTAGAGAGGAAAAAAAACAAAAAAAAACAGGAAGAATTTGGCAGTGCAGCTCTGATACCTTCTCCCCACCCCCATTTTCATTTTGAACATGTTTAATTGGAGTGTTGTATAATTAATTGCATGTCGATTGCAATATGGTGTTTACTTACAAAGCACTGTGGGCCACGTCAGCGATTAGCCATTTTCTCTGACGTCTGTCGGAGTGCTAATTACAAGCAAACATGGCACCCTTTCCCTGACAAAGACTTGGGAGCATGGCACAAAGATTTCTCCCTCTTCCCTGTTCCCTTCATCCAGACACTGCTCTGGTTGATTTCCACAATGCTGATTCAAGCAACTCTAGGGAAGAGTTGCCAGGAAAAAGACAAAGATGGGATAAGTTTCTAAGCATGGTCCAATTGCATTGTCATCTCAGAGGCAACCCCCCAGAATGTGTTCCTGGCTCTGGAGATTCCAAAGAATCAGACAAACTGTGACCAATAAATCACAGGGCTGGAAATCCTCAGCTTACTTGCAGACTCTGCCAAACACTTTTGCAGTTAAATGTTCTAATTGTGCTCTGATTTTAATGTTAATACCCATTTCCATAATTTCTCTGGATCTTTACGGCACTGTTTAATACTTGCCAATGAAGCAAATGAACTAGAAGGAACATTCACAGATGGCTCATGTTTCCCATTAGGCTGGCACGCTAAGACCTGCTTTGTTTTTCCTTTGGTTTGGGCAGTGGAGCTGTTCACAAAGGACTGAGCCCTGAAACTTTGCCCAGATCTCCACAAGGCCTTGAAACCAACTCATCATGAGTGAGTGGGAGATGCAGGGAAGACAGAGAAGCATCCGTTGCTCATGGGAAGAACTTTGGTGACTCGGTCAAATGGGGGCTTCAGCTGAACACACCTGGCTGAGCCCCTGCCTCTCAGTGCCTTACCCACCCATTGTGCTCCAGGATGGCCCCTACTGCTATAAATGGAAGCTGTTACACACCATCATGCCTTCACGTGCTGTTATATGTCTGGAATGTCCTAGTCACATGTCTTCTTTCTTCAAGACTCTGAAACCCTTTTCTGAAGCCCCTTGCCCCTTGTTCTGGTTTGCTAATGCTGCTGTTATGCAAAATACCAGAAATAGATCGGCTTTTATAAAGGGGGTGTATTTGGTTACAAATTTACAGTTCTAAGGCCATGATAGTGTCCAAACTAAGGCATTCACAAGAGGATATCTTCACTGAAGAATGGCTGATGGCGTTTGGAACATCTCTGTCAGCTGGGAAGGCACATGGCTGGCGTCTGCTTGTCCTTTGCTCCCGGGTTGCGTTTCAAAATGGCTTTCTCCAAAATATCTCTGAGTTTCTCTTAGCTTAGCATCTCCAAACGTCCTTCTCTCTGCATCTCCAAGCATCTGTAAGCGTCAGCAAGCATCTCTGTCAGCTTCCAAGTATCTAACGGGTGTCCTGACTTAGCATATAATGAGGCATTTTCATCTCTCTACTCTCTGTGAGAGCTTTAAAGGACTCCAGTAAACTAATCAAGACCTACCCTCAATGGGCGGGGTCAGATCCCCATGGAAACATTCAATCAAGAGGTCACACCCTAATCAAAAAGATTAATAACTCTGCCCCCACAAGACTGCATTAAAGAATATGGCTTTTTTTGGAAACTAATATATCCAAACTGGCACACCCCTAAATAGGGAAGAGTTGAATGAAATTATGGCTTTATCCCCCCAGCACTAGCACAAAGCTGGTGCTCAGCAAATATCTGGAAATGAAGCATAGAGTGCTATGTTATACCCAATATGTATCTCTCCTTTGTTTTCTCACAGCAACCTGGGCTTACCTCCACAGATATACACTCACATGCCACCGTCATTGCCTGAGGTCTTTCTCCCCTAATAGACTTAAAACTCCTAGGGAGTTTATCTGAAGTTTCACGGTACCCTCACATAGCATCACGATATTTCCCTTTTGATCACTCTTGTATTAGAAAGAACATTCTAGTTGACAGAAACATAACTTTATCTTGATTCGGCTAAAATGAAGCTTGAGTAGCTCATGAAACAAGGGCAGGGAAGATGGGAAACAGGAAAAAAAATGGCATCAAGCTTCTCTCCTCGTCACTCATCATTCTTTATCTCTCTATCTGGGCTCTTATCCTCTTGAACAAGCTTTCTCTGTGAGCTGGAACCAAAGCTGTCCTAGCTCCAGTTACTCAGGTGCTTGGTTTTCAGACGAAGAAGGAAAGGAGCATTTCTCCTAGCTCCAGCTCCCCAAATCCCAGGAAGGGACCTCGAGTTCCATGCTTGGGTCACATGTCCACCTCTGGACCAATCACTGGAGTCTAGAGGGTGAGGCGTTCTGATTGGCCCCGTTGGTGCCAGGTGCCTGCTCATCACCAGTCGCTGGGTAGGTGGGATCGACAACCTGGCTTTGACCTCCATGACAGAGCTGTCCTCCCCCAGGAGGAGAAAGCTGCTCAGTAGCAGTCACCGGGAGACACCTGTGAGCCGAGCTGCCATCCCCTTCATGGTTTTCACTATAGAATTCAGCACACTTTCTAACTATGTTCTTATTTTTATATTTATTTGTTTAATGCCCATCTCTGCCACCATAAACAGCCCAGCTGATGCAGAATAAATGCTTGTTAAGTGAATGTCTGGTATTTCCAAATTCCTGAGAGATATTAATCTCCAGAACTTGAGAAAAAGAAAATGCAATTCCTGGGAATCCCCCAGAATTCCTCAAATCATAAGTTATTCTATGCTTCTTATAGCACTCTATGTGTTTTTAAAATAACATATTGCATTATTAGAATATATGTATATATGACATAATGAGGAAGAGTGAATCAATTGTTTTTCTGCAATAGGGTTATGATATAGTAAATGTTTTAGAAGTTTTATGTGACAACAATGACAAAGTAAATGCATGGTTTACTGTGATTAGGAACCAATATATTATGACAAGACTAGCTATATCAAAAACTTGTAAGGATGATCTCTACCTAAGACTAACATTTGATTGTAGAAAATATTACCAAAAATAAATTCCAAATAAAAAATCATTTTAAAAATTGAAAGAAAGTTCCACAAATGCATAATATTTCAAAGTTAGCATATTTACACTGCAATTTTAAAACACAAAACATTAATTGGCCTCCTCAATAGTCCTGATCTTGGTTTTGGGGCAAACAGCCCGGACATGGAAATGCCTTTCATTTTGTGTTGATCTCAGTCGAATTGTTAACAGAATGGCCAAGTCATCTTTGAATCTGGCCGAGTTAGGGCTCACGCTGCATCACACAGCATGAGTTCTGTTTTGGTTTGGTTTTGATTTGTGGTTTATGAACAACTGTAGCCCATAATAAATACTGAAAACTGGAATCCACCAGTGGACAATATTGGGTTGTATTTGAATAATGCAATGTCCATATCTATCTCCCAGCAAAATCAAAAGCACTGCACAGAAGTACGTGTTGAAATTGACAACCTAAGGACTTGCTTTGCTTCCAAAATGTGTTATTTCTTGGAACAACACTTAGAGTATTTGTGTACACCCTGTGTATAAACTTATTTATTAATAGTGTTTATTTTACCTTCAAGAATGGCTTGCTGTTAGCAATGGACAAGGCCACAAACACACCCTTATAACACAGCAAGAGCCACAAGTAAGACTGATTGATTCATTCATAAGCATTTCTCGCCCACGCTCTCCTCCTATCCCTGTTCCAGAAATGTCTTTGACGCTATGCTTCAGTGTTTCCTGCACTTGTTTCCATTTGACACCTGTGGATTCCTTAGATCCAGTAATGTCTCCATGTTGGTTACTTTAAGTGTTGCAAGAGAATTATAATTTTTTTCCCATTTTTTTTTTTTTTTTTTTTTGAGTCCTTGGTTGATTTTTCTCAGGATTTGGGATTCAGAAACAACATATAAACTTCCCGATAAATGCCAGGAAGAAATGCTTGCACTAATCCGTATCTGGCGTAGGGGCTGACAACAGTGACTGTGACAATTCCTTTAGACTAACAGTGGTAGCTTCTATGTGGTTCATGCCTCCTGTAGACTAAACACCCAAAGCCTATTTGGGGCACAGGTATGTGGCATTCCACCTACGAGGAGTTTATCTCAACTTGCCCAAGGCCACGTAGTTAGAAAGTGGGAAAACTGGATTCAAACCCAGTTCAGTTTGGATCTACCTGTCCACAGTACCTGCCATCCCTTTAGACGTCAGTATTTGTACTTACTACAGTTTCTATGCTTGGTTTCTGTCCTAAGTGAATGAATACTTATTTCTTTCAGCTATACTACTACTCTTATTATTGCTATTATTTATTTTTTAATCGTTTATGGAATGCTTAAATGCACTGTGCATTATAGTCACGTGATCTCCTTTAGTCTTCCAACAACCCTCTGATTCCAGGGCTTTTATTTTCCCCATTTCACCAAAGGAAACCTGAGATCCTTTCCCCAAGTCACATGCTAAGGGATAAAGCTGATCCATGAACATAGCTGTGTCTTGCCCCAAAGCTCAAATTCTAAACACAACAACATCTGAGTTCCCACAACATGTAAACGATGCCAGCTGCATCCTGGAAGGGGCCGGGGTGACATTTTACACGGGGAGGTGGACTCCTGTAAGATCTGGATGGGTGGAGGGGTGGGCTATGGGAACGGGTGCAGTGGACAGTCAAATGAACTTCATGAGGGCTGCAGAAGCCACAACTTCACTGCACCCTGTGCCAAGCAGTTCTGAGCCATTTACAACTATTGACTCACTTAATCCCCACCACAGCCCTCATTTGCAAATGAAAGAAACCAGGCATGGAGAGATTAACCAGCTTGTCTAAAGTCAGGCAAGGAGTAAATGACAACTGGCGCCTGCCTAGAGACCTAGAGATCCATGCCCCTTCTCTGCCCAGCTCCGCCTCTGAGGTTCGTCCCACTGGTTGTCCTGAGGAGGGCTGCCGTTTTACTGCTGAGGACAGTCTTTGGCGACAGAGCCCCCCCATGGATGTTTGGGGGGATGGGTAGGGAAGCATTAGTGACCTTTGTTCTGGCTCTTACAAGTTTTTTAACTCATACCACAAGCATTTGCCCTAGATGGGCTGGGAGGTGGTGTGCACAAAGATTTCATTTAGGACTCTCGTTTGACTTTTTACATTGAGAAACACTGAGGGCAGGTGACAGATTCATTTCTACAAAATCCTAGGCTAAAACGAAATTCTAAAGCAAATGTTCACTTTGGTGCCAGACACCTAAAGTGCTTTTAGACCCATAGATACAAGTGTGTCATTTGCGGAAGTGTTTTGCTCAGCTGTGAAGGGATCATTTCATTCAGTTCTGTTTAAAATCATGTAGCCGAGAACTAGGAAAAGCACTTGGCTCTGGGAAAGAGGCCTTTCGGTAATTTGTCCCCTACCATTATTGCAAGGGTGTGTATATGCACTCACCTGTATATGTACATGTGTTTGGGTGTGTGTGTGTGTGTGTGTGTGTCTGTGTGTTGTACATACATCACATCCCTTTTGGCAAGTAACAATCTATGTGGGGTTTTAGCAAAACGTAGTTTATTAGCATAGTAGACAGTGCCTTTTTAATATAACAAATCTACTGAGAAATATCCTTAGTTAATGAACTGCGTCATTTTAGGAAAGTTTGTCTTATAACTAATGCGTGAAAATAGCACTGCATTTTTTCTGTTGCATGCTCAGTGCCAAATAAGTCATCCTAGGTATGAACGAAGTTCTGTCTTCTGCAGTCCCTACCCCCAGTGGGTTTTTGTGGGTTGACTTCTCTATTTGATTGCTTAAGGAAAGAGTGAGGTCACAACATATTCATAAATGTTCACTGAAGGTTTATGATAGGTCACCTGAAGACAGAAGTGGTGTTTTCAATATCCAAGATGTGTGAATTGTTTTCAACCCTTTGTGCACGTAGGTGCAAATTGAGTTCCCTTGTCATGTTCCTGCAGGAGTCTCCACTGATGGGCACAGAACCCAACCCAGGTCCCCAGAGCCATACAGAAGGACTCTGCCAGCTTCAGAAAGGAAATCTCCCACCCTCTTCCCCATCCCCACCCCAGGCCTGACATTCTGACCCTGTGACTGTATTTCATTCTTCTGAGCACTGGCCTCCTTGAGCAGGTCGTCAGCTGGAAGAAGAGATTGGTAACAGGAACCAATGTTCAGAAATTCCATTTTGATTCTTCTGAGAGCTGATGGACTACAGAGCACTGAATGTCTCTTCAATGCATACATACTTGGGTATTTTTTGAGATATAATTTACATACTGTGAAATACACAGTTTGTGTCCTACAGATGATCTGATTTGACAAATGCACTTACCTGTGTAACCCTCATGCCTGTAGAGATATAAAATATTTCCATCCTGCCAGAAATGTTCCTCATTTTCCTTTCTAGTCACTCCCTACCACCTCATCCCCACACTCCAAAGTGATCACTGACCTGATTTCAATCACCATAGATTGGCCTTGAGTGTTTTGAAGTTTGTCATATTGGGCTTGTTAGGATCTCTAATATAATGTTGAACAGAAGTGATGAGAGGGGTGTCCTTTCCTTTTGCCTAATCTTAGGAGAAAGCATTGAGTTTTCACTTTTAAATTTAATGCCAGCTGTGGATGTTTGCTATATGTCCTTAATCATTCATGAAGATGCCCAAGCCAAAAACAAGGACACCAAAATATTGACATACCTGCTTGAGAAACGCAGGAATTCCAGGAGGCAGCTGTCCATCGCTGGCTGGCATTAACATTATCTAGTGGAGGTACGTACACAGTCATCAGCAACAAGGACTGCATGCACATTCTCAGAGGCATTTATGGAGTCTTTTTTGTGAATCAACACATCTGTGAAGCCAACCAGAAGAACTGTCAAATGAACAACGTAATCCTGATCTCTTGGAACAATGGGTCAACCTCAAGTGACAAGGGTGGGACAGCTTTTTCTGGATATTCCCAATAATGCTACATTCGTGGGAGTGTGCATTTCTCCCAGGGCTGGTAACCATTTTTCTTTTTCTCCCTGGAGGCACAATCCTTACCAAGTCAATCCTATAGTGTCCGATCACAATCGGCAGAACCGTCCTGTCCAAAGAGGTGAGCCAAGTTGCTAAGGGAACAAAAGATGAACTCCCTCCCCCCACCCCAACCAACTCTGGAGCCTTCTTGAGTCAGTTCCTGAATCTTTTGCATCCTTGTCATCTTGTTTTCTCTCCCAATCAATCTGGCTGAAGATGAAAGGAGTTCGTCTAAACCAAGAGCACAACTGTAAAAGGATTCAAACAGACATGGTGGAGGATCTCTGGTTTCTCTGCCTTCCACCCGTGCCTCACTCACCCCCTTTTGTTGACGCCTCTCCCATTCCCGAGCCTTGACAAAATGACGATTCTCAAGGCTTGCAAAATTAGCTCTCAAAAGGACAGTTATGACTTACCAGGCTGGATCACGAACGATCCTAGGCAAGAGACACAAGAAACCGGAACCATCTCCAGCCATCCCAAGTTCAAGTTTCATGGCAGTTGGAGATAAAAACTGTTACCTGAAACAAAGCAGACCCTTCTCTTCTACTCCCCTGTAAAACTCCAGCCCTGGCTTGACTAGGAGAGGACTTGGGTCAGCTGGTTCCTAAGGCTCATCAGCTGAATCCAGCCTTTCACCTCGCTGGAGCCACTTAAGCTAATTTCTTTAGACCCCTTCAAAGCTGAGCTCTTAAGACTGTGAGAATTTACCACGCAGGCCAAAGGGAGAGGTTTAATTAATTAATTAGCATATTTCTTTATTTCGATTCATAATAGGTAAAGTAAACTTGAGAAAACAGCACCAGGTCAAGAAATTAGAAACTGAATACAATATCCAGTTTGTTTGAGTTTGATTTCTAGAAGATAGCAATTGATTCTACTTTAGGAGATTTGGAAATTATTTAGGTTGAGTTCCCTTTCAAACACACCCACTTTGTGGGAGAAATCTCTTAATCTCACTCCTCTCTCTCACTCTCTCTCTCTCTGACACACACATACACACACACTCACACACCCATACACATCGATAAAACAAATGTCTTTGGGTCATTTGCGGTAGTTTAGAAAATTTGTGCTGCTCATTCTAAATATTGGCTCAAGTCTCAGTCTCATCCAAATGGTTCTGAAAAGCAGATTGCTTTCATGTGAGTTTTCCTGACATTTCTCATCCCTCCTGATAATGATAATGGCTAAAGTGAACTAAACACAGTTTGTGTCACACACAACCCAGCTTTCCCCTTGCAGTATCTCCATTACTTCTCTAAAAAACCTTATGAGATCGGTATCTTTGCCCATTTTTCAGATAAGGAAACTGAGTCTTAGAGATCAAGATGGCAGATCTCGGGCAAGATGGCTGATGAGGTGTGGGGAGGCTATGGGACCCTCATTCTCACCTCAGCAGGGGTTTGAGCAGCAAGTGCCTTTCTATTTGGTTCTCAGCCACACAGAGAGGCTCAGAAAACATGCATGGTCCCTGAGATTTAAGAAAGAAAGCGTCAAACCATGAGACATGAAAGGGACACATAAGAAGCACATAACTGTTCAAATTGAATTGTTTCTTTCTTCTGTCCCCACCCCCACTGACCCAACCCCCACACGGTACATCTCAAATACTCTGACTCTCAAGCAGAGACGCAGATTTGGTTACATTGGTTCTGAAATGCCTCCAGGCCTTCAATGAAGACTTTCATTTTTTTTTCAGCAACAATACATAATATTTTTTTATTCTTTTTCCCTCAATTTTTTTTCCTATTACATTAGGAACTTTGTCAGTAGAAAAACATTATCCCAGTGGAGGGCCTAGAACAGAGAGCCAGAAAAACATGTACATATCCAAGGAACTAGATAATTCAAACCTCTTCAACTTGCCCTCTCCAGCCTCAAGGTAGGAAAGTTTGGTGGTGCTGGTGGTGGTCGTGGTGCTGGTGGTGGTCGTGGTGCTGGTGGTGGGAGGGCAGGAGGTGTTGGAGATCCATCCAACCCCCCCACGGCTACCACTACCACCAAATTTTATCAGGCCATAGAAGAGTATTTGGAAGAAAAACAATAACAATAGGTTTTATTGCATGCCAAGAATGTGAGAAACTCATTGCAAGGACTTTTGTTTACCATTTAATTCACACAGCAGCCTGAGGACTTAGAAACTCTTATTCATCCCATTTTATCTTATGAGGAAACTTGGGTTTGGAATGCTGGGTAGCTTCCCCAGGGTCACCCAGGGGGGTAGTGGAAGATGTCATAGCATTTAATTCTCGCCACAGCCTGACAAGCTGTATTATTTCCCCCATGAAGGAACTTAGGTTCATGAAGTTAGGTGACTTTCCCAGGGTCACACACACAGGTGGTAGGATCAGACTCCAAAACCTCTGCCTTGAACCTGGGTGCTTGCTGGATCCTAGTTGAACTCAATATATGTTGTTACAGTAGACCTACCTTACTAAACATCAGTGCTAGATGATCTATTTGTCATTTTTTATTTTATACAGAGTAAACCATCCTACTTCAAGATACCTTACTTAGCCACTTTATGAAATTTTTAGAGAGTAAATATATTTGTGCATGAAAGAAGTGATGTAATCAGATTCTATAAAAAGCATGTACCAGGGACATTCCTGGAAGCACATACAGTTCTTGAAGAGACTTTTAAGACTTGGATTAGGTTCGAAACAAGGGTACGTGTTCAGTGCCACACTAGAGAAACTCTAAAAGTTTAAGAAAAAAAAGAGATGTATACAATGCATGGGAACTTTCACAGCCAACCCGTCATTTGTCAGTGTTAACATTTATATGTTAAGCGGGCGTGGTTTTGCATTATTGCTAGATCCTTGAATTTTCAGGATCTGGAGTGACATGGTGAAAAGAATCCTCAGCAGAAATGTGGAGAAACATATCTAGGTTATGATGGCTGGGGAGAGAGAGAAAACGGGGTACAAAGCGTATCAAATTAGCCAATGGTTTCTTGAATGCTTCTTTGATGTGCACGAGGCTTTTCATTATCTCATTGATTTTTCACAATAACTCCAGGAAGGAGTTTTTTCTATGTTCCGATAAGGAAACTGAGGTTCCTAGATAACGTTACATATGTAGAGCATGAGCGCTAATAAGTGCAGAATTGGGATTCAAAGATCAGTCACTATGACTCTAAATCCCATGTGTCTGTATGTGTCTGAGTATCTGTTTATAGATTTATTGATGTAAATTGGCATACAATACACTGCACACAAAGGGTACAGTGTACTGAGTTTAGATATATGGATACACCATTGAAGCCATCAGCAAAATCAAGATTTGGAACTTATCTACTAACCCAAAGAGTCCTGCCCCTTTGTAGCCCTGCCCCTCTTCCCCACGCCCCTCCTCCCTGCCCCTTAACCATCACAGACCTGCTTTTGGTCATTATGACAAATCCCATAGTGCTCTATTGCCCTTTATTTTTCCCAACTCACGTGGAGGTCAAGCAAACAATATCTAGAAGTTCAGCTGAATATACTCTTGACCCTTTGAGTAGCCCACCAGATGTGAGGCTTCCTTTGCGTGATACCTGCACACCCCTAGCCTGAGTGTCTCTGCAAGGCACCTGCTCCTGCTGATGGTTCCCAAATCCCCTGGAGCAAACAGGCTGGGCTTACAGCACAGCAAGGAGGGCAGGGTGAAATGTTTGAGAGCTGCCTCTCCTAGGAATGGGGCACAGCTGTTTGGTAGATATGTTCCTGGAACTCACGTGATGTGCAGTGTGCAGTTTGACATGAATAATTTACCTCTAGCCTCACAAAAGGATTAAAAAGAAAAAGAACATACACACGGCCATGTCACCCCCCCCCCCCCCAGTGCCATCTTTATATTGGAGCATGATTTCTCCAGAAGGGACGCGGTCTTGGGTGTAGTGAATTTAAACCGTTCGGCACTGGATTAGGTCCTGATTTAAAGTTTTACTTTTAATATTAAAAAGATGAGAAGCAATGAGTAAACAAATAAAAAATTCATTAGAGACAGGCTGCTATGGCTGAGATGAAAGTTTGATGTTAGAACTTGGCTTTCAAAAGCCTAAAACCCAGTCAGTGGGTCATTAGCTCAGCAGGCAGCCAAACCAAAAAAGAGCGATTTCCGGATGGGCAAGGTCTGTGGTCTTCATTTCTCCGAGGTTTCAAAAATTAGATCAGTGCTTTCCCAGATGGGGAGAATACTTACTCATAATGGCTATGGTCATGGTTATGTTGAGAAAATTAAATGTCAACTATGCTTTGGAGTCATGCTTACTGGTTGTTCCTTCCCCAGTTTTACCAGCTCCTCATGTGACAGTGAGAACAGGCGTGTTAGAATAAAGTGTAAGAAGGGCATGGGTGGACTTGTTCACAGATGAGATAAAGTTCTCAATTTGATAATGCAGCCAAGCACCAGGGCTGGAATTCAGTGTTATGGACCATAGGGTCTATCACCTCCGATTTTTCCTGTTTCGGTCATGCCACACTTAGATCCTGTGGAGAAGCATCCCTCAGTCCAAGAGTCCATGAGGGACCGGATCATCCCAACGACCACCTGGGTGACCTTGGGAATGGGTCCTTCCCCAGTTGAGCCTAGGATGACCGCAAAGCCACCAACATCTGGTTTGCACCCTTGAGAAAGAGAGAAGCTGTGCCTGAAATTCTGACACACAGAAACTGTGAAATCATAAATGTTTGTTATTTAAGCTGCCAAGTTTGGGGATGATTGATTTTGCATCAATAGATAACTAATGCAGGGGTTTAGATTTATGGTGTCTCTGAAGGGCAGGTAACCCATTAGGAAGGTCTGGTGATTTCATACTAGTGAAAGTGCAACGTGGTGTGGTGGACGCTTCTAAGGCTTTGCTGCTAAACAAGACGAAGCGTCTACTCTGGCTTCACCAGCTTCTACAGCTCTGCAACCTCTCACTTCTCTGTCTTGGTTTTCTTTATCCAGGAAATGGAGATGACCATATCTACCTTGAAGGGTGAGAATTAGAGATAACGTGGTTCTTATCACAAAGATGATGATGTTTTTGCAAGGAGCAGATTTACAAGGTGTGGTAGGCGGGGTTCTAAGAGGGCTCCCAAGTTTCCCACGGCTGGGGGTCATGCCCTGTATAATCTCCTCCTCTTGAGTGTGGGAAACCTGTTAAGTAGGATAGAGTATCACTCTTCTCAATAGATTAGTAATCAGTGACTTTGACTTCATGAAAAGGGACATTACCGTGGTGGGCCTGACCTACTAAGAGGAACCCTTGAAAGTCGGTGATGCCCAGGGGATTGAATCTCCCTGGCAACGTGGAATATGACTCCTGGGGAGGAATGTAGACCTGGCATTGTGGGATGGAGAACATCTTCTTGACCAAAAGGGGGATGTGAAAGGAAAGGAAATGTTACAGTGGCAGAGAGATTCCAAAAGGACCGAGAGGTCACTCTGGTGGGCACTCTCACACACAATATAGACAACAATTTTTAGGTTATAGTGAATTGGAGTAGCTAGCAGTAAATACCTGAAACTATCGAACTACAACCCAGAACCCACGAATGTTGAAGACAATTGTATAAAAATGTAGCTTATGAGAGGTGACAATGTGATTGGGAAAGCCATATGGACCACACTCCCCTTTGTCTAGTTTATGGATGGATGAGTAGAAAAATGGGGGAAGGAAAAAAACCAGCAAACAAATGCACCCAGTGTTCTTTTTTACTTTAATTGCTCTTTTTCACTTTAATTATTATTCTTGTTATTTTTGTGTAATGAAGGTGTCAAGGATTGATTTTGGTGATGAATGCACAACTATGTAATGGTACTGTGAACAATCGAATGTACGATTTGTTTTGTATGACTGTGTGGTATGTGAATATATCTCAATAAAATGAATTAAAAAAAAATGTAGGTGATGTTAGAGAGGTGAGCTTCTGTAGGCTGTGTTGTGAGTGACCTCTGGGGCCACATGGAAAGAAACCATGCATGTGTGGTCTTTAGGGGCTGGATGACTGCAAGCAAGAAAATGGGGGCCTCAACTCCACAACCACAAGGAACTAAATTCTGCCAACATCTGAGCGTGGAATGAGCTTGGAATTGGACCTCCAGCCTCAGGGGAGGATCACCAGGCTGGCCAGTGCCTTAATTTCCACCTGGTGAGAACCTTAGCAGAAGACTCAGCTAACTCATAGCTGGCGTCCTGGCGCACAGAAACTGTGGGACAATGAATGTGTGTTGTTTTAAGCTTGTAGGTAGGTGGGGATTTGTTTCACAGTAGAAGAAATTAGTATACAAAGGTAGGTTGGACACATTGATTTCCATACGGCTATGGAATGTCTTGAGGCTAACCATGGGGCAAGGAGGAAGAGGAGTGAATATTTACTGCATGTTTTCCAAGTGAAGTGCACCTGGTGTGTGTTATCTTGCTTTTTCCTCACAACCAGCTTTCAAGGTCATTCTATTTCTCCTATTTTACAGAAGTGGAGGCTAACCCGGGTCAGCTGGCACTAATTTTCAGTTTTGTACACACGTGGGTAGGCGTTTGCGGATATGCATGCCCCAAGTAGAGACTCCAAGGATGTCGGCTGGGCAGCTGCCAGTGGCATGTCTTGGACTCCAAAGATTTTCAAGAATGGTTTTAGTAGGTGAAACCTACGGAACTGGTCTTCCCTAGTTTTCCAAATTCACCCTCACTTGGAACTCTCTTCTTGATTGCATAATCTAATGACTGATTTTTAACCCAGGGTTTGATTTTTGTCCTCAACCAGAACCAAAACCCTCAGTCCTACACAATCTCATTTAATTCTCACAACAATCTGATGAGGCATTCCACTGGTTTGAAAACCAAGTCCCAGAGAGGAGAATGAAATTGCCTGAGGTCACACAGCTGGGAAGAGGATAGAAGCTAGCAGCTGCAGAATCCAAACTCAGGTTCGTCTAGAAATTCGTTAAAAAGAGCCAGAGAGACCTCTAGCCACTGCATTTTGCTGTCCGTTTTTCCATTCTTGCTGCAACACGTCTACCTCTTCCATGGCTTAACTGAAATAGTAATTATCAATTTGCATTTATATCATCCTAGATGAGTCATTCTGTTTGGTTTGGTTTTTAAGTGATGGAAAGATGATAAAGAGAAAGGGGGTTTTAAATGTTGGCTTCTACCAAATAGAGCATGAACAATTATTTTCCAGTATCAGAATGTTGCAACTGATGTTGAAAGCTGTTTTCCCTTACCTCCTCTTCTCACAAAGCATGTATGCTCAGTGCTCACACACAAATGCACACAGTTTCTAGAACAAATACATCATCTAGTCACCCAGTTTGGGAAAATACAAAACGAAAAAGCAGCAGCCAGCCAGTCGCGCTGTCAGTTCTGTCCAGCTGAGAAGCAGTTCTATGGTGCTGAAATCCATTCAATTTCCTAATGAATTTCCTAGTTGTCCAGCTGCCTGTGAGTGTGTGGGGGAGATAAAAGTGCCTCTGACCTGTTGTCCAGATCTAGACAACTTCCCGGGGTGGTGGCAGAGAGTTTGGCTTCCCAGATGTGAGCGTGAGGGTTTAGTTTTGGGGCCTGCTTGTCTTGCTGTCTGCATTAAGGCCGAGTTTTGCAATTTAATCTGCATGCTGATGAACGGCTGATTTGCATGCATACCACCCCCCTCCCACCCATCACCCGCCTGCAGCACCCGCCATCACCCTAAGTCTTGGGTCTGGGCTCATCTACTTGCTACCCGCTACCCGAAGCCGTTTTTTCCCCTCTGTTTTAGAGCCTGGGGAATTCTCTTGCTCTTGCTGACATTTCGCCTCATGAAGGCAACGCGTCATCTGTCTATTTCAGTCACCTGCTTGCATGTCAGAGTCGTGGGCTCCCACTCGGGCTTGGAAGGAGCCATCACGTGGGGAGTGAGCTGCCCTCCAAAGGGGGACCCGGGGGCCCTCCTGCCATCCCACCGTCCGAGCAAGAGCTGGAGAAGCAGTGGTGAACGCCTGTCCGGTGTACACGGTGCAGCAGTGGAAAGAACACAGGCTCCAGTCCTTAGGTGCTTTGGGATGCGGGGCGAACTATTTACCTGGGCTGCTGCGAGGGTGAGGGGCCAGGGGTGTGGGCAGGACCGGAGCCAGGCAGCCATGCCTGGGGGTTGGCTCTGCCACTTAAGAGCTGTGGAACCCCGGGCCACCTCACCAGCCCCTTAAGCCTCCACTTCCTAACGGAAAGACTGGGTCCTGATCGTACCTACCATTAAATGAGATGACAGTAAAATGACACATTTACCAGTTGCTTACTCTGTCAGTATGTAAATGCTTTTTAAGAATTAGCGTATTATTTATGGTCTATAAATATATGTGTGCATATGTGTATGTATATGCATATATAAAGTTATATATATATACAGCTTTTTAGTGCACAGAAGCATTATGTATTAAAAAGCACTTGGTATCCATATGTACATACAAGTATATTTATTTTAATTATACAATTGTATCTATCTATCTATATGATCAAGTAATATATCTGTACATGATATGGATAAAGCACATGTATCATGTGAGTCCATAAAACATATATGGAGATCTATGTGATATAGACATATAAGTGATTTATTATTTTTTTAAAAAGTGAATGCCATATGCCAGGCTAAGTGCTTTACATGTTTTAACTCATCACATCCTCACACTAACCCTATGAGGTGGGTACTATTTATTATCCCCATTTTATGGATGAGAAAATTGAGGTACAGAGAGCTTGAAAGATTATTCAGATTGCCTCCTATGTTGTAGATATATATGTGTATAAGCATATAGAGTGAAACTATAAATTTCTGTAGAATTCCTAACATTTTATTTAAACAGTGTTGGCTATTATAATAGTAGTTTTATTTTAAATACAAGTGAATAACAATTGTTTCCATTCATTTTAAAAGAGTGCTTGGGCTTTTAACCACAATGCCACATCGCTGCCTGAAAAACAGAGTTTCCTCTTTGAAATAGTTGGGTCAATTACCTTCTTCAGGCCAGATATGTTGTGAGCAAAGCAGCCCTGATGATCTAGGACACAGAGACACAACTTTTGTGCTCTCCTGGGTTTTCCAGGAGGCCTAGGAGGTGCGTGAGTAAGGCTGGACCTTCACAGGGGACTCTTCAAAAGTGCCAAGGGGCCAACTGTTCCTGTGCAACCCCAGACCTGCACCCCCCAGGACTGCGAACAGCAGTGATGAGAAACCCTGGTTTTACCCATGGACTGAAGGGCAGCAGACCCTGCATTGGGCTGTGAGATGAACCAGTCCAATATCAAACATCAGGTTGACTCCTGAGCAATTGAACAGGGAGAATTTGCTATCTTTTAGGAAAGATTGCACCTGTGAAAACATATACAAATCCCCCAAATATATAATATATATTTGTGCACGCACATACGTGCATGTGTGTATCGCCCCGTGGCAACTACCCCCTCCAAGACCTTAGTTTCTTTGGAGTTTCAAAAACCAAACATGACTGTTTTATTTCTTCTTTTAGGAGAATTTTATTTCCAATCCTACTTCTTGACTATATCAAAGAAAAATTAGTCACAAGTTGCCATGAGAAAGATTGGGAGTATGCATCCATCTTCAGGCACGTGGAATTATGTGCTGGTGTACATGTGCACACTCACACTCATGCCCAAATGCATGCACACACATGCACACGCGGGTTTATCAGCTCTTCCAGTGGACTGAGAGTCCGGTCTTCAGGAAGACTCATGAACACAATCATGAAGCCTGCTAGATCATGCTACCTCCCATGCAATAGTGGTTCCCAACCTTGGGGGTGAGAAAGCACATGGGACTCCAGAATCTACATTTTCAACCAGCTCCGCAGGTGTTTCTGAGAGAGAGGTGTGTGTGGACCACCCATGGGAAGAACATTGGTGCAGAAGTAAAGGGTTTTTTGTGTGCCTTCATGTGCACGTGTGTGCCGGTGTGTAAGAGTGGAGTGCTCAGAAGAGCTAAGTTTACTCCAAAAATGACAACTTCCCAGGAAGTAGAAACAGACTTCAGATGTCATCATAAAGAAGAAAGGTTGTCAGGGAATGGGAAAATGCAACTGAGATAATGGTCCAAGCTAATTTAACCATATCTCCAATGTTTTTCCAACGTGGAAATTTTACTGTTCAATTAAAATATTCTTTTAAGAAAGTTCAGGTGGGCATGAACCTAAGACTTCTCAGGCCTTGTCCACTAGAAGATAAATAACAGCCTTCATTACTGTACAAAGCAAATGTATCACAAGTGTGTTTCCTTCAGGCTATTTTTCTCACCTCTGCCCACACTCCTTGAAGAGGAGGGGATAAGGGGTGACATGCATTTGCATCCATTGTTAGAGTCTTTAAAGAAACTCACTTCTGCTGCCAAGTTTACTGGTTTTTACACTTCACATGACATTTACAAGCTTATCTACTTTTGGAGATTGTAACACAGACTACTGTTTTTGTCATCCACACTTAGGTCTTCACATTTGGAAGGGGAAGAGGCTCAGTTATAAAACATTATTTTAGAAGACAATGATTTTCCTCCCTGCCACCTATCAGGATAAAACTTTTTAAAATAAATGCACCCTCATATATGTTGTAAGAAGGGCGTTAGAAGCTCAAGTTTAACATCACCGTGACACCACCATCATCACCATCCCCATCATCACCACACATCATCATCATCACCATCTTCATAATCACAATCATCACCATCACCCTTCTAATCATCATCATCACAACCATCACCAACATCATCATCAACATCACCACATCACCACCCATCATCATCATCACCATCATCATCAATGGAATAGAATTCTTGGAAGTGGACCCGGGCATCAGGTTGGGCAGATGTTCACATGGAGTCTGCTTCTACCTGTTAGTTGACCTCACTTCAGGCAAGCAATGTGACCTCTCAGAACAATATTTTTTTCACTTATAAAATAAGAGCAATACTGTCTTCAAAGACCAATCGATGGAAGGCAATATACATTTTCTGGGTTTGCAGAGTAAATTATACCTCGCACAGTCCTATAGATGAGGAGCTTACAGGCAGGGTCTATGAAATGGTAGAAGTCTTGCTATTAAGACAACCTGCAGTGTGGAAAGAGGACTAAGAGCAAAAGTCTGCCTCTCCACCCAGGGCAAGGCTTCTCATCTCTAAAGCTGAATAGTAAAAGTAGTTCTCACCGGGCCTGGCGGGAACATACCTTATCAGACACGGATGCATGTTCTGGAACTGTGGCCTAGACACTAGCCTGCTGGGTCATTTTGGATAAATTACTTAATCTCTCTGTGCCTCAGCTTCTTCTTCACCTGTAAACAATAATAGCTTACATTTTATGAAGTACTGCTTGTAAGCGCTTCACATAGATAGTTTTATTTATTCCTGATAGCATTATCAAGAGGTAGGTAGTATTATCTGCTTGAATTTACAGATGAGAAAATAGGGGCACAGAGCTTTGGTTTAAAATGCCCTAGAATAACAGGTGTAGAATCAGGATTCAAACTCGGAATATCAGGTTCCGGAGCCCATAGTTTTTTCATCTTTACCTGCGCTACCTGCCTGATAGGAGGGTTGTGATAATTAAATGAGACAGGATTAAAGCATTATTGAGGGTTGAATGGGGTAGAAAATTAGACTCTGATAGTACTGTTCAGATAATTAAAGGAAATCATGAACACAAGATCCTGAGCAGTGAATCTTGGCATTTATTATTTCCTCATCTTCCTCTTCCAGGCCCTCCCCACCCCCCCCACCCCCCCCCAAAAAAGTTCAATTAATAACTTGAACACCTGCCTCATTTGAAAGGCACAGTTTGTCATCATTGTTTTGTTTTAAACCAAACACCGACATTTCCGTGCTGGCGAACAGCTAGGTTTAGTGGTGTTTCTTTCTTAAATGTCAGTGGTCAGTGCTTTCAACTCTGCTGGAAACATGAATGGGAGGGGGCGCCCCCAGTGACAAAGAGCCAGTGCACCTGCAGGGACACCCGGCTCTGCCAGGGGTGAAGACATTCCATGGCTCACCTGGCAGCAGCCACCCCACAGCCCCCAGGTGAGCACAGGTGCAGCCACAGGTGGACAATGCACCTGTCGTCCGAAGAAACCCACGGAAGCAAGAGGACTCAGGACACGGAGCCACATGGAACTTTTCAGACTAAGCTTTTATTTTTTTGATATTACAAACCAGTTTTCTTTATTCACAAACCACTGTAAGTGATATAAACACTAATTTCTAAAGACAGATATACACATTTTCTGGGTTTGCAGATTGCATGATGTGTGTGTTAAGAAGTCACTATATATGCCACACATGATAGTAATCTTTTTTCATAATTCATAATAGCAATAATTATTTAGATAAATGAAAACATTCCAAATAAATACTGTTAAAAAATCCAAAATGTGTGTGTTTACATCTCTGACATACATTTTTAAATGACTTATTGGCATCTTGGAGGAGAGCCTGAACAAGATTTTGCCTCGTCATTTGGCACTCGCTTGCTCTAAAGGATTTTATTAAAACTACATACAATCATGGGGGGGAAAGTACAGCTCATCAATGAAAATCAAAACTGCAAATGAATTTTTACTTTAACCAACACAGTAAGAATTCTGTTTGTGATTCCAAACACAATGCAAATTGGCGATTTAGAAATCTGAGGCAATGGGGAGAAATCCATTCATTCTCCCCAGAAGCCCCCTGGTTCCTACTTTCTCCCTCCAGGGTAGGGTGCCACAGCATTTTAATAAATTTAGTTTCCTTTTAAAACATCAAGTTGGCACCCATTGACCTTGATGTTGTTTTCCAGGTAGGGGAAATGAGAAAGTCTCAGTGAGGCTTAAAAACATCCCCTTTCCCTTCCCCTCAGCCACCCGGTGAAAAGGGCATTTGATAAGCTTTTGGCTTATCTCTTTGCAAGATAGCTATCATCTGTCTTAGACATCGAAGCTACAGAAACTTGGTTTTCAAATCTTGTGAAACTTTATTGATGTTTTAATATCCAACCGATCTTACTGCATGCACATAGGATGACAGGAGAAAGCTGGATCACAAACACTTTTTTTTTTTTTTATAAGTTTTGTTCAGTTTTGTTTTAAAGCAGAGTTGTTACAGCGAATTGGCAGGTTCACAGCGATGAGTTGACAACTTACTAAAGTGCACGCCGTCAGGACGGCACTGTACATGTGAGGATTTAACTACGGCAGCAAAACTACTTGGAGACAGCTTGCTGCCTTTTTTTTTGTAATTTAAATACAAAAACAGGAAGACCTGTGACAGATACCCCAACTTATGTTAACTTGTAAACAGGACAACATGGAAAGAGTTCAAACAGAAGAAGTACAGACAAACTGCAATTTTTCAGCTGTGTCACTCTGGCCCTGTATCCGAGAGGGGGCGGAGGGGGGCTTTGGGGATGAAGACGATGGATCTACTTTTTTGCTTCCTTCTGACAAGTGTCCTGGGCCTTGGAGATGGGACTCAAGATATCTGTTGGAGACAGACCTTGGGCAGCGGGAGTGGGGGAGGCGGGGGTGGGTGGAAGGGCAGGCTCTCACGGACTGAAAAATTGCAGATTGCTTACATGACACAGTCATGTTTCAAAAAGTACCAAGCTGATGAAAATACCAGGATTATCTCTACTCAATGATTGCAATACTTGTAAAATGCTTCTATAAATCCGAATATGATTATCATGTAATTCCATAAAAATTATACGTCTGTCTCTAACAGTTGTTCTACTAGGCTAAAACTAAAGCTTCATAGACTGTTTCTAGAACTTAACAACTCCACTGCACAGATGTAAATTTTATACACTTTTTTTTTTTTTAACTGGTACAAAGAATTTAAGTTTTTATTACTTTCTTTTTTTTGGAAAAAAAGAAAAAAATAGAAACAGTGCTTTTTATCACCTTTTTATTAATGTTATTTTTCCCTCCCATAATATAAAAGTCAGCAATGATATCAATAATTTATATACTGGAAGAAATATAAAAAGAATGCTTATCGATGGCCTAACTAGCATTTTCGCCTAAATAACTAGTGGCTGGTTAAGAAGCTGAACACTGCCGGGTGGAATGCTTTAAAGGGTGGGTTTGCACAGCTTCATTCAGCTCAGATGCACAAGTGGTACTAGAAGCATCCCCTAAACAAAGCAACTTTTGGCTTGAACTGACAATGAGTAACTTAGAACCAATGATATATGATCGTTGGTGCAGTGGATCGTTGAGATTCATCAGTTACTATTTAGTTTTTTCTTTCAGCCAAATCTGAGCCCCTCCCGCCCTTCCCCTTTCATAAACTAAAATAATGCAGATGCAGAAAGAAATGACTGCGACAGTCACTTACACTCTTCCCAAACAGCTGATAACCCCAATAGCTTAATATTCGGCATATATAATTCATTTACACGATATAGCACTCTGGATATGGCCCTAAACCAGTTCTTATTCATATCTAGCATCTCTCTAGATCAACCACAAAAACTCCTACAGCCAGCAACCAAACTAACGCAACCTTCAGAAATTAAAGACCCACAATAGTAAAATACACAGAACAAAATATCTGAGGTATAAGATAAAAAATGTAATTTTTTTTCCTCTTTTAATTAATTTATTTATTTTTAGAGTTGCTAAAATGATGCACTACTGCATGTATTGCAATACCCAGGCCTCGGAAAGCTTCCTTTCTCCCCACATTGGAAGGTTTTTATGGTTTTGTCATTTAGTATGGAGCGAAACGGTTGTATCCCCCTCGGTATATACTAGCCTGCAATGAAGAAAGAACGAGACCCACATCATCAGCATGGCTCCTAGTCTTGGCATCAGTCAAGGGTGCAAAAGCATTCTGAAACAAAGCAATTTGAGGGGTGTGTTTTTTACATTTTCCTTTTGCAACACGTGGATCATCAAAAAGACTAATGTCAAAAGTAGACACTCAAAACCAACCAAAAAGGAGGCACCCCCTGCCCCACCCCAGGTCCTTCTTGGAGAGCTAAATATAGAGCCAGCCCTGACCTTCCCCAGTAGCTCCCTATAAAGAAAATCCCTGTAAAACAAAATTCTGTCTGCCAGTCCCATTGGCTAAAAGGACTCTGCAACACAGCCTAGACAACTGAAGGATCTGCGCGGTATCACTTGATTTATTTGTTTCTTTGATTAATTAACACTGTGTTCCAGTGGGGAAAGACCGAGCTACACTCCAGAGGTTGAATTTAGAAAACTTATTGAATGCATGAATTGAACCCTCCAACACACTCCTCAAGTGAACTAGGTGTTGAAGCAGAGGTATTGAATGCAAAATCAGGATGAAAATGTAAATCTACTGCTTACTTGACTTGGCTCAGCAATCTGTATGGAATTTGATCTTGAGAGGGGAGTTGTGCAGATGAATTGCTTGATGTGACTGAGCTTGTGCAAAATAATATCTTTCCAAACCATGGCTGAATTTCTATGACCAAGCTCCAGTGAAGTGTCTGGCCATGGCTTTCAAAGGCTATGAAGTGGTGCTGAACTATTTCCTTCGCCTCAACATATTGGGCGATTCGAATGAATGCCTACGGGAATTTATTTTTAGGGTAAGGACTGGTATTCTTGATCCAAGCAGAAAACTGCATGCCAAAAAGCTCTGTAATGATTGCATACGCTCCTAACGTGGTGGACACGTCTTACTGTACTCAAGAGTTTTAGTGCATAGAAGTTTGAACAAGTACAGGCAAATTCACCCTCCCCCCACCTCCCGATTCTGCCCTCCCCCCACCCTTCCCAAAGCAAAAACCCAGACCCCTCCCCCCAAACAAAAGACAACCCCCAAACCCAGCTGATTCCTTCTAATTCCTTAGGTACTAGGCACACACACAAAGTGTGCCCCTCTCTCTATTTTCTTTCCTGGGCGACTATGACTTTAAACATGAATTGTAATAGGGGAGGAGAGGCAGTCAGATTCTCAGCTGCCTGACAGCAGAGGCCTGGAAGTGTGCAGCTTAGCTCCTCTGAAGTCTGTGCTGGGGCTGGAACCTTGGGGCTATGTGAATGAGCAGCAAGGGAGGGAAAAAAAAAGAAAAAAAAAAGTTCTGCATTGACACTGCATTCTGTTAGTGATGGATTTAATTATCAAAATGACTAATTATTCCATTAAGGTAAGTGCTCCGCTAGGTGAGACTTGCAAAATTAGAAATATAATAACTTACATGCACTACATTGCCAAGAAATTAAGACATTTATCAAGTTTACTGGGAGGATTAATGTGGCATTTTAGCTGCTGTTAGCACAAGAGACAAATTCAATTAAGGGGAAGCGAGAGGACGTCAACCGTCAACCCGGACGAAGGTCCCAGCTGGGGGAAGGGAGGGGAGGCAGGACGGAGTCGGCAAGAGGTGTGAACTACTCACCATGGCACCAACGCCGTAGGTGGGGGCTGGAGCAAGTGTGTGGTGGTAGGGGTCGGCAGCATAAACTCGTCCGTAACTGAAAGGAAGACAGCGGTGAAGGTTAATCCATCACGGGCAACCGCAACACGACAATGACAAAAACAAAATACGAAAATACCAAGAAAGCGTGTAGGGGCTCTAGTGATCTTCAGAAGTAAGAAGCCTATTCCACTCTGCCGCACGGCATGAGAAAACCCAAGGTCACAATTCGGCAGGATTCTCTTCCAAGGCAAACGGAAAAGAAAGCAGAGCCGAACTATTCCTTGCCAATGAGCAGGCTCCTCTCCTCCCCAGGGTGACCTCTACCTTCAGAATCTGAAGGTTTTATGATGATTAATAAATTTCATCTCCACGGAGGAAAAGGAACCATGTCAGCTTAAACTGAAAGCAAGGAGGCTTCTTTTCAAATGCTAATTTCTAAACACGCCCTTGTGTGACACTATGGTTTAGACACAAGGTTACCAAGGATGTGGGCTCCAGCACCACCTGTGTGGCAGAACTGCCAGGCACGCTGGCGACCCATTTCCCCAGAGCTGGCTAAGCACAGCCCAAGGAGAGAGTGATGGTTCTGGGGACCTCAACTGGAGTGATGGGAAAAAGTTTTGTCACCGCCATGTCATGATTTGACCTGTGCGTGGGTCCGTGACCCACACCGCCCACCTCTGGCAATAGTGCCATCACGTCACGATGTTCTCTGCAGCCCCAGGGCCCATCCACCAGCAATTTCAGATGTTGTCTTAAATGCATCCACTTCACTCCATTCACGATACTACCAGTTCAGAATGTCATCAAAACCAACTCAACAACAGCCTTAAAATTGGTCTCCTTGGTTCTACTCTTGCCCCTTCAAACCAAAATCCATTTATATCTATAATCTATATCTATGTCTATCTATGTCTATGTCTAGATCTATAATCTATCTAGTTAACTATTGATCTATATAAATCTGATCATGTCACTTCTCTGCTTACAAGCCTCCAATGGTTTTCCATTGATCCTAGAATGAAATTCAGACTTGCATGAGTTGGCTTCCACCCCTCTTTTCACCCTTATCTTATGCTCCTCTACCTCCTTCTTATTGTGCTCCAGGCACAAGGCCTCATTTGAATTCCTTGGACACACACAAGTTCATTCCTACCACAGGACCTCGGCACTGGCTCATTCTGAACTGCTTCTTCTCATCTTTGTCTTAGCTCAAATGCCACCTCCCCAGAGAGATGCCTCCTTCCATGATGATCCTTTCCTGAGGACATTTTTCCAGTCTTACCCAAACCCCTTCATGTAACTCAGCAGACCTCTAATCAGTTTCCCTATCACTTCTTTGGCTTTTGCCCCTCCTGGAGTGTCAGCCCAATGGACAGCTAGGACCACAGCTATCTTGTTTGCTTCTTTATCTTCAGTTTTTAGCATGGCACCTGCCGAGGTGTAGATGAATACAGGGCCAAGCCAGTGTCCCTGCAGTGAGCAAAGGAAGCAAGAGGGAGGAGTAGAGAGGAGAGATGGGAGGCCCGGAAAAACCTTCCCATCCCTAATGGCAAATCTGTCAGCAGCCAAGATTCTTTCAGATTTGCTTTTTGAAGACACTAGCTGGGCTTCTCCCAGAGGTGGTCAAACCCTTTTGAGATGCTACAAGAAAGGTTTCTGGGGATCCAGAAACGCAGACCGTGTCACTTCTCATCACTCCTGAGAATTCACAAAACACTGACCAAGCAGCAATACAGCTCATCAAAACTCTTTAGGGAAAAACCAAACCAAAGAAAGAAAAGATGAGTGCTTGGCTAGTGAGTTGACTACAACATACAGCCATCATGACCCATGTCGTCTTCAATCTTAGAAACAAGTTAAAACCAGGCGGTGACCCGAGACCATGTTGCGAGCAAAGGGACTGGGGCAAGAAGACATGGGTTCGAGTTCTGCCTTTGCAAGGTCCTTGCTCTGTGACTACAGCTGGTCACTCTCTCTGAGCCTTGTGGTCCTCCTCCATAAAATGGGATCATACTGCCTGAGCCCCCATCTGATTCACACATAAAATACACGAGAAGAAACCAGATACATTCTAACACACTCTACAGTTATAGGAGACTATGAGACACTGATCTTATATGGAATTTCAGAAGCCAGTCTCTCCCTCCTGCCCATATTTTTGGTATGGAGAAGCAACTGAAAGATTCTGTTCTAATACACTCACAAATAGCTCTAGAAATCAAATTACAGAAGCTTTTGGCATGAAGTGCTATCTAGTTTATGAGTTACAGATTTATTTTGAATTGCAATACTTAAACTTACAGTTATGCTGGATAAAGTGAATAAACTGCATCACCTGTTGAATGGGAAATGTAAACCCCAGTTTGTTAAAGCACTTTGTCAACTCTACTGAGAAATGTAAATGTCACTTATTAACATCTAAATCCAGTTGAAACAACCTGGGTACTAATGAAACACAGTGGGACCCTGCTGATCTCCTTCACCAGAGTTCTAACAGTCTTGTGATTTTCCTACAAGCACACAGTAAGAACTGCACCTCATTTCACTATATATATTTCTTAAAGAGCCTTTATGCCCCTGGGACCTTTTTTTATTTTATCATCACCTCCCCATGCCACCTGCCCCAGAGATACCTGGGAGAATCCCTGTGGGGTGGAAAGGTGAAGTTCATAAGATGACACAGATGACCCCAACAGCCAAATGCAGCCAAGAAGGGGCACAGACTTTGCACCACCAGACTGAAAAACTGCTGAGTCTACACTCAAAATGGGATGCCTGGCCAGAGAGCAGAATGGTTGGCCCTAAGACTCTGCAAAACCCTTGGGGGCTGCATGCCCTCCCAATCATACCTAAGTTCAGGGTCTGTAGAGTGTTTCGGTAAATGAAGGCATGCATGTCACCCTTGCCACGCAGCCTATAATACAAACAGGGTACTGCACTGCGGCCCCGTGGTTCCAACAGCCTGCTGTTTCCAGATCAGTGGGCTAGCTGGGTGATGTTCCTTTCATTTTCCTGGGTCGGGGTGGGTCAGCTAAGCTCTGGGAGAAGGGAGACAGTGGAGGCTAACCTGTACCCAGAAAGAAGGGCTTCTCATCTCACCCCCAGATTTTCAACTTATTCATCACCTGCATTAGTTGAGCTCTGGGGACTTTTCTAAATGAAAACCAAATGACTTTAAGAGGAAGCTCTTTGGTATACATAGTTGCTTGTATAATTCTTAGAGAAGTTGTTGATTTTCACCTCCCCCATCCCCAACCCACCCAGAGCTCAAGTTCCAGACCAGGTGTTTTTGTTCTTTCTTGGTTTTTGCTTTTGCATTTGGGTGAAATGTACTGCTCTCAGCAGTTTTCCAAGGCTGGAAAGGAGCCACAGTCACCAGCTGTCAGACCCAGTGGAGGAGACAGGCTTCTGAGTGCTGCAGCCCTGATCTTAGCTGTTTGCATTTGTTCCTTGTGATCCAACTCTAAGTAAACCCACTTTCAGAAATAAAGTGTTATGGACATTTACAATTTCCAACTCACCTATTCCAAACGTATCATTAAATAAAGATGCAGCCAAACAGAATTAAGATCCCTCCATGTATTGAAAGCGACTGAAGGCTTCTGACAAATAGCTTGGCAATTTTGCTGCTGCAGAATATGAAGGTCCCCTAGCTTTGGGGAGTTTCTCCCAGTTCAGGATGGAGACAGAGCCCTCCCTTCAATGGATGAAGGGATACAGCCTGGGACACCTCAGGATTTCTCTGGGATGAAGGGACTGTCACCTCCATGCAAAAAAAAATCTACCAGGATGTAAATCTTCCATTTCCAAATTCACAGAATCCCACAACTTGCAGGCTTTAAGGTTTGGGCTTGTACAGGGGCCACAAGTTTGAGAAGACATGGAGATAACAAAGGTCAAGATTCAGGGCAAACCTTCCAGGGGTCATTCACTGCAAACACGATCTCCCTCCAGCATGCAGAGATATGGAGAGACCATTGGTGTCCATCAAGCTTCTTTGTCTCCACAGGGAGAAATGAGAGGATTCCCACAACCCAGGCCACACATCTTGATTTGACGTGGCAAGAAAAAACCTCCTGAACATATTAGGATGAGAACTGCTTGAATATATTGGGGAAGAAGAGCTACATTTGCTAAGAAAACATGTCTCTCCGGCTGCTGTAGTCTTCTTTTAGTTTTAACCTGGACAATAACTCATACATTCTTAGGCCATGGGGGTGACCAAGCTCTTGTATTCCAAAAGCTTCTCAAGGTGCTTCAGTGAGGAGAACTGGACCAGTCCTGTAACTTGAAACATCCAGAAAACAGCTCCAAATGCAGCAAACCACCAAGAAAGATGCAAGAAGAAATGGATGAACTTCTCCAAGATGAACAACATGGCGCTCTCTCTACTTGGTGCTGACATTTCTGGATTCTATTGCTACTCGCTTCCTTAGCTTGGCTTTAGAGTGATCATCATCACAAATCACTTAGCATACTTCTCAGGTTTGTGTTTTTTTTTCCCCCTAAGAGCATGAAGGAAAGCATCTTCTGAGCTCTTTGGTTTCTAAATGGGAAGCTGTAGAGTTTGCTAATATACACAGATAACTGTCACACATCTCAACTGTGGGTACTCAGGTACACACATAAATTCACATCTGTAGAATCTAAAAATTAGGCCATACAGCCATGTCAAATCAGACATACATCATTTCTCCTATGCCTTAAAAATTCAGTTCAGAACCCCCTTGTATACTGAATCCCAACCCAACACTGTTGGAGTAAGAAACTTGATTTTGGATTCATTGAGTTGAGTATCAGCCACTGCCTAGAAGGTGAAAAAACACAACATGGTCTGCTTTTAGCTACAAAGTTTCTCCACTCTGGAGTGCCTCTGCCAATACAGGAGCCACGGACACACTCTCTTTAACACTGAGCTCAAGGCCACCCTTCTCTTAGAAAGTCTGTCTCAACTTCTTTGCATCCTGACTACTGCTCTACCAAAATCCCTATGAATTTCCCATCATTTTGAAATCACCATGGCACCCCAGCTATGGTTTAATATACTTGGGGACAGAAAATGTCATTCTGGGTTTGCATCTCTCAGGGATCTTCAACACCACTGCAGAGAAGCAGGGTTTATCAGTAGCTAAGGGCTCATCAGGGTCAGAATTCCTAGATTCATATCCAAATCCCATCTCTGCTACTTCTTTGCTAAGTAATCTCAGAGAGTTCTTCTCTCTAAGTGGGTTTGTTTCCCTTTTCTACGAATAGAGACAATAATTGTGCACACTGACTATACAAGGCTACAGTGACAGTGAGATGAAGGTGGTTAGCCAGTAACCAAGCAAATGTCAATTGTTAATACTTCTGATTTGGGGAGGATTGCAGAATGGCTATTCAAATGGCTGAATACCGAATGCTACATGGAGCCCCAGAATACAGGTATCCGGGCTACCCTGAATTTGGTTGACCATCGAAATCCTGTGCACTGGCATTCCTTGTGCCCCATGCAAATGGATCAACAAATCTGAGAGGTAACAAGCAGGTTGAGAAGGAGGTAGGTTCTGGACAAAGTACACTTAGGAAAGTCGTTCTATAGTGCACACATACGCATACTATACACTCTCACTCAGAGGCAAAATTAAGACATCAAGTCAGGACACACGTCAATGCCCAGATGACACAGCCACTGATTACCCTGGCAGTATTTTAATTTCAGTTGAGTACCCCTCACCTCTGAGAGACCAGTGGCTGTGTTCTTAGGGCACACAAACTCTTTTCATATTCATTTGGGCAAAATGGATGAAAATGTGGCTCTAGCATGCCACTGCCCAATAAAAATATAAGGAGAGGCACAAATGTGAATTGTGTATATAATTTTAAATTCCATAGTAGCTATCCTGAAAATACTAAAATGAAGCAGGTATAACTAAGCTTTAAAATATATTTTTATTTTATTTGACATATTCTAAATATTATCGCGTCAACATACAATTGACATAAAATTACTAATGAAATCTTTTACATAATTTTTGTACTGTCTTTTGAAATCCAGTATGTAATTAAACCTACAGCTCATCTCAATTTGGATCAGCCATGTTTCAAAGGCTCCATGGCCACATGTAGTTAAAGCAGACACCAAACTGGAGAGCTCAGCTCTCAACAAGTCCATCATATGTTCTCCTTACCATTCAAATAGAAAAGATCCCTGATTGATTGGCTCAGTGTTGCCTAAAAGGAGATCTGTGGACTCCTAGATTAGAATTATCTGGGGGAACTTACTAACATGCAGATGCTCTGACTTCCTCTTCAGACCTATGAATCAGATTCTCTGAGACGGTGGCAGTGGAATCGGCATTTGTGACAAGTTCTTTGGGTAATTTCATGTACTCTTAAAAAAAAGTTGCTTTTTTTTTCTATGACCCTCCCCTCTTCAGGCTCACCCAAGAGCTATCTAGATAACTTTAATTTTCGTAAGTAAATTGATAAAGACCTTTTACTTTTATAGGGTTTTGCTATTGCAGGTAACAAGCTTTGAACTGTGTCTAAGACAATTGAGTTTGCAATAAATGCCATTTTTTTTTTTTTTTTACTAAATTTCTTGGCTTATATGCTCCTAAGCATCCTGTACTTCCTCTAATATAACACACACCACATTTTCTTTTTTGGGAACAGACCAATTAGCCACAAATCAATTCACTGAATGACAACTGTGCTGACTAATCAAATCACCAAAATGTAGAGAAAACAATTAGATGAAATTTGCTGAATGATCAATTAGAGGAATGACCACTTTGGAAATTTCATCTAAATATTATCTTAAGTTGCATTGTACCTGAATATATGTGCAAGTGTGTGTGTGTAGGTTGAGGGAGGGGACAGAAGGATGGAAGGTGGGGGTGTCACCCCCCCATGTGTCCCTGAACTAGCCAAATATGTGTCCATTTGGCCATGGCTTTCCCCAAGGCCGTCACCCCTGCCCCATGTGCCTGTGTTCCTGATTCATCGAGCCCCAAGGGGGCCTCCCACGTCTACATGACGGGGAGTGATGTCGTGGCGGGGGCAGGAGTTGCTGGCAGACAGAGACCCCATCTCCACCTGCATGCCCTCAACACGTGTGCGTGCACACATGCACATGTACACACATATGTATACACATGCACACACACACACACTCTTTGATTTTCAGTTACTTATTTTCAGCAAAAGAGATTTTTGGAGAATTGATCTAGAACAGGCTGTCTGTTTAACCCTCTGTCTCCCTGGCATGGCGTCTGATTTCTCCATTGCTCTATCCCCACCCCTAGGACAGGGCCCAGCATGCAGCAAGACTCAGTGCACATGTGCTGCAGGAAGGGAATAGGCTAAATAAACTTCTCTTGGAATGAACTGGCATCAGTTCCCTTGGGCTCTCCTGAAATTTTAACGACTGTCCCCCTCAATTCATAAATACTAGTTTTCTGGGAGCAAGATAGCACAGTGGAAGAAAGCAGGAGGATTCCATCTGGAGGCAGAAAGTCAGAATTCCAAGGTGAAGAGCAAAGGAATGTGTGGGAGTGGTGTGACCCAGTGGAAAGAGCTTTGACATCAGACAGACCCGAGCAAGACTGTGGGCAAGTTACCAATCCTCTCTGGCTGGTTCTGCAAAATGGGTGTGATTACATCTGCCTTGCTGAGCTGTTACAATAAATTATGTGTGTGTGTGTGGGTTATGTGTGTGAATATATACATACATACATACATACATACACATATCCAATGTATCATACTTGCTTGCGCACAGAATTTGCTCAAAGACAGTGAGCTATCATCACACCCTGGAGAATTCAGCAAAGCCCTTTTGATGGATAATTACTGCAAGGATGCACGGCTTGCTTTCTACAGTGACAAGAAGCCTTAGTCCTCCATGGAATTAACCGAAGTGCCCGCAAGGAAGAGAGAGGGAGTGGGCATTTAACACAAACTGGACCTCGTAAGTTTTTAATCCATTGGCATGTCCTGTTTGCTCCCCCTTCAAAATGCAGCCCAAAGACAAGTGCTTCTCAGCTCCCTGCAGCCACCCCACTAACCCAGGCCATCGTTACTCTCCCTGCATCTGCTCCTGCAACACTGCAGTCTGAGCTCCATAAAGCAGCTGACTGGATTATTTTTAGTAAGTCAGGTCGCAGTCGGCTCCCCAGTGTCTTCTCATCAGGCTTAAAATAAAATCCCTAGTCTCTTCTGTGACCTGCTTACTCTAACCCCTGTCCACCTCCCTGATGTAATCTCTAAAATGCTCACCTGTACTCACATCCTCCAGCCACACTGGATGACTGGATGTCTTACTGTGCCTGTACAACTTGCGTGTGCTTCAATTCACGGCCTTCGCACTTCCTGCTTATTCGGCTTGAAATGCCCTCAATCTCCCAATTATTTACCTGGCTCAAATACTCACTTTGTTTAGGTCCCTGCTCAGATGGCACCACCTCAGAGAGGCCTTCTCTGATCACCGAATGTAAAATGGCATTGCACTTCACTTCCTACCCCTCATTCTTTATAGCTATTCCATAGCTTTATATGCAAGTGTATTATATGCTTGTTCTTATACATATTTTCAGGTCTTCTCCCCACTAGAACGGAGACTCTTTGAAGGAAGGGCTTATTGTGACTTATTTAATGCTATATCCCCAGTATCTAGAAGAGCTTTGACACATAGCAATGATTAAGTATTTATACATTGGAAAAATTCCAGTGAATCACAGAGGCAGGGGGGACTTTGAGCTAGGAGGAAGGGGAAAAATCTTCTTGCCCCCACTGCCGTCTCTTGCAGAATACAACTCAGGAAATGTTCTTGATGTTGCAGAATGAGAAGCTATTCAAGCATGCCAAGTGGATGCTCCAGAAGGTTTTCTGCCCTATTGTTAAAGTCTCTAGTGATACCCAAGTAAGCTCAAGTCCTTTAGGAGCCACCAAAAGTAAACCAAAAACCAAAAACCAAAACCTAATGTCATTGTGGGAGCCACTGAGCAAGAGACTAAATGCCCTCATAAATACAGTCTGATTACCACAAAGGCTGATGAGAAACTTTTATTTTATGTGGCTAGCAAAAGCAGAAAAAGCATTTTGGCATCCATCTACAAAAGACCCAAATAAAATAATCATTTTTCCTTTGGGAATTGGAAGAAAAATCTTTAGGTGCTACTGTGGCTACTGTTTGATGATTTTCATCCTCAAACCACCTCTTACCATCTCTACTATAAGCTGTAGATGAAACTGTGTCTGGCCAGCTCTGCCATTATTGGCAGCCATAGAATAATAATACATCTTTATAAGAATTCCAGCAATAAAATATATCAGACTCCATGAACTGTGGTCTTAAGCATCCTGTTGATTTCTTTCATCATTTGAAAGGAGATGAGGTTACCTTTATTAAACCCTGAAATCCAGGAGGTATCAGGATTCAATGGACCTGACTTAAAGGAGCTTTGTTCTTTTTAAGGAGGTGAAACTCCCGATAGCTGCTCTTTGTACCATGTGGATGTGCCAGGTTTTTCCAGCATGTAGGTACAGGCCCTGGAAGCCTTTCATTGAAACAATGAATCATGATTTTGTTGACAAAGGAGCTCTGATTTTTTATTTTCACTCTATGAGGAAGATGGACTGGCCGGAAGTAATCTGACATTTGATTAACATGGGTGTCTCTTTTTTCATGCTTGATTCCAAATTCAGAGTTCAACTTGAACCTTATGAAGCATATAACACATTTTTAATATGGCCATCAAAAGGACAGGGATACCTTCTCAGTTTGAAATTGGATCAATAGCAATTCATTAAGAATTCATTGAGTGGCCATTAGAAATTAAATAAGGTAGGTGATCGCACCAGCCATGTGCCTGCAAACTTCCATTTTCTGGGGCTTCTTTTAGGAATATTATTCCTAAATACATATTGCCTTCAAGGGAGGGTTGGTTAAGTCATATAACAAAACCAATAGCTACCTCTTACATAGCAACTTTCCAATGCTTAATCTGTGACAGCAAAATACAATCTAAGACATACTGCAGAATGTATACAATTTAATAGGGAAGACAGAGGTTCTGGAATACCACAAATAATGTCTATTAACATTTTAAACCGACATTCTTTCCCACCCCTACTACCATCCCAGGAAATTTTCCCTTTAGTTGGAGGCTCCATTCTCTTAAGGCTCTGAAAATGTTAAATATTTCTTCTATCACAGGAACATTCCCCTGCAGTCCCCGGCAATGCAACTAGAGATGTTGTACTATTAGGTAGTAGTGAAGCGTTAAGGATTTTGCCACCTTCCTTTCACAGGGAGAAGCTGAGATATTTGAGGTTAGGAGTAGAGGGGGTAAAAAATGGCAGGGCCATTAGCAAACAACTTCTATAGAAATGGAGTAAGCTGTTGTTTTAAAACAGGAGCATGTGTATGTCTTGAACTCATGGCGGTAAGACTTTAAGCCATTAAAAAATGTTGCAACGACTATTTAAATTAAACTGATACATATTTTATGGCCCTGCCTTTTAGAACGGAGAATACAGGGAATGAATTCCTAGCTCTTTGTCTCCATTCCTTCATCTCTCCAAAGACTCTAGGTGGGGAGTGAAGCACTGTTAAATGAGCCTTTCCTTATAGCGCCATCAATAAAATGCGATTGGTAACAGATGAAAATGTTCCTTTGTAAGGTTCAGTTCCAGATATGTTTGTGAAGTTCATGGCACACTCAACTACATATGGATGAGCTGGGAAGTCCCCCCTTTTTGGCTAAAAGTAATGCGTTAATAAGATTTCCTAGTAATTGTTTTGGTCATATTTAGGCTTAAGAAAAACAAGAAAAGAAACCTTGTGTTAGTTAAAGCACTCACCTATCTTGGTATTTAATCAAGTAATTGCATGCTAATCAAAGTCCAAATTTAACTGTTCTGAACCACATCAAAGCAAACAAAAACAGATGTTATATGGGTGGACACATCATGCAACTGTGCAATTTCCATTTGCCAATGTCCTCATTTGTAAGACCATCTCTCTAAGTCCTGCTACTTGTGGTACATTTCACAAGGAAAGAAACTGTGGCTCTGTAGCTAACAGAATGAATCTCCCCTTCCTACAAGGCAAAGATAATTATATACCCAAATGCTGCCTAGCTTTACAGATTCAGTCTTTCAGAACCTGTTATATCTACCACCCATCCCACAGAGGTCCCAAATAATTCACATGTAAATCTGCATGAACCCAGACATAATACATCAAAAAACCTGGAAGCCCCGAATCTCCCCTGCTCGGTATTTTAACATGAGAATGCTGACTATGACATAAGATTTGATTGTGGCTTCATTCATCCTAGCCTTACTTCTCTGGATCATGTATTATTAAAATCGGAAATAAAACATCAAGGACAGTAAAATGCCTAATGTCTTTTTGTATAGCAGAGCCCAAAGGCTTCAGCTATACTCCAAAGATAAATGGACTTTCTTTCTTACTCTCTCTCTCTCTTTCCTTTTCTTTTTTTTTTTTTTTTGGCTTTCTTTCTTCTAAGCTTTCTAGAATGACCAACTGCAGCAATGTGGGGGAAAAAAAAAGAAAAAGGATACTGAGACTGGATGGATGCATCAAGAAGTAGCAATGTTTGTTACCTGCAGAGGTGTTACAAGAAATTTCATCTGCTGCAACGAAGACGAACTGATTTCTGGAAGAGAAGATAAAATTCACAATACTGCTCGCTCAGGGGGAAATGTGCTCTCTGCCAGTTGGTTTGATGTGTACAGACGAGGGGAGGGCAGGGTGCTGCGTTTGAATGGATGTTGCAAGGAAATGTGTTGATGTACCTCGGACTTAGAGAGTTTGGAAAGATCATGAAATAGGCATGCGGGACCATCTTAAACGAAATCATGGTGATGTGAGAATACGGACCATGTACAAGCTGTTGCAGTGGAATATTAATGCTTTGTGTTACCAAAACATCATGCCAGGATATGCTTCTAAGGCCAAGGCATTTCAAACTGCGTTTATGTGGATTTCTGTACTAAAATAAGATTGTATTAAAAAAAAATAAAGACTACCTATTAGGAAAAAAGTACACTGCAGTTATCTTGGAAAATAATAAAACTTCAGACTTTAATGTTATAGTACATCAAAAAATTTTTTAAAGAATTCTGTTATTTCAGAAAAGGATGTTATATGGTGTTGTGTTAAGGATAATAATTTCATCACCAAACTAGAAAAGGTAAGAGAACTCATCAATGGAAATAAACCCTGTCTTGACAAATTATTTTTAATGATGCAGTATTCAAAGGAAAAGAAACAAATGGCAAATGCTATTTTACTTTGACTTAGTAAATCGAGAAAGATGATAAAACTCTCTTAAGATGTTTCCAACTTGTGACATTTCCACAATGTTCTAATTAAAGGGTGCTGCTCATTTCTCTGGAAATAAGAAAGGCTGTGCTGTGCAGATCATAAAAATGGCCCAAGGAGACTGGCAGACTCTTAAATACCTAAGAAGCAGCAGTGGAAAGTTTTCTGGTTATCATTTACTAGATTTTACTGTGCATATGGCTCATCAAGGACCAAGATAAACGCATTTTTGGTGTTAGTTTGATTGGTCTTGTTCAAATGTTTCAATGCTTCAAAAAGTTATCAAGTGATTAAGCATTTCTTAAAACATCTTAAGAAAGTTTTGCTTTTGTAAAAGGCACACTCTGGAATATAAACGGAGCTGTCATTGAAAATTCCTTGGAATTTAACATTCACGTGAAAATTCTACTCACGTCCACATCACAGAAATCTAAACAAAATCATACATGCTCTGAGAACAGAACTTTCAGTATTTTTCTCCCACATCACAAAAGCCTTAACTAAGTTCATTTATCACCTCCCTTAAAATAACAAAAGTTAGTTTCATTGGATTTTTGCTGTCTCTTTGTTCTGACCCAGACTTTTTGAACCCCATGAATATGTGGCTTCAAATTCCCAAGGTTTGAAGAGCAGTAAAATTAACATCCTCGAAAACCAGGAAATATTGGTTAAATAATTAGTTAAAATATTGGTTAAAGTTTGACTTATATTTGACTTGCTCAAGGGGCAGCAAGACATGGTGTCTCTTATTATAGGTATGATATTCTCAGGGTGGTCCAAACACCTGAAGAACAAAGCCATCGCCAAGAACGGCAACTTGGTTTATCCACAGAGACCCGCTCTCCAGAGGAAACACTCACATTTCCATGAGAGTGGCCTCATCTGTTTGGTGGCTCTATCCAGCTCATACTCTCTAATCTAGAAGATACTGTTGTCTTGCATCCCACTTCTGGCAAGGCTCCTACTTTCCCTCAAAACTGCATTTTCCCCAAAGAACTCTCCAGCCTGCCAATAAGAGAAGAGCCATTGGCAGGTAACCAACACAGGTGTACGATGGAGACTAAATGACTGGGGAAATTTTTTAATGCAACCTATGAATCTGATTATAAAGAAATAAGTCTTTTTAAACATTGTTCCAGAAATTTAGAATGTATGATGGTTGTCCTTCACAGTATTCTTTTGACATTATATACTTCCTCTAAATATTACTACCATTTCCCCATTTACTTCATTCCTTCTTTCCTTTTCTTTTTTTAGTAACATATTTTTTGGATTTTTTTTCAGTGTCTTTATGACTCCTGAGCAAGTTTCTGAACAAAGGGAACTAGTTCTTTGATGACTCATCCTCTTCAAAAGAGTTGGCTCAGAATGACTGCTGACTATTGAATCAAGTCTATCTCAAAGCATAATTATCATCAGTAGTGATTTAAATACATATATATCATGGATTTGAGGCCGTAGAGAACTTATAAAAATATTTTAGAAAACAGTAGCCATTCGGATGCACCAATGCTGCACTGTTTTTTTTTTTTTGTTTGTTTGTTTCCACACAAGCAATCCCACTACATCCCAGGAACATCACCCTAAAGTTTTGGAAAAGTCATTAACACCACGGATTCAACCTGTGTGGTCACCACTTCCCCTAAACGATAATTTCATCAATTACTAATAAGCGTCTGCTAATAAGAGGCAGAACAGGGGTGCTTCATGTGTCAGGCCGCAGAGCAATCCAGGTAGTTAAACCCAGGCTTCCTGTCCGTGGCTCTGTCCACTGTAGTATGCCACTTTTATCTACATTTCTGTCTCCCTCCTTGGAATTTAAGACAAAATGATCCACCTCAAATGGGCAATAAAAAGATAATCTACAATCCTCTCTTAGAAATCATTTACCCCAAATGGTCAGTGAGAGGTAGGATCAAAGAATGTATGATCTGGCTGGGAGGTCCGCTGTCCTCAAACAAGTTCAGGGGGTAAAAAAAAAAATGTCCAGAACACAGGTGTGTACTGTGGGAAGGGGTGGTGGTGTCTGTTTCCTTACGCTGACCCTAGCTGGCTCTCAATACAGACTTAAGGCTGTTGCACCTGATTTTCAAGTAAACCAGTTTGTTCAGGTCAATGGTAAAGAAAGTCTGGCTAAGTGGTTCTCAACCTTGGCTGCACACTGTAAACATCTGGTGTGCTTTGAAATGTCTGGGGACCTGGCTACACCCAAGACCAGTTAAATCAGAATCCCTGCAAATGGGTCTCAGGCGTCTGTGGGTTCTAAAGACCTCCTGGTGATTCACAAGCGCAGCGAAGGTTGAGAAGTGCCGTCTTGTTCAACGGTTCTCTCCCTGGCTGCCCCTTAGCTTCATAAGGAGAGATTAAAAGAATGCAATGCTGGAGCCCCCACTCCTGCGGGTTCTGGTTTAATGGGTCTGGGGCAGGATCTGGGAAGTGGGCTTTTATAAAGTGCTCAGCAGGTGAATCTAATCTGCAGCCACAGCTGAGAAGCAGTGGGCACGCTAAAATGCAGCGTGCTGGGGGAGCTGGCTCACTGAACCTTGCAGCTTTCGCTGCTGCTTGCAACTTCCATTTGGTCACCGTGTTAGCTTCTAGGGCAACCAAGCCATGCAAGTTGCTGAGGATGCACAGAAACACTACATGCTGCCCAGGAATGGTCACTTCCCACTTCCGGAGGCCTTCTACTTTACACTTCATTTCTGAAAGAGAAGCTGGTCTACAGTGGGCACATGGCATACTCCCTTCCCTCTTCCTCTTTCACCATCTCCTATGGATTTCCCCAAGAGCATCTTGGCTCACTTCTTTCCATTCATCCTTTTGAATCTGTGTCTAATTCTGTGTTTACCTTTTTTTCTTCCACCTAGAACTTTCTTCTAATTTCTACCCTTCCCTCGACTCCAGAATTTCCCAACTTCCTTCAAGATAAGAAATACCTAGAACTCTTGTGAAAAATAGAGATTACTGGGTTTCATCCCTGGCTACCTGAATCAGGATTTCCAAGAAAGCTGTCTGGTAGCCTATAAATTTAATGAGATCCCAGGCATGGCTATTGACCAGAGCAGGCAAACATCAGTTGCAAGGTGTTCCATTTAGCTAGTGCCCCTGGGAGGTATCCCTGGGTCCAGGTGACTGTTATGGAGAAATCTGGGAACCCTTGCTGAGAAATGTCCTGCAAGTTCACTACCATTTTTATTTCAAAGCTCATTTTCTCCAGGAAGATCATTTGTTATGGAGAGACTTCATGGGAGAAAGGCGGGTACTAATTTAAGAAAACTAATAAAATAAAATAATGAATTATTGAGCACCAGGGAAAGGGCTCCATTTGCCTCCACTCTTTCAAATGCTATAATATTCTAGAGTCCAAGTAGTGACATTCTAGCACTGATAGAGCCCTGGGCCAAGTATTCCTATTTTTTAGCTTTCCTGTCAACTCCTCTTACTAGCTCCCTCTTTATAGATAAGGAAACTGAGGCACCAAAAGGTTATGTAAATTGAGTGAGCTGGTACGTGGAGTGGGTGAGAAATGAACCCAGGTGAGTGGGCTCAGGGCTCCTGATCTCATCCATTCTCTAATGAACTTCCGCTCACAGGTGTTCATATGGGAGTAACCAATCAGAATGGGGTGGATATCTCTATGGAAGAACTTCTTAATAGGGTTCTGAATCTTCAGTTCCTCCAAAACCAAACAGTAGAGCGTGAGGACTCTTCCTTTGCATATGGTGTCACTGAGGCTTGAGAGCGCTCATTCTAAAAATATTCTAAAAATATTCTGCTTTAACATACTGGTTGAGTGGCATTTGCCATGGTCTGTATTTTTTCTTAAATTCTTATATCACAAGGCTTCACAACATTTTAAGATGATTTTCAGAGACTGACCATCTAAGAGTCTAGATCTGACTTGGCTGGTGGCACATTGAAATTAGTCCTGTGGCACCACACAGCTTCCCTCTATCCCACCTTCCCTCTTAGGCAAAATCTCATCTCTTCACAATTTTCTTTCTTCTAAAACTCACCCAAGGCTGAATTCTAAGAGTCAAATTGAAACAGTAAACCTGCCAGAATTGCTGGGGGGATGTGGGAAACTGGTTCTCATTTCACAGAGGGAAATTCTGGAAATGGGGGGGGGGCAGATGGGAGAGGTTCCCCCCCAAAAAATTATGGTTTTCAGTTTCATTGTTAAAGATTCTGCTCACTGCTCACTCTTCGATCTCTTAATTCTGATATGTCACTACTGTAACACAAAACTCAGGGTTAATACCATTAATAACAAGTTTCTTCTGTAACCAGTGCTGTGAGTTTTGAAGCTAACTCACACACACAGGCACGTACACACACACATTATTGATGGTCATTTAAAACCCTCCAAGGCCATCTACTAGAAAATGCCCACAGCCTGGGAAGTTGGTCTCTGGCCTGGCAGATGACAGTCAAGAGGAGGGTCAAAGTCAAATGAATTCTATCTGTAGATTCTGGAACACCTGACAACTATAAGGCAGAGGTTCTCCATCCTGACTGCCCATGGGAATCAGCTGGATTTTATTTTATTTTATTTATTTTTTAATAAAATACCATTCCCCACTCATTTAGTGAAAATGATCCCTAGGTACAGGTATTCCTAAGAAGCTCCCCGGTGATTCTAACATGCAGAAATAAGGTGTTACTCCTGAGGGTCTTCTATGGCTGACTCTTACCAAACAGCTTGCTCACTTCATTCATTCCAGTCCTCAAATAGCGAGTGAGGCCCTGCTCCCTGCCAGGCACTGTGCTAAGCCTAAAGGGTACATGCCAAGCTCATGAACTTGCCTTTAAATCACGGTGCCTTGACTGTCTGGAAGCTCAAAATCTAATTTATATTTCAGCTCTTTCATCTAGAAAAGGGGACTTGTTTGCTTGTGGTGAGTATTTTACTCTTTCCCACCCAGTTCCAAAACTCCATTCTAGAATTTTACAAATCCAATTTAGATTCATAATTTTTCCTGTCCTGTTGTGGTATTTTTATTTATATTTTGGTATTACATCATATATATTTCAGGAGGCTTGTCGAATGAGATGGAATATAAACAAACAAATGAGCAAGCAAATAAACAAATAGATTCACTATAGAATCCTCTTAAAAGGGTCTACCCTAATCCTTTTATAAAACATTTAAAAGCTTTTCATTGAGAGGCTGTTCCCATTGCTTCTGAAGAAAGGATATAAGCGTATGCAAAAAAGTTTAAATGGGAAAGGAGCTAAGTGCTACGAATCTGTCTCCAATTTGAACATTCCACCAAAAACTTGTGGGTTTTAGAATTTCAGGTCCAAGTGTGTCTCTACCACCTGGAGACCTTGAGAACACCCCACTTTTGTAATTTACTTTTCCAACATTTAACATTCTCCCTGGTTCCCACTACATTTTGCTCTCAGTCAAAGCAAAACGGAACTAACATAGGCTCCAGAAGCTCAGCCTGTCATGGACACTTGGAATGTGGTCCAGCCCTTCTGGGCCTCAGTTTCCTCATTTGCAAAATGGGGTCAAAAATAGTACAGACCTTCATAGACTTTTTGTGCAGATTCACCGAGAAAATGAATGTGAAAGCTCTTTTAGTGGAAAAATAAAGTTGCCATTTGTTTTTTGATTGTGTAGACTCAGCAAGGGTGCAAAGCAGTCTTCTTTCCCCACCCAAAGACCAAGTGGAGGTTTTGTGTGTTTTTAAGCCCTGGGCTTCCATTTTGGAGCAAGAGGCCAAGAGACTTGTATAAAGAGCTCTTTGAACCTACAGGCCATTTAAAAGGTGGCCTTGGGCTTCCTGGAAGATAAAATCCCACCTAGGCTTTTTCGTTTGGACAGGGCAAAGGAGAGACTAAAGGAGCTGCTAATTAGAACACGGGAATGCAGGGAGGCGGCGAGTTTGGCATGTGCTGGGAACCTTCCCTGGGGCAGGCAGGGTTCCCCTGTGCTCCTGGAGGCTTTGGCTTTGGAAGGAGCAAAGTGTGCTGGGCTGAGGCTCCGGAAGTGAGAAGGGCTGGGCTCAGCCAGGCATTTTGTGCCGAACGAACGGGTGTGATGAAGGAAACTGTGCAAAACTTACTAAACTCAGAGGTTGCTGATAATGTCTCACTGCCATAGGGACTGGTCTTCTCACGGATCTTGATGGGAAAAGGGAGTCATAAAAAAAGTAAGTTTTTATGAAGCACAACTGGTTTTCCAAAAATCTGAAGAAGCAGTGGTTTGGGAGTTGGGTTAGCGCTGGGAAAAACTGGTCCTTTTTCCTGTGAAGTTGATACATTCCTGGTAGCCTGAGTTGCCCCATGGGCAGGAAAAGAGAAAAAAATATCCCAGGATGACCAGGAGGGAAAGGCTATTTGACCCCACGGTTTTCAATTTTGTCATCCTTCAGGTGTTTCACCCCCCCAACTTATTTTTATATTTCTAGAGTGAAAATCAAAATTATATTTAAAAAACCTTGTCAGAAAATCATTCTAAGTCAGAAAAACTGCTTCAGCAGGATATTACCCAATTTTGACTTAAGAACAAAGCAAAATCCCCCTAGGGTTTTAATGCTGACCATAATAATAATAATAATAAATTCCTGAGTGCCACTAAAGATGAGGCACCATGAGAGGGACTTTGTGCTCGTTTCAACAATTAATTCTCACAATCGCCCACGAGCAGAGATTCCTCCTCACCCCCACTTCAAAGATGAGTCAGTTGAACACACAATAGGTCAACTCGCTTATCCCGATTAGTTTACCTGGGATGTCAGACCCTCATCTAAATCTTAATCAGTGATTGAATTTGATATATGCCTAGCAAAGATCTGATAGCACAAGTATCAAAGAGTGGGTGCCTCGGGTGTAAAAGAGGCTGTTTCAAACCCTGACGCAGCCACGCCCAAGCTGGGTGCTGCTAAGCGAGGCACAAGCCCTCAGAATGGTGGTCATGGTGAGTCTTAGAGATGAGCCAGTCTACACATGACTCACTTTTAAATGAATTAGTTCGACTGCTCGAAATAGCCTCTATCTATTCAACCCTTATAAATAAAAACACCCTCGAAAATACCTGTCAATCAGCAATTGAGTTATTGTTAATGATTTTGCTGTGCATTTGCACTCTGGCTTTCAGGCTGTAACTTAGGGGTTCCCCTTCCTCATTGCAGTTTGCAGCTCGTGGGTGCTATGCACGTCATTTTGCACATGAGAAAACTGAGGTTTGACAAAGTCATGAGAAATCAGACTGGCTTCTCCAGGACACATTTTTCATGAGTATGAATCTATTACACCATCAGTGCGATGGAACTAGCGTGAAATCACTGTATCTACCAGGGCTCTTTGTAGTGAAGAAAGCCTTTCACTGGGACCCTGAGTGAGGGGAGGGAGGAAGGCACAACAGGGCCCAATGACTGACAGCTCCTACACTTCTCATTGAGGAAGGGAGCGCAGAGAGGAGATGGTGACCAAACCAGCGATTTACTAAGACACATTCTCTTACATCCTGCAAGGACTGGGGAGGGAGAACAATGGCCAACATGGTTGATTGCATATGGGGGTAGAAATGAACCTTGCTCTCGAAGGAGGTGCTTCTCCAACGTCTTATGACTCACCTGGGGATCTCGAAAGTGCAGATTCTCATTCAGGAGGGTGGGGTAGGGCCTCGAGATTCTGTATTTCTAACAAGTTCTGGGGAGGCCACGGCTGTTGCACTGGCCTTTGAAATGAACCACTCTAACCTTGAAATTTCAGAACACAGTAAGGTAATTACCTCTTTCTTGGTTGATGGTTTGTTTTGTTTTTTAAATTTGGGATAGAGAAATTGTAGAAAATAATATTTTAAAAATGGGGGTGGGGAGGCTATATTTCTGGGAAAGCTTTAGAGCTATAACATTGTCCTGGACTCATTTTTAAAGCACTCCTGACCCGTCTACCTGGACTCCTATTTGGTGGTAGTACAAAAATCCTCTGATGATATAGAAATGGAAAAAACAAAAATAAAAACAAAAACAGTCCCTAATCTTTAAATGCCATTAAAATTTTTAAATTATAAAATTGGAGCCATGAAAATTGGAGCCATGAAAGGAGACAGGTACTGAAATCCTAGGAGCATCTCACAACCACATTTTTCTTTTTTAAAGAATCCCAGGGCTATAAATGCAGTGGACCCAGGTTGTCTGTTAAGTGGTATAATTCTACAATCCCGGGCCAAAGCATTTCAAACTAAGAGATTAAGATAATTAAAGGAAATAGCCATTTGGCTCTGATTATGTCTCAATGCCCCACATCTATTAATCTGTTTGAACATGCACACATCATAAGGCAATGATATCAAGCCCAAAAGCAATGACAAAATTGGTTATTCCTTCTTGTGATTCCCTCAAGCTCACACCCACCGAACTCCCATCCCCCCAAATCCTAGTTGTTGTCCTTACCCTAAATGTTTTGTGTGTTAATTAAATATGAAATGCTCTATGGTTTTGAGGGGAGTGTAATTCCAGAGGAATCAATCATTGTGATTCATGCAAGGGAGAATATTATGAAAAGTCATTTATTCCCCTTCAATGACTGTTCGCATACATGGACTATATACAAATATGGAAATAATTTAGAGACCCACATTTCAATAGAAATCAAGGATTCAAACTGTCCCTGCTAACAGCTACTGAGAAAGAGCTTGCTTTGATAACTTCAATGGGAAGACTAGAAATTTTTGTGGAAAATGCCATCTTACCCCAAAAGAGAGGGTCTATAATACTACCAACCTAGTGACCAAAAAGGCCAAGGCATGGAAGTGGAGTGGGTTTCTTTTTTATTGTCACATCCATAATGAGGAGCTAAGATTCTATCGTGTGGGTGTTTCCTTCACTTTCCTGGATTATGAAGAAGATTCTTTATTTGCAACAGAAATGTCTCAAACAAAGGCGTCCTGTTTGCATGTCCTCATCCGAGGATCCTGGGCTGCTGTAGAAAGCGTCAGGTTTTCTCATCCGCCTCTAAACTCTTCACAGCTGAAGGACCCTGATGACACTACCTAAAAGATAGGTTTTATTTGCTTTTCTGTGGCCTATCAAGGCAATGATCTGCAACCTGAAAACCGTGTAATTAGGCCATGACACGTTCAAAGGAGTTGTTACATCTTGTCTCATCACTGGCAAAAGTGTCTACCCACTTGGCTGTGACAGATATGGTCTACTGGGTTTGGCATTTCCTTTAATATCTCCCTAACTCCTTGTTGGTCCAGTCTGTTGACTATTACAGGTTTGGTTCTTTTTTTTACCTGCTTCAATTACATATTCATCCAATAGTGCATAACAGTAGTTAAGAAGGCATTATAGATGATGGACCAAAGGCAATTAGTTCTTGAAACAAAAACTTGAGCACTTTCTCTTTTAATGTGTGTGTGTCTCTCTGTGTGCATGCGTGCACGTGAAAATAAGAATAAAAGAAACTCAGGAAATAGAGCTATCGGTAATAACCATATTGCTTTTTGGTACTGAGAGCTTTGTGTCCAGAAACACAATTTTCAAAAATCACACTGAGGCTGCCATCAAGAGCTATATCTTTCCCTCTTCACTATTTCAGAGCCATCTCATTTGTTATCAAATGAAATCAGTGTCAATCTACAGAGCAGATTGGCAGGAAATATAATTATCTTAATTGTCATAATTTTTTGGTGAATGCCCAATTGGAACCATAGGAAAGTAAATAAATTATTAGTGGTTTTGAGAGGGTGAAATTGTACTCGCTTTTTCATCACTAAGTCATTTCTTAGTTATGCATGTTTGGAGTTGGAAACTTGACTTTGCCTTGACTTTGTTACCATAGCATACATGAGAAGGTGGAGGCAGAGCATAGAACTTGGATTAAAAGGCACTGGATTTGAAACCTGATTGTCATCTTCCCAGAACACATTCCACTCCTTTTCTGGACCCCACTTTTTCTCACCTACACAGTTGGGATTCTACTGAGGATGAGCATACATGTTCTCGTTGTCCTGGGGCAGTGTTTATTGAAACTTATTGTCCTAGAGTCATCTTTAATAAAGCATCCCATCTCTGGCAAAGTTTCCCACTTTGGACTATCAATTGTATGTTCACTTGAACTATTCTGTTTACCTCATGAGTGTAACTGAGGTTGTTTGATCAAATTCCTTTCACAGTGCCTGGCACACAAGAGACACGCCAAAAAAAAAAAAAAAAAAAAACCTTTAAAATAGAGATCCATATGGTGAGAAGAAAAGTGCAAGGAAGGATAATACTGCCTGCTTTAGGAGAATCTGATATATTAGAATCCAAACTTTGGAGAACTGATCAATTGAAAGGCTTATTTTGCCCCCAAAATTCTTCAGTAAAAGGCAAAACAAAACAAAACTTATATTATTCCTAGAACTCAGTAGAGTTTTGAAAGATTAGCTTTGCCTATAACCCTTTAGAATAATCCTACTTACTATAGTTTTCCTCTTCACCATATTGAGTTGAGTAGGTTTGCTCACTCTTCTTCCTGAACTCTTTAGAATGACCGGATCAGAAACTGTTAAAGAATCAGCAGATTTGAAACCCTGAATTTCCAGAGACTCAGTTGGAACTGATAAAACCTAAGGATTTGGGGTTTCCTCAAAGCTCACTTTTGCCATCAGGATTTGAGGCTCTTACTTGGCTATCTGATGGAAATATATGAAAATAAAAATGAGAATATTTTATTTAGTGCCCTTTATATGCCAGGTATTTCATAGACACTAAAAACTTGCAAACTACTCTGCAAAGCATAATTAATACAACCATAACAGATGAGGAAATGCAACTCAGGAAGGGGGAATCACCTCTCAAGGTGGCTCTACTAATACAGAGCAATGGGGTCGAACGGTTAAGGGCATAAACCTTGGCTTTGACACTGAGCTGGGCAACCTGCTCACCTTTTCTAGCTTCCGTCACCCAAATGAGCAATGGATGGGCTGGCATCAACCGCACAGGGTTGGGGTGACAGTTCAATAACCTTGTGGATATAAACCACTTAGAACAGTGCCTGCCACACAGTAAGGATTCCTCAATAGCTGTTATTATTATGGCTACTGTCATGGTTATTGCTGTCATTATCACAGAGATACGATTTGAATCAAAGTTTGGTTCTTCTATGACGTTAGACTTCCTCTCCTGACTTGCGACTCAAGAAGACTCAATCATTTGTGCTAGTAATAAAGTCCTCTATTTCCATCTAACATTTTAACAGGAATACCATCATGTACATTGCACGTTTTACTAAAGAAATTTATTTTCTGCTGGCATATGATCCTTGTAATGGAAAACTCATGGAAAATACATGTTTCTTTGTAGCTACCCTAAAGACCTCTAGAGAAATCAGTTTCACTTTCCCTCTTGAGTGGGATCCTGATTCAGTTTGAAAGAATCAAATTAGTTAATAAAACACTGGACCTGCACTTCTATGTACCTGGAGTACAGGAGGATAAAAGTAAAGTATTAGTGACTAATTTATGCTACATTTCTATTACAAGTTGACAGAGGATCTTTTTAAAATTGCAGAACTCAGAAGAGTTCAGCAGATAGAGTGAGAATAACAAAAAAAGATTTAAAAAAACACTAAAAATAAGAACAACCTAAACAACACACTATCAAAAAAGGTACAGAGGAATGACTCCTGTAGACTGCCGTGTTTTGACTCAACAGGTGAGAATCTGAAACCAAAATGGCTTTCTCCTGCTCCTTCTCATCTTAATTGGGGAGAAGGCATGGGGTACACTTCGGTTAACTTTCTGAACCACTATGAGCCATGCCCTCAGTTGATCTACTAACTATTATAACTTATTGATCCCAGAATACCATATGGTACCATCTATTACTCAATTTCTTAAAGATTTAACACAGAAAAGAAATACAATAAGCCAGTCTAGCATGGAGTTGCCAACTTTCATTTTGCCAAGTAAGAACATTAAAATCAAAATTGGATAAAAAAGGAAAAATCAAAACAAAGCTACCATTTGCTATTGTCATTGTTTCATAAAAGGAAAGCTACTTTTGATGGCATGTGAGAAGGAAGAATAAATAAAGCCTGATCTTTCCCATGAAAAGGGAATTGACAACCATATTACATTGTCGATGTTCTTATCCCGTCTTGGTAAACCAGTACATATGTCACCGGAGGCAACGACCCAGACTTGGACTGGCTTTGGGAGCTATTGTTTTAAACAAAATACCAGAGTAAGCTCTTGAGATCTCTCCTTGCACACATCACAAAGGGTAAGTGCAAGAGCCGGCTACTGCCTTTTAACCAGAAACAATTTCAACCCTTACCTGATCTGGTTCAGATAAGAGGAATAAGGGAAGCAGAGAAACTTCCTTTCTTTGCCTACTTTGAGTTAAAGGTTTATGGTGCTACTATTTTCCACTCTTATTAAGGGTTCCTCATTATCCTTATAGATTAGATTAGATTATTACAGATTAAACTTTCTGTATTTCACCCATGGCAAGAAAAACTAAAATCATTAAATCCCTAAAGTATAATTTTTAAAAACTAACAATTCTACAAAAAAAAACCCCTAAAATGTAAGTAAAATTTTCCATTTCAGATGCTCAAATGCTTTTTAAATGCTCACCACTCCTTAATTTTTATTGTGTATCATTTGATAAAGTCTCCAAATAAAATAGCATTTCATTTTAAGTGCAATCATTAGCCTATTTTGACAATGGCATGTCTATTTTTAACCTGGGTCTAGGAAGTAAAAAGTCTTAAAATAGATAGGGAATAGCCTGTACTAAAGGACATCAAATCAAATCCCTTTACATTTTCAGTTAGGAACTAACCAAGGTGGTACAGGGATTTAGTTCATTCTATTTCCTACAGTTTAGTGTATGATGCACTATTGAGAGGTCAGAGAGATGGTCTTTTCCTATGCATGCATGCATGCGTCCGTCCGTCCGTCCGTCCTTCCATCCATCCATCCATCCATCCATCCACCCATCCCTCCACCCATCCCTCCACCCATCCCTCCATCCACCCATCCACCCATCCACCCATCCCTCCAGCCATCCTCTCTGAAATAGAACATTTTATTCATATGTTATGAATATAAGATTCAAATGCTTTCTTAGCCTGTAGTTTGTGACTGCCTGAATTTAGCAAGTCTTGGTATTCAGATTTATCGAGATACTCTTATGTCTTATGAATCCTATCTGAGCCTTAAGTCACAGGTGGTGGTGGTGGTGGTGGTGGTGGTGGTGTGTGTGTGTGTGTGTGTGTGTGTGTAATCAAATGGTGAAAGCAAGATAATTGATGTTTTGGCATTTTCTTTGGGTTTCTGTTAAGTTGAACCATGTGAGATTGTCAACACACCACCATTTTTGACCCACAGAAATGACAATTTCAAATGAACAGTCTAATACTATTATGCAATGAAACATTAATGTCTAAAAAAAACCCCCAAAAAGTTACAAAATAAAACATAAATAGAATCTTTTAATTCTTGATGCCTCTTTAGCTTAGTCTAGGTATACCTACATGTCAGAAGTTGCTCGGCATTCAGGGATTTTTTTAAAGAAAATGCATGTTTTACATGAAAGAAGAGGAATGGTCCCTGGGAGCTATCAGTGCTTGGGATCATTCTGAAATTTCAGAGTAAAAGGCTGTATCACTTGCTTCTCTAGCGGTCTCTATCTAGCTCCTTTCTGCCCTAATGTGGAAGGACTGTTCCATGCACTGATCATTAGGAAATGTTAGTGTTAGCAAGCGGGACAAGCATGGGGAATGTCTTTCTTTCCGGCAAGATAACATTTACATTAAAGCTATGTACACATCATACATATTCTCCCAAATATCTGTGACAAAATTCATTGAACAGGGAATCTTTCCCCCTCCCATCCCTGAGTTGGCTGTTCAAAGATGCAACAGTGACCAAGTCAAAATACACAAAGAAACCAAGAGCCAATCAGTAGAGAGAAGCCTGCCCCCGGGCTTAATTCAAGCAAGCCATTCATCGAGCTAATGTAATGATGGACCTTCCAGTTCAGAATGTATCACAGACACATCAGCAACACCAAGTGGCATGCAATGACCACATGACCATCTGCCCCACTGCCATGCTTTGATTGGTTCAAGCTCAGAAAACAACCTCCCCTGAGAGTTTAGAGAGTAGGGTTTCCATAGTCAAAGAGAGAGGGCAAGTGCTTACCAAATGTTTCCTAAATGCCAAGAAAATATGTTCACCTATTCCCATCAAATTTGCCAACAAGACGATCAAATTACCTAGTCCGGTCAGGTCTTTTTTGGGGGGTGGGGTGGGTAATCTCTGCCCACACGAGATGGTCCTCATTCTGGAGGTCGACATTCAGGACTCTTGAGATGTTCTGAGCAATCAGCATGTGATCAATTAACCAAGAAGATGACGGGCAAGGAGTTGCCAGATGTCCCCAAGGACCTTGTGGGCAGCCCCCAGACCAGTATTTTCCAAAGGTCCCCGAATCTTTAATGGGATATGGGCTTAATTTGTGACGATAAAAGGTAAAAGTCCACCATGTGGGACACGACACTTTTGTTTTCAAGACGTCTGAAGAATGATTCTCATGATTACGGGGAAAGTTTTTTGAAGATTCGCTTTTGATCACATTGACAACCAGTGAGCATTATCAAAGCCTTCTCAAGTCCTGCTCATTTTACTTCCTACTTTGAAGGAGTTTCTTTTGGTTAAGAAGATTGTCCAGTTGGCTTTTGGCCTTGAAGAGAATAGGAACTAAGAGTCTATTACTATTTATACTAAGCTGCAGTAGTGTAAGGATAATTTATAATATTGCCCTGAGATGAATTCTAGATACTTGCCATCTTTAATCTGGATTTAGAAGCTCTCCTGATAATTTTACATTTTCTTCCTCAATACACATTATCTATAAAAGGGTCTTCCTTCTTTTTTCTCACTTAGTAAGAATAAAAGGAAGTACCACCATTTCATAAATACACTTTAAAAATCAAACTAGAAATGTCATTTTAAAGATTGGTTTCTGGTAATGTACTGTACCTGTTACTACATTTATTTCAGTGTCATAATTCCATGTGGAAAGTGTCTTGCTTATAGGAAAGCTAAACAGGTGTAGTAATCAATTTCCACTGCAACCAAGGAGACCTAATGTGCAAGTTTCCCTAACGAACAGCAAGAGGCCAATTACATGGACAAGAGCATATTTCGTTGATTTCTTCGACTGAAACTATTACACTAAAGTGGGAATTGCGGAGTTATTCAAAAATTTACTAATCCAAGAAGGCAATTTCTCAGTCAGAACAGTTGCCAATGAGAAATCTTAATAATATTAAAATAACAGATTTTATACATCTATTTGCTTTACACAGTGTTCCCAAATGCAGCAATATTTTAACTTAATTTTTAGATAAAAGCAAGTTGAGTTGGCCAGATTCTCAAGTATTTCTATCTAAGAATAGTATTAGACAGTAGTTATTTTTTCCAAATGTCAAGGTTGGTCTTATTGAAGAAAGAAATTTAAATTATATCTTTGTAATTAACCTTTTTCTCAACTTGGGGATAGATGTATCTCAGAGAAGCGAGATAAAAATCCAAAGAAATAAATCTGTTTAAGATTCTTATAATTATATAGCAGGCTAAAGTTACTATGATTATAATTATATACAAAGTGGGTGTTTGAGAATTTAGCATCTGGAGATATTTTCATAAAAATAATTAAGGGTTGTAGCTGAACCACATAACACTTAATACTGTGTGCATAAATTAATAGCATTAAGTCTTTTCATTTATAGAACAATCTTGAGTATTTCAAGATTGTCATCATTTGTATTAGTCTTATTAACCCTCTCTATTTTCCCAATCCAGTGTCAGAGTATACTGAGGATAGCAACTGATGCAAACATGTTTTGCTTCTTGGCAACTGATTATTGGGGAACTGTATAATTTATGTATTTAGAACTGCATCTTGGTAATTGTTTGGATTTCTCTGGAGCTCCCCCACAGCCTTGATTACGTGTTACGGGCTGTTTACAGGCAAATGATAATAATAATACCTGCATACCACGAGACAGCAGATCTCAACTCGATCTTGCCAAAGAGCCATTTGTTACAAGTTTATGCATGGTGTATTCAAAGTGCAGCTTTGAGGGTTCAAGACGTTATTTTGCTTTATTATATCACAGAAGGATTCCGTAGCTGCAATGAGCTAACAACACATCTTGTGAGAAATGGAATGGAACTGCTGAGAAAGCACACCATAGCAAACCTAGATAGGCACTATTTCACAACCGCCAGGTGGGAGAACCAGTGGCTGCTGACGATTCTCAGCCAGGTGTCAAAGACCACGCCTGCTTACCTGTCTTACCCAGCATGCCTCAGCCACACATGCAAATTATTATCTTTACCATTTTATTCATGAAACATATTTATAAATTAAAGAAATCATTACCAACATGAGCATCCTCAATGACAATTGTGCATGCAGAGCATCGGAACATTCACATTTACGTCCTCAGAAAACAGAGCCAAAGAGTTGCATTCAGTACGAAAACGCGCACTTTCTCTTTTGTAAGGCACCCTATACAAAAACAGCTATGGCTTGCTGTTGCAGGACCTGACTCATCTGTTTAACCCAGGTAATAAAACACTCCACCCCTGCCCCCTGACTTCTGCATTTCTCAAATCCATCTCTCTCCCTTCCGTTACCAGTCTTAACCTTGTCGTGCATTCCAAATAAAAGACATCTCATGTTTGCAGGATTGGACACTGGGCATTGCTAAAAAGAATGGATTTCCTTATGGATGTCAGATATACTTCCCCCATTCCTTTATTCTGAATTTAAAAATGCAATGGAGAGAATGCTTTACTTCGTTTAAAAAGTAGTAAAATAAAATAAAATAAAATAAAAAGGTGGGGCCGGGGAGGGACAGGGTGCCTGAAATTGAGGTAAGACCCTCCAGCAGCGTCTCCTGCTTTTCTTCCTGTGTTAGATGAAGCCATGGTCTTACACAGAAGCCCATGGGACGGTTGTGCAGGGTGTGTACCTGTGCGTATGCAAAGTGTGTTGTCACAGGAGTTACAGATCTGAAAAACGACTCTACGGGAGCAAAACATCTATTTTCCTTTGTGTCTTGGCAGAGAGGGCGAGGCATTGGAAAGAACTAGGCTCATTCCTCTGTCCCCTCTTTGTGTTAACCTGCACCGTGGGATCTAACTTTCGGGGTGCTGCCTCCCAAGCAGTCATGCATTTTCACCAAGACCAGGTCGAGAACCTCCTGTCTCGCCAACTAAGTTCATTTCCAAGGAGCTGTCAGGCACGAGAAGGAAGGTGCTTACCTGTCACTGTAGGCAGCGGCAGTGGCAGGGGTAGGCTGGGCGTAACGGTATGTAGCATAACCACCCTAGAACGCAAGGAGAAATGTGACTCAGTGATGCAGGGGAGCCCAGCTCGGGGGTGCTCAGTTGCGAGATCTCACCAGAAGAGAGTTACCCAAATCTACTGATCTAAAGTCAAGGTTAATGAAAGCTTAGTATCAAAGCAGAAATAGAGAAACATACCGGAGAAGTGAGGGGTTTAATACCAACCCCAGCTGGGTGTTACAGGTTAGCAATTATAAGCATATCCCAAAGGAAGAGCCCAGAAGCCCTTTTAGGAAAGTACCTAAAATGTTAATGATGATTATCTGGGGACTGGGGAGGATTATGGGAGATTATTTAAACACTCTTTATACTTTCCTGAACTTTCCAGATTTTGAAAAATGATTATGCTTTATTCCTGTTTATTACTTATTAACTTACATTTTATGCAAATGATCCTTGATTATTTCCTCATAAAACCAAGTATCAGTCAAGCTAATGCCCCCCTGTCATATTTATTTTAAAAATCAGATAATCCTTTGATTCAAAGTTAGTAATCTCTCATGGTAGCCAGTCATTTGGCTGCTAATGCTGCGCCTTTAATTTCATAAATATTGCATAATTTTTACAAAAATGAATGGTGAATGCTTCTGAAAAATTCTAAGTCTTTTCAGCTAAAGATACCACCCTGCTATGCATCACAACGGTTCAGATGGGGAATTTGTTTGGTGTGGAAAATATGATAAAGTCTCTAATTTGTAAATAAAATCATTGAGAGGAAAAAAAATCTGAAAAAAATAATTAACATTTAGTTGCATGTAACAGTAATTGCAATTGTTCAATTAAGCAAAGAGGACAAGCAAATGGGCATATTTGAAAGGAATTGTGTTCAGTGGAGCATCGATTATCAAACTGTGAAAATAACAGAGCTTCTTGCTCAGTGGACCGCAGCGATACACCAACCACTGCTGAATGAATGATCTTAGTGCAATTAACAAACAGGACCCAGTCTCCACCGGTAACATGGGGACAATTCAGATTCTAATTAGAACACCCAATCCCATAATCCTCTGTGGGAAGGTTTCCCACCCTCACCAAACAGGGGAACTCGGGACAGTTCCCCTGTTTGGTATAGAATGGTGTATTCAAGGGTAGCTGGGAAGGCGGTCACTTTATTTGGCCTCAGTTACAGGAGGGACCCATAAGAGTAGGCTAGGAAAGAGGTGAAGCAGGGAAGCTGCAAAAAGCATTTTGCAAAATGTGGGCAAACTCCTCTGGCTAAATTCTTTCTACCCTCTTCCAGCCAGAGCTAACTTTGGGAATAAACCTGCTATCACTTGTACAGCAATTCAAAAAGCTAGTTCATCCTCACAGGAGTTCATTCTTTGGATCAGCCCTAGAGAAGACACATCCAAGACATCCTGATAGATAATCACTATTGATTTCGAGCCAGTTAAAAAGAAAAGAGAAGAAAAAGGAAAAGAAAAAAAAAAAAAAAAAAGACCGCCTTGAAAAACAATGTGGAAATTAAAAAAAGAGGTCTTAGCCATACGTCACCTGGTGTTCCAAACACCACATTCTCTAATTAGGAACTGGGAAATTCATTAGAATTTGCTGAGGAGTTGTGAACCAAAGAAGTTGTCACAACAAGCATCAACCTCAAGAAAGAGAATGATGGGCTGGGGTGGAAAGTACGTTATCACATTCCTGGAGTCATTCTTTTAATCTACTTGTGCATCTCCATGGCTTTCATGATGCACACAGACAGACACAGGTCTGTAGGTATTATATGAAACTTAATGAGGCAGGGAAGGCTGGAATTGGCTGGCTCATGGCTAAGAGACTTTGACAGCAACTGGCTGAGAGTTTGAAGGGACAAAAGGTATGAGTGTACCCTAAAAAGTGTGCCCATGCATACATACATCTTTATGTATATTTTTTTCCCTCAAGAGAAGAAAGGGCATTTGCATAGGCCATTAGGTGTCATGTAAGTCATGAATCGGTGACTGTGAACTTAAGACCAGTGAAGTCTTGAGCACCGTCCCATTTGTAAACCCACTTCATTTGGATTTTTTAGCACCACCCCCATCCCCGGCCCCTGCCAACTTCTTCAACAGTTGTTGTCAATGAAAGTGGCTGCTGATTTTAATAAGTGGGAAGAACTGAAGGGGAGAAAATACGAAGCAACTAAAGTTGAACCTCAAGGATTATTAGGTTGCTATTTATCATAAAACATAAAATGCCGGCATGTTTAAACGGGAAATGTCAACACAAATCATGTGGTCGTCTGAAGCTTGGGGAAGGATCTCTATGCAATACATTTGCATATGAGTTGACCAAATAATGTTCGTTTCTATGCAAGGCAGGCACAAGTGGTCAGTGCCCTGATATTTGTCTGTTATGTGCAAATTTGTTGATAAGCATTCCCGATTAATCAAGGTCATTACGATAATCAAGGTCATTGTTTGCTGAAGTCTGACCAGCCAGTGGAGAGACTTTTAGCTTCCTCAGTGGTCACTCCTGCCCAGGAGATGTTTTGGTGAAGAAGGAAATGCTCTACATCTGCCGTCCACAGTGGCTATTAAGTGCTTGAAATGAGGCTGGCATATCCTACTGAAATTATTTCGTTAGTTATAGATAATAAGTTTAAATAGCCACAAGTGGCTGGTGGCTACAGTATTGGACGGCACAGGTCAAAGTGATCTCTGAAACATGTAATAAATCAGAAAAAAAACCAGATTAGGTGGTTTGATACATTTTCATCTATAGATTGTATTATCTTCCTTTGCTATTTATTTTTCTGTATGAAATCCATTTTAGGGGATAACAGTATTGTGTATTAACTTAATGTATGTGTGCAAACACTGTAAAATGATCAAAAAATACAAATTGCTTTAATTTGCCTTTCTAACAGGTGACTCTAATCAATTTTATTGCCCCATATTTTGCAGCTCACTGAGCATAGTCGGAGCTTCTGCAAGGTTCTTTGGTAATGTCTGAAAAAGGAGCGCTCACTCCTGTTTGCTGTCAACAGACTGTGTTCTTGCTGAACCTAGTCCTCCTGGTTCTTAGGACAAAAATGTGTCCTAGACAATTAGATTTTTCCTATCACCAAACCACAGGAAAAAAGGGACAAGAAGCAAAAGATAGCTCTGCACTCCTGACTCATAAAACATACTCACTTTTAACAGCAAAACCCCAAATGTGACTTTACATAAAATATGCATTTTAAATGGCCCTTTTGGATCACCACCATCAAATGTAACCATCAGAGATATAGGTTGTCTGTATTGGAAAACATTTTCTTTGTTTGCCAGGTCTCCAGCAGTCTGTGGGGGAAGCTACTGATGAAGGACGTTTAATGGGGCTTCAAAAGAGCATTTTCAAAGTTGTGACTGGTGGGATATTAATGGTGGCAGTGAAGGGAAGGGTTCTGTGACTGAATGGGTTTAAGAAATTCTAGGGTAAACAAAACAGAACTCGTTTCTCCATTTGTGGAACTTCCTAAGACAACACTGATAAACATGGTGGAACGCCAGTGCCTCTCAGACACAGAAATAAAATTTTTGACTTTAGTGTATACTTTCGGAAATAGAAGTCCTAATAGCCAAAGAATAAATTACTTAGGAAGAGAAGTGCAACCTCTGTGTGCTGGTGGGAGCATGGGCCTCTCGATGTGTGTGTTTCCCTTCAGCTTGGGTACACAGTAGAGTAGTGATGGGTTTACTTCCAGATAGCAGGGGCAGAGAAAAAGCCTCCTCTTTCCTGAGACTATACAAAGGTCTCACTTTGTGCAAAACAGGTGGCTTATTACACTTATAACTCAGTTAACACGATATTTACTACAGTAACATTTACAAGAACATTTGTAAAATGAAAAACTGCAAAACAAACCACGACTCCCTATTTATTTGCTTTATACCTTCAGGTATTTTTGAAGTGTGGCAATAGAAGGCCAGGTTTCTTGAAATGTAATGATAAAAGTTGACCTTGAGAATTATAATTTTATTCTCTCCTAAATCCTAGGACTGCTTTTGCATATTGGCTTTTTCTTTAAAACTTGACCAATTCTCATGGTAAAAAAAAAATGTACTCTCTTAATTAATTTAATAGTGATTAAGAATGGGAATCACAGGTGATAGGGAAACCCGTGTAATAAAATGCCCACTGATTTTCCTTCATTTTACATTCTTCGTTCATTTTTATTTGCCAGCCTTAACTTTGGTTATAGGTCATATTTGGAGATTGTTAGCCAGCTACAACCAATAGGGAGGTTGACTCTTTTGTACTTCCTACAAATGTGTTCATTTGGGAGTTGGGTCAGCAGTGAGAAACAGGTTTGAAGCTATAGCAACAGGAGTGAAGTAACTTTCTGACCAGCTACAGTGAAACTAAGGAGTGTTATGTAAGCTTGTGCTGATCCTCAAAACTGAACGTACATGAGGTTTCTGGCTTAACCATTCCAGTTGACTCTGGGAACCTACTAAAAAAATTATCCAGACAATTCATTAAACCCTCTAACTTGTTTCAATGAATTTACACGGCTTTGCTCAATGGTTTAGATCTTCTCTCTCTCTTCAGATACATTTAAGCCACGAAAAGAGTTTCCAAGCTGGACCGCCATTTTGATATACTCATAATCCATCCAAGTTCATTATTATGGCCACCCAACATCAGTTCTGAAAACAGCCGTAATGTATCAGCAGACATATCAGTAAAGAAGGGGAAGTGTGAGGATGGCCATCTCTATTCTAGAAGAATTCCCTTTAAACTGGAAAATTCAGTTAAGTCTTTCCTCTTTCTGTGTTAGAAAACCTCTCCCCTCCCTGGAGGTGTCTTGTTAGTAGGATTTCACAGCAAACCCACAATCAGAGTGAGGAGTTTTTCCACCAATTGGAATTTCATACCTGCAGCAATTTATTGCCATACACAGGCTCTTGATACACTACTCTATAAGGAAACAGAAATGTAATGTTTTCAATGCAAAAAATGAAATAAATAAAAGAAAATGCATAAGTCAGACAGAAATTCCAGAGCAATTCATTTACAAGTTTGCTTCTCTTACTTCACCAAGACCTGAGAGGGACCCACCAAACCAAAAGGGAACCAGGCATTGCCAAACAATTTCAGCTGCATATTTCTGTGACTGAGAGTGTTAGAGAAGGTGAGGGTGGGGATCAAACCACATTAAACCATGTTTTGTGTTATAACCGGTGCTTATTTTTAAAGAAGAAAAAAGGATAATTTCATGGCTTATTAACCTTCAAAGGATACTCCAACAACTCAAATTAACTATCTCAAACTCAACTCTTTATCTTGTGATTGGAATTCTTGGAATAACTAATGATCTAACTGATACCTAAGTATTGGGGCAGTTAAGACAACAGCTCAGCTCTAACAACAGAGAACAAAATTGCATTTCATAAAATAAGTAATGAATCACATTACTTATTGAGACTACAAAGCTACTTTTAACATATATGACTAGAAAAACTATTCACATATATGTCTAGAGAAATTACTGTTAATATATATGTCAATGATATGTCATCACTTCATTCAAGTCTCACGCTGACATGGTCTCAGTAGAAGCAATTTTTGGATGTGAGAATTATCCATGGGTGAAACTAATCTCTCATGTGAGTGATTAGAATCTGAAGTGAAATTCTCCAGTTCCAGGGCAGACATCCCAGTAGCTGAACATTTTAGGGGCCAATCCTATAAAGGATGAATGGATGGATGGATGGATGGATGGATAGATAGATAGATAGACACACAGATATAGACATGAGCAGAGAAGAGAGAATCTGGCTATATATAGTCTGGTTTTCCTTTCTGATTTAGTTTTATTTAACCTTCCTTTTTAAGTCAAAATCTACCTTTTGGAGCTATGCCTGTCAAAGTTTTCATTTCTCTCCCTCTCTCCTCCTCCCCCAGATCTCATGGCTTATATGAATGTTTCAAGTATAGATTTCAACCCCTAATGAGATGCGTGCTCACTCCATTCTTCTCTCACTTCTCACCCTCCTCTTTCCTTTCTTTCATTGCAATTCTCAAAGTTCGCTCGATGAAAGCAGCAGCCTAGGCTGTTTTCTCAGTGCTTAAGGGTTGAACTCTGGGGCCAGGTCACATAGATTCAAACCCCAGTTTCAGTTAGAATTTCTGGATAAACTATTTGATTTCTGGAAAAACAGTTTCCTCTTCTGGACAAGTATGGCGGTAACGAGGCTCCTACTTTACAGCACCGCTGTGCAGAGAAGAGGTGATGCAGGTAAAATGCCGAGCGTCTTGCCTCTCGATAGCTCACACACAGCTTGTTGACGGACCGTTCCCTCCTTCTCGGTGACTGATGAAGGGCCCGTCTAACGCTGAGCCTCAGTGGACGTCGCACTGAAGTCAAGGTCTCAGGAATAAGGAATTGTGGGTTTTATTTGGAGAATACCTGCTTTCCAGCTTTACATGTCCCTAGAGCTACTGACACTTCTCATACCTGAGCTCAAAGATTGGTGAAATGAGGAAACCTCTTGGTTTTAAGGTCGGTAGACAGCAGAGAGACATGAATTCAGAAATAATTATGTTTACCCATGGTGTTAACCAGAAACTTGTTGTAACAGGATTTAGGAATGGGGTAAAGATGCACTGGGACTTTGAGGCATTTCTGCTGGACAGTACTCAGGGTGGCATTGATTTTTAGGAAGACTTGAATCCTCTGAACACAAGGGAACATGGGCAATATCTCTATTGTATGTTAATTCTCTCTCCCTCACTCCCTTTCTTCTCTTCCTTTCTTTTCATTACCCAGCGCCCACTACCTTACTCCCGTTTCTACGAGCAGTTTCGTCAACTCACATTTATAGATCTATAATTTCCTTCTGTCCCTCTTTCCATTTTTAATAGTTATCTTTTAATGAAATGCCATGTCTTTTGATATCACCCTGATTAGGTCAGGACAAATGCTTCAGTTAAGTTCAGTTATGTTGACCTTCTGCAAACTGTCAACTTATCTTGAACTCGGTCAATTTCTGGCCTCATGAAATCTATAGCTTCGTCCCTAAAATTATAACGGGTTGCTTTGTGAGTCTAGGAAACTTAGTCATTTGACTTCAAATTTCAAGGAGTTTGTCATACCCACGTATCACCTCTACCATTACTTACTCACTTATTTTCATTAATTTAACCCACTTTTTAATTAAGATGAATTTATTTACTGTGGACAGTGGATTGCATATCATGGATGATTGTATGATGTATGAATGTATTTCAATAAAACTGAATTAAAAAAAAAAAAAAAAAGATGAATTTTTTTAAATTTACATTCACTAAATGACAATTGTAGATTTGATATGCTAGCTACAGAAATTAAATACCTAACCTTTAAAAATAAAAATGCGTGTGTGTGTGTGTGTGTGTGAGGTGTTTCCTCAGGTAGAAGGGACCTAAAGAATGACCTTTTCTACCCTTCCGTCTGACTCAGATACCCCCTAGATCATCAGTGGCCATCCCTCCTGAGCCTCAGTGTCTCCAGTGTGGCAAGAAGCAGCAGTGCTCCTTCAGGGTTTGGCTCCTGAGTAAAGTTGCTTTTCCTTTGAGCTCAGCCCAAATGAGCTGCCCTGGTTTTTTCCCTTAGTTTCTGGCTCACAACATTTCATAACAAGTCCACCCCTCTAGCAATTTCAGGAAGCCTATGTTCTCTCCCTCTCCCTCAATCCTCTTCTCTGAAAATCTGAAGAAAGAAATCATTGTCGATAGGAGGTTGTGACTTGCCAGGTGCAGGGATCCTGAGGGGCTTTCAAATCCACTGTGCTCTGGCAGGGACTAAGAAATGCCTGGGGCTCATCTGGAGGTGGAAGGGATGAGAAAACCTAGGACAACAAAGGCGGGGAAGGAGGGCAGAGAGAGGGGGGCACACAGCAAAGGCCGGAGTTCTGGTAAACCTGCTGTTATTGTTGAATTGCTCCAATACACTGGCAGGGTGGGCAACGATTTGAGTAGAAGAATCTGAAAGTAGCCTCCCCTTTGTCTCAGAAGTAACCAAAGCTAAAAGCTGACTACTCAGTCTAATACAATTTAAAGAAGAAGTTAACAGGTTGAAACCATTTAGAGGTAACCCATTTGTCTAACGCATGTCCCAGCTTCCCTCGGGACGGCCCTAATCCTGTTTGCTGTGCACTATTTTTAATGGGATTGGTGGAGTAAGCCAGAAACTTCCTTTAAATGAAAAAAGAATCTTGCATGATTTTCTATGAATTTCTTTAATCATAATTTCTTTCTTTTTTTTTTTTTTTAAGGGAGCACTGGGGACATTTCTACTTAGCATATGCCAATGTCTTAAGGACAGTAGAGGTAGTTGTTTGAAAAGTACTTTCAAAATTACAATATACTTCTAGCCAGGGCGAATCTTACTCCATAAATTCTCACGTGCAGGAAATATTCATATTATTTTTTTCCTTTAAATCAACTTAAAGCCATCTTTGAGTCCCTGTTCTGCTGTAGCAGTAGGACAGTCAATGTCATCTCCATCTTCCTACACACACAGCCCGGCCGCAAGGCGCAGATGGCATCATCTTACACAGAGCAAAGCATGCAGGAAGTCCTAGCGACCTTCTTGGAAAGAGGACAGAAACATTTGCTGAGTAAGCAAAACTCACATTCATACTTCACTAAGTTTTTCTGCCACCTAGTTTCACATTTAGAACGCCCCCTGAAAAAATCCCATTGTTGTTATAATATGAAAAGTGGGCACGTGCTATAAAATACCGTTGGCTGGTGCAGTGGTTTTGAGAGGGGGAGGGAAACAGCTTTCTTAACCTAGACATCAGGAGGCTCAGGATTTGATGCAATGCTCCTTCCGTGCCTTTGCTCCACCGTATAAACCACACCCAGACACGTGTGGGAGCTGTGCCACCAAACTGAGGGGCTGTGCCCAAATATAATGAATTTGTGGGAAACAAATCTCCTAAAAGAACTACAAGCACAGAGGGACATTTTTGTGTCTTTCATCCTTGAGTAGAATTTCTCTTTCCACCTGGCACCTTTCCTTTGTTCTAAGTCCCACTTCTCTCTCAACGTGCCTTGCCGTGGTGGATGTTCCAATGTAGCCTTCTGCCCCGGCTGACAGACACATGGCGTTCACTCCTCTGACTAATCCAGTCCATAGCTTGCCTTCCTCCCGGATTCCCCACAGCCCCTGCCTTCAGGCTGCTTTTCCCTCTTGCTGTCAAAGAATCAATGAGGCAAGGAAAAGCACCCACCTTAAATGGCCACAGTAGAGCACAAATGAATAATTCAATAACTTGTCATCTGATAAATGGAGAAACTGAGGCCCAGAGTGGTAGATGCTCAGTAAATAATGGCAAGTGCTGTAACGCTTGTATTGTTATTTCTAGCCAGGCTCGGCAACATCCACATTTCATGTTCATGGAGGTGGCTTTCTCATTGGTGGATATTGTTTTCTAATCTCCTTGTCCTGTCTTTATACTCCTCTATTCCCATTTATTTTTAATACCTTAAACTCAGTTATGCCAACTGTATTCTTGCTTCTATCCATCTGCCAAACGTACCCAGAGGCCACACTGAGGTGGAGGGTGTGGACTGATGATTTGGCTCATGGGGCACCCTAGGGTGTAGCTTGGCTCCAGCCTGGCTCACCATTTAAAATGGCATGACCTGAAGGTTTGGGAAGAGAGGACAGGAGAAGCAGCAGCTTAAGCTACACAAAAAGGAGTTGACTGGCCAAAGGAAGGATGAGTAGGTTATTCCCTTGTTTTATTAAAAAAAAAACAAAAAACAGTAACACAGATTATAATAAATGTACTTGATGCAATCATGATAGAACTCAACTAAGTTCATCATTGACATAGATGAATACCATGTCTCAAAATTGGTATTATTTGAAACTCAAGAGAAAGAAAATGAAATGACCATTGCCTTTCTCATTTTCTAGTAAATGACATCAATTTGATCAGAAATATGGCTTTGTTTTTCTTTTTTATCTAGACTACAAAACAACAAATATGATTCCACTGAGCTTACTTGAGGTCACTTGTAATACAAATGATGTGATTTTAAAAATGCCCTCCACCCCAACATGGTCTAGTTATTTTAAAACATGTTTATTCCAACTCATTTTTATAACACTGCAGCTAATATAATACGGGAGGAAAGCTGTGTCTAGACCAACTAAGGTGAGTTTAATTATGGGCCCCACCCTGAGAAATATTCTATTTTTTACTAAAATGAAGCTTCATTTTATAAATAAAGTGGTATCATTTAACAAACAATTCTAACTCAGATCCTCTTTTGAGAAATGGAGAGAGAAAGGATTAGGGAAAATCAGAGTGTCATGCTTAAGTTGACATATATTTTGTTAGGAGAATTAGATGTTTCTTGATAAAAGATCAATGTCGAGAGAGAGAGAGAGAGAGAGAGAGAGAGAGAGGGAGAGAGAGAGACTGACTTTCTGAGGCTGTTGCAATAAATAAATAATGAAATGTAGGAAACCTAGAAAACATCAGCCATGAAAATATCTTTTAAGCCTCTGCAGCCGGCAACTATATAGCTATTATGCTAAATATCACACTGAAAACTCACAGACCCTTCTGACAACTTCAGGAAGAAATTCTTTTGTGGGGAGGGCTGTGACTTTAATTTGGCCTGAGAGCAACGCTTTCTTTTTGGGGGGAGGAGCCCCCGTTTACAGCGCAGTGCATCAAGGGGTCCAATCCACTCTAAAGCATGGTGGCGTTCCAGTGGCTAAGCGGCCCTCCGCCAGCAGATCCGCCTCCTGATCCTTTTCCAGAGGCCGGGAAGGGGGCTTTGGCCCCGCCGAGGAGAGAAATAGGCAGCAAACTTGTAAAAACAACGGCTCCGGGAGGAAACAAGGACGGCATGCACGTTAATGAATACTTACATAAATGTCTGCACCATAAAATCCATCCTGGTAAACAACACTGCAAGGGCATACACACAAAGAGAAACATCCATATTAGTGCAGTTCCCCCATGCAGACACATCACCCCTGCGCTGGCGACGTTAGTCTGGCCAAGAGATCCGAAACACAGGAACCGAGGAGAGTTTTCACATTGGTTAAGGAGGCTGGAGACAGCAATGGGGGATCAGACGGGGCAAATTAGGCTGGGGTTCGGTGTTGGCCAAGAATCAGGAAGTGGTGGTGTGCTTGGTGCGGAGGGGATCCCGGAGGGGATGCGGAAACACATGGCACCGAAGTGCAGAGAAGACGGAGATTTATTGGAAGTGGCCTAGACAGAAGGGAGAGTCTTAAAAGTTCAGAGATCATATTCAGTCAAACCACAGAGCTCCACCCCCTGGAAAAAAAAATCTACTTAAAATATAGGATTGCTAACAGTAGGGGCATAGATTGTAGCATTTTCAATATGGGTTATAGCTGAGTGACCTTAAGGAAACTGGACAACCCGAATGGCTGCAAAAATTTTCTTCTATATTCTGTTACACTGTGGTATTATATTTGGCAATTCTATGTGTCAGTCTTTGACAGTAAATGAGAAGACTATCTAATTATATGTTGTGTGAGAGCATGTGTATGTGTTTGTATATATATGCATGCATATGTGTTGCGTGTATATGTATGTATGTGTTACTGTGTGTATATGTATATGAATATGTATATGTGTGCTTACATATAGCATGCTGTATGTATAAGTGTATGTGTGTATACATTTGCATAAATTATATCCAGATGAAGAAACACCCCACATCGTGACTGTATAGGTTCTACCCAGCAGCAGCTCTTCTAATCACCATATATATATCACCATATACATATATATCACTATATATATATATATATATGGTCCCTTCTCCCTGGCATCTATATATTTGTCACTGTCCCAGAGAGAAGAGACTTCCCAAGAGAAAAATTTTTAAAAGCAGACCCTAGACATCTGCAGAAGTTTCTTGGTATCCCTGGAATGAGACAGCCATGAAAAGAAGCTCGTAGCTATGTTATGGGAATTCAACGTAAATTTCCTAAGCATTAAAATGGGGTTAATGAGGATCACATATGTAGCAAGCCTTTTGTGAGGGCCACCAGATATCTTGAATATAAAAATGCCTTTTTAAATGCGTGCTTTTCAAAGGTTGGTAGCTATTAATAGCCTTCCCCGATATCTTCCCTGGAGTTTCTAGATGATTTATGATCCTGGCAAAGAACCAAGGAGCCCCACTGCTGGATGGGGCCGGGTTCTAATAGGAGCGCGGCTGATTAGCAAAGGATTCCGCAGGCTGCGGTAGCAGAGGGGCCCCGCGTCCAAGCCAAGCTCGCCCAGCCAAGGGAAGCCACTTGACAACACACACACGCACGCACACAGACACACGCAGCAGTGACACTGGCTTGCTGGAGAACACTATTGTGTGCTTTGCAGAGTTCTCAGGGTTCACTGACTAAATCCCAAATGCTTTTATCCTTAAAATCGTGGCAGGGATTTCACATGCTATGGAGGTTGGAAGGCAGAGCTTTCAGCTGTTTTCATTTTGATCCGAGAGGGCTACAGTTCACGGGAGCAGGAGTCCAAGAGGTACAAAACCCTAATCCCAGATACTAAGGCATTCAGTGTCTTGAGCTGCGCTTTTCCAATTCTCCTGCAGCATTTCCAACATGAAAAATAGAAAGTGTCTGTTGGGGTCAGAAGGCAGGGCAGCCTCTGCCAACGGGACTTGGAGCAGATCTGATGAAGTGGAGGAGAACAGCAAATATTTAGTTTGGACACAGATCCGCAGAACTGAGCATTTAGCCATAACAAAATAGCTTCTCTCCCTGTCTTCCATGCCGCCTTGCTTCTGCTCATGTAATCTCTTGTGCTCAGGATGTCTTTTTCTTTCAATATCCTAACCATCCAAACAGATCACCATTTGGGGCCAAGTTAGGAGGGAAACACATTGGTATCAGGGTCAAATTTCAGCCTCACAATTAGTAGCTGTCCTTGGACACATGACTTATGCCACGTGAGTGAAGAGGTTATTAAGTGTCCACCTCAAGGCGGGGTTCGGGGAGATCACACGTGTGAATTGATGAGTACCGCACATGTGAACTGATGAACACCATGCTTGGCAGAGAGGAGGTGCTTGTGACATAGATCTCATTAAATGTCACCATGTCTACGAGCTCTGCCCAGGACCCCTCCGATTCAGAGTGATTTCTCCCTCCTGCGAACACATCACTTATTCTGACCCTCATCTGGGATCCTCGTCAATTACCACCTCATTTTAAAGATATTTGTGCATGTGGCTTATTTTACCATGAGAGGGGCACCCAATACTCATCATTCCATCCTACTCAATGCCTCACATATCACTTTGTACCTAGAAAATGATCAATGAATGTCTGTAAAGGGGAGGTTGGGTGTTTTTAGGAGGTGGCAGAAGGTGACACACAGTCATTTCTTTATCAGCTGCAGGTAGAATTCAATAACCAATCAGGAGGAGGGACCCTGCAATCCCAGGTTTGTTTCCCATCTGGTTATTCAGCATCGATGACTGTTATCATTGGAGAAGCAGAAGGCAAACAGGATTCAAAAGCTGGATTTTGAATTTGGAGACCAGAGCAATAAGGCCAGACAGAATGTGATGCGGGCATAAACAAAATACTCATCGGATGTTTACCGTACTCCAACACCGTGCTAAGTAGGGCATTGACACGAGAGTGAGCAAGCCCACCTGCTAAACCTCCCTTCACAGAGCTTACAAGGGACTGGAGCACAGAGCCACAAAGCCATGGGCACAAATGTAAACTTGCAGCTGGGGTAGGCTCTGGGAAGGGGGAGCAGTGGCGCCGGGGGTACCCAGTGGAAGGAGACAGGGTGGTAACAAAGGCGGGGGAGGGCTGAGCAGGGGGCCTGGAAATCTCGAGGCCTTAGCCAGGTGGAGAAGAAGGATGAGCAGGCTGGGGCAGGGAAAGGCCTGTGCAAAGCCCAGTGTCTGGAGGGCAGCTGGCTCCGTCAAGGAACGGGAGGAAGGACACGGTTTCCAGCTTTGGGAGTTTCAGGGGTCTGGTAGAAGGTGGTGCCTTCCCTGAGAAAGGAAACCAGGAATTCTAGCTGCTTTTATAAACATCAGACGGTATGGATGGCTTGTTTACACTGAGAGTAACATATGCAAGGTTTGGAGAGAAATGAACAAAAGGGCCTGTGATTTGCCTCTACGGCCATCCCCATCGGCAGTGTGAAATGAAGCGGTGTGATGGGCTGCCAGTTTCACCAAAGTGCTGTGCTTTTTTCCTAAGTGACTGCTAACAGCACACATAAAATTCCTACTCCTACTCAGACCTATCGAGCAATTTCCATGTATCAGTACCTAGCGCAAGCATTCTGTGCTCACGATCCCATTTAACCCTCATAAGACCCACTATGAGATAGAAAATACTGATATCTCCTCTTTAGAAATGAAGAAACTGAACCTAAGAGAGTTAAGTATAGCCTAAGCTGGGTTCTATTCAGCTCTCAGCCCAGAGTCTTAACTACAATGGCAGGCAGTGGAGAACAAACTTGAGGGTGCATTGGGATCACCTGCTGGAGCACAATTTGCATTTCTAACGATTAAGAGGTGATGCTGGGCGTCCAAGGGCTATACTTAGAGAATCACTGTCTATGGACCGCTCCCTCCTACGTGTTATTTTACTTTATATGGGAGACAAAACCAAAGGGCTGCTTCCTACGTCCCATTCCAAAGGAGGAGTTGGGGTTAATGAAGTCCTTCCAGAAAGCCTCACGCTAGTTCCCAGAACATAGCCAAACATTTCTTTAAAGCCCAAAGAAACAGCTGCACTTAAAATATCAGGTTCACGGGGAAAGGAGATCAGGGGTCAATAGCTAGTATGCAGCTACAGATAAATTAACTGCACCCACCGTCACAAGAGAAGGGAATCGTCATCATGCACTGAACAGGTGCAGCCCTATTTTAATGCAGAGACAGCCTGTCTAGCCATGCAAAGGTAATTGTATTGCTTGTCAATCACTTTGGGACTGCAATATGCTTTTGCAAGAACATAATGCAAATGCACATCTCATTTTCTTAGAAAAGTAATAATAGTAGTTAAATATTTGGATATATGCAAGCAGGCGATGATTGCAGTATAGCAAATTAGCTTACTTAAAAAAAAGGGGGAAAGTATAAGATGCCCCGAACTCTACAATTTGTTTTGTAATATAATATACACCAACCACAAATGTATTCTTAAAGGAAAGCCTATTTAAAAATGCTCTACCCCGCTGCCCCTTCCAACTGGAAAACAAATTAAATTTTTAATGGGTTCAAATCTAGCTGTTTTGAATGGATATCAGGTGGGTCTTTAAACTCGCTAATGTTTGAATAGAATTGTGTGTGCATGTATGCTCATATGAAGCTTTTTCTAGGAAGAAATCCTTATTTTTGATCAGATTTTCAAAAGCATCTGTGATATCTCATCATCCCCTGCCCTCCCCCCCTGAAAAAGTTCAATAACCACTTATTTATGGTGTTTGCCTACAAATGCATTCAATTAAGAGGCTTTTTTGGTTACATTTAAAAACCAGTTAAGAATTTGAATAAGAAATCACCCCCAAACCAAATAAACAAAAAGCTTGAGAGAATTCTGGAAAGTATGCTGAGAATGGAGAAGGTCGGTGTGTGATAACTTTAGTTCCTAGTATTTCTATGAAATGAAATAGATCCTCAGCATCACACTATATGGGGTGGGGATTCGAAATTTAGAAATGAAAAACTAAAAAGCATGGTTGATTAATTTCCAGAGAGATACACAGACATAATCTCAGAGAGTGGTGTCAGTCGTTGTATTTAGGACTGAACCTGAAAGCATTCCGGAAGGATCTATCACAGGGTTTCATCCTTGCATTTGTCAATTCTAGGAAGTTTTCTCCTGGGATTCTACCACATCTTTCTTTTGCACAAATGAGCATGGATTCTACTCAAAATCTCTCTCAAGATAACTCTGGGAAGATGGTCATGGATGTGTCATAAATAATTCCCTGAGAAAGCACAGAGCATCTTTCCAAAAGAGACCCAAAGAATCAAGACCAAAACCCTATAGCTGATGCTGGCGCTCAATAACAACAGCAGCAAAATCCCACATAGTGCTCCATTAGGGCACCCTATTGTATCCTCATGTAAAATGCATGGTACATAGTAGGCACTTACTAAGTAAATGTTAATTAATTAAGAATAAAACATGGTAAGGCCAGTCTCAAGTGAGGTTCATCTGGGATGGGATTTGGGTTCAGAGACCGCTGTTGATGAGTTGATGATATATCGAGTTGGGTGGGTATGTCTCCAATACTTTTACCTGTTTTAGCTGCTGGGAGGGGCCCGGTCTTCAGAAAATATCAGGACATGGAGGGAAAATCAAATTAATACAGAGAAACGGATGAATGTAAGAGCACCCTTGGTGAATGCTCCTGTGTGGCCATCTCGATGTTCGATACACTCCAACATCACCCAAAGCTCCACAGAGGAAGCCATGGAGGCTGTCTGGGAGTCTTTTTAACACCCCCCCCCCGCCAAATATGGAAGCCACACACTGACCTAAGATAAAGGACACATTTTTGGCTGGAACTTTAGTAAAAAGGTATGTTCATATTCAATGATTCATGAAGAACAGAAGTTTCTCTTGGCAGTTAGATATGTTTTCAGTTTATAATGGGAAAAACAAATTCTTAATAAATGCAGTTTCCTAGGTGAAGTCTTAGTAAAGATGGGGATCTTTAGGTATGGAACGGGGGGAATTGCAGAATGGGTTCTTAACATGGCAATTTAGGAAATGGTTGGACTTCAATATATCCCATAATTCTCTTCTGGAAAGCCTTTCCTAAACACCCAAGCTAGGCTCGGGGCCCCTTCTCGGTGCTCATACAACACTTACCTCATCATATGTATCATTTATTGAAACTGTAAGTGTGTGTTGCCCCTGCCCCGAAAGAAAGAAGCACCTCTGAATGTTCCATTTGTCTCTGTGTCCCCAGTACCCAGACTGAACTGGAGCAAAGACTTTAGTCAAACCTAGGAATCTTCCCCAAAGGATTTTGGAGTCACACAACTACGGAAAATCCACACTATCTCATGGACCACTGAAATCCTGACTGATGTCACTTCCTTGAAACAGAATTGGGTTTCCGACCTTTTTGCTGCTTGCTTGCACTCAATACAAGAACAGGGACCTCTTTCATGGGGCCAACTTCTACTTGGTTTTGTCCTCTGCTCTTATTCTTTCTAAGATGAGCTGTCCTTGCTGTCTCCTGCAGCCTAAGCCAAACAATCCAGATGAAAAGGGACATCTTCGTTTAAGAGGACAGGTTCTCACGCTTTCCATCTGGTGCTAATGCTCTCCAGAGAGTTCGTGATCTGGCGAAACACCTAGGCAACTAGTTGACTTTGCTTCCTTCTGACTGGCACTTTGGTCTTACAGATACTTGCCGAAATGGGCAGCCTCCGTCCTTCTGCTCTGCCTATTATATTCCCTCTGTAGAAATTTACCTTACTTCCAAGTACGTTTTCAGAATTCCAGTCATAATATTACCAGCAAACAGGCATATTCTACAATTTTAACCAAAATTATTAGGAATATGGCTGGAATATTAAAAATTAAATCACGTCCAAGGCAGTCACAAACACATTGTTTCACCGTTTGGAGATGCTCAAGTCTCTCCCTGGTGACCAAGGCATTAATTAGTTCTGTATGGTTATTTCCGGCAAAGAGCATGTTCATTATAAGCTAGCAAATTTCAATTTTACAGCAGGTGTGTTATTCTGAGATTTTTATAAATTGTCCATATGAGGATAAGCCATATAATTTTACTTTATTTTTTTCCATTCAATATAGTAGTGAGATACTGAGGGTAGATATCCTGAAAAGCTACAACTACCATCTACTGAGTTAAGATAATGATTTTCTGACAAACTACCACGGTATAAACACACAATTTCGCATTTATGGCTTATGAATCTTGCTTTAGTGATTGCATGAGCCCAGAGAGTAACTTTTTTTTTCCTTCATAACTCATCACGTGACCTCAGGAATAACAAATCTTTATTTCCACATTCCTTGATCTATAAAATGGGCTCAATATGGTGTGGCTGGGATAATGATTATACCATACTGCCAAGATTCCTGAAATCACAGGGTCATATATATAAGGCTTAGGACATGCAGGTTTATTTGTGAGAGATGGAGGGATTTAGGGTCAAGTCATCCTTGGTTTGCTACTATCCACCATCTCTTTGGTTAAAAATATTCAACCAAAAATATTTTGTCCAATAAGAAGCTGAGTTGACCCAACTCTAATAACTACACAAGAAACCTGATGAACATTGTCTTCTTTATTTGCCCTTATTTTCCCTTCCTGGTAATTTCATTTACTTTCATTTCATGTAAGTTTTTTGTATCTTATTGTATGCATTTTTAAAACACCTCAAATGCTCTAATTTGGACTGGGCGAGATACGAATAACTAATGAACAAAAGAGTGTTTCCCTTTGTCATCAGTAAAATAGAGATGATCTAGGCTAACTCAAGTTTTCTAGAAGATTTATAAGTAACAGAGCCAGGAAAAAAAAAATTTTTTTTAAAGCATGCCTCCAGCCCCCTTTCACACTGTGCTGAATGCTACCATATTCTTTCTACAGAGCAGAAATGTATTATGGTTGACGGAAACCTCGTCCCAGTCCGCTTAGCCACAGCCAAGTTTCTCGGATGCCACACTAGTGATAGTGTGGACCTGACATTTCTGTGTCACGGGGTTCTCTGAGCGCTCCAGTTTGTTGAGCAGCATCGTTAGCCTCTACCCAATAGATGCCAGTAGCACGCCTCCCACCCCCAGATGGGACAACGGAAAATGATTCCTGAAGCGCAATCACCCTGGTTGAGGCCTTCTGCCTTAGAGACGCCCCCTCTCTCCCTGACCCCAGGGGTGCAGGAATGTTTCCTAACAGGAAGGCATCTCCGCATTGCAGACCTCCTCAACAGCTCTTATTTTTTATTTTTTTTATTTTTTTGAGCATCCACCACCACTCCTTGATATTCCCTTGGCAAGACCAGAGTTCACGCCCAGAAGGACCAAGCCTGGCAAGGGGGAAACAAATGAGTTCTGATTTTCCCCAGAGAGGAAAAAGGCAGGCAGATGCCGTTTTGGAAAAGCCAACTAAACCGAATCTTGACTCCAATTTCATTGAACTTGGAATGTCTGCATTTGACTCAACACTTAATTTTCTCCTTTTAACAAAAGGTTCCTAAACCTCAAAGCGTCAGAGGTCTTTGGGGAGAGGAGCAATACCACCCCGGATTTTTCTGTACAAAAACCTCACGTCGGTGGACGGATTCAAGGGGACAATTGGGCTCCAACCTCCTTAATAACCAGATGTTTACAATCATCAGAAATACATCTTTGGCCGTAACCATTTCTCTGTTCTCCAGCATTCAGTCTCAAAGAGAATTTACATAACAACATGTGACATGTAGAATGCTTAAAGGCACCAACCATGACAGGACAAATTACACTCATTTTTCAATGCACTTTGCAAGGTGCTCCACGGCAGGCGCGCGCCGGGCTGCATGCTGGGGCGGATCTGGCGGGGTGGGCAAGACCGGCATGCGCTCGCAAGCAGCTCCGTGCCTCTGGGGAGGGCGGGAGGGTGCAGGGAGGCCCGGGGGGCTGCCCCACTTACCCGCCGTAGGCCGGGATGGGGGGCGGGGGCGCCGCTGCCCGGAAGGTGTTGTACACGGTGCGGCCGCGTCCTCGCAGGTGCGCGCCCCGGTAGGCTGCCGCGGCGGTGGCCGCTGGGTACGGGAAGCCGGGCACTGAGGGAGAGAGGGGAGAGCAGAGCGAAGGCCGGTCAGACGCGCCCCCTTGCCACCGAGGTCCCCGTCCCCCCAGACCGATCTCCCCGCGGGGCTCAGGAAGGCACCCGCCCCGCTCTCCCAAAGGTGTCCAAAGGTGAGCGGAAGGATGAAGCCAAGGACTGATTCCAGAGAGGATGGGCCCGTTGAGGCTGTGGTCCTTCTGCCCAAGAAGCATTTATAAAGAATTCTTAATAACGGGAGAAAAGTTCAGTTAAAAAAAAAAAAAGGTAGATTGTTAAAAGGTATGTGCAATGTGTTCTCAACCATGTTTTATATGTGTGTGTTCCAGCACACGATATACATATACATGCCTGTATATGTATCGATATACAGGCAAGTCTCTGTATATACGCATGAATATGTACAGATGTATGTGCATATGCACATGTGTATATATATATGGAGGCATGCCCATGTACATATATGTATAGGTGTATTGCAAGTGCAAATATGTGCACGTGTAGTCTATGCACATATGTGCATATGCACACATTTTCAACATGTTAGTCGTTGGTATCTCTGGGGCTGAACTGTATGAGTGTTAAGTCTTTCATTTTGAACTTTCCTCCATCCTATTTTTTTTTACTTATTTTCCACATTTTCCTTTATGTACATACATTGCTTGCCAAAAAGTTTTAATTGAAGTACAGTATTCGTACAGATATAAATATGCATTGTAAGTGCACAAACCACTCATATCCAAAGAAACAGATCGTTACCAACACCCCATAAGCCTCCCCACAACACGATACAGCTTTTGAAAGCAAACACAAACACCATAATTCCGTACAGAATGTCTGGGAAATCAGTCCTTAGGAGGAAAGTGTAGGCAGGGTTTCCTTCCCTGGCAGGTAATTCCCTGAAGGGACCAACTTGGTAAGGAGTCAAGAGAGCCACGAGCCGGATGGGTTGGGTGAAAGCCCTGATAAACAATTCAGTTGCCTCCATCTGGGAAGTCCTTCCTCCCATCCCATGCAAATCCCAAGTCAAGGAGGTCCATGAAGCTTTCATTAAACCTCTTCTGCCTGCAAGATTCTCCCCCTGCCCTGAACCTGACGACCCCACTCTCACCGTGCTTGTCCTATGCACCACAGAGGAGGCAGTGTTTCCCAAACCGCATGCACAGGGGTGCGGGTGCTTTCCTGGAAAAATACATTTGTGAAACCGCTGCCCTGAGAGCGCTGGCAGTGAAGGATGCTCTTTAATGTGGCTAACCCAGCATGCTCAAAGGTAACTTTTTCAGGAACACTTTATTTCATGGAGCACCTAACCTGTGCTTTTATGCACAGTAGGTAATCTAAATATTTGATACAGGAATGAATATATGGATGACTTAAATTCAGGAAAAAGCAAATGAAGGGGCGGGCTGTGGACAGGCCAAGTGATTGGCTATTGAATAAACCTTCTCTCTTTGCCTAATTCTTTGAGAATTAGGAGAGAGAGAGGGGGTGGGGGGAGGTGGGGAGGGGGGGAGGGAGAGAGAGAGAGAGAGGAGACAGATGAAATGAATGGGTTCTCCCTCCCATCCCTCAACCTCCAGCCATGATCATACCCTGTTCCATTTCTCTGGGATTTTATAGAATGTTTATCATGAGACTCAAGGCGAGGAGGAGACAGACATTCTTTTGGCATGATAAGATGAAGGAGAAATACTAGCATGAGATTGAGCTTCATATTTTTGTTCAAGTCTTCTCCATCCAAAATCCAGACTGCCAAGGGGGACTCTGCCTTCAGAAGCAGAAGCTGCCAACCCCTTCTGATCCCATTATTTGAGAGTTCTCCCCACCAGCACTAAAGCATGGACCCACAAGAGGTGTGTGTGGGGAGCTGAAATGTTACAAAGAGCCTGGAGGGAGGGGGAGAGAGAGAGAGGGAGGGAAAGTGAGGGGGGGGGGGCGGGGAGAGAACGTGTGAGTGATTCCAGGGGAGTCAGAGTCTGTTGCCTGAGTGTAGGGGAGGAGGTCACGTGAGCCTGGAGGGCTAAGATTAGGACCCTACACTCACAGACAGGGTGTATTTGTGCATATGTGGCAGGTGCCAGGCGGTGGGGTGGCTTCCCACAAAAGGCATTCTCAATTCTGTGCAACCTCATGGAATTATATAGGCTGCAATACAACCTGGGAACCCAAAGTGGAGACTGGCCATTATCTGGAATTCTGTGTGTGTTCTTCAGTGTTGGACAGCCAGCGTATCCTACGGTGGATTGTATCATATCTTTCTCTCAGAATGAGACTAAAATGCTAGGATAGTAAAACCAAACCCGGAATGATTTTATCTACTTGTGTTCGAGAAGAGCACAAAGGTTATTTTAACCCTTTAAAAATTTGTTGTTGAAGACAAATGATGCAGTTTTATTTAACTCTCGCTCACCACTCCCTGGTACACATGGTTCCTGGATTGTATTTTAACAAATGTGCTTGAAATTGCCGGAGGTGCAAGTCCTCGTGGGGAAAATCGGGTAACTCCTAATATCATAAAAAGCCCAGAAATAATGAGATATGAGACTCTTGCTTCAGGAATGGAGAAAAAAATGAGTGAGAATGGTTTTGACTCCAAATCTATCTTGCCACAGTTCAAATATTAACTTTTCATAGGAACGCCCCAGATTTCAAAATAAAGAAAATGAAAAATTCACAATCTGGTGGAGCAGCTGGCTGCCTGTGTTAGGAAACATGGTAATTATGCTGACCCATTCATTATCATGGGCTACCATGCCTAGTGAGCCAGACAAGATCCCTCTCAGCGACAAGCAGGTTTTACAATAATTCTTGGAGGATTTAGATGTTGAGATACAGCATGAAACAGAAGCTTGGCAACAGAGCGAGGGGTGCACGTTCTCCTGTAAGTGTAGAGCTGGGATTCCATTTTATACCCCTTTGGTTAAAGGGAGAAGACGTCTTTGCTGATGCAGGATAAGGTATTTTTCAGGTCTTAATGCAAGGCTCTTTGGAGGAATGGCACATTAGAGGAATTTTTAGTTAAAGGAACACAGGAAGAACTGAAAGTCAATTCCTGGTTTTAAAAATAGCTTTCTTAGGAGGACACCGTAAATTTAGGCAACACAAGAGGTCTGACACATCTTGCTTTGGACCAGAGGCATCATGGAAGAAAGGGAATGGAGAATCCCAAGTCAAGGGGCCTCTTTGGGAAGTTTCTAATCAACATGATTTATGAACATTTACTTCCTTTCCTCCCTCCCTCTTCTGTCTTCCCTTCCTTCCTTCCTTCCTTCCCTCTCTCCCTCCCTACTTCCTTCTTTCCCTCCCTCCCTCCCTTCCATCCCTCCCTCCTGGTTCCTTCCTTCATTTCCATCCTTCCTTTCCAGCTATCATTTTTTTTCTTCCTTTGCATCTCCTTCTAAAGATGCCTCCCATGAGCCCCCTTGGGAGTGAACAAGAGCAATCAAGTAGTTCGAACCAGAGGAATGAAGGAGAAGGACTCGAGTTGTGCTAGAATGTGAGCTCCACGTGGGCAGTGATCCCCATCTGTTCTGTTCATTGTCAGAGAGGATCTGGCACAGGGCAAACAGCTAATACCATGCCTGGACACCATCCAGGTGGCTCATCAATGCCTGTCCCCTTCCTTCTGGGAGAGGAGAGCCCCCTCCTATTCACTGTCCACCTTCCACAACACTGTCCTCTCTGCAAAGTGACCTGCCAGCATTTGCAGACAGACAGTAAGCAAAAGTCCCAACAGGTTCTCAACCACGAGCTACAGAACAGTCACTGCTACTGCCATACTTACAGATGCTGTGTCAGCCCAGAGATAGCAACCAAATCTAGAATATGTTCCAATAAAAAGGGGAGAAAGTTTGGACAAATGTGCTGCACTTGGCATTATTAGAGCCCTCGATTCAATTACATTCACTTTTTATTGTAGTGCACTGTCAGGGTTTGAAGATCTGTTTCTTGTTTTGGGGATAAGCAGGACTCACACTTTCCCCCTGGACAGGTAATACCTATTAAAAAGCATTCCATCTGCACAGCACCAGACAATGCTCTCTGGCAACCCAGCAGCACACAGTCCCTGAACACAATAAATGTGTGCAACTAGATACAGCAGAAAATAACAATCTCTATAATCCCTAACCTGTCTGATTTGCAGCTGTGCCTTCTGCATTTCTCCCTATCTCTGTTAGAGGAGACTCCCCCCATAGCTGGTTTAGGATGGCGTTGGATCTCTTCTCATGCCACTAAGACAAATCGTCAATTTCAATGCAAAATATACAACTGTTTGTCAGGCTCCCTTTCGACTGAATTTGGGGCGGAAAGAAACTGATTTTTATTTTCACTTGCCTACCAGGTGTACTGGGGAGTACACACTGGCACGTGTATTTGAAGCAGTTAGTTGAACAGATGATTCAGATACAGATTAAACAAGACCAAAATGGCTTTATCCTTGAAACTCATAGAAAGAAAACATTTTATTTATATGCTTGCTTTGTGGCATGACACTTATCTACTGTTTAGTTAAAGTTTTCATGTCATCTATCAGTGCCCCAGCTCCAGAGTCTGGATTCAGTAAATGGGCAATAAATGTTTAGTAAATCCAACGCAAAACGCCAAATGGAAATTCACAATGTCCTCTCCATTTCTGCAGTGGAGTAAATCAGTGTTGAAATAAAAGTCAAAAACCTCTCACTCTAATATTTGTAAGTGCCTCTTTGTTATAGAAAAACGTTAGCAAGAAGAGACACCGAACTATGGCCACGTCTGAACTCTCACGTTGGAGTCTGAAGTTTTTCTAGTTGAATGTTTGGTGAATAAACATGTACACAGATCAGTAATGAGGAACAATGGTTAAGTACTCAGGTTGATTTGTAGATACAGCTCTTGAATGAGGAAGACAAGGGAGGGAAACATCTTAGGTTCATTATCCTGGAAAATTTCCCTCTTAGACCTCATACCACATGGATCACAGTGAAGAATATGGTATCACTGCCACGAAAATTGGATTCAGCTCATAAACTAAAAATGAGTTTCCCTCAAAGAAAGCAGGGTAAGAGCTTTTGGAGCAAATACCGATGGCACGTCTTGTTGACACGTCAAAATCCCCAGCCCACTCACTCCCACCTTTCAGCTAGATTTATACCCAGAGCATATTTTGGGGTGTTTAGTGGAGTAACTGTCACAGTTTCTCAGGAATAAGGAGTTCAATGTTGCAGAAACTTTAGGACGTAATGAGACACATACTGGGAAGTACTCCCGAATCAAGGCAAATCAATATTTTAAAACAGAATCGTGTGGGTGTATCAACCAGCCAAATGGGCCATTTACCAAAGTGTCAAGCGTTGTCTGCCTCCCCTTCAAAGCGAGAGCCCCCACCTCCCACCATATATGAGCTCTGCATTCACTGTATTTACAGTCTCTTTTACAAACCTGGTGCTTACCTTAGAAAATAAACACAAATGAGATCATCTCACTAGCCCGGAGATCCCAAGAGAAGAAACACAAAACCGGTGGAAAATACTTGAGGGTTATAAACTGCACATTAAAATTTTAGAGCTCCCGGAGAGATGGAAAAGTAGCAGATGCAAAACCCGACAGGGGGGCAGATTCTGCATCAAAGCCATAAAAATATACAACTGCTTTAATGGGCAATTATTCTCTGCATTTGTGCTCTGGTTTGCATTTGCATGAGCTTGCCAGATGCCCTGGAAAAGGTGTGCCATGAGAATGGCTGGCTGGCTCTCTCTTTGTCCCCTACTTCCTTTCCCTGTGCTCCAAAATGCCACCTTTCCCCACCCTTGGAAGGTTTTAAGAGCATGAGATGCTCATGCTAATTTGAGCTTGAATTGTTCTGTCGGTAACTGATGGTAGGAAATATTCATTTACACAGTTCTGGGGGTTCAGATGCCCTTTCAACAGTAGGTTCACGGTTCTGTAGGATCCCCCTCGAGGGAACACCCACTCATGTGCTGCACCATAAATTAAGAACTGGCATAATAGGTAACATACTGAGGCAGCTGAAACAGCCAGCTAGAGCTCATGGAGCAAGAGATTTCGGGGGGAGAGAATTCGGTGATAAACATCACAAAGAAGAGTCAAATAATCTGATTATTTTTCCAAATGGGAAACAGAAATTGCTTCGTGTTTCAATACAAATTTCAAATAAAGATACGTCTAATTGGTTTATAACACGGAACTTAATATCACTATGGGTCACTACCTTTAAATTATGTTAAGTGGAAAATCTAATATGATGGAGCACATTAAATTATAGGTCAAAATGAAAATGGAAAGGTTTTCAATTTTTTTTCAATTCTGTTAATTTCAGGATTTGGAAAAAAAAAAGGAGCAGGATTTCCATGTATTCAGTTGTTTACAAATATACCAAAATGGCCACTTAATTTGTGGAATCTCTGGTTCTCACATTCACATATATTTATCCCTGAAACACACATTTGGGATCCACTCTTGTTTTGGTCTAAAATTCATGTTGATATTAAATTCTGCTGTTCAGAAGTGAATAAATCTACATTTCGGACAAACAGTTTCTTATAGGACAACCTCATTTGAAATGCATTGAATAGAAAAACAAAAATTTCTAATTAATGTACAAGTCTAATCACCGTTCTCCACATGGAAGAGTAATTTTTCACTGTTCATTTGCTCAGTTTAATCTCAAAACTGACATAACAGAAACGCAATGTCCTATAAATCTCTGCTCATTTGTTTCTTTAATATTCATATTCCATTGAACTGCAGCTGCTTGTTGCTGCAGTCTATTGCAAGATGCAAAAGTGTCGATAAAAATATTATGAAAGGCAAGATGTGTTTCTTCCTGGCTGCGTGCGCCATTTATTTGGGGAAAGACGATAAATGGCTCGTGGATTGTGCCTTGGCCTGCTGCTTGGTGGGTGATTAGTGATTAATTACCTTGCAGCAAATTGACATGGCACGAGGAAATTGACACAGCCCTGATTAATTAACTTTTTATGGGCGGTAGTTACTCACAAAACATTGCACACCATAATTGAATCTCTTGACATAACGTCATGGTACAAAAGTTTTAGTCACATCCACATTAGCCAGAAGTTTCTAGGCTGTTCTAGGTCTGATTGGGATGTGTCCAAGGAGTTGGCAAGAACTTGAACTTAGAGAGAAATGCACATTGTTGCAGGGAAAGATAGTGATATGTCTTGCTCTGATTGCCCAAGATGAATTTATTGACCGAAATCTCTACTTCGGCTTTACTTTGGGGATACATCAGGCAAAAATGCTCCATTTTCCTCCAGTCTCACTGGCTTCTGCTTCTCAGTAGCTTCTCCCAGTTCACTCCATTTTGTCCAGTTTCTAAAGGTTGACTTGACCCCGATTCAAATCTTGGTTCCAAAATCACTTCCTTCAAGAGCCTTTCCTATCAATCTCCCTAGCAGCATCTGGATCCCACAGCTTTCACTGTCACATCACCTGGCTTTTGTTCCCTCACTTATCCCTGCTTTTATATATTGCATATTTATATATTACACATCTCTCCATTGGGATTCAGGAGGAAAGGGACATTATTTTGGTCACTACCCTCTCCCTAGCACCTAGAACATTTCCTTGAATGGGATAATCATTGAAATGTTTTATTGATTAAATTATCAGATTAACTCAGGAAGCCACAGTAGTTCAGTTACAGAGGAAAATGGGTGACGGTCCCTGAACTGATGAGTTGCTAAGATAACAATTGATTAAGATGCTTCCTTTGAAGGGTGCGTCTTCTCAGAGAAACCCTGGTTTAGTGAGGACATCAGTGCTGAGGGAGCCTCAACCTCACTGGTCTAACAATACAGGCAGTGAAAACTGCGATCATCCAAGCAAAGATGTGATTACACTTGGCTGGAAGAGATTGGACGGCAGGATACGATAACAGCTAGCAGTTACTAGCAGTCGCTAATTGCCAGACCAGTGGATTAACTCACTAACTCTTCCCCAAACCATAGGAACCAGATATCATTGTTATCTTTACTTTCCTGGAGAGGAAACTGAGCTACAGAGCAGCCCAGAAACTCGCCCAGTGATGTGAACGCTGGCAGTGTGAAACCAGCCTTTATGCTCTTGTCTCCAACACAACACAGCAGCAGGACGAAGGCATCCCAGGTCAGCTTCGGGCTTTCCACTCCCACTCGCTCCATGTTCCTTCGAGGCTCTCAGTTTGGCTTCTCTCCCGTTGCCTGTACAAGCTGCCACATCATCTTCCTACGCCCATGGCGAGTCCAAGAGATCTTCAGCACAATTCATCATGGACTGAGTTAATTCTCAGGGGAATCTTCTGACAAATCTCCCAGAGAGATGCAATACGCTCCTTGTTGGAGGGTGGGCCCAGGAGATTTGGAAGGGCACCACTTCTTCAATTCTACGTTCACGTTCTGAGATTTCAAGACACCTGGAAGGGCTTTGTTCCTTTTCTGCTAATGGGATGCAGACTCTGGAATCACCACCGATGTATGTTCCTGATAAGAGTCCCAAGGCAAGTTGTTTCCCTGCCACACTGGGGCTCATCTCCACATCTGGATGTGAGCCAGGAGGCTTGTTTAAAATCCCCAAATACTGGGGAAATGGATTTTACCAGCAATGCAGTCCTGGGCTACGCTAGAATGGTATTTTCGGAGACCACACTTAGACACACAAACCTGCTTAGGGTCAAAACAATGACTTCCTTATGACTAAATTCAAGGAGAACTTTTCTCAAAGAGTTGGATGATTTGAGTAAGAAACTCTGATGGTATTTGGGGGTGTTGCACTTTTTTTTGTATGCAATAGATTTTTTTAATGGCTGATAATATTTTTTAAAGAAACATAAAAAGAAAGATATAAAACCACAGTTCAATTAAGTTTGGAGAACCCCAGCCAGGTTAAAAAAACACACACACACTCATACACACGCCCCTAAACACAATATAGTCAAACTCTGTACATCAAATTGTAATAGCTTTTTAAATATTGCTATCAAATATCACTTTCCTCAAAACTCGGTAAGCAATAAATCTCTTCCTTAGAAATGAAATAAGTGAGTGATCTAGGAAAAAAGTAAAGAAAAGTAAATGCAATGGATACACTGCGATTTACTCTCAAAAGTAGGTCTGACGTTCCTAATTTAAAAACCAATTCAATAGGTAATAACAAAATCCACACAGGACACTAGTGTACATGAATCTTTTGGTCTTGGTGACTTTGAATGAGGACAATAACCTTTGCCTTAACTAGTTGCCACGTTATTCCTGCTTATCCCCTTAAAGTTACCTGTTGTCTCTTTGCTCCCAGGTTACAAATAAGACGGATTAATCCAACAGACATGCAGTGAATAGCATGGCTATTGAATGTGCAGTAATATGCTTTTACTGTGCAGAAGAGATATTTGTGATCTGTCTACTAGCAGGTATTGACAATACCCTCCCAGGCAGGATTTTATAACAGTTCATTCAACAAAATGAGCAAGAGTCTCAATCTTGGAGTGTTTAACTTGGCAGGGCAGTAGAAGGCATTTGCAAAGGTGCATGCTGTCGTTTGAAGGAGCACTGAAGACAAAGCCCTGCGATGCTGAGATCTATTTTAATTTGGATAAAGCGATGTGTCATAATCTATCAGTTTGACAAAACCTGTACCAGTGTCAATTTAGGCCTTTTGCAGGCAGTGAAAGAAAGAGCCAAATAATTTATATAAATAATTACTTTGTTGAGTGCATATACACAGTAAAGGTTCAATTGTTAAATCATTCATGATCTAGTGTAACAGCTGGCTGGAACAGTAAGCTGGGTGAATTGCCTCTCCAGGTAGGAAACAGGGCAAGTGAGATAAATGAGCTTTCTTGTGCTGAGCTGGGTTGCCCATGGTTCTCCAGGGTTGCTGCAGCTCCTGAACAGGAGGCCCTCAGAGGGGGCCGGCGGTGATGCACAGGATGGGTACCCGATGCAAATGCATCATTCATGTCTTTTCAAGTCATCACTGTGGGAATACCTGGTCCGTTGGTTTTGCAGTCATCTGCCTTGGGGCATCAGCTTCTGGACTTGAACGACTGAGTCTTGATCCTTTGATCAACACCTAAAGCAAACATGGAGGACAGGTACCACCTGGACCTGGGGCTATCCAAGCTGCCTGCTGTCTGAACTGGAATCCCCAAAGCCCTTAAGGCAGGACAGACTGAAAGAGAACCATTCCGAAAAGGTCCAGCTGTCTCAGTAACTAGAACCAGATAAATCTTTCAGACTTGCTTCTTGGGTCAACCTTCAAAGATCCTAGAGAAGATGGCTTCTAAGAAAGAAAGGTGAAGATTGTCCATTTGATGCTTCAAGCAGCCTGATTGGCTCTTTACACACGCTCTCCTCATTTAATGCTCATGGGTAGGCAGGTATCCATTACTATTTTCACAGGGAGGGGACTTGCCCAAGGTCAAAGGGTTAGGGTATAGTGACAACTTGTGCCCAGCTCAGCCCGAATCCAGCTCTTTTTACTACATCACACTGATGTTCAAGGAGGACTCTGTAATATTAAATCTGGAGACAAGGATTTGCAAGCAAAAAAAAAAATTATCTTTTGACAACATTTACTAGATTCTCGTAGCAATCACCAGTGGTGGGGATGATACAAAACACCCTTGGGCAGAGGCACCCCTAGAGGAGGTCTTTGTTTGTTTGTTTTTACATGGAAAGCAATTAGGCTGCAAGAGCCTACATCTCAAGCAAAAACTCAAGGAACAGAACTAAAATATGTGAGGTGCTATTTGATCCTGAGATTGCATTCTCTCAACATTCTCCCCCAAGTTCTCCAGTAGCGATAAAATAGCTTTTGGCATAACAGCCCTTTTACAGAAATGAAAACATGATTTGACAAAACAGCATTTTTGGATTTCTGAGCTAAGCAAATGTTTCAATTATCATGTTTAAATTAACTTTTCCAGACTCCTTTTCTTTCACTGGGAGGTGAGCCTGGTTTCCTTTTATGTGTCTCTGTACTGCATGGGGAGGTTTGTTTTTGAAGAGAAATAAGAAAAGATGGGGAGGGGCATCTCTGCGGTTGGACACATTTCCATGCAAGAAGCACCAAGGAGTTCACCCCAGGGCTTGAGTTCTCTGTGCCCCACTGGGTGCTCCTTCTCCACTCAGCAGCTGACCCCCACCTCCGGTGTCCTGCAGAGGGCTTGGCTCAGCTTACAAAGCTGGGTGCCCCTAAGGACACACACTTGCTCCCTTGCATTGTGTCCCTTTTATGTCTTGGGGCTCAAAAGGACCTCATCTTTGAATAAAGTAAGAATTTAGAAGAGGCTCTGTTTTCCATTTTAAATCCATATAACTTTGGGGAAGCAAATGAAGTGCAGATGAGTACTTAAAAAAGAAAGAAACTAATGGGGCTTCCCAAATCAAAGAAGGATTTCCTTCTCCCCTCTGCAGAGGACTGGTGGAGGGTGGGCGTTGGCAAGGAGGTAAATGTGAGCGCTGGGCCAGGCAGTTGATCCTAAGAAATGTGAGTGTTGAAAAATACTTTCTGTCAAAAATGCCAGAAGACTTGGGGTTTCCAGGGAATTCCCCCTGCACAATTGCCTCGCTGCCTTTCAGAAACATCTCATCTCGGCCTGTTCTCTGGCTGTGTGTGCACGGGAATCCCAGGGCAACCTAGTTTATTGTTTTAATATCTGTATGACACAAAGCAAATGCATCCTCCAGTGACTCCTTATCAGTCACATGTATTTCTGTGAAAGAAATATCAAGACAAATAAAATGTTTGGGGGCACACCACAGGATGGTAGCTTTTGCAACTGGCAGCCTTTTGCAGAAGCGAGACCCCCATCTGAAAACGACGAAAGCCACCATTCTGCATTGAGATTAATAACCAAAGTGCCGAGAGAGCCAGATAGCAGCCTCCTGAACTTGTGGCTTTTTCTTGCAGATCCTTCCTTTTAAATACCTGGGGTCTTCAATTAATGTTGTTGTTGTTTTAATTTTTCCTGAAATTGTTTTTTTTTTTAAACAAAAGGACAAAAATAACAACAAACTTGGATATGGATATGATTACGACCCAGCTAAAGCGGTGGTAGTTGGAATCCAAACTACAAATGAACCTGCTCTGCAAACCAGTGTCCAGGTGGAATAACTGAGTTAACATAAGAGGTAGTAAAACTTCTTAAAAACCACTGGTCAATAAATCAGAGATGTCCTGGGCCATGGAGAAGCAGGGCAGATGGAGCAAAGCGAAATAATAGTACCTCCATGATAGAGAAAGAATGGTTTGTGGAGTCGACCCATCAGTGGGTGGCGGGTGGCTGTATACCTGCCAAGTCACCAAGGTACAGAAAATCAGGCATGTGCTGTGACTGGGATGACAGGCAGGGCCATGGCACACAGAAGGCACCTTAAAACCTCTTGATCCGCAGGTTAAATAAATGGGGGAAACAGGATCTCAGCAGCCAAATGCATCTCTCTGTCCTGACAGATGATGGTGAACGCACTGATGCCTAGTTCACCCACCAAGAGGTAGCCATATGGCAATGTTACCAGTGGCCAGGGCTCCTGTTGGTGGTTTCCCCTTAAATATGCCCATGGGTAACGTGTTAGCATTTCTGAGACCTCAGCATTGTGTAGTTCTCCATTATCTGTGTCCTACTTGAGAATGCAGGCTCTTTAGAGGCTGACTTTTGGGTGTCTGGAGCAGGTCTGTATTTTCAGTATTGAGGATGGCACCTCACATGTAGAAAGAGCTCAGTGAAGGTTGGTTGAATGAAGGAATGCTCTGCTAACCCCGTGCCCACCAAAGGACTGCTAAAATGAGTCAAGAACGGGAGCGGTTATTTCCTGACATGATGGAAAAGCACCACAGGGTGCACACAGGAGCGGGCATAGCTATACGTCCACCACCACAAAGCTGGGCCATAGACACAGGAATGCAGGGCTGGCACCTGATTCTCTGACCAGAAGGTTCTGGTTGAGAGGATGTTGTAGCCTGGGCATTGCTGGAGGTGCAGGGAAGGAAAGAGAAGGAGCTGAGGCAGAAGATGAGGGATCTTGGGTAAGTTAGAGTCTCACCATTCAGCCCAAGAAAACTGAGGCAGGTCTTAGGAAGGCCATCAGAACCAGAATAAAACCTCCATACCCATATTTGTTTACTGTGAGAACAGGATGGACAGTCAGTACACTGTGCCTGGGCTGAATTTATGTACATAGGTACAGGAGAATACGCAACTACATTTCATTTACTGTTTTAAAATGTAATAAAATAGTACAAAATGCAAAAGGTACATGAAGGGTGTATATTGAAAAGAAGTCTCCTTCTCACCTCCACTGGCAGGCAGCCTGCCGTTTAAAATGTGAACAATGGCCTGAGAAAGGGGTCGGCAAACTACGGCCAAGGGGACAAATCTGGCCCACAGCTTGTTTTTTAAGTAAAGTTTTATTGGAACATGGCCACACTCATTCATTTATGTACTGTCTACGACTACTTTTCAGCTACAACAGCAGAGTTGAGAAGTCACAATGGAGACCAGATGACCCAGGAAGCCTGAAATCTTTAATATCTGGATTTTTAAAGAATAAGTTTGCAGATCCTTGGCCAGGCAGCTCCGACAGGGAAAAACTCCTTTTCCAGAAATCTTGGGATAGGAAGGAGAAGGCACAGCCTTGTCCTGAAATGGGAAGGCTAGGCAGCTGCTGAGGGGTCCCCCTTGATCACTCCCAGCTCAACCATTTCCAGGAGCAGAACATGAGGGCTACTTGCATTCTGGTGTCTAACTTCAAAGGGAGGGTTTGGTATTCAGATATGTTGGATTCATAGTTGGTCTAGCTGGGTGACCTTGGATAAGTTCCTTAACTCTTCTTAACCTAAATTTCCTCTTTTGAAAAAAAAAGGGCATAATAACGGTTTCACAGTTTTCTTGTGAGGACTAAGTAGGAAAGTTCAAGTAAATGTAAGTGCTTAGCAGAACCCCTAGCATACAGTGAGTGCACAATAAACATTAGTTGTCATTATTATTATGCCAGGGCTGCACTGGGTGCAAAATTTAAGGGGGGCCCCCAAAACCTCTGGGATGTAGATAAAGAATATTTCAATGCAATAATTTAAAAATAATGCAGTAATTTAAAGAATCAACATTACTGAAAGAAAGCCATGATGAACAGAACATCAAACTGGTAAATAAAATGTTGTGATGAGTCATATGGGAGCCCAAGACAAAAGGGAAACAGTACTGCTCATCCTGTCTTGATTAAAAATTATATTTTTGTTCATCATAGATGATTTTCATTAATTTTGATTTTTATAAAAAATAGCACACTAAATACTATTTATCTTGATTAATTTTTTTGGACACTCCTTTAAATTTTGCAACTGAGGTGAGTGCCTTCTTTGCCTCACCCTACAGTAACCCCTACAGAAAATATTAGAAAAAGCCTTCTCGGAGGCAACCGTGAAGCTCTGAGTTACTGGAAGGAGGAGAAAGAAGACATGAGACTTTAAACCAATATATCAGTAACACAGTGACCTGAAGGTGTACTTTCTATTAACTGAATTCAGTCCACTGACATTTTCTCTATTGGGCAGAAAGTGAGGAAGCCATAAATTAATTTAAGCTGTTACTTTAATTACCGAAACCAATGGAAGTTTTATCAATTACTAAAAGTAGCACAGTGCAGGCTTGATTTATGTATGTTTCTGCCACTTAAATCATTGTTTTATGAATTCCACACAATTACTTCCATAAAATATGCAATCAATACATCAATTAAAAATATGCCACTACCCCTTGCCCTTGAATTTCATAGAAGTGAATAAATGAGATGATTTTGCATTTTGATAACATTTAGGATTCCTGATACCCGATTTTTGTTTTTTTCTACTTTTGACCCGGATGAGAGTTTCTGGGGAAATTGACATTCACCTTCTTTTTACTTATACTTTAGGTGTTCTCATGACATGAATGTTCAGCTACAGCTTCCATGTTACTGTATGAAATTACACCTGTTTGCATAGATAAGCATATGGAACCATACTGGAAAATTCTTTCCTAGCCCTTGATCAAGAAGGGGGGGAAAAAAAAAAGGCACTTCTGTCTCAAGGTGTCAAAAAAACTCGCCCCATAGGAAACTGAGATTTTGTATTCTGAAATGATATCTACAGCTAATAACCAAATCAAAGCCAATATATTTGCCTACATAATTAAAGAATGTATAGTGAGACATACGCATAGTCAGATGGCAGAATAAGAAATATGTTTGTAACATTATGCAAAAAAGGTTTACTTTCCCCAAAGAACAAAGCTCTCTCATATGTGAATTAAAAAGAATAAGAGAAGACTCAGAAGAGAAACAGGCAATTGTATACTGGAAATTCACAGGACTGAAAGTCCAAATGACAACTGAATGTGTGAAGGATGAAGGTCCTTGCTAGCTGAAAGGCAAGTGGATACGAGAATAAAAGGAGATGCTAGTTTTCAGCCATCCAATGTGCGAAATTAAAAAAAGAGCAATGCCATCCGGTGTTGCTGAGAATGTTGGGGTTGAACCAACAATCCCACGTTTGAGAACGCAGATGTAGAATTAGAGGCACGGTATTTTAAGGATATATGCAAAAACGTCGACTGTGGCTTTATTTATGGCGGGGAAAAAATAGAGGGAGCAATTTGAATGACTGAATAGGGAATAGTGAATCACCGTGGACTCTCCAAACTGTGGACTAGCACACAAATTATCAATAAGATGATTGGGAGGATGGTCATAAGTATTATTAAGTGAACACAAGTATACTTAAAATGTATAACACATTCATAATACATATGTAAATGACCCCCTTAGAACAAAATCAAACTACTAACACATTCCATTGCATGTATGTCCATCTTTGCATTATCCTGAAGAAAATGCAGAAAGATAATTACCAGGGAGTCAACAAAATAAGGGTGTGTGTCATTGGATACAGTGGAGATATTCTTACCACATTATTCCATGTGTGTGTGTCTGTGTTTATGTGCATGCTTCACTGATCGCAATGAACTTGTATTACTTTTGTCATTTACAATCTATTCATAAAATTGTAATGAAAACTAAATAAAGCTGGTAACATTTACCTGCTTCTGGAAACATCTACTCCAGATGCAAATAATGAGTCAGTGACAGCTCGCTTTGCTTGTCCAGATTTGAAGTGGATTTTCCCATTTGTGGAACGGGAGGGAAGGAGGGGCTCTGGAATGGGGTGGGCACTGGGCAGGCCCACCGAGGCCCTGCCCCCACCCTCACCAAACCTCTCTGCTAAGGTTGTATCATATGCTGCACAAAGCCTGTCCAAAAGTATTAAGAGTTCTGCACTTGGTATAAGATGCCCCTGCCAAATTCCCTGCAGTTCTGCTCTAACTACATTTAAGTTGGTAGAAAGTGAGTCCATTTTACCCTCTGTAAGAGAAGTGGTTTATTAGGACAAGTCATATGACACAACTTGAACCAGGGCTTCAAACCAGAGTTCAGGGATCAGGAGGAAAATCGAGGGTCGAATAAGGTCAACTGCCAAAATCCATTGGATTTCATTGTATTGACATAAAGTAGTGAGTGAAAATCTTTCCCTTAATGCTTTCATGTCCTGGGTCATATTATTAGGTGATTCACTTAAGGGGGAAGAAACATCATTATGCAAAAATGCATCTTAAAAAGCAGATAACTTCAGTACCAATTATTTTCATTACAGACTAGTTCAGCAGGGTTCCTTTAAGAACCATCTCCCCTACTGCATTTAAGTGTGTTATTTACAGATGATGAGCTACATGGCTAGGAAGAGGGGCAATTTAAGTCTAAAGCATCTGAGGTCAGTTGAAGATCCAGGAAAAAAAAAAAAGAAAACAAAACTCAGGAATAATCATGGAAGTCAGGAGGCACGTAGGGCCCAATTTACAAAAGTGTAATTTCCATGCATCTTTCTTCAGGAGCAAACTGTTAGATAAAAATGAGAAATGCATGCATTTTTAAAGCTAAAAAACAAGGGCATCCTAAAAGTTTGCTGAGAAATAAGGGAGGTGGTCCTTGGGGAAGGTGGTTCAATTCTTAAGAGAAAAAAAGAGGCTTCGCCAATCAGACCTCAAAGATGAGACAGTTCAGCTTTGTATGAATAGGGTCTAGGGGGAGAAAAGGAACTGCAGTGTGTGTGTGTGTGTATGTGTGTGTAAACGGGGCATGGCTTTGTACCAAACTCTGCATCATACTGTGTAAGCGAAACCCAAAATGAATATTCCAAACAGCCAGCTAGCTGCAAACACTCTGACCAGAAAAACCTCCCTAACTTTAAGAACCAAGGAGAAAGGAAGTTTCAGCAAAGAAGCTTTGGGACTTGGGACTATTTTGGAAATCATTAGGCACCCCTGCCCGGCTTCCAAATGAATGATGTAAGTTTCCTCTGGCTAAGCAGGTGGGGGAGAGTCCTGCGCTAGTCTCCATTACAATATACTAATTGAGCCATGGATCTGAAAATCATCACCAAAGAGTTGGCAAGTGAAGATCCTTACTGTAAGTAGCTAGTTTTTGTTTTCTTATGGGAAAGAAGGATTAGGTATTAATTGCTGTTTTCTTTATAACATAAAAGGGCATTTATTTTGTTTTTGTATTTTTTTTTACTACTATCAACTTAAGTACTCAACAATGAGGAAGAGATAGAAATTTAACATACTTAGGCAATAGAGTATTATGAGGCCATCAACATATTTTCATAAAGTACATATCACATATTAAGTGAAAATAATATAATAAAATACAACCGATGTTGGACACAATGTCTCTATAATTACTATGCACATTTGCTTTTAAAATCAGAAAAAAAAGTTTACTTATATACAGTGATATTGACACTTTGTCTCTTTAACAATAAAATGACCCTTTAGAGCAGGGATCAGCAAACTTTTTCTGTAAAAAGCTAGATAGTAAATATTTTAGGCTTTGTGGGCCAGAGAGGTCTCTGTCACATAACTCATTTTTAGACGTGGGCTGGATTTGGCCCGGGGGCTGCAGTTTGCTGAGCGCTGCCTGAGATGAATTCTTTTCCTCTATATGTGTCAGCTATTTCATTATGGAGAATTCAGAAATATTTCCCTGTATGATGTGTGTGCATGTACTTACCCAGAGCTCCTTTAGAACAGACTAAACTAGTATTTTTCAAACTAGCTTTTTTTTTTCTTTTTTGGTAGTTAACTTGTTTTTATTCATTTCTGTAAAGTAAATGATAAGACTATAGAGCATTGTATGTCCAACATGGTAGCCATTAGCCATGTGGGGCTAGTTAAATTTAATTAAAATTAAATAGTATTAACATTTCAGTTCCTCAGCAATGTAGCATATGTACCACAGCCTGAATAGAGAGCACTTCATCCCAGGCAGTTCCACTGGAGAGAACGATGATGAAATAGGATGTATCAACTCTCCTTCAGAAAAGAATATTTAGAGATATGAAGGCAGGATGGAACGATGAAGGGATTTCGAGTTGGGTGAGCCCAAAAAGGCAGCCAGAGGTTGAATAATTTTTCCAAGTTCAGGAAACAAATCTCCCACCCACTGGCTGTGTGATCCTGGGTGAATCACCCAACCTCTCGGTGCTCTCCCATTTCCTGAGCCGGAAAGCAAACCACTTAATACCTACCTGGGGTGGGTTTTGAGGAGAATAAACAAGATTGTGCCTATGAAAATGTGCATTGCATTATAATTCTAGGATATATACATACAGACACTCACACACATTTACATGGGCACAAACAGAACAATTTTCATAAATCCAGAAAAATAACTTCCTGCCAGTATGATTAGATTTTGGCTTATTAAGGACACAGAAAAATACCTTGCATTCAATTAATGCCAAAACTGCTTCTGAAGATTATACTCCGGTCAGAAGAAAAAATTGGTTGCTCCCATCTCCTGAAGATTCTCCTCAATTTTCTCATTCTTTTTAAAATTTTGGACCCCCCCCCCCCAAAAAAAAAAATCTCTCCTCCCCCACCCCCACCTAGACTCACTTTTGAGCACTGGCCCCAGTGAGGACTTGCTAGGCAGTTATGGGGATTTATAGGGCACATCGTATGGAAGAGATGACCAGGTCTGGGCTGTGGCTGGGAGGCTCCTTAAGAAGGAGCAGACTTAGAAGACAGACAGATCACACCTGGGCAGCAACGGTGGCAGCAGGGAAAGCTTCCATTCTCCCACCTGCTCTAGGACTCCAGGGGAGGACATTCTCCAACCCGGAGCACCCTTCCCGGGCAGGGGTGTCTTCGGTTCTTCCACATCGACACTGTGATCTAGTTTCCATTTATTTTTGGTTCCCTTCCCCTAGCACTTGATGACTTATTTATACGCATTGAAGTGCCCAGATCTGTTAAAAGCCTATTTTTATTGTTGTTTCCCCTCCAGTTAAATGGGGGAGAACCACATTTTTCTCTCTCCTCCTCCTCACAGCAAATGACAGCCTTGCAAACAGTCACCAGCCCCAGGCTAGTGATATCTTCCATTGTGAGAAATGCATGCTCAAGAAGATCCATCAAGCATCCTTTTCTCAGCTAGGGCACCATTGGGATTTATTTACTTAAATCATTTTATTTAAAATGATTTGTTGTGTTAATTGGCAAAGCTGTGACAGAAGGCAGGCAATAGGCTATGGCTGCCCATCCTCCCCATTGACCCTCCCCTCCAACCCAACACCCCATGTCCCACCCACAGGACCCCCCTTCTGACAGGTCTAACAAAAAAAATGGCTGGGGCATCTGGGAAGTGAGGATCAGACGTGGATGGTAATGAACAGAGGGATTCAGATTCCAAGGCAATAGGAAAACAGAAGCATGCTTATGACAACCAACTTCACCTCGTAAAGAACCACAGGGGAGTGGGACAGAGGGAGGGGAGAGGACTTACATGGCAGGGAAGGTGACTGGACTCAGATTTATGTCACAAAAAACAAAAAGAGAGCCACGACAGTGGGCTTACTTGCGGAAGTATATACAAGTGAACTGGGGGCACTGTACACGGAAGATCCCTCCTGGTTTGCCTGGCACAGCAGCACCGTGCCTACGAGAGAGAGAGAGAGACGACATCTGCTTTGGGAACAAGTACGCTACACCTGTGAGGCCCGGGCAATGCAAATGAGAAACGCAGAGGAATGAACACAGCCACATCCCAGAATGCAAGGCTGGCATGCCCACGGAGGCCCCCTGCCTTAGCTGAAGGGGGTCAGTGGAAGTCCACCCTCCCCACCCCAGCCCCCACCCACCAAGCACAAGCACAAGTCATTGCTTTTCACCCATGGATTGAGTATGGGGTCTGGCTGCCCCAAGACCCAGATTCAGATCAGTAAGTGAGGCAGCATGGCATATTCAAAAGGGATCTGTGGAAATATCAGAGGGACTAGATACTAAGCCTGACTCAACCACTACTGAGCTGTGTGACCTTGGTAAGTCGCTGGACCTCCCTGGGCCTCTGGAGTCCCACCTGGAAAACAGGGGTGAATATACCTACCTCCGAGAAGGACTGTGAATCGGATGCCCAGGGCTGTGCCCCACGCAGCCACTGGCACGGAACGACCACTCAATACACGGCAAGCATATGCACTGATGCGTTTTAAGAAAACCTTTTTCTCCCCTAACTTTACCTTTCTGAATGGGTTTCTCAGAGGAAGAACAGAAGGAAGGCAGGGAAGAAATGCAGCTTTCACTATCACCCACCCTGGACCCACACTGTTCATGGAGTGAGACAGCCTTTTGCTTCAGGGTTTCCTTTTTTTAGTCCTAAAATTCTCTGCCTCCCAGCTGGAGAGGCTGCTTACCCACCTTGCAGACTGGGGCTGCAGTGCAGCTGTGACTTTACTCAGCCAGATTTAAAGCAAAGAGCACTGGGCTTATCCTTGCAAAACGGAATTTTACAGCAGACAAGAAGGGTGGAGTCCGGAGATACCTCCTCATCTATGACATGTCCTGAACGACCCCCACCCCAGGGATGATGAGGGGCACATGTCTTCAGGCTGTCAGTTCTACTCTCCTGCTGATGCAAAGCTCAAAACTCAAAAGACTGGAAAGGATTAGAGAGTTTTCGAAGCTTTAAGCCCATTACTGATGATGGAAATGCGATCCTGTGAGTTCTCTCCACTTTCCTGGGAGGGAAGGTTAAACTTCCTCCATTTGTTTTTGTCTTCTTCTGTCAACACCTTGAGTGGAAAGCAACCTCCCAAGAAAAGAAACCTACCTGGGGAGTGCACCCCAGGAGCAGGAAACTTTCCTATATCTGGGAGACTTGCCTAGGGAACGGTTCTGGAATCCTTTTGTGTCTTCCCCGTCATCAATAACACTATGGCTAAAACTTTCAGAGCATGTAACGGTTTGCCAAATTCAGAGGGATGCCATTAAGAGAAAGAAATCTTCCCCAAACTACAAAACCAGACACAATTTAGATCTGTTCTCCCCTCTCCTTTGCTCCTCCATCCTTTGGGAGCCACATACCAAACTAGAATGGATTGCTCACATAAAGAGGGTGGAGAAAGCCTTCCCCAAGTTCCACTTTCACCCTCTTTCCTCTGCCTTGTCCATTATTTCTGGGTAAAACAAGGATCTGATTAAAATTCCTAGCCCATCTCACCCTTTCCTACCACCACCAAGTATGCTAACTCCATCCAGCCTTTCACAGGGAGAAGTAGCCCATGGACACAAAGTCTACCTGAAGGACTGTTCCCGAACCCTGTTTGCATTTATCTCCCAGTTTCCTGTGCTTGCAACAGGACAAGAAGACTGAGCTCTTTGGAAAGGCCTGGATGTAGAGTGGACATTTAGGAATTCATTGACCTTCTCTTGGAAGTCAATATACTGAGAGCTCGGGTGGGGGTTGGGCCCTGAGCAAACTTGGCTAACCTGATAGGTTGTTGTTCTTTCTATTTTAAATAGTTTGTCACGATAGGTAAGAGGGGCCTTCACATGGTCTAATTCCTCCTGTTATTATTTCCAGTTTTGGCAGATAATTCCCATACTATGGGGATTAATAGAAACTGTGATGTAAAGTTCATGTGTCAACAGCAGGTGATGATGTCCAGTTGTTTGGTCAAGCAAACACTGGCCTGAGTGTTATTGTGTGGATATTTCCTGGATTCAAATCACCAGTCAGTTGATTGCATCTACGGCTGATTCTATCTACAAGCAACAGAGGAGATTGCCTTCAGCAATGAGAGGGAGAGCTGATGATTTCAGCAGTCAGAAGGAAGAATTACTATTTCTACTTCAGCCAGCCAGCTTCTCCTGGGGAAAGTCATTGAAACCTTCATCGGAGTTCCCAGCTTGTGGCCTACCCAAGAATTTGGACTTGCCAGTCTCCACGGTTGTATGAGCCAATTCCTAGAATAAACCTCATAATATTTACATTATATATAAAATTATATATTATATTTATATATTACAGACACACACACATGCATATATCCTGTCAGTTCTGTTTCCCTGGAGAACTGTGCAATACATAAACCAATATCTTTGGGGGTGGGATCAGAAATCAAACAGCAGGAGCCTCGAAAGCCACCAGGGAAGTCCAGCAGCAAATCCCAGCCGCCCATCCTGCTTCAGCAACAAATACCCCTGTGTGACTCTGCAAAGGTTATCCATAGGCTTTTGCTTATTTCTAGAAATTTTTGCAGAGAAATTGTTTTATAGAATATACAGAGAACTACCAAAAAAGAACTTTCTAGGGTGAGACCCAGGAAGGTAGATTTTGAGAAAGTTCCTTGAGTGGTTCTCTCTTCTGACCTGGATTAAAAACCACCTTTTAAAAGAGATCTAAAGTTTCTCAGGATGCCTAGATTTCAAAAGAAAAATAAACGAACTATAGCCAAAATAAAAAAAAAAATACAGAAGAACATTTCAGTATTGTACAGTTAAAACCCTCACATCAATTTCTAAGACACTCAACACAATTTATAGAATCCCATTAGTGCAAAACACAGATTCCCTCTTGAAAGCTAAATCCTTGCAGGACACAATGCAACTTCCCTAATTTAATGCTGGGAATCCTAAGAAGCTGGACTGAAATAACTTCATTAGATGTCTTCTTATTAGTAAAAAAAAAAAAAAAAAATTTTAAAAGTCCTTATGAAATGATTTTGATCTTTGTAAAACAAAATCTACACTGTCACAGGAACTTGGTTTTTATTTTACCTAAAACATCCTCCAATTTGATTTGCAAAGTACTTACTGTGCCAGTTTGAATGTATTATGTCCCCCAGAAAAAGCCATATTCTTTGATGCGGTCTTGTGGGGCAGACATAATAGTGGGGATTAAGTTGGAACGTTTGGATTAAGTTGTTTGCATGGAGATGCACCCCACCCAACTGCAGATGATAACTGATGGGATATTTCCATGGAGGCGTGGCCCCACCCATTCAGGGTGGGCCTTGATCAGTGGAGCCATATAAATGAACTGACTCAAAGAAAAGGAACTCAGTGCAGCTGTGAGTGACGTTTTGAAGAAGAGCAAGCTTGCTAGAGAGGAACGTCCTGGGAGAAAGCCATTTTGAAACCAGAACTTTGGAGCAGACGCCAGCCACGTGCCTTCCCAACTAACAGAGGTTTCGGATGCCATTGGCCATCCTCCAGTGAAGGTACTCAATTACTGATGTGTTACCTTGGACACTTTATGGCCTTAAGACTGTAACTGCGTAGCCAAATAAACCCCCTTTTTTTTAATAAAAGCCAATCCATCTCTGGTGTTTTGCATTCTGCAGCATTAGCAAACTAGAACACTTACTATATGATCTCTTTGTATTTTTGGGACCCTTTCTTAAAAGGAAGCTTCAAATCAAAGAAAAACAAAGTGGCAAAAAAGAGCACTGCAACCTCCATGCATTTTGGGGAGGCAGGAGAGTGTTACGTGTGTTTGTTTTAAAAAGTAAATCAGATAGGTAACTGGATACAAGCAGCAGCACCAGGGCTGTGTACAAGGTCACTCAAGGTCATCACAATACAGCATCAATTTAACTTTCTAACAAATCTCTCACATTGAGACTTCTACCCCCTTCCACTCCCAACCCTCCATAGAACATCTACCTCCAGCTTAGACCATCTACTCCAGCAACCATGAACTGTCCACAACCATGGTGACAACCTGTACTTCTCAGACTTCAGTGCCTTTGCTTATGACATTCCTTTTAATTTAAGGATGGCAACGATGCACAATTTTCTCTACTATCTACCCATTCCATAGCCAGGGCAGACATCACTAATCAATTTCAATAGAATCTTTTCCTATTCTGAAATCCTCAGAATCATTCTCAACACAGTCCCTAGGCAATTGCTTCCCTTCAATCAGAGATGGAGGAAGGGATGAAATGTCCACGCCATTCCTACTTTTGCTGTTCGGTTAAACCATATAAAATTGACCTCTTTTGTCAAATATGATTGAACATTGGCAATTTCATGTGGTTCGATGTAATAAAATGGCTCCCCCCATGTCCGTACTGTGTAGTTACAGGTCACCTCCTCTCCTCCCAAACCCCAGAAGAGAATTAATCCCTCTCTTCTTTGCTCCCACCACACATTTTTATGCCCCTAGTAGAGCCTTTGTCATGCTGAAATACAATTTTCTGTTTTCATATTGCTCTTCTTTACCAGACAGAATCTCCCTGGGGCAGAGCCAAATCTTATTCATCTTTTCATCCTCAGCACCTAGCAAAACACCTGGCCCCCATAGGGATTTATGAATATGATTGAATCATAATACATTTTTTCAAGAATTCTGTCTACTTTCTTTGCTAAAAATATTGCTTGTTCCAACCAATTTCTCTTGACAGTGCTTTCTTCTGCTTGTTGTTGAGATCTGGGAATCCACCTTTTTAAACTTCAAATATATTTACAAACTCTTTCTATGGGATTTGCTTGTTTCCTCCTCTTATCTGGTTCTTTCAAGGTTGACCCACCCAGCGGAGCACGAACCCTGGGCAGTCCGGACTGTTGATGACTTTATCTGTAACGGGCAGAGACTGGGCTGCGTGTCACAGGCCATAGTTCCAGAATAACCAGAACCTTTTCCAAAACTCATCACACTCACTGACTTGGAATGCCATGATCACCGGTGTCCCAATCTCTGGCAAAATGGACACCTGGTCAAACAGGGAATCCTCGGGCCATGGGAGGATGGGCTGGGGTCAAGGGCTTAGATGGGGCATCAAAATGCTTTCTGCTCCCCTAGATACTCCCCAGAGCTCAGGGGCAGGGAGAAACCCAGAAGGAATGTTTCCTCTCATGGACAGGAAGGAGAAAGCATCAAAACGTTTCTACTCTGCTGCCAACCTTGAGTGAGGACGTCGGGCTCAAATCAACTGGAGCAGGGGTGCAGTTTCACACTCCTTGTCTCTGAACCAGCTGCTTTCTCCCCCAGGAAGCCCTTCCCCTCTGCCTTGAGAACCCCTTTCTGAAGTCAGCTCTTGGTTCCCCCTTCACAGAAACCCGGATCTGATCTTTGCCTCTACCTGGCTGAATTAAACTCCCTTCATCTGCTTTTCTGGTTGTGTTATAATGATCCAGTTAATATGCATCATCTCCATCGATGCTGCAAACTTCAAAAGGTCAGGAAGCATGTCCTTTTTATCGTCATCTCCCCATGGGTCCTGGAACCCAGTCAGAGAGGCAGGAAGCAACCAAGAAAGAAACGAAGGGGTTTCTGATAAGCAGTCGTGTTACAGTTTTAAGAAATAAAACTAGACTGGAGGTGGAGGAAGGAAGAGAAGAAGGCTGCTTTGCAATGTCTGCCCGCTGTTCTAGCTTCAGTAGGCACAGCTCCAGGGCAGCCCAATGGTGAAAGACTAGGTTCTTTCCTATAATTTCTGGATTCCTAAGAAAAGGTCAAAGAAACATCCCAGATGCCTGGCAACTAAGAGCAGACGATTCACTTCATGAGTTTGGGAAGGACTAGGAAATTTGGAGAAGGTTGCTCTTGTCTCTATTGAGACACAAAACAAAACAAACAAACAAAAATCAAAGATGTAAAGAATAACAAAAAAAAAAAAAAACACTTCATAAGCTATCTAAGCTTGAATGAGAATTCTTGAGCAACTACTCTGTGCAAGGTTTTGTATGTGTCTTGTGTTGTCTGCACCTTCACAAAATCTCTATTCTCATCCAAGGTTACCTGAAAACAGTGCCCTTGGGCTGGGGTCTGCCTTTTCTGATGTTACTGAGTCTAGTAAAGTAGCTGATACTGGACAGATTAGGTGAGAACAAAGACCCACAGGTGAATGCCTCTATGAGTACAAAAGACCATCTGCAGAGCTACCTTCCTCTGCCTCCAGAGCTCAGCTGGGAAAAGATGAGGCTAGCGGTGTTCAGCAGTATGATGATTCATTCAACAATTGCTGGCATCTGCCATGAGCCAGGATCTGTGCTGGGTTCACATAAGGGCAACATCCAGCACATCCACTGAACCCCATGTGCTTCTCAAAAGGACAACAAGCTGTCTTTTTAGCCCTCACACAGAGGAACAAATCTGTGCACATGAAACCAAACAAAGGAAAGATTCCAAATGTCAACCCCAAACCTTAAACTACAAGTTAGTTACTTTGCTCACTGAGATAAACGAAATTAAAAGGTATTTTATACAATTCTTATTAGAAATAAATATTATGACTTCGGCAAAATGTTTATTTCACATTTCTGCTATATGTGGCAATCATAATTGAAAATCTTAATAGTTACAGCAATCGCTACTGGAAATGATACATCAATTTTGTTTAAAAAAATCAAAACTTTTGTCTCATATTTACCAAAGAATGTTTACACCTCATTTTGTCCCTTCCTGGTAAGAAGGGTCTGACAGTATTAGTCCTTCTTTACAGATGGAAAAATAGAGCTACAGAGCAACTTTGTCACTTCCCTAAGGGTTCAGAGGCAAACAAGCTATTGGGTTGCTACACCATTACTCATTTTATCACTCTCTCCTTTCTGCTTCCATTGTTCCAGAATGACTTTTTAAAGCTTTTCTTTTCTTTCTTCTTCTTCTTCTTTTCTAGTTAGAAGAAAAGTATGGAAATGCTGGTCATAATTAAACGATTAAATTGAGCTGGTGAGGAAAGGACAGTTTGCTGAAACAGGAACCGACGAACTTCTTTTCTTGAAGAAGGGAGAAGAGATGCTTTAAGAAGAACCCAGAGTTCTCAATCTCCAAGTTGTCCTCCAACTTGAACGTTCATCACAATCACCTGGAGGACATGTCAGACCACAGCTTGCTGGGCTCCCCATCCTCAGAGCTCTTGATTCAGAAGGCAAGGAGGTCTGTGCTCTCACCTAGTCCAGGCTGGAGAAGAGCCAACTGCCACATCTTGATGCAATGAGTCCTTCCTTTCACTAAATCAGAGGTTTCAAACATATGAGCGTTTACGAATCACCTGGGGAGAAAGTCCAATGGTGCACCTTCCCAGTACCACCCCTAAAGAGCTCCTCAGAAATCAGCAGCTCTAACAAGTTGCACGGGTGATGGTGGTGATGGCAGATGCATTTTGAGAAATCCAGGCCTATGATCGTCATACATTCAAGACAAAAGGAAAATTGGCTAAATATATCTGAGGGCCAAGAGGTAGATTTTTTTTTCATCTTTTACCATTTTCTGTATTGATGATTTTTATCTTCGCTTTGTAGCATTTTGAACAAAGAGACTAACGCCCTTGGAATCTCAGCTGTTTTATCAAATTATCTGGAGGCAGGTGGGTGAACAAGGAGCACAAAGCCAACAATTAATTGCATAACCCTAGAGAGGTCATTCTGTCATTCTTGGTTACCCCCTTCAGAAGAAGACATGGGCTTTCCCACCTCACCAGCCTCACTAGGAGCACTGTCGTAGGGTTCAATCAGGCAACTTGACTTCACTGGAGGGTATTCTCCAAAGCTCATCCAAACAACAAACTTCCACTGGTGTTAGCGGCTGGGAGCTTGTCTGTGGTCCCTTCCAGTAAAGGCTTCTCTTTCCAGTTGACAAATCTCTCCAAAGCCCTGAGGCTTTTGCAGTTAGACATTTTTGAACATCAGACTAGCACTGAGTGAATCCATGTAAGAATATTTGAACAGCTAATTCCAAATGTTTCACATGAGCCTGAAAGATAAGCTTCTCTCAAGGGTGATGGCAGGACTTCAAGCACTGGGGTACTTCCTGAAGTAAATCTGTCTGTACTGTCAATAATCCCTCGTTCCGATTTACTTTGTAAGTTTTTGTTTTTATTTTCATCACTTAAAAATACATATATCATTTTTTTCTTTTCTTTTGACTCTTTATTTTGACCTAATTTCAGACCTTATAGAAAAGTTGCAAGAATAGTACAAAGAATCTCCATACAATCTTCTCCCTGATTATTAATATTTTTATATTTTAACGAACAACTTGAACTGCTCCAAAATTCAGGTTAATAGTGGTTTTGATAGAAAATATTGCATTACTTCAATGTGGTAAGTATAAAAATAATAACAATTCCAAAAATGGCTTACTGAATACGTCAGGCAAGCCTCTCAAAGTTTTAATTGTATTATCACCTACTCCTAACCTTCTGAAACAAGTGTTAATGTAACACCCATTTTATAGATGAGGATATTGAAACAGAGAGAGTTTAGGCTCTTGCCCAACTAGAAATACTGGGGAGCTGAATGAAAATCAAATCAACCAGATTCTTAGATCCACTGGTCTTTGCTTCCAATAGCCAAAATGAGGCAAACTCCAACCTGCAGACCAAATCCAATCCGTCACCTGTTTTTATAGGGCTGGTGCATTAAGAATGGTTTTTACATTTTTAAATGGTTGAAAAAACATCAACAGAATGATATTTGGTGACAAGTGACAATTACATAAAATTCAAACGTCAGAATCCATAAATAAAGTTTTGTCTGAACACACCCATTCATTTACATCTCGCCTAGGGCTGCTTCTGCGCTACAATCCCAGAGCTGGGTAGTTGCAGTAGAAACTTTATGGTCTGTCAAACCAAAAAGATTTACTATCTGGTCCTTTAGCCTCTCCCCTGGAAGCTGGATCCAAATAATTCGGAGCATACCATTTTACCAATATTTGCTAAAAAATGTAATTTCATTTCATTTTCATTGAAAATAACCCCAATTTTTAAACAGGCATGTTTTCTCAATACTTGCCCCCAATTTCTTTTTAAGTCATTGCTGTTCATTTAGGAGAAATTGTTCCATGGAGTATTCGTGGAGGACTAGCAAAATCAACCAGAACAAAAACAACAGAAATAAGTTTCATCTCTTGAGGCCTTTGGCCTTCAAGGTTGTGGGGGTCAATATCTAGAAAAGCGCCGTCCCAAAGCCTTGCTGCTCAAACTCCAACCTGCACTAAACCATCTGGGGGTCCTCTGGAATGCAGATTCTGATCCAGTGGGTCTGGGGTGGGGCGTGAGGTTCTTTACTTCTATAAACTCCCAGGGATGCCAAAACTGCAGGTCTGAGAACCACACTTGGAGAACTCATTAACAAGCAACCTCAAGCACAGCCAACACAAATGAGAGACCATTTAGGATGGTTTACATGCATCACATAATATTTTTCTTAAAAAATCCTCAAGAGAGAAAAAAAATACGAAACAAAACTGAAATTTGAGCCAGCTTTGTCTAACTCCACAGCTCAGACTTTCTCAGGAAACTACCCCTGCTTATCAGTGGTGACACGTGGTCCCAAGTTGATTAAACATCCCCTCCACCCTCTGAATGATAAACATCCACCATCCTCATTTCAACTAAGCAATGTCTAAGAATTCTGAAGTCGCCTTCTGGCTGGAAACACTTCACTCTCCTAGGCTAAAGATGTTAGTGACATCCTTCTGATCACGTTTCAGAATCAGTGACAGGGTTTTAAATCCAACCATGGAAGCCCCTGGGCAGAAAGCATCCCATATAGATAAGAAATCCCCACTTCGGAGACTGGAATGAGACACAAGGCAGGAATTGTAGAGGAAAAAGAGTGAGCTTATAAAGTTCAATAGCGTAGCTAAGAAAGCATTGGCTTTGGAAACGTTAAACTTTAGTTTTCTTTTCTGGCCCCACGGATGGTGTTGTATGACATTGGGCAAGTCATATACCATATCTGAGCTTCAGTTCTTACATTTGGATAATAGGGATAAAAATACCTACTTTATCTGGTATTGTTGTAGGAAAGTGTTTGGCAATAGTAGATAATACATATGATTGCAATAAAAAGTAATAGCGATGGAAATAGTAATTATTACTGTTGAGAATCTCACAATATGACAGTCTGGGACTCATTTTGCCCCCTTGTTCTTTGAGGAAAGGGGTAGCAAGTCGAGAGCTGATGAAATGCTTTGTTTGACCACTAACATAATGTCAAACATCATTAAATCAATGGCAAACATTCTGAGATTGGGAATTAATTACAAACATTTACTTTTGGGAGAACTGATACAACAAGACAGATTCCTAGCTCGGAATTCTGAGCAGCGCTGCTGCCTGGCCGGGCCACCCTGGGCGGGGTGAGAGGCCTCCTCGAACAGCCTATGATCAAAGTGTTTCGCTTTGCCACAGTCTCCACCAAACCCATTTCACTTATTCAACTTAGGGATGCTCCCGAAAACATTTTAATTTGCCATCCCTGTCTGGGAGAAACAATAATGCAAAATTGTGCTTGAGCTGATATCAGCAAAGTTTAAAGTTTCTGCAAAGAACCCAAAGAACCTTCCTCGTAATCAGTCTTTCTCTCTCTCTCTCCCTCCCTCCCTCCCTGCCTCCTCTCTCTCTCATCTTCCTGGGGAAAAGAGCCTCTAAGATGCTACAAAAATCTATAAAATCTTTTAGAGAGCTTTAGTGAGTGCCCCCACTCTTATATTTCACCTACTATTACTGGACAGTACCTTAGGAGGGACTGGATTTATTTGTGGAATGGAGACAGAGATTCATTTTGAGATTCCTTCCTGTCCCAGATTAGATTTAAAATTCTGACCCCTTTTTTGGTGATAGTACAAAAGTAGAAAAGACAGATAGTAGAAAGTATACGTCACCTTTGCATCTATCAAAGAGGAACTGGATACGTTTGTTTAAATATGCCTCCCACACCGCACATACGCCACCTACCCACCCACACCTATGGGCCAAAAAAGTCGAATATTTCAGCTTGTGAAAATTATTGTGGATTATATATGTGAACGTGATTCAACGAGGGGAATTTTAGGTTGCATATGTTACTAGAATAAAAGTTAAAAAGAAAACCGATAGGACTGTACCACACTAACAGTGAACCCTACTGTAAACAATAGACTATAATTAATAAAACAATTATCAAAAATGTTCTTTTATGAATTGTGACAAATGTACTACACTAATGGAAGTGGTATATGGGATAATAATAATTGGGTGGTATATGGGAACTCTATATTTTATGTAAAATTTTCCATAAGCCTAAAACTTCTCCCATAAAAAGAAATAAATTTTTAAAAATACGACAGAATATGCAGAAGGTTTCAATCTTTACAACACTACATATATATCAAAGACGTAGAAACACACAAATAGATTCACATTTTTCCACAGGAGATATCAGTGATGTTGGGGTGCCATGTCTTTAAAATTACACTGTGTTTAATACATTAAGTGTTCATCGATTAGCCTTTATATCAGATTTGAATGCCTATCCCATTAACTAATTTAATCTCTCAAAAAATAACAGCCATTGGAATTATTCTTTGAATAATCCTTGTTTAGTTTCCATAATGGTATACAGTTTAATGAAAAACTCATTAGAATGTAGCATATGACATAATTAATTCTGGCTTATTCTTTTGGAGTAAATAGCTAATGCAGATGCTAAATTCCATTTTCCACAGGCTTTATTAATTTTTCATAAACCAATATTTTGACCGTAATGGGTTGTAACAGTTCCACAGAAGTTTCAGAAATGCATTAACTGTCATCAATGCACTTAATCTAAGTAGGATTTTGCCATTTGTGTGTTGATTCTTCAGTACTACTTTTAAAAGACAATGGGAAGCTTTGTTTTATATTGGAAAATGAGTACCTACATATAATTAACATAAAGGGTATTATACAATATTTGGCCAATTTGTCTCTATTCATACAACTTAATTGGTTGAGCTAATAACAGTGAACTATAAATTTTGAAAAGAACACTAAAAGTGGGAAGTGAAAAGTCTTCAGAACTAAATGGCTCATAATCCAATTGCAACACAAGTTAAAACATTAAAAAAGAAAAAGAAATCACCTCATGTTTGAAATTTCTGGTAATTTACTTTCTAAGGATAAGATTTGGACAAAACCAGGAAACAAGTTTTACAATAGCCTTAGGGTTGGGTGCTAGTTGAGTTATCCTGGGGTCTATCAAGAACCAGGCTGGGGGACTGGTGAGCAGTTGCTAATTATTCTTACTTCCTTCTGCCCTTCAGGGATTATCCTAGATATTAGTAATGGTCTTTATGTTCTGAGTGTAGACATGGGTGATAACTACCCATGTAGATAGGAGTGTCAACCCATGACCAGGTATTTTTGCCTCTGTCTTTCCTTTCTTTCTTCGTTCTTTCTTTCCCTCTTCTCTGCCTCCATATCTATCTATCTATCTATCTATCTATCTATCTATCATCTAGCTATCTATCTATCATCTATCTCAAAGAACCTTCGATGGTTGCCTACCACACAAAGGATAAATTCCAGAATCCAGATTCCTTTTTACGATATTACAAGGTGTTTCACAATTTTCTCTAGAAGGCACGCTCTGATTTTATCAGATCAATATTTCTGGGCCTTTGGAAAAACCTGATTCTACCCCAGAAGTTCTTATTCAGTAGGTCCCAGGTGAAGACTGGGTAGTTACATTTTTGTTTTAATGTTTCTCATTTGGTTATGATGATCCCTTAAGATTGAGAAACTCCTCTGGAATCCACCAAGGTTCTACTCATCACACCTATAGTGAGATAAAGCTACACCTTTTCCATTTTCCAGCAAGTGAACTCTTACTTATCCTTCAAGACCCACCTTCCACCACCCCTCTGAGATCTACAGCAGAGAACAGTGTTACCTTTTAGGGCTCCAGTGGGTATCATTTATTATATAAGAGTTTACTCATTTGCATCCTTCACTATACAACCAGCTTGGAGGGAAGGACTGTCCCCAACACCCAGAACAGTATCTGAAACTTTGCAGGCCCTCATTTCTCCAACTTTGAGCAAAAGGATGCATTACTGGAAGTCAGTGGTGTGTGCTGATTTACACCCTTCACACATGCTGTCACACATCATTTCTGGGAGAACTAAGTGCGTCCATGTGACCACAGTGGGAGATGACACCTGGAAACTTGCTCCTGGTTTCTCCTGGACTTTGACCCATGTGCCTTTTTCCTTTGCTGATTTAAATCTATATCCTTTCACTTTAATAAATGGGAACTGTGAGTATAACAGCATTTCTGATTCCTATTGGTCCTTCCGTCCTTCCAGTGAATTACTGAGTCTGAGGGTGATCTTGGGGCCCCCTGACACAAATGGGGAGTGTAAAATCAAGGGATTTGCTTTTCCCTTGTGGATTCAAAAGTCACAAGAGGGGACATCTGTTGCATGTTGCTCTTTGAATTCTCCGACTGCCAATGATAACCATAGCTGGTCTCCCACCTTTAGGAGAAGTCATCCATTGGGCTTGAGAGCTGTTCAGGTGTTCAGTGAATATGCGACATCTCCAAAAATGTGCTTCTGTCTAGGACAGGGTTTCACAACCCTGGCACTGTTGACATGTTGGGGCTTGATACTTCATGGTGGAGGGACTGCCCTGTGCCTTGTAGGATGTTCAGCAGCTTTCCTGGCCTCTATTCACCAGTGCCCCCATCCCTCTCCCAATTGTGACAACCAAAAACATCTCCAGAAATTGCCAAATGTCCCCTGAGGGTCAAAATCACCCCAGGTAGAACCCTAAATCCAAGATATTGGGTTAACAAAAGAATTTTGGGGAAAAAAACTTATTGGAATAAAAAGGAATGAGCTTGAATCACTCAGATTAGGGCTGGGATCCAAGCTCTTAAACTTTCTAAGTCAGCAACCTTAGGCAACTTAACTTCAGTGGATTTCTAATGTCTTCATCTGAAAAATGGAAATAATGACAACTTATCCTTTAAAATTGTTGTGAACTCTGTAAATGCATGTAACGATCCCCATATGGAGTTTGGTATGCAAAAAGTGTTCAGTTAAATGCAGATACATTAGTACTAATCAATATATTCTGAACCAAGTATTCAGATCTGCTGAATACTCTGTGAATACACATATAGAGCAAGCCCCAGTCTACTCCTATTGAGGAAGCTGTGTAACATGGTGGTAAAAAGATAGGCTTTGGACTTAAAAAATATATATCTTTCTCTAATAATCAGCTTTTCCACCAGGAGTTCTGTCATTTGGAGGATGAGGTAAGCTCATCAAGCCATGGTCTCATCATTTATATGGTGAAGATAATGATATAACATTTTATGAGGATTCAAGGAGACGTCAGGTATTTAGTGCAATATCGGGCACAGAGTAACTGCTCAGAGTTGGTTTACTGTTGTCGTTGGTACTTTAAGTTGCTCAGTATGTTGTTAATAGTGGCCGGGAACTTTCCCTATGAAATTTATCCAAGCGATGACTTGCCCCCAAAGCCAGATGCTCAAACCTCATCCTTCGCCTGTGGCCTAGACATTTGGCATCTTCTACATGGATTATCCTGCCACCCCCTGCTTCTGGGGGCATTCTCCTCGGCAGAGTTTCGATGCAACAGAAAGGGAACTAATGTTTTTAGGAAATGCAGTTTTTAACACATAAGCAAGTTCCAATCTTGTTTAAATAACAAAAAACTCTGCAGACTCCAGCTAAGATGTGCTGCATTCCCTCTGTGGGACAGGAAAAGGATGAAGATTAAAATTAAGGCTAAATGTGGGCAGGGATGGAATAAAATCTGATAAGACAGATTGAGGGAGAAGAGGAGAGAAGCAGAGTAAACTGCAACCAAAAGGGGAGGCAAAGGTAAACAGATGTACAAGATAAACTCTTTGAAGTGGAACATTTTCAAGCTGAAAATCTGTTGCTTGGGGACTTAAATCTGGACTTTTCTGTTCCAGTTCACTGAAGTGCACTGTATTTGAATCTGGCAGATGTGTAAATTATACAAAACATCACAGAGCTAAAGGTCATTGTTCATTAGGAACTGCTCCTTGCAGCCTTTGCTTTAAGCGGCTCTAGGTGGGTCCTTTGGGCATCTGTGGGGAACCAGTTGAGTCAAGAGGGGCTCCTGTGCATGATGCTTCAAGGCACCTGGGGAGGCAGCAGGTAGCAGGTACCTTTCAAACCCATCTTACAATCTTCTAGGCTGCAGGGAGTCATCCCGAACTAGGTGTGCTTTGCAGCCGGTATTCTGGCAAAATCACCACAAGCCCAATAAAAAGCCCGGGACCATCACCAATAAAAGAAAATGAGCTTGTGTCAGGGGATCATTTTTATCACGGTTTCTGAACAACGTGACTTTTTCAGATGCTACTGTATCCAAATCGCAAGGATGTAACTGGAAAGTGGTCCTTGCGAAAGGGTGGCTGAAGACTACGTTCTTAACTGTACTGGACTCGATGGATTGGGGGTGGGGAAGCAACTAGAAAGGAGGCCTGTGTCTTCATCTTTTGAATCAATTCTGAGATGACTCTTGGTTCAGAGTGACCAGAAGCCCTTAGAAAACAAATGCCCTTATATGGGTAATCCAAGGTCAGCTACAGAAGCCCTTTGTAGGTAAGCAAGCACAGAGAGTTACATCCATCCTCTTCGTTTTTCAACTTTATCTTGAGATTCCAATCCACTTTCCATCACCTAGCTGGTATGAAGTCACGTGGTCAGTGGCCAGGTTTTTGCCAACACGGGCATAATGAGGTGACTTCGGGGATCACACTAGCCTCACGTATTTATTTTGCTCTGCAGTATATAAAGTTATTTCAACTCATTATCTTACCTGATCCTCCTCTAATCCCAGGACGAGCCCGTTTCAAGATCTGACCACCATCTAAATGATACTTTTCAGCCAGGCATTCCCCTCTTTGAGTATATGTGTGTTTTCTTTCAAAACCAGAAATTTTTATTTTTAGGAGTATCCATTCAGGATCCCCTTCACTGTGCCCAAAAGCTGCTAATAATAACAGTGTCACCATCATCTTCATGGTTTTGGGGTTGATTTACTCTGGGTATCTCTACTTTTGACTTTAATTGTTTCTTGTCATCAGAACATAACTATATCTTAGATTTGCATTGCAAAGAAGATCTTTTCCTTTCCCTATTGATCGTGTCTTGCAGAGTAATTTAACTCCATTTCAATTTTCTTTTGCACATGGGGTGCTCTCCATCCATGGAAGTGAGTTATGTGTGTTCAGGTGGTACATCTTATGAATCTTGTTAAGCTTTGCCGCCTTATAGCCCCACTGATGGAATATTTAATCACAGAAATGAGTTGGCAGATATGATGTAAAGTGTGGGAGAGCTTTGCAGCAGCTCTTTATTGGCAATTGAGAAACAGGTGAATTTGCCATTTGTCAGTACCATGCTGACAACTTTGTATAACATTGTTATTTTTTTTTTTACTTAATTATGAAGATTAAAGGTGCCTTAAATCAACAGTGTTGTTGCCTAGCTATCAAGACGATCTCTAAAAGACAAGCTTTTTGATAAATCTTTTTATTAGAAGGCAAGGGAACTTCTTACACTCATTGGGAAATTGCAAGAATCCCTTTGAGTCCTGTTCATCTGGACAACTTGGAGACTCTTATTTCCAACTACACCAAACAACTTGAGACAAGTGACTGGGAACAAATGTTACAAGATATTCTACTAATACCTAGTGCCTTCAGTTTTATTAAAACTCTAAAATGGGATGGCCACAGACATTGACCAAAGTCTTCAAGAACTACCTAGATTCACCTTGATTCTTCTTTTTTTTAAATCAGTTTATCAATCATTTGTCTCGAAAGTGAGCCCCAAGGAGCGTGAAGATGATTAGAATTAGGAAAAATAATCAATGCTGTTCGGTTTTACAGGAAAACATCCGCCAGTCCTCAGAGAAGATTTACATATGTCCATGGAATATACTGATGTATGTGTATCTGTTTCAGGAATGGATAAGAATTTAAAAGAATATTATTTGATGAGAGTTCAGAAAATCACTGACATGAAACATTTTTCAAAGCAGCTTTCTAAACGCTTCTCTTGGAATATGTGTGTGAGGGAGACTGTGTGTCATAATTTATCAAAGCAAATTAATACTGTTCAGCTTGTAATTAAAGGTCCTCATTAACAAGTGCAACTACTCCCCCCACCCCCACCCTGCGTTAGCAATAAAAATGCACTCGGGACGTCAGGAGGTTATATACGAAAATCAATAACCTGCCATTTTATAATTAAAAGAGAAAATAAATGTTAGGGAAAAGTCCACTAAATTAGGAAAATTACCTTTAGGAGAGATTGAAAATATCGATTTTAATTTACAAAATATGTGAACTTTTCATGCCCCATTCTTGGAGACAACTGGAGGCTGGGTTGTTAATTCTGCATAAGCTTCAGAAAGTCAATAATTATACTGTGGGAATATTATGATATTTGTCATTAACACAAAGTCTTCTTTATAGAAATGACTGATAAGTCCGGCTTTCTGTCTCAGGCAGAGACGGGCTGTCTTGTCCAACATCCGAAGCAAATCAATGTCAAGGGCTGTATTTCAGCTTTGAGTCACACTCAAAAGTGCAAGTTAAATCCAGATTATTTTATAGCTCAGGGAATTTAAAATGCCCCCTAAATTCTTAGTCGTGGCTATATAAATGTATGATGTTAATAAGTATACCTGGATATGGAAATGAATACATCCCACATCTATATCTTTGCATATATCATCCCATAGATACAGGTGCCTGAAATTTAATATCTAAACTGGCTGGCTGCTTAATGTTTGCAGGCCTTCAAATGTTTCAAAGGAATTGTTCTGGAGTGTTGAATTTGCAGCACCATTTCCCCCCCCACTTCTGAAAATCATGAATTCTGTCTACATACACACACAAACATGCAGGGAAAAGAGAGAATGTGTGTAGTTATTTAGGATACTCCAGATATCGGTAGCATGAAGCACAAATATTCAGATTTATCAAGGAATACCTACCTCCATTTTTTATGCTCCCAAAGATTTAATTTAAATGTCCCATTTTTTTAGACTTCAGAATATTGAAGAAGCTTACAGAAATAATTATTTGGTTGTCCAGGCTCCTCAAATGCTACCCCCAATGCAACCAGTGAACACGTCTGAATATGTGGGGGTGGGGGTGGGGTTGTTGTCGGAATAATCCAGAATGATTATCTTATTTCTCTTCTTTAATTTGATTGGTTTGGACAGAGAGCTGTAGCATGAGCTATTCTGGTGGGGTACAGCCAATAAGAATTATGACTTTTAATATTCATAAAAAACCAAGAAGCAGTATATTCTGGTGGTAATGAGCACAGGCTCTGAGACCCTCGAAGTCCGATTTCCAATCCCATCCTGTTTCTTACCAGCTGTGAAATCTTAGGCCAGTGCTACAACCTCTTCATGCCCTAGTTTCCTCATTTGGAAAATTTCCTTGAATATTAAATACAGTAATTCATGTAAAGTGCTTAGCACATGGCCTGGCCATAGAAATACTCAATAAATATTAATCCTTACTACAACTCATTCTCTCCCTGTAGTCCAATGATAGAACCTCTGAAGATATACTATGGGTTAATCTGAAGGACTAATCTAATGCTCTAGAAATTATGCTGACTAGTTTATTCTTGCATGTATATGTCAGTCTGAGTCGTTTCTCCTGCCTTAATAAAACCTTCATAAAAGCCCACAGATGTATATATAGATTTGAAAACACAAAGGAGTGACATGGTGTGTTTCTGGTTATTAAAGCCAAGGGTGACCGATGACTACATCACATGGGACCAGAAAAACGCACTTTCCCTTCTCTATTGCAACTCACGTGTCTATACCCTACATCCCCATAGGATGGCCTCTTGCTTCCTGTTCACGACTCCGTTAACTATGGGGAGAATGTGTGCACAGAAACACATACACACATGCAGAGAATCTGCTGTCTCTTTGCTCCTGTTACTCAATTTCACAGGGCTGGGCCTGCAGACTCAAAAGCTGCCTTCTGGCTTTTCTCCTTGCCCATTTGGGAGATTTCACTGCTTTCCCGCTTTGCGTAAGGATGCACCCCAGGAATACCTTCTGAGTTCCATGTTTCCCCAGAACAGCCTGCAGTGTCCCTGACCCCAGAAATTTACTCCTCTGAAACAGATATGATGAGAAGTAAAGGACTCGTTCTCTCACAAATTAAGGAACAAATCTCTTAGTCTAATGGATTTCTCAGAATTTCACTGAATCAGCTCTTGTTTTGCCCCCTCAGGGTAGAGAGATGAAATATTTACTTATTTTTATCTATCAACCACTTATATGGTGCTGGCTATGGAACAAACCTTCTTTATATATCAAGTCATTTTACTCTAATAGACACCTTATGAGTTCTGTACTATCATCCCCATTTATCACACATAGGAACCGAGGCGCAGAGAGGTTAAGTAACTTGCCGAGAGTCACACAGCTGATAAGTTGGAGAGCCATGATTTGAACTTAGGCTGCCTGGGAACTGTGTCCATGCTCCTGACTCTGCTCTTTCCTCTCAGGAGGTAGGTTCTAGGGGCTAATAATGGAAAAGCCCAGTCTCTCCTCCCCCACAACAGTCTATATAACTCTTTCCACCTCACAGAATCCCTGGATTTAAATCCAAGCTTGAGGCACAAGACATGCATGAGGAGTTATAAACACTGCCTACCCAAAATCCAGAACTCAGCTATCCTAGTGGGGAAAATAGTCATACACCTGCCCCTATTTACCAAATTTTGTATTTTTAATCAAATTGTTTATTGTGCCAGAGAAGCCATCTATGTTTCCTGTATTCCTTCTCAGCAACTGGGTTTCATATTTAGTATCTGGGAAATGACTGAAGTAAGGCATCCCAGGACGATAAAGAAAAAGCAAAGGGTATGACTTACCATCAAGAGCTCACTAAACGAATGGATCTAGCCAATTGGGAATTTATTTCTCCTTATTAAAAAGCAAGGAAAGACTTCTTTTCAGTATGTGTGGCCCACCTACTGCTCAGGTTCTAGGGTGTTAAATGCAGCCTTGCTGAGACAACAGGCAGAAGGGACGAGCCAAGCCAAGCCAGACAGACATGAAATCTCAGCTTCTGCAACTCCCCCACTCCCACGGCCATGCAGACACGGTTGCTTCTGGGTTAGTCCTTCCCAAAAATTTGATAACCAGGCTTTCTAAGACAGTGGATTTTCCAACTGAGTGGGGGTTGGTGGGTAGGCAGGGATAGGGTGAGGGCAGAGACAGATCCTTGAAGGGAAAGTAAAGAGGGATGGAATTGCCAAGGGAAGCTGATTAATGAAGACAATGTAGTTTTTTTTTTTTTCCCCAGTTCTCTAGATACTCTATCTCTTGGCAATTCCAATCTACTGCCCCATTATTGGAATTACTAAGCCAACTCTCTGATTTGCCAGAGAAAACACTGCAATCCCAAAAGGAAATGCATGGCATAAAGATATATTGGAACACACTGAAATAAAATGGGAGTGGACAGAACTACATTCGTTCAATATGCCACCGAACAAAGCCTTGATGCTTTTTATGACAAAATCAATGTAAAATGTCAAAAGCAGTAGAGACTCCATGCTTACCCCACAAGGAAAATTACATAACTCCCCTTTATGATTTAAAGGGTTTTAAACACTCTTGATTTTGCCCAAAGAAATCATTCAGGACTTGTTAGTATAGGGATTCACTGTGTTTGGATTATTTTATAAAATCCATTCTTCATTGGCAGGAAAGCACACTGAGAAAAGGACCAAGAAGACATCATGCAAAGAGAAACTCTTTACCTGCATAGAATTCAGGACTGTAGACTGCACCCACAACTGGATTCAATTTCCAGCCTTAAAAAAATATAAAAAAAATGTTATTATCACACTTAATTCAACAACTTATAACACTGCAAATCAACCGCAAATCAAATGTCTTCATGTTCTTTATTATTTAAAAATTTAGAAGATACATAGTATCTGCATGCATAGAAAACATTTTAAAACTACACATAGGAAAATGGATTGGTCATTCATGCCCTTCTTTGATTTTCAGGCAATACAAGTTAATGAAATGGAAACTACTGACCAGCTACAGGTGAACCTTTTGAAAATGACGTGGTAATTAATTTTCTCCCATATCAATATTTTCCAGAACCACTATAGTAATTTCAAGCTTTTGTCTTCTTTCAAACTTCACTGCTAGAGAATCCATCGCATGCTTCTTCATATCGCGTTCACAAAAAAATTGAAAGCTCACATAAAGAGAGTTCTTTGTGGCAACATACTCTGACAATAATTACCTTTCCCAATTATGACCCCAAGATACTACAGGATTCTGAAATACTTTCTGAATTCCAAAGAAAATAGCATTTTATCCCTAGAGAGTTAGCGTGCTATGCATTGCAATGTATTCAGGAACTGTAAAATCTCTTAATCACTGCATGTTATCTAAGGTAACTTTCAAATAAGATGTACCTAAGATGAACAGAATCCTGTAATTTTCTAGCCATTATGGATAGGGAGTTTTCTGTAAGATGAATCCTGGAGCTTTAGACATTTTTCTCAAGAAAAGAACACCCAAGAATAGTTGAGAATTGGAAATCCACCCACATTGCAGACCCTGGGGGCATTACTTAGGGGACAACCTCTGAACAAAGATCACGGTTTAGGGTTCTGTGATCATTTCCTGCTCCTCCAGGTAAGTCTTTATGAAAACATCCATTTCAGAATTCCTGAAAGACAGAGGACAGGTATGCTGCCTTGAATAGAACACCAGAGAGTCTTCCTGAGAGAGCGCAAGTTTGGTTGTGAGGGAAGGTGTTTCTGACAAGAAATCTGGGAGCTTTTCTCTGAAGGGAGAGGTGTGACATCCGGTCTAACCTAAGTGAAGTGTCTGTAAGAACAGCTGAGAAGTGACCACAATCTCCAATCTATGATGCACTGAGGAAGCCGGAGGCTAGATATTTCAATAGATAGGCCCCCATGGACCTACTAAGAAATTTCCAGAACTTTCATAGACTATTTCGTTTCTAAGAATTTTCAGCTCCAACTTGAATCAGCTAGCTGGTTTACAGCCTCCAGGCTGACCTCAGGATAGGGTTCTCCAAAGTGTTCTCCTTGAGTCACCGGGAGGTTTGTGGATAGAGAAACTCCCCGCCCTGGGCACATTAAATCCCCAGACCCAATGCCTGAGCAGTTTCTGAAGCTTCGCACTGCCACCTTCCTCTCATATTTACTACATCTTGTCTCACAGGAATTTCAGAGTGGGTGTCTTATGAACGTGGAAAATGCCTTCAATTTGATCTACTGAAGTTTCACTCAAAAAGAAAATGTCCACCTCCTATGGATAGGGGAACCTGTCTATACTTCAAGTCATTTGGTGTCTAAGAGAAACCAGAGCAAAGCAGTTGAAAATAAAACTGCAGGGGTGTACCTGGGCATCCCTACTGATCTCTATCTGTCCAGCCCTTCTTCACAGAAATCTAGAGTTTGTGAACAAAAACTATATGGAGCCCTATTAAATGAGTAATTAAGTTACTATTTCCCTTCTTTCTCCCATTCCCCATTTTATACCCAGCTTATCCTCTGCCTTTTTCTGGTAGTGGTGAAGGGGCCATTTTCCCACTATGCAGGTCAGATTTTATTTCTTGAGTACACCCTTATGAGCCTTCTTAAACACTTCCTTTTCATCCAAGGCTGGGGCACCTCATTTACTGAATGGGGACCTGTCGATCAATTTTGACGGGCCCTCAAAATCGTGAGTTATACCAACGGACCTTCATTTTCTCAAAAAACCAAAAACAAGAAACAAAACAAAATGGATTTCTCAAAGCTGTCTAAGGCAGCCCATAATAATGTTTCTTTCACGTGCCTCATGTACCTTCATCTTCCTCATTCCCTTGCGCCAGGAAACTTTTCTATCTATTCATTGTCAATTATCCATCAGTTAACCAAGCCTACCCATGGAAAAGCTTAATTCAATATAAAAATAAGAGAAATTCAATGATACTCTGTCTCATTAGGGAGACCTGTGCAATCTCATGTTTGCAAGTATTAATTGAGAGAGGTAATTGATACGGCCTCCTCTGTAAGAAACCAACTGGGAATCTTTGAGCAGCAAAATGTAACGAGTGAGCTCAGGTTGTTATGGGAACATCCATGTGCAGATCATCCTTCTTGCCATCATTGGTCCTTTCTCCCAAATGAGGCTGCCTCACTCCCATGTAAGGTAAAGGAAGGGCCCTTCTGAAAGGTAAGACGGGCGTGAAAACCAAACCTCTGTTCTCCTTCCTCCCCTGCCACCCATCACTCACCAAATCCTCCCTCTTCAGCAAACAGCAACCCTATCCACTGGGTTACTCAAGAGAAAATTCTTGATCAATCATTCTTGATTCTTCTCTTACCCTTATGCCCTATGTACAATCCATTGGAAAACCCTTTTGGCTAATCTTCCAAAAGATGCTTTCATTCTCTCTACTTCCCTCCCTCTCCATTGCCACCATCCCAGGCCAGGATGCTTCTATCTCTTACGTGGACAACCCCTCAACAAGAATGTCCTAACTCTCACCATCGACTCCCTCCCCTCCCCTCCCATCTCCCCTCTTCCTTCTTTCCTCCTTCCCCTTATCTAATCCATATATAGGGGCTAAAGCAATTTCTAGAAAGTAAATCTGACATGTCTTTCTATGACTCAGAATTTTTCAATAGCCTCCTTATGAACCTAGAATAAACATGGATTCTGGGCCTTGATCTACAAAGCCCACCCAACCTTACCCCTGCCCGCCTCCGCCCATTTGTACCACTGTGCCACCTCTCTCCAAGCGCCAGGGACACTGCTCCCTCTGCTTAGAGAATTCTCCCCAGCTCAACCCCAAACCGACTTGACATTTAGTTCTCCAGTGGCCTACCTGAGCATGCTACTTAAAGGTCACTTTCCTCTACTTCTTAAAGTTACTCCAGGATCCATTTCCTAGTTTGTTTTTTTTTTTTTTTTAGTAGCCATTAACATTGCCTGGAATTGTTATGCCTGTCTGTGTTTGTGGTTAATTGTTTTTATACCATTCTCCCTCATTAAAATGAACGGTCAAATGAGCAGGACTGTTACCTGCTGTGACTCCTCAGCGCCTAAAACTGTTGTTTGGCAAAAAGTACCTGTACGTGCTCCATAAATCTTCACTTGGCTTCCCCCTGAAAGATGCCAAAGGAAGACCGAGCTCTTTCTAACAGACTCATTCCCCTTTGGCCAGGGCTCAGTCTCCTTCTAGCCTCAATGACCTGTTTCCCCAATAAACTTCCCATGAAGAAGGATCCTGTTAGGGTCGATTGTCTTCCCAGGAAAGGCAGTAAGAATCCAGCCCTTGAAAATCACCTCCACTCAGACTTTAGAGAGCGCTGGCAGGCTGATGTAAATGTATGCAAATCAGATGCAAATGACCTCCCCGCCCCTGCAACTCCTAATACCTGGAAGAGACCCCTGGGATAAACCTGCTAGAGACAGGGTCCCGCGCAGCCAGGAAGACGAGACACAATGATCCCATTTGCAATTTCTCAGGCAGCTTTCGTGGGTCCCCAGGCCCTTCAGATTCAGAGATTTTGATCAAGGACATTAAACCGAACAATGAGGCTTACAACTAAAGGAGAGCAGCTGATAAAGCCTACCACTCCCAGCCTCCCAGGGCCCCCCATACTACAAGGCAATGGAGCAGAGATCAGACATGTTGGGGTCTCACTCTATATCAGGCAGGTGAGCAGTTCAGAGAGACTCCTCTGTGGCCAGGGTCCAAGGCTGCACACCAATCCCCAAATTTAGCCAGTCAATGGTCACCTGCCAGCCCTCTTTAGTAAAACGCAGCCAAGGTTCCCAGGTTTGACTGCTGCAGAAGGACAGGTTAGGATGTGCATGTAGACAAGCAGCACTTGCATTCTTTGGGATTTTGCAGGGTTGGCCATCAAAGAAACACATTCTTGAATGTACCTTTAAATACACTACAAGGGTTTCAAAAACTGCCTGCAAAGGCTCTCTGGAGACGTGTTTTGTACTAAGGATGCTAGAACCTGGCAGCAGAAATAGTGCCAGAGGCAACACCCAAGCCCGAGAGAAGTGCACAGTGTGCACAGCTATGTCTTGTTTGGTTCACTCAGCATTGTTTAACAACATGAATTAGTTGTCAACACTTAGATTTTATCGAAATGATAAAATTCCTGGTAACTTTCCCCCCACATTTTAAAGAGAATGTTTCAAAATTGAATCTCTGACTCACTTTCCAGTTTCCATTCCTGCAGAGCTGTTAATGCTACCTGGAATTACCTTCTCATTTCTTTGTTTGTAACGTGCATCTTTAGGTCAAGCATCCCCCAGGCCGCTGATTTACTGGAGGTGACCAGGAGTGGTCCCGTTTAGATGTGCCCTCTAATTAGTCAGAGCCACCAGCACTCTCTAACATACGCCTGGCATGGAGGTCAAATGTCAGCCATGTTACATTGGCACCCTTGTACTGTTTTGCTTCTAGTAGAGAACATTTTGCTCTAACTAGCATGAAAATGAAAGATAGTCCAAAAGGACTATGAGTTTCTTTATGTTCATTTATTTTACCTGTCCAGTCCCTGTTGGCATTTGCCTATTTGATTCCTAAGCTAGTATGTTTATCAGGAAATTCAACTTACTATCTACTATATGAAAAAGGAAAACAGTGACAACTTATTATTGACACTGTGGTATATTTAAATAATACTGTGCTACTAATAGCTGTACATTATTTTTAGGGCACTTTGTATTGTGTCAAGAACTTCATCACCCATAATTATCACAAATACTCTATGAAATGGGTCCTGTTATACCTATAGTTCCCCTTTGAGAAAACTGGCTCATGGAGAGTTTAAGCAAATTGCCTACAGTTATACAGCCAGTGAATGGCAGAGCCGATATTGGAACCAAGGTCTACTTTGTTCTACAATCTTGGATCTTTTCTTCCAGTTTCTACTCTTCCTAAAGTCACTAAGAAAATCAAAGAGCCAGATCTAACATCCACATTTCCCCATCATCCAGGAAATCCCTGGGAATACAGCTCTCAACTTGTTTGGCAGAACAAACATTTGACCTCTAATGAGCAAGTAAAGCCCAACTTCCTGGTGTGGGTAGGTGCTCTTGGGAAAATATCCCAATTCCCTCTTTGTGTGGCTTTCTGATGAGCAGTGTTTCCAGACCCCTATATCTCATTCTACAATCTTCTCTTCTAGGCACGTTCAAGTGTCCTGGCGTGTGGAATCTGCATTCCTTATGATGTTATTTATGGCAGAGCCTCCTAGATAGGTACCCCATTGCCTGTACAGCCAAGCTTAGTCACCATTTAAACCTTTCCAGCTGCTAAAACTCTGCTTGAATACATGATTGAAGGAATGCATGGGTATAATGCTGGCGTTGATAGTTATAGCTCACTATTTGAAGATGACCTCAGAACTTGATGACTCTAGTAATTCATAATTTTTCTGAAGCGCCGGCTCAGTGATTGGTGAGAATGAATGACTTAGCTAATGAGTGAACCTCACAGATCACTTAATTTTCTCACTTCACCTTGAGATCCCTAGGTCCTGACTGATCCTCTCTTATCATAACCTCTCTTGTTAAGGATCTGAGAGGGCCGCATTAGTTTCAGTTCTATTGTACGGGAGTTTATGGGGAAATTTATTTGTTGTGGTGATATTCACGAATGATGGATTTCAAAAACTTGGAGAACGACTTCTCTTTGAATACCAAAGGTCAATGTGATCTTTTGAATTTGAAAACCTCAGTATCCAAAGAGTCTATAGAAGCAACAGTCTTGATGTAATTGGGAATCTCATTTATTTTAGGTCAGTTCTGCTTGAGCATCCATCCATCCCTGAGGTGGGTGGTGTCTGGAGATGCGGGTCAGGGATAATCTTCTTAGTGCTCCATTTCAGGTACATGGATGAGAGACCCCCTGACTTATTCCTGGAAATCAAGAATGCATGGCTGCCTGGAATGGGCTGTGGGAGGTTTATACCAACATCTGGCAAGAGCTCTTGGTTGTACAATTAATAATCTTTCTGTTATTGTGGTCAGTTGCCATTTGAGAGTGTCCTGTAAGATGACGGGAAAATGACGCACACATGCACGACCCCGAGATTTTATTACTTCATAATGAGGGAAAAAGTTTTGCTAATTATGTCACCTCATCTAGTTTACGTTTTTGCATCTCTAAAATAGGGATACCTATGTCTTCTTTGTAGGATTTCATGTGGGTCCTGAGCATTTTAAATGCTTAACATAATACCTTGCACACAGTCCATGTTCCAGAAATGTTGGCTATTAATAAATGGCTTTGAAATGTTTCCAAAACACAGTGCAGGTCTAGTTTTCAGTCCCTGGATATGACATTGATCAACAACTCTTTCTATAAAACAAATATGAGTACACATGGCTTAAGGGATAATATTTGGCTTCCCTTGCTTCCTTTTCTGACAGACAACACACAGAGCACTTCAGCATCCAATTGATGTCATCACATATTAACTGTGGCAAGTTTTAGAGCTATTATTTTACTAAGTTGAAAGGCTTCATGACACGTGTATCAGAGGTTTTCTTCATTTCAGCACTGGGCATTCAAAGCCTGCTTTGAAAATTGTCTATCTCATTTGGTATGGCTTGGGTTGGGGCTGGGGAGAAAGGGTCAGAAGCATAAATAATTCTTCTGGTCTTTCAACTTAGCACCCTATTGTATCAATGGTATATTTCTGTTCAACAGTGCCCCTTTTAAAAATAAAAGCACACTTACTTTGCCAATTGGTGGCTATTGGCAGAAGGAAGAAGTAAAACAGAAACTGAAATCCCATATGCCAATACTATTGTTTATAGTAGAAAAAAAAAGAAAAAAAAAAGACTTCAATGTCAATTAGGAAGGAAGGTTTGAATAAGCACACATACTCTTTCTATGGAAAATAATGTAAGCCTTAAAGGAATGAGTTTGACTATATGTATTAATATGGAAAGAAATCCATATTGATTTATAAAATCCAAGTAAAGAATGGTATGTATATCATAAGGCTCCCTCCATGCCACTTCAAAAGCTTTATAGCTCCTGAGCAGGCTCAAAACCATGACCAAATTCTGTGGTTGTCCTTCCAGAAATGGCTATGATCAAGGAAGGGACAATGGGAAAGAAAGAAACAAAAACTTCCATCTACCACCTCAACTTACCGTAATAACAACAAATTAAATAACCCAACCAATTGTCAAATCATCACTGGATCTCCACCTCAAATGGGAGTTATTCTGAAGCGAATGGAAGAAAGCCATTTGTATTTAACCTGAAAACGGAATTTGCCTTTGTCATGAAAATTACCCCGTTGATTCAGGCCATTCCTACAGGTCAGCGGCCTGGCATGGTGGGCACACTGAAACAGACATGGCTGGCTGAAACAGGCTCCCTGGTTAATTACTCAGTAGATTCAGAGGCGGAAGGCATTTTCTGCAAAGAAAGTCTCTACTTACCATTTGTGTAAGGGTTGACGGTCTTTTTATTTGTCATTACACGGGCTGTGGCATTATTTACCTACGTACATGGAAAACTGAAATGAGTACAGCATCCAAGCCCAGCTCCCAATTCAATTAGTTGCATGCATTATGACTGTGGTTACTTATTAAAAAAAAAACAAAAAAAAACAAAAATGCATTTTAATTTATAAAAGGCAGTAGATGCATAACAAAATCATCCATTTTTATAATTACATTTACTTCATAACCATTTTAACTTACAAATCATTTCAATAAAGCAATGTCATCTCATTGAAAAGTTTAATACAGAGACAGTAAAAGCAAATTAAAAGGTACTGCATAATTGAAGATTTAAAAGCATGCGTGTACTCCATGGTAACACAGAAACAATAAATATTTTTTCAATGTAAAATAAAGTTCATATGAAGGGACATGCAGTGGAGTAGAAGAGAGAAAAGACAAGGTACAAGGAAACATAAATGTCAAAAAAAAAAGGGACAAACAAGTTTTAGCCGTGTGCAGCACTGTAAGGGGGGAGAGAACCATCAGGAAGCAATATCTAGCATTCAACACTTGGGATAAGAGCCTTGTACATTGCAAGAATTAACAAAATCATTCAAGCTTTAAAATCACAGCTAACGAAAGGATAGAAGAGAGGGTGCATTGTTGAACACAATATGTAGTTAACAATCTGAGTAAGATGTGCACCGGTCATAACTCAATCCAATCAGTGCCTCCCAGGCTAGCTTAGAACGTACACTCAAATTACAGGCGTACCAATATCCAAAAAAATAGAGCATCAAGAAAACTTAATACAACAAGTCAAAAAACTTCACGTGGTATAAATATATGTATATAGATATATCAGCACTAAATACGTGAAACGGCAGATGGACTTCACCACTTACCATTCACCACCACCGCCAGCATGGGTTTGTATACAGTTACCATGGTTACTGAGAGTTTGGTGAGGGGCCTAAGCGTTATCGTCGAAGGGGGAAAATGAAAGGCAAAATATGCAACATCTTACTCCAAAGACTAAAGCATTTTTAACTGGTATTTTTTTTTTTATATAGTTTTAACAAATATGACCCTGGGGCAGGGTTGAGAGGGATCCAGTGGTAGAAATAATAGACTCCGAATATCAGCATTTGAGGGTTTTTTGTTTTTTTTTGTTTGTTTGTTTGGAAAAAGAGGGGCCAGATAGCGAACAGGAAACTCCGTTTGCTTATTCACTTTATTATCGAAAGATTCCAAAGATTCCAACTGGCTTCTTGAAAGAAAAAAATGAGAGGCTTAGTGACAAAGGACTCTCTTTTTTAAAAAACGTCTCTCGAACGCTCTTTCTCTCTCTCTCAAAATTTGGTTTAATTTGCAAACCACCGTGGATCCCTCGTCAATCCTGCAGTGGAAAGGAAAAGAAAAAACAACAACAACAACAAAAAAAAACGAAAACAAAACCAAAAACTGCTGTGTATTTTGTTTTCTTTTGCAATGCTAACTCTACTGTTTGGAACCTATTGCACCCGTTGATTATAAAACATGGAAAATAAAAAAAAGTTCAGATTAACCTTTCTTTGGTCTCACGTTTGCCATCCACCTCTCAGCAGTGATAAGAGTAACATCATAAAGTAAAATTAAAAAAAAAGTAAGGCCAGTTTTCCTTTTTATATATAAATATATGCATATATATTTATATATAAACCATGAGAAGGGTACAGGGCCACATACAAGACGTCAATGATGCATCTGTAACAACGAATGAGCGTGAAGCAGACATTTATAAAAAAGATGAAAAGGAAAATATTTTGGACATGCACCTCGATTTTACGGCCCTCAACCACCGTGCCGTGTAATTTCTCCCTCGCCCTGTCCGCATCGGCACTATTTTCGAAAGTTACGAAACCAAATCCCTGCATGCAGGAGGGAGAAGGGAAAACAACATGCAGATTATTATTTCAGTCAACGACCACTTTATAATGTTCTCTCGCTTTAATGTCTACTTCTTGTCCTGGCTTCAGTTCTGTAACATGCAAATTAGAGAAATTATAAGAAGAGTACTAAGATGTGCAATAAGTAAGCGACAAATGTGAACAATATTTTTCTTTCCTGTCACCCGTTAGCTGTAACCCCTGAAGAATTCAAAGAAGGATACCCAAAATACCTTTCTAAACGTCACTACAGAAGAAAATAAATCTAACAAAAAGAAAATGAGATCAAAATAAATGTACAGTGTCTTCACGGAGAATAAAATGAAATAACGAGAAATAAAAGGGAACCACTTTCTTGACATGCAAATTAAAAATAAAATAAAACAAAGGTGTGCACGGAATTCAACAATGAACGCCAAAATCCTCTAACATTGCCTAGAGTCATGCTGTGTGGTTTTAAGAACATCTCTTCTTCATGCAATTTTAGGGTTATTCAAATTTGTCAATTCTACAGCCTTTACTTCTCAAAAATAAAAATTAAAAGCCTAAAAAAAGGAAAGACCTCTTTTTTTAATAACAAGTCAAACTCTTTGGTCTAATAAAGAAACAAAAATCAATGAAATGAATCAAAATAAACTTCAATTGATTAATAATGCAAACAATTTGAGTAACATTTTTTTATTAATAATACCCCCCAAATAACATAAATGCTTCTGAATTTGTCCACTTTCAATACTACCTCATTAATTGAAAAGGGAAGTGTGTACACACTGTAAAGCTCTAAGACATTATGCTGCCATTAATTCATCAAATTAACAGGTAGAAAAATAAAAAGAAGCTCTGTTAATAGAAAATTATTATAACACTAAGCACTTGCTGTTTTACTAATAGATAACAAATATACCCTTTACTTCACCAGTGAACATTTTGCTTTCAATATTTTGGCCTCAAAAAAAATCACTAAGCTTCACATTGTCAAAATCTATCTTTTGTCTTTACTGACACTGTTCTATGAAGAGTACAGAAAATATGACATGTTATTTTTAAAACCCTAAAAGTATTTGTACATCTTGTTCAGAAATATACACCAACCTTTTGAAACAATTCCAATGTAAATTTGCCCAGCTCCTTCTGGTTTTTACAGTGTAGACTGGGCAACATAATGAAATATGTGGGGACTCTCCTATTTCCATTGGGCAAGCCTTATGTAATGGTAAACATTGGCTGTACATTAAGCTTAGCTGGGACAGTGCAAAAGCCAGTTTTACTAATAAAACAGACAGTAATTGCAAATAACCCAGAGTCATAACCAACAGGGGTTAATTTTCCCAATCCCTCACTAGGCTGCTTTAGTGATCACCGAAGCTAAGGATGTTTAGGGTTTATCATCCCATGGTCTGGCTAAGAGAGCACCTTTCATTATTGAGGATGAATTCTTCTACTGAAGACACCAGCTGTGGACGTATTCAAGCTAGAGAGTAGATGATTCATGGATAGGATTCTACAGAGAAAACTTAAATTTCTTTACTTTGGGGGTTCGGAATGAAACACCTTAAAAAATCTTTCCCATGGTGAGAATCTGTGATTAGAACATGATCTGAATTATTTCATTACTATAACAGACTAACAGAAGGATCCTACTTAGTCTTGAATGTCTCTATATGTTCATATTAGAGACTCAAAAATACTTGCTAACTAAAGCCCTTATTTTTGAGATAACAGCTCTTCAAGGAGCAAAAGACAGAGTTTTACCATTTTGCTTTATTTGATGGCTCTAACTCTTACCCAGTGGGTCCAAAACTTAGCTGATATCACAAGGAAACACAGAGCATATTAAACATTTAGATTCCTCAGTCCTGCCCTATGTCTACTGAATTAAAACCCAGAGTGAGTTCAGAAATCCATTTGCCTAGCAAGTTTCCTGTGTGGCCTGGCAATTGTATTTCCATTGCTTCTCATATTACTAAGCAACATCAAAACAGTATTTCAGTTCTTTACAACTGGCAGAATATGGTATTGCTGGTTTCCATGGACCCAGCTATCGAGCAGAGTGAGTTTCTGGGGTGATTCTGACTTGGTAATTTTGGAAGTTAGAGGTAGGGGTACAGCCCAAGCCCTTATCTGAAGCTAGTTAGCAACCTTCTCTTCCTCACCTGTAAGCCAAACTTCTTAGCATCAATGGGCACACCATACATTTAATAAGTAATAAGGAAACTAGAACTCTGGATTCATCAGGCAATCTTCGCACTATAGTCTGAGCCTCATCGACGAAAGGCTAAGGAAACATCATACCTGTCATTATCCCTGCAGCACTGGGAAAAAATGTAGCCAGGTGAGAACGAACAATCAACCCACCTATCCAACAATATTCCAAAGGAGCTGGTCCTCACAGTTCTAGTCTGAACCCAAAGCAAACCACACCAACCTAAAATAAGCACTATGTATGTCAAGAATAGATGAAGGTGGAGACAGAAGAATATTCTGAAACCCAAGGAAAGTGCATAAACCTAAAGGAAGTTCTCCAATCTATTCTCAAGTTCTTGCTTAGTTTTTTTTTTTTTTCCTTGCTTAGTTTTTAAGCAAAGAGATTCTATTGATGATTCTTCTCCTTATCCTTTTCTGCTAAACTTCTCTATTTTTTGAGCTGCTAAATACTCCCGTCGTTAAGGTTCTGAGATGACTCCTTGAGACACAGTTGGGCTCAAAAAGAGCTTGCTCCAGAAACAGTCCCCAAAATATCAAAGGAACTTTCCTACCTGAATCCATTGGACAATCACACCTCCTACCCAGCCAAGAACGGACAGAGGTCTCCTGGGTCCAAAGATTGTCAGAATCCTCGTCTGGGGTAACCTTACCTGGCCATTATCTGGAAACTTCTCTATGAAGCTCAGCTAGTACATAACTTTCAAAGCAGATGCTGAGGTTGTTTCTCAAAGTCCTGCCCCGTGATCAGAATTCTATCCAAAGGCAATAGCAACTTGCTGTTCTTAAAAGGATTATACATTTTTTAAAGTCTTAGTCTTAAAAGGGGGAATGAGACAAACACATTCTGGATTTGGCTTGGGGAGTGGGAGGGCCGAGTACGATGCTGATGTGTAACCCCTTCAAAACCAAGAGTCCAAGAGGGGCTACTCAAAGGGGAGTCAGATATCCCTCTCCAGGGCCTGCAGAGACGCTCCTTCCCAGGGGTTACCGCAACAGAGGGGTGGGGTAGAGAGGAGGAGGATGCTGCTTGGAAAGGGCACCTGTTACCTGTGCCGCCCGAGGTTTGGGAAGGTCAGATTATGGTGACTTAAAATGGCCCCCAGGCTAGCAGGATTGCTCATTTTAAAATCTTTTAATGAATTATAAATTCTGTTCTGCACACATTCCAGACAAATATTTTTGGTCTTTTTTAAAAAAAAAATTTAGGCAATATCTTCTCTTTTTGCATTAACGCAAATGCATCATTTTTATAGCTTAAATAAGGGTTCTGAAGTACCCCAGATAGAGAAACGGACTGAAGTTTCATAGAAATTCAATTCCTTTAGTTTCTGGTGCAGGGAGTTCACATTTATAAGAGGGGAGCTGTTCATATGAGAAAGGAGACTCACTGTTCTGGGGGATGAAGAGACTCACATCTCCCCTTTGCACATGGAGCCCTTTCTCCATGGATACCCCTCCCTCCATCTCCCTTCTTTCCCCTACCTGGGAAATTCTTACTTATCTTTCACTCTCAGCTTCTGTGTCCCTTCCTTCCAGAGGCCTTCCCACCTTCCAACTACATAGATCTGCCTCTTAGGGAGTCTCACCAGCCCCTCACATTGCCAAACAACATAACATGCTTTATCACATCGCTCGTCCTGACTGTCTCCCCTGCTGCACAGGGAAACATCAGAGGGCAGGAAGCACGGACTGTCACGCTCTCAGCTGACTCACCATTTGAGTACCTGGAATACAGCTGAGACTTAGAGATCTCCATTGACTCAAAGATCAAAATGTATTTTTTCTAGGTATATTGGCAAATACTGTGGATGCACCTGGCTTTATCCCACAGATAAAAGGGATCAGGGATAAACAAATCATTCCTCAATGCTATCTAATTCTTATTTTCAAATTCTGGCATATCTTTTAAATGTGGTTTTGCTATATACTTGCTATCCAGATAGATGTAAAATCTTCCCATTACACCTTCCCAGGAAAGATACTGCATGTGTATGTCTAGGCACATTTGCAAGAACACGTACACATGTGCCGACACCCACCACCTGTGTCCTGCTTCAGGGGATTATCCCCAGAGAGAAGGAGCGAAGGGTGAGTTCCTGGGTCCTGACGACCTACCCAAATGAGGGAAATGAGGTCATGACAGTGGTTCAGGTTTCTCAACTGTTAACATGGAAATGTTCCTTTAAACAAAGCCCTTTTCCACAAAGGATTATGTCAAGTATGAAAACTATCCTTGGGTGAGCTGGTGCCCCCATTTAGCGGATCCCAACTGCATGGTCTCCTTGACACTCCAGCCACTGTCACCAAGAGCTCTAACACCTGCAGAACCAATTCTTTCAGAGGGAGCACAGACACTGAGAGAGGCTATTTTTGATGTTTCTTCATCAAAGAAAAAAAAATTTTTAAAGGAGCTTAAGAGAGTTAGGCTCTGTATGCGGCAAATTTAAATGGTCTTGTTCTTGAAGTCCCCAGAGACAGGCTAATCATGGGAATGACAGAAGAACTCTTAAAAATAGCACCGCCATTGTACTTTCAAAATAGCAAACGCTATTCTTCTAACCTCCCAAAACAGCTCTCGAAAGGAATTAGCTTTCTCTACCTGGCAAAAGTTACAAAACAAAATATAAATTAGATATACATTTTAAGAAGAAGGGAGAACCTTCAGAAGCAGTGGTGCTACAGACAAACTCAGGGTTAGAAGAAAATTGGCCAACATTCTGGATCATCTTCTAACTGTTGCCAAGAACACATCAGGCCTGAGGGAAAAAGATTAGGCCAGGCACAGCTTTCTCCAACGCACTTTGCTTTGCAGCCTTAGAAATAGTCCTTATAATGGTTTACATATAAGAAGCAAAAGGAGAGGTCACTTTCCCCCCCCAGCCTAGAAGTCAAACTGCTGACCTATTACAGGAATGGCTATAAAATTTCTGAAATTACAGAAGAATGATAAGGTCTCTGAACTAGCAGAACTAGAGGGCATAATGGATTGATGTTTTTTACTCATCTGGCACATCACATCATTTTGTCCATACGAGAGAGAATTCTGGAATGTTCTTCCCCCGATTTGATCAACCTTGTCCTACTCAGTTGATCTACACAGAAAGGAGGGGGCTATGGACCAGCCAAGGGATAATAAATTCAAATACTCTCTTCGTGGGGAGGAGGTGGCCCTGGCATTGTGACCAGCCACCGTAGATAAGCCAGTTCTGCTCAGTGACCCTCCCAGCACACTGCATAGGGAAAGCTACGGGGCTAAAACCAGTATTCTCTCAGCATCCACTTTCATAGTCTGAGGCTGAAAGGAGCAAGGAGCTTAAAATTCCTGGTAATTTGGGGAGTGGTACTCATATCCTTTTTCGCTGTCGGCCGAAGTGTCCTAACACTGCCACGGTTTTTCTCCAGGGAGGTCTGATTGGGCTCTGGAGTCTTCTGTGGGTTTAAGTCATAACAGGGCACTTCAACAACCACCACCCCAGAAGAAAATGCAAAACCACCGGTGGGCAAAGAGGTGTATTGTATCCAGGCGAAGGCTTGGCATTTATCTAAAACAGGAAGACACAAGAGATGGTGGCTTTAAGGAAAGGTCAGGAAATTTTGTGAAAACACAGATTTCTAGGATCCAGGTTCAGAGTTTCGGATTCAGTAGGTCTGGCTCAAGGTCTGAGAAATTTGGTTTTCTAACAAGACTCCAGAAAATTTGCTTTTCTAACAAGACTAACTTTTCTAACTGAGACTGTTAGTCCGGATACACATGCAGACAACTACTGATGGAGGGGAAGCCTGGGAGAGCTTGGCTTTTCTTTTTTTTCTTTCTCCCAACCTATTTTTATTTTGAAGGTGCTAAAGCCTCTCCCTATTGTTTCCAAGTTTTACTAACGCTGACAGCTATAGGAAAATTAACTTAAATACTGGTTTCCTGGAAAAAAACAAACATCAAAGCAATGGCAAACTGCAAAATGTGGACTGGTTAGCATATGAATGAATAAAATTATATTCAAAAGGTTGGTGTATATGAAATTTTTTTTCTCTACAACCCAGGAAAATAACTGCACTTTATTAATACAGAATTATCACATATTTACCTGCTCATGAGACTATCAACCCACTTTTTAATATAAAGAACATAATTATCACTGAAAAACAAAAATGTAGCAACATCATTATTTTTTTAAGCATGGGCAATTTTCCTCTGGAAACCTGATCTATATCAACTTGATCTAAATTACCCCTTTACACATTCTTAACTGAGCCCAATGTATTCCCACCATTTTGGAAGCTAGAGGTGGTCTCTAAAGGAATTCCCACTGATGTGTATTTTCAAAATGTGCTGATTAAAACTGTGCAGTTGTTTCCCCTTATTGATAACAAACATTTAAAAATAAGCTAAATAATTCTAAAGTGAATTAAGTTGCTTACCTTTGAGCCTCGCTCATTAAAAATAATTTCAACATCTAAGATTTTACCAAATTGCTGCAAAGAAATAGAAATATTTATAAGCAAGAAGAGAAATGTAGTAATTCATATTATGCACATTGGTAACTACGAAAATGAGAATCTTTTTTTCTCTTTTAATACCAAAGATATACATTTTTACATAGTGCTATCATTAAACGACGTACTTGAAAATGAGATACAGCCACTCATATTTTCTCCATATTATGGCATATCCTACCAGGTAAAATATCTGAGTAGGGATCTGGTACAAAATACATAACCAAAAATATTAATTCTATTTTCCTTCCTTTATTGTATTGTGCATGATTGCTTTCCCAGGCACTGAGCAGTGAAGATTAAGAATGGTTAGTATAAATGCTAATCCTCCTAGATCATCCTGCTAGCCGCTGAAAGAAACACTCTTGATAAAGTGGGATTTTGATAATAAAATGTACAACTGGAGTACAATGTTGAGGGGTTAGGCCCCAAATCTCCATGAAAGCCAGGAGCAGTCAGACCATATCAGAGATGGAAAGATAAAGAGACAAAAGCAAGATCCACTATACAGATATCCATTATAGTCAATATATCCAATTGAACATGAACTGGGTTAATTCTAGAGAGCTTCTCACTGGGTGGGAGATAGTGTCGTCAGATAAAATGTTGGATGCTCAGTTATATTTAAATTTCAGATGTTTAAAGTATAAGCGTGTCCCATTCAATATATGGGAGAAATATATATCTAAAAAACATTCACCAGTTATTTAAATTCAACTGGCTTCCTGTATTTTTATTTGCTAAATCTGCCAATCCATAGTGGGAAATGTATGTCAAGAGACTCTTGATTCACACTTAAAAGAGAACAAGGACCCTGAAACAGAGGCATCCGATAATCCAAATTCCTTTCCCCCAACTTTGGAATCTTTCTTAACTCATATGAAGTAGAGTGGACATTTCTTGAGTATGGCCTCCTCTAAATCAGTGCAGGAGGGAAGGGGTGGTATAAAATTATGTCACATGGCCCAGGTAAGACAAAAAGAGGTGGAAATTCTGACCCAATATGGAATGAGAGAAAATACCCTTCCTAGTGAATAAAAAAAAATAAACAGAATGTAAAGAAATATTTTCATCCCCTTTTTCCTTCATTTTGAGCTTTCCTATTACTCCATTTGTTTTTGCATCTTAGATTTTAATTGCACCCCTCATTACTTTAGGAAAGTCTGTAATGCACCTCTCTCCCCTGGGTGGGAAATATTAAGCACACCTCTGTGTGGCAGAGAACAGAGTGGTTGGGGGCATGTGTGGGGTAGGAATAGAAAGGGGACAGAAGCCAGAGGGCCGAGGCGGCTCTCCCGACTGATGTGCTCCACTCCTAGAGTACTGGGAGTCCCTGGGGGGAAGAGGCAAGAGGCTTTCACTAGTGTTCAAGATAAAAATTTATTTGGAACAAACAGAAACTATCCTTGGTAACAGGCTTGCATTTCTCATGTTGAGCAGTCAAAGGCTTTGGAGAGAAGCAGCAGCATAGAAAAAACCATGGAATGGCAGCTCAAGTAGGAAAGGAGATGAGAAGTCTACATTTCTAACATGTACAATGGAAACACCAAGACACATGCAGCTAATTCACCCTACAACAAGTGGATGCTCAGATACTCTTTTGGTCAAGAGAATATTCTTCTAAAGAGCATTTTCAATGGCCTAGACTTGGACAGAGGAAATCATTAAAAATAGAGAACATTTTCAGCTTTGAGAAATGAAGGATTTACCTTCCAAAAGTGAACAGAATTTCATAGTAAGGAATTCACCAGCTTTGTGAACTCCGTAGAAGCAGTCATTTTGTTACAACCTGCTTAAAATATTCTATTCACACAGATGCCATCATGTTTATTTCAGGCATAAGAGCCTAGAAGCACATATATTTATGGATAGAGAAGCTTGAAAAAGACTTCTTCCAAAATTGTGAAGCAAATGTCTTCCATAGACCATTTTCTAAGAAGTCAATACAAAACTCTTCCTCTGGAATAAGAGCTGGTTGAGCCATAACCCGACAAGTAGTCTTGGCATGTGTCATTCTCTAAATGAAAGAATGACACTGTATGCCCTGCAACGGTCTCAAATGCTTCCCACTTTGGCAATTGCCATTGGGTTGATTTCTCAGAGCCGAGGAAACGAGTTGCAAGAAGAATGCTGATGCAAGCCCCATTTCCAAGACAGTTGTGTCCTATATTTATAGTATCAACAGTTTAATTGGGAGGTTTGGAACTAATGATGTAAACACAGCTGGCACATTTTCAATTTAAATAGACACGACTCATTCGCAAGACGTAACTAGCATTTGTTTCCTCAACAGCAATGTTCGGCAACATCTCAGAATCCACGCGCGGTGTCTCAGTAGCTGTAGAACAAAATCCGGAAGCTTATCGGCACGCGCTTGGGCAAATATGCACCAAGCATTTGTAGACATTCTCAGGTCAAACAATATTTATTTGAAAAACTGTGAAGCATGTTCAAGAGACAAAGCGTAAAACGTGAAAGCAAAGGTTAGTTCAAAGAGTGTGCACTGAAACCAAGAAAAGAGCAGGTTTTGTGTTAGGAAGTAGAGATAGGAGACACCACGTCGTGTCCAAGGAAGTGGGTGTGAATATAAAGGAACGTAAACATCAACTCTGAAGGTGCAGGCAGGCCTGCCTCTATTTTATTACTAGGAAGGTGGGCTTGAGACCAGCTTTGGCAGGCACCGGAAGTCCCGTGATCTGCTTTTTCTGAGGATAAAGAGAAACTCCATAGACTGTTCTCCTTCTCAGTGGATCTGGATTTTGGTAACAAAAGCAGGCTGTGGCATTAACAGCTTTGAAACCTGGACTCACCTAGCAGCTGTTTTTGAAAGTGACTATCCTGGAATGCGGTGTGGCAAAGGTCTGGATGTTTTCTAACCCACCTCTCCCACCCCAATCCCAGAAACATATAAATTTTAAATATTGGATCAATTAAAAATTCTGCTGAGGAGCAAGAAACTATAATTAATTGGGTGGAAGTCTGTCATTGATTGAATTGGGTCTCCTCAAACAATATGTTCGAGTCTAATGCCTGGTTTCATGGATGTGACTCCACGTGGAAATAGCATCTTTAAAGACGTTAATGGCTAAGAGGGTCCTGATGCAATATGACTTATAAAAAGAGGAAATTTGGACAAAATCAGTAGGACACAGAGAGAAAGATGGCCTGTGACAGAGACTGAGATTCATATATTCATTTCCAAGGACAATAAAAATTCCAAATGTAAACAAAGGGCATGCTCATGTATGATGCTTGTCATGAAAAACAGAGCTCACAAAGAAAGGAGCTGGGGCCAGAACCAACATCCCTTCCAGTGAAATATCCGGAACCACTGCCCCTGATAATATAGAAGACCCACTTGATAATACCCCAAATGGTGTTTTAAGAAGCTTTTGCTTTGGGCATTGAAGCCATGTAACTTCTTGCCCAAGGAATGTTTCATCTTAGAAGGAAAAAAAACAAAAAGGAACTCTAATATGAACTAAAAGATTCAATGCCAAACACTGGAACAAATGCCTCCAGAGGAGGATGAAGTATAGAATATGGAGTGCAGGGTAGAAGCAAAATACCCAGGGTGGTAAAGAAGAGATACTGAAGACTCCAAGTTAAAAATATATAATGTGCAACACTTGTGGTAACCATTGGATGTGCTGGGCTGCAAACTTCATAGCAGAATTATTAATGTTTACAGATGCTGGTCTGAACCCTGCCAGGTTTTGGGCAGCTTGAGAACGGAGATTGATTATTTGTTTATTTAACTTTGAAATCCGGTGGATGAGACAAAGGAAAAACAAAGGGAAAAGAGCAAGTATCTTTGCGCTTTCCTTTGGAGCTACCCCCATTGTAACTCCTGCCAAAGTCAGGGGACCAAGGTAGGATATAGCACCAAAAGGAGAGGAGATGGCTCCTGCCCAAATAAGTCCACAAACCTGATTGGATAGAAATGTAGTTCCTTACCCTAACCATGATCGGAAAGAGGAGATCATGTGCAATACTCAACTTGAGTGTGGGGAGCCAACAGGAATGTTTACAGATGCCTTTCAGTGTGACTCATGCCACTGAATGTACCTTATAACAAGCATGGGTTTGGCCCGAAAGAAAGACTTTTAGCATTTAAATTCTGTTTCTTTAGAATGGTGATTGCAAACCAGGGGGCGCTCAGTGTTACTGCAAGGAGTCCATGAGTTCAAATGTGCCCTTGAACATTTTTATGGACAAACCCACACATAAAAAACCAAACTAAACCAAACCAAACAAAAACCTTCTTGCATATGTTTTTTAAAACGAACATGGATGCTGTTTGTGGTGAACAAAATTCATTTTAATGTGACTGCCATTAACGCTGCATTTTTTTCATTGATTACTAAAGGTACAACACATATCGTCAGCCCCTTGACAATGTTTTACTTTCAGGACAAGAGGCTCTGAAACCAGTGGATTTTGAACAAGGTTTGAGGACCAGTGGACACATCTTTTGGCGGGACCTAGCTCCGTGCCACCTGCTCTAGGTCTGTAAGAATAGAGAGGTTCCGATGTTAACGCAAGCAGGGGCGGGTCCCTTCTCTGAGTTCCACCTGTGAACGTTTTTAATACCTTTCTGGATGAGCACAGAACACTCTGGTAATTTCAATATATCACGAAGGCAGGGGAGGGAAGAGCATTCTCGGGGGTGGGAAATGGGGTGCATGTCGAGCTGAGTGAGTCCGTGAAAGGAACCAGGATGATCATCAAAGACCAGATTCAACATCCACCCCCAGGGACATCCGATGGCGGAGCTGGACTGAACAGCAAGACGTCCTCCTAACCTGGGCCTGGCAGAAAGGATGTAATTCCTCGAGTGCCCATCACTCAACCCTGGTCTCGTTGCTTTACACACACTTAACCTCGACTCTGACTTTGAACGCTCTGCACTTTTCAAAGTCATCTTTGACCTGTAAGTGCCCGAGGGTATCTCTGCTCTGGAAGAGTTAGAGGGCTCAGCTCAAGGTTATTACCAAATGAGAGAGATAAAAGTGCAAATGCTGACCTTTTCCTCCGAAATGTCAGGATTCAAGTCTGAGTATCTTAAATATTAGGATGCTTGTTCTGCCTTTGTGTCAGGTGCCTACTTGATAACCATCATGGGCGTTAAAGAAAGGAAAGGTTCAGGCTAACCCCCAAATTGCAGAGTCCTCGAGGAATGAACAGAGCTTCCGTTTTCATATGGAGAGTGATACCATCTCTGTACTGAACTAGGCATTTAAGTTGGAACTCTTCTTATCCCTTCTGTAATATCTGCATTCATCCACAAACTCCTAAAAGAAGAGACCCTGCAGCAGCCAACCTTTGCTCTGTCACATGTTAAGGATGTTGTTCTTTCTATTGAATCCACAGATAATTTCCCATCAATGCTGGGATGTCATGGACAAAAAGGCATACTTGCAAAATGAATAATATCCAAGCCCTGTCTTGGTTTTGTCCTTTGGTGAAGCTGAGCCCAAAGAAATGGCAAACTCATTCCTTCCCAGTAGAGCAGATATCTTCCAGAAAAAGATCAAGATATCTTCCAGAAAAGGGTCATGATGACACATGATGAAGCAACCCTATTTTTTATTTTCTCTGGGTTGGTGCCTGGGCAAGGTTGTTTGTTATTTGGAGCATATAGCATCATAGTAAGTTCCTCTGAATCCTCACTGATTCCAGAAGGTAGGCTGAGGACTGCAAGTCAAATTTAGAAATCTCTACCTTTTTTAAAACATGAGAGCTTATCCAGAACTAGCTATTCTCTGCAGATACACCTGAAATCTAAATGCCCAGTGCCTGGGAAAGAGTGGGATCTGCAAGAAGACATCATGAGTCACTCTTCCTGATAATTTGGAAATTGCAAAACAGAGAAGAACCAAGACGACTCATAGTGTTTATTTTAGCCAAAGCATGGGGTCCCAGGCCACAGACTTTGGGATAATAAATTGGCATGTCTGACAGTGGAAAACCTGAGAGTTCATTTTCCATTTGACATTCATATTACTTATGAACAGAAGACCATTTGGCAAAGTAGTAACATGGTAAGCACACACAAAGTAATTTACAGTAAAACCATAAGGAGATCCTAACCACAATATACCCACAGACTAAGATAAAAAACACTGGTTTTTTTGTTTCTGTGTAAACATCTCTTCCTAATATTGCAAATATCAGTAACTTACACAAGGAAGGGAAGACTTGGGGTGCAGAGTGTGGGGACTGTGAACGAGAAAGGGGTTACTTACGCCAAACATTTGTCGAAGGTCCGGATCCCGGAACCGGAAGGGAATATTTGAGACATGCAGCCGCTTGGGCTGAGACTTGTTTTCCGTGTTTTCAGAAGGTTGTGTCTGGGGCTGCCCATCCGTCGGTGCTGCATCATCTGTCTGCTGAAAGAACAAGACCAAAGCAAAGACACTCTGAATGGACTCAAAAGCTCTGTTCCAATGTGCTTGCGCTGCCCTCCTAATGGTAGGAAAATGCAAGAACAAAAGGATAAGAAAAAGGAAGGGGATACTGAGTCATTTGTTCATTCATTTATTAATTCAACAAATATTTGTTAGGCGTTTACTTTGTGCCCAGCATGGAGCTGGGGTTCCACAGTGAGCAGAAGCAGACAAATCTCTGCCTTCAGGGAATGTACATTTTCCTGGGGGAAGACAGACGATAAATGCATTAATAAATACAGACAGAATTTGGCGGAAGGGGATGGGCATGATGGAGAAAAATAAAGCAAGGGAAGCAGACTCGGAGGTGTGAGGGTGGGGAGTTTTAAAACATAATCAGAGAAAACCTCGAGAAGGGGGCATTAATCATTAAATGCAGGAGACTGTGTATCTTGTAATCAGTTTTCAGAATCTTGAGATACATCTGCATCATTGTCGAGACTGTAGAGATAAAATATTATTATTATGCATTTATTGCAGTAAAAATTTTTGAAAGGGTTGTCTGACATTCTGTGGTCCAAATCACCAACCGATTCTTTCAGTTTCTTGGTTGTGCAGACCTGTGCAGTCCGATACAGTTGACCACCTGTGGCTATTTAAATTTGAATTAATTAAAATTAAATGAAATTTAGAATTCAGTTCCTCATTCACACTAGTCAGTGCTCAATAGCCACATGTAGCCAGTAGCTTCCATGTTGGTTAGTGCCGATATAGAACACTCCCATCATTGCAGAGAGTTCTATTAGACTGTGTTGATGTAGATGATTTTATAGTATTAGCATAACCCAACACTCCCCAACACCCTTCCCCCCAAAAAAAAGCCTGGATAACATACTGTCACATTGGCTTCATGTATAAGCATGGCCTAGGAGAAAAATTACAGAAACATTTGGTATCATTATAGCCACTGCTGCACTCTCAGTTCTAGAGTTTTAACATCCTGGAGAGGCTTAATTTTGTTATACTTTCTCTGCAATTAGCATATGTTGCCTCCAGGTGGCAGGAGACGCCATCTGCATCAGATGTCTTTTTATCTGAAACCATGATGGAACGCTTCTGCTAAAGTATATTAAATTTATGAACAAGGAAACATCCTTACCTATTTATAAGCAATTCATAAGCATATGACTGGTGTAAAACTATCAATGCAAGCAGCCAGGTGTTAAACAGTAAAGACTCAGAGAAGGAGACAATGATACAAATTGAAATATAAAATAAATGTCCAAATAAGATAGGTATAATTAGCGACTTTCTCATCAATCTTTGCATTTATTTGCAGATTTCATTTGCATTTTCCCTCCCAACACACACTCAATTATATTTTGAAGTTAGAACTTCCTGGTGGCTGCCACACTACTATTGCAAGCTAGTTTGGAATCAAACGCCCTCCTAGATGACTTCTTCAACTTTCCAGGCAAGCTCATGATGACAATATCAGCGGATTTAGCCATTTTGCCTGTGCTGTTGGAATGAATAAGAGGGAGGATGTTGACAGCCTTCTCATCTGGAAAATGGGGAATAATAATAGAACGTGGCTTATAAGGCTTTGTGAAGATTAAACTCAATAATGTGAGGAGAATTGGCAGAGTTGTTCCAATAAATGGAAGATAATATCACCAGAGTGATAAGATATAAAAAACGTCAAAAGAGAAAAGTCACAAGCCCCTCTCAGAAACACAAAGGAAGGCTCTCAGTTACTTATTTAATGCGTCTTTACTGAGCAACTACTAACATATGAATCAGTTCCCTATATCACATGCAGTTCCCAATTCAATGGAAAAACAAGAGGTAGAAAAAGACAATTATAAAATAGATTGTTAAATGCCAGGATGAGACTGAAACACGAGAATTCAGTCAACTAAAACCAGGATCACACAACACAACTGGAGAGCCACATCCAGTGGGTAAATTTCAAGTGGGAGAATGATGTGTAAGGAAAGGGGTCAGTGAGCCAAGGCTGTAGCAGCAGAGGGTAAAGAGTGTGCAAAGATGCAGAGATGTGAAATAGTGTTTTGTTTTCCAGGGAGTATATATGTGGACTTCAGCGTCCCTGGCTGGAGGGGTTACCCATGAAGGGAAGGCAGGAGAGAAGGTCTCAGAGACAGCCTGAGGGTTGGACCTCAGAGGGCCCTGTGCACAGAGCAAGAATCTGGACTTCATCCTAAAAGCCAAGAGGGGCGACAGTGAGATATTAGCCGCCCATGGCATAGGGGCTGGGCCATGGTAGGCAAACAATAAATACCTGTTTAGTGACTGACTGACTGAGTGAATAAATAAGTGAATGAATGAATGATGACTGCATGAATGAATGAATGATGAGTGTATGAATAAACTAAACCATTGAATGAATGAGTAAACGAACTACTTCAGGACCTTTAAGTGGTAGTTGAAGCTCAGTGGTAGAAAGCTGAGCCTCCAACATGACAGGAACTGTGTTTTCCTTGCTGGTCATGTGAGGATCGGTTTCATGTCCATGAGGCAGAAATAACCTTGAATCATGAGAAAGATCATCACCCGTCAGAGTCCTAAGGGTCTTACTATTCTAGCACAAGTCTCTGATTTTGCAGAAGCAGCAGCTAAGAGTTGGACCTAGACCCCAATCTTCCAGTTCATTTCCCCCCTCCTATTAGACATTACTGCTTAAATGTAAATTACAATGAGCTCCTTCTCATTCCAAGGAGAATTACATTTGGATTTGTGCACAACTGCTGGATGTTTCAGTTTAATAAACCTAATTAGGAATTACAGAGATTATGATTAAACATATTAAATGATTAATAGCATTTTGCCGCTCATGTGAAAATTAAAATTAATCATCTTGAGTCAAACAGGACTTTGGAGAAATCTTTGTGTTGTTTTCTTTGATAAAAACATACAATGCTCAGTTAATCATTTTGTAGTGTATGCATTACTACAAATGCTCATAACTTGTTACAGAGGAATACCTGTGTATTAAAAATATTTTTTAAGGAGAAAAAGTGAAATTAAAAAGGCTGAAACTATTTCTGACTATTGTGGATGGATGAAAAGGCAAAAGAAGAGGAGGGATGTGGGATCCAGAAGGTGGAGAAGAAAGGGAAAAAACAAAACCTTGCAGGCTGAGTGAGCCTATTTTTATGGTGTGGTATACAAAAAGAATGAGGGATTTAAAGCACACAGAGCTGCGTGTGAGCCCAGCTCCATCATTTGCTTATCTTAGATCTCAGTGTACTCACCTGGGATATAGGACAATAATAATGGTACCAACCTCACCAGGTTGTGACGAGGACAAAAATGCAACAGAAAGTTTACAAAGCAGCTTAAAGCATGTTAGGGGTCAGACGTAAGGGCGTGCTCTTCGTTAACCCTCATGTCAAATACATCAGGGTATGAACTCTTACTCTTTCCCTTTTTCTGGAAAATTTTCAAGGCATACATATTTAGAACAACTCTGTGTTTTATGCCCCCGTATTAGTCTCCTAGGGCTTTTGTAACCATTTTCCGCAAATTGGATGGCTCAAACCAACACATTTCCTTTCTCACAATTGAGAAAGTTCTAGGGGAGCCTCTTTCCTAGCCTCTTTGAGCTTTTGGCAGCTCCTTGGCTTGGGGCTGTGTAACTCCAATTTCTGCCCTTGTCTTCTCATGGCCATCCCCCCCTGTGCCTGAGACTCAAATCTCCCTCTTTTCCTTAAAAGACACCTGTCATTGGATTTAAGGCCCACCCCCAAACCAGGATGCTCTCAGCTAGAGATCCTTAACTTAATTACAACTGCAAAGATGCTTTTTCCAAATAAGGAAAACTTGGCTGATCTTCCTGCCCAGTTCCTGGGTAGAGAACTCCCAAGTCTTTGGAATTTCCCGACAGTGGTGTCTTCTGTTATTCCTGATGGGCCCAGGACCACACCAGCAGCCTTAGGGTGGGGCCTGGCCACACCAGAAAGACCAACCAGGTGATTAGGCAGTGGGGCTTTAAGCCAAGTCCTGTCACCCCAACTTCCCTGGCCCCTGGGAGCGTGGGAGGGTTTGGATGGCGTTCAACCACGTGGACACTGATTCTGTCAGTCATGCCTGCTTAACGCGACCCCCGAGAAATTCAGGACCCTTGATGTCAGGAGAAGCTTCCGTGATTGAGAAGATTCATCTCTGTGCCAGGAGGGGGAGGCATTTGGCCTCCACATGAAGTTTGCCTTTGAGACCACACCCTTCCCAGATTTTACCCTCTGCATCTCCACTTTTGGCTTCTTATTTGTGTCCTTTTATTATAATAAAATTATAATTGTAATATGGTGCTTTCATGGAGTTTTGTGAGCTGTCATATTGAACTATCAAACCCGAGGGGGTGGTGGGAACCCCCAAATTTGTAGCCAGTTGCTTAGAAGTGCAGGGGGACTGGGCCCCCAAACTTGCAATTAGTGCTTGCAGGGTGGTCTTATAAAGGCCGCTCTTACCTGATGGAGTTCCTGCAATATTTGCAGTTGGTGTCAGAAGATACTGGGGTTGGAGAAGTTTCTGGAAACCTTTTACAGTCACATTCACAGATTTGGGGGGTTAGGACATGGGCTTATCTTTTGGGGCCATGATTCAACCCACTGCAGTCTCCTATTAAACAAACAAACCACCCAAAAGTGTATTTATTACAAGTAGTTGCTATCAAAGAGTGGATTCATTTCCTACCTGTTCAGGTGGCATGAGGCTGTCAAAGGGCTGGTCCTTACACCAGGTCCAGGGGAAGGGGATGTCCCTGCCAGAGCTGCCCCAGGCTCCCAATGTCATGGGGCTCACTCAAATGAGACCCACAAACAGAGAGGAGATGCGAGTCATGAGTCTTCTCTCTTGCCTTGCCCCTAATGATGCCAGAAGGGCCCCCAGCTGGGCTGGGACGCCCTCCCCCAGCCTCCCTGAAGTTCTTCACTGCTCTGTAAGGACCAGGAATCTGTAGGCTCCCAGATCAGGAACCTGTTTATAGGTCCCCAGACCCTAGCACTGCATATCACACAAATCCAGAAGCAGTTGAAGCATCCCTGAGTTCATGAAAGCTCTCTGCAAAGGCAGATTATGAAATTTCCAAGGAGAGAAATAAGTGAAAAAGCTAGAAGACTTGCTAACGGAATCAAACATCTAGGGATGTGTATTCCTGAAGGGCAGTGGCTACCTGATTTGCAGTAATATTTCCCAAGGTTGGTGTGTAGCGAGAGGAGTGGTCAATAGAAATTAATTGCTGAAAGAACTCTTGATTTTTCTGTATCTGATTTTTAAAAAGAAAATTTCTGCTTAAAGGGAGACCTCCTTAGATTGGAAAGGAACCAGATACCATATTTGGGAGATGAGGCACATTGGGGTGGGAAGTAGCAACCTAACAAATAACAGTGGTCCACTGACTCGGAGATTGAAAGAAATGGAAGACGTGGAGAATACCAAGGATTTTAGAGGTAATAAGAGTGGCACATGACATGGCATCTCCCCCTCAGATTCCTCTAGTGCAAAAGCCATCATCGTGGTGTTTGGTTCAGTGTGCCCTGTCCCCTACCCAGCTCACCCACTTTTGGCTCCTTGCTCTGTCTCTTTGCTCTCCCTTCAACACACTCAGCATGTGTTCTCCGTTCTCCTCAAAATCTTCACATTCATTCCCTCTGCCTGGAAGGCTCTCTCCCCTGGTACCCACGTGCCTAGCTCCCTCTTGCCAGTCATTCCATCACAGATGTTCTCATCGTCCTTATCTAAAACAGCCCTACATCAGCATTGCCCCACTCCTTGCCTGGTGATTTCTTCCTAGCACATTTCACTTCCTACCCTTATAGTGGATGCTTCTATGAATAGGTGTGCTATCTGTCTTCTCCACCAGAATGTAAACCCACAAGAGCAGGATTGGTGGCTTTTCGGTTCACTGTGTTATCCCTACTACCTAGAACAGGGTTCCAGTGCATTGTAGGCTGTTTAGCAGCATCCCTGGCTTCTGCCCACTAGACGCCAGCAGCAACCCCAATTGTCACAACCAAAAATGTCTGGTAGGGGCCAAATGTCCCCTGGGAGAGAAAACAGTGCCAGCTGAAAAGCACTGACCTAAAGCACATGGCGGGATCTCCTTAAATATTGGACATAAATGAAGAGGCCTGGCTTTGCCATAAATGAGCTGTATGGCTTCTAACATCATGCCTCTGGAACTTCATTTGCATATGTATAAAATGTAACATGCATATCCATCCTGGATCTTTGGGAGTTGGGTAATGATATCACAGGCTTTGTGAACAAGTCTCATACATAAAGATGGGGGATTATGATTATCATCAATCATTATTAACAGTACTGATAACCATCAGCTTTTGTCCTTTATTTCCCAGCCCCACAGCTGCTCATGACGCGGAGATGCAACCTCACGATCTTACAGGAAAGGTTGCGAGACCCTACACGGACGAGAAGTTCGTTAACCTCATAAGGTGGGTTTACGGGCAGCACTTGGCAGAGGTTCCCAAAAAAAGCTCATTAAAAGAGGGATGCCAGCTTCCCTCCGGCACAGTGCTAAGGCCCTATTAGAAAGCGGGATGTTTGCCGCAGATTCTTCTTAAGAAACAAACCCCCCCAGGTATCTGTGTAGGTTATAAATGCTAAGAAAACACCACAGGCACTTTAATCTCCTGAAGATCACTTAGTGCCTCCACGAAGACTTTAATAAAGAACCGCGGGGCTCCCTCCTCCATAATCGTTCCTAATTCAATGAATAGCTCTGAGCAACTCAAGGCTAATCCTGATGAAATTGGATTTTGATATTGACCAATCCAGGGATGACTGTTTGAGAGAATACGCATAGGCCCGTGGAAGTACGTGTCTTTCGGACGCTGTCCGCACCCTAGGGCTGTCTCTGCATCCACTGTAAACACTGCTTCGGTGAAACTATGTGGCATCTTCAGGTGCAACCAAGTAGCAGATGCACAGCGTAAGGGATATTCGTGGCTAGATGTCTCTGTGTTAAAATCCTGGGTCAATCATTCTAGCCAGCAACTTAAACTGGCCTGGGCCTCGGTTTCCTTGGCAAAAAAAGATGAAGAGTTTCCATCCCAGGGTTGCCTGCAGTCCCTAGGAGCCTGAGGCACCCCATGTGACCTTCCCCAGGGATGGAAAAGGGAAATGTGATGGATGCAAACTCAGAGCTGCTGCACAGCTGTTAGCATGAACTGGAATTATGAGAGGAATAAGAGATTTAGGAACACAGTGCTGAGTGGAAAGAAATTAGAAAGAAAACAAGAACGGTACCAAAACATATTTGATGGAAATTAAAATATATGTATTCACAACACAATGCTAGATGTTTTTAAAAATGGTAATCAAGCACTTTAGAGTAGCACTGTCCAACAAAATGAAATGTGAGCCACATAATTTAAAAATATCTAGCAGCCACGTTAAAAAAAGCCAAAAGAAACAGGCAAAATTAATTTTAATAATATGCATATTTTAACCCAATGTATCAAAAATGTTTCAACATGTAATCGATATAAAATATTAAAGAGATTGTGCGCATTCTCTTTCTCTTTGTACTGTCTTCAAAATGCTGTAAATATATTACTCTTATGGCTCATCTCAATTTGGATACTTTATTCACTAGAAATACTTGCTCTGTATTTAGACTTCAAAAAACTGTCAAGTGAATGCCCAAGATTTCCCAAACATAGTTAAAAATCTTATAAGAATTGAATTGAGTATCAGTGCTCAAATTTAAATTTAAACTAAAATTGAAGCAAATTAAAAACTCAGTCATAGCACCAGCCACACTTCAGGTGTTCAATAGCCACATGTGGTTGGTGGCTCCCTGTGGTCAACAGGGTGCTGGGCTCTCAAAGGCACATTACCTGTGTGGCAAATGCAAATTTAACTTTATAGATGGAATTAAGGTTGCTAATCAGTTGACCTTAAAATAGGGAGATTGTTCTGGATTATCCAGGTGGGCCCCATGTAATCACAAGGGTCCTTAAAAGTGGTAGGGGGGCTTCTCACCTCTCACCTCTCTTTTCTTGTGAGAGTGTCCGCACATCCTCTCACATGCATTCTCAATAAACTTTCTACCTGCTTACTCAGTTTGGACTGTGCCCTTGAATTCTTTTTAGCAGCATGGCCAAGAACGTACACCCAGATCCAGCAACATATTTTGGCGAGCCAGCCAGGAGACACTTCTCTCCAACCACCTGGACTGAGAACATGTGAGATACACAGCATGCCTACAGGGAGACTCCCAACTGGCCAAGCAGAAATGGCAGTCCAATCACCAGAGAGGACCCAGACCTTCTGACTCAGGCCTGCCAGAGAAGAGAGATGAACGTTTCCAGCCTTCCAGATGCAGGTGGCGTGAACTAACCTAGGTTTCCCCCTCTCCACAGTCAAACTGTGGTTAGAGGAGCACTAGAGAACACATTGCATTCATTGCTGATCAGAAGGTAGAGCTGGAAGCCCTGTTCAGCTTGACCCACTTTCCAGATTATCCTACCCAGGAAGAGATGGCATCAAAAATTCATTTACCAGTGAACTCTAACTATGGTTAATAATGCAACTATAAAAATGTGCTTTCAATAGTTGTAACAAACGTTCCACATCAATGCAAGCTGTTAACAGGGTGATATATGGGAACTCTGTATTTTATACAGGATTGTTCTGTAAATCCACAACTTCTCCAGTAAAAAAAAGAAAAAGAAAAAAACATTTACAACAGAAGAAAAAAGTGGAAGAGGGAGGCAGAAGTGGAGGTCTGAGTGATGCAGTGTGAGAAGGACCTTGATTTAGCTTTGCTAATTTTGCACACAGAGGGAGAGAAACACAAGCCAGGGGATGTGGGCAGCCTCTAGAAGCTGGAAGAGGCATGAACATAGATTCTACCCAGAGATGACAGAAAGAAATGTAGGCCTGCCAATGCCCTGATTTCAGCCTGGTGAGACCCAGGTCAGAATTCTGACCTCCAGAGGTGTAAGATAATACATTTCAGTTCTTTAAACTACTTACTATGTTAAGTGGTAATTTGTTATAGCAGCAGAAGGAAACTAATACACTCCTACACTGAACAGCACAGATACAGATCACTTCCATCATAGCAAGAAGTTCTCTTGGACAGAGCAGCTTTAATAGTGGGTTGGGGAGGATGGAAATGGAGAATGTATATAAAAGGCAGGAAAAGAGAGAGGGAGACAAAGAGACAGTGAGAGAGAGAGAGTTAGAGCAAGAGAGATTCTCCCAGGCCAATGATGATGATGATGTACTTTGAAATGTGAAATACGAATAAGCCAACTATCTGGACCTCGGTTTGAAATGGTAATTTTTAAAATAATAAAATGGAATTCTCCTAGCGGCAAATGCAACTTTCATTGCTATCATTATTGTTACTGTCATTAGTTGTATTTCCCTTTACTCTGTTTCTTAAATAATTCTTACCTATTTCTGCATTCATGGACCCATCTGAAGGTCTCAAGAAAGCCAAGGACCCGCTCCCTAGGGGAAAATGCACATACGCTTGAACTTTGCATATCCTTTTGGGAAGATCGCCACCTCCCTGGAGGTTACGAGACATCCACGGACCTGGACAAGGACCTCTGCTGGGGATCTCAGCTCTGCAGGGCAGGCTGATAAAGGCTGAGTCAGAAGTGTTCCCAGAACTAGCTGCACTTGACAATTCCCAAGAACGAACTAGTTTTTCTGAGCTGTCTTAGGAGGATGCAACAACAAAGAATCCTTCAGAGGAACCCACCAAGACACTAAGTTTTGTCTCTCCATCAAGATCCTTTCCTCTGTTGAACCCAAATCCTTTTTGTGCTTCTGAGGGCCATTTGTTCATCCCTATCCTGAGCCACAATAATAACGGGTCACTGGCTATCAGTGATGCTGAATGCAACATCCACTGGTAGCTTATAAGCAAAGTGTGGGACTGGGAAAACAATCTGAGATAGAGAATTGAAAGGAAACCCATGATGAGGTCATACTGTGAGCTCGGTATCTTGCTAAGTGTTTCACATACCTTATCCCACTGAATCACTGCAACAGCTCAGAAAACGCAGGCTCAGAGAGATTATGTGACTTGTCCAAAGTCGCACAGTTAGCACCCAGGACTGAACCTAGGATTGCTGACTCCTTATTCTTCAGTCTTTGCACAGTTGAAGTAAACATCTTGACGCTTTGGAATTTGAAAGGCAGCCCTAGAAGGTAACTGCAAAGCACTTGAACAGAAGTGTAAAGATGCACTGAAATTCCATCTGCCTGTGCTCTAGGCTGAAGCTAGCTAGAGTTGTGGGCTCTGTGGACAGGGCCTTATCACAGTCAGTGTTTTTCTTTTAATTAACCAACCAATAAGCAACAAACCAGGCTGCTTCATATGCCCCCTTTAACCTACTAGAGTCCGATATTCCCCTCTGTTGAGCTCTTACTAACCATATCTTTGATTTATATATTTGCGTGTCTCCCTGTTCTACTAGAAGATGAACCTCCCAAGGACAAACACCACATCCAATGCATTTTTGAAGCCCTATTCTGTGACACATGGTGTACCCTCAGCAAGTAATGATTGAATTGTTCTAGGAACCTCTTCAGGACCAGCCTCTTCTTTCTCCATGAGCATCCCCAACTCGGACATCAAGGTATCAAAACCCAACACCCAAGACGAGATGCTCATGTGGCATGATTTTCCCTATAGTCATCTTACTGAATATTCAGCATCTTCCCCTCCTACAGGCTTTTTCTCCTCTATGCACAAAGCTCTTTGCAGCAATAAATTTTAAAAAGTGCACTTTTGAATAGCCAGCTGCTTCTCCCTCCTCCACCAATCAAGTTATTTCTCGAAGAGAAAAGCTTGTGAGTGTCTTCGAGGCATTATTTGATTAAGTTGACAATATTATGTGAGTGATGGTTGAGTACCCACTGCGATGTGCTTTGGACCAAATTGATTTGTGTAACGAACACTTGCTCTGTCTCTTCTTGCAGCCTGAATAGTGCTCTTGATTTAGCCAGTAATGCCAGGCACCAAGTAAATTTACAGGGTCCACATTCCCTCTCTCTCAATCTGGAGAGAATAGCAGGAGCTCAGTATGGGCTGACATAATTCAATACATTGTACTATAAGCTCAGAAAATAATATCACAGAGCTCTGCAATATACCTATTTGATTTGATTTGTAAACCTGATAAAAAAGCAATCGAGAAAAGTTCAGGGGGAAAATATATATGTTCTAAGCAAAAATGTAACTATATTGAATGTGTACAAAGAACGGGTGGGGGAGAAAAATCATGCATACTAAATCAACTTCAGAACCTGCATTAGACAATATTGCACATTCTCCATTTAAAACGGAGCACGATTGTGAAAAGTTATTTTCCATTAAAAATAATAATAACGGTAAGCCCAGGGAATGTGAATTAAAACCCACGTTTCGGGTTTTCTCACAATCCTACTTCAAAACGGGGCCAGTGCAAATTCGCCCAGCTGCCTGCTTTTTCATTTTAACTCCGGAGGCAAACAAATAAGTTAATCACATAGCTTTGGATGCAGTTAATACCTCATTCCTAGCTCTGCAGGCAGATCCCACAGCCAGGTGACACAGATTTAAGAAATACATCACATTCCCCTCAACTTGAATACATTCAGTGCTCTCTCAAATGATGCAATTCCTCAGAAAGGAGAAGGGCTGGAGGACACAGAAAGGCTGACTCCAGATTCTTTTGCTATTTTTTAGTCTTTGGAAGTACAGGAAGAGCATGAAGAGGCCAGCTGGTTAGCACATCAGTAAAAGAGATGGACGGTGAAGGTGGCATTGAAACAGGTGCCTGCAAACACCTGGGAAGAAGGAAGGGTGCTTTGTCCTGGAGAGGGCTTGAAACCAGGTGTTCACTCACCCAGTCATTTAAAAAATATTTATTGAGGGCCTACTATATATCAGACCCTAGAGATATAGCAGGGGGTGGGGGCTGGTGCCAGCTTATTAGAGAGCAGAGTACCAAGGCTATAGAAAGTGTCCTTTCTCTACTCCATGTTCCAAAAGCTTTGACTTAAAACATCCGGGAACAAAGAGTTGTAAATTAACAATAATACTGATGATGATGACGATAATAATAAACAACAGACTCCAGAACCAAACTCTCTTAAAGGTTTGAAGGGTGGGTGGGGCAAAAGGCCCTACCTTCGTAGCTAAGGTGGTCACCTTTAGGAAGACGCAGGTTCTGTGTTCTGAATGGTAGTCAGGGTTACCTACAGGTGGAGGACTAAAGAGATTTACATGCACTACATCCATCTGCAAACGTGGCCTGCTGATCATCTCTCTCTCTAAAAATGCAGGTTTCTAGGCCCCATCTCAGACCTACCCATTCATGATATGATGGACCCCAGAGAAGGCATTTTAAATCATCTTTGCAGGTGACTCTAATGCACTCGAACATTTCAAAAGCCACTGTTTTTAGTGAACCCTAATGTAAACTATGGACTATGGTTAATAGTATAATCATAATAATATTCTCTCATCAATTGTAATATTGGGGGTGGGTACATGGGAACTGTATTTTCTACATGATTTTTCTGTAAACTTACAACCTCTCTAATAAAAAATAAATTAATTATTACTATTATTTAAAAGCCACTGTTTTATATTCCTTGCCTGGACTGAGAAGCCAACTGGAGTGAGGCCTCCCGTTCCCAGAGATTTGTCCTTAAACAAGTTACTTCACCCTGCTAAGCCTTCCTTCCCACAGCTTTAAAGTGAGGATTTGTGAATTCATTCATTCAAGGAATAGTGATTGACTACCTTCCGCCTGGTTGGGTGAGAACCATACTTCAACAACAGGGAAGATTGAAAGCGTGATGCATTGCAAAGTGCTTTCCAGGGCTACTGGCATTTTGCGAGCACTTTGTGATCATCAGTCAGGGAATCCATATCGGCCTTCCAAAGCAAAATCATTGCTTAGAGGACAAATCCCAAGCCTTAGCTGGATCTCTTGTGTAGCAATCAGTGTTTGCCCACAGCTATTAGACTGTCTTTGACTGGGGAAGGGGCAATGCTTTCTTGCTGAATTAAAACCTCTACCTAGAAAAAACACTTATGGGAGTGGGGTCGGTAAAGACAGGTGATGTTTTAAATGGAATGTGTGACTGAAGTCAAGTAGTATTTCCTTATGGACATCAGACGTGCCCTGGTTTCTATGAGGTTCATACATATACACATGGGGAGACAGAGGAAGGAAGGGAAAGCGGGAGAGGGAGGGGAGAGAGATGTATAATGTGTATATCATAATAAGATCACAAAGTTGAATTCCAAGGCAGATGTAACACTCTGATGGGAAGGCTCAGTGCTGATTTTGATTATTTGATGCTTTCGGTCCTTTATCTTGAATTTGAGATTACAAGCCTGCTTTTCCATTCAGCTCTGCCCTGCAGCTTTCCCCGACATTTTGTTATCTTCTCCTAAACCATTCAAGAAAGGTCTCTGAACTGTCCTCCTATGGTTCACACAAGGGGAACAGGATCAAGGCCACATTCTTTAACATGGAGCAAGCAGACTTTATGAAAGGGTGAAATAAAGTAAAGCTTTGGAATATTTTTATTCCATCTAAAACACTCTCTTAAGAGAAGTAACAGTGGAGCTCACTTAGCATAACTGTCCTTGAGGATTTCCTAGAAATATGAATCTCATGTACGTTTTTTCAAATGCTTAACATATTACATGGTATTTACATACGCTTATTTCAGGTGTGCTCTTAAAAAGGCTGATGGCACTGGCTCAATAATTTCAGTGTGCTTGCTCATCTGGGGTGCTTGTTTGAAATGCAGATTCCAGGGCGCCAGCCTTTTCGGGGCTGATTTAATTGGTCAGGGTGGAGCCAGTGGAGTGGGGAACCAGCTTGTATGATTTGCAAGAGCCGACTGTGAAATAATTAGGGATTTTGTGAGCCCATATTACACACGGCCATTAATAAGAATTAAATTACATAAACCCATGATTTAATAAAATAGATAAAGAGGTAATAAATACTCAAAACATACAATTTCCTTATTATTTTCTATATTTTACTACTACCTGTGTTCTTGGAACTTTTCCAGCTTCTTGTATCTGAATGGATGGAAAACCTTTATAATAGTGATCTACGGCACATCTTTTCCAAACTCTACATTCAGGGACAAGGCCTTGGTAGCTTGAAATGGTGGGAGTATTTACAACATGGAAATTAGCAAATGCCCCCCTGCTATTTTTGTTTTGTTTTGTTTTGTTTTGTTTTTGATTTTGATTTTTTTTACATTTACCAATATATCACTGGGTGGAGCCAGGAATGTGCATCTGCATTTGTAACAAGCCTACCAGGCAATTCTAATAAAAGTGGTGTCTGGGTCACAGTTTAAGAAAACGGTGACAATGATTTAGAAAAGCCAGTCCCTGAAAGAATCATATTCTGGTCATTGTGCCAGTTTCTTTGCTTTGGCATAAAGGCAGTGCTAAGTATTGATAAAGGGCCCCACTCCAGAGAAAAAAACACATGGGGCCAGGCCTGGTCCCACGACTTGGGTGCAACATTGGGCCATGAAACCTCAGTTCCCTCATCTGTAAAATGAGTCATTAACATTCACTATGCAGATGCACAGAAATAAATATACTATTAAGAATTTAGCATGGGCTTGACTCCTCATAACTGTTCAATAAATAATAGCTGTTCAATGATGATGGTGATGTTGTCATTATTTATTGAGGCATTTGGGAGAAATCCCTCAAAATCATAGAAATAGCTGATAAATATTTAAGCTGTTTAAGTAATGTGAAACTCAGAAGGTTACAGAAAAAAGGATCCTCAATGCCTATTCCAACTCCTTCATTTAGATAATTATTTTCTAATAATAGTAGCATACATACCATGTGCTAGGCATTTTACATTGATTATATCACTTATCCTCATGAAACCTCTATGGTGGAAAAATTTTGCCCATTTTATAGATGAGAAAACTGAAGCTCAGAAGGAATTAAGTTCACACAGCTAGTAAGCAGGTGAGCAGGTCCTAGGACCACGGGCTTGGCTTCCAAGCCAGTGCCCTCCCCTTAAGACATGCAGCCTTCTTAGGAATTAACTCTTTACCCATAAGGGATCCTTGAAGCTAAAAGCAAAAACAGACCCGTGAAAGGAAATTCAAGGTAAGAGTTCCATATTATGAAGAACCCACAATATTCCAGAGTTTTCTGCGATCTTTGAAGGAAACAGTATCTCCTTCCCCTAAATACACCAACTAAGAAAGAGGTTTGAATGAGCCAAACAAAGGACTTGATGAGACATGCCATTTTTAACCCTTGCATGTCATTGATTTAACGAAAGGAAAGTCTGTACCTGGCAGGCAGTGTGGTATAAAAGAAAAAGGACTGGACATAGAGTCAGGAGATCCAGGTTTGAATCCTGGCTGTGACACTTGTCAGAAAACCTGTGTGATCTTGGGCAAACCTTGAGACTTCTCAGAGCCTCACACATGGTGGTATTAAAATTCTGTCGTGAGGATTCATCACATCAGCAAAACTTAAAGTGTGAGGCACAATTCCCCAGCTATTAAAGCAATCAGCAAGCGCATTTTCTTCTTTTAGTTTAGAATTGAATATTTAGGCTCAACAAATATTCATCAAGCACTATGTATGCTGGGTACCATGCTAGGTACTGGAGATGCAATGTGGAGAAGAGAGATAAAAACCCCTGCTATCGAGGAGCTTAATGTCTAGTGAGGGAGGAAACAGATAAATAATAGCCTGATGAATAAGCACATTGCAGAGTACGTCAGGAGCGGAAGCACCATGGGGCAAAAGTTCAACAGGAGGAAAGGACTGGGGACGCTGGGGTGGGTTTGAAATTTTTAATGAATTGCCATTGAGCAGGTGACATGAGTTGAAGCCTGAGAAAGAGGACTGAGCCACGGGAAAGGTCAGGCACTCATGGTCCAGCCACTGGAACAGTCAGTGCGAAGGTCCTGGGGTGGGAACGTGAGGAAGAACGAGGCTGGTTCAGAGTCACCAAAAGGAAGAAAACAGGCGATGAGGTCAGATGTGGGGAGCAGCCAGGTCACAGTGGGCTTGTAGGCTTCTACAGGGATGCTGGCTTTTTTCTTCTATTCTTCTACATTTTTGAGATAATTTTAGATTTACGGAGGAGTTGCAAAGATAAACGTTCTCGCATACCCTTTACTTAGTTTCCCCTAAATTTAACATCTTACCTAACCACATGCATATATAGAAATGAAGAAATTAACATTGGTATATTAATATTAAATGACTACAGACTTTATTTGAATGTCACCTGTTTTTCCACTAGCATCCTTTTTTCTGTTCTAGGATCCTATCCAGGATATCAAGTTGCATTTATGGGATTTTGGCTTTTATTCTGAGAGAAATGGGGGAGGAGCACTGGAGGGCTTTTAGCAGAGGAGGGACATGATGTGACTTATGTTTTAACAAGATTCTAATGTTGTTGTTGTTGTTTTATTCTACTTAAATCTGAGTTAACAGAAAGAAGATGGTAATATACTTGAATTCTAATTTAATAGGCACCTACAAACACTCCCTTAGATTGACTACAAATAACAATTGACCTTTACCAGAGTTATACCAAAAGAAATGGCCAAAAGTAATTGTCAGATATTTTGTAAATACAAAATGCTATAGAAAAGCTAAATAATAAACATAATATTCATTTCCTTTGTGTTCTACTTGACTTCAAAAAATTATAATTTTGTTATTTGAGAAGTTGTAGGTTTACAGAAAAATCATGCAGAAAATAGAGTTCCCATGTCCCCTCCCCACAGTTTATTTTTATAAGTACAAAATATGATGTAAATGCTAAATAATGAACATATTATCATTCCCTTAGTGGTTCTACTTGACTTTTGCAAATGCTAATGGTCTTCAAACCTATGATTTATGTTGCTCCATTCTATGCAATAATCAAGTATCTTCAATGTCTATGTTCTTAACTGTCTGAAATAATAAAATTGTGTTAGAACATGGTACCGTGGTAGCAAAAACGTCAGGTTCAATGTCATTCATTCAGCTTGGTACAAGAAAGGGAAACAAAATAAGAACTTTCACAGCCATAAAATGTTCCAAATTGAGGCTAGTTAAGTCACAGGTGTTGACTACCTGTTTGAAAAAGGCTGTGTGTTAAAGGTACCTGAATCACTCATCTAAATTCATTGAAGTTCAAAGTCAGCTGGGCTACATCTCTAGTTGCTAGGCAGCGGACATCTCCTTATTTCTGAGAGGAAACTGAGATCTGAAGGGGCTAAATATGTATTACTCCAGCTACAAATAAGAGCTAATGATTAAGAGATTGAGATCAATATATTATTTTCTTAGCTTGGCTCGCTACCCCTTGATGTACAAGCCTGAGCATGTTAGCTAACCGCTCCTGCTCAGTTTGCTCATCAGTAAAATGGTTTTGATAATAGTTGCTAAAATTTAGAATTATTGTGAGGACAAAATAATGAACAGAAAGCTTTTAGCACCATGTTTTGTAGACAGTAGTTGATGATGAACTGTTCCTGGGATAACTGAAGATTCTTCTGAGTTTCTTTCCCTGGTGTTCTTGCTTCTCCTAGCCCCATCCTGGAATTTACCATGCTGAATTGAAATTATCTGTTAATTCACCCATCACTCTGATCAAACTGTGGGCTCTGAGAGAAGAGGGTCTTGCTCTTGTTTGTCTTTATCTCCAATGACTAGCACAGAGCCTGGAATTCATGAAAAGCATTTCATCAGAACCAGATACTTTAAAAAGATCCCAGGCTGACCGCGTAGACTATAGCTGGGGTTGGACATCACCTTCTACCAGAAGGCTTATTTCATCTGCTCTTGCTGGCTCACGAATCCACCAAAATGGGGCTGGGATTGCTCAAGTCCCTGGACTTAGAAAACCAACTCTATCCTACAGTAAAAAAATTCCCATCACATCTTGTAGCTGAAGGTCAGAACGCAGCTCCCTCTGGGGAACCCTACCTTCTAAAATGAGCTATAGATGCTTAACATATTGCACTGGCCACTTGGCTGTCTTCATATGAACTGCAATTTTTGTCATGCATTTCCTCCTTCCCTCGTGGGTGTAATGTTCAGAGGTACCTCCGAGCCCTGTAAGTCTAACATTCCTTTTTGATAGTTAAGGAAGATTTTAGGCTATCTACAGTCTCTTTTAGAATTGTAGACATTGAAAAATTCAAAAAAGAAAAGAAAAGAAAACACTTTGTTCCTATGGGCACATCTTATTTTCTTAGTGACAGGACAGAGGGGAGATGTAGGAGACGTTTGAAAGTGGCAAACAGGGCATGCAAAAATAAAAACACAAGTAAAAAAGGAGGTGCCCTTGGAAGTGTTCGCGATGTAAATCTTATGGCTCCTGTTTCTGCAGCACATATGAAGAACTGCATGGAGGTTCGCTTTGGATTTTGCTATAAAAAACATTATTATCAATTAACATTGACCTGGTGTCACTGCACTCAAGGCATTCCAACGGAGAGAGCTCTGCAGCTGCTCTGAAGATATCCTGGTGCCCAAGAAAATGCTTTTAGAAAAGGTCTTCCACGGTCTTTTCATCCCACTAACACTGAAATCCTATACCCTGAGGTGTCCTTTAACATAATAGTCTCATTTTGCTTTTGTATTATTATTATTAATTTTCTCTAATTGTAAAAGAAGGGCATGGACTATATAAAGAACTGGAGTGTGGGGGCTTGGAGTTATTACTCCAGAAAAGTGTGTTCATCATCTTCATCCATTCCTGTGGGTGTGAACCCATTGTAAATAGGACTTTTGACGAGGTGAGTTCAGTTAAGGTGTGGCCCACCTGAATCAGGTCGGGCTTGAATCTGGATTATTGGGCACCTTATAAGGAAGGCCACAGAGAAGAGAGCCACAGGGAGCAGCTAGAAGGTGTGAGTCAGTGGGAACCCGGAAGAGAAAGGAGAAACCGCTGCATGTGCTTTGCCATGTGATGGAAAAGCCGAGGAAGATACAGACTCCGAGAAGAAGTGAGCCTTCTAGGCTCCGAAACCGTGTTGTTAAGCCAACCCATTGCATGGTATTTGCTTTAGCTGCCGGGAAACTGAAACTATTTCACTGACCAAAGCTCTCACAGACAAAGGAGATAAGGAAGCACTCCTGAGACTATGTAAAGTTAAATTCCACTGTGGGGATAAAAAAATTAAAAGATACAGACTCATAAAGGAGAAGACAGTCTGAAATAAAATATAAGGATCAAGGTAAGTTAACTGTATAAAGATATTCTCCACTGTGTTGGTATGAGAGTAAAAAGGGGGGGTGGTGGTGGTGGTTAATAAATGGCTGACACATAAGTGGAAGGAACAACTCCTTAATGGATTTTACGGAAGGGTGAAATTTCTGCCCTGAACATCAGGAAGGATGGGGGAGTGGAGGATTGGACACAGGGCCTTCACATGTGCTGCTTTCTCTGCTGGAACGTTCCTCCCATGGAACGCTTGGCCCATGAATGGGGGTCTCCTCCTAACCCTTGTGTTGCAACACAAATGACGTGTCTCCACAAAGCCTGACCACACTATCCATTAGTGTGCTAGTAAGCCAACCCTAACAACAACAACAAAAGAGCCCTGAGCTGTTGTCTGCCAATTTCCGTGGTGTAAATATTTCCATCGAGGCAGAGATCAAGCTCTCAATGTGATGCCACTGAACACAGCACCGCGAAGAGATGCTCAAGTCCCCACCAGCCTGTTTGCGCAGACTTCCCACTGACCTGGCCACAGTAACTCCAGCCCTCAACTCTCTACATCATCCGGTTTTGTTCCCCCAACTCTCTACATCATCCGGTTTTGTTCCTTTATAGCATTTCTCACATTCTGAAATCACCCCATTGATTTACTTATTTCTTGACTTCTCCCCATAAATTATGTAAGTTCAACTGCTGGGACCCTGTCCATCTCAATCACTATCGTGTCCCACCATCTAGCGGTGGGTCCCCAAGCAAGTGATCCCTAAATATTCCTTGTTTGGATTCCCCTCCCCATCCTGCGGCCCGGAAACCCTCCTAGAGGGGAGGCCATGTTGGGCTCACCTGGTGCTAGTCTGTCTCCTCTCAGTGCTGCCTGTTGCCCAATGTCTGAAAACCATTGTTTCAGGTAATTGTCTGTTATATTTTTTTTTAAGTGTTTTAAGGCCAGTGTGGTATAAATCCTGTTCCTCCATCATGGCTAAAAGCAGAAGTCCCATAAATAGTTGCTTGGTAAATGAGGATGCCTGAGTTTGGGTGAAGGAGGTAATCATCGAGGCTACTGAGACTTTAGTAACAGTGTCTCAAAATTCATGCTTGGTGCCCTCCAGCGAGTCCAGAGGCTTCTTACGCATTGTAGAAATTTCTAAGGCCCTCTACTTGCATTAGGTCAGAATTAAAAACTGGAATCTTGTTTGAGCACTGTTTGTTAACAGGAAAAGCATCATTTAATTAGGACTAATATAAGATGCCCTGTAGAGTGATAATTTAATAATTCGGCCGTTTTATTTATACAGTGCCTCCAGGCTCCTCATTAAAAATGGAAGAGACATTCAACGGGACAGCAAGGCTCTGTGGCTGCAAACATTCCAAGTTCTCTCAGCTCATAAAGTCCCCCCTCTGGGGCATCGTAAGAGCCATCCCCACTCCCCCCACCCAGCCTGGGAGCAGATATGTGCATCGCCAAATCCACCATCTTGGACAGAGGGATCCCAAGAACCACTTGTTTGCTCCCCAGACCACCCAAAACAGGCTCTGGAGGAGCCCACCCAAGAGAAAGGCACCCTCACTGCTTCAAAATCCGCCAATGGCTTCCTGATGCCCTTAGAATTAAATCTAAGAGCCCGGCTTGCCTAGCAAGGCCCCACCTTTGCAACTTCCTTTTAAGCATCTCTCTGGCTTACTCCCCTGCATCCTCCCAGCCTCGCTTCCCTTGGGTTATTTTCCACTTCCGAGTCTTTCTGGTGCTGCTCCTTTCGCTGGAAGCCCTTCCTTCCAGTGTTTGCCAGACTGGATCCTTCTCATCTTTAGTCATCAGCCTAGATGTCACCTCTTGGGAATGTCCTCCTTGTCCACCCAATATGAAGGAGCACCCTCTCATCTGATTCTCTCATCCCAATGCTTCCAATGACTTTTATGTGGTTTTTTATTTTTATTTTTTTTTTGGCCAATTGGAATATAGGCCCAGTGATGGCAGCATCCTGGTCAGTCTTTTCAACATATGTCCAGAACCCAAAGAGAGTTACTCAGTGGTTAATACTTAATTAGTAATTAAGTATTGCTAACTAATAAACAATTGAGTAGGTTTCTAATTAATAGTTGTGACATAAAAGTGCCATCCTGCCTGGGATTCCCTCTTTGCTTTCTGCGAGTCTGCAGCCAGGCTGATGACGTGCAAGAGAGGCCAGCATGGCTTGGAAAGACAGAGGGAAACCATCTGATCTTGTGATGTATCAGGTGATGGGGAATGTGGGTGCAAAGAAGCCAAAACTATGGCTCGGGTAGGGCAGAAGCTGTTGTCCGTCAGTTGTGTGATCTCCCCCAGCTTCCTGCCCACCCCTGCGAGTGCCTCTGCCAACTGCTCCATTCTATCCACTAGCCTGGGATGAGCTCCTCGGGTGCGTGGAATGTTTCGTTCGCTCCTCCATTCTGGGCCTGGCCCAGGTGTGGCACAAGGTGGGAGCTTGCTAAAGAGTTGCTTAAAAAAAGCTAATAAGTAAGAGAGAGAAAGAGACAGTGTGAATGATGGATAGCCTGGAGAATGCACAGGTTTGTTTCACGATATTTTACATGGTGACTAGACACTGAAAATGGGTGGAATAAGTTGCTCAAAATGCAAACATCCAGTTTATTTCTGTTTCACAGAGGGTATTCTTTTACAACAACCCAAGGCAGGATGCACTGCACGTGGGCAAACGCAGAGATGGGCTTAATAAAATCTGTCCGTCGTGCCTGGGGTTTGCTCTTTTGACAAAGGAGCAAACACAAATGTGCCCATGACCTTGAGGGTCATTCACTCTGTTTAGGCTCCCACCAGGACAGATTCCTCTTCTGCTTTAAAATCCACGCAGCATTCACATTCGTCAGTCACAGAAACACCTTCCAGCTCCGTACCAACTCATCCAAGAACAACGGAAATGAACTGTGGAACCAGTTTCTAGCTGCATAAAACATGGAACACACATGGTACTGGGATCCTAAACTTCAAAAACATGCACTAAATACTTTAAGACTCTAACTTTTAAAATAAAAAGCCTGCGCTCTCTAGTGTTACAGTTATTTGTCATGCCTGCCTCGATTCTAACACTAGCAGCCTTGTGGTAAGTTCACTGTTAATTCATGAAAAGGATTATTTGCTTTGTTTTTTCTTCGATAAATTACTCTAGACATTTAACTACCCCTAGCTTGCAAAAAGGGATAAAATGCCTGGCCAGATCACTAGGCATTTTTCTTTTCTGTTCTCTTCTTTCTTTCCTTCTTATTTTTGGCATATAATGGAAGGCAAGGTGTTCACTTAATAAATTATGTTTGCAGAAACAGTGGTGCCAGCTGACACAATTATGTACTTGTTGAGTTAGTGGCCACTTATAAACAGCCTTTGTAAGCCATCACACTTCATACTGATAGGAGCTAATGCATCATATCTAGCAGGTTGGCTGCTGAATTTTACAGCACTGCACACTACATTAACCTTTGGTACTACCAATATTTATGACCTTATAAGAAAGTATTTATCAAGCTGAAAGCCAATATGCAGCACCCATGTTTTAGCCAGTGCTGTTTAGAAACTGTTATCACTCCTCTCTTCAAGCATTTTAAATCACTCTGAGATGACGCTTGGCACTGGTGAGAGTGCAGGAAACAGGGCACTCTCGTGTTGTCTTGGTGGGAGTTTAAATTGGTATAATCTTTTTGGAGGGTGATTTTCTTTTTAGTTTTAACTGACTATCAGAAGCCTTAAAAATGTGCATTTTTACTCTTTGACCCAGCAGTTCCACTTCTGGGAATTTATTCTGCAGAAATTATCATGGAAGTGGGCAAAGATCTGGGCAAGAGGAAATTCATCATAATGGTATTTGTCATAGTGAAAAATGGGAAACAACCTAAGTGTCCAACCACAGGGGACTGGCTAAACAAATATGATCAATCCAAACGATGACAGACCATGGAGTACAGGGAGGCCATTTGGGGAAGAAATTTTTAAAAATATATTTAATGACTTGGAAAGATATGCATGATATTTTTAATTAAAAACAAGTTATAAAACATCATGGCTTGTATCATCTTTTTTTGTTGTTGTTAAACACTGCAAAGTCTCCTGAAGGATAAATGACCAGGTAGTCAACTAAGTGATAGGACACTTGTGATTTGTTCTTTCGTCATTTACTTGGATTTTATGTCTTTTGTATAACAAGTGTGAGGTGTCTGCATAATTAAAAGAAAGGTCACAAGGTCATTAGGGATTGTCTCGTTTAGCTCTCAACCTGCCATGCAAAACAGAGGATAAGTATCAGGTATATTTTTTAATGAGTACAGAATCATGGAAGAATGGTAAAAATTGCTTCTATTTTTATAACATCCCAATTTCTAAAGCATTTTTCATGTCTGATTTCTCATGTGAATCTCAAAATGGTCCAGTTGGGGAGGCAGGATGGATATTCCTGGTTCTGCTCCCCTGATAAGGAGGCTGGGATTCGGCGAGTAAATGTGACTCTCTGACAGTATCAGGTCTCCAAATGGCAGAGCTGGGACCTGAGACTGCTTTCCAGCTACTGGACCAGTGTCCCTTCCCCTCTACTGTTTGCCTCTGTCTGCAAAGACAAGCCAGGAAGAATAACGCAACCAAAGCTAAACCAACCCACCATGCAGTTCAGCTCTTCCATCAACGGTGTTTGGCTCAATCCTAAATTTGCTGGGACAGAGTGGATGGGAGTGGAGGCAGAGCTGGGGCTCAGTATACCAGACAGCAGCAGCACCCCAGGCTCCAGGGAACCCAGCAGGCTCCATGTAGGGTCCATTAGCATGGCTTGTAGCTTCTGGAGGCTGCAGGGAGTGGGGGGCAGGTGCTGGGGTTTTGATGTCTCCCTGAATTATCGACTGATGTGCATCTGTTGGACAGGGAGAGGAGATCAAAGCCTGCCGTGGAGTGGGAAAGAGGAGGCTTGGCTGAGAGCACGGGTGAAGGGGGATGCAAACACACCCCCCGATCAGGCCTCTCTCACTGGTGGGTCTCATTTCTCAAAGGGAAACTGCTGTTTCAGTAAAGAGAGGGGTGGGGGCGGGGCTCTCACCTGTCAGTCTCTGCAGGATCAACATTTACTTTCGACTGAATTCTCCCTGTCCATCAACTACACCCCCTGTGACCTCTCGGCAATGCAGAGGGGCCTAGGACAAAATCTAATTCCTGCCTCAAACGATGATCATAATACTTTTGATGGTGCATGCCTGCTCTTGGCCAAACATTGGTTGATGCAATTCAATACATCACCCTGCTTAAGCCTCACGACAGCTTCACTCATTCATTCATTCATTCATCTTATTTTTACTGAGCACTGCTTTTGGTTGATTTATGTCCTCCAAAAAGATACATTCTAGTTCTAATCCCCAGTTCCATAAATGTGACCTTATTTGGAAATAGGGTCTTTGAAGATGTGACCCGTTAAAATGAAGCCAAATGGGATGAGGATGGGCCCCGAACCCAACATGACTGGTGTCCTTAGGGGGAGGGGAGAGGAGACAGAGGCCAGGGGAGAGGCCCTGGAAGAGGTTGGAGGCACAGCGATGTGTCTACAAGCCAAGGACACCAAGGCTGGCCGGCAACTGCCAGAGGCTGGAGGAGGCTGGGGGAGGCCGGGAAGGAGCCTCCCCTGCAGCCTTTGGAGGGAGCACGGCCCTGCCAGCGCCTTGACTGCAGACTTCCCACCTCCAGAACTTCGAGAGGATACATTTCTATTGTTTTAAGCCACCCACTCTGTGGTCCTTTGTTACCCAGCAAACCAAGACAAGCACCTACTTGGAGCAAAGAGCAGAGGCTACAGGAGGGACAAATACAATGCAACACAGAGCTGATCTTCCAGGGGGGCCGAAATAAGCAATTTGACTAATAAAGAAAATATCACAAGTTGCACTGAGTGCTATAAAGAAAACAAACGCAAGAAACTGATATGTCATAAACGAGCCCATTATGCAGAGGGCAGCTGTGGAGAGAAGAGATGAGGTGACACCCTTCCACGGTCCCGGAGCTGGCCAGTGTTCAGACACCTGCTGCCCCTTAGTCACTCTTCTAGTTGCCAACAAGCCAGTTTTGCCCCCGGAGGAGAGAGGCGAAAAATACAACGTAGCAAACTTAAAGCTCCGATTGAGGAGCCAGTTTTGACTTCAATCAGGCTTTCCGGGTCTTAATTTCCTAATCCATAGGGTGAGAGGACTATCTCCTGTTTCGTGGAGTCATTGAGAAGATGAATGGAAATAAAGAAGTGAGCACATAGAGGTACTGCCTGGCAAATCACAGGCACGTGATAAATTATGGTTTGTGGCAACCCGTGGGCCTGAGCAAAACAGGCCTGCAGATCTTTGGTGCACAGCGGTCTGCGTGACCCAGGCAGCTAAATGTTTAACCTATTGCTTTTTAAACCAGTAAAGAGAAAAAGGGTAAATTGACCTTCAAATGTAACTGTATGGGAAGCAGGCAGGAAGTGAGAGGCTCTTAAGTCTCACAAAAAGAGCAAAATGTAATTTGTTCAAGTGTTATTCTAGTCCTTCCTGCACCACCTCTTGGGTCAGAGTGACCTGTTCCTGCATCTATGCTCCCCCCACCCTTAGGAAGGCCTTTGTCTTAAACCCTTATAAAAGGCTTTCTGTCCCCTTTGCATCGCTCCGTCGTCTTCCCTGTGAATGCGATGCTGGCCTGGCCTGAGAGAGCCGTCATGATCTCTCCACGACTTCTCACCCTGTAAGTAAGCCCTGAATAAAAGTTCATGTATCTGAAAATGCTTGGTGTCTTCTTTGGCCTCTGGACTGGCATGGCCCTCTTGGGCTGCGACATGGTTGTTTAAGAAATTTCCAAGAATCAGTTCTCAGGTTTTAATGTGTGTAAGACTGCATTCGACCAGCTATGCTACCATGGGCTCACGTGCGGTTTTACCTCTCTGAGATTCACCTGTCATATCCGAAAGTGGAAAAGTGGCTTCCTCCAGGTGTCGTTGAGCTCGGGTGACACAAGGGGCAGCGCCTGCCCTGATCGATTCTCAGGAACGGCAGATGCCAGCGTTGCCATTATCATTATCAGGGGCTGGCCGGTAACATCTTGTCTTTTACATCTGATCCGAGGCGTCCTCCGGAGTTTGACCCCCTTCAGTCTATGTGAGCACAGGGGTATCACTGAACACGGCTCTCAAACCCTTGTGTGACATTACGTGTCAGGATGTCTGAGGAGACCTGCCTGAGGACCTTGTTAAACCTAGATTCCCACTGCCCCTCCCATGCCCCCAGGCTGCGACTCAGTGGCTTGGGGACGGTGCCCTTTAAACAATCTCTGGGTGATTCTGGAGCAGAGCTGGGTGCAGAGGAGTAGGGCAGAAGGAGGGGGTGCTGCGAAGGAACCAGGCCTGGTCTGCTTGCCCGCACCCCTCTAAGAGGAAGCACGGCTGACGGGGTGATTGTCCAGGACCTGGAACATTCACTGGGACCCTACTTGTACGGGCAGGGTGTAGGGCCTCAAATGCCAGGCCCTATAGCAGGGAGGTCGCTTGCATTTCCTGCTGCTTATGTTTTTTAAGCAGACAATTAGGGGGTCACCCTCCCTCCCTCTCTCTGTTTTATTTTATCCTCTGTCCTGTATTCTGCCTCCTCTGTGCCTGCAACTCTCCAGGGAAGTCAAGCTGGAATCTAACGTCAACCCAGTCAATTGAGGTACAGGCAGTGGCTGAGAGACATGAGAAAATGAGAAAGAAGTTACCTGTCTGGCTTACGCCTCTGGTCCTCAGTTACTTCCCTCAAATCTGTCTTCGTCACGGGCCCCTGCATTGGAGGGTCTTTGGTGCTTGCCCGACTGTTTAAAAAGGAGGATTTGGGCTCCTATTGGACCCATCTTCTCTGTGCATATCTCTGGGTCAGGGATGCCACAGGGGACGGGAGCTCCCGGAGGAGATCCAGAACACCCTGGGTTCCAGCCTCTGACACATTTCATATCCCACAGTCTTGTCTGCTGCCCCCAATGGGAGCTGCTGCTCCAGGTGGCTCATGGGAACCCCCAAAGCCCCAACATTCCTTCTCCCCGAGCTCCTGGGAGAACGAAAACCTCAGACACTGGCTAACACCTGCTCTCTAACCTCAGGCAGCAGCAGTGCCCCGCAGGGACCTCATTTTCCTGGGAAATAGGCCATCCGTTCCCGCAACATCTTTATCAGACCTGCTCTACCAACATCCTGGAAAATCCCTTAAGCACCCCAAATCACTGACATTAGTTCACTTAGCCCTCGTGGCTGTCAACAGAGTCCTCTGCCAGATGAAGAAGCACCCGGAGAAAGGAGAGCGAGTGGCCCAGGGGTCACACGGTTAGGGAGAAAGAGAGCCTGGCTAGCTGGACTACACAACCCGTGTTCTCTCCATTCCGATGGGCCGACCCTTTGGAGCATTCCAAAAAGGGAGCTCTGGCTCTAGTTAAGAAACAAAAAAATCAGCCAACCTAGGCTAATACAGTAGAGTCTAGACCTTTCCAGGACATACAGAAAATTGAGATGCATTTCCAGTGCCCTAAATGACAATGAAAATTCAGTGATAAGAAAGACACAAGTCTGACAAAATAAAAGGAAACACTTGATTGAAACCAAACATTCATGGTATCACTTGACACAGGATGGTAAACTGTCAGGAGATGGGAGTCTCCTATCAGTGGGGTTCTGTCTGGAGCTAATCAGGGTGGAGAGATACGTGTCTCTCATAGGACCTGGGCCTCTAACTCCAATTTACACCCAACAAAGGGCAAACGCTCCCTTTTTTAAACTGTCAGTGAGAAACTCTTCTTTATGAGGGAACTTATCCTGTGCAATTTTGCTGCCTCGTTTATTTTTGAAGCTTGCCAAGAATTCTTTGTACTTGCTCTTAAATATGCATTCTGGGTAATTAGGGTGAATTCTCCTTCTGCTCAGGGTGTGCATGGCAGAGGGGGTGGAACAGGGTTTCTAGTAGCTGTTGGAGTCCTGGATTTCCAGGTGAGATACTTCTTCTACCTGGAAACAGCCTGGCCCTTGGAGAGGTGGGGTTAACGTTTCTTTCATCTCACCCTCTGAGAGAGGCAACCAGTTGGCTCACAGAAATAGCCAAGGTCTTCATGACGAAGGTTCCTCAGGAATGCAGGAGGAGCTGTGAATCGAGGGGCTTCAGAGGTAAGTGGTGCTGGGTGTGAATCCAGCCTTGGCCACATAAGGAGCATGGGCTTAGGGGCAAGTGACAAGGCTTCTCTGAGCCTCAGTTTCTTAATCTGCAAAATGGAACCATTCATACCAACCTAATGCAGAAGTTGGGATCACTATGTGAGAGCCCCTCTGTAAAATGTCTTGGAGACGCTTCGTTATTGATTTGTCTCATCAGTCTTCTGAGGAGACAAAGAGAGACAGGCGTCAAGTACTTGAAGAGGCCATGGCCATCATGAGCAGATAGATATCTTGTATGTGTCCCTAATGATAACCATTGAGACAGCTGACACATAAGCAACCAACATTGACTGTGTCCTGTCTGCTAGTACCCGGGCTGAGAGCTCAGCAATAACTGACTTGTATCATTCTCATAAGCAGCCTCTGAGGAACTACTTTAATTAACCTCAGTTTATAGTTGATAATAAATAACCCAGAGGAGTTATGTTACTTGCCAAGCCTTGCACAGGTAATGCATGGAGGAGCTTGGATGTGAACTTGGGAAACTGCATGGGGCCAACTCTTTTAACCACATCACCCACATGGCATCATTTTGCATAAACAAAGTACCTCCAATTACGAAAAAAAAAATGCTACAGGCAGAAACCAATGGTTTCCACATGAGGGTGATAGTGAGTTTAGAGAAAAGCAAGCATAAGATGAAGAAACATGCCAAGCTTGGGGTGCAATCTGAGATGTAGCACCCTACTTTGGTAAAATTAGCCTTTGAAATCAGGAGACGGGGGTTAGGAAATCCCCACCACCAGTGAAGCATCTGCCTCCCTGACCACTGACCATAGTAACAAATCAACAAAGGAATAAAATAATGAGATGAGAAGAACAGAAGTTGGAGCAGCTACAATTTATGGAATGCCTTCCACGTGTTAGGGCTTGGTAAGATTAAATAACTTGCCCAAAATCAGACAGCTAGTAAGTGGAAGAGTTGGGGTTTGAGCAGCTAAAGGACTACCCTTTCTATAGAGGAGAAATAAGTCAGTGTGCAGAAAGCACTGTCATCTTCTCCCTTCTGACCCTTAGTTAAATTCTCCCTGTCCTGATGATGACTCCTCTCCCACCCCTGATTTCCCGCTCCCCACTGGAGGCTGCACTGGGAATGGCAGAAGCAACAAGCCGAGTTCTAAAATGGGTCAACTGGAAATGGACACTCTACCTAAGTCCTCTGTGCTGGATACACGCTCTGTGTCCTTGCTGTGGGGCACAACCACGTGGACGAATGCAGGTCATCAGTCTAAGTGTGGTCTTTGGGTGATCCCAGTTGGAAATAAATTGGAGACAAATAATCATCATTTATGGAATATTCATGCCCTTCCTTCTTCCTTGGCTGTCTTTTCCACTGTCTTCTCATACTTGGCTCTTTCCAGTCCTCAAAGAACAGCTTAAATGTCACCTCCTCAGAGGAGGCTACTCTATTCCAAACCCCTCCCTCCCCTCCATCATTCTCTTTCTCAACCTAATATGTTTATTTCAAAGACATCATGGTGGCTTGAAGATGGCCACAAATAATTTTCCAATCCTCCGTTTGGAAGGTGGTGTCTCTTTCCCTCTCCTTGAATCTGGGATGACTCTATGGCTGGTTTTCACCAAAAGAATGAGGCAGAAGTGACACTATGTACATTTCAAGGCTGGACTTTAAGAGGTAAGCAGCTTCTATTTTCACTGCTTGGAACTCTCCCATTTGGAACTGAGCCTCATGTAAGTGGGTGTATGCTTTGAGGGAGCCCATATAAGATATCCGATTACCCGGAGGTCACCGTACCGTGAGGAAGTCCAAGCTAGTCAAGTAGACACAGAGAGAGTGACCATACAGATGCTCATCAAGGTCAAGACATCAGAGAGAAACCTTCTTGCAACCTCCTGCCCAGCCTACCAACCTGCTAAATATGCCCACGTGAATTAACACAGCTGATTGTCCAGCTGAGCCTTTCCCAAATTCCTGATGAACAAATAAAATGGTGGTTGTTTGCAGTCACTATTTTTGAGGATATCTTGCAATGCAGCAATGAATAACTGAAGCAAACATTAAAATTTATAACTATTTACTTATGTTGTTTACTTATTTTGATCTGTCTCTCCTACAAGAATGTAAGCGCTCTGACATCATAAACCAGACTATTTTAGTTTATTCCTGTATCTTCAGTGCCAATTATATACTAAGCCCTCAAAAAATGACATTGAATGGATGAAGTACCATCATATTAAATAATATTAATGGTACAAGTACTAACAGTAGTGACGAAAGAACAGTAGTAGCTGTAGTAGTAATGCTAGCAGTAATAAGAGGAATAGCAATATTATACCTAGAATAGTAACACAATAACAAATAACATAATAGTAGAAGCTACTGCTGCCATGTTGAGCCAAAGGGGCAAAATAGAGAACACGGCTCTCAAAATGGTCATCATTTTCAAGGTTATTGTTATCAACATTGTCATTCCAGCAACTTCCATCAACACATTCATATAATATGCACCATGCTGTGACAGAGGCTTCTATGCATTATCTCTACTCTCCAACCACAATAACCCTGGAATATAGTGAAGGTTGTACCGTCTTTAGGATTACCCAAGATCAAACAGTTAGAAAAGAGGGAAGCTGAGATTCTAATCTCAAGAAGTTCAAAGATTTGAGAAGTTTCTAGTTGGATTTGGGGAAGCTAAGTCCTCATTGGTTAACCCTGGTTTCAGGAGGGCTGGAAGGTAGAAGGTTTTAAATAAGGATCACACTGATGAGGAGAGAAGTGGAAGGAAACACAATTGCAACTACGCCTTTCCTTGGCAACCCCTTCCTCTCAGATCCTCTGGTGCACCCTGGTTCTCCCTTTCCGGGGTGTGTGCCTTCCAGGACAGAATTCACAATGCCCTTGACTCCTGGTCTCAAGGTGCAACCAGTGACGATCGCTCAGTGGGTTCCCCGGGAAACCGCCACTAATTTCACACTCTACTTGGGCACAGACCATGTCTGACTCATCTCTGTTTCCCATCAAGGACCTGGCGCACAGTAGGTGTCGATAAATGTTTGCTGAACTAAATGTAATTGGGATCAATTCCCAAAAGGCAGCTTCACTCATTTCCATTGTTTAAAAATACCACGGATTCCCTTCATGCATTATGTATCACAGAAATTAATTTACCCAGAAATGTTTTCCAATGTGCAGTTTCTGATGTCTCTAGTCAGCATTCAACTGGAAATCTGCACTGGAAGGTCTCATCAGTCTCCAGGACCCCACAGCAATCCCAAACACCTTTCCTGATGCAGATACAAAGACCAGGATCTGGGTGCAGCCAAAGCAGATGCCAATGTCTCCTCATCCTCGTTTCTCTGGTGGAGTTCAGGAAGGACACATCTCATAGAACAGGGCATGTCTTTCCTTCATCTACGCCTCCCTACCTCAATGGCTTCTCCATTCTTCCAGGCACTTAGGGCAGGCAACAGGAGAAACAGTATAGAACTGTGGTTATTAGCATTGATTGTGGAGTTGGCCATACCACTTACTAGGGACGTGACCTTGAGAAAGTCGCCAAGTCACTTTGACTCTCCAAGTCTCAGCTTCCTCATCTGTAAAGAGCATCATCATGTCCACATTCAACGACCATGCTGAGCACCAACTTGCCAGAGACCTCTACTACCCCGAATTAGTAAGAAGAGTTTGCATGTGTGCACAGTGCATGTTACAGAGAACATTCACAGGCTGTTTTTGTCATTTGATAATTACTCCAGCCCTGTGAGATAGGCAAGGCATATGTTATTAATGTGCCTATGATAAAGAAGAGAAAATAAAAACCCAGGGTGATGCCTAATGATAGCCTCCATTGACTGAGTGACAATTATATGTCAGGCATGGTCTCAAGAGATTTACCTGAAATACCTTCTTTATGTTCACAAAAGCCCTATAACTTAAGACAATTATAGTCTGAAAATCAGGGCTCAGAGAGATTAAGTAAATTGCTAAACTTGCCAGGACACAGTAGAGGTAGATTTGGAACCAACACAGCCTGACGCCAGAACTGATGATCCTACCCTCTGCATTGAGTGACTTACTGAAAGTCAGTGAGAGCTCAAGCTGGGACCGGAACTGAGGACTCTCATCCTTAAACTTTTCCTTTTCATGACACTGTACACTGTGATTCAATTACATAAAACTCCATGTGTTTCAGACCAAACCTAAAACATTATCAGTGAACTCCATCCTGGCTGCCCAAATTTTAAGAGATCACAAATTAAAACACGTCTAGAAATTCAGATTCAACTAACTTGTATCACAAGCCTACTATTTGCCAGGTGCTTTCATATACATAAGTCTATTTAAGAATGACATTCTCATGAACTAGGATTATTCTGCCCATTTTAAAGTTAAAAAAACAGAGGTTTGCCCAATGATGTATCTAGTGCCTCACAATCATCTCAAAGGTAACACTGACACGCACACACATGCTAAAATTTTTATCTCATCTTCTTCTACGCCTTGCAAAATGATCCTGACCTTCTACCAGGTTCAGTTGCATAAAAAGCTGGCATTTACTGAAGCCAAAACAGTCATTCTTGACCCAGTTCTCTTTCTCACACCCCAAAGCCAGTCCATTGCCCAGAACACATAAGTTCTCACTGTCATCTCTGATCTGCACCATTACAATAGCCTGCAACCTGCTCTTTCTACCGCTTATCTCCCCCTCCCATAATTGCTTCCCTCCAACCCGTTTTGCACCTAGCAGGTATACCAGTCCTAAAATCAAAATCTAACTATGCCACTCTTCCTTAAAACTCTCCAATGACCTCCCACTGTACAAAGAATGGATGTACAACCACCTGATATGGTCTACACAGCCATGCATGAGTGTTTACTGCTCACCACTTTATCCTCATCTTGGGCCATCTCCATCTCCAAGCCAACCATAACGAAGCTTTTTCACTGGGATACCTCAAGTTCCTTCCTGCCAGTAGCGTGGTAGTGGTGAACAACCAGCTCTACAGGAAGCAAAACAAACAAGCCCTGATGTTTAGCACTGCCAATTTCTATGGTGTAAATACTCTCACCAGGGTCATTTCAAACTACTAACACGACACCCCTGACATGTTGGTCAGAGATGGGCATATTCGGCTCTCAGAAGTCAGCACGGGCTGGCTCCAGCACCCCAATGCTTCCTGCTTCCACCCTACAGGCTGGCTCCAGCACCCCAATGCTTCCTGCTTCCACACTACAAGCTAGCCCCAGCACCCCAGTTCTTTCTGCTTCCACACTACAAGCTGGCTCCAGCACCCCAGTGCTTCCTGCTTCTGTACTATAGGCTGGCTCCAGAACCCGAATGCTTCCTGCTTCCACACTACAAGCTGGCTCCAGCACCCCGGTGCTTCCTGCTTCCACACTACAAGCTGGCTCCAGCACCCGATGCTTCCTGCTTCCACACTACAAGCTGGCTCTAGCACCTGATGCTTCCTGGTTACACAAACTTGCTGTACCCTCTCCCCTAGAACATTTTTCTCCTCTTCCTGGCTATCTTTCACTTATGCTAAGCTTAAAAGTCACTTCTTTAAGGAAGTCTTGATTGAATTTCAGGGCTGATATGTGCCCCCATCCCCTGCTTTTTTGTTTGTATAGAATGGTATAATTTTCCTTTGTGGCATTTTCTACAAAAGTAGTTATTTAATTACGCATTGGATTATTGCTTGTTGTGTTCTATGGTTTGTACTAGATTGTAAGTTCCTTGAAAAGAGAACCCTTGTCTATCTTATTCACTCTTATATCTTCAAGGTCAGGCTCTGTGGCTTCCAAATAGTAGGAACTCAGAGAATATTCACAAATAGATTAATGACATACAGTTGTTAAGGATCTACTTTTGCCAGGCACTGTACTTGGTACTGAGAATTTAAAAGATGCATAAGATACAGCTGTGTCCTCAAGGACTAAGTTATTACAAAACCGTTGGATGTGCATTTAGTAGATCAACATATAGACAAATAATTGGAGTTTAATAAATATGTTTGTGGATGCCGAACAAAGGGATGAATTTCCAAGCCACGTCTGGAATGTTAAAAAGAGTACAAATTCTGTTTTTTTTAGGTGGCGTCAGGTAGGGGAGGAGGCTGGGCATAAGATTAAAGAGTTGATAGAATCTCCAGCAAAGGCAATTACAAATATCCCCAGAATTTAATTCCAGCATGGAAAGCCTCCCTTCTATCTAGCTGTCTTCCCTCCTGATGCTATTTATCCTAATTCATTTTCAAACTATGCTGAGGTATCAGAAAATGTTTGCATTTCTGAGCTGCAACATCCAGTGAGATGTCTGGGAACAGAGCTTGCCAACATCCCCACCGTGAATAAAAATGATATGGACCAATTGCTCATGTCTTTGAAAACCTAAGTGACTGTGAAGGTGGACCCCCGGCTCCCAGCAGCAGAAAGGGGCTGCAAGCCCAGCAGCCTGAACTGGCCAGGAAACCGATGGGAAATTCAATTTCAGAAGGGCTGTTTGCAAAGTAATCCAATACATTACGGTGTGTGCATTATTATTGTATTATATTGAGTAATACCACATTTAAGGAGATTTCATAGCATCATAGCCATGCACAAGGGAACATAAAAGTGGTTAATAAAATAGAGAAGTACAATTTCCCTTCAGTGTTAGTTATGCTCCTATTATACACAGAATAATAATCAGAGGTCCACTTAGCTTGAGTTGGGAAGTAACAGATCTGTAATTACCTCATGTCTACAGTGTCATTACCAAGGGCTCAGCTCTAATGTTAGACCACTGCAAATTCTCAGAAAGCCAGCTGAACTGAACAGTCAAACCAGAGGAGGAAAATCACAGGGTTTTCTAAAGACACACACGCACACACGGATGTCAAGACACTTGTGCAGCCCAGAGTTGACTATATGGTAAAATTAACTGGCACCATGAAACCTGAATCTTGTTCACTAGGGTTCACCACTGCCTTGGGAATTGCCTTGCCCTGTGTACCCTTATTTTGCAAGCGAAATGTGAATTTTCTCTCCTACTCTTTTTTTCTCCATTTGCTGAGCCTTCTGAGACTGATGGGGAAAAAAAGATTTGGTGAGAGCAATGAACGATGCATTAATGACTGTTAATCAAAAACTGACTGCTGGCTCTGACCAAGCCTTCAGAGGTTCTTTCTGGGATCAAGTGTGCTCGTTGCTGCAGGAGAAGCGTTCCTACAGCTCAGCTGCCGAACTGGCCATCGTTGCCTATTTCAGCCAACAGTCATCCCTATTGCCTGTGCCTATGTGTTGGAAGTTATCACAGCGAATGAGAAAGGGCGACAGCTTTGCGATCAGCCAGAACGGAGTTTGAATTCCACGTTCACCACCTTCTGGTGGTGTGATGTAAGGCAAATTACAGAACCTCCCCGAGTCTCTGCTTTCATAAAGTGGGGAAAAACTACCCACTGTTAGGTTTAGAATTAATGGACTTAAAGCATGAATACATTGCCCAGCACTGTCATTACTTACTGTACTGAAAAAAAAAGCAAATAAAGCAATCGTGGTATTCGGTCTGTGACCTCAGGAATAAAACACAACATTTATTAATCCTGATTCAATTTCAATCAAGCCCAATAACAATATTGGTTTTGATTCCAAAGGTTTTTGAGAAGATAGGGGCGGGGGTGTGTGTGCTTGTATGTATGCGCTTTGAGGTGGAAAGGGATATTGTCTTCCTAATAAAACAACTCTGATATTCACTAAAGTGTGGCATTATACAAGCATTTTTTTTTTCTTGCCAGGTTCCATAGGTAAGGCCATTTGATGGGAATAAATGAAATGTAATTCATTAGTCAGGGAAACAGTTGGAAATACTTTATTGAAAAATAACCCAGAGTAAACCCACAACTTCTCTAACAAAGAAAAAAAATATATATATATATAAACAAAAAATACCACAGTATTCACAGAACAGAATACTACAGAGCAGTAAAAATCAAAGAATACAGCTTCATGCTAAAAAATAGATAAATCTCAAAACCATTAAAAACAACAACAAAACAAAATAAAACATGGAAGACTTGGAGCTGGATGTCAAAGTCAAATGCCCATGTGGCCCAGTCCCGGAGTGTAACTGGGGGTGGTAATCTTGGTGGAATATTATAAGAAGTGCTGGGGACTATGGCAATAGTCTCGTGGGACAGCCAGTCCTGGCCCTCAGCACAGGAGTGCCATGTTTTGTTAGACATTTCCAGTTTTCAAGCAAAGTCAGATTTTATTGTGAAATCTCCCATTTTAAACTGTAGGCAGTTGATTCCATTTGCAAACCCAACACGGTAGGCCTGAGGTCTCAATAAAACCAACAGGCCAACAATATGCAAACTTTAGCCTAGATCAGAGGCCGGCAAACTTTTTCTGTAGAGGGCCAAAGAGTAACTAATTTTGGCCTCGTGGGCCATATGTCTTTGCCGCAGCGACTCAACTCTGCCATCATAAAGCAAAAGCAGCCGTAGACAGCACTTAAGTGAATGGGCATGACTGTGTCCCAATAAAACTTTATTTATCAAAGCAGACCATGGGCTGGCATGTGCTTGTGCACACAGCTTGCCCCCCTCTGATACTGAAGGCCTGGAGAAGGCTGGAGGGAGGAGGGAAGGGGGTGGGGGAGGGCCGGCGAGGAGGTCTGTGTCCCCATCGGCAGCTGTCCAAGCAGGGAGAAAGACAGACAAAGGCCCGAAGGTCCAGGAAGGCCTCCAGTGCCCTTTCCCGTCATCTTCAGTGCCAAGAGCTTCAGAGGCTCAAAACCAAGATGGCTCCTAAATCCAAGGAAACACAACTCGTTCCCCTCTGGTCCCCAAACCCCCATCTTCCGGACTCCAGGAGCTTCTGGGGATCATCCTCCCAAGCCTGCCCTGCCCCTGCCATCCTCTTTCCCTTCTGTGCAGCCCCAGGAAGAATGTCACCCACACACAGCCTGGAATCCCAGGCAACACCTCCTGTAATTGCTAACCAGTTGCAGGCCAATTAGCGGGAACAGGAGGAAGGGGCCTGCCCACCTCCTGTCATTTGTGCACAGCTCCTACCACTGCTCTTCTTAGGGGGAAAAAAAATGGCAGTTAATTTCTCCCCCTAAAAAAGGCCAGGGAACAATCTATTTAAATTACAGCGTTACAATGTGAAGCAAAAAATTCAGAAGTCAAATACAATTTGAGTTATAATTAGTGATTTCCTTGTAGCGTGTTTCTCTGGGAAAGCCAGGCTTCCTCCAGTCAGCCTGCCAAATGGTTTAAAGGCCCTTTCCCTTTATGGGGAAAGGAACTGGGTACCATGGTGGGGCTGGGGGCTTGGAGATGGGGGGGGGGGCGTGCTGTGAATTGAGGCAGGGCAGAGCTACTAATTATGGGGACAAAGATTGTTTAGGGTATTTGTCAGTCAGAATTTTATCATTATTAAAATAGCTAGCAGGGGATTTCATTTAGGTAAAATAAATTATTCTGATAGGGGAGTCACATAAACTGGATTTTGGAATCCACCAGACCTCTGTGTCACCTTATACTTCTCCACTTACTTGTGTGGCCTTGGGCAAGTTACCTCACCTCTGGTTTTCTGTTTCCTCATCTGGAGTTTGGGCATCATCTGCTTGATGATGGGACCTACTGCCTGATGGGTAATGGAATGGAAATAAATGCATACTTGGTGAGCTGCTCATGGAGGGCCTGACGTGGAGTGGGAAGCTATGTGAATTCCAGAGTCAGACAGGCTGGATTTGAATCCCAGCTGTACCCTTATTAGCTTTGTGACCTTGGGCAATCTCCCTGGCTCTGGTTTTATCACCTGGGTAACAAGGGGCTAAATACGGTACCCACCTCCTCTGGATGCTGTGAAGACTCAATCTGATCATGCATAGAAAGTTTGCAGCACCACGGGGCTGGGTGTCTATTATGTGCTCACTAAATGCTGGTCATTGTTGACCATAAATTATTAGTAAGTGATAATTGCCTTCTCTTTTTCATCTTCCTTTCAGCCCAAGAAGTTCCCATTTGTTTTTCCCCATCTGCCAATCAGGATGTACACTTACATTTCTCCCTCTCAAAATACCAGAGCAGCCCATACTCTGGGCTGTATAATTTCCAATGCCAACTTCTTTTTTAAAGGAGGAAAACTGCTTTTTCACTTCCCAAACAAGCCTGAAACAACTTAAGACTTCAAATTACCTTGATCCTGAAGGCTTGGTTTGTTTTGAGCCATAATGCCTATAAACATGGGTTTACTGGAGAACTGACTTGCAGCTTTTGTCCCAAGGAGGCTGAGATTGCATAAGAGCCAGATCCTCATGCCTGTGCACTTTCTGCTCCTGGTATCAGAGTAATGGCTTATTATCTGGATTTTAACACTCTTCCCTCTGGAGCCCAGGAGTCAGAGAGCTGGAGCCATTAAGAGTCTCCATGGAATCTCCACACTGCTTGGCTCACCTGCCCAAGGAGAATCCAGATACTTCTGAGCTTCTGCCTCTCTGACAGTTTGCACAGTGCCAGGAGCTGCTTTGGACCTAGCTTTACACTGAAGCCTGTAGTTAGACAATTGCAAGCTCTAGGTTCTTTGGGGATTCAAAGTGGAAATTCAGACACCCTGGTTAGAGTAATCTGACCCAAGAGTGATTGGGACTGGAGCTGGCTGGAAGACATTCCACCACTGAATCCACTTAGCCCCACTGACATAACCGCCAGGATTAGAAGGAGACAAATGGATGAAATAAATGCTCTTTTAGAAGTCTGCAAGCCTTTGTGAGAATAAGGCCACTGGTGCCTGAAGCTCTGGCTAGGAACCAAAATAGAGTATGAAAGAGATATGGAGCCTTGAATTGTGTTGACCGACTTGTTCCTAGAGGCACCATCATTGGGTTTTTCCTATTTCACTGCAGAGATAACCTTGAGTAAGTGGATTTTGCAGATGACAACAGAATCCAAGAGATACAGGAAAGAAAGGATGACCAAGCAAGTAGAATTCACAACAAAGGGCATGTCGCATAGGCAATTTTCATTTAGGGGACCCCTGTTCTGGTTTCAGCCCTGATACTCACTGTGGGACCCCAGGAAAGTCACTTTCCCTCTCTGAGCCTTAGTGCCATTCATAAATGAAGCAGGTATACTAGATGACTATTTCAAGCTCTAACATCCTATGAATTTCTACACTGTCATGTTGAAGCATCCAAGCTGTATCTACCACAAATCTGAAATCCAGTTTCTTTGAAGCTTAAAGTTCCTAGTTTCATCTCTTGTTAAAAAAACAATAATAATCAAATAAATAGGGTTTCATGTTTAAATCAGGGGTTATCAACTCAGAATCTTCAGAGACTGGGCTGGTAACAAAAATGAGTGAAACAGGATGAACAGGAGAGCACATAAAATTCAATATTGCTTCTTACTATTGAACAAATTCAAAAAACATTCTTAACACTGAGCCAGCAATCCAATATGGCACACCTTTGTGTCCACAGGAACACACTATGTATCCTCAAGATTGTCATAAAGCTCCCCACCAAAAATCACATATGGTTATGTTTATGGTTTTATTGTTCCTATATTCAAGAGCAAAATTATTTATTTTATTGGTATTCTCTATGACAAACCAATCTCTTTCAAACATGTATGCTACTCATCTGGGCCTGAATAGGTTTGAATTTTAAACATCTAATTTATGTGATCTCCTTAATGCTGTATAATGAGAAGATTGGACTAGGTGAACTAATTGTTTCCTTCCAGCTGTAACGCACTAAGGTTCTGAGGAACTGTCCCTACACCCTCAGTTAACAGAGCACAGCCAGCTGCTTTCTTCAGCCTGAAATACAAATAGAGCACAGAATTCCTAGGAACTCACTATAAACCTGCAGAGGGTATGGCCGTGAATTTCGGACATGAACTGATGGTTGGCTAATGAATGACTTGGATAGTGTCCACAAAGGCAGTCTTTTGTGTAGCTCATAGACAGCCCACTTCATCTTTAAATTACCCAATCATCACCCCAACTCTTTAAAATTACACTGTATGCTAATACTTGCTCAAAGACTAACATTTTAATCAAAGATAGAGGCTGCTTAGTCATTCTGAGAGGGTAAAATTGATGACAATGAATACAGGTATGAATAAGCAGAAAATGCCAAATGAAGAGAAAGCCAAGACGAAACTTTTCAGATGGCTGCAAGACTTGTAATTAAAATACGACAGTGAAGTTCCCCTAAAGAACCATTAAACTGAACTCTCAGAATAAGTTTGAGCTTTTCCCACTTAACAAAAAGATGTCCTTGGGTCTTACAAACAAAGCTTAGGCATCTATCTCTCTAATAGACCTGACCTTGTTTGTCCATGACCTAGACCCAGATCAATGAACAGCTTTGACCAACCAGTTGTACTCACACACCAATGATTCAGAACTATCTGTATATAAAATCATTGACTATCAGAATTATTTTTAAAATACATCTAGGAATTGAATCTTGGTTTGACTCGTATGATGGTTTTATTCTCATGAAAAAAAAAGTTTGAAAACTTCAGGACAGAGTTGGTAATTTTCCATTATCGTTGATGCAATCTTGTTATAATTATAATGGGCTATAAGGTGGAATGTTTACCACGGGGCTATCACTGTGCTAATTAGGATTTTACAGCTACTTTAAGCCTCACACATACAAAAGAAAAGGGTGAGTCTCAGAGATGTTACAGAACACGACCAAAGTCCCACGCTGTATCACAACTGGAATGGGAACTCCAAGCTCTTTATATCAGTTTTACACTGCTTCTCCTAGTGATACCTGAGGGTATTTATCCAGTGTGATTTTTTTCTGGTCTGCTAGAATCCAGGGCTATGGCCTGGTCCTACAAAGGGATATTAGACACCTTGGTTCCTGATGTTCACAGCTGTGCCCTTGACTCTGAGCTATCCTAAGCTGGGCTCAGGTTTGTTTTTTTGGCCCAGCAGGACTGGGTGCTCTTTGGTGAACAGAGGCTTTACAACAGTAAAATGGCCCTAGCATCAGGTAATGAAGGTCTTTAACTTATTTGAAGGCCATGGGGCCATTTGTTCCCAAGCATACAGGAAGGCAGAACCTAATACTCGGCCTCGTGAGGAAACAGGCAGTACCCATGTCCTCAAATTAAATGTGAATCTTAGGAAAATAGAACTGGTGTTGACAAAACAGCTCAGCCACACTGTCATCTGAAGAAACAATTTCAAAGCCATCAAGACATACCATTGGAGTTTGCTCAAGGCACAAGTCGCCAGCAAGGACACACTCTAAGTATGGAAAATTGGGCATGCTGGGGTCTGCTGTGGCTCCACCCGAGAGGGGATGCGTAACTCCCAGGCAAAGCATTCCTTTCCGAAAAAGCAATCCATGTGGAGAGGACTCAAGGTGTGTCCCCGGCAGTGCCAGGGGGATGACTTCTGGGCAAGTTCCTGCTTATTAGCTACAATGACCTCCTGCAAGTTACTTGCCTTGGGTTCCTCATCTATAACATGGGGATGATAACAATTTATACATACATACTTTTATGGAGGGTCGAGAGGGTTAAGATTACTTGAGACTCTGCACGTAAACTGCTTACAACCTAGCCTGACGCTCACTGAACAGTAAGTATTACTTTTGAGATGATTATTCCCTGCTTCCTATTTTGATACCGCTATTTACTTGAGTTTTAGACATGTCGTTCCTCAATGATTTCCCCAACCTGTCAACATCAGCACAGGAGGCCCAAAGCACGCACAAGAGAAGGAATTCCCAGGTGTTCTGAAATCTATCATCTGATGGTTGGTTAGAAGGGAAGAAAGGAAGAGGATATGGGAAAAACAGAGCCACAGTGGAGGAAGGGGATAAGCAGGAATCATGAGATCAGAGGGGTCTAATGACCAGCCCAAGACCCTTCAGGTTGTAAATGGTAGAACAGAGTCAAATCCTGACAAATCCTGAGCCCAAGTTCTTAATCAGGTTCAAATCCTGATCAGCTGCTCTAAATTGTTGAGCAGGGCCAAAGAAACCAGCCTCGGGGAGAAGCCTAGCTCATGTGCCCAGGTCTCAGGCACTGAACATCTAAACTGTTGGCCAGGAGACCTTCTGCGGGGGAGAAGCCTGAACTTTAACTTCAGGCAGACCTCAGTGACGGTCTCAACTCCAACACTCTCAAACACACATCTTTTGCCTCCTTGTGTCTCTATTTCCCCAATGTAAACAGGGGGTTCTGATACTTTTTGGAAAGGTTTGGTGTGAGAACAAAATGAAAGAGGGAAAGAAGGTGCACCTAGCATGGTTCATGGAACACGGAAGCCCTCCATCAATGACAGCACATCTTCCCTTTTCTTCTCCCTGACACCAGGCAACTCTGAAATTGGAAGGTTTTCTTTTGTTAGAGTTGGGGGGCAGCCACACCCATGCAGACACTCTCAGAAGGGCTGCCCACCAAGACTGGATAATGCCCTGAGCTGAATAAGACTGTGGGCAACAGGCCTTCTCCAGCACTGTCCATGAGAATATAAGCTGGCAGAAGCTCTCTATAGGGTAACTGAACGGCGTCCACCTTTTAACCATTCATGTGCACGCACAAAGATGGACAGCAATCTCTGTGCACAGCTGCTCACCACGCCTGGTTGGTAATAGAGAAGTGCAAGATAAACCCCAGAACCAATCTAAATTCCATCAGTGGGATACCACCATATGTAAGGACACATATAGACAAGAAAAAGAAGGAGTTTGATTCCAAAGTGCAGTACAGAATGATCTCCCAGATAAAAAGAGTGCTAAAGTGCTTAGTAGATTTCAACTGTTATTTTGAGAATGGAGCTGAGAAGATAGAAGATATAAAGACTGAGCTAGAAGCAGATAGAGAAAGAGCACGAGAAAGAAATAGACAAGCAGACATATGCATGCATTTGCATACAGCATTCTGGAAGGAAATGTAAGGAGTTGGTGACTTGTTTCTGGCAGGGAGACTGAAAAACTGTGGTTGTGGATATTAGGAAATTTTAATTTTCACTATATACCCTTCTCTATTGTTTTGACTTTTTTAACATAATAATAATAAACTAGATAATAAAAAGGAAAATATTGAGCAAGTTACCCCCCACCCTATATCTAAGCTAATTAATTGGATTCAAAATCAGAACCAGCATATAAAAGTTTAAGAACTGGAAATCATCACCAACCAATGTCTTATCTTCTCGAAGATGTTAAGGAAATCTGGAGACACAGATGATACTGAGTATTAACAGCTGAGGCTAAAGAACTGGCTCCTTAAACAGCTCTTTTCTCCTGTGCATAAAGCCCAGAGCTTGCAGATCTAGCACTAAGAACCACATTTTTTTCTCCCATCAGGAGTGCAAAGCTGGTGGGAAGGTGGTGGGAGACTTTTAAACAAGACTGCAGAGGTGTTAAAAATAGAAGTTGAGTTGCTATTGGAGATACACGGAGAATTCACCACTTGCAAATCTCTAATTATAATATGTCAAGAGTAAAATACCTTGTCAGGAGCAGTATCTAATACAATACAGTATTGGCTCTGTCAGCACAGTGATCCATGATGTGTTTGGAGGCCCACATTAAATAGAAATTCAGCAGAAAAATGTCCTGCAGGGACTCATCTCAGCCCTTGGGGAACTGAAAGGATGACCTGATACGTCTTTTCCGTCTGTACTTGACTCAGCTCTCCTTAGTAGCTCTGAGTGCACCCTGCTTCCCTTTTACAGATTCTGCAGTTTGCGTTGAATCAGGTGCATACATTAGATGCTCTTGGAGCTCATGAGATGGATGGATTTTTTTCTCTTACCCAAAGTTACTCAGTTTTCCAAAGAAGCAATGGCCTCTGCAATGCCCCAGAATCACATTAAGCACACATGGATGTCAAAGGAAAGCTAGAGTTCTTCCAGGTATGATGCTACCTTCTGGGACATAGTTTATGTGTTCTTTCAACAGTGACCCTTGTGCTAACGCACACATCTGGACCTGGACGAGTCATAGGCATGTCCCACAATGGGGCCAAGTTCTTTACACAGGAAATGGAGACCCTTAGTCAATAGGTACGAGTCAGTACATGAGGATGCAGAGATATTTTGAAGGAAACTTGTCAGAGACAATGTTCTGCTTGTTTGGATCAGGGAAGTACAACTCGGAAGGGGGTCCTGGAGAGCAGAAGCATCTTGTTTTTTGACAGAAGAGGGGGAAAGTCTAGGCCTGTAATCATGAACAGTAGAAAACAAGATGGCTCCCTTTGGATGCCTCCTGCAAGTCCCCAACATCATTTAAGAGTTTCAATTCCAACACTCCCTTCAGGATCAGTCACAAAACCTGCCTGCTTCATGGATGTCTTCCCCTGAAAGCCACTCCCTGTAATACTGTGCACCCCACAAACATCACAGGAGAAGATGTGACCAGTGAAGAGCCTCACCACAAACTCATGATCTGCAGGCACAGAGAGATGCCCACTGGCATTCAAATATCCTAGGAATTGTCTGAGGCAGACTTCCAACAGGTCTGGCACTTCCATTCTTTCCAAATGCCTCCTTTCCTAACCCTCTGTCATTAAATGCTGCTGCATTCTTCCTTACTGAGAAAATGAAGACAATATAGAATAAACTCCCTCGTGTTATCACTTTTCTTCAAAGTTCCTCTACATCCTCATGCAGTGACGCCTCCTTATCTTCTGTTTCAAAAGCTGCAGTGCTCCCCTTTGCCCCCTTGGGGGTGTGAGCAAGCCCAACTTTTCCCATCCCACTTGCAAGGTGCACTGCCCTCTCCCCAGCGCACTGCAGGGATTACTGACCTCTCAAACTCTGCAGGGTAACTGACCTCTCAAACTGTGAGTCTGTCTCTCCTGATCTATGTCTGGCCTTCCCACACCGGAAACAAGCCTGAAAGCTGAGGCCCAGAGACATCTGTGGGCAGGACCTGCATTCTTAACCACCCGTGGCCTCAAGCTGGTGAACACAAAGGTGAACAAGACAGTACAGTTCATACAGTCACTGCAGAGAGGTTGTTCTTCTCAAGAAAGACCACAATTTCCATTCCCTGGACCCTGGTGCTGCCTCCACAGTGAGGGTGTGAGCTTTGTCCAGTGAGACCCACAGGGGAGACGTCCACAGCTCTGGGACTTCTAGGCCTTGCCCACAATACTGTTAAAAGTAAAAAGTGGTGAAGGACTCTCCTCCTCCATAAACAGTGAGTGGATGGGTAGAAACCATCTGAAACAACTGTTCTGGGGCTCCAAAGGCCAGAGAAGCACCATACAGCACCCAGGAAGAGCGGGAGGAAGGGACCAAGAAACTGCAGTTAAAACACTGTAACTTGTTCCACGGTGGCTGCTCGTGTCCATCCCCCACTCTCAAGGCAGGTGACTCAGGTCCAGTCCCTGGCTGGAGGAGAGGGACATGGAAGGCCTCCTCCCCAAGAACACAGCCATAGCCAATTACTGATCACAGCTTTTGATCGGTGAATTTAGATCTCTGGGTCTTGGCTCTGAACCACTGATTTAGGCCACCTTGGACAGGGACCACCACTGCTATTGTTTCAACCCTACCTCTCACAGGGGTGAAGGTGGTGGACATTTAAAGACACAGTGCCTTATTTGGGCTGTGGGGGAAAGTCTGCTGAAGAGCACCATCTGCTGGGCAGGCCAGGAAAGCACAGCTTTGGGGAGCCATCAAAAAGGGTTTTTGGTGTTTTCCCCAGGGCTTTTGGGAACTGGTCTCTGCCCTCTTCTTGGGTACCTGGCCCTGTTTTGGCTGGGAAATACTGACTTTGGAAAGTCCTCACTGGGGTGACCCTCCTCCCAGAATCTGCCCTCCAGTCAAAAGCAGCAAGAGACAAGAAAAGGAGAGTACAATCACCCAAAACAAAACAGAAACAAAAAAGCTATAGGGGCAAAACAAAAACAAGAGAGCAGATTATGATTCCCAGAGAAGAACAGAGAAAAGGACGCTTTCTTCTGGAGGAGTCGCAATTGCACAAATAGTACAAACTTAAAAATTGTACCACATTCCCAGGGCAAGAATCAGATGAAGAAGGGCTGAATAAACTGGATCACTTAAAGATGGGCAATTCTAAAGTTCTAGGTTAATTGAACCAAGTGTCAAGGAAGAGTCTTAACACAAAGTCAATCAACAATAAAACCGTAGGCAAGAGAGAGAAACTGACTTTCCAAGTAAACTCATCAAGATAATCTGATACCTAGATAGCAGCAAAAAATTACAAGCCACACTAAGAAACAGGAAGATATGGCCCAGTCAAAAGAACAAATTAAAACTTCAGAGGAGACACAGAATTTGGAACAATTAATCAAAGATGCACCAACAAATTTCCTAAATTAATTCAAGGAGATGAAGGAAAATATGGCTAAAGAGATAAAGGATATTAAGAAGACACTGGGTGAGCATAAAGAAGAATTTTAAAGTATGAAAAGAAACATAACAACTTATGGGAATGAAAGAATAGAAGAGATTAAAAATACACTAGAGGAATACAACAGCAAATTTGGACAGAAGAAAGAATCAGTAAACTAGAAGACAGGAAAATCAAAATCATACAGACAGAAGAACAGATAGAGAAAAGAATGGAAAAAATAGAGCAGGGTCTCAGGGATTTGAATGACAGCTTGATGCAAACAAACATATGCATAAGGGGTATCCCTGGAGAAGAGAAGGGAAGAAGGGCAGAAGGAATGCTGGAGGAAATAATAGTTGAAAATTTCCCAACCCCATGAAAGACATAAATATACATGTCCAAGAAGCACAACAGACCAACTTTGAGACACATACTTATCTGAATGTCAAATGCCAAAGATAAACAGAGAAGCCTGAAATCAGCAAGAGAAAAGCAATTCATCACATACAAGGGAAACACAATAAGATTATGTGCCAATTTTTCAAGTCCTTGTGGTAGGCAATGGTTTCTTAGAGTTCATACCCTAAGCACAAGCAATGAAAGAAACAATATATAAATGGGACCTCCCCAAAATTAAAAAAAAAACAAACCAAAAAAACCCTTTTGACAAACTTTGTCAACAAAATAAAAAGGCAGCCCACTAAGTTGGAGAAACTATTTGGAAACAGCATATCCAATAAGGGTTTAATATCCAGAATATATAAAGAAATCCTACAACTCAACAGTAAAGACAAACAACCCAATTAAAAAATGGGCAAAAGATTTGAATGGACATTTTTCCAAAGAGGAAATACAAATGGTTAAAAGCACATGAAAAGATGTTCAAAATCACTAGTTATTAGGGAAATGCAAATCAAAACCACAATGAGATATCATTTCACACTTACTAGAATGGCCATTATCTAAAAAACAACAACAACAGGAAACTACAAATGTTGCAGAGGATGTGGAGAAAGAGTACACTCGTTCACTGCTGGTGGGAATGTAAAATGGTGCAGTCACTGAGGAAGACAGTTAAGTGGTTCCTCAGGAAGCTAAGGATAGAGCTGCCATATGATCTGGCATTGCCACTACTATGTATATACCCAGAAGAACTGAAAGAAGGGATGCAAACAGACATTTGCAAACAAATGTTCATAGCAGCATTATTCAAAATTGCCAAAAGATGGAAGCAACCCAAGTGTCCATCAACGAATGAAGGGATAAACAAAATGTAGTATATACATACAATGGAACATTATTCAGCTTTAAGAAAGAATGAAATCCTGAAGCATGAGACAACATGGATGAACCTTAAGGATATTATGTTGAGTGAAATAAGCCAGACACAAAAGGACAAATTATGATCTCACTAATAAGAACTAAGTATAATAAGCATATAACATAGAATTAGAATTCTAGAATATGGGTTACCAGGAGATATAATAGGGATAGAGGATGGGGAGCTGATGCTTAATTTGTGCAGAATTTCTAATTAGGTTGATTGTAAATGTTTGGAAATGAATAGTGGTGATGGTAGCACACTATTGTGAGTGAAATTAAGAGCAATAAATTATGTGTGTGAATGTGGGTGAAAGGGGGAAGTTTTGTTACTAGAAGGAAAGCTAGAGGATAAAACATTGGACTGTATAACACAGTGAACCCTATTGTGGATGATGACTGGTGAAGAGCAGAAATAGAACAATGTTCTTTCATGAATTATGACAAATGTATGTCACTAGTACAAGGTGTTAATAATAGGGTCTATATGGGAAAAATACCCCTAATGCAAACTATGGACTCTAGTTAGTAATATTTTAATATTCTTTCATCATTTGTAACAAATGTACCACACCAATGCAAAGTGTCAACAATGGGGGGGAATATGGGAATGTTGTATTTTTTACATGACTTTTATGTAAACTCACAACTTCTCTAATAAAAAAATAACAATAATAAAAAAACATTATGCTAAGTGAAATAAAGCAGACACAAAGCACTACATATGGTTTGCTTCCATTTGTATAAAATGTAAATATAAATAGATCTACAGAGACAAATGAAATTAGTGCTTATGTAGGACTGGGGAAGGAAAGAAGGATTGAGAGGTGACTTCTAAGGGGTATGGGATTTTTCTTTTTTTGGAGTAATGAAAATATTATAAAATTGATTGTGGTGATGAACGCACAACTCAGTGATTAGAAGCTGATGATTGAACAATTTGGATGTATTGTATGATATGTGACTATATCTCAATAAAATTGCTTAAAAAAAACTGAAGTGCCCCTGGATGTTCATAGCAGTTTTAACTGTCATAGCTCCAACCTGAAAACAACCCAAATACTCACTGACATCTAATAGATAAACAAATCAGAACATATCCACACAATGGGACACTGCCCAGTAATAAAAAGGAATAAACTACTGATATATACAAAAATGTGAAAGAAGCTCAAGATAATGATGCTCAGTGAAAGAAGCCAGAAAAAAAGAACACATAATGTTTGATTTCATTTATATAAAATTCTAGAAACTGCAAATGAACCTATACTAAAAAAATGCAGATCAATTGTTGCCCCAGCATGAGGTGGAAGAGGGGGTAGGAGGGATTACCGAGGGGTGCAAGAAAACCTTTGGGGGTGATGCATATGTTCATTATTTTGATAGTGGTAGTGGTTCCACAGATGTACATATATGTCTAAACTTATCAAACTGTATACTTGAAATAAGCCCAGTTTATTGCATGTCAATTGAAAGTCAACTAGCAGGTTGAGTTATGTATTTCAGAATAAAAAAACATATTCATAATCCCAACCCATTCCTATGGGTGTGAAAAGCACTGTAAACAGGACCTTTTGAAGACGTTATTTTTAATTAAGGTTTGGCCAGCTGAATCAGAATGGGTCTTAATCCTATTATATGAAAGTTTATAGAAAAAATCAACAAGGAGGAACAAAAAGCCAGAAATCAGCTGGAACCTGGAAGAGAAAGGAGAGGACATCACCACATGACAGGAAAGCCAAGAACCCCAAGGACTGACAGCCCACCAAAACGCTACCAACCCTGGGAGGAAACACACCTTCCTGCCTCCGAAACGGTAAGACAAAAAAATTCCTATTACTTTCAACCCATTGTGTGGTATTTGTCACAGCAGGTAGGAAAATAGGGCAGTCAACAGAACTGTAAAAAATGTGTTTTTTTTCTCCTTTCCTAGACTACCTACTCGATCCACCTACTCTTGATCCTATTCCTTCCTATTCTCACTAGAACAATGTTTTTTTTTTGTTGTTTTGTTTTTGTTTTTTTACTCCATCCCTTTCTGTTCTGAATCATCACTCCTTGTATCTTGCTTCCTCTCCCCCTCCACACCCTCTATGTGTGGCTTCTCCTTGGCTTAAAAAAGTGACCCATCATCAACTATCCTACAAACCCTTTTTCTTGACCACTTTGCTCCTCAGTTGCTACTTTTCTTTCTCCTCTTCACTCCAATTGTCTGTGATGGGTAGTGCACCCACTGGGTGCTTGCCACTTACTTCTCAACTACTGCTCCCCTGGCATCTCTGTCTATATTCGAGCAGTTTCAATAATCTCTTCTCGGGTCACAACCTCCAGCCTTCCATGACCCTACACTCTCCTGGTTCAACCCCCAATTGGAATACCCCTTTTATGTCTCATTTGGTAGCTCCTCTTCTTCTGAACACCAGTGTTCTGTCCTTGTTCTTCTCCTCATTCCCTACATCTGGCAGACATATCAATTCAAGCATCTGAATTCAAATGACTCGCCATACTACCTTTAGCTCTGGCCAGCTTCACCCCTCCCAGATCCCTCTTTGCCTGTTACATATCTTTAATGTGATGTCCTTATCACACCTTCTTTTTGCCTCTGATGGAACCATCATCGGTCCATCCTCATGGGCCCCAGCAGTGAGGCATACATCTCAGCCTCCACCACTGAACGACGAGAGCCAAGGAGAAAGGGTGATTCCCAACACTTGCATGGGACTAATCCAAGAGCCTTTCACTGAGCTGCTTATTTGTTATGTCAAGAACCTGAACTTGCAGGGACCTTCACACAGAGCCTGAGAATGGAGCCAAGCAAGAGGAAGCAGAACCTGGGGACTGATCCTGTTGGATCCCAATGGATGTGTGCCCAAAACCAAGACACGTCTAGAGTTAGTGATCCTCTTGAATTTCTTGTTGTGTGAGCCAATAGATTCCTGCACGGTTTTTTTTTTTTACTATCTGTAACTAGCAGATTATGAAATGCATACCCCTCTGATCACAATATCAATGTAGACTCTTTAAAAGTGTTGTCTGTTATCACCATCATAGTTCACCTAAGCCTTAAAAGTCCCTGCTCTAGAATGTCACATCATTATAATTAACAGTAAACATACTCTACCAATGCTCCGTAAGGGAAGCAACTATGTCTATTCATTGTTTTATCTTACCACAGTGCCTGGGACACTGTAGACACTCAAGATGTTATTTAAACTTCATCATGTCCATCTCCAGAGAGTTCTTTGTTTGTGGGGGAGGATGTTGAGCATCTCAGCTCACCAATAGGATTAGGATTTCTTTTAAGGTAGATAACATTAGCCCCCTTTTTAAAAAATCTGACCTCATAGATCTTCGGGCTTAAATTATTTCCAGTGGCTTTCCATTGCTCCTAAAGTGGAATTCCAACCCATTATCTGGCCCACCCAGCCTTGTCGGATATGATGCCTCCTGATTGCTCTTTAATTTATCTTTTGCCACTGCCCACCCTGATTCTCTGTGCCCTGCACATACTGGCTTCTTTTTTAGTTCTTTGAACAAGCCAAGCTATTTTCCACCTAAGGATCTTTGCCCATGGCATTCTCTCTGCCTGGACATCTTTGTCTTCTCAGCTTAAATGTCACCAAATCAACAAAATGTTACCAAACAATCTGTTTGTGGGTATCACCCCCACTGACTTTTACCCTCTCATATCACCAGTCCTTTCTTTAAGAGCATGTATCAAAATGTGTGGTTAGACAGCTGTTTGGTACATGCACACTCTCTGTCTCTCACACCGTTGTGAGAAGGAACAGATCATGTCTGTTTGGTTCAACTCCAGCACACAGCATGAGCCCTGGTCCATAGGAGACACTTAATAAATATTTATGAGAGAATGAATGAATGAATCTTCCACAGCAATATTTTGGGTGCACACTGAGGTTTAATAAGTTATGTCAGATTTGACATTTCTGAAGCGTCAAAACAACCTGCTCAAGACCTACCACCATGGTTTGCCACAAATGAATAAACATCAACTCCATTGCCACCACCTGGTAGTCACACAGCAGCGGGAAACATCAGCTGGGCCGGCAAACCCATTTAATGACCCAACCTCTAAGTTACAGCAGCCAGATGCAAAACAGGCCATGGCAGCATGACTCACAACAGCCAAAAGGTGGAAAGTACCCAAATGCCCATCAGCTGATGAACAGATGAACTAATTGGTCTATCCATGCAATGGAATATTATCCAGCTGTAAAAAGGAATGAAGTTCTGATACGTGTGACAACATGGGTGAACTCTGAAAACACTATGCTAAGTGGAAAAATCCAGGCACAAAAGGACAAATACTGTATGATTTCACTTATATGGAATATCCAGAATAGGCAAATCCATGGTGACAGAAGGCAGTTTAGTGGTTGCCAGGCGCTGAACTGGAGGGAAATGGGGAGTGAATGCTAATGGGTACAGAATTTCCGTTTGGGGTGATGAAAAAGCTCTGCACGTAGATAGTAATGACGGTTGCACAACATCTGAACATACTTAACATCACTGAACTGTATACATTAAAATGATACAAACGGTAAATTTCACATAATATGTACTTCACCACAATGAAAGAGGACAGAAAGCAATAGAAAATATGGGAAAGTTATTTTTTAAATTATTTTTTAAAAATTTCCAAACCTAACTTCTGAATGAGTGAGGTACCAAGTAGCAATGTTAGTCAGAAGTTGCTTTTAGTTACAGGAAATGTGGCACACTTCAGGCCGAGAAACTTCTCCACAAATACAGGTTCTTTAGAGGCCTGGGGGTAAGAGATAAAGCAGAATATTTTTGCACTTGTAAAATGCTCTAAACTGGAGGCTTGGTGCACCTAAGCTCCTAAAAGATTCTGCAGAACAAGTTTTCCCACACGTGATACATAAGCTACTTGGGATATGCAGGATTATTTTCATTCGTACCCAAATGAACATTATTTAATTTTAATAATTACCGGTTTTGTTTAGAGTTATTGATTTACGGCTAATAACAGAAGTTTTCAATATGGTCACCATATAATATTTCTCTTTAAAGATTTTTTTTGTTTTGCTTTATTCATTTTTATTTATACACAATAAGATTTACTCTTTTTGGTACACCGAGTCGAGTAACCACGCACCCCAGGAGCATCCAAGAAACAGAATAATTCCCTTACCTCCCAAATTCTCTCATGTGATCCCTTTGGGGTCAATACTTCCTGCACCCTATGGCTCAACAATAAACAGGCAGAACCTAGTGACACACACAGCAGCATGATGCATGTCAGATGCATAAGGCTAAGTGCACGAAGCTGGGTACAACAGTCCAGGGGTGGGAATGGAGAAGGCTGCAAACGGGCACAGGGCTTCTTTTGGGGGCAATGGACACATTCTAAACTTAGACTATGGTACTGTTTGCAAAACTCTGCAAACATGCCAAAAATCAGTGACTTGTACACTTCCAATGGGTGGATTTTATGGTACGCAAATTGCATCTCAAGAAGGCTGTTAAAAGGAAAATAAAAAAGGTTTCATACTGCAAAATTCCAGCATGGATAAGTGAAGTAAGCCAGACACAGAAGGACAAATATTGTATGATTCCACTTAATGTGAAATATCTGGAATAAGTAAATTCACAGAGACAGAAAGTAGATTAGAGGTTACCAGGGGCTGGAGGAGGGTGGAATGGAGAACGTTTGCTTCATGGGGACAGAATTTCTGTTTGGGGCGTTGAAAAAGTTCTGGTAATGGATAAAGATGATAGAACAAAATCGTGAATGTAATTAATGCCACTGAATTGCACACTTAAAAATGGCCAAAATGGCAAACTTTATGATATATATATATATATATATATAATCACACTAAAATGACAAACACTACAGAAACCGAAAACAGATTCACGTTTCCCTTTACAAATAAATGCAGCCAGTGAAAAATGCGCTGTCCACTTAAATGAATCCCAGGAGAGGATGCACGCAGATCAGGGAAAGCTTGCGAAGCAGGTCTGAGAAGGGTTGATTTGGGGACCCCCTTGCTGGACGGACGGTGCGCCCCGCCGTCGTTCCTGCAGCCCCGGGGCCCCCCGCCCGCCCCCGCGAGGCGCGCGCCCACTTACTGTGGCGGTGCCGGAGACGGTCTGCGCGCTGGTGTCCGCGGCGCTGGGCTCCGAGTGCGACTGGGCGGGAGGGTACAGGTTTAACGTGTGCTCGGGGACGGAGGTCTGGCCCGTGTACTCTGGCGCGGGGTGGGGGTGGGGGGCCGTGTATTCCGCGGGGATGCCGTTCTGGGGGGGAGCAAACTGCGCCGAGGCGTAAGGCTGAGCCATTGTGTCAGGCGCTGCCGCTGCTTCCTGATTACCCTGAAAGATCAGAAAGTGGGGGAGAGGGAGAGAAGACGGTGAGCGGCTCCCTGGAGACCCTGCCCCCCAGCCGTCGGGAGCCCCGGGCTAAGTAAGAGCCGCGATGGCTGAATCCCAGCTCGTCTTCACCAGACACGAGAAGAAAATAGTAAGCGTCATTTAGCCCCATTTTGCAGATGCCTAAGTGGAGGCTCGGAAAGGGGAAGTTGCTTGCGCTAAGTCATTCAGCCCCGTAGCAAGGAGGCCTGGGTCTGTGCCCTACTGGGTTGAGCTGTTTCTCACTGGTCCTGTTTGTTTCATTCCCATTTTGGAACCTGTGAGCATGTGGTCCTCTACAGTGACAGCGGAACTTTGATTTGATGCCTAAAATGTTGAGAGAGATTCAGTTGAACAGTGTGTTCTTGAGAAGAGATGCTTCATCTAAGCAGTTGAATTTAATGAAAGTGTTATGTGACTGGGCTCATGTCATGGGATGGAGGGGGTCCCTGTAATGGACACAATGTGTGTGTGTGTGTGTGTGTGTGTGCGCGCGTGTCAGAGACAGAGAGAGAGAGAGAGATGTTCAGTGTCAATATGAGGCGGCCGATGAAAATTTAGAGCCTAATTTGGAAAAAGATGGCCCCTCTGTGTTATCCCCATTTTAAGTATCTCTGCAGAATGCAGCACTTAACCCTTAGCCTCATTAGTCAATGCCCCACCCATGCTATTTCTTTTATAAGCACACAGTATTATATAACAATTCATCCTTCAGATCTAAGCAAAACATGCAGTGATAATTACAGTTAAGTTAAAAGGATGAGGGGAAGAAAAAACACCCTGAATTTAGATGGTTTCCATTTCAGGACACATTCCTCTCCCCACCCCCCCCACCCCCAAAATTCCTCAAATCTCTACCATTTTGCTCGCGCGCGCACACACACACACACACACACACACACACACACACACACACACCCCTATCTCATCAGAAACTAAACCACAGGTTCTAATTTTCCATGGTCTCAATAGACAGAATTGCATATTTATACAGAGGAAAAAACAACTTAATGATTAAGCACACCAAATAGCTGCCTCTCCCATCGTCTGTGGTCAATTAGATGTGACTTTAGCCCTCATATAATGATACCAAGGTAAAACAATGTCAGAACTGCTCACATCGCCTCAGTACCCACAGCCAACGTTCAAGAGGCTCTTCAGTCAAAGCAATTTGAGCACAGAAGAAACATCATAACAGAGAGGGTGAAAAGTTTATTCCCGGAGCAGCACACCGAGCTGGTGCGTTTGTTTAGAGGGGACCTTAATTAGAAAGCTAAGGATGACAGTTCGAGGGGAACTCAGTTTAGGATGAGCTTAAAATGTTTTACAAGTGAAAACATTCCCATCAGGTCCTTTCCTCCCCCAGACTAATTTCTCCAAATGTCTGTGTCACTAGAAGCAAAAAATACAAAACCATTTCTTTCTATCTTTCTAACATTTTTCTTTTCATGGCATTTTGGGCTGAGGAGTGTCTGCCTGTGCCATGGTTGGCTCACCATGCATGAAAAGTTTAACCCTATCCATCCTTACGAAACCACAGGGGACATCTATTGCTGTTTCTGTTTGGTAATCACCTATTTCTTCAAGGACCACACCCCAGTTTCCTTTTGGGGTACGTCCCCACTCTCAGCCCATGGGGTCCATACGTGGCTGAGCCTAGACTCTGGTTCCCTGTAGATAATCACGTGACTCCAGTCAGATGACAGGCCAAACAGAAGGTTCCCCACTCAAGGCCATGGGATTTTAGGTTCTTGCTCATACATCTAAACCAGTTAGTGAGTTAAGCCCCACCAACTCCGATGAGGCTTAATCCTGGGACTTGGCTGGAGTTTGGGGGAAGAAGCAATTCTCTTTCCACTGTGATTGACAGCTGTCGAAATAATGTAAGCTTGGAGATGCCAAGAGCTGCCACTTGAAGAGGTCCTGTCCAATGGTGAAGCCAAACCCGAGGAAATGGAGCCAAGAAATTGAGAAACAAAGAACTAGCGATTCAGTCCTGGTGACAACATTTGACATCTCGGATCTAGCTTTACCTGCTGTTAGCACTGCCCCTGTATGTCTTACTTGTGAGTCACTAAATTTGCTATTTTGTTTAAGCTAGTTTTTCTGTTTCATGCAACCAAAAGGGTGGGGACTAAAAAGGAAAATCAGTGCTGTTTATAACCCAAATGACATCTGTCTCTTCTACTGGGCTGCTCAAAGAACATAATCTTGAATACGGAAATCCCATAGGGATACTGCTTCTCTCTTGCTAATGAGAAGCCCTAAAAGTTTGAGAATGCAAGAACCCTCCAAAAGGAAATTGATTGTGCCAGAGTCTGCTTGTTCCCGTAGAGCTTCTCAGCCTCACCTACTTTCTACCTGGCCCATCACCAAAAGAAAGTTAGACTTGTGAAAATGCCATGGGTGTTCTCATAGGGGAGTATAAAATGACTGCAGGAGCTATGGCACAGACAGACGGTCACACAAAGACATTTCCCTCCCAACCTCTAACAGAAAGTACTCTCACCAGAACACATGTGATCATGGGGTCTTTCCTTACTGCAGAGCAATCTAGGAAGTGTGACCCAATCCCACAAGCTTCTGCAAACCAGCAAGGGCTCCCTCCTAGTACCTAGGCTCTCTGTGTTTTGGAAAGAGAAGAGCCTGCCCTCAGGATGCTTATGGTCATGTAAGGTAGAAGAAAGCACCGCCCTCTCATTGCCTTCTAGTCTTTAAATCCACCGGCCCCTCTACTTGGAAAACCCTCCCAAGTCCCCTTGCCTGACTAGTCCCTGCTTCTCTATCAGGTCCCAGATCAAGAGTCGTCTCCTTCAAAGAGACTTCTTTGATGCCTAAACCATATCAACTGCCCTTCCCCTCTGCTCCACCACAGCTGATGGCCACATCTCACATAACCCAATGGATTGCCATCACATGTTTTCCTGTGAGTTCCTTGAGGGCAGGAGACAGTGCCATGTTCCCCGACCCATCTCTGGGACCCAGTAGCATGGTAGGTGCAGAATTGACTTTTGCGAGCATTTCCTAAGTGAATGCACACTCAAAGAATGAACTCTCAGCTTTATAAAGCTTCATCTGGCAGCAGGAGATAGAAGGGGGGACTGGGGTAGAACATGGCTTGGCCAACAACCCATGGGGCAAATCTGGCCCACTGCCTGATTTTATAAATAAAGTTTTATTGGGACAGAGCCATGCCCATTCCTTTACATATTGTCTATGCCTGCTTTTGTGCTCCAGTGGCAGAGTGGAGACCATATGGTCCACAATGCCTAAGATGTTTACTCTCAGGCCCTTTACAGAAAGTTTGGCACCCCTGTGGTAGAACAGAGATAAAGGGAAACCAGTTAAGAAGCCATCAAGTGCATTAGTTCAGGCAGGAAATAAAGATAGCAGTGAAGCAGGAAGATAAATGAAAGGGTGCATGCTTCTGAAACCAAGGAGAGGTGGTTAAACTAATCTCAGGGATCAGCAATGTTGAGGATATTTCAAAGAGGGTGAGTCAGCATCTTTCTTAGGGATTTCCTTTCCATCACCAGATATCTGAATTGTAAACTTACGTGTGTGCATGTGTGCACACAGACATACCCACACACATGTATGCACATATATATGCACATACACACACACATTTCAAACTCAGCAGAAGTGGGCTTAGGAGGAGAAAGTCCACAGTGACCTCAGGCTTCTCTGCTCCATTGGAGAGGGCATCTCTTCTCCTCACTGGTGGTCAGAAGCCAAACTGAGCTAAGCTGCTCTTCACTTCAGGCCTGGTGAGTGCCTGGCACGGTTCTGGGTACTTTGCATGAGTAGTTATTAAACACGGATGGTTTTGCCCATCAGGGGACTTTAGGCAACGTTTGGAGGCATTTTGGTTGTTACAGCTGGGGGAGGGAGGGTGCCAGAGGCCAGGGATGCTCCTAGACACCCTACAATTCACAGGACAACTCTCTACATGAAGGATTCTCCAGCCTAAAATGTCAACAGTGCTGAGGTCGAGAATCCCTGCCTTGGGTACGTGGCATCCCTAATCCCACTTTACTTCGTAGTTGAAGATCCTGTGGCCCAGAGCTGGGATATAATTTTCCAAGGTCATAGCTACAGGTAGTTCTTGTAGAAGCCAGGAGCTGAAACAAACCTAGTGTTATCCTGTGCCAAGGCATCTCTCACCTGGCAAGAGAATCAGCTTTAGAGGGTTTTGTTCCCATTTAAAAATAAACAGAAGCCTCTATGTCACACACATCTTGGCCCCAAGAACCTGTTTTCCATCTGGTTATCGGGGACATTCTGTGGGAAGTCAGATGCTGGGGTTTTGCTTCAAAGATGCCAGCAATTTGCAACTCCATTAGCCAGGTTGGGTTGGTAGCCCTTGGTGCATGGTGAAGTAGCCTCCTAGGAAACATCAACCTCCATCTCCAGTCTGAGGCTAACCTTGGCAAGGCAAGGGCCGGCTGGGGGTGCCACTGGATCCAGGGCAAGCTGCCAGCTTCCACCACGATTTAGAACACACACAGGGTGCCGAGGCCCAGGGAGCCTGTCATTGGTCACCCAAAAGCCTACGGTTAGCATCCAGGTACATTGGGATCTATATTTCACTCCTGTACCTGGAGTTCTCAAACAGATGTTGGTGGGACCCCCCACAGTTACTTATTAACACTGACAGAAGTTCCAGAGAGACCCTAATTAATATTACCAACATTTGCACTTTGGGCTAATTACAGCTAATATTTAATTAAGAGCATTGCACTTCCTATGGAAATTCTTTTCACCTTCAGATGGTTTCAGAGACGCCTTTGTCTCCTCCCCAGTGGTGCTCTTAGCTTGGCTGAGAGGAATTCTCCGGAAAAATGTGTTAGCGTTAAAGGAAGCTTTTCCACTCGAGGTCAAGGCGCGTTTTGGGAACTTGTACAGGCTCCTGCTTGAAAGCTGAAGCCACCTTCACATAGCAGGGGGGTGACAGGCAATAGTATTTGGATCCTTCTGGCTATTACTTGGATTCCTCCTTTGCAGAAGCTGCTGTTTTTCTTCTACTCCAAGCCAAACCCCCTCCTTTCCCTAAATAAGTGTAACAATCACAGAGACTCTGATACTTACAGAGCTTTTCAAGGCAGGATGCTGGTGGGTGTTCCTAGTTGATGGGGAAGGTGGTTCTGCTTTGCAGTATCCCCTACAGGATCAAGCAACTGTTTCAAGAGCTTTTGCAAACCTAGCATCTAATTCTCTGTGCCTGGACTTCTCTTGGTTGCTGCTAAATACAATAAGGGAGGAAAGCCAAGATCCCTTGTTTTTTTTTTTTTTTTTTATTAAATTCAGTTTTATTGAAATACATTCACACACCATACAATCATCCATGATATACAATCCACTGTCCACAGTATGATAACATAGTTATGCGTTCATCACCACAATCTATCTCTGAACATTTTCCTTACATCAGAAAGAACCAGAACAAGAATAAAAAATAAAAGTGAAAAAAGAACACCCAAATCATCCCCCATCCCACCCCATTTGTCCTTTAGTTTTTATCCCCATTTTTCTACTCATCCATACACTAGATAAAGGGGGTGTGATCCACAAGGTCTTCACAATCACACTGTCACCCCTTGTAATCTACATTATTATATAATTGTCTTCAAGAGTCCAGACTGCTGGGTTGGAGTTCGGTAGTTTCAGGTATTTACTTCTAGCTATTCCAATACATTATCTATATAGTGCATAAGAATGTCCACCAGAGTGACTTCTCGACTCCATTTGAAATCTCTCAGCCACTGAAACTATTTCGTCTCATTTTGCATCCCCCTTTTGGTCAAGAAGATACTCTCAGTCCCACGATGCCGGGTCCACATTCATCCCCGAAGATCCCATGTTTTAAAAACCCACTATTGCTGCTGCAGAACTGGGTAGAAGCTTGAAATAAAGACCACCTATTAGGATAAATGTAGAAAAAGCTTCCTTGACCTAATAACACACCAAACCTCATTCAATTAGAGCAACTCAGCAACGAACAGCACTATGATGGGCAACTTCCATCATCACTCCAAGACATCCCAATGGGGAACTTTCACTCTGGCTACTGAGAGCAAAAGGATTATTACCATACAACCAAGACTGATTCATAAAGGGTAAAAATGTCATTTCAATTTAAATATATTACTGAAGCATGAAATCGCCACGATATTGTTGCTATTTTAAGACAAACACCCTAATCTGACGATTAGTATAGCGTGTCAACTCGGTTGTATGCATAAATTCAGAGAGCCACTCCTAAGATACACAAAGAATTTCCTTGACCACTGACACATCCTGCATCCTTCTTTTTCTCTCTGAAGTGCACTCAGCAGAAGGAGTCAGAGAGAAAATGAGAGGGGGCTTATTCAGATGTGCCCCTATAATCACTTCCCTGTGTAGTTGTGTAAAGTAGTTGTGGAAAAGTATTAAGAGAACAAAGGGGCAGCCAGTCAGACTTTGCAAAATATTTTGGCTGGAAATCTAATGCAAACCACATTTCAACTGAAAAATAGCCTTTGCGTGGCAGGACACGGAACCGGTGTATTTCCTTTCAATGGAACTGTCTGACTTTCACTGAGGGGGAAAGTGCCTGCCCTCACGGCTGCCAAGGTTGACTTTAAATAATCAAGCCTTTTTCTCTTTCTTTGTGTGTTTGTTTCCCCAGCTTTAATAATCAACGTTCATGAGCAACCCCTTCCTCCTTCCACTTCTGGAATTTATTTGTCCCCCGTTCCTTTCCTGCCCTGAAGAATCGCTTCTGGTCTAAACACAGCCTTTATAATGAAGAAATGCACAGGAATTGTCAAGCCCTAATAAACCAGCTGATTGCCTCTGTCTCCACAGCCAAAGAAAGCAGCGGCTCCCACAATGGGGTCCCCTACCAACACAGACGCGCTGGAGGAGAGCTATGCGTTCTTGGTGCTTGCCTGCAGTTTTCAGTCTTGCTGACAGTTTGTTTTACTTTAGTTCAGTAGAGTGGTCTGTTCTACTTCTCTGGCAAGAAATCGCGCATATTCTGAGAAAGCCTCTTGCGCTAAAGTGAAATGAGCTAAACTGCGCCATGCCCCCGGGGGCACTGAGACAAAGAAAAATGCAAAAATTACACCGTTAACCTGCTGGCTCTAAGACCAGCACAGCTGGTCACACCAAGCAGAAAGCCGACATGCACACCCTCCGCTGCAATTCTCCTTTCCCCTTGCACTACTCAAGGAGCAAAATACATATCGCAGAGCACAGAGGCTTAATGCAAGGAAAGGCTCCGGCTTAATTCAAATCAGCTGCGAGTGAAAAATAAAATGGAAAAAAAAAAAATATATATATATATATATACCTGCGGCACCATTCTGCTTCCTTTCTCCTCCATAAACTTAGCAGCTGTTCTAGTCCCACGCCACAGAGCATCTGCCCAGAGCAAGGCTCAATTATGAGTGCGGGTGTGTGCTCCGTGCAACGTGTGCAAGACCGGGGTGTTGAAGGAGGGGGAGCTGAGGCCGTCCTGCTGACCAACCCCTCAACATCTGACTGCTCCCCAAACCAACCCCAGATGGGACTCTTTCAGCAAGCGAGGCCTCGCCCATCAATCACAGCTTGTCCCTCCTCTGGTTTCTGCTCTCAGTTTCAAAGTGTACCACTAACAGAGGATTCTATAGAAGAGGAAGGGAGAGAAAGTGTTCGACTGCATTAATAGCTGTTTAAAAAAACATTAGAAATGCTCTTCTGTGCATCGCCTGGAGCTGGAATTTTTCATTACTGAACTAAATATATGGTATGCAAAGTTATAAAATCCACTGGAGCGGTTGCTACTCTTCCATTTGTATTTTATGTTTTTAAGAGGGGAGAGGGGACATCAAAGGTAGCAGGGGAAGAGATAGAGGAGGGAAAAGGGAACAGCTAGTAGAGACAGAGCTGTTGATGGCAATAGGTAAATTAAATTAAAAAAAAAAAGACTGTGAGAACATCAGAGAGAATGAATTTATGACAAAGCTGTGTGGTTAATGGTAAGTTGTCTTTAAAATACCATCACTAAAGGCGACTTGGAAGAGTTTGAAATCCAGATTCCTTGCAGAGTAGCTGGGTGATCTTAGACAAGTGTTTTCAATGCCCTGGGCTCCGGTTTTTGCTTCTGTGTAATGGGGATAATGATGAGTGACATCATGGGTTATTGTGAGGATTAAAGTAAAAATCACATTAAACACACACAGGGCCTGGCTCATAATATGTGCTTTGTAAATGGTTTCGTTTGCTCATTGAATAAAATGGTGACTGAAGTCTGAAAGCGTCTCGGTGTCCATGGGCTTTACAGACAAGTGGGCAACAGGCTTTCAAGAAATGAACCCACAGATGCCCACGAAGTCCCAGCGGCGGTAAGGAATGAAAAGTATTGGGGTCTTGCCTTCTCCTTTCCTTGAACTTTCCTCTCTTCCCGGCCAATTATTTGTTCTCTCCCAGTGAACAAACCCCCCTCCAAAAGGTCCCCGGTGTAACCTGCATCAATACCAAATGACGCCTCTTTATTTACAGCTGCAAATGCGGTGTTCTTCCTTTATTATTAAAACTACAACCAGCAGAATGAAATGTCAAAACAATTTCAGTTTTTATTTGGTCATGTCTTTCTTGCTCGTCGGGGGAGAGGTTTCAGAATCCCACACCCAGCCTTCCCACGGACAACTGCTTATCGCCAGGCACTTTGCTAATAAAGGAGCCATCTTGCGGCACTGGCGGGAACGGACGGGGTTTCTGAAGCGATTACACTGGTAATTAAATTGTGTAACAGGAGAGGAGGAGGGGGCGGCAGAGGCTGCCTCCAAGAATTCAACTTTCCTGCTGGTCTGTCAGGTGGTACTAGTTTCGGCAGCCTCTGGATGACTTATTAATTTTAAGCACCAGTTCCCCAAGATTTGAAAGAAAATCTGGATAACCAATATTTGAGTTATCCTTACATTTCCATTTTTGATCCTATGCTGGAGAAATCTCTAATGGTCAGGGTGGAAAGGAGCAGCTATTTCCAGCTCCTTTCTCAGAACCGTAGAGCCACAGAGGACAGACCCCTCTATGCGTTGCTCCTTCTCGAAGTGCAGACCCTTCTCACAAGCCATAAGCCCCTTGCCTCAATGGTAACTGAAAAACCACACTTCTGTCCTTCAACCTGGGAAAGAGGGATGAGACCAAAACAGACAAGTTCCCTGGTGAAGGCACTGACATTCTGGGAAGTGACAGAGAAATTACTGAAAACAAATAAACAAACAAAATGAAATAGAGAAGCGAGTCACAGGTGGAAACAGTCAGGGAGATGCAGCAGGACACTGGTCCTTAACCAGTGGTGCATCAGAGCTCCTTGGAGGATTCTTTAAAACAAAACAAAACAAAACAAAACAAAATCTGATGCCAGGGGTCCACCCAGACCTACTGCCTCTAGGGGTGGGTCCCAGACATGTGTTCTGTGAAAAGGTGCTCCACGTAGTTCAGATACACAATCCTGGGCTAAAATGTTCTAGGTCAGTGCTTTCCAAACTACAGATTGGGATCCCTTGGGAAAAGAACTGAATAGTAAGATTAAGTATTGTTCACGAAACTTTTACTGGGTGAATTGGGTTGCAACATAAAGTCTTTTATGGATTGTGGTGAAATAATATTTAAATATTGTTCTAGGTAATTTTTAGTGTTTGTTACCTTGCAACCTTTTATTAGTGCTGTGATTATGGAAAGGATGTCAAATATTGAGAAGTCAGAAGCCACGGTGATAGAACTACTGACAAGTGGCTGAATCCCTGCCTGCCCCAGTGTCTTTGTTTAGAAACTAGAAATAATAATACAAGTTCTTCTTCCCAACCAGACTCTTGTGATGTTTTAGAGACAAAGTCTAGGTAAACTTGTTTTGATGGCGGAGGTGGTGACGATAGTGGTGATGATCGTAGTGAACACCTACTATGGGCTAGACACGGTTCTGAGTTCAGAGGACACAGATGTGCCTACATTGCCTTATTTAATAAGAAATCAGTGAGGTCCCTACTGTTATCCCCATTTCAAGGGAGGTGGGATCACTTGCTCGTTGCTCATGCAACTAGTAAGTGCTAGTTACCCAAGTCTGTCAGACTTCCAAGCTGTACATTATTAAATAGTTGGACATGGGTTCAAACCTGACCTAATTTAGGTAAATATACAAACTTTACTTCCCCTAACCCTGCTGGGTTACAGAAAAGCATCTCTTGAACAAAGAACTCTGCAATAGCTCTGCAGCTGTAATTCACAAAAACAAACACACAAAGAAGATAACAAGAACCCATGTTCCTGGATTCAAAGGAAAGCCGTTGTGTTTCATTTCACCTCCCTGGTCACCACAGGGAAGTGCAGAGAGAGGCTGGAATCCATCTTGCCTCGGCTGACAAACACCAACCCTAGCAGCACACACCGACCGCGTGGGCGACAGGCTCGCTCCCGGTGACGAGGTGTCATGTTTGCAAAATGTTCCATCCTGGTTTTCCATTTGGAATTACAGAAGGCAATGGAGAGGTTGTTTTTCTCAACTTCTTAAAATTTAGTGACCATCAAATATTTATGGCACTTTGTACAAGTCAGGAGCCTTGATGTGGTTGTTTCTGAGGTGGTATTTCCAAGGGGAAATAAACGCACTTTGTCTGTTAAAAAATTAGCAGCCTCTGGAGCAAGTGAAGTTCCCAACCAACAGCATCAGGCACTTAAGAAGATGGGTTTTCTCACCCCCGAGGACCATGGCCTGCCCCTGAAAGCCCCTGTCAAAGTTTGATATTATAGATACATTTTTGATGTCTGTCTGCAACAGGAGTGTAAACTCCATGAGTGTAGGAACCGTGTCTGTTTTGTCCATTACCGTAACCACATCTCCAACAGCATAATGCAAAAAGAGCCTTCCAAATGTTTTGGTGAATGAACAAGGGATCCCAAGGCTAGTCCCATCTTCCTTACCAGAAACAAGATTTGCTCTGCTCACCAAGCAACTCACACCACTGAGAACAAGGTCAAAATATTGAACATCACTCCACAGGGCTGAAAAACCTTTCCCCATCAGAATATCCCAACATAGTACTGAGGGTTTCTCCTTGGAAAGTCATGCCCTACTTGCTTGTAGTGAGACAGCCAAAAATGCCTTAATATTGTACTATTAATACAAATTGCAGCCAGAGTGGACATTAGTCATCGAGTACCTTCTAAGCACCAGGCACCGTGAATTACTTTATGTATACTATCTAAATTCATCTTACAGGAATCACATAAATAAACTTATTTTTATCACACACATTTTATAGATAAGGAAGCATAAGGGCTTGAAGTTAGCCAGTGACAGATCCAGACCTCAAATCCAGGTCTTTCTCTAAAGTAGAGACACTTTACATCATACTACGGTTGACCTTTTTGTGGCTAAGACGAGTGGTGAGATTTGTAAGGGTGAGAGTGGGAACAATTCAATCACGAAATACTTCCTTAGATATTCTGACAATTCCACAGAGTATCCTGAGCAAAGGTGGAGTTGATTAAAAAGGGATGGGCTCTTGTTCCTGCCCCCTGCCCACCCCTGCACAGAATCTAGAACCCAGGTGGATTAATACTGATGATGATGATGATGGTGCTGCCAGCATTATTATAGTAACTTGTAGGCCTCTCCGTGTGCTTGCCACTGCACTAAGTGCTGTATAAACTTAACTCCCTCAATGCCCTCCATAAGCCCCACGAAGCGGGTACAATCATCACCCTCATTTGATAGATGAGAGACTTCGAGAGGCTAAGTAGATTGTCTGCGGTCACCCCAATGGTACTTGATGAGACTCATGTTTCTACCAATCCAATTCTGACCCCAGAGTGTTAAGCATGTGACCACAATATTGTTAACTTTTTTATTTTCAGATAATTACAGATCCACAGGAAGTTGCAAGAAGCTGTACAGAAAAGTCTTGGGAAGCCTTTACTCTGCTTTCCCCAATGGCAACCACTTGCCTGCCTGTAGTACTCTATCAGAACCAGGAAACTGACATTGTATGACAACTATGACAGCTATCTTACATGGCCCCTAACAAAATGAGAGTCGAGGCTGTGTATGTCCAGCTATCATTAATATTTTGCTAACAATGCCGTCACATCACTGCCATGCCCCCTAACCTTGAGTAAAAGCTGGAGGGAGTCACCACTGTCACACCTTTAATTGTACAGACAGAAGGGCAAATGAACAAGTATAATGTCCAACCCAGCAAGTATACATTTGCAAAAACCATGTTCAAAAGAAAAGGAACAGATAAATGCATTTAAAAGAATAATTCAATGAGGTTTCTTTACTTCCTGGGAATAGAAGAAAGCTTCAGCTCTAAGCAGTCTTTCATAGTCCATCTATTTCACCAGCAATTTTTTCTAAACAAGAGGAAAAAAGGTCTCGCTACCACTACCAGCAGGGTAACATCAGTGTCAAATTCATATTCAAGAGGAATTTCGATGACTTGCCCAGTTAGTAATGCTAGTACATTTAGCCAAATTCTCAAAAGGAAGAGGATGGATTTTCCCTTTAAATAGCTTGCTTACATTTACTCTGCAGACATGATTTTGGATACTATCACCATGTTACCTACTCGATCATAGCTATACAGAGGACTCTCTGCCTGCTTCTAAAATGGGGAACAGACTGAAATGAGATAGCTTTCTTTATAAAAGAGGAAGTCACTCTACAAATGCACCTAGTGCCCTAGAGAGATAGCAGCTCCACTGTGGATGGTGCTAACCAAAGAAACCTACCAGGAATATCACCAAGCATCTGCCACTAGGTTTGGAAAACTGGGAACATCAAGTCCACTGCTCGAAAGAGAACCACGTACTCCTCCATCAGAATGATGTTAACAGATGATTGAACTTCCTAGCAAAGGGACAAGTAAACATTCTATGTGTAATTCTGGGCAACGGGTGGAAACCATTGTTTTATACGTGGATGGATTCAGTTATTTCCTCCCACAGGACACTACAAAACATGAGAAGTTTTCTACCCAAAGGAAAGTGGATGTACTGGTACCACTAATCAACATTTCATGTCTTCTTTTTTCAACCCCTTCCCAAGGCTGGATGTCTAAGCATTGCCTGAACAATCCCATGTCCTTAAGGAGATGTGACATCTCAAGCACAGACACAGCAACTACCTAGCACCCAACATCATTCATAATGAATTTGCAAAACTAAACATTTGCATTTATTTTTAATTATCTGATTTCTTCACATGCAAATTATATCCCTTTCACAAGATTGTAAGCTCCTTAAGGGTGTGAGCTTGTCTTCTTCATCTATAATGTTTCCCTTCTTTTCCTTACGTGTTTCATACACAGGTGTTCGACATGATAAATATCTGTTGGCTTGCATTCACCTCACTTGTAGAAAGATGTCTAATCTGGTTACTGCAACAGGCAAAGATGATAAAACGTGACCTTGTCTTTCATTGTGTGTTGCATAAGTTTTAGCCTCTAATAGTTTGCCAAGTGGAAGAAAAGGCTGTCACAAAATGAACTATAGTTGGGCTTGGAAGAAATGAAATTAAGAGAGACTGCCAGAAAGCAAGGGCAATGAACTATTGAAATAGGCAAGAAGATGATATTCATGCAGTTGTTTTAGTTGCTAAGTGTTGACCGTCTTCTGGATGGCAGGTTCTGTGCTAGGTTTGGGGGCTACAGTGCGAACAGGACAGACAGAGACTGTGAACTCACGCAGATAAGAGTGTGGAAGGAGTCACAGGATAGCACTGGAATCTACAGTACAGTGGGATAGGCACCTTGAGAAGAGAAATGCAAGGAGCTAAAGGAGACTCACCTATTCAGAGGAGAGAGCTGGAAGGGTGAGTAGGAAATAGCCAGGTGGTCTGATACAGGTAGACAAAACAATATGCATGAAACCCAGTTGCAGTGTTATAGTAGAAGGAAAATACCTCATACTCACCATGGAAGAATCAATCAAAAATAAATAAAAGAAAAGGATGAGGCTATTTTCAGAGTCACAGGATCCATAAATACAGGGCTGAGCTAGAGACCCGGAGGCTACCGGATTGTGAGGCACATGAGGGCAGAGAGCAGGGTCTATCTTATTAAACACTATATGCCCAGCACAGCCAGAATATCATGCTCCAAAAGGTTTTGGTTAACCCACAGAATAAATGAAATGATGATACATTCCTGGATGAAGCTTGTCCAGGGAAGAAAGAGAAAAGGTAAGAAGAGAGAAGGAACTGATCATTTATACTACACCCATGACCTTACCTTCTCACTCAAATGACTGAAACAACTCAAATGATTGAAATTGCAGAAATAAACACAGTGAATAGGTGGTCAGTTTAAGTAAAGGGACAGAGGCATGTACTGGGCTCTCCTCCTCTTCCTCACCATCATCTCCACAATAGCTGGGCCAGGGAAAGGATGTAAAAGTTACTGGGAGCATTTACATATTTTCTCTTTGAGTTTCATGTATGTGAAGGTATTTGAAGGCAGATAGGAAGGGCATCATTCATGCCCATTTAACAGAAAAGGAAGCTGAGATCCAAGGAACTCAGTGGCACAACAGAGTTACACAGTTGATTAATATCCTAGCTGGGATTTGAATCCCAGATATAATTCCATTGAACCCAACTCCCCACTTACTTTTCCATTCATATGACTCACCAACTCTAGGTATAGCAGTAGGTATATACAGTTTGCATGAAGTATTTCTGGGTTTCTTCCATGCAACTCACACAGACTTGACACAGATAAGGAAACCGAGAGAGGACACAGTGAAAACTGACACACAAACTGGTTAAACCTCTCATCACAAGAAAGGGGGGAAAACATTATTGGTCTTACAAATTAAATACAACCCAACTTAGCATATATAAACCGGGATTAAAGTTCTTACCACTTTTTTTAAGTGCACTCAGAAGATTTGAAATAAAAAAGCCAGCTCTTCCCAAGTCCTGTCCCAGCACGACTGTGGTCCTCAACTAACGTACTTCTTGAGACTGGTGAAACTTGCATTCTTTAAATATGGGCCATCAAAATTTGATCAGTGTGTAAATATTATTTTTCTGCAGATAAGGATGTGTGGTCCCGTGGGGACATCTGCCTGATTGGATGCTGAGCTGAGTGGGTCACCCAGTGTGGACAGAGCAGGGCTAGACTGGAAGAAGTAAGAAGTTTAGCAAAATGTCAAGGTGGTTCCAGAGAAGATTCTGGGCTTTCAGAAACATGGAAGAATTTAGTCTTCATGGTTTAGAAGGGCGAACCAGCATAGCAGCGAGCAATTCTGTTCAGATGCCAACAGTGCAGAAGTCTGGCCAAATAAATTATGTGATTGTTCTGTGTGCAGTTTAACACATTCTAGTTTATTTGTGTCAATATTCGAAGGCAGTTACAGATAAGAAAACTGAGGCTGATGGAAGATAAGTTTAATTCAAAAGGATTTCAAGGAACAACTTCAAAGTCAGTTTCTAATGCGATTGTGTCACATTGGTATACACTGAATTTGCAGTCTGCAAGTGCTCATTGGCAGGGCTCCTCCTCTTTATGAACTGGTTTTCCTTATTTGATTTTCAACACATCCATCTGCTTCAAAGAAAAGGGGTTATTCTTCTTGGAACCCAACCACGATAGCCAAAATGTTCTCCTTCTACTCAATTAGTACTTCTTCCTGTATCTGATTTAAATTTATTGAATACCTGCTATGTGCTAGAAACTGGAGAGAGAGTGCTGAGAATCACAGTCCTTTCTTCATGGAGTTTAAAGTCCAGTGATAGAAATACAACCACCAAGTGAACCAGCTCAGAATGACGGAACCACATCTTGTCCACTTATTCTCTTGTTTACACTTAAGATGAGGAAGCTGTGACAAATAATAACTATTTTCATGTCATCCCATCGATCTCTGTGAAGCACACTGTAATCCCAGTTGGAAAAGCTTAAAAAACTTGAGAGATGTGCCCAAGCATTGTGATTTCACCCTGGTCTGTCCTAATAGGGTAGCTTCTAGCCATAAGCTAAAATGTGGCTGGTCCAAAATGGGATGTGCCATAAGTGTAAAATATACACCAAATTTCAGAGATTCCGTATAAGGAAAAGAATGTAAAATATCTCATAATAGTTTATTCTGATTATCTGTTGAGATGGTAATAGTTGTAATCATTTGGCTATATTGGGAAAATAAAATATCTCTGGTTATATATTGGGATATATTAGGGGGACATACTGGGATATTGGATTGAGTCAAGTATTTAAATTCACTTGTACTTTATTTAATGAGGCTACCATCAAATTATAAAACATACAAACTACTTACGTTGCTTATATTTGTGGCCCACATTATCTTTGTGTTGTACAGCGCTGGTTACACCCAATGACTTTAGGGATCATAGAGGCTCGGTTGGATCCATGTTCACCATTTGCTGCCTGGTCCGAAGAGCCAGAATTGAACTCAGGCAATGAAAATTTGCAGCTTTGTGCTCTTCCATGACACCAAGCTGCCATTTTAGTACCAAAACTGAGCATATTTAGAAATGGCCATATGGAGATGAATCCAGAACAGAGACGCTTGATGCTCTCACCACTGCCTTCTCCTTTGTCACCTTCAAATTCTTCATTTTGTGTGACCCTTTCTGCACAATTGCAGCATCAACCCCAAGACAGCCTTCACAGAAGGCCACTTCTGAGCGGAATATAACTTTTACTTCATCAAATCCAGAAAAGGCTCCCCAGGCTCTGAGAATCTGTCTGAAGTACCTATTTGGGGACAGGGCAGGTATAAGTCTTTTAAAAGCTTTTTTTAACTCTGTGTGAAATCAACTGACTAATATTTATACTGGGCAGTTTTTGCGAAGATGAAATAAACTGTACAAATAGCCCACAGAGCTCCGACATTCGCCATGCGTGAGGTCAGGGGAAGAGCCATTGAACACGCTCCAGAACGCGACACGCTTAAGCCATTAGTTGGCGTTCTGGGTCACATTTCGCTCTGCAACATTTATCTATTGAGCTTGATCAGTACGAAAGTGGTTCTTTTTTTGAACCTCACAGGTACATGTTAGGGTGTCCTGCTTCTATTCATTCATTCATTTACTCAGGTTTTATTTCTTGACTATGTTTTTTTTTTTTAATTCATTTTATTGAGATATATTCACATACCATGCAGTCATACAAAACAAATTGTACATTCGATTATTCACAGTACCATTACATAGTTGTACATTCATTACCAAAATCAATCCCCGACGCCCTCATTACCACACACACAAAAATAACCAGAATAATAATTAAAGTGAAAAAGAGCAACTAAAGTAAAAAAGAACACTGGGCGCCCTTGTCTGTCTGTTTGTTTGTTTGTTTGCTTCCTTCCCCCACCTTTCCACTCATCCATCCACAAACTAGACAAACGGGAGTGTGATCCCTATGGCCCCCCCCAATCCCACTGTCCCCCCTCATGAGCCACATTTTTATACAATTTGTCTTCAAGATTCATGGGTTCTGGGTTGTAGTTTGATAGTTTCAGGTATCCACCACCAGCTACCCCAATTCTTTAGAACCTAAAAAGGGTTGTCTAAATTGTGTGTAAGAGTGCCCACCAGAGTGACCTCTCGGCTCCTTTTGGAATCTCTCTGCCACTGAAGCTTATTTCATTTCCTTTCACATCCCCCTTTTGGTCAAGAAAATGTTCTCCGTCCCACGATGCCGGGTCTACATTCCTCCCCGGGAGTCATATTCCACGTTGCCAGGGAGATTCACTCCCCTGGGTGTCTGATCCCACGTAGCGGGGAGGGCAGTGATGTCACCTTTCAAGTTGGCTTAGCTAGAGAGACAGGGCCACATCTGAGCAACAAAGAGGCATTCGGGAGGAGGCTCTTAGGCACAATTATAGGGAGGCCTAGCCTCTTCTTTGCAGCAACCGTCTTCCCAAGGGTAAAACCTATGGTAGAGGGCTCAACCCATCAAACCACCAGTCCCCTATGTCTGTGGGCATGTTAGCAACCATCGAGGTGGGGCAGGCCAATACCCCTGCATTCTCCACAGGCTCCTCAAGGGGGCTCTGCATTTTTTTTTCCTTGTTTTTTTTTTTTTTTTTTTTAAACTTTTTTTTCCTAAATCAACTGTATGAAAAATTAAAAAAAAATAAAAAGAAATTAAAAAAAACATACAATAAAAGAACATTTCAAAGAGACCATAACAAGGGAGTAAGAAAAAGACAACTAACCTAAGATAATTACTTTACTTCCAACGTGTTCTTACTCTACCCCAAGAAAGTAACCTAATATAGCAACATTTCTGTGAACTTGGTCCTACTATACCCTCTTGACTATGTTTTATGCACAGAGAGATGCACTAGGGTTATTTTTGTCTACTGAGCCGGGACCCTGATAAGCTCAGCAAAAGCACATGCTGTTGCAATAATCTAAAATAAATTCAGAGTTGAGAAAACAGTCTCTGATCAAATGGAGATTAAAATCTGGATAAAGGAAGTTCTAGGAAAATCACTGATCAGAGCAAGTGTTATGAATTTTAGAGCAAGTGTCATGCATTTTAAGAGTACAAGTGCAAATTATTATGGGGAACTGAGGAGGCCTCCCAGTTCAGAGGAAGGCAGAGAGGATGTTTCTTGGAGAATGTAATGGTTGAGATTTGTGTTAAAGGAGAACTTGGAGAAAGTTCATGGAAATCCAAGGCAAAGGAAAGGGCGTGGGCAGCGGCTCCAGGGCATAAAAGAACATACAGAGGATTATGTGGGTAGTGAGGCTTTAGCAGGAAAGGGGGCTAGAAAACAACGTGGAGGACATGTGATGGAGAACACAGAATGCCATGCAGAGTAGTCTGGGTCTGTTCCTTTAACTGATGTTCCTTTAAGGGTCCCAGAAATGGGAAAGGTTCGGTCAGATTTGTGTTTGAAAAGGATGACTCTGGCCACAGTGTGGTTAACAGACTGGAGGGATGGAAGGGCAGCGACAGAGAGGGTGGAGTGAAGGTGACTGAAGCAATCCACAAAGGAAATGAGAAGGCAGGGCCTGGGGAGCAGAGAAGTGCAGACCGAATCAGAGGCCCACTCTCAAGATGATTTCTCAGTATTAAATAGTGTGCCACCGTCTCTAACCTTACCTTTCCCAATCTTTCCTGTACCCAATGCCAAATAATTGAACTTTTAAAATGTCTTTTTTCAATGGGATGCTAATAAACATTTTTCCCCTACAAGATACATTGGAGCAATCAAACAAAATAAGGAAGTTGTTTTGTGTTCTATGTCTTTTCTATGAGAACAGTGCAGTGGATGAATTTCAAAAAAACTTAATTAAGGGTTCATTGTTGGGTTCAGGAAAACCAAGTCCTAGTGAGTAGAAAAATAGGGACATAAACTGAATGAAAAATAGGATAGGTTGGGGGGGATGATTTGGGTGTTTTTCTTCACTTTTATTTTTTATTCTTATTCTGATTCTTTCTGATGTAAGGAAAATGTTCAAAAATAGACTGGGGTGATGTATGCATGACTATATGATGGTACTGTGAGCAGCTGATTGTACACTATGGATGACTGTATGGTATGTGAATATATTTCAATAGAACTGAATTTAATTTAAAAAAACCAAGTCCTAGTATGAATATTAAATATGAAAAAGCACTTGAATAAATGCTATTGGAAGTAGAGAAATGATAATGATGTTGATGATGAGGATGATGATGACGAAGATGAAGATGATGATAATGTCAACCATTTACAAAGCTCTTTAAATACCCTAAACGACTTGCACCCACTGAGTCTTCAAGAGGACTCTGAGTTAGACGTCACTCTCCCCATTTAATAGGTGAGAAAGTTGAGGTTCGGAAGGAAGGAATGACTTGTTCACTGTGATGTTGCTAAGAAGTGCAAGAGCCATGATACGAACTGAGCTTGGTGTCTTCCTACTACACCATGTGCTGTAGGATTTCTCTGGGATTTTCTCCCTACTGGCTTTCCCTCTGAATGGAAACCCTTATTAAGAATTTAGATTATTAAAAAATAAATTTCAATGAGCTTCTGCTGGTTTTCCAAGGAATAGCTGGACTGTGAGGATATAGGAAAAAAAAACAAGATAGACTGATTCTTGATGTTAAGGAGTTTAAAATCTGGAAAGGAGGATTTCTGCTGAGTTCTAGAAAGCAAGCTACTTCCAGAGTTAGAAGACCTGTCTCCCAGTTTTGGCTCTTCCTCTTATTAAGTGTGTGAACTTGGGTAAGTAGCACACTCCCTTTGAGCTTCAGCTTCTCTACACTAAAATAGAAGATACTAATAACATACCCTTCATGGGGTTATTTGTGGATTAAGTTAGATAATTCATGTAAGTTCCCTAGAACTATGGCTAATGTAGAATAAGCATTCAATATATATCTGTTATAATAATAATTACAGTATCTGTACCATTATTGTTGTTATTGTTTTAAAGAGAAATAATGTAGATGACAGTGTACAATGGGTGAAAGAGCAATTTTCAGAAAAGGAATCCATCAAAACCCAGCCTGGGAGGAGGGAAGCAGGCTTGGTGGGTTGCAGGAGCAGAGAGTGAGTCTGACTCACCACACCCAGGCTCGCACAGTGGCAAATCATACAGTAACCCCCAATGGCAGAAAGGGCAGAAAAGTTGTTCTCCCTGAATTGTGGCTCTAGAGTCTTGGACTGAGCTCTGGGGCTGATTCACCTAAAAGCATTCAGATGTGTTGGCTGCTTGTATCTTCAGCTCTGCCAATCCCATCTGGACACAGTACTCAAAACCAGCATTGAAATAATTGACAACCACCCCAGTCCAAAAAATCAGAAAGCAAGACTATATAGGTTATCTCTTCTCATCTTCCCCCATTTCAGTCCCTTTTGTTGACATTGCTAACTCATGATGTACAAGTAAAGTTTCCCCTAGCCATGCTGAGAGAATAAATAATTTATAAGGCAATATAGACCTCTCAAATGAAAAAAGGTGGGATTACTTCATGGCCTGTTTTTTAAAATACCTAAAGGATTGCTTTGACCATCTATTAAAGGAGAAGGCAAAATTACAAGAATCCAAACTAAAACAAGAATCTAGTGAATTGATGATGAAGATGATGATAATGATGATGATTGCACTAGTCTCCTACTACTCCTATAATAAATTATCACAAATTTCTTAGCCTGAAACAACACAAATTTATTCTGTTAAGATTCTGGAGGTCAGAAGTCCAAAATCAGTTCCCCTTGTTAAAAAGGTGTTAGCAGGGGTGGTGCTTCCTGGAGGCTCTAAAGGGAGAATCTGTTTCCTTGCCTTTTCCAGCTTCTAGTGGCTGCCTGTATTCCTTGGCTTGTGGCCCCTTCTTCCATCTCCAAAATGCATCAGTTGAATCTCTGCTTCTGCCATCACATATGCTTATTCTCCAGGCTGACTCTCCTTGCTGCCCTTCTTTTAAGGATAGTGTTATTTCATTAGGCCCACCTGGATAATCCAGAATAATGTCCTCAACTCTAAATCCTTAACTTAATCACATCTTCAAAGTCTCTTTGATCATATAAGGCAATATTCAAAGGTTCTAGGGATTGAGACATGGATATATTTGGGGTCATTATTCAGACAACCACAATGACAATATTCCAGGGAAGCACTGTCCAACAGAACTTTCCTAAGATAATGAAATGTTTCCATATCTGCACTAATCCTAGCCACATGTGGCTACTGAGCACCTGAAAGCTGCACTTGAAAGGCAGATGGTGTGACTGAACATCTAAATTATAATTTGATTTAGTTATAATCTATTTAAACAGCCACATGTGGCTGGTGACTGTTGTATCAGGGCAATCCTATGTCAGGCATCAGTCAGCTCAAACAATGTCACCAACGGCATCCATGGTTCTGATGAGGATAGAGAAATGTGTGACATTTTATCACATAGCCATTTAACTGTAGTCTCTTCATATATTTACTAAAGCAGGGAAGTTGACTGAAGGAGTTTTGTTTTTCAGCACCAAGGACAGAAATACAATGACCTGATTAAACACCTTTCTATTAATCTGCATTTCCCTTAATTGAATTTTTACAAATGATTTTTACAAGATTCTAATTGGTGAATGAAGTACAAAGACCTGCATTTTATGTATGTTTAGATTATGTTTGGAATAAGTGCCAAATGCAGAAGGCAGACAAAATCATGCAAAATAGTCAGTTTACCATAGAGCCTTTGTCTGCCTTTTGGCATGGTAAGTCTGATGCTGAAAATTGAGCTGTTTCCCTAATATACAAGCATGGAACACAGGGCTCAGATGTTTGGAAAATGAAAGGAGGGCAATAGGTATAGTTTGGTTCAGCCTAGGCTCTAGTAACATAGACTACATTAGTCAATATCCAGGATGGCAATGAAGAGATGCACAATAGTGGTAGAATTGAAAACTAATAAGTTATGGAAGATTGGCCAGAAGACTTGTCAATTACTGAAACTGAAATAATTCCTGGAAATTTTTTGAAATAAGAAACAATAAGATTCTATTTATTATTATTTTTTTAAATTGAGAATAAACACTATAGCTATAAGAGTGCTACCTGCCAGCACGTGTCACCCTGGAAAAAGATCCCAACAACCTAGTGAAACTCAAACCCAAATACAGTAATAATGAAGCTACCTGTTCAAAAGAAAGAGTGTCTAACAGAGGCATGTTAATAACCACACAAAACAAAAGAACTTGAGAGAAAGACTGAGACGGGGGTGGGAGGGACCATTCAGAAGCTTGCCTTGCCCCCGGCCCAGAGATTAGGAGGGATGGGGCTAATGTGGAGGAATCTCAAAGCAATTCTGATGCCCAGTCCGTCTGTCTGATGTCCAATGTCCTGAATGGTTCTATCTTCTTCTTACAGGGGAGGTACAATCCTGTGAGTAGACTGAATCATAAGGCAAAGCCAAAGGAAAGTCCCTTTCTAGAACATCAGAACAAATCAAGGCCAAGAGCATTCTGGCAAGTTGTAGAAAAGCAGAAATGAAGGCTTTAGAGTCAACCAAATGGTGTCAGAGTAAAACAATCTAATCTGCAGGAAGGTGGGATTTGATTATATTTACTATAGTCTTTTTCACTTGTGACAAACAAACAAACAAAAAGCTCATTTTACCAAGACTGGAAGATCATGAACAACTTGAGGTTTACAGAAGGCTATCAATAACCCACCTTCAACCAGCGTCTAGAGTAGACCTTGGCTTCCAATTGTTGTCCTACCTCCAAACTGAATTTGCTAACCCAAGTTAATTTTGATGTTGAAAAGTCAATAAAAAAAAAAAAAGTCTTCTCTTTTAGTAGATTAAAATGGAGATTGTAGGTGCATTATCTATTCCTTTCCTGACAGACTCAGCCCCTCCAATTAAGAAGGCAGCCTGGCTGGCTAGAGGAATATGAATTGCAAGTGGTAAATCCAGAATCATGGACCAGTCCTTTCCAGGGAGTGGCTACAGGTTCCAAAATAGACTCGACAAACCTGATCTCAACCCGGGATAGGGCCTGGCAGAGCACCGCAGCCTCCTTCCAACCCGTTGGAGCTAGCGGCAACAAGATCAGAAACTGCAAGGCTATTATTATAGATGTCTGAGCTCTTGGAGAGACAAAGTGTCATTTCTTTTCTCAGTGATGAGAAAAGCATCTGCCTTGAAGAAGGAGAAAAAGTCAAATCAGACCTTTCTGCCAATTTATTTTGGTTCAGATGACTAAGGAAGTTCTGCAGCCTCCTGGACTCAGAAACCTGCCCCATGGCCACATGGCAGCGATGTTCAATAAACACAGCCGGGCATAGATTTGAGAGGAGAGGGAATGGAGGAAGCTGAGAAACAGAACCCCAACTTTGTGTCCCTTCAAAGGAGCAGTTTGGAGAGAGACACATCTGGAGTAAAGTCCCAAGGACTTCACCCATTAAGCTTCTGACTTTGGGTAATTCATTTCACCTTTTTAAACCACCGCATATGCATCACTAAAAGTGTAAACAAAGACTTAAGTTGGTGTGCTATCTTGTGGATGAAAGATAACATGCATTATTCTCAAAGCCTTGGTTTTTCATCTGTAAAATGGGAATGTCACGAATATCTAAAACAAAGGATTATTTTGAAGATTCAGTGGGATTGGGGACATAAAGTGCTAAGAATTAGGAACCGGCAAAATCAAGAACTTGATAAATCATAGGAACAATTATTAAACAATTATCAAAATGTACCAAGGTGGTTGCTGGCCTTTCATCAAAGCTTAACCAAAAGCAGCTGCTAATCTGCTTGAATATTAATATTGCTGAATAAAAAAAGATTTCAGTTAGAGGCTCCCTAATATTATCTCATAGGGCTGTTCTATGAAAGACAAAAGGACAAACATCAAGATGGAGACAGAGGCAGATCGATAGAGAGATATGGACAGACTGAGAAAAAGAGAGATAGACAAAGACAATGAGACTTAGAGAGCAAGCACTCACATATATATGTACAAGGACTATATATAATTTATATAATATCTACTATATATGTATATAATATATAGTAATGTATTTTTTATATGTGTGAATATATGTATATCTGTGCTAATAAAGGAGGGAAAGGAAGAGGAGAAAAAAGTAGAGAGAGAGAAAAGAATTGCACAGCCAGCGCTTTCCCCACATCCAGGGCTACACCGGGCTAAGTGCACATGTGAGAGCCAGAGCCCCATCTGCCTGCGGGTATTAGCGCGCTGGAGATGAAGATGTAAGGAGGACGAGCTCATCAATCACAGTCACGTGGGGACACCGGAGCAAGGCAACAGGATTAGCACCACAGTCTGCTCAGGTCTCTTCCTTCTCGCAGCTTCGCTTTAATTAAACATCACCTCTAGTGCTTATTTCCACCGAGGTGCCCCCTGCATTTGCAACGCCGGCCTCCTGTAATCCAGGCCCCAGAGTTAATTAGAAAAAAGAAGCTTTGGAAAAGAAAAAGTCCATTCCAAAGGGTGGGAACCCCAAGGAGAAATTATTGGAGGCTGGTAATAAAGATTTGCTTTTCCTTGGAATTGAGATTGACTGTTAAATGGCCTTCATTAAGCAGCAGCTCTTTTCTACCCAGGACCTCTCCGATAAAGCTCTTTAGGATCTTACTTGAAGAGGCTGTTAGCTTCTCTGAGAGGTGAACAAGGAGGCACTGTAAAGAGCTGCATCGGCCAGATCACTTGGGAGCATGTTTGTGTTCGTGGGGAGGACTGTGAGAGCGCGTGAGTGCATGAGAGTGTTTGTGAGTGTGGCATTTGGCCTGGGCGTGTGTTTTCACACGTACGCAAATGACATTGGAAGTAGATTCTTGTGTACTCTTTGGCGTTATGCATGGGAAGGGGATAGGAGAGAGAGGTAGCAGGTGAGAATCCTGAAGCACTGAAGGAAATACTTGCTTTGGGAAATTTTCATCCATTCATCCATTCATCCATCCATCCATCCATCCATACAACCATCCATCCATCCATTCATCCAACTGTCCATCCATCCATTCATTCAACCAATACTTGTTGCTCCCCTATATCATGCATAGCAAAGTTCTCTGCGTTGGGCATATAACAAGACAAGCTCTTCAAATGCACGGGGAGTGTATTCTGGTAAAGGAAACAGGAAGCTCACAAATAAAGACATGCAATGCCCTATCAATGTGACAAGTAAAAGGGCAAGAGGCTATGGAGGGATAGGGGCTGCTACTTTAGATGAAATCCTCAGGGAAGAGAGAGTCAGGTGCATGTCTTGGGAGACATAATTCCAGACACAGGTTGCTGCAGGCTCCATGCCTCGAGGCGGTAGTGTGCTTGACACGACTGGGGAATGGCAAGAAGGCCGCTGTGGCTGGAGCCAGGTGGGAGGAGGCAGCCAAGGGCCTGGGTGCTGGAGCCTTGACCCCCACATGGCTTGTCTCTTCATAACAGGCCTCAGGTCTCTGCTCAGTCCCCAAGCCTCGGCTTAATGATTGATTTCTTGGCCTCTGCTCTGGAAGAGCAGCAAGCACCCCCCAGAACATCACAGACTGCTTCTACATTAATATCACCCAATCTGCCCTGTAACGAGCATCCCCATGAACCACACCAGTGGCACCAGGCTTCATCTGCTTACCCCCAAATTCTCAAAAAACTGTATAGGAGAGATATTATTATTATGCCCAAGGTTGTGGATGTGGAAATGAAACTTAGGTTAGGAGACTTTTTGCCCAAGGTGAGATAAATTGGACAAATAAAACTGTGCAAACAGAAAACAGGCACACACGGGACCCACAAACAGTCGAGACATGTAGAGTAATACCATACAGTAGGGGTTGGCAAACTTTTTCTGTAAAGAACAGATAGGAAGCACTTTCATCTTTGTGGCCATACATGTCTGTTGCAACTACTCAACTCTGCTGTTGTAGGAGAAAGCAGCCATGGCCAATATGTAAGTAACTGGGTGCAGCTGTGTGCCAATAAAACTCTACTTACAGAAGTAGGTTTTGGGCTGGATTTGCCCACAGGCTGTAGTTTGGTAACACCTCCTACTGAGTACCCCTTATCTGAGAAACAAACTGAATTGGGGAGCTACAGAGATGTAGCCAAGGAATGTAATATTCAGATTTGGGAAATTTTATAATATATATGCCATTGTGTGTGAAATTCACAGGACAAAATATTATTGTTCAATAATAAAATATAGATATCAGCTAGGCACATGCGTGCATAAAGCAGCCTTTCATTTATTTAAACTCTCCTAATAATCCTGAGGACGTGGCCCTTTCTAGAGAAGTTGGGGACACCCCACTAGGGGATTGAAAGCTGCTTCACCCCAAGCCAAAGTCCACAGCCTCAGTTCATCACCTGTCATATTTTCTCCCTGTCATTTTTTAAAACCAAAAAAAAGCACTTGTGGGAGGTTGAAGCATCCAGTTGGATTTGAGGGAAACCTATTAAGCCTCTTAATCCCTTTGTAAAATTCAAGAAGGAGACAATGGAAGTACAAGAGAAGGTGTAGGAGATGGTAAAATGTCTTCCAGAAATGTACAAGAAGCAGCATGCAGCGAGGCAGGACGTGAGCGAGGCACCTGGAGGTCTGCCTGGAGGAACGGCGGGGGGAGACAGTGCACCTGAGTGTGTATTTGCATCTAGAGATAGATAATTAGTCAATACGGCTACAAAACAGTTCATGTAAAAACCACACACAACTCAGTTAGCACATGTGTCCCAAGTTTCATAGCATTCATAATAACCCTGAACGGGACATAAATGCCAGTCCATTGGTGAATGAATAAACAGATTGTGGTGTATCCCTACTTAGGGAATACTATTCAGCAATAAAGAGGAACAAAATATCACTAGAGACAACATCAGGGTGAATCTCAAAAACTGTATGCTAAGTGAAAGAAGTCAAACACAAAAGATTATGTGCAGTCAGATTCTATTTATATGAAATTCTAGGCAAAACTACAGAGACAGAAATCAGGTGATTGGTTGACAGATGGGGGCAGGAATAGACTGAAAATAAGCATAAGGAATATTTATAGGGTGAGGAAATATACTAACTTGGGATTGGGGTGGAATTTATAATTGTATATAATTTAAAAAAAATCATCATGCTTAAAATGGGTGAATTTTATTTGTGTGTGAATAATACCCTTACAAATACCTGGCATTCAGGCTGCACTATAACCCAAAGTTGAATCTCTCCAAATGAGAAGTATTTTATTTTTTTCATCTCCCCGAGCTTGGTTCTCAATCTTGGTGGAACAACCTCTACTAGGATGCTATTCCCTGGCTCAGGCATAGATGGCGCCAGACAAGTCAACACTAGGGCTTTTTGGAACTGCCTCAGTTTCCCTATAGGAAACAGATTCACTCCTAGTACCTCTTGATAATTATAAGGTAGCCCCCAAAGTTCTCTCTGTTTGATAAGAGGGGGTTCAGTTGATGAGATTACTTCAGACTTCTCTGGATCCTAAACTCCTGATCTTTCAAATTCAAGTCTTTTGCTATATCCTAGCCTCCACCCACAGATATACATATAAATAGCAGACAACCTGGAGAGCTGAATCTGTCAGCCATGTGGACCTAGTGACATGATCTCCTGGGTAATTACACAGAGTTGAGTGGTACCCAACTTTGGAAAACCCATTCCCCAACCTATAAGATAATAATCAAATACTCTATTACCAGTCATCCCAATAAGACCAATGCCTTTCTATACCTCCTGGTAACCCCACCTCCCCCACATGAAGCACAGAAGTTGATCACAAAATCAGCATCTTGGGCAGGAACTGGAAATTAGTGATACAAAGCAGGTCTAACATGTATTGAGTGCTTGTAGATACAAGTCACTGAACTAAATTCTTATTTAATAATAAAATTTGATTTTCACAAGAACTGTATGAGATACCCATTATCATTTTCCTTTCACAGGTGAGGCAAATGAAGCTCACTAAAGATAAATCACTTGTCCAGGTTCATCTATTCAGTAGGTTGAGCTGGGATACAAAGTCAGGCTGCCTGATTCCAAAAGCCCATGCTCTTAGTCAATGACCCAAGCTTTACCCTGTTTTATTTCAACTCTCTTCAAGCTTACTTCAACTTTTATAAGTACATCCCCACACACTCGCAGTAGATGATTAGTCAATGTTGCACATTTTTTCTGGCATTACAACGCAGCACTGTTACAGTTGGGGGAGCGCAGCTCCACCAGCTGGGGGACGGTGAGTCAGAGGACAGCATTGTGGAGTACAGAGGTGGCCTCTGTCTCCTACCTTCCAAGCTGAGGGGTCCGGGTACCTGGACTGAGAGGGCCAAGTTACAGTGGTAAGAGTGTTGTCAGGTCTCAGGGCCAGGTGAAGGTTTCTCCAGCCCAGGATAAACTCTACAAAGAGATCATTGCAGGCACCAGCTGCACCCGTTTGGTTCCTGTTTCTGCACCAGCCAAGCCCACTGTGGGTACGTTGTGTTCAGCATTTGGGGACAGAACATCCCGAGTATGTGGGAGGACTCCCATTTGCATAGAGGTGAGTAGGCAGGGCTTACCAGCACATTCAAGAACATAAGCAAATACACCCAGGAAGGAAAATTCCTCCAGCACAGTGGCTCTAACTCCAAGCCGGGGAGGCTCTCCAGGACAAGAGGTGTCTGTCATGGCATCTTCTCCCAGTCCCCTAGTGAAGCAGATTCAGAGTCTGTGCTCCTGGAGCTCAGCATTTTATTCAATGACTACTAACCATATCAAACCCTGGGCAATCACAGGGAAGTGACAAGCAACGCTGACAGCTGAACTTTGATCAAAAGACCTGGAAGGACAGTGTGGGGGACGGGGGAACTGAAGGGTAAGAGGACAGGAGCAAGGCTACCTCTGGCTCTGAAACAATCACTATTAGCTGTGTGGGCTGGTAAGCCTCATTGAGCCTCAGATTCTCAGCTGTAAAGTGGGGCTGTAACCCCGACCTCATGAACCTAAGATTGACAGCAATCACAGCATCTTTGGGGCGCTAACCACATGCTGGCACAGTGCCAAGCATTCTGCATGTATCAGATCACACAATCCTCCTGCAATGCCATGGGGTGAATGCTAAAAAATGCAACTGTTATTGCTATATAGCAGAAGGGCTTGTTGCTAGTAAGACGGTTACTAGTACTTGAGTGTGGGCTGATTCATAGGCAGTATTTCATTTAATATTCAAAGGAGTCCTATAAAGCTGGTATGAAGAATACAAAATAACTTTTCAATAGAAGACATTGTATCTGCTGTTGTTATTTTGTCATTGTCGTTGTTGTTGCTGTATGCAGGATTTCATTCCGAGATTTAACAGTGCCTACTCATCTGAGGGTTGGCAAGTCAACTTCCGTAACAGCCCAGCATCAAGCAAGACTAAGTTAATGTATGAGAGATTCTTGCTAACTCACCCAAACAGAGTAATTTACCCCAAAGAGGCATCTCGATATTTCACCAGACAAGAGCAATTTGTATTCTTAAAAGTATCTATATAATTTAGCAACAGTTTACAGCCAACATTACCTGCAGTATGTGCATAAATTCTACAGAAACATCCACAAGAAAGATCTACATATTATGTGGAAAATACAATTTACATTTTATCCACCAAACTATAGGCAACCTGAAGATGGGGGCTCTGCCTGCCTTGCTTAATTTTCTATCCCTAGCACTTTTGAGGTTCTGCTGTTGCATTTACATCACTTGACCTTCTAATGCAAACACCTTGCAGAGCATGTTATAACTTCCCCATTTTATGAATGAGCAAAACTGAGGCCCAGAGACGGAAGGAATATGACCAGGCATTTTAATGTATAAGAAAGACCTAGAATTCAAACCCAGTATGTCTGTCTCAGGGCCAGGGTTCTTTGCTCACCATCACTCAGACATCAAGCATGGCAAGCAAACTGGTGATGGCCCAAGCGCTGCAGACAGGATGGAGACCCAGGGGTCTACCCGTTGGAGGGATGCAGCCCTAGTAGGACAACTGGTATCCAAGACGCTGCTCCAATTCCCCGAGGCTCTCTGCTTCCTCAACAAGTGCCAAGACCTAGCAGATCGTTAATTACGACTTCTCGCAAATGGCTCGGGCCGCCAGAGGGAAGAGGATTTCTCTGCAGCAGAAAGTGGCCTGGGCTTCATGCTCTGTACACAGCTCTCAGCACTGAATCTGCTCAGGCAGCACCAAGGCCTTCAGGCAAGAGGGAATCCGCAGCTGAAAATGAGCCTGTGCTTGAAACAGGAGGGTGATGGGAACAGGGCTGGCAGCACTCAAGAAATAAACAGCATCGCAGTTAAAAAAAAAAACAAAAAACGAGGTAGTGATATTCAGAACAAAGCACTAATGTTTACGTCACATTTATTTTCTCCAAAGGCCTATTACATCCACTTTCTCCTTTGTGGGAACAGCGTAAATATTTGCTGAGTCCCTACTATGTATCAGATATTATCGCGTTTGATGTTCCAAAAGGTACAAGGTAAGCATCACGAGCCACAGTTTGCAATGGGGAAACTGAGGTTCAGGGCAAATACAGAAGCTGCAGGGCTGGATTTCAGACCCATCCAGCCCCAAATTTCCTGCTTCATTCTTAGCACCATGCTGCTTCCCAAAGACCTGTGCAGGACCCAGGGCTCGGAAAACTGAACTCGGAGTTTATGTGGCTCGCCCAAGATACACAGCCTTAACAAGTATTCAGGGACCCAGGATGTTCTGCTTTTTCTCAAGGTAATGATGACTAGCTCAGGTGGTGCAACCAAAGGCAGGTGTTTACGGAGCAGCCACAGCACGTGGTCCTCGGGCTGACAATGTGAGCCTGACATCAGCTACCTGCACTGCCCCACAGGTGAGCCTCACCTCTGACTACACCTGCGGAGTTAATAATCTCGGCTGATGTAAATGGGGGCAAGGGAGAGCAAATAAAACCCTAAGTGTCATCAGAAAATGTCTATTAGGAAAGTGAATTATTAAGGGCTGTTCTGGCAATACATAGACCCCCCCACCCTTCCTTTCACCATCCCTTTTAGCCATTTGAATGAGTAGTCTCTTCTCCAATCGACGTAACCACAGTTCTCTCAGAACATGGCAAACTACCTTGGAGAAAGGCAGCAGAATTTTCTATGTTCTAGGGAAAGTGAAAAGTCACTTTTGCACTCATTTTACCAAATTCATATCATTTTAAAAAATGTGAGCTTCAACTCAGCCCCTAATCACTGCATTGCAAGTGCCTGTCCATTTAAAATGCACTTACTTGATTTGGAGTTAGTTTTCTCCATGTCTTTAAAAAAATGTAGGGATAGGAAGGTGTTTAAATGACACATTTATGAATCAAAGTCAAAGTCTAATGTGTGGGAGTCCAAAAGGATGGAGAGTACAGTTCAAGTAACAAACAACAATAAAACGCTTGGATGTCTCTGTTAGACCCCACTGCCAGCACTAAGGAAGTCCTCTAACCTCCCCTCTGAATTTTCCCAGGACTTTCCTGAGCTCTGCATCCATTTTTCACCTACCTTCCTCCCAGCTGTTTGGTTCTGGGAAGAGAAGGAAAAGGTCACATATGCAGCGGGTGATGCTGCCTCCGATTCCACCTTGAGGTCGGAGACTCATCTCTGGGGTCCAAAGAATTAAAACCAATGCAGTGAACTTGACTTGCATGTAGTTACTGCCATCTTAATAAGGTGAGAGCAGCTTGGGGATGCCAGGAACATGTAACTCAGGCCCTGCCATATGGAGCCAGCTTGGAATCTGTCAAGTTCACTTAGCACATTTTCTCTTTGGGGAGTCAGCCAGGCATCACGTTCTGGGGGCAGGAGGGAGAGGCAGGGGATGTGGGCAGGAAAGGGCTGCTGAAATATTGAAGCTAATGCTGATATAAAGCGAGATGCACAGCCACCCTCCAGGCCCCCACCGGAAGCACGCCTCTCGTAGACCCGAGCTGGAACACAGGCACTGACAATGATTTAGGGCCGTTTGGGGAAAGGGACTGAAATAGCGGGCATGAATATATGTATTTCAGGAAGAAGTAATAAGCATGTTTCTTGTTGTCAGTGGATGAGCCACATTTGCATCAATGTCTTATTTCTGCCCTGAACAACCCAAGAGACAGATATACCAATTTTGGCATCCACGAGAATGCCATTTTTTTGTGGTTGGTTTTGTGATCCTCGTGTGCGATAGATCTTAAGAACAAAAAGGAGCAAGAAAAAGGCAGAGATTTGGGGGAAGGGGAAGAAAGGAAGGTGCTTTTAAAGAGAGCGTTACCCACTGCTCAAGTCTGACAGCGAGTATCGGATATACTTCTAGGCAAGGAGAGAAGCCGCACAGTCCACACCCAGGCAGTTCTGCAGTGATGGATGGGAATGCGGGCACGTCTGCAGAGCTTTGGGGGGAAAAAAAAGCTAAAATTGAAAATGTAATCTCCATTTCATACTTTCACTGATATTCAGCATAAAAGCAATGCTAGCCCCTGCTCGGCCAAATTCAATGCAATTTATATGCAGCCTCATATGTCTTTGCAGGGATTTTGTGGGGAGACCACATCCTATGAACATCCCTTCGTCTCTGCGGTACAGATTCGCAGGGGTATATGGAAGCACTTCAGAGGGGTCTTGCTGGAGAAATGAAGTGAGGGATTTAATTCTGCAAAGTTTATGGAATGTGCCCCAAAGATGACATTTCAGAGGACAACCGTGTGTTATTATACCCTGACTTCATTTTCAGAACAATGCTCATTTAGCCCCTACACCCAAGGAGGAACCGACAAAACCAACTCAAGTTTGCTTTTTGTATCTTGTGAATTGTGTGAACCTGGTCAAGTAGTTTAATTGATCCTGGTTGATCGACTGTGGCTTGTAGCATCTTGCAGTTGTGCGGATCAAGTGTGATAAGACTAGCCAGCATTTATTAAGTGCTTCTTATGCAAGGCATTTTTCAAAGCGTTTTACTTATGTCACCTCATGTAATCTTCACATATTACAAGATGAAAGAAGTGAAGGGGGAAATGGGTTAAGGCAGTGGATTAATATCACACAGGTTACAATTCAAACTCAAATATTCTGATCCAGGGCCTGTTCTATGAATTATTATACTACAGCTGCCTCCCTGGTGTGAAGTTCTCACCATGGTTTCTGGCATACACAAGGAACCCAATAAATGCCACCTCATAACTGAATAAGCAATCACCAAAAAAATATAACACCATTCTGAGTTAATGCCCCAGAGCATCCCAATTCTCATTTTCATATGGGGAATCCCAGGCTCAAATAGGTTTTAAAAATTTGCCCAGGTCGGCAGCAAAGCCAGGATTATATCCTAGGAACTTGACTCTGGAAACATGATCACAACTACATCTCTATACCAGAATGCTCAGCCAGAAGGCAGCCTCCAAATCTGCTAATCGGTGGCTCCAGTATTGAAAACTGAACCATGCTTTCTTCAAATTTATTTTATTTTTCCAGGGTAAACCTCTCCCTAGTCCCTGAGATTCAATAGAAAATGGCAGAGAGGAAAAGAGTCGTCCCCCCCACCCCAGGTATCCCCAAGAACCACAACCTTTGAGAGGAGCACAGGTGATGGAGGAGGAACCCAGCTGTCTCTTCTGAGCTCTTATCAACTCTTGAAGGGCTCCCTGGCTCAGTGGACAACAGCTCCGGGCTGCCAACACCTGGAGAGCGTGGAAATCATTTGGAATGCAGTCTTGGGACATGGGAGAATCGCCAGGCTCTTTGGTGGGGCCCAGAACAGCACAGCATCCCATAAATAGTGGATGAGTGAATGAGAGGCAGTGGACGAACAGATTCAACTACTAGGAGAAATGGCATTAGCAGTAATAGCTGGCACATAAAGCGTGCCATCTGTGCTAAATGATTAGAAGCCCCATGCTAGATGCACTGTACTCGTCCTCCCATCTAATCCTCACCACCATCCTGGGAGTTTGGTTCTATTATCATGCCCATTTTACAGAAGTGGAAATTGAGGATTGGAAAGATAAGGTGTTAATAACTTGTCCAGAGCCAAATGACAAGGGTGGAGCCCGTCTATCTCTAGAGCCAGGCTCCTAACCAGCCAGGTGTTTGCCAGGCCACTGGGGACACTACCAAGCCTCCTTAGATCAGTCTGACGGGGGAGCCCACCTGCAGTGGGTGAAAGGTTAACGCACACATAGATCACCTTCAGTGAGGCTTCCCAGGGTGTCAGGTGGCACACACCAGGCAGCAGCGGCTATTCTGTAGCATCACAACTGGGAGAGACTGGGGGTGGGGAACCGGTGGTGCCTTTTTTAATGAAAAGGTAATAGTGATTTCTAATTAGCATCTCAACAGTTGTCCAGTTAATAGATTCATAGATGGTTCAGAAGGTGCATGAGGAAGTCTGGAAAAGTTCAAGAGACAGAAGGTGCCGGTGTACTTGACATGCTCCCAGAATCGTGAGAATCATGTCTCTTCATCACTGGAACTGCCTGGGAAGAAAGCGTTCGGGAGACACGGACGATGTTCACATGCTCCATTCGTGGGTGAGCCGGCCAAGGAGTGGGGGACGGAGAAGACAGCAAATCAGAAGGAACTGGCTTTGGATTATGTTTTCTCTCACTTCATTTTAAACCATCAGATTTCACCAAGTAGAGCACAGAATTTAATACTATTTTCAAATAGTACATCGTAATATGGGAAGGCAATGAGGAGAATAAGCAAGGAACTTTCACTGGGTATTTGCTCCTGGCCCCATATATCTTATTTTATTTACCTTTTGCATTACCCTGGAACACAGCAGATAAAGAACGTAAGGTTCAGAGAAGTGAAGAACTTGCCAAAGATCACACAGATGGTGAGTGGCATGGCCAAATCCATACACCTTTCCTCAGACTTCCAAATCTGTGACCTTAATATGACACTTGCTAGTAAATAAAGCAATTTATACTTAAGAGAAGTGCCAGCATGCTCTTGGAGTCATCCTATCTTTTTAATATTTTCATTAAATAAAGTCTGTAGAACAAGTAGTCGTTTCTCTTCTTTTAGGTTTACTCTTTCAAAAAACTTTTTATTTTGAATGTATTTCAAACTTACAAGACAGTTGCAAAAACAATACATAACACACACAGAGAACTTCAACATACCCCCTTCTCAGATACACCCATATCTACCAATTTTAACATTTTGCCACATTTGTCATATCATTTTATCTATCTACATGTTTATCTATTTATCTGTTTTCTGAACATTTGGGAGTAGGTTGTATATATCATGCTACTTGAACACATAAGACTTCCACATGCATTTATTTCCTAAGAACAAGGATACTCACTTATGTAACCATCTTAAGTTCAAGTTCAAGACAGTTAACATTGATAGAAAGCTGACAGCCTATATTTCAATTTTTTCATATGTCCCAATAATGTCCTTTTGAGCCTTTTCTCCATTATGAGATCCATGTATTGAATTTAATTGTCATTGTCTCTTTAATTGATCTTTTTCTAAAATTGTGGAACCATATATACAATCTACACTTTCCCATCTCAACCATTCCAAGCATTCAGTGGAGTTAATCGCATTCACGATATTGCAGTGCTCTCACCACCATCCTTTACCAGATTTTCCCATCACCCCAAATTGAGTTTACTTTTATTTTTAATAAATGTAATGTGATCACACTACTATTCATGTGAATATGTTTGCATATTAATTAACTATGTCTGGAACGATGCACAAATATAGGAATAGTGGGGCTTCTGGAGAGAGGAACTGGGTTGCTGGGGAGAGGGGTGGAAAGAGGCATTCCACTGTAAACCCTGCATGGTACACTTGCATTGTGTACTGTATAAACGATATTATAAAATGAAGTATTTTATATAAAATAATGTAATATGTTCTTTGCAAACTTCAGAACACTGCTTTCCAGACTTACAATGCAGCAAGGGTGGGGAAAATTAACTTCGAAATGAGTTTACCCATTAAAAAATTAACGTGCTATTGTTAATGGAAAGTTTATGTTGCTTACATAGATTCCTGCCCCCCTCCCCCACCTGTATTTAGACTGACATTTTGTAGGGCACTAACTACACTTTATCCTAAAGGAGAACAGTGGCCTCTCCCTCTCTCTAACTCTCGCTCTCCAGTCATCTGTGTCTATTTCTGATTTAAAAGCAAAGCTACCTTTCTCCCCTTGCATTATGAAAAGGGAGAATAAATCTTAAACATGTTCTAGGCTCTTTGATTGTTTAAATGACAAATGTCAGGTGGCTGCATTGAAGGAGAGATGTCAGGCATGAGCAGTTAAGTTGTGTTATACTAAACTATTTTCACTAGTTTTTCTACTACTGCTCCATTTCTGTTCTGTGAAAGCCCCAGCTCCAAACTCCCCTGCATCAGCTTCTTTTGCCTGATTGCAATGGGGCTGACATTTGCCCCATGGAGGCAGGAAATGGCATGGAATTAGGGCATGCCAAACCGGTGACACTTCTTCCCAGCAGTAGTGACAGCCGAGCTGTGGGTCAGACCCTAGAGCTTCCAGACAGTAGAGAATCACACATCACTCTTAAGGGAAGGAGACTGAAGGTCTTTACCACTTCATCTCTTAGACTTTAAATACATCCACTGAGGGCAAGAAAATGTTCAGAATTCCCAATCATTTTTGAGTTCAACATCTCTGGAGTTTCCCCTTTTCTTCATCTAAAGTGTGCAGCTTATGGGTAAAGGAACCATCTTCTCCCCTTTCAGTGCTTATCGTAAATTAGGGAGTCTTACAGCTCATTCCCTGAAAGTCCCAGTCATGTTCAGAAGTAAATGAGACCATACACCCCAACCTTATGTCTTTTGACCAGGGTGATTCACCCACATCAACATGATTGACAGCAATGAAAGTGGGTCAGAGTAGCATAAAATGGGTTCAAATTTTGGGAGAGGCTCTGGCAATATCTCTTACAATTCAAAGTGCATGTACTTTCAAAGTTTTAGTCCAGCTGTTCTCCTTCTAAGAATTTACCTCATAGATATACTTGAAAAGATCCTCTAAGAGGCTGTACCTCTGGAGGTAAAATCCAGCAGTTAAATGCCCTATGCAATGGGGAAGCAGTTAAATGTTGATATCTCTAGGTGATGGCTTGGTAGCCACTCAGCGAAAATAGCATGGCATACGTACTTACTGATTATGGCAAGTTCTCCCAAATTTGAAGGTTAAGTGGAAAAAAATTAAGGATAAGATGAGTTAGGATGAGATGAGTTTTAGTTACATGTTGTGTTCTTTGTGATTATATGTATGTATGTGTGTTTGTGTGTTTTCCTTTTGCTCTGGAAACACTAGTTTTATAATCACATACTCAACCATGGGGCTTGATGAGGGACGCAAGATTTTGTAGCTTTAGTACTCTGCTTTGGTTCATCCTCTAGATACCCTCATCTTTCCATCCATCCATCCATCCACCCATCCATCCATCAATCCATCCATCCATCCTACCAGTCACTCATTTTAAATATTTATGGAGTAACTCACATGGAGAAAAAAGGTGAAAAATTACTACCATGGCACCAACACTTAAGTCTGGGATTCTAGTGTGAGGCAGCTGGGGAAATAAGCTCTTCCACTACTGTGAGATTAGTGACCTGAAAGCAGTGACCTCAGGATGTGCTTGGACTATGTGGCAGATGATGGAGGAAGTGACATCTAATCTGAGATATGAATGATGAGCCAGAGTTGTCCAAGGGACAAGTGGTGAATGGTAAATCATTTCAGGCAAGGGAACCTCATGTGCTAACATCCAAGGGTGAGAAAAAACGCAACCTGTTAGGTTCAGGAACTGAAAATTATTCAATATGGCTGGAACTAAATTCCTGAGTCAGGTCATTTGGTTGGAATTGTATGGGAAAATCCTAGCAAGCTTCCCCCATCCCCTTGATTGGTGGGATCCCAGAGGGATCCACCAAAGGAAAGAATTGCTCATGATGCTTGGGAACCAAGAGCAAGTAGCCAGAGAACTTCTTCAATCCCGGCTCAGGGGCTGATCTTATACCACGTTCCACAGTCTGCAACAACCGATCTTTGAGGACGAGCATGTCATGTGGCATTTTTACTGACAAAGTTTCTCAGCTTCCTGAACCTACTTCACACACCAGAACAAAAGCTCTCATGCTCTGAAAGTTCCAAATGTATCAATGTTAATAACTTGATACAGAAATGGAAAGAAAAAAATCTCAATGTGTTATTTGTAAATTGTCAAGTAAAAAAAAAAAAAACATTATCTAAGTGACTCAAAAATAACAAGTGTGGAGAGCACAAGGAGCAGTATGAGTTTATCTCCCTAACAGCTTGACACAGTGTCAACAATCTAATCAGGATACACACAGGGAAGAAGAATTTATTGTTTTAATTATAATCTAAAGCACAGCCTTATTTTTTGATAAGGCGCCAAAGCGTGCACTTTGGGATATTCCTAATGGTAAAGTTCAGGCGGGTATGCAGAAGGGAGCTTGCTCATTGCTTCTCTCCCCTTGCAGCTCTTTTGATCCTGTGCACCAAGCAATTTTGCTGTGGAGATTTAATCCCAGGGTTTTCATACACAGCTTGTTACCTTCTTGCCAGCTCAACCAAGTTCTGTGATGCTCGCTTATTTGCAAGCAGCTAAGCTGATTCTGTTCTCAGAAGCTCAGCGGCTAACAAGCCGGAATTAGGCATTTTCTTCCTGCTTCACTTGCTGTGAATGTCTTGGATTCAGCTCAAGGTTTTCCCGCTTAGCAATAACCTGTTATCCAAAATGTACAAATTATGGGCATACTAAGTCAAGTTCAATGACCTGAATTCTTGGATTGAGTCTGATCAAGCTTGTTACTTTGGCTATAGATTGGGCTGTAAGGAAACAAAGGAGGATGCTTCTGGAGATTGAAGTCAAGCAGGACAACTGTGGTTTCCAAAAGAACGTAGTGGATTTTTAGGTTTTAATGCATTGGAATAGTGGACATAAATACCTGAAACTATCAAACTGCAACCCAGTAGCCTTGACTCTTGAAGACGACTGTATAGCAATGTAGCTTACAAGAGGTGACAGTGTGATTGTGAAAGCCTTGTGGATCACACTCCCTTTATCCAGTGTATGGATGCATGAATAGGAAAATGGAAAAAAAAATGTAGTAGGCATAGGAAGGAGGCTGCAAATCATTGTGGAAAGGGGATGGAGTTTCAGCATAGACGTATCTGAATTCATATCTCCACTTTTCTGTAGGTGCACAATCTCATTTGATCCCAACACACCCTAGCAAGGTCACTTGTATTATCATACCACGTTTTACAGTTGGATTTGCTTGCCCAAGGTCCCTCAGCTAGTAAATGACAGAGCTGGGATTTGAACTAGCATTTATTTGAATCTAAAATCTGTGTTCTTGCCCATCGCATTATATTGCCTTCTCTAGCATTCTAGGGGTTGATGTCCTCTCTGGGCATTTGGGGTTTCTCAGCCATGGTGGTTGTGACATCCTATCATCCTCTTCTTTCAAAGTGCACGTCTTTTAGAAACTGCTACAAGGCAAACACATACAATCTCTAGAGTCTGCAGGTGACCTTACAGATCATGAAACCTGTGAGACTTGGGGGGTATGAGGCCCCATGCAACAGTCATCCCCAGCATCTGTCTTTAGTATTTGTTCCCATCTGTGAGGTAGTCTAGCCCATCACTGGGGAGCCCTTAGAAAGTTCTCCTTGCCCTTGTGTTTAAATTAGAATTCATATTCTAGCACTCAGGGACTGGAAGAAGCCTGATTTCCTCTCCAGGAGGCGCTCCTTAGTTGCCTTTGTTAATGCTCATGTTACTTATATTTATATCACAATTTTAAATTATACACATATTTATGTACATTGTATACTAAATATGCTGAAGATCCACAGAGCCAAGCCACACATGCTTTGTCCACCCCTATTTTCCAACTGCCTGAGACTGTCCCTGGAGCTTGATGGTTGCTTTGTAAAGATTTGTTGACTGGATGTGTCTCTTCTGCAGGCTAAAGAGCTTTATCGTCTCCAACCATTCCTTGGTGGATATAATTACCGGTCATTCCACCATTGGTCTCCTTCTGCTCTGATTTGTTCTCCCTCCTCTGTAAGTATGGTGACCCCAAATGACCACTCCATGTATAATCCCATAGTTTGGAATAATAGTACAGCTCCCTTAATTAAATGTCTTTGCCCATGCATTATATGTATGCATTTCCTGCACTATTTAACAACTCCTGTAGTCAAATATCACTGTTGGGAGAAGGTAACATGCCTTGCTGAGGTCAGGCAGCTACTGAGTACAGAGCTGGGATTCAGAGTAGTGATACTAAACCCAATAACCTCATCGACAGGCCAGTGAGGGGGTTCAGTTGGAGGCAGGACAGTCTCGGGGTTAATGTAGATTTCACTTCTGGGCTCCCCCATCCACAGTAGGACCTGGCACATGTTCATTAAACTAAGCCCCCTTTTTCTGATCTGTACAGGGTTGCGGTGAAGATTAAATGGGATAGTGCAAATAGAAAGCTTAGTCTGGCGAAAAATAAGCATGCATTCAATTTACCTTGTATTATCATATTAGATAATATAGGTCTGGTAAACCGTGAAAAGCAATAGAATATCTCTATCTGCAGTGTTGCACAGTGGAGCTGTTAGGAGGCTAGTTCTAGAAATCGTACCTTTATTAGATGCAAATTGCAACTGTGCTAGCTAGCTCTTTGGCGATTTCATCCTATTGCTGACCCACTGTTCACTGTTGACTAAAATTAGGACTCTTTTCCTACATACTCAACCCCAGGGGTAGCTACCCCTGGAGGGTGTCCCCCAGAAGGCATATTCCAATCTAAGCTCGGGATTAGAAAGCAGAACTGATAAATTTTCTACTTAAAACTGGAACGATGAGATTTATCAGAGATGCCTGCTTCCAGTTATATAGGTTGTCTTTCTTCTAAATAACACAACTGTTTAGATGCTTTTGTTGGGCAAGAGAATACAATGATGGATAGATAACTGGTTAACATTAAATGCTGTATGTCAGTGATTCTAACACGTCAGGTTGGACGAGAATTGCCTGGGTTACCTGTTGCAAATGCATGTTCCTGCAGCCCGGCAGGCTGATTTTCCAGCCGGAGCAGGGGCCCAGGAACCTGAATTTAATAAGTCTCCCAAGCAACTCAGAATCAGGTTATTCCTGGAGAATCCAGGATGTGGGCTGGTTTTATAAAGGCCGACAGCTTATTTCCAACAAACCCTGGAGACTGTGAAGCATTATTACCACTATTATCATTGCCTAATTTTCTAAGCTGACATAAATACCCTGGCAGTACTTCCCATGGGGCTGGAAGCAGATATGCACTAGGCTATACCAAGCCTTCTTCTAGGAATGTGTGGACGCTGCTGCTTACCCCTGTGTCACTCCACAAATATCTATTTAACTTACGGTATGTCTGACTGCAGGAATACACTCAGCATCCCTGCCCTCGTGGAGCTTACAGTTTTGTGGAGGGCCCCAACACAACACCAGAAGGCAGAAGCAAAGTTAATTACAAGTTGCAATGAGTCTGTGCTTTAGTTTGAGTCAGCAGAGTAGGGTTCTCTGTGTGGACCGAGGGCTAGTTAGGTTTATGAGCTCAGTCAAAAGAAGGATTCCGGGTGGAAAGAACAAAGTATCATGAAGACCCTGAGGTGAGCAAGAGCTTGGGGTTCTTAAGGAACTGAGAGAATACCACGGGGGCTGTATCTTAGTGAATGCTGGGGCTGAGCAGGGGCCAGAACATTCCCTCAGAGAAACAGGTTTCTAGCCTAACACAATGCCAAAGGACAGACAAGAGAAAATTCAAGATGCACTTTGCGTAACACATCATCATAGACATTATGATTATACTCCTAGAAGATGGTATGAGTATTGCCTCATTTACCAGAAGAAGAAGTCCTGGAGTCCCAATCACTCCAGGATTCTCCAGGCTGGCTGTCACATCCCTTGCTTGTGTATCTATCTCCAAAAAGAACGAGATGGCTGGGAAGAAGAGGTCTTGGCAAACCCAGATGCTATTCCACCATTACGACATTCAAAGGCCTCTTGATCCATTTTTCAGACGTGGCCCCGACCCTCCAGTCACTCATGTCTTCTTTGATCTTGTACATAATGTTGTACGAGCTCCCGTGATCTTCCTTTGGAAAAGGAGATGACCTTTGTCACTCCAGGGTCAGTGGCAAAGATCATTTAATGACACTCTGGATGAGACCACAGCCTGCAACCAGGGGAAGCCCTGGTGCTTGGAGTGGGCAGGTTTGAGAAGGAGGCACGTCGGCAGCTGGTGGGAGTGAGGGGCTGGGGAGGGAATGTGGAGCTGCTCAGGACCGACTCCCCCAGACTTTATTCAGCACAGTGGGGACAGCGAGCTGTACACATACATAACACACACTGTCATCTTTCCAGGAAGCATGGGCACAGCCTGCTTCAAAGTGACCACAATGCCTAAAATGTCCACATTCATCGAGATTTTTAAATCCCTATGAATATTACTAATTCATTGGGCACCAACCACACACCTTGGAATGGGTGACTAATTGAGACCCACTTTCAATGAGCCCAGATTCTGGCAGGGGTGGGAAGGCAGAGAGGCAGCAGGCAAGTGAGAAGATCGTAATTGATGCCTATAAAAAATTTTGGGGGGAGCATGGAGGAGAGGAAGACTTGGGCAGTACAGTGTTAATGGTGAGAAATCTGGGTCCTGGAGTTTTCAGACCCCTGGCATGGTCTCAGCTGCACATTTCCCTCCTTCATGACCTAAGGCAAGTTACTCATGGGTTCGCTGTCTTCGATTTATTTTTTAACATTAAAATGTGGGTAATCATAGCACCTACTTTTTGTTTTGTGATGAGGGTTAAACAAGCCATCTATTTAAAGTACCTGTCACACTACCTGGCAAAGAGCTACATTCTGTAAATATTAGCTGTTGTCATCATTAGCGCAAGAAATGTTAGCATTTATTATTGTTTTCGTATCACTACGGTAGGCGGAATGGCCTCGTGCAAAGCTGTCGACACCCTAATCTCTGGAACCTGTAAATATGTTACTTGATTATGTGGCAAAAGGGACTTCGCAGAGGCAATTAAAGGTTCCCAATCTTGAGAAGAGGAGGTGATCCTGGATTATCAGGGTGTGCCCTTAAAAGCAGAGAACTACTTTTAGCTGGACTCAGCGAGATGTGCAGGAGAAGCTGGGGTGATTCAAAGCGTGGAAGGAACTTGACTGGCCGCTGAGAGCCACATTCAATGACACAAGAAGGAAGGCAGCCACCTCAAGGAGCAAAGCCACCTCCCAGATGCCCTCCAACAAGGAAGAGGGGACCTCAGTCCTGCGACCACCAGGAACTGAATTCGGCCAACACCCTGATAGAGCTTGGGAGCAGATGCATTCCCAGAGCATGCAGAAAGGAACAGAGACCTCCCGATGTCATGACTTTGGCCTCGTGGGACTGTAAGCAGGCGGCGCAGCTTAGCTATGCTGTACTGGACTTCTGACCCATGCAACTGTGAGATTATAAAGGGCCATTGCTTTAAACTATTAAGTCTGCAGTGATTTGTTACAGCAGTGAAAGAAAACTAATACATCCACATACAGATGAGAAACCCGCTTTGTGACCAGTTAAAACCCTCAGAAGCTGCAGGAACCATCCAAACCCACATGACAAGTGGCAGCTTCCCTTGGTGTGGCCAAACATACCAGGATGAGGTCCCAATAGAAGACTCCCAGAGTTCTATCCTGCCCATGGCTTTCTGGCCGGTCCTCACAAGTAGAGAAAATAACCACCTTTCCTCCTCTCATCCTCCTAGACATCCCCCCAACGGAAATTGCCAAATGTTTGTGTTCCCAATATCTCAGAAATTTGCTAAGAAACATCAGGCAACATGGGTTTAAATTCTAATGCCAACACTTAGGTAAACTCTTAACTTCCAGGAGCCCAAGGTTTCTCACCTGCTGGATGTGGGTTATCACACCATCTTCCAGTAATATCTGCTCAACCTAATGAATAAGGTTGCTGCTGTGGGTTCAGATGAAGCTTATGGATATACAGATATTCTTGGAAATGTAAAAGAAAACAGACAAACAGACACCTAAATAACGCAAATCTTGTACTGAGATCATGTATGTTCTAAGTCCTTGGAAGGCAGCAGACCCACCTTTAGACTCAGCCCAGCCTCCAAATCCAAGTTCACCCTCAGTCAACAGTTATTAACCACATGAAACATCATGCTAGCATTGTAAGATGTCAGTTATGTCAGTTGCTGTTGGCTAACGAAACAACAGGTAATTTTCTGGCTGGCAGAAACCCAAACTGTTCACTCACCTCCTGACAACCATGCCCTTCGAGGGGGGGTGCACTTCCCCCTAATGCCAAAGGGATAAATCATAATTGCTCTAAGTTAATGGCTCATGAAAATGCTCTGGGTGCAGTGGCATCAGCATCACCTGGGGACTTACCAGACATGCTGAAGCTCAGGCCCCACCCCAGACCTACTAAAACAGAAACTCTAGGAGTGGGGCACAGAAATACGTGTTTGGACAAACCCTCCAGGTGATTGTGAAGCACGTTCAAGTTTAAGAATCACTGCTCTAAATTGATCTCGGTGATCTCATTTATTTTGCTAAGTGATTGATTAAGGCAAATGATATCTGGCTAATGGGCTGTCAGGAGAAGTCTCTGAAGAGAGAGGTGGATGGGCTGCTAGGGAGGTTTTCCTAGGAAGGAAACCCAACAGGGGCATTTCCTGTTCTTCTTCTGGATGTTCTCATCTCTGTGTGATGGCTGCAGCAATGGCAGCTATCTTGAGACCAAGAGGAATGTCTGCCTGAGAGGATAAGCAAACACTTCCAGGATGGCAGAGGAGAAATATGGGAAAAACCTGTAATTGTGATGATGTTGTTGAACTGCTGAATTATCTGATTTAGCTAACCATAGAACTAATTCACACCTTTAATTCATGTTAAGTGAAATCATAAATGTTGTTCTTATTTAAGCTACTTGTAGTTGAGCTTTCAATTACTTCCAGCCAAAAGTATACAACCAATACACACTTAAACACAATTCCTGCTCTTAATTACCTGTTAATTGAATACAAAACTTATTCCATGGGTTGATAAAAGCAACAATAATTGGGTATATATTTTGGCCTGTAAGACTTTTAAAAGAAGAATGTACTAGAATAAAAGTTAAGTCCCCAAACTAGGGTGATTACATTTTCCAAGCCAAACAGGATCTGAGAAAGGCTTTTTTTGTGCTGTTTCCAGGTGCAGGAAATAATTTGGAATGCCAAAATATTGCAATTTCTAGGCCATTTCCATGATTTACAGACACACATAGCAGAATATTGGAAACTAGAACTGTCCCCCCAAATCCAAACTGAATGGCTGCCATATCAAAAACTTTTCCAATTAACAGATGAAATTTTAAATTGTTCCACAAATGAGATGCAATGCTTTAATCTGGCAACACGAAATGTACAATAATCTGTGGCTTGTTTTTATATCTTCTTCCACTCTGCCAGGTCTTTGGAAATCCTTACTTCAACCATAATTTCCAACCTGCCAGCAAAGGAAGAATGAAACAAATATATTTTTGCAGAAAATGGCAAGTACAAGGTAATTGCCCAAACTGAGTGAAATAAAAGGATCTCTGGATTCCTGGAATTTGCCAGAAAGTTTGTCTCAAAGTGGGAATATAATTGGTGTCCATCGCCAAAACCACGGACTAGAAAGCAGAGATTACTATTGATACTAAAACCTAAGACCAAATCCATCCATCCAAACATTTATTAGTGTGTTCATCCAATAAATATTTAATAAATGCCTCTTCCGTGCCAGGCACTTCAGGGATACAGCAACAAACAGAACGGAATAAAATATATATCCAGGCAGAGCTTAAATCCTAGTGCAGAGAGACAGACACAAGCAAATAAAAATAAGTAAATAAAACTCAGACATAGTATTTCAGATGATGACAAGAGATATGGTAAAAAGTTACGCAGGGAAGAGAAATGGGGTATATGAGTATGGGAAGGGGTTAGATTTTAGTGAGTGACCAGGCAAAGCCTTTGTGTAAGAATGAAATAGGAGACACATGGAGAGGGAGGTGAGAGAGTGAACTCGGAAAGAATTTGGAAAATCATCTTCTAGGCAGAGGATGCACTGGCTGAAAAGGCCCTAAGATGACTGCATTTCTGTTATGTTCAAGGAGCAGCAAAGGAGCCAGTGGAAAGGGGAAGAATATTAGGGAATGAGGTCAGGGAGGTTCAATGTCTTTCCCCCTTAGCAATGATAGGGGAAAAAAAGGCAATAATAAAATAAAATTAAAAAAATAAAACAGCAGATGGAGGGATAGTGCACGAGCCATCCTCAGTTTTTCTCAAAAGATGGCCAGGGGGAGCTTTAAGGAATGAATGTTCCGGGTGCCACGGGGCAGTGAGCAGCTGTGCACAGAGCAGACACTCCAGGGACAGCTGTCCCCCAGGCGAAGGCAGCCAGCCTCGACTCAGGCGACGCGAGCATTTGCTGATGGTCAGAGGCAGGCCCCGCGCAGGCCCCGGGGATTCACCAAGGCACTGGAAAGACAAGGTCCCTGCCTTCGCAAGGCACACAGTCAGGTGGAAGAGGCAAACCAAGGATCACAAGAAGCGCATACGTAATTCCAAACTGGAGTGGAGGGGTGGGGTCTGAAGGAAAGGATGTGGAGAGGCAGTGAGCGCCTGGAACAGGGAGTTTTGTTCTGTTCTGGAGGGTTCGTTGGGCACTCCCCGGGGAAGTGATGTTTGAGGCGAGGAAGGAGGAACAGAGTTGGGGGTTGGGATCACAGCATCCCAGGCAGACAGAGCAGCATGGACAAATGTCCTGGGGCAAGAGGACCGTGAGTGTTAGAGGGGTTGAGGAGTATCTGCTCTGCTGGGCATTGGAAAGTTTGGGGCTGTGAGGAGGCTGGTCCCAGCAAAGATGCTGTTTCTTTACTATGGAGTTGTTGCTTTTTTCCTTTTAAGATCATCTAGCTGCAGGGTGGAAAGCTACGTGCTCCCAAGGAGCACAGACAGGGCTGCAGAGAAGAAGAGAGAAATTTGCTTTCAGATGGCCGTGGGAGGACAGAGAAGGCCTCATTCAGGGACAAAGAAACAAGGACAAGAGATCCAAGTACTTTGAACCAGGTAAAAGGGATCAGCTATTGAAGAGCTTGCAAAGAATGCTCACAATCAAAAGCAGCGAGTTGAAGAAGAAGAAATTGAGGCTCCAAGAGCTTCAGGGACTTTCCCAAGGTCACAGAACCAGGAACCTGCCACCTTCCCAGTAGCTAAACAGGAGGAGAGAATGCAAAGTGAGGTGTATTTATACATGAATGGATGGATGTGTGTGTGTGTTTTCCACTCACTCAGGCCACGTTAAGGCCGTGAAAATGAGGTTGACATACAAAATCCACTTTGAAGTTGTCATTAAGAACTAGGTCAATTTGTTTTGTATGACTGCATGGTATGTGAATATATCTCAATAAAAATAAAAAAAAATAAAGAAAAAAGAACTAGGTCACCATTGTGAGGATGCCCAGGACATGGACCTGAAGTCACCATGTGCTATTAGACAGCACAACAGTCCGCTGCTTGACCTCCTGCATATCCAGGGCCCCTGCCTGAGCGCACGGCACCTCTGACTTATAAAACGGCACGGCTTCCCAGTGGATGAGTCACCAAAACGTGTCCCTTCCTCCAGGCTGACATAGTCCTGCCCCAGGGCCCAGGGCTTGAAGAGAAGTCCTGCACTCGATTTCCCCCTCACTTGCTGTCTCCGTGGGCCCCCTTGTACATCCTTACACAGTGGCCTTAGGGATACCCACCAAGCTCAGGAAAGGAGAAGTCCTGCAAGTCATTAAGGGCAGGAATTGTGTTTTAGTGGAGTATTGGTTGGATACTTTGGGCTGCAAGTAAATGAAGAGTCAACTACAAGTAGCTTAAATAAGAAGGACATTTATGATCTTACTTAACAAGAATTAAAGGTGTGAAGTAGTTCTATTGTTAAATGCACAGGCAGGTGAGTTCTCCCAGCCATGACACCCCCTTGCCTTCAAATTTTAAAATCCATTAGGAAGTTACTGCTCAGAGCAGATAGCACAAAGTTTCTATTATTATTATATTTTGTGCCAAACAGGCTAATGCACGGAGGGATGTGGGCCCATGGCAATGATCTGGGAATTGGAGATGCACATAGCATCCTGTGTTTACAGCTTTTCAGCCGAGTACTTAGTGTTTACTTTGGAATTAATCCAGGCTCATAAAACTAGTGATATATCAACATAACAGATGTACTTGAGTGACTATACATTAAAAGGTGATTCACATCAGAATGATAATCCATCCACAGCCTGGAGACAGAATTGGGTATCTTATCATATTTTGATAAGAGAGGCTCTTGCTTGACATGTAATATCTGGAGAACGGCACAAAGATACGGGAGGGGTTAAAGGAACCGACTGACTCTGTAGAATCCTGTTTCTGCACCTTAATCGGGACCAGCTACATAATTTGCAAGGCCAGTGTAAAATGAAAATGTGGGGCCCCTTGTTTAAAAAATAATTTCAAGACGGTGACAGCAGAGCTTTAAACCAAGCATGTCGGGCCCTTTGGAGTATGGGGTCCTGTCTAATTGCACAGATCAGAAGCCCATGAAGTTGGCCCTGAGCTTAATAAAAGGGATTCATTATTACATTTCCAAAATGGGGAGATTGATGGTATCTACCTAATAGGGTTGTTGTCAGAATCAAGGAAAATAATGAATGTTAGACTCCACACTTTACCCAACCCATAGTAAGCCTCAATAATGTTAGTTGCTATCATTGGTTAGTGTGTGAATAATATGTCTAATATCATCACAATCGAATGCCCATCTCTGTGTAAATATTTAACATTTCCTTGTAGACAACTCTTATTAAGTTCTTGCAAAGAAAATAAAGCTGGAGAGAAAACCAGAGCCCAAAGAGTCGGGGAAGAATGAAGCTGTGGGAGGATGGAATCTTTGAAGGATGAAGGGGGTGAAGCACTTAGGGAAAGCTTATTTGGGAGTTACAAAGGATAAAATAATATATGTTTAGGCAGAACCTAACCAGCTGGTGGGTCGAGGGGCTCAGAATAGAGAATTTGCAAGCAAAATCTAATTGCTTTGAACACTGTTCCCATTTCAACTGCAAATGACAGGGAATGTTTGGAAGAAACCCCAAGAAGACAGACAGCAGAGCTATTTTATTCACTATCAAATCTCAGTGCCTAGCACCATAGCTGACACATAATTACTGCCCTGTAAACAGTGGCTGGATGAATGAATGAGCCCAAGAGTAAAACATGGGAAGACGGGCTCCATTACGGGAAAGGGATTTGGCCCAGGGCTGGCCACAGAGAGTAGAGAGAAGACACTTGTACCCACACCATAACACTGTGGTTCCTGATCTAAGTGTCCTAGATCCATTCTCAGGACACAGAAGGTCAGAAGGAAGGTCAAAAGGGAGAGCAAATACACATTGGCAATTAACGTCTGTTCATGTTAGAAACGTGTAGGTCAAAATATGGCTGAATCTAGGCTAAGGCAATACCCCATTCTTGCAATATATCCTCTTTCAAGTTCCATCCAAATGCTCATTATTGCATGGGTAGAGTCTTGGATGGTAATTTGGCTTTTTTAATTTCTTGGTCCAACCAGTTGACTCCATACATCTCTGTATAGCTTTCCTTCATAGTCTTCCTCTCAGGTGACATTAAAATTTGTACTTTCTCACATGTATGAGAATTCTGTATTTTATGTATTCAAACTGGTCATATCTATAATAGCTTACACACTCATATGACTGAGGACTCAGGAAATTGGGTGATAGCAAAGGATAAAATGTGAGTTTGACTTAATAGCTCAGGAGGCTACCTTCCAGTGACATGACATGGTTCCAGGGGACCCCAGTAAGACACTCATCAGTGAGGCACATTCCCAGGAGTAGTGGGTCTCCCCAGAACCTCCACGAGCATTAGGTTCTCAAAATCATGTTCCGTCTATTGATTCTGAGGCTCTTCTCACTTGCTGTTGCCTGGCTTTCTTAATCATGCTCTTCTCCCTGTCAAGAAACCAGCCCTTCTTCCACCCCTTGCCAGAACTTCCACCCTTCATTCAAGGTTCTATTCAGAGGCCATTCCCTCTAAGAAGCCATCCATAGGCTAAAGTCTGTCCTCGGTGCTTTCACAGCACCAGCACTCTTAATTTCATCACAGTTCTTGACACTAAATAATTGGTTACTATGACTTCCACCCCATTATCCTGTGAATTTCTGGAGGGCAAGGATGCTATCTTGTGTTTATGCATCTTCAGTGCTTTGAACAGCTCTTGGCACAATGTTGGATGCTCAGAACATACCTATGAAACTACATGTAGTACCTGTTCAGTAAAGCAGCTTTGTCTGTCTGGAGCACTTGGTTGACTACTATACAAACACAACAATAGCTCCCAGCGTGCAAGCCCCAGCCCTATAGCTATACTGCTTAATGCCTTACAAAGCATCCCTATTTTCTTAGGGTCAAGTCAAAAGTCTTTACATGGCCTGCAAGAGACCCTGTATGGGCCACCCTTGGCTATCTGACCTAACTTACTTATGCCACTCATCTCGTCTGCTCCACTCTGGTGACACTGACCTCTTTCCACCCCTCATACCCACCACCATGCCCTTTGCACATATCTATCTGCCTAGAATGCTCTTCTCTTCCAACTTCACTTGGTTAATTTATTTTCACCCTTTGATCTGAACCCAGGCATAAGCTCCTGCAGGAATCCATCCCTGGCCAACCCAACATATAGGAAGGATCACTATTGCAATCTCACATTCACTTTTTTGAATATTTTCCTCAGCCCTTTTTCTTCCATTAAACTAGAAGATCCATGAAGTCGCATTTTTGTTCACTTTTATATCTCCAGCACCTTAAAAAGCACTTGATATATTTTATTGAATGAATAAACATAAAAACTGAGCCGCATCTTTCTACAGATGAGACTTCAGGTCCGGGCATTGCCAATTTATTTATTTTTTGTGTTGTTGATCACAGAATAATGGTAATTCTTGTGATGGGAAAAACAAAATTTGCATCCCAATGCCAGAGACCTAACTTAACCTCATGGAATATGAAGCAATCGGCCATTCCAGGTAAAACAGAAACAAACCAGTCAATTCAGATCACCGACACACTAATGTGGGCAGATTCCTTCTCAAATGATCTATTTTTTTTTTTTTTTTTTTGCATGTGGAAATTGTCAAGCTACATTGTTACCCTAAATAGAATATCACTAAGGTGCTTTAACCAAGCCAGCTGGAAGGGCTGACATTTCATCCATATTGTTATTTATATATATATATTTACAGCTGCCACCTGCCTGTAACTTGGCTGTATTATACAGCAGTGTCGTTCCCCTGTTTTGTTATACTTTGACATTTTACTACAACTACACTGCTTCCCATCCTTGGTTTCCAATTGCTCTGCAGCCACTCGTGAATTATATTGCCTTTGTAATAGAATAAAAATTCTTTCTCTCTGGTAGTATTAGCCTCTCTCTCTCTCTCTCTCTCTCTCTCTCTCTCTCTCTTTCTCTCTCTTTTTTTTCTTTCTCCACCCCACCCAGATGGTACAAATCACTGTTGGCTCATGTAACAATCATAGCACAGCTTCTGTTGCTTAAATGAACCCCACAAACCCTAGTGAGTTAGATTAGATTAGGGAATTGGGAGGTGAGCAGGAGGGCTGGCTGGTGGTCTCAGCTGAAGCTGATGCCTGTTTGGTGCTGGAAACTTCTACTCAGAAAGAGAATAAAGCAAGGATAGCCAACAACCCAAACACAGGTAGGTTTCATTTCAAAATTTAGGCATAGTCCAACTGAAAAGAAAAAACGCAACTTGCTTAGAGTTTAAAAGCTGGATTCAAAGAGCAAGAAGATGTTTAAGATCGGGACTTCTTCCACTAGGGCTTTTAGTTGAATACATTAAGTTGCCCTGAACTGCAGGCTTACATTATGGTCTGCAGCATAAATTGGATAAAAGAACCAGCCCACCCCCATTCACTCATCCACTCTTTCAGCCAGCCAGGTTGGGGGATCAGCTCGGCCTCCTCCCCAATTTCCTAATCTCAGTCCAAATAAATAACTTTGTGCACTTGCTGCAGGAAAGAAGCATGCTTCCAAGACATTTCCTTTAGGATTTGCAAAGAAAAGGTCCAAAGCAAAAGCTCACTGGACTGAGTGGAATTTCAGTCTGATTTGAGTATACAAGTTCCCACTCAGAAGGCCTTCCTGGAATCCTAGAGAGCCTAGAGATCAGCGTCCCCACCCAGCGTGCACATCATCATCCTTCAGGAAATGCGGCTGCATCCTGTGCATGTACCCAGCGTCCCACTCCCGCTCCACCCCTACTGCCCTGCTCCAGCACCTTCACTCTCAGCCTGTCCCTCCTGGCGTGCCAATCTCCTCCTTGTCCTTCTGGAACCATCCGCTGCCTTGGAGAGTTTACTACCCTGAAGCAAAGCCCAAGTTATATCTAATCAGAGCAGGAACTGAAGCAGGGCTCCCTCTTTCCCAAGGAAAGGACTCGTCACCGGCTGGCCTTTGGGCCATACTCTACACTCGTGCTCCCAAACCCACCCACTGCTGTGCTCTCTCGCTGCTGATGCTGGGCTCACCGGAAGCCGTCCCACTGAGGCCTGATCCCTGGATCCCATGTTGACAAGGACATATCCACACCCAGTCGGGTCGCACAGCCACTCCAATGGGCTGAACACCCAGCTCGTTAGCACCTGATGAGCCCAGTACTGGGCCTGGCACCCAGTAGGGGACTGAGAGGTGACAGGGCCCTCTTCTCTCGTTAGAGCCAGGAGAAGTGAAAAAGGGGAGGGGTTGGAAGAAGAGCATTTGAATCCCAGATGTGCCAGAAATTCCCTTTTTGACCTTAGCACATTCACCCCAGCGACCTGGGCTGCAGTTTCTTCATCTGTAACCTAAGGGAGAGTTTCTTTGAGTCCTCGTAGAATGAACATTCTCTACTGTGCAGGATTCGTTCCACAAGCCTCTCTGTAATGTGCTTACTCATTCTCTGTAATTCTTTTATTTACACTTTAGATTGGGTGTCTTCCTTCTTTCTTTCCTTCCTTCCATCCTTTTTCTCTCACAAGTCTGAATCCAATAGAGGTTTAAAGTCTAATGGGGGTAGGGAAGGAGATGGTGATAAGCAAGTAAAGGAAAAGTAATTTATGAACAGGACAAAACTACAAAATAGGGTGAGGGCTCAAGGAATCATTTCATCTAGGAAAGAGACATTTAGCGACATCTGGGTGATAACCAAGAAGGACCCAGTGAGACTGCAAAATCTGGTGTGGGGTATTCCTGACAGAGAAAACAGCAAAACTGCAAAGACCCTGGGGCAGCATTAACTGCAGTGGATTAAGAAATAAAGAGAAATCCCCGCAGTTGGTCAGTCCTGTGATCTTAAACAAGAGTGAAGTAAAAGGCTCTGAATCTGATTCTAGAAACATGAAACTGAGGAAACAAAACACTTCACCTTCAGGAGCCATCACTTTTTGCATATTCCTACGGTCACACCCAATGATGCACTAGTGATTTCATATCTTTTTTCTTAAAGAGGGCTCCTAATATGGTTAAATTTCACACCTCGTAAGACCTAGATTGGCCCCTGCTTGCAAAAGAGGCAAAGGTGAGTTTAGGTTGGCAGGAGAGGGTCTTTATTGCTGGGGTAAGAATTCCAGAGTTTCTGGAGTTTATTCTATGGGATTTCCCAAGAGGCAGCTATTGAAGTTTCTTGTTTAAAGGAAGACATGGTGTGTGCTCCAGGAGGTTTGATCTGATGGAGAGCAGCAGCCCAAGCAGCCTGGAGAAAGACTAGTTAAGAAGAGTGGTAGGATTATGCTTGTATGCTGCATAGTATATTGTTGAGATGCAATAATCCTCTATCTTTCGTCCCCTTCCTTCTTCCAGCCTCACTGAAATAGAGCTCAGCTGCAAGCAAGTATGGGTACTTAGACCACATCCTTGAAGGAGAAATTGCTGAAAACATTTCTCTGGTCATATTAGAAAAAAAGATGACCTCATTGTTCTACTCCTCCTGAATTTGTAAAACTAGGGCCACACAATTTTCTGTCCCAGAAGTGACCTATTCACTCCCCCGTTTACAAATTCAAAGGATAAGCAACTCCATCACAGAAGGGTTGACAAAGAGTCCCCTTTCTCTAAATCCACATGGGAACCTCAAGAGATGGGCAAACATCTCCAGGAAAACTGTTGGTTGCTAAAAGTCCTATTTGTCGATGGCAATGCTATCCCTTTCTTTACTGTTAGTCATTTCACACAGCATCTTTGACAAGGAATGACGTTAACCCAAATTTTAGACAAGATGGCGTAGCAAAGGAGGGAAGTGACTTTAACAAGACCACACTATAGATGGTTGGTCAAGCTAGGATTAGAACCTGAAGATTCCCTAACTACTGGGAAGGCATAGGAGGGAAAACAAGGCTTAAAAGCTGAGTAACACAGTGAATTAAAATGGAAAAAGCTCATCACCCAGTTGAGAATATATATTCAACAAATATTTATTGACCTATTTCTATGTGTCAGGATTGAGGTAAGTGCTCAATAGATATTTGTTGCTGTAGACTAGGAGATTTTAAGCTATCTATCTTTGGGCACCTTCAAGAGCCATCCAAACACAAAGTAGGATAAGGAAGTGGGGTACCATGTGGGAGACCTCCTTGCGTCTTGGCTTTCTGAAGGACTAGAGAGGAAAACCCTCTGTATTCTGTGAGGTGAGAAGCTTCATGGGGCCGAGTTTGCTGGGGAGAGGATATTTTACATTCTGAATCAGATGGCCATGATCTCACTTGATTTATGGACCTGTCACTACTATTTGATGCTGTATCCAATGTATTTTGAGAAATTCATTTGACAAGCTTCTTCGAATCTCAAAAGCTTGTCCTAATTATGCAGAGTCAGGGCAAATATTATGATACCTGCTTTCATTTACTCTAATGGAGCTGGCACATGGGGAAACTGGACTACCGGGCTCCAGATTAGAGGAGAAGTGGGGAATTTTGTTGCTAATGGGCTATGATTATAGAGGCCTCATCCCTACTGAACACATGGTGTAAATCTTTTTTCCTATTATCGATTTCCTTCCACTATTCATAGTACTCATAGCAATACTGGAGCTAATATTAATCTCTTTCCTTTCTGTAATCCTACTTACCTGCCTGGGTACTATATGTAACACTTGACAAGGGGCTGTTGCTTCCCACCTCAGCACCCTCAAATTGAAGACCAGCATCCCCAGGTGATGACAGTTTATCTCCACACAGGAAAGAAGTTTGCTCTTTCTTATTCCTAAATGAAAACTTCAAAGTCAAGTTCAGCAATAGCATGTTGGTTTGGGACTGTTACATACCCCCAGAAAAGGCCATGTTCTTTTAATCCATTCTTGTGGATGCAGACAGACCTCTTGGGGGTGGGACCTTTGGATTAGGACGTTTCAATTGATGGGACCCACCCAATTCAAGGTGGGTCTTAATGCTTTACTAGAGTCCTTTATGAGAGGATAAAAGGCAGAGATATTTGGAGAGAGCTTAGAGAGAGAAACACCCAGAGAAGCAAGAAGGACCCACAGAAGCTGAGAGAGAGAGTCACTAAAACCAAAATCCAGTAGAGAAGGACCAGCAGATGTTGCCATGTGTCTTCCCACTGACAGAGGAACCCCAGATCCCAGCAGCCTTTCTTCAGAGAAGGTATCATCTTGTTGATGCCTTAATTTGGACATATTCATGGCCTTAGAATTGTAAAATCATCAGCTAATAAACCCCCTTTGTACAAGCCAACCCATTTCTGGTATATTGCATTTCAGCAGCTTTAGCAAACCAAAACAAACAGGAATTGGAAAAAGTTCTTCAAGTGATGCACATAATTATGGATTTGTTGAAACTCAGAATCCATGGTAAACTTTTATGGGTGGTAACACTACTATCCATACCCACCCTAAACTTAAAATACTGACTAGCGTAAAGAGTAAAAAACCCACAGTGGCCAACTGGAACCCATTTAGAAGTATTGTCATTCATTTTTTATAGCAGCTGCCTTTGTTTTCAATTTTTCCCCAAGCCTGTAAATCTTGACTCCATCCTGTGTTACCAATATCTGTCTCTGGCATCCATCATTGAAGCCCTTGTCCTAGACTCTAGAATCTAGATAACCAAAACAAAATGCGTACAACCCTTAAAACAATGAATCTTTGCCAATCCTGTGAAGTCTAGACCAGACAGATCATGGTCCCCTTTTCTTGATTACCCACTAGGAGAGAAGAGAGAACATACATAACTGCAAGCACTAGCCCCTGGGTGGACGTTTCTATGGAGCTGAACACTGAAGACTTGAATAACCATAATATGAAATAATAATCATGGCCTATGATGATGTAGGGTTATGGGATTAATAAAGTGCTTTCCACATACATGATTTTGTTTAACTTAAACATATATTAATACATCTAACCTAAGGCCACCACAGAAAACGACAGCAACTATTCCCTTATAGACAAACTGGAAATATTCTCTCCAAGATAAATATGTATAGTTTTTGTTTCAACTCAGGGAGAGGAATGCCTTGGGCAGAAAAGGAATATGAAAACAGCAGAGTCTCATTGTAGGGAATGTGAAAGCCAAAATGTTCACCCCGTGCCCATCACTAACTAGTTTCAAGGTCTTGAACAAGTCAGCTCATCTCTCTCTATATCAGTTTCCTCATTTATAAGATGAGGGTAATTGATCTCTCTTGGCTAATTGTCAGAATTTTTGATTTTGAGAGGTTAGAGTAAGGAACCACGTGTGAAATACCTTCAAGTCTGTGAAGTGCTAGCACTCAGAATATCAACGTACGCATATATATATTTTATATTTTATTCCACTTAAATTTTATTAACGAAATGGATTAGAAAACCAAATGTAGAAGAGCCACAGTAATATAAGATGATGATATTTATCATATAAACCAGTCTGTTGGGTTTCATGCCTGGGAAAATTCAAGGGCCTCAGCCATCCAGTCAAATGCTGAACTGCAACCTTCTGGAGAGAATGGGAGGGAGAAGGGACAGACGGGAAGGAAGAAAGCTCTTGAAGTCAGAGCCTATTAAATCAATTACATGATTAATGTGGAAGAGAGTGTGGGGGGAAGAAAGAGGAGGGAGATAGAAGTTCACTCGGTGCAATGAAGGCTGCTGATCATGCATTTTTTGTAACCTTCTAAGCCACCAAGAAAATTGCCTCTTGGTGGATGTATCAACTGGAAAAATATATTTGTTGGCAGTTCTTAATGTTAAAAAACAAAAAGGTGGTAGTATATGATATGTCCTGTACTGCTTAACCCCAGAACTGAAAAATTTAAAAACGCTGGGCAAGGTTCTATGTGAATCAAGAAGGACAGTCTATCCTTCATTGGAGTTTTCTCAAATATCATAAGGGTAAGGCTTGGGGTTTCCATGTAAATAGGGCTGCCCAAGGAAAAGTGTGTTGATTAAAGGGTTGGCTGGACTTCTCTTCCCAGGGAGCCATGGGAGAAATGTGCAAATCACCAGTACGCCTTGAGTTCCACAAAGAACCATTAATCAGGAACAGGCGATGACTTAAGTCATCTCCTTGATGGAATTTTAAGATGAATTCTTCTTGGAGGGCACAGACCAGGCCCCGAATCAGGAAAAATAACACACAACAAATCACCAGCCACCCTGACCAAATTAGCTGATCTGGTAGGTGGTTCCAGGGGGCTGAGGCCAGGGTTTCTATTAGCAACCAGGTCTTCCCCGTTCTGGTTGACAAGATGGACAACCATCCACCCTCGTAAAAGATTCATGGCCCAACTTTGCACTCTCCACTGCTTGCTTTCTCATAAAACCAGTGCAAATCCTATCAAAAATTTAGCAGAATCCCTGCCTCATCTGTTTAGGCCTGAAGCTAGTTGCAGGGACAACTCATTAGGGACAGGCTCATTAAAACCAGCCCTTGGGCAAAAGCAGTTGGCGGATCTCCTCATTTTTATTCACTCTCACCTCCCTGCTCAACCTCCTTGAGCCCTCGGACACAGGGCTTCTAATGATTCTGTACAGTGTGCAGGTCTGTTCACCGAGTTGCAGGGACCAGGGTTCGACAAATGTTGCTCCTCAATGTCTGCCAGAGCTAATCTCCCTTTTCTCCTTTGTGTGCATCAGGAAGGCTCTACTAGGAGAGGGAAGAGGAGGAGGGAATCCAGAAGGCTGGCCAAGCTTCTCACCTGGGGATGGACAGGAATAACACCTGGCATCAGACGGTCACGGGAGCCCTGAGGACCCAACCAGATCCGTGGCAGAACAAGGGCCAAAAGGTAAAATCTTTTGGGTCCCACTCATGCTTCATGCTCAGCCCTTGGGTACCTGGGGCCTGAGCAACAGCCTGGCTAATGGATTCCTTAGCAGATGTTATCTGCTGTGTGCCAGGGCTACCATTCTCTATATGAAGTAGGGAAGAAACTCATTTGTGCTGAGAAAGAGCTGTTGGAATCTCCAGGCATGACTGCAAAGAATAGCAGCCCCAATTTAGATGCAAAGCTTCCAGGTTGTAAATGTCCCTATGCAATTTATTTTATTTTATTTTATTTTGAGGAGCAGGAAGAAGAGAGGAAAGGTCTATCGATGAGTAGTAGGGACTGTGTTGAACCGTAAGTTCATGCCCCTCTGAAGCAAGCAGAAGCTACAGAGCTCCAACTGATGGTTGAAGTGTGTGCAAGTTGCCCAATATTCCTGATAGTCTGATTTTTCACAGGAAACCAGAAATCTGGATTTCGAGCAAAATCTCTCTATATTTAAATGTTGGCAGCTCACTCACTAAAAAAAAAAAAAAAAAAAATCATGGGCCAAAGAAGAGTATACACTCAAGTTTATAAGATTTGGGTAAGAAAGGTACTAACTGGGTAGGACTTAGATACCAGTCTTAGCTTTTCGGCCACTTGGGTGGCAGAAGCTTATCAATAAACCCCTCTGGCCTCTCTCTGCTCATGTGTAAAACGAGGGGCTAAATGTAATCTCAGATCTAAACTCCATGACTCTAATCTCTTAAGAATAAACTTTAATAGGTAGGGTTTATGGTTTCCAAAAGCATTTAACCATCTCAAATGGAACTAATATGCTAATAGCTCCACCACTGCCAAAGCCATTGATGCCAATTGTTCTTAAACCATAGATTATGAGCCTTATGGAGCTTCCAAATGTGGAATTGCCAAGCCATGCACAAGGCAGCATAAATTCCTAATTTAGTTGGGCCTCACTGAAAAAGAGAGGTTGGTTTCTAGGGCCAAGAAGTAGAGCAGGAAGGACCTAGGTGTAAACCCCATCTCCCCAGGTGCAAGGCGGGCCACTTCTCCACCTCCCTCCTAAGAGGATGTGGCTGGGCTTGAGTAGGAGTTGGCACAGTGGACCACACCGACCCCCGAGGATCCTCTGAACCTCGCTACGGGGCTGCTAAAGGCGGAGTATAGAGAAGAAGGGATGGAGTTAGGAAAGCAAAACCCTGGGCTTCACTTCTCTCCCTTCTTCTCTCTCCACCACACCACAAGCCCAAACAGCGAATCACCACTTTTATTAATATTGTGTTATGCTTTCACCTAATATAGATAGAAAGATAAATAAATACATAGATAAATAAAATACCCCCTCCCCCAATTAAACATGAAAATCACAACATGATCTCTAAAACCCTAATTTTCTAGGAGGCAGAGGGTCTGTTGACCTGGAGCTGGCGTATCTCTCCAGCTCCCCGTGCTTCCGGGAATCTTATCATCCAGTGTGGTTGGGGACATATAAAGAGAAATAAACACGGGAGAGCTTTCCTTTACTAAGAGCATAGTCATCCCTGCCCCCACCTTGAAAGGTTGTTGCAAAAACAATCTTTCTTTCACCCCAGTATCAACTCTCCATGCTGCCCACCTCCCCCAAACCATATCCCATGGCTGGGATACAACAAACTCCATGCTGTATATATGGAGATACTCTCAAGACCACAGTGGCATAACTTACCTTAACAGAAATGACTTGGTTATTTTGTGGTTATGAAATGCAGGAGTCTTCACCACCAACCTACTCCTGTGCAAGTGTTCCATTAGATTTTTTTAACCCATCGCCATTTCTCCTTTCCATCTGTATCATCGCCACATTTTCCACAAAACCCCATTTGACAAGCAAGAAATTTGTAAATTTGAGGGTAGATACTCAGGAAAGAGTATGCAGGAGGAAAAGACACCTACATTAGCAATGCAAATACAGTCACAAATGAGACAGAAACCGTATGAAAAAACTGCCTTGAAAACAGTTATTTAATCCAGCTAAAATTTATCTTCAGGAATCACTTAGCTGCATTGGGACTCAAGACATTTTGAATTTAAAACATGGATTAAGTTCTCTCCTAGTTGCCTTTTTAGGGGAGATACTTGCAATTCTCATTTATGCCAGCTTTCAGGACCTGGAGATGCCATGGGCTAGATGGGTAATTCTGGGTTAAAAATCAAGAGACTCATTTCTCCTTTTTAGTCTAAATGCAGGGGAGGGGTGTTTCCCTCCACCCAGAAAGAAAAGGGGAGGCTGTACTTCTTACTTCATTTCTTATTTGTGCTGCATAGAATCCTTTAGCTAGAGTTCTATGAGGAGGTGGAACGTGAGCTTCAAATCCATACCACTGGAGCTATGGGGTGGGGGTGTTGAGATGTGGCAAGATCACGTGGTTTAGTTATCTTTTGGTCCTTGAACTGGATCTGTAAGTTCAAGGTCTCCTGCCACACTGAAGACAAGCAGAACCCAAGGGCTTGCGTCAAGGTGAGTCAACCAACACGTCCATCCCCCAGAGCCATGAATGTGTTTCTGCCGCTGCCCTGAGCACACACACAGAGACCCATGTCGGTTGGGACAAAACCAAAGCGCAGCAGCGTCCGTGGAACCCTATTCCAACACCACTGCAACCTGCCCTCATTAAAGATTCTCTACAAACAGGTGCTTCTCACTGGGCTGACTTCTGAAATGACTTCTTTTACTCTCAGGGACACATGAAGAGCGGAGCGGGGGAATCATGCAGTATAGATCAGTCGGCCATCGATGGCGCATCAGGCTTTGACAAGCTGCTTGGCTGGGTTGAAAGTCTAGCTTGGGCTTGGGCCCATCAAGGCTACGCTATTGAATTATTGACGGGCTCTCACCGTGGTGCAAGGGGAGCGAACCATAGCCTCAGCTCAATAAAGATGAAATGGAAACCCTCTCTGAAGCCGACTTTAGCATGTTAAAGGAGTTTTAATGGACTGGTTTAAAATTCAGTAAGAGAATGCATTAGGCTGATTATATTTTCAATGGTTAAATGCAGGCACGCATGCAAGTTTGGGATTCTGAAGGGCTTACAAATGAGGTGGGGGGGGCCTGTCAGGACGAATTATGCCCTTCTAAAGAAAAGCAAGAGTCAGTTGGATGTTCCAGGCTGGTCTCAGGAGCTGTTGCTTTTTTATTTTTTTATTTTTTGCTTTTTTTCCCCCCTCTCTCCTTGCTTGCTGTCCTCTGCCATCCCAGCAGAGGGCTAAACTGCTAGTCCAGGTGTAATGAAAAGACTCCTTCATGTTATCAGGGACCCCAACCATGTCTGAATTGGATATCACTTGTATCCCTTCCCATCACATTCATAAACCCCATCCCCACCCCTGGCAAGAAGACGATGCGCCTCATTTCAACACAGTATTAGGAGATCTGAAGAACTGTATGCAGCCAGTATCCGCTGGCTAGCAAATTAATATTAACAATTCTGATTTTTCTTATATAATCTCCTTTCTTCTTTAAATTTCTACCTGCCAAAATTTACTTGTATTTTAATAGCTGATGTCAGACAAGCAGCATGCGGCAAGCCCCATCTCAGAACTATAATTTTAAATACAATGAGACGCACATCAACTGTCGCGTTGACATACAGGGAATTATTCCACGTGGACTTCTAAAGTGCATCCTAAAAGCTTCAAAGACTGAGCACATTTTAAAAGAATTTAAATTGATGATCACGGTGTGCTTTTTTTTTTAAGCAATTTGTCTAATGTGACCCTACATTCATTTTTTTTTCCCTGACTTCGCTTCCAACGGGCTGCCTCCTGTCAAACCACAGAAAAGGCCGACCAGCACATCTAAATCTGTGTTCATTTGCCTTCTGCAGGTTTATCTTTGCCACATCAAGCAGTATAAGTAAATCAAAGATGCTTCTCAGGGCTGCAGGAGTAGGCTAATCTCCAGACAAATATTTAGAAGGCAGCTTTGCCTGCTCTGGCCTTAATCGTTTCCAACTGATTTGACTTATTCTAATTACAGCCTTTATGTTATAAAAGCCATTTTTATGTTGCCGGGGAGCAGTTTCATTGCAAATACATGAAATTTTGCTGAGTTTCTGTTCCCATGTTGATTATGGAAATGGTACTCTGCAGCTTGGCTCTAATTAGAAAAACACACTGCATGGAACGTCAACAATTTTTAACATTAATAATGTGCCGACAGTGTCCTTTTGTCTCTCTTAATATCCTTTCCACAAAGTCTGACATCTGCGAGCCTGGGATTCACTCATTTTCCCTAGGTTTGAGAGGCAAGAACTTCCCTCCGCCCTCTACCCCAATGTGGGAGCTGCCTATTTAGAGAAGAAGCTTACTAATTTAATGTAACAGGAAAGACAGAGAGAGAAAAAAGATAATTAAATCTAGCACAGTTTAGGGTAGTGCATTTGTTTCACGACTATGAACTTGGAAAATTCTAGCAGAGTATCATAAAGCAGATTAAATGGGCCCTATGGCAAATCAGAAAGTGCTGTGATGCATGTCTTGAGGGGCTTCTTTCAGTGTCACGAGGTTTTATGATACATTGGGAGGTTCCCAGCAAGGAGACTAAAGGAATTTTCTGGGTGTCTCCCTGAGGCTGGAGGTCTGGGATCAGAGGTCAGAGTTCATGCCTTCTCACCTAATAACTCCTTGAGTAAGAAGCAACTACTGCTGCCTGATGGAGGAGTACAAGCAGGGACTTCTAGAGACCTGGGTTCCATTCCTTGTCTTACCACCCTCTGGTAACTTTGCTCAGCCTCAGTTTTCTCATCTCTAAAATGGGAATGACCGGATGAGGCAAGATGCAATGCTCTCGGGTCGTGTTGTGAATGCACATGCATCTAGCTGTTCTGGAGGGTGATCTGATGGATCCTAAAGTTTGACCAGGCAATTCCACTTCATGTAAAATATCCAACATTGAATCTGCACATGTAAAATTCAAACGTATTTCTTCAAGTTTGTCCACCACAGCACTTTTTGGAATACAAATAAAGAGCATGAAAAAAAAAAACACATGGAAATAATATAAATATCCACCATTAGGAAAAATACCCATGACCCACCATCAAATGAAAATATAAAACAATAAGAATAGAAATACACAGAAAATATTTATTACTTGCCCCCCCCCAAAAAAAAAACAGGCGCTTTTAAACTGTGAAATGTCCTGCCAATTCACCCTCTGAAGAGGCTGTTCTGAGTGACACTCCCACTGAGATGGCTGTTGGAGCATTTGGAAAGCAGGGTCCCGATGTAGGAGGGTTCAGACCACACCCTCCCTGGAAGCCTGTGTCAGATCAAGGCAGAAGAAGATGGTGTCACTGGGAATTATAAATAAGAGAGAAGAAAAGGAACTGTTGTGGGATAGAAGAAATGGCCTGCCACAGCAACACAGAAGGACTTCAACAGGCGTTGCCTTCTTTGGTCATTTCCATGAGACATACGCGCGCGCGCGCGCGCGCGCGCGCGCGCACACACACACACACACACACACACACACTGCTCCAAACAATGGGATGTCTTCGAGTTACAATGCAACCTCCTGCTTCCTTGAAGAAGGAAACCTTGGGTTTTTTTCAGCCTAAACGGGGAAGGGTGGCTATGACTTTTGCCTGGTGGATGGAGAGCATTCAAGAACCTTGTTTAGCCCTGCGTGGGGCTCCCCCTGGCCCACCGTATCATCAGACCACAGGGGCAGGCAGCTTTAAAGGAACTCTTCCTGGTAGTGGGCCAAATTCTGCTTCAAGTTGGCCTGCACTCATTCTCTCTGCATTTTCCATCCAAGGGCATTTAAAACAGGTCCTTCCTCTGCTTAAAACCTTCTAGGTGGATGCTGTTTCTGCAAGGGGGTGGAGCATTGTGCCCACTCTTTAAGTGTGGACTGCATACAGTGACTTCCTTCCGAAGAGTACAGTATGGATAGGGAGAGAAAGAGTCGAATTTACACTGGAGAAACCTGGCAGACACTCCCTCAGCCAAGTGATTAAGGTTAATATCAACAGTATAAATATGAGAATGGCGTGATATGATACTATGAGCACGGCACTCTCCCTCTGGGGTCTTCATCCCCAAATCTCTAACCCCAGTCTAATCAGGAGAACAACATCAGATAAATCCCAATCGAGGGACATTCTACAAAATACCTGGCTAGCACTCCTCCAAACCATCAAGGTCATCAAACACAAGGAAAGTCTAACAACCTGCCCCAGACTAGAGGAGACAGGGGGAAGACATGACAACTAAATGGGATCCTGGGAGAGCAAAAGGACATTAGGTGAAAACTAAGGAAATCTGAAGACTGGGTGGAGTTTTAACAATAATGCATCAATATTGGTTCATTAGTTGTGACAAATATACCATAGTAACGTAAGATGCTAACAAGAGGGAACAGGGTGCAAGGCTTAAGGGAACTTTGTGTACTATCTTTAACTTTTTGATAAATCTAAAAGTTATCTTAAAATAATTTTTAAAATGTTTATTTAAAACACAGCTTCATGAGCTTCTATGGCTTCTGAAGGTCTTCGTCTAGTTAGACACCCTTGGCCTGTGGCCTGGCACCTGCCTGCTTCCCAGATTTGCCTCCTGTTCATCCCTACAACACCAGGAGTCAGCAGGCTCCTGGGCTCTCCCCTGGCTGATGGCTTTTGCTCCTGAGCCCCTTCTGCCAGGAGTAATACTGACCTCACTTCCATTTTTACCTGGCTAATACTTACTCTTATTCAAGATCATCTGGCCTTGACCTCTTCAAGAGCAGCTTTCAAAAGTATCTCTTGTTCTTTCTCCACACGCTCATGAACACCTCCTCTGAAGTTTATAATTAATCATCTAAGCTACCCGTCTACTCCATGTCTCTGAGCTCCATCAGAACCAGAAGCAGGCCCCTCTTACCTTTCTTCTCCCTGCTGCTCAGCTCAGTGCATGGCACACAGTGGATGCTAAATAAACATTCTCGCAAGGAACGAATGGATGGATGAAAGGATAAATTACTGTCGAAATGAAATTAATGCTTTCTCTGCCAGGCAACTCTTCAAACATCTGAAGTTGGATAGGTTTCACCTAAGCCTCATACACCTCTAAAGACTCAGCCCAGATGCTGCCTCCTTCATGCAATTGTTCAGCCAGACTGCATCACCCATTTGCAAACTTCAACAGCTCTGTGCATTCTTTCCACTGCTTTATCACCAGTCTATCAGTAGCATCTTTCCTAGTAGACTATAAGATTTTATGACAAAGGCCATCTTTGTACAATGAAATGGAGAGATGGAAAAATTATTATTCAGAATTCCTTTTAGGAAGGGCATGGCCATTTTTGGAGGGAGAGGGTGCCTGGATAAGAGCAGGGTACCTGAGATAGGGACGCATCCTTACCTACCACGGTTCTCCTCATTAAAGACCTCTCTGTTGACTGTCACCCAAGTTAAGAGGAGGCAGGGAAGGCTTCTGCATACCAAAGGGAGAGGAACCTGAAATTCTGGAGGAATCCCCAGGAGCAAGGAGAGAGGAACAAGCACTGTTGAACACTTTATTGGGGGAAGGCTGGATGGTGGAAGGCCCACCACCTTCCTCCCCACCTCCATGGCTGCCTGAGGAGAAATTTCCAGAGGACAGGAATGACTGTGTGAATTCTAGTACGTCGTCTGCTGAGGGTTGTGAGATGTAAACCTCCTCCCCATTTGCCTTCTACGGAAAGTGTGTGAAATCTTCTACACCACTCACTTTTCGAGAGAAAGGATTCTTTAGGGGAAACTCCACAAAGCTGTTGGTCCCTTGTTGATAAGGCCTGAAAACAAGATGGTACCTGCAGAGTCAGGGCACACAGACAGATCAGGAAGGAGAATGGCAATCCCCAGGAACCAGAAGAAATCTTGGGGATGCTCCAAACTTCAGAGAACAAGGAGTCTCAATACTTCTTAGTTGGATTTTTGAAGGAAGGAAGGAAAGTGTGGGGCTACAGGAGAGAATGGTGTCTAGGGTAACACAGAAGAGAGGTGACTCACCAGTACTCCATCTATGCCTTTTTCCCAACAATCAAGAGTGTAAGTGTCCCAAGGAAAAAGACAGGTTATCTACCTGTGCCTGGCCCTGCAGGTGGAGCAGGGTGCTGACTACACTATGACAGCCTTGTCCACTTCCTTCCATCATTCATTTATTTAATGACTATTTTCTGCTCACCTGGCGAGGCACTGTTGTAGGTTCTAAAGGTATAAGAAAGGACAAAATAGATGGCTTCCCGTCTTTATGGAGTTTACTGTCCAGTAAGAGAAAGACATATTCAGTGTCTGTGAAATCAATGCAGATGGCCACAAGTGCTGAGAAACAAGGATACCAGGAGCTGGGAGATGAAAGAAAAGCTGACTGGGGAGGGGCTGCTTTCCATGGGCTGGTCAGGGCAGGCTCCCCTGAGGAGGCAATATTTAAATCAACAGTTGGTGGTTGACAAAGCATTCTGGGAAGCAGAGTCACGAGGGCTGTGCTGAGTCCTTGAGATCGCAGCATGCTCCAGTATAAGAAAGAAGCTGGGGTGGCTGGGGAGATGGGGGTGCGGGCTTGGGAGTAGCCAGAGATGAGATGCAGCTTTACTCCTCCAGTTCAAGAAATTACAGTCCCTAATGGAAAAAGCACCACCCTGCTCCATTGGCCTATAGCTCCCGCGTGAGTTTCCTCTCCACTGCTCCACACTCATTTCCACGGATCTGATCATCATTCCACCCATGTGGACTTCTCCCAGGTAATGCTAGGTACTGGATTTCTGCTATGTACCAGGCACTGTGCCATGCATTTTATTAACTACAGGGTGAAGGAGGCAGTGGCATCACTATTATTATTACTGTGATTATCATCCCCTAATAGAGATGGGCAAGCGTGAGGCTCAGAGAGAGGATCAAACATGGGTCATCTAATGGTTTTTGCCATTAGACAGCAATTTCCATAAGACAGATTTCTCTCAGGCAAGATATTTATTCATTAAAGCACTTACCCCACACCAGGCCCAATGCCAAGTGTTGGAGAAATAAAACGAAAAAGAGAGATTCCTGTCTTCAGGGAGTAAGACCCTCAAATCACCATCACACCACATGAAACATCCCACCACACAGGTAGATTCCCAATCCATGGCTATGCGAATTCAGATTTGGGAGGAGAGACTGACTCACTAGATACTCCCACAAGAGGCAACACTTGAGCAACAACTTACAAGAAGAGTAAGGACTTTCTAGATGAGCAAATGAAGGGAAAACATTCCTGGAACGTACAAAGCCATTTGTGGTGCGGGCACCTAGTATGTTAAGGAAAAAGAGCTTGGGGGGAGGGAGGAGGTAAAACCGGAGGAGGAGGAAGAGCCAGATCACAAAGCTTCTGGGACACTGGTTAAGGCTTTGGGACTTTCTCCTGAAGATAACGGGGAGTCCCTGCATGGGTGCTAAACAAGGGGGGTGCACTCGCCATGTGGTCCAGCCTGATAACCCACACCAGTGGTTCTCACGGCGTGGAGCACCACCTGGGAACTTGTTAGAAATGCAGATTCTCAGGCCTCACCAGATCTACCAATACAGGCACTCTGGGAGTGGGGCCTGGCCACCAGCATTTTACCAAGCCCTTCAGGGGATGCTGATGCACCCTCAAAGGTGAGAACCATCAGGGACCCACCCCACCACCTGGCCGGCTTCTGCTTACACCTGTGTGGTAAAGCATCTGAAGGTTCTGCCTCACTCCAGCTTCTAATCCAGGATGTAGTCCTGTTGCTATTCCAGGTCCTTCCAGAGGAGGGTAAATACAAGATAATTTTAAGTCCCTTCCTGGTGCCAGCCCAAACCCCCAAGACAGTCTGCCCAGCTCACTTTGTTGGGGGGAGTTCCTCAACTTTGGCTTGTCAGTTGAGTCTGTAAAACGAAAGGCTTCTCCCTCCACTCCTTCCAGGTTTCCTAGCTGCACAGTGAGGCTTGGATTCGAAGAACAGCTGGGGATCTCAGGCTGGTACTTGAAAACTATCATTAGCTAAGAGCCCGGCTAATGCATTCAGAGGTGGTGAGTTAATCGGAGACGAGGCCGGATTTGGAAGCCTCTGCCCATGGCGCCCCCAGAGCTGGGTGTCAAGTGGTGACCGGCACCGCCCCTCTAATCACCTCTTGTTAGCTGCAACTATAGGCAAATTGCTGGCGGAAGAGTAAGTGGGGAGGCAGGGCTAGGATCACTGTCAAGCAGAAGAAAGACTCAATTTGTAGAGCAATCACGACTCTGTAATCACTTCTTGAAGAGCTCCTTTTGGCTGTGTTTGCCTTTGAAAGGTGTGGACCCTGCCTGGGAGAGGGTGGCCACGCGCTGCAAGCTGGCTTTTTCTTTCGCATATTAAAATGATTATTCTCCTAAAGCGAAAAGCTTCCCTATTAACAGAGCTCTGCCTCAGTGGGTCTCTACTGACATCGGAGGCCCGGATGCTGCCTTGAGCAAATAAATGAATACAAATGTGCATAAACAACAGATCCAAGCTCATGAATACAGCCAGCGTCTCTAAACAGGGAGGAGAAGCTGGGAGGAAGCTTTATGGGCAGGGGGTGTGGGGGTAGGGGGGAGATACATTTCATTTATCACTGTTTGCATAATGCTTATGTAAAACAGAAACAACTTAACTAGGCGGTATTTTAAGAACTGTTACACAACGCCAGAGAAAAAAAAATGTTGGGATAATACCTTGTCTCTCAAGGATGCTTTCTAAAAAAGGATGTGTGGAGGGGTCTCTTCTTTTCCTTATGGGCCCAGGTAGGATGATTGCTATTTTCAACGTGCACTTTCAGAATGCAGCAATTCCTTATTTTCTCATGCCTATCTGGAGAAGTTTGGTAACAGTATGAATGAGGACAAGCCATGTCATTTCATAAGAGACATACTGTGATTTGGAACAAAAAAGGAGACCACCAGAAACGGGCTGCTTGTTAAAGGCAAAACGTGATTCTTTCAGATATAAATGTAATTTTAAGTCCTTCAAAGAAGGGTTCCAATCCTTTGAAAGTTCCAAATAGGAGCAGGTTTTTGAGGAAGTTTCCTGTCACATGACTTACTCACAGGCTTCTGGAAGCAAAGGCAAGGAAGGGAGGTAAAGAAGGAATGAAGACGGGAAGAGAAGGCTGGCAGTTACGTGAGAAGCCAGCCCAAATATTATTCATCAAATATTACTTTTTCCCACTTTCAGGTTTATAAAAAGTCATAAAAAATTATATCCTACCTCTCTCATTAAATACTGTTGAACGTGCATTCCCTAAATGAAGCTTTAGCAAAAAAAAAGACTTCGAAACATAATTTTCAAATATTTCCTCTAAATGCCAAATGAGATTTTTCCCACCTATGTAAGCCCTTCTAAGAAAAATAATAATGATAACAAAATCAGTACTTCCCATAAGACAACACATTAAGATTTTTAAAAGCTCCCTTTCTAAATTAAAAAAAAAAACAAGGGGAAGATTTATAATGAAAAATTAAGTACTAGTCAAATAACATTCTTGTTAGTATCCAAGCTTCCAAGCATCCCAACTGTTTGGAGTATGAATTTGTCTTACGTACTTTCCAAATTTTACCTCACTGGTGACCACTCAGTCAAAAATAGGATCTGCTCTTTTCAGAGGGAAGCCCAGAAGCTAGGGAAAAATTAATTGGAAATTCAAGGTGATAACTACTTTGTTCTTTTAGGACAACTATCAAAGTTGAAGTTTGTCCCTGTCCGTAATTATTGTCCATCTCTTTCTTATACTGGGTGCTGTAAAATAGATGAAATAAAGTGTGTGATGCATAAATATAATTTGTGGGTGGGTATTATGTAAATATAAGGATTTATCATCTATCTCTATTTGATAAAAATACGTGAGTGTTAATTACTTAAATAAAATCTATGGCTTCTCTCTTTGTACATTCCTTCAACATACCGTGAGAAAAACCTGCCAATGAAGTCACTATATTATTTGCATAGTTCCCATCCCTCAAAATTCAATACTTAAGGAGCTCCAAGTGCTTAAAAAAAAAAGAATAAACCAAAGCAATAATACAATGCAATAATCAGCTTGGAAGATTTTTTTTTCTGCCTGGTGCTTAAGTGATACATATAAAATAGAGCAATAAGTTACCGAAATGCCTTTAGCTCAGCATCCTATTAGCTTTTGGGTGCTTAAAGGTAATCCCTAGAAAAGGTAAACTTCCCGGAGATTAAAACACAAAGTTTCCTTTAGGAAAATGGAGAGGCTGGTAAAGACAGCTCACGTAAATAACACATATCACTTCCCTGACCCTTCTCCTATTTAGAAATGTTGTTTTCCAGGAGGGGATAAATTTGAAGAAAGGGAAAATGAAAATCTTCCAAGACAGGTGATGAGGCATGGGAGGCAGAGCTGTGCAACATGGCATGTTGAAAAGGAAGTGGCCTCCCCCTCTGTCGCTTTTACACCAACCGGACACATGAGTGAGCAGGTCAGCGAATCAAAACCCAGAAGTCCCCCAAATCACATGCCCGGTAGAAACAGCACATGCCACAACTGGGAACTGCCCTCTTGTGCTCACTGTCAGCATGAAACACTCCTGCCCACCAACGCGAAGGACTTACCTGACAATTCGGGGGTGCAGACAGCAACTGGAGTTTTGAAGCATGTCCCCAAAACACGATGCACCCCAGAAACCGCCCAAATCCCCCCATTATTCCCTTCCTCAATTCTGTCAGATGAAACTCTGGCACCCCAAATATATTCTGCACGACAGCTTTGCAATTACCTGTAATTATTTCCCATTTTTTTTTCCTTTTTTTGCAATGTGCGCTCTTTGTGTGTAGAGCTGGTAAGAAAAGATGTAATTAATTACCTAAGAGAAACCATGTTTCTCTCTGCAGCAGCTGGGGTGGGTGGGAAGCAGTTATTCAATGAACTGGTCTTGCTTTGGGGTCACTCCTAATAGAAGGGCACCTGCTCTTATAATAGAGCAGGGCTCAAGCTCTCCGGGATCCATTCATATTCTCTCTCTCTCTTCCTCTCTCCCTCCACTCTTCCTCCTGCTCTCAGAGACAGAATCCCTAATGGGAAGAGATAAACTCACCCCAGGTGTGAAGGCGGCCGGCAGGAGGTCGGTGGCCTGGTGTCAGTGTGAAGTGCTAATGGTTAGCTCCATGGGTGAACAGAGTGGCCAGAGGAGGGAAAAGGAGAGACAGAGAGGCTTTTCAAAAGGCAAAAAGAAAAAACGCAGAAGGCAAAGCATCAGGAATATGTGCAGAGAAAAAAAAAATAAGGCAAAGGGGATGGGGAATTAATAATCCAACAAGCAGGTTCCCTCCTTGTTATTAATCACACTGCTTTGCCCAAGCTGCAGAGGAACCGGGAGCTGCACATGGGAGGGGAGGGGAGGGGAGGGGTTTGCACACCATTGGCCGCCTCTGCTCACTCCTATACATCTCAGCCAATCCTCCCTGTGCCTTAAGGTACAGATATATCTGGGCTGCAGTTACAAATCCCTGGAAGATGCAAAAGCCTGCTCTGCGGGTAAGGCACTGCTCCGTCCAGTTAATGCACTATAAACTTTATTCGAGCTGACTTCTCATTTGATCCCCCAGTGAAGGGGTCAGGGAGCACAAGCAATTCCACCCCCAAATCATGCCATAATCGAATTGCTGCCTATTTCCCGAACCTGTAATGAAAAAGGCAACCGAAATAATGCAGGTAACGTTGGCGGCCTCCCTTGCCGGTCGGACGTTATTACCTCCAATTGCTTGCCGCCATTTCCCCGGTACTCTAACAATGAATATATTTCACAGCTCACTTGCTCTCCTGTGTGGGTGGTACAGTATAGACACCTACATGATACGAAAGGAAATCTAAAACAATAGGGCTGTTTCTGAGAGCCGTGCCTAATAGTCTGCTGGTGGGAGAGGCAGTTTTATCAAAGTGCTTTCTCTCTCTCTCTCTCTCTCTCTTTGTCTCAGCAACCTGATAGGGTCCAGAATCAGAGACTCAGCTCAAGCCAACTCAATTTCTCTTTGTCTATTTAAGTCTCAGCTTCTTCACCTCCAGCATAATAACTGAGAGTGTGGTTCCTTTATCATTCGGATACTCTGAAGGCTTCTATTCAATTTTCTCCCTCTGAATCAAATGGGACAGATGTGGTTTAGGGACTGGGTGTGAGATTCAACAATATGCACGTATACCCTACTTGAAAACATCTTTTAAGTGTTCACTTCCCCTTGAACTAGTGTTTTAAAAAATTCAACACCCTCTAGCAGCATGCCATTAAAAAATAATTCGGGAGCCCACCGTGTTTGGCTCCTTGAATAAAAGTGCTGGTAGCAACATGAGTCAAGGGTACCGAAACGCAGAGCCCCACACGGAATATTTGATGCCTCACACACTTGATATTTGTGTGGCTGTCTCCAGGCAGGTGGGAATGTGATACTGGACACCTGAATCTCCCTACATTTTCTGAGAGCCGGGTCCTTTCCATGCCTTGATGGGCTTCCAACAAGAACCTTTATTTCTCCAACTTGCAGGTTCAATTCCCCTAGAGCAGTGGCTTTGAAACTGTCAGAACTCAGCTTTCTGCCTTAAAAAGTGTGACCTAAGAAATATCACTATTGCCCAGGCCATTATCGTCAAACACATGGTCTGGTATTTAACCTGGAAAAATGTGTGTTTTTGGTGTGTATGTGCGGTCAGGTATATAAAAGCATCCATGAAGCTGGCAAACAAATACACACGGACACCTCTAGTTTAAGCATCATAAACAGGGTATAAAGTCAGAAGCAATTAGTATCCAAGAATCATATTTTCTTAAGCATGAATTACAGTTCAAATTCTCTCTTTCATTTCTTTTTACTTCTCCTTTTCTTTAAACGGACTCCACCCTTTATACAATTTTTATTACATACAAACATCCTAGTTAATAAAATCACCTTCCCTAACTAGACCCCACCTTTAACAAGAAAAAACAGGCTAGAGAAACTACACAGCTTCAAGACAAGGAGAGAAGTCAGGTGAGGAGCATCTACAAGGAGTTCATCAGGTGAAGCCCTCATATTTTTCCCTTGCAGGTCTGTCCAGACAGATGGAAGGAAAGGACCACATTTTTTACAAAGATACATAGCTTCAAGAGAGCATGCCAACACCTGGACAAAGAATAATTCTTTAAAATACTCAGCGCTATGGGCTATAGAGAACAGATCTTACAAGAAGAAAAAAAAGATCAATATAAAGAAAAAAATGCTCTAGATGTAACTGAAGTCATACATTTGTACATGACTTCTGCTATAAGCCCAATTACTGCTATTTATCAAGGAGTAGACTACATTGAATTTGGCAGCCCGAAAAACAAATTTTACTAAGTCAGAGGGAAAAAATCATCAGAAAGAGAAGGAAAAAAAAAGATACAAATAATAAATAATTCAATATTTTCAAGGAAAGCTCTTGCAGAAAAGGCCTGGTTGATTCAAACATCAGACATGAAGCTGACAAGAGATGTATCGATTTAGACAATTCTATCATCATTATTTCAGCCGGAGTCCTTCACAAAAGCTGCTCTTTTTGCTTCTGATTTTATTGCTGTAACTACCAACCTCCTACTTATACCTTGATCTCATTGAAATGCTCTTCATTACAGCTTAAATCTTAAGTCTAAGCATAGGCTGATAAACAGATTCCGTGTCTCGTGTTTGCAAAAGGCAAGGGTTCAGCTTCCTTAAAATCTAATAGGACGGGAAGCTATTTGAAATCTGCTGAGGATTTCCACACTCTCTGGAATAGGGCATGCTCTCCATCTGGATAATTACCAAGGCAGAATATTTAGATTTGAGGGGGAGCCTACATCCAAAGCAAATATTACCCACATCTAACAAAGAGTTGCCAACTGCTGAACGAGAAAGCTGACAACAAATGTATCCTCATTTGTTACTTTAGGGCTATGAAAAGAAGCACTGTTGACTTGTTATTGATAATGATTTCCTTCTCTTTTGCCTGATCTAGGTTCCAAAACTGTACCTGTTATCCATCCCTCAAACAATAAAAGAAAAAGAAAAGAAAAATTAAAAACTTCTTTTAGGTCAATACAGAGTGCTAAAATACAGCAGCATAATTAGTGGAGGAAGAAATTCCTCCATTAAGCAGCTAAGAAAAAAGCAGAACTATGTCTTCAGTGTTCGATGTGTTAATTACAACCAGATAGGAAGTGCCATGGAAAATTAACAGTCTGGTACAGGCTGAGAGGTAAACAGACAAAGCAGGCACGTCTGGAGTGTGGGGAGAGCAAGTCAGTTTCGAAGAAAGATAAAAGAACAGTCGTGTCCACGATGGCTGCAAAGAGGGGCAAGGGCAGGTCGGCCCGTTAGCATCAGCTAATTAGGCAGGAGGTCGAAGCTTGCGTGTGCTGTCCCGTTTGCCACGGTAATCAGATGCATTATTCAGATGCGCAGGAAAGCAAAAGCTGTGGCCCGTCCAACAAGGCGGAATACGATCTGTCCACACAAAGGTGCTGGACCCACTTAGCCGCGGAACGAGCAGAATTCTGCCCCCTGCACGGGGACAAATGGGTGGCTTCCTTCAAGTCAGGGGGAGAACAATGGGAAGAAGTCTCCCCAGATTAAAAGCCCCTGGTCTGTGCTTGGTTTCTGTTTTAGGTGAGAGCAATTAAGGGGAAGACAAGAGAGGGGTATCAGCTAGTGGGGAACAAGGCAATTAGGCTGAGGATATAACAGAAACACACAGTGAGGTTGGTGAGGAGGCTCTGGCTTAGTTTAGACAGGGAAAAGCAGAGAAAGATGATTAGATAGATAGATAGATAGTTGGATGATAGCTTTAGGTGAATAGACAGGAGAGATAGATAGATAGATAGATAGATAGATAGATAGATAGATAGATAGGTAGATAGATAGATAGATAGAGAGAGAGAGACACCATTACCTTCTTCCTCCGGATTAGCTAAAAACTCTCCCACATCTAAAACTGAACAATCTGATCTAATCTAATAACACTCCGTGGCAAAAGGCAGTTCAGCTCAGTGCCACCTGGTCTTTTATCCCCAATGCCCACTGAGGATTTGCAGGCAATGGCCTTAAAGCTATCAGATACAAAATCAGGAAAACGAAATCATTGTCATGCTAGGCAGAGATGTGTAAAGCCTGATCCCTACCTTTGAGGTCGGACTCACACCCACCAGGGGCAACGATCACTTAATTTGGTGAGGAGGCTTCTAGACATTATGAGACATAGACAGGAGTCAAGGCTACTTGACATGCAATATTTCAGGATTTGCTTCGCCCTGGGAAATTGGGTGTGAAGCCACCGACCCAACCACAGGCAAAACATAATCCTCCTGTGCGAAGGTGAACCATGCTTCATTGGTAAGAGACAGCTACCTCTGGAAACGTCTCCTGCTGGAAATGTTTAGCCCCAACGGGACATGGAGACTTCTTGCTTGGAAATCATGAATCAACCACTGAAGCCGGTCCTCTCATCCCCAGGCTTAGAGTTGCTAACTAGGGGGTAGAGATGAGGGGGTGAGGGTGGGCAGAGAAGGAGAGGAAGTATCATGACTTGTGTGGAGGCCAAATACAGGTTGAGAATCTTGTAGAATTTGCACATAATGACACCAGGTGTCCCTCCTTGGGGTGAGGACGAGTGGGTGGGGTGTGCGTAAGGACTGTACACTGGTGTCTGAAGTGCACCTAATTCAGAGACTTCAGAACATAAATCCTCAGCATGGGAGGTGGGAGATGACAGGGGAGCTGAAAGGGGCCAAGAGGCCCAGTGTGCACCAAGCTCTGATTACAAAATCATAAACATGCAGAGAGAGGGGTGATTAAAAGTGCAAGTTTTGCACATGTTTTTTCTAAAGCATTCTTGAAATGACAAAAATATGGAGATAGAGAACAGATTAGCGGTTGCCAGGGGCTGAGGGGAGAGGGAAGGAGGTGGCTGTGGCTATAAAAGGGTAGAGTGACGGTTCCTCGAGATGAAACTGTTCTGTATATGGACTGTAGTGGTGGACACACAAATCTGCATGCGTGATGCAACTGCAAAGTGGTAAATACATATGCAAATGAGTGCATGCAAAACTGGTGAAATCTGAATAGGGTGGATGGATTGCATCAGTGTTGATTTCCTGGTTGGGCTACAGCACTAGTTAGGCAAGAAGTTACCCTTGGGGAGAACTAGGTAAAGGGTACATGGAATCACTTCACTACATTATGTCTTACAACTATTTGTAAATTAATTTTAAATGAAATTTTAAATGAAAAAAAGTTTTCTTTTTTGTTCGTTTGTTTTGTTTTCCTGGGTTTTTTTTAATGTTCAAGCTTTGGAGTCTGGAGTTGGAATCTCAGGTCCCCTACTTGCTGCTGAGTCCTTGAGCAATTCACTTCTCTAAGCCTCAATTTCCTGCTATAAAATGGAGATAATAGCAGTGTCTCCTTAGCGTTGTGGGGATTAAATGAGGTGATACGTGTTAAGTGCTTAGAGCAGGGCTTGTTAGCTTTTAACTTTCAAGGCCATCATTACCATTAGTAGTTAAAACTGTCATTCAAATATGTGTGGATGAAAAATAAAAGTACATCTCAAGTCTGAGTTGCCTTTTACCCTATAGTCTCTTCTCAGAGATTAAAAATACATAGATTAATACATGGATTCTCTGATTTTCAGTGACTGGGAATGGTGGGCACTTTGAAAATTCATCACTGACAGAAAGCTTTCGCAGGAAGGAACGGCGCAACTCCCCTCCTGCAGACTACTGTCGGTTTGTGATGACCCCCTCTTGTCTACGGGAGCCCCTCACCATCTTGGTATGGACCCAGATTCCTGAACATCTTTTCTTCCCCCATAACAGCGACCACATGTGGGGGCGACCCCCAGGCCCTCTGTCACATCTGCTAAGCACTCCCAAGAGGAATCACAGGGAACTGGAGTCTCTATTCTGATCAAATTAGTTGGATGTGGATCAATAGGAAGCTTTAATGTATCACAGTCTGCAGATTCTGAGCAAAGAGTGATCTGAGAGACAGAGAAAGGGAGAGAGAGAGAGAGACAGGGAGAAGTAATATCTGTTTCCTTGGCAGAGATTTCCTTTTATTGAGTCTGTCACTTCCCATTTCAGTTAACAAACTGCTGAATGGAGCTCATTGTTGGGCAAATATTACAGCTCCACGGAATACAAAGTGGGAGCAATTGTTTCAGATGGGGGGTTCAGTAAGAAGGAAAGGGCAATGAAGGAAGAGATCTGTGGGCACCCTACCTGTTCCAGGGGGCCCAGCTCTGCAGAGACAAGGTTGGGGAACGAAGGGGAAAGGCAGTTTTACGTGTCACTTGATTTTCTTTTTCCCTCTGAAACCACTACTAGCCCAGGATTCACAGCAAACATTATTGGGTTCAAAGTTATCACAGCAAATACATAAAAAGGACAGTTCTATTTTTCCCAGGAGAGGATGCTCTATTTGGAATTGAATAACTTTGGAGAGGAGGACCTGGAAAGAATTTTCTTTTCTACATTCTTATTTTTCTCCTACTTTCTTACGTATGAAAGGTCATAGAGTTGTTCGAGGGTGGTGAAACAATTTAGGCCCTTTTCTTGTCTTCTTGGGATTCAACCAGTAGACCTTGGTTGGGGGTGGTATACTTAAGAGAAGAAACAGAATACAGAGTTGGGAAGCTACTTTATTCTTAACAATGTCAGACATATTGTAAAGTTTAGCATGTCACCCCAAATCAAAAAGCCAGAAAAGAGCAGAGGTGGGTTTCAAACCCACTTTGGACTCCAAGGTCTATATTGATTCTGCAATGCCATTCTGCTTGCCTGCTCAAGGCCTTGGTTTGTCTCTTATTTCCAAGCAACTTCTCACCCTGATGACCATGAGCCTCAAGCTCCCAGCTACCTTCTGGATTTGCATTCTGAACCAGAGCCCCAAATGGTTATGCAGCCAGATAACATTTATTAATCTTGGACTATAATACTAACCAGTGGTACCCAAACTCAGCTGCACATCAGACTCATGTGAGAAACCTTTAAGCACATTCTAACCCCAGGGTGATTAGACTGTGCAGCCAGGATGGTGAGCCACTGGGCTGTCAATATAATGAATATGAAAAACATAACAAAAGGAGAGGGTCTTTAAGAGGGTTGTACCCACATAATTGATACTACGATGGCTTTACAAAATGAATAAAGTCCAAATGTTTATATATTGCAGGCCTTTACTAAGGATGTGACCACATAACTTCTTCAAGACTCAGTCCCCTTACTCTCCTTGCAGAATTATTACAGGGATTATAAATAACATTAGTAAAATGCTGTGTATTGTGCTTGGGATAGAATAGACAATAACAAGGTCTAACATGTCAGTTGGGAAGTCAGAGATTTCTTTTAAAAAAATCTAAAGATGAATATGATAAAACCACGTTAAATTGTGTGGCTCACATTAGAAAAGACCAAATTCAAATTAAACATTTTTTTGTGTGTTTTGTATCCCTTTATTCAGTCTTTCCTTGAATGTCTTCTCCAAAAGACTTCTGACCATCCCTGCTCTCTATCTCCTCACTTTGCTTTAACTTGCTCTTTATATCACTTCTCACGACCTGGCCATTCATTATAGAGCTATTTATATACTGTTTACTGCATGTCAGCTCCATGAGGACAAGGACACTGTTTTGTTTGCTGCTATATCTTGAGCATACGGATTCCCGCCTGGAATATGGAAGTCCACCATAAACATTTGCTGAATAACTGAGTAAGAAGATAATGATGGATGAATTGCCTGCAGACCCCATGAATTGGGATTATCTGGATTGCTTATTAAATGTGCAGATTCTTATCTCATTCCCGGACTGGAGGAGTCAGAGTCTTTGGAGGCAGAGCTTGGGAATCTGCTTTTCCACAGTCTCTACAGAACCACTCTTGTAGAGTTAGAAAAGTCACTGTTGAGTTGCTGCAATGTTCCAGGCTCTGTGCCAGGCACCTAAATATCCAAGTAATCCTCACAAAACCTGGAGAGGTGAATCTCATCATCCCCATTTTAAAGCAGGGAAACCAATTGCAGGAACATTCTGGAATGTACCTGAGGTCACTCAGCTAGTAAATGGTGGAGCTGGCCCTGAAATCCACATCTACAGAGTTATAAAGAAAATCTCTTCTGGCTAAACTGATGTTCGAATACAGCGACTCCCTCTCTCTCATTTGAATCCTATCCATTTTTGATTTCAACGCCCACAGAAGAATACTTCAGTGAGATTTACTTTAGATATGAGATGACCCATATGGGGGAGATGGCACCAAGAGCAGAAGTATAGCAGCTGGGCAAAGCCTAGACTCTGTGGGAGGAACATATGACCACCTCATAACCAGGGGGAGGAAACCTCAGTGGTTTTCAAAGTGTGGCCCTCAGGCCAGTAGCATTGGGCTGGCATCACCTAGGACCTTGTGAGAAATATATTCTGTCCCCATCCTGAATCCACTGAATCAGAAACTCTGGAGCCAGGACCTAGTCATCTGTGTTTTAACAAGCCCCTACCCAGTCAGAGGCTACTGACATACACTATTTCAGTTGGGGTAGGATTGTCAGGGGTGAGAAATAGTGTTGGGGCAGAAACAAGTCACAGTGGACTTCCGGGCAGGGTGATGACGTGTAGAAGTGGACCGACAGTGCTTCTTGGGAAAAAACTGATGACAAGAGGGTGTCATAATCAGGGAAGCTCATGACCTACGTTTTGCTTCCTATAGCTGTTTCTCAAATTAAAGGAGCCCATCTTTAAGCCAGTCTGGGGAGAGCTGGGTTAAAGCAAATCACACAAATGTGTTGATGTTTGTTTACCGTGGGACCTTCCAAAGTCTTTAAGAGCCTAATAAATCCCATGAAACTCCAAAATAGAAGGCTTTACATTTCTAAGTGGGGTAGCCTTATTAACAGGTGAAACTGAGAAAAAAAATAGCTTTTCCATTTGCGTGTGTCTGCTTACGATTCTTCCCTTTTTGGAAAATGAACTTTTAAAACTTTTAGAATAGTTTCAGATTGACAGAGATACTGTGAAGACAGTACAGACAGACCCCTGTACTCCACACCCAATTTCTCCTGCTAACATCCTACATTAATCTGGTACATTTGTCACAACTAATGAGCCACTATTAATAGGTTATTATTAACTAAGGTCCATACTTGACTCAAATATCCCTCATTTCCACCCTAATGTCCTTTTCTCTGTCCCGGGAGTCCATCCAGGGTCCCACACGGCATTTAGTCGTCCCATCTCCCCAGGTTCCTCTTGGCCGTGACAGTTTCCAGACTTTTCTTGTTTCAGATGGCCTTGACCTAACTGAGGTATGCTGGTCAGGTAGTTTGTAGAATGTCCTCCAACTAGGATTTTTCTGATGTCTCTTTTATACTGGGGTTAAGAGATCTGAGGAGCAAGACACAGCTCCTCATTTTTCAATAGCATTTGCTATTTTTACAGTCAGCATAGGTATTTGCCGTGACTATCAGGGCTCCGCTTCCTCAGATGTGATGAAATTTAGAGGAGGGAAATTTTACCACTGAAATCCCATAAATTATCAGAAAAACGAAACGTGATGGTTTGGCTGAGATGAGGAAAGCGAGATCTGGCTGTTATTTCTTAACATATAACCCTCAAGGCCAATTTGTTTGTGAGCCCTGAATTAGAATTCCAATTTGAAGCCAATGAACCCAAGACTAGGTGGTGAGAAGATCACTGGGGTTTATTAGGTTCTCCTCGTAATTAGAGAGACTTGCTTGCAAATAAGAAAGCTCATTTGCCCCAAGCCTGATGAAAATGCAGGACCCTCTGTGGAATGTTTGAACATCTGTCTAAAGCCCTCACCCAGCCAAGAGGGGAGGGGAGGGGAAGACGGGAAACTGTAGTCTAAACCTCCTGGGTGTGAATCCCAGTTTCGCTACTTAGTAGCTCTGTGGTCGGGAGCAAGTCTGTTCCCAAAGCATCAGTATCCTCATTTGTCAAATTGGGTAATAACAGCCTCTCCATTAGAGAGCTGTTGGGTTGCTGCAATGAACTAATACACATGCATTGCTTAGCACTGCGCCTGGTCCACAGCCATCCCCCAATTCAGATTCGCTTTTCTTTTCACAGTTATTAGGCTGAACCACAAGAAGCTGACATTTGAGTAAACAATTGTCCGACACTGGCTATCTCATAGAGTTCGACTGATTACTCTTATTATCATCATCTTCTTCTTCAGCATCATTAAAGACGCCGATAGAAGAGGGAGCTAACTGTAAAGGAAGCAGCCCCGGCACTGGAGCCAGCGGCTGCTCTCTGGTTCTCCCGGCGGTCCCACTTACAGAAATGTCAGCTCAGACAATAGCTGGCACGTGTCCTCATTTCTACCCCAACCTGGTCGTGCTGGCCCCTCCTCCCATTTAAGACATGGCCCTAACTCCATTTTTCCACACTTCATTTTCTTCATTGCCCAGCCTGTGCCGTATCAAAGCAATGGGACTAAAGAGAAATTTCACAGCTCCTGACCTTCAGCGAGGACTGCCCAGGAGCAAGAAATGAATGAAACATGATGAAGTTTCATGAATTTTTCTAGAAAATCTAACTTGCAATGCAGTGGGGGGGTGGGGGTGGGGGTTAAGGGAGCAGCCAGAGATGGGAGGGCCAGCTCATGGTGATTTGATTCCATGTGCCAGCCTGCGGTTCCCGATTAAGACCGTACAGACGAATGTAATATATGTGACACACGCATCCATCGTCCGTGCTCACACAGCTGCCACTTAGGATAGTGCAGGATAATTGAAACCAGAAACAATCGGCAATATCTTTTCAACAGAATTGTGTTCAGAAAGAGTCATTTGTTGTTTTCTCTATTTGCCACATTCCCCGACAAAGGAGAAGGGGGAAGAAATGCCATTCTCCAACCACTAAAAATAAATACTTGTGTTATATTCCGTTGCCTTCGCAATGAATAAAACAGGCGCGCGGGTTTATAATATCAATTCACAGGGCTCTTTCTGCTCCAGTGAACTGTTACTGAACGGTTCAGAACAAAGCTACAGGCGGATCGGACAAAGCTCCTCTAACACAGTTGACATTGGCTCAGCCTGATAAGACCACATCAGAGCCACGTTCACTCTCCAGACCCTCTGATCACAGCAGCACGCGATGCCCGGCGAGGTCACGTGCTCCGGAGCTCTGGAAACTGGTCACAGGCCGGGCTCTGCCGATCTGGCTTTGAGCTGCGGCGCAGCTCAGGTTATCAGGCAGAAGCTGGAGGAGTTCAAGGCAGTCTCCAATTTGCAGCCTATTTAGACATTAAGAAAAGTACAGCGAGGGGGAAGGAGGGGGAGAATCAGCAGCCAGGAGTGCAAAAGGTAAAGAAGAAAAGTTCATCTGAGATACCAGTATGCGACAATTTATATGCACATGGATGCCAAGCATGCGGTAGGACCCTTCCAAAATTGCCCTTCTAGAACAGTGGGTCTTAACTGGGCAATTTGGAACTCCCATCCCTCAAGGACATTTGCCAAAGTCTAGAGACGTTTTTGATTGTCACTACTACCTGGGGTGGGGTGGGGTAGTGGGCAACTGGCTTCTAGTGGGTAGAGGGCATGGATGCTGCTAAACATCCTACAATGCACAGGACAGCCACACTGTTCATGAGAATCATCAGGCACAAATGTCAATGGTGGAGAAACCTGCTCTAGAAAATAGTAGCCTTGTTGACCCATCTGGACCAAGATAAAGCCTTATGAAATTTGATTATCAGGTTAGGAATCAGCAATAGCATTGCGCTACTCAGTGCCCGTGGGCTGGGCACTCTGGGGAGGGAGAAACATCAGGAAACATTTCCTTCAGCAGGTCAAACAGAAAGTTATAATTTAAGGATATTTATGAGATAGTTTTGGAGATGCACAGTTTACTCCCATTCAGCTCAACGCACTGACAGGTCTGAATGGTTTACTGTACTCGACTTCCCTCAGAAGACACTTTTTAACTTTTTATTATAATTATTTTATTTCAAAATGAATACAGTCACTGTATTAAAATTTCCTCAGCTCTACTGTCATCTACGAGTCACTGCAGCAAAGTGCAATTTATCTCACTAAACAGAGCCGGGGAAGACAATCTAAACAATCTGAATGCCTGCCTCAATTAACTTGAGACTTGTATTATTTGCAGTAGGGGTATGAATAGGATGATGCTACAAAGGCTATAATTCAAGAAATGTGAATGTTCAGCCACCTAAGGCAGCTGGAGAGTCGACGTGCACCAGTTAATCACTTTCCGTGGCCTCACTGGGGAAGGTCTCAAGCGAGGGTTAGCAAACTGTTTTCTGCCAAGGGCCAGACAGTGAATATTTTAGGCTTCTGGGACATATGTTCTTTGCTACAACTACTTAACTCTGCCATTGTGAGAGGTAATGGTCTCAGAAGAGTCAGAGAATATCCTTGAAGTTCGGTCCTGCATTCTGCTCTAGCGGAGGTAGGCATCGGAGCCCAATGCAAGAAAAGAAGTTATTTCCTTAAATCCAGGAAGGTGAAAGCCAATTTAGGGCAGGTTTTGCCCCACAATTTGTGCAGAAATCACTGAAGTCCACACTCACTCACAGGGACACAGGATAAGAGACACACCCTGAGGTAATCGGATTTGGTTTAAAAATTGGGCTCTACCCACTCAGCAGCTGGGGGACCCTAAGCAAGAAATGCTACTTTGCTGAGCCTCAATTTCCTCCTCATCCTTTCTGTAACGATTAGAAACAATATGAGCACACAGTAGCCCCACAACTCCCTTCTATTCCTTGGTGGGAGTGGTACCTGATTTTCAGGAACAGTCACAGTTTGAAAGATTAACCTCAAGTTGGGTTTTGGAGACTATGATTGTCTGGCCAAGAAAGCCTTTGTCTCTAGACAGTTTCTCAACCTGGGCTCTCTTGACATTTTGGAGAGGCTCATTCTCCGTGGTGGCAGCTGTCCTGTGCATTATGTCATCAGGCATTGCCAAATGTCCCCTGGGGAGTACAATCACACTTGGGTTTAGAACATGGCTCTAGAACTGGGAATGCACTGCTCTAGAAATAGAAGGGTCGGCAAGGGACAAGGGAACAGGGGCTGAGCAGCAATTACCTCTAATTAACCGGCAAAACCCCTAGCAGCGAGGATCCCTCCGACTGCCCACTTGCTGGTAAAAATGAAGGCTGGGCACAGGTGCCCCTGGAGCAGTGTAGCCTCACTCAGCCTCCTTCCTGCAGGATGAGGATGTGTGGACGGACCCAAGCGTGCACCCAGAGGTGTTGGTTTGCAATGTGAGGTCTGAAGCAAACAGGGGAGGCATATTTCAAAATGCAGGGAGGAGGCTGTTCGAGCTGGCATAACTCACTTAATTGCTGCCTTTGGAGCAGGCCACGTGTTCCAGATCAGATGTGAACACACTTCGCCAGGAGCTTGGCTCTGCTCAATGTTCTCTGGCAGCACCTGGTGGAACACGTAAAAAACTACACAGCGTCTCTGTGTGAGCTGCTGCCTCTGCTAATCTCGACACAGCTGAAAGCTTTCCAGCAGCAGAAGTCTGTGGCAGGGGTTGCCATCAGAGTCCCTTGTCTCTGGGACTGGCATCAACACGGTATTGGGCTAATTTTTGCTGTTTTCCTTTCCCCTTCACCCAGCAGAAAACAAACACTGCTGCATCGCCATGGGCTTTCTTGCTAGGATGAGGAAATGAACTAACTGCCATCCCAGCCTCACTAGAGGTTTTTCTCTAGGATATGACCAGAAAGCTGGCTGGATGTCTACCCGCAACCCAGTAAAAACACACCCTATGAGTTATAGCTGTATTCAAAATAATGCCCTTTGTGGCTTGGCAGACGTCTTTCTAGCTGCAGAGTAGAGTTACCTCTACTCAAGGTGCAGAGATGACAAAGGGGGACACACACCCAAACACCTCTGACCCAACAAGCAGCAATTTCCATTACCACCTCCCAGTCCCTGGTAACACCCAATCCACTTTCTGTCTCTATGAATTTGCTTATCCTAGGTATTTCATGTAAGTGAACTCACGCAATATTTGTCCTTTTGTGTCACGCTTATAACACTAAACACAATGTCTTTAAGGTTCATTCATGTTGCAGCATGTATCAACTTCATTCCTTTTTATAACTGAATAATTGCTTAATGAATGCAGAGTTTCTGTTTGGGGTGATGAAAAAGTTTTCGTAATGGATGGTGGTGGTGGTAGCACAATATTGTGAACGTAATTAATGTCACTGAAATACACACATGAAAGTGGTAAAAATGGGAAATTGTGTGTTGTCTATTTGTTGAAATTTTTTAAGTTGAATATGGAAAAAAAGGCATGTGGTATGATGGCATTCAAATTTTTTCTCTTTGTTGCCAAAGTTTTCTTTCATATGGTCCCAACATTATATGGCCCAAGGACAAAGAATTTCAAGAGTTGGGAAAACACATTTCTCCCGGAGCTGCACCCTGGCTGCCACCGTTTCACCCAAGGGGCCAACTCATTGCAAGAGAGCTCATGTTAGTCTCTGCGGGTGAGAATGAAATGCCAACCTCTCGTGTATTCTACCTGTTAGAGACGCGGCAGGAGGAAGTGGGGGGATTAGAAAGTGTGCTCAGCTTTTGGGAAGAGTGTTCACTTGAAATCCGTAGCAGGCTCCCTAGTCATTTCCACAGTGTTGCCTGCCTGGGGGTGTGGGAGACCCGGTGTCAAGCTATCTGCAGAGTTTCGGATTCTGGGTCACCCACTTGCCGGGCTTTGGGACAAGTCATATACATTTTCTAAGCCTTTCTTTTCTCAGGCATAAAGCAGAATGATAGCCTTAACTATCTCATGGAGGGCAAACAGTTGAACTGCTTCCCACAGAGCCTGACCCAGTAAGGGCTCAGAAAGTGTCAGCTGGAGCCATAATCCTTCACCTCCAAGAGGCAATCACTGCGTGTCAGACCTGTCCCAGGTGTGTGGGTGATCTGCAAGGTGACCTCAAATAAATCCCTCTCTTCATGTTTTATTTCCCTGTCTGCCAAAAAGGAGAGAATGCCACTTTTTTATTTGACTCAAAATATCATTGTCAATATAATATGAAGTAAGACTCATGTTAATGCTCCTTGAAAAGATCTAGTGCAACATACACATCAGACACTATTAGGTATATTTTGCTCACTGAAATAATTAGAACAACCAAATTCATAGAGTCAGAAACTAGAATAGAGGTTATCAGGGGCCAGGGGTGTGGGGTGAGGTAGGGAGCGAATGCTTAAATTGTACAGAATTTCTATCTGGGGTGATGAAAAAGTTTTGGTACTGGATGGCAGTGATGGTAGCATAACATTGGGAATGTAATTAATGGCACTAAATTGTATATTTGAATGGTTAAAAGGGGAAAGTTTAAGTTTTATACATGTTACTTGAATAAAAATTTTTTTAAAAAAGTACACAGCTGAAGTCATAAATTGGGACATATTCCAGAAGACCCTAGTAAATTATTTGGAAGTGTCTCAAAATGCCTCAGTCACTGACAGAGAAAGACTCTTCTAGAAGTTAGGCTAACTGGTCAAATGGGGAGGGGGGTTAAGAAGGGGTCAGATAAGCCAAAGGGAAATCAAGACCCATTGCATGCCCAAATGGCATCATGAATATCAGGCTCTGGGCTCACTCTTTCCTTCAAGATCAGATTTGCAAATCACCTGCAACTGATCTGGAATTGCCTCCAAGTCTCCTTGCTTCCATGGACCATGGTTTGTACTCTTTCAAAGAAAGACGTTTTCTAGAAAAACAATTAGACTGTTCCTGCTGATGCTGCTGAGATTCTAAGTTATAATGTCCTATCCAATGGTACTAACAAGGACGGGGAGGCGGGGCTCTCCCTTCTAGAAGTCATATTATGTGAAATATTTAGCATATTGTTTGCCAGTGGCTGTCAAATTAAGCTCATCTGAAATACTTGTGAGGGGAGAGAGTCACATACTTAGCATGGGAAGCCATTCATATTCAAATTATGCTTAAGGATTCAGAAACCAAGGGACATCTTACTACAACTGCACTTCAGGTACAATGAAGTCTCCAGCCCCCTGCCACGTCCCACAAAGAGCAGCAAGGGGTCTGCCTTTGTTCTTATGCTTCTGCAAAAATTCTCAGTACAGAAGGATGGGATATTATTATTATTTTTTTACCACTTCTTAAAGATGATATTCCTGTGTGTTATAAGACAACAACTTAACCTAAAATTATTAAAGATTGATGATGGAGTTCCAGAACATGCTTACTATTTTTTTACTTCAAAAGGAAATTATTAACCACCACTTTCAGGACACTTAACAGTGTCCAGGACTGAATAAGTTAGTTCACTCTCTCTTACAGGTTAGTCTTCAGACAAGACTCGGTGAATTTTTAAACATATTTTCAAAGAGTTGCTCATCACAGCTGGAGTTTTCAATTCGGCAAAAATCCTTTCTCCTTTTCAACTAAACTTTGGCTTTAAGATACCGTCTGATCATGTGGAATATGTCACTCTGTATCTTTAAAATCTAAAACAAAAATAAAATAAAAATAACCTTTGAAAAGGAAGAAAAAGGAACACCCACCTGCTGCATGCTTGATGTATTATTAACACATGATGTTCTTCTCTTTGCGAGTTATTCTCATCGAGCTATGACATGAGCTTAGATTTTTTTGAAATTTCTCAGGGGCCATTTTTATAAGACAATTTAGTTTCCTTTATACATTTTGGAGACTTTTGGCCTGTGCTAGGTTATAACGTGAAAGAAAGCTGGGTCTGTTATATCTCCTGGTTGTGCCAATATAACTCTTGAGCCTGTAACATTTTCAAGTATATGTTATCATTGAAGTCTCACTCCCATCCTCAACCCTGGAGGCAAGCAAAAGTTGATATTGTTTTTCCCACTTCATATATAATGAAATTTAGGACCAAAGAAGTTTCACAATAAATTTGCCAATGCTCAATATCACACAGAGAGTCAGCAGCCAATTTAGAACTTTCTCCTGCACAGATTTTGTATCCCAAATTATCCACCTATTTTTCTGTTTTTTGACTTGTCTAACATGCCTGCCTATCTGTCAATGTGTTTATCTGTCTATTCACAGATTTTCCACCTGCCTATGGTTTCACCAAAGCACCCTACCATTCTTTTAGGCTGAGTCCGAAAGTTTACCAGCAAATCTGGAATAACTGCTAATTACTTACAAAGTTCCCACCTTGAGGACCTCCTTGAGATTTGGAGGGTGTTTGAAACTTGAAAATATTTTAGCTTTTATTCCATATATTTTTTGCACATCTGTGGATGGTTTGGGACGTTTCACAGAGATAGTGAGTTTATGCAAACCACTGTGTGACTAAAAATAAATGCAATGAAGATTACATTAAAAAAAAGAAAGAAAAAAAACAAACATAAAAGAAACTTTACTAGGTTGCTCAACTCTTCTTGATTTTCTGATACCATCTTGTGGTCCCTTCTATTGAGGCAAGTTCACATGGGACATCTCGGGGCTATATTTTGGATGAACCCCCACAAGTCAGCTGATTCAAGCCATATTTCCTACTTTTGTCCCACATTCCCAAGCTCCACACTGTGGTGGGCAGTGCAACCTGTCAGAAATAAAAGGCAACTGTAGTCTCTGACACTTCAACTTTACTTCTCCAGCAACAAAAATCATCAGTCACTCTGCTTTCTCTGTGACAAGAAGACCCCCTAAATATCACTCTACAGGTGGGCACACCACCGGCTGCGTGGGCCCTGCTCCCCACCCATCACAGCCACACTGCCTGTCACTGACATACATTTTTAATTGATTGGCTTATTGCAGGGCTGTGGCCATCCCTGTGCTTTGCTGAACGATTTTTCTCCCCAGCTCTATGGGTTCCCTCCAAGTGGGAAACTTCAAAATGCTGGAAGAGCAAGCAGACTCGAATCTGAGAAGGCGCTCGAAGCAACCCCACTGGTCCTCACGTTTCTTCCTGCAGGGGAATGATGATATAAAATATGCTCTTGAGTAACTAGAAAAGGGGGAGGCCTGGAGGCACTATGGGGGCCACAGGTGCCTTAGTAAAAACCAAACAAACAAAATCGTGACCTCTCCTTTTGGGTGGTTTTTCACTTTTTGAGAATTTCTGTCTTCAGGAATAATCTAAATGTATCTGCTAGATCCAGTGCTGAGGTTTCAAATACTCAAGAGCTGGGTTCAGTGGGAGGAGAGAGGGCGCAGAATTACATAAAGCAGTTATTTTAAAAGCAGATCCTCGCCCTTCCCCCATACCTAAAGAATCACAATCTCTAGAAATGGGGCTTGGAGGAAGTTACAATTTTATAGGTCCTCAGAAGAGTCCCATGAACACTAAAGTTTGAGAACTTCTGGCATAGTGACTCAAAGCCCGAACTCTGGAATCAGAAAACACCTGGACTGGGAAGCCAACTGTGCCACCTTCCTCGTAGAGCATCTCAGAAAAAAATGACCTTCCCCTCTTGAGGCTCAATGTTCTCATCAACAACTTAGGAAGAATCATATTTTCTACTTCATAGGATTGTTTAGATGAATAAAAAAGATAATGCATGTAATCAATTAGCACAATACCTGGCACATAGCAAGTCCCCAGTAAATGTTAATTCTTTTCATTACATAATTGTTGAAAGGTCTAGTTAGCAAAGAGATGTTTTGCCATGCAAGGATGCTTGATGGTAAGATGGCTAGTGGAAGCCCTTTAGCTCCACTTTGGCCCAAGGATTATGTTTGTAAAGAGTCACCTCAGAGTCATCTTCTCCAAGGAGTCTGACTGAGGAGTGGGAATCACTGGCCCCTCAATATTACATGGGGCGGTGTTGGGACTTCAATCTAGTCAAACAGTCTCAGAAACTGCCTGCAGGATCCCCTGGCCACAGTCAACCACGTCAGTACATTTCAAGCCCAAAATGTGTTCCCTGGCAGCCTCCTGAAAGAATAAAGAATTTCTTCTCCAGAAAGCTCTTTGGGTATATAGCGATAGGAAGGGGGCTTGGTGAGAGAGGGTCCAGAGAACCAATATCTGGGAAAATCGCCCAGAATGATACTGAGTTTGGCAAGACCTGCCCTCAGCTATGGACTCTCTAGAGAACTCACCCATTTCACCATATTCCAAAATTAATATAATAATAGCAATAATAATAATAATAGCATCATATATTTAAGTCTTTAACCCACTGGGCATCAACTAAATGCTTTACCTTCATCATCTTCAAAATTCTGTAATGTTGGGATAATTCTCTGCCCCCATCTTACAGATGAAGAAACTGAGGCCCAGCCAGATTAAGTCCTTATATTGTAACCCAGAGAAGGAAAACATACAGGATTCAACCCTATGGCCTTCCACCGTGATAGGCTATGGGGCAAAAATGGCGGTGACTTAGGCATGAACAATTGAGTCATTGCCCACTAATGCTCTTGCTTGAGATGATGCAGCAAAAGACATTTCATTCTTCCATGGTGAGTCCCCCTGGGGCTTACTCTTTACCAGGTAGGTACACATGAATGATGCCAGAAATACAGTCATTGGGGGAAGTCAAATTGCAAAACAGTCACCCTGAGGGAGTGGAGTAGCCTGGTGATGACTACAAGGCACGAAGCTTGGACGCCATTGCAGCTTATAAAGATTTGTTGTTCATTGAGCTCAGTTTCAGAGCCTTGTGTCATTTTACAGATGAGAAAATTGAGGCTCAAATAGACCAAGGGAACTTTTTCAGGTTTATATAGCTTATGACATGGACAAACTATGGGGGGCAGGGGAGTGGGGTGATATGGGATAAATACATGTGTTAAATCATTCCAGGGTGCCAGGGAAGTTTCACCATGTAAGTGTCACTTTACTTTCAAATCCTTCACTATAAAGTTCATCTGTAGATTTTCTATTCTGTGACACTACACTGAAAAAGTATTTATTTTAATCTTCTTCCACTCATTCACTTTCACTCCTTGTGATCAACTTCAGTGTTCACAAAAGGTCCCAAGGCTATCCAATTCTATGTGGATATAGGTTTCCACCAGTTTCAAGAAGACCTCAAATACCCTCTCTATGTGACAATTATCAGGAATTAACTCGAACCCTGGTACTCCCATAAACCACTGTTGACAGGCTGATGTTCTACAGTCTATGTATAAGTGGTCCGGAAAAGTCACTTGCAAAATGACTGGCAGCTTACACACATTGTGATTTAGATCATGTTTTAAATACACCCTGGATTTAAAAACAATACCCAAAATTCTCTTACTAAAGTCAGCCCATATAACTCCTCAGGCATTGCATTCTGCACCAGAGACAGAAGATAAAAGAGGGTACAATGTTTTTGTGGCGGATCTTGCCCATCATTTATTTACCGTTTTTTTTTAAAACCAGTTTTCATTTTTCATATTCTGAGTTTTCTCAAAGCAAGTCAGGCTTCAGTGTTTTTACAAAGCCCATGAAATGTGTATGTGCTTCCTAGACTTTTTGTCCACTGTTACCTTCCTGCTGTGCTTCGACAACATTGCCCTTATTTCTGTAGAGAGCACCAAGGAAGGGGGAAACTGAGCTGGAACTAATGGCAGGTACAGAACGTGACTCGGGGCACAGGAGCTCTGCAGAGCATCGCGTTGCTGATGGCAAACATCTATGAATCAGGACGCGCAGGCAAAGGGGGGAAACGGCAACGAAAGCCTTCGGGGTGAGGATTTGTGCAAAGATGCTCTGAATCATTCAAGGAGAAAAGAGGAAGAAGAAGAAAAAATGCGCAGCCCCAAAACTGCTCTCACAAAATTCCAGTCTGCTTGCAACTGAGTTTCACCGGTCACTGCCCCTTCTGTCTGGGTGTCCCAGGCGTGAAGATTTCAGCTTCATCTCCTCCCGGGGGCTAGAAGGAGCCACAGGTACAGACAGAGCATTGAACTGCTGTGCCTCCTTGCTCCTGGAGCACTGGGGACGGTTGCTAAGTCTAGGGCAGACTGCTCTGTCTTCTCCCTCTCTCTCCCTCCTTACACCCTGGTTACTGGCAAAGCCACAGCCCTCTTACCACTCTCCAGGCACTTACAAGCTGGGGGCACCCAGGGGACTCCCAAAGCCACCACTTGTGACAACTCCAGAGCCCCAGCAGATCCTCCCCACCCCAGCAAGGCAGAGCTCCCCTCCCTGCCAAGCCCTGCTGATCGACGTTCCCAACACATAATTGTCTTAATTTAGGTGTGTATTTTGCGACGCTATTTTGGATAACCTCGGCACTTACTCTTCCCTATTACAAACGTTTATGTTACCATGCCAGCCGATTAATCTGAAGGCTGTGGCAAAGAGACGGGAAAATTTCACCCACAGGAAACAAAAACCCAGTCTTTGAGGATAAATATGTACTCCAAAATTCATAACTTATTGCAGATTGCTATTGATATTTCAGAAATGTATTTGTCCCTTGGACACATTCACAGAGCTTTTGTAAGTCTATAGACACATCTATTGAATAATGGTGCTGCATAATTCTTCCATGCTACACATACATGAGAACCTGCAAACATATCCTCTATCTCCACAACAAAGGCAATAAGCTTTTTGTCTTGCCTTTTTTTTCCCCTGCTTTAAGCATCCCCCTTAATGAGCTTTGCTTCTTTGTAACTCAAGAGATTCAGTATTCTGTCCAACAAAACAATTTATTGCCCAAAATGTTCCTACTGCAGATAAAATCTTAGCTTCCCCAATACTTCTGGCTCCACAGTTAATACCCTAATGTTTCATTTACAGCTGAACAAAGCGGCTTATCTCCACTAAAAGGGGAATTAGTAGTAAGAAATAATTTCAATCATCTGCTGAGTTTCTAAGTAAAGTGATGACTTCTGCATTCTCGCCTCTATCTGATGACAGGTGTGTTGGGGGCTCCCAGAAAATAGAGCGGTTCTGTCACCTAAGCTTTGTAATTTGAACAATGCAGCTACATAGATCAGGCAGGAGTTAGGTCTTGGCTGTCAAGGGGAAAAAAAAAAAAAAAATCTGCACTCGGAAATATGCTGTAGTCAGCAGTTCTTAGCTACAGATTGGGTACTAACTCAAGGGAAAAAATATTGGTTTGAATCAACAAATGGCTCCATTTCCCCCCCACCCCGGTCTGTGGCAAACTTATTATACACCTCTAAGTACGCAACCAGAGTCTATTACATCTCCTCCGCACGTACACAAGCCCACACGGTACCATGATGGCTATATATTCTCACACACGTGCACACAGCCTTATTTACGTGCACGCAGACATGAAGACTGCTGCAGAGTGTGAAGCGGTGGGGAGGGAGGACCATGGAGGTTGACAAACTGAAAAACAGTGAGGCCGAGGCATCCCGGGTGAGCCTGTGGCAGGGATCAGATCACTTCCATCAGAGGAGAGAACAGCGACTTGCCTTCCTGAGAATTACAAGGGGAAATTCAATTTGCCATCACTTGTGCCATACAACCTTGGCAAGGGAAAATCTGGCGATGCCCCCCAACACTACCACTTAATAAGTAAGTTGAAAAGGCAGGTAGGAACCCAGAGACTGGACAGGTCCTCATTTAAGGGAGGGTAGTGAGGTCGGGAGACCCCGCACCCTGTAAAGGAAGATAAACAGAAATGAAAGGGGATGGGAGGTGCAGGGTGGTTTCTCTCCCTGGGCATGTAAAGGGATGGTGATTTACCTCCTGCATCAACTGCTTTAATAGAAAACCTTTTCAATGCCCACATCTCCTTAATAGGATCCTGCAGCCCACTTTGACCACCAGAGTACGCAAGTAGGAGGCTCAGACAGGAAACCAGGGACATGAAGGGGGTTGTGCAGAACTGGAACTAATCAGAGAGTACGAGTAGATGCTATTATTCTTTGAACAGCCCCTCTCATTTCAGATTTATTTCTTATTTTATGTCCCCTTAGAGCTGGTGTCCCACCCAAATCTTCTCACTGCCTGGTGAAACCATCTCCCAGCACCCATGGGTGTTGGCTGCTAACCACTTACAACCTGAATCCTTCTGGATGGACCGAACTTGACTGAGACGGGCCTCCTTGGCCAGGGGTGGGAGTGACGGATGCAAGGGGGTGGGGACCTGCCCCTCTTGTCTCTGGGTGAAATCATCTCTGGTGCAATTTACACTGCAGCACGCCCCACAGGATCAGGTTGAGTTTGGGCTTCCCCTGAAATCACATCTTCTCCTATCATCTTCCTTTTGCCCTACCTTGATCCTCCAGCCCCTGCCCCCAGATTTCTCCCGAGAGCACCCTGTCAATTAGTTACTACACACAAACCCCCATCTCACTCAGGCATTACCTCTAGGGAACTCAACCCAAGACAGCTAGCGATAGGGAAATTATCCATAAACAAATATGAAACGTTTGCTCCTATAAGCACACACTTAAATATAACAGTTGGGTTTTACGTGATTCAGGCTTTGATGCCATGATGATGCCAATGAAAACCTACTTTTTGATACTAAGAGGTGGGCAAGAAGGGACACATGTCTTGCCAGTCAGAGACTCCATCCTTCCGGCCGTAGACATAAGGTTCAGGGATGGATTTGTGATCTGGTGTGGGCTGCAGCTCTGCTCCCACCCACCCACAGGCATTTTCCGTCAGATCGCAAGTGGTAAGAAACTTTGACTATATGCAAGAAGCTATGTCTAATAAAAAGCTAGGACATCAAAAGAGAGGGCCAGGCATCAGCAAGGGCAGCCGAGCCTCTTGACACTGTCCAGACCCTTTCATCCAGCCACGGCTGACGGCAGGCAGAACTAGCCCTGGTAATTCTTGAACTAATCAATGATGCTTTGGTTCATACTAGTATAAGGTAGACTTCATCGCCCAGTCAGCTTCCAACTATGGGGTATTACGATAAAGAGGTCTCTGTCCCAGGTCAGAGAGAGGAGGGGTCTTCACACATCCACAAGATGCTGATGAATATGTACATGTGAGCCTCTTCTTCCCTTGGCCCTAGATATCTCTCATCGAAGTCACTGGCTTGGTAGGACCCTAAAGTCCTTGTGGAAAGCACTTGTAGAACATCTACTAGGAGATGCAACTCAGTAATGCCCAAGGCATTTCTCCACGTGGCTTACTCGCAAGGAAAGGGAATAGACTATTGTCCAAATAATTATGCAAACACATATTTTATGACAATTTTGTGAAGTGCTTTGAAGGGAAATACAAGGTGCTATGAAAGGGGATTCCATGGGAACCTGGAACTCAGAGAAGGCTTCCATGAAAAATTACGTGCTGAGTGATACCAAAAGGAGGATCGTGAGAAAGCCAAGTGAAGAGGCAGAAGAAAACGTTTTTGATGGAGGGAAAGCACGTGTAGACGTCCCCAAGGAGGAAGTCTGGCAAATTGCAAAAAAGGAAAACAATCTCAGTCTGGTGAAGAGTAGTGGTTGAAGCAGAGTAAGATGTAAAATGAGGTTGCACAGGGCAAGAAGGGTGGGAGGATGCAGAGAGTCTGTCTTCTAAAGGCATCAAGAAATGAATGGCTTAACCTGGGACGAGGGTGCAGGGAGTAATGGTGCAATTTCAGATTTTTGGCCCCTGTATCAGCCAGCTGGACCCATCTGGAAGATCATGTATCTTGGGGGCTGGCTCTATAACCCATTATTTCTTCATTGAGTCATTATTGTAAACTGACTATGTGTACAACTTTCTTGGGATGAAAAGGAAGCAAAATCACCATGATCCTCATTCCCAAAGCATTTAAAGTCTTGCAGGGAAAACGGTCATGAACCAAACTGTGACATCCAAAAAAGATAACACTACAATTGTGATGCAAGCTACAAATGATGGTACGAGAAGTTATGAAATTAAACACTAGAGGTGTCTGAACTAGTTAGGAAGTCAACAAAGCTTTCCTAGAAGAGATACGGGAACTAAGCTCAGAAGCCCAAATGGGTGGTAAGTGGGCAAATGTGGGAAGGGAAAGGAAGGTGGAGAGAAAATCATGGCGGACCAGAAGGGCCTGGGGGAGGCAGGAACCCATGTGGTCCCACATCTGATGTCCCCGGGGCTCTGAGAACCCAAAATTTCACCCCTCCACTTCCATGAGGGCCCTTGTTTTCCAAAATACACACCAGGACACACGATCCAACAAGCACACTTCGAGAGACATCAGCAAATCCTTTTCTAAAAAGGGACTGGCCCAGAAAATCCACACTATACGATCAGTGTGCTGATGGCGTGAACAGTTGTGTGCAGAAGGGATGGTGCCTGGGCTTGCTGTTCTAGCCAAAACCTCACAGCAGATTAATTTACACAAATGTAGTTCAAAAGGTTGATTCAGGATAAGAGGGATGTACTTAAGGTTACTGAGAGCAGAAGAAACAGCCACAACTAGAAGAGCCGACAAGCCGAGTGATAAATAGTAGGTCGGCAAGACACAGGACATTCAGGAAGGTGTCCCTGTTCCAAATCACTCAGCTAAAGAGGGTGGTAAAAAAGCCTTCTTCCTGGACATTTAGATTCTACATTTGCAATTCTCCTGACTCTATATCCCCAGGGCATACAAATCTCAGCAAACAGCCCAACTGTTGGACCCTGTCCTTCCTTGAGCACACACATATTCTCATAAAGGAAAAGAAAATGGTCTTGTGTTGCACTGCTACTGAAAAAAAAACAAATCTCTAAACGGACTGACAGTTCTTTTAACCACTAATTCCTCTTTAAAGAGACAGCATATTGATTTTCAAAAAATCGAAAGTTGCCAAACTCATAAATTCACAATGCAAAACACAATCCAAATATAATCTATTGTCTGGTGCTAATGCAAAATGTGGTGCTTTAGCTTGCATAATCTTTATTATTTACAAGGGTAATTTATGGGCATTTTCTCATTAAATCTTCACAACATTTTGAAGAATGTATTATTATTCCTGGTTTGCAGGTAAGAGATGAAAGGTTTTGAGAAATGAGGGAATGTGAGCAAGGGCCTAACAAGTTGAAACTCGAACTCCAGTCTTTTGACCCCAATTCCCAACATCTCATAGTTGGCAGCAAAAGCTTGAGTGTCACACTGACCTGGTTTTAGTCCTAAGAATTCATTGCATCTATGATTATGGGCCAATTACTTAACCTCTCTGAGCATCACTGTTCTCATATGAAAAAATGGCAATGGTACCATGTATCTAGCAGGGTAGGATACAGATTATGTGCATATAAAGCATTTAGCACTGAATCAGGACCATTCTACATAGCCAATAAATGGTAACCACCACTATCACTACTCCTGTTGAATTAGAATTCGACGGCCAAAGCAAAATTGCTGTTGTGCGTATCGAAAATCCTGGCAACATCATCCTCTGAATTTCTCTTTAGAGTCCAAACATTCTTTGATGCCAACGCTGCCCATTATCTTATTAGGCAATGCTTTCCTCACTCCAGGATTTGGCTGAAACAAGTCATTACCTGAGGACCTAACAGAGATGTTCAAGAGACTAAGCAACGGAATACAGAACGAAGGCCAGGAGCCTGCCTTTAGGAGAAGTGAGTATACCTCAAGCAACATTCCATTAAATAGTTAGACCAATTTTTAAATTTAAATTACATACTGCCACTCCTCCAATTCATTTCAGCTTTCCAAAGGAACTACACCCTAGGATAAAAGCTATTTTTAAGCACTTTCTATGTTTCAGACACTGAACTCAGCAAGGATTATCCATTCCACCCTCCCTAGAACCACGTGAGGTGAGCTCTATTATTATCCTTCTTTAATATTTGAGGGAACTTAAGCTCAGAGGCATGATACAAGTTATCCCAGACAGATGATAAAAAATAGAGGTAGAATTTGATCCCAAGTTTTGTCAGAGTCCAAAGTCCATGCATATAACTCTCTCTACATTTTTTTGAGTTATACACTCCAGCAATAATGAAGTCAATACAATGTTTGTCAGTTTAAAACTGCTTGCACGTGTGTCACTCAATGCCACTTGTATTTGGAATCTACAGAGTCTGAATTCCCCCAGAAAGAGGGGTTACCTACGTCTGAAGATGCCTCCAAACACACTGGAATACCTGGGATAGTATCACACCCAACCTGTGTGTTCCACAGAATCATTCCAGGCCAGGAGCTAGAGGGTTAATCTCTTCTAGCTCCATACAATCTGGGATCACATGCCTGACCTTTTAAATCTACAAAATATCACTCTCCTAGTAAGGTAGGTGCTGATTATGTTTCTCAATCTGGATAAAAGGCAATAAAAATGACTTACTCTTTGTTTTTAAGGAAAAGAGACCAAAGAGTGATATTGCATTTTGTTTTGTTTGCGCTACTTTGTTTTTTCCCCCATGATAGCTAGAGAACAAGAGAGCTCTTAAAACTCCAGGCTGCTTTCAATACTGCAACCATGGCATATAACAGAGGAGAAAATCATAAATTAGAGGGTTGGAAAACAAAGCTCCGCAAACCAACATATTAAAACAATGAAGGGATTCCAGAGGCCTCCGAAGCTGACAGTGAAACCTGAAATGCCAGTGGCTCCCTTCAGCCTGGCTGGTTTCAAAAAGATGAGGAGCTTTGCTATCTGTGGGGTTGAAGGAGGCCTGGAGCTAATAATGCATGGCAGGTAAATACGGTCCCTAATAGCACCCTGTGCAGAAGCCCCAGCAGCTTCTGCTTTCCTCCATGTACATAAGACTTTCCATGCTGTTTGACCATACTTTCCAGGAGCGTCTCTCAAGGTGTGTGTTTATTTCACAGTGTGGGATCAATGCATCACTATCTCCTTGCCAGCAAATGTGCAACTTTGATAGGAAATGCAATTGAGGAATCTCCTGACAGCTGTTGTCAATCTATGTGTCCAGAACACAGGCACACACAAATGATCATCGCGTCAGTAGAGCAAAGCTGCTAAGAACCTGGCTCTGGACTTGTAGATCCCAGATCCTCTCTGTATCAGCCACATTAAATTAGACAAGGTATTTAACTTCCAGTCCTTAAGTTTTCTTACCTGTCAAATGGGGAAAATAATGGCACATACATCATAGGGTTATTATACCAACGCAACAAGATAATGCATGCCAGGTGCTTTGGGCAGTGTCGGGTACATGGTAAGTATTCAAAAAGCTGTTTCTCCTTCTTTCTTTACCCTCTACTTTCCTACTATTCTCTACTTCCCCCTGCTCTTTCCTCTCCTTACTATTTTTCTCATTCTTCATCAATGGCCATTGAAAGTTGGAATGTTGACCTGAGAAGTCAGAATCATCTTAGTTCCATGGCTTTCACATTTTATCCCCCACCTGTTCTTGAAGGGGGCATCTTATGAGGGCTGGTGTGTGGGAACCACTGACCCACAGCAAAACACTGTGAGGCATAGCTCACACTAGTGAGCAATTTTACAGAACTCTGCAAATCCCCAGGCAAGGGAGAGATGGAGACAGTGCTTACCCAGTGGCAATCAATGCCTCTCTGTCAATATCTTGAGTGCCGTGGTCAGGGAGCAAAAACCTACCTACCCTGCAGAGAGAGGACACGTCAGGTGTGTTGGCACGCCTGGCAGGGTAGGTGGTGGTTGCTGAGTTTAGCTTGGTGGAAAGCTTGTAGAAGTCATGGGTCGTGGGTTTATTTTTAATGAATGGATTAATTACTTAGTGATGAATTAATTAATAATGGCAAATTATTAAGCAAACATACACTGAGCAAAGGCTATGTCAGGTACCATTCTAGGTATTCTTTATGGCAGGATTTGAGGGAGACAGGGAAGTCAGTCTAAAGCTTGAGTGAGTTTCACCTGGGTTGAACTGGGGTGGGACAGGCAGCCATGGTTTGACAAACTTCCTAGGGTATATTTGTTAAGGGTGATCTGGGACCTAAACTTTGAGAGACTTTGCTCTGAGGGACCAAGGGAAGATGGAATCCAGCTCCCTCTGAAACAGGGGCCAGCCTCTGTCCTCCCGGCACAATGGCCATCAGTGAGGGGAGACAGGGTGGTGCAATGAATAGCATCTTGTCCTGGAGCTCAGCAGACCTGAACCCTGCCTCTGTCCAAACTCACTTTGTTATCCTGGACAAGTCATGTGCCCTCTCTGAGCTTTGGTTTCCTCCTCAGAAAAACAAAATACATGGTCCCTAGAATCTCTTTTATCAAGAATGTTGCTGGATTTGATGAGGGGATTCCTGGTTAATTGTGTGCAATTCTGCACAGGGCACCAAGAGCTCTTCCAATGTCTTGTTTGGGGTGTGTCAAGAATGAAAATGCTCGAAGTTTGACACGCACCAAGGTACCCAGCCCAGCAACCCACCTACTGAAGTCTCAGCCACCATTTTTTTTCTCTCCTTAGGAATGAAAATCAGACACAGGTTTTGAAAGCAAGTTTCAACACCTAACTTAGAAAACCACCAAGTCTTCCATCTCAGCTAGTAATTGCTGCCTTTCAAATTTCTCCCAAAACTTCTGAGAGATGATTCCACCACTTTCCATTTCACATTTCTTCATTCTTGTCCATGATACTATCATCCCCAACCCTCAACATCTCAACTCCAGAGTCATTTCACTGTCTTCCTTGCCTTTCCTTCCACCTCCAATCAGTTCCCAAAGCTCATACCGTGGTTCTTTCATAATGGGCTTTTATTTCCTTCACCTTCTATGTCATGACAAGCATAATCCAAGCCTCCATCACCCCCTGCCTGGACTCCTGGGCAGCCTCCTAACTGCTACCCCAGCTTCCTCTCCTGGACCCCATCAGTCCACGTGCCATACAACAAACAGAATCATCTTTTCGAAATGCAAATCTCTGCATTGCAATCCAAACAAGACATAATCCTTACTCTGGTTTACGAAGCTCTGTATGCTCTGGCCTTTGTCCATTTCTGAGAAATCTCTTGTGCTCCTCTCCCATTTTCTTGCATGTCTTTTCATCTCTCAAACAGGCCAAGTTCCTTGCCCCGCCCTGAGGACATATGCCTGGGATGCTTTCCTCCCTCTCTTGGCATGCTTTGTCATCTAGAGCTCACCTCTGGTTTCACCTCTTCACTGGAACCATCCTTGAGCGCCCCACCACCTTCAATCTTAACAGCTCCATAACTCCTATCACTAACTCTTTTCTTATTTGTTTACACATTTATCTATCGTCCACCTCCCCTAAACTAGAACGTAAAGTCCATGAAAGCAGCATTTTTTGCGTCCTGGTCACCACCACAGCCCCAGTGCCTGAGCAGGGGGGTTGAATGAATGAAAAAATCATTCTGACTTACTCTAGTCTCAACTTATTACAAGTCCTTCTAAATCTAGGGTTGCAAGTACAAGATTACCTTACTCATCTTATTTTCTCTCCACTAACTCTAAATTTGGCATGGCTGGCAAAGCTATTCACCCAATGCCCTCCCCGCCATCTCATTTATTTTCCAGTGGGGAAAATACATGTCAGAGAGATAAACCAATGCTAAACTCATGGTTCTGCAGTGAGGTTGCAGCAGATACAGTGTTCAAACTCAGCTACACCTGATGCCAAAACCCACCGCCACACCCGGCTGTTCCTTTTCAGCTCCAAGTCTAAATTCAGGAACGAAAATAACAGAACAGCTCTGTGCTTGCAATGTTCCTAAAATGCAGATGCGGTTGGAGCCTGAGCCATATTTCCCCCTTGTTTTCGATATTGAAGTTTCTATCAGGAACACGCAAATGACTCACTTTTCCCCGATTTTCTAATATACATATATATGCTTTATTATCATACCAATGTTTCTCTTCCTTGGGATAGTATAACATACCTTGTAAGCTCTCCTTCGGATCTGAATATCACTAGAAAAAGAGTTTAATGGAAACTTAAGGCAATACTAAATCAATATTGAATATTATCATGAAAGTGTCATATTCTCAGCCCTCAAATGTGAAAGCTTTTTTTAGCATGAAGAATGCTAAATGGGGAGTAAGGAGATCAGTGTGTCAGGGAAAAGTACTTACTGATGCTTACTTGCAAGTCAACAGATGAACTACAAGTGCATTAATTTATTTGGCTCCTTGGCCCTTGCCAGCCTAAGATTCAGGTAACTCAAGAGATGATTTCAATGGCAAGGGTCTGTGACCCCAAGCAATTAAAACGATAACCACTTACGTATTTGACATCAGCACTTTTTCACCCTCAAAGGATTTGATTCTGCCTGAGGCAGTCATTATACTACCTTTTAAGATGCAGGAAGTGTTTAAGGATTTTTTAAAAACAATTTTAGGTTCTTGAACTAAGCAAAGAACAAAAACCTGGACCAAGAACACCTGCGAGAATCAAAGAATCAGCAAGAAAGTTATCCATCCATGGTTATGCTAAGATCAACTTGAACACTGCATTTTTCCCCCTTAGATGCCAAAGAAAATTCTCTATTCCTTAAGCATTTTCCAGCCTGGCTTACCATATGTCAACTCTAATGAACAGCTCATTGGCTAGGTGTCCCTTCTTTTCTTCTCAGTGTGGAACCCTTTACAGGGAAATGTGTAAAGACAAATATCTAAACTAAACTTACTCGATTTAGGCAGCTTACAGATCCTCAATTTAATTGCATTACATGTCTATAAGCAGGGAGCAATTTACTCTGAAGTGGTACTTAGGCATTATTCTTCTCCGCTTCTCCAAGAAGCACTTGGGCTAAATTTCTATTTAATGTATGCTGAATTTGGAACATAAGTGCAAACAGCGAGATGCGTATTAACGTTTTAATTATGATGCTATCCTCTGGTAGAAAAATGAATCCAGGATGGACACAGACTTTAATTCCTTTTAACTATGAACACCACTTTTCTTGCCATCTTGTGCATTCATCAGCTCTTAAAAGGTGCATCTACAGCAGCTTATCGCAAGAAAATGGAATCAGTTTGGTGAGTTATGCTATTTCCTGCGTTGCATTATCTTTGTAACGTCAGTATTTAATAAGTGCTAACAAGAAGGCTAGCACTTTCATTTAATTAAAGCCATATATCATTTTTAATAATTAGTTATAATTAAGGTGAATGATTAGCTAGGAAAGATATGAAAAATATACATTCCAGATAAAGCTTAAAGTCACATTTCAAAAGTCCAAAATAAACTCTCAAGGCTCCAACCAGGGCTGTGCATAGCTTTAAGTATGATATAATTTATGTAATGAAATAAATCTAGTGCGTTAAAATATTTAGTGGAACTGAGAATAATGAGTTGAGATAGGATTAGTTTAATTAGTTTACTGAAATGGAGTCTTCATAGTGGCAAAGTGTGATATATTGGATTTTGTCACTTGAAATAAAAAAGAGGTAATTAGTCCCTACTCAAATATATTGTTCCCTCAGAATAGGTTGAATTTTATTTTAGGCACGAATCTAGGACCAACTTTCAATAGATTTATAAATGCCAAACGATAAGATTATCTGTTGGCCAATCTCAAAACCCAATCACTTAAAAGCAGTGGCTTTAATCTGGGGTAATTTTGTCCCAGGGGGGCATTTGGCAATGGCTGGAGACAGAAGATACCACAACGAAGGAGTTTCCACCGGTGTCCAGTGAGTGGCCAGAGATGCTGCCCAACAGCCCCAAGAGCAAGAGTCATCTGGCTCAAAGCATCAACAGTGGCAAGGTTGAGAAACCCTGCTGTACATAGTAAGGGTGGCATCTAAATTTCTATGTTGGTCATTGGTAGGGAAGTGGGCCCACTGGCCATGATTTGCAAACTCAGAATCCACATTGTGCTCCATTTGCATCTTCCCCCAAATAATATATAATATTCCAATGAAAAGAGAGAGGGATTGACACCATATACTGCAATGCCTATTTATGATATATTTGTGTTACAGAATGCTATGAAATTGTTAAAAAGTGATGCAAGTTTAAAGGAATGGAGTATGTTTATCATATATTGTTTTGTGACTAAAAAACAAGTTACAAAACAAAGTGTGCAGTATGGACCTATTTCCTCATTGCTTATTGTTATTTTATAACTTTTCCCAGAAAGGAGAAAAATTTGGGTAAAAAAGCAATGATGCAAGTTGAAAAGGAGAGAGGGTGGGGGGAAAGAGGAGAAAGTCATAGCCCATAAAGATTGCACTTGCATTTGAATTCGAGAGCCCCTCTGAAATGAGCCCTGATCTATAAACTCCATTTAAGACTTTAACATAAGAAGTTCAAGGTGTTAGAACTATCTGTGTTCATCCACCCTGCAGGAGGGCAAAAATATAGGACTTGTTTGAAGCATGACATCCTGAATATATTCATGAACTATGACCTGAACTTTAAATAGTCAAATAGGGAGAGTAACAAAGAACTGTTTCATTTAAGAAAGATCATCAAATAAATCTGGCTGTCTATCATCACTTGGAAGTGTGGAAACTCAAAATGCCACATTCAAAATATGGTTCTTTCTTTCTTTCTATTTTCCTTTTCCCATTTTAGCAATAGCATTTACAAAGTCTGTGATTCTTGAAAATCACTAACATCTTGGAGAAGGCTGGCAAGAGGGAGGAGACCCCATGCTTCCATTTAATCTGAATTTCTTATTGGAATTTTAAGTTCTAATTTTTTTTTTTTAATTTTTTCTCCAGAGAATGAATTTTTTTGCCCGTGGCTACACAGCAAGTGAACACTCAGATGAAAATTAAGACGACTGAAGGAAACATCTTGGTGTCTGTCCTAGTGAAGATGAAACATTTGTATGACCGAAAGTGTGAGCTGAAGCTCCATATCTGACATGAAAGCAGCTCAGGGTTTATAAAGAGTGTTCTTACTTTTCCCTTCTTTAATATGCATGTCTATCAATAGGCAAACTGGTTAAATAAATTACAGTACATAGAAATATTATTACTAGGCAGGTGTTATTAAGATCGAGATAGGTAATTTACATGCACTGAAATTGAAAGGTTTACAATTTATTTTTAAGTACTGACAGAAAGCCACAGATTATTATGTTAAGCAAGTGTGTAACATAATAAAAATATGTGTTTTGAATGTGTACAGAAAACATCTGGAAAGCCAGGCACTAACAATTATTAAACGATGGATGGAGGGAGTGGGGGACGGAAAGAGAGATTTTCACTTTTACTTTACACAACTCTATGTGGTGAATATGGTTGTTATTATTCATTTTTTGCTAGGATCATGTGTTACTTCAAAAACATACCATGAAATAGTTCAGTCACATGGAAAGGTTCTTTACGAAGAACACGTAAAGACCTCCATGTAAAGACTACCCAGCGTAAGTAATAAAATTATTTCAGTGTGGCTGAATTCCGTGTTCGAAACCCTCCCCTTGGAGATCCCTCCCTCTCACCTCTACAAGCAGCTGCTACTCAGGATTTTGAGTTTTTGCTTTTCATCTATGTATGTTTATCCCATATGTATGCATTCCTAAATAACATGGAGCACTATTTTGCATGCTTTAAAATTTTAAGCAAATTATTGTTTCCACCTTGCTTTATTCATCCAAAGCTACACTGGGGAAAGCCATTCTTCTTTCTTTTATGTATCTCTGATCTATTCCTTTTCTCTGCTTTATAGTATTCTATTGTATACAAGTGCCCTACTTTTTTTATCCTTTTCAATTTGGTTATTCTGATGCAGTTTTTGTTTTTGTTTTTGGCTAGCATTAATATTACTTTTATTACTTTAAAACCACTTCAAAAATAATATATTTTGAATAGGAAGGGGCAAGATACCAACCATTTATTATGAAATGGGGAAGCTGAATCTTCTTTGGTCACAGTTCTTTCTTTCCTCCAAATTCTCTGCACGGCCCTAAGGAGGAAGCGAGATCACCACTGCTACCACTATTAACAAAAACAGCAACCATGGTGACCACTTCTTGAGTGCTTAGGATGTGCCAGGAATGCACTTGTATGCTATAAGCATGGGTAATATTTCCAGTTCATAGATGAAGCATCTGGGCCGACAGAGTCAACACCTAGCTCACGATCCACCAAATTCCAAATGTCAGTGATGGGATTTTTCTAAGGTCTGTCTACTTCTCTACTGGTCTCCCAGGATGACGCTAACCCAGAGGTGTCCACTGCCACTGTCACTTAACCACACTATCCCACTACTTTTGGACATTTTTTCATGTATTGCAAAAGAAATGGCCAGGAACAAGGCTGAATTAGCAGCTCATCCAGGACCAGCATCCATGTCCTCCCAAACCAATCAGTCATTAAGAAAGGCAGCAAAGAACTCATCAGGGAATGGCAAAGAGAAGTGCCAGAGAAATCAACGGCTGCAGTAGTGGTGATCAGATCTGAACTTCTGAGCATTACACATAAAAGGAAGACAGAAAGTGAGCCTAATGCCGCTACCACCAGGCTGCCCCAAACTAGTGCATCCCCAGGCAGGAGTTGCCACTGGCTTGGTACAAATGCCCTACCTGGTTGGAAAACCACCCAAGAAAGGAACGGAGAAATGTGACCTCAGTACCTGCCATCTCAGAAAATTTGGAGGATGGCAGTTCGAGAATGAATTTGGACTCAGTTCTCAATGCTATACTTCTTCCTTGTCAAGACTCGCCAGTGATCTTGGCTCTTCAGGGTCTGATTGGAAAACACACACTCCCCTTCCCTACTCTCTTTGAAATGGAAAGACGGAAGCCTGCTCATTGCCTCTGTGCCTCCCTCATCTCTTCCAGGACGCAAAGTCCATCAAAACCTACTGCATGACATAATGGCTCTCCCACCCACCTGGCGCAGAGTTCAGACTCCTCACCTTGCCCCACAACCACCTTTCTGGTCTGGCATCCCCATCTCTCAAGCTTTCTTTTCTACCACCTCCCTCTCAACTTGAATCCTCTAGCCACCTGAGCCTCTTTTCTCTTCTTCAGACACATCATGCTTGTTCCAAATTTAGGGACTTTGCACTTTGTGTTTCTTCTACCTGGAATGCTCTATCCCCCATGTGCTCCCCTGGTGGACTCCTTCTTGTCATCCATGTCACAGCTGAAGTGCTGCCTTCTAAGACTTTCCTCAAACCTCCAAACTAAAGTAGCATCACCCCCTAGTTGCTATTGTATCACCTGGTTCCATCTGCACTTCTCAGCACCACACATGTTACTCTTTGCTCCATTATTTGGTGGTTGATCACCTCTATCTCCAAACAAATTAAGTTCCATGACAGCAGGGACCTGGATTTCCTGTTCACCACTGTGTTCCTGGTGCCTGAAATAGTACCTAGATCATACAGAGGCTCTCGATAGATGTGTGTGGAATGAACAGATAAATGAATGAATGAATTGCCTTTCACATATTTAAGTACTTCACGGTTCTCCCAATAGAAAAGAATGCCACAGATCATTCTGAACATTTTTTCCACTCTGTAAATGTGGATTCCAGTGTAAAGGCGTTCATATCCTACTTAGGCTGGTACTATAGTAGTTTTCTGCAAGTGATTGATTTGCAAGCAAAGCTGCCACATTCAATATATCTTAATGATGAAATGATTCTTCAGAAACTCTTCCTGCGCATGACCTGTGGTGACATGCAGTGAATGTAAACGCTTCCTGGAAATACTCTGTCAGGAAATGCATTCCACCATGTCACAATCAAGCATCTCCAGCGTCCCCATATCATTTACCTCAGGAGCTTCTGGAGGTAACTGATATACACAAGGGCACTTCACGTGGAGGAGTTCTCCGTCAATGGAAAAGAACAAAGTCAAGCCTTTTTTTTTTTTTTATCATTGAAACTGGCGTAAGAAGATAATTCCCTGAATAGCAGATTACTGTCATATGAGATATGATGAAAATGCAATTTGAAAGTTCTTTAATGTTAAACATTTCCTATCTTCCATCACTTCTGTAGAAATCTATGGAAGTCACTGTTTTTCTAAGCAATTACAGAATGCCTGGGAACATAAAGGGATATTATCTAGGTCTCTTTGGGAAGTTGTGTCAGCCATTCTTACAATACATGTGTATGAATTCTTCCCTTGTATCTGATCCCTCCCAGGTAGCTCAAACTCTAGTAGGGAAGTCTGAGGTTCAAAGAAGGATGACAGCCACTTGTAATGGTTCCGAACCCTACTTACTCCCTACCCCAAAGCACAGCAGACAAGATGAACTGAGTTTCTGCATTGATGTTTCAACTTTCCTGTTATTTAAGAGTCTAAAAACTGGATTAATTATACTTGTGGTTTAGAAAAAAAAAAAATCCCTTTGCTGCATGAACCATGAAAACAAAATGCACTGATGATCTTTAAATGACCCAGAAACCAAGATAATTATAGTTGTAATTAATTACATAACATGATTCCCCCGGTAGTTAGCTAGAGGTCTAACCCAGAAAACTCCAAGGTTGGAAAATTTGAATTTTGGGACTTATCTCAGACACAGCACAGCTCTGAGAGCTCATGAATTCCTAATCCTTTCCCGCATATTTGACCTCAGGCAAAAATCACTTAACCTATTCTTATCGCTCATGCGCATCTGTAAAATGGGGATGGAAGGCCGGGATCACCCCAAAGGGGAAGCTGTGTGGAGTCACATATTAATAATTTGAAATAAAATGATTTCACAGTGAGCACGTTCTAGGAATTTTAATAAAGCAGGGTTGCAAATAAAATGGCATTATAAGGCAATGTGTCGCGACAAGGTGAATAGATCCGTAAGCAGCATTTTGAGTGAAGTACACCAGAAACGAAGGCAAACACTATCATGCCTCACCAATATGGACTAACTACAATGTGTAAACTCAGAATTGAATCTTAGAGCACAGTCTAACAGAGGAACGATTATTGTAATGGCCCCTAGATTGTGAGCTCTTACAGCAGTCAAATCTATTCCTGAATTATAATGGCTATCTCCAAACTCTGAGATGTTGATCCCTTAATGTATAACCTGATTGGTCTCTGGAACATTGGGTATCTATGGGACACCTGTAACTCAGAGCTAGAGTTTGGCAGATATGAATGTCAGTATTAGCGCATACAGCAAATGTTAAAAAAAAAAAAAAAAAGGTGAAAAAGAGCCCAGACTTCAATTGCAGATATGAATGAAGCAGATCTAGTTAAGACTAGGACAAATCAAGCCAAAGGGTAAAGGTTGAAACTGACTGTGTTTTAAAACTTCAACTTCCATGTGAGACCAAGGGAAGAGATGTCTATTTGGTGCAGGATCTATATTTTCTAAACAGTGGAACTCTACAATCAGTTTGTTCAAACACCACAATTACATGGAATTTTGAATAGGAAGTGAACTATGGTAGGTCTGCATAGATTAGAATGAAATAGCAACATATCCTAAAGTAATCTGGTGGAGAATAAAAATACATATGCAAGGCCCCACTGAGGAGCTGGGGGAAAATGAGGAAGCATTGGCCTTCCTCACCTGGACTGATGTTGATGTTCTCACAAACATTGCGGACTGGGGGTTTGATGTGCTGAGCCTTCTCTCATGGGACTTGCCCTTATGAAGCTCATTACTGCAAAGGAGATGCTAAACCCGCATATAATTGTGCCTAAGAGTCTCCCCCTGGGTACTTCTTTGTTGCTCAGATGTGGCCCTCTCTCTCTAGCTAAGCCAAATTGGCAGGTGAACTCACTGCCCTCCCCCCTACGTGGGATCTGACTCCCAGGGGTGTAAATCTCCCTGCCAACGTGGGATATGACTCCTGGGGATGAATCTGGACCCAGCATTGTGGGATTGAGAACATCTTCTTGACCAAAAGGAGGATGCAAAATGAAATGAAATAAAGTTTCAGTGGCTGAGACATTTCAAATGGCGTTGAGAGGTCACTCTGGTGAACATTCTTACTCCTATATTATAGATAACCCTTTTTAGGTTTTAATGTACTGGAATAGATAGAAGTAAATACCTGAAACTATCAAACTCCAACCCAGTATCCTGGACTCTTGAAGAGGATTGTATAACAATGTATCTTACAAGGTGTGACTGTGATTCTGAAAACCCTGTGGATCGCATTCCCTTTATCCAGTGTATGGATGGATGAGTAGAAAAATGGGGACAAAAAACTAAATGAAAAATAGGGTGGGATTGGGAGGTGGTTTGGGTGTTCTTTTTTTACTTTTATTTTTTATTCTTATTCTGATTCTTTCTGGTATAAGGAAAATGTTCAAAAATAGATGGGGGTGATAATTGCACAACTATATGATGATACTGTGAACAGTTAATTGTACACCATGGATGACTGTATGGTATGTGAATATATTTCAATAAAACTGAATTTAATAAAAAAAAAAAAAAAGGCAGTGTGTAAGTACCAATATGATGCCCCAGTTATCAGAATTTAGTTTAAAACAACTTTCTTTGTACCATGTCCACCCAGATGTATTGCTTGACAACTTCTGGTAGACTGTAAGTTACTTGAGGGGGAAAAATACACATATGCTCCAAGATAGCAATGACCATTTGCTTAAGGAATATTTGTATTGTGTCATATTGTTCCAGAAAAAATGCCTTAGAAATGTAGACCATATTTTTTTTTCAATTTACACTTTTTTACAACAATGAAAAATAAAACTGAACCTCCGTCCAGTCTATGGTGCAGAACCCCATTCCCTGGCTTGTGGGATGAGTACATTGCCTGCTATCGGCTCCTCCTACAAAATCCTCATCCTTCACTTTGCTTTTTAGCTGAGACATGTGCACAAGCTCTCCTCTTTGTAAAATAATCTCTATTAGAGAATATCTGCCCAAAATGATGCCAAACATTAATAAAAACGCTGCTAGTTCACAATTAAAAAGCAGATTGAAAATGATTCATAAGAGCATGGAAAGACAAAGTAGAGGAGTAAGAGAGGAAGAGAGAGACCAACCACTTCGTGTGTTAGAGACAAAGAACTCTCAGGACAAACAGCACCAGAGTGACAAGGAGATGGATTTGTAACCCAGAATGATTTTGGGTTCTGTTTATCCTCGGCACCTTGTCATCTTTTGGAAGGCACCGAGGGGTCAAAAAGGGAATAAATGCCTTTGTTGCATATGTGCAAGAATGGGGGAAGACATCTAAAATTTCTGACTCTAAAGAAAATTGTCTTATAAAGTAGGAGCTCAGTGCAGTTCTCACTATTCAATGGCCACAGAAGCTTCCTTGTACTTAAGAAAAAAACTTTATTGAGGCATTACTGACATTACATAAAATTTACTCTTCCACCCAAACAAACACTTCCCCTCCCCTCCTTCTCCATCCCCTGGTAACCTCTATAATCTACTTTCTGTCTGTGAATTTGCCATTTCTAGTCATCTCTTCTAAGTGATATGACACAACATGTGTGTCTGTGTGCCTTGCTTATTTCACTGAGCATAATGTTTTCAAGGTTTTTCCATGCTGCAGCATGGCTCAGAGCGTCATTCTTTCTTATGGCCGAATAATAGTCCATGGGTGTATGTGCCCCACATTTCGGTTATCCATTCATCTTTTAATGGAAACTTGAGTTGTTTCCAACTTTTGGCCATTGTGAATAATGCCTATGAATACCGGTGTGCAAGTATCTGTTTGAGACTCTGATTTCACTTTCTTTGGGTATATACCTAGAAGTGGAATTGCAAGGTCAAAGGGTAATTCTTCTTTGTATTCTTAAAAGCAGAATGGGCTGAATATTCCATTTTCATTTACACTAAGCAGACATTGCTTTAATTATCAGAATCAAATATGTACTAAGATTCATAATATCCACATCTGATAAGGTGGGAGAATAGAAAGACTTCAAGTTTTGGAAAGAGGCAGCATTGCCTTTGAATAATCATGTCACTGGACTAGTAAGCAATTTGACCACAGAAGGAGTTTTACTTCTCTGAGCTTCAGTTTCTTTATCGTAAATTAGGCATAATGACATTAATCTCCCCAGATTATTACAGAGATTAAATAGGACAATACATGCAAAATGTTTGCCAAAATGCCTGCTGCATGGAAGGTACTAAAATAAAATGGTGTTTTTCTTCCTGGGTCCTCCAAGAACACACACACACATGCATATACACTCTATCAGGGCAAAATGCTGATACAACTTGAGAATATCTCCTTCTACCGATACAGATGTTTCTGCATGTTAATTCAAGTTACCCTACAATACATTAGATTTGTGAATGCAAGTCTTAGCAGGTTATGGAAGAAATATATTCTGAATGGTACTTCAAAATACCTAGTTTGATTCAGATGGGCAAAACTTCATGGCAATAACTGTACATGTCACCAGCATATTTTGATTTGTGCAAGCAAAGCCAATAAAAATTGCTGGAAGCAAAAGTGCGTGACTAAGGATATACTGGAGACACAAGGGAAGATTCTTAGTTTTTATTTTTGTTTTGTTTCAGTTTAATCTGTAGATGACAATCACCCTTTTGCCCCATGTCCCAAGTAAACTAATCTTACCGCCAGGTTAATGTTTTGGCAACCATGTGGAGATCTGGTTAGGGAAAGTAAGAGTCTGGTATATTCCTTGAGTAAAAACATATTAATATGCATATTGGCTTAAGGCTGGAAGTCTGATGGATACAATTGAGCCATACCCTGAAACCCAAACTCTAATGAATTATTCAACTCAACAGAATAATCCAGCATAACCAGGAATAAGCAACACTTTCATTTCAGTGGAATGTTCTATGGACGCAGAAATGAATATTTATTTGATGGCTATCTACATGTGCCAAGCATTGTGCCAAATTAATTCTCAGAACCACCTTGTGAAGGACATGCCCTCATTCCTCTCATACAGTGTAATCATTGAAGCTCAGAAAGAAAAAATCAAACAAAAAACAAAAAATTGCTTCCATAGGATGGTAAATACCTAAGCCAGCACTGAAACCCAGTTCTGTCTATACCCCACAAATCCACGCTCCACGTTTGTGCCACTGTTCCTTATCATCTGCAAACCCCAACACTCACACAAAATCCCACTCAGTGGCCCTGCCTTCCACTCCATCACAGTTCCATAAAAGCTCACGTTTGTGTCTAGGTTGGTATCTGCCTCTCCATGTGTGTCTCAGAAAGATACTTTATCTTTCGAGTTTTATGGCTCCTATCTGTGACTAAAACATCATTTATGACCATTCCCATCTGCTAAGCTTCACAAGTGATACAGTTGCATTGCAAAGGGCTGCTGCTACTGGGGGGCCTAAGTTATAAGCCAAGAGTTGAATGGAATCAGAAAGCACCCAGAGTCAATCTCACAAGAAGCTGAGCCGCTTTACAATAGGTCCATTTCCTTCGAAAAAGCTACTTTGGGAATGTGTCAAGGACCAGAAGTGCCTATCCTCGTGGTATCCCCCAGACCACAGCCAAGGGCTGGGCTCTTGCAGCTGACACAGGTCGGACCCCATTTCTTATTCTGAGCAGGAAAGCAGAAAGCCTGGTTTGTCTGTCATTCTCTGACAGTTATAGACTGGCTATGCACCTTATTAAAGATTAAGGTTTGCCCGGGCACTCTCTTTTGGCCATCTTCTGTTCAGAGTCTGGCATTTATTACCCGAAGACTGGAGATTAACACCATCTATTCTGCTGGGAGAGAATGCACATCACTCAGTGGGCCCACAAAACCGAGAAAATGTAGGACCATGCAAAACAGCCTTCCAGCTCCTAACCCAGTATCATTTTGACACTCCATTCTGCCTTTCAGCTTTGCCTTAGATGGTCTTTTCTTTATTACAACATATATCGAGGCTTTTTGAAAATTTTCAAATGTAGCAATTGTTCCTAGTAGTAAATTACAAAAATCTGGAAAAGCTCAAATGAAAAAAAAAAAGAAGCTAGAAGCAGGATACGCTAATATTTTTGAGTGTACCTTCTCTTTCTCTCCCCTCCTCCTCCTTCTTTCCTCTCCTCCATCCTTCCTTCTTTCTTCTTTCCTCTCTCCCTTCCCATTTCTCTCCCTCCTTCTCCTTTTCCTGTGAAGTTGCTTTCATATTTTCAGATAAAATTTTCCATAAATCCAAAATAACCATAATATATAAACCTAATTTATTATGGACGGTTAGAGAAAGAATATCTGGTTTGCAGGCTGCCTTCCCACCATCTCGTGCTCACAGCAGACATTGCTAATTGATTGAGAAACTCCTTCTTCCTGAGTCAGACAGGTTCTTCCCCAAAGTTCCAAGCAGATACTACTAATCGATCAGAGTTGGCACAAGATTTGGGATCTCTTTCTGTATATGGTACCTTCCCTCAAGGAACTTATACTCCAACTTGTCAGCAAAACATATAAAGAGACTTAAGGAATTCAAGCAAGCTCGTATCATAAAAGTACCTATCAGATGTCTAACATACTTGGTAGCTGCTGGATTCTCCTAAGGAGAGTATACACTGTCTCATTTTGAATCTGGTAGTATCTGGAAAATCCATGTATTATGAGATTTGTCGCGTGCAGAGGTTACTCATTCACATGTGAATTCCAGTGCCCAAAGCCTTTATTCAACACCTGCAGTGAACCAGAAATCTTCTTTGGGGACCTCAGAGGTCAGACAAGGACAAATAAACCTCTGAGTAGATGATCAATAAACACAATATTTTATTCTTTTCAAATATCTTTAAATCAGATGTCTGTACCAATGGTGAGAAAGTGATGCAAACTGAGGAGTATTTCTCTCTCTCTCTCTCTCTCTCTCTCTCTCTCTCTCTCTAAAATAGGCGGTAATTTTAAAATCACATCTTTAAAAAGTTTTGAATCACATCTAAGGCTTGGTTATGGAACACCAACTCTTTGACCCAGAAATTACACTGTGAGAAAATTAACAAAGCTGTAAAAATTATCCAAGGTCCATATATCCATGTTTTATCTATATATCTACTTCCATACAGATAACACAGTGTGAATGTTCATAGCAATATTGTTTTATGGAAAAAAACAATCACAATTGAAGTGTCTATTAAGGGTACTAATAAATTACAACACACTCATATAAAGGAGGACAATTAAAGCTTATGCAGACCCGTGTGTGTTAACACGGAAAGCTCTCCACGATACTTTCTTAGGTAAAATAAAACAAAAGAAAGTAAACAGGGCATGTTGTCTGATTTTTTGTGCAAATAAAATACTCACGCATACCTGTTGGTGTCTTCTCCCTCCCCACCATGGGTGTATAGGAAGCCACTGATCATGATTAGCTTAATTGGAACTGAGATTTAGGAGTGAGTTTTATTTTTTCCTTTTCCCTTGCTTGTTCTGCTGCCATTTGAATTCTTAATCATGGGCTAGTATGTTTACTGGAATGATCTGGAAGGCAGGATTGTAGTCCGTCGGTTTGCGTCTTTATTCTTCAAGGAAAACACATAACATGGAAATGTTATATTACAGAAATAGATGATGAGCTTCCAATGCTGGAATGCTTTCTGGGTGGAAGAAGGACAGAGGGAGAGGAACAAGGCTGGCCTTGGCTTCTGAAAAACTGCGTAAAACTAAAGGATTTTGGATGAGAGGAGAATTACAAGGGTCAAAAATACAGAGACATCTGTCCCAATAAAATACCTGTCCCTCTGATACAGACAGTCCCCTTTTGGAGGTTCCCTTCAGTGTCCCATGCTTTTAGCATTCTACCCCCTATTACTGCAGTTACCATTGCTCACCATTTCTTTTTGACCTCAAGCATTTTGTACCTAAATGTCGGTGTTCTTTGCAATTAATCATGCCTACCACAGACTCACTGTGGACAGCAGTCATGCAATTAGCCAAAAAGTGTTTCAAATACCCAGGAATGTACAGACTGTACTTGCATTCCAAAAACTCGGTACCTAAACAGGAGAACAAGACACTCTTTCATGAGTCCCTTTCAAACTCAATGTGAACTAGCAAGATAATCAGATCACAGCTGATGGCACCCATGTCTAGGGTTTGCTAATGAGAAAATGATGTCCTGAAATGGAGGCTATGAACTTGACAAAGTGGCGTATCCAAAAATACTAAGCTTGTCCGTTTGCCTTTAGAGACGTTGGGGAGAGAGGGAGGGGGGACTGAGCATTTGATGGAAACGAAGATGCCTTTGATTGAAAAGTATGGAGATTCCCGGCAGATGTAATTGGGAGAATCAGCAGGTATATGGAGTCTAGTAGAACACAGTTTGCCTCCAAATACAATTGCAGTTCAGTTATGGTAGATACAGCTAGTTGCTCATCACCAGGATACCAGCCTAGGCATGTTTGTCTGTTAGGATTTTGTCTTCATACATAGAAAGAAAGTAACTTAGAGTAGGGTCCTCAACTGAGGACGATTTGCCCTCCAGGGAACATTTGGCAATGACTGGAGATGTTTGCAGTTGTTGATCTGGGGGAGAGGAGTGCTGCTGGCATCTAGCAAGTGGATGCCAGGGAGGCTGCTGATTACCAGGCCCCTCACACAAAGAATTACCCGCCTCCAAATGTCAATAGCACCAAGGTTGAGAAACGTGACTTGGAGCAATTAAAGAGGGCGGATTCCGGAATAAGGAAGACCAAGGCTAGTTCTTGGCGCTGACACATACAGCCTTGTGGTTCCAAGGAAGACCCTTAACCATTCTGAGCCTCAGTCTCCACCTCTGCAAAGTGGGGGAACTTCTTCCCACTTTGCAGGTTGGCTGTAAGACTTGGAGATAATGGAAGTGAAAGCACCTGCCACAGAATAAATGCGAGCTAGCATGAGACTTGCAATGATTGTTATTTACGTATTTTTCAATCACATTGCAAAACAGAAACAAAACAAACTTGGCGAATTCTGCTATTGCCAATCAAGCATCATGGCAAATATCCCCCCCACCATCCTCCCAGGAATAAACTAGTCTCACTTCAAACAATTGTTACAGTTTGAATCCAATTGACTCCAGACAAAAGTATTGAGATAATCAGCAGATTAAAGCCAACACTATAACCATATGTTAATTATGTAAATGATTCATTTTAATCAGCTAGAACCATGTAAAGAGTAACTAAGAATGCAAATGCAGGGAGTTATTAAAAACCTCATTATTATTCATCTTGGTTCCATGCATGAACGTATCCATCCAAACAGATGAATTAATAGTGAGGGGAGAGATGAAAGTGCCGGAGGGAGAGGTGGTGGGCCACCATCTGTCCGCCTGTGCTTCTCACTTGGGCCCCACTTTGCAGTGAAGCTGGTCGAGGCCAGCTAGAAGGGGGCTTCGGGCTTCCTCTGGAAGCCCCCGTCAGGCCCTCACAGCTGCTGGGAACATCGTGGTTTCTGTTTATTTGGGTGTGTTTGTTTTTCACCCATGGGGCTGGAGTGGGTGGGGTGCAATGCTAGGCAACCTGCTCTATTAAGAATATGGGTTTGGATGGACAGTGCTCCCCAATTCAGTTATGACTCGTGACGGCCTCCTTCCTCCTTTGTTTCTTCTTCTTTCACCCTCAGCATAACTTTCACTGCTCTTTTCTCATCATGATGAGCTCATTTATTTCCTGGAGTTCTTCTCTCATTTGATCTTCACTATATAGTCTGAGTCTCAGAGAGATAAAACAAGTTGTCTACAGCTGCACAACTAGTAATTGGTGTAGAAGGGCCACGAGTCAAGGTGGCTGGACTTGAGGACAGACTAGCACAATACCCAGTTCTCCAAGTAGCCATGTCCAACTCTACTCATTGACCAGTCAGGCCTTTCCACAAGAAATTTAAGTATGAAACCTTGGGAGGAAAGGGTTATTCGCATTTCTGGAATGCCTGTTATTTAGATACTGGATGAGCACTAAGAGTCATGGGCTCTGCATACCTTACTTAGCATCTGGTATAAGCAGACTCTTCCTGTTTACCCCCAAATTATCATGATGTAAATTATTGTCTTCATTTTACAAAGATGAGAAAACTCAGCCTGAAGCTTGACAAAGCCATAAAGCAGGGTAGAGGCGGAAGTGGGATTTGAACCTAGAACTGACTACAAAGTTCACAGTCTCCCCTGTTTGAATCCTGATGAAAAGATATGAAAATATCATAGAAAATATTTTTATCTATGACAAAAACATGACTCAGTGAGGCTAAACAACCTGCCTGATGTCAAGTTGGTGTCCAGGATTTGAACCCAGGTGTGTTTGGTCCTCACTGCTTTCCTTACTGCTCTGAAGATGAGAGCCTTGTTAATGCCTTAAAATAATCATCCCACTTTATGCTGATATAATCAGTGGTCTCCAACACAACTGTCTGCAATGGTGGAAATGTTCTTTCTCTGTGCTCTCCAATATGGTAGCCACTAGCCACAGGGGGCTACTGAGCACATGAACGGTGGTGATTTTGACAGGGGGACTGGGGAACTATTTATTTTTTAAATTTAATTTCACTTAGTTTAAATTTAAATAGCTATGTGAACAGCTCCAGTTTTCCCCGATGCTACCACATCACTTACTGTTTGCACGTCCACCTATATGTTTGGAGAGACATTTCAAAGATGAGGACGAGGAGAGCAGTTCTATGAGATGGGCTGATGGATGGCCAAGCCAGAAGTCTCTCCTGTCTCCTGGCATGTCCTTCTCAGCTCCAGGCTCTCGACACTGGAAAGAAGAGAGATCCATCCCCTTCTCTCTGTCCCATTCCTTAAAGAATGCATGAAAGCTCCTGGGTCACTGGGATGGCCTTTTGCTGTTGGTTTAATGTGAAGACCACCATTCAGCTTTCTTTCACCAAAAAATCCCTAAGCTGCTCATTTTCAAATACAGTGAATCGAAATCAATGGTGTTCTGATACCTTCATGAAAACTTTTTAAATATATAATAACTCTTGACCAATGAGGCTGGTCTCCTGATCATGCTTAAGATTTCCAAAATGGATCTTCTCAAGATAAATAGAAAAAAAAAAAATGCAATGGAATATCAAACACTAGTTGGAAAAAGGCTGTGGCACCTCTTTTCTCTTTCGAGATTACAAAGCAGTGTTCCTCAGGCTGATTACATAATAATTATATATGTGACGAATATTTACACAAAAATCTGGAGTTCTTTAGTTTCTTTTGAAAAATAAGAAAATCTGATAGTACAGAGTCTGTACTATTAAATGGGGAAAAAATAATTAAGTAGAAGCTCCTCTGTGTCAACGTAACATATGTGATGGGGCATTTGTTCTCTAGTTCTCCACAGTTTTCACTGTCCTGCTTCACGCACTTGGAATTGTGCGGGCATCTGAGTCTGGCTTCAGAGCCTACTGTAAGCTGCACAGATTTCCATCTCAGCTCTTTACTCCACTGCCCACACCCGGAAAGGATGCTTCAAATGAGAGAGACAGACCCAGCTCCTCTTCCTGTTCGTACGAGCTCAAATACACATTTTCATTGGAAGTAACGGAGGGCAAATGAAAAACTTGAAGAAGGATTTGTAGAAGAATTGGTTGAAGGAGGAAACACTTGCCAAAGTGACTGATTAATGGCTGGTTCGGCTCTGGTGTGTTGGGGCTGACGTGGTGATGACTAAAAACCCAAACTCCAATTTGTGATCTCAGAACAAATTCCAAATGTCTGCCTCATATCACTGTACGTCTGCACACAGCAAAACAGGGAATGGGTCCTCAACCATTCCCCAGAGAGTAGCTGACAGCACCACCCAGCCAAGGAGAATTTCTATATGCTCAGTAAATGTGCTCACCAACAGCAATTTCATGATTCACCGACACCATATTGTCTAAGACCAAGGAGGGAGGGAAAAAAAAAAGATCAAGCCAAAAAGTCCATCTGTAATTCATTTCACACCAGACTTTAAAAGCACGTCCACTGACAAAAGTACCGTCGATCATTTCATTTCATTTTTAAAAGCGTAAACATGCTCAAAATTAAATGATTTGGGGGTGGGGGTGGGGGACTGAGAAGTAAGGACATCCAAAAAGCTCTCCATGGCTTTGTTCTTCATATTTTAATGCTTTTATGTTTCTCTGCCTGATGTCTCCTAATGTACTTTCACTAGAATCCCATTTTTGATCTTTAATCCCCTTATGTGTTTTTCTGTGCTTACTCTTGAATGCCTTTGTAGCTGCCATAATTGGGTCTCTGGCACCATTTTAATAGGACTTAGCACATCTAAGTGGAAAGGAAGGAAAAAAAAACTATCAATATCATCAGAGAAATGGACCAGAGTTTCAAGCCTGTTGCAACAAACACATCAGATGGGACCCAGGCCTGCTAAGGGAATCTCTGAGGCTGGACCAGGAAGGGATGGCAAGCCATTTAAGGTTGCATCTACAATAGCCTATCTGTCCTAGAAGTTTATAAATGCACAAGTCTGGAGGCAGAAGGCTGGGCCAGGTGATGTTTTGAGGTCCAGCTCAGTTCAGCAATCTCACAATAAATGTCAGGCCCCAGCTTCCCTAGAAACACGCACAGCCTTCACTTCCTCTCTAGGTGCTCACGCCTTTGTGACATTTGGCCACGGTGCTCAACGATCTGGCAATGTCCAAGCAACATTCTCCAACACAGCTCTACTGGAAACAACACTGGATTTGCAAACATCCTGGCAATAAGGGAACACACAATTGAAATAGTCAGCAATGAGGGTGGCAGCCTGGCTCAACATAATCCCCGTTCCTCTGAGAGCTTGAGCGCAGCATCAGTGGCCCGAGTGTGCCTCACGACCAGCCCTGCATCCAGGCCACAGCCCCGACGGCCTCAGCGGGGAGCATCTGACCCACACCAGGCCAATCCAAATGTTTCCTGGAAGTTTCTGCCGTGCCAACAGGGACAAGACTCAACTTTCCCCTCGTGTCCAACTGAGAGACTATCAGCAGCCATGTTTCTTGCCATGTGTGGGAAACTAGTCTGAGGAAATTGACACAAAAGAAGGAGAGATGGAAGGAGAGTCAAATGGTTCAATTATTTTCCCTGACTATCAGCTTCCCTGAATATAACCAAATGAGACATACCTGTATATATATCCGTATCTTCCTAACAGCAACAGTGCTTTGCCTGAGCTGGTTTGACTTTACAAGAATGTCTACATCATTTCTCAACCTTGGCACTATTGCCAACTTGCGTGCCCTCATTCTTTGTTGTGGAGGTTGCCCCGTAGCTTGTAAGATGCTGAGCAGTCACCCTGACCTCTCATGCAATGCCAGTAATACCCAACCCCACTCTCAATTTTGTGGCAACCAAAAAGGTCTCCAAACATTACCAAACATCCCCTGGGGTGGGGGGGGGTAAACCTGTTTCCTTTTGACTACCATTGCACAAGAAGAATTTTAATGCAACAACTCAACATGAATAGCCAAGGGAATCTCTGGCCCTGCTTGGCTCTGGCAACTTACCTTTGGTACATGGATTGAGACTGCGAAAAAGGTGAATCCCAATTTATGCTCATAGTCTTGTCTATACTGCAAAGTCTTCCTTGCTACAAAATATCTGACAAGGTCCTTCATATATTTATTATGCTTTGGAGTGTTGCATCTGTTTCTCTTGTTTCTGGTGACATTTATATCTCACAAAGATGTTTATGGTTACAAAGAGGAAAAAAATTCCTCATACTCAAGACACCAGTCTGGAAACTTAATTCATTAGGAAGTTGTGTATACATAGCATTGGGATAAATAGAGAGAAGATGATAGAGATAGCTAGATGATAGATGGACAGATAGATACATGACACATGATGAAAGAAAGAAAGAAAAAAAGAAAGAAAGAAAAGAAAGAAAGAGAAAATAGAAACAGAGACGGACAAATATAATATATATCTCATAATGGACATTCTGATCCTTACAGGTCTGTTCTAATACATGAATTGCAAGAATTCTTGGTGTACAATGGGCATATCCAGTATCCACTGCATCTTCCTAACAGAACTTTGATGTCCTTTCACAGAATTGCTTCTTCCTCACCAGCATGGTGTCCTCATTATGAGAACCATGCGGATTTCTTCAGATTCTTCCAACAGATTCTCCCAGGGCAAGAACAGGACCAGCGAGCATTCCCTCCCCCAAGACGGGATTAGAACGGCGTGCTGGAACGACAAAAGAAATGGCTGGGGGAGGCACTCTTTCCGGAACCAGCTCCCGAGGGTTGAGGAGTTCTGCTGGTACCGACCCTGACTCCAAGTCCTTTTCTCCAGCCTCCCGGTCAATTCTGTGAGCTCCACAAACAACTCTCTCTTGCTTAAGATAGTAAGAGTAGTTTCCCAGGACCTGAAACCAAGGAACCCCACCTGATACCACCAAGACCAGCTGGCTGAAATGTTAAATGTTCAAAATGCCAGCATCTCAAGATCTGTGAATTAGCATCAGGATATAATCGTATTTTTCTATTTAAAAAGTCAAATTCAATAATCTACATTTAATTCCAAGGCCCCATCTCCAAAGAAATGACAAGATAAACAGATCCACATTCCAAAGGGCTCCTTGCTTTGCTGGCAGCCAAGCGTTGGGAGGGTGGGGAAGGCAGCAGCTCGGCTCTTCCAGAGACCCTGATGTATTGCACCACAACAGCTCCTCAAATGCAAGCCGTGTGTAGTAGATTCCTGAACCCCACAATTACCAACAGATAGTGTGAGACCGATTCTTCCTCTTTAAGATGTTTTTGAAAAGATGTGGGCTTTACACGGGCCCTGCGAGTCCCGAAGCCATCCTGTGTTTCTGTCAAAACCTACAAATACGATCTTGCTCCGTCGCCCTGTTCAAAAATATTTATCCTCAGATGTCCTCTTCTCACCACGAGATACAGGAAGGCCACACGCCTCCTCCCACTTCGTCCCAGGACCTGTCGGCTAACGTGTCAACAATGAAACCCAGAAGCTGACATGTACTAACAGGCCCCTCCCTCCCCCTCCACCCAGATAATAAACAGCAAGAAGGACAGAGGAGCTGGGGGGCACTTACTCAGGCCCCTGAAACCAAAACGCAGCTACTCAAACATCCATGGAAGAGCCAGTAAATGCGCCATAGAATGTTCTCAGCCTTAAGCAAAGAGGTTTTGTCCTCCAACAAAACAACTTAAAATGGTGCCAGCAAAAGGGATCAGATGGCTTAAAGCCCCAGAATGTTTAAAGGTTCTGTGAACTCATGGTGACCTTTTTCCAGCTGCTCGGCACACTGCCTTAAAAAGACATTCCGACCCATTTACGCCAGGCGCTCTGCCCAGCTGGGGGGCCCGAAAGAGCCCAGGCTCTATATTCTCAGAAGCTCCAAGGGTGACCTCTCATTAAGGGTTTAGTCTGAGCCCAGTGCTGAGCTGCAGGCTCTCTGCCTGCCATCTCATGGACTGCTCACAGTAACTATATAGAATTGCATTTGTTTTACCACCCTTTTACTGAAGAAGTTGCTGAGTCTCCAAATGATAAGGAACACAGAGAAGCTGACTGGAGCCAGAGTTTCTCAACAGCTTGATTTATTCATTTGAAGTTTCCCTTGAATTTCACGGTTGTCCAGACCAAAGTTATGTTGGAGGTTTACTGCAATCTGCCTTGTGGTTCTGTCTCTGCCAAAGTCCCACCATCAACACCACCACCACCAACACCACCACTATCATCACCATCATCATCATCATCATCATCATCATCAAACAATAAGAACAAAGGTAGCAGCAGTAAACACTACATATGAAAAATCCAATTGAATCTCAACTATCTGCATGGGCTCAGGCTGGGTGAATTACAACACATTCTGTTTAGGCCTCGTGAAGCATTCTGTAGTGGGTCTGATGATCCTTCTATTGCAGTTTTGGTAACTAAGGTTCAGAGACGCTGGGTGACTTATCCAAGGTCACACAGCCAGTAACAGCTGAATAGGATTTACACCCAGCTAAGTCTGACTCCCCAACCTGGGCTCTTAATTTATACTAATAAAATTATGAAAATAATCTGCACATTATTTTCTGATTCACTGTTAAGCCACTACACTTAGGTGTGCATAATTAAAACACACACAATTTGCCTTCCAAATCAGTTTTCTACTGTTTTCATTAGCATGTCTTAGGCCTCATTGTGTTACCAAACTTTCTCAGGTAAAAGATTTGACTACGGGCATGGTCAAATCTGTGTACCCTAATTCCTCTGACTTCCACCTCCATTTGCTGCGACGGGTTGCCTTCCAGGTGTTTTGGTTGCTTTAATTATCTTTTAAGCAGAAGCAGGACCGTGAGTAGCTGAACAGAGAGAATACGCACGCCGTTGTTGCCTGTCTCCCTCTGACTCACCTGGTCTAATCTGGATTTACTCCATTTCAAGGAATAAAAGTGTCAAACAGGGAACTGGGTGGGTCTCAGGCAAAAGAAACAATTCTTTCGTGCTTCTGGAAGTGACACTGCCTAGTTCTTTCATGTAAAATGGTTTTAATCTTCCCCAAGAGTAAACATCTGCTTAATGCAAAGCTTTCTAAGTCAATTTAGGCCTCCTCTAAGTGCTGCCTAGAAGCTCCACCGCTATTACTAGCAGGCCCAGCGAGATGGAACTGCTGTAAAATGCGCAATGACACAAAAGGGTCTTGGGAGCCCAGAACCTGCACACCACTAAATGGGCTTCACTCCGAGGCTCTCTTGTAGGTTAGGAGCCAAGAAAAGGAGAGACAGATTCCAGGGGAAAGAAGGCAGGCTCTTTCCATCCCTGTGCTTGTGCCTGTCTTCAACAATTGTCCAGGAGCCCACAGAAGGTGGAGAGTTTGGAAATGCCCATCTGAACACGAAGCCAGATTCTTTGTTCAGCTGGTTTGGGTTCCCGCTCTCTATTGACGGTGCACAGAAGCTCGGGTCTGAGGTTGTCCTTGGAAGGAAAAAAGATAAATTCCCACCCAGCGGATGTCTCTCCATGGACGAAGATAAATTAAGGAACTGTAGAAATATTCTCAGAGTCTTCAAGGTGACCTGGGTGAAAACTCTGGGAGGCAAGGCTGGAATGTGGACACCTAATTAATGGCACTGTCTGAAGAGAAAGAACATGAAAAGGAGGGACTTCGCCAACACAGGGTAGGGTGAAAGGGGAGCTCAGAGGGTCGCGAGTTGGCAGTGGGTCCACAGCGCCACGTGGAGAAGATTTACAATGCATCCCGGGGACACGGGCTTTCCAAACAACGGAGATGCACGCTGCAGCCTGGGAAATTCTTCCAGCTCTGCAGTGGCCTACCTGAAAAGTCCTTCCAGACAACCCACTCTGTGCACAGAGCCTATGCTTGCTCCTTGGGCAATATTTTGCCTTCCTGGGTTTTCTCATATCAGGAAGGGCGTGGCTAGGATGGATGATGTGAGCCTTGAAAAAATTAGAAAAGCATCTCCCCTATTTTTCCCGCCCCCTCCCTCACCACATGATCCAAACCAGTTCATGGGATGACAGTGGATATGTAATTTATTTCCTGGAGTGAGTTATGAGAGTTAATCAATAAGAAGTGGAAGTCTTGTAAATTATCTATTGCAGATCAGCCTATTAAGTGTCTACTTCTACCAGGCTGGCTTGAGCTGAGGTCTCAGACTGCACTATTTATTAGCCCACATGCAAGATAATGGGATTCTCGAGCGGATGAAGGCAAGCCTTGCTATTAAGACAGAGACAGTAAAAATAAAAATGAAATGTGTTTTGCTACAACAGCAAATCCAGCTCCCATGATGGCCCAGGGGGAAGAAAATTAAAGGCAAATCAGAAGTAGCCTGAGAAAATATCTCTCCAGGAATGGAGTAAAGGGCTTGGAGGACAGAAAGATAAAAAGGAAGAAAAGTTCCATCGGTGGACTCTCCCCAGATTCATCTCCAAAAACAGTGTTTAAAGTACCACTTTGCTATGGCAAGCACCTTCGATTACCTGTTCTCCTCTAGGGCAGCCTGACTAGGGTAAGAAGCGAAGTTTGACTTGTTTTCCCCTTTTTTAAAAAATTAGAGCAGTTGTATGTTTACAGGAAAATCATGCAGAAAGTAAAGAGTTTGCACACACCCTCCCTACACATACCGTTTCCCCTATTTATTAACATTTTGCATTAGTGTGGTACCTTTGTTACAACTGATGAAAAATATCTCCAGGGCTATACACAAGCAGGAAGAGGCCCAGTTAGCAAGGTGCCAGAATTGGTTCAGTGTCAAGGAACGAGGGTCGAGTGTGCAAATGCATGAGTGCAAATGCATGTTTAGGGATCAGGCAAAGGCTATGGGGTAGAACAGGGCAAGGGAGCGTGAAAGGAGAGGGAGGCTGGTAGTCTCCCTTCTTCCAGTCTGTAGGAATCTGGAGATCTGTAGGACAAAAAGGCATGTCCAAGGGCTCTGAACAAAACCAAGACGGTTCCACTCTGCGACAGCTTTGTCCCACCACTGCGCTCTATCAGCTCAGTCAATATTGCTGATTCATTGGAAATTTCTCCTCTAAAATTTCTCTATTTAAAGTATTTTCAGTGCAATTCTACTCCTAGGTATATACCCAAAAGAACTGAAAACAGATATCCACATTTGTACACTAACGTTCATAGCAGGATGAACAACCGAAATGTCCATCAACAGATGAATGGATAAACAAAATGGGGTCTATACAGACAATGGAATATTTGGTCAGCCATAAAAAGAATGACATTCCGATACATTCTACAATGTGGATGCACTTGAAAACATCATGCTAAATGTAAGAAGCCAGACACAAAAGCTCACATATTGTAGATTCTGTTTATATGAAATAACCAAAACAGGTAAACCCATAGGGACAGAAAGCAGATTAGTAGCTTTCAGAGTCTGGAGGGTGGGAGAAATGGGAAGGAACTGCTTGATGGTTAGGGAACTTCTTTTGGGAATGCTGAAAATGTTTGGAACAGGTAGAGGTGACAGTTGCCCAGCATTATGAATGTACCAAATGCCACTGAATTGTCCACTTAAAAAGATTAATTTTATGTGATATGAATTTTACCTGAAATAAGTGAATGCATATTGTTAGTAATAATAACTGGGGATAGGATGACAATAACCAGGATCCATTTAGTTACTGAGCTGGTAGCAGCCAAAGGGATGTTTTCATTCCTCCTGCCCGCTCCACTCAGGGTGATTTCAATGCAGCGCATGTCCCTGAAGAACCTGAAATGCATGTGTCCTAAATGCTCACCCTGACCTTGAGCACAGCACCACTGGGAAGAGTCCTGATCACTCGGATGCTGGATGTCCCCATGTAGGACCCTACATTTCTGAGCCTAATAGCTCTCCGCTGGTGTGAAATGGTCATACATGGAGAGGCCTTCAGATTCGGTGTAGAGGAGAGAAACTTAAAGTCCACAAGACTAGACGCTAAAGTTCTTTCCCTCTGCTCTGCCTCTCCCCTGCTATAGGTTCATTCCAGGCCTTGATTGTCCGCTGTGGCCCAGACACTGGAAGCAGAGCACTGTGCGTGACTCTCAGTGAACTAAACCTGGCTCAGCACCCTTTCCTCCATCCCCCAAGAAGGCATTGCAGAATGCATGGGAGAATGGTCCAGTTATTAGAGAACCTTCGATTCCTCTTTAATGTATTCCTGCTATTTAAAAAGCAAAGCATCCATAAGCTTCAGAACTTTACATGCCATTAACTTGGAGCTTGGAGAATAAATCCGATTGTGTGGTTGCCCTGCCTAAAACTTTCCGGTGGCCTCTCTTCGTACTTAGATAAAAGTCTCAGCTCATTACCCTGCTGTGCAGGGCCCCACATTGCCTGGCCCTCGCCTACCTCTCTGACATCGTTGCTTACCGTGCTTCCTTGTTGTCACCATACTGGTTTTCTTTCAATGCCTTGCAATGGCTGGTCCTCCTAATTGGGATGCTTCTTCTTGGACTCAGTTCTTTTCTCCAATGTCACACCTCAGAGAGGCCTGGGTGATTGCCCTCCCAAGACAGGTCCTTCCACCAGGCCCTCTGCATCACAGGCATTCCCTCTTTCTTATCTCAATCGGAATGATTTATCTGTTTGTCTCTATTCCTTCCCCATAAGATCAGGGACCGGGACTCCCTGGTTGAATGCTGTATCCTTGGTGCTTGGAACAATGCCTGGCATTGAATCAATACCCACCAGCTATTTGATGAATAAATGAATGGATGAACATACTGAACTTATGACTGGTTACAATGTGACAAGCAATGCATGTGGGCACAAGGTTTCAGACACACAACTGCTTGGATCTTGTTCCCTCACTTTTCACATAAATGAGGCATTTTGCATGTACCATTTTTCCCCAAGTAAACACCCCCTCCCACTGAAAGGAAATGTGCTTTTTGGCCTTGACCTCATTTTGGCTCTGGTAGAATGCCTTTGGCTGTCAGCAGCTAGAAGCCTGAGCAGAGCAGGTGGAGGGAGGTGTAAATAACTCTGAAGGTTGAAAGGAAAAGAAATTATCACCCAACAGATTGGCAAAAATGTAAAAGGTTGATGATGTCCAGTTTTGGCAAGGATGCAAAAATGAAATGGGTCTACCATGCTCTCTTTGTGGAAGTAAAAATTGGCAAAGCCATTTTCTGGAGGGCAGAATGCAAAATGTGCTTACCCTTGGAAACAGCAAATCCAGTTCTAGGATTCTACCCTAAACACACTGACATGGAAAGATGGCCAAAACCTGTTAGGTAAATAACAGCAAGTTGCAGAACAATGTATGCGATGAGATCTCATTTACTTAAGACGTTTACAGTGTGTCTGCGTACAAACATCTGTGCATGTAAATACACAGAAAAGGTCTGGATGGACACTCCAAATTGTGAGCTGGTGTTACCACTGAGTACCAGGTGGGAGTGGAGAAAGGTTGTGGTAAGCAGAGTCCCATCTTTAACTCTACTTTCCTATTTATTTCTTGAGATTCTTCTAGGGAGAACATGGTCATTACAATTTAAAAAGTAAAAGGAATAGGGCTGAGAGACTTTGAACAAAGGAGAGAGGGATCTGAACTCCTGGTTGGGACTGAGGATTGGATTTGTGCCTCATTGGGCTCCTATAACATGGCACCAGCTATTATAAATTGACAATTAAAAAGATGAAGTGGACTGAACTGATTAATTGGGATTCAAATCCAGGCTTCCCCATTCCATGACTTTATAACCCTGGGGAGTTTCCTTAACTTCTCAGATGCTCAGTTTCCTCATCTGTACAGCTGGGATAACAGTACCCACCTATTAGAATTTTGGCGAGAATTATATGAGATAAGCCATCTTAAATGCTTAGCACATTGCCTGGCACAGTGTAAACGTTAATTATTAAATTTATTATTAGTATCATTATTAATCATGTTTCAGTATTCAAATCTGCTTAAAAGAGTGAAAGAGAATGGAGAGAGAAGAGACATCAACAGAGCGATAATAATTCAATCTTCTAGAGCAGTGCTCTCCAATAGAATTTTTTGTGATTAAGTATATCTTCTATATCTGTGCTGCCCACTATGGCGAACACTAGCTACATGTGGTTATCAATCTTTTGAAATGTGGACACCGTGGCTGAGGAACTGAATTTTTAATTTTATTTAATTTTAATTAATTTCCACTGAAACAGCCACACGTAGCTAGGGGCCACCCTATTGCAACATGCATTTCTCGAGCTTTATTTATCCCAGCTAAAATATCCTCATTCTCTCCTGATCGTCATCAGTGCCAAAGACAGGCACAAGAAATAGCACATAAAACATCAGGGAGTCCTAAGCATTTCATTTCACTTGAGGTAGAAGATATGCTTTCAGAAGTTTCTAGAAAACTGTTCCCTTTTCAAGCTTCATTCAGTTTTCTGGTTTCCTGAGGGAGAAAGCCTCCACTCGTGCTGTCGTATCTCTAACAACACCTCTCCAACACTTTCCAATATCCCTTTCTTTATTGAGAGAGGACAGGCCCCAGATACACCAAACACATGCATTATGGATTGAACCATGTCTCCCACGAAGACATGTTCAGGCCAGATTGAATCATGGTGGGCTTTCATCCAATATGCCTGGAGTCCATACTCACCAGAGAAATTCAGACACCACAGTAGGACTAGGAGAGAGAAGGAGACAGGCTACCATGTGATGGAAGCAGAGACTGAGTTATGGATTGCTGTCAGCCACTGAGAGAAAGCACAGCCCTGCAGACACCTCGATTTTGGATTTCTAGCTCCCAAAACCACGAGACTATAAATTCCTGTTCTTTAGTCACCGGGTTTGTGTCACTTTGTTACAGCAACCCCGGCAAATTAAGACAACCAGTAATAGGGAGAATTTGGTAACACGGCCTTTTTTTCAACATGTATATATTTTTTGACATACAATTCACACGTCCCATAAAATCCATCCCTTTAAAGTGTACAATTCAATGTTTTTTAGTATATTCACACAGTTGTGTAACTATGACCACTATCTAATTCCAGGCCACGTCTGTCACCCAAAAACAAAACCTCATGCCCATTAGAAGTCCCTTCCCATCCCCCCCCCCCATCCCTCCATCCCCTTCTGTCTCTATGGATTTTCCTGTTCTGGAGATTTCGTGTAAGCGGAATCTTACAATATTTGTCCTTTTCTTCTGGCTTATTTCACTGCACATACTGTTGTCAGGTTCATCCATACTGCAGCATGCACCAGTACTCCAACCTTTTTCATGGGCCAACTACCACACATTGTATGGATAGATCACACTTTGTTTATCCATTCGTCTGTCAATGGACACTTGGGCTGTTTCCACTTTTTAGCTACTATGAATAATGCAGCTTGAACATTCATGTACCAGTATTTGTGTGGACATATTACTTTCAATTCTCTTCAATGTATACCTAGTTGTAGAATTGTAACTCTGTCAACTTTTTGAGGATTTGCCAACACGTTTTCTAAAGGAGCTATAAAATTTTACATTCCCACCAGCAATGTGTGTAGGTTCCAATGTCCCATAGCCTTGCCAACACTTGTTATTGTCTGTCTTTTTGATCATAGCCATTTTAGGGGGTGTAATCAATACATTTTTTTCTAGATACCATTTATTTATGCTTATGATGGTGAATGCCTTCTTAACATAGAGATGGAAAGTCTCCTTTCAGGAATCAATTCATGTTAGATGTAAAAAAATGCATCAACTTAAATAAAGGTATTAAATATGTAATAATACTGGTGGTTAAAAAAAGGGCATGAGGGTAGTACCATAATATCTCAAGTTTAGGAAACTGTGGTTGAAGACCTGGCTTTGGAACCCTCTTCTAGCATCCATGGATAGACCTGAAACCTGAAATTTTATGCAAAAGTGGTGTGTGTGTGTGTGTACATGCATGCACATGCACATGAGTGTTTATGCTTGAAAACCTCTGCTTTATACTAACTCTTCTCTCTATGTACATATAAGTGAGGAACAGAGTGCTCCGGAGACTATCTCAGTGATGCACAGACATCCACAGGCAGGTCTGGGACTCCAGGTTTCTTTCTAGATTTAGAAGATTAAGAAGCTTTGCTCAGCCTGCCTTTGCAGGCGGAGCCACTATGACTTTTCCTGGAGAAGGGCCACGCCCCCTGGGGATTTGTGTTGTTTTAGTTACACCTTACTCCTCTCTAAGATTTTGATGCAGAGGGCCCTGGAATAGGACTGGGCAACCACAGAGATGGGCAGACTGAAGCAAGAATTTGGTGGCAGGTAGATCCCATCAGCTCTCCCATTTCTAAGTGTAAAAGGGAAGGACTAGATATTCTCAGGTTGACAGAATCCCCTGTCCAGGATGGGGGTGATGCAACTTCTTAGAAGAGGATACTGGACCTTCCAATTCCCTCCTACTTGGTCATCTGGCCTGGCATGGGCAAGTACGGCCAATACTTCCTCCCTGTTTGGAGACATGTGCAAACGTTTAGGCTATATTGCATGCAGAATCCAGCTGACCTCCTCGGAGGGGCTGGTGGACTTTCTCCACTCAGAAGCCACAAAGCCACAGAGCCCCAAAGCCATGGCTGCTTCAGGTGCAGGGATTCGTAAGCACTTCTTGGCCATGAGCTAGCTCTGACAGTCCACTGCAAGACCATATGCTCACAATTTTACATAAACTTTAAGGGAAAATTCCCAGCCACACCAAGGTAAGAACCCAGGTCCACGAACCACTGTGGAGTCCCTCTTCTTTCTCAGCTCTAAGGAACAGCTTCAAAGTCACTGGTGAGGGTCACAAACGGGATTTCACTGAGGTTGGAAGCTCCTGGGCAGTAGATGAGAACAGACAGCTGCTGGCAGCTGAAAACTGCCTGCCTGGGCCTCAGATCGAGTGACAGAATGTGTGTTTTCATGGCGCTCCCAGGAACAGGTGGCCCCCAAGCTCTGGAAAAGCACATTCCCCTGCTCCGAGGCAGTCAGCTGTTCTCATGAACATGTGTATTTAGGGCATAGAAGAGGGAAGCAGCAGTGTCTGCAAGACAAACCCAGGAAGCTCAGAAAAGAGCAGGCGTGATCCTTGGAGGAAGGATCTCAAGACACTATGGGGTGTGAGCTCAAGGACAAAGTATCATAATCACCATCAATAATTCTCTCTCCCCTCCTACATTATTTTCACAGCACTCACTTCAGTCTGTAATTAATCAGTCAGTGGGCTGCTGTAATCGTCATATTATTTGTTTTGTTTCTTTCCTCCACAAGATCATAAACTCCATTAAAGAAGAGATCATATTTGACTTTTTAAGCTTTGTGTGTCTAATGTCTAACATTTTTCCTAGCATGTAGCAGGGGCTCAGTAAATGTCTGAAGAATTAATTATCGAAGGGATGAATTAACCAGTCACCGCATAAGGAGCTTTTCTGCTCATTATAGAGGGAAAAGTTGTGCAAACTTTCCCCTCTATTTTACGCATGCATAACCTACTCAAGATCAAAGCTAATAGTGGGTGGGGCTGGCTCTGGAGCCCAACTCTGAATCCAAGCTCCCAAGTTGTTTCCATTGTCACAATTACAGAAGTGAGAGAATCCAGCCCCCCAGGGGCCTTCTCTACTTCTGTTAAAATAAAGAGAAAATCAGCCAACCCTGAGACAGAGCTGTCCTGTGATGGAGAACGCAGGCCATGAGCACATGGTTCACCAGATGCTGCTCGTAGCTTTAGTACAGCAAGACTTCATAAAGGACCCAAGACTGATTCGTGCTCAAGCAGGTTTGCTTTGAGTCCTGGACGCATTTGGGGGTCGTTAATTAAACACACACGCTGAACTGCCCCGAAGCAAGGTGAATTCCCAGACCCTCAGACACAGAGAGAGACACACTTTCATAATTTCCCAGTCAACCTCAACCTCTCTTTTCACAAACATTGTGATTTTCCTCTCAGAAATGGTCTCCTCACTCAGGGCACAATTCCACAGTCAACGGTTATCAAAAGAAATGGCGGCATGAGGAGCCGGTTCTCCATTGGCCAACTGTGGCTGCCACCATGTCAGCAGTCGCTACATGGATACACACTAGGGTTTCTTCCCTGTTTCCCACCTTGTCTTACTGAAGACTATTTGTCTGTTCTCTGTCTAGCTTCCCAAGGGATCTTTTAAAAATATACAATCAGATTATGTCATTCTCCTACTTAAAAATACCCATTTTCCATCTCTCTTAGACCAAAATCCACACTTTCTGCAAGGGCCTAGAAGGCTGAATGTGATCTGGTGACTGATGACTTCCTGTTTGGCTTTATGTCCTACCTTTTCTGCCTTGACTCACTACATCCAGTCATCCTGAGCATTCTTGTTATCCTTCCAACGTGTCAACCTCGTTCTCACCTCAGGACCTTTGCACATTCCCTCTGCTTGGAAGTCTCCTGGTCCAGGACTTTACACAGCTGGCTTCTACTTGTCAATCAGGTCTGAGCTCAGAGTCCACCCCCTCCCCTTCCTTCAGCTACCTAAAATAATCCTCTCAGTCTCTCTCATGTGATCTACTTTATTTTCCTCATAGTGCTAAACACTATTTGATATGCTCCTGCTACTGCTTGCTTTTTCCTGTTAGAATGTAAGTGCCTCGTTCACACCTGCACCTCTATAGCCTAGCATACACTAAATGTTCAACAAATATGTACTAAGTTCATGAATGCACATGGAAACCAAGCTAGGTCTAAATTTCCAGACCAACCCCTCCCTGGACTCCAAATCTTACACAGCAGGTCATCACCTTCAATTTTATTCTTAGGTCCAAAAGCAGAGATAGAGATGGAAAGGGAAGAAAGCCAGTGTTAAGCTACTTCCTGGGAAAAGGTCTTAAAGTTCCCTGTGCACATTCAGACAAGGCCTGGCTGCTCACCTCATCCCCACACCATTGGCAAGCCTAGTCCGTGACTTCTTTCTCCAATCTCAAAAGGGGAAGTATTATGCTTTTAGGACTTAGGGGAATTAGGGAGAGGATTTCATTTTGCAAGAGAGAAAGTGAAGTCATTGAAATTGAAAACTGATCTCACACTTTGGACGGGAGTTTGGTTTGTAAGAGAAATCCTCGGGCAGGAACGACGGGAGCTGACAGGGAAAACACGGTCCGTCTTCCAGCCTCGGCTCCTGACAGATGGCTGCCTGGAAGATGGCTTGATCTCTTGAGCAGTTTACTTCTAATCCAAGTTGTAGTCCTAAAATCAGCATGAACTTCAGCAGCAAAAGTTCCTGGAGTCATAGGTACCCCTGTATCTCCATGACAATAAAGCCATATTCCTTTTCCTCAAACGGAAGCTCATCTTTCCATTGTCCCCAGTGGAGCTTAGAAGGAAAGTGGGAGCAGACTCCACCCACCTAGTTGGCTGGAGCCAGCCAACCTCTGCCTCCCTCTTGGGTAATTCCCTAATCCTCTGATTACTGGCTTGCTCCCTCTCCTTTGTCCCTATCTTCCTCCTCCCATCTGACTTACATAGTGTCATTTTTTTGATGATCCATTTACTCATGATATCAGTTACGACCTTGTTATGGCGGAAGGAAGGGGGCACGGTAGGAGGCAGCTGTGGAGCACATAGGACATGCTTTTGGTTTTAAGATACTGCTCTAATCTTTACGTACCTAACAGAAAGGATATTCCTAAGTTAAAAAAAAAAATCATTGATTCTAGTTTTAAAGTTTTTCTTAAAAACATAAAGCTGGCTGTAAGTGATACAAATCTTTATGTATAGGATGGGAGCATGGGGACATTTTTTTGGAAGAAAATATATCTTCAGGGGAAAGACCACAGACACATACAGTGGTTGTAGTGGTTATTTCTGGGCGATGGATTATTATTTATGCATGTGTGTAGGTGGGTATATATGTGTTTCTGGTTTTATGATTCCCAAAATTAATTTTGAATTTATTCTGCGTTAATTTTACAATTCAAAAAATAAGCAACAATTACTTTCAGTGAATTTTCTGTTGAAAAGGAGTCAAAGAAGGAAACCATAATTTTAACTCAAAGACCACTCAAACTGGCTGCTTGCTGAGACTTGCACTCAGGTAGGACTCCCTTCCTGAAGGCAGACAGCTATCAGCAAACCCTGTAAAACATAAAACACGTCTCTTGGGATGGCTTCCTGGCTCACAACAACCCGTAACTCCCCTTTTCTCAGGACTGCTCACCAATACACTAAATGGGTGCTAAGGACTTGGGGAGTTAAGACAGCTAATGGATACAATGATTAAGACATACCCAGGCTGGATCCATTCTTGGATATTTGCTACTCGAATGGAGACTTGGAGACACACAGGCGCTGGTGGACTTTGTAGCTGAGTCCATGTGGTTTGCCATGATGGACATCTTGAGCCAGATAATTCTGGCTCTCCTATGCATTGCAGGATGCCAATAGCACCCCTCCCTGCATTTAGGACAACCAAAAATGTCTTCAGACATTGCCAAAAGCTCAAAAAGGGCAAAATTGCCCCTGGTTGAGAAGCACTAACCTAGACAGAATGTCCATAAATTATGCCTGCTAGGTTCCCTCGGCCTGCCCTCCACCTTCTACTTCCTGGGGCTTGATTTTTTTCTCATTCTCCTTTGAGTCCAAGAGATTCTTTGCATTCCATTGTTCATGCATTATAGCTCAAAAGCAATAAAATTATAAATACCCCTTATTTCTTCTTAAGCTAGCCAGAATTGGGCTCTGTTCCTTCAGACAACAGAATCGTAACATAAACACCCACATTCAAGAACCGTTTTTGATTTCTTGGCATTCAAAATGGTGGAGCTCATCTGTCCTCCTTCAACCCATAAATAGTCCTCGGTTCGACTTCTCTCTGATAATGGAGCAGAGAGCACAGAGGAAATGCAGCAGGGGCTCCTGGGCCATATGGTAGAGTCTAAATACACCATGACGTCAGCTACAAGACCCCTGCAGAGTAAACCACGATGAAATAAGAACACTCACCCATCCAGGCCAGGAGATGAGGCTTGAATGCCTGTGTGCTTGAGAATTTAGAACCAATGCCAGCACATGAGGAAGATGGGGAGATAGGAAAGAGAGACTTCCAAACTGCCACTTGGAGCATGTCATCCACCACGTGCCCTCAACATCCCCAGGAGGGAGCTGTACAAAGTGTTCCTTGGTGAGGCTCTGACTTGCTAGAACCGAACACTAAAGAAAATATGCATGCAGACAGCATCTCACTCTCAAACCCCACAACTGTCTGGACAGATAAGAGCCCCATATGTTCCGCATTACTCTCAGAAATGGAAGGCTTTGCATCCCTCCCCAGGCCACGCCATCACCAGGCAGCAAGTGGGGGCTCGGATCCCCAACGATGCAGATGGGGGACAGGACTTGGTACTGGCAGTGCCGAGCTGCTGCTGACTGGCATTCCGTGTGATGGGTGAGTGCATCCAACATCTGCTCGCCCCAGCCCCAGCCCCACAGCTCAGGTCCTCCGGCAAGCCGTGCCAAATCCCTCAACAAAGTCCCAGTGGAACAACCTGCCAAAACACCAGGTGGGAAACAAGCCCCCACCCAAATTCATGGAAAATGCTCTGGGCAAACGTGGGGCTGCCCACATGCCCAGACTCTATTCCGCCCAAAGAGAAAGGGCATTGGGCCGTCCCATCAATTCCACATCCTCTGTCAAAAGCTCCCAGGGAGCAGACACCTCGGTGTTTACCCATCGCACCAGGACACACGCAGGGCTGCTGAAGGCAGAGCTAACCCGCCACCACCCTGACAACAGAAGACACTGCCTGCAAGCTGTCCGCAGCCCCCGGAGAAACCAACGTGTCTGATCGAGAATGTGTGTTGGTAGCGTCACTTGATTTGTGTTTAAAGGGGAAACGGAAAGTGCGTTTCCAGGAGGCTTAGACACTGATAACCGAAAGGAAGGTCTTGTAAACCAAGCCACATGGGCCAGTCCAGCAGTCCCTCCTCCGCTTTTGTCACCATGGCCTCATGTTTTGTGACTTCTACAGGGGGACAAAATCTCCCGACAGAGAGGCAGGAGGCAGAGGGAGGGAAACTGATCCGAAATGATGGCAGCCCGGAGTCGCCTTAGCCACCCCCTCGGGACGAGTGGTTCAGGTGATGGATGTGGCCATTTCCCCAAGGAGGATGGGATGGCTGCACCCAGGCTGCAACAGGATGGAGCTGACTAGGGGGAGAGCAGGCTCCCGGGCCCACCTGCCTGGGCTAATAGCCCAGCTCTGCCCCGGAGAGCTGGGGAAGGTCAACTGACTCTGCTGAGCCTCAGTTTCCTCTTAAAAGTAAAGTCTTTCCAAGATGGATGTGAGTAGGAGAAATATTATATGGAAAGTCTTCAGTGGTGTGACTAGAATAGTAGCAGTAGCAAATAACAGAAATAATATTAATTAATAATAGCATATTTTGTAATATATAACATATTTATTATACTGTATATTATAATATACAGTATAATGATGTTTCAATGCATACTTATTATATTATATGGTAGTAGTAATAGTATATCTATCCTTTATTGAGCCCCTATTATATGCTGGGAACTAGTATAAATGCTTTATGGGTGTTAACTCATTTGATAAGCAAAAACAACTCTGGTTTTAACCCCACCTGTTGAGGAAGAAACTGAAGCACAGATTTAGGTACTTTATGCCCATTTGACAGATGAAGAAACTGAAGGTCAGAGTGGCTGAGGAACTTCCCCAAGGAGGCAAAGCAGGCATTCTAACCCAGGCAACCTAGCCCCAGAGCTGCTCCACTCAGCCAATGCACAGTATTTCCTCTCAGCCTTGAGTGCCTCCCACTCAGGGCCACTTCGATCGTCTATTTGGTGCTGCAGGCTGTGGTGGTGGCAGCGTGCTTGAAAATACTGCAAACGTGTCCACTGGGGACTTCCTATGTGCCACGTACTGTTCTGCAGACTTTGAATGCATTGGTTCCTTCAACAACCATCCTGCGAGGTTAATGCTGCCGAGAGAAGGTCAGAAACGGGCTCAAGGTCACCCAGGTAGCAAGGGACGGAGTCAGGAGATACCAGGTCGTCTGCCTCCAGCACCCACAGCCCCAACCAATACTGCCTCCTGGTAGCCTGGGTTCTCCCCTCTAGAATATTATTCTGCAACAAGATATTGCATAGACTGTCACACTCCAGTTAGATTCTGTAGGTGAGCAGCCTCACACTTAGCCTGCTACGTAGTAAATGCTTGAAAATAAGCAGCTGCTGTTGCTGCTATTGTGACTAAATGTGAAAAGCCCGATAGGTGTTTTCTTCCAAGAAAATGATGGACGTGTGAATTTACGATGCCATCTTCTTGGAGGGCAGCTTCTTCTTACCCCCTTTAAACTTCAGCAAAACCCCTGGAGTGTTGGTAAACAGCACCCCCAAATCCAGGGGCCATGAGAACCCCGGGCAGGGCTGGTTTGGCACACCTGTCTTGAGGGTGTCCTCCCTGCCATTCCGAAGTGGTAGCCCCGGGGCTCGGAGCAGCCATCTGCATCGTTACTGAACTTGCCCCGATTCTGATCAGCCCGGACTCTGATCAGCAGCAGGTCTGGTAAACCCCGTGCCCGTGGGCAGGAACTTGAGGCCACTGGGAGCTGCATTTCCTCCCAGAAGGCCCCACGAGCTGCCCAGTCCAAGTCGGCAGTCTCGCGCTCACCCATCCTCCCCTGCCACCGGGCACTGACAGATGGGAGCTATTCTTACTATTTAACATTTATTAAGCGCCCACAGTGTGCCAGGAGCTGCATGGAACAGGGATGTGGGTGGTCCCAAAAGTCTTCCCCAGAAGGCTGTGGCCACGTGGAGGGGAGAGGATGGGGCTTTTCCTCCTCTCCAGCAGGGAAGGCCCAGCCTTCCCCTCCTCCCACCAAGCCCCAGCCCCAGGCCCAGCCTCACATGCCCGACTGGAGCAAGTGGCCACATACTGGGCCTGGAGGCAACCTGACCGAGGCCTGTATACCCTCTCCAGATGTGTCGAGCGGCCTCGGTTCCCCGGGCAGCCCCACCAAGGCCATGGGCGAGAGATGCCAACTCCATGGAGACATCTGCCTCTCTCCTGCCCTGAGCTCCCTGACTGCACCCACTCAGCCCAGCAGTCACCAGCACCTCCATCAAGAGTGGGAAGAGAGACGTAACAAGGTGCCCGAACCCAGAACATTACCATATATGCAAAAGAAAGTGCAGCAACTAGAGAATTTAGGAAACAGAAACAAAACAACACCCATGACAGCATCAATTAGGTGCTTCGGGAACATCTTCTCACAAACCTCAAGACTCCTTTTTGCAGCAGGTACAACAGTCCCCTACTGTGACATGGAGGCGAGAGAAGCCCCAGATCGCACAGAGGCCAAGATGCCGACTCGGGTCGGTCTGATTTTAAAGCCGGCTCTTAGCGCGCTGTCACGCTGTTTGGATAACTACGTGACCATTTCATACACAAATGGGTGTGGCCACTTTTGAGCTCTAGTAATCCTGATAACGACCTTGGGAGGCAGAGAGTAAGGAATGTTACTCCTATTTTACAGATGAGGAAGTGGAGGCTCAGAGAGGTCAAGCAAGTTACCCAAGGTCACAGAGACGATCATGGCAAGACTCAGGTTTTCCTGGTCTTTTTACTTAGCTGTGTTGCCTCCTGAAATGAGAAGAAACAGCTCTTCAGAGAGCGGTTTGCGGGAACAATCTGGAATGCACAAGTTTTCTGCCTCCTCAGTCCCCAAATCCCAACACCGCCCCCCCCCCAACCTTGGAGCCAATGTGGATTAGAGAGGGGAAGAAAAATAACAGCTGAGGGAGGCCACCGTCCCCCACATCCGTGGATGTGCTGAGCTCCACGGAGTGTTATTCTGAGCCAGATGCATTGCAGGGTGGGGGCAGAGCTGGCCACTGCTTCAGAGACAGCTCCTGCTGCCACCTCCAATGCCCCCCACCGAAAACCCCCTTTGTCCCCTGGAATACCAGAAACACGCCAGAAACCCTTTCATTTGGAAAGGATGAAGAACCTGCCTATAGGAGGCTGACTTCTGGGATTGGAGATGAACCCATGTTGACAGCCTGGGCTACTGACATCGTAAAGAAGCTCTATTACAGTGCGTGGCGATGAAGACAAGAGTTCTACCGTCAAGCATTTGTGTTTAACACCTGACTCTATGACCAAGGACGTGGTCTTCTGGGCTACCTGAGAACAGAACCTGGGTCTTATTCATCTCGATATCTCCAGAGCTTAGAAGAGAACATGATCAATAAACAATTAATTTAATGAATAAATGAATGGCACTGAGCATCTCTCCCCTACATTTGCTTTTACAGGTTTGAGGAGCTCAAGCTAGAAACTGGCCATTACAGAAGACGGTGGTCCAAGTTGCCTGGAGGAAAAGACCCGCAGAGTATTATGTTCAATATTTCTGGATATCTCTTAGGGTTCAACAGTTAATCAAATGGACATACTGGCTCCTTGCATGCTGGTGGGATGCATGCTTGATAGGTCTATCTTTAGGCAGGAGAGAAACATAAATAGGTATCAACATCTCCATCATAAATCACACTGGAAAAGCACTTACTCAAAACAACCTTTATAAGACAGGGAGGGGGCTCTGGTTTGCCATCAAAGGCTTAGATTGCTGAACACCAAAGCAGCAAAGCAGAGTGTGAAACCTGCAGCTCTCTCTAGCCCCGCTTGCCCCATGCCAACGTATTATAAAAAGCATACTTGCTGATATAGCATGCCTTTAACATGATCAAAATGACAGACGGCTTCTGCAGAAACACATTCTTTTTATAGGACTGATATTCATCAGGAGAGACTGACAGTGTCCCTTTAATCTTTTAATTTAAAAAAGTGCATTTCTATAAAACAGAATGGGGCATGTCGCTAGCATCTCCAAGAGCTGTGGAAGGATGGGGGCCCAAATTATTTCAAGTTAATAACTGGAGGGCTTTTACTTGTGTTTATTTATATATTTATTTGTGTGTGGCTAATATAAAGAGAAGTCATGTGGTTTCATGGTCTGAGAAACCCCGATCTTGCCTGGATTATTGGGTTCCTGGATGTCCTTGTCGGATTGCCTTGCCTCTCCTAGATCAGGCTGTTCTCCCCTGTAATAGAGTGAGAATGCCCCAAACCTACCCTTGTGGGAGGCAAAAATTACAATTAATTTAGGTGGGAAGATGCTGGGTGAAGTTGTCATGTCTGCCTTTGGTAAATCTAATCATGAACAGAGAAGCAAAATGAACTAGAAGGCAGCACAGTTGCCTGGTAACTATGATCAATGGAAGCAGTTAATCAGAATCACGACGATCGGAAACTCACCACGTGCTTCCCTGAGGAAGGTGTGCACAGAGTTTGGAGGCAGAAGAGCATGTTTGGATGTTTGCAGCAGTTTCAACTGCTACTGTGGTTAATAATGAGAACCTGATGTTTGCCTGTCCAGCGTCCTATTTTGGTAACGACGCCCTGATTTTCCCTCCACTGTCGGCCCGGACAGCTCGGCTGGGCTGCCTCCACCCTCCAGCTCCAGCGTGGGGCGCCTGGCTGACCTGTGGCCACTCCGAGTTGAGATGATTGGTTCCCGGATGGGCACGGTCTCCAAGATCAGCCAAGGGGGCTGCCTGAGGATCTGCAATAGTTGGGAAAAAGCTTTGCTAAGATGGGAGGGGTGCAGGCCTAGAGTTACCGGGAACTACTTTTGCCACCATTTGGACCTGGTGTTTTTGCAAAGGAAAAACAAGTAGAGACAAGCACTGGGCAATAGTGAAGAGAGAAAGCCCTTTTGTTGTTATAGCCTCTGAGTCCAACCAAGCCTGAGGCTGGGCCAGGACTTTTCTTTTTATCCCCTCCAACCAATATGCTTAAATTTTTGTCACTTGTAGAGTCCTGAAAATATATCTATCATGTATCTCTATTATCTATATATCTATATCTATCATTATCTATAATATATCTGTCTATTCATCTATCCATCATCTACCTATGATCTATGAATCTATCTATCATCTATCTATCTATCTATCTATCTATCTATCTATCTATCTATCTATCTATCTAAGAGACTAGTGTGTACTATACCTTTCCCATATATTAGAATGTAAGATTCAGGTTGAAAAGAGACCTGTGTGTTTTCCATTCTGCCTCATCACTCATTCCTAGTTCACAGCTTCACACACAGTAGGTACTCAAGACATAACTGTGGAATAATGAGACGAGTCACATTTAAAGCTCACAACCGCTTTGCAAGCTAGGCATCCCTGCTTTCATTTTGTAACTGAGGCCCGGTGAGGTTAATTGACAGGCCCAAGGCCACACGCTTAGTAAATGCCAGAGCCAATATATCAACCTGGATCTGTTCGACTCCAAATTCTCTTTGCCACCCCCCTGACTCTTTAATTTAGTCTGCTGTTGACATCGCCTCTTTGGCAGCACGAAAAAGTCACTTAGTGACTAAGATGCAGCAACTTCAAAGTAAATGGCACCACCAGCATTTACACCCGGAGTAGATTCTGATTTCTTTCCCCATCAAAAGACACTCCAGACATGCAGATAAAATCACAGGGCAGCAATACTGAGTTCTGGAAATGGCTCTTCCAGCCACAGAGGAAATCACATTTATTTTTTTTAAGTTTGCTAGATATTTATCCAAATTAACTGCAAGTCCCCAGGTGTTTATCTACCTTGCTGTAGGGATGGTTACCCTTACTGCTTTGTTAAAACCAACACTCAATATAATTCCTGGTGTCACTACATATGTGTATGTAGATCTCTCATAAAATATGATGTCATAATCAATGATGCTGAGGTTTCAAAATTCAGAGTGCGGGGTTTGTTTATGCACGCTCTTCACTAGAGAGACTCTACCAAGCATCTCTCTGCCTCTGTCTAGCGCTATGCTTTGTAATCTGGAAAACACTCCACCCCCCAAGCACTTACCATTTTGGGGAGAAAGGACGGTAAAGGGCAGACTGGCACACATCCAGGAAATTGGACATTTGCCTGCTGGATTCACAGAAGGGTTTTGCAGAGCCCCTTCCTATTTGGAGTACTGAGACTCAGGACTTAGAAACCCCATTTCTAAGACTCCTTCCAGTTCCTTTTAACCTGTATTTTGGCTTTTGAGACTTATGTCCAAACACTGTCAAATTCCGCAGGGGAATTCCAATGAGGCTGGAGGAGATATGAAGCCCTATCTGGATGTCCCATTTCAACACCATGAATTCACCCCAGTCTCTGCTTTGTCAGGAATGCCTTTCCCCTTTGCTTGCCCTGTGTGGAATTTACCAACACTTCACAGCTCAACTCCAATGTCTCCTCTTCCTTTCGAACCACCCCGTCCCAATTCCAGCAGGCATCTGGTGCTCCTTTTCCTGTTTCCATACGCACGTGTGTGTATAAACCCCAATGACAGGGCGGTGGTTAAGAGAGAAGGCTCTGGTCCAACAGACATAGCTCCAAATCTCAGCTCCATCACTGACGTTCTTTTTGACATGAGGCTAGTTACCTTTCTCTAAGTTTCCCTTTCAGTTTCTTCACATGCAAAAGGGGAGTCTTGATGCAAGATTCCAGTCCTTCTCTGAGAGCTTTGGGGCCAGCAGAAGTTTGAAATTTAGAATTTTTTGGATATATTTTTCTTCCTGGAAAGGTATTTCAGTGGAAACATTGATTATGTAATACCCTCAAAGGGGTCTGGGGCAACACCCCAAAATCAAACATGCCAATATTCCCACAGAAAAATATATGAATAGCCACACTCAGTGGGATAAACAAAGTCTATAAATAGCTGCACATCATTTCAAGTCAAGTTTTGTTCCCCAATGAGCTTTGGCATCAAAGTTCCAAAAAAACTGATTTTCAGAGAGCTTTGGAATTCTGAATTACAGATAAAGAATGATGGACCAATATTACCCAACTTTATTATTCATTCTGAGAATAACCTGAGATAATTAATTTACCTGTTTAGCACAGTGCCTGATACATAACAAGTACTGAATAATTGTTACCTATTTATTTTTTCTTGCTGTCTGAATTGTGGTATGATACTTTTGTGTTTATCTGCTGTTCTCTTCCACTAGGCTGTAAATCCACAGGTCAAAGGCCATGTCTTAGTCATTTTTGTTTTCTAGATACCCATCACAGTGTCTGATAGAGCTTTGTGGTGAAAGAATAACTAAATGAAGAAATGCATGGTGGGGCGAATGAGGCTCTGCTTACTCTGTCCTCCATCTAGGAAAATAGTCTTCTGACCCATGATTGGTTATGCCTTGATGAGAATAGACTTGTTTGTCCCAGAAGGGAGAATGTTCTCGCCATCTTATCTATGGAAGTAGCTGTCGAAGGTGACGGATGTAAGTCCAAATTGCAACCCAGAAGCCAAAGCTCATTAGACCCAAACACTAATCAAACAGGCAAATCATTTACAGCACTATGCAGTCACAGCCCAAGACATGGGGAAGTCATCCTGGAAGCATCTAGTCTCCAAGCTGACTTTGGCACTTGACTGCACCTAATATGTTCCCAGTTCAGACAACCAGCAATCATCAAGGTTATCATTGGAAATGTATGAAAATATAAACAAATTCCATAGTAACACACATCAGTCATTATCTGCAGATACCAATTTTGGGGTCTACTCCAAAGGCAAATTAGGAATGTTTATACAACAGGCCTAGTAACACTGCTTGTTTCCTTTTCTGCTTTTGGTTAACCATGAAACAGTCCAAACTAGTTCAGTTCAATCTTCCATAGTCATTCTGGAATCCTCTCTATCTCTAGAGAAAAAAATAAAAAACAACACGAAACACACACACACACACACACACACACTATCCATTTTGCTATATATTCAATGTGTTTAGACATCGGATATGATAATGGGTTCAGTGGATCCAATAAGGTAAAGATACTTTCTTTCCTACAGGGTGGAGGGTGGGGTTGGTGATAACTATTGAATCTATTCTTGAAATAAAAGACCCTGTGTGAGTAACTTCCATGAACTATTAGGAAATACCTTCACTCACTGTTGTTGCAGGATGAGGAAGGTACAGTCTTAAAGCCACTTACGATATCTAGTAAATTACTTTTGTTTCTCTGACTACATGAATATAGGGCAATGCTGGCCTGAATAAAAAAGTAGCACTTGAAAGAATTATGAAAAGGAAGTTATTCTGCCATAGAATAGCTGGTTCTCAATGTTGGAAAGACCTTTCCTGGTAATCTACAACTCTGACACAGCAACCCTTCCAAGTGGGTGCTATGGTTCTGCTTGAACATCTCCATTCACAGGGAGCTCACTACCTATGACGGAGTCCACCCTCATTCTTTTGGATCATTTTGATGTCTGGTTGATGTCATTAATAAAGATGCTTATGCCACCTTAATTCTCTCTAGAAAAGCCTTTGGGTCTGATGGGGTTTGGGAGGAAGCCCACAAGGTCAAGAGTTGGTAAGCAAGCTGGTGTAATCTGCTGGGAGGTAGGGCACTGGCATCCTGACCAGTGGCCAAGAGATGAGTGTGTGTCCAAGGGTTACCATTTCTCTCTCTTTCCCCTCTCTCCCCCTGGCACATATTACTGCAGTTGGGGATGGGAACTGCTTGATGGTAATGTAGGTCAATAACAGGGGCTGTCTTAGTAACTGGAAATAAAGGTAGTCTCTCTCTTGCCGAGAGCTTTTCAGTGTGTTCCAATGGGCTGGGGAGGAAGAGGATAAAGTTAAAGCAGCTGGTCTAGAGGCTTCCGCTACACAGCTTTTCTGACTACCGGTAACTAGTTACCAGAGGTGTCACTTAGGAAAACAAAGTATGATCAGGCTAAAATTTGCAAGTAAAACCACATGTTCTTTCCAAAAATAACTGACTGCCTTGCTCAAACATTCTAAAAAGATTTTAGAAGAAGGGCCTCCCCAATTTTTCAGCTGGCCCTTGTGTCTTCTCATCTATCACTAGGGCAATGCATCCAGAGTGGCATTTCATAATGACAGCAACCTTCCAGCAAATCGATAGTTATTTAATTCCCAACAAGCTCTCGAGTCCATTAAACCTGATTACATTCACCCATTTCAGTTGGTGCCGTTATTTTTCCTACACCGGCACTTAATCTATAACAGGAACTTATGAGAACTTTCAAAAGCAATTTCAGCATCAATCAGCATAGAGTGAAGGGCGCAATTTGCTTGTAATTATTTATCGGATGGGGTGGTAGAGGGTCTGATGAAACTCCAAGGGCCAACCTTCCCCCCAAGTTCCCATCAGAAGGGAAAGACCTCTTCCCTTCCCACTTGCCACTGAGTCCTACTTCAGAAGAAGCAAACCCAGCCACCCTGGCTGGCTCATGCAGCAGAGATGGAATGATTTCCACAAGGGACTTCCCCCAGGAGGTCCATTTATTTCTAACATCTAATACAGAGAAAAGCCTCCAAATGGAGCAGTGGCCGTAAATCCAGGCTGATACAGTATTGTTGATATTTGGAATCACCCCTCAACGGCTATAAACCTAACATTCTTATAACTAACAAGAACCAAAAGCAACTTTTAGCAAAGGAGGAAGAAGCAGCCTGACTACAATCCTCTTCTAAAATTTAAATAACGAGCTAGGGTGTTATGGAATTTTTTTCTGGGGGGAAGGGGGTTAAAGGTGAAAGGACATACCAGATACATTTAGTTTTCCTTTCCTGAAGAAAGGAGATACAGAATTTATTACAAGGGGAAGTTTATTCTTAAAAGTCAAACTAATAACAAACAAAAGACAAACACACCCACACAAAATCCCACCTGGGCTTCCTGTGTCATCTGGCCTTGCTCATCACTGAGTGCTGCCTTTCCACAGAGATCTTTAGACAGATATACAGAAGCCAATACTTGCTTAAAGAGACAAACTTGTGGGGATAAAAAAAGTCCCAAATTTCTCATTAGTAGATGAACCCCATCACTGAACTGATAGCCTAAAAGGTAAAGCCAACACGTCTCAATTCTACACTTTTTGCCATCGTTAAGATGCAAGCAGGTGGTAGGAGATACCTAGAATAATCTCTGAACTTCATAAATTAACTAATAATACAGTCTTCCTTTTTGCCCCAGTGCCACCACTCAACTCAGAAAAAAAAATAATAATAACCGTTGATGAAAATAGACATTCCACGTGAAGGAGAACGTATGAATTAATGCCTATTGCGTGCGCTCCCCATTTCCTGGGTTAAAGCTCTTAACCGAGTCATCCCGTGATAAGTTACTTTGCCTCACGATCTGCTCTGGGAGGCTGAGTCCCCCAGAAAGCCGGGAAGAAGAGCAAATCCTCTGCCCCGTGGTCAACCTCCTGAAGCGAAGGTATGAATGTTAAACAGCAGCCAGATCGATACAAGCAAATATAGCTCAACTACACCATTTATTCAGCCACGAGAGATGTCAATAGCCAGATTAGGGTGATCCATCTTTTTGATTTCCTACTGTCTTCCCACTGACTACACGAGGGCTTTTTCCTGTATTAAAAGTGTTTACTTTCTCCACCATAAAAATTCCAATTATGACTCCAAGCGGGCTGGAGTTAAGTTGCCTTGCGGGCGAGGGCCTTGAATTACCTGAGTCAGTCCCGGGAAGTAGCTGGCTGCCGGGATGATCATGGGCACGCCATACGGATGCAGGAGAACTCCTTGAGACGACAACATGCTTAAAGTGGGGTTCTGATTCCCTCGGAAGCTCAACACATCAATCGAGAGTTAGGGGGGAAAATCTATCGACCCGACTTCTTCCGAACTACAAAGCCGAGAGCCAAATCGCCTCTGTCAGGAGCCAAGCGTTCATCAACGCCGAGAGGGGAGAGAAAGAAAATCCACATCAGCAACTCTTAATGTGAAAGTTTTCTTGCCAGACGACCGAGAGACAGCAGCTGCAAAGTTGGAGCTACCAAAATGGAAGGTGCTATTTTGGGAACAGCTTGCCTAACATGACTAACCAAATACTCTTCATCAATTTAGTTCTCGGAGCGAAAGAGAGAGCAGAGAAAGGGACCGAGTGTCAGGGAGTCAGGCTATGAGATCTGAGCTGTTCCTAATCAATTCGGCCAAAAGGCAGGAGACAGGGTCTAGCTTGGATTTTGAGAGAGAAAAAACTGAGAAACGTAGCCTGATAAAATTATCAGCTGACATTTGAACTCAACTTAAGTATGTTAACTATGGTAACGTGGGTAGCCTTGGATACCGGTCAAAATGAAATTGAACCGTCAAGTTTGTTATTCTCTTTCTCTCTCTCTGATTTCAATTTTAAAGGAGCGATTTGTGAAAAATATAATGACACCACCAGCTAATGTTTGCATAGTGTGTGCTAAGTGCAGAGACGGGGTAAATTATTTACAAGTATTATGTCATCTCATTCTCACAAATCCACGAAGCAGTACTACTGTCACTCCCAGCAGACAAATGGGAAATGAGGCTCAGTTTACAGCTGGTAAGAGGGAGAGCTGGCCTGGGAACACTTTTCCGAGCCGAATTCCCAACCCCTGCACTTTGTTCATTACTGTATCACATTCTGTAACAGAATTTCATATGCCTTTTTAATATATTTTTAAATATATTCTTTACCACTGAGCTTTAACCTGTGATTTAGTAATATGCAATACACTAATGAGTTTCCAGTTAAGAGCGAGCTCCCACTTCACAGAATTTAAAGGTATATCTAATATGCACCAAAACTATGGATGAGAAATACATTCAAGGAAATACTTGAAAGCTTTCCAGTGTTTGAAAATACTCAAGTGCTTGCGCTGAATATGTTACATTGTAATAGATAAATTTGTAGGAGCTGAAATTAGTTAGGATTACATCAACCTGAGTATCCCACTTACTAGCTAGCCAAGTGACCTTGAACAATTTACTTAGGCTCTCTGAATTCCAGGTTCCTCGTTTAGAAAACTGAGATTATAATAGTCCCTCCCGCGTAGGGTTGTGCAATAATTAAATAAAGTCTTTGTAGATTTCTGGGCTGATAGTACTTGATGATACTCGGCATCATATCGTTATGTGCACACTACAGGGGGCCGTTCGTTATTCTTATCATGGAGTCTCTGCTATTCTGATGATTGGTACAGACACATCTTTGGCTTCGTATTGAAGGCACAGATAACATTCAAATCGTCACTCTTCTCATCTTCATCCTAGGAAAGCATGTGGGTGTGTTTTGAGTTCCACAATTTTGAGGGCAATGATGTGAAAATCTGATGAAGTGAAGCCACTTAAATAACGCTCAAGGTCTAAGGGTAATTGAAAATCACCTTCAAACCAAACATCTGCTTGCCACATTCCACCTCCAACTGCAAACAGGACACACAATATAGATTTTGTCAAAACGGGGAGAGCTCCAAACAACGCAAAACATATTCAACTATTGGCTTTTTCTAAATCCAAATGTCAATTCCTCCACTTTTAGATGGCCAAGGTGTTTTTACACTACACTAATTTTAGTTGCTTGATTTAGCTGCATAATTACATTTCTAGATAACGACAGTGGACAGCGTTTGGCAGAGAATTCAATTATTTAAGGCTGAATTTTGGCCATCTTGACAAGGTTTCTCTGTAATTGATTCTCACGCATCAAAGCGGCCTCGTTGTACAATTCAGAAGGCTCTCGTAACAGCTGCGAGCTGACCCCTCTTACTTAACAGCCTGATACTGTTTCTAACTTTAGGTTTTGACTATATCTTTCAACACTGCGTTTCTGAGAAGTTACCAGTGAGGACAGAAGCGTCACCATGAGACGGACGTGTTTTTCTAGTCTGTGCTTCCCTTTAGCAGTCACGGGTGGGGAGAGCAAGGAGTTACTTTGGAAAGGATTGGGTCAGACTGCATTATGTCTCTTTAGTATTATAAAGAGGAAAGAACATTGGGCTAGGAGGCAGTAAACTTAATTCTGTCACTTAGGCCAGAAATTTATACATTTAGGCTGGTAGTTTCCTGAACAATAGAAAGAGGTAACAGTAACTACTTACTCTCCACAAAGCACACCAATGAACAAATTGGAGGCGTGCTTTGGAAATGGTAGGGTTGCATAAGTACAACTGATTATTACACTTATTGCTATACATTCTGACTTTATTAAAGAACCTCATGATTTTGGTCAGAGAGAAATGAGAAATATATTACATAAAGGACATAGAAATATCTAGCTATATGCTTTGAAGAGGACCACTACCCTTCCCTTCCTTTCCGTTCTCTTCCCTTCTCATACCAAAGCGTTTGCTGCTCCCAAGTGAGAGTATCCTTTTCCCTCTCTGAAAATAAGGACTGTTTTGTGACCCTTTTCACTTTGACTGCCAGGATGCTCAACATCGGATACAAGGTTCATGTCATAGTTTAATAGAACTTTACTACCTTAATTGTATTCTTGTCTCCCTGTGTACTTCCAATCCCAACTATGGTTAATTACATTTTCTCTGATTCTGATTATATATACATATATATACATATATGTATTATTATCATATACAATTATATTTCTATTGTTGAAATAATAGTGAATGCACTCTTGTTCTAAATCCACCTCAAATACATTTTGAAATAATGAAAGACATATAAAAATAACAACCACTAAACAAAACCTCTTGTTCTAAATATAAGTTCTGTTTTACCAAATGGGAAGCACCATCAACCGTAATTCTTTCTTCTCTAATCCATTTCCTCCATTAGAAGGCAGGGGCCACGTTTGGTGTCTCTGCACTTCCAGTGGCTGGTGCACACGGCGCACGGTAAATGGTTGACTACCCAATTAGTGTGTGCTTTGAGCACATGGTATACTGCAGGAGCTATAAAGACATGGAACAAAATAATAAGGTGAAAGGAGAGGGGAAGTATTTCTAGAAGGGGGTAGGATGCACAGGCAGACCTCTGAAACGGACCAAATTCCAAAGAAGGCTGTATTTGACGACTGGCTCCTTTGCCCATCGCAGTCTAAGGCAGGGGTTGAGGAACTGCCTTCTGTCAATGGGCAGATAATAACTAGTCGGGGCATCGTGGCCTTTGTTGCAACTGCTTTCTTCTTTCACTGTGGCATGTACACCACCACAGACAATAGGTAAGCAAATGAGCTCCAATAAAATTTCATTTATGGATGAGAAATTTGAGTTTCCTAGAATTTTCGCATGCCACAAAATAACATTCTTCTTTTGATTTTTTTCAACTATTTAAAAGTATAAAATCCTTTCTTTGCAGGAGGATGATACAAAAACAGGCAATGGGTTGGATCTATCCCCCAGGCCATAGTTCACTAACTCCTGATCTAGAACATATATTTCATCCAAAACTCTGGAAGTCAGACTTTGATAAAAAGGCTAGTGTAGACTCCTTTGTGTTCCAGCTACCTCTTCACTTGCTTCTTGGCTTTCCTGTTGTCCTCTTGGTGCCTCTTGTCCTGTTGTCAGGGATTTCCATCATGAGGTCTCTTTGATAGTTCAATCTCATCCTTCCCATACACACATGCAAAAGAATCCTCTCATCTTTCTCCACTTTCCATGATGATACCCCCCTCTCAGGTAGTGCATCTCCTTCCCCTAGATCCTAAGATTTAACATGAGGATTACGCTCCCCATCACCAGCCCTTCTGTGTGACAGTCCCCCCAAATCCAAACATCTGTGTAAGAGAAGGGAAGAGAACAGAAATAGAAATGCTGGATGGAACACAGGAGAGGAAGGGAATCCTGAGAAGATAAATCTCTGCCTTAGGGATTCTATTGACCCATGGAGCCAACTAGAGTCTCATGCACAAATCCATCCCATAAAAGATGACAATGATGATGATGATGGTGATGGTGATGATCATGATAATTTGTCTGCATTGTGAAAAAATATTTAAATGGAAGCATTTCATGTAAAATTGGGATTTATGACTTCTCTTGAAGGACTGGAAGATCTAGAAGATCCAGGAACTTTGGGTCACATTTCCTTGTATCAACAATCACTAAGGGTTGGGGAGCAGTTGCTCTGCTACAAGTCAGGGGCTCTCCATGTGATTCTATACCAGCTCCCCTAGAAGCTGAGTATCGGTTGCCATTTGTCAGCCATGAAAACAAAACCAAACAGAACCGAACAAAAAGCAAAAACAAGGAGTGTCTCTCTGTGTGTATCTTTGAATAGGCTTAATATTAATTGTCCTTCTTGCCATTTGGCTATTGACAATGTCTATCACATAACATGGCACTTACACAAGTTACTGAACTTCTCACGCTACCCTGTTTCTAAGCAAAGTTGGGTAACAGATTATTTATTACATTATGCAAGGCCCTTCACAATATTCCTCACCTTTACTTTTACTGATTCATCCTCCAATACACATTGCCCTTCTTTCTACAAATCACTATTTAAATGCAAACCACACTGGCTTATTGCCTTTGCCAAACACTTCTATGAATTCATCTCTGTTCAAACTGTGCCTGCTTTACAGAAATACTCTTTCCCACCCTCCCTCCCTCCATCTCACTCTCCTTTCCTCCTCCTTCCTCTCTCCCTCCCTTCCTTGTAATTCAACCTTGCTGGCCTCAGTCAAATGTCACACTTTCTGCAGAGCCTTCCCTACAACCCCAGGCAGAACGAACTGCACCATCCCCTACCTTCTGGACTGATTTTAACATTCTCATCTGAGAACTGATCACATTCAATCATTACCCTTTGACGTGTGATTGCTCCTACTGGAAGGTCAACCGTCTCCTGTAAAGAAGCATGCTCATTTTTTTTCACCCAGTAACTAAAATGGTGATCAGACAAATTACCTTTTCCAAAATGCTTCCTGAGAGAACGAATGACTGAATGAATGATTTGGAAAACTGTGGGTAATGTGAAGAAGGTGCAAGGAACCCCAAGATAATTGAGAGCTACCTGCATCCAAGAGAGCTCAAGGCATCGTGGTGCAGTAGGAAGAACGTGGGTTTCAAAACTGGAGAGAAAGAATTTGGATCTTGGCTCTGTCACCCTTTCACATGTCTGACCTAGGACACTTGCCAGTGTCCTCGCTGATAAATGGGGACAATACCTGTACCTCCTCACAGGTGTGATACTCAAGCGAGATGAAATGCTGTCCTTGGGTATTCCTGGCACTTGGTAGGTGTTCAAAAAGTGCTTGCTTAGTCTTCTTTACTTCTTCAGAATGTTTTCAATGGACCCATGCAAAAGTGTTTTCTAATCTCTCCTCTTCCCATGTCCAATCTTCCTCTTCAGCACCCCACGAACACCCCACTCTGATGTGACTATTGAAGGCTTCGATCTTGCCATTTCTCTCATGCTTGTAGAAACACCTTCAGCCTTCCATAAGGAGCCACATGCTAAACCCTGCCAGCAGCTCCCTACCTTCTCCAGCGCTCCCAGTCTATGCATCTAAGGCCCTGTAATATCAGCAGCCATCTGTCCCATGGTGACAAAGAGTTGGCCGGCATCTGCATCCCGGGATGCCTTCATGCTCTCTCTTCAACTTGAGCCTTAGCTGCATTGCTTTTCTGTCTTTCTTACAGGACTGAGCATAGAGCAGGTGCTCAACACTTAAGAATTGCCTGTGGTCTCTATGGGGATGAGGTGGAGGCTCAGAGAGTTTAAGAGACTTGTCCAGGATTAAACAGCAAAAGGAGTATCTCGTCAGCCACCAAAAAACCAGGTTTCTCCTCTACCTGCCACTAATACCTTCTATATCAGTAAGAATGACCACTCTCTGACATCAACTTGGACCAAAGCTCCACCCACAATTGAACATGCATTCAAATCTCATCAAATGCAGGTGAGAAAAAAGCATGCAAGGGCTCGACCCAGCATGGACCTCAAAGAAAAAATCCCTGGGATGCTATATAATGCTCATGGTCCTGGACATTGAGGATGACAGGTGAACTCCCAGGAGAGGGGAGGCCTGCTCTCAGAGGGCTATCTGCAGACCACCCAGGTAAAAAAAATCATTGAGCCTACTACCCCGGAGACAAGATCTTCTGTAGGAAAGGCGTCCACAGATTGTGGATAGCAAATAGGCATCATCAAGTCATCTCCTTGCCACAAGTTCCAGCCATCCCCAATGGACTCCTCCGTGGAGGACCCAACGAGCCAGGAAAGCCATCAGATGTTACACCTGGGACAAGAATTGGAGTCCTCAGCCCCTCATACAGACTGATTTCAGTTAACATCTATAAACGAGTTGATGCACAGAAACGCTTTTTAACGGAATGCCAAGTGCGAAGGTAGCATTTATTACTGAGATACTACTATTCCCTCACTTTCCAATACTTCTCTTGCCAACACTGGCCCCATTCTTGGAAGGATCACAGATGGTACTTAAGAGCTCATACTGAGCCTCAGTGCCCAGATTCAGAGCCCAGTTTCTGCCAATCACTAGCTGTGTGTGCTTGTGCACATTACTTAACCTCTCTGTGCTGCAGGTTTATTATCGGGAAGGTAAGAATAAGCTTAGTTACTGTAGCTTATGGGGTGACAGTGGAGTTAAATAAGAATAATGTACAGAAGTATTTGGCTGAGGGGCTGACTTATTGCAGACACTCAGTAAACGGAGGCTGGCAGTTGTCACATGACAACGGCATTAGTAGCAGTTGGTTTGGAAGATCTTGAACTCAGATCTCTCCCAAACTAGGGGCTATCAGAATTCTTTGTCCCTTTGAAAGCGAATGGTTTAAATAAAAGTGGACGTCTAAAGGCAACCTGTGAGGTATCTTGGTATTTTAGAGCTTGCCTCCTTCTTACATGTTTCAAATCAAAAATCAAGAAATGGCAGCTAACAAAGAGGATTGTGTGGCTTCCCCATATGGAAGACATAGTTTTGAAACCAAAATATTAACTTTTAAATTCCACTGATGGATTATGAGGATAAGGACTATGCTTGACATCAAGAGCAACCCAAAGAATATTGGATGTTGCATCATCCTAGCTAATAGTATTGCCCCACCTCCAAAAATGGTTATGAAGTTGCACAAAGAAAATTCCAGTCGGTCTTGTGAGAAAGGAGGCAGCTGATTATCATTAGAAACTTGAACCCCAGTGATAAAGGTAGCACCGTGGTCCCTGGTTCATTAAGTGCTTCTTGACCTGATTCTCCTCTGAAAGCCAGACTGACTGGCTGAATGAGCAAATCTAAGACTATTAACCCTACACGTCATCTCTTGGAGATCAACAATGCCGCAGGGACCGACCCTGACCTGGCTGGGGATGAATGGCAGCTGGGTTTGAGAATTTGCTGACCTTGACTGAGGCAAACAAATACTCCCTGAGGATGCTCAGAATGGGGGCAGAGTTTTCCTTTGTTCCCTCCCCACATTTTCTGCCATTAGGGAAGCAGATCCCTGTAGCAGCCAGCACAGAAACCACTCCAGACGGCACAAGTCTCCAGGGCTGGCTAAGTGAGCCTTTGGTCCCCACCCCACCCACACCCTCCAGTGCCTGTGAAAAGGCTGAACCCCTGAGCTCCACATGGGCCCTTCCCCTTAGAGACAAAGCACCTGAGCTGGCATTTCCCAAAGTATACTCTGCAGGAAGAAGCCTCATTAGTTGCTTCACTGATTAAAAAAAAAAAAAGAAAAAGAAAAGGATTGATCAAATAAGTTTGGGAATTTCTGCTTGCTCTCTCTCCTTCTTGGAGGTCATGATGCCTATTAACATATTAAAGCATCTGAGAAGTCTTGTAAAGAAAAAAAAATATATATGAAACAAAACAAATCAAAGCATATTGACCTTGTTTGATCCAGACTTTCCCAATCTTACCTGATGACTGATCACCCACCCATCCATCCATCCATTCATCCATCCATTCATCCATCTTGCTATCTATTTGAGAATTTATTGTGTCAGGCCCTCTTCAAAGCTCTTTACTCCTTCTCCTTCATCTTTTCCCCTCATACTTCTTCTTCCCCTCCTCCTCCTCATTCATCACCATCATCATCATCATCATCACCATCATCAACAACATCATCATCAAGTTGCTACCATTTATTCAATACTTATCATGCACCAGGCACTGCATTAATTTTCATCACATGTACTATCTCAGTTTTTCCTTCCTGCATCCCTATGAAGTAGTCTGTTAAATTCCTTACATTACAAATAGGAAACTGAGGCCCTGGGAGGTGAAGGGAACTGGCCAAGGCCAACAGAGCTAGCAAATGGGAGAGCTGGGTCATGAACTGAGACAGAACACAGAGCCCCCACTGCCAGCTCATAAACACCTATTGAGAAATGCTGACTGGACTAAACGCAAGCTGAGTGGCCTCCTTCTCTCTTTTACCCTCAACTCGTAACTCAATGTCAACCACTCTGATAGTCAATAGAAGCAAGGGAAGAGAAAAATCAAAGAAGAGCATGACATGGTAAGGAGACCTGGAGAAGTCTTCAAGGCCTGGAGAAGAGCTGTCCCAGGCCGCCTCCCACTGCAGCTTCAGGAAGTGGGTCCTACCTCCCAGGCAAGAGGAAATTCAAGGCACAGGGAGAGCACTGGTCACATGGGAACACAAGGAAAGAGTAACCACGGAGGATGAGAAAGGAGGGGAGCAGGGCCAGGAGGAGGACACCTAAACACATTATCCTTTTCCCCTTTCTTACGATGCTGACAGTACCACCTGCATCTTTAAGGCCCCTTGTCCTTGGGGGTTCCCCCTAGAGCAGAGGTTCTTACTCTTTTTTTAAATGCATGGACCACTCTGAGAACTCTCTTATTCGAGAAAACTGCCCATATTCCCCCGATTTTCCATATATTCGCTGGGAGTTGATGGCCCCTCTGAAATTCATCTACAGACTTCGCAGGGGCCTCTGAACCTCTGTCAGGTTTTGAAGTATACAGCCAATTTGTGCTGTCCTTTTTATAAAGGAAAGACATGGATTCAAGTCAGCATCCATTAAATCATCCCATATCAACAGCTCAGGTGACCGTTCTCGCCTGGAATCACACTGACGTGCTTAGCAGCATTGTGACTTTGAGGATGTGTACCCGCCAGTCAGAGGATGCTCGCCTCGGCTTGGTGGGGACAGGGGTGGGTGGGTGGAGGAGGTCAAGGAGGCTAAAAGGTCCAACAATTCGGGGAAGTCCTAAGGCATTCCATATTGTAAAATCAAGTCCAGAAGCTGCGAGACACCCTCACTCCTCTCGCCCGATGACAAGCAATCATCCTAGATTGGGGAGGGTCTGGCTTCTCTCTGTCGGGGCTGTCACCTCCAGCTCCAGGGCTGTTCAAACCAAGTGTGTGTTAGGCATCGTAGGGCCTGGGGGAGAGTGGGAGCGGGAGACATACATGTGTTTTCAGCAACTCTGTACTCTGTTCTTGCGGACAAGGCCTGGATGCCAGGAACTCAGCTGGCCAAGTTGTGCAGCTTGCACAGCAGGGGAGGGGATTAGCGAAGGGGCGGGGCCCCGGGAAATGCTTTCTCCACGAGGTCATGGCCAGGCAGCTGGTGGCAACAGAGACTCTGACAGGTGGGCTTTCCAACTTCCCAGATTAGCAGTGCCCTTCTGGGGCCCTCTGGGGACATCAAAAGAGGAACCACCCTGAGCGATCTCCATTTCCTCTCTGAGCTTACACTGCAATCTATTTTTGAATATTCCCTAACAAGCACACATATAGCATCTACTATTTGCCAGGCACCTTCTAACCCCTTCAAGTATTAACTCATTTCTTCCCTGTAACAACTTCCCCATAGAGGGAAGTCCTATTATGATCCCCCGTATTACTGATAGGACAACTGAGGCACAGAGAGATTAAGTAATTTGCCCAAGATCACACAGCTCGTGAATGGTGAAGCTGGCTCCAGAGACAGGTTTGTAATCCCTTGCTATGCTGACCCTACAGGAAAGGCATGTTTTTGTAAATAGATTTCTGCTGCTCTCCAATTTTCTAAAAAACAAACATTTTTCTATTACAATAGCAAAAGATCATATTGATCAAGGAATTGGGTACTGAGCCACCCAAGTTTAAGTTCAAATACTGGCTCTGAGAATTCCTGGCTGTGTTGCCCTGGACAAATGACCTAACCTTTCCGAACTTCAGTTAATTCATTTATAAATTGGAGACAGGGTGGCTGTGAGGAGTAGGTTAAATAATGGAAAAATGCACTTAAAATACTCACTGGGGTTGAGTCCATTTTTATGTGTGTGAATTCTATGCTTGGTGGTGATACTAGCATGACAATGTCCATTTGCATCTCAGCTAGAATGCTGGGCATTTGAGTGATTACTCACACTTTCCACAAGTTGACCCCCAGATATCCCAGTTCCACGTATGAGTAAATTGCCATTTTTGCTTAAGCTAGTTTGAGTTGGGCTTCTGTCACTTGCAACTGGTAGATTCCAGACTAATACAAACGAGGTGGTAGCAATAGTAGAAGTGCATACATACACATAGGAGGAAATCTTAGAAGATACCCTTTGCTTACTTTTAACAAACACTTTTATAGCACTTATTACACGCCAAATACAATTCTAAAGACATCAATGCATTTAATATTTTGATGATCCTATGATGTGCCAACTCTTAATGGCCCCATTTTACAGATGAGGGTATGGTAACTCGGAGCGTTTCCATTCCTGGTGCCAGGTGAGTGGAAAGCCCACGCCCCTGTGACTCCTGTTTCCTTCCCTCTGCCTGCTTTGCATTACACAGGATGTTGATGTGTTGGCCAACTAAGGAATCCTGGAAACCTTCTAAACTGGCACCACCGCTCCAGTGCCCACGGTACAAACCTTTCCTTTATGATGAAACTTCTTGTGAGCCAGTCCTCAGAGAGGCTGTGTGGGCGGGGAACAGGAATTCCAAAATACTCTCCCAGAGACAGGCCGCTGCTGCAGACCCATGCCAAACAGTCTGCTGGAGCTCCAAACTACATTCACACCCAGTCACAGAAACACCAACCTGAAATCAACTTAACATATTCCACATTTTCTTTTTAAATAATATTTGGCAGGGTGAGCTGTCCCCCCCTCCCCCACCTTGTACAAATGCTTGTAAAGCTATTGCACTGGCTCTTTAGGTACTGACTTCTCTGCACACCCACCTCTCGCCCATCTGAACTCAACAAGTTGGCCCATTCCATTAAATATTTCCTGTGTGTGCTTGCATCTCCCCCACCAATACTGTACAGAGCTCAATATGGAAATTCCCAGATTCCAGGATGGCCATTTGTTTTAGGATTACCTCAAGACTTGACTTCCTTGGAGACTATGTGGTTGGCTTCAAAGATGAATGCTTCTTTTAGGACCAAAATAGAACAAAGGGACAAAAGAGAACTGAAGGATTTAAAATTCAGATTAAAAAAAAGCAAAAAACAACAAAACCAGAAAACTTGGCACTGGAGTGGCCTTCTTTAATTGCCCCAAACTCACTGGTAATGCCCAGCTTTCAGTGTACTTTATCCCCATATGTCCCCACACGCCCACTGGGCCCCAGCATTTGCAGGACCGTCTATCTTTCTGGCTAGTGCTGTGCTCATCTGCCTACCTTGCCAAGCAGCCCTTGTGTTACTTTTATAATGACTGGGAGTCTTTATCATATTTTACTCTGCCAGGGTGTCAGCAACTCGCACACCTGTTATACTCAGAACACATGGAGGGATGGGGGTGGGAACAGCAGCACAAAGAAGAGAAAGACGGCCTTTCCTGCCCTCTACGAAAAGCAAAATCAAGGATAAAGGGCAGACTAAAAGCTACCAGGTACCTTTTTTTTTTCCCCTTATTAAGGTTGTATTCTGTACCAGACACTTTTTAATTTACTTAACAGCCTCTATGTTTGTAAGAGTTGTTTATTAGACAAATACTGTCCTACTTTTTTTTTTTTTACAAATATTAATTCATTTCCTCCTCATAATGACTGACCACGGTTATCATCATCCCCATTTTACAGATGAGGAAACTGCAACAAAGAAAGGTTAAGTAACTTGCCCAGGAGCACAGAGAAGGCAAGAGGCAGAGCTGAAACAAATCTGAATCTGGTTCCTTGTGAGTGAACAAACATTATCCTGCTGCATGCTGACGAAAATCGTCGTCACCACTATTTTCACCACCCATCACCACCCCATCACCACCACCACTACCACCACCATCACCATCACCACTGCCAAAAGTGAAGGCATGAACTGAGCCGGCTCCCTCTGCTGGGTTTTGTTCTGCGCACGACACCAATTAGCTCATGGCCGGCTCACCACAACCCTATGACATTGATCCTGTCGTTACCTCTATTTTTAAAATGTGGAGACTAAGCTCCAAAGAACTTAAGAATCATGCCCGTGTAACTAGTTTGGAAGATCCATGATGTTTTTAAGATTTGCAGCCAGGTCCATCTGACCCTGACATGGACGTGTTTGACACCTGTGCTCCCCAGACCAGAGTGGGGGGTGCAATAGAATATTTCACCCACCTGGCTGTGCCCTCCTCGGCCACCAGATTAGAAAGCTGCTTGCTAAGAAGCGAGAAAGCACCCCCCAAGCCGGAGTGTAGCTTTGTGGACGGTGACCCTGCTACCAAGCATCATGCAACCAACAAACCGAGCCAAGGTGAGATTCTGAGCTCCAGCCAAATGTCGCCCAGGGGCCCTGGCCTGAGATGTGCAGAAACAGGTCTGAAGGCTCTTCACTGACATCCCAAACCACCCAGATCAGGGCCTCCCGAGTTACCTCCGTCCTCGCCAAAGCTCTTGGGTGTCCGCCTCTGTAGTGTTGGCTTTGTTCTCCACTGGGAGATGGGGGTGTCACAAAGAATATCAGGCTTGTTTTTCAAAACTATCATTCCTGTCCCTCTCTTCTGAAAGCTCCCTAGTTCAAGCCACCGTCATCTCTCATCTGAACTCTCGTGTCAGCTTCCCACCTGAGGCCACTGCTCTCCTTCTTGTGCCTCTTTACCCTATTCTCCAGAGAACAGCCAAAACTGGTCTTTAAAAGGCTAAATCAAATCATATTTGTCCCCTGCTTAAAGTCCCTTAATTTCTTTTTTTTTTTTTTTTTTTTAACTTTTTCCTTTTTGTTCCTCTTGGAATAAAATCTGACACTCAGACCCTTCCAAGGAAAGTCCCGTGATTCCCGGTCCCTCTGTCTCCCTTCCGCTCTCTCACTCCGCTCAGCCTCCTGCTCTCTTTCCAGTTTGCCAAGGACACTGAGGCACAGGATGGCCTCTACGTGTGTTCGCTGTCCGGTGAGAATGACCCCTGTATCCCATCCCCAGCGCCTCGCTCAGCATCGCAGCCTCAACGTCAGCTCCCCAAGAGCGCTTCCCTCACCCCCAAATCCAAACCCTGCATCTTCTGTGGACACCTCTACTTCTCCTTCAAAGCATTTATCACAACATGCAATATGTAGTGATGGGTGCGGTAACTCACTTATTGTCTGTCTTCCCCACAAACTTGTGTGCTCCGTGAAGGAAAACCAAGTCGGCTCCCATTTCCACCGCATCTTCAGTGGCAATCCCAATTTCTGACACAGAGCAGAGGCTAACTAAATATTGGTTGAATGAATGAGTACATTATTATGAACTAATCACTTAAGTGAGAGGATGAAGTTCGGAGAGACTTAATCGTGGATGTCGCACGCTTTTCTAGAGTCGACTTGGTAAGTCTTTCCTAAATAGATCATGGAGTGTTAGGGACATCATAAAAACACAAGATTTGTCTTCAGCCGTAGCAGATAAACTCTCAAAAGCTCATCTATGTAAATGGCTATTTGTATCATGTAGTATCGTAACTGCTGGCATGAATTAAAGGCATCATGATTTTGGAGAGTTGCTCTTTTTTGGATATAAAAAGTGAAGAATTCATCCTTCATGTTAACATATCATCTTCTTGGCATGCTACACAAATAAGGAGGAAATGTGATTTTTTTGGGGGGGGGAGGGGGGAATGATATTTTTCACAAAGCTAAGAAGAGCTATCAAAATAAAGGGATGTTTATTTGGGTGAATCACCAGCTTCTGCACAAATCCCAAGCGCTAATTGCATAATGGGCCTTTACAAAATGCCATAATACGGGTTTGCCTGGTTTCTCTGTTTTCGGTTTGAAAAATAAATTGTTTAATAACCCATCAAAGCTATATGTAAACCCTGAAAACAATAGAGCAGATGTTGACATCTGTCTTGTGCCTTGTAGACGTAATTAAAGACAATGAGACACGTTTTGATATAATAGAGGACAAACACATACAAAAATCAGCACAATATAAATGTAAACAGCATTTGCAGGACACCTGCTTTCTTGGTCCAAAAGGCTGCATCATATTTCTGGTGATGAAAAAATTTTTTGCCAAGTTCTACATTTACTTACGTAAATATGTACATTCTGTCCTCCACCTTTCAGAAAGACAAGACTGGGAAAGCCAGTCTTTTCAAGTGGATATTTATTTTAATTTCATAACCGATGATTACTATCCTGGGCAGTTTCAAACACCATTTTAAAATTTTTCTTTGGCATAAATGTTAGTAAGAACCTGTTAGCCAAAACGATCACATTTTTAAAAGAAATCCAAGCCCTGCACTGGGGGAAGGGGTTACCATTTGCTCATTTGTTCATTCTTCTGTGCATGAATTAATATAGGAATTGTACTAAATTGACATGTTTATTTCCTAAAAGCCATATATTTTAAGTCAGGAACATAGCCCAAAACCAAGATTTCATACTATACAACAATAATCCTGTTGGATAGAATATTTAAAGTATCGTTTTGATTTTCAAAATATGCCATTTTTTTCCTTGAACTCCTACTCAGTCTTCTGTTAGTTTTCAGTTCTCAGTTCTATAGAGTAAGAAGTATAACCACACACAAAATGAAACACATGCTATAAATAAGAACACAGTGCACTCCAAATTAGCAGGACTTTTCTTTGCAGTTATTTTGCAAGACGAATCAAGGACCCCCAAATAAGCCATTTGATTAGCTCATTTTTCTTCCATTAAAAACGAAACAAAACAAAACACCCTGAGCATTTGCAGTAGGTTAAAATCAGAAGTCCCTAGATCCAGATTTCTTAATTCAGAAAATAAAATCCTCACTCATTTTCAAAAGACAGCCAAGTTAGTGCTTCTGTGAATAACTGAAAAACAAACAAACAAACAAAAGCCTCAAAAATCCCCTCATTTCAGGAGCACACGAAGGGCCTGTTGACATGTAGCAAATGGTGATTCTGCTAAATGGTAAACATGCACCTCCTCTCTTGTGTGTTGTTTTTGACGCTAGGGAAGTAAGGGAGATTCTAATGGGATCTGCATCTCTTTATGCTAATAAAATGGTGTCAGCCCATTTGCACAGACAACATCATAAAGCATCAACACCAAATGGGAAACAAGTGGGGCCTTGCTGCCCCCTGGAACAAACCAATCAACCCTGAAACACCTAAGATAGATGGCACCCCGTCCTTCATTCATTCTTTTTCATAGAAAGGCAATGGAAATGTTCCTAGGTGAATTGGATTAAACACAACCCACGACGCGTACACACACGCACACACAATCTCAGAAGCCCGGGAAGGTTGTAAAGCACTAAATTCTTTTGATTGATGAAGCAGCCTTCGCTGCATTGAGCCAAGCAGCCTGGCATGCCGGGGCCCCACTCCCTGAAATTCCTTTATGAACACGACCCGGCCCCACAAGTGCACAAAAGCAGTAGTGTGGCGTGTATAAATCATTAATATGATGCCGGGCAGTGGCTGCCTTTCCTGGGTTGGCTGGAGAGCTCCTCAGCACAATAGGGATTTGGGGACTGGAATTGGCTGCAGAGAAACATACTCCATCATTCTCAGCGCTGACGCTTCCCACAAGCCTTGCTCTTTTCTTTCTCCCTCTCGCTCCGCAAGTCAGACAGCCACTGAGTGTTATAGGTCATTAAACAATAATAATGATAATTTAAGAATAAAATCAGGACGGGCTTCGAAGTTGGAAGATCCCCCGACGCTTTCCTTTCTGACAAGTCTCACCTTTAAAAGAAAAGGAAACGACGACTCAGTCAAGTGGGGCTGCCTCTCCGCAGCAATCGCCTGGCCGGGGGGGGCTCTGCAAATTGTGCGGAACTAGCCTTGGCACAGTGCGGGGGAGGCCCGCAGGACAGCAAGGAATGGCGGTGACAAGTGTGGGTTCTGGAGCGAGAGAATCTGGTTTAAACATCAGCTCCCCCACCTATGCCTCCGATTCGGCATCTAAACACAGAGCGATTAATATCACCTCCCTGGAGGCCTCTTGCGGGGGATTACATAGGGGAATCCATGTAAAAGTGCTCAGCAGTGTGCCTGTCATGTAGCACTCCATAAAAGTTATTGATTATTTCATTATTGTAATTATTTTATTCCTGTCCTCATCACTGTTGAGGGTGGCTAGATTCCTGGCTGCCTAAATTGCCTTACATGCAGCATCTCCTGCTTATAGAAGGACATTCGTTTTTGAATAGAACCAAAAAGGAGAGAGAGAGAGAGAGAGAGAGAGAGAGAGTTCTCAAGAGAGTCTGTGTAACATGTTCTAAATGGAGACCCCCAGTGGAAGGTTCTGCTATTGCACCATAAAGAAAAAATCTCTACTCAATTCCTTCTCATTTTAACTGTTTGCTGCAGAAGGAAGGAAAGAAGAAAGGAACAGAGGGAGGGAAGGAGGAAGGGAGAAAAAGAAGGAAGGAGGCAGGCAAAAACAGATTGCATAGTTTCATACAGATTATCTGGATGACAGAACCTGTCAGAGAGTTTAAGTGGAGATAATGGATGGATCCAAAGCAAAGCTGGTTGCCAAGAGTTTCTGCATCTCCAGAAATCCCAGGAGCGGGCCAGATGAGGAGTTATGTGAAACTAGGAGACCCACATCTCATTCTTATGCTTCAGAATAAAGAGGACAAGTGATCAGGCAGCAGGGAACTTGCTCCCCCTCCTAGGACAGATCCAGGGCTGGAAACTGCGCACGTCAGCACTGTATTCCATGCCGGAACTGGGGCACTGGTCCGGTGTCAGCCCCGAGCTCCCAGCGCAGGGCTTGTGGGGACACTCCTGGGTGCCAGTCGACACCTCAGCAGGCACCCACCATATCCCAGCTTATGGGAATACACGTCACTGTGCACCCAAGTCCTCTGCACCACAGAATAATGACATTCTGAACAGAAATAAATGAAGCCCCTGCAGTGTGATTCTGTCAGCTTTTGAAAGTAAATAACTTTGCTCCTGACAAGAGCAAGACAATTTTTATGTTCCCTCCTCCCGCCACAGAGCATTAATTGAGCTGTGCAGCCGTATTACAATCCACACCAGGAGGACTGACAGGTGAAGACAAGAGGAGGAGGAGGGAAAGGCTCCAAAGTGGGCAGGAGGGACAGAGGAGAGGGAGAGAGGCCCCCAAGTTCCTTGTGGCTGCGCCCTTGGCAGGCCAGAGGTGCATCCATCTTATTGATTTTAAAGAAACCTAAAATAAAAATACAGGTTTCGCTTCAATAAACAGATCCTACTTTTCTTAAATATAGTCACTCACTCATTCATTCATTTAATGAACATCTATTGACCTCTCACTGTCCCCCAGGTGCTCTGCTGATTTTTTTTTTCATCTGTATCTTACTTAATCTTACAAAGAGTAGTATGAACCAGTTATTCTTATCCTTAATTTCTGGAAGAGGCAATTAAGGGCCCAAATAAAATAAAGCAACTTAGTCAATTCAGTTGGATCCATTAACTGAATTACAGAGTTGGGACAAAGCCTTTAACTCATGACGCCCATCTTGTATATAAGTGCGGAGGAATCAGTTCTTTGAACTATAGTTTGGGGGTTGCTGACTCAAACTGGTTTTAAATAGATGTAGGTTTCTCAGCTGAATTTTCTAAGGCACTTGAGAGGGACAGCTGCATGCTGCAAAACGCGGGCATCCCTGTTTATTGTGGGTTTTTTTGATGCGAATATCACTCACTGTTAATGAAAGCCTCATCAGCAGGGGGAAATCTCTCAGCTCTCCCACTTCCATGAGAGGACAGCTTGACCCCTGTCAGGCTTCAGGAAGGGAAAAAGAAAGCAGCGCTACCGAAGGCAAGACAAGGGATATTTGCTGTTGTTTTTGATAAGGAGAATCTACTCCTCGAGGTGAATCCCGGGTAAACATCAAACGTCAAAAAGAAAGGGCTCATTAAGACTAAACCTTTTGTGCATTTACTCATCAGTGCTGGGAAATCGGAAGCACTTAAATCCTACAGCTGCCTGGACTTTGTTCCATAGCCGCAAAGGAAAAAAAAAAAGTCATTACATCCCTGAGAACACACACTAACCTTCTGAATGCTTTTCACTCTGGCTCCAATTCCTAATTTTGATTCTGCGTGTGTTTAAACACAGCATAAAAAAAAAAAAACCAAAACAGATCAAAACAGGGTGAGATTGAGCCTCAGATGCAGCCTCGCTGAATGAAAAAGACCACCGCACCCTCTTCCCCAGCCCCACCATCTCAGGGCCCACCGCCTGCTGTAGATGTTGAATATATCACTGTTTCCCTTTCCTGTGTCCTGTGGGCTGTAGCCTGATAGAAGGAAGGGGTGGGGGTGCCAAGAAGTCAGCTACAGGCTGCCCTGGCAAGCTGGGTCAGGGGGAGAATGAGTGATTGATTCCAAGCTAGAGAAGGAAAGGGATTCCTAGAAAAGCCAACGGACAAGCCAGTGTCTTCCAAAGTGTAGCTCTACACTGAAAGTTCACAAGATGGCACATGGATGAACAACTGAATGGATGGTCCATGAGGACTGAGATCTCTGTCTGTCCTACTGGAGAATCCAGGAGACCAACTGGAGTGTGATGTATGCACATGCAAACACATAAATATTTATTTTCCATGTGTGTTGAAAAAAATGATGCCTATCTGTGATTCTGTGGTTATTTTTGTTTGTTTAGGCAAGTCTTCATTTAAGTTTAGAATATAAGTTCATTTAAAGAAAAATCACTAACTACATAGCAAGAGTGTAATGAGTGGATTGGCGACAATTAGCAAGGGGATGCTTAAATTCCTTATGTTTGGAAACAATGGATCACGCACATCATTTTCGACTTAATAAATCCACTTTGTGAGCATCTTGACAAGGTTTGGACAGCAGATGCTCACAACCGATGTCTTTCTTTACAGTTTTGAACACAACCCTTTCTACCCCTCCTCCCCCAAACCTCATTCTCAATGCCTGTTGGGGTTCTCCACAGCTCTGCAATGGTTTCCTCTCATTTGTTCATGGGAGGAAACTATTTCTCCCCTTTCTTTTTTCCACTCCCTTCATTTCAGTATGGCTCCAGAGCATAAGAGAAAGTCCACCATCCATCTGCAAAGGCTGTAGGTCTCAGCTCACGTCCCGATCCACCACTTACTAACTCTCTGTATGTCTCTGAGCCTTGTACTCCCCTCTTTCCCAGATCAGGCTTTTGGATTTGTTTTTTTGCCACTCCTGGACCACCCTTCTCAACTCTTCATATGCCCAGTGCTGCCTTATCCTCAGAGCCTGGGAAATCATCACCTTCTTGGCCAACTCATTGAAGAAATCCCACAACAGCATCCTACTTATTCCTTACCCTATCATCTTGTTTATGTCCTCTCCACAATCTGAAAATATCTCTTGATTCATTTACTTTTGCATCATCTTTTTTCTTTATACTAGATTTCCTGTTGCATGGTAGCAGGGACCTTTCCTAATTTTTTTCACTCCACTATCCTCAGAGCCTGGAGATAAGTTTTGAATGACCAAATGAAAGAATAAATAAGTGATTGAATGAACAATCATATATGTCTGTGAAAGCGGTGGCCATCCCTGCCTCACCTTGCTTGTAGGGCTGTAGAGAGGTCCACAGGTATTCCATTCATCTATTATTTGAGTTTTTACGGCTCATCTACCATGGATCAGACTCCCTGCCATCATGTTGCTTACAATCTAAGAGGTCAGAAAAGACTGCAGAGTTACTGCATAAATTGTTAAGTGCTCAGCCAACATAAGTACAGGATTAATAAGAGAGGGTTCTGAACTGAGAAAATGGCCAGTAGAATGGGGTCACCTCTTGCTCTTTTTCAACCTTCAATCGGGGCCAGGGAGAGTAGAAATAGCAGCAAGATCCCCTCTCCTCAAGCCCTTTTAGGAGCAGGAAGGCCCAACCCTATAAGCTCTTTCCTTCCTGGCTGAGCCAGCCTCAGGGACTGAACTTAGGGACCCTTTGCAAACCCCCTCTGGAACTGGTTCGCCTTGCAAAGGCAGCCTGCAGGCCTTTGCTCATTTCCCCAGCGAGTCGCTGGCACTCAGCACGGTAAAAAGGTCAGGGCCGGGGCCCTCCTGAGCTATTGTGCCTGAGAGCCAACCTTGCTCGACACAGACCCTTCAGGAGGTCCAGGCAGAGTCAAGCCCCAGTCTGCAGACACACCGCCAGTGTTTCGTCCATCAGAGTTCTCTCCGGCAGCCCCGGGAAATGGGAAACTTTATTGATGAATGGAACTTTCTTTGCTTTTCTTAATTGAATTAAACAGTGCACTGGGACACGTCTCCCCGTCCATTAAAAGGTCTCTCTGCAGATGGACAATTACGCCCACACTTTGTCAGCTCCGTCTCATTCACAGGATGACATCTCCTGCGCATTATACTGCCCCCTTAGGCACCGCCACACCAACCTGATTTTGTTTACAATGTTGCAATTTCTTTCTCTTCCAGAAGACTATTATTTGCCTGACAAACTACACTGTTTTTACCCGGCCAATATGAATAAACAAGCATTATGTTTCCTCTTGGGGCAGAGCGCCTGGTTAAATGAATCAGAAAATCCTGAAAAAGACCATCTACCCTCAGTCCATCAACTACTGGACAATTACTCAAGAGCCAGCTCTAAGGAAAACAGATGGCCCATATGCACAAATAACACGGACTTTCTCCACTAGGGCAAAAGCAGAAGCCGCCGGTTATATTTTCCCACACAGAAACCGCCATGAAATGGCGCACGGCTCAGATTTGTGGACTGACTAACAGATGCTAACAATTTTCCTGAGTTATAAGTCGGGCTAAATAATCTTACGGCAAAGGCAACCCAGAGATCCTTGCAGTCAACAGGGGGATCCCGCCATGCAGTTTCCTGAAATGCTGGAAATGGGCGATGAGCCCCAGGCCACCCCAAACAGGCCCTTAACTGGCTGACAACAGTTGCCCCCCCCCCCATTCATGCCTTCTCCGCTTAATTGGAAAATGTCAACGACCCAAGGAAGAGTGGTTAATTAGCCCATTGATGACGCAGGATATTTCTAGAAAGAGACAGAGGGAACTATCTTTTGTCAGATAGTCACGCAGGCCTGAAAATGTGCTCATCGCAGTCCTTTAAATTCCTTAAACAACTCAGACATGAAGATGATCTATCCTAATTCTTTCCTGCGTTATTGACACTATCGACTATCTCCAATCCATGGTACCACGCAATAAATCAGCACGGGATTAAGCCAAGAAGAAAGATTATGATAAAACGCCATTTGGCTGACTACAAATCATCAGATTGAGTAGCACTGGGTAAGTAACTGGAAGGAGAATCGAACTTTTCCACAGGGCCATCCTTGTTATGGTCTATCCAATGCTTCCCAATTTTTTAACCATGGCTGTGCATGGGGGCTGTTCCCCCTCCTTCAGCTTTAGTGGGGGAGCTCACCTTCCCAGGTGACTCTGCACTGAGAACCACTTTCTAATTAAAGACAAAAAGAAAGGGTTGAAATGCAGGTTTCAGTTCAATTGCTTTCGATCGGAAGATGTCCACGTTGAGCAATGGCTTCATTTACCAGGAATTACCCTTTGTACAAACCACTTCACTATTTAAAACAAACCACATGGATCATCATTAAGTGGGAAAAATTACCAATCTTCAGATATTGACAGTGGCATGGTCCACTTTGGAGGCTCTTTTTCCCTAACCCTTAATGTGGATTTTAAGCATCTGACTTGGATTTTTTTTCTTTTAATTTAGGCTGAAAAAAAGGTTGTGAGTGAACAGGATTTGGCAGATGAGAAGCCGTCTTGAAACGGAACTAGGAGATACTAACAGGATTAGGGGAACCAAGTTAATATGCTACTGATCCTCTTTCAGGGAGTTAAAACTCAGTGTAAGACAGCTCTTGGGGGGAAGTCTGACATGCATTTTGTGCCAGAAAATAAACCAAGTCTGTGTTGTCTGTGGCCCACCACACCTTACTGTTAGATGGATATCCTTTGGTTTGCTCCTTGTGACTTAAGGTGGAAATCAAGCATCTCTAGATTTTTGAAGTGTGTGTGTGTGGGTGTGTGTGTGTGTGTTCTATCATTCTCTGAGAGGTAAACAAAACAGGTTCTATTTTAAGGTAGCCAATAGCAAATCCCCAAATTTGGAATTTGTATTCAGAATTCTCCCTCATAGCAAGGCCATTTAAAAAGGTACTCACTCAGGATGTCTGGGCAGAATCTGTATGAAGAACAAGTGAGTTTCAGGTTTTAGCTGGGAAGAGATTCACTATCAAAGAAGACACCAAATAAAGCCACTGCAGTGTGTCAAGAATGGAGGTTGAAGTAGGGACTTGCCCTGGAAAACAAGATGGAAGCCAGCTGCTCCAACACTTACCTGAAACTTCCATCTGAAAGCACTCAACAACCACAAAATACATATATGATATACTAGGTGCTTGTAAGTGTACAGAGTCACGTGTATATGTGCCTGCAATGCCATCATTGATTCTAATATCCGGATGCCAAAGACTATTCAACATTACTCCAATTTGCAATTTCAAACTGTAGCAACATCTCAAATTCTAAGAGAGAAGAGAAAGAAAAAAGAAAGAAAGAAACTGTAACTGGAGGAAAACATCTCTCTAAAGTAAACATTACTGGGAAATGTAAATAAATGTAACTGAATCAGCCAGATAATTTAAGTAGCAAAGTCGCCTCTACTTTGGCCTGAATATATAAGTTAATTGCAGCAAAAGGGTTGTGTTACTTTCACTTGGACAACTGGAGTAGACTCAGATGCTGAGGCATCCGGTTGATTTCTGTTTTCATGATTTTTTTTCTTCAGAACAAATGCTGGAGACTTCAGGAAGAAAGGTTGAATGGCAGAGCTGAGGCAAAGAAAGAAAATGATAAAGTAATTTTCCTTAGATATTGGACAAGAAATAAGCACCATGTGAAACTTGGCATTGCAGGAGAATATCTTATATTTAGTGAAGGCCCTGGATGCCACCTGATCAGGGTTTGTGCATTCATAAAATGGGAACAGAAAAGGCTTCAATGTAAGATAGTTGCACTTCAATGATTTTCTTAAATAATTGGTGATTTGAATGGCAAAGACTCCTGAAATATGTTTCTTTTTAAATAATAATAAAATAAATTGCATCCCATGTAGGTGTCATTTTACAAAATGTTGTCTGATTCATCCACTTGATCAGCTTGCTTTGAGAGTACAGATTAACCAGCCCTCTGATCTTTGAAATTAAATAGAGATACAATAATAGCTACAGATTAAGAGCAGATAAAAATACAGTGTGGCATACAGGCCGAAGACATATAGATTGTATTGGTTAGTAGTTTGTGGAGGTTAAAATGAACAATTTCACAGTTTTAGCCAATTGTTTGGATTTGCTAAGTAAAAGCAAGGACATCCATCGGTCTCAACCTATACACACAGTAACAACCAAGTCAGACAACCTGGAGGCCTGCCTCTCGGCTCTGATAGAGATTGTTCAGGAGGGTGGAAGGTGTGGCTTGACAATCTGATTCTGAATAACACCAGCAAAAATAAATGACAGATCCTACTCTACTTTAGGCATTTAGTGAAACCCAGAGAAAATAAACACAGGTGCAAACACACACAGACATACACATACACACACCATTCTGAAGCGGAATTGCAGTGTCCCAGTATAAGCAAATTCACTGAAAGTATCACAGATCCTTTCAAGGTGGCAGTGGGGGGTGCATTCCACAGCACATTTCGAAACCCGCTCTTCATCCGCAGGGATGGGTTTCCTCTTGCAAGAGATGATACGGCAGTGGAAGAGAATACTTGCACCCATCTTATATACTTGTCCTTTACGTGGCAAGTATAACCTCTTACTCAAGGCACTATCTCTCTCCCAAGTTGTGCCTAAATAAGAAAAACCGATGTAACAGTTTATGAGGAAGAAATACTGATGTCTTAAAAAAGAAAACCCACAAAGAAATTGTGACACCAATGAAAATCCACAACATTCTACTTGTTAGGTAATTCTGTTAAAATTGATTAAGAAAGAACAGGAAAGAAGTGAACACAGATGGCAAATGATCAACTCATATTAATAATCTGATTAAATCCAACCCAGACTTTGGGTCTGCAGAAATGCTCAGTAGGATGTTCTTTCGGTGGGTAACTGGTGTAAAATACACACACACGCACATTCTCGTACACATGCTTACACACACTCACAGCAAAGGCTCAGAACTGGAAAAGCAGATAGTAGATGAATCATGTAAAATGCTACCAATACACTCTTGAGAAATGTTTCCTGGCACAATTTACTTAATGAGAAATGGAATAAAACAATATATGAAAGAATAAACCAATTTGTTTCCAAGATAAAAAAAAAAAAAAAAGCAGGCTGTTCTCAAAAAGATTTGCAACAGAAAATATGCCTAAGAAATTGATAATAAATTACTCAGATGTTTAAAACAGAATTTTGACATTTTATAAATACATATATTCCTATAACACAGATTGAAATGGAGGGTCTATGGGGAAGGAGGACCCATCAACTCTTGCAAAGGAAGTTATGTCAACCCACCATCAGACTCATTAACAAATGGTACTCTCCAAGTGAGTCAGTGGAAAACAGATGAAAGACTATAATCGCCATCAACTCCTCACATAGCAGAAAGGAGATCCTAGGAAGGGAAACAGATTCAGGTCTGCATGACAAAAATCCTTCTAAAGCCACCCTTTCACATGCACAGCCCTGCCCCTGTAATGGAGAGCTAGCCAGTCACCCCAGAAGGCATTGCTGAGACGTTTTTGAACTCCAGCAACCAACTCCAGAGCCAGCCCTTCCAGTAAAGAGAGGACGGCAGAGACAGAGAGGGTCTGAGGGAAACAGGCAGGGAGAGAGAAATGCAGTCAAAGATTCTGAAATGCACCCAGAATAGAAAACAAAACAAATATCAAATCCCCCAGCGAATTCCATTAAGGGGAGGATTGGGAGGTGGGGGGACAAAAATGTCTTTACAAGTGTCAACAAAGAGGGCATCCTCAAAAGCTTGCCTTAGTCATAGCACTACCAGTGAGCTTGGAAGCAGATTCTGGATTCAAACCCTCCAGAAATTCAAACCCTCTGATCCCATGCAGACTGAATACAGCACAACACAGGCAAACTTAAGGAGCAAAAGGAACACACTTACACACATCCATACATACACACGCGCGCATGGCTGGTCTCTCCTTACTAAATCAGCTTAATTAAAATCACAGCACCCAAATGCTCTCCCAAAGCTCCAAACTCTTAGCATAAAAGGGGCCATGGAACCAGCTGGCCACTGGACACACCGACTTGAGAAGGCTGCGAGTAAGGAGAAGGCAGTTTTCAGTTTCAAACTCCCGGTACCCAAACACAAGCCTGGCATTCAAAGTATTCAGAGAGGTGCAAAACCATCTCGGTGTATGTGCGTGTGTGTGTGTGTGGGGGGGGGGGGTTCCGGGATCGACGGAGAACTAGGGGCTCCCATCCACCGCTCGCGGCCGAACGCGCGGACCCCCTTCCCCTTCCCTCCCCAGGTCCGAAAGCGCAGCCCAGGGACGCAGGTACCGACGCCGGCGGAGCCCCCGGGAAGCAGCCGCGGAAGGAAGAGGCGCGCCTTACCTGCTGTAAGTACATAAAAGTCAAGGCACACGAGAGCTGGGGACACATGCCCACGTTGGGGAGCGCCACGCAGGTGGCCCCCGTCAGAGGGTGCTGCATCGTGCCTCGCTGGCGCCCGCCGAGCACGAGTGGGGACGCGCGCATGCAATCACGTTGCTCCTCGCCTGGTCGCTACAGTTTTCTCTTTCTTTTTGATTTCGCTGTTTATCTAAGTCCACAAAGGTGGCTGGCTCTTCTTCTCTCGCTCTCTCTTTTTCTCTCTCTCTCTCTCTCTCTCCCTCCCCCCCCCCCACCCCTGTGCACCCCGCGCCTCCCTCCTCCCTTGCGTTGCTCCCCTCTGGGTTTGCTAGCTCTGAGCGTTCATCTGCCTTGGACTAAGACACTTGAGAGGACCAGGAAACTATTTTGTTTCCTTCGCTGCTGTGTGGTTGTCTGGTTTGTTGGACCTGCTTTTTTTTTAAATCCCTCTCCAAGTGGAAGGTTCCCCCCACCCCCCCCCACCCCACGCCCCGGGAAGATGACAAGACCAAGCCAAGGCAACTTCTATGGAAGGTAGAGGGGGGTGGATGCCCTCCTGTCGATGCAGAGTCGGGGGGGGGGTAAGGGCCGGGGAGGGTGGAGAGAGAGAGAGAGAGACAGAGAAGAAGAAGAAACGGGGAGGAGAGAAAGAGAGAGAGGAGAGATTCGGACTCACAGAGGCTCACTCCAGCGCCGCTGATGCTGCGTGCCTTCTCATTTGTCAAATGGGTCCAGGGGCAGGGTTGCTCCCCACCCCCCACCCCCGCCTTTGCCTTTTTTTTTTTTTTTAAAAAAAACGACTCGCCAAAATTCAAATTGTGTCTGCTAAAAATCTCCGCGGGGCGGGTGACGAAGCAGGCGAGCGCCCCACATCGCCCGCACCTAAGCAGGCTGGACAATTAATGCGCTGGCCCTGCTGGGACCCGGGGGCTTCGATTTGGGTGGCGGCTCTGTTTGCCCGACCCCTTGACAAATCAAAACGGAAATGGGATTCCCCCTCGCTAGGAAGCTGGAGCGCTCAGACTCCGAGGGGCTAACGCGGGCGGCGGGAAAGCTGGGGCGGAGGGCGCGCGGGCGGTTTTTCGGGGTCCCGGGCAAGCGGAGGCTGCGATGCACCCCGAGGCGTTTGGGGCGCAGCTTTAGCTCTCCTCCTCGGCCGGGCAGGGCAGCAGTGAGCGCAGCGACCCGTCCCCCCCACACCCGCCGCTAGGATCTGGAGAAACCGCCCCGGCTGCCTTCCAGATCGAGCTCGCGGTGAATGCAAGGGGGCTTCTCCCAGCCCAGAAGCCCAGCTCTTCTCGAATTATAAATGCACAGGGTGGGGAAGTCGGTGTCTGATAAGAGATTACTGTGTTGGCTGCGGCGGGCAAATTACAATGGTGTCTTCATTTATTTATTTATTTTCTCTTGCCCGGCCAGCCCTCCTTGGCTAAATTAACATTCTGCTCTGGCTGGGCTGGTCTCCCCCTCCCCTTTATTTTATGAAGTCATAATTATTCATTAGTAGATTTCGTGAGTCTTTATGCAATAAAATAGGATGTGAACTGCAAATCAAAAGAAAATATTAAGGCTCGAACTTGTCCTTGGTCCCCACCGAAAGCACATCCTTGTCAACAATATCTATTATAGTCAGATTGTGGATATTTATATCTATCTGTTTCCACCCAGTGATTGGATTTTCTTTTTTATTTTCAGAACAAAAGGTCAGTTCTCTGGTCAGAATCTTTTGGTTGTGGGGTTCCCTTAAACGTTGCTGAAGGTTTGTTTGTCGCTGTCCTGCAGGACCCAGCACCACTTCGAGAGGTGACGGGGACATCTCACAATGGAGGGCTTGGGATTAGGACCAGGGGACCAGCCACCAAGGGGTCCTCTCCTTTGGGCTTGCAGCGGGGCTCACAGACACCCTCAGCCAACCAGCTGTGAACAAACTGAGCCATCAGCTTGCAAGGAACAACTCACTTTGCAGACTAATCAAAACCTTTCCGAAGGAAGGGAAATTAATTATTCCATGGCTCCATTTTTTGTTCTGTTTTGAAAAGCTATAGATAACTATAAGGTCCTCATTATGCTGACCACTAGGCCCAAACCAGGCTGATGCTTTCTGTACGTTACCTTGCAGAACCAGTCTGTACGTCCTCCCTGGGGCTCACCCATCCCATCCATTTAGTAGGGACACAGTAGAACGTGTAAGCATACGCAGAAGTTGGTAAGGGGGATTAGAAGTGCATGGTGTGGCATTTTGTGCTGCCTTTTTTTTCCTCCCCTTTGGGTGGAGGTGGTTAGTCTGAAAAATCCTTGCTATATGTAGTTTTGGAAATCAGAAGTTCAGCTCTGATTCACTCTCAATCTCTTTCTCTCTTTTCTTTATTCCTTCTTTTCTTACTTTCTACCTTTTTTCTTTTCTTTTTTTTTTTTTTTTTGCAATTGACAAAATCAAAGAGAAACCTCTCTACAAAACACTCATGGAATAGAAGTCCAAAGATTCTGCCTTTGCAGTCCTCTCCCTCCCGTTCCCATTCCTTCCTTCTGCCTCAAGCAATTTGCTGTGCTGACAGGGGTTTGCCATGTTTCCCCTCATCCTTTTCTGGCCAGCACAGTAGGAGCCCACGAATGCCCCAAGAAAGGAACAAAATTTCCCCTTCAGCTCATTTTCATAAGGAACACAATAAATAATACATGGCACTTTAATAAGACCTTATCTGAATGGTTTAATGAAAAACAAATACATTATGTAAGGAGCTGATAGCCGCTCTCGGCTGCACGGAGCCAACACTGCTTTTCCAGTCTGTTTTCTCCCCAAAGTTGAAAACCCTCACTGGCAATTGGATTTCTGCAGCCCTATTGCTCAATTACGGCTTGGACTTCCCTTATAGTTAGTTCACAGTCAGACATATGAGGAGGTCTATAAAGTGAAACAGAAAGATCCAGACCCCCTACGTCCATCTCAAAAATTTTCAGAGCCAGGCACCATTCTCTGGACAACCAAGCCCAGACATCTCCGCACAAGTGCACGCAGGCGTGAGCACACACAGACGCACCACATGCAAATACACCGACCACATAAAAGAGCCAGCAGGAAAGATCTACACTTGCTAATAGCAGTGCACATTAATCAGGAACACAACATCCAATGACCCCAAATTAAATGGTAGTACCACACCTGCAACTACTGCTCACTCAATGACGAAATTTTGCCTGCCTTTTAAACAGCATGTGGGGATGCTGAATTTGAATTCCATCTCAACAGAGACTGGGAAAGAGCCATGTGGAGGCCAAAGGCTCCCGAATGATTCTTCTCCATAATAAGTGGGAGAAATGGGAAAAGAAAATACTCGTTTCTCTCTACAAAGAATTTCTGGGCACTCAACATCACTTGGATACATATTGCATGTACATATAAATATATATATTGCATACACACACACACATATTGCATGCAGATTCAGGGGCCACCTGTCCGTCCTTCAGCTAAAAGGACCCTGAGTTGAATAGTTCTGCATACCCTTTAGGAAGCAAAAGGAGTACAAAAAGCAAGCAATGAACAATGTCATCTTCAAATGAAACTTCTTTAGGCAGAAGGTAACTGTGCAAGTTTTCAGACAGCCCATACAATACTGTAGTATATATAATTTTTTCTTTCCCCCAATTCTCCAGTTAATTTAAAACAATAAAGGGAATAGTTTCCCCCTTTTCTCTCCTTCTGAATCCTTTATTACAACTTCCTAAGTATGTCTAAAGAGCAGACATTTCACTAACGGTATTTTCTATGGAGACGTTCCGTGTCTCAAAGCAAGAAAGACTCCAGTTAGACAGTAGGAAAGACTTCTTGATCTTAAATGAAATTATCTATACTGGGTCGGCTCAGTGGCAGTGTCAAGGGGTGGCTTAGAAGTATTTTACAAATTTACAAATTTGGTAGGGGCAACCATGTTTTCCCAACCTTCAGTAAAGTGAGAACGAATGTCTCTTTAGAAACTTTACTATTTATTATCTCTATACCAAGTATTTTGATTTGTTTATTTGTCCAACTACCTGAACAATATTTATTTAGTGTTGACTGCATTCCAAGCACTCTTCTATGTCCCTTTGGATTTATCAGTGAACAAAGATCCCTGATATCATACATGGAGCTTACATTCTAGGGGAGGGTGGGGGGAGGTGGAAAATAAATGATTAAGTAAATTGTACAGAATAATAGAAGGTAATAAGTGCTGTTTAGAAAAAATAAAAGGTAGCACAGAAACAGGGTATTGGGGACACCAGAAATAAGAAGGTCAGGGCAGGTGGCAGTAAACTCTAAATAAAAAATCAGCTTGCCCTGCAAATGCAGCTTCAGCTTCCAGAAAAGTCTCCTTGCCCCTCACCCCTTCCAACATGATGGCCACACCCCAGATGTGTCTAATATATTAATTCTGGAGCTCTCCCGGGCCAGTCTGCTGAAAGAGATGGTGGGATTTCTCTTCTAATGGCTAAAAATTGGAAAGAGTCTCATCTATAGCTTTGACCCCTGGAGGTACTGAGTGGTCTAATACAATGTCTGCCATATAGTAGGCACTCAGTAAACAATGAATGAATGAATGAATGAATGAATGAATGGAAGAAAACGGAATCTGGACTAAATGACCTCTTGCTGTCTCTTCCAGCTCAAGGAACCCAAGGATTCTGAGGTTTTATTTTCAGCTCTCTGCATGTTAAGCTGAACACAAAGGAAAGCTCCCTTGGCTTCTAGGACAGGTTTCAGTCCCTGACCGTCCCTCTGAGCTACTCTGCAGTAGCTCCATTTCCCAGACACAGATTCCCTGGCAAAGGAATGCTCACTTCAGGACACCAAGCTGGAGGGCCAGAATCCCAGCTCATTTGAGCACAGCGTTCCTCTTTCAGAGGGGAGGACTGGGTCTCAGGCAGAACAAATTCCAACCATTAGACAGTAATTGCTTTGCTTGTAATGACAGGATGGAGGCGGGAGTTTAGAGGCAGCTTCCGTGTATAGGACCCTCAAACTCCTCCAGCTTTCTAGCCTGGGTTTGGGCTGTCAGCTAGTTCATGCCTAAAAAGAATCCACATTGCAAAAAGAGAAGCCCAAGTGCTGGCAATACCCAGTTCACGACTAGCTCCCACCACCAAAGGACCTTTAAAAATGATATTGATGAGAACATACTACCACTCTTGCCCACAAAATCAACATCAATCAAGAAATCAAACCAACTAATTAAATAAATAAAATGCATATCAATAATATCTAGAAGTAATGTGGCTGGGGAGCAATGGTGGTCTCACACAGATGGTGAGAATGAAAATTGGCACAGTTTTGGAAATGACAGTTTGGCACTTATTATCCAAAATATAAAATATGACTCTGTCTTGAACAAAGTATTCTGATTCTAGATAGCTGTCCTGTGGAAATACTTCAGATGTGCACAGAGATACATGTGCTTGTCAAAGCAAACAATTAGAAGTAATGGGGAAATAGTAAAATAAATTATGGCACTTACATACCATGCAGCTGTTAAAAAGTAGGCCCATCTATGCATCTTTCCTTGAAAAGATTTGTAAAAAAGATCTCTAAGAAGTTTCAGAGCATTGGGTAATGAAATGTTACACAAACGAACAACTGCAGTAGAAAACAAACAACTGCAAGTAAAAACTCACAATCTGGTTGTGTATTTGCATGTACACATATATATATAGGCATGAGTACATATGTGGGTGCATCTATGTATTTATATGCACATCCATACACACAATGGTCAGTGTGCTTATGTCTAGGCTAATGAAGAGGAGGAGGAAGAGTGGGGGACTTTTCATTTTTACTTTACATAGTTTTACTTTTGAATTTTCACAAGAATGAGTTTGTGCACAACTTTGGTAATAAAGTAAAACAATTTTATTATCATCACCGTATCGTTATTACCACTAGGATGACAACAACTACTAGAGCTGCTGCCAGTATCCTCCTTGTTATTATTATGAGTCCAGATTAAATGTTCCTAAGGAATAATTTTATAAATGGTGGTAAATTTTCCTGGCTAAATTTTTTTTTAGCCAGGAAACCTGTTTAAACCCACCATCAAGTTGAAATACTCTTTATATTTAAAATCGATAACAACAAATAGAACACATGGTACCTTGGTAGACATACAGAATTTAAGTAACTTAGAACCTCACTTCTGTTTGGAACGCAGCTTCCTGGGGACCAGGTTTTCTGCTTACCTGTTCACAAATGAAAGTGAAAGTGCCAGGATTGCCTCACCAGGCAGAAAACCTGCTAATGTTCCCATAGAAAATAAGGGACAGAACTGGTTTTCAAACCCAGGCTTGTCTGACTCCCAATTGCCGGCCTCTTAGGATGGGGTAATTTGTCCTAGCACCAGGCCTAGCTCTGGACCAGGAAGAATGAGAAAATGAGTTTGCCATTTTTATTCCTGCAGCAGGGGCCTAAACCACTGAAAAGGGAATCCATGAGGCCCCAGAAACGTGCCTCTTCTCCCTCCACCCACATGGCTTCCCCTGCAGCTGCCTCCCTAGCTACTGGTGACGGGGTCCACCAACAGAAAGTGGGGAAGGGTGGCCATGACGTGCTCTCCCCGTCGTGTAAGCCTGCAGTGCATCAGCCAGCAGGACATCTGCATTCACCTCCACCCACACGTGCGCTGGTTAAGTGTGTGTGGGTGAGCAGACCCCAGGTCATTAGGTGCGGAGAGAAGGGGCACATAGCAGGGGTTTTCTTGCTTCCTGCATTCCTGCAAGACAAGGGGCAGAGATGCCCAGAACCAGGCCCCTGGATCACCCAGGCAACAAAAGGAATCTCCCAGCTCTCCTGTACTCACACCTACTCCCCAAAGACAGGTTCAAAGCACCCCAGGACTCTGAAAATGGCTGCACAGACTAGGGCAATTGGCCAGGGGCAGGCTAGGGACCCCTTCGCTGCAAAACTGGCAGTATGGCCCTGGCCAGGCTTTCCAGCTTTACAGAAACACACAACGTGGGCTTCAATCCAAGATCTGCTGCTTGTACAATATGTGAACCTGGGCACCTGAGTTCACCACTCTGATACTAGGGTATCCATAGAATTTTGCAATGGTTCTCAGACTTTATCTTTCCTTAATTCATGGACTATTAAAATAAAAATTTAAAATCAAAGGGGGGATTGCAGGAAATTACAACTTTAAAACTTTTGGGAAGCTAGTGTTTTCATGTGTGTGGATGATACCATCTGCTATCATCATTTCATAAAGGAAAGGGTATTTTATATTAAAAAGTGACAAAGTAAGAAGGACACCATCTTCAAATGAAGGACAGCCCTTCAAATTGATTAAATTTAGGACTATTAAAATTTTCACTAAATTGCCCTTAATTTTCTCATTTAGCTGCACTCTGTTGAAAATGTCATTATGGAATCAGACTAGTCTGTGGATCAGCATTTGGGAACTACTGAGATAATGAATGTAAAGTGCTTCTTAGCCCAGTGTCTGGTACACAAAGAATCAACAATACATGTTAACTACTGAGTTATACTCATTTGACCTGAATTACCATTATCTTATACCCCCATGGGCTCACTGGGGCAAAACAAACCAAAACCTCTTCTCATTTCTGAGTTTTCTGAACCACATAGGAGAGACTTGATAAAGGCCAGTAGATTTACATCTGCTGGCTCATCAGAACCTATTCACTTTCCTCAATGACACTGTGGTAGTGGCCTGCTCATTCAAGACTATCTGAATAACGTGTGGGAGCTATTTCTGGGTCATATCATAGGGTGCTGCATGCAGAATGGTTGGGAGACCCTCCTTTTGAGTTTCATTGCTTGGGTTGGAAATCCTGGCTCTGCCTCACCTTTCTACATCTGCTATTAAATTTCTTTTAGGTTATATACTCTTCTTAAAACCTCAGTTTCCTTCTCTGTAATGGGGATGATGATAAGTTTGCCTTCCTAAGTAAGTTGTTAAAGATTAAATATGATAATCCACGTAAGTCCTGAGATCAGTGCCTGTCATCTAGTTACTACTCAACACATAAGAACAACTATTATTGTGAATTATTTTTATTCTCAATCCCTGACCAGTTGATGAGACAGATATTCCAGACTTTTTTTTTCTTTGCTACAGATGACATAAACAAGACCAACAATGTCAATACATTTGTGAAAAGGCTAACTCACCCCAAATGCAGCGCACACCTTCACCCATTTTTTCTCAAATGGCATGGCATTGTATGAAAATGTGTAGATCCCACATTTCAACCCTGGTCTTCTGAGTATAAAACAATGTATTTAATCTTACTAATAAATCAAATAGACACAAACACACACATTAGGAAGTAGGCTTTGTCAAGTAAATTCTTTGCCAGCTGTATCTCACAAAATATCAGGTCAAGTCCTTTACTACTTTTTGGAGTTTGATAAGAAGTATCCACTTTGTCCTGCTGATAAAGGATGGGACTCAGGTCTTTTGGTTAACTAGGCCAGGAGGTAGTCTTTCCATCATCATGGCAGCATTAAGGTGCTGCTTACAAGATAGTCATCATCATTGAAGTCATCATCATCATCATTATTGTCATCACCTGATTCATCATTGTTTACAATGTATAAACCTAGGAAACATTTCTCTGAAGCATCACTCTGTGTTAACTCAGCTGCAAAATTTCCTCTTCCAGGAATCTATCACTGATCCAGGCCACCTAATTTTATAGCATGAAATTTTACTAGCTTTCTAGTCCTACTTACTTATGGGAGGAGTAAGTCCCACCCCTGTTCAGAGTCCACCCTAACCACTTCTGAAGAGCAGAGCCTATTTCCACTGTCCTCTGCCATCACCCCTGGAAACAGTGACAAGAAATAGAGAGTGTTCTATCAGAGCAGCCAATTGACACTTGTCAGGACAGGCCTGATACATGCCTGACATCTGCCAGATTAAAAATACCTAGAGCAAGCAAATAACTTATGTTCCCGTAGGAGCTTTCCTGAAACAATGGGTTCCGAGAGGTGATGCTAAGAGGGAGTTTGGCACTTGAGAGGGTGGGAGTCTGTTTCCAGTGCAGAGGACAGAATGTAAGAGCGTGGGACAAGCTACGGTAGGCGGCAGAGACAAAAACAGCTAAGTGGTGATTTCTCCTAATGAACAAGTGGGTGGGAAGGTCTACTTTGGGAAGCCTCCACACCTCACCCACTTGCTGTGTTTCGACTTTCTGGATGGAACTCAAGCAAATTTGAAGGCAGACAAAGCCTGCAGAAGATTGTTTTCCCTATGTACCAAGCTTGTCGGCAGGGTTCTTTGACCCTCTAAACGCTCAGAAGCATTTACCTTTTTGCCGCATGAGTTTCCCTCAAGCATCTCCGACTGGAAGTGACTTCACCTCTAACATCTCAAGCTCTGAAATAATCCCTTTTGACCTCAACCTCCCCTGGGACCTGTCCTGGCACAAGGGCAAGAGACAGTCCAGGGATTCTCAGTCTCTGGCATTATTAACACACTTTCAAAGCCTATAAATTTTTGGTGATGAGATAGGAAGGATGTAAGGACTCAGAACGAAACCAGGTTAGTCTGCAAAAATTAGAAAGTTCTATTTCTAATGAATCAGATATTGATGGAAAGCCTTCCTGACTCTCAAGATTTCACCTTGCTACATACACAATCTCTGCAATTCCAAGTCTTATTTCCCAAATTGTGATACTAAATTCCAAGCATCTCACAGTCTCACATCCTCCTTTGACTTCCGAGCTCAGGTTTTTCTATTTTCTGTCTCTGGGCTCCATTACAAGGACCTGCTTATGAAACTCGACCCTTGTCATGTTCTGCAAAGATATCCACTCACACAAGCACACGTGAGTTTAGTAGATGAAAGTGGAAGTGTAAAGAAGGGAGAATAAGAGAAGTGGTTCTTAACTTAGAAACACAATTCTAGGAAGATTGATGTGGATGGTCTCCTTGAACATGGCATTTGTCTATTCTACCATCGTAGATTCTCCTGCTTCCAGAATCTCTCCCTTCCACTTCTCTCTCCACACCTCCTTCTGTTTGGAAGCCACAGAACAAATTCTCACCCCCCCACCCCATCCTATGGTTCCCCCTTCTGTCAATGCTTGGCATCGGTTGTCCCTGCACCTTTGAGGGGTCACTGCCTCACCCAAGTTCATATCCAACCATTTTCCAAAACCCAAGCAGCACTCTTCATAACATCATTTACTGTGCCTGCTGTTAAAAGGTCAGCATTTCCTCCACTGGTTTCAGATATAATAATTTGACATGCTTTTAGCCCAGCGGCATGTAAGAGAAAAACCCTTCACGGCCCTGGCTGGACTCTTACATATGGGAGCACTCTAGCAAGCTCCATAAACACAAGATGCCACCTGGCGTTTATTTTTACCTCTGGTACCCAATCGTCTTCACCTTGCATGACCACTTCTGCAGTGGTGGTGAGACCCTTCACACACCTAGGAAGGATCTGCAGCACTGGCTGGAAACCATTGCATCAGACTCTAGGGAATCTGAACAAGTCCTCACCACACCCCAGCACTGCTGTCTCCTCCCGGGAGTGATCACTCACTTCAAACAGCCAGCTGCACACCTCACAAAGCTCCCATCCTCACAGCCATTTTACCATTCCCCCAAAACAAAACTTTTACACAGGCTCCTCTCCCTCTAGTAACTTGCCTGTTTGTTAAGGGAACCACCACTCTCTCCTTTACCTGTCCTTGAAGCCTCAATATGTGCCTTTCGCCCCTCCCTTTGCTGCTCTGAATAGCCAGTTGATCCCCAAATTGCACCATTTTTAACTCTTCAATCTCAACTCTGAACCCCCTCCTGCTCGTCCACTGCAGGTATCCTAGTGCAACACATACTCTCGTTAGCCTAGATCTAACACCCATCTCACTCTCTACAATGAGTCCAAAGAGGAGTTGTAAATACCCGAAACAATCATGTCAAGCCTCTGTTCAAAAACCATCAGTGACCACCCACTGAGAAAGGCATGATATCAAATGCTTCAACCTGAGCTTGCACCTCCTACCTGGGAACACTCCAGACACCTCCTTCACGCAACTCCCTCTCTCCAGCTCCTGGTCACCTCACACCTAGTGCTGTAATTGCTTATGTCCGATGCATATTAGCACAACTCCAAATACATTATAGGTGCTTTTTCTGAAACCACAGAATGAACTGGATCATTGTACGATCTGGGGGCAAGGAGCTCAGAGTACTCAACCCTTAAATGAATAATCACACAATGAAACTTGCATCTTTGTATATGTTGTGATGCGAAGATGGAGTTGAAGTTGAGAACATCCTATGCATGCTCCCATTTGTTCTTCACACGAACAGTACTAGATACATGTTGATAGTAGTACTTGACCCAGGAGGACACAGAAACTCAGAAAGTTAAGGAACACCCTGTTTATAAATGGTGTAGCGAGTACTGACAGTGAGTTCTTTGTCCGGGTAGTCTCTAGCTCCTGCCACCCCATCCTGCACACACAGGCATGCACGTGTTCTATGAGAATTTTAGATATTTCCCCTTGACATTGCACTGCCCTCACCTTAGGACAGCGCCTGGCTTTTCATAGTGGGTGCATGTTACGTATTGTCTGAACAGATGAATGCACCTTGTAAACAACAATAAAAGTTCTCCTCTCCTCCCATGCTTCTGAGATCCATTTCATTCTCATTAATTGCATCATGCATTTACTCACTCATCAGCTCCATCTTGAATGTAGTCTCTGGGCCAAGCATGGTGGTGGCCCTGGAGATACAATGGTAAAAAGACAGGACACAGAGCTTTCATTCTAGATTAATTAGGTATTATAGGGCCATCTGGTTTAAAAAAACAAAAACAAAATAAAACAGACAAACAAACAAAAAAACTTTTACAGTTCTGTATCAATGTGTGAATCAGCATTTTTCAATATTATGCAACAAATTAAAACACTGAAGTGAATTGGATTATGAGGCTAATTTAAAGCCATCCCAGTTGTCCATATTCTCAATTTCAAATATCAGTGCTCATCAAAACAGCCTCATTTTCTCACTGAATGGTTTTATAAAGAAATGTTTCACATTTGAATTTATAAAATTCATCTACTTCTGCTCCTTTTATCTCTTTCACATGTGGAGTTTCATGTAAAATTTATTTATAAAAGGGTTATACTGGTGTAAATGTATGTATGAGAACCACTAGTTTGCCACGTTGGTACAGAGGGACTCAGATTATAAGCTTATTCTCCCACAAGAAAAAATAGTAAGAATCAAAAAGGCATGTTCTGGTGTCAGAGAATTTACTTTAGTTTTGGCCTGCCTTCTTGATAAAAGGGAGTCAGACCACCTGGTTTTAAATCTCAGCTGTGATGTACTAGCTGTGTGACCTTTGGTAAGCTAATTTCAACTCTCTTGACTTCAGGGTCCTCATTTATAAAAGGAAAAAGCATGAGTATCTTTTTCACAAGTCTGAATTTGTATAACATAAACTATACATTTAAATTGCTAAGTGCATGGTGTCTGTCAGCGTCAAGGTTGATTCTGATGATTATGGAGATGATGGTGCAGATGGTGATGATGACGGTGATGGTGGTGATGATGACGATGGGATTGATTTTGATGGTGAAGGTGGTGGTGATGATGCCAGTGGTAGTAATGGTGATGGAGATCCATCAACTGTTGTTGATTGTGAACCCAAGGGTAAAGGATTGCAAACTGGTCTCTGTAGGAAAGCCAGCCCCCTTCTCTCGAGCTGCAGCGGGAGGAAACCATCCTTCTTATCTTTCTAAAAAGAGCCCATTGTTAGTTCAATATTCTCCCCTTCTTCTTGAAGCTAGTGTTTCCAGATATAAGGAAGTGAGCAATCAGAATCCCAACACCCCTCTATTCCACCTGCTTTTCTTCTCATAACAGGGCCACAGACATCTCCAAGGAGGCTCTGTTGTACACTGGGCGATAGCTGACACCAGTGTTCTTCTGGGTAACTCTAGGGGACGTTAATATTTTATGACAACTATAGTGAAAACATCAATCTCCAAGGTGCTGGCACTTCCTCTAATGCAGCTCAGACTCTCAGTAGACTTCCACCCTCCCTTTCGCCAACCCTTGCCTCTCACTAGCCAAGCCACTCCAATTTTATTTTATTCCATATGTCCGTTGTCCTATTGAGATCCACACAATTCCAAGAAACATCACTGAAAGTGATAATAAAGCAAAGATTTAGTGAGCACTTACTGTGTGCCAACGGCAATGCCAATTGTTTCACAGTCACTGTCTCATTTCATCTTCCCAGCAACCTACTAGGAAAGGTAATATGTTGCCTCCCATTTTACAGACCAGGAAACTGAGAGTGGGAGAAAAGAAACAACTCATCTACATTCATAAACTCAGACTCTAATCCAGGTCAGTGTGACTTCCATGCCTCTGATATTCTTCTACTGGATTGCATAATGCATTCCTGAAAATGGATTTGAATGAAAGTCAAATGACTGATATAAGAGGTTCTTTGAAATTAATTTAGATTAAATTAGATTACACAACCCCCAACACGGCCTCCCCCGTGTCCCACAGGTTCTTCCTGTTGCTACTGAAACCTGGGCCAGGGTAGCAAAGGAGGCACAGGGGATGAGGATTTTCCTCTCTTCCCACAGAGCATAATGAAAGTGTGATCTCAACCTGCAAACTCACATGCAATTAGATTGTGATTTTTTGTCAAACAAATGACCATACATACAACTAGTGTACTACCCATTCCATTGAAACTCCGTCTCCCCAGTTTCAAAAATACAAGTAGGGTATAAGAACTTATAATGCAGGAAAATGCACATGGAATGGGGTGGAAAAGCAAGATACCAATCTGTATTTATATATGTAAGATCAATCTATATCTATAATTTATTCTCTCCACTTGCAGATGTAGCTCTTTCTAGATCTAAATCTATATATCCACATATCTACATAGATTCTTCTAAAACTTCAAGGAAACACCTAAATATTAATAGTGGTGTTTGGATTATTGATGACTTTCTAAAAATTGCAAATCAGTATTAACCAAGTTTTCTGTGATGAATATGGAATACTTTCATGATAAGAACAAAAAAGAGATTTCTTCTTCTTCTTCTTCCTTTTTTTTTTTTTAAATGGACCAAATTCCTGAGTGAAGCTTCCTCCTCATCCATTGGACGCCAGGACAGAACCTCACCAGGGCATGAGGGGAACTGGGGTTTGTCTACCAGAAATCAGCTGTGACCTCCTCACTCTTCAGCTCTTTGGAGATAGTTTGATGGTGATTCCAGAAGGAGATGGGAGGCATCCTTGCATAGTTCCTGAGCATGGCCGCTCTCCACGCAAGCTTAAGTATAGTCACTGGAAAAGTTCCTTTCGTTTCTCTCCAGGTCCTGTGTGACAGCTCATCATTCCAGTGGCATTTTTGTCGAGAAAACCTCATTTCTATTTTTATTATTAGGACTGCTTTTCTTTACTAGCTCTTTGTGCAAAGATCAAGGCATGATGAAGACCTGTGCTTTCCTCAGGCAAATGAGAATTACTAATTTTCTCTCTCTATTAAGTACTTTGCTATCTCCACTGGCTTCACCAATATTTATTTCTGAGAACATGAGGCTCCTGGGACAAGGTTAACCTGTTCCATGCCACTCATCAGCACACTCCAGCACTTCAAACTTTTATTACCTGTGCTCATTTTCAACAGAGAAAGTGGTAATGGATTGCACAAGTTTCCCAGTATAACAGGGCTAAACAGACAAAGCTACCTCCTTCTACTTGCTCTGATGGGACTTAAAGTCTATACTGGCAGAGACAGACTTTAAAAACAAACTAGAGGCAGTTTCTTATAAAACTAAATGTGTAATTAATCACAAGGCCCTGCAACTTCAATCTTGAGTATTTATCCCAGAGAAATGAAAACTTATGTTCATGCAGAAATCTATACATCGCCGTTTTATTTGTAATAGCTAAAAACTGGAATCAGCCCAGAAGTTTCTCAACAGGTGAATGGTTAGACAAATTGTGGTATATACTAACCATGGAATACTACTTAGCAGTGAAAAGGAATGTACTACTGATACACACAAGAGCTCGGAGAAGAAAAAGTATACATATATAATATAGCATATATGCACACAGAACTTCTGAAATGTGTAAAGGTAAAAAACAGAGAACAGATTCATGTTTTGGGGGTGGGGGCAGAAGGGAGGTGGGTGTGGGTATAAAAGGGCAACACAAGGAATCCTGTGGTGATGGAACACTGTTCAGTTTCTTGACTCTGCTGGAGGATATACGAACAGGTGATAAAATTGTGTAGAACGAAACATACACACATGCATACATGAACGAAGTACAACTGGGGAAATCTGCATCAGATCAGTGGATTGCATCCATGTCAATATCCTGGCCAGGATACTGTAGCGTTGCCGAATGTTACCATTGGGGGAAACTGGGAAAAGGGTAGTTGGGATTTCTCTGTACTGTTTCTTAAAATTGCATGTGGCTCTACAATGATCTCAATAACAATTTTAATTAAAAAATCAAATTACATAGTTAATTTTATAAGGCCAATTGTGGTAGATGCTATAAAGGAAAAATAATAGGGTACTAAAAAATGAGACCATAACAGAGGACTAGATTTAGACTAAAGGCAAGGGAAGACTTTTCTGAAGAGGTGGCATTTCATTGGGCAACTGAGAGATGGGGGAAGCTGGTGAGGACAAAGGTGGGTGGCAAAGGGTGCCAGGAAAGGAAACAGCATGTGGCAGGGATGTGGGGATGGACTTGTGCTCATCTATAGAAAGAAGAGCATTGAGGAAGGGGGAGTGTGGTTTGAGGGGGTAGTATCTACATGATGAGGGGCCATTTTGAAGCTTTAAAACCAAGTGAGCAACTGACCTCATCCAAAATGGAAGGCATCATTCTACCATTCATTCTGGCATAGTAAAGCGAGGATCAGAGAAGGTCACGGAACGATGAATTGAATTCAAGCAAACCTGACACACAGCCATTACCACATCCACTGCCTCCCTTCAGAAAAAAAATCTTTACGAAGTTCAACATGCACTTACTGTTCAATCAAGCTATACCACTCTTAGATATTTACCCAAGGGATGTAAAAATTTCTATGTGTTGGGATACCTGTACACAAATGTTTATAGCAAATTTTCAGAGCAAAAGCTGGAAACAACCCCAATGTCCTTCAACTCATGAAGAGATCATCTATGGTGCATCCATAAAATAGAATATTACAAAGAAATAAAAGGGAGGAGTGAACTGTTGACACAGGCAACCACATAGGTAAATCTCAAATTCATTATGCTGACCGAAAGAAGTCAGTCCCAAAAGGCTACCTACTTACAACTCAATTTATATGACATTTTGGAAAAGATAAGACAATAGAGACAGGTTGTGAGGGGTTGGGGTTGGGGGCTGACTACAAATAGGCACCAGGGACCTTTTGGGAATGATGAAAATGTTCTATATCCTGATGGTGGTGGTTATTACATAACTACATATTTATTGAACTCAAAGGGCAAGTTTTACTGTAGGTAAATTATATCCTTACTCAACCTGACTTTGATAAAATGATCTTATGAGATGAGGAGCTAGAGACGAAGGCCCGCCAAGACCCCTTCTCACTTCTGGAAAGGTGTGGGTGGCCCTAGGAGACAGCCATATTAAAAAAGATTTGTCAGCGATGATTGGGGTGATTGGTGTCCAAGGAGGGGCAACCTGTGGGAGGTGAGGGTGGGGGAAGCTAGAGAATGCCCAGGAGGTTTCCCTGGCCAGCACAGAGGGGTGGCTCCATGACAGCACCTGTCAATCATTTTTCCCACCCATCCCATTTTCTGAGGGATTCCATCCTTCCTGCTACCATGGAAGAAGCAGATCGAGTGCTTAATGATCCCTCCAGATCATGCCAGCTAACTGCCCAGTGGTGGACACTGAGCTATTCTGTTTCAAGAAGATCCTCCCCACACAGAGACCTTGGATTTGTGACACAGAGACCAAGGGGGTAGATTTGGGGAAACAGGCAGGAAGATCATGGAGAGCCAGAAACTGGGTTCCCTTGGGGATGAATGAACAGAAAGAGATGAGAAGAGGTAGAGAAGCCAGTCCACATAATCAAGGAGAGCCAGAGACAAGAAGGCTCCAGTGAGAAAGTGCTGGAGCAAAAGTCAGGAGAAGATCCGCTGGATGATTTATTCATATCCTTGCATCTCTCAGTATTTCCTGCAACTGGATTTTGCAAGATGACTCCTTATTCTTATAAATGTACACCTTTAAACAGAGTGGGTTTCTGTCCCTTACAATCCAACATTTCCTAAGACCCTGTGCCTTGCAAAAAGTTGGTGTTCCACAAATATCCCAGGCATGAAGAAAAAATGAAGCTCACCTTGATAATGCCATCTGACTGACTTACCCTGAGATAATGCTGGAAAGAAAATGGGTGGGGTGGTAGATTCTGTCCTCCGTCTTTGGAAATCCATTTCAGTCTACAAGGAGGAGGTACAGGGACACTGACTCACCTTAAACTTAAGAAAAATGGGAAACGATCCACTAGTTTCTCAACACTCTCTGTACTTACAATCACTCCGTTTTGTAATGAATTGTCTACAAATTGTCCACAGTGAATTGTCCTTTGTGCCTTGACTCTGTCACTTATCTAGAATGGAAGCCCCATCCAGAAGGGGACACTAGAGACACCAGCATCTGCTACTTTTTTCCTGCTCTCTGCCATGGAGCTGCTTGTACCTGGCCCACTAGATTCTCAAAACTTTTTCCCCATGGGGATCATAAGAAGACGATGCTCGATGTCCCTTCCAGATGTTGGGAGTCACTGGGGGCTGACTCTGAATGGAGTTGGCAAGTTTGGCCGTCTCCCAAGGCTGCCTTCCTTGGTGGGATTTCCCATCCGAGCCACCTCCAGTCCAGGCAATGCTAGGATGAGCCGACACTGAGCATCAGCCCTGACCTGCAAGCCAGCCTGGCCCTCCCACCCAACACCACGCCTGCTATCCCTCTGCTGTCTTCTCCCAGCACTTCCTGAACACGGTGGCTCGGGTCTGCGGAGTGTAAGATCCCAGTAAATGTTTGCTGAGTAAATGAATACCAGAAAGCCTGGTGAGAGCACAGAGAAATGAATTCAAGAACAAACCCCCAAAGAGACCACCTGGTGAAAAGCAGAAAATATCATTAACTGAAAACAAGACATTTCTAAGAAATCCACATTTCAGCCTCACCAAAGAGACACTGTAGCATTTCGCCCAAGTGACATGTTATATACTGAGAAATGCAGCATTTATTTCTATTATGCCGAGGCTTACTCTAGGGTAAGTGAGAGAGGTTGGATGCTCAGCACGGGGTCCCCGGGGCCAAAAAAAGAAAAGAAAAGGGAAATAAAACTAAACAAAACGAAAGGAGAGCCTCCAAAAACCTATGTCACTTTATAATCAGAGAATATAGGACTTATCAGTTCCTCATCAGTATTTACATTTTCTAACACGAGTCCCTCAGAGAGTCATAATCTTCTTTTTTTTTTCTTTTTCTTTTTTTTTTTAAGGAAAGAAACAAAAAGCAGGAAGAACACAATTGAGCTATCTTCACTCTCTAACCCTAGCCAGCATAATTCCCTTTCGATGAGATAAATTTAGTCTGAGAACAGGCAGTCTTGGCCCAGCTGCATAATTAATCGGCACCTTTAATCTTCAGAAAGAATATTAGTGTACATTTCAGGTTTTATTGCATTTTTTTAAACAAATGACATTTTAAGTCCAAAGTATACATACCATGAGTTGGCAATTTTTAATATGTTTTTACTAAAAAGGAAATCAAAATAAAATTCCTTTAGACCTGATACGAACTGCAGACTTGAGCAAAGGCTGAACACAGAGCATGTATGATAAGGAGGCAGAAAAACAGAAGTCAATGCGAAACAAATAGATTCGAAAGGCAGCCATAATAAACTTTTAATGGACTCTGGAAATATAGATGAACTTCCTTAAAAAGGACATGCTGATAATGTAGGACAGATCTTAGTGATGCAAAGGAATATAGTTAGGCATCTAAATGCTTTGCCTTCAAAATGTCCAACACCCCATGGTTTGTAAATGTCAAATATATATAGGAGTCTCTATGCGGATATTTTAATCTTGGATAAATTTAAGTCTTAGACATCCAGAGACACGGACACAAGTTCAGTCTTTATTAACTGCGGAACACTTGTCTATTCACAGCTGGTGGATTTGTAAATTCAGTGAAAAGGTGCCTGACTGGGCACATATTTGCAACTTGGCAATTGGTGGAATCATTATGTCATGTATAAACCATATCAATCATTTCCAACTTAAATCCATTTGCATGAGATTTACCTTAGAGTTTTGGAAACCGAGCAGAGTCACACATTGCTATAAGTATATTATATAAGTACATTATGCAATCCGTTTAGCTACCTATACAATGAACTGCTTTGACTAGCAATCCCTCTTCACTGAAGGCCTAGTAAAGACTTCTTGTTTCTTGTCCCTGGATTCTTAATTTCAGTCTTAATCTTGGTTATTTTTATCATTTTCTGCCCCTAGCGTTTCATGATTTTTGTTTCCAATTTGGTCATCTTTTGTAATACAGATGTTTTTCGAAAGTAGAACAGCTGCAGAGAACTCTAACTCTTTCCATATATCACTAAGTCTAATTTCCAACAGGTGAAGATATTTTTACTATTTTTTTAGTTTTTATTTTTTCGGAAGATTTTTTTAAATCTTAACTGGTATACCAGTTTTATCTTCACGAGGATTCCTATGTTCTTGGTACTCAACTTCCTTGTGTTATATTAACTAAATATCTCAACTATTCTTTGTGTAAGGAAGTCTTGAGATTGTGATTTTTCAATGGGTGCCTGCCCTAGCAGACACCTCTCAAAATTCCTGGGACTTTAAGGAACCCTGCAGTTGACCACAAGGTGAAGAAGTAATGACCTTATAGGTTTTAATACTTTTGCTTTCCAGATTATACAGATGTCAGTTACAATGAACAAAAGCCGTGTTGACTACTGTGGCCTCATCCTTACCACAGGATGTACTGTCTGCTTTGCTTATTAGGATGCCATTCTTCTGGGAGTTCAGACAAGGTGTTGCTTTAGTTAGTTTCAGTTCACTCCTCTCTTAAATGTCTTGGAGGTGGGACCAGGTCTGTCCCTCCAGCAGATCTTTGTGTTTTAACAACTGCAAGACTGCAAGATCTATCCAGGGCAGAGAGAGGGTGGATGGTTTCGGAGGATATGGAGAAAGTTTCCTAAATGAGGGGGCATCTGGGTGCAAAGCACGTGGGGCTTTCTTTGAGCAACTACGCACGGGCTGCAGTTGAAAAGCATAATATTTCGCTTCTTGATAATCCATCCTCAAATTTGTTAATAACCACCAGACACCATTCCTCCAGGATGAATTACTTGAGAAAAAAAAAATCATTAAATAAAAGTCGATTAATTGCATTTCTTAAGAAATCCAACTTTTTAATGTTTCTTCTGAGAACAGAGAACAGCAGTGTAGTCAAAGGATCAATTATCTTTTTTAGGAAAAAAAATATAGTTGCAGAATACAACATTTGCTTTTCTTAAAGGGCTGCAGACACATTCCCATTTCTTACAATAAGAACAACTTGAAAAGGATGCAAAGTTATACAATCTCCAATTCACTGCACACAAGCTGCTTTTGATTATATTGCCTCACAAACTAGATACTTTGCTGGGAAGCATAAAACTGTTTATCACTAAACATTTGAGATTCCACTCAGATAATTTACACATAATTAGACAGAAGCCCACACTTCCGAGAGGCAGCCTTACCTCCTCTCCAGCAGACTGTTCTTAAGAACATTTTTGGTAGCATAATGAGTACTTTATGAGGATTTGTAATCAGTCTTAACGTAGGTGGAACAAAGGTGAATTACTTCTCAACACGATCAAATCATTACATAACTCAGTGCGGAATAATGAGCTGAGGTTGGAAGAGGTAACCTGCCCAGGTATTTGGAGAAATTAGGAAATTGTGGTATTTTCCAGAGGCATAAAATGCAGTAAGTGCTCCCTTAGGAAGCAGAAACATAAAAAAAAGGAATCAGTCAAGGATAGAAGCCTCCTACTTAGATTTCCCAGCTCTTTGCTCGCTATCAGGGAAGGAGACTGAAAGAATACAGAGAAAGGAAAGACGACGATGGCAATTTTCTATCTGCAGTCTCTCTTACTTCTCAAGGATGCCTATGCTCTTTGAGCTCTAGTTTTGTCTTTTCCAGACATCTCCTGTGCTACGACACAAGCAAATCCCTGGTATAGGAGACCAAGCTCGCTGTCTCCAAACAGACTGACCATCACTCAAATACAGAGAGACATCAGGGAAGAGAGGTCATTAGTGGGTGGGGGAGAGTGTCACCATTTCATGACACAAAGGTTGCAGGCAGAAATAACTCAGTCGCTGGATGCTGCATCATTCTAAAGCTTCACTTCGGCCCTGGCATCCTGCCTACAAGGCGTATTTGAAAACTTCCTTCTTCCTTTGAATCTCCGAAGTTGAGTGGTTTTCATTTATAGACAAGGAATCATGTTTTGGTTCCTCCTTATTGCCTTTTCAACCAGAGATGGTCTGTATCCTGCATTTATTCATGGAACTGAAGCATCCCATCATCTCAGCTCTACTCAGTTTATATCATGACGCACTTGTATTATTTTTCAGATTATTTTAAAGGGAATTACCACGACAAGCATCAAAGCAATTCTTGGGGCTACAGCTCAGATTCTTGTCTTCTAGACAGGCTCGACTAGATCATCTAAAAAGCCTCGTCCAGTTTTAAACTATGCATCGCGTGAAGCCCAAAGATGATCCCATTGGGGCTGCGGATCACAAAGAAGATTTTGATGCATGCGGCACACACAACCAAAATGACATCTATTAATTTTATAACTACAGTCTTGGGAGACACTGTGTCCAAAACACTGATTGTGTTCCCGTCGTCAGCTGAGCGCAACATTTGTACAGATTTCATCTCAATGTTTCATCCAAATTCAGCAGGCTTTCTAGAATAGATTCTCCAGCTCTAAAGAAAGCTAACAATTAAAAACAAAAATAATTTTTCTACAATTATGGAAACACACATATGTGGGTATGTCAAAAATGTATTTATAAGAACATTCATGCTTTTCTTATTGATGTCATTGTCTGATAAATTTTAGTTCCCAATAAATATTTGGTGAATGAATGAATGAGTGAATGATGAATCAGAAGCAACATCTATGTTTAAAATAGGGGAAAGTTTAAGGTGTTATCTATTCATACTTTTGAATATTGCACAGCCATTAAAAATCAAGTTTTCAAGAAATGAATGTATTTATCTTATAATTACGAACAACATTTAGAGAAAAAGATATTCTCAATACATGGAATGCATATCACTCCCCACCTTTTCAAACTTCATATGGGTCTCTTATCATACCCTTACATCTAGGTATTTTTAAAGGAGAAGACCTCCAGACATTTGTTCTGGTGAAAGAATTTGTATATTCAAATAAAATTTTAAATAGATTCCCACTTCCTTCCTTCCTTCCTTCCTCCCCCCTCCCTCCCTCCCTTCCTTCCTCCCCCCTCCCTCCCTTCCTCCATCCCATATACAAGCAGAGATAACTTGACTAACAGAGGCCAGAGGTCCAGGGTCCTACTTTCTCAGCACTGCTCTCCACTCTCTCCTTATCACCCATACAGAATCTTGAGGATCTTGAGGTCATGATCTCATCCAATCCTTGGCTTAATGTTAAGTGCCAGAAACAAGTTCAGAACAGAGACGCCCCAAACTCTCAGGCCCTCCACATTAGTGTGTTTTCTTCAAGCCAAGTAAAAAAAAAAACCTTAGTTTCCTCTGTTTAGTGAGCAGGGTGTGTGTGTGTGTGCACGTGAAGGTGTGTGTGTGCAAGTGTGTACTCTGAAAATAAATTACTTCCTTATTGTGTGTCCCTGGGAAAGGCAGTTAAGCTTTCTAAATTTTAGTTTCCTTGACTATGAAATGGGGATAAAACTATACCTCCTTTATAGGGTTATTGTGAAGATTAAATGATGATACAAGTAGGATTTATAATAATGCTTGGAACATAGTACACACTCAATAAACATTAGCTGATTTTATATCATTTATTCATGTTGATATTACTATCTGAAAGACCACATAAATCTCCTGAATAGACAAAAGAATTATAAATAAATACCTCAATTAGTTTCTTGGATTTCATAAAGCCAGTGGGAAAATTCCACACTTAGGTTTTCTCTAGTGCTTTAGGTTGTTTCAAATATTTAAGTGATGAGCTGTACTTAGTGGAAAGGAGCATCCTTGAGCCACTGTTCAGTAACGTTCCTTGGGGACTTGATAAAAAGTATTATGGACTTAAGTAATACAACAGGAAAACAGAAACAATCGATGACATATTGAGAGAATTACATAGTACATTTATGTGCAGCAGATAATGAAATTATGTAGTAGCAAGGAGAGAGAGATTTAAAAATATATGACATTTGAAAAGTAAATGGTTTTATAATCAACACAATAAAATGGATGTAGCAAAAGTTTCTGAACTGTATTCTGCATGACGGGAAGATTTAGATAAGATTATTGGATTTGGTATTTTAAGATAACGCCTGCCCTTCATCAGAACAAAGTTTCACAATTTGAAAAGCATTTTTCTCTTACATTCTCTTATTCATCCACATGAAAGCCTGGGGAGGCTGGTGTCCCATTTTCAATTTTCAGGTGAAGAAACCAAGGGAGAAACAGGGTAAGAAGCTTCCCCAGGTTTTCCAGCCTGGAAGTGGTAGAGCTGGGATTTGCACTCAAGTCAAGGGCACCTGGGAGAACCCTAACTGGCCTCATTCTCGTTAGGCTAGAGTTTAGCAACTACCAAGTCATTATTCTGAACATTAGATACGCTCAGGGTGTACAGCATTACTATCCTGAAGACACAGCGGAAAATGCTGTTTCCAAATAGTATAACATTCTAGATCGGTGAAGAGGGTGAAGGATGAGAGTCAAGGAAAGGAGGGAGGGAGGGCGGGGAGGGGAGGGGAGGATAAACGAGTCACACTTCCTGTGAGAGGAATCAGAGTACAGAGACTAGCCCTGAGAGGCTTCTGGGACCCCAAACTTGGGACAACGACTAGACTCCGCGCAGGAGCACCCATTACCCCTCAGGGAAGCGGCCTTCCCTGTTCCCAGGAAGAGTATTTTGACCTCAGGGGGCCCACGGAAGGAAGAGTGTGAGAGCTGTGGTGGCAGAAGAAATGACAGCCCTGAGGGAGGGTTTGGTGGCTGTTGACAGCTGCGGCCTCCAGGGCCATGGACTTAGTTTGTGTGCACAGGAGACGGGGTGCGAGGAAGCCGGGGCTAGGAGCTCTGAGGTCTTTTACTCAATGAAAGCACCTAGATGTTCGCAATAATATCCTAGGAGGTGATTCGCTGTCGGAAATGGTTTTGTCTTTCTAGAAACACTGCTGGTTTACCCCTAGTCCCAGGAAATACTTTCCTGCAAATCAGTGTTTCCCAAATTCTTGCATTTGAGCCATTGGTGGTAGATAGGATGGTCTTAAATGGCAGTCACTGATGATGATGGTGGTGGTGGTGATGAAGATGATGGAAGTCCAGGTCCTCCTGTACCTGACATAGGCTCTCCTCTCCCATCCACCCCTTTCATCTTCTAATGCACAGTTACCATCATAGCGGGTGAGCACTGGACTGGGAGTCTGGAGCCCTGACTTCCAGTCTCCACCTTCTCCTAACATGTGGTGTGACCAAGGACAGTCCCTTCTCTTCTGGGCCTCAGTTTCCCCAGCAGTGCTTCTGACCTTTGCTCTTCCATGTGTTTTATGTACTCCAGCTCCTTTGACCTTCTTATCATCCCCACTTTATAGATACAGACACTGAGGCTGAGGGAGGTGGTCACATTTATTTTTAATATTAACAGTTACTTGCAGAGTTATGCTTCAACTTATAACCCTGGGGTTCTCTTTATAGCAGTGGCATAAATATACATAAACTAAATAAAATTAATTAAGCATTTTGTAAATAACAAATGATATTTAGAAATGATAAAAGTCATAAAAGTGGTATATGGGTGGCTGAGGTATCACTAGACTTCTTTCTAGTGTAATTTCTAGAAGAGAGAGTTTTTGCTTGGTCTCAATCAATGACAGTAAATATCAATTAATAAAATAAAAATTAAATTAAAACTTTAAAAAGAGTACTTTCTTTATGGAAAGAAGGCACTAAATATATCAGGGGGTGTTTAAGGCCAGCTCCTCCTATTGAATAACCAAGGCCCAGCCGTTCCAACTCAAGCTTTCTTTTTTGAAGCTGAGAAGATGACTGCGAATGTTCTCACATACAGAAAGGATGGGAATCAAACATTAAGAAACACGTGTGGATAAGAAAGGCAAGCACAGCCCCAAACGCTCCAGTGCCTCCCAGCACCATTTAGGAAAACACACACACACACACACACACACACACACACACACACACACACACACAATGAATATAGACTTGAATTTTATATTTAGCCTCCACTTAGGATCCTTCAAAAATGTGCACGATGTGACACACTCTATTTCAGGTCTCCCTTAGAACTATAAGGCAATGCAGCAAAAGAAGAGAAGCTTAAATTACCAGTTTAAGCAGGGCTAATAGAGACCCAAGTCCACCTTACTAACATCTGTGTCTTCCAATAACCCAGGCACAGCCCCACCAGGACTCTTGAGCATTCCTTTATTAACATTCCTACAAGAGCAGGAAGGGGAGCCTCAGTTGAGAGAGGGGTTTTAGTTATATACATATAATATATACCACAGTGAGTTGGTTCAAAAGAGGAATAAGAATTTGGTAATGAAGGAAGAAGAGAGCTAGCAAGCTAACAGTAGATGCAAACTCAAGTCAATGTAGATTAAGCAGACTGTACATTACTGAAATGAACGCTGATGAATGCTTCTGTATCTCCCATTTTTAAGGAGAAGGTGGAATCTTACATTCTTGTGTGATGACAACTAATTCAAAAGTTTAAGTGCTTGACACGTGAAATAAAATAAAGTACTGTATGTCTGTAGGCTCATTCTGGCCTGGCAGCCAAGAGTGAACAACCACTGAACTGAAAGATCTGTTTGCCCACAGGTGCCTTCCCTTATCGTGCCTGGATGTTTACACTGCGTTAAACATCTTCACATTCCTTCCACATGGGAGAGATTTCTTTGGAATCACAAGTAGGTTTTTTGGTTTTGTTTTTTAAAATAAAAGCCAGATAGATGCTTCTGCTGGTCATTCCCTTGTAAGTGTGAATCGTTTTAATCCGATTGCTTTCCTGCAGCACACCCAGCTGACAGGATGCTTTCCTCTTTTTGCTCTGGTCTGAGGCCAGAACCGAGGCTGGTGCTCCCACCCTTACTGGCCTGGCCTGGATTCCAATTCAGCTCCGCTTCCTACCAGGGGGATGCATCTCTCTCGATTGGTAAACTGAAGATAATAGTGACCACTCCCTACAGGTTTGTTATCTGTATTTCTGAAGACAAGATTAATTGGGGACCTTTAGACAAGATACCAGTTTTTACCTATCAAATTGATAAAATCTATAATAATACCAAATAGTGTGGGCCGTGACGAGATGAAACAAGCCTTTTGGCATCCTCACAGAGGACTCTTGGGAGTGTACATGAGCCCAATCATTTTAAAGAGCACTTGGATGAAATCTATTCAAGAGGTATAGAGACATTCGTGTCTTTTGATCACAAAATAACCCTTTCTAGGATTTAGTCCAAAGAAGCATTCAAAAATGTAAACAAAGACTTGCATAGAAGAATGTTCTCTGTGACTTTATTCATAATAATAGCAAGGGGGGGGTACAAAAAAACAAAATCCTTAAATGCCAACAGTGATGACAAATTCTGGTGCAGTGGAATGTAATGGAACCATTAAATATAATTTTGAAATATGATTAATGACATAGTAAAATGTCCATATTTTAATACTGAGTAAAAAATGCAGAATAAATTCTGAAAATACATTTGCTTCTAATATTGCAAATGTACTCTCTCCCACCCTCACATGCACACACACTAAACGGACCAACAAAGGAAATATTAAAATGTTAAGAGTGATTATTTTCGGGTGATGGGCTTGATAAGCATTTTTCCTTTTTCGTGTGTTTCCAATTTTTTTTTCCAAACAATCATGCATAGCTTTTATAAACAGAGAATTGTCAAAAACAGGTTTAGAAAGCGTGTCTGTGTGAGTGTGTAGCGAGGCATACAGGGAAGCAAAAGAAAACGAGAACGAAATAATCAAAATGCTCTATATTCTGGAATAACAAGGAATTGCTAATTGGTTTAAGAATCTCTAAGATTTCATCTAATTTGGGGGAACACAAAGGGGCATGGATTGTTTGGGGACTTGTTCTCTCAATTCGGCCCCAGAAGGTCATGGTATTAATTCCCAAATGAAATGTGGACGGGGCCGAATTATAGTTACATGAGTTCAATTAAAACAACTTACTATAATCACAAGAGGACTTGGCTACCAACTCCAAACCCTTGAAAGTGTAATCTATTCTTTGTTAGCCACAAAGTACAAGGCAACTGGCAATTCAAACTCTTTGTTAGAACCTGTTCTCTCAGAGGGTCCTTGAAAGAGAACGAAAGGGACTCTGGAGTAGCTGCAATTTGTGCAGTCAGGGCGCGAGAGGATGTGCAGCCTCGATCCAGCCTGCAGCTAACTCGGGGCGCTTGTGGCCAGAAAATGAACCACCCTGGAAGGGTCCCCCCAGGGTGCCTGGACTTGGCAGCCTCCTCATTGGCTTCCCCACTTCCACTTTCCCCCCCTACTGTCCATTACCCACATAGCACCTGAAATATTTTGAAAATGCAAATTATTCCTGTGCTTCTAACTCACCAGTCTTCCCTTTCCCTTTAGGAAAAAATCCAAACTCCTTCTCGTGGGCTCCGAGACACGCTGCCTGCCCTCCACACGCTGGCACACCGTTTTCCTCGCTTCAGTCCTTCCAAACTTGAACGTGCTCTCCTCCCTCCCTCCCTCCACCCCTCTCTCCCTTTCTCTCTCTCTCTCTCTCTCTCTAGCTCAAGTCTCCCCCCAGCACTTGCCAGGACTGGTTTATTCTCATCATTCACATCTCAGCACAAAGTCACCTGCTCAAATGGGCCTCCTCTACAAGGGGTTTCCAAAATTACAATCTGTGTTCCAGCTCATCTCTATCAGTGTTTTGTTGTTGTTGTTGTTGTTTTTGCCTTCCTGATGCTTATCATTATCTGAAATTAATTTTTTATCTACTTGTTTACTGTCATATACATAAAATGTACGAGCTATGAACAAAGGGGCCTTGCTTTTCTTGTACACCACCACACCCTTGGAGCCCAGAGCAGTCTGCAATCTGTTAGTCACTCAAATAAATATTGGTAGAAGAAAAGGTTTTGGAGTATAGAATGCTTTTGTCAAGGCAAAAATTGGGGAAAGGCCCACTTTCAGGTCCAGGGCCTCCAGCTTGGAAAGCACAAACGCCTTCTGTAAACAACTTCCTGTGGAGATTGAGTTGAGGCAGACGGAAAATGGGGGCCCGTCCTCAGCCTGGTGGATTTTCCCGTGGAAGGCTGGACTGAGGACAAAGGCCTCGAATGGGCGGATATTTATTTTATTCTACATTTTCTCATCAGCTTTTTGCCCTTAGGATGCTTTGGAGTTGGAACCAGGTTAGCAAATGACAGCCCATGAGCCAAATCCAGTCCACGGCCAGTTTCTGTACAGTCCGTAAGCTAAGAGTTGGTTTAACTTTTTAAATAGTTGAAAACATTAAAAGAATCATATTTTGTGACACATGGAAATTATATGAAATTCAAATTTCAGTGTCCATAAATCTTGATTGGAATACAATCACATTTACTTGTTGACATGTTATCTATGGCTGCTTTTTGGGCTTCAATAGCAGATTTGAGTAACTGTGAGAGAATGAATGGCTCACAGAACCACAAATATTTACTTTCTGTCTCTGCCAAAAGTTTGTCGACCTTTGGTTTAGATGTTAGCTCAGAACTTAATAGCTGTGTGACTTTGGACAAGATGATTGACTTCTCTGAGCCTCAGAGTCCCCAGTGAAAACCAGAAGTGATTTAGACATGCCTTACACGGCTGTTGTAAGTTAACTGTAATGTTTTGGAGGCCTTCAAGAATTATGAATTTTGCTCCCCACTTGCTGCGACATTTGTTTTTACTTTAATGTTCACAGCATACCTTGGGTTTATCAATCTTGTGCTTTTTCCTGTCCAGTCTGCTTCCTTTGTATTTACCTGGGTGTGTTGTCTGTTTGAAAGAACACAGCATAGTGGCTCAGCACTTGGGGCCTGGAGCTCAGCAGTCTGACTCTTCAGTTTAGAAGTTTTCTTTCCTTCACCGTAAAGGGACAGTGACAGATTTTTTAGAGTTGCTATGAGTATCAAATGAGATGACAACTGCTAACAGTTGAACATAGACTCTTGACTCAGTATTGGCCTTGACTGTGATGATGATGCAACCAGACCTCCACGTTCCTTTGTTGTCTCTTTTCTCCTTTCCATTCCAGCATGTCTTCTCCCGTCTTCTCATGACTGCTTCTAGCTCAGCCATCCTCTGTTCTTCTAGGGCAGTGCTCCTCAGTTCTATCTGGACTGGAATCACCCAAGGAGTTTTACCATTACAGGTGCCTTGGTTCTGATTTAAAGTGGTCTGTGCTGGGGCTCAGGCATCCACAGGGGTTAAAACATCTCAGGTGGTTCTTACACTCAGCCAAGGTTGAGAATCATGTTTTCTAGTTTCCTGATGCACCATTCCTGGAAGCATCTAAATAAAGGTGGGGGGGGGGTGCTTGGGACACCTGCATACCTAATCTGAGAGCCACAAGATCTCAACACCCATGTGACCACTGGGTACTGAGGATGTGTGCCGGGTGCCTTCCAGATGCTGGGTATACTACGTGGAGTGATTCATCGTTCCTGCCCTCAAGTGGCTCTGAATCTATCAGAGAGGAATGATGCATGTAATGAAGCACGCATAATAGAATTCAATTTCTCATTGACTGCATGTTCAGCAAAGTGAGAAGTGTTATCCAGATGCCACAGGTGGACTTTATAAAAGCCTACAGGAGAGAACAATCATTCCACCTACAAAGGCTATGGCAGGCTCCACAGATACCTTTCTGATCTTATTGCGGAGCATCCTCCCAGCACTAGGGTAAACTGAGGCTCCAGGAACTTCAGTCTCTTGTCCAATATCACCACACTGTAGGCCCTTCCAGGCAGGCTCTTGTTTTCAAATACAATTTCTCTTTTCCTTGCCCCATCTTTGATACTGGATACCCTTTCATCCTTGTTTTAAGCACTAATTTAGGAAAAAATTGGATTCCCAAACCTGCAATCGCTGCTCTGACAGCCCTTCTGCCCTCCGTGCTCGCCAGGCGGTGTGTCCCCACTTCAGGGATGACCACCTCATCCGCCGATTGCCCAGGCCACCTTTGTCCCCTCCCTGACACATTGCAGATGGCAACCAGAGCCGGCAATCGAGGCTGCGTGCGGATAATAGCGGGAGGCAGTGGCAACCAAATTAAAGCTGGACCCAGGATGATGTATCCCATATCATGGGACACCCTGGGTGCAAGTGAGTGTGGCTGATGCAGGAAGGCTAAATTTGATTCCCCAAATTTTAATAAATCTATGTATTCACTTATTTACTAGACCATTACTGATTACAGGTTCTGTGCCAGTTTCCTGTAAATGGTTCCCAAACTGCAGGAAAACAGAAACTTTCAGAAGAAAACTCATTTTCACCACCCCCCCCTTCATTAATGTGAAAATGGGACCAATAGGAAAGGGATAAAGAGGAAAAGATGAAACATACCAATGATTCTGCCACTGTCCCACACCTTAATTAAGGGCTTGCATTGGTCCTTGATCCTGCCTGCTCATTAGTAAGATCGTGGAGAATTTTCCACACTTTGCTGCCTACAGGCCTTACCTCCAGATCAAATGAGTCTAAAACTTTGGGAACAGGGCCTGGGGATCAGCAGTGTTTTGAAAGCTCTCCAGGGGATTCTAGTATCAGGCTCACATGATCTTATTTTGTTTGCCCAACCATCCAAATCCTATGAAATAGATGCTGTTATTATTATGTCCATTTTTATTGATATAGATAACCATGCTCAGATCAGTATCCTAATAGACAACTAGTAAGTAGTAGCAGACTGGAGAGTAACTTCAAAGCCTGAGCTCTCAAGGATCAGACTATACAGCCTCTCTCTGAGAAGTCTTTAACCATGGCATATGAAGACGCAAGAGCTCAGAGAAAAACTACTGCCATGGGTGATTTGTCTACCCTGATCAAACTTTCCCTTTGGCAGTGGGATAACAAAAGAATCATTCATTCATTCATTTAACAGGCATCTAACTTTTAACTATTAGGCACCAAATATAGGCTAGGCTTTATGCTAGAATTTAGATACATTTTGCTGCTCTGAAGTTGGGCATCATGATGGTGATGGTGGAGGTGGTGGTGATGATGATGATGGTGATGATGATAATGATGCTTTTTTTTTTGTTTTCTAGGCTGCTCAGGAAAATGCCATGCAATGGGTTGGCTTAAACAATGAGGATTTATTAGCTCATGGTTTTGAGGCTAGGAAAAAGTCCACATGAAAGCAAAACTTTCTTCCTGAAGACTGGCACTCTGAGGCTGGCTGCTGGTGATCCTTGGTCCTTGGCTTGTCACGTGGCAATGCACATGGCGGCCTCTCCAGGACTCTCCCTTCTCTTCTGGGTTCTGTTGAACTTCAGCTTCTTGCTTCCTGTGGTTTTCTATCTATGTGAATTTCATCCTGCTTATAAAGGCTTCTGGTAATAAGATTAAGACCCATGCTGATTGAGGTGGGCCACACCATTACTGAAGAAACCTCTTCAAAATGTCTCATTTGCAATGGGTTCATACCCATAGGAATGGATTAAGTTTAAGAACATGTTTTTCTGGGGTACATACAGCTCCAAACCACCACAATGATGAAGATGATGATGGTCCAACAAGCCAATATTTATTATCTACCACGGTATCAGTTCTGCTTTATACCTCATCTGGTGTATAAATACCCCTCATCTGATGTATAAATACTCCTTTAATACTCAGAATTCTTCTATAAAGTAGAAGGCTCAGGGAATCTGAGTGACTTGCCCAAACACAAACACAAAACTGGAACCCTGGAAGGATAGCTCTTTGGAAATGTCTCCAAAAGCAGAAGTGTTGCCACAAAGCCATTGTCCTCCTAAATCTCCCTTTTTCTGCTCTGGGACATTGCTTGGGTTAAGTAGCATAGACCAAGCTGGACTTGGGGAAGATTTTCCACCAGCTCCTGAAGACATTCATATCCTTAGCTGTGAACTTTCCTGACCCTTGAAGGGCTAGTGAGTCACTTAACCAGAGCCCAGCACTTACCCTAATCATGGAGCCAACCCCACTGACTGCATCAGAATTCCCCCTGGGCTTTAATTAGATAGGGGCTCCATAACTCTTGTGCATGGGGTCGATATAAAAGCAATTTTTCCATTTGGTTTCTCTGAGGACCCTGATTTTTGCCAGCCTAGGGAAGCAGCCCATGTATGTGGTATGCCCTGAGGTCAATACAAATCTTCAGAATCTTTCAGGATTGAATAGAAAATATTCTCATTATAACATTAGAGAAACTAACTAACTAAATAAATAAGTAAATAGCATAATGTGGATATAACACCAAAGACGCTCTTTAGCCAGCCTCAGTTGTCTTACCCACATAAAACCCCTAGATAATGCATCGTAGAGATGCATTGCATTATTCCCTGAAGATGCAGCCTGTGTGATCCAACGATATGAGAAGTCATTAAAGGGGGAAGATGGCATATTAATATGCATGAGAAAAAAATCAAAGATTACCTTATCCTGAAAGCCAGAACTATTTAGGAGATTTAGGGGAGATTTGGGGGTAGTTGGATTTGTTTGTTTGTTCCTTTCTTTTGTTTAGCTTATTTTTTTCTTTTTCATAGAGGAATGGTTAATGGGAGTTCAATAATACACACAATACATTATTTCACCTGCTAATTCAGACTGGGAGGGAAGCATGTCTGAATTACTGAAAAGTCTGAATTAACAGTTAAAGAGAAATGCCGCTGTATTTCTAGTATAAAGCAACTTTAATTAGGCTAAGGGCATGTTATCCCCTAATGATTCCGAAAAGAGTGTTGGTTTGATTTCTGGATGAGAATATTTTTCATTAGCTTCTTTGAGTCATGATTTTTGATGACCTGTGTACTTGTGTGGTTACATACTTATGGAAACAAACTAAGGAACACTGAGTCTCTGTTCTCATGGAGCTTATAAACTATAATAAAAGATAAGCCATGCATCACATAAAAGTATTGGGAACAGATAGTGGAATCTGAAGTTACAAGATTTTACTAAATAACAATATTCTATGGAGAATGGGATAATGCCAGTGTAAATTGGCAGGCATTATTTTATTCTAGCATTATTTACCATCACAAACTATATATTAAGCAGTCAATATACTAGATACTCTTGACTCATTATACACATGCAGTTATCCTTCCTGAGAAAAGCTTGTTTTTTTAGAAGAGATTTCTCTCCCTCCCCCTTAATTTGCCAGCAATTGATAAAGTATGTGGCATTATTACTACAAGCTGGCCCTATGGCTGCCAAGAAATTGAGTATTAAGATTTGGAATTGGATAGAAATATTAACATAGCTGAGTAGTGCACTTGTGTGAGTGATGTACAATACATTGGAAAATGGTCTCCTCTCAAGTAACTGTTAAAACTTCAGAAACTATGTGCCTGTTTATTAGAAAACAAAAACAGAGAAATTGCTGACATTTAAACTATTTTTTACCCTAAATTTTTTCTTTTCCCTATTGTGGATTTACACTGACCTCCTCTACTTGGTAAAGGATGTTTGCCAATGTTCAAAGCAGGATTTGCATCATCAAGTGCCAATAGTTGCAATTTTTTTTTTCCAGTGGCATGTATCCAATGGGGATCTGACTCAGTTTCTAAAATCCTGCCCTAGCAATAACTTATGTTTGAAATATGGTATGAACAATTAAATCCCATTCTCTTCTGGCTAAAGATAATCTATCTTTTGCATGTGTGCGCCTGGGAGAGGGTTGTTCTGGTTGGGCTGAACTTTTCAGTTGGTTTCCTACAGCAAAGCCTTCCATCCTTCAGTTTCATTGTGGAGCATCAGAAGGAAAGTCCTCGCCTCACCATAACTCCATAGCATGACGGCAGAGGTCACCGATGTCAACAGCTTCTCTCCAGGTGACAGACTGATGGACATGGTCAACCAGGTTTAATTGTTTCTCAGGGACTTTTCACGAAGTAGGGTTGCTTCATTTTAGTTACTGGTGTTCTCAGAAGTGGAGGTGACTGCTAGTTTGAGGACGGGCAAGAAGTAATGGGATACACATACGTGCGAAGGTCTGTAGTATGTCATAAATGGAACCCATTTGTTTTCTATCTAGAAACTCCAACTTAGGGGGAACTAGAGGACATTCACAAACTTTTAGTGTTCTCCTTTGGGGGGTGCTGAATAATTATAAATGAAGGTCCCCACTTTTAAAATCAAAGCCTGAAAGGTTGCTGCAACAACACTTTCTCAGTCAGTTCAAAAGCAGCAGCAGTAGCAGCAACTAATAAAGAGGAGACTGGTCATGGGAAGACAAACGAGATTAAAGAGTCCTAACAGAATAGCAACCATGGCCTTTGCATTTCATTTGAAATTCAGCCAACATGTTGTAAAATAATATAGTGCAGGATGGACACTATTTTGCTAATATGATATATAGATCTCTAACACGAATCTCATACTTACGAGTAAATTACAAATGTGCCAGCTTTGATATATTTTTACGTACATGCAGTACAATATTTCATAATCTACTTGCAGTAATTCCCTCCCCTTGACACAGAGAGAGAGTGAAGGATGAAAAAAGCAAATAATGTATTCAAGTGAAATAGTACGTCACATCTTCCCGAGTTGAGTGGTATTTTGACATGAATCTCAAATGACTAGTCAATAATTTCAGCCTTTAACATTTCCTCTGATCATTTTTGCTCATTTTAATATCCAAAATATGGAGACACTGTAAATTACATTTGCTAGAATAATTAGCAAGAAGTAGGACTGAAAATACAATTAAGGATTCTATGGTAGGAATACACACATTTCTGTGCACTGCACATTTTTTAACCAGACCTAAAGCCCTCTAGAAAGAAGTAGTGAAAAAAAAAATTATGCTGGTACCTATGGAGGCTGGAGATTATAAAAAGGCATTTTCATGAACAGAATCACAGCAAACTGAATTTTACATTTCAGTGCAATGGTCTTTGCCTAAAGCTACCAGTTCTGCTGATTACATTGAATGGCTCAAACGTCAGGGTTTTGCCACTACAGAACTCCCTCATTAGACACTGCTTAGCTTTCTTTCTCCTTCTGCTCCCTTGAAAGTAGTAGATATTGAGATGGAATCTCCTTGTAACCAAATCATCCCCAGCCCGAAGAGTAACAGAATTCAGTCAAAACACAGGGCCTTCAAGTTTAATTTCCTTGGCTAAATGCTTGCTATCAGCGGCGACAGCTATGGCAGTGCTCAAATCTCCCACTGACATCTGCAGTGTTCTACTGAAATTCTGACAGAGGCGACAGCTTTGCAGAATGGAGCGAACATGGGGTGGCGGTTCTTGACTGCAGAGAAATAAACATTCCTCCTGAGCCATCGAGGTTGGGACCAGAGGAGAGTTTGGAGTGAAACGTCACTCTGAAAGAAAAGTTGTCCTCTAGAGGGAGCTTCTTGGTGGGTGTGGATGGATGAGGGTGGACAAAGATGGACGGGAGGGAGAGCAAGAGGCTTTTGGTGACATGAACATCCATCCTGTCCTGGCTGATTATGCAGGTGAAACTCAGGAGGTATGGCTTCCTGACAGTCCCACCCGTCCAGCTCACAGTGGCTGCTATGTCAGTTTCCAATCAGTAAATTTGCAGTACAGTGATTTAAGAAATTAAAGGGGGGTGGAGGGAGGCAGCAAGTTTCACGTGGTTGTTGTGTAACTTTACCCCCGGGTATTGACCTTCCGGTGGGGTGTGGTGTGAAACATGCAGGAAATGTGTGGGTCCTGGGAATGTAAAAGGATGCTCACTTCCTCTCAGGAGGTAATTACCGCCTGACCCCAGGGAGTGGGAGATGTTAGCCATTAAGTCTTAATGAGGTTTTCTGATAGAGAAGCAGTTGGATCGGGAAGGGTTTTCTGACGGCAATTTTGTTTCAGTTCCACAACGATTTACTGAGGGCCTATGACAAGTGTGGGCTGACTCTAGGCACTCCAGGGAACAAAATTATGAACAGCACCCTGTCCCCTGGGAGGGTCAGATCGCAGGGAGATGGGGCAGGCCTGGCATAGCGATAGGATAAGGGAAGCCCTGGCAAGCACCATGACAAAGGCACAGAAGCATCTCCCACGTGGTTGGGGAGACAGGAGACTTGGGGGATTTTCAGACATGGCAGCCTTCCAGATGGATGCAGAGAAACATTTCAGCAGAAGCGACCTTCCCCGGGCAAAGGCAGGGGGTGAGGAAATGTAGGGAAGTAGATGACCCTGGCTTGGGATGCTAAGTTAAAAATGAGTCAGGGGGTGGCCCCTGTCACTGATATTTAGCAGGGCTGGGCATAGCCTCTGCATTCTTAATGGGGGAGGGGGCGATCGTGCCCCTAAGGGGGTGAAAATTGGTTCTTGGTGGGGAGGGAGCCAAAAGCTTTTAGATATTACAGTGGTTTGTGGCCAATGTACATAAACAGATATAGAGTGTCTGTGTGGTATTAAAATTTAAAGGGAGAGGGAAGAGGTGATTAAGGAAAAAAAAAAATGTCCAAAAAGTTCCTTGGGCAGGGGGGAGCAATGGTGAAATAAAAAGGCTGGGCCACACCAGCATTGCCTCCTCCCATGACAGCTGCCTGTCTCTCTCATCTCGGGTGGGCACACGGCTTCACCAGAGATGGGCTTCCTGGCCACGGGGACGCCACCTGCCCACTGCTGCGAAGTGGAGGCATTTGGGAGAAGGGGTCAGAGCTGGGAGGACAGGCAGCGGAGAGGAGAGCCAGGAACCGGATCATTTCCAGCCTCTCTCCTCAACTGAAAATTGGGTCACAGATTTACATTGTATATATTTATTTTTAAAAGTATATTTTAGAAGCTCACCACTCCCTATTAAAAATGAATGATGTCTTTAATTGTTTATTTTATTTCCAAATTACAAAGGCATTTGTAGTCATTGAAGAAATTTGGAAAATGCAGACAAGACCAAAGGAAAAAAAAAAAAAAAAAAAAACAAACAAAACTAACACCAATGCACACAATCCTGTGATCCCAAAGCAAACACTTGATGATCTTAATATATTTCCTCCAGAGCAGTTTATCCAATAGGGTTTCTGCAGCCCACACGTGGCTATTGAACACTTGAAATGTTGCTTGTTGGAATTGTGATGTGCTGTAAGTGTAAATCGAACACTGAGATTTTGGAGACTCAGTACCAAAAAATATAAAATATATCATTCATATTTTCCTGTGGATTATAGGTTGAAATGATAATATATTGGTTATATGTTAAATAAATACATTTTTAAAATTAATCTCACCTAGTTTTACTTTTTAAAAAGTGCTTACTAGAATATTTAAACATACATCTGTGTCTCATATTATAGATTTATTAGCCAGCACTGGCCTATACCTTACCTGGGCATGCACACAGGCGTGAACCTTAAAAATAGATAATGCTGTACAAAGACTTTGGCAATCTCTTCCCCACTAAATGTAATCTAGACATCTTGCCGTGACAATACATGTTCACTTAATGTTTAACGTGAATGTTAAAATGCTAAATAATGTCCCATTACATGGATGTAACAGAGTGTATTAAACCAGTCCCCTATTGGTGAGAGGCTACGCTGCTGCCGTTTTTTTCATTGTTATTACAACTCTGCAATGAATATCCTTTTAACTGAACCTTTACACACAAAGCTTTCACTCAGTGTGGCAGAGTGGCAGTAGCAGAGTTCAAAGCCAGACAAACCTTGATTCAAATCAAGTCTTGGCCATTTACTAGTTGCTTGACACAAGGCAAGTCCTATCTCCACTTTGAGTCTCCTTGTCTGAAATGGGAATAATGGGAATAATCTCTATATTTTTTAGCACTGTTGGAATGCCTGGAGATAATATTATTTCTGGCCTACTGAAGATGCTTGGTTAATAATAGCTAGCATGAATGTTGTAAAGAAAACACTATGACTATTGTTAGAAAGTTACAGAACTGTAACCACTCATACCACAATAGCAAATAAGTATACAGAAATGACTTATTAAAGGCTGGACCATTAATGAGTATCTTCACTGAAATTTGAAATGTCTAGAAAGATTGTACAATATCCATGGACCATGTTCTCGGTGAGAAGTTTTCCCCTTCTATCTCAGACCAAAATCACTCATCCTAGATGCCAAGCCCTTTCCTTCTTGTTCAATCCTGTGTGAAATACAACGTAAGGCACCACTCCATGGAGGGGCAATAATACTTTGGAGACATGATACCATACTACTATGTTTCAAGGGATTAACAATGGCAAAACAAGCCATGGATGTCTTTCTAGCTGAGATCTGAATGGTTCTTGCTCTGATTAGAAGACAGGGTTGCATAGAAATATCCTCTTATTATGATGCAACACACAGTCTGGCAGTTTCGTCCAGATACAGTGGCAGCCTGGCACAGTTTGATAAATGAAAAAATGGCACCTGGAAGGCATATGAACTGATAATAAAGAAGGGAACAGAGTGTTATGAGGTCTTGGAGGGTTTGGAGACTCTGTGGAGAGAAACTTTGGATTGATGGAATCAAAGTAATGTGCTGATATGCCAAAACACCCAGTCAACCTACGGATGCCAGGGTCGATCCTATTGCTGGGTGAGCCATTCGAGAAACACTCAAGTGGCTGAAGGCATATAAAACCCAGAGCTCTTTTTATAGTGTGATTAACCCTATGAGCCCTGGCAGACAAGCAACTTCGGTTGGGATCGTTGTTCCTCCAGTAATTAGCTTTAGGCAAAAAAATTTAATTTATCTGCTCATCAGTCTCCTCATTTCCAAAAGAGGGGCCATAGGGTTGATGGGAGGATTGAAATAAATAATGTACGTCAAGGTCTTGCTTAGCAAAGTAATACAACACCTAACCTGGAGTAAGCTCTAAAGAAATGAAAGGAGCTTCTGCAGCTTCCACCTCTGCTAAGTCCTGTGACACTTATAAAGGCACTCGTTACTTTCTGTCTCAGATTCGGATATGCCCCTTTCCTGATACAAAAGTGCTCCTATACAGAGATGTTCCAGTTTTAATTACTGAACAAACAAAACATTAAAACCTCCGACATGCCTTTCCTAGGAGATCTCATCTATGGCCCTTGGGCACAGTGCTGGGGAGGCAACAAGACAAGGTCCTGCCCTCCAGGAGCCTACAGTTTAGTGGGGGTGGGAGCATCCACAAGTAAGTGGCGTGATATAGTCAAGAAGCCTCGGCACACAGGTTGTTCTGTTGAGATGGAGAGAGGGCATCTAAGCTGCCTGTGGAGCAGGTAGGGAGTGTTCCCCAGGAAAAGTGGTGCCAACGCTTAGACAAGATGAGCAAGTAGGAAAAGCTAGAGGCAGGAGACGAGAGCATTCAGATAGAGGAAACTGCCAGAGAAGGTCTGGGAGCATAGGTGCATTTAAGGTTTTGCAAGTAGATAGAAGGGAGGAGATGGTGAGAGTCCAGGCTGTAGACAGAGTCAGGGGTCTGATCTTGAAGACTCTTTGGGATATTAAACTTTATCCTAAGGGCAATGGAGAACCTGGCTAGGTGATTAAACCAGATAGCACCATGCAAAGAAGGTAGAGGAAATGAATGCACTGTAAACCATAGCCTGGCATATCTATTATCAACCATATCACTGAAATCAACAATGAATTTCTGAACAGATCCATGTAACTGAACCAACTTATTGATTTATCCATCTCACCTCCAGGAACGTATTTGTGAATGGCAAAGCAATTGTGATGCACACCTTCTTTACTCTAGGTTCTTGCTTCTTTCAAATCAACAAGAGGGGGAGAAAAGATTTTACTCAACAGAGCTGTCACAAAGCAAACAGATTGATCTGGATATGCTTGCTGAGTCCAGGGACACTGTGTTTATGAGGTAATTATAAGAGAATAAACTAAGATGAGAGGAAAGATGCAGAACATTTCTTTACCCAGAAGGGCTCACTGCCAGAGGACTGAGATGCTGGACTTTCTTTAAAGTGTGTACATGCATACTTACAAAATTTATACAGTGTGCCTATTTACAAACACACACACGCACATATGCACACTTGAGGAAGCTCTAAGATCATGGCTGTGCACAATATGGAAAGGTTAGAGCAGTGGAGCCAAGGTGGTTGCACTTAAGTTAGGGACCTGGGTTCAAATCCCAGCTCTGACATTTCCTACTGTGTAACTTTCTCACAAAATTCCTTAACTTCATCAATGAAGTGGAAATAACAATAGTGAACCTAAGTGTCATGGGTTTGTTGTGTGGCTTGAGTTAGAGAAAGGATTTGAATTAGAAAAAGGAAAAGCTGAGATCTGGGACAAGTTGGTCAAATCACCCAGGGAACTGAAGAGCTCAAGTCACACCTAAGAAGTTTTACTAAAGCTCACTGGCTTGTTCTTAGGTCTATGGTGGCCCCATTTAGCCAGATCTTTTGATTTTTAATGAGAACCCCAAAACCTAAACGTCTACGGAAAGCTTCCTGATTTCTCAGTGTTTGTAGCCAATCCAAATCAGAGGCAAACAAAAAAGAATGAGTTAAGCACACAAGGCCTGTGGACTCTCAGTCTGAGACCTCTGCCCTAGCCAAATGTACAAATTAACCCCAGCTGGAATTAGCAAGCACAGAGTAGAGAATGAAATGTGTTTTCCAGTATGCTTATGAGTTATCTTTCTATTTACCTTCAAGTAGATGAAGAAAAGACTTTCGGTAGAGGGAAAAATTAAGTTCAAAATTTTTGAATGAAGAGATTAAGCCAGAAAAAAAAAAAAATCTCTCAAAAGAGAGCAGCTCCTTCCCTATTTTAGTAAGTTAAGAAGTGGAACTTCTTATATCCCGATCACCTGCTATTCTGAACTGGGAAACAAATCTTTTCTCTTCCCGTTCTGAATTCCAAATCCAGTAGTCCCGTCTACACTATACTGGAACACAATGCCTTCCTCCGCTTTCCGACTCACCACCTGAATATTGTAGGTTTTGTATTTTCCTCGAGATCCTCTTTAAGTATCACTCAATGTCCTTTTAGGTTCCCTAAAAGAAGGTGAATATCCATGGTGGCTGCAACTCTCTCACCAGTATGACCCTTCCTGGCAAATGCTTCCAGACACTGATGCATAAAAACTTCTAAGAATCACCACATGATGTTCTTAAATTAGTCTACTGGTAAAATGCATTAATCTAAACACTTATTCAGAGCCTGCCATGTGTACTTATGATCCGGGTGGCTGAAGTACAGAATCTAAGTCTTTGTCTTAAGGCAGCTGACTTTCTTGGAGGGAGGGGGTGAACACTAATTTAAGAGAAGACAATGAAAGCACAATCACAGAGATGACGGTGCTTAGAGGACAAAAGCGGTTAACTGCAGTGGCTCAGTCAGGAAGGATTTCACCAAGGAGGAGACGCCAAGGAAGAAACGGTGTGATACTACTAAGTTGGTTCCAGAATGTTCAGTCATCATGCCAACATTCATGGCTTCCAGGATGCTAATAGAAGTACCCTGTTCCCCCAGGTATGGCAGAGTAATCATCCTTTTAATTATCCTTTGGGATTTTAGAGCCAATTTTGTCTTGATCCGTAAGGAGAAAGGATTTCTCCATTTGACATCTGAGTTTGCTTCTCACACTCTGCCCTCTTTCCTCTCTTGACACATTTGTATGTCAACTGTATATAATGCTTTGCAATTTTTTAACTTAGCTATGTATGTTGAAAATTTTTCTTCTTCGTAAAACTTCTTTGTAAAAAAAAAAGTAATTTGTAAGGGCTATAAAAGAATAGCATTGAATTGGTTATATATATTTACACACACACATATATATATACATACACACACACACATATGTATATACATGTGTGTGTGTATATATATATAGGCACGGTTCCCAATTCTATCTCTGATTAGCTCCACAGATGTCTGCTAAGTGAAATCAAGCTTTCAGAAACACCATGTTCGAATTTCAAAAAATCAATAATAAGGACACAAACTCTCAAAAGAAAAATAGATGGAAGATACGAAGAGGCGATTCCCGGAAGAAGAAACACAACTGGTCCTAAAATATAAGAGAAAAAAAAGTAAACTTTATTAGTTACTAAATAAATGTAAAATCACATACAGATTGTATTTTCCACCAAACTGGCAACTGGAAGGGATTTTTATAATGCTACTCTTCATTATCAAAGGAGATTTAGGGAAAGAGTCTCTCCTAAACACTCCTGTTGAGAGTGTAAATTGGTTTAACCTTTCTGAAAAGATAATTTAACAATGTGTATCAAAAGGCTTTAAACATTTGCATAACCTTCTCCAAGTGCTACCATGGGTAGGGACGGATCCCAGGGAAAGTCCTGATCATGCTTAAAATATAGACAAAATGTTGTCCACCGCTGTGGGTTTATTATGGTGGAAAATCAGAGATAGAATTGGGAACCGTGCCTATATATATATATATATATACACACACACATACGTGCATATACATATGTGTGTGTGTGTATGTGTATATATGTGTGTGTGTGTATATATATAACCAATTCAATGCTATTCTTTTACATCCCTTACAAATTACTTTTTTTTTACAAAGAAGTTTTACAAAGAAGAAAAATTTTCAACATATATAGCTAAGTTAAAAAATTGCAAAGCATTATATACAGTCGACATACAAATGTGTCGAGAGAGGAAAGAGGGCAGAGTGAGAGAAGCAAACTCAGATGTCAAATGGAGAAATCCTTTCTCCTTAGGGATCAAGACAAAATTGGCTCTAAGCTCCCATTTCTATGCCCTTTGGGAGGCTAAAGCCCTCCCCAGATTTCCTCAAATTCCCAGGCAGTGTCTGTTCTTATTGCCTCCTCTGCCCCAAAGGCTCCTCCTGTCTTATTTATTCTATGTCTCTATGGTGCTATATACAGGATCCACCAACAAGAAATAAAGGAAGCCAAGGCAAAGGAAGTGAAAGGAAGTGGGGAGGGGAGAGAAGGAAAGGAACAAATCCAACCCTGCAGAGCTTTTGAGTACTGTAAACTTTCTTGAAGATTTGGAGTCATACAACTAGCCCTCACTTCTGTATCCTCGTCACCTTGATTCCCTTTCTTTCCCTCTCTGAGCTCTCTCTCTCCCTCCCCATCTCCTGTCAGTCCTGTTCCTGGAACTCCACATTCCTCTCCCTCTCTTATGCAGAGTAATGCAGAGCTCCCTGGAGCCCACTCCCAAATCCTACAGGATTCCACAAAAGACCTCCATTTAACAGGATGGCGCCATCCTCCTCAGGAGGCAGTTGTGGGTTATAAATAACAACATGTTCCTTGTTACATATAGGTAGGTGATGCATACCTATTATAAATAGATGATAATGGAGTGGTTACAAAGGCCATGGTTATACATAACATATTTTCCTGATACATCTGTATCTAAGATATATAGACAAAAGAGGTTAGGTATAATGCTAACTCACATCATGTCTGGGTTGTGAATGACGATTTTAATTTTCTTCTTTGTGCTCATCTACAATATCCAAATTTTATATAGTCATCTAGCATTGCTTTTGTAATAAGGGGGATCAAAACCAACAAGTTACCATTTTATAAAGGAGAAATCCCTGGTTCTGGAAGAAAGCGGGCCTTGTGGCTGAGATGACAGGTAAGACCATCAAGGATGGCTGAAACTAAGGAAAGCTACTTCTAAGTTAGGGAACTAAGCCAGCACAGGGGCCTCTGCCCATCCATACCACCTTTTGCCCAATGGACTGGGGAGACGTGGAGCGCTGCTGCAAGATTATAATCATGTGGGATTGTGATGCCCACAAAGGGGAGGTTTGAAACCCTGTTGAGAAGAGTCAATGGCCCCCTGTGCCTTCCTTTATGCAAAGGGAAGGGCGGTGGCCATAGGTAGGACAGGGAGCAAGAATTTGGGGAGCCATGGTGTGTGTCATGTATTATGTTAATGCTTTCTAGGCTTTGTCTCTAAACCTCACAGCACCCAAGGGAGAACTGGAATTATCTGGCAGATGAGAAACCGAGGCTCAAAAGTGAGCGCTCACCTTTTTCCCATGCATTCCCCTTTATTCACACCACTTCCTTCCTTCCAGAACTACATTTTAAAAGACCTAGGCGTACAGCCCCGAGCTGGTTCCCTGTGATGAAAATGTACTTTAACCTAATTGTAAAGCGGCTATGTTTACCACGTTTATTATATTCCATTTCGATTGAATGGAGAGGATCAAAATGATAAAGTCATTAACATGTTTTTAAAATTATATAATTGATATGCCATGATATAAATTCATTTCAATATAATCTGTGAGCTTTTAGTTGTGTTTTAATGTAAAAATATTCATGAGGCTTATATATTGTGGAAATATCATGTATTTGATCTTATAGAATATGTAATAGTAATAATAAAACAATAATAATATGAGCTAACAGTTAATTTGCACCTATTATGTCCCGGACACATAACACTCATTATATCATTTGATTCTTACCATGTGGTACATTATTGTTCAGAAATATTCACTCCCTCCTGCCTCCACGGGCAGAGTGTACTTCCCCAACCCTTTGATTTTGGGTGTGCCTGTGAATTTCTCTGGCCAAGGGAATGTTGGCTGGTGTGGTGTGGCCAAAGCCCACCAGGGTGCTGGTGCAATTGGGCTTGCTCTGTTGTGTTTCTCCCATCGCCATGAGAACATCCCTGGGCTAGCACACTGGTCCCAGGATGTGGATGTGAGACAGATGGAGCAGAGCTTCTGCAGACCCATGAGTGAGTCCAGCCTAAATAAATGTCCCAGGGTACTCCCGATAACATGCACTAAATAAATGCTGATTGTTGCCTGCCAATGATTTTTGTGATTGTTCTGTGGCAAGAGCAAAATTATACATACAGCATCCCAATGAGGGAGGCGTCATTCTCATTCCTATTTCAAAATGAGGAAACTGAGGTTTAGAGAGGTTAGGTTACATGCCCAAGATTGCAAATCTAGCAGATGGCAGAACTGGAGTTCCAATCTGACGGCCAAAGCCTTTATGCTGCATCCCACTTCCATTAGTCAGTCAACCAGTTATTCACCCAGGTATTTAATAAGCACCAAACATGTGCGAGGCACTAGTTTTGGTGCTGGAAATATAGTGGGAAGCACTACAAAAATCCAACCCAAAGGTGTTCCATTTCATCAGTGGGGACAGGGAAAGAGCCATTGCATTAAGCCTGAGTGATGAGAAGATGGTGACCACACAAGCTGATGAGAACTAGATGGGCAATGGCAAGTCCCTGGGGTGGAAATGAGTTGGTGGACTTGCAGAAAACAAAGGAGACACCAATGACTGGGTATAGTTACAAGGGGCAGAGTGGAGAGAGTCTAGATCAAGGAGGTTAGCAGGACTGGATAATGCAGAGCTTGTGTGCAATGACAGGGAGCTTGGGTTCAGACCTGGTTACAATGGGAAGCCCCTAGAAGAGGGTAAAAGACTCTGGCTACCATTGCAGAATAATCTCCAAGGAGGCTTGGGGTTGGACAGACTCTAGGAATCCAAGGATGAAGACAAGGAGACCTCAGATGAGGCTTTGGCGTCATCCAGGTGAGGGATGGTTGAGTTTGGATCGGATGAGGGTGGTGGAAATGCAAAAGTTGAAGACTGTTCCCAAACTGCTTCTTAAATTCCAAAGCAGTCCTAACTTCCCTAAATCGAAAATAGTCTTGGCTTCAGCGAGTTGGGGAAAACATTTACCAGCTCAAGCACCAAACTAAATTGTGAAAAATCTCTCAATATAACTTCTTTAGAGTAAAAACGAAAAGCACACTCAGCAGTTGTGGAATTAGTCATTCGCCTAAGTCGGGAGTGATAATTTATGCCATACTTGTCGTCAAAACTGAAATTTATATTTATACCATGATGTATAATATGGGCTAATTGTTTGTGTTTGTTGAATTGTTTCATGTTGCTGTGGGCTGGGAGAATTGCGTATCTAATTACAAGGCCACAGGTGATTTTTAGAGAAACCTGAAAGGAAAGTAATTGGTAAATTGTAAAATGTTAGATGATTTCTAAAGCACTATGAAACAGTAATGGACAAAACAATTACCTTGAGATTTAAAAAACAAAACAAAACAAAACAGGAAAAATACTCAACTTGGATTCTGAGTAGTCTTGGGCTAGTGAACAACAAACAACAAACAAAACGTTTCAACATACAAGCAAACAAAGATAAGAGATGGTATAGATTTTATTTATATGTTTAGGCCTTGCTATAGCTACCCAAAAGATTAATGTGCCTTCCTCTCAGAAGATTTATATAGATCAGATCTTTGCTTTTTCTTTTGTCTTTTCTTTTTCCCTTTTTGAGTATGAAAACGTGTTTTGCAAAACCTAACATTCTCTGCTAGGAACGGACTGGTGACTGAAGATCAGATTTACCCCACAGGTAGGTTTTGTTTAAAAAAAAAAAAATAGTAATCAAATTTTAAAATACAGAGAATTCAGGTAAAACCAGAATTTCAGAATTTTTTGGGAAAAAAAAAATCAGCAAATCTGGTATATTCCTATATTTCAAAAATGGCCTGAAGCTGAGTAGTATTAGGTGCCCCGTGAAACTGAGCTTGAGCTCTCCCGTTTGCCACTGTTCCCACCACTCTTATTGTGTCCCTGACACGAAGGATCAGTTGTTGGTCAGCGTCCCATGTGATATAAAGATGTTTTTATTATAGCAGGGGAATATCTCTTTTTGTCCCAACTGTGATCACAAGTGCAAACATGAGAACCAGACAAGCTCAGCCAAATGTTTGGTTGATCCAGACTGTCTCCCCAGGTTTGCTCAACCATCACGTATGATAACTGCCCAGCTCCTGGATTTTACACCTCAGGTCTTTACATAATGTACAAGATTAGAGGAAAATGCGTGAGAACTGGAAGGGACTGACAGGTAACAAGTCGTAGATCTGCAGGTTTACGCAGGATCATCGATTGACTATTCATTATAACTAGAGTCCTAGGCAAATCCCCATCCTGTCATGATTGAGTGCCTGTTCTCCAGGAGCACTGCTAATGAAAGCGCCTGCGGGCTCTGACTCCAGTGGGAGCTTGCCAAAAATACGCTCCCACTTAAGAAAATTGAATATGATTTTGCAAAGGGGATGTCCAAACTTGATCTCAATATGACAAGAAATGACTAAGATGTGTGCTGAAATGGCTGGCTCAGGAAAAAATGGAACATTGTGGTTTAAGAGGGTGCATCTTGAGGGATCTAAGAAGTTACTCTAGCACCAGAAACTTTCAAAATCACGATGAGTCAAATACAGAAATGGAATTAGTGCAAAGCTCCAAGGTTTTATTTCCTTTTAGACAGTTTGGTGTTTCCCTGGAACACATTCTGAAAAGGAGGTTAAAAAAAAATCCATTGTTGTGAATGTTTATTTACTTTATGTATTTACCTACAACCCCACCCCCCTCCAATGATAATGTTGTCATTTAAAATGAAGTAAACAATGATCTAAGAAACAGGAAAAAAGTTTTACTACATGATTTTTTTAAAAATCTTGTTGAGAACACAAAGACCACTTTGAGATATTGGTCTAAAAGCTAAGGACATTCTGGGAAGACAATCACATTAACACATGTAAGGAGTTCTGCACATGATTTCCTGAATCCAAACTTAGAAATTAATATCTTTGAACATGTGAAATCCAAGAATACAGCATAATTGACAAGAATAAGGAGTACAGAACTAAGTTTCAGGGTTTCCTCTGGCCCAGCCATGCCTGAGTGAACTCTTTGAGCCTTGGTTTCTTCATTTACAAAATAAGGAAAATATCAACCCACAACTCACCTCCTTGTTTGGAGGATAAATGAGCTAAATCCATACCAAAAGCTTGGAACAGGTGCTGACACATAGTAAGAGATCAATAAAGATCGCTGAACATTGACTTTCTGCTTTAATATTGGTTGTGTTACAAATTTAATGCAAACATTCAAATGTATCTTATATTGGTATTCCTAACATTTTAAGTTAATGGCAAAGAGAAGACATTTTTATACTATCTACATATACAATGAAATAGCTAGAGCTTGCCATTTTGAAAATCAAAGTAACAAAAACAAGTAGAGGAGGAAGAGAGCAAGGAGGAAGAAGACAAAGATGGCAGAGCGGTAGGGCAGATTTGGAACCACATGCTGGACAAGAACACAGAGAAACACACTTAGCACCTGTCCAAAGCCACACAACAATCCCACTGGTGCTGTCCACACTTGGCCAAGATAATCAGATCTGAATCAACAGATTGAACATTTTGCAGAGCTGTTCAGTCAGTTCTATCAGACAGCTAGTCCGTCTAATCATCTCAGGCCAAAGTCTCAATCAGAAACCCAGTCCAACTGGCTGCTTCAAGTCACACAGACCAAATCAAGAAAGGTTTAATGTTCAACCGAATTGACTGAATGTTGAGCATTTTGTGGCTATTGCTTCTGATGGTTTGCTCAGCTTATTTCCAGCCAATGGCCAGGAGAATTTCAGATGCCTAAGTGGCAGCGCAATCTAGAGTATTCTATTTCTTTAAAGTATGTGTGACTGAGGATGCAGGCTAAGCTACATTTTATCCATGAATTCAGCAAGTTTTAGGATTAAAGGACCAAGCTTTCCAGTGCCAAGAAGGCTTTCAACCCATTCAGACATCCTCTCCTTTCATGGATATGGATTCTAGAGACTCCCTTGGCTAGCTAGCCTTTGAAGAAACATGGATGGATTTGATCCCTGTTGGGGGACAAGTGCAATCACAAAAAGGGTAGTAGGAAGCCTGCCAGCTTTCCAATCATTTTTCTCATGTTTGGAAACCCGGGAGCATTTCTTATTGTCTGCAATTTGGCCCATCTCTTTGCCACTTTCTGCCTTCTTCCCCATCTGAGTTTTGGAAATAATTTTGCAAAAGAAGCCTAATGTGCCCATTTCATAGATAAAGGGCTCAGAGATGTCTAGTTTCTTGCCCATGGCCACACAGCTGTCAAGTGACCAGAGCTGTCTGCATCACAGGTACCTGATATTCTCATTATTATATGCCATGCCTGATATCATATATATTTATAATTTTAGCCTCATAATATACATGCAACCTAAGATTTTCCTTTTAGCCACATTCAGATATATAATTCAGTATTATATTTTTAAAATTTGCTTTATTCAGATATTTTTGGGCAAGCATGTCACTGAATTTTGGTTGAATACTTCTTCAGTCCGTTAGTGATACATTAGTCATGAAACAATGGTTTTCAAGCCTGTTACAGTGTGTGTATGACACACATATATGCATGTTTGCATATAAGCAATTATATCCACCCATTTGTATCATATTTGTCTTCCAGGTGTGGATTTTTAATAATGAACTCTTGTTGAAGATATTGACATGGTGACGTTTCCGTACCAAGAGAGAAGGAGGCAAAGAAGGAATTTATTTATTTAATTTTTGACTGTGACTTTCAGGTTCAACAAAATACTCTAAGTAGCACCACTTGCAATCTCCCAACTCAAGCAACATTCATAAAAACCCTTGTTTTACAAATATATTCTGTAGAATTTTAATAACTCTCAAAATGCCCTGCACAGTAACATTTTAGTCATCTTGAATGAACCAAAGGGTTTAATTAAACAACCACACTTAGATGTTGGAATGCATAATTTGCTCAGTGAACTGCAAATTCCCTAATGCCACTAATGCCACAGGGAATCACATGCTTTTTCCAAGATGGTTCAAGCAGCCAGGAGGTGACTTACCCTCTGCTTAGGCCGGATCCACTACTCAAGCTGAGAGGAGTTACAATAAACACCAGCACTGAAATGGAGGTGTCAGAAGTCAGCTAATGACTATGAAAACTACCTTGCGATTTATGTTAGAGGCGTGGCAATGCGTTTCAGGGTTTTGAATATTCAGTCCTCCAGTGGGTTTCTCATTTTCCAAATGTAGGGGATATTTCTTTGTTGGTTTCCCCTAGCCAGGAATGGCAATCTGATGTAAATACTGGAAATCCTACCTAATAATAGAATATTCCTCCACCAGCCCAAATCCCATGGCTTAATTTTCATCATTGCCAGAATTGACATTGCTGTGCATTAAGGTGATTACTTGGTAGGGTGTGAAAAAAATAAGACATCACATCAAAGTAAGAAATTTTTTCTGCAGTTATTTTTTAAATCTAAAGCAGTATTGGTATTTTCAGGAAAGTTCTTTTCAAAAATAACATCCATAAATAGAAATCAATATAATAAAACAAAAACATACTTGTCTTTTATCTTTATCATGTATCTTTAACACACACAAAGTATTAACTAGGAATTGATTTTTAAACTGTCAGTTTCTCAGTTTTCTCATCTATAAAATGTGATTGATAATACTAAGTATAATGTCTAAATTCTATGAATATTGATGAATTAATGCATGTGAAATACTTCGAACGGTGCCTGATATATAGCGTTCCATAAATGTTTACTATTATTATTAAATTGTATAGTCTTAACAAGTAGGTAATTTTTTGGAATTTCATGACAATTGACATTAATCAACAGTGAGATATTTTCTTTTACTATATTGAGCTGTATGAAATGTAGAGTTAATCCTTGGTGGAAAACAAGCCATTGACCTTGGCTCACTTTCAAGCAGTAAAATGAATGCAAGTGATATTTATTTTTTGTCATTGTTGTTATTTACAAGCCCAGACCCCATTTTTGTTAAGTGAGTTATTGCTGATTCAAAGAAACACACATAAAACCTCAACAAATTCTACCAAGCTAACTGCCTAGATCAAGCGTCTCGTGCCCAGAATAGTAAAATAATCCTCAATAGAAGAAAAGCGTGTTGTCACCGTTTTGTAAGGTGGTGTGAGTGCCTCAAAGCATCACTATGTTTTCTGTTTTCATCTCATTCTCTCATACATGAAAATGGACTTGACAGGCCACTTACCACACTTTTCGGAGGCCTCACCCTGGCTGCTCCAACTTTTCTGAGAACAACCCAGCATCCGTGGTCCCTACAAAATGATGGAAGTGGCCTCATGGTAGAATTAAACTTTGTGTTTTAGGAACGGAGAGGAATAAAGAAGACAATGGAAGGAAATGCGTATGCATATTATGAGAGATTTAGAAAATACGGAAAGAACAAAAAGTGGAGAGAAGACAGAAGTGGGCTTTACGAGGAGGAACAGCCCTGAGAGTGAGAAACCTTGGGAAGAAGAGGGAGAAATTAGAAGCAGGGGCTAACAGCAGCTGAAATGCCAGCAACCTACATCCCTTTGAAATGGAAACCAGAGCACTTCATATGATGCTGACAAAGTCTGTTGGCATAAGGAGGGCTTTCCTGAAGATACAAGGCTTGGGCCAAAGATTGGAGGATGACAAGGGCAGATCTCGGAAAACAAGCAGGGCAAATGCTCTAGACAGAGCACATGGCCTGTGCAAATGCCCCGGGGAGGCAAGGAGCAGGCTCTGTTTCAAGAACTCAGAGCAGAGTGATTGGCTCAGGTTCAGAAAGCACAATTATTTTCAGAAGTCACACATATGGAAAGGGGCAGAGGTGGGACATGAAGCTGGTTCATCCAACTCTAGAGTTTGGATTTTGCACATTTTTATTTTGCTTACTCCCTTCTGCCTTAAGCTAATGAGATATAGATATGTGCAGATAGTTAGCAAATATGTCAGTGAGTTCCAATCTGTGCGGCATTTAGAACAGTGCTGGGTCTATATGCTGAGTTATATAAAAATTAGTTCATATTGCTATTATTAATTATTATTATATACAAAACATTCAATTTAGGGCACGATCAAAATCCATCATGCACTTTCCAACATCCCATCCAAGTGCTCAGCGGACATGGAGGAAGAAAAGATGGAGAGGCATGTGGTCCCTGCTGGAAGACGCACTGGCTCAGCATGCGTTCTTCTGGATGACAAGGCGGTACCCAGATGCCATGCAGAGGAAGTTATTTTCTGTGATGGCATCTGGCATGCTGGCCCATCCCACTGGCATTTGTGTTGGCTGCTGTGCTGCTGTCCCTGGGAAGTTTGGGAGGCATCTGGCTGTCCCCAGGCCCCATGCTGCTTTCCACCTCTGTTGAATCTGGTTGATGGGTGAAGGAATGGCTTTCATTCTCCTGAGCCAGCCTGTCCTAGCTCCAGCTCATATCCAAGCCCCAGCACAGAGGCAGGTAAATCATTCACAGTGATGTTGCTAGCTATCCCACTGAAAACGAGCATCCCAGAGAAGGACAACTAGACTTCTCACCGCCGTTCACACCCTATGTGCCTCCAATGAACCTGGTGTTTGCTGAGAATGGACCTAGGCACGGTGACTAAAGACTTCCATATAACTGACAGCATTTTCAGTGACTGCTGAATAATACAGGCTCCCGAGCCCTGTCGCATGCTCACAGTGTCTGAGGGATTAAAAATTTAAAGATACTAAATTATTTCTAAAAACAACTACCGAAAGCCACAATGAAGCGTCACTGTTTAGCAAGGTGACTACCACATGCTGCCTTACAATGAGGCTGTTTCCCATTTAGAAATATCAGTTCACATGCAGTAATTACCAAAACAGATGGCAAAAAGCCAAAAGCAGGGCCCTAATGGCAATGGGAGGTGTGCATCTGGGAACCAAGGGGCAGAAAAAGATTCTGCCGGATTATACAGCAGCTGAGGGGGAGAACGGGTGGCAGTTTGCTGTGCAATCTCAGAAGCACCTAAGAAGAGGGTAGGGCATGCTAGATAAAATGAGAAGGGAAGGATGGCTACAGCCTTTGCATATGTGACATTCCTCTCTAAATTGAGTTAAAGCCATGCAGTGTTAAACAGATCCTACTGACCTGGGTTCTCTTTTAGAGATCTCAAACAAGAACCTGGACATTTGCTTTGGTTTTCGAGTTATTAAACACCAGATGATTAATGCTTAGCAACAACATTGTTTAGGTGTCCAAGATAGAACACAAACAAGAAAACCTTCTAATTTCTGGGATGCTGAAGGGTTGAGCTGACTGTAGCCAAGATTTTTTTGGTCTGAAGGGCTCTTTCAACAAGATGCCCAAGTTCTAGCTGAATCCTTCTAGTCACTAATCAGCTATGGGGCAATCCAAAGAATGCACCTTTCCTAATGAATATTGAAATGGGCTGTCATTAAGAGAGAACACTCACAGGAGGGGGAGGGGCAGACACTGATCAATACTCATATGGATCCATGCTGCCTCACTGATTAATAGCCTTCAGCTATAAAAACTGGAATGGCAATAATAAAGCATTATTTTTAGTGCAGGCTGACATAGGATATTACTTAGATTTAAACATTTTTTTTTTAAATTATGAGTAAGCCTTAATAAATAAACTGTGGGGAAGAAAAAGGGACGGCTCTCTACATCCCCAGACGGGATATTCACAATGCCACAGGAGAAAGCAGCATTGTCTCCATCTCAAAAAGGCTGGTTCATCCCCAGACATGGCTGTTCACCAACTCAAACAGCAAAAAGCAGTCTTCCCCTCCATTCTTCCAGTACACATGCTTCCATTAACTGTATACATGTGATAAAGCCATGGGGACTCAATCCGTGTTGCAAACTACTAGCTTCTCCTTGTTAATTCATGATGTCTACATTTTAGAAATTAAGATCCTTGGAGCAAAATGGTTTGCTACTTTATAACTTTAGCTGGTTTTTGCAGCTCAGGCTGCTAGAAACTCATCCTTCTTTACCCTGGATACACACCCAGCTCTAAGCTGAGAGCCAAATCTATGGCTGGAGGTTGTCAGGCTGGTGCTTGCAGTTCGCAGTGAGTTGCTGAACTTTCCACCTGATGCGTTCCTTAAATATGAAATAAAAATTCTCTTCCCACTCCTCTTCTCTCCTTTCTAAGGAATGCCAACATTTTAAAGCACTTTGAAAATACATGATGCCAAATGAATGTTTATTATTAGTGTCACTACTGGCAATGTGCAGATTTATATACCTCTAAAAGAATCTTTGCTGCTATACTTTCTTCCTCCCAGTGAGGCACGTCTTCCAAAGAAGAATTCCACCATGACGCTTTGACTCAGCTAGCAAAAACTCATTAGACATTTCCCTTTTCTGACTGCAGCAGTAGAAATAAATTTCTTAGATCCAAGCTATAACTATAAAAGCAAGTTTACAATAGGTCTCTGAAAATGGAATGGAGAGACGGTTGTGAATAATTCTTATGGGATATATAAAATTTCTATCCATTCAATACTAAAAAAATCCATGTACCAAAAATGGGTGCCTTGTTTTTTTTTGGAAATTGAAAATGACTCTGAATGTAGTCTATTACTGGGCTTCTGATTTCTCCATTCAGGATGAGATGTTTGGAAGGATTTGGTGAAACAGCAAGTTCGCTTTTTCTTTTTTTGGTCGTTTGCATCCACAAGACTTCAGTTTAAAATGCTCAATACGACATAGTGTTTATATTCTAGGCTGACAGAAAAAGCTTGGACCGGGTCCCCTCCCTCTTTTCTGGGAAGAGGTGTTATTTCATGGGTGGTATTTTGCTCTCTCATCCATTCACCATCCAAAGATTAGTCTTTCTTCCTTTGTGATTTTGTTGGCAAATGGGTAGAACCAAAACCAAATGGATTTCTTGTCCTAGTTGACCTTCATACCTCCATTTAAAGGCAGCTCTAACTTGATGGAAGCTAAAACACTGAGAAATTAGCTATTTTTTTGCCAAAGGATTACCCTTTATTTGCTCCAAGAAACCCTTTCCTTTAGCACTTGAGGACTTACAGTCCCTTCGCAGCTTGCTACAGCTTGGTTGCAGGGAGCCACATAACGAGAGGGTGTTGGGCAGCGGAACACGCTTTTGAGAACAGAGCTGAGTGCAATGGAAATAGAATAAGCATTCTTATGAAATAATTTCCAGGCTGCCCCTCTCTTTCTATGATAATGTGACTCCTTGGGGTTGTCTAAGTTGTGCGGAAAATGAAAAGCATCAAAAGAGAATTTAGCATATTCACTTCTATTCTCTTAGGATCAGCAAGAAAAAGTCAAGAAGGAATTTTGTCCATTGGCTGAAAAAACAGTGAAGCTCTTGTCAAGCAGTGATTGACTTTTGGGCTAAGCTCAGCAGAAATGAACCCTGTGGTCAATTAGCTTTTCCCTTAATAGAATTGTGCTGGGCACAACAAACTTGAGAAAGAAGTTGAAGGAAAAACTGCCATTTAACGAATGGCCAGATGTTGTTATGTTTCTCTGAAGCATACGTCATAAATAAAAGAAGGGTTCAAAATTCAACAGACGGCCACTTTGTGCTGAAATGGTAGCGTGTAAAGAAATAGTGGACATCCAGAAGGCAAACTGCAGGTGTATTCGCTTAATCGTTCTACCAATTTGCACTTAGGGACAAAGCAGACTTTAGCATTTTCAGTACTATAAAAATAATACTTCCCATACTTTGATCTCTTTAACAAATGCTGATTGGGGGTCTACCAAGTATTAAGTAGTCAGCGGGGCTGCATTCATGAGTAAGACTGACAAAGAAATAAAGATGTCCATTGTAAAAATTACAAATTGTAATAAGAGTTTTGAAACAAGTGAACAGGGTGCCATGATACAAATAAAAATGGAGTAGGGTCATTCATTTCAATAGGGTGGTTAAAGATGGTCTTTGAAGAGATCCTTCTTGGCTGGGGTGGAGCCAGGCTTGGGAAGAGTCGGAGGTAGATAGCGTTATCAGTGCGAGAAGAAAAGGGATGAGTTTAGTGCTGGTGGCACTGACCAGACCTTTCAGGGTCTTATACAAAGGTAGCTGGAAATAATTCTAGGCACAGTGCAGATTTTAGCTGGGAAGGGCAAGGATTCCATTTGCATTTCAAGATGGCTCCTTGGCTGCTGTGTGAACAATCAAGTGGAGGCAGAAGAAATAGCAGTAAGGAGTGACGCCTATTACAACAGCCCAGGAAAAGGCTGATGGAGGCCTTCAATGGAGTGGAGAAGAAAAGAACAGTAATTTTTGAGAGATATGTGGGAGTGTACTTGACAGGACCTGCTAACATCATATGGTAGGTAAGTTCTTTAAGTATGTTATCTCAATCTCCAAAGTAACCCTACTAAATTAGAATTATTTGGGTGGCAATGTGATGAGTGTGAATCAGGGTGGGGGTACGCACACACGTGCCATTTATTGAGTACCTGCCACTTTCCAGAAACCAGATACCTTATCAACACTAGTTCATTTGCATCTCCCAGTCACCCAAATACATAGGTATTCTTGCCCTTTTTACAAAAGGAATGTGTGGCTCAAGCAGGTTGTGTATCTCACCTAAGTTTTTCCTCTAGGTCTCCTGGCTCTTATTTTTATTTTTGTTTTTTAAAAAAAACATTTTCAAGTGAACAATTCAATGGCATCTGGTACATTCATAATGGTGTGCAACCACCAACTCTATCTAGTTCTAGAATATTCATCACCCCAAAATAAACCACCCCCCTACCCATCAAGCAGTCACTCCCCACCCCCCTCCTCATCCCCCAGCCTCCCAGCCCCTGGCAACCACCAATCTGCTCTCTGCGTCTAGGGATTTACCTATTTTAGATATTTCATAAAAGTGGAATTATACAATATTTGTCATTTTGTGTCCGACTTCTTTCAGTTATCATGATCTCTAGGTTCAACCATGTTGCAGCAGATATCAGCACTTCCTTCCTCTTATGACTGAATAATAGTCCATTGTATGGATGTACCATATTTTATTTACTCCTCCATCTGTTGATGGACACAGGTTATTTCCGTCCTTTCACTATTGTGAATAATGCTGTTGTGAATATTCATGGGCAGTATTTTTATTTTTTAGCTCTTATTTTCAATTATTGTATTATGTAGGATTGGAGTTGCTAGATCATATGATAATTCAATACTTGACTTTTTGAGGAACCTCTCCTTATCTTTTAAAAATTAGGTTAGGATGAAGAGTGAGCAGGATAGACTGCTTTCAGAAGCTGGGTTCCGGTGAACATCGATATTTTCCCCATCATGATACGTGCTGATCCTCTAATACATCAGTCTTGTGCCACCAACCATATACTCCATTCCAAATTCATTCAGATTCCTTTAAGGGTGAACACACGGCCCAAGCAAACCAACCCAAGTCCTCTCTTATCCTTTAGCCCAGATATCAGAAAACAAACCATCATGTTCTAGCTTTCTGGGTTGTTCTGTTGGCAGGATGGGAGTTTTGACCCCATGGTGGTTTCTTTGTTACCATGTGGAGACAACCCGACGTGAAACAGGGAACCACACTTACTCTGTGCTGCAGTCTGGAGAGTTAGATCATGCAGAATACTCTCCATTTCACAGGACAGATCTGTGATGCTCAGGGAGCTCAAGCTGCTTGCTCGGGTTCCCACAGCTGTAAATTCTGCTGGTCTTTCGAGCCCCACTGCTTATATTCCTTGCTAGGATTGGTGACTGTTTGCCTTATATCTGAGGGTAGAATTATAATTGGTAATTTGGGGGTGGGCAATTTGTTTCCATGCAACAAGGATCTATCAGTTGTCTAGAAAATAAAATGAGCTATCCTCTGCAGTAGAGATTCTGTTCTTTAAAAACATACTGACCAAAAAGTGTGGAGAACGTTGAAGTCCAAATAGAAGAAATTCAGCCAAACAAATTCAGACATTGGGTACTAGGCTGGCTTAGGTGACCCCAAAGTTCACTTTCAACTCCACATGGCTCTTACTTCTATTATTTAGTGTCTCGGCTGATTTTTAAGAACAAGTTTCAGAATGAAATCTTCAGAAACCAGCGGTAGAACCCAACACCAACACTTAGTTTGGGAAATAAAATCAACATCCCTTCCTTTCCCTCCATTCCCCTCCCGTCCTTCTCCTTGCTTGTCTTGAATGGGGGCTGAATCTGCCACACTTTGCTTCAAAATGGCCTGATGGGTCAGCCCATATCTTGATGTGGAGCCCATGAGAGGACAAAGTTGATCCAGTTCTCCAAATCTGTGGCATTTGAGAGGCAGGCTGGCAAATATGCTCACTGCCAAAGCTTACAAGTTGGGTCAGAAATGAGACGTGGCTGCAAGACAATAGTTCTGCCTCAGCGTGGGTAAGAGTGATCATGTGATTCTTTTTGGCCTCAGCTAGACTGTGAGTCCAGGAGAGCAGAGACAGGCCTGGCCTTGGTTTACCATTGTTTTTCCAGCGGCTCTCTAGTAACTGACACATGGAAGATGCCCAATCAAAAAACAATAATGGAATGAGCATACAAAGGAATGGAGGAGAAAATGATGGTGGAGGGGTCTTTCTTCTTTCTTTCTTTTCTTCTTTCTTTTCTTCCTTTCTCCCTTCCTCCTTCCCTCCCTTCTTTCCTCTCTATTTCACTAATATTTTCATATCTCAGCTTCTGAATAATGGAGTTACCCACTTAGATGAGAAGAAACATGACTGGACCACTTCCATCTGCCCTTTTACAGGATAAGATCTAACAAATCATTATCTTTAAGGTTAATGTAAAGAAAGTATAGTAGTTTCACTGCACTTTCAAAAGGAATTTTGGACCATCTCAGGAGTTATCAGCTTATGAGGAAAAAGTATGTATTCGTGAACTACTTCGGTGTCTTGCAGAAGATTGCAATGAATTATTGGGACATTGCAAGGTTTAAGATGGATGCTCTCTGAGGCATGAAAGAAGTATCTGCAGCTTTTCTTTCTATGTTAAATTACTTTGCTTCTTACTTGACTACTTTTTCTGACCTTTTAGAGTGCTTCCTTCTTTACATTTCTCCTTGAATCCCTTAAACATTTTTTTAATAGTTTAGATACATCTTTTGCATGTTCCTCTTTCTTAACCTTCTGTTCCTCATCCTTCCGGCTCATCTTCTCCTCACTTGACCCTTCCAAATAAAGCCTTACAATATTATTACACTCTCTGCTCCATTCCATCCATCTTCTTCTCCCTCTCACAATACAGCAGAGAGTCTGAAGCTGTGCATCTGCAAAATCCTCACTTCTCATTTTCAAGCAAACATGACACTAAAACCAAGTGCTTCTGTTTTTAATCCATTTTTTCCTTCTGAAATGAATTATTATGGGAAACTTGGCCAAATCCACTTAACCTCTTGCACTTTCCACCTTGGGATGAAAGTTCTTCAAGTTGCCTCTTTTAAGCTCTGTCTCAATAGAGTGAAACCCAGAGGCAGTGAGGTACAGAGAGAAAAGAAGGCTCTCAGATTCCCTCTAGACCAATATTTGAATTAGGTCTCCACTATTTTCTAGCTGTGTGTCCTTGGGTAAATTACTTAACTTCTCTGGCTTTCAGATTCCCAATCTGTAAAATTCAATTGCTATTACTACCCTTTGAGTCACTGTGGAAATTTCATGAAATGAGAACATCTATTAGAGCTGCCACATAGTGGGCACTCAAGTTAGGAAAGCAATGATGGTGATGCCTGCTTTCATTTGGCAAACATTTTATTGAGCTCATTCGATAATGCTGGCTGGGGATGGGAGGAGAAAAATTAAAGAGGGCTCCTAGTTTGCCTCCTTAAATGTGAATTACAATCTCTATTTCTTTTTCCATTTTACCTTGGAGATGAATATAATCTTCAACTTTGACCAGCAGGAAGTTCATTCATCCATTCAACAAATATTTACTGGGAATCTACTATGCATTTGGCAAATAACAATGAGCAAAAGCAGACACAATCCTGTCCTCATGGGGCTTACAGTCCAGTGCTTTCCTCTGTGTTATGTCCCTATAAGGCAGTGGTTTTCAAAGGGTGCAAATTTGCCTCCAGGGAACGTTTGGCAAAGTTGGAGACGTGTCTGTTGGCCATAACTGGGGGTAGGAGGGGATACGCTACTGGCATCTAGTGAGCAGGGAGCAGGGATGCTGCTGAACGTCTGCAATGCACGGGGCAACCCCTGCAAGGAAGAAATGCCTGGCCTAACACGTCAACAGTGCTGAGGCTGAGAGACCCTTGCTGTAAGGGAAGGAATGAAGAAGTGAGATAATCAGTCATGTGGCAGCATGGAGTGAAAAAAAACAAAGACAGTCTTCATCATGGCCTTGGGCTCTCCCAGCTACTGAGCTGCAGTTAAGAGATTAGAGTCCCCTCAAACTGCCATAGGAGGGAAAGGATTCCTGGGCTCGCTGGCTAGGTGGGTACATTCCCAGCCTGGAGGCAGAGACAGGGACCCGATGCCCGCTGGGAATGTCTTGTCCTCCCCCCGCTGCGATTTCCCGCCTTGGGAAGCTTGGGCGGGCAGCTGGTGCCCTTGGCTTTGCATTTCTGACAGTGCTTTTGGACTCGGAAAGCTGCCCCCTGGGAAACGACTGTGCATGAAGAGCTGCAGAAGTAGCACTTCAGTAGAGATAGTTAGATAAATAATCCTGAATAAATTGCATATTTTTAAGTGCTTTATTAATATGGTTGGGTAGAGAGCATGCTAAATTCCTACATTGTGGAGATGAAGGTTAAGAGAGGAGGATTATGCAGCAAGCTAAATGAGAGGGGGCAGGGAAAGAAGAGAGCAAGGCAGAGGGAAATTCCTGTGTGTGTGTGTGTGAGAGAGAGAGAGAGAGAGAGAGAGAGAGAGAGAGAGAGAGAGAGAGAGAGAAAGAGAGAGAGACAACAGATTTAGACAGAGTATATGGTATTTTGGGAGCAGTTCAGGAAGACTGGGCGCACACGCGGTTTAGGGTACCATGCACATAAGTGAGGTGACATGATACTATCACTCCAGAATTTGCAAACTCAAATATCTCCAGGGCCAAACAGATCTCATAAATGACTGAAGTTAGCCAGGAGGGGACTTTGAGGATAATGGAGAAAGCAGGCCTTGCCAGAGGGTCCCCTCAACCAAATCTCAACTCCAACCATGTGTTACCTTGGAAGGATGGCAAGAAGAGAGAAATTCAGATTCCTAAATGGAATATTACTTTATAAATCTATATGTGTATGTGTACATACACACACACACAACTGTGTAAGCCAAAAAGCCTACTAGTATCTGCAAGTTGTAAAGTCCTTTTACCTTGGGCACCTCAAGTTTACCACCTCTGGTTTAGATTTTTTTAATGACTTGTTTACTTATTTATTTGCAGAGAGGACTATACAATGGCTGGAAATCCTATCAGTCCTCCAAGTTGGCTGTGCCCTTAGGCTCACTGCTGAACTGCTCCACTCTGCCTTTCCTGCTTTGGGAGATTGGAACTGGAAGAAAGAACTACCTTCCTGCAGTTGGGAACATAAAATGGGTTAACCATGAAAGCCCTTGGCCCTGTCCCAATGCCAGGCAGAACCACCACATGTTGGCTCCTTTGTCCCTAAGGAGACATTGCTGAGAGGACTTATAAGGGCAGACGGGGGGAAATCCAGAGTTTTGCCCTTCTGCTGGACATTGAGGAGCAGGTTTCCCGACCCCTTTACACCTCTTCCTACCCGACTCCCTTAGCTGAGGCCCCTCTGGTGGAGACTAGTGCCTTATACCCGCCAAGAATTCTTTTCCCCTTCTGGTGGGACTAACACCTTAATTTTTGTTGGAGATAAACCCCTTCTCTAGTCCTTGTCTTTCAAATTTATGTGGGATCTGCTTCATCCTTGGGGTCAAACCTGTCCAGTTAGGATATCCCATCTTCCTGACCTGAGTGATTATCTTAGGGATGGGCATGAGAGACTTGGGAGTTATCCCAGGGATACTGGCTGCCACTATTTGGGTAAAGGTGTTCTTTTGGGGCTGGTCTTGCTAAATTTATAGGGTCTCAGTCCAGAGTTGAGGGTGAGCATTGTACTGCCATTTGGAAAGAAGGTTCCATGAAATAAAACTGACACTGAGGAAAGCAGAGCCCAGAAATACAGAAAAGCATAACCCAGAAGACACCATAATTTTGGTTATCTGGATCCAGCCATTCCTGAAGCCTGTACTGGAACATAAAATTCACAATTTTGAAAGGACAAATATAGTCCACTTTTGGCTAAAGGCAATTGTATTTGAATTTCTGTTGCTTGTAACTGAAAGCATTCAGAACAAAGCATCCACACCCATTCCAGCTTAGTTATCTTTTTAATCTTTTAATGAAGGGCTCCAATCCCATGTTCACTTGTGGCCCACAGAAGGGACACAAGCTGAAAACTTAAATCTAGATTCATGTTTCCCCTCCTCTTACAACATGAGAAGTTGGCTAAGAGCATAGATTTGGAGAAAGACCCAGTCAGCAACTCAGTTGTCTCCCGTACCTTGTTGCTTATACTTTCCTTACCTGTATAATAGGGATAGGATGATCTTTTGCATAAGGTTTCTGCAAGGACTAACCAAGATGAATAATCATCATAATAATATCAGTAATAATCACCACTTTTGGAAATCTGTCTGGATGTCAGGCAGATTTGCATTTAACGCCTTAGTGTATCACCCCATGTAATTCCTGTAAAGACTTAAGAAGAAGCAACTCCCCAAAATATCTGAGCAGGGTACTTATCATATAGCAGATACTCAGTAAGAGTAGATTCTGTCCTCTTCCTCACCCTCCTCATCACTGTTACGTACGGTGGTGCTTCTCTAACTCATGTGTACCGGATCACCTGAAGATCATGTTGAAGTGCAGATTCTGGTTCAGTAGGTGTGCAGTGGGCCTGAGATGGCATTTCTAACCATTTTCGAAGTGCTGTGAATGCTGCTGCACTATGGACCTCAATTTCAACAGCAAAGACCTAGGACGCCCACATCCAGGATGACCCCAAATGAGAGTCTTTCTCTGATCCTGTTAATTAATTGAACTAGGAAGCATTCCCCCTTTGGAGGTGCACGCCCCTTCCCCCAGTACCAGCGCACACTCAAGTGAATGTCTAAAGGTTTAAAAATTCAGATGCTCAGGTTTTCTCCCAAACTAATTAAATCAGGAGCACAGAGGATGTGGCCTAAGTATTTTTAAAAGTTATATAATTTGCAACCAAGATCAACAACCACTAGACTGGAACCCTTTGGGGTGGGCAATCACAGGTCAAGGGTGATGACAAGTTATACAAATACACAAGAGAAGAATGTTGCAATATCACTGGAGCTGACAAGGCCTTTTGATAGAGTGAGTGTACTGCGTGAAACCTGCCAAGCTTTATTAATAATATTTAGAGAAACTCATTCCGTGACTTCTACTTGGACTATGGCTATGATAAGTCATTTTGTAGTTGGAATATTAGTATTGTTTGACCTCTTCCCATTAAGTCATTGCATTAACCCAGTTCCTCGACTGAGCCTCTACTGGAGAAGAGAACGTGGGGGTGGGAAATGCTGTTTGAAAAGAGAGGTCCTGCAAAACCTAGGGGAAAAAAAAGAGCCTAAGAAATTATCTATTCACATCAAGATCATAAATCAAAAATGTTAATATTTCAGAAAGTATATCAGGCAGATGCAAAATAATCAGGTGTTTCCATCCTGATACATGTCCACTTTCAATTTGGTGCATTTAAACCATAAGGTGTGCTAACCAACCAGTCACAAGAGATATATGGAATTTAATAAAGAAATTGCTATTTCTAGGAGGAAAGAGGCACTTTGGGTTTAGGAAGCATTCCTGTTTCTGTCAGACAAAACAAAAGCAAGCAAGCAAAGGAACAAAACCCTTTACCAGGGATAAGTTCTCCATCTCTACCTGGCTTGCTCATTTCTTTCCACACTGAAGGCTCCGTGGGGGCAAGGATTTTATATTATTCATTTTTGCATCTCCAATAATGACCAGTGCTGTTTACACATGGTGGGGAATTTGATTCAGCCTTTCTCCAGCTCCCAGGATGAGACACTAAAATGAACACCAGAAAGTTTAAGAACATAGTTTGGGAGTTTAACCTGGATTGTTGGACTGAAGGCTTAGCTGCACAATTATTGGATGTATGAATTTGTGCTACTTACCTCACCTCTCAAAACCACACTAACTCACCTGCAAATTGGGAGTTCTCCTAAGCACCGCCTTCAGCTAAATCACTTAAGTATAATCGATCTTATTATAGCATGAGAATGATCAACACTACTTTATTGTTAATGAATGAAAACCACATTTCGATTTGGATGCTTTTATCATATCCATCCATTTATACAGATCCATCAGACCTCGAGGCTGTTTCTATTACTGTCAAATTCTAGACTCAGGGAAAATCCTTTCACCAGCCTCTGAGACTAAGGAGGAACACGTGGTTTCAGCTGGACCTTCAAAGACTCTCCTAGAGGTTTACCCTCTGGTGACTCATCTCATAAGCCTGAGTTCCTAGGCTAGCCCCACAGTGAAGTGACTATCTTCCTGGCCCCAGCTAGTCCATCCTGTACTTTGGCCTTCAACCCCTGGGGACACAGACCATCTGCCCTCATTTGCCCTGGTAGCCAACCTCCCAGGCTGTGGCCAACATGCAAAAGGGAATGCGCCCTACCACCCAGCTTGAGCATACAACAGTCTTCCTCAAAGATGGGAGAATGGGCAATAAGGCACACTGGCAAGGCCACACACTAAAGAAGCAGGTACTCGGTAACACAGGACCCTCTCAGAAAGAAATTCACAAATGAGAAGACTGAAGGGGCCAAACTTGAAGCAATGGGGATACCGGACAAGCACCCCCTTTTTCGGTAAACCCCTGAAGAATGCCTACACTTGGGCAGCTGTAATCTTCCGTGGGGCATACTCTGGAGAGAACCGTGCCTTGTGGCTTTGAAATGATGCTGGTTCCTGCCCTACATAATAGTAATCATTGCTATAAAGCACTTATTGTGTGTTATGGCTGAACCTGACACATTATCTCATTTAATCTGTACATTAGCCCTAGGAAGAAACTAAGGCTTCAAGGTGATCAGAAGCTTGTCCAAAAATAGAATTCACCAGTAGCAAAGGGATCCGAGATTCACACCAGGTGCGGAACCACTATGTGTGCTGACTTCCAACCTCCCTTGGATCCTGTAATTGAGGGAGCTTTGGCACACATCAGGTTGTCACTTACCTGCACTGCCAACTTTTGAGGGGTGGGGGGGACGCATTTTGACAGCACTCTGACTTGCCACATACCCTAACGGTTCAGGAAGAACGAATGAGAAAACTCTCATTGCTGAGAAATGTATTAATAATTGGGACTGGCATAGAAACTACCTCCGAGGCCCCTGAGACAGCCTGTTTGCCTGTCAGGTTCAGCATTGTATCTTTATTTGCTGGGATTCCTTTCACTTGTGTGAAATAAACAAGAGTGAAGAAGATTCTGCGGTCCCTGGTGAACCACCTCCCCTCTGGTGTGGTCACTTGTGTGGCATGCTCTCGCCTCCAGCTGGGCTTTTGAAACAAAGAATCTTTTTTTAGCTGCAACAGTCACTGCCACCTTTCATAATATCAGCTGGGAGGAGTGACACGCAGCATTCAAAACTTGGCTTCGTGTCTTCACGAGGAAATTTTAAATGACTGACAGGCTGCCTAATAATGGTAAGAATAAAAATGCTGTCTCTCTCCTTTCCCATCACAAGGACCAATGTGCACTTTCACAGAAGAGAGCCAAGAGTAGGAAAGCATTTCACTGTTTCCTACCCATTATATAGTTGGACACGCTGAGACATCAGTTCTTGGGGATTATGAAGTTAAGCCAGGAACTCTACTGAGAAGAGAAATCAATTTTTCAGTCCTCAGTTGCTCTCTCAGGTCTTACTTCTAACAGATGTGAACATTCCAAGGCAATAACAATTTCAGTGGACAGTGACTGAACCATCCTGAAAATCTGAAGGACTTGATAAAAGTGTGTGTGTGTGCATGCGCGCGCAGGGATAATTTATAAAGAAAAGTTAGAAGTTAGAATTTCCCTTTTATAATGTAACCACTTCACCTTCTGAGACATGCTTGGTGGCCAAGCAGCCCTAGTTCTGACAATTTCCGAACTATCCGAGAACCCCTGCTATGTTCAAGGCTCTCCTTTGACTCACACTGGAAAGGGAAGAACAGCTCCTATAGAGACATAAAGATGGTTCTTATAGAGATGTCTAAACGCGGGAGCCGCAATGTAAAATGCAGCTAAACAAATCAAAACCCAACTAGTCATATCTCTTCCGGCCCATCTCAGGGAGCAGAAGGAATTAATGACAACACACCTGAAATCTCAGTTCTTCATTTTTGGAGTTGGAGAAAAATGCATGTTTTCTTAGCTGGCCAGATGTCTTTTTTCTTGACAGTCTCAGAAATGCAAATGAACCTGGATTTTCTAAGTACACATCCACAGAACAGTCCTGAAAGCATACTGGGTCATGAGAGACAGAAAGCAGACTGGGATCTTTAAATGTTGCTATAGATCAATGGATCATGGGGATCCAAGATGTCCCTTCAACATGTGCATTCCAAGGACACCCAGATATAATAGTCAGAAGTGGGGTGTGGGAACTCCACTTAAGCCCAGTATCCAAGATGATTCTCAGGCAGGTCAGGGACTACAGTCTGAGAAACACTGCCACAGAGCATTTGCAAAATTACTAATTGAAAATTACAGTTAATTAATCCTCAACCAAAAGGAAGATGAAGCAATGGAATCTGCACAGCTAAGCACGGTGCGCCTTCTGACATTGGGTCAGGTGCAAAGTCAGCATATAAGGCTAAAATAATGTATGGTCAGATTATCTTAGAAAATCATTTAGGAAGGTACCATGTTGGCACGAACATACTTGGCCCTCAAAAATTGGAGATGGACAGTTTTTCTTACAGTGCTGTAATGCATTGCTCTTTCTTTGAACAACAGCAGATTTAAGATGTTGGCTTATGCTTTGGGACTTGTTGCATGAAAGACACACAACTTGAAAGTGGAATCACACTCAGATGGTGAGATGCTAGCACAGGAGAGATGGGCAGGAACTGAGGCTCACTGGGAGGGCACCATAGTGGGTTCCTCTTCCCTCACTCATTTGGAAGCATGCTTTCAAGGATTGCCAAGAATTACCCTCCTTCACTTTCTGCACTTTGGTTGCTTTGCTCATTGGGGAGTGGTGGGTTTAGCACATTGTTGGATTTGTTGGTGTTTCTTTTGCCTGGCATACATAATTGAATTCTCCTAGGTTAAACGTGTGAATGATAAAATTCCCCCATGGGTATTTTCATTTAAAAATGAAGCCTTAATTGGACCAGATACACGGCATTAACAAAAACTAACGGAACTTAGATTTTTGAAAATCTAAAATAGCTATTGCCCTATCGATTTGCTATTTTTTGATCAAATGGATTTCTCTTTAGATCAAAAAAAAAAAAGTCTTTGTACAAATGCTCTTGTTCTTTTAGAAACAATGAGAAACCTTTTGGTGGAAGGTCATGTTTTAATCTTATAAACATCGAGAAAATAATTAAATTATCCATCTGGCTTTCTAAAAGGAATTGAAGGTTTCCAAAATTACTTTAAAAAATTTCCCTCCCTTCCCTTCTCAGCGTGTACTCAGAGCAGGGATCTATGGCTGAGAGATCAGTTTTACTTGAAGTTTGACAAAAACAATCCCATCAAGTGTGAAAAATCCACCACAGTGTTCTGCTGGCATGGTTAAGTCTCATATTTTCTGGGCCCTACAAAATACCTGGTCTATCATATTTGTTTTCAACTGCACATTACATCCTTTAGCATATCTAACAGCTACTTTCAAGGGAAAATACTTTTATAAATGAGCACGGTTGCAGCACCCAATGGTCCCTTTTCCCCCCAAACTTTTAACTACGCTCATCAATTACTCTTAACGGTGTAAGGACTTGGCAGTGTTTATCCACCATCCTTTCTGAGTTATTCAGCTCGATCTTGCAGCTCATTAAAAGCATCTCTATTTATTTGCTGCGTGTTACAGTCCTTAACTTTGGCACAACATGCCAAAAGAAAGCCCATTTTACTTTTCCCTGTGGTGTTAATTGGTAGAGCATGCTGCCTGCCTCTTCATTAATTATGTCAATGCATATGAAACTTCCATTTTCATGGGGGTGAATTAACAAGGCTTTTCAGAATGGGGCTGACAAAAAGCCAGCCCGACTGCCTGCGGTGATGGGCGTAATGCAGACTGCTTGTGGTCAAAGCCATGTTCCTTTGAAAAGCCTTGCTCCGTCTGGCCCCAGAGCCTTCCTTGCCCCTCCTTCTCCTGTGATCGCCAGCGTCTAACAGGCATTTTTGTGAAACCAGCCATATCAACTCTGCCAGGGGAAGCTCATATGCCTGCCCAAACCCCAGAGATAAGACCGTGCCGAACATACTAACTGCATGGGAAGGATGAAGGATGGAGAGCTGAGCTAGTTCAAGTCCACCAAAATGTAGCAGTGACTTCTGATGCTTTTAGACGGTTTCCTGATTGCATCACTGCAGGGGAAGGGGGAGAAATGAGAGGCAATCCCTGCAGAAAACTCCTCTTTCTTATCACTCTGAAAGAGATGACTTGACAGAATCTCATATCGAGGTAGAAGCAGAAAGAAAACACACACTCACACACACAGACACTGCATAACCCTAAAATCCTCAAGCCACATCAAATCTTCTGGTTAACAAAACAATTTGGAACATATTTTTGCCTACTTCTCTGCTCAATTACTGTGAAGTTTGGTAAAAGAGTGACAGCATTTAGTCTTCTCTCTCCCAAACAGGCATGCTCCTGGTTGAGCTCTAGGACTAGGATCGAATACCATTCCCCCCCACCCCACCCCTCTCTCTCCTCTTCCTTCCCTCTTCTTCCTGCTCTCTCTTGCTCTGACTCTCTTTCACATCCTCTATCGCCATCTTTCTTTCCAGCTCTCTCTACATGTCTTATATTACACATGTATCGAAGGAGAGCAAGAAAAAGACAATATACATTGATGGAGATCTAGTTAAAGTACATTTTTAAACTGCTACCATCATCTGCAAATTAACAGGAAATGCATCTTTGAGAGGAAGGGAAGAATGATTTGCATAGGATTTAGCCAAATTCATACAGAGAAAGGAAAAGCAAGGTTTAAACTCACTTTCTAACTCCCTGGGCAAAGAATCATAGGGCTAGAAAGGGACTGCATGGTGAAATGGTTCGGCTGGCTCTGAAGAAGGGCACATCAACTGGGCATTGTATGTGTGTTTGTGTGTGTATGTGTATTAAGATATCCATATATAGATACAAAAATAATGTCAGGGACATACTGCTATAGCCTCTCTCAGCTAAGCCAGGATTTCAGTACCTTGACTGTTAAGGAAGTTCTTTCTGATGTCTCACTGCAGTCTTTCCTGCTGTGAATAAGGCTCTTTTGTAGAAGAAAGTGAAAAGCTACCATCCACCAAACATTCCTTCCAATGGTTAAGAAGCATGTCGAAGGTGGTGCTTTTCTCCTCTAAGCTAAGGTCTTGCTTATACTCTCAGAACCAGCTATCTCATGACCCCTTTCTATACCTTTTTGTAAAGCATAAGGCAGTAGTCTTAGAGTGGCAGACCTTTTGGAAGTCAAAAGGTAAGTGGACAACAAGCTCACATACATCAGGACAAGAATTTTCCAAAAATTCAGTTCTTGGTTTCAGTCAGAAATCCTACTGTACTATCTTTAAAAAAAAATCAGTTTTATTGCGATATATTCACATACCATACAATCATCCACAGTGTATAATCAGTTGCTCACAGAACATGATAAAGTTGTGCTTCATCACCACAATCAATTTTTGAACATTTTCGTTACGCCAAAAAGAAAAAGAATAAAAATAAAAGTAAAAAAGAACACCTAAAACATCCATCTCCCCCATCCCACCCTATTTTTCAATTAATTTTTGCCCCCATTTTTCTACTCATCTGTCCATACACTGGATAAAGGGAGTCTGAGCCACAAGGTTTTCATAATCACACAGTCACACCATGTAAGATACAGTTGTATAACCTTATTCAAGAATCAAGGCTACTGGGTTGCAGTTTGACAGTTTCAGGTATTTCCTTTTAGCTATTGCAATACACTAAATACTACAAAGGGATATTGTGCAGGTTTGGATTTATCATGTCCCCCAAAAAGCCATGCTCTTTAAGGCAGTCTTGTGGGGGTAGATCTATTAGCCTTTTGATTAGGGTGGAACCTCTTGATTAAATGTTTCCGTGGAGATGTGACTCACCCAACTGAGTATAATACTTTTGATTAAATTATTTCCATGGAAGTGTGGACCCCACCCACTCAGGGTGGGTCTTGATTAGTTCACTGGAGTAGTTAAGAGAGAAGCTGAGAGCAGACATAGACCCAGATGCTTGCTGAAGCTTAGAGATGCTTGGAGATGTGGACAGAAGGATGCTTGGAGATGCTAAGCTAAGAGATGAAACCCAGAATTTGCCCCAGAGAATTTAAGAGAGGGCCCCCAGATGCTTGGAGAGATGTGCCCTGGGAGAGAGAAACAAGGATGCACAGGAGCTGAGAGAGTGGAGCAAAGACAGATGACCAGAGACATTTTGGAGAAAGCCATTTTGAAACACAACCCAGAAGCAAATGACCAGCAGACACCAGCCACGTGCCTTCCCGGCTGACAGGACACCATTGGCCTTTCTTCAGTGAAGGCATCCTGTTGTTGATGCCTTAGTATGGGCACTTTTATAGCCTTAGAACTGTAAATTTGTAAACTAATAAGTCCCCTTTATAAAAGCCAAGCCATTTCTGGTATCTTGCATAATGGCTGCTCTAGCAAACCGGAATAGATTTCTATGTAACGCATAAGAACAATCTCCAGAGTGACCTCTCAACCCCATATGAAATCTCCCAGCCACTGAAACTTTATTTTGTTTCATTTCTCTTCCGTCTTTTGGTCAAGAAGGTTTTCTCAATCCCACGATGCTGGGTTCAGGCTCATTCCTGTGAGTCATGTCCCACGTTGCCAGGGAGATTTACACCCCTGGGAGTCAGGTCCCATGTAGGGGGGATGGCAGTGAGTTCACCTGCTGGTTGGGCTTAGGAAGAGAGAGGCCACATCTGAGCAACAAAGAGGTTCTCTGGGGGTGACTCTTAGGCACAGTTATAAGTAGGTTTAGTTTCTTCTTTGCAGTAACAAGCTTCATAAGGGCAAGTCCCAAGATCAATGGCTTGGCCCACTCAATTGGTAGTGCCCAATGCTTGTGAGAATATCAGTAATTCCCCAGGTAGGGAAGTTTAATATTTCCACATTTTCCCCCAGTTCCTCAGGGGAGCCCTGCAAATACATTTGTATTCCCTGCCCAAATTACCTTTGGACATATTGGGGTTTCACACTAACCTGTACAAACCTACCAGATGTCACTTCCCATGTAATTATGGTGCTTGAATAAACTAACTGCAGCTGTACTATCTTTTAACTATGTGCATTCGGGTACATTATGAATTCTCTGAGACTTAGTTTCCTCAAATATAAAATGAGAAAATAATGACAGCACTTCAGTTTCATTGAAACAAATGAACAAAGCACATACAAAAAAAAAAAAAAATACTTGAGACAAAAGTATAGCTGCCAACAAATGCTACCCAAAGAATTTTGCCCCAACCAAAAGGTGAAGTGCATAGCAATAGCTGAGGTGTTTGGAGTGCTAATTGCATGCTAGATCCCTTGCTAAATGCTGTCATCACATTATTATATTTGATTATCACAATGACCCACGAGACAGGTATTATTATTTCCATTTTACAGAAGAGGAAACTGAGGTTTAAACAAGTCCAAAGACTGGCTGTGTTCCCCATGATAGAAAAGGGGAGAAGCTGGTTTTACAGAGGCTCTTAAACAATTTGCGGATAGTGGCATTTTTCATAGTAACCAAGAAATGGAAACAAACCTAATGTCCACCAACTTGTGAATGAATAAATGAAATATGGTCAAGCTGTACAACAGAATACTATCTAGCACTAAAAAGGAATGAAGTTCTGGTACATGCTATAATGTGGATGAACCTTGAAAAAGTTATGCTAAGTGAAAGAAGCCAGACACAAAAGGTCACATATTGTAAGATTCCATTTTTTACAAAATGTCTGGGATAGGCATATCATAGAGAAAGAAAGTAGGGCTTGGGGACAGGGAATGATTTTTAATCCACATGAGGTTCCTTTTTGGGTGAGGAAAATGTTTTAAAATGAGATTATGTTGATGGCTGCACAACTCTGTAAATATACTAAAAAACATTGAATGGTACACTTAAAACAGGTGAACTTTACGGTACATAAATTATATCGCAATAAAGCTGTTTAAAAAACAAACAAACAAAACAATGGAAAGCCCCCTCGCCATAATACAAGCTACCCAGGCTGGCCCACACATAATCCCTTGTCCACAGCCATGAGGTGCAAGGAATATTTACTCATTTAATTTTGCAGAGGTGGGAAGGAAACAATGGAGAGAAAAAGGGTCGAAGAGTTGAAGGGAAGGTCACACAGCACCTGTAGGTTATGTTAAGGATTCTGGACTTTATTTTAAGGGCTCAGAGAAGCTACAGAAGAGTTTTAAGTATTGCCAAGACACGATCAGTTTTGATGTAGTAAATGTTACTCTGGCTGCAGTTGGGCGATGGATGGAGGGAGCAGAGGTAGGTACTAACAGAGCAGAAACCACAGCAGTCTCCTGTCCAAGAGAGAGGTGAGGTTTGAACCAGTGAGGTGGTGGAGATGGAGAGAACGGATGGATCCCAGAGACATTTAGGAGTGACCAGACAGGACTTGGTGGCTGATTGGGTGTACAGCCAGCACAGGCTGCACAAGAAGGGGTATTGCAATGACTCCAAGGTGTTTGGCTTCAACAACTGGGTCATGCCATTTGCTAAAACAGAGGACCCTGGAGAGAAACATATTTGGTGGCTAAGATCATTGTGTCATTGTGAAGATGTTTCTCCTTCCACAAGCATAAGAGATTAGGACTTGGATATCCTTTGGGGAAGAAAGATTAGTAGAAAATAGTATGGAAGACATATCCTTGATTAAATGAAGGGTCTACTTGGTCTCATTAGAAATATAACTGTTCCTTGACTTGAGATATATAGTCAGATAAATAGGTAAGTGAGCAAGTAAGTAAGAAAATAAGGTGGTGGAAGAAAAAAAGAGAGAAAAGAAAATCCCTTAAGCACATCAGAAACTGCCAGACAGGATCGGGTTCTAGTTCAGGGGGAAATGTCAAAAATCCTCCTTGCTTGCTCCTCTAGGACAGTGAAGATTAATCTTGAGCTCTGCAGTGCAAACTTGGAATATTTTAACTTTTTTAACAAAGCACCCCATTCACAGCTCCTACATGCCCTCTGGCTGGCAAAGCCCTCTAGCCGTCTTTGAGTTCATCTTCCTATTTCTGGGCACAACTTTTTCAACCCTCATCCATCAGGGAAGTCTATTAAGAAGAACTGGCGCTGGCATTCAAATAGACTTGAGTTGGTTTATGGCTCTATCCTTTATTTGTGGTGACATCTTCGGCATGTTCCCTCGCCTTCTGGAATCTCAGCTCCCTCGTGCACAGCCTGGGGCTTTGCCAGCGCTGCCAGGACGACTGAATGATGTAACTCCTCTAAAGCACCCATGTCCATGTTGGACACATAGTAGATTCTCAATTAAAGGTGGTGATAATTAGCATCATTCTCCAAGGCAATTATTTTTCACACTTTTGGTTTGTTTTTTGGATTTTAAAGGGATCCCTTTAAGATTAAAAAAAATGTTATGACTTACATTCATAATAAATGCTCATGCATGAAGACTTTGGACAAATCTTTTGATATCTGTGCCATGGACCACATTTTCAGAACTTTTCATCTTGGGCAGTGGTTTTCAACTCCGGCTGCCCATTAAAATTACATGAGGAACTTTATATATAGAGAGAGTGAGACTAAACACCCACCCCCAATTATTTTTAATTGGTCTGGGGTTGGACCCAGGCAGCATTATATTTGAAGGCATCTCAGGAGATTCTAATGTGTAGCAAGAATGGAAAATGTTGGGCAAAGGGGGAAAATTCATGTGTGTCCTTTAGGCAGCCCAAGATATTATTCTGAGGGTCTTTGGCTCCCTGTGTTTTGGCAATGTTCTGAGGTGGTTAAGAGCCCAGGCTCTGGGGTCAGGGTGGCCTATGCACCATCCACTCTAGACTCCACTTCAGCAGCGTAATCTTCGGTAAGCTTCTCAGCTCTTTGGCTCTCATCTGTTTCTTCCCATCTGTACAAAAGAAGGTGGGGACAATCAAGCTGACTCCAGGGTTTTGGGGACTATCGGATGAGGTGGCCCAAGTAATGATTCTCAAAACATATGTGACTTAGCAATAGCTCGATGATAGTTCATAGTTTACCACTATTGTTTACATGATGATTAATCCACCACCATCATCTTAGCATCTTATTCCTTTATCCTCAATAACGAAACTCTTCAAATATTGATGCTATTTTTTCCCTCTGTTTCATTCTCAGCAAATGTATAAGCAGCTGGCAGGAACGCCTTATGTCAGGGGTTCTCAGCCTTCAGCCTTCAAGGAGCTTGAGACTCCTCTGCTTGGAAAAATGTTGGCTCTCCGGCCCCATCCCCAGTAATTCTGGTTCAGTGGGACTAGGAGTGGCCTGGGAATCCATACTATAGGCGTTCCCGCAATGCTGAGAAACCCTGATCTAGGACGGGTCCACATTTGGGGAATTCCCACCCAGGAAGGCAGCTTCTGCACGGACTGCAGCATGCCTCACATTTCAAATGGCGGTTGGGGGTTGCTAATGGAAGGGGGGTTGATAATTAAAGGGGGTCACTAATGAAAGAGGGGGTTGCCACTGAAAGAGGTGTTCCTCAGTCATCAGACACTAGGGCCATTGAAGCTACAGCCAAAGCCATGATCTCCTCTGAGGGAAAGGGGCAGCTTCCACACTGGGAAATCAGAAGACAAGGGATCCCGCACAAAGGTGGCCCTGGTGATGGCAAAATTCTGCAGCTTGCACTTCTGTCATTCCCTGGTATTTTCCCCATTGGCCTTAAAGGACACGTGCCACTCAGACAGTCTGCTCCAGGCAGCCCTTCGGGACCTGCCACCCACACAGGTTAAACCTTTCACCTTTCTTGTGGTCCTTTCTCTTTTTCCTGCTGATCATCAGCTCATCACTGACTTGTCTGCAGGCTGCCTGCCTGCTTTTTCTAGAAACAGTGACTCAGCCAGGCAAGCCAGGTTATTCGGGGTGGCTTGCTGGGGGGTGAGGGTGGGGCTGAGAAGGGGTGGGCAGGAGAGAGGAGGGGTGACAGGGAAAGGCAATTTACAGCGCCTGTGGGTAGCTGGCTTTCCCCCATAGGCAGATTTCTAATTTTATTTTACTTGCATTTATATTAGGAAATGCCGCAACCACCTCGTGCTAAGGGTGGGGGATGAACTGGAGGAAGATGCGGAGGCTCACAGCAGACTAGAGACAAGGAGGTTTGAAACTCCCAGTGAGGAGTCCTAGGTCTGGCCACTGCTCACCTGTTGTGGGGACTGAAGAGGAAATGCGCCCAGAACTCCCAATGCAAGCATCTCCTGTAACAAGTTCTGTTCATTTCTCCCCGCAAATGGAAGGGCCCGCCCTCACTCCCCAAGTGTGACTCTGGGTCCCAGCAGCACTCTCTTTCATGCTTATCTAAGCTCTGTGGGACACTTTTTACTGGGAAGATGCTCCCTGGAGCTTTTGATATTTTCTGTATTGCTTAACAATGGAGCCCTAGAGCCCAGGATTTCTGCTCCTCAGATAGTTCCTACCAGCCCACTTGTTAAAAACATGGGTTTGGAAAGCACAAAGACCTAATTCTTAACTCTAGAACTCTTGGTGTGACCTTGGACAAGTCATTTAACATCCCTGAACCTCCTTATGTATGACATGAGGATAATAATTAGGATAACAGAGTTATATAAGAAAATATGCCTAAATATCTTAGCAGAGTGTCTGGCACTTTCTAAGAGCACAATTAGGAATGGCAGCAACAACATTATCACCAAGGCCACCACCACCATCATCACCACCATCATCATCATCACCATCATCATCACCATCACCACCATCAGCAACACCATCACCACCACAGCCACCACCACCACCATCATCATCACCAGTAACACCATCACCAAGGCCACCACCACCATTACCATTGTTGTTGTTGTCGTCGTTGTCGTCGTCGTCATCATCATCATCATCATTTTGGTGGTTGGTTTTAGGTGTCAAACACTAATCTAGATGTTGCTATGAGACGTCTTGCAGATGTGATTAACATTTGCAATAAGCTGTCTTCAAGGAAAAGAGATTATAGTCAAAACTCTGGGTGGGCCAAATCCAATTAGTTTAAAGGTCTTAAGAACAAAACTGAGGTTTCCCTGCAGAAGAAAATATTCCACCTTTGGACTATAGGGTTGGCTTTTGCCTGAGCATTTCCATCTGCCCTTCCTGATCACTTGCCCTTCAGATTTTAGACATGCCTAACCAGCCCACACAATCATTTAAGTCAATGCCTTACAATATATCTCTTAATATATATAAATATCCCACTGGTTCTCCTTCCCTGGTGGACCCCTGACTGATACAATTATCATCATCATTACAATGATTATCTCACTATTATTGTATACATTTGCATGGGCAGATATTTGAGCAATACCATGCATTGGAAAAACACACTTCATTGGATTTTCTTGCCCTGGGAGCCTGTCCAGAGCGGTGCCATCCCTCGTTTGAAATAGAGAATGATCCTCTTCAGAGGCAAAGGAAGGTAGTAAAAATTTGTTGATTAACAGTGTTCAAATAAAGGTTTTTACTTTGCATGTCTGCCACCAAATCAAAGGTGTGCCCATGAAACAATATGTATTTTTGGTCAGGCATTTTCATGACACCAAGAGAGGGCTTGCCATTTCAGTTTTCCTAGAGTTTCTTATTTCATTCATCAATCTATGGATTCATTTATTCACTATTTGCTGAACATCATGGGCCCATCTGGATGTCTCTTACGAGACGACAGAACTCTTTTATACAATAACTCAGACGAGATTCCTGCTCTCAGAGTTTACATTCAATGGGTGTAGACAGATAACAAACCAGCAAACCCAAAATCAATAAAATTTTATTAAATAGTAATTTAAGTACTATAAAGAAAATAAACATGACAGAGCAGCCACATGGGGAGGAGGAGCCACTTTAGATGAGATGGTAGGAGATGGTCTCCCTGAGGAGGTGATGTTGGAGCTGAGACGAGAAGGAAGGAAGAGAGCCAGGCACGTGGCAAGCTAGGTGGAGGGGACAGAAAGTGCAAAGGCCTTGAGGAGGGGAAAGCATGTTTGAGAATCAGACATGCCATAGAATAGCTACAGTGTGAGTGGGATGTATTGACCGAGGGCTAGAGTGGTAGGAGATGAAGATGGAGGGGCAGGGACAAGATCATGTAGGACTTTACAGCCACAATCAGGAGCTTGGATTTGGGGACATGTGAAAGATGAGGAATGAGGGCCACCCACTGTGGGAGAGTCTGTCCTGCTGCTCCAGTTTCTATCACACATCCTCCTTCTAGTCAACTATTAGCGGTTGAATTGTGTCCTCCAACAAGATATGCTTAAGTCCCAATGCCCCGTACCTCAAATGTGACCTTATATGCAAATAGGGCCATTACAGATGGAATTAGGCAAGTTAAAATGAGGTCACATTGGAGTAGGGTGGGTCCCTTCGGGCCACCACCGGAGGCCAGGAGAAAGGCATGGAACAGCCTTCCCTTTATGTGTTAGCTCTTCTGATGTTGATTCCGGACTTCTGGCCTCCAGAACTGTGAGATAATAAATTTCTGTTGTTGCTAAGCCACCTGGTTTGTGATTCTTTGTTACGGCAGCCTTGGAAAACTAAGACACCCACCCGGGCAGCCCTGGGCATGGGTTCCCCAGAAGCAGGTGTTTTCATTTTATGGGGTTGGCCTCTCCACATTTCCCATGGAAACTCGCTGAGGGTGGGATGGGGAGAGAAATGGCTAGAGATTTTTTTTTTTTCTTATCTCCAGTAGGATCCTTGACTCCAAAAGCCAGACTCCAGCGATACACAGACGGGATCCCCAGGTTTACTTCCAGCTGCCCAAGACCCACTTGGTTTCACAGTTGTTATCATCTGCAGGGTTGATCAAGTTCCAGCTTGCTGCAGAGGGTGACATGCACCAAGTTCAGTGAGCGACCAGCAAAATAAATTCTACTTATAAGAGGCCCCGAACAGAGGAAACCAATGAGATTCCCTCACCAGGAAGGGAAGAGAGAAGTGAGCGCCTCCTTGGAGTCCCAAATCCCTGCTGTGACAGGTTGTCTTTCTGGTTATCTTCCTTCTCCATCAGTGAAAATTCCAACAGAAAGCCACTTGATCTGGGCCCAGCAGGCTGGGCTAGAAGCAACTGCCAAACAGAAAACCCCAGGCAGCTACTCAATTGTTGAGTTCTGTTAAGAAAAGATAAAACTTTTCTTCACCTGCAACCATCTTTGGGTTGGGGAGACAGTTCTTACCCCTGAACACTGTTTTGCTGCAAGACTTTATGGCAAGAGTTTTGCACCTCTTAGTGTTACTACAAATTATCTGTCTCCAAACTTGAATTGACTCCATTTCCATTTCATTATTTTTTAGTAGCGGGATCAATAATTAATTTGACCATTTAATTCTTCAAACAATATTCATTTATTGTGTACCAGGCACTATGTTAGAGGCCAGTCTGAGGTGTGTTTGATTTGGTTTTAATAAAGTTTCAGTTTGGGCTGTTTCATGCTTTTGGGTTCCAAAGGAATATCCACTGATTTTCTTTTTTAGCTCCTTCTCTCTTTAACATTCATGTGAACCTAATGGAAGAAGGAGGAAATTTTCTTGGAAGGGACACGGGAGAAATAATGAGAAACAGATTCCGTACGGTCAGAAACATGCATGGCTGATCAACCTGAATGAAGCTAGTAGAATGAAAGACCTGAGCATAACCAGCAGAATCATCATGAAGCCTGGTTGATGAAGCAATATACATGGAAATGCACAGCTAGGTAAGAGACAAAGGTAATGAAGATGCTATAAACAAAATACGATGTAAACCTCTTGCTGATCAGCTAAGAAACGCCATTAAGATGGATGGGGTTATTTGAAGACTCAGCCATTGGCTATACAAAAATACTTGCACATCTGTATGGTATTTCCATAAAGCCCTTGGAGTCGCCGGGATGAAGAATGAGATTATGATGAGCTGCAAAGAGCTAAATTGGCTACAAAAGGCCATGAAGCCACATGCACTGTACGTGGAACTAACATACAGAGGAGAAACAGAACACAATAGTAAGAAGAAATAAATAAGTGTTTCAAGTCAAGACCAGTTTTTCAAGTCAAAATGTTTTTCTGGTGGAAGTACTGTTTGATTGTTTATAAATCCCACCCTAAATAAATAAATGAATAAAGAGTTGCCTATGTTCTAAGACGCTTCTGTGCTAAAATGTCCCCGTCGAACTCTTCCATTGTATATTTCTGCTTGGCCAGGAGCTGGAAATTCACTTAGGGGAAATTTCGCAGTAAGTGTCGTGGGCATGTGTTTGTCACTTCGTAAATCCTCACTCTGTGCTTGACAGGACTCCTAGATCACCTTTTAAAGCTAATCTAGCTGAGGGATAAGACACTGTTCTTAGCACTGCAACTCAAGTTCAATATGACTGGCAATAAAATCAGCCTTAACCTATGTGATTGGCAGAAGGTTATGGCTTGGTAGACAACTCACTTTTGAGAGCCTGCAAGTGTCTTTGTTACGAAAGACACTTGAAGGTAAATATCCTAACTGCTCAAACCACATGCAGGATACCAACAGGGAGTCTACTGGGTTTATTTGGCAATGCAAAGTCAAATGCAATACATGGCATCAATCTCAAATTTCTACCTACTCCTCACTCCTAGATGAGCCAAATTGTAGCCGCGCAAACACCAGATACTGAGATATTATTTCTTGGTAAATCCATTTTATCTGCTTATTCTTCCCAGAAAGATAATCAGTCTACATCCACTGAGTTGCTATGGCAATAAATATTACTATGTATGGGGGGTATTTTTCTAAATTAGACTATAAGTGAGCATTTACCAAAAGGTGCTAAGCATTTTACTGAGTTCCTAATGTCAGATCAACTAAAACTAAAGCTCCACTCTCCTCTGGATGGCCAGGCCACTTCCGGGATCAGAGAGCAATACTGCCATAGTCCGATCAGGCCGTTGATCGCATCCTACGAGAAAGGCAGAGGATTCTCCTGTATTTCACCACAGACACCGAGGATTAGGCACTGTTTGCTCTGCGCCTGCAAGCACAACGCTCTTTGCTTCTCAGCCATTGCCACACAGTTCGCGTAGCACTGGGTTATCAGATCGCCTCACGGAGATGAGCATTAGAGTGCCTTTACTCTTTTAAAAAAGACCGAGGGCATTTCTTTTCTTTCTTTCCTTTCTGCCTACCACCAAAGACTGTAATTTGAATGACCAGGTTTACATTATTAATTAAGCAATTAATTGCCAGAAAGGCATGGAAATCCAGTTTTCAAAATGCATCATACACCATAGGCACTGACGGCAAGATGTCAACGTGGGGGCTGGAAACATACTATTGAAAGTCTTGCATGTCTCCCCATAAGTGTTCACTCAATTTGAGTTTTGTAAAATATTCACCGGCTACGACTTACCCCTTACTCTATTTTCTCCATCTCTCAGCCTCTATATAAGCATCAGTGAAGGGGGGAGAGCAGCAAAGAAGAGACAAAGGGAAATTCACATGAGCGTCTACCTTACAGGGGAGTGGTTTAATTCATCTCAGGGGAAAATGGTTCTTTGATGAAGCAAAACATCTTCATGGGCCTCTTTGATAGTGGAGGCTGAACACACATCCCCACTCCCCAACACACATGTCCAAGAAGGAGAGGGCAGGATGATGCAGAGAAAGTTGAATTATTCTTCAAAAGGAAGGGAATGGAGAAGAGTCTGGAGTTCTGGTGGGTAGCTCTAGAGAGCACCGAAAATTGGAGAGAAGTGAGGCCAATATGAGAAGGGTAGCAGATTTCCCCTGAGCTGGCAGAGCAATATGCTTTTGATATAAATTATATGGCGTCAGATCCCCCACTTGAAAGAGACTTCTCACGGCTCATGGTGAAAGCCCTCCGGGGCACATCTCCGGCCTGCCCCCCGTCCATCCACATCCCTTTCCAACCTGCCTGTCCTCACCCCGCCACACTGGCCTCTTTTCTCTTTCTTGACCACACCGTGCTCCTCTTGACCTTCGGGCTTTGTAATTCCTTCCTTCCACCTAGAAGACTCCTTGCCCTGCTCTTCAACTGGAGACACCACCCCACCTTCCATTTCAGTGAGCCCCTTCATAACACCCTGTGCGTGTGCCACAGCCTCCCGTGACAAGGACAATTTGTTCAATGATTTGTTTTTCTTTTTGGTCTATTTGCTGGCTCCAAACCGTAACCTTCAGTGGGGGAGGGACTGGTACGTTTTGTTTACTGGTTTGCTAGCACCTAATACATTTTTGTTGAATGAAATATGTGGCTCGCCATGCTCTGAGAGAGAAGAGAAGGGGAGAGGAGTGGAGGGAAGGGGAGGGAAGGAGAGAGAAGGGAAAGTGGAGAAGGGAAGGGACAGTGGGGAGGGGAAGGAAGGGGAGGGCAGAGATGAAGCCAGCAGAGGAGAGGAGAGGAGAGGCAAAACAAAGAGACAGGAGAAGAGAAAGGAGGGGAGAAGGAAAGGGCACGAGAAGGGCAAAGGGTCTAGAGGGGAGAGGAAGGAAGGGAAGAGAAGAGGGGAGATGAGGCTAACAGAGGCGAGCTGAGGTGAGGCAAAACGAAGCAATGAGAAGAGAAGAGAAGGCTAGAGGTCAGATGTCAGGGAAAACATTGCCAGTGCAAAATCCCTGATGGTCCAGAAGACAGAGGGTCTTTTAAAAACAGCGATTCTAATATTAAATATTAAATTGTTTGCAATACTGTGAGCCCGCCATCAGCTCTAATGCATCACCTCTAAAATACACTGTATCTTTGAGTGACGCTGCATGTACAGGATGTACTGAGAAAGGGGCAAAGGACTACAGGAGAGAGGAGAGTTCACTGGGAACAGAAAGTTGGAATGAGTGGTAACTGTGAGAATGTAAATGAACCCTCCAGGTACGTACGGAAATCCTGGAGCGGTCCCTGGGCTTCCCACCACCCATGCATCCATGAGTAAGATCTGTAGTCAGTTTAAATATAGGAAGCTAGAGCAGTTAGGGGCACCCAGGCTGCAGACCTAAATGTTAGTCAAAGACTGCGACAGTCTTAAAATATAACGTGAGTGATGCTTGCGAACACAGCACAGCTTGTGCAGCCCTATGTAAAGCAGATGCTAATCCTATGTAAATGTGCACGTGGCCTCCTTGACTGGTTCTGACTTCAGGCCTCTTCTGAGGATTAGCTCTGGGGACATACTTAGAGTTCTAGTTAAATCAACGTACAGTGTGTCCCATCACTACTTTTGCAGGCAGAAGGCTGCCTCTGCTGCATTATAAGGGGCTTCTGAGCAGGAATCATTAACAAGTTGATATTTGCAGAGCGAAATGGGAAACTCAGAAGGCCGTTTGTCAACAAGATGGTGAGCTGGGATTCAGAGATTGAGTGACCTGCTCCTGAGCTGTGGAAAGGATGGACAAGGTGGTGCTAGCTGAGAATTCATTGCAATCCTACAGACAAACCACCCTGACTTCCACATGCAATAAATGGCTCTAGTAGGAAGACTATGGGAGAGATTCCTCCAAAGTTAATGGAGATGTTACATCTACACTCATCCTCTCAACACAGGCCAAGTAGGTTTTCATTGGCTTCCCAAGCTTCTGCTATTTCTGCTAGTGCTGCCCTTGAAATAAATTCTTTGCCCATCTCCACTATCTTCCTGGTCCACCCCATAATTGGCTCTTAACTGGAGGTCTACAGTCACCTCCTAAATGGTCCTTCTGACTCCAGCCTCACTATGCCCATTCTCTACCCAGCATCTGGAGTGAGCTCTGTAAACAAAAATCAGATGATGGTGTTCCCCTGCTTACATCGCTCTAAGGACTTCCTACCACCCTCAGAACAGAATCTCCATTTCCTACCCGGGTCTACAAGAAAGTATTGGACTTGGTCTCTCCTGTCTCTTGACCTCACCTGGTAACAGCCCCACATCTTTACAATTCTCTCGCCATTCTAGCTTTCTTTTGTTTCTCAGTTATTCCATGTTGGTTGTCTCTGTATCCAGCAGTCCTTCCTCTTGGAATGCTTCTCCCCCAGAGCTGTACAAGCTGGATCTCTTTGGTCATCAAGAGCTCAGAATCCTTTTCCGTCCCTTCACTCCAGAAGTTCCTACATCTCCTGCTTCATTGCCTGCAGAGCAGGTTTTGCTTTCCAAAATTATTTTACATTTGTATTTACCATCTTGGGATTGGTTGCTATTTAGAGTCCCCAAATAACTTGGGCTTAAACAAAATGTAGGTTTATTTTTCTCTCACATAAGAGAAGATTAAGGCTAGGTAGTCCACAATAAACCATCTTAGAATGTGGATTCCATCCTCAAAGTTGCTTCAAAGTCACAAAATTCCGTACATCAGGAAAGAGAATGAGAGAAAGGGCAAATTAATCCATCTCAAGGGAATCGGCCCGTATTCAAGGGTTTTCCCAGGAACCACAACTAACGATTTTCATTTCCATCTTGTTTGTGATCTCTTTCTGCAAGAAAAGTTAAGGAACATGGCATTTTCTTTTCCTTTTCAGCTGGCATTTTGTCTATGACTAAGGAATCTATCACCAAGGTGTCTATAACCAAGGAAGAAGGGATACATGGCTATTGGGAATGTGGCTGGCAGTTTCTGTCACAATTCCTTTTTGAATATTTTTCCTCTACCAGAAAATATGAGCTCCATGCAAGCCGTGATGTTGTCTGTGTAGTTGCTGCAACATCCCCTGTGCTCACTGCAGTGTCTGACAGGCTCAGCATAAGTAGAGGTGCAAGAGACATTTGCCGAATAAGAACGTAGTACAGTTGCAGCTTTTATTTTCCAAGGTGGCATTCAAGAACATATATGGATCCCCTCCAACATATTCAGATTCTTCCATAAGACAGGCCAATTTAGTGATACCATCAGTCCATTTACTCTCCCACTCCTCTCCTTGGGAAAACTCATCTGCCTTAAATCTGAGGATCTTAGCATCATTATTATCTACAAGGAAAGTTGGGCTTTCTTTCCAAAAGTGGCTGATGACTACAATTTAGCATGATGCTCCAGGTAGAGCCCAATCTGCAGGCCAGAACAATGCAAACTCTTTCCATTGATGCTTGTGTTTATGTCTCCAAAAAATAACACGTTAACTACTGTCTGACTTTAAGATTTCTCTTGAAAAATTTCCAGGAATCGAGCTCTCTGGTTGTGGCTGTCTACATCCCTAGTACATTCAAGAATGGGTGAGTGCAAAAGCAGACTCCACACTATTCTTTTGCCTAATTTTATTCATGCCCCACAGAGATCACTGGCTGATGTGGCACGTACGAACGCCGATGTCATCCTCCCAATCATGAGTGTACAATGGCATGACAGGTGTTTGGCTGTGTTAAAACTTTCAAGCCTTCAGGCAGCTGCTGCCTAGAACACTCAGACATCCATTTTCCAAAGCCGCTTTAAAGTGCACGATTCAGGGCCCATCTTGAAAACATTTCTCATATATTACTTTTTAACCGATTATCATTCGATTTTTCAAATGATGAAACAGGAAAACCTTTAAACACTCAGTGGATTCTGAATTATTAAACATAAAAGGGCACTTTGGTGTATTTATTATCGCACTGAAGGAAATCTTGTCTGCTTTAAACTCTTAGCTCCTTAAAATGTCCCCCTCTATGCTGAAGTGGAGTTGAAAATGCATTGCCATAAAACTCCATCCATTTCCAATTTTCTCATCATCCATTTCTGACATTATGAGCTGTCACCTTTCCAGGCTGAACACTTCCTCTGGAGAGGAGGATGGTCATGTGGTCTTGGTGGTCAAACTTCACTGACCCCTTGGAAGTGAAACTCAGCCCTGGTGCTTGCAGCTGCCTCTGTTTCCACTCTCCAGATGGACTTCGCTGCTCCCAGGATCAATTTCCAGGATCTTCTCGCAAGCACAGCTCAGACTGTTCAAACTGTGTGCAATGCATCAAACTTATTTCTTTGGAACCTACATGGAGCATTACCTCTGAGAGTGCTTTTTGCTCTCAAGTTTGGAGACTCTCCCCCAATGACACCTTTATCACTTTGCATTCAAGAAAACTTCACTCTGGGAACAGAGAGGAGCTCTGGAATTCTCAAGGGCAGGGCTTCAAATCGATAGCAAACTCAACCACAACCCCACAAAGGTAGCCCATCCATGAGGAAAGAGAATTGGACAAAGGGCAAATGAATACATCTCAAGTGAATCAGCCCCCATTCAAGGTTTTCCCAGAAACCACATCTAAGAAGCTCGGAGCCATATTTTTCTTTATTTCTTTTCCTCATCCCAGGAGAACATTTCTCCATTCTCTCTGGAGAAGCCAGAGAATGCTGGGCAAAGGGCAGACTTGGGATGGGTTTGAGGGAGAAGGAACGAATGGAAGAGAAGGCAGGGTGGCATGGTGCATGGCTTCAGGTGACTAACCGATAGGAGAAATGAGTATGAGTTTTAACAGCCTGGCCACCCAGGATAGCTGTGGTGTGTACTTTTGAAAAGGAGTCTTTAAACTCTCTTTAAAATTACCCAGACTTGCATACAAAGATGAGACCACTGACTTTATATACTTCAGATAACCCAGCTTCCCCTCTGCATGCCACTCAAACTATATTTAGTGGTGCACATTTATCTTTGGCTCGTAATTCCACTACTCTTTGCCTTTGCAAATGCTGTCCTCCTTGCCTGAGACACCCTCCCCTAAGTCGCCTGCCTGAAAAAATGCCTCCCTGTCTTCAAAACATTTGCCCAGACATGGCCTCTTTCCCCAAACCTTCCATGACTCTTTTCTTGACATGACTCCTGTCCCTGTGTACACAGATATCTTTGAATTTCCCATACATCTTTCTCCATGTGTTCCTTGAAGGCAGGGACTCTGGATTCCTGATAAAAATGGGGAAGAAAATATTCACCTTTCAGGCTTGTTGTTAGAGGAAAGTGAGCTCATATCTTGGCTCATCCTGGGTGCTTCATAAACATCTGTGAAGCTGTGGACCTTTGGATAGGTGCACTCTCAGGATTGGTGACAATCTGAACAAAATATGCTTCTTGATTTTGCATTGCTGAGCAACTCACTGGCATATGGAGCCAGGGAAAGGGGAGAGGGGGAGATTGTGGAAAGTTGGGGAAACAGTTCACTGGGAGATCTTTGGGATTAGATATGGGAGTGATTGTAATATGCTCTGCATAATATACAGCACCCATGGGCACTGAATTAATTGAATCATTATAATAATTATTATTACCATTTAGACTATAGGACATACTGATTAAGATTTTGAAATTATTGGACTAAGCCTGTTAGTTTTCTTTCTTTGGATAAATAAAGGAAGGAGGAGGAGGAGGAGGAGAAAGAGGAGAAGGAAGAGGAGGAGGAGGAGAAGGAGGAGGAGGAGGAGGAAAGAAAAAAGGAGCCAGGGAATCCAAAAGAAAAACAACCTGGTAATCAATGAAGCTCCAGAATTCCCTCTTGGAAGCTGGGGAAGATGTTACCCACATTGTTTAGATGCTGAGAGCTGAGTTGAAAGTATTTACATCCTGCCACAGACTACAGTGCGACTAAGAATGAAAGGATAAGTTGTCGCGTGTGCTAAGCTACATTTAGTAATCCCTTTATGAGAGATATAAACCAGACAACTATTTAAAATTATGAGCCTTGTAGTTACTCATTAACTCTCCCAAACCCATGCTGTCGTGTCAGTTGCCCTTTTCTGCCTTACCGAGTACCAGATGCCTGCCCAGCCCATGCAAAAATGCTCTTCTTCTGACCTATGATTTGCATGGTGGACAAAAGGCACACTAGTTCATTGGGAGCATTGATTAGGAATGGCACCACAACCAAAACTCCCACAAGGAGCTATAGCTTGCAAGCCGGTGAGGTAGCATATAATTCAAGAGGACAAGACCCAGTAAAAGACATTCTCCCACATTCACAAATAAAAGGCCATCCTGGGAAAGGCTAGGTACACACTCAACTTCTAATTTGGCTGGTCTAACAACAGGTTTGAATCAAGGCAATGGTAAGTTATTAAAATCTAGCTACTATTGCCTGCAGACATTTTATTATTGAAAATGAAATTCACTAAGTATTAAAAAGATACGTAAGACACCCTAGCACCAAAGTCCTTCTCATTGACATAAACAGGGAAACTGAAAGAGAATTGAAAAGGGAATAACTCCTTCATCAAATAATTCAATGTTATTTAAAAGCATCTCTGTGTGCCACCCAAAACCATGATAATAGAATGGCTTTTATACTTTGAGAAAGACTGTTTTTAAAAAGCCAATGTTTTTTTTTTTTTTAAAAGTTAGATATTACCATGTTTTCAACTGAATATTAGAAAATCTTATCTTTCCAGTTATCACTCCAAGAAAATTTCTACCAAGTCACAGTTGCACTGCCCAGATGCTTAACTCAAGCCATTCTTGTGGCATCATTTTCTACAATTTCAAATTACTTAAACACACCACCATAATCTCTGCTAAGACTTGATATACTAGAGTATAGAACTAGTGTCCTGAGCTGTCTGCTCATGGTTGTTGGTTAAAAGCATGGGCTCTGGACTGCAGTTTCATTCCTTGCTCTGTTGCACACCAGTTGTATGACATTGGACAAGTTAACATCTCTCCTAACCTATAAAGTAGGGTTAAAATGTGGCACCTACCTCATTAGATTAAGGGAGGTAATGTATTTAAAATGCTTACAACCATTCCCGGTCCATGTAAGGGCCATTTAAACATTTGCTGTTATATTAATTACTTGCCCATATTAGTTTCCTATTGATGCTATAACAAACCATCACACACTTAATGGCATAAGACAAAGCAAATTTATCATCTTGCAGTTCTGAAGCTCAGAAGCCCTACACAGGTCTCACTGAGCTAAACTCAAGGTGTCAGCAGAGCTGGGTTCCCCTCTGGAGGCTCTAGGGGAGAATCCATTGTCTTGCCTTTCCCATCTTCTGGAGGCTGTGGCACTTCTTGGCTCATGGCCGCCTTTGATCTTAAGGTCAGCGATGGCTGGCCGAGCCTTGCTCACATCACATTGCTGAAATACTGGCTCTCCTGTCTTCCTTTATGAGAAATATAAACCACGTACAAGGACCCTAACGACTACACAGGGGCCACACAGATGATCTAGGATAACCTCCTCTCATGGCCAGCTGGTTAGCAACCTTAATTCCACCTGCAACCTTAATTCACCTTGGTCATGTACCTTAACAGAATCACAGGTTCCAGCGACACAGGGCATGGACACATTCGGGATGAGTTGGGGTGGTGGTGCTAAGTCTCTGCCTACCACACGGCCAAACTATGAGTAGAGGGACAGCCATTCTCCCTGCTTTTAGGTTGTTCTCAGAACGTGTCAGATTGTCCAAATGGCATGCCCGAGGCAGGTGACCCTGGGACTTCATCTCCCCTGTTAGTTTCTTTTGTACACACCACACTTTGCTTCTGTTGATTTAAAAAAAATTTTTTTTTATTTTGAAATAATTTTATACTTCTAGAAAAAATGCAGAAATAACACAGCAAATCCCTATATATCCATCAACCAGCTTCACCTAATGTTAACATCTTTCTGAAATATATTACAATGATCAGAGCCAGGAAATTAACATTGGTACAGTACTATTAAGTAAACTACAAATCACATGAGCATTTAATTAATTTTTCCATTTATCTCCCTTTTCTGCTCCAGGATCCCATGCAGTATCCCACTGTGCATTTTGCTGTTATTTCTCTTTGGTCTCCTCAAAGTTGACATTCCAGGTAGTTAACATTTGGTTGAGATGAATGGTGCCATCGAGGTTTCACCACCTGTCTTGTATTGGGGTCCCCATTGAAGAGACCTTCCTGGCCTCTGTAAGCATTTGAGTCTAAGCTCTCTAGGATTCTGAGAAACTCCCAGTCCAGAAACTTTCCCACCCCCAACCCTTCTCCATTAACCCTCCGCCATGAATACTGTGTCCCCCTGACTGTAGATGCACAAGCAAATTCTCTACTTTCACAAACATCAAAGAGTTACCATGAGGCTAAAACCAGAAAATGACATAAAAGCAACAGGAAAGTTCGAGGTATTTGATATGAGAACCAGAACTGCTGGTCAATATTTCTTCTCTCCCACTCTCCCCTACTCTCATTTTTCTCTTCTGGTTTCAACAACAGCTCATGGAATTGTACAGAAAGGACATCACTAGATTAAAAACTGTTTCCCTCTAATAAAATGTTAAAGGAGGTTGAAAATTAATCACCAGGGTCATTTGTGATGCCCTCCTCAGAGGGAGACAGCTCGGGAAATTTAATAAATTATTATCACAGTGATGTTCCTATTATAGAATTTGCATTTCACTCCCAAGGCTTGCATTCAGCCTCAAAGTTGCCAAACTGGATGATCTTTCGCCTCAAAAGTTAGAGGGCTTTGCTTAAATTTGTCTGCCAAAGATTGTTCTTTGAGCTTCATATTTAATTATTCCAGCATCTACTCTAACCTCCTTCTTTATAAATTTTGTTTCTTTAAGACAACTAAAGACAGTATTTAATCGTGAGCATGCCCTTATGACGGAAACACATACTGTAATGATACGCCTAGCTTTAAAGCAAATCTAATCTACTGCTTATTAAATTTAAATGTGTTTAAGGCTGATATGGTTTGAAGATGATATGTAAAATAACAGCTTCCGTGGTTATAAATGTCAACTCTAAAAATTATATGCAATATAACAGACAAAATAAATGCTGCTTCATCTTTACATTCCACTGTGATCTATTCATTAAACGATGTATTACAAGCTATGAGGACAATTGTACAACTCGAGACGCCATTTGTCACAGCGTATTCTAAAGCACCCAGGAAATGCTACAGAGATTTTTTTGTCAGCAACGGATTATGGTTCTTATTAAAAAGAGGGGAAAAAGCAGTTTTCTGATGTACCATGACCGGAATTACCTCTCCAATCAAATATTAAAGACTGAGGAAATCCATTCGTACATAACAAAGTTCCATATTAAAACCTGGGAGGGGGGCGAGACAGGTTTCCTTCGGAAGAACATTGACAATAAACAGTAAGTACGACTGTAAAGAATTAAGATAGATTTCCCTCTGGGTTATGAATCATGGTTTCCTTATGTTCTAATCATATCACATCCATACCCAAGGGGTCCCCAAACTGGATTGATCATCAGGATTATATGAGGGGTGAGGGGGAGGGCATGAACTATCCATCTTCAAGGTTCTGATTGAGACGATTGGAGAGAAGCCCGGGAACTTCTGTAGTTTTTAACAAAGCTTCCTACATGATTCCGTGAACAGTCAAAGTCCCCTGAAACACAGCCAAACCTTGCTTAGCATATGTGTGTTGTGGACAAGCCTATTTTAACTCTTTAAACAAGTGAGTGATACAGCAGATGCCAGAGTCTTCGCTAACTCTACACAGTTAGAACCATGTATGGCCAGGAGAACAGTGATTCGATACTTCGACACTTTTTTACCTCAATTATCAAAATATTTATTGATGGAGGACTTCAAGGAGTGCTGATTTCTGGGGCAGCTATGCCATCCCAAACTCCTGTCCTCTCACAAACCTTCTCAATTTCCCCTTCTAACTTAGGTAACTTCCTTTGTCCCCTTCAGTTAATTACCTGGAGATTGGAGTATCATTCAGAAAAAGAAAAAAAAAAAAAAAAAGGTGCCTGGCTGAGGAGTCAAAATAACTGTTAGGTATTTATTGAAAGAGAGAAGCATTAGTGCTTATAAAGGCTAACAAATAACAACGGTAGTTGATTCTGGCTGAAAGGATCTTAATTTAACTTTAATTGTGCAAGGACTACCCACTTACCAATAGTTTTTTTTCTTTTAGTGGCCTTCAAAGAAGTTTTCGGGCTTTATCATTACTCAACAGATAATTCTGCATTTGGGTCACTACTTGCTGTCCTACCTAAAGGGCTTCTTGGCTTCTATTTCAATTAGGATATGATCTGTTCTCTTTTTTTTCCTGTACCAGTAGGTTGATTCCAGACACACAGGCTATCAGGACATAGACTGATTAGAACCTATTCTTTCAGAAAGTTAGAGGTAAAAAATCAGACTCTCTATTCACCAGATGCATTGAGGAAGTTATGCAAGGGATTGCCTGCAGCTATCTGTGGGAACGGTGGGGACTGCTGACACAGACCTCTTCAGTAATTTACAATCCACAGCACCCTTCTCCCAGTGGTGGGTTAATTTATAAATTAACAAATAATGAGACACAGACAATTACGCTGCACAGAATGGCTTGCAGCCTCTGTTTAGTGTGCGTGTGTGTGTGTGTGTGTGTGTGTGTTTAGGGACAAGGTCAATCCATTCCTGGAGATGGGGAAACTGAGTAAATCAGTATGGGTCTCTAGAGCAGGGTCCCTAGGAAGGTATCATACTCTTTGGCCTCATCGAATCGAAATAACTCAACTTTCTCTTTAAATGCCCTGAAGGCTGGACCTGCCTCTGAGTTCCCCTGAACCAACCCTTCTTCGGATGGTTTATCATCCTTCCCAGGCTGCTCTTCATAGTTTCAAAGGACTTTCCCCAATCCCTAACTGCCACCTCCTTGAAGTCTCCTCAATCTCTGAAATGTACATTCTACCAGCCAACTCCGTGCCATTCCTTTGTACCATGCCCTGCGCCATCTCTTTAATCATTCTTTCTGCCACCAGGAGGCAAAACTGCATCTGGTCCCCAAATAAAGGGAGGCTGCAACAGAATAAATGAAACCTGATGCAGACCATACTCAACCCAGAATAGCAGTACTGGACATACCAGGAGGAGCCAACACTCATCAGACCGATTGGCAGCACCACCTGCTCTCATTTGCTTTGAATATAAAATACAAGGGAACAGGGAGGGGAAAAGGTAGGCATGAGCTCGTACACACACGCACGCACACACGTGATAAAATGCTCCCTTCTTGCGTCACTTCACTTGGAGTTTATATTAGAACCCTCAAACGTGGTTATAAGATGCTTTCACACAGCACTGTGAAACTAATTGTAAGGCAAATTTTAATTCTAGGGTTTTTAATAAAACCATATTCAGACAATTTCAGAACATTTTAATGCAAGTCTTACAAAGCTAAAGGAAACACAAAAAGGTGTGTTATGGTTTCTTCATTTCAGCCTAAGGTACTTATGCTAACTTCTCTAGCTCTGGGCATGGTCAGTTTCAAGGAGCTAATGCAGATGAAATAAATAAGCATAGGAGAATTTATTCCAGCTCATTCATAGCTCTGGTTCCCTTTCTACTTAGGCAATATATCACTTGCTGAGTTGGCTGATTCTTCAAAAATCTTTTAACTCAATTATCAAAATATTCCATGTTTACTGAATAAAATGTGGAAATTAGAGAGCAAGATGAAATAAAATTACAATGACCTAAAATCCCACTATCCATCCATAAGTAATTGTGGCTAATACACTGATAAACACATTGTGAAGATTTTTGTTCTGTGTATGTGAGAGCTGCTTCTTAAAGTGTGGAACTCTACCCTACAGTTGTAGAAACTGTTTTGTTCACTTTACGATACCTTGTGGGCATTTTCCAATTCGACCACCATAAATTAGTCGATGCTCTATGTTGGAAATTTAGCTTGTTTCCTATTTTTCCATTGGAAAAATGCTGATAAATATTATTTTATAGGGTTCCATATTTATTTCCATAATCTGTAAAGGGCTTTTCATAGTGCTAAATTATGTGTATATTCCTTTTTAAGACTTCACACAATTTTTTAAGTGATCAAGAATCTCCCAGAAGAACCGTGGAGGAACAGATGTATTTCAAAGGAAAAAAAAAATACTTTAATTATGCATTTATATTCTATGCTATGCCACCTGTGTCCTCTCTCCTTAGGTATGATTTCAGTAGTTCAAAGTGACCAGGTTTGTTTTTAAAAGGTTATAAAGGAATTTTTGTACAATTGTGTTCATTTGAGTATAGTCTGAGAATTTGATGATAAGATGGATTTAAGTTAATACTGTTAGTTGCAATAATGATATTGTGACTTTGTATAGTATATCTCTTTTTTTCAACATGACTTTTTTATGTTTATAGAGGTGTCACGATCTTTAGGAATTTCTCTTAAAATAATTACACATCTATGCAATTATTAAATCCTCATGGTGAATATATGGATTTCATTGTATTTCTCTTTCTGATTTTCTATATGCAAGGCCTTTTTCATAATAAAACTAGTTTGTAAAAGGAAACTGAGCAACTTCTCAGTGGAACATGAGACACACAATGGGGTGGAGGTGACTAAAGTGTTAAGAAATGACTAGTAAATTAGCATTAAGCCATTTGCTCAAGGGCAACAATGAAATCCCTATTTTTGATATTTACCGTGATGCTATGTGGGCATGTGTCTGCTGACAGCAAGGGACATGAATAGCCTAAAGGATATTCCATACAATTGTAGCTTTCTTATTTCCAAGGGGCATTAAATCTTCTGGCCCCTAACTTTTTATGTCCCCTGGATCTATACTAAAGCATACCGACAAATCATAGGGGTTAAAAACTGAGGAGCACATCAGAGGGGGAGGAAAGAAGACCAGGAAGTGAGTCACCACTGGCATTTGTATCTCTGCCCAAGAATGAATTGGACTTCTTTGGAACTTAAGGATGAAATACAACAGAACCCAAATCACCATTGCTCACCCAGTGCCTGAAAGCCAGACCGATGCTCCGATCTTCATATGCCAGTGTAAAGACGAAAATCTAAAAAGGGGATCCAATCTCTCGATATTGTGCTCATCGTTTGACACTTTCATTCAGAGCAGGAAAAAAAAATTAAGAGTTTTTGAAGATAAACTGCATAAATAGGCCTATCTCTGAGGTCTAAATTGATTTATGATTCTGACATGCAAGTATCAGCCCAGATGTTTCTCAAGGTGTAATAAAAGTGGCAGGGTTTCTTGCAAACTGGTGTGTCCCATCTGGCCAAGTGTGTGTGTCCACAAAGATGATCCACATCATCGTGGGAATTATTAGGAGGCTTTATCATTAGAGGCACTAAACCCAGATAGCTCTAATCTAGTCTTATCGCTCACAGACAAAAGCACAGAATCCAGTGGCGTTCCATGTAATCCATCTCTGTCAACTGCAATAAGGAAATTACCTGTCAGAAATATCATGGCTGAGATTCTGTGATTAAACAGAAACGTGGAAATGCTCAAGGGTATAGTGGAATCATTAGGAAAAAGAAATACACACAAACACCTCCTTCAATTTACTTTTCTTAGAATTAATTCTGTGGCCATAAGTATTTGAAGTCTGCAGAGAGAGAAATAACATAAAACTTATTAAGCACCTACTCTATGGCTGGAGCTGTGCCAAGTGTTTCGACATGCTATTCCGTTATACCCCATTTCTAGGTGGATTTAATAAGATAAACTGTGTGTGTGCTCCTTTATTTACTTGCTAGACAATTTTGAATGTGTTGCTTAATCTAAGCTCAATATCGTTATCTGCAGAATGGGGCATTAAATTGTATTTGGCATGGTCATTGTAAGGCTTCAAAGAGATAACATATGTAAAATATTGAGCATGCTTTTTGGCACAATGTAAGCATTATTGTGCTATTATTAAGTAACAAATTAGTTGATAAGTAGAGGCGCAGAAATTTCTGAAAGCTTGAGCTCTATCTATAGCTCTTCACTGTCCAAATCCATTTTTTTTTTTTTTTTAAAAAATAAGGATTCACAGAGTTCATAAACATGTTTGGGGGTTCATATATCTTCAGGTCCACCCAAGTGATCAAGTCCTCTACATATTGAACCCTCTAGGATTCTGCATTTGCTAAAGATACAAGAAGTTTAGAATTGTTACAAAGTCATCCCTGAGGTGCCACAAGGCACTTACTTGGTTACTTTTTCAAAGTAAGGATGGAGTTGCAGGCTACTATGTATAGGGAGTTAAAAACTCATACACAATTGCAGAGAACTGTAAGCTTGTGGGTATATGCAATTACCATCACCACTCCTTGGACTTCTGCAAAAACCTCTTCACTTCTCTTGAGGCTTCCACTCGTCCACTCTTTAGCCCATGCTCCCTAAAAATCGTGTGAATTCTAAATTGGATGACGTACCCATCCCTGGCTCTTAGGGAACTCCAATGGCTTCCCATTGCTCTGAGAATAAATTTCAAGCTCTCACCTATGACCACAAAAGGGGCCCTTGATCTGCCTCTTTTCTACCATCTTCCCATCCCCTTGTCCACAGAGCTTGCTCCAGCCACATGCTGCCCTTTCTCTGCTCATGTGCCCACAAAGATTTGTTCAAGTCCTAACCCTGGTCCTGTAGGTGCAAAATCATTTGTTAAGAGGACGTCTGAAGATCCTATTTAGATAAGGCCAAACTGAATCAGGGTGAAGTCCTTATAAGCCAAGGAAATTCAGACAGACACAGGTAGGAGAATCCAGAGAAGGACAGTGAGATTGCCATCTAACAGAGGTGGGGACAGGACTACAATCCAAGGAACCCCAAGGACTGCTTCCAAGCCAGCAGTAGAATGCTACAGACTCTGGGAGAAAGCATGGCTGGCGACACCCTGATGTTGGACTTCCCGCCTCCCAGACTGAGGGAGAATAAATCCCTGTTGTAGGAGCCACCCAGCGTGCGGTATTTGCCATAGCAGCCCTGGCAGGCTGAGACACCTGTGCACATGCCATTCACACTGCCAGGCCCTTTTCAAAGATCCTCCTCCTGCTCCCACCCAGGGTTTCATCCCAGTTCCTCCCGGCAGATCTCCTGTGACCAAACCAAGGCACTGACCCCATCCCCACGCACTCGAGTTCATGTCGTCACGTTTTATTTTCTTAATGATGTCATCAAAACCTGAAATTTTATTCTCCCTTTATTTGTGTGCTCATCCTCTATCTCTTTTTAAGCTACTGCTTCAATTAGAAGTTCCATGAGGGCAGAGACCTGATATCCTTGGCTCTTGAAACCACATCCAACAAGAGGAAGTGCTAAATGCCTACCTGCTGAATAAAACTGAATGGAGAGGAAAGGTTCTGCATAAGCTTTATCAATTTTATTCCAACAAGACTAAGCTTAGCTTTCTTTCAGGGAGACTCAGCTATTCCATGATTCTTGACTGATGATCAACATTTGGCCCCAAGTCCTGAACACATCTTCCTGCTTCACACATTACAAGATCATGAACGCAGGCTTCGGGGAGTTTGTGACTATATATCTATATAATATATACATCATATATATTTACACATATATAATATATATTATATATACACATATATTTATATATTATATATTTACATATGATATGTATATATATTAAAGGTGAATATTTTTTCAACAGTTTTGATGAAACAAAGGAAAATAAAACACAAAGTATCTGTTGTGGCTACAGCTTGAACTGGCTCTGTGAAGGCTTAACAGCAATAAATAAATAAAAGCGTATGTTTCAGGGTGTCTCCCATCCTGCAACTACTGGGATGAAATTTCAGTCTGGAAAGTACCTTTGTATCTTCTGACAAATTTAGGTGGATCAACCCCTCCCTCACTATCCTGTGTAAACTTACCAGTACAATTCACTTGTTGTAATTTGGGGGTATATCTTCCTAGCCCATGATGGCTTCATTTTTTCCCCAAATCAAGTCCATGCCCCTTCAGGCACAAGAACCCAGGAGAAACTGTTGTCCTATATGACTCAACTCATTGTGCCTCGATTGATGGATCGGAGTTCAGGGGTGAATACCAACCCCAACTGGGATAATTTAATCCTCTCTCTTAGAGTAATTGGGAAGAGGGGCATCATTCCTTTATTTATACTTTCATATATTCACAAACACTCTGTGTGCAACATGTTATGGGAAGCTTAGGTTATAGGGAGAAAGACATATGATAAATGGGTAAACCAATAAGAGAAGATAATCTATGATCGTTGAATGTGATTGAGATATGCAGGGAAGATCTTGAGAAGAGAAAACATGTGTGCTGATAGCCAGTCAACATAGAGGATCCAGCAATAAGAAGATCTGGGAAAGGCATTCCAGAAGGATTATGTGAGGATCTGATTGGTTTGGGTGGCTCATGTGTCCTAAGCAAGAAGTACCAAAAAGATACATGAGGATAAAACAAGCAAACAAACAGAACAGGAAGACAGAGATTGTGCCATGTATAGCCTTCTGGGGTGGCTTCCTGAAAGGAGATGTAAAAATGGACCTGTGCAGTTGCAGAGATGCACAGAAAAGGAGTCACTGTCCAGGGTGCTGACTGCTTTCCTGACCCCGGTTTTATTCTATTCTGAGTCCAGCTGCGCTTCCTTCTCTTGGCATCTATAGAATATTTTTCAAAATAAAATTTCCCTCTTCCCTCAAGTAACCTGAAGTGAGTTTCTGCTCTTTGTATCAAAAAAGGATGAGGGTCACCTCTTATCCTAAGATTTCTAGGGCAACAGCTCACCATAAACTATCTGGAAAAGAGCAGAAGCATGGAGAACAAGAAAAGATGCCAGATATTCAGCTGCTGCTAGACCTGGGAGCTAATAAAATGAAGGAGCTCACCAAATTACAGCAAGAGAGAATTTCACGAAGAAAGCAGGCTTGAGAGAGGAAAGAAGATACTCTTTGTTTAAAAAAAAAAAAAAAAAACCAGTGTGGCCTCGGAATTCAAGCTAAGGTCCCTACAGAAGGACGCCAATGTTTTCAAAGCCCCTGCTTTAAAATGTGAGACCTACAACAGCTTCACATAGCTTATAATCCGAGAAAAGTTCCAAATACTCCAACGCTCAAAGCTAATTACCTAGATCAAAGATACCTCACGGGTTTCATCGTATGAAACAATTACACATCACTGTCTGAACAGGATTCTGAAGACTTATCCAGTTTATCAGCAAAGAAGGTTGAGACCCCTTATGGTGTGTGTCTTGGGGCTGGACTGGAAGGCCTGGTTGTATGTTCTCCATGCACTATCTCTTCCAAAGGAATTAACTTTTTTCCTTCCCAAATTCTGATGGCTGAGAGCGCTCTTTTTCAAGAAATCATTTAAGAACAACTTTGCATACAATGATTCAGAAAGCTCTCTTTCTCCACGGGGTTCTTTTCTAATACTACCCTAACCACTACCATTGACAGCAACCACAACAAAACTCTAAAATTTGCAGGCACCAAATCCTAATCATTATTACTAACTAACAAAATAATAGAAGATAGGTAGAGGTAGAAGGAAAAGGAGATTGGGAGGGGCAGAAAAGGACAAAATGGAATTTCTTTTATGGTATTTGGTTCTTCACACAACAACTCATTCAATTCTTGTGACTGTGCGGATAGTTAAGTGTGATTTCCTCATTTAGCCACGGAGGATACTGAGGCTCAGAGAGGTTCACTGAGTTGCCAAAGGCCATCCAGCTGGCAAATGGCAGGGCCAGGAGAGAAATTCAAATATCCCCTAACCCCAAAACCCCTGGCCATTTCTTTAGAGCAGAGATCAGCAAACTATGGCCTGCAGGCCCAATCCAGCTCCCTGCCTGTTTTGGTAAATAAAGTTTTATTGGAACAGAGATACACCCTTTTGTTTACCCATTGCATATGATTGCTCTCCACTCCAACTGTGGATTTGAGTAGTTGAGACAGAGACATAAAATATTTACTATCTGCCTCTTTTCAGAAAAAGTTTGCAAACCAGTGCTTTATGGTATCGTGATGAGCTTTAAGCATAAAATCTAAACCTGATACATGCTTCCTTTTAACCTTGATGTCTAAAATAAACTTTCCCTGTGGTAACATTTTGCCTAAATATTTTCACCTTGAAGCAAATGTTCTGGCCTTCTTCTTCTTCTTCTTTTTTAATCATAATAACTCACAGTAGAAACAGAGCGGAGGAGTGCAGGGGAAGATAATTTTCCCCAAGTAAATCTCTTGCAATCATTTCTAGCACCACAGGGACCCATCTCACCTTTTACAGGAAAGGGAAGAAAACAGTGTCACTGTACTTAATGGCAGCTCATCTATCAGCCTGTAAAGTACCACCCAATAAAATCAAAGGCCTTACCAGATAAATCAATACTAGTGCATAAACCTGGCCTAGGTGTTCTGCAAACTTGCCTTTGGAATGGGGGCTTTGCTCTGCCCTGTGTCTGATGAGAAGGGTGTCCCAGTGTGAAGAGTCAGCTTTCCAGAGACCCTGTGTGGCTGTGTGATATTGGCCACTCACTTAATCTCTCTGAGCCTCAGCTTCCTCATTTAAGAAAAGGGAATAATGTATCCTCATAATAGAATTGCACAAGGATTTAAAGAGTTAATATATGTAAAGTTTGTAAAAATATTGTCTGGAATACAGTAAATGCCCTCTGACCATTTGTTTGGATATTATTATTATTATCTAAACTATTATTTTGGGGGATTTTTTTGGATATTATTTATTTGGATATTATTATCTAAACTATTATTTTTGGATATCATTTGTTTGGATATTATATTATTATCCAAACTATCATTTGGATATTATTATTATTATTATCACTACTATAAGAGTACTTCAAAGTAGAAAAAGGGTGACATAATTTGCACTATAGAGACTTGAGCTACTATGGACAAATACAGAAACTTTTATTCTGAGAGAAGCAGGTGCAATGCAAAAATTCTGGAGAAACTGATTTTTTTTCCCCAAGAATCCTGTATACAAATGAAGAACAATTCACTTCCAATGAATTCTTTCCCATCGGAATCACCCCTGTGTGGTCAGCTTGGTACTTAAGCAAAACAAAAGTGAAACATGTGCACACATGAAATTTAAAATGTCTGACAAAATGGAAATGCCAGCACCTAACAGTCAGGTCCAACAGCAAACATAATTAATTGGTGTGCAGCTTGGCAAATTCTCCCACAGATTTTGGTGAATCATAAATCAGTTCAAGAGGGAGCCAGACAAATTGTGGAGACTGAGCAAATCACTGGGAGAGATGGAAGGCAGAGAAAATTGTTCTCCAAGGAAAAGATTTTAAGAACTGTGTTCTCTTTAAGTAAGGGTGGTGGAGTGGTTTGCATGGACAAAGTCTGAACACAGAATCACTTTACATTTTCAATGGAAATGAACTCTGAAAGCAAAGGTAATTTAATTATTTTCCTTTTAAAAATATCCTGTTTAAGCATTCTTCCATATAGATAAAGAGCTGTATAGATTTATCTCACTCCCCTACTCTCAAATCCATCGAGAAAATTAACACCTCAGAATGCATCAAGTAAATTGGGTTCTGACCAAAAAAAAAATTTGAACCTTGTACATTAATTATGTATCAGATTAAAGAAACAGTCATAAAAAATAAAAGCAGACCTATGCTCCATGTGACAGATTTATTAGTTAGTTTATCATGCACCATATGTGCTGCCACAGAAAATTATAATGAGCCAGCACTGTTAACCATAAACAAAGAGAACCTGGATTATTATTTATGGTCTTGTTAACCAAACGAGTAAAGTCAACCAGACCAGATCAGTATAGGTAGTTATTCTTAGTGTTCATTAGGCATAGTCTATAGAATACAGCTGAATACAATGTGGTGGTCAAAGGGATATTTGGTCATTGTGAATGTGCTCAACTTGTTGAAGAGACTGAGTCATCCCAAGGTCAGGTATGGAATTAACCACATTGATAGCTGCGTTTAATATCAACTACAAGATTACAATGCAGTAAATGTCGGACCTCAAGTCTAGGAGGTATTTTTTGCTTTCAGGCACTGACTAACGGATAGCTGGCTAAATTCTGGTGATGCAAACAACCCATCCCCACAGTCAGTGCATAGCCAGGTTCTTCACTGAATGCTTAGTGATGGTTACCAATCAATCAATCAATCAATTGATAAACAGAGATCATAAATTCTCAAGCAATGGATGAAACAAACAAAAAAAGTTTTAGTGCTTCCTGTCACATGGGCAGATTACAATTTGTCATATCTTTGCAGTTGGTTGTGGCCATGTGACCGTCTCTGGCCAAACAGTGAGTGATCCAGTCATTGAACTGCTGTAGCAAGACCTCTGGCTCTTGTACTTTCTCAGCTACATCAATCAGAAGATCCTGCTACAGGCTGATGTCACCTCCACCACACTAAATCACCGGGGCACTGCGTGGAGGACAGGTGGATGCTAAGACCATCTCCCAGGCTCTCAGTAGATTTTGCATGAGCAAGAAACAAACTTGGGTTTGTTGTCAGCTGAGATTCTGTAACTTCAGCACGACCTAGCATATCCTCACTATCCATGCAGCATTTTTACACGTGCATATGGCTGCTTCACTCATTCTGTTGGACAGAGGGGAGGAGCCAAGACATCTGTGTATTGCCTATATTTCCTAGCTGATCTCATGAGCACACCTGCCCAGGGAAAACTGCACTCTGATATGGGTTGGCGAACTACAACCCACAGGCCAAATCCTCCCCACGGCCTATTTTTGTAAATAAAGTTTTATTGGAACACAGCCACCCATTGATTTACATATTATCTATGGCTACTCTTGTGCTGTAACAGAAAACCTGAGTAGTTGCAGCAGGGTCAGTATGATCTTCAATGTCTAAAATATTTACTGTTTGGTCCTTTAAAGAAAAGGAGATTGCTGAACCTTGCACTAAAATTTTGTGGAAGCCCCCTATTTCCTGGTCTGCCATTATTAATAATGCAATTTGCTTGGGTAGCAAGTCATAGAAAGCAACCTCTCCTACACTGAGAAAGTGGCCACTGTGAAAATACTACTGAAAATAAGACACCCGATAGAAAACCTCACATAGCATCTCTGACCTACTTCTTATTCCTCTCATCCTTAGCTCTTGAGGCCCCGAGGGCTTCTTTTTTGTTTGTAGAGCTGATACTTTTCAATCTGGCCTTGTCTGCAGATAATCAGGCTGGAAGAGGGCCACACATAGAATTTCTCTTACATTGGAAGCAGTGGGTTCTCATAAGTCTTCACATAGGGAAACTTACTTCCAGGCAAAAACATATATACGCCGATCAGCAAAATGCCAAGCAGTCATTGCTCAATTTCATAATACTATATATGGGGTCTCTGCAAACCAGCTTTTTATGGTAGGTTACATCTGGATTTATTTGCCACCTGGTTGTTTTTTTGAATGTGTTCAATGAGGATTCATGGGGCAGTGAGTGTTTATTTTTTTAATGAAAATTACCTTGTTAAAAAAATTACTGAAGAGGTACTTTGAACTTCTAATCTTGGATTAGAGGCATTTAAATGGGAAATTAAGAAAAAAAAAGCTTCCCAAGCTCCATCCCGAGTTCCTCTGAATAGCTCTTACACATTCCTTATTTTTCTTCATTACATTTAACTCCATGGATATTTCATGTTTGTTTGCTTATTTAATTATGTTGATTGTATCATCCTGACTACGATGAGTGCAGGAATATCACCTTATTGTGCTCATTATTTTATTCTCAGGCTTTAGAATAGTGGTTGGAAAACTTTTTCCTGTAAAAGATCAGATAGTAAATATTTTAAGCTTTGTGGGCCAAACTACTTGTCGCAACCATTCAACTCTGCTGTTGCAGCACAAAAGCAGCCGTAGACAACATGCAAATGAATGGATGTAGCTGTGTTCCAATAAAATTTTATTTAAAAACTAAGTGGTCAACTGGACTTCTCCCAAAGACCATTGTTTACTAACCCCTGGACTTGAACATTGTCTGACATAGTAGGCACTTTGTAACTAACTACTGGATGGATGAATGAATGAATGAATGAATGAATATCTGAACTGTGACGGTTAAATAATAGGCACTAAGTGTACACTATATGCCAGGCTTTCTTCCAAGTGCCAAAGATATAAAATAAAATATAACATGAAAATTACAACAGCTAAAGAATTTTGGAATGATGCTAAGCACTTTACATGTGTTATCGCATTTAATCCTATCAACGATTTTAAGAACCCAGTATTCTTATTAATCCCATTTCACAGTTGAGTTAACCAAAGCTTAACATGGTTAAGTAGCTTGTCCAAAATCACACATGCAGCATGTAGTGCGAGGATTCCAACTGAGGAAATCTGATTTAAAGTCCACACTCTTAACCATGCCAGCAGTCTGTTAGTGGGGAGTTCTGTTGGCTGGGGTCCACACACTTACATGTGAAACTGAGCTGACACTGACATAGGATGGATCCTATGCACTCGCCTCCCAGAAACTCAATTTTCTGCTTTCAGAGTTTTGAGGTTTGATAACCTGTGCAACAGAGGAATCGCTGTTTCTTTGGGCCCATATGTGCTCAGGGGGAAAAAATATGTGAACCTCTAGGCCTTTGAGCTCCTCTAAGGAATGACCTTTTCCTGAAAGCATTGATTACTGCAACCCAGCTGAGAAACATGTGCAGAGACTTGCTTTATGCTGAGAAGGAGCAAGTCATTTTATCAAAAGATAAAAGAAATAACACTAACCACTGAGGGGCTGGGAGCGGTGGTACCCCAGAAAGCTTGAACTGGAAGGGTAATGGACAGCTTTCAAGTTCTACAGCAGCACACTGCTGCAAGGCTAGGACGATGAGCCTAGATCCTATCTTCTCCAAAGCAGGGCTCTTGGGCAAAGTGAGTCTTGTCCCAAAATGGGATCATTTGCAGAAGAATCCCATGTCCTCAGGTATGCCCTGTTGCCAAGGCTAGCTTGCAAACTCCAACAATATATTGGATCAGGGAAAGTTCAGCTCCTTGTCCCTACATTTCTGATTTTGCATTTAAGAGAGGGAGCTCCTTCCCCCATGTCAGCCCCTCTACAAGCTCCTTTGCTGACTTCTTCACAAGGGAAGAGGAGCTGTTGATGTAGATGTGGAGTCATTGAGTACCGTTTCACAGGTGAAAAGATTTATTCATTAAAAGGTCAGGCACATGAAAAGATGCTCAACACGATTAGACATCAGGGAAATGCAAATTAAAGACACAATGTGATGTCACCACATGGCCACTAGAATGGCTATAATTAAAAAGACAGATAATACCAAGAGTTGTCAAGGATGTGGCATGACTGGGACCCCTATGTGCTGGTTTGGGGGTATAAAAGCTTGACTTAAACTTACCACACAACTCTATAATAATGGCACTCCTAAGTAACCACCCAAGAGAAGTGAAAACCTATGTCCACACAAAAACTTGAAAACAAATGTTGACAGCAGCCTTACACACAAAAGTCAAAATCTGGTAGCAAGCCAAATGTCCATCAATTGGTGAATGGATGAACAAAATGTGGTATATCCATACAGTGGAACACTACTTGACAATAAAAAAGAAACAAGCTACTGAACCACACTTCAACATGGATGAACCTCAAACACATTCTGCTAAATTGAAGAAGCCAGAAGCAGGAGACCACACATTGTATGATTTTATTTATAAAGGCAAATCTATAGAGACAGAAAGTAGATCAGTTACCTGACACTGCAGGTGAGGGTACAATTTACCTGAAATAGGCCCTGGGGAAATTACTGGGATGGTGGAGATATCTTACCAACAGGATTGTGATAATGGTTGCACAACTCTAAGTTCACTTAATATTGAATTGTACATTTATAATGGGTTAATTTTATAGTATGAAATTATACCTTAATAAATCTGTCAACAAACAGAACTGTCGGGTGCACGATTACTCTATTTTGACTTCTTCACCTTTACAATTGGGTTGTTAAGTCATGTGCTAAGGTCTGCTGCATACATGTGTTTTGGTGGAAGTTACAAATTGTAGCCACAGAGGTGGCATATATGACTCAAATCTGACAAATGTAATACTCTATTTTTTTGCACAGGACACAAGTCCAAAGAATGTCTTTCTTTGGGATTTTTCTAAGTGAAGTCAGCTTATAAGAGCATTACGATCTTGAGGGATGTATCAATTAGAAAGTTTTTTATTCAAATAGTAATAACCAAAACAAACTAGCTTAAATAATAAGAGAATAAATCTTGTACATCACAGTCGTTTAAGAGCTGAGCATACTTTTGTTCTTTTTAATTGGGCCAGTTTAGGTCATCTGCCCACCTACTAGCCAGCTGGAACACTGTCCATTGGTTGACTTAAGGCTAATTTCTGGAATGAAGACAACTAAGCTTAGACCAGTTAAGTCCCTGTCCCTCTCCAACCCCAACTGGAGATGTAGTCAGATTTCAGAGTTACATGGACTTGATGGAGAGGGATGGCTATGTGAATATGTGAGCAAAATCCGTAAGCTGATAGGAAGAAGGAAGAGAGGTGTGGGCTCTAAATGAACAACCACTTGGAGTCATAATAAGACTGTGAGGGTGGGAGTCCAGAGCTGCCTCTGCTTTGCTCCCTGCCTGGTTAGAACAAGCCCATCTTCACTAGAAGAAAATGAAGTCAATACTGAGATAAATGAGAAGTGGAGAGAAACAGACCACTTGCTATTCCGATACTTGGTTTCAATAATCTCCCGCCTTTCCTGATCATATGGCCCAATAAGCCTCCTCCTCTCCCACTTGTGACTCAGTGCAAGTGGAATTTCTGTCATTTATAATGGAAGGAGTCCGGATTAATTCAGCTATAAAGGGAGCTAGGATGACTGTGCCTGGGGAAGGGACAGTAAGTCCTGTGGGCATAAAGACCATGACATATCCATTCACTGTCCAGCATCTAACTCAGAAGAGGTGCTCAATAAATATTCGTGGAATGAATAAACATACACCAACCATTTCACTACTTTCAGCTGAACTGTTTCCAGGAGAAGACCAAATGATTTGTCTTTCATTTCATTTCTCAGTGTGACCCAGCATGGGAAACTCAGCTCTCAATAAGAAAATGGGTATAAGTTATTCAACTTGCATGATAGAGCAGTGATGGCACTATGCAAGAGAACATTACCTTATTCAATTTTATGATGCTTTTTGCTGTAAGTGGGACTTAACTTTAGATGGGTCTATGGAATTATTTTCTTTATAGATGATTAAAACAAAAACAAAAAGTCCTAAATTTGTTCCACCCTCCTGGAGCCATTCTCAACCTCAACTACCACCTCCTAATATCTTCACTGCTCTTTCCCTAGTGCTATTGCATTCAAAATTGCAATGAAAATTGCATTCAAAGTGCAAAAACAGTATGCAGTACTATAATTGAAATGACAAATGCTGAAATACAAGAGAGGAAGCAAGAAGTAAAGAGACAAAATGGCTTCTGAGAGAAAAAAATTGCTAGTCAAATTAAACTCAATTTCCTACACAACATTTGAAACTAGCATCCTCCTTTTTGAACCCTTCTACACAGATATGTTCTTTTCTGAACACTTGTTTTACAGCATTAAAGTGAAGAGGGTTTTGTAGGGATATGTGTTTTTAGCAGGACACTGTGCTTTAGTTAAAAGTTCCTTACAATAACAGTTTCAAAAGCCATGTTTTTCTTAACTAGGTTTCCATGGTTTATGGTGAAATGTGAAATGAAAAATGGGGAGTGGGCAAAGTAATGATTGTTTTCCTTTTGTGTCTTATATTAATAATATGTTCACTGTTGTGAACGGTTCTTTATTCTGAGCTCCTATCATTTCCACCAATTGACTATTAAAAGGTCATTTCTATCATCTTTCTATCATGAAATTCTAGGGAAAATAAATACATGGCAGTTTGTTTTTGTTTTCAGTTCTTTGTATAGGAACCATAGGCAGTGTCCCAAAATTTAGTTCTGAAATTTTATTGCTCTCAGATACTGAAGTTTCCTGCTTAGAACCCCATGGAAGGTCAGTTTTAAATTGAAGGAGAGAATTGTCTCCCCAGTGCTCCCCAATCCTTCAGTGCAGAAGGCGATGTGCCAGCTGTTTAACTCCACATTGGGGAGCTGACCTTGACTTTGAAAAGCCAAGAAGGAAGACTTTGATTCTGCCACAGCGGGCTCCAGGAAGGTGGACTGACACGTGTGTGTCAAGATGCTCTTCTGTCTCCTGCTTCCAGCCTCATGCTGACTGCTGGTAAAACTTGGGATGATGTGTTTCACGGTAACAGAGAGAGAGGGTTTTTTTTTTTTTTTTGCTATTTGAAAAGTGAAGGGAACAACGGGAATGCCAATTACATTTAATGGAACTTGGCACAATTTCTCAGGGGTGGTGCTAATTTGCACTTCAGATTTGCTGATAAAAGTCTGAGGATCAAAGCAGGGTTACAGGAGAGAGAGTAGAATGTATTTTTTATCCACCACGGCCATGGTGGGAATAACAATGCCTTCCACATTATAAACACACCAGTGGGAAGTTTAGTTTTATTACATACCTGATGAGGAAAAAGTTTGGATACTGGGAAATAAAAAGAGAGAAACTGCTGAGTGCGCTAATATGTGGGGACAGGAGGAGAGGCAGGGGGAATTTTCTGGGGATCTGAGGAATGTATAGTGGTAAGTTTATCATGAGGAATGTGGATTTTAGGCAAAATGGGAAAATATGGAATTTCTGGTTCATACCAATGCGCTTCAATTATAAGATGCTCTTATTGTTATAGATTGAGTTGTGTACCCCCCAAAAAAGGCATTTTCATGTCTTTCAGTCCCATCAATGTGATCCTATTTGGAAAAAGGATCTTTGAAGATGGTTGTTAAATGAGGGCAACCTGGATTAGGATGGGCCCTAATCCAATAGGAATTTGGACACAGTCATTAGGAGGGAGGCAGAGGGGGACAGGGACAGTCATGTGACAGAGGCAGAGACTGAGTGATGCTGTCACACGCCAAGGAACGCCATGGATTGCCAGCCATCCACCAGAAGGCAGGGGAGAGGCATGGGGCGGACAGCCCCTTTTAAGTGGGAGCCCAGCCCTGCCACCACCTTGGTTCCAAATTTCTACTTTTCATAAATTTCTGTTGTTCAAGACAACTAATCTGTGGCACCTTGTAGCAGCCCTGGAAAACTAAGGCGGATGCAGAATTCTAGAAATGAAAGGTAATTCATAACTTATCTGATGTGGATACTTCATTTAGCAGATAAGAACATTAAGGCACAAAAATATTTCCCTGAGTTGCCCAAGATCATGCAAATCCTGAGAAAACTGGAAGCAGTAACTAGACTCTGTCTGTGAATGGTGTACCCTTTCCACTGTCCCACAGAGCCGCCAGGGTAGGAGCAGGGATCTGAATCCGCATCCCCTTTCGGGAAATTGCCCTAGATGTGGACATGTCCTCCCTCCAGGGGCACTCATAAGGGGAGAAGTCATGAGCAACCAGACTCCTTTATGCTATAGAAGTTTACAAAATTTTACAGGTGAAAAAAAGGCATCAGCACAGCCAAAGTTCAAAGAACCCAGGAACTTTCAAAGAACCATCCAGAACATCGAAAACAAGGTCTTAGACTTCTAAAGTTTAGCTGCTCAGAACATACTAGCTGATTGCTTACCATAGAAATAAACGCATTTGCAATGGATCTTCTGGAATGGTGAAGTAAATGAAAATGGGCACTTCCATGCTATTGTTAAAGATGTCAGAGTTCAGAATGCTAAGAGAGAAAATTATTGGAACACTATTCTAAACATTGAGGCAGCCTCTTGGTCTCAGTTTTACCTGTTCTGAAAGAAATTTCTTCATGGAAGCCTGCAATCTGGTTGGAGAGATGAGGCACACATATATAAATCTATCAGAGAACATACAAGATTGTGTGAAAGTGACATTAATAATGGTGGTAATTTATTGAGAGCTTATTATGTCCCAAGGACTACGCTAAGGATTTTCTCACTGGATCCTCACAGTAAATGGTGATGTATAGGCAATATTATTGTCCTTGTTATTTAGTTGGGGGAATGGGGATTTTAAAGAGCTTGAATGGCTTGTCCAAGGTCAAACTGCTTGGATGGATAGACCTGGGATTTAATCCTGGGCATGCCTGACTTGCCCAGCTCTTCATCAACTGTGACCTCTGCCAATTGGAGCAAGCATCCCATGAGAACCCTAAGAGTTGAGAGGACATGGGGAGGGCATTCACGAGGAAGGCTGGAATTGAACTGGGCAATGAAAGATAAATAATATTAAGACTAATAGAAATGAAGGAGATATTCTAGGTGAAAGGCAAAGTGTGAGCAAAGGAACAGGAACAAAATGGGAAAGGGTACTTGCTGCAATCACCAGCAATCGAGAAAGGAAACTCGACATGCAGGTAGCATCATAGAAGATGGACCTGCCATTCAAAAGGGGTGGACCTGGGACGGCTCAGACACAACCCCGAACAGGGGCAAGGTGGGTAGAGGGAAGGCTCTGGGATCAGACCACGTGGGTCTGATGACCATCACCTTGAACGAGCCACGTACCATACCTTCTCCAAGGTTCCATCTCCTCATTAAGTCACTCACTCAAGCAATGTGCATTGACCTTTCCTGTGTGCCAGGCACCGTTTTAAGTATTCAGGATACAGCAGAGAACAAATAAAGCTAAATCACACCATCTGTGTTAAATGATAACAGAGTACCTACATCGCAGATATGGGTGTTAAAGAGGAAAATCCTGGTAGATTTCTTAGCTAGTCAAATAGAACCCAGCAAATAATGGGGGGAAAGAAGAGGAGGATTTTTTATTGTTATTATTACTATTATCATGAAAATTAATTTTACCATTGTGTTATGCTTTCTATACAGAAGTTTCAGGAATTTCAAGTGATCTCTGTGTAAAACACAAAATAATACTAATTATCCAGTGCACATGTGCCAAAATACTAATTATATCAATTGTATATCTGTTAATGTGAAAATATCATCCATGTAAGAGGAGAAGGTAGATGAATCAATGCTCTGAATGACTGTGTGCAACAAAATAGTCTTGACATCGGTGGCAGTAAAACCTGGGCTAAATCTCATTTCTGTCACTTACTCTGAGCTTCTGTTTCTTCATTTGTAAAATGGGGCAAAGACGCACTTATTGGGTGAGGATATCATGAAGAGATAATTAATCGCGCATGTCAGTGGTCCTCAATTGGAGGACATGGATGTGTGTGGAGATGTTTCTGGTTGTCACAAATGGGGGAGGGGGTGCCACTGACACAGTCGGCTGAGCAGGGATGCTGCTAATCATCCCACAATGCACAGGACAGCTCCTCCCACCATGCAAAGAATTATCTGGTCCCAAATGTCAGTAGTGCCAAGGTTGAGAAGCTCTGAATTATGTAAAGCCCTTTGCACAGAGTCTAACATCTAGCAGAACCCCCAAAATGAGAATAATAATTATTACCATTGTCATCATCATCATCCTCATCACAACCTGTCCATTTAAATATGAGGAAACTATGGCTGTGGACAGTTGGCACAATTTGAAACAATTATGGTTGAAACCTTATTATTAGGAGGGAAGCCTGCATTTTCCCTATGCAGAGACACTAGCTGATTTGCCTCCTCCTTCCTCCACATCCAAGCGTCTTACCATCACTGTAACAAACACTGTATATAAATCTAGTTGTGATTCTGTGCTATGGCTTATTCCTTTTAATTGGGATATTAAAATTATTCCCCATGGAGTATACCCGAGAAGGGACAACGGCAACCCTTTTAAAAAATACTAAGTTAAAAATGGAGTTAAGACTAAAATAGAGGCGCACACCTCCCATTTGAAAGTATATTTGTTCTTGTCAGGAGAAAGAAGGCTGCATGAATTATTCATTAGAATAATAGTTTATCGGCAAAATTGTTGTCTTTGGATGGTATGCATTATGGAGTGAATAAATAATGTGGGACAGATATTTTTAGGGACTGAAGAGTAAATCTAGGAAGCAAATTCGTAACAGGAAGAAAAGGAAGTTATGGCTAGAAGTGGTTGAGGCTTCTCAGTGAAACATGCTGAGTATATAAAAATTGCCTCAACCAAGATGCAAACTAGAAAAACAACTAAAAGCCCTCTACCTGCTTTGCTCTCGTGTGTAGCTACTCCTATTCAAGTCACTTAATTGAAGGCTTCCCAGTATGAACAAAATTATTTGGGCTTCCCACAGCTACCTTCCTGAACCAGCTGAGAGGTTCACGGATTCACATTTCCTGAGATCTGGAGGTCAATCTGACCATTCAGGTTTGGTGACCACTTTTCCCTCGTCCAATTTGCCCCCAGCTCATATCAGACAAAGCTTGTCTTGCTTCACTCACCAGCTGCAAAGCAGACCTTGGTCAATTTCCTGTTCACGGTGAAGAAACCCACTCATGCTCACCAAACCTTCTAGATCAAATGCCAGCTTGCTGGGGGAACCAGATTCCCATTAGAAATATTAATACAGAGCCCTGCTCATATAAAAGCTGTCATTGATAAGTGAACTTTAATGCTGATTGATTCAACAGAGAGGAAACCATTTTGCTTCACTGAATCCCTTAAACATAGCTAATGCTGTAAACTATTCCAGAGGATATCACGTCTTCCCCCTGGGGATGAAAAAACCTGCTTCATTAAAAATTGAAATCTAAGTTTTTTAAAAAAATTCCCGACCTTGTATGGTTCTCTACTGTTAAAAACCGTCTCTTATTATTCTCTCACATTCCTAGACACACCATAAATTAAATATCACTCTAGAGCAGGGGCCAACAAACCTTTTCTGTGATGGTCCAAACAGTCAATATTTTAGGCTTTGCTGGCCACACTGTCTTCGTCATGACTACTCCGCTACGCTGCTGCAGCATGAGGGCAGCCATAGACGACACGTAAGTGAATGAGCATGGCTGCGTTCCAATAAAACTTTATTTACAAAAGCAGGTGGTGGGCCACATGTGGCCCTCAGCCCACAGTTTGCAAATGTCTAGCCTAGAAGTTCTTTCCCTTCTTGTTGCAGAACTCAGTGGGAATCAGACAGGGGTCCTGAAATACCTTCTGCCAGAACCAAAATCATGAGCACCACCTTTGTGGTTTCCGCCTTATCCTTGCCATACTCTATAATTTACTTAATATTTTCCTTTCGATCAACTCTTTTTTTTTAAACTTAAATGCCTTTATTTCAATTGACACTCTAAACAGTATCAAAAATCAAGCATGAACAATACTTTCCATAAATAGAAGGCAAAAGGAGAAACACCTACAATGGAAAAGAAATTCTGTTATAAATGTTGCACATGGAACTGGAAATCTTCTCTGTCTTGGTTTAAAAGGAGACTGACAAGTGTGCTAGAGAGGGCTATAGATCCTGATGTATCAGTCTAGGATCTTCTCCTTGATGCCACTGGATGGAAAGAAAATTCAAAGGGGATGGATTTTATTGGAAAGTGTGTTTGTTCACCACTGAGGCTTAGTCCTGTAACACCAGGAGTCACCCACACATCCTGGGGAACCCCGCCGTGCATATCTGAGTGGAGCTCAGCCACTGCCCATCTTGAGTTCACACTACTGCTGTTCTTCCAGGCTCTTCGTAGTTCCACCATGTACCCCTCACATTGTTAGTTGTATCTACCTGGAACTCCTGCATGGTTGGAGTCATCCTAGCATCAGCCAAGAGGAGACCAGAAGACAGATGGCCTGTACCCCATGCCTTCCACACCTGAGTGTTCAGGTGTGTCGGAAGGAGAGGGGGCCATTACAATGCCAATGTAAACATCTCTTCAGGCTGTTCTGGAGCATTGTCTGGCCATCCCAACCCTGGGGCTTCTCTCAGGCCACCTTCCTGCACCGTCTTCCTGCCCACCCAGGTGCTTTCTCTTCTCCATCCCTTCTCCACACTGAATCTCAGCCTGTTCATGGACCTCTCTCTAGTTTTCCTTTTAACCTTCCAACCCACCGTGCCCTCTGAACCTCACCTTTAACCTCACGAGGTGTTGGCCTATTAGGTACTTCCTTAAATAAGGACTATTCACTTCTACAGAGGAACTCTGGGGTGTGTTTATGTGTGTGCATGAGAGAGGGATAGAGATTTCTGCTATATATCTATTCAACAACAAACACAGAAAAAGGAGCACTATCAATTGCTTGATTCCTAGCCTAGTAGAAACCAAATCAATATTGACCCCCACCTCATTCAGATCCACACATCTGAGAGTTAGAGGAAACAGAGGTCCAGGAGAGCAGGGATATATTAGGGTCACTTTGCCCACTCTGGCTGGACACAGCCCCACACCAGGGTGTGCATGGCTTATGAACAGAGTTCGTCCCCCTCGGCCAGGTGCCCTGGAATAGCACACAAATCCCACACTTGCCTGCAGCATTTCAGCAAGGGCTGTACCCATCCTGCAACACCTCGAGGGCTCTGTACTTGACACAGCCTCCAAAGCCCAGTTGGTATGCAACAAACATACCAAATGGGGAACAGTGGTAGGGTTGTATCCTTGGTGGCTAAAACAACACCTATGCTTTTATTGAAACTATCACACCTATACTGTCATTGAAACTATCACAACTTGCTTTTAGCGTCTCAACTTCGGGGAGAGTACTGCACTACACCTTGGACCTTGCCAGTGCTGGCTCCCTATTTACAGGTTATGACTCAGGGTTAATTCAAAGAGCAGATGACTTATTTTGTAGTCCATTTAAAATTTCTTGCACCTCCTACAGAGTTACTTGAAAATGTCTTCAAAGGGGTACAGCAGGAACGTTTCTAAAAATCAAAGTGTTGAGAATAACCTAGGAGCCAACTGGAAGGAGTATTTTGGATGAAATTATGGAACAATCCCAACCACAGATTCCTATGCAGCCGTCAGGTAAAAAAAAAAAAAAAATCAAGTGGAAACATGGTGCGTAGACTAAAATAATTTTGAAATATGGTTGTGTGTTTATGTGCATGAGTGTGTGTGTGTCTGTATATGCAGAGAAGAAATTATAAACTATTAAAAGTGGTTATCTCTGGAGAGTGGGATTTGAAAGGGACTTTCATATACTTTGTGTGTTCTTCTTTTATGTTTTGGATTTTTCACAATGGACATGAGTTATTTCTGCAATAAAAAAAAGATAAAATTCAAACTTGAAAAAAATGTCCTCAACCTAATTTGCTGTTTCCAAATTGAGAGTATGAACAACCTTTCTGAGATTCTAGGTGGAGAAGGGGATGGGAGATGGAGCTGGGGTAGGACGAAGAGCCTGCGATTACAGGGAGGGATAACGGGAACAGATGAAGCACGGTCTACAACAAACAGATCAGCTGGTGATCGAGTTCAGTCTCCCACTTGGAAAAGCAACGCCACGAGACCAGGCACTTCATACATAGTCATAAAATTCCCTCATCTGTGTGCCATTTTCCAAAGCAAAATCTCTGAGAATGTCTCTTTGCTCGGAATTGATAAGGTTACTAATCACCAGGGGACAAGGGCTCTCTGCAGTGACATTTATACAATTCCCTGCCCCTTCGTCCAAATCAAACAAGGTAACACTCAGAGGAAATCGGCTGGGAGACTCCCCATGCTTCAACTCAGGCAAGTCAAAACCTTTTCAAATCTCGGTTGGCTGATATAAAATAAGAAAAATAAGATTTAGGAGTCTAAAGCTGCAGATGCATTCTGTAGCTTAGGAAATATTTATGTGTGCACCACTGTGCCTGGCAGATATATAAGGTGGACCAAATCCTCGCCCTGTGACCTGAGACTCAATATAGAATACGTCTGCATCTACACACACTGTAGCAGAATAGCAAAGATGTTGCGTGACTTGCCCAAGGTCATAAAGCCAGGCAATGACCGAAATGGAAGTAAAACCCTGTTGTTTGGACTTCAACCTGCCTTTTCAGGGAACAGACTAGAACATATCTTGCTTTATTCCTTTTGCTTAAAGTCTGTGATTCTTTAACAGCAAAGGAGGAAGAAGGAGAGGAAAAAGGAGAAAGAGAAAAAGGAGGAGGAGGAGGGGAGCTGTTTCAAATTTAGTTTTGTCTTTTATTTATCTTGGAATCAATAAATCTGGATTCTAACTTCAGTTTTTTTTTTCATCCGTACAATGGAGCATAATGAAACTTACTTCTTTAAATTATAGAATTATTTTGATGTTCAAATGAACATGCATCTGTTCATTTTACCATCACATATATGTAGAGACAGATACATAGAAGAGATAATATTTTAATTTATTATTTTTGAAAAATAGACATCATTCTACCATCCCTGGTACATTTCAGCTAAAGGGAAAACTGCTGGCTTCCCAAGCATGCATGTTGGTGCTTGAAGGGGTTTCTCTGGCAAGACACAGGCTCCCTTGTGAGTGGCTGGCTACAGATTCTTGTTACTGTAAATGTCAGCACCAGTGGGAAAACCTCACTAGCTGGCTGTTTTCTGGGAACAAATATTTTTCTGAGGTCCATTGCCTGGAAAGCTCAACTTGGGTAGCCCCCCAAATGTTGAGCCTGTTTACAGGGAAAAGCCAGCATTGCCCTCGTCATTTTGGGTGCCCCAAATGGAAGTCAATTGAACATGTTCCGTTTTCCCACTTTTGGCCTGCAGAGAAACTGCCAGACATCCAACATTCATTCTGACATCACCTCTACAAGTGCTGGCTTCTACCTTTACACAGGTATCTAAATGATTCTCTTGACTGGCTGCTCAAATGATTAAAGGAAAACCCTCTGTAATAAAAATTCACTTATTTCTGCATTTGTAAAATTTATCATCTCCGGTAACTTCAGTATAGAGGTCACTAGAATTAGATTATCCAGGATCAAATACTGCCTCTGATGTTAGTTATATAACTTAGCAAATGACTTTATCAACAATGTGTCTCAGTTTCTGTATCTGTAAAATGGGGACGCTGATTTTTCTTAACTCTTAGATGCAACCTAAGGATTAAGAGAATCATGATTGGAAGCACCTCACACTTAGCAATAAGTTGCACTTACTAATAGAAATAGAGATATCAGTATCTTTAACAAAATAGGCAATGCATTTGGTTATCCTTTTAAAACACAAAAAATCATATAAAGTGCGTCAATTTAAACTAGTCATGTTCAAGTCCACTAGTAGGAGAATGCAGTATTTTATTGATGAGCTACGGACAAATGGGAGAGAAGGCAAAGAGCAGATCTACAAGTCCCTAATCATAACACTTAAACTACCTGCCAGAGCCTTCAGAGGCTCTTTCTGCAGGAGGGGGTCGGGGGGGATGAGCCATTGTGTTCCAAGCTGCACAAATAGCAGGGTCAGGAAACCATAGATACGTGCTGCACTTCCTCTGTTCACGCCATGTTCCACTCGCATTCCTATTTATTGCTAAGATATCTGCTTGAAAGGCAGGGGAATTAGGTGAGCACACGAAGTGCTGAGGGAATACAAAATAAGGGAGAGATCAGCAGTTGAGTCAGGAAAGAGTGCTGAGCCACTGAAGCTAAGCAAATAGAGCCCTGACATGCTGTGCTTCTCTAGGCCATGAGGGTGGCAGACATTATTAATTGATCATGGCCCTCTTCCCATGAGCCCGTCTCTGACCCTGTAATCATCTACATCGTCATGCTGCAGAGAGCCACTAGCCATGACCCAGAGACAGCAAGTGACATAAAACCAGCTTTGTGTGCTTGCTGTTTGTTTGAGAGGTTGTAGGTTTACAGAAAAATCATGCATCCAATACAGGATTCCATATAAAATACTATTATTAACAACTTAAACACCTTGTGTTGGTTGGTAAATTTGTTGCAATGAGGAAAGCCCATTTTTATAATTGTACTATAAAATACAGGACATTGTTTCACCTAGGGTTCACTGTTTGTGTTGTGCAATTCCATAGACGAAAAAAATTATTCCAATAGCATATATACAACCTACAATTTCTCCCTTTTAACCACATTCAGTGCTGTTAATATGTTCATGATGTGCTACCATCACCACCATCCATTACCAACACTTTTCCATTGTCCCAAAGAGAAACTCTGTACATTTTAGGCCTTAATTCCCCATTCTCTACCCCCACCCCATCCCCTGGTAACCTACATTCTAGTTTCTGATCCAGTGAGTTTGCTTATTCTAAGTATTTCATATCAGTGAGATCATACAATGTCTGTCCTTTTGTGTCTGGCTTATTTCAGTCAACAAGATATCTTCGAGGTTCATCCACAATGTCGCATGTATCAGGACTTCAGTATTTTTCACAGTTGAATAATATTCCATTGTATGAATATATGCATTGTGTTTATCCATTCATTGGTTGATAGGCACTTGCGTTGCTTCAGTCTTTTGGTGATTGTTAATAATGCCGCTATGAACATCAGTGTGCAAATATTTCTTCAAAACCCTACTTTCAAATATTCAGTATATACTTAGAAGTGCGATTGCTGGGTCATGTGGTAAGTCTATATTAAATTTTTGGAGGAACTGTCAAACTGTGTTCCACAGTGGCTGCACCATTTTACATTCCCACCAGCAATAAATGAGTGTTTCTACTTCTCTTCATACTCTCCAACACTAGTAATTTTCCATTTTTTGAATAGTAACCATTCTAGTGAGTGTGAAATAGTATCTAATTGTGGTTTTTATTTTCATTTCCTTAATGCTAATGATGTTGAACATCTTTCCATGTGCCTTTTGGCCATCTGTATATCTTCTTTGGAGAAATGTCTCTTCAAGTCTTTTGCCCATATTTAAATTGAGTTATTTGTCTTTTTTGTTGTTGAATTGAAAGTTTCTTTATATATTCCAGATACTAAACCTTATCAAATATGTGGTTTACAGACATTTTCTCCCATTGTCTAGGCTGCCATTTTACTTCCATGATAAAGTCCTTTGATGAACACAAGTTTTTAATTTTGATGAGGTCCCATTCATCTAATTTTTCTTTTGTTACCTGTGCTTTGTGTGTAAAGTGTAAGAAACCACCATCTACCACAAGGTCCTGAAGATGCTTCCCTATATTTTCTTCTAGGAGTTTTAAAGTTCTGACTCTTACATTTAGGTATTTGATACATTTTGAGTTCATTTTTGTACATGGTGTGTGGTAAGGGTCCATTTTTATTTTTTCCTTAAATGGAGATCTAGTTTTCCCAGCACCATTTCTTGAAGAGACTATTTTTATCCCAATTGGGAGTTTTTGCCCCTTTGTCAAAAATCAATTGGACATAGAAGCAAGGGCTGGTTTCTGAACACTCAATTCAATTCCATTGGTCTATATGTCTGTCCGTGTCCCAGTACCATGTTGCTTTGATTTCTTGACTTTATAATATGTTTTAAGATTGGGGAGGGTGAGTCCTCCAACTTTGTTCTCTTTTTTTCAAGATGAATTTGGCTTTTCATGGCTTCTTACTCTCCCATATAGTCAATTGGCTTTTCTGTTTCTGCAAAGAAGTTTGATGGAATTTTGACTGGAATTGCATCGAATCTGTAAATCACTTTGGGTAGAATTAACATCTTAACAATATTTAGCTTTCCAATACATGAACACCAAACATCCTTCCATTTATTTAGTTCTTCTCTGATTGTTTAGTAATGTGTTACAGGTTTCTGTGTACAAGTCCCCTATATCCTTGGACAGAACCATTCCTAAATTTTTGCTTCTTTTAGTTGTTATTGTAAATGGAATTTTTTCTAAATTTCTTCTTCTGATTGTTCATTACTAGTATATAGAAACACTACTGATTAAGGGTGTTGATATTGTACCCTGCCATTTTGCTGAATTCATTTACTAGCTCTAGGAGCTTTGTCATGGACGTTTTAAGATTTTCTATATATAAGATCATGCCATCTACAAATAGGGAAAGATTTACTTCTTCCTTTCCATTTATTTATTTTTCTTGCCTAGTTGCTCTGGCTAGAACTTCCAGTACAATACTGAATAACTGTAGTGAAAGTGGGCATCTTTGTCCTGTTTCTGATTTTAATGGGAAAGCTTTCAGTCTTTCACCATTAGGTATGATGTTATCTGTGGGTTTTTCATACATGCTCTTTATCATGTTGAGGAAGTTTCCTTCTATTACTAGTGTTTTTAATCAAGAAGGGGTGCTAGATATTGTCAAATGTCTTTTCTGCATCAATTAAGATGATCATGTTTGTTTTCTCCTTTCATTTTGTTAATAAGATGTATTACATTGATTTTCTTATGTTGAACCACCCTTACATACCTAGGATAAATACCACTTGTTCATGGTATATAATTCTTTTATTGGGCTGTTGGATTCAATTTATTATTATTTTTGAGGATATTGGCATCAACATTCATAAAAGATATTGATCAATAATTTTTTTGCTTTTTTATTTATTTTTTATTTTTAATACATTTTTTATCAGGAACTTTAACATATACACATAACAGTGATAACTTTCAAAGTATGATTTAATAAGTAGTTAGAAAGCAAATTGCAAAGAATGTCATGGGTCACAGTTCCACAACTTCTGCTATTTCCATTCTTGTAAAATATAACATACATTCTTGTGGCATTTTCATCTGGTTTTGGTATAAGGGTGATGTTGACCTAATAGAATGAATTAGGGAGTGTTCCTGTCTCTTCAATTTTGGGGAAAGAGATTGAGAAGAAATGGTGTTCATTCTTCTTGGAATATTTGGCAAAATTCCTCTGTGAAGCCATCTAGTCCTGGGCTTTTCTTTGTTGGGAGGTTTTTGGTTACTAATTCAATCTCTGTTAATTACTGCTTTGTTGATTTCTTCTATTTCTTCTAGACTCAGTGTAGGTAGTTTGTGTGTTTCCAGGGATTTGTCCATTTCATCTAGGTGATTTAATTTGTTGTCACACAGTTGTTCTTAGTATCCTCTCACAGTCCTTTTTATTTCAGTGAGGTTGATAGTAATGTCTCCTATTTCATTTCTGAATTTTGTTATTTGTTGCCTCTTCTTTTACTTCATCAATCTAGCCAAGCATTTGTCAATGTTATTGATCTTTCCAAAGAATCAGTGTTTGGTTCTGTTGATTCTCTCTATTGTTTCTTTATTCTCTATTTTATGTATCTCTGCTCTACGCTTTGTTATTTCCTTCCTCCTCCTTGCTTTGGGTTTAGTTTGCTCTTCTTTTTAGGTTTTTCAAGTTTTGAAGCTAGATCTTTGAAATTTTGCACTTTTTAAAATGTAAACATTTAGAGCTATAAATTTCCCTCTCAGCACTGCCTTTGCTGCATCCCATAAATTTGGTATGCTGCATTTTAATTTTTGTTTTCTTCAAGATATTTCCTACTTTCCCTTGTGATTTCCTCTTTAACCCATTGGTTGTTTAAGAGTACGTTGTTTAATTTCCAAATTATTTGTGAATTTTCCATTTATCCCTCTGTTATTGATTTCTAGCTTCATTCCATTGTGGTCAGAGAAAATACATCATATGATTTCAATATTTTTGAATTTATTGAGACTTGTTTTGTGACTTAATATATGGTCTATCCTGGAGAATAATTCATGTGTCCTTAAAAAGAATGTGTACTCTGTTATTGTTGGGTAAAGTGTTCTACCTATGTATATTGGGTCTAGTTGATTTATATTATCACTCAAGTCTTATATTTCCTTATTGAGCTTCTGTCTAGATGCTCACTCCACTACTGAAAGTGGTATATTAAAGTCTCCTGCTATTAGTATAGAACTGTCCATTTAAACTTTCAAATATGTCAGTACTTGCATCATATATTTTGGGATTCTGCTGGTAGGTGCATATATATTTATAATTGTTACCATTTTTTTTGTTTGTTTGTTTTTGAATTTACCCTTTTATCAGTATATAATGACTGTCGTTTTTCCTTGTAACAGTTTTTGACCTAAAGTGTATTTTACCTAATATAAGTATAGCTACCCCAGCTCTCTTTATGTTACTACTTGCATGGAATATTTTTTCTATCCTTTCACTTTCAAATGACATATGTCTTTGAATTCAAGGTGCTTCTCTTGTAGGCAGCATATAGTTGATTCTTGCTTTCTTGCTTTTTTTTTTTTTTTTTTAATCCTTTCTGGCAATCTCTGCCTTTTGACTGGAGAGTTTAATCCATCTATATTTAATGTCAATACTGATAATGTATGAATTTCTTCTGCAATTTTGCCCTTTAGTCTTTGTAAATCTTATACCCCCTTTGTCCTCCATTTTTACATTAATGCCTACTTTCATATTTATTTGATTTTTTGTACTATACCATATTTAGTTCCTTCTCATTTTTAGCTGGGTATATTTTTTCTCTTATATTTTCCTTGTGGTTGTTATGGGGCTAAAATTTAGCAAATATAACAATTATATTTGATTTGATACCAACTTTCTTCAATAGCATAAAATATACACTGTTTTTATATACCTATGTAGCCCCACCATTTTTTGTACATTTTACAAATTATATTTTTGTATGTTGTATATCCAAAAATGTATACTCATCATTACTTTTTATGCATTTGAATTTTAGCACCTGTGGGAAATAAGTGGAGTTACATGCCAAAAAATGTAATACAATAATACTGGCATTTATAATTACCCAAATGGCTACCTTTATCAGAGGTCTGTACTTCTTTATGCCACTTTGAGCCCCTGTCTAGTGTCCTTTCTTTTCAGTCTGAAGAACTCCCTTTAGCATTTCTTGTAGTGAAGGTTAGTGGTCATGAACTGTTTCAGCTTTTGTTTATCTGGGAATATCTTAATCCCTCCCTCACATTTGAAAGAAAGTCTCACTGGATATAAAATCCTTGGTTGACAGTTGTTTTCTTTCAGCACTTTATTTATTTTAACCCATTTCCTTTTTGACTCCATGGCTTCATATGAGAAACCAGAACTCAATCTAATTGGGACCCCCTTGTACATAACATTTCACTTTTCACTTGCTGCTTTCAGAACTGTCATTATTCTTTGCATTTGACAGTTGACCAGTACGTATAGGGTGTATTTTTATTCAAGCTTATCCTATTAGTGTTCTCAGGATTTTCAGATGTGCTACATTTGGGAAGTTCTCTGTCGTTATTTCTTTGACTATTCCTTCTTCCCCTTTCTCTCTTTTTTCTTCCTCTTGGACTCTCATAATGCATATATTGGTATTCTTGATGGTGTCCCAGAGGTCTCTTAGGTTCTGTTCACTTTTATTCATTATTTTTTTCTTTCGCTTCTCAACCTGACTCATTTTCGTTGTTTTGTCTTTGAGTTCACTCATTCTTTCTTCGGCCAGCTCCAATCTGCTGTGAAAACTCTCCTGGGAATTTTTCATTTCTATTATTGTGGTCCTCAACTCCAATTCAGTTTGCTTCCTTTCTAAAATTTCTATCTTTTTATCAAGATTCTTATAGTGTTCATTCATTGTTTTAATGATATCTTTAGTTTTTCCTCTGTATTTTTCTTCATTGCTTGAGTATATCGAGTATTGTTTTTAAGTCTTTGTCTGGTATGTCCACAGTCTGATCTTCTTCATTGATATTTTCTGGATTTTTATCCTTTTCCTTTGGATGGGCCATCATTTTCAGTTTCTTTGCTTGTTTTGTAACCTTTTGTTCTACATTGTACATTTTAATATTTAAAATGTTCACTCTCAGATTTATTCCCTGAGATGTCTAGTTCTTGAATTTGTAAGCTGTTAGTGATATGACAGAGGTTTTCTTGAGTGTCAGGAGCTACCCAAACCAAGCAAACCTAAGCCCAAGATACCTTTCATCATCTTTGCAAATTGACTTTGTGTTGGCTGGTGCTTTCCATCAGAGTTCAACCCTCCTATCAGGAAGGTCAGCCAAATTTGAATGTGAATTGCATCCTCTGTCTTTTCTGGGCCCTGTGGCTTGTGCTTGTAGTGGCCTTAGGAGTTTCTCTGTTTACAGGAATTTGAATGTCCCCTCTACTTCCCAGGAAGTCCTCTGCGGGTTGTTCCACTACAGGTCTTAAAATAGGTAAGCCTTAGCCCCAGGCTGTCTGCCTCAATTGTTTCTTACATTGCTTTTGTCTTCTCAAGCTGTTTTTGCTTGGAGGGCATATTCCTGGAAGGGGTTCCAAAGTTAACCTTTCCCAGCAGGAACAAGGCCAGGGACCCACAAAGGGAGTGACAGCCTGCTCCAAACTGCCTGGGGAATAGAGAGAGCCAGGAAGGGTTCCAAGAGCCTCTTCCATGGCTCTTCAAAATGATGCTTTCTTGACTCAGCCCCTGCCCAGCAAATGCAGCCCTTCAACTGTCCTCCACAGCTCTGGGGAAGTGTCTTTAAGTCTCCTGGGAAGCCTCTGTCTGGGGTAAGTTGGAGCAATTGCCTCCCTCAGTGTAGGGTCCACAGCAATCAGAAGATGCTAATCAAAATCATGATCAGTGATTCCCTCCCCCTCCCTGCCCTGGATCTTGGGGAACTGTATTTTTATGTCCCCTTCTGGCATCAGCAATCTACACCATGCTGCCTGCTGTTAGAGTGGAAGATGGGCAATGATAACCACGGAGAGAACAATTTACTGGTATTTGCCATAATTTTCCAGCCTCTTCCTCCTACTGTTCCCTGGATGCTGTACAGTGTTCTCTGGGAATCTAGAGTTGAGTTTCAAAATAGTTGATTCAGACATTTCTTGACTGTTTAACAGTTGTTCTGTTGGAGGAACTGATTCCTGGAGCTTTCTATTCTGCTATCTTCCCACAATTGGTCTATAAAACCAGTTTAATCCCAGAGGTTAGTTTTGAGGGAAGGTCTGCAAAGATGATGAAAACAGATGTTTGGGTAGAAGGGAGCCTGAGCCTGAGCCAAGACAGGGGCAAAATGGAGAAAGATATCTACAGGGGAAAGCAAGGAGCTGACTTCTTCATCCTAATGATTGAAGGTTTGGTCTAACATTAGATTTGATACTGACTAGAAAAAAGTAAAAGACAGGCTGAGGAATTCAAATTTGAGTTGGAGAATTAAAGAGAGCAACCAGGGTTGACAATGGCACCATTCAGTAATTAAGCAATAAAGACAGATGGGCTTAGCTACTTATGCCTAGAGACGACTTGGAAATGCAGCACAGAAGTTACAGGAAGCCCCTCAGGAAAATCAAGATGAGGGTTGCACCTCAAAAAGGCTTGGCTGGACTGTGTCATGCAAAAGGAAGCTGTAGGATTATTATTTGTGTCATGACTTTCCAGCTAACAGAAAAAAGCAGACTCAATAATAATAATAATGATAATAATAAATTAACGGCAATAATATGCAAATAAACATATAAACAAGTAATATATTTTATCATAATCATATGCCATGCTGTATGTTGGATATTTAAGACATATTATTTCATGCAATCTTATAAAAGAGGAAGGAGGAAAAGGGAAGGGGGAGAAAGCAAAGGAAGAAGATGACAATGACAGAGGAGGTGAAGCAATGAAGGTTTAATGTCTCCTTCTTTCTAGAAGAGCTGTGGGTGTCACATTATCCTACAATACAAGAAAATAAACTAGGATCATTTTGCTCTCTTTAGCTTGGCACTGTGCCTACAAGCAACTTTCCCACTAACATTTGTTTACTAACAGAAAAAAATATGGGTTGTCTGGATAGTGGTCTTTAAGCAATCCTACTCTGCTGAGAATATACCATGTGTATATACATACTACTAGAGGCCTTCTGTTCATTGATAGATGGTGCAAGCCTTCTTTCATTCATTTAATAAAATTCATTGATGCCCAACTATGTAATGGTTGTATGTGCTTGGGAAGTGGCATTAAGCAAGTCATATGTCAAATCCAGTCTGCATGGAGCTTCCATTCTAGTGGAAGAACACATGATAAGCAAGCTAAATAAATTATAAAACATGTTTTATATATATATATATAATATAGTGCAGGGAAGTGAGTAGAGAATATCAGGGTAGGATGTGCAACTTTAGGGACAGTGTTTATTCGAAAAAAGAAAGGAAAACAATTGTGATTGTTTTCCGGACTGTCTGTGTGTGAAGCTCCACTGGCGGCTGCCCTCAGAATGGAATGCAGGGATGCATGCTGGAAGCAGTAAGACCAGTTAGATGCTATTTCAGTAGAATGAGTGAGAGAAGATGGCACCTTGGACAAAGGGATGGCAAAAGTGGAGATGGGGAAATTTTGGAAGGATCTAGAAAATATTTAGGAGAGAGAAACAAGACATGGCATCTGATTGGATGTGTAAAGTGAAGAATTATTATATCTTTGTTTGAAACAATATAGAAAAATTAAATATATTAGGGCCCAGTCTGGGGAATTCTTAATTGAGCATTGAGCTCATTCTTGGATATCAGCAGAGATATCCAAGAATGTTTCCATAACATTATGGAAAAATAATGTTAACTCTAGGATAGGATAAGCTAATAGGTTCATTTAAATATTGGTTTTAGAAAAGGAAAGAAGATGAGGATGACATAACAGCAATCTGAATGTGAGATGAGAGGACACGCTAATTTTTTTTTTTTAAAAGGACCAAAGGTATAAGTATAAGATTTGGAAAAGATTTTATTATATGGACAAAATTGAAGAAATGTCAAAGGTTACCTTATGCTTGGGAACCTGGAATCACCAGAATTCCTTGGACAGAAATGGAAATTTGGGGAAGGATATTTTGGTTGTGGGGAGAAATTGTTTTAAATGCCCTAAAAATTTAGAAAAAACAAATTGTGATAATTCTGAGATATATCAAGGAAACCACAAAACAATTCATTAGTATGACAACTACCCTCCAGGAAGCAATTCAAACATTCAGTGAAAAAACAAAGAAAAATGTGATCATCTGGTACCTATATTAGCAATAATCAGTAAACATGATCAAAGCAAAGCCAAAAATTATTTTTCTACTCCAAGTATTCAAACTACCAATATTCTGTTAGAATGGATGGGATGTAGCATTGGAGGACTCCAGCTACGTGACAAGAGAGAGGGAAGACAAGAACTACAGATGTTTCTCAGGTCACCCAATGGACCAGGCTGCCACATCTGTTCTTGGCCCATCTGAGCAAAACCAAGATGCAGGAAATAACTGCAGCTATATTGGAGTGCAAAGAGAACTGAACTGGTGGCTGGAGACAGATGTTCAAATCCTGCCCTTCTCTGCATCACACTCCCTGCCTTCATCCAGGCCTTTGTTCCTTGTACCTTGGCCCTCAGTTGTGTTTGCAAGCACAGGTTTTGGAGTTATAGAAACCATTCAGTGCAAATTCCAACTCCACCAGTTGATAGCTGTGGGTCCTTGGAAGGGCTGCTGAACATCTCTAACCCTGAGTGTTCTCACCTGTGGAATAAGAGATGCAGAGCATGTCTTTTATGTTTGCTTTATATTGTTAATAGAAATATTAACAATATCCCTTCTCCAATCCCAATCCACCAGATAAAGGTGACCTCATTTTCCTTTCCCACCCTCACCCTCCACCCTCTGGCCCAAGAATGGACTCAAAACCCAATCAAGGTTATCAACAATGATTGGTAAAAGGATGGACCATATCTCAGACCAGACTGATTATAGTAAGTCTAGGACTTTGGGTTTCCCTCTCTCCCTTGGGCTGTTACACTGGGAGATGTAATCCTGGGGCTCCTGGGGGCTATTTTGTGAAACAATATCCATGAGGATGGAGCCAACTCATAAGTCAAGGTTGTGGGTATTGCAGTCTGATGGACTTGGCTTCTGATACTGACTCTGCTCCTTTCTATACAATCCTGTGCATGTCATTTAAGCCTACTAACCTTAATTTTCATATCTCTCAAATGGGACACGAGATGATTACATGCAAAAGCAAAGGACTTAGCATCAGAGCACTGTACATTGTAAACACTCAACCATTAAAAATATGACCATCATCAGAGCAGAGAAGCCATCTCAGTCTCTTGCAAACAAAATCCTCTATCAGCTCCCCATGGTCTATAGGAAAAAGTCCACCCTCATTTCCACAGCAGATGGGATGCTTCACAGTTGTGTTCCTGGTACTTTATCTATGCTTAATCTACATTGAATGTCTCATTGTTCCCTAAATTCAGTTCCTTTTGGTACCTCTCATCCCCTCTGCTGGAAATTCCCCTCTCACTCTTCATCCAACAAACCTGTCATCATCTATCAAGACTGAGCTTCTATTTGAAGCTCTCCCTGACTCCCTTAGATTAGATGCTGATGTAATTCTTCACTGACACTGCAGCTTATATCATATATTATATAGCCTATATCCAGGACTAATTAATCTGTTTCTGCATAACTATCTCCATTAGTGAGAACTCTGAAAGACCATAAGTCAGCCACTTGTTTTATGTAGAGAAAGGAAAGGTGTAGAAGATCTACAGACAGTTCTACCAATTGAAGTATGACTTGCAATTATTTTCTAAGGGCATTCACACCAGAAGCATCAAAAACTACTGTTTATTGTTGAAAGAAATGGAGGACTACTGACCAGAGTTTTATATTTCTTTTTAAGAAAGACCATACCCTGACATGCTCTTGAGGAAGCTATCCCAAACGCTTGAAGAAGGGTCAAAACACCTGAAAAACGGATTTATTTTCATGTTTTCATTTATTTCCTTAAATTTGAGATGGTTATATGAGTATGACTAAAGTGGCAAAAAAGCTCCCAGACTTTTCACATTCTGCGCCATCCACCATGAAAGTGCTACAAAAAAAACAGAAAGTCTTAACAAGAACATAACATGACTTTGGGAACTACAGCTCTAGCTGATGGAAAGGATTGCACTCCAACCCATCACTGGCCTCATTAGTTATGGTCCTCATGAGGGTCCTGAATCCTGGATTCTGTTCTGTGGAGTGTGGGAGATGCTGATTCACTCTCCTTTCTGATTCCCTTTCAAATATGAGCCCATACATCTAAGCCAGTCAAGTTAGCCACGTGCGTGTCCTCACTCTCATCCGTCTCCACGATGGACATTACTAAGTGATAAAGGCATCCTTGCTTGCTCAGCCTCAGGATTTCTATCAAAGCCACTCTTTGATGGTTGCTCCAAACCATAGACTATTACTCAGCAGTAAATGGGAATAAGCTATTGATAACATGCTGTATGAACATTAGGTGAGACGATTACACGCAAAGAGCTTAGCATCAGAGCATGGTACACTGTAAACACTCAACCATTAAAGATGTGACCACCATCGGAGCAGGGCAGCCATCTCAGTCCCTTGCATACAAAATCCTCTATCAGCTCCCCGTGGTCTATAGGAAAAAGTCCACCCTGACTCTTCAGGGCATTATGCTGAGTGAAAGAAGTCAATCCCCAAAGGTCAAATACTGTATACTCCATTTATATAACATGTTTGAAAAGACATAGGTTTAGAAATGGAGAAGAGATTAGTGGTTTCCAGAAGTTAGGGATAGGGGTGTGGGTGGGAGGGAGATGGAGAACCCTTGTGGTGATGGAACTGTTTTGTACCTTGCCTCTGGTGGTAGAGAGATATGATCCTACACATGTGATAAAAGTTCATAGAACTAAACATACCCCACAGAAGTACAAATAAAACTGGGGAAATATGAACAAGATCATTGGATTGTATCAATATGAGAATTTGGGTAGGGATATCATAGTACGGTTTTTCAAGATGTTCTATTGGGGGAAACTGAGTAAAGGGCACTCAAGATCTCTTCTATTATTTCTTAAAACCACATGTGAATCTACAAATCTAAAACTATATCAAAATTAAAAGTTTAACTTAAAAAAAAAACAACAGCTCCCTGGAAGTCTCTACCAATGGATCACAGTGACCACATAATTTCAAAAGTATTTGCCCTCCCTGAAGTAGACAATCGGGCTTCTCCATGTTTGCTTTCAAAACCTAGGAAAACATATATAGATCTAATTCTTGCCTAAACTCTGACTCCTGTAAAAATATGCCCACTTTCTCAGTACAGAATTGCACTCACCACCAAATGAGGTGATATACAGAAGTGCTTTGGGGTGGACAGATATTGTAATCTCCCTCATAATCCAGTTCACATCAGCTGACCAATGGTGCCAGAAATTCTGCATTTCAGACCTAGTTCCAACATTGACACATGCCTGCAGTTTGGAAGTAAGCTACCTAAACTGCTGCAATTCATGCTCACTCTGATTCTGAATGGTTCTGTACAATCCCAGAGTACCAACGTTACAAAACAGAATTGCATCTGACTTCTGGCATAACATCTCCTTTGATTCCCTAGCAACCCTATAAACTCACTGCATTTTGCATGGTCTGCAACCTTCCATTTACCCTACATTCATTTCCAAATTGAAAAGGTATCTTGTACTACACATGTTTTCTGGGATCGTTTGTCCTGTGAATTCATTTAATAATAAAGCATATGGTCTGTCTGCCCATTTTGAGAGCCTGGGTAGCGGTTCGCAACAGCCAACTGCCAGGCAATGCATGCACACAAGGAGGTGCTTTTCAGCCAGCAATTCTGAGGCTGAAAAGATGCTCAAGTGACTTGGCTTCCATTAACTTGTGCCAATTAGAATACTACTGCTCAAGCCACTGAAGTCTCCCACACTCAATAGCATGGAAGTCACTGAATATTTAGTAGCATGATCAAGTATAATAGGCACAGAATGGGAGAGCAACTTGTAAATTTCCTCCAGGACTTTCACTGTCTGACAGCAGAGGGTGTGTGTTTATTATAAGGAAAATGTTGTCTAAAAGGCACTTTTTTTGTGTGTGAAGAAAACAGGTTATCACATTCTCTGTAGGGATGTAAATGGATGCAACTTTTTGGAGGGCAAACCTTAGCAATATCTGTGAAAAGTAAATTGATCTCGCTGTTACAGAACTAGAAAATTATTCTATAAATTTACATGCACAAGCACAGAGAGCTAGATGTATAAATAGATGCACTGTCTAAAATAGAAAAAAAATAAATTAACCCATTTGCGTGTGCATCAATAAGGAAACAAGTAAACACTGTTTTATTCATAAAATGGAATACTATGAAACTGTAACACATAGTAACTTAGTTTTGTGTATCCTAGTACGGAAATATATATATATATATGCAAATGAGAGAGAGACTATTTTCAATCATTTTGCTCTAAATATTCACCTTCATTTTCTGGCAGTCTGTCCTGCCTCTCTCACTATAGCAGTGGCTGATGGCTCGATTTGGGGGGGTGGGAGTGGTGGTAACTGGTAGATCCTCCATGGCCAAAGACCTGGAAATCTTGCAATTTCTCTTATTTCCCAATACTTAATGGATTTCTCAAGACCCGCTACTCTAAGAAGATCCAAAGGTGATGATATGCATTTCCCACTTTCAGAATTTACAGGCAAAAAAATCCCAAAATTTTGTTTCTGCTTTGATTAAAAAAAAAAAATTCTGCTGGTACAGAGCTGCCTCAAAAATGTGTATGCTGAGAACAACTGTTGATCTTTCTAAAAGAAGAGAGTTTAAGGAGTTGCATAAATATTGTAAAGAATCACACTCACACATGCACACACAAACACATACACATACACACTATTCTAGCTCTATTTATCGATTCATATTATACTGGATTCCCCTGATTCAGGCTATTATGTTATACTTAAAGCAGAGTTAAAATCCCTCCTTTCCCACTCACTCTGTAATGTTGACCAAGTTATCAAACTCTCTAATCCTAGTTTCCCCATCTATAGAGTAGGTTTAATAACAATACATACGTCATAAACATCCTATAATATTAAATGAACCTAATGCTCATAAAGCATTTGTCAAACTATTTAGTATAAATATTTTAGTAAATGCATATATGTGGTGTGGTATTTTGAATCTGTATGTACCCCAGAAAAGCATGTTCTTAAATTTAGCCCATTCCTGTGGCTGTGAACCCATTGTAAGTAGGACCCTTTGATGAAGCTCCTTCAGTTAAGGTGTTTCCCACCCCAGTCAGGATGGGTCTAAATCCTATTTCTGGAGCTCCTTATACGAGAATAAAATTCAAACAGAGGTAGAGAAAGCCACGGGAAGCAAGAAGCTACATCAACAGATCCCAGAAGAGATAGGAGAGGCCAGGAGATGCACCTTGTGCCTCACCATGTGGCAGAGGAACCAAGCACGGATGGCAGCCAGCCCCACAACCCCACAGTCTTCAGGGAGAAAGCATCACCTTGATGCCTTGACTTGGACTTTCTTTTAGCCTCAAAACCGTAAGCTAATAAATTCTCATTGTTTAATATGACCCATTACATGGTATTTGCTTGAGCAGCCTAGGAAACTAAAACAGGTGGTGTATGCAAACATTCCCTCTCTGTCTCTGTCTCTCTCTGTTCCTGTCTGTCTGTCTCTCTCTCTCTCTCTCTCTCACACACACACACACATACACACACAAACACACACTTGAAGGCAGAGGGTCCAGCTGTTTCCCATACTAAGTTCTATGTCTCTCCATTACAATTTTCTATAATTTTCCAATATCTTCAACATTCTCTAAATGCTTTCTAAGTCTAAGAAGGTTTAGGTGTTCAGCTCAATTTAACACTATGAAGAACTTCAACAATTAAAGACACGCACAAGTGGCTGCCTTGGGAGACTGGAGTCCTCCCATCACTAAGAGAGTCACGCAAAGGTGGCATGACCTCATTGGGTAAGTCATAAGCAAGTTCCTAAGGGACCCTGGTGACAGGACTGGATGCTTCAGGATCTCTCCCCGGTTCCTATGAAATGCTTGCAAGGCACTTCATCTGCAGTGTTTCTAATCTCCCTGGGCAGAGAGAGATGGCTGATTGCCTGTGTTCTACCTATAATCTCTTTTGCTGCTTCCCTTTCAGTACAATAGCTTATAACTATTGCTATGGCTGAAACATGCCTTCCTCTGATCAGACATCCTTGAAGGCAGTGACTTGATCTTAGTTATTTCTCAACCTCACTACACCTGGGCACATAACAGGTGCTCAATAACTGACTTCCGGATGATAAAATCAGTCTGGCAAAGCAATCTTGAGTGCTTTTCTATCAACAAAATGGTTCTGAAAGAATATTTACCCTAATCTGCTGTTTAAATATTAATAGACGGAGCAATGCAAATGATGGACAGCATGTATAAATTGACAAGTAAATCCACACAGATGTCGACATCATGTTTTTGCCTCTCTGTTCTCATCCCCCTTATTTGAGAAGGGTTGTTTGTTACTAGCTTTAATGCCTAACTGGAATAATTTACATCCATCTTCTTCCCCCTGGTACCAAGAGCAAAAACATTTGATGACTGCCTTTTTTAGGGAAACTTTTTCACGGTACTTTCCCCCTCACAGTGATTAATTTAAAACAGGAACAACAATATAATAGAAAACCCTTCCACTGAATAAATGTCCTCCCTTCCTGAGTCAAACATTTCCTGTAAGGTAGGACTGGGAGGAAGGACTCAAATGAAAGATCACATTTACAGTTTGACCATAGAGACGAAATCAGATCATGTTTATTGATTTAGTTCAATCAATAGACATGCAAAAGTTCAGGAGATTTTGACCTATGCCTGCAGGTATGCATTTGAGAGAAGTTTTTACCCAGCACCAAAGTTGAGTTACTACAGAATAGGAAAACTATTTGTGCCCAGCAAATGACACAGATGGTTTCATAATGGGAGGAAATTTGCCTCTTTTTATTTTCCCCCTAGACAGATTAAATATTAAGAGACAGATTTTGCACAAAATATTAAACCATGCCATGATTCTACATGATTAGCCAAATGATGAACAAAAGAAACATATCAGAGTCATAAAGAGACACAATCTGGATCATAAGAACAAACAGGTTTCACATAGTAGCAACTGCTACTCTTCATTCACTCCTTGACCAATCACAGATGTTCTCAGAAACCAGCTCTCTCTGCTGCACTCTTATGTCTACTGGAGCCTACCAAAATACTAAGTGCCTTCATGCCCAGCTCTGTGTCACTCAACTTCTGTTGTCTCTTCCATCGGGGGAATATAGTCCCCCAAGTTTGGAGTTAAAAACTCATGTCCATACCCTATAATGAAACCATATATTTGCAGGAACCAAGTTAACCAGGACACATCTTGTTTTGTTCACACTGCATTTCCACAGCAGAATTAATTCCTTCTCAACAACACGCGTACACGGTAGATGGAGGTCTTTCTGCTGACATTGCACTAGAGAGGACAATGGCAGTGATGAAAATGGGACCTGATGACCTTAGGCACAACTTTGCCAAGACTGCATGGCAAGCTAGTTGGTGGCACCTGACTTCATGGGCACTATTTTTAAAGAAGCTAAGGTTCACACTGGAATCAAAGTCTCAGCCGAGTTTTCAATTTTGTTGGCTGTTTAGAGTTAATGCCAGCATTCTTTAGCTGTCAGATCAGTCGAGAGATGGGATGAGGTAATGGACACAACCACAGAGGAGTAAACTCACATTGTTTTTTCCTGCCCATCATTTCTTCCCCGTATCGTCTGGTAGTAAAATTACTCTCTCTGTGCTTGGAATGCTTTCCATATAGTTTGGTAAAGCTCTGCCCCACCATGCTATTGCTGTTGACATGTTGTCTAGACTGGAAATAAGAATTCTCTTCACCTAGCCCCAGGATGAGAATGTGATTCAAGCAAAGTAGATGTGAAAGCTGAAAGAGAGAAGATCTTGCTTTCTTTCCAAACATGGATTGTTGAGGATCCCTCTTGGTGGCTACAGTAGAAAACTGGTAGCCACAGAAGAAAACCTGCTGAAGAAGGAAGTCAACTCTCAGAAGGAAGCCAAAATATGGAGAATGAGATGCAACATTAGGGACATTATTTGCATCCCTGAGTTCAGTATATCCTTGGAGTCCTAATTTCATGAGCCAGTATATCTCATTTTTAAAAAAAGAAAGGTTAAGGTTGGAGTTAGGTTTCTGTCACTTGCAATCAAAAACATTCTGAGGAATCCAAAAGACGCAAGAAAAACTTGGCCTACTCCCCCCCCCCCCACAGTTGATTTTAAAAATTCAGTTCCCCAAAGAGCTCAAATTTTGGGTAACATGACCTTTGGGTCAGCAAAATCTTTCTTTCCTTTGGACAACTTTACCCATGACATTGCTGGTTGGGGCTTAACAAGATAGTTCCTGAAAGTGGGAAGCACTTTGCTGCCTCTGTCATTCGAAGGAGATCATCCCTGTGCTACCATAAAAATAATTTTGGAAAGAAGTGCATCTGCTTTCAGAAAGTGTCTGCCAAGATGTGGCCCAGTGTAATTTAAAATGGCTAAGACAATCAGCTCGAAAATTAAGGTTTCTAATGGGAACACCTACTCAGCCCTAATAATAGGGGAACTACCATCATAATTATAATGTGGTGCAAGCAGGCACATCATTAACTAACTTTTCCCAGCTACTGCAATTAACAAGCATCAATAGATTGAGTAAATTATTAATAACCCACACATGCTCCAGTGCACACTGCTCGTTCTATTTTTTTTTTCCAAGTAAGCAGCAAAAAGTTAACAGCTAATATCCAAACAATCCTTGACTTATCTCTTTCAAAACATCACTGTACTTTTCAATAATTCTTCCTGGAGGAGATAACAATTCTGAAGATTTAAATAGTGTATAGGATGGGAAATATCATGGAAGTGAGGAATGTGTTCTAACAAGAGTCCAGCTTTTATGAGTTGACCAAACAATAACCCCATTCCTTACTTTCTTCGTGGTATAATCATTTCTGGAATTGTTATTATCATTGAAGAGTAGTAATGGTAGTTGTTGTGGCTGTTACTTTACACAGTATGGTGTGAATCAGTAGTTCTCAAATACAGCCTAGGGACCAATTTAGGTTTATGATGTTCACAAATAATCTACTCAAATCACAGGGCATTAACACAGGGTGGGACTAGTCCAATGTGTAAATTACAAAGAAAAAAAAGAGAGAGATCCAGAAGAGTTAAGGGACACAGCCAAGGTTGCAGAGATAAGTTGGGATGTCTCCTCCACTTCTAACATTTAAATTGTTGTCAGCCAGTTGGTAAATAAAGCGTATTCCTTGTTCTAACGGAGGGAAGCTACTGAATAAAACACATCAGTAAACCACGAGAGCCTATGATTGGAAGAGGCACTGGGGCAGAGAAAGAAAAGGACAGGCAGCCCAGTCTGAGGTAGGGGTTCACAGACAGCTTCCTACAAGAGTTGAAATCTCTGCTGGATCCTTTAACAACAACAACAAAGTGGAAAGGCAGGAGAACAGAGGCTGGGAAGCATCTCAGCATGGTAAACACCATATATATAGGTCTGGGTGTGAGAAAGCACGAGATGTGCTGGGAACAGCAACTCCTCTAATGTGGCTGGGGTATAGAAGGGATGGTGAGTGGCGGCCAGGCCAGAAGGGCCATGTTCAAGGACAGATGCTCCCTGCTGAGGGCAACGGAGAGCCTTTGAGAATCCTCAGCAATGAAGTGACACAATCAGATTTCTCTTACAAAAGGTGGTTCAGCTGCTCTTAGCAGGATGGACTAGAGAAGGGATGTAGTGAGAGGAGGAAAGAACTGCAGGGAGTCTGTACGCAAGAGATGACAATCGTTTTAACCAAGAACTTGGCACAGTGGGAATGGAGAGGGGAAAGGATGAATATATTTTTGTGATAACTGGAAGGTAAAATCAAGAGACTTGAATGAGGATGTGACTATCCATGATTCCTTAATAGTCAAGCAGTCATTTTGCAACCCCACTGCTTCCAGCTTGAAAGAGCACCAGAAGTCCAGCTGCCCTGGCTCCAAATCAAGAATAAAATGTGGAAGTTTGGGGAAACTGAGCTGTAGGAGATGATTTACGATACTTGGTTTTCATTTTTCCATCTCTACAAACCTGAACCTTCAAAGACCATCCCTTTCTGTAAGGAGGTAGGGGGGATCTTTTGAAAGGAACAGAAACAAGTGCAGGGTAGGTAGACCAGAAGTCCACTTAACTGCAAGAATAAAATGTGGAAGTTTGGGGAAACTGAGCTGTAGGAGATGATTTCCAATACTTGGTTTTCAGTTTTCTACCTCTACAAACCTGAACCTTCAAAGACCATCTCTTTCTGTCAGGAAAAGAAACAAGTGCAGGGTAGGTAGACCAGAAGTCTGCTTAACTTAAGGAATGCTATAAGTCAAGAAAGTGGCAAAATACTATGGCTCCAGGTAGTTCTACTTTTATGCCTCCTACAACAACAACAACAACAAAACATCAGACTGAACTGAATCTAGGAACATGCCGAGTCATCTGGCTGAGTACCTGTGAGCAGGAGGAGGAATGAAAAAGGTGACCCCCGGGTCATTCTGCTACAAACAGGCTGAGACTGTCTGTGGGCAAGTGCCTGGGGCTGCTGAATTCAGGATCAGTCCAAAGCAGGCTTTGCCTCCCAGGCCTCTTCAGGTTTCTGCTCAAACGACTGCCTCATTTTGAGATCATTCAAGCATGTTAAAACTGTAGACAGCAGAGCAGCACATCTATTCAATGACCATTTAAACTATACAACTGGAATTTATCACAAGTACAAGGGAAAGGATGAGTCGTTAGAAAATCAAACTTGGAAAATCTGCACTCGAGATCAAAGAGCTATGTGTCCCACTCGGGGAGCTAGGCACTGCAACATTAAAGCATTAAATATATACAGCCTCCCCTTGGTATATAAAACCAGATCTGAGGCAAAGATGCACACAGCAAAATAGGTTTCAAAATATGTAAAGGAGGAACTTGAGGCAAGGTGAAAGTAAAAAAGGGATAAATAAAATACAACCAAGTACAGGTTAATATATCACAACATTGTGAATGTAATTAACACAAACTGAATTACATGTCTGAATGTGATTAAGAAAGGAAATTTTAGGTTGTATATATGTTATTAGAATAAAAATTAGAACTACAAAACAACCATAGGACAGTACAATACAAATAGTGAATCCTAATACAAACTATGGGCTATAGTTAATAGTACAATTAGAATAATATTCTCCCATCATTTGTAACAAAGGTGCCACACTAATGAAAAATGTCAGCAATGGGGTGGGTATATGGGAGCTCTTGTCTTTTCTGCATGATTTTTCTTTAAGCCTACAATATCTCTAAAAAAATGCAAAAAACAAATAAACATAAAAACACCCTAATTACATAATAGCCTGTACAGTTGCTAAAGTTGGGCTTCTCGAAATTTCCTCATAATGAAAGTGAAAAAGGAAATTCATCCATAGGAAATATCCACGAGGCCTTTAGCCCTCAATCCATTTTCATCGCATTTGTTGGTCTGTCAGAGTCAAGGCCCTGTGAGGTGTGTTCTAGTTTGCTAATGCTGCGGAATGCAAAACACCAGAGATGGATTGGCTTTTATAAAAAGGGGGTTTATTTGGCTACACAGTTACAGTCTTAAGGCCATAAGTGTCCAAGGTTAACACATCAGTAATTGGGTACTTTCACTGGAGGATGGCCAATGGTGTCCAGAAAACCTCTGTTAGCTGGGAAGGCATGTGGCTGGCATCTGCTCCAAAGTTCTGGTTTCAAAATGGCTTTCTCCCTTGCTCCTCTTCAAAACGTCACTCATAGCTGCACTGAGTTCCTTCTCTTTGAGTCAGCTCATTTATATGGCTCCACTGATCAAGTCCCACCCTGAATGGGTGAGGCCATGCCTCCATGGGAATATCTCATCAGAGTCATCACCCACAGCTGGGTGGGGAGCATTCCAAAGAGACACTCAAAGAAATCTAATCAAAACTGATAAGTCTGCCCACACAAGATTACATCAAAGATAATGGCATTTGGGAGACACAATACATTCAAACTGGCACAAGGTATAAGGATTTTATCTTATGAGTTAGGGCTGAAAAGCAGCATTTTGTTTGTTTGATTGTTTTCTAAGTTGCCTCTGCTTCATTTACTGGAAACCATGCATCTGTCCATCTTTGACCATCCAATAGAGAGCAATGTTTGTACTTGGCCTCTGATCTTTTAACGGCCCCTCCTTGCCTTTGTACAGTCCCCGCATGACTGCAAGGTGCTCAGTTGCAAATTCCTGTTTGGAAAGCCACTTAGAAAAACATCCCCACTTCCCTTGCTCGTATCAAACCTTCAGCATTCCCTTATTCTAATACTGGCTTGCATGGAAGCATTATAACAAGTCACTGACCCTATGGTTCCATCTTGTTTACTGGCAAACTCTACATGCTGTTTGATCAGATTTCTCCTGAGGAACAAACCATGTAATCATTCACAGCAACTGCCTCAGTGGCAAGATTTAGGCAATGAGACAAAGCAGGATTGAAACGTAGAGGGGAGTGGGGGGTGGGGTGGGGCAGGTTGTAGCTTCAGCCACATCAACTTTGTGGCTCTTTGCTGGGGCATTAATAGAACAAATGGTTGTGTGTGATATATGTCACACACCCCCAGTGGAAATCTCATGGCAGGTTTCCAAGTAATCCAAAGTTCCATGATGAAGTGAAATGCAAATACACACCCGAGCCAACCATGCAATGAAAGAACTGCTCTTTTCACACTACCTGCCAGCTTTAGAGTCTTTGGAATAATTGGGAACAAGGCTTATATAAGTCACAGGCATATGCTCCTGCTTTGTTTTACTGAGGAGCCCAAGGAGAGTGGCAAGAAATACAAAAGTTAACCCAGATGGCCTATGCAGCGTAGCGCTCTCTCTAGTATCAGAAAGCAGAGGAACACCTTTGTTCACCATTACTAGCGAGCCGGCCTTGGTGGGAGTGAAAGAGCTGCAGGTAGATGAGAGGTTTGGCTGGTTCGGCCAGGTACGCCGACACTGCAATTCCTGTGCCTTTGCCCAGGACAGACCATTACTGCAAGTACATTTTCAAAGGTGAGATATATTGCAAGCAAGCAGAGCTATCATTTTCAGTGCCAGAATAACTCAGAATTTCAATACCTGACATTTGTAGTTACCAGATTGGATCTCAGGTTCAGTCTCAGGGGAAAGGATGGGTGTTGAAACAGGACCAGCAGTTTGTACCCTGGGGTGCATTAGGCAATATTTCGGTTTGTTTGTTTCCTCCAATCTCGGCATGCTTGGACATGCAAAGTTCATTTTGAAACTAATTTTTCCCCCTCTGGAACCAAGAGGAGAATAGGAGAGTTAGCAGTTTTAATCACAGCACTCTTAGCCCCCAGCCAGGTAGTCAAACAGAAGCAGAGCAGATGGGATGAACAGTTGCACAGGAGGAAAGAAAGAGGAGAGACTGTCAAACAGCCATGGGGCGAGGACATGGCCACTGCTGACGTCCCCACCAGAGGGAAGGTGGATCCCTGGGAATCAGACTGCATGTGACTAGAGAGGGTGGCTGTTGGCACATGCTACAGAGAGGCCATGGGAGACAGAGGCAGACGCGGTCCTTACATCTCCCCAGGGTGGCACTGGGCACTGGGAGATCCCACCCTCTGTTTATTTCAAGACCCTCATCAGCACCTAGATGAGGCCAAACTCAGCTATTAAGGACCCACAAAGCGACCGGGGCTCATAAATGCTCTAACATAAAACAGTGATTCAAAACATTCCGGTTGCTTGTGGGCCATAACATGAGAATCTGAGCTCCTCTTAAGTGCCACAGTAAAAGGGTCCACGGCAGAAAAGGTAAAGCGGAGCAGGGAGGTGGCTCTCAGCACAGGAACTTTCTGAAGCTTGAGGACATCTGCACCTGGGACAGACTAGCTGCCAAAGCAGGCTTGCAATGGAAGGAACCGACCAGCCCCATCTTTGTGGAGAAGAAAAATGTAAAGGGTAAGATGCCAGCTGACCCCTTCCAGAGTCCTTATCTTCCTGCCCCACATGGGGTGGCTTTGGTGGAGGAGAAAGCACCTTGGTCTGGAGAAGGAGCCCGCTGGAGACCCCCAGGGAGATACAAACCCAGAGCTGCTAAATGGCAACCTTCAGAAATCACGTTCTCGGGTCATAAAAGGCTCCTTTATTCCGTGGCTTGATTTGCTATTGATTTAGGGTTCTTTTTCATAGTGATGCAGGAAAACATTTTATTTTTTCAGATGTAAGCATGAGGGAGTGTATTAGAGAAGAGCAGAGGGAGGCTGCTGTGCACTGACACCCTCCAACGCACCCCTCAGTGTCCATATTTGGAATTTCTCAATAGGTCTTCATTCTCCCAAATCAGGACTTTTTAACCTGGTGACCAGAGATTACATCCAAGGATGGGTCTCAGAAATTGTGGACCCACGGTAATCATGTAAAATGCTGTGTCCTTGTCCATTTTTTTCTGGGGAGAAGTTCCTTTGTTTTCATTCGATTCTCAGAAGATTCTGAGATCTCCACCCCCCCCCACTCCCCCAAATGTGGAAAGCACCAAGGTCAGAACAGGAGTCTTTCCTTGCTCTTCCTGAAACAATTGCCTTAGAGAGCTAGAGAGAAGTTCATGGGCAACTGGCTACGCACAGGGGCAAATCCTGTGCAGACCTCCCCCTGCCAAAGGAGAAAGCTTATGGATATATCAAGCCTGAACTCAGAGTTTGCAGAAGTTTAAGGCTGCACAGGAACCAAACTAGGAATGGTCTGGAGAGACAACAACATCCTTTAAAGAAGGCCATGTTTGTTTGTTTTTTTTCAAAAAAACCTAACCAAAATGTTCCAGAGTCTGTGAACAAATATTATTCTCTAAGATCCTAGAGGGCAGAAACTGTTACTAGACATTTCAAAGGTTGTACCCTCCCCCACTGTCACACACACACTTATCAGTGCCTGATACATAATAGATGCTCAATAAATGCTGTTGCATAATATTCATGAATTAATGAACCAATGAATGAATGTACAATCAAACGAAAGGTCTTCCAATTTAAGGATGATGATGATGTTTGCAGAGAGCCCAGTTGCCAGCCTCCAGGTCCTTGCTCCCTCCAAGGGCACAGAGAAGACAAAAGGGGTGAGTGAGAAGCAGCTCCAGGAGAAAGCCGCCCCATAAATATAAGGTATTATTATTTCTATTTTTATTGGTGCTTCTCCTGTCTTCAGGGGAGGGAGGAGGATGTGTGAGTATGGCTAATTTTCTGCTTGACTCCAGACACATTCTAAATTACTGAGCCACATTTTATTTTAAATTGACTAATAAAGAAATCTCACACCCCACACCATTTCATATTTTCTTGGGTCGTTTAATGTCCCCACCCAACCGCAGTGGGCTCAGTCACCTCCCTAAGAGCAGTGCGGGCTGAAGAGTAGTTTGATGAGCAATCATTGTGCTCCCTACCCCCACCTCTCTCTCTCTCTCTCTCTCTCTCTCTCTCTCTCTCTCTCTCTCCCACACACATGCACTTCCCTCTCTTAATTTGCCTCGATCAAAACACAAGGGAAGTGACAACAAATATCACCCCGAATCAGATGCCTTGCCTTTGTGCTCACTTAAACACACACGTACAGCTCTTTCCTTTTGCCTACATAAAAATAAATGGAAAACATTTTGCAAATGTCAAATGCTATATAAAAGGAAAAATATGAAGGACACTGGCCACATAAACAATGATGCTAATGGCAAATTTTACCTTTCCATTGGCACTTCCTCCCCCCAGTTCCAATTCTGGAGTTTTATCTCAAGGGTCAGAAACCAGCTATATCCTAGGTAGAAATGGAATCTTACAAAAAAAAAAAAAAATTCTCCAGATGATATTAAGGAAGGGAGAAGAAACTGAAAGAAAATTATGCATCCTTTAAAGAAGGAAGCATAATTCAACATCATTCAACATCTATTTGTTAAGCAACCCTATTTGCCTAAAATGGTGCCAAGTGTTGGGAATACAGAGTAGAAAATGATAAGGTGGACCCTACCCAAATACAATAGTATCAGTGAGGGAGACAGATAATAAGGACATATATGCATAAACAAAATAGTAACAGATTTCATTAAGTGTTATGACTCAAAAGTGTTTTGATTGATAGTGAAGGAGATGTGCAGAAAACAGAAAGCCCCTTTTAGGAAACGATGTTGAATTAGAGAAGGAAGGCTAAGAGAGAGCAACCACATGGAGACCAGTATTGGGAGGAACAAGTACAAATACTTGGAAGTAGAAAGACTCTTGGAAGTTTCCAGGAACTGTCAGGAAGCCACAGCAGCATGAAGTGCAGCAGGAGGAACAGTGACATGACACGAGGTCCATGAGGAAGTCAGGAGCTGGATTTTTTTCTTGTGGGCACGGTAATGAGTCTAGATGTTTTTTCTAAGTGAAATGGAAATCCATTGAAGCATTTTAAGAGGGGAGTGACATGACCAGATTTATGATTTTAAAAGGTCACTCTGACTGCTGTGTGAAGAACACGAAGCAGGGGCAAGAGCAGAAGCAAAGCATTGAGTTAGGAAGCTGGTGCAGTCATCCAGGTGAGAGATGGGGATGGAGAGGGCAGGGTGGATTGCGGCTTGCTGGTGAACGGGATGTCCAGATGAGGGAGAAGGGATGCCCAAGGGCTATAGTAATTCATCCTTCTTAAACAATGGGAATTCTACAGTTAAATCAGTTTGACCCACCCAAAGTTAAAATGGCATTAATATGTTTATTAACATGTGGTCAGGGGGTGTTACAAGTCTACCTCCTCCCCCCAAAAAATCCTTGACTCCCTCTAACAAAATTAGATTTCCATGCTCTATGCTTTCATTGAATCCTGCATAATTTTCCCCTAATTAATTTATCATAACTTTCATGGAATAATCATATACTAGCTGCCTCCCAAACTGTAGTCTGAGGACCATCAGAGCAGGGGAAATATCCGGCTTGGTCAGCATTATATTCCCAGAACCCAGTACAGTGTCCAGCACCCTGTGGGTGCAGTGGAATGAAAAAGCATTGGATGTGAACAGATGCCCTGAAATGAATGATCTGAGTCTCTAGAACATGAAGGACAAGAAGCAATCTGAGCTCAACACTTATGTCCACCCACTATTTCCCAATCTCCTCAGAAGGAAACCCCCACCTCTGCCCCAGCAGACTCTAAGTCTAGACAAAACCATTGCAATAAAACCAGAATCACTCTAAATGAGGTGACTCACAGTTCAGAAACCACCACGGATGATCACGGGGAACTTCCAGGGTGTGCTGAGAGAGGATTCCTGAGAGTTCTACAAAGCAGGAGGCGGCTTCATGCTTCCTTCCCACCACCCTTACTTTTCTCTCCCACCTTCACCTTAGGTGCTTAGACATTCTGAAACTGGACCTAAACTCCTTTTGCAAATGTGAATTCCTTATGAAAGGATTTCAAAGAAGAGCTACATGGCACCTTGCTCCTGCAAATCCTGCAAGAGAAGATGGTTCCAGAGCTGTGGGACAGTCATGCATGCCATGTAGGGCTCTTTGAAACCCATTATGAGGGCATGAAGGGAACAGGTTGGATAGTCTAATGCTATGTTCCCCCCAGATATCTGCTGGTGCAAGTCTGCATCTTCCACTCCCAATTCCAATAATTATTGCATGAATATTGTATCACTCTGAGAAATTTTGCTTCAAAGTTTTAGGTGGAAACTATTGGTTCAGATGACAAAGGACATTTTTGCACCTAGAAAGGTGCCAAAAATGCATTCCTTCATTTTTCCATTCAATTAAAAAATAGAAAGATGTCCCCAAATTCATTCATTTGTTTAATACATTGAAAATCATTTATTAAATGCATACCCTGGGTTTCCATAACTGAATTAAGCAGACCTGGCCCCTCTGCAAACAAAACTATCTGGTTGGGAAGATAGACAATATAACAATAAATATATAATTGCAAATTATAGTAAGTGCCATAAAAGAAACATGATACGATACAGACTCGAGGAGACGGCACTTAGATTAGGTGTTCAAGAAAGACCACTAAGAGAAGGTTAAGAGGAGACGGCATGTAAACAAGGTCATAATATGGAGAAGGAACTGTCCATTCAAAGAATGAGAGAGCGATAGAGACAGAGAGAGAGAAAGACAGACAGACACAGAGAGACAGGAAGAGAATGTCCTAGGCAGAGGTAACAGCATGAGTGAAGACTGAAGCCAGGAAGAATTTCTCTACCATTTCTAATCCCCTTATCTCCAGGTAGCCATGTTTTCTCTGTTGCTTTGAGCCCAGTGCCTTCCCCACTAGGATGTCCAGGCAGCTACTAAAACTCATCCCAGCCCTACTTTCAGCCTGTCTCTACCTTTCCCTTCCTTCATAGTCAATCCGTTTACAGGCTTATCCCACTGCCACTGCTCCTCCTCACTCGCTCCCTCGTTCATCCCTGGGCAGCTGCCTTCTGTCCACACACAACTGAAACAGCTCCTCAAAGGTCACCAAAGAATTTCTTATTCTCAAATCCAACCAATTTATTCCTCAGTCTTCAGTTTTGATTTTGCTCATCATCCAAACATGACACTTTCTCCTTTTGCCACTTTGTCAAAGTCTTCCTGAAATGGTCCTGACTTCCTTATGCTGCTTTTCCTATCCTAACCACTGCCAGTAAAAAAATATTAGTAGCAGTTGCCCTGACCTCGGCACACGTAATAGGCCAGGCATAAGTCCGACTACAGACAAATTTGGACTATTTATTTAGGATTTTTCTCCCTATATTTACCCCTTTCATTTTCATCACCCAGGCAGGTAGGAAGGACCCTCTTTATTTTAAAATAACAACCCCTTCTTGCACAACTGAATTTGTGGGTATGGATCCACGTGTATATTCCCTCTTTGAATCCTTACAGCGGTTCAGCGCTCTGGGCACCATTGCCCCTGTGTTGCCAATAAGGAATGTTGTCCCAGAGCAGTTATGTAGATTGACCATGCCACACCGGCAAAGCCAAGATCAGCCAAAGATTGTCTAATGCTACTACCCCTGTGTCTTATTTACTAAGTCATTCTGCCAAAGTACAACAGCCTCATATTTTCCCCTTTCCATTCCCTCTCTTAGCAATCCTACTACTTCTCATGGTTTCAGTACCATTTCTCCATCCTGCATGCCAAGTCTGATATTCATAGCCTAAACTTTAGACTTTCCTTATCTGATTACCCCATGTGAAGCAATGGTTCATCCTTGATTGCCAGGAAACCTCATTTCAAACCCTTGGGTCATCCCTCACTCCAAACATTGCTTTCTTCTTGAGTTGGATGGTGGGCTCTGGAGATAGACCACCTGGTTAAAAGTCCAGGTCTGTGAGACTTGGGTAAGTTCCTCATCTGTAAAACTGTGGAAATAGAAGTTACCTTACTGAAATGTTTTGAGTATTAAACTAGCTAATATATGTATAAAGTTTTTAGAATGGTAACTGGAAAAAGATGGATATTCAATAAAATTTAGCCAGAGTTGTTTATCCAAAATAGTTTCTGGGCCTGTGCATGTATTTGATGAAGCAGACTTTTGTCCTTTAAGAATTTCCACTCCAGGTCCTTGCAGAGAAATGTTCCCAATGTCACCTGCCCTCATTCCCACTGCTATCCCTTGGGCTTTTCACCGAGAGGCCTGCCTGTGATCTGAGCTTCCTCTAAGTTTCTCCTAGAGGTCAGATAAGTCTTTCTAAAGTCAGAAAGTCCCCGACAATCTCCTAATGTGCACCAGAGGAGTTTCTCTAGCTGAGTAAGGATCTGACTTTGCAGCTGGACCCAGACATACCTATAATCCTGCCCCATGACCCCCTTCAGCTACTTCATCTTGGACACATTTATGAACCTCTCTGGGACTCAGTTTCTCATCTGCAAAATAGGGACACTAACAGTATTTGGTGGTAAAATAAAAATTTGGTGTTGAGTTAGCACACAGAAGACTGACTTCCAACTCCCTTTGCAGAGATGCAGGGCTATTGTGGACAGGAGAAGCAGAAAGGGCCATGGCAGGATGCTCAAACTGCCTCTTCCCTGCTGCCCAGATGCACAGTGGACTCTGTGTTAGAGAGAAACAAATCTTTGGGCAATTAAGTCTCTGTAGCCCTGGGATTATTGTTACCTCATTAGAACTTTGCATATCCTGACTAATGCAAACTACTCACTCCTTTGATGACTATACTCTAGCAATAGAAATTTGAGGACGATGGAAATGATCTATATTTGCACTGACCAGTGTGATAGCCACTAGTCACATATGGCCATCGAACAATTGAATGTTGAATTTTTAATTTAATTAAATTTTAATTAATTTAGATTTAAATCGTCACAGTGGTTACTGGCTACCATCTTGAACAGCACAGCAGGACCATCGTTTGTTCCTCCTTGGAAACACCAAGCTCTCCTGAGTTGAAGTCTTCCCACCTGTCACTGAACGGCCTCATTAGCCAGCCTCTCCCTTTACAATCTTTACCTTGAAGTCATTTGGTCTTTCACTAAGCTCAGTCACAAATATTGCTCCAACAATACCACATTACGTCTTCAGGCTTCAAATGAGCAGCAGTACAATTTACAGAAAGTGCATATAAGCAAAAAAATTGCATGCAACTGTCGTGAATGCTTATTTCCCACATCAAAAGTCAATTCCAACGACGTAATGCCCAAGCGCATGTGAGCCAGATACAAAATAGGACAAATATAGCTCTCACTGTGTTGTTCTACATCCAAACTACCTGAAAAGGCAGTTCTGTGGTCAAAAACACTGAAATAAGTGAAATGAGGCCTTCAGAGTAACTGCATGCTGTTAATTGAAAAACGTTAATCATGTCATATTAGGAGGAAGACAGGGCTAAATTGGTAAAATTTCAATTCACTTAGGCCTTATCTCTTGTTGGAATGAACCAGATGATTAATCCTCAATATTCTTTAGGGATATGGCAGACAACAGCAATTAAATTAACAACTACAAAGTTTATGCTCAGAGATTCAAAAATGAAAGACGGAAACAGTTTAATTTTTCACAAGTTGTTACCTTAATTATCTTCTTATTGCTCTGTCTCTTCTCCCTCATTTCAAAAAACATACCCCTTAGTATTCACAGATCCCTTTAATTTGCTGTAGCTCAGTAACAATGTAAGAAATGTCATTAGAGATGCAAAGTCATAAATCTTACTTTGTGCATGCTCGCCAAAAATAAATTGTTTTGCTGTGCCTAGTCTCAGTGTCCCTTCTGCAAAGGGCTGACAATTTTCTACTTCCCTACAAGTAGTTTGGAGTGTCTGTAAACCTTTGCATATGGCAGAGTTACTTTATCATCGAATACAACAGCAAAAATAGAAAGATTCCTGTTTTCAAGGAGAACAGGCTGAACTTCATTGGTCAGGTTAATGAAATACAATAAGGAAATAGAGCAGTGTGGTAGTTAGGGAAATAAATACAAATTGAAACTTCTTTTTGTAACATACTCAGTGTACGGTCATTAAAACATCTTACAGAAAGTCTATATTATCAAACACAAACTTTTAAAGGCTTACTTTATTTTATTGTTTTTCTCAGAATGATACCTACATTTTCAGTAGAGGTATCCAACTTTGCAAAGATCAGATAATTCATCTCTCTTGGAATGTAGCTAATCAAAATTGAAAAAAAAAAAGATAAATCTAACAGCAACCACCATAAAGCAAGAGAATGCTGCCTCATGGTGATTTAACAGGCCCCCTGAACATAGGTGCATTAAAACTCTAACGATCACAAATACCATTTGCATGTCACGTATTCCTTTAATATTAACACAGAAGCCTGTTTGCAAATTTAGCACAGCATAGAAGCCATCTCCAGCAGCAGTGACGGCAAAACAACAGAAGTGGTTGTTACAGTCAGAATTTGTAAGTAGGCTCTTGTGAGGTGAATGAAGGCAAACTGGAATTCTTTCCTTCAAAGAAGATCATTTTCTGGCCAGAGGGGGAAAAAAATCAATGGCATAATTAAGAAAATAGGCTAGCAATCTGGAAACCATGAATGAAATAAAAAAGCAAACCTATCACGAAACTCTGGGCTAAAATAGCAATATGATCAAACGCCTGAGAGTCCAAACCGGGAAATTCATGAGAACATATCAATAATTGAATGCATCACCTCCTCGATTCCTGAAGAAGTAATCACCCATCACTGTAAATCCTCTCTCAAAATGATGTTAAAGTCTTTGACGGTTATATATACTGGCCCGCTATCATCACTTAGGCCACTTTCCGAATTTCCAAAGTTTCACAGCAAAATGTCATGTCCCCGGAGAACGTCCTCGCAACAAATTATTAGCACAGCCCTATTGATCATCACCCAAATGGCAAAAATCTCAATAAATTTCATCTGGACCTTTACAGAAACCTCAAAAACGCATTACACCCCCTCTGCTGACCACCACTTTTATGATTGCTATTGTATTTGCAGAGCAGTCAATTTTATACAGCATAACAAACTGCCAAGTGCAAACACGATTCCTTCCATTACAGAGGCTCATGTATTAAATTTAGTGAAGCACAATATCAGACTTCAAATATTGCAAGGCTTAGAATTGAATGCCGCAGAGCCTAATGTTATCAACCTGACAGATACGCTGACATATTAAGTAGCAGATCATGTATTCATATTTGGAACTGATGTTGTTTTTCTCTTTAGCTGTGTATTTTTTGGATTAGCCATGATATTTCAAAATGAGCACAATGTGGAGAAGCACAAGAGGGCTGAGAGCTAAGAAGCTGTGAGGGCATTATTTTTTTTTCATGGCAGAGCAATTATTATTTCTTAATGATGTGCTGCTATCGGCCTAATGAAAATGTAAACACAACTCAGAAAAATGCCATTTTTTTAAAGAAATATTTTTTCTTTTGCCTTACACCAATGTAAATAAACTTTGAAATTATATATTAATCCATGTATAAAATAGAAGGCATTCTGGCATAAGCCATATGTATGTTTTCTAGCTCTAAATTAAAATAAGAGCTTCTCTCTTCTCTTCTCTCACTCTTGTCATTGACTGTTTATGGCAACAAAAGCTGATGAAATCACCACATTTTCTTTAAAAATCTTACTTTTAGTCCTATGCTACTCTACCATTTTAACTTCTCCTCTTTTGAGAAACAAGTATTGTATTTTCATCCCACATTGAAATTTACTGAATCACTGAAACTAGAATCTAGAAACAGAATATCCTAACAGCCAAGACTTGCCAAGCTTCATTCCCAAGCTTTATATGCAAAAAAAAGTGTTTTCCCCAAAATATGCATTTTTGTCATGATATTGAATACGATTTTTTAAATTTATGTTATTCCTTATCTTCCCCTCCCCGCCAACTTTGACAATCTGTTTCTAACTGTCCTTGAGGTCATGGATTCTGGTATTAATAATTGCATTTCCCAAACATACAAATCATTCTAACAAACACTATGTTTGCAGTAATGAGGTCACTTCCAAGAATGAAGAAAACACCAGGGCATACAGAACGAAATGGTTTACTTTCTGACTCTAAGCAGTGGTTCCCCAGTATGGCAATTCAGCAGAATCACAAAGGAAAAAGTGCCCCTTAAAGATGAAGATTTAAGGACTCCATTCTAAGATTCTGATTTGCAGCATCTTGAGCGGGAGTCAGGAACCCAAATATCTTGCATGCACCCAAGGAGATTCTGATCTTACAGACTACTGCTCTAAGGTGGTTTTCAGTCTTGGATACTCATTTTATTAGTGGGCATTTTATTAGTGGGCCAAGTCCCAGGGATTTTTCATTCAGTTGGTCTGACATGAGGTCTGGGGCATCAGTGATTTTTAAAGCTCTCCAGGTGACCCTAATGCCCAGGTAGGGTTAAGAATATCTTCCCTAAGATGTCAGGAAGCTTCCTACCCTTAGAAGTAAGATGTGGCCCATTGCAAGTTATGGCATTTGGAAGCTTAGAACTTGGGAAAGTTTAAATTATGTATCCCAATATTCATAGGACCAGTTACAGGCCCCAAACAAAACTCCTTCAAAGAGGGTGAGCAGCTGATTTGCACAAGAGCATCTGGTCAGATATAAGAAGCGGCCACTTGACTTGCTGCCAGCCAGAAAGAGGAGACCGATCTAAAACAAAGGAAGATCTGCCCATCTCAACCAGGCCCCACTTTCCCTTGAAGAGATGGCATACAGGAAAGATTTCAGTATTTAGAATCAAATAAACATTGATTCAAATCTCAGTTCCAATCACTTCCTAGTCATGTGGCTTCCTGCAAGTTCCTTCACTCCTCTGAGTATCAGTTTCCTCAATTGTAAAATGGAATTTATAAAAACCTACCTGGCAGGGCTACTGTGAGGAGGGGAAGCAATAAATAAACATAAAGTGGCCAGCCAGTGCTTGATGCAAAATAGGCACTGTCTAAACAGAAACTATTATTCTTTCGACTAAAAAATATACTTATGTTATGAATTTCCAACCCTGAAAATACCCCCCTGACTAGAAATAAAAGAGTTGAAAATTCCCATTTATTGGTAATAGGTCTTCTCCAAATGGGTTCCATCATGGAACTGAAGACAGTCTTTGCTGGACCCTCATGATCCCTTCTTGATGACACCCCAGAATGTTGCCTGAAAGATTGTTAATGAGGTGAGATGTTTGGCATGGTTCTTGGCTCCCACTCTTTTTATGAGGACCTCATTCAAAGGAGAGAATTTTGCCCCAAATTCTTAACTTTATCAATGATATGATTTAAAAAAAGTCTCATATTTATCAAGAAAAAGAGCCCTGGAAATGTCATTGGTTATAAAACCCATATTTCCATCCTAGATCCTGAACATTCTAATCAATGTACATTCTTATACATTGACTGATAATCCCTTCATTTAATCATTGGAAATGTAGTCTATTTGGGTTAGGCTCTGTGTTAGGCATTGGGGTACAGTGAGTAAGACAAGGATGTTGACTTTGAGAAGCTTGTAAGTGTGCAAAAGGATGATTATCACAGAAATGTTAAGTTTAATAGAAATATGCTCAGGGGATTTCAAGAGCACATGGAAAGGCAACTAACACATTCAAATGGCTTTAAAATGATGAGTCTTCAAATATGAGGAAGATTAGACCAGAAAACAAGTACAGATTCCACACAGAGGTGGACCACATGGGCAAAGTTATAGAGTAATTTTTGCCAGCCACTGTGCTAGGAGGTAGAGATACAATCATAAAAATTACGTAAGCATTCTCATCCTCATGTAATTTACTGCTTAGGAGAGGCTATCAATATTTATTTTATTTTAATGTTTAATTTAACATATAATAAAGTTGACTTAGTTGATGTACAGTTCTATAAATTTTAATTCAACACATAAATTCATGCACTTTTGACCACAATTTGGAAACAGAATATTTCCATCACTCAAAAGACTCCCCTGTACTATTCCTTTGTGGGAAATTTTCCCCATCCCTAAACCCTGGAAACCACTGATCCGTTCTCCATCCCTATAATTTTGCCTTTTCTAGAATGTCATCTGGTATGTAAACTTTTCATACTGGCTTCTTTCACTCAACACTTGGAGACTCAGACAAGTTGTTACAGATATCAGTAGCTTGTTTCTTTTAATTGCTGAGTTGTATTTCATTGAATACGTTGCCACAGTTTGCTTATATGTTCATCTCTTTGAGGATATTTGGGTTGTTTCCAGTGTTTGGTCAGTATGAAGAGAGCTGATATTAATAGTGGAGTAAAGGTTTTTGTATTAATGTAAGTATCCATTTCTCTGGGGTAAAAAACTAGGGTTGGGATAGCTGGGCCTTTTGGTACAGCTCTGTTTAACTTTGTAACAAACGGCCAACATGTTCTCCAGTGTGGCTGTACCATTGTACATTCCCACTGGCAATATGGGAGGGATCCAGTTTCTCCACATCCATCCCAGCACTAGGTATTGCCAGTAACTCCTACCTGATACATTCTACTAGGTATTTTATGGTATGCCATTGTAGTTTTATTTTGCATCTCCCTAATGACTACTGGCTAATGATGCTGACTTGTACTTTGTGTACTTGTTTACTTTGTGTATGTTCTCTTTGTTGAAGTGTCTGTTCAAGTCTTTTGCCCATTTTTCAATTAAGGATTTTTGTGGTTTTTTTTTTTTTTTTTTTTAGTTTTTTTTTTTTTTTTTTAGTTTTGAGGGTTCAGTATATATTCTGGATACTAGTCCTTCATCAGAAATGTAATTTACTAATATTTTCTCCCAGTTTCTTCCTTGTCTTTTCCTTCTTTTAATAGTATCTCTCACAGATTTTATAAATATATGAAGCCAAATTATTTTGTTTTTCTTTTTTAGATTATGCTTTTGCTGCTGAGTCTAAGAACTCTTTGCCTACCTCCAGGTCATAAACATTCCCCTATGTTTTCTTCTACAGTTTTATAGTTTAAAATTCACATTTAGAGTTACGATTCATTTTGGGTTAATTTTTAATAAGATATGAGATGTGGGCAAGGCTCATGTTTTTTTGCATATGGATTTCCAATTGTTCTAACATCATTTATTGAAAAGAGGATCCTTTTTCCCTTTGTCAAGATTCATCTGACTGCATTTCTGTGAGTCTGTTTCTGGGCTGTCTATTTCACCCCACCGAGCTATGTGTCTATCACTTTGCCAATACCACATTATCTTGATTACTATGGCTTTATATTAAAATAAGACATAGTAATAAAATACATACAGTATATTCATCCAACTTTATTCTTTATTCTTCTTTATTTAGGATACTATGGTTCCTTTGTCTTTCCATTTGAGTTTTAGAATTCTCATGTTTGTATCTATAAAGAAATCTGCCAGGATTTTGATTTGCATTATGTTAAAGTGCAGAAGAGTTTGGGGGGAATTCACAAATTTATCATATTGAGTCTTCCAATAGATTAACATAGTATATCTAACTATTTATTTAGATCTTTAATTGGATTTCATGAACATTTTGTAGTTTTTGGCATAAAGATCCTGTATATGCTTTGTTAGAATTATATCCAAGTATTTTATGTTTTGGAGCTATTTTATATGGTTGCTTTTAAAATTCAGCTTCCAAATATATTCTTTGCTAATGTATAGATATAAGATCTTTTTTTGATTTTATATCTTACAACCTTACTATTTGAACTCACTTATTCATTTTAAGAGGTGTTTAGTGATGCCTTAGGATTTTATATAGGGGGAAAGATTTAGTCTTTTACCATTAACCATGATATTACTGTAGGGGTTTTTTTGTAGATGCCCTTTATTGGGCTGAGAAAATTCCCTTCTATGCCTAGTTTGCTGATCGTTTTTAACATCAGCATATATCATTTTTCTAGTGATTTTTGGCACCAGTTTATAGAACCATGTGGTTTTTCTTCTTTCATCTGTCAAGATGGTGAATTACCTTGATAGATTTTTCAAATATTAAACCAGCCTTGCATTTCTGGGATAAACCCCCACTTGGTTGTAGCTTTTTATATATTACCAGATTCAATTTACTAGTATTTTTTTTGTCTATGTTTATGAGGGTTATTGGGTTAATTCTGGTTTCATAAAATGTATTAGGAATGTCCCATCTGCTTCTGTTTAATGGAATGATTGTGTATAATTGGTGCTATTTCAACTTTAAATGGTTAGTAGAATTAGTGAAACTATTTTGCTCTGAAATTTTCTCTTTTGGAAGGGTATTTTATATAAATCAAATTTCTTGAAAATATTGGCCTATTTAAGTTATTTAGTCCACCTTCAGTGAGTTTTGATAATGGTTTTCTGGGAATCGGTCCATTTTACCTAAGTTGTTGAATACACGTGCATAGATTGCAATATTCCCTTGTTATTTCGCTGTGTGGCTTACAATTTCTGTTTTCTCTGTTTTTTTTTGTCAGTCTTGCTGGAGATTTATCAATTGTGTTTATAAATTTAGAGAACTAGCTTTTGCTTTGTTTTCCCTATTACTTTTCCATTTTTAATTTCACTGATTTCTGATATTAGGTTATTTTTTCCTTCCTTCTGCTTGCTTTGGATTTATTTTGCTCATGTGGTTCTAGTTTCTAAAAATGGAAACTTAGATGATTCATATGAGACACTCCTTTTCTAATATAAACATTTAGCACTATGAATTTCCCTCCAAGCCCCATTTTACCTTTAGTTGTCCTCCACATATTTTGCATATTATATTTTCATTTTTATTCATTTCAAAATATATGGCAATGTCTCATGAGAATTCCTTACTGAACTGTGGATTATCTAGATCTGCTTTGTTTAATTTCTAAGTGTTTGAGAATTTTCTGTTGTCTTTTCATTACTGACTTACAGTTCAATTCCATTCTGATCAGGGAAATACTTTGATTTCAATTCTTTTCAAGCGGTCAAGGTTTGTTCTATGACTCAGGATCCGGGTCTATCTTGAGAAATGTTCCATGTGTGCTTTAAAAGAATAGTTATTCTGCTGCTTTGTTCTATGGAGTGGACTATAAATTTCAGTGCTTTTCTGTGGTTACTGTTCTTCAACAACATTACCTATTTTCTCTCTAGCAGTTCTATCAGTTACTAAGAGAGGGATCTAAAAGTGTTCAGCTCTATTATGGATTTCCTCATTTCTCCTTTCAGTTCTGGCAGTTCTTGTTTCATGTATTTTGAAGCTCTGCATATGCATTTAGAATTGTTATGGCTTGATGAGTTGACCCTTTTATCATTACGTAATGTTGCTCTGTATTCTGTGCTCTGAGATGTACTATGAAATTAATATAGATGCTCCAGTTTTCTTTTGATTAGTTTTTGCATGGTATGTCTTCCTCCATCCTTTCACTTTTGACCTACCTACATCATATTGGACATAAGCTTTTTGTAAACAGCATTTGGTTGGGTAATTTCTTAAATTCATTCTGCTAATCTGCATCTTTTAATTGATGCGCTTAAACCATTTACATGTTATGTAATTATTAATATGTTTAGGGTTAGGTCTACCATTTTATTATTTGTTTTCTCTTCTGATTTTTATTCCCGTTTCTCTTTTCCTACCTTCTTTTGGGTTATTTCAACACATCTTAGTATTCCATTTTAATTTAGCCATTCATTTTTCCTATTAGCCTTTTGTATGTTTTTTCTTTAATGGCTTTTCCAGAGATTAAAATAGACATATTTAACTTTTCATATTCTACTTAGAATCAGTATTTCACTACTTCAAGTGCAATAAAGAAACGTTATCTTCTCTTCTATTCTCCCTTTAGTTTTCTTATATATTGCATCAATGTACATTGAAAATACTATCAAACAATGTTATAATTTTTTACTTTCAATAGTTAAACATATTTAAAATAACTCAGCAGGATAAGAATAGTCTACTATATTTATATTTACCCAGATACTTACCATTCTGTTGATCTTACTTTATTTCTGATTTTCCAAGTTTCCTTCTGGTTCATTTTCCTGCTGTCTCAAGAAATTCCTTTAGTGACTGTTTTGCAGAAGGTCTGTTGATAACTAATTATCTTAAGTTTCCTTCATCTGAAAATGTCTTTATTTAACTTTCATTCCTGAAGGGTGTTATCACTAAATGTAGTATTCTGGGCTGAGAATTTTCATTTCATATTTATATCTTCTATATCTTTACTGAGAATTTCTAATTTTCCATCCACATAAGAGTAGTTATCCTCACTTGTCAGTACAATTTTATAATAATTGCTTTAATACCTTTGTGAACAGTGGAGTCATTTCTATGTTGTTTCGTGTTGATTGTCTCCCCCCCCCCCCAAATTTCGACATGTCCTTGTTTCTGCATATGCCAAGTAATTTTGAGTTATATCCTGGCCATACTGAATATTATATTGAGACTCTGGGTCTTGTGCAAGTCCTTTGGTGAATGTTTACTTTATTTAATTTTATTATTTTAGGTGTTTAAATCAATTAATATTACTATCTTAATATTAATTTTGCCAGACAAATTACCTGGCTGCAAGGTCTGACCTGCCTGTCACAGTTTTTGGCTCCGAAATCACAGTTTTCACCAAAGACAATGTAGCGCTCTTCCGATATGTCCCATGTGTGTACCCCCAGTGGCCAGTCTGGGATCTGGGTGGTGTTTTATCTCTTGGCCCAATTCTCAAAGTCTTTGGAATGCTGGTTAGGATCCTGCATGCACAGCTTGGAGGTGAGCTCAGGAATGTATGCAAACCTGTATGGATTTGCCTTCCTGAGATTCTCCATCTCCATAGTGTCCCTGGTGCTTTTCATTTTCTTGGGCTTTCCTTTTCTGTCCTCCACTTTCAAAGCAGGGCCTTTATCTACCTTACCCTTGATTTTCTTCCCACAACTGCATCTCTGTTCACTCCTAAGCAGCAGGACTATAGAGGAAAAACTATCGACGGAAGTCCACTCTACTTCCTTGGGACCACAGCTCCTTCTACTGGGGAGAAAGGTCCCCTCCCTCAAAATGTCAGGCATTTGGGGGCCCTGCTTCTGCCACTGTTGTACCAGGAAACATTTTCCTCGTCCTCGTGCTAGACTAGAGGACTTCTCCTGCAGCTCCCTCTGTTCATTCCAGTGTCTACCCCATGGTTTCAAGCTGCACTGAGTTCAGGCCAAGGAATGCAAGAAGAGAAATATGATATAATCTCAGTTCAGAGCTACATTAAACATTTGTCCTCTTTTCCAGTCTGCCTGCTATGATTTCATTTTCAGAGCCCTGAAACAGTTCCTCCTGCACGATGTCCAGGTTTCACAGTGGCATTCAGTGGGGGAGTCAGGGTGGAGTTTGTCCTGAACATGTACCATCTTACCTGGGACTGGGATTCCCACATGACATTTTCAAATTGTCTGTTCACTTGTCCTACTTGCCACAATCAGTTGAGCTTCTTAAAAGTAGCTCATTTATTTTACTTTTTACTATTGTATCCTCAGATCCTACATAATGTGCAGCACAGAATAGGCACTCAAGATATAGGGGCTTGATGATGGCTGGTCAATTATGTATTATACACAATAATACATATATAATATATGTCCACTATATATTATAAAATACATAGAAAAATTATTACATACTTATATATGTCAATTATATATACACACACATACACACATATACATATATATACCAGCACACATAAACACACATGCACATATGTGACTGTACATGGAAAGTTTATTCTATTGCCTTCTGCCTACAGCAAATACAGTGATGCTTGTGGGTGTGATATGTGCTCTACATTGCTAATGTGTGTCAAAGATACCGTTTTTCTCAGATCTTTTAATTGGCAAGATTATACACAATGCAACACTTGACTATAGTTCCAGGTGTGGCCTGCTCTTCTAGAAGGTGGTTGTTACCCATCTACAAAACACCCACCTGGGAAAGACAACCTTCATCTCTCTCTCATTAGTATCTTCTGGCCAAGAGAACTAATTATTCCAATACATCCAAAGCATCTTTCTTACCAAAATGTAGAAACAGGTCATCGTTTCTTGCCCATGTCATGTCATATGTACAACAACAACAGTTCATGGATTTGAATAAGTTCTCTAGGTTCCAGGCATGGGGAAGGTGCTTTCATCTTTTCTGTACAGTATTTTCCTAGATTCTTGTCGTGAGCAGACTATAAGGTGACCCCCTCACCCTGATCCCCACCTCCTGGCATTCACGCCTTTGCATAGCTCCTCCCTTGAGCGTGGGCTGGACCTGCGACTTGCTGTGAACCAGTGGAACACAGCAGAGGAGACAGGATGCCAGCGATTATGAGCATGTGACTGCATGCAATTTTAGTGCCCCTTTTGCTAGAGAATCCCTTCATTGCTGGCTCTGAAGGAACCAGCTGCCATCAGTTCTACACTCGCAAGGAAATGAATTCTATCACAACCTGGGGGAGCTTGGAAGCAGGTCCTGCTCCAGAATGAGCCTCTGATGAAAACACAGCTCTGGCTGACCCATTGCTTGCATCCTTGTGAGACCTAAGAAGAGGACCCAGCTAAGTCATGACAGGACTCCTGATCCACAGATATTGCAAGATAGTAAATGCCTGTTGTGTTAAGCCACTAAGATTATGATACCTTGATATGCAGCGTTGAAAACTAAAACAATCCTCACGGAAGATGTGTGAGGTACTTACTATTATTAGACCCATATTTCAGATTGGGAAATAGAGATTTAGATAGGTTAAACAATTTCCCCAAAGTCTCATATTGAATAACTGGAGCTGGAATTTGAACTTAAATGTCCAATGTCTCTGATTCCAGAAGCTGAGTTCTTAACAGTCAACCATTCTGCCTCCATGTCCCCAAATCTTACAGAAAAAGAATTCTGAAGTTGTTAACACATTACCATTGATTCAAAAGTATTCCCCAAACTATCTAGTTAAAAATAAAAACAAAAAAACAACAACAATGCATTAGTGCACTTGTCACAAAACACAAAATACTTAATGGGGCTTAAAAGCCCCATCACAATCCAACCCCTAGCTACATTTCTAAACTGTGACCTCTCGAATCTCCCTTTCCAGCCCACACACTTCTGTCTTCTCTTCAACCACATTGTACTCCTTGCAGCTGTACATCATCATTTTTGGCTGCCTATGGGTGTTTTTACTTAATATTTGGCAAACAGTCCCATTCTTTGTCTTCACTTGTCTAACTCCTTCTTGGACGACAGATCTTAACTTAGGCACCGCCTCCTCCAGGAAGCCTCCCTTGACTGATTCTTCTCAATTCTGTGTACTCCATGACTTCACAAACTCCCCGACATAGCACATATCTCGCAATGTTTACCTTGTTTGTCCACGATACCCCTCAGGCTATAAAAGCCATGAGGACATGGTCTGTGTCCTCTGTGCCATCTCATGCCACTGCCCAGCACAGTTCCTGGCACAGAGGAGGCTGTCAGAGTCACCAGCTGAATGCATGCCGGGCATCTCCAGGGCCCTCTCTGTCACTACCTTAAAAGCGAGCAGAGCGCTGCTTCACGAATCGCCCAATGGCTTCCCACCAAGTCACAGGAATTGCATTTCCAATTCCCACAGCCCTTGACTGTTTTTATGTTTGTTTCTTTTCAAAAAAAGGTTCACTTTAAGCTTTAATGGACTCACTGAATGGAAATATACAAGAGGCTTCAGCAGCAACAAACCCAGAGCTTGACCATTTATTGACTATTAACTTGTGAAGTGAAGCATCATTTCAATAAACTGGGTTGGGGTCAGATGTTAGAAAGAGTAGAGATGTTGGTGCACGTGGGTGCAATACTGCTGGTCCCATACATAATATGTTTGCCTTAAAAGGACTAGGCTGTATATATGTTACTAGGATAAAAATTAAAAACAAAACAACAACAAAAAACATGGTACTGTACAACACAAATGGGGAACTCTAATGTAAACTATGGACTATAAATAGTAAACAGTACAATTATAATAATATTCTTTCATCAGTTATAACAAAAGCACCACACTGATGCAAAGCATTAATAATGGAGGAGGGAGAACTCTGTATTTCCTGCATGATTTTTCTGTTAACTTACAACTTTTCTAATTAAAAAAGTACTTTGGATATTTTCCGATGTCCTGCTCTGGGCAACTAGCCCCCCATCCCCAGGCCTTTCAGAGGCAGGTACAGCAGCTGGGTGAATGAGTGGGTGATTGGTTAATTTTCTGGGTTTTTTTTTTTTTTAATCTGGATATTCAGGAAAGTGGGAAAAAATGAATTTAGTTCTAAAATATGGTTGATGAATGAACCAAAAAAGTAGACCTTTGGTGTATCACATGGAAAAGAGAATTTCAGAGACCACATATGCTCATGCCTCAGTTTCCCCAACTGTGAAATGGGCACATAATAGTGCCCATGGTTGGAAGGATTAAATGAGACACATTCTTAGCACAGTGTCTGGTACTCAGTGGTTGCTCAACAAATGGGAGCCTTTATTACTATTATTATTATTATTATTATTATTATTACCCTTTAATACAAAGTTTTTATAATAGTAAATACTCAATAAACATTATTGGCTATTATTGCCATCACTGTTGTTTTTATACTTTACATAGCACTTCCCTGGGTAGGTATTCAATAAATGCAGTAGACAGTCTCTAAACTGGTCCCCAGTAAGTCCTGTTGTCGTGCAACTCCCTCCCCTTGAGATGGGTGTCTTGGTCTTCCGTGGCTGCTAGGACGCGAACACACACCGGTTGGCTTAACAGCAGGAATTTATTTCCCAAATTAAGGCACCGCCAAGGCCATGCTTTCTCCCCAAAGTCTGCAGTGTCCCACTGCTGCCTTGCTGCATTCCTTGGGGTTCCTTGGCTTGCACCTCTGCCTCCTGTCACACGGGGCTGTCTCTCCTTTTGTCTGCTCTTCTGGTGTAAGCTGATGCCTGGCTTCTCTTTTAAGGCCTCCTTATACCCATTTCCAGTAAGGCGGATCAAGGCCCACCCTGATTCAGTGTGGCCTACTCACAGAGGAGTCCACACCTTCACTGATAGCACATCTTCAAAGGGCCCTATTTACAATGGGCTCACACTCATCGGCATGCAGTTTAAAATTAACAACATGCGTTTTGTTGGGGTCCATGATTCAATCTGTCTCAGTGGGGTAGATTTATTGAGTTGTTTCTAAGGAATAGAACACAGCAGAAGTGATGGGATGCCAGTTCCAAGGATAAGTAATAAAAAAGATGTGTCTTCTTTCTTGGGTGCTTGCTCTCATTCTCCCTGGAACTGCTCACTCTGGGGAGCCGGGGACCCCGTCATGAGGCAGCCCTGTGGAAAGGTCCATGGAAATCAGCCAGAAGCAGATCTTCTGGGCCTGCCAAGAGCCTGTAAATGAGCTCAGAAGTGGTTCCCCCACCAGTGGAGCTTTGACATGATGGCAGCCCCAGACAACACCTACCGAACAACTCACTGAAGTCATTCCCAGATGCCTGAACAACATAAACTAGGAGAAAATAAATGTTTGTTGTTTCTAGCCTCTGAGTTTTGGCATAATTTGTTATGTAGCAATAGACAACAAAGACAATAGTCTTAGCTTTTATTTTCCATTAAAATGCAAGCTCTAAGAGGGTGAGAACTTCGTTCATCTTATTCACTGCCATATATTTTATATCTAGCAACATTCCTGGCACATAGTAACTGCTCATAATTTTTTTTCCATGAATACATGGGGGCCATTGCAACAATTCCTTAACATGGGAATGGCCAGCTCTTTCCCGAAGTTTTCATCCTTTGATGAAAAGGAAACAGCAGTTTTCTTCATGAAAGACATTCACTGAGTGCTAGAAAGAATGCATCACTTGGACATTTATTTGAGAAACACTATGTAACAAATGATTGTTAAGCACAAGCTTATTCTCCAAGTACAAGCTCATGGGTTAGAAGAAGCTAAAGAAACATTCTTCATTTATTTGAAAACTAAAACCCCTGCTCTAGTTCCTAATAGCACTTGCTTCATATCCAAGTGGCCCTGACCTACTCGGATGATTTTTCATGAAATTACCTGTTTGCTCAAAAACCAACCAATCAACAAATAATGCACATTCGTCAGATCTTTGTTTTGGTTTTATATAAAACACAAACATTTTCACACCTAAGACTAAGGAGAACAATAATAATTTAAAACAGTCAGCGATGAGCAAATAGGCAGGAAGCAGTTGCCAGGCAGACAACAGGGCATTCCATGTGGTTAAACCCCAAACTGGGGTGGAGAGTGGAAAGGAAAAGCTACAGGGGTTCTCATTTCCAGGGGGGCAGGAGAATGGGGGCGAGAGGCACATCTTACTCTTGAAGTGGCTGTGCCCAGGAGGAAAAGACATTTCAGAACCATTCAAATGACAGAAGAGAAAGGTCTTGGGCTAGAGGAGATGAATATACGGTGTTCAATTTCTCATTAGGCCCATGTTGTCACTGCCATTTGGCACCGTGTTCCAGTGCTAATTTTCACAGTGCTTGAGTGCTTCTTAAAACGAATGGCACTCACCCACGCTTCAATGCAGACTGCATGGTCCATTTCTATGCCTTTATTAAAGGGTACACTGAACATCTACTTCCTTCCCCAGGGGTAGAAATTTGGAGCTTTTAAAATATGACCTTGGACCTCCATAGCAAAATGTCAGCTCCCCGAACCATTCAAATTTTTCATTCTTGCTTGGATGCAAAAGTATACACGTGCATGCACACGTGCGCACACACACACACACACACACACACAAATTGTGCTATCCTAATTGTTCTGTATTTGGCAATGTAAAAAATTCTACATAAAGAATAATTTGTCTCTGAAAACTAACTCATCTCTTAAGTACAAGTAAGAGTTAAAAACTCACAAAATTTAATTTTTTAAAGACAGCTTCAGTCTGATCCTTTTGCCAACTCTGAGATGAGGGTTCTTTGTTCATAAAACTCATTGTACATCCATTATTGATGATATAATTACAAATTCACTGAGCACTCATCATGTGCAAGGCACAATGGGTAATTTTTTTAAAAAGGCTCAAGGCATAGGCATTGCTTCTCCTTCTACGAATACATCCTATAGAATAATCACTCATGCAGCCATAAAGTATGCGCTAAGACGATCACTGCAGCAATGCTGATGATTGTGAAATTTGGGGGAGAAAATAATGTCATGTCCATCAATAAGATATACACATGCAAACACATGGGGACACATCCATAACAGAGGGGATTATGACCCCCTAAAAAGAAAGAAATAGATCTGTCCATCTTTACATGCGATGATCTCCAGAATGTATAGACTGAGTGGAAGGACACTGAGTCAGAAGAAACTGTATAACATGGTCCTCTAGGCTAAAATAACACACTTCTGCATTCATCCTGTAGATCTGTGTTAAGCTGAAGCATAAGACATTGCTGTTTTCCTAGGTCTGAATATCAGCAATGACTTATGGTTCAACCTAATATATAACTAGATAGTAAGGGTGTTGAAAGGGGGCACACCAACTGTCAGCAGGAGAGGAATGGGGTGAGGAGTAAAGAAAGAAGAGAGCCTTTTATCATTTGCTTTGCAAACATCTTTACTATTTGAATCTGTTAGAAAAATCTTCCCAATTAAATGTGTAATAAAACAAGCCACTGGCTTCCAAAAGGAGGTAGGGGAGGGGCTATGGTGTGTTCTCTCACACCAAAAGATTGGAAGCTGTACTCTTGGATCTCTATTCCAATCAACCCTGGAGAATATCTGTGCTGTAGGTTTCCTCAGAGGGCTCAATTTTGAATTGACTGTGGTCCAGTATGTGCCAGAAGCAATAGAGACATTTAGTTATCTGTTCCTCCAGGCTCTCGAAGCTTTCTCTGTCTCACCTTAGATGTGTTTGATTTGACAACCACCAGCACGGTTAAGCACCTTGGAAGGCACAAGGACTTACAGATATGTCCTCAGACTCAATTCTTTCCAAAAACAAGACATTGGTTATGTAACATTTTATTACTATCCTTGTTACTATTCCTATAACTACTATTATTCCCGTTACAGAAATAATGACATAGAGACCAAGAGGAGTTGAGGAATTTGCTGTTTGTCACACAACTAACAAACAGCAGAAATGGAGCTTAAACCTAAATCTGAATCAAGTCACAGTGAGCTTGCTACATCCACCAAAATAAAAGAGAAAGACAAAAGAAATAGGTTTACACATTGAGGCTACATTAAAGAGAACTGTAAACTTTCAGTGTGGAGCTAGTAAAAATTCTGCACAGAAGAGTGACTAGTTGGACAAAGTATGTTAGGAGGATTAGTTTGTTGGATGTGTATAAGACATATGGCACATAAAGTTCCAGGTAATGTTTGGATAATTCTGATTTCTCCTCATCAGGAATATTAATAATTCAAGTCTTGGTCTTATCTATAAGATTAGATCATAGGATAACTTTTTCTCTACTGAAATCTCAACCACCCCCTCCCTCTCCCTCCTCCCCTCTCTCTCTCCATTTCTCCCTTTCTCTTACTTCATGCAAAGTACAAAGTCAAGCTATATCTGTCTTTCAAGAGTTAAACCTCCAAGAATGCATGGTGTGCAGGGCGAGAAGTCAATTTATCAATTGTGAGTGAGACCACTTGTGATACATGCTAAGTCAACCCGTCAGCAGTTTTTCAGTTTGGCTGATCAATTTATACATGCGGACGTTGGCCCTGGAATTATAAAGTTTATTTCCCTCCTTCAGGGGGAGAAAAGACAAATAAATTTGCCACTGCCTTGAGGATTAAAAAGGTACAAAATAACAGCAAGAATAGGTTTACAAGACCAAGTTCTTTCAGATTAATCTAATCTTCCCCGGTAGAAAAAGTGTTATACTAGACACAGGTATGAACTGTTCACATCCAAGCAAATACTTAGTAAATTACTCCTAAACCTCCCAGGATATCCCGACATTTCTTCATCTGTTTTTAAAACACAGGGGATAAGCTGATCAAGCTGATATATTCCAGAAACTCTTCCATTCTTCACCCCACCCCCAGAAGCGGAATTGTATTACACACTGCACACATTTTAAAATGTAATATAATCAAAGGAAGCATTATTCTTACAAAAGCTATTAAAAGAGCTGAGTAAATTCATACTGTATAATAAAAATGATTTATTTACTATGAGGAAAAAGTGTTAGGGAAAATAGTACAGTTCAGTTCCATCTGCAAAATCAGGTTCCCATAGAATATTAATCTTCATTGATTAGCTTAGAAGAAAAGCAAAGCTTTACACTTTCACTTTTACAGTGTAAGTTAATTCAAATGCTTCAATTTGACAAAGCCCCATCTGATCGCACTGAACGCTTTAATACTGAGCATTGCAGAATATTCTATTTGCTTTTTGAAATCATCAATTTACGTCCAACAGCATCTGTAGGAGAATGAGATTTGCCAAATATCTCAAGACAGAGAACCATAGTTCCTTGGCTTCTCAAGAAGAGCAGTTTGTCTTAACCATTTTTTGTACCATGCACTTCTAGGAGAAGAAAGGGAAGACAATTTCTCCCCAGATTTTGTACAACACTCAATTTAGTGGGTACATGGATATACTGGTGTCCTTCCACAACCAAAGGTTAAAATTACCAGTTTTATATTGCCAGTGCTCCTGGGAAAAACACACTATCTCACTACCCATTACTTCTTTGGGGACTAGAATAAATAAAGACAGACATTTCAGTTTTTAGTCATAATTTTCTCCTGTGACACTATCATTTTGTAATATTATTTTCACAATGACAAAAAAACTGAAAAACCTATAACTCTTGTTTTTAGACCATTCCCGACAGGTTCTATTTTCTTGGGACTCTGCCTCATTTAACTATGGTTTAGGCTTCTTCTTGTCTATATTAATTATTGAGCTTAGAGATCTCTGTTTACTATAACCGCTGAGCGCTTAAAGTTCTTGGTTTCTAAAGTTAAAATAACCAACTACGCATGCTCTGGCTCTCTTTTAACCTGAACTCTATGTTAGTTTGTTCAAATCCTGACTCTACTCCATACTTGCTGCATCAGGCAAGCAACTTTCTCTGTCCCTTAATCTCCTCAGCTGTAAAATGTGAGGATGCCATTAATTATTAATATTAGCAGGCATCTATATAAACAGGTGCATAAGAACTGCCCTGCCCCTGTTTTACTCTTTTGGGGCAATTTCCCTTCATAATCACTATCACCATTTATAATTATATAATTTATCTGTGGGTTATTTGACAAATGGCTGTCTCCCGAGCAAGAAATTAAAATTCAATGAAGGCAATGACTGGGTCTCTATATTCCCAGCTACACCCCCAATATGTTCCTGCCCCAGAGGAAGTATCTTGTCATTTTTATTGAATGAAAGAATGAACTTGTCCATGGCACTCATCTCAATTTTTTTCTTTTTTCTGTTTGGACTTGCTGTTTTCTTCACATAGAAACATTTCACTCATAGAATCCACCGATGCTGTTAATAGAGGATGGAGCTCAGTCCCTATCTGGCTGCCTCCAGTTACAGCCCCTTTTCCTAAGCCTGGATCTGTGATCCTGGTTTCACAAAATTCTATTGTCCCCTTCTTGAGCCTGCCTTCAACCACAGAGAGCTCTCCGCTCTTTGCTGAGTCACCATGTCACACATCTGGTCCCAGATGCCCAACTTTAAGGGTCCAAAGGAAACACACCTGGAAGCACCACATTCGTTCAAGACTCCACATTGCCTTCGAGTTCCGCGGGACAGTCAGCAAATCATTAATTTCATTGGCAGTAGGGAAATCTGATGAGTGAGTTTGGTTGCAGGGATTTGTCCCCTTTGGTTGCTGTGTGAGTTTGTGGTGTGGTAATGCGGAAAGAGAGATAAAGGAAAGCAACCTTAGGAGAGTTTTTCATAAAATAATTATAAGACTTCCCAATGCTAATTACTACAAAATCTATTTGCATCTTTACTTATTTATTTGAACTATTTATCTACCTTTAAAGTCAGTTTTACAACTGAAAACCCAATGCTTGTACATGCAAAAAATTTAAATAATTCTAATACAATGAAAAGTGAAGATTGTCTTTTGCCCATGCCCATCTCCACTGCTCAGCAACAACTTCTCAAAATTTAAGTGTCTTGTATTTCTTTACTTAGTACATATATGCCCCCCTTTCCATTCTATTAGCAAATGGAAGCATATAACATATAACTGTTGTGCTTCATCCTTTTTTCTCCCTTCACCATGTCTAAAAAGTTTGTTCAAGGTCAGCATAGATGGATTGACTGCATTCTTTTCAGAGTAGTATCATTATGCATATTAGTAAGGTGGGTGAGTATATATCTAAGAAAAATATCTACTTGTACAATTAGAGGATCAAAGACTATGGACAGTTTTAATTGCAATGGCTTTTGCCAAATCATTGCATCAATTTAAACTCTTATGCACAGGGCCGGCTTTCACATTTCATAATCAATTAACATATTTAACAACTCCTGGTGAACCACAGTCAACAAACACACAAACACATACAGAAAAAATATGGAGTGAGGTAACTGTCTTGTACATTATCACATTCTAGTACCTAGAAAAATTATCTTGGAGATAGTTAGTGCTTAACAAAGTTTAGTAAGAAAACGGATGAAAGAGTTAATCTTATATCTGGGCTCTGTAGAGTTTAATATCTAGAAGTCACGTATTGCATTGTTCTTCAACTTGTGAATGGTTTCAAATTCTTTGGGAAGCAAGCAAAAAATAAATCATAAGTAAATAAGACATAAATAACAAAGTTCTTTATCATTAATGGAAGGACTGTGAGCATATCTGTGTGAGCACATATGAGCCTGCCCTGAAATTGAGTTCTCTGTTAATCCCCCTTTGCCATACTTCTGATTCCAGAGCTGATGTTTATGATGACCCCGAGGCTGTTCCAAATCATCCTAGATTAAATTATGTTGTGCACAATCTTAGCGAAATGTATTTTATTTTGTTCTAATTAGCTGAAAACTGGTCATCCACACATCTTATTTCAGGGATCAGAAATTTAAACAGCATCTTTCCTTGGCTCATCTCTTCATCTTGCTACCCCAACTTCCCCAATCTTTCATCATTGTCATTTCCCTTTATCTTCTCTAAGTCAATTTCATGTTCCAAAATAATAATGGGGAGATAAGCTCTATATTTTCTTAAGACAAAAAATCTCTCAACTCTTCAGAGTTAAGCAAGCAGATATTCAAGACCTCAGCTACAGAAAATAAGGAGGGTATTGTTAAATGACTTATAAGATCCTTTTCAGACAAAAGAAATATGGAAAAACATCAGAAGACTTGAATTCTGTGTAGGCTTAATGGCTATAAAAAGTAACCCCACCCACTCTCTGATTCCATTTATACAAGATTCTAGAAAAGGCAAACCAATGTATGGCAACCCAAAGAAGAACACTAGTTGTCTTGGGAAGGGCAGGAGGGGAGAAGCAGGAGGCAGGGGCTGCAAAGGGGCACGAGGAAACTTTGGGGCAGTGAATGTGTTCATTAGCTTGATTGTGGTGATATTTCATGGGTGTACACTTATGTCAAAACTCATCAAATTATACACTTATCCTAAGCTGCAGTTATACATCTATTTATTTGGTCTGTCTGTTTTCTGCCTGTCTCTTACACAGGAATGCAAACTCCCTGTGATCAGGGATCTTCGCCATCTCCTCACCTTTGCACACAAAATGCCCAGCATGATACCTGGTACACAATAAATGCAATTTTAATTAATTCATTAATATCGTTTTTCACTTGCTTGTATATCTGTTTAACTCTGTTCAGTAGACACATTTTGGGGGATCTGCTCAGATCACTATGTAACTAATTCACCTGAATAAGTAGGTGCTTCCTGGGGGCAGGGATTATGTGTTTCTAGTTGCTATCTCAAGAATCTAGCACGGGACCAGCATATAGTAGATATTCAATGAATGTTTGTTGAATTAAATTAAATCATTACACCAGAAACCAAATTATTATTATTATGCTGGGGCCTTGAGGCAGACTAATTTCTAAAAGATAAAGGCACAAAGCACATAAAACACACATGTTTAAGTGGAAAGGAAATCAGGTGTGCTGAATCAACAGTCTACTGAATTGCATGGGATTCCAAAGACTTAAGTTTATCACTTAAAATCACCAGGGGAGTTTGTGTGTTTTATCACCAGAAATGTAAAGTGAATAATGTAGAGCTGTGGAATGCTTTATAATCTATAACCAGCATTTGCCAATCCTCAATTAATCTTACCATTTAATTAACCAAAGCAGTCTGTTCTCTGAGCAGGCTGTATGACAGTTAATTCTAGAGATGGAAACTCACACACACGCATGTTTGCACACAGATGCACACACATGTGCACACACGCCCACAAGCACCTGGTGATTACAACAGAACTCACAGGAGACCTATACTAAAAACCCATCATGACCCCACAGTTCATTGTACTGCTGCAGGGGGAATTCAACAGGGATATACAAATTTATTCTGGAAATTTCTCTCATGAATGTCAAAGATTTATATGGTGGGTAGCTCTACTTACTATACAGACTAGTTTCAGAGAGCCCTCACTGGCCAAGACAAAGAACAACTTTGGGCATGGAACAACTGCTCCCTCCCCCCAGCCTGCACTGCCCACTCCCACCCTTCTCCTCCACTCTCAGGTCAAATGGTTCTAGAGGAGAACCTGCAAGCCCTGGGCCCCATGGTGGACACATGACCCAGACATGGCCAATCACCATCTAGTCCTGCCAGACCAGTGTGACTAGTGAACGGATGGGCACACAACCTAAGATGAAGCACTGAGAGGCAGCCCTGGGACTTTTACTTAACCTTCAAGATTATCTTTCACAGCAGGAGATGCTTAGAAAGAACGTTAAGTTTTCGGCTGCTGGTGGGCAGCATGAAGATAGGCTTGCCTGTGACTGAAGTCTACATCAAAGCAAGAATAGCTGAGAAGAGGGGGAGAGGGAGAGAAATGAATTCTCCATTTATGAGTGTGTTTTTATGACTGTGTTTTGCCTAGGAGTGTTTGATCTGGCTATTTTTTGCCACTCACAACTGAAAGGAGGCAGAGCGATACCCAGTAACAAAGTAAATGTTTGAAAGAAGTGAGTATTACCACATGGGTACTAATACTTGTCCTTGTTTCTATTGACCAGGAGCACGCAACCAATGTGAAAGCACTGTTCTTTCATTGCCCTGGTTAAACACCCACATGAGGAGTGAGTGATCTAGTGGAGAGAGATCCCAATGTGAACATAGAAGCCCCACATTCTCATCTCACATGTACCATTCATAATTTGTGTACTCTTAGGTAAGTCATTGGCTTTGACACCAGGTAAACTTGATTTTTGAGCAAGTTACTTCATCTTTCTAAATTGCATTTCCATCCTCTATGAATTAGGTGCAATTTCGCTCCATCTCAGGATGAGAGCAGTCTAACTGAATTGGAGGGACACAGTCTCCTGATGAAGGTGGAGGAGGGGCCAGAATCATTTACAAGCTTCTCAAACTACACTGTCCCCCTCCATGAGAAACCACAGTAACTCTTGGGGCTGTGTTAAACTCCCAGTTCTGCTGGAGTGTGTGGGAGAGTAAAAGGGGCAGAGTTTACAGGTTAATAATGTGTGTGTGATTTAAAATCACTCTTCTATTATCATGAGGGACTGTTTGCCTAACAGATTATCTCAGGTTATATCTATATCTCTATCTATATCTTAGATTATATATACACCTACACACACATACACACTGGCTTGAAAGACACAAAAGGAAGGATAAATGTTGCTTTCACTCTTGTTATTATTATTATGTAAGAGGGGCCTGAGTTGTCTTAACCAACAGATGGTTGGCTGGTTTCAATCGTCTATGGATGTTTGAAAGAGAAATTCAAGTTGACAAATAGGAACAGGTGTGTGTTTTCATATTTGTGAGCGCTTTTGCAAACGGAGGTCACTAGGTACTGGTTGTTTCTCATGGCTTAGAGTTAAAAGCATTTTAAGTCTCAGGACCAAGGATTTATGAAACGTTATTCAGCATCTTATAGTTAGTTACACGAGTTCCGATCTCACCAGGCTTGCTAGTTATTATGCCCTGTAATGTAGCAAATTCATTGATTTATTTATATTTCTCTAAATTGGTTTTATTATGTAAATATTGTGCATGCATGGTAGAAAAATTAGAAACTACAGCTAGTAGGAAAGAAAAAATAGCAACCAACCATACCGATCACTGTTAGTATCTTGGCATAGTTTTCTAGAAATGAACTATTCAAAGCACAGGCTCTGGAGATTGATTTTCAGGGTTCAAATCCTGGTTCTCTGCCACTCATTAGCTGGTAAATTTGGAAACTTTAACTTCTTTAATCCTCAATGTTATCACATGTGTATTGGGGATAATAAAAATACTTTTCTCAGAGGATTGCTGGGGAGTAAAATATGGAATATGTATAAGTGCCAGACACTGGTAAACATGTAATACTTGTTAGCTAGGATCATTATTTATAATATATTTCAAAGGGGGTCCTTACTGTATATATCTTTTTTTTCATCTACCATTTTAAAATGAGCAATGTGTTGTGGATATCTTTTCATATAAATTAATATACTGGTTTCTAAATCAAATAAGACTGAAGATGAACTGCTGCTTCCTTGTTAGAATTTAAATTTCATGTGGAAAAGGGACATGTCAGCTTTTTTTGCAAGCTGCTTTCTCTTCAGCATCAAGGCCAATGCCTGGTCCTTAACAAGCAACTCTATACATGGGTATTCACTACTAAACTGACTTGAGACTGGACATGTCATAAACCAGTTAAAGTTTGGGAAATCAAAGTGGATAAAAATGGAGGAGAATGAGGTCATCAGTTTTCCATCCTCTTAAAAAAAATCACACTGGAAAGAAAGATGTGAATCCTCAAATGTTGTAGCATTCAGTAAAATCTTGTGCAGAAAGCTTGGAAAGTAATCACAGTTTTCAGAAAAACAGTTTTGCATTTTTGAGGCACAGAGAGAATTAGCCACACCAGAGTTCAGACATGGAAATAGATAGATAGTTAGATGAATAAATAAATGTGCATGTGTTTGTGTGTGTATACGTGTGTGTGTACACAAGATGGGAGCAGAGCTCAGATCAGGCTTGCTGTTTCATCACCCATGCTGCATGGGAAAGCTTAGTCAACTCCAATATTCACAATATACTTGTAGCACTCAACTGAAGTACATGCATTTTGGTTTGAAAAATTCTTTTGAAATTAGACTGTGTTTTCTAATCTCAAAAAAATTGCTGGTTGGATGATTTTCATTTCTTTGTAAAATGACAAGTGATACTTCATTTTTAGCAAAAGGTTAATGTAAGTCTCCAAACTTTATAAATTGTACTTTCTCCATAAAATAAACTATTGCATGCTGGTGTGCAAGATTAGCGAGAAATGTTCGCACTGTTGAAAATAGATGGATTTTGCATTTCAAGGTGACAAGTGCAATGTCAGACCCAATCAATCGATCACTGCATAATTATTATTGCAAATGATCCATATCCATGCCGCAAACCTTAAGGGGAATTTAATGAAGCAGTAAGCACATCAATAATAAGATCTACTTTGGTCTCTATTAAATCTCATGATTCATAAATATCCTGGCATGTTTTATTCTTCCTTTAAATCCTGTGAAGACATCTGAAAAAAAGTGAATGCTTGAAAGCTACTATTTAACACTTCACTAATGACAATTCTAAGGCTCTTGGTAAGATTTAGGCTCAATATTGGATCCCTTTTCACTTACAGGCTCTTGGAATCCAACAGTCCATGGATACATACAGAATGGAGGTTCTTTACAAAGTTAGAATCAAGGTAGATATTTTCATCTTCCTCTTCCATTTTGGAGAAAACACCTGCAAATAGCAGCTGAACTGGGATTTTATGACTATGCATGAGATGAGTATTTCTTTTTGAAGGGAGAAAGAGTAGACATGGACAGGACCTTGCCTGCAGGCACTGGGTTTGGTTATGAGTTAGGAAAAGGCACCTGACATGAGTTTTCACATCGGCATCATAGGTAACCTTGGCACAAAGAAAATGGCACCCTTGCCCCTGGGTGGCTTCAGCTCTGTGCTATTGCACATGGTTTGCTGAGGGAGGCACAGGCTGGATTTCAGCCTCCAGTAGTGCCTTGGTGGAGTTCACAAACTGGGCAATCCCTGGAATTGGGAAGCAAAGACCAGAGCCAGGGATTAGAAGCCAGAAATCCCTAGCTTATTGCACGCTGAGCATTTGCCAAGTTCTAACGTCAAGAGCATCCTCAGATGGGCAAGCTTGGGAGCAGAACTGGCACTAGTCTTTGGGGGGCAAGCAAAACACATTTAAAAGAAAATATACCACCTTTGCAATATGTACTCTACAGGTCTTAATGTTGGGCTCTCACAAGATGCATCTTTAACAACCTTCTAAAAACCTTTCATCCTCATCTTAACAACTGTCATATGATCTTTTAAGAAATGTCACTTCTCAATATGTGATATGCTCCCCCCTCTAATTATGTTTTTCTTCCTTTTCTAAATTAGAGAAGTTGTAGAATTACAGAAAAATCATGCACAGAATACAGAGTTCCCAACACCATCCTATTATTAACACCTTGCATTAGTGTGGCACACATTACAATTGATGAAAGAGCATTAAATCCTAATACCTTGCTTTTGATTGTGTAAACTTGTGTACATCACTTCACTCCCTCAGCCTCAGTTTCTTCAGTCTAAAATCTACATGCACTGCTAGATTCTGTAATTGCTTTAACAGTGCTCTGGAATGTAATCCAGAGATTTCGAAGTGTCACATTATGAGTGTTAATTTTTAATTGAATGCCTTCTTAACCTTGATGAATAATATATTCTTCAAGAACCATGAAGCATCATAAATTTCTCCAGGCTGGCAGAAAATGGGCACAACACTGGTCTAGTTTACCTGAGTCATGGAAATGGGTTATCACAGGCCAAGCAATGCCCACATATACAGCTCTGACTGTCCAAGTACTGGACACGCAGGTAAAGGCAACATTTATTCTCTAAAAAACGCTGCATACTGAAATTACTGGCTTTAATTCTCTTTCAAATGAAAACATGAGAAAATATTTAATATATGTAAATACTTCAGTACCAGACATCCTTGTTCACAATATATCTTCTCTGCCTATCTCTTTGGAATAATCTTTTCCAGGTCACAATATGCAAATCTCTCTTATTTTTCAACACTTTATATTTACAATGAGCATATTATCCTTAACATGTCTCTCGCTTTTATTTTGAACACAGGTCTGTCTCACTGCAAATCCCATATTTTCAACCATTATAATGTCCTATATCCCCATGAGAAACATGCCATTATCTCTATGTGATAAACGAGTGTATATGTTTAAAAGTACCCGTGTGTGTTTTCTTTTCAAATGAAAGAATGGCGTACGAATTTTCACCCTTTTCATTGGTTTAAAGCATTGAGGGCTTCAGGGAAAATGTGATGCTATCATGCATATGAAAACAAAAAAAGAAAAAGAAAAACAAAACCTTCTGTATTATTCTCAATCCTTCATTAACTAATTGTGTTCCTGTTCTCATTTGTAGTACTTGCTTCTTTGATTAGCCTTTTAATTTAACACATTAACAACACTCTCTTTACTTCAATACTCCATCACTGAGCTCATTTAAGTCAAATGCCCTTGAAGATACTTGAAATTCCGAACAACACTTGCCATTATTAAACTGTTTTGTATTTCTGATCCTCAACCAAAAGTGCTCAGTGCTTGGACAAAGCAGGCCATTGTGTGAGACGAGGCACTGTGATTTATTTGAGGGTCCCCATTCCTACCCCCAACTCCCCAGGGAACCTCAGAGTTTCAATATAGTTTGTGTTTCTGTTCTTTTAGTTTTTGCTTCCCCTGCCTCTCATCTGAGTTTCTGGGTGAATAGCACCAGCGGCCCGCTGACTCAGCCTACTGGCATGAGTCATCATAGATGTCGGGGTTCAGGCTTCCTTGAAACCACGGCTGAATGCAGAGAAGCCCCGGGTTTAGTCCATACAGGGATATGTGTGAGTGACGCAACGTTAAAATGGATGGAATCTGGTTATCTGTAGCAGATGGGGAGGGTCTTAATATCCTAGGAGAAAAATGACTACTACTCAATTTCTAACACTTCTTAATTAAAAATGAAAAAAATTACTCTCTCTTCCACTCCCTCCGTCCAGCTCTGTGGGGTCCGTCTCCCCTTGCTTTAATTCTAGGATGTTGCATAAAGGATGTAGGTCTCTGATTTGGGGCAAGGGACAAGGCAACTGTAACCCACCATGATCTGTCTCCACCTGCCCCAGAACTCCCTCTCTGGCCATGCCCCCTCGCGCTCTGCACTTTGGCCACTGTTTTCGTTTGCCAGGCTGCTGAAAGCAGATACCATAAAATAGGTTGGCTTTCCGGCAATGGGAATTTATTAGCTTACAGTTTTGAGGCTGAGAAAAACGTCCAAATCAAGGCATCATCAAGGTGATGCTTTGTTTCTGAAGACTGGCTAGCTTGATCCTTGGGTCCTCTGTCCCATGGCAACATCTGTTGTCTCTCCCTTCTCTTCTGGGGTTCGTTGCTTTCAGCTTCTTGCTTCCATGGCTTTCTCTCCCTCCCTCCTCCCCACGTCTCTCTCTCTTCATCCCATTTATTAAAGACTCCAGTAACAGGATTAAGACCCATCCTGAATGAGGTGGGTCACACCTTAACTGAATAGCTTCATCAGAAGGTCCTACTTACACTGGGAATGGATTTAGCTTTAAGAACATGATTTTATGGGGCACGTACAGATCCAAACCACCATAGCCACATTCTGGAACATCCCTGTACGAAGTATGTTCCTTACTGCCACCTTTTGCCTAGCATCCCCCTACCTCACAGCTGCCTCCTTCTCCCTCCATTCTCACCTAAGAAGTCACCATTCAGGTTGCCCTGCCCAACTCCTATCATTCTATTACTTGGGTATCCTTTCAGTTTATGTCTTGGATCTCATCACAAGCTGTGATTATAATGTTTATTTTTTGTGTGTGTGCACCTGTTGCTTTTTCCTGACCAGCATCCATTCCTCCTTCTAGTAACAGCTTTTTAATTTTCTTTGGGAAACCACCTCTCCTCTGCTATCAGTTCATGTTTTTCTGGGGCTGATGTTACTCCCAGGTTCCGAGTGAGGATTTTATTCATGCTTGGCCATTAAGTCCTAGGAATTGGTTCTGGGTTAGGTAAGTGACCCAGTCCAAGTGCAGCAACGGCCTCAGAAATTTTTTTGAACCTACTAGGAGATGAATATGGCCAACCCACTGGGGCTGCTGTAACAGTGGGATGTAAGTTTGGGACCACTAATGGTCACCTCGGCCACCATGTGGGGAGAGTACAAAGGAAAGTGGAGCTGAGAAACTGAGTCAGGGTCCCAGTGACATTGCTTGACTAGCTGCATCCCTCTGGGCTTAAACGTTCACCTTTGGACTTTTCAGATATGGGAGCCAGCATGTCCCCTTTTTGAACTCAATGCTGCAAATGAGTCTTGGGTAAAACACTTTGTCTATTGGTTTTGCTCCTTTGTTTTGTGTTTTCTTTAATCTTTCTCCTCAACTACACACAAGTTCCATGAGGATTGGGACAATATCTTGTTTGCTGTGTTTCAGCACTCAACACATACAATGTTTGCCATGTTGGAAACTCTCAGTAAATAATTTTAAGCAAATAAATGAATTAAAAGACAAATTTCTATTTGCTTACTGGTCCATTAAGATGGTGCAAACATGGTCATCATCCATAAACATATTTTGGGCTCCCGCCTGCAGTGTGTCATGACATCCAAGTATAAAGAAGGTCCAGGACACCTTCCCATGCTTAAGAACTCAAGGTAATTGAGAGAAGGAGAAAAGAAAAAAGCACAATAACAAATATAGAATGCAAGCAACTCCATGTTGCTGACAAAAAGCTATCTGTATTTTTATTGTATCATGGGTTCTATTAAGACAGAACATTCTAGTTAGAACAAATTATTATCTTCACCAACAAAATATAAACAGATTGCAGTTAACAGAATTTCAGATCATTTTTCAATAGTAGAAAGATTAATCTATAATGGACCTTTATCTAATGTACGGAAATAGCAAAGTCAACACTGCAGGTATTAAGAAATGGGAGCAAAACTGGGTAATCAAAAAGATAAGGTGACTGAAATGCTATCCATAGCAAGCTATTGAAATGTAAGTAGGTTTGTTTCCTCTCTTTCTCTCCTTCCCCCTCTCTTTCTTACTCTCTCTCTGTCACTCTCTCTCAACACACACACACTCACACATTCTAATATTTCTGCTCCTATTTCAGGCCATTTCCCAACTCATCCATACTACCTAGACCACTGGCAAGACTTTGGAACGGGGTGTAAAATATACTGCTAAGGATAATAAAAAAAACTGCAAAAGGCATACAGAAATCCCCATGTCAAGGTACCTAGTAATGTCAATCCAATATATAAGATTTGAAAGTCCGACTGTAAGTGATAAAACCATAGGGAATATGCAATACAGAATGCGAAGGCAGCCACGGTGCCTTTTGGATAAAAGCACCACAGCACCACTTGAAATGCCCTTAAATGTCTCCCAGTCATCAACAAATCTTTCTCTTCCTGTACCTACCCCTCCATCCCAATTGTTCTCTTGAATTTTCACCTAAGATGTCTTACGATAATAAATTGAAAGCTCAATGTGCAATTCTTTCTCTACTTGTCCAAAAAGCTTCCTGTTCCTTAGTTGTCAAAACAATGCTCTATTGCTTCTGGAAATTATCTTGTTGGTATTGAATATCAATTTTTCAATTTGTTCTTCTCTGAATGGGGACACAAGGTTTGTACAGAAACTAATTTGCTTATGTCTTTCAAGCCTGCGTTATTTGATCAAGTATTTGTCTGAAGGTTCATGAAATTTTCTAAAGGTATATGAAACACCACTCAAAATGTGAAAGGAAGAAGAGAGAGGCCTTTCAGATTGAGCAAGGTTTTTGTGATCCTCTGGAGATAAAGAACATGGAGAGTTTGACCAAAAACTATGTTTAAAATGTCTTTACAACCCTTTTTGTTAATACTCATCAGCACTATCTTACAAAAATATTGAGAAGAAACTCAAACCTGGTGTCTAGAATTTGCTACTGAGAGGAAGGATTAGCCTATTTTATTTTGTTCCCTTCAACACATATTTAGTATCTGCTGCCCTGTATAGTTGAACCATTATTTTTGTAAGAATCTTTAGACACAAAAATTCAATGAGTAGAGTGGAAAGAAAAATGGAGGCTTTATGATACAAATCACTTTACAGACAAAGAGGAATGTGCATGTAAACAGAATTTCAGAAAAACACAAAAGAAAAAAAAAGTACCAATCAATTTATATCAATGGCTTCTGGGTGCTGGAGCGGAAAATAACGTATTATTCCCTCTGTCAGAGAGAGGCTGCAGCCAGTCGAGGCCATGAATGGTTAAGCTGGAAGAGGAGAAGATGTAAGTACAAATGAGCTCTCCTTCATCGGCTTTTGGTCAGTCCAGGGTCCCTCAAATCCACCAGAGGGTCAGGATGTTCGTGAAGGCCAATCACTGTTTCTCTATTCAAAAGAACATCTGGACAAGTAGGTATCTTAGACATAAAGATCCTGGGAAATCAGTCCTTTCCGAGTGTCTCAAAATATCTCTAAGGAACATTACAGATGCTCATTTGGAACGCGGAAGAGGAGGTGGGCTTGGCTTGGAAGAGGAGCTCGGTGGTTGGAGAATTTGAAAGAACAGAGTGTGTTGAGAGAACAGAGTGTGTTGAGAGAACAGAGTGTGTTTGAGGCTCTGAGCTGTCCTCTAGGAATGCAGAAACACTAGAGAGGAGTTTAGCCTAAACTACAGCCAAAAAAGGTGAAGGGTGAGTGGGAATGGCACTCTCTCATCGTGATAATCAGACTCTGCTGGGTCCATTTTTCCGAGCTCCTAAGTAAGACATAAGATGATGAGCATGGGTGTTAAATAAACTTGCCAGGTCAACAAAATCAGAATTCTTTGGGGGAAAAGGAGTCACCGTTGTATTCCTGAGGCATTCTGCTACAAAGCAGTCTGGTCATGGAAAACAGAAATCTGAGCTTCGGGGTAAAGCACTGACAACTCTCTCTCCAAAACAAAAAATGTTTCCTGTGGTTGCTGCCAGCAGTTTCCAGCACAAGTTTCCAGAAAAAGGAACCATTCAACTAATAGGTCAACTGACTTAGAAAAATTAGACCATCCTCAGGCCTCCAGTGCACCAAAGTGGAAAAGTAGAAATCACAAGAAGGAGGAAGTCCTAGCATTAGATTTGGCGAATGGGAGAGAATATCTGAGGCAGCAACAAATAATTAGTCAATTTGTGAATTGTAGTCAATAGGTACTCAATATTAACGACCAGCCCTCCATTTTCAGCTCTTCAAAATTTCAGCGTGTTTTTTCACTTAGCTGTATATCCCCAAGGCCCAGCATAGCAAATGGCATACAGTATGTGCTCAATAAAGGCTTAGTAAATAATCATTCACCCAACAAATGTACAGTTAGTGAATACATTAAGAAAGATTTTTATAAGCAGAAACAGCACACAATTAAAGAACTGGTGAAGTAAATTATGGACTATCCATCACAATGGAGCACCATGTATGCAAGCATTAGAGATGCTATTGTGGCAGAGTATTTAAGGGCATAAAAATAAAAATATGCCCATGAAACGTTAAGTGACAGAAGCAGGTTACGAAACAGTAAGTTCTAAAACAGTGTGAACTCATTTATCGAAATAAAATATTCCCCCTCAGAGGCTTTTTGTTTCCTTCACATTTTTATGTTTATGAAATTGAGATTGGTTGAAAATTGATATGGCTTTTTAATGCTATAGCATTTCTGCCTCCCCACCAAAAACAAACAAAAAACACACATGAAAAAACCCAGAAACTAACAACAGCAACAAAAATTCTCTCGTTAAATTAATGGTATGCCTTATAATCGTCATAATTAAAGTGGACTCCAAATTGAGAATGAGTGTGTGTGTGTTAGAAAAATATCTATAAGAGTATAGCCAGCATTAATATTTAGCTATACAGCTTAATGTGCTAGAAGAGTTGGTGGTATTTATGTTCTTCTCATTGACTAACTTTACTACAAAAGGGCATGTTTGTTTGTTTGAAATAAGGGTGCACAGGAAGGGGGGGCATTGGTGGGAGGGGGCGCGTATGTTAAATAAAAATAGAAGGGAGGTTGTTTCTGTCCTAAAGGAACTTAAATTGAGGTGATGACCCTGGAGCATAAAACAACTATACATCCATAATTTATGCATAATCTCTAATCTGTCCAGAATCTATAAATCAATCAATAATCAGTTTATAACCAAGCGCAGGAATGTGGAGCACAGACCAGAAAAAACCTGAGGCATTCAGCAAAGAAAAGGCTCAGTGGGGGATGGAGAATTCAGAGCAGGGTCCCTGAATAGCTAAGAGGAGCTGAAAATGCAGGGGAAAGACATCAGTTAAATTCGCTACTTGGCAAGTATGCTTGGGCAGGTTGAGATTGGAATACCCTGTTAGGTGAACTCTCTGCAAAGGGGTACCATACAATGAGAGAGAAAGGACTCTCTAGTTCCTATAGAAAGAATGATGTATTTTTGCTTATTCCTTTATTTGAGTGATTGAGCTGTATCTGTAAAGGCAGGCAAGCTGTCTGCTGCCATAACGGTAACTCTTCCCTGTATTTTCAACATCTCAGAAATTCTCTACTTGTTGCTCTTCTCCGTCTATTTCAAGCATAGATATGTATGTATAAAACTCTGTTTCAGAAGGGATGGGATACATTATAAAATGATAAGAAAGATAAGGAAAAAATAAAGAAGTGCAATATTAAACCACAAGCAAAAAGAACAGAGAAAAAGCTCCTGGTAGATAAGTGAGAAATGGGAGTAGGAGTACTAAAATGGAAATAGTTCTCTATTTTCAGAGGGTATGGAAGTAAAGAGAAAGAAACAGGTTCTAAAGTCAAAAAGGAACACCCATTGAAGTGGTGTTTAGGTTGGGGAACAACTGGTCCCGGACAAGAGGGGTAAAGGTTAAGTGGACCTTATCTCTGAACAAGATAAGTAAATGTCAACTGTCAGCCGGTCTGCCCAGCCCCGGGGAGAAAAGGCCCAGCTATACTCCAAGGAAAGATGAATACTGGAGTAATTAAACCATCATGGTAGAAATGGAGGCTGTACTAACAACAGGGTTTTATCTTAGTCTAAGGCATGGGTAGCCTGGTGCCCAGCACAGATTAAGTCCTTGGTAAAGGTGACTTGCCCTGCTTTTCCAGGGAGCCTGCAGGCATGGCTGTACCCCAGTATGGCGAATCAAAACTGCACAGAAGTTAGCAGACGGTGCTAGGGAATGCAACTTTCTTTTCCTTTGTACACCAACCTGTCCTCACTCGGGGCAAATGAGGCATAGTGAAGACTCCTGATTTTATGTTTTATTGGTAAAACTACTTAAGGAAGAAATTTAAGGAAAGATGGTACAAAGGCCTGATGGGACTGAATGATTTAAATGCTATATATTGGCAATTATATTATCAGACTGGCTTACAGGGCTATTTATTTTTTAATCAGTACTACTCCAAAGCATTCCTTTACCTTTCTGCTCTGGAAAAGACAATCTGACACACTGAAATCACTGAGAAGGTAGAGAGTAGCAGAAGGGAGACAATCTGCCTGCTCCCATAACTCCTCCCCCAAAAAAGTTTTCCATCTTAATAAAAACATACTCACTGAAATCATATGCTGTTAACACAGAGAGGTGCATATAAAGAGCCTACTTAATAAATTTAAGAAACAATGACAGGGATAAACTGATTATGGAGTCTGTTTTACTGTATCTTCATGTCTCTTCATTTTCATTTTTATATCCATGAGAGAGCAGCAAATACTATGTTCATACATTGATATAGCTGGGGCTCATTTTCCGAAAGCAAGATGGGCTCTTAAACAGAGACATTAGCCACGTTTAGAGTATCTTTATTTACAGTCTGCAAGGCAACAGCAGAACTTCTGCATGAAAAGAGAAGCAGAAGAAAATACAAGAATGGAAAACCCCTCTAACCTTACGTTAATGCTCGCTTGCTAATTCATATCTGCTTAAACGGTCTGTATCCAGCTGTTCCAATTTAAAGTCTCTGCCATTTTTCGAATGCAAGAAAAAAATCTGAATTAAAGATGTAAATAGGATCCTTGAGCACAGGACAGGAAGATAGTAATCATTTTTCAATTTGATAAATGCAGTTAATAAAAACATATAACACCGAAAAAGATCAGAAAGAGGAAAACAGAAATTGAGAGACATGGCTTTTAAAGGTCAGTGATTGATTACTTGGAAACAGGTCAGCAAGATTTTAGAACCTGGGAGACGGCCTTGGACATGCAAGCCTTCTGCTTCTGCTTTGAATTACAAACATATACATGTGTAAGAGCTAGCAAACTTCATAAATAAAATCACGGCCACCACTTCGCAACTCAGAGAGAAAGTGTGACTGGTAACTGTTACTCATCACAGCCTAAAGGAATTGAAACTTGTTTACAATTAACCAGAATCTACCCCCCAAATGATGAAAACCAAAATAGACTTCTTTCTCCGAAATATTAGCATAATTATTTCCTAATGTGGAGATCCCATGCATCTATTTAATGCTTAAAAATCGACATTAATAAGCACTCAAAATTTTAACCGTTTTAACACCCCCAGTCAAAAACAAATGGTAGGGGAATTCAGTGTTTTTCATGTAAAACTATTGTTATTAAGTTTATGCTATATAAATTAGTAATTTTATATTGCCAGACTTGCCTTAAAATGAAAATAAAACAATAGAGAAAGTCTGTCCCCAACTGCCAGAATTCATTGTAATTGAAGTGAACAAAAAATAAACAGTGTGGAAAAGAAGCTAAAGTCAATACAAAAGGAAGTTTTTCAATATTTATTCAAAAGGAAAAGCGGAGAAAAAGAAAAAAAAAGTCCAATCACAAGGCTCAGTAATGGCCAAAGAAGTCTAAGACGCTGGCACAGGTCGAAGTGTCTGTGATTTACAAAGAATTCAACAAAGAGACTTTCTTCTTCACAGAAAAGTTCATGCATTTGGGTTGGACTAAAAGAGTGATTGGAGGGAGGGGCGGGGAGAAGGTTTTCTTCTAAGTATGTTGAGCAACGAAAAACAACAGTGATGATGCTGCTGATGAAAAAGGCCTTGCAAATGCCTCCCTCCTTTGGAAAAGCAGGGAATGCCCGGTCTGAAATGGGAATTCACAGAGCTAGGTCTTTCGTTGCTGGCATGACAAATTCACACGTGTCTTTTTATTGGCCTAACTAAACGAGATGCCCAAAATATGGTGCAAAACACAATGAAGAATTTTTCCAAACCATCTAGATTACTAGTTTTCAAATTGCTTCAACAGTTGAATATTGCAATTCCTAACCACAGGTTATTGCTTCAATGCTATCACTTTTTTTCACCCATCTCCAGGAAGAAAACAAAACAAACAATAACCAGGTAATATTTAGCAGTAAGCCAGAAGAAGTACATTTAAATCCACCTTTTCAAGGCCAGTCTCGTTAAACACACATACTCTCTCTCTCTCTCTCTGTCTCTCTCTCACACACATACACAAATACATACACCTGGTTAAAGCAAATAAAACACATCACTCTCATTTCCAGCACTGAACCCAAAATGACAAATAAGTAGTCACTTGTGGGAGAAAAGACAAAACAACCAACAACACAAAAAGCCACCACTCCTAAGAACAGTTCATTCCCGGTAATTAAATGAAACGAAATCCTGCTCAGCTACAAGTGATGCAGTGTTTACTCCATGGCTGAACCCATGTTCCCAGATCTTTTTTTTTTTGGAATTCACCACCATCAATGCTTCAAGAAAAAAGAAAAGCATGCATTCCCCATTCCCCACACATTTTTTCGTTTCCTTTTTGCGACTGAAAATACAATCTCAGCTTAACGCTAATGAACCAGGTCTTGCCTAAACTGGAAATGCAAGCGCATGTACTGTAGCACTGCAATGTTATTCTGCCACGAGCACAATCACCTTACACAAAATGCGATTACTCTGGGCTGCAATCTTTATCCCCAAAGTCAAATTGTTAACCAGAGAGAAAGACAGAGAGAGAGACAGACAGAGACAGGGAGAGAGAGAGAGAGAAGGAGAGCGAGAGAGCAAGAGAGAGAGCGAAAGAGAGAGAGAGGGGCTACCTACCCACAAATACATCATCATCTTGAAAGAGAGATCAAGGGCTCTGTCAGCAAACAGAAGTCTCCTTACTTCACCAAGAGTATCTGGAAGAAAAACTGAAACCAGTGGCTAGAAAATCTTGCCTTTTTCTGTCAAGTCCTCAGAGTCCCTCTTCTTTCCTTACACAAGATTTGGTGTGCTTGTTTATGAGTTTATGAGGATAGCATTCCTTCAATGGCACTGTGTGTGAAGTCACTGGCTTCAGGCTGCCTCTCTCCCTCTCTCTCTCTCTCTCTCTCTCTCTGTCTCTCTCTCTCTCTCTTTTCCTCCCTAACTCCTGCCTCTCCTCTTCCCTGTCAAGCCTGCTTAGGTAACAAATTCTTGGTCTGGCTGTTTAATGAGCAAATCCGGACACTTCTTTAGCCAGCACCAGTGGCAAAAGCAAATACTGGGCGCGCTGGTGGTATCGGTAACAACAGCGAGGTGTGCGCACAAACGGGAGCGCCCTCCACCATTTCCTGACGGCTGGTGGGAGGTTCACAGAAGTCCCCACTGGTGGAATTTACAGGAAGGCCAGCCGGTCCTCTGGAGGCGAGCACATCCGCACGGAGCCCGAAACTCTAGGAGGCCAGCATCGGAGAATTATTATTATTATTACTATTTTTTAACTCAAAGTAGAACTCCGGCGGCAGGGAAAAGAGCATGTGCAGCAACCCGGCTTCCCCTTTATCTCTTTAAATGGACTTCAGATAAAACAGCATCCAGGCAGGTCAAGGCCTCCCCGGTCTCCTTACTCTTTCCCCCGCGCCGCTCAGCACACTTGTCTACAGCCATCTACCGACGCCAGCGTGTCACTGCGGGCTGGGAGGCTGCGGGCCGGACGCCGCTGCAGCTGCCGCCTGCCCAGCGCGGTGCAGGGCCCGTCGGCTCCCGGCGCGGGGCGCGCGGCCAGCTCGGCTCCCGGGAATCGCGAGGGGGGCCCGGGGAGGTGGGGCGCTGATCGCTTCCGTGCCGGTGCAGCGGATGGAAAGCCAAGCCAAGCCCACCAACTAAAACCCAGCAAATGGAAAGCCTCCCAAAGACTTCCCAGCACTCTGGTTTCAGCCTTCCTAATCTAAGGATGGAGAGTATGCACGGTGCCTTCAGGAGGGGAGAGCAGATTTGGGGGTGCATGTGTGTGTGTGTCTGTTTGTAGTTCTTCTGCCTTCTCCCTCATCCTTTGCAATTGAAGACCTGGGGAATTCTGCAGGGTGCATACAACTTGATCATTTCCACAGCCTCTTTTTACAAAAACCCACAGGCTTGTTGGGTGCACAGCTGAAATGTCCTGAAATTATCCCAAATTTTTCTTCCCTGAATCGATTCTCCTTTATTAGTTGTTCTTTTTAATCTATTTTAAATTGTATACTTTATCTTGAAAATTATCTCCATTACTGAAATACATTGTGAACCAGAGGACGGGGAATGCAATTTGCCCGGCATATTAATTGATGCAGTACTCAATTATTGATATATGGATAAAGGAGGAATTAATATTAAAACACACCATGTACATTAAGGGAGAGGGGAAAAATGATCTCTCGCTCGGGCCTGAGTTTTAACCATTTGTTATATATTTACGCATCAGGAAGAAAAACTGCCTATCTGAGCCGTTGGGAGATTTACATTTCTCCCTCAAACTTCAGAAGGTAAAATGGCACCTAAATAATTAAAAAGCATTAACTAAATGTGGAATCATCTGCGGCACTGGGGCAGGTGGCAGGCACCTGTTCAAATAGCCCACAGGTAGACCCATCAAGTTGCATGATGGCCAAGCAGGTTGAGGAGATCTAAGGCCAATACATGCAATCAAACCATGATGGAGAGAACCCCAGAGCTGGCAGACCCCAAGCTGTGGGCAAAGAGCCACACAGCCACCAACTGGCAAAAATTCAATCATTTGTGTGCATAGACCTATCTGATGATGGCATTTTAGAGGCCCCTGAATCACAATAGGATTGGGAGTAGGGCCACCAATTGTCCTCATTTGCCCAGGGCCTAGGAGTTTCCTGAGATGTGGAACTTTCCGTGCTAAAACCAGGATATTCCCAGGCAAATCGGAAGTTTGGTCACTCTACTTGAGAGAAGAGTTGGATGCACTCTGTCATTACAGGTAGGAAAAAGAGGGAATCCACCTTCCTTATAATCTTGATGGTGGGGATCACGTCTGCACATGATCTCCATTAATTACAGATCAGCCCAGAGGACAAAAAGTGCCCTGCCTTGTAGAAAAACTCAGGGAGAAATAACTAAGCAATCTGTGCTTTAAATGTTGACAGGTATGTGTGCATCCATTGATCCCACATATACTCTGCTGAGCCCCTACCCAGTATCAATCCCTGCAAGCCTTCTTGGAATGCAGTGGTGCTGTGTGTGTGATGCAGATCTTCCAAATCGGTTGGGCAGTAAACCACTTGAAGATGTTTTTTGTTTGTTGAGTTTATTTCTCTGTAATGTAACTTATTGACAATATTTAAAATCCAGGAGATTTAAAATAAAAACCTAGAATTACAACCGTTGAGAGATATTGGAGGATCCAGTAATGTACAGTATACACTTCCACAAGGCAGGACGGCAGTGGGCCACTGCCGACGAGCCACTGCCCTCTTCAGGAAGTGGACCAGCTTTCCCATGCCCTGTCATCCCCACCACTGCCTACTGTCCCTGAGACCAGAGGATGCTTGGCAAACGGGTTCACCAATCTGCCTGATGGGCCAGAGCCTGTAGGCATTGACGTTTGTAACCACTTGATCTAGAATGTGCAGAAACATGCACACAGATATGGAGTCCATATAGAACTTTTACAATGAAATGCAATACTTATTTTAACTGTGATATTCCTTAAACTGAATTAAGATATTGATGTGTTAATGGGAAAATATAAATAAATAAGATGATAGATGATATGCAGATTTGAATAAATGATGATAAATGATAGATAGGTGATACATTTAAATATATGATGATGGGTGAGAAACTTAATGAATGAACAAACATATTATGGTTGTGTATATATTTTACAATCATTCCATGCTCATGTTTATCAATGAGAGTTACAGGGTTCCTATCTTAAATTGGGAAGAAACCTCACTGTACCAAGAGCAAACCAGTTGTGTTCTGGCTCTCTGAACCACAATATGCAGAAATGTATCTTCACCTCAGAAATGTACCCACCTTTCCACCTGGTCACTGAGTGACAAGGTGAACTCATTTTGCCAACCCCCCCTCCCCCTTTATCTGGGTGTCACTGCATAGAGCTCTAGATTATAGAAATGGTTCCACTGCAATCAACTAAGTAAAAGAATGGGTCTCTTTAAGTAGAAGTTTCTAGATCCATGTAAATTCAAACTTTCTTTTCCCTCTTGGAGAGCTGCAATTTAAGATATGTTATTCAAATATTAATATGTTTTTTCTCTCCATATTCTGTTTTTCCTTCCTTCCCTCCTCCCTCACTAGAACCTCATTTCTTGCCACAGGGTAAAGTGAAGAATTAGCCTGAAATTAATGTGTATTTTTAACTGTTTTCTTTTTCTTTAGCTAAAGTCAAAGTCAAAGTCATATAATATGTATGGGTGCTCCATTTGACCAGTAGGATGTTGTGTTTTATTTCACTGAATCCAAATGTCTTTAAACTGGAAATAAACTCTCCTGCTCAATTTAGTCCCCACCTGTCTTGACTGCATTAATTCCAGGTCTTTTCCACCCATTTACTTGCCCCCTTGGATCAGAAGCCCATGGGAGAGATTAGGGCAGTTTACCCAAAAGGTGTCGGGGAGACACGCAGAGAGTGTCTTTGAGAGGTGACGGTGTGGGAAAAGGGGCTCCAAAGACTACGTGTGGGACTGATATCTCTGGGCCCCAAGAAGACGAGGGTTGCGTGGTGCCCCCAGGTCGGCTGTGCTCCACGTGGTTCCCAGCTTCACGATGGACCACCATTCCTGAGGATGGCAGAGAAGCAATGGGGCTGCCAAGCCCAGGTAAACCGTGGGACCCCAGATTAGTGGGTGTTGCCATGGTAACTGCTGTGCTGGCTTGAATCTATTATATACCCCAGAAAGGCCTATGTTCTTTTAATCCAATCTTCTGGGGGCAGACCTATTGTGGTGGGACCTTTTGATTAGGTTATTTCCATGTCCATTCAAGGTGGGTCATAATCCCCTTGCTGGAGTCCTCTATGAGAGAATAAAGGCAGAGATATTTTGGAGACAGTTCAGAGACGCTTAGACAGAAATGCCCTGGGAGAAACAAGCAGAGAGCCAAGAGAAGCTAAGAAGGAAAATGCCCTGAGAGAAGCAAGAAGGACCCAGAGAAACTGAGAGAGCCATTTTGAGGCCAGAACCTAGGAGAAGAAGGGCCAGCAGATGTCACCGTGTGCCTTCCCATGTGACAAAGGAACCCCAGATGCCATCAGCCTGTCCTCAGAGAAGGTATCTACCTCTTGATGCCTTAATTTAAAAATTTTTCTTGGCCTTGGAACTGTAAATTTGCAACCTAATAAATCTCCATTGAAAAAGTCAACTCATTTCTGGTATATTGTATACCAGCAGCTTTAGCAAATCGAAACAACTGCTCCTCACTCATCCCCTATGCCTTCTTGGTGCCATTCACCTCCCAGACTTTTGCACAGCCCTAGGAAAAGGGAGGGATGTGAGACAATGGAAAGTGAATGTTTTGCTTGATTGTTAGGATGGGAGACTGGATTCAAAATTAAATTGAATGAAAATAAATAAAGCCACAAGCTATTTCTTGCACATCAGAGTTGAAGGACTGAGTTATTGTACAAGCTCTAAGAAAGCCAGCAGAGAATCATATCCAGTCCATGGAGACGTGGATATACAGTCTAGTCTCGGTAGCCTGTCATAGGCTGAGGGGTTGATACCTATTATTTCTTATGGTTTCCATTTAATCTTCAGCTTCTGTTAGCATAACAGACTCCCGATTGTGCCTCCTCTGTTGCACCCCTTCATTCTCCCTTGTGCTGGAACTTGTGGCCCCTCTACAAGGTATGAGACTTACCCCAAGACAGTGAAACATTTTATTACCAAGACACCAGCAGGAGACAGCTGTTTCCCATAAATCAAGTTTGGGAGGTGTTACAATTCCCCTACTCTGGAGTCCTGAGGTTAAACAGACAGAACAGAGAATTCCATGGGCCGCCCCCCTTGGGGGGTGCCAGCAAATTATTTCCATGTTTGAAATTCTGCTCATAACCAAATTGATTATCCAATCAATTCCTCAAACCTTGTTGTTTGAAATGAGCAGAATGACATTTTCTATTTACTGCCACCCTGAAAACTTCCATTTTAAATCATTTTAATAACAAAGTAAACATACTCAAATATTCAATTCAAAACCAATTTTCTCCCCATTTGCAACCTGGCTGGTAGGCTGGGAGCTGCTTTCACAGTGGACACATATAAAACTCCTTGTTCTCATGCTCACAGGAATTATTTTAAAATAATCAATCCAGTTATCAACTATCGGCTCAACACAATAATTAATCAATTGCAAAGCAATGACATGAAACAAATATTGATTAAGCTACTTTTTGGCCTATCTATTTAAGAGGCTTCTAATTTGCTGCAGCAAATACCATGGTGATACCTTAGGGAATATAGGACAATCAGCATCAGATTTTAAACTTAAAGGAAAGAAAGCCTTCATCACAGAGCCACGTTACTAAATACTAAACCAAACGTGAAAAATGACTTGAGATCCCACTTAATCAGTGGCTAGGGCTTTTATGCAATATGCTTGTGTGATGCCCTCGCTTGACACTATTTTCTGTAGAATGGAATTCCCGAGAAGGCAGATTCATCTTGAGCCAGAAGCCTACAGTGCTGTAATACCTAAAATATCCTACCATTTGGACACCAATGGGTGGATCTCCAGAGCCCTGGAAGGAGCATAATTACCACTGGTATTAACCAGACAGGATGGGAAGAAGCAGATCCTCTTCACCTTAAAACACAAGATTGATTGTTTCTAGTTCTGATCTCTCCGGCCACAAGGGCCAAAGCAGATTCTTTCCCTTTAGTTGAATCTCTAGCAATTTGCACCACAGTATCCTGAATTCCAGTGTCTTCAAAGAATATTTTGGCCCCTACAGAGACTAAACTTGACAGAGCCATGGTTAGACATTACTTAGTTCATCAATAAGTCCTGTTACTGAATTCTTCTGGTAGATATTGCCTGAACCATCCCTGTTAACAAGGCCAAGGCCATGGGTATGAATTTTTAAAATATGTATTATAAAATAGTTAAATATATAATATTATTATATTATTTTAAAATAATATTGTTGAAAATAATTTATTTTATATATTTAAATATATTTATTTATGTAAAATAACTTATATTATTATAAAACATAAAAAATAATAAAACCATTACTCAATTATCCAATTCTTAGTTTGAGATACAGAATGTGGGTGAGGTGAAGCAATCTACATCTATTGAATAAATAAATTTTGTCCTCCCTATAAAAAATGCTGTTCCTTCCACTGCTTTAATTAGAGAGTAATGAGGTCTCTTATATTTTAGCATTGGAGATGAATTTCTCTAAAGCCAAACACAATCTCCCTTTGGTCTCCCAATGGGGAGTGGCCAACTTACAGTGTCCAAGGTTCAGGACCCAAATGGTGGTGAAAGAATGAAAATGACACGTGTTCTCTGCATCCAGTCTGTGAGTTTGGAAAACAAGCCAACGCCAGTTTATGCAAGGCCTTCGCCATCATTGTGTGGGGTTTGGGTTTTTCTCCAAGAGGAATGAGATACCACTGGAGGGGATTCAAGTAGGAGATGGCTTATTTCAAAGGCCCCTCACCTCTGAGAATGGGTTGTGGTCTTGAGGCAACGTGGGTGTGGAAAGGCCAGTCAGGGGGTTGCTGTGGTCATCCAGGCAACAGAGAATGGCAGCTTGGACCAGGTTATGTAGGAGAGACTTGAACCACACAGAATAATCAGTGATGGCAAGTACGCCTTAATGCCAGCGGTTCACAGGGCGGCCAATTCTACAATGCTGACACACAGCTGAACAAAATAAAGTTATGAGTGCATTCCAGGAGAAGACAGAGCAGGCCAAGGGGGCATCGAGGGTGCAAACCACAGAGGAATCTCTGAATGGGCCAGTGAGCTTCTGCAAGTAGAGGGATAGTGATCTGCAAATTTTATAACAAACATGAAGGAGAAAAATACACATTTCCTGGATGCTAAGACTTTAAATTTACTCAATACAAACAGTAATTTCTTTGGCATTGATAGCATAGTGAAGGCATTTCTGCCAGGATAAAGACAGGTTACTCACTGCTATGACTTAGGAGGGAGAAGGAACTATGGAAACATGGGCAAAGCATTGGAGAGAAATGATCTGTTTACACCAGTGTTCAACAATCTGCTGAGATACTGCATGCAGGGTCTCTAAAATTGCTTGTCCACTCAGCGTGAAATTATCTGAGATGAACGCAACTCTTGTAGTGGCTCCCCAAATTAAATTATTTTATTTTGCTTCACTTTTGCTTTTACTTTTTGATTGGGGAATAATATTGATACAATAAAGTATCCCATTCTTAAGTGTACAGTTTCACACACGCATGTACACACATGCACACACACACTCAATTATATATATACAATTCTACATAGCCACCACTTAGATCAAGATTTTGAACATATCCAGCACTCCAGAAGTCTCCTTCCTGCCAAATGGGGCAACGTTTATTTTTCTCTCTCATTTTCTAAGTTCTCCCTCCATCATAATGCAAAAGCTTTTATGAGGTACTTATTCATTATGGCATATTTTTTTCTCTTTATAGAGAAGGAGAGAAAGTGACATGACACCTTCTCTATATTTTCCAAGAATTTACAGCCTCAACTTGGCAAGGAACGTCTCCTTCCTTGCCTGGCACTTGCGCCGCATTATGAAACACAGGGGAAATGAACTATAAAATACGGTTCTGCCTGGGTAGAACGTACCATCCTACATGGATGTATGTTGCTTTAGTTTTACTTGCCCAGCATCTATCCCCTCTTCTTCTAGGGGTACACACTGGTCTTCCCTTAAGGAACCTGTCTGGCCAAAGCTCAGTTTGCATGATCCAACTGGGGCTGAGTCAGACGCAGAGGTGGACAGGGGAAACCAGGCTTTGCCGATGAACATGTGCAACTCCTGGCCACAGGAGCTAGTGTAGGACAGGTAGAGAGGCTGGTGAGTCTAGCTGTGGATCCTCACATTGGACTTTGGATTGTTGGGCCATGTTGGTATGTTGGGGAAGCTGGCTGGATATCAGTGATAAAACCAGGATGATGATCCCTGCATCTGAGAACTATTGTGAAACTTAATGAGATAATAAAAGTAAAATCATCTGCAGGTCGCTTGGCATATAGCAAGCCCTCAATACATTGCATCCATTAGTGTTAATACGAGCATAAAACTAATCATTTAAAAAATTTTTTGTATTAAAGTGAACAAAAATGACTTGCCTCTAGCCTGCATACTCCTTGAAGACAAGAATGCTGCCTTACTTCTGTATTTTTAGTGTCTGGCACGTAATGGATCCTCAGTAAACATTTGCTGGAGAGATGAACAAATGATTAAATTTCTGCTTTTGATTTTTTGATGTTGCTCACCCTTTCCCCCTATTTCCCTTCACCCTTGTCTCAATAGAGATATGGGTTTGCTACAAACAAAATAATTTTCTCATTCAGAATTTGGCTCCTCCTTCGTTCCCTCCCTACTGTGGCCCAGAAGTGGTCTCAGGTTCTCTGGATCTCGGAGCACTGGGTTCCCGGGCAAAAGCCCATGTTCCCCCAAGGACCAATGATAGCTAAGCATGCCAGGTGGCAACCTACACTGCAGGGCCCTGCTGCTGTGACTGATGTGCTACATGGCATAAATATCCAAGAACAGAGACTCTGCACTCTTCACATCTCTGAGGCTCCCTTAACAGAAGGATCCATGTAGCTAGTTATACAGAGGAGGAAAAAAAAACATTTCACAAAGCTAAACCGTGCCTAGGTTAGGTGGTTCCTAAGTTGATTCCTAAACCGTCTTCCCCAATACAGTAAAAACCAAGTAGTTTGTCTGCTCAATATCCCACCCCCCTTCTTTGCAGGAAAACAGTGAAATATAAAGTTCATCACAATGTGAAAGCTGAACATCAGAGCTCCCAACCTCTTCCATGAGTCAATGGAAAGAAATACCAAGTGGTACAGAAAGGTACAGGTAGGAGGATCTCAAAGGATGCTTGCCTGGTTTAGGGCTGGTGGTGGCGGGGATACTGCAGCTGCTGGCTCCCAGAGTAGCTTGGGAAACATCATAGTCCTTTGCATCAACTTTCCCCCAACTTGACTTAATGAGTTGAGCAAATACTTTGGCTCCTTAATAAAAATACAATCTCAAGTTTCTTAAAACGGATGCAAAGTGGCTAATGGACTGGGAGAAATTGGTTGTAGCTGGAGGCGCATTTCGGAAGTACATTTTGTTTATATTAAAACCTCATTTAAGTAGCAGTTCAAGGGAAAGCTAGCAAGTTTAATATGACTCATACTTGCACAACCTCAGAATATTCCATTTCCATCAACCCAAGAGATATAATTTTAAAAACATTTTCAAGTCACTAATATGGTAAGATGCTACTAATATGGTACAAATTATAACAAGAAGACACAAACACGATACTGAATATTTGCTGTGGAACCTAGTAGCAAATTTGATCACTAATATGATGACAGATTGCAAACACCAGCTCTCCACTGCACATCTCCCCATAACCCAGGGTTTATGACTTTGCAAACAGCACAGTTATTCACAGATTAGTTAATCTTGGAGACTTTGGGCCCTTGATGATAGTACAAGCACTGACCTCACTTCCTACACTAACCTGAAATTGCCATTTTGACTTTCTTAAGAAAATTTGTCATGTAAAACTCATCACAATTCGCAAAACAGCATTTATTCCGGTCACTACACGGGAGATCGCCAACACAGTTTGAAGCAATTGGGCTGACAATACCTTGCCCACTAATGCCAAGATTTTCCATCCTGGATTGTCTGAACATGCACCAGTTTAATTTGAATGTTGCATTGTAGCTGGGAAGCTGCTTGCTCAAGAGAAAGACTTCCCCCAGAGCTAAAACTCCACAGGCCTCGAAGAGATTTCTGGAAAGAAAATTATAGATGCACCAGAAGTTTGAGCAAGGAAAGCCTCTGGGGTCTCATCCAACACATGGCCCTCCTCCAAGAAAGCAGAGTGATGCCTCTGCCCTCCCCTCTGCTCCCAACCATGCACAACAAAACTGCTACCTCCCAAGCTGTTCTTTCTAGAAATGTCAAGTTAGAAAATTGTTAGAAAAGAGGGGTTTTGCTAAAACAGCAAACAGCAGCCCATTCTCTGGTCTCAAGAGAGGTGACATTACTTACTTGAGTTATACAAGAAACTGTGTCATCACCCCTAGAGGCCTATGGAAAGTATCTGGAGTGGGCATATCAACCATGATATTTGCATGACAACTTAAAGTGGAGAATCCATAATATGTATAAATTGTTGTTGTGATCAACCTGATGACGTACAGAGATTTGTTTACATTTTCTCTGTATTGCTAATTTTTGGTACAATGATTGTGTATTATTAGGAGGAAAAGAATTCATTTGACAAAAAAAGACTCCTTCCATAGGAACATTTCAAATATTTGCAGGGGACACACTGCTGATGCACATGAGTGATATGGGAAAGGTACGTGGCATACTTTAATTGCATATTAAACGTCTGAAGATGTTCTACATTTCACAAAAAAAATGTGGTATATCGTATTTTATTTTAGTTTAGTTTCTGGAACATGTGTCTTTTCTTGGTCCTTTATATTCCCATTATTGTCAAAGACTTGGGTAAAAGAAACTTTTCTCTTTACATTTAACTTTATTATAAACAATAATAATAATAATTAGCAGCCCAAGCATGAAGATAAATAGTAACTAACACCTGGCATCAGTGTTGGGGATTAATTAGAGTCAGAGTGAGGACTGTGGCAGAATAAAGCACAATACCATCTAAATGAAGCAACAGTTACTCAGTTGCAGCAATGCTATGTTGCCATGAAAGGAATGCAAGCCCAAAATTGCCAGGTGTTTTTTTTTTTTAAGTACTGTTCTCCTCCAGAGAAGTCAGAAATCTGTATATTTTAAATATTGGCAACAATTTAATTTTTTCTTTAATCCTTGTGTGTGCTGGAAAAAAAAATGTCCCTCCAGGCTACGAAATAGCCTAAGATTCTCCACTTCACAAAACCTTTTAGAGTTCTCTTTGTCATCTAGTCAATTCTTTATAAATAGCTGTTAACTGAAACTAATAACTGTTTGCATTTGAAGTTGATCTTCCCTGAGCAAATGAAGCACATTCACCATTGGTGCTAGAGAGGCATTGAACTGTGACTCTTCCCACGATTTACCTATTCTCAACCTCTCCCTGTATATCCACTGCAGTTTGCCCCTATGCATCGGAACAGGACAAACTTTTCCACAGTGACTCTGACCCCCAGGGCTCCAGCCCCTTTGATGACCTCCTCCTAAAAATGGTGGCATTGCATCTTGGCTTCAGCATTTGCCTTGGCTCACCGTATATTTTTGTGAGTCACTTTTTTTTTCTTTTTCTTTAATTCTCTCTCTTTGGTTTCCCTTTGATGCTTCCTTCAATGAGTCCTCCTTCTACCTCTTCCCACCCTCAACATTTCTAACAATGTCTTACTTTGGTAAGACTTCATGCATCTTAGTCACCTAAATTCAGTTGATGCTGCAAAATTAACAAATATAGCTCTTCTTTTAAAAATTAGATGCTTTCTATGTATCTTTAGTTTTGAACAGTTCGTTTATAATGTTCCTATATGTAGTTTATTTTTTATTTTTTGCATTGCATTTTTTTTTTTTTTTTTTTGCATTTATACTTCTTGTTTCTTTTCCTGAACTCTTTGGAGTATTAGATTGACATTTTCAACAAATTTAGAAAGTTTTGACCATTACTATTTCAAGTACTTTCTCTGTCCCATTCTCTGTCTCTTCTCTCCATTTGGGACTCCAATGATATGTATTTAAATGCCAGATATTTCCTAAATATCAGTGAGGCTTTGATCAATTTTTTTTTTCAATATTTTTCCTTCTCTGTATTCTTTAGTTCTGTTGTGATATTGTCCTATCATCAAGTCCACTGATTTCTTTATCTAACATTTTCCAATCTGCTGCTAACATTTCAACTACCATACAGCTCAGTTCTCTAGAATCTCAGTTTGTTTTTGGTTCATATTTTTCATTTTATTCCTGAGATTTCTCATCTGTGCATTCACCATGTCCATCTTTTTTTTAAAATCAATATTTATAATAGTTACTTTAGAGTCCTTCTCTACTAATCCCAGCATCTGAGTCATCTTGTGGCCTCCCTCTACCGACTATTTTTTCTCCTGATCAGAGGTCAGCAAACTTTTCTTAAAAGGCCAGATAATAAGCATATCAGGTTTTGCAGGGCATATGCTCTTTGTTTTAAGTATTCACCTTAGCCGCTGCAGCAGAAAAAACAGTCACAGGCAGTATGTAGACAAACCGGCAAGGCTGTATTCCAGTGTAACTTGAGTGACAAAAACAAGAGGCTGTATCACAGGCTGCAGTTTGCTGAGCTGTGCTCTACATTACGGGCCAAATCTTCCTGCTTCTACACAGCCTAAGGTGTTTGTTGTTATGCTGGACATTGCAAGTGACACATTGTGGGGGTTCTGAATTGTGTCATCTTCCTTTAAATAGTGGTTGAATTTAGTTCTGGCAGAAAATAATTGACATATCCTCTTGATTCTCTCAGGCTCATTTTTGTGCTTTGTTAGGGCAATTCTACTTTTGGATTTGTCCATAGTCCTAAAGCACAGCCTTTGCTATAGAACAGGGATTGGCAAACTTTTTGAAAAAGTGCCAGAGAGTAAAAAAACTAGGCTTTGCGGGTGACATATGGTCTATGTTCCATATTCTTCCCTTTTTAGCCCTTTAAAATGTGAAAAAAAAACTGTTCTTAGATAGTGGGTTGTATAAAACAGGCTACAGGCTGGATTTGGCCTGTGGCCCATAGTTTGCTGATCCCGGCTATAAAAAATGCTCCTTACTCTGAAATGTGGTCTTTATGGAGTCCCACTTGAATGCCCACAACACTCCAATAGCTCCATTCAGCTCCTGGAACCACAATTATTCCCCTCTGCTGGGAATCAGGGCAGCCAGTCCTGCACATCAGCACCCCAGCCCTCCCCCGAGGAACTGGGTCGTGCAGCCTTCTGCCTCCCACACAGCTCGGTCCCCTCGGTGCCCTGCTCTACAAATTGCAGCCACCCCATCATCCTCAAACTCTGATCTCGGCCTCTTTAGCTAAGTGAAACTGCTGCTCTCTCTGTTTGGATTACACTCTCCTGCACCTATGGTTGGGGACATTTGCCCTGGGCATAAAGCTGAATCAAATGTGCGTTTATCTCACATATTCTGTTCTCTGCCCTACCTGGTCCTTAATGCCTGAAAACTGCTATAGCATACATTTTGTCCACTTTTAAACTGGTTGATGGTGGAATTCTTGCTCCCATGGCCAAAAGCAGAAGTTCCTCTAATATGTTGTGATATCTGGGACAGCTCTTTAGGATATAGGGCGTCCTTTTGGTCAAATTATGGTGTTGATACACACACTGCTTTCTTTCACTGTTAGAAATAAAACTGATATTCATATAGTGTTTGCAAACATGTATTTAGCTTCTACTATGTTATAGGCCTAGAGAGAAGAACAATGAACAGGAAAGTCACTGTCCTTTATCTAAGGGGCTTAACCCCTTATCTAAGGGAGATGAGGGGAGACAGACTATGAAGCAGTAAACAGAAAATAAGCCAGATAATTATTTTGTGGGTAAGTGTAAGGAAGATGATCAGCACATGATAAATAGTAGAGTAGCATATTTAAGCTTTTGAAAGGTCATTCTGGCCCTAAAGAATGACTGACAGATCCGATGGTTATAATGTATTGTCCAAACCAGTCTTTTATTGGGAGGGATTGAGGTGCTTTTGATAATCTTACCAGGATAATACCTGTAACCAAGAATGATCCAGGCAAACCAGGATATATGCTCACCCTAAAAGGGTAGAGAATAGGTCAAATAGTTTCAAAGCTGTTGGAGGAATCTAGATGAGAAATAATAGTGGCCTCAATTACGTTTACGAGAGTGGATCTGGAGAGACCCTGGCAGTTGTGACAGATATTATGGCTCTCCAATCTGGGGGAGGTGGTGGGGAGAAGGGAGATGTAGGAGTAAGGTGGGCCCTCCCTTTCTGGCCTTGATAACTGAATCAGAAGCTGTTATGAAGAGACAGAACAATGTAGAAAGACCAGCTTGAAGGATATGTGTGGAGGAGAGAGGAGTGTGGATTTGGGTATATTGAGTTTAAGATGTTTAAGGGATGTTTAAGTTGAGATAAACAGCAGCCCCTTGGGTATAAAGACCTAGAACTCAGGCAGGACCTCAGAGCTGGGGAAAAAAAAAGCACAAACAAACTCCTTTGAGAGGCCTGCCCTAGGCCTGCAGGTACCACTTCTGAGCTCGCATAAGACCTCATTATTCATAGCAAACAAACAGCATTTTCTTCTCCCTTGCATGATCATTACTTATGGCTACATTTCAAACCTTCTAGCAGATGGCATAATCCTTGAAAGCAAGTCATTTCTAATTTCCTAGTGGTGTATATAGTAGCTGCTCAATTTAAGTTTTTAGAGTGATATAATTACTCTATGATGCCAAAGTAACACTTCTCAGGATGGATGTTTTAGGGGAGCAGGCAGAGAGGCTTAGCCTGTGAAGACCCTATGATATGGTGAGCCAGGCAGGATCCATGTTTTCCTGCTCAAGAAGGGCTATGCTGTTTGTTATGAGTTCATTTCTCTTAATGGCAAATGTAGCCAGAGAAAAATGAGACAACACCCTATTCTGGGACAATCTGCAAAAGACGGAGGACTTTCTGAATGCCAGGCTGAGTCCCGCTCGCTGGCTCATGAACACCCCAGCTACAGCCTTGTCAGCTCTGGTTTTGTCGACCTTAATCAATTTCTCAATCTACACGACCTGAATAGCTGAGTGGGGAAAAAAGGCTAAATTGCAAATCTTTAGTCTGAGGCAAGTTTGGGGAAATGTTCTGGGCATGATGCTTTTAGCTATTTATAAAAGTATGTTTCTTAGGGCTGTGCTCCCAAATTACTTTATGCAAAGAGAGACGGCTAGGCATTAGAATATTTCAGAGCAAATAAGCAAAACCAGGTTAATCAAAAGTGCTTAAAGACTAACTCAGCTATCTTGAAAAGAGTTCAATGTTTAATTCACACATCTATAAAAACATGCTTTGGGCTTGAAGATGTCAAACCATATATGCAATCAAGATTAAGGGTATATAATCATTGATAATAACACCAAAAAACTTGCCAAAGATCTTTAAATATCAGCAGAATACTCCGGGAAGTTTGTATATCTGTGTATGTGTGTGTTGACAGACAAGCATTCATGAATCATGCCTCTGTGTTTTTGTTTTGTTTTGTTTTTATCCAAGAGAGCTTCTGCATTCTTGAAAGCAACCAGTAAATTAGAAATCACGTTGGAGCAAATAAATATGTGCATACTATAGCAGCAAACGCATTGGTGTCCTCACAGGCGAGCAAGATATTCCCCTATCAAAATCCAGTGCTCCAATTACCCTGGCAGCCAACACAAGTTCCCAACTGTTGGTAAATGTAATATGAGTGATATATCAAGCTGCAGTTGTCTTCAGACCTATTCAATAATCCAAGAGTTCCCTCAAGAATAGCGGTGACGTATTATAAAAGAAGGGAGAGGGGTTGGGGTGGGGAAAAGAATGATCTCATAGAGGCTAGTATGATAGAAACTGACTCTCTACAAAAAATCTACTTGCTTGGTAGAATTATTAAATTATGATATCTTTCATTATGGTGAAGGTACTACTTTAGTTTGGATTCAGAAGCAGAGCTGGGGTAAAGATTCAGGTGCAAAGAGTTCATGCGAGAGGTGATCTAAGGAAACACCAACCAACAGGAGATTGGGAAAGTGAGATATGTAAGGGAGAATCAGAGCATGCTAACAAGCAAGTGACCACTGTGGAAACTAGACTTTAATCCCATTGAGCAACTCTTAGAGATAGTGTAGACGTTTCCTCAGAGTGACCACATCAAGGGGTGAGGGAGCTGGGATATTGATCCACCAAATCCCAATATATCATGAGTTGAGTGCTTCTCCCACATGTATTAATCTCCTGCTGCTTGTGGCTTGCTCTATGCATGAGTGGAATGTGCCCCATAGCCAGAACAAAAAACCCTGTGAAAAAGTTCATCACTATTTGCAGTCATCAGCCTTTGGCATACAAAAGTTGACAACGAGAGAAATGTCAGGCCTCCCACAGCATCTCCCATGGGCACCCCCAGAGGCCTACAGAAATAATCCAGTCACTCACTCATTCACATTTTTTTAGTAAACACTTAGGTGATATATTTAAATGATTCTTTTAAAGAGATTTTTTCAGTTTTCATTCCCTTAATTTATACTCTTTTTTTAAAAAGTAGAAACCAACAGAACAGTTAGATAATAAAATAATATCAAAGGGTCAGTGTTAACTAATACTTCATTTGCCCCTGCCAGACTTAATGCAGAGAAGAACAAACACCAGTGGGTACTGGGAAAGAAGAGTTTCAAAAGGCAGGTGTGGGTGTGTCCTGTGCCAAGGCAGAGCCCAGGATGCCTTGCACAGTAGTTCTGGATGCTCTGTACTCTGACTTTTCAGCATGAAAATGGGGGCTGCTATCCCAGAACGCAGCGTGAGTGAGTGCAGCGTGTGCAGTGTGTGCATGCACATGTGCAGTCAGCCCACCTAGCATGAGCATGGTACATGGAGCATGTGAGGAGATTTGGGCCTCCACGATCTTTGCTCCCTGGTGTTACAATTGGGTACATTATGTTACATGGCAAACGGGACTTTGCAGATGGAATTAAGATTATGGGCCTAAAATATGGAGACTATCCTGGATTACCAGGCGGGACTGATGTTATCGCATGAGCCCTTCAAAGCAGAAGAGGACTCAGTCGAAGAGATGACAAGGGACAAGAGAGATTTGAAGCAGGAGAAGGGCTCATCCCACCACTGCTGGCTCTGACGATGAAGCAAGGGGGTCACGTGTTAAGAAATGTGGGCAGCTTCTAGAGTCTGGTAATGGCCCTCAGCTGACAGCCAGCAAGGAACCAGGGATCTCGGTCCAACAACTGCAAAGAACTGAACTCCACCAAAAAGCTGAATGATCGTGGAAACAGAACCTGCCTGAGACCTTCTAAATGGAACACGGCCTTGCCCACACCTTGATTTTAGCCTGGTGAGACCTGAGACAGGCTTCAGACCTACAGAGCTGAAAGGTAATACATTTGGGTTGCATAAGCTGCTACATGGGTGATGATTTTCACAGCAGTAAGAGAAAACAAATGCAAGTAGATTTCAACATGAGCACCAGATCTGGTCCCCTCATTGTGGCTTCCTGGAGGACCGTTTAAATTAGGCTTCCAAGGTTACTTTCTGAGTTTGGTGGGAAGGAGCACCACGATCAGGTGGCAGGGCCCATGTCTGAGACGAGGAAGGCTGAGCTTGGCACATGAGCCCCATCTTAGTCATGCTGGTGTCGAGTCTCTGTGTGCTCTTCCTTCAGCTTAATTAATTAGTATTAACTTATAATTCATGTTCTGTGGGCTTAGCCTGTCATTGTTGGGGGCATGATTGGATGTGTCCATTTCACTTTCCCAAGGGGAATTCTAGAGCTTTGGGGTAGAAACCGCTATCTGACTAGTCTGTCCTTCAGAAATAAATGATCTGGGGTCAAAACGGGTAAACAGCAGGACACAGAGAGCTGCCGCAACACTAACTAGCTCAGAAGACAGGGTTGACCTCAAATTTTCCTCTTGTTGAACTGCCCGAGGCTTTGCATTTTATTTCTTTTTCTTCATGGAAAACTCGGGTATACAAAGAAAAACTATTTCAACTCAATGACTGCAGTCCTGAATGTGGAAAAGGCATTAAATTAGAACACACGGATTTCCAGGATTACAGCTACTGCTCTGGGAAATTTCTACACTTGCTTACAAAACGGATCTTCCGCTTTTTAAGTCAGCGTCGGAAAGGTAGCTGTCAAAGAAATTAACCAGAAGCACCCGAAACTTTGCACATGAAATAGTCAGCTCATGTGGTAGCTACTTAAAAATCTAACCAGGAGAGACATTTTCTAGCTGTCATAGCTGGAATATGCAAAGATGTGGCCTCAATTCTAAGAGTAACACCCAAACTGCAAAGAGAGAAATCAGCATATCCTTCTCAAATCCTGACCTCACAGTGTGAAGGAGCATTTTTAGCTCATTTCTCCAAGGTGGGTGCATTGTCCCCATGGGCTCGGATGATCCGAGCAAACAGTGAGGCAGCACATACTGGTGGTCAAAGAAAGCAAGATTTGGTATCAGATTGTCCTGGTTCAATTCCTAGCTGTACCATTAGCTGTGTTTGTTGGGAATGACACATAACCTCTCTTTTTGTTCCTCTATAAATGGGGATTAAAAGAGTTTTCCTATTTAGCAATACACAAAACACTTAGCATATGCACACTTAGCAGGTAGGTGTGTCCAATAAAATAACTGGCTTTAAAGTTCTCTTGTGGTGTCAGGTATTTTGAAGTGTTTCCAATGTTTTCCTGGAGAAGAACAACAGCCACTTCAATCAATCAACAATATTTATTTATTGTATTCTTGGTAGAGAGACTTGCACTTGCTTCTGTGGGAGAAAAACCACAGATCAGGAGTTGGGTGAGATTACAGGTTTCCTGCAGAGCAGGTTGTAGGGAAATATACGTGAAATTACAAAGAACATACACAGAGGAACAAGGTAGGCTGCAGAGCTATGATGCTGAACGAGGAGCGGGCAGGTGGGAGCTCACTCATCAGGGCAGAGGGAGCCCTGGACGCAAGGCAGGCAGGTGGTCAACCCACTCTGAAGGAAGCAGATCACTGGGTTCCAGCAGATCACTTCAAAAAGGATTACAAAGGCATGTTCTATCTCTGGTCTAGGGAAGCCGGATAAGAACAAAATTCCTAAGTGAACTAGGGACATTGCAATGTGAAATATTAGAATACTAGCATTCTTACAAACATCACTCACTTGCTCATTTAGACAAGGTTACAAATGAGTCTCCATAGAGAAGGGGTCTCCCAGGCATCAGATGTCACATCTTTTTAAGCCAGAGACAGGACCATGGGGCAAAGCTAAGTCCGACATATTCATCCCTTCTTCTCTCCGCCCACAGAAGCCCATCCGGTATTTGCTAAATCTATCTGACGTGCTGTACACTGAGGCCATGTAGAAGCAGCCTAGGAAATCATCCTTGCCTTCCCGGAGAATACTTCTTTTTTGAGTAAATAAGATACACACACACAAGGAATATTATACCACAGATGATTTTAAATTGCATAACAATAGGGTAGAAGATGTGTACTTAAATCAAAAGATGGGTACCCATCTGCGCTAGTTTGGATGTATTATATCCCCCAAAATGCCATTATCTTTGATGCAATATTGTGTGGGCAGGAATCGTATTGGTGTTGATTGAGTTGGAGACTTTCGATTGGATGTTTCCGTGGAGATGTGATCACTAACTATGGGCGAGATCTTTCATTGGATAATTTCCATGGAGGTGTGGCCCTGCCCATTTAGCATGGGTCTTGATTAGTTTACTAGACCACTATATATAAGCTCAGACAGAAGGAGCAAGCTTGCTACAGCCAAGAGGGGCACTTTGAAGAATGTACAGGAGCTGAGAAAGGAGCTGCAGTTTACAGAGACATTTTGGAGATGGCCTTTGAAATCAGACTTTTGCTCTGGAGAAGCTAAGAGAGGACAAACGGCCCAAGAGCAACTGAGAGTGACATTTTGGAGAGAAGCTAAAGCCTAGAGAGGAACATCCTGGGAGAAAGCCATTTTGAAACCAGAACTCCGGAGCAGACACCAGCCATGTGCCTTCCCAGCTAACAGAGGTTTTTTGGACACCATCCTCCAGTGAAGGTACCCGATTGTTGATGCATTATGGCCTTAAGACTGTAACTGTGTAACCAAATAAACCCCCTTTTATAAAAGCCGATCCGTTTCTGGTGTTTTGCATTCCAGCAGCATTAGCAAACTAAAACACCATCAGAAACAATCCAGAAGTTTTGTTTTGTTTCATTTTAGCAGTCCTGTCTCAGACACTTGCAAGGCATGATAATTTGGTGTCTCCCAGGGTGAGATTAAGACATCTGAAAGCTTTACCAGCTAGGTTTGAAAACTGCTATACTCAAATCATATTCTCTAATAAGCCACCTGGGAAATGGGTTAACAATGGATTCTCTCTAGGGTCTGTCTGCAGATATTTGATTCAATATGTCTGGGGTGGAGCCAAGGAAATGGAATTTTTGTAAACACTCATGTGGATGGGCTTTGGAGGGCACTCTGAGAAGCATTACCCCAGGGACATGCGACAATACAAGACAGTCCCTCCTTTCTCTGCATGGATCTCCATGATCCCATGGGACTGGAATGCAGAGTGTCTTATTTTGCTGGGAAGGAAAGGCCTCTGATTACCCTGAAATACAGACCTCTCTCCCCACATCCCTCAAGCCCACGATGACTCACAATTCACCCAAGGAAATGAGCAAATGTGGATCAAACACCTAAGCCTGTGGGTAGCATAAACCATTATTTTCCTACCACTGACCTTCCCACAAGTTAGAGGTGGTGCCGGGCCACAGGAGCATTGCTGGAAATGATGCAAGAGTTGACATTTAGCAAAACTTTAGCCAAACTCTTGGCTCTGCAATTCTCCAAGTTCGACATATTCCCCCAATGTATCGTTGAGGATTCTTTGCTCGCAGGCCAAAGGAATGGTTTCTGTCTAAGTTCAGCAGAAAAGAAGATCACAAAAGACATGAGAGCACAAGGGATAGATGGATAACCAGGCCAGAAAATAAAGAGAGGAATCAGGGTTGCACGGGGGGCATCTAGCCTTCAGAATGAACTCCGCAGTCTTTCCAAGATGCCACCACTGAAATGGATCAACTCCAGCATTTTCATGTTACTTTTTCCCCCCTATTTTGCACCACTACATTCAATATCCAAAGTCTCAGGGAAGAGAATCCAAATGGTTTGCCTTGGCCATATCTACATCCCTTGGCTAGCAGACGGTGCTTTGATTTATATCCCTCTAAGATTGAGCGCATGAGAGAGGAGAATTAACCCCAAAAGGACAAGGGTTTCCTGAAAGGGAGGAGTGTTTCCTGGCCTCCAGCAACTAACAAGCATGTGTCTACTATACCTGCTAATAACCTACATTCAAGCTCAGCCTAAATAAGGGTCCACTCAGGCCATATAGAATGGCAAGTGGCCTTGCTGTCTCAATACTCGTTCTTAAGGACCAGTGGCTTTGGGAGTTGCCTTCTCTTAACTCACTCCACTGAAACTTGCCTGCTTCCTTCTGCCCCCCCAGTAGAGGAGACTTCAGATGTCCTATATATCTGCTTCCCTCCCCATCGGCCCTACCTATTCTGGAACGGTATTTAGATCTTGGAGGAACAGAGCAGGAAGACAAGTCCTTACTGAGGTATCAGTCATAGAAACGAGAAGCGGCGATGACAAATTGAAATGTCAGCGTTATTAGCACTTTTGCTTGGAGCTGTTGGATACCGATTTAACGATAAAACAAGAAATGGGACAGATTTGCCCTGCAAAGAGGAAGGATGAATAGGGATAATGGGCTAAAATTAAAACAAGGGAAAGGGAGAATATCAGGCCAAGTCTCTTAAATGTGATAATTTTGGAGTTTTCCCCCAAAGAGAGCATTGAAATACCCGTGGAGAATCAAAAAAGGATGGATTAATTCATAAGTATGTGAGTTACGTGATGCAGCATAAAAGAAGTAGGACGTGGCTACTGGACATTTCTTTATTTAACCATACTTCACAATGAAGTTAGGAAAATTAAAATCTGTAACTAATTGGATGATTTCTTAATCCATTCTCCTTTGTGCTCATCAAATCATGTTGTTGCAAAAATCAGGGAACACATGAGATTTGAAAGGAAGAGTGTGGACTGCAAGGTTTTGAGAAGACAACTTTGTATTTAATTTTTTAATGTATTTATGAATATCTTCTTTTAGTAAGAAAGCTGCCCTAGGAGATTTTCTGATGGTCTGAGTTTCTGCAGATTTTCTGGAAGTTGAGAATTAATTACGATGGGACAAATTCCCTTTGTAGGGAAACATCACAAGATGAGATAATCTGTTATACAAAAGCACCCTGCAGTTGTTTATTTTTTATTTTATGTTTCTTGTACACAAACACACACAAACATAAATGGAGCCTGTGTAGAGAGAGGCAGGCGACAATGAGGGTGAGGTCCAAGGCCTGTACCTGCCCCCCCTTCTCCTTTACAAGTGACCACTCACAATGGATTTCTGTGAAACCCTGAGCAGCCATTAAAGCTTTGCTAATCACGAAAGCCTGGCTTTACCTGAACCTTTAGCATGTAAGGCAGAGCACTGCTCATGCTTCCAGAGAACTCGTTCATGAAAAGCAAGTGCCTAGATTTTTACTAGAGTAGACTTTTCTTGAGAAAAGGCAGTACTGCAGAGCAGCTGAACTACACCTTTGAGAAAGCAAGCCCTAGGTTGTGAGAAAAACACAGCCTTCCTTTGGGGGGGGGGGGTCCCAGAAATTACTAGCTGAGGGATTCCCCACCAAAAGGAAAAAAAATTGTCTTCCATCCTAGACCTATGGGGTTCTAGTCATTGTGGTTGGAACACAAAAGTAAGCATGATTTTCTTTTGTGCTTCAAGCCTCTGTATCAACCACTTGTCTTCTAGAAGCTGCCTTATGTCTTCAAATGGGAGAAGGTACCTAATGGGAAGTCTACTAAAGAAAGGAAGCACCGTAAAAATGATACAGAAATATCTTAAACCTTTGGTTTTAATGTTTAATATACGAATGTGCATTACTTTGTTGATCTTTGATGTGAGGACAAAGCCTTTCCTTTGGTTGACATCTCTGTGGTATGACATCCCGCAGCATCTTTCTTCCTAGCATAAACCTCACCCACATTTCATGGTGTAAGGTACGGGTTGGCCACCTGCATCCATCCTTTGGGTCAAATCTGGTCTGCCCAGGGTTTCAGGAATAAAGTCTCACTGGGACACAGCCTCACCCATTTGCTGACATGTTGCCTATGGCTGTTTTCCAGCCCCAGCAGCAGGGTTGAATACTTGCAAAAGACACCATATGGCCCACGAGACCTAAAATAGTCACAATCTGCCCCTTCCCGGAAAAAGTTTGCCAATCTCTGGCCTATAGTATCAGTTCTGGTTTTGTTTAAAGTGGAGTGAGAATTTCAAGATAGATCCAAAATATTCTGACTGCAGAATCCTTCCAGATTCCTGAGGGGTTATTTTGCCACTAATATTTTACAGCACTCTTCGCCTACAGCTAATCAAAATAATTTTTTGAGACTCGCTTTCATGGAAGGTTTCCAAAGCATTTAACTTAGTTTTCATAGAAACAAGTCTCTTTCTTACTGCACTCATTTTTCATCAGTTTACATATTATTCTGCTAAATAATGTAATTACAATAACAAGTACAGCTTGGCAGAAGCAGGTCTGGGAACAAACACAACAAGCTCTTGGCAAGCGGACACCTCAAATGGTTGAGGAGAAAGGTAAGGTTGTACGAGAAACAGTTGCTTCACAGTATGCCTGGGGGCAGCAGTCAACATTTTATAAATGGACTGGACAGAAGGTATTAAACTGGGAAGCTTCATAAGTGGAGGTCAATTAAGTAAGCATCTTCCATCACTTCCTTCTGGTACAGAATTTTCTAATTTCTGGTAGTTATCCTAATTTCAAGTGCACTTTTTGTTGTCGTGATTGTTTGACTATCTGTCTTCTGCACTGGCCTATAATGTGCAGAAGGGAAGGAACTACAGGTTTGTGATCATCATTATATCTCCATTACCTAGCACAGTGATTGGCATACAGTTTATGCTCAAGAAACATTTCTTAAGTAAGTCCTGAGTGGCAGCAGATACTCCCACAATGAGCCATCCTAAAACTCCAGTCAAGGGTTCAAGATTTCCTTCCTGCTCTCCTAAGGAGTCACTGAGGAAGGGTTGGACTTTGGGAAGCTGGGGCTCGGGGTGGAGAGGGTGGTCAGGAGAGTGATGTGTCTGAGCCAGATATCTCCCTTCCAAGGTGGTCTCAAGTTTCATTATCATCAGATGAAGGCAATACTTAAGCCAGGACAATCATTGGCAATTTGCATTCTGCAATCCGCATCACTCTTGTGTCTAGCAGAAATGAGAGACTTGTTTCTAATTGGCAAATTAAATATTGATAATGCAGATCTGCTCTACACCATCTTTCAGAAGGCTGGCACCGTAATCTCAGTGTTTCTAAAACTCCAGGCGTTTGCATTCTAGAGTCACAGTTTTCATCATAACTGCAGGCAATCTGTAACATTATGTGGTTAATATTTATCTTTAAAGCAAGTCATTTTTAACCTAAATAAATGTATTTGCCAAGGAAACTTTGTGTTATCACGGTAAATGGTAAATGGATACCAGTAGCCATAACTAAAAGTCAATGGGAAACATAAATTCATTAATATCTAACAATTATTAAGGACCTTTTCTATACTCAACGCTGTACTAACAACCCTATATGCACTAATTATTTTAATCTCAGTGTGCCTGTAGGAAATGGGTGCAATTATCTCCATTATACAGATGGGGAATTTGAGGCACAGAAGATTTAAGTAACATGCACAAGATTGCATGGTACTAAGTAGTAGTCTAGAGTTTATCTCTAGGACTGTGTTCTTAACTACTATATTTTGCAAACATTGTTTTTAAAGTCTAGATAGATGTTTTGGCTGCTATAGGCTCTAAGCCTGAGGCATGCTCAGTTTTTTGTTGAAAAGAGAGCTTAGAAAGTGCTAGAGTCTTGCTATAAATATTCTAGTTTAAACTGGGAATTTCTCATTGACACTAAAAGGATTGAAAGAAAATTGAAAAGGGAATACTTATTTCTGTAAGTGCTTCACCACTTCTCTATGACTGAATGTTCCTCACCTGAAAGCTGTGAGTAGCACATGGGTATGTGTCCTTCACTTGAGGAAATACTTGGCTAGAAGTTGGGTGTCGCATACTAATTCCCAGGATCCTTTGCTCAGCTCTGGTCCCCAAGTTTGGAGGGTGTAGCAGACTCCTTTGGGGATATTTACTCAGCTTGCAAGGCCTCTCTTCCTCTTAAACGTCTGCCCTTAAAGGCAACTGGGTTTCTACTGCCACCCTAGACATAGCTGATTGGACCAGAGTGAACAACTGATCCAGGCTTGGCCGATCAGACTCCTTTTCCAGGAATTTGTAATTGGGATATTTTACAGTGATTCCCCATGTCTAAGGGAATGGATGAAGCCCAAATCTTAGAGGCTAGAAGTGCCATGTGCATAAAAAGTTAGAGAAAGCCTTTCTCAAAAATCAGAAAAATCCAGAGCAGACCCACAAGGAGAAACAAGACAAAACATGAGAGAGATACAGATGAAGATGGAGAGTGAGATGCTTCAGGGCTCCTGGTTCCTCCCACAGAAGCTTGGAACAACCAGCAAGAACCTGCAGAAACATCTTTCCCAAAGCTCCAGTAGATAGTTAAAGAATCACGGTAACAGGGAGAGTGCCCAATCGAGAAAAAGGCTACTTAAAAGTGTTAGGACCTTGTGGGACCTTGGCTGGCCCCTGCCCCACTCCCTAACCCTGAGTGGAGGGAGCAGAGTCACCCTCATGCACATACCCAGAGCATGCATATCTGGCCCAATCTGTCTAGAGATGGCCTGAGGGACTCACCATCCCAGAACTTGCTAGAAGGCATTTTAGGGAACTCTCCCACAGAACTGCTGTAGGAGAGCTGTGAAGTGGCTGCCTTGGGCAAGGGACTGCTGGCTGTAGGACACACAGTGCAGTGCCTGGGACGGTGATAAAACTGTTTCTAGGGAATAAGTGACATTGCTGTCTGTGTAAATGAGGGAATTCTTAGGGCCACAGGCAGGCCCAGGACAAGGCAAAGTGCACGGGCTGAAAGGATCAGGGAAACTCCTATGGTTTGGCCTTGAGCTATTCTATAAACCCATTGTATGGATAAGTCCTTGCATAGGTCAATCTACAAAAACTGGAAAGGGCTTTTTTCCCCTATTTATTTATTTATTTATTTATTTATTTATTTATTTATTATTTTGTTAGCTTCTGGCATTCAAGGAAAGTTCTGTCATAACACACTAGCTGTATACAAGCCAAAGAACATACACTTCAGAGCCTGAATTACAGTGATAACACCTTAAAATATCAAAATGTCCAGGTTTAGGTTTCAATAAAAGATTATAAATCACACAAAAACACAGGAAGTGATGGCACAGGCAAAGGAGAAGATTAAAGCATTAGAAACCATTGATAAGGAGAACCAGACCTAAGGGATTCTAGAACAAGACTTTCAAAAAAGTGGTCCTAAATCTGCTTGAAAAGCTCATGGAAAACATGGACAAAGGTTTCCTGTCTGTAGTTCGCTCAATGGCAACATCATCAATCCCAGCAGCCTGGTGAGAGGGGTGTGTCATCAGGAATAACTGGCTGATGTCCATCTCTTGGGCAGGGTAGGAGTTGGGAAGTTCACAGATGGTGTCACTGGGGCCTGAGCTGGATTCTGGGCCAGGAGTCTCAGGCCTGCTGTCTGTACCTGATGCCAAGGGAAAATTAGTAAAGAAAGCATCCAGGTCAGCTCCAAAGATAATGAGGCAAACACAAAGGGAGCACCAAGCTGGGTAAGAAAAGTAGGTTAAGATGAGGAGATGTGCTCTGTGGGATAAGAAGTTGGCAGAGAAAGCGTCTGTGTCGAGGTCCACAAGCCAGAGATCAACACTGGCTGAAGCGCTGTATGTGGTCACCACCACCAAATGGGAGCATGGAAGGGAGCTGACATCTAGGACACGTGACATAAAAGATCCATGTGGAATTATAAAGACTTGTGTGGGATCCCTTCATGGCACACTCTGGCGGGTAACTGCCCCAAAGACATTCCTCTTCTCCTGGTTAAGCAAATGCCCATTTCTGTCCAGGTAGGATGTGCTCATGGCCCCTGTAGCCAGTCACTGAGATTCCACCTCCCTTTGCCAGTGATTGGTGCAGAGATTAGCCAATGAGACTTAACAAAGTGTCTGCAGAAAAGGCTTCTGGGAATGCTTTTCTTCCAATAAAATGCAAGAGGTATGAAGAAGAAGCCCGCCCACTTCATCCCTCCTAGGAGACTGGTGTCATGTTAGGAAGTGATGCTAGGAGCATGGCAGCCATCTTGGAAGAAGCAAAAGCCAAGAGAAGCATGAAGATTTCAACCCAGAACTGGGAGGTGATTATTATAATTATTATTATTTAATACGTTAAATGACTCTTGGTCAGCATTTCTATAACTTGCAGTCAGTAGCATCCTAATTGAAAAAACTGATGCAGTGTTTCAGAAGTATTTCTCAGAGTTTGTGCTGCAAAGATGTTCTTTGATCAGATGAGTTTGCAGAAAGTTGTACACTAATACATCTGTCTGCATTTCACTTTTGCATATTAAAAGCTCTGAGAAGATCTGCAGTTAAAAGAAAATGTTTGACTTTGATTCTATATGTCTCAAAATTAATCATAGGATCATTTTTTAGACCACTTAATATCTCACCATACAAGTACTTCATGGAGACCATTTTGGAAAGATTAATTTAGGATTTGTGAGAAAAAGAAAGCTGAGCAGAAGGAGAGGGCCTCGGATATGTCTATCTGTACACAGTGTCGACAAAATAGAAAGGGCAGCTGTCTCTTTTTACACTATCTGCGGTTTCTAGGAGGGCAAGGGACAAGGACAAATTTTACGACTACACACCTGTCTCCCTGCATTCTGACAAAATAACAAAATGTACTAATGAAGGAATTTGAACTTGACAACATGGCCACAGTCCAATCATCCTGCATAGCAAATCTGGAAATGTCTGTTGACTGTTGTATTTAAAACATATTTTTAGAAGTGTGGCTGGCAGACAGATACCCTTAAATAATGTCGGTAACTAAGCAGATATCCCTTTTTCTCCCTCTCTCTCTCTATCTGAGGAAAAAATGAGATTAAGGAAATCTTTCCTTGACATGGGCAGGTATTAGCATTTCACATTCAAATTTCCATCAGAAACTTTAGGACAAGAAAACTGTGACCTCCTAACTATTGTCTTAATGAGGGCCACTGTCTTTTCAGATAGTAGCAGGGATGACTGCATATGCAAGAGAGGTTGGAAGGGAGGGAGAGAAGGTGGGAGAAAAAGAGAGAGCAAGTGACAGAGAGTGGAAAAGGAGGCGAGAAAGAAAATATTCACAGGTGTCTCCAGGCTGAGACATCTCATTTTTTAATATAAGCCTTCTAGTCCTTAATGCCATTGGAGTGCTCCAAGAGGGAAGTGGACACCTAAGAGACAAGTGGGAAGGAAAACCTTTATACTGTACCCCCTTTGGTACTATGTAAGTTTTGATCACATAAATGTGTGCTCTATCGATGGACATGTGTTATCTATTGATTCAAAACATAAATTAGCTAAAAATGTAAACACAATGAAGACCATAGCAATAGGAAACAAAGCACGAGTTTGTGATATTAGAGGGTCTTACATGGGCTTATTAGAGCCAAGCTTTGGACTAAATGAATCGTTCCATTCACTGTTTTAATTCATTTAACAGAGGCTGGGGGAAGGGTATGGCTTGGGGTGCCATTCTTACTCCTAAACTACACTCCTGATAATATCTTCATCAAATGTGGAATTACAACCCCCTCAAACTGAAGACCAGCAATTCATTACCTTCTACGTCCTTAAGTTTCCAAGCAAGTGTCATGTGCAACAGAGTTTTCAATATTATTTTATTTCTGAGGAATTTTTCAGGGCCTCTTAGAGACACACAAGTCCATATCCCCCTTTATCTGGTTCTGACCTAGTTGTGGCCATCGTTCCCATCCAAACAGTAAGAAAATCTGAAGTTGCAATACATTATTTACTAGGATGAACCAGTAATTCAGACTGCAGAAGAAAAAGCAATAAGAGAGCTCTGAAAAGCTTAAAACATCTTGAAGGCTGTTTCATGAAGGAGTCACAACTAATGCAGGCAGGGGTACTTAGGAGTGAAATGGGTAGAGATGAGAGGTTAATAGAGAAGGCTGTGCTAGAATAGCACATAAAATAAATATGTATTAAAAAAAAAGGAAAACCTCAACTCACTTGCTCAGTTTCAGGCAACTGGATTCTATTGTTTGTTTTCCGTAAGGACTTAACAAACCTGATGCAAATAGCAATTGTAAAATGGAAATAACTCTACAAATCACTATCATCTTGAGACCACAGTTATATAAATGCACTGAAAAGTTACAATGGAGTGTATAAATAGCATTATACTGATTTAATAAATTATTATGACTTATTAGACTCCTTCAAGTACAACAGTCCCCCAACCTCAATTTCACCATTATGATTTTAAAAGCAGCAGATTCTTCCTGTCCTCCAAACAACTGAGAAACATGACTATAAGGCAGGCAGTCCAGTAAAAGTTGCCAACTTCTATCAGCGATATTAAAGATAGACCAACCATGTCTTCAAAAGCATCCATCCAAAACATGAATGCAGTTTAAAAAGAAAAGAAATGGGAGGAGAGATGGGGATGATGTTGGTATCCCTTGAAATGTCACACCCATGCCTGGAGGGATGTCAACCACTAGCTCCTGAAAACCGAACAATTCCACCAAGCTCCATTTCTAAGCAAACCATTCTCTCCTTTTTACATCTAACATATTTGAGCACTGTGAGAGAGTTTTCATTTTGGTAGGGAAATAGAATAAGGGATTTAAATTTTTTTTCCTTCCATATACACAAATGCCACTAAAAATTAAGGACTATGGAGGCTTGGAATTCTTCTAGAAAATGTCCTTGACATATTAGTTGCTCATCCACCCCACTCAACAACAAAGAACATTTTAGCCACTCAGCAAAAAACCTGGTATTCACATTAAGAAGACAGCAAGACATCCTTTTAACCTTTGTTATTACTTAGACTTCATGTTGTACATAAAAAGAGTGCAATGATGTCAAACAAATTCCAGAAGAGAAGTATTTATTGCTGAATCTAAATCAAAAAATCCATATCTACTATAATGGCACTTCAAAAGAAGATGTACTGTATTTACCAGCCCAATCAATACTAAATTAGCCGGGATAAATATTTTCAACTCTACCAGTCTTAAGATGAAGCCCGCTGTATCTTGGGAGATACAAGAAATTTTTTTGCTTATCACACAGAAATGAGAACCAGGAAGTATTTTACAAGCAGATGCACCTACCCTTAGCTGCTCTCTTTCACAATTCATCTGTTGTCTTGAAATCTACAAAGAAAAGACAGGGAGGAAAAAAAACAAAAGGTTCTGCATGAGAATCAACATGAAAAAAAATGGGAAGTTACTTCTAATCACACGGCTCAAAGCATACCCAGTGTCAATTGATTATGTATTTATTTTTTTTCCCTAGGTCTAAATACCCTAAGCTTCACTTAGAGTTTCAATTTTGTGATCTAGAGGTACGACTAGGATGAGCCGGGGTCTAAAGGGGGCTTGAGGAGATGCAGTAGAGGGTGTTGGCGGCACAGTCGAAGTGAGTGCCCCTTCCTGGGAGTGAAAACTCCCCGTTGCCCTAACAGATGCTTCCCTGAAGGCCCACTCAGGATGGCGGGAACAAGGCCATGGACCTCACACGGCGTCTTCTCCAATGGTATGGACCAGTGTAGTGGGACCTACACTCTGACAACCGGGTTACATTTCACAGTCCAGTTTTAATTGGCTAGTAGTAAGTAGCCATAGTATTGGCGAGGACTCTGAGATCACTGCTTAAACCATGAAAAGAAACCGCAGTTAATTTGTGATACATCTGCCACACATGGTCTTTAGAACCCATGGAAGCTTCTTTAGGATGACTCTATAATTTACTGCCCAAAGAGAAACACTTCTGTTTGCTAAGGGGGTCAGGATTGATGATTTTGCCAGGGACAGCAGATATGACCAGGAAACAGGGGCATCTGATGATGCTACCCCTAAGGAGTCTAGCAGACTCACCTTCCACTCAGGTGGCTGCACTGTAATACAGTTGAGGTCTGCTTTCACAATTTATTTTTTATCTTTTCTAGTACTTTTTTTTTTAACCAATGAACCAACCCCTGACTCCTAGCGCTGACAGTATACATCAAGTTTTTGAAACTTTTACTAAAAGATAAGAAGGTTTAGGGGCTGGCTTTTGATGTATATTTTATGCATTTTGTATTGAAACTTTCTGCGTACTTTCTCTAAAACAAAAACAAAACAAAAAAGGTAAACAGGAATCTGTATTTAAGGTATGCCAGGGCCCCAAATCTACAGACCAGTGCCGTGTCATGCCCTTTAACCCAGCAATAGCACATCTAAGGATGAGTTCTGAGTAAGCATAGATACACACAAATGTTTATTTACATGTTGATTAACTACAGAATTATTTAAGAAAGAAAACATTGTAAATATTCGCAGTGTGTAATAGCGGGAAAACAAAATAAATTATAGCTCCCTGATATTACGACATGGCGATATGGCATGCAATATTTAAAACCACTGTTTTGAGAAATAGGGACCTGGGAGATGGTCAAAAGGCACTGTTCATATTTTTAAGAAAAGAAGTTGCAAAAGAGCACAAATATTATGATCCCAATGTTTTGTGGAAAATAGAGTAAAAGAGATAAAGTAAAGAAAAGAAAGAAACAAAAATATAAACAAGAGGAAAGGATTGGGAGGAAATATTCCGATTTATTGAAAATGAAAGGCACAATTCTGTAAAGATCATTGACTTGCACTCTCTAAGTAGGTGGCTACATGGTATGTAAATGGCGTCTTTGCAAAGCTGTTAAAAAAACAAAGTGGGTGGTGAGGTTTCCTGATCTGGGTAAGATGGAGTGGGTACTTCACTCTCCTGTCCCATGAATGCGGCTGCAAACCTGGATGGAGCACACGGAGCGGCTGTGTGAGGTCTCTGAGAAGTAACAGTAACATGTGGATTGGGGGAGAAGAACAGAGCTCAGAATCCACTAGGGAAGTGGTATCTCCCCCACTCATACTCCTTCCTCCCCACCCTCCACTTGGAGTCAAGGTACCCAGTACCCTCACTTGTGTACCTGGATACAGATAAACAGCATTCCAAGAGAAGCCCCCTAGTTCTGGCTTGAGAAGCAGGAAAGGGGAGCCTGAATGCTCAGAGAGAGTTGGGGAACTCCCTGCCCCCCCATTTTTCCTTTTTGCTTTGCTCTCTCATGCTGCAGTCCCCAGACAATCCCATGTTGGTGTTGGCGATAGAAGCAACAGTGGTAAAAGCAGGGGCTGTGGGAGCCTTACACTCTGAGGGATGGAAATAATCTTCTCTGATCTGAGAAGCTGTGGTCCTCGTGGGCTGGCACAAAGCCCTGCTGCTTTTCTCTCTTTGTCGTCTTGCCACGTGGCCCTAGATTCTGGCAAAGTGGCAGAAGCATACAGTGAACCCATGCAATGTTTTTATGAACTCCGGGACTCAGCCTGGAGCTGCGCATGTGTGTCTGGTCCTAAATAGAGGCCGTAGAGTCGGGACGGAACAAAAGGACGGGCCCCTCTCCGGGTCCCAGGCTGGCCACTGAGAGGCACACAGGCAGGAGGGATCTGACTAGTGCTGCAGTGTCTTCAACAGAAGAACTCACCCTGAAAACACATCCATACAAGGCTGGCTGGAACTTGCAGCCTGAATCCGCTGGGTTAGTTGTGTGCTAAAACAAAAACACTAATAATTTCTGTATGATTAAACATGATCCAGAGTTTTATCACACAGTATTCTACATATCCAGGCTATAAACTCAGTCTTCCTGGGGTACAAAGAACCAGGAGAATCTAAACTCACATGCGAAAAGATATTCAACAGACAACAATAATGAGATGTTGCAAATGTTGGAATTGTCCAATAAAGACATTAAAGCAGCTGCTATCAAAATGTTCCAATAATTAAGGAAAACACACTCAAAAAAAAAAAAAAAGAAAAAGAAAAAGAAAAAAGAGAAAAGAGAAAGTAAAAATAGTGCTAGCAAAGATATAGAAGATATAAAGAAGCACCAGATAGAAATTTTAAAAATGTAAGAACAATAACCTGACTTTTAAAACAAAATAAAACTCACTGGACTGGTTTAAGAGCAGAATGGTGATGACAGAGAACAGAGTCAGTGAACTTGAATATTTATGAACAGAAAGTATCCAATCTAAATAACAGTAAGAATAAAAATGACAAAAAACAATGAAGAGAGACTCAGAGACCTACAGAATAATACGGAAAGGTATGCTATTCATGGCACTGGGATCACAGAGGAGAGGGTAAAGAGTTCACTGTAGGAAAATATTGGAATAAATAAAATGGCTGAAAATTCCTGAAATTTGGCAAAAGACATATCAACCCACAGATTCAAGATGCTCAGCAAACCCTAAACAGGAAAGAAAGTCTCACCCAGATATATCATAATCAAACTGCTGAAACCTAAAACAAAGAAAAACCTTGAAAGCAGCCAGAGTCAAATGATTATAAAGGCATTACTTAAAAGGTACAACAATTCAAATGATTTTGCAGATTTCTTAATAAAAACAATGGAGGTCAAAAGAATGTGGCATACCATCTTTCAAATGCTGAAAGTAATCTCAATCCAGAATTGTAAATCCAGTGAAAGTATCCTTTACGAATGAAGGTGAAAAATGAAAAGACTAAGAAAAGTCATTGCCCGCAGACTTGTCTAAAAGGATTGCTACAAGAAATTCTCCAGTCAGAGGGAATAGGATCCCAGAGGGAAACTTGGAATATCAAAAATGAAAGGAAAGCAACATAAATGGCAAATATCTGGATACATAGAAACTTAATTGTCCTTTCCTCTTGAGTTTTTTAAAATCTATTTGATGACAAAGTAAAAATTATGAAATGGTTTGATGAGGTTTTCAATGTATGTATATGCAATATTTAATAGGAATAACATGAAGATAAGGAGGGTAAAGGGATACATATGATGGTAAGAATTCTACATTCCAATTCAAGTGGTAAAATATTGATTCTATGTAGATTGAGAAAAGTGTTTTTTATTTCATTATAATTAATTAATTAAATCAATTGTTATAACAAAATTAATATTTTTAACATCTGCCTTCAAAATTCACAAGGATTTGTCACACTCACAGAAGCACAATAGCACTTAAGGAAACAAGTTGGCTGCTGACCTGAACAATGAAGCGAAGCCATGTTATCATGTTTCTTCACTGAGAATATGAAATGCAAAATGTACCTCTAGCCATGCAAATAGCGATACTGTGATACTATCCTTCAAATGAAAATGATTAAGGAAAATGAGAATTAGGGATAATTAAGAAGACATTTTGAGTAATCTCTATCGTGTATGGGCTTGTTTTTCTTTCGCTTTGTTTGATGGTTCCTGCATAGTATCCTGTTTGCCCACATTCTGGCAACAAAATCCCTCTTCAACTTTTGGGATACAGTTCTCCCCAATTCCACAATTTTTTGGTGTGAACTGGCTGTCACCAGCACCACACTCCCCCCTGATCCTTAATACAGCCCATGTCTACCGTTACCTCTTTGGTGGAAGTGGGGGTTCCTGACCCCTTTGAGAGTCAACTAAGTATTTACATCTGAGCAGGGTGGCCAGTGCCCTCCCCTTCTTCAACAAATGGTCCTTGGGTACAAAAATGTGATTTCCACTCATTTCCCTTCCTGAAGACTGAGTGCTGGTTAGGCAAGATGGCTGACTTCCATTATGGGTCTGTGCCTCTGTTCCAAGTGTGCCCATCACACGCGACTTCACCCAGGATGGAATGATGCTCTGAGGGCTCACTAAGTTACTGCTGGATGTAATGAGGCTCTTAAAAATTTCCCCCATAAGCATTTTGGGAAAGGTTCAGAGTAAAAACGGCACCTGTAACTCCTTGTCTTCTGTTATGAAGTGAGACCCTTCCTGTACACTCTTGAAGAGTCAGCCTTGAAAAATATCTTAAATGTACACTTTACTAAATGTCATTTCATTTGGAAGCTTACATGTGATATATATTTTTTCTCCCATGACAGTAATGCACAAAACCAATATACTTTATGGCCTAAATGAAAAAAAAAAAAAAAGGGAAAGTGGAAGATCTGGTGCTGCTCCTTTAAACACTTCCAGAGAATCAAATACCACACTTCATAGTGCTGCCAAGTAAGCACTTATGAAAGGTTAGAAACTGAAGCAATAAACTTCAGCATGAGACCCTTTGCTCTCCTGGTTGAACGAGATGTTTAATAGCAGGGATTCATTTTTTCCCCCATCTCCTATCTCCATCTAGCCAACAGGGCCAAAGACTCTTTCTCAGACTCAGCTTTTTTCATCCTTCTCCTCACTGAGTTCCCTCTTATCAGTTCTTCCTGCTTTATCCTGGAGCTATTACCAGTCTGATTTTTCCTCCCACACATCAGACTGGCTCAGCAAGGATAAGAACTGAATCATATCAGGATGATGTTTGGAATCCATTTATTTATTTGTCCATCCATTAATTTTCAATAACACACACACACACACACACACACACACACACACACACACACACACCCCAAGCATCTTCTGGATGCCAGACATTGTTCTAGGTACTGTGAATACAACAGCAGAGAAGTCTTCTGGAGCTCACTGTCTAGGTAGAGGAAAAGATGAGTAACTCAACATGTATAATACACAGAATGTTTGCTACAGTGAAAGTACAAGATGTGCTTACAGCACACAAGAGGGACATCAGCCTTGTTTGGGGAAGTTGAGAAAGGTATAAGTGGGTTTTGTTTGTTTCATTTTTAAGAATGGCAAAAAAAAAAAAGAGGGGGGAATGTGCAGAAAGCCCAGTGAACTTACGGAAATGCACACAATTCCGTGTGCTGCAAGAGTCAAGTGCAAGAGGAAACTGGTGAGAGATTGACTTGAATTGGGAAAAGTAGGAGGCAAAAAAAGAGAATCTACCCAATAAATGAATAGATGAATGGATGTGCATGTTTCCTTGTCTGTAATAATATGACGGTGGAGGTTCCAATTCTTAGGATATTTTTGAATTATTTGGAAGAAACCACCAGAGAGGCCTAGCAGACTAGAACTCAATAAATCCAATCATTTGGTAACTGTGCAGGTTTCCCAGCATCTCTGTTTCATAATCATTATACATTCTTCTAAAACAAGATGACATTCTCCAACAAATTCATGTCTCAGAGTACCTAGGGTGAGTGCTATAGTTTGTACTTTCCTTAATACAATTGATGATTATTATTATATACATTTGACATGTGTACCCTGAGTTCCTACAAACAGCCTACCACTGTGCTAACAGAAGGAGATGCAGATATGAATGATGCAGAGTGCATTTCTTTAAAAAGCTCAAAGAGAAGGGAAGAGAGATACATAAAACGAAGGTTACGGTGCAGGCTTATCAGGGTGATGGAAAGGGAAACACAGGGAACCACAAGCATCCGAAGGAGTGGCATCAGCCTGCTGGGTGGGGCAAAGAATGGAGGGAGGGGTCAGCAGCCAAGGAGATGGGACCTTTGATCCAACCCTTCCTGGAGAATAAGAATTGGGTGGGCTGACCAAGGCTTTGGGGAGGTGATATTGCCAACAGGGAAAGGGGCACAGCTCAAGCAAAGGGAGAACATGGGATTTGGGGAGAAAAGTAAATTGGTATTGTAAAACCTTTATGTTTTGCTGAATGTTACCTATGGGGACATGGAAATAAGTATTTAAATCATTTTTAGTGAAGTAAATTTCACAGTAACAATGGTTAATATTTATTGGATATTTACTATGTGCCAGAAAATGTGCTAAGCAATTTCTAAGGATTACCCTGGTTACCCTCATAACTTCATGAACAGACAGTATCTCTAGCTCTGTTCTACAGATGGGGAAACTGAGGCACAGAGAGGTTGAGTGGATCCCCACAGTCATTAAACTAGGATGTATTGGAGAGGGAATTACAATTCAGAGGGCCTGATTTGAGTCCCTGTTTGAATCATGGCAGTAGAAGGTTCCCAGGATCAAGGAAATCAGCCTCAAATCATAGATAACCCGTATTTTAAATCCTTAGTCCTCAGCTTGTGCCACACTTCTTCCCTTCTGACACCTTAGCAGGTGCTTTTTGATTGCTCTTCCCTGATGTGGTACTGTTTAGATGCTTGTGCTCTGTGCAATTAAATATGAACCAACTATATTTTGACTCCATAAATGCACAGATTTGCACACTTGGCTTCCTGTTGTTTAGAGTGGGTTCAGACTGGGAGACTTTCCACCAAATTAGATTTCTCTAATAGATCAGCCTGCTGGATACTTCTGCAGGTTCAGTTTTCTCCTCAGTGGGGGCTGGAGGCTCAGGAGTCAGATGACCTGGGTCCAATCCCAGCACATCAACTATGCAACATCAGCCCTTTCTATAATCTCTGTGGTCTCAGTTTCCCCATCTATATAATGAGGAAAATATGTCTAATTTTCCCAGTGTCTAATTTTTTGTGAGTGTAACATAAGACAACCCATGTAGAGTACTAAACGAAGCACCTGGCACATTCAAAAGAGGCAACAAATATTAGCTATTGTCATTAAAATTAATGTGTGAGCCAGGAGTTGGGTATCAGGAAGAGCACTGGGTCAAATGGACTTGGCTTTAAACCCTGGCTTTGCCTCCCATAGGTTGTATGAGTTTGAGTGAATTAATGACATAATTGAGCCTTAGATTCCCTTTCTTAATAAAAATATGAGGACAAGAGCTGCCTTGAAATCTTGGAAGGTTTGCTATTATCCTTTTGAGATGTGTAAGTTAGCAGGCATCTCTAATCCCTGGGGATGAAAGTGTAAATTGGTACCCACTTTGGGAAGGCAGTTTGTCCCTACCACAATGCAGAATATGCCTTTCCTTTAATTCAACACTTCCGTTTCTGGAATCTTGTTGACACACTGCAAGAGTGAATGGGGAAGGGAGTGCAGTACCTGTAGTTTTGTGGATCTGGAAGTGTGAAGAGCTTCGATGCCCGTCGGTACCTAGGATTAAATGAATTGCAGTTCATCTATGCCGGTGTGTGTTGGCAGTCTTTTTCGGTAAAGGGCTAAATGGTTATAATTTAGGCTTTGTGAGCCATCCAGTCTCTGTATGTGCCACAACTACCCAATTCTGCCATTGTGGTGAGAAGGCATTCAGAGACAACATGCAAATAAATGGGCATGGTTACGTTCCAGTAAAACTTTATTGATAGAAACAGAAGGTGGGCTGGATTGCCAGCCCCCAGTCTATACCACGGAATCATTAGAATTGGAGGGGCACTCATGATAGAAGGAATAAAACAAAGCAAGTTGGGCCAATTTTTAAAATACGATATGAATTTTGTTTTAAGAAAAGCTATGTACATACACACATAAATATAAATAAATATTTATATCCATTTATACATGGAAAAGTCTGAAATGAGAATGATAAACACCAAAGTGAAAACAAAAATACAAAAATTATGTCCTGGGAATGAGAATGATAATGGAGAAGGGCGTGGTTAGTGAGGTTGGTTTTCTCATTTGTAATCCTGGGTTCTGTCATATTATTTCAACTTCTTAGGATGAGAATGCACTGCCTTTGTAAATTAAATTTAACAGCAGAAACAATAAAATAATTTAAGCAACTGAGTTACAGGGTTCTTTTAAGGATTAAATGAGATATTGATTGTGGCGCATCAAGCCCTGGCATAGCTTAGCACATAGTAGGTGCTCAGTTAATAGTAGCTATAAATAACTCCCCAGAGGGCTAAAAGGGAGCCCCAGAGTGGCTGTCTTGGAAGAAGTTCGAGAAGTTGATTGTGCTGTTCTCTGGTTCAATCAGGTGTTTTCCCTTAAGACGCAGATGGCCTACTTCTAGGGTCTCATACGTAATGTTTATTAGAGATCTGAGTTTATGAAGACTTGAAATGCCTGAATATGATACACTCCATCATTTGTTTGTAATCGAGCCCAAATCCATCCCATAATGAAGCATGTCCTCTGATTCCAGGAAAACAGGATGGCTTCTGTCAGGTAAGCAAATACAGATTCCATCACTTTTTGTGGTTGTTTCTTTTCGGTATAAGGGAAGAAAAAAAAGTGTGTGAAAATAGTAAGTGCTTAGGATTCAGGAAAGGAAGTGAAAAATAATCAATTGAAAAAATAAAAACAAAAAGTCACAAAGAGTTGTCAGCCAAGATTAATTAACTTGATTCTGGCTCATGTATAAATGAAGAAAATGCATTTGAGAGAATAACAGGGAATCCACACAGCTGTCCCCCGATATTTTCATTTTAATCTTGGGGACTGCCGGGATCTGCTGCTAAGATCTGGTCTGATTTTGTAAAGGTGCCAGCTTTTTGGGGGGCGGTGGTGGGTAGGTAGGGGCAGTGATGAGGGAAGAGGGAGGAAAGAGCTTGACAAGGCAGAGTACTAAATAGAAAAAAAATAAGGAAGTAACGGATTTCTTATATGTAAACCTGAAGAGATAAAACCAAAGGCTGAATGCGGCAACGTATTTAATTGATGGTTAACAGTTCTTGAGGACTCTTTGTTTAGCATGTCTGAAATCTCAAAATACTCCATGTTTTTAGCACTTGAATGACCCATGGTATAGTATAGACAAGGCATTGCAAAGGACATTTAATGAGCTCTTCATTGCTGTTCCTTTAGAAGCCATATTATTTGACGATACTGTTACTCATTAACAAGAGAGTCCCTGCCCTGGATGTAGGTCACTTGGGAGATGCGAGTGTTGGTTAGCTGATTAAAGCAATGTCAAAAGAGCAGGATGTCCACAGAACTTGAGCAAACCACAGACAACAGGTTTTAAAAAGCTGTTTTCTTTGGAGGAGATGATTTTTCACTTGCTCTGCCATGCACCCACTTGTTAAATACCCCATTAGCAACAGAACAAGTCTCCCAGGTCTGGGACTAAGCTATCCCCGCAGACGGATTGGATAGACAAATGCTGCGCAAGAGGTGGCAGCTACAAGCCGCATGTGACAAGGACCCCTTTCAGCCCCCCGCATCCATCTGCTCCCTGCAAGGACGCGGTCAGTCTCTTGGAGTTGTTAATTTCAGACGACACTGGCCTCGAAATGAAACGGTAGCCCCTGGACACAAGCAGCCTGGCTGGTCTGACACGTGTAAGCCCCTTTTATAAGTGAATCCACAAAATATCTTTGCATCTGATAACTCTGCAAGGTGAGAGAAACATATTGCCTATTATTTATTCTAATAATAAACCATTACCCCAGGCACATTTTTATTCTCCAGATTTAATAAGGTATTTTGTGAACCAAGGCAGGGAAGGGAGAAAACAATTGCAGTTATTACGAAGACGATTTCTATTTGTTTCAGCTGCGGTAGCACTCACCATTCCTTTCCTTCATAATCAAGGCTTATAATTGGTCCCCAGCCCCCACCCCAACCCCTTGCTCAGCCCAAGAAAATTCGAACAACACTCACCGAAATGTCCTGAGGAACTAAAAGGGCTTGGCATGCTTCCTGAACTAGTCTCCTGGGAACGTCATTACCCTATAGCCAGAGATTTCTGATTATATGGCATGGGAATCTCAACTCAGATTTCCCCATCCTCCCTCTCTCCACATCCAGAGGTGGGAAAGTGTGTTTGTGTGCGTGTGGTGGTGGAGGGAGGGAGTGATTTACATACCATACATATCTCTGCAGAGATGGAACATATGTCTCAAGGCATTTTCAAGTTAAGATGTTTTAACTGGACTCTTTTTTTTTTCCTTTCTTGTTGGATGTTGCAAAGCTCTAATGATGATTTTATCAGAAGTTGAAATTTTTAGAATCTAGATCCCAATTAAATAGATTCAGTGGAGACACACAGGCCGTGGCCTTATCTGGGCAGTCATCTTGATCACATTAATTGAGAGACATTTGAGAGGCATCTTAAATCCAGTGGTTTAGAGAACAAATTCCAAAGCCAGACCACCAAGTCTCAAATATTTATTAGCTTAGATACCTTGGACAAATTCGTTGTCTGGGCCTCCGTACATGCCCCGAAGTGTCATCACAAGGTTTGAATGAATTAATATTTACAAAGCAATTAGAAGTGTGCCTAACACATAGAAAGCATTACACAAGTGCCTTACATTGCCTGGAAGTTTAATCCAACAGTCTATTTGTTGTTTTTTGCTCTTTTATATGTTGACAGGGTTCAGACCTGCCGAGCTATGTGCTTAGATGTTGGGTAGACAAAACCGCAGTGTTGAGAAACCAAGGTTTTGAAAAGCGGCTGATGCTTCTGGAAATTGTGCTGGGGCTTTGAAAGCACAGGCCTACAGAGTATGTCAACGGAAATAAACCATGTAACAACCCCTGCATTATCAGGGGGAAAAATAGTGAGGTGGATGAAGTCCTACAGGAATAATTTTCCAGACAATCAAATAGGGACATAAGTGGCTCCAGCCTAAGACGGCCAGGTGAGCATTCCCTGGGCTGCCTTCTGCTTCTAAAGAAATCTTTATATAGCTGTAGGAGGTCCTTTCCATTCCTGATTTCTATGATTTACAAAATATCATCATTTAAGAAATGGGAACAATTCTGTAGCTGGAGAAGCTTGAGGAGTACTCATTTTCTAATTTTCCAGTTCAGTTGTCTGAAAGGGTTGGCTGGGTGGTGGTGGTTATTATTGCTGTGTGTGTGTGTGTGTGTGTGTGTGTGTGTGTGCACTCACACCCTTCCTGGAAAGCGTAATGGAAGGAGTGTTGGAAGACATATGCTTCATGAAAAATGAGTTTGTAAGCCCCTGAACTTAAAGACCCTTTACTGGAAGCACTAGGTTCACAAAAGTTCTGAAGCAATGATGAGGCATTCATGTAAATTGCAGGCAATTTAAAGGGAAAATCTAGGTCATCTGGCTGTTTGCTTTGTCATCATCAGTATTAATTAGACACTGGAAGTAATGACTGAGCTCAGAAAGCTCTTCAGATTTTAAATAATAATAATAATAAACCAACAGAGCAGAGCTTTACCTTCGGAAAGAAAATATTTTCACAAGTAGCCTTCCGAAAGAACCTGAGTGGGAAAACCTTGCAATTAAATTCTGCAAATGCACTCTGAAATAATCCCAGGGGAAGTCTTATCTGTACTTAATATTCAAATGAATATTCTTTTCGTGTGCAGTGCATTCGATAGGGTGCATTTTATTTAATTTAAGTGTATAACATAATCAGCATCATGAGGGATAATCAGGAGGAGAGGTAGGACTCTTTAACTAGGATGAATGGGCCAGCTCCACAGGCGAGTGGGCAATCCCGGGCAAGGAAGGAAATGGAAGGGACAGAATCCCAAGTACTGCTTTCCCCAAGAGTGTCTGATGGGGCCTCACTGCCAAAGTGAGAGCCAGCATCGATAGAATCTCGTGGGCACTTAATAGAAATGCAGAATCTCAGGCCCCACACCCAGACTGACTGCATCAGGGTCGGCATTTTCCAGGACCCCAGGAGATTCGCATGCATGCTAAACCTTGCAAAGTACTGATGTCATGTATCTTCGCAATGACTTAGGGTCCTCTCTGCTCTGCTGGCCCCCAAACTTAAGGTCCCTCTGATTACTTTACTCAGGTGTCTTCACCTGTAGCAGGACCCAAAAGGTTGCCAGGGGACTTCTCCAGATGTTTGGTGGAAGTTAAGGCCTCAGGGTTCCCGGGCACCTGAACCACCTTCCCTCCTTCAGTACATCTTTTTGAAGTGCCTTAGAGGCAGCTCATAGTCTTACACCTACTTTGGCAGCCAGGAACCCTGCTGGGACCCAGAAAAGAAGGGGTGGGGGAGAGGAGGAGTTCCAGATCTTTTCTCTCCATCTCCAGTCTACAAGAGGGTTGATGGCTTCCAACCTCCGTGCCTTCTCCAGCACAAACCTGGTCCTTCCTGGGTACCATCAAGCTTTCTCCCTTCTGATCCACACTGACACCACGGCCTTGTGTGGTGGGTATTATTTGGTCTATCCACATTTAACTGAGGAGGGAATGGAGGTTTAGAGAGGCTAAATTACTTGCCCTGAGTTAGGAAACAGCAGAGCCAAGACTCAAACCCACTCATATTTGAATCCAAGCCTGTGACTTTAATCATTGAAAGAGGGATGCTGCTGGCCCAGGGAGCACACTTTGAGAACCACTGCATGGAAACTTCCTTACCCCCTATGTGTCCCCGCCCACCCCCAAATCCCCTACAACATCTGTACAATGGAGAGAAATCAATGTATTCACTAAGTGCCTAATACAGTTTCTTTGTCATCGTCACCACTTACCTAAGGCCTATCCTTACCCCCTTGTTTTATTTTTAAAATTACGTTAATATCTTATATATGGAACCCTCCTCTGTCTTTAAAGTGGCCTTAGCGAATCACCCATATGATCCACTGTGTCCTCATTGTCAAGATAACATAAAGAAATTCACATTTTCCTTTTTTTTCTCCCGGGTCTATAAGGAGGAGGGAGGAGGGGGCTGGCTTGGCGGTTGCCCCCACGTTCCACACTCTCACCGTGGTAATGGAACCTGCTGCCACCACCTCCCTCGCAAGGCTCCCACAGCGAGGATGCTTGTGTTCCCTCTCGCCCTGAGGACAGGAGGAGACGGCTGGCAGCCCTTGCCCTCCTCCTCGAGACAACCACGGCGTAGGGTCTGTGCACACCAGGCGTTCAGGCCATTTTTGCTGAACTGCAGTCTGGCCATCAGGCTTTATTCCTGCTGACTCATGCCATCTTCCAAATTGAAACCATTCTCCCCCCAGCCAAGCCGGGCCTCCCTCCCGAAAGGTAGGGGATGCTCTCGGTAGCAGCAGCGTGAGCCTTTGGAAGTTGGAAAAGGTTTAACCCAGGGGCTACACTGTGTACCTGGGTACATCAAAAGCATTTCTGTTTCTGCTAGTCACAAGTCGTGGTCCCTCTGAGGGGGTGAAAGGAAAATCCATCGCCAGCAACAAAATGTCCAGGAGAGTTCAAGGATAGAGTGGCTTGACTACGAAGGACTTCTCACTGGGGAGTATCAGCAAGCTTGGGCTGCAGAGGGCTCACACTCTTCCAGCAGGTTTAATAAAATAATCTCTGGATGGGCAGATGTTCCCAAAGAGAAGTGGGCTAATCTCTAACCTGCCGATGACGGTGGGCTTTCATCTTTTCTTTCAAAGTGAACTGGGATTGATTTTATAAAAAAATAAATAAAACCATCTGATTCGAAAGGGGGGCAGGAGGAGCCTCGGTGACCCCTCCAGAGGTACTGGCAGCCACCAGAGGGTAAAGTGAAGGCAAAGGAGGGACATTCCTTTCCCAGACAGGAGCGGAGCCATGAAGCTACATTAACTTCAATCACTAGGGCCTCCGATAATGAGGAAGCCCATGCAGTCAGCTTGGCTAAAAGCTTCTTTAGCAGCCACTGGCAGGGCTGCTGGAAGAGAGCAGAGCCTCTGTAATTACACTAATGAGAAGAGAGGAACTGCAAGTCACCATGGATGGGGTGGTGGGGTTCCTTGGGTGCCAGGCAGCAAACAGGGACCACCGTGGCACATGGCAGAGCCAATCCAGATGCCACTCAAACCATGTGGTTTATCTGGGCAGAGGGGAAAGCATGGACAGCTCTTTGGAACACAGAGAAGTTGAGTATTTAAGCGAGCATAAGTGCTAGCAGGGCAAGGAAGGATTCTTCATGACAGCCTGCGCAGGGAACGTGGCCCTGCTGACACCTTATTTGGTCTTCTGGCCGTCAGAACCACGACGACAAATTTCTGTCGTTTGAAGCCACCCGGTTTGTGGTACTTTGCCATAACAGTCCCAGGAAACTAAGTCCCTAAGCCTCGTTTCCTCATCTGTAAAATGGGAGTATTGGGGCTAACCCCTGTGGGGTCACACATCCCTAGTTGGGGAGCAGAACTCTCTAACTTCATCATGTCATTGAAAACCAACCAGGACAGACACAACAACCAAGTTCATTGGCCACACACAGATCCAAACCTCCGGGCATTGCAGACCAATCTATTCATCATGATGGCTCTTGACACCAATCTTTCAGTGTTGTTAATTATTCACCTAATTTTTACCATTCATCCCATCCTCCTCCACCTTATCACATCTGTATCCAGCAAAGGCAACTTTGTTGACCATCTTGCTGAAGTTCACACATTGTGTTTCTATCATGTTTTCCAAATCTACAAATCCAGGGACAAGAAAAAAGGTTTGCCGGGCCTGGGTCATCCTGTGTGAATTGATACAGGAAACTAGCCGTTCTTTCCTCTTCAGTAAACAAGCCATGCCTCTCAAAACTTTCCCCAGACATTTGTGCAGGATTCAAGACCCTCTACCACCTGCTACAGTACATCACCTTCTTTCCAGCTCTCTTGAAAATTGCAAAGCTATCTAATATTTCCTCATTTCCAATCATATAGACTTCTGCTTTTTGCCACAAATCCTCAACAATATTTAGTTATTGGATTTCTGTTATTCTACTGTTTCAGGGTATTCCAGGTAAAATACTTAGACTTATTTGGAGCTAACACCCTAAGTTTGTTTCCTCCACTTCTCAGACTCCATCAACTTCACCAAAGTACTTGACTGAAGATGATTTTTCTTGACAGAGCAGAAAACCTTTACCTAAGTTCTCTTAGAGACAGGGCTTCCAAGAAATGTGCTTACTGATGGGGTCATTTAAACTGCTGTTATTTTGCAGGTGAGGAAACTTAGGTTTCCACGGGTTATAAACTTTCCCACAAACACACAGCTAAGTGGTAGAGCTGGGATTCATACTCAAATCTGACAGACACTAGAACCCTCTCTTTTTTAGCCTTCTTCCCTTTTGCCTGACTTGCTTTCTTTGGTAATCACAAATTTTGGGATGTGCAGCATGTTCAATATTCACATCACCCAGATCCACATTCCTATTAGGTTTTCTAAGTATATAAAATCCTATGATAGTTCATAGTTGGTTCATATTCTCAAGAAAACACCAGACATATTTTACAAATAGAAATCATAATGATGTTTGTTTGAATTAAAAAAGAAAATGGAGGGCTCCTTATTGTGATTGAATGAAGAGCCCATGATGATCAAGCATCACTGCAAACAAAACAAAACAAAACAACAACAACAAAAAAAAACAAAAGAGAGAGAGAGAGAATCCACCCCAGCCAACTCCAGCCCTATGTTGAGGCAGTGCAATTTTACAGCAGCCCATTTCCACCAAGTCAGAGCTTGAACTGTTTGCCAATTTGATTAGAAAATGGCTTACACCTAGAGCAAGCCCTGTCTATTAGAGTGAGAGATGGACTAATGAATCTTGGAAAGGGAAGAGTCTATCTATCCTCCTTCAAATGGTAAGCCAATTATTATATTGGATCTTGACTTCCTGTATTTCTGCAGGCTTCTAGGCAGTGAAACTGTGCCAAGCAACAGGCAAATGAGAAACCAGGTTTCTCAGGGACTGCACTTGCTGTTTCTGTGCTGAAACTGAAATGTGGTTCCTCCGTTTCCTTCCTTCCTTCCTTCCTTCTTTCCTTCTTCCCTCCCTCCCTCTCTCTCTCTCTCTCTGTCTCCTTCCTTGTTTTCTTTTTCTTTTTGATACTACAAAAATATAGTCTATATGATACAGAAGGTAAAGGAAAATCTATTGGTTTTCCTAGGAAATTAATTTGACTACTCTATGTGGAAACCCTCTTTGCGATGTCTTCTGAGAGTTCAGTTCTGGAAGGTGGGTTTCAGGGAGTGAACCCACGCATGCTTGTTCCCGGTTGAGGATCTGTAGGTATCTTAGCCTTGGTCACTGGCAAATGGGACCGCGGCTAAGAGGAAGAACAGAGGAGTGCTTTAGAGCAAACCCCTGAGGCCACAATCCTGGCTCTGCCCCCTTCAAGCGTGACCCTGGAGTTACTTAACCCACCTCTGCCTCCCCTGCCTCATCTAAGAAAAGGGGGTGCTAATGGGCTCTACCTTACAGTACTTTCGTTAGGCATATACGAGTTTCTATCTAAAAAGCACTGTAAACAGTTCCTGGCACAGAGACTGTTCTACAAAATGCTTGTTAAATAAAATGCATGTAATTAACTTATCCAGACAGATGATTCATCCTCTGTATTTGTTTACTTGTTTATTAATTTAACAAATATTTATGAATGGCTACTCTGTGCCAGAGAGTTAAATAAGACTTGGCTCCTGCCTTCAGGAAACGTTCAGTCTGGTAAGGAAGACAGGTGGTTCTGGGCAGCTGATGTGATCTGCTGAGGTATAAAAAACATGCCGGAGATAAGCCAACTTGAAAGGTGAAATCACTGCCCTCCCCCCTACGTGGGATCAGACACCCAGGGGAGTGAATCTCCCCTGGCAACGTGGAATATGACTCCCGGGGAGGAATGTAGACCCGGCATCGTGGGACGGAGAACATCTTCTTGACCAAAAGGGGGATGTGAAAGGAAATGAAATAAGCTTCAGTGGCAGAGAGATTCCAAAAGGAGCCGAGAGGTCACTCTGGTGGGCACTCTCACGCACAATTTAGACAACCCTTTTTAGGTTCTAAAGAATTGGGGTAGCTGGTGGTGGATACCTGAAACTATCAAACTACAACCCAGAACCCATGAATCTCGAAGACAATTGTATAAAAATGGAGCTTATGAGGGGTGACAGTGGGATTGGGAAAGTCATAAGGACCACACTCCACTTTGTCTAGTTTATGGATGGATGAGTAGAAAAATAGGGGAAGGAAACAAACAAACAGACAGACAAAGGTACCCAGTGTTCTTTTTTACTTCAATTGCTCTTTTTCACTTTAATTATTATTCTTGTTATTTTTGAGTGTGTGCTAATGAAGGTGTCAGGGATTGATTTAGGGGATGAATGTACAACTATGTAATGGTACTGTGAACAATCGAATGTACGATTTGTTTGTATGACTGCGTGGTATGTGAATATATCCGAATAAAATGAAGATAAAAAAATAGATTGGGGTGATGAATGCACAACTACAAGATGGTCGTGTGAACAGCTGATTGTACACCATGGATGATCGTATGGTATGTGAATATTTCTCAATAAAACTAAATTAAAAAAAAAGTTTTCAACTGAAAAAAAAAAAAAAAAAACATGCCGGAGAAAGGAGCTGGGAGACTAGGAAGTGGTGCCCCAGCTCCGATCAGGCTCCGGGAGCAAGCTGCCTCCTGCTCACTCCCAGGGGACCGTCCGCACAGACTCCGAGGGCACTGCCGCCGGCTCCCAGCCTGCCCGCCCCTGTACTACCATGCAGGGCACACGGCGAGGAGTCACAGCAAGCAGGTTTTTCCACCCAGGACAGCAGGTGCACACGTGAACGTCCTCTAAATCTGACGAATGGTGGCACGGTGCCCGCTGCCACCAGGAAGGGGGACCTGGAGATTTGGGGGCAGGGAAGGGGCCCTCCACCGGCGAAGGGCAAGGAGAGAATGATTGTCTGCTCCGTCAGCCCACCCAGGCCCCAAGCCCGGGCCTTTCCTGCCTGCCTGCCCCTGGGATGCTTACAGACACTGGCACAAATGTCCTGCCCACAAGGGAAGGGACAGAAAGAGAAGCCACAGCAAAAACGCTGTGAGGGGTTTGTGGAGTGGTGGTGGGGGGTGCGTGGAGAGGAGGGATGGGGGGAGAGGAGAGGTTTGGCGGGGAGTGTGGGGAAAGATTGAAAGAACTGGAAAAGAGAGTTAACATACTCAGAAATACAAGTGCTGCAACAAATTGTCATTCATTCAATTACCTCAGCAATTTTGAAAAGAAAATCAAATTCCCTTGCAAAGACATTTTGTCATGGGCACAAAAATTAAGCTATTAATTAAAACACAGCCTGGCAACAATTAATATGCTTCAGAGTCATGAAGGGTGAAGCATCAGCCTTACAAGCGTTGGCCTTCTGCCTCCCAAGAGGAGGGTCTTGATAATCCAAGGAGACATCCCGAGATGCTGGATTTTAGGGAGACCCCTCCATCCCCCAAGATTTGGCTATAGTCCTGCCCAAACAGCAGAAACCCCAGTGCACACACACAGAGGCTGGGCTGGTTCCTTCTTTTTCTTTATCTTTTTTTCTTCTTTCTTTTCTCCTCTTTGCTCCTCCTGCAGCTCGGTCCAGGATCAGGTCCAAAGCCCAGCACGGCCAGCTGGCTGGTGCCAGCGTCAGCTCACTCTAGACCTGGCTCCCTCTTCCAAGACAGCCTGGGGCTCCTCACAGGGGCCCAGGCCTCCCGGAAGTGCAGCAAGACTCCAGAGCTTTCTCTGCAAATAGCTCCCGATGGCTGGGGTTTGCGAATCCCCGCCCGGACGAGGTTGCTTTGGCTGCGGCTGCTGCAGTTTGAATCCCCGCAGCGCCATCTGCTGCCGAACTCCTCTCAAGACGGAGGCGGCCCTCGGACACCCTCTGCTCCTGCCAAGCTGGAACGTCCCTGCTCCTGAGGCCGAGCGCCCTCCGCGACCTCTGACGGGGAGGCGACACCCTCTCTCACCGATCTCCTCAATGCATGCCAGCTCTTCCTCGGTGCAGAGCAGGCAACTGCAATTGCAAATCCAACCCGACGGGATCTGGTGTCAGCCCTGCTTCTCAGCCGACGTCAGGTCCCCTCTCTGGACCTGAGTGTCCCGGTTTGTTAAGTGAGAGCGTGGACAAGGAGAGCTCTAAGGGCCCTTCTGGCCGTGGCTTTCTGTGCACCTTGTGACTCCAAGCCCCATGTGAAAACCATCCTGGCTAAAGATCTGCAGCGTCCAGAGAGAAATGAAAGGGATGGCTCTGAATTGTCCATCTTGAATCCACTGCTCAGAGGCCCTGGTGACAGGGCAGGCTGGGTGCTGTGGAACTTGTGCCAAAAGCACGTCCACTCATACCTCAATGCCCACAGGAGCAGGAGGCCTCCCTGAACATCGAGCAAGGATGGTGGCAGTGGAGGAGACACCACTTGGCCATTGAAACCAATCCCTTATTTAGACAGCGAGGAAGCACCTTGCAACACATTTACAAGAGTTTTTGTACAAGTGCCTATAATTATTGCCTATTATTAAAAAGTGCATGAGAGAGAAGCTATGGATTATAAATTCATGGTAAATTATGTTTTAATGTTCCCCAAACAGAATAATAATTGCTAAAACTGTTTTGGGTATCGAGCTTCATTGCACTGAACTGCACTCCAAGAATTATTATTTTGAAAAAATCACTTATGGTACCAGGATGGCAAAGTGTCACAGGACTGGGCTCCCTATGGCCATCTCTGCTGGGGCCACCATGCCCACGTGTGTTCATGTCCAGGGCAGGATACGAGTGCCAGTTCTGTAAGTTACAGTGCAATTTGTAAATGCTCCATTAATATTTATTAAATGATTACTAGATGGTCTTACAATCTTTAATAAGATACTATAAAGCATGTCATTAAAATGCGTTAGGAGTACATCCTTCACATGCTCCGCCATGGCCTGCTGTTAGGAAATGCCTGGTTTTATGATGTTCTTCCTAAAGCCTTTTCTAAGACATGATTGTTGTGGTGGTGTGGTAGCGGGAGAGCAGGCCCATGGGTCCAGCAAACTCGAGTTTGAATCCCATCCATTGCACCTGCTATTTCATCTCCCTGGTTTCTGCTTACTCATTTTTAGAATGGGGATAATAAAACCCACCTTCTGAATTGTTTCCAGAATTAGAGACAACATGTGTATGGGCTCTTCAAGCATATCTGGCACATAGTAGATACTCAATAAACCCAGGCTGTTATTATTACTTTATGTCACTCTCATTTTCATTATTGACAGGAGACGTGGCAAAAACTGTGGTGGACATTGGTTCCAGACTGTGAAATAAGTTGAAGAAAATGGGCCCTGCAGTGAAAGAAGCAGACCCGGATGTGGCCGCAGGATCCTTGAAGGTCTCTGGCCCCTCAGAAGGCACCTCTGGTTTGCCCCCCAGGAGTCTGTCCAGGCCACTGGACCCAAAGGAGCCTGACAGCCCTGGAGATTCCCTGGGCTGGGGAGGCCGCCACCGAGGATTCCCGGGACCCCTGGTGGCTGAGAGCTGCAGCAGAGCACTTCCCAAACCTGGCTCACGGATCCTCAGTGGCCTTCTTCACTGATGCCTTCCTTCTCATTCCCAGCAACTACACGGACACACGTGTGACCCGGGCCCCAGGGAGCCCACTGCCACACTGCAGTGCTGCTCCAGTGACAAGGCGTCCGACACCACGTCTCCGAGCCAGCCCCACAGCCTCCGTAGCGTGGGCTTCAGAGTTTGCAAGATTTGGGTTCGAATCACATCTGTGCCACTCTCTAGCTGCCAGACTTTAGTTAAATTGTGATATCTGACCTCTTTGAAGCCTCTTTGTTTTTCAGTTTTCAAATAAGGGTAGTAGAGGCATAAGGGTAATGCACATATTATGCAAAGTGGCAATTTTACATTACATGTGTATTATATTACAAGTATACATGCATTTTGCACATGCCTGAAACTTGCAAAATATTACGTAAATATTAGCTATTACCATATTTTGTAAATTGTCATCTTTATCTGGTTGCACCATTTGATCCAAACGTCTATTCATATGCCAAACCACGGCATGGCCCCTAAGACCCCACCACAGGGAAAACAAAAATTAAAGGCTGATTTTGGCATTTGCTATTAAGCAGTATGACAAAGCAGTAAGAATTTTCTTTTGCTTTTCTTCATGAATCTAGGTGCTCAAGCTCCAGAAGGAAAACTGAATACACTAAGAAAAAAAAGGGCAAGAAGCATTTAGGCTAATTAATTATATGCATTCCTTCTTTTTCCATTTATTTACTGAGCCCCCAAAAGGTACTGTTCTCATGCATCTCCCAGCCAGAACAACAACTGATCAACAATTTCCCATTTATTCCCCCAAGGGCTCTCGCTTGCCAGCCGTGCTGTAGGGCCACCTGAATAAACAGACACGGAGTCAGCCCAAGAAGGAACCCAGGGTGACTGGTAGACCCCTGTCAGGAATTGTGTCTTGCCAGCACGGTGCATTCCCTCCTGTTTGCCATCTATATCACTTCTACACTGCGTGGGTGACACTCAAAGGCTGGATGAGCCTTTGGGAGAGCTGCTCACCAGTGTGGGCAGATGAAGAAAAAGGCTCCAGGGGTCTGGGGAGGCCTGGTATGACCTTGGCCAAGGACACTGTAAAGTAAAATTCAGGGCACCCACAAAACAAAGGGGGATTCACGTGGCAACTAGAAGAGAAGGAGTGAAAGCACTGAATGGTGGGAAAGAAGAACAATGAGAAAGAAGAGCGGTCAACTGTCGCCCATTCATACATTCTTCTCACTCATTCAACAAATACTTCATAACTCACTAAATCTGGGGACTGAGGTTGATACTGGAGAACAGTGGAGAGGTGGGTAGAAATGTCAAGATCTCATTGATCTGGGGGTTGGGGGAGAGGACACTCTCCTTCCCTTTCATCTCCTTCAAAATGTGAGCACATAAGGACTATGCCATTTCACTTTCATTGCCACTTGCTTATTTTCATGCTGACATCTCTGGCTTATTTTCTTTGATAAAACATAAATATATTCTCTTAGATTCCCTTTTTTCTTCTTTTTTTCCCTAAACAATTTATTTTGAAATAATTTTAGATTTGCAGAAGAATTGGAAAGAAAGTACAGAGTTCCCATACATCCTTCACCAGCCTGAGAAATGACAAAGTAGAGATGCTAGAGGAAGATGCTGATGGTTCATCTAACCTAATCTAGAAGGCACCCCAGGGGGCTTCCTGGAGGAAATGGCATTTCATCAGAGACAAGGAAGTGGAGACTGTGTAAGCGAGAGGAAAGGGGAGATTCCCAGGTGGAGAGAACAAAACACATGAAGGTTGGGGTGAGAGAGAACAGAGCTTATTTGAGAGCCCCATTTTGCTGGGAGGTTGGAGTGGCAGCTGAAGAGACCCAAGTGGTTCAGGCTGAGTGGGAAGTTAGGTGTGGGAGTTTGCTTTTATGTGGTCAAACCCCACAAAGATGTAGTGTCTGGTACTGGGTCCCGCCCTCCTTTGCGTAAGATCCATTTCCTCTACTTACTCTTTAGCCAATGTCACACCCTTCCCAGGAATGAGTTAGCTTGGGAAGGAAATTCCGTCCTCCTAAAGTAACTGACTATTCGCAGCACAGGTCACATGGGGGAGAGAATCATGGGCTCAGGGATGCAGGCAAGGATGTTTTTGAGGCTCTAACAAAAGCTATGAAATCTCAGTTAAAAAATAATAAAACTGCATGAATTCTCTCTCTCTCTCTCTCTCTCTCTCTCACACACACACACACACACACACACTTTCATGAAGTCCATGAAACTCAGTCAAATGCTCCTACTCCAAATAATTCATTTTTTATGAAAATTCGAGCCCCTTTTTCATCCCAAGCATCTAAATTTCCCAAATCTACCTATTTTCTGTCTAGCAAAACAGTAAAATCTAAATAAGGAAAAGGCACCAAATTTTATCTTCAGTGTAGAGAAAAGGAAAACAAAAACCAGAAGAGGTATAGGCTTATAACAGCAATTTCCTATAAAAACAGAACCACATGGACTAAGAAATTACAGGAATATTCCACCCAAGAGAATGGATATGGCTTTCAAGCTCAACAAGTATTATTACCTTAGTCTTCTCTCTCTCTCTCTCTCTCTGACACACACACACACACACCCCAGAGACATTTATAAACACCCAGGAAACCAGGAGCACTCTTTCCAGTTCTGAACAAGCTTGGGTCTTCAATATATGGACTCAGTATCATCACCACCTCCAAAGCAGAATCAAGTAAGACAAAACAGGTGCGTGCACATGCACACGCACACACACACACACACACACACACACACACACAAATTATGCTCAAAGAAGCACCCAGAAAGAAGTATATCACTCTTAATGAGGACGACCTGAAGCAACAGCTGGAGCTTTGCGCTCCTCATGAAAGATAAGATCTCACCTGAAATGCTAGAGAGATCCCCTTGCATAAGGAGAAGCTGGAGGAAACATCTAGAAGGAGGGGCAGTAGAGAGAGCCTCCTTTCTTGAGTTGATTACTGAATTGCAATGATACACTGGTGTAGGGCTCGTGGAAACTCATCAGGGGTTATGGGCAGGTTTCCAGTAGGCGTCACTTCATGACACCCACATGCTCCAAAGATTGGGGCTGTGCACCCCTGCTCTCAGTTAGAGAAGCCAGCAGGGACTGCTTTCAACCTTCTGATTGATGCTGTGTAAAATTTGATTTTCTAAGTACCAATTTGCATGAAGAGGAGGGTACACCCCTAGTTCCTACATCACAAGCAGTTTGCAAACACAGCTTACCAAGCTGCTCCAACTTGCTCTGAAAAATAAATAAATATATACAAAAAAACACATTAAAAAAAGACGACTCTCCTCTCCCAGAGGGTTATAACTCATCAGTATTTGTTTGGAAGCCAGCCTGTCGCAGGGCTGTGAAAAGGTGAAGAGAAAAGCTATTGAGCATCCAGGAAAGGAAAAAAGCTTCCCTTTCAAGGTCAATATATATCAGCCACGAGACAAAGCAACACTCATTTCAACCTGAGGCCACAATGTACCTTGACCCCAGGCTCATGAAAACAACAATTTGCAGTCGTCTATAAAACACTTCCTTTACTTTCTCTGTTCTATTGGCTTCTTCCAAACCCAGACTCCTGAGTTAGCAGTATCTGGCTGTATTTTACAAGCATGTGTGCGTGTGTGCGTGTGTGCACTGCATTCTAAGACTTGGGGCCAAGATTTATCTCATTCTCTGATGGCATTTTATCGTTATTAGAGAGCAATAAATTTCAGCTCCGTTGGCACTGCATTTAAATATGCACCCGCCAAGATAGGAAGGTGCCGGATCTATAGTATGCTATAAATTTCCATTATTTGCCATCATTCTATACTTGGGCCTTGGCAAAGCCCAGCCAAGACTGCACATTTGTTTAGATAGCTCCTCTTCCCTAAAGGGAAACTTCGCCAGCACATGAAGCAGATACGATTTGCTGGCCGCAACTCTGTTTGCACCTTAACAGCTGTTTTGCTTTTTTATTTAGAGAGAACAGGGTTGCCACCATCTGTCTTTTGAAAAATGAGTTCTGCTCACAGCAACAAGGAACCATAAAAAAAAAAAAAAAAAGGCTGAAGGCTGAAACCAAATGTCGTGATGGAGGGTCAACTCAAATGGGAGACAAAAATATTGATGAAATATTTACCACTTTAAAAACAAACAAAAACAAGTCAGGGAGTTCAAGGTTGGTACAAGGGGTGACCAGGCTGTCAGGCTGTCATGGGCTTGAGCGACAGCCTGAGGAAAAAAACACTCTTAAGTTCTCTCAAACGAGTTCAGGTAGAACCCAAATAACGAATCACCTCCCCTTCTAGACATCCAAGTTCTCTGTTGCAGAGCCTGCTCACAGAATCCGAAAACCGCCCAGTGAGGTGGATATTTGCACCAATTGCACTTTAGAGATGAGGAAAATGTGGTCACAGGCATCAGTCAGACTTGGGCTCCATCCAGGATTTCCCACACTAGGTTTGCCTCCTGTCTCACGTCTGTCTCTCAAGTAAGGAGTCTCCACCCAGTTGAAAGAGTAGTCAGAAAGATCAGATGGGACGCACACAAGACACAAAGAAATGCTGAATACATTTGAGCTCTGTTATCAAATAAGTTAAATGACTTGACTCAGGTCTCAAATCTGCTGTGAAATATGACGCCGGACTTAAATCCAGTCTGCAGATCTCATATTTCCTGGGTGTTTTCTAAAAACCAGCTGTATAGGTAAAACTAGCCAGGTAGAACATTAACACCCCCAATTCTCAGCGGCTTAATATGGCAGAAGGTTATTTCTCACTCATACTAGATGGCTAAGATGGGCCCTGGGGGTTGAGGTGTGTTCTGTTCCATGTGGTTACTCAGGAGATTCCATCACCTCAACATGTGGCTTCAGACTCACTGTGGCAGGAGAAGAGAGGGCTTGGAGAATTGAGCCTATTCTTCCATGCTTTGTCCCAGAAGGGACACATGTCACCACTGCCCTGGACCCAGGGGCCAGCACTAGTCTCACGGTCCCACCTAACTGCAACCGGGGCTGTGAAGTGCCGTCTCCTTGCAACCAGGAAGGGAGCCTTGCTACCAGATGGGGAAAATCACTGGTGGTGACCATTACAACATTACAACTCATGGGAACGACAGATTAACCGAGTCTTTCCCTTTCAAGTGGTTTTGTTTTGCTCTGAAACACGTTGCTCATGTCTATAGAAACCATTAAAACTAAGCAAAGTTAGTATTCCATCATTTCTTGTTATGGAATAATATTACTGTCTGTCTCCCCAAACAAGAAACAGGGGATGGAAGGGAATGGGAGAAAATTGGAGGGAAAGGGAAGGAAGGGGAGGGAAACTTATGAAAAACACTACCCTTCCAATCCTCAGGGAGAATTTCAAATATGGTCACTCTCCCTTGTTTGCTTAAAAGAATATTTTTAACAAGAGGAGATGAATCACAAATGGCTCTTAAGTTAACCAGAAATGCAGAATAATGTAAACAGTCTTCTGTCCAAAGCCATCCTGACAATTAAGATTATATTTGGTACAGGAAGGGAAGAAGTTCCTCTTAACTTTCCCAGCCTCTCTTGTCTGACAGCCATTGACCAAAACCACCTGCTCAGCATCCTTCCTGCCAGGAAATTCTGATCCTGTAGACAGGGTTCAGGTCTCCATGGTTTTGGCCAGTTCTGCCGTTGATTTGGGTGCACTGCCAGGGTTGGGGAGCCGTGCTCCAGATCGGCTGCACAGTCTGGGGGAATGGCTTCCCGGAATGCAAGGGGGAATTCTGGTTTCCAGTCCCAGGCCAGATTCTTACTCTTAGCCTCACGTCCACTTCTACAACGAAGCAAAGGTCCACAAGGCCATGTGGTAGCAAAGGAGTTCCTGCCTGCAAAAGGGGTTGCTGGCTGAACTTCCATAATCACTGCCATCACCGCAACAAACCCAGACTGCTGAGCGTGGGAGGGAGAAAAGGAAAGCAGGGCAGTAACCGACCATTTATTCCAGGCTCCAGGTTTGTGCAATAAAATGAGAAGACAAAATAAAATAAAATAAAGCAAAGCACAGTCGTCGTTTCGTGAAACTTACCGCCTGGTAAATAACTTATCTTCCAGTCTATCATCCACCCTCACCACCCACCACCAAAAACTGGGAATAGAAACCAGAAAAATATTTTGCAAAGCTTCTTGATGCTTTTTTGCTAAGACTGTTGTTCAGCTTAGACGTCAGCTTACACATTCTGCTGAACAGACTTGGTTCTGTTGGCCAAAGTTTAAGGACTTTGGGGAATTCCTTTTTTATGTACTCTGTTTTAAAGAGTTCCTCTCCTAACAAGTCTACCATTTCAATTCCATTGTGTATTTATTTTTACTGTATTAACTCAGGGAAAGTGTTACTTAATTGGCTCTGCAGTCTCCTGAAATTACCTCTCCCTTCTTGTAGAGAGAAACTTACTTTGGGGGCAGACCATCTAGGATTTTGTTAAGACTGTCCTCCCTCCTCTCTGATCCCAAGGAATTTACCTTCAATAGTGATATCAAAATGACAGATCATGCCAGGGTTGCTCGACCTCAGCACCATTGACACTTTGAGCCAATTATTGGTTATGGGGTCATCCTGTGCATTGGAGGATGCTTAGCAGCATCCCTGGCCTTCACCCGCTAGACGCCAGAGCAGAGTCCCAGTTGTGACAAACAAAACATTCCTCCAGGCAGTGCCGCATGTCCCTGGGGGTGGGGGTGGAGCACAGTCACCTCCAATTGAGAGAAACCGGCTTATGTTTATTGTGCATATACTATAAGCAAGACACTGGGTTAAGCTCTTAACATATCTTACTTCATTTAATTCTCTCAACGGTCCTATGTGAGTTAGGAATTATTCTTATACCCACTTCTAGACTAAAAAACAAACAAACAAAAACAAACACTGGTGCTGAGAGAAGTTATTACTTCTCTATGGACACAAAGCCAGTTAGTGTCAGATTTGGGATTCCAAAGCCCTCGCTCTTTCCTCCGTGCCATGGAAGTCACAAGATCAAGTCTTCTACTTTCAGTGCATCTCACTGTGAATTTAACAACTGATGTAGAAATAGATTGCACAGTATACTTGATCTCTTGGCGACAGCCTCAATTCCCTAGGAAACTATATATTCCTGATGTCCCATTCAGATCCTAACATGACTTGGGTCCCCCAAGAAATGCAAAATCAATCCAGCAGGCAATGAGAATAGATGGGTTTTTGTCTGGTGCCAAAGCCAACTTCAAATGCCAACTTCCTTTCCTACTTCTTTTTACTAAGATGACATAAGATTTCAGTCACTGACCATTTTGAGGGGGGAGGTAGCAGGAAAAAAAAGTTTCATTCTTCAGTTTTCTACTGAATTGCATTCTATTTCTCTATTCTATATTTCTCTATTCTTCTGTTGTTTTGCCATATTTTAAATTTTTTTACTGTGGTTTATTTCCCATTTTAACCATTTTTAAGTGTACCCTTCAGTGGCATTAATTTCATTCACAGCATTATGCTACCATCACTACTATCCATTACCAAAATATTTTCATCACCACAAACTGAAACTCAATTCCCACTAAGCAAGACTTCCTCATTTCTTCCTACCCAGCCTCTGGTAACTTCTAATCTATTTTCTGTCCCTATTAATTTGTTTATTCTAGATATTTTGTAAAAAAGGAATCATACAATATTTGTGTTTTTATGTCTGGTTTATTTTACTCAGCATAATGGTTTCAAGACTATTATTTAAAAAGAAAAAAATAACATGTGTTAATGAGGATATGGGGAAACTGGAACTATTGTATATTTTTGGTGGGAATGCAAAATAGTGTAGTTGCTGTGAAAAGCAGTTTGGTGGTTCCCCAAAAAGTTAAATGGAACTACCACATGACCCAGCAATTCCACTCCTAGATACTTACCCCAAAGAACTGAAAACAGAGATTCAAACAGATACTCACATGCCAATATTTACAATAGCCAAAGGTAGAAACAACCCAAGTGTCCATCAACAGAAGATGGATAAACAAAAGTGGTATACCCATAAAGGGAATATTATTCACCCATAAAAAGGAATGAAACTCTGATACCTGCCACAGCAACGATGAACCTTGCAGATATTACACAGGCCAGTTTTTAACAAGTGATTATTTCTGCTAAATCATTCTAGACCTATGAGATATTTCTTGTAGTGGATGCTGAGAATGCCTTTTCAGAGAATTGTTCCTTTACCTTTAGCAACCTGCTTGCAATGGAAACTGCCCTGTACCCTCAGACCACAGCTAACTGGATAACTGACTGAAGTTGGACTAATCACAGGCTTCCACTGACAATTTGGCATTTGATTGAAGAGAGAGAGGGAGTGGAAAATCATTCTCTGGCAGGGTGGATTGTAATTTTGTTTTGTGATTCAAGAGCTGTTGGCAGCCATTTGCTGCACTGCAGACTGGGAATGCTCCTGGGCAAAAAGAGGGAAGGAAGCAAATGCAGAGAGAAAACCAAGGCACAATGAGCAGAGGGTGCCCTGGTGGCATTGGAGCATTCTTATTAGCCTGGAGTTATTACTAAATTTCCTTTTGTTCTTGAGTTGGTTTGAGTTGGGTTTCTGAGACTCACAAATAAAATAGTCCTTAAACTGGAAGTGGGGAGAAGCTGGTTTGCATGGGTCTGCTTTCTTAGAACCATGGTGCTAGTGGGAAGGGCTGCTCCAGGCTGGGAAGTTTGGGGCACCTGGAGAAGCATCGTCTCAGCTCCCTGTGGATGAATACACATTACTGCTTCAGTTTCTTGCCCGGGAAGACAAACATCTTGAGAATATTTTCCTTCTTCTTAGGTAGTTTGACCTTCTGCCTTAATAAATACTGTAAGCTGAAATGGGGGGTGGGGGCTTGGTAGGGAAGATCTGAACTCTTTCCTGTAGACTGTACAGGATTCATCGTGGCAACTTGTCAGTCTACTGGGATTAGTCACAATGTGAAAAAAAACCCAGATTTCTACTCTGCCACAGTGTGTGCTGCTTCCCAACAATTATAAAGCAAGCCACTCTGGCCTTCTGCTTTTTCTTTTTTTCTGACAAGGTGGCTTAAAATTAATTGTCCCAACATGGTGAAAAGGCTGTTGGATCTCATCTGCTTTTGGGGAGCAACCTTTGTGCACTCCTTGAGCCTTGAAGAATCACAACATCAGAGAGAACAGAAGGAGGAGAAGTAGGTGGAGACAACCATGTCCTTATCCCTCTCATTGTCCCATCCAGGTGCTCGTTAACAAGGCTTGGGGGATGAAGCAGATGTGACTTCCTGCATCATGAAGGATCAAAGGTTACTGACCCTTGCAGATGTCCACATAGCCCCAGACACTACCTGGTGGGCAGAGATAAGTTGTGTAGAACAGTCCTGAGTTTCACTTCCAGGCTTGCCACTAATAGTTACGTGACCTTGCGCACCAGGCACACAGTCTCCTAAGCCTCGGATTCTCTATCTTTACAAGTGGACCAATTCCTTTTGCCTTGCAGAGTTATGGAAGAATTACATAAGAAAGCGGAACAAAAGTACCTACTCAAGCTCTCAGCATTCAGTGATGCTCATCAATGATAGTGATCATGAATCAGGCTAAGATTATTCTAGATCTTTGAGCAGCTGGATGCTCACTGGTGACCCAGAACCCACTTCTTTTTTCTGGAGGTCTAGATGATCTGTCTTGGAATGGCTGACCCACACCACACTGAGCAGATCACTACTTCGTGATCTCCTTGGAAAAAGACTGTGCCAGAGATGAAAGATGTAGGTGGGGGATAGGAGAGGGTTAGCGGAGTGGTAGAAGAACACACGGTGTAGCTTGAGCTAATAGCATCTAATGACACCCTGACCCCTCCCATTTCCCATGACTGGCAAGCAATCCCTTAGAAGGACCAACCTGTTACAGCAGAACAGAGCAGGTAAGGGCCTGTGTGGGTTCGAATGCTGGGTCTGCCAGTTGTAGTCTCTGAGACTCTGGCAAGTTTGCTTAAGCTTTTTGGGTTTCAGTTTCTTCTGCTGCCAAAATGGAAATAATAAGGGCATCTCTACCTCATAGGATCACTGGAAGAATTAAATGAGTTAATTTTGGAAAGCCCTTAGAACTGGGCCTGGCACAGAGTGAGGACAATGTGAATGTTCACTACTTAATAAAATAAAATGAATGCAAATCACACCTTAGTTTTGGCTTTTCAACTACACACATACAGCCTGAACATCTATCTCCCATCCTCCATCAATTCTTTCCCACCCTGAAAAAAAATTGCTTTAAATTAAAAAAGCAAGCCTACAAACTGACTGGAAATAAACAAAAAATAATAGAAAAGAACAGCTGAAGGAAGTAGATTTTTCATCTTTCCCACTGCCCTGCTCTGATTCAGTCTAAGGAGAGAATTTTATTGGCACACTGTCTTCACTCAAGAAAGAAGATTTCAAGCAAATTGTCTCCCTCCTGGTGTAACCTCCATTTGCCTCCAAGACCACCAGACTTCTAGCTCCTAGACTGGGTAGATGTTATCAGACCCTCTCCCTCTTTTTGAATCTTCTCTTCTGCAAATGCATCTAAGAATCAACCAGTGATGCCAGTCGTGGGTCCTCAGTTAAAGAACTATGGAGGATGCAGTAACTTAACAGAGCTCATAGCATGTGTTCTTTCTTTCTTTTGCATGTTCTAAATGCAGTTTTTTTTTTCTCTCTCTCTCTCTCTTGGTCCTGGAGAGTTTGCCATTGAGTCCTGGGTTGTCAGTGGATTTGTGCTGCAGGACTTTATAGTGACGCATGCTTGTAAGTGGTCCTTGCAGTATCCAGAGCTTATTAAACTTCACCCCTCCTGGAATGATCACGTGCTTCGCAGCAAAGAATAGAGCTGATGCCCTTAGGCAAAGCGTTAGAGAAGTTAACTAAATTTGAATTCTCCCAGGGCCTCTTGAATGCATTCTTTTTTCCTTAAGAGTTCTCTGAGCTTGTATCAAGTCTAATTGATTTTTTAGCACAGGAAATCTTACCTCCCAATATAGTACTGGGCTTTTTATCCTTGTAGCCAATGGCAAAAGATCCACTTATAAATTGTTAAACATGTTCACAGCTAAACGACACCAAAATAGCCCAGGAATGTTTTAATATTCATAGTTTGCTTTGATTAAAATACAAACTTTTCACGTTAGCGCAAGGATTATTTTTCATAATGCAGGCAGGTTACAGAGCTGAGTGCCACTTAATTTAGTGTTTAATCAGGAGAACTACTGTGGCATCAGGCTGATTAGGTTGGCTCAACTGCTGCCTGCTCAATTTTTCCCCATAATTGCGGGATATTCTTTATGGTGACAAGTGCTCAGACGGTAGAATTCCAATATGCTATACATCAGCTTCACCATTATTGGATTAGCTGGATGTGGCATCGTTACTGCTGCACTTTCGTTCTTATCATTGATCGCTCCATCCCTTCTATTTCACAATTAATGCAAGTCTGCTGGATTGATCAATCTTCTCACGTGCTGGGACCACAGTCGATAGATTCTTACGACTGTGTGTTAGTGATCTGCTGGGTTTCTCACGCGGCCTGTGGATCTGTCACTGTGGCCAGAGATTTTCTCATTTTAAGAAGCTCCTGTTCCCATCAGGTTGCCTGATGCAGTGTTTTCAAATTACACAGGTACAGATAAAAACAAAACAAAACAAAACAAAAACAAAGAAAGAAAGATAGAATAGCGTTTCGTTTGTATAGCTGGCCATCTCTCTAATTATTGCTCTGTTAACTGAATTTTATTTTCTAAAACTTTATAACAGCCATTCAAGATCCACAGAAGCCAGCTCACCAAAGATATCATCCTTAAGGCAAAGAGGATAAAAACAGAGCTTGCTAACAAATTTTCTTTGGTAGCAACTCCCCTATTATGTCACAGATGGAGTTTTTTAAGAATAGCTTCTACATGGGATAAGAAAGTACTGAGGCAGACAGTTCAGTGACAATACATTTGCTCTTAAGAGAAGTAGTGATGTGAACGAGGGATAGAGAACCCCAGGGTTATAGCATGGGCCCTTGGCCACCATTCTAGAAATTCGCTGCCATCTCGTTCTTCTGTGGACACCTACCAGGGGGAGCTGGCTAACGCGTGTGAGAATATTGCAGTGAGGTTCTCCCACCTCCCAGGCTTACGCCTCCATATTCTGAGGCTTCTCTTTGTCGGCTTCAGAAATGCAAGAAGAGTTGCAAGAAATGTAGGCTGCAGCCACAGCAGCTCTAACCCAGCCTCACAATCCTTCAGAGCCTGTATGTACAGAAATGAGATTATCTTCTTGGGAGTCTACCCTGAGTAATCAAGAAGGTGAGAACACAAATATATGCAAAGTCTCATTAGGGGGAAGAACTTCCATATAAGAAAGAGTAAACATACATTAATATATGGAAAGAAGAGCTAAATCCTTCGAAAATGGCTGGAGGATGGGAGGGTGATTCGTTGTGGTTGGTGGGCAGATAATGCCCACCCCCCACCCCCCAAGATGTCCCTGCCTTCTTCCCCGGAACCTGTGACTATGTCATGTTACAAGACAAACAGGACTTCACAAGTGTAATTAAGGTCAAGGGCCTAAAAGTAGGGCAATTATCCTGGATTACTGGGGAGGTCCCAATCTAATCGCAGAGAATTTAAAAGCAGAGAACTTTCTCCAACTGGAGACAGAGAGATGTGGTGGAAGAGGAAGATGATGATACTCCAAGCATGAGGAGGGTTGGATGCACTGTTGCTGGCTCTGGGATCTAGAATCCTGTACACAAGAACCAGGGAGACCTCTAATTGCTCAAGGCAGCCCCAGCAGCCAGCCAGCAAGGAAACTGGGACCTCAGTCCCACAGCTGCAAGGAACTAGCCTCTGCCAACACCCCGAATGTGCTAGGAAGCAGATTCTTCCCAGACACTCCTGATGAGACCCCATCTAACCCAACACCTTGACTCCAGCTTTGTGCAACTCAGAGCACAGAAACCAGCTGAGCCAAATGACATCTCACTTATACAACTGTGAGATCATTAGTTTGGGTTATTTTAGATAATTAATGTGTGGTAATTTGATACGGCAACATTAGAAAACTAACATGGTATGGGAATACACAAAAAGAAAGATAGTTGTTCTGCACAGGGAAGCGATTTGAAACGATGGTTGAAGTCTCTAGAGACAAAATGTCTGGGCTCAAAGCATGGGTCTGTGTGTCCTTGGGCAATGTACGGAACCCAAATAAGTATTTCCTTCTTTGTCGGCCTTGATCGTTTTATGAAGATGACACAGTCAGTGCCCTCTGGCAAAAGACGACCAGGAACATACCTGTATTTAAACAAAGTCTGCTGTTGCAAAGAAGGGGGGCATACACCACAAGGAACGTGGGGTGTCACCATCTGATGGAGTTAGGGGGTGACTTCTTTTAGGGTTTAGGCTTGTGTTAGGTGATTTGGGGAGGGTTCTGGAAACGGGGGCTTTTCTCTGGATTGGATGCTGTCAGGAAGCAGAAAAAATATGTTTTGGGGTATCTTAATAAATCTTTTCTGGAAGGAGGGAAGATTGGCAGGAGACTAAAGTTCTTGGCAAAGAAGTAGCAGTCGCCCATATTAGTGAGGATAGAGGAATGTTTTTGTGGTTTGGACAAGGTCCGTGTTTTGGACTGAGGTCAGGCGTGATTATAGAGTGGTCTTGTTTAGTCTTGACTCATCATAGTGAAAACATTGGCTGGTGTTGATGTTCCGTAAAATGCTTCGTGTGTGATGGACCAGTCACCTCGGGGCCAGGGGCTGAGCTACTATTTCTCAAGATAATAAATTTAAAGGACTCAACATCATTCTTAGCATATAGAAAACACTCAATGAAGATGATCGTTTTATTTCTTAATTATTATTATATTACAGGGTAACCCACAGAAAAGCAGGAACCCCTATGGCCCATACCTAAAGCAAACACAATCTAATAACAACAGGTCATTCAAAACAATTAATCCTCAATAAACATTTATTGTCACCAAATAGTACTCCATGTAATTCACCTTTCCTTTCCTTTCCATTTCTCTCACAGACTTGCTATTTCTGAGTTCATTTTCCCATTCCTCCTAACAATCTTTCTACACAGATGCTTAGTAACTTTAAGCTCCTTTTAAATTCCTTTTCTCTCCATCCCTCTATAATATAGATTAACTTAATCTTTCTTCCCCAAAGTAAGCAAAAGCACGTTCTCATCAGAAGACAAGAAGGGGGCTGGAATTTAAGCAGAGTCACTAAATTTTCTTGAGCGGTCAGAGGAAGTCTAGGACCATTTGCCTAGTGGTACGGTTTGCTAATGCTGCCAGATTGTAAAACACCAGAAATGGATTGACTTTTACAAAGGGGGTTTAGTTGGTTACACAGTTACAGTCTTATGGCCATAAAGTGTCCAAGGTAAGGCATCAACATAGGGTACCTTCACTGGAGGATGGCCAATGGCATCCAGAAAACCTCTGCTAGCTCGGAAGGCACGTGGCTGACCTCTGCTCCAAGTTCTGGTTTCAGAATTGCTTTCTCCCAGGACATTCCACTCTAGGCTGCAGCTCCTCAAAAATGTCACACTTAGTTGCTCTTGGGGCATTTGTCCTCTCTTAGCTTCTCCAGAGCAAAAGTCTGCTTTCAAAGGCCATCTCCAAAATGTCTCTGTAAGCTGCAGCTCCTCTCTCAGCTCCTGTGTGTTCCTCAAAGTGTCCCTCTTGGCTGCGGCAAGCTCGCTCCTTCTGTCTGAGCTTATATAGGCTCCAGTAAACTACTCAAGGCCCATGCTGAAGGGGCAGGGCCACACCTCCATGGAAATTATCTAATCAGTGTTACCACCCACAGTTGGATGGGTTGCATCTCCATGGAAACACTCAATCAAAGAATTACAATCTAATCAACACTAATAGTCTACCCACACAAGACTGCATCATAGATAATGGCATTTTGGGGGACATAACACATTCAAACTTGCACACCCATTAATAACTTATGTGCTACTTCAAAGGAGAGAATAAGCCTTTGTTCCAAGGTTCAACCTGCCCTGTCCCAGCAGCTGGCCTATCTACTTGTAGAAACAGATGGATTGGGTTATCTTAATCTGGTGCAACCAAGCTTTTGTTTCTCACAGCTACTGCTGTTTGCTTGAATGCCAGCTGGTCATTCCTTTTTTAGATTATAATTTAGCTTCTTGCACAATTACCCCATGTAGGGAAAGTGCTCAGAGAGTGGAACACAAGTATTTGAGCCTCCCAGGAAAACTTTCTCACTTCAAGTCATTAAACCCCACTCACTGTATTCATAAATCTTAGAAATGGGGTTACAATGTGTCCATCACAAAGCAATGGACTCACTCTTGGAGTGCTGACAAATTGAGTCACCAAACGGATGAGGCTAGAATATATCCAGGCTGTGGTGTTTCCACCAGGACAAAGACTTCTACCCATTCAGATCTGGCTGAGCACCCAGGTGGCAAAGAATCAGATTTTGTGGTGCTTTAGTCTCTTCTCTGATATTAAGTTGCAAAGTAGCCCAAATACCAACTCTTGGCTATATACCTTTATTTAGTTTAATTAATTAAGATCTTTTTTGCATAAGATTTAAAAGATACTTTAATGAATATTAAAAGAAGCTGAGTTATATATGGAGGAAATGAGATATATTCTTAACAGGCAGCAGGCATATTTGCTGATAATCTATTCTTCTAATGGTGGTTTCATGAAAAACCCACTGAAAGCCAAGCCACCTACCCACCAATGCTTTGAAAATCATTAGTGAGTCTTTATGGTTTCAGAGTTGAATCTGGACATACAACTGTCCTTATTTAGCCTCATTCCAAGCAGCTCTAGCCATACAATTAGAAGGTTTGATGTATCTATCAAATTTTTCTAAATATATAACTTTGTTACATTTTTTATATTAATAATTGGCACATCAACTAAGCTTTCCTTATGTTCCAATGATGATGGATGTATGGACTTTTGGGAAACACTGTTTCTAATCAAAAGGTTCATAGAAGTGCCTACCTTTGCTTCAGAGGTCTTTTAACCCTTTATATTAAAAAAAAAAAGTGTATATGTAAGTATGCATTCCTGAGCAGAATTCCAAAAGGGTTCAGAGTCTCTTTCCTAAATAGTCTAGCACCCTCCATTCTTCCTTGAATATTTTGTATGCAATACTCTTGCAAGATTAGTCTTTGTAAAGCACAAGCTATGAGAAACAAAACACAACAGAAAAAAATTACCCTTCAAGATCTACTCCTAGCTTACAGAATACAATTGGAATCCTTTTGCTTTGTATTCAAAGCACTTCAAATTTTAGCCTTAACTCCCTTACAGCCTCCTTTCATTTTTTTACTCTGTAAGTTTCTCCCTTGTGCTATCATGATCTCGACTATGTCTTAACACACTGACTGTATGAGGATCTTGAGAGAAAGTCCTTTCTGGTTAGTCTCCATTTATCATATAGCATCTAATGGATGCAAAACATATACTTAAGAAATGTATTTTAAATCACCATGTGCTATTTAAAAATATTATTAAAAGACATTTAAAAGGTAAATAGAAAACCCTTTATATTAGAACTATTTCAAGTGTAAAGTCACACACACAGAGACACACACACACACACACACACACACAAACGAAATATAGCATAGAGAATAAAAGAAAATGCATTGGTTCATGTGATTGCAAAGTCTCCAAATAGGGAGAATTAACTTCAGGCACAGCTGTACCCAGGACCTCAAGTGATGCCATCAAGATTCTCTATTTCTCACTCTCTTAGATTGTGTCTCTGTGAGATGAGGGCAAGAGGGCCACCGTAATCCCAGGCTCACCTCTATCTATCCAGCTTGTCAGCCCCACGGGAAAGGATGGTTTCCACATAAAGTCTAGTAAACTAAAAAGTCCCAAAGGGGACTCTTAGGGGCCAACCTGGACTGTGTTCCCACCCCTAAACCAATCATTCTGTCCAGGGCTACGGGTCACTCTTACTGTCCAGGCGCCACCCACAGGCTCAATGCTGTGGATAAGCAGATGGACTCCAGAAGAAGCAAATGGAATTGCTGTTCAGAGTCAAGAGGATCCCTTTTACTAAAAGAAGGTGGCATTGATGTTGTATAGAGTTAAACAGCAACCAAAAAATGATGTTCAATAAATCCCCCAACCAAGCTATCTACTAGTTATGCAAGCTTCAATAAAGAAATTGCTGAGGCCAGGTCCAGAGCAGGAAATATACAAGTCGAGCCAGGGACACCTTGTCATTTTATAAAGCGAGGATGCTCGCTACTCAGACTGTGTCAAGAGGACTCCGGAAACAACGGGATCCCACTGGCCAATGGTGGAGCTGCAGAATGGAACTTCAGAAGAATCAGTGATCACATTTGGAGATGCAAGCAAACTAGCTCAATAATTTGAAGAGTGGAAGAATGCAAAGAAAGGTCCACTTAGACTTTCTTCTATGAACTGTCCCTCAGGGTAACCAAGGAATTCATGAGATGTTTCTCTCAGCGGAAGTATTCCACTTAATACGGGAAGAATGCTGGGTTTAGAATACCACCATTTTGCACCCCTCATACTGGATTAACGGATATTGCCAATGATCATTAGTAGCTACTAAAAGCCAGACATTATGTGCCTGTTGACGGGAGTGCATGATACCACCTATCATGTGTTCTTCCTAAAAAAAAAAAAAAAATTAAATCGGAATCCTATGAAACACCTACACCTAACCACCAATTTACAGGAAATACATGGGATAGAGGATGCAATTAGCAAAACCAGAGTACATGGAAATTCCTCAATACAAATGATGTAGTTTCTTCAACAAACAGATTGCAAAGGGAAAAAGACAAACAAAACAACAATGGATTAGAGGGGGCACCCATTTATTACAAAAGGCTTAAGAGACACATCAACTAATTTTAATTTGAGACATAATATTACCTTAATTCTTGATCAACAAGCAAGCTTTTTAAAAAAGCCCGTATAATACAAGCAAGTAAACTTGAACACTAACGGAATACTGATTATATTAAGGAATTATTGCTAATATTTTAAGCCATAAAAATATTAATGATATTTTTTCCCCTAATGAGTCCTCATCTTTTGAATATACAGGCTAATATATTTTTAAATAATATGTTTGGGCTTTGCTTCAAAATATTCTTGGGGTGGAGGAAGAAAGAGTGGTGTAAAGAAGCAAAAAGACTGGCCATGAGTGGGTAATTGTTGAAGCTGGGTCATGGGTACGTGAGAATGTAGTATACTATTCTTCCTACATTTGAATATGTTGGAACTTTTTTCATTATTAAAAGTTTTTTAAATTTCCATTTTAAAAAACAGAATGAATTTAGGTATCACCAAATCACTTTAGTCTTATGACAAATATAGGGTAGGAAACAAGGCTACAATATTGTGGACATCTGGAAGGAAGAGAGCTCAAGAGCAAATAACTAAACTGTCTATAACTAAAAACGTCCTTCCTACTTTCCCAAGATGGCCTGCTTTGTGAAGTCTTCTATACAAGACATTCTGTATCCATTCATCAAGTGTCCCTCATTATTGGCATAGTCTAAGAAGAAATGATACAAAATGTGAAAGGGGATTGGAATTTTTGAGGCACCACCTACATAAAAAGAAATGTCATCATGATTGTATCATTAAGACATAATCTAAATATGAACCTTTTTTGGTTCCTCAACACCCAGTTTGTTCCCACCTGAGCCTTTTGCACTAACTGTTCCACCTTTCTGGAACTTTCTGTCTCCAGCTCTTCATAAGACCCACTCTTTACCATGAGCTCAAACATCACGTCTTCCATGAAGCCTTCTTGACCACAATGCCCCCACCCCTAAATCATTTGTATCTCACTCAACTTTGCTTTCTCCCATTAAGATAAGTCATTGACATCTACATTATTTATTGGTTTCACATTTAAACATTTGATCACAGTGGTAACAAAGAATGGTTTTGTTCACCACTGTATCTCCATGTATAGTATAGGACAGTTCCTGAAATCCAGAAGGTAATCAGCAAATATTTGAATAAAACACGTACTTCATATTTAAGTCACCATAAACCCATCAAATCTATTGGTTTGACTGCTACCATTTTACATTAAATATGCTATATATATTTTTTTCTTTTACTCTAGGCATTCCCTAATTTGAATTTAAACAACAAAACAGAATCTTTCTTCTCTAGTTAGAGTTCCTTTTCCTTTATGTCCTATATTGCAAGGACTGGGAAATTGATAAGTCTACTTGGAACTATTAAGAAATAAAATATTAAAATCTATATGCAAGTGGTTTCCCCCTTTTTGTAAGAGCTTGCATGGTAGTGCACAATCTTCAGACAATTATAAAGATGCTCTAACGCTTTACTGCTATTATTAGAAGACAAGTTTTGTGCTAGGAGAGCAAGAAACCCTACCTCAGAGAAATGGGGAATTGAGTAGTTTGCAGTTGTGAAACAACATAGTTAGCATTCAATTAAGTTCCACCACAAGGTTTATACTAATTATTAAGGTAAAGTTGTCTTCTGTTCAGTTTAAGGAAATCGAACAATACCCTGACGAAGAGAACAACCCTTTACAAAATAAGCAATAAAAATAGTATGTTTGCAAAATGCAGTCTAGCTTTTATATCTTGAATTCCTTGGCTGTGTAATTTGCATACACATTAAACTCTGTTGGAAATTGGAAAGCAATTTATAATTCAACTATTAAAAGACACAAATTAATATTGTTAGCAGTAACCTAAACTTTATTACTGGTGCCAGGCTCTTCGGCAAAAATGAACTCTGATCAAACAGCCATTTCTCTCTTGGAAGTTCAACGTGTTTCCAGCTGAGGTTGCCAATCATACCTTTATATTTTTGATTTGGCTGTTGCTACCTTATATTCATAAATATGTTTTTAAAATATAGACACGTATTGGCTGCAGCTATTTTTTTTTGTTTTCATTAGAAAGAGAAAGTGGGGTCAAATCTCTCTGGTGTTCAAAAGGACTTCACATCTCTTGAAACACCTTCCAATCATTTTGGGGGGAGATGGTCAGGTGATTCTGTGTTTAAGCTAATGTTCAGAAAAGACAATTCTTTTCAGAGCTGTGAGTTTGGAAGAGAAAAACAATCTACATACGAGAAGTTACTTCTCGCTTTTTTATATATATATATGTATATAAATATATATCTTATCAATATGTGTATATGAAGATACATGCATTTATTAATAAAATCAGATGAATAAATCTGTAAGAGAGAAGTTTTCATTAACATATACTTGAACTCTTTTGTCCAATTGCCTGTATGTGAAGCTCAGCTCCATCACTTTTTAAGTGCATGACTAAAGGTATGTCACTCTTTTGGTCTCAGAGTCCGTGTCTGTAAAAGAGGGATAAAAATAGAAATCCCCTCATATGTTTGTTATAAAGATTGAATGAGAAACATCAGATCCTCACATTTGATATGTAGAAAGTGCTCAGTAACTGCAATCCATTATTTAAGTGCCTGGATAGTGGAGACCCTGGGATTGAACACTGGCCTTACCACTTACTGGCTCTGTAACCTGTGACACGTTAGTGAATCTCTCTGGACCTCACTGTCCCATTGGTAAAATGGGTTTTCATCACCTATGTCATAGGATTGTTAGGAAGTTGAACGAATTAAATATTTATAAAGCACTTACAGTACTGCTTGGAATATAGGTAAGCCCTACATATGTACTTGTTAAATAACAAGCACGTACTCTCTCTCACACATACATACACACACTCTCATAGATTGGTTTATGCCCCAGAAAAGACATGTTCAAGCAGTACCCCTCAGTCCTATGAATTTGAAGATGTTATTGATTCAGATGAGGCCACATTAGATCCTGGTGGACTTTAATCCGATATGAGTAGTGTCCTTATGAGGAAAGGAAATTTGGACAGAGATACAAAAGTGACGTAGACACAGAGAGAGAGAGTAAAAGGCCATGGGACGAGGTAGGGATTGAGTTACTGATTGCGGCCACTGCCAGAACTCCACAGGCTTCAGAAGATGCATGGCCCTGCCAACACCTTGACTTTGGATTTCTAGCCTTCAGAACGGTAAGATAATAAATCTCTGTTGTTGAAAGCCAAGGAGTGTGTGGTACTTTATTACAGCAGCCCTGGCGAACAAAGACACACACACTCTCACATGACGTGTGTGTACACACATGCACACAGGGTCAGGGAGAGCTGGCTCAAAATAAAATTATAAAACTGGAAAATTTTCACTATTATTTCAGTGTTGTTCTAAACTAGAGATTCTGAATATCACTATTTTAATTTTAATATAAAAGCAGGCGGGCGGGGCAAGATGGTGGACTGGTGAGCTGTATGTTTTAGTTATTCCTCCAGGAAAGTAGGTAGAAAGGCAGGAACTGCGTGGACTGGACACCACAGAGCAATCTGACTTTGGGCATACTTCATACAACACTCATGAAAACGTCGAACTGCTGAGATCAGCGAAATCTGTAAGTTTTTGTGGCCAGGGGACCCGCGCCCCTCCCTGCCAGGCTCAGTCCCGTGGGAGGAGGGGCTGTCAGCTCCGGGAAGGAGAAGGGAGAACTGCAGTGGCTGCTCTTATAGGAAACTCATTCTACTGATCCAAACTCCAACCATAGATAGACTGAGACCAGACACCAGAGAATCTGAGAGCAGCCAGCCCAGCAGAGAGGAGACAGGCATAGAAAAAAACAACAAGAAAAACTCCAAAATAAAAGCGGAGGATTTTTGGAGTTCTGGTGAACATAGAAAGGGGAAGGGCAGAGCTCAGGCCCTCAGGCTCATATGCAAATCCCGAAGAAAAGCTGATCTCTCTGCCCTGTGGAACTTTCCTTAATGGCCCTAACTGCTTTGTCTCTTAGCTTTTCAATAACCCATTAGATCTGTGAGGAGGGCCCTTTTTTTTTTCTTTTTTTTTTTAAATCCTTTTTTCTTTTTGTAAAACAATTACTCTAAGAAGCCCAATACAGAAAGTTTCAAAGACTTGCAATTTGGGCAGGTCAAGACAAGAGCAGAACTAAGAGAGCTCTGAGACAAAAGGCAATAATCCAGTGGCTGAGAAAATTCACTAAAAACCACAACTTCCCAAGAAAAGGGGGGTGTCCGCTCACAGCCATTGTCCTGGTGGACAGGAAACACTCCTGCCCATCGCCAGCCCCATAGCCCAGAGCTGCCCCACACAACCCAGTGTGACGGAAGTGCTTCAAATAACAGGCACACTCCACAAAACTGGGCGTGGACATTAGCCTTCCCTGCAACCTCAGCTGATTGTCCCAGAGTTGGGAAGGTGGAGCAGTGTGAATTAACAAAGCCCCATTCAGCCATCATTTGAGCAGACTGGGAGCCTCCCTACACAGCCCAGCAGCCCAGAATCACCCTGGGGGGACGGCACTCACCTGTGACATAGCACAGTCATCCCTCAACAGAGGACCAGGGGGTGCACGGCCTGGAAGAGGGACCCACTTACAAGTCTCAGGAGCCATACACCAATACCAAGGACTTGTGGGTCAGTGGCAGAGACAAACTGTGGCAGGACTGAACTGAAGGATTAGACTATTGCAGCAGCTTTAAAACTCCAGGATCACCAGGGACATTTGATTGGCAGAGCCACCCCCCCTCCCTGACTGCCCAGAAACACGCCCCATATACAGGGCGGGCAACACCAACTACACACGCAAGCTTGGTACACCAATTGGACCCCACAAAACTCACTCCCCCACTCACCACAAAGGCAGAGCAGGGGAGAACTGGCTTGTGGAGAACAGGTGGCTCATGGACGCCACCTGCTGGTTAGTTAGAGAAAGTGTACTCCACGAAGCTGTAGATCTGATAAATTAGAGATAAGGACTTCAATTGGTCTACACATCCTAAAAGAACCCTATCAAGTTCAGCAAATGCCACGAGGCCAAAAACAACAGAAAATTATAAAGTATATGAAAAAAACAGATGATATGGATAACCCAAGGCCAAGCACCCAAATCAAAAGGTCAGAAGAGACACAGCACCTGGAGCAGTTACTCAAAGAACTAAGGATGAACAATGAGACCATAGTACAGAATACAAAGGATATCAAGAAGACCTTAGAAGAGCATAAAGAAGACATTGCAAGACTAAAAAAAAAAATAGATGATGTTATGGAAATTAAAGAAACTGTTGACCAAATTAAAAAGATTCTGGACACTCAAGACTAGAGGAAGTTGAACAACAAATCAGTGACCTGGAAGATGACAGAATGGAAAATGAAAGCATAAAAGAAAGAATGGGGAAAAAAATTGAAAAAATCGAAACGGACATCAGGGATATGATAGATAATATAAAACGTCCTAATATAAGACTCATTGGTGTTCCAGAAGGGGAAGAAAAGGGTAAAGGTCTAGGAAGAGTATTCAAAGAAATTGTTGGGGAAAACTTCCCAAATCTTCTAAACAACATAAATACACAAATCATAAATGCTCAGCGAACTCCAAATAGAATAAATTCAAATAAACCCACTCCGAGACATATTCTGATCACACTGTCAAACACGGAAGAGAAGGAGCAATTTCTGAAAGCAGCAGAGAAAAGCAATTCACCACATACAAAGGAAACAGCATAAGACTAAGTAGTGACTACTCAGCAGCAACTATGGAGGCAAGAAGGCAGTGGCATGATATATTTAAAATTCTGAGTGAGAAAAATTTCCAACCAAGAATACTTTATCCAGCAAAGCTCTCCTTCAAATTTGAGGGAGAACTTAAATTTTTCACAGACAAACAAACGCTGAGAGAATTTGCTAACAAGAGACCTGCCCTACTGGAGATACTAAAGGGAGCCCTACAGACAGAGAAACAAAAAAAGGACAGAGAGACCTGGAGAAAGGTTCAGTACTAAAGAGATTCAGTATGGGTACAATAAAGGATATTAATAGAGAGAGGGGAAAAATATATATGACAAACATAAACCAAAGGATAAGATGGCTGATTCAAGAAATGCCTTCACGGTTATAACGTTGAATGTAAATGGATTAAACTCCCCAATTAAAAGATATAGATTCGCAGAATGGATCAAAAAAATGAACCATCAATATGTTGCATACAAGAGACTCATCTTAGACACAGGGACACAAAGAAATTGAAAGTGAAAGGATGGAAAAAAATATATCATGCAAGCTACAGCCAAAAGAAAGCAGGTGTAGCAATATTAATCTCAGATAAAATAGACTTTAAATGCAAGGATGTTTTGAGAGACAAAGAAGGCCACTACATACTAATAAAAGGGGCAATTCAACAAGAAGAAATAACAACCATAAATGTCTATGCACCCAATCAAGGTGCCACAAAATACATGAGAGAAACACTGGCAAAACTAAAGGAAGCAATTGATGTTTCCACAATAATTGTGGGAGACTTCAACACATCACTCTCTCCTATAGATAGATCAACCAGACAGAGGACCAATAAGGAAACTGAAAATCTAAACAATCTGATAAATGAATTAGATTTAACAGACATATACAGAACATTACATCCCAAATCACCAGGATACACATACTTTTCTAGTGCTCACGGAACTTTCTCCAGAATAGATCATATGCTGGGACATAAAACAAACCTCAGTAAATTTAAAAAGATTGAAATTATTCAAAGCACATTCTCTGACCACAATGGAATACAATTAGAAGTCAATAAGCATCAGAGACTTAGAAAATTCACAAATACCTGGAGGTTAAACAACAGACTCCTAAACAATCAGTGGGTTAAAGAAGAAATAGCAAGAGAAATTGCTAAATATATAGAGACTAATGAAAATGAGAACACAACATACCAAAACCTATGGGATGCAGCAAAAGCACTGCTGAGGGGGAAATTTATAGCACTAAACGCATATATTAAAAAGGAAGTAAGAGCCAAAATCAAAGAACTAATGGATCAACTGAAGAAGCTAGAAAATGAACAGCAAACCAATCGTAAAACAAGTAGAAGAAAAGAAATAACAAGGATTAAAGCAGAAATAAATGACATAGAGAACAAAAAAACAATAGAGAGGATTAATATTACCAAAAGTTGGTTCTTTGAGAAGATCAACAAGATTGACAAGCCCCTAGCTAGACTGACAAAATCAAAAAGAGAGAAGACCCATATAAACACAATAATGAATGAAAAAGGTGACATAACTGCAGATCCTGAAGAAATTAAAAAAATTATAAGAGGATACTATCAACAACTGTATGGCAACAAACTGGATAATGTAGAGGAAATGGACAATTTCCTGGAAACATATGAACAACCTAGACTGACCAGAGAAGAAACAGAAGACCTCAATCAACCCATCACAAGCAAAGAGATCCAATCAGTCAACAAAAATCTTCCCACAAATAAATGCCCAGGGCCAGATGGTTTCACAGGGGAATTCTACCAAACTTTCCAGAAAGAACTGACATCAGTCTTACTCAAACTCTTTCAAAACATTGAAGAAAATGGAACACTACCTAACTCATTTTATGAAGCTAACATCAATCTAATACCAAAACCAGGCAAAGATGCTACAAAAAAGGAAAACTACTGGCCAATCTCCCTAATAAATATAGATGCAAAACTCCTCAACAAAATACTTGCAAATTGAATCCAAAGACACATTAAAAATATCATACACCATGACCAAGTGGGGTTCATTCCAGGCATGCAAGGATGGTTCAACATAAGAAAATCAATCAACGTATTACAACACATTAAAAATTCAAAAGGGAAAAATCAAATGATCATCTCAACAGATGCTGAAAAAGCATTTGACAAAATCCAACATCCGTTTTTGATAAAAACACTTCAAAAGGTAGGAATTGAAGGAAACTTCCTCAATATGATAAAGAGCATATATGAAAAACCCACAGCCAGCATAGTACTCAATGGTGAGAGACTGAAAGCCTTCCCTCTAAGATCAGGAACAAGACAAGGATTCCCGCTGTCACCACTGTTATTCAACATTGTGCTGGAAGTGCTAGCCAGGGCAATCCGGCAAGACAAAGAAATAAAAGGCATCCAAATTGGTAAAGAAGAAGTAAAACTGTCATTGTTTGCAGATGATATGATCTTATATCTGGAAAACCCTGAGAAATCGACGATACAGCTACTAGAGCTAATAAACAAATTTAGCAAAGTAGTGGGATACAAGATTAATGCACATAAGTCAGTAATGTTTCTATATGCTAGAAATGAACAAACTGAAGAGACACTCAAGAAAAAGATACCATTTTCAATAGCAACTAAAAAAATCAAGTACCTAGGAATAAACTTAACCAAAGATGTAAAAGACCTATACAAAGAAAACTATGTAACTCTACTAAAAGAAATAGAAGGGGACCTTAAAAGATGGAAAAATATTCCATGTTCATGGTTAGGAAGGCTAAATGTCATTAAGATGTCAATTCTACCCAAACTCATTTACAGATTCAATGCAATCCCAATCAAAATTCCAACAACCTACTTTGCAGACTTGGAAAAGCTAGTTATCAAATTTATTTGGAAAGGAAAGATGCCTCGAATTGCCAAAGACACTCTAAAAAAGAAAAACGAAGTGGGAGGACTTACACTCCCTGACTTCGAAGCTTATTATAAAGCCACAGTTGTCAAAACAGCATGGTACTGTCAGAAAGATAGACATATAGATCAATGGAATCGAATTAAGAATTCAGAGATAGACCCTCAGACCTATGGCCGACTGATTTTTGATAAGGCCCCCAAAGTCACTGAACTGAGTCATAATGGTCTATTCAACAAATGGGGCTGGGAGAGTTGGCTATCCATATCCAAAAGAATGAAAGAGGACCCCTACCTCACCCCCTACACAAAAATTAACTCAAAATGGATGAAAGATCTCAATATAAAAGAAAGTACCATAAAACTCCTAGAAGATAATGTAGGAAAACATCTTCAAGACCTTGTATTAGGCGGTCACTTCCTAGACTTTACACCCAAAGCACAAGCAACAAAAGAAAAAATAGATAAATGGGAACTCCTCAAGGTTAGAAGTTTCTGCACCTGAAAGGAATTTCTCAAAAAGGTGAAGAGGCAGCCAACTCAATGGGAAAAAAATTTTTGGAAACCATGTATCTGACAAAAGACTGATATCTTGCATATATAAAGAAATCCTACAACTCAATGACAATAGTACAGACAGCCCAATTATAAAATGGGCAAAAGATATGAAAAGATAGTTCTCTGAAGAGGAAATACAAATGGCCAAGAAACACATGAAAAAATGTTCAGCTTCACTAGCTATTAGAGAGATGCAAATTAAGACCACAATGAGATACCATCTAACACCTATTAGAGTGGCTGCCATTAAACAAACAGGAAACTACAAATGCTGGAGGGGATGTGGAGAAAGTGGAACTCTTATTCATTGTTGGTGGGACTGTATAATGGTTCAGCCACTCTGGAAGTCAGTCTGGCAGTTCCTTAGAAAACTAGATATAGAGTTACCATTCGATCCAGCGATTGCACTTCTCGGTATATACCCGGAAGATTGGAAAGCAGTGACACGAACAGATATCTGCACGCCAATGTTCATAGCAGCATTATTCACAATTGCTAAGAGATGGAAACAACCCAAATGTCCTTCAACAGATGAGTGGATAAATAAAATGTGGTATATACACACAATGGAATACTACACGGCAGTAAGAAGGAACGACCTCGTGAAACATATGACAACATGGATGAACCTTGAAGACATAATGCTGAGCGAAATAAGCCAGGCACAGAAAGAGAAATATTACATGCTACCACTAATGTGAACTTTGAAAAATGTAAAATGTATGGTTTATAATGTAGAATGTAGGGGAAATAGCAATAGAGAGCAATTAAGGAAGGGGGAACAGTAATCCAAGAAGAACAGATATGCTATTTAACGCTCTGGGGATGCCCAGGAATGACTATGGTTTGTTAATTTCTGATGGATATAGTAGGAGCAAGTTCACAGAAATGTTGCTATATTATGTAACTTCCTTGGGGTAAAGTAGGAGCCGGTTGGAAGTAAAGCAGTTATCTTAGGTTAGTTGTCTTTTTCTTACTCCCTTGTTATGGTCTCTTTGATATGTTCTTTTATTGTATGTTTGTTTTCTTTTTAACTTTTTTTTCATACAGTTGATTTAAAAAAGAAGGTAAAGTTAAAAAAAAAAAAGAAAAACAAGGAAAAAAAAAGTTGTAGTGCCTCCTTGAGGAGCCTGTGGAGAATGCAGGGTTATTGGCCTACCCCACCTCCATGGTTGCTAACATGACCACAGACATAGGGGACTGGTGGTTTGGTGGGTTGAGCACTCTACCATAGGTTTTACCCTTGGGAAGACGGTTGCTGCAAAGGAGAGGCTAGGCCTCCCTATAATTGTGCCTAAGAGCCTCCTCCCAAATGCCTCTTTGTTGCTCAGATGTGGCCCTCTCTCTCTGGCTAAGCCAACTTGAAAGGTGAAATCACTGCCCTCCCCCCTACGTGGGATCAGACACCCAGGGGAGTGAATCTCCCCTGGCAACGTGGAATATGACTCCCGGGGAGGAATGTAGACCTGGCATCGTGGGACGGAGAACATCTTCTTGACCAAAAGGGGGATGTGAAAGGAAATGAAATAAGCTTCAGTGGCAGAGAGATTCCAAAAGAGCCGAGAGGTCACTCTGGTGGGCACTCTTACGCACACTTTAGACAACCCTTTTTAGGTTCTAAAGAATTGGGGTAGCTGGTGGTGGATACCTGAAACTATCAAACTACAACCCAGAACCCATGAATCTCGAAGACAGTTGTATAAAAATGTAGCTTATGAGGGGTGACAATGGGATTGGGAAAGCCATAAGGACCACACTCCACTTTGTCTAGTTTATGGATGGATGAGTAGAAAAATAGGGGAAGAAAACAAACAGACAAAGGTACCCAGTGTTCTTTTTTACTTCAACTGTTCTTTTTCACTCTAATTATTATTCTTGTTATTTTTGTCTGTGTGCTAATGAAGGTGTCAGGGATTGATTTAATTTAGGTGATGAATGTACAACTATGTAATGGTACTGTAAACAATCAAAAGTACGATTTGTTTTGTATGACTGCATGGTATGTGAATATATCTCAATAAAATGAAGATTAAAAAAAAAAAAAAAAAACTACAACCCAGAACCCATGAATCTCGAAGACAGTTGTATAAAAATGTAGCTTATGAGGAGTGACAATGGGATTGGGAAAACCACAAGGACCACACTCCACTTTGTCTAGTTTATGGATGGATGAGTAGAAAAATAGGGGAAGGAAACAAACAAACAAACAGACAAAGGTACCCAGTGTTCTTTTTTACTTCAGTTGCTCTTTTTCACTTTAATTATTATTCTTATTATTTTTGTGTGTGTGCTAATGAAGGTGTCAGGGATTGATTTAGGTGATGAATGTACAACTATGTAATGGTAGTGTGAACAATCAAATGTACGATTTGTTTTGTATGACTGCGTGGTATGTGAATATATCTCAATAAAATGAAAATTAAAAAAAAAAAGCAGGAGGTGGGAGGAAGCTTTCTTATATTTGGGATGGGCAGAAGACAAAGGGTAATGATTCATCAAGGAACTGTCATGCATTCTATAGGACCAATTTTCAGGGAACTAGAATACAAGAAAAGGCCCTTGACATTACAATAACTGCATATACTTGGATCACTGGTGGTCCTTCAAGATATCCCAGGGCCATCAACGTGGGGACCAATTATTAGGGCAATTCTAGAAGTTTAGATTTTTATGCTCTAAATATAGTTCCACTGGGAAAAAGTGGATAGAGGCTGAGAAGTTTCAGACTCATAGGAGCTGGGTTATTTTCCGATATGTGTTTTATAATAATTTGTTGGTTCAGACATAGGGGCATGGAAAGAAGCAGGTCATTATATGTTGAGTTATAAAATCTGAACCAAACTGAAGTGTGACTATGTCTAGCTTTTACTTTGGAGCCTTTGTTTTCTATCTCTACCAGCAGGATTTGGGAATTTTAGAACATTCTTATGAGGTCCATCACACATCATAATAATAAAGTGGCAAAATCCCTCCAAAAGTCTGGTATGTACAAGAATATCAAGCCAGCCTCCCAACAGATACACAAAAACACACACAGATGGGGCTGCTTTCGATCACAGCCGCTTGGTAATCAATCCAGTTCTTAGTAATGCAAATCATATCTTCTAATTAATTGATCACATTACATCCAATTCCTGTTATGAAAGGCCTCACCATAGAAGAACTACCCGTAATAGTGATTGGGATATTAGCTTAAATCACAAGTGTCAGAAAACAGATGAAGGTTGTTCTGAATTTTTTATTTTCCACTTAAAGAGTTTTAGTCATAATAGTTTGGTTATACACACACACCCCTACCTAAAGATTGGCCAATAAACACAACACAGAATAATAAATAACATAAATTTACCTCTATATCTTTATTTATACAAAGAATGGCCAATATACATGAAAAAACAAACCAAGAATCCCACGATCAATCTCGGACATCTCCTGAGAAGGAGCTATCCAAGTTGAATTTAGAATTTCGCTTTGATAACATCCTGCCTTGTGTTTCACCATCCAAAGCGGATTTTTATCAGTCTCTGAAAGCAAATGGCTTATCTGTAATTTGGTCAGTAGCACATATAAACGTTTCAAGCAAAACAAAACACAAATTTCAAAAAGCATTGAGGAGAATGATAGCTTTAGGACTTTCAGGATAAAACCAGGATCCTTTCTGGTGGAGAGACGTAAAAGAGATTAAGTGGACAGTACTTCCTTTGAATTATTGAAGTAATCAAAACACTAGCAGCTATGCAACACCAGTCTTCCCCGTGCCGGGCTCAACACTGAATTTCAGTTGAGTTTTGGCGGCTTCTTTTTCCATTAAAAAATGAACCGTTTACCTAACGGTTCATAGCGAGGCATTAAAAGGAGAAAACTGTGGAGGGTTTTCACAATCAGCTGGGCAAAGCCCTCACACACCGCCATCCATCATGTGTTTTAAGTTCATCTCTGCATCTGGATCAGCATGTGAGATTTTAAAATCATTAGAATATAGATACATACATGCAACCCTACACTGAAGATGGAGATGCTTTCATTAAATCAGAGGGCAGAATTCTATTAGATAATGCCGTGCTCGCCATAGCTTAACCTTCGAGTGCTAATGCAGTATTTTCCGTCTTCTAATTTTGCAGAGTGGAAAGGAGCTTCCTGGGGCTCCCTGATCCTGCCAGTACCCCAAGCCCAATTCCCAGACTCCCCTCATCACCAGCAGATATAATTTCAACAGATGTCAAGAACAGCTAAAGTGCACTTAGGCCTATTTGTTAAATTCCTAGTGGGGGAGGCGGATTGGCGATATTCAGCCAGTAATTAAACCACATACTTCTTCGTGAGCTGCCTCTCCTCGCTCTTCCCGCAAAATCCTTGCATCAAATCATTTAGGCACTTATTGGCTACAATCAATACAATATGAGATGCATTAATTGTGTCCCTGAGAGATTTTCGGGGAAGAGGTGGTATTGCTTCAAAAGCATTTTGGAGCGTTCATGCAAGCCTACGTTCAAATGTAGCAATACAGCCTCCGCACTCCACACTGGCAGATTGATGGTCTTCCGTGCCCCGTGCCCATGGAGCTGGGCTGCTGCCAAACACACGTAAATTGGATTGGAGCGAGAAACATTAAATATATTACCTAATGCACACAAATGCTAAGTAGCGCAAATCACAGTGAAGAAGTAGCCTGGCTGAGCAGAATTTTAACAATTAAACTCAAGTCTTTCCATATGTTCAAGAGCCCCTGGTGCCTCGCTATGTAGAATAAAATTACGAGGAGGAAAAGAGCTTTAACCAGGTTTTTCCCGATCACAGATTCTGTTTCTTCAGTATGACATGATTGTTTTTCTTCTTCTTTCCTGGTTGATCCCCCTCATCTGCAAGGCATTTGGAAAGGCTCTAGGAATCTCTATCCAGCATGTGGAAACACATTCGTTACAGAGAGGAGCTTCATGAAGGGTTTTCTCTGTTCTCTATTTTTTAATATTATGAATTTGTCAGTTTTGCTAGATCAACACCTGTTAGAGATTCCGATTCTCAGAGGGATCATTTGAACAGCAAACTCGACTACCAGGGAAGCATGTACCACTCAGACTACTCTGGTCTATAACTCCCGTGACTGCCTTCCGAAAGAGCTCATGCCATTTTTCAGCCATCAGTACCATTCAGCCTAAAACGATTTCATTCCACAAGTGAGACAAAGAAAGGAAAGCCGAGAGTACAGTTCAGTCCATCAGCAGAACAAAAAAACGAATGCAGTGGGCTAGCAAAGGAAATTAGAAATTAATGCAGGGGACAGACTTATAGCTGGAAAATTAAAATCTGTACAGATTATCAGATGAGAAATTCCCAGCATCAGGTTCCCAGTATCTTGTTTGAAGTGAAGAAGTAATAGAGGAAGGAGGATTCTCTGTTTCACAATGAGAACTGTTATAATTTTCTCATTAACTATACCCTGTGTGGACAATGGGCAATGATTTATTGAAATATCCAAAGTCTTTCCTTACCTTTTTGAAAGGAAAAGAATCAAGCTTTCTGGTCAACCACCATCAGTCACAACATGAAACATGGTGAATTCTAGCTACAGAAGAGTCAGAACAAGTGGTCTCAGGGCTGGTTCCCTGCGTGAACTTGAGCAAGTCACAGGACGCCACTGGACATCAGCTGCCTCATCTGTAAATTCAGGAGCTGGTGACTTGAAACACAGATGGCTCACATTATGTAGCTTTTACTCTTCGCTGCCCTCTCACTAGTCTTAAAGGTGGTCCCTTCCTCTTCATTGAACACTACAGAGCAACACCATGACTACTGGTGCAACCCAATTGACCTTTGAAGGGACGGACAACCTCAGTAAGAACATGCCTCCCAATTTGCTGGGTTCCACCCTGCTCCCTACACTGAGTGGAAGAGAAGAGGCAGCCGCCTCTGTGCAGGTGAAATTGTGAATATCGAAGACATGCCCCGATATTTTTAATAGGTGGGTCATGCTCTCTGATAGTCATTCTCAAAGGGTGGTTTTTGGAGTACCTGCTTTGAAACACTGGGAGGCCTAATAACAGGTTCTGGGACCTCTACCCTATTGATTGAATCAGAAACTCCGTAGGGGGGCCCTAAGTAACTGAATTTGTAGCACACAATAAATTGTTAGAACCACTTCCTCATCTAGGCCACATGCTATGAAAAAATGAGAGCTGCCTTCTATCAAAAGTCATCCCAAATACACATGCCGCAGTTTTCATGTTTCAAATTCTTTGGTGTGTATTCCTTTTCTGGATCTTGACAAGGAGTGTGGGCGTGAATTATACTGAGATGGACGCGGAAGATCCATACGTTTAAGTTGCCCGAGGACACGCCCGAAACAATGTGGACATACTTTGACTTGGTAAACTTGGATAATTTTCATGGGACAGATTGCTGTCTTTCTACATTTTATATATATATATTATATATATTATGGTATATATAGTATACAGGAAAAATACGGCAAAGTGAGAAGATCCAATATTGAGAGTTCCAGTCCCATTCATTTATTCAACAAATGTGTGTTGGATGACTACTATATGTCAGCCACTTTGTTAGTTATGAGAAATGTATGTTGAGCCAAAAGTGTGTTTTGCCTTCCTGAAGTCCTGAAGTTTATATTCTAATAGAGGGAATTACAGCACTGCATTCCATATAAATTGTAAACATTTTCCCTCTTTGTCTTTTTTTTTTTTTCCATTAACTATACCCTGTGTGGACAATGGGTAATGATCTGATGAAATATCCAAAGTCTTTTCTTATCCTTTTGAAGACAGTGCATTTTATGGTACATTTTTTTTTCATACAGCATTTTACAATCTAATATGTATATATGTGGTCAGTTTTATCATTATTTTTATGTTTTTTTAATCTAAGGGCTTCTATACTAATTAAAGAAAATGATATTGACGTATGTTCGGATATGGAAAAAAGTCCAAATTGTACTGTTAAAAGATAAAAACAAATTGTAAATCATTATATATAATTTGCAATTCTTTTTATTAAAAATAAAATGTTCTTCAATAGATAGATTGATAGACATATAATTATAGGTATATGAATAGAGAAACAATTAAGATCCATGCTTTACAATAAAAATATTAAGTTACAAATGTAATTTTGTATTTTCTACTAGCCACAATTAAAAAAATAAAAAACAAAATCCAGGTAAAATAATTTAATAATATATTATATTTAGCAAGCATTATCATTTCAACATGTAGTCAATAGAAAAAACCTGTTAATGCTCTTCTATTGCATGACTTCAAAACCTAGGGTGATACTTGCTTAAGTATCATACTTGCTTAATAATGACATGTGGCTAGTGACTCCCATATTGGATAGCAACATCATGGAACATAGCCATCATCTTAGAAAATTATATTGGAAATGGCTGCTTTATCGAGATCTGGTGGAAGTAAAGAGTCCTCCCCCCTGGGTCACAGGCAAATGTAAGTTCATTCCCCAAAATTTAGGGGAAGATATATTTGCTGTTAAGACTATATTAACTTTTGGGGGGTGTTTTTTTTGTTTGTTTGTTTGTTTGTTTGTTTTTTATAGAAATTCTTATGCTCTCACTGCTCTTGGCTAATGTAATAGAAAGAGAAAGATCTCTGGACCCGAATATGATTCTTGGTTTCACCATTTACTGGCTGCATGATTTGGGGTAAATACTACCTCTCCATACCTAAGTTTGTCACCAGTAAAATGCTCATTTCATAAGTGGAGGATTTAGTAAATTAATGCATATATAGAGTCCAGCTGGCACTCAGAAAATGTCTGCAAAGGAAAGGTGGGTTTTCTGAGTTTCCCACCTTTCCTTCACAGACATAAATATTTCAGTTCTGACCTGAGTAAGGACAAAAGGAGACTGTTCTGAGATCTGTTCTCAGTAGCAGCCCCTTTCTACGTTTCTTCTGTCCTTATTATCCTACTCCCCTCTGCAAGCTGCAAAAGGCACCATGCGGTTAAACAAAGAATGTTCACGTGTTCGGATGAGATTCTACTACCAAGTTCACATTCCAAGATTGCAAACTGGAGGTCAATATAGCCTCCAGTCATGAGTTCGATTTGAATGAGGCAGAAAATCCATTTGTGAATGAGGCTGAGTGTATGTTCGTGTACCTGTGCTCACATGTGCACATATACTGTGCATGCAGGTATGCACACAGGTGTACCTGCGTATGGTCTCAAAAGGAGACTGTTCTGAGATCAGCTGGGTGGCTTGGGAAATAAGCTGGCATGGAGCCAAGCATCTATGAGCCTTCAGGAAAACTGCTCCCTCTGTCTTATTCTGCACTCCCTCATTGCAAAAATGCACGGGTGGACCACATGATCTCTAAGATTCTGTCCAGCACAAATATTCCAGGATTCAGTGACTCTGTAGATAGCCAGGGCTGAAGCTCCCATTTCTGTTATCAAGGGTAATCAAGAGTTGGCAAAACACTTCAGGTCTTGATCAAAATGCTCTTCTCTTTTTGAGCTCCTATTATTAAGCCTGCCGCACCCACAAGGCTTTGATAAATGGAAGCAACTAATAGACCACTTGGATGGGGCCCAGGAAGAGGGCAGACTCCTCACAAGGCTTCATTTGCAACTTTCACACCACTCAGAATTGACTCGCCAGCCCTGGAAAGAGCAGAAACTGGCATTAGGTAAAGGTGGAAAGCACAGGAGGGATGGGTGGGTGAGCAGGGCTCGGGTTAGACCATCTTTTCAGGGCCCTCCAAGATTCCTCAAGGTTGGGATTTAGTAAACCATCAACAAAGACGCAAAAAACACACCGGCATCTGCCCTTCAGCAAGTTAAGGCATTTTCTTAAAGGCAAGCAGAGGGTGGCAGCCCAGTGGCGTAGAGATGATTCTCTGTCATCAGGAATTTGAAGACACAGAGGAGAGAAACAGGGAGAGACAAAAGAGACAGAGCTGGAGAGAGAGACAGAAATACAGAGACAAAAAGACGGAAACTGAGTTATGGAGAGGAGACAGAGAGAAAGAAAGGCAGAGAAAGCATAGAGAGAGAGAGAGAGCAGGAGATGGAGAGGCTGAAAATAAACCAATGAAGTTACATGTTAAAAAATGGGTAATTCTGGTAGGGGTACATGGTGTTATTGTACTGGTCTTGCACTTTTCCATAGGTTTGGCTTTTTTCAAAAAAAAAAGTCAGATAATGCTGCAAAATTTTAAAAAAATAAAATTTAAAAATTGGATACAAGTATATCCTTCAATACAGTATTTCCTAAAGTGAGTTCTCGCAAGACAGTCTTTGAAAAAAACGTTCCTTTGGTTCATTAAGTTTGGGAACTGCTTCATTCTATATTATCTTTGTGGAGATTTGTGAGAAGTCCTGCAGAAAGAAATCTGTTTAATCTTTTATAATCCAATGTATCCCACTTGCTTGAAAGCCATGGAACTGTGTGTGTGTGTCCATGCACGTGTATGTTGGCACGTGTGCACTCAGCATCTATTAACCTACCACCGAATTAATGTTTCATGAACATACATTAGTTCATTTTTATTCATTTATTAATCTCAAATTGAATGTTTACTATGTTCCAGACACACAAATGCATGATAGGAAGATATATTCCCTACCTAAAAGTAGTGCACAGCCCAGGAAAAAAAGGGAGGCAAGAGAAAAAGAATACAATTAGAATAGAATATGATTATGTGTTTTAAGATGCACAGTGCTACAGAAGTGCAGAGGTAAGAGAATAAGGAGAATTTGGGCCTTATTGAAAAGATTAGCAATAACCTGCTCTAAACAGATGCCCTGAAAGTGCCAGGGATCAGAGAAGGAAAATCCAAAGAAAATAGCTCATTTTCCCAGCAAATAGATAATTACATCACTCTAAATATTTTTTCCTTGGATCTTTCAAGGATTCCTCCCTCATAATTTTCCACTTTCCTTATACTGTACTTATAAAGAAGTTACAAATTAAACTCACTGGACAAACAATGGCTACGTCACTCTAAGCTACTACTATGAGTGAAAATCCTTGAGATTGCGAGAAACAAAACCTGACTTGCAGTGGCTGAATCTATAAGGATATTTAGTGTTTCGCTGATGAGAAGTCTGGTGGGAGATGGTCCCTGGCTGGTTTGGTGGCTCGGTGGTGCCAGCAAGACCCAGACTCTTTCCTGTCCCCCACCATGTGACATAGACATCATTATTATCTTCATTTTACAGATGAAGGAGTGTACCAAGTGCTCCCATAGAGGTAGTACATGGAGGAAGTGGCATTGAAGTCTGGGCAAACTCCAGAGATGGAGCTCTTAACCCATGACGCTGTCCTGCCACTCGAGGAGTGACACAATTTGTTCAATACTCCCCCTTGCATTGGCAGCACCACTGAGCCTCCCAGCCTTTACTCAGCACATGCCTCTCTGAGCCTCCACACAGCCCACAGCACAGCGTGTAAACCACTCAGGAGAGAAGCAGATCTTCACGCCTATAGAGGTGACAGTGTTTTCCCAGGAACCCACAGCTTTGCCTCTTCCCCCCAGAGATTTACAATTAAGCCTGCTAAAAATTAAGAAATTAATATAAAAGTTGCCATGCTGTCAATGCTTTTATTATACTTTAATTTACTAGAAACATTTCCACACCATCCCTGGGGAATGTGTGCAATGCAAAATTGCTTACATCGTTCTTAAAAGCTGAAGTAAGCATTTCCTTTTCATCTTCTATAATCCTATTAGGGAAGGAAAAAAAAAAAAAAAAAAAAGGCGAGCAAGACGGTGGACCAGAAGCAGCAAATAGATAATTATATCACTCTGGGTATTTTTTCCCCTGGCTTTTTTCGAGGATTCCCCCTCAGAATTCTGCACTTTCCTCATAATTTATTTACAGGTGAACAAGAGATGAACTAAATGCACCGGACAGTCAATGGCTTATCACTCTAATTAAGTTACAAAGTGAGTGAATCTGCAACCACAGACAGGATACGGCAGGGCAAGGCAGATGCCCAGACCAGAGGACGGGAAAGGGGGAGGAGGGCATGGGGGCCTGGCGTGCCCTCACTGGAGGAGGCTGCGGGGTGAGTGGCGAAGGGTCTGGGTGTCAGAAAAACCGCGGTTCAAGTCCTGGCATGGCTACTTCCCATCACCGCGATGTTAGGCAAGTTACCAAAATTCTATGAGCCTCAGTTTCCACATCTTTCAAAATGTGATAAGAGCAAATCTGCCTTTGACATTCATTGCAAAATCTCAAATATGATAATATATGCTCAACTCCTGGTGCAAAGTGTTCAACTCCTCTCTACCATGATGCAGAATTATTTACCTAGAGCCTGTGTACAGGGCAGGCTATCTCTGAAACCATTCCAGGATTTGCCACATCCATGCCTCTTGTTAATTAGTGAGCAGCAACCTGCTGCAGTAAAAGGGGTAACGAATGGAGATAATGAGCCTGGAATTAGCTGATCCCACTGTTTTCTCACTAACACAATCAACAAAACTCTCAACTATGTGCTGGCTAGTGATGGCACTAGGTTTTTGTAAAAGGCAGATGGGACAACATTTGCGAATGACCTTAGTTACTTGGAAAAAGGCTTTTTAAACTGTAAGAGGCCAAGTTGAAGTTGTTCAAACAAGTTGCCAGTTGATACACAGCCCAATAAGACAGGCACGGGCATCTTTCTACTTCACTAATTTTGCTCAGTGATTGGTGCAGGGCCACATTTTTGTTACATAAAACAACATGGGCATATGATGGAAAACAATGCAAATTTACATTAATTTTTAAGATAAAGTATGAAGCTTCAAGGAAGTCATATTACAATTCAGGGGTATATGTTTACTCTCTTCTGCCATTAAAGGATGAATTTATGTGCAAAAGTTAGAAAGCTCTAGATCTATTCACTCCTCAACATTTCCTTTCCACACACAAATCTGCCCCCTTCACATATCCCTTTTATTGATTTGCTTTCTCCAAATTCTCTATAGGAGAGTTGGAATCTTAGACACGTTGTATTTTGTCCTTGAGGAATATCAACATCTTTTGATAATTGGTAGTTCTCAGCAAGAACTTGCTGCCTCAATTTTATTAAAGCTGTTCCAATACTTTGGCTTAATTCCTGTGTCAAAGGTCACCTTGGAAAATATTTTTCTGGTCATGGGCAACCACTGGGCCAAGAAATGCAACAGATTGAGGATTTTGAAAGTAAGAACCAAACTTTGTGCTTTTCTTAATATACTTTTCTCTGAAAATGGCAAATGAGCTTTTGGAGGAAAACAAAAAGACATAAAAAAAGAAAAAGAAAAGACAAATAGTTCTATGATAAACAGTCCTCATATCTAACCAAAAAAAAAGGTAATACATATAGAGAAAATAAATGTCCTGTGTTACACACACACAAACACAAACACACACACACATGCACATCCACTAACATATGAAATTAAAATTATGTAGTAACAGTTTTAAAGGTTATTTCAGTGGGAAATGTTTTTGGTCACAAATAATAGAAATTCTGACTACAAAGTCCTGCAAATAATAGTACAGAATCCTACAAATAATGGATTATTTCTCTCACATGATATGAGTCCAAAGATGGCCTGGCTTGTGGTTGGTTCAACTGCTCTATGATGCCAGAACCAATGTTCCATGTGGTTGTGAAATAGCTGCTGTAGCCCCGGCCATTGCGACACCATTAAAGATTAGGAGAAAGGGTGGGAGAAGGACAGAGCCACCTGCTGGCCCCCCACTCCATCAGGAAAACAAAAGCTTTCTCAGATGTCCCTAGCAAACTTCTGGTTGCATCCCTCGGGCCAGAACTTGCCACACTGCCACTCCTAACTACACAGGAGGCTGATGAAATGCAAAAATATCTTGCTTTGCACACTGCCAGTCTGAGAAACACGGGGGTTGTTTTAAGCATGAGAAAAGGCAGACATATGTGAGAAACAAGCACTATTCCTAAAAAGGAATAAAAGCTCACCTGGTTGTAGAGAAGAAAAGAATTTATTTACAGTCTTGCAAGAACGGGGCCCAACCAAAATGTGGGGGTTAGTGCCCAGAACAATACACTCAGCAGTATTTATTCTCTACCCCTAACCACAAGTCTCTCCCCTGTTTCTCCATTGGCTGGATACTTTAGAGGTTACATTCTATTGGACAAGCCTAATTAGCCTGCACAAATTTGAAACATGCAGCCCACCCAAATTGGAAACATTTGAAATAGGTTTCCCACGCAAAGTTGCATTAGGAACCCTTGGAACAAATCTCCACCCCTGACTATAATGGTTATACCCAGGCCTCTTTAGAGCCAGTCTGGGCTAGTTTGGTAACAGGTTATGAGGCTATTTTGGGAACTTCTATTCTGAGTCTCCACCTTGCAAGGATAGCAGACAGTGGGCGGATAAGCAGGGGAACTGACTGTGGATAGTGGGCGGATAAGCAGGGGGACTGATTATGGATTACAGTTTGTCTTTTTAACCTTCTGCCAATTCCTTAATTGCCCCACTCTGCAAGGCACACCTGTCCTGTGTGAAAGCTAAACTTAACCTCATTCTCACACATAGCAACAAGATAATTTTGCATTTCTAGAAAATTCCCATCCACTGCTATGATGGCAGATCGAAGTTCTCAATACTTATGGCCATGATAATGCCTTAAATACGTATTTATTTGTGTTGTGTTCAGACATAACTTATTTCTGTAACTTAAGGGAAAGTCGTGGGCTCCCTAAACCGTAATTGTACCATACACAATCCTGCTGTCCCTTCTTTTACGGCAGCGACGCCGTATCCGTTTGAAGCTATTGATTTTAATTAACTACAACATATAGCCCGTTCAATCAATAGGAAGGTACAGGAGGAGAACAGGAGCTGTAAATCACTGTTATTTCTTCTCTTCAGAGAACTTTCCTTCAACTTTAAATCAGTGGGTCTCTTTTGCACAGGTGTTGCTCAGATTCAACTAGTGCCTTCCTAGTACCTTAATAGCTATCCTTGATGGAACCAATTATATCCCAGGTATTTAATCACGAATTACCTCATGGGATCCTGCAATGTTTTCACTGGTATCCACATTTTAGAATGAGGAAAACTGAGACTTAGGGGATTGAAACAACTTTTCAAGAGCCCTGCTTTGAATCCCTGGCCTGACCCTTTCTACAGTTGTATTCGACCTCATGGTGCACAGATCATCCCTAATTCTCACAACAACTCATATGTTACCTCCAGGTCTCAGAAGTTGCACCTGAGAGTCAGAGAGAGTAAGAATTTGCCTGAGATCACACAGCTAGCCAGGGGCAGGGCTGGGATTCCCACTGTGATGCATCTGGTCCCAGATCTGTTTTCTCACTCCAGGGCACCCTGCAGCAGCATCCTGCAGAATCACCAGGATATAATGCAACAAAGAAATGCTGTGGGATGGGATGGAGGAGCCGTTTCTTAACGTGATATAGAAACAGAGATAGCAGCCCCAGATTACGGGGCTCCAGAACCTGGCTCCTGGCATTTAAATCCTGGCTTCCAAACTTACTATCTAATTTATGGTGCCTTGCTTAATTCCCAACACCTCAACTTCCAATCCCCTAAAATGGGGATTATAAGGTCATGTGGAGAACACATAGTAATACCTGGAAAACAGAAAAGGAGCTACATCATTATGAGTGAGTTACTTGATCTCCTTGTGCCTCAACTGTCCCTTCTGTAGAACAGGTATAATAATACAATGTACCTCACGGGTAGATTGTTATGAGAATTCAGTGAGTTGATATGCATCCAGGGCTTATACCTGTTCTTGGCATATCTCATATGCTCAATAAATGCTATCAACATCATCACCACCATCATCATCGTGATGTCACATGAGCAGCCGCATGTAACAGCCAACACCAGCTGAAAACAGCATCAGGAAAAGAAATCCCAATTTCTTGCATAAAATGAGATTGCTAGGACCACAATGGAGACATTTAGAGCATCTATAAAGAACACAGCAATGCACTCCAATGCCAGAAACTTGTTTTTCAAGAAGCTTTTCAAACCGAAACAGAGGGCACAGCAAAGCCTGGCTAATTAGCTGCACTGCCTTATGCCATGGGGCCCAAGGCATCAAGCCTGGCTGTTGTGTTTGGGGGCTGGAGCCTGCAAAGTCAGCTGTAATTGACATTCAGACGAAGGGGAGTAAGGAAGGTTAAGGGGGATGGGGCTCGGAGGATCCAGGAAACAAAGACACAAGACAGCACTGAGTGCCTTACAAAGAAACACTCAGCCACAATGGGAAGAAAAGAAGTTTTTTTTGTTTGTTTGTTTGTTTTTTGTTTTGCCTGGGAACAGCTCAGGGACAGCTCATGGTCTCTCTGGAGAGCCCCCTTAGGCTCATGTGTAGGCTCCCAGACCAGATTGGGAAGCAGGTTTTCAAGGTACTGCAAATAAACCTCAGGCTCCTCTGATACATCCTATTTATGGGTAAAGGACTTTCTTTCGAGAGCTTGCTAATGTGCCTGGCACTGTGTTAGCACAGGACTAAAGAGACAACCAGCCAGGGCCATGCACTGTGAGACGTGTATCCAGCAGGAATCAGTGTGTCCTGAGTAAGGAACCACAGGGAACATAAAACCAACAGTTGTGGATGTATAAAAGATTCCTGTGTCTGAAAATCCTATCGGCTTCATTTATCCAAGGAGAGGACTGTCCTTCTGTGAAGCGCAAAGCGGTACAAGTTAAGAGGGTAGCCTCTGGAGCCAGATCCCATGTTCAAATTCCTGCTCCAATCAATTAAGCTGGACAATTTGTTTTAACCTCTTCATGCCTCAGTTTCCCCTTAGGGGTAGACATAATAATACTTATCCCAAAGAGCAGTAGAGGTAACTCATATAGAGCTCCTAAAAAATAGGCCGTTGGTCAACGCTAATTTCGTAATTATGACCATCATCATCACCATGACCATCATCATCACCATGATCATCATCATCATCATCACCTTCTACTTGGGAAGTTCCTAAGCACCCACAAAGTACACTTCAGGGAGCATAAGGAGTATAAGGAACTTTCAGCCCTGATCATATGAGCAGTGCTGTATACAAGTTTAAGTGCTAAGGACAGAAATCTGTGGACTTTGACTTGAATTCTGACTCTGTGGCTTAGCTTGCTCATCTATAGGAAAGGAAATGCCCACCTGATCAATTTTGTCCTGGGTTTCATTAGCTTGTGGGCATTTAGGAATCAATGCTCCTAAGAAATCTGTACTAAAGTGGAGTCTATGGACGTGACCAGCGACTGCCATTCCCAACCCCACTCCGAATAGTTATTTTGTGCCATTGGTCAACCTTGGGTCCACAGACCTCCCAAATTGCCTCGTGTGATGGGACCAGGGGAGGGTGCCTGAGCTGGCCAATACACCAGCTCATTCAAGCTGTCTTCTCCGGTGTGGTGACTGGCAGACTTCAGTGAGTTTTTGGGGTGTGGGGCAGGAAGAAGTTGCAATTACAGAGAAGTGCAGAGATGGGACATCAGTTCTAAGTAAGACTGGAACTAGAATTGAGGCGAGCGAGGCTCTCACCTTGGGCACAAAACTAAAGGGGTGCCAGAACACTCAGGAATCAAGATAAATATTTTAATGCAGTATGCAAAATGAATCAATTAACTCAAGAAAATCCATGATGAGAAAAATATCAAATTATTAAATAAAGACATGGTCCAACTCAGTACCTCTGAGACCCATGTCCCATCATAGTCCTGACTCTGTTAACGCCTGTCTTTATTTGAAATTTTGACATTTTATTCATCTTGGATTTATACATTAACTTCAATTATTTAAAACACTGCATTAAAATATCATTATATCTCTATATGGTAACTATATTTTTATATTTGCATGGTTTTTCTACAAACCTACAACTTTTCTAACTAAAAAAGTAAAAATAAAATTTGAAAAATATTTTTTCTGGATGACTGAGTTTGGTTTGGTTCTTTTGGTGACTCCTTGAATTTTACGTCTACAGCAGGTGCCTCGTTCACTTTACCTTGTTGCACAATATGGACCACCGACGGTACCAGTGGATCCGAATCCGAGTGAGACACCTTCCCATTCTCTGAGCCTCAAGTACTTGCTGAGCTGGTGCTTGGTTCTCCTGACTCCCCCTGTATCCTTACATAATGGTGGCAAAAGAAAAAGTATTAATATGTGCATCTCTGGATCCACTCTTCCTGCCAGAGTTAGGGGCAGGGAGAAAGCAAGGGTCTCTTGGAGTGAGTCTTAAAAAAGGGGTGGGGGGGATGGAGGACAGGCTGCATTTCTCAGGTAGCTGTGTACAGGCAGAAGTGCCTTTGAGAGAACTGAGTATGAGTGCAAGCAAGGAAGGAAAAGGGTAGGAAGCAAAGGGAGTGACTGGAAAATCCTGGTGAGCGAGAAGTGTAAAAGGAATGCCATAAATGGGATTTTTTGGAGGTCTGGAGTGGCAGTCTTTAGGGAGTTTGGGAATTAGGATGCAAAGCAGGAGGGCAAAGGATGCTTCAAGTAGCATTGCCCTCCTCCTGACGGTCTTCCAGAAATGCAAATAAAGGACATGACTTATCTTACTAGAAGATGAACTGTTATTTTTTTGAAGTGGCACAAATCCAAAACTGTACCACATGAGTCTCTGGGTTCAAACAGGTTATGATAATCCCCCATTCATAGGTAACACGAGTGCCGTTAAGGCCTCCAAAACCTAAAAAATGACTATCACACACATAATTCAACACACTTCGCTCAGAAGTCCCAAACTGGTTTATTTTTCAGTCGATGGCCCAGCTTTAAAAAAAAAATATTTCTTTGATAACTGTCAAAAACAATAAAAAGTCCTGACCATTTACAATATCTATCCCACTATCCCCTCGGGAAGAAAGAAATAAACAGACTCACCAAATAGAAGCTGAAAAATCAACGTTAAGCTTCTGCTGGAAATCAGAGCTTTTCAGCAGAAGAAAATTCCTGGTTGTGTCCAGAACAGTCTATTATTTGCCTATTATAATGTTGGTATTACTGGGGAAATGCTTCCCGACTGATTGATGTGTCATTATCTCTTATAGTTAAATTATCTCTGAAATGCCAACCATTATAATAAGTGCCGTTTTTGTCTGACAACAAAGCTGAGCTTATTTTGTCTGCACGGCACATAAAGAAATACATCAACTTGATTTCAAGTACTTACTGGTAATCATTCATTCTATTGATGGGGAGACACCTCTGATGCTCTGTACCTCCCTCAACTCCCCAACGCATGTGTGTACACACACACATTCATCCTTGAAGCTGATGTCTCGATCTCTAGCTTCACTAAGAAAATAGAGCCATTCAAACCACCAAATCTACCAGCCTCCCTGGATCTGGGTGCCGACTTCCTGGATCCCTGCGTGTTCCTGTGGATCAGTTGCCCCTGTCCGTGATCCTGCTGGGGCCACCCCTCCACTTGGAATTTTTTCTTCTTAAGGGACTTGCTCTTGTAAATTTCTGCATGTTCTCCTGCATTATCAATACCTGCCCTTCCCCTGGATCATTCGGTTCAGAATAAAAACAGGATGTAATATCTCCCTTCCTATTAAAAAAAAATAATAAATAACCCCTGACCCTTTGCTCCTCTTTCCCTTCTGTCTACATTGCTTCACAGCAAAACTCATGGGCAAGCCTTGTCTCTAGCGGCGCCCAGTTGCTCACCTCTCAGTCTCCCCTTACCCCACACCAGTCTGGTTTCCGCCCTAGCACCCCGCTGAGTCTGCTCCTATAAATGTCATCAGTGTACCATCGGCACACTGCACGTGATACACTTCTCTGTTCTCCCCCTCCATTCCCCTTTCCCTCTACCCCCCCAAAATAGACAGGTCTATGGACCCACTAAATGACATGCCCCCCATTCGATCCATTTCCTACATCTCCCAGCCACCCTCATCTCTGGCTGGGACCATTGCCAGAGCTTCCTCAGTGGGACCCCTGTTTTCACTCCTGCATTCTTTATACCACAAAACAGCCAGTGATCTTTTCCTTAGACTTTTTATCATGGGGATACATATATAATAAAATCGCCCATGTTAATCACTTTCAAATGTAAAATTCAGTGGCATTAATGACATTCACAAGGTTGTGCCACGATCAACACCATCCATCCCCCAAACCTTTTTCATCCCCCCAAAACAGAAACTCCCTACATATGAAGCAATAGTTCCCCAACCCTGGGATATTCTAATCTGCTTTTGTCTCTATGAATTTGCTTATTCTAGGTACTTCATGTAAATGGAAGCATACAGTGTCTATCCTTCTGTGTGAACCAGTGATCTTTCAGTGATGTAAATTGGAAAGTCACCTTGTTCAGAACAATCCAGTTGTTCCCCAACATATACACATACACAAACATACACATACACTCACACACATACACACAAGCACACTCACATACACATGTACTCATATATACCCTCAACACACATGCATACATATGCACACATACACATATGCAGACACAGATACACAAATATACACACATACAAATTCACGCATAAGCACAAATACAAACTCATACACACACGTACGTGCACATACATACTCCCACATACACCTGCACATGGATATGCACAAGCACACACATATACATATATGAATACACACACGTCATGCAGACACACATGCACGTTTTTACACATATGCATTTGTACGCACAGTCACATATACACACTCAGATATACACCTATGCACATGCACAAAGACATGCACACACACACACACTCGGGAAAGACACGCACACACACACACACTCGGGCACACATACACACATACAATACAGAGACACACCCACACATTCACACATATACACACACACCAGCATGACTCAATGGCTCCCTGTGATCTGCCCTCCCAACCCCTCCAAACGCATCTTGTATCCCTCTCCTCCTTCTACTCCCCAAACAAGCCGGACTCGGTCCCCACTTCAGGCCATGGCATTGCTCTTTCTGTCCGTCTACTCTGAGGTTTTCATGGCTGGCGTCTTCCTTTCATTCACATCTCAGCTTACTTATGACTCTCCTAGGAAAGTCTTTTGGAAGAAACCAGTCTTAAGGAACAACACAGCCACCCTTCCTTTAGTGCCTAGTTTCCTATTTTAAATCTCTCAATAGCAAATATTATATTCTGTTAATCCCCTTCCTATTTATTTGGGGGCTTATTTTTCTTATTGAATATCTGCTTCCCCCACTAGATTCTAAGCCCCATGTGATCAGGAACCTTGTCTGTCCAATTCTTCACTATAGCCTGAGATACCGAGGTCTCCAACAAATATTTGTTAAATGAATTTGTTCAACATGCTGATGTCAAATAAGGGCAGGAGAGAAAGCATATGTGTGTGAATCTGTGTTTCAGACAGAAGAGACAGCACAGCACAGACAAAGCCTCTGGCATAAACCAAGTCTTCCTTTCCTGGCAAAGCCTACTTCCTTCTACAGAGGCTGAAAATTCAAGGTAGGTACTTTCCCCAAACCCCCCTGAGGCCAAAGCATATGACCCAATTCTGGCCACTGGGACTTCAAGAGAAGTCTTGGGGGGGGGGGGCAGGCTTTAGTTGATTGGGTCAAACCTGTCACTTCTACATGTCATGATGGGAACTGTAGTGTCTTTGTTGAAACTGAGAAGGCGCTGCCTAAGGTCCAAGCCACTCTGCTGAAGAAAAGACGACAAAAACAGTCCATGGCTCTTTGATGACATAGCTGAGTGGTTAAACTTAGCCTTGAACCATCTTGACTTAGGATTGTTTTGTACTTCGGCATGATACCATTTGCTTGGGAAATCTCTTACAGGCTGCTGAAAGCATCCCAAGTGACACATTATTGCACATTCAGTGATTGGTACAGTGTCTTATACATATTTGATGCTCAAAATCAGGGCTAGGACAAGGGTGAGGCATTAAACAAAATTTAAGGGGCATTAGAAAACTCAGTTATCAAGATAAATCATGCTTAATGAAATTTTTTACAAAATCAAAATTAATGTAAAAACTTCACAATGAATACCATAGCAAAATCTTAAAGATAGGATCCGGCCCTGTACTTGTGTGACATTGCCTCGCTTGCCTCACCCTAATTCCAGCCCTGCTCAAAATAATCTATGTTGAGTAATTGCCTGGACATTTTCATCTATGATCTCCTTGTATCTTCAAAAGAACTTCATTATCAACCTCACTTGGCAGGTGAGGACAGTTGGGTCTCAGAAAGGTTAAGTTACCCATTGGGGGCCACACAGCTAAGGCGTACTCAGAATGACTCCAAACACAGTGCTCTTAAGCAATGCATTAGAAAGTCTCTCTTATAAGGGGTCCTGGAACCCCTCAGAGGGGAACTGTGTTAAATGCAGGAAGAAAAAGGTGAGGGGTTCCAGCATTCCAACTTTGCTCTCTCTTCTGTCGCTGAGTACACTTCCTGAGCACCCACCGATCTGGGCATGGTGGGCTGGAGCTTTCCCCTAATGAGCTGATTATAGGAATCTGGACATGGACCCAAGAGCCAGAGGACCCACAGGTTTAACATAAAAGGATCCTGATGACTACATTCTGAGTTAACGAAGGTATCATCCAGAGTACTAGTGAGACAACAAAGACGGCGCAGTGGCCAGCTGTGCCGAGTGGGAGACAGGGGATGCACTAGAAGGCAGTCGGGTGCCCTGTGGTTCCTCCAAGTCCCCTGGGGTGCCACGCCATGTAAATGTAAACCGGTACTAACAGCGTGGGAGGAATCCCTCATGCGTGCCCTCAATCACTGAGTTTTCTCCTGCCACCCTTCCTCTTCTAAATCATCAAGACGGCTCTAAGGAAAATGCCATAGCAGAACTTTAGCCCAAGGTGGGGAGAAACTTCGGGTTCTCTGCTAGGACAGGGCCAGCCAGCATGTTCTTTTTGGTTTTTGGCTAGATGAGATGGGAGCATGGAAATAAAAATATAGAAGGCCTAATTAAGGAGGAAAAAAGAAAAGGAAAAGGAAAGGAGAGAGAAAGAAAAGAAGCAAACGAGGTTTTCATGGAACCCATTGCTGCTCATTTCACCGGGCTGCTTTTCAAAGCTCCTCTCAGAGTGACAGCTTGCCTGGAGGCCTTTGCTGAGTCAAAGGCCTCATCCGAGGCAAGGCTGTCAGTCACTCGGAACTGGAAGGGGGACCAAAGGAGCCCCAGGAAGACAAGGTTCAGCCCCTCTGCCAAGTGGTGGGGGCAGGGTGGAAGCACAGGGCACGGGGCCTGCTCCAGCCGCGCTCTCCTGCTCTCCCGGGATCGGGCCTGGCCATCTCCCAGCCCTGGGAGCTGCACTGTGCTTCCGTCCAGACAAGCAGACATGCTGTCTTCTCACTGGCCTCAGCAGAACTGCCAGCCTGGCTCGCAGAGAGCTTTCTCCTTTTGGCCCCTGGGCAGGAGAACAGGTGGTGGGAGGGATCATGGCAGACTGACAATGTAAGCCCTCAGAAAGAAAGCCTGGTGGTTTCCAAGGCCTCGCTCCTTCAATTCTTAGTCTTAAGGTTGGGGAACCTGTTTCCCTCCACCTCCCCCCTGCATTCCCCAAGGACCCTCAACTCCCCAGGCAGATGGGCACAGATGATTTAAGAAGGCCCACTTTGAACAAGGACCACTGTGTTCAATGTGTTGTACTGGGCCCTTGAAGAGAGCAAAAGAATTCTTGGTCAAATACTCCCCAGATATTTCCCAAATATTTTATCAGGAATCTGTGCTTAGCATGAAGGAGCAAGGAAACAGATAAGCAGGTGATATTTAAAGCTGTATGGGGGAAACACACTTGCAGATCAAGTCACTCAGCAAAAGCACAGTGTTTTCCTTCTTAAATACCCCTCTGTTTTCCTTCTTAAATACCTCTCAGATCTATCCACTGCCACCATCCTTGCTCAAATCTCATCACCCCTGTGCTGGTTTGTATATATTATGGCCCCCAGAAAAAGCCATATTCTTTAATGCAATCTTGTGGAGGCAGACTAGTGTGGACTAGGTTGGAACCTACTGGTTCAGTATTCCCATGGAGGTGTGGCCACACCCATTCAGCGTGGGCCTTGATTAGTTTACTGGAGCTTTACACAATCTCAGACATAAGGAGCTCACTGCTATAGCTGAGACAGACATTTTGAAGATAGCCGTTGGAAGCTGATGCAGGCATTCTGGAGAACGTCATTTTGAAACGCAACCTGGGAGCAAGCAGATGCCAGCCATGTGCCTTCTGAGCTAACAGAGGTTTTCTGGGTGCCAATAGCTTTTCTCCAGTGAAGGTACCCAATTGTTGATGCATTACCTTGGACGCCTTATGGCCTTAAGACTGTAACTATGTAACCAAATAAACCCCCTTTTATAAAAGCCAATCCATTTCTGGTATTTTGCATCCCAGCAGCATTAGCAAACCAGAACAATCCCTTACTGTAGCCCCTTACTGGTCTTCCCACTAACTCATCAGCCCCCACCCCCACTCCAATCTGTTTCCCTTCTCATGGACCATAACAATAACCATACTGCCACAGATAGCTAGATAGGTAGGTAGGTAAGTGATTAGACAGACAGAGATGATAGATGATAGATTAGAATGATGGATGACAGATAAATAGATGATACAGAGATGATAGGTATAGACAGATGATAGAGATGATAAAGATAGATGGTGACAGATACAGATAATAGATGATAGAATAGATTTACAGATGATAGAGATGATACATATGAAAGATGAGAGATAGATATAGGATGGATGGATGGATGGTGGATGGACACACAGATAGATACATAAGCTTATAGGAACATCTCTTTGCACTTAGGATGAAGAACATTTTTTTTTACTTTGTCCCACCCTGCATGATCTGGTCCCCAGGAATAATATCATCTCTACCTCACCTCTTGCTCTGTGACCCCATGTTCCACTGGCCTTATTTTTAACTTATTATTATTTTTACAGTAATGTTCTTTCTAAAACAAAGTCATTGCATAATCTGATCCATCTCTCTGACTCTTGCCTACCCTGCCCAAACCCCTCTCACCAGGCTAATGAATTCCTTTGGATTTCAGCTTCTTTGATGGCAAGAGATACACCCTCCCCTTCTACTTGGTGAAGAACCTTTGGGATCCTCTCATGGGACATAAACCTTTTCTTGCAGCTCTCCTGAGATGACTTTGCTTGATTACTTACTTGTCTTTCCAACTAGACAATGTGAGCTCTGAGAGCCAGAACCTATTCTCGCTTTGCTTACCATTGTATCTTCAGAGGCTAGAACAGTGCCTGATAACTTGTGATGCTCATTATATACTCATTGGCTCTAGGCTTGGCACTGTGGTAGGAATTAGATAGAGAGGGGAAGGCAGCTGGCCTATTAAAATAGGATGTTCTCTGATAAAAGTGCAAATGTATGCCTGTAGCCAAGCCACACCTTCCTTGCACAAACCCCCAGTCTGCTGGGCTGGTGGGGTTCAGGAGGCAGTTCTGGTTAACACTAGCCTTGCAGAAAGGATATCAAAAAGTGAGTGAGCCACCATCCTTGGAAAGGCTGTCCAAATCTGTGTCCTACCAGCAGCTGCCATCTGAGTGTCAAATCTATGCTAGGTGTTGGGTCAGTGGTTTTGCATCCATCGTCTCATTTTTATTGTCATCCCACTTGCTGGATGAGCAAACCATGGCTCAGAGAAATGAGAGGCTCAGCTCAAGTTTGCATGGCTCTGAAGCACTTAGAGAAGCTCTTGAACCACATCATGGGCTCTTTCTAATCTGTTGCAGGGGCAGAGTTTTGGAAGAGGTCCATGAATGCCGGTGAGAACCAAAACCAAAACTATCAACCCCCATTTGCAGCTTCTTGTCTGCACTCACAGGCCTTCATTATTCCGTTTTCTTCATAGCATAACTCTACTCTTTCAGTTGACTCTTGCCCAGGCAAACAACATGATTATTCAATAGAGAAACTCCCTGAAAAACCCATCGACTCTTTAATAGAAAGCATTGACAGAGTTTAAACCCTAACACTCTCTGAATCCCTCAACTGAAAATCCTCGCCTTTCTTCTTCCACCAATCATAAACTGGTGTATCATGATGTTAATCCATCTTCATTAAGTCCTCCCATAGAAAGACGCTCTTTCAACCAAACTTCAAATTCTCAATTGATTCTGACCTTGCCTTGACCCTCCAAAATACTCTAAAACTTCTCTCGAGATGAAGTTCTCCCTTACCGTACCACCTAATCAAAGTTAGCTTTGTCTTATCCACAGTTTGTGTGAGTGATATTTTGGGAGTCTATTCAACAGTGGAGATGCGGGAGTAAGGTAACTCCCAAGGGAAAAATAAACTCCTGGAAAGGCACAGGTGTGAGAGTAACGAACCATCTGTGCAAGGGTCAGCAGTTTTCCTTCACTGGGTACAGTGTGACACTCGTCAAGGAAGGGGTATTAATACAAAATTCCAAACCCTTAGCCTGACATTCAAGACCCACTATCAAGGGGGCCAATTTTCCTAATTAATCCCTTAGCTGGCAATGAAATCCAGTTCAGCTTTATGTGCATGGATGCAATTCAACTCTGCGAGCACCTTTCACAGAAATTAACCCCCTAGATCTTTATGACAAAACTTTGAGGAGACAGCAAAGGCAAAGCAAGATGTTCATGGATCATGCATTGAGCACCAGATGTATACCAGGCACGAGACAAAGCACATAATGTACACGGGATCCCAACAACACCTCCTACTTCACAGGTGTGAGGCTGAAGCTCAGAGATGTTGCTTCTTGTCCAAAGTCACACAATTTTAATTGGGAGTATTAGAATTGGAACAGGATCCCAAAATCCAGTATATACTGCCTCCTGGCTCTGCCCCCATTCCTGGAGGACAAACATTTAATGAGAATGAGGCAATTAAAATTCCTCTTATTCCCCCAAATAAGGTGAGGGTTGCCCCTTTAGAAATTTGTCACCTTTGACTTCCCTTGTATTGCTGTTTAAGTTTTTAAGCTTCCCATCACTCTTTCTGGACCAGGGCTGGGTTGGGAGGCAGGCAAGGACCAGAATTTATTCATGTTCAAAGCCCAGAGCACTCCACTGAATGGAACTGGCCCCTCAATGATTGGATCTAGTGGCTCCCAATGTTAAGTAAAAGAAAATGGCTGCCTTCATGGGGTGTTGCCGGGAGGTCCCCTCTTTGAGAAGGGCTTTTCCAGAAGACAAAAACAATTGATTTGCAGGGGTTTTCTGAGAAAATGGTACACATCCTACAGGGTCACTGACAAACAACACCTGGTGATGAAATTCGTTTGGTCCAGTAGAGAGAGCTTATCAGAATGGACAGGCATGTCATATTATCCCATGTACACCTGCTCCTCACTTGTACACCCCCTCCATGTAAAAAGGAAACCTAACATCAGCCAATCAGAGCATTTCCTCACTTGCTTCCATTCACCCTCTGTTTTCCCCTCTCCACTCCCTCAGCCAAGCTCCTTTCTACTCTCTGAATGAGAGGCTGCCTGGTTCATGGATCGCTCAATAAAGCTGTGAGAACCCAAATTTAATGTAATTGAAGAGGTTTTCTTTTATCACAACCTGGGGTGATTCTGCCCCCTCAGGGAACATTTGACAACGTCTGGGGACATTTTGGGTTGTTGCAACAGGAGGCAAGTACTGCAATGGGTGCAGGCCGTCTAATGGGATAGAGGTCAGGGATGCTGCTATACACCCCATAGTGCACACAACAGCTCCACAGCATAGAGTTATCCGGATCAAAATGCCAATAGTGCCAATGTTGTGAATCCTGTGATAGAGCAAAAATCACCACCCTGGAAGCCCACAGTCCCTATCTCTGGAGGAAACGTGCATCTTCGATTTTCTAGGGTACTCCCCATTTTGAGAATTTATGTCCATTCCGACGCCCAGTTAAGAACATAAGCACTGAAGTCTTACAGACTAGGTTCTAATCTGAGTTCTGTCATTTATTCTCACCGCACTTTCTCCAGCAAGCAACTAGGGCCCTCCGTGCCTCCATGGGTTGCAATGGCACCTATTTCACTGAGGATCCATGCACAGATTAAATGAGTGACTACTAAAAACAACACTTGAAAGAGCGTTCGTTATGGTCACTCTGAAAGCACTACAGGAACCTAGAACATTACTATCATTCCCATTTAATGCCAATCGCACCCAGATAACATGGTCACCCTACTCATATTTCCAGAAAAATAATGGAAATTGGATTTGCTTATGTTTGCAAGTCTAATCCTGAACTCAGGGGGCCTCTCTGCTTTTTACATCACAATGAGTGAAAAGTAGTGATTTCCTTTTTTTTTTTTTAGACTTTTTTTTTAACTGAGCTATATTCACATACCATGCAGTCATACAAAGTGTGCAATCAATTGTTCACGGTACCACCATATAGTTGTGTGTCCATTACCAAAATTAATTTTTGAACATTTTAATTACCACACACACAAGAGTAATAAGAATAAAAATTAAAGTGAAAAAGAACAATTAAAGTAAAAAAGATCACTGGATGCTTTTTTTTTTTTTTTTTTTGCCCCCATTTTTCTACTCATCCATCCACACACTGGACAAAGGGGAGTGTGATCCACATGGCTTTCCCACAGTAGTGATTTCCTTTTAAAGATTCATTCTCCCCACCAAAGTCACCCATGGTGGGGATGGGAGTGGGGGGCTCTGTAGGACATTTGCCCTTGGCCCTGAAGCTCATGGAGGCAAAACCTGGATAAACCCTGGGCATCTCCAGCCTCCGAGGATGGAGGAAAAGTCTGGAGATAATAAAGTAATACTTGGAATAATTACTACTCATTTATTAAGCACCTAATACACACACCCACTCTCCAGGATCACACAGCAAGGAGCTGGTGGACCAGGGATTTCAAGCGGGCTCTTTCAGACAAAGGGCCTTCTGTGCTTTAAACTCTCCAGAACAGTCTTGCTGAGAAGTTGTTAAATGCTTTTCAACAGGAATTGTGGGGATCAGTGCTTTCTGACCTCACCTCCTCAGAGACACCCTCTGTGACTTCATTTTCTCCAGTCCCCTTTTGAGAAGCATGTAAGTTTTAAATTGCAAAGCAATCATTTTGCAAAACTGTTCATCCAGGTTGTATCCTACTACCAACCAGTGGTTTAGACTAACATGAGATAACTTATGCTACTCCATTTGAGTCCAGCTAAAAGCAAAGCACTGTGGTTTCCTTTAGATTTTGAAATTTCTGGAAATGTTGCTGGGATTCTCATTCCCACTTTTGCAAAGTTGAGAACCACAGATCAACCAAAACGGAGTCATTGTTGGAAGATTCTGATATGCTCTAACTGTGTGGCAATAGGATTGCAATGTTTGATGTTACCCCTTGGCAAAAAATGATCCAGCAAATGCCTTTTAAAAATGCAGTCAGGGTGTGCTGGGCTGAGAACCGATCTCAGGCTGGAACTCAAGCAGGTTGCTGCATGGCGTGTGGGGGCTGGGACTTTCTCAGTGTCTTCATTTGCTAGGGGTGCTCAAGTATCACAGCCTACCTGGCTTCTTGTTCTGGAGGCTAGAAGTCCAAAATCGAAATGTTGGAAGGGCCGGGCTCCCTCAGAAACCTGTCAGGGAGAATCTGTTCCCTGCCGCCCCCCTGGCTTGTGGTGGCAGCCAACAATCCATCATGACGTGGTCTTCATCCCCGGGTCTGTCTGTGTCCAATTCTCTCCTTCTTATAAAGACACCAGCCATGTTGAGTTAGGACCCACTCTGATCAAGCTTGGCCTCATGTTAACTGCAACATCTTCCAAGTCCCTATTTCCAAATAAGGTCACATTCATATGGACCTGGGACTAGGACCTGAACATGTCTTCTTGGGGTGGGGGCACAATTCAACCCACAGGGCTCAGCTTATGGGAAGGGAGAGGGAGTAAAGAGGAGTCAATGGGAAGGGGAAAGGCTTGCCCAGGTCAGTTGCTCCAGGCATGTCACACAGGGATTGTTTTCACTTACAAGTTTTATGGAGCTGAAGTTTGGGCTGAAACTCAGCATTCCCTTCTTCTCTTGGGCATTGCAAATTGCCAAGGGAGCTAGAGCAAGATTCCCCTCCCCCAACCTTATTTTAAGATGTTGGACTTAATTATCTCCATGCTCCTTTTGAGTTCCGAACTTCCGAATTGGGAAGAGACCATGGGCATAAGAGATCCATTAGCCAGAGCTCTCTCTTTTTTGGGGGGGAAGGGGGAGTCTATTAATGTTTAGCTTACATAGAAGACATAAGTTACTGAAAAAAGTTGCAAAAAAAGTAGAGTTTGAAACTTGTCTGGGGTGGATGCAGGGGCTCAGATTATGTGGTCAGGGCTGTATCTCCATTCTCAGCTCTGCAATCCTTGGTCCCTGGGAGGGTGTCCCATGGAGTGGGAAATGGCCATCAGAAGTTCTGGTGGTTTGGAGCTGTGGACCCCAGAAAAACATATTCTTAAATGTAATCCATTCCTACGGGTGTAAACCCACTGTAAGTGTAACCAAGAGTTAAGAGTTAACAAAGGGTTGTAATTACTGAATCACTACATAGATCTTTCTTACTCTCTAGTATATTGTAGAATAGCCAAAAGTAAGTATCTGAAACTATGGAAACTCACTGAACTATAAGCCAGACGCCTGGATCTCTGATGATGAACTTTTTCGTGTAACTATATAATCTTTACCTTGTAACATAAAGCTGCACGATAACTCGTGACTGGCCCTGCTCGTACCCCCTTATCTTGTTTTACAGCTTTAATCACATAGACAACCCCTTAATGCTTTTTAATGAAGGAACTTGAGTCAGCTCAGAACTAACCTGACCCAATTTCTAGGCTGTCTTATTAGACAAAGTTAGTTGTAACCAGAATTGGCCCACGTGACACACACTGTAGCTTAAACCTATAGGTGACATACTAAAAAATCAAGCCCATCATCATGTTAAGGCCACCATTTCCTTACATATGCTCTGTGACTAAGCATGTAATCAATATGCAAATACTTAATAATTAGACTATTTCTAACACCATAATATCGAGGGATTATACTCATTATCCTAAACCTGGCTGTCTTTGAATACTATAAAACTCGCAGAGTTACCGCAGATGTGAGACCCATAAGCTTCTTGTTCTCCTTGCTTTATGCTTTGCAACAAAATTCTTTCTCCCTCTGAAATTCTGGTATCACACGATTGGTCATTATATGTATCGAGCAGAATACCCACCTTTTGATAGGTATCGTAAGTAGGACCTGTTGATGAGGCTACTTCAATTAAGGTGTGGCCCACCTCAGTCAGGATGGGTCTTGACCTATTTCTGGAGTCCTTCATAAAGACTGAAACTCAGATGCAGAGAGAGAAAGCCACAGAAAGTGAGAAGCTGAAATCAATGAAACCCAGAAGAGAAGGAGATGCCATCATGTGCCTTGTTACATGACACAGGAGCCAAGGATCACTGGCAGCTGGTCTTTGGGAAGAAAGCATCACCTTGGTAATGCCTTGATTTGGACATTTACCCAACTACAAAACCATAAGCTAATATATTCCTATCATTTAAGCCAAACCATTGCATGGTATTTGCTTGAGGAGCCTAGGAAACTAAAACAAGCTCAGGTTGTACATCCTACCAGCTGAACCCTCCCCCCAATACCAAGAGGTGGAGACAGAGCTGGGAGTGGGACAAACAGGTAGACAAGGAAGTTGGTCAAGGAAAAAAAGAGATGCTGGTGTTCTGGAAGGAGGGCAGAGTGGAGAGAAGGCAGGAAGGGAGGGGAGAGTGAGCCTGTCCTGCAGATGGGAGCTGTAAGCTTGAAAGGAGGTGAGAAGGTCCCAAACAGAAGTATTGAGGAAGCCTGCAGAGTTGCTGAATCTCTGAGTCCAAGTACACGTGGAAGCAGTGAGAAGGAAAGAAGGTGCTCCTTATAGAGCAGGCCTAGAAATGGGATTTTATTCCAACTTATATACTTATCCATGCAGTGAAAAGCTTAAGGTAACAATTCTTAGAAACTCTAAATGTGCCTTTTCTGAAAATCCATTCAAATTTGACAGTTATCAGATGTGCTGAAAACAATAGTTTTTCAGAGATTAAAAACAGAAAGTTTAATATAGCTGCACTCTCCTCTCCTCCTCTTATACACAGCTTCACAGAATCTGCCTGTCCCCTGAGCTTTGCAAGTAGAGGTACTTTTAAAATATAATCTGAAACCGAGTGAGTGTTTCACAGATAAAAAGACATGTGCTTCTCAAACCAACGTATTCTCAAAAGGTAGATTTTAATTTCCGAAAAGACAAAGCCAAGGGAAAAAGAAAGTGCATATCTTCATGCACTTAAGAATATTACTTAGATGGTGAAGTTTTATTCCGAAAAAAAAAAAAAGACTGTCAATTATGATTAATATTCTCCTTATACTTAATTCAAAACCTTATTAAAATCAAACTTTTATAACTTTACATATAACCATGCTGCCGATGTCAGGACAGAGACGACGCCTTGCCATTAATTTTACCTGTATCATTTCTCAGTTCTCAGAAAAAGGCAATAAAAGATACCTTCTTGAAAACCAGCAATGCCGGGCCACCCTCATCTCCATAATGACACAATTTCCAATTCACGCCTCATTTTCATTAATGTTCCTGGCCATAAATTTTTAAGCATATGATAAAAAATTTCTGAAGCGGCATAAAACTAACATGAAGAGGGAGTTCATTAGCATGTGACCCTAATTAGAAATTCCATATTAACTTCCCATTTCTAGTTGTGTATATCCAATAACACCAGATCTCTACTCTGTATGGGCTTTCTCGCTGCTGGGAGGAAATGTTCCTTTTGGTTGTTTAATCCTTTTGCTTTATTTTTAAAACAATCCATGTGTTTCCTCTGTTATTGAATAAGTCAACAGACAATGGTATCACAGACCGCCTTTTGTGTCACAAATTATCCAGGAGAAATATGAGAAGGTCCTTGCCCAATGCTTTATTAATGATACCAGATCATAAAGGGGGGGGGGGGATATGCTGACTCTGTCTCTTTCCTAATGTTGGGTGATAAAAATGCTACTTCAGGATTCAGAAGGTTAAGTTCTAATGTGTATTTTGAATAGAGTGTGTTGGAATAATTGCCTCATAAAGCAAAGCATCGCCTGGCCTGCTAATGGCTGCATAGTGCAGGGCTCAGCAAAGACAGCCAAGCTTACTGGAAAAAATGCTGTGCCTCGACTTTTGCAGGCTTCCCAGATTAAGTTAACTTTCCCCTCCCCTTGCTTTTCATAAAAGGCATACAGTCCTGTCACCCGTTTTTGCAGCTCAGATGAGCCGCGGCCTTAACATCTCAGGCAGCTATTCTCCCGAGGTGGCCCCGCCACGAGCTGTGTTGCATAGTGTCACCCTCCTGCAGGCTCCGCCCATGTTGTATCGTCGCACAGTGTCACCCTCCTGCAGGCTCTGCCCATGTCGTATCATCGCACAGTGTCACCCTCCTGCAGGCTCCGCCCATGTCATGTCTGGGCTGGTCCCTGGTAACCAACAGAATGCGGTGGGAGTGATACCGTGTGGCCTTTAAGGCAGAAGGAGCCTTTCAACTTCTGCTTGGGTCTCTTGGGGCATGTGCTCTGGGGAAAACCAACTGCCCTTTGAGGAATCCGGCTACTCTGAGAACGCTATGCCAGGAGGAAGCCCAGGCTAACTCTGCAGAGAGGCTCTGTGACAAGAGAGATGCCTGGTCATCCCCGAGCCCTTCCAGCTGACTTGGCCCAGATGCCAGGCAGGGGCGGAGAGAAGCCACCTCGGATGTCCAGCCCAGTTGAGCCTTGGGATGACAGCGGTCCCAGCTACCATCTGACTCAACTCCGTGAGGGACCCCAAGTAAGAGCTGCCCCTCTGGACCCAGTCAACACACAGAACCATGGAAGATGACACTAAATTGCTTCCTCAAGCCACTATGTTTGGCAATAAATGATATTTTGGTATGACACAAAAGACAACTGGAGCAACATCTTCCCACAGATAGCAGCCAGGGAAGAGAGGCTGTGGAATGAAACCACACCTTCCTCGGATTCCTGAGCTGAGCTGAGGCAACAGCCCAAACTGCCCACGTCAGTCCTTGGACTTCATTCTCCTTCCCCAATCCATGTTCACTGCCCCAGTAACATCTTTGAAACTATCCCTTTGAGAAGCAGGTGAGAAAGCGTTTGAGAAAGTTCATGTGGCTTTCTCTTGACAAATAAAAGTGTATCTAGAGGAAACATGGGCCTGCTCATTCCCCCTCGAGGCCAGTCTTGGCACGGAAGAAATCCAATGCCGAAGGACTCAGGAGAATAATTAATGTAGGAGATGACAATTTGGGGATCGAAGGCAAGACCTTACAAAAGCTCATATTCATAGGAAAGGTCGATCTCGCCCAAAACTTTGCAAGCTCTGCCTCCTTGTAGGTTCTCCTAGGCAGTAGTCCCAGCCCCAGCCTCACCTCCATCTTTTCTCTGATTTAGCAACTTGGCCAGCTCCCCTTTACAACTCTTGCCTTTGCAGCCCTCACACAGATTTGCAAAACAAAAGGGAGGTAACTAGCTTAATAAAAAGCAGAATCCTCACCCTCATTAGGAGGGGGATGGGAAAGGTAGGAAGGAGGACATATAAGCTTAGTTTTCTCTTTGGGTGGTGTCCCCTCAGCATAGGACATGCACCAGCCTGTAAAAAAATATTTCACTGACCCACTCACAGAGGAGATGAACCTGCTTCTGAAAAAGTGAACAATGAACTGATTTAATTCCAAAAGATTTGCATTATGCTTGCATGGGATCATTTAAAGGACCTCTAACCAGTAGAATGGGGAATAACATTCTCATAAAACTAATCAATTAGTCCAGAATGTGGGTGTGTGTCTGTGTGTATGTACAAGAGAGAGAGAGAGAGAGGGAGAGAAAGGGAGAGAGTTGTGTAATGGGAGGGGGTAAAAATGAAGGAGGAGAGGAAAATAATAATTTATTGACAACTTATTATGGCATGCTAGGGACTTTTTCCCATATTATATTTTAGCTTTATAATAGCCTTGTAAGGTTGGAATACTTAGATTTCCTGATTTTACAGATAAGAAACCAGCATTCAGAGAGAAGAGGTGACTTGACCAAAGTCATAAAGTTGTAAAGGCCAGAAATGGGGTTTCAAGTTCTTCCATCTGCTTCCAAATTTGATTCCCAAATCAAGCTATGTTTCAAGACCCCCCTGGGGAACATTCTATATGGATGGAACTCAACCCTACACCTATGGGTAGGCTTGGGAATCCGTACTTGCAGCAAACCTCACAGACGAATCAGACCAATGTTACAGAAAAGTCTTTTCTCTCTGGGCCTCAGTTTCTCCAGCTGCAATTTGAGATGGTTGGGCAAGCCTATTCCTAAGTTCAGTAGTTTGAAGTTGCATGTATGCCAGAAAACATTTTCTTAAATCTAATGCATTCCTGCGGGTGTGAACCCACTGTAAGTAGAACATTTTGATGAGGTTGCTTCAGTTAAGAAGAAGGTGTGGCCCACCTCAATCAGGATGGGTCTGAGCCCTATTACCAGAGTCCTTATAAGGGGAGTGAAATTCAGAAAGACAGAGGAAACCAAGGGAGGTAAGAGGCTAAAATTCAATGGAACCTGAAAGAGAAGGGAGAGGCCAGGAGACACTACCATGTGCACTGCCACGTGACAAGCTAAGGACCAAGGATCGCCAGCAGCCAGCCCCAGAACACCACAGTCTTGGGACGAACGCAGCACCTTGATGACTCCTTGATTTGGACTCTATCCCAGCCTCAAATCATGAGCGAACAAATTCCCATTGTTTAACCCAACCCATTTCATGGTATTTGCTTGAGCGGCCTAGGAAGCTAAAACACCAAACGTCTTGGTAGTTCAAACACATTAGGATTCTAACTAATCTTCTTTGGGGGAGGACAATGTATGAAAATGCTAGTAATGTGTTATATCCTAACTTTATTTTTATTAATACTAATAAATGTTTCAACAAATTATTTATTTTAAATCGAGTTTTGTTCTTGCCTGACAATTTATAGTCATGTAATTTTTAAAATGCCAATCATTAAATGCAAAAGAGTAAGATTTCTGAGCATGTGGGAACTACTAATGGATGAGGGCATGTTATTGCAAAAATAAATCAACTCCTTGGACCTTAAAATGCCATAAATAAGCAAGACTCTGTGTCAACATTGGTGAGCTGACCAAAATCACTATGCTGATTTATTACATAGCACCTTCATAATCATCACTCCGCTCATCTGCCACTTTCCTTTTACATAAATATGTGAATAACTTTTTGACATCAACATAAATCATAACCACTCGATCTAAATATAACTTCAGAAATGCCTGCAACGTGGACCGACACTTTGGGTGTTGCCTGTTATTTTGTGTTAGAGCCTTGTTGTCGATGTAGTTTTCTCTCTCCCTTGTTGGCAACTCAGTGATATGTGTACTTGGACAGATACCTGGCCTTGACTTTTGAGTAGGGCCTATCAGATTTACGAAAATGTAAAAACTTTTATAAATCACAGGTCACTCTTCTGCCATAAGGGGAGATGTGACTAAGAAAAAATATCAAAAATGTGCAAAGACAGATTCAATTTACTCATCAAGTGATTGTTCTTTTCTGTTGTGAATATTAGTCGGAAACCAGTTTGAAATCTTGACGATCAAAGCCAAGCATATAAAACTAATCACCATTCTTCATAAAATATACACGTTTGTGTGTGTATGGGTACAGCAGGGACATGTACAAGAGTGTGAGCTCTACATTAAAAGTTATTAAATCGTCCTGGTTAGTGTCTCTTGGAACACCTGTTTCAGAGTAGTCCTGCTTTATTTCTGCTCTATTTGTTTAACTTTTAAGTAAGGTTTCATTTGACAAAGTGTTCTGTGGGTAACAAAAAGTCTGAAAGCACTGCTCTACACATATCCTGCTGAGCAAAGTACAAAGGAATCGCTGCAGTTATTTTTTTCTAATTAAAAGGAACATGCATTTTAGTTTTTACTCAGTGTAAGAGCTTCAAAAGCCATTTGAATACTTGTGGTTTGATTTTTCCACCTGCAAAATGGAAATAATAATGTTTAATATATGTTGACATGCTAAGTGAAAAGTTATAATTCAACCGAGCTGCTCTTTTAAGTTTAGTGTCCAAAAGCTCGAAATTAACTACTTTGTCAAAATTGGAGATTTTGTTTTCTGCACATGTAAATTAAGAGTTTTCTTCAGACACCTTCAGGGACCAAGAAAACATTTCCTTTAGGTTGTTCTTTTAGAACCAGAAATCTACTGAAATGAAAACAAATTGTCCTGTTCTTTCCTTTAAAGACAGCAAGGAAGGAGTTTTCTAGCAGAGGTACCATGTTGATCCCTGACGAAGGCTATGTACTCTGCATGATACATGGGGGTGGGGGGGCAGAATGTTAACTGAAGGAATGCAACCCCAGCTTCCAGAAAGGTAGCTGCACATGCATCTGATTAGCCTTGTATGGTGGACTGTCCTTTCCAACACAGCCACAATGTTCTCCCCCAACACACACACTTCTTCCAGAACATACCACCCACCATCGAAAGGCGGAGTCTCTGGCTCTTCCCCATGAACCTGGGTGGACCTTAGTGTTTGCCTCACAGAATCCATGTGGTGAAAGGGACACTATCTGATTCCTGAGGCTGAATTAGCAAAGACCATGCAGCGTCCACCACTTTCTCCTTAGGGCCATATAAGAAGTCTCTTTACCATGGAGTCAGCATGTGGAGAGACTACAGAGAGAGAGAGAGAGGGAGGCAGAAGAGAAGGAACGGAGGGGAGGGGAGGGAAATGGGGGACAGGGGATGAGCCCTGCTGTTCCAGCCCCACCCCAGTCTTGAGGCTCTCCCAGTGCAGGGATGTGAGTGAAGAAGTCCTCAAGACACCTCAAGACCCAGCCCCTCTCTCTGAAACCTCATCAAAGGTCCTGAATAAGGCCGTCTAGCTGAGCTGAGCTAATCCCCAGATTCTTGAACAAAATAAACAATAGTATTGTTTTAAGCCACTATTAGGAGGCAGCTTATCAAGCAGCAGTAGTTAAGGAAATACCCCAGGGTAACAATGAAGGAGAACCCGGGTTTCTGCTCCAGGCAGCTGAGCTCAACCATTCAGAAGGATGAGCGACTCTGCTCCGGCTTCATTTATCCCCATGGGGATTCTCAATGGCTTAAAAAGAAAAGTCAACAGACCCACTGACACCTGTTGTAGATACAGACTTTCTGTCATAGCAGTAGATGCAAGTCACCAACCCAGGTTCATGGCTCCATGTCTCTTGTATTTCCTGTGCAATAGCAGCTTTCCAGTGCCATTCCTCTAAGCCACCCTCCTCTCTCCTCTCTCCACTCAGCCTGCAGGCGCTGCTCCTGCATCCTTGAGAGACTCCAAGCTTCTCCAGGAGGCACAGAGCACCTGGATATCTATTGCATCATCTTAGTGTTACAGAAATAAGTCCCCTAAGTCACAGATGATTTCTAAGCCAGGGGAAAAGTTTGCCAAATGCACTTTCTATTTGTTCAGATACATTCCGATTCAAGTCATCAAACATTTATCGAAAGCCTGCTCGCCGCCAGGCACTGGGGATGCCCAGCTCCCGAGTCAATCTTCTGGTTCTCAGTATGTGCACAGCTTAGTGGGCGGCGGGCAGGGGCACAGGCATCTAAACGAATAACTGCAATTCAATGTGATGTGATCATACAGTGGGTGTGTACATGACGCTGTGAGACGCAGCAAAGTGTGGGGGCTGTCCAGGGGAAAATGGGGGCTCAGAGAATGCTCCGTGAAGTAGAGAATGAAGCTTGGCTTTAAAGAAAGAACAGTCCAGCAGGCAGATGAATAGTTCATCACCCAGATGGATGAAATGGCCTGAAGCCAGGTGGAAGAATGCAGAAGGATCTGGAGAATTTCCCCAAATGAGCAAAAGCCATCAACAGAGCCCATTTCAATGAAAGGAAGAAAAAAAAAAGGTGAGCAAAGAGAGAAAACCAACTGGCACATGAGTTTTTCCTCTTCCTTTCTTTATGAGTTTTTGTTGTGAAATTGAGCCTACTGAAGAAGGAGTTTCTTAGAAGTGCTTCTTATTTCTATATTCTAGAATTTATCTTTAGTGGTTTCTATTTTGGTGTAAAAATATATTACCACACATGCTAAAAAGGGAAAAGTCAATAATTAAATTTCAGAAAAGAAAAGAACCTTGAAGGTGTCTTAGTCCTTTCCCACTCATTTTACAAATCACCCTTTCTCTAGGTGATTTTCTTTTCTGCCCAGAATCCCTTCTTTTGGGAAACTACATCTTCCTGTTTCATAGCAAAATCAGGATGATGCAAGCTGCCCCCCTTGTCTTCCTTATTGACATTAACAGGATGTTTTCTCTCTGGACACTGTGATTGGTTCATGGATGGACACACATGCTGACTCGGGCCAATCAAGGCTTCCCTGAGATACAAACCATGGTTATCAGAAAACACACTTCCTCACCTGGATTGTAAGGGTGTTTTCTGCTGTATGAAGTCAACTTAAAAAAGTGATAGAGAAGTAAGTCCCTAATAACACTGTGCCATTATCCATCTATCCATCCATCCATCCGTCCACTCATCCATCCACCCACCCACCCATCCATCCATCCACCCATCCTTCCATCCACCCACCCATCCATCCATCCATCCACCCACCCACCCACATGTAAACACTGATAACTGTTTTTGCTTAGGTTATATATGTGCTAAGGCTGCTCAGTCTAAGGATCATAGGCAATACTGCTCATAGTTCTTACTTTCTATCTCTCAACAGGTTTATATCCTATCACAGGATTTCACACAAGTGGCTCTCCCTCCTAGCCCTCATGCCCATGTCAGACACTTATAATCAATCCCAGCAAGTTTTCCCAATGAGCCTCCCCATTCTTCTCAGCCTGTTGTTCAAGGCAGCCATTATTAATCAATCAAATTTGGCCCTCTGGTTGAAACCCTCTGGTCATCTCTGCATGATGCCAGTCTTTCCATATTAGCTTTCTGACTTCTTTACCTGTCTGCCAACAAAGCAGTGTCTCAATAAGTGGGTGGCTTACTTAAAGGAAAAGATACATGGCAGATGGAGGTTAGGATTTCTTTCAATTACTTAGCTCCACATTGACAAAGTGCATTTGTGGGGTTTTTTTTTTTTTTGTTTTTTTTTTTTAGCATTGTTTACTCCCCACCCCTCAAATTCCCAGAGGAAGGAAATGAGAAAATACGGTAAGGCCAAGAGGTAAAGAAAGAAACCATCTAACTAAACTATTATGAATAGATCCCAGGAAACTGAGGCTCACAGAGGTGGTATAACTTGCCCAAGGTAACAATGGCAGGGCAGGATTCGAATCCAGTGCTCATCCCACAAAAGGCAGGCAGCAACTGGGAGGAAAGGAAGTGAGAACCTAGGGTCATTCTCATTACTGGAGGACTACCTCATCCCACATCGCTTTCCTCTTCATTTAAGTGCAATCTTACATCCTTTCTGAGTAAGAACATATGTTCCCAGATGGCTGAAATGAGGCCAGTTGAAGGCAGAAGCCCCATTCTCCCATCTGTGCATTCTCCCAGGAAACCAGGGAGAGTGATTAAGACTCAAAAGGCTCAGGTCTCAAACTCATGCCCAGGTGTCTTTACAATATTATCTTTTTAGAAAAGACTGTTAAATCACATCTCACCCATGGAAAGGGTGACCTTGTTTCAAAACAGAAGTGAAAAACAGAAAAATAAAAATAAGATAAAGAAAAAGAAAAATGGAAAAAGTGAAAAGCAGGAAACTTTTTTGAAAACAGCTGTTGACTCAAAATTTTGGCAGATCCCTAAAAAGAGTTGATGCAAAGTCTCAAATGCATCACAATACAGATTATAATCATAGCTACTGTTTTTTGAGCTTTTACTATGTACAATGTGCTAAGGTTTAATAGACCTCACCTATTAAATCCTAATTATTCTTGAGATGGGCACTAGCATTATTGTTGTTGTTATTGTTATTATTTTTCTTATTCCCTTGGCCACAGATGAGGAACCTGTGGCAAAAGGAGAGGTTAAGTCACTTGTTCAAGGCGCACAGCTAGGACGTGGGGGTGGGGGGGTGGAATTCAAATACAGACTCAAATGGCTCCAAACACCAAACCCATATATGAACTTTTCGGAATTTTGGAGACCAAGTGCAAATATGTGGCAGGGGTTGGTAGACTCTCAGGAGGTGGAGGGAGGGAAGGAAAAGGGAGAAGAGAAGGCAGGCTATAAAGTTCATTATCAAGCTGGTTACCACCGTGGAGAGCTTGTTCCCACCTAGAACTCAGGGAATGGATGTAGGCTGCGTGCTTGGCAGCAGAGAATGGTGATATACAGCTGGCCAGCCAAATCTGACCAACTATTTGTTGTTGTTTTTTTTTTAAATAAAGTTTTATTGGAACACAGCCACACCCCTATGTTACTGTCTATGGCTACGTTCATGTGCAATGACAGAGTTGAGTAGTTGGTCCAGGGACCATATGGCCCCAAGCTCTAAAATATTTACTACATCCAGTCCTTCACTGAAAACTAAAAAGATCTCACCATCTCCCTGATCTAAAGTTATCCCACCTGAGGGACAACAAAGTTGGGGTATTAATATCCCAAATCCTGAGTCATCTATTGAAGGTTTCAGGGGGAAGGACGAGTGCTTTAATTCTCTGGCACATCCAACCTGACATGTGTGAGCAAAGTGGACTCCCGGAAAAGTTCCAGAAAAACCTAAATCCAAGAAACAAAGGTGGAAATTAGGCCAGAATACTTTGAAATGGCAAATGCCGGTGTGGGGGCGTGCAACAAAGATGTACTTCAAGATTTCAAACAGGTGACCCAGACACCACAAATCTTTGTTTGGCCACAAAAGTGTTTTCCAAACATGTGAATTAGGAGATTTCACATTTAAAAAATTCAAATATCCAGGATTTCTTAACAAATCAGTGAATCTGGCACTGTTGAATCCACATTTCCCCATGGCCACTTAGAAATGGCATACGTTGTCCAGGTCATTAATTGGCCAGTTTTGACTGATTATATTAACTTCCTGGCCCTGGGTGAACATCTGAGTTTGAGACCCCTGGTGTGCATAATATTACCATCCTGAAAGGCTATAGAGATTATACGACTTGCCCAAGGACATGTGACGATTAAGTGGCAGGGCTGGGACTTTGCTGCCCATTTGCTTTCTAAGCAGTTTGAGGTTACAGCTCCTCCTTTCCCCTGCTTGACTCCAGTATAGGATCTCTGGGTGCAGAGCTGGCCTCTGCTCTGTCCTCACAAAGACTGAATAATGCATAAGAACATGGGATGCAGAATGTTAAGATAAGAATAAATCCTGCTAGAAGTCGTGACCCTTTTCACCCCGGGAAGAGCAAAGAGTGCTTGAAACAGTTGTCAGCCACTTCTCAGCCTGCCTTCACTCTTACAGACAGAAGAGCTGAGAGCTGCAAATTCCCACCCATCCAGGAATCCGCCATCGCCAGTCAATGGGAGTTGCTAATTGGATTCTGACAAATCATAGCTAAAGCCCTCTGTTCCTCTGGTTCTCTTCCAGTTTGCATGCATGAGAGCCTCAAAACAGAACTTTGGTGAAAAGGGCTTATCTAAGAATACCGAGGGGCAGAAAGTTTGCAGAGGAAAGCACATGCTAATTTGTGGAATCAGTCTGGGTCTCTGAACTTTCAAGTCTGGGGTGCTGGGCAGTGAAGAATTAACTGTATGCTGGAACGTCCTGCCTGATAGGCCTGTCTTTGTTTGCCTGGGGGCTTTGACCACTGGACAGTCTAACAATGTGATTTATGATGGTGATTTTGGGCCACGACCTATAAATTCTGACCTTGGAAGGGACTGAGGACTAAGGGCCAGCCATGTGAGCAACATCTGACTGAGTCCCCAAAACTGTTGACACCAAGGCTCAGGTAAGCTTCCCTCATTGGCAATACTCTTGCATATTGTCACACATTGTGTCCAGGAGGAGGCAATTCCATCCGGATTCCATAGGGGGAAAATGACCGGAAGCTGTGTTTGCACCTTTCCTGGATTCTATCCCATGCATCTCTTCCTTGGGCTGGTTTTACTTAGCGTCTTTTCACTATAATAAAACTGTAATCATGCATGTAGTGCTTTTCTGAGTTCTGTGAGCTGCTCTAGAGAATTACAAAACCTGAGGATAGTTGTGGGAACCCCTGAATCTGTAGCCCACCGGTCTGAAGTGATGGTGGTCCTGGGGGCACCCAAACTTGTTTCTGGTTTCTGAAGTAAAGACAGACCTTACAGTTTGGCAAAATTCTTTGTAGATGTACAGCCAGACTCCTAAAAATACCGGACAGGAGCTCAACATACAACCTGAGATCTCGGAGACCCAGTCTCTATATGTACATACTTCCCAAGAGAAAATCTCCAAAAGACACCAGAACCCCACCATTTCTTGTGACTTCCACTGCCACCACTTGGATCCAAGCCACCATTACCTATATGGAAGTGAAAGAAGCAGAGCAGGGAAGGAAAGGGAAGGAGCTAAGCAAGGATGGTTCCAAAAGGACTAGCCTTTTTGCACGTGTCAGTCACTGACTGCTGGCTCTCTCTGAAGGGACTGTGTAAGTTCTCAGGTAAAGCATCTCCCATTTGACCAAGGGCTGTGCTACAGAGAGGGGACAGCTGTCATCCAACAGCAACCAACAATCAGCTGCTGGGAATACATGCACCATCTTAATAAAGGGAATCTGGGCGTCAACAACATCTACCATAAAGGCATTTAGGAATCCTGCTCCCAGTTTCTTCAGTTGGGTCCTGAGTAAAAAGAGCATCTGAAAATCCAACTTTCTAGGTTCAGCCATGAAACATCTCACCAATGTACATGGTGATGCTGAGCCTTCAAACTTGAACACTAACGAGCAACCCAGAGTTGCATCTTTTGGCATGCTTCAACTGGCTAGCTCCACATTGTACCCATCCAGGACTCATTCAGAGCTAGCCATTTTCCCGGGTTGGAGATAATACACAATAACCACCTTTTCCCCCTCTCTAATTGATCATCAATCTTCAAAGAATCCCTGCACAGTAAGCAGGGCAGGCTTATGTTCAATTCAGAGCTCCGTCCCAACTTTTTTTTCATCTCATTCCAGTCTTCAACTCTACCCGAGCATCTTCCCCTGCACTCAGATGTTGGCTATGCCTTCATCGCTAAATGGCCAGCCTCACCTATTATTCACCCTCTTGGTGCTTCCATATCAATATGCTGGAACTGGTAGTCTCACTCAGAGGTTTCATCTCCCCCAGAGATAGGGATGTCAGCACAATTAAAGCTCATCTTGATGCTGACCCATCAAATGATGGGTCAGCTTTTGACCCTCCCTGCATATAGGAAGCATGGGTTCATCAGTCTTTCACCTCTTGGTATAGTTACTACTTTTCTCAGATCTATCAGATGGAATCCCATCTCTCTATGTCCATCCATCCTTCCTTGCCACCTGGTCTACCTCTATGATCCATCTGCTTTGCCGAGAAACCCATTCCTATAAGGCAAAACAGGTATGGAGGGTGAAGGAGGAGGGGGTAATTAGCAGATAAGAGTCCTTGCTGGTATTTTCAGTTTATTGGGAAGCAGGGATAAGAAACTTCAAGAAGTCCATGACTATGGTCCCCCTACTGAGGGAGAGAGGATCTGAGGGTTATGGCGCTCCAACCATATACCTGAGGATTTTCATGCTATTTAAAATTAGGGCTCTCCTCATTTTACAAATGAGAAAAATGATGTTCCACATGGCTAAGTACCTTGCCGGAGAGCAAACAAATCATAAAAGAAGAGGAAGAAGAAAAATGAAGCTTATCTGAACCCAGGTCTGTCCAGCCCCACAACCTGGTATACTTCATATTACATCACATTCCCTGGAACAGTGGAGGAGCCCCTGACCAGATAGCTGCCTCAGCCATTCTTCAAAAAAGAGAAAAAAATGGACAGATAGTAGGAGTACACATGCTGAGATGATATTACAATGAGAGTTTGATTATGGATTTAAATACACATACACTCACGAGATCTCTGAAAAACCAACTTTTTTCTGTTTCTGTCCACAAGAATGGATTAAATTTAGGGGAATTTCATTCAAGGTTCAAAGAATTATGAATGCTTTCATCAGTATCTACCCGAATCTTCATTATCATCACCTGCTCATCGGTTTTTGCTGTGTGGACAGGGAGAAGATTAGAGGAGCTTTACCTGGCCCTGAATCATCAAGTTCCTGGAATTGTCTGAGGAAAACAGGCATCGGGTTTGAGCCTTTGCTTTTAAAGGACTCATGAAATTCAGGCTGGTTGAAACAACTCATAGACCCCCTCCCCAAAGGGGGAGCAACAGGGGAGCCACACTGCAGCCCCTCCCCCTGCCAGATGCAACCTACCTGTGCCCTTTAAAAAAAAACGCCATATAAGGTATAAATTATAGGAAACTTAAATATTACTCAAGCCATTTTCACTGTCTCATTTAAATGGGAGTTTTGATTAAATAATAAATTTATGGAGTGGAATTCAGTAATAGGCAGTAAATTACAAGCAGTCTTGAGGTTTACCTTCCCCATTCACACTATATTCTCTTGATGAAAAACTCTGAAACCGGGTTTAAATTCCATGCAGAGCACATTCATCAATCTAGATGAAGGTAGATGTTTAATGCGTATGTGTGTATATAAACACATACAATACATACACGTGTATGCATATACATATTAAAGAAGCTAAATAAAACTTTGGACCAAGTTATACATTATTTGTGATTGTAGGCAATTTATTTAGTTATCATTTCAAGGAAAATGGGCCCCAAATAATGGCTCATGTTATAGTTATAGTCAAATCTGGGGTATTTGTCTGAGAAGTGAGGAAAAAGCTCTGGTTTTTCCATATCAAATTTCAAAACTTACGAGTTTGCATATACTTCTCTCCCATGAAAAGTGCACGCCTGTATTTAGGAGGCCTGGGTTATAATTTCAGCTCTGCCATTAATTAACAGGGTGACCTTGGGAGATTGTGCAATTTTTCTGGGCCATGGTATCTTCAGCAGTAAGATGACAAGAAAAAGAGGAAATCCATTTCAGCAATAATGTCCTGGAGTCTACCACTTGTTGAGGTCGATCTCCAAGAAAAGTTACTCTAAGAATAGCTATAGAGCATTCCTGGACAGAAATTGCCATTCCCGATTCCAGCCCTTCAGTCCAGATGTCACAGCTCTAAATGGCCCCACCACACATTCACACACAACCAGAAAAAAAAAAAAAAATTGGGAAGGAAAAGAAGCAAACGTTGGTCAAATGCCTGGCGATGTCAGGAGTTTAGCGCACTGAATCCCAACAGTGTATCCGCATATCACGGATGAGACTCAGAGATTTTAGATTCCACTAATGATAACAATGTCCACAATACAAATGACATGAATAAGAACATAAGGGTAGTAACAAAGGTTATACTTATTGACCCCACATTATTTTATAGGTACTGTTCTCAGTACTGTTCTAAGTGCTTTATTCATTTAATCATCACAACAACATTGTACTCTGGATTGGATTATTATTTCCATTTTATTTATGAGGACACTAAATAATAGAAAGGCTAAAGATTTGCCCAGGAATCAGTGGTTGATCTGGTTTCAGGGTTTTGTGTTGAAGAAAAAGAGAGGACCATATTTGCTTTCCACAGTCTGTGTATTACTTTCTCCCTCCCCACCCCCTCACTGAATATATACACTTAGAAATTAAACAAAACATGGTAGCATGCTCAATGTTGACAAATATGGAATGACAGGCAGACAAGGGAACCTCAAAACAACCTGAGAAAGTCATCTCAAGGGCAGGAAGTAGATAAAAGGTCACTGGATGTTCTAGGGGTAGAAGTTGCTTAATCGTAACAAATTTACCTTACAAATGCAAGATGTTATTAATAGCGGAAACGGTGTGGAGTATATGGCAACTCTCTATCTTCTAAATTTTCTTGTAGATCTAAATCTAAATCTGTTCTAAAATTTAACATTTATCTAAAAAGAAAGAAAATCTATGTCCCCAAACTTGACAATCACATGTTATGTAAGCCTGATAATAAAAGATAAAAAAAATAATAATGAAATGAATGCTTAAACTGGTACAGTGCTTTGAAAACCTTTCTAAAGACAGTCTCTCTCTCTCTCTCTCTCTCTCTCTCCATATATATATGTATCTATAGATATCTATATCTATATATATAGATATATTTCCAACTGATTGGTAATGACTGCTGGGAACATTGTGGTGAGAAGCACTATCCAATCATTAAGCTACATCCAGGGTCAATAAAAAGGGAAAATAATCTATTAGTCTGTCTGCCTTGGATGCGGAAAAGTGCAGATGGTGACACAGGAGCCCACAGTATATTTGATGTCCACAGTGACTAGTGATGGAGACAAGGTATGTTCCATTGTTCCCATTTAAATGAAGAAAAACTGAAGCTTGGAGAGATTAAACGTCTTGGCTGCAGAGTTAGTGAAAAAAGCTGAGACAAAACAGATCTGAATACTCCTTCCACCATCTTGTGACTCCAGAATTGTGGAAGGAAGCTCCATTCAGCCTACTAGTAATGTTAAGAGAACGATGCCAGAAGTTTAATAACTTTCTGTGGAAGTTTCGATCTTAAAACCTTTCAACCTGGATGTTAAGTGTGGTCGACTGTGTATTCCCAATGGTCCATCATAGCCTGTGGAACTGATTTATAAGGCGGCAACGATGAATAGCCCAAGTGCCAATAACATATAAAGAAACAAAGGACACAGCTACCTTCACTTAGCTCACAACTCACCATAACACAGTTCCAGGGAAGGACAGCTTGTGTTTGGGGTTCCTTCCGAAACTTTTATACTTCAGAGTTGGGGACAAACTCAACCATCCCAAGAGAAGGCAAAAGCTAACATTCCCCAAACTCTTGGACAAGCTCATTGACTGTCACCATGATGAGTATAGGTTCACTTAACACTGTCATGATGGATTTGTAACCTGGTAAATTTCCCTAAAGTTGCCGTTGGGACAGATATTTAGAACTACCTGGGATCTATAAACTAATGAGCCAAACTGGGCAATGACAGATTATATTCTACATCGGAGAAGGAAATCCACAAATTTATTTATTTTTTAACAATAAACTCAATGGTAACTTCAAGAAGCCTCTATATAGAGTCCTTCCCATGGGTTTGACAGCAGTTTCTTCCTGCAAGTAAATAAGCAGACGCTGAAGGGTTTTGATATTCCTATCTACCAGCCCCCGTTTCCACAAACTGTTTAATGGTCAATACCATCAAAACTCCAAAATAGTGCAGCTCGTATTAATGATGTTCTCCTATAAGAAACCCAACATGCTTTTTACAGCTTCTATTACCCAAATCAGTTAACTATGTATTTTATCAAGAAATCTCCACTTTCGAATCCTCATGTAGTGGAAATATATAATAAAATATCGGCAGAGATGAACTAGAACAAATGTACGTCATTATTACAAGGAGGTAATGGAGTGGCATATGGGAAAAATGCATCTACTAAATTACGGACTATAGTTAACAGTAATATTTTAATATTCTTTCATCAATAGTAACAAATGTACCACACCAATGCTAAGGGTCAATAATGGGGCAGGGAGAAAAGAGACATGGGATGTGTGATTTTTTGGGGGGGGGCGGGGAGTGAGTTGATGAAAATGTTCTAAAATTGTGGTGATGAATGTACAACTATGTGATGTAACTGTGAACCATTGTACACTTTGGATGGATTGTATGATTGAGAATACATCTCAATAAAAATTGCTTAAAAATTAAACGCATATTTAATAAAAATTATATATATGAATTTTCCAGTAAAAAAAGTTAGGAAAAATATCTTCAGTGTAGATTACATTTAAAAGGTAACATTATTGGCTGGTGGGTCTTGAAAATTTCAGAGACCAGCTTAAAATCAACTCTACATTCCATCTTTCCCGGACATTACATGCTTTACAGAGGCTGCATTGTGTAGTTTAAATTATCAGTAGGGCATGGAGTTAAGAATACAGAATTTGCTGGTTTCATATCCTACCTTTAGCCATGTGGGTTTTTTGAAATTAGTATTAATTATTTAAAATTATCTTCAATGAGCCTTGGTTTCTGTATCTTGGTGACAGTCAGGCTTATCTTGTAGTGCTACTGTGCATGGTATAGTAGCGTGTCAAGTGTTTAGATTATAGTGTCCAGGAACAGATTAAGCATAACAAATGTAGCTCTTAATATCATCTCAGAGCACTCACATTGCTGGACACTTAGTAGGGAGTTGACTGCTCAGTGTCGAGCGAAGAAAGAAACGATGGCAAGAGGAACACTCTAAGAAAATGTACCCAATTAGGGGTGACTTTAATTTCACAAAGTCACAAAAAAGTTTTTGTTTGTGTTTCTGCAGACTCTCATTTCAAGTCAGTTCAGCAACTCAGTAATTAAAACAAATACCTTGCATTATCCGACAAACTTAGTGGCATAAACGAAAAGCAATTACTCAACTCTGATGTAGGCTTAATACGCAGCATGCCTTAATTTATTCTAATTTAATATTCAAAAGAATATCCTTCCACAGCTCACAATGACTGCAACACACCAAATTAAGACCAGCATCCATCAAATGCACAGGAGCTGAACCCCTAGAGCAGAAAGCAAACCTCAGATCTAAGGAAACGTGGGGAGTCAGCCTGACGCCGGCAAAACACCCCTGTGCATTGAAGAAGACACCCTCTTGCCTTTCTCCAAACTTAGCTCATTAACCCCCAGATACGCAATCAGTGCCTGAGTGTAAGCAAAGCAGACATATTTACACATCAGCACAGACTGGTCCCCAGTCACGCAAACCCAAGGGTTCCATTAGCAGCTGATGTGGCAGGATAACATCCTTCCTGACTAGGATCTAGACCAGAGATATCCGGGCCAAGCTCTGCAATCCTGCAAATCTGCAAATCCTTGCAGCATGCCTTAGAGACAAGTCCACTCTCCACTTGCCAACCCACCCAACCTCTACAAGGCACTTTCCATCCTTCTGATTAAAACAAGGAGGACAACTCACTTAGCTGCCACTTTGACTTTCAGAGCTGCTAATAGTCACCCTTTGAATAAGGCAGGGCAAATTCAGGAATAAGATACCTACAGTCTGTGCAGGTGTGTGTGCTTGCGCATATGTGTGCATGCATGTGCGTGCTGGGGAAAGAGAGTGCATTTGCTAATCTTCAAGGAGAGGGACGATTCTACTGATTGCAAATACTTATTGACAATAAGAATTATCTATTGCTGTGAGGCAAATGACCCCAAAACCTAAGGGCTTAAAATGACAATATCATTGAGTATCTCGTGTTTCTTTGGGTCAGGAATTCAGACAGGGCACTCCAGATAAGACGGTCTCTGCTCCACCATGTATCTGGGGCCTCAACATAAGACAGGGAAGGAGGGAATAATGCTGGAAGCATCTGAAGGTTTTACTGAGACCGCAGGATCTTCTTCTAAGGTTTCTCACACTGGTGCCTAACAAGTTGGTGCTGGCATTTGGCAGGAAGCCTCCCTTCCTCCTCCCGGGCTTCGCCATGGGATGCTGGAGCATCCTTACGATATACTGGCTTCCCCCAGTGAGACGAGAGAAAGAGAGCGAGAACCTGGCAGAAGCTATTCTTTTTATGTTTTAACCTCAGAAGTCACATCACATCATTCCCACCACATCCTATTCCTTAGACGCAATCACTAAGTCACCTCTCTGAACATTTATTATATGCCAGGAACTGGGCTGAGAACACCACGTCCATTATCTCATCTAATTCTGACCATGAACCTTTGAGATACATATTATTATTATCACCTCCACTTTGGTGATAAGAAAACTGGGCAAGGTGGGCATATTGCCCAAGATCACTTAACTAGCAAATGACTGAGCTGAGAAGGCTTGCATAGTTTAAATAAGCCTTCCAAGTCATGCTAAAAGCGTGTCCCCATCTCCCTTTGAGACCCACTGGTTTGAGCAAAGAAGCACCAAGACTAGTTGGTCCCAAATCCCTTTCCTTGGAACACCTCCCAAGGGCAGCAGCTCCAGTCTCAAAACAGGGGTTGCTTTTACGGTGACAAAGTTACCACCTAATGCCAGGCAAGAATCCTTAGACCATGGAGTCCTATGAGTTTATTGGAAGTGTGAGACCAGGTTCATGTGTAGATTTTAGGAACCCTCACTTCACCAAGGACCCAGAAGATTCCCTACCTCACTGGGTGGCAGGTGAGCGTCACCAACTAACCCTGCTTCACTGTCAAAAGCCTCCCCTTGACTCCTTCCAGAGTGTGGCCTGACCCAGGGTGTAAGCCTTGCCTCCTCCTTGTCTCACCTGGCTGGTGCTCCAGAAGAATCTAATGATTGCCAGCCCTGCTCTTGAGTCTCCTGCTATTCCAGTGCATCATGCTATTTTTTAAGCATACAACACTGTTAATTCATGTTGGTGCAATGCCTTTATTATGATATAAAAATTAGAAATCATAATTATTTACCACTTGAGACAAAGAGAGAGAAAAAAGCACTGCATATAGTTTTTGAATCTAAAGAGTGAACACTCATTTGGGAAACATTCTGTTCATACCTGCCTCTCTTCTTTTAAAATCCTTCCAAGGTTTTTTTGTTTTTTGTTTTTTTTTTTAATTCAATGCTCAGTTTGCAAGTGGGTTTAGTAGCTTTTGCTGTTTATTAGCCACTTGATCCTCCCTCCGATATCTACATGGTTCACTCCCTCTGACCAAATGGAGCTTATAAAAGAGGATGTCCTGGATCAATCTGCACGAGATGGCGTGCTCACCATCTGTTGCAGTTTCCTGGCTGCCAAAACAAAGAGCATGCAGTGGGTTGGTTTAAACAATGGGAATCTATTGGCTCACAGCTTTGAGGTGAGGAGAAGTCCAAAATCAAGGCATCAGCACGGCGATGCTTTCTCCCAGAAGACTGTGGCACTCTGTGGCTGGCTGCTGGCGATCCTTGGTCCTTGGCTTTTCCGTCACCTGGCCATGCACATGGCGGCCTCTCCTTTCTCTTCCAGATTCCACTGACTTTCACTTCTGGCTGCTCCCTCTGGCTTTTTCTCTCTTTCTGTCGCCATCCTTATAAGGCCTTTAGTAATAGGATTCAGACCCATCCTGAGTCAGTTGGGCCTATTTACAAGGGTTCACACCCACAGGAGTGGATTAAGTTTAAGAACATGTTTTTCTGGGGGTACATAACTCCAAGCCATCACACCACCCATCGCTCTCTGTCCCCTTAACATGCCTTAGTTTTCATCCTTGCATATACTATTTGCTTATTTATCTATCTCCTTCTCCCTGGAGTGTAAGCCTTTTGGATGCAGGACTTTCTTTTCTCCACTGTTATACGTCCAATAAATAGTTACTGATTAATTTAATAAGAGATTTTTGGTTATTCTGTACATACTGATTTTTTTAGAGTTGGATTAGTTTCCTACAGCCTCCCTAACAAGGTACCATAAACAGGGTGATTTAAAACAACAGAAATGTATCCTCTCGTGGTTCTGGAGACCAGAAGCCTGAAATCACGGTGTCAACAGGTCCATGCTCTCTCCAAAGGCTCTAGGGAAGAATCCGTCTTTGCTGCTTTCAGCTTCCGGTGGTAGGTGACAATCTTTGGCCTTTCATGACCCATGGCTACGAAACTCCAGTCCCTGCTTCCATTGTCCCCTGGCCTCTCCTTGTGTGTCCCTGACTCTTCTCCTCTTCTTATGAGGACACCAGTCACATTGGTGTCATATCCAGCATGCCCTTCTTTTAACTAACCTAATTCTATCTGCAGCCACCTTAAATCCAAATAAGCTTACATTCCAAGGTATTGGAGGTCCAGACTTCGAAATCTCTATTTAGGGGACCCAATTCAACTCATAACACTAGTATTATCGTATGGTTATGCCAAAATCTTTTAACCCACCACTATTGTATGTTTAGGTGTTTTAAATTCTTTGATGGTGCCTATATATAGATATATATATACCAGCCAATAACCACTTGCATAACCCTCTGCCAACTTTGGTGAGCATTTCTGCAGAGCACACTCCTAGAAACAGAACTGCTAGGTCAAAGACAACACTCACTTGAACTCTGGTTACATCTTGCCAATTTGTTCACCCAAAGGCTGTCCTGGTGTAAATTCCCTGCACTGAGGGGAAGGCCAATCCCTCCCACCCCTCCTACCATCTCACTTTGGCTTTGCCAGTGTGTACCCCTCTTTGACAGATGAGGAAACTAATCTCCAAGTCAGACTACTTGACATCGATGGATCTAGCCCTCGCTTCTGCTTGTCTGCACTGCCCTGAGCTCCATGACTTAGTTTTAGGGATGGCACCAGGCATCTTTCCCGGAGAGTTTCATTGGGCATCAAAGAGATGAGCTACAGCTCTTCTCAATTATCTGCTCATCTCTTGTTCTCCTTTTCATCCCCCTAGTGTAGACCAAGAGGGCTGGCCAAGGGCTTCCCACCATGCAAGAGCAGACAGAGTGGACTAGCACGACCAGCTGGGGCCAGGTGAGGATGCTGAGAGGCGAGGCGAAGGATGGCATTCAATTTCCACCACCCACCACCCTTGCTTTCTGGACAGATCGGCAAGGATCTGACCTACAAATTATTGGGTAAGAAACACATAGTGGACGTTTTCCTTCCACCATGTTTTCTATTCCCTGTAATAAGGGCTAAAGAAGTGTTTTAAAAATGTAGGTCAGGATGAAAAGAGATTTAACTTTTAATGTTGAATTAAAACAGCATGTGAGCAACTTCTTTGAATACAATAAAAAAGCTACAGGATATTCCCTGAAACAATATCATTTCTAACTATTTTCCTCTGCATTTCATAAATAATAAATGTATTTAAAAAATAGCCCCATAGTAACACATTCTCTAATATACTAGTTATGCAAGCTGGATATAACTCTAAGAACCCCTAAATGTGAGAAAAATTGAATTTGGTGGTATTTTTTCTAAGCTAAAAATTAAATTTCCCTGGCATCATGCAGAACTTTTCCCTCACAGCTATAGTCATAACTGGATTTTTAAGCCATCTGAAAACATTGTGGTTTGCAATAAAGCAAAACACTGTATCAAAAACTGCTTAGAATACAAAAAAGCATGTGCTTCTGGTATATTCTGGAGGGCTGCCGGTCACCGGGTGAACACATCACATAGCTTGTGGATGTCATGTTGATATCTGACTCACATTGTGACTCTAACCCCGCTTAGATTCACATTACGAATTAAAAATCGGAACTAAATCCCTCTCTGAGTTACCAACATGGTAGAGTTTTTCCTGTTTCCTGTCCCTAATTCAACCCTCAGCAGGCTGTTTTTCTTCTGTGGGATGAAGGGCTTAACCCAGACAGGAGCCAAGAGATTGCAAGAACAAACTTGGTTTCAAAGCATGAAATGCATTTGCTCTGCAGGTAGCTGGGTGTCCAGGAGCAGAGAAGCATTTAATAAAGTATTAAAGAGTGGCAATGTGGGTCCGTGAATAAAACACTAGCCTGGGGATTGGAGGAAACCCAGTGCTGCTTTCTTGGCTAACTTCTTTGCTAACTCATTCATATCTGCCCACTTGGAACCCCAGCATTTGTGTGCATGCACGTACATCTGTTTCACAAGGAACATCTTTACTTCCCAGCCGTATAAGATGGCATCTGCTTTGGGGACTTGCTTCCTAGATTTCTGACAACCAGTACTCTACTGGGCTACATTTCTAACCTGTTAGGATGGTGGTGGTGGTGATGGTGGTGAGTGGTTGATTCTTTGTTGTTTGTTTTATTAATGTATTTTATAGTGGGGAGAAGAAAAAAATCAATTGATGCGAAATGATGATACACACATACACATACAGCCATTAATAACTGGCATGATTTTCCAATTTTCTACTTCCCCCTCTGACCTCATGGTTCTCTAATCATTTAAAGATTATTTTCGAAGACTCCCACAAGAACGCAACATTATGAGAAATATTGGGAGCTACAGAGTACATGCCCAATACATTCCTGACCCCAGGAAATTTATAGCCTCCTTAAGCAAACAAGGTTAAGATTAGGGACCACCAAGAGTGCATGATTACACATTCCAGTCGGTCTTATTTTTGGGTTCCAGGCTCTTTTCCTCACGTGTGTCCTGAGTTCCTACACTACCAGCTCACCCTTTATTAGCCCGCAACAATCTCTGCTCTTAAAGTACCATTTGCTGATTCCAGAAATAACCCTTTCCTTCTTTCCTTCCCTCCCTCTTTCTCCAGCTTCCCTTGACCCTTAATCCAATGGTTCACAATCTTGGCTGTGAGCTTTTTAAAAAAATTCTGATGCACAGGATCCCCAGACCAATTAAATCAGAATTGCTGGGGGTCAGTGCCCAGGCATCAGTCTTTTCTAACACTCCCCACACGATGCCAGCGTGGAGAGGCTAAATCACACGTGCTCAGAAATTTGCCATCTGCTGAAGGGACTGGAAGCAACCTGAGAAGAGGAAAGCAGCAGTTCCCAATGGGCTGGGGGGTTCAACCAAAATAGGGAAAATTATAAATCAAGAGAGCTTGGGGTGGAGGTGAAGAGCTGCAGCAGCAGCGTCCGCTCAGTAGGAAGCTTTAGGAAATTTCAACTAGCATCACGACTATTACTAGTAGCATATTATTATCTCTCGCACTGGAATAATCTGTCCCGGGACCCACGGATTCCTTTAGAATCAGATTCGCAGCTCTCCGAGGTGGCTCAGGTCAGCAGAACAAACATTTTACCAGGAGACTTCAATATTCTAGGTCTCAGGCCACACTGCCCTACACAGATGAAGGCACCCCAGGCCTTGAGTTGCTCATGGAGACCTGGCACCCACCCTCCTGCTGCAGGTGCGGATGACGTCATCAGGTTATTATCCAACAAGCAGGGGATGCTTAGCAAGCCCTCACTCCACGCAAAGTGCTGTTGGGAAGTAAGGACTCAGCAAGTGAACAAAGCAGAAGGAAAGAAAAATCTCTGCTCTCACGGAAAGGAAAGGAATAGAGGAAACATTTTTTTGAAAGAGATAAGACGGTTAACACAAGATTGTTAAAGGTTTTCAAAGTGTGCCCTGGACAAGTAGCTTCAGCAGGCCCTGGGAACTTGTTAGAAATGCAAATTTGGAGGCCCTACCCCAGCCCTAAGGATTCTAAGAGTTGGGCCCAGTGATTTGCTTCTTAAGGTCTTAGGCCCTCTGGGGGATGCTGATGCAAACGCAAATTTCAGATCAACTGCTAGAGTGAAAGATAAAAGGGATTGTGGAATTAGGCAATCAAGGGTTATTGGCAATGGGTGGTAGACTAGCAGCTGCTGGGAAATCCTGCTAAGAAGTTGTCCGAGTCCTAGGGCAGGGAAGGAGGAATAATCACATTCCACCAAACAGCAAAAATACAGATTAGCATGCCCTGGGGGAATACCTGCAAGGAGGAAACTCAGGCATCTGAAATAAAAACAAAATAAAAAAGAACCATACGGGTTTTTATTTATTTATCAATTTATTATATATATGTTCATATTACAGTGGCATAGGATGGAAAGCTCTGGATTGAAAAGCTCCTTTTAATAACTCAAGGGACCCTGAAGAAGCATTTAAAAGTTGAGTCCCCGAGATGTGTAGCCTCTTTGCCAGTTCGTATGGGAAGGGAGGCTGACATCTTTATCTTAGATATGGTCCTTCAGCCTACAAAGCTGTGAATGTCTTCTACACCTTCAAGACAAAAAGGGCAGGTGGCTCTCTCGGAGCACACCTTATCTTTCAAAGGCAGAACTGCAGGAGGCCTCTGCCCTATTTTCCAAATGGCCTCCCAGGTCAGCAGCCTATCAGGCGGCTGCAAATGTCATTAACTTTATCACACTGCTGAACCGGCTATCTACATCTGACCTTGGAGGAGGGGAAGTTCCTCCGACACATCCCAGCAGAAATCCTCTGTAGCTGGATTCCCGAGAACATTTCCATTTCGGTTTATAGACTAGGTGGAGACCTGGGGGTCATAGTGGCCCCCAGGACTATGGATTGAAGGACTTCTTCAGGTCATTTATACAAAAATAAGGAAGGAGAGACGAGGGGGGAGGAGGGAGGAAATGGGAGCAAAGGAGAGAGACAAAGAGACAGAAAGAGAGGGAAGAAAGAGAGAGAGAGGGGAGGGAGGGAAAGAGAAACAAGAATTACAGATTCTTTTGGAATCACACAACTTTATGAGGTGCACATCAAAGACAATTTCACCAACCTTAATTTTATTTGCATATCCAAATACCATCCCTAACTGGAGGGTTTCCCACTCTTTGCTTGCTTGTCTATGTGTGTTTAAAACCAACTTTGATATTTTTACTGGGCACTTAATAGATTCTAGGCCCTGTACTAAGTAAGCCCTTTGTAGCCACTGTCTCATTTACTAATTCCCCAAATATTTGTTGATCGTCTATTCAATGTCAGTGATTGTCCTTACCATTGGGGGTACCTCAGTGAATAAAATACACCCAAGTCCTTGCCTTTGTGAAACTTACATTCTAGTTGGAGGACACAGGTGGAGAGAGACCGCATACATAAGTCAATATAGGTTATTAGATGATCAGTACTATGGAGGAAACCAGCAGAGAAAAGGGGGACAGAGATGGAATATTTATCACGGTACAGCCAAGAGGTAGGTATATGCATGATTTCATTTTGTAGGTGAGGAAATAGCCTCAGAGAGATTAAGTCACTGGTCTAAAGCCACACAGCTAGCTGGTGGCAGAACCTGTATTTGATTCCAAATTGTGTTGCTTAAGTATTAAGCTTCAATGTCTGCGATACCAACTACTTCCCCAGCTTTCTATGGCTTTAAGGGCCTGAAGGTGGCTTGTGAAGGGGTGACGGACAGAGGGGGTGCTGGTCACCTTCCACGTGTCCCTGCAGATCCACATCCATCCTTCCTCATCCTTCCTGGAGGAAGACAGGCAGTCATCACCAATTCTTGTTGTCTGTTGGGTCTGGCCAGTGAACTCAGACAGGCAACTGGAAGGAAGGGAGAGAAGGGGCCCAGGGTATTTATTCCCCAAAAGTCCCTCTGTTCTGGTTTGCTAGAGCTGCTGTTATGCAAAATATCAGAAATGGATTGGCTTTTATAAAGGGGGTTTATTAGGTTACAAAGTTGCAGTTCTAAGGCCATGAAAGTGTGCAAGCTAAGGCATCAACAAGAGGATACCTTCACTGAAGAAAAGCCAATGGTGTCCAGAACATCTCTGTCAGCTGGGAAGGCACGTGGCTGGCGTCTGCTGGTCCTTTGCTCCTGGGATGTGTTTCAAAATGGCTTTCTCCAAAATGTCTCTGGGCTTCTGACTTCACTCCTCTCTCTCAGCTCCTGTGCATCCTTGCTTGTTCTCCCAAGGTGTTTCTCTTGAAGCATCTGGGGGTCTTCTTTTAGCTTCTCCAGGGCAAACTCTGGGCTTCATCTCTTAGCTTAGCATCTCCAAACGTCCTTCTGTCTGCATCTCCAAGCTTCAGCAAGAGTCTGTGTCAGCTCTTGAGTTCTCTTAAGTAATCCACTAAACCAGTCAAGACCCACCCTGAGTGGGCGGGGTCCACACCTCTATGGAAATAATTTAATCAAAGATATCAGCCACAGTTGGGTGAGTCACATCTCCATGGAAACACTCAATCAAGAGGTTCCACCCAAGAAGATTGGATTAAAAGATCATGACTTTTGTAGGGGACAAAATATTTCCAAACTGGCATACCCAGCCTGTTGGCTCTTCTCTACCAGGTACCTCCTTCTCTCCTTCCAAGTCTGGGAGCCACTTGCTCCTGTTGCCTTCCAGGCTCAGGGATGGTAACACCTGTTTGAACAGCCAAGGGCACTGCACTACCTCCAGTTTCCTTATCTCCCACCCACACATTTCTAAGTTGCCAGTTTATTAAAATATCCTTACTTTACCTGATTTGGGTGTGTCCTCATTAGCTACCACCACCAATGATGAAAGGGAAGTAGAGCCCCACAAATCCCCCTTGCTCGAGTCTCAGAGGTCCACCTGGAAGTGGGTGTGTCATAGCCTGATACCTATTGAGATGAAGTCTGACCTCGCAATTTATTACCTACAGTCACCATACAATAAGGCGTTTACTGCAGGATATTTCTACCTTCCGAGAATGCTGTCAAATTTCTGGAATGGTGAATGTGGCTAGGTCTAAAACATGGCCTAATTTCACCCAACACTGACCCAGTCTAGAGTGGCCACAAAATTCACACTTAACAGCCAGCAGGTAAAAGGATCACAGCTTCATTTATCCCTTGAAAAATAAGCCGACTGTTTGCTGAGGATCAAAACACAGACATAGTAAAATAAAGGATGTTGATTGTGGGAAAATCCTGCCAGGAAAACAATTACAAAGATTAGCTACCACTCTCAACCGTGGGAAGAGGCAATCCAGCCTGCTAGTGCTCAGTCCAGAGAAAAAGATGGCACTTGCCATCCTGCACTGTCTGGCTGACATTCTGAAATTTGGGGTACACAGGGAAACACTAAATGAGATGTGTCTTCACCACCAAACCCTTTGAACAAATGCCAGTGCCTTCCAATTTCTAAATCAATCGTAGTTCACATCAGTACTGGATGTTCAGGCCTTTGATAGATCCAGGACCTTAGATCTCCACATCACAGCAAGAACCCATGAGCCTCACACATCCTGAGCTCCATCGACACCATGGTCTACGTGGATGGCTCTCCTTGGAGTTGTGCGGTGCTAGCACTGCAGGCATCTGTGCTAATCCTGAATTCAGAGCAGTGATTTACCCAGCTACCAGTTAAAAAGAGCAGTGATATTTGATACGAATCGACTAGGTGCTAGGCTTTGCACATACCACTTCTAATTCTTACAATATTTCACTGTGGTATACAGACCTGAGACCCTCAATGACCCCTGACTTCTGGGGTTCCCACTCTTGAATAAGCCCCTCCTCTTGAGTGTGGCTGGGACCTGTGGCTGGCTTCCAATAAATAGAATAGGTAGGGCAAAGGAGATGGGGTGGCGGTCCTGTGATTCCATCATGTTATATGGCAAAAGCGATGGGAAGTTGCACTGCGATTATGCTGTTATGAAACAGCATAATCTTTGTCCCTTGCTGGCCTTGAAGATGCAAGTTCCTGTGTGTGAGAGGTACATGGAGAGGGCCATGTGGGCAGGAACCGTGTGTGATCCCTGGGAGGTACAGGTGGCCTCTGGCCAACAGCCTGCAAGAAGCCGGAGCCCTCAGACTCACAGTCACAAGGCAAGGAATTGTGCCAACAACTCAGACAAGCTTGGAAGCAGATCCATCGCCAGTGGAGCTGCCAGGTGAGAACTGAGCCCAGGTGGACACCTTGATGCCAGCCTTGCAAGAGGACCCAATCCAGGCCCAGGCTCCTGACCCTCAGAGACTGTGAGATGACAAATGCGTGTTGCTTTCAGCTTGAAAGTTTGTGGTAATTTATAATGCAGCATAGAAAACTCACACCTTTAGTGAGGTCTAGATTAATACTGCCATTTCAAAAATGAGGAAATGGCAGCTCAGAATGGCTGGGGAAATTATCCGAGGTCACACAGCTAGTGCGTGGTGTTCCTGGAGCGTGAGCCCAATCTTGCTGAACCCTGAAGTTTCTGGGCTTCACATCACAGCACACCACCTGAGATGTCACGCTCTGTTCACTGAAGTGCCGACTCTCCCGATAGCCCCAGACCCTGTTCTCTGGAGATCAGACATTAATTTAATTAACAATTAATTGGGTTGGATTTTACATGGTTTTAACCTGCATTTAGGAAGTCCTCCTGAGGTCGGAGGTCCTTGGTGTTTTGTGAACTGCTAGGATCTAACTTTCTAAAGACCAGATATAACATGCAACTTATGCCCCGAGGAAGCAAGAGGAAGAGCTGGGAAGGGGTCTGGACTCAGGCACAAGGGTGGGTCCACGTTCATGTTAGGTATGATCTCGGCCAAGTCAGTTAACCTTGTGGAAATCCTTTTCCGCACCTGTAATATGCGTTTTCACTCCCGATGATGATGTTATGTGGGTCCACATAAATTTCCAGCTCCCACTGTCAGTAAAATAAGCAGGGTTTATTTGAAGAGGCCAGTGTTTCTTTCAAAACAAGCTTCATGGCATAAGAATTGCAAAGAATGATTTAAGAGAGAAAGCCCTGGACTTCAGTTCCATGGTTCGAATCCCAAGTCTACCGTTTATTAACTGTGTAATGCTGAGAAATTGACTACATCTCCTGTACCTCAGTTTCTTCATCTATAAAATGCAGCCGATGATAGTGCCTGGCCCATAGGGCAGGTCTGAGGAATAGATACATGTAAAAGACATGATAAATAGGAATCACTCAAGAAACATTAGTGTTATTCAATATAGAAATGGTGTTTAAAACAGGACCTCGATAGCTAATGAGAGTAATATTCTCCTTCTTCCCCTCGTTCCCTTCATCCTCCTTTCTCTCCACCTTTTATTAAACCAAGAGTGAGGCCTGCACGTGCTGCACTGAAAATACTTGTTTCTGAACCGAGAATCCTGTCGTCAATGCTCACGCATATTTCTGTGCTTGTGTTTAATTATTAAGGATAATATAAACTGAAATCGCCGCTCCGTTATGTCTGCATTCAGCAGGTAAAGGGCAATTTCTTCCTCTGCAAGGACCAGAGATCTCCCCGTCGGGTGAGAAGCTCAGAGTTAAGCAGCCATCTTTTCCCAGAGAAGAGGAGGGAGAGGGTTTGAAATAATAAATAAATAATTCATTTTTATGTCCCCGGCTGCTTGTTCATTAAGTGGTGCCTCTGGACATGGGGAAGGAATTGCAAGATGAAAGTTATGTATCAGGGTCCAGGCAAGCATTTATTTAATTAACAACTAATTGGGTTGGATTTTACATGGTTTTACCCCGCATTTAGGAAATCTTCCTGAGGTCAGGATTCGTAAGCACTGGCAGGCACTAGATTCACCTGGGTAGTTTGTTAAAAACACAGATATATGCTGGGTCAGGCAGTCGGATCCAATGGGAATGGGGTTGAGTTCCGGAATCTGCATCTTCAACAAATTCCTAAGTGACTCTATGTCTTAGTGTCCTAGAGCCATTTCTACAAAGCACCATGAATGGATGGCTTAAAGCAACAGAGAGTTCTGGAGACTAGGAGTCTGAAATCCACGTGTCCACAGGGCCTTGCAGCCTCTGAAACCCGTAAGGGAGAATCCTCCATGGCCTCTTCTGGCTTCTGGTGTTTGCCGGCCGTCCTTGGCGTTCCTTGGCTCGTAGGCATTCAGCTCAGCCTCCTCAGTCTTCACCTGGCCTTCTTGCAGTGGGCTGGATGTCTGTGACATAGTCTTCCCCTCTTATAAAGTGACAAACTCACATGGTTCAGGGCCCACCATAAGCAAGTTTGGCCTTGTCTTAACTACTCACATCTTCAAAGATGTTATTTCCAAATAGGGTCATATTCTTAGATCTGGGAGTTAGTGTGAACACACACTAACACATACACAAAGACACACACACACACACACACACACACACACACACATATATATTTTGGGGAGTGGGGGTTACAGTTCAACCCATACACTACTGGAGGTTACCCTGAGGCCCTAGAGGGACAACCAAAACTCCTGGGTCCCTCTTTGGGTTTATATCAGATTTCCTGCCCTGGTATTTTCCCAGGACTCCTGACTCAGGAGGAAGTCTTCCCTGGGGCCCTCATCTGTAAGAGGCAGCAGATCTGCTGTTGGGATTCAGGGAGCAGGAGCAGGCCGTGAAGTGTTTCCACCTGGTATGCTGAGGCTAGCGCTGAAATGACGGAAGAGTCATTCATCACATGCTGTAAGGTCCCTGCTTCAAGTGGAGCAAAGCGTATCTGGAATATTCTAACCCCTCTTGGGTGCGGAAGACAGGGTGGGGATCTGGGTTAGATCTTCCTGACTTTCATATCAGGTGTGGGCTGCACTTAGGAAAATGAACATGATGAACACTGAACTTAAATTTGGAGAATATTTCTACCAACTTGCTTCTGTTCCTTTTGTTAAAGGAGACAAAAATGGATGTGTTCCCAAAATGGAACACATCAAGGACAAAAGCAAGTTTGAATTTCTCTATATAATACAGAGCCGCATTCATGTTCAGAAAATCTCGTTTTTCATGTACAATTCCGTGCGATCTTTTCACCAGACAAGCTTTGTCATTGAGTGTAGCATCCTCTGTTCAGTGCATTTGGTTACAAATGAGTTTTATAGCAGTAGCCAGGACGGGCCTTTGCACTGGGAGTCAGGACCAAGGATACAACTGGTATTTCCTATTTAAATACAAATCAAGAACAGAGGCTCAGGCAACCCCTAACTTGGAATCTTCACAAAGAAGCAAAGAATATTCATTTGCAAAAAGTAACAGTTGGAAAGATAGTAAGAATGCTAATTTCTGGAAACTACTGATGGGTAAAATTTGAGATGAGCTAGCTTTGGCTGAACAGAATTTATCTTGTATCATGGATAGGTGATGCATAGAATGAGCAAAAGGCCAGTTCAGAATCTTATGGTGGTTATTTTAAAAACTGAAGGAGGTCTTGGACAGGAATTTTTAGTGGAAATGAACCTGTTCATCATGAGATGAGATGGGGGTGGTTCAGGTATTTATATTCATCCTATGTGCTTTATCAGTCTCCAGGTATACACTGTATGAAACATCCTGGATAGTAAAAGCCAGCCAAATCTGGCTTTGAATCATGGGTCCTCTCTTTACACTGATTTGGGGGGAACTAAACCTCAGTTTCTTGATTTGTAAAATGGAGATCAAATGTATTCTACAGCAGCGTTGTCCACTGGGAACATAATGTGAGCTGCAGGTACAAGTCATATAAGCAATTCTAAATTTCCTAGTAGGCACACTATAAATAAATGAATAAATGAATAAATAAATAAATAAGGAACAAGTGAAATTAATTTTAATAATATATTTTCTAACTCAATATATTATCAATTCCACATTTAATCAATATAAAAATTGTCAATAGATCTTTTTTTTTTTTTCATACTCCATTTCTGTAATCTGGTGTGTAGTTTACACTTAGAGCACATCTCAGTTTGGACCAGGAAAATTTCCAGTCCCCAATAGCAACACATGGCCTGTGGCTTCCCTATAGGACAGCGCAGATCCTGCCATATCACTACACTATGAATATTAAAAGAGATCGAAGGATGTAAAGCACTCTTTGCAGTATAGTAGGCACATCTGAAGATTAGTAGCTATTGCTACGATTATTATTCTCAGCAATAACATGTAAAGTGAACATGGAAAGCACTAGAAACCTTTCTTCAAAGGTAGTTCTCTGTCTGGGCTTGTGGGTCCAAGAAAAAATGACTCACCCAAAGGAATGTCATGAGTTTTCTATGAAACTTAAGTAGTTCTACTTTCCACTCCAATTTATGATATCAGTGTTTATATTTTTATTTATGACACTATGTTATACCCAACTAAATATGGGACACAATATAACTTTTAAACAGGTCCTCAAAGTTGTCAATAGGCAAATATTTTATTCCTTTCATGTTTTAGTTGACTTGAGAAAACTAATGGTCTGGGAACCAGAAGGAGAGTAAAGTCAAAGATCAGGCACAAATGTAAACTTGGCCTTCAAGGATGGGTAAGATTTGAATGGGCAGGTAAGTTGCTGGAAGGATATATGGCTTACGTAAGAGTTTCTAACTAGGAATCAGCATAATTGTGGCAGGTGAGCGTACAGTCAGGAAAAGGTGTGATGACAGTAGAGGAAGACAAAAAACTAGATAGGTTTATAGGGTCAAAAAGCGGAAGGCCTTGAAAGCTTGTGGGTAATATGCACTTGTGGTATTTCTTAAAGTGGGGTGTATGTGTCACCTGTAGTACTGGAGATGGCATCAAATGACAATTAAAAACCCAAAATTGTTTATTTAATTTAAAATGTCTTAGAGGAAAAAACATAGGTTATTGTTTTGATTGAGGCTACAGTAATGAAATTATTTATTACTGAGCTAATTTAAAGAAAAATATCAAGGACAAAATAATTAATATGGTATGTGGATTTGGTGAAAAGCATAAGGTGACAATTTCAGTGACTGCCTTTTAGGAAACTATTCATTTCCTTCATTATATGGAGAGTGAGATGCACCGCTGGGAAAAGAACAGCTGGGAACTCCCAAGTCCAATGACACAGTGAGTGGAAACAATCAAAAGCCCTTTGTTGATGGAAATCTCACCAGGGTAGAGGAGCTGGAGGGAGGAGGACAAGGGGGAAAGTCCCAAGGTGGCTGCTCAAGGCTATAGCTAAACACCTGCACCCTGACCTGGAGTGGGAGCCCCAAGGCGCTGTCGGGAACCAGCTGCATCCCCTTGGGCAGGTTCCTTCAGAACTCAGTTCTCACTCATTCATCACCTGATGGAGGTTCTGAGACCATTCAGTCGGCAGACGAGTAAGGCAGACTTCCCCACACGGGCTGGCTTCCTCCCTGCATATATTATCCCATTCATTGCTCCAGCAATCAAGTGGGCTAAGGGCTGTTTTGATCCCCTTTTTACTGAGCTGAAACCAAGGTCCAGGGAGATTCCATGACGTTTCCAAGGGCGTCCAGTTAGTAAGCGGAGGTGAGATTTGCATGAAGGTCTTCCTGTGCTCATAATGAGGGCATTATAGGAAGGGGTGGCGTCCCCTCTGTCTTAGCTTCCTAGGGCTGCTGAAACAAATTGTCACAAACGGGCTTAAAACAACAGGCTGCGTGGCCTCACAGCTCTGGTGGTCAGAAGTCTGAGCTCAAGGTGCTAGCAGGGCCGTGCTCCATCTGAGACCATTTCCTGGCTGCTGCTTGCTTCTGGGAGTTTGCTGGTGATCCTTGGTGTGGCTTGACTTGTAGACTCCATCACTCCTACTTCTGCTTCTTCCATCTTCACATGGCCTTCTCCCTGGTTTGTCCGTCTCCGGTCTGGATGTTCTCATCTTTTAAGGACACCGATCACATCGGTCCAAGGACCCAACCTCTCCCAGTCTGTCCTCCTTGTAGCCCGCCCAATTCCATCTGTAATGAGCCTATTTCCAAATAAGGCCACATTGTGGGGTGCTGGGGATTAGCAGTTGAACATACCTCTCTGGGGGACAAAATCCAACACATAACACCCTCTTTAACTACTTTATCTCCTCCCTCCTTTTCCTCTTTTCTCTGACTTCTGGGTTCCACATCAGACAAGTCGGATTAATTCGCAAGTCAACACCATTAGTTGCGTTGGGACACGCTGGGCTACACAACCACGAAGGTCACTCCTAGCCCTGAAATTATTATTCTTCTTATTTACTTCTTTACCACAATATGCAGCAAATGTTCCACCAAGGACTAAATATGCTAAACTCAGCAAGGTATTTTAGAAGGAAATTATGATCTGGACTGGAATCAGAAATGCACTTATTACATTCATATTTCATTCACAGTGGCATGCAGAGATTTCATTCCAAATATTTTAGCACTGGATAGATTAGAAATAAAACAAAAGATGGGCTTCTAACCCAGGCCGCAACACTATTTTGCTTAATGTTTCTGGCCACGTCAAGCAGAACATTCTCATAAAGTGCAACGTATACATTAGCTGGGGAGTATAAATCATCCGTAATTATAATATCCGTTAGTGTTTCCCTTATAAAAGTTACACAGTTGAGATCGGCACCTTGCTAATAGATCGGCCCTCCCTGAAAATACAATTATGCCACATGCAGGGCCTGGAAGTAGTTTGGCACGCCTGCTGTCTCTGACTGTTTCAGACATAACAGCTTCCCACTTAACCACTGGCTGCCCAGAAGTTCTGCAGAGGAGAGGGGCGGGGCGGGGGGTTGGGGCCTGTGCGGCCGGCCCCACATGGAGAAAGACTCCCTGGGCAAACAGCACCCCCAGGTCTGCTGAGTCACAGAATCACCAGGATCTCAGGGTTTGAGCATCTCTGGGGACAGGATGGTGATGCTGCTGACTCACGTCCACTCCACCAAAGGACAGCCACGGGCTGGTGCCAGCACGGTGCTCAGTGCTGGGCAATGAAAGAGGATGAGGGCAGCTCTCCATGCACTCGGGGACTGGTGGGGGATATCTGTGCCACCTGTGCTAGGATATTAAGATATTCCTTTTTTTTTGCATGGAATTATATTGGTGTGGAGATATATATATATGTGTGTGTGTGTGTGTATATATATGTATTTGTCATTTTAACCATTTTTAAGGGTACAATTCAGGGACATTAATTACTTGTACGAAGTTGTGCTACCATCACCACATTCCATCACTAAAACTTTCTCATCACCCCAAACAGAATCTCTTTACCTGTTAAGCAATAACAACCCATTACCCTCCTTCCCCCAACTCCTAGTAACCTCTAATCTGTTCTCTATGATGTTCTATCATTATATATATATTTATATATATATATATTTATTTATTAAAGGCATTATAGGTTTACAGAAAAATCATGCAGAAAATAGAGTTCTCATATACCACCCCTCTTATTAACACCTTGCATTAGTGCAGTATCTGTTATAATTGATGAAAAAATATCATAATCATCATAGTATCATATTAGTCCATACTATCATACACAGTATCATATATACTATTAACTATAGTTAGTTAATGGAATCAGGGCTCACTGTGTTGTAGAGTCCTATGGTTTTTTTTTTTTAATTTTATTTCACTTTTTTCTAGTAACATATGTACAACATAAAATTTCCTATTTTAACCACATTCAGATATATAATTAAGTGCTGTTAATTACGTTCACAATTTTGTGCTACCATCCCAATCTTTTCCTTAAATCAATTTACTTAGAAAAAAGAAAAGTTACACGAATTTATTTAAAAGGGAAAATTATATATCTTTTTTGTAAGTGGAAAACAAAATTACTTGCCACAGGTACAAGGTACAACGAATATAATAAAGATAAAACTGAGTTATTAAAATCCGGCTAGGAAGAGCTGCCTGCCCAAGGTTCTGAGTCTCCTTTCTCTAAGATCAGCGAGTGTTCCAAAGATGTAAAGACTTGTACCAAACCAAGGCATTCTCCTTGATGTAAAAAAGAGAACTGAAGAGAAAACTGCCTTATCACTTTGAGATTTAGGGTTGTTTGTTTTATCAACACTAGGTCTTGGATCCCCTTATCTTCTCCTACCTCCCACTCCCATCAGGAAACATGTTTGTTTTGGAATGAGCATTGAACTTGGAGGCAGACTTCCTGAGTTCAAGTTGAAACTCTCCTGCTACTTTGGGGTGCTTGGGACAGTCACTCGACTCCTTTGCTCTTAAAAGGATCCCTCACACCCAACTTCAAAAGTTATTTCGGAAGTCTGGAGACAATGCACAAACTGCAAATGTGGATTATCAGGTCATCAGACTACTCTTAGGGTTCCTGTTTTTCCCCCCATTTTCTGCCGGAGTCTGTGTTTTCTGGAGTTCCAACAGAACTCCTCTGGTGTGCTCACTCTCTCCACACGTACCCCCGAAATTTCCAGCTGTCCAGGCTACAGACTCCATACACAATATTTCCTGTTTGGGTACTTGTGGCCTCTGGAGGCAAGGCTAACCAACGGGGTGGTCAACAAACCAAACAAGCAGTGTCTTTCCTTTGGAGAGCAATCTGCCCGTGAAGCACTACGTCTGCTAAGCAAACAATAAAGCAAATCCAGCCCAAACATAATTAACAAAGGAGCCCTGCTAAGGGCAAACTCAAGTCACCTGGAGTGGTCAGAGCACACAGCCTCAATGCTGTGAGCTTAAAGTTGACAGTCAAAGGTAATAAGGAAAGAACTTAATTTGGGGGAAAAGAACACAAATAAGAGTAAAACCAACAACAGTAATTATAATAACCACCAGTTATCAGGTGCCTGTTATGTGCCAGGCACATAGTATTCCTACTCCACTATGCTCCCCAGGTTTTCCATTTCTATTTTGCAGAAGAGAGGTTAAGAGAGGTTAAGTGTCCTACACAAGGCCACACAGCTTCTAAGTAGCAAAGCCTGAATATAAACCCATGTCCGTCTGGACCCAAACCCATCAAACAATTGAATACCTTCAGAGAGTGTATGTTCACTCTATGGTACCTTAAAGATGTCCACGTCCTAATTTCCAGAAACTGTGAATATGTTACCTCACATGGCAAAAGGAACTTTGTGGCTGTGATTAAATTAAGTTTATTGAGATGAGAAGATGGTCCTGGGTTATTTGCTCTGGATTATATGACCCAATATCCTTATATTGGGAAGCAGGAGAGTCAGAGAAGACGTGGCAATGGAATCAGGGATCAGAGTCAGAGAGAGATTGCAAGATGCTACACTGCTGGCTTTGAAAATGGAAGCCAAGGCCACGAGCCAAGGAATGCGGGCAAGGGAACAGACAGTCCTGTGGTGCCTCCAGAAGGAACGCAGCCCTACTGATGCTTTGGTTTCAGCCCAGAGAGACCTATTTTGGACCTCTGACCTCCAGAACGGCAAGATAATATATACATGTCATTTTAAGCCACTAGGTCTACAGTAATTTGTTACAGCAGCCTTAGGAACCTAATATGGAGAAGAAGATGTGAGCTTGCTCAGAAGCAGAAAATGGAGCCACTAAAGAGAGGACAGAGGAGCATGGATTTTACTAAATCATCAGGCAGCCACATCTGTAATATTTAGCATGCACCTGGAGCTTTTCAAAGTACTTTGCATGTATGAACTTATTTAATCCCCACAGCATCCCTCTGAGGTTGGTTCCACAACCATCCTCTTTTACAGATGAGTTAGTTAACCTGGGTACTAAGTGATTGGCTAGAGACCGCACAGGAAGTCAGTGAGGTGGACAGGGAAATTAAACCAGGCATTCTGACTCTGAAGCCTGCCCTCTTCACCGCTGCAGGACCCCACTCGGAGACTTGGTGGGGCAAACTTCTGGCAGAGATGCTGTATTATTTTCCTAGGGCTGCCATAACATTTTACCACTCATCAGATGGCTCAGAACAAAAGAAATGCATCCCCTCACAGTTCTGGAGGCTAGAGCCCAAATTCAAGGTGCCATGATCTCTCAGAAACCTCTAGGGAAGGCTCTTCCCGCTTTTGGTGGTTGCCGGCACTCCCTGGCATTCCTTGGCTTGTAGATGCCTCACCCCAGCCCCTGCCTCCATCCTCCTCTGTCCTTCTCTCGGTGTCCTCTCTTCCTCTTACAAGGACACCATCCTACTCCAGGACGACCTCATCTCAACTTAACTAATGACATTTGCAAAGACCCTATTTCCAAACAATGTCACACTCCGAGGTTCTGGAAGACATGGATTTCAGGGGCACTCTTCACCCCACTACAGATGGCACAGGATTTGTCCACCTCCTTCAACAATGATTAATTGAGGTTCTGCACTACATCTGGCAGGTGTGTAAATCATACTCTGTGCTATTAAAAGAGGTCCAGTTTGGGAAGCAGGTAGGAAAATGGGTCACAGGTTGTAACTTTGAAATACCATAAAAGAAGATGGGACATGGCAATGGGAAAGTCCAGCAGAGTCCCAGAAGAGCCTGGAAGTTCAAGAAACAGTCAGAGTCTGGGTGGGGCAGGCTTGGTAAGAACCAAACAGCAAGAAGAGGGTCTTCCCTAGACTGCAGGAGAAGCTCCCTAAAGGGCTGGAGCAGGGAAGATGACATGCCAGATCCTGGACAGCACAGTGCTGGGGGCAGAGAACAGATGTGAGCCGTGGGGATGGACAGAAGGGGATACAGAGACTCTCTGGAGGACAGCTCAGGGCAGTAGTCCTCAAAGCCAAGTCCAATGGCCACTGGGATCAGTATAGGAGATAAATTGGTAAAGATTCCTTTCAACTTGACACCACTGACATTTTGGCCAGGATACTGCTTCATTACGGGAGGCTATCTTTTTGTTGTAGGATATTCGGCAACATCCTTGGTCTCTGCCCCTAAATGCCTGTAGTAGCATCTTCCTCCCAGTTGTGACAAGCAAAAATCTCTCTGGACATTGATCAATGTCTCTTGGGGTGAAAGTCACCCCTAGTTGAGAAGCCCTGGAATAGAGAGATAAAATGTAGATATTAGTCAATTATTTTTAATTTAGATCTATATCTATGGAGCACCAACTCCAAGCTGGGCTCTATGAGACCACCAAGAATTCAGAGATGAAGGAAGTGCCATCCCTGTCCTCAAGATGCTCCAAATCTTTCGGAAAAGCTGGCAAACCCTGCTTCTATTATACTTCACAAGAAAGAAACAAACAAAAGTTTTCTGGAGATTAGACTGTGGTTATATAAGCTAACTGGATTCCTTTTATGCATACACTGTTATTTCAAAATAAAGCCACATTTCCACAGGCCACAGTCTATTTTCCCATAATTTTCTCCCAGCATTGTTTACCCTGTATATTTTATGAGTTTTGGTGTTATTACCAAGTTTTCAACAACTATTAGGTAGAGCCTGTAACATAATTGAATACAATTTTATTACTCCAGTGAACAGATATAAATCTTTAATCCTTCCACTCCCCATGACAATGTATATTTTTTGAACTAATAAATTGCCTTATTGGGGTGCCCATAGGATGTACACCTTCTGCCGATTTGCTTCAATGTTTTCTCCAATGTATATGTTAATGTCACTTGCAACCCTACATGGGTTTGTTTTTTTTTTTAATAAAGCAAACTTCTCTATCCCAGATGAAGTAGTAAGTGGAATTTTGTTCACTGTTTCTGATTCTATTGGGTGGTTTCTCTGGCAAGAGGAAGGCACAGAATGTCTGCAAATTAGTGCAGGGGGTGCCCTCCCCTGACCCCCCAGTGAAGCTCATTCTGCAAACACAAAGGCCGAGTGAAGCATCGATGTCACTTGGGAGAAGGTACGTGCACACTGGCTGCATTTTCAGGAAACAGCAGGCTTACCTTAACCAGGGAACAACCATCTCACCTCGCCCGAGAGATGAGGGAATAAACACACAGCCCTCGGCTATTAATAACAAGCTGCGGAAACAGCCGGTTTCCTAGGTAGGGCTGGCTCAGTCTAAGATACCACTTCCATCGGTGGTATATGAATAAGCCTCAGGAATTTGTGAAATTCTTTCTAAAATGGATGATTAACCTGCTGTCTGTCTCTTTTTCCCTTTTGGTTGTGGTGTTAAAGGGGAAAGAATTTGAATAAACATAAAAGGCAACCCGCTAGCTAGATGAAAGTGTAGCCAACAACTTTCTTTTTTTAAGTTACAGTTACAACAGTTACCTCAGAAACGATGGCTAAGATACAAATGCTATTTAGCCCAAAATGGATGAATAAGGAGGATTTGAAAACACTGGACAAGTGCAAAATGCAAATGCTGCAAAACAACCGTACTGGAATTTTTTTCTTTTTTAACAGCGATGACTCCCAAGGAGGAGAGTTACCCCAAGTTTATTAAGTAATTCAATTTTGTACAACGTGGAGGAATCTTCTAACTCTTTCACCATGCTAACAAGCCCAGCGCTTCTGATAGACTGGCTGCCACAAAGACTTCATCCCCACTGCTTTTGTTTATACAGCAAATTGTAGTTTTGTTGTCTGAGGGAATTGAGAGCAGGGGAGTTTGCAGAAAAGTGTAATAGTGAGAAACGCCACTGAACACAAAACAAAACAATTCTTGCTTGGCAAAATTAACCACTTTGACTTCCTTCCCCTCAAGCTTCATGCAGAAAAAGTGGCCTCGACCAGGTAAGCCGACCTTCCCAGCAGGTACAGAACAGCAGGTCTCTGGGCACAGAAGATGCCGAGGAGAAGAGATGAAGCAAAAGCAGATGCTTCCCCATACGGTAATCATGCCCAAGACGGATGGGTATCATAAGCTTCCCATTCAAGCCACTACAGAGAGAAAAGGGTTCACCAGTAGCAATCTCCGGAAATTAGAACCTAGAACACACACGCATATGCATAATTTATGTGGCATCCCAAGACGGTGTTTGAGCACACACAAACACCCCCCCCACACACACACACACATCTTTTGTTTAGACTTTAAACATTTCATGAGAAAGATCTGCATGGCTGGGTGAGGAGGAGGCAAATGAGAACAGCCCACTTTGCAAACTGGCCAAGTCCCTATAGGGAGCCTGATCCCTGTCCTAACTCAGGTTGGAGCCTTTAGATGTTGGGTTGTATGAGATGTGGTAGCCTCCTGGAATGCAGACCTCACGTTGGTCAGGATGTACCCCCAAATGGTCCCAGCTTCCTTCAATAACCAACCATCCTCCACCAGCAGCTTGATCTAGGAGCTGTTTATTTCCAGCTGGTGCCAGCTGCTTTGTTATGGGTTGGATTGTGTTCCCTGAAAAGATCTGTTCAAATCCTAACCCTCGGTCCTATGAGTGTGAACTTATTTGTAAACAGGACCTTCGAAGATGTGAAGAAGATGTTGTCAAACTGGATAGGATGTCCTGAGAAATCTTGGACAGCAGAGAGAGAGAAAGGGAGGGAGAGAGAACAGGCCAAGTGACAGAGGCAGAGATTGAGTCATGACACCACAAGCCAAGGGACATCATGCATTGCCAGCCACCCACCAGAAGCCAGGGGAGAGACGCAGAACAGTCTCTTCTTCACGAAAATTTAAATGGGATCCCGGGACCCACTTCTTTGCTAGATTCTGTGCTTTGGTTTCCCACAGCCTCTGCTGCCCAAGCACCAACATCTTTAACCCAGGTTGGAAGGCCCTGGGCTTGGGGAGCTGATCATTCTCAGGCCATCTTGAGCCCTTCTCTCCATTGAGCCCTCTTGGTGCCGGCCATGCTGAATAGTTCATGAAATGCTTCATGAGCCCTGGAGCATCCAGACTTTTGTTTGATCTGAAATGCTCCTTCTCTCTTTCTGCAGCAATGCTCATCCTACTTATCTCGGTGTCAGAGTCCGCTCCTCTGAGAAGAGCCCCCTGAAGTGCTGGTCAAGATCCCTTTGATATACTCCCTTCACAGCCCCTGGTTTTTTCATTAGGAGCACTCATCTCAGTTTGAAGTTAAATGTTAATCATGGCGATTATTTTACTTATGTCTGTCCCCCCTGCTACTCTGTACACTCCATAATAGTATGGAATAGAATCTACGTCTTCGACAACCGACACATAGTAGGTGCACAAAAAATGCCTCACACAGGAATGAATGAAAGAACAAGTGAAAAATAGAGTGCACAATCTAGTGGACAATGCTAAAACCCATATTGTATGCAAATTCTCCCCGCAGTGTTCTGAAGGTGTGGTGCGTTGAGGGTGTCTTTTGAAACCTGACTTGCATGGAAGCCACCTCTTCTCCCCAGGCCTTCTCATTACGTCTGAGTAGCCTTTCCTCCTGATAAAGCCAGCATTTCATTTGGCCAACACAAAAGTACCAACAGAGTTTTACCATGAAACCCATATTAACTGCGAATGGCTTCCCCTTGCGGTCACAAGGGGCACATGTGAAACAAGAAGGGACCGCCAGTACAGAAACCCGAGATCACACAGAGTTCCACAGATTGATTGCCAAGAGTTAAGATATCAAGAACCACATGATTCAGAGCAATTAATGTCCCTGGTGCTAAAAGTACTAACTGTGGACACCCTGGGTTTTGAGTACTGATTTTATGTAGACAGATACATGCAGATATCAAGTATGCAACTTTATATTTCCATATGTCAGATAAAGTACAATCTTAAGCATATTCTGAATAATTCATTCAGGCAAAGGTCTGATAAACAGATGTCGGTAACACAATGATTCTGAAGGTGCCATTTTTCTGACATGAAAAAAAAAATCTCTGCTTAGAAGCCAGATGGCAAATAAACCCCAGTTCATCACTTAGGCTCACACAGGGAAACCCAGCACATTTTTCATCAATTCCCACTTTATATTTAACACAGTAAATGTAACAGTGAAGTATTACATCTCTTCTTTCTTGATCCATCTCATCCACAAGTGTTAATCTCTGCTGGGTCTAGAGCAGTGTTTATTCCAAATAAGCAAATGAGCTTCCATGTAACAAATTATCTCTTTGCAGAAATGACAGAAAATTCTGTATGCTCAACTGTTTTAGTGTATTGAAGATTGCCAGAAACAGATTTTGCAAAAATGTCTATTTTCCCCCTTAGTCTCTCATAGCATAATTGAGCAGTGGAGCAATCTACTACATATACAAAAGCCTTATCTGGATTTGCTCAAAGTATACATCAACTTCCTGTTGTTCTGGGTTGGGGATTATGGTCTGAAGATTAGTCTCGGGGTCAGCCCCTGCCAGGTGCCATCTGACCTCTTAGGCTCTTGGGGACTGTCATCTCTGTAGGGATAGCATGTTTGGTCTCTTGACTTTGGAAATTTCAAGGGTGAAACTTCTCCTGACTTCAAGTGTTGCTAAAATAGGCCCAGGGATAGAGATGGACTTGGTAGAAGAAGTCAAGTAGTGAATCCACTGTCATTGGATTAGAGTTGGGTCTTTCCTCCCTACCTCCCTTCTTGCCTTATTTTTTTCTTTCTATATTTAGGGATTGAACACCTGTGTCAGACACTGGGATGGAAAAAGTGCACGGGACTGTCTTATGGGGAAAATGCAGTCCATCAACAGACAACTCACAGTAAAGGATGGTGAGTGTTGACCTGCCGGGTGTGGAGGTGGTCAGTTAGGACAACAAGCCAAACTGAAAGTAACACTCGGGCCCTTATTTTCTTACCGTGGTAGTGTAAGCAAGAAGCAAAAAGAGAGCTGCTGGCTCCCCAGGGCTCCATTTCTCCTCACAGAATGGGATCAGTGGAAGGCCAGATGGATGCAGCACAGACGGGAGAGCTGTCTTGCTGCCAAGGAGCCCTGAACTAAGGCTTCCTGCCTCTTTATGCACCCAGGGGGCTAGCAGCAGGGAGAGGGGGAAGGGCTAAGAGTGGAACGGAACTGGATGGAGAGAAGGCCTCGGCCAAGGCTCTGGATAAGGAATGGCGGCACCTGGGCTACAGATGCAGCTTTGCAAATGCACAGGGCTGGCCTGGGTGGTGGCGGGGACTGGGTCCTTAACTGCAAATCCCTCCAGAGAACTGCAATGCACTGGCTGGGCGCTGAGTCGGGTGTGGGGAGGGCAGTTTCCCCACACGAGGCCTGCCAAGCAAAGCCTGGTGATGGCCTATGGTGGGGCCTGAAAGGTTGCACGTCGGATTCTGTTCCGGAGCCAGACTGCTCGGTGACCACCACTTAAAAGTATGCAGTGGCCATACTGGGGACGTAGCTCCTGGCTCTGCATAATGTCAGCGGATGGGAGAGATGTCAGGAAGGCTCTCTGGTCTTAATGGACCTTCTCAGGGAACTCTTAAATTGCATTCATTCATTCAGCGAATATCTCCAAGGGAGTCAGCAGTGAACAAAATATACACGGTTAACTGTCCTCATGCGGCTTCCACTATAGAGAGAAAGGCAGGCTTTCCACAACGACATCTTAAGTGGATAGCTATGAACTGCATTGTGTGCTTTGAAAAAAAGAGGAGAGTGTAAGAGTGCCTCCAGGATTCCAGTTTATATTAAGGATAGGAAAGACATCATGGGAGATATGATACTGATTCTGGGCCCCAAGGAATGAACGGCGGTCAGCTGTGTGATGCGAAGGGGGGGAAGCTTTCCAGGCAGAGGGAACAGCATGTGCTGGGTCACTTAGCTCATTGGTAGAGCTGGAAGAAGACCGCAGTGGCTCAAATATTAGCAACTCAAATAGCAGCGGTAGAGTGTTGACAGGTAAGCAAAGGGCCACATGCAGGAGTCTGCTTCTGTCTTAAAAGCAACTAGAACCATGAACTGTTTTAAATGGGGGGGTGGGGGGTGCATAGTGGTGACATGATCAGATTTGTGTTTTGAAAAGATCCCTCTCCCCAGTGGGAACATGGACGGTAAGGGGGCCAGAGTGGCTATGGAAAGAGGAAGGGAGGATTTGGAGGTAATTCAGGGGGGATACAATAACAATTTAGACTAAGATATTGGTGGAGAAGCTGGTGAAAAATAGACAAATTGAATATATATTTTATTATCTTATATTTGAACCTGCTTACACAGTGAGTGAATTATTCGTGGATATCCCCCAGTTCACCACACAGGCTTCATCTAGTCATAATAATCATATCAACAACTACAACAAAATAAAACTGAGCTCATCTAGAACTTCTACATGCCAGGGATTATTCTAATAGTTATATCAATACTAACTCATTCAATCCTTGCAACAACCCTAAGAAGTTGGTTTCACAAGTATCCTCATTTTATAAATAAGGAAACTGAAGCACACAGAGGTTAAATAATTCTGCCCAAGGTCACCCAGTTATTAATATTAAACATAATTCAAAAGACTGGAACTACACATGGGCAGAGCAATCTCTCTCACTGCTAAATTCTCACCCGAATGTTCGTATTACCCACTTACAACAAGCCCGTTCCCGTGGTTCCCTATTGCAATTAGAGGTCTATATACTTCAAATATATAAGTACCATGCAATTTGTTTACAACAAAAATTGTGTGTGTATGCGTATGTGTGTCAGATAACAGGCATTTAGAACTTGGGTCAGCATGATACGAAACAGCCATGGATTAAATGCTCACTGTACCAGGTAATTTGCAGATGTAATTTCGTGTAACACTTTATCAGGTAGATATTTTTATTATCCCCATTTTGCAGATGAGAAAAATGAAGCTCAGTTTGCATGATAACCTTGTCCTAGGTCTCACAGCTGGTAAGAGACGGAGCTGGGTTTCACACCCAGCTCTCTTTGACTCCAAATTCTTTCCTCTGTGTCCAAGATGGTGTCACAAGCAGCAGGCTCAGTGTTCCTGATGGAACACCAAATGATCATGAGCTACGGACTAATGACTGAAAAACTATAGTGCATCCATCCAGTCTTGGTGAGAATTGCGAACTAAGAGAGAACCAACGCCTGGGGCAGGAGAACGCAGGGGCTGCCACATAGAAAATGGAATTCAAGGAAGTCCACACACATGCTTGCGAGTGCACACATGTACACACACACAGCTGAACAATCTCTTCCAAAATCCATCCGTTCTTTTCAAATAGTTTATTTCTCTTTATGTTACTCCCAATGACGTGAGCAATTTATATGCTAGAAACTTTGATGGCAGAACCCATGTTCTGTATTCTTTGTGTCTGTATTTTGTTTTTCAGTTTGTTGCAATAAATCTTTAATATGGACTGAATTATGAGTTTTAAATAATTGATAGGGCTGATTCCAAATGCTTCCTACAGCAGCCATATAACAAGCTGAAATGATGGGGGTTGGGTACACTCAGAATGCTTACATTCTCCATCCTTCACCCCTAATCCTCACTGCTGGTCCTCAACATACAAGAGAAGTCACGTTCTGAGATGTCATCGAGCAGGTGGCAGCTTGGTTGTAGCCATCAATCGTAGCTGGATATAAAGCTTTATTCCAAAGGGGTGATCATGGGTTCAAACTCCATAATGGGCTGTGAGCACTCAATTTTTAGGTGCGATACTGCGGTAGGATGGGGTGGGATTTATTCATTCAACTCATTTTTTATTGACTAGCTACTAAGTATCAAGCACAGTGTAAACACCAAAAGCAGACACGGTCTCTTGCCCACTTGGGAGCCTGTGGTTTACTAGGGTAACAGATTTTTTAAAAATCACAACACGAATATAAAATTGTACCTGTTAAGCCCTACAGAGGGAGAGAAGCATGCCATGAGTACATATAGCAAGGGGATCTGACCTGGTCAGAAACAGAGGCTGGGGAGACCACAGATGTCTGATGTCTCAGGGACCAAAAGAGCCCTAGGGAATCTGGAACGTAGAGTGCAAGGGTTGCAGATGAGTAGTAAGCTTGAAACCTGCACGGCTGCATCAGCTTCGTTCAGGACTTTATCTTTTTCCTAAACGCACTGGGAAGCCACATCATGTTTTAATCTGCGTAGGGACATGACCCAATCAATGTAAATTTCCTTAAGTATAGCTCAGCGGTTAAGAAGAGGGCTTTTGGAAACAGCCAGCTTGTGCTCAAATTTCCACTTCACTCTCTATCGGCTGTACCACCTTGGGCAAGATATTTTTCAGCTTTAGTTTCCTTACATGTCAAATGAGACATACAGCCCTGTCTCCCTTACCCAGGTGGCTGCCAGCTCTCGGTCAGTGAATGGGTGGAAAGTGCAGGGCTTGGCATACAAGACTCTATCCAGGTGTGCTGCTGCTTGGCTGCTACCTCGTTATCATTATCATTTCTCTTTCGATGGTTTGCCAGCTGCCCCCAGAGCCATAACACCCCTTCCTTGTTTCCTTTCACTGAATGCATTTTTGAGAAAATAGCCTGAATCCCCTGCCCATTTCTCACCACACTTTCACTGATTTCTGCTTTAACTGCAATCTGTTTTCTACCCCATAAACTCATCTGGGCCTATGATCTCAAATACTCCTACATCCCATGAATGCTTGTGTATCTTCAATCTCTCAAGGCCATCAATAGACCTTGCATTGACATAGCACTAACTACTTACCAACACTTTTCTAACAGAACCACAATAACACATTTATAGGATTGATTAGGTCCAAGCATGGTTCTCTGTGCTTTAGAAATACCATCTCAAAATAACATAGGAAGAGAAGCACCATTTATGTTCTTTGTTTTACGGGTGAGGAAACTGATAACCATGGTCCAAAGTCACACACCTGGGAAGCAGCAGAGCTTGGATTTGAATCTGTCTCATGGCTCCGGAGTGCTCACTGGTAAACCTCAACTAAGACACCCCTCTTTCCTCAACACATAGTCCACCTGCATATATTCTCATGAGTCTCCTTTAATTTTCTTTTATTTCCTCTCTCAGTTCTTCCTTTTTCCTCCTTTCCACACAATATGGTATCCCCAGGGACCCACAATTTTGGGTCTCTTTATTACTTATTTTTTATTCTCTGAACTTAGATTCATCCTCTTACCAATCACATGCAATTGCTTTGTAGAAGTCACTGGAGGGATGGGCAGCTTTTAAAATATATCCCCATTGATCCACGAGGGAGACAGAAATTTAGAGTAATTCATGGTAGACGCAGAGGAATTGGGTAGACCAGTTGGTTCTCCCATCCCCTGAGATTTATGGAAAGAGACTTGGTTTTGTAGTTTCTTTAAAGCTACCTGGGGAATTATGGAAATTAGGAACCACTGGGCTACCTGGTCTCTGGGGGCTGGACTTGTTCTTTGATTCCCAGAATGTTATAAAAGTAGACAGTTTTGCTAACATATCTCACTTTCTCTGATACAGTGCTTCTCTGAACCCAACTTGCAAGGATGAAAGTACTAAGCTTGTTAAGTGGCATTAGATTAATCTAGGATCTCTGAAAAAATGTTATCTACAGCCAGCATTTTTTTTCAGCAAAATAACTTTATTTCTAACACATGGTGCACATATACATCCAGTATGTGCTTATCTTGCACATCTATTCACAAATGACTTACAAATTACAACATCTGCTTTGATATTTAAGCATGTACTAAAAATTATCTGAGTTGAGATATGAAAAATGCTTTTAGACAGACACATTCTGAAGAGATGGGATTGGTTACAGCAGATTTTGCTTTAGTTAATTAGTTCTATAAATTTAAAGCTTTGAAAAGCTACTACTTTCGCAACTAATACTTCAGATGAAATGAATGCAGCAACATCAGCTTGTATTGCAGAGAAATGTCATTAGTTTTTCTGGTGACCATTCATCCACATCTGTTGGTAGTGTGCAGGCAGATTCACACAAAAAAAGCTTTGCCAGTATTAGGCTCACACTTGGCGGGGCTGTCAGATACCGTTGTATTCATGCAATTGAGTCCTTTTCCATCAGTTTTCTTAGGCACTAATGCTTTCCAGTGGTCATGAGTGCTTTTAATAACATCAATCCCAAAATCCTTATCTTTAAATTCTGCACTGAAAGCAAAATTTTCTGTGGTTTTCCATCTGGAAACTTGTACCTTCTAAACCAGTCCACAGCACCTTCCATTTTGCCAGGTTTCAGCCAGTTGACATCATCAATATCATAACTGGCTGAATCAGTCTCATCCACATTAATGGCAATGACTTTGCTGTCAGTTTCCTGTCATCAATCACAGCCAATATGCTCCAGACTTTCCCCCAATTAGTTCACCTCTCATACGTACTTGCTTCTGGTTTCATACGCATCAACTGGCTCATTGTCGCCACAACAGTCAGTGTGTTTGTCATTGTGTCTTGGGACTCCGCAATCTGAGTGATGGCACCATAGTTTCAGATACATCCTTTATAAGGGAACACATTTGCAACTTGAAGAGTTTTCCTCCTTACACATCTTGTTTATTTGGGTTTAAAGGGTCCTTTATATCAATCCCCATTTTTGCATTAGACCGACATGATGTATCAACTACAATGGGGAATGCATCCACCCCATTTGCATATGTTGGAATATCATGAAATGGATACATAGATGATTGCTCTTTTCCATTTTTGAGGAAGACGTGGGACTCCATGGTGAAGGGACAGCACGTTCCTCATGCTGAAGTCACTTGTGTATTGGATACAGATCACTGTCCCATGCCACTGCTACAATCAAAAGGCTACAGCCAGCATTTTTTTTTAAATTCAGTTTTATTGAGATATATTCACATACCATACAATCATCCATGGTGTACAATCAACTGTTCACATGCCGTCTTATAGTTTGTGCATTCATCACCCCAATCTATTTTTGAACATTTTCCTTACACCAGAAAGAATCAGAATTAAAAATAAAAATAAAAAAAAAAGAGGCGGGGCAAGATGGCAGAGTGGTGAGGACTAGAATTTCATCTCTCCCCTAGAGCAGCTGGCAATTACCCAAGAACTATATGAAACAGTGTTTTCGGGGTCTCCAGCCACCAGTCACACATTGGACACAAGTTTGGAATTGGAGGAAAAGCTGAGATGGCAGCGAACATTGTAAGTTCCCTGGACCAGGGGTCTGGCGCCCCTCCCCACCCAGACTTCACAGACTGTCTTGCTGCTGGCTCCCGGAAAGGGGGGAAAAAAAACCCCAAAAAACAGCAATCTGCTGAGGGCAAGAAGGGAGGCTCAACCCAGCCTCAACTGCAGAATTAATTAACAAATTAATTAGCTAACTTTGGGAGCTGGGGTGCTAAAGAGGGGCTGGGCTCTGAGAAGTGGGGGCACGTAAAAGCGGGCACCCATTCCCAGACTCCAAAAAAGCCATTTTTTTTTTCCCTACATTTTGTCCCTTCTGGCTTCTCACTGATCCCTTATCTTTTTGCATTTCAATAGCCCCCAGCAGGGGTGGAACTGAAGCAGTTGGAGAGTAATTATCAGACAATAGCCCAAAGCATATCTTTAAATGCTCTATTCTGACACTGACAAAACTTCCAGGCTGGGGAAAGACTTTTAAAAGAGACTCTTTTTTTTTTTTTTCTTTTTTCTTTTTCTTGATTTCTTTTCTACTTTTTTTTTTTAAATCTAAAAGTAATATATGTGGTTATTTTCTATCAGAAAGCCCAGGTTGAGCGACTAGGCTGGGCTTGGGGGAGACAGAGTACCCACAGTGTCTTTGAATTCCGTATTCACTACTGAAGGTCTCCACCCCCGTCTTTAATTGGCAACTCAGGCTGACCAAGGAATCTACCTGGAGAGGCCCCAAAGAGGAGAGAGGAGAAGGGAATAGTGCCCCTGAGAGATAACTGGAGTTCTGAGGATTGGGAGAGTGGAGGGAGGTCCAGCTCAACTGGCAGTCCTCCATCTGGGAATTCAGACCCCAGGGGCTGGAATTCAGATTCCTGCTTCAGTCAGCCACGCCCCTGACAGGATCAGAGTCACCAGGATAACTAAAGGCTCCATACCTCCTTACACTGGTGGGGGAGCTGCGGGCTGGCCAGCACCACCTGCTGGACAGGAGAGGAAAAGCACCAATTCTAAAGGCCTCATAAGAGGGTCTCATTCTCAGGAAAACTCCATACCCTCCCAATGAGACCTGGGCCTCACTAGACTTGGAAAATCAGAAAAAGGTTACAAAGAGGCAGAGCAAGAAACAGAAAAAATAAGAGGGGAAAAATTCTGATCAACTAAATAGAACCTAAGTTAGAGGTCTAGAATAAGTTGAACTGAATAACAGAGGCCAGAGAACAAAGCCAACCAACAAGAAAACCACTAGGTAAAAGACAGAAAACAAGCTCCAAAATAAACTAATCAAGAGAATCAGATGCCTAGACAACTTAAGATAACAAGCCATACCAGGAAACACGAAAACATGGACCAGCCAAAGGAACAAACTAATAGCTCAGCTGAGACACAGGAGTGGAGGCAACTAATGCTAAATAAATTTGATGAAATGAAGGAAGATATAGCAAAAGAGCTGAAGGATATAAAGAAGACACTGGCTGACCATAAAGAAGAATTCATAAACTTAAAAAAACAAATGGCAGAACTCATGGGAATGAAGGCCACAATGGAGGAGATGAAAAACACAATGGAGGGACACAACAGTAGATTTGAACAGGCAGAAGAAAGGATCAGTGAACTGGAAGACAGGTCATTTGAATTCATACACACAAAAGAACAGATGGTGAAAAAAATGGAAAAATATGAGCAGGGTCTTAGGGAGCTGAGTGACAACATGAAACGCACAAATATATGTGTTATGGGTATCCCAGAAGGAGAAGACAGGGGAAAAGGGGCAGAAAGAGTAATAGAAGACATATTCACTGAAAATTTCCCAACTCTTACAAAAGACAGAAAATTAGAGATTCAAGAAGTACAACGTACCCCAAATAGAATAGATCCCAATAGACCTACTCCAAGACACTTACTGGTCAGATTGTCCAATGTCAAAGACAAAGAGAGGATTCTGAAAGCAGCAAGAGAAAAGCAATCCATCACATACAAGGGAAAGTCAATAAGACTATGTACAGATTTCTCTGCAGAAACCATGGAGGCAAGAAGACAGTGGCATGATATATTTAAGATACTGAAAGAGAAAAACTGCCAACCAAGAATTCTATATCCAGAAAAACTTTCCTTCAAAAATGAGGGAGAGAGTAAAACATTTTCAGACAAACAGACACTGAGAGAGTTTGTGAATAAGAGACCGGCACTATAAGAAATACTAAAGGGAGTGCTACAGGCTGATAGGAAAAGACAGGAGAGAGAGAGTCGGAGAAGAGTGCAGAAATGAAGATTATCAGGAAAGGTAAAAGGAGAGGAAAAAATAAGATATGACATATAAATTCCAAAAAACAAAATGGTAGTAGAAAGTACTGCCCTTACAGTAATAACACTAAATGTAAATGGATTAAACTCCCCAATAAAAAGACACAGACGGGCAGAATGGATTAAAAAACAGGACCCATCTATATGCTGTCTACAAGAAACTCACTTTAGACACAAGGACAAACATAGACTGAAAGTGAAAGGTTGGAAAAAGATATTTCATGCAAACAACAACCAGAAAAAAGCGGGAGTAGCTATATTAATATCAGACAAGTTAGACTTCAAAAGCAAAACAATTAAAAGAGACAAAGAAGGACACTATATATTAATAAAAGGGTCAATTCATCAAGAAAACATAACAGTCATAAATATTTATGCACCAAACCAGAATGCCCCAAAATTCATGAGGCAAACACTGTGATCACTGAAAGGAGAAATAGATACCTCTACAATAATAGTTGGAAACTTCAATACAGCACTCTCATCAATGGATAGAACATCTAGACAGAGGATCACTAAAGAAACAGAGATGTTGAATTGTATGATAAATGAACTAGACCTGACAGACATTTATAGAACACTACATCCAACAACAGCAGGATACACTTTTTTCTCAAGTGCTCATGGAACATTCTCTAGGATAGACCACATGTTGGGTCACAAAGCAAGTCTCAACAAATTTAAAAATATTGATATTATACAAAACACTTTCTCAGACCACAATGGAATGAAGTTGGAAATAAATAAAAGGCACAAGGTCATAAAATTCACAAACATATGGAGGCTAAACAACACCCTCTTAGAAAACCAGTGGGTAAAGGAAGAAATTAGAAGAGAAATTAGTAAATACCTCGAGGCAAATGACAATGAAAACACAACTTATCAAAACTTACGGGATGCAGCAAAGGTGGTGCTGAGAGGGAAATTTATTGCCCTAAATGCCTATATTAAGAGAGAAGAGAGAGCAAAAACTGAAGAGTTAACTGCTCACCTGGAGGAATTAGAGAAAGAACAGCAAACTAACCCCAAAGCAAGCAGAAGGGAAGAAATAACAAAGATTAGAGCAGAAACAAATGCAATTGAGAACAGGGAAACAATAGAGAGAATCAACAAAACCAGAAGTTGGTTCTTTGAGAAAATCAATAAAATCGAAGGACCACTGGCTAGGCTAACAAAAAAAAAAAGAGAGAGCAGATGGAAATAAATGCAATCAGAAATGGGAAAGGAAATATAACTACCGACCCTGCGGAAATTAAGGAGATAATGAGAAGATACTATGAGCAACTATATGCTAATAAACTAGACAACTTAGATGAAATGCACAACTTCCTAGAAAAGCATAAACAACCAACATTAACTCCAGAAGAAATAGATGACCTCAACAAACCAATCACAAGTAAAGAGATTGAGTCAGTCATCAAAAAGCTCCCAAAAAGGAAAAGCCCAGGACCAGATGGTTTCACATGGGAATTCTACCAAGCATTCAAGAACAAATTAGTACCAATCCTGCTCAATCTCTTCAAAAAAATTGAAGAAGAGGGAAAGCTACCTAGCTCTTTCTATGAAGCCATCATCACCCTAATACCAAAACCAGGCAAAGATACTACAAAAAAAGAAAATTAGAGACCAATTTCTTTAATGAATATAGATGCAAAAATCCTCAACAAAATACTCACAAATCGAATCCAGCAGCACATTAAAAGAATTATACACCACGACCAGGTAGGATTTATTCCAGGTATGCAAGGCTGGTTCAACACAAGAAAATCAATTAATGTAATACACCACATCAATAAATCAAAGCAGAAGAACCACATGATCATCTCGATTGATGCAGAAAAGGCATTTGACAAAATTCAACATCCTTTCCTGATGAAAACACTTCAAAGGATAGGAATGGAAGGGAACTTTTTCAATATGATAAAGGCAATATATGAAAAACCCACAGCTAACATCACACTCAATGGGGAGAGACTGAAAGCTTTTCCTCTAAGATCAGAAACAAGACAGGGATGCCCACTATCACCATTGCTATTCAACATTGTGCTGGAAGTTCTAGCTAGAGCAATTAGGCAAGAAAAAGAAATAGAAGGCATCCAAATTGGAGAGGAAGAAGTAAAACTTTCACTATTTGCAGATGACATGATTCTATATGTAGGAAATCCAGAAAAATCTACAGCAAAGCTACTAGAACTAGTCAATGAATTCAGCAAAGTAGCAGGCTACAAGATCAACATGCAAAAATCTAGTGTTCCTATACACAAGTAATGTGCAACAAGAGGAGGAAATCAAGAAAAAAATCCCATTTACAATAGCAACCAAAAGAATCAAGTATTTAGGAATAAACTTAACCAAGGACACAAAAGACCTTTACATAGAAAACTATAAGAAACTGCTAAAAGAAATTGAACAAGACCTGAAAAAATGGAAGAACATACCATGTTCATGGATTGGGAGACTAAATATAGTTAAGATGGCAATTTTACCTAAACTGATTTACAGATTCAATGCAATACCAATTCAAATCCCAACAACTTACTTTACAGAAATAGAAAAACCGATAACTAAATTTATTTGGAAGGGTAAGGTGCCCCGAATAGCCAAAAATGTCTTGAGAAAGAGGAATGAAGTGGGAGGTCTCACACTACCTGGCTTTGAAGCATATTACAAAGCTACAGTGCTCAAAACAGCATGGTACTGGCATAAGGACAGATATACTGATCAATGGAATCGAACTGAGTGTTCAGAAGTAGACCCTCACATCTATGGACAACTGATCTTTGATAAGGCAGTGAAGCCGAAGCAACTGGGAAAGAGCAGCCTGTTCAATAAATGGTGATTGGAGAATTGGATATCCATTTCCAAAAGAATGAAAGAGGATGTCCATCTCACACCGTATACCAAAATTAACTCAAAGTGGATCAAAGACCTAAACATTAGCACCAAGACCATAAAACTCTTAGAAGAAAATGTAGGGCAATATCTTAAAGATTTTGTGAAAGAAGGTGGTTTCTTAGACCTCACACCCAAGGCACCAAAGAACAAATAGACAAATAGGATCTCCTCAAAATTAAACACTTTTGTACATCAAAGGACTTTGTCAGAAAAGTAAAAAGGCAACCTACACAATGGGAGATGATATTTGGAAACCACATATCAGATAAGGGTTTAATATCCCAAATATATAAAGGAATCCTGCATCTCAATAACAGAAAGACAAACAATCCAATTAAAAAATGGGCAAAAGACATGAACAGACATTTTTCTGAAGAGGAAATACAAATGGCTCAAAAGCATATGAAAAAATGCTCAACTTCACTGGCTATTAAGGAAATGCAAATCAAAACCACAATGAGATATCATCTCACACCTACCAGAATGGCCATTATCCAAAAAACAGAAAATGACAAGTGCTGGAGAGGATGTGGAGAAAGAGGCACACTTATTCATTGTTGGTGGGAATGCAGAATGGTGCAACCACTCTGGAAGACAGTATGGAGGTTCCTCAGGAAGCTAAATATAGATTTGCCATATGACCCAGCTATTCCATTGCTGGGTATATACTCAGAGGAACTGAAACTTAAGACACAAACAGACATTTGTAAACCAATGTTTATTGCAGCATTATTGACAATTGCCAAGAGATGGAAACAGCCCAAATGTCCATCAAAGGACGAGTGGATAAACAAACTGTGGTATATACACATGATGGAATATTATGCAGCTCTGAGACAGAACAAAGACATGGATCATGTAATAATGTGGATGAGCCTTGAGGACATTATGTTGAGTGAAGTTAGCCAGAAACAAAAGGACAGATTCTGTATGGTCTCACTAATATGAACAGACATTTAATGAACAAACTTTGGGAGTTAAAAGCTGACAACACAGGCGACCAGGAGATAGAAAGAGGGCAGAGATCAGCCATTTGATGCTGAAGGACTACAGAATGTTTAGGATTGATTGCATAGATCCAGAAATAGATTGCATAATACTGTGTGATGGTAGCACGGTATTGTAAGTACACTGAACAAAGATGTCTGTGAGTAAAGCTGAAAGAGGTGGGATAGGAGAATGTATGACACCAGAGGTAAAGACAGATGATAAAGACTGGGACTGTATAACGTGGCAAAACTGGAGTGGCCAATGACTGTTACTAAATATACAAATATAAAAATGTTTTTGCATGTGGGAAAGCTAATGAATGTCAACCATGTAGAAATTTGAAAAAGGGACGGTATTCAGGAAAAAACATAATCAAAGCAAACTGGAGTCTATAGTCAACAGTAACAATGCAATATACGTCCATTAAATGTAACAAAGGCAATATGCCAATGCTAAATGTATATGAGAGGGGGATATAGCGGAGTAATATGGGATTCTTGGTAGTGGTGTTATTTGCTGTCCTTAGTAGTATATTGTATTGTATGACATGTTATTTTTCTTCTTATCATTTTTTCTTATTGCTAAAAAAAAAAAAAAAATTTTTTTTCTTGTAGTAATCAGTATGTTCAAGTGCTGATTGTGGTGATAAATGTACAACTTTATGATGATACCATGAACAACTGATTGTACACTGTGGATAAATGTATGGTATGTGAATATAACTATAAAATTGTAGGAAAATATATATATAGGAGTAAAAGTGTTAAAAAAAATAAAAATAAATAAATAAATAAAAGAACACTTAAATCAACCCCCCATCCCACCCTATTTTTTCATTTAGCTTTTGTCCCCATTTTTCTACTCATCCATCCATACACTGGATAAAGGGAGTGCGATCCACAAGGTTTTCATAGTCACACTGTCACCCCTTGTAAGCTACATTGTTATACAATCGTCTTCAAGAGTCAAGGCTACTGGATTGGAGTTTGGTAGTTTCAGGTATTTACTTCTAGCTGTTCCAATATATTAAAAACTAAAGAGTGTTATCTATATAGTGCATAAGAACGTCCACCAGAGTGACCTCTCGATTCAATTTGGAATCTCCGAAGCAATGAAGCTTTATTTCATTTCATTTCGCATCCCCATTTTGTTCAAGATGTTCTCAGTCCCACAATGCCAAGTCCAGATTCATCCCTGGGAGTCATATCCTGGGTTGCCAGGGAGATTTACACCCCTGGGAGTCAGGTCCCATGTAGCGGGGAGGGCAGCGAGATCACCCACCTAGGTGGCTTAGCTAGAGAGAGAGGGCCACATCTGAGCAACAAAGAGGCATTCAGGGGGAGACTCTTAGGCACAATTATAAATAGGTTTAGCCTCTCCTTTACAGCAACAAGCTTCATAGGGGCTAGCCCCAAGACAGAGGGCTCAGCACATCAAGCCGTCAGTCCCCAGTGTTTGTGAGAACATCAGCAACAAATGAGGTGAGGAAGTCCAACACCTCTGCATCCTCCTCCAGCTCTTCAGGGTGGCCCCAAATACATATTTTTATCCTCCACCCAAATTACTTTAGGATGTGTTGCTATTTCATTCTAATGTATACAGACCTACCATAGCTCACTTCCTATTCAAAGTTCCATGTAATTGTAGTGTTCAAACAAATTGACTGTAGAAGTTATATTGTTTAGAAAATATAGATCCTACACCAAATAAACATCTCTTCCCTTGGTCTCACGTGGAATTTGAAGTTTGAACACAGTCAGTTTCAGCTTTTACCCTTTGGCCTGATTTGCTCTAGTCCTAACCAGATCTGCTTTATTCACGACTCTAATTGAAGTCTGGACTCTATTTCAGTTGTTTTTTTTTTTTTAAACAGTTGCTGTATGCGTAAATACTGATATTCATATCTCCTGAGCTCTAGTTCTGAGTTTCAGGTGTCACACAGATACTCAATAGTCCAGAGACCAATCAGGTTATACATTAAGGGATCAACATCTCTGAGTTTAGAGATAGCCATTACAATTCAGGAATAGAATTGTAATGAGCTTACAATCTAGGCACCACTACAATAATCATTTCCCTGTTAGGCTGTGCTCTAAGATTCAATTCTGAGTTTACACATTGTAGTTAGTCCATATTGGTGAGGCAAAGTGTTTGCCTTTGTTTTTGGCATACTTCACGAAACATGTACAGCCAGCATTTTTAAGCCAGAAGTTTCTAGAATTTGTGGAAGTCTGAAATAGACTGCCATTTTTAGTGGTGATTTTTAGAGTCTTTGTTAGTTCTGAAAGGGTGTGTGTTGCAGATTCTAGACAGAAAACATTTGGAAACACAGACATTTAATTTTAGCTGAGTGAGCCACATGTTACTTATGAAACATCTATTTTGAGAACTGCGGCAGAGAATTAAACCTGACACTTCTTATTCTGGTCTACTACCTTCGCTGATAAACAAAATAAAATTACAAACACATGGGGAAAATGGCTTTTAAGAATACTAGGAAAAAAAATAAAAGGGGAGCTTCATCGAAACTGATGCAATCTGTTAGTAACTGTACTTTTTTTAAAAAATCGTTACTTAATTCATAAATAGTACAGTGGGATCTAAGTATCAGGTAAAAGTTTCACAAAATTGCATTCAGGACCCCAAATATGGCCACCATTTCCAGAAATGCTTTTTGCATTGGAGCACACTCTGGGAGCACCTCTAGTTGGGGTGGACAGGACACTGAGGACGGAAACACAAGACAGACCCTCAGGCCTCAGGACAAGAGGCGGCTCGGGAACAAACCGAGGAAGGAACACTCAGGCTTGGAAAAGAGCCACCACCTGTGGCTGCAGCAAAAGCCATCCTGCTCTCCATCCACTGGTTGACACCCAAAGTCAGCCCGAGCACCGTGCCACCTGGAGTAACTCAGGAGGGGTCTCTCCCTTTATGTGAGCAGCCTTCCTCGTGGCAAGGCAATCTGGAAATACAGACATCTTGTGAAATTGCATTAAGTTGAAGAACGGTGGCTTTGATAAGAGAATGAAGAGACTAGAAGAATGGTTGTCTTGGAGGAAGAAAGAGGAAGAGGAAGAAGAGGAGACAGACAAGGGAGGTGATAGATTGATAGATAGATGGATGATGGGTGGATGGATAGATGAGAGGTAGGTAGATAAACAGATAAATAATAGTGGATAGATGATAAATAATAGTTAAATGGCATGATAGGAAATAGGTGATGGATGGATGGACAGATAGACAGAGATGATGGGTGGATGGATAGATGAGAGGGAGGTAGATAAACAAATAATAGTGGATAGATGATAAATAATAGATAAATGGCATGATAGGAAATAGGTGATAGATCAGATGGACGGATGGACAAATAGATAGATAGATAGATGGATGGATAGATAGCCAGTGTTATCCAAGAGTGAGAGGAACCATACCCAGAGCTTGTACTTTATATATCAGAGGAAGACATCACTGCACTTGGTTGGTTACCATACGTCTCTAAATCTATTCTCTGGACTAGCTCTCTCTACATATCCGTGATAAGATGGGGCATGTCTAAGCACCTTATCAGACTTCCTAAGATATTCACAAAGACAGTCGGTTCCATTGACTATGCAGTAATCATCCTTTTTGTCAGTGATTATGTTTTTTAGATATCTTGAATTGAAATTTGTCGCCAGATAGAACTGATTTTGGTCTCCAAAGTAAATGCAAATGTCCAACATGTCTTCGAAAATATATTTTAGTTTCCACATTGATAACTGCAGGCGTGGCCTTCTCAGGCCAATACTCTATCGGAGGAGTAGGACTGTTGTTCTCTTTTTCATTGGGTATAGACATCTGAGAGGAGAAACCTAAGATTCTCTGGCCAACATTGACTTTAGTCCTCATGCACGTGATTTGATTTGGAGGTATTCTCTGTGAGCTCAGCATGGTTACCCTGCTAGCAATACTTGTAAATAATCTCTACATCATATAAGAGTTGAGTTTATGAGAAAGATCTTTTCAATAAATAAGATAATTCCTGAAAAGATGAAGTATATGGATATGGAAAGCCCTTCCTTTTATCTTGTACTTTAAAGACTTGATAACATTTTTAGATGAACTGTATGAATTTAATCTCTATGACCCTTCTTATCCCACCCCCAACAATTTAAAACAGGAAACCAAGCTTCCCACCATATTCTTCCAGGTGAATCTCTTTTCCTCCCCCTGTCCTTGCTCTGCATGAGTTCAGCCATTTCTCCTAAGCTCCCTTACCCCCACTCCCCAGAGCTGATGGAAGAGGGTTACACACCTGACTAAAGGCAAGTCTTTCTGCAAATTGAGATGGGATCTAGGAGCCCCAGGTGAGGCAGACAGCTTTTGGTGAGCTCTGAAGTGAGTCTGTGGAGTTCAGGGTCAAAGAAGGAACCAGCCACACAGAAAGCCAGAATGAGAGAGGAGCAAAAGTTAGTGGGCAAGCAGAAGAATGAGCAGGGATATGCAGAGAGAAAAGACCATGGGGTGGGGGTGGGGTCAGGGAAGGAGGAGATGGCGGTAGAGAGGCAGAGACTCTGAGAGCTTGTGTGTCTGACACGCCTGCTTCTTCCAGATCCACTGTCCTTCACTTTCATTCTGGATGTTCGAGAGATTGTCCCTATCTCCCTACAGTAACCTTGCTTTTAAGTGAGCTATTTTTAGAGAGATCCTGTTCCTTCTAATCAAAGAGCCTTGCCTAAAATAATACATTACAAGGTTTTATTGTTAAAAATTGGAAGACTTGAAAGAGCTCTCTGAGAGTTTTGTTTGACCAAAGACCTTTGATTTTACCTTTGAGGTTGTCAAGGGAGGCCCCCTAACTTGGTGACTTAGGGACTTGGATATGATGTAACTTGATTTAAAGGAAACAAAGAAATGTGATACATCTTGCCTGCCTGGCAAATTCTACACCCAAGTTGGCAACATGGATGTTTCTTTTTTTTTTTCAGTGTACATGTACACTGGATCAAAATGCAAATGGTAAAGATGACCAGCTACAGCTGCTTCTGAGAAAATCAACCTGCTGGGAAGAAAGGAAAGAAACAAGGAGCCAGAACCGTCTTATTTGCAGCCCCGGCCTTACTGCCCGTTGAGTAGCCAAGTGTCTTACACTGGCTGGCTCAACCTGGCCTCTGTTTGGGACTCCGGGAACTTGCTGAGACACTAGACTGAAGACAGATTACACTTTGATGGAGTGCCACTGTTCACGTCCAGATGAATAAGAGTAAATGTTAAGTATGTTCAAGGAAAAGATTGCATTAACAATAGTGTTTGCTAAAATTTACAGAGATTAGGCAAGGAAAATAATGCTGGCAGCTTCAGCAATTTGGAACAACAATGTTGAGGTATTCCCTGCTGGAAGCACTGAAGAAATGAACCATTACAGATGAAGTAAAGGACTAATAAATAGGATGGATTTGGAAGGTTATTGTTGATCTTTCTCTTTCTCTCTCCTCCCCCCACATCCCTTCCTCCTCCCTCTCCTTTGTTTTCTTCCTCCTTCTCCTTCTCTTGCTTCTCTTCTCCAGTTTCTTCAACTACAACTGGATCCCTCTCCACCCTCTCCTGTTCTTTGTTTTCTTCTTCCTTCTCTCTCTTTTTTTCCCTCCCTTCCTGCCTCTGCTTGTCCCTCTCTCTCTCCTTCCTTCTCTCTCTTTCTCTTTCCCTAATTATCAGCATGGTGGTATTAGGTAAAAGGAGCAAATGTGTTTTGAGGTTTTCGGAAGAAGGCAGATGTGTGTTTGGTTCCTAAGTCTTACTGGTTTGGTTCATATTGAAAGTTTCAATTTCCTCATTAGAGATAACATCCCTAATCTTGCCAGGTTGCTGTAAGCAACAGTTCTCATATATATAAAGTGTCTAGTAAAAAGCCTAACTCATATGCTATAATTTATAGCTTCCATGAATATCGTCTTTGCCATTATTATTAATAATAAAAATGGATGTATTGGCACCTATAACGGAATGCACCATCATGCTTTAATTGAAAGCTGCTAATGAATGAATGGAGGTTGGAACAATTCCTGGCTTCAATAGACAAACACTTACTAAGTGACAGGGGAACATAATCGTGAATCAGAGGCAGCTGTCCTCAAAAAGTAAAGTCTCAAATGGTCAGAGCTACAAATAACTAGGTGAGTTCAGACAAATTCTAGGCAATATTTAAATGTAGAAATGAGCAAGCAAGAATCTTTTAAGCTTTTCTCAACTTCATACTCCCCTAACTTCATATTTCATATTTAGAATTCGACCTAGTATGCTTTTTGTTATTATTATTATTTACCTGCACCCACAGTTCTAAGTAATGTCATGCACAGGACAGGAAATGAATTTAGAAGGTTAAAATTTTTTTTAAATCAGAGGGTGACTGTGAATATTTGTGATGCCCTCACTTTACCATCCATAAAGCCCACTTATACTTTCTTTTGCTTCTCATAACAATTTTGTAGGGTTTGAAAAAGGCTTACAGTAGGGTTTTTCCAAACTTCGGTCATTCACCATGTCTTCTGTTGGTTTTTGTCATATTCTCTGACTGCTTATTCTTTTATTGACTTAATATTTGATTTAAATCATCTGACTCTTTATACTAAATGCAAATTATTTTAAAAGAAACTATATAAAAGCAACTTCAGCCATGAATCAGTACTCTTAGCCATAAATGAAAGTAAATGAAAATAACTGTACAGATAAATACATATCAGTTCTTTTATATTTTGGCAAGTTGCTGTTACTTGCTGAAGTCTATGGCTATGAGAATTTCATTTGTTTGTTTTTAATGCCCTAAAATATGTTAAAAGATAATCTAAAAAAGAATTATTGTCTATCCATATGATTCGATGTTACTTACTGCTGTCTGTGACTAATCTAAAATAACCTTACAGAACACCTAAAATCTCACCTACCTTTTGGAAAATGCTGATTTGGAGAAATGAAATGGCTGAGCAACAAGTAGATGGAGGCGGGGGCAGGAGGGGTGGTGTTAAGGATGGGTATACAGAGGCGAATTAGCAACTCCTACTGAGTCCAAAGACCCAGAGATTAGTTGGGACTTGGACATGTAAATATAGCAAATACTAAGACAGGTTAAGTTGTTCTGCACTAGCAAATGACCCCAACACATGGCTTACAATAGATGTCTATTTTCCCTCTTGCCCCATGTCCTGCTCAGATCTCTTCTCTCTGGGACCCCCGGCTGATAGAGGAGCCCCTGTCCAAGAAATCACTGGTCTTATGGCAAGGGGAAAAGGGATCTAAATGAGACACATGCTGACTCTTAAAGCTTCCACTTGGAAGAGACATATCATTGCCGCATATTATTTCATCGGCCAAAGCAAGTCGAGTAGCCAAGGCTGGCAGGAATGGGCTGGAGAAGAGAATCTTCTGCGAGGAGAGGCACACAGGGAGGGGAAGCTCAGGGGAGATCATTTTGAGTAATAATATACTCTACCAAATATTACAGGAATAGCATTGAAATTTGGACCCGGAATTTGGGGAATTCTTGCCCACTGTGATATCCCCATAACCAAGGTGCCTCTAGAAGAAGAAAAACATAAGAAAATTTGCACACACATACACTTCTCTGAAGAATCACATGCAATCTAAGTTGAAGGACAAGGCTTAAAAATATCAAGATTGGTAGCTCAACATTGTGAATGTAATTAACAGCGCTGAATTTTAATCATGTATTTGAATGTGGTTAAAAGGGGGAAATTCTAGGTTGTATAAATGTTACTAGAATAAAAAAAAAAAATCCTTGGAACTATACAACACAACCAATGAACCCTGAAGTTAAACCATGGACTTCAGTTAATAGTACAATTATAAAAACGAGCTTTCATCAATTGTAACAAATGTACCATACCAATGCAAGGTATTCGTAATAGGGTGGTATATGAGAATTCTGGATTTTATGCATGATTGTTCTATAAACCAACAATTTCTCTAATAAAAAATTAAATCAAATTACATTTAGAAACAAATCAGGGCTGGATGTGCCCACATGCTGACCACAACTTGCTGATGGGTTTTATGTGCTTGACTTGGGAAGGAATTCAGAAGCAAAAATTATTCTTTCAGCTGCAGAATAAACTCACACAACAATGCTACTCTGTGCTCTCAAGTGCCTCCCCCAACTCCCACTCCCCCAACCCCCACCCCCCCTTAAGAATTCTTGGAATTTATCATATAGGAGATTTCTGGGTCAGGAATACTTTAAATACTGACCTGCAGGAACAGCATGCTGAACTGGAAGACCTCTAAAATGCACTTCCAACCCTGTGGCTCCGTAGTATTTTGCCCAGAGGACAAATAGGAGATAAAAACTATGTGGAGATAAAATTTCTTGGGTAGGCAGATAGTGCAATTGCAAGGGAATTTAATTTCCCCTTGAACTGAAAATGAAACCCAAGACAGTAAGTGCCTATATAAAGAGAACATTGCTTTCTAAATGTTGACATCCATAGATTCTTTCCAGTGCAAGTCTGGATTTTTACAGAAAAAATGAAAAAGTTTTCAAACAGCGTCTTCCTTTCGGTTTATATTACCAACTGGCTGAAAGCTGCTGAGAGTGTGGGGACTTCAGCTGCCAGAAATAGAAATCTGTAAAATATTGTGGCCCCTTATTTTCTTCTGATTTCTTTTTATTGGTTTTACCAAAGTTAATTAATTTTTCGTAAAGAAATTAAATGTTTGAAATGTCACAATGACTGCCTAATGTTCTCCGATTCTAAATAAATCAGCTCTCCAGGGAAATGATTCTAAAGCTTAAAAGACTAGTTGAAAATTTTGTAATGATTGGGGAATATCTTCCCCAAATCTAACATACAAGCAAACACCCCAAACTGAGTAGTAGGTACTGGTCATAGAAGACGATGATTCTGGAGAGAGAGAGCAAGGAAAAACCTTCTAAAACTAGTTTTACTAACTCAATAAAACCTCTTTGGTGACCTGGCAGAATAACAAGAAGAAAATTTTTTTTTTTTTTTTTTTAAGCCAGAAAAGACGGCAAAATTTCGGAAATGGTCACTATTTTTCAGGAAGACATCTGCTGATATGCCCTTTCTGTGTCTCAAAATCACACTTTAGGTGTAGGCTTTGGAATAGCCTCACTACATAACACATATGTCAAACGGAAGGTATTAACTACATTGTCTTCTCCCAGGTAGGAGTTCTGGAGGAGGAGAAGGAAGGAGGAGAGGACGAGAAACAGTGTAAAAACTATCAGAACAAGAACAAAGCCAACATAAAAATGGAAGGCAAGATCATGAGTCTGGTTGGGGATATAATGATTTTGAACCTGCAGGAAAAACTGGACTTGGAGAATATAACAACAGGGCTTGGTTTTTCCATAGTGTTTGAAGCTATAGGTGTGGATAAAATGTCACAAACAAGAGAAGACCACTTTTTGTTTGTTTGTTTTAAATTGACCATAAAAGAACAGTCTTCCTTTCAACAGACACCTGATGATACTGGCTAGTTGGGAATTTTGGCAAAGGATTTTCCAAAGCTTCTCTAACTTCCATTTCTTGCATACCATATTCCATTGATTCTAAGGCATGCACTTTTTATTTTCATTTTAATATCTCAGAAATTGGGATGTCTTTACAATTAATGATAGGACATAATTTATTTGGTAGCACCCCCCCCCCCTTTCTAGCTGGTAAACACACATGACACTTCAACTTAAAGCCCAGAGCCTCTTTGAGGCATGAAACCCTGTTATTATCTTCCATTTCCTCAAATAAATATGGTCTGTAATTCTTAACTGGAAGTGAATAAATAGAAATCATTTTGTCTTATTGTGGGGTTAACAATGTCAACGTTTGCTCCCCAATGTTGTGTTAAGTAATTAGCACCCATTCCTCAAATTTCCTAAAAATAAGAATGGCATCATGGATTTGGTTCAGTTGCATAACTGGGTCATTAGGACCTTGCAGTGAAAGCCTCAGAGTCAACATGAGGAATCCTACGAGTGGTGAGGCAGGGTGGAGAGGGCTGGAATGAAGGTCTGCGTTTCTCACAAGCTCTCAGGAGGGGATGTGGGGAGGAGGAAGGAAGAAGAGGTCAAGTCAGAGCTGCAGACTCTCCTCTCCCTGCTTCAACCAGCACATTCTGTTCTTACCTGCTTCTCTATCAGATTCTGCATGAGACTTACTAGATACAGGTTTTGTTGTTTTGTTTTTTTTTAATAACTGAACATCACTTTTGTAAAGGAAAGGGCCAACACTTTAGAATAAGGAAGGCCTGCAATGTAGTCACAGTTTTGCCTTTTAGCATTTAAAGTATCTGCACCTCACTTTTGTGGTTGTCGTTTAAACTGCAAAATGGAAGTAATAACACATATTTGAGGTTTGGATGTAATGTACACAAAATGCAGAAGAGGCAGAGTGCCTGCCCTATAGGAGGAGCTTCACACTTTGTAGCCATCGACGATATTAAGAACAGAGGTCTGATGGGTGAAGACGGGAACTTTGCTGTAGACATGTGCTTAGTTACTCGCAGTGACTGAGGACCCAGCATCCACTGAATCTGGAAGAGCCTGCTGGTTCCCAAGCCCTGGTTAATCGAGGCTCAGAGCTGCTGTAGAGTCACAGCACCCAGAGTTTGGAAAACTGGGCACCAATCTAATGCCTCCCTACCTCTGGGCTTTCGGCATCTGGGCCATGGCTGATTGTAAACCAGGAGGCAGTCATCCCTGTGGGTGGAAGGAGACTTGGAAACAGCTCTGCCAGGTTCAGCACCCGGCACTGCTCTTTTCTGCAGTTCCTTTCAGCTGCTTGCATAACACAGCTGCTGGGCGCTCTGCAGAGTGCAGAAGCTGAGCTGGGCTGAAACTGCAGAATCCCCAAAGAGGCTGTGGTTGTCACAGGCACAAAAATACACCCTCTCTGCGTGTGTGTCTCCCCAATTTTCACTATTCCCCATCTGTTCAGTGCCTAAGAACTCAGCCAGGGGCAATATCATTTATAATTAGGGTAAAGATGCTCCCTTCTACCTTAAGTAAAAACTTTTATTAAAAACATTTAACATTTGTGGCTGCTGCAAAGAACACTATTTTCCAAGGGGGGGGAAAGAAAAGAAAGGAGGAAAGAAAAGAAAAGAAACCTCTTCATTTAAAGATGTGTTTTCAGCTCACAGCATCTAAGAAGGAGTGTAGAAACTTTTTGGACTCTATCATTCCAAGAAACTATTTTAATCTCATATTTGAGCAGCCTGGATGTGGGAGGCAAGGTTTCAATACTTCCCACAAAGACAGAAATCTAACTCTGAGTTCTGAACACAGAGGAGAATAGCTCGAGGGTGTTACTTCAATATTTTCCATTAAAGGTAAGCCAAGAAGTTACATATGGTATTTGCTTTAGGAAGATCCCTTTTATGTAACAAATTATAAGCAGATATTCTTGAAGAAGAGTGTCTCTGGGAAGGAGACCACTGAAACCAGTGAAATCATATAAAACCTTGCCAGTGTCTAGGAGCCAACACATTAATTAAATCAGTTGGTCTTTCATATTTGTGATTTTAAAGGCAGTGATTTAGTTGATTATATGCTTCTATTGCAAATCTACCTTATCAATTCATTCAGATTCCCCAGCTGCTCCAACAGCCTAGCATTAAGCAAGTAAGAAGAGGGTCTCTAACAACTAAAAAAAACACCTAAAATGTAACAAACATGATTTCTAAGCTAAACCCTTCCTATGGCTTGGATTCAGAACATAAAATGTATCTTTAATATAAATGGCTACATCTCCACCTCTGCCTGAATGACCCGCTTGATATATACTGTAGCTATTCATATTAATTACATCATTAATAATGGTTTCTAGGAGAAGTCATCTATGAATACAGCAATCTCAGGAGATGTATGGGTCACCTAGAATTTCTGCAGATTGGCCCAAGGAACCAATCATCACCTTTAGGAGTGGCCCTTTGTTGATTGCTAAATAGAGGGAAAGCTGCTTAAGACTTCCAAGTTGAATTCATAACTCCTGGTAGGTTCTGGTAGTGGGTAAGAAGGCAAACGAGGGTGCTTGGTTACACCTGGGTGGGTATAAGGTCTCTTAAAAGGAGCAAAGGACATGGAGGATGAGTGCCCCCAAAGAACGTCACCTGCGCCCTCATCTTGTGTCTCTCTAGCTCTCGGGGGGACGTGTCTATGTGGCTGCCCTTTGTTATACTGGAATCCAAACATCCAAAATGGAATGGTTCCCGTGGATACAGGCAATGAGCATTTGCCAAGTGCTACACGCTATACTGAGTGCTGTGCCTACGTGACTTTGGTGAGTTCTCAGTAATATGCCCGTGTGTGGATGGAAGGGCAGGGTTGTTATTTCCATTCTATGAGTTAGGTAGACAGTGAAGCGGAGGGGTAAGTAATTTAACTGTGGTTGGGATGCTGGTAAGGGGAGCAGAAGCGAAACACAGGATGGGGTCCTGGGTTCAACCAGCTCTCCCTCTAGTCCTTCATCCTCTCCAAGCTTCTCCCCCATTCCTCCCCTGTTAGGGGAACCCAAAGGGTTCAGTTTCCCTAGACCAAAGAGGCCAGGAATAGCTGGAGACAGAGTTAACGAGGCATCCGGATCATGAGCTGCTTTGATTTTCCTGTTAAATAATGTAGGTTGTAACCTGCAGGGAATAGGGAACCACTGAAAAATTAAGCAGAAGGACTGACACCACCATTTTTCCAGTACCCCAAGTGTAGAAACGTAGGCAATTCTGTTGTGCTTTTTGTTTTCCTCCTTGTGGACAATGCAGAACCAAGTCCCCTCCTTTGTATACTAGGTTAGAAATGATCAGGGGCCTGGGTTTGAATCCTGGTCCCACCAGCAACCCTGGTGTGTGGCCTCGGATATGTCTCTTAAGCTCTTTGTGCCTCAGTTGGTTGTTCTTTAAAAGGAGGATAAAAAAGCACCCACACCCAGATTGTTCTGAGGGTCGAGCGAATGATAGACGCACTGTGTTGGCTCATGCCCGGCACATGGCAAACACTCAGCAAGCGTCAGGTATTTGTTCCTCCCAATGCTCTGTCCCTATTCAGGTCCAGTCTTGAGAACCTGACATCTGATGGATGCTCAGACCCTGCTGTCTTCTTTGCCTCTGAGTGCAGGAAAGCAAAAGGGTTTCACCATGAGCCACCTCTGATCCATTTGCAGTCAGTGCCTAGAACACTGCACCGAGAAGGCTGGCCAGGCTGGCCCAAGCTCAGGGCAAAAGTGCAGTGCTGGCTAGCAATGTCTGCCATGGGCACAGAAGGGGAAGGGGAAGGCCACGTGCTGTGCATTTTTCAACCCTGTTCTAGGCACTCACTGGTCTACTCCTCTTGAAAAACTATCACCAGGTCGGCTTCCTAATGTGTCCCTTAGATCTTTTCATCCTTCTACTCAAGAGCTTTGAGTAGCTTACTTCTGCCAACCACATAAAACGGTACACTATGATCTCCAGCAACTCCATAATTATTTAAGCACTGACTCATTCATTCATTCAAAAATAAATTAATAATAAGTGACCCCAGAACAGTATGTAATCCAGGATCCTTTCTTTCTATCTAGCTGTATCATTTCATCATTGCTATTTTATTTGGGCTCTTTCCCCCACTCCCTCTTTCCCCACCCATCCCTGCACCATCCCACCAACCACTGCATTTCACAAAGTCTAGACAGAAAAACCGCTTTGGCCTCTTCCAGCTGACATATTTCTGGAGTGCTGGAGCTCCCCTCCCTCCCCAACTCCCATTTGAAAAGCCCCGGGAAAGCCCTCTGCCTGGCCAGCGTGAGTCACATGCCCACTGTGGACCAATCACCAAGGTCAGGAGAAGAGCATGCTCTGATTGGCCGAGCCTGAGTCACATGTTCATACAGCCAAGGCAGATGGTAACAGTGATTGGAGAAGGGGCGGAGCATTATTGCAAATGAAAATGGGCTTCAAAAACGGCGCGAGGCTCTCTGCATGACCTCGGCTACCCGGACAAACCAGCTCCCGTTTCACCTAATTCCCTATACTCTTATCGAGGTCATAGAACTTTCTAGTCCTCCAATCATGCTTCTGCCCCAGGTGGGAAAATTTGCTAAAGGGTCACACAGATTGAGATGAAACATTCTTTGCGCTGATAGCTGTGAATTCACTACCAGCAACTGGCAAGAAATAATTTGTGAGTTAAGGGACTGCCACCAAAATCCCTTTTGAAGGAGTTGGACCTGAAGGAAAATTCTGTTGAGTGGATGGAGGAAAATAAGGCACTTCAAGTATGAAAGAGTAAGAACAGTTTAGGTCAACAGATAAAGAGGTGGAAAAGGGCTAATAGATGGTACTGAACAGATAAAAGCATTGATTCAATGAAACTTTAAATACTAATATTTAAGAAATTATCAAATCTGAGTATGAGGCAAAATTGCTCACTTACATGAACATTCAAAATGTCTCAATCTCCTTTGTAAATTTTGTTCAGTGAATAGAATGAGGAGGATAAATACAGTTACCTCTGAGAAATCAGTAGTGGCTGCCAGGAATTCTGTGTTAAGAAGGATTCAGAGGTTGTATTTGCCTACATATGGCAGGGCATCATGATTCAATAGTGATATATGACATGGATAAGGTATTTGGGACTAATAGAGCTGGATCTTGCTTTATATACCTAAAACATCTGGTGATAAATTTGTATTTTGTAGATAATATTTACTTGAAAAATAATGGAGAAACATATGATAAATCCACTGTAAAGTGAATACCTAATTAACCTACCCCTAACATATCAGTTTATGAACATATAAATTGCAATTAAGGTAGCAGTGTGGCCCCTCTATAAACAAGATACACAAAGATGCCAGAATATTTTTAAAAGGAAAGAGAAAGAAACTCCAATGGTTAAGTAACCAGATTGTCCAATGAATATAAAGGGGACCCAGGAGGGGAATTTGGGGATGTTTTTGCTTCTGAGAAGGAAAGGGCTAGAAGAGAGAGGAAGGCAGGAAGCATCAGGGAAAAGGGTGTTGGAAGTTAGTCATAACAAGTAAACTTGGGCCTATAATGCTGGGCTGCCCTTCAGGAAACAGGCCAGTTTGCTGAAAAATAAATTCACTAGAAGCCAATTAAACAAAAATAAATTCATTAAGTAATAAAAAATACATATTACTGGAAAATTATTTAAAGTGTTGGTATTCTTGCAATGATCTGTCAATGATTTGTCCTACTCAGATGAAGGTCAACTTACACATTCACATTTCAGACAGTTACCACTTGAACATGCTCCTTGATTTACATGTGAGAGCACAGACGGAGGATGGGGGAGTGTGGAGTTAATTAACTATTAGCTTCTCTGGCTTTCTGAGAACTTGTTAAAAGCATGGATTGAAAGACCACAAAATTTGTAATCAAATCACTTGGTCATAGATCTGGGCTCCACCTATTTTGAGTTGCATGATCTTGCACAAGTCATTTTATTTATCTGAATTTTAGTTTCCTCATTTGTAAGGCAGGGAGGGAAATCTGCCCTTTTCTAACTTGAATGCATTGGGAGGATAGTCAATTCTGCTGATATCTTTCTGCCTTTTAAGTGCCAGAATAGATTTGTGCAGACACCCATTCTATACCCCACCCAAACAGTCCAAAGGCTTCTTTAAGATCTCTACAGATTCCCAGGGGTCTTACAGGCTCATGGGCATACCTAATTTCAGTCCCTTGCCCTCACTGTGTTTTTGTTCTTTGTTCTGCTTCTTATTGTGGGTGAGTTATCTCTGAAGGAGCATTTACCCTGACATGGAACTCAGCCTCTCTCCTTGTCAACAAACACACAAGAACATGTTCACTTCAAGCTATTGTGTGTGTAGCGGACTGTGACAGTCAGGATAAGCCAGGCAATGCAGCAATAACAAATGACCCCAAATATCAAGAGTTTAGAAACAGCAAAAGTTCGTTTCTGTTCATATCATGCATCGAACATGGATTTGGTAGGGGAGCTTGGGTGATGGAAGAGTCATCATCTCAAGTTTTTTTTTTTGTTTTTCCTTCACTCACCATGCCAGGCAGAAAAGAGACTTCTAGGAAGACTTGCTTCAGAGATTAAACATTACAGCATTTGTGTCACTTTCATGAATAGTTCATTGGCCAGAACTAGTGACATGGACAGACTGGAACCACAAGGAGGCCGGGGAGTGCTCAGAAGGGAGGAGAAACAGAATGCTGGGTGGTCAGTCCTAACGGTCACCCCACGTTACTTTGAAGGGGGATGTTGAGGGGTTGCCATCGCAGACACACAAACATCTCGGACGTCAGGTGTTACTACTCCTAGAAGTAGTTTCACACACACCCTTTCCTGTTCATCCCACCCTTGTGGTTTCTAGCCCTATCCCCCTCAGAAGTAAAAATATCCTCCAATTCCTCTCAAATGCTTACGCGGAGCAACTCAACTCTGCAACTTGTATCCGGCTCAGGTCTAGATTGCTCTTTGTTAATCACAACTCTGTATAAATTTTAAAACTTCCATTTGCAAAAGTTTTTAGTCTGGAGCCAACCCCTCCCTCTTCTGGGGTGGGAAGAAGGCTGTTCGGTGAATTATTCTCTCAGTTACAGCACCAAATGTGATTGTTTACATGAAAGCAATTTATACAGCTTTGAAGAACTTTGAAGACATTCTTACCATTTTGGTAACTTCTCTGAGCCTCTATTTTCTCACTGTAGAGCAGGACTAACAATCCCTGCTCCAACCATATCAGAGCTTTGTATGTGAAAATGTTTTGTAAACTCCAAAGTAGGATGCATACCTAAGGCCTGGGTATAACTGCAGACAGACAATGCACCGTGGCTGTGAATTCAGAAGTCATCCCAAATTCCGAGCACCGAGAGAGGTTGCTCTCATTTTCTTCTGTTTACAGTAAGGTGGCAGTTTATGGTCTGATATCAAGTGGAAGTCAAGCTTCCATGCTACTCCAGTTCTGTCTCTGTGATTTAATAACGCAGCCCATATTGGAAGATGATGCAGTTATGTCAGTTATTAGAGAATTACATTGTTGTGTTCTGCTAAAGGGAAGTAAAGATTAACTCTGCCAGATGCACACATAAAACCAGACAGAGGCATACCTCCAAGTCAACCCATCCATCTTTCTCTAGGACATGTCAACATGTGGAATTTATGAAATATGGACTATATCAGAAATGTTAAATGCACTTTTTAAATGTAATCAGAAAAGAAATAAGCTACCTTATGTTTATTTGTTGGCCTTTGCTTGCAGTTGTTTGGTATTTTTTCCTTCCTTGACTGGACTGTGTGTGCTTGTTAAGCATCGGTAAATGGCCAGTTACAAAGCAAACACAAAATACACATATGAATATTTAATAAGAAATGATAGCAGAAATGTAGTGTGCATTTGTTGCTCTACTGGAAAGCTATATTCATTATTCTAAAAATTATTCTCCCATAAATATTTCAGAATCTTGAAAAAAGGTTAGAAGAGTTTGCCCAGTACTTGGTGAATTGAAAGCACTTTTGCATTTGCACTATGATGAATTCCAATCCTGCTTTCACAGCTGAGGCCTGAAATCCATCTTTTGGTCACTTTTAGGAGTTGGAATTGTATCGTATCTTGTCATAATGCACAAATAAATAAGAAAAAATGCAGCAATTAGTATGCAGGGAGTATGCGTTCTTTCTTGATCAAATGGCAGAACGACGACTTTCTTGCTACCAGCCAGGATTAAGGAATAGAACTCATACTGTGGAAGGTGGTTGCAGAAAGAGGGAAAAAAATGCAAGCAGTCGTTTATTCTGGCATAATGCATCATAAAACCCAGCCTCCATAGACTATTGATTTGGACAGGAGTTATTTATTTATTCAGCCAACAAATATGTAGGAAGAGTCCACTATATACTAAGTTCCATGCAGTGCTGAAGAAAAAAATGGTGACCAAAAGGAATATGGTTATTTTTGTTATTACTGAATTTCTGAGTAGTGACTTCATTTCATTTGATTAACTTTGCATGTAGTCTCATTTAGAGGATGGAATGGTGTTATTATTTCCCTTAGATCACAGAAGATGCAAGTGGTCATTCCTTGTCCATTGACTAAGGTGACCGGGAAGTAATTAGGTATTTCCATGACCATTGCCAAGGAAGACTGGATGTGAAGAATTTATGATGGATTGTATTGGTGGGTCTAGAAGGATAGCAGGGAATGGGGATGGGCAGAGGGGTTATGGTCATCAAGGAAATATAATTTCTTCTATGTTAAAATTATTTTCATCTGGATGTAGAGATTGAATCTAACATTCTTTTCCAGAAAGCCACAGGGCCTTAACATGGCTGCCATCTTCCTTAGCCACAGCCTTGCTTTGGCCATAAACATAACTCATAGCCCTTGCCAGAGTTTTGAGTTGATGGATGCTACAGTTAATAAAATGGTGACTCAAAGAATTCTGAGACTCGCAGCTCTTGTGTGAGTCACATGGGGTCATTCTTACAGCTGGTACCTTGGAAACCACTCACAACTGGAGGGACATGGGTCTTTTGGGACAGGAAAGGTCAGAGCCCTAGTTTGAAGGACAGATCAAAATACAAGATTTCTTCTAAATAACTTCTTTCCCCACAGCGACCTGAATCACTCAGGTACCTGAAAACTGGTCAGGAAAACAAGGGTTCCCAAATAACAACAGTAATATCATCATCACCAGCCAGCACAATAAAAACTGCAATGAACTCCATGATGTGTACAAGCATTTGAGCCAATTATATGATTAAGTGCTCATAAGTAATTTGCTAATCAATGGCGAGATTACAACTGAGATATTGAACCCTTGTGTTCTTTCAATTACCTGACCACATCTTGCTCATTCCCACCCACCCAACCACCCCCAGCCCTGTCTTATCAACTTGGAGTCTTCCTTAAGTGTAAGAGCCAGGCTCCCTAGGTTCTCATTTTGCTTCTACCCTCCTAGCTATGTGACCTTACGTAACTTACTTAACCTGTCAGAGCTTGTTTTCTCATCTACAAAATGGAGATAGTAAAGATCACAGAGATGTGGTAAAGACTTAACAAAATAATGTATGAATTCTATTTTCATGATGATAATGATGATAAAGACCATGTGGTGATAATGTCACAATACCCAAGAAGGATCCACCCAAACCCCTGAATGGAGAGACTCTTACAGCTGGTGTTAAATCTCGTAGAATCTCAATAAAAACTAGATGTTTAATGTGTTTAACTCAGTAGTATGTGCAGCAAAGTTTTATTTTTTATTTTTTTAAATGGAGAATAATTACAAGAACATAGCCATAATTCACTGCCATAGCCTTGAGGAATTCTCATGCAATTGAAGAAGATACACATAAAACTGTGATAAATTGAAAGCCTATTTGAAATATGTAGTCATAGTGAGCACTTCTTGTTTAATTGCGTTCTGCTTACACAACTAAAAGACCTAAATTAAAGCATAATCATGTTTCTAATGATTTTGCACTCTTTTCCCCTTGCCAAAATAAAGAAGCTCAAGGTATTAAAATAGTTATGCTTTGGGACCAAGATAACTAATGTATAAATTAAACATACATTTCATTCACTTATTTGCATAAATGAAAAAGGAGTTAAAAACCCCCACTCCTTGTGGTTGATTCCTTCTTCATGTTTCAGCAGGAAGACTTGCCAGAGATCCACTCCCCCATCCCCCACCCCCAAATGCATAGAGGCTAAAAGTTTCCTCGAGGAAGTAGGGCAGGTATATATTTCAAAAGTTTGGGTGGCTTTGCATAGCCTCTGAAATATTGAGAGTATAGAACAGACTCCAGTGTATCTAATTATCTTTATGAAATCTCTCAAAATCAATGGCATTATACTCAAAACCAGCTGCAGCTGGGGAAGTCAGACAGAGCAGAGTGTCACTGAGGTTGCAGAGAAGTATAGCTTTCTTCTTAATAACACTATTTTTATGGTACAAGGAGTTTTTAAATAATCACATTCTTTTAACTCTTTTAAGGACTGTGTGCATAGAATCAAGCACCTCAGTTTGAACATGTTCTTGGACTCTGTCCTCATTCTGGTAGGCGTAGGTCCACTGTAAGTACGATCTCAAGATCTTCAGTTAGGGTGTGACCCAACTGAATCAGGTTGGGCTTTAATCTGGATTACTGGAATCCTTTATAAAAAGAAAGAAATTCAGAGAAAGACAAAGAGAAGCCTTAGGGAGCAGCCAGAAGATGGAAGCCAATGGAACCCAGAAGAGAAAGAAGACATCACCATGTGCATTGCCAAGTGACGGAAAAGCCCTGAAGAGTGCTGGCCAACCAGAAGAGACAGAACTCAGGAGGAAGCAAGACTTCTAGCTTCCGAAACCATTTGCCAATAAATTCCTGTTGCTAAGCCAACCCAGTGTATGGTATTTCTTTTAGTAGCTGGGAAACTAAGCAAGAACCAAAACAGAATCCAACCATTTTGGGGGAAGAAATAATTCAAAGCTATCTTGACTTTTTTTTTCTTCTTTTTCTTTCTTTTTTTTTTTCCTTTGTGTGCACTTTTAACTCCTTAAAGACACAAAGCTGTGGTTTTGAGGCACCACTCTAGACCCGGTATAGAGACTATCATTTTGCTAGTAGTGATAATATATAAATATGCTCCACTCAAAGTAGATTATTAATTAGGTATTTAGTTGTTCTTGTAAGAAAGGGATAAGTTTAGCTTTCACATACAAACAGCATGGAATAGGGAAAATGGAGGCAGAAGCAGCTTAAACAAGCCCTATGGTAAAGGGAAGAAAGAGAGAATCTGTGCCAGCTCCCTATATGGAAAAGTAACCATGGTTACTGGAATGTAAAGAGATATGAGGTAAAATCAGAGGCGGGAACTCCCAGCAGAAAATTTAAACTGAATGAACTCTCTCGGATAGGCTGATCAATTCAAAATCTCAATAATGAGCTAGTTGGCTCTCTTAGATAGGCTGTACAAATCAAAATCTCAAAGATGGGTTAGTTAGCTCTCTCGGATAGGCTGTAACCTCTGTAGTACCCAGCCAATGGGGAAACAGGGGAGGGACTTGTGCATTAGGAATAGGAGATTAAAAGATCGCCATTCTCTTCCTCTGGCGCGCCAGCCTACCACGTTTTTGGCTGTGTGCCCTTTCTTGCAAGATCGTAAATAAATTCTTTTCTCCTCCAGAACCGGGTGAGCATTTTTTTTGTATAATGCTTGTTTCTAACAGTTCTTACAAACGTTCTTTTCTCTTCTTGAAGAAGGATTTGATTGGAAACTGGAACTGCCCTTCCAAGTGAGAAAATTCTCGAGAATTCAGGGAACCTGGAACCCCGAAGGAATGGGTTACTTCAGATGTTAGCCTAATTGATCATAAGCCATGAAAGCCAACAGGTAAAGAAGCTGAGGTCATAGGTAAAGTCATTATTATGAAAAGAGGAAATACAGTAAAATGGAGAGTGCCCCAAGCCATTCATGTGGCTAGGAGTGATTTCTTCACTTACCCAACAATTATTTATTAAGTACCTACCATGTGCAGGTGTAGTATAATGAAAAACGTGGCTGGTCTTTGACCTTAGTGCCCAGGGAGGGAACCTCTGAATCTTTAGAATTTCCCAGTGATAAGAGCATATTTTGTTATTCGTGTTGGGCTCAGGACCACACCTGACGGTTCACAAAGCACAGGGAAGGACCAGCCATACCTGCAGACTTAGGGTGGGGGCAGGCCACACCAGAAAGACAGCCAGGTGATTAGGCAGTGGGGGCTTTGAGCCACAATGTATCAGACCACCTCCCTGACCTCTGGAGGGGAGGAGAGCTACAGATGGAGCTCAACCAGGTGGACACTGATTCTTTCAATCACACCTATATAATGAGACCCTGTAAAAATTCAGGCCCCTCAGGGACCCTGAAAGCCCTGATGAACTTCCATGACCCATAATGACGTTGCTGTGCCAGAAGGGAGACACAGTCCGAATCCACGTGGAGAGGACACAGAAGCTTGTGTTTGAGACCCTCCCGGACCTCGCTCTATGCCTCACTTCTTTTGGCTTCTTATTATTGGTGTCCTTTTACTATAATAAAACTACAAACATTAAATATAGAGCTTTCAGTGAGTTCTGTGAGGTATAGTGAATCATCGAACCCAAGGAGGTGGTGGGAACCCCCAAATTTGTATTACAGTCACTTGGTCAGAAGTGTGGGTGGCCTGGGCCTCCGAACTTGTGACTGGTACCTGAAGGGCAGTCTCGTAGAGGACGGCCCTTACCCTGCAGGGTCTGGCCCAACTATGGGTAGTTAGAGTCAGAATCGAATTGATTGAGTTACTACAGTCTTTGCAGTTGCTGACTGAATTTTCATACACAGAAAAATATTCATATCAGAAGCTGTGTTGGAAATTGTAGATGTTTGGGTGAAAACTTTATAATTATCACTTCTCTAGGTGCTGAGGATAAGATGATGACAGAGATGAACATGGTCCCTGACCTCACAGAGCCTGCCACCTGGTAGGCGAATTAGGGCATTGTATTAAGACAAAACAGATGCTATGATGCCTACAATGAGCAACCCAAGGTGCTAGGAAATCAACAAAGGGGTATTTAGTCTGAGAAGTGATGCTCAGGTTCCCAAGGAGGAGGGGCAATTTGCTATACAAAGTGGTTTCAGAGACCACCATGCTGCAGAGGGAAACACACACACACACACACACATATGCATGCACACACATATGCACACACAGAAACTCAGAGCCTGGAATTGTGAGTGACAGGAGACGGGAATTTGTGGCAGGGGAGAATAAACAGGGATCATATCTTAAAGCCCACTGTTAGAATTTTTAGACTTTCTCCTAAAATCAGGGGAAACTAGGGTAGACCAGACAAGAACGACCATGAGCAGCTTCGTGTTTCAGAAAAGATCACTTTGGATGTTCTGTGGGGATTAGATTGGTGGGGACAAGACAAGGAAGGAGAGACAGAAAGGCAAGAGGTGAGGCTGGCTTAGGTCTAGAGAGTAGCAAATGAATGAAAAAGAATGAATGGTTCAAGAAGTACTAAGGAGGAGATTCTTTCTTGCACTTGATTAGATGCATAGGATGTGGGAAGAGTTAAGTGATTTTTAGCCACGTAGAATAAAAATCTAGTGGGTTACTTAAAAAATATCTTCCTCCAAGCTCAGCCTTAAGAACATAAGAAGAAAAAGGACTCTAATGGTCCATTCATAAAGATTCTGCATCTTTATATGCATTTGTGAATTCATTCCTTTATCTTTCCAATAATGAGAACCTGTATATGCCTGACACTGTGCTTCACCCACTTACATGCAAGTTGACAAGAATATGGGACCCCTCCGGATAGAAGGAGAACAGCAACAAGAACAAAAAACCTGAATCTTTACTCTCTTTATAAATGAATTTTAATTCATGCTTCTTGAAGTTAGGGCCTTTTATTAGTGCCTGTAAATCTCAGAGAGACAAGAAGTCATGAGATTCTGAAATTGCCTTATAAATTAGTTGCTGGTAGTGAAACAGTTGTTTAGTTTGTTGAGGGGCTGGGATGGGGAGGGATTTTGGTGTTGAAATAATTATTGAACATTACTGAACCAAATAATTAAACCATGCTGTAAAATTACAGTTATGCTAATATTCCCATCTTCATTTGTTTTGTTTCTCCTAATCAAAATTATGTTTTTTTTGTTGTTATTGCTTTGTAAAGCCAGAATATAACAGTCAGACCTGAAATTAAAACCAGCCTGCAAAAGTTATACAAAGTGATCCAATATGTTCCACTAGCAATTATTCATGGCAAATAACATCATAGAGCTTTTAAATCCTCATTGTAAAGCTAGCTGGGCATGCATCAACTAAAATCTTAGATATTTATAGGCATCAGAAGTAAAGTATGACTAGCTGAAACAATCAAAATGCAAAGAAGATATCAGAAAGTCCAAGGGGAGCATCTTAGAATATCAGATTTTTGTTTCCTAGCAGTGCTAAATCTCAGTATTGCTGACAAGGGAGAAGGCACTGATCCTTTCAAGCAACCAAAGGGAACGCCATAATCTCATCTTCACTGCCCCACCCCAGGCTGCTAACTCTCTTTGTTTTGCCTGTAGAATTCTGGACAGTGTTCCCCAGCCAAACACAGAACTCATTTCTTAACACCTTGTAAGAGCAGAGTGGCAAAGAGTCCCATACAAAAATCAGCATCATTGTCATCTTCCAAAAGGAAAGGAGATTAGTAAAATACCAATTTAATACTTTTCAGTCTTGTTAAGGTGAACTCAAAGAAAGATATGCCTAAATATCATGATGTCAGAATATTGTTTCCTTTATTTTCTAGATATCAACAACAGCAGTCTTCTATATGAGATCATTTAGTAGCTCACGGGTTAGTGTGCCTCAGATTGTTAGTGGTATAGGAATGCATTCACATTCTGAACAGATTTCCCTTCCAATTCCTCTGATTCCCATGGAGTCAGATATGACCTCAAAACCTGCCAGAATTAAGTAGTTGGAAATTCAACCCAAAGCTGGTGCTGTTTAGACATTTATGCATATCTAATAGTTCAAAACGGAACGCTAAAGATACATTTGGCTTTGTCAATTTGATGAATGTGCATTCTAGAATTTGTTTTGAGAAGGACATAAATCCTAACCCTGAGAAATCAGAATTAAAGTGAAAAATTCTGATATTTCTCTTCTTCTCTATTTCTCTTTTCCTGGAGCTTGTTATGAAAAGAATAAAAATCCTTACCCTGAAAAATCAGAATTAGGGTAAAATATTCTGGTGATATTTCTCCTCTTCTCTCTTTCTCTCTTTCTCCAACCTCTTGTGCACAGTATTCCATGTTGGCTTTCTTTTCTTATAAGTCCTGATATAACTTAAGATCTATCTGTAAGAACAAGAGTTCAAAAACACAGGGCATGGTCCTAAAAACCTGCTCAAGAGAGATGAAATAAACTCCTCCCTAAATCAAGAAGGAAAAATAGCACAGTGGTTAATAACTTGGATCTGGAGTTAGAAAGACCCAAATGCAACCCTTTTTTTCTGCTTTTTTCTAACTCTGTAATCTTTGACCAATGACAGATATTTCTTCAGCTGGCAAATGACAGCTATAAAGACTATTTACCTGATAGCGTTCTTATGAGGCATAAGTTGATACCAAGCACTTGGACAAATGCCAGAAACGCAGTATCTTCTTAGTGAATGCTGGTGATGAAAGTGGGAGGTAGAAGAGGTTGGGGTATATGGGAAGCAAAACAGGAGGAGGTCAATTGGGAGGAAAACTGCATCAGTCAGTATGGGCTAGGTTGTATGGCTGTAATAAACACCCCCTAAATTTAGTGCCTTATAGCAGCAAAAGTTTGTCTCACGCACACCATATATCCATCATGTTGGCTGCGGCTTCTGCTACTTGTCATCACTCAGGGACACAAGCTGACAGTGGACCCACCTCAATGCATACATTCAAAATATCCAGGCAATGGCAAGAAAATGAAGCACAATGCAAAATAGTGCTTAGAGCTTCCATCCAGAAGAGAATCAAATCACTTCTGTACACATTTCATTGGCCAAAGAAAATGATATGGACAAACCCAACTTCTGAAGGCTACAGAAGACTGATTCCATCATGTATCTTAAGGTGGGCACCGGAAATATTCAGCCAGTGGCCCTAATACTGTGCACAAACCCAAGCACATGTGCACTCCTGCTCCACTTGATGGTTTAACTTCAGTTCATCATTTATCCCAAGACCGAACGTTATTTGATTTAAAAGAAATGCTTAAAAGGGGAAACAATTCTGAAATCAGTAAAGCTGCAGAGCTGGCTTTAATCTTACTTTCCTTTTCTTGCCCTGAAAAATTTTCTAATTTGAACATTAACCAATTAACCAGCATCGAGGCTTACTGAAGTGTCCCAGGATACATATACATACCCCCACATACATATGTATATATGTATATATTCCATTTACAGCTACTATATGTCTAATATACTAATCCCTCCTGTGTCATCATCCTCTTATTTTGGCAGACCACTCCTGGGACCATTCTCTTATTATAGCAAGCCACCTCCCATGTCCACTTTTGCTGTCCATCCAGGAGGTACTTCTGTTTCTATGAATTAAACATATTAGAGGTTGCAACATCGAATACAGTTTGACTATTTTAATGGAATACTATGAATTAATATTTGCTTAATGTGATATTTTTCAGGTACTTTGATAAGAATTTCCCACATATTATTTTATTTAATTTTCTCAACATCTGCATGAAGAAGGCATTACTATTACTGGACAGAAGTGGTGGATTCTTTGCCCGATGCATGCAAGTGACCAATTCCTGAGACACCAGGATTTCAAAGAGAGAAAGAGTTTATTGCTAGGCCTGAAGCAAGAGAATAGATGGCCTATCGGCCCAAAATCTGTCTCCCCAAACTGTAGTAATTCTGATAGGTTTATAGTATCAAAAAATGGACAGGTTTTAGGATAATGGGCACAATGGTCTAGATGGTATAATTAGAGGTGATCTAATTATTGAGCCTGTGCAGATTGATTACAAGCTTAGTCACAGAATGTATGTAAGAAAATGGTGGCCTTACGATAATGAGTGTGATTTTTAGTATTATAATGAGGTATAGGTGACTCACAGGTTAAAGTCTAAGCTACTGTGCACGTCAGGCAGGCCCATTTTAGTTAGATCCAGCTTTGGTTATCAAGATAACTTTGGACTTGGGACGGGTTAGTTCTGGGCTGACCCAAGAGCCTTCATTAATAAACATTAGGGGCTGTCTTTAGTGATCATAAGACTAAAGTTGAAAAACTGGATAAAATGGGGATAAGTGAAGGTTAGTCATAAGGTTTTTACAATCACAAGGGCACAAGATAAAGACTATACAACATTATCAGAGATCAAGGCAGCTGGAGTACAGTTCAGAGGTTTCAGTTATTTCCCTCTGACTACTCTAACAAACCAGAAAGTAAAAAGAAATATCTAAATAATGATCCAGTAGTCATAATCAACCCTTAAATCCTAACTTCTCGGTTACATTACTATTATCCCCATTTTCCAGATAAGTTCATTGACAAAAACTGGTGTTAAATAACTTGCTCACCACCTCAGAAGTAGCAAGTAGGGGAACCAGAATTTCTTTGCTGATCTGTGTGATCCAAGATTCTGGGCTTTTATCCTCTACATTTTATCACTCTTGTGTAAGAGGGCTATTAGAGAATGAACATATATTTTATCACCCAAACTGGCACTCTTGTGAGTGAAAGGGGACATTTTAGTAGTTATACAAGGACAAAGGCATAAACAGGGGCTGTCTTGAGGACATCGGGAGGTATTTTTCACCATGGGTAAATGACACATAGTAATCTATAAATATATACTGGATCCCTTTCCCTTTATCCCCTTCTGCAGGATTACGGGGTCACCAAAGAGGATCACCACTCCAGGTGAGGTGGTTCCTCATACAAAACCATCATCAAGACCCTGTAAAGTTCCAGAAGGAACCACTTCCTCCATGCTCATCAGAAAGAAAAGGCTTGCTCCGGTATGCCTAATGTAACTTGGTGTTTTTGAAAGACCACAATGAGAATTCAGAAAACATCTGCATTTAGTGTGTCTCCCAGCTAAAGCCTCATTGCTTTACGGGAAATTCCCTTTGGAAGGGTTTCCATGTGGTTACAATAAAGTCATTAAATACAAGCTCATAGTAAGAGGAAACCATTGAACCTTTTTTTTTTTTTTAAAGACCAGCTAATATAGACTTTAACTAGAGGGTTTTTTTTTTCTTTTTTGTCAGTTTACAGCCATGCCCTTGATATATTTTCAGGAAGCTAATGATCCTTAAGGGCCGATTTCCTTTTCCCGATGCTTTGTGTGGCAAGCACCAGGCACACAGGGGTCACAATCTCAGAAATCCCTCGACTTTGAACAAAGATCTTTATCGAAGTCACTTTTTGCATCCCATATTTTAGTTTAACCCAAAGATGCAGATGAAACATACAGACACAGGGGTGATAGACAGGGTTTGAATTCTCCTTTTCCTCTCTCTTAGACCCATTGTAATAGCTTTCCATCATTGTCCAACAAGAATTGATAGATTGCCTTTTTTCACCATAGCCTGAAACTTAAAATCCATCAGCCACCTCTTCCCCAAAATGGAAAGTGGGAGGAAAGTAGTTTGCACTTCATGAACACTAAAAAATAATGAGAAGAGATTGAAATAATAAAGAACCACCAGGGATAAGATGAATAAAAGCCATTTTTTTTTTCATATAAAGAAAAATGCACATTATGTAGAAAAAGAGCTGGGGTAGGAAAAGGAGAGATGGAGTACTTTACACAAAAATATCACCTTCTAGCTTCTATTTCAACCTTTCTCTTTCTATATTTGGGTAGATATGTTGAGTTACCTAAAGCATTGCTTCCTCCCCCCCATCCCCCATTGCTGTTTCAATGCACTCTTCACTTGATTTAGACATTATTGGAAAAGAACAAATGGTTTAGCTATTTCATGTAATGTACTGTATTAGCAGTAATTTAGTAAGTACACCCTGTCAGTAAGAAATAAGACTGGGTACAAGAAAGGAGAAACGTAACTATACCTGAAATGTTCGGTACACAGTTGTGATCTATACTGCTTACAAGCAAAACATAGCAAAACAAAATAAACTCATTTGTGAAAAGGGAGAATATAGTAAATAATATTTTAAAAAGAGAAATTAAAATGATCTTATCAATTAAAGGGATTAGGGAATACTGTGCCCTCATGAAACATAATGAGGAAGAGTAATAAATATCATAGTCCATAATATCCTGTCAAATTTTTTAAAATACAGGATTTAACATATTACCTACAGATTAATGTAAATCATATGTCTAACAACTAACACAATTCCTGGAACATAGTATGAAATCAATGACCATGCCTGGAATAAATGTTTAAAAAATTACGTATGCACTAAGATGTGTGTGGATACAAAGAAAAGACCAAAGTGATGTATGTTAAATGTAAACAGTGGTAAAATTAGAAGTGACTTTTCTTATTTGAGTGTGCTACAATGAATACATATCATTTAATTACTATAAGTATTTGTAAGCCTTCTGGTCCCCAAAATTGACCTTGGGATTGAGTGAAAGTGCTAACTCCTGTTTCTCTTGTTTTGAATTTGTACAAGAAAAAACAAAAATGCTCCCCTTATTTTCATGAATATCCATTTTCATGACATCAGAAAAAAAGGAATTGGCTCCCAAAAGAAGTCTCAATCTACTTTATAGGATAAAGAAAAAAAAAAAAAGTTGAGCCAAGCATTCAAGGAGGCAACCTCTTTTTTAGGATTTCATGCATTATCTGAAGGCTTTACAAGCCAGTTTGGAATTTTCCATCATGAACCAAATAAAATGCATAATTAGATCACTGATCCCCATAGGCCCTTCCTTTGACCCACACAGCCTGTGGTGACCCACACATCACATTTAGCCTGTGGTGAAAAATATTTAGTCCATGATAAAGGACAAGAAAAGGGGATTTTAAAACTAAAGCTAAACTTCTAATTAAAGCTTTCGTTTTATTCTGAGATTGGGCCGTTCCAACTCTTTGGGGCATGAAAGTGTAATTTCTTTTATGAAATGCTGGTGATTTTGTAAAATGTCTGAATCTACTAAAGTAAAACAAATAGCCTCTCTATATTGAACCATGTTCATGATGATTGTTGTTTTTAGAATTTCTCTAGTTTTGAAATCACTGGATTGAATGACTAAAAATTGAAGCGTGGCACTGAGTTTCTTATTTTTGAAAGTATCACAGAGTGGAAGAGTTAGACTTTTGGGAAAAAGTCTAGAAATCCAGTGATTTGAGAAACAAAAAAAAAGATGAATTATTTATGTGATGGGATAAGAATTATTACAAGAAGTTTCCCGAAATGCCTCTTCCTTCTTCCTGCTAAAGAGAACTATGGCCTTTTTTGTTTGTCAGTTTTGCTTTTCTACTCTACCCTTCCCTCTCTTTGCCTTTGCCAGACAGGTTAATTAGAGATTTTGCAAGGTATAACCTGGAGGAAAGGAGAAGGGACAGAAATATTAAGAATACTTCTGGAGGAAGGATTTGTGTGAATTTTGCAAGAGAAGGAAGAATAAAGAAGCATAAGGTGTGAAGGATACAAATAAGAATGGATGGGTAACTCTTAAAATAAATATTCAAAATACCAGTAAAGAACTTGGTATTACATTTAGGTTACAAGACTTGATTATTACATTCATTGTACACCTTCCTGAGATTGAACCACCTGGCTCATTACTTTCTTAGAGCTATTTTTGGCTTTGGAAAAGAGAGATGTTGATATTCAATTTGTGTCTACTATCGTTTTTTAAAGACCCAAATCTTGGTATTTTGATGCCACTCTGCTACTTAATCTTCCTCTGATGAAGGAGATAAACTAAGCATCCAGGAAGAGGCTAATTCTTTAATGACCTTTACATTTATCTACACAACCAGAAAATAATAGTAATGACAACTTAAACACCATCCCTAAAGTGTGTTCCACTCGTACAACCCATATAACTGATTAAGAAGTGGTGGAAGGCAAAGTTTCCATGATAGCTTTGCTAAATTTCAGGAATTAACTTTGAAGGTCTAGCCATCTATTGTTCAGGATTAGTGAGTCTTCAATTTTGCTGACCCGTGCTCTTCTCCACCAATTCCCCTTGACTGCTTTCTTTGAACTGCCTCCAGATGTTTTGACTCCAAAGTTGAGGGACTTGTCTTTTAAAGTTAGAATGGTTTGTGCTTTATCTTTCTCAACTCCAAGAACAAATTCAGGCAAGCCCACCTCATTTCTGGATCCTTGGCCCCCATCTAGTTGGTCTCCCTTCACCCACTCTCCCAAAAATAACCTTAAAAAAATATTTTGCTCCCACTACGGAACACATTAATAGGACACAAACATTCTTTCAAAAACCAGCCTCAGCCTGTTTTTTAATATCATCTGTAATCATTCTTGCCGCCATCCCAGTTCTGTTCGTATTAAACCACCCCTATTTCTCAAACGTATCCCGCACTGTCACGTGGCTCTGTCTTGTTCATTCCATTCCCCCTGCGTGGAATATTACCATACTTTCCTCCTTGGAAATCTCTTTATTCTTCAAGGTCTAGGTTAAATATCACCTCCTTTCTGCAGGTTGTTCCCTCTCCTGATTTCGGTAATTCTGCTTATACCTCTGCCATTGATTGCATCTCCCCACAGCATTGAATGAAACAGTTCGCTTTTTTTTTTTGATTTCTTTTTATTTTAAATTTGACTTTCTTCTCCCATTTCATCAAAACCTACTCTATCTAGAGCCTTGAGAGCCAAAGTATGCTTCCACGGAGCAGCAGAATCAGTATTAACTGTGAGTTTGTTCAAAAGGAAATTGAAAGGCCCCAGCCGGGACCTGCTAACTGGCAGTCTCCGGCGGTGCCCCAGGAATCTGTGACCCCAAAACCTTCCAGGAGGATTCTAGGACACAATGGATCTCTAGAGTAGGAGCTAGTCTCCAGTTATGGACTGAATCATGTTCCCCAAAAAGACATGTTCCAGTCCCAACCCCAGTCTTACAGAGGCAAACTCAATCGTGAACAGGATCTTTGAAAATGTTTTCAGTTAAGATGAGCCAAACTGAATTGGGTGGGCCTTAGTCCAATACCACTGGAGTCTTTATACACAGAGGACATTTGGACATGGGAGCAGGAGATAGAAGGAGGCAGACAGCCATGTGACGGAGGCAGGATGGCTGACAAGACACCCCCAGGATGCTACAGACTTCAGAGGAAGCAAGAACTTGCTGAAACTTTGATTTTGATCTTCTAGACTTCAAAACTAAGAGATAGTAAATTCAGCAGCCCTGGCAAACTGAGACAGCCCCCAAGGCTGAAATGGGCACCCAGCAAGCCCTTGGTAAACATGAAAGTGTAATGAACAGATACTATTTTTGTTTTGTTTTTGTGGTGTGCATCCTTCCCAAGCCTCACCTGCAGTTCAATGACATGTTCTCATCAAAATTAGTTTTGCCCTGCTTTCTTCTCTCAGTATTGACCGGAGCTGATTGAGTTGGCCAAACACACACCACAATCTGCATCGCAGCTCTTGTTTGATTCAAGGATCCCCATTGCACATTCCAAGCCCGTTCCTGCTGCACACCCCCTGCCAACGCCAAGAACACTCGTTAATGTTAATGGCATTTCTGGGCAGGGAGAAAATGCAGGCTGGACAAAAAAAAGAACACTGTCCAGGACAGAGGGAGAGCATATGAATGAGAAAATAAACTTCTGCCAAATACTTATTATCTATGGGACTTTCAAATGGCTGCAAATCTGGAAGACACCAGGGCCTTCCAAAGCAAATTTGACCTTATCACACATACTGTAAAATAGAGGCGGGTGCCTGGGAAGTCGGCAACATTGCAAGAGAAAGATTCAATAGAGGGGCCATTAGGCTGAACAACTAAGTAGTTTAATACGAAATGAGAGCCTTGGATGCTAACATTGGATCTGCCCAATTAAAAAGACATGGAGATTTGAAGCAATTATCCTGGTAATCGAGTGGGGGAGAAACTCATTCCTTTTCCAAAAGAGAGTCATGACTTTCAATTAGCAGTTTACATTGATCAAAGACATCAGGGAAATGGTTCACTTTCCAGCTTTTGTCTTCTACACCTAGGGTATTGCATGTCCCTTTCTCCATGTGCCCAAAACAAACCTGGTGAGATAATGCACATGCAATGGGCACTGCTTTTGTATAAAACCCTTTCGGAAACCTGAAAATGATTACAGTATGGTCATCTGAATAGAAGTAGTATGAAGCTCAAAAAATTTAGCCCACACACAGAAAGAGCAATGTTGATAGCTACTCAGATGTACATTTTTTTTTCCTTAGGTAATATGTAAAAATTATAGAAGCTATTATAGCAAATGCCATATGTCCACCCTGCAGCTTGCAACATAAAATATAACAAATATAGTTGAATCTCCCTCTGTGGTCCTCCCTGATTGCACTCTCTCCCCCACTCCTCCCACACAGACGTGGTCACACTGCTGAACTTAATATTTATCGTTCCATGCGTATCTTTCTTGTTTAACCATATATGCATACACCCTAAGAGAACAGATACATGTTTACATAGTCTAAAAGTTTACCTAGATGATATCATGCTGTATGTCTCCTTCTGCAGATTGCTTTTGTAGTTCTTGTTCGAGATTTTGGTTTTGAGATTTATCCATGTTGACACAGAGGCCCAATTTATTCATTTTAACCGCAGCATGGCAGGCCACAACTAATTTTACCACAATTTATTTTCTATTTCCCTATTGATAAGCTATTAGTGTTTGCTTGTTTGTTTGTAGTTCTCCCAACTTTTTGCTTCAACATTGGTGAACAAATGTCCTTACTTGTGTCTCCTTCACATTTAGGGGTGAAACTGCTGAGTCAAAGGGTCTGTGTCTCTTCAATGCTCTTTGACATTGCCAAATTGATCTCCAAAGCAGTCGTACCAATTTACACTTCCCCCAGGAGCACGTTAGAGTGCCCACCATCCAACATCCTTGCAGGCATGCGGTACTGTCTGAGTTTGCCAGAGCTACTCTAACAAACGGGTTGGCTTAAAAGGCAAGCATTCCCTGTCTCACGATGTCTGAGGCTAAAAGCCCAAAACCAAGTTGTCAACAAGACCATGGTTTCTCCCGGAGTTGGTGATGCCCCGGTGATGGCAGTCTTCTGTCACATGGCAATGTCCTCGGTCTCCCCCCGTGGCTTTCTCTGACTGCCTCTGAATTTCCTCTCTATCTAAGGTTCCCAGTAATCCATATTAAGGCCCACCCTGATTCAACTGTCCACACCTAAATAGGACCTTCAAAGATCCTATTCACAAATGAGTCCATGCCCTGACTCTCCTTAACATATTCAAAGATTATTTGCAAATGGTTTTGCACCCACAGGAACATGCATTGAGATTTGAACATAACTTTTGTGGGGTGCATGATTCAATCTATGATAGGTATTGTCTGATTTTTAAAATTTTCCAATTTTCAGAGATGAATTTTTAGCAGCCCCAGCAAAGGACACTTGACTCTAGTCTCAAAGGTGAACCTCAGAATTGAGAACATTCAGTAATCAGATGTATTAAGTAATATCTTTCTACCAGTTGCATTAAGTGCCTAACATTGTGTCTGGAACATAATGGACTTTCAGTACATATTTTTGAATGGATTCATTTAGATACTGCAGATGACTCAGAAAACCAAGCAAGGAAAATAAATGCAGAGAAAGCAGTGGATAGCCAGCATATGACTACACTTTGGAAAAGAAAAGTCTCTACGTACAATTCTGAATACTCTTTCTTCACCTACCTTGGCAATATCGCTTGTTTCATCAGGTACCCTTGTGGTTTTAATTCCTACACTTTACAGTCAATGAGCAAAAACCAATTCCACTCCTCAAATTCTTCTCACTTACTATTCAGCTGTCTCAATTCATTAATTTGCGTAATCAACTCTCATCAATAACACTTCTCTCCATGCACGCCCCTAACTGAAAGGCAAAGCAAGATCTGAATACTCAAAAGTGTGAATCTATAAAGAAACAAGAATGGTGAGAAAAATAATGCTTGTATCAATGTCTTCTGGGGGATTAAAATAACTTCATATTAACATGTCTGCTATTGTCAAAGGTCATGGCTGGAAGACGTTTTCTCATTTCGCTGATACTACAGTCACTTGAAAAATTGAATTAAATCGTTAGAACATTTAGTCACCAGCAAATGACAATTCTGTGGAGGTTAGGTGTCAACACAGAGAGACTCTTTCCTACATGGAAGTTCTCAGAAGCTTTCCCTACAACGTGTGGATCATCTCAACTCAGATTTCACGAGCAGCACAGAAAAGGCTCTTCTCACACTTGGGAAATTTGCCAGTCTATTGGCATTAAGTCTGCACCCAAAACAAGAGCGAGAAGCTGTGCCTATGACTACTGAGTCTTCTGGTGAACAGATAGCCAAAAAATGAAAAGAATTATGATCTTAGGGACAACTTGAAATCCAAGGGGAGTTGAGAATTGTGTATAGAATTTTTGACCTTTTATCATTGAAAGACGGTAGCTATAATCACTGGTGGGGGTGGAGGCAGAACAAAGAACACTCGAGAAGGCAGTTTTATGAAGCCTACAGGTCACGCTTTCATTGGGCAGAGGAGGAGTCAATCAGCATTTCTACCTTTTTTTTTTTTAAAGAATGAGCCATCGGCACGGTTGTGTCAAGAGACATAATCTATTTCCTCCCCACAACCTCTTTTCTAACACCTATACATAAATGGGTGTGCAACAATATTACAATATATGGATGTGTTTTTCCCTACTTTTGATTGATAGAAAAAGAAGTCCGTCTTTTGGAACTGCAGTAGTTATAGAACATGTGATACTGTAGTTCTATCTAAGCTTCAGAAATAACTAGGGGTCTGAATTTTGCATGTTGAATTGAGGATTTTACTTCTAACCAACAGAATTGCTCTAACATTTGGGTCTTATATCTTTCAACTCAGAATAGAATAAAGATGTTGTGTTTTGGTAGACACTGTTTCAAAGGTCAAGCTGAACACCATTATTCTAATATGTAATTCCATGCAATTATTGCTACTATTTTTCGATGCCTTTTCAATCTTCTCTAACGTGAATAAAATCACACATGGGTAAGCTCCGCTATTTTAATTGAGCTGTCGCCATACAATTCTAAGTAAAATGAGCATGCCTGCTTTACAAACACAGCTTTAAGGAATGTATCTTCCACTTCTACCTCAAAACCAAATTGTCATGCCTAAGACTTTCCTATGTGGAAATTGTGGAGCTACTACAAGTCTGCCATTAACAAAAGAAAAGAAAAAGAAAAAGCAACAACACAGATCAACTGCCATACATCCGCTCTAGTTTTTCCTGTACTTGAGTTGAAAATCCTAATCCATATGTTTACCACCACTTTGGCAAGTGTACTTATGAGTGAGTCATTTAATCATCAAATACTAAATAATAATAATAATAGTTGGGATACTCCAAAATCTGGGTTATTAGGCAAAAAACAATGCAGAGCTTTCAGCAAAGCCTATGCTTCGTATGAATATCTGTGAATAGAGGAGAAAAGATGTTTCTTCCCATATACTGGTTTAGAATCTCCCTCTTAACTTCATTTGACCTAAGAAAAACCAGTAGCGTCCTGATGCTTAAAAATAAAATAAAATAAATGCATCAGACTCTATGGGACAGGCTCATTAGCTCAGGATTTGACAGGTTGCTAAATGGTAACTCTATGAAGAGCTACAAACACAGTATAATTAATTACCAAAACATTCACGGCTTGGGCTAAAGCTGGGGCAAGAAAGTGCTGACAGAACAAAATTCTCATTCCACTGCTTTCCCTGCTTCTCCCAATTTACAGGAGAATAGGAAGTCATGAACAATTGATACACTCCGTTAGCTGCTATCACAGAGAGCAAGTTTCCATGTGGCCTTAGGGGTATCTTACACAGTTTAACACCGAAAATAAAAGGTAATATTCTTGTCAAAGAGCTAGGGGGATTAAATTTGGGAGGCTTGCAGCAGCCTTGAATTGTAGTCAATAAAAAAGGGACCAAATAGTAATTTTGTAATTTAACTGTGCTGGTTATGCCCAATGAGTCAGACACTTGTGAAATAAACCATGTAAATAGAAAAATGGCTTAACTCTTTCATTCTGCACACATGGTGTTTGCTTTTTTCCTTGTTTCCTGGGACTGGGTTCTCCGATTCCATAAAAATAATTACTTAGATGCTATCGATAAATCTTTTTAAATAGTTCTCCAGTAAAGGTGTTGACTTCTTTGGGATTCTTCCTAATAAGTTCCTGATATATTTAGGGATCAGGAGGGCTGTTAACATGGTGGGATATTATTCTAGACACCAGCATACTGAGTGCCAAAGTCCCAAATCAGCAAAAACTAGAAAGTCTTATAAAAATCACAGAATTCTTGACCACACAAATATCACTCCAGAGAGATCTGTGTCAGGGCTTTTGCAACAACCATCTCACAGACAAAATAATTAAGGCAAGCAGCCAAAAGAGAAATGGAACCAACCATCATTTTGCATTTGTGTATTCAAAAACTTAACTATAGGGAATAGCCATCTCATCCTTCCTTCCCTCCCTTTCTTCTTTCCTTTCTTTCTTCCTTACTTCCTTCTTTCCTTCCTTCCTTCCCTCTCTCCCTTCTTCCTTCCTTCCCTTCCCCATCCCTCCCTTTCTTTTCTCTTTTTCTCTCTCTTTTTCTTTTTGGCTGTCTCTCCTCTCTCTCCTCCCTCCTCCTTCTCATCCTTCCTCCCTCCATCTCTGTCTCTGTCTCTCTTCCTGAGGAAATTTCTGCAGCTGGATTCACATTAACCAAATTGAAAGATTAAGCTGTCTGTCAATTAATGGACTGAGAATCAAACTGTTCAAAATGTGATCTGTTATACATGTCTCTTGGTGCTGCCAGGGGTGACCTTTGACAAAAGGATCATTATAATTACTTCATGTTAGTAAGTTATTGAAATAACCACTCTGTGTACTAAATGGAATTTCTGACCACACCCAATCTCTTGAAGAGTCCAGGCATATTTAAACATTTCTGCACAAGAGGTGGCTCCTCACTGTCCTCTCATCTTTGGTGAAGCCCAGTGTGCCCTGAAGGGATGGAATATCCCCTGGCCTGAAACACTACTTGAAGAACTTCCACAAGGGAGGCTCTTCCCCAGTTACCCATTAGTTGTTTTAGGGGCCATCAAGATCTCTGTATCCTGGGTGCAGAGGGTGAGGACTCAGGCCATGGTGCTGGGATCTCTCTGCAGGATCAGAATTGTTCAACTTGATCAAAAATCTCCAACTGTGGCCCCAAAGGGACAAAGTCCACTAGTCATCAGAGGAATTCAGAGATAGTTTCAAAATAATAGTAAAAGGGACTAACATTCTAACACCATCACACTCAACATGACAACATTTACTAAAAGCATCTGAGCAGGAGGCTGTCTTGGTTATTGAGATGTTTCTAGTGCTTGGGATGGTATCTGACTCCCAATGCATACTCGTGGAGGGAAAGAAGGGAGGGAGGGAGAAAGAAGGAGAGAAGGAAATTCATCGATCACTCAAAATCCTCTATTCCTGAAGACTGGTCAATCAGAAAACTCCAAGAAATCTAGGATGAAAGGTTTTTGTCATAGAAATATCTCTCCATAGCGAAAAACATCTCTTGTTCTTGTTTCTGTTTTGCTTGATTGCCTGCTGGAAATCTTGCTTACCTTGACTTGGTGAGTTCAGACCCATATACCAGAATTTATTTTCCTTCCCCCCTCCTGTGCATATGAGCTACGGGTTTTATCATTCAACCAGGCTTTGTTTTGGGTACTAGGGACAGCAGGTCAAACAAGACTGGCATGGTTACCTGGGACTTAGAGTACTGAGTTGGAATCTGTTATTTTGCCCCTAAAGCATCCTTCCCTTCTATTGAGATCATCCCCATTTCCTCTCAGGAACTGCTCCCACTCACCACCCCCAGCCAGCACAGTCTGGCTGATGGGGTCAGATTCTGATCTCCGTGATCAAATTCTCCCCTGTCACGTATGAAGCAGAACAAGGAAAAGAAAGTCAGCCCTTGCTGAGGCAGGGAGGTGACAGGTGAGTTTCAGGGGATGTTGGTAGCCAGGTGAAACAGGTAAACTGAGTCAGGAAAAAGAGAGCAGAAGTCCTAACTTCACTGCATTTCCTGTTTCTGGCAGTCTTTAAGGTCCGGATGTGCCCTTGAATTTCCAACAATTTGGCTATCCAGATAGTCCAGTACTTACATAAGATATTACAGTTAATCCTTCCAATAATTCACCCCCTTGTCTCTGCACAGGTGCTGCCATTTGCAGGCAAAGATTCCTGCCTAACACAAGCATATTGATCCTCCATCTTTCCTTATCTTCTCTAACTGGAAAACAGTGTTAACGGCAAATGCCCTTCCTGTGTAAATGGAACCTTCTGAAGATGAATAAGATGAGTAAGATGAAATGCATGCTCTGTCTAAAGCCCAGAAACCATTACTGAAACAAAATAAGAGTCAGACCCTTGTATTCTGAGTTGCTTTTACAATACAGAGAGCAATGGAGTTATGTAAAAGGAAACATTATCACATTTGGCTTCAAATAAATGAGGATTTCTGGAAGGAACAAAGACAACTGCCTGAGGTCTTTCCTCCTTCTCCCCTTTCTTTCTTTCTGGTCTGCAGACTAATAGCTCATTATGGGGATGACTGTCTGAAAAAATAAAAGTAACCTAGACATGCAGGCCACTTCCCAGGAAGAGCTAATTATTCGTATAAATCGTATGGATGGGGACCCTATCTATATTAACCATTTACCATACTGATCATCTGGCACCACCTTGCAATGTCAGTCATCTGCTGGGGAGAAAATTACTCCATGGTGTTTTCTCCAAGAGGTCAGTGTGCCGTTCCTCTCTGTGCACAGCAAGACATATTTTCCCAATGGGGCTGTCTCCTGGTAAACAAATCCAAATAGGGCAATTGCCACGGGTTCACAAATTAGCCTCTATGCAGACTGAGAGCATTTGCTACAGGACATGCAAATTAATCCCATCAACTTGCTTCCTATAGTGCGTGGAAGCAGGGATGCATTTAATAACACCCCACAACCCAAATCCAGAAGCAGCCACCCCTTCAGATTCTCACACAGATGGAGCCTGTCGTCAAGTACGGCATTGTAGGCACCATCCTCCATCAGGACTATTTGTCTTTTAAACCAGGAAGCTCAATGTTTAGGGGCAGAGCAACCTAAGTGACATCAGTAACTGCCCCTCCTCATCCTAAAATACAGTTGGATTCAAGTAACACTTATGGTATGCCTGAAACATCCATGGTTAAATCATCATCACCATCACCATCATCATCATCATCATCATCGTAACAACATCAACAGCAATAATACAATAAATTACAGTCAACATTTCTGGGTGGACCCTACATTCCATCACAAACATCCTTATAAGAGACAGAAGAGGGGGCAGAGAAAAAAAAGGAGGCAGAGACTGAAGTGACAGGGCTACAAGTCAAGGGAGGCCGGCAGCCACCGGAAGCTGGAAGAGGAGGGAGCAGAATCTCCCCCAGAGCCCCCAGGGACAATGTGGCCTTGTCAATGGCTTGATTTCAGCCCAGTGATATTGATGTTGAACTTCTGACTTGCAAAACTGTGAAAGATTAAATCTCTGTTTTATTAAGCCACCAAGATTTGTGGCAATTAGTAATAGCCGTCATAGAGAACAGATACACTTACCCTATAACAAAAGGAGAGCAAAAGAGGAATGGGGTCCCTCTGCGGGGGCACAAGCACCCAGTACATCCTCTTCTTCACAGAATGCCCAGGGAACGGGGTGCCAGTGCAACACACTGGCCCTTTGCTCACAAACTCCAGTTTTTACAACATCAGGTTCACTGGGGTTGCCAGAGTCATTTGCCTGACAGTGGATCTCGTTCTTTCCAGAACCCCCAAGACTCATTCTTTCCATGACAGTGGGAGGATTACTGAGAACTGGTGTACAAGGATAACCAAGACATGATCTCTTAAGCGAAAGCTCTTATAATCTGGCATGGGGGAAATACATTTAAGTCAAAATTTTAATATGCTATTATACTTCAAAAGGTCTTCAAAAACTGTAAGTTGTTATACAAACAGATTTTTAAATTAAGCTTTCTCTTTTGAGGTAATTGTAGATTCACATGCAATTGTAAGAAATTATATCAAGAGACCCTATGTCCCATTAAGCTAGTTTTCCCCAGTAGTAACTGTGGTTTTCTTTCCAGCAGTAACCACGGTGATGCAATGAATTACTCGAGACAAAAGTCAAGAGAGGCGAGAGTGAGAACAACTCAAGGGAGAGTGTCCTCCCCAGCAATTCTCATCTCAGTTTTTATTGAGATTTTTGGGGTAGGGAGATGTGCTGGCCCTCAAGACCATTTGGGGAGGCAGGAGGGGAGGCAGGATGTAACAGGCAGGTAGACAACAGATAAGCCTGGCCTTGGGAGTGAAATGGACTTCATGCAAGAACATAGCATAGCAAAGCGAGACATTTTAGTTTGCAATATTTTATCTACAGAATTCCCACAGTAACATCTTGCTAAACTAGAGTGTAATATCACAACCAGGGTAGTGACATTGGTACATCAACACACAGAACATTTTCATCAACACAATAATCTTTTGGTAGCCATGTCCACACCCCACTTTCTGGTGACCACTAAGCCATTCTCTGCTTCTGTAACTGTCATTTGAAGAATGTCATATAAATGGAATCATATAGTAGGTAACTTTTGGGAATTGTTGTTTTTTCCCTTCTCTTTCACAGCTTAATTCCCTAGAGTTTCCTTCAAGTGGTTCCATGTGTCAATTGTTTATCTCTTGTTATTTATTTCTGTATAGTATTCCATGGCATGGCGGTACTAGTTTGTTTAACCATTCACCCATTGAAGGATGTCTGGGTAGTCTCCAGCTTTTGGCTATCATAAAGCTGCTATAAACACTTGTGTACAGGTTTTTGTGTCATTTTCAATCCTCTGGGATGAATGCCCAAGAGTAGTTTCTTATTTTATGCAAGTCAGAATGAGGGAAGGTAGAAATCATGCAAAATAGTGACACCAGGAATGAATCCATTGGAGGCTTCATGGAAAGAAGGGTTTGGATTTGACGATGCAGGTAGGGATGTGTCAATGAATGACTGAAATTTCAGCTGAGTGGGTGATCTGGCCCTGCTGGCCCCTCCAACCTCCTCTCCCTCCACCCTCTCGCTCATTGCACAGCAGGCAGGCAGGTGTCCTTTCAGCTTCTCAGCACGAGGAGTTTCCCACCCCCAGGACTTGCGATGTTTGACTCCCTCTGCTTACGGGGCTCTCCTCCCCCATCCTCCACAGACTGTCTCCTTGTCATCCTTTACCTCCCAACTTGCATGTCACCTCCTCAGACAAGCCCTTCATGAGCACCCTAAGTAGACCCCTCTCCCACCCAGTCCCACATTTACTTTCTTTTGTGGCACCCTCCTTTATTCTTTCGTAGACCCTGTCACCATTCGTAAGTACGTAGTCATTTGTTTGCTCACTTGTTCAAAGTCCAACACTAGACTTTAAGCCTGAAGACAGGGACTGGCTCTGCTTCATTTCAATATCCTTAGCATCAGGCTCAGTACTTGGCATCTAATAAGAGTTCAAGGAACCATGCTGAATGAAAAATTCAATGATGAGGGGACGGGTGCCCCAGCCTGAGGGAATTTAGATTTTCACTTTGCAAGCCAGGAAGCTGAATGCTTCAGGGTTCATTTCCAACAGCTCAGTTTAGAACATTTATATGTATGGGGACGCAAGGATGAATTTTTCCATGCATTTGATGGAAAAAAAGTCACCTGTCACTCTTGTTCATTTACTAAAAACAGTATTATGTGCAAGCCTCAGATGAAGTTCCATGTTTTCTATGCTAAATCAACACCCTATTAAGTTGGGGGATACACATACAAATAATTAAAATAGAATGCAGAGATAATTCAGAAATGGAACAGGAACAAAAACAAGGAGCCATGGGCATAGACAAGAGGGAGAGAAGGCTTCCAGTGGGGGAAAATCAGCGTGGCTTCCTGGAGGAGACAGCATTTAAGACAGGTTTTATTTTTTTTTTTAATTCAGTTTTATTGAGATATATTCACATACCATACAATCATCCATGGTGTACAATCAACTGTTCACAGCACCACCTTATAGTTGTGCATTCATTACCTCAATCTATTTTTGAACATTTTCCTTACACCAGAAAGAATCATAATCAGAATAAAAAAAAAAATAAAAAAAGAACACCCAAATCACCCCCCTCCATCCCACCCTATTTTTCATTTAGGTTTTGTCCCCATTTTTATACTCATCCATTAAGATAGGTTTTAAAGACACATAGGATTTAGACTTTCAGTCAGGGCAGGAGGGATATTTCAGTTCTACATAAACCCTTAGGGCAATTATTTTTTCTTCCTTGTCAGAATCTATTCCTCTTATAAATGAACATGATTTCTGCCAATGAGCAGAGTATTCCGGGAATGAACTTTTAGGTGCAACCAAAAAGGAATTCATTGCTAGTAAAGGGTGGTACTATCAACACACATCTCTGATATACAAATGTTTTTTTCCCTACATTCAGGAATTATCAGCAAGCTTCTTGGTTCTTTTGTTTTAGCCTCTGGGAATGGAAGCTGGAGAAGGTCTCAAGAACTCAAGACAACTGTTTAGTTTTCCAGACAGCCAACTTGCTGAAAAAATATGCACGGGCCAGGGTAAAGTTGCCCAACTTAAGAGATTCTCTGGCTATTTTTTTTTTTCTCCTTTCATTTTCTGTTCTCCTTTTCCACACACAGAAATGCAATTAGTGAATTCAAGTCCTTGTCCCTGGCAGGGGTCCTTTGGCCCTTTCCATTCCCAGGCCTAGACCTTTCTCCTCAAACTCGAGTTGTTGAATATCCCTACTTTGCGATGTTACTTTTCTTGTCACGTTACTCCATACTGGGCATGGGTGGGCAAGCTGCTGTCTGTGTTCAACAGAAGTGGGTTTTTTTTTGGCATGCAACATGTTTTTTTACAAAGGATTGTATCAGTGGCTGACATTGAAAAACTAGAAATTTTACATTTAAAATAAAGCAAATGACAGGCTTCTCTTGACAAACTGGAAGGTCTAGCCAAACGATGGCCACTTTTCCACATGGTCACAACCAGCTGCAGCAGTGGGACGACTCCTTTGGAACGGTCGTGGGCTCCCCAGTCCACCACCTTTTCAGCCACTCCCTACGTCGCTTTATGGGAGGTGACACACAGTCACCGACCCCTGAAGGGATTTAGGTGTACAATCAGTACCTGTTTGGCATTAGAACTTTTGGGGGAAGAACTTGCCTCTGCATTCTTTTCCTATTAAAATTATATCATTAGGATTTGTCTAATTACTGCAGCAATTCCTAATTGTTTTAAAACAAAGGGTACAGAAGTGTAAGCATTCACAGTTTATTGGGTACTCTAATAACTATAATCACTGCTGTCTAATAACTGGCTCAGATTCCTAATGGCTGTGGTAGACTGAATTACTGGCACCAGTCTTAGTCTCCCTTGTACTCATGCCTTTTACCATGTAACTTTGCAGCCCGCTCCCCAAGTAGTAGTGAAATGCACGTCCCTAACATTTGACCTTAATACCAGCCATAGGACATAAGACTTGCTTTGAACAATAAAACGTGGGCCACAGTGGTAAGGCTCCAGCTTGCCCTCTTGTGCTTCTCCGTCACCATGGAGATGATGATGGAGCAACCAGCAGCACTTTCAGATCACTGCTTCCCCTGACTGGGTCCCAGAATAAGCAGACAGAATAGACTTGAGTCTCACACTTGCTAGTGAGGCCTCCAGGTCTTGCCAGGTACATAACAGGAATCAGAGACACCCAACCAGGACAAGCCTTGGATAGCCATCCCCAGAGATGTAAAGAGAAATGTGCATTTATTTTGTATGTCATGAAATGCTGTACCAGGTGACTGATATAATGGCTCTGGAGGCAGGGGTTGAAAGCGCCATGTTCCCCAACTGCAGGGCAGGTGTGGGTGCACCATCTGTGAAACGGGAGATTAAAGGAGGACCATGGACCATCCTTCCATTTCACTTACCAAGAGAGGAGCAGATGAACTTCTCTGCAGCAGTATGATTTCAGTCCTTCTCCTTTTCCCCTTTAGGACACAGAAAAAGGAAATTGCCTTGTCCCACAGACATGGTAGAACTGCATCTCTTGGAAGTGTTAGCCATCACCTCTTTCTCCTGGGATAGTTTAGAGTCAGCCTTTCCTCTGTAACTTTCTTCCAGGCTTTACCAGAATGTATGAGTATGCGACCAGGATCATGCAGGCTTATTAAAGCAGCCACTTAAAACATGAAAAAATAAAAAATAAGGAAGTGGCCATCTATTTTCAAAGACAGAAGATCTAATTTTGTTAGCGGATCATGTTATAAGGTCAGCCTTATTCTTCTGGATCCTGGTGAGCATTACCTTTTATGAAATTTTATTGGTTACTTGACATCTCTAGATGCTCAACTGTTTCCCCAATACATGATTCACAGGGGCAAAGGTCTTTGAGCATTTCCACATTGTAGTTCCATTCTTACATCACAGTGGCTCTCAGAGCAGGTCCCTTGGTTCTGGTGTGTTACATGTTTGATATTCCATTTGCTGGGGTCCTATTTTTCTCTCCCTGATTACGACCCGATTGTATTCTCAGGGAGCACAATGCGGTCTTCTTGTTTCCTTTTCTCCCTGGATATGGGCAACACTGCTTGCTGTTTGGTGGCCAAGATTTATCGGCTAAGTGAGCACAGTATCCACATTTGCTAATGATCTGGAAGTGGGGATTATGTGACTTATTGATCCAATAGGAAGTCAAGCTGCTCCACATCCCGTTCCTTCTCTCCATTCTTTAGTCCAGTGATTATGTACCTAAGGGATGCCCTAATGGAGACCCTGAGCAAAGTAATGAGGGCAATATAAGCATGAAAACATGGACTTTACCCTCATGGAGTTTGCATTTTAGTGGGAGAGATGAATGGAAAGTATGTGAGCATACAGATTACAAATTGTGGTGGGAGCAGTGTAGAAAACCAACACAGCCTGACATCAGTTAAGCCTGGGAAGGGAACATCTGCTGTAGATGCAAAGGGTCAGGTTGGTCCTTCGAGAATGTGACATTTAACATGAGAATGAGAAAGATAAGCCATGCAAGAAAGGCTGAGATAATTCCAGCAGGAGAACAGGTACAAATTCTTTGAAACATGGAGGTTCCTTTCTTGTTTGAGGATCTGAAAAGAGACACCTGTGAGGAAGGGGCTGTTGCATGGGCCCAGGTTGAAGTAGGCGGGGGTTTGGTCAAGCACAGATGTAAGTGCCAGTGAATCTCTGAACTTTTCTCAAGAAAAATAAGAAGCCACTGAAGGGCTGTAAGCAACAGAGTGACATGATGAGATTTCTGACTTTAGAAGATTCCATCAGAAACCATGAGGAGAATGGATTGTGGGGAGAAATTTTGGAAAGGGAGAGCAGTGAAGAAACCATGACAGAATTCCAGGGAAGAAGTGATGGTGGCCTAGATGAGGAAGAGAAAAAGAGAGAGAGAGCAGGAATGTGAGCGGGCTGTGGGCAGATCTAGCAAGGGTCCAGAGAGAAAACGGTATTTCCTTTTTAATGGTGAATTCCAGACATCACAAACCAAGAATTCCTGGTGATTTACATGAGACAGTCCAGAACCCTTGTGTTAATTTTTTTAAAAATTTTCATAGACACTGAAGGAAAACCTGGTAGTTATGAAGGTATTGAGAGAAAACGTGGTACTGAAAAGCTTTAACCAGGAGTTCAAGCTTTAACTAGGAGTTCAAATCATGCTTACTTATTGGGCATTGACCAAAAGGGTCAAGCATACATTTCCAAACTGACTAACTTCATTTCTTTCTATGTAGACAAGGACCCATCAAGGTAGCTTTATTATTTGAAAATACCAGAGTACTTTTTTCTTTCCAGGACATGTTTTCCTAACTACTGTTCCTCCATCAAAACAACCAAGAGTACTGTGAGAGACTTCCTTCCTCGGCTAACTTGATTTATCTGTCAAGCTCGAGAAGGGAAAAGAGAAGGATTTTTCCATCCATTGTTTAAACCCAAGAGAATCCACTCTAATGGAAAACTTCGTTCAGAAAACTATAAGCTTAGGACATGTTCCCAGGTGTTTTCAGAAAAACAACCGGATTTCCCAGGTTAAATGAATTAATTTACGGGCATACAGTGGAATATTGCAGAGCCATTGAAAAGAATGAAATGCATTCATATGTACTACATGCAAGGAAGGAATTCCATTGTGTTTTTCAAGTTGAAAGGGCAAGGTAGAAATTTATGATCCATTTTTTTCTTCAAAAACACACACATCCACACACAGTCACATGTATATACCCTCACACAAATACATAAATACACTCACTCATATTTGTATATCTGCAGAACAATGTCAATAACACAGCCCCAGGCAATGAACAATCTCAGAATAACTGTACAAAGGGAAGAACCGATATTCTTCTTAAATGCAGGTAGGGTTTGTCTTTTCAAAGATTGGCATGTATTCCTTCTATGATCAGAAGAAAAATTAACTAACAATATGCTTTTATTTCTTTTCAGTACAAAAGTATACTACTGGAGCCATACCACTTCACAGATATTCCCTAGCTGAGATGATTCAAATAGCGAATGTTCAGCCATAACTTTTTATGCTAAAATAATTGCTCTTTAAGAACATTCGAAGGAAGGCAATGATCACTGGTTGGAAAATGGAACCGAGGCTGCATCTTTCTAGACAGGTCCAGGTAGGATGTCCTCCACGTCCCAGAAGTTTCCTGTGCTCTAATGCCCTCCCCTTCTCTCTCCCAAGGTGCCAGGGCGCTCCTTGCTACCTGAGAGTCAGCAGTAAAGTAACTCAACGTGTTAGTTCGAGTTTTGAGAGAGTAAAATTAGCTCTGCAACTGTGGGTGGACAGCTTGCAGAAGAGAGGGCCCCTGATAAGACTGCTCTCAGAGCCTAAGGTTAGCTGTTCTGAAAATCATCAAGAACTTCGGAATTACTGACTTCACAGCTCCACTCAGCTTCCATGAGGGTTTCTCCTTCAAGCAGACAATAAAAGAAAAACTGGAAAACAGGATGGCAATTAAAATCTCTTTTGGCCCTTTCAGTGTGAGCTAGAGTATTTCAAGTGGATCCCTGTCTAACACTACTTAAGGAAATATAGTTTTGCTCTCTCAAATGATAAGTACATTAAAAAAAAAACCTAAATCCTTCTCTAATTGCACAAGGAATTCTTAACAGAACCTCAATTTTCTGGTCAGAATATTATAATTACAATGTTATAATTAAACATTATAATAATCATATTAATTATGTTTCAAAGAAGCCTGTGATTATACACAATATTTAATAAAGAAATGGAGGAATGCATAAATACAGGAACAAATGAGTGAATGAATGAATGAACAAAGAAATGTCAGCAATGGCATTATCACTCGTCATACCCTAAATTTGCCTTTTTATTTTCTTAAGATTAACTTTTAATGTATTTCATATGACTCAATGGATGGACAAAGTTTTGTTTTAAAGATTTAAGACTTCTTTTCCTACTAGCATTTCCAATCATTTACGGTAACTTTATGCAACTTAACTGATTTTTTTTTTAAATAATACTTTTTAATACTCCTCACCAATTATTGATTGGATGGTTTTGGGGATATGTATTTCAAAACTTTCAGCCAACTGACTTTTATTTCTCAGTCCAAATTGACGCATGTATTCACTGCAGGATATTTCAAAAAGAGGGCATGGGTAAGGCATTAGAAAAATAACATTACAGTAGAAAAAAGATTTTGCATATGTGAAAAGATAATTTATAAAATACATTAATTGCTTTTTTATCTTCATTTTATTGAGATATATTCACATACCACGCAGTCATACAGAACAAATTGTACATTCGATTGTTCACAGTACCATTACATAGTTGTGCATTCATCACCCAAATCAATCCCTGACACCTTCATTAGCACACACACAAAAATAACAAGAATAATAATTAGAGTGAAAAAGAGCAATTGAAGTAAAAAAGAACACTGGGTACCTTTGTCTGTTTGTTTCCTTCTCCTATTTTTCTACTCATCCATCCATAAACTAGACAAAGTGGAGTGTGGTCCTTATGGCTTTCCCAATCCCATTGTCATCTCTCATAAGCTACATTTTTATACCATTGTCTTTGAGATTCATGGGTTCTGGGTTGTAGTTTGATAGTTTCAGGTATCCACCACCAGCTACCCCAATTCTTTAGAACCTAAAAAGGGTTGTCTAAAGTGTGCGTAAGAGTGCACACCAAAGTGACCTCTCGGCTCTTTTGGAATCTCTCTGCCACTGAAGCTTATTTCATTTCCTTTCACATCCCCCTTTTGGTCAAGAAGATGTTCTCCGTCCCACGATGCCAGGTCTACATTCCTCCCCGGGAGTCATATTCCACGTTGCCAGGGAGATTCACTCCCCTGGGTGTCTGATCCCACGTAGGGGGGAGGGCAGTGATTTCACCTTTCAAGTTGGCTTAGCTAGAGAGAGAGGGCCACATCTGAGCAACAAAGAGGTATTCGGGAGGAGGCTCTTAGGCACAATTATAGGGAGGCCTAGCCTCTCCTTTACAGCAACCGTCTTCCCAAGGGTAAAACCTATGGTAAAGGGCTCAACCCATCAAATCACCAGTCCCCTATGTCTGTGGTCATGTTAGCAACCATTGAGGTGGGGTAGGCCAATACCCCTGCATTTTCCACAGGCTCCTCAAAGGGGCTCTACGTATTTTTTTCCTTGTCTTTTTTCTTTTTTAAATCAACTGTATGAAAAAAAAAATTAACAACAAAAAAAACATACAATAAAAGAACATTTCAAAGAGACCATAACAAGGGAGTAAGAAAAAGACAACTAACCTAAGATAATTGCTTTACTTCCAACATGTTCCTACTTTACCCCAAGAAAGTTACCTAATATAGCAACAATTCTGTGAACTTGTTCCTACTATATCCATCAGAAATTAACAGACCATAGACATTCCTGGGCATCCCCAGAACGTTAAATAGCTTATCTGTTCTTCTTGGATTATTGTTCCCCCTTCCTTAATTGCTCTCTATTGCTAGTTCCCCTACATTCTACATTATAAACCATTTGTTTTACATTTTTCAAAGTTCACATTAGTGGTAGCATATAATATTTCTCTTTTTGTGCCTCACTTATTATGCTCAGCATTATGTCTTCAAGGTTCATCCATGTTGTCATACGTTTCACGAGATCGTTCCTTCTTACTGCCGTGTAGTATTCCATCCTGTGTATATACCACATTTTATTTATCCACTCATCTGTTGAAGGACATTTGGGTTGTTTCCATCTCTTGGCAATTGTGAATAACGCTGCTATGAACATTGGCGTGCAGATATCTGTTCATGTCACTGCTTTCTGATCTTCCGGGTATATACCGAGAAGTGCAATCGCTGGATTGAATGGTAACTCTATATCTAGTTTTCTAAGGAACTGCCAGACTGACTTCCAGAGTGGCTGAACCATTATACAGTCCCACCAACAATGAATAAGAGTTCCAATTTCTCCACATCCCCTCCAGCATTTGTAGTTTCCTGTTTGTTTAATGGCAGCCATTCTGATCGGTATTAGATGGTATCTCATTGTGGTCTTAATTTGCATCTCTCTAACAGCTAGTGAAGCTGAACATTTTTTCATGTGTTTCTTGGCCATTTGTATTTCCTCTTCAGAGAACTGTCTTTTCATATCTTTTGCCCATTTTATAATTGGGCTGTCTGTACTATGTCATTGAGTTGTAGGATTTCTTTATAGATGCAAGATATCAGTCTTTTGTCAGATACATGGTTTCCAAAAATTTATTCCCATTCAGTTGGCTGCCTCTTTCCCTTTTTGAGAAATTCCTTTCAGGTGCAGAAACTTCTAAGCTTGAGGAGTTCCCATTTATCTATTTTTTCTTTTGTTGCTTGTGCTTTGGGTGTAAAGTCTAGGAAGTGGCCGCCTAATACAAGGTCTTGAAGATGTTTTCCTACATTATCTTCTAGGAGTTTTATGGTACTTTCATTTATATTGAGATCTTTCGTCCATTTTGAGTTAATTTTTGTATAGGGTGTGAGGTAGGGGTCCTCTTTCATTCTCTTGGATGTGGATATCCAACTCTCCCAGCCCCATTTGTTGAAAAGACCATTATGACTCAGTTCAGTGACTTTGGGGGCCTTATCAAAGATCAGTCGGCCATAGATCTGAGGGTCTATCTCTGAATTCTCAATTCGATTCCATTGATCTATATGTCTATCTTTGTGCCAGTACCATGCTGTTTTGGCAATTGTGGCTTTATAATAAGCTTCAAAGTCAGGGAGTGTAAGTCCTCCCACTTCGTTTTTCTTTTTTAGAGTGTCTTTAGCAATTCGAGGCATCTTCCCTTTCCAAATAAATTTGATAACTACCTTTTCCAAGTCTGCAAAGTAGGTTGTTGGAAGTTTGATTGGGATTGCATTGAATCTGTAGATGAGTTTGGGTAGAATTGACATCTTAATGACGTTTAGCCTTCCTATCCATGAACATGGAATATTTTTCCATCTTTTAAGGTCCCCTTCTATTTCTTTTAGTAGAGTTATGTAGTTTTCTTTGTGTAGGTCTTTTACATCTTTGGTTAAGTTTATTCCTAAGTACTTGATTTTTTAGTTGCTATTGAAAATGGTATCTTTTTCTTGAGCATCTCTTCAGTTTGTTCATTTCTAGCATACAGAAACATTACTGACTTTTGTGCATTAATCTTGTATCCCGCTACTTTGCTAAATTTGTTTATTAGCTCTAGTAGCTGTATCGTCGATTTCTCAGGGTTTTCCAGATATAAGATCATATCATCTGCAAACAATGACAGTTTTACTTCTTCTTTTCCAATTTGGATGCCTTTTATTTCTTTGTCTTGCCGGATTGCCCTGGCTAGCACTTCCAGCACAATGTTGAATAACAGTGGTGACAGCGGGCATCCTTGTCTTCTTCCCGATCTTAGAGGGAAGGCTTTCAGTCTCTCACCATTGAGTACTAAGCTGGCTGTGGGTTTTTCATATATGCTCTTTATCATATTGAGGAAGTTTCCTTCAATTCCTACCTTTTGAAGTGTTTTTATCAAAAAGGGATGCTGGATTTTGTCAAATGCTTTTTCAGCATCTATTGAGATGATCAATTGATTTTTCCCTTTTGACTTGTTAATGTGTTGTAATACATTGATTGATTTTCTTATGTTGAACCATCCTTGCATGCCTGGAATGAACCCCACTTGGTCATGGTGTATGATTTTTTTAATGTGTGTTTGGATTCAATTTGCAAGTATTGTGTTGAGGATTTTTGCATCTATATTCATTAGGGAGATTGGCCGGTAGTTTCCCTTTTTTGTAGCATCTTTGCCTGGTTTTGGTATTAGATTGATGTTAGCTTCATAAAATGAGTTAGGTAGTGTTCCATTTTCTTCAATGTTTTGAAAGAGTTTGAGTAAGATTGGTGTCAGTTCTTTCTGGAAAGTTTGGTAGAATTCCCCTGTGAAGCCATCTGGCCCTGGGCATTTATTTGTGGGAAGATTTTTGATGACAGATTGGATCTCTTTGCTTGTGATGGGTTGATTGAGGTCTTCTATTTCTTCTCTGGTCAGTCTAGGTTGTTCATATGTTTCCAGGAAACTGTCCATTTCCTCTACATTATCCAGTTTGTTGCCATACAGTTGTTCATAGTATCCTCTTATAATTTTTTAATTTCTTCAGGATCTGCAGTTATGTCACCTTTTTCATTCATTATTGTGTTTATATGGGTCTTCTCTCTTTTTGATTTTGTCAGTCTAGCTAGGGGCTTGTCAATCTTGTTGATCTTCTCAAAGAACCAACTTTTGGTGCTATTTATCCTCTCTATTGTTTTTTTTTTGTTCTCTGTGTCATTTATTTCTGCTTTAATCCTTGTTATTTCTTTTCTTCTACTTGGTTTAGGATTGGTTTCCTGTTCATTTTCTAGCTTCTTCAGTTCATCCATTAGTTCTTTGATTTTGGCTCTTTCTTCCTTTTTAATATAAGCGTTTAGTGCTATAAATTTCCCCCTCAGTACTGCTTTTGCTGCATCCCATAGGTTTTAGTATGTTGTGTTCTCATTTTCATTCGTCTCTATATATTTAGCAATTTCTCTTGCTATTTCTCCTTTAACCCACTGATTGTTTAGGAGTGTGTTGTTTAACCTCCAGGTATTTGTGAATTTTCTAAGTCTCTGATGCTTATTGACTTCTAATTGTATTCCATTGTGGTCAGAGAATGTGCTTTGAATAATTTCAATCTTTTTAAATTTACTGAGGCTTGTTTTATGTCCCAGCATATGATCTATTCTGGAGAAAGTTCCATGAGCACTAGAAAAGTATGTGTATCCTGGTGATTTGGGATGTAATGTCTTGTATATGTCTGTTAAATCTAATTCATTTATCAGATTGTTTAGGTTTTCAATTTCCTTATTGGTCTTCTGTCTGGTTGATCTATCTATAGGAGAGAGTGATATGTTGAAGTCTCCCACAATTATTGTGGAAACATCAATTGCTTCCTTTAGTTTTGCCAGTGTTTCTCTCATGTATTTTGTGGCACCTTGGTTGGGTGCATAGACATTTACGATTGTTATTTCTTCTTGCTGAATTGCCCCTTTTATTAGTATGCAGTGGCCTTCTTTGTCTCTCAAAACATCCCTGCATTTAAAGTCTATTTTATCTGAGATTAATATTGCTACACCTGCTTTCTTTTGGCTGTAGCTTGCATGAAATATTTTTTCCATCCTTCCACTTTCAATTTCTTTGTGTCCCTGTGTCTAAGATGAGTCTCTTGTATGCATCATATTGATGGTTCATTTTTTTTGATCCATTCTGTGAATCTATATCTTTTAATTGGGGAGTTTAAACCATTTACATCCAACGTTATAACCGTGAAGGCATTTCTTGAATCAGCCATCTTCCTTTGGTTTATGTCTGTCATATATATTTTTCCCCTCTCTCTATTAATATCCTTTATTGTACCCATACTGAATCTCTTTAGTACTGAACCTTTCTCCAAGTCTCTCTGTCCTTTCTTTGTTTCTCTGTTTGTAGGGCTCCCTTTAGTATCTCCAGTAGGGCAGATTTAGTATCTCCAGCAGGGCAGATCTCTTGTTAGCAAATTCTCTCAGCATTTGTTTGTCTGTGAAAAATTTAAGCTCTCTCTCAAATTTGAAGGAGAGCTTTGCTGGATAAAGTATCCTTGGTTGGAAATTTTTCTCCTCCAAATTTAAATATATCATGCCACTGCCTTCTCGCCTCCATGGTGGCTGCTGAGTAGTCACTACTTAATCTCATGCTGTTTCCTTTGTATGTGGTGAATTGCTTTTCTCTTGCTGCTTTCAGAACTTGCTCCTTCTCTTCCGTGTTTGACAGTGTGATCAGAATATGTCTTGGAGTGGGTTTATTTAGATTTATTCTATTTGGAGTTCGCTGAGCATTTATGATTTGTGTATTTATGTTGTTTAGAAGATTTGGGAAGTTTTCCCCAACAATTTCTTTGAATACTCTTCCTAGACCTTTACCCTTTTCTTCCCCTTCTGGAACACCTATGAGTCTTATATTCGGACGTTTCATATTATCTATCATATCCCTGAGGTCCGTTTTGATTTTTTCAATTTTTTTCCCCATTCTTTCTTTTATGCTTTCATTTTCCATTCTGTCATCTTCCAGGTCACTGATTCGTTGTTCAACTTCCTCTAGTCTTGTACTATGAGTGTCCAGAATCTTTTTAATTTGGTCAACAGTTTCTTTAATTTCCATAAGATCATCCATTTTTTTATTTAGTCTTGCAATGTCTTCTTTATGCTCTTCTAGGGTCTTCTTGATATCCTTTGTATCCCGTACTATGGTCTCATTGTTCATCTTTAGTTCTTTGAGTAGCTGCTCTAGGAGCTGTGTCTCTTCTGATCTTTTGATTTGGGTGCTTGGGCTTGGGTTATCCATATCGTCTGGTTTTTTCATATGCTTTATAATTTTCTGTTGTTTTTGGCCTCTTGGCATTTGCTGAACTTGTTAGGGTTCTTTTAGGATTTGTAGACCAATTGAAGTCCTTATCTCTAATTTATCAGATCTGCAGCTTCGTGGAGTACACTTTCCCTAACTAACCACCAGGTGGCGTCCACGAGCCACCTGTTCTTCACAAGCCAATTCTCCCCTGCTTTGCCTTTGTGGTGAGTGGGGGAGTGAGTTTTGTGGGGTCCAATTTGTGTACCAAGCTTGCGTGTGTAGTTGGTGTTGCCCGCCCTGTATATGGGGCGTGTTTCTGGGCAGTCAGGGAGGTGGGGTGGCTCTAACAATCAAATCTCCCTGGTGATCCTGGAGTTTTAAAGCTGCTGCAATAGTCTAATCGTTCAGTTCAGTCCTGCCACAGTTTGTCTCTGCCACTGACCCACAAGTCCTTGGTATTGGCGTATGGCTCCTGAGACTTGCGAGTGGGTCCCTCTTCCAGGCTGTGCACCCCTGGTCCTCTGTTGAGGGATGACTGTGCTATGTCACTGGTGAGTGCCGTCCCCCCAGGGTGGTTCTGGGCTGCTGGGCTGTGTAGGGAGGCTTCCAGTCTGCTGAAATGATGGCTAAATGGGGCTTTGTTAATTCACACTGCTCCACCTTCCCAACTCTGGGAAAATTAACTGAGGTTGCAGGGAAGGCTAATGTCCATGCCCAGTTTTGAGGTGTGTGACTGTTATTTGAAGCACTTCAGTCACACTGGGTTGTGTGGGGCAGCTCTGGGCTATGGGGCTGGCGATGGGCAGGAGTGTTTCCTGTCCACCAGGATGATGACTGTGAGCATACACCCCCCTTTTCTTGGGAAGTTGTGGTGTTTAGTGAATTTTCTCAGCCACTGGATTATTGCCTTTTGTCTCAGAGCTCTCTTAGTTCTGCTCTTGTCTTGAACTGCCCAAATTGCAAGTCTTTGAAGCTTTCTGTATTGGGCTTCTTAGAATAATTGTTTTAGAAAAAGAAAAAAGGATTTAAAAAAAAAAAAAGGGCCCTCCTCACAGATCTAATGGGTTATTGAAATGCTAAGAGACAAAGTAATTAGGGCCATTAAGGAAAGGTCCACAGAGCAGAGAGATCAGCTTTTCTTCGGGATTTGCATATGAGCCTCAGGGCCTGAGCTCTGCCCTTCCCCTTTCTATGTTCACCAGAACTCCAAAAATCCTCTGCTTTTATTTTGGAGTTTTTCGTGCTGTTTTTTTCTATGCCTGTTTCCTCTCTGCTGGGCTGGCTGCTCTCAGATTCTCTGGTGTCTGGTCTCAGTCTATCTATGGTTGGAGTTTGGATCAGTAGAATGAGTTTCCGATAACGGCTGCCACTGCAGTTCTCCCTTCTCCGTCCCGGAGCTGACAGCCCCTCCTCCCACGGGACTGAGCCTGGCAGGGAGGGGTGCGGGTCCCCTGGCCACAAAAACTTACAGATTTCGCTGATCTCAGCAGTTCCATGTTTTCATGAGTGTTGTATGAAGTATGCCCAAAGTCAGATTGCTCTGTGGTGTCCAGTCCACGCACTTCCTGGCTTTCTACCTACTTTCCTGGAGGAGTAACTAAAACATACAGGTCACTAGTCCACCATCTTGCCCCACCTATATCTAATTGCTTTTTAAAAAGAGAACCTAGCTGTGGTACCAATAAATCACATGGTACTAAGAACTGGGTAATTCAGTAATTTTTTTTCTATAGAAAAATTTTATCTAGCTGTAAGCAAAAGAAAACAAAACACAACAAATCTCACCAGGAAAATACTATATGATTTCGTGAGACAAATAAGCAAACATACCATTTTATAGTGTACTCTTGCCTAAATTTGAAAATAAAAATACATACTTTTGTTTAAATATTAAGCCTGTTTTAAAAAGTTATTTCTTATTTTAGGGTGGGGTTGAAAGACAAGATGATACTTCCAAATAAAGAGAAGTTACAAGAAAAACCCTTGACAATAGTTTTTCAATTAAAGCACTGTAACATTCAAACTTTACTGAAGACAATAAAAGAAACAAGATTGCAAACAAAAAATATTTATGGATTTTTCAAACATAAATAAGTGAAATAATGTTCAGTTGGTAGGGCTCATGCTGCCAGCTAGGAGGAATTAACAGAGAGTAATCCTCTTGGAAAAATCTTTAAGGCACAAAAAACAAACCCAAATAATGGCCCGCAGGAATTCAATCACTGCCATTTTTCTTACTTCCAAAAAAAAACCCTTGATTAAACCATTCACACCCTGTACTACTCACACCTTGATTTCAGCGATTGAGGAACTATAAACAAAAAGTGAGTTTATTTTCACCATAGCGATAATACATTGTATCTCTCTGCCAATGTTACCTGAAAAACCTTCCATATCTAAACAACTTGACAGAAGGTATAAACATTACAATAAATATGCAATGAGCTTTCATTACAGTCCTTTAAAGACGCAAGTTAATTCATGCCATTGATTTTAGGATCACAGTGCATAGAACCCAAATGCAAACAGATGGGGGACTTCCCAAGTTAATAGTGGATCGCTTATTTATTAATAACCTCTCTATAAGTGATAAGTTCATTTCATAGGCCCTATCATGCTTGAATCATTTGGTGGCAGGAGTTAACAAAAACTTTTCCTTTTACAATGTCCATTGTTGGCAATGAACAGCCCCCAACTACCAAGAAAGTCATTGTTATTGCACAAGATGTGAGGACCTGCACTTTTTCAAAAGCTAAAAAAATAAAAATAAAAAATAGAATTATATTTGACATTTTCTGACACCTGAATTAATACTGCATGACTAATAAAAGTATGTCTGTTGCCTGGAATGAACCAGTGATCAACATGCACCCAGAATGCTCACGAGTTAAAATGCAGTAAGATTAGTCAAAGAAATCAGTCTTTATTGCCTTTAGGTCACTTCCAATCAAAGATCAAAGTTCAAAGGCTGTATAATCAAAGTGCTCATTTTCTCAGTAGGACTATCTGCTGCTAGTGGTGTCAACAAATGTCTTCATGATACCACCATTTTGTCTTCTTTGGATCCTTATTTCATGTTTCAACGTAAAAACAAGAATCACCTGGTGGTTGCTTTCTTTTCTTTGCAATTGGAAAGCAGGCTAATCAAGCCAAGACACACAGAGTGGGAGTGGACGGAGAGCTCTGGGATGTCTTCCGTTAGAATGGATAAACTGATATGGGAATTGTGAGGACTATGAGGATAAACAGGAATAGTTCCACCAGTAAACAGGACCTGAGGAGAGTCAACAGGATCGCAACTAAACTTAAACAGGTGTTAAAAATGTCCCCTTCATATAAGGGACCTGGATCACCTTCCCCGTCTACACTCCACTCTGTAATTGGATTTTGAATGCTCTTTTCATTTAAAGTGATCCTCAGAAGTAGGTCATTTTGCAAAGCCAATAGTTCTTTCTGTAGTCAGTTCTGCATTGATGTCATGATGAAATCACTCCCCCAAGGCCAACAAGGTCAGAGTTTAACTGATTTATTTTTCATGAAAAATAAACTCGATGGAATATGGATTTTTGTTTTACCATACTTCCCAATGTCAACATGTGCTATATATATTTGTTTGTTTATATCAAATATTACATAATTTTAAAAAGAAAAGAAAAAAAAAGAAAAACATCAGGCTTACCGTGTGTTAAAGCAAATGTATTGATAATAAAATTTGAAGGCTGAGGGAATGGGAAGAAGGAAAAATGCCCAAAATATCCAGTAAAAACAGTGCTATGTCTTTAAGTCTGATTCCAAGACTTGGGATAGCCATGCCCTTTCTAAATCCAAATGTTTCAACTGCTTAATTTTCTCTTGGACAGTTTGCATATTATAAGAGGAATTGTGTGCCTTCTAATAGCCCAGTGAACAGCAGCTTAATTAAAAAGAGGAAAGTTTGCAAAAACACAGGCTGGGTGTCTTGCAGCTAATTGAAATAGCTAAAAAGGCCCAGAAAAGACAAGTTCAATATCGGGGAAATAACACCAGAACTGGCATTTTGATGTTCTCAGATACCCTCCTTGTCTGTTTGATTAAAATTTCACTGGCCTTTCTGTCCATAATAAAAGATCCCTATTTGTGCCCAGAGCTGCTCGGCAGACAGGAGGCACATGTTAAATTTCAGGACATTTATTGAGTCTGTCGACGTTTCGGCAGCCATGCAGCAGAGAATGCCACATCAGCCCTTCTGCTGTGATCGTGTCAATAAGGCTAATGGTGGCAAACGCTACAGTGATTTTCAGGGTGAGGCACCCACCCCATTTTTTTCTTAAAAAAAATAAATAAGGAGCACTGTCTTGCATGGTGTTCAGTAATCAACACTTCCTTTATGAGCATGTGGATCCTCTGTGCAATTTTAATTCACAATTAGATGAGCACACCTTGAACAATTGAGAGTGGAGTCTTCTGGTAGACCCTTTTGAGGTATAGACACCTGTATGCCTCCATGTGAGAGCACCTGAGGGTGCTAAGCAAATGTAATAATAATTACTATAAATAATAAAATTATATAATTAATAAACCTAATATTAATATTAGGTTATAATAATAATTATTCTAAATATTAATGGGCATTTAAATATAACTAATATTTAGTGAGGTCACCCAAGGCCCGGGTATAGTGACCAGCATGTTATTTAATTAGAACTCTTATCATTCCCATTTTTCAATCAGGCAAGTGAGGCTTAGCGAGATCAGGTGACTTTGACTTGCCCAAGGTTACACAAAATAGTTCTCAGACCCAAGTTTGGAGTCCAGTGCTCACCTTCTTAGACATTTTTGTTCTGCTATCTAATTAACTAGGACCTCATAAGCCATGGTTATTTGGGTAGTCATTACCAGTACTTACCCAAATCTAGTTCTCCTGTCTTCCTGGTCACTCAAAAGACACTTGGCATTGGGTGAGGTGGAGCCTCCCAGTATAGAACGCCCAGAGCAGCCTTCAGGCTCTGTTCGTGTGCAGGCTCAGTCCCCGTGGTGTACCCACAAAACGAAAGTTGCCTGGATCCTGGGCCATGGAGGATGTTGCTTACAGCACAATTTTAAGAGCGAGAAATATACTCCGAAGTGCTACAACACTGAGACAGATAGATTGTATGTTACCTAGCGTAGCCTAACCTGATAAAACTCAGAGTACAACCTTCCTGAAGAACTTTAAACTGAACAGTTTGCAAACCATGGAATTCTAACTTCAGCACTGCTTTGGCTGATGCTAACCCATAGATATCATTTATAAGTTATTCATACTTGGTGCTGGACTTGCTCTGAAAAGGGTGTAGGTAAGGGGGCTCCTCTCTGAGGAGCTAGATGGATCATCTATTCATTCATCTAGCCATCTGTCCATCTTTCTATTATTACAGAGTGCCTCCTGTGTGTAAGGCCCTCTGCTCAGGCATGGGGATTCAACGAGGAAGACAGGAGACTCCATGTTCAACAGCCTCTAAATCTAATGACAGCTGCAGGATGGAACAGAAACCCGTGAGCTCTGGAGAGTGGAATCATACATGATTTTTTTTTGTTTTTGCTTTTCAAAAAAACCTGCAATTTTTTGAAATGCTTTGCGATGAACTGACGTCAGATGTTTCGTAAGAAAACAAACAAAAAGAACTGCATTACAATAGTGCAGGAGCTACCATAGGAGGCTGCACAGGGTAAACTAAGGACAAAGGAAAGAAGCAGTCTGTCTTAAGTGGGGAGGGCCTAAGTGAAAACATGGAAGAACTTCATGGAATAGATAGCATTGGAGCGGAGTCTTAAAAGACGAACTGATTTCCCCAGGCACAGAAGGTCACTGTTGGAAGGTGCCAGTCTGAATCCACTCCATGCTAACTCATGTAGAGAGAAGGCTGCAAGTGATACTGAAGTCAATATACCTCTGAAAAGAGCTAAGCAGAATCCCCAAACAAATCAGGAGTTTGTTGGGAGATATGACAAAACAAGGTTAACCCCTCTGAAGATTCTGGTGGCTTCTGTCACTGGGTGTTTTACTTCCTAACTTCAAAGGCTGCTTTCTTTCTGTTGCTTAATTCAGCTGCAGAGCTGAAAAACCTTAACTATCCCATTGTTTGCACAACAGACTCAAAGGAGCAGATGGGAAGGTAGAACTTGGAACAACTTTTTTTCTGGCAAGAATTAAAAAAATGCCTAAAATACTCAGTAATGTTTTACTCAGTAAACTAGTTTGGCTATTCAACATTGTAAATGGCAGCAAAGGAATTTGTGGCTATTTCACATTTCTTTGGAGGGTGTTCTGTGGCACAGCTTGCTTAGCTGTCTGCCAATTGCTTTCTTCCTTCTCCAGGGACAGAGCCAGGCTACATTTCCCAGCTTCCCTTGCAGCTAGCCATGGCCATGTGACTGCTTTCTGGCCAGTGGAATGGGAGGGGAGGTGCTGCTCTATGTTATGGTAGGCTCAGCCCATTAAAAAAAGGCCCTTCACATGTGACCTGCCATGTTGGCTGCAGAGCCACAGATGGAAGGAGCCTGGGTCCCCACATCCCTTTGTATGCTGAGCAGAGTAGCCCATCCATTGGAATGCCCATTTTGATGTCCCTGTTAGAAGACCTAAACTTGAATTGTGTTAAGCCACTGAGCTTTGGTAGTTTGTTGTAGAAGCCTATATCTCTGTAACTAACAATCCTGTCCTGATTGTGAGGAAATAATATACAGAAGAGAGATACCCACATCAGGGTTGGCTTTGGGCTTTGAAATTCAGAAAGGTAAAAAAAAAAAAAAAAAAGATCTACCACAACAGGCTGTTTTGTGGAGGTCAGGCTGTAGTGCTCACTAATGGACACATTTTTACATTAGTTTGGGCTTTTGAAATTAACTGACCAAAATGAACTTTGGCCTCTGGGTGGACAAAGCCACAGAGACGGAGAAATCCTCTAAGTATGACTCTGGGAGCCAGGCTTACCTGAGCAGTTTGTAACTGCTTGTTGCTGGCAGAGTCACAAGGAAAGAGGATGCCTGACTTCGGATGTAGTGTAGAATTGTGGGGGACAATGTTCTCTCTCCCCAAAAAATGTCAAAATTCAGCAAGGTTTCTTTTAACAACAAATTGCCTCTTAGCTGATCTCCCCTGTCCAAGAAATCATTCATTCTACAAATAGTGACCAATCCTTACTTTTTGTCAACCAATGTTCTAGGTACCTTTTCTAGGCAGCTCTTCCCTGCCCAACAGCCAAAGAGAAATTATTACAATAATTATGGGGTTGGGTCACCCCCTCTTTTACATTCCTTCAGCAACTTCCCACTGCATTTAAGATACAGTCCAAACTCACTCACAGCCCCCAAGCCTGACTTCTCCACTCCCCTCTCAAACATCTCTTGCCTCCCTCACTGGGCTCCAGGCACACTATCTTCTGTCAGTCCATCCACTTGCCAAGCTCCTTCCCTCCTCAAGCTGTGTCCATGCCAACTCCTCTTCCGGACCGTTCTTCCCTCCACTCTCTTCCCATCTAATCCATCACCTACCTTCTTAAAGATCAGCCCTTCTCAGAGGTCCTCCTGCACCCTCAATCTAAGTAAAGCCTCTCTGTTATAATATTCCATGGTATCAGGCATGTTTCTTTTATCGCATTTTTCACGGCTCGTAGCTGCCTCCATTAACAACAAATATTCACTGAACACCTACTACGTTCTAGTGCTGGTGGTTCAACATGAGCAAGGCATCATCCCTTCTCCTTCGAGAGCAAGAGAGAACACGAATAAATAGATACTGACAGATGTGTAAGTGCGATGAGGAAGTAATAGGGTGACTGGAGGCAAGAGTAACTGGACAGGACAGTGTCCAAAAGCCGTGGTCAGGGAAGGGCTCTCCAAGAAGGGGAAGGTGAAAGCAGGTCTGGGAGGATGAGCAGGGGATAGATGTGGGATAAGCTTTCCAGGAAAACAAGAGTAAGTGCAAAGGCCCTGACGTGGAAGACAGCTGGGCATATTCAAACAAGAGAAAGGAGGTCCGTGTGGCCAGAACATAGTGAGTGAGAAAGAAAGTGGTAGCAGATAATATTAAGGAGGTAATCAGCAACTGTGTACAGATTCGTGTGGCTCTATGTTTAATGTTCGTCTCTTCAGGAGTTTGAAAACCCCTTGAGGGCAGGGACACTGGTTTGCTCAACACTCTACAATAAGGGTTGAGAACAGTTCTTGGCACGATTTGGACTCTGACGAATAAATGAGTGAATGGATCTTCAGAGGGGAAGCCTGGCAGCTGAAGAAACAAGAACAGTTATGGGAAACCACAACCATAGTAGACACCTGCCAGTAGTGGAAAAGGGCAAATGGGGAAACATATTTTTAGTTGGTAAAGTAATTATTGCATACGTGGCAGCAAGGAAGGAGGAAGACACAAAGCAAAGAGGCAAATAATTTGGAATCCTTCACTTCCTTCTGCGACTGCTGCAAGCATCCCAGCCTCTGAGACCCCAGGACATTTAGACTGAGCAAGAGGCATGCAAATTAGGCAGCATTTCAAGATAATGCCCAACAGGCCTTACATTTCATTTCAGGCAACCACTGCTGGGTTTTGGCATTATTTTCATTGCAAATATGAGTAATATGGACACTTTAGTCACGATTAAGTAGCAATCTGGGGAAATCATCCACTTCCAATAATCCATTTCCCTAATTTAGAGCACTCAGAAACCACATAATGAATAATACTGTCACCAACTCTCCGGTAATGACATATGACATATGTCTGCAATTGCTCTTTTCAAGATAAATCCCACTGTGTTGTTCCCCTCAGAAATCCCTACTTATTTATTCACTTAGCATCCTAACACAAATACAGTATATTCATTTTTGGAGATGAATTTAGAAACTCAGTTGAATCCCTGGCTTTGAAATATCAGGAAAAAGTTTTATCCGCACATAATAAATAGCATTAAGTTTTCCTGCAAATGGTTGATTAATACGCAATTATATTCTTAAGTGCAGGCTGTCAGTTATTCCAAAGTGCCTTATTTAATTAGTGACGCCATTCAGTATATTCCCATTAGCAACATCTTCCCATTTTTACAACAGCAATTTTGTTCCACCCCATTGTAAAAGCTTCGGGTCCTCTTTTGAAGCAGGGCTTTGCTTTTCCTAGTCCTTTGGCTGCATAAATGATGTGCCCTGGGCCTTCACAGCTGGGGGTGATTCTAAAAGTTCCCCCAAGTTCTGGGCACTGGTTTCCTCACTGTCCCTTCTTCCCAAAGATGTGGAAATGGAGTGCAAATATTGCCCAAAGAACCAGCTCTTCTCATGCCCAGGAGATGAATGAAAGGGATAAGAGTAATGAATAATAAAAGCATTCTTTGTACTAAAGAATGCTTAACACCATTTCATAAGAGGACACTTCCTACCACCATGACTTTTGTTGGAAAAAAATTTCCCTAAATGTCTTAGATAATTATATTAAACAGCCACGCAACTCAAGGAAGGGGAAATCTCTTGTATTAGAGAGCAGAAATATATCAGGCTAATAAAAAGTATGATACGCGTTTGGCTAAAGGATTTATGTAGGCATAATTAAGAGGTTCAATATGTTTCAGGGTATTTCCACTTTATCCTTTGATAAGAAAAATGGAATAAGTTAACTCAGTAAAATCTGGAGAACGTGTAACATACAGCAAGAACTCGGGAGAACCAGAGGAGCCCAAGAGGAGGGAGCTCCACACGTTCATATCTTGGACACAAGAATATGTTAAAATTTGATCAAGTAAAACCAAGGCTTAAGGTAAGTTTAAACCATGCAGGCTCCTCTTTCACTCCCACCCCAATTATGTTGATGAAATTATAAGGAGCAAAACCACGTGGAAATGAAATGAGCCACAATGAGAGCGAAACCTTGTGGATCTGTCCAGCTCCACCTTGAGGTTGAATTTGAGAATTAACTAGATAAGAAAGAGTGTGAAAAGTCTTAAGTGGTAAATTAAAAGGATATGCAACACCTACATTTGGAAAACTTCTTAGGTACTGCAATTAAATTAAATATTCATGAACCCACAGTACACTTCCTTACCAGCTCTACCTGGCTGCTAAAAAGTCAACCTGGCCAGGAGGCTGTAGAGCAAGGATCCCGACAGCTTTCATGTGCAACCTGGGTGTTCTGCCTTCCTGGTTGCTTCTTACCTTGAAAATTCTCCCCACCCCTTGCTGTCATGACAGAAGATTTAATCCTCCAGAAACTACAATAATAGGAAGAACAGGGAGCCAGCATAGAGCAGGGTTTCTCAACCTTGGCACTGTTGACATTTTGGGCCAGATACTTCTTTGTGGTGGGGCCTGTCCTGTACGTTGTAGAATGGTTAGCAGAATCCCTGACCTCTACCCACCCGAAGTCAGTGACATCTGCCTCACCCTCCAGTGTCACAGCCAAAAATGTCTCCAGACATTGCTTAATGTCCTTTGGGGGGCAAAATTGTCTCAGTTGAGAACCACTAGCATAGATGATGATTTCATCCTGATTTTTTCCCCTAATCGTTTCCCCTTTGAAAAGTTCCAGTGATGTTTTCTACATCGCTCTATTATTTCTTCTTTATTAATTATGAAATTTAAATAGAAATAGAAAAAAGTGAAAAGTACCACTCCTCAAACATATTCTAAGAATGAGCCCACTAATAACTGTTGTGTATCATTTCACACTTTCCCTGGTGTGCACGATAGAATGTACATGCAATCACTTCTTGGTCACTTGTGTATATACGTACTTTAAGAAATTTCATTCATTCTAATCACCTAAGCACACAAATAGCTGTTTTCAGTAAACAAATATTACTAACATCCTACCACATTATTCTTTTTAATGGTTGAATAGTATCCCACAGTACGGACAGACCAAAAGGTACCCAAGCAATCTATTGACAGGCTTCTAATTTCATATATATATGAAAAATACTACATTGAATTTATTTGCTGACATATTTGTGTAGATTGAGTCCCCAATGTTAGAACTTCTCAGATTTCTCTTGCTTTTATGTTATTCATTTGTTTCTGATTATATTTCATTTACTTTCTTTCAAGTGCTTTCTACTTTCATGTCATAAAGTCCATCTGGCATTTCTCTGGATTCTTGGACCTTCTCATCTTTCAGTCCTATATGGGGAATTGTACATGGGTTATCTACCAGAAACAAAGACAGTGCTAGCATCTCATCTGTAAGTCACCACCCTGCCTCCTTGCACCAGGTATTTACTGGCTCCTGCCCCACGTCACTGGCACCTGCACATCTCCTGTGCTGATTCCTTAGATCTGCATGGCTGAGAACCTTTTAGTCACTTTCTCAAGGGTCTGCTGTGTGCCAGTATCGAGCTAAATGTTGGGGAGGAATAGGTGAGCAAAAAGCAGACAATGGATCACACAATATGGTGGAAAAGTGAGGCAGCTCAGAAATACATGCAAAATTTCAAGTGGATGAGAAGTGCCATGTGGGAGAGGAGCCCAGTGCTCCAAGAAGGATGGTGGTGGGGTGTGAGGTGGTCTACAGTTTCAGGGCAGGTGTTCATGAACAAGTGGCAGTTCAGATGGGATCCAAAGACCAAGGAAGCTCTAACTGGGTGGGGGTTTTAGGGGTGGCAGAGGATCCAAGTGGGGATCAGCATATGCCAATGCCCATTGCTGGGAGGGAAGATGGCACCTTGGATGATGGAAAGCAAGCAGATCCCGGGAGGACAGGGAAGGAGGGAGGGAGGTGGCAAGTGGTGGAGGATGAACTTGAGAGCCTGGCAGGTAGAAACTCGACTTTGGCTTTATTTTGAAAGTGCCAGAGAGCAGGGGAGTGACATGTTCCCATCCAAGTTTTGAAAAGATGGTCTTGTGAAATGTGGCAAAAACTCCCTGGGCAGCTGCCAGCTGCCACCATACTGAGTCCCCTCAAACCTGAGCAAAACTTCCTCCAGCCTCTTCCTCTACCAGCACTGCCCATCCAGTGATAGCCCTGGTGTCTGATAAGGTGCAGAACCTACTTTCCCAGTTATTCTTGAACAGATTTACATTCCTCATCTGTGATCACTTGCTTTTTGGCCTTGTTTGGAACAGAGCACATTCAGCCCTTTGGAGATCATATTGAAGAGAAGAGCATTCAGAGAAAGTTGGATGAAAGCAGATGCTAGTGTTCTTTTTTTTTTTTTTTAATTAACCTGTAACAGGGGAATTGATTAATTAAAAAATGCAAAAAAGAGTGTCCTCTTTAGGAAGGTATTGTATCTTATAATAACTAGTGTAAATTGGATGTAACTAAAAGACTTAATAAACATATACACAGAAATCTTCAGGTTTTATCTCCTCAACTCTGTCCCCAAAATGCTTTTTCCGCAAACCAAAAAGTGAGTTTATAGCATGGCTAATCTATTGCAGTGCAATCTTATTTTAACCTTATCAAATATGCTCGTGTATTTCTTCTATCCACTCAGAAATGAAACATCAGAGATTTAGATTTTATTTGGAAAATTCCTTATTCATCACAAGGAAACACATTCAATTGCATTTGAGGAATTCAATTTAAAACTAATTTATCTTACATTAATGTTTAAATTCATGAGATTCCACGTAAAGTCATTCTTGTAGTGTAATAAATTCAGAAGCAATATGATAATTATTAAAACAGAAATGAGCCTGAGAAAAAGAAATCACGTGGTCATTGGGTTAGTCCTCTCTTGCCTGAGCTTCTGGACTTGCAGCAAAGGGGGAGAGATAAGAAGGCAGAAAAAGCAGAGAGGGAGAAGGATGAAAAGAGAAAAGCAGAGAGCGTGCAGGCTACACCAGCACTGCCATTTATTGAGTGCTTAAAGCACGCCAGCCTGGTCTAAGCTCCTTACACACATCTCCAAATCTCACAACAACCCATGAGGTTTACTCGAGTGAGCATCATACTGGCTGATAATTATTGAACATTCACTGCGTGCCAGGCAGTGTTCTAAATTCTTTACGTGCATTGACTGGCTTTATCCTCACAACCTTAGGTTGTAAGAATGACAACTGTCCCCATTTCCTGGATGAGAAAAACGAGATGACATGAGCAAGGTGAAGCAAACTGCAAGTGAGAAACCTGACAAAGGAAGCCAGGCCTAGCTCTTAACTCCATACAGTATGCCTGCTTTTCCAAAATATAAAGAAGATACATCCGTTTTGCAGACTCAGAAGCACAGGTCTGAAGAGGTTAGGGCCCTATGGTACAGCCAGGATTGGAATTCTGATCTGCCAGATTCCTAAGATCTTATTTCCAACTACATCAGAAAGCTTGCCAGGGATCCTAACGCCTGTCTCGAGATTGAAAACCCGACTTTCTGAGCAGCATCGCCGCTGTCCCCACCACCTGGGGACTCCTCCATCCCCCCTTTCATTAGCCGCTGGTGTCTTGAAGACCCCACTGCATTTGTTCATTGCATTGATTGCTTGCCTGGCCCCCTCCTCTCTTCCTCTCCTACCAGTTTCATTCTTTGTGTTATTGATCTAGGACTCATGCTTTCTGCAGAGATACAGTGGATAAACACCCACTAACCGGGAAATGATATTGCAGATTTAAAAAGTGAGAGAAAATGGAACTCAAAATGTTTCATATAGGTAGGTATTTTGGACCTTCAATATGAAAATACTGTTGAAAAAGCAAGGTTCATTGCATGCTCTCCACTTGCTTGTTCTAATCGCACAACTCCCTTTTCCTACAATTACTTTTTCTTTCCTATTGCATATCACCCTCCAAATACCCAAGAATCATTGAATTCTCCAAAGATTCTTGCATTTCAAATGTGTATTTAAAAGCACCTAAACAGCAGATCTCAAATGGGTCAAGGGAGGTTTTACCTAGAGGGAACATTGGGGCAACGTCTGGAGGCATCTTGGTTGTCACATTCTAAGATAAATAAAGAGATTTACTTAGTATGTCTATTTAAAAAATGAAACCCAGGATTCGCTAGAAATCCCCACTTTGGGTTCAAAGCAATGTGACATCTCAAGTTGTTGCCTTGTTTGTGAGATAACGATTTACCATCATGAAGCTTCTCTTAACTGTTCTATTACTTTAAAATCCAAAGTGCAGATAATGAATTGAAATCCAGGTGAGAGAGGCCACTGAACTCCAGTGGCACTCTCAATCATGTGGTCAGCTCCTCCTCATCCTTTCATGTGCAGGCCTGGTGCCTCCTCTTCCAGGAAGTCCTCTCCCTTCTTGCCCCCAGTGCGTTAGGTGTTTCTCGAATATGCACTTTCCTGTAACCTCCTCTGATTCCCTCAACCCCAGCCCATGGCACAGAGCATTATAGTTGTTTGATTATCTGCTTAGGTCCTCTAAAGCAGGGATCTCCTAGTATCTAAGTTTGTGTCTGCAGCAGCTAGAAAAGTGCCCAACACTTAAGAACTGTTCAAAATATCAATGGAATGGTAAACAAATGAATGAATGAACGAATGGATGAATGAAAGAAAAGACCAGTAAATGATTAAAGGAATAAAAATGGCTCCCATTGGCTCTAAGAAATCAAAAATAGGAAAACTCAGAAGCAAGGGAAGAAAAAGGACTGGTGGATCCAAGGAAGGACAGAGGCAGCACACTCTTTCACATGTGATCTAAATTCGCTGGAAAGGGCGGTGTGGCCGAGTGGGTGAGAAAGATCGCAGGCCGTGGAGCCTGGCCCCCTGCCACCAAATTCTGGTTCTGACTTCTACCGCTAAGAGCTTGGTAACATGGCTACTACTCTGTAGTGTTAAGTATCCCCACCTGCAAAATGGAAATAATTTCTAGTATTAAACTCATATGGTGCTTATGAACCTGAAATCAGTCTAACAGATACAAAGCACTGAACAGCATCTATGTGTTGAGTAACTGTTAGGGGTCATCATTTTTTGGCTATGAATTGTAATGGTTATCAGAACCATGCTCAGCAGCAGCAGCAACTCACGCTCATTAATACTAATGCATGCCCTTTATGTGACTTGCTCTGACAGGAGTTTTAAGGCATAAAGAGATCCCAACATTTCAGTCATTGCTCTCAAAGGGATAATCTAGTTGGAGAGTCAGGTCATGCTCACCTCTGTCCCATGGGATTATTTCAAGCACCAGGTTACATATGGCCCATCTTTCCCTCCCTCCAAGCCTGAATCACCAACAAAAGCAGAGTCTGGACCTTTAAAAACACACCATGATGTATAAGTGGGAATTAGCATGGGGTTGTCTAACTTCATCCCTTATGAGCAGCTTCATCTGCCATAACTTAAATCGTGATGGGAAATAAAATGCCAGCATGGCGAAGAGTTCACTGTGCACGGCAAGACATGTTTTATCTCTAGCCACGAAGTGGAATTGCATTCCTGTTGTGAAACCCAGATTGATGCACGCGTTTTATTTATAACCCTTTCTCTGAAAGTTGTTCCAAGTTACAAGTTAGCAATGAAAGTTTGCAGTGGCTTTTAAAAGGCCTGCTGGCACCTTCCCTGACAGCCAAATTTGTACAAGTGACAGTAACAAACCGCAGAGTGGTCGAGAGTCAAGAGGCATTGAAGAACGTACGTGTTCAAGAAAGGATAATGGTGATGGGCGATGGGAGTAAGCAGAAAGTAGAAGAATTCAGCATGAATCTTTGGGTGAAGCCTGTCAGACGAAAATTCCAAACTGACTGTCATCCACCCACTGGTCCTTCTTCACTCCAGTATCAACTGGACTCTAAAAATGGGGAGAGCCCCCTTCCCATGTCTACCTATCCCTTCTCTGCCTACTTCCTTGAGTGGCTACAGAAAAACCACGTAAGACCACTTGACTGGCCGTGGCCTCTGGTTGATGAACATCCCTCAATTCTATGCACCCATGCTATCTTACTTGGCCACTTAGAAAGTGGGTCAACCAATAATAGTCAGTCCTCAAATAGTAGAGATAATCAAAAGGAAGACTAGGGCAAGGCAGTTTTCCAAGAGAGGCCAGGTACCAAAAGCCAGTGATGGAGAAGAGAAGAAAACACCACTGAGAGTAAGGGCATCACCATGGTTAGTGGCAAGAGACATCAGTTCTAAAACAGCTGCAGGAGTAACTCCAAATTGGCTCTAAAAAACTTCAGAGCATGCAGTCCATCTTAATAAACTTGCTTGTGCCTTATTCTTTAGAAGTCCTGTTCATCCATTTAAAACTTATTTGATGATGAAGAGGATGAGTGAAGAGACCCGACGATGTGGTCATCTCTGTAGGGACAGTCTTCCTGATACGGTCAGCTCTTTCAGATCAGTTTTAACATAGCACTGCATTGTTAGGTTAGACTAGAATCAGAAGGCAGATTCAAATCCTGGCTCTTCTGTTAATTATCTGTAGGTCCTAAAGTAAATAAGTAATGCCTTTGAAATAAATTCCCTTATTATGCTAGAGACTGTTGGGTTTCTAAAAAGCATGTTTTATAACATAAACTCTGCATCCATGTTAAATGATGTAAAGGAATAGGTGTGTGTATCCAGCATAGAGAAAACACATGCATTCATTTAATCAATAATTCCAACATATGTGAGCACCTGCTATGTACAAAGGACACAGAGCTAAATGAGGCAGAATTGCCAGCTACAAGAGGAAAGATAATTTCTATACTCAAATAAATAAAATGTTAGTCCAGGCTCTTAAGTGTACAAGGGACAGGTGTCCAATATAAACTGAACTGTACCCCAAATGGAATGTGTTGGGATCATAAAATTGGAAATTTGGGGTTTCTGGATTCAGATATGGCTGATTCAAGTTGCTCATACATTGTTATTGGAGAGTCTGTCTCTTTCCACCTCTTAACCTCTGTTTTCCTATGTTGGCTTCGATTTCTCCAACAGGTGTCCCTTACACCATAGAAAGGCGTCTGTTAGAAAGCCCGGAGTTAAATTCTACTAGCTCAGTGTCCCCAGAGGGAATTTTCCCAACAGTTCCTTGTAAATCCCTGAGATATACTCTAGTTGGACTAACTGGGGTCACATGCCTATCCCTAAACCAACCAAGAGGCCAGGAAGAGGGATCACGTGATCACCACATGATCAACTCCAATCATGAGACTGGAGGATAGGAGTTCTCCAGAGAAAAGTGAGGTTCTTCACCAGAAGAAGAGGAAAATAAAAGCTGAGCATGAAAACAATAGGTATCCATCAAAGATGCCAAATGATAGATGCCAAAATAGAGGTAAAATGAGAGTGCCACAATGATTTTAGAAGAGAGAGGAAAACTTACAGCAACTTGTATTACTGCCACATTAATACCATATAACACAAAACTCAGGGGCATTCAACACTAAGCATTTCCTCCTCACTCGTGCATCTGAGTCAGCTGGGGTTTGGATTAGCCAGGCTGGCTTTGGCTCCTGGTTCTGGGTCATCTCCACGTGTCTCTCCCTGGGGCCAGTGGACTGTTAAGAGACCATCATTCTCATAATCATGAAAGAATTACATGAGGGTAAACCCTACTGCCCCAGCCCTTCTAAAGCCCCTTTTACATCATGTCTGCTGACATTTTATTGGTCAAAAATAAGTCACATGTCCAAGACCAGCAGAAATGGGGCAGAGAAACATAAGCCTGGTCTTCAAGCGGGAAGAACTTAGTTACATGGCAAACGCCATAAGTACGGGGCGGGATAGGACATTTAAAATGGTAAGACAAATATACCATGACACCCAAGATATTTTTTTAACCCCATTTTATAGATAAGAAAACTTATCTATAGCAACTGCCCCAAAGTCATCTAGCTTGAGGACAGAAGAGCTGGATTTAAACCAAGTTATTTAATTCCAAAGCACAATAGAGGCACACAATGGCATTGCTGGGCAAGGGTGCAGGGATGGGGTATCAGGCAAGTCTTATTCAAATAACGTGTTATGAATGCTGAAGTTATAGTCAATAACAGGATTTCTATAGCCAAAAAACTTGAAATAAAAAGTTTCCGGTAGGGGCGGGGCAAGATGGCGGACTGGTGAGCTGTATGTTTTAGTTATTCCTCCAGGAAAGTAGGTAGAAAGCCAGGAACTGCGTGGACTGGACACCACAGAGCAATCTGACTTTGGGCATACTTCATACAACACTCATGAAAACGTGGAACTGCTGAGATCAGCGAAATCTGTAAGTTTTTGCGGCCAGGGGAACTGCGCCCCTCCTTGCCAGGCTCAGTCCCCTGGGAGGAGGGGCTGTCAGCTCCGGGAAGGAGAAGGGAGAACTGCAGTGGCAGCCCTTATCGGAAAGTCATTCTACTGATCCAAATTCCAACCATAGATAGACTGAGACCAGACACCAGAGAATCTGAGAGCAGCCAGCCCAGCAGAGAGGAGACAGGCATAGAAAAAAACAGCACGAAAAACTCCAAAATAAAAGCGGAGGATTTTTGGAGTTCTGGTGAACATAGAAAGGGGAAGGGCAGAGCTCAGGCCCTGAGGCTCATATGCAAATCCCGAAGAAAAGCTGATTTCTCTGCCCTGTGGACCTTTCCTTAATGGCCCTAATTGCTTTGTCTCTTAGCATTTCAATAACCCATTAGATCTGTGAGGAGGGCCCATTTTTTTTTTTTAATCCTTTTTTCTTTTTGTAAAACAATTACTCTAAGAAGCCCAATACAGAAAGCTTCAAAGACTTGCAATTTGGGCAGGTCAAGACAAGAGCAGAACTAAGAGAGCTCTGAGACAAAAGGCAATAATCCAGTGGCTGAGAAATTTCACTAAACACCACAACTTCCCAAGAAAAGGGGGGTGTCCGCTCACAGCCATCATCCTGGTGGACAGGAAACACTCCTGCCCATCGCCAGCCCCATAGCCCAGAGCTGCCCCAGACAACCCAGTGTGACGGAAGTGCTTCAAATAACAGGCACGCTCCACAAAACTGGGCGTGGACATTAGCCTTCCCTGCAACCTCAGCTGATTGTCCCAGAGTTAGGAAGGTGGAGCAGTGTGAATTAACAAAGCCCCATTCAGCCATCATTTCAGCAGACTGGGAGCCTCCCTACACAGCCCAGGAGCCCAGAACCGCCCTGGGGGGATGGCACTCACCTGTGACATAGCACAGTCATCCCTCAACAGAGGACCAGGGAGTGCACGGCCTGGAAGAGGGACCCACTTACAAGTCTCAGGAGCCATACGCCAATACCAAGGACTTGTGGGTCAGTGGCAGAGACCAACTGTGGCAGGACTGAACTGAACAATTAGACTATCGCAGCAGCTATAAAACTCCAGGATCACCAGGGAGATTTGATTGTTAGAGCCACCCCACCTCCCTGACTGCCCAGAAACACGCCCCATATACAGGGCGGGCAACACCAACTACACATGCAAGCTTGGTACACCAATTGGACCCCACAAGACTCACTCCCCCACTCACCACAAAAGCAAAGCAGGGAGAACTGGCTTGTGGAGAACAGGTGGCTCATGGACGCCACCTGCTGGTTAGTTAGAGAAAGTGTACTCCACGAAGCTGTAGATCTGATAAATTAGAGATAAGGACTTCAACTGGTCTACAAATCCTAAAAGAACCCTATCAAGTTCAGCAAATGCCAAGAGGCCAAAAACAACAGAAAATTATAAAGCATATGAAAAAACCAGACGATATGGATAACCCAAGTCCAAGCACCCAAATCAAAAGATCAGAAGAGACACAGCACCTAGAGCAGCTACTCAAAGAACTAAAGATGAACAATGAGACCATAGTGCAGAATACAAAGGATATCAAGAAGACCCTAGAAGAGCATAAAGAAGACATTGCAAGACTAAATAAAAAAATAGATGATCTTATGGAAATTAAAGAAACTGTTGACCAAATTAAAAAGATTCTGGACACTCATAGTACAAGACTAGAGGAAGTTGAACAACGAATCAGTGACCTGGAAGATGACAGAATGGAAAATGAAAGCATAAAAGAAAGAATGGGGAAAAAAATTGAAAAAATCAAAACGGACCTCAGGGATATGATAGATCATATAAAATGTCCTAATATAAGACTCATCGGTGTTCCAGAAGGGGAAGAAAAGGGTAAAGGTCTAGGAAGAGTATTCAAAGAAATTGTTGGGGAAAACTTCCCAAATCTTCTAAACAACATAAATACACAAATCATAAATGCTCAGCGAACTCCAAATAGAATAAATCCAAATAAACCCACTCCGAGACATATTTTGATCACACTGTCAAACACGGAAGAGAAGGAGCAAGTTCTGAAAGCAGCAAGAGAAAAGCAATTCACCACATACAAAGGAAACAGCATAAGACTAAGTAGTGACTACTCAGCAGCCACTATGAGTGAGAAAAATTTCCAACCAAGAATACTTTATCCAGCAAAGCTCTCCTTCAAATTTGAGGGAGAGCTTAAATTTTTCACAGACAAACAAATGCTGAGAGAATTTGCTAACAAGAGTTCTGCCCTACTGGAGATACTAAATCTGCCCTACTGGAGATACTGAAGAGAGCCCTACAGACAGAGAAACAAAGAAAGGACAGAGAGACCTGGAGAAACGTTCAGTACTAAAGAGATTCAGTATGGGTACAATAAAGGATATTAATAGAGAGAGGGGAAAAATATATATGACAAACATAAACCAAAGGATAAGATGGCTGATTCAAGAAATGCCTTCACGGTTATAACATTGAATGTAAATGGATTAAACTCCCCAATTAAAACATATAGATTCGCAGAATGGATCAAAAAAAAATGAACCATCAATATGTTGCATACAAGAGACTCATCTTAGACACAGGGACACAAAGAAATTGAAAGTGAAAGGATGGAAAAAAATATATCATGCAAGCTACAGCCAAAAGAAAGCAGGTGTAGCAATATTAATCTCAGATAAAATAGACTTTAAATGCAGGGATGTTTTGAGAGACAAAGAAGGCCACTGCATACTAATAAAAGGGGCAATTCAACAAGAAGAAATAACAATCGTAAATGTCTATGCACCCAATCAAGGTGCCACAAAATACATGAGAGAAACACTGGCAAAACTAAAGGAAGCAATTGATGTTTCCACAATAATTGTGGGAGACTTCAACACATCACTCTCTCCTATAGATAGATCAACCAGACAGAGGACCAATAAGGAAATTGAAAACCTAAACAATTTGATAAATGAATTAGATTTAACAGACATAAACAGAACATTACATCCCAAATCACCAGGATACACATACTTTTCTAGTGCTCACGGAACTTTCTCCAGAATAGATCATATGCTGGGACATAAAACAAGCCTCAGTAAATTTAAAAAGATGGAAATTATTCAAAGCACATTCTCTGACCACAATGGAATACAATTAGAAGTCAATAACCATCAGAGACTTAGAAAATTCACAAATACCTGGAGGTTAAATAACACACTCCTAAACAATCAGTGGGTTAAAGAAGAAATAGCAAGAGAAATTGCTAAATACATAGAGACGAATGAAAATGAGAACACAACATGAGAAACCAAAACCTATGGGATGCAGCAAAAGCAGTGCTGAGGGGGAAATTTATAGCACTAAACGCATATATTAGAAAGGAAGAAAGAGCCAAAATCAAAGAACTAATGGATCAACTGAAGAAGCTAGAAAATGAACAGCAAACCAATCCTAAACCAAGTAGAAGAAAAGAAATAACAAGGATTAAAGCAGAAATAAATGACATAGAGAACAAAAAAACAATAGAGAGGACAAATATCACCAAAAAGTTGGTTCTTTGAGAAGATCAACAAGATTGACAAGCCCCTAGCTAGACTGACAAAATCAAAAAGAGAGAAGACCCATATAAACAAAATAATGAATGAAAAAGGTGACATAACTGCAGATCCTGAAGAAATTAAAAAAATTATAAGAGGATACTATGAACAACTGTATGGCAACAAACTGGATAATGTAGAGGAAATGGACAATTTCCTGGAAACATATGAACAACCTAGACTGACCAGAGAAGAAATAGAAGACCTCAATCAACCCATCACAAGCAAAGAGATCCAATCAGTCATCAAAAATCTTCCCACAAATAAATGCCCAGGGCCAGATGGCTTCACAGGGGAATTCTACCAAACTTTGCAGAAAGAACTGACACCAGTCTTACTCAAACTCTTTCAAAACATTGAAGAAAATGGAACACTACCTAACTCATTTTATGAAGCTAACATCAATCTAATACCAAAACCAGGCAAAGATGCTACAAAAAAGGAAAACTACCAGCCAATCTCCCTAATGAATATAGATGCAAAAATCCTCAACAGAATACTTGCAAATTGAATCCAAAGACACATTAAAAAAATCATACACCATGACCAAGTGGGGTTTATTCCAGGCATGCAAGGATGGTTCAACATAAGAAAATCAATCAACGTATTACAACACATTAAAAATTCAAAAGGGAAAAATCAAATGATCATCTCAATAGATGCTGAAAAAGCATTTGACAAAATCCAACATCCGTTTTTGATAAAAACACTTCAAAAGGTAGGAATGGAAGGAAACTTCCTCAACATGATAAAGAGCATATATGAAAAACCCACAGCCAGCATAGTACTCAATGGTGAGAGACTGAAAGCCTTCCCTCTAAGATCAGAAACAAGACAAGGATGCCCGCTGTCACCACTGTTATTCAACATTGTGCTGGAAGTGCTAGCCAGGGCAATCCGGCAAGACAAAGAAATAAAAGGCATACAAATTGGAAAAGAAGAAGTAAAACTGTCATTGTTTGCAGATGATATGATCTTATATCTGGAAAACCCTGAGAAATCTACGATACAGCTACTAGAGCTAATAAACAAATTTAGCAAAGTAGCGGGATACAAGGTTAATGCACATAAGTCAGTAATGTTTCTATATGCTAGAAATGAACAAACTGAAGAGACACTCAAGAAAAAGATACCATTTTCAATAGCAACTAAAAAAATCAAGTACCTAGGAATAAACTTAACCAAAGATGTAAAAGACCTATACAAAGAAAACTATGTAACTCTACTAAAAGAAATAGAAGGGGACCTTAAAAGATGGAAAAATATTCCATGTTCATGGTTAGGAAGGCTGAATGTCATTAAGATGTCAATTCTACCCAAACTCATCTACAGATTCAATGCAATCCCAGTCAAAATTCCAACAACCTACTTTGCAGACTTGGAAAAGCTAGTTATCAAATTTATTTGGAAAGGGAAGATGCCTCGAATTGCTAAAGACACTCTAAAAAAGAAAAACGAAGTGGGAGGACTTACACTCCCTGACTTTGAAGCTTAATATAAAGCCACAGTTGTCAAAACAGCATGGTACTGGCCCAAAGATAGACATATAGATCAATGGAATCGAATTGAGAATTCAGAGATAGACCCTCAGATCTATGGCCGACTGATCTTTGATAAGGCCCCCAAAGTCACTGAACTGAGTCATAATGGTCTATTCAACAAATGGGGCTGGGAGAGTTGTCTATCATATCCAAAAGAATGAAAGAGGACCCCTACCTCACCCCCTACACAAAAATTAACTCAAAATGGACAAAAGATCTCAATATAAAAGAAAGTAACATAAAACTCCTAGAAGATAATGTAGGAAAACATCTTCAAGACCTTGTATTAGGCAGCCACTTCCTAGACTTTACACCCAAAGCACAAGCAACAAAAGAGAAAATAGATAAATGGGAACTCCTCAAGCTTAGAAGTTTCTGCACCTCAAAGGAATTTCTCAAAAAGGTGAAGAGGCAGCCAACTGAATGGGAAAAAATTTTTGGAAACCATGTATCTGACAAAAGACCGATATTTTGCATATGTAAAGAAATCCTACAACGCAATGACAATAGTACAGACAGCCCAATTATAAAATGGGCAAAAGATATGAAAAGACAGTTCTCTGAAGAGGAAATACAAATGGCCAAGAAACACATGAAAAAATGTTCAGCTTCACTAGCTATTAGAGAGATGCAAATTAAGACCACAATGAGACACCATCTAACACCTATTAGAGTGGCTGCCATTAAACAAACAGGAAACTACAAATGCTGGAGGGGATGTGGAGAAACTGGAACTCTTATTCATTGTTGGTGGGACTGTATAATGGTTCAGCCACTCTGGAAGTCGGTCTGGCAGTTCCTTAGAAAACTAGATATAGAGTTACCATTCGATCCAGCGATTGCACTTCTCGGTATATACCTGGAAGATCGCAAAGCAGTGACACGAACAGATGTCTGCACGCCAATGTTCATAGCAGCATTATTCACAATTGCCAAGAGATGGAAACAACCCAAATGTCCTTCAACAGATGAGTGGATAAATAAAATGTGGTATATACACACAATGGAATACTACACGGCAATAAGAAGGAACGACCTCGTGAAACATATGACAACATGGATGAACCTTGAAGACATAATGCTGAGCGAAATAAGCCAGGCACAGAAAGAGAAATATTACATGCTACCACTAATGTGAACTTTGAAAAATGTAAAACGAATGGTTTATAATGTAGAATGTAGGGGAACTAGCAATAGAGAGCAATTAAGGAAGGGGGAACAATAATCCAAGAAGAACAGATATGCTGTTTAACGTTCTGGGGATGCCCAGGAATGACTATGGTCTGTTAATTTCTGATGGATATAGTAGGAGCAAGTTCACAGAAATGTCGCTATATTATGTAACTTCCTTGGGGTAAAGTAGTAACATGTTGGAAGTAAAGCAGTTATCTTAGGTTAGTTGTCTTTTTCTTACTCCCTTGTTATGGTCTCTTTGAAATGTTCTTTTATTGTATGTTTTTCTTTTTTGTTTTTTTTTTTGTTTGTTTGTTTTTAATTTTTTTTTTCCATACAGTTGATTTAAAAAGGAAGAACAGGCTAAAAAAAAAACAAAAAAAAAAAAAAACCAGGAAAAAAATATGTAGTGCCCCCTTGAGGAGCCTGTGGAGAATGCAGGGGTATTCGCCTACCCCACCTCAATGGTTGCTAACATGACCACAGACATAGGGGACTGGTGGTTTCATGGGTTGAGCCCTCTACCATAGGTTTTACCCTTGGGAAGACGGTTGCTGCAAAGGAGAGGCTAGGCCTCCCTATAATTGTGCCTAAGAGCCTCCTCCCGAATGCCTCTTTGTTGCTCAGATGTGGCCCTCTCTCTCTAGCTAAGCCAACTTGAAAGGTGAAATCACTGCCCTCCCCTCTACGTGGGATCAGACACCCAGGGGAGTGAATCTCCCTGGCAACGTGGAATATGACTCCCGGGGAGGAATGTAGACCTGGCATCGTGGGACGGAGAACATTTTCTTGACCAAGAGGGGGATGTGAAAGGAAATGAAATAAGCTTCAGTGGCAGAGAGATTCCAAAAGGAGCCGAGAGGTCACTCTGGTGGGCACTCTTACACACAATTTAGACAACCCTTTTTAGGTTCTAAAGAATTGGGGTAGCTGGTGGTGGATACCTGAAACTATCAAACTACAACCCAGAACCCATGAATCTCGAAGACAATTGTATAAAAATGTAGCTTATGAGGGGTGACAATGGGATTGGGAAAACCATAAGGACCACACTCCACTTTGTCTAGTTTATGGATGGATGTGTAGAAAAGTAGGGGAAGGAAACAAACAGACAAAGGTACCCAGTGTTCTTTTTTACTTTAATTGCTCTTTTTCACTCTAATTATTATTCTTGTTATTTTTGTGTGTGTGCTAATGAAGGTGTCAGGGATTGATTTAGGTGATGAATGTACAACTATGTAATGGTACTGTAAACAATCGAAAGTACAATTTGTTTTGTATGACTGCGTGGTATGTGAATATATCTCAATAAAATGAAGATTAAAAAAAAAAAAAGTTTCCTACAATCAAGATGTGCTTAAAGCACACAAGTGCAGTGGAGTCTGCTCTGAACTAAGTTTTAAAACTGAATGATTTCCTTCATGAGACAGAGAACAAAGGTGATGTGTACAGCTGACAGCTACGCAGCATTCTCTTACATGAAAGAGGTGTTTTGGTTAAGCATGTCTGAAGACTCCCAAAAGGAGTCTTTTCTCCTATGCATTTCCAATTCCTAACATTGCTAAGTTACTAGCTCTTAAGGTCTTCAAGTACTTTACTGGTAAATCTCCAACACTGCTCTTTGCATAAATGAAGAGAAATTATTTTTCTAAGTATGCCCTTTGGCACAGAGTGTTGACAAATTTGATGAGAATTATTTTTCCCCTGAATTAATTATTAAGAGCAGAATATTAGGTAGTGAGTATTGGAATGAAGTTTAGCTGCAAAAAAAAAAAAAAAAAAAAAAGGAAAGGTTTCTCTTTGCTCCAGAAGCACTAAAATGTAATGGCTAAGAGTTTGTGCTCCGGAGTCAGAGAGGCCTGGGTTTGAATTTTGGCTTTGTCAAGTCCTAACTGAGTAAGTCATGGAAGGTTTCCAATTCTCAGTTTACTCACTTGTAAAATGCAAACAAAAACAGGAAGATTAAATAAACGAGCTACTGTACAGACAGGGTCTGCCACACGGAATGCAGGAGTGATGAGTTAAGTATGCAAACAGCGCATCACTCATCCACTCCATGTCTTCCCGTGGACACAACCCAAGTCCTCTGTCGTGGCCGTACAGGCCGAGCTGTTGTCCACTTTCCACCACCACCCCTTGTCCACCTTTCCTCCCATGTTCCAGCCTTAGGGACTTTTAACTTACTTCCTCGGATTTCCAAGATCTTGTTGTCTGCTGCTCTCTCTGCCTGGAAGCCCCCCCCCCCAATCTTGCCCAGTTAGTCCCTACTCATTCTTCAGGTATCTCCTCAAATGTCACTACCTTGAGGAAACCTCTCCAGATAGGCATCTGACATCTCTGTTTTCCATTCTCAAGTCTCATGTAATTTCCCTGCATAGCACATATTAAAGATTATACTTCTTATTTATCTGGTTAATGCCTGTCTCCCCCCACCTCCGAGACTCTGTGAAACTATAGATCTTGTCTACCTTATTCACTAGTCTGCTCCCAGCACCCAACATGGAGCCTAGCACATAGTAGGTGTTCAATGGGTATTTATTCAACGGATGGATGGAAAACAGCATCGCAGAAAGAAGTAAAAGCACCTAGAAGATACATGTAGACTGCATATTAATTATCTCACTTGCTTTCCCTCTATGTTATATCACAGAATAAAATGACAATGTGTTATAATGTTGATTATTCATAGAGATCTTCTCCTAATGTTGGCTGGTTTGGTGTGTTGTTGTTGCTGTTGTGGTTTTAAATAAGCTCCCTAGGTGGGCTATTAAATAAAGTAGGGACAAATGAGAGAAATTATGCATCTGCTTTTCCCTCCAGGACAAGTTGTTTTGTTTGTTTGAATCTAATTTCCCCTTGTGTAGATCACTGAACCGAACCTCCAATATTGCCAGTGCCAAGATGGGGAGAGTTTCTAGTGGGGCCTCGCTTGTAATTTGCTGGGAAACTTCAGGGAAGAAATATAACTAGTCTGGGTCACTATTTCTTTTCCTTTACCTAACAGGGTTTGGGGCTCAGTGAGGGCAGTGGTGGTGAGAGCAATACCTCCTGCTTCCATCCTTTCTCCAACCCCTGGCTCCACTCTCATTTCCAACTGCACCTCCCCAAACCACTTGCTGGTATTGATATGCCCAGGAGCATTTATTTTATAGCCTGAAAAGGAGGGAGGAGATTTTGATGGGGAGTGGGAGCTTGGGGCCTGGGAAGGTGATGAGGAGATTCAAAATGGAATGGAATCGCATCTGTGCCCTACCTGGTCCCTTGGGTTGATTCTGAGCTGCCTGTGGATAGAATGGTTCAAATAGAATCAGTGAACAGAGAGACTTCATGAGACTCAGCACAAGTAAAGTCACTTTGGGGGAACGGTGACGAATCACGGCATGCTGAAAGGGGGCTTTTTCAAGTGTCTCTAAAGAAAACCCAAGAATGCTCTGCTTCCCTAGAGTAGAGTCATGGGAGCAATCAGAGATGACACCCTGTGAGTGGACGTCAGACTTCTCAAGACGGGAAGTAGCAGTGACGAACCTCTGAAAGCAGTTCCGCGGATGTGGGCAACAGGGAGCTGGAGAAGGAGCTGCTGGATCCATGAAAAGGGCCTAGGCAAAGAACCCTTTAAAGACTGCCAGAAATAATCGGGATACTTCTCGGGATACATGGAAGCCTAATTTTTATTAAGCCAATGATTTTTTCCTACAATCATAATTTTGGGATGTGAAATAATCATGACCTGATTTTGTAGCCATAAAATGCAGAGGCCTAGACCCTCAGGTTGATTCTTTTTTTTTTCCCCAATTGAAGTCAAAAAGCTCAAGGCTTTCTTGACGTATCTCAGCACTATTTGACTGGTTATCATGAAAAGGTGTTATTTTCCTGAAACAGAAGTTTTTAAAAATCTAACAAAAAAAGACAGCAGAAGGATAGAAACTTTTCAATCCTCCACCCCACCCCCCCACCCCCACCACATCACTGTTTCAGTCCCAAAAGACAGAGAGCAATGACTTCTGGAAACGCTTCACTTTTGACATGACTGCCAAAGGGCTCAGGGACTTTTGGCCATATCTAGATGTTCTGTCATCCATAAAACAGGATGGAAAATCTTAAACAGTAAAATAAGGGGACCACAAAGGAAATGCCAGTTACATTGTCTAATGAGGACTGGGCTCAAAATGCTCAGGTTGCACAGGGTGAGACTTGCTCTTAAAAACTGCAGGCAACATCTGGGCTAAATAAATAAATAAATAAATACATAAATAAATAAAACTGTGCAGAGCAAACTAACACTTTGCCTTCCATGTTATCTTTTCTAGGGTTCTGTTGGTAGAATATCTTTCCTTAGTCTAAAGGGAAAAGCTTCTATTATGAATGGGTATCTAAATAAAATAGGAAATGTGAGGAGCTTCTTCGTATTCATAGATATTATGAATATCTGTTCTAAAATGAGGAAAAATCATTGATCCCATGGAGACTTACTTTTAAAAATCATTAATTAGTTAATTAATTTTAAATGAGTTTGCTGTGGCATCAAGTTTCTCGTAAAGGTTAGGTCACAAGGAAACTGAGGAAACAAAACCTTAGATGTTGGTACAAAAAATACAACAATTTGTATAGCATTATTTGTTTATAGAAATGGCATGGCTCCCTCCATGAATCTTGAGGATAATAAAAATATATAGGAAGTTCCACCCTCCAACCTATTTTGATATTTTTTTTCAGTGTTTTGTCAATGTTAGGACCCAGGGAGTTAATCTTCCAAAAACCAGAAAGAACCTTGCTAATTTGGTCTCATATGAGGACTAGCTACATAATCATTTAAAACCCATTTCTCCTAAACTATTGAATAAGTAGGAATTCTATGACATTCATCAAGAGAAGAATATTCTCCAATATTCACAGAAAGATTAAAATATTGAATATTATCTGGCTAAAACAGAATCACATTTAAAATATGATCTACTCCATATAATTATATTTATTATCTTGCCCAACATCATTGTATCCAATTATTGTGGAGTTGAATGATAATTCTATCTTCTTCCTTTTTTTTTTTTTTTCTCAGTTCAGTGACACCTCGGGCTTTTCCCTGCCATAAGTCAATTCCTATAGAGGCAATTCTCTACAATTCTTTTCTAAAACTTTATCAATGACTTCTCTCAGAATTGGAAGGCCTTGGCGTTACTCAGTACAATCTTGCTTTCATTAGACACATTAGACCTCAGACACAGCATCTCAGATGGAAATATTCAGGTGCCTCCTGTGCTATTTTGTCATCTTAATTTGCATGTGTGTTTTATAATTATTTTCAGAAGTTGTCCAAATCAATTTTGGCATGGGATTTAGTGAATGATCTGGTAACGGTCATTGCAAGCAAAGAACCTGTTGACTGACTTACTTAAGAGAAAAGGAGGATTTATGGGAAGAAGCTTGGGGTTATCACAGAATCAAGGCTCATAAAAGGGACGCACACGAATGCAGAAATAAATACCACTGTTTTTTCATTCTTTTGGTCATTCTTCTAAAGAGTCAAAATCCTGGGAGTGAGGGTCCAATTGGCCACGTTTAGCTTATGTACCCATCTCATCACTGAATTTGGCCAAGGGGAGGAAGCAACTCACAGAAGCTATCAGAGTGACCCTCTGGGGACTCAGTCATCTTTTAGGGCAACGTCATGGATAGGCTCATCCAAATCACACAATGTGGCAGAAAGATAATTTCTCCAAAAAGAAGAAAAAGGTGGGGGAGCAGATTTACATTCTGGCTGGCTAAAAACAACACATATCCACTCTAAGTTGTACAGACAAACACATGCAAACCAATGAGAAAGATGCATAACCCTAACTATGCACATAAAGGACAAAATTGTTGCTAATTACATCGAGGTTGAGGAAGAAAAGACAGACGCATTTTCTATCCTGGGACCTCGCAGAGCTGACCTAATCCTTAAGAAAAAGGAAAAGCTGAGGGAGATAAAGAGAGGGGGAGAAGAAGAAAGGGAGAGACGGAGAGAGGGAGAGAGAGAGATCTGAGAGAGACAACCAGGAGAAGCAGCTCTAAATGTCTGATCCTTTCAAGTTCAACCCACGACAAGCCAGTCAGCTCACCTCGATGGTGTTTATTCATTTGGACAAAAGCAACTCTCTTCAATTTCACAACTTCCAGAAAGGCACTGGGCTGGTGAATTACACTTGGGTATAACAGCAGTCTTCCAGAGAATTGGAATGAGACTTTTTGGCAGCTAACGTGTTTTTTAAAAGCCACTGCTTTCTATGATTGCCCCCATCTCATAAACGACTGTGTCACTGAGAATGACCAATCGAGAGACAATGCAAAGCTCCTTTTCTCCAGCTCTACAGTCTCATCTGAACTTCTCAATTTCAGGCTGCTCTGCGCGGTGTCCCTAAGGACTTCTGACAGTGTTAACAGTCTGTGCCAAGGTGAATACCAGTTTTGCTTTAAGGCTTTATTGATAATAAAATAAAGTCTTTGGTGCATAGAAACTTAGGAAACCCTGCTTCCTGGGATGGATCCCAGCTGTCCGATGTAGAGGGGGAAGAGTACATGTTTGGAATGAGGCAGACCTGGGTTCAAGTCTTGCTTTCTCTCCTTCCTTGCTGTATTTTCAACTTCCTAGCCTCAGCTTCCCCTTTCATAAAATAATATCCCACTCTCGAATTGAATGGTGTAAGAAAGGAATAAGTTTCGTTTTCACATAGAGACAGCATGGAATAAGGGAAATGGAGGGAAAACCAGTTTAAACAAGCCCCAGACAAAGAGAAGAGAGAATCTGCCTGATGTAAAGAGACATGAGGTAGTATCAGAGGCGGGAACTCACAGCAAAAAAAATAAAAATTTGGGGGGGGGATTGGCTAATCAGTTCAAAATCTTAATAATGAGCTAGTTGGCTCTCTGGGATTGGCTGTACAAATTAAAATCTCAAAAGATGAATTAGTTAGTGTTCTCGGATAGGCTGTAACCTCTGTAGTACCCAGTCAATGGGGAAACAGGGGAGGGACTTGCGAATTAGGAGTAGGAGATTTAAACATCGCCATTCTCTTCCTCGGGCGCGCCAGCCTTCCTTCCATGTGTTTGGCTGGACGCCCTATCTTGCAAGATAGTAAATAAATTCTTTTCTCCTCCAGAACCGAGAGAGCGTTTATTCCCTTACAGGTACCACTTTATTTCCGACAACTTGGGGGCTCGTCCGGGATCCAAAGCTTCGGAGGGGGACCCCCGAGGTGGACAAAGGGAAGGCGCGCCCCGCTGATTGAGCGGTCTCAGACTCCGCCATTGGGGGCCCATCTCCGGCAGCTAAAGGGCCCGAGACCAGATGCTTGAATCTGCCGGTTGTGGATGAGAAAAGGGGGAAATGAAAAGGCCTGCCTCTGGTTAACCAGGCAACTCCGTGCACGGACCAAGGTAAGAAAAGAAATATTATATTACCTTGGTGGTTAAAGCATTCTGAGAGTCTAGGGCTGATCCTGAGGGAAAGATGCCCAAACAAGACTCAGAATGGGGACATTCTGATGAGCCTAGAGCTGATCCTAAGGGAAAGATGCTCAGGCAAGACTCAGAATGGGGAATAGAGGCAGTCAGCCGGCTGGGAATAAAGGGAAGGGGGTACCTTTAGGGTCCCTGGAGAACATTCCTCTAAATAATCCATTGGGAAACATGTTAAAACATTGGGCTAAAAGTAATTGGACCAAGGGAAAGGGTAAAAGAAAATGATCAAATATTATTGTTATGTTTAGACAAAAAAAAAAAAAAAAGGCATTTTGCTGCCAAATATATTCTGGCCAAAATATAAGGCAGATAAGAGTTGGCTTTGTGCTGACCTCGTGTGTCATGTTAATAAAAATAAACCTTTTTCCAAGGCAGAATTGAACTGTGCCATGTGGTGGCTGCAGAAAAAAAAAAAGAAACTAAAACCTGGGATAAGCATTCCCCCACCTTATGGTTTCCCCTCCCCCACTGGGGCGGGAACCATTAAAGCCTGGGGTTTTAGTGGAAGCAGTCTATGCCCCCAGGCAATTGGAGAGCCAGTTAATGCTGACTGCTCCAGTAATTACAACCCACCAAAAGTTAAGAAAAAGAAAAAAAAAAACGGAGAGATTTCCAAAAGTTTCTGTTTCTAAAGGCTCTTAAAGAAAGAAAGGTAAGAATCATTAATAAAAAGCCTAGCAAGGCTAGCTGAATAACAATTAACTTAATTCTTAAACTCTGGTTTATGTAAATATCCCTTTCTTGGGAGAAGAAAGGGAAATGGGAAAGAGGGCGGCTATGAGAGAAAGAGAGAGACTGCATCCACCTAAAATAAAATTGGCTGTACCCATATCCCCAAAGAACGATGAAAGTTGAGGTCTGAAGTCAAGTGGTCTCAGGCTGGGAGAGTGGAGTGGCCCACATGCATGAAAAGGGTGAGTTTGCCCTGGGGGTTGAGGGTGGGCCTTCCGCCTCAATGCTCTAGAAAAGTTTTGCCGCCTCAGGACCCAGAGGGTGGAGCACATTCCCAGGGGAATGCGAAAAGCCTGGCTGCCACCCCACTGTTCAGAGAAGGTAGAGCCTTTACCCCGAAGAGGCAGAGTCTGGGTGGCACCCCAATGTTTAAGAAGGGTGGGGCCAAAAAGGTAATCTCCCCAACATCACCCCAGACTTTGAAAAGAAAAGGGCTGCCACAAAAGCCTCTAAAAAGGGTTGGACTCCCACTCCCTCAAGCCCCAAGAATACAATGTCATTCTGTTAATAACTCAGACTTTAAAAGGTCAGCTATATAAAGGAATTTTAGCCTAATATTCAGAGAAGATCCAAAAATCGATGAATGGCTGAATAAGCCATTAGAGGAAATATTCAGAGAGTCAACAAGCCAGGGAGGAAACAGACAAAAGTGAGATAGAGAAGTAATTGGAGCAGTTTAAAAAAAAAAAAAAAAAAAGGAGGAAGGAAATTTGTAGCATGGGGTTTGTGTGATTCTCTATTCATATACTTATGTGGGGCTAAACAGGTATTAATAAATACATTTACATATTTTAGTGTGCTGTGTAATTAAGTCTAAGGCATGTGGAAGCTACATTTAAAGTCCCTTAATGTGTGTATCAGGGTATATAGAAAGTTATATGCACATTTTTTAGGACTGTATTTGGATGCATTCTGAGAGTTAAAACTTCATGAATCTAATGGGAGTTTAAGTTGTATGTTTACACAGGAATGTGGGATAGTTGTATTTGTATGTAATAAAAGCATGTAATATAATTACGTAGGAGTCTTTCAAACTGTGAAAGTTTGTCAGTGTGTAATTTAAAACTTGGCAAAAATTTCCTGTGTACTCATCTATAGTAAACTGAAGCTATTTCTTTGTGTCTTTATAGCGTATACTAGTTTGTGTGTACTCTAAAGCTGGGCAATTGTGTGCAGTTTCACAATAGTGTGAAAAATGAAAAAAAGTGAGAAAAACTGTGTAAAAGTTTTCTATGTATGTGTAACAGTAGTGTATTGGCTATACATGCTTGTAAATGGGAATGTATGTCTGTTTTGTATGGTTATGAGTGTGTATATAAGTTATATGTGTCTGTATTCCAGATATATGAGACTGTATTCTTGTAAAAAGCAGAATAATTTTTCTGATATATTTTGGGCAAAAGCAAAAGGTCCATACTCAAAGTGCAAGTAAATGTTCCTATAAAAGGGTTTAAGGTTCACTAAAGCTGAATTAAACAAACTTAGAACAGTGAATGGTTCATATCTCTTCCCAGGTCTCCATTTGGTAATGCCAGGTTGCTATCTTAACATTAAGTCTAATAGGAATAAAGACACCACATATATTGTCAAATACTACACACCAAGGCTTGTCCTCCTCTCCCTGGAGAGTGGGTTTTTACTCATCTAACAGCAAAACTTGTGTGTATGTTCAGGGTATGCATATATGTGAATCACGTATATTCAAGCATCACTAAACTAGATGTACTAAAAACTGAATTTTAAGTTAGCATTTAAGAGTGGTAAGCCTTTTTATGTTCATTAATCTTAGGTTATTGTAAATTATAGTTGTCCTTTAGTCTAATTGTTCCAGCCCGAAATGTTGGTAAGTTCTTGCTGCTCTTCATGCACATGACTTCAGGAGTGTCTGTACCTAAAGCAGGTATTAGCAGTTTTACACTAGGGGAGTCATTAGAGGGGTGCAAGCCATGTGTAATTTAGTACTTAGGCAATTATAAGGTGTAGGCCTTTGGTTTTTTGGTTTGCCTTTCCCCAGGAGGACTGGAGAGCTCCCCTCCCTAGACACAAAGGATCTTTTTCTTAAGAATTATATACTGGCCTTGTCTTCTACTTTATCATCTCTCAGGCACCGTGGACTGTTGGCTCAGACCCCGCCTCTTGAATTTGCTGCCCATCGACATCAGCCTGGCAGCTGGGTTCTGATCCAGTCATGGAAAGAATCCAAACTTCAACCGATCTGGGAAGGACCCTATCAAGTCTTGCTGACAACTAAGACGGCAGTCCGAACGGCAGAAAGAGGCTGGACTCATTACACAGGAGTGAAGGGACCGGTGCCTGAACCAGACGATAAGTATCCAGCAACTCAACCTGAATCCTGGAAAGTGACTCCTACCTCAGATCCCCTAAGGATCACCTTAAATAGGCAACAGTTGAAAGAACATACTAGGAGGGAGGAAGGGCTGGATTAAACCCTATGTTTGCATTGTGCTCTGTGTATAGCTTAATGATGAAATTGCTTATACTGATCATAATGTTCTATATTCAAGGAGTAACAGGTTCTGCTAAGCTGGTTATAAGTGTAGTCAAAGGCTTAAAGTCTCAAACTGTACAATTTGATGTCTGTCAAGTAATGAGCTGTAAAAATCTAAAACATCAGCAACAACTGAGGAAGGAATATAAGCATTTATGAAAGCAGACTGTTCAAGTAGAAAGCAAGATTGTTGGGGAGCAAACATTTGAGAGTATAACTTATGAGACACCTAACCCCTGTTATTCTTGGAACACTGCTTGGTGGACCACACAGTATGAGGGATGGGTCTTAACCCAGGTTGAAGGAAAAACCATTAAGGAAAACTTGGCTGGAATTTAACTCTCCAGTACAAATTGACCCCAAGGTCATTAGAATACTTAAGGCCAAAGACTTAAAGCAAACCACAGAAATAGAGACAGGTTATGGAAATACAAATGCCTGGGTAGAATGGGGCAAACATACCATCCAGAGTCTAAACAGAAGTAACTGTTTGCTTGTACAACCAAACAACCCACTGTTCAGATTATGCCCTTCCCCTTGGGGATGAAAAAGCATGAAAGGGAGTTTAAATGTATAACACTCCTCTTTCAAAATGCTACTCCTGGTGAAAGTTGTAGTACGTTGTCCTCCCTTTTCCCTCCAGTCCAGGAGGGAAGTGTCAAAGCCATACCAGCATCTCACCTTGGTCCCGGAAACCACTCTGCCTGTCTCTCCAGATGGGAAGAAGGGCTCCAGAATCTTGGTACCATGGCTCTGTGTACACAGGTGTGGAATGTGAGCAAGGATCGTACTGGCAACTTCTCCAGCCTAACTATACCCCGAGCAGACCTCTGGTGGTACTGTGGGAAGGGCATCCTCTGGCCAACACTACCTGAAAGGTGGGGAGGAACCTGTGCTCTGGTTCAATTGGCTATCTCATTTACCCTGGCATTTGAAAGTAATAAAGTACCAACCCAAGGCAAAGGAGAAAAGAAAAATGTACAAAGTGTACCTAGTTCCTTCAATAAAAAATGTTTGTAAATAGTATAGGGGTTCCCCAGAAAGTTCCTAAAGAGTTTAAAGCTAAAAATCAATTAGCTGCAGAATTTAAATCATCCTTATTCTGGTGGGTCACCATCAATAAAAATGTCAATCATCAGCTAAAATTTATCAACTATACCAGGAATGTCATTAAAAAATAGCAGAACAGTTAGATGCCACTAGCCGAATGGCATGGGAAAACAGAATGGCCCTAGACATGATGCTAGCTGAAAAAGGAGGCATCTGTGCTGTAGTTGGGGGAAATTGTCGCACATTCATCCCCAATAATACTGCACCTAATGGAACTATCACCAAAGCCCTACAAGGCTTAACAGCCTTATTTCAAAAACTAGAAAAGAATTCTAGCATTAACAACCCACTCATAGAATGGTTGGAAAATTGGTTCGAGAAATGGAAAGGAATTGCAACATCTATTTTAATTTTCCTTGTCATTCCAGCCAAAATGTTTATAACAGATGGGTGCTACATAATCCCGTGTGCTCAAAGGCTAGTTCAAAAACCCATCAAAACCACTAGAATCAACAATAAAAAAAAAGATCCCTATGATAAAAAATGTGAAAAAGCCCTTAGCAAATTTGAGAATCTAAAATGTGAAAACTAAAAGTGTTTAAAAAGAAAGAGGAGGGAATCTGTAAGAAAGGAATAAGTTTCGTTTTCACATAGAGACAGCATGGAATAAGGGAAATGGAGGGAAAACCAGTTTAAACAAGCCCCAGACAAAGAGAAGAGAGAATCTGCCTGATGTAAAGAGACATGAGGTAGTATCAGAGGCGGGAACTCACAGCAAAAAAAATAAAAATTTGGGGGGGGATTGGCTAATCAGTTCAAAATCTTAATAATGAGCTAGTTGGCTCTCTGGGATTGGCTGTACAAATTAAAATCTCAAAAGATGAATTAGTTAGTGTTCTCGGATAGGCTGTAACCTCTGTAGTACCCAGTCAATGGGGAAACAGGGGAGGGACTTGCGAATTAGGAGTAGGAGATTTAAACATCGCCATTCTCTTCCTCGGGCGCGCCAGCCTTCCTTCCATGTGTTTGGCTGGACGCCCTATCTTGCAAGATAGTAAATAAATTCTTTTCTCCTCCAGAACCGAGAGAGCGTTTATTCCCTTACAGGTACCACTTTATTTCCGACAATGGAAGGGCACCCAGAAAGTGTCTAGCAGAATTCTTGGGGTGTAGAGGCAATATACAATAGTTTCCTTTTTCTTGGTTTGGGATTACCTGGCATTATCCCCATAGTAAAGGTGTCACAGTAAATATTCCCTTGGCTGAGTACATACAGCAAGGGGATGGTGATAAGAGGATGTTTGAAGAAGACACAGAGCAAACTACTGAAAGCATTTGTTTCTGGATGGAGGAATGGGGTTACTTGGAAGTAAGGGTAAGAGAAAGACTTACATTTCATTTTGTATCGTTTTCAACCTTGTAAAATTAGTTCTGTATGGATGTATGATGCATTCAAAAAATTAAAATAAAATAAAATAGCAACAACACCTACAAACCCCAAGTGGGAAGGTGAATTTGATAGCTTTCCCCTATCAGTCAATATGTATCAAGTATCTATAGCAGTCCCTCTAAAGAATCTTAAAGAAAGATCAATTTCTCTCTGAGTTACTCATTGAAGACTTGAAGACGGGGGCGAGCTATTTGGGAAGTCATTCATTTACTTGAAAAAAAAAAAAAGCAATTCTCTCCACTTCCATTGTTTTGGAAAGGCCATCTTATAGGAGCAGAGAGGAGATAAATGCTTCAGGAATGTGGCATAATCAGATGGACCTCAAAGCTAGGGAGGGAAAGTAAAAGAGATAAGATGTAATTCCAAAGGATTGGGGCATCAATAGGATATAGAAACTAGCTACAGGAAGCTACTAGGTATCTCAAAGGAACTATGTATTTATAGGGTATGATATGCATCTTAGTATCCTATGCCAAGCACGTGCACAAGAATTTTTGTTCCCATGAACTCATGAGCCCAGCCCTCCTCAACCACAACATTCTTTCAGTATTCTTTCTAGCTGTGAATGGCACTGCCCTCCAAACAAACCAGAAATGCAGAAGTCATCTCTGACTCATCCGTCTCCCAAAATCCCCTTGAAAAAAATTATCGCTGAGTTCTCTCCATTTTCTATCAGGTTTCCTGAATCCGTTCATCGGTTCACTTTTCTCCATCTCCCCTAACATTTATCTTAGAGATAGCATCACCTCTTGATTGTAACAGATTCCTAACTGGTCTTCCCGTCCCCTCTCCAGTCTATGTCCCATTTTGTCAGCAGTGCTTCAATAAAATAAATAAATACAAAGACATAATAGTTTTGGTAATACAAATTTGGCACTACATAAAAGTAAAGGGTATGACAAACAAATTAATGATGTGAGCAATTTGTGGGAGCAAGCCCAGACTCCTTAAATCCTTTTTTCTTTTTTTTTCCTCCCCCAAAGACTATCCACCTATGGTGGTCAATGCATACAAATGGCTTTATTCACTCATCAGAATACACTCAGTGCAGACTCTTTTTGAAATCATTTAACATTTATTAGCTCAAGTTAACATATGAATTAGAAAAAAATGCAAATGCATTTTTAAGGACATTACACTCTCTGGCTTTTTCCTTATCATATGATAACTTCCCATTTTACCTTTCAAAACAGTATGGTTTTCTTGATGATGTTAAACTGAGTATTCAACATCACCAGGTTGGTATAAAGCTTTATAATGACTTTAAGGGAGGAAAACTACCACCTGAACATTTTTAAACAAACCCCTGCTACAGAACAGCTTCTGAATAATTAACTCACTAAGTATCCTCTTATATCGTGGCCTGTACTATTCTACAGTAGTTTTGATTCCATATCATTCTACTGTAAATCATCTAAACATTCTAACAGGTGGTTGGATAGTTCATCTTTGTGAACTAAGCAGTCTTCAAGCTGCTGGATGATGCCTTCTTAGTTGCAGGGAAATATCAGTGTTCAACGGCTACAGCTCTTCCCCTCCCCCACTCACCAAAGTTAACTCGGTCTTGCCCAGAATGCCACAAAAAATTGTGGAATTTTGTGACTCAGAACTAGAACAATGGGTAAAAAAAGATAGAGATGAAAAGAGAAGACTATGTATTTGAGTTGGAAAGAGGTGATATTTACTCTCAGGAGAAAAGATAGGGAAGAATGTTTTTGCTAGGAGCAGTTGACATTGTGTGGAAGATGCTAAAAGTGGACAAGAGGGATAAAGTGATATTAAAGATGTTGTGCCACTGTTACTGAGAAGTTAGGATTTAGGGGATGATTCTGATTACTGAATCATTATATAGATTATTCCTTCTTACTTTCTGGTCTATTAGAGTAGGCAGAGGGAAATACCTGAAATCTCTGAACTGTAATCCAGCTGCCTTGATCTCTGATACAATGATTGTAGAGCCTTTATCTTGTGCCCTTGTGATTGTAAAAACTGGTGACTAACCCTCAGTTATACCCATTTTACCCAGTTTTTAAACTTTAGTCTTATGATCACTAAAGACAGCCCCTAATGTTTATTAATGAAGCGCCTTGAGTCAGTAAAGAACTAACCCACCCCAATTCCAAAGCTATCTCAATAAACAAAGCTGGATCTAATGAAAATGGGCCTGCCTGACATACGCAGTAGCTTAAACTTCAACCTCTAAGTGACCTATATCTCCATATAATACTAAAAATCATGCTCATCATCTTAAGGCCACCATTTTCTTGCATATGTTCTGTGACTAAGAGTGTAATCAATCTGTGCAGGCTCAATAGTAGATCACCTCTAATTACATTATCTAGAGCCATTGTGCCCATTATCCTAAAACCTGCCCGTCTTTTGATACTACAAACTATCAGAATTACTGCAGTCCGGTGAGACAGACTTATAGGCCATCTGATCTCCTTCTTTACTTAGGAATAAGGAACTGGTCATTTGAGTGCATCAGGCAGAGAACTCACCACTTCTGATCGGTATCACCATTCATTAAAAATCTTTCCTCCTTTTAAACATCCTTCAAGATACCAAGAACAATTTGATAAGCTCTTAATTGCCTGTTCTGCATTGCTTTGAATGTGACTGAGAATGGAGGCAAGAAGTTGTTGGGTTTGGCTTTTTTTCAGATTATAATGAGGTCTCCCTATTCAGGATATATGGGCATTTTAGAGATGAAATGGACTGTGAAGAACATCAAATCCAGTTCCCACACTTGACCTCGGAGAAGCTAGAGGGCCAAACACACAGACTCAGCAACTGAAGATGGAGCTGCCCTCACACCCTGCCTCCAGTTCCAGGGCTCTCCTTGAATAAACACTGCCATGTCCTGGCCCCATTTACTCTTCAGGAAGTTAGCCCCCCTTAGTGAACAACTCATTCTCATTATCGACACCCTAATGAAAGAACACTTCATGAAACCTGATATTACTCATCCAATAAATCTTCCCCAACTTCCAAAGGAGCCACATACAATATTTTAGCTGACTCCATGGAGCTGATCTCATCCTCCCACAGTCATCAGAATGGAAGTTTGCATATGTGGCTTAGCTCATGTATACATACTATAGAGGTTTTAGGAAACTCTGGGTTCTGACAAATATCCTGGGTCTACAATAATGGTGACAGTTTACATTTTAGTAATACTTTGCAGCTTATAGCATGGTTTTATATTGCAATGAGGGTTCTTTAGGATAAAATTCAAAGGTAGCCTGTGAATCCTTTCTACAGAAACTAATAGATTCTGAGAAATACTCTTAAGCAAGGAAGGTCCAACGTCTGTACTCCCACTCTGGTAAGTATCTGTACATTTTCTCTAGGAGATTTGAGTCATGGTGATTGAGTCTTTAGCTAAACACCCATTGGTTTATGAAATCTCTTTCCCTGTCCTTTAGATAACTATATCCCCATAAATGGTTTAGGAGAACATTTTTTTTTTTTCTTCATTTGTTTTCCTAATAGGGTTAACATAAAATTATAAATAACTCGTTACTGGGACCCATAATTTCAGCCCCCATAAAAGTAAAAAAAAAAAAAAAAAAAAAAAGGGAGAAAAGCTAGTACATATACCACCGTCACACTCTCACTTTGTCTGAAGGGATGGATTTCCCGCCTGCGCTTACAGAATTTCATATTCAAGGCTGGAGGTAACCCTTCTGTTGTAGTTTTCTGCTTCCAATCACTAAGGAAACGATGCCAGCTCTGGGACCTAGGACCTCCAGATAACTGAAGATTGCACCTTCAGTCGAGTGTTAAAAGCAATTCAATAGGCAATGAGAGCCAGGCGAATATTTTGGACTAATTTCTTATTACTTGGTGTCCTGAAACACCCAGCACATAGCAATTACAAAAATCAAAGTATGGTCTAGGACAAAGGGTGTGTAACTGTAAGTCGGTGGATGGGAAAACACACACACAATATCATTTATTGAATACAATGGAAATGGATAAGTCCCTTTTCCTATTTTCAAACCAACTAAACTACTTTAAAAACATTTTAGAAAAGGAGAAAAGAAGTCATTCTTTTCCCTTCAATATTTAGCACTTAGGGAAGTGCAAAAACTTTTTGTACAATCCCACTTTTTTATTTCTTTAAAAGACAGGTGGCATAGAATAGTTTATAGAATTCCACATAGCTGAGTCTCTGAAAATTTCTTGACAACCTCCTTTAAAGGTCTGGCAACATTTCAGGAACAGATTCTTGAACAAGAGGAAGGAAACGTTTCTTATAAACTAATAAGGTAAACTAAAAATTATCACATAACATGATTCTTCTAAAATGAAGCATTAAAAGTAAACACTGAATAACATCCAAGCAATGAAACTTCCCAGAGGAGCACAACACACCTTTCTTTCCAGCTCAGTTAGTTGACTCATTCTGGACATGAGAATCTCTGTCCCTCTCCCTGACCGCCATTCCAATTATGGGTTTACCTTTGCTACATCTTAAATGTCAAGTGCACCAACTTTCACTTATATATGACAAACAGAATTTCACTGGATCCTCATGGACGGGCTCAATGATCTTTACATTTGCTGCCTATTAGTCTATACATGTGGGTCTGTTTTGCATGTTCATTTTGGATTGGAAAGTCTGCAAGGGAAAGGAGCTAGCAGAAAGCTAGATGCAATTATAACCTTAATGCATGAGCCTGACAATGATCAAGAGAGTTATAAGGTTTTATCTCAGCTTTAGGTTCCATATATATGCTTTAGATGTCAAAATTACCATCCTACTTCCCAGTAATATGATAGGATGGTGAAATATATTTGAATATATGACTTTAATTTCCATGTATGTTTAATTCAGATTCTTGCTACTCAAAGTATGGCCAATGACAGTGGGATTGCCTAGTACATATTGGAAATTCCTAACATCAGGGCACTTCCCAGACCTCTTGAATCAGAATCTGCATTTTAAACAAAATCTCCACTTGAGTCCCATGCATGTTTAGGTTTGGGAAGCACAGCTCTGAATGAACTTCTTATTTTTCCATTTATTCAACAAATACTGATTGACTGTCTACACTGTGATCAGATACCCTTGAGAGGCACTCAAACAGGGGCAAGACTGATAGTGAACTATTTGCAAGATTTCCACTTGAAGAAGTGAAATGACTTCCAACTTCAAGGCAAAATAACCAGAAGAAAATGAAAAATCCCTCCATTTGGTATTCCATTTATACAGAATCACTCGCATGAGATTTTAGTTTAAAAAGCTATTTTGTCATCCTTTAGTGTCTACAGATCTTTACATAGTATTTTATCTAAAAGGTAAAAAGAGTAGCAGGGTCCATTGGACAAACTGTGGTGCTTGTTCAAAAGGCACAAGTCTAGGGAGAGAAAGTAAAAGAATTGGGAAAAATCAGAATGAGGAGATAATACAATGTTGCTCTCTAACAAGCCTGTCTGGTGATTATTATGCCCTGTAGAAGCCTGGTACTGAAAGTGACTTTATGGGAAGTAAGACTGACGTCAGTGGAAGCCTGTTAGAGCTGTAGACCCTCCAGCCCCACCCAAGACCTGCAGAGTGAGAATGTACACTTAACCAGACACCCAGGTAATGCCTATGCAAACTGCAGAGCAAAGCACTGCACTAGACTATCAGTACCGCTTCTTTAAGTTATTGCATGAAGAACACAGATACACCTTCCTGACGCTTAGGATGGCCATCAAACCTGATGGTTTACTGGAATGCAAGCCTTTTAGAGATGAAACTAGGACAATCCCAGGCAAACTTGGATGATTAGTTGTCTTACATCGTCTTCATAATCATATGCTGGGTTGTATACTTCCGAATGCCACCAGCCGCATTATCTACCCCCTCCACATCCCAGGCATATCATCAAAATAAGCTCATTCTTCTTTTTCCAAAATAAAAGCTCACTTTCCCACCCTAAGATGTAACAAATGGCCGTTTAAAGAGAAATTTGAGATATTAAGAACATGCATTCTTCTTTTTTGCCCCTAAACCGCTAGAGAAAACAAGAGTCATCAGTTCAAACTGCAGATTAAATTCCAGTCCCTAAAGCATACTAAGAAGCACAATCTACTCACAGATGCTCAACAAACTATGGTGCCACTAAATCTACTTTACTTTTGCTCCATTTGTTCTATTTATCATGGATCATTTTCATTATTTTAAGCATATAAATATTTTAGTTCACATATACAATTTAATTAGTTAAAAGTACAAAATTAAACCCAAATAGCACATTTTTTCTTTCTGGCCTCAGAAACCAAAGACATTAGTCAACCAAGGACAGATATATGTGTCTTTGAGTGGAAACAGCTATTATCTTGGTTAGCATGAGTGCAGTTGGAATTAGGGTGTTATCTGGGCTTCCTATTTAAGCATCGGGGATCTAGAGTTGTTGCTGCTTCAAAATTAGGGAACGTTTCAGCTCCCTACCACTCTGAATTAAGCAATATAGTGGCTCTCTGTCTCTCCCTATCTATTAAACAGAACCAACTGGTGAGAGCCTCTACTCTATGTCTCAGTACGTTTTACACCTTTGCCCAAGTGCGTCAGTTCTAACTTTAATGTTTTATGGAATTTATCAAAGTTCAGATTCGTAAGTACAATCCACAGAGAGTAAGGAAGTGTGGAGTGGGATCCAGGAAACTCTCTCCACCAAACACTTCCAGTGATTTTTCGGCACATGGACAGAGGAGTAGACTAGGAGGAATACTTTGATGGATGACACTGATGGTATCGAGAGGTAATATGTCTTAAGCGCTTACCCTATGCCAGGCACCACATGAAAGTGCGGCTTGTACTTGTAATCTTTATAACATCCCTATGACCTGGGTGTTATCACCATCATCATCATCATTTCCTTTTCCTAGATGAAGCAACCATGGAGCAGAAAATTTATGCAGTTTTCCCAAGGTTACCCAACTACCAATTGGTAAAAATGGGACAGAAACTCAAGCAATCGGGTTCTAGAGCTCATGGTTACAAGTATTAGGCTATAATATGTGCCTCAGTGTTGTTCCAGGTTGCAATGACAAATACCACGCAGCATGTTAGCTTAACACAGGAATTTATTGGCTCACAGTTTGGAAGGCTAGAAGTTCAACATCAAGGTACTGGCAGGGCTTGCGTTCTCCCTGAAGTCTGCAGTGTTCTGATGCTGGCTTGCTGCAATCCTTGGGGTTTCTTGACTTGTCCTCTGCCTCTCATCACGTGGCATCTCTCTCTAGGTGTCTGCTTTTCCAGTTTCCGCTGACTTCCAGCTTCTTTCGAATTCCAGGTTATGGCTGGGTGGGCTTCTCTGACCTCTGGCTTCTAGTTTCTTCTCTTTATAAGGCCCCCAGTAAATAGATTAAGATCCATCCTGATTCAATCAGCCACACCTTAACTAGAATTAACATTTTCAAAATTTCCTACTTAAAAATGTTTTCATACCCATATGAATGTGGATTGGGATTAAGAACATATCTTTTGAGGGGGTGCATAATTCAATCTACCTCATTACTTCTCACTGCACAATGTTGCATGTTCATGAAGTTAGGTATGATGGACCCAAGTTCCAAAGCAGCATGGAAACACTACACCTTTGATACATGTAGATGGAATGGTCCAAATCTCCTAGAAATTTCTAGGACTCTCCCAGGACCAAGGACCAGGGTTATAGTGACCGAGCAGTGGTTGTTCTTTTCGGGGATATTGCTGCTATTGTGATTCTATCTCTTTTTTCATGAAAATGCTTCTTTTATCCCACTGCAAAATAATGTGTGCAGTAACCACATCATACTAGAGGAACCTGAAATTGGGAACACATTAAGCTTTTGCTGGAGGAAATGGTATGTGTTATATATTTTAGCTGTTTCATCTCCCTGCCATTCTGTAGTAAAGATGAAGCAACAGTGTCTCTCTCTCTCTTTCTCTCTCTCCATCTCCCCACCCCACCACCCCCCATGTGTGTGTATCACCACTTCTATTAAACAGGACCACGGCCATCCAGAGTCTCAAAATATTTTTCACCTTTGCTCACTATCACTGTTCTCAAATTTTAACCTCATAGAAAGTTCTTTGTTTGAGATTTACCAAGATCCCAAGGACAACAGTATGGACTAATAACCGTATCATCAAAGGCACTCTGAAGGTGGCGAGATTCCTTAGCAGATACAGGTTGCTCCGGGTTATCCTTGCTACCAAAGCCTGCTAACGCTGCTACCAGTCTACCAAGCAGAAACACAATGAACACAGAGCCTTCCACCTTGGGTGGATCCACTGTGTTACTTCAGTTGCTTCACTGGGGCATCCAGAGAGTCGAAATCTTTTAGACTAGTGGCCCAAGTCCTGATGTTTGGTTTGTACACAGCCTGCTATGCAATACCTTGTTTCCCTCACCTACCTGCCAAAGATTTTCAACTTGAGATGGGGGGTGAGGGTGGGGAAGAGGTGTGAATGTATATCTAGGTTCATTTTCCATATGACAACATCAATGGCAATCATAAAGCTTATCTTCTTTTCCTTATCATTCCTCAAAATTTTCAGTGAGAGAATGTCAACATTTGTGACTAAGGGATGTATAAGAAGTTTGGAAGTTGACATATGCACATCTCCATGAAGTGTTTACGATGATAAATGTGTTCTCAGGTGAGAGGGTTCATCATATAAGAATCTGTAGCCCATCACTAAATCTGTATACATTTATGAATTACAATAAATAATTTTTTTAGGGCGAGAGGGAGTACTCCTTTGTGCAGGGGCCATGATAGAGATGGCTAGAAGTAGAGTGAAGTAGACAGATAACCAATCAAATAATGAATTCACAATATCTATTCTGGTATCTGAAGTGGAAGAAAGAGTTATTTCTCAACAACGGGAAATGATCCAGAGGAAGAGGAATGAGGGTTGATTTGCTGGTGGTGGTGGTGGTGATGGTAAGTTGTTTATTTCGACATTCAGCTCAATTTTCTATGTCTTGTTTTAGTCAGACAAAGTCTGTAGTCATCATGAACATTTTCAAAGAACACTTTTCTGGAAAATAGCCCTTATCTCAATGGTTCCCTGACTTTTGGATTTCAATGACATGCAAACACATTTCAAACATCTGAGAACACAAAAGGAGACAAGGGAACTGTTTGGGTAATTGTGGGGAAAGGTTGACATATATGTGCCAATTCTTGTTTCCCAATAAGGATTTTAAAAAGGAAGGCACCATTGTCTTTACTCACCATCATTTCATAAAGATCAAAGGTAAAAAAGGAATTAATCTGATTTGAGGACAAAATTCCCCGCACTGATTTTTTGTTTCCTTATTTTGCTATAGACTGGGGTGAACTGTGATAATGTCTCACCAGCCTTCAAATCAGTGTTGGGAAAATGGCAGAATCAGATGAAATCCCAAGGGCCCTTCTATCAACGTGACTGTATAAGTTCAACAACCTTAGGTGGTTTGTTGACACAAGTATGTAACCGAGAAGCCACAAATTATATCCAGCTTGGAATTAGCTCCATGAAATGGCTGGCCCTTACCATGAATCAAAGAAACTTGACTTTCAGAGGAGGAAGGGAGATAAAATATGACCAGAAAAGGAATCACATTTTTTAAGCGACATATATCGTATCAACTATCAAGAGAAAATGTGCAGTATAGAGAGAAGCGCATTAGGCTGTCAGGAGATGTGAGGTTTAGCCCTGACTCAGTCTAAAAGCTAGTGATTTAGGGAAAATTACTCTGTACTTGGGGTCTCAGTTTGCTCATCTGTAAAATGAATGGGTTGATCTAGAAGCCCTTTATCCCTCTCTCTCCTTATGATGGGGGGATGGAAGGAAACCCTTGACAATTACCTTGGACAGCAGTGCCTGCACCAAATAAATAATCTATGTTCTGTCTGCTCCAAAAGAAACAATTAAAACATTTTTCCCTACATCAACCACATATCCCTTTGAAGAGCACTGAATTCAAGCTGCTATTATGATTTACATTCAACAATCTGGAAGGCAGTCACTGGAACCAGGAATGATGGGGGGGCGGTGCGGTGTTGGTTTCTCCCACCTGCTTTAGATGCTTAGAAAATATTCAGTAATTTACATGCAGGGCACCAAACAAAATGAGTGTGCTGCCAAACAGCCTATGCAAATGACCATGCACCAACCACTTAAAATAATTAGGAACTTATAAAATGACCATATGTAGTCATTATGAATAATTATATTAAACCACAAAGGAAATCTCTCTCCCAACTCTCCCCCTACAAATCTCAAAGGAATCCTGAGCATTAGAGAAGCAGCAGGTAATTAAACACCAATTTCAAAAACAAGGTGGGAGGGGGGGATAGTGAAGAAAAGTGATTTCCAGTTGTTGAGAATGCCCCCATTTGTTTGAATGCTGCCATGTTACAAGTCATCCACAGAAAAGGTAAAAAGTCTTGAGAGGATCTGTGTCCCATGTCTTATCCAAACAATTCTGGATCAGCTTCTCCAGGTAGTGATGGAGAGGAGAACCTTGGAAGTATTTCCAATCTCGGAGCAATTTAACAGCTCACCTCATCCCATGCTTCCTAAACTGGCAGTCCAGTCATTTTGAATGTTAGTGGGCAGTGTGTTGACTCATGCTTAGTTGACATTCCCTAGAATACTCTATTACCTAACCAACAAAGCAATCTAGCAGAGTTATCGAATCATGCATTGCTTGCTATATTACTGCCCTCTTGTTTTTATTTCAATCTGTGATTGCTCCTCTGGACTCTTGCTCAAGAGAGAGATACATGTTTCATAACCTTTTTTTGGAATCATTCCGATCAGCTATACAAGACCTCCACTTTAATGCACCACCTCCTAAACAAAGCAAGCAAGCAAGCAAACGAATGAAACCACATGCTGATGCAGATCCAAAATAAACCATGAAAACTAATGTCTGTTTGTTGTGACTGCTTATTTCAATTTAATATAGTATAACAAGAGGGTGAAAAGATTCCAACTCATTGCTTTTACTTCCTACAGAGTAAGTCACTTCGACTCCAAATTACTTTTTAGCTTGAGGGGAAAACTCCCATCTTCTCCTTGTGAAAAAGAGACAATTTTGCCTTGGACAAGAGGAATGAGAGTTGAAACATAAGCAGGTCAATAAAAATGACCTGGAAAGGTTTGGAAATACCAAAGCATCAAAACACACTGACATTCAGATACTGAGGCAATGGAATTTTTCTCAGGGGGCATTCTGGGTTAAGAGCAGGTAGGAAATTCTAGCATCTTGGAAAGATCTGTGGAGTCCAATCTGTCTGAATGGAAGAAATTCAGATTTGGGAAAAAAAAATTCAACTTCCTTGCCATCAAATTTCATTTAAAATAGCATATGTAAAATCTGTGCCTAGAAAGGGGTCTAAATATCTACCCTCGTTAGGGCATCAGGATTTCCTTAAATTACAAACAACATCTTTGTAAACATTTTACTGTTTGACTAAAAGGATCACATTATCCATTTAAATTCTGGAGTTGTTAAAAAAAATAACCACAAAAAGATACAAACAAACTCTAAATGCATACTGTATTGCTAAGTGAAAGAAGCCAGTTTGTGAAGGCTACATGCTTTTGAATCCAACTAAATGACATTTTAGAAAAGGCAAAACCACAGAGACACTAGGAAGAGAGGTGGTTTCCGGGAGTTCAGGGGGAGAGAGGAAAGACAGAACAGAGGAGCACAGTGGATTTTTAGGGCAGGGAAACTAGTCTGCATGATATTATAATGGTAGATGCATGACATTATGCTTCTGTCAGAATCCCTAGAACTGTACAACTCAAGGAGTGAACCCCCAAGATAAACTATGGACTTGATTTTAATGATGATGCGTCATTAGTTGTAACAAATGTACCATGCTGATGCAAGATGTTATTGATAAGGAAAACTCTGGGGTTTGGGGAGAGGGGATATATGGGAACTCTTGTTCTTTCTGTGCTAGATTTCCATAAACCTCAAACTGCTCTAGAACAGTATACTATATAACATTAAAGAGCAAAGAACAATGAATGTGTCAGGCTAGGGCAATTATATCGTGCAACTGCATCATGAACTTTTGCAAGATCTGGCAGATAATATCCAAATGACTAGTTAACAGATGCACAGATCATCGCTCATATTTTTATCCCCTCCAAGAACAGCCAATTTTGAACTTTTTAGAGTGACAGACATGGTACACATGGCAAATACAGTCAAGAAGGCTTGAAATCAAGTCACCATAGATAGCATCATTCCCGGATGGCTTTTCCAGTCCTGACTCCGTTGAGCATGGAGCACAGGATGGCACTGAGTGTACATGGGGGCATTGCACAGTTTTGAATCTTTAAATGGAAGGGGTTGAAGGAGAGCCTGCAATATAAAATTCATTTCACAACCACTTTTCTTGAAGGTACAAGAGGCTGACTCCTAATTATATATTTAAAACTCTCCCTCTTTCTCAAATTATATTTACCATTTTGTATAAATATATGCATTAATGGATTCCTAAGAAAGAAAAGAAACTTTCAGGTAGCTGTAGCCATGGCAGTGCCAAAATTAGAACCTCCCCGTACCTTCTTCAAACTCCATATGACCAAATAAGAGCAAATAGACCACTTATAATATATTGAACCATGTGCCCCCAAGACACATGGTCAGGTTGTAACTCATGATCCTGTGAATGTGGACTCATTTGTAAAGAGGATCTCTGAGGATGTGATTAGTTAAGGCAAGGCCAAACTGGACTAGGGTGGGCTTTAATCCAGAATGGTCAGTGACCTTATAAGCAGAGGAAACTCGGACATGGTCAATAGGACAGAGACAAGGGACAGAGAGAATGAGACACGCCACGGTACGGAGGCGGAGCCCAGGTGGTGGATGGCCAGCAAGCCACTGCCAGAGCTGTACAGGTGTCACAGGACGCTCGACAATGCTGACGTGCCGACACCTAGATTCTGGACTTCGAGCCCCCAAAACTGTGAGACAATAAATTCCTGTTATTTGAGCCAATCAGTCTGTAGTACTTCGCTATAGCAGCCCTAGAAAACCAAGACAACATACAAATGCCATACCAGTAGCATAATTAGAAGATAAAGAACATTGAGCCTTAAATAACTTTTAATTTGAAAGCAAACACCATTTTCTAGCAGAGCTATTTCTCCATCTCCCATCCCAAACCTTTGACAAGGATAAGGAGGGTCGAGAAAAACTATGGAAAACAGAAGAAAGAGGAATGAGAAGCCTAAAATTGAACTAAAATAACTCCCAGAAAGAGAAAATCTGCCCAAAGTGTGAAAATACTGAAAAAGAGACCCAGTAGCTCATAGCACTAACTACAGAGAAGGAACTTACAAACGTATGCAGAATTTGGGTGGAAATTATTAGAAAGATAGAGGTTCTGGGGAATAGAGAGCCCTAAAGAAAGCAGAGGTACTCGCTGGAAAAAGACAAAAGGGGGTGGGATGTAGGATAATGGAAGACTTAAGAAAAAGAAAAACGACGTACAGCTCCTCCTCTGAAACATCCCCTCTCCAAATACAATCCAACCATTAAAGAACAAGCACTTCACTACACTGACAGAAGAAAATACGGTTGAGCTTGGAATCTTGTGAACTACCCCACAACATTAGCCTTGAAAACAGGAAATGAGAATCAAAATATATAAGCTGATGGAGCTTCTCCAAATTCCAACCACACACCAGTAGAAAACTGTAACATCACACTCCAAACTGAAATAAATATCCACAAAAAAATCATTTAGGACTATCTCACACACATACCCCCATAGAATCATAAATTCAAAAAAATAAAAATGGAAACTGACAAAAAAAAACAGGAAGAAATGAACTGAGAGTTGATATAATTCATGAATGAAATGGAAGAAAAAAAGACAGAGCATATAAGAAATGAAGTCAGAATTACAAGGTGTCCAAGGAAGAATAGATCTGAATGAAAATTTAATATGGAACATTAAACTGAAAGGGGGAAACCACTGAAACAGAAAACCTTTTCTTAAAATCATGAGACCACTTCACAGATTTCTATGCAAATAAATGTGAAAATGTGAACCATGTATCCAGGCAAACAGACTTCATTTTATATGGACAAGGAAAGGGGAGCCAAGGGCTGCAATGCTTTGTCCAAAGTCATAAAGTACAAGCTGTAACTGCAATCGAAGTCATTGGCTTCAAAATATCTTAAGCAAACAAAACAAAAAAACATCATCCTGAGTCCATCAGCATTTCACTCTCCCTCCACATGCTCCAGATTTTAGGTCTTAAAAATTATAGAATTGGACTAAACAATATCTAGGACCTCTCCAGGTTTTAAAGTACTGGGTCTCACCTCAAAGGCTGGACCTCACCGTCCTGAGGACAGGCCTTTCACAGCGACCCTCATTCCCAGGGAACCCCGGTGTTCTAGTTTGCTAATGCTGCCAGAATGCAAAACACCAGAAATGGATTGGCTTTATAAAGGGGATTTATTTGGTTACACAGTTACAGTCTTAAGGCTGTCCAAGGTAAGGCATCAAAAATCAGGGGTACCTTCACTGGAGGATGGCCAATGGTGTCCAGAAAACCTCTGTTAGCTGGGAAGGCACATGGCTGGCATCTGCTCCAAAGTTCCGGGTTCAAAATGGCTTTCTCCCAGGACGTTCTTCTCTAGGCTGCAATTCCTCAAAAATGTCACTCTTAGTTGCTCTTGGGGTGTTTGTCCTCGCTTAGCTTCTCCGGAGCAAGAGTCTACTTTCAACAGCCATCTTCAAACTGTCTCTCATCTGCAGCTACTCTCTCAGCTTCTGTGCATTCTTCAAAGTGTCCCTCTTGGCTGTAGCTCCTCTTCAAAATGTCACTCCCAGCTGCACTTAGTTCCTTCTGTTTGTCAGCTCATTTACATGGCTCCTGTGATTAAATTTAGACCCACTCTGAATGGGTGGGGTAACACCTCCATGGAAATTATCCAATCAGAGTCATCACCCACAGTTGGGTGGTGTCCATCTGCATGGAAACACTCAAAGAATTACAATCTAATCAACACTGATACGTCTGCCCACACAAGATTACATCAAAGAAAATGGCATTTTAGGGGACATAATACATTCAAACCAGCACACCTGGCATGGTTGGCATGGCTTGGGAAGGCCTTGTGACATCCATCCTGTGAAGTGTTTTTCATCGTGGGTGGTTTTCAAACCTTAGGTTCTTTCTCAAGAAAACTCTACCTAGGAGACGGGGCATTTATCCCTAAAATCCTGATATACCAAATCCAGGGAGGTTGTGTAATAGTGTCCCTTGGGAGGTTTCATGACATCTATGTTTCTATGCAGCAGAAGAATCGTTTTTTAGACTGGGCCCGGCAGGGGGTGACTTTTCAGGGACTAGCACCACACTGCCCCATCCTGCAGCAGAAAGGAGAGGGGAGCCCAGGAGGGACTCGGGCAGATCACAAAAGGACTTCAGTACTTGGAGCAGGGGGAAAGCTCTGGAGTTATGGCATCTAACAAATACAGCGCCAGGCCATTTCAGAACACGAGATGGGGGGTGCCAGCCCATCCACATGGAGCTGTGGAGGTATTCTTAGAAACCAGGTGAGAACCCTGTGTCCAAAGCGATTTTCAGAGAGGGACTGACAACTGTTATTACATGAGTTACAAGGGAATTAGATGCCTCACAGGCTGGTGTGGAAACCACAGGCAAGAATCTGCAGATGAGGAAAAGGGAAATCCATTCAAATCGGAAGAGGTATGGTGAAGCAGATATTCATATTAGAACCTCTCTATAGTATGCAGTTGGTTATCTATAATTATGCTTGTGTTGACTCTATGGCGTAATAAAAAGATAATTGTTATTTCATAGTGATGGGCTGAACCGTTGTATTACTGGGGGAGAATTAAGTCCTGTAACACGTAAGTCCTGGTGTCAGGGGCTTCACCCAACAGCAGCTCACTGCTGTCTTGCAGCTCAGTCCAGGGTGATGGGTGAAGTGCTGTGCCCACACAATCACTCAGGGACCCAACCTCTTTCGTCTTGTGATATGGCCATCTCCAAAACATGACCTCCGGGGTCACCGTAGAGGGAGATCAGAGACAGTGAAGGGCCACATGGGGTAATGGCTGGGTCTGGAAGTAGCCGACATCGTTTCCACCCACTTTCTATTGGCCAGAACAGTCACTTGACCTCAACTCAACCATACATGACTCTTGCATACACGTCTCCCTGGAGGAAAATAAAATGAGTTTGGAAAACCCAACAGCAGGATCGCTGCTACACACTTGTTCATCTCTTTGCTGCTTGTGCATAACATTCCAAGTTGAAAGCACTTCTTTCTATAGTGTTTTGGATGAATATCTGACTACAGTGGGACCCCTCTGGCTTTTTGCTCCCGGGATCTTGTTGGCTAGAATGGGTAGGTAGGGTGGGCAACTGCTATACAGAATGCAGCTTCCCCTCTCCAGCTCCTTTCTGTCTGGATGTGTTACACATGACCTTCAGTCCACACGCCTGATAAATGTTTCATCCCTGTTTCTTGGAACACACTCAGCTTGGGCAGAGAATCACTGCCTCTCGGGGAAGATGCATTCGACTAGGGAAGCTCTCTTTTCATGCATTCAAAATTCAAACCAACTGCTACACTGCTGACTTTCCAATCTAAGGCCCGAAGCAGGGGGTTGTAGTTAAGGAGTGACCTACGCGGTGGGGACCACAGGTCATCTGCCTTTCAGATAAGACCCCGAAGAGTCAATAAGCCCCTTGGGAGGAAAGAAATTGCTGAGTAAGCAATTCTCGCCCTTCTGGCCTGAAATGTGCTGTCCTCAAATCAGTTTTCCACCCTTAATCAATAGTGACCATGACCCTGACTGTGCCATCCTCATCCCCTTTCACGGGGTGGGCTGTCCCCAAGTGTCACATTTCCAAGAGTCCAAGGAAGGAGCTGGGTATGAGCTCCACTGCACAAGGGCCTCCACTGCTGGGCAAAGGGCCTCCACTTGCTTATTTGGCCCCTAAGTGAACACAAGGCACAACTCTCCCCATCACCTCTGCAAAGGTCAGGGAAATGAGTATCCTGCTGATTTTTTTGGAGAGGCTTCCTGGTTCACAGGGGCCACTTGTGAGGAGCTCTGACCTCTGCCTGAAATTTTCATAGCTGTAGCCTTAAAAGATGCTACATTCCTTTTCTTCTGTCCTGCTTTGCTCCTGCAAAAATGGTTCTTCCCTTGGCTCTACATCCTGAAATCTGGGGCAATGGGTAGGTTCAAAGGTAAGGAGGGGAATGACGGTGGAAAGGACGGTGGGAAACCCCATCATTGTGGGGGCCAACAGCATGGAGCTTTATAACCTGGTGTGAACTACAGCTGGTGGGTAAGAGCCCTTAAACTCAAGAAACCCACTCTGGTGCTTTTTTGGCATCCTCCACCCCCCAAGGAGTGAGGAGTTCATGGGCCAGGGAAATGCCCATGTGGACCCTTTTCTTCACTCACTGTAGGACACCTGGAACCCCACAATTGCCATACAGTGAGCCAAGCCCTCCGCAGGTGCTGCACAGGCTTCTCTCCAGGGGATGCCCTCCCCAGGGCAGACTAACGGCAGGTGTGAGCATCCCCAGGTCTGAGGGGCGGCCAAGGAGCACTTGGAAGGGTGGATGCTGTTGTAGGTGCCTGTGGGGTGGTCACACAGAAGCACAAGGCCCCTCAAAGCACCTTTTGCAAGTGCTGACTAGCCCACTCAGGGGCACCCCTTAGGAAGCCTAATGGGCTTGGTTCAAATTGTAACTCTGCCACCTCTGTATCTAAAGCAAGGTTTTGGGGCTGTTGTTTCCTGCATAAACTTCGGTATCCTCATCTGGAAAATGGTGATAACAGTAGCAAGGACTAGCACTTTGGTTTCATATGCTATTAAACTGGACACTGGATATAAAAAGGGCCCACATGCAGCCTGGTATCTAAAGGATACTCCATGATGGTTATTTTATGGTTGAAAACATAAAACAAAAGCAGCGCATTTAATGGAAAAAGGCTGTTATTTAAGAGGCAAGAGGAAATACTATTGAGTGTGCTATGGTGAAGTTAGGAGAGGAAGGTGCTTACAGACGCAGGTAGCTCTTAGTGTCAATTGTCTGGCTCAGGTTCCTGTTCAAAATCCACAGATTTATGCACAGCCTAGAAACACTAACCCCTTTCCCTCCATCACTTACTTCTTCAAAGCTCTGTAGCAGGACAACTAGGATAATCTGCTGGACCGTGGGCACAGTTTGAGAAATGAAGTGGCTAATGGACCACTGTCCCAGGTGTCCAGCATCATTTTGTGTGGCATCGACTCTGATGAGAGTTAGGAAAGTAGCAGGGGATTTCTCCAGATTGTCTCTTTTTTGTCATTTTTCTCAAGAATAGACCAGATCTGGTAGAGCCCACAGCTCAGGAATCAAATATAATACCACATTTTAATAATGAATACTTTTTTGGGTGTGTGTGTGTGTGTGACGACTTTCTAAAGTCACACACTATTTCATAAGCGTAATCTATTTTATGTGAAATATCCGTATTTACTTCACTCAGAAGTGCAAAAAATATCAATGTTGATGGCAGCTATAGTTTACCCAAATAAGAAAAATCCCCCATCTCAGCAGTTAAAACATATCACTTGTTCTATTTTTCAAGCAATTGCAAAAGAGTGTTTGGAGATACTAATTTTGGCCCACCTTAAGTTAGCTCTTGAGCAACTTGCCCAATTTCTAGCAATTTTTATTTAAAAATGGAATGAATGAATGTAGCATATATATTCAACTAACATTGAGTTTTTTGCCATCGCTAGGCACCCATGGAATAGAATGATGGCTATCGGTATAGATGGTTCAATCAATGATTTATCAGTTTAACGTCTTGTTTGAGTAAAAACATAGAAAAGAATTCACTATCATGATCTTGTTCAAAAAATGTCTCGATAAATAACCCGGTTTCTGCAACAAAAGTAATTGCAAGAAAAAAAGAGAGAAAGGCATGAAAAGGGAAACTATAGATTAAATAAAATTAGACATACCAATGAAATGCACTCTATAGATCTTGTGTGGATTTCAATTCAAGTAAAGTTATTTTAAAAATATGTAAGATGATTGGGAAAATGTGAACACTGACCAGATATTTAATTGTTTTAGGGAACCACTGTTTATGTGGGTGTGACCATGTTTAGAAAGTGGATCTGCTTTTTTAGAAATACATACTGAAATATTTATGTATTACATATGATGTCTGGCCTTGGGTTAAAAATAACCCAGAGATGTTGAGGAAGCAAGTGGGGGTATAAATGAAACAAGACTGCTCATGGATTGGTAATTACTAAATCTGGGTGATGGTCACATAGAGTTCATTTTGCTATTCTCTACTTGTTATATGTTTATTATTTTTTCTAATAAAACACTGAAAAATGTTCCTGAGATTAAATTAATATTTTAATTTGCTTACAAAAATTATTAGAGACTGAATTGATATATATATTGTTTGTTTGATATTTGGAATTCAATTCTCACTAAACCATCAGTGCGTAACTTTGTACTGTGACTCCAGAACAGGATTTCTCAGCAGGTCTCCTACATTCAATCTATTTGTTATTTTACTTATGTTGAAATGACTACATGTTATGAGTTCACACATGGAGTATAAACATATATTTATATGAGTTTTAAAAACTGATATCTATTCTTCTGTTCACACAAAGATATTACCATCTGTACTGGAACTGGAATTTTGGAAAGCTCAGGCCAACAAGTCATTTTAATATGGATGGAAGTCAGCTTTGGGGCACCCTGACACCTCCAAAGAATACCTTTGGTGCAAAAAGTGAAAATGAAACTTGAAGGCTTGACTACAAGGTGCAAAATACAAACCTCCTCTTGTGTTTTCTCATCAAATTCAACTTCCTGGTTAAAAATTTATCAAAGCCACCAGTTATGAATATCAAGCTCTATCAAAATGCATGAGATTACAACATCAAGGTCTATAGATTTAAGAAATTGTCAGGCCAAGAAACTCGATTTCTAAAGAGCTGAATAACATGTGAAATTTCCATCATTCCATTTTTTTTGTTTTGTTTTGTTTTGTTTTTTTCTTTTCCTAATCTGATAGGAAGAGCAAACAGACCTGCAAGGTCTAACGTTCCCTCAGGGAGATGATTTACAAAATAGAATACAGAAGCATTGCTAATAAAATCATTAAATGAGTGGAGTTTATGAGTAGCTGAAAACTGATACCTTGTGGGTTATTTATTTTTTGCCCAGTTCTTCTTTTCAGGAACACATAAATACGATTAGCTTAAATGCCATCCACTAGATTTAGGAGGAAAATACTTATAAAATTCTCAAGTTTTAATCAATTACTATTTATTGATAAAAAAACAATGCCAAAATACACTAGAATTACCTCTTTTCTTGGAACACATTTACCTTTAGTCCTCAGGTCACATTATGATGCTTCAGAAAGATAGGGCACGGGGGATGTCTTGCACAAAACACAGACGACTACTTATTCTAAGTCTGAAGTCTTACTAAATTGGGGATACAGTATGCTTAACACAGAATCCCTTCAGGTAGCTTTCAGAATAACACATAACCCAAATATCAGGGAAGAATGTAAGTTTCTTCACTTTAATTTAACTTAATGACACTGAAATCACATAAATACACTTCAAACATTGAGTTAATTTAGGAACAACACAAAGCCAGGTGTAAATTTCCCATTAAAACTTAGTATTTGCTGAAAGTAAAATGGGCCATATGCAGTGTTCATTTCACAATGCCAAGAAATAAAAAATATGATGCAAGCCACTTCCGCTCCCAGGTGGTAACTTGTTAACAGCATGGAATTTAACTTCTAATGTGACTGCATCTATGCAGAAAGGTTAGCTCCCTAGTGCAGCTCAGTGAGAAGAGAGCACTAAGTTCCAAAAGGCATGGGAAGTTTATAACATTGTTGCCTTGTTACTATTGCAATAATTCAAGTGTGTAAAGACAGCATACTGATTTGAGCTGGATAAAGAAAACTCTGCCCACCCACGGATGCTGCTGAATCTCCAAATCACTCTGGTTGCAGGATAAACCCTGGATGGGATTTGGTCAAGTTCTCTCATTTTAACAGAAGGCAGCACTTTTATATGGTTTATTTCTGTGTATTTCTTATTTCTTTCTGTTGATTCTCCTTTTGTGTTTTCCTCCCAGTACTTTTTTTTCTTGCTTTCTCCCTTTCTCTGTTCCCTTCATAGTTCAAGTTTAAAAATGCATCATCCAGGAAAATGAAGAAAATGGCTGATTTCTTCCTAACTAGGAAAAAAAAATGTGGTTGTGATCAGATTTGGAATCAGTAAGCCTGTGAACACAATCCCTGGTTAGTCATTTCACTGTCACTCACAGGAGACTTAGAAAGAGGCTTTAACTGACTCATACCAGCCAAGCGAAGACTGCCAAGGCTCTGCAAATGGCTTTCAACAAGAAAGGATTTTCATAAAACACATGGGTTTAGTTTCAGAGACTGACTGGGCTTCTTGCATTTTGTCTGCATGTTTTTTCTCATCCCCTTCCCCATCACCTGCTTGCTGGTTCACACCTAGGGAATCCACTGAAATGATTTTTATAGGTGCTGATTAGGCAAAATACAAGGAACATGGGACTAAAGCCTCAAAGTCTGAAAAAGGGAGGGAGAGGGTGGACTGGATTAGAGAGATAATTAATCCCCACAATCCACTATCTTTTTCCTTTTTAATTTTAATCCAAGGAGATGGCTTGACATAATTGGCTCTATGATATAATTAGTCCTGTCTTATTTATTTGATTAGATTTTAATCCCACCACTTAATTCTTTCTCTTTTCAGAAATTAGACAAAGAAAGATGTAAAAATCCTCTCCTTCTGCCTTTCTAAGCCCAACCTGAGAGGTGTTTGCTATGTGCATCTTTATAGGCTTGTTGTCTACATTTTTAAAGTATGGTACATAGATATGTACATGGATAATAAAGATAAATACTAATCCTTTTTTTAGAGATACAGTATCGGACCATATAGAGCTATGCTGCCCAATACAGTTGCCATTAGTCAATGAGACCATTTAAATTTATATCAATGAAAATTAAATGAAATAAGAAGCCAGCTCCTCAGTCACAGAAATCACAGTTCAAGTGTTCAACAGCTGTGCGTGGCTGGGGGCTGCCAGGATCCACAGCACACATATAGACCATTTCCATCATTAAGGGAAGTTCTGTTTGGACAACAGCTGATAGAGAATATTCTTAATTATCAAAAAATTAGAATTTTCTTCTTCCTCCTCAAACAGAATTCTTGGAACAGTCCTAGACTGATGCGGAGAATTACGATGAAAACCATCAGAATTCATGTTCAGCGGCAGACACAAATGCAATTGGGTGGCATGTGCTTAATTTGGTTCAGGAACTTATTCTTTGTGACCCTGGTTTTTTGGATTATGATCTCTGTCACAGAATGCAACGGTTCAATTTGTTTGCCTGTGTACACCTGGCCAGCTTTGAAACGTCTAGCCTGAATGACGACATTCTGACACTTTCTTTGAGGGGTACCATTTAGCTGGGAAGGGATGCTGTGGTTGCATTCAAAATGAATCACTCAGAATCTTCTCAAATTTAGGTCCAAAACAGACAAGCCCAATCACAGAGACTCTAGAATCTTTCCACTGTCTGAGCAGGGTGCCATTCTTTGTTCTGATAACTTGATATCTTAGCAAAAGCCCGGTTCTTGATGGTTTAAGACCGGGAAATTAATGAGAAATCAGAAAACCAAATGAGCATTTACAGGTAGAAATAGGAAAGTGTGATTATCTGATCTCTGAGGAGCTAATTACAGGCTTGGTAGAAACTGGATCAAGGGAGGACACACACACACACACACACACACACACACACACACACACACACACACACACACACACACACACGTTCCAGTCTATGCCCACCTCCAAAGAAGCAGAGAGCTGAGTTGCTGCATAAATAAATCATTTGGCTAGTGCACTGTTTGAACACGATCAATACTTCCTCCATACCAGGGTCAGGCGCTGTAGATCCACAGCCTGGCCTGACCTGCAGTTGTGTATAAAATATGATATTAAGGAAAGCTTCGAGCCAGCCTGCTTCTACTTGGGCGGCTCACAGTCCATCGATCACTCAGTCCTCTCTGTGCACGCTGGCACCACCCACAGGGTACAAACTTGGGGGAGTTAATAGCATTGAAGGGAAGACTGGCCCTCAGAAAACCCAATGTCCATGGCACCTAACAGTTTTTCTAGAGGGAACTTAGCAGAGATTCACTGACCAGAAAAAACAGCTGAAGGAACTCTTTTGGATGAGATTTATTTTGATCACCCTATATGGACAATTTACCCATTGCCAACAATCTAAGAGGCAGAAGAAAGAAGAGAATGGGTGGGAATGATGCATGTCTACCCGCAGCTGTGTTTCTGAACCTTAGCCTGAGTGGCACGTTAGGATGGGTCATTCCTGCTTGTGGGGGGCTGTCCTGTGCACGGTAGGACGTGAAGCAGCACCCCTGGCCTCTGCGCACCGGATGCCAGTAGCAGCCCCACCCACCTGGTTGTGACAACCAAAAATGTCTCCAGACATTGCCATGCGTCTCTGGGGCAGCAGAGCTGCTTCTGGTTGAGAACCCAGGGTTACATCCGGAGGGACGGGTGCATCACAGCACGAGTCTGCATCAGAGCTAAGAAGCCATGACGGCAGACTGAAGCAGAGCTAATTCCCAGACCCAGCTGCATGATTTGCTTGTATCACTAGTAACTAAGCTGCGGCCCTATTAATTAGAACTGGGCTCTCTCCAATGCTCACTGCCTTCCCATTGAAGGAAGAGTGACTTGCTGGCCTGGCAAGACAAAGAGAAAGAATTGAGCAGAAGTGACTCATTCTCTCCCTCCTTTTTCTCATGTGCATGTAGGGAGCTTTCAGGTCTCTTCACTCCTCCCAGGGAAGCTATATATCCTCTGATTAGGGATTGATTTCTTTCTCCATATTTAAAGATGATTCAACAGGAATGCCTTTAAATAGTGAGATGCTCTAGGTTGGCAAACTTTCTGTAAAGGGTCAGATAGTGAATATCTTTGACTCTGAAGGCTGTAATATTTTTCAACTCAGCTGTTATAGCACAAAAGCAGTCACAGACAATACATAAATGAATGGGCATGGCTGAGTTCCAATAAAACTTTATTACAAACATAGGCAGGTGGGCTGGCTCTGACCCATGGGCCACCTGGCCTAGAGTGTTACATATATGGTCTGATTTGTAAAATTTCAGCTGATACTGGGCTTGGTTAAATTTAGTAAAATGAGGGCACCTGGGGAAGTGACAACTACTTTCCTGCTAAGAAACCCCAAGGGTTCCTCCATTTTTCTCACCCGTAACTGTGAATGGATATATACAAGAATATTTACAATACTAAACACATTAAAGGGCATTTAAAACTGCATTTCTGTTCCTGCCCCCCCCCCTTTTTTTTTAACTGACCATGTTGCCTCCAGTTCTGGTTTCTAATTTCTTTCCTCATTAAAAGTCCTGCCACTTTCCCAAGAATAAAATTGTTCCCTTAAAAATACCCATCTCATAAAAGGCCTGTGCCCTGCAGGTATCAGGTAAATAAGAATGGTTTATGAAATCCCCCTCCAAGAGAAATAAACCTGAACTTTGATTTCAAATTGCTCCAAACAAATCATCTTCATTCTTGAGATGAGTGTCCCTGGAATGTGTTTTGCAGCCTCATCTCTGAGCAAACACTCCACATATCTATAGGTGAATTTAAAACACATCATGACCCTTTGCGATATTAGTGCACAAATCACCAGCAAAGATCAGGCCATGTAAACTGGCCCTATTTCAGCTGGGAACATCAGCAGACAGAGATATGGAAGATCTACTGGTATTTTAAATCAGAACCAGCAGTCATAAATTGGGGAGACTGTAGAGAAGTCTTGCTTATGTGCAGGGATGTTTATTGCAGAATTGTCACCAAGAGGAAAAAATGTTGAACAACCTACTCTCTATAATAAAGGGATGATTAAACCATTTGTAGACACACACGCATACTATGAAATTCTAGGTTGTTTATATACAGGATGCAGTAAATTGACATATAAAACATGGAAAATATTTGTGATATACAATTAATGTGAAAAGGCAAATAAAATATTATATATAGAGAGTATGATCATATTTAACCAAAATTTTATGTGCGCATCAATACATATATCATCTCTCTTTTCTTCTTATACACACCCATTATCTATATATATATTATTAATATTTAGAAAGTGGGTACATGGCAAACTATTTCTAATAGTTTCCTCTGAGGGACAGAAGTATGTCTAGAAAGCTTATGTGGGTTGGGAGAGAAATTTTACCTTTTTCTCTATGTTCTCTTTTACGTTTGACTTTCTTGGAACAATTACATTTGTATTTTTAAAGAAAAAATAAATCATCTATGGGGGAAAACTTTGAAATACTTTTAATAACTTTTTTATTGTTTTAAGAATTACAAAGGCTTACTGTTTAAAAAAAGAGAAAAGAACAAAGTATATGGAGAAGAAGTGAAGTCATTTTCTCCAAGTTTTTACAGCCTCACTCAGGATGCCAGGAATATCTATTGCTAGCAGTTTGGTAAATATCCCAAAGGAATCCTTTTTAATTTAAATTGGGAAAGGTATTCATGGGGAAAGACCATCTTCCTGAAGCTAGGAATAGACTCAGTCCTATGACATCCTTGCCCATAGCAGAGAGGGGCTGGGAGGGTGGAAAACCCAGTTACACTTGCCCCCAAGCCTGGTCAAGGGCACAGAGCATGTGGAGTTCACGTGGAGGGCAGTGGAACCCCAGACTGAGAAGCTTCCGAGAACATGAGTGACCCACATCACTTTGTGCTTTTGACGGGGAAGAGTCGATTACACGCCACAGTGAAACACCCAGGCAATCTTTCCCACTCCAAGGCTTTGAATTATGGCTGACTGTGCCGCGGTCTGCTTCAGCCAAAGATAAGTGATGAGAAATGCATCAACAGTGCCACACACAGCTAGCTTGAAACTACAGAGCAGACACAAACACAACTTGAGCATTTCAGGAAGTTGAAATCCCAGTCCGAAACCTCTGCCAAGAACAGCTATGGCTGCTTGGGAAACACACATATTCATTTCATATTGAAGACAAAATATTTGGATGTAACTCAGCGGGGTAATTTAGCGATTGTCATTGATCCAGTGGGCTAGAATACATAGATGGCAAAGCAGAAGACACAAAAACACATATGTGCACGCACACACACACACAAGTTCACAACTCATTGCTTCAATGCTCGTTCTACCAATAAGACTAAAAATCAAGTTTGGATAATAATTTGATAATGACTGACTTCATTTTCTGAAAGTCTCTACCTCTCAGGCCCTACATAGGCAAATCTAGAATAACATCTACACTGTTTTAAAAACATCTTTGCTTTGCTCATTCTTATTTTTTTATTGCAAGAGCACCTTAATCTGAGTCTAAATCTTAGCCCAAATTTAAGTTTGATCAATGACAGGGCTGTAGCATTTTATGTATGTGCAGGAAGCAAAAACAAACACTTTTGGTTTGGCAGATTCATATTGTCTAGCTAAATTATTAAGAAGGAAAATCCATTAGCTCCCTTGCAATATTACTTTCTACTTTCATATGTCCAGTCATGTCCAAGTTCTCCCATCATTTTTTAGGCATGAGAACCACAAGATTTAAGAAACATACCGTTTCAAAAATGCTACACTGCTCATCATTGATCACTGTATTTATAAGGAATTTTATTTTTTTATTTTTTTGGTTTCAAAGAAAACACCAAATCAAACTGGCTTAAGTTATAAAAGGAAGGAACTGGTTTGTTCAAATGAAAAATCTGAGGATAACTCTGTATTTCTGCAGAGGCATGAGACCTTATCCCACTCCTAGAGGCTTTCTTCAGCATTGGCCATGTTCTCTGGGAGACGGAAAAATGGCCAGTAATTCCAGGTTGTCTATCCATCTTTCTCAAATTGCTCAGTTCCCAGCAGTTTCAAAAATAGCCCTGGGAGTGGATCTCATTGGATGAAACTGGGTCACATGCTCACCTCTTAGCCAATCCCTGTGGCTGGGGAGATGGAGTTATGGAGACTGACCAGGTCTAGCTCCCATACCCAACTCTGCAGCTAGGCACGAAGCCAGTGCCCTGCAAGCACACAAGCAAAAACTGGGGAGAGGTGGTCACCCAAGGACATGGATGCTGGACAGTTGGAAACAGTTACTCTGTGTGGATATAAAAAGTGGGTTGTTTATCACCTCGTGTTTCGTTAGTGTATCTCCAAACAAAGGGTCCTCACCATAAACAGAATTATCTAGGCTCAGCAATGTCATCAACCAACGTCCTCCACAGGGACTGGCATTTGTGTGAATCCAGGTGAGACACCAAAATACCGCTCAAAAGAAGCTCTAGAGTGCCTTGGTTAAGGCAGTGAGCTGTGAGTCACGTGCGGCAATTTAAAGTAACGAAAAAAAGCCTAAAAAATAAATAAAATTTATTTTATGTGTTTAATGCAGAAAGTACTATTGGATAGCAATTCTCTAGAGTCTTTTACACCTCCCAATTTATATAATATAATATAATATAATATAATATAATATACATAAATATATATATATATATATTTATGTATGTATGTATTTAAACAGTGAGGAAGGACATTTGGCCAAAGTAGGAAGGTCCAAGAGACCTTTGGAAGGCCTCTTAGGCTGCAGAGACTATGATAATGGTTGAAGTGAGGGGAAAAAAAAAAAGCTCAAATAAGAAAATCTATGTTTTTTTTCCTCTGAACATTAGCAAAATAAATTAGAAAGGAAGATTTCATTCTTCTCTCTGTCACAAAGAGACAAAGAGCATATATAAAAACAAACCCAATGATGGGGTAACTAAACCAGACGCTCATTGCACCAAAAGTCTCATATTACTTTTTTTGTTCACTTCCAACATTTTACAATAATGAGGGATAGTTACACACAGATCTCTGACAAGCAGTACTTGCTCTACTTTTTTTTTTTTAATTCCCAGTGACTGACAGAATGAATTTAGTTGTGTGCAAAGTTGAATTGAGGTATTTATTAGGATTGGAACAAAATCCAAACTCTTGGCTTCTGGGACCCCATGTCTTTATATCTGCTGCTCCCTTAGCCAAGAACGTGCTTCCCTGGACTCGACAGCTGTCTCTTCTTATCCTCTACATCTGCTTCTACTTCACATCCTAGGGAGCCTTTTCTGATCATCTGAGCCAACACACACACATCATTACCCTATTTATTAATAATAATAGTAATTTATATTTTTTACTCCTTTTTTTTTCCTTTATCTAAGTAGAATGAAAGTTTCATGGGGCAGAGACTATACGTTTCTTCTTTCCTATGGTTGCCCCAGTGCTGAGTAAACATCTGATAGATATCTGTAGAGTGGATAGGTAAAGAGGAGGCAGAAAGAAGGGTTAGGGACAGGACTGGGGGTTGTGCCCACCAAGCTGGCCTGTCGTACCTGCCAGGCAAAATGGGCCACCAGGTGCTGCCCAGTGCCTTTGCCCATGGAGATACAGGACTTAGAGTGAGTACTTATAGGCTTTCCTTCTAGAGTGCCAAATCCAAAATTGCTGTGCACAGCTAGGATGAAATCATGAGAACTCGAGTACTCTTGTGTCCCACTTCATTTCTGCTCTAGCTGCTGTCATAAAAATTAAATGAAGGATTAAGATGCTCAAGTGGGTGACTTTTGGGGAATCCTGAGGTTAGGTTGACTGGGGAACTTCCACTGTCCCCTCTCCACATGCAAAGGCTAAGAGGCAGGAAAAATGGACCTACATTTCAGATCACATTATGAATGATTAATGAACTCAACCAAGTATAGCATATCATCCTTCAAGCATCCAAAAGGCATTAACATCCTCCCTTCCTCATTCTCCTGGCCACTATGGTAAAGAAACTTCAAGACTCAATTTTATTCATATCTCATCAGTATTTGGAACCATAGGATATACCCAAAGACTCAGCACAGGTTCTTAAACATATACAATTTAAAAACATGAATCTCAGAAGAACTTGAAAAATTATAACAGAAAACAATTCACTATTCCCACATATTTCAATTTACACATATGTAAACATTTAATGTTTGTTTGCAAAATGTCAGGTGGTTTTGAAAAGATAATGGCAGTATCAGACTAAAACAGGCAAATATGCCAATAAAAAAGTAGATTCCAAAACAGACCAGCTACTTTCATGGGAGACAGAGCAGATGATGAAACAGCCAACTGGCAAGACAGTAGAATGGAAAATGCTCATCGGTGACCAAGAGTCAACCGTGGTTTGTTAGGAACATTGCCAGAGCTGAGCTCATTTCCTCTGTTGCTAGAATCCCAAGCAATCAGCTGGGGGATAGGCCACAAATCCATTGGTGGTCATAAAATCTTCACGAATGAGATAAAAGTTTGTGGGTAAGAGTTTGGTGGTTAAATGGCTGTGCCAAAAATAACTGACTAAATGGACTGCGCTCCATCAAGAGGGTGATCACTCATGATGTGCTATGAAGCTCTCTCTGCCCCTGGGCCCACCCTGGTCAGTAGTTTTACCAACGACTTTGCTTCTCACTAACAAGGGGCACTTGTGATACACCATTTATTGATTAATTCATTTCTTCAACTAAGCACTATTGAATATTTTCCATAGGGAAGCACAGAGCTCAGGACCATAGGTTAACAAAGATAAATATGACAGTTTCTACCCTGGAGGGCAGAGGAGAGAGTGGTGTGCCATTCAAGTAACTCCTTATTCTACAGGACTGGCCTGTTTCAGATCTTCAATAAATACCAGTAGAATGATATGACATTCCATTTGCATCTTCCATTTGCTCATCCACATCCTTTGGAGAATTTTCTTTCTTCTCTATCTTCTCATTGGAGAACTCTTACTTGTCCTCCAGGTTTCAGTTCAGATGTCATCTTTTTCAGCAAGTCTTTTTTTGGACCCACCCCACTCCACCGCACATAAGATTAAGCACCATTCTCTGTGGTTATTTTTTTTAAAAGGTTTTGTTTTCTGGAGCAGATGTAGGTTTATAAAAAAGTTGCACAGAAAGTAAAGTGTTCCCATATATCCCTTTTCCCCCTGCCTTGCACACAGTTTCCCCTATGATTAACATCTGGCATTAGTATGATGCATTTTTGTTGCACTTGATCAACAAATGTTGATACATCACTATTAACTAGAGTTCATAGTTTGCATTAGGGTTCATTCTTTGTGTTATGCAATTCTAAGAGCTTTGACAAATACCCACCACTACAGTATCAAACAGAATAGTTTCACTGCCTTAAAATTGCCCTGTGCTCCACCTTTTCATCCCCCCTCCTCCCTCTACACCTCTGGAAAACACTGATATTTCTACTGTCTCTATAGTTTTATGTTTTCCATAATGTCATATAGTTAGAAGCATACAGTATTTAGCCTTTCAGATCGGCTTCTTTCACTTAGCAATATGCCCTGAAGTTTCCCCCATGTCTTTCCATGGCTTGATAGCTCACTTTGTTTTATCACTGAGTAATATTCCTTTGTATGGATTTAATAGCTTGTTTATCAGTTCACCTATTAAAAGACATTTTGGTTACTTCCAATTTTTGGCTTTTACGAATAAAGCAGCTGTTAGCATTCATGGGCAGGATTTTGCAGGGAGTAACACCTGATTTTTACTTTGCAATTGCCTGTTTCCATGTCCCATGCGCCCCTTGGAGTCAAAGTCTGCGTCTTATTCATTTTTGTATTTCTAGAATTCAATCTACTATGTGGCAAATCACTATGTGGACTCAAAATATATTAAGTAATACAAAATTTAGTGGAGTTGGGCACTGAGCGTGAAATTTGAAGAGATGACTTTTACACTCTCTCCCACCTCTGAGATTTTTTTGACTGGGATTAAATATGGTGGCCTTGGATTTCAACCTTTGAGCAAAGTGATGGTCAGAGTATGGTTTATAAAGAGACCATGTTGGTGAGCCATGTGATAATCCAAACCTTTTCTTTAGCTCCTATGGCAAGCGATTTGTAATTCCATTGATTGTGGTGTTCAGTTTAATTAAGCACAATTTACTAATATTTACTTTTGAAGCATGTCAGTAAGGCTTGCTAAAATTTAATGTATAAAACGTTACCAATTTACTGAGCACTAAAAGTCAGAATTTCTCCTTAAATTCTGAAGCCCATACAACAGTAAAAGTATAATTGATCACCTGCTATTTATTGGGCCCTATGCAAACCGTTCTTTTGGTATTATTTTATCTCTTCTTAACTCCCAAACTATGCACCTTTAATTTATCATTACCCACCATTTATAGAGGAGAAAACGGAGGCACTGGAAACTTAGTTTTAGAAGGTAAAATTCAGCCAGTAGAGGGCAGAGCCAGGTTTCAACATCAAACTCTGAAGTGCTCCTTTGAACTTCTACACTATATCGCATCTTAGTATTTGGAGAGTTGCAGAGATCAATGTGATGATGAAATGGTGGAGTAAGTTTGGAAAAAAGTCAGAGACGAATAACATCAGTCTGGATGAGGAGGGAGTGGTGTGGGGGGGAGTAGCCTCCAGGTATTGTAATGAGAGGTGTAACTCTTTTGAAGGATTGGTATACGGATGGTGTAGCAGGAAGGAAAAAAAAAAGTAGAGAAGAAAACTAATAGTTTAAGTATATATTTGAAAACTAAGCAAAGTTTAGCATAAGAAACGCAGATGTAAAATATAGAACATTTTCTTAACATATGTGAATGATCTTTTCGTCAATGATCTTTTCGTCAAAAGACTTTAATCAAATATGCAAGTGTGAGTTCTCTGAATCACTTAGCTCTTGGGGCTGATTAAATAGATATTCCCCCATTATCTGGGCTTCAAATTTATTGCTCATTTGCTTCCTAAAATCAAGTGCAGATCCACCATTTACAATTTGCTCAAAGTCCTCATGATGAATATTTGTAAGGCATTGTCAGACGTGGTTGGACTGATTTTTAATAATAGCCCCCAACTAATCAATAGATAATTTGATTTGAAAATATGAAGCTCTAAACTTTAATGTTGTTTGGTATTTTCTTATTAATAAAAATGAGAGCACAGCCGATGTTTAGGCAGAGAGCTAAGACATGCCCAGTGAAGCCGGTTCTGGAAGGGTGGTGTGGTTTACGGCGGCTCTGCTTCCAGGGGCCAAAATCTATTGGTGTGCTCTCCAGTTGGAGCCTCTGCCCCTCCTCCACGCCAAGTAAGTAACTATGGTCATTCTTTGTGTCTTGGACCAAGGCTTTGACTTGCCGTAAAATGCCCTCCCCCAATTACTTATACATCATAATCCTAAACCTTGCAAGGAAAGAAAGGGTTTTGATCCTCACAGACTCACTAAAGATGCCATCTCTCTATGCCAGGGCATGACCTTATTATTTTTTTACCCAAATAAATCAATAAGGTGACAGTTGTAGTTGGTCAACATGGAACAGGATAAGATGCCCAAGTGTCCAAGAGACTAATGACTCTTTCTAATAACATTTGCTACTTACCCTTTTACATACTCCTAAATCCAGGATGTTTTAAAATTGTTGTTATCAGTTGTGTTAAGATTTTTATAAAAATACATGCATTTCCTTAATATCAAAATGTCACTGGTGATAACTGCAAGAGTCAAAAGATAGGCAATATGTCAAAGTCTTCCGTTTGCAGTCTTAAAAAACAATTATGCCATTTTGATTTTCCTTATGTCTTCATAAAACAACAAAGATGTAGGAACAAACATTTTAGCAGGGAGGTCTGCTCTAATCCCGCCAAACGCCTTTTTTAAAAGTTTGCAAATTTTTTTTTGCTGCTTAAAGACATGAAGTGTTCATTACTGACTATTTAGAGAATAAAGACCAAACAAGTCCAAGAAAACATTTACCATTTTAGTGTATGTACTTGTTTCCTTCTTTAAAAAGACAGACTCCTGCTATCCTTTTTGTTTTAATGAAAATAACATTACATTGATTTGGATCTTAATTTGTTGTGGGTCTTTTTTTTTGCTTGTTTTTTTGATTGATTACTCTTTTTCCACATCACTTCTAAAGGAATTGAAGTCTACACATTTACAAACTCCGCAAGGCCTGATGCAAAGTATCTTCTCAACTAATATGTGTTAGATGATGAAGAAACAAAGAAATAAGAATTCCAGTGTAGAGCTATTCCATACTTGAGCTAATCAGTCCTCTGTCATGGGATATATGAGTAATTTTCAGATTTTTGCTATTACAAACAACCTTGTATGAATGTGCTCACAGTCAAATCTTTGCCCATACTTCTGATTATTTCCTTATAATAAACTCTGTAGAGTAACTTTAGTCAATGAAAGAGCATGCACATATTAAGTCTATTAAAGGCTGTTATCAAAGTTGAAATTTAAGAAAAGGCAAAAAAAGTGAAGACAGGTGATGAAGCTAAAGAAAATGCTCTACCTCCCAAGGAAAAGAACAAAGAGGTATTGCCTTGGAAATATTGAGACTCAGTTGTGAAAATGGAAAATGACAGCAATAGAGCATCATATGGGGTGAAAGTAAAAAGATAGACAGACATACACACACAAATCACACAAATACAGACACACACACACGACTGACATACCTTGAAATAAAGTTGGTTGGGTAGAGAATTGATTGGCTAAACAGGGAAACAAAATATGAAACTCCACTGATTTTACTGCATTTCAACTTTCCTTCTGGTAAAATCTAATCACACCCTATTTTGTAACAGAAACCGTAATCTGGAGAGCTTGTCATCTGGAAAGAAATAAGTTAAAGTTCCATTTTCTACTCAAAGGGGAGCTTTTTTTCCTTTCTGATCTCTTTCCCTTCCCTCCCTTACACGTATCACCCTTCACTCCATAAATTTTATTAGAGAAATGTTTCTGATTCCATCAGAACAAAATAATATTTTTATATCTAAGATGATATTCCCACCTGCCCCCACCAATGAGCTTCAAAGTGCCTGTAATCAATCTTCCTTACAATTAATGTAAGCATTTAATGTAGAATTTCTTTTCTTTTCAATGAAAGATTGTTATTAAATCGATGGCGTGTCTCGCAACTGATGTACTTTAAGATTAAGGAAATGTTGTGGATGTTTGGTTCAGTTTTGGGACGTTTTGGAGCATAACTATATTCTGTTTTGAATGATATGTAAATTGTTGCAAAATGTTCCCAACTGGACTCTCATGTCAATTAATCAGCGCCAAAACTCTGTCTAACATTTTGCTACAAACTGGGTTCAACTGTAATTTGTCAACTCTAGCACCCGTTGCTATGACAAATAGCTTTGGTCTGGTTAATCTTTTGAACATAATAGCTTTCTGCTACTTTGATAAATCTATTATGTCTTAGTTTACATATGCTTTGGGGAAAATTTTATTGGGACATTTTACACTAAATTATCTCTAGTCTATACTAACAAAGCAAGTGGGGAGCTGGTGATGAGGATAGCTTCCCAATATCTCAATAAGGCCAGATTATCTTGGATCTCAAAGAGTAAACTTCCGAACTCAGATCACAGAAGTTCAAACATGGATCCACATTTACTTACCTGGGCAAATTACTTAACTGTTTAAGCTGTGATTTTTCCCGTGGTTAAATGATATCAGTTTAAACCAGCCTCTCACAAGCGTGAGCATTTGGTGTGATAATCCATGGCAAGCTCTTAGCATGGTACCTGGTACATTAAAAAGAGCCAATAAGCCTGGCATGGCATGGTGTTGCAATTAACAGATTAAACCTCTTTTATAAAAAGTTTTAATGCAGTGAAATTTTCATAATTGTTGGAAAAAAAATAGATTTTTGAAGGTTTCTACCATGTATGCCATGAATGCCAAAACAAACAAAACTTGCAGCGTTTGCTGCCGATGGAGGTGGCAAGGTCCCCAGTGACTGCTCCAGGAGGCTCCTGGTTGTGCACTGTCATCCAAGGAGGCTGATGTGACAGGAGAAGTGGACGCTTATTGAACTTTCGATTCCGACCTCAGCTAACAATTTGAAACCGGCTGTAAATTGTCCCTTTCAGTCTTAACACACAGGATGCTTCTACTTGGGGAAAGTGCATTGGCTGCAGTTTTCAGCAATACATTCTTAAAAAGTCAATTTCACCTTTTTGGCAGCTCTGAAAGAATCCAGATTACTTTAAGCATAATAGCTCTGAATAAGGTCAATAGTTAAAAGAAGGGGAGAGGGCGAGGCTTAGAATAAAAGGGGTGACAAGTAGTTGTGTTTAATAATAGGAAACTAGCACAAGAAAAGAATTCTCCAGAATTCTATTTATAACAAAGTGATTAAACTCTTTTTTAAAGCTCTAATTCGTTAAAGTTACAAGAGCCGCAGTGTTCCATGATTAAAAATTGAAACAACACAATGCCCTGCTTCCTTAGAGATAAATGAAACATCAAAACTGCTGTAAATATTTAAGGAGTTCTGACAGGTTATCTTGGCATTAAAACATTCCATTTCCTGCTTCTGTCCTCTCTCTCTGAACATTCCCATATATAAAGCAGATTCCCTAAATATTCAATAATATGCAACCAATGACGAAAAATAAAGGACAATTTGTAGAGGGAAATTACGTGTGGAAATTAACCTTGGGGAGGAGGCAGTGGGGCGAGGAGAGAGCTTTAATTTTCCTCATGAAAAAAGTGGAGCTGAAATGATAAACAAACTACAAGGAGAGGATTTCATACACTAAATCCTGGCCTACAGGTTTTGAAATATAATTTCTAAGACAGCTTTGCTTTCACAAATAAATTTGACTCCAATTTAGATGAACTTTTTCAGGGAGATAATTCTGTCCAACACCATTTATGCAATTTGGATTCAGGGTACTGAATTAGGGGAGAGTCAGCAATGCATTTCTGGACAGTGATCTTAATAAGCTAGGAGAGCATTCTGACTTGCAACTGGGAACCAAGACTTTACACATATAGCTGGAGCTGCCTGAGTGCTGAGTTTTGCCATCAATTTCTAGTCAAAAGAAAATACAATCATAGTATAAAGCGAAATGATCCATCTTCATACTTCTCAGAATATTTAGGTAAAATTGTGCGTTCCTTTCTTTTTCGGAAAGGGAGTATACTGCGTAACTCCTTAGTAATAGGTGGGTACTGGAAGGTAACAAACCTCGTAGGCAGCACCTAAACCAATACCCAGCTCCAAAAGGAGCGACTTCCCTTCTCCATCAGTAATTAAGCATTCAAACCAGTAAACAGCTTGGTTGGAATGATTTCATGACAAATGACTGAGAGCATATCAACCGTAAAACTCAGCTCGGCAAAAATCCCGCAGGCCCAGGAAACTCAATCAATGTGGCGCCGACAGCGATCTCAGCAATGGTGACGTTCCCTCACTCGGAGCCGCACAAATCCAATGAGCTAGAATTGCTCCACTAACTTTGACACAAACAACCAGCGAGGAAGAGAAGGGCAGACAGGCTCAGGGTGGGGAGAAGGAAGAAAAAAGGACCAGAAGACACGCAATTCTCTTTCTCCCTCTTGGTCTGCTGATGCTTCAACTTAAAGGAGTTGAGGAAGAGACCAAATTGCACTATTTCTACTAAGACAGACATGACAAATATTCAAAGAGAAGAAGCAAACAGGCAAGGGACATGTGGCAAGGAGCAAAAGGGGGGATGCTGGGTTACGGCAAGATGATTCTGCTGAAACTGTGGTCCTTAAAGCATCAGTGAATGGAAGGTTGGATGCTACATGCAAGCGTGCATCTTTTAACTCAGTCTGTGGTTATCAACATGGTCATTAATTTTTGTACCATGGTTTTCCAATATTTTATCATGAAAAATTTTAAACATAAGCAAAGTTGAAATAATTTTACAGCAAACATCCATATGCACAGCACTAAATTCTACTATTAATATTTTACTACTTGCTTTCTCCCAGATCTTTCCATCTGTCTATGCCTGTGTCCATTCATCAACCCATTGTATTTCTGGAGCATTTTAAAGTAAATTGCAGACATCATTCCCTTAGCATACTATAGTATACGGATGTCATAAACTAGAGTTCAACATTTGCATTTTTGATAGCGCTACTTCCTAATACTACAATACAACACACTATGATACAGTTAAAATTAATTTTGAAATTTGCCCACATTTCTGAAAAGAATGTACATTTCATTAAACTGTGCATTTTTCCATCTCCAAAGCAACCCAATTAAATTGTTACATATCCACACTGCAGTCTGGGAGATAAAGATTCTCTGGGAGAACAAAGAAACTGAAATATGTGATTCTACAAAATAGTGAGCATAGAGGCTGGTTGAAAAAGTAGAACGCTACTACAAAAAAAAAAAAAAATGAAGAAGAAAAATAGAGTAGGAACCAAGTTTGATGATTTCACTATCAGCAAGGAAGGGTGAGAGGAAGCAAGGAAATGAGCACAGGTAAGAAAGTACAAAATCAAGGTAAGAAATGCTTGCCATGGATAAAACAGATACAAACAATGGTGTATACCATCACTGCTGTTCCATGGCAGGGAAATGGAAGAACTTTATGGCAAGATGCTCTGAAAAGCCTAAAGAAGATTCCATGGTTCTCTTGATATCACCCTCCTCTTTGGGAATGTGCTAATTCACTTTCAAATATAAACAAATACAGCTTCAAGCTGATAGCAAGATCCAGCTAAGGAGAGTGTCAATTTAGATCTCTAAATCCTAGATATCGTTTAAAAATCCAGCCACCACTGCTGTGTGATGGATTTCTTGGTTCATTCTTCCTACTTTTCTCACATAGATGTAGCATATTAATTAGACTGAGATCATTGCATTTTATCCAATAATGTCAAAGTTATTGGAGGGTTGGAGTGTATCCAAATTCCATTTCAATATATCACTTCAATGTTATAAATGATGAATCAATATTTTTAATACTTCTCTGGCTTAATGTTTTCTGATGGAACAGAGCCAGTACATCCTGCAAGAGATATGCAGATTGCAAAGGCTGCATTTTCAACATAATGGAATGCAAAACAGTTTTATGGTAGATGTGGGCAGTGGGTCATGGGTGTAGACGGACGTGCGGCAGGAGACAGAGAAATTAACACCTTTTTGAAGTTGAGAGCAGTGGTAACTTGTTACTGGGTCACCCTTCCAACTGGGATCCTATTAAAGTGCTTGATATGAGGGCAAGGACATAAAATCTCAATTAAAAACATTGTTTGTTAGAACTTGGACTCATGCTGGCATCAGTGAAAATTTCATATAAACCAGCAGCACATCTCCATCCAAAATTCAATTATGTGAGTCCAAGATTGTAGTTGGTTGGAGACAGCTTCATTATGAAAATAATAACAAGAAGGTTACAATAATCACCCATTCTTCACAGGATCAGTAAATGGGTAGTAAGTGGCGCAGGTTCAACACCCGAAACTGCTGCTTCTGGCTTTATCAACTCATATGTGTTTTAAAGAGGAAGCTGATGGTACCCAATGGACCAAAGTAATAAAGTATCACTACTGTTTTTCTTTGACATTCTGTGCAGTCTGAGACAAATAAATTTCAAAACTCCCAAATCAGGTGTACAGAGGAAATACTAAGCATTCTACTTTGGCAGCCCTTATCTAGTTAGTGACCTCTTAAACTATCCACTTAAAAATGAGGCAAATAGTTGCCATAGATGGGACTACACATAGAACATCAGGATCTCCTGTGATCAGTTGTATAAGTGTTCTACAAATACAGATCATGTCTCTTTCAGGGCATTTCCTACTTCGCTCAGCTTTTGCTAGCTTATTTTCTATGTACATCTCCAATTCATCCACTTGGCTAGCTTGGGCCACTGCTATTTCTCATCTATGGTGATGAAACACATGCCTCTTAGCCACTTAGTCCCCATCCATTTTATAGTGAGCAAAAGTCATCTTCTAAAAATACACCTTGGAGCGTGATGCTGTCCTGCTTCAAACTCTTCGGTATGTCACACTGTAGTTTGAATGAAATATACTCTTGACCTCAGAAGACTCTAAATGACCTTTTTTTTCACCTTTTGATACAAGTCCATGTCCAATTCCACCCCTGACTCCACCATGCCTGGCTCTAGTGGTCTCTTTTTAGTTCTTTCTCACACCAAGGCCTTGCACAGATTGTCTGTCTTTCTAGAATGTTCCTTCCCCTATGTGGCCAGGTTGGCATCTTCAGACTGCTTAGATTTCTGCTAAAATGGGTCCTTCTCAGAGAGGCCCTTCCTGGGCTGCTGATCTGACGCAAACACCAACTCATCCTCCTCCACCATTCACTCTTTCAGCACACTGGTTTTATTTATGGCAGCCATCCATTTGTCGCTATTTCTCTCTTTTGAAAATGTTTCTCAGGTGTCCACTGAAATCATTACTCCGCAAAAGCAAGGGCCTGCATCTCTTACATATCACCCTATCTCTGACGCACAGAGTAGGCTCGGACAATATCAACAAACAAGTGATGACCAACTGAATCAATGAATGGATGTCTCCGTCCTAGCATCCTTGGAGGTATCATTTTGCCCTGTGTCTAAATGCTTCATTGGTTATTTCCATTATGGTGATGAACACCTTAGACGTCATTCTCAGTTCACCCATCTATTCTAACATTCTTCCATCTCTGATAAACTACTAGTAGCAGCACAGGAAGAAACATATTTCAAGAAATATTAAATTTGAACTGAAAACAGAGTGTTTTAGTAGTCCGCAAGCATAAATTACTCTACAGACAGCCCAGTTCCAGCCCCTGCTGCTATTTTAAGCCCAGTTGCAATTAGGAGCCTATATACCATAATGTAGCATTCATCACCAAGTGCTTCTCTCACCCATTATTAAAACCAAGAAGTGCTGTGAGGCTATGAGAATTATTCAATACAAATGACTTAACAGCTATTGATAAATTTACCTTTAACAAATGTCCTGCGGTAAAGCCCATGATTCAATAGGTTTTGTTATTTTTTTCTTTTTCTTCTCCTGGAGCCCACATTGCTTTATCCAGCACAGCACTCAATGCAAATACAACAGCCACAGTTCTGACAGTAACAGAAAAATCATAACCCTCTACACCTCTACTGAAATCTTAATGTTAGCCCCTGGGTGATAGCTACATCAATTTCAAAGATGTCCTTCCAACCCAAGACTGTCAGAGAGAAAAATTCATAAAACTCAGAAAGCACCTTCTTTTCGTTTCTGTGGCTACTAACTCCCAACAGCCTCACACAGTGAGCTTGGCCCTTATTATATTCTGAGGATGTAGAAAAAGAGAAGTCTTTCAGAAATGTGTTTCCCACTGACTATTATTCCAAGGGAGACAGAAAGCAAGAGGAAATGAAAACATTTTACACTGCATTCTTCAGTGATTTTAATCATGAGGCTGCTCTGTTGACACTGAAAAACTTTCCAAGTCGCTGTTATTCTTAAGTAAGAACCCACGCACTGCAACACCTTGGGTCCATTATTCAGTGAGATCATGTCGATTTGTTACTCCCGATACGCTGATTAGGAAAGAGACCCCAGCAGATGAGGGACACACATGAGGTCAATCAACTGTGCTGGGAATGGAAAATGAAGTAGCTTTGAAATCAGCTTAACTGCCTACAGGGTGTGTGCTCGTGGGCAGGTCCCTTAACTTCTAGGAACCTCCATGTCCCCTTGTCTGTAAAGTGGGAGAAATGTAAATGTTGCCTCCTCGGATGATTATGACTATCAAGCATCTGAATATCAGCAACAATGAGAACCAGCATCCAGTGGGTGCTTACTCAGGGTAAGAATGGTTAATTCTTACGAACTGAGAGCTCATTTTGCATCAGAATCTAAGTGAAGAGCTGAATATGCACTTACTTCCCTTCATTTAGTCAGGTTAGTGCTGATGTACTGCACCAATGAGGAATCAGACCAAGAAAAATTAGGTAACTTGCTCAAGCAAGATCTTGCTTCTAATACAGAGCAGAGCCAGGATTCAAATCCAGACCTGTCTGAGGTCACAATCTGTTTTCTTAAACTGTGACACTATGTCGTCTACCTAGAAGTAATTCAGGAAGCGTTGGCTTCCATTACATTTCACTCAACTGTGGACAAAAATGGCACATTGTTGGCGAATACCCAGATTACCAATTCCTGTCATACGTGCCTATGGCCCTTACTTCTTCCCTTTTGGAAATCTTTTCGCATGCATAATTATTTGGCAGGTCTATGTTCTTCCTTAAACAAAGTCAGGGACCATGCCATCTTCATCACTGCTGAATCCTCAGCATCCAGCAAATACTCAATAACGTCTTATCGAATGAAGGATGAAATAAGTGCTTGTAATCTGAATATGGTTACTACATCTAAACCTATCCGATCCTATAACACTCCAAATAATGTGTACACACACTTGCCCATATGGACAAATATCACTGAATTCTTCACTTTAAAACTGTTAATTTTATGTTATGTGAATTTCATCTCAATTTTTAAATTAAAAAATAACACTACCGGGAAAAAAAACCCATTACCTTATTCTGGTCTTCCTCAACAAATGATTTTACACAACTTGAAGACTGGGGTCTTTATATCTCTGATATTTATCAATTGCCTTGTACAGAGCCTATAATGGCACTCAATTAAATGTGCATTTATGGCCTGAGATGCTACAAGTCACACCATAAATAACATCAGAAGAAAATGACCATAACAGATAAAAACTAGATAAACAGGTTCAGTTAAAACAAACAAAGTCCCAAGATGGTACAACACCTAAGAATGTCACTACTGGGGAAAATCCATCAACTCACCCAACCTAAGTCTTGTATAGTGCATGCATTTTTAGAAGTGTGTGTATGGGGGACAGGTAGAAAACACAGCATAATCCTCATTGTGCTGAGGTTGGCAGAATGTTATGTTTTCTAACAGGCTTATGCTTGTGAACCTATAAGATATGGATTGCCTATGAAAGTTTTATATAGGGGAAAATTACTTTGGATGGTGGGACTGGGAATAAATCGAAGTTTAGACATATCTGGGTGTGTAGGTTGACAACTCCCAGGAACATATTTTCAAGAGTTGATATGCATGATGTGGACGGTGCCAAGAAGATGTTTTTCTTGAGTTCACGAGATAGTGATCAGAAGCTGTTAACTAGAGGTGCTGAGGGATAGCATGTTTGTTACAAGGGACATTGAGATTTTTGGAGAAGAGCCACAAAAGGTACTGAAAGTACTGAGCTTAAGAGAGGTTCTGTGAACACTGCATCACCGGGAGACACAGTTCAGCCCAGGAAGGTCATTTAACCTCCTCCCAACTCAGCTCGCAGTGCATTGGTCTGCTGTGGTAGCACAAGGCACAAGTGGGTGCACTGGGTGGGTTTGGCTAATGTCTCAGGAGCCTCGTGGACAGAAGACACCTGGTAGAGTAGTAGAACTCCACAGGAAGACTCAAGATTTGTGTTTGTGTATAGTGAGTCCCCTGCTGGAGTCTCCAGAATCCTCTGAGAAGGAGCTCCACTGGGTCAAAGATATTACTGGTTTTATATATTATTTATTTCATTTGCTAACATTTTACTTAGAATTTTCACATCAATGTTCACGAGGAATACTTGACTGTAGTTTTCTTTCAAGTGAAGTTTTCTTCTTCTTCTTCTCTCCCCCTCCTCCCCCTTCTCGTCTGTCCTCCCTCCTTCTCCTCCCTTCTCTCTCTTCCTTCCTACCCCTTCTTCCTCCTGGTTTTGGTATTAAAGATAAACTGGCCTAATAGGATGAGCTGGGAAGTATTACTTTGTTTTCCATTTTTCTGGAAGAATGTGTGTACATTTGGTATTTTATCTTCCTGTAGTTTTCTTTTGGGGAAGATTTTTTAACTCCAGATTCCATTATTTTAATAGATATCAGGTTATTCAGATTATCTGTTTCCTCTTAAGAGCAATTTCTCAGTTTGTGCCTTTCAAGGAATTTGGCCATTTCATCTAAAATCGTGAATATCTTGGCATAAAAGTGCTCAAAATATTCCCTTACCATCCTTTTAATATTAGCAGAATCTGTCGTGTTGTCACCTCTTTCATTCCTGATTTGTATCTTCTCTTTATTTCCTAATAAATGAGACTAAAATTTATTGATTTTATTGATCTTCTCAAACAACCAGCTTTAGGTTTCTTTGATTTTTCTGTTTTTTTCTTGTTTTCTATTTTATTGATTTCATTCCAATCGTTATTACTTCCTTTCTTCTACTTAATTTGAGTTAATTTACTCTTCTTTTCCTATTTTCCTAAAGTAGAAGCTGAAGCCATTGATTTGTGTCCTCTTATTCCATTCTAATATGGATATTTAGGGCTATAAATTTCCCCCTAAGCATTATCTGGTGACATCACACAAACTTTGATATGCTGCATGCTTTTCATTCCACTGAATGAACGTTTTTTTAATTCCCCTTGAGATTTCATCATTGACCCATGGATTATTTAAATGTTTATTGTTTAGTTCCCAAACATTTGGAGATTTTCTTACTCTATTTCTGGTATCAGTTTCTAGTTTATCTCATTGTGATCAGAGAACACACTCTCTATCGTCATTTCTTCTGAATTTCTGAAGTCATTTCATGGTCCAGCATAGGGTTTATCTTGGTAACTGTTACTTGTGCACTTGAAAAGAATGTGTGCTGCCGGTTTGTGGTACAGAGTTCTGCAACTGTTAATTAGGATGAGTTGGTTGATAGTGTTAACATTTTGTATATCCTAACTGATTTTATGATACTTCTTTTATCATTTGTTGAGAGGCTGACACTGAAATCTCTGGCTATAACTGTAGATTCGTCTGTCTATTTCTCCCTGCAATTACATCAGATTTTGTTTCATGTATTTTGAGGGTCTTTTACGAGACACATAACCATTTAAGATTGTTATGTCCTCTTGACTAATTGACCCTTTTTCATTAGAAGTGGCCTTTTTTAATTCTTGGTAATATTCTTTTTTTTCAGGAAATTACTTTGTCTGATATTAATATAGCCACTCCAGTTTCTTTTGATTAGTGTTAGCATGGTATGCTTTTTACAACTTTTACTGTTAACCTATTTTTGTCTTTATATTGAAGTATGTTTCTTGTAGACAGCCTATAATTGGGTCTTGATTACTTCATTCAGACAATTTATTTGAGGGTACTCAGACCATTCATAATTGATGTGATTATTGATATGCTAAGTTTTAAATCTATAATCTTGCTATTTGTCTTCTATTTGTCCCATCTCTTCTTGGTTCCTTTTTTTTCCCTCTTTCTCTGTTTAATTTTGGATTAATTGAATATTCTGTTGCATTTCCTTTGATGGCTTATTAGCTATAACACCGTTTCTGTCATTCTAGCGGATGTTTTTAATATCACTTTAAAAAGTGATATTATATACTTGTTTAAAAATGATATTTTTAAACTTAAAAAATAACTGTAGATTTGCAGACAGTTGCAAAGATAGCAGAGATACATCCTCTGTCCCCTTCCCCCAGTTTCTCCCATTGGTTACGTCTTATATAACTATAGTACAATATTACAACCAGGAATTGATGTTGACACAATGTGTACATGCCGTTCTCTGCCATTTTATGATGTGTACAGTTGTGTAACCACCACCACAATCAAAATGCAGAACTAACCCCACATCTCAGAAGAACTCCCTCATGCTACCCCTTTATAGTCACACTTATCTCCTTCTCTCCCACCGTCCCTGACTCCTAGAAACCACTAATCTGTTCTCCATCTCTACAGATTTTTCCTTTTGAGAATATCACATAAATGGAATCATAAAGTATGTGATGTTTTGAGAGCTGTTTTTTGTTTTTTTTCATTCAGCATAAGGTCCTTGAGATCCATCCAAATTACTGAGTGTGTCAATAATCTGTTCCTGTTTCTTTGCTGAAGAGTGTTCCATAGTATGGATGTCCCCCAGTTTTTTAAACATTCCATCATTGTAGAATTTTGATTATTTCAAATTTTGACTCTCATAAATAAAACAACTATGAATAATCATTTTTGTTTTGTCTTATGGATATACGTTCCTGTTTCTCTGGGATAAATGCTGAACAGGTATGCTTGTTGGGTTATCTGATAGGTGTATATGAAGTTTCTTTATAAACTGCCAAACTAATTTTCCAGAGGGCTGTGCCATTTTATATTCCAACCAGCGAGGTATGAGAGTCTGGTTTCTCTGCTACTTCGCCAGCATTTGGTATTGACCCTATTTTATTTTTTTATTTTAGCTGTTCAAATAGGTGTATACTGATATTCCAGTGTGGTTATTATCTGCATTTCCCTAATGGTTAGTGATGTTGAACATTTCTTACATGCTCATTTGCATCCATGTATCCTCTTTGGTAAAGTGTCTCTTCACATCATTTGCCCATTTTCTAATTGGATTTGTTTTAATTGCTAAGTTTTGAGAGTTCTTTATACATTCTAGATATGAGTCCCTTACCAGATATATGGTTTACAAATGATTTCTCATTTTCATTAAGCCCATTAAGTTCAACTCTTTTCACTTCTTTGTCTGGCGATTCCAACATTTGCATCACTTCTGTGTTTGTTTTGATTGATTATTAATTTCCTAATTATGGGTCCGGCTTTCCTGCTTCTTTGCATGTCTGATAATTTTTGACTGGAAGCCAGGCATCACTGCATTTTTTTCCCTTGGGAGCTAGATACTTTTGTATTTCTAGAAAGGTACCTGAGCTTTTTTTCTGGGGTACAGTTCAGTTACCTGGAAACACTTTGATTATTTGGGATCTTGCTGTTAAGATTTATTCGGCAGGACCTCACAGTGGTTAGACTTGGGCTAATTATTTCCCACTACTGAAGCAAGACTCTTCCATGCTCTCTATCCCTTGCCCACAGATCTTGAGTTTTCCAGTATGGCCAGTGGGAACAGACACTGCCCCCAGTGTGTGTGAGCACTGACCACTTTCCTCTGTTCCTCTCAGATGGTTCCTTCCCTGGCGTCGCCAAGAGAAATTTCCTCATGCCCACGCCCTAATCAATACTTTGCCGAACATTCAAGGGGGACCCTCTGCATATCTCTTGGTTTCTTTCTCTGCGCAGCTCTCTATTCTCTGTTTCTGCACCTTGAGAACAACAGGCACCTTGGTCCTGGACCCTCAGTCTCTTCCCTCAGTTCAGGGAGCCTTTGGGGCTTCTTCACCTGGTTCCGTTTTGCTCTGCTGTGGCCTGAAAGCTCTCTCAAGGCAGTAAGCTGGGGCAATCACTGGGCTCACCTCATTTGTTTCCTATCTCTCAGGGATCACTGCCTTTCATTGCTTGATATACAATGCATTGCAACCATAGTTCCATATATTTTGCCCATTATACGGTTGTTTCAGAGGAGAGGTTAAATCTGGTCTCTCTTATTCCATATTGACCAGAACCTATTCAATCTATTTTTTAAAAAAGAATGATTGAAAAAGAAAGAAATAATGTCCTTTGTGTTCTTTTTTTTTCCCCCATTGTTGAAACATCCTGGCAATAGCTGCCATTTATTTAATACTTTGCACTGGGCCAGACACTATGCTAAGTGATATTCATTCATTAACTTTCCAAATAAATGTTATTAATTGCACTGGGCCTCACTGCTTCTCCCATTGCCAAAGAGAATAGTGCATTTTTTAAAAAGAAAAGTCTACACTGTCCTAAATGAAAGGATTAACCAAGTGAAATATAACCAACCTTGATATGTCATTTCTTCTCTTATTAATAAATGAATTATTGTTATGGTTCCATACTTCATTTGGGTATCTGGATGCACAATCTGTATGAGGTGCTGGGGCATTTCTGTTTAAAACTTGAGTTCAGCGGGAATGACGACCACAAATCTGACAGGCACTAGAAAGTTACATTTTCTATCCATTGAGCAGGACAGGGAATAACATGGTTGTCCATGCAACTTTCAAATATTTGAGGTCTATTTAAATACTGTGATGTATGCTTAAAAGTATGTCCAGGATTTCCTCTTGGCTTTACCTGGTGATGTAAACAACATTTTAGACTTTTAAAAAGAAACAGTAATGAATTGGGATGGGCTGGGGAAAGAGCAATTGGACTTTTGTAGGAAAATCAAACATAGGGAGATGAAAACTATTACAGCCCCTTATCTGTTCAAACTGTATTGACTTATTATTTGCTCTTCCTAGCCAAATATCTCCATTCCCCATCTTCTTTTACAGCATTTCCTCTACTGTAAGTACCTGGAAGTTAAGGACCATGTCAGTCTTGTTCACTACTGAGTTCATAGTGCCTAATAGATTAGGAGCCTGACACTTGGGTGGATGCCCATGGAGGACTGTTTAAATGATATTTCCCTTTTCAGACAGTTTCCAGTTCAGGGATAAGTGGCAAAGACAGGGCATGCCGAGTGCTGCACGCCAGTGCTCCCTCATGGAAGATTCATCATGGCACGCCTACTGGCTAAATCTAAACCCAGGCTCAGAATCCATTGCTTCAGTCTCCAAGCAGCCCATTTCCCGCCCCCTTTCGCTTTCCCACTGAATCCTCACCTGGAATCCACAGTGTATGAATAAATTATTCCACACCTGGTGTGGAGAGGGCAGAATCCAAGAGGGACATGACATAAATCACAGCCTCTCCTTCTAAACTGATTTTCCATGTTAACAACACGGAATTGAATTGCATTTGCTTCTTCCCCTCCCATCCACACCCTTTCCTGGCTCAAATAATTTGAAGCAGCAATATGCAATCCTGGATCCATCAGAAAATGCTTGGCAAACCATGCCGATACTTCTCCAAATCCTTTTCAGTGAACAAGGGAAAATCGCACATGAGCTCATCAACCTGAACAGCCTGAAAGGGAAGAAGCACAGTTATTCCAAGAATTAAAGCAAAAGAAGCCTTCGATCTGTACCCATCTGTTTATCGCAAGGGGTGATGGGAGGAGGATCTCTGAATAGAATAACTAGTACTCCTGCTCCAGGACCTATTTCCTCTTGTCTGTGTTCTCTGCTGTGAGCAGGGCCTGGGTCTCGCCACGGACTCATCCTGTACCCTCTGTGCTACCCAGGGGCCACCTTGGTGCACTCCTGGCTTGGGCTTTCTCACAGCAGGGCCTCATTAAAGCCACAAAACAGCAAACAGTGCCTTCCACACAGAGAAAACAGAGGGCTCTGAATAAATGATTGCTGAATAACAGCTATTGTGCCGGTTTGTATATATTATGTCCCCTGGAAAAAGCCATATTCTTTAATGCAGTCTTGTAGGGGTTGATTAGGTTGGAACCTATTGGTTCAGCGTTTCCATGGAGATGTGACTCAATCAACTGTGGGTGTTCTAGTTTGCTAATGCTGAGGAATGCAAAACACCAGAGAGGGACTGGCTTTCATAAAAAGGGGTTTATTTGGCTACACAGTTACAGTCTTAAGGCCATTAAGTGTCCAAGGTAACACATCAACAATCGGGTACCTTCACTGGAGGATGGCCAATGGCGTCCGGAAAACCTCTGTTAGCTGGGGAGGCACATGGCTGGCATCTGCTCCAAAGTTCTGAGTTCAAAATGGCTTTCTCCCAGGATGTTCCTCTCTAGCAAGCTTGCTCCTCTTCAAAACGTCACTCACAGCTGCACTGTGTTCCTTCTCTTTGAGTCAGCTCATTTATGTGGCTCCACTGATCAAGGCCCACCCTGAATGGGCGGGGCCACACCTCCATGGGAACATCTCATCAGAATCATTACCCACAGCTGGGTGGGGCACATTCCAAGCAAATCTAATCAGCACCAAAACATCTGCCCCACAATACTACATCAAAGATAATGGCATTTGGGGGACACAATACATTCAAACTGGCACATTCCACCCCCTGGACCCCAAAATGACATTATCTTTCCAAATACAAAATACATTCATTCCATCACAATAGCACAAAAACTTAAATCATTTCAGTAACAATAGTTAAGTACAAGATCCTATCAAAATCAATTACAGGCGTGGTGGGTCCTAAGGCATAAATCTCTTTAGCTTTGGATCTGCGGACTTAGAATAAGTTATATGCTTCCAATATACAAAGGAGGGACATTCACAGGATAAACATTCCCATTGCCATAAGGAGAAAGAGTAAGGAAAACAGGGTTAACAGGACCAAAACAGTTCCCAAAACCCGCAGGACAAACTCCATTAGATTTCAAAGTCTGAGAGCCATTTACAGAACAATGTTGCATCCTTGGGGCTTGAGAGAGCGGGAGCCTAACCCTTCCTAAGGGCCTTTTTGGCAGCCCTTTCCTCTCCAAATGCTTAGGCGAGTGCTCCAACATATCCACACACTGGGGAGACCACCTTCTAGGCCCCACCCTCCTCAAACATCGGGGCAGCTCCCGGATTCCCTTCCGTCTCCAGAGCACATGCTCAACCCCTTCCAAACAGTGTGGTGGCAGCCAGGCTCTCCCCAATTCCCTGGGAATGTGCTCCACCCTCTTTGGGGCTTGGGGTGGCAAGACATTTCCTGAGCATCAAGGTGGAAGGCCCGCCCTCGACCTCCAGGGCAAACTCACCCTTTCCATGTGTGTGGGCTGCTCCGCTCTCCCAGCCCGAGACGTCTTGACTCCAGACCTCAACCTCCATGGCTCTGTCTTTGAAGAAATTTTTCCTTCAGTTTGTTCCTTGTCTGTCTCCTCCAGTCCAGACTGGCAGTGGCTCTGTCTGTAAATATCTTGCAAAAATTCTGTTGGCTTCGCATGAAGCATGCAGGGGTCAACGCCATCAGACAATAGGACTTTCTACAAATCCTTTCTGGATAATTCCATCTCCAATCTTGGCTTGTACTGAAATGGTGGCTGGGTTCCATGTTTGGTTACATCCTCATGTTGGGCTGTAGCTTCTGGGATTCCACCCCCTGGAAGCTTGTAATTTTCCAAGCCATCAGCTTCTGGTTTCTTTGAACCCAAGAGTTCAGTTCTAAGTTTATCTCTCTCCGCTCACATTTTACTATAAGCTGCAAGAAGAAGCCAGGGTACCTCCTCCACATGTAGTCTGGAGATCTCCTCAGCTACGTATTCCAGGTTGTCACTTTCAAATTCTTCCTTCCATCTGACACGAGGATTCAATTTTGCCAAATTCTCTGCCACTTTAAAACAAGAATCGCCTTTCTTCCAGTTTGCAACAATACATTCATCATTTTGGTTCAAGGCCTCGTCAGAAGTACCTTTAGAGTCCTTATTTCCACAGTCTCTTCAAAGCAGTTTAGACCTTTTCTAACAAACTCCTCACAATTCTTCCAGAATCTTCCCCTTATCCACTTAAAAAGCCGTTCCAACATGTTTGGTATTTGCAAACTCAGCAGCAAAACCACCCCACTCCTGGTACCAAAATCTGTTCTAGTTTGCTAATGCTGCGGAATGCAAAACACCAGAGAGGGATTGGCTTTTATAAAAAGGGGGCTTATTTGGCTACACAGTTACAGTATTAAGGCCATAAAGTGTCCAAGGTAACATATCAGTAATCGGGTACCTTCACTGGAGGATGGCCTATGGCATCCGGAAAACCTCTGCTGGCTGGGAAGGCACGTGGCTGGCACCTGCTCCGAAGTTCTGGTTTCAAAATGGCTTTCTCCCAGAACTTTACTCTCTAGCAAGCTTGCTCCTCTTCAAAACGTCACTCACAGCTGCACTGCATTCCTTCTCTTTGAGTCAGCTCATTTATATGGCTCCACTGATCAAGGCCCACCCTGAATGGGTGGGGCCATGCCTCCATGGGAGTATCTCATCAGAGTCATCACCCACAGCTGGGTGGGGTGCATTCCAAGCAAATCTAATCAGCACCAAAACATCTGCCCCACAAGACTACATCAAAGATAATGGCATTTGGGGGACACAATACATTTAAACTGGCACAGTGGGCGAAACCTTTCATTGGATTATTTCTATGGAGGTGTTGCCCCACCCATTCAGGGTGGGTCTTTATTGGATCATTGGAGTACTTTAAAAAGAGCCACACAGGCCCAGACACAAAGCAGCTAAGAGTGCTATTTTAGAGAGCAACTGAGAGACCTTTTGAAGACAGCTGTTGAAAGCAGACTTTTGCTCTGGAGAAGCTAAGAGAGGAACAAATGCCCCAAGAGCAACATTTTGAAGAACCCACAGGAACTGAGAGAGGAGCAAGAACACAACCCAGGATCAGCAGATGCCAGCCACATGCCTTCCCAGCTAAGAGAGGTTTTCCTGGATGCCATTGGCCTTCCTTTGATGAAGGTACCCAATTGTTGATGCCTTACCTTGGACACTTTATGGCCTTAAGACTGTCACTACAACCAAATAAACCCCCTTTATAAAAGCCAATCCATTTCTGGTATTTTGCTTAACAGCAGCATTAGCAAACAGGAACAGCTATTTTCTGAGACTTACTCTCTGATAGGCACTAGATTAAGGGATATCTATCTATTTATGTATAACTTTCCAACCCTAAAAAAAAACCTCCCTAATTTCCAGCATTGAGTAACCAGGTTAAGAGTTTAAGTAACTCCTCGAGTTTAAGTATCTCCTGAGTTATGACTGAAGCCCAGGTTTATTTACTTCTAAAATCCATACCTTCCCACTAAACCATATGCATCTGGCAATAAGTCACATTTTATTTTTAAAGCACTTTCTAATATTTACAAGGCACCAAAAATTATCGAAAAACTACTCAACTTTTCATCACTGCACCAGTCTTACTTCTCCATGTTTTCTAAGAAATATTTTCTACATATTTTGCATGCAATTAATGTTGCCTGGTGGACAGTGGTAAAGGAAGGATATGGGGGAGGGAAAGGAGAGAGACGGGGAAGGAGAACTCTCCCTTACAAAGAAGACATCTGCAGAGACAGTCAGACACAATCGCAAAGGAGAAGACAGCTGAGAGTGGAAACATGGTCCCAGGTAGTTTAGGAGACCGACTAAGAATACTACCTTCTAGTTGACTTGGGCTGACCTGCTGGTTGGGTCACTTACTCTGTGGGTGAATGTGAATAGGTGACTTAACTTCCTGCACCCAGGTTCTTATCTGTAATGTAGGGATATTAACACCCTCACCTCCAGGTTTGTTATGAGGATTAGAGACAATGCCTGTGAAGGATGAGGCCAGAGAATAGTGAGTGTTCAGTAACTTAGAGCTGTTATGATCAATTATTAGCAATCTCATGAATTCAAAACTCGGCCCAGGGGGGATATTCATTTTTCATACTAACCAAAGAAAATGCATCTATACAAACCCTCCCATGCACAGTGTTCAACAAAGAGCATTTATAGACATTCAATGAGAGTTGAAAAGAAAGGTCAGGCTTCAAACAATTGCCGAGCTGCATGGATATGGGCACAAAGGAAGAGTCAAAATGAAGCTCCTGAATTCTGTGTAATTCTGGCAGAACTGTGTGTAATTCTGTCCATGATTTGTAACCTGGCTGTTCACTTTAGGGAAAGTTCTCTAAAGTGACCATGGCAAGAAGGAACCTGAGCACATATTAAACCCTCATGGTGTGTCTGAGACCGTGTATGCAGGTCTGATGGCAAGGATGCTATTCAAACTATTTCACAACCGGTTCCCAGCACAGCACGACACCAGCCATCAGAACAGATGCAGGCCATGTGTCCTGGCCAAATATCAGCCCTGGAAGGAGGCCCCCACTTCTATCCATCTTAGGGACCCAGAGCCTCAGTCTAAGGAGACTCCTCAAACTACACCACCAGCGAGTTGCAGAGATGGTATTAGAACCAGTTCTATCAGATTTCAGAGCTCAGGTTTTTAACTACTGCAAGCGAAAACCATCATTTATACTTGCTATGTATTAATTATTAAACAGTTTATGGTTCATTACAAAAATATTTGATTAGTTTGACTTAACAAATCCTCTTGTTGCCCTTACAAAGCCCAAATGAAACTTTTTAATTTAATTTTCGGGAAGGCTGTGTCTCCTGGAAGAATTCAGGTGGCAAGTGCAGTCTCTGCAGTGATGCATGCTTGTGTAGATCAGGTAAGTGCATCCCTTACCCGGGAGGGTTCGATACACGCCCAAGTCACAGCTCTGTTCCCAGCACATTGGAGACCAGATTTCTAAATCAGTTTTTTGCTGGGCTCTGGCATCTCTAATAAGAAGAGAGTTAAACAGCAGTTTCTGACAACGTATATAAAAGATAAGGGGTTAGTTTTGCTCAATTATTCACATTTTAGTGTATGTGAATGTGTGTTTTAGTGTTTGCCACCCCGATGACTGAGGAGGGTGGGGCTGAGGAGAAGATGGTCTCCCCAGTGCATGTATATGTTGGAGCCCTCACCCCAGTGTTTGGGGAGAAAAGGGCTGCCGCGAAGGCCCTTGGAAAGGATTGGACGCCTGCTCTCTCAAACCCTGGATAAAACGTCATTCAATAAATGACTCTCCAACTTTGAAATCTAACGAAGTATTCTGAAAACCGTTTCGGTCCCGTGACCCCTGTTTTTCGTTCAGTTTCTCCCTACGGCAATGGGAACATTTATCCTATGACCATCCCTCCTTTGTATATTAGAAGCAGATAACTTGTTCTGAGTTTCACAGGTCCACAGCCAGAGGACAATGCTGAGTTTGTACTTATCTATATTGTGATGGAATGAACGTATTTTTGCATTTGGAAAGAACATGTTTCTGTGGTCCAAGGAGTGGAAAGTGCCATTTTGGATATACTATGTCCCCCAGAAAAGCCATATTCTTTAATACAATCTTACGGGGGCAGACTGATTACTCTGTTGATTTAGGGTGGAAACTCTGATTGAATTATTTCCATGGAGGTGTGGACCCCACCCATTCAGGGTGGGTCTTGATTAGTTCACTGGCGTATTTAAGAGACAAGCTTAGAGCCTAGAGCCAACACAGACCGAGATACTTGCTGATGCTTAGAGATGCTTGGAGAGGCAGACAGAGGATATCTGGAGATGCTAGGCTAAGAGATGAAGCCCAGAATTTGAAGCTAAGAGAGGACCCCCTAGACGCCATCGGCCATTCTTCAGTGAAGGTATCCTCTTGTTGATACCTTAGTTTGGACACTTTTATGGTCTTAGGAGTGTAAATTTGCTAAACCAAATAAAGCCCTTTTATAAAAGCCAATGCATTTCTGGTATTTTGCACAATGGCAGCATTAGCACACTCTAACACTTCTATTTACACATATCTTTTTGGGGGGGCATCTTTTATGCAGAAAGGGCCCCTAAATGCTGACATCTCCTAATAAGTTAACTGAAAAAGAAGACATACATGTGTTTTGTTAAAAATATGTCAATAAATAATTTATGATTGCTTTGACCAAAAAAAAGTGAGTAAAATTAGCTTTTACTGTATTTGGGTATTGGTATTTTCATCATTTATCATGAAATTCAATACACAGATCAACAAAATTTAAGATGTGGATTTTGAACAAAGTTTAAATAATGGCTGTCCACAGTAAAAGCCACTCATTATTTACTCTTTAAAAATGCAGGTGGGGAGCCCATATGGCTGCAATGACAGAATGTACGTGGCATAAATCAAGCTTATGTGCTTTAGGCAACAGGGGATGTCAACATTCTCTATAAATGCTAAGCATTCACCTCGATCTTCCTGCAGTGCCAGAGTCCTTCTGTTAAAAAAGGTAGCTGCTGCTTTGCAGACCTACTATGTGCTAATCATCATGGATAATTTGCCATATAGTGGTAGAAACTTTGCCTATTCAGGGTGAAGAGCAATCACCAGTCACACTAAATCACTTTTCAAGCTTAAAAGCCCATGCTCACTCCCCTGAAAGGGACAGCTCTATATACCAGGTGATTCCGTCTCCTCAGCGGCCTCCTAGGGCATAGCTGATTGGGCCAGGGACATCATCTGCCTCAGGGCAGCTGGTTCCTAAACAGAAATGCTGAGTCAATGGAGTCGCTCTCTCCTGAGAATCTCTCCTGGACCTGGGTCTGGGTTCAGAGATGATGAATGCTGGAGGTGGAACTTCACAATGGATTCTCAGTCAGATTTAGCTTCATAAGAAGTCAGTTCCACGCCAGCTGAGCTTGCAAAGAAGCAGCAAATAGGCATGAGCAGGAGAAGCCAGTCTTTGGAGAGAAGAATGGATCAGATGTATAGGGAGAAGAGACCAGTGACCACACACAGGAAGCAGAAGCAAAGACAGGGAGAGAGAGGAAGGGAGAAAGGGAGAAAAAAATGGGTGGATTTCTTAAACCCTAGCTTGACTCCTTGCCATCGAGCTCCCTGAGATTCTCCTGGCTCATTTTACAAATTTCTCTTTTGACCCAAATTAGTTTTCAGTGGGCTAGGCTAACCTCATATATTACTTACTCTGGTATATCAGATTTTTAATGGGTGTGCAAGAAAATACAGGAACACACAAGAGACTGTATTAGTTTGGATTCCTCCGGAAGCAGACGAGACAAGGATCTGAGTGAACGTTGTTGATTTGGGAGAGCAGAGGACATCAGCAGGGAAGAGAGGACATGGTGCAGGGGGAAAAGGTATCTAATAAAGGGTGCATTAAGAAGCCAGCTACTACAATGAGCTTAATAATGGGGAAGACGAAAGGACAATTGTAAAGTGTATGACCCAGCATCATCCCACCCATTGTGAGGGAGCTGGGGGTATTTATACACCAGCACCGGGGTGTCATTGGTGGAGGCTGTGCCCTGGAGTATAATTCCAGCACAATTCTGGCCTCCTATGCACATGAGAAAAGCAAATTCCCATGGTTCTGGGAAATGCCCACAGGCATAGAAATACAGATATTGGCAGCTAGAAGTCTTCAGAAGTACAGTGAAATGGTTAGGCGGGAGGACATGATCCCGGGTCACTGATCCCCTATTTCTAATATACACCTGATGCAGTCGCTCACAGCACCCCAACATTCCATAAAGAAGATTGCCCAGAGCCTGCCTGCCCTGAGACAATTTCTCCAGGTCGTTCTGAATTATTCTGGACTCCATTTCCTCATCTATCCTACCTTTCCCAGTAGACTTGAGCATTCGAGTCTAGATCCTCTAGGAATGGATCTCGGTTTCTTCCCTGTAGACTTGCCCCCTTCAGTTACGATGTCTAGACAGGCCCTTGGAATTCACCCTGTAATTCAGGCTTTCCAAGGGAAGGGTACAACCAAAATTTGAAAGACAAAGGATATTCCTGGGATAGGAATTTAGATTTCTGGCTTCTGGTCTGGGTTGCAAGACACAACCGCTCTTTCCTGATCTATAACATAGATGGTTTTGAACACGGTTCTTAAATACGGATCCATGGATCACCAGGCGGCTATCTCCAATCAAATCACCTGATGTGAAAGGTCAAAATCCCCCAGCCCCATGCGTGCAGATGCTGATTTACAAAAGCTGGGTGGGGTCTAGGCATCCTTAGCCAAGTCCACCTGTGGTTCTCCTCAGCCAGGTTTGAGAAACTCCTAATAAATGACCTCTATGGCATCCTCCATCTCTAGAATTCTGGATTTTACTCAGAGGTCACATTTGTTTTGCTGCCTCTCATAATGATCCTGAAAACGGTTTGGAGATACAGGAGAGTGACATTTCATGCCCGAGTTCTCACTTGCTCAATATTGAAATTCTGCCATCAAACAACCAGGCTCCTCCTCAAAAAAAGCACATCATTACTATCCCTGAAGCCAACCCCTTTCTCAGGACTGAATATAAGGATTCCACCTACTCATTGCTTACTATGTAATATATTCTATGTCCTAAAATTAACACATGTGAGATCCAAAGAAGTCCCATCCTCCAAGGCTAGCCCCTGTCCTTAGAGTTACTCTGATTGCTGAAGAGTTCTACAGCCTTCCGAGAGAAACTATGGTTTTCAAACTTTGTTCCCTGTCCCCTCCTCTTCTCCAGATGGATAAAGAGTTATAATTATTTTTGGCTTCTTTTAGGAAAGAAAATACTTTAAGTCAAAGGAAGCAGAGATTGCAGAGGTGGGGAAATGTCTTTTTAACATATAGCCCAGGGATATCTAGAGAGCATGGAGATTTTCTATGTGATTATTTCCAAGCCCTTAAAATTCTTTCTTGGAGGAAAATGCCCAAGGAGTTGAAACACCTGTCAAAACCAGGACTTGAAGTTTTGATATGCCATTCTCTCTTAGAGTGAAAGATTCTGTGCAAGTTTTAGGAAGACCCATCATGGGCCATTCTCTCTTCAAAACAGCTTTAACCCAAACCCCCATCTGTCCATACCCTACAAGTGCTTCAAGTCTTACCACAATAAGTATGGATGCCTTTACAAAGCTAGAAACAACCTTACAATAAGTTACTGGGAAGACGACTTTAAAACCCAACTCCCAAGGGAGGTATAACCACTTTTACATATAATCCTATCTTCTGCAAACAAATTATGAGCTCATACTAGGGTCTACAGGTCTTGTATTTGGAACAGAGTGAAGTAAGTTCTACATTCAACCAGGAACACTTTTGAAATCCATTCCCTTTGAAGGTTTTGTCAGTATTCCTAAGGGAGGAAGGATTGGGCTCACCAGGCACTTAATTAGAGACATTTTCTTTGTTTAGGTGGTCTAGATCGGCATTTTTTAACTTTCCATTGGATTGATTTGAAGGCTCCTGGAGATGGTCTTGCTCATTTTGTTAGTCAACAGAACACTATCATATTGAGTATAAAATGACAGAAACTCAATAAGGAATGTCTGAATGAATGATTGAGTGAATTAGAGCCAATGTGGTTCTCACTCCAGGTTGCACATTAGAACCAACCAGAGAGTTTTTAGAAAACCTGATACTCAGGCCACCATCTCAGAGCAATCAAATCAGAGTGAGGGCCTGGTGACCCACACTACATTTATGTGTAATATATATATATATATATATATATTCAATTATATATTATATAATAATAATGATATACACACACACACAAACTCCCTCAGGTAATTTCAGTTGCTAAGAACCAGAAAGAAGAGAACAGAACAATCATACAAAAACTAAGCTCCTTAGTTTCCTATTTCCTTTTTAACAGTAGCTATTCATATCTGAGGCCACTGGGATATCTGAAAGAAAAACAAAAAAAGAAACAAAAAAAAAACAGGATCAAATGGATTAAAGTTATACCCATATGATTTGTTGATTGTGTCAAGTGAAATGAATGCTGGTAAGGTAACACTATATAAGGTAAGGTAACACATTTGACTAAATGTGTGTGCATTATATATATATAAACTAAAAATTCATCAGTTCTTCTTTCTTCACTGTTTTGAATAGTACATGAATTAGATTAACTGCCCCGATTATGCATATAAATTTAGCTTAATGACCTACAATTACTTTAATGGCTTTGGAATTCAGAAGGTAAGAAGACACTGTGTTTCTTCCATCAAGCATTAAATATAAAGTGCCTCTGATTTGCTGCCATGAAAACCCAATTTTATTGCTATTTGAATTATTCAGAATCAATATCCAACATTAGCCAGCATGGGGAAGCTCAAATATAAGGCAGTATCTGAAAGCAGCATTTCTCTATATTGAGTAATTGTGCTTTGTGTAGGGGATAATGAGCTGCTGCTGCACGTCACTACTTCAGATGCATCGAGAATTAACAACTTTATCTTTCCTTTATATTATGTAATAAAAGGGAATACTTCATAAAAATGAACAAATTTCAAGGTTATGAAACATTCAAAATATAGTTGAGCTCAAGGAATCTTTGCTCCTCTGTAAGAAGACAAAAGGACAAGACACTGGGATATAACTGTTTACACAAGAGAGAAATTTGCTCAAGTTATGTTTTCGGCTATTTGATGAGTAAACTGTAACCCTGTATTCTCCCAAGCTGAAAACTGCTTAAGGCATAAATACTACACCATCACAGTCTTCCAGAAGCTTCTCTAAGGATGATACAGTGACTATAAGAAGGTGCTACTGAAAGTAATTTGCCAAAAAACACAATGAAAGGGTATGAGGATAATACTAAAAATATTAAACGATAAAATGTTACGCATTTGTTGGGTGTTGGTTACGGGAATGGTGCTGTGCTAAGATCCTGACTGCAGTGTTTCATTTAAGTCTCAAAACAAACCTATGAAGGTAGAACTATTCTTATCTCCCCATTTTACAGATGAAGAAGATAAAGAGATCTTAAAGAACTTTCCCTCCATCTCTAAGTGCATAAATGGTACAGCTGGGATTCCAAATGGGTTGCATGATTCCAAAATAGGAACAGGGAAATACAATACTGTAAGCATGATCCCACTACATGCATAGGATGAGGAACAGAGAAGGAGTAAAATAAAATGGAAAATAAAGACTCTGAAAGCCTGCAAAAACAAAAATCAGATGGGTCCTACTGAACTCAACAAGGTGCTTGTGGTGCATTGAGGTGTGCACTCCGGTTTGTATGGTATTTGTTTTAGCAGCTAGGAAACTAAAATATCATTGCATGGAGGTGTTCGTAAATGTCAGTCTATTTGATAAGTGTACCAGGGGCATCGATCAGTGGGCAATTTTCTCATTCCTACCTTGAGGATGGAGCTGGTAGAATTCCCCATCTCAAATTCACATATGAAGCTGTGTATAGCTGCAGAACTCCACTCAAACATGTCCTCCAAGAGCCTCTGCGTGGTATTCTTTCCCCTCATTAATGCCCTGGCTCAGGCTAATAAATCAGTGTACAATTTGTGTATAATCTAATTTTTGCCCCATGCTTCATGTGGTGTAAGGTGGAAGCAGGGGAAAAAATGGGAAGAAGAAAAAAGCAACAACTGTAAAATGAAGACTAATGAGGACTTGGATCCTTAAGAAAATATCCTTTAGAAATGTCCAGAAATGCCTAGTCTGCAGGCTGGGATTGACAGAACTGCAGGAAAATGAAAACGAGCCTGACCTCTTCCTTTTGTGGAACTGGGGCCTATGAGGGCAAATATATATATTCCCTGAGTCTGTGCTGCTATCAAGCCTCTGGGTAGCACAGGGCTGGACCGTTAGAGGCCTTAACTGTGTCCTGGAAGTGTCCTCTTTGTTCTCTTCCCAGCCATTTATAGCACAGCCAATGAGAATTCCCAAGCCACCCCCAAACCATCCTACGGAGAAAGCTTGGTGTTCCTTAAAACTAGCCAGATATATTAGGTACCGTGGTAGGGAGCACAGGAATTACATAAGTGAATGGTATTCAAATATATAAGTTTAAGGGAGAAGCAGTAGCAGAAGAAGAAAAGAAAAGTGTGTTTGCACGCTGAGGGTTCCAGGGTTCCAGTACAGGGAACGATCACCAAACTCTGGCCATGCTCACGTGCTTGAAATCAAGATGCTTAGTGGAGCAACGGAATATTACAAAGAAAGGGGGTTGTTTACATTAAAGGCATCTTCCCCTCCTCTCTCATTTCACAAGGACCTGAATGCAACAAAGCACTGTACTCTAACCTCAGGGCATCTGGTGGCATCATCACATTTACCTATCTAAGAACGGGAAGAGTTAAAAAAACAGATCTTAAGACAAGTAATGCTTCATCTCATTTACAAAAAGAAAAGAAAAATAGAAATATTTCTCCTGGGATTGAAATTTGTTTTTGTCCATTTATAGGTAGCAATTTGAAAGAACAATAATTAAAACCTAATGGGAGTGTTACGTAAAACCAGAGTCACAAGCTCAAAAATTGCCCTCACCGAGAGGGGGGAGAATTTGGTTGACTTCTAGAGAAAATGGGTGAGATTCTGCTGTGCATGAAACATGGTATCCATTTTTAATAACAGTAAAAAAGGAAATTTACTGCCCCCTCCTGGTTCCGTAAAACAAAGTTCTATTATATTTAACACCGAATAACATAATTATGTAGGAGTCAACACTGAACAAATCTCAGTCCCTCTCTCTTTGCCGAGAGAGCAAGGTTGATTTGCAATTCTGAAAGGCTAATGAAAGGGCCAGTGTTATTACTTAATATAAAAAATAGATTTCCTGGTTTCCCTCAAGTGTTTATCATTTGATACAGGGAACAATATCAAACTGAATTACCAAGTATCATCTCTGATAAATCAAATGAGGAACATTGCTGGAAAAAGGCAAGCAATGTAGTACAAGCCGCTGCTTGAAAACAATACACAGCTCCACAAAATGGGTTAGAGCAACAGAATTTTCCCCATTTCTGTCTTGTTTACAGAAGGGAGGAAAACAGATCCTGACTATGGAGTTTTTTAACTGATGACTGATCTGAACTTGAAAACGCTGACTTAAAATATTGACAAATTCCCAGTTCTCCCAGACTGTTAGGTGGCCGGCTGGCATGTCTTTAGCCATGGGCAAAGATGGGTTCTCCCAGGTCCGCTTTTTCTTGGTGGATCATGGCTGGGTGAGTGCTTTGTGCTTGGCAAGAGAATGGAGATTGGAAATCACGGGAAAGGACCCAGTAGTGGACACCCAGGTTCATAAAGCTAAGAGCTAAAGGGCATAGGAGGGACGACCAGGGGCCAAGATGCAACTCATTTCCAGGTCCTCAAAAATTTCTCATACAAGCAAAAAATACCTTGACTTCGGATGAAAGCAACTTGTTTTATTTTATTAATTTTGAGAAGAAAACTTTTTTCTTGAAATTATTAATATATGCATATAATAAAATTTAAAAAAAACAATATAATTGCAATTGACATATCTTTCTACCACCATCCACCTCCCCCAGAGGAAACCATTTACAGTTTTGTGTGTAGATCCTTCCAGAAATGCTGTGTATATGCGAACAAATATAATCCATGATGGTGTTTTCCTACCCAAACAGGAGCCTACTGTATACAACATTTTACCCCTTTGGTTTTTCATCAACAATATATCTTGGCGGTCACTCCATGGCAGCATCCTTACATCTTTACCTTCTTTTCCCCAGTTGCATGATGTTCTATTTTATAACCTGCATATTCTCAATTAATACCTTACAACCACCCTGTGCGGTGAGTTCCTACAGTACTTCATTGTCCAGGTGATGAACCCTCCAAGAACATTGCTTCCCTCTTTCCCTGAGCCCTGGCATCTCCCAGGAACTTTCCACTTAGCTCTGCTGGGAGCTGCTTAGGAGGTGATTAAGCAAGTGCCAGACGGCAGAGTCTGCAGCATCGCAGAACTGTCGAGAAGCAGAGGGCCCTCTCGTCCCCAACCACAGACATTCCCTCCAGCCCATGGGGGAGCGTCAGACCAGGCACAGATGCCAGTGTGCCGAAGCTGCCTTTGGATTTGTTACTGACGAATATTGCAGCCAACGTACCCATCTGGCCACTGAGATAAATAATGTAAAAATGAAGATATGCCTACATAATTCATGTGGTATTGACGAACGGGGCCCTTAATTCAGACGGCGCAGACAAATCATTTAATTACGGGCTTGTGCAATTGTGGGAAAGAAACAGTATCTGAGCCATGTTTAAATGGGTCTAGATCGGAAACTTTTGAGTACACGCAAGAGAAACTCAAGGCCCCTCAATTATTCTAAAGAGATCTATGGATTCTCATCAACTCAGCACAAACATGGTGCTGAGTACACCTGATTCTACTTTTTAGGGCAAAATGCCATCCTTGTGTTTACCTACGTGGTGAGGAATCCATCGATAGCATAGGCCACCTCCACGGATGGTAACAAGTGGATGGAAGGGAATGAGGTGATGCCAGATGTCTTATGAAGGACATGCTTCTTAAGAAGAGAGCCATGATTACACGGAGGAAGACGTGGACTGCCCAGGAGAGGAAGCCTCCCTGAGTTACTCATGCTCTGACCTTGCCTGGCACTGGGCTAAGAGATCCTCATGCAGAACTTCACTTTCGCCTGCATGATACTTATATAAATAGGCATGAATAATGGCCTGTCTTCTATCGAATGGATCTGGGGCTTAGGAATCATCTAGTATCATCGTGACAGGGTGTTAGGGTGAAAGGGATGGAACCTGAGAAGCAAGCTTGCAAATCATGGTTCTGCTCCTTGTTAGTGGTGTAAACTTCAGCAACACCCTTAGTCCCTCGGGAGTACGCACCTCATCGGCCTGTAAGAGGAGTAAATAGAGTAATACCCTCATGAATGAAGTCCAGCGCACGGGTCCACACCTGATCTACCTTCACCCCACACCTCTCGCCTTCTCACGCACACACTCCAGCAGCACTGGCCTCTCTTCCGTTTCCTCACCATGCCAGGCTCCTACCAGCCCCAGGGTATTTGCTTTTCCTGCTCTCCTTTCTAGAACACCCTTTCTTAAATTTCTTAAAGGCTTATTTCTACTCAACCTTTAGGTCACTGTTCATTTCCTCCTCAGAGAGGGTTTCGCCTTAGAGGTCATGATTCTAAAGAGGGTCCTCACCTACCACTACCACCAATTACTCTTCATTGCATCATTCTATGGATTTCTCCACACACACACACACACACACACACCATCAAAACCTTTCATTATCTTATTCAGAAAGTGTTTTTCTTCTTTGTCATCCGTCTTTCCCACTAGGATAGATGCTTTATAGAGCAAGGACTAGCTGGTGCCATTCACCACTCAACCCCCATTCCTTTAGATAGTTCCTGGCCCACGGAAAGTACCAATAAATCAATATTAGCTGCCATTATAATTTTGAATGGCGGCTTTGCTCCAATGAGACAGTGGATGCCAAATAGGGAGGCATCTTTGCAAGGAACTCAGTGGTCAGATTCTTTGCAGAAAATACACACTAGCTTGGTGAGAATTAGTCATGGACTCGAAAAGAAAGCAAATAAATACATCCTCACATTTTCAACTCCAGGACCTCTGTGTAGAAGCCATTCCCCTGAGTTTCCTCTAGGTGAATAAAAGGAAGATCTGAAGAATCCAATCTTTTTGGCCAGATCCCTGTACAGACTCTCAGCCCCCAAAGCACATGCTGACAACAATACCCCTGATTCAGCATCGTCATCAATGACTAAACAATGTGACTGGGGCTTTCAGCTGGTTTATCACTAGTCAGCTTCAACAGACACTTGCTGGGCTGACAGAGAGAGTCGATTCATGATGTGACATGTAAAAATCACTACATTTCTGAGTAAAAAATGACTTAAGCCTCTCAGGCTCACAGGCTATCTTAATTCATCTGTTTGGTTGACTATGCATGGGTTTCGGTTGTTAAATTTCTGTCTCTAAACTTCTCAGTCATGTCATTTCAGCATCTCTGAATTTAACAGAATGAGTGCCAAAATGTGTCCTAAAGATACATCATACTGCTCTCAAATTTCTCAAGCTCTAACAGGATAGACTCCATTGGACAAATCCTTTGGATGCACATTTCAATAACACATCTTGCACTAGGTCACATACGAAGAAGTTGGGACTTGCTTTATCACAGAACTGGAAAGCTGGAAAGTTCAGGGCTCCAGTCCCATTAGTTGCAGGTGCTAGCATTCAAATGATGTCATAAATGAAGATCCTTCCATCACTTCATCCAGACTAGCTTCTCCCATGTAATGCCAGCATGGCCCCTAGCTACCCCAGGCCTAAATCCTAATTGTTGAACAACCCTGGCACAAAGAGCATCTTCCCAGGATGAGTCTGGCACCCCCTAGAATTGTGCACTGCAAACCGGGCCAATTGTTCTTGGGGGTCCTGCATTAATCATTTTACCAGGGAGGGAGGGGCAGGGCACAAGGCTGCAGAAAACCTTGATCCCAAATGGCCTTCACACCTTGCTAAGAAACCTAGACAGGTTGAAACACACCATTTTGTTCCCCAATGTTGCGTAGCAGACAAGGATGTAAAATGGATTCTTCCCCGTAATTTACTTCTCTCCAACTCACAGAATTAAAAAAAATAAAAGCACCCACAAACAACAAACCAGGCATCGCTGAGCCAGCCACGTAAGCAGCTGTGTTTTCAAGAAATAGGTTTTCCAAGTCTCTTAACTGGGTGGGATTTGAGGCCAGAAAGGAAAAGTCACTACATAAACCAAGCTCAGCCAATCTGGGCTTTTAGCTCTTAAGACTCCTCGGGAGTTTTCAGCAACAGAAGCAATGAAGTTTTGTTTGAGAATAAATTGGTTGGGACACAAAACTCCTTATAGATTATAACTTCCTTCCTTGCCAATTACAAACTTGACAATCATTTGTTTATTAACTTGATGGCCTGCTATATTAAATGGCCTCACCTATTTATAATGCACGGAGACAAAGCTGTAGCATTCAAAATCACTAACCCCATCTGTCCCTCTTTACCCTGGTCCCACAATCTAAAGCACTTTTGAAGATAATTAAAAAGAACAGGGTTAAAAAAAATTTTAAACTTTCTCCTGCATTGCCTCAGGGAAAAGTTCACTGTTTTGTGCTTGTGAGTTGTAAGATTCAGCCCCTGAAATTCATTCTGAGTGAGGAGTGTTGGTTAGAGGCTTTATTTGGAAATGCTGTGGCAGATGTCCCACATGGCAATCCCATCACCACTCCCCACTGCCACACACAGACTTTTGTGGGAGTAGGAAAGGTGATCCCAAATATAAGCTCTTCTCCAGTTATCCTCCCTCCCTGTACTTCCAACCTCTATGACCACCTCATCCATCTTCAAAGCTTGGCGACCAGCTCTACCAAGATCCCTCTGCATCTAGATTCTTCAGATTCTGCCTCCACTCCTCAACTGCCCCATTTTCAGGTGCCTTCTAGAGACTTTAATCTGACTGCCATACAATCTCAAATGCAGCATCTCCAGGATACGACACACTTATCCTAACAAACCTGCTTCTCCCCCAATTAATAATGCTGTTTTTAAAATGGCCCTGTCAATCTCCCAGTCACGCAGACTCAAAACCTTGGAGTCACCACGTGTAGCAGACACGGTCAATCCCCACCCATATCCCTGAACCTTTACAGTGTCAGTGCGTGCTGGCCTGAGGTTTATTTTATTTTTTATCTTTTTTAAATTTTCAGCACTTACATTTCTTTTCTTCAGCTGCTGAAACTGGTTCGCCTACCTGAGTAGCGGGCTGGGGTGCTGGAGAAGTAGAGCCCCTCAACCAACGACTAACGAGCATTGGGGTCTAAATACCCCAGCTCCCTCACCCCTTGGGCGGGGTCTATCCTGGTGCCCAGTCTTCCTTCAGAGGGTTACACACAAGGGTCAGTGGTTCGATAAAGCAAATGCTGTCAGCTGCCTTCTCTCCCCTGTATAACTTCACCCACCTCCCCACCACTGGTGATTCCTCCCAAATGGAGTACCCACATGTGAATCCTTGGCTTAGGTCCATCACTCATCCCTGCCTGACCATGTTTCCCCATATTGTCAGTCCCTCCGTCCTACTAAGCCCACTTTCACGCCACTCTGAGATTAATCTTCCCCTTAGGACCACGGAGCTCTTGCCATGTCCCTAATCCCTTAGGAGAAGTCAGGAAGAGCTCCCCAGAGGGGGTGACATCAAAACTGAGACATGAAGGATGAGAAGGAGCGACCAGCCCCAGGTTAGGCAGTGGATGAGGACACAGTAAGGAAGAGGTATGTGCAAAGTCCTAGAAACAAGGAAGAATGGAGAATTTGGGGGAAATTGATATTTCCATTTGTCTGGAGCTGCTCTTCAGGGGATGAGGGGATTTTGCCCCAAATGGGTCACTGGGCCACTCCTGGAGACACGTTGGGGTGTCAACTGGGGGTGGGGATGTATGATGCTACTAGCATCAAATAGGTAGAGGACAGGGATGCTGCTAAACTTCCTACAAGGCAAAGGACAGCTCCCACAACACAGGACCGACTGGCTCACAAAGTCAGTGGTGCTGAGGTTGAGTGTAGACCTGGACAGGAGGCTGGGGAGAGATGGGGACAGGGAAATAAGCAGGACCAAGACCACGGAGACTCTTGGGAGTCTTTGGAGTTTCACTCCACAAGCAACGAGAGATTCTTACTGTTAAAAACAGGGGAAGGAAATGACCGGATCTGAAAATGAGAAAGAAAAGATTACCCTGGCTCCAAGCAGAGGAGGGACTGTAAAAAGGCAAGCTTGGAACATAACATGAATCTGGTAAGGGGATATTATAGAGTCCAGCTGCAAAATGGTGGTGGCAGTGGAGGTGGAGAGAAGTGGACATATGTTTAGAGATACATGGGGAGTAATTCTGACAAAATCTGAGTGCTTATCCTATGGTAGGTTCTCAATAAACACATGCTGAATAAATGAGTGCAAGAATGAATAAATTGTATTTTCTTACAGTGGACAGCATTGGACTAAGGGTTGCCTATTGATGGAAGGTGACGTTCTGAAGATGATGCCCCAGGCAAATGGGTAGATGTTAATATCATCCATTAAGATGTGGAAGCCTGGAGGAAAAACAATCCTAGGGAGATGAGAAGGAAGGGTTAGGACAGTAGACAGTGAAGCTCTCCAAATCATATTACTGTGGCCCAAGGAAGAGGAGAATTAGCTGCTCCATGTGCAGGACGGATACATCACTGGAGAAAGGTGCTATTAGGTGCTATTAGTAATACCCAACAGACAGGAGGACACAACGCTTGGTGACTTCAGTGGCACTTACATGTTCAAGCAGAGTTCAATTTTTATTTTTAGCTTCACCCTATTGGGGAAAAACCTCTGATGGCAAATAATGATGATGCCAACTGTTCACTGAGTCTTCTAGACTCCAAGCTCATCATTCATTCACTCAGTAAATATTGGTTGAGCTTCTCCAATAAGCCTGCTCTAGGCAGGGCACTGTAGTAAACAGACAGAAATATCAGGCCTCATGGAGCTTTCAAGCTAGTATATGTTTGGTGGGTGGATGGGTGGGTTGGGAGGCAGTAAAGAAAATAACTAAAATATGGTATGTTCTATGCAGCTAAATACTATAACTAAAAAATAAAGGGGGGGATGAGAAATGTAGGGAGATACAATTCTCACTAGGAAAGGCTTTGTTGAAAAAGTGATATTTGAGTAAAAAGCTGGAGAGGGGCAAGACCTGGGGATGGTTGGGGAAGGTTGCTCCAGGCAGAGGAAGGAGACCAAGCAAAGACCTTGAAGGAGAACCAGGTCTGGAGCAAGGCCATCGAGGCAGGAATGGGGTCAGTGAGGAGCAAAGTAGCAAGACACAAGGTCAGATCCTGGAGGCCCTGTCCTCCAGGAACTGCAAGAACTTTGGCTTTTATTCCTGCTGAGATGGTGAGCACTGGGGGTGGGGCTGTTGATTCCAGCAAAGGAATGGGGTGGGGGCAAGCATGAAAGTGGAGTTGGTGGGCAAGAGATGATGGCACCAGGTTCAGCTGAAATGCAGCAGTGGTGAGAAGCTGCCACTTTACAAGCTGAGATGATGCCACTTTGGATATACTGGGTTCCTGAAATATTGTATTAAATTAATTTCACCTGTTTCTTTTTACTGTTTTTAATGAGGCTATTAGAAAAATTAAAATTGCATGTGTGCCCTGTACCAGGTTCTACTGGACACCACTGTCACTGATGAAAATGTTGGTTCGAGAAGTAAAGTAAACCAAGTTAGAATCACACAGTTCCCGAGACACAGAGCTCAGACTTGCACTCGAGTCTGGTTGCCTTGCCCCATACCTCTATTAGGCAAATCGCATCTTGCAACCCTGCGCCATCTCTCAGAAAGGGCAAGCGGCATATTTCAGACCAGTAGGTTTTGTGTATTTCATTTCACGTTGAGCACAGGTGTCTGTAGCAGCTGCCAACTCGCGAAATTGCCAAGTGATTCACCTTAAAGGGCCCCCTTAGAACAGCAAACCATCTGGCCAGTAGCCCCGGGCCGTTCCCTCTCCAGCTTCCCCTTGCCTTCGGGCTGTGCACCAGTCAGCATTCTTATCTGGCACACAAGCTCCTGGCCTGGCCCTGGAGGTGTTTGCTGCACAGTCTCCAGGGCTGAGGGAGCTTAGAGGGAATCAAACCCACACTTCAGGTACCAGGGAACTATTCACTGAAACCTACAACACTATAATTACCATAAACCCTTCAGCACCACTGGCTCCAAGAAGTAAAAGAAATTAAATCAATGGGCATAGATCGAATCAGGAGCAATCTTATGGGAAATTCATGTAAATGCACAATCTTACATTGGAAATGAGTTTTAAGATTAATACCCTTCACAAATGGAAAAGTATAAAGAGGTATGTAGCAGAATATGCTGTTGCAACAATAGGCCAACCCTTCTTTTTACGAGCTGCCAGCTATATTGTATGAAGAACCCACGAAGCTTAACGTTCTCAGTGTATATTTTTTAAAACCCCACAATGCAAATTCTTCAAGAGAATAACAAGTGATGCATGCCTGAAATTTATTTTTAAATCAAGAGCAAAATGAAACCCTTTAATTAATCTCAGAGAATTTAGCTCCTTCCCTTTCAGATCTGTCTTTTGCACAGTTAGATGCTTAAAATAATTGCATCCGCTCGTGTGAAACTGCAGCAGTAATTCAGCGGGTTTATACTCGTGCAACCTTTTAAAAACAGGCCTTAAAACATTCATCTGTTGAACCAATTTACCAGCTTTCAATAAAGCATCTTTAAGATACTTTCTGTTACATTTATATGACATAAGCTATATTATTTTAATAATCTGTGCTTGAGATATATGGTGATGAGGTTATCGCTCACCTGGGGAGATGGTGTAATTAGAAAAGAGGCACAGTTGGGGAATAAAAATGATTAAAAAAAAAAAAAGGCTTGCTGAAATTAACCAGCCACTGCTACTAGGAGGCTATCATGTTGGCTTAAGTTGTTGGAGAGGCGTTGGAGTGAGAAACACAGAAGAGGGAAACCAAGCAAACTTGCAGTACCTAAAATAATTACAATTTCTTACCCGTCATTTCTCAAGGCTCCTGAGGAGCCAGGAGGTGCAGCCAGCCAGGGCAGGCAAATGAGCACTTTCCCCACAGCCAGTGGAGGGGCTGCCTGAGTTGAGCTAACGTGCCGGGGCAAGAAGATGAGAGCAGGTATAATTATACTAGTGATTTATTGAATATTTGATTAATTGGAAATTAAGTGAATACATAGTGGCAGAATTGTCATAGCAAATCGCTCAGCTGTTGGCTTAAAAGGTGTTCTATTTCCCTTCACTAAAGCAATTAGGAGCATCCTCAATCACTGGGAAAAAATACTGATGGTGAGTCATCCAACATGGTGGCAGAAGGAATATGGCTAAAACACCTTAAATTAAAGGACCCTTGTTGGGCGGCCTTTGGAGAAAGGAACAGTCCGTTAAAAAAAAAAAAAAAAAAAAAGTTAGCTACAAAGTCCTATCACTTTAGAAGTGAACTTCTACTTAAGGAAGAAGATAGAAAGTAAGAAAATAGATTTCGGCCTTAAGGTAGCTGGGGAAGACGGTGTTTTTTGCTGGTTGGTTGGTTGGTGGTTTTTTCATAATGTTCGGGGTCTCTGCTAGCCCATACATCAGACAAGGGTGACCCCTTGGGGTCGACGCATCACAAGCAGAAGGGCTTGGTTAGAGAATTTGGACTGGGCTTCAGCCGCCACTTGCCACGGACAAATGACAGAATTCACTGTGCCTCTCCCCCTCCCCACGCAAGAGGGAATCCTGAGGGGAGGGTACGAAGGAGCTTTCCTTCTGGAACAAGGCTTTTGAGATAGTAACTCAAATATCCTCAGAGCCTTGGGTTTTGCAAGTGCAAGAAGCTCCTTCTTTCCTGCACGCACTTACCCATTTCCATTCCCTTTCCCTGTTTCCTCCACCCCCACTCGCTCAGAGTAATACAGCTAAGAGTTACAAGTTTAATGTTTGCCCTGTGGTTCCTTGAGCTTGTTGGAGGAAAAGGCTGATGCAAATTGAATACATAAATAAGAATTTAATAAACTTTCTCTTTTGGTCTCCTACATCACCAGTAAAGTTGCAGAATTTGGAATTGAAAATGTGCTGTGAGGCAGAAATGGGGAGGGGACAGGCTCTTGTGGGGTCCTGCGGGTTTGACCTTCAGGAGAGGGTGGCTTCAAAGCATGTCCATCACCTTAAAATACACATGCCCTGTGGCCATGCCTGCCTTTGACCTCTGGCTCCTGTAGGGATTGATTCTAAGAAGAACTTAGACATTCCCAAAGATGTATGTGCAAGGATCTTCACTGCATCAATGTTTATAACAGCGAAATAAAATAAAACACAACAAAAACGGACCACCCCCTCGACACTAAGCACCTCTTCCCAAGTGTAGCTGAAGGAAAATGTTTGCAGGGGCTGCGGACATCTGATTTGAGAGAACAACCGTCTTTTCCCTGTATAATGCTTTTATAAACATTTAAACAAAGACTTTAATACAGGACCTTCATTGTAAGCTACAAAGAGGGGAAAGAAAATACAAATGGTCTCAGCTTTATTTGCAGAGCACAGATCAGAGGCTCCCAAATTTCAGAGGAAAACAGCTGAGGAAAAGCTAATTCAAGATCTTTTGCTAGGATCAAACATGTTTACAAAATGGTATGCATATCACAATCCCATTGTGCAACCAGAAATCACATCTGGATAAACACCTACATGTGGAGGGGTGTGTGGGTGTGAGTGGGTGTGTAACTGGAAAGTGTTTAAACCAATGTGTGAACAGTGGTTATTCCTGGGTTGAAGGATGATTAGAGATTTTTTTTTCTTCCTTCTCTGTGCTTTTCTGTATTTTTTAGTAACAATACCCCACTTTTGTAATTGTTCATGTTTTTGTTTTCTATGACTACACAATTTGTACAAACATCCAGTATTTTCTTGCCCTTGAACACATGGAGGAGACAGATTCCTGGGCTGGGGTAACTGTTGGGTACCCACTCTTTTTGTTACTCTAAACAGGACAATATCCTAATATTCTTAAGAACATGTTGGCCTTGGCCATATGTTTTGTAAGACTGGAACTCTGCCACCCAGTCTATTAAGAAAAAAATAAAAAGGTTGCAGCTGCAGCCATTACAACAACTTGGCCAATTAAAGAACTCTCAAAAGTATAACTGCACTGCCCTTCACGAAGGCCAGTGTTGGCAAGACCACAAAACGAGTACAACTCTATTAGACCAGTGGCACATCCTAGCATCTAGAAACAGGTAGATCTGTTTTGTCCCCATGCACCGAAAGATACAATTAACATGGCTGCAAAGTGATACTGCCTCATTACCAGCCATCAGGCTGTCCTGCAGGAGCCCCCATCCAAAGCTGGGAGGGGAGGTTACTAATTAGCATGCCAAATTAAGTCTTGATTATTCCCCGAGAGACACCTGTTAATTGGGCTGCTACATTACATAACAGTTCTGCACATTAATAATTGAGTTGCAACGACTTGATTTTCTCCTCGTAAATGTGGTTTCTTTTTTACTCTCTTCGTTTCACATTGCCATGTCTTCAAAACTGGACCGTGAGAGCCCAGGGAAACTACTGTTGGGGTGAACCTAAGGAGAGGAATTCAGATCTTATATACACTCATACGAGAAACAAAAAGATCCTCAACATAAACTCCAGGCACAATGAGGACTGGAGAAAGACAGCCATTGGCACTAAGCACCTGGTTTTTAATAAGTCAAGAGCGAAAGGTGGTCAACAATGGTCCATCTAACTCAAAATTTTAATCTCATTTATATATTCACTCGTTCATTCTATAATCACTGAGTATCTCCAGTGTGGTAAAGGATGTAAAACGCAAAGCATGATAGGAAGAGCTCAATGCAGATTTCCCCATCTTAGAAAATAGCAAACCAGAAGCCCAAGCGGAATCTGTGATCCTTGCTTTCTCTCATGCCCACATATCCAATTCATTACCCAGTCCTCTTTATTCAACCTCCAAAACATATTCTAGATGTGTCTTCTCCACCTCACTCCTCAGCTCCGACCCATGCATCTCCCTTCGTGTAGGTGGCAAAATGGCCACTCAGGAGCTCTCAGTACTTTTACGGTCTCTCCTCACCACCCAAAATCCCATAACCCATTCTCCATGCAAAAGCAAAAGTGATCTTACAATGTAATTTGAATCACGTCACCCATGGAACAAAATGCATGGCTTCCCAACACATAGAGTAAAAAATCTGAACCATTTAACATGACATATGCAGATTTACAAGACCTGGGCCCCTGCCTACGTCTCTAACTTAATTTTATCCATTCCTCCCTTCCTCCTTAAATTCTAGTCTGGGCGATCCAGTTACTTGTTCACACCAAGCTTTAGGCTTTGCATTTCTTGTTTGTTTTACTGAAGCATGGTCCTTACTGTTTGCATGGCTTACTCCTTCTTACCTTTGGACCCAACTTAAATGTCTTCTCCTTAAAGCGCCTTCTTTGCCACCCTAGCCAAGCAGGACTCCTCCCTCTGATTTTTATCTCAGTCCCTTACAAATTTTCCCTTTGGTAACTTACCAGGATTTATAAATATTGACGCATGCTTGTTTACTTGCTACTTTTTTTCTGGTTTCTCCCTGTAGAATTTGAGCTCCGGGGGGCAGTAGGGATTTCTGTTGCTCTGTTCTCTACCACTTCCTCAGCATCTAGCAGAGCATCTGGTCTGTAACAGACACTCAATAAATGTTTGCTTAATTGATGAATGGACACAACACATTCTTTTCCCATGCCATAAGCTTTTTTTCAAAATAACCTTTTTATTTTAGAACTATTTTCGATTTACAGAAAAATTATGAAGATAGAACAGAGTTCCCATATACCCTGGACCCAATTTCCCCTGTTATTAACACCTCACTTTAGTACGGTACATTTGCCACAATTCACAAACAAATACTGATACATCATTAAAGCTCAGTCATATGTCTCCTATGGCAACTCTTGGCTATGACAGTTTCTCAAACTTTCCTTGTTTTTTATGACTTTTTGATGGCTTCGAGGAGTGCTGGTCAGGTATTTTTGTAGACTGTTCAATTGGGATTAGACATTTTCCTCATGATTAGACTGGGGTTAAGGGTTATGGCAAGAAGAACACAGGGGCAAAGTGCCATTTGCATCACATTATATCAAGCGCACATGCAACCAACATGACTTATCGCCACTGAAGTTGACCCTAATCATCTGGCCGAGACTGTCTCTCAGGTTGCCCCACTGCCAAGTCATTCCCTCGCCCCTTTCCCTACCATACTCTTTGAAAGGAAATGACTATGTGCAGCCCACACTTAAGGAGGGGGAGTTATGTCTCACCTCCTTAAAGGCAGAGTATCTACACAAATTGTTTGGAATTATCCTTCACAGGAGATTTGTCTTCTCCCTCATTTATTTTATTTATTCAACCATTTATTTATACTACTGTGGACTTATGGATATTTATTTTATATTTTGAGTTATAACCCAATACTGCTGTAGTTCGTTTGTGAAGGTGTCCCAGCTTTGTCTAGTGGGGGCTCTTTCTGTTGGCTCCGGTGTCCCTCTGGCATGCCCCCAACATTGTACTGATGGTGTGGCTGCTGCGTTGTGTATTTCCTTACTTTCTGGAACTCCAAGATGTTCCAGACCCACCTTCTATATTTCCTGCCCCAGCCCTAGAGTTGACCATTTCCTCATTCCCTTCATTGGAGAATGGTATTAGAAACCAAGATATGGGTCATGGGTGTGCTTGTTACTATTGGAGAGCCTTTGCTTCTAGGTCCTGTCAGCTGACAGAGGAGAGAGATAGATGTGTGTGCACTAACCATGTATACACACATACCTATAAATATGTCTACATGTAACCATCTGTACCTATATTAAGCTAAACTTGAGTTCATACTGATGCCCAACTCTAACGCATTATTACATGGATCATTCTAGACTTCTTCATTGCACATCTGTGACCTCCCACTGAAACAGTGTGAAACCCATGCTCAGTATGTTTCCAGTTAACCTCGCTGGCACTGGCATTGCATTCCCATTACCCCAGTGCCAGCCTATTTGTTAATTTAAAAGGATTTTGGAATGTTGTAGCAATGACTGGCCTTAGTCCACAATGCTCAACTCACTGCAACATTTGCCATGAAGATGCTGCCAAGAAACATGGGGTCCTGGTGCTTCCTCATTACCAGCTATCAGACTGTTTGGTACATCTGGCTGAGACATTAAGGAAACCCTACATCACTTTTAGGCTCCAGATTAAGGTTGGGGAAAAAAAATAGCCACAAAGTGGTTCCATGCCAAATAAAGAATCTGCTGTGGCTCTTATTAGCAAGATCTGGAATTTCTTTTTTAAAACTGAAATCCAGAAACAACTAAAGGAGCAAGAAACTGAAAGCAAAACAAACCCAAATATGCAGCCAAGAAAAGATGATGGAAAGCACAAAGAGGTTGAGAAGGGAACAAAACAAAATTAAATGAAGCTACAGTTCTTGGGAAGGTTCTCAGAGTCCAGATGGTCAAAGGAGTGATTTATCCCTTTGAATATTTCTGCAATACTGAATGTTCCAAAATAATATATGGGTTTGGGATAAACACGGAGGCAGAGTCAGTTTCTCTCTCTCTCTCTCTCCTCTTGGCTCCAGCTAGGTGGAGACTAAAGCAGCCATATTACAAATAGTCTGGTGCACTTGCCTCCAACTGCTTGCAGACCCAAGAGGGGCACAGAGTGCTGAGCAGCTGCAATGGACTTCAAGTTTACTGCTCAACCTGCTGTGACTAGGAAAGCCTTGAGCCCCGCTATGGTGCGTGGGCAGGGATGGCTAACAGCAGGTGCAGGACGACTGCACCACCTTGGCTCTATCTGCCCAGGCTCGGCTGGAGGGTCGTCCCTAACTCTGAGACGTTACATTTACAAGTGGCAGCATCTCCTCGTGGTGCACAGCACAGACGCCTGCTGCATTCGATCCATGGTTCTGTCACTTACTGGCCATGTGAACCTTAACTTCCGTGTGACTCAGTCTCCTCTTACACCAAATAGGGACCATCATAATAATGCCTATCCCACAGGGTGAGTAGGAAGGTCAAAGGAATTAGGAGTTTAGAAAAGAAGAACAATGTCTAGCACCATATATCCCCTCAAACTGAAGGTGGGCTGCTGAGCAATGGGGAGGAAGTCAGAGGAGAGAGAGAGTCAAACAGAAGGGGTTCAAATCGAAGGTTGGAAGAGGAGGCTTGAAAAGTTCCCTTTGCTGGAGGGGGAAGACAGAGAATTTTTTAGGTGAGGTCACTGTCGCCTGCTAGAGCCACGGGCATGACAAAGAGAGGAATGACAATGGTCAAAAGTTTCCACTCTGAGTCAGATATATTTAGGTTCAGTTACTGGCTTTGCCCCTTGATCTGTTTGAGCTGCATCTTACGTATAAAAGGGGATCAAGAACAATATTTGCTGTCTAGGCATCTAAGAGATGATTACTGAGGGCTGAGAACTTAAATGCATTATCTCATGCATTCCACAACAACTTCCTGGGAATAAGAAGGACAGCCTTCCCATTTTGTGGAGCTAGGGGGATGGTGGTGGGCACAGAGATGTATTGCCCAGAACTCCCCTCATGGAGGATGGTTGCCCAGGTGCGGGGCCGTGGTCGGCAGGTGATACAGCTGTCAGCTGCTACATGGGCTGCCTCAGCTGCCCAGAGCCACCTCAGTCAGGGCCACACCCTTTCCAAGCAGCCTGCCTTGATGACTGAGTGCGGTGGGGGATAAAGCCATTTTGGTTCAAAGCAGACCTCTGGTGGAATATTCACTCTAGAACCACCCCCCACCCACCCCCACATGGGGTCATGCTCAATCCCGCATCCTATGCCTTTCTTTCACAGGTGTGGATCCCTGATAAGCGTCTTACACCCCAAAGCATCTGTTTCCAGAGAACCCAATTGACAAGAGCAGTTACCCAACTGGTCCAAGGACACGACCAGTAAATGAGGAAGAGAGGCTATTTGGAGCATTAAAAAACCTACCTATATAAAGTCCTCAACACAAGGCTATGTATGTCTTAAGCTCTTAATGCTGTAAACTATTACCTTTATTTACTAATTAAGAAATTGCAGAGAAAATAAAATAAATGTGGCAATAATGAAAATTTGAGTTTCAAGAAGGTCTTGTCTTACCAGGTAACTCAGCTTCAGGAATCTACTTATGGTCATTTGTTATAAGTGTGCGATAAATTCACTCATTTCTCATTTCAGCAAGCCTTGGGTTCAGCTTTTGAGAGAAAGGCCTAGGACAGTGAGATGTGTGTGGGACCACGTTCTTCCAACATTTCCCTATCAAACTCTGAAAAATTGAGTGCATAGCCCCACTCTGGCTTTGATTACAAAACAAATCACCTAGGGGGAATGCCTGTATGTTTTCCAGGTTCTGCCTGGTTGCGCATGACTGTGCAGTGGGGGACGGAGAGTTGTTTGATGACAGACAAATGTTAAGCTTTTCTTGCCAATCACAAGAGAATGAAAGGATACCCTGAAAACATTTATGACAGCTAGCGTGCTCCACGTACTCAGGCAAATTATGTTTTGACTCACTAACTCTGAACAATTTGTACCTGTCGACCAATTTAACATCGCCTCCGAGCCCAAAATGAAGGATTCATAACACAATAGCTATACTTAGTGCCTGGACCACTCATTTGGCACTTATCTACAACTAACCACCCAAGCTTTCCTTTTCGGTACCTGTTTAAGTCTTTAGGCCTCATTTTCCCAACTTGATCATAAACCCCTTCTGGGCAAGGGCCAAGGCTGATGGGTCATGTGATATCCTTGAGCATCAACCCAGTTACCTTGTCCATAATTAGAGGGAGGCAGGAGCTGACGTACAGATCCACACCTGTGACAATGGAACACTCTTCCCAGCGTCTACTTTAAAGAACACATTTGTGTTTTCTGGCATAATACTTTCTTTGGTGTTTGCTATTACTTGTCAGCCTGGCCACTCAATACTTACAGGCCTTCAACACGTTACATAATGTGCTGAAATCAGCTGAATTAATATTGCCAACACTGCTTGGCTTTTAAACCCAAGCCTGTCCTTGAAAGACAAGCAGCACAGCCTCGACTCATAGAAAATGCCTCTATCTCATGACCAATCTTGAGAGCCTTATCATAATCACTGATCCTTAGAGTGGTTTTTAAAGAACTAACAGGGGTGTGATGGTTTGAAACTGTATGGACCCCAGAAAACCATGCTCTTAAATTTAATCCATTCCTGTGGGTGTGGACCCATTGTAAGTAGGATCTTTTGGTGAGGAGGATTTTAAGTTAAGATGTGATTCACCTCATTCAGGGTGGGTCTTAATCTTCTTATTGGAGTCCGTTATTAAGAGGATGAAATACAGAGAGAAACACACAGAAGACATGCAGCAAGAGACACAGAAGCTGAGAGAAAGCCACAGAAACAAAGAAGCCACTGAAGTCGGAAGCTGGAATCAAGGAAACCTGGAAGAGAAGGGAGAGATCAGTATACTCCGCCACGTGCCTGGTCATGTGACAGGGGAGTCCTCGATCACCAGCAGCTTGTCTCCAGGAAGAAGTATCGTCTTGATGATACCTTGATTTGGACAATTTCAAGGCCTCAAAGTTGTAAGCTTGTAGGCTAAAAACTCCATATTGTTAAAAGCCAGTCCATTCCTGGTATATTGCATTTCAGCAGCTTCAGCAAACTAAAACAAGAAGGAAGATGACGATGGAGGGACAAACCGGAAAATAATGAATGTGAAGAGAGTACAAGGCCAAGAGAGCACTGGAATATGAGTCTCCCTTCTGTCTACCATACTGGTAAAAAATGTAAATATTGGCATGAGAGGGGCTGCCTGAATGCATTTGGAATGGGTCAAAGATGCTGCTACTAATGGTGCCTATGGCTGCATGCTGATTACCATTGCCATTCACCTGCACACACCTTCCATAAATAACAAGAAAAGGAAGTGCCTATTTATGGAGTACTTAACATGTGCCAAGAAGCATCTACACTCTCTACATCTCATATCATTTAATTTTCACAAAAGTCATCCCATGTCACAGAGAGCACATGCAGTGTTTTCACATGCATTATGGCTCTTTTACAGGTGAAGGAATAAATGTCAGGAAGATTCTGTTACTGTCACCTCCCCCATCCTCCACCCTAGATCATATAAATTAGAAAGTCGCAGACCTGGAATTCAATTTTGGGGGTATTTGAGCCAAAATTTTCACCACGGCATGATACTGGGGAAGTCAAAGCATGGGGAAGGAAAACAGTGCAGAACAAAGATGTGGGTTTTGAGATCTGTTGGGAGGACAGCAGGTGAGCGATGCTGAAAAGTATCACCTAATAATGTGATTCAAACCAAAAGGGGTGGGACACCATGTCTGTGTTGGTGAGTAACAGATGGAGAAGTGGCATGTTACACCCTCTGGGTCCCCAGCAAATAGTAATTGATGATGATGACTTCAGAGAAGCAAACAAAAATTTGAAAAGACAAAAGAAAGAGTTAAGTGCACATGGGGAAAGACAGGGGCTGCTGGGGGAAAGCGAGTGACGGAACCAATTTGGGTTATGGCCGCCCCAGGAGGACTTCAGAGGAGCCCTCTTATTTAAGCATCTTTAGTTTTTGTAACTAAAGCATCCATCCTTTTCTTTAAAAAAGTTGCACTCTGGAATTAAGGTAAATTTTCCCACATTTTTGTAAATCCTTAGAAAAAAAGCAGAAATAGATTGCCAGCACTTCATTTGTTCAGGTCCTAATTTTGTATTCTTTTATCTATTGATATTTGCTTGTGCCAATTGTAAAATTGGAGTATGAAAGAAAATAAAAATTTAAAGGAGTTGGAAGAAATGTAAGTGGATGTCTGGCTTCCAGCTCCTAATTCGTGAGTAACAAAATGCATATTTTATGATCCCCAAAGAGCGGAAATAACTTCATATTCACAGGCAGTGTCTTGTGGGAAAAGAGATGATTCTAGTTAGTTCAGTTACTGAGGAAGGTGATGGGTTTGATCAGTCAGGATACAGTTATTGAGTACCTAATGGAAATGAAGCAGATACACAGACTAGAGTTTTAGCCTTCTGGCCACATCCTACACTTGGTTAGAATTGTGTTTCTAGTAACTGGAGGGATTCTGCTGTCCCTGGAGATGGGTAAATGTCAGTCACATAGAGACATCTTCCAATATCAAGGTTGGATCTTCTATTAGACATCTATTGTTTTGGTTTGCCCAGTATCCTTCTCCCTTCCTTCTATTGACAGTTCCCTATTTGGGGAATAACCATCCCAACATCCATTTGTTTTAGATGGGGTTGTCTCTACACCTTCAACTACAGAGATGAGCAAATGACCATGTCATGGTGGATCAATCTATTCCATTCATCCAACACAGAAATTGGATCAAGGATAAGCTTTCGACCCAAACCGGTCCAGTGAGAATGAATCATGGGGCTACACAGGGGAAAACAGATTCAAATTCAGGAGACAGTAGATTCTGGACAAGACTGAGTTTCTGGATTCCTAAGTCAACACCACCCCTGGACTGCACATATGAACCAATGTCTTCTTATGCTTAAGCTGGTTTGAGTTGAGTTACTGTTACTTGCACCCAAAATACCTCTGACTGATAGAATGTTTAGCATGACTTTCTCTGGCAAATGCAGTGAATGAAATGAAGTGTCACGAGCACAGCGGGTGGGAAGGAGGCAGTGTCTGACAAAATCCAAACATGGTGCACTGTCAGAGCAACTCTGAGAGGGACTACAATATGGTGGCCACCAAATCAACTAGCCCTCTGTCAACCCTTCAATGTCCTCATGACATTCTCGTATGTATACTTCTTCACTGCCCAGCAGAAACGCTGAAGGGAAAGGAATGAAGATTCTCTCATCGGCCAAGCACTAGTTGGAAATGCCTGAGCTTTTCTTTATGGAAGTTTTTAAATGCAGTCACTTTTGATTTAGTACAGAATTACAATCAACCAGAGGCTACAGGCATTTTAAGCTGCTGGAGTTTATTTTGGGAGTTTTGCAAGACAGCAATCTCCATTTCTTAAACATGTGCTTTAGTAAGACAAAACGCTATTTCTCAGTAGAGCACACCCTTAAAGGAAATCAATGTAAATGTTATGCTGCTTCTCACCTCTTTTTTTCCTATAAAACTAAACACTCCAAAACACAAGCAGAGCAAACTCTATTTCTAAAGGTTTTGTAAGTTAAGCAGTCCAAGGAAGGTACATGAAAAAAAAAATCCCCTTTGAGATATAAAAGTGAGTTAGAATTGAAATACAAGCATTTTCATATCTGAACAAGACCGCACTGATAGCAGAAGGGAATACAGTACAATATTTGATGAAGAGAAGTAATTATCATTTATGAATGAGGAAGCTCAGTGTTTTCCTAAATTACTCATATTAAACCTCAAATAAATATTTGAAGTTCTCCACCTAATTCAGCTACAATGAAAAATTGAATCTCATTACCTTTGGATTTACATCAACTCTAATTTCAAAGATTGTATTTATTTCAGAAAGGATGAAAAAGCATTTTTCACTAGGAGGAAAATGGATCGAAGTTTTAATTTAAAACAATACTTACTGCCTATCACAAAGAAAGTACTATTCCAAAACTATTTTTCCAAAGCAATTTTTAAGAACAAGTCATAGATATTTCACTTAGTGCAGCAATAACAATTTATATTATGAATTCCAATAGTTTAAATAAATGGCCATAATGTGTATTTAATTGTATACATATAGATATGTGTATTCTTCACTTTAAGCTGACCTATTACATAAATTACAGGATGTTAGTCACTTAACAAAATAATTTTTCACTCTACCCAAACACTCAAAATACAATTCCATTTAATAATGAGCTCCCTGGTGTATTCTATCTGTAATTTAATTCAATTTTCACAGTTTTCTAGATACAACAATTGCCTCAAGCAAGGTAAACTTCTTTGTCAGTTTATGTGCACATACTGTCAAGAATCAGATTGGTATATGTAAGGCCATATACCTCTTGAAAAGCATATTGTGATGAGATTATCAAAAGAATAGCTAGTTAGCTACTATTTTAATCACATCCAAGCTCCTTCTATAGGATCCACAACCATATGAAGATGTTCACCTCAAAGCCCAGGAAGACATCAAGGACATGCTATCTATCTTTGCTACAAGAAGTATTATTGAAGTACATTTCCCAAAGTGAATGATATTCATTCATTTATTCAATAAGTATCTACTGAGCATCAACTATATGCCAGACACTATGCCAGTCTTTTACCAAAACATTCTCCCTGAAGTGAACAACAACCAGATTCCAAGGGAAAATATTTAGAACACATTCTCTATCCTATACTTAGAGATTCATTTAGGCATACTGACCTCTTAAGAGCTCTAAGAAATCTTGCAGTAAAGAAACATCTTTGATACAATAGTTCCTAAATACACTAATTACGCTATTCTATTTTTTTTAGTAATATCACGTAATTTCCATGGGAATAAGGTTTTTCTGAAACATCAGCAACCTAAAAGTTATATTAATTTCTCCATACTCACCAAGAGTCTTTCTGATTTAATCTAAATCTACTTATGCAGCTTTTAGAATGCCTCTATGTCATTGTTTTCCTCCTCCACCAAAGATGTTGATCTATAGAGACACCTGTCATCTTAATAAGCCCAGCATCCATTCCCCTAGATTCTGGTAACAAGTCCTCAATTTTGCTCTCCTGGGGTGCCCACTTTCCTATCCTATCCTTGTGGTACCAGGGATCCAAGAGTGGGGATGTAGCCCAGATCTGCTCAATCAATGTGCTCCATCACAATCACTGACACGGGGGAGATCATATGCTCCAAATTGGTCCAATGAGAGACAACTCTGGAACTTCATTTTTATAACAGTAACCAATAGAGTTGCTGAGAGGCTTTTGTGGCCATCTTGTCACCACATGGGAAAACAATAGCACTGATAAAGCCAACAGAGGAAAGCAGAGCCAAGGGATGACACGAGCCTCTGTGAGTTATTGTGCCTTTGTCAGGAAAGAGGACCCTGATGCACAAAATCTCTAAAGGGACACATGTAAGGGGATGTCACTAAAATATTTTGGAATTTACTTAGGCCGGGAATTCTTAGATAACATTTACCATTCTTCTCCAAAATATATTTTTCTTGGGATAAGAAAGGCTAATCCCCTCTTCTCTCTATAATGGAATTTGGATGAGAACTGTGCATATTATCTACACAATCTGTGCCAACTCTAAATGGTGGATAATCTCTTAAAATTTTCTTGTCAATATAAGTAGGATGAAAAATAATCCATGTTCTAGCCTCTTCTCTAATTTGACAGACATTGGAGAATTTCATAATGGGTAGATATTGACAAGATAATAGAACAGCAGGCAAAAAGGAATTATTAGGGGCACAAAACTCAAGTAGGGGTGCAGTGATCATGAAAAAAAAAAAACCAAAATTCCTCTCTGAGTCTCAGAATCAAATTATGGGAGTTTGTTTCAAACATTTCAGCACCTGAGTAATGACATAAACTTGATTATATTACAATGGAAAGTTAACCTTTTCATAAGATAGTCCTTAAATTACCCCATTTTTCTCATCTATAAAATGGGAGACATAAGAGTGGGTCAACTGTAAATGAGCTATCTCAAATAAAGAATCTATCCCAATGTCCAGCTCATTGCCAATACTAAATACTTGTTAGACAATTACGGGGTTGATGTTGATAAGAATGGTGTTGATTATCTCAATGATAATGGTGATGATGGTGGTTGTGATGGTTCATTTCTTGAGTCAACTTGCCTAGGTGATGGTGTCCACTTGTCTGGTCAAGCAAGTACTGGCCTAATTATTATTGTGAAGGTATTTCATAGATGGGTTAAAATCATCAGTCAATTGACTGCATCTACAATCAACAAAGGAGACTGCCTTCGCAATGAGAGGAGTCCCTCATCCAATTAGCTGGTGGCCTTAAAGCAAGAACTGAGGATTTCAGCAATCAGAAAAAGGAATATCTCTTTCTACTTCAGCCAGTCAGCTTCTCCAGGGGAATTTAATGACACCATCAAATTTCCAACTTGTGGTCTGTAATACGGAATTTGAACTTGTTAATCCCAACATTTGCATAAGCCAATTCCCTACAATCAATCTCTTGATATTTACATATATATATATATATATATATATATATATCCTTGATACTTACATACACATTTACCCTGTCAGTTCTGTACCGTACCTTTGGAAACCCTGACTAATACAGTGGTAGAGGTGTTTTTGAATGGGTCAAAAGAAAGAGAAAACACTGGACTTGGAGGGCGGGTGGCATTTCAACTAATGTCAGAGACAGGGAAATCCAATCCAGAAGTAAAATAGGCACACAGATGTTGTGGTAGTTTGGAGGCTGTATGTACCCCAGAAAGGATCATGTTCTTTAAATCCATTCCTGTGGGTGCAGACACTTTGGGTGGGACACTTTGACCAGGTTATTTCAACTGAGATGTGACCCACCTCATTCAAGGTGGGTCTTAATCCTCTTACTGGATTTTTTTATAAGAAGATAAAAGAAAGAGACACAGAAGCTAAAAGAAATGAAATGAAGAGATGCTCACAGAAAAAAACCCGGAAGAGCTGAGAGAGGAAGCTGCTGAAGGCAGAAGCTGGAAGCAATGAAACCTGGGAGAGAAGGCCCAGCAGATAGTGCCATGTGCCTTGCTATCTGACAGAGGAGCCCAAACATGCCAGTAGCTGGTTTTTAGAGAAGGTATCACCCTGTTTGTGCCTTAATTTGGATACTTTCATGGCCCGAGAACTGTAAATTGTAAGTTAATAAATCCCCATTGTAAAATCCAAACCATTTCTTGTATATTGCATTCTGGCAGCTTTAGCAAACCAAAACAGATGTGAAAGCACATGATGGGGGATGGACAGTGAATGATTTTCCATTTTGGTCAGAGTGTAGGTGAATAAATGATTTGAGCTGGAGATAATTATGGAGAGGAACAGCAGAGATCAAAACATGTTTGTTTCATTGCTTGGGTCTTGGGGTCATTCACTGGAGGTAGTTAAGCATTCCAGTGCTTTAGGAAGAATAATCTAGGAGTGACAATCAGGATACTTTGAAACAGGAAGAACTCCAGACAGAGATACCAGTTAGCAAATAAAGTCATCACACTAGGTAAGAAGAAAAGAGCAGTGGAGCATTAGCAAATAGTGGAAACAGTGTCAGCTCTTCTATGTTAGGGAGACTTGAATTCAAACTGCAGCTCAGGCACCTATGATCCATTGGGTAACCCTAAAGGTAAGTCACTGTATTAGTTTTCTGTTGCTGTTATAACACGTTACCACAAGCTTAGTGGTCTAAAATAATGCACGTCTACTATCTCACAGTTCTACAGTTTAGAAGCCTCCCTGGGCTAAGATCAAACAGCGCTGCATTCTTTCTGGAGCTCTAGGGAGAATCACTTTTCCTGCCTTTCCCAGCTTCTAAAGTCTGCCCCTCATTCCTTGCCTTGTGGCCCTTTCCTCCATCTTCAAAACCAGAAAAGTTGCATCTCTCTGACCATTTCACTGTTGTCACATCTCTCTCTGACCATGGGAGGGAAATGTTCTCCCATTTTAAGGACCCATGTGATTAGCTGAGCCTACATGGATAATCCAGGATAATCTCCTGATCTCAAGATCCTTAACTTAATCACATCTGCAAAGTTCCTTTTACCGTGTAAAGCAACATATTCACAGATTCTGAGGATTATGACATGGACATTTTTAGGTGCCATTATTTGCCTGCCACAGTCCTTTCACATTTGTGTTCTGAGATCATCTTAGATGGTAGAGATACACATTTCTTTATATGAAATGATATGTATTATAAACACATGGGATGTGATATCTGCTACAGAGAATTTATATAGAATATGTTTTCCATTTTCCAAAGTAGGGTGGCAGCCACACACACACACACACACACACACACACACACACAAACACACACAATATATCTAATATATATTTAATGGATGCCAGCAATACTGAGGAAGTAGAAATAATAGGTCTTGAAAGTGACAAGTTTGCATTTGAGGACAAGGGAGGGTAGAAAGGGAAAGAGAGAGGAGTGCAAAGTGACAGCAAAATAAGCATTCCTAAGAAGTCAGCTGGATTTATTATGGATATAACCCCACACCACCCCCACCCATACAACTGTGTTGGGCAGGAACCCTAGGAATATTTTTATAGGGACAGGAAATCATCTTCTGATGGGAGTGACATCTAGTTCCCACACAGCTAATAGCAGACTCTTTTTGATACAAAGACATGGTTGGAAGATTTCTTTCAAGAACTCTATAATCCCTTTTACTTTTTCCAACATCTTTCAAGACACGTTGACATCGCCATGTTAGCAATCAGAATGAACATGATATAACATGAATAACAAAATGAATGGATGCTGCATAAGCTGGTACTTGTTTCTACCTTACAAACACTAAAATGTTTTGTTTCATGATGATCCCCAACCAACCCTCATCACAGGTTGATAGATTTAGCCAGAGGTGAAAATAGAAACCCAACCCTACCAATTCCCATGCTTATGATTCAAAGTTCAAAGGGGGAGAAATTCAGTAATGTGGATTTATAGGAAGGAAAATGATGGCCTCGAGACGGTACATTTCTTGGCTTGTAGTACTCCTGAAATAGCTTGTAGTTGGAAATATCTTTTTTGGATCAATCCATTTTCTGGGCTATAATTGACTAAAAAACAGAGGTTTATGACTCCTAATTGACCAATTAATCAATCAATCAATCAATCTCTGCCTAGTATTGCTTAATTATGAGACCTAAGATCATCCTAGAATCTAAATACTGTAGTTTTGGAATGATGATTTTTGAGGTTTTATCTGACTTTCTCTTACATACCATTTTTACAAAGTTGATTTATTTATTTTTCTTTAATGTTAAACTAAGGCAACATTATTTTAAACAGACCCTCCAGTTTGTTTTTTTTTAAGCACAGTGATCTTTCATATCAATTTATGTCAATGAACGAATCTGTGACATATATTCTACAGAAAGGTAAATTGCATGAGCAATGTTATTTTTCTTTATAATGAAAAGAAAACGTATTATTATTTCCCCACATCACAGGATTTCAATAAAACAAAGTAAAATATCTTCTTAGAGAGTACTATTATTCAAGGTAAACTGTTGATGAATTAGCCTGAGTTTTAAGCTGTGGGTAATACAACATTTATTGGAGTCCTTGTAAGTGAGAGGCTCAAATCTAAGAACACCTTCTAAACATTTTTATTTCAGTCATGCATAGTTCCCTACAGAAAAAATAATAATATTAATAGACAAATATACGAAAGCATTGTTTTCAAAAGATTACCCAGAGAAGAGTAACTTGTTTACCATCAATACCCAAAACTCATTTTCTATCAGCTTCCCCATCTTTGGCAGTTGCTGATTCTCAATTGATGAACACATGCACGCACTCAAAGCACAACACAAAAGGGAACCATATTCAGAAACTAATCTCTTTGCACATGATGAAGCCTGTTGCCCTTGCTCAGGAAGTCTGTGCAGTGAGTCTCTCCCTCTAGAAAGACGAAGAAACAAAACAGCTGGGCTCTCTGTCTATTTCCAGGTTGTGGGAGTTACAGCAAAGAGCCAAACGGAACATGAATGATGGCCATGTCATCACAGAGTACTTCCAGAGGATTTGCATGACAACTGTCCCCAGTGAATGTGGCTACATTTAGGAAGATATGAATTACAGAAATCCTTGATTTCATTTACAGCGGACAGTGCCATACACAGGCTGAGGCATAGCAGACAAAAGATAGGGCCCTGAAAGTATCCCTTGCATGAAAGTAAAAATTATTTTGAGCATTAAATACACTGCATTCAAAATGCATGAGAGGAAATTACCATTAGAAGGGATTTTTTTTTTTTTTTAGTGAAAACAAGGATTATTTATTACCCTCATCTTAAACATCTGAATTTTCATATAAATAAATATGGGGGATAAGACTTAAGAGAAACATCCTCATTATATTTCAATGTCTATTTTATCATCTAATGTGAACAGTAAATATACATGAAACAGGAAAAGAAGCCTACGACCAGTTAATATAAAAACTCCAGACCTAGCCAGCCTCAGAAGATGAGCCTGGGGTCTTAGGATCCCCACCTGGACTCTGGAGACTGTATGGCCATGTGGATGATGATGCAGGCTGAGCCTCTGGTAGACCTGGGTTTGAATCCCAGTGTCACCACTCCTGGTGCTTGGGAGGGCACCTCGCTCAGTCTCTTCACTTAGTACGCAGAGGAAATGAGATCACCCACTGCTGTTGCTATGGGGTTTAAATGCCTCAATGCAGATAAAAGGCCTAGCATGTGCTACAGCTTCAAAGGCATTTTCATTTATATGCATTTTCTTCTATTTTCAAAGCCCATACTCAGGAGGACCGTTTTGATAATGTGGCAGAGATGAATGGTACGTGTTTACTGAGCCGCAGCTCATTTTGCTCTTCCTGAGCATGTATTTCCCAGACTTCCTTGTAGTGGGTTGGGACCATGTGATTTGTTTTCTCCAATAAGTTGTAAGGAAGTAACATGAGACAACTCTGGGCTGACACAGATGGGCAGGTGTGAGCTCTCCGTGTTCTGTCTTCCTCTGCTACTGCAACCCTGCACAGCCATATGAGACATAAGTATAGCTGTGTAAGACAGAAGAAAGCTGAATTCCACCCTTGTTCCTTGGAGGAGAACTGCTGGATCAGCTGTGGGCTTTGTGTGGTAAGAAATAAACATGGATGCGATAAGCCACTGAGCTATCAGAGTATATTTGTTATTGTAGCACAGACTAGCCTAGCCTGACTAATATAGAAAACACATGACTTCAAAACCAAGCATTCATAGGATGTTGATTCTAATGTGGTGTCTTTGGATGGACCAAGTCATGGAAATGCTCTTCTTCTATAATTCTGATTATTTCAGGAACTAGATATCTGCCATTCTTATATGTTACTATTGCAGAGATTTGGGAAATGACTTTAGCAATGTTTTTCCATGATGTCATATAAAATTTATGTTTACATAATTAATATTTTAAAATCATACCACAATGAGCTGAGGCTGCACACACACACACACACACACACACACACACACACACAAACACACAAACTCTGAAAATGCAAATCGGGCATGTAAAATTGATCGAACAAAAGCATCTCTTGGAAGATTGTTTATCATTGTCCTGGATACCCAAAACACACAAAAGAGTGGAAGCAATTCAGAGAAGGTTTAGGAAGAACATGAAGTCTGCACTATCAACAATTTCCATGAATCTCTCAATGTTGAACTGAAGAGTAATGGGGGAGGCTGTGGATAAAGGATTGATTTGTAGTTTGGTTTCCTTAGAATCATATATATATCCCACCTTTGTGTCTCAAAGTAGTAAGGAGGGAGCCCTGCTTTAGGGGTAAGCTCTACCAAATCCACAGTCATCTCACCCCTTTTGAAGAATGTGTTCACCCCTTTAGTAATTGGAAATGTTCCCAGGATGTACATAATTTCACAGATGGGAGAACAGCAATTTCACAGAACTTAAATGACACAACCATGTAGTGCTTAAATTCTGCAAAAACAAGCTATGCTCTAGGTACAAGGAAGGACCAGGCATTGGTCATCCTTGGGCATGTTTGCCTCCACATACAACTGGAAGGCCACCATGCACCCTGGCAAAGGGGGAGGACAGAAGGCTCAGAGCAAGCCCATGCAATTCTGCAGTTTCCATTTGCAAAGAAGCCTGCAGGTTGCTTTGAAAGGCCCCTGACCACTGCCTGCTCTGGTTTGAGACCTACCAGAGAAACTCAAGCTAGGCCAACCAAGCGGCAGGTCTGAAATGGCTGGAAACCAGCCTAATTAAATGAAAGAGATTGTTCCTTTACATATAACTCATTTTTCAAAAGCCAGAGACAATCCATTTCTGCTGAATTGGAATCAACCTAAGTGTGTAAAAATAGAAGAATGACTCAAAAATATTAATATAATGGAAGAGTACACAAAACCATTAAAAATGGAGTTTTTAAGAAAAATGTTTAATGAAACAGGAATTGCTTTTGTGATATGATGCAAAAGCAACACTGCATGAATACTGTTTATTAAAAACATATGTGCATAGGAACAAAAAAAGAAAAGGGCGAACCTCAAACTCTTAAAGTGGTTGTCACTGAGTGGTGAGATCAATTTACTTTTTTGTACTTTTCTGTATCTTCTCAAAATTCTATAATAAGCATGCATTACTTTTTTGTAATTACCAAAAAATATTGAGGCTTGGTTCATTTTTATAAGTCAATGATAAACCAAAGATTCCCTCTTTTTGGCTGCTATTTTACCTTATTTATTACCAATGTAATGATCAACAGTCTCTGTAGTTTCTGTTAGTGAATAAATAGGAGAGGAATACAGAAATTTAGTAGAATACATAAAGAGACAGCTATTCTATTTAGAATGCCTTTCTGTACATGAAGAAGCCTTGATGGTAAAAAAAAAAAAAAAAAAAAAATGACAGGGGAACAGGATTTGAATCTCACCTTTAACTTTTTAGTAGTCACACAGCTTTAGGCAAGTTACCATGTTTCTGAGATTCAGTTTCCTCATTGCAAAAGAGTACTTAATACTGCCTTCCACATTGGTTAATCTGAAGATTAAACTAAGAAAATGTATGAAATGGACCTGGACATGTACTACAAACTTCCTTTTGTGTTAAGCTTTTCTCACCCAAAGGGCAAAGGAGGCAAGGAAGAAATAATGCTTTAAGGATACATTTTCTCTCCAGCCTTCCAAGTTTCAATTACACTGCTGACCAGCTAATAGCAATGCATCGCAGGGGGCTATGCAAATTTAAGCAGATCTTTAATTTCCTCCTCTAGGACCCCAAACCAACTTCCAGGACAAAGACACAGAGGCCTACCTCACACCCTGAGGGCTGTCCCCTAATCTCACCCCACAGAGTCTGCTGGCTTCCTTTTCAAGGACGGTGGGGGGTGCAGCCCTAGCTCCGTGCCTCCATCCACTGCAGCAGTTTCTAAGATGGCACAAGCTGATGATGTCTGCAAGAACTCAGTGCAGGGGGCTTTGCAATGCCCAGCAATTGATTGCTACTTGATAGTCCCTCTCCACTGATACTTGAACTAGGGAAAAAGATGAAAACATCCACCCTCAACGCCTGCTCAGAAAAATTACAAAATCAAGAACTACAAAAAAGCATACCTGTCTTCCCTTTAGCTAATTAAAACAATGGCCGGCCCCGGGTAGCTTTTTCCTTATCGTGCACTGCCATCTTCTGGTTACATCAGCCTCTATACCAGCTACCCATTTAAGTGCACATTCTTCTACTAACGAACATATCTACAAAAACAGGTGTGGATAAAATCAGGTGTTTTTTAAAGTTGAACTATAAAAATATGCCAGCAGCCCAGAAAGTCATAAGGAAATTCAATTATTTTCTCAACATGCAGTGCCCATACAAATACAAACTACAAGCAGAAGTTTAAAGTGCCCACAATGGGCCAGCCAATACAGAGTGCCACACACGACCTTTCCCACCAAGGTAACGAGGCTGTGAGGCACGGAGAGGAGATGGGGACAGGTATTATCATCACCATCGACATGCCAGGTGCTTTGACATATGCCACCTCATTTAATTCTTGCAATCATGTTACAGAAAAGAATGCACTATTCCAGTTTTACTAAGGCTTCAAAATTAGGAAGTTAATTTGCTGGTAACTGGTGGAAGGATTTGAATCCAGGTGTGTCTGATTAATATTTAACTTCTCTGTCACCACCCCACATGTGCTACTACATAGACCAGAGCGAGCAGATCTGGGTGGCTTGTCAACCACGGGAGGTATGAAAGGAGCCCTTGGCGTGGGAAGTTTGGCTTACGTAGTGTGTATGCGTGTGCGCACATGTGATTTGTTCTTGCTGTTGTTTAAGAAAGTTGCAGATATTTCACCCGGAAACACCCCAGCATGCATCTCCTAATAAAAAGGTCAGTCTCCTACATAATCACAATTCTATCATCACACCTAAGAAAATTACCTGTAATTCAAAACTACCACCTAATACCCAGTCCCCCATTTAAATGTTTCACGGTCATTAGAGCCTTTAAAAAACTCAGTATTACAATTGATTTTTATGTTTCTATTATTTCTTTTAAATTAGAACAAGCCCCACCCCCTGCAGTCTTGTTTGTCTGTTTTGGTGACATTGACTTCACTTTAAGGTCCATTCTATTTCCTCACCATTAGTTTTAGGTTAAAATTTTAAGCCAGAAACCTACATTGGTGATGTTTTTTGTTTCCAATTACATCCTGAGACGGCAGCTTTCTACCATTTGTGACCCTAAGTCTGCTCACTTGGTTATGGTGACTTATAATGCTGTACGATCAATCAATCAATCAATCAATCAATAAAATAAAAAGATAATTGTCGATGGGTATAACTCGGTAGGTTTCACATAAAATTCCAGACAGTTGTTTCCCTCTGGAACTATGGAAAGATCTGCGAACACTGGACCTTGTCCCCACACAGCGCAGGTCAATGGAGCAGAGCAGCGACCGTCCCCAGGTGGGGCCTGCGGCCTCCTGCAGCACCCGGCCGGCCCCATGTGACTCTCAGGTTAGGTGCATGGGTCAGGGCAGCAGCATCGACCGTGGGCAAACTCCCAAAGGCCAAGTGCAAGCAAATGAAGCAAACCCAGTTTTCTTCCAGCTGCTTTTCTCACCCAATTTTAACATAAGGCCCCGGGTAACAAGGAAGGACAATCATTTGCTATTTAACCCTTTTGTTTTTAAATAAAAAAATATCACATGTGAGTCCCAGTGTGCTTGCCCCTTTCCTCTCCTAAAGACTGCTCTGTGTTTGAGTGAGAAGTTGTCCTCACCCTACAGGCCCTGCGGTTTACACCTGTGCATCAGGTGCAGGCACCTGTCAGCTACACTGGGCCTGTGGGGATTTGATTGGCCTGAGAAGTTTGCCTTACATAATTTTTCTTTTCTTTCCTTTCCTATTCCTTTTTTTTTTTTTCTTTTAATATATACACCATTTGAAAGTAAGTTGTAGAAATCCCATCGTGAAATACTTTAGCATGAATCTACTACTAATAAAAATGTTATCTTACATCAGTGATTCTCAACCATGAGCAATTTTACCCCTCAGGGGATATCCAGCAATGTCTGGGGCCCTTTTCGCTTGAGCTTCTGGGGTGTGGAGGGTGCTACTGCGTTGAGTTGGTGCAGACTGCGTATGCTGCCCAACATCCTACAATGCAAAGGATACACACCCCCGCCCCACAACACAGAATCATCCTGCCCTAAATGTCGTAGTACCTAGAGCGATAAACCCTGTCCTACATAACCACAAAATCAGTATAGAATACCTTAAATATAAATGCATTAAAATATAATTAATCTTAAATACAGATCCAACTTTCTTTTCCATAATATGGAAATAATAATTCCCCCAAAAGGAGCCAGGAGCAGCAAAGCCTGATAACAAAACAATTTTGGGAGAAAGAGAGGGTGCCTCTTCTGGCCAGTTTGGAAATCTACACCCAAGAGCTCAATTCCTACTACAGAGAAGGGGCAAAGGTTTTCAAATAACTATAATGCACAAAGTGCTGATTCTGTTGTCGCTGTTGTGTTGGTTTAATCACCTTAGTCTTCATGCAAAAATGACACAACTTACAGGCAACAAATACACACCCAATTCACAAGGATTTCACTGTTTCCCAGAAAGAACCAACAAGGGTTCCTAACATTTCACTCTTTAGGACAAAGTGGGTCCAGAAAATAGCTGATAGTAAGGAATTCTGAGTGAGGGGGTATGCTCCAGCTTTTTGAGATGATCTCAAAACTTGAAAGAGGAAAGAAAGAGGTTATGAAAATAATGACAATATCCAAACTTGTTTTGCAGAGCATGCTTGTTCCGGTTTGCTAATACTGCCATTTTGCAAAATAGCAGAAATGGATTGGCTTTTATAAAGGGGGTTTATTTGGTTACAGAGTTACAGTCTTAAGGCCATAAAGTGTCCAAAGTAAGGCCTCAACACTAGGGTACCTTCACTGGAGGATGGCCATTGGCATCTGGAAAACCTCTGAAAGCTCAGAAGGCACATGGCTGGCATCTGCTTGCTCCCAGGTTGCGTTTCAAAATGGCATTCTCCAAAAAGTTGCTCTTGGGGCGTTTCGTCCTCTCTTAGCTGTAGTGCCTCTTCAAAATGTCACTCTCAGTTCCTCTCCAAAATGTCACTCTTAGCTGCTCTGTGTCTTGGCCTGTTTGGCTTTTTTTTTTTAATTTTTTAAATTCATTTTTATTGAGATATATTCACATTTCATGCATACAAAGCATACATTCAATTATTCACAGTACCATTATACAGTTGTGCATTCATCAAAATTAATTTTTGAACATTTTCATTACCACACACACACAAATAATAAGAATAAAAAATAAAGTGAAAAGGAACAATTAAAGTAAAAAAGAACACTGGGTGCCCTTTTTTTTTTTTTGCCCCACTTTTCTACTCATTTATCCATACACTGGACAAAGGGGAGTGTAGTCCCAATCATACTGTCACTCCTCATAAGCTACATTTTTATACAATCGTCTTCAAGATTCATAGGTTCTGGGTTGTAGTTTGATAGTTTCAGGTATTTACTGCTAGCTATTCCAATTCATTAGAACCTAAAAAGCGTTGTCTATATTGTCACGTAAGAGTGCCCACCAGAGTGACCTCTTGGCTCCTTTTGGAATCTCTCAGCCAGTGAAACTTATTTCATTTCCATTCACACCCCCCTTTTGGTTAAGAAGATGTTCTCCATCCCATGATGCTGGGTCTAGATTCCTCCCTGGGAGTCATATTCTACATTGCCAGGGAGATTCACTCCCCTGGGTGTCAGATCCCATGTAGGGGGGAGGGCAGTGATTTCACCTGCCAAGCTAGAGAGAGAGGGTGTGTGGCTCTTTTTAAAGGACTCCAGTGATCCAATAAAGACACCTCCATAGAAATAATCCAATGAAAGGTCTTGCCCACAGTTGATTGAGTCACATCTCCATGGAAACACTGAACCAAGAGGTTCCAACCTAATCAACACTAATATGTCTGCCCCCACAAGACTGCCTCAAAGAACATGGAGTTTTGGGGGACATAATACATTCAATCTGGCACAATGCTTTACTTTTTCCAAGTTCAATCTTAGTGAATAAGAAAAGGAGGGATTCGGTAAATGTTTTCTGGATTGAACCTCAGAATAGCTCACATCTTCAGAACAACCTGGTTGAGTAGACAGGGAAGTTTTATCTCCATTTTACAGACATGGAAACTGAGTCACAAAGAGACTATTAATGTTTTTAGAAAACAACAGTGAAAAATAAATCTATAATCCATTAGACTAAGGATTTATTTGTTGGTAAACTGATTTGTTTGTACCTGTGTATGTTGGGTGGGGAGGTTACTGTGATATGAGTTATTTGTTTCTTTGTTTTTACCTTTAATGGGCTAAATTAACACTTTGTTATTTTAACAATTTTCCCAACTGACTATACAACACAGATGGGAAATATCTTGGTGGGTCCTTTATTCGGGGGCAAGGCAAACATTACTTTACTCAGTGATAAAAATTCTCTGCCCATAATCTAGTAACTTTAACAAATTTAGGATAAAAAATGGCCTTCTGCTTACTCAGTGGCCAGTATAACAATCTGAAGTTTTCTATAAACTGTTAAAAGTTACTCAGGCCCAATTACCATGCGGGTCCATTTGCATTTATATTGTGATCTTTGTACAAGTATTGATTTAATTTTATGCTCACCAGGCTATCTGGAAGAGGGAATGACACTTCATTAATGTTTTGACCAGGGAGCTTGTAAGAGTGCAACATTTGTTGAACGAATGGTTTCCAAAGTTTTGTGCCCACCCTCCATCATTTCTGCCTTGCAAAGACGAAACACACTGGATGACATTTGAATTATAATCACAGCAGTGGTTCCTGTCAAACTGTACCTTGACTGCCTGTTAGTGCCCAGGTTGACTTTGACACTGAAAAATTGGAAAAAGAGGGCAAAATCCGGATGCAATTGTTATTTTAGAATACATATTCAAGTCTTACTTACTATGTAGTAAGAGGTCAAAGAAAAATCAAAGAGTAGGTGTTTTTTTTTTTTACAGCTGTAGATGTAATGATTATAATGCTACTACTTATTGAGCTCTAGGTAGAAACAAAGCCCCAAATCAAGCACTATCCTTTCTCTTTCCATTCTCAACTATGACCCTATATGACTCCCATTTTACAGATGAGTAAACTGAAGTACAGAAAAGTGTATTGAACTCTGCAGGATCTCATTGCTATGAAGCAGCAGAACTGGGTGAACTCCATCATGTTCAGTCGTCTAGCTCTTAACCACCCTGTCATGCCTTTGGGCAGATAAACAATAAACTACTGCTTTAACGAACTCCATGAGAGCAGGAAACAAAGCACCGAAAAAAATATGAAAGAAAATAAACAGGTAGAAACTACAGTTTTATGCAGAAGAGTATTGTATTTCTTGAGCCTCTCTCTGATGAATGAACAGTTGGCAAACAGAACCTGAAAGCAGAAAAGAAAGAAGATGCACACACAAACTCCCTGTTCTTTTTTTTTTTTTCCTGAAAGTACACCCTGGAATCCTCTTCTACGGTGCGTGTGGTTAATTGAGACTCAGATGGGTCTACAATATGTGGAAGTATGTTAGATTCCTGAGCAAAGGGGATGCTCAAAAATGTTACTCGCTTTCCAATCCATTTCTCTTTATAAAAGATAATGAGGCCACCTCCTGGAAGAGAGGGGCCTCACTGTAAATGCTCACCCGTTGGTGGTGATGGATTTTCAGCACAGTCACAAGCCCCTCTGTGGCCAAGGAAGCATCAGTTGTAGAAATTGGCTGGGGTTAGGGAGACAAATGAGACCCAGAAACGAAGCGATGTAATGATGTCTGGAGCATGCAGAGCCAAATCTCCCCTCGCATGGCCCAGGCAAGATCGGTATTTCCCAAATTTCAGCTCATTTGACTACTCACTTCATTGATCGCCTCTGTAATTGTTAACTGCCAATTTTTTCTTTAAATGGACGCTTGTGTGCATCCATACAATTTAAAGTACTATTTTGTATCACTATCCAAATTGAAAACCAGTCTAATTTGCCATAAATAGTTGGAGACTATCGTGATAAATGCATTTAAAACAGAGCCATGTGCCTCCATTTTAAAATTCTGGCAGGGTATTTTGCCTGCTGAAAGTTCCCTCTTTATTCAAAAAGATTAGCAAGTGTTAGAGAGGTGTTAGAGAGGCAACACACTGAGAGGGTCACTTTGACACCTCAAAGATTGAAACAGATTTCAAAGGGAAATTACAGAATCCATGTACCACCCCAAGTTATTTCACCTATGAATGGCGAATGCACGCGACACTCGGGAAACACAGCTGTGATGCACTGACCTGACGAGCCACTGAAGGTTTCCAGGGCTACTGAACACACAACAGCCTTATCAGCTATTCAGCCTTAGTAATTAGCTTTCTAAGCTTAAAGTGGGGGAGACATTGGCACTTCTTTCAATCAGTCAGTTTCTACTCTGAGATCACCAGGCTTAAAGGATTCCCTTGATCACTTCAGCTTACCTTTTTCTTAGAAGTGTTATTTCCCAAATGCACATTATTAAGGGAAAATCTGGTACACAACCAATTCTCAAAACGACAACTCTTGTAACTGGAAAATCTCTAAGGAGATCTCTTAAATCCTCAGTTTCCCTTTTAAATAATAGGATTTGGTTCTGTTGTGTGGGCCAAGGCTACTGCTAACTTGAAAATGGGGCTGGTCAGAATCCAGGTATCCTGTAAATTGCAAAATGCATACCACATTTTGAAGATTTAGTACAAAAAATGTAAAATACCTCGCAATAATTTCTACACCGATTACATGTTGCAATGATAATATTTTTGATAAATTAGGTAAATCAAAATATAGTAGTAAAAATTAACTATACCTGCTTCTTTTTACCTTTTTTACTGTGCTACTGGAAAATTTAACATCACATACATGGGCTTGCATTGTATTTCTATTGGACAGTGCTGGGTTAGGTATTTTCTATGAGTCCTTACTGATGAATCAGTCTAGCAAAATATAAGAATTCTTCCCTAAAACCACAACAGACTATAAAATAGGTCCTTTAAGTTTATGGGGTAAAAGTCACTTATAGATTCACAAATAGTCTTCCTCTATATTAATAATCTTTATAATCATGTAAGAAGACAAATACCTCACTGTCTTTAAGGTTAGAAAAGAGGGAAACGATTTCACCACTGATAGGCCTAGATAAAGCAATCCAAATTTGGAGCTGTTCAAACTTGTTTCCTAATCAAAGTTATATTTTTAATGAAATTTTATCTTTGATTGAAAATGTAAGTCGAAAATGAACTACTGGGTCATTACTGTGCTTCCAGGCTTAATTTTTATTTAATTCTAGCTCCCTGATGTTTTTGATATGGAGCGCTTAATTTATGCCGGATGTGTAAAACTTTTTCTTTAGGATCTTTTGATGTAGGTAGTCTTTTGGGACAATAAGTCTGTTTTGAACTTATAGCCACAAAATAATGAATTTTTGTCTCCTTAGAAATGTACACCATATATCTTTATGAGTGCATATTTCTACCAGTGTATCAGTCAAGATTTACAACAGGGACTGAAATAATGTCAAGTGTGTAGACTACACCTAATTTTATGGCAGCTAAGAGTAGCTGATAAATCCATGATCTCTGGGGTCAAACCTTAAGGCTGGCTATAGCCCTGCTACCCACTCTGTTATCTTGGGACATTCATTTAATATTTCTAGGATTCCATTTCATTACCTGAAAAAACACATGTAGCTACCTTTCAAGGTAGACAAAGACTAAATAAGATCATGCTTATAAAGAAATAGCAAATGCTCTTGTACATAGAAAGTGTTCAGTACATGAAAGTAGTAGTTCTCTTTTTGGAATGTTTTCCCCTTCTGGTTCTGTGGATTAATAAGAGTTAACACCCGGAAAGGGCCCACTCCTTTTCATCCCCGAGGGCATCAGCCCAGTTCATTTCCTTCAGCCTCCTCTCTGTGTGCTACGGCAGCCTCTAACCCCTACCTTTATTATTGAGAGCTCACCTCCAGCTAGGAGCCACCTGGGGTAGGTACCGCAGTTGTAAACCAGAAAGCTCTCATGCCTTCCCGGAATTTGTAGGGTGGTGGGATGGCATTTGTTAATCTTTCTGTCTGCACTCCACCTTCTCCCCAAACCTTACTGATTGTGTCAGGCCTCCTTCAGAAACTCCCAGGAAATACAACTCTCATCTCTTCCTCCACTGTTCTCAAGCCTGCCTGTGTTACCAGTGTGAAAACCCCCTAGTCTGACATTCTATAATCTGGTGCCTCTAGACTCTAAATCTGATACCAGTTGACCTAGGGAAGTAATTGCATGTGTGTGTGTGTGCATGAATGCACATGGATATGTGTGCATTTGTGTATGTGTGTGTGCACATGTGCAGATATGTGTGCATGCACTTGTGTATTTGTGTGCAGATGTTTGTGTTGTGTGCATGCATGTGTTTATATGTGTATGCACATGGGTATGTGTGCACATGTACATGTGTGTGTAGATATGTGTATGCACATGTGTGTGTGTGTGTGCAGCATTCTTTCTCCTACTGCTGCTAACAGCCCTGAGCCCCCTGTCTCCCTTCAGCTTCCCTTTTGGGGGGCCCTTCGCCCCCATTTCTCTTGGAGTCCATGTGGAGACGACACTTTAATGAAGCTCCAGGGACACATGTGGGGCTCAGCCCCACCCAAGACAGCATCTCTCACCCACGGCAGCAGCGGACACATGACCTAAGCCTGACCAAGCCTAGGGGACCTTTTACACAAAATCAGTCAAAGACAAGTCTGCAATTGATCTTCTGGGGCCATTCTGTTCTATGTTAGAAGAGCCTACCTGAAATGAAGCCAACTCCAAGATAAGTAGAATCCAGAGATGAAGACCTGATATGAGCACCCAGAAAGCAAAGACTGAAACCAGTGCCCCTGGGTTTTCAGGTATGGGAGTTAATCAATTCCCATTTTATCTCAAGCCAAGTTGAATTTCATTTCTATTACACCAGGAGAGTGCTGAATTTCCCACTTCTTTCCCATAACAATCCTCAAGTATGTTTTCCTTAAAGTGTCTTTAAAGGAAATAATTCGGCTCACACATTTCCCCCTCTCTAGATTCCTTTCTGTGTTCTCTATATGTGCAGATACATTGCAGCCTGGCTGGTCCTCCAAGGCCCGCCTCATATGGCACTTCCTCCAACCAGTGTTTATTTCTCCTCTGAATACCTAAAACTAGTTGTGACTCCATTACTGACTTAGCCACTATAATTTTCTGCCCAGAGTTGTGCATTGTCCTTTTATGTGGATATGAATATGCAACTCATCTCCCCAATAGACTGTAAGCTTCTTTCCTTGCACTCATTTGTAGCCTCTTCTCTGCACCAGACCCTCTTCTGGGTGAACAAGTCGTAGAGCCCCACCCCATGAGCACTAAGCTTGTGGTCTAGTGGGGAAAGCCAGACACATATTTCACACTTCTTTGTGCTCAATACATTTCTGATTGCTTGATACCCTTAACTCTCTGCAGGGATGTAGAAGACCTTTGAGGATGAAGGAATGGATGGAGAAGACATGGGACAAAGGTGAGGGGGGACTGGCCTGAGAAGGGGTTGAAGATCAAAAAGTGATTCATCCAGGAAATTCTGTGCCTTCGATGGGAACAGCTACTGCCTTACCAGCATCTGTTCTGCTCTGGTAAGAAGCACTATGACTCCCTCTGGGGAGCTGTTGATCCCCCATTCCCAGCCCTTATTGCCAGGATGGGTTGGGGTCCATCTCAGGGCTCCAGGGCTGGGGATACAATCCAGGCCTCATTGACCAACATCCCACACCCACTTGACTGAGGATTGGGACTGAGCTGGGGCAGGGGATGGGGCCTATGTCCCAGGGCATCAAAATAAAGATGAAGCCAAGAAATTAGCTAGGGCTGTCAGGGAACAGAAGTTCTTTTTCCACTGGAATTGCTGAATTGGAAAGAGGTAAGAATGGAGCCTAATTCACAGAGAGCAGAGAAGCAGAGTCAAGAGTTGGGGGGAGAAGGTTTCCCAAGGAATCACTAGAGGACCTGGGGCCTGTCGTACATGAAGCCAGGGCATTAATTTTGTGCCAGTATGAGATTCTGCCATGGACATTCCTTGCTGATTTTTTTTTTTAATATGACATTTTTTTTTTATTGAGATTGCTCACAAACCATACAATTATCCAAAGATCCAAAGTGTACAATTGCCCAGAGTACCATCATACAGCTGTGCATTCATCACAATTAATTTTTTTTTCAATTTTTAGAACATTTTCATTACTCCATGTTCTAGTTTGCTAATGCTGCAGAATGCAAAACACCAGAGATGGATTGGCTTTTATAAAAAGGGGGTTTATTTGGCTTCACAGTTACAGTCTTAAGGCCATAAAGCGTCCAAGGTAACACATCAACAATCGGGTACCTTCACTGGAGGATGGCCAATGGCATCCAGAAAACCTCTGTTAGCTGGGAAGGCACGTGGCTGGCATCTGCTCCAAAGTACTGGTTTCAAAATGGCTTTCTCCCAGGATGTTCCTCTCTAGCAAGCTTGCTCCTCTTCAAAACGTCACGCACAGCTGCACTGAGTTCCTTCTCTTTGAGTCAGTTCATTTATATGGCTCCACTGATCAAGGCCCACCCTAAATGGGTGGGGCCACACCTCCATGGAAATATCCCATCAGTTATCATCTACTGTTGGGTGGGGCGCATCTCCATGCAAACAACCTAATCCAAACGTTCCAACTTAATCCCCACTATTATGTCTGCCCCACAAGATTGCATCAAAGAATATGGCTTTTTCTGGGGACATAATACATTCAAACTGGCACACTCCAGAAAAGAAATAAAGGCAAGAAAAGGAAACTCAAATCCTCCACCCCCCTTCCATTATTGATTCATAGTATTGGTATAGTACATTTGTTACTGTTGATGAAAGAATGTTGAAATACTACTAACTGTAGTATATAGTTTGCAATAGGTATATATATTTTTTCCTAAATGCCCCTCTATTATCAACTTCTAGTTATAGTGCCATACATTTGTTCTAGTTCCTGAGAGAGATTTCTAATATTTGTACAGTTAATCACGGATATTGTCCACCACAAGATTCACTGTTTTATACATCCCCATCTTTTAACCTCCAACTTTCCTTCTGGTGACATACATGACTCTGAGCTTCCCCTTTCCACTACATTCACACACTATTCAGCACTGTTAGTTATTCTCACAATATGCTGCCATCATCACCTCTGTCCACTTTCAAATGTTTAAGTTCACCCTAGTTGAACATTCTGCTCATAATAAGCAACCGCTTCCCATTCTTTAGCCTTGTTCTATATCCTGGTTACTTATGTTTCATGTCTATGAGTTAACATATCATAATTAGTTCATACCCTGCAATATTTGTCCTTATGTGTCTGTCTTATTTCACTCAATATAGTGCCCTCAAGTTGTCTTTGTCAACCCATTTTTTTTAAGATGGTTTTGTTCACACACCATAGCCCGCCCTAAGTAAACAATCAGTGGTTCCCTGTATAGGCACGTATTTATGTATTCACCACCATCACCACTATCTATATAAAGACATCTTCATTTCTTCCACAAAGAAGGAGGAAGAGTGAAAGAAGTAACAGAGACAAAAAAAGGAAGAGGAAAATAAAAACATGACAGCTAGGACGCGACAAAAGGAAAGACAGCATTAAACCAAAGTAGAATAAAGCATCAGACAACATCACCAATGCCAAGAGTCCTGTACCCCTACCTTATATCCACCCCCCCCATATGCATTTAGCTTTGGTATATTGCCTTTGTTAAATTAAAGGAAGAATAATGTAATATTTCTGTTAATTATAGTCTCTAGTTTGCATTGACTCTATTCCCCCCCAATCACACCCTATTTTAAACACCTTGCAATGTTGACAGTCATTTTTTCTCCCTCATGTAAAAACATATTTGTACCTTTTATCAAAATTGTTGAACACTCTAGGTTTCACTGAGTAATATAGTCCCAGTCTTTATATTTCCTCTTTCCTTCTGGTGTCCCAAATGCTCCTAAACTTCCTCTTTGAAACATACTTACCATAATCTTTGTTCAGTGTACTTACATTGCTGTGCTACTATCTCCCAAAACATTTCTGATTGGTTGATACCCTTAAAAACTGTGTTCCAACCCTCTCACTCCTGTCTTTCCCTTTCTGTCTGTTGTGCTCCCTTTAGTGTTTCCTGTAAAGCAGCTATCTTGTTCACAAACTCTGTCCCTATCTGTAGAGAGAATATTCTAAGTTCTCCCTCATATTTGAAGGACAGTTTTTTCAGATATAAGATTCTTGGTTGGTGGTTTTACTCTTTCAGCATCTTACATACATCAACCCACTTCCTTCTTGCCTCCATGGTTTCTGTTGAGAAATCTGTACATAGTCTTTTCAAGCTTCCTTTGTATGTGATGGATAGCTTTTGTCTTGCTGCTTTCAGGATTCTCTCTTTGTTTTTGACCTTTGATAATCTGATTATTAAGTGTCTTGGCGTAGGCCTATTCAGATCTATTCTGTTTGGGGTATGCTGCGCTTCTTGGATCCATAATTATATTTCTTTCATAAGAGATGGGAAATTTTCATTGATTATTTCGTTATTGCTTCTGCCCCTTTTCCCTTCTCTTCTCCTTCTGGGACACCAATGACATGTATATTCCTGCATTTCACATTGTCATTCAATTCCCAGAGACATTGCTCATATTTTCTCATTCTTTTCTATATCTGTTCTTTTGTGTGCAGGCTTTCGGGTGTCTTGTTCTCCAGTTCCTGAGTGTTTCTTCTGCCTCTTAAGATCTGCTGTTGTGTCTCCACTGTGTGTTTCATTTCTTATGTTTTGCCTTTCATTTCAATACATTCTGCCAGTTGTTTTTTCAAACTTTCGATTTCTCTTATATATGCCCAGTGTTTTTATTACACGCTTCATCTCTTTTACCATATTTTCCCTAAACTTTTTGAATTGATTTAGCATTAGTTGTTTCAATTCCTGTATCTCATTTGAAGTGTAAGTTTGTTCCTTTGACTGGGCCACAACTTTGTTTTTCATAGTATAGGTTGTAGTTTTCTGTTGTCTAGGCATCTGGTTTCCTTGGTTACCCCAATCAGGTTTTCCCAGACCAGAACAGGCTCAGGTCTTAGAAGGAGGCAATAGTATCTGGTTTCCCTGAGGGTGTCTTAGATGATTGACACACCCTCTGAGGCCTCAAGGCGCTGTGCTTTTCCTAACCTGCCCAGCAGGTGGCGCCTGTCAGCCTGTCACTCCAGACTGTTGTAAGGAGATGTAGCCCACGGCTGTTTTCCCCCAGGCTCTGGGGTCTGGTTCTGAATGGAAGGTGGGTAGTAGAGTTTGGCAACACCTTTTTCCTCTTAGGGAAGATATACCCCCTGGGGAGATATCATTTGCATTTGAATAGTCTCTCTGACTCTGCTATCTCCACCCTTGTCTGGGTCAGAAAGCTGTGAACTGAAAATGGCTGAGGTCTTCTCCACTGAGCCAAAAAAGGAACAGAAAGCCCCCCTTTCAGGGCCAGTCCACAGCCACCCTCAGTTTCACCCATCGGCCAGAGACAGTACCTGGTCCTTTGGATTCCCCCTCCCTTCCAGAGAGGTCCTCCGGCTCTCCAAGGTCAGTTGTCACCAAAAGCCTCTGTCTGCTTTTTGGGGATTCATAGCTTGTATTTAGCAGTCAACATTTGTTAATTAAAACCTCAGTTGGAGCTGGAGTGCTGCTCTCTAGCACAGTGAGGCTTTGCAGTTTGGGCTGCCGTGGGGGAGGGGCTCTCAGCACGGGTCCGCAGTCTTTACTTACAGATTTTATGCTGTGATCTTGGGCATTCCTCCCAATCCAGGTTGGTGTATGATGTGTGAACAGTCACGTTTGTCCCCCAGCAGTTATTCCAGACTATTTAGTAGTTGTTCCTGGTTGTTTATTAGTTATTCCAGGGGGACTAACTAGCTTCCACTCCTCTCTATGCCGCCATCTTCTTCCGACTCATTGATATGACATTTTGTGGGGCGGTATATGCTAATTCTACATGCTAACTTCCAATATAATATACATGATGGTGCTTTTGTGATAATTAGTCTGAGTGGCCATGCCAAGGAATGCCCTTGCTGATTTTTAAAAATCTCTTTCTCTCTTTCCTTTTCTCTCCCCACCCAACCTCACATTACCTCATACTTTTTCTTCTTTACATAACACAATTCTAGTTATATATGTCTTTTTATAATTAATTAATGCCTACTTCCCCAATAGACTATACTCAATAGTCCCTAGAGGCAGGGGCTGAGGAACTGTGTGTTTTAGTGACCTATGCATTTCCATTATCTCATGAACAGGAATCAAACAAACATCTATTGAATAAAAGATGAATACCTATTTTCATCTACTCCTACCTAGGCCTCCAATCTCAGTTTATCCATATTAAAGAGATCTACTGTCTTTGATATTGAGTGCAATTAATCACCATTGGGTACCTTCACCAATCTGAAATAATGTCAAAGTCTTTAATTGGGTGCAGAAGAAAACATATGACTATGACAATTTAAAATTAATTGCTTGATATTGATATTTGATACCAATCATCTACCTGCTTAGTAATCTCAACACTTCTAAAGACAACGTGGGATGTGAAAAAAGAGTAAGAATGTTAAATGACACCCAGTGTTTTGTTTTTATGAACTTAAGACTATGTGGATAAGCTGATAAAGGGGCCCAACTTACAAGGAAAAGTAGCCCTGGACTGTTATCCATGAACAAGAAGAAGTACAGTATTGTAGTCATTTCCTTATAATTTTATCCAAATGGACTTTTGATAATACATATATCTGCCTCCAAATTCAGGGCTGAAAGTGATCCTGTTTAAATAGTTACATATCAAGAATCTGAGTTATTGCTTTAATTTAAACTTCCAGCCAATGACAGAATTGAAAGGTCACAGCTGGGGAGCCTCAATCTCATGCTACTGCAGGTAACTTCCCTTTCTTAGATTCCCAGCCATCATTTTTCAAGTTATTGACTGAGTTCCTGCAAATCCTGGGAGATCCCACTGCAGCAAACATGAAACCGTGTCCATCTGGGAAACTTTAAAGTGCCTGATCAGCATCCAGGATCAGGGTGCCCAGATGGTGCAGCAGTGTCTCTGGTAACAATCTCATGAACTCGACTCTTGCTTTTCAAGAAAATGAGGACTTCTCGCTAGGGCTGTCTGGGCAGTGGGAGAGTTATCTATTTCATATGTTTGTCCCCTTAGTAATATTTCACTTGCAACAGTGATTATGGACCAGGGCATCTTGTTTGGAAATTCTCATCTGTGATATTCTAATCCTCAAGAGTACCAATTGCTTGTGATTTCTCTTGTTCTAGATTTCATTGCTAGAACTTACTATTGACCATGCACTGAGTTACTACTGGGTGTCAGCAACCGCAGCTGCAACTGCACTGGTAGCACAGACACCGTGTGCATAAGATTCACAACAACCTTAAGAAGCAGAGGCGTCTTCCTAAGTGAATCATCACTTCACAGAAGGGGAATCTGAGTTGTGGAAAGGTGAAGGAACTTGCCAAAGATCGGTTGGCGGCAAGCCAGGACCTAAACCCATGGCTTCCTTTTTCCAGTGACTTCCTCCATCTTTTCCTTTATGATCTGTTTTCTAATTTTTAAATCAAATTAATAAAATTACGTTTGATATGAAAAGACATCTTTTTCATGCTAATTTTACAAGTGATCATAATCAAAGGCACACGTCATCTTTTAAATATTTTTATTTGACATTATATCAATTATTCTTCCAAGGATCTCTCGCAACAGTGTATCAGTCAGTTTTCATGGCTGCATGATACTCTGTCATGTTCCGGATTCAACATGATGAGCCCTTGTGCTAGGACAGGGCATTTATGTGGTCGTCAGTCTTTCGATATGGCAAATAAAAGAAAACAGTGCTTCTGCCCAGGTGTCCTTTTGTTTCTATTGAATTGGAATAATTCATAGGGATAATTTCATATCAAAAGGTATGCTTATCTACACGGCTTTTCATAGGTATGAATACTCATTTTTAAATGAATTCCACCAAATTTCAACCCTTACAGTAAAGAATGAGGGAACCAATTTCACTGCAACCTTGCCAGTATAAGAAAGGGTACTACTATTCTTATTTTATTTTAATATGGCTAACTAAGTAGGTAGGAATTTTTAATCTGCATTTTCCTTTGGCTAACAAGGAAAGATGTTTGCTGGGTATGTGATTCTCCTTATGCATTCTTTTACAAGAATTTTCTGTTAGAGTCTCAGGGGCCACTCTTACATTTTCACAATTTCCCCATGAAAACTATCCCATCAAAAATACAATAGCAATATTGCCAATTTGTGACTTCATGAATTAAAGGACAACAACTAAATTTGAGTAGATGAAATTAAGAATACAAAAAACACTTTTTTTTTTCCTTTTACCAATTTAGGATTCTATTTTGAAGGAACTCTGTATTGGGCTTAAAATTTTTCAATTATACCTTTGACTTGATTCTCTTTTACTCGACTAACCACAGGGCCAGTTATTTTCCTGGATCGGGTGGTAGAGCAAAGCTGTCCACCTCTCTGGCTTGGCCAGATCCTGCTTGCCTGGCTCAAGATGAACGTTTGCTTCCCTTCTTCTGCTCCCTTGATCTAGAACCAGAAATTCTTGAGCTTGTATCCTTTTCTGTTCTAAAGGCTCGGTCCTCCAATCTACCCACAGAACATTTTGGTTAAAAAAAAAATTAGGAAAATTCTCTGGCCTATCTGCAGATTCTGATAGCTTTTTTGTTTTACGTGGCCACAGTGAAAGATAGTACATTTTTCCTGGCTTCAAGCAAAACACAAATTGTAACCTGTAAACAGCAAAATAAGCCCTAGGAAAATAACTACTCAATATAAAAAGTGCATGGGTATACATGTATGTGTGTGCAAGTGTGCAACTGTGTGTGGAAGTGTGCAAGTGTATGTGTGGGTGTGCACTTCCCCATCCTAACCCTTGGATTCTGTTGCTATTACATCAAGTTACATAAAAAATTATTTCAGCACACAAGCTGCTGAGATGGATGGCAAAAGCCCTGGGTTTTCTGACCTTGATCAACATGAAGAAAATTTCAGCTGAACTGTGCAAAAGTGCTGGGATAACATAAATCACATTTGGACAAGGCATGCTTTCTATCTAAAATGTGAAGTCGCCCTATCACATACCAAGCAGTGGGATAATAAAACACACCAACTGCAGAGAAAGAAAAATTAATTAACGCTCATCCACTCATCACAAAAAAAGCCACTGACTTTTTTTTTTTTTTTTGAGAAGAAGAGATGACAGAATCATCCCCAAAACAAGCTCTACTCTTAATTAAGTGTTTCCTAAATGCATTTTAATTCAGAGTTTAAAGAAATCAGTATAACTGAAAATTATACAAAATAATAGACTTGCTTCTTTTAGGTAAAATGAATGATGAAAGAAAATAATAGCAATACTCAATGGCATTAAAATTTAAGCAATTCAGCCCCAATTAAAATATAATCACAAAGAGATGACGAATATCAATATAGATAAATCATACTTTTAAAAGTAATAAAAACGTATGCCTACTTATCTGCAGCCAGAGTCAGGTTAGTTATCACCTCAATGAAATTAATAGAGTCAGTTTCTCAAGGACTTAGGAAAGTGAGTCTATGTACCAATATAAGGCTTTTATTCATTAGGTTGTCTTTAAGCCAAGTACTATCTAAAAAAATACCACTGTCTTGACAGACTGCAAACCCATAACATAAAAGGAGAAATAGGCCTGCTCAAAAGTAAAGAGCAACCAATGAATGCAAGAGAAGCATAAAGTGCCTGTTTTCACGTCACCATTTGGGCTATAACAGAGCATTTGGGGTTTGTTTCACTTATCAACTACCAGACGCTACACCTGACAAACGTGCTGTACCTCCCACATCTGCACACTTTGGCAGGCATCACTAATCAATCACGCACTCTTTCAGGTAGAACCCAGATTCCGTAAACACACAGCATCCCCCACTGTGGGGGAGTAGAGCTGTTTCCATTCATTGGTCTAACATCTTTAGTTATGCTTTCCAACCCTCTCCATGCACCTCTACTCAGGCTGACAAGTACCTCTGAGATCCCCAGAACTTAGACTGGTAACCCAGGAGCTGGCATCTCATTTCAGCTTTGCTATTTACTTCACTGTGCAAAATTGACCAAACCACCTTCCCTCTTGGGTTATCTGCTTCCCATTTGTAAAATGGGGTCTATGATCCTTCAATGGCCCCCAGTAAAGATCTACAAATTGGTGGCAAAGATTAAGGAAGAGTAAGAAGAAAGCAAATATAAAAGAATGTAATCATAAGGCAGCTGGCATTTATTGAAAGCATATTCTGTGCCTCGCCAGGATGCTAAATGCCCAAAGTATATTACGTCACTGAGGCCCTCAGTGGTCCTAGGAAGTATAAACTTTTCATCTTCTCCATTTTCTACAAGCATCTGTGTGGTTAAATGACCAGGAAGTGGCCAAAGCTGTGGTTCAAATCCTGGCCTTTGAAAATCCCAAGCGAAAGCATTCAGCCACTTTGTTATGCCTGCAATCCCTTAGACTAGCTCCCCAAAGCCAAATTCAAGGATGACGGGAGGGCGTATGGCACAAATGGGCTGATCTACCGCAACAGCTTTTCACTGCACTCTCCTTGTTAACATGGGTGCCCACAGGGCTGCCAAGCCGCCCAGCATCCCCTCATCATCTGTCATTTGGGTTTCCTGCCCATCAGAGGCCAATTTAACTCGACACCAAATCTATTTTGGAAGCTCTTCCAGTTTTTATGTGGCCCCCTCCCCCCACCCCACCACCACTCTCACATTTCCCAAAAAGAAACGAGAGGAAAGTATGATGAACATCTCCCATTCAAAGTTTAGTAAAGGAGAAAGCATCAGTCAACCTGCGGATAAAATATAAAAGGCAGGCACAGAGAGCCATCCTGGAGTCAAAGCTCTTGTCTGCAAAAATAACTCTCAGTCATTCTGGGAAGTGAAGCACCGACTGGAACCATGAGTATTTTGATCATTCGGAAGAACAGCTTCATGGAGGACCCCACGATAATACCTTAGGAAAAGTGATTAAGAGGAAATTAAATGCAGAGATACATGGCAGGATGCCATTTAGCACTGGCCAGCCAGTCTCTGCTCTGTTGCAGGCTTTATTAGAATAATTCTCATAAGTAGAACTACCCATGCGCCAAGCTCTGTGGTGCTGATCATGTAAGGGACGTTTATCCCAAGGATGCTGGAAAAGGTGGCGTCACATGGTGATTAGAGTACAGGCTTTAGGATCAGACTGCCTGGGTTGGAGTCCCATCTCCACCCTCACTACCTAGGTGTGCTCAGGCACGTGTTAACCCTTCTTCCCTCAGTTTCCTCATCTCTAACAGAGTATGTGCCTTAAATGATCTTCATAAGGATTCAACAGCAGGATGCACATAAAATGCTAAAAACAGTGCCTGGCTTATAGTAACATCTCAGTGCAAACCAGATACTATTATCATTATCATCCACTTTTCATTACAGGAAACTCACTGTAGGTTTCTGTTTTAGTTTCCTAGGCTGCTTAAAGCAAGTATCATAACATGGTTCGGCTTTGAACAGTGGGGATTTATTTGCTTACAGTTTTGAGGCCAAGAAAATGTCCAAATCATGGCATCATCAACGCAATGCTTTCTTCTTGAAGACTGGCTCCTGGTGATCCTTGGCTCCCCTGCCACATGGCAAGACATATGGCGGCATCTGCTGGTCTTTCCCTTCCCTCTGGGTTTTTGTTGATTCAGCTTCTTGCTTCTCTCCCTCCCTCCCTCCCTCCCTCTTTCCCTTTCTCTCCCCTTCCCTCCCTCTCTTCCTCCCTCTCTCTGTGCTCCCCCCCCCATTCATTCTGTTTATAAAGGACTCCGGTAAGAAAATTCAGACCCATCTTGATTGGGGTGGGCCACACCTTAACTGAAGCGGCCTCATCAAAAAGTCCTACTTACAATGGGCTCCCACCCATAGAATGGATTAAATTTAAGAACATGTTTTCTGGGGTATATACAGCTTCAAACTACCACAGTTTCCTTTGAGGAACTAGCCCTCCCTCTAATTTATTTTATTGTGGTTTCATATATACAAATCAAAAATTCCCATGTCAACCATATTTAGGTGTACAAATCAGTGGTATTAATTACATTCACAATGTTGTGCTACCATCACCACCATCTATTACTGAAAATGTTTTGTCATCCCAAACAGAAACTCTGAACCCATTAAGCAATAACTCCTCATCTATCACCACCTCCCCCCACTCCCCAAACTCTAGCCCCTGGTAAGCTGCAATCTACTTTCAGTCCATTTAAGTCATTCACTTGGGGTCCATCCCACTTCTGGTTGTGGGTCAAGGGACATGATGCAGGCTAGACAACCTGACTGTGTGCTTCACAGCTAAGTGACTCAGTCTAAGTCAGTGAGTGTCAGCCACCCCCAGGAATTGCACCAAAGCTACTGGAAAAGAAGTGCTCTCTTTTCACAGGTAGAATGTAAGCCTCTTGCTACTGGTCACCATCTTTAAAACTGCATTTGAAATTTAAACACTGGGATACAACTACATCAGAAGACAGCCCAGTCCTTACAGTTTATAGTCATTTGAGCTAATAACTATCTTTTTTTTTTTTCTCTTTAAACTGGTACAACTTGGTTTTCTGTACTGCGATTAAAGATACATTGACATCTTCACATACAATATACATGGCATGCACTGTTTATCCCCATTTAACAGTGAGGTAGCTGTGGATCAGAAAGCTCATGTGATTTTCCCAAGGCCACACAACTAGTAAATGGCAGAATCAGGATTCAAACTCAGATCTCTCTGACTCCAAAACTTTTTCCCACTCTACTGCATTGTCTTTTGAAATAACTTATGTAGAACTGAATTACATTGCTGAGGATCTATCAGCAGGAATCCATCTCCTCTGGGATGGGGAGGGCTCCCCAGAGTTAACTCCCATCCCCTTGGACGTGCAGCTCTGAATACACAATTTCAGACCCTGGGATTTGCCGGCTCTACCGCTGCCTGGTACCCAAGTCTAAACAGTAATGATGTCAGTCTGGCTGTTGGTGGGCTACATGGGCAGTTCTCTCTCACAGTTCCTGTTTCCTAGTGGAGAACAGGGTACTCCGAGGCCATCTGGTGCACACACCAAGTCTCCCCAAGATTCCATCCACAACATCTTGCTGAGCAAGTGGTGGAGGCAAGTCTGTGAGCATAAGCTGCTTTGATGGTGTCAGATGACTCAGCCTCACTCTTCGGCCAGAGATGGTGGGACCATGGATAAGCTGCTAGAGACTCCAGAGGTCAAGAAAATCATAAGACAGAACTGTCCTTAAAAAGAGTGCATTTGCTCATTCCATCCCTCTACCCAAAATAGATGTCATTCTATACAAAGGGCAAAACTCCCTCCCAACTTACAAGGTTTCAGATGGCTCAACCCTGCCTGTTTTCCAGCCTCATCACAAGCCAGCCTTCCCTCTGCTTTCGGAGCCCCGGTTGCACTGCCCTCCCTTTAGTTCCCAAATCCTGCCGCACTCCCACCTCCGGACTTTCCCTGAGGCTCTGTACAGAATCCTCCACCTACTCCCCCCTTTTCTGCAACTCAAATATCATTCTACAGGGATGCTTTCCCTCATTGTAAGATAGTTTTCATTTCCACAGCTTTGGGGAATCATGGAGCTTCCTCCCTTTTAATGCATACACACTATCAGCCTCAAACAAAAGACATTTAGAGCAGAAAAGAAATCCAATCCCCAAGTGAATCATGTGCGTCTCACCAAATGGTGCTTTCTGCTGTATCTGCCCTTGTCTGCCTTAAGTATTTCATTTCGGTACTTAATGAATCTCATTCATGAATGCTTTCCATTCCAGGAAAAGGCCCTCAGAGTAAGGAGTAAGCCTTCCCCTTCGTCTTTGTTCTGCTTGTCAGAACCCAGAGGACTAATCCACTCCAATCCCACAGCAAAAGAGCTGAGCTAATGGAAACCAGCCATGGTGTCTGCTCTGTGCTCATTTTCAACCTCTCTGGTGCCTAAGCCTCCGAAATCCAGAGATTAATTTATTGTCCATGTTGATCAACTTCTCTAGCTATCACAGCAGCAAGTGGAACACAAATACTTAAACTGAGAAGTCTCTGAAAGGTTCCTGGAAGGAGCAACCCACGACCCAGCAACTAAGTCACCAGTCCTGTGAATGGGACTTAGCCACTCTCTCGCAAATCCAACCTCCTGCTCCGTCCTTTGTGCTGCTCTAGTTAGACCCACCACTCTTGTCCGGACTTGTAGCCTGGAACCCTTATGTCCATCCTTGCCCCCTTCCAGTCTCTCCTGCAGTCAACAAGAGTTTGAAATTTCCAAAATGTAAACTGCCCCCCACCCCCCTGCCAAATTGCAAATCTACCAGTAGAAAGCAGTGGCTCAGGAACTTTTGCAATCCATATACACAATTTTTCTAAACCCATCTGATTTTCTTTAAATTGATTTGCAGTTTTTCTTAATAGAAGTGTTAAAAAATTTTTAAATATATTTTTTCAAGGGAAATAGTTCCTTGAAGTAAATGCAAATCATATTTTCCTTTGTTGTATACAGAAAATAACCCTAATTTAACAGTAAAAACACTATTAAATTATAGCTAGGTAGAGAATTACATGTCAAGAGCCCTATTCCCTTTTGACTTAAAAAAAAAAAAAAAAAAAGGTAGATTAGCCTCCTCTGATCACGACAGCAGAGTGAGATGTTTCCTTCAGGGCTCCATCCCCCTACCAAAGCTTTGAACAATCAGCAAGAACTGTCAAAAACATATTTCTCAAAGCTCCAGAAAACAGTTAAAGGAAAGCTACTGCAAGAGCCTAATCAAGAAAAAGGCCACTTAAAAGCAGTAGGATCTCAGGGTTCCCTGGCAGGTGTTTCCCGCACCCTCACCAGCTTGGAGCTGAGCTGGCTCCCACTCTCAGTGCAGATTCCTCGTCCAGGTTTCTGAGGAAACAGAGTAATCCTCATGCACATATGAAGGGCATGTATGTCTGGATTAATTTGTCTGGTGGTGGCCTGAGGGACGTGCCATCCCCGAAGTCGCCCTGCATGTAGAAGGCAGCTCACCAAGCTCTCCTACAGAACACTGTGCCTGGAGCAAGGGACTGCTGACTGTAGGATATATCCTGCAATGCCCAGGACCAGACTGTTACCTAGGGAAGGTGGGGACATTCCTATCTGTGTAAACAGGGAAATTCCCAGGGCTACATTTGCACATGCCTAAGATAAGACACATGAACAGAAAGAATCAGGGAGGCCCCTATGCTTTGGCCTGGAGCAGTTCTCTAAACTCTTTTTATAGATAAGCCCTAAAGGTGAGCACTCCCACAGGTCAATCTGCGATGACTGGGAAAGGTATTTTATTTTTTGCCTCCATTTTTTTTTTTTAAGCCCCTGACATTCAAGGAAAGCTCTGTCATAAAACTAGCTGAATACAAATTTAAGGAACAGATGTCTCAGAGCCTAAATTCCAGCAATAACACACTAAAATATCAAAATGACTAGGTTTCAACAAAATATTACAAAACATCAAAGAATTAGGAAGTAATGGCCCAAGTAAAGGAGAATATTAAGGCTTTGGAAGCTATCAATGAGAAAGATTAGGCCTGGAACATTCCAGACAGAATTTAAATAAATGGTTCTAAATATGCTCAAAGAGCTAAAGGAAAACATGAACAAAGAACTAAAATAAATTTGGTAAACCACAGATGAACACAAAGAGAATAGTGACAGAGGAACCAAACAGAACTGAAGACCATGATATTAAAAATTAAAAATTCCCTAGAGGTGTTCAACAGCAGATTGGAGCTGGTAGAAGAAAGAATTAGTAAACTTAAAGATAAGAAAAGTGAAGTCATCCAGTCTAATGAGCAGAAAGATTAAAGAATGAAGAAACGTTAACAGAGCCTGGAAAACTTGTAGGATACAATCAAGTGTACCAATATACACATTGCGGAAGCCCCAGAAGAAAAGGAGAGAAAGGGGCAGATAGAATTTTTGAAGAAATAATTGCTGAAAACTTCCCGAATTTAATAAAAGACATGAACATACTCATCCAAGATGCTCAATGAACTCCAAACAGGATAACCCAAATAGACCTACCCTGTGACATACTATAATCAAACCGTCAAGTGCAAAAGATGAGAGAATTTTGAAAGCTGTAAGAAAGAAGCAATGTGTCATGTACAAGGGAACCTCAATAAGATTAAAAGCTGATTTCTCATTGGTAACCATGGAGCAAGAAGGCAATGGCAAGACACATTTAAAGTTCTGAGAGCAAAAATTTGCTAACCAAGAATTCTGTACCCAGCAAAACTGTCTTTCAAAAATGAGAGAGGAATTAAGGCATTCCCAGATAAACAAAAGCTGAGAAATTTTGTTACCAATAGACCAACCCTACAACAAATGCTAAAGGGAGTTTTGCAGGTTGAAAAGAAATGACACTAGAAAATTGACTGAAACCACATGAAGAAATAAAGATCTCTGGTAAGATAATGACATGGGTAAAAATAAACACCACTACTATTATATTTTTGATTTGCAACTTCACTTTTTATTTTCTACAGGATCTAAAAAGCAAATGCATAAAACAATGATAAATCAATGATTTTGGAGTCATAATGTATAAATATGTTATTTGTGACAAGAACAACATAAATGTGGGGACACAGGGATATGGGTACATAGTTTATGTATGCAACTGAAGTTAAGCTTGTATCAAAGAAAATGAGATTGTTATAGATTTGGGATGTTAAATTTAAACCCCATGGTAACAACAGAGAATATATCAGAGAATATGCAAACTCATAAATACAGAAAGTTGGGTATAGGTTACCAGGGGTGGGGGCATGGGCAAGAGGGAGCTAACACAAAATTAGTGTAGAGTTTATTTGGGGTGAAAAGAAAGTTCTAGTAATGGATGTTGGTGAGGGAACTACAACACTGTGAATGTGATTAATCCCACTGAATGGTACTGTTTTGGTTAAGTTCATGTGTCAACTTGGCCAGGTTATGGTGTCCAGTTGTCTGGTCAAGCAAGCACTGACCTGATTATTACTGTGAGGATATTTTGTGGATACATATCTTCAGTAAGTTGATTGTATCTATGGCTGCTTACATCCACAATCAACTGAGGAGAAGGCCTTCAACAATGAGAGAAGTCTCATCCAACCAGTTGAAGGCTTTAAAAGAACTGATGATTTCAGCAGTCAGAAGGGAGAATTTCTATCACTACTTCAGCTAGCCAGCTTCTCCTGGTGAATTCACCGAAAACCTTCATCAGAGTTCCCAGCTTGCGGCCTGCCCTATGGAATGTAGACTTGGCCATTGGCTCATGTGACTGATCATCTAAATCAACATCTACATCTACATCTACATCATCTTCACCTACATCTTGTCAGTTCTGTTTCCCTAGAGAATGCTGAGTAACACAGGTATATTTGGGAGTGGTTGGGATGGGAAGATTTATGCTGTATATATGCCTCCACAATTTTAAAAAATAGAATGAAAGAAAAGGAAATTAAAGAGATAATGACAATTAAAAACAATGTATGATACTGAATAGGATCTAAGAATGGAAGAGAAAGGGTTGAAAAGAACATTATTGGGACATAAGAAAAAAATTGGAATATATTATGTGGGCTTCATATAGATTTTAAATTTCTTGAACTTGATAACTGCAGCTAAGGTGATTACATAAGTTAACATCCTCATTTTTAAGAAAAGTAGATGGAAGTATTGTGTGTTTAAGGAGCGACACACAGATAGATGATAGATAAGAAAGCAAGAGAGAAAGAGAGAGAGAGAGAGACAGAGAGAGAGCACAAAGGTGACACAATGCTAAAATTGAAAGATTTCGGTATCTGGAGGTGGTGGGGTGTGTTGGCGTTCTCTGGATAGGGTTGGCATTATTTTGCAACTACTTGTATGTTTTAAATTATTTCAAAATCCACAGGAAAAGGGGGTCCTCCTCCACCACACATATTGGAAAGGGGTGTCCTGGCAGCACAACCCCATTATGTCTCATAGTCCAGAGTGGTCTTGTGCTTGAGATTCTTGCCTTCACTCCATTGCTGCATCCACCTAAAGCCAGCCTCTCAGTCCATCTCTGTGCTCCATCCTCTCTCCCTCTCCTTGTGCTTCCTCTTTGGGTGGGTTATTCATACAATATGTCAAGAACCTCCTGGGTTCTGGCCCCATCCAGCCCTGTCAAAGAACCAACCCTTCCTTCCTCCTTCCTCTTCCACTGGGAGAATAGATCCAGGCAAACCCCAGCCCCTTGGAATGACAAACAACACCCTCCATAGACTGCTGCCTTCCTATTGTCCTGGGCTCTCCTCTGGTCCCCTTCAGTCATGCCCCCTGCACTTGTGTCTACCCTATGCATCTTCATTCCTTCACATCTCCACATATTTGCACATGAACCTTCTCTCTACCAGGCCAGCCTTTAATAGACTCCACCCCTCTAATTATCTACATGAGACTCTTCCTAATCCTTTGAGATTTAGCATGCAAGTCTCAAGCCTTGAATCCTGAATCTCTCCACACGTGTTTTCTTTGGCCAGCACAATGTTTTAAAACTTACTGTTTTATATTAATATTCAGATTTCCAGATTGCCTTAGGAAATGGTAACACTGCACCTGTACTCCACATGACAACAATTAGCTGTATACTAGTCCCTCCAAATGGGGTCCTTGCTCTCGAGGTCACTGCAGTGCCTACTGCAGATGAAGTGACTAATATCCCTTCATCATATTCTACTTTCAACCCCCTTCATTAATTTACGATTCTTGACTGGACACGGAAGATAAATGAATTTGTTATTTCCTGACTTAGGACAAGCATCTGTCCTCTGTAAATTATCGCTGAAGCCTATGAGGTCCCATTGGTTGCCCATTTCTCTGAGACTCCAGAACCCTTCTTTGAGGACTAATTTTTTTTAACAAAATTAATTATAAACAGTGTGAAATGTTTGAAAAGTATGGGCACAAGTAAAAATAAAATTAAAGGTAACTACAGTTGAATGAACTCTAATTTTGTGCCAGGCAGTAATATCTTGTTAACTCCTCAAATCAACATTTCCAGTGGATATTAACATCCTCAGTTTACAGATAAAGTAAACAAACTGAGGTCTGAATAGGTTAAGAAACCTTCTTGAGGTCACAGAGCTGCTAAGTGGAGAATCTGGGATTGAAACCCAGAATTTCCAGGCCCCAAAGTCAATGGTTTTAACCACTAACCACATTGACTACCAGGTTTTAAGCACAGAATTTCTAATTCTTGCATATAATCAGCTGGAAATGCAAAAGATAGGAATTGAACCAGTTCTGTTGGAAACTGAAGCAAAGTTCTCCAAATGACAATTAGATTTCTGTCTGCCTGATGGAAAGTAGTCTTCTAGGATAAAGAAAAACAGAGAAGACAGAGAGGAAAAAAAAAAAATTATCTCATTCGGTCAATAATCCCTGATGGAGCCCAGAACTGTGCAGACCACGAGGAGCGATTTTATGATGATAACTCTCTTCGCCTGTTGAAACTCACTGTTTCTCTTCCATCAATATATCTGGTTTTGGATTCAATGGGAAGACAACTCTTTTCGAGGGAAATGACCGTCACCCCTGGGGCTGTAGCCTCTTGTCCATAAGTCTAGAAGTCCTGACATGCCCAGTGTCAGGAGCCAGCTGCTCCCCAGGGGTGCAGGACTGTCAAGGCTGTGAGGAATTTCTACCATAAGTCAGCTCGAGCCAAAACATGGCAGCTGAAAGGCTGTCCCAAATGGAAAATAGGATTACTTGCTTGGCAATGAGTGAAGATACCTGTCCAGAAACAGATCTATCTGTTGGAACAGGAAATGCATATATACTACACATTCAACTATTGGTTTCTGTGTATGGCAATATAGCATTGGAGCCAAGATTCTCTGTAGCGAGAGTCTCTGAGTTCAAATTCTGGTCTCGTTATGCAAATTGAGGGATCTTGGGGAAGTCACTTAACGTCTTTAGGCTTCTGTTTTTTACCTATAAAATGGGGGAAAAGACAGTGCCTACCACACATAGCTGTTGTAAGTATTTGGAGGTTCTCACAGCGCCTGACCAAGAATGAGCATCATATAAAGACAAGACGAGGACTCTCAGAGTTAACTGCTGTGTGATAGAACCCACCTCCCAATCGTCATCACATCTTCCATCAGACCCAACGTGGAAGTTGCCAAAACTTTGAAAACCATTCAAACTATTTCCATGCAGTTTTATAGCAAATCACTGTAGGCTGCATGGTAAGTGATAAGAGGATGCCCTGTCTGGGTTTAGAGCCTTTGACAAATGGTCTCTCATCCCCTTCTGACAGATTTCCCCACTGGCTGATCCGTCAGCCTTTCCTCTCATCATCTGAATCTCCATCTTCATAATAGAATAGAAATTCAGATGGATTTCATACTACAAATAAAAATGAACTTAAATGTTCCAGTTCCCCACGAGAAACACACGTACTGTAAATGTCAGATGTATGTGGTTTTGCAAGGCCAGGAGCTGCTCCAAATGAAGGGTGCCTTCCCATCCCCTTTGCTTAATCTGCAAGAGTTCAACAGCTTTCACCTGTGGAAGGAAACCACCTCTGCTTCCCATTTAAGGGTGAAAAACTCCACCAGCCCCTAAGATTTCCCCATGACATCCTCTGGGAGATTTTCAAGAAATGGCCGGAAGCCAACCAGCCGCAGATACAGTCACCGGCTCTGCTAATTGGACTTAGAGGCAAAAGAGAAACATAAAACAAAACCACACTCCAATACACACCGTGTGTGTCTCCACAAACAACAGGGCAAGTTCTCCAGATGACAATTAGAGTTCTGTCTGTCTGATGGAAAATTGGCTTGTAGATAAAGAAAAATAGAAGAAACAAAATTCTCATTCTACCAACAATCCCAGATCAAGTCCAGATCAAAACAACAATCCCAGATCAAAACCACACTCCAGTATACACTGTGTATGTCCCCACAAACAACAGGGCAAGTTCCCCAGATGACAATTAGAGTTCTGTCTGTCTGATGGAAAATAGGCTTGTAGGATAAACAGAAATAGAAGAAACAAAATTCTCATTCTACCAATAATCCCAGATCAAGTCCAGACCGTGCAGAGCTCAAAGAGTGATTTATTAAGATGATAACTCTCTTCACCTGTTGAAATTCAGTTTGTTTCTTTTCCATCAACATATCTGGTTTGGGATTCAATGGGAAGACAACTCCTTTCAAGGGAAATGGCCTTGCTGAACGGAAAAGAATGGGTTCAGGCATGAAATCAGGGAGGGGGCAAGGAGAGTTCCTACTAGACTACATAAAACTGGGGATTTTGTGTTTGATACAAAATTCCTCTATCAAGGAGATACTCAACAATATATAGATAAAGGTATAGATGTAAGTATTACATGAGTATATTTATCTGCACAGAATATGTGGAGAAGGGGTAGACAACAAGTAAGCGGAAGTGAATGAAAAATGAAAGAAGGAAAGCAAAAGTTATTCCTGTGAAGCCCCGCAGTCACGTAAGCTCTCTTAACTAAAGGCATTTGAGCTTTAAACAAAACACTGCTGGTTTTCCTTCTGAGCACTCGGCAGTCGTAAAAATCCACACGGGCCATGGGGCCGCCACCTCAGAGGGAGATTGGCTTATTATTTTGGCACCTCTGTCATCTCTTGTCACTTTAATTCCACTTTATCAAATTACTGATTTTGCTGGAAGCACTTGGATTAAATGGAGAGGGACGCACGCACCCCCGCAGGAGCAATTGTCGCCACTTTAGTGGTGAAATTTCATAATTATACGTCAGGGAGACAGAAGCACGGGGTGCAATCGTGGCACCAGACTACCCTCGCTCCCCTCCTGGGCCACCTCTCCCTGCGTGGCCTTACACCCTGTTGCCAGTCGGACAGGACAGGGGCTTGACACAGCTGCTGAAGCAGGAGAGGGGATGCTGCCCCTTGGGATGATTAGAGTTTGGCATTTGGACTTTTCGTTAAGACACAGGACCCCAATATACACAGCTACCCCAACAAAACCCTCACACCCACCTCCAACCACGTTAGGAGACCCAGGGAAGAATCACTACATTACTGATGATGGGATAATAATAATAATAATATAAAGAATACTGAGAAGAAGAAAGGCCCCCCTATTTAACGGGGATAATAAAAGTCTTTAAAGAGCAAAAAGTGAGAATTTGAAATAGGCTCCATGGCTGTTCTCATTGGGCCCTAGGAGTCATCACCAAGTAATTGCAGCCAAAAGTTTTCATAATTTATGTATCGATTATGTGATGACAAGTTTAGAAAACCACCGGAGAACGCTTCAAGTATGAGGCTTCATTGGAAAGGCTCTGATTCAGTGCAACAATCTCTGACAAAGCACCAAAATCCAGGTATCTGTACATGCATAGGTATATCCATGTATACAAGTATATAGGTACATATAAGATATACATACACACATGTATCTTCCCTTTTTTGAGAACAGCTGAAGCCTTGTGCAGAATGAAAACATATTTCTTTCCTCAGAGGGGCCACAGATGTGGTGGATCATTATCACTACCTTGATGCGAGAACCGCAGGCAGTTTGGGTAGGTGGGCTGGTGCCGGCGTGGCGGCTGTCACTGCCAGAGCTTATCGTGGTTGCATGCTCCCTTGGTGGTGATGGGATCAATGTTGTAACAGCATCAGTTCCCCAAACCCTACTCACAAAGAAACGTATATAAAAAAAAAAAATCACCGGACAGACACATGCTTTTGAATTAATTTGGAGGCAGGGTGGGGCAGATGCTTTCTGAACGCCAGGACGTGAGCAAAGAGTCTGGGTAGACACCGATGGCAGAGCCAGTGGGATCTGAGGTCACATGAGTACTAAGTGGCAATTCCATTTGCCCAACACACAGAATAGGCACGTGAATGTGTGCCAGCCTAAAAACACTGCGTGAACAGAAACGTAATCGAAACGCTGTTAGCTGGAGACGAGAACAGCACACAACTCTAATCAAGGTAGGATCATGCTATTTGAGTTCAAGCTACTGTATCGTTATTCCTTTCAACGTGAGGAGACGACCACTCTTTAAAATAATGCACAGCAACTGCTTTTTATTTAAAGGCCAATTCTGCTTTGAGAAGTCCTCAACCACCTTGTTAATCGGCAGACGTTGCAGAGCCATCACAAAACCAAGGCTGGAAACCTCTGAAATAATGACTGCATTTGACGATAGAGGTATTTTTGCAAAGAGAAACATCTTTCAAAATTGTGGAATGATGTCAAGAGTAGCCGGAAGATATCTACTCTCAGTTCACTTATTTGAGCTCTTTGGGTCCAAGGCTTAAAAGTAAAATTTGATTTGTTCAGATGCACTTTGCCATGGAAACGTCTGTGAACTCTTGTTAATAAAGAGAGACTGTGACAATATCAAGGTGAAGAACAACTGAGCGACAGTTGCTTTACCTGAGGGGAGTCACACCACAGGTAAAAAAACAGATAAATGGGGGAGGAGAGAAACTAAAAATGTAGGAAGTGACTGTAAGAAAGGGTTAAGTTTAGCCTTCACATAAAGGCAGCATGGAATAGGGAAAATGGCAGCAGAACTGGCTTAAATAGGCTCTGTGGTAAAGGAAAGGAGAGAGAAAGAGCCATGAAGTAAGCCTAGAATCAGCGCCAGCTCGTTATATGGGAAAAATAACCAGGGTTACTGGAATATAAAGGGATATGGGGTATAACCAGAGGCAGGAACTCCCAGCAGGAAATTTAAACTGAATGAGCTCTCTCGGATAGGCTGTACAATTCAAAATCTCAAAGACAGGCTAGTTAGCTCTCTTGGATAGGCTGTAACCTCTATAGTATCCAGCCAATGGGGAAACGGGAGGGACCAGTGTATTAGGGGTAGGATATTAACATTGCCATGTTCTTTCCCCCGCGTGCCAGCCTACCACGTTTCTGGCTGTGCGCCCTTTCTTGCAAGATTGTAAATAAATTCTTTTCTCCTCCAGAACCGAGTGAACATTTATTCCTTTACAGGTACCGCTTTATTTCCAACAGTGACCTCCCACTCCAACCCTCCAAAATCTCAAACAGGAAGTCGCTACTCATATGCTGTTAAGTATCATGATGGAAACTGAGACAGATTCTCCTTCAGACAGAGGGGACACACCCTGAAAAGCACATTATTTTATTTCTATACCATATGAAATATCAGATAACTATATATAATATGTGACATGTATAATAAAAAAACAATATTCAACTAAAGTGTGAAGTGAGTTAAAGGCTGTGATAGCTTCCTGAATAGGACATGACCAAAACAAACATCTGCACCCAATGTTTTACTTTATACTTAATTACATTAAGCACTCTTCATTGAAGCCATCAGAAATGACAGAGATTGCAAGGGAAAAGAGAATGAACACTTCATTTTTAAGTATGATTACCTTCAAGTGTCTACTATCAGCACACAAACTACCTCTGCAAACCTTTGTCCAGCGAGACATGCTTTAAACACTTGGGTTTACATCAAAGAGTTCTTGTGTTGTTTGAAACCAAGAAGATGAAAAATATTGACTTACTTTTCTGTCCTCTATTTCCACACAGGTGCTGCAGTCTGCTTTGATATCCTGAGAGGAGGAGGGGAAAGAAAGAGAGAGAATAGAGTCAGGTCACAGAACATTCAGGGGTGTTGTTGAAATGTCCTTTAAAATAATAAAGGGCTCACATTGTCAACAATTGTTCCTCGAGCCATTACTCTTCACAGTGCTTCCTAGAGGTATTTATGCCTTGGTGTTTGCATTAGAGACATGTGGATGTCATAAGTAAGCTTTATTACATGCAGATGTGGGGTAAAAGCAAAAGCTATAGGTCAGAGGCCACAGCAAAGCAAGGCTGAAGGCCCATAAAATAACATGCCCCACCCTCAGCACCATCAGTCATATGAGCAGAGACCACCCTTAATAGGACTCAATCTCTTTCCCGTTCCAGATTTAAGATCATCTAATCTACTCCCCTTCAACACAAAACCATCAGTGTCTATTTCTTATCCTTCTGTTTGTCCTTCTGTCTGCCTGTCCATCCATCCATCCATTTATTGCACATCTACTTTCTGCATTTTTTCTTGCTGCTCTGGAATACAGAGGTGAAAAAATGTGGATCCCAACCTTAAGAAACTCACTAGTTAGAGTGGCAGACACACACAAGAAATTACGGCATTTATTTACTCATTCAAAAAATATGCATTTAGCTTCTATTGTCTGCTTCTATTGTCTCACTTTAGCTGTAGAGGTTTCAGTACGTACAAAACACGGAGAAGCCCCTGTCTGGAGATGTTTACATTCTACTGGGGAAGATAGACAATAAAAAATACAAGTCAGTAAACTATTTTTAGAAGAAGATAAACACTATGAAGAAAAATAAAGTAGGGAGAAGGAGATGGGAAATACTGAGGGCAGGGGACATGATTTTTAACTTTTAAAGAGAAGTGGCAATTGAGCAACAGTTTGAAGGAAACAAGGGATGAGCCACATGGCCATCCGGGACAGCACATTCCAGGCAAGGGAAGGCGTGTGCAAAGGCCCTGGGGTGGAGTGTGCTGGGCACGGTCAAGCAGTAGGAAGGGACCTCTGTGCTGGTGGGAAGTAGGTGGGGGCATCTTAGGAGATGAGACCAGAGGAAGGCTTTGACTTTTACTTTGAGAGATGTGGGCATCACTCGGGGAATTTGAGAAGGAGATGGATAAGGTCTGACTCTCATTTTAACAGAATAGACTGCAGAGGACCAAGGATGCAAATGAGACCAGTCAGGAGGCGGCTGCAGCCGTCCAGGTGTGGGGTGATGGTGGCTGGGACAGCCGGGGGAGTGGGGTGACGAGTCTGGACAGGTTTGAAGGTAGAGCCACCAGGATGTCTGGATATACTGGACATGGGTTATAAGGGGAAGACTGGAGTCAAGGATGATTCCAAGGTTTTGGCCTTAATATGTTACCAACTGAGATGGGAGGAGACTGTACATGTGGCAGGTTGGTGTGTGGAGCTGTGAACAATCGTGGCTCAGTTATAGATAAGTCTCTAGAAATGTTTATTCTCTCCCCAAGAAGTAGTTGGGTTTATTCCACCCCTTTAGGAAACAGTGACTCTTAGCAGATGCCTCATTAGGGCACTGTGGGGTTGATCCAGCTGCCATCACCTTACAGAATGATTAAGTAAGCACAGCAAACTCTAACTTCATGAGAACCAAGAGTAGAACAAAAGGGACAATATGATAAGGTGAAGAGCCATATGGAAAATACTTTGCATCAGCAAAGTGGGATTACATGATTGACATCATCTTATGCACCAGGAACTGTGCTAGGCAATCTGTATCTCTGTCTCTAAACTCTCATCAACTAAACAAGGTTGGCAGTAATTAGTTTTTACTGTATGAAAACTGAGAATAGCAGTTAAGCAACCTGATCTTGGTCACACAATGACAGAGCTTAGGTCTGCAGCTAGCAGTGGCACCCCACAAGAGAAAGTTTCCATGACTTTAGGTGGTTTTACTACTATTAAGGTGGATTGACAGTCTGGATAAAGCAGGCCCCCCCATCTCACTCTACTGTTTTACCTACTGTTATGGGTCACACTGCCTTTCCCCAACATCTCCCCAGTCCCAAAGGATATGTTCAAGTCCTGATCCAGGTCAAATGAATGGGACCTTCTTTGGAAATAAGGTCTTTGGAGATGTGGTTAGTTAGAACGAGGCCAAACTGGAGTAGGGTGGACCCTAGTTCAACATGACAGGCGTCCCTTTAAGAGAGGAGAATCGGACACAGAGAGACCTAGGGGAGATGACCACATGAACACAGAGACAGAGGAGGGAGTGATGCGGCTACAAGCCAAGGAATGCCAACGATGGCAGCAACCACCAGAAGCTGGAAGGGGCCAGGAAGCAGTCTCTTCTCCAGGTGTTCAGACAGAGCATGGTTCTACTCACAGCTTGATTTTGGACTCAAGGACTGACTGGGACACAATAAATTTCCATTTTTTTAAGCCACCTACCCTTTGTTACTTTGTTACAGCAACCCCAAGACACTGATACACCTACTGAATCAGAAACTCTGCAGCGGGGCCAGTGGTCTGCGTGACACAAGCCCTCCAGAGAATTCTGCTGTGGCTCACTGTGGGGACTTTCTGCCGTCAGGACAGGACAACAAGGGGCAGACTCTGGTGCCTGAAGCTTGGCTCCCCCATTTACTAGTGGCGTAGCCTCAGGCAAGGGCCATTTTCTTTCAGAGCTGCGGTTTCCTCATCTGTGACACGGAGACCATCTGAGAACCTGCCACTCAAAGTGGGCTCTGGGCCCAGCAACAGTGGTTTCACCCAAGAGCTCATTAAAATGCAGAATCTCAGACCTCGGCCCAGGGACACTGATTGAGAACCTGCCCATTGGCACTCAGTGCTAGGACCTGGGTCACAACTCACAGGAAATATCCTCTTTCTTTCCTCACTGGCTATCCTAACTGAATGGCTGTGGACTCTGCTTGATTTTGGACATTGAGTCTGCAAAATATCCCTTACTTTGATTAAGAACTCTCCCTGAATATATCTGCTAAGAAACAGAAAGAGGAACTAGAGATTAACTCAGTATGGTATGGGAGTGATGGAATGCATGGATGGATTAATTTCAGACCCAAGAGATGCATCTAGAAGGGAGGTGATAAAAGTGCCTCCTTGTCCGTTCTCAGCAGTCCCGAATGGGTGAAGCATGCATTTCCTTTCTCAGCTAGAGTGAGGATATGTTGAGCTTGCAGGGAAGAGTCCACATCCGGTTTTGATTTGGCCACGCCCAAGTGGCAGGTGTTAATCAACCAACTAACGAAATCAATAAACCAAAGGCAGGTTTTTTATGCTGAATCTGCCACTGAGGGCTCACACAAGCGAGGGAAAAGCCCATCTGGCACAATGAGGGCTCTCGCCATTTCCCTAAGCTCATTCCATTTACTCTTGTCAGGAGTAATTTACTAAACCCATGCTCCATTTTTTATTTAGATGATATTGTTGGTTTGTCATCCGCTGCAGATCAACGCGGGAGGTGCCCCAGGGGACCACGGTTGCTTCTGAACAATGTTGGACTCAAATTGGAAAAATGTCACTTTCGCAGGAACAAATTATTGTTCGGATCGCTCAGCGCAGAGCTGGTGTCCCTGGATGGCTTACAGCCTGACCTTTTCCAAACCAGAGTGGTTGAGTAAGTACTTCAGCCCGGCTTGATGACTCCACTTGGAAAACGGCTCAACTATTTAAGCGTTAAGTACAAATTTGGAGCTGTGTAACTCATCACCAAGCAATCAGTTTTCCCTACTGAAGCCAGCCATTCTCATTTCTGTAGGCAGAAAACCCTGAGCGCTGCCTCAACTGCTGGCAAGATATGGGATTCTGCACACACACTATGAAGTCATCCCCTTGGGCCCCTACTCCTGGACCTTATCAACCAATTGTGGGTCCATGCACAAGTAACCCTTCCCTCAGTCTCAGTTTCCCCATCTCTAAAATGAGGACGATCATATTACCATCATTTGTTGTTAGGCAGGTCCATTATGTGCAGAGATCTGAGCATATGGTAAGTTATCGCTACATGTTAGCTGTCACTGACGGCATCCTTGAAAAGTCTTTCTGAGACCTGGTTCTGGGTGGTGTATTTAGGACTTGAAATCAGTTCTATTTTTAAGGTTTCTCTCTCCCAAGGCCTCCGAGTCCTTCTGGCGTTTAGACATCAAAGCACATGCGTGTCTGTTTTTTTCAGAAGCTGTTCTGTCTCCCAAGAGAAGCTGGTTTCCTTCTTCTCTTTGTGTTGATGATTTTTTGTAGGTCAGGGATGTTTAGGCCCCTAATGTCACCAGCATCCTTGGCCGTGGGTGGGCCTCATTCACTGCTCTGAAGTGTCTGGCGGATCAAGGTTCCTGGGAAGTGGGGGGGAAGTGTCTGCTCACAGCATTGGGACTCGGAGACCTCAGAGGACTCAGGAGCCAGGAGTCTGGGTTGGTGGAATTGTAGTGTCCCCCTTGCCCTCCCAACATATCTGGGTCCTAACCCCAGAACCTGGGAGTTGTGACCTCATTTGGAGAAAGGGTCTTTGCAGATGTAATGAAGTTAAGGATCTCAAGGTGAGATCATCTTGGATCACCCAGGTGGGCCCTGAAACCAGTGACAAGCGTCCTTATAAGAGAATGAGGACTAGGAGACAGGAAGAAGAGATGGGCGTGTGGAGACAGAAGCAAAGATTGGAGTGATACAGCCGTAAGCCAAGGAACCCCTGGAGCCCAGATGCCTGAAGATGCAAGGAAGGTCTTCTCCAAGAGTCTCTGGAAGGAACCTGGCCTTGCTGGCACCTTGATTCCATTCTTCTGGCCCCCAGAAGATGAGAGAATAAATTTCTGTAGTTTTAAGCCCTCGAGTTCATGATACTTTGTTATGGCCCAGGACACAAAGTCAGAGACCCTAGGAGCATCCCATGCTTCCCCCTCTGGCTTGACACTTGGCTACGTGCCATCGAGAAAAGAAAGGTGTGCTCCAGAGTCCCATATGGCATCCAAGTCCTGGGGAGAAGACACATCCCTTTAGGGAGAACCCAAGTGATCCTATTTGGTATACGCTTGCAGCCGTTCTCAGAGGACAGCACCTGGAATCTCTCAACTGATGATTTCAGTTATCAATTCTGCAAGTGCAATAGGAAGAAAAGGCCAGGATGCTTACATTTGACGTGAGGGCTAAGTCAGGATCGTATATCCTGGATGTGGCATTGGTCTCCTGGGCTCAGATGCTCACCAAAGCCCCAGGGAGTGTTTTATAGGAAATGCCTTCAGCTTTACTCATCTCTGGGGAGCATAGGGAGAGCAGCCAAAGGCCTCACCTGACAAGCCCAAATCAGGGGAATGATCAAACTGCCCTCCCACTTACGGGAGACCCCCAAGTGTTTCGTTTTTCCTTTTCAAACAGAAAATAAATACCACAGCAAGACAGTTTATAATATTAAGGGAAAAAAGTACATTTCTGCTTCACACTCCAGAATGAATTGAAATGTGTTTTCAATTCTGAGCCAACATTATAAAAGATTCTCTTTTCAAAAGCAATCTTTCTGATAGTTTGGACACTTAAGTTTTCTTTTGTTCTGAAAATGGCAACTACTTCTAATTTAAATTAAGCCAACAAATATGGGTTTAGATTCTTGGATTTAGAAAATATTGGTGATTTACTGGAACCCAAGTTTTCTGTTTTGTTTTGCTTTGTTTTGTTTTTGACCTTCACAAAGAAGAGAGTAAACATGAGCCTTACGAGCCATTTGGCTCAGTGCTTCCATTTTACAGATGAGAGAAGTGAGTAGTTGACAGTTTAGCAACTGACTTCAACAACATTCTGCTAGTTAATGGCTTAAGACCCTGCTGGTCATCTGCCAGGTATGTTATGCTTTTCCCTATGCCATATACTGTCCCTGAATTTGAATATTCCAATGAATGTTTAATTGCCTTATTATTTTAAGGATAATGGTTGTGCCCAAACTTTAAAAAAATTTTGAGTAAATATGTTGTAACCATAATTGGGACAAATTTGGAGTTATGCATGCCTTTCAGCTGAGTTATTCAGAGTATATATTCACTCAGTTCAGAAGACCAGGTTTCAAATAATCCCTTGAATACATTAAAGATAGTATAAAGCATTTGCTCTGACACATTTTAGCCATTTCACAAACACGTCTCCATTCACAAATTTGTTCAGACCAGCAACATGACAAATGGCCAGCAGATGGCAGCAAATAACTATGCAAACGAACCAAAGCCTCCAGTACTCAGGAACCACGTCCCTCGGTCTGTAAACTTCTTGAGATACCAAGATCTTTCTACTCCCTCAAAATGTAAGTCTCAAATGACTGTATGTTTTAATTAACAAGCCTTAATTACTTACCAGGCGCGTGATCATTTGAGAAGGCATTTTATTTTATGTGCTGAAGAAGTTTCAGTGTGGCCGAGATCCCTGCCTTAAGACAGAGGCTTTTTGGAAAACACTGAGATTTAAATCTAAATACAAAGGCACATGTGGAGAATGCAGGGGTATTCGCCTACCCCACCTCCATGGTTGCTAACATGACCACAGACATAGGGGACTGGTGGTTTGATGGGTTGAGCCCTCTACCATAAGTTTTACCCTTGGGAAGACGGTTGCTGCAAAGGAGAGGCTAGGCCTCCCTGTATTTGTGCCTAAGAGTCTCCTCCTGAATGCCTCTTTGTTGCTCAGATGTGGCCCTCTCTCTCTGGCTAAGCCAACTTGAAAGGTGAAATCACTGCCCTCCCCCCTTCGTGGGATCAGACACCCAGGGAAGTGAATCTCCCTGGCAACGTGGAATATGACTCCCAGGGAGGAATGTAGACCTGGCACCGTGGGACGGAGAACATCTTCTTGACCAAAAGGGGGATGTGAAAGGAAATGAAATAAGCTTCAGTGGCAGAGAGATTCCAAAAGGAGCCGAGAGGTCACTCTGGTGGGCACTCTTATGCACACTTTAGACAACCCTTTTTAGGTTCTAAAGAATTGGGGTAGCTGGTGGTGGATACCTGAAACTATCAAACTACAACCCAGAACCCATGAATCTCGAAGACAGTTGTATAAAAATGTAGCTTATGAGGGGTGACAATGGGATTGGGAAAGCCATAAGGACCAAACACCACTTTGTCTAGTTTATGGATGGATGTGTAGAAAAGTAGGGGAGGGAAACAGACAGACAAAGGTACCCAGTGTTCTTTTTTACTTCAATTGCTCTTTTTCACTCTAATTATTATTCTTGTTATTTTTGTGTGTGTGCTAATGAAGGTGTCAGGGATTGATTTAGGTGATGAATGTACAACTATGTAATGGTACTGTAAACAATCGAAAGTACAATTTGTTTTGTATGACTGCGTGGTATGTGAATATATCTCAATAAAATGATGATTTAAAAAAAAAAAAAAAAAATAAATAAATACAAAGGCACAGCATTGAAAAGCTAGTTCCCCTGAAATCACCAAAAAGGCAAAAAAAAAAAAAAAAAAATGCACATAAACTAGTATCTCAACACAAACCAATTTGACCATAAGAATGAAGTCTTCCTTAGCTGGGTAGAGAGGAACGCAACGTTGAGGACTTTGCAAGAATCTTGGAAGAGGTTTAAGAGCCTTTACGACTTCTTTTCTTTGAGGTAGCAGGAAAGAGACGTTCAGCCAGAAAGACCATACAACCAGCTCCCGACCAGGCTTTTGTGAAAACAAAGACAGCAGGGGATTCATCTAAGAATCTTCACTTCCTTCTTTGAGGATCCCACTTACTTCCCCCACAATTTCTTCTGCTTTCTTCATGAGGCCTCAGCATCTCCAAGCCCAGCCAAGCTGACCTGAGAGACCTGGTGGAGAAGGGCCTGGCAAGCAGGGTTGCTGGCTCAGCACAATTTTAAATTTGATACCTAGGAAGGCAGCCCCCTCTCACGGAGGAACAACTTGTCACTTGAGGTGAGCTCTAACCAAGGGTCTGTTTGCAAATAAGAGCTATGCATTGGCATCACAGCAGGAGTTTAATGAGAGCGCTTTTAATTAACTGTAAAAGTAATTACCCATATTAAATGTAAATCACACTTGTTTTTACACGTGGCGAATAATTTTAGCACAGCTTTTAAGAATACTATTTCTTGAGGAGCTGTCAGCTGCAAACGCTCAGCAAGTCGGAGGGCTTAAAGAAAGAAAACCAGGATCGCAGGTTTTCTAGCAGCAGAGCTGCTTTTCCTTAGGGTCACATTAGACCCCAGCCTCGGAACACCCCATTTCTACAGCTGCACCCTCATAGAAGCACCCCACCCTCGGCATTTGCCACTTGTACTTTATTTTACTTTTTTTCTTTTGCCTTCTAGCCTCTTGGATGATCCCAGCACTTCAGGGGCAGGCTCTGGTGAGTGATGACAGGACTCGACTAAAAGACTGGAAAGGAGAGGCAAGGAGAAGAAAGAAGACTGACAGATGTGCACCTTCCATGAGCCCAAGTGGCTCTTCCAAAGAACAGAAAAGGTCAGCAAGGAGGAAGAAGAGCAAGAAAGCCAGGCTCACGCGCTTCCGGTGGGTACTGCCTTCCAGAGGCCCCCAATCTGGCCTGAAACTCTAGGGTTGAACTTCTGACGGGTATAGATGGCTGTGTCACCAGCCACATCTGCAAAATGGCAGAGCTCCCTTTGATTTATAGATAGCACAGGAAAACGACAGAGGCCAGCGTCGTTGGGAGGGAGTGCAGGGTGCTAAGATGCCCTCCCTGGGGCCTGCAAAATTCCCTGCGGGCTTCTCCAAGACAGTGAGGTGGGCCACTGAACCCCCACTTGCACCAAGGCGAGGCAGCGGCAGCCGGGAGGCAGGCTGCACATGCAAAATTGCTGAGTAATTATTTATACTTTGATAGGCACCTTCATTAAAGGGTTTGAGGAGGCAATTATCAAATTGAAGTTTAGTGCACTCGAGTTAAGCAACTTAGCTGAAGGTGGGGAAAAATGAGATGCAGAAAAGGCGACTTTCCGTCCATCCAGTCATCTGGCAACTTAGTTAATCAAGTCCCTTTTAAAAAGAAATCCAGCCCTCCATTTGAATAATACGACTTTGAATAGTATGTAATTATTTTCATTTCTATAGCCTCCTTGCTTTTTTTTATGTTGTTGCTGTTGCTACTGTTTGATTTTGGTCTTTGCCTTGAAGCAACCCCAAGAGGGAGCTAGAGCAGGAAAAGTTCTGGTTTGATAGGATGCCCAGAGGCTTGAACCTGGCTCAAGGTCAAAGAGAAGAGCTAGAACTGGAACTTGAATCTCCCAGAGGGAGCTTTTTATGCCTTGCTATAGGCATATATTTTCTATAGGCATGTAATTCGATAGGCACGTATTTTCCCAGTGTCTCCTATATGGGAACATACTCCACACATAGCCACTTCCCATATTATCTCTAAATAAGATTCAAATTAAGAAAAAAAATAATGAATACAACCAAGTTCTTAACTAGTACATCAGCCTCTTGAGGAAAGACCACACAATGGAGAGAGTAAAATAAAAGTATTCACTGTGATATTTGAGGAGAAAAGCAATGAGAAGATGTACTTTAATTTCACTTCCACATGTGTATCAAAACACGTTGGAGATGCCTCATAAAGGAGTCTACCTGGTTTCAAATTCCATCTCTGCCACTTAATGGCTACGTGGCTTTATGTGGCAATTTACCTGTGTCTCAGTTTCCACATCTGAGAAAAAGGGGTTAATATCTGTCCCAATGTTTTTGGGCCAGTATCAGAATTAAGATAAAGTATGAAAAGTGCTGCCACATCATTATGAATAAAAATCCTGTTGTTATAATTGCAATTGTAGTACTAATTATTTGTTTTACTGTAAGAAGATTCTAAAAACTTCCTTAATTCTTCCAAGCCATTGCCATTTCAGTTCATTAAATGGTACCCCAGTGACAGCAAAAGACACAATTTCTAAAAGGACGAGTCTCCTGGGAGTTGCGATGGACAGTCTATCTCAACACTCCATAAACTACCCTTCTAGGGGACCTGACAGTACAAGGACCAAACAAAACATTTAATTGAATATTTACTTTCCTCCCAGGAATCAGATATTCCAAAAAGACATCCAATAGCTAGAGCAAGATTTATGCCAATTAGAGAAGGCACAGCACAGCTGAAGGTCAACAAAGCTAGTGCAAGTGATTTTTCAATAATTAGCATTCTTATGCTTCCTGTTGAGCACACAGAGATGAGCTGGTCTCCAAGAAATGGCTCCAGCTCTGAGACATTGACAGAGCTTTGCTGGTTCCTGGGCAGTGCCACAACAACCCTTGGAAATTGATATCTGCGGTAGCCACTGGACCCATAGCCATCTTGTCAACCACAATTCCTTGAGAAGCAACATTTTCTGCCTATGACCTTGATTTGTCATTTTGCTTTCTGGTAGAGAATGGATAATAGCCCTTTCTACCCAACTGAGTCACCAACTTTTTATTCCAGGAATGAAAACTTGATTGTCTACAATCTTAAGTAATCAACATGGCCCAAATGGTTCCTATTGTCCCCAACCCTGCTCAAACTAAATTAGCATGGAGTTGGAATACCTGTGTTCTTTTCACTCTCAAACTTTTTATAGTCTAGAATGGGTTTTATGAATAATCAGGCAAAACCAAATGTAGAATATCTGCCATTGGAGCAATAAACATCATACAAACTAGTGTAACAAAAAAAAAAACCTCTTCAGTCTATGTATAGATATCCTTCATTCATTAATGAACTTCTAGAGAAACCATTTTCTTGGTTTTTCCTCCCAATGCAATATTCCTAAATTTGACAACATGGGACAAGAGCAAATAAGCCAGAATGTTTATTTTTTTATTATAATAAGTGATTATAGCCAAACATGTGAACCCTAACCTCCTGATCCCTAAGAGTGAATAACACAAACAGGAACATAACTATTTTAAGCTTTTTTTTACACAAAATGAAATAGAGGGGAAAAATGAATGCATATGTTCTTTCCCATATTGTATGATTTATTGGTTACCCATTCTTCAAAACGCTCATATCAATTCTTACATGAGCACGGGAAAAATGTGCCTTAAAATAGACAGTTTAGGATAATTACATTTCTCTGCTGTTTCACCCTGCTTCTCAAATGCCATGTTTACTTGCAGAATTGTCATTTGGGTTTTATATGCAAGAAGAGAATTAAGAATATTCCCTTTATAGTTTTGATTACTTTCTCTTTTGCAAGGCAGGCCTATGCAATTTATTGGACATAAACGCTGTTTGGGGAGAGAATAAGCAGAAATCCAGGCTACCCCAAAGGAAGTCTTCAAACACCACAATTATCCATATTGCCATGGGAATGAGGTAAGAAAATAAATGTGTCTGTTCCAAATCATGAAGGCTGATCTGCATAAACATGGAAACTCTGTTGTTTTTAACTCTTCTGGGTGGAATTCCTCTAAAACATATTGGCCTCTACTTTCCTAAACACGATAGCTTTGAGATGCTGGTTTCCTTGGAATGTCCTGCTCTCTTGCTAAATAGTCCCAGGTGGTTGTGCTCTTGAAGAATTTTGGACATATCTGAATGTTCTTCCAGCTCCTATCTTCATAGTTGGCTGCTCCTTCTGCTGTCATTTCATTTAATTTTGTTCCCAATTCACCAGCAGTTAGCTGGGGAGTGCTTAGAATCTCAGTCTTCTAAAGTTAAATGCATGTTTGTTTCATGACTTCCAGATTTGTGAGTTCCAGTTGATCAAATATAACAGAAATCAGACTTTGGGCATATTAAGTAGCTGACAGATAATTCTGTTGTTGTTGTTCATATGAATCTGATATTGGCCTAAATCTATGAGTCTGATTTGCCAAGTGCATCACAAGAGTTTACAGTGGTGGTGGAAGGGCATGAATAAACAAAATAAAATCAATCAGTCTCCTTTTAGTGTCATGATTACCTGAAGATAATTTTGAGCCGACCAAAGCCTGAGACTACTTGGGTTTATTTTACAGGGAAGCCATGCTTAGACCTGACCCCACCTACTGTCTCTATTCGTCTTCTACCACATTCCTCTCCAACCCGAGGGCCCTACTCAACTTATTTGTCCATCATCATTACTCATGTTCCAGAAGCTTAGCTCACTGTATCCCCTTGGCCAGAGTCCCCTCCTTCTGCTCAACCATTCCCTTCCCAGATGTGTTCTCACTTCGTCCTCTGATCTGCCCATCCAGAAGGGGCTGCTCTTCTGGTGCCCTGTCCTTCGTCTTGCACCTTGACTCCTGGATTGATTTCTTTCACACCTGTACTTACAGTGCGTCTTAGACATGCCTGTCTTGCCGACGATATTATAAGCTCCTCAAAGGGAAGGGTATTTAAAAGAAAATCATTTCTGGTGATAAAATTCACATACGACTTCGTTTGATCCTATGAGGCAGGCACAATAATAATTATCCCCTCTTTAGAGGAAAGAAAGAGACCCAGAGAGGGTCAACATCCTGCCCAAGGTCACGGAGCTGACAGATGCTGGCTCTGGGACTCGAACCTGTTTGTTCGACTCAAAAGCTGGAGCTATTAACTACTCGGCTAATCATCTTCCTTATTGTGTTCATCAGCATTTTCTAAAAGCAGGAACATAATCCATGGAATGAATGGTTTTTAAAGGGTGAGTAAATGAACATGCAACAGAAGGCAGTTTTACCCTTTATTAACTTTACTAACCATTTTGAGCCTCCAGCAATTACTCAGAATAATTGGCAAAACTACTATACATGCGTATGTATATTTTTGTCTATACCCCCTGAGAAATTCACATAAAGGGTTTAACATGGAGCCTGGACTTTAAAGCCACTAAAACACATGGCCAATTACAGTCATCACCAACTGGCTTGCAATCAAGTAACTGCATGGTTTCTTTTAGACAGGCCAACGAGCCTAGGGATTTAGACACCAAGAACATTCTCTACCTTTTGAATAAGATTGTTTCTTGGTCTAGAGCCATAGAGGTTGTTCTGGACATCTCACCCTGCCCGCCTAACACCCCTGCACTGATGCAGGCATATTCACACTTCACAAGCTTCTTCTCTTAAGAGGAGTACAGCCATTGCAAGCTTCGAAAAGGTATGGCTTCAAAAAGGCACACCTGGGAGAAACTGGCTGCACTCCAGGAAAAAGTATCAAATGCTTATTTCTCAATCTCTCTCCATTCCTTCCTTCCTTCTTCCATCCCTCTCCCCTTCCTTCCTTCCTTCCTTCCTCCCTCCCTCCCTCCCTCTTCCCCCCCAGTAGCCTCTGCCAGGACCCCGAACAACAGGAAGCTCTCAACCTATTTTGGAGGCTTACAATTTTCCATCAGTTTCCTGTCTGAGAGCTCAAATGGTCCCATTCCCCTGTATAAGGTTAACAGGCTTTAAGAAAAAAGATCAGCTCCAGTAATAGCAAATATAATGAAAAGAAAGGCCTCAGCCAATAACGTCAGCCCAAGTCACTCGCTGAGGCCACAGGCCTTGCGGCTGCTTAAGCTTTATCACTGAGTACCAGTTTCAGTGGGTCTGGCAGGCACTTTAGCTAAAGAGGAGCTTTGCCCAGCGTCACTTGGGCACAGCATCATCAAAAGAATACCTCAAGCAAAACAGCCGGGCCGCGCGTGCCTTCTCACCTTGGAAGACTCATTTCTGCTCTGCTGAAATCCATCTATGGTAGCAAGAGACCTGGGTGTCTGTCTTCCCCCAGGCTTCTGCTCTGCACATGGAGAGCAGCCACAAATATCAAGCCAAGGAAACGCCATAACGTTATTCTAATAACGTAAGAATATTGCCTTGGCAAAGTAAGTTTCAAAAACAGACATGTGATCGATCGCCACACTATTTATGAAATCCTTTCATTCCTCCACGGAGCTCAGATCTTAGTTTTTGGATATTTTTATAAGAACTAGTGCAAAGTTCCCCAAATCTTTCCTGTTGATGCTCTTTCTTTGTTTTATGACCCCTACTGTGGAGCAGGGACTTCTCCAGGTGGTTTACGTACATCACGGCAGCCCTGTGTGATGAGTTTCACCATCTGCACTTCAGGGAGGAAGATGCTGGGGCTCAGAGAGAGGAAGTGATTTTGTCCAGGACACAATTAATCAGCGGCAGATTCATGAGTCAAATCCAGGTATATCCTTATGAAACATTAATCACACTTTGGCATCACCCTCCTTGAAACCCTAATGGCCTCCCATCCCTCTGAGAAGGAAACCCAACTCTCCGCAGAGGTCTGCTGGACTCATTCCTTAATGACCCTCCTATATCCTCCTAGCCTTCTTTCTGCTCCTCAAGTGCAGCAAGCCCAGCCCCAGCTTGGGGTGTTGGCAGGCACGTGCTGTTTCTTTCTTTGAAGGGCTCCTGCTCCAGATGTCCCCATGGCTGGTTCCTTCTCGCCATCATGATATCAGCTCCGAAGCTGATGCCAATTCCTTGGAAATTTCAGCCCCTGAACCCAGGGAACTGGTGACTGTCTCTCCCTGTTTTATTTTCTCTATTGCAGCTACCATAATTTTAACTTATACTGTTGAATCCCCTGTTTTTCTGACTCCCCATCCACTGGACTGTTAATTCAATACGGGCAAGGACTTCTATTTGTTTTCTTCCATGCTGGGTATTCACCCCTACAACAGCACCAGGCACTGAGTATCTGAGCAGTGATGATGGAGTAACTTAAAAAGCACGATGTCCAAATCTGCTTTTGACTCACCTCCCTAAAAGTTCTGCCCTTTCACTGAGGTCTGTTCCCTTAAAAAATGTTTCATAATAAAGAGTATTTTAAAACTATTTCTATTTCATCTTTTTGAAAAGGTTCTGCCTTCCTTTTTCTTAAATATGCATTAGAGTTTTCTTCCTTTCCCACCTCTCTCCATCTTCCTCTCCCCCTCTCTCTCTCACACACACACAAACCATTTTTTTGTTTTATCTCTTGCACTTTCCTTATCTTCCTCTTAACTTCCAATTCTTTCTCAGATTCACAGTCTCCAAGGATCTATTTCAATGGCTCTGACTCTGTCCTTCTAGATTTTCTATCTGCTATTTTATGATCATGTTTCTCTCTCTTTCCCTGTGGACCTCCCCCATCCACCTCAAATCCCTAACCCTCTAATCTGTTTTAAATGTCTTTGCTTGTTTTCTTCCAACTGTGTCTGACAGCTAACTAGTTCATCAAAGTACAGCCTCTGTTCCCCCACCAAATCCAAACATATTCAGGAGGGCATATTTAAATATTTTTTATTGATACTTTATATATATACATAAAGGCCACATATGAAAACTGTCCAGGCAAGTGCTCCCCTGGGAGAGAAAATTGCCCGTAGCTGAGGACCACTGTCCTAGAGGTGAGCTGGCCCTCCCTCTCAACCTGTCACCAACAGGTCAAGAGACGTAGGTGATCTACCATTTGGGCATCTTTCTCATACTTTTATCATAAATCCAAATCCACCCATTTTAGGAATACGAAGTTGACTGCAGATACACACAAATCTAAAAGAGATGCTCTGGGGAGTATGAGTGTTGAGTCAATTAGTTCTGGATTCAAATCAGGTTTTTGATACTTCCTAGCTATGAGACTTGAACAAATTAATTAACCCAACTAAATCTCAGCTTCCTCATCTGTACATTGAAGCTATTAATAGCATCTACCTCACAGGGCCAGTAGGAGCATTAAATAAGATAATGTAAGAAAAACACCTGAAACAATTCTTAGCATATGATATATTATCATTGTCATCAAGAAATACCATACTTACCATCACCACTGTCAACGTCATCATTTTCTTTCAAGTATTTAAAGACCCATTTAAAAAACCCCAATCCTCTCCAGGCACCGATGGATTGATTAAGTAATCAGTATCCTCTCTCCTTTTCTCTCACTACTTCATTTTCTCTCCTTGCCCCTCTCTTTTTTTCCTTCCTTGGGTGTGGGTAGAAGAGAAAGAAGAGGCAAGAAAAAGTGGCAGGAAGGAAGGATGGAGAAGCACCCCCATCCCTCTCTGTCATAGATGGAGGAATCCAAACTGAATAATACATTCAATGAGTTACTTAATTAACTGGGTAAAGGTGAAACTGCAGCTGAGTTACATAATGAGATGTCAAGCACAGCAGCTTAGACCACAGAGGGATTTGAAAACCCTCTTCCTGTCAGAAGAAACCCCAGGATTTTTCAGGCAGATGACTCTAAGGGGTTTAATCTTTCAACTTGTGTCCTTCTGAAAGCAATGGACTTAAAAAAAAAAAAAAAAAAAAAAAAAAAACTACTGAAATAAGGCCAACTGTAAAATTAGCATTTATGTAGCAGGGGTCATTAAAATGAGTTAGTCCAGGCCCTTTATAACACTAAGCCATACCAAAATGAGAAGAGAAAAGAAAAGGTCTGGTTGAAAGGATCTTAAATGGAGAGGCTTTTGCTAATAGTAAGGCTATCTCGAAAGGACTAATTAAGCTAGAAATAAATGTGGGTCAGAGGGAGAGGCTATTGCATGACCCACCTAAATGTCAAACGACTGACCACAAGACTCACCTGCTGTTAATTAAAACCTAGTTGCCATCCCTAGTTAAGGGGCTGTGCGTCTCTCTCTCTCAATATTCTGAGATTATTGCAGTTGACTACAACCTCCCCACCCCCATTCATATTGCCAATTAATGTGGATTTTTATCTACATGTTTCGGCCTCAAAAGATGAAAGCATAACCTATTTTTTTTTTCTTAACCAAGGCAGCTGAGCCCAACTTAAGTGTCTCTGACATTAATGAGTACTGAAAAAATAAAATGTAAATCAAGAAATCAAGGCTGACTTTGGAAAAAAAAAAATGTAGCTGTTGGTACTCTCAGAGCAAAAGTCGTTAAACATCCTCAATTAGATGAATAACACTCTGTTTCTTTCCATTCATCTTGAACATTACATCACTGTAGTCTTGCACATTTTACATGCTCGTTTTCTTTCTGAAGATAACGCTAATAGGATCAGGGTAACTCTTCCTTCGGCAATTGCCAAATACAGTATACTTGGGTCACAGTTACTATTTTTGCCAACTCTGCATACTGCCTGCAATTATATTCAACATAAATTGCACATACACATGTGTAGGTGTGTATGTGTGTATGTATGCATGTGTCTATATATATATAGATAACTGCTTTTTAATTTATCCACACCCTAATTAAACTATCTATGAAATTCTAGGTTTACTATGCAGATTTTTTTCTAATACCCCTTCAAATCATATTTAAACTTCTTGGAGTGAAGGTTATAGTCTACATCTCACTAGGGTTAAGTTAAACAAGTATATATAGTTGTCAAACCTCATCAGATGACACAGTTAAGAGTTGTACATTCAGAGATAAATAAAGCTTACCTCAAAAAATAAAAACTAAAACCAGGACTGGAGACACACTGTGAAGGCTGGTTGATGATTTGCATCCTGAAGTGTTTGAGGGGGAAGGGCACTAAAGTCTGCAACTCCCTCTGAACTTCATAAAAAAACAAAAAAGGGTAAATGGATAGATGAATAGATGGGTAGATATGATAAAGCAAGCATGATGAGATATTAGTTGTAAACATTTTCGTGGTGGGTATGTGGGTGTTTACAACTCTTTCAACTTTTCTGTGTTTGAAAAGAAATCAGATTGTTGAAAAATGCTTACCTAAAATTGAAACCAACTGCTTATCTAGGCACTGGTGGAAACAAAATAACTTCCCGCTATTGAGACAGAACTCCAGTCCCAGGAGAAGCCCAATGGTTTCCATGACCCCTCCATGGGAATGCTGCCAAATTTTGAACACGCTGCAAAATGAATCTTCTCTGCAATGGAGTAGAGAGGATGGTGAACCGAGCAAGACACGGAAGCACTCGGAGGTGGAGTGCAACACCAAACCGCCACCACAGGAACCGCCCCACGGCCTGGGATGCGAGGGGACCCGGCCTCTTGGACAGATAAGGGCGTCCGGTTGGGTTGTACACATTTCTGCTCAAACCACGGCCCGCGGATGCCTGATGAACACTCAGAGACGCTGCTTCCCGGCAGCAACCATTAGTCTCACTGCTGCTGACATGTGCAGTGATGCTGAGAGTGGGCCTCCAGCAGAAGAAAGGGTGAGGACAACTTGCTTTAGGGAATGACTGTTTTAAGCTACTCAGTGCTAAATAATGTCTAGATGCTTGATGAAACAAACCTCTTTTCATACTGAGATGCACTCTCCACACTCTCTTTCATTCACATATTAACCCCCATCCCCGCTTTGTGGGACACCAGCTTCATCATCCACCCGAATCCTCCCCCTCCCTCCAGCCACACAGAACTGGGGAGTTTTCTCACCTCCGTGCCTTGGGTTTATCATGAGCTGCTTCTCTGCCTGGAAATTCACTTCATCCATTACATGTCTCAAGAACTTCCTTTATTCTCAAAGAGACATCTGGAGTCAATAATTTGCAACCTCTCACCCATTCCCTCCCTGACCAACAGACCAGGGACTTTCTCCAACCCTGCACTTTTTCACGAGGGTATTGGAGATGAGCTTCCAACTTTCCCAGGACCCTCACTCACGCTACATCACGGGGATTTCTGATGGTGGAACTTCTCTCCTCTCTCCCTCCCTCCAGCCCCCTTTCCTTGTTTCCCTCCTCCTTCCCTCTCTTTCTTTTTCCATTTTCATCTGCCTCCTCCTTCTTCTTCTACCTTCCCTCTCTTTCTCGGCCTCCCCTTCTCTCTATCCCACTTCCTCTCCTCTCTTTTTCTCCTGTCTCTCTCTCTCTCTCCCCCTCTTCTAACCACCCCCAACTTCCATCTCTTTCCTGATTGCTGCCTCCAAGCAGTGCATGGTCTTCTTCTGACCCCATCCAGGGCAGGTAAGCACAGCTAAAGCAGGGCCTGGAGCCCTACCTTCTAATGGCCAGCTTCAAGTTCTATCTTTCTCTGAATCTCATTCCCCTGGGGTGAGAGACAGACTGAAGTCCTGCTGTTCAGCCAGTTCTAAGGTCTCCATGTGGTTGTAAGCTGGGGGGAAGAGAGGTGGCTAACAGGCTCAATTTCAGCTTTGGGAGAAGCAACCAGGCACCAGGTCTAGGAGCAGGGACTCTGGAGCAGCTCCTCCTATACTAAAATCCTGCTACTCTTCACTGGATAGCCTTGAGCCAATTATTCAAGCTTTCTGTGCCTCAGTTTCTTCATCCTTAAAATGGGAATAAGGCTGAAAATAATAGGTTGTCCTTGGGTTATGATGATGATTAAATGGGTTATTTTTTTTTGTAAAGCCCTTCAAATTGTGCCTGGCACACAATAACTATTACATAAGCATTTACTAAGCAAACATAAAAGCACCATGTTCCAATACTGCTTCACCAGCACCATACTCTGCAGTTTAATCCCCGCCAGGTTTGTGTCCCTATTTTTGGCTTGGTTTGGAATCCACAGGGAAGGAGGAAGAATGATTAATCAGCCCCCTTGATTCTCAGCACCCGGCTCCTGCACCACCCACTGCTCTGCTCCCTGGAACTTCCCTCCTGTTTGGGGGAGCCATCTGGAGCTCTAGGTCAGGAGTCAAATGCCCTGCACTTAAAGACGTCCAGGCAAGAGACACAAAACTCAAGGGGACTAAAAGTTTAATCTGATCTAGAGCAGATGATCAGGTATCCTGAACCACTATGCCACTTGGGGGAAGGCGGGGAGGGAAAAAATGCAGAATTTTAGACTTGATGAAATGTTGTTACAAAACTAAGAGACACATGTTGGCGTGACTTCAAACGCAGGCAACACTATAATCAGCAACTAAATTATGTGAAGCTGTTTCTTTATTCCTGTAATTTGATTGCACATAAATCAATTTGATTAGATTCAAAAATTACTGAACATGCACCTCAGTGAGCTGTCAAGTGCTATCTGATAATGTAAACTTTACATGGGATCGGAGCTAATATCTACCTAGAGCCAATGTAAGAATCCCCAACAACAATGGCACTCACCATTAAATGCTGCAAATGTAGAAACATAATTAAATTAGCTGATAATCATCATTCCCCTTCTATAGAGGCTCTAATTTAATGCACTTGCAAATGTAATGAGGCTTGCTGGATTGAAAAATATGGTGGAAATAACAGAAACAAGATTACATTAATTGGAAGAGATACTGATCAGGCAGATTGCTTCACGCTTTTTTTTGAAAACCACATAGTTCAGAAAACCGTGATGGGGTTGGCTTCCACCACAGTTAGAACTTAGGAAGCCTTGGAGGAATAAGGGGGATAAAACAAGACAGAGAGAGAAAGAGGGAGAAAGGGAGAGAGAGATACAGAGAAAAAGAGGAAAAAGTAAGTAGAATGGAAGGGGGGAGGAAGTGAGGAATGTTTTCTTAAAAGTTCTAACAAAGTGAGTTAATTCCATCAGAAATACCTGCTTCAATTTTGTACCTTATTTTATAATGGGGAATTTGGCTGCAGGAAGATTCTTACATGGCATCTACCTGCCATCCATGGATTGATTCATTTAATCATTGAAAATGTTGTTGTTGGCAAGCACCTACCATGTGTCAAGCCCTAAAACTACAGCGGTGAAGAAAACTGCCATATTTTCCAGGTCATCCTAATTAAAATAGACTTGGCTCCTGAATTTCTCACTTTAACAGTGAACTCGACTGCAATTAAATAATTAATAGTGAAATTGTTTTTGGAATCTCTCTCCCCGGCCAGAATGTAATTTCTAAGACAGGACCATTCTCTTGGATCTTGCATGATGCTTCACATGAAGCGTGTGCTCACTGAGTGTTTACTGAATAAATACAAGAATGCATTAAAGAATTATGCCCACAGGCTTGACATCATGGTCTTACAAACATTTCTAGGAGATTTCAGTGATCTCAAGGGATGCCACAAAATTTGCCAAACAAACCCCACTTCCATTGCCTTTCATTGCTATCCAGCTACCGTGGGGGCACTTTTAGAATAAGAGATGGTCTTGCAAAAATCATTCGGGAGGAACGATGGCCTGACTCCCAGGGGACAGCACATCACTGGTTCTGAGCCAAGGCAGCCAGGAGGTGAGTGAGATGTTCCAGTCGGTGGAATGCACGGGGAGGGATCCACAGGCTGGTCCTCGCTCGCCACCATCACTCACTGCTGAGCCTTCTGACAGGTATAATAAAGGACGCTGCCCTGCAAAAAACCTGATCTCATGAAAACCAGAAAAGAGAGTCAAGAATTTCAAGTAGGCAAAGAACAGACTTCCCTTCCCTCCCTCTTTACAACCTCTAAAGACAGACTAGAAAAAGGCGGCTTTGTAAAAGAAAGAATGAGACATTTTACTGACCTCAAATTATTTCCTTTGCTTTCCTCTTAGGTAAGAGAGTAACCCTTTTGGTCGCATATACTGCACGTGCCCCCTCCTCAGAGTCAAGCCTGTATTCCTTGTCCACTTACATATCTTTTTTTCTGTTTTCATATCTTCGCAACCTCCCCCCTTTTTTGGTATACAGTTATCAGATGGGCCATGGAACAGAATTTCCACATAGCACATGCATCATGCAATGTTCATCAGTGATTGCATAAAACTGACAACCAGAACACCTTTGTCATTTGGGTTTCATTGCCCCTCCTGGGGTCCCTATCCTTGCTGCAGCCTAAAAAACAGGAGCTTCCAGAATCCAGCTTAGTTATGTTGCCCTCAGAAAGAAGCCCCCTCACACCCAATCTTACTTTCATTAATTTAATTTGTGTGCATGCATATTTTGATCTCTTCCCACTAGAAGGTAAGCTATTGTGTAAGGCTAACTGCTAGTTCATACTCATGTTTCCATAATACCCGCTGGGATATAGTGGATGCTAAGAAATACGCATTAACTGACAGACAGGCAAAGGCCAATGAATAATACACTGGTCAAATGAGACTTGCTAAAGATGTACCATGTTCATTTAAATGGCTGTTTCTTAAATCATTTATTAAGAATGTGAGAATCTAAAGAGAGAGGACCGTAAGAGAATTAAATGCATGAGCCAGTTTCTTCCAAAGGCCCATTATACTGCCCAGCTTGACCGAATAACATCATAGGCAAAAACAACCAAAAATGAATTCCAAATTTACTCTCAACCCAGAACTGTGCTATGAGCTTTGAGTGAATCAACCATCAATTATCATCATATTACCATAAAGGCTAAAACCCAAGCACAACTTTTAAATTAGGAAATGGCAGAAAGAGGGTGTGGAGCAAATGTTCATTCATTCATTCTTTCTTCATAATTTTATATTCACATGCTTTTTAGTTTTTTTTATTCCTGCATTCAACAATCTGTTTAAGGGATTCCTACATTGTGCCGAGAATATGGCGAAAGATTCTAAGTTTCATAGAGGTCCCTAATCCACACTAATACCCACTCAAACCAACAAATCACTCATAGATCTCCTGATAGACTGAAATTGGCTCAAGCACCTTTGGCCAACATGAGCTTTGCAACAAACACGCAGTATCACTTTCATGTGATAATTTCTTCCAAGTTCACTTTTTCCTAGCTCTTCAGTTATTTTCCAAAAATCAATTTATTCACGTAACACATTAAATGAGTGTGCACCTTCTTTAGCAAGTGTCCCTCAGGATGCTTTTTGATCTGTGTGCTCTTCAAATCAGCATCATCTTTATCCGGGGCCAGCGTATGTCCTAGCATCCGCCAACAAGGTCACGGACCCTACCTGCAAGGACTGGTGCAAAGGTGGATCAATTACTAGGACCAGATCATCTGCACTAATGAGCATCAGCCCAGATGTTCATGGTTTGCTCTCTTTGTAATGGGGCCGAAACATTCGTAGGGTTTAAGTCTAGAATTTCTGATGACCATATAAGAATAACTTGCTTGAGAAGAAAACCAACAAAGATGAAGGCAGTTGTGATAAATGGAGAAACAGAGTTTCAAAATGGTACCCAAAATCTAGGCAAGCATAAAAGCCGACCCTACCTTTAGAATAATCAGTTTCATGAGCATCAGTTGATTCCTGTTTTTTTCTTTGTATTTGCTCCATCAAGCTGATTTTAGATTTCTCTTAGTGGCAGCCTAAAGGGTACTATCTTAGCAGAAAGCCTAAGTTTAATGAGAAAACACGTAATTGGAGGATGCAATTGGTGTGGTTTCACAAACTAGTCTGCAAAAAAAGAGGGACCATCCACAAGCCCCCTCCCCCTTTGATGTGATGCTTGGCATGGGGAGATATTTAAAGAGTCAAACAGGACTGAATAGCTTTTCCCTTCTATCAATATGCAGGAGTGATGAGGCCACCCACTCCTTATCACAGCAACAAAATTATTAGGGTTGCATTCACAACAACACTGTTAGCCAAGCTGCCACACTGTTTAAGGGGACAAAGGCACGAGACATCAAAAGTTCTTTCTCCTTCCCAGCCAGAACATGTCATCAGTGTCAGGCTAAGTGCTGCATGTGTTAAGTTTCTGGAAGTCATTTTAATTGGCATGCATCCCTGACCCTTTGGAAGCTCTTTACTGCCACTGCCCACTGGCTTCCCTGACTCCCTGGGAAATGATTAAGCTTCTCTCACACTGCCTGTGCAGCCTGGGAATATGTACTATAAATAATCCTCTTGCATCCTCTGTGTTGTGTTCTCACACTGCGGCTCCACTTTTGTGGCCGCCTGTGCTCATTCCTCATCTAACGGGGGAGCAACTACCACGGAGACACAGTGTTCAGGGCCGTGAATTCGTCACCAAGAGAAGATGCCAGGCGCAGCTGCACCCAGCACACAATGGGGCTGCGACGAGTGTCCGTGGATTATGCTGAATGTTCACCTGAGCAGCCAGCTTTCCACTGTGTTGACAGGGTTTTTCTCCTTTCTGCTGCCAACACACCACATTCAAGTGTGCAGCAAAGGCCACAGATTCTGGAACTAAATATACAGGAATTTGAATACCAACTCCACCAGGCATTAGCCATGTGATTTTGGGCAAGTTTTTAACCTTTCTGCATCTTGATTTCCTCTCCTATGAAACGGATATCATAACAAAACTTGTTGCAGAGGGTTGGGTGAAGATTAAACAAAAACCCACGTTAAATGCTTAGCGGTAAACACAAAATAAACACTTTATTATACTTGCCTATTATTGTTACATTATTATGAGTAAGAGACTTACGGCAAATCACTCTAACCTTCCTGTGCATCAGCATCTTTTTTCCATAAATAATAATGGTCTGTAACTCCTATGGTTATTGTACAGATTGATTGGGCTTATATATGCTAAGTATTTGGAACAGCATTTTAAGTAAGTGTTCAGAAATGTTATCTGTTACAATCCGTGGCTTTATTGCTGTCATTTTATTTTTCTAGGGGATACACATAATCATATTCAACGGTTACTGAGCATCACCGATGGCCCGGTTGCCATGACGGGTGCTGGGAGGATGGAGAGGCAGAGCCAAACGACCCCCTCCTTAAATCCACGTAAATGCAACACTGGACACACAAGTGTTTAAGGTACAATGGAAGAAAAGGAGTGATGGGAATCCAGCCTGGGGCAGCAGAAAGATTCACAGGTCTCTGTGTTTGAGCTGCGCTTGGCATGACAGTGAGGAGCTATCTGCCAGGTAGATGGGAAAAACAAGGCCTTCTGGACTCAAGAGCATGGCACCAGCATACACCAAAGCACAGCCTGGGATGCAAACAGAGAAGAGCTGGAGAAAGTTGCTTAGAGGGAGCTTGGAAAGCCTCCTTAATGGTTAATACCTGCAGGACTTTTGTTCTTCCCATTACAGCTACCCCAGGCCCCAGGTCTCCATGTCACTTTCTATCCTTATCCACATCCAGGTCACCTCCTCAGGGGCACCTCCCTGCTCGCTCTAATTAAAAGGGGACCCCTGTACCCCATCAGTCACCATCCATCACCAGCTGAAAGTGTATACAATGCTCTATTTGCTCATTGTCCACCTTCCCTCCATCAGACCACAGGCTCCATGAGAATCAAAACCTTCTTTTTAATGTACACTATCCTATCTTCAGCACCTGGAATGCATGCAAAGCATTTCATAAATATTTTAAAATGAATGAGTGCAGGAATGTTGGAACTCCCAGCTAGAGGACCTGGGGAGAAGCATGACTTCAGACACATAAATGTGTGTGCCATCTAGGAAAAAGCCACTGTCTTTCTCTTTTTGAGGCTTTCCAGATCTCCAGGGAGGAAGACCAGGATTCACTTCCATGCATTCTGGATGTTAATGGTTTTGTGTAATCGATTTCAAATGGAGGCTTACACAGAACCCAAGAGAGGGAAGAGCTCAAATGGAGCTGCCCATGTGGAAGGGCTTTTCATCCCACTGGTTACAACTCCCAAACCTCCCATGGAGGGCTCGAAGCACTCTAAGTTCATAAGTACACAGTTCGAAGATCAATGGTCTAGACCAGTGACCAGCAAACTTTACATGTAAAGGATCAGACATCATCTGGGTGAGCCATACAGTCTTGTCAAAAAACTCAACACTATTGTTATAGCACAAAATCAGACATAGACAATATGACTATTATTAAATAGTCATATTAAATATTGTCAATATTTAATAAATACTGTGTTCCAATATAACTTTATTTACAGAAACAGACATGGGCAGGAAGTGGCCCATGGGTTTATCACTCCTTGGTGTAAGATCATCCCAGTGTTAATAAAAATAACGGCCTTTGCTACAATGCTATCTTACTCTTGTGGGAAAAATCCTGCCTCTTATCATGAATTAAAAAAACCCATTGCGAGGAGAGGCTAAGCCTGCTTGTGGTTGTGCCTAAGAGTCTCCCCTTGAGTACCTCTTTGTTGCATAGATGTGGCCCTCTCTCTCTAGCTAAGCCAACTCAGCAGGTGAACTCACTGCCCTCCCCCCTATGTGGGACCTGACTCCCAGGGGTGTAAATCTCCCTGGCAATGTGGGAAGTGACTCCCTAGGATGAATCTGGACCCACCATCGTGGGATTGAGAACATCTTGACAACAAAGGTGGATGTAAAATGAAACGAAATAAAGTTCCAGTGGCTGAGAGATTCCAAATGGATTCAAGAGGTCACTCTGGTGCGTATTCTTACGTACTATATAGATAACCCTTTTTATATTTTAATGTACTGGAATAGCTAAAAGGAAATACCTGAAACCATCAAACTGCAACCCAGTGGCCTTGAAGACGATTGTATAACTATGTAGCTTACAAGGGGTGACAGTGTGATTGTGAAAACCTTGTGGATCACACTCCCTTTATCCAGTGTATGGATGAATGAGTAGAAAAATGGGGACAAAAACTAAATGAAAAATAGGGTGGGAAGGGAGGGATGATTTGGTTGTTCTTTTTTACTTTTATTTTTTATTCTTATTTTCACTTTTTCTGGTACAAGGAAAATGTTCAAAAAACAGATTGGGTTGATGACTACACACTATATAATGGTACTGTGAACAACTGATTTTACACTTTGGATGACTGTATGGTATGTGAATATATCTCAATAAAATTGAATTAAAAAAACAAGCCTCATTGCAGTAATTTGTAACCAATTGCTCTGAAGTAATAGGAAGTCCCAGTGCTCTGGTAGTTGTGACTAGATGTGATTATTATATATATGAAAGGTAACTTGAGATGCCTTCGTTAGAATCAGATGTTAAAGAAATTAAAAGTGTTAGTTCACACTGGAGATTTAAGAAATCCAGTTGTTTTGGATTCTGTTTACTATTCACAAAAAATCCCATTTCCCTCTTCTTCCCAGGCTCACATCAGGACTACATTTCCCAGAATTCCTTGCAGAATGGTTTATCCACACGACTATAGTTACAACATATAGTTAACTAATAAACTAGTGTGAATTTTTAAAAGGAAGTGGAATATGGACACGAACATGTTTTGCTGTTGTTGTTGTTGGCTATTTAGCCAGGTGCCCAAAAAGCGGGAAAAGGTAAGTTAACGTAAAATGATGAAAAATGTACTTCTACATTAAAAATTTGACAATTACCAGAAAAGGCATTCCAATTGGAGAGTGGGATTCTGTCCTGATCTGCTACATAGCCTTCCATCTCAATGACAGTCTGACTCTCCTAAAATGAAACTGGGCAGTCTCCTTGTCTCTCTCTCTGATTCCAAATCAGAGCACAGCAAGTCAAGCTCCAACGCCAAGGGCTTGGTACAATTTGCTCACAAATAGCTCCTGCACTAGGAGAGGTTACTAGGGGGTGGGGAGTCCATACCGTATGAGTATGAGAGAGCAAGGAAATGCAACTCCACACGCCAGGCAGACAGAGCTCGCGAGAAGGGAAATATGGCTGAGCCTCGATCCATCTGCCGTTAATGGCAGGCTGATTTCTTACGTGCATGCCAACTGATGCAAGCTATAAATAGAGACTTTCTAGGAGGGAAATAACATTCCATTGATATTCTCCTGGATCTGGAAAGACTGATGGAAAGCATATGGTCATGTTATCCGAAAGAAGTTCTTTATTTTGAGAGAATGAGGACTTTCCCAGTGGCCATGCTTATTAGGAGGTAGACATCAAATGTGGATGAGTTTCTGAATTATTAGCACTGGTGAATGAAATTCTAGTTTAAATCCACTGTATAAAGAAGTTATCTTTGAACAGAGTAGAAAAAATGCCATTTGTTGGGGGTGGGGGGTGGGGTGTACTGAAAATACTATTTCGTAAATGGCATTTTGTATAATGGGTCTGCAGTATGCTAAGATGCAACTGTCTCCAAGATGATTCAATGGCCTTAGTCTTCAGCAGGGTCACAGATCCTGTTGTACATCACAACGGCCATTTCTTTCCATGCTCCTGCCTAGGCCCCATCCCAAAATAACTGGATTGAATGGGTGGGACTCAGGAATCTTTATTTTTAAAGTGTCCCACAAGTGATTAGTTTGTTCAGTCCTAGTTAAGACCGACCAGACTCAAGAAATCAAGCTCTTCCTCCCTTTCTTTCACTGCTTCCTTCCCTTCCTCCTACCCTCCCTTCTTCCCTTTCTTTCATTTTATGTGGCGAATATCTATACCATAAAATGTACCATATTAACCACTTTCAGTGTACAATTTGGTTTTCACAATCATCACCATTATCTATTTCCAAAATATTTCATTATCCCAAACAGAAACTCTGTAACCATTAGGCAATAACTCCCCATCCCCACACCAACAGCTCCTGGTAACCTCTAAACTAATTTCTGCCTCCATGAATTTGCCTATTCTAGGTATTTCATATAAGTGGAATCTAACAATAGTTCTCCCTTTGTGTCTGGATAATTTTATTTGGCATAGGTACTGGCAAAAGGAAGCAAATTAAGAGTCCTGAAATAAACTCACATATCTATGGCCAATTGATTTTCACAAGGGTGCCAAGTTCATTCAATGGGGAAAGAATAGTCTCTTCTACAAAGAGAAGTTTGCAAAAGAAGTATGCAAAAAGCTTGACTCTTCTTCATGCCATATAGAAAAACTACTTCAAAATGATTCAGTTGCCCAAATATAAGCACTAAAACCATAAACCCCTTAGAAGAAAACATGGGAGTAAGTCTTCATATGACCTTGGGTTTGGCAATGGATTCTTAGATATAACATCTAAAGCACAAGCAACAAAAGAAAAAACTAGGTAAACCCACAGAATGGGAGAAAATACATGTAAATCAGATAAGGATTTAATATCCAGGCTATATAAAGAACTCCTACAACTCAACAACAGTGATAAATAACCCAATTTAAAAATGGGCAAATTACATGAATAAACATTTCTCCAAAGAAGATATACAAATGGCCAAGAAGCACATGAAAAGTTGTTCAACATCATTATTTATCAGGGAAATTAAAACCACAATGAACTACAACTTCACACCCACTAGGATGGTGATCTTTATATATGTGTGTGTGTGTATACACACACACACACAAAACAGAAAATAGCAAGCGTTGGTGCAGGTGAGGAGAAATTGCTTTTATCTTTAACAATAATGAGCTACTTCCTGGATAGATGACCATATTCTTCACAAAAATCTCATGGATGTTAAATTGTTGACACTTGGCATGACATTTAAAAATGCTTGGAAGGCAGGGATTGCATCCAACACAAAACTTAGAGAGAAGGTGTTCTCTATGTGTCTGGGTTGTTGTCCATTTCAAACATTTTACCAGTATCAAAAATCACTTCTGAAATGCATCAGAAATGATTATTATTTAGAAGGAAGATTATCTGAATGATAATATGGTAGAAAATATTATGTTACATGAGGCATTCAAACATTTTTGATGCATCCCCCAAATATTGCATGCTCATTATAAAAGCCTCAAAGCATAAAGAAATTTATGATATGGAGAGCATACCAATTACTACCCAAACAAAACCTCTGCTTAGGAGTTTGTATACATCCTTCCATATCTGTGTCTACCTATCCATTTATTTCAAAAAAGAGATAACACTACACACATTATTCTACAACTTGCTCTTTCCACTAAAGCAGGGTGGGATATAAATTTCTATCCCATTATTTTTAATAACCATCTAGTATTCTACAATATTGCATAAATGTGTCATATTTCATCTAGCAACCACTTGGACAGTTTTAAAGAGTTGTCACTGTATATAATCAACTCTCCTTACCCAGAAAAGCCATTACTATTAATGGTTTAGATTTTGGGGGGGGTAGAAGACGTTGGGGAGTGCCTATGGCTTAACCTACCAAATACTCCATTACCTACAGAAGCTTTTCAGCTCTCTTACTCTATGCATGATTGTATGGACTTTCTATGTTTTATGAACCGGTCCCCATCTCGGGCATTCAAACTAACTTGCTCCCCATCTTTCAGCAAGCTGATCCTTGTTGCAAATTACTTTCCAAACTGAAAATCCCTTTGCAGAGATGATATCCAAGCATATGAGATGGAGGGGAAGTGCTCTGTGGGGAGCTACTTGGAACTTATGACTGCCTTGGGGGAGACACATGCAGCGAGCATGATGCCTGTAGATCAAGGCACATGCACTGTGTGTGTAAAGCATTAATCAGGCCTGACAGTTCCTGCACCGCAATATTTATCCTGTGAATTCCAAAACACACACAGATGCTGAGACCAGCACCTGCCTCCGCTCACTTTGCTGGTGAACTGCATGAGGGCTTTGTGTGTCAAATTGAGTTCAGTAATCTTGACCTTGAATTTTAAGGAAACAGTCTTTTGGAGCAAACAAATATTTTAACATGCAGGAAATTAATTGCCTTAGCCCCCTGGAAAACTTGTCATCAATTCTCAGCCGTATTGTAAAAAAAGGTTTCTGCTATAAGAAAATGCACAAATGAAACTCAGTTAAGCCCATGTCTTAGAGATGTGAGCTGTGCACACACCTGTAATATACAGTCACACATATATGTTGTGCCGGTTTGAATGTATTGTGTCCCCCAAAAGCCATTATCTTTGATGTAATCTTGTGTGAGCAGACATTATCAGTGTTGATTAGATTGTAATTCTCTGAATGTTTCTTTGGAATGTGCCCCACCCAGCTGTGGGTGATGACTCTGGAGATGTTGCTCCGCCCATTCGGGGTGGGTCTAAGTTGAGTCAACTGGAGCCATATAAATGAGCTGACGGACAGAGGGAACTCAGTGCGGCTGTGAGTTACAGTTTGAAGAGGAGCTACAGCCAAGAGGGACACTTTGAAGAACTCACTGGAACTGAGAGAGGAGCTTCAGCTTACAGAGACATTTTGGAAACGGCCTTTGAAAGCTGACTTTTGTTCCAAAGAAGCTGAGAGAGGACAAACACCCCAAGAGCAACTGAGAGTGACATTTTGGAGAGAAGCTGAAGCCTAGACAGGAGCATCCTAGGAGAAAGCCATTTTGAAACCAGAACTCTGGAGCAGACGCCAGCCACGTGCCTTCCCAGCTAACAGAGGTTTTCCGGACACCATTGGCCATCCTCCAGTGCAGGTACTTGATTGTTGTTGTGTTACCTTGGACACTTTATGGCCTTAAGACTGTAATTGTGTAACGAAATAAACCCCCTTTTATAAAAGCCAATCCATTTCTGGTGTTCTGCATTCTGGCAGCGTTAGCAAACTAGAACATATGTGATATGTGTATTTATTTAATATTTTTGAAATCAGAGCCAATGTTTGTTCTATTCAAAACTGGATACTCAGAGACTATTGCATTGTCTAGTATTACACTGTGTAGCATATAATCGTTACTCAATGAATACTTGTCCAATGAACAAATCTATTATTTTATCTTTTGATGAATGCAACAAAGACTCAGAGGTCAAAAAGTCATTTGAAAATATAAAGCTATCCTTGGAGAAACGTTCAATTCTAGGACTGGGGCAGGGGACATTCAATGAATCTGAAATATCTTGTAGTGCCAGACAGTAAGAAAATGCTTAAAGCACACAGAACGGGAGCATGGCAAGGGGGCACAGGTGCTAGTGAAAAGAGCTCCTAGTGGCTAAAGCTGGAACTATTTGAGCCATAAATACTTTGAGATTATAACTCAAAGGATAAAATAAATCTACATGTGTCCACACCCATATAAATAAGTGATTGAATATAAAATAGAGGAGGGGGAAGGATTGCTTACCAAAAAAAGTCTGAATAATATACGCGGACAACCCCCCTGCAGGAAGTGGAATTCAACTCCCCTCCCCTTGAGTGTGGGCTGAACTTAGTTACCTGCGTTACAAAAACAGAGTACGGAAAGGTGGGGGGAGAAGAGGAGAAAACAGTGACTTTATGGTGGAGGAACCAGGTGATCAGGTTAGTGTCACCAGTGGTAAGTCAGGTGAATCTCTCACACACTTCACTTCGGTGTTATCTTTCCTAAAAATTCACAACGCAATCTAAGCACAAGAAAAATATCAGAAAACCCAAAATCAGGGCCGTTTCACAAAATTTCTGATCAGTCCTCCTCAGAACTGTCAATGTCACAAAAATCAAGGAAGGACTGAGAAACTGTCAGAACCAAGACGAGACTGAGGAGACCTTGGATTGGGTCCTGAAGCAGAAAAAGAGTATTTGTGGAAAAGCTGGTGAAACAAGAATAAAGACTGGAGTTTATTTAATAGTATTGTACCAACGTTGGTTTCTTAGTTTTGATGAATGTACCATGGTAACGTAAAATGTTAACATTCAGTGAAAACTGCTGCAAGGTATACAGGAACTTTCTATAAAACTAAACTTAATGTAAATCTAAAATTATTGAGAAATAAGAAGATTATGAAACAAAACAAAATAAAAATGAGCCTATTCTTACCAGTGAAAATACTTAGATTTATAATGTGTTGTATAGAAAAGAGGAATGTTTCTCAGAGGTAGATATATGGGTAACTGAACTAGTCTATGGCTTTTAAACAAAAAGGATTTAACACAGGATTGGGAAGAACTAAGAACCCAAAGAAGGGCTGGCGAGAAGATCCAGAAACTGACTGCTCCGGAGGCTGCCAGCATCTTTGAAACTGGAAACCGATGGGAAGAGACGGTGTCCTCAGAGCTCAGAAACCAGACACCCCTGCCAAGGGCTAGACCCAGGATGGGGGCTGCTCAGGGAGAGATGGGGCCATAGGGGAGGGCTATGTGGAGTTCCTGGGGGTCCCTGGGGAACCACGAAGAGGGAGAAACATGCCCTAGCTTCTCCCACACTGCAGACTTCCACCAGGGCCTTCTGTTGGTTGAACAGACCCAGAAGCTACAGGCAAGGGGGCCCAAGAAGCATCCTCTGCTGAGAGAAGCAGCAGGGTAGGGGGAGAAGGAGAACGGTGCTGGACAGTAGAACATGATTATGAAAAACCAAGCTCATATCGGCATCCTGCTTCACTGAAAGAAATGTTTACTTCATTGAGTACCAGAATCAAGTGTAGACCAAGAGTTTTGACACAGACTTCTAAGAAGTAAAAGATAGGCAGCTTATGTAGGTAAATGACAACTAATAAACAACCCCCCTCTTTTTTTTTTTCCTTTTGGTTGTCATTATACCTGGGGTATTAATAGCAAAGTCTTATTTCTACAATAAACGTCCTTAGTTATAATTTAGCATTGAGCATATTTCTGCTCCAGCTAGGAAGAAAGTAGCTGATGGGCAAAGTAAGAATGTTATTATGAATGAACAAATATATGTAATAACCTATTTTTAGGTTATTAAATATACAATGATCTCTTTTTCTATTCCTCAAAGTAAGTGACTTAATGTTATTCTGGTTGTTTCAGGGAAGATGCCGAGTGGTATGACTGCTTAGAAATTTCATTTATTAGTATTCTTCACATACATGAAACTCATCACAATTAATTTATAAAAATTGTTAAATAAATGTTTCACTGGTCCAGATGTGTTTCTTCCACAATTCATACAAAATAGCTGTGCCTTACTTTAGTCATTAATGCCACAAATGTAAGACCCAATAGGTTAAAACTTATCTTTAGCTTACATTATTTCTCTGTAGCTTCTTTTAAAACTTTGAGGTCTTTTGCAAATAAAATTTTAATAACATTTAAAAGTCAAGAATGGAAAGGCAGTTACTGTAAATCTAGCATTAGTTGTTAGGAAGGTGAAATTGCATGTGATATTTTCTCTTTTTCCCTTAATTGTGTGTATTGACTTTATTATGAAAGTACTCATTTTTTTTAAAGACATCAATAATTTCTTTTACAGTTTAACCTATCTTAAGTGCCTTAAGAAAGAAATAAAACCTTAGAATCACATATTCCTATTGCACCTTAAAATCTTATCAAACCTTAGAATTACACACATGTAATTCTATGTATAAAATGGATGTATCTAATAAAATGCCAGTAATGTCTAAACGTACACAAAGTAACATGTATTTCATAATGTACCTCCATATACCCAGCACCCATATTGAGCAGTTACCAAGATTTTGCTACATTGACTTTTAACTTGCTATGTATTTATTTGCTAAAGTATCTTAAATCAAGTCCAGATTTATAAACTTTCGGGAAATAAAAGCCACTTTAAAGATCCTTCTATGGAGGCTTCCTATATGATTTTTTTTTTTTTTTTCAAAAGGGCCTCCTGGGGTTCCCACGCTGACTCCGGAAAGCTGGCATGCAAAGGAGAGGGGGTGTGCGGAACAGCGAGGAGAGGAGGGAGAAGCAGATGGGGTCCGGAACACGAGCGGAAAAGGGCTCCAAGAGCCAACAGAGGCTCTGGGTGTTTCAAGGACAAGCCTGCAAATCCACAAGGAGACCAAAGGTAGCTGGACAAAGGAACACGTCTGGCTGGAGAAACCCCCAGACTGGAAGATGAAAAGGAGATCAAAGTTAAGAAGCTACAAACAAACTTCACTGAACAGCCCACTCATTCTGGAGATGGGATAAATCACAAAGTTTGAGATCAAAACTTTATGGAAAGGACACATGGCAAATGAAATTAAAGGGACAGTTGTCTGTTTCTATAAAACACCCAAACAGCAGGTCAAGACGCAAGAAAGGCAGCCAATTATCCTGATGCTAACCCTAAAATTAGGGCCATGTTGACGTCCAGCAGATGTCCTCATTGATGAGAAAAGGGAGGTTGGAGTGGGATCTTAGCTGTCAGAACACACCGTGGAGCCTCTTGGTTCTTAACTCCAGATGCCCACTGAGCCCACCTGGGAGCTTTACCAAATACTGGCCCTGAGAGAGTCTAATTCATTTGGTTTGGGGTGGGGCTAAAGCACTGATATTTTTTAAGAGTTCTGCAGATGATTTCAATGTCTGTGAGTGTTGGAACAAGCTGGTCTAACTGCAAAGCAAGAATCTTTCATCAGTGGCCCACATTCATCGTGAATTCAGGCTCTGGTGCAGGTGGCAGTGTACCTCACAGTGACTTTTTTTTAAATGATTCATTTAAAAATATGTTAAAAATTGAGATATCTCATACAGGAATCCTATTTCCATGTTCTCTTGAAAACTCAGGCTCTGGTAATTTGGGGCTGCATTCTCAGGGGGCCACTGTCCCCTCTAAACCACCGTGCTGCCAGCCACCCACTTGTCCCTGTGACATTTGTAATCCTTGTCCCTAAGCAACTAAGGAATGCTACAAGTCAGACCTTTCCATGGTCTCTCTTTATATCCTCTCATGTGGAAACAATAATTTAGTAAGACCACAAGACGATGATTATTTTCTATTTGCAACTCATTTTTTTTGCCACTAGGATGAAGACTAGATTATGATGCAAAGCAAACACCAAAACTAATAAAAATTTAAGTTGTTTATTATTTTTTTCTTTTCTTCTTGTGTGCACTGAAGATAAAAAGAAGTGAGAAGGGCACTGGCCTGAGCTGGGATTTCTGGTCTCCGGTTCTGGTTTTATTGCCCATTAGTTACATGAATTTCGGCAGGGCTCTTAACCACTGCAGGCCTCAGTGATTTTATTTGCATATGAAGGGGAAGGACTTCAGCTGGCTTTTTGCTCTAAAAGTCTGCAATTTTTGCAAGTATTAAATGAAAGCAATAAAAACATGCAGAAGGGATGACGACACAGAGAAAACAGGAGACCTGCATCCCCAGCTCAGGTCAATCGGGGATGCGGTTCCCGGATGAGCACAGGAGATGCCCAGGTATCAGTGAGCACCTGCCCACCCTGGAGCCCAGACGAACGGAAGTGGAGCGAGAGGAGCAAAGGGAGCGAGAAGAGGCTTTCCCAGGAGTCCAGGCCTGCCCCTGTACCACGTACAGCCCACCCTGTCGGTCAAGAACATCATGACGTCCTGGGGTCGGTGGTTTGGGTTTCAGCACACTCTGATCCTCTCCTCCTTCGGGAAGGAGGAGCCAGAAGGAAGCTGACTTCCCTTCTTGTTCTAGAGAGAGCATCCTGGACTTGGACAAATAAACTGTTTGCTGATGTTCTTACGAACTTCTTAGGAAATTAACGATGGAGTGGACGGAGTGGGACCCCATTCCTCTCCTCTTGCCAAGGTAGTCTGCACCCACTTCTTTCCTCGGTCCCCTACCAGCTCTCTCCCAAGGGAGAATAGCTGTTTATCTGGATGCTCTGAGTTCATGATTGGAGCCATTACAACTGCGCTTTAGAAGGCTCCACTTCCTTTTACATCCTCTTCAGCTCCATGGGGCAGAATCAGTAGGCTGAGCAAGAAGGTGTTTGCTTGGCTCACACCCAGCCATACATTTTCTCCTTTCTTTTCCTTGTCCCCAACAAACATATCTGGGGGGATAAGCTAAGGTGGAGATTCTTCTACAAAGAAAAAGAAAAGAAATAAAAATAAACTAAAAATAAAGACGGAGCCCCTGCTACGTGCCTGGCCTGCTCTCTTTCTTCTCTCTCTTATACCCCTGTGTGCACCTGAATAACCTGGTCCTCAGGGTCTTATTGGAGATGGGAGGGTATAATAGAAAGATCCCCTTTTTACTTTTACCAGAGCTGCATTCAAGCCCGGGGGTGCTGGCAAGGCTATTAGTAAATTGTTCCAAATGTTCCTATCCTTGAATAGCTCGTATTGCTCGTCGTGTATATAGTTCCCTTCAGATGCTGCAGGAGAGGTAAATGGTAAAAGATAATTTGTCACTTTCCTAGCCATGGCCATGATACCCCCCCAAAGCACCAAAACCCTCACCTTACTCTCCATTAAATAACAGCCAACTGAACAACAAACTGTCATGAAAACCCAGCAGAGAGGGCAGCCCATAAGACGCTTAAAGGCTGCAGCACTATTTTTCAAATTATAACCCAAAATTGGAATCATACGTGGGTTCAATTAGTCATTCAGCAAGAAAAGCCTCTTCCATTTCATGATTTTTAGAAAAAAATCCTAAATTGGGTATCTAATACCTTTCTTTTCTTCAATTTAAAGGACAAAGACTTTAGAATTGTGCTAAAGAGGTTATTTAAATCCCTAAGCTGTGCTACCCTGTAATTTCTGGTCTGACAGAAAAGTTTTAAAACATTTTTTTCTTTCACTCCTCTACCTTCAATGCCCTTTCTCAGGGAGCAAGTACAGCTCTGACTATAATCACATTTAAGAGGCTATATTTTCGCACATTTTTCTGATTCAGAGTATTACTTCAGGCACTTTGTTTAGTCATATTAGGGGCTTTTTCATACATCTAATTCCCCAGTTAATAACCCCAGGTATAATTCACAAAAGCAGTGTTTAAATTCCTCTTAAGAGATTTTTTTCTGTCTCTCTCTGACGTTGACCATGCCCTTGAGCTACATAAAAGGATATAATCTTGCTTGTTACTTATATTGTCTGTCTGTGACGATGAATGTTTCATAACGGAGATGTTTCCTAAATGGTAAATCTATAAACTTGTAATTCTATCACACCAAGATATTTAGGTGGATTCAGATTTGTCCCATTAGTTGTTCCGGCTCTGATTTCCCCAGAACTGATGACAGGTTTGTAAGTCATATTAATATTAACTGCCCTTTGTAGTAAATTACATCTTGTAATCACCACGGCTCTCATTCTCTGGCCAGAGCCGTTATCAGCTGAAGCAAATAAAGGGTTTGGAGATTCGGCTATCTGTTTCCTTTCAGAATGCCAGAAGTCCTCTATAAACACGAGTATGTGGAATGAGAGGTCATCTTTTGAAAGCTGTAATAAAACATGATTGCAACAGAACATGTGACAGGCTGCTTAGCAGAGCAGACTGACGGGGACTCAGTAGGGGCAAGATGGGGGGCAGGGGTGGGACGGGGGGTGTTGGGGAAAAGAGAGGATCGGGTAGTGTGGGGAAGGAAAGCAAAGGCCCCTGAAATCCTGTCTGGGGGGTATCACGTTCATCAGGACCATAATTTATTTTATATTTTTATATAAACGTATCTTTGAGAGAACAGCAACAAAAAACACTCTGAGTCTCTGTCCCATAAACATGGGTGATGCGTCCTATAAGAGAGGTGAGTTGAGGGCCCCTGAATGGATTCCCAACCTCCTTCCCCCACTTATTCCTATTATGCTTCAGCAATAACACCCAGATTCTCTTTGTGTTTATCTGGGGAAGAGGATTATATAATAACGTTTCATATATACTTACTACTGCAAGGAACTGTGTCCAACACCTTGCATTATCTTTCTCATTGTGACAGACTGAAGTAAGACTTCCTGAGCGCTCACTAGGAGGCACTGTGCTAAGAGCTTATGGTTATGGGTGTGAACCCATTTACTGGTCAAAGCCTTCCGAGCTAAGTGCTCGTCTTACCTACATTTGAAAAATGCAGAATTGAGAGCCACATAAAGCGTAAGTGGTTACTCAAGACTGCACAGGTGGGGTTTGAACCCGTGCAATGGGTTCCTGAGTCCTGGCTCTTGACCACTCTGCCGCTGACCTCCATTAAGGGGATACTATTACTACACTCCATTTGCACAGGAAAACCTGAGGGTCTACAGGGAACAACTGCCAGGAGACACACCGATGGCCTGAGAAATGAACTTCCACACCACCAATCCCCCTGGTGCCTAGTCAGCATCTAAGCCTCTCGGCCCGTCACTTGGTTTGGCTTTTTGAAGGTTCCTCATCATTCTGAGCTAAGCAAGGGATTCCTAGACAGATGGTGCCTGTGCCCAAAGTACTCGAACTCGTAAGCAAAAATAAGTCTAGAGCTGGAAAATATCTTGAGAAGTTCTTCCTTTCCTTGAAGTTACTGAAACCCAAACAGTGTCTCTGTAAAAATATGCTGTTTCTGTACCCCAGGTCAAAGTTCATGAATACAAGAAACCATTAGAGGATCCATTTCTTAATGGCTTAAAAAGTATATAGTTTTGCTTTATTTAAACTCCTGCAAAGCAGAAAGAACAGCTGAGTCATCATTACTCCTACACTAGACTCATGATTTGGAATGTCCTTGATGTATAACAATCAACATATTTAGGTTGGAAGAGTAAAATTCAACTCAAAATAAGTGTGAATTCTGAGTGTCCATGTCAGATTATTTGGAACATATAGACAAGCATAAAGAAAAAAATTTAAAAACATCCATACCCCACCTCCCAGAGAGAGCCACTATTAACATTTTAAGATGAAATTGTTGATTTTCTCCTACAAATTATAAATATGCTTATAATAAATGCAGTCATGCTTTGTGTCATTATTTTTTCTACTCTCTTTTGTCTCCCTTATTGTAAAGATTTTCTTTTTCCTCTAAATATTCTTAGAAACCATTTTCTGGCTTCATTCTATTGGATCATATGGATATATCATAATTTATTTAGTAAATCCTCATAATAGACATTTAAGTGGTTCTCAATTTTTGCTATTATACTTAGTCTTACAATAACCACCTTTACATATACTGTATGAACTTCTCTATTTGTTGTCTAAGGATTGATTACTAGGAGAAGACAAGAATATCAGTTTTATGATGCTGACTGCAGCTTTACTTGTAAGGGCTAACAAATTCAAGTCAATCTAAATGCTCATTAATAAGCAAATGGTTACATAAATCATGTCCACACTTAACATAGAATAGTATGCAGTCATTTAAAATAGTAAATTAGAGCTTTATACCCTAACCAGATAGGATGGCAATATATATCTGAGTGAAAAAATCAAGTTAAAAAACTATGTAGTCTGACTGTATTTAGAAATCATGCATATGTGTGAAGATATATCTATCTCTATCTCTGTCTCTATACAGCATAAATGAAATGTGGGTGTGAATATGTGAAGACCAGAAGTAACAGAAATGTAACCCTTACATGGTTGTACATGTAACCATTATGTTTATTATTGTACAGAATGTAACCATTATGTTTATTATGTCCTAAATGAGAATACAGAAAAGACTGTCCTGGGCTTTCTCAGCTACACATGAGTGACATCAAGGACCCAAGATCTCTCCATCTTTCTTATCCACCATCCTCGGTCTAATGGGGTTTTGTCCTGAGGCCCCTCACCTTGTGGTGTCAAGATGGCTGTAGCAGCTCCAAGCATCAAAACCACATCTTGATGGATGGCAAGAAGCAGGTGATGGTTAGCCCAGCCAAAGTGGGCTCCTCATGCAGCTCACTACTTTTAAGTGGAAGAAAATCCTGCCTATGTTTCCTGTGGACTTCATCTTAGTGTTTCATTGGACAGAGCTGGGTCACTACTTGCAAGGGAGGCTACAACATCAGGGATCTGGCCTTTCTAGGTTCATGTCAGAGGTGGGGAAAAGAAAGGGAATTAGGATGTTTTTTGTGTATACAGACTGACAAATTGCACTGCAAAAAAAAAATGACTGGATGAATATGCACGAAACAATTTTCTAGCTATGTCTAAAAGTTGGAGTCTACAGGAAGAAGAGAGAATTTTTTAAAACAATTTATAAAATTTGCTAGGTTACATGTTATATAATGGATGTAAACTCCTTTTGTAATTTCCCTATAAAAAGAAAAGAAAGGAACACAGAAATCCCAGTTGCAGCTATCGTGACAAACAGTCACTGTTGGGGACAAAAATATCAGCTACTTATCAGGTTGAAAAAAGTCTTTTCCATAAGTCCCCCTCTTGAGCGCTTATTCATTCAGAAAACTGTACCAGTAGCATAAAACTGTAGCTGTCCATGCTTACATGTGTGTGTATTTACACATGTATATATGTATGTATGTATATCTTTCCATCTATATCTATATCTATCTATATACACATGTTGTTCCAGTTTGCTAATGCTGCCCTTCTGCAAAATACCAGAATGGATTGGCTTTTATAAAAGGGGGTTTATTTGGTAACAAAATTACAGTCTTAAGGCCATAAAGTGTCCAAGGTAAGGCATCAACAATTGGGTACCTTCACTGGAGAAAGGCCATCGGCATCTGGAAAACCTCCCTTAGCTGGGAAGGCACGTGGCTGGTGTCTGCTTGCTCCCAGGTTGTGTTACAAAACGGCGTTCTCCAAAATGTTGCTCTTGAAGCGTTTTGTCCTGTCTTAGCTGCAGCTGCTCTTCAAAAAGTCACTCCCAATTGCTCTCAGGTCCTTCTCTCTGTGTATTACTTTATACAACTCCAGTGATCCAATTAACACCCACCCTGAATGGGCGGGGTAACACCTCCATGGAAATTATCCAATCAAACATTTCACTCACAGTTGACTGAGTCACATCTCCATGGAAACACTCAGAGGGTTCCAATCTAATCAAAACTAGTATATCTGCCCCTACAAGACTGCATCAAGAACATCGCTTTTGGAGGGACATAATATATCCAAACTAGCACACATGTATACATATCTGTCTCAGCAGGAAGAAGGCCTCAGTGATATTTAAGTTATGATTATCCAATTCACATACATACAATAGATAAGCAAATCTATTAGAAAGTTGTTTCTCTAGCTCATACTTTTATTCTGAAGTCTCATTCTCATTAACAGTTACCCTTCTCTTCTCAGGAAGTTATGGTTAATGCGGAGATTTAAAAAGCAGGAATATAAAAATAGTATTCCTCTTTTTGTAGAAGTATAGTTTTTGCTATATAGGAGAATTAATATAACTCGATATTTGATGATCCAAATAAGTCATCATAAAAGAGGCACACTGGGGACAAATTCAATACAATGTGCCAAGACAATTCAACGGAAAAAAGAATGGTCTTTTCAACAAATGTTGCCGGACAATTGGATATCCATATACAAAAGCATGAAGGTGAACTACCTTAAGCCATGCACAAAAATTAACTCCAAATGAATCACAGACCTAAATGTTACAACTACAAACATACATCACTTAGCAGAAAACATGGATGTACATCTTTGTGACTCTGGGTTAGGCAATGGATTCATAGGTATAATATCAAATGAACAAGCAATAAAAGAAAACAATAGATAAATTGTTGTGCTGAATCAATTGCATCTAAAAAGTGAGTAGACAATCCACAGAATGAGAGAAAATATTTTCAAATCATATATCTGATAAGAGACATCTATCCAGAATATAAAGTACCTTTCTATAGTAACATCAAAATTCAATATTAAAAAGACAAATAACCCATAGTTAAAAACAGGTAAAGAATCTGAATAGACATCCATCCAAAGAAGATACACAAATTGCCAATAAGAATATGGAAAGAGCCTCAACATTATTAGTCATCAGGGAAATGCAAATCGAAATCATGGGATACCACTTTATACTCATTAAATTAGCTATAATCAAAAGGGCAATAAAAAGTGTTGGTGAGAATATGGAGAAATTGGTACCCTCATACACCACTGGTAGGAATGAAAAATGGTATGGCTACATTGGAAAGTGTTTGGCAGTTACACAAAATGTTCAACATAGAGGTAACATATGACCCAACAATTCCACACTGAGGTATAGATTCAAAAGAATTGCAAACATATGCCCATACAAAACTGGTACTTGCATATTTATATCATCATTATTCATAAAAAACAAAATTAGAAACAATTCAAACGTCTATCAGCTGATGAATGATTATGCCAAATGTAGAATATTAAAATAATGGAATACTACCTGGCCATAAAAAGAATGAAGTACTGACACATGCTATTAACATGTATGGATCTTGAAAACATGGATGGATCATCTTGAAATCTATAGAAACAGAAAGCAGATTAATGGTTGCCAGCAGCTGGGAGAAGGGGAGAAGAAGAGAGACTCTTTAATGAGTATGGGGTTTGTTTTCATTTACCAGTTGCTAAAACAAATAGCATACAATGGGTTGGTCTAAGCAATGGGAATTTATTGGCTCACGTTCCAGAGGTGAGAAGGATTAATCCCTCCCAGGGACAGGATCTTCCAGCTGGCCAGAAATCTTGAGGTTCCGTGGCAATGAGCAGGGCGGCATTTTCTCTTTTCTCTTCCGGGTTCCATTGACTTCCAGCTTTTGACTGTTCTAAGTTGCTTTCTCTTTCATGTGTCCAATTTCCTTTGCTTCTAAGGACTTGAGCCGCAGTGGATTAAGGCCCACCTTCATGGAGTTTGGGCACCTTAACCAATGAAACCTTCAAAGGTCCTATTTACAAATGGGTGCACACCCTCAGGACGAGGGGTTGGGCCATGAACTTGCCTTTTGTGGGGGGCATGACTCAATTCCCAACAGGTTTCTTTCTGGGTGATTGAAAATTTTCTAAATTTAGATGGTGGTGATATTTGCACAATGCTGGGAATATATTAAAAACCATGGCATTATAAGCATTAAATGGATGAATTTTATGGCATGTGAATATTGTATAGTACACAAATATCAATAAAGATATTTTTAAAAATCAGTGCAAAAATTAGCATGTTTGGGCCCCTGGAATTGTACAGTGCTTAACCTGCACACATGTCTATGGTGGTTCTAGCCCTGTGTTGTTGGCCTAAACAGTTTAAAAATGAATCAGATCCCAATAATTAGAAAACAGGAGATCTTACCTTACAAACCTAAATATTTGGCTTAACTTGGAAAATCAGAAGATCTGAACCCCTGGTCCCTGCATTCCATCATGACAAGAATCAGTTATCGCTTAACAGCCTCTTTTTGCGGAGTATTCATACTCCAGTTTGCCCCAGATCCACCCCTCCCTTTGGTCAACCCTACCTGTACTGTGTTGAATGGCCTCCCAAAAGAGATGTCAACCCTGAAACTGTGAATGTAGCCTTATTTAGGAAAGGGGATCTTTGCAGATGTAATTAAATGAAGGACCTCAAGCTAGGATCATTCTGGAGTATCCGGGATGGTCCTAAATTCAAGGAGAAATGCCCCAATAAGAGAAAAGCAGAGGGAGATCTGAGAAGGAGACACAGAGAGAGAAGGCTGTATGAAGATGAAAGCAGGGATTGGAGTTATGACTCCGGAAGCCAAACAATGCTGGAGCCAACAGCAGCTGGGAGAGGCACCTTCCAGGGGTGTGATTCTCCCCTGGATGCTTCAGGGGAAGCACAGATCCAGCTTGCACCTTGACCTCAGACTTCTGACCTCTGAACTATGAGAGAATAAACCTGCACACATGTATGGTCCTAGATATTTTGTGTTGGCCCAAACAATTAAAAAAAGTAATTAGATGCACATACTTAAAAAAAAAAAAGACCCAGATATTTGGCTTTTATTGGAAAATCAGAAGATCTGGCCCTAAGGGTCCAGTGCTCTGACCTGATAAGAATCTGCTAGAGCTGAGAAGCCTCCTCACCTGAACTAGCCATTCTCCAGTTTGCTGCAGACCCCACTACTCCCTTTTGTACACCCTAACCTTAAACCAAATTCAGGGGCCACTTATGATCACACTTGCACTTTTGTTTTCCTCATGTCATTGTTAAGGACAAGTAAAACATTTCATCTGGCCTGTTTCTCAGGTTCACAAAGTTTGGATGTGTCTGTTGTTCTTGTGAATCCTGATTTCCATGTTTTCTTTTTCCTTTATCACGTACTAAAATCTGTTTGTTTGCTGCACGTACCTCTTGGGCACTTTATCCTCTCATGAGACAAAGGATTTGCTTCCCTCTCTTCTTGATAAAGTCCTGTCATTTCTTATGAATTGCTTCTCCACTTCAATACGATGAGGACACATTTCGTGGATACAGATCGACTCAAGTGTCCTCAAACAGTCTTATGTTCCCTGGGTAGTTAATAAATATTCAGTCCAGGTAACGCTGTGGGGAGGGGAGCCAGCTTCTTCCAATGTGAACGAATGATCCTAAGGGCTAAACTGAGCCAAGCCAGTGGGGCGGGGTGGAGGCTGCGATTCCAGGAAATTTCTAGGCATTGAGGGGGTGTTAGGGATGGAACCATGTCCCCCACAAAGTCAAGTTCAAGTCCTAACCCCAGCCCTGCAAATGTGACCTCATTTGTAAATAGGACCTTTGAAGATGTTATTAGTTAGGGTGCATCTAAACCGAATCACGTTGGCCTTAATCCAATATGACTGGAGTCCTTATAAACAGGGAATCTGGACGCGGCAGTAGGAGACAGATGGGGAGACAGTCAGCCGTGTGACAGAGGCAGGGACTGAGTTACGGACAGCCGGCAAGCCACCCCCGGAACACTAGACTGCAGAGAAAGCATGGCCCCACTGACACCTTGGTTTTAGACTTCTAGCCTCCACCACAAATTCCCACTGCTTAAGCCAACTAGTCTGTGACATCTGGTTATAGCAGCCCTGGAAAACTAAGACAGGAGGCAAACACCCTGAGCATTTTAACTAAATTCCCATCACTCGTTGTCTACCTTTGTAAATTTGGCTCTGTGGTCCTCATTCCAGATCTGACATATGCAAACCACTTTGTTTTTAATTTACTATCCAATTACTATTGCACCAAGTGCTCCAGTATTATTGAATGCATGCTCTTTGAAGAATAAAGAAAATAAAGTCTTACTTCTTGCTAGCAATTCACTTTATTATTTAAATAAACAAAATTAAAAAGTAAACTAAAAGGAAATTCTTACATTACCAGTATAAGTTGAAAACCAGAAATGCTATCATAAGAAGAAGGCAATGATAAAAATAAATAAAAGTCAAACAAAACAAAGTTAGTCAATTCTAGCTAGAGTCCATTGCCAGCCAGAAGGCAGAAGTTCAGGTCCCACTGTCTCTTTGTTACACACAAAACTGGCAAATTTCCTATAACGTAAACTATCTTCAAAATGAAAATTTCCTCCTAACAATGTTAGGAGGCTCAGAAGAAAAATGAAAAGTCGATAATTTCCTTGAGATGTGATTCCACGTTATTTTAATCCTTTTTTGTTGCACCTGAACTTGTCTCAGTGACCAGCAGTGAATTCATGCCCAGACTGACCAGTACATCCTAAGGGCAAGGGAAGAACCTGGTGGAGCGGGGAGAAGAGGCCCCAAAAAGGGACAGCCCACATTTTCCATCCACAATCCCATGCTCATTCAACCCCTGGGGAGGAAAGCCAGGCAGCCCTCTACCTTGGAGAGTAGGAGAACCGGATTTGCGACATTCACTTCCAGGGGACATTTGTCTACCAGAGTAGTAAGCCCACAGACTTATTTCACCCACCCATCAAGCTTTCTGTACCTGTGCACACATGCACACGTGTACACATGCACACGGACACACACATACATGTGCACACAGCCTTGCTCAGAGAATGATGAGTTTCAGAGCCACTTGGTGGCTGAGCCTCAGCTTCCTCATTTGGAAAATGGGAATTATAATATTCAACACGAAAGATGACTGTACAGATTATAACTGATATGTACGCAACATCTGATTGGCTGCCCAGACCCCAGTAGGAGTCTAACAACTGGTATCTAAATATCATTCCAATATTCCTCTATTAAAATATTGCAATGAGAAGTTAAAGAAGGGATCACAGAGAAAGGAAGTTGGAGAGATACATGCTAGTTAGACTTCCTGAAATTTCCTACCCAGTGGTCTTGGGGATACTGTGAAACTCTCTGGATGTCCAACTTCTTATATATAAAATTGTATAAAATATCTGCCACCCCCAGGATGAAATAATGGGATGGCCATGAAGTCCTTCAGCACACAGGAGCTGCCCAGGGCATGCTGGCTAATTCTCTACCTGCATGTGAGCAAGTTAAAAACATAAAAATCCAGTTTCACAAAGCAAATGCATTTTCTGATCTAATTTCCCAAATTCCTTCAAATGGATTTCTCGGTGTGTAAGAAGATCTGATATTCTTATTTTAAACAGTGAGCTGTCAGTGCACTTAAAATGCAAGTCCTTCCTTATTTAGAATTGTAGACCCTGCCTTCAGGGAAACTTTTAAGTTAAATGTAATACTATAAATTGAGGACAGAAACCGAGCAGCAGATGTAACAGAACTGGTAGAGAAGGACTGTGCGCCCCAGCAGCTAGGACTGAAGGAGGTGCGGTGCAGTTTCCATCATCTGCAAAAGCGACTGGACCTAATCCCACTGTGTAAAGAGTCTGACTTCCCTGCCCCACCACCAGGAACCCAGACAGGGCTAATCTGTGCTGTTCTGTATTGAAGGGGTTCATGTAACCCATCGGACACATTATTGTTCCAATCACTAATGTATTTAGTGTATAAAATGTAGTGTACCCACTCCTAGAGAAAGAAATTAGAACGTAATCATGCACTTATTATTTCACATTCATTTTCATTCAAAGAGGCACGTGAGCCTCTACTTTGGCTCTGTGGACTGTTGCTATATGTCTGCACCTGTATTTAGATGCTGCGATGTAATACATGTATCAGGCTCTCAGACAAATAAAAAAATGGGGAGCACATTGCTCCCTGGTACCAAGGCTCTTTCAGCCTGGCACCCCACCTGTTGTCATGGGGGGGATGGGACCCTAATCCCTGGAGCCTGTTACTACGTTATGCTACATGCAATAGGGGACTTTGCAGATGTAATTAACATTACAGGACTTAAAATAGGGAGAGTATTTTGTATTCTAGCTAACTTAATCAAAAGAGCCCTTAAAAAAGCAGAAGCAGAGGACTTTCTCTGGCTATAGGCAGGAGAGATGAGACAGAAGGATTCAAAGTAGGCAAAGAACTGGACCAGTCACTGTTGGCTTTAAAGATGAAGGGGCCATGGAACTGGACACACAGGTGGTCTCCAGAAGCTGAGCACGACCGCTGGCTGAGAGCCAGCAAGGAAACTGGCCACAGTCCTACAACCACATGGAACCAAATTTGCCAACGATCTGAATGAGCCTGTAGACAAAAATACGGCCCAGCAGATACCTTGATTTTCAGCCTCGTGAAACCCAAAGCAGAGAAACCAACCAAACTGCCACACCACCCCAAACATCTGACCTACAGAACCGAGAAATAATACATTTGTGTTAAGTTGCTAAATTTGTGTTAATTTTCTATGGCAGCAAGGACAAGTTAATACAATTGTGTTCTCAACCCAATCCCACAGACCAGAAGAGGTGTGCCAGCAAGTTCTACCAACCCTCTGTAAAATAAGGAATAGTGCATAATAATAATAGGTATTTTCATGTATAGTGAATAATTTGGTATAAAGGAGCTAATATTTCTTTCAAAGGGAAGGATTATCACTTATTCTGAGTTAATACTCTTTCTACTCCTTTGACCTTAAAATTGTCCTTTGTTTTATGAAATTTTAATGTAGTACACAATTATTTGTCTCTCTCTACTGGGAAAGACAAAAAAATATGTAGTCCCATTCTGTCTTTTGATCTCCTCCTTCCACATTTTTATTTTTTGGAAATGTTATGGATCTGAGAACCACTACCATAAATTGCACAATTTCTACTTTGAAGCTAAGAGGTGGAGAAGTGGACATTCAAAGGGACACAAACAATCACCAGTGAATCATTTGAGGCATCCTTTGTACTTGCCCATATATTTCTGTTTAGCAAAATGGTATATCTGACTCTTCAATGTAGGTATATTCTTTAAAATATGGCTTCAAATTGTTTTGGAGTTTGCTTGAGAGCATGTGTGTTTGTGTGTCTGTGTGTGTGTGTGTGTGTGTGTGTGTGTGTGTGTGTGTATTAACCTGTGTATATTAAAAAGAACCAGATATGCTTGGAATGCCAACAGAATACTTGTTCATTCATCCATTCCTTTACCCATTCATCCAATAAATATTTATTGAATACCTACCATAAGCCACAAAACTGTACCCAGTTCTGGAAATTAATGGTGAAACAAAAGAAAGTCTCTCAGGAGGGAGACAGATATCAATTAAATTAATTAATCTTACAGGTATATGCAAAACTGTAACTGTGATTAACGCTATAGAAAGAGGGGCTTGAATTGGTTTGGTTGGGAGGACAAAGAAAGTTGGCCTGAGAAAATAATGCCTTAGCCAGAATCTGAAGGATGGGAGTTCCAAGCATGCTGAGCACAGGGTACGCAGGGCTCTATGCAAATACAAAATCCTCCAGGTGAATGGCGACAGATTCTGACGACTAGGGACAATGTATCCACTTTCATTTTTTTTTTAATGGAGACAACTGCACTAGAAGGTGCAAGATGAGAGAAGCCCTGAATGTCCTGCCTGGAATTCCAAGTTCTATTCTCGGTGTCTTATAAATGTGACTCAATCTCTGGTCTTGGTATTTCTGAAGTGATGGGATAGCGCTCTGTGAAATCTAAGCTCTCAAGACCTTTTGTAAAATGTCTGTATATCTACAATATTTGTCTGGCTTTACTCAACATGACGTCTTCAAGATTCATCCATATTGCATCATGCACCAGAACCTCATTCCTTTTTACAGCTGAATATTCCACTGTATGGACAGGCCACATTTTGTTTCTCCTTTCATCTGCTGATGGAATTTGGGTTGCTTCCACTTTTTGGCTATTGTCAATAATGCTGCCATAAACAGATGGTGGTATGCAGGTTACCAGGGGTGGTAGAGAGGGACAGGAAGAAGGATTATAGCTTAATGGATAAGTAGTTTATGTTTGAGGTGATGAAAAAGGAGAGGTAATGTACGTAGGTGACGGTAGCAAAATATTGTGAATATAATTAGTACTACTGAATTGTACACTTGAATGTGGTTAAAATGAGAAATTTTGTACTATATATCAGTTGGTACAACAAAAAAATTAAAAGAAATGCCTATATATCTAAATTATCATTGTCAGAGAAAGACAGATTGATGCTAATAACAACTAGTAATGTATATTTTTGCAAATTTTTTTACTCTGTGACTAGACACTGTGCTAGATGTTTTCTACCAATTATCTCATTTAAGCCTCACACCAACCCCTGAGATAATACTGTGAGTTCTTGGCTTCTGGAAACATGGTAGAATTGCAATTCCTGGCCCTCTGGGGTTGGGCAGGACTCTACGGTATGTTGGTGAATGAGTTGTGAGCAGACATGATGTGTGGCACTTCTTGGCTGAGCTTGATTTAGCATCATACCTTCCAGAAGATTCTTTTACTTCTGCAACAATAACCAGCAGCAATTTAGCTGCTGGCATCTTCTTAAGTCTAGAGGCTGTCTGTCTTGAAGCATAGCCCAGAATTGACATGCGGTTGACAACAAATGCACTGTTGTTATTTAAAGCTACTGAACTTTGGAGATGATTGTTTCTGCAGCATATCCTAACCTATCCTGCCTGGCACACAATTATAATCATCTACACCTTACACACCCTAAAAGCAAGTTCAAATAGGTGGTATAATCCTACCCGCCCCCAAGGCAAAGAAAACTAAGTGGTGGAGCCAGCATTTGGACTCACATAGTCTGACTCCAGAGTCTAAGTTTAACCACCAGCTAATCTATTTGTGCCTGTGCATGGTCCATTGCACCACTGGTCATTTCTTAGAGTTGTGAGATTCTTGCCATATACAATATGCCAACCAATACGGCATATATGTCCCTGGATTCTGAAACAAAATGTTCCCACTAATTCTAATACAGTCAGCCCATGACCCTTATAGCTAAGACAAAATCGAGGGAATTTACTCCTGCAGATACTCGCCCTCCCCATTTTCTAGAAGGATCGCCAGTATTCACGTAAATATCCTCTGAATTCAGAGATGAAGAGGCCTCCAGCCAGGCACAATAAAGCCAATTTAGCTTCTTAAACTGAGAACTGCTTTGTGAAATAATCCTGTAGAACTCTCCACTAAATGAGTTACAAACTCGTTGCATGGGGTTTTCATTGAATTTACTAGTGAAAGCTATAAAGGACAATTGTCTAGGAACCAGGTACATCAAATGCAGGCCTGCTACTGTGTAAAAGCGTGGAAGTCTACACCACCCACACACACAAAGAAAATTAGCTTTTGATTGAAAGGAGGCACCACTGAAAAACACCGGGGGGGGGGGGCAGGGAAAGAAACAACAAAAATGAATGACAACCACAGGCAAATCCAAAAGCTGAGGCCATTTGGCTAAGGACTTTCTTAGTCTGAAAGGGGGAGAAAAGTACAATTTCTGAGGATCATGAAAGATAATCGAACCAAATCAAAGGAAAAATAGTAGCTCTTGAAATTCTAAACAAGGAGACCTGCAACATACCACGTGAACATAAAATAAAAGTTTTCTATACTCCATTCTGAGAATTTAATGATGAAAAAATGGTGACATGCATTCAACACTTTCATTCTTCTCTCAGTTGTCATACTCCAATTGTTGCATTTCCTTTTCCTTTTCTTTTTATTTTAAGATCCTCAACCAAGACTTAGAGCTACTTCCCAGCCTTTCAACACTGTTAGAAGGAGACTGGGATGTAACCATTCCAATATAACTATTGATATTTTTCTTCAAGGCACATGATGTAGCTGAAAGTAGAGCTCATTAATTTTACCAAACCCCATCGAAGCATGTTTTCTTCTGTGGCACTGATTATCAACCATGTGCCATGGCTCTATCGCAGGGGTACAGCCAATATTTGGTTCATGATTTTATGAGATGGAATGATAGAATTACAAAAGGACCATTTCATTACTATCAGATTAGTAACCAATTAGGACAATGGACCCCAGTAGATATAAGGTTGATGGAGAAGATGAAATTTATAAAGCCTCAAAGTACAGACCCACAGACTACTTCCTAACTAAAAACTAGTTTATACCATGGGATCTGTCAGTCAGCACCTGAACCAAGTGATCAACTTCAGTGTCACCCATAATGGGTCAAACCAACATGATTTGACGCCATATAAGCTTCAATGGGATACAGTCAACCTCATTTATGTAGTATTTTTGCCAAATGATGAAATTGACAAGGGCTCTTAAAAAATGTTAATCTTATAAAGGACAAAAATATGGAAGGGGGCTTTGTAGATCAAAGGTGACAAAAGATATAGGACAACCAAATATAATGCATGTTCCTTAATTGTGTCCTAGAATAAAATAATAAAAACAATTGCATTGTGGTTATGTAAAAAACTACCCTTGTTTCTTTTTAAGAAATGCATGTTGAAGTCTTTAGGGGTGAGGTGTTCATGGCATCTGCAACTTTCAAATAGTGCCAAATTTAGACAGGGGATAAGAGTGGAGAGAGAAAGTAAATGTCAGAAAATGGTAACAATTGGTGATTCTAGGTAAAAGTGTGCGGATTCACCCTGTACTTTTACTTTTTCCATATGTTTTTATTAAAAATAAGGCTGAACCATAAAACTCAGAAGAAATCGTAGGAAGCATCTCTAGAAACTTGTGTCAGGCAGTTGTTTCTTAGACTTGACACAAGCAAGCAAAGAAAAAAATAGCCCATAGGACCTCATCAAAATTAAAACTTTTGTGCCTCAAAGGACTACAACATGAAAGTAAAATGACAACCTACACAAAGGGAGAAGATATTTGGAAACCACATATCCAAGAAGGGTTTGGTATTCAGAATATATAAAGAATCCTTGAACTCAGCAACAAAAAAACACAATCCAATTTAAAAAGGGCAAAAGACTTGAACAGACATTTCTTCAAAGAAGATATACAAATGGCCAAAACGGACAAGAAAAGATGCTCAAAATCATTAGCCATTAAGGAAATGCAAATCGAAACCACAATGAGATACCATTTCACACCCACTAGAATGACTGTTATTAAGAAAAAAAAGAAATGGTGCAGCTGCTGCGGAAGACAGTTTGGCAGTTCCTCACACATTTAAATATAGAATTATCATACGACCTGGCAATCCCATGTCTAGGTATATACCCAAAGGACCTGAAAGCAGGAACATAAGCAGGTATTTGCACACTGATGTCCATAGTGGCATTATTCACAATTGCCAAAAGGTGGAAACAACCCCAGTGTCCATCAACTAACAAGTGGATAAACAAAATGTGGTATAAACATAAAGTGGAATATTATTCAGCTGTCAAAAGGAATGAAGTTTTGGTCCATGCAACAACATGGATGAACCTTGAAGACATCACATTGAGTGAAACAAGCCAGACACAAAAGAACAAATAATGTATGATCTCACTGATATGAAATAATTAGAATAAACAAACTCATAGACTTGTAATCTAGAATATAAACTACCAGGGGATAGGACGGAGTTGGGACTAGGGAGTTAAGACTTAAAATGTACAGAGTTTTTATTTGGGATGATGGAAAAGCTTTGGTAATGGATGGTGGTGTTTGTAGAACAACATTGTGAACACAATGAACACCACTGAATTATAAATTTTAATGTGGTTAAAGGGGATATTTTAGGTTGTATAAGAGTTACTAGAATGAAAATTTTTAAAAAATCCATAGAACTGCATAACACAAACAGTGAATTCTAAGTCAAACCATCGAACGATAGTTAATAGTCTATTAAAATGTGCTTTGATCAGTTGTAACAACTGTACCACACCAATGCAACATGTTAATAATAAGGTGGTAATATGGGAATCCTGTATTTTATGCATGATTTTTCTGTGAACCCACTTCTCTAATAAAAAATGTTAGAAGGAAGAGACGTTATATATGCAAAAAATAGTTTTTATATATTTCTTTTTACATTAAAAATCCTGTACAATAGTAGCCATATTGTTTTTACTTGTCCCTCATTCTCCTGTCGCCTTCTTCCAGCGTTGACTCCTCAAAGGAACCCTCTCCCCTTAGCACAATTATTTCCTTATTATTATAACGGGGCTTATCCAAAACCCTGCTTCCTTGGGATGGGTGAGTGGCTCAAATCTGGCCAGGATTCACCTTGTACTTCTGGAATTAAGGTTCTCTTTGTCTCTGTGATGCTGAACTTGTACTGTGTGAGTCTGAGCAGGGCAGCAGCCACCTTGCCCCTTTAAGGGAACAGCTTGAGAAAACAGAGGCATGTATAATTAAAGGAGATATTCCTGGCAACATCTTCTGAGCATCTTGATTCAGCCTTGCCCCAAACCAACTGTACATCTAGATGTTTCAGTCACATGAGCCAATGCATCTTTGTTCTTATGCCAGATCAAGTAGGGGGTATGTCACTTGCTACCCAAAAGAGCTCTGATTAACAGAAAGGATAAAATAAAGTCACAAACGTGTGACACACAAAATGAAGACAAATTGGAAATCGTCACTGGGTTAACTCATTTTGTGGGTAGCTTAGGTTTCTGAGAACCCAGAGCCTGCACGGTGAGCAGTTAAAGGAAATTGTTGGTTCTTACATCTAGTTAACTGAGTGACTCTGAAGATTTTCCTGATTTTTCCTGATACTGTATAAGCTGCCTATAGCTTCCATACATACCCCCTGATTTTAAATGTCTGAACTAACCATAACAGAATCTTTCACAATGGATTTATAGGCAAATGTTACAAATTTCAAGTTAAACATAAATGTTTATTCTTAATTGCAGCTAATACCTGTTTTACCTATTACAGTATACAATTTCATTTCTTGGGGAAAAGTTTTCTGCCATGTTAAAAGTGAAAATCTGTTGTTTAAAATTATCTATAGACACTTTAGTTAGGAGAGAAAGAATTGGGTACAACCTCCTCTACATGATAGGTCTGCCATGCTCACAAACATCTCTTTTATAGAATATCCTTAAAATTCCCAATTTTAATGCACAGCCTTCTACCCAAATTGACTGAACTTCAGCAGAAAAAAAAAAAGAAACATCTAAATTAGTTCTGCAGTGATGGCCAAAGAGGATGCATCTGTTTCTGCTCCCTTTGAACCACAGCAAACAGAAACATGATTACAGGAGCAAATATTTACCATTCAGAGCATTCACCATTGTTTGCTGCATTATTCTTGAACAGAGAAAGTTTGTCTGGCCTTTGATCTAACCAGTGCTCCAACAAAGCACTATCAAAGAAGTGGAAGAGCCCCATCACAGGGAATTAAACCGAGCTCAAAGTCAGAAAGGCAAGATACCTTCCAAAATATGTCAAGATGAAAAATGGGACTAGAAGCGTTTCTTTTGAGTGTGACATGGGGGATCTATGGTTCTATTCAAAAGGGACAAGGAATACAAGTCAACCTTACAATTAAAATTGAAACTCAAAGGCAATGCCACACAAGGAGAAGCCAAAGTTTTGAAGCTTGTTGAAGGTAGCTCCTCACACATTATACACATGCAATTAAAATGCTTGCCAACTACAATATAAAAATACCTCTTCATACCTATGCATAACAATAAAGATTTCCTTTTCTCCAAATGGAATAGATAATAACAGCCCCTTAGGGAGGTGCTTAGGAAAAATCCCCCAGAGGGCAGTGGGAACCCCAGCACAGCCCTACAATGAGAGGATGGATGAGATTAAGATTCTGATCAAGAGTGCTCAGCCCCTCCGTATCTGTCAGAAGAAGGAACACTTATAAAGCCCTCACCCCTCATCTTTTTGCTTGCATACTCTACTCTCTTGCTTGCTCACTTGGTTGAGCGTCAGTACTTGATTCCCCTTTATCAAAGGCAAAGAAGGGAAGTGGTCATTGGTTTCCACTCCAGGTCCAAAATCCCTGCTTTAGAAAGGAAGAAAATGGTCAAAAACCTTCCTCTTTTGCTGAAACCACTGTCCAGTATAGGGGATCAGCTTCAGGTTGCAGGGAAAACCATTCTTGCTTCGTCTGATCCTACCATGATCAGTACCAGACCGTCCCTAACGTGGTGGATAACGATTCCCTGCTTTGGCAAAGGGTGGGATGACTGGGACTGATTGAGCAATGTTTGGGAGGGCTGCATTTCAGAAGGAAAAAAAAGCCCAATAACATAAGAAGCCTTCCTGGTGCCCTCATATCCCTGGCTCATTGAGGGCAAATTATGCACATGATGTTTGATCACACTCAGAATGCCACCTTTGCCGAGCCCCAAAACTTCATCTCAGAAAACCGACATCACGGTTTAGCGGGAAAATGGATATGATTATGCTGGGTAAAATACCTATAATCACACAGTAGGAGCACAAATTATGTTAGGAGACTTGATTTTAGTCACTTTTCCCTTGGAATGGTTTTTCAGTGTTTGAGATTTTTTTATAATAGCCTCAGACTCAGTAATCCCAAGATTTGAAAAACTTTATTTAATTATTCATTCATTCATTCATTGACTTACTCAATTTTTTTATTATGCAGCTTGCTCAACTACCACACTGGAAAATGATGATACAATGTCTTTTTTTTTTTTTTTTTACAAGGGCAGCCAAACCGAATAGCCTTTAACATTTTCCAATCCTGTTGTATGTTGATTCCCTTACTTTTCAATGAATAAATAAAACAAGCTGGGGATGAAACATTTATTTTGGCATCACACCAACCTAATTAAACTGCAGTTTCATTAGGCTATAGCAGGCTGCTGAAAAATAATGTAATTGACCTATTAAAAGTTACTACTTTGGTTCAGTTTTCTGAGCTACAAGAAATTACACTGTGATTTAAAATGCCTAGTTACCTTGACAAAATCAGCGAAAGCACAAAGAACTAAGTTTCGGAGAATGGAGAGAATCCAATTAGAAAGGAGACAGGTAACAAGATGCTCTCCCCAACCACAATTACTTGGAGGAAAACAATAAAACGTAAAATGGAAGCTAATAAAGCTCTAGTTATTTCCTCCATTGACTAAATGTGGTCCAGACATAGGGGCTGGTCTGAGATGCATCCCCCAAACTTGGCAATGCAGGTAGTTTAAGAAGCAGACGTTTGTTCTTGGACTGCCAAGCATCATTCCAGAGTCTTCAGTCTAGGCTTAGGATTTCTAACCCTGGCTGAGCATCAGATTCACCTGGGAATCCTTTAATTATAATATTCTTATTCCATATATTTGGGATAGAGCTAGGGTAGCACCAAATTAAAAAAAAAATACTCCTCTTGTGATTCCAACTATGAGGAAGATTTGAAGCCACTCTTCTAGCCATTCCTGCATTAGTGAATAAGTGTTCCTCAAGCTTCTTCCACCAGAGACCCTTCTTAAGATCACGCAAATCACCTTCATTCACCCATTTGTTCTTTCATTCATTCAATGTTTCACTTCCCCAGTGTGAACCAGGCCCATTGCTAAGCATAGAAGATAGAGTAGAAAGTAACACAGACATGTCCCATAACATTATGAACCTTAGACATGACTGGCAGAAACAACCATTAATAAAATAATAACAGGCATAGATATACACTTACATAGTGCTTTAGGAACATTTGAGGGCAGATTTCTTTAGTGTAGGATTGGGTAAGACAATGTAGGTCTCTCTAAAGTGTTAACGCTGAAGTAGAGATTTAAGAAACGAGACATATCGTGACATTTAAATGGGCAGTAGTATGCTAGGTATAAGAGCCAGATACAAACACCCAAACTTGACATGTCTGGGCAATTCAGAAGACCATCTAAAGGTTGGAGTGATGAGATAAGGCTGGGGGGCAGCAGCCAGATCCTACAGGATCTCACACACAAGGAGACTTTACTGTATTCTAAATGCAAGCAGAAGACATTTGAAATTATCATACTATTATCAAAAGAGAATCTCTTGCTGGAAAACGCAGTTGGCAGGCTGGTTTTGAGGGGCATGTGTGATGCCTCTTCAAGGACATCCTGAAATAACTAGAGGTGTTATGAGCATGATTACTTCCAACAATAAAAAAAAATGTGTTGGCTATAACATTTCAAATAGCAAAAGCAAAATTAATAACTGCTTGATTATATTTCTCCAAAAAGCAACTTTGTGTCAGCATCATTAATTTTAAAATTGAGTATAAATATTTCATTACTTGGGAAGACAAGTTGTACATTAAATTTCTCTCTTACAAGAATTTCTAAATTTATGCAGTGATTACTGATAAATTGTAGCCAATCATATATTAAAAGATTATTGAGTTAATTCACTTCAAAAGCAATATTCCAAAAATTCTTTCAAACTTCTACAGCAACAAAATTGTGTTCTACGTTAAATTTTAATATAACATTCATTTTCTCAGCTTCGACACTATTGACATTTCAGGCAGATAATTCTCAGTATAAGGGGCAGTCCTGGCCTTGTGGAACATTATCAGCATCCATGGCTCCTACCCACTAGATGCCAGTAGTACCTCCTCGGTTGCAACAACCAAAAATGTTTCCAGACATTGCCAAATGTCTGTGGGGAGTGGGAGTGGGGGGAGGGTATCAAGTCACCTTGGTTGAGATGCCTAGGACAAAAGAAAGCCTTTAATTGTCTCTGGTTGTGTTAGATATATAATCATCAATTGCTTCCTGGAGGGACATAATACCAAAGCTAAGAATCTGGGATGCATCTCCCATTTTCACAAAGTTTGCAAATCTCCAGTACCCCACCTCCATAAACACGGCTGAACATCCCCCATGAGTGAGCCAAGCAGGACGCGGTGGGGAGGCCCCATCAGCATCTGGGGGAACCAACAGGTCACCTCTTTCTGAGGAGACAACACGACCAAAATGGAAAGATGGACGTCTGCCTTCTGTATTAGAGAAGGGCTCATCCCTAACCTGAATGTGTCTGTTTGTTTCACCTCAGCTGGATCATCAGGGTTCAGCGTAGAGGTGTGAAGTCAATGGACGAGGCTTCCTTACCAAAACAAGAGCCAACACACCTGTGGGAAGGAGCTCTGTGCCAGCTGCCAAGAGCACAGGCATAGAGAAAAATGGACCAGCAAGACTCTAATGAATGGCCACACCCTCCACTAAAGAGGAAGGCAAGGGCATTGGGTACACGCAGAACAGTGGTCACCAGGAAGTGCAGAGAAACTGCCAGGCATGGCTGGACTTTGCAACACCCCAGAGGTGCAGCTTCCCTAGGTCTGGAGACCCCAGCAGAGGCGGCTCCGTTAGTGATGGGCGTGGTACGCAGGGAATGCATTTGCCTCTGACTTGCCCACATGGACCAACCTTGCCCCTGGAGTGGGTGAAACAAAAGACACACTGTGGAAGGCTGAGGAAAGAGGAGGAGGGAGAAGAAAACGAGGCTGGAGGGACATCTGAGGAAGGATCTAAAACCAGGGTACTTTTGACACTCTTCATCAAAAGCAAAATATATTCATTACAAGACTGCAGAGGCTTGTCTTTGAGAGTATTACTTTGGAGGGAGAAGGGCAAAAATGCCTAAATGAGATGCCCAGGAGGCTATGGATATGCTTCACTTTAATTCTCTTTCTGTTAAAAATGCAATTCCATTCAGGTTTCAGTTCAGATTCGGAATCTTTTGAAGGGCAAAGGCTTTGGGGGTAGAAAGATGTGGGTTTGAATCTCAACGCTAGTCCTTGATCAGCCATGCAAGTCTGGGAAACTTACTTAACATTTGTAAGCCTCAATAGTTCTCCTGTCTAAAATAGGGATGAGAGTAATAACACCCCCTCCTGGTAGGGTTTTGCAGGTTTAAATATCCCACAAAAGTGACTAAAGAAGGGCGGATCCTCAACAATGGTCATTATCGTCCTTCTCCTGTGACAGATCCTGTTTTGCAGCATTGAGCAAACGTATTAATTTTTTCTTTCCTTATTCATATGCTTATGAGCAGGGCCAGAGGATTATGTCTTTGGGAGCTCTTAATCTTGCATGGTGTTTATTAGTGTGGCTTTGCATATCAGCGTGGCTTAATGATCAACTATTCATTGACCACGTAATTAGAAGGTAGCATTTCTCTCCAGATAATTGGCAGATCTGTATTATGACTCAAAATTAGCCACAAATAGTTATCAACAAACTGAGGTGAATCAAAAATGGTGATGGAAAAAGCCAAGCAACCTAATCCCTTACTGAGTGCACACGTCTATGAACCTATTCGTATGGACGTGTGCGCCAAGAGGGATGGAGGACAAAGAGCTTGGAATAAAACAAAACACAGCTAAGTAAAACCAAAGTGGAGGGAAAAAACGACATAAATTCAATAGCCTCATTCTTGGAGCAAAGATTTTTTAATAACTAGGAAATATATTTGAAAGATCTGTATAATAATAATTGAATACAATTTTATTGTTTTTTAAGTTTTGATTCTATCAAAAGCTGGGAGAAACAATTTGAAATAAGTGAAAAATTCTCCCTCTCTTTCTCTCCCTGTCCCTCCCTTCCTCCCTCCCTCTCTCTGTGTGTCACACACACACACACACACACACACATACACACACAGCAAACATCCCCCATTCAACACATTGTGTAAGGTTCAGAATAGAATACTTATGCTGAATAAAATACAAATCACAGCTTTACTTTCACCATGGATTTTATTCATTTCTCCTAAACACCTTTAGAAGCAGATGAGTGTTCCATCAACTACCCAGCCAAGGACGGAGAAAAGAGAACATGTTCCATCCATAAGGCAATGAATCAAGAAATGCCTTCCCCCCTGGTGTGTTCCAAGGGCATTACTTTGCTCTCTCCCCACAACCCTGCCCCCAGGTTCACATGCCATCTTCCATTTCAGGCCAGGATTTTGTGTCCCTGAGAAGTGTTTGGTAATCATTTGCAAAGGCTTTCTTAGCCCCTTGTATCATTACATAAAGAACAATTGTATTGGTTGATGTCTACTACTAGTCATATGTTTGATTTACTTATCTGTCCCTAACATTAAACTATAAGATTCTTGAAGACATGGACATCCTCACATTCTACATTAAAACACAGGAAAGGAATTTTTTTTTAAAAATTATTAAGTGAAATAATCACTCTTGAGAGACATCCTTGGCAATGGAACCTGCCCTTTACTAGCTGGGTGATTTTGTCCAAGTTACTTAGGTTCTCTAAACACCAGTTTACTTACTTGCTCTATGCAGATAATGACAGACTCCCTCTACCCCCACTAGCTGGTTTTCCTTTCTCTCTGGGCACACGGGAAGACTGCAATAAAGCAGGTCAGGGCATGTGACTAGCTCTGGCTGATGACAGTTGATGGAAGTGAAATGTGTCACTTCTTGGCCATAGCACTTAATTGCCAGTGTGACATTTCCGGTGGCAGTGTGGAATCATTTAGTGATATAGGGGTGCCCCAAGAGTAGTGAGCCAATACACAGAGGAAAGTATCTCTGGAGAGTAGCCCAGATCCTAAATGGACCCTCACAGACAAGAAAGAAACCTTTCTTGTGTTATGTACCAGAAGATAAGTGTTGTTTGTTACTGAAGCATAGCAGAGCCATCCCTGACTGATACAGATTAGAAAATTGTAATGAAGATGAAAAGAGATAACACCTGCAAAGTTCTTAGCGCTGGGCCTGGGACTTAGATTTAATAAGCTATTATTGCCAGTTAGTCAGGGCCATTGGTCCAAAATCAAAGTCTTTGTTTCCAGTAAAGTCTCAACTGAAATCATGGCAGACAGAAGCATGCACTGATCCATCAGTGCTACATTAGGGGACACCAGGAACTGTAACCAAGGCATCCCTGCATGGCAGTGGCCAGTCCATTCTGTGGCAGGAAAGAGTGAGGAGATCCTGCTCCATTTGGTCATTCATTGACCCAGGAGCTGACAACTCCATTTTCAACTACAACTCCCAAGTCATTTGGGTGTCAACAATCAACCAGCCAGTGGGAGAAGAGGGAAGTACAGCAGATAATGGAGGGGCTATCCAGGAGGTCAGTACTGAAATTGGTTTATATCACTTCTTCCTGCATTCCACTGGCCAGAGCTCAGTCACCTGTCACTACTCGAATAGAAGGTAGACTGGGGATTAGTCCCTGGGTGGGCAGCTACTTCTCGGCAGTAACTCTTTGCTGTAGAAGAGAAGCACAAATCAGCAGATAGCCAGGCATTTTGCCACTCTATCCTTAAATATTTTCAGAAAGCAATTTCCCAACACCTGTGAAATCTCTGCCTTTGCTTAACACCTTCCTCCAACATTGTGGGAATTTCCTTTTATCGGGACAAAATCCCCCAGGTTGCAGTCATGAAATTATTATCTCCTTTATTTAGTATAACAAACATCCTTCCACATAGGAGAAACATCCTTCACCCCATCAACAAAAGCACAAACAATCCTGATGTTGGTTATTTCTTTCCAGTTTTAGTCATAACAAGGTTCAGAGGAGTAAATAAACTCTCTTTTCCTGTCCCTTTACAAACATACATAGACATCAAAATAAGAGAGAGAACTATATCATGTCAATATCCTCCAGGTTTACTAACCTTTGTGAGAATGTACAATTATAAGTACATTGAAATTTGAAGAAAATAAAAACACACAAGGACCAAACATCATGTAAAAGCTTAATCAAGCACATGATTGTTGTTTTTAGAGACTTTTAATGATTATCTTTATTAGAATTGTGATATGACACAGAGAAAATGAATCACAGAAGTAAAATTAGGCTGCATCTTTCTAAAGGCAGATTTTAAAGAAATATGTCAAAACCTGGCTCACTCACCTGGAGGAAGACATGGTTCCCAGGACAGGTCTTAAAATACCCATTTAATGGGATGCATGGTGGCTGATTCTTAAAAAATCTATATGAATAGAAACCCTTGCCAAACTAAGACCCACCCATTTAGGCATATGGAGGCCTTTATCACAGGGTTCGTGCTTCTGGTCTGACGCTCTTGACAGTGAAGCTGGCATTGATGAGAAAATGTTAGAAAAGCAGGGAGCTCCCATCCTGTTCATCTGGGCAGACCTGGCTGGCATGAGGGTGAAAGGTACAGCTGAGGCAAGGAATATACATGCTCTCAGTTAACTGTCAGCTCAACCATATGCCAGAGGCATGCACGCAAAACCCATTTTACAGCAGAGGAATCTGAGGTTTCGAGAAGTTAAGTAATGTGCCCGCAATCCCACAGAGAATAAATGGCAGGGCCAAAATTTCAACCCAAATCATTCTGAGTAAAGTAGGGCAAGCATTAGCCTCCCCAGTTTTAATCTGCTTACTGTAGCATAGCTGACATTCTTAAGAAGAAAAGGGTTTCACAGACGTGAGAAAGGACCTGGCTGGTGACACTCAAGCCATCCATCTCAACACTAGTGGGATATGTCTTTTAGAAACAAATTACCCGAATGAGTGAGAGGCGCACTGGAGGGAGCTGAAATGTGCCTTGCATGTGTCTGTCTGAGTGTCTTCAGAGGTGCATCTATTGCCTCCATGCTGGAGAAAGGACATTTGTGGGATTGTCACCATGATCCAGTGGGTGTCACTGCATCCCCACAGTGCTCAGGAGGGAACCTGCAGCTAACAGCAGCCTGTGACATCCGCACTCCTGCTCCCTCTGCAGCCCGGCTCCGTGCTCAGCGTCTCCTCCATCGACTATCTCTTTGGCGGGCTGCGTCCTCCACGTGTCTCTCACAGAGCAGGCAATCCACAGGATAAGGAATATTATCCGGATCTCTCTACCTCTCCAGAAACAACACTTCCTTTTAGAGATCATACTACATGTGTAATCAAAATAAGACGGATGGGAAGATGCAGGGATATGAGAGATTTGGATTGTGTTTTCCCTGGGGAATTTTAAAGCTCTTGCGAAGTCACAGAATGTTCCCCAAGTACTATCTGAGCGTACGGCGTGGCCCAGCAGACTGCTCTCAGTCCAGTTACGTAAGAGCTGAGCCGGGGTAAGGTACCATCTTTAAAGAAACTCTTCCGAGCAGAGAGGCTCCCTCAAGCACCTACTTTCCAATTTGCTCTTCCAGCATCTCCTGGCAGCACTCAGCAAAGGATGCTGGTGGCAGTGGCAGCATCTCCATCCAGGAGCCACGTCTGCTGGGTGCCTTGCTGCCAGCCACTCCTGGGGCACGGTCTCCATCCACATGCCAGCGAATGCAAAGTCTCGGGTACCGGGTCTCTCTCTCCAGGGTCAGAGCTTTGAGGTCATCGCGGGGGAAATCAGACCCAGTGCTGCTCACGTAGAAGGGCTGAGTGTTGACCAGCTGTCTTAAGAGAGACTGGTTTATAAGGCCCCTGAAAGAAGGTATTTGTTTTTGTTCAGTGCTGAATCCCAGCACATGGAGGAGCACTTGGGGGCACGGTATAGGCACTTAATAACTACTGACTGAATGAACACCAGTGAAGCAACGGCAGAAAGTTGTGAAAATGCAGCCACCTGTCTGAGGAAGAGCCAGGAATAAAGCCTGACTGTGGTTCATGCTAATTGTTGTTTTAATGGATTAAATGCAAATGGGTTAGGACAGTGTCTGGCAGATTAAGAGACCAACAAGGATTAGACAGTCTTATTATTTTCATGTGGACAGTTTTGATCCCATGAGTAGATTTTTAAATTTTTAACCTTTACTGCTTTAAAAATAGCACATGCTTATAAAAATGTACAAAATTCACAGTTTAGATGTTAGACATCTTGGGGATTCCATGGGCTTATTTAGTCTCCTTTCTAGAGCCTGACACAGATTAGGCACTTAAAATATACATTATGAAATCAGATATGTCCACAAAATGGCTAAATAAATGATGTCAGATCTCCACAGCAGGATGTGATTGACATTTTAAAACAACAAGATAGATCTTTACAAACTGACAGAGAGCCCAGGACACATTACTAAGTGAACACAGAATGTTGCAGAAAAATATGCTTTGTATTAATTCATTTATATTACAACAAAACTGTGCATGTGTTTGTGCAATGTGAAGCTATCAACATATGGAAAACTGTCACCAAATTGTTAACAGGGGAAAGGGGGGAGTAGAATTAAGGAAGGACTGCTTTACTAATTTGTATATGAAAATAATAAGATTAATAATAATAAAAATAATTAATCAAATACTACTGAGAGTTGTGAAACAGAGAAAATCATCTTCAATCAGACCACCCACAAAAGTGACTCATGTTTTTTGCATATCCTTTTTTATGAATTCATTCAAGGAATAGTTATTGAACGTCTTCCATGGGCCCAACACTCTGTAGGTGCAGTTCTCTTTCATCTGTGTAATAAATATTTTCTGACAGAACCCTTCCTTCTATTCAATCAGTTTAATGAGGCATATTTCCCTGAGGTTCAGGAGAACCCCAAGATTCTCCATAATGAGCAGATTATTGGGGAGGATTCCTAAGCAACTGGCAAGCAGTTGATCCTCCGTTTTCACCATCAAAATCTCGCCTCTTTCCCCTGCCACCCCAACACCCACACCTTCTGCTTCTTATTTCATCAGGGTAGAGAGACTCAAGTCAGGAAAGAACGTGCATTTGAAATACACGCAATATAAAAAGCACTGAGAGCACAGGGTCTCCGCCGTAGGTCATGTCCTCTGGTATTGATTCCCGAGAGGAGTGGTGTCCCAGGTGGGAACACTCCATCCCCGCCCCTGCAGCACCTCCTCCCTCCTCTCTCTTGCTCTCCAAAACCCCCACCTCACCCGCACCCCCAGCCCTGGCTCCTCTCGCCGTCCGAGCAACGGCTCACATTATTAAGGGGAAGAGTCACTGACAATTTCCAAACAGCCCTTGTGGGAATAGACCCCTTTTGTTTGTAGTTATCAAAACAAATTATGTGTTACATCCTTGAGATGACGTCGCCTACAAGATGTCCTCCACTGGGAACCACAAACTTGCAAATGTGAATTCCAGGCTTCTGTAGAATAAAGGCCAATCCAAAGTGCACCCTGATGTGACTGGAGCCTGTTCCTGAACGATTCAGGATGGCATATTTTTAGAAAACAATAATGCTATTTTGAAACCGGGTGCCCAGTGCCCCTAATTAATGAGCTACAACAGTCATTCAATCAAAGAGAAGACCCCAGAAGCTTAGCTGCTGGCAATTGCACACCTCTCTTCCATCTCCCCATTCCACCCTTAACCGCCGCGATCACCAGGGATGGTATTTCAAAGGTAATTGAGTCCTTAAAAGTAAAACAGTTATAATAATCGAGGAAAAAATATTAGCTATTACCACTCTTAAACAAATGCCACATGGCACATAAATTCCGCCATCTGCTATAACTTTTCCTGAGTAGGAAGTTGGCAGATATTGCATAATCATCTGCATATGACTGATAATTTTTAGCCAATTCTAAATAAAAAGGTGCTTTGTCTTCATATGTTGTTAAAAAAGCTAGAGATATAAGACAAACAATAAACATGCTAGCAGTGTTTATTTTCCCATTAAATATGCATGCCTCAATTATATTTTATATATGTGTGTAGGCAATAAAGCTTGCTCTCAATGTTTATTTTTCCCATTAAACATACATACCTCAGTCATATCGTGTGTGTATGTGTGAACAGTGAGCTCTTTATATCTTTTGAGTCCTACTAGAGAGCAAACTTAGTTGACGATGCTATAAATTTCTACCTTTTGTATAGAAAATGCTCTATTTTGTTATTTTTAGAGTATAACCCTCTGCTTATACAGGGTGCGCAAAGAGAGGAAGCAATTAAAATCACTCATTTTCAGAAAGAAGGTGTATTTTAGAGTGAAGGGGTAGAAAACACAGTGGGGATAATTTATAAAAACCAAGAAAATAAATCCATGGCCAATGAAAACCTGTCCTTGTAGAATATTTGAAGTTTCCTAACGCATAACGGAATTAGTATAGTCAGATTTCATTTAATAAGCACACAGATCTGTGGTCCATTATTTAAACAGCACTGTCAGTCATGAAAGAATACGTCAAGCACATGACAACAAAATGCTCTCAATACTTAAGGTCATCCTCTAAATCAGAAGAGAATGCAAGGGTTTCCTAACGACTTCTTCTCAAACAAATTACTGGCAGGCTGAACCAAAATGAATTTTATTATTGAGGACAAGTGAATTGTACAGTACTTATAGCAAACACATTAGAGGATTAAAATTGATTGAAGGAGATTGGATTTGGAAAGATATAAATAGGGAAGACATGAAAAATCTGCTCAAAGTGAACTTATCAAAACTGCTGTGGAATTCAGCCACTGACCTACCAGTTTTGCAAGGTTTGCTTCAGTTTCTAGAGAGAGAGCTTAAAATGCTTATTGGATTCTAGATGATGGTCAAGGTTATTGTGTGGATGTGCTGAAGCTATAGGGTAGATACCCATATTAGACATATATCAGGGCCAGTGTGCTTGACAGATTTCATGACACCCCAGTGACAAAAATTAGATTTTTCTATGTAGCAACTATTTGACCTGACTTCAACTTGCCAAAAAATGTTTAGATTAACTTCGGCTCAGAGGTCTGCCTAGGAACCTACCATCCATTCAAGGATAGTAATGGATAGCTCAAATCACTTCTGCACTGATTATCCATGGGATAATTCAAATAACAAAAGTCAAGACTTCTTGAGGGCTTTCTATGTAGCAAGTATTTCCTTGTGTTTCCTATGAACTGACTTAATCTTTATAACAGCTCTATAAGGTTAATATACCCATTAGAACACCCATTTTACAGATGTGGACACCAAGGCCAGAGAACCAAGAAAATATTCCCAAGGTCACTTGGATAGCAAGAGGCAATGGCAGTATTCAAAGATAGACTAATGGCACCAGTGTCTAAGCTCTTAATTGCTGTTCTATGCAAGAGTTATAAGCACACCATTAAGCAAAACTTCTACCCAACCTGATCCTGGAATGTAAAAAGAAGTTGGACAATGACACTGGTATACTGGAGTTACATGTTCAATCCATGGCTTTGTTGTAAGAATCTGAACGAGATATATGGTAGCTAGCCAGCAAGATAATCCCCATCTCCTGGGTATTCACATCTTTGTGTGTTCTCTCCCCACACACACACTGTACCAGAGTTGGTCCATGTGACCGACAGAATATTCCAGAAGTGCTGGTGCATCAGTTCCAATATTATTTACAAAAGAATGCAGCTTCCATCCTGGTCTCAGTCTCTATTTCTCACCAGTCACTTTGAGGGAGAGCCCAGCTTCCAAGTCTTCAGGACACTCAGGACGTCCTATGGGGAGGCCCACGTGGCAAGAAACCAAGACCTGCCAACTACTACATGAGTGGTCTCGGAAGAAAACTCTCCAGTCTTCATTTAACAGCAGCCCTAGCTGAAAGCTTAATGACCATCCCTGGTGCACCCCTAGGCCAGAACCACCCAGCTGAGCCACTCCCCAACTCATGAACCTCAGAAACTGAGGAAGATGATAAGTGTTTGCTGTCTCAAGCAACTAACTTTTTGGGTAATTTGTTATGTAGCAATAGATAGCTAATGTAAGAAGTATCTGCAAAGACGAGACTGTAAACAATGGGGCTTGTCCATAAAAGCCTCAATGCTTAATCCGCTGCTTTATACAAGGTAGCTACTCCATTGCCAAAAGGTGGCCCAATCCAAAACCCATTAAGAGAGAGAGGCAGAACAATACATAAACATTCACTCATTCATCAAATATTTCTAATGAGTGCCAGACACTGTAGTGCTGACATGTGCAATGAACTAAAGAAACATGCCCCTCTCGTTCATGACACTTGAATTCTAGTAGGTGGAGATGGAAAATACATAAGTAAACAAAAAGAAAAAAATGAGATCTCGATGAGTGCTACGAAAGCAATGGAAGGAGTGGTCAAGAAAGGCCTCTCTGAGGAGGGATTGTTTGAGAAGAGGTCTGAATTCTGAAGTTGGCCAGCCAAAAGGAGAGCTGGGGGAAGAAATGTCAAGCAGAGATGGGCTGCTCGGCAGCTGTATAATCTTCAGCATACTACCTCACCATCAAGCCTAGGTGTCTGCATCTGTATGTGTGGGACAATAAGAATTTGCCACACAAGATAATAAGAACAAAGTAAGAGTCAATACATGAAAGAATGTTCCCAATTGAAAAGCCACTAGTCATTGAACCCCATGTAAAATAGCATCACCCCTTTTGATAACGGTCTAACTTATCACTGAGACCAAGTCAGCAGTAACCCCAACCCAGAGGTGTTACAGGGAAATGTGGACAGCATGCTGATTTAATAGAGTACCCGTCTCAAGAGAAACTAACTCAGTTATGGAACAGTCTGACCATTAATTTCAATGATTTGACTGTGTAATATAATGTTTCAATCCTAGAACACAATTTAAACTGGGACAGGTAGTCATTACTTTAACTTGGAGTCTGCAAATTCATCTCCGACATGTCAATTTTTTGTAGTCTATGCTCAAAGACTTGCCAAAAAAGATATGGGGAAAATATTTCAAAGTCCATGAAATCTAGCATCTCGATATCAAACAGTGCCTCGACTGCTGCTGTAGATTAAAATGGTGATAGAAAATTTTATTAAAACAGTAAGCAAAGGGTAAGCATGCTTGTCAAACACAGATCCCTGTTTCACATACAGATGAGGGTGCCGAGAATAGTATAGATGACAAACGGAATAGAATACTGATTTAGTCTGTGGCAAAGGGGGTGGTTGACAGAGTGAGAAAATAGTCAAAGTGAATATTTATCCATAATACTTCCCAAAGATAATAAAAAACAAAATGAAATAATATTGGGAAAATATGTGTAATAACTATTAGTTTAATTAAGACTCAGGAAATAAGCATCCCATTGTTTGAAACTGAAAATCCATTGCACATCAATCTAGAAATCTGTTGTTGATTGAGGGAGGCAACATTTAAATCTAGAGATAAGTGAGAAGGGAAATTGAGAAAAAACAAATCAGATATAAGTTGGTATATCTGGCCATGGAATTCCTAAGCATTCCATAGATGAGAATGAAAATACTATGACTGCCCATCTCATAACTACTGCTTCCGATAAGATCCCACTCAGAATTGAGATGCGGTTGGGCATGACTGTTTCCCATGATACTGTGTGAGCCTCCCTGTCTCTTTTGCTCAAGATGGTAGCTCTTAGTTGCTGTTCACCCAAAACGTCTGCTTCTCCTTCAAGGCAAAGGACAGATTGTGTTTCCTTGACTGTTTAAACTTAGCGTGGCAGGATGTCTCGCTTGGGCTAATGGAATGTGTGTAGAGGCGGCAAGTGTCACTATGAGGTAGAAGCAGTGAGAACCGAGATCATTTAACTGTTCTTTTCCTTATACAAGCACTTGTAGAAGCATGAAAGTGAAGCCTGAGTCTCCAAGTGAGGGAGAAATAGAGCAGAGCTCCCAGCCAGCCATGGTGGATATACAGAGTACGTGAGAAGCTGCCATGTGCTCCTGTAAGCCACTGAGACATGGGGCTGTTTGTTACTATAGCACAACCTGGCTTATACTGACCGATACCCTCGTTTAGCTACTAATCCTTTTAGCCCCGTTTTTTTGTTTGTTTGTTTTCTGATTGATTGTTTTTTTGTAAGGTAGGATTTACAAGAAAAGGTGAGGAGGAAGGCATGTGACATTTTGGGGGGGCCCTGGCTGTTGGTATTATGCCTTTTCTATAACAAGTGGCTTTCTGCCATCACAGTTGTTTGTGTTTCCTGTTGCAAATGCCTTTGAGTCTCAACAGCAGGTGCTTACTTTGCATTTTCCTCAGCACTGTGGCCCGGCAAATGCTGCCACATATTTTCATTAAAAACAATACACAGGAAGTGTTCAATGAGTATATAATGCATTAACAAAAGACACTCTAGATTTTCTGTACCATTCTTTCATTAATTCATTCACACTGCAAGTAAGCCAAGTATTCTTGTGAGGAAAAAAGGAAATTAAAGACACTAGAATAATAAGTAATGGATGCTAGAAGAACACACTGAAAGAAGATCAAACTTATGGTTGGGTGGTGGAGTGATGAGAGATGGCTTCCTGGGAAGAAGTAAAGACTAAACAGACAAGGCAAAGAAGAGGGAAAAGAATGTTCCAGAGAGGGGGTGCAAATGGCTGGAGGTGAGAAAGAGTAAAGTAATAAGAGGAAGTGAAGGAACATAGCTGAATATGGTTGTATTGTGGGTGGAAGAGAGAGAGAGATTAGTCTGGAAAGCAGATAGGAGCTGGCTTCTGAAAGGCCTTGAAATCATGTTAAGCACACTGGATTCTACCCAAATGGTAATGCAGAGCTATTGGAGGTGGGAGTAACACAGTTATATCTGCTTGTTAGAGAGCACTGTAGCTTCACTGAGGAGGGCATGAAAGGAACAGACAAAGAGACAGGGAGATCAGAAACAAGGCTCTTACGGCAAAAAATGGCAGTGGCCCAGATGAAAGATAGTGGACATGGATATAGAAAGACAGACATAGATTTGAGATATGGACATAGATATAGAGAGATGGACACAGGTTGAGATATGGACATGGATATAGAGAGATGGACACAGATTCAAGATATGGACATGGATACAGAAAGATGGACATTGTTCCAGTTTGCTAATGCTGCCGGAATGCAAAACACCAGAAATGGATTGGCTTTTATAAAAGGAGGTTTATTTGGTTACACAGTTACAGTCTTAAGGCCATAAATGTCCAAGGTAATGCATCAACAACCACTGGAGGATGGTCAATGGCATCCAGAAAACCTCTGTTAGCTGGGAAGGCACATGGGTGGCGTCTGCTTGCTCCCAGGTTTCATTTCTAAGTGGCATTCTCCAAAATGTCTGCATCAGCTTCCAACAGGCATCTTCAAAATCTCTCAGTAAGCTGCAGCTACTCTCTCAGCTCCTGTGCGTTCTTCAAAGTGTCCCTCTTGGCTGTAGCAAGCTTGCTCTTTCTGTCTGAGCTTTTATAGGGCTCTAGTGAACTATGCTGAATGGGTGGGGCCACACCTCCACGGAAATTATCTAATCAGAGTTATCACCTACAGTTGGGTGGGTCACATCTCCATGGAAACACTCAATGAAAGAATTACAATCTAATCAACACTAATATGTCTGCCCACAAAAGACCGCATCAAAGATAATGGCATTTTGGGGGACATAATACATTCAAACTGGCACAGACATAGATTCGAGATATAGTTTGAAGATAGAATTGGTTTAGCTTTGCTCCTGCCAGCAGCTGGGTTACATTTGTGGTGATGGAGATAATTAGAGTCTACACTTTATATTAAAGCCCAATTAATCCCTCAGTTAGTGTCTCTCCATACAAATGTAGGAATCTGGTCATGTTGAAACAGATGATCAGGTCCTTTCTTAGGGAACAATTCCATTTAGGATTGTGTTTATTGCCCGAAGACTGTATTATTTGCATACCAAGCATGTGATCTTAGCTCCTCCAGTAAGAAAAGTATCTATGAAAACTACTATGACGGGATTTATGTAGAGTATTTGGAATAATTAGATTGGTTCCCAGAAAGGTACAAGACACGTGTATCTAATTCCTACCTTCCATTTCTTTTGTGAGGGCATCTCTTTATTTTAATAACTCACCCATTATAACAATTTTTCCCTTGGGAAGCCAGGTAGAATAGTTTTTTAACTCTGGACTCTAGGATCACAGTCCATAATTTGATTATCAGCTCTATCACTTACCAGCTATCTGCCCCTAGGGAAGAATTCTCCTTTTTAAGCCTCAGTTACTCATCTAACAAATGGGGCTCATGATAAGAGTAACTTAAATAGATTTCCATGAGGATTCCATGAAATGATAATGTGGCGTCGTACTTAGAATAGTGGCTGGCACACAGTAAGCTCACAACAAATGTAATTAATTAATAATGTTAACAGACAGTGACTCTATTAGCATAAAGTTTCTAAATTTAATGCATGTTACATAGGATGTTGGAGTTCTTTTCTAGAAAAATCACACCATATCATGTGCCGTGCAGAATTAATTCAGAGAGACAGGATGCTGTCACGGAGGAGGAGAATGCAACAAACATTTGAGAGACGGCTCTGTGCTAGGTCTGGGTTTGGGACGGGGGAAATAGCACTAAACAGTCATAGCCCACACCCTTCTGGAGCCTCAAGTCTCATTATAGAAGTGACCTTACACAAAGGATGAAAATTGTGGGGATTCTTATGGAAGGTAAATCGCACAAAGGACCACCCCCAAGTGGGCATTGTGGGGACTTGCCGCATGATGCTCTGCCCAAGGAAACTCATAGTCACCGCTGAGAAGAATCAAGGCCTGCAACGGTTTATGCAGACTCGACATGCTCTAACTTTCTCAGTTAGAAAGAAACAAACAAACAAAAAAGAAAACAGCACCGTGTGCGGAATATGAACCTCCAAGGAGTTTTAAAGGACATTTCATGGATTGCCATTCCATTTGGTTCCGAGCAAGGAAGCCCAGATTCATGGTTCCTTTCTCACTTGTCAACTAAAGGTATTTATTAGAGCATGCAGGCTGTTTAGGAACTTGCACATCACTTACAACCTGTTAGTGGAGCATCCAATTATACACCTGGGCTCTTCATTTGAGCCCAAACCAAATACTCAGAGAACTGGGCTGTGTTAACCTCACAACTCCTACTGCCTGCTGTATCCCAGATGGAAGGCACAGATGAACTTTTTATTATTGTAGAAAAGAGTTGACGGCATTAACTGTCCAGAAGGGTACTAAATGACTTACGGGTACTAACTGACTAACAAGAACCTTATGATGAGGGTACTAATATCAATACCAGTTGACAAAGAAGACAAACTGGTCTTAAATATGGTAACTGAAGAGCCAGTGGTAATTCCAAGAGCCAGCGCCCCAAGCTCTTGACTATGTTACGTATCCAAAAACCACATCGAACTATGCGTCCGACTCCTTAATCCTATAGCCGACAGCAGGCTGCACATCAGTTATGATGGGAACAAATAATATCAAACCAAAAATTCAATACCTCCCTTATAACCACTCTACAAAAACTGCTGCTCTCTAATATATATAGATGGCTGATTGAAATATGATTTGCTTTTGATTGACTAACTTGGACGTATACTCAGTAACCAGAGTGCTGTGAATCCACTTATCCAATAATTCACCAAAATCCTACTTTTGGACTCCTCTAAGCCCATGAGTTTAGCAAAACCAGTCCTTGTACATGTTTGGAAATCTGTACACTAATCAATTACAAAGCCACATCTCATTACCAGTAATTAAATCATTTTAAAATTCACCCTGGTGTTATTAGCCTTCTGTCTTCCAGAAACTTACAAAGCTAACCAAAACAAAAGAATAGTAGGAACAGATTCTGGAGCTGGATTAAATTTTCCTTCTAAAATTGGTTTGTGTCAGATGACGACCCCCTACCCTTCTAGAAGTCGCACATCTTCTTTTACATGATGTTTATATTCTGAACAACATTAAAAAGACATCCGTAAGTCAACCCGATAGACTGAAGACTGGGAAGGCTTCTCCAGAACTGTTACAGCCTATTGGGTAAATATATATTTGGTTCACATTCTAATTTTGAAAAACATGTTATTTACCTACTAGACTGTAACTGTTCTGCTGAGTTGGACACAGACTCCCAGGTAAATGTGTATTGGAGAATGCATGCATGCTAATTCTGAAAACACAGATCATTTACCTTGCTGAGTATAACCTCTGGCCTGCCATGGATGGCCCTACCCCAGGAGTCATTAACCCTGGACAAGAACAGGGCCCTTCCAGTCACATGCACCTCAGGCGCCCTGGCTTGAGCAGCAAGCATGCTCATTTTAAAGAGGGAAGGCTTCCAAACTAACATCTAATTTCTTTTTGTTGGAAACACCAAGGTTTGCATAGATCACAGATTTAAAGAAGATTAAGAGCAGTTGCATAGAACAACAATTAGGTGGATGACTCAACCCATGACTTTGGGGTGGTGATTGAAGCAATCTTTAAATGGGTGGATCAAAGCAGAGCCTGAGCTTGAAATCTGCACATTGGCTGTCCCCAGCACATGGCTGTGAGGGATGGATGCCAACTGGCATCCTCTTGATGTGCCCTGTGTCCATTCTTTTCTTTCACATTAAATATTTATTGAACAATTGCCAAGCATTGGGCTCAATACTAAGAACTCAGAGAAGAGCAAAACGGTACTACCCAAGCCCTCTTGGAGACAAAAATCTGCAGAAGAGACAGAAATAAACCAAGTAATCATACAAGTAAGTACATGGCTATAAACTGTTTTAAGTACCCTTAAAATCTATTCTCAAAGTAGAGGCCTGAATTATCCGTTTGAAATGTGAAGCAAGCTCACTCTTTCACCTCCTTCAGTTTTTTGCTAAAATGTCACCTTCACGAGACCCACCCTGACTCCCTATTTCTCAATGAGGACATGTATCCCTTTTCACTGATGTAACCCAAATGCCAAGAAGAGTGCTGAGCACGTAGCAGGCTCTCAATATATATAATTAATGACTGAAGGAAAAGTGCAAGTTGCTATGAGTTCACATGGAAGTAGATTCTCATTTATTCTTGGTAGATGGGGTGGGGTTAGGGATACCAGAAAAGGCTTTCCCGGGGGGTGTGGCATGTTTGAGCTGAGACTGAAAGGAGATGTAAAAGGCAATTTGGCAAAGGGGTGGTGGAGGCAGGAACAGCATTCTGGGAAGAGGGAACAGAATCTGCACAGTTCCCAACTCGGAAGGAGCTTGACATGACTGAGGAAATGAAATCCAGTCAGTGTGTCTGTAATGCAAGGGGTGGTAAGCTTGAAGACTTAACATACAGGGACAGTCATGTTTTCTTAACTGAAATATTCTTAATCTGTGTGTGCGTGAAGGAAAGAGAGACAGCGAGAGAGAAGAAGAGAGAGGGTTTGCAAGAGATCATGCATGCTTCTGGTTTGGTATTTTGCTTTGTTTTGTATGATTAGCCATTTTTGGTTATAAGGCACAATTTAGCTCGACACTGACATGACAGCTGCCACATCCCCAGCACAAAAGCCAAAATTCCCACATCAATTTCTAGGGCAAACTTTTGAAGGTCACAATTAAGTTCTAAATAAGGCACCTCGTTTCCCAATGTCGTTCTAACATAGCAGGTGACTCAAATAATAAAATTGAAGAAGCCTCCCATTTCCTGAACAGGAAATCCCGTTTTCTTAGAAAATGCATAGTTCAGGACAAACTCTCCTCCTCTTCCTAAAAGAGAGGATGGTACTGAGATTACTGCAGCGGCAGCAGCGGAGACGGAGGGCTCTGGAAAGCCTTTCTCAGCCCCGATTTGCAAAGTGCTGGCTATGGCTACATTCTGACAATGAGAGGAGGGACGAACCACATAAAGTCATTTCACCCATCACTAACCCAACACACCTGCACATTCTTCTCCCCTCTATCACACCCTTCCCAGGCCTCCAGGCAGAAGGTATGTTTTGAAAGACTTGTAAAGCCCTTATTTGGAATACAGAATAACTTTATATATTAATTTAAGTGACTAATATTTAAGAGTCTAAAAATGAAAAAAGGGCTTAATTCATGAAAACTATATCCCAATTTTCCTGGAAATTGTTTTATAGTGTCAGCAATGCATCCCATGAGCAAAAATAAGGCTGTTGCAGGAATGCAGGAAGGAATTTAAGATGAGCTGGGCATGCCACGTGCCCTGTATGGCTGAGGGTGCATTAGTGAGGTCCCTACAGCAACCAAGTGATACAAATACATAATATTAAAATGCCAATAAATTAGCCTACAAATCTACTTAGCCCTACATTTATCCTGCATCACCAAATAGAACATTGCCTTGAAATGGAACAGTCTGAGATTTTTTCACACCAAATCAATTTATACCGAGCAAAGGAAATGCTTATGCAACTCAGTGCTTTGCAATGACAGACACACATGGTGGGGAAAAAAATTTTCCCCTTCTCCATTTCATCAGATGGAAATTAATCAGGGACACTAACTTCACTTTCAACAGGACTCCAGCAACACCCCCAGAAACACTTCATTTCTTTCAACATTTCTGAACAGTCTGCCAACTTTTAATAATTCCATATATTACCAGAGACTGTGAAAAGGGATTTTAAATCACCGTGCTATGACAATGTAATAAATTAGAGAAATTGAGGCTGTTGTTTGGAAATCTCGCTATCCCTACTTTGGTTCATGTCTCAATTTTTTGATGTAATATGATTTGAGTATAATTATTAGCAACTATTATCAAAGTATTCATAAACTCTTTCCCCCACTGTGAAAGCAAGCTTTGGCTTTATATCCTATTTTTAATCTTAATTCACGGGTGTCACGTATCACCCATAAAAGAAGGGCAGGGTGATTCCAAAATGTCTGTTTTGACAGATTGCTCTTTTCCATTTCTTTTATATTATAAATATTTAATGCACGGTTCAACAATAGATGACAAAATCTTTTCTCTGTGATCATCCAGTTAAGTGAAATCCCTTCTATTCCTTCTCAAAAGACAGTCATCAGTCTTGCCATGCTAGCAAAGAAGGGCCAACATATAACACCTGTGCTAATATAAGCCCTTTTGGCTCTGAGTCGTAAGGAATTTCACATTAATTTATTTTCTGCCACTTTTTCTTTGGAATGAAAATGTCTAGGGGAGACCACTGCAATACATTTAATTGTCTACATTGTGCAATTACAACAAAACAATTCAGAGATGGCAAAGTGTTGTCATTTAAATACATGCCATCTTATCTCTCACTATATATTAATCTAAAATGGAATCTGGAAAATGACAAGAACTTTTCATAATGGAACACCCACTGCATGCCTGATTTGCCTTTCATTGTCCACGAGCCCTAATGTACTGTGGACTTCCTGGGAACAAATGAGACCTTGAAGGCGACGTGTTTTCATTTTATCACATTTATTTAAGATGACCGAGGACAGTGCTCAATATTTATTCACCACGTTAAACATTTGCCATCATCAGAATAAAAGGCGAGCGGCCCAGTATGAACAACATCTGGTAATTCCAAAGAGATAGTGTCACTTGAAGAGCAAACGAACCTTCAGTTAATAAAATCTCCCCCTGACTGACAAAGACATCTTTTTGTACACATGCAGGATCCACGATAAGTAGACAGAGAAGCAGTGATAAAGGGCACCAGATTCCTACAAAGGGAAGTCAATGCCGCCCAAGTTTAAATAAAGACCATGTTTATTACTGGTCTTTTATGAACTATGATAAATTACATGTCCTGAGTTCTGGAGGAATAAAAGATTTAAATTATAAATCTGATGGCCCTGGAAAATTTCTCTATTCTGAAAATGCTCTAGTGCCTCAAAGTGGGAATAATATTACCAGGATGGAAAAAGCAGCTCGTTTCAAGAAAGAGCTTCTTTCATCGAGTAACGCCTGAGCTGACAGAGGAGGTCTTTCTACATTCTCAATACCTAGGACCCAAGCCCTCATTGATGCAGGCCTACTAAGTGCCAGGCACCAAGCTAGGCACTTATATTTAAAAGTGAGCAAAATGGACATGCCCGGTCTAAATGTCCATGGAAACACACACACACACACACACACACACACACACACACACACACACACACACTCTCACACCACCTGAAGGGCTGATTTCCTTAATACAAGAAGAACTAGACCTCTGCCTATTGGCAAAGTAGTCAAAGGCCACATTTTGGTTTTATAACAATTGACCATGCCCAGCAGGTAGGATTTGGGTAAAACGAAGCTAAATCGAACACGACTTTTTAAATACTTGAGTCTCAGCTGATATGGAATGAAGGGGACGGTCTTCAGTTCTGAGGATGCCAGACTTGGAAAGGGTATTATGATAGCAATGACAGGAGTGACCATAATAAATGGACCTCCTAAGGAGGTCAAAACCACAAGGGTCCTGGCTGTCTCGGTACCACTGTGAGCAGACAGTAAGACCACACAGGATCTTGGAAACTGTAAAGAGCCCTGCAGACATACAGGCTATTCTTAAGGGATACTGCCAGGGTGGGCAGTCACAGGCATAGCAAAGTGGCCAGCAGAAAAGGGTGGCAACGGCGAACAATAGAGACATTTGACCTCAGCTCAGTCATCCTTCTCCCCTAGGAGCCTGCCTTAGGTTCTAGCCTCACACAAACCCACGTTATTTTTCAAATGATAACACTGCAGTTGTTATTCTTGCCGACATCACAGGCCATAAGGAGTAGGAGATGGAGGGACTGACACACACTCCTTACTCCCTGTGGCTCCATGTAAAGACGCTTCTTTGGAGTAATAATGCTGGCCTCTCTGCTTCCACAGGGAGGAACTCCTCCCACTGTAAGGAGGAATGATTCAACTGATTGAGGAAGGGACTTGGGCGTGCAGAGTTCAGTCCCTTTCACCCTCATTTTCTCAGAATTTCCTGGCCATCAGAGAAGGTGCCCTCTGATCTGATCTTCTCTCTCAGCCACGAGACTTAGGAGGTCAGGATGGGATGGGGAGGGTCACACGTGTCTGTACTGTCAAAGCCAAATGGATAAGTCCGAACAACTCAGGAGAGTGGAAGCAAGTCCATTGATCCACACATCTTAATTGGGATTTATTTAATTAGTAAGCTGCCACTTTTTATTTCCTTTTTTAAAAAGCACCATTATTGAGATATGATTCATATACACCATAAAATTCACCCATTTTAAGTGTGCAATTCAATAGTTTTTAGTGTATTCACAGAATTGTGCCATCACCACCACAATTTAATTGCAGAACATTCTCAGTGCTCCAAAAAGAAATCCCATACCCACCTGTAGGAACTCCTCATACTCTTCTCCCCAAATCCCTAGCCAACTACTAATCTCCTTTTTGTCTCTATAGATTTGCCTATTCTGGACCATTGCTATGAATGAGATCAGAGCCTTGAAAATACTAGGCTAAGTGAAAGAAGCTTGTTTATTTCCCTTTTGCCTATCTCCTTTGTCTCACTTCTCAGTTGGTTCTTAGGAAGGAAATAGGGGATGTTATTTCTTGAATTCCTAAAGCAACCACATGTATCTCGAATGGATTTTTAAGCCATCTAATTGCTTCCTTTCTCGCTATAATTGCTTCCTTAACACATTGCAATTTTTGTTTTACCCAGACAGCTCTAATTAAACTGTTTTGTTCAGGTCATCATTCATTCATTCATTCATTCATACTTTTGAAACACAATGATTAGTCCCTAATATGCCTGCTAGACCCTGAGGATACAGAAATGAATAAAATCTGGTACCTGCTCTGAGGGAGCTCATATTTAATTGTCAGGAACAATTTAGGGGCAAAATTGTATAAAAAATATATAAAACAGATCCACTAGCAGGTAAATGCAAGGATCTTGTTAATTCTCAAATTCCCTACAATTATCATGTGAAATTCTTTCTACCTTTAGCTTCTGTGAACCTGTACTCACCTGGCTCAATTTCCATCTCCGAAACCAGTTCTTGGTGCCTTTCTCTCTCTCTCTCTTCCTCTCTCTTTCTCTTTCTCTCTCCTCTAACCTCCCCTTCCCTCCTCTTCTCTTCTCCCAACCAGTCATTAAAACAGGCCTTTCTTTAGACACATTTCTCTTTTCTTCCTTTTCTTGGGGACAGCAATACTCCTATCACTTCAGTTATCACCTCCATGGCAACTGCAAAAATCACTCACAAGTAGAATCACTTACTCATCAAGATGAGTGTGCCGGATTGGAAATATTATGTCACCCAAAACCAGTTCTTTAATGCAATCTTGTGGGGGCAGACATATTAGTCTTGATCAGGGTGGAAACATTTGAATAAATTATTTCCATGGAGATGTGGACCCCACCTATTCAGGGTGAGTCCTAATTAAGTCACTGGAGTCCTATAAGAGAGCTCACAGACAGAAGGAGATCAGAGCAGCTGAGAGAGACTTTTGGAGAGAAGCTAAGAGCCAACACAGCTGCTGACTCTTGGAGATGCTGGGAGATGTGGACAGAAGAACATCTGGAGATGCTAAGCTAAGAGATGAGGCCAAGAGTTTGCCCCGGAGAAACAAAAAGAAGACCCTTAGATGCTTGGAGAGAAATTTCCTGGGAGAAAGAACCAAGGACACGCAGGAGCTGAGAGAGTGCAGCTGAGACATTTTGGAGAAAGCCATTTTGAAACACAACTCAGGAACAAAGGACCAGCAGACACCAGCCACATGCCTTCCCAGCTGACAGAGGTGTTCCAGACACCATTGGCTATTCTTCAGGGAAGGTATTCTCTTGTTGATGCCATAGCATAGACACCTTTATGGCCTTACAACTGTGGATTTGTAACTTATTAATTCCCCTTTATAAAAGCCAACCTATTTCTGGTATTTTTTGTAACAGCAGCTCTAGCAAACTGGAACAATGACTAAGACACATGAGGGATGAGGTGACATTTCAGCTAGACTTGAAAGAGGCACCGGATTTTGGATGATGGGTTTGAGGTGTACGTGCTATGTGGACTGGAATATGCAGCATCTGTTTCCACCAAGTATCTCTACCTTGCCCTTGTCGCCGATTTCAATTAGCTAGCTTATATCAAAAGGAACAAAAACATCTCTTTCCTAGTCACGTATGATATATTTTCAGAAAATAATCCTATCATCTGCCCAAGTTATTCCCAGCATTTGCTAGCTATGTCTACCCTTCACGATCCTTATTTCAACCAGAAAAGCCAATCAGCTCTAAATCTGTGGCCTCAAAGAATTTCTTGATTTATGGACACGACTCCTCTTTTCCTGTTTATATCTCAAATCCACAGAGTGAAAGAGGGGGCCCAGAAATATTTATTCAGACAGATAAAATCCTTCTTTTTTAACAGAACTGACTTCCATGACCTGTGGGTACATTTTGTTACTTAGGGGCATATCCACAGGATTACACACAGAGACTCTGGCTGTGACTGTTAGTCACTGCCACTGCATTGTCAAAATAAATAACAACACAAATCAACCCTCTATGAACTTGGGGGCAGCTGACTTTTTTTTTTAACACAAATAATTCCTTAAATTGGAGAAGATTCCAACAGAGATATGGATAATATAAGTGATCCAATATGTATAATAGAATATACTACTGCATATATATATATACAAACTGCTCTACATGACATACTACACTTGCTTATATATACATGTGTGTATTCTATAAACTTTGGAGATATGTAAATGTGTGCACACATAGGTATGTATACTTAATACAATTATAAATTTCTGTGACAAAGGGAATTTAAATTTTTGTTTTCTTCTTCCCCTTTCCAAGGGCCGTAAAATTCAGAGGGTAAAAGAATCATTCATCAAACCTCAAAATTCCTCAAGAGTTCTTATTTATCATTGTCCATCATTTCATGCAACACCGGGATAGTGGCCATCCCTTATTCAGCAAAAACCACATGCCAGGCAATTTTTTCATCATTTTACAGGTAATCTCATTTGAATCCTCACTAAAAACCCATGATTTTAGTATCAGTGCTCCCCTTTTGTAGATGGCATTAGAGATTAGAGAACCCAAGTGAATGGCCCAAGGTCACTCGGAAATTCCAGCCTAGACTTCAACCTGGGTGTGTCAGACCCCAGAATCTGTGCTCTTACCCATTGTTCTGACTGCCTCCCTGATATTAGTCACTCTCTTTTCTGATGTTTTAAAGGAAAAGAGCTGCCTTCCTTAAGACAACCAAGTCAACCAAGGACAACACCTTCACCATTGTTTAATCATTGGTCTCATTCAACTTAAAGTAGGATTTTCAAAGGAACCAATATTTACTGAATGTGTCTCAACTTTTCAAAATGTTGGTGTAGCTTGCCCATATATATATGACCACAGTTGTCCCACCAAGAAAAAGGGAGTATTAATGGAGTGATTTTTAAAATATAATCCATGGCACCAAGTTGGGGGATGGGGATGGGAAGCATAGAAAACCCTCCCTGCCTCTTTGGCTGAATGATGGATGTTCTGAACTGACCGGAGGCTGGATGTGAATGCAAGAGGAGAGAAGAACATGCCTATGAAATCCAAATAACCGTCAGTCATTAAAGGAGTAGTTAGGATCCTAAAGGATGATGAGCTGAAGCCTTCTTCTCCTCCAAAGGACATCAGAAGAAAATCATCCTGACAGACTATGAGATATAAGTCAAGTGATAATCACATCAACACTGAAATCCAGGTTGGAAGGCATCATCCCATCCATACAAAACTGCAGCTTTATTATCAATCATCAAAAACTGATAAAATGCTAACTTTGACTCTAATCTATGGATGGCTAGAATATACGTGCATCCCCAAGCAAGCTTTTATAGAATCCCATTATTATAAATGTTCATAACACCAATCACCTCCTCTTCAGATCAGTTATGTTGTAATTTACATTTTGCATATGATCATTTGATTGATTAATGTTTGCTTTATCAACCTGTAGGCCAAATGAGCCAAGGGCTACTAATAATAACTTTTGTTTGTTGAATTCTTGCTATGTGCTGGGCATTATACAAACATTAGCTTCTTTAATCTTCATGACAGCTCTTTGAGGCAGCTATTCATCCCTATTTTATAGATAACAAAACTGAGACATAGAGTTGTTTAACTAGTTCAAGAGCCCACAGAGATTAAGCGGCATACCCCAACTGGACCCGAGGCCGTCAACCACCAAGCATGACAGCAGGGACCATGAATATATTTGGTTATCACATATCCCCAGCACAGAGTAGGGGGCCCATAAATATTTGAAAAATGAATGAATGAGAAGCTGCTGATTCTGAATTAGGTTTGATCAACAAAGTCAGGCAGGAAGGAGCCTTGCTTTGCACTGCTCGCAGATTGCTGAAGCTGCCTCCCAGTGACCCAGAACTCAGAGCAATTATCATGTACAAGGGGGCAGGTAAGGAAAATTTCCTTGTGCCTGCAACAGATAACAAAACCTTATCCTACTCCTCTTAAGTAAATAGACTTTTTTCCTGCCTCCTCCATGTTATGACCTAAAACCCACACTCACATTCCCATGAGTAAACAAAGAAAGACCCAGATGATAACTGAGATGCAAAAGTACTAACTTTTTCCTTCAGTCTTCTCTGGGAGTAATTTACCAAAATTGGAGCCTTTAATTGTGCTACTAATTGTGAAGTGATTCAAAAAGCATCTCAAAATAGCACTCTTTCCCAAAAGTAGAATGTATTCTTAGACATTAAGGTTAAAGGTGGAACATTCTAAGTATTGTAAGAAACACACAAATTTCAATGGTATGTTTGCTAAACTGCCGTTATGCAAAATACCAGAAATGGATTGGCTTTTATAAAAGGGATTTATTAGGTTACAAATTTACAGTTCTAAGGCCATAAGAGGATACCTTCACTGAAGAAAGGTCAATGGCTTCCAGAACACTTCTGTCAGCTGCGAAGGCATGTGGCTGGTGTCTGCTAGTCCTTTGTTCCCAGGCTGGTTTCAAAATGGCTTTCTCCAAAATGTCTCTGGGTTTCTGTCTCTCAACTTCTCTCTCTCAGCTCCTGTGCACCTTGCTTGTTCTCCCAGGGCATTTTTCTCTCTAAGCTTCTGGGGGTCCTCTCTTAGCTTTCCTGGGGCAAACACTGGGCTTCTTCTCTTAGCTTACCATCTCCAAACATCCTTCTGTCTGCATCTCTAAGCATCTGGGTCTGTGTGAGCTCTGAGCTCTCTTATGGAATCTACTGAGCTATAAGACCCACCCTGAATAGGCGGGGTCACACCTCCATGGAAATAATCTAATCAAAACGTCTCACACGGTTGAGTGGGTTACATCTCCATGGAAACAACATAATCAAAATGTCCCACCCATAAGTCCACATCCTCAAGACTGGATTAAAAGATCATGGCCTTTCCTGGGGTACATAACAGTTTCAAACCAGCACAGATGGTAACACAGAGGAAGAGGAAATGTATGCTGGATCACGCCACAAGGAGTTCATGAAGAAACAAAGAATTTGACGTGCATCTTGATGAACAGTTAAGCATGGGCTGGGGGATGCAGAAGTGTTTACATTGGAGGCGCAAGGAATGGCATCTTAGATTCAGTCATTGGTAGGGAACGGTGCATATTGCTTGGGTAGACATGAAATGGGCACCTTCTAATAGGCAATATTTGGGAAAGTGTCAGACAATTCATTATAAGAGTCAACCAAGGACAGTGAGTATGAACTAGCCAGCAGGGCAAATTAAGCTGGATAGCAGTTTGCTAGCTGCAGAAAAGTGAATGAGACTTTCTACAAGGTTTGTTTAATATTTTGGTCTATCTAATATTCTTTACTTTGAGGTCACATTCTTATCCCATTCTACATGTATCTCTAGTAAGTCGATGGGGCTGAAACTTTCTTTAACTTATTCCCATGAATGATCAAGATCAAGACCAGCCAATCAGAAAAACTGCAGCCCTAGAGCCCAGGGATTTTCTCAGGAGCAGGCCCATGACTCAGATTGGGCCAATCATAGCCTTCCCTGGGATTTTTTGAGGTATCCCCAAGAGTATACTAACTTCTCTGAGAATACTGGAAGAAGCCTGTCAAAGCCAATACCAAGAGGGTATATTATTAAACATGTAAACCCAGGCAGACCTGAAGTCAATCCTTTGTACATCCCAATCTTTCTTTCTTCTGAAGCTTACTTGAATCGGGTTTCTTTTTATTTTTTTTTTTTTACATGAAACTGAAAGAATCCTGATGAAATCAGTGCCTAAACATCCCCATCCCATAATGCATTATTTTAATTCTGCATGGCTGCAGCTTCCTTCTCATAACAAAAACTAGCAAATTTGAAGACCTGCCAGATACTCCCAGAATTTTTTGATACTAAGACCCCCTTGGGAACTCTCCTCCCTGTTCCTTTAAGCACCACGCTGTTTTCTGTGCTGCCAAGATGATTCAAATAATTTCAGACACCAGAGCCATCTAAAAAAAGACAAGCAAACAATAGTAAAAAAATATTCACAAGCCTGAGGGGGATTATAAATAAAGTATTGCAATACCCAAAGACCAACAATATTCTAGACATTCCAGTTAATGTGACATATTTAACTGGATTAAACTTAAATCACCCTTCAGTATCTAAAATATGCATATCTTTAGCAGAATGTCAATATTAAGCCCTGGCAATTTTCATATCAATGAATACTCTGATTGGCCTTAGCAATAAGATACTGGGTAATAAGGCCTGTAATTCAAAGGGTCTAGGAATCCATGCACATTGCTCAGCTCCCCTCCTCATTTCCCAGCTAAGATCTACCCCAGCTTGGCTTTCAGAAATAGTCTGGGGTTTAATCAGCCTCCTAACTGTGAGAAACCCTGTGAATTAAATACCATTCCTTTCCAGAGTTCAAAGAAGTCACATTTCAAGGCCAAGGTTTAGTTGCAAATATGAGAGATGTTATCCAAAGAACAAATATCAAACATGACCAGGAAGGACCCCTGATTCCTGCTGAAATAAGGAGTAGATTTTTTCTGATGTACGCTTTAGAAAGATTGGCCATCTTATTTGAAACCTCAAAAAGCTGTCCCGTTAATTGTATTTCTGGAGGCCTGGAAGTGATGAATGTTTTTTCCTTTCACCCTCCCTCCAGAGAAACAGAAAAGGTGTTGTTCTGTCTGACTTCCAGGAAGATTTCATGAGTATCTCAAAAAAAAAAAAAAAAAAAAAGTAACTGTAATTCATCTGTTATCAGCAATTAAAGATACTTTACCTAAATTACTATAGAAGATGGCACACTTTGACAATCAACTCTGACAAACTGATCATTATTGGTAATTTATGACCAGTTTCTTAGTTAATTGTCCTCAGAAAGGGGAGCAAAAACCATTTGTATAGAAAAATAAGTAGTTGTTAACAACAGAGGAATTTGTTGGGAATGTGATTATAAATCAAAGCCCAGGGCTGGTAATGATTCCTGGGAAGAGAGGAGAACGAAGACAATGCAGATACTATATCCAACTTTTGAGGAACTATTCTGAGGGTAGGAACTTTATAATGGACTTTTCCCCGCCAATTAAAATGAAGAATGGCTTGTCTTCTCTTAAAAGAGTATTAGACACTTTATTCTAAATGAGGCAAGTTGGTCAGGGGAGACACATTTCTCCTTGTGGTTGCAGAGCTAGTTATACGAGAACACATGCTCGGGAACTTCAGAAACCTGCCTCTGCCAGCCAAACTCATCTTGTATAAAGAAAGCAGGTTCGACCTCATGTTCAGCTCACTGGGTTGACGCGACCATGCTTTGATTTAAGGGGTTGCAAGCTGTGTGTTTGGTCCACAAACCAAGCATGGACTCACAAAGCATCACCTGCATCCAAACCCAGCACTGCCACTTGAAGCTGCAGGACCTTAAGCACATTATGGTGTCTGTGACTCATTTGTGAAAAGGGTCTGGAATACGGACCTTATGGAGTCTTTGTATGGATTAAGTCAGAAAGAGCTTGGAATGTGCCTGGGACAATGCTGGTGGGTGGCGGGCTAGCTACGAGAGTGCTTGCTCCCTTCCTTTTTCTTTTTCCAGTGCTTCAGGAAAAGATGGACCTACCTTCAGGAGCAGCAGTTAAGGATTTTAGAGACAGTAATAGAAGTGTCTGGAACGTGCTGTACTCTAACGGAAGGGGCCCTGGGCCTGGCATCAGACACCTGAGTTTCAGACCCAGTTTTTCCATTTCCAAGCTTTTACCACCGTGAGCTTTAGACTCCTCACCTATGAACTCGATAGCAGATGTCTTCCTTGGAAAGATGCTGTGAGCCTCATGTGGAATAATCCACATCAGAAGCTCTTTATACTTTGAAGTGCTCTTTCCTTCTGCAAGTGCTGAGATGGGTTCTGGGGATACAATGGTGAGCAATTTAACAAGGGACCACACCAATTAATGTGCAATTGTAAACTGTAATGAGTATAATGCAGAAAAAGGAGAGAATGCAATGAGATCACTGGGGAGTGGATCATTTATTGGAGGGGCTGGAGATTGCCTCTTTGAAGAGTCTAAACTGAGACTTGGCATAAGAGTGGACATTGCCAGGAAACAGGCAGGAAGAGCTTTCTGGAAGAAAGAAGAGCACATGTTCCTGAGGCCAGAAAGCGGGCAGAGGCCAGTGTGGCTGGAACTTGAGGAACGCGGAGCAGAAGTGGAGGGAAACAGTGGTCGGAGAGGAAGGCAGAGGCCAGATTATACTGGGACTGCAAGCCAAGTTATTCTTTTTACTTTAATCTTTGGGTTTTTTATTCAAGGCTGGGGGATTGGAAGGAATGCAGTGACATGTCCTGATATGAATATTAAAGGGATCACTTTGACTGTTATATAAAGGTGGGATTGAGGGAGCAGTGGAAATTGGGAGACCAGCTCGGACATTCTGCACCAAGGGGTCCAGATGCTGGTAGCTTGGATTAAAGTGGCAACTGTGGAGCTAGGAATAAGTGGACAGATTTTGAGATATCACTTGGAGGAAAGCCATTATTATTACTTTTATCTCCTAATTTAATTCAACTCAGTCCTATTGGAATGCCTTCTGCTGCTTCCCTGACAGATGGTCAGCTTGTAAAAAAAAAAAAAAAATCATTAGTTTAGACTGAATAACCTATGCTCAATCACCCTTGCTGAATCCCCTATAAAAAATAAGCTCTTAACTAATAATCATAAAAGCAGACATTTGCAAACAATGCTACTGGGGAAAAAGTAACTGATTCTAAGTTAATTCCAGGCCAATAGTAATAGCAACATCAGTAGTGAGTACCCTTCACTGACATTCTATATGCTCTGTATCGTTCAGCACATTATATACCTTAGGTCGTACAATCCTTGCAATAACTTTGAGAGATTAGTGTGATCACGTCCATTTTACAAATGGGGAAACTGAAGTCTGAGGCAGTGAAATAAGTTGACCAGAGACACAGAGTTGGTACAGAGTTGATGGGCAGTAAGTCAAATTGTAGGCAGGGTCCTCAAATGCAAGCCAGAGCTGTTTGGGGGAAACTGAAGCTGTTGTGGTGAATCATTAAGTAGAGTAAATGAAAATGGCATCTAAATCAATAAGATTTGAAAATAAGATGAAACAATCTGAATATTCTCTTATGGATTTGTTATAATGAGATCAGAGTTGAGGCCACTTGTACAAAGTCCCATGAAATTCTATCCAACTGGGGAAACCACATTACTTCCCAGAACATCACACCACCTGAACCTGACAGTGAAGCTGAGAAATAACTGAGGTGCGGTAGTGAGCTGAATGGTTCCCACCCCCACCCCAGGAAGATATTTCCCCGGGAACCTGTGAATGTGACTTTATTTTAAAACTGGTCTTTGCAGATTTAACTATCTGCAACCAACTCAAGAGAAGATCATCCTGGACTAGGGTGGGCCTTAAATCCAGTGATAAGTGTCCCTTGAAGGGAAGAGGAAAAGACACAGGGGATGCCCCAAGCCAAAGGAACCAAGGGCTCTCAGCCGCCACCAGCAGCGAGCAGAGATGCATGGAATGGGTTCTCCCTGGGAACCTCCACAAGGAACCACCCTTCCTCACAACTTGATTTTGGCCTTCTGGCCTCCAGAACTATGAGAAAGGAAAAAAAACTCCATTCTTTTAAGCTATTTGGTTTGTGGTGACTTGTTGCAGCAAAATAAAAAACAAATACAGGTGCAGACATGCAACAGGTGTTTCACTGTCTATAAGTGGGGAAAGGCTTCTTGTCTCCCTTTAGTAACACTTCTGCTACTGTCTAGACATTCTTGATCTGAATCCATTCAAAGGTCTCAGGTTAATATCTTGTCATCATGTGCGAGGTGGTTCAGAAGTATCTTCCTTCCGTCTAAGTGGAGTTCAAGTTCCATAAGGTGGACACCACCTTTACCCAGGGCTCTTGCCTTCTGAATAAGCACCGTGACTGTCAGTGGGAGCTTATGTGTCAAATATTTCACTGCTGCTGTGGATGCAGAGATGGAGAAGACATTTCCTTGTCCCAAACAGCTCACAATCCAAGATGGTACACGACGAAGAGAGACTCACCCAAACATCTCATGTATGTGTTTATGTCTGGCAAAGGTAAGAAACCACAGACGCGGCACTTTCCACAATCTCTTACTTTTATACATTTTGGGCTTAAAACAAAATTGTGTGTGTTTTGTCCTCCAAATGCCCAGATGACCTTTGCAGCTTGCCCTTCCTGTGCTATACTCTGTTCTTTGCAGGCATCCTGAACAGATGCTTCTTCCTCTCCTAGGACAAACCCTGACATGACATTTCAGCAAACTAGTTTTACAGAATGTTTCGGAAGAATCTCTCTCTAACTCTCTCTAAGATGCTTCAGTGTGACCCTCAGAGAGGACTTTTTGCATAATCCTGTGGAGGTTCCCAAGGTACCTCCCTGTACCCAGGCAAACACTGTCCAGGTGGAAGGGCAGGTAAGTGGAAAACAGCAATAAAGCAGCACAAGTCCTCTCTGGTGCACAATGAGGTATAAAGAGAAAAGTCCAGGGTGTCGGCAGGGACAGTCTCAGAGAAGGAAGAAACAGGCTTTCAAGCTGAGCAAGAAGTCCTGGTTAAGAGAGAAAATACGTCCTCAGGCAGACCTTGCTCCTGTCTACACACAAGTAAATATATTCCAAGCGGTAACTGAGTTTTCATCATTTCAAGTCAAGGGCAGTAGAGCATCTTAATTATGGGCAGCCGTTATAATGCCTCCAGGTTCTTAACTCATAAGCTATAGGCTGTATGCAGGAGACACCATCTAAAGAATATTAAAGATTAAGCCAAGATAATTTTTCCCTTCCTAAGGAATTCTGACAAGTTCAACCGAAGAGAAGGAACACAAATGTACTACATTTTGAGTGCAGATGTCATCAGCTGCTAAACACCAGGCTCATTTCAATGTGAAATGAACAGAACTATTGATCAAAATTGGCTTGGATGTGATCACTGCCGAAGGAAGGGTAAGCCTGGGGAAGGAATGCAAACGAAGAGGAATGATAAACAGCAGAGCTTCAAGGAGCAGAGCGATGTCTCACTGTGATGACAAACATCCTTTCAAACTGTGACTCAACACTGTGTGGCCTCCATTAAGGTATCAAGAGGAAGTCAATGGCAGGTTAATGAAGTTCACAGACAGTCTCACAAAACAAGATGAGAGCAGCGCCCAAGAAGGCAGAACTGGTGTCTAAGCCTGTGGTCCCATGCAGGGAGGCAGATCGTGCTATTCCCTTACCGAGACATCTTCTTTTAGCTCTGCACTCACTGAGCTCAAAAGGAAAGCACACAGCTGGGTGAGCCCCATACACACCTGCTCTGATCCTTGAATTTTCTCAACCCTGCAATCCAGCCCCCGTGCAAGGTGATGTAGGAGAAAGAGGAAAGAAATCGATAAGCATCTCCCCTTGGGTCGGTTATGGCTTGCAGCTCTCAAGATTATTATAAAAACAGATGTCAGTCAAGAATGAGAAAGCTAGTTCCAGAACCTAATACAAACCTCTCTCTGGGTTCATCTGTTTGGAGGATCAAGTTGAAAAATTAAGGTTCAGTTGCAAGTCTCTTTTCGCTCACCTCTCACACTAAATTTAGAGGCTAGTCCTCATCTTTGTGTCCAGCACATACCCTGTCTCTATCTTCTCCTCTCCCTCCCCACTGCTGCCTGAGTCCTCCCCTGGCTACAGCATTAGTCTGCTAATTGGTCTTCTTGCTTCCCCCAGAGCCATCACAATGAATTCTCTTCATAGGTGTCAAAGAGAACTCTTAAATATAAATCATAGCATGTCTTCCTATATGTAAAAGTCTACACTTTTTTCCACTGCACTTAGAAAAAAAATCCTAACTCCTTCCTACTGCCTGAAAGGCACTATTCTCTCCAACCTCCCTCTCAGATCGTATCTCTCACCCTGCTCCCTCCTGCTCACCGTGCCTCAGCCACACCAGCATCTTTCCCTTCTTCAGATATCTCAGTCCATTCCTGTCTTAGATATGACTACATCACCCATATTACCATCCTCCGAGTATATATCAGCTGATCACTGTCTGATCACTGTCTGATTCCCACCTTGGGATGAGCAGGAAACTTTCCAGTCGTGGTCACAGCTGGAACCTGCCATTTAGAACAGTATCTGACACTTGGTAAATGTTCAACAACTATTTGTTCTATGTATGTCAGAGTCCTCATATTTATAAAATGAGGAGGTTGAATAGCTTGATCTCAAAGTTCCCTTCCAATATTAATCTGGGAGATCCTACAGTCAGTTTCTCTTCCAAGACTGACACAAGACGCGCCAGTGCCATCACGTCATCATACACACTCCAGGGGTTCTAATCTGTTGTCCAACATCAACGCAGAGTGTAACCATAGTCAGATCATCTTCCCTTTCTGCAATGGTGTTTTCCTCTATTTGGGAATATCTAAGAGTCCTTCTCTGTAAGTGCCATCTCTAAGTGTAAGGACTTATCTTTATAAAAGTACTTGATTCATTCTTGGTTAATATCATCACTGCTTGCTCTTGGCACTGCTTTGGAACGTGGATGTGTTTCCAGGGCTACAGACAGGGACCTTCTCTGATATCACACAGTCACAGACCTAAACTCCAGAAGTCAGAGACCAGATAGCTTAATGAATTAACAAGGTGGAAACATGATGACTATAATTAAAAAGGAAATAATCTACTAGTATTTTCTCTAACAAAAAACTATAGCTAGGGTAAGATGAGGAATAGTCTTTTTTTATTTCATGTGTTGCTTTAAAGTATTTATTGAATAACACCCCCCTCCCGCAATTTAAAAGCATTATGTAAGAAATTATCAATATAGACTCCACAGATTTGGCATTAATGAAAACTCTGGGCAGAGGTTTGTTGTCAGTTTGTCTTGTGGCCGTCTATGAGTTAATAAGATTGAAGGGGAATTTCATATGAGTTAAGGCCAAAACTGCTTTCAAGATTATTCTAGTACTGAAACATTCATTAACCTAAAAATATACCTCTATAGACACAAGTTGGATTCCCCAAGCCACAAGCAAAATCAGGTCACTGGGCTGTAGGCATAGATCGTCCAACTAAGGACAACTTAGTCTGCTATTTCACCAAAAGCAAAACATCTAAGACCTTGCACAGGGTAGACACTTCTAGGCTATGTAGGGTTGCTCTATATACACCTGAATGCAATAAAATTTCCTTTGTCTTAAAACATTGTAAAATTTTCACTTTTAGGCTCACTTTCCAAAATTATGTTTAAAGCTTCTTTGTCTTATTCAAAAGGTTCAAGGTTTCATGAAAAAGGAAAAAGGCAATAAGTTGATAGGAAGAAAATGAGAGAATTACAGAAGTTATAAAAAGTGGATATAGTGTGCAAATTGACTCAAACTATTTAACAGCATGGAGAGCCAGGGCAGGGATATACATCATAATAAGAGAATGAAGGCTGACATCGAGCACTACATTCCAGGCGCCATGCCGAATGCTTCTGGGCATTATCTGGTTTCATCAGAAGCCACTCCTGTGTATTCTACTCCATGATTTACTTGAGAAAACTGAGGCTCAGGACAGTTGGTGACTTGGCCAAGGTGGCAGAGCTAACTCAGTGGCAGAAGGTGATAAACCTTCTGCCTGGCTTGACCAGACCATTCTGCCTAGCAACTCAAATGAAAGTTTCTTGCCAGGGGAAAGAGCAGCATGGTGTAGATACTCTCTGTTTCAACGGCAATTATCCACTCTTCCTGCTGGGGTCAGTAGAGAGCAATGGGCCAGGACTCCTAAACAAGAGAATGAATGTAATACCTGGGAGAACATAGGGCCTGGGACATTTGCCTCTGGTCTCAGCTAAGAAAATGCAATGTTCCATTCACTGCAATGAGGAGACAGTCCCTTGATTCAAAGATTGCAAGTTTCACGCCATTTTACAATGGGTGCTATACTGACGTGTGACAAAGACCCACAAATCAGCAACCAAGACAGAAGCTCTGGAGGAATCAGTGAGGAAAACCAGAATGTAGTTGGAAAAAGGCAAAGAAATCCAGTCATCAATAGTAAGAACACAAATATCTAAATAAAGATAAAATCAAACTACAAATTACTTCAAAGTCCCTAAGATTATCTATTTATTCCTTATTTTGCTCCATACAGCATTTCCTCCATCTAGTCACTTATTATAGAAAATGATTTAGTTAAATTTAAATAAAAATTTTTCTGGATGTAAAGAAACTCACTTGTTCTAGATATATTTAAGTTTCCCTGAATTTCACCTAAGCAGTGAGTGCTATTTGCTGGTGTCAATTGGAACTACATCACTTTCTCCTGTCAGGTGTAAAACCTTAAGGCATGGCCTCAGGGACTCAATATTTGCCAAGGGGTTTCTGACGATAGAGATGGCAACACTCCAGAAAATAGCCTTCATCTGGGGGCACCATCTATAAGCAGTGCAGGGATTTAGGCACAGTTTTTGAAATCAGACTGAGTTTAAATTTCAGCTCCACCAGTTAGTAGCCATGCAACTTGATCGTATCATTAAATGTCTCTGAGCTGTATTTCCCTCTGTGCCGTACAGTGGGGGTAAGAATAGTGAGTACCAAATAATTATTGGGCATAATAAATAATATAATCATGATTCAGTTCATGATAACTATTATATATTAATATATACCCAATTCATCTAAAATTGTGAGCTCCTTTATTTCTCATCTGTAGGCAACTCTACTGCAGAGGCATCCACAAACAAGCATGTCTCTTCCTGGTTAACACTTCAATAACATCCTACAAAATCTTGCTATTTATAGCATTAGTATCACCCGGAACATGTAGATGTACAGAATCTCTGGGTCCGTCTGAGACCAGCTGAATGGAATCTGCATTTTAAGATTTCCCAGGTGATATTTACATGCTCTTCAAGGCTTTAATAAGCACTGATGTAGAACACCTGAAGAAACGAATGTATTAGCACATGATTGCCATAGTAGGGCTGTAAACAGCTACCACTATTCTTTCTATTGCAAACATGAGTGCACCTTTGGCTTCCTCTCCAGGGAAAGACCATGCACAGGGAGAAATCCTCTCAGATTGGCAAAGTATTAGGAGAAACAAAATTCACTCTCTACAAATAATTTAGATATGCCATGCCCCATCCTCCAAATTATTCTAATATTCTGGAAATGTGATTCTTATTTAATTCCTGTGAATAAAATAAGCCACAAAGAATGCACTGCCAAATTGGGCAATGGCAGATCAGCATTACTAATTTCTTGCTTTACTCATCTTCCTTTTATGTTTCAGAATTCTCCTTCCACTTAGGAACAATCTTAACTTTGGGGGACTAAGGTACTTTCTACAAAAATCTGAGGATATTATAGAGATTTCATATCCAAGAGACCTCACAAGCCACACTAGATGAAGACAGGCTGCAGTTTGCTGCTCTCTGTAATTAGACTTATCACACTTCAAGAACAGAAGGAAAATTTAAAAAAAAAAAAAAAAAAAAAAAAAACACCTGGGCCCCCCATTGTCCTTTTGTGACAGAGCTAATCTAAAATGCAGTACATCATCAAAACCACATTACTCTGATGATATAGAATTTATGAGGGATGTCCTCCTTCATATTATGCATTAACTTGAAGTCAACAGGGGACAACAATAGGGGACAAAAATTAGAATGCACAAAACATTCGGAGTCAATTGAACATACTCAACTGCATACTGATAAAAACATAAATTGCGAAGTGATAATCTATTTCTTTTTCCTTCTTACAGGATTAGCTGGAGACAGTGGAAGTCTCAGAAGTCTCTTGAATACAATGGAGATTTACTTTAAGTCCAAGAAGCTTGCTTGCATTATACTTTTATAATCCTAGACTTCTTTGTGCATTTATATCAAAGGCAGACAATGGTCTTGTAAATTATCACAGTATCAAAGTTTACTAAGCATTGGGTTATTGTATTCCCTGTATCACCTCTGCTACTTGCTGGATGTCCATCCTAATGACATAAAAGGCACAGATCCCGCCTTTGAGTTTTGTGGAGTCTTTCAGTAGAAACAGAAGAGGATATCAGAGTGAAAGAAAGTTTGAGGAAGGTGTCAGCTACAGACAGATATTCCAGGAAAAGGGAAAAAAAATGGGAAAAAATAATGGATTCTAAAAATCCATATTGCCACTGTCCTGGGAAAAAAGAGAACAGAGAAGAATAATTCAAGCTGGTGAAGCATACACAAAATAATCAATAATTAAATACACTGATGATGTTCACATGGCACCAAGGAAAGATGGGGCATTACCTTCAGAACCCAGCCCAAAGGGCTGTGACTTGAAGCCTCAGAGATACATATGCCATTTGAAGCATCTGATTGATTCATTAGGTCATTGATTCAACCATTCAAACAGTATTTATTAATCATTTGTGCCAGGCCCTTTTTGCATGAGTTTAAGATACACTGGTAAATAGTTGGCCAATAGTGTATAGCCATATACACGGGTAAATAGCTATATAAATAGCTGAATATCTATAACCTTCATGCAGCTTATAGGTATCGGGAATACAAACATCGCGTAAATGATTTTAAGGATGTAGGGTGATATGAAAGGAGACGTGGATAACGGTGTAAGAGTCTCAGTCTAGGAGAGGGGCTAGAGACCGCTGATGAGTCTCTGTTCCTGACTCTTCTTCCAGAGTCACCACAGACCCATGGGAGCTTAGGTCTGGGTTTGGTGTTCAATCTTCCCAGTGTGGTCCCTGAATTTCCCTCTCAGATTCGACTTTAGATGAAGCTCTTCCTGGACGTAGGGTGAACAATCGTCCTCGTTCGCCCGGGACTGGGGGATTTCCCAAGGCATGGACCCTTCAGGCCCAAACTGAGGAAGTCCCAGGCAAGCCACGACCACTGATCACTCTATCTGGAAGTGACAAGGGCCATGTCATCCCCACCATGGTTCCCACTTGACTTGCTTCATGGTGAGGAACTTGATGCTGTAGTGGACATGTGGGATTAACGACTGCCCATTTTCCAAGCAACCTTTCTATTTCAGGGGCGACTAAGAAGCGGGGGTGGGGAGAGGCAGGCTCAGACCTCCCACTACAAAAACCAAAGGACTTGTCCAGATGTTACGGATGCAGCAATATAACCAAGTTTCACCATTAGGATGCTTCCCCACCACATTTTTAAAATTGAACTATAATTACATAAACTGCACAGATCTTAGCTATACAGCTCAATGAGTTTTTCCTAATGTATAACTCCCACGAACCAACATCTTGATAATACAGTGCAATACCATCACCCTATAATTTCCATCGTCTCTCTTTGCAGTCTATCCTCCTCCCTCACCTCCTCCCAACACAACCACTAGCCTGATTTCTATCCACACAGACCTGTTCTTCCTGTGGATGAACTTCATTAAATTGTGCACAGCTTCTATCACAGAGCATAATGTTATGCATATTCATTCATGTCGCTGTTTTTATCAGTTCACCCCTTTTTACTGCTAAGTAGTATTCCAAGGAGTAAATATACCACAGTTCATTTATCCATTCACCTACTGATGGACATTTGGGTAATTTCCAGTATTTTTTGTCGCTATAAATAAAGCTGCAAGGAGCATTCTTTAAGAAGTCTTTTGCAAGTGTATGTTTTCATCTCTTGAGAAAATATCTAAGGGTGGTATTTCAGGGGCATATGATAAGTATATGCTTAACTTTTTAGGAACTGCCTAATAATTTTTCACAGTGGCTGTACCATTACAAGTCTTTTTTCATATCTAATTTCATCAAAACTAAAAACTCCTTCCCATAAAAAGGACAGTAAGAGAATGGAAAGGCAAGCCTCAGACTACAAGGAAATGTTACATAGACTATATAATAAAAATAGATTATATATGGGTATGTAATACGGAAAATACGCAATATTTAATATACTAAATTGTATCTCTGGATATATAGAATATATTCTATTACATGATATGTTACGATATATGTGTGTGTATATGTATACACACACATATATAGATACAATTTCCTCCCAGTCTGCAGCTTGAATTTTCATTCTCAAAGCCTTTTTATGGGAAGGAGTTTTTAATTTTGATAAAGTAAAGGTTATCAAATTTTCTTTTATATTCAGTGCTCTTTTATGTTCTGTCTAGGAAAATGTTGACTATACTTAGTTTGCAAAGATATTCTTCCATGTTTTCTTTAAGGGGAGTTATATTTCTTCCTTCTATTTTGAGGTCTGTCAATTCCAAGTTAATTTTTTATATGATGTAAAACATGCATTAGAGTTCAATTTTTTCATTCTAGTATCCAGTTGGTTCAGTATTATTTGTTGAAATGACTTTGTTTTCCTCATCCAATTAAATCAGTGCCTTTGTAAACAATCATTTGAATGCACGTCCCAAGTTCTTAGGGGCCGTGAGCAAATCACAGGGTCAATTCAATATCATTCATGGAGGCTGTGCCAGACGACAGCCAAGGCACGTGGTCCCAAGCCACCCAGGAGTGATGGTGCTAGTGGTGGCAAGTTATAGAGGGCTCGGTACTAGCTTCAGCATCCTTAGCTGGGAGTTTCTATGGTGAGATCTTAACTCTGCCTTTATACCCTTGCATATTTTCCACTGTAGGTTTTCAATGTTGCTAATAATTCTATGTACTCTCCAAAAGAATCTGAATCAAATTTCTGTCTGCATACGTCACTCAGAGCTAATCTCTGTTCTTGGCAATCAAGAACCCTAACTGGTACAGTTGATCTGCCCACACGGTCAATGTCCATCTCTCATCCAGTTCCAGGTGTTGCCTTTGCTATTCCTGTATCAGAGCTGACAGCTCTCAATGTGTGTAATCCAGTACTTGGCTGCCCTAGGGTGCCACTGAGTATGCCAAGGGTGCTTTAGAGAACAGAACACATGATGTGCTGGAAATAACACCGGTCTTCTTAGGACTGTGTTCCCAGGTAGCCAGTTCTCCTGTTTATAATTCCAAGTGTCCTCTAGGGACATCAAGGGACTTTCCTTTTGTACACGTAGGCAATGAGAAATAAATGACAGGTGATGTTAGTGATGTCAGTAGTCAAGAGGTCAGAGTGGGTTCTCTTATCCTCATGGGCAGTCTGAAGTCTTTGCTTCGGGAGCAGGTCATCAAAATGTGTCCAGCCAAAGAGCAGAAACAGGCAGCACAGGAGAGGGAAGGTAATGGAACTAAAAAGGAAAAGCTCAAACTATTAGGAACTGAGTCTGAAACAGTAGGAACAGTCTAGTGGAGGAATGCACTGCATAAAACTACACTGTGCAAATGCAGGAGGAAAACTGTAGAAGAGAAGAGAAGTTAGCCAGGAACAGCAAACAGCACTAGAGGAATGAGCAAGGTAAAGAGGAGGCAAATGGGAGGAAGAGGAATGTTCAAGAGGTGCAGAGAGAGTGAGACAACCCAAATACAAAAGGTGATCAATAAACACCATATTAATGCAGAAGACGACACCAGGGTGCTCCTCACTCCCCAGAACAAGGAAGACAGGAAATGCTGTGTTAGAGCAACGCTAAAATACTATCATTTCTTGACTGCCCAACAACTGTTTTCCTTTCCCACCAGCATCCTGGTATTTTAGGGGAGTTACAGCTTCCCCATTATGTGCAGTCTTCATGGGAAAATAGACTGAGTGTCTTTCCTTCTCACTGCAGAAGATGAATTCTATGAAGGCACCTACTACCAAATCCTCCCTCTCCTTGCCAAGGCAAATTCAATAAGTGGCCTGTAGCCTCAGCTTGGTCAACAGAATATGCTCTCCTGGGATCTGAAACTGGAGAAGAATGACCCATGCACAGAAGACATAGTTGGGGTTTATGTGTTCCCACAGCAGAGACCTCACAGATGCTTTGTGTTACCCACCACACTTCCAACATTGCTTTTTGAGCCTCCTCTCAATTCTGAAAGCTCCCTAGTAACTGCTAATAAATATCCCTTTAGCTCAATATATGGGGAAATCAGTTTCTGTTGCTTGTAACCAAAGAGCCCTAATTGGTCCACAAAGTTAAGTTCATCCCTGTAATTAACTAAAATGGCTAATTTCACTCCTTTGTAAAGTAGGTGGATACTCGTTCATAAAGGATAATTACTTTGTTCTTACATAATCCCTCTTGTTATAAATCTTCACCAATAAGCCCTGTTTGGGTCCATGTGAAAATCTCTCTACCAAATAGAAAGGCAAGACAAAAATTATTACACCACACATACTTTGAGAAGCAGTTCTTACACAGAGATACAAAACATTAAGGATACTTTCATTGGAATATTACAGAACTCTTGATACACCATAGATATAAATATTTTCCAAAGGCTAATGGTACATCCTAATAAAATAAGAAAAGTCACCATGTTCCTATATTCATAAGAGTCTCTCCAAGACATAATTATAATTAGGACAGGTAAAGGTCTCAGGAGAAACCTAGTGATGAATAAAAAGTTACTCCTGAGCTCCCCAAAAAAGAATGTATCTGTGCTAAAAAATCCCTTGAAATGCCAGAGATGCCTGTAAGAAGGGGGAATGATGGCAGGGTGGGGATGGGGGAAAGAGTGCCAGAGTCTTCAACCCTACTGTATTAGTTTGGGTTCTCTAGGGAAACAGAATCAACAAGAGATACCTAAACATATTTTATAAAAGCGTCTCACGCAACTGTGGGTATGCATGAGTCCAAATTCCATAGGTCAGGCAGCAAACTGGCAACTCCAATGAAGATGTTCAATGAACCCCTCAGGCAGTGAACTGGCAACTTCAATGAACATGTGTGATGAACTCCTCAGGAACGAACTGGCAACTTCCATGAACTCCTCAGGAAACACTTTGCTGGTTAGCCGAAGGAGTAGTGAAGGTCCTCTGTCTGTCTCACTTAAAAGTCTTCAACTGATTGGATTAAATCCAGCTGACTGCATTTTCTCACTGTGGAAGACATGCCCTTTGTTGATGCGATCAATCACAGCTACAGCCAACTGACTGATGATTTAATAAACCAGCCACAAATGTCCTTGCAGTAACGGCTAGGCCAGTGCTTGCTTGACCAGACACCTGGGTACCATCACCTGGCCAAGTTGACACACAAACCCCACCATCACACCTACCATCTGGCATGGTAAGCATGAGCAAGTTTCCTGTAATTCATGTCGTTCCAGCAGAAGTAGCTAACCTTGAGCCTTGCTGGTACATGCCAAGAGGGTCCCCTGCTAGGTGAGGGACCATGGCCTGTGGGATATAGTGTTGGAAGAGATCCCGGGAAGGGAGTTGAAATAGCCTCTGCTGGAGCTGGATTTTCCATAATAAGAAACTTTGGAGCAAGAGGACCTCTGCATGTCCATATGAGGAATCCATGATACTTGTGCAACGTGAGAAAGTCCGAGTTCAGATATTTACCACTCAAGAGCTAGAGAAGCAGTAACAATCAGCAGCTAGAGGATTACAACTATACCCACTGAACTGGAGAACCGTGACCCTTTGCATCTCCTTCCTTCCTGCCTCAAAACTTTGGCAGGCTGGAGGGACAGAATAAGAAAGGGAAAACATCACTCAAGACATACAAAGTACTCCCTCTCCATTCCAAGACAAAAGAATCATACCACGCCCCTTTCCTCTTTCAGCCCCTGGAACTACAAGTTGGACTGCTAAGGTAAAAAGACATTTTCAACAGATTATGAGATAGATGCTTTAAAAAGGAAAACAACTGAGGCATAAATAGCAGTTGGAGACTACACTAATAAAAAAATAACCAGAAAGTTGCAAAATCTGCTCAAGATGTTATTAAAGGACAAGAAGAAAATATGCAACCCAGCACAGTTGGAGGCAGTGAGTGGAGAAAAATAAAACCATCTCATGTTTACATCCCACTGAGCTGAGACTGTTCAATGAACTGGCTATGGTGTTCAAAAAAATTTTAAAGAACTCTCGATAAGACATGAAATTGAGATTCTGAAGTGCTGATAAAAGCTGTGTGATTTTTAGAACTTTAAACAATGTAGTTCATATATGCTGTGGAACCCAAGTAGTCATTTAGCAATGATTCATCAACGGTTATTATCTCAATCCACATGTGTCTCCCTTCACACGATAGCTGTGCCCCCAGTGAAAACAACTGAATCAATGCAGTGTTTTGGATAAATTATTTTCAATGCTGTAGATCCTTGTGATGTATTTTTATTTGGCAAATCATTCACAGTGTCTTTTTTACAAATGCCAGCTTGTAGACTGGGTACTAGGAGGAGGTACACCTGCTCGCCATTTTGGAATCTATAGAAAGAGACAGACTAGAATTTTCAGGTGATTTACAGCAAGTGTTTACCCACTAATCAGGTATTGAGTAAAATGCGTTTCTCTCACATACCTGCCCAGGTGGGTTAATTGTTCTTCACATGGGGAAAAAGAAAGTTACTTGATAATTTTCAGATGTTGATCATTTTTACTTGTTCATTCAACACATTTGTTGAGTTGCTACCATAGTGGTTCTCAATGATGGGGGGGAGAAGGGGGCAACCCCTCCCACCAGGGGACATTTGGCAATGTGTGGAGACATCTTTGGTTGTCACAACTAAGGGAGGAGGTGCTACTCTCATCTATTAGGGTGAGGCCTGGATGCTGCTTAGCACCCTGCAACATACAGGCCAACCACCCTCTACAAATAATTATCCAGCCAAAAATGTCAACAGCACTGAGGTTGGGAAACTCTGCCCTATAATATGCTTGGGACTCATGACAGCAAGATGAGTATGTCCCTGCCTTCAAGGGGTTCACAACTAAGATGTTATTTTGAAATCATATCTACCCTGTTAAAATGAGACAGAATCATATTGGCTATTTCTACCAGTTCCAGATAAAGGATGTGCGAAGGACACCTCCTGCTCCCAGCTGTTCACCATTTTTTCCTCTTGCCTTTGGAGATGATACTCTAGGAAACAAGCAAATAAAGTGGAGGAAGACAAGGTCATATTTTATTGGCTCTGCAATGACTGCGCATTGATGGTGGCTTTATCCAAACATTTATAACGTGTTGGAGACTGTTCAGTTAGGCAGCTTGTCAATTTTCTAATGAGTGAGGTGTCACACATCTGGGAAGTACAAGTCTAGTTGCCTCTGACGGCTGAAGGGCGTGCAGCACACAAATCAGTGTTTCCATAGCATAAATTACCAAATATTTATTGAGCAACTGCTACCTGCAGGGTCATGTGGGAGGATAAAGGTACTGATGGGAAGGGAAGACTGGGCACTAAACAAGTGAAAGGTGAATCAGGGTCCAGGTAAAAGGAGGCAGGACGGATTCCAGTATGGTGGATCAGGAATGAAGATGGCAGGACTCCAGCGATCCCTGAGGGTGGAAAGGGTTTAAGGTTAAGTGGAAGGGAATTCAAGGAAAAGGAACCTGTGTGGACCAAGGAAATGACAGTTCAGTTACGAATAAAAAAGGAGTTCATACAGGGAAAAGAAGCCTGATCCAGCACCGAGGCTTGAATGACGCGCGTGGACCTTCTACTGCGTTGTGGATGTTTTCATACAAGGCATGGATGTGACTCTGTGCTAGATGTGTCCCCCTGTCCTCTCCCAGAAGCTTCCCTTGGTTCCACCAAGAGAGAAAGCCCCAGGCTAAGTGTCCAGCACTTGGGACTCTGACTTAAGATGCCAATTCATAGTTCTTCAGTCTCATTAAACGGATAGTTTCAACATGATCGAGACCAATTCTCAAGGTATGGGGTTTTCCACATCTTTGGAGATGCATATCATTATAGCTTAGAGGGTACTACATAATGAAACAAAAATGCATTTCAAATACCCTAACAAGGCAGAGAATAGGTAGAAATGTAACAAGTCACAATCCATACAAGTTACAAATTCAACTTCATTATAGATCCATGTATTCTGGTCCAAAGGCTGTCAATATAAATATAAAAGACATCTAAAATATAATAATTAGGGGAAAATATAGAATATCATGTATAGGATGAGCACTGTCAGGAGCAAAAGAAAGGGGTATACACATTTATATATAAGCATATACCTACATTATCTCTGGAAAGATACATGAGAAACTGCGAAAGAGTAGTTGCTTCTGGGGAAGGAAAATGAGGGGCCAGAGATCCCGGGTAGGAAAGGGAGCTATTTTCCCCTTTATATTCATTTATACTTCTAAAACGTTTTTTCGTATTTATAACATATGCAATAATAAATACATTAGTTTTAAAAGAAAGGACATCAGTACAAAAAGAATAATGGAAAAATTAGCGAAACTCCTTTGGGAGGCAGTTTAAAATTATGTTTGAAAGCACATATTTAAGTTGGTTTTTTGGATTTGAATATTTCTTCATAGTCATGCCACTTTGGGCAATTTGTTCCATCTCTCTGAGATTGTTTCCTTGTATGAGCAATGGGGAGAGTAATAATACCTACATCATTTATGTAGCATTAAAAGAGATACTGTATAGAAGCACCCAGCCCCAAGTTTAGCACACAAGCATCACTGTAATGTGACAACCACATCCCAAGGTAACATGGTGTAATGGGTGCACATACTGCTAGAATCTCTTGGCTGGGAATTCAACTCAGATAAATCACAATAGAAACTTTCTAAACATCAGTGAGTGTGCTTGTATTAATGCCCCTCCATGTAGCAGAAGAGAAGTGGCCCCACTTGTCCCAGCCACGAAGGCCGCACAGGAAGCCCACTACATTGTCCTGTTCTGTATTAACATTGGAAATCTTATCAGTCTGAAGTTAGATTCTGCATTAAAACCTTCATTTCTGTGAGGAGGCCTCTACGTCATCCTTTGTAGGAAATATCTGAGTTGCTATGGGAGGGAGAGAATGAACATAGGAGCACTGGTCTCTATTTCCAAGCAGAGGTTTCATATAATTTTCACTTAAGAATAAATAGCAAGGAATTAAAGAGAGTGTTGGAATGCTCCAAAATAAAGAATGGGCACGGTGAGGTGGGTGCTTAGCGGATTTTCATTTCCAGTGAAGATTGCATTATGCCTTACTTTATCTTCTTACTCCACCTTCAGTGATGAGAATGGCAATTCCAACTGCTTAATTCCATTTTCTTCCCCCAACATAAAGCTAGATATCTTGGAGTCATCTTTACCTGACCCTCAGTGCTTACATTCACCATTGTTAATTCTACTAATTCTCTCCCTCTCCCTCCCTCCCTCCCTCTCCCCCCCCCCTTCCTCCCCCACCTCCCCCAGCAGACAAGGATATATCTGGGAAACATGACATGAATTTCCTCATGTCCCTTCCTTTCTTACTTAACTACAAACCTCTTTACTTGACTTTCAAGATACCTTTAAGCTCCACTTTCCAATGCCTCTGGAATTCTACACCATCTTCATGGATCATCTCAAGCTCTTCTTATTCCAGGGAAGTGTACCTAACTACACCAGCTCAAATCCATCAAACTATCCCCTGAACTCCCATATAATGCACTCTTCGGTAAGTTTAGGACTCGACAATTCCCTGATGGTTCTACAAGTGTCGCTTTGTCATTCAATGACGTTACAAATTCCTTGGACACTAAAACTGTTTTCTTCCTTTTTTGGATTCCATTCTAACACTCACCCCAGTGCTGACTGCTTTACGATGGGTCCTCAATAAATACAGGTTGATTGAATGTCCGAGTTCTACAGTTTTGGGGTCAGGAACTTGGGAACAGGGGTGGGAATTTCCCTGTGCAAGCAATAACCTCAGCTAGGCCCCATCAACCCAAAGATCCTCCATAACCCTTTCAGCACAAAACAAATTCCAAGAACTGTGCCCACAACCTTGTGTTACCTATATCTTCATCCCCAACTTTTATTAGGAACTTGATGTATGGGAAGGTAAAACTGTAGATCTAAATAATTTTAAGGTGGCTTCTTTATTTTTGTGGCAGGGCACATTTATTTCAATCAAATCACATACAAAACTTTAAAATGCGACCAAATAGTTTTTTATTAGCATGTAATTGTTGCTTATTATAAAGTCAGCCAATGAAGGTCATGAGGCTATTCAGCTGTACACCTATTTTTGAAGTTACTTAACAGGTTTCAACAATCTGTTAAATTATAATAGAATTATTTATGGGGCCATTGAAGTCCTGACAAAATCTTGGGAATTTGAAAACTCTCTGATCTAATAAATGCACTCATTTCACAAACTGGAAAGCTGAGGTCAGGAAAGGTTAAGCAATTTGCCAAGGCTATGCAGCTAGAGTGGAGTGGCTGTGATCAGCTACAAGGGTCACCCAACACAAGATTGGAGCAGAATTCTCTGGACTTCGCTTCATTTGGGCAAATATTTTCTAAACAATTATTATTATTGTGTAACCCCTCATGCAAGCAGTCTAGTTCACTAAAGCCCCACAACCCGACACCAAACCATCTGAAGACTTTTGTCAGCCAAATAACTAAGAACTTTCTCATTTTATCTCCAGTGATGACCCCCTCCCTCCCTCTCCCTTCTCCCCTCCCTTCCCCCCTTCATCCATAAGATTATTTATTAGGTGCCTCCATTTAGCAGATGCCCCTCCAGATGTAGGACAAGAGGTGAATGAGAGAGAAAAGAACACTCATCTCCTGATGCTTACATTCTATTTGGCAGAAATAGGTGATGGACAATTAGACAAATGACATGCTTTCAAAAGGCAATGCATACTATGGAGGAAAGTGACTTCCAGGAAGGAGTTTTATTTAGTTAGGATGGACAAGGAAGACTTCTCTGAAGCCTAAGGATTACAAGGAATAAGTTCTTTAAAGAAGCAAGAGGGCAGTATCCCAGGCAAAGTTAAGGGTAAAAGCAGAGGCCTCGAGTCAGGAACGAACTTGGTGGGTTCAGGGAAGAAAAGGGAAGACAGTGTGGCTGGAGGTGGAAAGGAACAAATGAGTAGAAAGGAGCTAGATCTTACTAGGCCTCAGGGTCCAGCCAAGGATTAGGATTCCAAGCCAACTACAGAAAAAGACATAGAGAAGTGGGAAGACACAATCTCCTTTCTTAAAATATCCCTTCGTAGAGTTCACCGTTTCTTAGGGATTTTCAAGACAGTCTCTTCACTGCTAAATGTCAATCTAGTTATTAATATTAACTCAGTTGTTTAAACCCAACCTAAGTTATGGCCCCTGAATAGGTAACATTTAACTTTACAAGCCACCCTAGCTCTTCCTATCAGCTAAATTAATAAGAATCTTTACTTAGAATCACTCTCCGTGTCAAGCCGAGGCATACTTTGCAGTTTTTTTAACTGTCTTATTTCATTGATGATGTTTTCATAAATATCTTTTTAAAAATTCCCCCCAATATGATTGAATTATGTATCTCCAGATAAATGGCCAACTTGGGTCAAAATCAACCCAAGATGGGAAGGTGGTAAACCATCAATATTTTAACAGATATCATCTCTGGAATTATGACAACAACCCCCCCATCACTTCTGGATTAGTAACACTTTACTTTATGATTTCTTCATTGGGGGCAGGGCAGAGGTTTACCTGACTGGGAAACATACAAACCATCTGTCCTCATTTTCAGAAACATACACTGTAGGTCCCCAGAGTACCATTAAGATGTGCTGCATAATCTTTAGGAACTGATTTAAAGAAAACAGATGCCAGTTTCTCTAGATGCAATGACATGGTTCCTCTGCCGAGTCACCTAACAATTTCATTAGAAAACAAATACTTGGCTTTGTAGAAGCTGGTCAATAACCTTAGTGAGAAAAGTAAGAGCTCAGCTTTCCCAGGCTTAATTATCCAGGAGCCCTGCAAAAAAGATGACTCGCCTTTCAGAAAGTATAATTCAACAACACCCAAACAAAGAATGAAAATGGGCCAGTAATATGGATTTTCATTTCCTAGTCCTAACCCTAAAGCCTCCATTTTCAGACAACATGAAGATTCCTCACCTTTAAGGACTGTAACTTTATGAACCATAAAGATCAAAGATTTTATAGGTAGTATATCTGAGTTCAAGTCCCAGAAATTGGGATGCATGTTTATTGTTGTTGTTATCCAAACAAGGCTATAATCCGCCAGAGAGTTCCAAGGTTAGCCCACAAATATTGAAACGCAGTAAGGCCTTATCACGAATACTGGTGTTTTAAAGAAAGAAAAAAAAGAAAGAGAAGGTTTAATTAGATGAGGATGAAGAAAGCAATCAACAGGGGAGTGTCTGAAAGGACATCCTAGGCTTTTAGAAAATTGATAATTCATTCTTTAAAAATGCACCCCTTTTCCTTCATCAAAGAGTGACCCTCCCACAGTCCTTAATCCCTCTTCCATGATTTCTATTGCCATAATTTAACTAACACTCTTTTGTTAGATATATTTTTGCCTGTTTATCCAGAAAAATAGAAAATACCATATTAAACATCTAGCAAACCTATGCTCCCCACCTACCTAATTTTTGCCTTAAGATAAGTCTGTATTCCTGGAAGTAGAATGATTCAAAGAAAGGATCTAATCACTGTAAAAAGATTTTGATGTAAATTGACAAATTATCTTTCAGAAAATTCATGCCAAATTTACCTGTTTCTAGTAGTTTTCAGAATCACCTTTTCCCTACACTCTCTCTAATTGTGGGTATCCACAGTTATTTTATGGGGATATTTTCTTTCTTCTGAGCAGTATCTGCCTACTTCCTGTCGATAATAACATTACAATTTCCTTCGTGGAAATTCCCTCTGTCTCCCTGGACCCAGTTTGGTGGGATTTTTAATCAGTTGTTTTGCTCTTCCCAGAAGCAAGGGTCGAGCATTTGACCCATGCTAGAAACTGATGGAGTTCTTTCATTCCACTGGTGCTGTCAGAGCTGAACTCAGCAGGTCCTTGCCACTGAGACCCTCTGGAACTTCCCTGGTTCTCCAAGGAAAACCACTAGATTTTGTATCAGGACTTTACAGTCTACAAAGCATTTCTTAATACATTACTAACATCTCATTACTACCCTCTGTGGAAGATGGACACCTCACAAGGATTCAGTGGTTCAATAAACAACTGGTTACCCCAATCCACAATTAAATAACCTACAAAGCAATACTGAAAACCTTGTATCAACATCACTTTAAAATCTTAACACATCATAACTTTAAGGGGCGCCCACCACAACTCCGGATGCTTTCAATTTAAAGAAGGAAAGTTGTCCACATACCCCAAGCAGCAGCAAATTGCCACAAAAAAGTACTCTGCAAACAAAGTGAATCCCTACACAGGACCGGTCTCAGGTCACAGAACAAGAAACCATAGCAAGTGAAGGGTAGAAATAAACATGTGAGTTTTCAACACTTGTTTTTTTCCTCTTGTATGAAGAAAGCCAGACTGGTAGCTTACTAGCATTCCCCATAATCCAAGGCAGTTCCTCACCCCTGCAACACGATGGCTAAGAGCGCAAGTTCAAATCCACAGCCCTGCAGATGGCAGAGTCCAATCCATAACTCTGCCCTGAGCTTGGGCAAATTCTTTAATCTTCCTAAGCTTGGTCTTCTCACTTTCAAATGGTGATAAGAAAGCCCTACAGAGATTAAATGTGAAAATGCACACTGAATTGCTCACATGCACAAAGAGCGTGGTGGGTAATTGGTAGTTCTTGCAGAATTTTCACCAGAAAGGAACACTGGCTGGATTTCAAAGGCATGGGAGGGCATGTTAGGATGGCTGGGCTGCACCCCAATGCACAGAATTTCCTCTTACATTGACAGCTAGTGATGATTATCATGACAATGGAATGCGAGACTACCACTGGCTTATATACATTTGAGCCTTTCCAGCTACAAAGATCTCCCACATATATTGCCATTTGATCTTCACTCAACTACGTGTGGTAGGCTGGGCAGGTATTATCAATCCCATTGTAGAGATAAATTACACAGATGGCTCTCACCTATCTTTACTGCAGAGACGTTTGGCTGGTTTGGTAAATCAAGTTTTCCACTTTACACCTGCATATGGTGCATAGCAGCTTCTCATGAAAAAGGGAAAAAGTAGTTAGAATAAATCATTTACCTTCTTACAGTCCTTGGGATCCAAATGAGAAAATATTTTCCCCTTCATTTTCCTGCTTCTCTAGTTGGTAAGCCAGGGACAAAATATGCACGTAATCAAACTCTTGCCAAATGCAACTCCTGCTTCTGCTAGCTTCAGAGAAGAGTGAAGCACAATGTTGGCTCTCTCTGCGAGATATATATAAAGAGTTCAAAGGGCAATGTCTCTGGGTGACCCTCAAAGCAAAAACTCTACTGCAATTTACAGGCAGCCCAAGAGCTGGAGACACAGTGGCAGTAGGCTGAATCCATCTCTCTGCTAAATGATCCAGGATGCTTACCATTTTGGAGAGGCAGCAAAGACCAGGTCTCTGTGACCCGGGGCAAGCTGCATAAAATCATTGAGCCTCAATATTCTCATCTGTATAATGGAGACAGGTTACATTAAGTAACAAAGAGTAAATCACCTGGCCAATTACTAGTTCTCTTTCCTTTCTCTTATTCCCAGTGTCTCTCCCACCCCCACCCCCTAGGTAACACTCACAGCAAACCTTCAGATCAAACAACTGAATCTGTCACCTTTCCTTGCCCCAGACATATTCTCCTGAAATAATGTGGGTTTTTTTTCTTCTTAACTCCGGTTAAGATTTTACTCACCTACTATTTGATTCTTACGCTATGCCTAGCGTTTGGACAACACTCAGTTTAATCAACAGACTTATCAAGGACCAGCCACACAGCAGGCTAACAACCTCATCCACTTAGACTGCCTAATAGACACATTCATATTTTCATCCATTGCAGGAACAGCAACATTTGTGGAAGAAAGCAGACTCTAAGAATATCTAAAACATGAATTGGTTCAGCAAATACAAATATGAACTTACTAAAAAGTATGTGGGGCTTCAAGAACATCATTTCAGCCCGAGGTCTCATTTCCCCTAAATGTAAAATGACCATCATCACCAGTGTCGTTGTCATCATCACCACCATCATCACCTTCAATATTAGGACCCAGGAAATCTATTTCTCACATAATCCATAGTCATATACTTTTAAGAATTGGAAAAGAAAGCATTAACCGATGAAGAGAAGCCAAAATTCTACTACAAAAAGTCCTGAGCATGAATGGAGAAGATGTGAGTGATTTTTTTTTTTTTTTTAAATCAAGTCCATTATGGGAACAGTGGTAGATGAAGGCAGGCTTTATATTCAAGAATGTATAACAAGAAGGTGTCCATTTTACTTAAGGGATAGAGCCTCATCTGTGGGATTTTGAAGATCACAGGTACTAAATGCTCAAAGCACTTTCTGAAACACAAAGCATTTTCTAAATTCTCCTTGAATATAAATCCCCAAATCCCCTCCTACATCAGCGGCGTAGGTGGAAGAGCAAATGCTGCCAAAAAGAAGTCCATCGGGAGATTGGAGATGCCGGGATCAGAAATGAGAACTCTTGACTTCTCCATCCAGCTGGGAAGGGAAAAAGGAGGCTTCGGGGAGTAATTAACTGTCATGCATAAGATTAATTGACGACCCACCAGTTTTGCCCTAAACACAGATGTATTGGGATCAGGACACAACCTTGAACACTAAAGGTGAAGGGAGAACAGTTATTTCTGGATCAGAGCAAACTACACATGCGGAATTGTGGGTGAAGTCAAAATGTGAGCCATGGAGCTGGAGACAGCCATATATCATCATGCCCTTCCATAAAGTGGCTTGTCAGAAACTAGCCAAGGACTTACATTAGGAACCAGCTTGTGCTGAGAAGTTTCTTGGTAACAACTGGTCCACAACGAGCTAGGGATCAAGTGACACAAGCTTGAACAAGTCCCTGCTGCATAGATCCATTTCTCTATTTGGATAAAGTGGCTAAAGAGAAAAGTCAAAATTAGGTATATGTATCAGCATGAGATTATGCTCACAGCTTCAGATAGTCTGTCACTCTTTCTTTGACCCCAGAGTATGTTTTGTGGGGGAAAGAGGGCACTTTCCCTAGAAGATCTTGATATGCAAAGATGAGAGCTCTTTCCCAAACATAACATCCCCATAATAATCCATTGTTTGCCTGCTCTCCATGGCTGAGAGGTTTTCTGCTGTTGCGTTCTCTACTAGCTATAGGGGAATTATTGATTCATGTATGCATTTTTTTTTTATCTAAGCTATCTAAATCCAGGGGATTTTCAGATATTTTTTCATGAGAATGGAGAAAATAAGATTTTTCATTTTACTCCCAAATGGTGCTACAAATGATTGGTGGCAAATGATCAAAATCCTTACAATAAACAGATTGTTTTCCAGTGCCTTTTTCAGTGAAAAGTGCCTTTTTCAGTTCTATGAAAGTCTTGGGTGTTATTTATGAACTAGTCACTATGCAAAGTGCTAGGGTTATAAAAATGAATAAACCTCATACTAGAGGAGCCTTTACTCTGAAACTAAATTGTGTGTGTGTGTATGTATGTGTGTGTATGCATACAAACATCACTGGACTGAAGATGAAAGATTCTCAAGAGACGATCACTTGTAAATGGAAAATTATTTAGTTGAGGTAAATGTGATCTCCGCAGGAGGCTAACCCTGCAGCTTGGAGGAGTGTGGTGGAATCAAGGAGTGAAGGAAAAGGTAACTGACTGTCCTTCTACCCTCTGAAAGAAGGAGGCTATTTAACCTCCACACCATACTCCAGATATCTCAGGAGATCAAATTTGGATGAATATGGTGAGGTGGGGTGGTGGGAGAGTGTCCGTATGTGCGTCATGAACGGCGTCTTAAACCTTTTTTAAGGCAACAGAATCCCTAAAGGAGGGAGGGTGAGGCTTTGGCTAAGTGACTGGCTCAAACTCAGGAAGAACACAGACTGGAACTTGATGTCCAGGGCTGCTGATTTCTGGGTTCACTAATTGCAGTGAGGCCTGCTGCAGCAGTTCAGCGACGATGGGCCTTTAAGGACAGTACAGTCTCCACGCCCGCGAGAAGGAAACTCTCAGCCTGCATCCACTGAAGATGAACAAGGGCCATTTGTGAAGCATACCTGAGAAAGTGTCTTGGGATATTCTACTTCTGTTTTCCTCATTTCCACCTTCCCCAACAGTCCCCATTTTCCATTCCAGGATCTCTTGGAGCCTGACTCGCCCCCAGTGCCAGAGTTGGATCATTTGTTAACTAGATGAACCAGTGAGGTCACCATCCTCTCACCCTAACTGACTGGTTCTCCTGTGGCCACAGAAATGAAGACGGTGGAATCACAGTCTCGGGACTTTCACCCAAGTGATTGGGACACACATACTCTCCCTAAAATATGTGATGTGTAGACAGGAAGCTCTCAGGGCTGCCCTCTCAGCACAGAGCTGGCACCAAGGAGGTGAAGGTGAGAGAAAGCTGCCACCAGCCCAGTCTGCATAATGGACACTGCCTGGCAAGCAGTTGCTATATGGTCACCACCGTGTGAAGTATCCTTCTTTCACCAACTCACTTAATCTCACCTAAAACCTAATGTGCACTATGCTAGGGCCTGCTGCTGCTGTCAGTTTACAGATGAGGTGACTGAGGTTTCAAGATGTTGGTGAAAAGCCCAAGATTCACAGCTAAGAATGGGTGGTGGAATTAGGATTGGAAGCCAGGCTAGAACTGGCTGAACTGAATTCTTTGCCATTGTGCTACACTGACAGATGGATTCTCAGAGTGGGGAGGAGGCATGGAGAAGGGGAAGGAACTCAGTTCCCCTCACTCCGTACCAAAATGAAAACCAAATCCAGAAGCTGATATGTAAATGGTAAAATAGGGGAGCACCAACAAGATGCAAAATAGACTGAGCTTCCATTTTCCCTAACCAGATTCCTTCATACTAAGGTCAGATGAGCAAAACACAGGACTATGGGGGTCCTTTATAGCTCCTGAGCCCTCAACAAGAGAGGAGAGAGCCCACAAATACCACCTGTTATGGATTGAAATGTATCCCCCAAAAGATATCTGAAGTCCTAACCTCTGGTACTTGTTAATCTGTCCTTATTTGGAAATAGGATCTTTGCAAATGTATTCAAGTTAAGAAGATAATAAGGTCATACTGAATTAGGGTGGTACCCAATCTAATATGATTGATGTCCTTTTAAGTAGAGGAGTACAGACACAGAGAGAAGGCCATGTGGAGGCAGAGGTTGAGATTGGAGGGATGTATCTACAAGCCAAGGAATATCAAGGATTGCCAGCAAACACCAGGGGCTATAAGAAGGAAGGAAGGATTCTCCCCTATAGGTTTCAGCGGGAGCATGGCCTTGCCAACGCCTTGATTGCAGGCTTCTAGCCTCCAGAATGGTGACAGCATGAATTTCTCTTGTTTTAAGCTCCCTAGTTTGTGGTACTGTGTTCCAGCAGCCCTCGGAAGCTAAGACATCACCTCTCTTCTTAGGAGAGCTCTAGAAAGGGGTGACATCTATGCCCTTCTCAGGGACAGAGGGCAAAATAAGAGCTGCTCATCTAATCAACAACCACCACCAAGCTAAGTCCAAAGGATTCCCCCATGGGGCTGACTTGGCTATTTTCCATGCCTGCTCTCAACTAGCTGACCTGGTCAAACAGAAAAACATGCTAACAACCTGAATGCAATGTATTCTCTACACCACCCAAGACTTGAACTCTGGGCACCTATGAGTCCAGGTTTTATTTTCAGTTTTAGTGCTCAATGGATATTTTTGTTGAACAAAGCATAGGCAAGTATTCCAGTTCTCTTAACATAATGAGGATGTCTTCCGAGAAGATGTGACCGTTTTGAAATGGTCACCTAACCCCATGGGCATCATCTTATGAACTCTTCTGCAAAGAACTCAGCAGCCTCCCTGGTTTCCTGTAGAATCAAAACATTGTCAACAGAAGAAAGCACTGACTTCCAGTCCAGACATTTCCATAAAGAGAAAAGCCTCTGGTGGAATTTGAACCACCTCCTCTGAAAAATGTCTTATCAAAAAACCCAGAACTGCGTCAATGTCCTGCAGTGCATATACTACTGCATTGTGCCTGCAAATTGCTAACACCATCGCCTTTAATAAAGCAAAAGATTTCTTTCTTCACCAGGGAGTTCGTAAATATTAAAATTCCCTCTTTGGTGCTCATTCTAACTAGGGCAATCATCTATGAGGCCTATTCATAATGGATTCAATTTGACAATAATTATTCTTAGCAATGCCAGTTGGTAGTTTCCATGGGCTTCTTGCCTCTGAAGGTATGAAAACTAATTTGGATTCCAAGAGTGCATGTTTTAAAATTCCCCCATGTCAGTTCAGTGCCTAGGAAGACAGAAGGAAAATTTCCAGGTCTTCATTTTGGGTATGATGTTCTCTGTCTACCAAGAGGGACATGTTTCAGATACATGATAGACACTTAGCAAACTATAGGGCAAATTAAGAAACTTGCATGATGCTAACCAAAGTAGAGAGAAGCATACTGGCCTATTTCTCTCTTCTTGCAAATCCCTCTTTGGCCAATCAACCATGAATTCAAATACCACATTCTTCTTTCCTTCTTGGGGTGTCCAATGGATTTCCCACGGGCTTTTCCACCAATCCATGGGAACACCAGTAGGAGTTCTCCATCATCAGCGCGTGGGTGGTAAAGCCAATCAGATCCACTCTACCTCGATCATCTCGATGGTCTCAGATGCCTTTAACCTATATGGTGCTTTCATAAACGCATGTCGCTTAGTCTTCACCAATGATCAGCTCGGTATAGCACATGACGTCATGGTGGAAGACAAGAGGAGCACATGTCACAGCTCAGATCCACTTCCTGACTTCTGTCTGAAGCTGTTATCAGTCAGCCACCAGTGAGCACTAAAGAGAATATGTCTTGCTTTATGTTTTTTTTTCCTCTTTTGTAAGCAGAAAGCTTTTCAAGGGTGCAGCACTACTTAACAAATGACTGACTCCTTCAGCAGCTCTGCCAGGTACTAGCAATGAATTGTTTTTCTGTTTTTAATAGGTTGGGACAATGAAGCAGTTATTTCTCTGTGCCCAGATTTGGAATTTCTCCAACCTTTAAACTTAATTGCTCAGCAGAGTATCCAACTGTGTTTGTGGGAGGGGATGAGGCCATTAAAATTCATTTGCTACTGAGTCTCCAGAGCAATGCACAAGCTTTCATCCTACTGACTTCTCCATCACATGGAATCCAACAGACTTCAATTTCCTAGGGACCCAGTGAACAAATGAATGGTAATAATGTGTTGTCATCTGCGCATGCTGTCCCTCACCTGGTCTCCTCTGTGACCAAAAGCCCATGGTTCATAGTAGGAGGGCCTTTTCAGGTCAGGCACTCAGTGTGTCACCAAGAACAAGAACAGAGCTACATGGGGAAACTGGGAGTTGGCTTCCATACATCGTAGGTGACCGTCTATGAACAAAAGCCGTTCAAATCTCAAAAACATCTCAACTTGAGGTTATTGAAAAGCCTGCTTTCAGATACACCTGCAGAATATAATAATGGTTCTGCTGGGGTTGTTCAATGCCAGCCACATGAGACAAAGGGACTAATAAAAATAAATCTTTATACTGAGAAGGAGCATACATGTTTCCACTCTTCTCCTCTTCCTCTATTGACTCTTGGCAAAGAACGCAGGAAACAGGAAGTTAAGAGTCAGAAATTTTTAGTAACTATGAATATTCATTAAAAAAAAACCTCTAACCATGATCTGTGGCTGCCTAAATCATGGGAACAAGCACAACCCATGTCCTAAATCACATGTAACCACATACCTGAGGTTGGCTAACTTCACATCCACCTTGGAGTGAGTATTCCCTCATTATGGAGTTTCTCCTTCACTAAGACAGTTAAGAGTTTATTTTCAATTTTTTCAAATCTGGCTTCTCCTGAATTTTAAATCTGTTAGCCAACCCTGAAAAAAAGAATTTACCTGGCTACACAATTTTGTTAGAATATCCTTCCTGCATAAAAGTTGTGGGAATGTTAAAAATAAAATAAAATAGAAAAAAATCTGTATCACTCCCTTGAGATAAAATGAGTACCTTCTCAAGGTCAGTGGTAGATTTTAAAGTCCAAAAGAATGGTGCCATTTTGAAGGGTGATCTTCAGTACTATTACAATGAAATTTTTAAAAACGGAAACGCTATATTCATTTACTACTTGGAAATCAGGTCTGATACCCGAAGCTTGCAGAATCAATAACATTAACAATACCAATAATCATAATCATTATTACTATTATTATTATTATAAATAAATGTCTTCTCTAAATTTAATCTGGAACCTAAAGCATGGCAAATAATTCACCCGATGAATCTAGGGGAAGAGTGTTTCAGGGCAAAGGAATTCAAATGCAAAGGGTTGCATTGAGTTTGGTACTTTGCAAGAGGAGCAAAAAAGTGAGAAGGGCTGGGGCAGAGTCAAGCAGAAACAAAGAGATAGGAAATGATTTCTTTGAGGTAGGCAGAGATCCAATCTCAAGGGACCTTGTAGACTGCAGTCATTTTGTTTCTCTTTCTAAGAAAAATGGGACACCATTGGCTAATTTCAAATGGGCGATTAACTGAATCAATTTACATTTTAAATAATTTGAGCTGTTAGGTGGATAATGGCTTGGAGGGGCAAAGTAGATCCTGGGGAGTCCAGTTACTACTACTGTAGGAGCAGAGATGAGCAATAATGTTGGCTTGGTCTAGCTGTGGCAGTGGAAACACTGAGAAGTAGATAGACTTAGGATAGACCTTGGAGGTAGGGTCTGAACAACTTACTGATGGTTGATTGAGGAGAGGTGAAGGAAAAGAAGCATTCAAGGATGAGCCACGTGAACCTATGAGTTCAGTGCATCAATACAAATGAGCTGCTATTATTATTATTATTAGCCAGCCCTAATTGCCATACTATTACTTAGACTGGCAAAAGCAACATTAGAGGCCAGTCTACTCTGCACCAGAGGCCTGCAGATGCCACAAGCTCTGTGGACACTCTCCACTTGGCCCTGAGCCACCCTTGTTAACACAGCCAAAACCTTGGTTCTTCCCCCTAACAATGGAACCCTCTCCTTGTGTTTCTCCAATGATGTCATACGTGCCCAGGCTGTTTGCAGTGTCTTTCCTGCAGCTATTTAGGTCTGACACTTCCTTCAGCCCACCCTCCCTCCTCTGTCAGGTTCCTTCACACCACCACCACCACCGCCACCGCCACCGCCACCTCCACTGCCACCACCATTTTCTTCCCTTTCCTACATGGCTTTAGCCCAGGAGAGCTGCCTGATTTTTCTCTCCCACCTCGGCCATTTGCAGGTGCTGTCTGCATTGTCTGGAAGACTCTTCTCATGCCATCTCTTCTCAAGTCCACTCCTCCTCATTCCTTCCAGTCTTAGCTCTAGAATCTCTTTTTCAGTGGACCAGTTCTTGACCTTTTCACATTTAAGTTCTTCTGTTGTCTGCTTTCCTAGAACCATACGTCTTTCCTTTAGGACACTTATCTTGAACTGTAATAATACATTTGTTATTGTGATTATTTTATTTTCTCAATTGAATCCCCCTCCCTAACCCTACTCAGCTATAAATTCCCAGGGAGCAAGTACTCTGTATGTTTTTGCCCCACACTATAACACAGGCACCAGCAGTCAATATATTTGCAATAAATAAAGAAGCAGAATTAACAGATATGATACCTTCTTCCTCCAGAAATCCACACGTATTACTTTTATCCACGTGATTTCCCCTTCACTAATGTGTAGAATTTCTGGTCTGAACCACAGATTATTGAATGTTTTCCTTGAGCGTTTCACACCCACTTAAAAGCAGAGAATCCTTGAGGACAGAGCAAATGCCTTATTTATTTTGTATACTCTCTTTTCCTCCTTCCAACATGCACCTGTACGCAACAGTCTCTAGCACTGTGCTAGGCACTGAGCAGGTGCAGAGAAAACTCATCTCTAAGAACTGTACTAGGCAATACCTAATGCATTTTTATATTCCAATTTTACCTGGAATTTTAAAAATTCACGTTATTCCCATGTGTGATGGGGACATTTTGTTTCCAAATTCTATTTCCTGTTTGTCAGGTAAAAGGTTCTTCCAAAAAGCCATTTTTCCTCATCATTAATTTTGGTATTTTTAGATTCTTTTTATAAACAAAGCTCAATTGAGTTACAAACGTCAGAGTGAGAATAAGTATCTACAAGCTTTGCATTCTGCTATTAACTGTGCTGACATACTAAAAGTGACAACTTTATAAAAGTGATTGACAATCAACAACTTAAAGGAACAGTTCAAATCTATCCACTGGGCAAGAAACTGCATAACTAGGACAGAATCCCCATGTCTGGTGAAGAGGAAAAATATTTGAGTGGATTGTTTATTTAAAGAGAAGTGCCAATTGTAACACACTTTATTCTGATATTGTAGAGTAAAGCTTGCAAGTATGCAAATGCAATTAATTCATGTATGTGGAGTGTCCCGAAAACCAACATGGGGGAAAGCTCTTACTTGTGACCTCTTCCACTGACCTATATCTACCAATCTGAGGTGTCTGAGAAGACTCCATATATTTGAAAATAGATGGGCAGATCTCAACCGTAGTTCCATCTGCCTGTTACTTTGAGCCCTTCACACTTTTAATTGTGCACCATTTGGTTTCTCTTTTAAAAAAGGCACCAAACAGCCTTTCTTGCTCTATCACTACTCCCATAATCTCTGCATCCATAAACCAACAGAAGCATAAACTCGTGCTAGTAAAATCAGAAAAGCAAATGCATTAGTTTCCCAAATGTTCTCTGAAACACACTAGCTGAGGTTTAAGGACAGGGGACTATAAAGTTGAAGGTGGATGCACCAGTGCCCTTGATCCAAAGCAAATAGATTCCCAGCAGGAGGGCTGCAAGGAGGCTCAGAATCAAATGTACTTGTCAGATCCCCTTGGTGCTGGCTCTATCATGCAGGCATGCAGAGATCCCTGGAGACTTGCAGGCCTTTAGGTGAGGTGCTCTGTGTCGCTGATATCTAGCTTCTAGGCTACCATTCCAGGGAAGAAAGAAAAAAATCCAAAATTTTTAGCACCAGTGCTTAACCTCTTTAAGATAAGGAGGACACTTAGGTACAAGCAAATAGAAAGCTGCTCTTGTGAAGGGAGAGACTACTCTCTTGGACTCAACTGTCAAGGGCAATTTTAGGAAGACAAATGAGCTTAAGGAACATCCTCTTCCGGGGTATTATTCCTTCCAGTGTATGATTTGACTCAAAGAGGTTAGGGTGGACTGTCAACAACAGCCACAAATGTATCCCATCCATATATGCACACACCTTTCAAGATGAGTTTGGAGCTCCCTCCTTCACTCTTCATTACCCCACCCCTTGACTATGGGAATGGGCCTGTGACTTGCTGTGGCCAATCAGACATTTACAAATGTGCAAACAGAGGCTAAAAAGGGCCTATGAGCTGAGGACTGCACTCTTGCTGCAAGGGGAACTAAGATCCAAGCTAACCTACTAAACAAGCCTGAGCTGGACTATTGTACATTCTACATGGAGGAAAACTGAGGTACACAGCCAGTCCCCAGCCTCACAAGTAAATCCACACTCAACTGCTCAGCCCCAGTGGCACCAGAAGCCCAAGTGAAACTAGTAGAAGAACTGCCCAGCTGAGCCCTACCAACATTTCCGACCCAGAGAAATGTGAAAACGTTTTTTGTTTTAAGCCACTAAATGTTGGAATTTTTTTTTTACACAGCAAAGGCTAACTGTTAAAAGGGCATGAGTATTCTGAAGCCCTGGGCTTCTGCAATCATATTTAGGCTGAGAAGTGGAAGTACAAATGAAGAAGTAGTCCTGGTAGATAACCACAGAGATCTGGGGATCTATGTTTAATATTATTTTTAATATTACTTTTATTGGAAAAAGTAATGCACATGAATGGCAAAATAAAAAATGTGAGTGGATGCAAAATGGCATACAATAGGTTGTTAGACTCCTCCTTCTTCTGAAGTTTCAACATCCTTTCCCCAAAACAACCACTATTAATAATTCTTTCCATGTCTTTCCAGAATATATCCATGGATCCATACGTATAAATCTGCATACACAAATATGATCATTCTATACACACTGCTCTGCACCTTCCCTTTTGTTCCTCTTTGTATATAAATTGACATTACATCTAAGCTGAGTTGCTATTTATCATCTTTCCATAGTATCACATTTAAATCTACCTCACCCATAAAATAGCTGCATAATATTCCTATGTAGGAGTTGTAACAGGGGGAATGTAATGAAACACACATTTAAACCCACTCAGCATTTGGATTCCATCTAGAACCAGAAGGACTGAATAAAATACCAAGATAGAAAGGTCTGTGCTCCAAGCTCAACAAAGAAAGTCAGGACCACTGCTCCATCAGGTGCACGTGCCACACCAGAGGAGGTGAGCTGTACGCAGGGGAAAGGAGGTGGAGGCAAAAAATTAGAAGAGGTGAGACAGTTAAAAATGGACTTGGCTATGCACACAGACTTGCCAGCACAATTTGTCCACCATCAATACATCCTCTTTCATCTTCTCTCCCACTCTCATAATAGCTAATGCTTACTAAATATCTTCTATGTGTTAGGCACTATACTGAATTCTTAAATGCACAGTCTCATGAAGTCCTTAAAACACAGCCTTCCAAAGAGGGTACCATTGCCCTCTCAATTTTACAGATGTGTAAACTGAGACTTAGGGAGATTAAATAACTTGCCCAAAGTCATCAGTTCCTAACTATACCCTTAGGTGTAGCCTCTCCTTAGGCTTTTCCTAGGGAACGTCAAAGGGATGAAGTTACAGGCTTTGAAAGAGTCAGGTCAGGTTGGTCAGGAGTTCTGAGATCAATTTTCCCTGGAACCATCATAACTATTACAACTAATATGGGACCCCTATAAATTTGCATACCTTTCTTTGAATTAAAAAAAATCTAATAGACCCACAAGATCTCTCTAGATCCTCTCACTGCCTATGGTCTATACCAGAAGAGCAATTAGGCTAACTTTCAAGCTCCAGTATTAGTATTCTGTCAAGGAAGAAATTGTCCAACCCACTCCCAGGAGACCAGGAAACCAGGGTTCCATATCTATGAACTCTCAAGCAAGCCACCAAAGCCAAGGACCCTCCTTCCCTCATCTAAAATGTAAGCTTTGTGAGAGCAGGAATATCATCTGTCTGGCTATCACCTGCAAGAGTCTCTCTTTAAAGTATCTGTTGAATGAATGAATGGATCTAGGACAGAAGACAAGTCCTAAGAGGGGTGTGCAAATAAAAACTTGTTTACAAATCACCGAAGAGTCTTAAGGAAGAATCACGTGTTTTAGCACCTTAGAAAAGAATTTGAAAAAGAGGTATCTAGCACCAAGTAGATGTCTTTGAAATGAATAAATATCTTAGAATAAGGACACAGACTTTGCTAAAAGGAACTCTTATCTACACAAATTTTAAGCAGTAAGACAAGGAGAAACATCAGAATGGTCTGTGAGACAAAAAGGAGAAAGGCCCAGGGTGAGACTAAAGAACAGATAGTAAGGCCATTTCCAGACCCCCAGTGGCAGTGAGTCCATTGGGCTGTACTGTTTCCCCACTGCAGTAGCCCGAGCCACAAGGAGCTCTACCAGAAAGCCTAGGAGGAGAAGACATGGGTATGTCGGAGCAGCTACCCCAGCCCAGATCTTAACAAGGGAGACAGAGAGCATCTGAGTGGAAATTTTTTTTTAAAAGAATCCCCCAAGGACTGAAATAAAGAAGAGTGATCTCGATAGACAAAGTCAGCTTTAAAACACTGTGCTCTATCTACTGCACACGTGTTTAAATTGGCTTTATAATCTTCTGTCATTCATGTGGTCCAGATGTTATTAAATGCCGATGTCAGTCTTGAAGTCTTCCAAAATCCTGATGTGTCTGGGTAAAGTCACTTCTCTGCTCCTACAGCTTCTGCACCAACACTCCCTGCACAGCAATTGCCTCTTAGTTCTTTTCCATCACTGATGTTGCTCTCCTTGAGGAAAGAAACTCGACTGTGCTCACAAGTGCATGGAACATAGATGGTAGGTACTTGAACATATTTTGGATGAGTCCATTCTGTGGAGTCATTCCCACCCTTTGCTTAGTATTGGGGTGTTAGATATGTAATTTGGATTCACAGTGAACCAGCGACTTGATAACATTACATAAACATTCATTGAACACCCCCTAGTAAAAGGATCTCTGAATGTGTTTGTGTGTTTGTGTGCGCAGGGGAACGGAATTTGCATACACTGATGGAGGGTATGTTGAAAGCAGATGGTGATCTTCTTACTGAAGCTTCCATTAAGTTCCTGGGTATTTTGCCAATTAGGAAAAGGATGGTCTCAGTATGATAATTAGGTATTTAGGAAGAGCTGGCATGACTCAACCAGTTCTAGAAAATGTGCCAGAACTCAGAATTTTCAAGAATGGCTTCCTCACCTCGCTTTGACCAAGGGAAATTACATCATCCACTAACAGCTCACAAAAAAAGAAATGACACTTCGTGCTAATTTGTCAGTGAGGATTTTCTAGAATAGATGTCCTGAGAAACACTGAAATCCCTCCAAGCAGCAGCAGGTGAGCGTCGGAGAAAGCCTTTCTCAAAACAGAGCCTGTCCAGTGTACTCACCCCTTCCCACTTGCTTTTGCTCATCTCCTTTGTAATCTAAGCAGGTGACAACTTCATTCAGCTGTTAGCAATAAGGGGAGGTATCGATTCCCTGCGAGTGTCCTAATGACTGGAGAACAGGACACAATCCATAAATGGAGACTTTCTGATTCCAAGTGAAATTATAGTTTGCCCTACGAGATTGCACAATAAATCAGGGGAAAAACCAGCCAACATAGGACTCTGGGGTCACTGAAGTGATGTTGACACATTACAATAATGAGAACTTGAAATACCTCATGCCCTATTGATTTTTGAGCTGAATCATTCCCACTGCAGAAGATTACAAGACTTTGTCTTGGAATCATGGCTCGCACGGGAGATGCTGATGAAAAATACACCAATCCAATCAGAATGAAAAGCTTTACTTGTCCTTATTACAAACCTAATACCATTATCCTCAGGCTGTGTAATAGGCACCTAACCAGCAATGGGTAAACAAAACAAAACAAAAACACTCCTTTTAATTAAAATTGTTCATACCTTTTTGCACGTGGCTCTTGGCTCAGCCTATAGGTAAAAATTACCCAACAGAAACCAGGCACAATGGCTCAATTAGTGCATAAAGGGCTATTTCTTCATGATTTTCCTGTATCAGGGTAGCTTTCAAGTTCCCTGTATCACCACAGCATTTTGAAGACTGGAAAATCATGCCCTAGCAACCAACTTATGTCCTGGGCAGTAGGAAAAGATACATTCCACTAGCATCCAGCATCTACAATAAACACAGAATGCCTTGCTGATCTTTCCTTTCCCCAGAAAAGCGCTCCATGGAGTGAATAAACACAGTTGTAAGAGGCCAACTGGTGACATAAGTTAATTACTAACCTGTCACACAATCAGAGAATGGTAATAATTTATCTTCACTGTTGTATTAACCATAAATCACTTTTTGGCAATGGGGTGTGTTGGGGGAGAGGGCTCTGAAGCATCACTGCCTGCTGTATAAACCTATATGAGGTCATGGCGATATGCCAGCGGGGGTCAGATAGAATCTGTCCCTCTGCTCAAACTATGCATGGGGTTGTTGCCATCACACAAAAAAATGAATTTCCTCCATGTCTAGGCTTTTGGGGAGAGATAACCAGCACAAAGGAATAACACTGTTTTCCCTCATTAGGACTCTGAAAACATTATCCAATTATAGATATAATTATTGCCTGGAATCACCAGGATTTAATTCATCCCAAATATTCTGTTACAACCCAATATGATCATATATTCTTTGAAAACATTTATTGAGACCCTACTCTGGACTAGGCATTGTGCTAGGAACTGGGGGGGAAAAAAAAAATATATATATATATATATATATATATATATATATCACCTATTCTTTGCAATTGTGAAGTGTATAGACGCCACAACCTAACTATGGAGATGAATCCCTATGGACAAAATCTATGGGTCTAAAAGGGCCTGGCTGCAGGACAAATTCTTACATCCTTCAAGGAGGTTGACTGAAGTAGATGAACAATGTTTCTCTTCTCTCAGACATCCTGATTGCTTTTCATCTATTAACTTGATACAATGATGCCTTGCCCTTTTTTGCAAATATATATCTCTGCTTAGAAATTTCCCTAAAATTCTACCATGTAGTTAATTTTATCAACTTCAGAATAATTGGCTGGAATTTCACCTTTTGACATGGCTTCGCTAGAGTCCTATGCTCAAACCCAGGTCATCAATTCAATGGTTTCTTAATGCAGCTTAAAGTAAGTGATCAATTTTAGGCACTTCATCATACTTGGTAGAAAAGAGAGAGTTCAAAAATTGGTTTAGAGGGGTATAGACCCACATGATCATGTGGTATAGATCCCCATGATCTTACTCCATTACAGCATTTTAAGAAGTGGCTCTTCCAGCATCAATCATCATACAAACTTCTTTCTACAAGTCTCCCTCTAGGTTTAGAGAAGTCACTGACTGTTAACTTTATTCACAGAGTGAAAAAGTAGCTGAGAATTAAAAAGCTTTTAAAGAAAGCTTGTGGAGGACTCCAAGTTGACACTGCACTTCAACACTCTGCCCTGTCTTTGTCTGGCATGTCCCAGCTCATGTCACCACCAGAAGACCTTGAGGGTGGGTCTCGAGTGCATGTGACAAGCAGCACCTCTTCTTTTCCTAGCCTCAGTTATAAAATTCAGTGGTTAAGCATGCCAGCTGTGGATTCAGACCGCCTGTTATCACATCCTGGGTCCACCCTGTGTGATCTTGGTAAATTACTTTACCTTCTCTCAAACTTAGCCTCATCTGTAAAATGAACACAATGACCGCTCCTGCCAAATATGGCCGTCGTGTAGCATAAACAAGATGATCAGTGTGCAGCACCTCACGCACTGCTCATCAGAAACTATACTCAATGAATTCTAGCTGTTATATGTTTCCCCATGAGCACTGGTGCCTTAGCTTGGAGGCACTTGCTTTGATTTTCTAAGCCCAGTTGGAAGGAGGGAAAACATAGCAACAGTTTCATGTAAGTCTGCCTAAACTGAAATGTTCACATGGGCAGCCAAAATTGAAAGCAGCTCAATTGTTTCTTTTCTGTGTTAGCAAGGCTACAACATGGCTATTAAAAGTTCGACACATAGAAACACTTATAAACTGTTTAAAAACACAGTCTAACTATACTAGCAACCTGCATGCCTAGCACATAGCATACTCCCAATCTACTTGTTCAAATGAATAGCAAAAATCAAAAGAAGCATGTGATGAACAACACATGAAATAAAGAAAGTTCCAAGCATTAGGTAACACCACTATTTCCTTCCATAGAGGTCTCTGCCATCTCTATCATAGACAATCTAGTCTAAATTTACAGGACAGAAATAGAAGACCATGTGCAATTTATAAATATCAATGCTGGCGACCGTGCCTTCCAAATTCCCCTGGCCATTTTCAACAAGACACCCCAGAGTAGCACATATCTTTCTTGTTAACATTTCATGGAATCTTTCCATAAACATACGCTTCTTCTCGTCTTCAACATTTTGTCCTGTCACTGCAACAGATGGCTTTACACTGAAGCATATGAAAATATTAAATACTTTATAAGCCTGGTGGAATTATGAAATGCCTTTGGAGGAAGGAACAGATCAACGATAAATGCAAAACAGCACACATGATTCCATTAGAAACAGGTACCCGTAAGTTGAGTTGGCAAGTAGAAGTGGGCACAAATCCAGTCCACTTCTTTGCTGAAGCTAGGACCAACAGTGAGTGGTTCGGCTTGCCCTGATACCCATTTAGGCCATACAGAAAAGCAGAACATCCTGCCTTGGAGAGCTTTTAAGTATTACAGTGTCTAACCAAGGGAGGGTTGTGAAATCTGCTTCTTGGAGATCTAGAAACCAGAAGAAGTATCCATCTGCCTTGGATGGCCAAATAAAGCAAGTTTAGAGGCACAGCAATGAGCTAAGGGAACAGTGCAGCTAGCTTATTGTTTGATAAGCCCAATTCCATTTATTATTTTTTTCAGAATCACCTTAGCAGATTTTTACTTAACCAAATGAATGTTGCCTTCTTAGCCAACCCATAGGGTATGACTTAATAGATCTGTGAAAGACGCAGCATCAAACAGTGGTTAAAATGTGCAGTTCTCAATCCAGTCAGCCTACGTTTGAATGTCACAGATTATATTATCTTGGGCAAGGTAATACTTCACCTCTTTGTGTTTGATTCTTTATCTGGAAATGGGGATGATAGTGGTACATACTTCATGATGCTGTTGTGAGGAGAAAATGAATTAGCATATGTAACGTGCTTAAAATACAGACTGGCATATGGCGGTTGCTACATAAATGCTGGCTAGTTCTATCTTTAGTACTCTGCTTATGTGGAAATAAAATTCAAGAAGTAGTTAAGATTTTCTTTTTTCCTCTCCTTTTACTGGTTTGTGTACAACTGGAATTAACTTTCAACATGCACACATATTAATGTTTTCCACAAGGTACCAAAAAAATAAAAAAATCACCAAAGCCTACTCCAGGGCATTCAGCCCAGAGAAATGAAAACGTATGCTCATGCAAAAAACTGTACACAAACGGTCAGAGCAGATTTATTTTTAATAGACAAAACCTATAATCAGGCTGAATGTCCTTCAATGAGTGATTGGTTAAACACACTGTAATCTACATACACCATGGAATGTTACTGAGCAATAAAAAGGAACAAATTATTGATATGCGTAAAAACATAAATGAATCCCGGGCAATTATGGTGACTGGGAAAAAGACAATACCAAAAGATTAAGTACTGTTTGATTCCATTTCTAAAACATTTTTGAAAGCACAACATTTTCTAATTGTATGACAGATCAGTGGTTATCAAGGGTCAGGGACAGGAACAGGGGTGACAACAGGGAGGTGGATAAGGTTATGAAATGGCGATGCAGCTATTCGGCATCTTCACTGTGGTGGTGGTACAGTGGATTGTATCACGGTCAATGTCCTGACAGTATACACCATATACTATATGTGCTATGCTCTAGTTTTGCAAAATGTTACCATTGGGGGAAACTAGGCAAAGTGTATCATTATTTCTTACAATTGTACATGAATCTAAAACTATCTCAGTTACAATTGCAAATAAGAAATGGGAACAGGAGGATTGTGGGAAGATGGCAGAGCAGGAAGCTCCAGGAATCAGTCCCTCAACCAAGACAACTACTGAACTGGCAGGAACTGTCTAAATCAACTATCTTGAAACTCCAGAGTCTGGTGGATCATTGTTCAGTATCTAGGGAGGAGCAAGAGGAAGAGGCCAGTAAATTGCAACAAATACCAGTGAGTTTCCCCCTCCCTACAGAGGTCACCATGACCCTTCCTCCAACCGTGGGGCAGCAGTGGGCTCCTGGTGCAGTTTGATGGTGCCAGGGTGGAACAAAAAGATCTAGTCCTCCAAACTCTGGTTGTGTGTGTGTGTGTTCTGACCTGTTATCAGGGCTTTTGATCAGCTACTTCAGATCATAGAGGGCCAGCACTGAGGGTGATATTGTTTCAACCCCCTTGGACAAAAGCAGCAGAGGAATCTTCAAGATAGAAACCTGCATCAAAATCATGCAAAACAGCTAAAGGGCTGAATTAACTGAGCAAATGGGGAATCAAGTAAAAGCAGATTCAAAAGCCACAGGAGAAGTTCCTGGTGTCCTTGCTAGCTCCTCTCCTATCCCCTTCACAATGTAGGGTAGAGCCAGCTTGCTCTCCCATTGTGAGTCCCAGACCCTGTTCCAGAGAGAACAAAGTGGCCACTGTGTGCACACTGGGTGCATGTACATGAAGGCCAATCTATTGCATAGAAGTCTGAGAGACTGAGACAGGAAATTTGACTCAGAGTCAACCTCCCAGAAATTTCCTGATGTCAAAGAAGCAGCTTGCATATAGCTGGGAAAGTGTGAGAAACAAGTTGAAATGGCTTTGGGCATTAAGTCACCCAAGAAAGTACCCAGGAGAGGAAGCAAGTCTCTTTCAAAAAGAATAGAGGGGGCATTCACTGGAACTCCTATGAACTGTAAATGGGAAATGCCTAATGCCTCTAGCAAGCACAAGCCTAGGAAAAGAAGCAGGCTTTGTGGCTCCATGCAGGCTCAGATAAGACACAGAGGAACCTGCACTTCACATTTGCCTCAGGCTGATATTGATAGCAGGGCTATGCTCTGAAAGAGACCAATAGCCAAAGAAGAGCCAATTGTCAAAGACTGTGAAAGGTGCTTTGTGTTTTGGTTTATTTGTTTTGAATAGCTCCTGGTATTCAAGAAAATCTCTGTGATATCACTAGCTGGATACAAACTTAAGGAACAGACAGCAGCTCAGGGACTAAACATCAGAGTTAACACCTTAAAAATATTAAAATGCACAGTATGCAACAAAAGATTACAAGACAAACAAAGAAGCAGGAAATGATGGTGCATCCAAACGAAAAAGAGAAAAATCCAGAAACCACTGGTGAAGAGGACCAAACTCTGGACTTACCAGACAAAGAATTTTAAATAAATGATCCTCAGTATGTTCAAGGGATAAAGGAAAATGCATAGGAAAACTAAAGAATGTGAGAAAACCAGTGAATGAACAACATGAGAACCTCTTTGAGAGTCTCAATAAGAATCAAACAGAAGTACTAGAGTTGAAGAATGTGATAACCAAAATGAAAAATTCTCTAGATGGTTTCAACAGCAGATTGGAGATGGCAGAAGAAAGACTCAGTGAACTGAAGACGAGACAATTGAAATGATTCAGGCTGAGAAGCAGACAGAGAAAAGAATGAACAGAACTAAGGAGACCTGTGGGACACCACTGAATGTACCAATATATGCATTATGAGTGTCCCAGAAGGAAAAGAGAGAAATGGACAAAAGGAATAGTCAAAGAAATAACAGCAGAAAGCTTCCCAAATTTAATGAAGGGTATGCACATGCAAATTCAAGAAGCCAAATGAACCCCAACAGGATAAACTCAAAGAGAACCATGCCCAGACACACAGTAATCAAATTGTCCAATGCCAGGGACAAGGAGAGAATTTTGAAAGCTGCAACAGAAAAGCAGTGAGTTACATATAAGGGAATCCCAATAAGTTTAAATGTTGATTTCTCATTAGAAACCATGGAGGCAAGAAGGCAGTGGTACGAAATATTTAAAGTGCTGAAAGAAAACAATTGTCAACTGATAATTTTACCTGGGTAAGGCTTTCTTTCAAAAACAAAGGAGAGATTAAGACATTCCCAGACAGACAAAACCTGAGGGAGTTCATTACCACTAAAGATCCCTACCAGCACTGTGAAACGGATTTATTCAAACTGAAAAGAAAGCACACTAGACAGTGGATAGAAGTGGTAAAAAAATAATACTAATAATAGTAATAATAATAATAATAATAAAGACCTTCAGTAAAGGGAGGGAAATTATAAATGCTAGTATTAGTGAATTGTATTTTTTGTATGTAACTCCACTTCTTACAAATGCATAAAAAGTAATAATAAGTGGTTTTGGACATGCAAAAGCAAGTGGGGAAAAAGTTTGGGGGACAGAGGGGTTTAGCAACAGAGTATGTGTGTGCTGTTGAAGAAAAGTAGGTATCAAAGCAAATGATTCTTATAGATTTAGGATGTCAAATTTTAACCCCATGATAACCACAAAGAAAATACATAAAAATAGATTCAGAAAGAAATGAGAAAGAACTCAAAATGGTACAATACAAATAATTCAAGTGAATATGAAAGTAGGCATTAACAGAAGAATTGAGGGTCATAAAAGGGCCTTCGAGAAATGGAAAATCCAATCATCAAATGTATATGGAAGGGTAAGGAGCCCAAAACAGCTAAAGCCATCTTGAAAAAGAAAAACAAATTTGGGGGACTCACTCACAATTACCAAAATTGAAACTTAATAGAAAGCCACAGTTATCAAAACAGCATGGTACTGGTAAAAGGGAATTGACATTCCATGATCAATGGAATCAAATTGTGAATTCAAAAACCAAGCCATACATTTATGGCCACCTGATTTTTGGCAAGGGTGCTAAGTCCACTCAATTGGGAATGATTAGTTTCTTCAACAAATGGTGCTAGGAAAACTGAAGGTTCATATGCAAAAGAATGTAGACCCCTACCTCAAATCAATATATAAAAATCAACCAGAAACAGATCAAAGACCCAAATATCAGACCTGGATATTAAATGCCTAGAAAAAAATAAGGAAGCATCTTCAGGCCTTACATTATGCAATGGTTTCTTAGATTTCGTATCCAAAGAACAAGTGACAAAAGAAAAAAAAAAAAAATAGATAAATGGTACCTCACCAAAATTAAAAGCTCCTGTACATCAAAGGACTTTATCACGAAAGTAAAACCAGAACCTACAACAATAGGAGAAAATATTTGGAAACCACATATCCAATAATGGATTAATTTCCAGAATATAAAAAGAAATTCTACAACTCAACGACAAAAACACAATAAATCCAATTTAAAAATAGGCCAAGGACAGGAATAGATACTTCTCCAAAGATGTCCAAATGGCCAAATAGCACATGAAAAGATGCTCAACATAATTAGCCATTAGGGGAACACAAATCAAAACCACACTGATACACCATTTCACACCCACCAGAATGGCTACTATTAAAAAAAAAAAATTACAAATGTTGGGGAAGATGTGGAGAAATAGGAAAACTCATTCGTTGTTGCAAGGAATGTAAAACAGTACAGCCATTTTGGAGGACAGATTGGTGATTCTTCAGAAAGTTAGTTATAGAATTACCACATGACACAGCCATCCCACTTCTAGGTACATGCCCCAAAGAATTGAAAGCAGGAACTTGAACAGATCTTTTCACACCAATGTTCATAGAGGCATTATTCACAAATGCCAAAAGACAGAAGCAACCCAAGTGTCCATCAACCGAGGAATGGATAAACAAAATATGATAAATACATACAATGGACTATTATTCAGTAGTAAAAAGGAATGTGGTTCCGATACATGCAACAACATGGGTGGACCTTCTAGGCACGATGCTGAGTGAAATAAGTCTGACACAAAAGGATAAATATTATATGATCTCACTGATATGAAATAATTAGAATAAGCAAATTCACAGAAGCTGGAAAATAGTTTCCAAGGGGCTGGGTGGGGGTAGGGAATGGGGAGTCAATGCTTACATTGCACAGTGCTTCTGTTTGGGCTGAAGGAAAATCTCTGGTAATGGATGGTGGTGATGGTAGCACAAAATTGTGAATGTAATTGATAATTAATGTAATTATTTGAATGAGATTCAAAGGGGTAATTTTAGGTTGTTTATATGTTACTAGAATAAAATGTAAAACAAAGCAAAGCATAGGGCTCTACACACAAACACTGTGCCCTAATGTAAACTACAGACTACAGTTAATAGTACATTGATAAAAATGCTTTCATCAAATGTAACAAATGTAGCACATTAATGCAAGGTGTTAATATGTTGGTATATGGGAACTCTGTATTTTATGCATGATTTTTTTGTAAACATACAACTTCTCTAATAAAAAAAAGAGAGAAATTGCCATTGTCTAAATGAAGGTAAAGACTGAAGGAGGGTTTTTAATACTCTCCGGTGATGACAAACCTCCTGTCTGTATTTTCTGATGTTCGGGAAAATTCATTAAAAATCATGAGGACTCTACTGAGTAGATACATTACAAAACATTTTTTAAAATGAAAGAATTATGATTTTTTCCTATTTCACAATGCATAATTTATACTGATTGATTTTAGCTTTTGTATATTCAATCGGAACATTTAAAGGAATTGAGATCTACAGAGTGAAAAGCACAGTTTTCTGAAGCAATCTGAATGGTGCCTGCCTTTCTCTTAAGTGTTTTATTATTCTGAGACAACCAGCAGAATCTCCCAAGGTATGAAGTTCAGTTCAAGATAAAAATATTTTATCTGCCCTTACAGCAAATTGAAAGGCTATATAAAGGGGTTTGTTATTGTAGTGTTTTCATAAACATACAGTAAATATCTTTCACAGTGGGAAATTCAGCACAAAATACAATTTTCACACAGCCATTGAAGTATCTTGCACAGAAAGATGAAATGACCCAGCGATGAATAAAAAAATAATGGTATACAACTTTTAGCAGCCCACAGTCCCTGACAGACACACACAGCTGGGAGGAAAAGGATCATGGTTTTGCAGTACCTCAGATGAATGACAAGTGTGTGCAGCAACAGAGAAATTTAGTTTTGGTTTTCCTCTGTGGCCAAGCCACTGCCATGGACCCTTAGCTCATGGTTTGCAGAAACTGCCAACACCACCCAACCATCCCATGTCACAGATCATAAGGACCCTGAACCTTAGCCAAAATATAATTTGTCATCAGGTAATTTGTAGGTTTCTGTCCCTTTTTTAAAAAGGTTTCTCTTCGGCACATCTTCAAAGAGTTGCTTATGTCTAACACAGGATATCTCTCTGTCGTGTCAGCTTGGGGTGAGCAAATGATTACACGTGAGGGTCCCCGTTCTCAACATAGATACTGTGCTTTTATTGAGATATATTCATATACCATACAATCCATCCAAAGAGTACAATCACTGGCTTTTAAGATAATCATAGAGTTGTGCATCCATCACCACAATCAACATTCCCACTACTCAAAAAAGAAAAACCCCACACCCTTTAGCAGTCACTTCTCAATCCCTGTATCCTTCCCCAGACCTACAAAACCACTCATCTCACTCCATCTCTATCAATTTATTTATATTTACATTTTATATAGAGGGAACCATACAATAAGTAGTACTTTGTGTCTGGTTTCTTTCACTTAGCATAATGTGTTTTCAAAAATTAACTGTTCTCTCTTTATTAGAAGTTGCAAGTTTACAGAAAAGTCAGGTAATAAGCACAACATTCCCAAATACCCCCCTATTGTTGACACTTTGCATTAGTGTTGTACCTGTGTTACAACTGATGTAAGAATATTAAAATATTACCAACGGTAGTCTATAATTTAATTAGGTGTATTTTTCCATATACCACCCTATAATCAACACCTTGTAATAGTGTCATACATTTGTTATAATTCATGAAAGAATACTTATATTTGTACTATTCACCAGTCATCATCCACAACAGGGTTCACTGTGTTATACAGTCCCATGTTTTAACTTCTTACTCTCATTTTAGTAACATATACAATCCAAAACTTCCCCTTTCAACCACATTCTTAAACATAGTTCAGTGCTGTTAATTACACTCCTAGCAATGTGTTACCATCACAACTATCCATTTACAAACATTTACAAACAACCTAAATAGAAATTCTGCACAAATTAAGCATCAGCTCCCCATTCTCTTCCCCCACTGTATCTCTCTGTAACCTATATTCTAGATTCTAACTCTATGAGTTTGCTTATTAATTAGTTCATTATTGGTGAGAGCAGACAATATTTGTCCTTTTGTGTCTGCCTTACTTCACTCAACATAATGTCCTCAAGGCTCATCCATGTTGTCGCGTGCGTCAGGACTTCATTCCTTCTTACAGAGGAATAACATTCCATTGCATGTTTAAACCCCATTTTGTTTATTCATCAGTTGAACAGACACTTGGGCTGCTTCCATCTTTTGGCGATAACACTGCTATGAATATCAGTGTGCAAATGTCCGTTCACGTCCCCACTTCCAGTTCTGGGTATATACCTAGTAGCAGGATTGCCAGATTATATGGCAATTCTACACTTATCTTCCAGAACTGCCAAACTGCCTTCCACAGAGGCTGTACCATTCTATATTCCTACCAGCAGTGAATAAGTGTTCCTATTTCTCCACATTCTCTCCAACACCGGTAGTTTTCTTTTTTTTTTTTTTTTCCCCAATAGTGGCCATTCTCACGGGTGTGAAATGATATCTCATCGAGGTTTTAATTTACATTTCCCTAATAGCAAGTAATGTTCAGCATCTTTTAATGTGCTTTTTAGCCATTTGCATTCCTTCTTTGGAAAAATGCCTATTAAAGTTCTTTTGCCATTTTTAAATTGGGATATTTGTCTTTTTATTGTTGAGTTGGAGACTTATATATATATATATTCTGGATATTAAACCCTTATTGAGTACGTGGTTTCCAAATACTTTCTCTAATTAAGTAGACTGACTTCTCACTTCCTTGACAAAGTCCAGTTGTGCCAGCACCATTTGTTGAAGAGACTACTCTGTCCCAGTTGAGTGGACTTGGTAGCTTTGTCAAATATCAATTGACCATAGATGGGAAGATGTATTTCTGAACTCTTGATATGATTACATTGGTCAATATATCTTTCCTTCTACCAGTACCATGCTGTTTTGAACACTGTAACTTTATACTATGCTTTAAAGTCAGGAAGTGTGAGTCTTCCAACTTTGTTCTTGTTTTTCAATATGTTTTTAATTATTCTGGCCCCCGTACACTTCCAAATAAATTTGAAAATTGGCTTTCTCATTTCTGCAAAGTAGGCTGAAGGAATTTAGATTGGGATTGGTTGAATCTGTAAACCAATTTGGGTAGAACTGACATCTTAATGATATGTAGTCTTCCAATCCATGAACACTGAATGTAATTACATTTATTTAGGTCTTCCTTGATTTATTTTAGCAATCTTTTGCATTTATCTGTGTACAAGTCCTTTATATCCTTGGTTAAATTTATTCCAGATATTTGATTCTTTTAGTTGCTATTATAAACGGAATTTTTTTCCTTAATTTCCTCCTCAGATCGTTCATTACTAGTGTATAGAAACACTACTGATTTTTGTATTTTGGTCTTATATCCTGCCACTTTGCTGAATGCCTTCATTAGCTCTAGTAGCTTTGTTGTAGATTTTTTGGGACTTTCCATATATGGGATCATGTCATCTTCAAATAGCTAGTTTTACTTTTCCCTTTCTGATTCGCATGTCTTTTATTTCTTTTTTCTTTCCTAACCACTCAAGTTAGAACTTCTGGCACAGCACTGAATAACAGTGGTAACGGTGGGCATTCTTGTCTTATTCCAGATCTTAGAGGGAACACTTTTAGTCTTTCACCATTAAGTACAATGCTAGCTGTGGGTTTGTCATATATGCCCCTTATCAGGTTGAGGAAGTTTCCTTCTATTCCTATATTTTGAAGTATTTTTAATAAGAAAGGATGCTGGATTTTGTCAGTACCTTTTCTATATCAATTGAGATGATCATATGATTGTTCCCCTTCAATTTGTTAATGCAGTGTGTTATATAATTGATTTTCTTGTGCTGAACCACCCTTGCATACCTGGGTAATACCCACTCGATCATGGTGTATAATGCTTTAAATCAACTGTTGGATTCGATTTCCAAGTATTTTTTTGAGGATTTTTGCATCTATATTCATTAGAGAAATTGATCTGTAATTTTCTTTTCTTGTAGTAATTTTCTTTCTATCTGGCTTTGGTATTAGTGTGATGTTGCCTCATAGAATGAGTTAGCATTTGAGCAGAATATGTATTAATATTTAGAATAATTGGTAGAATTCACCTGTGAAGCCATCTGGTCCTGGCATTTCTTTGTAGGGAGGTTTTGGTAACTGAGTCAATATCTTTACTTATAATTGGTCTGTTGAGGTCTTCTATTCCTTGCAGAATCAGTGTAGGTTGTTTGTTTCTAGGAATTTGTCAGTTTGATCTAAATTGTCTAATTTGTTGGCATACAGTTGTTCATGTATCCTCTCATAATCCTTTTCATTTCTGTGGGGTCAGTAATAATGTCCCAACCCCTTCTCATCTCTGATTCTATTTATATTTGCATAGCCTCTCTTTTTTTTTTCTTTGTTGGTCTAGCTAAGGGTTTGCTGATTTTATTGATCTTCTTAAAGAACCAACTTTTGGTTTTGTTGCATCTCTCTATTGCTTTTTTTTGTTCTCAATTTCATTTATTTCTGCTCTAACCTTTGTTATTTCTTTTCCTCTGCTTGCCTTGGGAATACTTTGATGTTCTTTTTGTAGTTTTTCCAGGTGTGCAGTTAGGTCGTTGATTTTCGCTCTTTCTTCTTTTTCAATGCAGGCATTTGGGGCTATAAAATTCCCTCTCAGCACTACCTTCACTGCATCCCTTAAGTTTTGATATGTTATGTTATCATTTCCATTCATCCCAAGATATTTACTGATTTCTCTTGCAATTTCTTCTTTAACACTTAAGAGTATGTTGTTTAACCTCCATATATTTGTGATTTTTTCCAGTTCTCTGTTACTGATCTCCAGCTTCATTTGATTATGGTAAGAGAAACTGCTCTGTATAATTTCAATCTTTTTAAATTTATTGAGACTTGTTTTGTGATCCAACATGTGGTTTATCCTGGAGAATGATCCATGTGCAGATGAGAAGAATGTATATCCTACTGCCTGGAGGGTGCAGTGTTCTTTATATGCCTATTAGGTCTAGTTCATTTATCATATTTTTCAAGTTCCCTGTTTCCCTGTTGATCCTCTGTCTAGATGTTCTATCTATTGATGAGAGTGGTGCACTGAAGTTTCCAACTATTATTGTAAAGACGTCTATTCCTCCCTTCAGTTTTGACAGTGTTTGCTCATGGATTTTAGGGCACTGTGATTGGGTGTGTAAATATTTATGATTGTTATTTCTTCTTAGTGTGTTTCCCCTTTAATTAATATATAATGTCCTTTTTTGTCTCATAACAGTTTTGCATTTAAAGTCTATTTAGCCTAATATTAGTAGAGCTACCCCAGCTCTTTTTTGGTTACTGCTTGCAAATGGAATATCTTTTTCCAGAATTTCACTTTCAATGTGTTTGTACCTTGGGTTTAATGTGAGTCTCTCATAGACAGGATATAGTTGGATCATACTTTTTTAATCCATGGGGCCAATCTGTGTCTTTTGATTGGGGAGTTCAATCCATTAACACTTCATGCTATTACTATAAAGGCATTACTTACTTCAACCACTTTATCTTTGGTTTGTAAATGTCATATCTTATTTTTTTCTGTCTTTCTACCCTTTTAGTTACCTTTACTGATAATCTTCATTACTACATTCTACTCTGTGTTGTTTTGAAGCTGTTATGTACCCAGAAAACATCACGTTCTTTTAATCCATTCCTGTGGGTGCTGACCTATGTAGGTGGGAACTTTGATTAGGTTATTTCAGTTGAGGAGTGCCCCACGGAGGGTCTTAATCCTCTTACAGGAGCCCTTTATAAGAAGTTAAAAGCCACAGAGAATCTAAGAGATAAAATTCAGAGAATCATGTAGAAAAGAGACACAGAAGCTGAGAAAGGAAGCCACAGATGGAGAAGTCAGGAGCTAAAGGCAACGAAACCCAGGAGAGAAGGACCAACAGACATTGCCATGTGCCTGGCTATGTGACAGAGAAGTCCAGATCGCCAGCAGCCTTTCTTCAGGAAGAAGATGTCGTCCTGTTCATGCCTTAATTTGGACATTTTTCATGGCCTCAGAACTGTAAACTTGTAAGCTAATAAATCTCTATTGTAAAAGCCAACCCATTTCTGGTATATTGCATTTTGTCAGCTTTAGCAAACCAAAATATACTTCAAGCCTGTCTCTCCCATTGTTTTTGTTGTTGTTGTTGTTCTGTTTTTGTTTGTTTGTTTTCTTCTTCATTTTGCTTTTGGTGTGTGTGTGTGTGTGTGTGTCTGTGTGTGTGTTTTCCTTTCAGCTTACAGAACTCCCTTAATGTTTCTTGTAAGTTAGGTCTCTTGTTGATGAACTCTCAGTTTCTGTTTAGCTGTGACTATTTTAAACTCTCCCTCATTTTTGAAGGGCAGTTTTGCTGGATAAAGAATTCCTGGCTGGCAGTTTTTCTCTTTTAGTACTTTAACTGTATCATACCACAGCCTTCTTGACTTCGTGGTTTCTGATGAGAAATAGGGACTTAGTCTTATTGTGGTTCCTCTGTATGTAATGAATTGCTTTTCTCTTGCTGCTTTCAGGATTCTCTCTTTCTCATTTGGCATTTGACATTCTGATTAGTATGTGTCTTGGAGTAGGTCTATTAAGATTTATTCTGTTTGCTTTACATTGCACTTCTTGAACATGTATAGGTATGTCTTTTTCATAAGAGTTGTCAAGTTTTCAGTCATTATTTCCTCAAATATTCTTTCTGCCTCTTTTCCCTTCTCTTATCCTTCTGGGGCACCCATGACATGTATGTTTGTGACCCTACTCAATTTTTTCCATCCTTTATCTGTTCTGTAAGATTTTGATTGTCCTATCTTCTAGTTTACAGATTCTTCCTCCTGTTCAAATCTGCTGTTGTATGCCTCTAGTGTACTTTAATCTCCTCTATTGTGCCTTTCATTCCCATAATTTATGTTTCTTTTATACTTTCAAATTCTTCTTTATGCTCGCCCAGTGTTTTCTTAATATCCTTTATCTCTTTAGCCATATTTTCTTTCATCTCCTTGAATTGATTTAGGAAATTTGTTTGAACATCTTTGATTAGTTGTTCCAAATTCTGTGTCTCCTCTGAAGTTTTAATTTGTTCCTTTGGGCCATATCTTCTTATGTCTTCGTACAGCTTGTAATTTTTTGCTGATGTCTAGGCATCTGATTATCGTAATAAGTTTACACTGAAGGTTAGTTTCTCTTTCTTGCCTAGGGTTTCACTGTTGATTGGCTTTGTGTAAAGGCCCTTCTTTGACGCTTGGTTTGACTCATCCTAGACCTTTAGAATTGCCCATATTTAACTGATCAGATTTTTTTCATCCCTTCTTCATCTGCTTCTTGTCCTGGATATGCAGTACAGTTTTTAAGATTGCACTATTTGTGCAATTGTGTCACCCCCGGAAGAAAGCTTCCTTTCCTCTGTTCCTTCTCCCGGAATCTTGGTCTGTTCTGTTCCTTTTTGTCTTGTCTCCTTAGTTTTTGTACACGCCTTTTGCTGCCTCTAGCTGCTTTTGCCTGGAGGGCAAATTCTGGGAGAAGGGTCACCCTGGAGAGGACATTCCCAAGTCAGTTTTCCCAGCCAAAACATGCCAGGGAGGCATGAAGCAGCACCGGCCAGCTCCAAAGAGCCCTGGGGAGAGGGTCAGGATTGGATGACTCCCCAAAGCAGGACTTTTCTGGCCTTCCCAGCAAATGGCACCCCTCCGCAAGCTGTTCCCCACAGCACTAAGGAGGCTCTGTGTCTTCAAACCTCCACCACCTCCGACCCATCAGCGGTGGGGTTCAAACAACGACTGTGGCTGGCCTGGTGAGGGCTGAAGCAGTAGTTCAGAGCTGGAACCCAGCAATCCAAATTCACCAATCAAAAGCGGGGATCAGCTGTGACCCCTGCTCTTGGGGAAGAGGATTTTTATGTCCCTTTCTGTCTGCAGCAGCTAGCCAGGGACAGGACCTGAGGTGGCCTGCCTAGAGAGTGGGGGGTGGGCTCTGGCAGCCACTGTGCAGCAAGCTACTCACAGTTCTTTACCCCAGTTTCCCAGCCTCTTCCTCCTGCCTCTCCCTAGATGCTGTACAGTGTTCATCTGATCTCCAGAGCCCCAGAACAGTTGTTTCAGACAGTTCCTGCCTCTTTAATAGCCATTTTGGAGGAGGAATGAGTCCTGGAGCTCTCTACTCCACCATCTTCCTTGGAAGTTCCTGGATATGCTGCTTTTAACAAAGTATTTTTAAATTATTAAATAGTGCATATTTACTGAAAATAAAAAGGGCTAGAGAGATAATCTTAAAATTAAAATTCCCTTCCTCTTCTGCTCTCCTCCTAGTCACACACCACAATGGTACCCAGTATTCACAGTCTCTTAGTTACCTTTGGTGATTTCACCATTTATATATACACATGGATATTCGCTTCCTAAAAATTTTTTGTAACAAATACCTGAAGTTTGGGGTATGACATTTAGTTTGTTCCAGTTTTAATTCCCACTGTACACCAAGCCACAGTAAACCGACTTGTGTCTTTGCAAACCTGAACAACTTATAACTCCTGGAGGTGCAAATTGCTTGATAAAAGGGCAGACACTTTTTTCTCTAATAAAAATTTCCCAATTGTCCTTCAGAAAGAGATGTACCATTCCAACCTCACACCCAGTGTATAAAATTGTTTCATCAAACATATTAATGTTTTTCCAACATGACAGTGAATCTTTCACATGTAAAGATGAAACTTTCATACATATATGAACATACTTCATATACTTGTTTGTTGTATTTCTTTAAACCATATTCATGATCTTTGTCTCATTTCCTTGTCATTTATCAGTCTGTCTGCCCATGCATACCTACATACTACATACATTCTGCAAAGATTATAAGGTTAGTTTTAAATAGAAGATTACAGAGACTCCCAAGAACTGAACAAATATCCTATGTTAGATTTTCACTCATCACTAATTTTAAAACAATGATTCCTATGACTTTGACTTGAAATGAGAGTGGTAGGGGGAGAAATGGGCTTTGAAGTATGAAAGTTTCAAATCTGATTACCAAAACTTCTACTCGCTACCTGTTGGTAATCCTGGAAAAATCACCCCAGGTCTGTCTCCCCTCATTAAAAATGGGTATAGTAAGAGCAGCTGCTGTTTAAAGACTGCTGGGAGTCCTCAATAATGAATATCCAGAAGTTATCACAATGTATGGCTCATAGCAGACACTCAATCAGCAGTAGCAGTATTAATGATAATCAAGTATAATTCTGTTTATTGTGCAAATAGCTAGTGCATTACAACAAAACCTGGTTACTTTCTCCATCAGCAGCAGAATTTGAATCCTGAACGACTTAAAACATTGATGTAGTCTCTGTATTTTTAGTATCCTGGGAAAATTTTGTAATAGGGATTGAGAAGAAATCCATTTTCCTTTTGTCAGAAGCACACATTTTAATGGCACACACATTTTATTCACTGGTTGTCTATTTCTAAAAGCAGATTCATATTAAAATGTAGAAATATACTAGAAAGTTATTCCACTGGATTTGGAACTAAAATGACTATTTTAAATCTGATCCCATTCTTTTGCTGCAATATTCAATTAAGTGATGTGTAATATGTGATTATACACACACACACATACACTACATATATATATATATATATATATATATATTAGTATTACATACTAATAAAAACCACTGTAGAATTCTTACTGAGTAGTCTTAAGTATGTGTGTTTATTCCCATTTATTTTACCACTGAACAACAAATTCTGGTTTAATTTTAAACCATTTTCTGAACAACACTTGGATGGAATAGGTAGTCCACAAAAGCCAAACTGATGAACTCTATTTCAAAAGGAAATGTGACGATAATGCATCCAATGACACTGTTTCAACAGTTCTGAAATGCAATGCTCTCCTTGCTTTCATTGTTCAGATATGAGTTCACTGGGCCTGAGCAGTAATAGCTTCTACTTCCAGCTCAGTTCCTGGAGTGTCCCCTGGGTTGGAGGGAGAGTGGCTCAAGAGCCCCTTTTCATTGTTGGCTAGATGGCTAGACCCAAGCAGTTCAGGAAGGGCAACCCTTCCTCTCTCATGTGAAGAAATTTGTGGCTTGCCCAAGTAAAATGCAGTTCCATTCTTGTAAGCTTTAGTTAAGCATCGCCAAGCTTCTTGTGGGGCAATAAATGGTCAGCAGATACCAATGTACCAACACTTAAGTGATGTCTGAGTTTGGAGACAAGGGGCAGCTGGCAGGGCTCCGACATATCTTAGATCCGTAGTTCCCACAGTCATGACTTCCTCTTCCTCCAATATTCTCCACTGAAGATTTAAGATATTTCCTTTCAAAATACAAATTCTTCCATTCATTAACTTATTCATTCAATTGATATTTCTTAAGTTTCCCTTCTCCCATCTTGGTTTTCCAAACATTCCATCTATACACAATTAATTGCATATTTGCAAGATCTTTTTCCTTCAGAAGCAGAATAAAATGTGTCACAATTGGCATGTCTATTTAAAAATCTACTCTGTTTTTTTCTTCATGGCATTTGCTTCATGCTAGAAATGCAATAGAGAATTTCTCTCCCACATGAGACAGGGTATGACCGCAGCTTAAATGAAGGAAGGTAAATAAATTGCCATCAGCAAGATCAAGTTGGGAATCAATGTACCCTATGGGTCATGTTGGGTCTCCTAGAAAATGTTAGAGAGCTAGAAAACCAAAGAGTTAGGCTTCTTGAAGACTCCTTAGCAGACCCTGTTGGAAACTTTCTTTCTCTTTTCCAACACCACAATTAAGTAGGGAATAAAATGCAGATCATTAATCCTGAAAACGGTGCCCTTCCAAACACTGTTGTTTTCCTCTGGCAGCTTTGGTTGTTGGAAGCAATAGTGGTAGAGTGAATTTACAAGTCCTCCTGACTCTGACAAAGCACATGTTGAGAGTATTTAAACAGTGGGAAATAAAGATGTGGTTGTTATCATTCATGCTCTTTCAAAACTTGTTAGTTTTCTTAAGCGACCACCCCAAAATGAAACTAAAAAATGTTTGACTCAAAACTGAAGTGAACACCTTGCCCCAAGTTGTACACTTCTGCACATTGAGAAACTCAGCAAAGTGGTTAAGAGCACAAACTCTAGAGGCTGATATCCACTTAGAAGCTGTGTCACCTCAGGCAAGTTACTTAACTTCTCTGGGCCTTGGTTCTCTCATCTGTAAAAAGTAGGTAATAACAATACCAACCCCAAAGGCTTCCCTTAAGGATTATAAGAATTAATATTTTAAAGCATTTACAACAGTGCTTGGCACATTCAAAACACTATTTAAGGGTTTATTAAATGAAAAAACAAGTGTATGTGACAATTCCTTAAAGGCAAGAAGAAAAAATGCTGTTTGAATACTGAAAGGAAAGAAGGGTCAGATAGGAACAATCTTAGAATTACTGTTGAATGATTCATTTGTCGATGTTACATTTCTCTTCTATAGGCATCACTACCATGGAAAGAAATTTCATGTTCCAGCACTTGTCAGAGGTGATACTAAGTAAATCAGGGGAAAATAGCCACTTAAATCACAATGACCCATGCCATATTTATAAGGAAAGACATTCAAAGAGAGCAGGTGTAATAACTTCAAAGTCGGAGTGTGAGAAAATATGGACTTTCTCATTTTGCTTCATGGTTCTACTCACGGCATCCAACCCAAGATTTTAAAAGTTTAATGACTGAAACTCATGTACTTTATTCACACTTAAAAAAAAAAAATCAGACAAGGTATGTCATAGCCGATATTGTTTAGGGCGAGGCTTCTCAAACTGGGCACTATTGCCAGATCATTCTCTTTTTTTTTAAATTAAGTTTTACTGAAATATATTCACATACCATACATTCACTCACCATACAATCATCCATGGTATACAATCAACTGTTCACAGTACGACAATATAGTTATGCATTCATCACCACAATCTATTCCTGAACATTTTCCTTACATCAGAAAGAATCAGAATAAGAATAAAAAATAGAAGTAAAAAAAGAACACCCAAACCATCCCCCCATCCCACCCTATTTGTCATTTAGTTTTTGTCCCCATTTTTCTACTCATTCATCCATACACTAGATAAAGGAAGTGTGATCCACAAGCTTTTCACAATCACACTGTCACCCCTTGTAATCTACATTATTATACAATTGTCTTCAGGAGTCCAGACTACTGGGTTGGAGTTTGGTAGTTTCAGGTATTTACTTCTAGCTATTCCAATACATTAAACCCTAAGACGTGTTATCTATATAGTGCATAAGAATGTCCACCAGAGCAACCTCTCGACTCCATTTGAAAGCCACATCATTCTTTGATTGGAGACGAGGGTCAACGATGGAGGATGTTTAGCAGCATCCCTGGCCTCTACCCACTAAAAGACAATAGCACTCTCCTCCCTCAGCTGTGACAACCAAAAATGTCTCCAAGCATTGCCAAATGTCCGGGGTGGTGGTGGTGGTGTGGGGGGGTTGGGGAATAAAACTGCCCCAGTAGAGAACCACGGGCCTAAGGCTTTGTTAAGTACCAATTTTGTCTTTCTAAAGGTTAGATTAGTAAATTTCAATGGTATCTTCATATATTAGAGTCTGAAAAATCTGGATTCTAGTTCTTTAGGCCAATCATAAAACATCTTGAAGACAGCCGTCCCATCTCTAAATTAGTCATATTAACACCTACCTTGCCAGGGCTATGGTAAGGACCAGGGAAAATATGCTGAAGCTCCCTGCCCATTGCCTGACACACACAGGTGGTCACCAAGGCCCAGGTAAAAACTGGTGTTGGGTTGTTACTCTTACTGCTTACGTGTTAGGAACATCATCATCACCATCATCCATATCCACGTTAATGGAAGATCTCTATACATTCAAATAACTACAACAGATTCAACTGGATTCTTCCATCTCATTAGCAGGTAAGTAATTGATTTCCTCACAAGTAGAGTTTTCCTGTAAGCACCAAAGAAGTGCATCAATGACAACAATGTAGACGCAGAATTTTCATGAAGCCTTCATGATATATAACCCCTAAGGGGTCTTCTACCCAAAAAAGCTCGCCTGAGGCACACAGCATGAAAACCTGCTGGCATGTTGCTGGGTTTGCTGGTTTGTATTTGATTGGAAGTACACAGACAGAGTAAGTGGTCTGGGGGATGGGTTTCTTAATTATACCTGTGTGTGTATTCTGTGTGATTAAAGTATGTTCAAACCAGGTTAGAAAACTAATCAAAAACTGCAGTTTTTACTGTAAGTAAAAAGGTCCATTTAAAGAGCAGTGAGATTTACCTAATTAGATAAACATGAATCCAAAATTCCAGACTTCACTACTTCAACAGTAGAAAAAATTAAACATACCCACCACAGCAAAAAAAAAAAAAAAAAAAAAAAAAAAGAGAGAGAGAGAGAAAGAAAGAAAGAAAGAAAGAAAGAAAGAAATGTCATTGCCATCATTGGAAGCTGGATGGATTATTTTCTGCTATAATTATATCATTTTTCAAAAAGTCCTCACTGGCTTTCATGATATTGGAACTAGCTGCAAGATTATTCACCATCAATTTAAGGAAACTAACCACCATTCTTCTTCCTTTAAAACCAACAGAAATAATTTCATGAGACCTTGCAAATACAAAATTGCATTAAGAACATCTGGTTGATGCTATTTACATTTTCTACATCAAAGTATTCAGACATCATAAGCTAATGTGAGATGGGGGCTTCCAATACCCTATAGGTTATACAGGCTCCCAACCGAAAGGAACCCTTTGAAATTTTTATGGAGCAGGAAAAATTGGAAGCATATTAATCTAGGGAGTGAAATTGGGCTTTTTGTCATGTTTAATTGCTTGAATTCATAACCTAGTTTTGCTGAATCAAAATGAGTTACTGTAGCTGACACAAGCTGTTTCAGCCTTTCAGGCACCAAAAAAAAAAAAAGAAAACAAAACTAAAAAACCATACACAACTTTTCATTATAAACTTATTTATATTAATTAAAAAAAACCCTTGAAAACTGTTTGGGAAAATATAGTCATTGAATTCTTTAATATGCAATGGTTTCCAAGCAAAGCACTGTTTGTTAAATGCTGACTTTTAAGGATGTTTTATTTTAGGGCAGGGCAGACAGAAGGGGACAGCATGAGTACTAAATCATCAGGACTATTCTTGATATGAAATTCAAGTAAATGAAAATGCGTAACTCTAAATTTCTTTATGGCCTTAATTACTCCCATTTACTCTTGCTCATAATGCACTCAAAGGTTCAACTCTGCATGAGGATAAAGAAAAACAAGCAGAAGGACAAAGGTGCATATCCATAAATACGTGCAAAGATCCAAGGTATCATCACACACAGAAGTTTGTGGGTGTATGGCAAAAGTCTAAAATGCAAAAAAAAAAAACTGCAAGGGTCTACGATTTTTCTTCCTGTTTACTTTTAGGTTTTTGTTCATTTTTTTTTTTTTTTTGAAAAGCAACCCAAGATGGAGATGAAGCTCTCATAGAAAGGACTTGCATTTTAATTCCATTAAAATTACTTTCAAAGGAAATCCTTCATCCCTCTCCCCTCCGTGATAAATTTCATGTGTGTTAGTATGAAAGATAACAAACAAAAGCTAAAAATTAATCATAAATAAAAGTTTATTAAGAGTTCATACATTTCCTTCCTCTTTTAGACCGAGTATCAATTTAATTGTTACATCTCCCTGGTATTGCAACTTTGTTCAAAACCTAATATAAGAAATTATAAAATAAAGGAGAAAATAACACCAAAATTATCTTTCTTTGGATGTCGTAATATTTATTTAGCTCAAGATCATCCCATCCAACCAGGTTCTCAATAATCAAAACTAACGCAGTAAAGAACGTGTTCTCTGATTACATAGTATTCTCAAAACATCACAATATGTTCTCAAAATCTTAACTATCATTTAAAGGAAGGCAAATACTGCAAAAACCCTTTCTGCAACTTCTGCGTCATAGTTGTGGAAAGAAAAAAAACTGGAAAATCATTGCATGGTTCTTTTTAAGAGCAAAAAGAAACAATCAAACAGAAACAGAAATAAAATTTTTTTGTGGCACTTAACAAATAAGCCAGCCTATAAGTCAATGCTACTGGTTATTTCCACCAAGTCCAAGTAAACACAGATTAAAATGAATTCAGACTCGAAAGTTAAAACAGGCAATCAAGAAAACAGAAGTTTGAGAGAAAAGGTTACAAAAAAATGTAAATATTTCTTTAGCCCTGTAATAAAGATACAAAAGGGAAAGAGCATTTTTGTAAAATCCATCACTCCACAACTGCAGAGAAAAGATTAGCTTTTTTCATGTTGTGGGGGCATTTTCCAAGAGTCTATTTGCTTGGTTAAATTAAAATGAAAAGAAAAGTTTGAATAGTCACTGTTTTATAGCATCAGTGCATGGTGGGATTGCCTGACACTAAGTAATCCTTCCATGTGAGCAGAGAATTCAAAAAAGTGAAAAAAAGAAAAAAATAAAGGGTTCCAATTATCCTTCAGGATGTAAAACATTTATTAAAATAAACTGTAGTTGAAGATATCTGAAAAGGTTTCTGTGTTTCAGACACACACGCATGAAAAAAAGGCAGAAGGGAAGAAATACAGACGGATGAAAAAGAGAATGAGGGAGAGAAAGAAAAATAGGGGGTAGAGAGGAGAGAAGAGGAGAAAAGGAGCAAAGGAAGGGAGGGAAACCTCTCTCCCTAGTATTTGCCCTCAACTCTTCAGGAAAGCACTTTTCTCTTCATAACCTGGGAGTGTTCTGAGATAAAGGAGGGTCTGGTGTGTGAGGGGAGGGTGAGTGGGCAAAAGAGCTGGAAAATCCTGCGTCTAGTATGGGACCACAAGTGCCCCCTGCATCCTGTGAAGGTGAGTGGTAAACAGATGTTGCTGATTGACTTTAGTCGACTTTTTGGAAGAACCACCCCATTCAAATGTGGTTTAGCAAACCACAAAGACAATTTACCCCAATTCAGGAACACATTTTTATGCATGCCTTTTGGATTTCCATATACACATTTTGATCAAAAATAGGGAATACAACTGAGAAAGACTTACAGTCTTAAGCCAAATAATTGATTACTCAGCTACCCAAATAGAGGACTACCCAATCGTTATCACTGCCTTGATGATAAATCATATTACTTTCTGTATGACCAAATCTCAAACCATATTAACAGTGAACATATTTTGAGCTAAAGATATTCCAAAAGTGACTCTTAATAAATGATTTAATGATAATTTTACTAAGACATTACTGCCTACAAAACTTTTGGATTTGGAATTTCCCTTGATCCCCTCTAAAATAGGACAGGGGAACACAACTCTTCACTCAAAAAAAAGTAAGTAAAATCGCCAGTTTCACTGTAATCTGAAAATAATGGCTAGAGAGCTAGGCTGAGATCGAGTCTCCAGGTGATTCCTATACTACAGGTTGATAAGCGTCATGTTCAACACTGTATTTTTAAAATGCTTGACAGTTAATTCTCTCACTTTAGAAAGCAAAGCACATTTCCCCTGGTTGAGCTCTCAAGAAGAGCAACCTTTGGATTCTTATTCCACTTAATAATATGGCATAGAGACTATTTCACAAGTCAAAGCATATTGGATATTGTCAACGGAATCACTCTTCCATGGGATTCAGGAAAAGCAGAAGAGATATGGAGTACACCAGCGCAACGAGCTCGGAAGACATGTTTACACAAACATACAATGCCTACGCACACACAAGCGGACACATGCCTCCTTGGAACCTGAGCTCGCCAACTTTCAAAACACAAGACCCATCTGGCCAGTAATTTCAAAAACCCCTCATTTAAAGAACCGCGTATCTCTTGCAAAACCATGGTTAGCCTATTGGGACCTTCACATCGTTTCTTATAAACGCTTATTCATCTCTGGGGATAAAGTTAAACAGAGCCAATGAGCATCGGCAATGAAGTTTCCCACTAACTTCCAGTGGGCAGAGAAAACCGAGTCATCTCGGGGCACCCCAGCCCTCTTTAAACGCCCCTGGCTTCCTCCAGGCACCCGGCCCCACTCAATGCACCCAGGGCGAGCCCTGAGCACAACCTCCGGGTTCCCCTGGGCTGGGCTTACATACCGTGTCCCATTCACACGCTGCAAACGCATCCACATACTTCCATGGCTGCTTTGGTTTTCCCGGATTCCATCCGCGGCCAAGTCCCTATTCTAATCAGCAGCCCCGGGAGGCGCGCATGCCGCACCCTCTCTGCGTTAACGTTGGACGGCGGCTGGCTGCGCCTCCTCTGTCACAGGCAGCCAAAAATGTCAATTTGCACACTCCTCCCCACTGTCGCCCGCCCCCCGTCCCTGGCTCTCTTTACCCCCCTCCCGCAGAGCCAGCGGGCTTCGGGAAGCCTCTGCAGAAGCTGCTCGCTCTCTCTTTCTCTCCTTCCCTGCTAGTGTTTTTCAGCCTTTCCCCTTACCTGAAGGGCATCTCCCACGACTGCCATTAGCTGCCAAGATTTCATTGTTGGCTGCAAAGTGCCTCCTGCTTCCCCGCCTGGAGAACGCGGGAGAAGTCCGAGCAAACAGCAAACGGCACCCACGTGCTAGCAATGTAAATGACTCCAGTCATCTGTCGTGCGCGCTGCGCCCTCGTTCGCCAGGGCCGCTGCCAGCCTGCCACCGCCGCCAGCAGGTGCACAACGCGCCGGGAACGAGCGAGCAGCCCGAGCGCAGGAGGCAACCAACACACCGACGCACACACAGGGAGGCCACCAAGGGGCCGGGGACTCTGCAGCGCCCGCGACCTGCTTCCCAGGCGGCCTCGCCTCCGCGCCAAAACGCTAGTTAAATTGTTTTGCAAAGTCTTGCAGCTGGGGGAGGCCGTGGACGCCGAAGCTGCGTGGGTCCCGCCTCCACGCTTCGGAGCAGCAGTTGCAAAGCACGGTGCTGGCGGCCGTTATCTCGCTCTCCTCTCTCCTGCACGTGTCCCTTCCCTTGTTCTTTCAAGCATTAAATATGTACCACCTGACAGAAGAGGGCACCTTGCACAGTCTCCCAGTCCACACTTGACAACCAATTTTAACTCACGAGCAACGGAATGTCTGAAGGCAGGATGTTAGCGCTTCCAATTACTTATGCTACTCCTGCATTATTCAAAATGTCCATGGGACAGTATTTATGACTTCCAATATGCTACTTCATAGACCATACTAATAAAAGATGGAAAACCCCATCACCGCTGATGTGTTTTCAGATTTAAAAAAATCACATTTTACTTTATTTTTACTTTATTTGGTAGCTAGAGCTTTGGAATCTCATCAAGTGCCTTACATAGTATGCACTAAATGAGAACGCTCTAAAATTTGATTCTGTTTTCAGGAGGAAATATCTATCCTGTCCTGATGGACTTTAGAGATCATCTTTTAAAATATATTTACTTTGAATAATGGCATCAAAGTAAAATCCCTGCCTCCCTCCAAAAACATACATAGGTTTAATAGAAATAAATAATAGTAAATAATAAATAATAAAATAAAAATAAATAATAAAAAACATACTTACATTTACTAGAATTGCCCTAACAAGATTCTAGCTATTTCTAGCCTCAGATCACCTTGCTTCCTCAAATACTTCTTAATTGAAACAGCGTGACCTAAACGATACAAAAATTTCACATATCCTATATCATATGCTTGAATAAAAGTGAAATACCCATAGGCTTCCTCTACAATCTTTGTAATCTTCTTGAGTATTTTATTTTTGTTAAAAGCCTTGTGCACAACTCATTAGGATTTGATATATTGGTAAGCAAATTTTAAAATGCTGATAAATCTTTCAAATATTTATTTTCACATTTATTACAGCTCCAAATCTAGAGGCAATATTTCCAGGTTTTTTGGAACATGCCAACTCCTTGCATAACCATCATTTATCTTTGTCATGCCAGTAACAAAATGAGGCAATTTTGTTTTCTGTATATTAAGTGTGCTTTTTAATATTGCATTAATATACTGTTTAACTTCCTTCTTGTGGATTTAAGAAAAGTTTATATGTGTTTTCTTGCCTACCTTACTTGGGGGCAGTGGCATCTAAAGGATTCTAAGGTAACAATTAGGTAAGATTTTGTTTCAGTGATAGTGCAGCACTCAACATACTCTACTCCTTAATTATTTTAAGAATTAACCTCTAGCTTAAGCCACATATCATCCTGTTAACATGGGTTTTAATGGCATTAGGTAAAATGGGGAAAGATTTCTGGACTTTAGCTTAATGAAAATCTTGCATAATTACAGAGATACAGAAAAATAAAGTATGATTATTATTGTCACAGCAAAAATGGGCACACGTCATGGAATATTTGATTCAAAATTCAGTTCACAAAATCAAGGTTATTTGAAGCTAAGGATGGTGGGGAGGGAGGTGGAGAGACAACACACCCTAATTACAGCCCATTGTCCGCATGTTCTTGGGTACATGTGGCTGTTTAATCATGGAGTGAAACAACCTAAACAGATGTTGCCAAATCTGGTTATTGATATAAATTACTATTTTCATGTGCAAGGGGCACAGCAAAGAGTTAAAACAGAGTCTGTACTCACCCAAAGGGAAAGAAAGGTCTAGAGTGTCTTCTGTGGCTACAAGACAGAAAGACACACAGGTAATGATGATTCTTTGCTCCCACCCCATAAGGAATACAGAAATGAAAGAAATCACCAAAATCAAGAGTGTCTGGGAGGGAGTCTCCCTCAGTGATGGTGGGAATGTAAATCAGTATTGTCACTCTGGAAGCTGATTTGCCATATCTATTAAAATGGAAACTATAAATACCCTACAACTGAGCAGTTCTATTTCTAATATTGGCCCTAACAAAACAGGCATAAGGCATGCCCATGAGTGTTAACTGCAGCATTGCTGGTAATAGGAAAGAAAAATAAATAAATAAAAAGCAAACAACTTAAATGCCCATTTGGCATAAAAAAATATACAATGTATAATAAGATGGAATACAACAGAGTAGTGGAAACAATGGGCTAAATCTATCTTGAATATGACTACAGCTATGTAGATGTGGGTATGGCTAGAGATAAAGATATCGATACATACCATGTGGTGCAACTGTGTCTTAGTTTACCAGAGCTGCTAGGACAAATACCATATGATGGGTTGGCTTACACCATGGAAATTTTTTGGCTCATGGTTTTGAGGCTAGAGAAGTCCAAAATCGATGTGTCGGCAAGGCAATGCTTTTCCCCAAAGTCCGTAATATCCTGATGCTGGCTACTGGTGAACCTTGGAGTTCCTTGGCTGACTTCCCTGTCTTGACTCACAAGGTGATGTTCTCTCCTTTCTCTTCCAAGTCCCATTGACTTCTGGCTTTTCCCTGTGGCCTACTCTCTCCTGTTTCTGGTTTCTTTCTCTTTATAAGGCGCTCAATAATACAGATTCAGACCCAATCTAATTCAGCTGGGCCACACTTTAACTCAAAATAACACCTTCAAGGGATCCCATTTACAATGGGTTCACAGCCACAGGAATGTGGAGAAAGACTGTCTACATTGGGGTACAAATTCAATCCACCATGAACTGTACATACAAATTGCTAAGATTAAATTGCAAGTTTTAAATGATTCATATACCATGGTACCATTTATGAAAGAAAATGCACACATAAAGTAATGAGGCAGGCTAGCATAGGGCACTCTGGGCAGGTCAGAGGCGTTGGGCAGTTCAGAAGGAGAGTCGGCATCAAACCAGAGATAGCCAGATGGAGAGCAAGAAGGAATGGCCGAGCAAAAGGAGGACCACACCCTACTTCTCAGAATCAGCTGAGATAGCCAGGTGGAGGGAAAACGAGCGGTTAAGGCAGGTGGGGGAGAATGGGAATTCCCACCCCCAACCCTAGCCCAAAGCCTAGCAACAGGCTAACATATAAAACCTGGACATAGCTCAACCAGGTGCATCCCCTCTTGGGCATGCCCACACCAACCTCTCCACCATGTGTTTCTTCTTACCAACCTTTGCTATTCCCCCTGTGTGTTGGCCTTTCCAAATAAAACTTGACTGCTTGCTACTACTCCTCTTGTCCTTGAATTCTTGCTTGAGACAAGAAAAACGAGCCTACACTGGAGCTCACCTCAGGAGTCAACTGGGCTCCGGCAACAGTAATACTACAGATTTTGCTGTAGATGAATAAATATTTGCGAATATTTAGAAAGCCATCTAGAACAGGGGCCAGGCAAATTCAACCCTGAGCCAAATTAGGTCACTGCCTGTTTTTGCACAGCTCACTAGGAAAGAAAGGTTTTTCTATTTTTTTAATGGTTGGAAAAAAAATCAAAAGAAAAATAATATCCTGTGATGGGAAAATTATATGAAATTCAAAAGCCAGTGTCCATGAATGTAGTTTTATTTATTGGAAGACAGTCATGCCCATTCATTTATGTACTGTCTATCACTGCTTCCACAGTACAAGGGCAGAGTGGAGTAGCTGTGACAGAAACCAGACGGTCCAGGAAGCCTAAAATATTCCCTATCTGGCCCTTGAAGGAAAAGGTTGCCAGTCCCTGGTCCAGAAGAATGGATCCCAAATTCCTATCAGTTATCCCTAGGGAAAGGGGGAGGGGACTGGTTTTCACCGTGGAGTTGAGAGCATTTGAATATTGGTCTTATATTTTTTAAAAAGTGATCTGTGTATGTTTTATACACATATAAAACCTTTAAGTATATACACAAAGAAATATACACACATATATATACATATTATAACTTCTTTTACAAATAAAGTGTGTATATATATGCCTTTTAAAAAGTATATAGATATATAAAGTATATATATACATACATGTGCATATATATGCACACATGTATGTATGTCTTTGTGTGCGTATCCACATCCATGCATACACACATGTATAATAAACCATACAAAATAGCTAATTCTTGGTGGTAGAAATATGGGTACTTGTTATTTTCTTCTTGGCTATTCCCTATATTTCTCAATTAGATGCAAATACAAGAAAATGGTAGACAGCACTGGCTAAGTCAATGGTGATGCCTGCTCATGTTCCAATCTTATTTTTCTGGCCAAGGAGCTGCACTGTCTTTAAATGTCAGATGATAAGGTCTTCAAAATATATCAAAGTTCGCCTTACACTTACCTAAGGTTTCTGGAAAATTCCAGCACGTAATTGCTTCTTCATAGAAAAAAAAAAGGCTAAGCCTCAATGTACTGTAAGGATTTTTTATAAAAATCAATCTTATCCTTGAAGTAAAATGCGACATAGATTATCCTTTCTGCTCGAAGTTATGGTAACGACCTACTGAGAGACGCCTCACAATACTGTAATATTGCTTCTTTACCAGTTTGAAAATATTTTCCTTTAGAAAAGCAGAAAGCAGGCTCCATATGAAAAAACAAAAATTACATAGCAACCACATTGGTGCTCTGCAGGATTAGAACAGTGGGACCTAATGATTTCCTTCGTCCTGACATCTAATAATCCAGTCGCATTGAGAAAGGTGAGCTTAATGAAGCATATTCAGATGGGAAAGCACACAATTTATGGTGGACTTGTTGTGGCTATATTCCTAAATGGATCCCATTAGCTCTACACTGGTTGGTGGTAAATGACCACATTTCTTAATAGACAAATGCATGAATCACTTGGGCATATTTTAGAGTGTGCTATACCTTACAACTTTAAACTGGAACCAGGTGAATGACCTTCCTCAATGAAGCTTAGCAGACTCTCTTCAAGCAAGAAGCAAAATTATTGCAACTAAACACCCAGTCTACCCTCCCCGTAATTTGTCAGGCACACGTGACCCACTCCTTGAGATGACATGTATGATGCACACCATGAGAGAGATGTGCTGCAAATAGCATTGCAGCAAACAAATCTTCTTTTCAGTGCTTTTTATAATTATGAAACCAACACATTTTTATTGTGGAAAGGTTAGAATATTTGGAAAAGCACAGGGAGAAAAAGTCACTTCATTATTTTACCACCCAAAGGTAACCACATTTAACATTCTGTTTTAAATCTGTCCACTTCAGACATATTCCACTGCATATACAACAAAAAAACCAGGTCCACACAATTGTCTTTGACCATGTCAACCATCTTATAACTCTTTTTGTACTTTGCAATGTGTAATAGCATTTTCTGCAGTAATAAAAAAAAAGTAGCATCAATTTTGGTATTCCGTGATAATGATGTACAATTTCCTTTTACTCTATGTTAAATAACACTGTTTTGAACATCCTTGACCATATGTTATAAGCCTGTCCCTCTTCGTCCCTTTCGGGTACATACCTAGAAGAGAACCTGCTGAGCTAAGGCTGTTAGATAGCAATAAAAGGTACTGGATTACTAGAAAGTTTTATTAATCCATATTCCTAGTAGAGGTATAAAAGAGAACTCATCTCACCAGGGGAACACTTTTTGAACAACTACTTCCTTTTTCAATAACTATCTCCCTGGCAGGGTTCCCTCTTCCCTCCACCGGGACCACTTCTCCACCACACCATCACATGCTAAATTAGCACAGAAAAGCTCAGGCACAGAAAACAAAAGTGGTAATGGGAGCAATTCAAATCTAAACTTATTTAAGGTAAGTGGCTAGTAGCTGCCCATTTTGTCTTAATTGCCTTTTAAACTAAAATCAATGTTAAATTACCTGAACAACAGCTTCTGCACAATTGCAAACTGAAAATTCTTTAAGTGCAGCCTCAAAAGCCTTTGGCGCTGGTTTGGCCAATTGACAGGAAAAGGACATTTTTTTCTTGTCTTTTTTAGCCATTTGAATTTCCTCTTTGGAAAAATGTTTTGTTTTGTTTTGTTTTTCATATCTTTTGCCCATTTTGTAATTGGGCTGTTTGTACTAGTGTCATTGACTTGTAGGATTTCTTTATATATGCAGGATACCAGTCTCTTATCAGATACATGGTTTCCAAATATTTTCTCCCATTGCGTTGGCTGCCTCTTCACCTTTTTGACAAATTCCTTTGAGGTACAGAAGCTTTTGATTTTGAGGAGCCCCCATTCATCTATTTTTTCTTTTGTTGCTTGTGCTTTGGGTATAAGGTCTAAGAAGCTACCTCCTAATACTAGGTGTTGAACATGTTTCTCTACATTATCTTCTAGGAGTCCCTTATATTGTGGCCTTTGATCCACTTTGAGTTAATTTTTCTATAGGGTGTAGGGTAGGGGTCCTCTTTCATTCTTTTGGATATGGATATCCAGTTCTCCCAGCCTCATTTGTTGAAAAGACTATTTTGTCCCAGCTCGGTGGATTTGGGTGCCTTATCAAAAATCAGTTGATCATAGACCTGGGGGTCTATTTCTGAACTCTCAATTCGATTCCATTGATCAATATGTCTATCTTTGTGCCAGTACCATGCTGTTTTGACCACCATGGCTTTAAAGTAGGCTTAAAAGTCAGAAAGTGTGAATCCTCCCATTTTGTTCTTTCTTGGAATGTTTTTACCAATTCGAGGCACATTTCCCTTCCAAATAAATTTGATAACTAGTTTTTCCAAGTCTGAAAAATATGTTGTTGGAATTTTGATTGGAATGACATTGAATCTGTAGATCAATTTGGGTAGAATTGACATTGTAGTGACATTTAGTCTTCCTATCCATGAACACAGAATATCTTTCCACCTCTTTAGGTCCCCTTTTATTTCTTTTAGTAAAGTCATGCAATTCTCTGTGTAGAAGTCTTTTATGTCCTTGATTAAGTTTATTGCTAGGTACTTGATTGTTTTAGTTGTTATTGTGAACAGAATTTTTTTCTTGAGTGTTACTTCAGTTAGGTCATTTCCAGTGCATAGGAACATTACTGACTTATGCACATTAATCTTGTATCCTACCACTTTGCTGAATTTGTTAGCTCAAGTAGCTGTGTCATTGATTTCTCAATGGGCTTTTAATTGTAGGAAGCTTTTTGATGACTGATTGGATCTCTTTACTTGTGATTGGTTTGTAAAGGTCTTCTTTATCTTCTCTGGTCAGTCTAGGCTGTTCATGTGTTTCCAGGAAATTATCCATTTCCTCTAAATTGTCCGGTTTGTTGGCATACAGTTGTTCATAGTACCTTCTTATTAAATTTCTTCATTATCCACAGTAGTGTCTCTCCTCTAATTTATGATTTTCTTTATTTGGCTCTTCTCTTTTCTGACTTTGTCAGTCTAGCTAAGGGTTAGGCAAATATTGTTGATCATCTCAAAGAACCAACTTTTGGTTTCATTTATTCTATTTTTTTTTGTTCTCCATATCATTTATTTGTATTTTAATCCTTGTTATTTCTTTTCTTCTATTTGCTTTAGGGTTAGTTTGCTGATCATTCTCTAGCTTCTTCAGTTGTTCTGTTAGTTCTTTGATTTTAGCTCTTTCTTCTTTTGTAATGTATGATTTAGAAGTGTAAATTTCTCCCTCAACACCACCTTCACTGCATCTCATAGGTTTTGATATGTTGTGTTCTTGTTTTCTAGATATTTAGTAATTACTTCTTTGACCAACTGATTGTTTAGGAGTGTGCTGTTTAACCTCCACATATTTGTGGTTTTTGATGGTTACTGACTTCTAGTTGCATTCTATTATGGTCAGAGATGTGCTTTAAATAATTTCAATTTTTTAAATTTATTGAGGCTTGTTATGCCCCAGAATATGATCTATTCTGGAGAGCGATCCATGAACACTAGAGAAGAAAGTATATCCTGGTAATTTGTGATGTACCACTCTATAAATGTTTATTAAATTTATTAAGTCTAATTCATTTATCACATTATTTAGGTTCTTGATTTCCTTATTGGTCCTATGTCTGGTTGTTCTATCTATAGAAGAGAGTGGTATATTGATGTCTCCCATGAATATTGTAAAAACATCTATTGCTTCCTTCAGTTTTGCCAATGTTTGTCTCACATACTTTGGAGCACCTTGATTGGGTGCATAAACATTTACGATTGTTATTTCTTCTTGGTGTATTGTCCCTTTTATTAGAATATAGTGTCCTTCTTTGTCTCTTATGACATCTTTGCATTTAAAGTCTATTTTATCTGATATTAGTATTGCTACCCCTGCTTTGGGCTGTAGCTTGCATGCAATATTTTTTTCCATCCTTTCACTTTCAATCTCTTTGTGTTGCTGGGTCTAAGATGAGTCTCTTGTAAACACTATATTGATGGTTCATACTTTTTAATCCATTCTGCCAATCTATGTCTTTTAATTGGGAGTTTAATCCATTCACATTCAATGTTATTACTGTGAAGGCAGTTCTTGAATCAACCATCATATCCTTGGTTTTTATTTGTCAGATCTGTTTCTCCCCCTCTCATTTTTTCACCTTTAAGTTTCCCTTACTAATATACTCTTCAGTTCTGTGCCCTTCTCCAAACCAGCTGGTAGAACTCCCTTTAGTATTTCTTGCAAGGCAGTTCTCCTGTTTGCAAATTCTCTCAGCATTTGTTCATCTGTGAAAATTTTAAACTCTCCCTTAATTTTGAAGGAAAGCTTTGCTGGATAAAGAATTCTTGGCTGGCAATTTTTCTCTTGCAGAATCTTAAATATGTCATACCACTACCTTCTCACCTCCATGGTGCCTGCTGAGTAGTCAGTACTTAGTCTTATGTGGTTTCTCTTGTTTGTGGTGAATTGCTTCTCTCTAGTTGATTTCAGAACTTTCTCCTTCTATTCAGCATTTGACAAAATGATCAGTATATGTCTCAGAGTGGGTTTATTTGGATTTATTCTATTTGGAGTTCATTGGGCATCTTTGATTTACATATTTATGTCATTTAGAAGGGTTGGGAAGTTTTCCCCAACTATGTCTTGAAACACTCTTCCTAGCCCTTTACTCTTTTCTTCTCTTTCTGGGGCACCAATTATTCTTATATTTGCGTGCTTCATGTTGTCCATCATTTCCCTGTGATCCATTTCAATTTTTTTTCTCACCATTTGTTCTTTTGTGTCTTTGCATTTAATTGCTTTGTCCTCTAGTTCACTTATCCTGTCATCTACCTCTTCAAATCTGCTGTTTTATGTCTTCAGTATATTTTTAACCCGGTCAACAGTATCTTTTATTTCCACAAGATCTGCTATTTTTCAAATTTACTCTTTCAAATTCTTCTTTATGCTTTTCTAGGGTTTTCTTGATGTCCTGTATGTCTTTAGCCATCTTGTTGAAGTTGCTTTGAAGAGTTGTGTGTACTTCTTTAATTCATCCAAATTTTATGTCTCTTCCAGCTTTTTAATTTGTTTGTTTGGCTTGTCCATATCTTCTTGGTTCTTCAGGTGCTTTATGGTTTTCTGTTGGCTTCAGGGCATTTGCTTATCTTGGTAAGATTATTTTGGGAAATGCAGGATTATTGGAGTATTCATATATAATTTGGCAAAGCTACTGCTTGGTGGAGTGTACTTTCCCTGTCCCACCAGCAGATGGCATTCTTGAGCCGCCTCTTCCCCTCAAGCCAGCTCTCCCCAATCTGTGTGCTGGGCAGGATCCAAACCAGGTGGAAATCCAATCGGTGCACCAGTTTTCCATGTGCATGGCGACTGCCAGCCCTGTGGGAGGGGTCAGTCCCTGCACAGTTTGGCAGGGAGTCTGCACCAAAGGACAGTGGTCCCAGCAATTCCCGTGGCTGTGAGTGAACCACTTTGAGTCTGTGGAGCTGCACATCTCACCTTCCAGCTCAAATGCACCGCAGTCCCTGTCTGCTGTGTGCCCCTGAGTCTCTTGGGTTGGAACGGGGCACCTGGAGCTTCCAGGCAGCGACCTTACCTCTTGGCTGTGCATACCATGGGCTTCCATGGAGGAAAAGTAAGTGTGGTCACCACAAGTCTGCCAAATCCCAAGTTCCCTCATGGGAGCTCTTGGCCACGGGACTGTGATAGGTTATTTCCCCAGCCAATTGCTGATATTGGTGCACAGGGCCTGGAAAGTTGCTCGCTTCTTCGCTCATCTGCTGGCTTCCACCTCTAGTCTCTGGCACAGGAGCTCTCAGCCACGGAGCTGTGAAGGGTTATCTCCCCAGCCAACTGCTGTGAAGGTTGCACGGGGCATGGGGTTGCATGGGGTGTGGAAATTTGCTCCCTCACATGCTTGTCAACAGGCTTCAGCTGCCCATCCCTGGCAGTGGTCTGGACCAAGTATACTCACCAGTCCTTACAAACACACTCTCTTGGCCTCTCTAGCTAGGTCCACACTATGTGGTGTAGAATCTCTGCACAGCCGGTGGGGTGCAGTGCTTTCTGCCCTTTATTCAGTCTTTTTCATGGAGGAGGATTTTGCTCTGCCTCTCCTAATCTGCCATCCTCCAGGAAGACCCCCATGCTATCTTCTTTAGAACATTTTCCCTTGATACCTACTCAATAGGAAACTGGACAGTTTGGGGAACAAAAAATGAAAAAAAGATATTTGATCACTCATCTCCCAAGATTGCCTAATCTCATGGGAGTGGTGTGTCACCTCACAAAGGGAAAAGGAGGAAACAACAGGGTCCCCAACTCCCGAGATGTGACTTGGGCTGGGCTGAGCACAGAATGGGAGCAGAAATTTCACGCAGCCTCTGGGCATCCTTCACTCAAGAGTTTAGAAGGAAAGGCTGCTAATGCTCCAGGAGTGTGTGACAGTGCACAGCCGAACTCTCCTCCATGCCCATCCTGGAGGGCCCATCATTTCCCCCTGCCCTGTGGGGTTTCTTAAGAGAAATTGCTCCTCTCAACCAGTTCCTTGCACAGGGACCAGGGACGGACACCTAATTTTATCTGGTCAAGATGAAGTCCCTGTCCTGGAAATTTGGAACTGGGAAAGGATGGAGTGACTAGTTTCAAGAGCTGTATGTGGGATACCTGGTAGATTTCATGGTAGAGTCTAATGACTAGTCAAGAGAGGCTGTCTACAGAGAGAAGTAAAGAGCGACATCTAGAGAAAGCCAGGACAATGGAGGGAAAGACAGAGAGATGAGCAGAAATGAGAATCTGTATGGCCCCAGAGAAAGACAGACATAGGAAAGTAGCTGCCTTGGCCAATGAAGGCTTTACTACTTACTCCTTCCCTTCCTCTCTATGCTTTGATGCAAACTTACTTCCTGTGAAATCTCAACCATGAGCTCCATCCCTGCTAGAATATCTAGACACAATTGCAATTCTGCAGGATATGGTCAGCCTGCAAAGGAGACCCCAGATCCCTTTGTTTTGCACAAAAACAAAATATCTCAATGTTGAAATGAATAAGCCTCTCCTCTCTGTCTCATGATCTTTCATGAAGCACTGCTGGTGGGCTAGTCTCTCGGAAATGCAATTTAAAAAGTGAGTGCTAAAACAAATACAAATTTCCTAATAATTAGAGGATTTTTTTCAGTATGTAAGTATAAAGATGTCTTCCTAGCTAAGAATGCCACTAAAAATCTAATTGATTGATTCATTCTTTTAGCATTACATGAGTAAATGCCCACTGTATGCCAGAAACCTTGTTAGGCCTTGAGACTCAAAGTTGAATATGTTGGCTAAGATGGTGGCACAGAGAGGAGTGGAAGCTAGTTAGTCCCCCTGGAACAATTAATAAACAGGAACAACAAGTAAATAACCTGGAAAAACTTCAAGGAGACAGACGTGACCATCCACTCATCATACACCAACCTGAATTGGGAGGAATGCCCAAGATCACAGCATAAAATCTGTAAGTAAAAATTGCGGACCCTAGCAGAGAGCCGAGAGCCCCTCCCTCATGGAAGCCTGGCGGTGCTAGAGAGCAGCACTCTCTAAACAAGTGAATATACCTCAGCCCAGCTCCACTTGGGATTTTAATGTTAATCGCTCAATACAGACTGTGAATTCCCAACAAGCAGACAGAGGCTTTTGGAGACGACTGATCTTGGAGAGTCAAGGGATGTATCTGTCTCGGGATGGGGAGCCCAAAGGATCGGGTGCTATATCTGGCTGACGGGTGAATCTGGGCACTGAAGATTGACCCTGAAAAGGGGCTTTCTGTCTCTTTCTCTCTCTGTCAACCTGGCAGCTCAGTGGAGAAAGCCTCAACCATTTTAAACTCGCAGCACTCTGAACCAGACAAGGGTGGAGAGAGCAGAGTCAGAGAAACAAAGAATCTATTTATATGCAAATGATCTCTCTCTAGGGGGCACAGCTTCCCACAAGAAAAAAGGTGGGGCTCAGCTCTACTACCCGCCTTCCCTTCAGGGCCAGATCCCAGAGCCTGCAGGAGGAGAGCTGAGGGGCCACACCTCCTTACACCAGTCTGGAGTGACAGGCTGACAGGTGCCACCTGCTGGTCAGAAAAGCACAGGGTGTGTCAATCCACTAAGACACACCATCAGGGAAACCAGATACTGAATATTTCCTCCTTCTGGGACCTGAGCCTGCTCTCATCTGGGAAAACCTTATTGGGGTGGCCAAGGAGGCCAGATGCCTAAACAACAGAAAACTACAACCTACACTAAGAAAAATGAAGTTATAGCCCAGTCAAAGTAACAAACTTACACTTCAATTGAGATACAGGAATTTAAACAACTAATGCTAAATCAATTCAAAAAATTTAGAGAAGATATGGCAAAAGAGATAAAGGGTATAAAGAAAACACTGGGTGTACATAAGGCAGAAATTTAAAGTTCAAAAAAACAACTGGCAGAATCTTTGGAAATGACAGGCACAACACAAGAAATAAAAGACACAATGGAAATATACAACAGCAGATCTCAAGAGGCAGAAGAAAACACTCAGGATCTGGAGAACAAGGCACTTGAAAGCCTACACACAGGAGAGCAGATAGAGAAGAGAGTGGAGAAGTATGAGCAACATCTCCAGGAACTTAAGGACAAAACAAAATACAAGAATGTACGTATCATTGGTGTCCCAGAAGGAGAAGAGAAGGGAAAAGGGGCAGAAGCAATAGAGGAAATAATCAATGAAAATTTCCCATCTCTTATGAAAGACATAAAATTACAGATCCAAGAAGTGCAGCATACCCCAAACAGAATAGATCTGAATAGGCCTATGTCAAGACACTTAATAATCAGATTATCAAATGTCAAAGACAAAGAGAGAATCCCAAAAGCAGCAAGAGAAAAGTGATCCATCATATACAAAGGAAGCTCAATAAGACTATGTGTGGATCTCTCAGCAGAAACCATGGAGGCAAGAAGGAAGTGGTGTGATATATTTAAGATACTGAAAGAGAAAAACCGCCAACCAAGAATCCTATATCTGGCAAAACTGTCCTTCAAATATGAGGGAGAGTTCACAATATTCTCTGACAGACAATGAGAGAGTTTGTGAACAAGATACCTGCCCTACAGGAAATAGTAAAGGGAGCACTACAGACAGATAGGAAAAGACAAGAGTGAGAGGTTTGGAACACAACTTTGGGTGATGGCAACACAGCAAGGTAAGTACACTGAACAAATATAACTATGAATACAGTTTAAAGAGGAAGGTGAGGAGCATGTGGGACACCAGAAGAAAAGAGGAAAGATAAAGACTGGGACTGCATAACTCAGTGAAACCTAGCGTATTCAACAATTGTGATAAAATGTACAAATATGTTTTTTCATGAGGGAGAACAAACGAATGTCAACCTTGCAAGGTGTTAAAAATAGGGAGGTATTGGGGGAAAAATGCGATCAATGTAAACTAGAGACTATAATTAACAAAATCACTGTATTATGCTTCCTTTAATGTAACAAAGGCAATATACCAAAGTAAATGCAGATAAGAGGGGGGCATAGTGGAAGGGTGTGAGACTCTTGGCATTGGTGGTGGTGTCTGACTCTTTATTCTACTTTGATCTAAGGTTATCTTTCCTTTTGCTGCTTCTTAGCTGTCATGTTTTTTTGTTTGTTTGTTTTCTCTCTTTCTTTTTTCTTTTTCTTTTGCCTCTCTACCTTCTTTGACTCTTCCTCCTGCTTTGTGGAAGAAATGTAGATGTGGTGAACACATCAATATGTGACTATACAGGGAACCACTGATTGTTTAATTAGGATGGAATGTATGGCGCGTGAACAAAACCATCTTAAAAAAAATGGGTTGATGATGAAAGCTTGAGGGCAATATACTGAATGAAATAAGCCGGACACATAAGGACAAATATTGCAGGGTCTCACTAATAGGAACTAATTATAATATGTAAACTCATAGACATGAAATATAAGGTACCAAGATACAGAACGAGACTAAAGAATGGGGAGCAGTTGCTTAGTATGAGCAGAACGTTCAACTAGGATGAACTTAAATATTTGGAAATGAACAGAGGTGACGGTAGCACATTGTGAAAATAACTAACAGTGCTGAATGGTGTGTGGATGTGGTGGAAAGGGGAAGCTCAGAGTCATTTTTGTTACCAGAAAGAAGGCTGGAGGTTGAAAGATGGGAATGTATAAAACAGTAAACCTTGTGGTGGGCAATGTCCGAGATTAACTGTACAAATATTAGAAATCTCTTTCATGAACCAGAACAAATGTATGACACTACAACTAGAAGTTATTAATAGAGGGGTATAGAGGGGTATATAGGAAAAAAATATATACTTATTGCAAACTATATACTACAGTTACTAGCATTTCAATCTTCTTTCATAAACAGTAACAAATGTACTACACCAATACTACGAGTCAACAATGGAGGGGGGTTGGTTAGGGATATGGGAGGATGTGAGTTCCCTTTTCTTTCTTTCTTTTATTTTTCTTCTTTGTCTTTATTTCTTTTCAGGAGTAATGAAAATATTTTAAAAATTGAACAAAAATTAATTTTCGTGATGGATGCACAGCTGTATGATGGTACTGGGGGCAACTGATTACACACTTTGGATCTTTGGATTATTGTATGGTATGTGAACAATCACAATTAAAAAAAGTTGAATATGTCTATTGAAAAAGGCAATTATAAACAAGTATTATAATATAAATTAGTTATTATAATTCCTATAACAAATGATGTAACAAAATAAAGCATGCTATGCCTCTACTTAGAAAGGCAGCTTCTTGCTTGGTCTAAGGGCCATAGGTAGATTTCAAAGGATTCACAAAGACAGTGATGCTTGAATTGGGTTTTAAAGGATGCACAGGAGTTTGTTCAACAAAGCAAAGGGGGAAGATATCCCAACCAAAGGAAACAACTTATGCAAAGGCACAGAAGTGTCACTGAGTCAGCGACTGGGCAGAGTAGATGTCTGAAGACCAGGCAGAGAAGGTGGGCACAGGTCAGATCATAAAGGGCCTCATATATCATGCTAAGGAAATTGAATATCATTAAGATAAGCAACAAAGAGGCAATGGAGGACACTCTGCAAAGAAAGTGGAACAATCAGTGTTAAGAAGGCCAACCAAGCAGGAGTGTGGAGAACGGACCACTGGGATCAGGGGATCCGTTAGGAGCCTGTTTTGTTAGAATTCAAACCAAAAATTGGTGAACATTTGTACAAACTAAGACAGGGCAGTAAGGATATAATGAAAAGGAAGGATTTGATAAATACTGTATTTCATAAATAGGACTGACAGGATTCTCCAAATGACTGGAAGTTATGTATGGGTGGGGACGGTTAAAAAAAGAACAGGAAAGGATGAAAGAGCACAAGAAATGAAGCCAATTCCTAGTTCTGTGCTACAAGCCACTGAGTGAATACTGGCATCAACAATCAAGTTCAGGAGCATCAGATAAACATTTTCAGAAACAGAAGAGGCTCATTTTAGCCTCAGAGTAGATAGACTCTCAAGGTTCATGTCAACACTGTAGGATACAGTCGCTAGTCAAGTCCTAAACTGTATTTGAATAAAAGTATTATTTACGTTTATTAGATGTGATCTTTACATAGATGTGATGTTACTGTGTCACATCTATGCTTTCATATATTGATACACAGTCACACATTTAATATTCATGACTAGTTTACAACTACTAAAATGAATTGAAGTGGTTAAATTCAAGCAATAACAAACTGTTGCTGTAACCACCTGCATCAGACATTAGATTTTAAATATAGTCCCTTTCCATCTATCCCAGTAGTACATAATGTGTTATGTTCTCTATAACAAATAGCCAGCCCTACCCTGATGCAGCAATTTCAGTTATAGACAATGCCTAATCAGATTTCTACATAGAGAAACATAAAATTAAACAAATATCTGTTTAATATTTATTAAGTAGATGCTTGTTCTAGTTTGCTAATGCTGCAGAATGCAAAACACCAGAGATGGATTGGCTTTTATAAAAAGGGAGTTTATTTGGCTACACAGTTACAGTCTTAAGGCCATAAAGTGTCCAAGGTAACACATCAGTAATCAGGTACCTTCACTGGAGGATGGCCAATGGCCTCCGGAAAACCTCTGTTAGCTGGGAAGGCACGTGGCTGGCGTCTGCTCCAAAGTTCTGGTTTCAAAATGGCTTTCTCCCAGGACGTTCCTCTCTAGCAAGCTTGCTCCTCTTCAAAACGTCACTCACAGCTGCACTGGGTTTAGTCTCTTTGAGTCAGCATGTTTATATGGCTCCACTGATCAAGGCCCACCCTGAATGGGTGGGGCCACGCCTCCATGGGAGTATCCCACCAGAGTCACCACCCACAGCTGGGTGGGGCACATCTCCATGCAAACAACCCAATTCAAACGTTCCAACTTAATCCCCACTACTATGTCTGCCCCACAAGATTGCATCAAAGAACATGGCTTTTTTGGGGGACATAATACATTCAAACCAGCACAATGCTTAATAAATGTTTGATAATATCAGGACTCTGGTACTATGCTCCAAGCTCGAGCAAAGTGCAGACTCTCCTTTGGAATACTCTGTTGCCTCGAATGTGAGCTCAGTTGGCATAATAAACCCTTCATCCCTAGAGAGATGGCAGTCATTCAGCCGTCAACACTTAGTTCACATGAGATACAATATAGGGTTACAAGATTCCTGTCTCCTGCCCTATAGGTCCTGAGAGCCACTGTCTGATTCCAGCTCCCACTTGGCAGTGTTTGAGCCTGTGGGATAAGACAGAATTCAGGATAGTGGCGTTGATTAGGTATTCTCTCTGCAGGAAGACCAGAGTTCCAATTGCAGAATCACACTGTGATCTTACTCAAGTTGTATGTGTTCAGCCGAAACATGGGAGGTAAAGAAACAGGAGACGGGATCGTGGTGAACACTGTCAGCAATTCCACAGGCATTTCAGGTGGTGTGTTCATGCTGATGAGTGGGCCTGAAACAGGAGACATGAATCTGCTTTTTCCTCCTGGGTTCTTAGCTCCCAGAGGCCCTCAGCCTGGGCATCTCCCCTCACCCAGGATGTGTCTAGTTTTCAAAGTTACATCTTTTCTGCATAGTGTGGACTCTCAAAAGTAAAACAATGCTTTATCTGGTACTCAACAGGGAAGGAAATTAATTTCAAAAAGACTTCACATTGTTGGTCACTTAAAGAGATGACCGATCAGGCTTCAATTTGAGATCTTTCTACGCAATTGCCAATAAGAAAGGATGACTCTTCACCTTGGATATGACTTCAGAAGTCCACCATGTGAGAGCCAACAATTTTATGCTGCACACCCTTAGGGGCTTCCTTTGTTTCTGTCCCTTTCTACTTTTCTATATTTTACCCCGGCACTTTCTTTTCTCTTTTGCTGCTCCTTTCCATTCTTCTCTGCCAGAATCTCTTCAATGCCTTCTTGACAAAACACTGCCTCTGACACACACAGCTGCTGTCTACATTCAGGTGGTGAAACACACATCACACTATTTCTGTCTGTATTCTTATTGCTCATGTAGTGGGAGAGGATGTAAAAAAAATGTCCTAGACCACTTCCAGTTTGTGAGGCACCTGGTCCATAATCAAAGGTAGAAGGAAGAGGAAGAGGGACTGAAGAAGAGAAACAAAATTTAGGGTGAATTTTAAAAGTCCATGCTGAACAACTTAATGTTTTAGTTCACATGAATAAAAAGATTTACATGTGTTTGTAAGTGCAAAAATAATAATTTAAGGGCTATTTAATTGAAGATGAAGGTTGGAATTGTTGTGATGAAATAACATCCCTTAAGGATTTTTAAGAAAACAGAGGGCACTATACCAACTACAGTTTGAGTGACAATAATGTGTTACTCACTTATGATCTCTAGACTTAATTTTGTTTTAAATGTCCCACCACAGATGGTGATGTCCTAAATTATAATTTCACTCTTTATGAGTTCATTTCAAAGGTTGTAAAGAAATATTAATTTGTTCGTAACAGCAGTACGAGCCAACAATGGGACACAATTTTAAAACAAGACAGTGATATAGTCTTGCAAGTATGTCAACGTCTTCATGACTTGCTTTAAGAATTCATTTGGTAATAAAGTAAACAACCTAAACTGTGGTCCTTCATAAACAAGAGACATATGGCCCAAGAGCCCTCAAACATGCCTAACCAGCCCTCCCTCCCCCAGCATCTTAGCTTGGCGGATGTGGGTCATCCATCTCACTCTCAGCATAAAGGGGTGACTCGAGGAGTATCCCTGGGCAGAGAAAATTCACCATGCTCCCAGCCCCCAATGTCCAGCCCTCAGGCCTGGATACAAAAAAATACCCTGTTTCCTTTTGGACTTCTTTTTTCTAGCACTCTAAAGGATGCTCTGGCCAGGATGGACATTAAAGACATTTTTTTAAAGCTAATTCTGGGATTTTCCTACTAACCCTTTAGTGACCATGTTCTACAGTCTTGAGAGAAGGTGATATTATCAAGCTTGAGACCCTTACAGGAAAATAGAAACCAGTTTTGGGTGGTGGAATAATTTACTGCAAAAACCTCCCATGTCAGTACCACAAATTTATGGTAGGGAATATAAGCCCCCAGAGGTTCTAGAACCATAGATGGATGCACCTTACAGCCTATCATGCTTTCTCTCAAAAATTCATGTGCATTTGCTTTCTTTTAACTATATATTTGCATTTGTTTTTAATATAAAAATAACACTTTGCCCCCTGGACCTAGGGACCCCATCAGATCAGGGTATTCCTAGGGGGTATAAAAACTGCAGTTGGGGAAATCAAGCTCCTATAAAGTCACCTTGCCAAGACATTTATAGGTGTCATTTGATTTATTAGCAATAAAAATGGTTATTATAACAACAGCATATTAAAAATAAGCACTAGATTAATATAATCCAAATTCCTCAGCTTCTTTTGGGGCATGGTCCTCATGCGCTTTAATCCCTTGATTTCCCTTCATGGTGGGACGCCTGACACGTGCTGAAAAAAGAACAGAGCTTGAGAGAGGATGTATCCAATCTTCTTAAACCCAGCAACCATCGGCTAAGATCAGGGGTATCTAAATTTGAATTCTGGCTCCAGGCAGTTCTGAAATGTTTGGCAAGTTGTTTAAATCCTCTCGATTTATTAAACCCTTTACCTTGCTTCTCAAATAGGTTTAATATCGAGTACTTCAGATAGTCCTTGAGATGATTATAAAGTTAAATAACATAAGGGAAAGTACTTAGTTTAGTACTACAGGAATATAGTAGGAATTTTTAAATGTTTGAGAAATAAAATGCATGAAATTAAGGTACATTCAAGAAAACTATAACCACTTACGGTTTTGAATTTTTTAAAATTATTTTTTGATTAAACTAAGAACTAGCTAAAAAGTTTAAAGGACATACACATATATATGATGCATAAACACATCGTTTTCATGCCTTTTATTGTTGTAATAATGACTCAAACCAAACCTCAGTCCAAATCAGATGCCAGCAAACTTTTTCGATAGTAAATATTTATAGTAAATAAAATAGCAAACATTTTCAGCCTCGTGGGTCTCTGTCACAACTCCTCAAATCTACCTTTTAAGTATGAAGGCAGCTATGGAGAATACAGAAATGAATGAGCATGGCTGTGTTCCAATAACACTTCATCTATGAATATTTATACTTCAAAAATGAAGAATTCTCTGGTTTGAATGCACATTAAAAGTTCACTTGAGCAGACTACAATTTTATTTTTTATGTAGGTTTTACAAATTAAGCTCTGAGAACTGAAGAGCTTAGTTCAAACTGTGAACTCTTTCAGGACAGAGGTGAAAACGAAAGATAGCCAGAAAAGGAGTAGAACCAAATCCACTGCATTTTCTGGATTCTTTAAGCTCAGAAAATAAGGCTTTGGCCGTATTTACACTGTCAAAATAAAGAAAAGCATCTTACAGGAAGAGTGTCCTTCAACTCTCTATCAAATAAAACAAACAAATAAACAAAAAATGAACTCCACTACAACTACTACAACCCACAAATAACCTACTATGCCTCACTCTGCAAATATATGTAATATAAGACAACAATGTTACCTGGATAAAATCCTACTCTAGAGGAACAAAGAAATGGAGATTAAAATAGTCATAAAAAAAGGGGGAACAGAAATGAAACAAAACAAAGTTTCATTCGCTGAGCGATTTCAAATGCAGTCGAGAAGTCATTCTGGAAGTAACTCTTGTGCGTTATATAGATATCCCTTTTCAGTTTTTACTTTATTAGAATAGCTAGAAGGAAATATCTAAAACTGTTGGACTGCAATCCAATATCCCTGATTCTTGAAGATGATCATATAAGTACACAGCTTATATGGTGTGACTGTGTGATGAAAACTTTATGGCTCACAACTCCCTTTACCCAGTGTCTGGACAAATGAGTAGAAAAATGGGGACAAAAAGTAAATGAATAATGGGGGCGGGGGGGTATAGGATGTTTTGGTTGTTGCTTTTTACTTTTATTTCTATTCTTATTTTTATTTTTTGGAGTAACGAAAATGTTCAAAAATTGATTGTGATGATGAATGCACAACTATGTGATGATACTGTGAACAACTGTTGTACACTTTGGATGATTGTATGGTATGTGAATATATTTCAATAAAATTGCATTAAAAAAGTAGCCATAAAAAGTAATTCCATAAGAGCAATACCTGTTCATGTGTCTAAGGCTTTAGAGTTTACAGAACATTTTGCTCTTTACAGAGTACTATTTACTCCTATGATAGACTGGATATGAGGGGCTGGTTATTATTATGCCTTTGTCACTAAAGAGGATACTGACTCACCAGAGCTGGTAAGTGACCTGCCCTAGGGTAACAGAGCTAATACATGATGGCTAAGATTTAACTCCTGGTTCCCCTTCCTTCCTGCTGGAAGCTTGGTTCCCCTTCTGCCATATAAAGCTACTTGTTTTTAATGCACTGCTACCCAGGCTTAAACAAACATTGCGGGAAGGAGAAAAGGTGAAATACATTCAGTAGAGTGATTAATGCTGTTGCTGAGTAATTAAATGTTTCTAATATGATCTGCAATCCATATGGTAGGTGTAATCAAAGCACCAGGGAGGTGACCTGACCACTCTAGGATAAACCTTTTGCAAAATACAAACCATGGCAATGATTTAAGGGGCAAATATTCATTAAGGAGCTATTTTCTTGTAGTAATTTTAGAACAGAAACCAATTTGATGATAAAAGGTATAATTTCTCTTCCTTCAAAGGTCAGGTAAATGCATGGTTAGACAATATTTTTGTAATCAGTCCATTACTAATAAACACTATATTGGGATATGACTTCAATATTATAAATGCTGCAACAATAAACACCTTTGTATATTATGTGCATTGGTATGGCTGTATCTATACTGTTAATTCATCAAAGAGGCATTACTAGTTGAAACTCCATATCTTTATTTTTGGGTATTACTAGTTGATTCTATATACCTTTATTTTGGTCAACATTAAACAGCACTCCAAAAGTTATACCAACTTACACTCGCATTATCAGTACACAAGAATTTTTGTAACCTCACAATCTTGTCAAAATTGGGTACTAGCAATCTTGGTTGTTATTTTAATTTGCACTTCTCTGGACATCAACGTTCAGGTGTAGCAACTAGAGTTTGCCCCCAGTTGGCTGAAAAGGTTGCTTTCATCACAGTGGCTGAACTTCAAACAAGGCTGGCAACAGCAACAGTAGAACGTGCACAATTACTCCTTTGAAAGGATGGAGTGAATTTTCAGGAAAAACATGGAGATTTAAGTCACACTGATTCAGCTGTCATGAACATTACTAGTTTTGACTTCCCATGAGGCCATCCCCTCCTTCTGTAACAACACTCAAGTTTTCCCCAGGGTCCCCCCCCTCTACCACACTGAGTCCAGATGGGTCCTGGGGAGCTGACTCTACCTCCTTCTTCACAGTGGGTATGTGGGCATGCGAGCTAGCCTACCCAACGAGGAACTCACATCTCCCTGACAACAGGGATTGTTCTGCTGATGGGCAGGTGATTCAGGGTTATCCACTGGGGCTGTTCAGGGAACAAGATAAAACCTAGGGCTGCCAGTAAGCATCTTCCCACAACGGCAGAGTGAAGCCAAACATGGAGGTGGTAGAGTCAGTGAGACCAGGTCCTGGGGACATTTGAGCTTCTGGAGCCAGTAAACTTAGACCAACTCCTGAGGTTTCCAGTTTGAAAGCTAATATTCTTGCTGTTTGCTTACACCAGCTAGATGGGGTTTATACCACTTCTACCCAAATTAAACTAACCAGTACATCAACTTCTGGCTCAAAAGTGTGATCCCTGCCTAACACCCACAAGTATAGGATTCCTGTCATTCTGCAGAATCATTCCAAGGCTGAGGAGCCTTAACAAAACTCCTTAACACACAGCAGTAGATGAGTAGTTCACTGGAACACACAGAGCAGAAAAGGTGGTGATACAGGTGGTGAAGGTGGTGGTGGTGGTGCTGGTGGAGATGTTGGAGGTGGTGGAGGTAATGATGCAGGTGGTGGAGGTGGTGATGATGCAGGTGGTGGTGGTGCTGCTGCTGGTGATGCAAGTGGTGGTGGTGATGCTGGTGGTAGAGGTAGTAGTGGTGATGCAGGTGGTAGTGAAGGTGGTGGTGGTGGAGGTGGTGGTGGTGGAGGTGGTGGTGCTGGTGGAGGTGGTGCAGGTGGTGGTGGTGATGCAGGTGGTGGTGCTGGTGGAGGTGGCAGTGGTGGTGATGCAGGTGGTGGTGGAGGTGGTGGTGCAGGTGGAGGTGGTGCAGGTGGTGGTGGTGATGCAGGTGGTGGTGGTGGAGGAGGTGGTGGTAGTGCTGGTGGAGGTGGTGGTGGTGGAGGTGGTGCAGGTGGTGGTGGTGCTGGTGGTGGTGTTGGAGGTGGTGGCGGTGCTGATGCAGGTGGTGGAGGAGGTGGTGGTGGTGGCGGTGGTGATGCAGGTGGTGGTGGTGGTGGTATGCACATGCATAATTACAAGTTAGTGGAAAGGGTGGAATATTTAACAAATCGTTTGCGTCAGCTGATTACTATCCTTTCCAAGAAGAGTAATGTTTGTTAGATTTCCTACTTAATTGTAAAAAGTTAATTACAAGTAAATTAAAAAATATAAAGATAAACCACAAGGCTATAAATTACTATAAGGAAATATAAGAGCTATTTTTATAAATGCTGGATGAGGAGGTTTAGTTCCTTATGTTATTAAAAAACTTGGGCACACAAAAATTAATCTTTGATATGGGAAATGATTCTATAAATAAAGTCAAAAGGCAAAGGATAGAACACATTTATAACAAACTGACTAACGCAAGTGGATATAACAATAATTTCTACAAATTCAAGAAAAAGAGAAACCAATTGAAACTGAACAAGACTATGAATAAGTTATTCATATAGGAGGAAACATCCTATAACACCAGTCATTGAGGAAATGCAAATTAAAGCAACAAAATACCATGCACCACAGTTAGACTGGATACATTTAAAAGATTGCTAATTCAGTGCTGGACTGGTATTTTACAGAATTGGGAAAACTGTAAAATCTCAGTAATAATTTCATTTCTGGGAATTTTATCCAGCAGAAAGAAAAAATACAAGAACTAAAGCTATATGGGTAAAATGTTTATCACAGGAAAACTTATTTTAGCAAAAGTCACTGCAAACAAAGTCAAAGAGAAATGACCTAACGGCCAGCAGTGGGAAAACAGATGGACAAGGTATGTGTCCAAATCCTGGAACACTATACTGCTATTAAAAAGGTTAGGTGTCCTCAAAATTGACATGGATAATAACAATGCCACATGAAAAAAGCAAGCTACTCAATAACATGTAGAGTATAAACCAATCTGTTATGGTTTGCTAATGCTGCCATTATGCAAAATATCAGAAATGAATTGGCTTTTATAAAGCGGGTTTATTTGGTTACAAATTTACAGTCTGAAGGTGAGGAAAATGTCCAAATTAAGGCACCAATAGTAGTATACCTTCACTGAAGGAAGGCCAATGTTGTCCACAAAACCTCTGTTAGCTGGGAAGGCACGTGGCTGGCATCCACTGATCCCAGGTTGTGTTCCAGCTCCTCTCTCAGCTACTGTGTGTTCTTCAAAATGTTGCTCTTGGGACGTTTTGTCCTCTCTTAGCTTCTCTGGAGCAAACACTGGGCTAATATCTCCAAAGTGTCAGTAGAAGTCTGCTTTCAGCAACCGTCTCCAACATGTCTCTCTCAGCTGCTCTGAGGTCCATCTGTTTGTGAGTGCTTTTATAGGACTCCAGTGATTAAAGACCCACCCTGAATGGGCAGGGCCCATATCTCCATGGAAATAATTTACTCAAATGTTTCACCCACAGTTGATTGAATCACATCTCCATGGAAACACTCAACCAAAAGATTCCAACTTAATCAACACTAATACATCTGCCCCCACAAGATTGCATTAAAGAACATGGCATTTTGGGGGACATAATACATCCAAACCAGCACACCATCTTAAGAAATTATATGTGTACACATTATTTGTATGAGCAAAGGAGAGAATATAGAAAAGCAAACACGAATGAAGTGACTGTATTGATGAGGCAGCTGGGGAGGGGGACAATTATTAATTTTACTTTAGATAGTTCTGGGTTGTGTTAATGGTTCCAAAAACCAAGCATTATTTTTTTTTTTTTTAAATTCAAATGACTCAGATCTTTAAAAGGATAAAATCGCCTCTGGACTTTTCAATTAAAAATGTTTTAAAAGAGGAAACAGAATGGAGAAGTAGACAGCCTTATGACCCCTTTGTCCAAATTTCATTTGTTCTCTGCCTCTAGGAAAATGCAGCCTGTGGAACATTCAACATACAAGTCTCTTGGCATTCATTCCGTCGGAGTTTACCCCACTAAAAGCTAATACAGTCTGCTTAACAAGCATAATTAAGTGCACCCAACAACTAAAATATCCATATAATTATCACAAGGCTGACATAATTGCATACATCTTTTATTGGAAGATATTATTGTCCTTACACAAGCACAAAGATAGCTTAAACATAACAGCCTTCCCAGCTCTTTCATTCATCTAAAATTATCCGATTAATCTGCAGATTGCCACTGGAAAAAAAACAATCCTCTTAAAAAAATCTCTGTCAAAACAGAATCAAGTTATCAAATTCCTATGTGGAAATAGATACAGCTATTCCTTATTTTGAGCAAAAAAAGAAAATCAAAGTACAAATAACAATAAACCATGTCTGGTTTAGCAAGCTAGGTGAGTGTTATGGATGGTTTATTTGTTGAAGCACCACTTATTCTGGAAAAAACAAAAAGGAAGCAAACAAAAATTAACCAAACCCCAAACAGAGACAGCCCAAAGGATCACTATTGAGAACTTGGTTAAACAAATTATCGTACATCTTTAGATTACAGGTGTTTGTATTATAGAATATAATACAGCCATTGACAAGAATTAGAAAGATTTGAATAAGGATATCCACAACATATCATCTGAATATATGGATATAATACATATATATGGTTGTAATATATACATGGATGTAATATATATATATGGATGTAACATATGGATGTAAGAGATGAGAAACACTAGACAAAGAGGGGATATACTGTAAAGGAAAATCTTTGGGGAACAACTTCTTAGGTCAGTAATTTAACAGTTGCATAGTTAGTTCCTTTTTAGGTATCTTCCACTTCAAATTATTTACATAATTTTGAATCTTGCTAAAATCCTTGCCATACCTACATCAATATTTAGGGGATGGAGGGAGAATAAGAGTGTTGTCTTCAGCAAGCAAAAAAATTAAAACTCTTTTCAAAGTTTGACACTGTAGGATAAGCAAGTATCCTAAATAAAGAAAATGTGCTTGTTTCAAAATCACTGAATTCTGGTGGATTCCTCAGGAAAGCTCAGGAACACTATCACAGCCCCCAGAGCATCACATCTCATGGAGAAATGCCATCAACAGAGGAGCCTGACCTTAACCCCTCCAGGATCCTGGGGACACATCTAGAAGTAAGTCTTGCAAGGGAAAAATGAGATTAACATTGTGTGTTTTGTCCTAGAATTTCACAGCTATTTTACTCTCAATTCCATACTTTATCTATTGTGCCAGTTTGAATATATTATGTCCCCCAAAACGCCATTATCTTTGATGCAATCTTATGTGGGCATATATCAGTGTTGATTAGATTGTAATTCTTTGAGTGTTTCCATGTATGGCCCACCCAACTGTAGGTGATAACTCTGATTGGATGATTTCCATGGAGGTGAGGCCCCGCCCATTCAGCATGGGCCTTGATTAGTTCACTGGAGCACTATATAAGCCCAGACAGAAGGAGCCAGCTTGCTACAGCCAAGAGGGACACTTCGAAGAACGCACAGGAGCTGAGAGAGGAGCTGCACATGAGAGACAGTTTGAAGATGGCCATTGAAAGCAGACTCTTGCTCTGGAGAAGCTAAGAGAGGACAAATTCCCCAAGAGCAACTGAGAGTGACATTTTGAGGAGGAGCTTCAGCCTACAGGGGAACGTCCTGGGAGAAAGCCATTTTGAAACCAGAACTTGGAGCAGATGCCAGCCACATGCCTTCCCAGCTAACAGAGGTTTTCTAGACGCCATTGGCCATCCTCCAGTGAAGGTACCTGATTGTTGATGCGTTACCTTGGACACTTTATGGACTTAAGACTGTAACTGTGTAACCAAATAAACCCCCTTTTATAAAAGCCAATCCATTTCTGGTATTTTGCAAAAAGGCAGTATTAGCAAATCAGAAAATCTATGATTGCTTCAACATAAAACAATGTTTACAATTTCTTCCTTTCTTACTATTAGGTCAAACCAGTCATCCCAGGGATGTACTTTGCTTTCTCTGTGGTTTGAGGAGCCCTGCACATGTTACTGCACTCCCAGGGAATGTCTGACAAGCTCAGGAGAGGATACCCACCATCAGTTATTTTCTTACTCTGAAATACCAATGGTCAATGCCCAATTCTCCTATATCTTCTGACTAACAATATTTTCTGAGCCGAAGATATGAGAATAATATTGAATATTCTAAACCCTTTTCATGCATTTCCACACTTCGTCCTTCTAATAAGTCAATGAGTCTGGCACTATTATCATCCCTAGTTTACAAGTGGAGAAACTGGAGCTCAGAGATGTCGATTAACTTTCCCCAGACCACGTGGATGGTAAATGAGGGAGCAAGGCTGTGAACACAGGCCATGCTGCAGATCTCAGACTCTCAACACCCATGCATATTCACTCTGGCACTGCTGAGTGATGGCCACTGGATTAAGAACCCCAAACTCTTGATGGATGCCCACAACTTAGAATGACATGGCTGTCTGTAGCATGCGGTGGGCCGTGTACACAGTTCCTATTGCAAATCCAGTTGCTCAAAACTTGGACTCCTTGTTCAACCTTCCCCAGCGCTGGACATCACCAGCTCCTTTACCTCCTTTAAAAACATGCCACTCAGATATTACGCCAAAGTCTCTTTGCCTTTTCATGAAGACACAAAACCGTGTACATGTGTGCATGTGCACATATACATGCACGTTTCCTGGGTACTTCATCCCGAATAGGGCCTCCGAGGCTGAATTCCACTTTGCCCCAGAAGCATCTGTAAACTGAATTGCAGGGGAGAATTTTATACCCACTTTTTTTTTAAAGCTGAATTTGCAATTCCATTCGTAACACCTATCTGCACACAACTGGCTAATTACACTCTGGTCATTAAAGCAGCTCAAACGACGAAGGACAGCAAACCACTGGGGTCCACATTATCATTCATCTTAGCAGATATCAGAACCTACGCCTGGGCCTCAAACGAGACAATAATTTCCAGGGTTTCAACTATGCACATAAAATGGGTTCTTAATTGGGAGGCCTTGGAATACCCCCGGCAATTTAATGAGCTCTAGGGCACGGCAGGGCCTGTGACGGGAGCTGGAGCTCAGATTTCTAAAGTTACAGTAAAGACGTCTGGAAAAGCAGACAGTAATCCACAGCCAGTGTGTCATTGAAGGCACATTTCTCTCCTTGTGAAACCAAAACTATCACAGGGGGACTTTCAGAAATTCAAGGTCCCCTGGAAACAACAGAAGGCCCCAGAGAAGTGTCCTTGGCTCTGTGCTCTTCTCTCTATATGAATTTGTCTTGGTTTTCTACCCAATGTCATGGCTTCCCTTGGCTTTGGAACCTGTGGTGCCATGAAACAGGCTGCACCAATCTCTTTTTGATACATGGTCCTCTCTGCAACACTGACACCCAATTTCCCGCCATTTTTCTGACAATCTCTGGCTGCTAGTGCTTAGACTTATTTATGGGTTCCTTCTTTGGGAGGTCCCTCAATGTTGGGATTCGAAAATGTCTGGTACCCATTCCTTCTCACTCTTCAAACTCTCCCCATGTGCCTCCACCAACTCCCATGGCTTAAATTCTATCTATACTCCAAAATCTTCCAAGTATGCTACCCATCCTACCTCCTAGTTTCAGATCCATAAACTCAACTGCCTCCTTAGCATCTATATTCACCTCAGTGTCTTAGAAACATCTCAAACATCATCCCTATAACATAACTTGTCATCTTCTTCCTTAGACCCAACATCTGTTTCTGTTTCTATTTCCACCGTTTCCTCAAATGACACCTGCATCCACCTGGTTGCTCAAGCAGGAAAACTGAGAGTCCTTTTTGCTTCCTCTCCCACCTTCCCCATAATTTACAATCAATCTACAAGTTAAATTGATTCTCTCACTTCATGTCTCATAGATCTTTTCAGCACTCTTCATTCCCATAGCCATTAGGTTCATCCAAAGCCTCCATCATTTCTCACCTGCAACAGCTCCTAACTGATGTCCCCCTCCTGTCTCCTTCCACCCCAATCCATTCTCCACACCGTGGGGAGAGTTATCTTTCTAAATGGAAAATTTGATCCACTTCAGTGGTTTCCAATTGTCCTTAAAGTAAAACCTAAACTCCTCAACTTGCCTTAACAGAGCTCTAGCTTATCTGGTCCTTACTTATCTCTAGGCTCATTGACTGGCTTTTTCCCATCATCATCGATAAAGTCAAAGGTGCATGTGAGCATGCACATGTACACGTACACACACACACACACACACACACACTCTCTCTCATCTGCTTTCTGTTCCAACACACAGTCGCCTTTTACCTCTCGGCCTTTGCATGTGTCATTTCTTATTCCTGGAAGAACTGGGTCTTAATCATATTTATATCTCCCTCCTCACACCTAAGTGTCGATCAAAATCCCAGCCACTGAGTAGGTGGCTAAACAAACTATCACTGAAGAAATATAATCAAGATAGCAAGACATATAGCTCTCTGTTTCTTTCTCCTTCCTCCCTTTCTTCCTCCCTTTCTCCTTCTTTCCCTCTCTTTCTCTCTCTTCTTTTTACCTTTTGCATTTTTCCTGAAATCATGAGCTTTGTGTTCAATTCCAGTGACCAGCTTTATCCTAAACCTCTTAATAATCTGAATAAATGAAATTGTAAGATTTCTTAGTATAACTGTTTTACCCTCCATCCTCCTCTCTCTTGACATTTTCCCCATTCCTTACTAGGTTCACATCATTTCTTTTGTTTTAATAATCTCATGCTTTATTGAATCTGTGCCTTTATTGTTAGCCATCTCAAATCCTTTTTGGAAGTAGAGAGGGAATAAAGGCAACCATAAAATTAAAACAAATATGGCCATCACCAGCTGCAGGTTCCCCCCACATTCGTGCTTTCTGAAATGCTGAAGACCATTAACACTTGATTAAAAAGTCATCATATATTTATGGCCATATGAGTTACCTGCCTGTAGGATGAGCCTGGGACAGGAACGCCTTTCAGTAATATTGATCTGGGAGAATAAAGGAGCATGCCGTTGTTTTATGGTAGTAGTTTACAACAGCTTCACGATGATTAATAATCGCATGCCCGGAACTCCTGCCCGCTAAAAGACAGGTCCTGTTTACGTTCCCCCAGTCACTCGCGGGGGCAAAGGGACTTGCTGAAGGTGAAAGCTGAGCACAAAGGAGACAACCTTCCTGGCATCACCAGCAGGGAACGATACCTCCTTCCTACGGGCTCCCATTTCACTTTTTCCTGCTTTTATGCTGGCACTCTTTCCATTATACTGTATTTAGAATTTCTTATGTGTCTGACTCCCCAACAGACTGGGGATTCCTTAAAGGTAAGGACTGTGTCTCCCTCTTCTAGAACAGGGTCTAGAGGAGAAACCAGTGTACAAGGAGGGAGCGTGTGAGAGAGTGGGAAAAGGAGGACCGAAAGGCGGTGTGGGATGGAAACGGGAAAAGGGGGCCGAAGGGCAGTGTGGGATGGAAAGCTGAAAAGTGGAAGGGCAGGGGCAAGGTGAGAGGGGAGATCCACGTCTCTCCTTGCTCAAGTTTAATTCAGTCCTGAGTCATACACAAACATGCTTTCCTAAGTTCACAATATTAGCATCTCCAAGGCAGAATCATGTGACATCTATGTAAAATTATGACCTTAAGATGTACAGAATCAATATTATTAAGCACTACTGATATTTATCTGTTTAACTTTTTATTGTCTCTCACCTCTACTAGGTCATCACTGTCCAAGAGAAGTTTCTGCAGTGATAGAAATGGTCTAGAAGGTGCTGTCCAACAAGGTAGCCACCTGCCACATGTGGTTACTGAGCACTTGAAATATGAGACTGAGGAACCGAATTTTTTATCTGATTTAATTTTAATTAATTTAAATTTAAATGTTAATAGTCACATGGGGCTCATGGCTGCCATATTGGAAAGCACAGACAGAGATTACAAGGCCCATTTTGTGCCCCGCTTAGAGTAGGCTGACAACAAGTAGCTGAGGAAGGAGAGGAGGAAATAGGAAGTGAATGAAAGACAATTTAATTGACTGGGATGTTTCCACAAAAGCAATACCGAACATTACCACCCAAGTTACAGCAATCATGGTTAACATAAGCTGACCTTTAATGAGCATCTTTTATGCACAAGGCCCTGTGCTAAGAGCTTTTAGACTCACTATTTCAGATCTGCCCAGTAACTCTGTGGGGTGGGTATGGTTATTATTTTCCTTATTTCATAAATATGGCAACTGAGGAACAGAGAGGTTCCTAACTTGCCCAAGATTGCACAGAAAGTGTGCTAGGGCACTGGGGTCCAGACTGCTGTGGGCCAAATGGACTCTCCCAACAAAGCTTATGTTCAAGTTCTAGTCCCTGAGATCCATGACAATGACCTTATTTGGAAATAAGGTCTTTGCAGATGTCATCAAACTAAGAGGAGGCCATGCTGGATTAGGGCAGGCCCTAAGCCCCCACATGCTGTCCTTATAAGGGGGAAAGAGGGACAGAGACACCAAGGGAAGAAGACAGAGGTGGAGACTGGAGTGGTGGGGCCACGAGCCAAGGAACACCCGGTGACAGAAGATGCTGGAAGAGACAAAGAAAGATCCTCTCTGGACCTTTCAGAGGGAGCACAGGCCTGCTGGCATCTTGATTTTGGATTTCTTATCTCCGGAGTTGTGATAGGATAGATTTCTGTTGATTTAAGTCACCCAGTTGATGAGAATTTGTTAGGGCAGCCCTAGGACCCCAAGAGACACACCCAAGTAACCTAACTGCAGAGCATCACTTGATAATCTCCAGATCTCAGGAATCCTTCCCAGTGAGCCCTGTCTACCCGCCAAGAGAAGTCGCTGACAAAAATTAGTTCTGGTCACATGGAAGAGAGGCAGCGGAAGCTCCATGGTACCACAGGTCTGCTGGAATGCTGCAGGGGCCCCACCTGTATGCTGTGGGCTGAGAAACAGACGAGGGGGTCCTTAAAGCAGCCAGGGGTGGCCGGGGAAAGTTTTCAAGACAGGTGGTGCAAGAAAGCCAAGGCTTGAAATGTATCTAGGGTTGGAGGGTCAGGAAATCTTCCCAGGTGGAGGTGGCCACACCTGCAAAAAGGTACAGAAGTCTCACAGGGAATCAGGTCATGCCCAGAAGGCTAAGAAGTAGAAGCATGAAACACATGGATTTTGGCTTGGGTGAGTTACTCCGTCTCTCGGTGCCTCTGTCTCCCCAGTGGTAATCTAGGGGTAATGAGGACCAAATCCCAGGGTGGAAGTGAAAAAAATCACATAACATGCACAGTAGAATCAAGCAGAACATCTCCACTCACCATTCTTATTTTTTTTTTAATCTTCATTTTATTGAGATATATTCACATACCACGCACTCATACAAAACAAATCGTACATTCGATTGTTCACAGTACCATTACGTAGTTGTACATTCATCACCTAAATCAATCCCTGACACCTTCATTAGCACACACACAAAAATAATAAGAATAATAATTAAACTGAAAAAGAGCAATTGAAGTAAAAAAGAACACTGGGTACCTTTGTCTCTTTGTTTGTTTGTTTCTTTCCCCTATTTTTCTACTCATCCATCCATAAACTAGACAAAGGGGAGTGTGCTCCTTATGGCTTTCCCAATCCCATTGTCACCCCTCATAAGCTACATTTTTATACAATTGTCTTCGAGATTCATGGGTTCTGGGTTGTAGTTTGATAGTTTCAGGTATCCACCACCAGCTACCCCAATTCTTTAGAACCTAAAAAGCGTTGTCTAAATTATGCGTAAGAGTGCCCACCAGAGTGACCTCTCGGCTCCTTTTGGAATCTCTCTGCCACTGAAGCTTATTTCATTTCCTTTCACATCCCCCTTTTGGTCAAGAAGATGTTCTCCGTCCCATGATGCCAGGTCTACATTCCTCCCCGGGAGTCATATTCCACGTTGCCAGGGAGATTCACTCCCCTGGGTGTCTGATCCCACGTAGAGGGGAGGGCAGTGATTTCACCTTTCAAGTTGGCTTAGCTAGAGAGAGAGGGCCACATCTGAGCAACAAAGAGGCATTCGGGAGGAGGCTCTTAGGCACAATTATAGGGAGGCCTAGCCTCTCCTTTGAAGCAACCATCTTCCCAAGGGTAAAACCTATGGTAGAGGGCTCAACCCATCAAACCACCAGTTCCCTATGTCTGTGGTCATGTTAGCAACCATGGAGGTGGGGTAGGCCAATACCGCTGCATTCTCCACAGGCTCCTCAAGGGGGCACTACATATTTTTTTCCTTTTTTTTTTTTTTTTTTTTTACCTTTTTTTCCTTTTTAAATCAACTGTATGGAAAAAAAAATTTAAAACAAAAAAAAAAAGAAAAACATACAATAAAAGAACATTTCAAAGAGACCATAACAAGGGAGTAAGAAAAAGACAACTAACCTAAGATAACTGCTTAACTTCCAACATGTTCCTACTTTACCCCAAGAAAGTTACCTAATATAGCAACATTTCTGTGAACTTGCTCCTACTATATCCATCAGATATTAACAGACCACAGTCATTCCTGGGCATCCCCAGAACGTTAAATAGCATATCTGTTCTTCTTGGATTACTGTTCCCCCTTCCTTAATTGCTCTCTATTGCTAGTTCCCCTACATTCTACATTATAAACCATTCGTTTTACATTTTTCAAAGTTCACATTAGTGGTAGCATATAATATCTCTCTCTCTGTGCCTGGCTTATTTCGCTCAGCATTATGTCTTCAAGGTTCATCCATGTTGTCATATGTTCACGAGGTCGTTCCTTCTTACTGCCGTGTAGTATTCCATCATGTGTATATACCACATTTTATTTATCCACTCATCTGTTAAAGGACATTTGGGTTGTTTCCATCTCTTGGCAATTGTGAATGATGCTGCTATGAACATTGGCGTGCAGATATCTGTTCGTGTCGCTGCTATCCGATCTTCCAGGTATATACCGAGAAGTGTAATCGCTGGATCGAATGGTAACTTTATTTCTAGTTTTCTAAGGAACTGCCAGACTGACTTCCAGAGTGGCTGAACCATTATACAGTCCTACCAACAATGAATAAGGGTTCCAATTTCTCCACATCCCCTCCAGCATTTGTAGTTTCCTGTTTGTTTAATGGCAGCCACTCTAATAGGTGTTAGATGGTATCTCATTGTGGTCTTAATTTGCATCTCTCTAATAGCTAGTGAAGCTGAACATTTTTTCATGTGTTTCTTGGCCATTTGTATTTCCTCTTCAGAGAACTGTCTTTTCACATCTTTTGCCCATTTTATAATTGGGCTGTCTGTACTATTGTCATTGAGTTGTAGGATTTCTTTATATATGCAAGATCTCAGTCTTTTGTCAGATACATGGTTTCCAAAAATTTTTTCCCATTGAGTTGGCTGCCTCTTTACCTTTTTGAGAAATTCCTTTGAGGTGCAGAAACTTCTAAGCTTGAGGAGTTCCCATTTATCTATTTTTTCTTTTGTTGCTTGTGCTTTGGGTGAAAAGTCCAGGAAGTGGCCGCCTAATACAAGGTCTTGAAGATGTTTTCCTACATTATCTTCTAGGAGTTTTATGGTACTTTCTTTTATATTGAGATCTTTCGTCCATTTTGAGTTAATTTTTGTGTAGGGTGTGAGGTAGGGGTCCTTTTTCATTCTTTTGGATATGGATATCCAACTCTCCCAGCCCCATTTGTTGAATAGACCATTATGACTCAGTTCAGTGACTTTGGGGGCCTTATCAAAGATCAGTCGGCCATAGATCTGAGGGTCTATCTCTGAATTCTCAATTCGATTCCATTGATCTATATGTCTATCTTTGTGCCAGTACCATGCTGTTTTGACAACTGTGGCTTTATAATAAGCTTCAAAGTCAGGGAGTGTAAGTCCTCCCACTTCGTTTTTCTTTTTTAGAGTGTCTTTAGCAATTTGAGGCATCTTCCCTTTCCAAATAAATTTGATAACTAGCTTTTCCAAGTCTGCAAAGTAGGTTGTTGGAATTTTGATTGGGATTGCATTGAATCTGTAGATGAGTTTGGGTAGAATTGACATCTTAATGACATTTAGCCTTCCTATCCATAAACATGGAATATTTTTCCATCATTTAAGGTCCAGTTCTACTTCTTTTAGTAGAGTTACGTAGTTTTCTTTGTATAGGTCTTTTACATCTTTGGTTAAGTTTATTCCTAGGTACTTGATTTTTTTAGTTGCTATTGGAAATGGTATCTTTTTCTTGAGTGTCTCTTCAGTTTGTTCATTTCTAGCATATAGAAACATTACTGACTTATGTGCATTAATCTTGTATCCCACTACTTTGCTAAATTTGTTTATTAGCTCTAGTAGCTGTATCGTCAATTTCTCAGGGTTTTCCAGATATAAGATCATATCGTCTGCAAACAATGACAGTTTTACTTCTTCTTTTCCAATTTGGATGCCTTTTATTTCTTTGTCTTGCCGGATTGCCCTGGCTAGCACTTCCAGAACAATGTTGAATAACAGTGGTGACAGCGGGCATCCTTGTTCCTGATCTTAGAGGGAAGGCTTTCAGTCTCTCACCATTGAGTACTATGCTGGCTGTGGGTTTTTCATATATGCTCTTTATCATATTGAGGAAGTTTCCTTCAATTCCTACCTTTTGAAGTGTTTTTATCAAAAAGGGATGTTGGATTTTGTCAAATGCTTTTTCAGCATCTATTGAGATGATCATTTGATTTTTCCCTTTTGAATTTTTAATGTGTTGTAATACATTGATTGATTTTCTTATGTTGAACCATCCTTGCATGCCTGGAATGAACCCAACTTGGTCATGGTGTATGATTTTTTTAATGTGTCTTTGGATTCGATTTGCAAATATTTTGTTGAGGATTTTTGCATCTATGTTCATTAGGGAGATTGGCTGGTAGTTTTCCTTTTTTGTAGCATCTTTGCCTGGTTTTGGTATTAGATTGATGTTAGCTTCATAAAATGAGTTAGGTAGTGTTCCATTTTCTTCAATGTTTTGAAAGAGTTTGAGTAAGATTGGTGTCAGTTCTTTCTGCAAAGTTTGGTAGAATTCCCCTGTGAAACCATCTGGCCCTGGGCATTTATTTGTGGAAGATTTTTGATGACTGATTGGATCTCTTTGCCTGTGATGGGTTGATTGAGGTCTTCTGTTTCTTCTCTGGTCAGTCTAGGTTGTTCATATGTTTCCAGGAAATTGTCCATTTCCTCTACATTATCCAGTTTGTTGCCATACAGTTGTTCATAGTATCGTCTTATAATTTTTTAAATTTCTTCAGGATCTGCAGTTATGTCACCTTTTACATTCATTATTTTGTTTATATGGGTCTTCTCTCTTTTTGATTTTGTCAGTCTAGCTAGGGGCTTGTCAATCTTGTTGATCTTCTCAAAGAACCAACTTTTGGTGATATTTATCCTCTCTATTGTTTTTTTGTTCTCTATGTCATTTATTTCTGCTTTAATCCTTGTTATTTCTTTTCTTCTACTTGGTTTAGGATTGGTTTACTGTTCATTTTCTAGCTTCTTCAGTTGATCCATTAGTTCTTTGATTTTGGCTCTTTCTTCCTTTTTAATATATGCGTTTAGTGCTATAAATTTCCCCCTCAGTACTGCTTTTGCTGCATCCCATAGGTTTTGGTATGTTGTGTTCTCATTTTCATTCGTCTCTCTATATTTAGCAATTTCTCTTGCTATTTCTTCTTTAACCCACTGATTGTTAAGGAGTGTGTTGTTTAACCTCCAGGTATTTGTGAATTTTCTAAGTCTCTGATGGTTACTGACTTCTAATTGTATTCCATTGTGGTCAGAGAATGTGCTTTGAATAATTTCAATCTTTTTAAATTTATTGAGGCTTGTTTTATGTCCCAGCATATGATCTATTCTGGAGAAAGTTCCGTGAGCACTAGAAAAGTATGTGTATCCTGGTGATTTGGGATGTAATGTCCTGTATATGTCTGTTAAATCTAATTCATTTATCAGATTGTTTAGGTTTTCAATTTCCTTATTGGTCCTCTGTCTGGTTGATCTATCTATAGGAGAGAGTGATGTGTTGAAGTCTCCCACAATTATTGTGGAAACATCAATTGCTTTCTTTAGTTTTGCCAGTGTTTCTCTCATGTATTTTGTGGCACCTTGATTGGGTGCATAGACATTTACAATTGTTATTTCTTCTTGTTGAATTGCCCCTTTTATTAGTATGTAGTGGCCTTCTTTGTCTCTCAAAACATCCCTGCATTTAAAGTCTATTTTATCTGAGATTAATATTGCTACACCTGCTTTCTTTTGGCTGTAGCTTGCATGATATATTTTTTTCCATCCTTTCACTTTCAATTTCTTTGTGTCCCTGTGTCTAAGATGAGTCTCTTGTATGCAACATATTGATGGTTCATTTTTTTTGATCCATTCTGCAAATCGACATCTTTTAACTGGGGAGTTTAATCCATTTACATTCAACGTTATAACCGTGAAGGCATTTCCTGAATCAGCCATCTTATCCTTTGGTTTATGTTTGTCATATATATTTTTCCCCTCTGTCTATTAATATCCTTTATTGTACCCATACCAAATCTCTTTAGTACTGAACCTTTCTCCAAGTCTCTCTGTCCCTTCTTTGTTTCTTTGTCTGCAGGGCTCCCTTTAGTATCTCCAGTAGGGCAGGTCTCTTGTTAGCAAATTCTCTCAGCATTTGTTTGTCTGTGAAAAATTTAAGCTCTCCCTCAAATTTGAAGGAGAGCTTTGCTGGATAAAGTATTCTTGGTTGGAAATTTTTCTCACTCAGAATTTTAAATATATCGTGCCACTGCCTTCTTGCCTCCATGGTGGCTGCTGAGTAGTCACTACTTAGTCTTATGCTGTTTCCTTTGAATGTGGTGAATTGCTTTTCTCTTGCTGCTTTCATAACTTGCTCCTTGTCTTCCGTGTTTGACAGTGTGATCAGAATATGTCTCAGAGTGGGTTTATTTGGATTTATTCTATTTGGAGTTCGCTGAGCATTTATGATTTGTGTATTTATGTTGTTTAGAAGATTTGGGAAGTTTTCCCCAACAATTTCTTTGAATACTCTTCCTAGACCTTTACCCTTTTCTTCCCCTTCTGGAACACCAATGAGTCTTATATTAGGACGTTTTATATTATCCATCATATCCCTGAGGTCCGTTTCCATTTTTTCATTTTTTTCCCCATTCTTTCTTTTTATGCTTTCATTTTCCATTCTGTCATCTTCCAGGTCACTGATTCGTTGTTCAACATCCTCTAGTCTTGTACTATGAGTGTCCAGAATCTTTTTAATTTGCTCAACAGTTTCTTTAATTTCCATAAGATCTTCTATTTTTTTATTTAGTCTTGCAATGTCTTCTTTATGCTCTTCTAGGGTCTTCTTGATATCCTTTGTATTCTGTACTATGGTCTCATTGTTCATCTTTAGTTCTTTGAGTAGCTGCTCTAGGTGCTGTGTCTCCTCTGATCTTTTGATTTGGGTGCTTGGGCTTGGGTTATCCATATTGTCTGGTTTTTTCATATGCTTTATAATTTTATGTTGTTTTTGGCCTCTTTGCTGAACTTAATAGGCTTCTTTTAGGATGTGTAGACCAACTGAAGTCCTTATCTCTAATTTATCAGATCTACAGCTTCGTGGAGTACACTTTCTCTAACTAACCAGCAGGTGGCATCCACGAGCCACCTGTTCTGCACAAGCCAGTTCTCCCCTGCTTTGCCTTTGTGGTGAGTGGGGGAGTGAGTCTTGTGGGGTCCAATTGGTGTACCAAGCTTGCGTGTGTAGTTGGTGTTGCCTGCCCTGTATATGGGGCGTGTTTCTGGGCAGTCAGGGAGTGGGGGTGGCTCTAACAATCAAATCTCCCTGGTGATCCTGGAGTTTTAAAGCTGCTGCAATAGTCTTATCCTTCAGTTCAGTCCTGCCACAGTTTGTCTCTGCCACTGACCCACAAGTCCTTGGTATTGGCGTATGGCTTCTGAGACTTGTAAGTGGGTCCCTCTTCCAGGCCGTGCACCCCCTGGTCCTCTGTTGAGGGATGACTGTGCTATGTCACAGGTGACTGCCATCCCCCCAGGGTGGTTCTGGGCTGCTGGGCTGTGTAGGGAGGCTCCCAGTCTGCTGAAATGATGGCTGAATGGGGCTTTGTTAATTCACACCTTCCCAACTCTGGGACAATCAGCAGAGGTTGCAGGGAAGGCTAATATCCACGCCCAGTTTTGTGGAGTGTGCCTGTTATTTGAAGCACTTTCATCACACTGGGTTGTGTGGGGCAGCTCTGGGCTATGGGGCTGGCGATGGGCAGGAGTGTTTCCTGTCCACCAGGATGATGGCTGTGAGCAGACACCCCCTTTTCTTGGGAAGTTGTGCTGTTTAGTGAATTTTCTCAGCCACTGGATTATTGCCTTTTGTCTCAGAGCTCTCTTAGTTCTGCTCTTCTCTTGACCTGCCCAAATTGCAAGTCTTTGAAGCTTTCTGTATTGGGCTTCTTAGAATAATTGTTTTACAAAAAGAAAAAAGGATTAAAAAAAAAAAAAAAAAGGCCCTCCTCACAGATCTAATGGGTTATTGAAATGCTAAGAGACAAAGCAATTAGGGCCACTAAGGAAAGGTCCACAGGGCAGAGAGATCAGCTTTTCTTCGGGATTTGCATATGAGCCTCAGGGCCTGAGCTCTGCCCGTCCCCTTTCTATGTTCACCAGAAGTCCAAAAATCCTCTGCTTTTATTTTGGAGTTTTTCGTGCTGTTTTTTTCTATGCCTGTCTCCTCTCTGCTGGGCTGGCTGCTCTCAGATTCTCTGGTGTCTGGTCTCAGTGTATCTATGGTTGGAGTTTGGATCAGTAGAATGAGTTTCTGATAAGGGCTGCCACTGCAGTTCTCCCTTCTCCTTCCCGGAGCTGACAGCCCCTCCTCCCACAGGACTGAGCCTGGCAGGGAGGGGCGCGGGTCCCCTGGCTGCAAAAACTTACAGATTTCGCTGATCTCAGCAGTTCCACATTTTCATGAGTGTTGTATGAAGTATGCCCAAAGTCAGATTTCTCTGTGGTGTCCAGTCCACGCAGTTCCTGGCTTTCTACCTACTTTCCTGGAGGAGTAACTAAAACATACAGCTCACCAGTCCGCCATCTTGCCCCGCCCCTCACCATTCTTATTAATGCTGATATTATTATCCTTATTAGTTATTATTATTTCACACCTGCAGAATGCTTTGTGTGAGACACATTTTTAGGCTGCTTCAAGACATACTATTTTGCTTCAGAAAATAAAAATAGGTAGAGTTTTAGTAAAACTTGCAAACACCCACATTGGCGGAAGCAGCATTGTGCAGAATTTGTAGAGATGACCTTGAGAGATGCAGGTAGTATGGGAATAGGGGTAGTTTGAGTACACTATGGGCTGGAAATATGGAAAGGTGTGTGTCATAGGAGAAGGAAAATGTCCAGTCTGTGTACAACAGCTTCACCATCCCTACTGTCGTAAACTGAGTCCACGTCTCTCATTGACAGTATCTGCTTAGATATTTGAGTTTGTGGGCCCTGTTGTTTAGGGGATATAAAGAATGGCAAGATCATTTTGGGGGGTTATATTTATTTCTAGATCTATTTATTACACATTCTCCTGCCACCTCTGGTCCAGAAAGGATTGAAATGACTCACATTGACAAACACAATACAGTAAGGTAAAGTAGATTTATTTATCTCGTTAGTAGATGATAAAAGTGACAAAATAAAAATGGGGGCAGGGAACACACTGCAGCCAGAAGTTAACACTAACACACAAATCACAAAGCCCACTAAATTTGCTATGAGAGCGCTGATAAGTTCACCCTGATTTTCCTCTTCATCAGCATGGAGTGAAACCTTATAGTTAATTTACAAAATCCTGAGTACCAATATGCTGAAAATAAACCCATGGGTCAAAATGAACACAATTCTTCGTCGAGATAGAAGTAGAAGAAAGTTTTGCCGTGTAACAAGCATGATAAATACTAAGAACCTGGCACTCCATGCCTGGAGGCACATATTAAATTGTCCTGTGTAATGGGAGCCTCCTAACTCCAAGATGTGGTAGGATTATTATCCACATGTTATAGGTGAGAAAACAGATGCTTACAGAAGTTAAGAGAAGGTTTTAGTTGAGAAGCAGAGCTGGGATTTAGACCCAGGCACTCTGGCCCCACACCAAAGCCTGCCTGCTTAGCCACTGTGCCAGACGAGCCAAGATGCAAACACTCCAGCCACATCCCTACAGCAGCACAAAGACATTTCCGTTTCTTGCCGTATCTTGGTAGTACTGCAAAGTGCAAGCTAATGACAGCAATTCAAGGAGCAAGCTAATGCAATCCAGTCCATGCACACAGCTCTGTTGATCTGGCATAAACCAGTGCTGACTTTTAGAGAATCGGGAGGAATGGATAGGAAAGATTCTTCTCGCCATGTCCTCAAGTGCTGCTTTCATGGCCACCTTCTGGTGATAAAGGGGCAGTGAGGTCCAGCCACGTCATCAGCAAGAATACAATAGGAAATGCTACATTGCTAACTAAATGTGGGCCCCTCGCACCCTTTATTTCCTTTTGAATTATTCCTATTCCTATAATTCCTATTGAATGTAAGAATATAAGTGCACTCTTAAATGATATTCTAGAATTCCACATTAGAAATTTAACCTAGTGTTAGTGCTAAACACCGAAAAAACAGAATGGCTTTTCTTTTATTTTAATACAATTTTACTGAGATATATTCATACACCATACAATCATCCAAAGTGTATAATCAACTGTTCACAGTATCATCATATAGTTGTGCATTCATCACCACAATCAGTACTTGAACATATTCATTACTCCGAAAAATAATACTAATAATAAGAATAAAAATAAAAATAAAAAAAGAACACCCAAAACATCTCAAACCTCCCCACTCACCCATTAATTTAGTTTTTGTCCCCATTTTTCTACTCATCTGTCCATATACTGGATAAGGGGAGTGTGAACCACAAGGTTTTCACAATCACAGGGCCACACCATATAAGCAATATAGTTATATGATTGTCTTCAAGAATCAAGGATACTAGACTATAGTTCAATAGTTTCAGGTATTTCCTTCTAGCTATTCTAATACACTAAAAACTAAAAAGAGATATCGATACAATGCATAATAATAACCTCCAGAATGACCTCTTGACTCCATTTGAGATCTCTCAGCCACTGAAACTTTATTTTGTTTAATTTCTCTTTCCCCTTTTGGTCAAGAAGTCTTTCTTAATCCCATGATACTGTGTCCAGGAGCATCCCTGGGAGTCATGTCCCACGTTGCCATGGAGATTTACACCCCTGGGAGTCATGTCACATGTAGGGGGGAGGGCAGTGAATTTACCTGCTGAGTGGGCTTAGAGAGAGACAGGCCACATCTGAGCAACAAAAGAGGTTCTCTGAGGGTGACTCTTGGGCACAATTTTAAGCAAGCTTAGCCTCTCCTTTGCAGTAACAAGCTTCATAAGGGGAAGCCCCAAGATCGAAGACTGGACCTACTATAATAGTAGTCCCCAATGCTTGTGAGAATATCAGGAATTCCCAGGTGGTGAAGTTTAATGTTTCCACATTTTTCTTCAGGCCCTCAGGATGGCTTTGCAAATACTTTTTGTTCTCTGCCAAAATTACTCTGGGATGTTATCAGGGTTTCATGCCAACCTGTGCATACCAACCGGATCTCACCACCTATTCAAGGTTCCATGTAATTATGATGCTTGAGTAAACTGACCATACAAATTAAATTATATAGTGTGCTACAGAAAACATAGATTTTGAACCAAATAAACATCTCTTCTTTTGACACAGAAGCTGAGTTTTAAAACACAGTCAAGATCATCCTTTTCCCTTTAGGCTGGTTTACCTTAGCTCTAATCAAATCCATTTTGGTCATATCTCTAATTGAAGTTTGAGCTCTTTTTCAGCTTCTTTAACATTTGCTGTATGGAATAATGCTGACATTCATAGCTGCTGAGCTCGGGCTCTGAGTCTCAGATGTCACACAGATACCCAAAGTTTCAGGGACTGACCAGGTTATACACAAAAAGCTCAGCATCTCAGAAGTTAAAGACAACCGTTACAACTCATGAATAGATGTGACTGCTGTTAACAGCTTACAAACTAGGAACCTTTACCATAACTCTGCTCCCAGGTTTAATTCTCAGAGTTTGCACATTATAGCTAGTCCATATTAGTGAAGCACTATAATGTTTGTCTTTTGGATTCTGGCTTGTTTCACTCAACATACTGTCCTCAAGGTCCATTCACCTAGGGGCATACTTCAAAACTTTTTTTCTTCTTGCCACCACTCAGTATTCCATAGTATGTAAACACCATAGTTCACCATTCCATTTATCAGTTGATGTACCCTTAGGCCACCTCCATCCATTGTGAATCGTGAATTCTGCTGCCATAAATACCAGTGTGCAAGGTCCACTCCTGTCCCTGCTCTCAGTTCTTCCAAGTATATACGCAATAATGGGGTTGCAGGACCGTATGGCAACCCCATAATTAGTTTCCTGTGGAACCACCACACTGCCCTCCAGCTGGGCTGTGCCATTCTACCTCCTTAACAATAGGGAATAGGTACATCCCTCTCTCCACATTTTCTCCAGCACTTGTATCCCTCTGTTCATTTTTTAAACGGTTTTATTCACATACCATACAATCCACCCTAAGAAAACAACCAATGATTCCCAGTATAATTACACAATTATGCTTTCACTGCCACAATCTATATGAGGACATTCCCTTTTCTTCCCCAAAGGAGGAGGAAAAGAAGGAAAAAAAAATGAAGAATAAAAATATAAAAGATAGAAGAAAAATAAAAATACAATACAATGAGAAGGTCAGACAACACCACCACCACCAAGAATCCCATATCCCTCCCTTTTATCTACCTCTTATAGACATTTAGCTTTGTTTTATTGCCTTTGTTAAAATTAGTGGTAGCATCTTACAATGTTACCATTAACTATAGACTCTAGTTTGCATTGCTTGCATTTTTTCCCTATATCATCCAATTTTCAACACCTTGCAATGTTGACATTCATTTGTTCTCCCTCATTTAAAAACATCTTTTATTTGTACATGTAATCACCATCACTGACCACTCTAGGTTTTGCTACGTTACATAATCCCAGTCTTTATCGTCTGTCTTTCCTTCTGGTGTCATACCTGCCCTTAGCCTTCCTCTTTCAATCGTACTCACACTCATCTTTGTTCAGAGTACTTACAATACTGTGTTACCATCACACACTATTATGTTATTCATTCCATGTCTGGATCTATATAATCAATCTTGTTGAACCTTCTATCTCCATCACATCAAATGCCTAATCTCTAACCTCTTTCTAAGTCCTGATAACCTGTGTTCTCAACTCTCAAATTTCACTCCTCAATGTTAGTCCATATTAGTGAGACCATACAGTAGTATCCTTGCTGATAGTCTCCATTTCTACACTCTTCTCCAAACTCTCTGTCTTTTCCTATCCGCCTGTAGTGCTCCCTTTAGTATTTCTTGTAGGGCAGATATCTTGTTCACAAACTCTCTCAGTGTCTGTCTGCAAATATTTTAAACTCTCCTTCATTTTTGAAGGATGGTTTTGCTGGATATAGGATTCTTGGTTGGCGGTTTTTCTCTTTCAGTATCTTAAATATATCACACCACTTCCTTCTTGCTTCCATGGTTTCTGCTGAGAGATCCACACATAGTCTTATTGAGCTTCCTTTGTATGTGATGGATCGCTTTTCTCTTGCTGCTTTCAGGATTCTCTCTTTGTCTTTGACATTTGATAATCTGATTATTAAGTGTCTTGACATAAGCCTATTCAGATCTATTCTGTTTGGGGTATGCTGCACTTCTTGGATCTGTAATTTTATGTCTTTCATAAGAGATGGGAAATTTTCATTGATTATTTCCTCTAATATTGCTTGTGCCCCTTTTCCCTTCTCTTCTCCTTCTGGGACACCCATGACACATATATTCATATGCTTCATGTTGTCATTCAATTCCCTGAGACCCTGCTCATATTTTTCCATTCTTTTCCCTATCTGTTCTTTTGTGTCTAGGATTTCAGATGTCCTGTCCGCTAGTTCTTGCCTCTTCAAATCTGTTGTTTTATGTCTCTATTGTGTTTTTAATCTCTTCTACTGTGACTTTCATTCCCATAAGTTCTGCCAATTATTTTTTTAAAACTTTCGAGTTCTTCCTTATGTTTGCCCAAGGTCGTCTTTATATCCTTCATCTCTTTTTGTCATATCTTTCCTCAACTCATTGATTTGACTTTTGAATTGATTTAGCATAATTGTTTGCAGATCTTTAATTAGTTGTTTCAACTCCTGTATCTCATTTTAAGTATAAGTTTGTTTCTTTGACTGGGCCATATCTTCATTTTTCCTGAAGTGATTAATAGTTTTTTGTTGTCTAGGCATCTGGTTTCCTTGATCATCCCAATCAGATTTTTCCAGACTAGATGGGCCCAGGTCTCAGGAGGAGGCTGTATTCAGAGTCAGGTTTCCCTGACAGTGAGCCTCAGAAGACTGTCAGACTTCCCTGTGAGGCCTCTAGACTCTGTGCTTTTCCTATGCTGCCCAGCAGGTGATGCTTGTCAGGCTGCAGCTCCCCACTGGCGTAAAGAGGTACAGTACACTTAATTCTCAATGGACCCTGTCCTGGCCAAGGACTAGGGGTGTCAGAAGCCAAGCTTAAGCTCTTTCTTGTTTCTGTTGATTTTTCCACCCAGGCCCTAGGGTCTGAGTTCTCTGAGGGAGGGCTGCCACTTGAGCTGCCTCCCCCCACCACCACCACCTTTTTTTAGAGAAGACAAGCCCTTCAGGAAATTATCTTACACACTTGAGTTTTTCCTTTGACTCTTTGACTATCTTAACTCCTCTCTTGCCTGGGTCAGTGCTGACAACTGAAAATGCCTGAGGCTTTCTCTACTGAACTACTTAGAATGAGGGGGAAAGAAAAGAAAAAAAGAAGTCCTGTTTTCAGACCCAGTCTCCAGTCCTCCAGTTTACCAGGCAAGAACTGGAGTTGGTACCCAGTTCTGTGTGCCCCTTTCCTTATCACACAGTCGTTTTCCAGTATTCTGAGCTCAGCAGACTCCAGAAGCCCTGTTTTTATTTATTTATGTATTTTTTTTTCTGTCACCCCCACCTCCTCTCTGCCAGGAGAAAGCTCCAGTTTCCTTTCCTGCTTGCTCTGGGTTTATCTGTGCTCATAGCACGTATTCAGTAGTCCAAATTTTTAAATAAAACTGCAATTGAAGCTTGGTTGAGCTACATTCACTTGCTCCCGGCAGGAACTGCTTCTTTTTCCCACAGTGATGTTTTCCAACTCAGCCTGCCATGCTGGTGGGGGAGGGGTGCCAGCGCCACAGTTTGGGGAGCTTCACATACAGCTCTGTGCTGCGATCTCAGCCATTCCACCCATTCCAGACCAGTGTATGATGTGTGTTTGGTCACAGATGTACCCCCATCAGTTGTTCCAGACTATTTCCTAGTTATTCCTGGCTATTTACTAGTTGTTCTAGAGGACTAACTGAATTTCACACCTCCCTATGCCACCATCTTGCCCCACCTCCTCAGCTTTTCCTTTTGATCCTACTTTTTCCACATACCAGTACACATCATAAGGCTGTATGTATGTGCAGGGAAAAGTGGGCATAAATCCTCTGATTCAAATAAGTGAAAGGAAGCGGCTGTTTATGGTAAAATAAAACAACTCTGCTCTTAACCACGATCGACAAAAAGCAAACGTTTACTCAGAGTCTTTGGTGACATCTAATTTGAGCCTGCCTTCAAAGAAGTTCTCAACCTAGCCAGCTCTTCCCCAAAAGAAGAGCACTGTGATTTCAGCAAAATAATCTCTGTGTTTCAGGCCTATGAAGACCCTTGTGCCCCATAGAATGCATTAGGGGTAGACATGAGGAATAAGCATGTTCTTTTCTGAATGAGTCGCTGACAGAATAATTTAATTGAGCCTTTCATGCAGAACCATCCAGTAATATTACTGTTGCTTATGTGCTGCACTTTATCTCATCCAAATCCTTTTTTCCTATGACATTAGTGAAGAGTTGTAAGGATGCTTTACTTTTCTGACTATGGCCTGTACTATATATGGTGCCCTCACAGAGAGCGAGATGTGGGACTTGCATCTTTTTGTCCTAATGTTGCTCCCTACCTCGTTTTTCAATATAGTGTTGCTACACAACCATTCCCACATCTGCTGAAATTAGTTTATGGAAATGTATGTCTTTTTTCTCTTCTCATTAAATCTTTATCAAATTTAAAATGACTGCAAATGGCTACTTTTTCTCAACACGAAATGAAATATTTTACATACAATCAGTGCAGAGGAAAGAGACTACAAATGTGCTTTACATTTGGGGAAACTTAAATAGGATGAGATGGTTGAAGGCATAAAAAATACTGCAGAATTAATCCAGCGTAAGCACATACTCATAAATAAATTCAACCCAAAACCTAAACGGCAGCCCTAGGAGTACACAGTCTTGGTTCTGAATAGGGGGTGATTTTGGCCCCCAGGGAGTCGTCCAGAGCTGTTTTTGGTTGTCACACAACTGGAGGGGGGTGCTACCAGTGGGAAGAGGTCACGGATGCTGCTAAACACCCTAAGTCACACAGGAACCCTCCCTCCCCAGAACAACAAAGCAGCATCCAGTCCAAAATATCAACAACACCGAGGCTGAGAAACCCTGATCTACGGATACACCTTGTAATACAACCTGAATCATTTAAGAGGAAATGTATTGAACTAAGGAAAATACCTTCACGGTCAGGACACTTGTTCAACCACTGCACTTAAAGTCATTATTAATGAGGGAGAGAGGAGAAAAAGGGAGGAAGGGGCACCCAGTCTGACAGAAATATCTTGTTATTGTAACACAGACAACCAATTAACTGATGGGAGGGTGACAAGATGTGTAAGAACATTCTCTTGAACAAGACCTAACATTTGGATTTACTCTGTGATTGGAGAGCTGCTGTCCTCATTCCTTAAATTAAAAAGAACTGATGTTCTCTTCTTTCAAAATGATGAATAAAAGGTTTAATTTACTGAGTGCTAAAAATAAAAGCCTCTCCATAACTCTTAAGAGTCATTTGGTATAGCAAAAAGGCTGGTTTATAAATCTGGATTATGAATTTAATACTTGGCATTACCAAATTTTAAATGGGAATAAATATGTGATCTGTCCACGTATGTAAAGATACACTAAACACTTGCATATTCATAGATCCACACAGAGAATTAGCACGTGGTCTGAAAACAGGCACATTTGCACTGATAGACAACCTCACCCAGGGATCCTGGCTAGTGGCACACCCTGCACATTAAAATGATTTAAAGTCAGTGCTAGGCTTCAGAATGTGCTGTCAGTCCATTCAACACCTACCAAATTTTTATAACATATAATTCATATAACTCCCATTTCTGCATAGTCCAATTAACTTCAAACAGGTACATAATTGTTGGTCTTGAGGGATCTGTTAGGCCATTATTACTAAATTATCCACTAGATAGCAAGATGACATTTCCAAATTCATTTCACTTATGGCCACTGGTTCCAAACTAGGCCTTCCTGGCAGATTCTCTAACTCTACTGTACAAGAAATCTGTTAGACAATCTGTCACATAAACATAGATAGCAAATGTACATAATGCAATGCTTGGAGCAAAAAAAGTCCAATAGACCATGAACTTTTAATGAATGAATTTTAACAGTTTGCAATCTGGTGTGCGGTTTTCAAAGTTTTCCTGTTGAAAGGAATGTGGCTTGCATTATATGTTTTCCTAAACTTGATTTAATTAAAATGACAAAGAGTGAAAATACACTTTTCACTCCTGGAAAAAGAAGAGAAAAAGAAAACCTTGCTTATTCGTATTCTAGATAGGAGCTCTTTGCCTCCCTGTTTGGCAATGGTTTAGGAAATCGGGACACTTTTAACTCATTACATGTGCTTCCTGCATGTGCCAGGCCACTAAAGTGGCACAGGTATCGTGACCATAATCCCGTCAAGATCTCTTGGGTTTTCTTTCAGTTCTTACTATGTTCCAGGCTTTAAATAAATGCAATTACCTCTAATCAGATCAGTAACCCTAAAAAGTAAATATCCATATCCCCCTTTTACAGAGAAGGAAACTGAGGCTCAGCAAGCTTAAGTAACTGGCCAGAATTCCAAACCTGCTCTGTCCCCCTCAACAAAGTCTAGCACCAGAAAGGTAATAATACATTATAATAAAAAATCAAGTGTTTCAAAGTCTTTGTCTCGTCTATGTCACCAGGGTGTCTTTTGCTTAAAAATTTGTTTTAAAGCTTAAAATTGATTATTTTCTGGAAAAAAAAAAAAGCAACAACTTAAGCCAAATTCCCTACCTCTTTAAGAGGTGATGAAATTGGGGATCTTTAAAATTTTGAAAAATAGTCCAAAAACTACAGCTATTCTTTAAAGCTACATTAGATGCTGGAGACACTGAGTTGAATGAAGCAATGCCTTGCCTGCAGAGAGCTCAGAGGCAAGAAGGTAAAAAAAAAAAATTGAAATAATAGGCTAGCAGGGTGAATCCCCTACCATGAGCCTTCCTGGCTCCTGACCATCTCCTTTATTCACTCTCTTTGGGTGGTCCTTAAAAGGTGAAGCACCCCCACACTGTTGACCTCAATGCCACAGCTTCACCTAGAGAGAGCTTTCCCTTGAGCTTCGGGTGCAAAGTACAACTGCTGACCAGAGATTTCCGTCTGATATCCCACAAGCACCTGAAGCAAAATCCAGAGAAGCTCACATCAAACATCCTGTCTGCCAGCTCCTTTTGCTTACTCGCACTCTCTCCACTGGTGTCCGCCCTTCCCTGTCACCCAAGCTGGAAATCCAGAAGTCACTCCCCACCGCTCCGCTCCTCTCCCTCCCACACCCTCACGTACAGTCAGCCAGCCTCGGCCCCTGAAAGCGCCCCCAGAGGACCCTCTTCCCCGTTCCCGCCGCCTCACCTGGAGCCCACCTGCTCTCTTCTGGAAGACTTAGAACTTTCTGCCTCCTCCCCCAGCTTCAATCTCCTCCAAATCCATTCTCCACTCAGTCTCCAAAGGCACTGATGGAAAATGAAATTTGACCGCTCCATTTCCCTGCTTGAAGCCTTTGCACCGCCCCATGCATCCACAGAGCAAAGCCAAAGCTCTTTTAAAGGCCATCTCCACGCTGCCACCTTCAGTCTTTGCTTGCATTTTGCCCTCAGCAAAGCCCAGCGAGCTTTTGCCCCTCCCCTGCCTCTCTACACTTCCCTTCCTTCCTCTGCACTTGTTTTTTGTTTGTTTGCTTGTTTGTCTTTTTGCCTTGTTCCTCTTACTGTCCCGTCTGCCTAGGACATTGCTTTCTGAGACCTTTTGTTTCTTCAATGACCCAGGCACTGTACTGGGTACTGGGAGAGAATGCTGAATAAAACAGAAACCCTCCTTGGCCTTGTGGGGTCCATGGCCTGCCCAGGGGAAACTGGCACAGCCAGATAAAGGAACGCTCACCTGATCCGAATTGTGTGCACATGGTAACAGGAACTAAAGAGGGTGCAATGGATCAGTCAGCCACATGATACTTTGTGGACACTGCTGATACTTACTTAGGACCGATCGATTGTACATTGTCTATTTACATGTATATCTCCACTACTACACTGTGACCTTCCTTAGTGCTAACTTAGTTCCAATCATCACTTTTCATTCTAGCCTGAATTAGACCCAGACAGCCCATCAATGTTAACTGGATGGATGGATGGATGGATGGGCAGAAAGACTGAAGAATAAATCAGTAAATTAAGAAACATTTTTCCCTATCATTTTAGTTGCATAAATCTCTGATTAAAATTGCATCCTTAGTAACAAGTGCATCTTCAAGGCTCTCATTTACAAGCTTCTGAGGACATCCTTTACCTGTAGGAGAGAAGATACAGAGCCCGCTGAGCATTCTCAAGCACTGTTAAAGCTCCTGCTCACCTCCTTGAGAGATTTTCAGAAAGGTCCTTGTGCACAAGAGATTTGCTGAGGAAAAACGCTTCAGAAGGAAAAAGCAAAACAATATGAGAGCTCCGAAACAAGGCTTGCTTGGCCAGAATGAGGGGTTAGGGAGATCAGCAGAAGTTACCTTTTAGTAACAGAAGGAACTTTTTAGTTTATTTTATTTTTGCTTTGATTGTGGTAATAGGGAGAAAGGGGGAAAAAGAAGGGGGAAAGGTATAGGGGAGACCTTATAGGAAGCAAGAAAGGAAAACGAGGGGGAAAAAAAGAGACTTTTACACTTTCCAGTTAGCCAGGCTTTGCTGTGAACGAATTTCTGTTTCCATGGTACAGAGAAGGGCTGCTGTCACTCAGGCAGGTCTAAGTAAGGACCAGGTGGCAATTTTCAGGAAAACCTGGGACTGGGAACCAACTACCAAGATGCACCATTCTTACATGTTCCATAGTGGATTCTGTAGAATTGCAGGATCTTGTTACAAATACGGATTCCTGAACTCACTCCTGAATCAGATCTCTGAGGGCGGGACTCAGGAATGTACCTTTTGTTTTTTTAAACAAACTCCAAAGTTTGAGAGTCACTCAGTTAAAAGGAGGACTTGGGCCTTCACCCCCACCCCTGCCCCACCTGTGTCTACCTGGAAAGCAGGAACAAATGAAAGCACAGCAAGCAAATGAAGACTGAATTGTTGGGGATTTCTCTGTAGAGAAAAAGTCGAGAAGCTGACGTTACAAGACTCATTTTTAGTGACTGTGCAACTGTGGAGAGGATATGCTCAGGAAGTTTCCTTTTCTAAGAGGGATGGAAGACCTTTCATCTCTACCCGGAAAGGCATACATTCCAGCATATCCCACTTTGAATACTTCCTCCTTTAAACACCAAAATGCCATATAGGAATTCTTCTGAGGGGCTTCTGCAATGTCAAGTCCTGCCCCCAGGGTCTTTCTATTAGATTGTTCAGGGCTGGACAGCTGGTGAGGGACACCTGGTACATCACAGACTCACGGGCCCAAACATCACGGAAACCAAGCCCATGCATTGCTTGGCCATTTTCTGGAAGGTTACCCTGGCAGATGCATGAAATGGTCATCCCACAGCATTTTCCTGGGAATCTGCCCTCCCTCCCTCCACCTGAGAGTCACTGGCACACCCCTGAGCAGAGGCAATCCATTCAGGAAAGTGCACCTGATTAAGGAGAGAGACGAATCACATCCTTGGACTCAGGGTAACAGCTTCTAGTCCATCTCTCTCTGGGGGCTAAAGACAAGAAATGCAAAACTTGGGGCACTTCCCTGCTATGTGAAGATGGCCAGTCAGAAATAAGAGGAAATGAAGCTGACAAACGGGGCACTAGAAAGAGTGAGTTTAGCACAGGACTCAAGGAAGCAGAGTCCCTGGAGATGACAGGTCCCTGTGGGCTGTTCTCCAGCGCCACTCACAACTCTGCCCTCTCCTTCCGCCTTCAAAACGCTGGCTCGCTGGAAACCAATGCCATCGGGCGTTACCAACCCTACCCCACCTCAAGGCTGTCGCCTATTCACCCCACTCATCCTCCATCACTCATGGAAAGCATCAGCACCTGGGTCACTACCTTCCTCTCCACCATCACTCTACTCTTCATTCCTGGATAATCCATCCAATATCCCGGCCTCCCACACCCTTCTCGTCTGTAGTTCCAACAATACTTCCTTCCACTACATGTCAGCCACACACTCCATGGACCCACCCTAGACAGCTCTGAAATCTTCAGCATCTCATTTTCGGAGCATCACCTTTGATCTCCCCAGCTCATCCCTCCTGCTTGTTATTGAAGTCGCCCTAAATCCCTGAATTCCCTAATCCATTGATCTTACCACTCTTTACAACTTTCCTCAGAGCCTCGCTTTACTAATTTTTCAGCCTAAATGTCACAGTCCAGGTTGGAACCACCCCCCACTCCCCCAGAAGATGCCCTTCACTCTCTTGTCCCTCCCAAATTCTCCTGGACCAACCCCAAACTTGGGTAAGCCAAACTATCCTTTAGATGTAAGACACCTACCTCTCTCCCTCTCTTCCCACTCCCAGCTCCACTTCTCTCCTCTCCATTCTTGCTTCCCTCTGCAGATTAGCTTTCTCTGCCTACTCACCAGCAAGTTTGATTTGAAAATGGCCACCTCAACCCAAGTCTACACAATGCTATACAGTTCAAGAGCTTACCGCCTTCTGAGTATTGTCCTTACTTTTTCATTGAAAGATTTGAGAGGGAATCAGATTGGCCAAGTTCCCCAGCCAACAGCTGAGCTTCCTTTGGGTCAGGTGCTCACCCTTTGTCCTTGTTTGAGAGATGGAAGGGGCGAGCTTGGAAGGGGCAGCTTCCTGCGAAGGCACAGGTTGGGGCGGTACCCCAAGCAACACATACACACATCAATGAGATACTGTGGGCTAGAGATGCTTATAAGTTGCTTAGCAACTGGAAGTAGTTCTGGGCCACAAACAAGAGGATAGTGGTTTGGGGAAACACTTTGTAAAGGAGTCAGGGAGCATATGATGCCTGGAGCTCCAGGCAACACCTTCCCCTTCCCCAAACTGCAGGTTGGATGACCTGGCTAGTGAGAAGGGAGGCAAGGGATGGCTCTCATTTCTCTGCAATCCCGTCACTTGCACAGGTGCTTCATCAGGGCTGAGCAGAGGCTCAGCCCGAGGTAAGAGGCATGACGATTTCTGCCGAGATCACAGCATGTTAATCATGCCTGTCAGGCTCCCGGGGAAGAAGAGGTTGGCTGTCCTGACAATCTGCATTAACGTGGGTGGATGGTGTCTCATTATACCTTCATGATGGAGGTTTCCATTTGCATCTTTCATCAGAAGCCCGAGAGCAGCATCTCGGCTGAAGGATATGCTATCTGTGCTGACCGTCCTGTAGCCTCCTCTTCACTTCCAGTGTGCAGATGACCTCAGTAGAGAGCACAGCCTTCAGTATGTGGGGGCGGTGTCAGTGAGCTGGGGGATGGAGGGGGGTACCCAGCTGCCCTTGAGTGCATGGTTTCTTTTCAACAGGGTTGTCTTACACAAATGCCTGGAATGATTTCATCTGGGGGCCGTCTCCATGACACCTCTCAAAGCCACAGCAGCTCAGACTATTCTAAGGGTGTAGAACTTGAAGCCACCAGCAGTGAAAATACTAAAGAAAGGTGCCCCACACAGATAGTTGCTCACGGCCCACATCATCAGTTCCAACATTCAGCAAATATTTTTCAAAAACCAGCCAAGGGCCATGCACAATGGTAAGAACTGCAAATGCAGTGGTGAGCACAAAAGAAATGGTTATGATGTTTGGAGTCCTTGATGGCACAGTCTGTTTCTTGTTCACCCCTGCATTGCTTGCAGCCAAGATGAAACTCTTGCATGGTGCTCGATACATCTTTACAGGATGCCTGACAATCCGCTTCTTGGCTTTGGCCTCCTCACCTGTACCCAAACAATGCTGTGCCAGTTTGAATGTATTATGTCCCCCAAATGCTATTATCTTTGATTTAATCTTGTGTGGGCAGACCTATCAGTGTTAATTAGATTGTAATTCTTTGAACGTTTCCATGGAGATGCGCCCCACCCAACTGTGGGTGATGACTGATTGGATAATTTCCATGGAGGTGTTGGCCCGCCCATTCAGGGTGGGTCTGAATTAAATTAGTGGAGCACTATATAAGATCAGAAAGAAGGAGCCAGCTGCTACAGCCAAGAGGGACACTTTGAAGAATGCTTTAGAACTGAGAGAGGAGCTGCAGCTTACAGAGACACTTCGGAGATCGCCTTGGAAAGCAGACTTTGGCTCCGGAGAGGCTAAAAGAGGACAAACGCCCCAAGAGCAACTAAGAGTGACATTTTTGAGGAGCTGTAGCTTAGAGAAGAACATCCTGAGAGAAACTCATTTGAAACCAGAACTTGGGGCAGACGCTAGCCACATGCCTTCCCAGCTAACAGAGGTTTTCCAGATGCCATTGACCATCTTCCAGTGAAGGTACCTGATTGTTGATGTGTTACCTTGGACACTTTATGGCCTTAAGACTGTAACTATGTAACCAAATAAACCCCCTTTTATAAAAGCGAATCCATCTCTGGTGTTTTGCATTCTGGCAGCACTAGCAAACTAGAACAAATGCCAAGCTCAACTGCAAAGATTCAAATAAGATATAGTGAGAAGAACTGTTAATAATTTGATACATTTGATAAATCCTGATGTTACTCAAAAACACTCCTGAGAATGCCAGTCTACCATCAAAGCTAGGCGGTCCAAAGGCTTCGCCTGATTAACCTCTAAAACTTCCCACACCATTCTGGCCAGACCTCATGCAGCCGAGAGGCAGTCACAGGTCATGGTGGAGAGCAGGGAGGGCAGAGAGTCTGGGTGTGAATTCCAGCTCCTCTGCCAAGTGGCCAAATGGCTTTCCAGATTACTTGACCTCTCTAAGCTTCACTCTACTCATCTTTAAAATGGAAACAAGAGGGACTCGGGCAAGATGGCAGCATAGAGAGGAGTGGAAGCTAAGTAGTCCCCCTGGAACAACTACAAAAAACCAGAAACAACTAGTAAATAATCCAGAATAACTGTGGGGGGACAAACGAGACCATCCATTCATCATACACCAACCTGAATTGGGAGGAATGCCCGAGAACACAGCATAAAATCTGTAAGTAAAACCTGTGGAACCAGGTTGGGAGACCCCCTCCCCCATAGCCTGTAAGAAAGGAATAAGTTTCGTTTTCACACAGAGACAGCATGGAATAAGGGAAATGGAGGCAAAACCAGTTTAAACAAGCCCCAGACAAAGAGAAGAGAGAATCTGCCTGCTACTTATATGGAAAAGTAACCACAGTTACTGGAATGTAAAGAGATATGAGGTAATATCAGAGGTGGGAACTCACACCAAAAAAAAAATAAAAATTTGGGGGGGATAGGCTGATCAGTTCAAAATCTCAATAATGAGCTAGTTGGCTCTCTGGGATTGGCTGTACAAATTAAAATCTCAAAAGATGAATTAGTTAGTGTTCTCGGATAGGCTGTAACCTCTGTAGTACCCAGTCAATGGGGAAACAGGGGAGGGACTTGTGAATTAGGAGTAGGAGATTTAAAGATTGCCATTCTCTTCCTCTGGCGCGCCAGCCTTCCTTCCATGTGTTTGGCTGGACGCCCTATCTTGCAAGATCGTAAATAAATTCTTTTCTCCTCCAGAACCGAGAGAGCGTTTATTCCCTTACAGGTACCGCTTTGTTTCCAACATAGCCCGAGCTGCAGAGACGCGTGGTGCCACAGAGAAACTCTCTCCCAGCAAGCGAATACAGCTCAGCTGAGCTCCAACTGGGGTTTTAAGTAGCGAGTGTGAACTGCTCACTACAGGTACGCAGCCCCAAAAAACAGACAGAGGCTTTGGGTGACGACTGACCTGGGAGAGCCAGAGGGTTGCCTTGGACTGGGTCTGAAGGGACTATCTGTTTCTTTTTTGGCTCAGTGGAGAAAGCCCCAGTCATTTTCAGTTTCCAGGGCTGTGACTCTGGGAAGGGTGGAGACAGCACAAGCAGAGAGAGAGACCATTGAAATGCTAATGACCTCCACCTGAGGGGTCTGTCTTCTCTAGGAGGAAAGGGGTGGGGCCCTTTCCATTTAGAACCAGACCCCAGAGCCTGGGGGAACAGGGCCATACCTCCTCACACCAGTCAAGAATTATAGGCTAACAGGCGTCACCTGCTGGGCAGAAAAGCACAGTGACCCGAGGCATCAAAGGGTGGAGCAATTTTCTAAGACACACATGCAGGGAAACCAGATACTGAATATTTCTTCCCTCTGGGACCTGAGCCTGTTCTGGTCTGGGAAAACCTGATTTGGATAACCAAGGAAACCATGCCTAGACAACAGAAAATTACAACCTACACTAAGAAAAACAAAGTTATGGCCCAGTCAAAGGAACAAACATACACTTCAACTGAGATACAGGAATTTAAACAACTAATGCTAAATCAATTCAAAAAGTTTAGAGAAGATATTGCAAAAGAGATAGAGGCTGTAAAGGAAGCACTGGACATGTATACAGCAGAAATCAAAAGTTCAAAAAACCTACTAGTAGAATCCATGGAAATGAAAGGCACAACACAAGAGATGAAAGACACAATGGAAACATACAACAGCAGATCTCAAGAGGCAGAAGAAAACACTCAGGAACTGGAGAACAAAACACATGAAAGCCTACATGCAAAGGAGCAGATGGAGAAAAGAATGAAAAAATATGAGCAACGTCTCCAGGAACTCAAGGATGAAACAAAGTACAATAATGTACGTATCATTGGTGTCCCAGAAGGAGAAGAGAAGGGAAAGGGGGCAGAAGCAATAATAGAGGAAATAATTAATGAAAATTTCCCATCTCTTATGAAAGACATAAAATTACAGATCCAAGAAGCACAGCATATTCCAAACAGAAGAGATATGAATAGGCCTACACCAAGACACTTAATAATCAGATTCTCAAATGTCAAAGACAAAGAGAGAATCCTGAAAGCAGCAAGAGAAAAGCAATCCATTACATACAAAGGAAGCTTAAAAAGACTATGTGCGGATCTCTCAGCAGAAACCATGGAGGCAAGAAGGAAGTGGTGTGATATATTGAAGACACTGAAAGAGAAAAACCAACAACCAAGAATCCTGTATCCAGCAAAGCTGTCCTTCAAATATGAGGGAGAGCTCAAAATATTTTCTGACAAACAGACAATGAGAGACTTTGTGAACAAGACACCTGCCCTACAGGAAATATTAAAGGGAGCACTACAGGGTGATAGAAGACAGGAGTGTGTGGTTTGGAACACAATTTTGGGAGATGGTAGCACAACAATGGAAGTACACTGAACAAAGGTAACTATGAATACGGTTGAGAGAGGAAGGTGGGGAGCATGTGAGACATCACAAGAAAGGAGGAAAGATAACGACTGGGACTGTGTAACTTGGTGAAATCTAGAGTATTCAACAATTGTGATAAAATGTACAAATATGTTCTTTTACGAGGGAGAGGAAGCAAATGTCAACCTTGCAAGGTGTTAAAAATGGGGAGGCATTGGGGGAGGGATGCAATCAGCATAAACTAGAGACTGTAACTAATAGAATCATTGTATTGTGCTTCCTTTAATGTAACAAAGGTGATATACCAAGGTGAATGCAGATAAGAGGGGGGGATAGGGGAGGCATGTTAGACACTTGACATTGGTGGTATTGTCTGATTCTTTATTCTACTTTGATTTAAGGTTATTTTTCCTTTTGCTGCTTCCTAGCTGTCATTTTTTTGTTTCCTCTTTCTTTTGCCTCTCTACCTTCTTTGACTCTCCCTCCTGCCTTGTGGAAGAAATGTAGATGCTCTTGCTTAGTATGAGCAGAATATTCAATTAGGATGAACTTAAATGTTTGGAAATGAACAGGGGTGTTGGTAGCAAGATGTGAGAATAACTAACAGCGCCGAATGGTGTGTGAATGAGGTGGAAAGGGGAAGCTCAGAGTCATATATGTCACCAGAAGGAAAGTTGGAGGTCAAAAGATGAGAATGTATAAAACTGAATCCTATGGTGGGCAATGTCCATGATCAACTGTACAAATACTAGAAATCACTTCATGAACCAGAACAAATGTATGACAATACAATTAGAAGTTAATAATAGAGGGGCATATAGGGAAGAACTGTATACCTATTACAAACTATATACTACAGTTAGTAGTATTTCAACATTTTTTCATAAACAGTAACAAGCGTACTATATCAATACTAGGAGTCAACAATTGAGGGGGGTTGGTTAGGGATAGGGGAGGTTTAGAGTTTCCTTTTCTTTTTTTCTTTTTTCATCTTTCACTTTATTTCTTGTCTGGAGTAATGAAAAGTTTCTAAAAATTGAACAAAAATTAAGTGTGATGGATGCACAGCTGTATGAGGGTACCCAGGGGCAAGTGATTGTACACTTTGGATCTTTCGATAATTGTATGGTATCTGAACATCTCAATAAAAATGAAAAAAAAAAGTATAATAAAAAAAAAATGGAAACAAGAATAGTACATCTTTCACATGTTTGCTAGGAGGATAAAACTGAGATCAAGCCTGTAGTTAACCATTCAGAACAATGCTCAGTGGTGATTCAATGCTAGTATTGCGTAATCAGAAATTATTAGATTGTGGGGTCTTTGATTATTATTTTTTTCCAACTTGGGTTTTTCAAAGACATTGATGTGGAATCCCCAAACGGCATGGGGACATCAGTACAGTCTGGGCCCAGGTGTTCTGCAGGGTGAACAGAAGTGGAATTGGACTCAGGCACAGTTCCTGACCCAAGAGTACAGACTGGGAGGCTAGAAGCTTCCTCTCCTCCTCTGCCTCCTCCTCTTCAGAAACCCTCCTTTACGTGCCATCTAGCAGCAATGCCAGGCTGCACCTACAAGAGAGTGACGGTTCCTGACAAGCATAATGAACAGGGCCAAAGCAGTATCAATGGGCTGTGAAATATTTTTAATTATCGCTTTAGGTACCGCGGACACTGACCAAGTAAAATTTACAACCAAGCAAAAACCCAACTTGGGCTTTGAGGCTGCAAACAAAATGCATTAAACGGAAATGCGTTCTCTGTACTCGACTCTAGACAGAGCCTCTTAAAAAATAAAATTCATTTAGCTTAAATTAATAAAGGTAAGTAAAGTAAAAGCAGGTCAGAGGGGAATCACTGGAGCATGTGAACAAAGATTCTCTAGACAATCATTCCTGCATTGAGCAGGAAGCCAGACTCTTCATTCACTGGTGCTGCTGGGGTGATGTATCTCCTCCCAAAATAGTGTCTGTACAAAAGACGGGAGGAAACGATAGCCTATTAATTTGGTTTTTAAGTCCAGATGAAGAATCTTGAAAATAGCCAAGGAGCCAAAAATACTGAGTGACTCCACATTCAGAGGGACTGTTTCTTCTCTCTATATATAGAGACTCAAAAATAGACATTTCTGATTCGGGGCTTTCAGGACTAAAGTATGATTGTGTCCATCGACTGGAGAGAAAACTGATTCTATATCCCCCAAAGTTGTCAGTTTGCTTAAATGCACTACTTCCTAAACAAAGATGACCCTTTCCATAAACCTAATCTGTTCAATATCAATGGGTTTTGTACTTTCATTCATCCACAAATATTCACCGAGGTACTACTATGTCTCAGAAGTGCTTGGTTTGTGGGATATCAGTTATCAAATCTCTACTCATGCAATTTACAGTCTAGTAGGGGTATTAACAGGAAAAAATCAATTAATTGATTGGAATTATAAGTACTGAGAAGGAACTGGATACAGGGGTGGCAATTTTCTTTTTCCCACAGAAAATAACATTCAAACTTGGATTCCATAGAACATAGCAAGGCAAAAAAGTAGAAGAAAAATATGCAAGGAACTGACAAAATTGTTTTATTCGTGCAAATAACTGCAAATCTGTGTCATGTATGAGGGGAATTCAGTATCTGTTTTCTGAGTAAAAGTCCCAGTGAAAGGCAGGGGAATGCACTTTCCAAGTGTTCAGTGTTTATGGCTCTGGGTAATACAAAATACTCTAAAAGCGAGAAGGCTCAAAAAACAAAAAAAACAAAAAAACAAAAAAAAAACAAAAAAAAAAAAAAAGGAAAAGCATAATTACCAATTTGAGATAGTGCATTCCTATTCCAACAGCCACTTTTAATTAGGGTAGTTCTTACATTTCCAAGGTAAATACCACTCATAAAACGGGTATAATATTTATTTAACTTTACTGACCTACATTTATCCTTCTAGCCAAAAGAGAAATTTTTATTTATTTCTAAAAGCATTTAACATATTTTTAGGCTCCCCTCATTGTGTTTCCAAGGGCCAAAAAGACTTTCTCTCTAATGCAATGAAAACAGAGTTTACTGGGAAAGGGAGAAGACAGCATTGAGCAGTTTCTAGTTAGCTTTTGCCTTTTCCTCCAAGAGAATGGCCTCAACACAGCAAAGAAGAATATGAAAATCATTGAAGAGGAAATGAAGTTCAGGGTCGGAAGATGGTAGCAAGAAAAATCATAGACTGATTCATAAATAAATCATAAATTCAGGCAACATGGGTGTTGGATGAAGGGTGCATTTGAGATAAAGTCCAATCTGCTGTTTGCTGCTGCTACAGCTATGACAAGTTGCCATGAGCCCCTACTTAGATTTAATAATTAACAATCTGGGCTCAAATCAATCATGCCACAGGTCCTATAGTACTGGGCAGATATTATGATGGCAAAACTAGATACACTGATTTACAAGCAACTGTAGGTAATAGTAGAGATGGCAAAACACTTGGAAAAGGGTAAATGTCCCAATATGTATAAAGGGGGGGGAAAATGTGTGCTATACACAGACAAACTGATAATCCAGATGCCTGTTCATGGATGGCTTGAAACCACTCACCACAGACTGTTCATGGATGGCTTGAAACCACTCTAACAAGAAAAAGTGATGCTTAGGAGCTAACATGGGTTCACTAGGAAAGAATGATGGCAAGTGCATTTCCTTCTGTTTCTTTAAGCTCCTAGACTGACAGATGGAGCACTGCTGTGCACTGAGTGTATTGTGGTTTAAGGCACCTGTGGAAAGAGGAGGCATGTAGGTTGTGACTCAACAATGTACCTGAGTGTTAATAAATGGAGTACCTGTGTGCATATATTTACATAATTTCCAACATGACTCACAAGCTCCTTGGAAGCAGGACTTATGTTTGTAGTTTATTATTTAATCCCCTAAATTGCCTCGTACATAGTAAAAGTTAGTAAATTCTGAGTGAAGGATCACTAGTCAAAAATTATTGGAAGCGAAGAATCAATGGGAATAATGCATGTAGACAGTCTTTAAAAAATGTAAAATACTCAAACACAGGCAGTGGGCTCTTAGAAAGCCAAGTCAGGGTCTTTGTCTGGTTGGACATTTTTATCAACAATGGAAACTGAGATGTGAGACCCAGTGTCTGTCTGTGTCTGTGTCCAAATTTCTTTCTCCTTAAAAAGTCACCAATAATACTGGATTAGGCCTATTCTACAGTAACCAATTCCATCTAAGATGATGCTACTTCCATACGGTCACATTCTGAGCCAATGGAGGTTAGGATCTCCACATCTATCTTAGGGGACACAATACAACCCATAGCATTCCCCCCAGAGGTGCCCACATCCGAATCCCCAGAACCTGTGACGACGTCACCTTCCATGGCAACAGGGATTTGGCAGATGTGATTATGTTAAAACCCTTGAGATGGAGAGATTATCTTGGATTATCTGGGTAGTCCATCTCAGAACAGTCCTTAGAGGAGGACAGAGACACAGAGAAAGATGTGACAACAGAAGCAGAGGTTGGAGTGGTGCACTTGGAAGATGGAAGGAAGAAGCCATGAACCAAGGATGTTAGGTGGCCTCTAGAAGCTGGGAAACTGATTCTCCCTTGGAGCCTCCAGAAGGCAGCCCTGCCAATACCTGGGGTTTAGACCCATGAGTCATTTTGGATTTCTGAGCCCCAGAAATGGAGATAATAAATGTGCAGTGTTTTAAGCCACTGTGTTTGGAGACATTTGTTAAGAAGCCTCTAAGGAGGGATGGGAAATTCGGAGACAGCCAGGTCTCTTTCACTGGTAGACTGGTCTCCCGTCTCCATGACCTGGCAGTCCCTTCCGAGCTCCATGAGAACAGTGATGGGAGATGGGTGCAGCAGCGGTGGGGCATGACAAATGTGGGAAATAAGTGAAATAATGACTTCATTTATAAAAGACCAATTGCCCATCTAACAAGCTGGAATGCTAAAGACAAACAGAAGCAAACTTCTCATTATCGGTTCCTCTCTTTCTCTCAGAACCCACACCTGTTCTGCCAGCAAATCCCATCATCTGTATCTTCACAAAACCTGGCCATTCTCCCAAGCCAAGCCACTCCACGTCTCACCTGAATCCCTGCCATAGTCTCCCGTTGGGATCCATGATTCTGCCTGTGACCTCCTCCCCATCCTCAAACAACAGTCAAAGGGATCTCCTTAGAGAGCAGAGATCACATGGCCCTCCGCTAAACCCTGCCATGACTGGCTTCCAAAGGCCTCCTACCATCTCATATACCCCATTAGCCTCATCTTCCTACTCTCCTCTCTTCAATCCCAGTTTCTCAACACACCCAGCATCCTCCATAGCTGCCTGTAGATTTCTCTGACACCTAGCTGTCCCCAAGATGCTAATTAAAGGCCTGGTCTGCCTGTTGCAACTCCTCACATGGTGTTTACTTGTTTTAGATACCTGCCTGGACCCTCATTAGGTGGCACCACAACACAATTCTTCCCAGGCTTCCTTTCCTGTCTGTATTTTCTCTGTTAGTCACCCAGGCATCCAGCTGGCTAACCCGTGCTAGAACCAGGTACCATTATTGACTTTTTGCACTACATCCATTTTCCTCCTCCACTTACTTTTTCAAATCCATCTGCAACTCTGTAAACCCATAGCTCTAATTGGTGCAAGCACCTCACTTCCCCACCTGGACCATTTTGACAGCCTTCTAAGTCTCCCTGCTTTTAAGCTTGTACCCATCCAATGTATCTCCACACTGTAGCCAGTGTCCCTTTTAAAATGCAAAAAAAAAAAAACTTCTTTAAAAGCTCTCAATGATTCTCTATGTACCAGGTGAAGTCCAAACCTCCCAGCATGGCATACAAAACCTCGTGATCCTCCACCTGCTCCTCTGGTTTTCACTTATATCTTGCTGCACTCTGCACAAGCCAGCAGCACTTGCAGCTCTGCAATGCACTGTGCTGCTCCTTGCACCTGCCATTCCTTCGGCTTGCCATGTCTTCCCTCCTTCCCACTTCCCCATGCTACTCCACTGGGTTTACCTGGAGAACTTCCTTTTTTTCTCCAAGCTCTTCTTAGGAATCACCTCTTCCATTAACCATCCCCAACCATCCCTCCACCCTCAGACAGTGTTCTCTCTCTGTTCTTTGTACAAATTCTGATTTTTTGGCATGTGTACATTTTTGCATCTGTCTCCCCTAATAGATTTTGAGCCCCTAAATAGTAAATAGTGAAACCCACTCAAAACCCAGCAATGAGGATCATATCTAGCATTCAGTAGGCATTGAAGAAACACTTATTGAACAAATGAACAAACCTAATAAATTGAATGTATGCATATGAATTAACAAAGGAAGAATAGTCTATATTGCTCTTGAGAAAATGGCAGGAGCTAGGGACGGAATTTATAGAGGAGCAGATACTGAGTAGATATGAAAAATGAGTGCCCAATAATCACCACCATTCTGTAATGGAAGGGGCTGGCCCCCGCGGTCACCTTGGGGCCCCACATCAGTAGAGAAGCACAGCAAGGCTCCCTGTGTCATGAGGAAGCTGACACAGAAATTCTGTCTTCATCAAGATGTTCTCTTCCACCTGCCATCAAGGCTCTTTCCCCAGACACATCTCAAACATTTGGAAGTTGTTTGATGATAATTAAAACCCAGCACCAATCACAGCCAGCGATCCAGAGGCAGCTCTGACATTTCATAACTAATAACCAAGTAAGCTCCTTAATCCTCCCCAGCATAAGCCCATCAGCTGAAGCACGTGGAGGGTCACATGGTCTGCTCGTCCAGGTGAACTGCACAGAGCAGGTGCACCTCACTGAAGGCGGTGCGTCCCAGACACACCTGTGTAACCGAACCACGTTTCAAATGCACCATAACCCAAGAATAGTGCTCACTACTTCCAACACAATATTTTATAAGGTTAATAAATGCCTGTAAAATAAGCAATTGCAGCCTAATCTGTAATTCAAACTCTGTACTGCCAATCTGAGTTGAGAAAGAACATGTCTGTATTATACAGCATAGAAAATTATTACATCAAGGATCTCTCTATGCATGTGTTATATTTATGGAGCTTAGTGAATATTCTCCTCATTGTATATTTTAAGGCATGAGCTTCCAGATAATAGTGACAGCAGTGATGAGGGTGACAATGACAGCAAATTTATTGAAAACTGTGTTATGCACTTTACATATAATTAACTCCTGTCTTCTTTAAGCCAACCTTGTAAAGCAACAGTAATATTCCCATTTAATAGATGTGAAAACTTAGGTACAGAATGACTGACTTGTTTAATAATAGAACATGCCTATGTTATACCGAATAAGGAATTATTATATCAAGGAATTACATATACATACATATATTTTATTGTATGTAATTCAGTAAACATTGTTATCACTGTAGATTTCAGGACATGAGCTTCTAAGTAATAGTAATAATAATAACAGCAAATGTATTGAGTTGTAACGATATGCCAAGAAATTTCTAAAAACCTTATATATATTAACTCCTGAAATCCTCACATCAACCTTAAAGAGTACCAGTGTTACCCCCATTTTGCAGATGAGAAAACTGAGGCACAGAGAATGTAAGTAATTTGCTCAAAATCACACAGAGGCATGGACTCAGGTCTTCTGGCTTCAGGGTTGTGCCTTCCACCACTACCTTATGTTGGGGAGACAACTGCATGTCAAAAACAATGTGCTTTCCTCCGCAGTTCCCCATCCTCCGAACATGTCTATTATTTGCATCAGGGGGTTAAGGACAATTTGTCATGAGCCTCTTTATTTTGCCCCTACCTCCCCCATGCCCACCGGCAGAGCCCTGGCTGGCCTGCCGAAATTCTCACTGTATGTTTCACTGCACAAAACACACCAAAGGAAGCTGTGCTCAGCCTTCAGAACTAGTCCTGGCTGGCGCGCCCAACATATTTCAGCTAAGTGTGAAACGTTTCCTGTGGACTGGAGCCTGGGTGCTCAGTGACAAGGAGAATAATGTAAATGTAAGATGACGATGATAATGAAGAAATACTCTGGTCGGGCTTTATCACCTGGGAGCCTCAGGGAGCCTGCACATTCCACCCGCAGAGGGCTCATCCATCAAGGCAGCCAGACATGCACTTTATGAGATTTAATATGGAAATACTATACTTAAAAAGATTTATATAAAAGTCTCTTTCCCTATTGTTACCGGGTTTCCGTGTCATTCTACAGCACATCGACTCATCCCAAGCTCGCAGTATCAGCAGGGCTAATCTATAATAACTAGACTATCTGGAGTTCATCCCATCATTTGCATGGGTATCACAGAAACTCAATTACTAAGTGGGCAAAAACTGAAAAGCCAAAACGGTGATGGAGAGTTGGTGTCAGGACATCAATGGAAGGGCTACGGGGATCACAAAGGGACACCCCAAGGCTTGGGAAGTTCAGACCTGGAGTCCACGTGTTATCAGCAGCAAGGGGGTGGGGGTGGGGGCATGGTGGGAGTGGGGGGGTGGGAGTGTGGTGGGGGAGTGGGGGGTGGGAATGTGGTGGGGGAGTGGGTGGTAGGAGGATGGTGGTGGGAGTCGGGGGTGGGAGGTGGTGGTGGGATGGGGGAGGAGCATGGTGGTGGGAGTGGGGGGTGGGAGGGTGGTAGGGGAGCGGGGGAGGAGTGTGGTGGGGGAGCGGGCTGTGTTTCTCTTCTCCTATCTTCCCTGGCTTTCTTTCACTCCTAGACTCCCCCCCCCCTTCTTCCCCTCCTCCTCCTCCTCTTCCTTCTCTCCTCCTCCTCCTCCCTTCTCTCTCTCCTTCCGCCCATTTCTCACCCTTCTCCCCTCTCTCCCTCCCATCCCCCTCTCCTTCTCCTCCTCCTCCTCTCTCTCTCTGTACATCTCTCTCCTTGTCTGTCTGTCTGCCTGCGTTCCTGTATGTGCCTTTTTCATGGAGATGAGATACTTGGAGCAATACAAACCAAAATGCAAAGTTTTTTTAATTCAACAACATGGATTACACCTTTAAAAACACATCAGAATTGGACCTATAGGCGTAAGGGAGAGCAAGCAAGACAAAACAAACGCACACAACAGAAATGGACTTAAAACCAACAGGACCTTCTTAACAAAATACAAAGAAGAAACTCCCATGTGACAGACAGAACTCATTTTTCTTCAGGAGAGCTGCCAAGCTGTGCGGAGCTCCAGGCACCACCCCCCGAGGGCTCCTGGGACACCCACACTTCCTAGGCCTTCCGGGGAGGCCCGAGGAGAGGGAGGGGTTGGGGGTGGGGATTAATTTAAAACTTAACAACCGATTCTCAATGTAATGAGAACATTCGGGAGAGGATGTGGTTTTATCAAAAGTATTTAAATGAGAGGGCGATGATTTCAGAGTATTCCTCTAACAGCTTATTCACTGATCCTTAGAATGACAGCCAAACGCTACCCGCCCCAACCTCTTGCCCCCGACCCTGTCCATTGCCCTCCTCGTATCTGAAAACATATTCTTGTCTCAACTGTAACCAAAAAGAGACCCTGGACAGAAAGCCCTGGCTCAGTTATTTACTTAGATTTCAGCTTCATATTATACAAAGGAGTATTTTTTTTAAAATGTCTTTCCACCCTCATTATAAACATCATATCTTCATGGTGGAAAAGTGAGAAGATATTTAATAACATATAGGGAAATATTAGTGCCAACCCATAATTTCAATGCCCAAACAATGCTACTTAATATGGTGTGGTGCTTCTTTCTGGTATTCTGTCTCTTGACAGGTATTAATAAAGAAAAATATCTATAAATAGCCTCTTTAAAACAAAAATTGGACCATACTGCATACAGTGTTGTATAACTTTTTCTTTTCATTTAATAGTATCTCAGGAACATTTTTCCATCACATTAAACAATGTCCTAAAGCATTATTTATGATATCCACAAGGTCATTTCAACTTATCAGAACAGGTTCTGTAATTTGTCTTGCCTGTCCCCTACTGTTGAACATTTAGGTTACTTAATTTTTTAAATCACCACAATCAATGCTGCAGTGAACATTCCTCTGGGTGAATCATTGTACAGAGTTACAATCCCATCACCCCCTCACTCCTTCACACACACACACACACACACACACACACACACACACCCACACACACCTCTACCTTAGGATACCAGGGTTCTCAGCCATCAGCACTACTGCTATTGAGAGCAGATAATTGTTTACGGTGGGGGGCTGTACTGAGCTCTACCACTAGACAGACATAGCATCCGCCCACCTCCCAGGTATGACAACTAGAAATGTCCCCTGGGTTGAGAACCACTGGGAAATAGTGACAGAAGTGGGAACACTGGGTTGAATGGGCTGCACCTTTTGGAACATGACCTCGAAAACATGTCCCCCACCAAGCGCGGGAGAGCTCAGACTGCCTGTTTATTGTTGGTGGCTGGCATCTCTTAAGGCCCCTCACCCCAATACAAGCCGACCCGTGTCCCTCGGATGGTAAGTGCAGATCCCTTATTCTGGCTCCTGGCCCTCCTCTCTGGGTTCTGCTGGGCCCACAGTGCTGTGTCTGGGCTAACCTTCCACTCCCCAGCTGGGTTACTGGACATGTGGCCTCCTCCTCTCCAGCTCCCCATGTGGCCCCTTGTCTTGTCCTCCCCTGTGCAGGACGACACACACCTTAGAGGGATAATGGCAAGATTTATTATCAGACTCTTGAAAAGGAAGGAAGAATATTGGTCACGTATGTACAACAAATAACTGTGCTATTAGAGAAAACTGGGTATAGAAAGGAGAGAGAGAGGGGAAGTGAATAGCTATGCTCTGGGAGAGCATAACAGAGATAAAAGAAGAAAACTCAGCCCTCACCCGCAGGGTGACCCATGGGGACATATCAACTGGATGGGATTTGTGGTGGGAGGAGAGGAGTCTGATTCCGTTTGCCTCATAAAATGCTGGCATGGAGACAAGCCGGGGTCGAGGGGAACCTACACATTGAGAATATATAGAGAAAAGCTCCCAATGTCCTCCTCTGTTTTGATGGGTGTGTCGGTAAGTTCACCCCAATTTTTTGTTATCTAAAGCACCCAGGATTTTGTCTGCGCTAGTGCCATGTGCAGTTGTGCTGGGAGATGGGAGCTAATGGAATGCAATATTATTTCCACATTATGCAAAATATATTTGAGCCACCTCCATGCTCACGACCATAATGAATGTGTCAACGTCTGCTGAAAATCTTGTTAAAAAGTACATTTCCTTCCTTTTAAGAAGCATTCCCTGACAACAAAACTATGATTCAAAATTTGTAACCTCCATAAAAGTAGAACTTCCTTGACTAAGATCATGTGGTCCTCAGATGTATTCACGTAATACACTTTTCTCATTCAACATGATTTCTCAGATTTTCTTTTCAAATCAACAGCCAACAAAGGATTCAAGGCTCCTTTTTTTTTTTTCCTCCCATGGAGAGCAGCCCCAGATGGAAAGACAGACATTCGGCTACCCTGTTCCCCTCCCAAAGGAAGGGTCTTGAGTCTGAACCAATGCTGCAGATGGCCTGGAGACCCCAAATTTGATCAACAAGCCTCTGGACTTCTCCTGTTTCCCCACTGTTCATTTATCTCTAAGCTTGCTGACATCCAACCTTCATTTGATTGACTTACAAATTGGAGTATAAATTATGTTTTCTACTGCCTAGCAATTAGCCATTAAACCACAGCACTGTCACAATACAAAGACTGAAGACATTCACACTGCAACAAGGGATCCTAGGAAGAAAGAGTCCTTCAATCCTCTAGCTTTCAGGCTTAGAGTAAGTGTCCTTGAATGCAGGGCTAACCTTTTAAAATGACAAAACTATTTACTCCTTGCAATATCGCAGCTTCAGCCTACGCATAAAGCACTCAGAGAGAGCCCAATACGTCTTCTCCATCTCCCCAATCTTTGCCTCATCAATAGTCTCTCTCTCAGAATCATTTCTCTGTTCTCTGCAGTAATATCACTGTAATACAGTCATATAGTGTAAGTGAATGGCGACGAAATAATTAGCGCAAGGTGCAAACTTTCCTATGAGCAAACTCCAATACACTAAAAATGAGAAAGTGATGAACTGAGGCTGTTGGTGACATTATCTATAATAAGGACTATCCTTCAAGTTGCAAGCTAATTTCCCAATCTCACTCTTTTATCCTGTTGCATTTTTCCACCTTTAATGTTGAAAATTTTCCAGCTTAACATCTCATCATAAGACTGCATTTCCTTTGTGCAGCCTCGATTTGGAGACATGAATTGTTTATTTTATGTATTATTACTGTAAAACTAATACATGTTCATCTGAGAAAATGCTGAAAGTGCAGACAATCATAAAGAAATGGGGGGGGGGAATCCCCACGTAATCTAACCACCCAGAGGCAATCACTACTGCAAACTTTGGTGTGTTTCCAATTTTAGCTACTATGCATTTTAATAAATATGAGAAATTACTGTATATAAATTTTTCTGAAGATATATTTTTGTTAGACTGGTGAAGATAAAGGGAAAGAATCCTCCTGTTCATGGATTGCACAGAATTGCAGCAGGTACCAGTGGGTGAAAAGGACAGTGAAGATACTATACAGTTAATATGAAATGAAGATTAAAATCATTGTCAGCTGGAAAACAAGGAAATTAAGTGATTGTCGCAAACAACCTGAAACAGCTCAGTGGGATCCATTAAGATTTTTAACAGCTCAGTGAAATCTAACGTCTACCTGACAATATAGAATGGAAGATGGGGGTTTGCACTGCATTTTTACTTTGACTCTCTTTCTATGCATTAAACAAGCTGACTTTTTACTGATTAATGGTCCAAGAAAGCTGACCTGACCTCCACCTTCAATTAACTCAGCTTGAGATCATGCCTGCAGACTGCACAGCCTGTCCTCATGATCTGAGATAATAAGACTTTTAAAGGTTCAACAAGGCAAATGTTGTGTGTGCTTTGTATGCAAAATATATTACATGGCTGGGGAGTGTCATCTCGTCTATGAAGAATGAGAGTGACGGGCTTCCTGTAGCTATCCCAGATGTACAGGTGGGCTCTCTGCTACCAAAACATGCAGGCAGCATCAATCTGAATGTTTCCTGAAACGAAATTGGCCCACCCCAGTTTTATGTTCTCCTGTGGCTCCCCTGCTCAGAAACCGGCTTCCAGAAATTTGGCAGGAATTACCTGAATTAACATTTTCTTCTTCCCTTTCTTCATTTCTTCCTAAACTCTTTTCTTGCCCCCCCCCCATCCCTTCCATATTTGTTGAGTGGCCGCTATGTGAGGCAGAGCTAGGTGATGGAGAGGCAAGAAGGAACAGGACAGGCAATCCAGCAGAGGACAGACAGGTGAACAGGTCAGTGTACGGAAATGGTGAGGGCTCCGAACAAGGAGGGGCCGCTTGAATTGGGTCTTCCAAGCAAAATCAGGGTTGTTGTCAGGTCTAGAAACTTCAAGGTGCATCATAAAGGGCTGAAGGGAAATGACTGGGTCATTGTAAAGATAACTCTGAGGATAGTATGGAACACAGTTCAGATCAGGTGAACATGGTCACTGTCAAAGGCCTGCAAATGGTCTTCAGCTCCAGGAGAGGAAAGGTCTTGACCCAATATTCAGCCTCCAAAATTACTTTTCTTCTGGTTCCCAGCAATTGCAATGCAGGGGTTCTTCATGTAGAGCAACATCCTGATTTGCAGGTAACATTTGAGGGCAAAGTCTCAAAGAAAGGAAAGCTTATCAACCTTTCACAAAGGTGGCCATACAAAACGATAGACAGTGTTGAATTTGAAGTCCCGCTCAGAAAACATCATAAAGAGCTACTTTCTGACCTCACTTTGTTTCTAATAGATTTGTAGACACCTTCCCCAAAAGAGTAATTCCTGTGTGCTTCATTGGTCCTGCAGGGATCCTGTCACTGTAATGCACGTGGCTTAGTAAGGTGGTTGAAAAGAGACTTTCTGGGCTCCTGTGCAGACCAGCCACTCACTTGGGCACACTATTGAGTCTCTCTAAGCCTGGAGTAACATCTGTAAAAGGGAGAAGATAAAAGTGCTTCCCACGTGAGGTTAAATGGCATGATTGTGACAATGCTCAGTATGTCCTCAGCAAATGTTGGTTATCACCATTACCCAGCCCGAGAAGCAAGAGCAAATACTTTGGGTCCAGTGTGGCTGGTTTTAGGTCTGAGCTGTGGTCTTTATTTAACCTTATCCATTCATTCACTGAGTCATTCAGTCACTTGGCAAATATTTTCTGAGCATCCACTAAGGATTAGGTAATGCCGATGAAACTTTCTAAGGGGGAAGACCCATATCTTTACATATGAAAAGCATTATTTTATGTGTGCAATACAAGCATATTAATAAAGTAGCAACAAAGGAGACCAGAAAGGCAACTTCTTTATTGATCAGTCAGTAGCTTTCACATGTGGCTAACTGACACCTTTATTTGATCAAGTACAAAGACAGAACCACTTAGAGAGGCCAGGTGGACAGGGCGAGGGAGGAGAAAATTCAACAGCAACAACTTTGGATTTGCTGAACAAATCCAAGGACAAAAACAATTTGCAGAAATGTAAGGTGAGGGATAATAACATAAATGCTCACCACAGAACATGCAAGGAAAGGTGCTGTTCCTCATGACCCCCGAAGATCAATGGCCAATGGACTTATTGGGAATCCATAATTACTTCTTCCATATTTAAAAACTGGGGAAACTAATCTGGTTTCTAAATTGGTTATTGCCAGCATTGCTACCTATTCCCTTCCTAAGTGTGTACTGTACGTTATTTCCTAACGGTATCGTTGGGCATAAAATGCTGCCCAGCAAGGAAGCAGGAACGAGGCACTCAGAAGGGCCGAGGGTTTCTAATTCAGCAGTCCCGCGGGGGGTTGGCTGCATGTTCCTCTCCTTTGGCTTTACTTTTAGAAGCAAGCAGCCCTTGCAGCTCTTACTTAGTAAATCAAGTTCTCCATCACTGTCTTACAAGAAGTCTTTGGAAAGGGGGTAAGGAATGAAGGAACAAAGCAAATAAGACAAAGAGTGGGGAAAGAGAAGAGAGGGAGGGAGGGAAAAAAAGAAGGAGGGAAAGAAATTAAAAGTGAGGGGAAAAAAAGATTTCTCCTCTCCATCATCCTGAGCATTTCCCCATCGCGAAGTGGCTGGTTTCAAGTATAGTTTTTAAAAAAGGCTATTTTGATAATCAGAGGCTTGAACTGTATAAACTGTTGGGTGATCTTCCAGGCTCAGTAAAATCAAGAGCTTGTCAGGGTTGTGTTTTGATGTGGAGAAGGCTGAGAAAATAAATCCACATAATGGAAAATAACAGAGGAGCCGCTCTTCCTTTGCATAAATGAGAAACTCAAACAATTTGGTTTTGAGGACATTGCTGCACATTGTTCTAAAAAGTAAACACGGCTTTTTGTTGTCTCGTTACAAGATGATAAATATTCATGCCGGTGAATTACCTCTAGCTAATGGCCCAATATTCGGCACACCTGTTGTGGCTCATCTCTAAAATAGCAGCGACAGTTTAGGATGACAATGCCGGCAGGTGTTAACAATGGGATATTGTGACAAGCACAAGGAAACAACAAATTTCAAGTTTCTGATTAAACCAAGGTCCCCAAAGTGAGCCATCTTACCTGGTACTCATCTTGAAAAATGTTTCTCATTTTTTAAACTGATAGAGACTTTGAAGCCCCTACATCAGCTGTCAGAACAGTCATTCCTGGGTTTCTTAACTCACGTAGCTCACAAATATTCTGTCGTTTAGTGGTTAAGACTGTGAGCTCTGGAGCCAGGCTCTCTGTTTCAGACCACATCCTAGCTGCAGGAGCTTGGAAATATCCTTTACACCACCTGGGTCTTCATTTCTGCTTTTATTAAAAGAGGAGGGGGAGGTAACAACAGCATCGTCCTTTAGAGCAGAGTTTCTCAACCTCTACACCACTAGCATTTGGGGCTGGGAAATTCTCTGTTGCAGGGCCACCCTGTGACTTGTAGGATGTTTAGCAGCATCCCTGGCTCCACCCACCAGGTGACAGGAGCACCCCAGTCACGGCAACAAAAATGTCTTTAGACATTGCCAAATGTCCCCTAGGGGCCAAAGCACCCCTATTTGAGAACCTCTCTTCTATAGAGTGGCTTTTGTTTTGTTTTGTTTTCTTAATTCAGTTTTATAGAGATATATCCACATATCATATAATCATCCATGGTGTAGAATCAACTGTTCACAGTACCATCATATAGTTGTGCATTCATCACCCTAATCTATTGTTCGAACACTTTCCTTATACCAGAAAAAATAAAAAGAATAAAAACTAAAAGTAAAAAAGAATACCCAAATCACCTCCTCCCCCCACTCTATTTTTCACTTAGTTTTGTTCCCCATTTTTCTACTCATCCATCCATACACTGGATAAAGGGAGTGTGATCCACAAGGTTTTCACAATCACACTGTCACCCCTTGTAAGCTACATTATTATACAATCATCTTCAAGAGTTAAGGCTACTGGATTACAGTTTGATAGTTGCAGGTATTTCCAACGCATTAAAACCTAAAACCTAAAAAGGGTTATCTGTACAGTGCATAAGAATGCCCAACAGAGTGACCTCTTGAATCCATTTGGAATCTCTCAGCCACTGAAACTTTATTTTGTTTCATTTCGCATCCCCCTTTTGGTCAAGAAGATGTTCTCAATCCCATGATGTCAGGTCCAGATTCATCCCTGGGAGTCATATCCTGCATTGCCAGGGAGATTTACACCCCTGGGAGTCAGATCCCACATAGGGAAAAGGGCAGTGAGTTCACCTGCCGAGTTGGCTTAGCAAGAGACAGAGGGCCACACCTGAGCAACAAAGAGGTACTCCGGGGGAGACTCTCAGGCACGACTACAAGCAGGTTCAGCCTCTCCTTTGCAGTAATGAGCTTCATAAGGGCAAGTCCCGAGATAGAGGGCTCAGCACATCAAACCCCCAGTCCTCAGTGTTTGTGAGAACATCGGCAACAATCCAGGTGAGGAAGCCCAATACTTCTGCATTTTCCCCCAGCTCCATGGGGGGCCCTGCATATATATATTTTTATTCTCTGCCCAAATTACTTTGGGATGTGTCGCTATTTCACACTAACCTATGCAAACCTACCAGGTCCCACTTACTATTCAAAGTTCCATGTAACTATGGTATCCGAACAAACTGTACGAGTTAAATTGTTCAGGAAATATAGATCCCGCACCAACTAAACATCTCTTCCCTTGGAGTCACATGAATTTGAAATTTTAAAACATAGTCAGTTTCGTCCTTTACCCTTTGGCCTGATTTGCCCTAGTCCTAAGCATATCTGCTTCATTCATATCTCTAATTGAAGTCTGGGCTCTTTTTCAGCTTTTTTAACAGTTGCTATATGTGCTAATACTGACATTCATATCTGCTGAGTTCTAGCTTATAGAGTGGTTTTGAAGAGAAAATATCTCCCTTTCAGAGGCCTAGAACAATGCCAGGCACACAGTAAGCTCTCAATGTGGTTGGCAATTATTATTTGCAAGATGCGGTGCTAGATATTTTGGTAAGATGTAAGCTCAAATCAGATGAGACTCCTTCCCTTAAGGAACTCACACAATATTTTCTTCTTTGCAGTTGTCACTCTGAGAACATGTCTTGCTTATTTCCTTGTTTATATTTGACTTGCTCCCATTAGCACATAAAATCAGTGGGAATCGGAACCTCATCTTCCGCCTTCACTGCTATAATCCTCACGTCTAGTGCTAAGCCTGGAACACAGCTCAGGAAACATCTGAGGGAACGAATGCAATTTACTCCATGCACAGGATGCCTGGGAAGAGGCCCGGAAACTGCCTAAGTAACAAGTATCTTAGTGATTCATAAGTTCTGGCAAATTTCAGAAACAATGCCTTAATCCATGTCTCCATATTTTTGACAGTGAAGCATCAAAATGAAAATCAGATCATGACTATTCCCTGGTTAAAAAGTCTTCAAGTTTCCTACTGCCCAAAGAATAAAACCCAACTCTCCCAAGGACACTGCTCGAACTCCCGGGATATACCTCCCTTCTGCCTCTTTTCACAACCTGCTGCACACACATCTCCGCACACACTGGGTCACACAGCCCCTCCAGCCCATCTGCCTTTGCATATATTCACCCTGCTTGCATTGTCCTTCTCTTCCGTGCCTACCTCTGGGATACTCGCTCATCCTTAAGGCATGGCTCAAACGTCACCTCTGTGAAGCTCCCCACGAGCAGTGACTCATTTCCTCCTATCTCCTGAATTCTTTTGGTCCTTAGTTGTCACAGTTCTGCTCCCACTGAACAAGAATTTATCCCAAGGGTTTGAAAAAACAGTGTGTTGGGAAGCCACAGAGGCCTGAGGCTGTGTCCATCACGGGTGCGGAGCCGAGTGCTGTAGATGAGCCCGAGAATGCACCAACCATTAATTCATTAAAGCTCAAAAGATAAACCTTTATTTGGGTCCTGTTCTTCAAGTAGTCACTTTTTCCAACAAAGTTGTTCCCTCTCAAAACCTTCATTATTTAGAAATCTTTCACAACCATTTCTGCCAATTGTTTGGATTAATTGCGAGAGTAAAATCCCTCTTCTTTAAAGCACAGGTTTGCTATTTCAAAAAGCCATTTGGAATGAGAGCCACCTGAGGCTATTTTCCCAAACATTGTTTATTAAGATGAATTTCACTGGTAATTAATAGGCCAATTTTTGGCATGTAAGTTGCCATTTCTAAAATAATAATAGTTTGAACAAGAACGCCCTATGTTCTTTTTGCTTACAGCTGCCTACTGTACTTACCGATTTTTTAGGGTCAAAGGTCAATTCTAGGTCACAACAAATTCTAAATAATGTGTAACATTGAGCAACACTGCAATTTTGCTCAATGATTTTAAGGATGACATTTCTCAGGCAAGGGCAAAATGACCTATTTTTCCAAGGTCCATTTGTGATAGCACCATGCAGAAGTCCAAGGAGAGACTAAACGAATGCACATCAGCCCTGCCCTCCATTGACTCTGGAAGCAGGAAGCTGGAAGTGTAAGACTGCTGGGTTCACATTTCCAGGATCCCACTCAATGACAAAGGCCACCAGACAGCTCCAGGGCATCCAAGCCAACGCTAGGCATGTCCATTAACAGTCATGAAAACAGTAGCATTGTTTGTGACCAGCAGTCTTCATCTAAAAGTAAATAAAATAGAGCATATCCAAGTGTATGTGAACCATTTGTTCCATTATTGTAGGAATGTGCTGGATCACAATGTAAAATGCATTTCTTATTATGGGTTACAACAAAAACAAACAAGTTTTAAAGGCATTGGTGGAAGCTTCCATTTGAGGACTCAAATCCAGCAAACAGAGTAGAAAGACAATTTTAATAAGGTGATTATGTAAAGGTTAAACACATGGTGGGGGTGGGGAGGGGGCTCCTGTCCCTCAGCATTGGGCACGGAACAAATAGGCACCCTCCATCAACCAGAGAGAACAAGAAAGCGTCTTTAAAAAAGCAGACATGGAGGAACGTGAAGTCCAGGGGGTGGACCAGATTATTTCATCTTAAAGAGTTTACGAAAGTTTTCCTTGCTAGTTCCCAATATGCATGTTCTTTCTTTTCTTGAAGACTTATTCTCTCTCCATTAAGATTCAAGCTTTTAACTTGTAGAATACAGAAATTTCCCAGTATCTGAACACTGTGACAGGAAGACTTTTTGATTGTTTTTAAGAAAGGATTTCAATTACTCCATCTGAAAATTGGTCACTCTTCAAAGCTTACTTCTTACAACCAATTGCTTACTTATGCAAAGTAACACAAGAACTTCCAATAATAAAAGTTGAAGCACAGAGTAGGCTAGACTCATCAAAGGTGACAGAACAGAGGATAATTTTCATTTTCCCATTTTTAACTCATAAATAGCATCCCTATCAATTATTTCTCTATTTTCAAATTTAATTAATGGTTCTGGTAATAATTGCATAATTTCTATGGCCATAGAAAAAGCAGTCTGCATGTAGATAATAGGGCATTTTAATATTTATGAAGTTCAAAGTTTTCTATAAATAGAGAAATTCAAAAATTATCACCAGACCTAAAATTATTTTTGCAGGCAGATGAATAATTAATAACAAAGGCAAGTGTTCACTGAGAACCAACAGAACAGAAGCAACAAACATACACATTGAGACTTTGATCAAGCTACTTACTTAAGGTGGCTCCTTTTTCAAGATCACCTCTGGACCTGCGGGTATCTAAAAGGAAGGACTTACTTTCCTTGGACTTCACTGTTAATAATTTTCAAACTTAATAGAGCAAACTTTGCAAACTGTCATCATTACGGAAGATTGAATTACGTACCCCTTCAAAGAACATGTTCTTAATTTTAATCCACGTTCTTATGGGTGTGAACCCATTTGTAAATAGGACCCTTTGCAGTTGTATTATCAGTTAAGGTGTGGGCCCATTTGCGAATAGGATCTCCTAAGATCCTGTTTAGGTGTGGCCAAACTGAATCAGGGCGGGCCTTCATATGCTTACCGGAAGCCTTATAAAGAGAAACCAGAAGTCAGAGGACAACAGAAGAGCACAAGGAGATAGAGATGCCATGTGATGGGAGGCAGAGACGCAAGCCAAGGAACCCCAAGGATTGCGACAAGCCAGCACTACGATGCTACAGACCAAGCCGATGCCTTGATCTGGGGCCTCTGACCTTTCAAACTGTGAGCCAATAATGCTGTGGTTTCAGCCAACCCGCCGTGTCGTATTTGTTATAGCAGCTCTGGCCATCGAATACAGTCACCTACTGCCTCGTTCCATCCTAGCAGCATCCCTGATTTCTTATTGGAGCAGGTATCCTTTATCCTGAGAAGCCAGCAGAGCAAGTCAGTCAAAGTGGAAGTTGTGGTTTCTCCTGGCCCCCTCCATTCAAATCCTCTCTCTTCCAATCATTAGCAATCTAGAAATCTGGGCAAATCATTTTCCGTCTCTGTTAAAACGGGTGTTTCCAGGGACGTGAATTTCCTGGTTCTTCCAGCCTGCCACATGGTTAGCAAAGCAGACTCTGGCAAGAGAAAGCCACTGGGTGAAGAAATGCAGGTTGCAGTTGGCACTGAAATGTGAGGGCAAGGGAATGTGGCCATGTTTCAGTTTCCTAGGGCTTCTGGAACAAAGTATCACAAACTGGGTGGCTTAAAACAACAGAAATTCATTCTCTCACAGTTCCGAATGAAAGAAGTTCAAATTCAAGATATTGGCCAGGCCACATTGCCTCTGGAGGTTCTGGGAGAGGATCATTCCTTGCCTCTTCCAGCTTCTGGTGGTGCCAGGTGTTTCTTGGCTTGTGGACACACCACTCCAATCTCTTCTTCCATCTTCACATGGCCATCTTCTCCCCCTGTGGCTCCATCTCAGTGTTCAAATTTCCCTCTTCTTATAAGGTCACGAGTCATACTGGATTTAGGGACCACTCTAATCCAGTATGACCTCATCTTAACTTAAATAAACTGCAAAGACCCTATTTCCAGATAAAGTCACATTTGCAGGTATGGGGGTTAGGATTTGAACGTATCTCTTTAGGGAGCAAAATTCAACCCCAAACAGGGAAGGGCACCAATAGCATCTCCTATGACTGATCTGTGCCACAGTTTCTACTTTTGCTAAAATGGGAATGACAATGGTTGTATAACTACATCCTGGGGTTAGTGTCAGGATTAAGACAATGTATGTTAAGCCTCCAGTCAGCCCCTAAACACTCAGTAAATTATTCCTTTTTATCCCCAATTATGAGACGAGAAAACTGAGGCTCAGACTAGACATATAGAATGTTCCAGAACACTGCTGCTTCCTCCCAGGCTAAGTCTCCTGCCGTCTGACAGTCTGTCTGTCCCACTTGCACAGCCTACTGCACCAGTTCCCCATAGCACTTACTTTCTCACAAAATGCACCGGGAGTTGGTACAACTTCCTTTTGAATAGACACATATGAACAAACGTGCCACCCCGAGAGGCAGCTGTATCTAAATGCTTCCCCAGGCCTCGGTCTCAATGGTAGTACTTGCATCAGAGCTCTAAGTACATAAAACCTTGGGTAAGAGTTTCATTGGGATGTCCCAAGGAGAAGGTTGGCTTTGTTTTTTTTTAAATTTCTTGTACCTGACAAAAAGCACATTTGTCTGCACCAACACACACACATACATACACACACACACACACACACACACAGCCTTGCAAAGCTTAAAACTCTAAACCACACTGAAGAAAAAAGAAAGTTGCTAGTTTCATGATCCCCAAAATCATAGAAATTTGGGATATTTCTATAATACAGGCATTCTCCCACAAGCAGGGCTTGTACTCGTCCCTCACCTCCTAGAGAAAGAGCAGAATGGGAAGGCAGCTCGAGCAGGCAGCCTCAGGCAGGGGCTGATTTTAGATGCTTCACAGGTGCACATGCCTTGTTTTTCTGAACAGGATCAAATCCTAAGATTTTTAAACCCAAACCCTCCAAGAGCACAGCCCTGAGACTTTCAAGGACAAAATGATTATCTCAGATCTCCAGAAACTGAGCAGTGTATGAAACAGCCATGGGAAGGGAAGAGTCACTTGTGGATTTTTATTTTCCCTCAGCTTCAAGAGAATATAAATTACTTGCTAGCTTAAGACAGAGGTTTGTAGCTGGATAAATTTTAGCTGAAATCTTTTCCTCCCTTCCTTGAAAACAATCATTTGGGGACCACATTATGCTGTGCATTCAGATTCTTTCTTTTCTTAAAGTTTCACAGGGTATTTTAATCTGTGTGTCTTAAAAACTTTTTACTGAGGTATAACGTATATTGAAGAGTGCACAGTTGAACACACTTGCTTCAATAGCACTCATGTGCAACAGTTAAAGAGATAGTCATTGTAATGGTTTTCCACTTCAAAGTGCTTGCTAAGGTTATCTTCATTTCAAAATATTAATACTTGAAATTGGTCATGGGGAGATGCCTGTGAATTCATACATTTATTCAAACCACAAATATTTGTGGGGTGCCAAACACGTGCCAGGCTTTGAGTATACACTGGTGAATGAAATAGACAAGGTCTCTATCTTTGAGGAGCTTAGAGATGGCAGGGGAGAAATGCTTTAAAAAAAAAAAAAAGGAAAGGATGATAATGTAGAAATGCGTGTTATAATTAATTGTGCCAGGAACTACAATGGAAACATACACGATGTCAGATAGAGGTAACAATGGAGAGTGATGTTTAAGAGAAGATCAAAGTGAAATGCAAACCTAGGGATTGTCACTGTCCTGAGTTTACTTGCCCTTTTCCATTACCTGTGAATCAGTCTCCCCGACTCTGTGTTCTCCAAGGATATGGTTGCAAATGTTGGAGAGGATGGAAGGAGAGGAGAAGCTGGTCGTGGGGCCCGAGCACTGTGCACAATCTATGGAGACACTTGTAAGTTTATTAAAACTATGGTGATTCCCTTTTCAAAGCTCTGAAAAGCAGAAGTGTCTGCCTCCTATAATGCCATGGGAGGGAAAAGGACCTGGTCAGGGAAAAGGTGAGCTGGGGCACCTGCTGAACAAAGAGTCAGAGCTTATCTTGATAAGATTCCAGTCTTTTAAAAAATACTAGCAATTAGGACCAGGAGATTAAACAGCAGAGCAAATTAGATACAACTCACTAGGTCATTAAACTTGCTCCCTCATTCCTTAACAAAGACATCTGTGAGGGGCCCTCCTACTTTTTATTAAACTCCAACAAGGATGCTGTCTCGAATGATGTTCCTTTCTTCTAGAGACCTACTCACAAAAGCTGTTGTCCACATATCCGGGCCATATACACAATGTGAGGACTGAGGAAGAGTGGTTATTTCTTTTGTGTCCCCTGATGACCCCCAACCCCCAGGATGACATTCTTATTTTGATCCCATGCATTTCTTTAATATCACTTAACACAACTGCATTTTATTCAAGAAATTTTTATTTAACGCAAGATCCTCCTAAGAGCAGTAAGTCAGAAACTGGATGGCTCCTTTAGGACTCTATCGTCATTTCCAAGGAAGGAATATGAATTGCTCTAGGTATAGATACACATAAAGATAAATATATAGGTATAGATACAGATATATAGACATAGATGTGATATAGATATGGGTGTAGGTGTGGGTATAGGTATAGATAGATATAGACTGAGATAGAGTTAGAGGCTTACACAAAAATATATAGGTAAAGATAAAGATAAAGGTATGATATTGGTAAAGATACAGACATAGACAAAGGTATAGGTGTAGATACAGAGATAAAGGTTTAGACAGACATGCAGATGAAGACAGATCCTGGACAGGACACTCACTGATCTCAATTATTCCCTATCATGCATGTCTAATAAAATACCACACATTTGTGGAACACTCATCATTTTCCAAGCATTCTTAAAATAGTTTACCTCCTTTGAACCTCAGCAACCCTTTAAGGAAAGCAAGATGTCAGGCGTCACAATTGCCATTTCAAAGATGAAAAGCAGAGGTTCCATTTGCCCAGTCATGTGGCCGGGAGGGGCATCAGCCACTATATGAGCACAGGACTGTTAATTGAAATCATGGTCCTATTTCCTTTTCTAACATCAATTGATTCATTCAGGTTTTCCAGCTCTGAAGGGCTCCTGACCTCACAGCGACTCCCCATGGCCTTTCAAATGCCCTCTACAATAATGCATGTTTGTAATTCTTTGTGTCTCCCAGTCACCAATCTGAAGCATTATTTTCAGACCCATCCACAACTTGGCTTAGTCTCCAGGTGAGGAACAGGATGAACTCTTCAAAATTCTATTATCACAGAGATTCCAACTATCAATAAGTTGCTTTAAAAGAAAAAGAAAAAAAAAAAAACAAAACACAACTCAATTTCCAAAAATAGTTCAGCAGAGAAAAGAAAAATGAGCTGGCCTCCAAATGACCACATGGCCCTAAAGGCATGGTATAATCTACTGTGCAAAAGGATTAGATCTTCCCCCATTTTTAATAGCAAGTAACTCCATAGCATTAATGTGTTCCATGTTTGTCTAAATTTTATGTTCTTTCAACAGAGCGTGACACTGCATAGAACATTTCTCAAGTCTTCTGTGGAAAAAGAAGCTGCAGGGAAAGGCCACTGGCCCCCAGGTGATAGGAGGCGCCATTAGAATTAATGGGTGTTGCCTCAGTAAAGAGAATTTTAGGCCTTCAGAGAAATGCTGCAAGCCCTGAATATCCTATTGAACTTAAAAGGACTGGGCTAGGTGGTGCTCTCATGCAAAATGCACTGTCTTTAGCCTCATCTGAAACCCACATGCCCCAGCATGCCAAGTGGAAAGATACTGGCTGAAAATGAGAGGATCAGGTTTATTCAGCCAAGTTCTAGATCCCTTCTTGCTCTAGGTTTTGTTTCCATGCACTTGGGATGTATGTAACCAAGATCTGGGTATTCTCGGGCATATTACAGAGTAAATTTTCAGCTGTGGAAAGTGGTTTAAACCATTGTATTTTGTACCAAAAGCAGCTGATTTCTCTGATGTCTTATATGAGTTTCATTAATCATATTAACAAAACAAATCCCGGCATCTACTTGTTGAACATCAATTAGGGTAGCCCATGGGCGAAGCAATGTGGATCCCAAATCAATGGCTCTAGCCAGCTCGGGGAATGACAGTCTGCCTTTTACAAGCTCCTACCCCAAAAATGACTAATTTATTCCCTAAGGCAAATGTTCAAGAGGATTTGTGACCCATCCTCAAACGACCCTCTAAATAGATGAAAATCCAGCCATCCACTCTTGAGTCATCAGGTAACAGACAAATCAGAAGAATCTTAATAGAATTTATAGAAAATAAAAACATTTGGTGTTATAGAGTAGATTGCAAAATCTGCATCCAGTTTTATAATAAAACATTAGAAATATCAGATTCATAGAAAGCCTCTTGATCACTGTTTTAGGCAGGCATAAATAGTTTGCCGTTCATTTGTACACGGCCTTAGGATTCTTTTTACAGAACTGGCTTGAGGTTATAAAGAGAGAGGTAGAATGCAATAGGCGACTACTTGGTGATCTGCCTAACAATTCTGGAGTCCCTTCAACCAAGGAGAGCCAGGCTTCTCCCTTCCAAAGCAGGGATCATCCAAGGCCTCGGAGCTCTAATCTGAAAGTTACCCTGTCCCCAAATGCTTCAAGCCACTGTCAGATTCGAAAAGCATTTGTTCTTCTTTCTGGCAATGTCAAGTTCTCAGAGGGCAGCTATGAAATCTGACCCAGGGTAGAAATCTGGGAAAAGGATAAGGTGGCCAACCACCCCAGTTTGCCTGATATCCTCCTGGTTTTATCCATCAAAAATCCCACATAGCTGAAAACCCCTCAGTCATGGGCAAATTGGGATGGTTGATGACCAAAGGAAACAGAAGGAAAAAATAAATCAATGGCTAACAACCGCACTTGCATGAAATGTTTGAGTAGGGAATTTGCTCGCATACTCCATTTGCTGCCTCTTGACAAAACCAAGTTACTTTAGGAAAAATCTAAATGGTTGGAACTAAGCACAGAGCTCTCTACCTCCCCATCCCTTCAGAGTTCTCTTGGGTACACTGGAGGATCCAAAAATTAGATATCCATTGGGTTAATCTGAAATTTCTTGACAGGGTGGAGGGAGATTAGCAAAAGCAATACACTCCTTTTAATGAAGGGTCAAACTTTCCTGGGTTCATAGTACCTGAGTGAGATGTTTGAAATTTTGACAGCGTGGCATAAACTGATTCAGTGCTTCTCAAACTTGAACAGCTTGGGCATCACCTGAGGATCTTGTTAAAATGAAGATTCTGAGTCAGTGGATCTGATCTGGGAACCTGTGATTAGGTATTTCTGATAACCTCCCAGGTGATGCGGTGATGTAGTCTAGGAACGATAGTAAAAGAACTGACGTTCTCAGTCCTTTTCATTATTCCAGCTCTAAGGTTTTAACAACCCATCTTGCTCATGACCTGAGCCTCTAACCCATAAATACATAGACAGATGATAGATGTTGATGATGATGATGATGGAGATAGAGAGACAGACAGACAAACGGATGAAAGAGAGAAGGCAAGGGCTGAACATTTTAAAATGTGATGCATTAATACACAAAATCCATGATTACTGAACTTTGATTATCCTTGTTTATATTTTGGCCCACCACTGCAATCACAATTATACCTGGCTTCCTCTTCAATTCTACCCACACAAGCTTTAGGTTCCAGAATGAATATGCCAACAGAAACTGACTTCAATACGAGAGGGAAGGTAGGAACCCAAGAAGTGAAGAAAGAAGCAATAATATTAGTTATTTAAAATATGTATATGTGTATAGATATAAATATAGGTGTAGATATAGGTACAGGTATACCCACAAATGCATGATTCTTAATAAAATATATTCCTCACACCATGTTCCTAAATGCATAGCATCCACCCACAGTTAAGGTGTGTGTGTGCATGTGTGTGTTTGTGAAGTTGCTGTGCAGAGGACGGTGGGAGAGGAGGCTGGGCAGCAATCCATATAAAAGTATAGGTCAAGGGCAAGCTGAAAGCTACTAACCGGTAGTACTTTGTTTTTGTTTGGGTACTATTTGGAGAACAAGACTGTATTTATCACTTTACACCCTTCAGTAGCTGTGGACCAAATTCCAATGAAGGGGCATTAAAAAAGAAAAATACAGAACAGAAAAAAAGAGAACAAGTTTGCTTTTTGTATTCTTCATTTGTTAATGAAATAACCTAAATATCAACATTCAGTGCATTTTCTCTATCCATGTGATACCAGAGGATGAGATTTCAGTTGTCTGCTGGGGGCTCCCCATCATGGGAAGCTTCCTAAGTTTATTCTGCTGCAGGGACCAGCTGGTGGGGATGGATGTCAGGGGCTTCCCTAAATGCCAATTTTAACTCTTGTTACACTGCATGAGCTCCTTGAGTATCTGCGAAATGAATGAATGAATGAATGAATGAGTGAATGCTCACCCTTTCTCCAGGGTAGGACTCAGAATCAATTGTTTTCTTTTTCTCCTTCTCTCCTGCCCCCTGCCCTACCCACCCTTCCCCTGTATCCCACCAGCAGGCAAGGGCCGATGCATAGGTCCACACCTGGCTGTTCTCCCGCAGCCATGACCAGCTGCTTCCTCATCAATAAAATAGGAAAAATAATACTTCCATCACAGAGTCTTTAACTAAGTCACCAGACAGCTATACAATACTCTAGATAAGCATGGAAAATGATAATTTCCCATTTATAAAAAATTAAAGTACCGTATTTTAAGATTTTTCCTTTTTTAAAATCACTTCTGTAAATTTAAAAGAAACATGTTAAATTAAAAACTGGTACAATTAATTGTCATACAAAGAAATGTCTTAGAAAAATTTATAAATATAGTATCTCATTTTTCAAACCTCCATCTCCATGTCTACATGAAGCAATTCTGGAAACAATAATAGTAACTTCTATCATACAGGAAATGTGAAACAGGTGATAAATAAATTAAGATCATGAAATGGCTGAAGAATAAATCACATTTCAGTTAAAATAAATTATAAATATATAGCTAAAAGTTGCCTTCCACTAATTATCGGAAGGCTTGTAAAAATCATTTTATGCCTGTCAAATTAGCAAGTTTTAAAACAACAGTTTCATGTTAGTGCAAGTCCTTTCAGGCTTCCCAGCTATGAGTTATGACTCTAAATTGCTAGTAATGTTTATATTATAGGGAATAAATTTCTCTTCTCATTCATTTATTTGTGCATTTATTAATATCAGAACGGACTCATGGATTCCTATTTTTTTCAGTGGGTTTATATAATCCTGTTGCTTTCAGTTTTACTTTGGTACTCAAATTATCCCAGATTTGTCCACTGGGAGTCCCTGAAAGCTGAGGCCTGTATCCTGTTGTTATGTCTCCATTATTCTTTGAACATTTCCTTACCTTCTGGCACAAAAACATTTTCAAGGTCCATCTTGTAGTTCCCTGGCCCAACTCCAGAATCAGTTCCAATGAGGCCTGACTCCTTTCATCTATGAACAGTGTCTGGAAGCCAAGATCTGGGTGCTACATGAGCTCATGGCTTTCGGGGTCTCCTTGCTTCTAGATCATCTATCCTTACCAACTAGCTATACAAATTGGAAAGCCTAAGTTCATACTGTTAACTCCAATTTCAGTCATGTTTTATTGATTTTTGTACTTATCTTTACCATTCCCTTTCTTTTACTGATATTGGGTTTTATATACTCCTCTTTTTCTTGTTTCTTAATATAGGAATTTAGAATATTGATTTTTAAATCATTTTATTTAACATTTAAAACAACAAACTTTCAGTACTTACAGCTATGTGCTTCCAAGTTTCTTTTAGTTGTATTCCATAAATTTTGAAATATTGCCTTTCATTACCATTCAATTAAAAATATATTCTACTTTACTTTGTGATGTCTTCTTTAATCCAACAGTCATTTAGAAGTGGGCTATTTAATTTCCAAAACTTTGGGACTTTTCTAGATGTATTACTATCACTGACTGCCAATTTAATCCCACTGTTGTCAGAGAGTAAACTTCGTAATATTTCCTACTTTGAAATGTATTAAGGATTTATTTGTGCTCAGCATATGGTCTTTCTTGGGAGAATATTTCATGTGCCCTTGAAAAGTACATGCATTCTGCAGTTGCTGGGTATAGTGATCTATAAATGTCATTAGGTAAAGTTGGTGGATAGCGCTGCTCAAATCATTTGTATCATTACTGATTTCTTGTCTAATTTTTCTATAAATTACTAAAAGAAGGGTGTTTTTATTATGAAGGTTGAGTAGATTCGTCTGTTTTCCCAGTAGTTCTGTCAGATTTGGATTCATTTATTTGGAGCTCTGTTATTAGCCATACACAGTTATGACTGTCATATCATATATCATCCCTGATGCTCTGATATTTTTCATCATGAAATTCCTCTTTGATTACTGGTAATTCACTTTTTATTACTCATCTCGAAGTTATTGTGTTTAAAATTAATATAGTCACTCTGGCTTTTTCTGCACTTGCTATGTGTAGTGTATATATTTTTCCTGTCCTTTTATTTAACACATTTGTGTTTTTGTATTTTGTATTTAAATTGGGCTTCTTACGTACAATATATGGTTGGTTTTTTTTGTTTGTTTGTTTGTTTTTGTTGTTAATCCAGTTTGACAATCTTGCTTTGTTTTCTTTATTAATTTGAGTGTTTAGCTCATTTACATTTAGTGTAGTTAATGATATAGTTGGGTTTAGGTCTATCAATTTGCTCTTTGCTTTCATTTGTCCTTTCTCTTTTTGTTATTTTGTTGTTGTGACTCTGTTACTTATTTTCAACTTTCTTTTGGGTTAATTGATATTATTTTTAAGTTATATTTTTGGCTGTCCATCCTTGTATCGTATTTAGTAGTTGCTCTAGGTATCAAAATGCATAACCTTAATGTAGCATGGTCCACAGACCATTAAAACTGTACTACTTCATGTCAAATGTGAGGAACTTTCAATAGTATAGTTTTATCTACCACTCTCATTCTTTGTGTCTACATGTTACACACTCCACAAAACAGTGATATCATTCTTCCTTTAAAGTGTCAAAAATAATGAAAGAAAGATTATAGCCTTTTATATTTAACAACATAGTTCTCATTTCCAGGGATCTTCATTCCTCCCTGTAGATGCAAGTTTCCATCTGCTATCATTTCTTTTCAGACTGAAGATCCTCCTAAAATATTTCTCATAGTACTTGTCTTACAGTGATGGAAACTCTGTTTTTGTTTGTCTGAAAATGTCTTTACCGTCTTCTGTGAAGGATACTTTTAATGGATATAGATTTCTGGGTTAGGAGACTTCTTTCCTTTTTGAGAATTTATAGATGATACTCAATTGTCTCCTGGCCCCCACTGTTCCTGATCAGTCAATCTGCATTGGCATCATTATCTTCCTGTATGTTGTGTCTTTTTTTTTCCTGGTTTCTTTCAAGATTTTTTACTTATCTTTTGCATTCATCAAGGTGACCATGATGTACATAGGTGTAGATTTCTTTTGTATTTAATCTGCTTGAGGTTTCCCAAGCTTCTTCCATTTGTTAACTTTGAAATATTTCACCCAATTTGGGGAAATTTTAACTATTATTTACATATCAATTTGTCTTTCCTCTTTCTAGGACTCCAATTACCTGTATGCTATACCACTTGATATTTTTCCACAGATAACTGATCCTGTGATAATAATTTAATAGTTTTTCCTCTGTTCTTCAGATTGAATAAGTTATATTAATTTATGCTAAATTCATTGGCCTATTGTACCACAGTATCTAATCCGCTAAGACATCCAGTGAAGCTTTTATTTCAAATATTTAATTTTTAATTCTAAAATTTCCATCACACAGGACTATATGTTCATACAGAACTATATGTTCCTTTAAATTCCTACTCAAATTTATAATAGTTGTTTTAAAGTCTTGTCTGCTAAATCCAGCATCTGGGCCATACCAGGATTGACTGGTTTTCTCATGACTCTGGAATAGTATTTCTCAGTTTCTTCACACATCTAATAATTTTTCACTTATATTGGCAATTTTTGATGATACATTATGGAGATTTGGGATGCTGTTATCTTACTCTTAACAGTATTTTTATTCTAGCAGGAAGTTAACTTGGCTGGATCCAAACTCCCCATTCTGCATCCCTTCTCTGTTCAGCATCTAACACGTCAGTCAGTTGTTCCAACCTTCCAGCTTTGCTTTCCACCGGGGCCCCCTGGAGTCTCTGTCATATGTGCAACTCCAGAGATCAACCAAGCATCTGGGCAGATCTTATATGCATAGGTTGGGGCTTCCTTCCTGTTCCATTTCTGGGTCCCCCACTTTCACTTTCCAACTGCTCTAGCCATCCTGACTTCCATCCTTGCACTTCTCAAAACCATCCAGACTGTAGCTCGCTTCCTGATTTTCATCTGCCTAGCACTACATGGAGTGGGTGGAGCAGGGTGTGCTTTGGAGAGAAACATGCATGTCATTTTCACCCACTGCAGCTTCTCTTTGGCAAGGGTCAGCTCCTACTCAATTTCTGTCTGATTATGGTTGCTGTCAAGTACCCACAAATAATAATTATTGCTTAAATATTTTATCCAGAATTTATAAATTTTATCTACAGGATTAGTCTGAAACAGGCTACTCTACTATTGTCGTGGTATAAGGCTGTTAGTGCAGTTTTTTTAAAAGCTCTATCAAGGTACAATTGTTATATGATAAACTGCAATATTTAAAGTATACCACTGGATTATATACACACCATGAACCCATCACCACAAGCAAGATAATGAACATATGCAGGACTCCCAAAAATGTTACTACTCTTTTGAGAAATACATGTTTTGAGAAATAAATATATATATTATCTGCAAACAAATATTCATTAGAGAGTTATTTATAAAAGTGAAAATCCTAAGCAACCTAAATATCAAGTAAATATTAAAGAAAGAAAGAACGAAGGAAAGAATGAACGAAAGAACAAAAGAATGAACGAAAGAAAGGAAGAAAGAATGAAAGAGAATGAAAGAATGAAAGAAAAAGAGGAACAAAGAAAGAAAGAAAAGGAAGAAAGAAAGGGTCAAGATAACCATGCAATAGCCACGAGTTGGAATGGTATAGAGCCATTTGGAATGACATGATTATGACTCTGTGATAAAGACGCATGGATAAAAGACCAAAAAGAAATATGATATCACTTTGACATATTTGCATTTGCATTGTGGAACCCTGAGTAAGTTCTGACATTCTACTTTGTTGGCTTTTCCACCCTTTCTCTGATAAAACTGCATTCATTTAATAGTCAGAAAATTTGATTTTCTCTGACAAAAAAAAATCATGTCTATGTTCCAGTTCTTCTGTAATCTATGGGAAATAATTCATTTCCATATGTCATCTGAATATCACCACATACACCCCTTAGTTGACTTTTCTGTTAGAGTGAAATTATCAGCATCTTTTCAGTCAGAAGACAGGTCAGAATCTTTCTTGCCTGTACCACTTAATTAAACAAATGCCCACTGACTCCTCTCATTTTTCCCCCTAATTCTCATTTTTTCCTGCCTGTGCAGCAAGGACAACAGTAATATTTATTTGAGAAAAGGCGAAATGTAACTACAGAGGAAGTGATTTTAAGTAGTAACACAGTCTTAAGTGCTAGTTATCTTGCTATGACAAATAGCCGTGGGATTTTTAAATGGATATTTCCTCATTTCAAACCTGATCTTTTCACCAAGGACATATGGGCAATTAAGTCTCTTTGGGGGATCCTGGCCGAGCCATTTTGGTTTGAAGGCATTTGGCTAACTACCTAATCACAAAGGATTGGCAGAGTATTTTTTAGATGCTAAGTTGTTTATCCAGAAAAGTTACTTTAAAATGTGTCTTAATGGCACAAATGCTCCTGTTATTCTCAGTCTTTTCCTTTGCATAATTTCTCATCTTCTCAGAATCACATAAAGCAATTTTCCCACTGATAATATTGGGACGAATTTAGGGTTCCCTGCGAGAAGCAATATTCCCATTCCCTACTCCCACCAGCAGCCAAGTGCCTATAATTCAGTTCAGCAAATTCTCTTTTATTTACGCACAATCGATTATTCCTTTAAAAACAAAATAATTTCCACTCAAAGCCTTTCATCTGTTCATCTCAGCACTTCAGAAACTAATTAATCTCCACAATATGCCTGGATCAGCATTATCCCTTTTGTTTTCTGATGTGCAAACAATGAAATTAAGCAGATTGCTCAAGGTCAAACAATCAGTAAACATCAGAGTCCAATTTGAACTCAGCATCCCATGCTTTCCAGTCCAGACATGGAAACCCAGACTCTCAACACAGAACGGTCTTCAGAGCTCTTGAGATGCATTGCCATGTATATCTACATCTCAGGGGGCTATGCTCATTGGTGATGGGGAGTCACAAGTTAGTACAGTCCTGTAAACAGTTTCTAAAACGTATTAGCCTTCCAAGACTTTTGCTGGAAATATACAAGACTCTCTCTCCCACTTCATTTCTTCCTCCCTTGCAAAAGGTGATCATAACTCCCAGTTTGCCTAGGACAGTTCCAGTTATGCTTGTTTCCTGACATAATTATTTAAAAGGAGCTCCCTATTTCACTCTCAACAGTGTTCCAATTAAAATGATAAGGTAAATGGTGAACTTAAACATCCAGATCACAAGTTTAACATGGTGAGTTAGGTAAAATAAACAAATGGGCATTTTCTCCCCCAAACCCCAAACACTAGGAAAGAGGAGTATTGTGTGTCCAAAGACATATCGATCAGTGTCTATGAGGGATGATAAGGAAGTAGGAGAAAATGGAAGGAAGTGAATAGAGGGATGCTGGCAGAGGGAAAGACCCTGAGAAAGAGGTGCTTTCCCAAGATTGAAAGGGAACTGGGAAAGGTGCGAGGATATTGGTCTCTCTGCAGGATAGGCAGAATCTGCAGACCCAAAGACCTCACAGGTTTGGGAACCTGGAGATGAGGCTCTAAGCACCAACAGAGATGTCTGGCTCCTGGCATGGTACAGAATTAGCAGAGCTGTCCCTTTTCAGATGGGTTGGGCAGGTTTGAATAACGAGCACTGCAGTAATGCCCACAATTTCCCAAAGGCTACAGGTCCTTACAACCCCACTGCTGAATGTTTGCACAATATATAGGAGGGTGACAGAGCCCATTCCCCTCTCCCCCTGTAATCACCATTGTGATCACATTTCTCAAAACTCTGGGGACTGGAAGCTCAGAGTCATTTAATTTGATTTTAAAAAATGGAATACTGTGACATTTTCTGCATGTACATACAGTCGGATAAAATTCATAACAACTCCAGTAGTCAAAAAGCAAATTGCATTTGGCTGCAAATATATACTCATAGCTAAAACCACAGTTAAATTTCAAAGCAATGTACAGGTAAGGCAGAGTCTTCAATTTATTTTAATGTCCCTGCTCGGTTGTGTCCCTGTTCTATTGCCTAACATCCCTTAACGTCCAAGGTGGGATCTGCATGCCTGATTTAGTGAGTCTCTTGAAACAAGCAATTATGAAAGACTCCAGCCATTGTTCTTCCGTGGCAGAAAACGGTGGGTCACATTGTTTTTCCCTCATCTGGTGTTTCATCTGATAAAAATACACCCTGAAACGTGTAACTTCAATTGTGCATATGTTTACTAAACTGTAAGTGATTAATTTATTATCCAATTTTCTTGTCAATTTGAGGGATGCTTTTTAATCCTTGCAAAGGAAGGAGGGAATTGAGCATACCATCTTGTCTCAAGGCCCCAGTCTGGAGTGCACCTAAGTATTTATGGGACACCATCTGCATCCCATTAGGGTGGTCTATGAGTCCCAAGGGAAGGTCCCACAGTCCTCAGAGGGGAGCGAAGGAGATATTACCATATTCCATCAGAACCATATATACTGAGCTTTCACAGAGAATAGAATACGATGACATTTAGCCTTAACTTTTTCTTTTCTTTGCACAAAAGGAAGCAGTAATTATAGCTCCAGAGGTTACATGGATGATCTGAAATTATTTATCTCTTGGTTTCTTAGTAAAATCATGTTACCATTATTAAATTGTAGGATTTGATGTATTTCAGGTACATTGTGGTCCAAAAATCAACAATAATCTAGAAATCTGTGCAACTACATTTCTTGTTAACTATGCTTCTTTGAAATTCAGTAAAAGCAAAGTAAGACACCGGTGTCTTCATTTCAGGTAAGACACATGTAAAATATTCTAAATGCTTAGAGCTAACCGTAAAATTCTGCTTTGGCCCACAAATCCAGGAAACAGTCTTTTTAAAGGCAACGGTTTGGAGGACACCCAACCTAGCTTCCCACTCAATCTGGGGACATAAGACAGAGTCACTCTGGGTATAAGTTTCCTTGAAAAACTATGAAATATTGAAGAATTACCTCCTACAGCTTCCTCATTTTATAGACCCCGAAATTGGGCTCCTTCTGTATTTGGAATAATCCTACTTATTCTTCAAAAGCTTCTATATCCTCTGAGCAACATTTCCTGACTTCCCCTGAAAGAATTACTCCCTCTCTTCTCAGTGCTGCCAAAACATTTTGTACTCACATTTATTAGAGGGTATTGTAATGAGCGTAATAGAAACACATATATGTTTATTCATATATATGCATACATAAATACACATACATAAATATACATACACATATATATGTTTGTTTTCCTTTGCTTAGTGTGAGCTCTTGGAGAATGCGTGTGGGATCATACTTGCTATTCAAAAACCTGGGAATTCTCCTTCATCTTCTCCTTTTTTATCCAGTGCATAAATAAGTACTCCTAATTTTGTCCGAAACATAGCACCCATGAGACTTCATATCATCCTCCATGAAGGCATTAATAACCTTGCCCTGGGTAGATGCAACAGCCTCTGAACGTTTTTCCCTTTCTACTTCTCCTCTCCTATGATCCCACAGCAGAAAGAGTGATATTCTAAAAACGTAATAAAATCATGATAATCCCCTGCTTAAAGTTTCCAGTGGCTTTCCATGGAAGCTAAAATGAAGGCTCACAAGCTCAATTTTGGTGCTTCTCAAAGGGGAGATTTTTCCACATCTGGAGGGGATATTTGGCAATGACTAGAAACAATGTTATTGTTACCAATGGAGGGGGGAGTGAGGAGAAGGGTACTGGCATATACAGGGATATACAGGAGAGCCCTGACCACAATTATCCAGCCTCAAATCTCAGTAGTGCAGAGGCTGAAAAACTGATCTATGTGATCAATCTCTCGCTCAGCTCTCCAACTTCATCTTGCGCTGCTCTCCCCATTATCCACCACACTCCAACCATGCTGGCTGTTTCTTTGGTTGCTGCACCACTGCAAGTTTGTTCTTATCCTAGGGACTTTGCACTAATTCCTTCTGCTTGGAATGTTTCCCCTGATATTTATATGGCTCTCTTCTTGTTGTGCAGATTTCAGCTTAAAGATCATCACTTTGTGAAAGCCATCTTTAACCACTGAAGCTCAAGGACTCACCTAACCACTCACTGTCAGATCAACGGACTGTAATTCTCGGCCTACGATATGTTTTTTACATGCACATTAGTTTATTTCAGTCCTTCACTAAATTATAAGTTCCATGAGTGCAGAGGCCTTTTCTGTTTTGCTCTCACTTTATTCTGAGAAACTAACAGTGTCATATTTGAGTCATTCAATATATTTTGTTTTAATTAATGGATGCATTAAGAAACCATTTGCTCAAAGTAACATATTAGGTACCTGGCTGTCCCTCAGATCAGTGCTATCACCACAACTCTACTTAAGTTCAGAATTTGGGGAGAGATTTTGACTCTCTGTCTCTGAGCCAGAAAATAATTAGAATGGCAACCTCTAAGAGCTAAATGGAAAAGCTTTGGTTTATGGAAAGGTAAATAGATCTAATGCATGTGCATAAATAGAAACACTAATGTATGCATGCACAAAGTGCCAATGATTATTGCAAACCTTCTAATTAATGGATTAGCGTCCATTTAGAGAACAACAGAGCGGACAATGCTCTCAGCTGGGGCTTCTCCCACACATCTGTCATTTCTCAGCCATGAGAAGATGGAGTTTCTGACCTAAAGCCATTTAGCCCCAACATGCTTTGGCTGCCGTTCCAAAGGGGTTACAAGTCATCCATTGCCAGAAGTTTTACCAGCACTGTTGCATTCCTGCCAGAGACGCTGAGACAGCGACTCAGATGGCAGGGCAGTTAAGTAGCCTGAAGAGGCACCATCCCAAGGTCCCAAAGCTTGGAAAGGCAACATCAATTTTTATTACAAGCCTTACTAATCCACAGCCTGATTTCTCCTGGGTGCAGCCTCATAGCTTTGAGTCCCTGGGCCTCTGGCTTGTGTTCATTTGTTTGGCGGGGAAAACCTGAGCTGAATTTTCGAGCAGGGTGGCAGTCATTTATTAGCACAGAGAAAAACCTATGTCCTGTTTACTTTTGTCATTCAATTTCAGATGCTTGTTATTACACCATCCTCACACCCTTGCTTAAAGGGAGGAATCCAGGATCAAAAACATCACAGATTCTTAGAAGAGTAATTGGACTAAGTGGGCCTTCATTTTAGAGTTATGGGACTCGAGCCACAGAGGGGATGGAAGTGAAGAAATCGAACATTTCAGAAAGCCAGGTGCCCACTTTCATGATGATGTACTTAATGATCTCATTTTCTTGAGCACTATCAAGGAAAAAATAATAAGATGTGGTTTAATGATGGAAAAGTCTTTTAAACAACAAGTGAAGGATATCTGGTGGCAATGCAGTGGTGTGCAGTGTATGGCAACGTATGCACCGTCTTTGCAGAATTGTGAATGCATCTGTCTGTGTTCTTTCATTACTCTCTTTATTCCTCTTTCCCCTGCAGGGTCCACCAAAACAGATAAATGGGCTCTAAGAACAAAGAAGGATAACCTCTTCCTCTAAATCCCTCAGTATGCATATTCTAAGAGCTCCCCATCCAGATCTGAAAATGTTAAAGAGCACCCTGCAACAGGTGGGTCTCTTCCAGTTGCAACTCAAAAAAGTGTAATACTAAGCTGGTTAAAGAGACAAAAAGGAAATTCATTGGCTCAAGTAGCTGAGAAGTTCAAAGGGTAGAGGGGTACAGGTGTAGCTGGATACAGGGACTTTTCCAATGATGTCACTGGATCCTGGTCTCTTGCTCTCTCTCTCAGTCCCTCCCATTCTCCTCCATGTTCTCCATGAACGTGGGTTTCATCCTGAAGTTCCACATGGTGCCATGATGGCTGCCAGCACCTTCAGCCTTACATCCTCCTAAGTTCAAGGAATTCAGAACTTCCATATATACCCAAAAAAATTGAAAACAGGGACTCAGATACTTGTACACCAATATTCATAGTAGCAATATTCACAACAGCCAAAAGGTGGAAACAACCCAAGTGTCCACTGACAGATGAATGGATAAATAAAAAAAGGTATATCCATACAATGGAATACTATTCAGCCATAAAAGGAATGAAGTTCTGATGCATGCTACAACATGGATGAACCTTGAAGTCATTATGCTGAGTGAAAAAAGCCAGACACAGAAGGCCACATATTGTGTGATTCCATTTATATGAAATATGTAGAACAGGCAATTTCTTAGGGATATAAAGTAGATTAGAGGTTACCTACCAGGGGCTGGGGAGAAAAGGGAATGGGAAATTATTGCTTAACGGGTACAGAGTTCCTGTTAGGGTTGATAAAAATTTTGGTAATGTATGGTGGAGATGTTCGCACAACATTGTAAATGTAATTAATGCCATTGAATTGTGCACTTAAATGATTAAAATGGAAAGTGTGTATACATGTATATATTGATATGTGTGTGTGTGTATATATATCGCTCCAAATTTGGAGATACATATATTGTGTGTGTGTGTGTGTGTGTGTGTATATATATATTGTGTGTATATATATATATATATATATAAATTTGTGTGTGTGTGTGTGTGTGTGTGTGTATCTCCAAATTTTTGTTTTTATCCCACAGACTTCACGTCATTGTTTGTGATAGGGACATAGCTTTCAACCAATCAGGATGGCGGGGTCTACTCCTCTTTACTTGGCCAGGTATAAACCACATGCCCCCTCCCTGCAGGCTGAGACAGAAGGAGCTCTCCCTGCAGTCACAGCCACTCTGGGTGGGGAGGCAGAGATTCTCAGAGGAAAACTGGACACTCTTATTGGAAGAAGCGGAAATGGATTCTGGACTACAGAAGTGACATATGTTCATAACACAAGCTAGCAACCAACATAACTGATCTTACAGGAAAAACAGAAAACCAAGTGCAGTAAGCTCAAGAATACACAACCAGCACACAGCCTAAAACAGGTGAACAGTGCCTACATTTTGTTTCATGTAACCTTGAGCTAGTGGCTCTTTTATGAGCCTGTAAGCAGATTTATCATCCCAAATACCTTGAGTTTAAGTTGATGCTAATGGGCTTTATTTTTTTTAGACCTCCCTCTTTTTAAAGTTCTTTCCTAATTGAGTCTTCTTATATTGAGGATGGATCTTCCATTTCGAGCAGGAATTACATCCACCAATCCAAGGCCTATAAATAAACTCAAGTTGTATAGTATTTGTGGGAGCCTGTCATGTACAGACATCTTATGGGCATCCTCTTCCCCAAACCAGTAGTTCAGCCACCTAGCCACTAGAGTCTGATATTTTACAACCAGGAAATCAATTGTTTTTAGCTTGTTGTTAATAACTAGTTGAAGAATTGCCATGTGCCAGTCACTCTTCTAAGAACTTTACATGCATTAACACTCTGAGTCCTTACAGTGGTGTTATGAGGTTGTTATATGATTATCCCCATTTTAAAGATGAGTAAGCTGAGGCAGAAACGTTAAGTAACAAGCACAGATGGCAAGTGGCAGAGTCAGGATGTGAACCCAGGCAGACCCATGTTCTTAACCACTGTGTGCTACTGCCTATCCTAATTTCCATTATATGGATGTGGGAAACCAAGCTCAGAAAGAATCAGCAGCTTTGTCCTGTCCCCACCATTAGCATCTTCCCATGCTACTACCACTGATGAGGTGGAGTACTAGCCATCCAAGAACAGTTCAGAGTGAAAGCAAGTTTGGGAACCTTTGGAAGAGCAGCCTTTTATAAGGGGAGAAGGAGAGAATGTGTAGATAGCAAACAGGAAGGGGATGCTGCCAAAAGAGGATGAAACAGGATAAGAGGAGACAAACCCACAAGTGGCCATAATTTACAAAGAAATGGCTCATTCTGTCTCTGCATCTCAGTTTATTAAGAGAGGCTGCCGGGCATGGCCCCTGTAGCCTAGTGTTGAAAGGTAGGGTACACTGGTTAGAAAACAGGCATCCTAGGACATGGGCTGGGCAAGAGCTCCTTGGTGTTATATAGAACTGCAGGCTATGAGAGATCATAAAAAATCTCAGAGCTTGCTGCCTTGGTCTTTAATTAAAATGCCACCTCCAAATACTAGTTGCAGGCACTTATAAACTTGTTCATACATTTACAAAGACTATGATGCAGAAGCCTGGAAGATTAAATTCTTCAACTGTTCCTTCAAAGAAATAATGCTGTGATCGCACAGCTAGATGGATGAGACGACTTCTGAAACCCTTCGTACCTTGCAATTCCACAATGAGGCACAGGAGTAACTGTGTAAGCTACATTTCTTCAACTTTCACTCTTGAGAAACTGTGTACAACTTATGTTAGATATAAAGGAAACACGTTTAAGCCTTCTGGGAGAGAAATACATATATATATATACAAGGAGAAAAATGGAGACACGATTACAGAGGGATGACACTGTTGGGTGGCATCCTCGCAAAACCCAGCTGAAGTGGAATGTGTAAGAGGGGAGCAGAATGCAATTTTACTGCAATATTTGTGTATTATTTTTATCTTCCTCCACAAATAAGATGATGATTGGATTCAAATCACATTTCAAACAGGATTCACTGCTGAAATGTCAAAAATGAGGTAGCACTCAACTCTGGCAAAACCTTGAAATCTGTTCCATAAAAGGCAATTTCAGCATAAAACATGGTTAACCTTGAACAGTTAGATTAATGACCCAGCACCTCTCAACTGAGCACCGATGAATAAACAAAACTTTACAAGCAAATTTAGCAATATCTTAGAGGAAGAAAAGCAAAACCAATCAAAAAAGATGAATGGCAATGAAACAGAAACATTTCAGGGTAGAAAGAGAGGGAGAGCAGCAGTAAATTTACTGCAGAGAATGAGAAACTGTTTTTTCCCCTTAAAATTCCCACTCAGGAGAGGACCCATTCTGCTTTTAAAAAAATAAATATTAAAAATTAAAAAATTGAAAACAGGAAACAGATTCCACTCCTTCCTATTGTAATTGTTTGTACTTTGACAATTGCTTTAGAATCTTTGATTGTAACCACTTAACTCATCGTGCCTGCTGTGCTGTTTTTCTAGAAGGGGTATGCTGCTTTCAGTGAGTTCATCTTGTCCTGACCAAATAAAGGAAACAAGATGGAAAAGAAAAATGTGTCGGTGCGTGGAGGGAAAGAGAAGACACGCAGAGTATCCCTATGACCCTCAGAACACGTGGCAGTGTCCATAGGTCGACTAACAAAGACAAATGGCAAACGATGCCACACGTAAGAGACATGACATCCAGGTCACCGCAAAACCCCTTTGTCTAAAAATAATAAAGTCAGATCTTCTTGGAACATTAGCCAAAACTGTCAGTATTACAACCATACTGTGTGCTTCTTTTTGGAGAAAGCATAAAAATCCACTCAGCACGTGTCAGCAAGTTCCTGGGCAGCCTGCACATACTTCCTGAGCACCAGATGTCAAATCCTCCTGCTCGCTCCTGGGAATTTGCTGCCTCGGCAGCTGAGCCCTGAGCTGGCCGCTGCTCAAATGCTGCCTTGTCGGGGTTTAGACCTTTCCAGATCTACTGCGCTCCTCTCCTGCTTCAGGTAATAACTTACAGTTATCAGTGAGTGTGGGAGGGAAGGTGTTTTCACATCCTTTAGGGAAGCCAGGCTTCTCCTCATTCTGCAGATAAACCGAGCTGAGGCTGGTCCTATCAGAGCGGCGGGTCAAGGTCACCGCATTCACTGGGAGAAGAACCAAGAGCTTCTACTAGCAAGTCTATTATTAATTTTATTATTTCTTAATCCTGTTCCTTCCACACTTTACAGGGGGAAGAAAGTGCAAGAACAACCCATGAGGTTCCTAAGTATATGAATGTGAATGGGAAAAATAGGGGACAGAAATCAACTATTGCTGGTTCTTCCATTTTCACCTGTGGGAGAATTTTTAACATAAACGTAGGGACATAAAGAATTATTGCAAGTCAAAATGTTTCGGTGAACAAATTTCAGCAGTTCAACTTTATACCAATTATAAATCAAACTGTTAAATTTCTCTGGACAAGGCCAGCATTCGGATTTTTTTAAAACAAGAAAATTTCCTATTGACGTCGGCAACTAAATGGTGTTTGTAGCGTTTTTATCATGCAGTCTATTTCATTCCTTCATTATGCTTTTCTAGCTGAGTTGTCCTCCATGCATGTACATGCTTTAATGCTGTCTTCTGTGCTGTTCCTGAATGTTTGCTATTAAAATACATTAAACTAAAGAAAAAAAAACCAACTAGGTGTCTTACTCCCTTTCCTCCCCAAATATTAAATGAGTATTTACTAAATTAGAGGCTTTGTGCTGCATTTTAGGAAGGAGTCAGCAAACTGTCTAACAGGACCCCAGCCCACTAGCTGATTTTTTAGGACCACAAGCTAAGAATGATTTTTGCATTTGTAAATGGTTAAAAAAAAAAAAAAAGAAAAATATTTTGTGACACATGCAAACTATATGCAATTGAAATGCCAGTGTCCATAAATAAAGATTTAGTGGAACATAGCCATCCCCATTTATTTACATATTGTCTATGGCTGCTTTCATGCTACAACGGCACAGTTGAATATTTGCAACAGAGATCATGCAGTTCACAAAGCCTAAAATATTTACTGTCTGGCCTTTACAGCTCCCTGGTGGAGGAGACAGCAATGGAGAAGACAGGATCTGGGCCCTCAAGGAACGTGTGGTGCAGTGGGAGAGATGCAGCCAGAGCAAGGGCCTGCTGGAATCCACGGGAACACAGTGCAGGGCCATTCAAGCAGCGGCAGATGTGGCCCCAAAGGTATGAGTGCCCAACACCTGGCCTAGCAAGTGGGACTCCACAGCCTCAAAGTCATGGCAAAAGCAAACCAATCTGTCCCATGAGTGAAAAGGAGCAGACACAGACTTGATGACCCAAGAAAGCACTTGACATCTGTGATGGTTAATGTTACGTGTCACTTGGCTACCTTACGGTGTCCAGTTGTCCTGTCAAGCACTGGCCTAGCTGTAGCATTTTGTAGCTGCAATTAGCATCTATCATCAGCTGGGTGAATCTTGTCAAAACAGTCGGAGTTCTTGAGTGTGAGAACTGAGGATTCCAGGAATCGGAAGGAATTCTGGTTCCACACAATGCCCTGTGCTCCTTCCTGAATTTCTAGCCTAAGGAATGCAGAGTCAGGACTTCAACATCACCCATACTGAACTTTCCAGTCTCTGGAGCACACAGAATTCAGACTCATCAGTCCCTACAACTAAGTGAGCCAATTCCTTATACTTTCTCCCACTCCCTCTCCCTCCACCCCTTTCTTTATATTATCTATATCTATATCTATCTATATATATCTCTCCATATATATAGATGTGTCTACTGCTGGTTCTTTTTTTTTCTGGAGAACCCTGAATCATACAACATCCAATAGGTAAATCCTATTGCTAAAACATCTTTTAGGTGCTCTCTCTCAGATCTCTCCTCTAACATGTTTCTATAATCATCACTGTATACCACAAGGCTCCCAGCAAGCTTGTGAAAAGACTTTATATGCATATAAAATGTGAGAACATTTTGTTTGCTCATCAAACTGGTAAAATTTAGAACGACTCATAATACCCAATGCTGGACAGGGTGTATACAAAGAGGCACTTCCAGATGCTGCTGGTGGGAGGGCCAACTGGTGAAGCACTCATAAAATATAACTGGGCAATTTCTATTGAAATTGATCACTGTTTTCCTTCAGACCAGCATTCCTCTTCTCAGTATCTATTTTCGGGTATTACATGTATATGCCCAAAGAGACCTGTACAAGGGCACTCACTGTAGCCATATTTGTCAGAGGAGAAAGAAAGGAAAGAAAGGGAAGCAATGGAAGAGCAGAAAGAGAAGAATAAGTAAGAAGGAAGGAAGGAGGGAGGGAGGGAGGGAAGGAAACTCTAAGTGTGCACTTTATCTCACACCTAGATTCAATTTCATGGTCTATAGCTGTAACCACTGTTCCCCACCCCACCCCCCAGAACTTCAGCTCACTGCCCTCCTGTGCCTCTGTGTCTAGACCAGACCAGCTGTCTGTTTTATCTGTGTCCAGACTCAAGCTGCTGAGTTCCAATGAAGAGAATCACGGTCCCTGCAGATCAGTGTCGTTGTAAGTGTGGGCACTACAGCCCCGTGTGCGCCGAGCTGCCTCCGCCACGTTTCCTTTCCCTTCCCCAGGAGACCCAAGGAGAACATAAGTTCCATTGGGCTGTTTTTATTCACTCTGATTCCCAGAGCTCGGAACACAAAAGGCACTCAAGGTGAGTCTTCTGAATGAACAGATTTCTTCTTCTATTTTCTTTAATGGTTATTTACAGCCTTGTCTGGTTTCCTCAAAACTTCAACCTGCCTTGCCTCTCAGATGCCTTCTACTTCAGAGGAGAAAATGAGTGTCAGCAGAAAGAAACTCCCTCCAACTCCCTGCCATCAAGTTTATGGACTTCCTTATACCCAAACTTATTTTCTTTTTCTTCAGTTATAGTGGGGAAGATACCCCTTAGCACATCTCCTCTCTCCCCCAGGAACCTTGCTCCATATTTAGTGCTCTTTCCTGAACTTTCCATCATCAGGCCCCCTAAGAGCTCCATTCTAGCATTCACACCTATTCAGGTATCTCCCACCTAATGAACTCTCTTCTTGATCTCAAGCCTGCATCATCTACCTACTCTTCCAAAATTTCTCCTTTCCTTCATAACAAAGCTTAGTGAAACTGACTGTCTCTAGTTTCTCACCCTCTACTCACTCCCCAAGCCCATTTTCCTCTGGCATCTGCCTGCCATTATCATTACAGCAGCATCACTGCTTTTCCTGTGGCTAAGTCCATTGGACACTATCTAGTTCTTATATGACTTTACACCTTTGAAACATTTGGCACAAAGATTCTTCTCTTCTTGTAACTTATCTTCCCTTGGCATGTGACATCCTGCAATCTCCTGGTTTCCCTTCCACCCCTCTGCTCACTCTCAGTCTTTTAGTAAGCTCCTCCTCTGCCCCGCTTTAAATTCTGAATTTCCCCAGCCTTCTGTCCTGGGTAGGGTGACCACATTATTTACACTTCAGGTCGGGACACACTAAAAGTGAAAGGCGCCCTATCAGTAATCGTGTTGGGGCATCAGGAATAAGTCTTAGATGTCCTGGTCCAGCTGCCCTAATTTTTGGCCATCTTGTCTTATTCTGCCTCTCTTCTAGGGAAGTACCATCCATTCCCATGGCTTCAAGTACCACCACCCAGTGGATGGTTTCTCAGTAAGGCACTTATATCCAGATCTCAGCTGGGTCTCCTACAGGAGTCCCAAACTCAACATTTCAAAAATGAACTGAGCATCTGCCTCTCAAGCCTATCCTTTACTCTTGGCAAAAGTAACCATCGTTCACTCAAATACCCAATTTAGGCACCATCCTCCCTCCCCATCTCCCTTAGTCGCAACATGCAATCACCGTTTCTTCCCATTTGCCTTCTTAAAAGCTTTGTATATACCTAATTATTTCCTTTTTTGGGACTCATCATCTCTCAAATAGATCAATGCTACCAATCCCAAACTTGTCCTCTTACTGCCATTCCTGCCTACTCACCGCCCCCCACCCCCCTTCCCCTGAACCTATTTTACACCCTCAGGGAAGAGTAATCCTCCTAAAAACAATTTAAGAGATTATATAAATACGATAATTACAGATTAGGATAACTGGTAATGAAGGAAATAGAGGATGCTGAGCTCATGCATGCATGATATGGGAGAAGGGTGCGTACACTTTAAACAGGGAAACCAAGGAAGGCCTCGCTGAGGGGTGACATTTATGCCAAGCTCTGAAAGATGAGCTTGGGGAGGAGTATTCCTGGGATAAGGGGACAGCCACTGCAACGTCCCCAAGGCACCGAATAGCTCAGTTGGGAATGAATGGGAGAGTGTGTATATTCTCACACACCAGCAGTCGGCCCAATCGGGAGATGGCTGTGTGTCATCTGAACCCTTGTCAACACAAGCTGCGACACCAAGACCCAAGTGACTGAGCATAATTCTAATCTTTCTCAAAACCTTGATTGGAGCTATGTTAAGCATGCCAACAGGAAAATGTGCATAGATGCCTAGGGGGTTGTCTGGAAAGATGGTGGCAGCAGGGTTGCTAGGTCTGGGCAGTAATCTCCCCAACTGGCCCAGATGCGTGGAGCCCCAGCCTCCATTAGAGGTGAAAGGGTGAGGACAGTGGGGGATGTGCTGGCAGCTGCACCTGAACCCATGGCAGATGGAGCTCAGAGATTGCAGGGAGCTGAGGTGATGACAAGCATCTGCTGTTGGCAGCCACCATCCCAAACAATAGAAGCTCTAGTGCCGGAGCCCCCAGCCCAATCTTGATAAATGAGCCATCATCTTAGACTGGGGGCAGGGTGGAGCCCCTCTTTCTAAACATCCCTGGTCTATCATGGATGGGGGTGGACCCGAGGATCCTGGCAAAGAGGACCTCATTATCGTCTTCAGAATTGGATGGGCAATTAAGCAGCAGGATTAGTGAGAATACAGAGGACACACCTGGGAGTGGCAGAATTCTCTACAAGGCACCCTCTGAACCAGGCAGGGGTTTTCTGCCTTGGTGGGACGGAGGGAGGCTGTAGCTTCCAGTCCGTGCCTGGAAGGCTTTGTGCTATTACATGTGGCCTATCACACCATTACTGCCTCTATATAAAATTATATCCCTGATTAAAATTTTAGTGCCAAACATTTTATATGATTACAAACAAAAAGTCAAAATTTGCATTTAAATAGACATATTAAAAATACTGCAGAGGGGAGAAGGACAGCAAAGCAATCTTGAGGAGTCTTCTAAGAGAGGGTAAAGCACTTCTGTAAAGATTTTTCCATTTCTGTCAACACAAGCCCAGACCCTTCCCGAACTCCACCAGAGTATGTGCTGCACCGGATTCTACTCAGGCGTGACTACCTAATTCTCCTTGGCAAGGACCCGACAGAGCCCGAAGCATGATCGTTCGGTCATGTGCTCGACACGTGTATACTGGCTTTGTACTAAGCACCACATGCTGTGGAGAACACAAACAAAGGTCCCTAATGTCATGGAACTTGGGAGTCTCAGGGCAGAAATCAATGTAAAACTGCAACTGGGATTAGTGTGATCAGAGATCATCACAAAAGGAGAATTCACGATGGAAAGGATTGGTTTGGTCAGAGAAATCAAGAAAGGGATCCCTCTAAAAGTGATGAATCAGCTCACATCGGAGGAGAGAGTCCAGTTGAATAAGGGGTGCGGGGAGCTGGGGGAGGCCAGGCAGTGGGTAGAGTAATTGGGGTTCCCCCATCTCAGCACAGCCCACCTGCTGAGCCCAGACCTCAGGAAGGCAGCTGAATGGCAGTCTTCTCCTGGACCTTGGCCAGAAAGGAGCCATGTTTCCATGATTTTATTTGGGATATGGGAGAGAAAGGGGCAGGGGTAGCCTCATCCTTTGTAAGTTGAGTTGAGACAATAAAGGAAGATTTTGAATCTGGAGACCTGTGGGTACTAGTTCTGGCTCTGCCACAAATCAGGGTCAAGTGACCTCGGGTTAATCAGCAGGTCACTGTGAGTTGAGCCTCAGGATTCTTGTCTGGACAAAGAGACCAAACTGGCCAAATTCGAAGGGCTTGTCCAGTGATCATGTGATTCTACACAGCCCGGGAGAGTGGGCAGATCCTCTGCAGTGGTCTCTCCTCGAGCATTTCCAAATGAGCCAAAAGGGAAATTGCTCAGCTTTGACATCTTTTCCCTGCCCAGAAAAGAGAGTCTGTCCAAAGATACGAGAGAAAATACAAACTGTTTTCTTCTTTGGCTTTGCTATGGGAAAGCAGCAGTAACAACAAAAACAACAAAAACCTAAAGCTGTAACCCAAAGCTGAACATGTTTATTACTTTAGTTCATAGAACTTGTGCTTTCTATGACATGGGGAAGGTGGGTCCTTCCCCGGGGCAAAGTGATAGCCAATAAAAGATTTCAGACATTGACATGGAAGGTTCTGTGGAGTTCACCTGTGAGGTTCATAGCAAATACCCTGATTTCTTTGGGGGTTTTGGCAACAGAACCTCAATGTTTGCACCATAAAACACCTCCTCCAGTAAAGAAATGATTTCTAATACTCCCTGTTTACACACTCCCACTGGCCTGGAAATGTTTTCAAGTTGGACCTGGCAAAGCCGCAAGTGGGAATGCAAAAAGGAGCAAATAAGAACAGGGAACAGGATACAGCACTAGCTTGAAGTCTTTGTTCTGTGGGCTGCTTTCACACTTCCTCAGGCGAATGGATTTTTAAAACAGCCAGTTGCTAACTGGAACCCCACATTTTCAGCCTGATAAGATAAATCCTGACAGCCTAAGGAATCTTTATTTCACTCAGAAGCTGTTTGTTCCCATCTCATGCTCACAGATTAAGAATAAAAATTGATCTGACTTCAAAGGGAAGCACTTTATAATTCAGAGTGCCTTCATCCCACCCTACCTATGTACAATTACTCAATACCAACCCATGTGCAATAGCAACTGCTTGTTTCTCTTATCTGGATGGGGAAATTACTTGGTTTCTTTGCACAAGCACACTTCCAGGATAGAAACTAACTGGGAAAAAGAAACTTTCAGTTGCAAAAATATCTCTGCTTGTTCTTGTTCACAGTACACAGTATTTTTTTTTCTTTTTTTAACAGTTCAATTATTGAAATTTTCTCTAAAGACACAAGAATCTGTAATAGATCCAATAAGAAAAAAAAAGATATGTCCAGAAAATTGATTCCCTTTCCTTTTACAATTTCAGCATGAGAAGAATTTGCTACTCATTTCATTAGTGTGAGAAAATCAAAAGAGAAGGATAAAAGACATATTTCAGAATGTCAACTGTTTAAAACATATGCCTTCTATCAACTTCTAAAAGAATTCCTTAGAGGCAATTCAATTGCCTGATCATGAAATGGTCCCAAATTGCACGGTGTTAGACATTGTTTTCAAAGCAAAAGTTCGTTCCCTGATTACATGAGCTAGTGAATAATTACAAGACTAAACAACACCCATTCATTCTTGAAATACCTGCCAAGTAGATGGCTACTTTAAATTATCTCAGGGAAAATATCTATCCACAGAGAATGAATCAAGCTTATGCTCAGTGTTGAAAAAACTGATAGAACAGCTTCAGTTTCCCTGAAAGATTAAATAGGGGAGATAGTATTTTTTTTGTTGTTGACTGATTGACTGACAAAATGAATTTCAAGTGCTTTTCAAGCACTATGGTGGATACAAAGAATTCAAAGTAAATACACAGTTATGGTCCTGAAAGTCATATTCAATCAACAGATTTTACATGAACACCCACTATTTCCAAGAGCAAATCGAACTAAAATGATGCATAAAATAGTATCCAACCACGATGATCACAAATGAAAAAAAAAAAGCATCAGATGTCCTCCCATCCAATCATCCTTCAACCTAATCATTCTTCCTACCAATCGTCCTTCCATCCAACTATCCTTCTGTCTAATTGTTCTCCCACCCAAATGTCTTCCCACTCAAAGTTCCCTCCACTGAATGGTACGCTTGGGAGGAGATGGAATGGGAAGATTTATATTGTATATATATTTCCACAATTTAAATTAAAAAAAAAAAAGAAACTAAAGAGATAATGACAAATACAATACTTGATACTGGATTGGATCTAAGAATGGATAAGAGAAGGCTCAAAGAAACATTATTAGTACCTAAGAAAAAATTTGAGTATTCCTGTAAGCTTTATATTAATGTTAAATTTCTTGAACTTGATAACTTCTCTTAAGGGGATTATATAAGTGAATATCCTTGTTCATAGGAAATGTACATGGAAGTATTATGTGTTCAAGGAATATGAATGATGTGTGCAATCTGCTCTAAAATGTTCAGCAAACAGATTTAGATATACAGATGAAAAGATAGAGGGATAAGAGATAGAGAGATACATACATATATATAGAATGATATGGCAAAGGTGACAAATGTTAAAATTGGTGGATCTGGGTAACTGGGAGGGTTGTATTATTTTTGTAATAGTTAGCTATAGATGTGAGTGTGCATGTGTACATTTATTTCCTAGCTCTGTCCTTGTTGTTCGTTTAGAGGATCTAGGAGCCATGAGCATCCAGAACTTTGTTTCCAAATAACATTATCCACTAAAGAGAATAAGGGCTTTTTGGAGAAATGGCTGTTTCCAGGGCTTGGACAGGGAATATACTCAGGTGGGCCTGAGTATCTTGTGTGCCATCAAAGAATGATGGGGAAGAGTGAAAAGAACACAGGAGCAGGAATGAAGAGGCTGCCACTGGCCAAGTATGGGACAATTTCAACATTGGTGCAAAAAATGACAGCAACAGATTGTAACACGCTGAATAAAATAAGAATCCATGAATGCCTACAGATATAAATTATTAAAGGAGTCAATGAATACATGAAAGGTGACAGAATGCCTACTCATACCTGCAGGTATGATGGAGTCAGAAGAATCATTTGACAACTGTCATGATAATAAATGATTCTGGCAAGAATCATCAATGGACTTACCATCCAACTAGTGAATGAATGTTCTGTGGCAAATAGAACTTTTACAAAATTTGAAAGCATTTCCCTACATATTACTTATGAAATACAAAGGGAAAAAGAGAAATGTTTTGTTTTGTGTGGCAGTGACTGGATTAGAGAACGGCCACCGGCCACCTGCCAGCCACCACCTCCGATGCCTGGTTCTGCCCTTGCAACCTCAAGATCCACGAGACTTCAGACAGGCTGAGCCTCCAGCTTGGGCTTGGGGACTCTCACCCGCACAGGTCCCTTCCAAAGCCCTGTAATCGACTTTGTATTCATAACTTTGTATTGTTCTCTTGAAGAAGGCTCCAGAAAGGGCCTTAAACTTCAAGACCTGTCCCCAGCAGCATTTTGCATGCCTGGATTAAAAGGGATCCAGCCAGCTGTGAGGGCTCCTTAATATTTATCTTCTGGACTATATAATACAAGCCTCTTAAGTGTAATTACTTGAAGTTTAATCTTGGCAAGACACAGTGAATGTGAATAAGTTTACAAAGATAAGAAGAAGGGTACAAAATGGCAAATAAATAAATAAATAAATAAATAAATAAATAAATAAATAACCAACCCCAAAGACATTGTGAAGTGGAGAGGCCCAGGTCAAGTGGAGAGATGACATTTATGTACCCAAAACGAATACACAAATGAGTCTAACTTTGTGCTATTTCTGCTCACTGCACTGACCCTGGATTTTTCTAAGCCAATCTGCAGATAAAAAGTTAAGTTGGCACAATAAGGGTTTGTGTTTCAAAGAAGTAGTTGAGGATTTAGACAGCTCTGGTAGCTAGGGGAAGATAGACATGGTTTGGTGGTTGGAACATCGTCTCTCTCACTCTTTTAAAATGCCTTTGCTCTCTGTCCCTGGCACCATATTCCCTTATATTATTCTTACAATCATCAAACCTGTCTAAAGGTAGAACAGATAGCACACAGACAATGATTTCCAGCACAGGAAAGCAAAACAGACTAGCTCTCTCTCTTGTGCCCTTTTTACTACCTAATTTCAAAAACATAAGAGAATCCAAGAATAGCTAAACCTACAGTGACATAGAGGCCTGCTGATAACTCAGTACAACACAAGTCTGGGTTCCAGCTGCCAACATCAGAGTCCCCACTTTATTCATTCTGCCCTGGTTTTATTGCCTGGTTGAGATGGAACTTCAGCTTCCATCAAAAAATCCCAGCCAGGAGCAGAAGAAAACAGTGGGAAGCACTGATGGACAGCATGGGACAGACAAGAGATGCGTCACAAAGCAGTACATCCTACCATCACGTGCACTTTTGCAGAAGGCCTTCATCAACAGACCTGACTGCCGATGGTGCACACACAGTGAGAAGGACCCAAAGTGGCTGCCATTGATAGGAAGCAAAAGGAAAAGCTGCTTTGCTATTCCTGTGTGACATAATAGAGCAGGAGCCCACAGTTATGGGGTCAAAGGGCAACTGGTTTCTGATAGTCGCTCTACTTCATGCTAGCTCCTCAACCTTTAGCAAGTCACTTCAACTTTCTGTGACTCAGTGGCCTTACCTGAAAAGTGGGTAAAGTAGCACCTCTTCCCCATGTTTTCTGTGATGATTGGACAGAATGATCTCTGTAGAGTGCTTACCACAAAATCCGGCACATGGTAAGCTATTATTATTTATTATTGCTATAAAATAAGTGCCCATCCTTTTGAAGGATGATACAGAGAAGATACGTGACTAAGCATCAGGTTTCAGAGAACACATCCATAATTACGTTCTTCAGTCATAACTTAATTTGGGGTGGTTCAGCACTGTTGCATATCTCTCCGCAGGGGAAGGGGTGGGAGATACAATGTTTTTATTATTTGCGCAATGTCAGGGGAATTTTGATTACATCATCTGTAATTCTAACTTGGCAAAATAAAATGTAGTACAGTCTTTACAGTTCAATGCTCAAAAACAAGGGTGAAATTAGAGTATTGGTGAAAAGGGAGGGAACAAGCAAGTATTCTAGAAGATGGATATGTACAGATAGAGTGGTCGTCACTGATGGACAGAGATCAGGAGAAGCTGGGCAAGGAGCCAGTGAAGCTTGGATATGACTTATATATTTTTTAAGTATCCTGGAAAATAATAATAATAATCACAGTAGCAGCAGTAGCAATATCAAGAGAAAGAGGGGGTGGAGGAAGACAATCAGGAGTAGTGGAAGCAGTAGCTGCAGCCCCCACATATCAATGTGTCTTCTTCATTCCTGACAAGGAGGTGGGTATTTCATATCTTTGTGATCTTTAACTTTCTCAACAACCCAGCAAGTTAGAAATTATTCTTCCACTTGACAGATACAGAAGCTGAGGTTAGCTCTCTTGCCCAAGGTTAGACAAGATAAAATGTGGTGGTGCTAGGATCTAAACTAGCTTTTGATGTCTCAAAACCTGTGCTCTTTCCACTGTGCAACAGTGAGTCAGAATATGCTAGAAGAACTTGGTGGTGATGTGGTCTCACTGTCTCATTTTCTAGGCCTTATTACAGGAGATATAGCATATGCCACCACCCCTGTGTCCCCCCCTCCCCCAAGAGCAAGAAACTTTGAGGGCATAAGATCTACCTACCTGAAGAATATAAATACGTGTACTTGTGTCTGTCCATCCATATCTATCTATCTGTCTATCTATCTTAAGAACAGAGGGTCTCACCCCACAGCTTTACAGCTCCTATTCGCACTGTTAAGATGAGAGCTAATTTTTTCAAAGCCTTTTTTTTTTTAGGGTGAATCCCATTTTAGGCTCATCAATTTTGATGACTGTACATTTGCCCAGAACTCTCCCTATGAGAGTCTACAATCTAAAGTGGTAATCCTCCCCACTCACACTATAACACCCCCATGTTGGCAATGATCACATTTTTGGACAGGAGGGGGGCCCTCTAAATGGGGTGAAAATCATGATGGCCTACCCTCCCCCTGCGAGGGAACTCCGTGCCCTCGGCCACCCCCTTGGCCTTTGCCTCTCTCTCTCCCAAGTCAACACGCAAGGCAGCGAGGAACAAAAGGTCTACCTTTTTAACCCACAATGAAATACTCAGATGTCCTCTGATGTCTGCGGGGTTGAGTGTGCGATTCAGGGAGAGGAATCACATAGGAGGGTGCATCCCCATCCACTATTCCACCGAACAGGTTTGAAACGCAGCTTTGCACTTCATCTGTTTAAACTAAAGAGCTCGATAGACCGCACAGATCCTCCATGTGACCATTTGCCACACACCGCCGTTGACACAAAAGTGGGTGTGCACGCATACACACACAAGTATACACACCTTCACATGCACACTGGGCGGAGGGGTGCAGTTAAGGGTCCCACCCAGGCCCGACAGACAAAAATGATGTCTGCTTAAACAAAAAAAAATCTTCCTTGGAGTTATACTCCCCTTGGCAAGGAGGTTGATAAAAATAATAATGCTGAGATTGCACCAAGGAAAGGAGGAAGGGAGGGAAGGAGAAAAGAAAGAACATAAGAAAACTTTTCACCTTGGCAAACCAAACAACCAGCTTTCAACAGATGAAGGGCTTTACACAGTTTGGGGAAAGCACTTTTGAATTCTGCCAGCATCTTAGTAGCACGCGATTTGAAAAGGCCACTCTTTTTCTTGGCTTGCAGAGCAGAGTTGGACTTCTCACGACAGCAGGGAACAGACGCTGTGACAGAAGGATCCAAGAGGGGGTAGGCAAAACCTCCTTGCCTTTCCAGTGGCTTTCTGCCATTGTTCAAATGCAAAACACGGGATACTGTTCATTGACAACAAGGCTAAGGCCTCTTGGCGAAATAGGCTTATTTGAACTATGCTGGTGTTTCTCTAAGGTTTTAAAAATACGCTTTTAATTGTATGATACGATAGACACACTTATATGCAGATACTTCACCTATGGAGACCTAGTTCCATTTAATAAAACATCTCTTTCATTTCCTAGGCCAAAAATATCACAGAATCAGACAGACTTCATTAAAAAGTAACAATGGGGTCTCATTTTACATGGACACAATTATTATTTCTGTCAACTGGGTGTCATGAACAGAGCGAATGATTTTTGTGTGAAATTCATTTCTCCCTTTAGCCTTTTAGCTAAGCCCCAAGGTGTTTTTTTTTTTATTTCATCTTCAGAAACTTTAAAAATGGTATTTATCTCTGAACTGTTTTCTCCCTTAAAAAAATGTAATGCTAATTCTTGCCAGAAACAGCCTCAATTATATTTAAAATGGCAGTATAAACTTAGGCAATTCCAGAAGGACACAGTTATTTAACAAATAAACACATCAAACCATTACCCCAAAAAATCTCTAGACCACTCTTTGATCCATTTGACAGTTATTTCTATTTCATTCTATGCATCATTGGTCAACTTTTCAAGGAAAGATTTAGGCTTTTGTGCATACTATATTTAAATACCTGAATTTATTTTTCCCTCGGTCCTTTGTTTACATCATTAAAAAATAGCTTGTAATAAGATGTCATTGAGTTATATTATAGGTGCTTTATTAAAGTGTATTACACAATTGATTACAATATCATAAAAACAGTCTTCAAAAATGGGGTAAGGTTGAGAATTTCTGTACTTTGAATAGAAGTAAAAAATGCGTTTGAAGCCAATTGAGTTATTCAATGAGGCAGAGGTCATTTTTGATACCTTTAATTTAAAATAAAATAATTGTTCTGGTAGATTTCAAGTCTGTATTAGACTGTTTCACATGGATAAAATAACTGTGCAAGACTGCGGGGGAGGCACGCAGCTGATCAAACCAAGGGCGGACGTTCCAGGTTGCAGACGGCTCGACCTTATCCCCTGATGCATGAATCCCACGTTCAGGATGGGGGCCAAGCAACAGTGGAGAGACAACTAGCTGATTTAGTCTCCATTGCCTAGTCACAGCCTTGACCTTCCTTCCTCAGATTCCACGCTAAAGGTCAATGAAGTCCCACTACCAATGTAATATCTGGCTGTATGGTAAAATCCAATAAAAAAATAAACCAAGCATTTCTCCATAGGCCACCACACAGTCATCAATAACAGGGATGCGTGATTACCAATGACCCAAGCTGGGCCATAACCAGTCACCTTCTGGTTAAAGCCATCAATATTCTAGTATCAATCTATGAAGCCATCCATTTACTCTGCCCTCTACCTTAACCTAATCTAATTTGCACGTTGTAACAGAAAGCTGCTGTCAGATAGAATCAGGTAAACTTAATTTCCGATGTCACGGCACACAAACGCATAGACTGATGCCAAGGGATGACATATGAGCAGGTGGCCTCATACTGGATAAATTTAGCACTCTGCTAAGTCTAGGAACTCCTGACCATGTCTTCTTTATGTACATCCCATTTTATGGAAATACCCAATGCATTCAGAGAGCAGATCTAAACATCATGGCATTTGTTAGAGTGTTTGTTGCCTTTTGTTATGAGTTTCATTTGGACAAATTAAGCAAAAAGAGGAGAGGAATATTCGGGGTGAGGGTGGGCGTTAGAAACTGGAGAATTTCACAAGCAGAAGTGATAAGAATGCATTACATGAATTTTTTTAAATTTAGTTTTTAGCAGACTTTTCTTTCTTCACTCTGAAATAATATGACCATGAAAATGATTCATTACGTATTTGTGGTGAAAGGTGATGGGTTTTGTAATTACTACTCATGACTAGATTTCTAACCAGTCAAGAGAGGTCTGGTTCTGTCTGCTAGAATGTAAGATCCTTGTGCCTAGGAGCTTTTTCCTGTTTTGTTCTAGGCTATCTCCCCAACTCATAGGACAGTGTCTGACACATAGGAAGTTCTTGATAAGTGTTTGCTAAGTGAATGAATGAGTGACTGGAAAGCTTCTTTTGGTTCTTTAATTCCTTTTCTTTTGTTAGTGTTCTTCTAGCCACAATGGGTTCAATTCTCCAGCTCAGGGCACAAGAAACATTTGGAGAAAATTTTAAAATGTATTATGCCTTTGTCCCCACTCTAGAAATTCTGATTTCACTGGTGGGAGACAGGGATGCAAGCACTGGCAGTTCGTCAGGCTTTCCAGGTGATTCTAATTAGCCAGCTTTTAGAACCACGGACCAGCATTTTTTCTTCAGCTTCCCTACATCTTGTTACTAGCATCTGAGTTTCTCCTCTATTCCCTTTCACAAAACCTACCTTCTGACTGGTGCTTCAGGTGTCAAAATTTTCTTTGCCCTCATTATTCTTTTCCTCACACTGGGTCCCATCCCTTCTGAGCCTGTTTCAATGGCTGAAAACTAACCTAACATGGCGTCATTATTAGTTGCCTGCCCCATGTTACATATTTGCAGCACATTAGAAGGTGAAAATAGTTTATTGAGCAGAGTGCCTGAAGATGAACATTTTAGATACGGGGGATGGACAGTGATGGCTCAGCCTGGTCATTTCAGAGACCAAAGTCTACCTGCTTAGATGGATGAAAGATAACCAGGATGTGAGAGGACCCCATTAGAGCAAAGGATTTGGCCATCAGCCAAATAACATAAAGAAACATGGGTTCTCTACGTCCACAGGTGACACACTGCTCAACTTCAGGGGTAGCTGTTCACATCACTTTCTGTGTAAAGGCACCCTGGAGCTGTGCAGTACAGTGGTCCTCTCCTTGGTCATGTAAGAACAACAAATGAATAGCTCCTTAACACCAGTGTGCAAATTTATCATAACCTATGATGGGAAAATGCATTACTCTGAAGAATATTTCAAATACTCCTGAAATTGCATAATCTACTTTAGGCTTTGTCAAATAATAGATGGGCCATCTCTTACTGGGCTATTACAACCTCCTACCAGTACTGGATGAAACTCAGTGGCATTGTCATTTCTATAAAACAGAAGAGGAGAAAGTTTCAAAGTTGTCCAATGTCGACTATAATAAAATCTTGAGATGTAAGCTACACATGCAGCCATCTTCCAATCGGACTTCTTTTTGCTTCTCAACTAAAGCTTGGATAGTCAGTTTCAGAAAGTTAAAATAATCCAATAAATTTAATAACTTTTGGCCCCAACAGTGCAGCTATAATAGCATTAAATATATACCCCATAAAAGTTCAGATTTGTTTTGGCAAAATTTTGACACAACATGACCTCTTATAGGCAAGTCTTTAAGGAAGGTACACAGTGCAAGCAGTTTCAGTTATTTAAAAACACACGAAAGTCTTACATTTTTTTCCTTATTTTCATTGTAAAATACAGCCTGCAAACTGTATGTCATATTTTAAAATTGAAATCAAGGAAAGATGCAAACTGGAAATAGTTCATAAAGTTATATAAATGAACTAAATTGAAAGCTAATCAGAGTTAATAATTCACATAATCGCACAGAGCACTCTGAAAATAAGGAAAATTGTTCCTCATGTACCATAATCACTATGTTCTCTAACAATTAAAAGATTGATGTTTTTGAAATCTTGAAGGACATAGCTCACATTCCATTAATTTAATGACCTAATATCCCAATGTTAATTTTAAGCACTAGATGAAGCTTTATAACTTATAGAAATATTATTAAATTATTTTGATTTTAAGAGCATTTATGAAATATCCACAAAGCTTTTGTTGACTTGAAATAACATAATGTCACACACATAGTAGGTTGTCAAATGCTGGAGGCTTATTATGCATGATCCATTTGTGTTGGAAGATGATTGGAGACCGAAGGATTTGTAGGTCAACTTCAGTGCAGAAGCAGTCAATAAAGGGGAATAAAAGACAAGAAGGATGAGATGGAAGAAGGTTGTGATGGTATGATCCTTTCTAGTTAAAATGATTTTCATTTTATCCATACACTAGTGGCAAAGCAATAGTTAATAAGAGCATGTGGTTAATGGGAGACTTAAAAAAATTTTTGGCTTCTTTCCTTGAGACAATATTCTCTAGTAATAAAAATATTATAAAACAAGACACAAATATGCGAAGAATATTTCCTATTCTTAGAATTTTCTAAACTCTCCTATCAAGCAGCTCCATCATCACTGGCTAATGAAGATCATGAGTTGTGAGAAGTGTATTTGTGTGTGTGTGTGTGTCTGTGTGTGTGTGCGCTCAAACCAAACCACTCATTTTCCATGGAAACCAACAAAGCTAAGAGATCAAAAAAAAAGAGGACAACAGACTCCAGGACCTCAGCCTTCCTTCCAGAAGACATTGCAAATGCTCCATGTCCCCCTGGCATCAAATCTTCTTCATACATATGCAAACAGCACTTTTTCCCTCCACCCCCTCTCCCTGGAAAACAGACAGATAAAAGATATTTTGAACCACCCTTCTCTAGGTGTGTAAATAAGCAGAGACCACAGAGCAGAGCAAACAAGAGAGTACTCCAAGGTGTACAAGTCCTGTCCTGAATCCCAGCCTCACCTCCTACCAGCCTGGCAGGCCTAGAAAATCACTTAACCTCTCGGATATTAGGTAGGAGTATCTACCTCCTACTGTTGCAAAGGACTACACATAATCACTTAAAGCACAGGGGCATATAGTAATCGCTCAATAAATGGAATCTATTCCAATTATTAATAATGGAAAAAATGAGGTTTCTCAACTTGATCTTTTCCTATGGAACTTCTTAATCAATTGTTAATAAAAACAAAACTTAAATCCCTTCAATTGCAAATATCACATTTAGGCTGGCAATTTTTATCTTTTTTCTAAAATAAGATAGGACTTGGCAATGGCTGTCAACCTCTTCCCATCAAGAGAAGAAATATGAAATGTTGGTACTTCACATTTTAAAGTATACAGAATTGATTTTGGAGGGCTATCATTTATTGGGAACTGATCAGATGCCAGGCAACGTTAAAAACACCACACGTGTCGATGCATTTAGTCTTCCTGTGCCTTACGAAGCAGTCTCAGTGTTTCCCATAACTGTGCAGATCAGGAAGCTGAGGACACAGAGGTCAAATGATTTATCCAAAATCACACAGCTGGAGTGTGAGTTTGGCAACACACTTTTCACCTCTACATTCTCAATGGGGTTCTGAGAATTTTTTGGAGATGAAACCTTAAATTGCTAGCAAACCAGCATTGGGATTTCCAAAGGTGTTTGTGCCCCATTAATTTCGGTCCAAATGCATCGTCAGTACAGAAGGCAGAGGCAGGAAGCAAGAGGGGGAGATTACACAGACCAACTAAAGTCCAGCATAAAAGCTAAGGACTCTAAGCAGCTCTTTCGAACACCTAAACTCTGGGAATGGAGATGCTAAGGATCAACCATGACCCTCGTTACCCTTACAGATGACCTGGAGGGTTCCCAGGAGTCTGGGGAGTAGGACAAGTTGGGAAGGGTGAGATTTCTGCCCACGCTCTGAGCAGTTAGCCACAGACTTCTTCAATCAACTGGCTGCCCAGTCTTTCCCTCCTCCTGCCACCCCACAAATGCACCCTTTTTCTTTTCTTTTTATTTGCTCAGGGACCCTGACTCCAGCAAGAAGGCTCATATTCCCCCAGTGTATTGAATAATAGCAAAGCTGCCAGATGTTTGCCTGTGGCAGCAGCTGAGTGCTGTGTAAAGCAAACTAAAATAAAAATCCAGGAGCAGGGCATGAGGGGAGGGACTGGGGAGACTTCAGTTTTCTGAACAGGGCTCCAAGTAGAGGTCCCCAGGTGCAGAAGGGGAAAATCTGTGTTAGTCTTGGCCCAGGACAGCAGGAAGAGGGAAATCCATCACTGGGCTGTGGCTGGGGTGATTGCCTATGGCCTTTATTTTCCTTTAATAGACTTAAATTTTTTTTAGAATAGTTTTAGATTTACAGAAAAATTATGACGATAGCACAGAGAGTTCCCATATGTCCCACATCTACTTTCTCCTATTATGAACATCTTACATTAGTATGGTACATTTGTCATTATCAATGAAGCAACATTGATATATTATTAACTGAATTAGAAACTTGGAATGATTCCCTTAGTTTTACCTAATGTCTTCATCCAGGAGACCTCATTACATTTAGCCATCATGTCTCCTTAGGCAGGCTCCTCTTAGCTGTGACAAGTTTCTCAAACTTTCCTTGGTTTTTGATGACCTTGAAGGTTTTGAGGAGTGCTAGTCGAGTACTTTGTGGAATGTTCCTCAACTTGGATTTGTATGATGTTTCTCTGATGATTGGACTGAGGTGATTTGTTTGGGGGAGGAAAACCACAGAGATGAAGTGTCATTTTCACTTCATCATACTGAAGGTTTTTGGTATCAACGTGGCTTTTGCTGTTGATGTTGACCTTGATCGCCTGGCTGAGAGACTGTTTGTCAGGTTTCCCCACTCTAAAGTTCTTCTTTTCAACCCCTTTCCAAACTCTTTTCTTTGGAAGAAAGTCACTGTATGCAGCCAATACTTAAGGGGTAGCGAGTTACACTCCATCTTCTTGAGGGCAGAGTATCCACATAAATTATTTGGAATTCTTCTGCACAGGAGATTTGTCTCTTCTCTCCTATCTACGTAACTATCTATCTATCCAATCATTTGTTCATATCAGTATGGGCTCATGGATATTTATTTAATTCTTTGGGTTATATTGCAATACTGCTTTACTTATTTTGTTGCTCAAATTGTTCCAGCATTGACCACTGAAGCACTTTCAGTTAGCTCATCATTGTGGGAATTGTTGTAGCACATCCTTACCTTCCAGCACTACAAAATGCTCCAGGCTCATGTTGCATATTTCCTGCTCTAGTCCTAGAATTAGTCACTTCTCCAAGGAGTTGTAGGAAAATGGTCTTAGAAACCAAGATCTGGGTGCTCATTGCTACTGTGGTACCATTGCTTCTACACACTCTAACAGAGCAAGGGAACATCCGTGTGTATGAGAACCCAAGATAGTCAATGGTTTTTTCGGGCAGGCATCTGTAAAGCACTTTGTGCCTCCTTAGATGGACAGAGCTATCTTAAGGTGATGAAAACCTTAGGACTCTCACTGCCATTTGTTGTCATTCATTCGTTAATAAGTACCTTTTAGGATGTCAGGCATTTCGTTAAACACTCACGATGAGCCACCGGAGTATGGAGACAAGTTGTTTGGGAAAGTAGCGAGGTTGGGGGTGGGGAAACATTGCAAGCAGAGAACAGCCTATGCAAAAACTCTATGATGACAGAGGGCGAGGCACTTTCAAGGGACTAAAAGAAGGTTGCCTGGGCTGGAATGCAGAGAGAGAAAGGAGGGGAGAGGGATGAGCCAAGAGAGGTGGGCAGGGGCCTGACAGGTCATTTGAGGAATTTGATCTTCAGCCTTTGAAGGCTATTCACCCAGAACTCCAAAATTCCAGGTCTGCCTCTTGAGGCGCATCTTCACAGCTGTGTGGAGCAGACAGGAGCAGACGCAGAGTGGAGATGGGCAGATGGTGCAAGTCTAGGGCGGGTAGACAAGTGGTAGAAGACAGGGGCAGGGAGTAGGCTGGTGCCGCTGGAGACTGAGTGAGGGATCCAGGATGGCAAGACGCCACAACCTCTCAGCAACGTGTTCTGGAGGATGTAGGCATGTGTGTGTACTTATCGTTCTAGAGAAGGAGAAGGGAGGTGAGAATAGTGAAGTAGTGTGACAGGGCTCTTCAATGAAGATAGGAAAAGCAGACTGTCCCTCCCTGAAGTGGGTATATGGAAAGAACGTAGAAGATGAGAACAAGCCAGGTGGACTGTGCACCATGAGACAGGAGCCACCATCACAACCACCAGTGTCTTTCAGATATTCACTAACAGCTATTAAACTCATCGCCAGTTTGTATGAATTTTTGGAAACCTGTGTAACAAAGAGTTTGTATGTTGGGATCCAAGTATCTGAGAGTCAGTATAGAGTAAAAGGAGCAAGGGATAGAGGGGACTGTGGACTATAAGCTCCTTTGAATTCAAAAGAATGATGGAGAAGTCTTCATATCCTCCACAAGCAGTGGATTTGGAACTGAGAACCCAATTTGTCTAGCTCACTAGTGCCAGGAAAGCTTCCTGAGGCCATGCCTGTGTCTTACTCCTCTCTAAAGCTCTAAACCTCAGCAAGATGCCTGACATTTAGAGGGAATCATCAGTACTTTATGGCATACTACAGACATCAAACAAATGCCTGGTTATATTTGTCAGTAAAATGCAAAGGAAGTTCATATAATATATCTTGAGGGGCAAATGAGCTAATCCCCTCCAAGAAATAAACAAATAAAAAAATAAAAAAACTTTCACAGAGGTAAGATGTAGTTTATTTTTAGATTAAATTCTCCAAACTGGCTGACATTCACAGTGCATTTCAAATTCAGGACCTATGATAAAAGCAGCAATATGTCCCATTGTTGCCCAATGTTAAGAAGGAAGAGCTTTCAGCAAACTGGGGAAAAATGGAGATATTGCTCCCAGGATTATATGCAGCGAATCCACACTTCATCACGTTAAAAGCATATCTGGCTCAGTAAGAAATCCTTTAAAAAGAAAAAAAGTTACTCAGGCAAAGCAGGCCCCGGGAAAGCAGCCGCCCAACGCAGGCATTCTCACTCCCCTGACTTCCTGCAGAAATCCTGGCCTATTGAAATAATTGTTTCCCATACCCCAAAGCAAATGAGCCACTCTCCCACTCTAAATCATCTCCTCTTCTCGTCAGCTCCTGATTGACTCTCCCTGTGATGCATGCCGTGTGAGTGAGCATGAAGGAAATTACATAAAAACAAATTGCTTTATGCTGGACCGTTATCGTCTGGAAATACTAAATAGATGGGCAAGGCAGGGTTGCACTAACTCGCAGCTTCGCAAGTTAATGGATGGGATTGAAAAGTTTTAACTGTTTCAACATGATGAATGCCCTTGCTTCTAAACACAAGGGATATTTTTTCTTAACATCGTGTGGATTATTTCTAAAAGTAATGACTTGGCATGGTAACGGAAAGCAAAGAGAGGAAAATAGATTATTATTATTATTTTGCTTTGTACTCCCTTCACTAATAGCCCATTCCCTCTCCTTTGTTCCCTGGGCGAAAAAAAAAAAAAAGTCTTGTAAAACTTTCAAATTCACATTCCACTGTAATCATATGGTCTTATGCTCATCATCATTAAATGTAAACACTAAATTTTGGTCACTTTTCATAAATTCATCCAATCACAGATGAAGTTATTATTTCAGTCAATACGTACTGAGCATCTCTTACATGTCAAGGAGAGACTCGGGTACAAGGGCTCTTGCTGTGAATGAAATGGGGCCCGAGCCCAAGGAGATTCACATTCTAATGGAAAGAAACAAAGAAATTATATCATATGCTAGACGAAGGCAAGCACAAAGGAGAAAAACAAACCAGGGAACACAGGGCAGGGAGTGCTGAAGGCTGAGATACCCAGTTGGTTTTTATTGTATAGAGTGGAGAAAATTACTAAGAATGATCAATTGTACCTTATCCATCCTCAATACTTCTAGCTCATTCTAATGTCACTCCTTGCTTAACAGGCAGAGAAACGTGATTGGAAAAGAGGGTGGGCATGGTCAATACAGCCTACAGCTATGGATTTAAAGGCGGTTCTGATATTTTTTAAATCTGTGAACTTGAAGAAGTTACATAATCTCTCCAGTACTCCGCAAATGCATAATGGCAAAAATAATACATATCTTGCAAGTCTGTTACGAAATAAAATGAGGTAATTTGTGGGTTTCAAGGAATCCTAATGTCCTTCTCTTTCCTCCCATTTCTGAACTAAACAGCACTATTTAATATAACACTCTAAACATACATGCAGGCATACACATGATTATATCATGGTGTATTTATTAAGCACACGCACATAAATATTCTGTGTAAAGATTCCTTACATTGCCACTAAGCTAAAAACTCTGCCTTCCCAAATAGAAGATCTGACTCTATTATATCCTTCTGTTATATGTCACAAAAATTCTGCTCAAAATATTTTTGCTGAATACTGCAGTTGAAAGGCAAGAGGAAAAGGCAGAGTATTAGACAATATATCCAAACTCTGTTCTGGTTCCTACAAATCAACCAAGTACCCACCATATTTACGCATTTCCTACGAAGATCAGAGGCCACATACTCAGTGTTGAAGGGAGGTAGAACAGTACACTCATGAAAAAGAAATGAGCCTCAACTTTCTCCACGCCCTGGTTCAAATCTCCATGCTTCTACTGGTCAGTTACGACACCCTGCTCATGTGTATTACTTAGCTTCTTGAAGTGTGGGTTGAAATGATTTGTAAAATAGAATTAATACTATCTACCTCCTAGGGCTGCTAAGGAGGAGTAAATGTAGTAATTCATGGAAAGTGCTTTGCATGGTGTTCGGACTCCATTAAGAACTCATAAAATCGTGGTGGTTATCAACAGAGAAAGGGTTTAAAAGCCACCAAAAGAGTTTGTCATAAAAAGGTACAGATGCAGACATGAGAATGTCATTTTTGGGTTACAAGCCATCGGTTAAACAAACATTTTCTGAAGATGATTAAATTGTCATAAATACTTACAGAGGGGTCGATAGACGGCTACATTCTACATTACACTGTTTTGTAGTAATTTCACATTTCGGTTTTGCCCATATGCCACAAAGAAATCTATTTCAAAATCAACTGCATGGCTCTTTTCACATATCTAGGACCTCTTGGATTATACACCAAGATTTTGAGGACTTTGAAAAGGTTACACGAGAAGGCCAATGTAATTAAAAACAAAGTCAGTCTGTTTGTTGTTGTTGTTGTTCCCATTTGTTTGGTCAAAGGGAAACACACACAAATTCATCACGGAATTCTCAAGCAGGTTAGCTCACCCCAGTCCCAGTGTCATCCACTGTGGACAGCGGGACCTTCAGGTAAGACTAGAAAAGTCCCTTCATTTCTTATCTCCATGGACCCCTGAGTTCTTTGGTTGGAAATCCCACTAATCATTCTCTTCTATAAAGCACCGGAAAACAATGAGCAGATATTGTGGAGAGATCCAAATCTATATCCGACAACTGGCCTGAATGCATTACTTTTCCTCATGGGGAATGCCAGGAGTTTCTGCTTAGCTCTCACACTGATGCCAGGTTTCCTCTCCAGGGATGAAGGTGTATTCTAGCGAGGACAGTACCTGGACTCTGTAACCTGCAGTCAGAGAATTAGGGACTGCGGTACTATCCTGGTGTCTTAGTTTGCTAATGCTGCAGAATGCAAAACACCAGAGATGGATAGGCTTTTATAAAACGGGGATTTATTTCACTACACAATTACAGTCTTAAGGCCACAAAACGTCCAAGGTAACACCTCAGCAATCGGGTACCCTCACCGGAGGATGGCCAATGGCCTCCGGAAAACCTCTGTTAGCTAGGAAGGCAGCTGGCATCTGCTCCAAAGCTCCGGCCTCAAAACGGCTTTCTCCCAGGACGTTCCTCTCCAGCAAGCTTGCTTCTCTTCAAAACATCACTCCCAGCTGCACTCTCTTTCCTCTTTGAGTCAGCTCATTTATATAGCTCCACTGATCAAGGCCCACCCCGAATGGGCGGGGCCACGCCTCCATGGGAACATCTCATCAAAATTATCTCCCACAGCTGGGTGGGGCACACTCCAAGCAAATCTAACCAACACCAAAAACGTCTGCCCCACACAAGACCACAAAGATAATGGCATTTGGGGGACACAATACATTCAAACTGGCACATTCCACCCCCTGGAACCCAAAATGACATTATCTTTCTAAATACAAAATACATTCATTTCATCACAATATCACAAAAACTTAAATCATTTCAGTAACAAAAGTTAAGTACAAAATCCCATCAAAATCAGTTTAGGCTTGGTCAGTTCTAAGGCATAATTCCCCTCTAGCTGTGGATCTGTGAACCTAGAACAAGTTATGTGCTTCCAATATACAAAGGAGAGACATTCATAGGATGAACATTTCCATTGCCATAAGGAGAAACAGTAAGGAAAACAGGGTTAACAGGAGCAAGACAGTTCCTAAAACCTGCAGGACAAACTCCATTAGATTTCAAAGTCTGAGAGTCATTAACAAAACAACGTTGCATCCTTGGGGCTTGAGAGAGCGGGAGCCTAACCCTTCCTAAGGGCCTGTGATGGTTGGGTTCATGTGTCAACTTGGCTAGGTGGCCTAGCTGTCTGGTCAAGCGGGCACTGGCCTGACGATTCCTGTGAGGCTATTTGAGGCTGGTTGGTTTGTCGGATCATCAGTCAATTGACTGCAGCTGACTGATGACTCATCAAGGGGTGTGCTTCCACAGTGAGAGAACGCAATTGGCCGGATTTGGTCCGGGTGATCAGTTGGAGGCTTATAAGCCGGACGGTTAGAGAACCTTCACTTCTTCTTCAGCTGCTCAGTGAAGCTTTTCCTGGGGAGCTCGTCGAAGTTGCCAGTTCGTTTCCTGAGGAGTTCGTCAAAGTTGCCGGTTCGTTTCCTGAGGCGTTCTTCAAAGTTGCCGGTTCGTTTCCTGAGGAGTTCGTCAAAGTTGTCGGTTCGTTTCCCGAGGAGTTCGTCGGACGTCTTCCTTGGAGTTGACAGCTTGTTGACGGCTCTGCAGAATTTGGACTCGTGCGCTCCCGCAGTTGCGTGAGTCACTTTTACAATTTGATAATAAGAGACATCTCTCATTGATTCTGTTTCCAAGGAGAACCCTAACTAATACAACTTGGTACCGGAAGTGGTTCCTGAGAAACGGAATCTTAAAATGGGCTTTTACAACTTGTTTTCTACTCTGATTAGATTCAGAGGCACTAATGACTCTATTTCCAATAATCAAGAGGGTACTAAGAGTCCATGGCAGGAGTTGGCAAAGGAAATAAGCAAAATAGCACCATTTGATTCTCCTAATTGTGCTCTAGTACGAAGCGAGGCTCTGGGTGACAGCGTTTTCGACACTTTCACAGAGTTTTGCAGTATTAAGAAGTATAATGATGTTGGCTGGCTGCTCTTAGATACTTTGGATACAGTTGTAAGAGAAAGGGATGAGCTAAAGGCTTCAAATTCAAAACTTGAATGCCGTATGACAGATGTAAAGAGTTCCATCTGTGCCCTGAAAGAAAATCTTATTTCCTGTGCCCGCAGACTGGAGGTTTCTGAAAATCAGACGCAGTCTCTTATTGTGCGAGTAGCACATTTACAGCGTAAACTAAAATCTCAACCTCTCAGGGTGTCTGCTGTTAAAGTAAAGGCATTGATTGGAAAAGAATGGGACCCAGAAACTTGGGATGGAGACATATGGATTGATAATAATGACAGTGAGGACATTGGAACCCTGGATTCTGCTGGGTCATTGTTAGATTTACCTGTAGAGGGCTGTCCTGGGGAAACAGCTTCTCTGCCTCCAGTCTGCCCTAAGGAGCCTGCCACCCAACCCCCACCTAAGGAGATTGACCCTTCAATGCCTGCTAATCTTGTAATCACCTCCCCTGAGGAAGCAGCCCTCACTCTTTTGTCTGGAGAGACTAATCCTGTTTTAAGAGATGAAAATGCAACAGAGTGCCCTGAGGTGAATGGCTTGAGAGATAATTCTAACTCTTTTCATGACCCACCCCCACCACCAGTTTTTGCTTCAAGACCTATAACTAGGCTCAAGTCCCAACAAGCCCCAAAGGGTGAGGTACAAAGTGTAACCCATGAAGAGGTACACTATACTCCAAAGGAACTGTATGAGTTTTCCAACTTATACAGACAGAAACCAGGGGAATATGTGTGGGAATGGATACTGAGAGTGTGGGATAATGGTGGAAGGAATATAAGGTTGGATCAGGCTGAATTTACTGATATGGGCCCACTAAGCAGAGATTCTGCATTCAATGTTGTAGCTCGAGGGGTTAGAAAGGGTGTTAACAGTTTGTTTGGGTGGCTGGCTGAAACATGGATCAAAAGGTGGCCGGCATTACCAGAAGTTGAAATGCCAGAACTGCCCTGGTATAATGTGGAGGAGGGGATTCAAAGGCTTAGAGAGATTGGAATGTTAGAGTGGATTTATCATGGAAAACCTGCTCACACAGTCCTGGAATGTCCAGAGGACACACCTTTTACCAGGACTGTAAGGAATAAATTTGTGAAACTAGCTCCATCATCCCTGAAGAGCTCTGTAGTCGCCCTTCTCTGTAGGTCAGATATTACTGTAGGAACTGCTCTCACTGAACTGGAATCCTTAAACACAATGGGGATAATCGGGTCCCGAGTCGGCAGAAGCCAAGTGGCTGCAGTTAATCGCCACAGACAAGGTGGACAGGGCTACCATGATGGAAAACAGGCTCAAAGCAGCAATCAAAATAATATGACTCGCAGAGACTTATGGCGTTGGCTAGTGGATCATGGAGTACCAAGTAGTAAAATAGATGGGCAATCGACTAAATTCTTGTTTGAACTATATAAGCAGAAGAATTCTAGGCCACGTGAACAAAAATCTCCCTTGAATTACAAAAACAGAGAGTCACGGCCCCTTAATCAATTCCCAGACTTGAGACAGTTTACAGATCCAGAGCCTCTTGAATGAAGGGAAGGCCGGGTACCCTTGGAGAAGGACCCTGTCACACTGCCAAAAATTTACACTGTTAATCTTCCTCCCAGCCTTCCCCAGGGGGACCTACGGCCTTTTACCAGGGTGACTGTGCATTGGGGAAAAGGAAATGATCAGATATTTCGTGGATTATTAAACACTGGGTCAGAAGTGACATTAATTCCCGGAGACCCAAAACGTCACTCTGGTCCACCAGTCAGAGTTGGGGCTTATGGAGGTCAGATGATTGATGGAGTTTTAGCCCAGGTCCGTCTCACAGTGGGTCCAGTGGGTCCCCGGACCCATTCTGTGGTTATTTCCCCAGTGCCGGAATGCATAATTGGAATAGACATACTCAGCAACTGGCAGAATCCTCACATTGGTTCCCTGACTCCTGGAGTGAGGGCTATTATGGTGGGAAAGGCCAAGTGGAAGCCACTAGAGCTGCCTCTGCCTAGCAAAGTAGTGAACCAGAAGCAATACCGGATTCCTGGAGGGATTGCAGAGATTAATGCCACTCTTAAGGACTTGAAGGATGCAGGGGTGGTGATTCCCACCACATCCCCATTCAACTCTCCTATTTGGCCTGTGCAGAAAACAGATGGGTCTTGGAGGATGACTGTGGATTATCGTAAACTTAACCAGGTGGTGACTCCAATTGCAGCTGCTGTCCCAGATGTGGTATCATTGCTTGAGCAAATCAACACATCCCCTGGTACCTGGTATGCAGCTATTGATCTGGCAAATGCTTTTTTCTCAATTGCTGTCAGCAAGGACCACCAGAAACAGTTTGCATTTAGCTGGCAAGGCCAGCAGTTTACATTCACCGTGCTACCTCAGGGTTATATCAACTCTCCAGCCCTATGTCATAATATTGTCCGCAGGGATCTTGATCATTTCTCCCTCCCACAAGACATCACACTGCTCCATTATATTGATGATATCATGTTGATTGGACCTAGTGAGCAAGAAGTAGCAACTACTCTAGATTTGTTGGTAAGGTATTTGCGTGGCAGAGGATGGGAGATAAATCCAACAAAAATACAAGGCCCTTCCACCTCAGTAAAATTTCTAGGTGTTCAGTGGTGTGGGGCCTGTCGAGATATTCCTTCTAAGGTGAAGGATAAGCTGCTGCATCTGGCCCCTCCTACAACCAAAAAAGAGGCACAACGTTTAGTTGGCCTCTTTGGGTTTTGGAGACAACATATTCCTCATTTAGGTGTGCTACTCCGGCCCATTTACCGAGTGACCAGAAAAGCTTCTAGTTTTGAGTGGGGACCGGAGCAAGATGAGGCTCTGCAACAGGTCCAGGCTGCTGTGCAAGCTGCTCTGCCGCTTGGACCATATGATCCAGCTGATCCAATGGTGCTGGAAGTGTCAGTGGCAAATAGAGATGCTGTTTGGAGCCTTTGGCAGGCTCCTATAGGAGAATCACAACGCAGGCCCTTAGGATTTTGGAGTAAAGCTTTACCATCCTCTGCAGATAACTACTCTCCATTTGAGAAACAATTGTTGGCCTGCTACTGGGCCTTAGTAGAGACAGAACGCTTAACCATGGGCCACCAAGTTACCATGAGACCTGAGTTACCTATCATGAGCTGGGTGTTATCTGACCCACCAAGCCATAAAGTTGGGCGTGCACAGCAGCACTCCATCATAAAATGGAAATGGTATATACGAGATAGAGCTCGAGCAGGTCCTGAAGGTACAAGTAAGTTACATGAGGAAGTGGCCCAAATGCCCATGGCCCCCACTCCTTCCACCTTACCTTCTCTTGCCCAGCCCACAGTTATGGCATCTTGGGGAGTTCCTTACAGTCAGTTGACTGAGGAAGAGAAGACTCGGGCCTGGTTTACAGATGGTTCTGCACGATATGCAGGTACCACCCGAAAGTGGACAGCTGCAGCACTGCAGCCCCTTTCTGGGATGTCCCTGAAGGACAGTGGTGACGGGAAATCCTCCCAGTGGGCAGAACTTCGAGCAGTGCACCTGGTTGTTCACTTTGCTTGGAAGGAGAACTGGCCAGAGGTGCGTCTGTATACTGATTCCTGGGCTGTTGCTAATGGTTTGGCTGGATGGTCAGGGACTTGGAAGGAACATGATTGGAAGATTGGTGACAAAGAAGTCTGGGGAAGGGGTATGTGGATAGACCTTTCTGAGTGGGCAAACAACATGAAGATATTTGTGTCCCATGTGAATGCTCACCAGAGGGTGACTTCAGCAGAAGAAGGTTTTAATAACCAAGTGGATAAAATGACCCGTTTGGTGGATACCAATCAGCCTCTTTCCCCAGCAACTCCTGTCATTGCCCAATGGGCTCATGAACAAAGTGGTCATGGTGGTAGGGATGGAGGTTATGCATGGGCTCAGCAACATGGACTTCCACTCACCAAGGCTGACCTGGCCACAGCCACTGCTGAGTGTCCAATTTGCCAGCAGCAGAGACCCACACTCAGTCCTCGATATGGCACCATTCCTCGGGGTGATCAGCCTGCTACCTGGTGGCAGGTTGATTACATCGGACCACTTCCATCATGGAAAGGGCAGCGATTTGTTCTTACTGGAATAGACACATACTCCGGATATGGGTTTGCCTTCCCTGCACGACATGCTTCTGCCAAAACTACAATACGTGGACTTACAGAATGCCTCATCCACCGTCATGGTATTCCACACAGCATTGCTTCTAACCAAGGAGCCCACTTCACAGCAAATGAAGTGAGGGGATGGGCACATGCTCATGGAATTCTGTGGTCTTACCATGTTCCCCATCATCCAGAAGCAGCTGGGTTGATAGAACGGTGGAATGGCCTATTGAAGACTCAATTACGGTGCCAACTAGGTGGCAATACCTTGCAGGTCTGGGGGAGTGTTCTCCAGGGGGCTGTGTATGCTCTGAATCAGCGTCCACTCTATGGTGCTGTTTCTCCCATAGCCAGGATTCATGGGTCCAGGAATCAAGGGGTGGAAACAGGAGTAGCACCACTCACTATCACTCCTAGTGATCCACTAGGAAAATTTTTGCTTCCTGTCCCTGCAAGTTTAAGCTCTGCTGGTCTACAGGTCTTGGTTCCAAAAGGAGGAGTGCTTCCACCAGGAAACACAACAATAATCCCATTGAACTGGAAGTTAAGGCTGCCACCTGGCCACTTTGGGCTTCTTATGCCTCTGAATCAACAGGCAAGTAAGGGGATTACTGTACTGGCTGGGGTGATTGATCCTGACTATCAAGGGGAAATAGCACTGCAACTACACAATGGAAGTAAAGAAGAGTTTTCCTGGCATACAGGAGATCCCCTGGGGCGTCTCTTAGTCCTACCATGCCCCGTGATTCAAGTCAATGGAAAACTGCAACAACCCAATCCAGGCAGGACTACCAATGGCCAAGAAACCTCAGGAATGAAGGTGTGGGTCACCCCACCAGGCAAAGAACCACGGCCAGCTGAAGTGCTTGCTGAGGGTAAAGGGAACATGGAATGGGTAGTGGAAGAAGGTCGTGATAAATATGAACTACGGCCACGTGATCAGTTACAGAAACGAGGACTATGATGATATGAATATTTCCTCCTCGTTTTGTGATGATTATGTTTGTATTTGTCTGTGAAGAGAATATTTTTGCTTTCTTCTCTGTCTTGTCCCCTTATCATATGGCATAAGCTGTAACGTTCATTTTGAAGATATGGTTTTGGGTGATGTGTACAACTGCCAAGTTGACAAGGGGTGGACTGTGATGGTTGGGTTCATGTGTCAACTTGGCTAGGTGGCCTAGCTGTCTGGTCAAGCGGGCACTGGCCTGACGATTCCTGTGAGGCTATTTGAGGCTGGTTGGTTTGTCGGATCATCAGTCAATTGACTGCAGCTGACTGATGACTCATCAAGGGGCGTGCTTCCACAGTGAGAGAACGCAATTGGCCGGATTTGGTCCGGGTGATCAGTTGGAGGCTTATAAGCCGGACGGTTAGAGAACCTTCACTTCTTCTTCAGCTGCTCAGTGAAGCTTTTCCTGGGGAGCTCGTCGAAGTTGCCAGTTCGTTTCCTGAGGAGTTCGTCAAAGTTGTTGGTTCGTTTCCTGAGGCGTTCTTCAAAGTTGCCGGTTCGTTTCCTGAGGAGTTCGTTAAAGTTGTCGGTTCGTTTCCCGAGGAGTTCGTCGGACGTCTTCCTTGGAGTTGACAGCTTGTTGACGGCTCTGCAGAATTTGGACTCGTGCGCTCCCGCAGTTGCGTGAGTCACTTTTACAATTTGATAATAAGAGACATCTCTCATTGATTCTGTTTCCAAGGAGAACCCTAACTAATACAGGGCCTTTTCGGCAGCCCTTTCCTCTCCAAACACTTAGGTGAGTGCTCCAATATATCCACACATTGGGGAGACCACCTTCTCGGCCCCACCCTCCTCAAACCTCGGGGCAGCTCCCGGATTCCCTTCCATCTCCGGGGCACACGCTCAACCCCTTCAGAACAGCGTGGTGGCAGCCAGGCTCTCCCCAATTCCCTGGGAATGTGCTCCACCCTCTTTGGGGCTTGGGGTGGCAGGACATTTCCTGAGCAACGAGGCGGAAGGCCCGCCCTCGACCTCCAGGGCAAACTCACCCTTTCCCTGCGTGTGGGCTGCTCCGCTCTCTCAGCCCCAGACCTCCTGACTCCAGACCTCAACCTCCATGGCTCTGTCTTTGAAGAGATTTTTCCTTTAATTTTTTCCTTGTCTGTCTCCTCCAGTCCAGACCGGCAATGGCTCTGTCTATAAAGATCTCGCAAAAATTCTGTTGGCTTTGCATGAAGCACACAGGGGTCAAAGCCATCAGACAATAGGATTTTCCACAAATCCTTTCTGCTTAACTCCTTTTCCAATCTTGGCTTGTACTGAAATGGTGGCTGGGTTCCATGTTTGGTTACATCCTCACGTTGGGCTGTAGCTTCTGGGATTCCACCCCCTGGAAGCCTGTAATTTTCCAAGCCATCAACTTCTGGTTTCTTTGAACCCAAGAGTTCAGTTCTAAGTTTATCTCTCTCTGCTCGCGTTTTACTATAAGCTGCAAGGAGAAGCCAGGATATGTCCTCCACACGTAGTCTGGAGATCTCCTCAGCTAAGTATTCCAGGTTGTTGCTTCCAGATTCTTCCTTCCATCTGACACCAGGACTCAATTTTGCCAAATTCTGTGCCACTTTAAAACAAGGATCACCTTTCTTCCAGTTTGCAACAACACATTCATCATTTCTACTCAAGTCCTCATCAGAAGTATCTTTAGAGTCCATATTTCCACAAACAGTCTCTTTAAAGCAGTTTTGGCCTTTTCTATCAAGCTCCTCACAACTCTTCCAGAATCTTCCCCTTATCCACTTAAAAAGCCGTTCCAACATGTTTGGTATTTGCAGACTCAGCAGCAAAAGCACCCCACTTCTCTGGTACCAAAATCTGTCTTAGTTTGCTAATGCTGCAGAATGCAAAACACCAGAGATGGATAGGCTTTTATAAAACGGGGATTTATTTCACTACACAATTACAGTCTTAAGGCCACAAAACGTCCAAGGTAACACCTCAGCAATCGGGTACCCTCACCGGAGGATGGCCAATGGCCTCCGGAAAACCTCTGTTAGCTAGGAAGGCAGCTGGCATCTGCTCCAAAGCTCCGGCCTCAAAACGGCTTTCTCCCAGGACGTTCCTCTCCAGCAAGCTTGCTTCTCTTCAAAACATCACTCCCAGCTGCACTCTCTTTCCTCTTTGAGTCAGCTCATTTATATAGCTCCACTGATCAAGGCCCACCCCGAATGGGCGGGGCCACGCCTCCATGGGAACATCTCATCAAAATTATCTCCCACAGCTGGGTGGGGCACACTCCAAGCAAATCTAACCAACACCAAAAACGTCTGCCCCACACAAGACCACAAAGATAATGGCATTTGGGGGACACAATACATTCAAACTGGCACACCTGGCAAACTACGTATGACAGTTTATTTTCCATTGATGACATATGCCAAGACGTGAGCTTTTTTGTACGTATTCCTTTTTGAAGGGTTTGAGCCTTTAATCCATCCTCTTCATTTTAATTCAGCATCTTTACAAGCATTGAGGCTTGCACTCATTAAGTTTCCAAAGTACACGATTTTACCAAAATTTTCATAACTGTAAGGTTTTGTTTTCCATTTTCCAAAGTTTGAATCACAAAGTGAATGGTAAATATGGCTTTGCACCAATTTTATCTGATAAAACTTCAAAGAGGAAATATGTCAGTATCCTTATCGGCCACGTCAATCCCACATTCAAGTTACTGATACAGTATCGGATGACGAAAAGTTTTATCTGCTCTGTGTACTGAAGGACACTTTCCTGTTTTTATTCCAACTGTTCTAAACAGTCAAAATAGGGATGTGTTTGGTTCAGCCTCAGAGAGGCAAGGGTTACTTCACATATGAATTTGAAAGAAGCACCAACAACCCATGGCCTAATATCTGCTATCCAGGCCAAGTGTTATTCTTTTCCATGAAGAGAAAAGTCCTGATAAAATAAGGAATCAAATCTCCAGTGAGTCTTATTTCAAGCGCTTCATTTCCAAGTACAAGTAAATCTGCCTCTGACCATCTCTACCCCCACCAATGTACATGCAACCGAAATCAGTTCTTCCTTATCTGCTTGTCCACCTTTGCATAGGGCTACAGCAGGGCCAAGAGAGCTCTCCCTTGAAATAAGAGCAGCACCTGACTTACCGCATGCTGGCTATATTCTAGGCTCTGGACTAAATGTTTACATTGAAGTATCTTGTTCAGTCCTTCAACAACCATATGATGGTGTTGATTTTGGCTTTCTTTGACAGATAAGACAACTGAGCGAGAGGGTGCTTACTAATTTGGCCAAGTTTGTACTGCACAGCTCCTCAGTGGGGCAGCTGGAATTTTAACCTAGATGGTCTGATCCCATGTCCTGTTTTATCACAAGGCTATTTCTCCTCTAGCAGTGCTCAAAGTGAACAGTGAAGACTTCAAACCACACAGATCAATTCTTTAAGATATAATCTAGAGCTGTCCCAGCTCCTCTCTCTTCCCCAGCCCCAAACTTAGGAGAGCTAAAATCAACCGATGCTGGGTTCTCTCCATCCTGCTCCTTAGGCCTGACCAAGCGGAAGCCATGTCTGCCTGCTTCCTTGCATTCCAGAGTGGGCTAGATTGGGATGCAAACTTATCTCCCATCAAGTTTGTGTATGCTTTGCATAAGCAAACAAGCTCTTAGAGGTTACTGAAGAACTAAACAGTGCTGATTAATTCAATGTTCACTCATTCTTTCAACAAACAACTGCTGCTTAGTTAGAGGAATGGACCAAGCAATCGCTGATAGACTGTGTCAATTTTGATGGCTTCAAACACTGTCACTGTGTACTGTGAATATACCTTAGGATATTATTTTTGTCAATTCATGTGTGGATATAAGGAGATAGTATTTATTCACATACAGGGACATTTTGTTTCTCCTTGCTCTTAAGATAAAGTTCAGTCTCCTTCACCCAATTCTTTACATGCCTCTTTTGCCTAGCTAGTATCTAAGCACATGCGAGAAACTTTTGACACTCCAGATGACCTCAGTCCCCCTGATTTGCTGTCATAACAAGTAGCATGTTTTCTTCACCGCATCTATCACATTTGTAATTAATTATTCACAGAAGTATTTGATCATCATCTGTTTTCAAGGGCAGACTATAAATTACATGAGAAAACAGGAACAAGCCTATCTTCAGTACCTAGCATAGCACACAGCATGTAGTAAGCCCTCAATAAAATTGGAAAACGAGGATGATAATGATGGTTGAGAAGTGGCACTACCTACAGCTCACTGTCTGCATTATCATGGCAAAATGATACCAAATGATCCCAGATCATTTTTACTTGTCTGTCCTGAATGTAGGCTTCCCAATGCCTGTTTCTGAGTTCTCTCTCTGTCATCGCTCTCTGGCACTGGGCAGGGGAAACGGAGGTGAGGAATTACTTCCTATCTTCTGCAGCAGTCACAGTCACCCAGGAGAGGTCACTGTGAAGATGAGAATTACAGCATGCTCAGCTGACTTTTGTAATAACCGGAGACTCACCAAAAACCTCCGGCAATTTACATTAGAAGGAGCATCTTTGGTTCTCAGGAGATTGTGTTTCTTAAGAATGAAGACGACAAACCCAGGTTCACAGTAATCCTCAGTATAAAGGGGATCTTATACATGGGAAAAGAATTAATCCCCTGAAATGACCAGGAAGGTTGGCCGATCTGAATCACAAGATGGGTCCTGATTTAAAAGGTGGTATTCGAAGTCTGACATATATTTATATTCATTTAAAAAACAGCTAGCACTTCAAAAACATACATGGTTTTTTTCAAGTGCTATATTCCATAGGTTGTATGGAAATGGAAACATGAGCACCTTTCTTAGGAAAGATAACTCATAAGGACGAAAGAAGGGAAGAAAGAGAGAGGATGAAAAACATGTTCCATTTCAGGAGGGACAACAGGAGGCTGAATTATCCAGATAATTATCTCAATCCCTACTTCCCTTTTTCAATGTGGAGAGAGCTTGCTGAAGACCATCTTGCTTTAACAACTGCTGAGCATAATTTAGGGGGGAAAATTCTGCTAATGACCTTCCATTCAAAAGGTTTTAGAAGGAGCAGTGGGTGGCATATTTAAATGATAATGAAATACCACCAGGGTAGGGAAAGACACAGCTTACCTAATAAGCAGAGTTTCTCCATTAATAATGAATTTTAGAGTAAGAGTGTCAGAAATGAGAATAAGAATGATTCTTTTAAATTTCTGATGAGATGATCTTTTGTGAAAAGAAGAGTAGAAGAGGGGTGCGAGACCTCAAGACAGACCAAGAAACCCACTTCCCCATCTTCCCACTTGAAAATGTCACTTCTCGTCCCTTTGCATGTATTTTAAAGTATAATCCCTATCAGACAGAAATCGCTATCAGATGTGGTTTTGCATCACAATCATGATCTTCTCGTAAAGGGAAAAGACAAACTTGAGAAGAATTATAAAGCTACAAAAGTTTGCAGACCTTCTGTATTCAAAGCACTGAAAATGTTCTTGGACTTTAGTGGTTCACCAGAGTTCTCATTAAAAACAAGCATCCCCAACAGTGCAGGATAAATATTCCTCTCACACTGAATAAATACAAGTGTCAAGGTGATTAGCACAGGCAGACTGGTCCATGAGTGGCACAGAACACAAACAGCCCTAATAAGCTGCCTATGCCCAGATTTTGAAGATATGCACAGGAGAGATTTATCAAATACTAAACCTATTCCCCAAAGCACCTGGAGGACCAAATGTTATATTTGGAGAAGATGGATGGGAAGGTGCATCTTGAACCTCAGATGCCCTCCCAACCCCCTACTGGACATCCACTAGATGCCTTGCAGCCAAGTCCCCCTGAATTCATCATCTCCCCCACTCCAACATCTCAGACCTGTCCTTGTACTCTGATCCTATCCCTATTTTATATCCATTTTACCACCTGTGAAATATAGCAGAATCCATATGTCCAGCTCCACTGCAGCAGACCTACTCTGGGTCACCATTCTCTCTCCTCAGGAGTCCTGTAAGAGCTTTCCAAAAGGTCTCCCCATATACATGCTTGCTCCCTGTCCCCAAGCCTGTCAGGAGTCCCACCTTGCAGCAGAAGGATCTTTTAAAATGCAAATAGAGCACCACTTGCATGCTCCTTTGCAGAGAAAGACTTGGGTAGTTTTCCAAATGCCCTTGAATCCAGCTCAAAATCCTTTATGTGTCCTGTGGTAGATAGAATAATGGCTTCCCACCCCCAAAAACATCTACATGCTAATCCCTGGAATCTGGGAATGGGCTGGCTTGGAAATGTATGTACCCCAAAATATCATGTTATGATAGCTAACGCATTCCAGTGAGTGTAAACCTATTGTAAGTAGGTTTTCATGAGGTTACTTCAGTTAAGGCATGGCCCTGGTGGGTCTTAATCCTTTTACAAGAGCCCTTTATAAGAGAATGAAATTCAGACAAAGAGAAAGCCAGGGAAGCAAGAAGCTAAAGGCAAGGAAACCTGGAAGAGAAGGGAGAGACCAGCAGATGCCATGTGCCATGTGACAGAGGAGTCCAGGATCACCTGCAGCCAGTCTTCAGGAAGAAAGCATCATCCTGATGTTACTTCGATTTGGACATTTTCATGGCCTCAAAACTCTAAGCTAATAAATTCCCATTGTTAAAAGCCAACCCATTTCATGTTGTATTGCTATCAGCAGCCCAGCAAACTAAAACAGTGAATATGTTATGTTACAGCACAGTGGGGGATTTAGATTGCTAATCAGTCAACCTTAAAATAATGAGGTTATTCCAGATTATCCAGGTAGAGTCAATGAAATCACAAGCATCCTTAAAAATAGAAGCAGGAGACAAAAGAAGAGTCAATGTCAGAATAATTTGATGTGAAAATGACTCAGCTGGCCATCGATGGCCTTGAAGACAGAAGAAGAGACCAGGAGCCAAGGAATGTGGGAAGCCTGGAGAATCTGGGAAAGGCCAGGAAACAGATTCTCTTTTAGAGGCTCCACGAAGAGATGCAGCCCTGTTGACGATACCAGACAAAAGTAGTGGGCTCTCTGCCCGATGCACGGAACAGCCAATCCATGACACTGGGGTTTCAAAGAGAGAAAGAGTTTATTGCTAGGCGCAAAGCAAGGAGAACAGAAGGCCTATGGGCCTAAAACATCTGTCTCCCCAAGTCTAATGAGTTCAAGGTTTTTATGGATTCAACCAAGGGGAAATAGGGTTGTTACCATTTCAATAATAAGGAAAAACAAACAATTTATGTATGTAAAGGACTGGATCTATGCTAGAACTAAGCTAACCATCACAAGAGCAAGACAATCATTAGCTCTGAGCTAATTCAAGTTGCCCCATTAATATTAGGGGTTGCCTTTGTGATTAGAAGACTATTAAGTTTAAAAAAAAAGAAACAGTAAAGGGGATTCACATGACAAGGTTTTTACAATCACAAGGGCACAAGATAAAGGCTTTACAATCTTTATCAGAGATCAAGGCAGCTGGATTACAGTTCAGAGATTTCAGGTCTTTCCCTCTGTCTACTCTAACAGAACAGAAAGTTAAAAAAAAAGAGTATCTATATGATAATTCAGTTATCATAACCATTCCCCAAAACCTAACTTCTCGGTTACACTGACAGTTTGATTTTGGCCCAGTTGAGACCCATTTTGAACTTCTGACCTTAACCTAAGTTTGTGATAATTTGTTAGCAGCAACAAGAAGCTAATACATGCCCTACAAATCCCCACAAAGGGGGCCAATGCCCAGTTCTGCAGCCTCATTTTGTACCACTCTCTGCCTACTTCCTTTTTCTCCTTACTTCGTGCTGCCACAGGGTCCTCACACGTGCTGTTACCTCCTGCTCACTCCTGCTTGTAACGCCCCCACCCGTCCTGCCTCCTCACTCGGGATAGTGAAGTGGCCCTGCTCCATGAGCCCTCAGCATCCCTGATACTCCTCGCTCTCGTTACCACTTCTTCAAGTTCAGAGTGATCAAGTCTTCTCGGTTCGCCTGGGGCTTTCCCACTTTTAGCTCTGCAAGTCCCACATTCCAGGAAACTCCTGGGATGGCTGGTCATTTGTCAAGGCTGCCTTCATCAGAGCACAGTGCCTGATCATAGTAGGTACTCAATAAAACACTGAACTAATAAATAAGTGGGTTTTCCCCTCATCTTCTACTGCATGCACATACCTTGCTAGTTGTACTCCCTTCCACTCCTGAACTTTCTGTCGAATAGCCTAAATTTGCATCAAGCTACTACCTCCTGGGTATTACCCAGTTCTGTGATGACACCAGTGCTTTAGAGAGATGCCCTCACACATTATGCCTCCCGTTCAATCCTCCTGCATTCTCCTGTTCTACGAGAATGAGTTCTGAACTCAAGCATTCAATGAAGACAACCTTCATTGAGTACCTACCCCCAAAATGAAAGGCTATGTGCCTTCTGATAAATTTCTATAGGGTGTGAAATAGTCAGTGCTCTTGAAAACAAACATAAATAATGACAATAGTTATGATTTTTGAGAAGTTGGTTAAAAATGTACTCCTTGAGAAGCATTAACTTTTTCAGGTCTCTTTGGCACTATTTTGTGTCTTAGAAGTGGAATGAATTCAGAACTACACAGCCAGATATCCTCTACCGCAGATTTCTAACCTTTGAAGTACTCTTTAAAAGAAAGCAAAATTTAAAATTTCATTCAATGACCAAGTTTTACAAAATGTGTTTTGCCCCAGTGTTCAACTATAGAACCATCAGTCCTTGGTGTTAATTTATTATTAACATTAATAAAAGTCAAGTCTTGGGCCTGTTAAAAATGTACATTCCTGGGCCCAACCCAGGAGCTTTGTTTTAAGATGTATAGATTGCTTTTCTACTAAGTAGCTTCAGGGATTGCCACCCTGGTATTCCACACATCATACCTTAATTAAGCTTGAAGCACAGGAATTTGTCAAAGTTGTAACATGGTATAAAAGATAGGTGTTCTTGATATAATCCCTTTAAAAACATAATTACAGATCAAAGAAGAAGCATGTGCATGTTTATGCATTTGTGTGGGAAGGAATTCAAATGACTAGAGATAAATTCTCATAAAATATTAAATTTAAAGGAAAATAAATAAATTTGTCTACCATCACCACTACAAAGTATTAATCAAAGGTATCCAATATGTGGAATATACATTTCTCAGCCAAAAATATCTAAATTATTATCCATACATCATGTACCATGTAAACAAGGCCTTGAGAACCAAAATTTTGCTTTTATGTCCCTTTGTGAAAATGCTACCCACTTAGGGAGTTGGCATGAATGGGGATGAAGATCTAAGGCATGTTGCTTTCCTGTTACAAACCAGCTGGCACCCAAAGGGTACTGGCCGTCAAAGGAGGCATATAGAGAGCTTCTTGAAAGAAGACAGAAGGATTCCTCTTATTTCAGTTGGAACTCTTTTTCTATGTCACTTGCTCTTTGCTATTCTTACTTCAATATAGTTCTTCACAGAGATTGTCCTACAAAGATGCATGGTGCCAAATGTCTGCCTGGTCCTTCCAAGACATTTATTATTTAGAGGGAAAATGAAATAAGAAATGGTACTTTTCAGATGTTCTTTTAGCCTAGACACCTGCTTTTGCTGGGCTGAACATGTTGTTGGGGACACACTCTGTTTACAAACTTACTTCTGAATCACTTTCTTTCACCTCTTCGTACTCTTCAATTTCTTTGGGATCAGGGCTCTCAGCCCACAGCGTACATTCACATTCCCATTCCACCGTCAGCTCACGTTTTTGCTTGGCTTCAGATTGGGTTACCCAGGCTACATTCTGGGCTTTTCACGAAGGCAAAAACAGTGATCATTCTAACTATGGTTCATATTCTCCATCCACTTCAATTCTCAGAAACGATCCCTGTTGGGAAGGTAGGATATGGACAAGACCTGGTATTCCAGTTTGCTAATGCTGCCATTGTGCAAAGTACCAGAAATGGATTGGCTTTTATAAAAGGGGTTTATTTGGTTACACAGTTACAGCCTTAAGTCCATGAAGTGTCCAAGGTAAGGCATCAACAACCTGATACCTTCACTGGAGGATGGCCAATGGCATCCAGAAAACCTCTGTTAGCTGGGAAGGCACGTGGCTGGTGTCTGCCCCAGAGTTCTGGTTGCAAAATGGCTGTCTCCCAGGACGTTCCTCTCTAGGCATCAGCTCCTCTTCAAAATGTCACTCTCAGTTGCTCTTGGGGCATTTGTCCTTTCTTAGCTTCTCCAAAGCAAAAGTCTGCTTTCAAAGTCTGTCTCCAAAATGTCTCTGTAAGCTGCTGCTCCTCTCTCAGCTCCCGTGCATTCTTCAAAATGTCTCTCTTGGCTGTAGCAAGCTTGCTCCTTCTGTCTGAGCTTATATAGTGCTTTAGTAAACTAATCAAGGCCCACACAGAATGGGCGGGGCCACACCTCCATGGAAATTATCTAATCAGAGTTATCACCTACAGTTGGGTGGGTCGCATCTCCATGGAAACACTCAACCAAAGAATTACAATCTAAGCAACACCAATACATTTGCCCACACAAGATTGTATCAAAGATAATGCTGTTCTGGGGGACATAATACATTCAAACTGGCATACCTGGCATCACCATCATGACGCTAAATGCACCATGAAAGAAAACCATTAAACATCATATTGTCCCCCTTCTTTCGTATTTTAGAAAGTGAGACAAAAGGAAATCAATGTGCCAGGGGGTACATTTCTGAAGCATAAGTTCATAACATGGATAAATATGAATCATTGATAGAATATCCCCCATGGTAAGAAAGGGTAGAGTAATAAGAAATGCTCTAAACTTTGGGGTTTCAAAAACAGTGGGTCATATTAAAAAATGTTTTTTTTTTTTCTCAATGCAATTTTAAGTTCCTTGAGGGTAGGAATTGGGTGGTAAACTGACCTTAATCACAAAATAAAATGGGAACAGTGATTTGTACACAGTAGGCTTTCAATAAATACTAGATTTAACTGTGACTAGGCTGCTCTAGATCATTTTATTCATGGGTAAGGGTTTTTCATGTCCTCTCTGACTTTCTTCTGTAGCTACTGTTTCAGTCTTGGTTATACGGCTGTCTTATATTTGCATGGCATGTCCTGCTATGGAAATTGTGCTCATATAAATATCATGCCATTCAACTTTCACATGGCTTTTTAGAGAAGATTTTACCTTCTCGTTTTCATTAGATGGGGAGATAGGCCAAGGGAAGTTTGGAATTGGCAAAGGTCTTACAGACAATTTGCAATAAGGCTGGAATCAGAACCCCAGTTTCAGATTTAAAATCCAGGGGTTGGGTAGTCAGTCATAAGCCTGCCCTTCTGTACAGCACATCATGATGTATTGGCCTTTGGAGAGGATTGCTGAAGTTCAAATCCAGCTCTGACATTTATTACCTGTGTGCCTTGACTTTTCTGAGTTACAGTGTTCCCATCTCAAATGGGACTAAGGAAAGCTAACAGCTATTATGTCCTCTGATTCCCAGATATCTGTTTGTTGAATCCTCACTCTAAAAGCAAGAAGGTTTATCTCCATTTCTGTGTAGGAAACCGAGGCTCCAACAGTCAAGGAGTTGCCAACTATCAGAGTCTGGCTTCAAAGACGGCAGCTTGATTCCACTGTCCATACTGTCCACTCCTCTGGCTCACTGCCTCTCTGAACCCCACATACTGTTAGCATGAGGCTGCCTGGTACAATGCTGGACACATAAAACTATTACAGGGCAGGTTATATATTTTTGTCACATTTTCATTTTATTTGTTTACATTTTTATTATGATTAATAGGGTTGGTTAAGGAAACACCACTATCCCTAGATGCATTTGCCAACAGCATAGTTCTATGACTTCTCTCCTCTGCTGGCTCTCTCCTCTGATAAGGCATCTGCTTAGAGAGATGCATGAAGGATTCTGCAGCACACAGTGCCAAGTCCTTCCACCTGGGGCCCGACACAAATTCAAAAATGAGAACTCCACCTTCAGAACCATCGCATTGTATGTTGCGTGCCTTTCCCTGAAATTAATGGAACCAAGCCTCCCCGACATCCCAGCGTGTTTAACAGCGTCATCTGCGGCAGAATCCAAGAGCATAAATTGATGAAACCCCATGCAAATGGTAGTCTCTAACTCATTTTTCTACATTTAAGCCACCATGTTGAAAAAGGATTCAGTTAGAAATACTAATAGGTATCCCCAGCTGAAGTATAACATGACTCCTGAGATTCTAGGATGACACTGCTCCCTCTTGTTTGGCAGTAATATGAAACTAAGTCATCTTAATATTTATTCACCACACTGAGTATATAAGGTCTCCAGAAGCACAGGGCTCCCCGCTCTGACCATGGGGGAAACATTCTACTGCCCAGAGCAGAAGGGTGAGATTTGGCACATGTACTCCCACCCCATCTTCCTTTACCCCTGGAAGACCTTGCTAATCAATCACATCACTTTCCTGCTGAGCGCAGAATTCTTCTTCTCAACAAATCTACAGGAAGCCTTTACTAATCAGAATTGGCAAGTAAGAAGAAATCTATTTGCCTGCACTCCATCTTAAGTCTTATTTCTCTAAGCGGACACAAAACTCCCCATGAGTCAATCCACATACACAGATCTGAGAGTCCCTAAAGACATGGGATGCTGAATCTTACTTCTTAATATATAACGACCATTTCGGCCAATTCAGTTGACATTTAATAAAACTACTTCTCTTGAGTGGCTGACAAGTTGTCCTTATCTTCATCAGCTCCACTACCTAGTATCTCTCAATAATCCTAAAGTGGTACTTGCTTTTTCTCTCCAAGTTCTTATTTTCTTAAGTCAAGGCAAATATATTCATCCATTAAGACCTATCTCTAGAAAATCATTCTAACCATTCCTTTTTATACCCACATTCTAAAAGTAAAGTAATTTTAACTCACTTTAATTGTTCTTTAGCCTTCTAGATATTAAGTACTTATGCCCTTCCAAAGGTTACCATTGGGTGGCTTTCTTTCTATTACTCCAACTAATGAGGATATAGAAAAGCCTCTACTGATATGAAAGCTCACTTTTCTGTTAATTGGCAAACAATAAAACAGGTGACAAGTAGCATCCTTTAAGAAGAACTTTCCAGGTTTGCAAGCATTCATTCATAAAGTATATTTTAAAAATCAAGTTATAATTTCTGTAAGATATAAATTTAAATATGCATCACCCATTTTACCCTTAATACACCATGAAAATAAGTCTGTAAGGACTGGATCCTTTTCTGATCTTTTAACTTAATTTTTTTTTTTATTAAATTCAGTTTTATTGAAATACATTCACACACCATACGATCATCCATGGTATACAATCCACTGTCCACAGTATGATAACATAGTTATGCGTTCATCACCACAATCTATCTCTGAACATTTTCCTTACATCAGAAAGAACCAGAACAAGAATAAAAAATAAAAGTGAAAAAAGAACACCCAAATCATCCCCCCCATCCCACCCCGTTTGTCCTTTAGTTTTTATCCCCATTTTTCTACTCATCCATACACTAGATAAAGGGGGTGTGATCCACAAGGTCTTCACAATCACACTGTCACCCCTTGTAATCTACATTATTATATAATTGTCTTCAGGAGTCCAGACTGCTGGGTTGGAGTTTGGTAGTTTAAGGTATTTACTTCTAGCTATTCCAATACATTAAAACCTAAGAGGTGTTATCTATATTGTGCATAAGAATGTCCACCAGAGTGACCTCTCGACTCCATTTGGAATCTCTAAGCCACTGAAACTATTTTGTCTCATTTTGCATCCCCCTTTTGGTCAAGAAGATACTCTCAGTCCCACGATGCCAGGTCCGCATTCATCCCCGGGAGTCATATTCTGCATTGCCAGGGAGATCTACAACCCTGGGAGTTGGGTCCCACGTAGCGGGGAGGGCAGCGAGTTCACCTGTCGAGATGGCTCAGTTAGAGAGAGAGGGGGCCACATCTGAGCAACAAAGAGGTACGCAGGGGGAGACTCTTAGGCACAATTACATGCAAGTTTAGACTCTCCTTTGTGGTAATGAGCTTCATAAGGGCAAGTCCCATGCTCAAGGGCTCAGCACATCAAACCGCCAGTCCCAATGTTTGTGACAACATCAACACCAGTCCAGGTGAGGATGTCCAACACAGGCACACCTTCCCCCAGATCCTCAGGGCTGGAGAAGGGGAGGCTGTAAATATATTTTTTATTATCTGCCCAAATTACTCTGGGAAGTGTCACTATTTCACGCCAGCCTATACTAACCTACCGTATCTCACTTCCTATTCAAAGTTCCATGCAATTGTGGTGTTTGAACAAATCGACTGTAGAGTTGTACCGTTTAGAAAATTTAGATCCTGTACCAAATAGATATCTATTCCCTTGGTCTCAAATGGAAGTTGAATTAACTTAAAATTTTAATTGTTTTCAAATGTGTAGAAATGCTGAACCATTCTAGGAGGTGAGCTCTGAAAAATCAATAATGAAAAGCTCATGACAAATTAGACAAGAGATAAAGACTATGAAACAAAAGAGAGTTAAGATCATAAAGAGAAGAAAATATAAAGTGAAATAAGCACAGCGGAAGAGTAGAAGTGGGAAAATCTTAACACTAAAAAAATAGAAGTATCAGAGGCAAAAACAAGCTTTGAACAACATGAAAAAGCGTAATATGGGAAAGAAATGTTAGAACATCTAGAACACCAATGCAAGGCATTGGGGACGATAATGAAATGCAACAAAGAAATACAGGATCATTTTAAAGAATCATTTTAAAGAATGATTAAGATCTACATTTTGTAAAATGAAGCAAATATACTGACATATATATTTGACAATTTTTATAGAAAGAAGTAGGTATATTCAACTAAAGATTTATCTTTGCATGTCTTCTAATAGCTACCTATCGTTCCGGTCCAGTTTCTTCACGAATCTTGCCACAGTTTGGGCTAATTTACTTGTCTCTGGGTTACGGCAGATGTCAAGGAAACATATGGCTCCTAGAAGGTGTCTTCTCTAAACATTTTCCTGTTCCCAACACCCACATAGTGTGATCAGCCCTGGACAGAGCCAGAAAGGAGGGGTGGGAGGATGGGTCTCTGAAGATGCTGCAGAATTCCACGCCGTGAGATGAGCCCTTTATAAAGGAAATAACTAATATTCAGAGAGTCAGTCCTGTCCCTACGTCCAAAGTTATTCTTCCTATTTTTAACAGTTTTTCCTATTAGCATTGCTTATAACTGCTACTTAACCTTTTTAATACATGTTTGAACCATTCACATGTCCTGAAAGCTTGCCTTTTGATGAGTCTTTCCCTTTGATTTGGTTAAAATGCCCCACCCAGCGACACAATAAGCTCTCAATACATGCATGTCGATTACACTGAGCTCTTTCCACCTTATATTCACAAAAATTGCCATAAATGTCTTTTAACCCTGCTTCCATTCTCATAGCCGTTGATTCAATTCTTCTGCCTCAAATCCTAAATGAGGCAGGGCCCCTCCTCCCAGGCACCCACATATTAGCCGTGTCTCCATTCGTCTTCCATTTGCGTCTAACAAAACTAATTATTTTCCCTGCTACCTCGCACCCTGCTGGTGTTACGCAAACTGCCGAGATGGCCCTATCTCCTGCGGGCATTGCTTGTATCTTTTCAGCCACCTGTTGTAACACAAGAGACAGAACTATTAAGAATGTCAGCCTTCAACGCAGGAGAAACTTACGCAAAACAGAAAGTGTCAACTAAAGAGAACCAGGTGAAAGTAGCAATGGGAAATGCAGAAGACAAAAGGTCTGCCTAAAGACAGACTTTAATGGGGAAGAAGAAACCATTTACCCATCACCTGAGCAAAAAAGAAAAAGAAAGACCAGAATCAAAACAGTCTCATGATTTCTGCAGGACTTAGAATACACTGGGTGATCACCAATGCCTGAGGTTTCAGCCTTAAGAAAGAACTTGCAATCTGTGTAGGCCACCCCAGTGGGGGGTGGAATGTGCTCTGAAAAACAAGGTCTTTCTTACTTTAGACTGAAATAGTTATACTCCTTCTTGTACTTCCCCATCCCCATAAATATTAAAATATGTGAATATTAATTGCATAAACACTATTAAGTATTTGTTTATACATATAAATAAAGGAACAATTCAATTTCTTGCTTGTTTGTCCTTTACCTTTATTTTTTCTTATAAGAATGAAACTTCATTCACTATCCAGGTAAAACCTTGATGGGTGTGCAAGCCACTTTGAGATGTAAGTTTGTTGGGCACTGGAAGGATTTGAGGATGTGGCCTTCAGAGGCTCTTACTTTGCCTTTACGGACAAGAGTCTTTTGTTTTTAATGCATGGTCCTTGGAATGCATAGTAATGCACAATCCCCACACACAATTTCCAGTTGGTATTTTTATAGCGCAGTGCACTTCATTTCCTTTTCTTCCTTGCATGGAAAACAGAGAAGGAGAGAGGAACGCTCCACAGAAGACTTGCTTTTTTTTTTTTTTAAATCATACCAGTCGTCAAGTTCATCTGCTTTTGGGAGAAGTGGAATTATAAATATAACCCAGGTATTAGCTGAGATCTTCAGGCACCACAATCCTTAAATACGTGACCTGTTGAGGCCAAAACTCCTTGCCAATATTTATTTGATGAGACTAATGTTCTCAGTGTGACTTCTGACTCATGCTCCTGCATAAAGAAAGAGTTTAGCACAGAGGTTAAGAGTGTGGACTAGGGTTGAGGCTGCTAGATTCAAACCCAGCTTGTTGACTGACTTTGGGCAATCCATGCAACCTCTTCCAGTTTCAGCATTCTCATTTGCAAAACAGTGATAATCGGCAGGACTCATTTCATCTGGGGTTACGAAATTAAATGAGAGGATTCATACAAAATGCTTAGCACAAGGCCTGCCCCATAAACAAATTTCCAAAATAGTAGCTATCATCTTCAGGATTACTAAGGGTCTTCTTGTTTCCTACTGCTGGACCCAGACAGAAACCCAGCATTTCACCTAACTTCCACTTATTTTTTTTTTTTGCATGTGGGGGGTAGATGTGGGGGTTGGGAGGATGATCGAGTTGGAGGTTGGATTTAGACAAAGTGAATAACTTCCAAACTGAACTTTACTAATGTAGGAAAGGGTTAAGTTCAGCTTTCACATAAAGGCCACATGGAATAGAGAAAATGGAGATTGGGTGGAAGAGCTGGCTTACACTAGCCCCATGGTGAGGGGAAGGAAAGAGAGAGAGAGAGAGAGCGCGCCATAATGGAAGTCTAGAATTAGCACCAGCTCCTTATATGGGAAAGATAACCAGGGTTACTGGAATGTAAAAGAATGTAGGGGTATGGTCAAAGGCAGGAACTCTCAGTGAAACATTTGAACTAGTTAACTCTCTCTGATAGACTGCACAATTCAAAATCTCAAAGGCGGGCTAGTTAGCTCTCTCGGACAGGCTGTAACCTCTGGAGTACCCAGCGAATGGGGAAACAGGGGAGGGACATGCTGTATCAGGTGTAGGATATAACTGTCACCATGTTCTTTTTTTGGCATGCCTGCCATGTTTCTGGGCTATGTGACCTCCACAACCGGGTGAGTGTTTTTAGATATAATGCTTGTTTCTAACACTAATCATCACTGATTTCTTTGGGACCTTTCCCCATACTTAATCCTCAGGTTTCCACCCATTTGCTGGGCACGGAAACGCAGGAAGGAAATTAAGTGGCTTTATGACACTGGTGCATGTTAGAGTGACTCGGGGACAGGCAACCCTCATTTCCTCAATATCTGTAGAGTTGTTTGTACAAGAAGTTTAAAATAGGCATAGAGAAGGCCTGGGAGAGCTGGAGATCTGTTTCAGAATGAAAGGTAGGCACTTGGAGCGGAGCCGCTGGGTGAGCCAGCCCAGCTCTGCATGCAAGACGTGGACAGTCCCCTTCCTGGAGCCAGGCCCGCACCGGCTGTGGAGAGTGATCACGCTCTCGGGCCATCTGCTCAGGGGCTGTGAGCAGCAGAGTGTCCTCCAGCCTGGACACCAAAGAGGACACCGATCACTAGTCAATCTGCTTGAAATTGCCTCCTATGATTAGTGTGTAATGACTCAGGTAGGTCATGGCCACGGACAGTTCTGTTATTAATGCATTAGCAGCTGTAAATGGGCATTGATTCTGCACAGAGTGCAGGTTTATGGACTTCTAGGGAGCTGTGGGCCTCTGGGGAGTATAAATGGTCACCGCTGGGAGAGGTGGCATCCCAGTCCTTCGGGGAAGGGTGAGAGAGGTCCAGGAGGAAGGCCAGCCATCTTTGAAAAGAAACAACCTGGCCTGGGATGATGGGGGAGAAGAAATTCCCCTATAACAGGATAATCCTTGACCCTCTCCTACACCTGAGATGGATCTGATTATATCCTTATGTTCTAAGCCTAACATATCCCTGCCACTGTGATTTGCTAGCCCATGGTGTTATTACAACTTGGATTATTTTCTTTTACTTAAAATTGTATCTTATAATTGTACTATGGGTTCAGGGCCCTGCATCTATCTGTTCACCATAATATCCCAGAACCCAGCAAGGATGCCAAACATACAGTGAATTCTCATGGCTATTTGTAAATGAATGGAGTGGAAAAATGATGAGATCATCAGAGAGTTGTAGCACCCTGAGCTCAAATATACCACAGCATACTTTTTCAAGATAGTTTATCCTCCTTGAATCCTTGAATAGAGGGATTGAGGTCCAATGAATTAACGAGCTTGCCAAGCGCGCACACACACAAGCCAGTCTGGAGGGCAAGAGATTATTTCTCAGTTATGTAGTTGTTCTGAAAGGAAATAAAATGAACCATTGCCATTTACTGTGTAGCAATGACCATGTGCCAGGCATGAGGTTGGGGTTTGTACTCTCTGAGGCTAGAGTCCACCAGCAATTGCCTGAATTCATAAGAAAGCAACCAAATGGATTATGAAAAAGTATACTGGCTTTCAGCACATGAAAAGAGTTTATCTTTTTGCTCAGGAGCTTTTCAAAAGTTGAAGCAATCTGAATTCTCCTATATTTGGGAAACCAAATTCCTTATGTACATTACTTATTAATGAGACATTTCACCAAAATTGTTTGTCTTTTGCAATTTCCAGAAAGTGCTAGAGATTCAGCAATGCCTTAATTAAACACCACCCCCCCCACCATGACAATGTTGAGTGGAAATAGCAAGTAGATCTATCCTTTAGCTTAAGTAAAGGCACTTGGCAGAAATGCCAAGTCACTGTTTTCCTTGGCTCATATGTTTGGAAAGCAATGAATCATTAGATGAATTTCACAATTTCACATCTTAGGTGCTAAAGCCAATGCAGAGGAGGAGACAAAACCACCTTTCATTTCCCCTAATTCTCCAATGTAACCCACAAGTGTGGATCAAACTATATTAAAATCAGCAAAACAAGAGAACATCAGTATTGCATTAACTGCAAACCTATTTGTGCACGTAGGTGTCCAGGAGACAACGGGCTGAATCCATCCACAAGTAGAGGCCGGGAGAGACTGCTACTTGTCAGAACTCATCAATCTCTGTCTCGCCAAGATAATGAGATTTCTCTTCAACCTTCTTTTCTATGGCCTATTTTCTATTTTTATTGTTTAGCCACTGAATTCCATATTGGGAAGGACCCTAGTTATAGACCACTCTAGTTAAAATTCCTTTCTATTATTTTTTAATGAGGAAACTGAAGTCATAATGGTCTAACAGCTCGTTAAGTGTAACACGGCCAAGTCATCAAGCCTGGACACAAGTCAGACTCTCTTGATTTTTCATAAATTGATCTAGATTGGGAAGTTGCCAGGGAGGGGGACTGTGGGAGTGAGGATGAGAGAGAAGATTCGCTTCAAAATACAAAGAGGATGTGCTCATCTTCCATAGCATTAGTTCATGCAATTCAGTTAATTCACTGCTCCTTCAAAATGTGCATCTGTTTGACACTATTTGGGGATTGAATCACATCCCCCACAAAAGGCAAGATCATGTCCCAATCCCTGGTCCTGTGGGGTGAACACATCTGTGAATAGGATCTTTGCAGATGTTATTAGTTAAGATGCACCCAAACTGAATGAGGGTGGGCCTTAACTCAGTTGGCTGAAGTCCTCAAAAATAAAGGGAATTTGACACAGAAGGAAAAGCCACAGGGAGAAGACAGAAGCTGAAAGTCAACAGAACCCAGAAGAGAAAGAAGACACCACAATGTGCACTGCCACGTGACAGCAAAGCCAAAGAACCCTAAGGATTGCTGGCAAGCCAGAAGATATGACCCCAGGGGGAAGCAAGCCTTCTTTTTTTTTTTTTTTTTTGCATTAATGCAATTTTATTGAGATATATTCACACACCATATAATCCATGCAAAGTATACAATCAATGATGTAAAGGTTCATCATATCATTGTGCATTCATTGAACAGTCAATTTCACATCATTTTCATTATTCCTAAATCACACACACACAAAAAAACAATAAAATTAAAAAAAAAAAAAGAAACATCCATTAACTCTCCTTCAGAAAGATGGCAGGTGGAGATTCCAAGTACAAACACAATGAATTGCACCTAAATATCCAAATCTCGGGTTTAATGTAACAGGCATCAAGGAAATTAATCATATGACCATGGGGAGAGTGATGTTGTCTAACTTTGCCTGGGCTGCTTTAGCAGGCACTAGAGTCTTTTTTTTTTTAATTAAATTCAGTTTTATTGAAATATATTCACATATCATACAATCATCCATGGTATACAATCAACTGTTCACAGTATGATCATATAGTTATGCATTCATCACCACAATCTGTTTCTGAACATTTGCCTTACACCAGAAAGAATCAGAACAAGAATAAAAAATAAAAGTAAAAAAGAACACCCAAACCATCCCCCCCATCCCACCCTATTTTTCATTTAGTTTTTGTCCTCATTTTTCTACTCATCCATCCATACACTAGATAAAGGGAGTGTGATCCACAAGGTTTTCACAATCACACTGTCACCTCTTGTAATCTACATTATCACACAATTGTCTTCAGGACTGCAGACTACTGGGTTGGAGTTTGATAGTTTCAGGTATTTACTTCTAGCTATTCCAATACATTAAAACCTAGGAGGTGTTACCTATATAGTGCATAAGAATGTCCACCAGAGTGACCTCTTGACTTCATTTGGAATCTCTCAGCCACTGAAACTATTTCATCTCCTTTTGCATCCCCCTTTTGGTCAAGAAGATATTCTCAATCCCATGATGCCGGGTCCAGATTCATCCCTGGCAGTCATATCCTGCATTGCCAGGGAGATTTACACCCCTGGGAGTCAGGTCCCACGTACCGGGGAGGGCAGTGAGTTCACCTGCCGAGGTGGCTCAGTTAGAGAGAGAGAGGGCCACATCTGAGCAACAAAGAGGTACTCAGGGGGAGACTCTTAGGCACAATTATATGCAAGTTTAGCCTCTCCTTTGCAGTAACGAGTTTCATAAGGGCAAGTCCCACGATAGAGGGCTCAGCACATCAAACCGCCAGTCCCAATGTTTGTGACAACATCAACACCAGTCCAGGTGAGGAAGTCCAACACTTCTGCACCTTCCCCCAGCTCCTTGGGGTGAGGAGGGGGGCTGTAAATATATTTTTTATTCTCTGCCCAAATTACTCTGGGATGTGTCACTATCTCACTCTAACCTATACTAACCTACTGTATCTCACTTCCTATTCAAAGTTCCGTGTAATTGTGGTGTTTCAACAAACCGACTGTAGAGTTAAACTGTTTAGAAAATATAGATCCTGCACCAAATAGACATCTCTTCCCTTGGTCTCACATGGAAGTTGAAGTTTTAAAACACAGTCAGTTTCGACCTTTACCCTTTGGCCCGGTTTGCCCTAGTCTTAACCAGATCTGAAGCAAGCCCTCTTAAGCCTCTGAAACCAGGAGCCAATGAATTCTTGTTGTTAAGCCAACCCACTGTATGGTCTTTGTTTTTGTAGCTGGGAAACTAAAACAGCACTCTTAGGTGTTAGAGATACAGCAGTATGCGGGACAGACATACATTCTACCTTCAAATATCCTCCAGTACAATGAGGGAACCATAACAAATAAGTAATAAATAAGGTAACTAGAATGCACGGCTGTGGCAGATTTAAACTGGGTGAAATGGAGGAGAGCAGGCGGGGGCTTCCGCGTCAGGCTTCTCTCTTCCCTATCCATGGTCCTTAAATCCTACTGTCATGAAAACCTTCTTTACCCCTTCCATTCCTTCTTATCTTCCTCTGTCCTGATAATAATAAAGCAAAAGGGAATGTTTTCCTTCTCTTATTCCTCGCCTGCTCTCTCCTTCTGGCCTCCCATTCTCATATACTCGGTCAATCAAAAAAGATCCCCTGAGCTCCTTCTCCCTGATCAGCAGAAGGGAGGAAGGGAGAGAAGGAAGAACTTGGCAGAGCCCTGCTCTGCAGCAGCTTAAGAGAGACAAGAGATGAGCATATGGAATGTGTACATGACAAGAACGCCTCGTGGTGTGTGGTCAAGTGTCAACACAAACGGGAAGCTTGGCAGACAAGTGGACTCTAAGTGTAGCTGATATCAAACAACCCATGACTGGATGGCAATTAAATTAATGCCCTTCTGCCATTCCTACTATTGTTCTCTCTCCCTCTTGTCTTCCAATAGATGTCTGACCTCTCCCATTCCCAACCAATCTCTGGAATTTTTAACTTGAGAGAATTGCACCTCCCTGGATGACAATAATTGCACTTTCCCTCTCTACTTATCCCTACATTTTCCTTCTCTTGCCCACTCCACTAAGCTCCAGATTCTAAAGTATTATCATGGGATCAGCCTCCTAACCTGAAAATAGGCTTAGTGTTTTCCTTATCCAGCAAGGGGAAATCAGGGAATTAAGTGCATTTAGTGAAAACTTCATATATCAGGAGGGCCTGTTCTCTATTGAAGAACAGACTAAAAGAAGAGTGTCCCAGCTGGTGAGAACAAGGGTAGCAAATGCTTGACGTGGGAAAATAAACATGTTCAGAGGTTAAAGGATCGACCTCAATAGTTGGAGTAGAAAGTATTGGGGAATTTTGGGAATAAGGCAAAGCATTAGATTGGAGCTAATTTACTGAGCAAGTAACTAGATGATAATCATGTTTCAGGAATACCAGCCCCTCGGTATGTAGGATGGAATCTAAGGTACAGAGGCTTTAGGCATGAAGCCGATTTAGGAGAACCTCAAAACCACGTGACTACCATTCCAAAAGAGGGAGTGGAAAGAAGGCCCTTAGAAGGCCCAGATCAAAGACTCAGTCGTCTTTTGATGGGGGTTGAAGACCATCAGAAAGTCAATGATGACTGAAGCTTGGGGCTGGTGTACCTGGGAGAAGATTGGTCCCCCTTATGTAAGTGGGGTGGAGTTTGGTCTGATTTCAGTTTTAGGTATTTGGAATGAGAAGTGACAGCCAGAACTAAATAAAGATGTGTACAAGCAATCTTTGTGGGATATGGCACTGGGATTCAATGATAGATTCAGACTCCATCTGGGCTTGTTGGTCAACAAATTAGAAAAAAAGAACATTGAGGGGCAAGTAGAAGATGAAAAAAAAATAACCTTCTGAAGACTCACAGTAGTTTCTTGTCTAATGTCAATTATGCTTCTCCCACTTACACAATACTCCATTAGAAAGTATCCAAATCTCTATCCATCTCTCCATCCTTTCTCTGTTTACCCATTACTCTATCCAGTAATATTGACCGTATGTCTACTACGGGCCAGCACTAGAGTAGATGCTGCAGGTATAATCAAAGTTGAAAGCACATTCCTATCACCATGAAGTGTTCTTTTGGAGAACACAAGACTAAAGAAAGAGACAATCTTTAATTTTTGCTCAATCAATCAACTATACTTTTGATTCAGAATACAATGAAAGTCCAGAGGTCAAGGATAGATTCTACTGGATGTTAAATTTAACAGTTATGTGTAAATTACTCTGCAGCTTAAGTGCAACCAATGACCCAACCACCATGAGCCTCCTGAACCATTCTTCTTAGGCACAGAGATCATAAAGGGACGTGGAAGAGCTGGACTCCTAAGCAGATGCTGGATCGTGTAAGCTAACTCTCTGAATCAAGTATATTGGCCAATCTGTGCCCAAAGAGCCCCAAATGCAAATAGAATACTCGGGGGGGGGGGTACACTGAACGGTAACTACTTTGAGCTGAATAGCAGCCCCCAAAAAGATGTGTCCATGTGTCCTAAGACCCGGAACCTGTTACATGAACTTATTTGGGAAAAGGGTCTCTGCAGATATACTTAAGGATCTCAAGATGAGATCACCCTGGATTTATACTGGGCCCTGAATCCAATGGCAGGTGTCCTTAAAAGAGAAAGGCAGGAGAAGATCTGAGACCACAGAGGCAAAGAGACACCGAAAGAAGGCAGCCATGTGAAGGAGGAGGCAGAGGCTGGAGACAAGACACGCCTGGAGCCACCGGAAGCTGGAGGAGACGAGGACAATCCTCCCCGGGAGACTGCAGAGGGAACACGGCTCTGCTGACACCTTGATTTTGGACTTCTGGACTTAACAACCGTGAGAAAACACATTTCTCTTGTTTGCAGCCGCCAGCTTTGTGGTAATTTGTTGCGGCAGTCCTAGGAACCTAATGCAATAACCAAACTTTGTCAGCTGGGAATGGAAATGGATTCTCTGAAGTCAAGGAAGACATTAGAAACCCTGACACAGACAAGGTAAGCCATTAGTCTCTCTCCAAATGCCACAACCATGGTCCACAGATAATGTAAGACATGAGCAAATTCCAATGGCAATGTATTTGTTCCTGGCAAAATTCTGCAAGGAACAGGGCAGTTTCCTAAGCAGCCACATACTGTAACACATGCTGGAGGTGAAGAGTGGACAAGAAGCAGGCGTGGGGCCAACTTAGGTGCCCGACCATGCTCCTTCCAGGCACCCAAGCAAACTCTCGGAGCTCGATCTTCATTTTAGGGGACGTGGCCTTCCGGCCCTATAAGCTCACTGAGGTGCACTGTGTCAGAGAAGTTAGAGTCACCAGGGAAAGCTACAAAACCAATGAGGCTCCCAGAGATTGGCAGTAGACCTAAACCTCCCCAGTGAGGAGTTTTTCCATTTCTTCCTTTTTATTTATTTATTTTTAAATTATGAGATAGCTGCACACTGGTCCAGAGCAGCCAATTAATATATTTTTTTCCCGACAGATTGCAATTGTAGTTATGGAAATACCATAGCCATAGACAAATTAACAAGGGCTCCCTTACAACATTCTACTAATTATCTCCGGGAGTAGAGCCGCCTCTAGGTTAGAAGTTTCAGTCCCAATCCAGGGAGAAACAAGAGTTTCTTTCTGAGAAGCAGCAATTTGCATCATGCTGAGAAGGCAGGGGGTGGGAGGGTCATACAGAATCTGAAAACCATCCCCCAGACCTTCCTTCCTCTGTCCCTCCCCTGCCTGTCCTAGTACCACCCAAGGCATCTGGGGAAAAAGGTGCTGCTTGAAACAAGAAATACAAAGTAACAAGCACATTTAACCTTACACCAAATAGATGTGAAGAGACTTCATGCCAAACAGCCCCCCTCCTTTTTACTTACAGAGCCTCGCAGTTTTCAGGAAATGCCACAGCCTGAACTTCGAAGGCCTTACAAGATAGATGTGGCATGTTGGGAATTAGACATGAAATTTCCTTTATTATGGTGAACAAAAGCTATGGGTCTAATCTCCTGTACGATACAAGCTGTAGCTGATCAGGATCACAGTAAGTCTTTCTGATGTGGCTAACACTAATGCGCCATCTTGTTATTCTTTGCGTCTCATCCCCTCCTACTTCTCACCATTCGCATATGCAAATTCCATAGCAATAAGGGGAGTCTTACAATACCACTGAGGGCGAGAGAATTCCCTTTGATCAGCCCATTCCGAGAGCCGGATTCCCACAACCTCAAATTCTGCCAGGTCCATTATGACACGGGATGATATCTGATGCATCAAATCAGACTCCACCATTCTCAGAAATAGAATATGCTAAACGATCCTGAAACCTAGCAAGAAAGCTAAGTCTTGAAGAAAAAATATCTCCTTAAGGCAGCCTTTTTAAATGGTTATATTTTTTCATTAAATTATTACATATTTACTCATAAAACAATTACAGAGAAGAGCTGATGTCAGAGACGTTATGAAGCAGCCATATACTTCCACGGTCACCCCAAATGCTAGTGTATGAATATATATATATATATAATAGTTTGAGAAATTGAACAAAATACTGCTAGCTTCGCCAAAAATAAAGTCCTTGTGTGCAACGAGAAAGGCACAGAGCAGAAAGTGCTTAGTTGCTAAAAACAAATGAAATTTCTAAAATGTACTCCAGCAACATAAAGTACAGAATTTTTTTTTTTTTTTTGCAGTAATTTTTATAGAATAGTCACGTATTCTGGCTCTGAAAGAACCAAATTGTTGTTCTTAAATGCCGCAAGAAATATGAGGTCTCTCTAACTGATCTATGTTTTGCTGGCATTTTTTTCTACGTTGCAGGGTCATTGAAATGGGGAGGGGGGACAAGACATCCCTTGATGAGAAAATCTTGGCAAAAAAAGGAAAACAAAAGCACATTTTATTTTAACCTCCAGCTGGTAACGGTGGGGTTAATTCACTGACACTCTCACCTATTTCCTACTTCTCTCTGGGGGTTCTACCCAGCAAACCCTCTTCTTTTCTCCAGTCCTATGCAGCAGCACAGAACCGGAAGACACACACAGGCAGCAGAGTTTTGGTGGTAACTTTATGCCCACAGAAAAGAGATTTTCATAGAGAACATGATCAAAGAAATGGATGTATTTATGTAATGAATGTCCAGAACTGGTCACACTTACTGAATGCTGAGTCTGACCAAGGAAGCCGTAGGGTCCACTTGCATGAGTTCTCGGAGCCGTTTCCTGGGGAAGAAGAGAGGGGAAGATGTTAGCGTTGAGGAAGGTATTCTCGTGAGTTTTGGCTGCACCGTTTTTCTCATGTTGATATCTGGTTAACATCTGAAATAGTTTTTAACCGTATTGTGAATGTAACAATGATGATGGTGACAAAACGGGGACATGATTAAGATCATTAAGTCCTTAAACTTTCTCATTGAAACCTTTCACACTCTGATAAAGAAGGTATTATCATTATCTCTAGTTTTCAGAAGAGGAGACTGAGGCTCAGACAGCCCCGACAAGTTACGTAAAACTGTCCTGAATGTTCTTGTTGGAGCCTAGATTTGAACTTGGGCAACTGGATGCCAAGCTCAGAATCACTCTACCATATCTTCTCTTACACAGTGAGCTCTCTGTCACACAGTGTGTTCAAGGAAAGATTGGAGTTGACCTTTCAGAGATACTATAGTGCCTTTTCCTGCATGGGAGTAGGTTGAATTAAATGGAATCGAAATTTCTTTTCAACTCTAGAAATTCAGGATTCTATAATACTTGATTTCATGAGAGGTAAAGTTCAAAGACGGAGGCAGTTTCATTTTGCAATGAATAGAATTGTCAAATAAAACACCCTATCAATAATAAATTTCATAAGCATGACTATCTTTACTCAATCAGAAGAAGGAAGGTTTATGTTCATTAATACTTAAATAAACTAAATGTCACCGGAACTATAAATGTCCATTATAATCTCATTTAACTAAAGGAGTTGGGGTAGGAGTTATCTCCAACCAGAAAAATCAAGATTTACTGATAAATCTGAAAGACTTACATGGTACCCTATACCCAAGAGAGTTGACACTGAGCTGCTCCTTCTCTGGGGAGAAACTTAAGTAGCAGAGACAGGACTGGTTTGCAGAGTTCTAGAATCCTGATCCAGTGCTCCTTTGATTACTCTTATAAAGTGCTGATACAATTTACACCCAAACTCAATACAATTCACAAATTTCAGAGCTTAATTATAAACATTATTTGCGTACTTTTTATCTTCACATTTGATGAATCCACTAGTGTTGATAAATTAGAACATCTGAGAACATCAAATCATTCCAAAATATTGGAAGGAGAAGGGATCTCTGTCTGGAAAAACCTGAGGGTACACAGTTCTGATGGTGACAGTGCTTGTCCACCAATCCATCCATCCATGTATCCCTCTTTCCATCAATGACATCGCTACCAACTAGTTCTATGTCCATGGATAAGCAACTAGACTTTCTGTGTCTTAGCTTCCACATCTGTAAAATGGGAATAAGCATGGTACCAACCTCAAAGGATTGAGGTAAATATTAAAAGATAACATTTATAAAGCACCTGGCATTGTGTCTGGCACAAAGCCAGTCAGTGCTATTTAAGTGTTGGCTATTACTTACTACACCCTCTTTTCATGTCAGGCACTGTCCTCTTAGTGCCTACAGTCCAAAGAGGAAGGAATATCTTGGGCAGAATGTCAGTGAAGGCTTCCCCAAGGACATGGCAATGGACCCGGGATCTTACAGATGAGAAGAATGTAACCAAATGAAGTGGAAGAACATGGGTTTGGAAAGACAAGTTAGGACAGGCATGAAATGAACAAACTACAATGCTCCTTTTAACAAATTCATGCCTCAATGAATTTCAATAAATTCAAGCCAGAGGATTATCACAGTCCTAGTAATAATAATAATAATAGCAACAACAATAGCAGTAGTTTTATTGAACACTTTATATACCAGGCTCTGTATCAAAATCCATAAGCATCCTCTTATTTAAGATAATGATAGCTGCTAGAGTCGGGTTCCACCTTCTCAGTCCCACCCCTCTTCCTCTCCAGTGACTTCTGCCTTTCCCTAAGCACTCACTCACATACACTAAGACCCAGCTAAATCAAACTACTTAAGAGACACGAGGTACAGCTTTTTGATCACATCCCTCTCTCTTCCTGAACCGCCGTTGCACCTGGCCCAAATTTGAACTCCTTCAAAGTCAGCTCAGGCATGATCTCTTCTTTGTAGCTGTCACGGCCCTTCCAGCTGGACTGAATTTTTTTCTGGGGGCCCTGTGGGCTTTCACCCATCCTTCTATCAGAACAAGCACTGTACACCCTTTCTAACTCCTTGTTGATGTGGCCTGCCCTAGGCTCTGAACTCCAGGGTTAGTACACTCAGTAGCCTTATCCCTGGGCATCGGTGCCCAGCCCCTCAGCAGCTGCCCCCTTTCCTGGGCAACATAGAGGCGATTCCTCAATGACCAACGTGCTGCAGCACCACAGAAGGGCCTTGAACTTCATTCCTCTGACCAACAGGGTCTTCTCTGTTGCTCCACACCTGGTGCCTACGTAATAACATTAATTTCACGTCTCTGTCAGCTTTATGCCCACACCTTTTGATCTGTTCTTAATCCAACGTACAGTAGAAATGAATTTTATAAATCCCCCTTTACACTAATAAGATTGTGTCAAATCCTTTAGGTAGACTGTTTTAGAAAAACAAAGGCAGAGAACCATTGTCACAAGGTGCAAATGGAAATGGTCATTAGCAATCGCACCAGACAGCGAGGAAAACCTAAAATGCTCTCTAGAGTTCCAGAGGAGTGATGCCAGGATTTTTTTATTTTTTTTCTCATCTGGTTTTTTCTTTTTAATGTAACATTGTCTTGAATTTGCAATTACTCTTGCAAATTATCAAACAAGCAATTTGCAAATTTGCGATCAGGGAGAATCCTAGGCCCCAGTAGCACTGGGTCAAATTTACACTGTACTGAAACTATGTTGGAGCTAAAGAGCTGCAAGCTGGAAGGATGTTAGAACAAAGTCAGGCAGCCGGGAGGTGAATGCACGCTTGGCACATTAGTTTCCTTCACCCCTGCACTCCATCCAAATGGATGCACAAAATAGCAAACCAATTACTTCCCAAACACTGAAGTCGATGGCCTCTGTGCAGCGAGGATGTCGGTTAAGTTTCCAGCTTTGACTCTCTAAATAGGGCGGGCTGCTGCAATGTTTCTGCTTCCGTGGACTCTGCCATTGACTGCTTCATGGATTTCCCCACATGGGTGACCATAATAGGTATCTAAGATCGTCACGTGACCCGAGCTTGCACACCTCGTCCCTCCAGACAGCAAGAGCAATCTTCACGAGATGTGAACGTGACTGTGCTATTTGACAGTTTATGTCCTGTGTCGATGGCTTCTCATTTCACCCAGGGCACAGATGTTCTCTGTGTCACAGCCCACAAGGCCCTGCGTGGTGGGCTCCTGCCCTGCTCCAGCCTCACTGAGTATGTCATGACCTACTTTATGGGCTGACATGTGTCCCCCCAAAAGCCCCAGGAAGGTGACCTCCTTTGGAAATAAGGTCTTAGAAGAAGTTACTGGTTAAGATGAGGCCATTCTGGATTAGGATGGGCTCTAATCCAATGTGAGGGCCTTATGAGAAGGCAGAAGTTGGACACAGGCAGACAGATAGATTGACCCTAGAAAAAGGCCATGTGATGACTGAGGCAGATACTGAAGCCAAGGATTGGGGGCAATCCACCAGATGCTAAGCAGAGGCAAGAAAGTTTTCCTCGATGGAATTTGGCCTTCTTGGCTCCAGAAATGTGGGACAATAAATGCCTATGGTATTAAGCCAAGCAATTTGTTGGGCTTTGTTACACCATCCTGAGGCAACCAAGACAACACCTCAATGCACCCCAGCCTTGAATCCTTTTGTATCAGACCATGCACCATCTAGTTTGGGATCACACTTCACCCCCACCTGCCGTGGGGATCCGTATAGGCCATGCCATGGACCCCGGCTGCTCTTAACACTACTAGCCCACACTCATCATTCCCTCCTTATGAAAACCCCCTGCTGCATGGTCTGGATTGCTGGGGATCTGTAGTTATTGCAGCTATATTTTTACAGTCAGAAAAATTATTTGATCAAAGTCTGCCTGTCTCACCACTATGTTAGCTCTGTGAGGAGGGGCTGGGTTTGTTTTGCTCACCATTTTAACTCTAGCTCTGATCACAGTGCCATGATATGGAAGGCATTCGATACAGTTTTGTCAAAGGAACGAGGGAATGGGAGGAAGGAAGGATGGACTTGCTCATCCTGTTACTAATTTTAGACTCATTTTGAGTGAGGACTGAGCTTCCCTAAGAGTTGTTATTCACACACCCCTACCCACCACCACCACCACTTCCTCCTGGTAGAGTCCCAGAAAGTACTCCTCAAGTGCATGGCCCTGACTCCATTAGTGAGGCTTGTGTAGGGCTGGAATGGAACCTCACCCGAGCTAGGCTCAATCTCCTCCCAGGAAATCTGAAGACACTGTTTAGTTTCTGCTAGTTCCTAGCCGAAAATCCAGTAATTGCAGAGCTCTGTTCCCTGCCATGTGTGCAGAAAGGAGCAGGAGAAGACACACTTCAGAGCAAGACGATTGGAGAAGAGAGTGGGGAGACTTTGGGACAGGGGTGGGGGACTATCTTGTTGCCTGATGACTTAGCATTTCTAGGTGCTGGTCCCTCGTGGGCTTGACCACACCTCCTGCCTTCAAGGCTGAGATTCGCTCCTAAGCTATGAAATAAACATTCCATTTCTTAGCTTGTTTGAGGGAGTTTCTGTTGCTTGCAAACAATGGAAACCAACAGAGGACACAGCTCTCTAAGCGTGCACCTGAGGCTGCAGGCAGATGAGCAAGTGCTGGCTTGACCACATTAGTCACCGAGATTGGGCTCCCCCCCACCCCACCTCCCGCCCTCTCCCTCCAGCAGAGCTTCACAGCAGCCCCTGACCTCATTCCACTCTCTGCAGTTTTACCGTCCTTGGAAGGGGCCTGAAGCCCATCAGCAGACTGCAAAGAGAAACCTGGCTAATGCCTCACAGGGCTCCATATAATGTGTGATTTGGTGATGGCAGAGCAGGAATAGGCTGATGCACACAGCCCCCGGGATAGAAGGGAGGCTGAGGGACCCTGCCTAGGAATTTGGAGATCCCAGCCATATAACATGAAACTTCTGACCAATAACCACTACTGGAGGTGGATTAGCTTGTCAGCCACACTAAGTCGCTCAGAAGATCAAGTGTGGGCCTGAATTCACTGCCAGATCTAAGTACTCTGAGCTCTAGGCTCCAAATCAATATGCAACTGTCCTAGAAATTTGTGGCTTATTTTCTAAGGAGAGACATGGGCTGAGGCTCCACTGTCACTGAGATCACTCTCCAGCAACCAGTGACTATGGGAGCTATTCCCACATAACAAGGAATGTCTCTTCTTGCACCCCACCCCATCCCCTCATCGATTCCTGCTCTTTGTGTTGAATGTTTCCAAAATAGAGATTCCTTTCCCCTTTATACTTATTTTAGGCTCTGAAGCTGAACCAGAACTAAACCTGAGAGCCAGCAGTTGTAAACCAAAACAGATCGCCTCGTGCTTTTTAATATCCCCACGCCTTTGCACTGACAGGTTCCTCTGCCCAGAATTCTGTTCCTTGTTATCTGCCTGGTAAATGTGGACCCGTCTCGTAGCCCAAGCCTGGAGCCTGGGGGACCCTTGCTGCCTCCCCCAAGCACACTGAAGATTTCCTCTGCCCAACCCTTACAATCTTGTTGGTATCTCTGAGCACTCACTACTTACAGACGGCTGTCTCCATGCCTAACTTCTTCACTGGATTGTCAGCAGTCTGTGCCTTATCTCACGCACGAGTGATGACCACACAGCATAGGGTATGGACCTAGACCTCTGCAAGAAGCTATCCTCTCGTTCTTTCAGCTGTGTCACTTTGGGCAAGCTGCTCGACATCTCTAAGCCTCAGTTTTCTTCACTATAGAATGGGCACAATATGGCCCTCTTAGGAGGGTTGATGTGGGTATAATATGAGATAATTTACCTGGAACACAGTAGGAGCTCAATAAATTTTTATCAATTTATCAAGCCAAATCACCAAGAGCTATGGCTACTTAATCCTTCTAGCTCTTCCAGTGATCAAAGATTAAAGTGCTTGCAAAAATTTGCCAAAGAGGTAAGATTGTACACTGTGCTGGCACAGCCCAGGCACAACATCAGCACCTGACACATAGTAGGTGCTCATTAAAGATTTCTGAAAATAATGAACCAATGGGGCTCCTCCCTTACTGATGAAATCCATCTGTAGCTGCTACTCCAAGGCATATACCTAACCTGCCAAACTGTTCAAATGCCAATAAACATCAGTCCGCCTGCTGCATTTAATTTGGTCATATTCACCCATCCAAAAAGGGCTCAGGTTCAGTGTCTGTGACTGCACCATGGAAGAATTCTTCTCGGTCTCCCTCCCTCGGGGAGCAAACTTCTATCCAAAGCTCCGGGGACCTCTGAGAGTCTAACGATATAGAACCCCCCACACACCCCATGAGGCTTATTGTTGGTGTGTTTAATTTCCTGTCTTGGCCTTACAGGAGATTTCTAATGTTTGGACTGTAGGGTATGTTCTGATTAAAAATAATCCTCCCAATTACGGTCTGGCATGAGCCTCCTGTCACACGCACTCTGCCACTGGCCTCGGCGTCTCTGTCAGCAATAATTGTGTCTGCAGCGTCTAACCGTAAATGAAAACCCAAGGGGCAAGTTTGGGTCCCTGGATCCTGGGCTGCGCCGAATCTTTTAATTTGCACTGTCTGTCAAAAGGATGTGGCTTTGTGTACTCAAAAGAAATCCTCAGACTCTCAGATTCAAGGCCAGAGAGAGCACAGGTACTGCCGACTTCGCTGAGAAATTTTATTTGAACCCACTAGAGATAACAGGGTGAGTGTAAGGTGATGAGGCTCTTTTTTTAAAAAATTTTACTCCAAACTTTAGCTAGATCCAGTATGAAAAGGAAAGCTGAACTCCAGGGAAATTTTGAGGTGTATTTACATTATTTTTCCACCCAAGTACATAAGACAGGACATTGAATTCATAGCATATGCGCTGAGAATGCTTTGAAAGGAAATATACACACGAGACCTGATTATTTCAGTCTCTATAAAATTAAAACTTTGTGGGTATAGGGTGAAAGGAAAGAGGTATGTGCCTTTCACTTGGGAAATATCATCAGGCTGTTCTCCTACAACCAGAGAAGATTCTCCCAAACACTGGGCCCAGGTGAGGTGCTAGAAGTATACCACTGAGTCAAAAAAAAAAAAGGTATCACCCAGAAGCCATTATTGAACAATATCCTGTTTGGGGGCAAAGAAGTGTGAGACTGTGACATGCCTCTAACCCCGCTCTTCTCTTTAAAGAGCTGCACCTGCCCAGGAATGGGGATTTTGGGCTTTGCTGATAATCACTCTGATTCTCCCTGCAAAAGGGGGAAGGTCAAACCTTAACCTGGGAAACCCAACCTGGAGGCGGAGGTGGGCTGTAGGGGTCTTGCTTAGGAACTGATCATCCGGACAAGAAGAGACTGTGAGAAGCAGCTGTGGACAATGGCTTGAAGGTGGTTTAGATTCAGGGCCAAGGGCACCCTCTGAGGGCTGATAGGGCGGCCAAGGAGAAAGCCCAGCAGATCAAGTCCATCTGCGTGCAGGGGAGGAGAATGTAGCCCAGGCAGAGAGAAACAGAGCTGAGGGATCAGAGGGAAGGAGAAGGGAGAGCTTCTTGCACCGTTCCGGACAGGAGTGGTAGTGGTTTCGGCATGCCTGATGCCTGGCATCTTCCCAAGAAAGCACTCCTTTGGCTGAGCCTGGCTTCCACGGGCTTCTCTCCCCTACAGCATATGGTTTTCTGGTTAAGTTATCCACATAAGACCCATCCAGGACCAAGAAGGCAGGTTGTCAAACCAACGCAACTGTGCCAGTAAAGCTTTCCATATAGACCAAGGGTTGGCAAAGGATGGCTGGCAGGTCAAATCCAACACACAATCTGTTTTTGCAAATAAAGTTTTATCGGAACAGAGCCATGCCCATTTGTTTACGTATTGTTTGTGCTATGTATTGTTTATAGCTGCTTTTGTACTACGGCACAGTTGAATAGCTGGCCCATGAAGCTAAAAATATTTACTACTATGCCCTTTACCAAAAAAGTTTGTCTACTCCTGATATAGAGGTTAACATAGAGGTTCACAAAGATCTAAATAAAATATTAATAATTACTGTCATCAATATTATCATCTAATACTTAATATTTACCATATACCAGGCACTGTAATCCCAAAATTCTAAGTATCACAACAACCATTAACTCCCTTTTACTGATGATGAACCAGGGATTTTAAGAATATGAAAGGACTTGCTCTGGATAGAACCACCTGTAATCAACAAAACCAGGATCCAAATTTCCACTTGACTCTAACACTTTACTTTTAACCAGTATTTAGTGTGCCTCTCATTTTTATTGTTGTTCCGTAATTTTTTTTTAATAGAGATGTTGACTAGTTTGGCTTTTTGGTGGGACCCTGGGGCTCATTTCTAGCAGAAAGAAAGAAAGTGCAAGCAACTGCTTCATAAAGCAGGTTCCTCAAAATATTTCCCTCTACCAAACCCCAGAGAGTTCCCCATTTCCCTGTTCAAAGCGGGGTGAGTTTACTGTGGCCTGAGGTGTTTTCTTAGCAGGAGGTACCAAAGCGCAGAACAAAGCAAATCAGATTAAAGAATGAGTTTTTAATTCCTGCAGACAGATTGCTACATTGAACAACAAAAGAATGGACCAAAAGAAAAGGAGCTGTTTGTTGGCTAATCATTGGCACTGCACTGGATTGTTTGGCCGATGAAAACATTCTCTGCCATTACAGCAGAAATGGTCAGTGGGCAATCTCTACCCTGAGGAATGAGGCTTCTCAACAAATTTTCAGAATTTTGAATTTGCCTGGCTCCACCTAAGCTGATCTGGTACACAGGCAGTGTTAAGGAGACCAAAGCATTTTGTCCATGTAGGAGCCACCAAACTTCTCACATAAAAATATTCAGACTGCAGAAACGTGATGATGAAAGCCCTCCTTCTCCAAAAGCAGGAAAGTGCTCTGGAAGAGGGCTCAGCGGCACCTGCCAGACTCCAGGCTCCACCAGCACAAGCTTGAAGAGCAAGTAGACCCCTCCCCGCCTGTGTAGTTTATACCCGTCGTTCAAATCTCAGCTCAAATACTGCGCCCTTAGCAAAGCCTCCTCTGACCCTGTCTCTGCAGCAAATCTAGGATGGGCTCCTGTGCGGCCCCCTTGTCTCAGTTAAAGCTGTACATGGAAACATCACCATTTGATCTGTATCCTGCTGGGCTGAGAGCCCCAGGACGGCCCAGCCGGGAGGGTTTTGTTCTCCACCAAATCACTCTGCTCCTAACTCATTACCTGGAACCCAGCCGTGCTCGCTGAGTATCTGCTGAGTGAATGAAGGAGCGAATGATTCCAGAATGAAACCAGGTTGTCTTCTGGCCTCCCAAGCATATCAAACCAAGACGCATGGGCTCATCACTAGCCTTTCTCTACAGACAGCTCTTTCTTTAAGCCCTGCTTCCCTCCCTACACCATGTGCAGCTTCCCAGGCCTCAGTTAGAGGACAGGCCAGAACGTTCAAAGGGACGAGGACATGCACAAAGGAACAGCTTCGATCTGGACACAAATCCTGGCTCCAGCACTTCCTAGCTGTGTCACCTTGGGCAAGTTACTTGACATCTCTGGGCCCCAATTCTCTCATATATAAGGTAGAAATGAAAAGCACTCTTTTGCAGTATTTTTACAATGATTAAATGAGGTAACATAGGAAAGAGCATAGAGTACTGAGATACTGGGTGTCAAAAAGCTGCACCTGCCTACTCTTATTTTGTAAGTCTTCCTTCCAAGCTGAAGATGATCTTAAGAAACAAGTAAAAGTGATGGACACTCCTTTGACTTAGAGGAACTCATTAATTAATTATTTGGGATATATATTTGTGCGTATATGTGAAGAAATTAAAGACAGTAACAATAGCGGAATAATAATAATAAATATCCAATACTTACTCTGCACCACACATAGTAATAAACAATATGCGTGCAGCTCTGCACTGAATCTGACTTAGATCCCAATGCTGGGGGCCTCGTTATGGCCAGATTTCAGATGAAGCATGAGGCTCCAAGAGGTTATGTATTTGTGCAAGGTCCCACCGAGAAGCCGGACTTTGAACCCTGATCTGAACAGAACTGTGCTGTATTTGCTCTCAAAGAAAATGGTCTCACTCCAAATCCCAGGCATAATCGTGACCGCCCAAAGAGGGACTTGGGGCCACCTAAAACAGAGACTAAAATAGGTGTGCTTTTATAAGACAGGAGCTGACACCTGCCATGAAGCCATGATCAGCTCATACATCCAGGGAGCTGCTGCTGGGATCACCCCTTCCTGACCAGTCCACGTTGGTTATTCTTCAACAGTGGCGAGTCCTGTTCATCCTTGCATTAGTGAGAGAAGCTTTGCGGCTATGAGCAACAGGCTTGCAAAGAGAGGCCTCTCAGACCTGGTAATTCTAAGCGAGGATCTCTTGCTCCCCAGCCTTCCACCCCCACAGGCAAATGGTCCCTTGGGCAAGATTCTCCCCTAGGAGGTTTGAGATTCTAACTGCCCTCCCTCCTTCCATGCCACCAGGCAGGCTGGGGACTAAACCAACCCGTTTCATTGAAGTGCAAAGTAGATTGACTATAGTAATCAGAGAGCCCGCAAGAGGCTGAAATACGGACAGATTTATAGAGCTGGGATACAAAGCATATCATTGGGAATGCATATCGCTTTTGTTCATTAATCATCTTTTACTTTGAATCTATTTCTCAATGAAAAGTAGCTTTCCATTTCTATTACCAAGATTAATGTATCAACAATACACAACAGCATAAACCAGACAGTAGCAGAAAAGGGAGAGACCAACTAACTAAATAAAGAAATAAAAGCAGAAAAAAGAAAGGAAAAGAAAAACCTTCAGTATACAGTGTGATATATTTTCTCAGGTTACTGCTTTATTTACACCACTGAGAACACTTTACTTTGGGGCTTCATAATTCACTGCTCTATAAAGAAAAAGAAACTAGCTAGCAGCCGACTACTTTGCCATGGACAAAGAAAATGTACCATAAAGAAAACCCATCCTCCACCCTGGGGGGGGTCTCAATTTTTTTTAAATTCTATTTAATCTGTGTTGGATTCCAGAGCACCTTATTACCTTATTTAATTCAGCCCAGGGAAGATGCTTCAGAATCAGAATGGCACTAAAGTGAAAGGAACTAGGCTATGAAATGTGGACATCATATTTTCTTCAGAGAGATAATCAGCTTATCAGAATTCATTTCAACCTATGAAAGGTCTCACAACTACACTGAAAATTCAAGCTGGTCTCATCATCTCAAGAATGTAATCTCAAGGAAATAGTAAAACTATCAAGGCAAGCTTGGTGCAGTTATCTTTATGTATAAGGATGGTAAGCATCAGATCTCAACACAATCACTGTGGCAGTCTCTTCCTAAGTATGGTGGAAACCTCTACATAAAATACATGAAGTGTCTTCACTGAAAATACCTTTTTTTTCCTTATTCATGTAGGGTACTTTTCAAAGATGTGTTGCTCCATCCTTTACATCTAAAAATTCCACCCAATTTTGGTGTTCTAAAAATATAATGCTTTAAAAAATATCTTCCTAAATTGATCACTAAGGAAGCATGGGTTTCAGTCCCATTCCTTCACTAACCAGCTGCTTGGATTTAATTAGGTTATTTAACTCTCTGGGTCTCAGTTTCCTCAATTGCACAAGCAGGAAGTAGGGCTTTCTTGTTTTAAAAAGTGATTTTCCTTTCATTGCTCCATGGTTTCTCAGGTATCAAATGATCAGTTTACGTGCATCCTCATAAGAGGAAAAAGCAAGAACAACAAGGTATCTCAAAAATGCATGTAGGTTTCAAAAGGAGTCAAAATGCCTTAACAGAATATACTGTGTGTGTCTCAGTTTGGAAACCACCCACCCCCAAAAATGATAAATTTAAAAAATATATATAAAAAAATCCATCTAGTCAGGAGTTGGACTATCTAACAAAAAGAAAATTCCCTATAGCCAATCCCTCATGCTCAGCAAAGAACAACCAGGCCATTTGGAACAACGTTCCAGAAAAACAAAGACAATGAAGTAAAGGGAGAAAAACTAGGCAGAAAAGTGGATCAATATAGCTTTCAGCATCTCCCTCCATGTGGGAGAGAGGAAAGTCATAAAACAAGACTGAAGTCTTGAAAAGTTTGGTCGGTATTCAGAGGGTCATATCAGGAAACCATCAAAAGTTATGGCTGTAATGTGCAACCTCATCCAAATTTGTCTGGGGTAATATTTTCTTTACAGCCTGATTTTAAATAAGAAATAAACATTGTGGGCACAGCCACAGGAAAGATAGACAATAACATAAAACGGTAAAAACCTGAGAAAGACATTAAACAAAATTCTAATTTTCCTCTGAGTTTGACATTGGGACATTTATTAAACTTTCTAAACATTCTAACGCTGATTTTTCAGCCTTTTCCTTTGACAAATGGTTAGTAGAATCTACTAACCATTTAGTTGTTCTGGAAGTACATGAAACAAAGTATGTGAAATGCTTAATACAAAGCTGGTACATACTAAATGTTAGCAGGTTTTATTAGGTAAAGCCTCATGCTTGGAGTTCAAATGGGGTAGAAGCAGAAAACTAGAGCACTTATATGTTTCCAGGCACTCTCCTGAAATTTCTGTATGCATTATTTCATTGGACAATCTTCACAACATAATGTGAAATTTACTTTTACTCCCATCTCAGGGAACTAGTTCTCTTAACTTTCCAAGTTACCCTAAAATGCCTTCAAACTTCCATAAAAATCGGAAAAAGTACCATATTAATAAAAATCATTTAGTTTTCCATTCCACTCTAGAAAGAAAATAGCCCTTAATTCTAATCATGCAAAATCCTAGTCATGGAAGTGGAAGGAAAAAAAAAATCAAAAACTCAATTTCCTTAAGTGGAGTATGTCCTTTAGCACATGTGACCCCATCTACAATACAGGATATGGGCACAAGAACCAGGTATTCCACATGGATTTAGAGTCTGAGGGTGCATAATTTCAGATGTGAAATATAGAGGGATCTTAAATAAGCCTACAGCACAAATTAAACAAGAAAAAAAAAAAAACAAAACTCTACATTCTAAATTTTCCAGGTTCTATTTCTAATCCTCAAGGATTATTTCAATGACAATTTAGAGGAAGTGAATATGTTTTAAAGAAACATAATGTAAGTTACTTTAGTTCATTTTAATTTGTACATCCACTCATTAATCCATTCAGCATTTTCTGGGTTCCCAGTTTTTGAAATCCATCAAAGTAAAGAGAAAGATATAGCTGGGGTTTCAGAGATGAAAGGGACACTCCATATTTTAAATGAGCTCACGTTAATACTAGCTAATATAAGGCATAGTAAAACCAGGTCCCCAGCAGAGAAACTGAGTGGTACCGCGCCGACTTGAAACGGGTAGGATGGGGTAGAAAGAGTGATTATGTCAAATGTATCAACGGAGATGATTCATGGAGAATAATTAGGTTTTGTCTGTTCAACCGTCAGATTAGCGGAGGATGAAATATTGGAAAAACTGCTGTTGAATGAGAGGGTTTGGGTAAACAGGTGGATCCATGAAGCCCAATGGCATCCTAGGGAGTCAGGAGCAGTTTTCTGGGGCTACCGCTTGGGAAGGATGATGAGAAAAAAGACTGGAAGGATGAGGCCAGATGGAGGCAGCTCCGTGGGTCATACCTAACAGCAGTACTGATTTCAGCAGCACTTTCTACGTGCTAGGCACCGTGCACACGCTATCTCTTTGCGTCTCCCTAATAACTACAAGGTAGGAATTTTCAATACCAGGTTTCTGTTTGTTTGTCTGTGGTTTTTTGTCTTTATTAGAGAAGTTGTGGGTTTACAGAGCAATCATGAATAAGATGCAAGATTCCCATATACCACCCTATTTTTAACACCTTACAGTGCTGTGGAACATCACAGTTGATGACAGCACATTTTTAACTGTGTAGTATAGTTCCATGGATTTTCTTTTTAAATTTTTACTCTGTTACCAAATATACAATATAACATTTCCCCTTTTAATCACATACAGCTATATAAGTCAGTGTTGTTAATTACATCCACAACGTTGTGCTACCCACACCAATCTCCATTACCAAAACATTTCCATCATCCCAAAGAGGAGCCCTGTACATTTTAAGCCTCAACTTCCCCACCTTCTCTATCCCCACCCTGTCCCCAGGTAATGCATACACTAGATTCTGACTCCATGAGTTTGCTTATTCTAATTATTTCAAATCAGTGCGATCATACCATATTTGTCCTTCTGTGCCTGGTTTATTTCACTCAACATGAAGTCTTCTCAGTGCCAGTTTTACAGTTGCGGAAACTGAGTTCAGAGCCTGGTTGCCTGCAGTCACCTGGGTGCAAGGAAGTGGAGCCGTGATCTCAACCAACAATTGTCAGACTCCAAAGTTCATGCTCTATAAATGCACTGTAAATAAATGAGTTTGGGCTTTGGCTGGTAGTCATCAAGGATCCATTAAGGATATCTGAGGAAAGAAATGACAGAATCTGGCTGGTATTTTAGGAGAGTCACTGGTGCAGGATGGAGAATGGACGGGAGGTGAGAGATGGAAATGGAGAAGCTATTATAAAATGTGTCTTCACAGCAACGTTATCTGATTCCTTATTTATGTTTCACCTTTTGCTGGCTTTGTGACTTTGGCCAAGTACTCAATCTCTCTGAGCCACAATTTTTACATGAGAATCTTAGTAATACTGCTCATCTCAATAGAGATATTTTGAGGACTAAATGAAAAAAAATGTATTTAAAGTATTTAAATCTGCCAGGATAATTGTAGCCACTTAACATTAGCTATTTATTTTATCGTCTTCTAAGAAAGATGCACTAAAGAACAAAAGAAAAAATGAGTCAGCACTTTCAGATGAGTCTCTGGAGAGAAGTCTCGTGCTTCAAACATTCGGATCTTCTTCGTCTTCTTCTTGGCATTCAGGCTGCATTCTCCTTTTTAAAGCTATCACCACCTATGCCAGTGCCCAGGGTTACTTTCCTTGCAGATCAGATTGTGGATTCAGAGAGCAGAGACCTGGGACACAGTGAAAGTCAGCCAGGACAACAGATGAGCATGGGGGAAGAAGCAAGGTCTGTATTTTCTACCCTCCACTACTAGCAACATCTTGGTGTGCCCTATCCACGATCCTATTTGGGCTCATAAGTTCCAAATGACTGTGCGGGGTATGCCAGATCATCCATGGACCAAAACAGATTGTAATTCCACATTTTCCCATTAACACTTAAGAGGGAGGTGACGGATTTAAGCAGGGGATTGCATTTGCAACCAACAAATCCATGAACTTGCTGTGATTTGTTTCATTTCAAAAGCTAACCTTTGGCAAAGACTCTGTTGAGATGGCCTGTCGTTCTCAAATTCTGCTTGCCATATTACCACTAACGGTATTTTTGCTTTTTAACGAGCACGCCTGCTAACCCAGAAGGAAGGTCTTGGGGAATCACACGCATGTACAATGTTAACTGAACCCATTAGGATCTGCTTAGCTAAAGGGTAAGTTCAGACACATTACAGCTGCATTCAACTGAATTTGAAAGGGAATCATCAAGCCTCGCCAGCTGTTACACTCCGATTATTCTGGAAACTTAAAAACAAAACAAGAAATTTGTCAAATAAATTGACAACTGTTTGCTAAATCTTAGGGATGCTTGCTTTACCTGGGCCCATACTAATGGGAGGCACCTGGGGACTGTGAGCGAGTCTTTGAGGCATGAGTAGCACACCTGTGTGACAGCGCGCACTGCCAGACCAGGGCGTAGGTTGAGCGCACTGGGTGCAGAACTTGGCTAATAGACACTACGGTCATTCCCATTTTACAGATGAGGAAAATGAAGTTCAGAGAAATTACATAAAATGTCCAAGGTCGCACTGATGGTAAGCACAACCAGTTAGCAGTGGGGCTGGGATTTAAGCCCACCATTTGACAGCAGCTCCTTGAGTCTCCCCTCGATGGTTCTCTTAGTGAGCACCCATTTATGGCCTTATGGGGTTCTCTGTGCTACGCAGTGGGCCAAATGTTCTTAAAATATCACCCCCTATAATCACTACGATGACCTAATGGGTAGGCACTTCCTCAGTCCCCATTTCCATTGCAGCAAAGTTGATTCCAGGGGAATCAAGGAAGCTTCTAGAGGAAATGTCATTTGCCCAAAGTCATCTGGCTTCTTAGAGATAGAGCCAGGATTCTGCTTCCAGAACCAAATTTTGTCTTCTTTCTTCTTTGAATATCCAGCACTGAACTCAGCACATAATTGGCACCCAACATTTGATGAGCATGTGAGTGCACGAATGGCTACATCCACGGCATCGAGCAAAGCGCCTAGCACACAGGCAGTGCTCAATAAATGCTCACTGCACGAGCAGCCGACTGTGGCTGGATTGATGAAGCTTCTGGGCTCTACGATTCCTTTGCAGCAGACGGGGATGCTGTCTGATGATTATGTCCTAAGCCTTTTTATTCCATTCCTGCCCTCGATGATAACCATATAGAAATGTGTGAATAAATGGCTGTGTTACATCTGGTGTCCTGTTGGATTAGCTTGTGGCCCGGGGTGGGGGGGGGGGGGGGACACATTATCAGCGCCAGGGATCATAATCCTTCATTCCCTATCTCTTTGCAAACAAAACCGACAAAATGCTCCCAGGGTTCTCTGAAGCAACCTTCAGATTTGCCAACAGCCAGCTCTAAAGGTTTTCCTCCTGAGCGGTGCTCTGTCCCTCTGCATTTCAGGGAAGGGCCGGCTGCAGGTAAGGCTACCTGTGGCATCTTTCACTGCGTCAGCAATTTCACCCCAGTGATCTGACACCTGTGAAATAAGACCACTTATCAATAAAGCGAGTACCCAGCAGCTTTCAGGCCTGCGGAAGCGGCCTGCTGGTTGCTGCAAATCTCTCTCCAGTGCAGTTGAGTTTGACACTTAATATTCAAACCCAACTACAGGCTATGTACTCAGAGGATAAAAGTCGGTAATAGCACACAGATCCACAGGCTGACGCGCTGAGCATACAAACCTCCGGTGTAAAGACTCATTTAAGAGCTTTCTGCCACAAATGGCATTGGACTTCAGAGAGGGAGATGGAGAGAGGAACACAGAAAAAAACATGGTTGTGGGGAAAACAAGTTAAGATTATCACATGCTGATCCTGCTTAAAAATCCCCAAGTATAATCCAGCAAATTGATGGTGGCAGAGGCAGGGCTTAGGGAACAAACTAACTAGACAGACATGTATCTTGCTTATCAGCTTGTCTCCTTAAATGACAGGGAATGACTGAAAAATAAAGCACAATAGCTCATTCCCTCCATTTAATTCATTGTGTTGATGCTCTTTATTTTCCCCAGCAGGATTCGAAATCAGAGAAACATTTCAGGGATTACACATCATAACAGAGTGATATCCAGAAGGACAATCTGCTACTTATGTACCAATTGCCAAAACACAATTTTCTGTATATGCATTAACCTAAGAATCCCCCACCTCCTCTCCTCTGGTCACTTTTACAGCCTCTACAGGATCTCAGACAGGGTTTAGCACGATGACGGAGCCCAGTAACTGCTGAATGAATTAATTAGCCTACAAGCAGGCACAGTCAGAGTTTTGCATCTTACATAGAAATTCTGATCTAAACCTAGTTGGTAGAAATCAACGACAACAGGCTGGACATCAGTGAGCAGGTCTATCTGTCCCACAAATGTGATATTTAAACGACCGCTGCTTAAAACTATTATGAAGAGGTTACCAACACTTAAAACTCAGCATTAAGTATCTATAATCCTGACTATGCTTCTTCAGATAAGGAGTGTGTTTTCCACAGCCCCCACCCATCTCTATTGCCCCTAGCCTGTAGCACTATGCGACTCCTCTGTTTTTTCCCTCTGGTTTAGATATTTAGAGAGTAAGCAAATTATGTGCCATCATTTTATTCACTGGAGAGCTTTTCCTTTATTCTTAGGGTAAAAATCCATACAGTCCATCTTCTCCTGGATCTCCTCCCTGTCCACGACCCCCTGGAATTCTGAAATGGTATAAACCCAGGCAGGCACGCTGGCCACAGGAAGAGAATGGAAGGTTGATTCTGACAGAATTCTCAGCTATTCAAGCAATGTTTCCTCTCCTGCTTTCATTATCTGTGCAGAAATACTCCCAAGCAGAGAGAAATCTCATCTTACACTCTGAGCTTCAAAAAACATAGCTGTGATGATGTCACTTCCCTGCATAAATAAACAAAAACCAAAAAAGGAAAAGCCTTCTATGGCTCCCCACTGCCTACAGAATGCTGGGCAAACTCCTTAGCACTGCCTCTGGGGAATTCCCACGCTGACCTCTCCCTGCCCTTCAGACCTTCTTGTCCCTTGACCATCTCATGCTGTTCATTAGGATCTAGCCGTCACATCTGCTGGGCATTCCCACCAGCGTGGCTTCCCTCCTCTGGTCCCTGAGGCTTTGTGCAACCCATTCCTTTTCACTGGAATCCCATTCCTTGACCCTCTGTATAGGACAAGCAGGCTCGTTCATCTTCAAGTATCCAGCTCAAGCATCATCTCATCTTCCCTGTGGCGTGCCCCTGGGCTGATCTAGGCTTAACTACTCTTTCTTTCCTTGCATTTCTATGATCCTTTATTCACATGCATCCAGTAAGATACACTAAGATACAATGCAGCATAGTTATCTCCCAGTTCTCTCTCTCTCACAGTAATTTATCTCATATTGCTTATCTCTCTCCAACTCCAGACTGTAAGCTTCTAGAAGGGAGTTGCTTACTGAACTTTGCATCCCCAGCGCTTGTCACAGGACCTGGCAGACAGGCACTGGTTATTTAATGAAGGAATTTACAACAAATACTCAAAGTAGAAAATGATGAGCACACTGAGGGCTAGGGGAGTTCAGAAGAGGGAGAGCTTCCGTCTTGCTGGGGAGGTGTTGTGGAAGACATTAAGTTTTCGAGGCAATCTAGTGGCTAGCTAAGAGTATGTACTTTGAAGCCAGAGTGCCTGGGTTTAAATCCCCAATTCAACACCTTGCAGCTGTGTGATTTGGTGCAAGTTACTTAAACACACGGGTTTCATTTTCCCAATACGTAAAATGGCACTATAAATATTACCTACTCTATAGGGTTATATGGTAAACAATTCTGCACATGTAAAGCATATAGTAAATATATATAAATACGAGCAATTCTTATTAGAGCTGGACTCTGAAGGGCAGGTCAGATGTGGACCTGAAGGAAGAGACATTCCAGGTGGTAGGATCGGCAGAGTCAGGGAGCAAGGAAACTGCAGGTGTCAAAAGGCGACAACTCTGTAACCTACAGCATTTCAATGTGCAGAGTGGAGAAGAAGGTTAAGAGAGGCAGGTGCCAGACCCCAAAGTTCTTGGAAAGTCAGTCTAGAATTTTTTGAATTGTATTTTGTAAGAAGTGGAGAACTGAAGTGCTCGTCAAGACACAGCTACCAGGATGGCTTTAGTCAACAATTTATTTCAGGCAATTCTTTCCAGACCCAAATCTGGAGAACTGCACATCTGGGAACAAGGATACATAAGGTCATAAAAAATGGATCGTTTGGTGCCTTTTAACAACATGGAAATAAGCTAATTTATTTGAAGGAGAAAAAAATCAGTCTGACTAAAGGAATTTTTTTGTTATTTTCCTTTAGACTATCTAAAACTCTATAAGACAGAGCAGGATTTGAGGCCAGCAAGAATGAGGACATTAATAGGCTGGTTTTAATGTCTGAATGCATCTTTTTGATGTCTCTGTTTGTCATTGCATTATTTTTTAAGTTTTTTTGTTAAAGAAGTTGTAGGTTTACAGAAAATTCTTGCAAAAAATGGTTCCCACATTCCCCCTCCCCCATTTTTAACACCCTCTATTAGTGTAGTGCATTTTTAACAATTAATGAAAGAGTATTATCATAAGTTGACAAAGGAATTTGAGAAATTTTAGTTTCTCAGTAAGGTCTCAGAGCTACTTCCCACCAAAGAAAAATTCTCATGGGATTAGGTTTGCCTAAAAAAAAAACAAAAAACAGAGAACCATATCCTCCAACCAGAAACCGCTGGAGGTGTTTCCACCAGACTGCTCTCTGTGAGACATCATCAGGAAAATGCCAATTTCTTTATTAACTGCACCTTCATTAGGTTAACTCTAAAGGACAAAGGCATGCCAGAATTGACTAAGAATGGTCGTAAAGAAAATACATTCTTTATCTGGTAGAAAATAGAACTGAACGTCCACACACTCTCCAACAGGAAATGCATAAGGAGGGAAGAAAGTGAATAAGGGAAAGTCAGAAAGAAAAACCACCTCCTTCCCCTCCACCATCTAAGGTTTAATCCTGTCAAGAAAATGCATGGCCCTCACTCTAGAAGAATTTAATTTCCTGTATTCTAAAGTGGAAAGAACAAAGTTCTTTATTTGTAATATACATTTTACATAATAAAAACTACCTCCCCACCACAAACACACCCAATATTAACTGAGCACCTAATAGATACCCAATCTTTTTTTGGCCCATATGTAGTAAATTCATTTTAGTCATGACAAGAAGGTTGTCATGTAACTCCTTTCCTTTTCTTTTCATATTCTGCATATTATTCTTGTTTAAATTATTGCTGCTTATCATTACAATCCATGACAGTTCTTACTACGCATGACTATTTACAAGTTTTAGGCAAAGTGGCAGAAATCATGAAATTGTAGTTTCCAAATCCTAAATTCCAAGCTATATTTACCCCCCTGTTGTCTGAAAATGCTGTGGCCACCACTTTTCTGCATTTCTAAACCTCTTCCCCTCATTTTGCTTAAAAGCATCAGTTATCTCTTATGATCTGGTTGCCTCTTCTTCCACCCCTTCTCTATATTCCCTTCATCAAGCTGTTATATTTCCATTTCATTCTCAACCATCAGAGGTATTCAGATTTCCCTGTTCTTCCTTCTCTATATACTCTGCTTCACGAAATCATTATTCTTTTATTGTGAACTGATTCTTCATATTACTCATTCAGTTTGCTTTCTTTTATTGATGCCCTTAAATCCTTACTACATTCAGAAGGCATTTGCTTTTTTTTTTTTCCTTCAAATTGCCTGGGAAGGCATATTTCTCCAGGATGCATTCATCCCTACTTTACCATTTTATATGTCTTACTCATTGCATCTTCTTATACTGCAGCTAGTTGTGTTTTGAGTCAAAATTAGTCTTGTCCGTGGATTAGACAGATGCTGGACAGCAATAAGATGGAAAGAGGCTCAGTTAAAATGGCATAAGAAAGCAGTGTTCCAGCCTTTCCCAGTGAAGAGATATGGTTCTGTAACTTAAGCATCAACAGGCTTCTGAAACCTTCCGTCTTCCTACTGTTGTGATTAAAATGGGAACTAATTATGACAGTGCCAGCTAGCATCCACGGTGAAATGAGCGGCTTCCTCACTTACTATTGATTATGCAAAAGTTACATTGACAGGTTTTATTCTTTGCTGCACCGATGTGATGTAGAAAGCCAACTGACTCCATCAATCCATATTCACCCTTTCCACCAAATCAATGAAACAGTACTTCTGTGCCATCTGCAAAGAAGAGTTCTATTGTTCAGAGACTGTGTGATGGTTAGTTTTGGAGGAAAGATCACCCCCACTACTAAACATATCAGCGTGTTTTCTTTGTTATTCTAAAAATAAGCTCTCATAAAAGTTATTTTATAACTTGTACACAAACTGAGGGCACAGGTGGTAAAAATGATGACAGCTTATTGTGTTCAGAGTTTGGACCCACATCCAATCACTGCTCACCTTTCTCACATGGCTGGGAGCAAAAGGGATGGGTTCTGCACTCTCCCGGGGAGTGACAGAGTCTTAATGGGAAGCGATACCGTGAAAACTAAGGTCCAGGAAATGCTGAACGTTTCAGTAGACCTCAAAGCTCCAGGATTCTAATCCAGCCTTTCCCAGCGGAACTACCTAAAGCACATACTAAGCTTCACCCCACAACAGATGCTTATAGAGGTATTCAGCCCCTCTTTGATTACAGGCTTATGACTTTGCCTCAGCTATCAAAGCAGTGACAATAAGGAGTGGACAGAGTGATTATGGCAAGAACTTGAAGCCAGAGTTCCTGTATTCAAATCTCACCTCTGCTATTTACTAGCGATGCAACCTCAGAGAAGTTATCTGCTTCTCTAGTTTCATTTTCTAACCAGTAAAATGGAGATAATAAAAATAATAGGCTGTTCACATGAGTTGCAGTGAAGTACTATATTTGTACTTAAGTAACATATGTACGCAATATACATGTATGTGTAACATACATGTGACATGGGTATACACGTAAGCACATACGTAAGTACAGAGCATGGCACGCACATGCTCAAAACCCTTGCTACTCAAAGTGTGGTTCATGGCTTCATGGCATCCCTCTACCAGGGGCTCATTAGAAATGCAGAATCTTAGACTTTATTTAACCCAGACTTACTGAATCAGAAACTGCATTTTAACAAGATCTCCTAGATGATAAGTGTGCACAATACAGCTTGAGAACGCTGCAGTAAATAATATTCTGCACCATTCTGATAAGCATTGTTGACCACAAACACTTCCTCCATAAATTTCAACAACATGGAGATGATATTTTAAGGGGGAAATAATTTTCCTATTTGTAAACTGAACTAGAGCATGCATATCTCATCTGGGTGCCACGCACAACTCAGAGCTACAGCAAGTCAAGGAGTGGAATATGTGAATTGCTTGAGTGCTGTGAGAAACATCTTACAGATGCTAGTTTACAGGCAAAAGTATTAGGAGTGTGCAAACTACAGCAATGCTTAACACTGTATTTTTTAACAAGAAATCAAAGCGTTAAAAAATTTAGCAAAAGAAAGCAATTATGAGCTAAATTGGAAACTCATCTGAAGATTTCAAGTTCTACCAATATTTCCTAAAGATGTTTCTAGCCCAGAAACAATAACTTGATAATTTTAGGGTTTCTCTACATTGAAGCAAATATTTTTAATTGATTTTAGACATTCAGATGATGAGAAAGATTTTACTATCTCATTTTATTATGTATGCTCATGTATTTATAGGTTTATATATGTGTGTGTATACATGTATGTATGTATGTGTCAATACATATATATTTGTATGTACTTGGAGCTAGCTATCTGCAAGATTTTCATTTCTGTCTTCTTTCTATTAAACATTTAGTCATTCAGCAAATGTTTATTAAAGACCAACTAAGTGCCAGGCACTCCCGTGTTAGCAGTGGTGAGAATGCTGGAGGAAACCCATGGGCATGTGAACATTACAGTGTTTAGAATTATAGCCATAACATCTAACACCATGGCCAACACACAGTAGGCACTCGAAATACATTTATGTGGGCTAATTTAATAAACATACTGGCATGTACCAATTATAATATGGGACTGCTAACATGTTTGTTTTCTACTGAAAATATGACCAGCATAATTTTAAGCCTGAACAGATGGACAAGAAAGAACAAGCAACACCGTGACTATTTTTGGTGGCACTTGGCCATTTTAAATACTGATTAGTCAGTTTGTTCCCTTAACCCTCCATTTCTATTTGAGAACAGTAAATTCTCTGAGTTCACTCTCGGAGGCTGAATTCATGTGCTAATATGTTTTCTGTGGCTGCCAGATAATGACACTGAAAGCCGTTGGTGGGATGTGTACTCTTTGGTTTGTCACGGGTCATGTCATCCCCTTAATGTTTTATACCCAGCTCAACTTAAAATTCTGCAGACCTCTGTAGGTGTTTGAGTTTGAGACCACTGGACTAATTTCCTAATAAAGTTCATGCCTGATTCATTATTTCAAACATATCCTGGAAGCTAATTTTGTGCCAGGCACTATCCCAAGTGCTGGGCAAGTATTGCTGTGAGGACACAATGTCTCTTCTCACAGGGCTTGAATTCTAGTGCAGGGAGATAGACAAAGAACAAATGAATAAATAATATCAATTAGTGCATTCCAGTCCCTCCAAATCCAGTTCTCACTGTATCAAGGCCTGTTGAATGAGATGTATTAGGAGGTTCGTGGCACCCAAGACATCTGTCCCCCAGCGAAGGTCTGTTACCCAGGTGGACCTGTGCATTAGCTGGGGTGTCAGCTTCCCTTCTTCAGAGAACCTTGAGATGACTTTCCAGTCCACCGGGTAAATACAGGGACTCATATGGAAATCGCCACCAGCACAACTGCCATTTGCTCAGTCCATGGAGAAGTCAGCTATGACTTATGAAGGCGATGACTGAGATGACTCTTAGAACTCATAAAATGTAAGTCTGCATTACTAGCGACAACAGTTTCATCATCCTCAATAAAATGCCAGCTATGCAACCACCATGTTCTAAGTGTACTAAACGTATTGTCTCTAATCCCTGCAACAATCATGCAAGGCAGGCCATAGGAGATCCTCTGTATTGAGGAAACATAGGCTCAAGACTTGAAGTAACTCATACAAGGCAACCCAGTAGTAAGACATAGACCTGAGATCCATGCCAAGGTCTGTGGTTTCAAAAGTGCTTACACAGTATCTGAGTCAAGGCTTCTGAAATTTTCCCAAGTTGTTGACACCGTGTTTGTTACTGGCTAGGCATGTGTGTTTAATAATATATTTAAGATACAAGGAGACATGGTATTCACAGCCTTTGGAAGAAGAGAGGAAACCAATGGTGGGGGCTAAAAATGGACACCACAGCTTTGATGCCAGTCAAGCCCACCTGCTGAGGCCCAGACTCTCCTGAATTATTCATAACATCACCTGGTAACATACTTCAACATTTCCCCTGGAAAGAAGGCCATACGTGAACATTTATTATCAGTGCCAAGATGATGTATAATTAATACTTTGATGCAGCACGTTTCACCTGTCTTAATGTTTACTCCAACAATATTGGCTTGGTTTGAAATAAATAATGCTTCGCTGACTGTGTGTTATCCCACTTTTAGACAAGGAGCCTCAATTTATTTAATTAAATTGTGACTGATGATTTATTATTACATTTCTCCTTGGGTTACATGTTGTGTTAATAGGCCATCAATGTAAATAAGGTGGTTCTTGGTAAAATGTGATGTCTCCCATGCAACCAGCATACTTACAAGGAGAGCAAAGAGCAAAGGCATCTACCTAGAATCAAAGCCTCCTCTGATGTTGCTGACAAATCCTACCCTTCTTTCTTGGCCACAGGGAACACAGAAATACGTACAAAGACTTACGGGCTGGTACTCCAGAACTGGATAAGTGGGGGACAGATGCAAGCCAATGTGACCACCATTTACATCTGGAAAACAAACTTCTTACCAGAAGGAAAAGCCGAAGCTCTTAGACATTTCAGAGCACGTGAGCAAAGGACAGAGCTGTGCCTCTTGTGCTTAGAACTGGCACTCGGCAAAGCCCAAGAGGTGTCTTGGTGATGACAACCTTTGGCCAGAGGTAGTGATGTGAGATTTTCAGGAGCTTGGCTCCAAGGATTGGGAAATACACTGTCAGGATGAACACCACACTCACCTGTCCCAACATTAGTGGTCCTCGTCCCTTGGATTCAGCTCTTATTGTCTTCCAAATTCACACTTCCAGAAATAGTTTTAAACTTTCCATTCTGTAGTCCCTGCCACATTTCTAATCAAATGCCTTTGTCATGGTGACTTATTCAGAATTTACTTCCTATTTAGCTTAAAATATTTGGGATCTGAAATTCCAAGTTCGCAAATTAACAGCAGCCCCCCTTCCAGTACTGATGTGAAAGATTCCTCAGTATTTTAGCCTATATATACATATATTTCTCCCCCCCACCCCCGGCTCCTTTTCAGTAAGTACTGAAATGGCCTTATGATGGTAAAATCAAAATATATGAGGTTTTCTTGCATTTCTTGGTGAGCCTATCTAATTTTGAAGGGTTCTTTTAAGCCCCTGTTTCTGAAATTTCCCCTATCCCCTGGGATTTTATGGGTCAGGTAATGGGATAATAAACATGCTAGCCATTTGGAAGTGTATCTGTTTTCACTCCATTTCACAAACTGCAGTTAATAAACCTTTAATAAGAACAATGTGTCCTCCACGCACCTGTGAATAATGTGAATGCAGTCCCAATCCTTCTAAGACAAGCCAGCAGCAATGTCACTTAACTGAATACCAATCACTGATCAGTAAAAATAACCCCCTTTCCCACCAGAGCCTCCAAGGTCAGGGGCATTCTGTAACACGATTGAATAGTTGTTCATCTTTACAAGGTGGCATAATACAAACCATGGACCTCCCTACCCTTTGGAATCACTTGTCCTGACTGAAAGAAAACACTAACACTATATTAAAAACTACAAAATGTTGTGGTGTTTCCTTCCTTGGCAACATAGATGAAAAACGGCATCCAATGAATGGAAACATTTGCCCTAACTTTGCAGCACATCTATTTGCAGTACCACAAGCCAGGATCTTCAATGCCGGCTCGGAATGACATGTTTCATTTATGCAGATAGTATATATTAGGTCCTCATTAGCACAGTGGCTCTTCCAAATATTGGCAGCTTACCAGCAAGCATTATTGGTGTTTACTTTAGGTACAGGTGTGAACCAATTGAAAACTGATTTCTGAACTACCCCCAGAGCTGACCTGATGGCATACGCAGAGAGATCGAGCAAACTAGTTAATTTCAGCACCATTAGCAAAGCCAAAGACTGAAAAGGGATGAAATTGCAGGAGGAATTATATTTTCTAGCTGCTAAGTAGATAATATGAATAATGGAGCGAAATGATTACCATCCACTATTTGAGCACCGATGGCCTAGATGTTGTGCAAGTCAGTAATAATAGCCAGTGTTCTTTGTAGAATGTTAGAAAGAAGCTGCATGGGAAAAGCTCTTTCCAGCCATCCCTTCCAGTGCTATACACCACCCATCAGTATCAACACTAAGAATGACTTTCTGGGTTGCAGTTATAGACTTGCAAAACCTTCCCTTTCTCTTTCCCTCCAGATAAGAACAGCTTCAAGAACAAAGTTTGCTTAGTATTCCATGAGCCAGGAGCAGACATTAAATTTAAAATACCATTGCAGACAGTTTAGCCATATTTTTGCCACTCACTTTCAAACCACGGAGGACTTATCAGAGATCTGCAACTTCTAATTAGAGGACTGTAAAGAAAGAAAGAATAGATGTGCATGTGTTGGGTGTTGTGTGTGTGCCTATTCATTGTAGAAGGAGCCTGTGTTCCTCTGTTACTCCTATTCTAGTGGCATATGAGGACATGCAGATGGACTGGTGAAACCCCTGAGAAGTTAGTCATCCTTTCTGATGTTAAAACCACCCAACTTTTGAAGGAACTTCTTGTGTTCTTCATAGTCTTGAGGCTGGGTGATACCTATCTGTAAGTTCTGCCAGTGTGACCGAACCAAGAAAATGGATCTCCGGCTGTTGATGTTTCCACTTCAATTGCAGTGTCTGCTTGAGAATAAATGGGAAAACCCGGAAAAAATAGAAAAATTAACTTATTCTACGCAGTATAAAGTAGTGGTTAGGAGTGAGGGCTGTAGAGTCAGCCAGATGCAGGATTCAAATCCTGGCTCAGGGACTTGGTAGTGGCATTTGACAATGCACATAAACTTCCAAGTGTGGGTACTCACAACTGTGAACTGAAAGTCCATGTTCTGACCGAAAAGGTAGGTTTTGAGGCTCAATCAAGACAGTGCATATAAAATGCATAATCAAGTATTTAGCACCTAAAAAGTGATCATTAAATTAGGAGGCCTTGTTATTGTATACAGTCATCTCCATGGTTCTGAAGCCTGCCGGTCTGATAAGAATCTGAGAGATAATTCCTTAAACACCCCATAAGAGAAGGGATACAATGCAAGGAACAGAGAAGCTCCTGGAAGTGACAACCATACGGCAAATTCACTGTTCAGAAAAGGAGACAAAAATTACCGTGTTAAATTTTTCCTTAGGGTTTTCACTTTTAGATTACATCCTGTCCATCTGTCTCAGGGATCGGGGATGCTCGCCTATGCATAAAATGGGACTTTTCCCAAGAACCAGTCAATACTTGTGAATTTAGATAAAGATAGCTTCCCCGAAAATTAAAATTTAGAGATGGTACCTTTAATTCAGAACTTGTACTTCGTGGCACACAGAGGTAACATATTTTTCTCTACTCAGAGGCAGTTAATAACTTATCACTCTGTAGAGACTAAGTCCACACACTTTTGCCTGATAATAAATGTTTACCCATTCTGTCCCCATACGTCCATTCCAACCTAATTTCCTTTCACTCTCTCTCCATTCAACTCAGATGGGAGGCAGGGTAGCACAGTTGCATTGCCTGGGTTCAAATCTTGATCAGGTCATATAGGAGCAGAGTGATATTAGCAAGTTTTTGACTCTCTCTAATGTTGTTTCATAAGGAGCTTTCGACAGAGATTCAATGAGAAATGCATAGAAAGCATCTACACTGTTAATAGTCCACACTGAACACTCAAGGAATTCAACAACTACCACAATGAATAGTGTTACTGCTAACACCAACACACCACCATTTCTTACCGAACGTTGCCACACAAACAAGGCAGAGGCCACACTCCATGTCTGCTTCCTGTACTCTAAACACCACTCCCCCGCTGCTCTATGGATTCTAGAACAAAGCACTGTGAGCCCAACACTCGCAGCAAAGCTCTTTCTCTTGACATATGCATGGTGATTTTCTGAAACACTGATTCACTGGCATGCCATACTATTTAAATACATGGGTTCTGGAGTCAGATTGCAAAATCCCAGTTCTACCACTGCCAGGCTGAGTGACCTTGGCTAGCGTGCATAACCTCTCTGAGAGTCACTTTCCTCATCTCTCAAAGGGAATGACTGCAATGTCCATCTCATAGGGTTATGATGACAATTCAGTAGGACAAGGTCTGTAATATGCCCATCCCAACGTCTGGCATAGAGTAAACATTTATGAACGCTAGCTGCTAAACAGTAATATAATTGTTTCATTGCTAACACCCCACCACCCCACCACCATATGCTCCATAGATAATAGCCCACTGCCCTCTTGTCTTCTGTGGTCAATGGGATATCAGAATGTGGATCTACTTGTAGATGTCAGAATAATCACCCTTCTAGATATGTACTTCAAAACACCCAAAGGAAAAAGAAACAGCTACAAATTCTACATGTGAAGGTTTGAGACCTGGGGCAGCTCCCAGGGTTTTCCTGGGGCTCAACGATGGTGTGTCCGTGGCAGGCAGAGTCCTTCGGCTAGGACTGGTTTAGGTATTGCCTGACATGAGCACGTATGCCACTATGTTTCCATCCCTTAATTTTCTCCTGCAATGAATTTTGATTATATAATTTCCCTATCTTAATTACTTCTGGCGATACCCCTGCTCATGGGGCTGCACAATGTCATGGCCACCTTGCTGTTTACATCACCTAAGTGCCTGTACACTCGTGTCCTCCTTTAGATGCCGCTTGGATGAGCTATGCAAATTCAACGCCTTTAATCTCTCCTCATAAATCAAACCTTCCCTTCCCTTAATCTGTTTCACTCTCCAGTGCCAATCTTTCTCCAATCTGTCTCCATCTTTCTCCTACCAAAGGTACTAGAAATAAATGTGGGTGGGTGAGCTGATGGATGCAAATGAGTGGAAAAAAAAATGCAGAAAAGAGAGGAAAACGAGGAGAGTGGAGAGATGGCCCCAGAAGTTGTCAAAAAGGAGGATGCAGGTAGGCTGCTGTCTCTATATTCTGGAAGGCTGCAGCTCATCCCATCCAGATCATGGAAAAAGGGACAGACTTTAGAACAACGCTGCACTGAAACCTGCACAGAATGTTGCTGCAGCCAACCCCCACCTCCATCAATAATTTTTCTTCTGAGTTTTCTGACTGTCTCCATTTTAGGATTCATTTAATCTTCCTCTCCCACCCCCCAAATGCATCAGCTTGCCTTTCCCAGGTTTATTCTCATTTAAATCTTTTCTGCCTATATTTTTAACCCGTTTAGGAGAAGCTTGTGTAATGTCCTTAGTCCACACTCCTGTTTGCAACACCTTGCAATTTCATATCGTCTGCAAAATTCATTAGCCTGCAATTTACTTTCTCTTCCAGATCATTAAAAAAAAAAAAAATGACTCACCAAAACCAAGCTATTATGAATCTCTCTTCCACTCTCCCTAGATGCCAGCCAAATGGGAACATTACCATTTATCATTATCTTTTGTTTATAATCTTTCAGCCAGGTTTTATCTAAGCCAATTAAAACTGATCTTGATGGCAAAAAAAAAAAAAAAAAAAAATTCAGACAAATAAAACTGAACCCTGACATCATCAGCCTCACTGAAGATCAAATATAGAGCACGGTTGATAGTGAGTATCTTCTATATATCCTCTCCATAATATTTATCCATATGGCCATTGCTACTCTTTTTTCTTCAAGGCCAATAAAGAATCTGATTTGTATTTAGTAAGAATTTCACAAGCACGTTAAAGGGTTTAATCCATCAGTACCATGGATTGTTTCCATGCAATCTCCTGCAGGATTTTCAAACTCCAAGCTGGCAGGGCTTTTTTTTTTTTCTTTCCTGAAGAAGAAGCCCTTTACAACTTGTCAAAGCCTTGTTGATTCAGCTTCTTCCGTTCCTCAGGAATCCACAGTCTCCTCCAAAGCAGAAAGAGTTTACACCACCAGCGCTGGCATCGGGGCACGTACTAGTTAATGAAGTTCTATTTATGGCTTTGATGAGGATAAAACAGCCATTTCCTTAGTTAGCTGCCAGATACAGAGATTGATAACAAGACTAATCCTAATATAATTCCCTTAATAATGGCTAAAAACCACTCAAGTGCCTTAATACATCAAGACGCAAATGTTTTATAATATCCATAAACACTCCCAGAACCTAATAGAGTTAATTCCACTAAGATTGAAACTAGTGAGAGGTGGTATAAAAATCAATTTGGCTTCACCTCCAATGATTTATCCCCCCATCCAGGATCAATTAATTTTGCACTAAGAAAATGTCTAATGAAATTTTAGACCAATGGAATGGCAAATAAAATGCCAACCTTGATTCAAACTCACATAATAGGTTAGACAGATTTCAATCTTCATGGTGAGAAAAATATCTAAAGGAACATCACCAATAATTGAAGATTTAACATCAAAAATAATTTGCTGAGCTTTCATGAGACTAACAATGCTGTCAACCTCTCTTAAAAATAATCTGGATTCCATTTGATTTCCATTCTCTCTGAAAACACCAAAATAATTCCCACCTGTTCAGTTCTAAGCTATGCGCGAACATCTACAAATTCTCTATATTTTAAATTACAGGTAGAAGTTTAGGAGGGGGAAAAAGGCATGGTGTGGTATTTTACACATCCTAAAAATAAAGATAAAGTAAAAGAAAGCCTTTTTAAAGACCTGAGAAAATAAATAAGAAAAATGTAGAAAGGAATTCATGGATAGTGATGAAATGTTGACTTTCTTTCTTACTAGCCCCATTCAGGCTCACCACCCTTGAAGCTAAAGAGATTTATTAAGGTGAGAAGTGACACATAGGTTTATGCTTTATGCAATTAAACTAAACTGTGCTTGGGTTGTGCCTCCCTTTTTTGCTGAGCTCCACAACTTCCCTCATTTGAGGAAAGAAATGAGCTTGGTGGAATCTTACAGGGCAAGGAATCACTCTTAAAAGGGAAGTTTAAAAAAAAAGCAAGCTCAATCTCCCTGGCACTGGGCAGGAAATTGCCTGCAACGAATCACCCCTCAAAAGGAGACTGAGCCAAAAGGGGGGTGCTGTGGTCACAAAGTACAGGCCTGCGAATTCACTGTCCCTCTTTATGGCTTTCCATAAAGTCCCTTCATGCAAAATGGCAAAGAGGCGTCCCATTTATCAAGCATAAAAATTAAGTGACTAATGGGCTACGTCCAATGAACTCATACCCATTGACAAACTAAGGGGACTTCACATTTTAATCCATTCAGCTCAAGGAGGCAGTGAAACATCATCAGCCACCCAATGATTATCTGAAATTAAACTTCTGGCCAAGTAAAAGTGAGCCGTGAAAGACAGAGTTATGAGGGTAAGCATATTTCTTCAATGTCTTTCCCTCCCCATGAGTCAATCCATGCAAATCAAAAGTTTCTAAAGTGATTTCAATCAGGGCCTTTTATGTCTCAATCACAGGTTTTGAATCACCACCCCTCTCCCCGTACTTCACATCAAAGGACGTGTGATACAAGCAGTTATGTGCACCATCCAGAATCCAAAGAGTCAGTGTGTTTTCACATAACTACTCAATGGTTGATGTTTTAACGACACAACTTGATTCATTACAAAACTTGATTTTCTGAATCACTGACAGTCAGGTGGAGTTCAGTTCTACTGAGATGGGATTATATATGTTTAACAAAGTGAGATGCCATGCCCAGTAAAGAGCAAAGCATTCCTTTCACTAGAGAAGTCTATTCCCTAATCCTTCTGGATAAATGAATTTATTTAAATTAAATTCATTCAACAAATGGTTCTTGAGCACTGGCTGTGTGCCAAGCACCATCTTAAGAACTGAGTATAAAACACAGAATAAGAAGATCATGGTCCTTATCTTCAAGGAACTTTCCTTCCAGTAAGGAACAGAGGAAATAAACAATAAGTAAAAGAAATTATGACAGAGTGTAAGTGCTAGGAAGGAGATAAACAGCATGGTCTGGCAAAAAATAACAGGAGAGAGCAGAGCCACTTGGGAATTCAATGTGACTGAAATCTATAACCCATCAGTGCATGGTATACATTTGAATCCAATATTAAAAAGGACACTCAATCATTTAATATATATTTATTGACTGATTATGTGCCCCAAACTGGGAGGAAATAAGACAGCCTATTGTATTCCACATTTTGACATGTTTATCTCAAAGGATTCTGACCACAGTTCTGAAGTGTCAGATAATCACTCCTACCCTTATTCTTTGAGTTTTCTCCATATTTGTACTTGCTCTTCACTGTAGGTGAAGAGGTGTTCATTTAATGACAGGTGATTTTTAAAAGAAAAAAATGTTAAAAAACCCTCCATATGCATCCCATTGTGGCTTTAATTTGCATTTCCCTAATGGCTAAGGATGCTGAACATCTTTTCAAGTGCATATTTGCCACATGTATATTTTCTTTGGTGAAATGTATCTTTACATCTTTTGCCAATTTTCTAACTGGGTTGTTTGATATATTTTTTTGAGAGTTCTATTTATATTGTAGATACAAGACCTTTGTTAGATTTGTGGATTGCAAATGTTTTTTCCAAGCTTGTAACTTGTCTTTTTAGTCTCTTAATAGGAACTTTTGAAGAGGAGAATATTTTAATTTGGATGAAGTCCAACTTACCACTTTTTTTCTTTTAAAAATCATGTTTTGGTTGTCAATTCTGTGAACTCTTGGCCTCAACCTAAATCTCAAAGATTTTCTCCTGCTTTTTTCCTAAAAGCTTTATAATTTTATGTTTTGCATTCAAGCCCATAATCCATTTTGAGTACATTTCTGTATAAAGTGTGAGATTAAGGTCAAGGATGTCCAATTGGATTCCCTATTGCTCTAGCACCATTTGTTAAAAAGGATATCTTTCCTCAATTGAATTGCTTTTTCACCTTTGCCAAAAATCAGTTGGGCATACTTGTATGGGTCTATTTCTGGATTCTCCATTCTATTCCATTGATCTATCGTCTATCCTTTTACAATATCGCACTGTCTTGACTACCGTAGCTATTAAGTCTCGAAATTTGTGAATTATTTCTCCCACTTTATACTTCTTTTTCAAAATTGTTTCGCTATTCTCATTTATTTGTTTGTCCATAAAATGTGCAGAATATTCTTGTCTATAACTACAATCTTGCAGAAATCTTCATAGGAATTGCATTAAACCTGTTTATCAATTTAGAGAAAATTGACATATGTTGTGTCTTTTAATTCACGAACATGGTATGTCTCTCCTTATATTTAAATCTCTTTTCATATTTTGTAGTTTTCAGGGTACAAGTTCTGTAACTTTAAAAAAATATTTCACCTAAGTATTTTTGAGTAGTTTTAAATGGTAGTAATATATTTTTATTTTGTTATAATGTGCATTGCTAGCATACAGAAATACAACATATTTTCATATGTTTAGCTTGTATCCTATAATGTTGCCAAACTCATTTACCAGTTTTGACAGCTCTTTTTAAATTCCATGCAATTTTTCAGGTAGGCAATCATCTGCAAATAAAAAGTTTTACTTCCTTTATGATCTCTATGACTTTTATTTATTTTTCTTGCCTCATTGCACTGGCCAGAACTTCTAGAACTCTGCTGATAAAACAATGAGGGAATATATCCTTGCCTTGTTCCACTATTAGGGGGAAAGTATTCAGTTTCTCACCATAAAGTATACTAGTTCTAGATTTTTGTAGATGCTCTTTATCAAGTTGAGAAAGGTCCCATCTATTACAATATTTTTCTGATATTTATTAGCATTAGTAGGTGTTGAATTTTACCAAATGTATTTTCTACATTAATATGATTAAGTGACTTTTCATTCTTCAGTCAGTGAACATGGTTGATTTCATTGAGTGATTATTCAATATTGACCCAATCTTGCATCTGCGGAATAAAACCCACTTGGTCATGGTGCATATATTTGTATATATTGCTGGATTTTATTTGCTAATTTTAAAGTATTTTTTGTGTCTGTGATATTCATGAAGGATACTGGTCTGTAGTTTTATTTTTTTGTATTGTCTGTGTCTGGTTTTGGTATCAGGGTAATACTAGCTTCATGAAATGAATTGGGAAGTGTGCCCTTTTCTTTTTTCTGGAACAGACTGTGTACAATTCTACATTTAGTAGAATTCTATGGTGATACTATCCGGGCCTGGTGATTTCTTTTTCAGAAGTTTTTACATTACCAATTAAATTAGTTTTTAAATTACTAATTCAATTTCCATAACAATTATTGGAACATCCAAATCAATTCAAATTGGGTGAATTGTGGTAGTTTGTGGGTTTTGTTTTTTTTTTTTCAGGAATTGGCCCGTTTCATCCAAGTTTTCAAATGTATACTACAGAGTTGTTTGTAGTATTACTTAATATTCTTTTCATGTCTTCAAGGTCTGTAGTGATATCTTTTTTCTCATTCCTGTTAATAATTTTTGTCCTCTTTTTTTGTGTCTCTTGTTAGATGTTTATCAATTTTATTGATATTTCAAAGACCTAGCCCTTGGTTGCTTCATGGATTTTTCTGTTTTCAGTTTCACGGTGTTCTGCTTTTATCTTTATCATTTTGTTCTTTCTATTTGCTTTGGGTTAATTTAGCTCTTCTTTTTCTAGGTTCTTAAGATTAGATTATTGATTTGAGATATTTCCTGTTTTGTAATGAACACATTGATTGCTATAAATTTCCCTCTCAGCACTATGTTAGCTGTGTCCCACAAATTTTGGTGTTGTACTTTCATTTTCATTCAGTTAGGTGTAACTTTTTTTAAAAAAATTCCCTAGAGATTTTAGACCATGGATTTTTTTAAAGTGTGCTGTTTAGTTTCTAAGTGTTTGGAGGTATTTCTGTTATCTCCCTGCTTTTGATTTCTATTTTGATACCACTGTGGTTGGAGAATACTCTGTATAATTTCAAGTATCTTAAATTTGTTGAGGTTTGTTTATGGACCAGGATATGGTCTGTCTTGGTATATACCCAGTGGACACATGGAAAGAAAATATATTCTGTTTGGTGGTAGAATGTTCCATAAAAGTTAATTGGATACTGCTGAATGGTGGTTGAGTTCTACATCTTTGCTGATTTTCTAACTTTTTTTTTTAATTAATTATTGATAGAGTGTCAAAGTTTAGAATGAACATATTTGTCTTCTTGTTGGATTGGCCCTTTTTCATTATATACTGTCTCTCTGTCTCTGGTAATTTGCTTTGTCCTTAGAAGTCTTCTGTATCTGAAACTATACAGCCACATCAAGCATAATTTAGAAAACTCTAGAGGAGACGGAAAGTATATTGTATTCAGTCCTATTTTTGCTTATCATGTTCTTCCTTCCTTCCTGTTGCTCTAAAATTCCTTCTTTTATCAATTCCTTTCTTTTTTGAGAACTCCCTTTAGTCATTATTTTACAGATGATCTGCTGGCAACTAATTCCTTTAATTTTCCTTCATCTGAGAATGTCTTGATTTCCCGTTTATTTCTGAAGGATATTTTTGCTGGGAATAGAATTCTCTGTTGGCAATTCTTTTCTTTCAGCATTTGAAAACTGTTGTGCCATTTTCTTCTGGCCTCCACGGTTTCTGATGAGAAGTGTACTGGCATTCAAACTGATAAATCCCTTATAAGTATGGTGTCATTTTCTCTACTTTGAAGGTTTTTTCTTTCTGTCTGTCTTAAGTTTACAGAAGTTTGACCATGACTTACCTTGGTGTGGATTTCTTTAGGTTATCCTGATTGGAGATCGCTCATTACTTGAATATGCATGCTTATGTCCAGGGATTTTATTCGTACTTTGCAGAGAAATAGGGGAAAGTATGTCTACTCCATCTTCCCAGAAGCTGAAGTCTACTCACCACTCTTTTTAATTATTTGTTTGCATTGTTCCTTGTATGTTTCTTCAAGGAACTGTATTCCATACACAAAAGCACTTGGCTCTCTCATTTGCCATTGCATACCAGAAGTCTAGCATACCCCTGGCACATAATAGCTGTGCAATGCATATTTCAAATGAATGAATTAGCCAACTGAGCTCTAATACGGTTTCGACATCTGCAAATGTTTCCTAAGCCGGGCTGAGTATATAATAACCCCTGGAGAATGTATTGTCAACTGTAGATTCTGGAAGTTCTCATCTCTGCCAATTCTGATTTGTGGTGAATCTCATAAAGCTGTATTTTTAACCACATTTCCCAGGTTATGCAGGCCCATGTTGAGATCACCTAAAAAAGAATCACAAGCATTGCTCCCAAAGGATATTAAGGTCTGAGCACTTTCCAGGTGGCAGGTGACGGCTGAGTTGATGAGAGAAGGGCTCATTATCACCCAGGTGCTCTGCTTCACTTAACCCACTCCATGACTGCTTGCTAGTAAAATGAGTTCCCTCATAAACAGATGTAAATACAGGGATATGGATTTAAAATGGAAACATTTGGACCAATATGAGGGGAAATCGACACAAAAGTCCTACCATTCTGCTACAGAGAGGGAAGCTGGAAAAGCATACACAGCCCCTCAACTCATGCATTTTAAAACACTGTGCTGAAGGTTTGTGTTTACCCACCGCAAGACCATTAATACATTCAGCCTGAGAGTGAAGTAATTTTAATATTAATAGGCTCCTTATGAGAATTTAATAACAAAGTCAAGGCTTCCTTGTGTTTCAAGACACAGGGGTTAATTACTTCAAACTGGTTGGCAAGGAAAAGGTCAAGTTTTAATCCTGACCTTAACAGTTTGGGATAAATATAAAAAAGTAATAGCCCATTTAAAGCTACAATTCTCAGTGTTCTTTGCAGACAGAGAAGCTGTCACGCAGCTGTTGGTTTCTCCCTTGAATGCTAGGAAAGGCCACACAGTTACTCTGAACTCTGGTTATTATGCCTGGGAAATCAAAGCCACTTTTTAACTGAATTCAGGAAGAACTACACGTTTTGGTTCATTTGTTTTAAGCATGGGTCTATTCCAATGTCTGTAGGAAGGGAGCAACAGCTCAGGGTTTTCCAGTCTGCCAATAATAGCTTCAGAAAAACACAAACCAAAAATTGAAGTCTATCAGCTTTTTATTATTTGGGGCTCCGGCATCTCTGCTGCAGGAAAGACTATTGCCGGTTTTAATGAAAGAATCAAAGCAGGTTGCAACGGCATGTTTCCATGATCTGTTTCTCTCAATCTACAAAGGAGAGATATGAGGCCCAGGCCACCCCTCAAGTCACTTAAACAATAACAGAGGGACACATAGATGGATATGAGCACTTGAAGTTTATCAGGAGACGTATAACCGGGATGGTTATAACAAGTCATCGAGAAATATGGATTCAATTTCTGGGCCTGGCAAATAGGACCCAAACGTTTCAGGCTATGAACTGGGAATTTAAATGAATGTAGTTGATGTTTTGTTTTGTTTTGATTTCTGCCCAAATATTCCAATGGCTTTTCCATTTATATTGCTCCAGATCTTCTTCCTCCATTCCGTTGCCGGCTTGGGATCCTGATCAGTGCCTGCCATGAACAAACAGTTCGATCCCACCCAGGGGTCCACATTTTTCATGGCACTGGATACTCTTCTAAGTCCACCACGTTTGCATGGACATGCTCACCCTTTTCATTAGACTCCCATCCCATCAAAAACATGCATGATGCCAGTGGAGAAGTGGATCTCTTTGCAACTGTCCTTTTACTATCATTCATCAGCTATTTATTGAATTCCTGTCATGGGCCAGGCACCCTGCTTAATGCAGAGGATTCAAAGGAGAGTTGAACAAGATTCCTGCCTGCAGAGAACTTACAGCCTAATGGAAGAGAGAGACAAAAAAGTAAGTATAACACAGTGCGACGAGGGCTATGAGAGACTGACGTGAGGACACATGAGGAAAGCAACCATCACATTCTTAGAAGCCCTGGGAAAACTTCAGTGGACTAGGTTTGCTGCAATAACGAATGGCCTCAAGGTCTCAGCGGCCTATAAAAACAAAGGCTTATTTCTCACTGAGACCATGTGTTCACGGGTTTTAGCTGTGACTCTCCAGGGCCCAGGATGACAGAGCAGTGACTCTCTGATCTCTGGACAGAGGGAAAAGAGAATACAGTGAGTTGTGTGTTGATTCTTAAAAGTTTCTGCCCAGAACTGACATGTCTCAATTGTCCCGACATTTCATGGTTGAAGCAAGTCACATGGTGGTCATTCATTCCTGAGTTCAAAAAACTGAGGATTTCAAATCCTCCTGAAATGGAAAACACCATAGGGAAATACCATAAGCAGTAACAAATCTACCATAACCCCTCAAAAGGTGAAAAAATGGTGGCAGGAATATTCTAAGTGGTCAGAATAGGCAAAAACACAAGAAAGAGAGAGGAGGAAAGGAACAAGAAGACTGGGAGAGAGAGGCAAAGGAGACAGAGGGATTGGAGAATTCCAAGTGGTTACTTTAATAAGGCTAAAGCAAAGAGGGAAAGGAAGGGAGTGGAGAGAGCTGACATGGAATAGAAAAGCTCCTTTCCCCATGCCAGGTGTACCAAAGCAAATTTAGTGGTCCACACATGTCTCACTACAGAAAGACTTGGGAAGCATTGGTGGAGGAGCCTCCAGGTCTTTAAATAGATCGTTAAAATGAAATCCCTCCCCTTTAAGTGATAAATGTTGTGAGCTGTTAAAAAATGTGAAGGCAGATGGGGCTATCAGGAATGACAAAAGGGTAACCAGGCAAGCATATGAATGCACAAATTACACAATGTTCATTTTATAGTTACTGGTGCCTAGATATCTAGAATAGGACACCAGGTAATTATGTTTGTTGAATGACTCACAGAAAAATATTTGAATGAAAAACAGCTTTGGACCATCAATCCACAGGTCACTTGGGATTTCTGGGATCAAATGATGTGGAATGGGAGGCTGGGTTCATTGGATATTGTGCAATGATTCTCATCAGTGCATTCAAATCAGGTCAGGCTGCTCTCCAAACACAGCTCGGAAGTTTTTCATTCGACCATTCGGCAAATGCTCATTGAATATTTACTACATATTAGGTATTATGCCAGATGCTGCAGACTCAGTGCAACCAAGAAAAATACGGTCCCTGGAAGAGACAGAAATTGAACAAGTAAACTCACCAAACAGTGAAAAGTTCTGGTGTCAGAATAAGAAGGAAGAACAATACAGGCCGTGGTAGGAAACTGCCGAGAACCTGCCTGGCACTTACGGGTCAGGGACGCCCTCCCCAGGGAGGCGACATTTATCCTTAGATCCAAATCACTACAAAGGTGGAAAGGAAGAGGATCCTCGCAGTGAAACAGCAAGTGCAAAGGTCCCAAGGAGGAAAGAGTGTGGTGTGCCTGAGGATCTGGGAGAAGGCCCACGTGGTCGGAGCGATCTGAGCCAGGAGATGAGTAGTGAGAGATGAAGATGGCTAGATTCGGATGGGATCTGACCACTCAGGGCCGTAGGGCCTCTAGGAGGGTTTGTATTTCCTTTTAAGAATACTGGACAGATTTTCAACAAGGACGCGGTATAATCCAATGACCATTGGAAGAGGACTCACTTTAATGGCTCTGAAATGGATTCCCTACCTAGTGCAGCCTTGCTGGGAGAAAGTCAAGCTGATTCCACGCACAGTCCATGGTGTGGTTATGAGAAAGTGTTTCCCACTTCTTTGGACCTCAGTTTTTCTTCCCTCACAATAGGAAGCTGCAAAACTGACATTCAAAGAGTGATTCCCATGGATTATTCAACAGAAAACTGAAAAGCCAGACAAAAGTGAAAATTATAAAGAGGAAGACTAAAAAGCAATGTGTGAGCAGTTGCAGGAAAAGGTTAACTATAGGTTTCAAAGCTTTATGAAAGTCCAGTTGTTGAGTTTCAAATGCAAATTCACCACCAGTCAAAATGTCAGAAACTATTGTCCTAACATAAATCTTTTTTTTTTTTTTCAAGCTCCACTTTTGAGTAAAACACTGGCTCACTTCAGAACTCAAGCCGATTTAATTCCTATTAATCCTGTAATAGTGGACACTGCTGGGTGGCAGCCCCTGTTGCCAATCCTTTCACTTCCAACTTCTCCTTAGGACTGGAATTTTGGGATGAAAGCATCTAGAGTTCACAGATGGGGTGGTAACATTCAATATGAAGATATCAAGGTATTTCCCAAACCGTGGCAGGGCAATTTGAGGAGGTAATGACACATTTACAAACAAAAAGAAAACTCCTCAAATTGTGTTTTAAAATTTCAACTTCCATATGAGACCAAGGGAAGAGATATCTATTTGGTGCAGGATCTAAATTTTCTAAACGGTACAACTCTACAGTCGATTTGTTCAAACACCACAATTGCATGGAACTTTGAATAGGAAGTGAGATACGGTAGGTTAGTATAGGCTGGAGTGAAATAGTGACATATCCCAGAGTAATTTGGGCAGATAATAAAAAATATATTTACAGCCTTCCCCTCCCCAGCCCCGAGGATCTGGGGGAAGGTGCAGATGTGTTGGACATCCTCACCTGGACTGGTGTTGATGTTGTCACAAACACTGGGACTGGTGGTTTGATGTGCTGAGCCCTCGAGCATGGGACTTGCCCTTATGAAGCTCATTACCACAAAGGAGAGTCTAAACTTGCATGTAATTGTGCCTAAGAGTCTCCCCCTGAGTACCTCTTTGTTGCTCAGATGTGGCCCTCTCTCTCTCTAATTGAGCCATCTCGACAGGTGAACTCGCTGCCCTCCCCTCTACGTGGGAACCAACTCCCAGGGATGTAAATCTCCCTGGCAACGCAGAGTATGACTCCCGGGGATGAATGTGGACCTGGCATCGTGGGACTGAGAGTATCTTCTTGACCAAAAGGGGGATGCCAAATGAGACGAAATAGTTTCAGTGGCTGAGAGATTCCAAATGGAGTCGAGAGGTCACTCTGGTGGACATTCTTATGCACTATATAGATAACACCTCTTAGGTTTTAATGTATTGGAATAGCTAGAAGTAAATACCTGAAACTACCAAACTCCAACCCAGCATTCTGGACTCCTGAAGATGATTATATAATAATGTAGATTACAAGGGGTGACAGTGTGATTGTGAAGACCTTGTGGATCACACCTCCTTTATCTAGTGTATGGATGAGTAGAAAAACGGGGATAAAAACTAAAGGACAAATGGGTGGGATGGGGGGATGATTTGGGTGTTCTTTTTTTCACTTTTATTTTTTATTCTTGTTCTGGTTCTTTCTGATGTAAGGAAAATGTTCAGAGATAGATTGTGGTGATGAACGCGTAACTATGTTATCATACTGTGGACAGTGGATTGTATACCATGGATGATTGTATGGTGTGTGAATGTATTTCAATAAAACTGAATATAATGAAAAAAAAACAAAAAAAAACAAATGGAGTGACTGACATGCAACTGAGATGCAAGCAGAGTCTAGCAGAAGTTCCAAACACCAGTGAGAGAGATGGAGATGAGAAAGAGGAACAGAGAAAGGGAGAGAAGGAGAGAAAGAGGGAAGAGGGAAAGGAAAAGAAAGGGACTAGTTCTTGTTGAATTAGGCACAAATCATGCCACATCTGTCACAGTGAAAGACAGACTGGGGAAAAGAAAGCAAGAGGGATATGGTTTCCTAACTGGAGGCTCTACTGCTCAGTCCAAATCCAGCCGAAGTTTCTTATTTTTCCGTCAACCAACTGAACATCTTCACCAAAGCCTCTCTGTTTATACCTTCAAATAAAAACATAAACAGCCTTTTCCCTAGCATTCCATGCTGGCATAATACTTTTAGCATGAACACTCTATGCTAGAATTAGTCCAAGAAAGACTCGGGTGGCAAAGAACTTGTTTACAAGTGGAATTCAAATACAATTCTTAAAAGGGTGGAAAAGACCCTCACTGCAACACTGAAGCAAGCAACAGGGCAACTTCGTTGGGTGAAGCAGTCCCTCCCTTCCAACCCTGGGCTGCAGGTACACAGCCCCGCATTGCAGGTACACAACCCTGGGCTGCAGGTACACAGCCCTGCATTGCAGGTACACAACCCTGGGCTGTAGGTACACAGCCCTGGGCTGCAAGTACACAACCCTGCATTGCAGGTACACAGCCCAGGGTTGTATACCTGCAGCCCAGGGCTGTAGGTACACAACCCTGGGCTGCAGTCACACACTCCCTTGTTCTCTTGAACACATCAAGCTTATCCCATTCCAGGCTTTGGAACGTGCAGGTCTTTCTGACAGGGACTCTATTCCCTGGGTCTTGACTGGGGGCTTCATCTTCATCCTTCAGGCCACAAGTCAGCCATTCTCTCCTCAAAGAGACTGTCCCCACTTTTAAGGGTTCACTTGCATCCCCCAAAAAGATAAGTTGGACTCTTAATCCCTGGTCCCAGGACTGAAACCTTATTGGGAAACTGGGTCTTTGAAGACGTGATTAGCAAAGATGAGGCAAAACTGTTGTCCTTATAAAAAGGGGAGAATTGATCACAGAAAAAAGGACACTGGGACAGGCCACGTGATGACAGAGCCAGAGACTGAACTGCCACCGCTGCCAGCCAAGGCCCACCAAGCACTGCCGGCAGACACCAGGGGCTGCAAGGGGCTTTTTCCCTCTGGGCTCCAGGGGGAACATGGCCCTAAACACACCTGGATTTCGGACTTTGGGCCTCCAGGCTGAGGGACAATAAATTGTGGTAGAACAACTGCAGTTTTGTTACATTAGCCCAGGAAATTAATCCACCTGCCTCACCTGTCTCTAAAGCAGATGCCCTCTGCCACTCAGCACCTCTTTGCCACTTCATCCTATCTATTCCCTTCTTGGCACTTAGCTCAATCTGTAATTTGCATGAGAGTTGGAACTGGTCTACCTTGTTCCCGCTCTAACCCTACTGTTTACAACAATGAGGGAAATTTAGGAAATCCTAAAATGACCCAGCCATGACGCCTCTCACAAAGAGGTAATTAAGCCGCCTATCCTTTCTACCCAACCCTAAAGTAATGAAGAAATCACAGCCCTCACTCCTCTGCTCTGCTTCTTCCGAGAACCTAAGGCAAAACCAAACTTACTAAAGGGATGAGGAGAAAAGTTTACAAGCCAACTTTTTGAAAATATTTCACAATTCAGTTGACAGTAAAATAAACACTAATATTCTCAACCAATGCTCTTTGCTCATGAGTTGTTGTGAGGTTAACACAGTCTCCATCAATATGGATGAGACAAAGAGCATTCCCATTCCTCCCAAATTCCCTATATTTCTTAGGAAAAGATGAAAAGCTTTATCAGGGCAAATGGCCAACCATGACAAATGTTCCTTCGCAGATGGGTAGAGCCAAGTGACTGAATTCTGGCTAATAATGAAATGTAAGTGAAATGGTATATGCAACTTCCAGGAAGCTGCCTGGAAGAGAGGAAATGTGCTCTCATCCCCCAGTTCTCTTTGTTGCTGATCGGAATGTGGATGTGATGGTTGAAAGTCAAGCCACTGTCTTGGATCAGAACGTGGAGGCCAAGTGTTGAGGATGGTGTGATATGTGACAGGAAGACGATGGAGGGATTTCCAAGCCTGCTCATTACTTATCTCTGGATTCCATTTCGTGTAAGACAAAAGTAAACATCTAACTTTTGTAAAGCAGAGTTTTCTTCAGTTTTCTGTCACCTGCAGCCTAATCTCACCCTACCTTATCCAATGCACATAGAACAAATTTAAACGTTGGCATTTACATGGCTGGAACTGAGGAAGCTTGGTGGAATGGAAGAGAGTGAGAAGCTGCTTTCCAGCCCAGGGCTCAGCTGTCCCCTTCTGTTTTCTCCGCAGTCAAAACGCCTCTCCCACCGCATGTATAAACCACTGAAACAACCACGCTCATCATTTGGCATCTGGGAGAGGCTGTAACAGCCAGTTGTTTGAAAGCTGTATTTGCTTTGACCTACTATTTTGGCACTAAGAACTCAGAGCAAAAACAACTTTCTTCAAGATGGAAAAACTGAAACATGGGAATAACATCAGGACCCAGATCCATCAATTTTGGTAAACACAAGCTATGGGCATATGCCAGGGTTTGTCTGCCTTTTGGAAGGGAAGTGACAACTGCCAATTTTTCTCTCATCCACTGAGTGTGAAAAACCTCACTCCCTCCAGTCGTCTGTTCACAAGCTGATGTAGAAACTGACTCAAATTTGTATTTCTTAAAATGCTCTGCTCTATACTACAGATAATTTTTCCCACTGGGGCAGGGGATTGACACATCTCAGGTTACACAACAAGGTGGAGATAGCATTCTAAGCAGAAAATGTTTTTAATAATTCTAATATATATGCAAATACATACTTTGTCCCTGTCCTGAGAGAGAATCAGTGTTGTCCCTCTTAGGCAAAATCATCTTCATTTTCTCACAGGATGCCTACTTTCTAGATAAAGAAATTTAACATAGTTTCTCTCTCTCTTTGACTTTTAATTAAAACCTATGAAGGGATTTCTCCCCAGCCACTGCACTCCATCCCATCCCCCATCCCACCCCACTCCATTCCACTCCACTCCACTCCATTCATTCCATCAGGTTCCATTCCAAGGCTCAGGCCATGCCCAGTCTGGATTGGAGTGGAGAGACATGATAGTCCCTCAATCTCGCTGAAGGTTTCTGATCACCACCTGCTCATGGGATAACTATGAGGACATAAGCCGTATGCCCCTCCTCTAGTGTTTTGACCAGCATTTTGCAGGTATCCTCTGTTTTAATCCTTACACATCTCCCAGGAGACACAGCTTAAACACCCCCAATATGCTGAGGAGGGAACTGGCACACAGAGAGATGAACTGATGTGCACACTCATATGGGCAGGAAATTGCAGGTCCAAGATTTGAACCCAAGAATTAATTAGCACTCCATCAGAAACCAGAATTCAAGTTACCAAGGACCTGGATTGGGGTAGGGAATGGGGAGCTAATGCTTAACCAGTACAAAATTTCTGTATGGAGCGTGGTGGAAGAGCTTTGCTAATGGATGGTGGTGATGGTAGCACAACATTGTGAACATAATTGACACCACTGAATTATATACATGAATGTGGTTAAAAGGGAAAATTTTAGGTGGTATATATGCTACTAAAATAAAATTTTAAAAAGTTGAAAAAAACAGCCCAGTGAACCCTAATATAAACTATGGACTATAATTAATAATACAATTGTAATAATATTCTCCCATCAATTGTAACAAAGGTACCAGACTAATGCAAAATGTTAATAATGGGGGAGGGTGGTATATGGGAACTCTGTACTTTCTTCATTATATTTCTATAAACTGCTTCTTTAATTAAAAAAAAAATGACTCCAAAATTTCTTCTGATAAAAGAACATAAAGGGTATGCACTTGGCCTGTGAAGACTCCCCGGGGTGGGGCCAGGGGCTTCCAGAAAGAGTCTGCTAAGTCCAGGCAGCTCCGCAGAGTGGGAGCTGAAGCCAGGGTCATACCTGCCATGGATCAAAAAGTCCCGCAATCTAGTGGCAACCATTTGGGGTCAACCATGTGTCATCTGGAATTAGCAGGAGGGACTGGGTCACAGAGATGTCTGTACTCTAGCGAGAGAGGCGGTAGGCAGTAATCTGGAGCATCCATAAAGCAAAGCCGTCTCTGTCCAGCAATGACAAAGAAAAGCATGTTTAATCCTGTGGCAATGTATCAATTGTCATGGAGTACAGGCCGCATATAAAGTGCAGCATTATTTTCAATGAGAGAATTTTCTCCCAGCTCAACAGCTTTCGGTAGAGGCAATGGGTATCTAGGATCAAGAGCCCGGAGATTTATGGTGTGTAGCTGTTTACTAAAATTGGAAGCCTCCAATGCCATTTCTCACAAAGATAAAAGAATTATTTAAAAAGGACCATGCTCAGAGATTTGAAAGGAGAAATGGACTTATTTTTCAGCAGGCATTTTTAAATCACCGATTCACTTATACTTGTGTCTATACTGTACCATCCCCAGATACTATGAAAGGAAGGCAAAGTGACTTAGCAGAAGAGAAGAAGAAGAGGGGTATTTTAATCTAGTTTTTCCATGAGCTTACTTAAGAGAATAAAGTATAAACAGAGACACATGAGTATACCTATATACACTTAAAAGAATGCCAATAAGGCTTTTATCAAGAAAAGGATGTTTTACTTGCTTGGGAAGTGATGTGTGCTGAACTTATCCCCAGCCCAGGTATTGAACTCTGCATGAGAGACAGAAGGGGAAGTAGGGATCCTGAAAAGTTCACAGGCAAAGCATTTTGAAAATGAAATAAGCAAAAGCAAAGGGATAATGGCAGATTTAACTGGATAGCAGGTGACCTGGATAGCAATCCGAATAAATAAACTATGGGTGATCTTCTAAACTAGGCTTGTTTCCAATTTCAGTCCAAGTAATTAATGAAAAATTCATAAATGCACACACTTGGAATGTGTGCTTCTAGATTTTCTGTCTGATGTAGTGAAATTAAATATTGGATGCCCTGTCAGGAGCAAATTACAATTTTGATTTAGGAAATGAGTATAAGAAAGTCTGTGACATTATTATACATTACTCACCTATCTTCAATGAATTTGGAATCTCGATTCATTCATTCCTTCTTTAAAAACTGTTTTATTCCCCTCTCTTTGTTAAAAGGTAGAATATATAAGACAGTGTGAGGGGAGATAAGACTGGAAAACAGAGGCTTTGGAACATGCCTGGACAAGCAAGTGGCTTGGACTTAAGCCGCTAAGTAATGGGAGCCACTGAAAGTTTTTGGCAGAGTGACATGAGCAGATCTGTGATTGGGGCAGATTCATTAGGAAAGGAGATGCAAAATTAACCCATAGAGGGAGGGAGGGGGAAGCCTGAAAAAAAAATACACATACAAACACCAAGTCAACCACACACTCACTCTTTTTAAGAGAAATTCTTGCTTTAGACAGGCAAGAAAATTCAAGTAAAGGATACATTCCAGAATGGGGTCAAGGTGAATGACACAATGTCTTTACTGTCATCATAACTTCAAGTTATAAATCACTTGTGCAGCTATTTGGGTTGATTATGCAACACAAATAACAGCACAGTTGCTTCAGCATTTTTCTTTCTAAATTTCATTAATGGCCAGCTGGCTGTGCAGGCCTGAGCAAACCTAGACAAAAACGTACAATTCTAAGGAGTTTTAAAAATAAATAAAATGTTACAAAAGATGCCAAGATAAGGGTAGTGTGAATTTTATTCAGAAACTCAGCATCAAGTGTCGTCAATGTAACCAATTTTTTTTAAATGTATCTGGTGAAAAGAGAAACTTGACTAATATCTCTGCTGAAAGAAAATTCATTCCCCCTTTGATCAAGTGACTATCTTAATAGATTCAGAAAAATAAAATACATCAAAAAAGAAAACACGTGCTTCCTTCTAAATACCCCATTCCCTTCTCTTGATCTCCTACAAATAATCACATTGACACACAGTATTTACGCTGGTAGCAGAAATGCTGGGTTATATTTTGGGGTGCATACTCCCTTATCACCTCTCTCAGACTTTTACTGCAGCTTTCTAAGGGGTCTCCCTGCTTCTGGCCTCATGTGCCTTCCCCTCATCCCACACTCTGCTGCTAAGAATATCTTCCTAAATCAGAATTCCTCAACCAAAGGCAATTTTCTCTTGCATGGTACATGTGGCAAAATCTAAAGACATTTCTGACTGTGATAACTGGGGGATGCTACTGGCATCTACTGTGCAGAGGCTGGGGATGCTAATCATCCTACAATGCACAGGAACCACCCCCCCACCTCTACCCTCCCCAAAAGAGAACTGCCTGACCAAAAACAAAAATAGTGCAAAGGCTGAGGAATCCAGTCTTAAATACACCTTAATTATGCTTACACACTTACCAGAATTCACAACTGCATTTGGTGTAAAGTTCAAACCCTGAGATTGACTTTCATAGCCATGTGTTTGGTGTTACCAACTTACTCATTTTTGGGTCCCGCTGCTCCCTGCATGAGCTGTCTGCTCTTGAATGGCTGGTGCCTTCAGCCTGCCTTAAGCACCCCTGTCTTCTCCCACTCAGGCATTTTGCCAGCCCTCTCCCTTTACTGGGCTCTCCTCTCCACGTGGCTCTGTCATATGGTACCCTCTGTCCAGGCTGGCTGATGTCTCACCTCTGTGGACCTCTGAACCCCATGTGGTTGCTTACTTTAGGGACATGGAACATTCTGCTCCTATTGGACCCACCTGTACCCATTTGCATGATGAGCTCTGTGCCAGTTTGAATGTATTGTGTCCCCCAGATGCCATTATCTTTGATGTAGTCTTGTGGCACAGACGTTTTGGTGCTGATTGGATTTGCTTGGAGTGTGCTCCACCCAGCTGTGGGAGATGATTCTGATGAGATGTTCCCATGGAGGCATGGCCCCGCCCATTCAGGGTGGGCCTTGATCAGTGGAGCCATATAAATGAGCTGACTCAAAGAGAGGGAACTCAGTGCAGCTGTGAGTGACATTTTGAAGAGGAGCAAGCTTGCTAGAGAGGAAGGTCCTGGAAGAAAGCCATTTTGAAACCAAAACTTTGGAGCAGACGCCAGCCATGGGCCTTCCCAGCTAACAGAGGTTTTCCGGACACCATTGGCCATCCTCCAGTGAAGGTACCCAATTGTTGATGCGTTACCTTGGACACTTAATGGCCTTAAGACTGTAACTGTGTAGCCAAATAAACCCCCTTTTATAAAAGCCAATCCATCTCTGGTGTTTTGCATTCTGCAGCATTAGCAAACTAGAACAAGCTCTCCTGTTGATCTTATGTCCAAAATCATCATTAACTCACACATCCAGTACCCTAATCCCACTAGGATACCAGCTTCACCTTGAATTCCCTACGTACTTCCTGGAGCACTGTCTGCTGGTGATCTCTTGACCTAGAGAGGCCCAGCCTCTTGTACCAGGACCGTGGAGCAGGTGATCCTGAATTAACACCTGAATATTGCTGCATCTCAAGTGCAAAACAGAGTCTTTCCGATGGGAGTGCAGCATCTGACACGTGCTCTTCACAGTGTGCCTCTGATATGTAGAAGCCATAGCACAAGGGTGGCTAGAACAAAGATGGTTGATATGAAAGTGTTTTCAGGGTCTACCCACCTCCCAGACCAATGCACAGATTTCCTGCTCGCTTATCTTCCTCCACATCTGGATGACCTGACAGGTCAACAGGTTCCTGATACATTTGAAGTTAAACTTGGAGAATGACAAGAAAATCCTGGAGAGTTAGGGGGAGAGGGAGAAGGAAGAGGACAACTTACTTACACAAATCAAAATCATTTATGTGTGTGTGTGTGTACCAGGAAAGAAAGGGCAAGAATATGGGTAGAATGAAGATGGAGAGTATGGAGGTATGGCTGATGAAAGGTTGAGGCACAGCATAAGTCCAAGAGAACAAGAAAGAAAAGAAAAGAGGACACATGAACTATTGCTGAAGGTGATGAATTAAACACCCTTTAATATATTTCGTTCAGAAAAATAATAATTTTAAAAATTATTTAAATTTTAAAAGACGATTACATTTTTTTCATTGCTCTACTTCTTGACTAGAGTTCATTCATAATAGAGACTGGATTATATGGATCAATGGTTTATGAGGGTTACACAGATATTAAAGAGCCCTCTTTCTATGAAAAAGGAAATGGAAGGTAAGAGCTGTTAATCACCTTGTCTACAATCCCACGACCTGGGGATCAAGCTTCAAAATCAGGCAGGATGAGCGCCAAGCCCGCATCCTTCACCACTTCCCTCCTCTGCCTCTCAAAATAAAGGATTTAATTCCACCTCAGGTTTTAATTGTGCAGAAAGTTCTTGTCCCCAGTCACGAGGCTGTAAATGCACTTTTAGTTCCTATCCTCACGATTTTAATAACACAATTACTTATGTAGACACAGACCTATACAGATAAAAGTGCTCTGAAAATGTCTGTTCCATTCACATATGGCAGTGCTCATGGAATCATCAGCTATAGAAGTAGGCAACATAAAATAGACTTAGAGGAGATAATCAATAGATGTCACTGATGGTGCCTAAGAGTGCACAAGACCATGGCCCTCCAGCAAGAAAGCAACCTAAAATTCTCATCAGAATTCCTTTTATTCTAAGTTTTTCTTTCCATTATGTCACACAGACCATATCAGAGAGCGCTCAAGTCCCCTGGTGTATGTTTGTCATGGAACCTTTGTTCCCTGGTTCTTTATGAGAGTTTTGTCCTACTCAGAATTGAGGAGAAAAATAACCCATTTATATTCTCTGCACTACTCTTGTGGTTTTATTCCAATTGCTATTGTGACAGGGTTGCTACTAAGAGGAATACCAATCAATGTAAGCAAGAGGTAAACGCAGTGCAGCTTCAAATTCAGTGAAATGGTCAGATGACTCAAAGGAGAAAAAACAAGAGTCTTGAATTCTAAATTACATATTCACACACACACACACACACACACACACACACACAATCTTTGGCTGGGAGGCAAGATAGCATGTGGTTAAGAGTACAAGTTAGGAGGGGTCAGGGCCCTGGGTTTGGTCACACTGCCACCTTTCTGTACATGACCTTGGACACGGAGCCTCAGGTTTCTCATCCATGTCACGGGCACGATCACAATGGCGCCCACCTCCATCAGCTGCCTGGGGCTCCCATGAGTCAGCGTGTGTAAGCGTGCAGCTCATCACTCGCTTCAGAGTAGGTGCTGCGTCACTGACACACGTGAGTACTTTGGGGACTGTTACGGTGAATAAGCTAGTGAGTATGAGGGGTGGATCAGTTAGGTAGCAAGTAAACCAGATTGCTTTTGGTAACCTTTTCTTTGACAAGGCTAATGTTAACCTCCCTCTAGGAGAACAGGATTCGGAGTTAAGTAAGACCTAAGTTCAAGCCCCAGCTCTGCCAGTTACTAGAGGGGTGTGTGTGTGTGTGTGTGTGTGTGTGTGTAATGGAAAGAGAGAGAGAAAAAGACTGGTGATAGATTGATAGATGATTAGACAGACAGATATAGTTGATAAATAGAAAGACAATAGATGGACAGATACATAGAGTAAAGAGATAGAAATGATAGATTTAGAGATAGATTGATAGATGGATAGATCGAAGGAAGGAAGATGGATGGATGGAGGTGGGGCAAAGGGTGGGGAGAGAGAGAGAAAGCATGCTCAAGTCCCTTTACCAATCTAAGATTCAGTAACCTTACCTGTAAAAGGTGAGAATAATAACACCTACCTTACGGGGCTTTTGTGAGGAATGAATTATAGAATATACATAAGTTGTCCAACATATTTGCTGCATGAAAAGCATGCAATAAAGCTTGGTTGTCGAAAAATCCCTTCTATCCTTAACCACCTAGATTGGCTTGTGCCTACATTCCCCATTCATACCCATTTGAAAGGAACAACTATGGAGGGTGACTGTTAATCTGGAACTATTTGTTTATTTCCTGAGCAAAATTTAAATCTTCCAGGCTACCTCCTCTGCTGCTCCATACTAATTGTGCACTTATCTTATTCGAATATCTGTTGCAAATTTACAAGGCCATTGTTGTCTGTTGTCTTTCTGACTCCTGGCTGTACACGTTCAGCAATGTAAGTTTACAGAATCTCACACACACACACACACACACACACACACACACACACACAAAAGAAAAAGGAAAACACAAGACCTTGGCATGGAAAAACAAAACAAACCCAGAGCATCGTATGATATTCTGCTCTTCTGGCCAACTGGGACTTCTGGAATTTCTTCAGGTACACTTCCCTACACAAACAGGACTTGGAATAGAGCCCCGAACTTATCCTGCTGTGACGATCATTGCCAAAAGCACTTCAATTAAAATGTGGAAGATACTTTCTCTGTCCTGGTGTCAAGGGTCCTAAACCCACCCATAAAAAATTTCTGGCTTTTGATTTTCAAATAGCTTTAATTAAAAGAAAGTATGGGCTTCAGAGACACAAAGATCCGAGTTCACTTCTTGACCCCACCATATACTGGCTGTGTGACCTTGGGCGACTGGCTTAACCTTTCTGAATGCCCGTAACCAGAAGATGAGAATGTTATACACATCAGCGGAAGGACATCCACTTGGTACCACTGCAGATCTCAGTTTCTATGGCAAGGGAGTTACTGCTTCTTTGGGTTTTCTGAAGACTAAATGAATTAGTACACAGGCCAGCACTTAGCCCATCACCCAAGCACATAATGAATGTTAAATAAGTGCTAGTTATTTTTTAGGACCATAGGATAGTTGTGAGGATTAAATGTGATAACCCAGACAAAGGGCTGAGCACAATAGCTGGCACATGGGAAGCTGTCAATAAGCTCAAAAAGGGATGGGGAGAGCCACTGACCCTGGTAAACGACACCAACCACAGCAAAGAGGATGAAATCATCTCATACCCTCACCCAATCCCAAATGCCCTAAGGAAAGCAAATCGGGTATGAAAACACAAAACCAGGTATCATTCAATTATCTGCACTAATGGAAGGCTTCAGAGGTATGGGCAATCAAACAGAGTGGATAATCCAAAAACCACTTTGACTTGACCGTGAGATGCACGTGATTCACATTCAGATATACTATGCCCGCCATTCTGGGGATTAATTTCCAACAAAATAATGAACCCACACAAGACAGGCCTGATTCAAGCTGGGAAGTGTCCTGGTTCTCTGGTCTGTTTCCTGCTCATCTCCTCTCTGCAACACACTCCATGCTGAGAGCAGCCAGCAGGCTTCCCCGGCTGGAGCACAGAACCAATCTAAACAGGGTTGACCCTTCTCAAATCTTCCCAGAGCATGAAAGAGGCCTGGGTTTCAAAGGCTTCTCCTGCATGAAAATTAACCAGGGCTCCTGGTTGCTATGCCATGGATTAGGAGCAAAGGGGCCATCTTCCTGCAGGATATACACACCCGAGCCACGTATGGCCTTTGCCCTGCCCAACATCCCCAGTATTCCTTGTTTTCTTAGACAGACAGACATCCAGAAGCCTACCTCTCCATCACAAACACTGCAAGTCCAAAAGGAATGGCATACCCATTCATGAAGAGATTACTTGACATTCTAATAATACGTGCTTGCAAAATTAAACACCGCAGTAAGCACTATATTGCAGTCAACAAACACTGAGCACATAGTATGAGTTTGACATTGAAATAGGAATTGTATATAAAGAAAGAAAAGGGAGGCATAGTTCCTGCCCTTATAGCATAGTGAAAACAATTAAAGAAGCAAAGACGGATGAATGCAATAAGGTAAACAGTGTGCTGAGACCACATAACTAGAGCAACAGGCTTGTCTGCTAGGGGTTGGGGGCCATGAACTGGCTCTGCAAACCCCTGGTTTAAGTTAATATCATCTTCTGCCTGGTCAAGAGCCTCCTTTTGGTCTTCCAGCTCCAACCAACAATTCATTCTTCTTTTGACAGACAGAGTGATCTGAAAATGTGAATATGATCAGGCTGCTCTTGGAGGCTCCCAGTAGCTTCTCCTTGCTCTAAGACCAAAGCCAAGCCTTCACCTTGGCAGGAAAGACCTTGTCTGACCTGGCCCTTCCCAACTCACTCCACTCCACCCACAGTGGCTCCTTTCAGCTCCTCTGAAACAGAAATCTATTCTTTTGTTTCCTTCGGAGCCTCTGCACCTGCTGTTTCTTTCCATTGAGATGTTCTTCCCAAGTCTGTTTCCATCTCAACCATGTCATCTGCTCATAGAGGCCTTTCCTAATAATCTCAAATAGGGACAAGGGGTGGGAGAAGAATTAAGTCCCATCTTAGATCCCTTCATGATGCCTTCAAAATGGTTAATACTTGATTTCTGTTTGCTGCCTTATTTATGTCTATGAGTGTGAAGCTCATGGAGGCAGATGGTGGCTGTTGTCTTTCGCACTGCATCCCATCCTGAAAGCTGAAAGGCTCCCACAAAACAGAAACAAAAAGAGCAAATATTGGCTGAGCCCTCCCTGTGTGCCCGGTCCACTTCTAAACTCTTTGCATGTGTCAACTTATTGAACCCTCACAACTAACATGCATGGTCACAGACGTGGAGACAGACTGACAGATGTTAGGCAACCTGCACACCAGCTCTGTGGCTCCTACAAGACCCAGGCTAAATTTGAACCTGGGAAGCCTCATTGCAAAATCCGTGCTCTTAGCCTTCATACTCAATCACAGGCATCATCACTTTTCTCAATTAAAGTGAAATCACCTTTAAAAAAAATGACCAAAATGACATTAACAAGCCACAAAGACCCTAGAGGAATTTCGCCCAGGGGAACCCTCCCCATTATATCCCTCCAGGGTGAAGGCTATTCTGGATCTGCTTCCTTTCCCCCTTGCCTGCTCCCCCATGCAGTGACTATCCTGCCCTATCCTTTCAAAATGCCCCCTATTCAGCCACTCCTAGCAGCTGTGACTACACAAAGCTTATTTATACCCATGTCTCACGGCTAAAAGAGATCTTTAGGCAGCCCACAGCCCTGTCTGAAGAGTATATACATCACCGGGAGCGAGGCTGTGAAACAGACTGGTTGATTTAACTAGAAATGCCCATTATCCCAAACAAACTAAACTCAAGGCCACCTCTGTTTTCTCCTATCCTGCCTTTTACCCCCACCTACCCCCAGCTCCATTCTAATTCTGTGTCTCCAATCTTAAGTACATTAAAAACATTTCCTTTCTTCTTCTTTTTCTTTTTTGTTTTTTTTTTTTAAACTAAACAGGCTCAACTTAAGGTCAGCGTCTTCTGGTACACTGGCTCCCATTATGGAGGGAATAAAGGGGAGATTGCTTTTAAAAAGAGAGGCTGGTTTTAATGACAGTTTCCAAACAGTGGCCTTTTGTACTTGAACGGATTGATGATAAAGCTCACTGTCAACTGACAGTAACATCAATGTCAGAGCACAAAGGGACGGATGTCCCTCAATATGGTATCTTCCCAGAGCCATCAACCAGTGCTGGTCCGCTCTGCCATTTTGGAGAGTGGCTGCTGCTTTCCTCCGAGCAGAAACACAGGAAAGAGGCAACATTGGGGAAGAGTGCTCTCTCACTCTCGCTCTCTCTCTTCCTCTCTCTCTCTCTCTCTCTCTCTCTCTCTCACACACACACACTGTATAGTAAATGATTTCACTACTGCCTAGCAGCCATGGGCTGGGGTCCACATCTGCATCCTAGTTTTGCCAAAGTCTTTGCCACATGACCTTAGATAAGTATCTTTGTGGAATGGTTAATTTTATGAATGAACTGTGCTGTGCTATGGTGTCCAGTCATTTGGTTAAACACTAACCTAGTTGTGCCGTGGAGTATTTTGTAAATGGGATGAGCTCTACAATCAGTTGAGTTTAAATAAAGATTTCCCTCCATGATGTGGTGGACCTCATCCAATCAGTTGGAGGTCTTAAGAGCAAGAACGGAGGATTTCAGAGATCAGGAGAATTTCTGCCTCAAGACGTTAACATCAGCTCTTACTGGAATTTCCAATGTGCCAGCTTCCCCTAAAGAATTTGAACTCAAGACTTCAACATCACCTTTATTAGAATTTCCAGACTACCCTACAGAAATTGGACTTGCCAACCTCTACAATTGCATGAACCAATTCCTTAACATAAATCTATCTCTATATGTCTGTATCTATTATCTACCAATCATCCACCTATCTCCTATTGATTCTTTTTTCTCAATCCTAATGACCCCATAGCATAGTTTTACAGATAAAATGAGGTAATACATGCAAAGAGCTTGGCACAATGTAAGCATAGACTAGGCGTATGTTGGCTGTTATTACTATTACAACTACTACAGAAATGTAGAGTTTATAACATGCTTTCTCATCCATGAGATAACTGCCTCTTCCTAAAGCCTTTAGGGAAGATAGGATGTAACCATTTTACAGGTTAGGCTGAGAAAGGTGATACGACATGTCCCAAATCTCACAAATGACCAGCTGGCAGAGCCAGGACTAGGGAAGTAACCATCCGATTCCAGACTGATGCTTGGTCCACTACTGTAGGCTGTTTCTCAATCTGCTGAAGACTTGGTGACTTTTATACATCCAGAAAGAACTTAAGAGCCAAGGAATAAAAGCCTCTCCCTGAATTTTCTAAGACTGTCACAATTTCAAATATTTTATCTCATTTTTAGGATGATTACATCATCTATCATCCAAACCTGGATATTTTTGAGAGTAACAAATGCTGCACTGGAAAAGATTCCAGGAAATCAGAAACCAGAGTGGTGCCAGGCAGTTGAGGCCCCATACCTAGAATCCACATAACTAGACTAGTACAGATTCTGACTCTTCCTTCCATAGTTGAGAGCGGCATCTAAAACTCTGCTTCCTGGCTTACGGTCTCGTTCCATCTTCTGGTGTCACCCCTCTTCCTTCTGGTCAACCACTACTCCGATCCATGGTGTGAACCCTGAGCTGCCAAGCACACTCACACCTCTCTTCCTGGCCTCCACGACTGGGTGAAGGAAGAGTGCAAAGAAAGCCAATCGATGCACTTCCTGGGGAGGATTCGGCTAGAGCTGGCAAGGAAAATGGCCCCTTGCTTTGGGGAGAGGGAGGATCATGATATTCAATGGATAAAATGCTGGAGCTGCTTGCTCCCTTCTTCCTTGGCTGCTTGAAGGATGTGTGTCTTCAGCAGAAGAAATGCCACCCTACCAAGAGAGATGAAGCTAAGTGGAGAAGGGAGGTGGGCACCATCTGGATGGAATATCCTGGCCGCAGTGAGCCATCAGTTCCAGTCCCAAAGCCCTGAGGTCCAGTCTCTGACACCCTCATTCCTGCTGTCATTTATTTGGTTCTACTGACTATGGCAGGCATTTTCCCAGCTCCAGGATCCAATGTATCCTACAGTTGTCTATGTTTTGTTTCTTTGCTTTGTTAAAACCAGTGTGAATTAGGTGTCTGCTACTGCAGGCAAAAGAACCTTATTAAGCAGATTCCAAAAGTATGGTCATGGATAAGGGCCTCTAAAAAAAAGCTAAAACATTTGCGAGCAAGAGGAGTTAGAAAAGAGCTAGGTAATGGGAAACTGTATATATTCATTGAAATGTAATTTGAGTAGGCTTGAGAGAGCTGAAGATTATGAACAAAGAAACTAGTGAGATATGCTCAATGTCCAAGAAAACAAAGAGGGGACCCCGATAAAAAGAGCATAGGACCAAGGAAAGGAATTAGGGTCTAGCAGATTTGAGATCAGACAGGCCTTGGTCCATATGCCAGTCCCACTCCTTGGCCAAAAACAGCAATCCAAGCTTCTGTTTCCTCCATAAAATAGGGATCCTCAAACCTCTAAGAGTTCTTGGGAGAATCACCAAGAATATACAGAAACCACCTATTACTACCTCTGGCACACAGAAGGTTCTCAATAAATAGTGGTAGTGTGTGGAACACAGGAAAGAAACAGATCCAACTATAAAATCTGGCACGTGGTGTTGGGGACTGTGGCATCCTGGAGAATGTAACATGTGCCTTAGTTGTCTTTGGTTTGTCGTGGCCTGGCTCAGGGTCTGGACTCTGTAAGTGCTTAATAAAAATCAATGAATAGATAAATTAAAAATGAAGCCACTGATGCAAATATATAGCCTTAGAGGGATCTTAAATAACCACAAAAAGCCATTATCAATAATCTCAAGGAATGTGTATCTGTCAAGATAGTCAGTGCCAGAGATGCAATAAAGTAATCCTCATGCCTGTTGCCAGGGGGGAAAAAAAGATGTGTGTGTGTGTGTGTGTGTGTGTGTGTGTGCGCATGCATGCACTTTTTTTTTCCAGGAATGAAAACCTGCAATATAGTACAATTAAGAAACAAAGGGAATCAAACATTTACATTAATATTAATTAACATTAATATTGGTGAACCCATGTGACTGACGTACAAAGAAACAGGGTAAATAGGGTATCATTCATTCAATCATTCATTTATTCATGTCTTCATTCCTATTAGCTCCTACTATGTGTCAACAATGTTCTGCATTAGGGGACCCAGAGGTGAAGACATTGGTTGCTGCCAGGGAACTCTCAAACAAGGGGGTAAGATATATTAAAGACTAACTCTGCTCAAATATAATAAATACCATACTTTTGGAGGTAACGAAGCCCTAGAACTCCAGAAGAAAGAGTATCGACGCTACCAAAGGTGAAAGAGCTGTGCCAAGGCAGCCAGAAGGAAAGGAAACCCCAGAAGGAAGACAGCATGCCCAAGGCATCACATTCTGAAGATACTCGCCATATATTTCCAGTGGATTCTCTGACTTCTCTGCAGCAAATACGGCACTGGGTGAGGGGTGGACATTGGACCCTGAAGGCTGGGTTGGGACTAGATGTCAAAAGGCCTCGAGTGCCAGGCTACAAAGCTGAGACTGTTCTGTAGAAAATGGCCGGCTGCCAACATAATTTTGATCAGGAGAGGAACACGTCTGCATGGAGGAGAGACTAAATCTCCATTTTAGTAAAGCAGCACTGGCAGTGGGGCAGAGGGGGGACCAGGAGGCATGGTGGGAAGAGAGATCTTGTTTTTTAAGAAGTCAAAATTATTCCAAGGTTTTTCATAAGAATGACAAGATATATGGAAACATCACTAACTAAAACTCAGAGACTTGATTAGTCAGGGTTCTAAGAGACAAAGTCACAAGAAAATTCAACTCAGACTGCATTAAAGACGGGGGAAGGGCATAGTTTACTGGCTTATGTAGCTAAAACGTCCCGGGATAGATGCAACTTGAACACAGGTGTTTGTACAATGCCACCTGAGAGCCCTGTTCCCTCTCCATCAGTCTACTCTGCTTTCCTAGTTTTCGTCGTCCATCTTCGGCAGGAATGCCTACCATGGTGGCCACAACTACCCCAAGCTCCCACCCTCACAAGCCCAGGCCGGCCGAAGCCAAGTGCTATTTCTCCATCAGTTTCCTGGGTTAAGTCCCACCTGCCTCCTCTGGGCCAGGTACCCGTTCCTGGAACACCCACTGTGGTCAGGGCGTGTGCTGCTCTGGTGGGCTGGGCCCGGGTCCACTCCACCCAAGGCACGTGGAGTGAGAGTGAAGAAAGGGATGAGCTGCTACCTGTGGGCGGAGGGTGGCTACTGGGGTGGCAAACACAGCATCTGTCTCCTCCAGGCGCACGGGAAGGGAAGTGGGTGTCAGGGGGCGGCAGATGGGGCCAGGAAGTGTCTTCAGTTGTAAACTTGCTCAGCCTACACTGCAGTGGTTTACTGTGGCAGTGCTTGCAGCTGATACAATTGGGAGAACCTTCAAATACACTTTCCCAAACCCCAAAACTACTTGGAATTTTAAAAATCAAGACCCTTTCATTACTCCCAAATCAACTGAAGTTCCTTAAAAGTACAAGAACAGAATCTTTTCAAAAATGGGTAGATGTTAGATGTAGAGGAGAAACAGAAGGACAAACAGAACACTTTAACACTTTTAGTTCAATATTTTCAAATGAAAAATATTTCTTATAGGGCAAATGGAGATTTTAGATATAGATATAGATACAGGTCTAGGTAGTTATCTTAGTTTCCCAGTGTGCTATGAGAAATACCAAACAATGGGTTGGCACAAAAAAAAAAAAAAAAAAAAAAAAAACAGGAATTTATTGGCTCGTGGTTTCGGAGGCTGGAAGGCTTGTTTCCTCCTGGGTCATATGCTCTGGTGATAGCCTGCCGCACCCTTTAGAGTCCCTTGGCTTGTAGCTCTGCTTCCCATGAGCACATGGCGGTGTCTTCTTTCTATTCCAGGTTCCCTTGACTTCAGGCTCCTCTTGTGTCCGGATGCTCTGTCCTCAGGGCCTGCTCCCCAGGCACGAGGGTAGCTGAAGAACTTCTCTTCCCACACCTGGCCACAGAACCCACTCGCTCCGAGCTCTGGAGTGGCTGCCGAACCCTCCTTGGGGGCAGAAGGCCCAGCCCCTCCAAGTGTCCGGATAGAACTGCAGGGGAGACCACCCTCTCCACACGCGTGGGGGGCCTGCCCCTTGGCCCAAGGAGATCTTTTTGGTCCAGACCTCGGCTTCCACGGTTCTGCCCCTGGAGTCACTCTTCCTTCAACTGTCCCCTTCAGACCAAGCTGGCAGTGCTTCTGTTCACAAAGAATTTTGAATACCTTGTCCGTTTCCTGTGCAAATGGGGTCCAAACCATCAGAAGCAAGGATTTCCCACAGATTTTTCCTAGATAACTGCATTTCCAATCCTGACTTCCACTGAGATTGTTTGACTGGATCCAAGCCTACCACACCCCTGTGAGGAACCCGATTCTTGAGGATCCACCCCCAGGGGGCCCAGGGAGGACACACAGAGCCACTCCTGGTCCCATGTCCGAGCAAGCCATCTGGGTAGGCTGAGAATTTCTTACATCATCAATTCCTGGTTGCTTTGTGTGAAACAGCAGGATCCTCAGTTTCTCTCTTTCCTCTCTCATTTCACTATAAGCACCAAGGAAAAGCCAGACTGCATCTTCTACACTTAGCTTGCAAATCTCCCCAGCTAAATATCCAAGTTCATCGTTTACAAGTTCTGCCTTCCATCTGACAACAAAACACAATTTTGCCAAGTTCTCTGCCCCTTTATAACAGGGCTCGCCTTTCCTCCAATTTCCAATGACACATTCGTGTTTTCCTTCCAAGGCCTCACCACTAGCACCTTTAACGTTCGATTCCATCAGCAATCTCTACCCAGCAATCTGGGCTCTTTCTATGCAGTGCCCCACAGTTCTCCCAGCCTCCACCCATTTACTCAACTCCAAAGCCAGTACCACGTTTTTGGTATTTGTTTGTGGCAGCACCTCACTCTCTGGTAACAACAATTGTCTTAGTTTTCTAGGCTATTAGGACAAATACCACACAACGGGTTGGCTTAAATGATAGTAATTTAGCATCCAAAGCCCTGAGAAAACAAATCCCCATTGTTTAAATCAGGCCATTATGTGGTATTTGTCAGGGCAGCCTGGAAACTAAGACAGAAGACGGAGAGTTAGAGGTGAAAATATAGATACAGATTATATAGATTAAACAGATACAGCGTACAGATTATACAGATTCTACATATAGATTATAAAGATATAGGGTACATAAATTATATATAGATAATATAGATTACGTACATTGACATTATGTATAGATTATGTGTATGTAGATTATATACATAGATTATACACACATTTATATGTGTGTGTGTATATATATATTTCTCCAAGTACAGTGCCTTATAAGTGTGTCAGACTCCACATAAGTAGAAATATTCACCTTTACTTTCTGTTAACACTGCTATTAACTCTCAGAATCCAGACGCCCTTTTGATTGAAACAATGTACTTGCTTTTTTCTCTAGAGAGAAAACAAAAGAAGACATTTATTTCTTCAGTATTTCCAAATATATACATTTTTTTAAAGAGTAGACACTTATATTATGACTGATAGAGCTTTAACATCGGTGAAAATACAAACACCGATTAAAAGCATAGGTCAGAATTTAAAAGATTCCTGGGTTTTAAAAGATGGGCCATGCACGTATTATCCGGGAGACTTCTAGCAAGTTACCCAACCTCTATGTTCCTCAATTTCATGGTCTGTAAAACAGAAGTAGTACTAAAGCTTAAATTAAATGAGAATTAAATAAAATAATGTACATTTATATGGTATTTGAGTATATGTATATGTGTACGTGTACGTATTCATACAGAAACTGTCTTTCCAAAGATGGGACATAATCTAAATGCCATACAGGGGAATGGTTCCATAAATGATGATAGCCACATATAATAATATACTATATAACCCTTAAACACAATGTGATAGACCTATACAGCAGACTGATAGGGGAAGATCTTCAGGATATCATTAAATAGCAAAACACCAAGGAGCAGAACAATGAGTTTAGAATGTCTCTGTCATAATAAATTATACATCAATATGGATAGACAGAGCTATAGAATGGTTATAAGTATTGTTATTGATAATTACATATACATGGAACACAAGTATACATAATAAATATATGCACAAATATGCACAATTAAGGATTTGCACATGTATAGAAATTTTACGGAAGGACACAATAAGAGGCCAAATACGGTTGCCTCTAGAAGGTAATCAGCTGCCTGGCATCAATGAGGCTTTTCATGTTACTCCATGTTGAAATTAAGTATTTGTTTGTGAAAATACTATCTAAATTTTTTTAATTTTTTTAATAGATTTTCACCGGTCTTCCCAGTACATCTGCTGATGACTGTCCTATCTGGGAAAACCCTAAGTGGACTTTACATTCCTAATAGTGTCCGTGGGTGAAAAGACTGCCAGGCTTTTTCCAAATGACCATGTTTACCCGCATGGAATGCTGTGTTGAGAATGCTGCTAGCTGATTAAGAGAGTTTGTGAAAAACTACCCACTGTGATTGAAACACTCATTTAATACATTTTAAGTGGCCAAAATTCTCAGCTTCCTTGATTGGTGTTGATTGTTTGCATTTGATTTATTTCCTCAGTATCAGTGTTCATTAAATTACTTAATGTAATGGCCACCCTGTATTGCAACTCTATTTAATGCTGCATCTTTGGGAGCATTCTAATTCAAAGGCTGTACACTTCAGGAGCTGGAAATGTAGATTTTACCACCTTAGAGCTGTGTATTGCTCATAGAAATTACTTACGAGGATAATTATCTTTCAAAAGAATCCACAGCAGTCATGTCTGATATTCTTCCAGCTATTTATAGCTTCTATTCTTGGCAGCAGACTTATTATTTTTGACAATTTATTAACTACCACAGGCACACTTGTAAAGTATGTTCAATGCTTGCAACTGTATGGTTGATCCTCTACATTTTAAAAAGTCCACCACCCACGAGGACAGCCAGAGCACTGCAAGATTCTACAGTCCATAAGCCAAATCTATTTGAAAGAGAAGACACAGCTTCCTTGGATATTCCAATGGTAGTGTCCAGTCTGAATGGGGATTTTCTTATTTTTCTTATTTCCTCTTATCTCTTCCAGCAGTGGTAGGGTGCTAGGATATATTTTTGTTAATTGCATTTAAAGGCTGTTGACATTTGCTTTTTGTTTTCCAGTAAGATAAATAGACTAGTTATGAAAAGATTTTGAGTTCACATTTACATTTTTATCCAAAAGCTTCACTGAGGAATTGGAAGTAGGAGATGGTCAGAATGAGGATCTATTGTACTGAAGGAGGGAAAGGCTTCAGGGTTAGTTGGTAGAAATAGAATGTGCCAAGGTCACTGAGCACAGGGAATATATAGAGGTTACCAGGAACTCAGGATGATGTCTGCATATTTCTGACTGCAAAACGCAGTTGAATTAAGAAAGAGCTGGAGTCTGACCAACTACAATAAAAAGACCCAAATGAGGCTGAGCTCTGGTTCTGTGGTCCCTGGATCCCCGGAAATGTGAACCCTTTCCTTACAACAATGGCAGTTTTAGAAAAATCACAGCAGGTGAAGTCGTTGAGGAAGGCTGCATGTGGTCCAGCAAGGTTTACCTTGGGGGAAGTTCTGGGGAGAAGTTTCAGCAGAAGTATGAGACAACTGTGAGATTATGAAAAGTCTAAAGATGAGCCAAAGAGTGAATTTGAGCCCTCACCCTTGAGAACGGGTCTGGAGTACCACCAGGTGGGGAGGATGTGTCAACTGACCTGGAGCTAACATGGCTCTCCTAGTCCATCCAGCTGTGGGAGTCACCGGTCATTTTAAAACAAGCTGCAGAACTGACTCAATAGACCTATAGATTCTGCCAATACAGAACGCCCATATACATATTTTTATTACAAGTAGAAAAAAAGTGTTTGCTATAGGAATTTTCAGAAAGAAAATTTAAAAAGGAGTCAGGAGTAGAAAAAGTAATTTCTTCTGAACAAGTGTTACCCATCATAAATCTTTCATTCTTGTAACTGGTATTTGCTGACCCCTACTCTTCCCAAGACATTGGGTTAGACACTGGGGTTCCAGAATAATTACCCTGGTGTTGACCTTAAGCAGGGTCTTAATTCTATGAGGGGAGACTGGCCATGAACATCAAAGCAAAATACAAGATGACGGGCCGTTGGACAACTTAAGGGAGTGTTGCATAATGAAAAACTTGGCTGGTCTTTGTCCCCATTTCCTGAGGAAGGAACCTCTGAGTCTTTGGAATTTCCTATGACAGGAGGCTCTTTTGTTATTCACGGTGGGCCCCAGGACTACACCTGATGGTTCATATGTTATCGGAGGGGCCAGCCACACCTGCAGCCTTAGGGTCAGGACGCCTGACCTCTAGGACTGGAGGGGGCTTGCGATTGAGATCAACAGGTGGGCGTTGATTCTAACAGTCATTCCTGTATAAGGAGACCCCATAGAAACTGAGGACCCTTGAAGCTACAAGGAGCTTCCGTGATTGAGAAGAGTCATCTCTGTGCTAGGAGGGGATGCCTTCTGATCGATCTACAATTTCAGATCACATGCAGGTGGAACCCCATCATCCTAACAGTAATGCTTTGACACCTTTCAAGCACTAGGTACATTACAGACAATATTTCTAATACCCACCAATTGACAAAAATGGGGCTCAGCTAGGAGAGCTGACCATGTCCCAGGTTACAGAGCCCATAACATAGATCTATAAGTCAGTCCTGGCCAGATAAAACCACACCACTGTCCACGTTCTTTCTTACACACTTCTTCCATGGAACAAAGTGGGATGTACCTCCTCCTCCCAACTCTGTAAATTTCATGAATTTCACTTCTCAGAACAGCACCCTTCTGTTTTAGCAAGATAACCAAAAGGAAATACTTAACAAAATCTATGGTAAGATGTGTGTATAATAAAAACATCCTTTGCCATTAAGATTTTAATGGCTATCATTATTATGGTTAGGGCAAAACAAAAGCAAATCCAAAGCATTGTTTAAGGCATTTCATTTTGTTGAGGAATTATCTGGATACGTCAGTTCTGTTACATTTGTAATAGTTGGATGGGGGGACGAGTCATTAAAAGTAGCCCCTGTACTCATGAAATCTAAAGTCATGTAGGAAAGAAAGATGATAATCAAAGGGTCATCCAGTTAAATGTCACTTTACAACTGAGAGAGATGCTAGAAAGGAAAGGACTCGGTGTTACAACAGATAATAGGAAGGGAAATCCAGTTCCTTGAGGAAATGACATTGGGCAGAAAATTGGGGAGTAAAGAGTAATTAAGAAGTCTAAATCAGTGAGCAATGAAGGATGGTGGGAAAGTGATGAGTTTAGGAAACTTCAGAGAGTACACAGCATATAGTGGCACAGAATGTAGACAAGGGACGGGGAAAAAATGACCCAGGTGATTGGAGAAGAGTTGGTGAGAAATGGTATGAAATGAGCCCAGAGATATTGACAAGGTCTAAATCTTGTAAAGCCTTGCCAGACACCTTGAGGACTTCTGTCCCCTAATGCCAAGTCCTAATCCCCAAGTGTTCCAAGTGGGGTGACATGCTCTGATGGCTCGGGGCAAGTGAGGTCAGAGGGGTTAACGGGCAGCCTATTGTATTCATCCCCTTGAGAGCCTGTGGGGGCTCAGGCCAGGGCACTGTTAAGCCTGGATGTGGAGAAGTCGATGGAATGAAGAACTCACTTCCATAATCTTTTTTTGTCTTCCTTCCAGTTTTGGCTTTTCTGCAACTCATCCACTAAAATGAGAACAAAGTGGCCTCTCTGAAATGCCACCGATGTCAAATGAATGCAGGATAAAACCCAAACTCAATCATGATAGGTACATTTGTGATGTGGTCCATACCGGCTCTCTGGCCTCATCCAGCCCCACTGAACTATGTGAATTTCCCCACATTAGGGCACCCACTTATGGCTGAGCAGGCTATGAAAAGTACAATGGGAAGGGCACCTACTGGATCTGTGCAGCAAGGTTGTCCCGGCCACTTTGAAACTTTCCAAAGCCTAATCCCCCATAAAGGGCACTTACACTGTCCTCGGCTCACAAAAGATTTGTGGTCTATACAGAACTCTTGTCCAATAAATAAATCACACTCCAGGTTAATTCGGAAGCTTCTTACCAATCCAGGTGGAGGCAACGCCGACAGAGAACCCAAGGTCACTTCATTAACAAATTGTTTGCAAAAAGGAGGGAAAACAGAGTTGACACAAACACAGAAACACACAGGCCTGCAGACACAGGGCAAGGCACAAACCTCAAATATGTTTTAACCTAGGCACCCGGCTCTTCCCCCTTTGTTTTACTTTCAAAAGCCAAGATTATAGGAATCCTTCCCTGGCACCTGTAACAAGAAAGTCAATCTCGAATAAGATAGAGATGTTTTGAAAGCAGAGGAGTAGGGCATAAACACAGACACCAGTATTTCAGGAAAACAAAATCCAGTTGTAAAACACTGAGATCCCCAAAGCAGAGTCATGTTGGAAAAAGTGCTGAAACATTCTACTCCCATTTGTAACCATTATTCAAAAGAGCGTACATTTTATAATCCAGGGAAGCCCTCTGTTCTTCTGAGAATTAGCCACTATCCTCCAGCCCCAGTTCCATAAATAGCCTTTAAGCACCCCACTCAGTGACACTGGTGCCGAGACACACCCTCCTGGGGAGATATTCTATCCGGCCGGGACACATGCCGCTTTCTCCTCTCCTCAGGAAGCAAACCACTTCTCTGCTGTTTCCCCACTGTGTCCAATTACGCTGCTGCCCTTGCAAAATGAGCACTTAGGCATTCAATACATTTTTAAGGAAATGGATCAGCATGATTATTCTGGGAAGCACAAAGCTCACGGAGGAATAGGGCAAATTATGAATTTCAGGAAATATTGGTCTTTGTATATTAATCACACTAATAATATGACAAAAGAGAGAAGCACAAAACCACTTCCCTCCTGCGCACAATTTGCTTTGCTCTATCCTTTTGAAGTAAATGTACAGAGTCATGTTTTCATGTGTATTTATTCTCTCCTTGATGATCTTCAATTATTGCTGCATTGTTTAAAAGCAGAACCCAAAACTGGAATGCTACAGAATTTTTCCAATTAGTTGTAAAAGCCATAGAAAATAGTGTGGTGGAGAAGGTAAGGGCCACGGCGGGGTGCACACACATCTATTCTTCCTCATCCAGGTCCAAGGCAGACATCACTAATCGATTACAGAATTCTGACCCACGGAGATCATAAGGGGCCTCCAGCTTTCTTTATAGTGCTGTCCCACCAATCCATACCACATCCCCATGACCTAGCCCAGCTCACTCATATTACAGATGAAGCAACTAAATCCTGAGTAGGCAGAAACACGTGGTAAAGAAGTGTCAAAGCCAAGATGGGAAGCCAAATCTTATGCTTCAACTGCACCTACCATAGGCCCCCTCTTTATCCTTTTATAGCCTCTGGGTGGAAGCCTCTCATATTTATGGGATTCTCTGGGCAACGTTTGAGGAAATGAGAAGAGCTGAAAGGGAGTCTCGTCACTGTGTGTGAACATGGGAAACTCCACCTAGAACTGTCATCTTTTCACAAGCCCATCAGGCGTGCACTAAACACAGTACTTTCTGTTCTCTCTTAAAGAAAACACACACATCTCCATCCCCAAAACTGCTTCTGCATCTTTTGCATGGCTGTATCCTTCTCAGCATTTAGATTTCAACTTAATCATCACTTTTACAAAATAGCTATCTTGGGAAACGTATCTAAATAGGCCCCCCTCTAATTAGTTTCTAATTAATACTCAATTTCATATCTAACATGTACCACAATGGGTAATTGGTATAACTGTTTACTGGCTCAGCATTTCTTCTCCCAGGCTGAAAGCCCCAAGAAGTCAGCTTTATCCTCTACCAACAGCTAGCACAGCTTGGCCAAAGTCTGACGCAAAGTTAGTAAATGAATTTTAAATATGTGCACGTAGCCTTAGAATTTTAATTCCATCTCTTTGCTCTAAGTACATCCTCATCTAGGGATATCTTTGCCTATGACATCTGTTCAACCAGGCCACTGACGGTCACCTTGAATTGTTCTGAGTGATTAAATTAAGCCTCTCTCCTCCACTCTATCATTAGGCCTCTCTCAGTTTCCACCCCTCTTCTTCACACCACTGATCCCAGTCCAAATTGTTGGCCCATGGATTGTGAGCTAAATAAATCATTGTTTTAAGCCACCAGGCTTGGGGTGCTTTGTTATGCAGCAGAAGCTGACTGATTCCCTACCAGGTTAAGATCAGAGGCTCTAGAATGAGGTGGCCTGAGCTTGAATTCAGAGCATCCCCTGACTGCGTGAACAGTGGCACATCTGTCTGAGGCTCAATACCCTCATGTATAAAATGGAGATAATAAGAGTACTTTACTCACAATGTTGTTATAATCATTAAACGAGTTAATATCCATAAAATGCCAGGTACACAGTAAGTGTTCAAGAGATAATAGTGATTATTGTTCTTCTTTTAGAAAGGTAAAGATTCACTCAATCACTAATTTCTTGAATTTATCTTTTCTGTGCTCCCAGCTTCTGTTTTTACAAAGGGAAAAGCTATTTACAAGCTGCCATAGAGTCTTTTAGGAATAAGATAAAGTAAAAATATATTTATTATTACCTGCAATTCCCTGTTATTTCCACCACCTAAGTGTAATTTTGACTTAAAAGGAGATTCATAGTCAAGTATATGCTGAATAAAGGGGACTGTTGCTGCTGTTTTGCTGAGTATACAAAAGGAGAATCATGTCTTCCAGTTTTCTTCAAATTAAGGGCTTTGGATCACTTTCACAAGAACAACTAATACTCCCAAACATGCAATATGTTACATGCCACATTCAATCAAAAGAAAATCTTTCATCCTTCATTTTAAAGACCACCAAATTCTAAAATGTATGTATGCTATATTTTTAAAAAATTCATTTTTCAACAGCAAAAAGGATTTTTCCCTGTTTTTTTTTTTTTTTTTCTTTTTAAAATTCTCTTTATTGAAAATCTGGAAGGAAACCGATATTTATATTCGGGGTTGCATTTTGCATCAAATTTATATACACATTTAATATAGACAGTACATTAGCTCCAGCTCCATTTTCCTGCATGCATAAAAAGCAAATAACAACTTACCACTTTTTATGAGCTGCACATAAAGTAAAATCCATTCTCACTTGTGTCACTTGACCCTCAGAAACATATGTATATGCTTTTCCCATTCTTGATTCAAGCACACACAGGGAAGAGGTGGGTTGGAAATAGTGGGAAAAGACACAGGGAGGGGAAAGACCCATAAAGTATATGCCAAGAGTGATCTTGCTTCTGCAGCATGTACAGAGTAAGTGTTTCAGAATCAAAGAACACAGAAACTAGCTAAGATAATATCTTTTCCTTGGAGCCAGAGCTTTGCTTTTGAATTTTTCTTTTTCTTTTTTTTTTATTATCTAAGGCAACCCTGTGAGCCTTACAAATGGCCTTTCAGACTGGAGAATGGCACTGGTGTCTTTAGGGGTAAAAGGTAAGGAGATGTCATCTATCTTAACTACCTCTCCGAGGCTGATGCTCCAGCACCACGTTACCTGCCAATAAGATGGACCAAGGGGGCATCTGTTCTGCAAGTCATTTCCACCCACTGCCCTCAAAGAACTTCAGGGCACAGGAGGGGAAACATACATCATTCATATAAATGCCAGTCACTTTTTACTCTACCTGTACTTTCATTAAATGGAAAGTGCAAAAGGTGTGTGTGTGTGTGTGTGGGTGTGTGTGTGCGCGCACACGAGAAAAATAATCAGTTAAGGGCTGTTGGAGTTAGGAACCTCAGAGCTACCTTTTTCACTTTACAGAACCCTGGAGGGGAGCAGACTCCACTCCAGCAGCTACTCTAGACTCACTGGTCCCACGGCCACTCCCAGCTGTGAAGAATCCCGAGCAATAAGATTTTGTTAAAGTTGCGTGTTCTTGCCCATGTTTTGTTATGCTGTAGATATTATCGTGCGCCACAAAAAGGGAGAAATAGAAATTGGTTACAGGGTAAAACAGGGGTTCTCGACATGTGGCTCCATATCAGTATCAACATCACCTGAGAACTTTCCAACAATTCAAATTCTCAGGACCCACTTGGACTCACTTTCGGAAGGCCTCCAGGGAATGCCAACGCATGCACGTGTTGAAGTAGTTCTAGGAGAAACAAATAAGAGTGTCTGCAACAGAAGGTATGGGACACAATAATAATATTATTATCACTGTTTTATCTGTCGAGTTGTCACAATAAACACGGGAGGCAGGTACTATTTTCATCCCTATTTTAAAGATAATGAAAGAGAGGGTCAGAGTCCACAGCTAGCAAGTGAATGGAAATCAGTGAGACTTCACACAAACCACTTAAGAGGACAATGAGGAAAAAAAGGCTCTTTGTGACCAGTCCTTTGAATGAGTCATTCTCTGGATCTTTATACTATTAACGACTACTATCGATTAAAGAACCAATTCATATGCCATGCTTCTGAAATTCTGGGCTCTTAAATTCTGACAACACTACAATGTGTGACCTTGGAAATGCATTTTCTTCCTCAACCTCAGTTTCACTATCTGTACAGTGGGAAACACATCAGCAGGGTCAGCCTATATTACTGATAATTCATTTGAAAGGCTAATTCACAAGAATAACTTCGTGATCTTTGAAATAAAGGAGTTACAGGAATTTAAGTTTTAATGCTCTTAGAACAGTTATTCTCACAATTATTTTAACGATTCTAGAAAAAGGCTGCCTTCAGGTCCCACAATGACTAACTGCTCTATTGAACATCCAAAGAAACTGACTCAAATGTTTATGCTAAGTCCATAAAACCCTTTGCATTAAATCACAAGACAAACTTTTACAAAAATTTTTCACTGGATTCACACTTCAGCAATGCCTCTTAGGCTAATAGGAACTTTTGCTTTCTGACATTATCCGTTTTGTTAAAGCTGGTTATGATTCCCCACACATTACTTGAAAACCAATTTCATTCAAGACAAAAGAGTGTGAGCAGGGTATTACATTTTATGCCTAAATTATGCAAATTTGGTGGAGTTATATTGTATTGTGAGCAATTCCCTTTCTTCCAGTTTTCATTGTAGCCTCAGTTAAAGTAAATTTCACTATCCTCATTTGCAAAAGGTGAATACTTTCTATTTTAAAACCCTGGGGAAAAGGATTGACTTTTAATGAGCAGTTATCTAATATAAAAATCTCTTACATATATTACTGACATCATTCCCAAGTATTAAATGTACATTCCAGATAGGGTTGATCTCAATTCAATTAATCCTTGGAGAAAGGGCTTCACCACCAAGTTCTTGCGTGTTGCAAAGACAAACCAGGAGGTGAGACACAGAATGCAGGCATAGTTTTTAGAAGGCACACAAGTTGTATCAGTGCTTTGGTGACGGACATCAAACCAGCAGCTTTTGATACCAAGCTTTCAAAGCTCTGCTAGCTCAGTAGCAGGTGAAGGCTTTGTAGTTGTTATCCCTTCCATTTTTAAAGATCACCTTCAAACTCTTCCACTGTTCTCTTCTTCCCATGTAGCTCATCACTGTATAGAAGGAAGGAGGCCTATGGAGAAGATGAGGGACAGGCCAAAATTCCTGGAGTGGGAGATTCTTCAGACCCTCTCTCGACCATCTAGCCACTGCTGCTGTCATCTTCACTTACATGCCATTAAATTGACCACCAGATCTTTCCAAAGTAGATAATGCACATGAAGCAGGAATAAGCGGACCCAGCAGGCAATTCAGTTAAGATTTCTTTAGGATGCAAGTAACACCAGCTGCAGTGACTTTAAAAAAATAGGACTTTATTCTTCTCACACAATAAGAAATCTAGCACCTTACCACTCCAAGTATGGTCCATGGACCAGTAGCATCAGCATTGCAAGGGGGCTTGTTAGAAATGCAAATTCTTAATCCCACCCCAAAAGATCTGAATCAGAATCTCTAGGGCTGGGGCCCAGTAGTCACTGTTTCATCAAACCCTCTAGGTGATTCTTAGGTGTGCTCAAGCTTGAGAAGCCCTCATTTGAAGGTAGTTGCTATGTCTGAGCTGATGTAACTGTGATCCCCTGACATTCTCCTCATGGAGATGGTTGCCATAGTGCCAGCCATCACTTCAATGCTCCTAACAGGCAGAAGGAGGAAACGGAAAAGGCATACAATTTTTGTTTAACCCTTTTTGTCCTGCTTTTGTCTCAAGGGAGGAGAGAATAGAAAAATATTGGCTTTTCAGCCTCCCTAGTGAGGCAGCAAGAAGGTTGGTAATAAATCAACAATGTTTGCCACCCCAGGTATCAAGATCTTGAAAGTTATTTAATAGCATTCAAATTGGTATTTTTACAAAATACATCTCTCTACTGTAAAATATTCATTCTCTTTATGGTAAATATTTGATCTGCTGTTTGGAAACACATCTTGCTATATATAAACAGGTTTAAAGTCACTTCTTGTTTTTCACTGTATGCCTTTTTTTTTTTAATTCAGTTTTATTGAGATATATTCACAAATCGTACAATCATCCATGGTATACAATCAACTGTTTATAGTACGATCATATAGTTATGCATTCATCACCACAATTTATTTCTGAACATTTTCCTTACATCAGAAAGAATCAGAATAAGAATAAAAAATAAATGTATAAAAAGAACACCCAAACCATCCCCCCATTTGTCATTTAGCTTTTTGTCCCCATTTTTCTACTCATCCATCCATACACTAGATAAAGGGAGTGTGATCCACAAGCTTTTCACAATCATACTGTCACATCTTGTAATCTACATTATTATACAGTTGTCTTCAGGAGTCCAGACTACTGAATTAGGTATTTACTTCTAGCTATTCCAATACATTAAAACCTAAGAGGTGTTATCTATATAGTGCATAAGAATGTCCACCAGAGTGACCTCTCGACTCCATTTGAAATCTCTCAGCCACTGAAACTTTATTTCGTTTCATTTTGCATCCCCCTTTTGGTCATGAAGATATTCTCAATCCCACGATGCCGGGTCCAGATTCATCCCCGAGAGTCATATCCTGTGTTGCCAGGGAGATTTACACCCCTGGGAGTTAGGTCCCATGTAAAGGGGAGGGCAGTAAGTTCACCTGCCAAGGTGGCTTAGCTAGAGAGAGAGAGGGCCACATCTGAGCAACAAAGAGGTACTCAGGGGGAGACTCTTAGGCACTCATTGTATGCCCTTTTGTACATCTTAAGTTTTGTACCATGTGCATGAATTAATTATCACAAAAAGAAAAGAGAAAACATGAATAGATATAGATCACTACTTTCCTTATTATAGGGCATGAGGAAAGTAAATCAATGCTCAGGTATTGCTTAAGATTAAAATCACATTAATAAATAATAGAAATTGTTGGAAGACACATTAGAATACTGGTTTATATTGAGATTATATAACACAGTCTTTGAAAATTTGTAAGTGTGTTTCTGTTTGTTTAATGTATAGAACTTTTAGTCATGGCTCTCTAAGTGTTTTTCAGGCAGCTGATTTGTTGAAGCAAAATATTAAAGTGATTATAATACCCAAGGCTGGTGAGGATATAGAGAAACTATGCATTGTTAGTAGCTATATAAATCGGTATGACCCTTTTGAAAAACAAGTTGGAAATATATCAGAGAGTCATATAAAATATTCCTTTTCTCTAATCCTGTAATTGCACTCTGGTAATCTGTCCTAAAGAAAGAATCTTAAACATGGAAAAAGATGCTCACTGGAGCATTATTTAGAATAAAAAGCATCAAATTTAATTCTACCTAATAAATGACAATTAAATATATCACACACAGACTCAACGAAGTATTTGAGAGTCATTAAATTATAATTATATAGACTAGATCACTAAGCACCTATGGTGCAACATTTCATTAAAGTAAAAAAAAAAAAAAAAAAAAAAAACAGAAGTTCACGTCCATCACCACAGCTACAAAGATTAAAGAATGTATGGGAGACAAAAGAAGAATTATATTACAAACTTAATGTTTATTGTATTATAATGGATTTTTCTGTTTTCTTCATTATTTTCCTTTGGGGGATTAGTAAAACTGTTATCTTACCTCTTTAATGAAAAATGCATTTATAATAAAAAAACACTACAAACCATTTTGAATCTCTTGGAAGAAATAGCTCTATAAACATAGTTTATGACTGCAATAAAACAGTCTTTTCAGAAAGTTGACTGTGTTTTGGTTAATCAAAGAGCTCATTGATTGAGCGAGATAATACTAACAATATGAACTGTAAATTGTCAAAGAATTACAAGTCAATATAATCTACCTGCCTGATTAATGACTCTAGGAGAAGTGATAGCTAATATCAAGCTTTAAATCCCCCTTTTCTCTTTTTTCAATCCTTCCACTGTCAGTAGACTCTTATAAACACAATAGATCTTTGTTAACGGCGTCTTTAAGAATAAAGGAAAGGACCTAATTTATACCTGGGGATAGAAGAGCAGAGAGAGGCAATAATCCATTTCTCAGCACAAACTTTTTTAGTCACATAAAGACAGGACATAAGTGTCCATGAACTTGCCCCAATTAATTAGCACCTCAAGAAAGTAAACCAAACCTATGCATCATATGTGTATACAATTAGAGAGAGACATATAAATGATAGATACATAGAATGACACACACATTTATTACATGCTCAAATTTTATGCTAAGAGCTTTCCAGGCATTATCTCAATTGCTCCTTTCTAAGAATTCACTGAACTCATTTTACAGGTAAAGAAACTGAGAGGTTAAGTAAATCGTGTAAGATAACTCGATAACATAATTTCCACTTAAAGAAAGCTTCACTTGGCCAACAGAACATAAAGCCCAGATGACCATATATTTTCTACAGAAAAACAGCAAAGGCTGGTGATGCTGGAATATACCAAAACCAACAACCACAATAGTGGCTTCTGCTCTTAATTTGATTTTCTTTTGTGCCCCTTCCTAGTGACTCAGTAACCACATAAATGTGCACCTGTTTCACAGACGTGGCTCCCGAGTCATCTACCAGCTTCCCAGTGTGCCTTGATTTTGACATATATACAACTACCTGTAGGCCGTTATGCTGAAGATCACAGTTAATACCCTATTCATGCTTGCATGCTGCACCAAAGAAGAAAAAAAATACATAATTAGGATTTTTTTTTCTCTTTTGCTTCAACTGGTTCCATTTGGAACTTACTACTAAGCTTAATGGAGATCCTGCTTAGGTTTCAGCAGATGAAATATCTGAAGAAAGACATTGGGAGGTTTCATGGGATGGTATTATTTAATTCCACTGACACAAATTTTCAATTTGGAACCCTGGTTATCCTGTATATTGTGAACAAGATGTAGCAAAAGCAGGTTTTCCTCTTATTAAAAACAAGCCAAGACACCTGGCCAGTCCTGTTCACGTTAACTCACTGAATAACTCTAGAATCCATCTGCAATGTCCAAGAAGAACGGATGGGCATTTTTTGGTATTATTCTGCTGAAAATGCTTGGGGGTTCAATAAATAAGTGATAAATAATAATATATCCATTGAACCCACATTAATAGTGCTTATGGGAAGGGAACATTCCCCTTAAGATGTCAGCACTATAATTTTTCACCCGTGCAAGCCTTCATTCAACACATTCATAAGCATCTACTATGTGTCCGGCCCTGGTCTGCATAATACTGAAGCACAGTGAGGAACAAGACAGTCTCTTCCCTTAAAGAGACAAGCAAGTTATTGCTCAGAGACCATTAAAATGCAGCATGAAGTACCAAGACGGGGTACACAGAGCCCACACACAAGAGATACCTGATCAGGGTTGGGAGGGAAAGAGGTGGGAGAGGAGTCAAATCTCAAATAAACACATCACTCTTCCAACTATTCTGGTATTCCCTGCAACAGGGCTCAATTCTAGGAGAATCCAACTAATATTGAAGTGTTGTATTATCACATTTTCTCAGTTCTAATAGGCCACCAAGACAGTATAAAACATCATCAACTGTGTAATAGCTCTCCCTATTTCAGAAAAGTTATATCTGGAAAATACCTTCATTTTCAAATAAAGGAAATAAGGTAGTAGTGTTCAGACATTTTTGGCAACATTTTTGTTCTCATATATACCTCGAAAAGTGGGACATTCAATAAAGTAACACTTGTTTCTAGATTTAGACGAATTCTACAAAAAGAGAGAGAGAGAAAAAAGAATCCCCCAAATGAATAGACAACGCTATTCGCATACACAGAGGTGAACATGAGTGAAGCAGAGAGACATTTTTAGCCAACCCATTAATCCAGTAAAGCTTTGTGTTAAGATGCGGATATGTCAGAACAGGTTACCTCAAGAGGGCTTTCTTTTGAACTTGAACTGCCAAAATTCCAAACATACACCAAAGGGCTTCAGTTTAAGTGGGCAAAAGGTGAACAGTCAGAAGTAAAGTAGAAAGAAAAGAAGACCAGGCTGGTTATCAAAGAAGAGCTTCCAAGGGAGGGAAAAAAAAAGAATAGAAATAAGGAAAGTTTTCAAAAAGTCAACATTCAAGTAAAGTCACATTTTAAAAAATAAATCATTCAGAGGCATATCTGTAAGAGAAAGAAAGAAATTGCTTTTCAGTTTTCAAGCACACTAAGTAAAGGAAATAAAGAGCACAAACAAAAGTTGGATCAGAGATCATAACTAGAAGCAGATATCTGTCTAGGCAAAATTAAAATAAAATAGCACAAAAGCTGGGGTTATAAATTTCCAGGATTGAGTTACCAATTTGAATTAGTTGGATACTTTTGCTTCTTACTCAATATTTTGAAACTAACTCATGAAGATTTCTAGCTGAAGCTAATCAGAAAAACAAAGCTAAGCCAAGTAAAGCAGGTAGATTTTTGACTAATAGAGCAGCTCGGATTAAGAGTTGAAGCTGATGGGGTTGGAGAAAGTTGAAATTATTAACTAGAATCTATTCTTTTAACAAGTGTTATCACATTATACCTACCTTCAAGAATCCACAGAAGGGATACAATCGGATTAAAGAAGTAATCTCTACCTTCACAATAGTTAGGATCCTTATGGTTCTGATTGTTAAGGTTTTAGAATTACCTCTGCATTTTACTCTGCTATGAACATCTCATGGATCCCATCTCTAGAAACAATGGCAAGTTGACACATCCCAGGTTATAAACATACTCAACTAGTTGGAATATTTATGTAGCTCTTCCTACATGTGAGAAAACACATTGGGAAATGAGATATACCTACATGATCATCACACAGCATAAAAAATCCATAAGGGAGGGAGAGGCAGATTATTCTCAGAAAAGACTAGAGGGGAAAAAAAATTCCCTTCCAGCCTCAGGGAGAGGAAGAGACTTTATGGAGGAAGCAGCATGTTTAAGAAAGGAATGGGATGTCTGCAAAAGTGTTTACAATTGCTAGTCCCAAGAGATGTTTTATGCATGGGAGTGGGTATGGAGTTTATGGTTAAATAAATACATTCAGCAAAGGATGCAGCTTTATCCCTCATCCTTGGAGAGTCCTAATGTGCATCAGCATATTAAAGATTCTGAGGAGTAATCCGTGGAAGTGGGTGGTGGATAAGTGAAGGGGGAGCAGCGCATGGAATGCCTTAGAGGCAAGATGCTAGGCCACCAGCCTTGCTAGAATACAAGGAGTAAGTAGGAAAGAGGTGGGTGAGGAGGTCTGAGATATGGACAGGGCATCTGCTTAGAGCAGTGATTCTCAATCGGAGGCAATTTTTCCTCCCAGGGGACATTTAGAAATGTCTGCAGAGAGTTTGGTTATCACAATTGGAGGAAGGGGTCTATTAGCCTCTAGTGGATGGGGGGCTAAAAAATGTCAGTCATGCTGAGGGTGAGAACCCCAGGCTCAGAGCAAGAGCCTGAGTATGGTGAATGGAGCACAGAGGAGGAGAAGTTCAGCTCTTCAGCAAAACAGGGGCAGGGGAGATAGACATCCAGAGTTGGAAGAGCCAATTCAAACTGGTCTTTACTATGGAGCATAGAATTATTTAAACCAGCCAATATTATTTCTTCTCCTTATCAAGCTGAAATAAAAGCACGGTCCAATGGTTTCAAGGTTCATATGTGGTTTAAATATATGTCATAAACTATTGGCATGATTTATGCAACTCTTCAGCAAGGACTGACAACTTAGAAGAGGCAGAGGGTTGGTGACCCCTGTTAGGGGATGTTAGAATGTCAAAGCAGCTAGGACGGTAGTTCAAACACAGCCGAGGAGGCCATGCAGGAAGTTTATGACAATCCAGGCTGCGAATCCAGCCAACGTTGCCAGCACAGGGCTAAGAAAAGCTTCAGAGATCTCATTTACCCACTGAGGTCACCAAGATGACACAATCAAAACGTGAGAGCATTTTACAAGGTCACCTGGAAAGAAATAATTGCAGGTTCAAGTCAGGGCTGATGAAGCTACTCCCCCAAAAAGGCACATTAAGTAATAAAAAAAAAGTCAGTCTATAAAATGCCCATATTTAAACGCAAAGATATAGTAATAAATAGAAATTAAAGTCAGTGACAAGATTTACATTCTGGGGATTATAGTTCAAAATGAGGTACTTTTTGGCTCACAATCTGTGGCAAACTTTTTAGAAAAGGCTGCAAGGTCATATCTCAGGGATGTTTCAAGTAGACCATAGTGATGAATATAAAATTAGCATATTTCACTATTAACAGGAAAGGCCTTTCAGGTTTGCTTTATTACGTAAAACGATTATTCTAAGTAGGTGGCTCTTAAATTCGCTATTAATAATAGAGAGATTTCTTTACTGTGGCTTCTTATTCTTACTTTTTTGGGGGGATTAAAAGTATGGTGCACGATTCTTTTGAGAAAAAATGTTAAAAATATGTCTCGTGGAAATCTTCAATAATAAAACCCAGTAGATTACTCTTGCATATTTATTTTATAATGCATACATACACAGATACATGTATATGTAATTTTGAATATTGCATACTACATTGCATATTATAATAAATTCTATATTTTCTCTATGAAGGTGTGTATACATAATTCTTTTACTTACAGGTGATCATAATATAAATAATGTCACCCAACTAGCTTTTTTTTTTTTCATTTAACAACGTTATCTTAGGTATCTCAGATATCTTTAGATACCTGAAGATTTTCTTTCATTCTTGAGAGCTGTATTATATTTGTTTGTAGTTCCTTTGAATGGATGGAACAATTTATTTTATCAGTCCTTTATTGATATATCAGATAAATTCCCTCAAGCAGAATTGTAAGAATTATGGGACCCAATGCATACCTTAAATTTCAATTGTTATCCTACAAATATTTAACCTGACAGGTAGGGAAGGCTGCACCTAAATAAGACATCTGTACCAATGTGCACCCACATCCCATCACCCAGAAATAGTTATCATTACCTATGATTAGAGACAAAAAAAATACATAATTTTATTTAAAAAAATGATTATGTTATCTCTAAATATTATTATATAAAATACGTATTATTCCTTAATTGCTCTGAGGACAAACGAAAGGGATGCTGGACTTCAGATAAATATATGAATATTTTAATTTCAAGAGATATTAATGATTATGGTACCCTTCTAAGGTCAAGAAAAAAATTATGACATAAACTGAGAATCTGGACTCACTTTTTAAAGCTTCATCTCTATTATCAACTTTCTATACTTTACATGTAAAATGGGAAGAGAACTATCATTCAATGAAGTAAAAAATTAAATCAATATATGACTTTCTGTGATTTCTCCTTGAACCACCTCTTCTGCTTCAGCCTTTCCCCTCTAAATCACCTCTCCTGAAACTAAAAAATAAAATAAACTTTGATTTTCATCATTCCAGGTAACACCTCCCTCCAGCAGATTGCCTCTCCCCTAATCTTGTCCTTTAGCTTCCAAATTATGCAGAGATAAATGAGTGCAGCCACCTTTCAGCTGCTAGATAATTTTATCTGCCTCATTTATGGCTTTCTATAGATTGCATTAATGGCCACTTCTTGGGAGATGAAAGATAAAGTGCGCCTTATGCAAAACGCTTCACTGAACAACCTGAGCCTCAGAAGTCACTAACGCTATTATAAGGCTGAAGGGAAAAGGAGAAGAAACCAAATAATCCAACAGCAGGAAGTTATTTTGATCACTGTTGTGGGCAACTCAAGCCAGACTGGAATCCTGCTTGGCAGGTGTGTTTTGGGCTATTGATAAAATCTATCTTGGGAAAACTTACAAGTAACTCCAAACAGACCTGAAGCGGTTTACCTTTTTATTTATTTATATATTTTTAACAAAGGTATCCACTTGGGAAAAAAAAAATAGCTCTCTCTGATGATACTTCAATTTGCTATTTAAAAAGCTAAATTCACCTGTACTATCGCTTTAAAAAACAAGGCCATGTGCGTAGTAAGTTTATGGGGTATTTGAAAGAGAATGTTAGCGGAGGGGAGAGAAAGTTTCCCAATATAAAGTATAAAATGGCAAGGGATTAAATTAAACAACCGAGAGCTGTCTACTGCAGTCACCTTCAGCGTAAAAGAAAGGTAAAGCGTATCATGGCTTCTGAGTACTGATATCGTGTGATACTTTCTGAAGATGCAATCCCTGGAGGAAACTTGGTGAGGAGTCCATGGGACTTCTCTGCATTATTTTTGTAACCTGTTGTGGGCCTATAATTATTTCAATATAGAAAGTTAAAAATATTATCATGGAAGAAATTTGGGGAAGGTTTAATACATTCAATGAAAACACTGAGCATCTAATATGTGTCAATCCCTGGAGACAGAGCAGCAAATAAAACACATAATACTTCTCCCCTCACACAGTCAGTACTCTAATGAGGAAAGCAAATGAAGAAATAAAATAGACATGAGTACATAAATTAGTCGTTTATTATAATAATATTTATGAAATAGACAAACAGGAGAGAGAGAGCATAACTAGGAAGGAACAAGCAATAAGAAACTGAGCCACCTCTAACCTCCAATCCTTTGGATGTGACCCCTTTGTAAATAGGCTCTCCAAAGTTCCTATTAAGATGAGGCCAAACCGAATCAATGGGGGCCTTAATCCCTTATGACTGAGGTCTTCATAAACAAAGGAAATTTGTATAGTGAAGTAGAAGCTGCTGGAGGGAGAGAGCAATTCATGGACTGCTGTCAGTTGCCACCAAAACGCTTGGGAGAAGGCATCACCAGGTGACACCTTGATTTTGGACTTCTAGCCTCCAACTGGTGAACCAATAAGTTCCTGTTATTTAAGCCCATCAGTTTACGATGCTTTGTTATAGCAGACCTGGCAAACTAAGACAGCCAGGGAAAGTCTCTGAAGCAGTGACATTTTAACAGATTCCTGAAGGATAAGAGGGAACCTGCTTGGCAGAAATTGCAGGAGAGCACATTCCTGGTAGAAAGAGCACATGTGCAGCATCCTGGCAGCAGGAAAGAGCGTGACTTGCTCAGAGACCTGAAAGGTGGCCAGTGACACCACAGTGAAGTGGGGCAAGGGACAGAGGCAAGAGAAGAGGATGAAATAAGAGTCGAGGATTTCGTCTTCAGCCAGACTTGGCCTGTGTCTTGAAAGACGAAAATACCAATTTCTTACCCATTTCTGAATTCTTTCCAAAGTCATCTTTCATTTTCTAAGGAAGGAAAATGGTACTGGCCATTTCAATTTTCTGTGTTTATACTACTCCAGACTACATTCTTGATACATATGAAAAGACCTTGTCATTCTCAGGTGAACTGGCTACAGGAACCAAATAATCTGTTTATTCCAGGTATGTTTTCCACATTGTCAAAGAATAGTCTGATCTCTTAGGCTCTTCCCCAAAGAGAAATGCAGAATATTTATCAATATCCAGAATCATCCTCTTGAATAAACTGAAACTTGCAGGCAGGAAAAAATCTAGAAATAGTATAACCAAAGCACACTGCTTTTAATTGTTATTCAATGAAAAAAAGAAAAAAAAAAGAGAGAGAGAGAGAGAGAGAGAAGTGCTTAACAGATTGTGTGTGACATCAGAAACAGCAATATGGACCTAAATATTAGGAAAAGTCACTGTCTTTACTGCCAATGCCTGATCTCCACTGTACACCAAGTGTACCTGGTGCTATTTAATTCAGAGGAACCATAAATCTAGAGCCTGCAAAAGCATCTGACAACAGTTAAAGATGTTTTGTAAATGTGCATACATATTTATAAACAGGGCAGCAGAAGCAGACGAACAGAAGTATGCTTCCCCTAAAGTCATCTGAAAGTCAAAAAATGCCATTAATTACTCTGTCACGACAACCTTGTTCAATTTCATCTCAGGTGACTTATCAGCTTTGATACAGAACCGAAATTTTAATACCAAATTGCAACAAGCTACGGAGGCAGCATACCTTAAAACACAGAGCCTCCCTTTCTTCTAGGCAACATTAAGCTAATCTGCCCTGACAGAAGACGACTCTTCGGAACTAGCTAGCAAGTCTCCCAAATATGAAGCAGTAACCCAAATGTCAATTACTTTTCCAGTGGTAGACAAATTGCTAGCACACTAATGCAATTTAAGCACAATAATTAGATAACAGGACTACAGAGAGGGCCTGGTGACAGAGCTTCTGAGATAATAGAATCTAGTGTCCTACTTCTTAAATATTAACATCATTCTGTCTCAGTCAATCGGTTTATGGTAATTTAAAAAAGGGCAAAGCAAATTCCTTTTATTGCTAATAATATTGTGCTACTGCAGAGTTAGCTTTGAAGGTTAACAATCTATGGGGTCAAAACTTAATCATTTGTTATCATGCATTTATGCATTTTTCTTTCATCTCTTTCTTTCGGAATGCCCTCTTTGTGGAAAGCTGTGGGTTTATGAGAAACACGTGCACGTGCACACACACATACACGCACAATGCATCATCAACAGGCGTCAACTGTCAAACGAGGCCATCTAACTCAATTAACAACACTACAAAGAAACCAACTACTTAATGTCACATACATTCTAACATATTCCAACTTGATCAACTGTCCTTTCCCCTATAAATGGCTCATTTTAAGGACACTGTGATATGCTTATAAATTAGTCTCAAATATGTCACATGCGCCCCCCACCCAACCATTGTGATACTCCTAGGTATATGCTTAAAATCAAATACCTCCATAGGGTATTAGTTCCTATTTCAATTAAATAGTGATTTGGCTAGTTCTGAGAGATCAGATGCACTGTGTTATTTTTATTTAATAGATGTCTTCTTAAGTGCCTAATGGGTTCTGTAGCTTCTAGAACCTTATAGAATAATCGAGAAGAAATGTGAATTCCCCAAGACAGTTTCTTTATGTGTTTAGTAATATATCTTGATGGGGGTCAAGGGGCTGATCATAGCACTGAGTCACCAAAGACCAAACTTTCTGTATCTCCATTTTCCCAACTGTGTAATGTGAGAAATTAGAACTGTTGTGGAGAATTTGATGGGAAATGAGGTTGGTAGTCTGGGGATGGGGAGTGGGGTGGGAAAAAGTTGAGGCTCACCAACATGTAGCAACAGAAATAACTGATGGCTTCTTTTCCCTATACCTACTAAAATATGTTTAAAGAGTATAAGACCAAACACCTAACTGGACAACAAAAAGTTATGTTTGTCATTTTGGGTTGTGGTAAGTTAATCATTCAAGAAAAATAGAAATAGCAGAGTTGATGGCGTGCTGAAATTTAATATGGTTTTTCTGCATATGTCTATGCACAGATCAGATACAGACAGCTTTCTTTGTCCCTAGGTAACACAACAAGTAAAATAAACTGATCCAATAGGAATAGCATTAGGCATTTCCTTAAGAAAGCTCGAGAGCTGCACTCTGTGAAACTACCTTTGCCTTCAATTCTTGAGCAAAGTCGTCTTCCCCTTCAAGACTCAGCTATCTCCTTTGTAAAACCAGGAAGATGACTGGATTACCTCCAAGCTCCTACAGGACTGACCTGAAGATCACTGGTGAGCATTAGTGGCAACAAATGATCAAACCGCAAGGCATATCTCAGAGCGAGCAACTAGTCCTAGGCAATTTTTGATTGTTGGAATAAAATTAACTCAAGGCATAGAAAAAAGAGATAAGAAGCCAGCAGACACACAACTCAAGCAAAAGTTAGTTTCTAAATAGATGTGTAAAGCAAAAATTCAATGGAATCAAACTTGGCCTTTCCTCATAAAAAATTCCATATTGGGAATGGTTTCTTGATTCCACATGGCCAGGTTTTTCTTCCACCTTGGACCCTGGTATTTTTGTTGAGGTGAGTACAAGATGAGGTGATTGGCTTGCATTTAAGGTCCCTGGTTGCATGCAATATACTAAGATGCTCATAAAGGGAAACAGAACCAACCTCGGGGACAGATAATCCTTACCTCCCATTCGTGTTCGCCCATTGGTCCAGTCAGTTCTGCTATAACACTTGCATTGAACAAGCAAATGTGTTTCAATGGAATTAATGTATTAGGGATCAATTTGAGCATAGCAAAAACACAAGGTGGACACAGAAAACTGCACAGAAATGAACTGTGCAAGAATATGCAAATGCACACACATGCATACACCTTAAAGTTGGCTACCTCATGTCACAGGCCTGAAATGAGTCACACCCATTCACATCTGGTGTTTCACCTTTCTATGTGATTTCAGGTCACCCTCCCTTTCCATCACTTCACAACTCACAAGCTGCGACCCCTCTAATACCCACTTCCATAAGAAAACGTCTGATCTTCTTCAAGGTAAAATGTCATGTTTATTATGGTATTTACATATTTCTTAATCATTTAAGATTAATGTGTACGACCATGGTACCTTTTAAATCAGGTTTCTGTCTTTTTTTTTTTAACATGTCATTGATGAAGTGTTTGATTATTTTACTCCCAATCCCATTTTCCCGTCAACCATGGTTTTATTGTGTGATTTTGCACATTGCAGTGATTTTTAATAACACATGCCACATTGTGGGAAACTGTCTGTATATGCTCTTACTAAGAGGAAGGAACGGTAGAAGCACCTACATAGTTTGACTTTTTTTTCTCTCTCTCTTTTGTATCAGGTGACTCCGCTACATTTCAGACTCTTACAAGTGTGCTCTTTGGGAAGTACAAGGAAAGGGGTGAGCAAAAAGTATATGCAAAGGCATGCAGAAAGACCACCTAACCTTTTGTCATTAAGATTTCTGACTATTCTTGAATCAGCAGCTCTAATATAAATATATTCTGTTCCTCTTTCCAGAAGTATCAGGTAGCCTCATGGTCTTTCTCTGTCTTTCAGAATCAAGGTGTTCCCTGAGATAACAGAACCATTTTGCCTCCCTTCCAATCGTGTACTCACAGAAGATCACTGCTGACATCCTGTAGATGCCTTCATTTGTATATTCCAAATGACTCCATCTCTGGGCCTGGCTGCCTCCATCGACCCTTGCTATTTATCCAAGGTCAAAATCCTTGGATGGGTGGATGTAGGTGAACATTCCAGCTATAGTTTATGGCCGTGCTCAAGAGTGTTTGCACGGTTCAGGATATAACTTATGTGTTTTTGTTCTAGCCTTGATAACCTTCTGATAGGTAGCTGTGGCTAAGGGTGTTGGCAGAGCAGTGTATAAATTTGCTGTGCTAGCAAGCATCCCAGAAGGGAAAAACGTACTGTGAGCTCCCAAAAGAGTTTCTATCAACATATGCTTTTAAATTCTTTGCTGGTTTTCACAGATTGAACACTTCCCCAACACCCCTCTCCAAAAGTTTGAAATGCACACTGCCATGTGATTATGTAGACAACTAAATGACTGGCATCAGGTGAGTATTATTTAGTTAATTCGAATACATTATATTATTATAGAGATTAAAGACCTTTTAGTCCAATGTGGTAGAAAAGCAATAAATCTGAATTAGATCTACCATTTTAGTCACTCAGGATTAGACCTTTTGGTGATGTGATCCATTAACATGCTTTAAATCTATTGATTCATCCTAGAAAGACACAATTTAAACTCAGAAGTCACAAAATGAACTTTCCATTAAGTTTGGGAGACTATGGTCACAGCTCATTTGACTTTTATGAACTAGAAAATGTGATGTAGACCACAATGGCATTCTATTAGGCGAAATCATGCATTTAACCATGTAGCAAAATACTGTACTCAATTATGTGAACATACACCTATTTTACACATGGCTGCTTCTCTGACTTTAAATTATCAAGGATGTGCATTTAGTTTGTTTTAAGGAGTATTTACTCCCAAGTAAGAGATTCATGATAAAACTTTGTTCAAAAACTAAATGAATATTTTTCATTTATATTAAAATTTTTTTTCAATCAGAAACTGGAATAGGGCATAGAAACTTCTGCTATATTTATTTCTATTCTTTGCCTTGAAAAAGAAAACACGTGATCCATTTGCTTTTTATAAATGAAAAATATATATACACATATATTCTATCAGGGAGGATGAAAAAGTCAATCAGAAGATTTTGAGATTCATTTGCCAGCCTGGAAAGGAAGCATAATGGTAATGTAAAAAGAAGGTGACAATAGATAAAAAAAAAAAAAAACTATTTAGATAAGGTTTAGTTTCCCTCTTCTAGAGTTCATCCTGATGATGTACTCTATAAACATCATTTTCTCTCAATATAATTTTGTTTATATTAGTATTATACTTCAGTCAGACTATATTAATACTAGGCTCATCATTATTCTATATTTCAGCAAGGGTATACTTTAATGCCAAATATAACTCAACCCTGTTTTAGACTGAATCCTTCACCACCACTTTTAACTGTTACTCTTCTCCCCGCAAGTTACTAATCATAACATTCTATTAAAAATGTTGGAATGTGTTCCAGTTTGCTAAAGCTGCCATTATGCAAAATACCAGGAATAGATTGGCTTTTATAAAGGGGATTTATTAGGTTCCAAATTTACAGTTCTAAGGCCATAAAAGTATCCAAACTAAGGCATCAACAAGAGGATATCTTCACTGAAGAAAGGCCGATGGCTTCCAGAACACTTCTGTCAGCTGGGAAGGCACGTGGCTGGCGTCTGCTAGTTCTATGCTCTCGAGCTGTGTTTCAAAATGGCTTTCTCCAAAATGTCTCTGGGCCCCTGTCTCTTAGCTTGTCTCAGCTCTCTGCTTAGTTTTCCTGGGGCGTTTCTCTCTAAGTGTCTGGGAATCCTCTCTTGGCTTCTCCAGGGCAAACTCGGGACTTCATCTTTTAGCTTAGCATCTCCAAAGTTCCTTCTGTCTGCACATCACAAGATCTCCAAATGTCTGGGCCTGTGTTGGCTCTTAAATTCCCCTGGGGGCAAACTCTAACTACATATCTTAGCTTCTCTACAAAATGTCTCTCTCAGCTTCTCTGAGCTTCCTCTCACCATGAGCTCTCTTAAATGACTCCAGTGATCTAACTAAGACCCACCCAGAATGGGCAGGGTCACATCTCCATGGAAATGATCTAATCAAAAGGTCTCACCTACAGTTGGGTGGGTCACATCTCCATAGAAACAACCTAATCAAAAGGTTCCACCCAAACCAGAAGACTAATAATCATAAGTCTGCCTCCACAAGATTTCATTAAAGAATACGGCTTTAGTGGGGGGTATAATAGATTCAAACCAGCACAGAATGTTAGAAATTTTCTAATCTTAATCCTTTGTTTTCATAAAAGAAATTAAGTTCCAGAGAGATTAAATGGCATGTCCACAGTCACACAGAGGCTTAGTGACAGAGTTCCACAAAGACAGCCAACCATAAAAGCTTATACTGTCCTTTTTTTCAATCTTCAAGGAAGCAGTAGTCCCCCGCCTCCTCCCTTTCTTTTCTCCTACCTTCCTCCTCTTCCTCTTTTAAGAAAGACAAGATATGCCACAGTCTAAACATATTTGGAGATGGTTCCTAGCCATTCTCCCCCTAAATCTACTTTGTCATCAAGTCTTGTCAATTCTTTCTTCTTTTTTTATCCACCCAAATTAGCCTTCTTCTTCTTCTTCACAGGTGATACTCTTGCCTTGGGCCTTTCCCCTTAATATCTGAAGCAAAAGGAAAGTCAGTGCCTTGAATCTAGTGCAACAAATTGTCCTGGACCAAGACAGGTTTATCCTTGTCCCTTATGGCTGCTATCACCTGGTTTTATCTTTGCAGGAAATAGGCCAGATCAAATTCAAGAAATATCAGAAAAGCTAATCAATACACGTTGATCACTAATTGTGTCCAACTGGGGCAGGGATGATAGCATAATTCAGGGGTAGCTTCCAGGACTCCACCTAGACTCTGCAGTGTGCAGTGTATGCGTGATTCACCAAGATGCAGGAAACAGCACAGACTGGGGTAGGGAAGTGGGAGGGATGTTTTCAGTTACAGACATGCTGAACGGAAGATGTCCATAGGGTATTCAAAACAGAGATGACCAGGGGGGCAATTAGAGACGTGAGTGAAGAGACATGAGTCTTAAGCACTGAGGAAACATTTGGGACTAGAAATAATAGTTTGGGGAGCCATCAAGATATGCTGGGGGGTTAAAACTAGAGCATGAAAAGAGAGAGAGATTGGAGTAAAAAGAAATGAAACTGTGAAAAGTGCCCACACCCTCTGAGACAGATGCATTTATCTGAAAATATTTTAGAAGCTCCCATTATAAAGCTCGATATCTGTGCTTAGATCTTTTGTCAGACATATATTTTTAACTAATGACTTTACTTATAACTGGGGAGAGGGAATATATTTTCTCTTGTCTTTTACTCCACCCCAATATACACAATGTTGAAGAAGCACATGGTAGATGCTTTTAAAATGTTGCTGAACAGTGTTAAACTTCATTTCAGCATTTCAAGTTCGGGTTAGGCAGGGAACAGAGATGACCTCAATGCAGAAAATGCAATAAAAGATAGGGCAGGGTAGGAAATCAATGTCTCCATTTGTAAAGAGAGAGAGAGAGGAAAAAAAGGATGAACCACACATTATTAGCATGATATATAAGCACTGCATAGCCCCATTTATATTGCTTGTATTAAGGATAAATTGCCTGAATAAATTCTATTATTCTAAGAAATAGCATAAATAACAAGCTGACAGCATCAGGGGAAAAAAATGAAAATAATAATGTTGATATTGCTGGAATTGTATGTTATTTCTATATTTTCAGTTTCACAGCTCTAGTTAGACAATAATTCATATTTGGAGGCGGGTTTTGTTTTTAAAGTCACATCCATGTATGCAAATTGAAATTTTCCACGAGAAGCTCATTATTTCTTATTAATAGTAGCCCAAATTTATTGTCTACTGTGTTCCATGCATCATGATAAATGTTTTCACATAAATTGTTGGATCACACACCAAAATACTGAAAATAGGTATCATACGCTATTTTATAGATGATGGAACTAAGGACCTCATTAGGTCACCTGCTCAAAATAACACAGATAGTAATAAGGCAAAGGAAAAATCTCAGACACTGCTTCCTGTAGTGCAGTAGCAATGAGTCTAAGCTTTGGAGCCTTGGATTCAAATCCTTCATCTGTCACTTACAGCTATGTTTCCTTAAGGAACTAAGTTAACTTTTCTGTGCCTCAATTTCCTCACCGGACAACGTGGGGCACTGATGCTATCTCAGTGCTGTTTGGAGCACTGAATGAGAACATGTGCAAAGAATGTAGCAGTCACAGGCCCTTGGAAGGGCTTAATAAATAGTAGCTGATAGGTATTATAGGACTTATTTTTTATGGATATTTCAATTAATCCTAGCTTTTATGAGTCCAACTCCCAGTCTAGAATTCCTTCCACTCCCACCCAATCCACCTGGTTCTCCAGCTTGGGCTCAACTTCATCTCAAGTCCATTTCTTTCTGTCTGGATCTACATGGATCATGATCCAAGAATCATATGAACTCATTCTAGCCTCTTCAGGGTTCTTAAATGGGCCACTGCTTCTAGGACTTACAACATTAAAATTAAACTATGTTCTGCCTGTCTGCTCTCCACCATCAGAGAGATTAGACAGTCATTCCTCAAAACTATTATCTACCAAGGTTCAGAAATTGTTCAATGTCCAAGAGATGGCAGGACACATAAACTCTATATTGACCTTCAAGGAACTCATGGTGGGAGCAACAGAAGTCAAGAATTCAAATCCAAAGGGGCAGATGCTATAACGAGACTGGTTTACAAGACAGTCAACCCTAAATGTTGGCTAGATTGAGTAAGGTCCATCAAGAGGATGGGGAAGGGATATGCAAGGAGGCATTTTCTAAAGGACAAATGTTTTATGCAGTCGTGACCTTTCTCAAGCAATCTGTGTGCCCCTGAGTGTTTTAAATTAGTAGATCGCAAACCCATGCAATCCTAACATTTTGTTTTTCTCTGATTCCATACCTGAAAGATTTAGGAGGCAAGGGGTCTCGCCTAACTGAATGTGCATCTCATCTCAATTCAAAACCAGAAAATATTAAATCTTCACTGAAAATGTGGACTCCATTGATTTTGAGACTGCAAAAAGGTAGAAAAAGCAAAGCTAGGCATCAGGAGAGTTACCACCCATACAATATATGAACAGTGAGGATGAGATCTGTTGTGTTCTTCTCTCAATGAGCTGGATAGTCATGTGAGCCTAGGAGGGTCAGTGTAGCTCAGTGGGAAATATAGTTCATGGTACGGCATATTTAGTCACCTTAAGAGGATACTCATATTTTCTGGCATGTCAGAAATATCTATTTTATTTTTCTTTCAACCTACCAAATATTATTGAACATGTGCTGTATCATGCTGGGCACATTCAAATAAAACTAAGATATTTTTTCTTCCCTCAAGGAACTTTTCACCCACTGATGGAAATGGGCAGGAATCATACTGTTTCCCATGCTATGATTGCATATATATTTACATATATAAATGAATATAGCAACAGGATAAGAAGGAGAACTGCTTCACAATCCTAGCATAATGCCTGGCACAGAGTGTGTTCTTTGTAAATACTGAGATTGATTCATGTCTTCTTATTTATTCGGGCATTCAAGTATCCATCAAGATATTAAGCACCTACAATACATTACACTCCAAGTAAGACACAGAACTCCTACCCTCAAGGCACATACAATCTAAAGTTGAAAATAAACACATAAACAGTATCTGTAATTATACAAAAGATTGAATGTGCAGGAATACAGCTAACAAGTGAGGTAGAAAGTGCCAGCAGCATCCAGGGAAAGACCGCCTGGAGGAAGATCACATGTGGACTGAAAGTTAGAAGATAATAGGAATTTCCAGGCAAAGAAGGTAGAAGGGAACAAGGTGGGTGAAGAGAACAGCTTGTGCAAAGACAGAGACACAAGTAGCAGTGTATTTTTTGCAAGAAACTCTGGGCAGGTTGGTGTTGCGAGGGAGAGACAAGGAGTGTTCAGAGGGGCACAGAGGAGACACACCTTGTTTTGAAGTTAGGTCTTAATCATGAACATGATAATGGCTTGGTGAAGAGTGTTAAATAGGGTGGGACATGGCCAAAATTTCCATTGGATCAGGATTGAAGTTGTGGGAGACGGAATGTGATGGGGACAAGAAAGGAAGCAGAGGGGCCAGTTAGAAGACTGCGGCAGGAGCCTTGGAGAGAAGTAACCTGGACATGAAGAAGGGCAGAGAGAATAAGCAAGAAATTAGATTCAGAAGCTATTCAGGACTATTCAGAAGCTATTCAGCCGTGCAGGACACGAAGGGGGAGGCGGGTTTACGGAGGCTGACCAACAGGTTCCAAACTGCACACCTGAGTGGCATCCACTGAGAAAGAGGAACCATGTTGAGATGGTGAGGAGATCCTGAGTTCATCTAGAACCCATGGAATTCAAGGTGGAGACATCCAGCATGAGGCGTAAAGCGTGAGGTGTGAATCCATCAGGAGGAAACAGATTGAAGAACAGGAGGCAAAGGTGAGAACCTTGGAGAGAGACTGCATTAGCAAGTGAATGAGGGGAGACAAGGAAATGAAAAAGGCAGCAAAAGAAGGAGGCAGGGAGAGGTGGGAAATCCTCCAGGAGCCTCAAAAGAGGAGAGAGCTTGGAGAAGAAGGGGAGGATCTGGAGTGTCAAACTCCATAGGAAAGACTGGAGAAAAAAGAAAAAAAAAAAAAAAAAGACTTGAAATGACCAAAAGAACAGGCAGTTTTAAATAAGAGTCAAGATAAAACTCGCATTGTAGGTAAGGAGGACTGATCCCATTTAAAAATATTTAACATTTGCTGAACTCACATTTTGTACCCAAATCATTGCTGAATGCTTCTGCTGTCTAGTGTGCTTACTGTACATTTTTGGGGTAGCCACTGTTACTCTCCCCTCTTTACAGATGATGGAACTGAGCCTCTCTGAGATGAAGTGACTTGCTTCAGGTCACTCAGCTGGGGAATGGTGACATCTGTCTGCCTTCCCAACCTCATATATATCCTCTTAGAGTCTATTTCCTGTGACTCGTTTCATTACAACTTTTACTAAAGAATATGGACACTGGGCTGTGTCAAGTCTTAACTCTCAAGAGGAGATAATCTGATTGCCCAGCTCTGGTCACATCTCCTCCACTGAATCAGCTGGTGCTGGTGCGGGAGGGTGGTCTTTGGTTTACTGGAGGACCCACTGAAGTCTTGGATGACACTTTCTAAGAAGGAGTAGGAAGTTGAGGTGTACACGTAGAAGTTAGCGCTGAAACCATAAAATCCATTAGCGAGTTAGAGGTGTGTCTTAAGAAGGTAAACAACAAATTGTTTCAATTGTACATTTATTTATGGAACAAATAAAAACATTCCAAATATTTCAAGGCCATCAGATGAATGGCTACCAATCCCTAGGTGCCAAGTAGGGACCTTTAATTGAATGTGGGAACAATATATTGTTTAAAGATTGTTCCTCTCTTATGAAATATTAGCATTAGTACTGCATCCTATGAGATGAATCCCAACAAAAATTATTTCTATGAAAAATAATAAGCAATGTTCACTGAAAATGTGTAAACCTTGTGATATACATTTCATATATAAATTGCATTTAATTGGCCCAATAATTTTACGAGGTACATCTTATCATCATTTGTGAATTACAGATGGAAAACCAGACACACAGAGTCTGGAACACATATCCAGAGCTACTGAGTTAGCATATGGTACAGCCAAGTTATACGCTTGGGTCTCCGCCATTTTATCTCTCTGATGTGGATATCAGACATCTTCTATTCAATCATAAGAAAATGTTTGGTGACAGTCCTCAATAAAGATAACAGTTAATGTATAGGCAATGTGTTGTGAGGGTATGTGTGTGTGCATGAGAGGAGAGGGAGAGAAAGAGGAAGGGAGAGAGGGAGGAAGGGAAGGAAGGAGAAATGAGGGAGGTGGAGGGGGTGAAAGAAAGATAGGAAACAGATAAAATTGGAACTAAGAACAACATTACTCATTTAGTGATTGTTCCCCCGGAAGACATAGTGCCAAGTCCAGCTCCACCCCAATCATTAGTCTGCTACCAACACCAATTTGAAGTGACATGAGTAAAAGTACAGACATCCCACTATTAATAGGGCAGAATATCTTCCCACCACCCCAGGACTGGTCTTAAGGAGTGTGCGGGAGAAATTCCACTGCACTAAGTCCTCCAAACTAAATTTAATAATGACTGATACAGGAGAAGGAGCAAGAGCAGAAGCAGGAGGCAAATTCAGGCAATGTTGAATTCCTCACTGCTGAAAAATAAGCCTGGAAGTCATATAAATGTTATAATTCCATGCTGCCCTTTCTCACTCTCCTACATTTTGTCTCAAGAACTATTTACAGAATTCTATCTCTGAAAGTAATTTCTTTTTCACTAAGTCAGCTTATTAGTGATTTAACTGTAAGAGATGACACTTTCCTCCCCAAATCATGAGATTTCTCTTAGGAGGTTATGTGGTCTAGTGGAAAATTCTTAAAATCAGTGGTCATGACACCTGTATTCCACACACAGCCATCATGAATTTCCATAAGAATCTGGGCAGGCCATGAAAGCTCTCTGGCATGAGATCCCAGTTTTTTTAAATAAATAAAACATTTTTTAAAAACACTTAGGAACCCTAAAAGCAACAGAAATTGCATTTTGGAACATGTAAAATATTACAGATTACTATTGTTCTCTTACCCTCATTTTCAGCAACTGTATATTTTTCTGTACAATATTCACTCTTTTTTATATACAATAAAGTATGCATGAAGTCATACATTCATAACTTTAAAAATATATGGCAACCATAAAGTAGGGCATGGTTAATTTCATCTACCATGATAAACTTATCACTTTCTATAAAATAGTGCCATGTACCACCCTGAAATTCTCAAGAGTGACTCAAAGTCAAAAATCTCAAAATCTGGCCTCATTTGTCAGTGAAAGTAAATGTCATTCCTCTCCCTTCTCCAATAACACTTTCTAAAATAGGAGAAAAACAGCAATGGTAGGTTATCATAATTACAGGCAACACGAGAACAGGAGGGCAAAATTAAGAGCCAATCAGTGATATCTTTTAAAGCAAACTCCACTTGGAAACCCTGCCCCAGCCTGATATCCAGCTTGTCCATGGAGGTGACTCTAGTTTAACCTGTGCTTGTATCAGATGAGAAAACAAAGACACATTATTCAATCCAACCAAGCTGTCTGTTCAGAAGATGCTTCAGGACTGATTAATGACAGAAAGCAAAGAGGAGCCTCACAGACCTTGGCTGTCAAGGGCAAACACTCCAGCAGGCAGAACCAGGGGAGCCCGGGCCATTGCCGGATCTGGATTTAGGCTGCCGGTCTCAAGTTTTGGCTGGAGCAACCAGCATGTTGTCATTCGCTCTCACTTCTAGTCACATCACACGCGAGGCAGACGGGCATATGCTGTCTTCCTCCCCGCTCAGTGTAAATGCAGGCTCTAATTTAAGCCTTAAACCTTTTAGAATCCTCTGCCAGCAAGATAAAATATATAAGCCATCATATTCTGAGCACCATATTTCATACAATATGCCTTGTAGCACGTGGCTCAATAATTTTGAGAATCAGGCCCACAGTAACTAAGTCAAGCCACAACACTGATAGGGGAAATTAGCAGGTGTGTGTTCCCCAAAAGCAAAATGTTGGATAATATTAGTAATAATAATACCATCAACCATTTACCAGGTGTTTTATGTGTTACAGGCATAGTGCTGATTTTCTCATTTAAGCCTTATAACAACCTTATAGGAGAAGTCTTTTTATTATTCCCATTTTCTAAAAGAAGCAACAAAAACTTAAAAAAATTAAGGTATTTGTTCCAGGTTACCAAGGCAGTTTGTATAAAGCTAGAATTCAAATGCAGGCAGTGGGACTCCAGAGCCTGCATGTCTAATACCACACTATACTGTTGATACTATGTACTGTATAGAATCTATTGGATGTATACATGCTGTATACTCTAGTATATAAATTATATACCAAACACTACTTTTGAGTGCTGATTGGATATACCAACTTTACGAACCCAGGGTCACTGAATGAGACAAGGCAAAATGGACTTGGGTAAATGACTGCCTCTTCCTTTGTTCACTTATTCAAACACTTACAGAACACGTATAGAGACTGTAGCCAAGGAATATGCATTAAGAACTTCACAAACACATATTCCAGGGTGTGGAGAAAAAACAGACCTACATGCTCAATTTCTTGCTATGGCTTTTGCCCTCTCGTTTCCAGTTTGAATAAAAAAATAATAAAAGTACCCACATACACACACATATACACATGCATCAATTCACCAAATGACTGTCCCTTTCATCTCACGATAGAAAGAGGATGGCGTATCTGTTGTTTGGTGGAGTGTGCAACTCGAGAAGTGAGATTTTCCTACCTTGACCACAACCAGAGACACAAAATCCTGGGGAACAGTGGAATTAAGCCTCCAAGTAAACGCAGCAGCAAGCTGCCCTTTGTAGCTACTTCTGCTGGTTCTTGGTAGTGGGTATAAAATGCCCCGACAATTAGGACAAGTGAGATAGTCACATCCCTGAGCTTTAAAAGCACATACCTGGGCCATCTTGCTGAGTCCCCAACAAGAGTGACCGATCCAGGTAGATTAGTGAGCCCACAGTCCACCATGTAGGAAGGTAAGAACAACTGGTGCCACGGCGTGTCACCCTGCTTGACTGGGACTCACTTTATCCCCGTCCCTCGAGGCTTGAATGAGGGAAGATTACACAGTGAGGATAACATAGAATACTTGGAAATGGTTTTGAGACTTGACAGTGCTAACTGCACTTTTCCATGTTGGTAACTAAGGAGGAGGGGTGCGAGGAGGAAGGGAGAGAGAATGCACTAAGGTAAGGAGTTCTCAAACCTTAGTCTGGGACCAAGAATAACATAATGCCTGGTGGGGGTGGGGGTGGGGGGTGGATGCTTATTAAATTCTCTCATCCCTCAGTCCCACAGCAGACTTTTGGACCTGAAAAGCACAAGATGGAGGCCTAGAAACATGCATTTTAGCACATATAAAATGTGACTTCTTTGCACATGAAAATATGAGCATCGCTGGCTAACATATGCATGTAACTCTTTTGAAAGAGCTAAATCACACTTACTCTGACCCCTCAAACAGATCTCTCTTAAGTGCTGCTGCAGGCAATTTTGCATTAAAAACTGATAAGTTTATTTTGAGTTGGCAGAAACAGGCACTTGTGAATCAGTGCTTGAGAGATTCTTCAGTGCACTCTGGGAAGGGCACATGGTTTCTTGATGCAAACAAAAAGGCCCCAATCCCAGGCTCTTTGTAGACACTCTGTATCAACCTGTGCAATCAGCTCCATCCTTAATGTCTGTGATATTTGGCTTTGTAACATTTGCTATTAAAGCATTCCATATAATACCTATCTGACAGCTGCTGGAAAACAAAACGATTGCATGGCAACAGATGGAAAATGGAAACATTCCGTGGTTTAGAATGTCACAGGTAGCTTTCTGAGGTCATCTAAAACCACCTAGAACATGGAAAATTCTCAGCATCTGTGCCAAAGCCCATAGTGGTTTGGATAAATAAACACATTCAAATGTGTTTGAATTGGCTGGCTTTGTTATGCATTGTGCTTGGGGTCTCATTTGCTTCACCAAATTTCCTCCCAACCTCTTTTATTACAGATCCCTTAGAAAAAGAAAATCAAATTGCTCTTTCAGTCCGATAATATGTTTGGCAATACGAAATTGATATCGTTTGCTAAATTGAACTATATGTGCGAGTCTCAGCATTAGGAAAGTTTGCAACCTCTTGATTTGCACTTAAAATATAAGAACAATAAAGGAGCCTATGACACTATGTGTATGTGTATGTATGCTTACATTTGTATATATAAATATTTTTCCTGCACATCATGAAGTGTGGTGTCATAACTTCCAAGATATATTCACTCAGTTTTATAGTTTTTAATTACTGAAGATGATATCACTTTGGTAGCCAGGAAACAAAGAGCAGGAAAAAATAAGCAGGGACAAATATATTGATCTTTGTTTTGTTTTCCTCACAGTTGAAGGTTTCTGGGATCATACACCTCTTTACTTTGTCTGAGACAGACAATAACATCAGGGAAGGAATGCCAGCCTGGTTTATGAAGACTGTATTTTGTATTTAGCCATCTCTTTTTGCTAAAACAAAATCAACAGTGGCAGATACATTTATTTCCAAACCTTTCATTGTTTCTTGGTCTTTTGAGGGGAAAAAAACTTTATTTCCCAGAGTAGAAAATTAGAAAAATAGAGGGAAGCATAAAAATAAATCATCCATAAGTCTGCCTTCTCAAGGTAACCACTGTTAATGTTTTGGTGTATTTCATTCTCTCTCTATATATGTATTTACTAAAAGCACATATATGTTGAAATAATTTTTATGGCATGAGAACAGTTCAAATCAAATACCCAAAGACAGGCACCCATGCATGACACAATACAAAAACCCTAAGATGCTAACATTTTAAGAGGTATCAGATCAAGAGAAGCAAGCTGACTCCCCTCTTGGTGGGTGCCAAGCTTTTATTAACATTATTCTAAACTCCCTCTCCCCATCCCCACCCACCATTAATCCCTCCTTGGCCACCAGACCCAAGCAGATATCAAGCAAAGCATTATTTTTCTTCCTAAATACTGACTAAGCCTGTCTGCTCGTTTCCCAGCCATGTCTTCACCCCTAGCCTGGATTAATGTGGAAATCTCATGACTGGTCTCCTTGGCTCCAGTTTGGTCTCCACCAATATGTTTTCCATCAAGCTGCCAGGGGGATCTTCTAAAACGCACGTCGGGTCAAGTTATTCCTTTGTTTCACCCATTCCTAAGGTTCCCACCATTTAAGTTGGCTTAGAAGAGACGTGGCAGTCTGACCCCTGCCTGTCTTTACACTCTTTCACTACTTTCAGCTCCATACTGGTCCTACCTTCAGTTTCTCAGCTTGCTCACACATGGGCCACTGCACATGCTGTTGTTTTAGCCTAGAACATCATCCCTCCACTCTTCTTTTCACATCTCCTTGCCTAAACCAACTCTTTTCTCCACTAACACACTGACTCCCATCCAGGGTCACTTCCTCCAGAAGGATTTCCATGGCTTTCTACAGCATCCTGTGTTTCCCCCATCATAACACTCAGAGCCAAGTAGGATAATGGCTTGCTTAGCTGTGCATCTAACACAAAGTCCTCTCTCTTGTGCACCACTTCATCCACCCTGCATGGTCGTAATAACTGGTGCTCAACCATATGTGCTAACTGAATATTAAATCAATACAGTTCAACAGTGTTTTAATAGATGTGAAAACGGAGCTACAAAAGGTCCAACAGCTAGCCGTGGTCTTGAACCATGACAGCATTCGAGTGAGGACCACATTTTCCCAGCTCAGAGCCCTCTGCTCACCAGTGCTACCCGACATCCAATGAAGTAACCTAATATTGAGCATTCGGGAGACTGACCTTTTCCTCTATCTTCCTTTCACTTCCCCATCAACATTAACAGTGTCATCATTCGCCACTCCCATCCTCTAGATCAGGTCTGCATCATCTCGGCAGCTTTCATCTTGCTTCCTGACTTCAGGCTCTCCTCACGCTAATCTGTAACCCTCCAAATACATCCTGTGCCCACATCAAGCCCTACTCTCTGTATCTCCTTTCACTGTGAAGCTAGAGGCAAGTTCCAGTTCTGTTCCTGGACTGCACAATCCCCCAAAGTCCTCTGACCTCATCATAGCCATATCGGTTCTTGGCAACTCTTTGTGAAATCATCTCTTTAACTAAGCAAATTTCTTTATGACCCATGCCATGGGCAGTGTCTTTGTTCTTGCCCCCAGGCCTCTGCAGGTAGCAATCCCTGCACAGGGCCCACCCTTGACATTTCTCTTTGCCAATCCATACCCTCTCCTTTGTCAAGCTTGGTTCAAAATACCTTGTGTAGAAAAATTATCTCCCAACATCGCATTCTAACCCAGAGTCATCACTCGATGTATTTGGTGAGTGAATTAACCTGTAAATGAGCGGACTTTAAACCTGCCATGAATGAATGAACTATAGAAAGCATTCCACCACATCACATTCCTAAGGCATTGCTCTGTCGTGTCAACGAGACCTCAGCAAAAACGGGTGCATATAAAGACATGATCATGTCAGAACAAATATTTTTCAAGCCTCCTGGGAGACTCTCCCCCTTCCATAGAGAGGAATAAATATCTAAGGAACACAGAGAAATAATAATGCCTGAGCAATACAAGATCGACTTTAAGTCAAAGCTATTTAGGCCAGAAAGAAGATGTGGGCTCTGCCTGTCCGCAGCTTTAAGGAGTATAACACATCCTGTCACCCTGGTCTGAAAGGCACCTGTCTTCCCTATTCTGTAGGATGGCAAGGAAAGAAGACCTAACCTCCTTCTGTCGCCTATTCTTGTGCTCACCAACCAGACCAGCATCGTATCTTTTTTAAGAAGTAAATGACTTATGTACAGTTATGATTTAAAATAAAAAATAGAAACAGGTCCACAGTCTTTCTAAAAATGTTATTTCTTATGAGAAAATAGACATTAATAATTTAGCCCCATACATTTATAAGGGGGAAATACTATGTTCTTTTACATAATAATGAAGAATTTAAAAAGTGCTCAGTGCAGTTTGGCACTGAACCCCATATGGATTGTCTTCCAAGCCCTCGTAGACAACCACTACATGATTTTGTCATGAACTAAGGACGGGGTGCAAAGAGGTAGGCTGGGGACAAGTGGCCCTAACCTCTCTGAACTTCAGCGTCTTCATTGTAAAATGGAGATAATAAGCTTACAGTCAGTACTGAATGCCCTGCATCAAGATATAATCACCTGGAGGGTGGCCAGAGGGAAGGCTTATTTGAATGAATCCAAGAGCTAATGGAAGGAAAAGAAATGACAGCAAACACAGGCAAGTTTTATTTTGGAGTTTTGTCTAAAGGAAATCAGAGAAACAGGGTGACGGAGGGGAAGTGGAGGCACAGGAGATTTTTTTTTTTAATGTTGGAGATATTATAGCATACATGTATGGTGACGGCTGTGATCTTGTCCTGTCTAAAGGTATTAAATGCCATCTATGTAATGGTGAGTCCTCTATTTGTATCTCCAGACCAAATCTCTTCCTCGCCCTCCAGGTTCACATATCCAATTGTCCCAACTGTCCCCTTGACATGTATACTTGGATGTTCAGTGAGTATCTGAAGCCGGATGTATCTAAAAATTCCCAATCCAACCCCCCCTCCTTAACTCACCCTACTTCCTTCCATCTCCTTCTCCCTGTAGATCTGCTCCTCTTGCAGTCGTTCCCATCTTATAAATAGCACTTCCATTTTCAAAATGCTCAGGCTAAAATACTTGTAGTGATCATCAACTCCTCTCTCTTTTGCACATCCCACAGTCAATCCATTGCCTAAGTCTACTGCCTCTGCTCTTGAAATACATCCAAACTCTGTGACCAATTCTCACACCTGCCCGGCTACCATCTAGCCCAATTCAACATCGTCTTTTACCCGGAGGATGAGGGCAACCTCCCCTCCTTCCTCATCCCCTCTGGACTCCTTGTCCCACATCTATTCTCCACCCAATAACCAGAAATTCCTTTTAAAATGTGCATCATGTCATGCTGCTCCTCAGCCCAAAAGCCTCCCGTGTCTTTCGACGCGAACTTCTAGGTCCACACCATGACCTTGAAAGTCTTAGCGACCTGCTCCCCTGCTAATTCTGATCTCATAAACTACCATTCTTGGTTCTCTGATTTTCCTTCACTCCAGCCATGATAACCTCCTTGCTGTGAACACAACAGTCAAGCTCCAGCCAATGGTCTTTTGCACTGGCCGTTCCCTCTGTCTGGAACACCCTTCCCAGATACCCACATGGCTCACTTCCTTACTCTCTCCAGGTTCCTGTGTAAATGTCACAAATAACAGACACAATCCCAGATGACCCCCCTCCCATATAAAATATCATCCCTTACCCAATTCATCACAATCTATTCCCCTTACCTTGTTTTATTTTCCTTCATGGTAATTCATACCATCCTGGACATTAGATGCTATTTTTTATCTGTAGAAAGACATTATCAGTGTATGTGTCTCCCCACAACCTATCCCAACTCTAGCAGAATGTGTTTTTTGAAAGCAAGAACTTTTTCCCCCATGCTATATCTTTAGTATCTAAAACATTTCTTGGCATTTAGAATGTGCCCAACAATATTTTTGAAAGAATTAATATATATACTTCAGTATTGCTAGGTTTTTGGGTTTCCTCCACCCTTTTAAAATAAATTAGTATAAACATATTTCAGTGAAAGATTGTATCATATGGCTAATAAAAACTACATTAAGAACTTCATTCAAATCTTCTTTAGCATTCACCTTATTTTTCACAAGCTAAAAATGTCCATTAAAAACAAATTTTTAAAAATAAAACTTTACTACATTCACACGTGTTTCAGTAGGAAAGTAAAGTAAATAAATTGAAGGCTACACTATTCAACTACAATGTAACTTAAATGCCCACAGGTGGTCAGAATGTCCAATATCATCAGTCTTTCTTGCAATAAATATCATTTTAATGCAATGCCATTTAAAATCACAATTTAATTATGTAAATTAAAATGAGTGGAAACAACTTATATGTCTAACAAAAGGAGAAATGGCTAAGTAAAAATTATATCAATTCAATACAATCCACGTGATGTTATGCAGTAATTAAAATAATAATTAGGAGGAAAATGTAGATATATGGAGATTTGTTGATAAATAGAATAAAATGAATGGATATTATCCCTTTGATCACATAAACATACATCTATTAAGAAAATATACATAAATTAAAATAATCCTATCAAGTTGGTAGAATTATGTACGGGCCTTTCTACGTATTCTAAAGTGTTTTTATTATATTATTTATTTCATTTAAGAAATGATACTTTGTGAAAGTGAGAATAAAGTTTGGAAAAGCAACACTGAATTAGAAGCCAATATCATTTCTTGGTTCTAATCTTCCAGTAACGCACTTCAAGGGACACATCTTGGACAAGTTATCCACAATCTCAATGTCCCAGTTTTCTTTTCCAGAGAAAAACAATTTTAGTATAACGGGAGCTCCACGGAGTAAGAGTGGCAAAACTCATGTTCTGTATTCATCAAACATTTTCAAATTCTTCCTAGGAACATGGAAAGACTCCATTTCCCAATCCCCTTTCATCTTAGGGGACCAGGTGATTAAGCTTCAGCCAATGCAGTGTGATCAAAATGATAAAAAGCACTTTCGGGAGACATCCCACATAATCGCCCATGCTCTCTCCCTGCATCCTTGGGGCTTGACATAAAACATTCCAAGATGACAGAGACACAGGTAGAAGAAGCCTAGACCCAGAGAGAAACCGAACTCTTGTAAGACCATGATGAGAGCAAAAAAAATGTCTTAATCATGTTAAACCATTATTATTTTGTGGATCAACTGCATGCAGCTACTGTGACTATCCTAAAAGAATAAGATTATCTTATCCTAGAGAACCACATTGCTATAGGAAAGCTTTGGGGAAAATCCCAAATGAGACAAAACACATGGGGATTTGTCTTTCTCAGAGGAACAAATAGGTTCAGAGACTGTGCTTATTATTAAGCAAGGTTTTCTGACGTGTTGCACCCTTTGTTGGATGACAGGATGCAAATGAACAAAGAGAACTGTCAGGAATACTGGCTATGGTTGAGGGTGGACATCAAATTCCCTTTCCATAAAGCAACCGTAAAGATGGAAAAATTGAGAAAACAACATTCCAGCACTATGAAAATTTCAGCCTAAGGCACCCGACAATCTAAGAAGTGTTTATCCTGAAAAAATTACTGGATTTCAGATAACAACAGGGGGAATCTGTAGTGTTCTGGATGGAGGCTACTCCCATCCCTGGTGGATATAAAGAATCTCCTGGCTGGGGTGGGATATCAGGACTTGCAGCTTTGTTGCCATGATTAAAAAGGGCTCACTTGATTAGGAGCGAAGGGCAATGACCATATCGGGGAGCACCGTTGGTAGAAGTGACCTTCTCAGTTACGGGAAACTGGGGAGAGCCAACTGCTCACTAGCCTGAGACTGAGCTGGGGCAAGCATATTTCTGATTGAGACTGTGTGCATGTTCTGTGGACCCCAGAGAGGGCTCACGCTATCCACACAGCCCTAACTGATCCCAAGGCAGTATGCTGATGCAGAGAAGATACAAAATGGCCTAGCAGAATTCAAAAGCTTGGGAAGACTGAAAACGGCCTGAACTTTGAAGGAACTTCACCACCCACACATAGACCCATGGACAGAGGATAGCACCTCCCTCAGTGCTTAATGTGTTCGACCACAACCTCAATTCGATTACTAATTGACCATTAAGGTTTTTAAAGACAATGCAACAGCCCCTTTGAAAACCAGGCTTCAAATTAGAAGAACAACAACAACAAACCGAGGAGAGACTTCAATACCCCACTTTCCATGATGGATAGAAAGCCAGACAGAAGATCAGCAAGGAAACTGAGGCCTCAAACAGTGCTATAAACTGCCTAAACTAACAGCTATAGAACCCTCCACCCAACAGCTTTAGAATGCATATTCTCCAAGTGCACATAGAACATTCTCCAAGACATATAATCTGTTAGGCCCTAAAACAAGTCCCAGTATACAGAGAGGATTGGAATTACACAAAGTATATATTTCCATTCACAATGAAGCAAAATTAGAAATCAGTAACAAAAGGAAATACGGGAAAGTCACAAATATGTGGAAATTAAACAACACATTCCCAAAGTGTTAAACGGTCAAAGAATAAATCACAAGGGGAATTAGAAAATACTTTGAAATGAATGAAAACAAAATACAATATACTAAAATATATGGGATGAAGCAAAAACAGGGCTTATAGGGAATTTATATCTATAAATATTTACATTTAAAAAGGATAGTACATCAAGTTTATTTGTGTTCATGGAATCCAAAGAAGAATAAAATTTCCTAGATGAAAAAAAGAGAAAGATCTCAAATCTATAACCTCATCTTTAACATTAGGAAACTAGGAAAAAAAAGAGCAAACTAAATCTAAGGAAGGCAGAAGGAAAGAAAGCTTAGAGCAGAAATAAACAAAATTGAGACTAGAGAAAAAAAATGAAACCAAAAGTTGGTCCTTTAAAAAGACCAATAAAAATTGACAAGTCTTTAGGAAGAATGACCAAGGAGGGAAAAAAAGAGAGCAGACTTAAACTATTATAATCAGGAATTAAAGACAAGACATTATTACCAACCTTACAGAAATAAGACGGATTATAAGGTAATGCTATGGACAACTGTATGCCAAAAGATAATCTAGATGAAATGGAAAAATTCCCCAAAAGATGCAAATTGAGGAAACTCTAGAAGAAATAAAAAATCTAAATAGACTTTCATCAGGTAAAGGTATTAAATTGGGATTAAAAGAAAAAAAATCTTCCTACAAAGAAAAGGCCAGGCCCAGATGTCGTCTCTGATGAACTCTACAAAAAAAAGTTTAAAGAAGAAATAATATCAAATCTTGTCAAACTCTTCTAAAAAAAAAAAAAAAAAAGAAAAAAAGAAAACAAGAAAAAAGAAAGAAAAGGCAAGAACATTTCCCAACTTTTTCTATGAGGCCAGTATCTACCCAAACTAGACAAATACATCACAATAAAAGAATACTACAGGTCAAAATCCCTTATGAATATAGACACAAAAATTATCAAGAAAATACTAGCAAATTAACTCCAGCAACAATAAAAAAGGATAATAAACCATGACCAAGCAGGTATTATCCCAAGAATGCAAGAGTCATTCAACATACTAAAATCAATCAGTGTAATTTATCACATTAATAGAATGAAAGACAAAAAAAACAAGTAATCACCTCAATAGATACAGAAAAAGCATCTGACAAAGCCAACACTCTTTCATGATAAAAAAACACTCAACAATCTAGGAATAGAAGGGAATTACCTCAACTTGATACAGGACTTCTACAAAGAAACCCGCCAGCTGATATCACAATAAATGGTAAAATACAGAAAATGTTCCCCAAGGTCAAGAACAAGACAAGAATGTTTGTTCTTGCCACTTTTATTCAGTGTTGTACAGGAGGTTCTACCTTGGGTGATTAGTAAAGAAAAATAAATAAAGGGCATCCAAATTATAAAAAAAAGTAAAATTCTATTTGCAGATAATTTAATCTTGTAAATAGAAAATCCAAAAGAATACACACAAATCTATTGGAATCAATAAACAAGTTCAGGAATATTGCAGGATACAGTATCAATACACAAAAACAATTGTATTTCTGTACACTAGCAACATATAAACGTAATTGAAAAAATAATTCCATTTGCAATAGCATTAAAAGAAAAAATAGGAATAAATTTAACAATATAAGACTTGTACACTGAAAACTACAAGCTTAATTGAGACAAATTAAAGGTGACAAATAAATGACCATACATCTCATGTTCATGGGTTTGAAGATATAGTATTATTAAGATGGCTAGACTTCCCAAATTGGTCTACAGATTCAGTTCAATCCCTACCAATATTTCTTTGCAGAAATTAACAGACTGTTACTAAAATTTGTATGAAAATAAAAGGGACTCAGAATAACCAAAACATCTTGAAAAAGATTAACAAAGTTGGAGGACTCATAATTTCCAATTTCAGGACTTACTACAAAGCTACAGTAATCAAGACACTGTGTTACTGGCATAACAATAGATATTGAGTAGAATGTATTTGAAAGTCCAGAAATAAACCCTTACATTTAACGGCAATTGATTTTGACCAGGGTGACAAAACAAAAACAATGGTCAAAGAATAGTTTTTTCAACAAATGGTACTGGAACAAATGGACAGCCACATGCAAAAGAATGAAACTGCACCCCTACCTCACATTATATACAAATACTAACTCAAAATGGATTTAGAAAAAAAAAAAAAAAACCTCACAAGCTAAACCCATAAAACTCCTGGCAGAAGGCACAGGCATAAATTTTCATGACCTTGGATAGACATTGGCTTCTTAGATATGAGAGCTAAAGCACAAGGAGCAAAAGAAAGAATATATTAATTAAGCTTCATAAAAATGAAATCTTTGTGTTTTAAAAGGACATTGCCAAAAAGTGAAAAGGTAGCCCAATAGCCCACAGATTGAGAGAAAATTATTTGCAAATCATATATCTGATAAGGGATGTGCTTCTAGAATACATAAAGAACTCTTGCATCTCAATAAAAAGACAAATAACCCAATCTAAAAATGGGCAAAGCATTTGAATAAATATTTCTCAAAGACAATATACAAATGGCAAATAAGCACAAGCAAACATGTGGAAGATCATTAGTCCTTAGGAAAATAAATGCAAATGAAAACTACAACGAAATATAACTTCACAGTAACTGGGGTGGTTATAAGCAAAAAGAGGGACAACATCCGTGTGGGTAAGGATGTAGAGAAACTGGACTCCTCAGTTACTGCTTGTGGGAATGTAAAGTGCTGCACCTGCTTTGGAAAACCTTTGGTATTTAGTCAAAAAGTTAAACATAGAGTTACTATATAACTCAGCAATTCCACCCAAGGGAATTGAAAACATATGCCTACCTAAAAACTTACACACACATGTTTAGAGCCTCATTATTCAAAACAGCCAAAAAGAGAGAGACAAAAGTCAATCGCGTGATGAATGGTTAATCAAAAAGTAGTGTATCTATAACATGGACTATAATGCAGCCCTAAAAAGGAATGAAGTACTGATCCCTGCTACAACATAAATGAACCTTGAAAACATTATGCTAAGTGAAGGAAGACAGACATGAAAGGTCACGTGCTGTAGCATTTCATTTATGTGAAATATCCAGAATAAGAGAACAGGCAAATCCATAGAGGCAGAAAGTAGATTAGTAATTGCCAGAGGATGAGGATAGAGGGCAATGGGGAATGATGGCTAATGAGCACAGGGTTTCTTTTGAAATGTTCTAAAACTAGAGAGCAGTGCTAGTTGTGCAACTTTGTGAATATACCAAAAATCAGCTTTAAAAGGTGCTTTTTTTGTATGTGTAAAAACGTGAATTATATCTCAGTTTTTAAAAATGAGTAAAATATCAGAAAAGGCATTTTCACAAACGAGATATAAGATTCCCTAATAAACTTTTATAAATATGCTCAAATTATGGTATATCCATACAGCGGAATACTATCAGCAAGAAAATGTTACTAACAACTGCACCTGCTGAAACACAGAAGAAATTTTAAAAATTATTTCATGTGGTAGGAGCCAGATACAAAAGACCACATATTGCTTTATTCAAATTACATGAAATGTCCTGAAAAGGCAAATTTAGAGAGACAGAAAGATCTGTGGTTATCTAGGATTGGGGTGGGTGCAGGTTTTCACCACAAAAGGGTACGAAGGAACTTTTTGTCATGATGGAAATGTTCCAAAGCTGGATTGTTTTGATGATTGCCCAACTCTAAAAAATTTAGTAAAAACCAAACATCAAATTGTAAAATTACAACCGGTGATGTAATTTAAAGCTTTCAAAAACTATAAGAAACAAATGTCATGATAGCCAAAAGGTGGAAACACCTCAAATGCCATCAATGGATAAACGGATAAACAAATTGTGTTAGATACATACAATGGAATATTATTCAGCCATAAAAAGGAATGAAGAACTGATACATGCTGCAACATGGATGAACCTTGAAATCATTATTCTAAGTAAAGGAAGTCAGACACCAAAGGTCATGTATGTATGATTCCACTTAGATGAAATACCCAGAATAGGTAAGTCCACAGAAGAAAGCAAACTGGTGGATGCTGGGGATGGGGGAGGGAATAGGGAATCATTCCCTAAAGAGTATGGAATTTCCTTTTGGGGTAATGAAAATGTCTTGGAACTAGATAGAATCAGTGCTCGCAAACCATTGTAAATACAATCAGCGTCACGGAATTGTTCGCTTTAAAAATGGTAAATATTACGTTACATGAATTTTACTTGAATAAAAATCAAACGAAAGGAAGTGGAGAAGTGGAGCTTAGTTCCCCTCTCTTGAGTGTGGTCTGGATTTGGCGACATGCTTCTAATTAACAGAATCTGGCGGCAGTGACAGGGCACTACTTGCAAGGCTCTACCAGACAAGTGCATTGCAGCCTCCTCCTTCCTCTACTCTCCTTTTGGGGCCACTGGCTCTTGGCAAAGGCAGCTTATATGGCACAAGGACACTCAAGCTGCCCCGTGGAAAGGCCCATGTGTCAAGTCTTCATGTCAGCAGCCCTAGTCACACGAGTGAACTGGGAAGTGGATCCCCCAGCCCTGACGGCCTTCGGGGCCTGCAGTTCTTGCAGACACCCTGACTGCACACTCACAAGAGACCTGGGCAGAGGCACCCTGCTAAGCCGCTCCCAAGTCCTGGACCCACCGAAACTGTGGCTTTGAGCCACTAAGTTTCAGGTTAATTTGCTTCACAGTAAAAGACATCTAATATATCAAAACAACAATAATAATACGAAAAGAGGAAGAGGAGGAGAAGGAGTACTAGTAGAAGTTAGTAGTAGCTGATAGTAGTTTAGTAGTGCCAGTAGTATAGTCATCATCCTCCAGGATTATGGGACTAGTACACTAGTGGGCAGCAGATCACAGCCTCTAAGCCAGGAAGGTTTGGTGTCAGGCCTTTGGACTGTGAGGTGAAGATGGAGACTGGACTAATTATTCTCATGGATAGGACGTCGTTTAGCCCCCAAAGGATGGCCTATGTCCGTAGCATTAGAGGGTCCCAGCATGTGGTCAAGTTTCCATCACTTACATTCCTTCTAAGGTCAGAATTGGTCCTTTGTGGGGCTAAGCTTGCCACAAAACACTGAACAGCCCATTTGTGGGTACAGGCAGCATGGAAGAGGGGATTAGGGGCCACCCTCCAAGACAGGGAAGGAGGGGAGCCATCAAAAGCAACTCCTATCGTTGAGAAAACGTAGAACAATCAGAGTCAGGGAGCCTCAGCCTTGAACAGTTAAGGAAGCAAACAGCCCCAGAGAAATCCTTGCTTCTTCATCTCACACATCCAAGAGTTACCCAACACTTGGTATCAGAGCACCTTGTTGTACTCCGGTCCGTAGATTTCTGCCCACTTCCTCCTCCCTTGCAGTAAAATGCCCACCCACATTTCAGGATGTCTCACCTGAGCCCCACCTCTGAAGATCTCCAGATGGCTTGCTGGAGCAGTAGATGTGCATTTCTTGAGCCCTTCCCAAATACGGGCAAATCATTTTCTGAGAGATTTATCTTGGCTCAATTTTTTGTGTTTTATTCCCCGCTCTTTGAGTGAGGGTATTCATTATGGAAGCTGAGGGTTGCTTAAGAAAGAAAATGCTGATTTTTTATCTACTTTACCTTTATTCACAAATGAAACGAGATAATCCACTGCTAATCAGTTCTATTAAATTTAGAATTGAGAGTTACATAAGTCAATCACAGATATTTTAACCTAACTATGATAAATAAAAGTACATAAATAAAAGTCTTAAAGGACTAGATGAGAAGGTAAAGAAAGTACCCCCTAGCAACCTCCTAGCTCAAAGATTCTTGATTCAGTGACAACCATGTGGTCAATACAAGGGTAACTCACTGATTTTAAAATGTGTTCATTCGTAGCAAGTCGTCAATGACAGGAATTCTAAACATATTTGCAACTGGAAAATATGTAATTCTCAGAGCCTATAAATATGGGGAGCAAAGGATACCCAAGAAATAGTGACTTCTGTAACTATGTCAAGGTCATAGGATGGTCTCCAGATTTGAATCACTATAATCAATTATTCAAAATATTCCCCTTTCTGTTGGTTAGGAAACAACTGTCAAATCCTTTTGGAAAAATAAAATCCCAAAACATTGAATCTACTTTGTTTTGAGAAATTAAAGTTATAATTCCAAAATGTTAAATGGCTCCATCTTCAGGGTAAATGTGAAAAAGCTTTATTTCTTGAGCCCTGAAAATACAGGAGCTATTTCAAGTCTTTCCTGAATTAGACGGATGTTGCTGTGGTCTCAAATCCCCATGGCTTCTAGCAATTGGAGCTGCACAATCAATTTTGCCTGTGAGCAGTGTCCACAATGAGTCCGGAAGTCTCCTTAACCGATGATGTGCTAGCGTGTACTCATTCGTAATTCAAACTCTCACGATAATCAAAACACCAGTGAGTGAAGTGATGCTTTCTCTCAACGGGCATCTGTCAACTTCTTTCACAAATGTTTTCTTCAGCATCTTTATGTCTTACTGAGATGACAGTGAAGGGGGCAGGTCTTGCTTTCCTCTTTTCTAGAAGGGAAAGCAGTATAGGAATCTATTTTTCCTGTATTATTTTAGGCCACAGAAGTTGACCTTGACTGTGATACAGTTTGCTGATGTGCAATTGTATTTGTTATAGAACACTGAAAATCACTAAGCACTTCTCTTCACATGATATTATAAGAAGACGAAAGATACAGTCCACCTCTGCCACCCCACCCCACCCCCCAAATCACTAAAGAGGCCAATTAAAGTTAAGGCTAGGAATTAGGTAAGTAAAGAGATAATGAATGCAGACCACAGTCAGAGAGGGGAATGGACAGAGGGCAAGGGGAGAAGGAATCAAGACGGTAAAAAAATAAAAAGCGATTTAATTTTAGACAGGACATGAAGATGGGATAGTGGAAGAGGGCAGGGTATGAAACTGCCTTTAGAGAAAAACAAGAAACGAGATTCAGTTGTCTGGAATTAGAATTAAATGTAAGAGAAGAAATCTCAATGTTTTAAAAAATTACCAGAGTCAATAATCTAATAATAAATACAGTATTATTTAATACTATATTAAATACTACATATAATTTCATAATTCAATGACAATTCAGTATTATTTAATAATCACAATATATGAAACTGCTCCATTCCTTTTTATGACCATTGTGTTAATTTCAGTCACCAAAATTAAATAACAGGTGCAGGGAAAAGTAGATCTACCTCTACTTTGAAAATTTAGCACCATTTATGAGTTCAAACAACAAAGACACACTGAACCACTAGATGCTGCGCACTGCAGATATCTTGCTAAACAAAATCGGTGTGTTGCCTGTTCCCATGGACATTACAGCCTAAATGAATGCTTGTTGGACGCAGCTTAGGTTACAAATGAACTCAGGCAATACACCATGCCCAATAAAAACATAACAGCATTCTCCATTTATTAAAACATTAAATGTACGTTCATCTGGTTTTAGCTTGTAACCAATGCAATATCTCAGTCAAATTAAAAAAGAAAATGACCCAAGAATGTTACCCAATATCAACAATATCAATTATACTAATAACTATTATATCTAATATTTCTTGAACTCTTACCATGTGTCTAGGCTACTGGTTTACAAACATGAAATCATTTCATCCCTGCAAACATTCATTGAGTTTGGGTGTCATTATTGCCCCCTTTTTACAAATCGAAAAATGGAGGCACAGAGAGTTTAAATTACTCAGATTCCCAGGGCTAGTTTAAAGCTGGGATTCAAAACCAGGCTTTCTGAATTCAGAATTAAGCTTCTCACGACAAAGCCAGTGGTTCTCCACCCTAAAGCCTGTTCATTAGCGTTACCTGGAAAGCTTTCAAAAATACAAAATACCAGGTGGGACCCATCTGGTAAGTTATTCTGGAGGTAGAGTCTAAACAGCAATTTTATTTTCTTAATTGTCCCAAGTAATTATAAACGCAGTCCAAGTTAAGAATTTCTGCATGAGACCCTCTCTCCCTATTACACAAGTGTTAAAATTCCTGATTGTCTCTATATTTGCCCTCTGTTACTCAATGCCTGGTGTGCAGACCACAGCATCAGCATCGCCTGGGAAACGGTTAGAAAGACAGAATCTCAGGCCTCACGCTCGACCTACTGAATCATAATCCATATCAGGATCTATATAATAACTAGATTATGATAATCTGTATCAGTTCTCCTTTTGCATATTAAATCTGAGTACTATCCTAAAGTGTATTCTAAAGGAATCATGAGCTCCTGGAGCTATCATATTAACAGGTGCTTTGAACAACCAACACCCAGCCATAACAGCCACTCCCATCAGCCCTCCCAAAAATAAACCCTCCATCACCAAGTGATCTGTGATCAAACATATCTGGGACAAACAAGATTAAACAAATTCAAAGGACTTTCCTTCTCCAGGCTGTAGCAGAACCTGTGATGTTAAAATACTAATGTGTATCATAAATCTCCAAGAGGAGAAGTCTCCCAAGTATTTATGGCTGTGGTATCCTGTAACTCAGAACTCCTATTAACTTCTTTTGCAGACAATGTGTTCCTAGGGACGTACTATGGAAAATATTTATCCAAAAGCGAAAATCTTTGCTTCATCTCAACAGCCACCCTGCACACCTTTTCATAGTTAGACTCTAGCTATTTACCTACTAATATGAGTATTAGTAGTAGTCACGGAATTATGGTAAGCCTTTATCAAGCTTTACTCTATAAATCAGGCATAATTCTCACTTTATCTTCTCATTTTATCTTCATAAAAACTCTGTTAGAGAGGTATGGTGTGCATTACCACTTTATGGAAAGAAACTGAGGACTAGATGAGTTAAGTAGCTAGTCCAAGTTTCCACAGCTAGTAAAATGGTGGGTACAGGATTTTAACCCTGGCAATCTGGCTCCAGAACCATACTTTTAATCACTAGGCTACTGGATAAAGGCACCAATGATCTCCCATCTACTTTCAAAGACATACTTGGCTTGGCCCAGACTTTCCGAGCTAGCCCACGAGTCTGAATTTACAGCTGAAAGTACACAAAAAGACCAAGAAATCCTACTGGACACACTCAATTGCACACATCCATCATGAGACTTGGGAGCTGAAATTCCAAATCATTTCTTGTCAGGAATGAAGCATCAGAGCAGACCCCCCAATGCCCGTGTCCCTGTGGCTGACACTCTGACATTTATATTTTTTACCATGGGACACACTTTGCTTTCTGATGGGGCACAACAGTGGGGGTTAAGAGGTATTGATCTTTCATCCTCTCCACCACGCAGTCTGAATCAAAAAATCAGTGAGTCCAAGGAATAAGGGCAAAGCATAGACAAGATGATGTCAACTCATGGATGTCGAAATCAAGACAGAAAATTCCAGTAACTTCATGTTGGTTCCCAAATAGAAGTTGGTCACCCAAGTGGATTAAATAGGTTCAGGGCATGCAAGGATGGAAAGTGTCAAGAATTTATGTTATTTTTAAAGCTCCCTAAGATTTGGGGACCACTGTGAACCACTCAAAGGAAGATCGACGACTCAAGAGAGGATAGAGCTTTTCTCGGGCATACAATTAGTAAAAGCAGGCCCTGACATGAACGCCAGTGGGGGTCCACTCTATTCAACAAAAATAACTCTGCCCCTTTCTCCCTCAGCAAGGACAATGGATTTGGGTAGCCAAGAAGTAAATATCCAGTACCAGTGACCACCAATGGGCAGAGAAAGAGGTAGGAAAAAGGTGGGTAGGGGCAATAGAATTTTTTTCCGTCTTGAATGGTGGGAGTGAGCCTTTAAATAATGCATAACACTCACCACGGTCTCATCCGTGTGTGGACATCATGCAATGCACTTGAAAGGCCTCTGATCTTTAAATACAATTCATCCTTTCACCAAATATGGGAGTGCTTACTCTGTGGCAGGCATCTTCTAGGTGCTGGCAGTTGTGGTAGGTGGAATGGTGGCTCCCAAAGGGCCACACTCTAATCCCCTGAGCCTGTGAACACGTTGCAGTGCATGGCGAAAGGGACAATGCAGATTACGATTAAGTTAAGGAACTTGAGACAGAGCCAGTTTCCCGGGTTATCCTGAGAGTCTCCATCTAATCACAAGGGTCCTTAAGAGCTGAGAACCTTGCCCTGCTGGGGTCGGAGGGAGATGTGGCTGTGGAAGCAGGGCCAAAGAGAAGCAATATTGCTGGCATTGAAGATGGAGGGAGGGGGCCAGGAGACAAGGAATGCAGGCAGCACAGAGAAACTGGAAAAGGTGAGAAAGCAGACCCTCCTCCAGATCCTCCAGAAGGAACACAGCCCTGATGATGTGATTTTATCCCAACAGGAGCCAGGTCACCCTTCTAGCATCCAGAATGATAAGAGAATGAGTTTGTGTTGTTTTAGGCCACTACTTTTGTAGTAATTTGTGATAGCAATAAATACTGCAGCAGAGAGAAATCCTGCTCACGTGAAGCTTAGGTTCTAGTGAATTACTCTTCAGATATTATCCTGATTCCACAGAACACCAAACAGGTTTAGAAAGGACGAGCAACTTGCCTAAGTTTATACAGTTAACAACTCGGTGATACAGGACTTGAACTCAGCAAGTCCAGCCTAAAGTATCCATTATTCTATATTGTATCTCAGGGGACAGGGCTCAGGGTCCTCAGTCAGTTGGCGCTAGGTGATACCACAAGGGTGTTTTCTCTTTCTTTTTCTTGTAGCTGTGAAATTGTGGCACTGTGCTCTGGAGACCAGCAGTTTGATCACACTGATGGGACCGTAGATGAGGGACGAAGCTGAGCCTTGACCTTGGAGTTCACCTTCCTCTTTGCTTCTCTTGCACATCCCTGCTTCCCCTTCTTTCCCACTGCAGCAACTGGGAGGAGGTCCAGTGGTCACTCTCCCGACCCAGGCTGTAAGGGCCTCCTTAGCTCACCAGCCCCAAAGCAATGCTTTGGCAGCAGGGTCTTGCTTCCAGCCCTGCCTCTCCCACAGTGCAGGTGCAGAACCTTAACCGATAGCAAGGGAGACAGCCAAATTACCCAACCCCTTTAGTTCATGATCATTTCCTCCTTCCATCTTAAGATGTATGCAGCTTCTCTTCTATCTTAAAGCACAGGTCTCTTTTCCAGCATTTCCACAAATTATTATGCTCTAGATTGAACTGGGACTTAAAGTCTAGGCAAACCTCTTACCCCTTGCTTCTGAGCTTCAACACATTTTATGGCAAGACATTTCCAGAGGCTCCCCAAATTTAACTACTGATCAAACAAGTCAATCTACCAAGTAAGTATCCCCCCAAAATCCAACGATGCTCAAAAGTTACACCTACTGGACTGATTTGGCCCAAGATTATAACAAAGGCAGTTCTCAAAATTAAGATCCTGAACCACTTGTGGTAGCAAAGAATAGGAGGTAACCTAATACCCAATAATAGGGGATGCTTTAAATATACTGTGTTGCAGCTGCACTATGAAGGCTTGAAAATGGATATAATAGATTGATAAGTTGATCTGGAAAATATCTACAGTATTTATAGCCACAGTGGTATTAAAAGTGAATATACAGAGTATTCCCATTTTTGCCTATTGTGTGTTCATGTACAGAACAAGGAAGGAAGGGAGAGACTCATAAAATCCCCATATCATAGTTACTAGCACCACGAGTGCTAACACTAGGGCATTCATTTTATTTTTTTAAATTCTTTGCTTTTATATATACAATGCAAGCAGAATTTACTCATTTCATATCTACTGGGTATAAGAAAGCATGCAAGGGATTTAGAAGAGAAGAGAACCCCACAATTCCTCAGTGACTTCATTAATTACTTTGTTCAGAAACTATTTGTTGCCCTTTCATTATATTCTGAGTAATTTTCTAGGCACTAGAGACAGCAATGAGCAAGGAAGAGAAACCCTGGCTCTCTTGGAGCTTACGCTCTAATGGGAGTCAGTGGGGTAGGCAAGAAAAAGCAAATTGCACACACGGGTCATTAGCATCTGCCTAAATGTCTCTCTCATCATCCTCATGGTCACCCTGCCCTCACACACAATTCTAGCAGCATTGTACTCTCCCTCAGCCACCACCGACAGAACCTTCTATAGCTCTTTGATTTGTAAGACTTCAAACCAGGAAATCACCATCTTTCTCCACGCCTTCTCCTCTTTCATCATGATACTGTAAACTACATTATTGCCTAGTGGCCCATTCAGATATGCAAGTCTTCCACCTTGGCCAAGTTCAACTCTGGCATTCAAGTTCCATCCATCACCCTAATGGGACTAACTGGCCTAGAGCTAACCCAGGATCCCAGGGTCAAAGGTCCTATTGGCATTGCTTATCTTCCTTAAGCCATCCATCGCTACTGCCCATTTTCCTCCAAATATGAATGTGGCTAAATAAAAGGAAGAAAATGGTTTGCACATGGCCCATTACAAAATCAGCAAGATGTCTCTGCTGTTCACACACTTTTTCCCAACTCTAAGCCCAATGCACAGCATGCTGCACTGACTCCAAAACTCTTCTCTTATTAAGACCTCAACCTGCTCTTGACCACTTTGGGGTCATCAGATGCCCCAGCCATCTCTCCTTTACCATATCCTCAAGGCCACCGGGTGCCAGGAAGAACCCAGGAGGGACGACACTGGAAAAATAGAGAAGTAAAAGGACAAGTGACAATGCAGAACATGGAGTAAAAGTGAGATAAACACTTTTCTCTCAAATATTAAATTCTGCAAAGAAAGAACTCCTTTTATTCTAGGAGTGACTTGGAATATGGGAGAGACAGCACCTAGAAGATGTGGGAGTCAGAAAGACATGAAGATCTCAGCAGCCATCTCAGTTCCAGAAAGATAACAACAGGGATTGATTATTATCTGTTATCTGACAGGTCCTTTGATGGGCATTTTTTATACATAATCTACATTGATCAAAACCCATTTTCAAGGTTTTACTGTTATACACCTAATACAGATAATTAAAAGGGGACTTAAAATAAGTAATTTGTCCATAACAAAACATATGGAAGCCAGAATTTGAATCCAAACCTGTATGACTCTGAGACAAAACCTTTTTTTCCCTAAACTGTTGATACTTTAGCTACAAGGAGAAAAAACAAGCAGATGTTAAAAACAATCATTATGAGGAATCCTCCAAAATATCCCCAAAGGGGCCCAAAACGCTCCTGCATCATGCAGTGATCTCTTATTCTCTTTTTCATGTAGACAGATTAGACTAATAGATTATGAGCATTATTGTTAAGCAATGTATATCAGGGTTGATGTGAGGCTGTTCTTGAAAGATAAGCTGCATATCAGCACTGAGGGAAAATGAATTAAAATGTAAATCTGAATGTGCCCCCATTGTTAGGCTATCTTTAATAGATATGTCGTCCTGAATATATCACAGACAAGATTGTCAGTTTGCATCCCAAATAAAGCAAAACCAAATTCTAATGGCATGTCTCTAAGAGTAGGGTTTATAATTGGATTTTGCCACGGGTGGAATTTATAGTTGACCTTCACCTGGACTCATAATCTTTGCTTCATGGAACAAAAAATTAAAAAAACAGACAAATGGGCACCTTCCCTTCCCCAGACTCTTGCAAGATACGTGGGCTAATTGAGCATCCAGAGCCTTAGTTCTGGGACGTCTCCAGTTTCCCCACTCCCCAAGGAGCCAATGCCCTCTCCGAGGCTCTGGTCCACAGAGCTGATTCAGGAGACCCCCAAGCAGGCAGGTTGCTGAGAAGTTCCATCAAGAGCTAAAGGTAGCTGGGGAACAGCCCGTACAAGAGACTAGAGGTTGGGTGGGAGAGAATCCTTGAAGAGGGTTTGTCTTTGGTATCCTGAAATTTCCATCTCATCATTAAAGGAATTACTACCACCCATGCCCCATGCTGGAGATGACAGACACCCAAAAGTTTATCAGACGCCAAAACAAAGGGTGTTGCAACATTTAACTACTAAACAAAGAAGCCCAGAAGGAGAGATGTCAGAAGGCAGGGATAAACTGGAGAGTATAACAGCAGCAATAGCTGCCATTATCACTTTAAAAACAGTGAAATGAGGAGTTCCAGTGAGTACTTAGGCTTAAAATGGGAGGAGAGTAGAGATCAGACCCATCTACAGAGGAAGCGTAATTCGAGTTACATGTGAAGGATGGGTGCAATTCAGAAAGACGAAGACGGTCATCAAAGAGCAGCTTTATAAACACACAGAGACTGGAAAAAGCACGCACTAAGGGCACTGAGTGTTGGGGTTGTGTGTCTTTGCGCTTTCTGTCCCACAGCTCGTCGGCCTTTTCGTAACGGGATCCCACTAGTTTTTAGCAAACTGGCCTCCTCCCTTCATCATGTGGTCCTGAAGGGGAAGTGAGTACATGAGGCGGTGAGAGGGGCCAAGATGCAGACAAAAACACGCCTCCCTTTTCCAGGGAGCCATAAGATCTAAGATGCTAAAAGATCTCTCCCTCCGGAGACAAAGGCACCACTGAACACCTAAGCCGGGGGTGGGGGGGTGGGTATTTCAGGGTCATCCTTGTCACTCCATGGGGATAAACTAAATGAGAATGGAGCCAGATTAGTAAAAAAAAAAACCAGAGATAAGGGATAGAGAGGTGGGGAGGGAGGAGGGGGAAGGAGGGGAACCCTGATGACATTATTTGAGCCTCTGAATCCAGCCCCCTAGAGTTAAGCCAACCCATGTGAGCTGAGCCGCCCATCTATTCCCTTTACTATTGATTTGAATTGGGTCCCTGTCAATTGGACCCTAAAGAGTCCTAAAGAGCAGAGTTCAGTTTAGCAGGAGGAGAAGGGCCTTGAGGTGGGGAAGCTTCAGCAGGAGGTTGGGGCCAGATTTCAAGGTCAGATGCTTTGCTGAACTGCAGACTAAGATGTTTTCTTATCTGAGCAACAAGACCCACTGAGGACAAGGGTGTTTGTTTATTTGTTTGTTTGTTTATTGATTAATTAATTACACTATGAATAGGAAGATAGAAGACAACACCCTCTCCAAGAAATGCAGCCTTCTGCAGGAATTATTTTCACCCTACCATGTATGTGTGTGTCTGTATGTGTGTCTGTGTGTGTCTCTGTGTGTGTCTGTGTCTGGTTCATGAACAGAGAGCAGAAGGAACATTAAACATCACTTTCCCATCAATGCCTTGGAAACTTCAGTGTGTGAGTTTGACATCCACCTTTTCCTCAAGCACTGGCCCATTTTACCACTGGCCTCGCCTTTTTCCTGCACCTTAAAAATCTCATTAACCTTCCACAGCTGAGTGATAGACAGCACCAAGTTCCTGTAAATAACTCCTAGCAATCTCGAAATCCTGAATGGGTTGAACACAACCAACGCAGAACATTTCACTGCAGCCATAAAACTTTTCATTTTCCCATGTTTATATGTTCACCTGCATTTCTACCATACAATTCCAAGCAAGCAGGCAGAACTGTCATTCCAGCTACACAACCATGTCTTCTTAGGGAGACTGAAAATCTATTCTAGCAGAGGAAATTCTAACTAGTGGAAATTAACATCCACCAGAGGGCAGACTTGTTATCTTTATTGGGTTTGGAACTCTCAAACTGGAAATCTCAAGCAGTGAAACTAATAGCTGCATCCTAAATATGGTTTCCTGTTTGTTTTTTGTCTTCAGTATAATGAACCCTGTAACATGGAGAACAGTATCTCACGATTGTATGTGTTTGGTAACCATAAAGGCAGTTGAGTAGATTAGTATTTTCAACAGAAAAAATAGTAAACATGAAAATAATAACAACAATAATGAGCTATCATTTACTGAGTTCTTGTATGCCAAGCCCTTCATTCAGCACTGCGTTCATCAACTTATTTCATCTTCAAAATAACCTTATCAAGTAGGTTCTAATGTTCTTATTATTCCCACTTAATAATTAAGAAAACTAAGACAAACATTCCATTCATTTACCTAAAACTCTAAACACTGTGAACTGTGAATGACAAGACTATGGTTATAATACAAATAACGAGAATCCAAGTTCTTACAAATGACAGGAAAAAAAAAAGTCTTGGTATATTTAGAATTCTTTAGCTAATTGCATACTTCTCCTTAAACTTTACTTAAAATCCTTCAATGGAAAAATTCAACTTTATAGGACTTAATGATTTTCACAAAGTATTTAACATTCTATGGAAGAATTTCAAGCACATTCACAGAGTCTTCTTTTGATGAACTCCACTGAGTGTGTCTATACGCAATTAAAACATTTTAATATGAAAACGCATAAAGCAACTTTGTGCAAAATATCATATCTCCTAATGAATGAATTTTAGAAACGTGATATTTTTCAAGATAGAAATAGATATGCAAAGGACAGTCCCATCACCTGAAGAAATAATTTCTAGAACTCTAGTTTAAAATGTATAATTATTTACAGTACAGTATTACCAGACTTAAAACTGAAAAAAAATTATAGTACTCTGCATTAACTGTAATTCAAAGATACATAAGTATTTCTGATTTTGAATTATAGAAATAATTTCATAATGATTGACTGTAGAGTTTACAGTCCTTGGATAATGATTCATATCACAAAATCTTTCATTGCAGAATTTAAAACACAATAAATAGGCAACTTATGACAGGCAGTAATTGTTCTTTTCACTCTCCTCCTACATCGGCACTTCTTTTATAATTGTCCCTCTCCCTGATATGCATTACATTTAATTAAGGTCTGTGCAATAGTATTCCTTTAGGTACATATCAATGCATAAGCATTGTGGCTAAAGTGTCAGATTGATAATAACTCTGGGGCATTTATTATCAGTTTTTTTTTCAATTTAAAAATAATGCTGTACTGAATCCTTTTGGAAGAAAATAACGATAACCAGTAACAGTCTCATATGTTGAAACTAAGATATCAAGAGACTTCTCAAGCTTTGAGAACATCCAATGTTTGCATGAAGACCCCCTTGTCAATGATCATCAAATTAACATAGCCATTTTACTTCAAAAATCTCTATGATTTATCTGATTTGTCAAGCCCTGGAAATCTTTCAGCTGCTCAGGTATTTAGTACAAACAGGGGCTGCAGCACCAATGAATTCACCCATTGTTTATGCCCGAACGGGATTCCTTCATGCATAATGAAATGCCTAAATGAAATTTGTTTTAACATGCTAGCACAAGCTGTTTAGAGCATTTCTCAAAAAAAAATATATACACATAAATGCCTTGACAAATATTTCAATGCGAGTGGTCTTTATGTCCCTCCACGGCAATTTACAGAAGACACTATTTGTCTTCTGTTCGCAAGGCTTCTCCTTGGCCTGCTCCCACCCTCTCAATACACCCAGAAATGGACCTTTCCGGAAGGATGCCTCCCATCCTAGAGATCCACTACACAGAAAACTGTCCAGTTCTATGCCCAAAGGAAAACTCATAATTAATCTTCCCTGGGCAGAGTTACTATTATACACAAAGCACATCCTATGTCTGTTCTGCATTTGCAATTTCCAAAGATCTTGCCATGTACAACCCTGTGAACTTCACTGGGTGGTGTGTTTCTCCCTCAGGTCTGTGTTTCCTTGAAAACATCAGTGCCGTTGTTTTTGGGGGAAGGAGAAAGGACCATCTGGTGAAACCCCTGCCCCTCGTGCATCCCGTCCCGAGGGCTGATACCCGTTCACTCCCCTGCTTCCCTTTCCTTGCACGGAAAGTAGCTTTCACTCTTGAAAGGTGCACTACCCACCCACCCACTTCATCATTACGCCGTGAGTACGCTTGATGCTTTCTGTCTAAAACATAAATTCTGTTCTTTAGAAATCTGCATTGCTTGATTCCGACACTCATATGGAAGGAGTTTTCTTTTGTGCAATGCTTTTGCAGCTAATGCCGGTTAATAGCTACAGAAAAAAGTCAGTCTTTCAAAGAGGAGCACAATTAGGAGGTTTTGAAGGACTGACAGTACTTTGTAGCTCCCCCCTCTCCCACCCCCTGGCTTCTAAAAGCTTATTTGGCTAGAAAGCGTATACTCTGACACCTAATTTGGTTCAACCTACTCAAAGTTTGTTCCCAGCAATTAGGGGCTGGCTAGATGATTCACAAAGGGAAAATATCTTTTCACATGGAGCATGGCAATTTCAATCTTGCAACAAGACAGAAGCCAGTAGCTCAGCTTCTCCAAATTTAAGCCAGGCATACACAGAGGACAATGGCATTTTCTGGGCATGACGGAAGCAGTCAGCTCCAGCTCTTTCAAAGGTGCTCTACTACCCTAAATGATATTGGGCATTTGTCATTTGAAAGTCACCTTGGAATGAAGACTATGACATTCAATTCCTTTCTAGACATACATTTGATGTGCGTTGTTTTGAGTTGGGCGTTAGCTCCTATAAGATTTTCTTTGCACTACACAAATCCCTACCCAGACTTGTAGGGGATATTTCATTAGTCAGCTGCCCCAACCAGTGGGGTAGATAGAGAGTAAGATGATCCATTGATGGAGTGACCCCTTCTTCATCTACTAATAAATAACATACCAATTATATACTATGGCCTAATCCATGGGCAGGACTGAAAAATATAGTTGAGTTTACACTATGGTCGTTAGTGGGAAGGCAGGGAGAAACAAAACACATATAAGCAAGGGTCACCCTTGCTTCTCGTACTAATAAAATGGGATCACGTGGGGAGAGTGAAGGGGGGCAATCTCCTGTACATTGGGTGATCAGGAGAAGTCTAAGGAAGTGACATTTGAGATGTAGCCCTTCCTGGAATGAGGAGTTGACCTTGAGAACGTCAGGAGCAGAGTACCTCAGGAAGGGGAAAGCTACTAAGTGCAAAGGCCCTAGATGTCAGCAAGCTTGGCTCATCAGCGAATGACCGGAGTGGCCGGAGAAGAGTTGCCGAGTAGAAGTCAAGAGCCAGGTTATGAAGGGCCTGGCAGACCAGCATGAGGACTTTGGATTTTGGTCTCACCATGTTGTCTAGCCAGTGGGGGAGATGTGACATGATGCAAACTTTGAAAGGATGACCCTGGCTGCTGTGGGAGAATATAGATGCAAGAGACCAATTGCAAAGCTTGTCTTGTGATGAACTAAGGACAGTGTTTTTCACCCCAGGGTGGTGGCAAGGTTGAAGCAGAGATGTGGGCAGTATTTGGATACACATTGGAGGAAGAGGTTATAGGACCAGCTGTGGACTAGAGGTGGTGGGTAAAGTCAAAACAGAAAACAATGTTGATTCCTTGATTATTGGTGCAACTGAGGTGTACACATGTTCAGAAGGGCAAGAACAATCACAGGATTATTCTACTGACCATGAGGGTGGAGTGGGAAGTTTAAGCAAACCCCAGGTTCTGGTATTAAGCACTGAGCCACTGCTCCCCATGGTTATTGCAGTACCTGAAAACCAACTGAGAAGAGAGAAGCACAAGACAGAGGAGATATTGATTCAATGCTTAATATCCTTTTCTTGGCACTTTGAAGGAGCAATTTTCCTTTCTATTGCCTCATCATGCCAGGCTTCAATTTGTCTTTTTGTTTGTGCAGGCAACAGGTAGAATGAAATAGCATCCTTGAAAAATGTATAAGGAAATATAGGATCTGCCTTAACGAGGGAGCTCTCCAGAGCTGCTGAAAATTGAGGTTAAGAACACATCCATTGTACTTAGTTCTTGATAGTAATATGACATTCCATCATCTGTATGAGAGCTGGGAAAGCCAAAGGACCGAGGGAAAGAGCAGGGTGGAGGGGATCCTTTCATTCATTCAGCAGGTATTTATACCTAATCCATGGCAGACACCGTGCCAGGGATTGGAATAGAGGGGTTGCTTCTTTCATGGAGCTCATAGTCCAGGGACAGACAAACAGTCCTCAAAGAATCCCCAAAGTAAAAGGAAAATTACAACCATGACAAGCATCCTACATCAATTCCCTCCTGGAATGGAACTCAAGCTCTGAGACATGCCCCACCCCACCTCACCCTGCCCACTCATATTCCCATAGCTACATAATTGTAGAGAACACAATATTTCCATGCAAGAAAATTGAGCCTTTACTTCTATCAACACACCCAGCAAAATAGTTTCAAGTAAGCACCTTGAGACAAGGACTTTTGTCTGATTTTTCATTGTCATATACAACACTTAACTCATAGGAGCTGCTCAATAAATATTTGCTTAATGAAGCTAACAATCTGTAAGAGAGTAAAAAAATAACTCCATTTGCTAGAACATTACAGCTGAAATGATAATAAGTTTAACTGAAAGGTAATCATGTAAAAGCATCCCAATAAAATTCAAATTTGGGTTTTATACAAAAATCAAATGAGATTCTTTATTACTGGAAATCAAAGAAAGCTTCACAGGCATGTGGAGACTTGTAAAAGCCGCCACTAATTCTGTCACTATTGATTGACAAGCTCAACCTCACTGAACTTCTGAGACAAGAGCTAAACAGCCTTATTCACCATCATCCGATTGCTTTGACATACATTACCTTTGCTTCATAGTCTTCACTTTGATCCACCCACGATCAACAAAACACAAGCTCAGACAGGTCTTGGGGCCCCAACCACACAGTTGCAAACATAGCATTCTTTCATATCGAATTTTTTTCTGGTGTCCAGTGACTAAGGAGGACATTGTTGTTGGCTACTCAGGACCAACTTCTCTTGGTAAAAGCACTCCAGTTTTATTTTAGAGAACAGCCTCTCCTTAGTTATCATGTGGTTCAGATAAGGGCTTAACACATGTTTTTAACCCTCCATCAAAGTTGGCCACATGAGCAGCTCTGGCCAATCAGTATAGCCCATATTTCTGTCCAAAGTGATTACTTTCAGAATTGATACATAACTTAAGTCTGTCCAGTATGATTAACCTTATTAGGAAAAGGCAGCTTTCTTTTACTGGGGTTCACAAAGAAGATAGGATGTAAGCCTGAAGTTGCCAATGGTCACCTGTGTTACCATGTAGCAAAGGCCACTTTGCAGTAGATATAATAAAAGCGAAAGCAGAGCTCTACGAGCCAATAAATTATCTTTTTGGCTTAAACCAACTGGAGTTGGGGTATTTGGTATTTTCAAATAAAAGTCCACAAAGAGAAAGGACAAACCCAGGATTGCCAGATACAGCAAATAAAAATACAGAACACAAAGCTAAATTTTTGTTTCAGATAAACAACAGAAATTATCTTTGTATGTCGCATGTAATATTTGAACATACTAATGCTGAAAAAATCATTCATTGTTTTCCTGAATTTAACTGGGTGCCCTGCATGTTAATCTGGCAACCCTATAGCCAGGGAAGTACAAGACCTAGGTTTCTGGATGTAACTTGGCCACTAGCTTGGTGCATACCATTAAACTTATATCATCACATCTAAGGTTTATTTCTCCTTTCCTTGCACCCTTCATAGAGAATGCAAAAAATGAAATTATTTTTAAATGCCTTTAAATAAACCCACTATACAGACTATCCACTTCAGCAAGAAGGCTCAGTTGTAACAGAAGATCTGATTATCTGGGTTTACGAATAAGCTCATCTGTCATCCCATGTGCTCAGAAGTAAGGAAGCAGGGCAACTCAGGCTGGACAGGTCAATGGTAAAGAGCCAAACACAGGGGGTTTTCTCTGACCCCTCATGCCCCCTGCTTGTTTGGCAAGCTCTTCTCACAGATACATGATGGACACAATAGCTTCAGACATCAGCAACCACACAACCATGTCAAGAGGCAGAAAATAAGGATCCTCATATCTTGAATCTTAGAAGAACAAGGGAACCTTCCACGGAGGTCCCCCAGCAGAACTCCTCACACTCCACCGGCAAAGACGAGGTCACATGCCCAGCCCAGAGAAGTCACTGGCAAGGAAATGTTCTATAATTTGTCAAGCCAAGCATGCTTTACTCCTTGGAGTCTGGAGAGGCTTCTGTGCAACACCTGGTTTCTCAGTCCTTCAACAAAATCACTGTTTTATTAGCTGGGGGTGGGAGTGACTGTTGGGTAGAGATCGTCAGTGTCTATATAGTATTCTATTGCCCATGTGTCCTAAGAAGTAGCAGAAACTTCTTTGAGGCCAAAAGTGAGGGAATGTTGATATTAAAAGATATTTTAGGAAGTCAGATGGAATAATGAAACAAGCATAAACCCCAGGTATAGAAAGAACCGGGCTTTTTTTTCTACCCTGCATAGGATCCTATTTCTGCTAACTTGAGCAAATCCATTTAGTGCTCTCAGCCCCAGTTTTGTAGTCTGTAAAACAGAGATCGAGTCCCTGATGTATATGGCAGTAGTGAGAATTAAATGACACCTTACAAGTAAAGCATTTATCACAGTGCCTGGCAAACAGTGAATTTCAAATATCAGTTGCTAATTTCATCTTTAGATGCTCAGCAAGGGCAATAATTTAAAAGTCTCTCAAAGTGGGAAAAATGAAATCATTTAAATGGTGGACTCTAAAGAAAGGTCAGCATTGCTAATTCCCACATGGACATCTCCACTCTCAGCCACATGCCAGCTTCCAATCAGACCCTAGAGGGACCACTTCAAAAAGTCTAAGTCTAGGTCACTGTGCATGGAATTACAGTTGGTCTGCTAGAAATGCCTGCCCATTATGGTTTCTTTGAGACTTCTATCTCATTTCACATCGGCCATCAGCAGCAGCTGGCAGACAGTAATGCCTTCTAGTCACTACCAACCTGGGACGTTTCTTGACCAGCGACCTGAAGGTTAAAAGCTCCTTATCCCATTACCAAGTCCTTGAAGTGGTTTACGTGAACGGGGGGACAAAAATTTACCTTCTGGATCATAAAACACACAGTGCATTTTCTAAGGTCTCCACTTACTTGGCAGATGGTCCTCCTTGTATGGCTCAGTTTCTAAATTTGTAGTCCAGGAGGCCATGATAAATTCCTCAATGGCCCACAACCCCCAAACAGTCTTCTGATTTTATTATGAGATCAGCAATCCATGTCTTAGTTCCCTACGATTTGTCTCCTGGCTGTCCCTCATGTGACATGTGGCAGATTGTAAAGTCCAGAGCAGCCACTGGGCAAGATTCACCCCAGTCTTCCCATCTGCGAATGTGCAGGCTGCCACGTAACACCACACAGCATCCATGGTCTCATACACAATGAGAAAGAAGTTTCCCCTCCAGACATTCTAAACTCCTAGAAGATTAATTGACTAATATTTTCTTTGTTCAACCCTGCATCACATTTCCTTTTTGACATTTATATCCATTCCCTTAATCTTCCCCTTCTGACTCCAACTCGACAGTATCACCTCCCTTAGATTCCCTCCTAAGGCAATGGACAGCAATGATTGCTGAGAACTGGCACAGTTACCAGCTTCTCATCTTCATCATCACTGGCTCCCACTCCCCTTCTTCTTACTTCCCATCAAAGATCTCACAAGAAAAAATATCTACCCATCACAAGATACATTAGTGTCTGAGTTATTCAAATATAATATCCTGGCTGCCTCTTAGTTGCCCAACAGTTATGTTGTTTATTTGCCATGCAATACCATGACTTGTAATTATCATTATAGGAATCACTTACTAAATGGCCCTCTTTGCACCATCATCCTTACAATAACCTTGTGAGGTAAGTATGATGGGACCATTGTATAAGGCTTAGGGATTCGTGGTTTGGACCATGTCACAGACTTGGTAAGGGGTTGTGTGAGGTATGAACTCATCCCGATTTTGAAGCCACCACCTCTAGCCACAGTTGGTATTATAGGCCTTTCATGAGCAAAGTACTCACATTCCCATGAAATAGGAAATGAGCCTAGAACAGGACCCAACTCACCACAAGGGAGGCACTGAACCAAGCTCTTCGAACCAGTCATTTATTTCCTTTGCTTCCTTATCAGCTCAGGAACCTTGAATGTTTCCCTCCTCTTGCTGGGGGAGGCCTCCTTCTCCCCCTCTTGGGGGTGTGTTTCCTGCTGGGAAACTTTCACCTACTTCCTTGAGTTATGGGTAAGTGGCCCATGCAGACGATATGTCTGTAAATCATACATGATCCAGAGGGCGATGGGGGAGCCGCAGATGCAATACTTTGCTTAGCAATTTTCAATCAAGTGATTGTAGTAATATTTCTGGGGTAATTAGATTCATGACCTGCCACAGGGAACAATTTCTTCTACTAACTTGTCTGGACTACAGATACAGGCATAAACAGCCCAGTGAGGCCTTTAAATCCTGACCCCAACTTGAGCGGGTCTGGCTTTCATCTTGTACCAGAAGCTGGTTTTTGAATTATGGCAGGTTTCCTGCTTCCACCTTGAAGTAAACAGGCCTCTGGGAGCTTCAACAGCACTTAAGACTCCTATGCATATCCGGATGAAGAAAATAGCAGCTAGTATAAAATAAAAAGAAAGTAGGAAAGAAGAAGAGGTGGGGGAGAGAGAGACAACTAAGCTGTCTTCAGCTTCTTGCACTTCTAAATTAATTATCAAAGCCCATGTTAATTATATGTTATTCCACTAGCCCATCTCAGACAATACTATGCCACCATTTAATTCATATCTTAATATGACATATGATTTCATTAGTGTATTCTATCAGCTTTGATGGGAACCTAAGTCTTCAGGGTGTTCTTTTTTTTAAATTTTTATTATTTTCTTTCCCGACCAATAAAAGAAAACCCATAAAGAAATATTACAAATTTAAATAAAGCTTGGGAAGTGTGAAAATCATTTCAAAACCCACGGACTGTTTATTCACATTTGCAATAGTAGTTCATTAGCATCTTGGTATTCAGTCATCTAAACTAAAGTTTCTTTTCTGCTTTTAAATAAGCAGCTTCTCATACCATCTTAATAACGTCCTTCAAGAATTCCAAGATGCATTTCAGCAAAGCTGAAGCAGAACCACAAAATGCAAAGATGCTTTGTTACTTTTCCCCCTTAGTACTCAAATCCATCAAGGAAAGAAGTGAGACCTAGAAAACAAATTTATTTTGCGCTCTTCTATACCCACTCTATGTTTTTCCTGGCTCACAGCAGCGCCTGTATAGCCTCATTAATACCTCCCCCACTTCTAACAAACAAATCTGTCTCTATTAGGAATGTGATATTTGGGCTGTGATCCATTAAATGCATGAAGATAGAGAATTACATAAAAGCTTATAGTGAAATAATGATGTCATCCCTGAAAAGAAATGGTTTCTGGGTTCCTTAAGCCTGGCCACAAATGTGGGAGAGCACCCGGATGATGCTCGTCCCTTTACTATACACAGGAAAACGTGGAGAGGATGGAGATTTGCTAGACACACAGTTAGTGAGTGTTGGTGACAAGAAAGCCATGGCCACTGCCTGCCAGAGCACACAGGCTGGCGGGATTCTGCAGACTCTGCAGAACTCGATCCCCACTGAATGTGTGAGGAGGAGGACGCACTCGGGAGGAGAACAGCAACATCCAAGGCAGGGGAAGAGACCAAGGGAGCCAGCATGACGTGGAGACATCAGAGCGGAAATCAAGGAGTTGTAGGATAATGCAAACATTCAGCTACAGAACAGGACAAAGCAAACGTTCATTGCGCAGAATGATGTCACATAAGGAAAACTGACTTGTTCATTTAAGCAATATTTGAGGGCTTACTGTGAGCTAGGCTTCCACGCAACTTACAGTCCAGCAGTGGGAGAAGGAAAAAAGTGATACCAAAGACCATCCAGATAGTTTCAGAGTGAGTTGTGCTGTGAGTTAAATAAACCCAATAATGAGAGAGAATAAAGTGGGGGAGAAGAAAAACCTCTCTGAGAAGGGGGCCCTAATAGGGTCATTTCAGAGAGAAATGGACAAGAATTGGTCAATACAATTACTAACATTTTTATAGAAAAGAAAAAGGCCAGAAGAAAGGAGGAAATTTCTGGATGCAGAGCTCTTCTTCTCAACCTTGAAACTTGACTCCTCTCTCTTTCGTCCATCTCTATTGCTTCGGCCAGCCCTTCAAATGTGGATAAATTTTTCCTCACCCCGGTACACATCAGAACTATCTATGGAAACTTCCTGGGGATTCTGATGCTGGCACAAAGATTGAGCACTTCTGGTTCAGACATTCCCCCAGATCCCCTCTCTAACCTTTCATATGCTTCCTGTCATCATCTGCTCCATCAGCTTCAACTATTACCCCTAGGCTGACACCTCATACTCTCCTATGTCCAGAAGTCATTGACTTTTGTAGCCAACCACCCCAACAACCTCTGAGCCCAGTGCCTGGTACAGAGCTCCATGTCTGCCAGATCTACTGAGGAAACGCTCACATTTGGGGAGCCATGATTTTGGGTGTCTGCTCTCCCAGATGATTTTTACATATTTTCTTACCCATACCTGCACCACAGTTACTGTTCAATAAGGCTTTTGTTCAGTGCACATAATCATGACTTATTCATATAGCAATTTATGGCTAGCAAACTGCTTTCATGGATATTCTTTTATAAAGCTATGAGGCATCCCTGTTCTCCAAACGTGTTCTATCTTCGTAGCATTGCCAAACAGCAGGTTTGAAGACTGAATATCTTTCTACCTTCCTAAAAGTAATCAGTGGATAACATGCTTCTAGTAGGAGTGTGGACGTAGAGAATGAAGGGAGGGAAACTACAAAAGTATCCGCATTCTCAATTTTGCCTAACACAAGGGAACAGCAACTACACAGCTATTGAAACAACTGAAGGAAAAGAATTAATGCATATTTAGTTTCTGCCTCATTCAAGGCACTCTGCCAGGCACCTTACTTATATAATCTCACTGAATCCACTGCATAATTTGCAGAGCCACTTGCAAAATGAAAACGTGGGGCGCCTTATTCAAAACTGATTAAGAATTTCAAAATGAAACAGCAGAGCATTAAACCAAGCACGGGGCCCTTCTAAGACTGGTTCCCATACTGCCGCACTGAATCCTCCCAGCAGAACCTGTATCGTTCCCATTTTACATAAGAGGCAAAATTAAATAATTTGCCCAAGGACACACAGCTGGAAAAGGGCACAACAGGAATTCAAGTCCAGAGTCCACCCCATCTACCCACTGATTGACCAGTCGTCACACCCAGGCACACACATACACACACACAGGGAACTTAATTGATTTTATTCCAAAAATTAGAGGCCCCCAAAGCACCTAACAAAATGAGAAATCTTAATGACTTCATGCCTTTTAGATCTGCTAAGTATTTGTTTGCATTTCATTAAATTTTCAAAGTAAAACTTGATTTGAAATTCTGAAGCTCCATTTCAGTGATCTACATTTGGGGCCTCAATGACATGGTTGAACAAATGAGGCGTCTGAGGTCCCCTTCCTTTTTTCTACTTTGTGAGCCTTGGAATTTTTTAATGAAAAATTTCATGGCACATGAATCATCACGTGGTGGTGGGGGGAGACAGTAAAACCCAAATGCTTTATTTTCTATTGAATTCTGAAACTGCTCTAGATCCTATGAAACTGCTTCAAATCCCGAGGGATGACATCCCAACTCAACCCTTGTAGTTTTAATTGATAGGCAATCTTTCTCTCTATTAGATAAACCCAAGCATGCCAAATGAATTTTTCTTTGGATATCTTCAGCTTCCTCCAGCTGTGTCTTCAACTCCAACATGGTGTAGCTCTAGTTCGATACTGTCAGCATTTCTCAGAACACTGTCCACAAGGTGAGGGCTTTATTCAAAGAACATCCATTTACCGCTTGGCTGGGTACAGGAAATATAACAATATTATAAGGGAAATAAGCAGAAGTGCTCTGATTGGTCCTAATTTGATAGGTTGTTCTTGCCTTGAGGTTGTGAGGTTTGAGTTGAGAACCAAAGAATACTGAGCCACCTGTGAAGGTAGCTGGGAGATGAGTTTATCAAAGTGGGAGGTGGGGGCAGTGTTACAAAACCAAGGCTGGAAAAAACTTAAGTTGAGGAGTAGAAAGGAAACTGAAGCATAGTAGGGGATGCCACAAGCGGATCTGGAACCAAGAATCAGCCTTGGGCTGCTGTTAAACGGAGGAGCGGAGGGTGGCAGGAGCGGAGCAGACTGCTCACTGTAGGAGCCGGCTGCAGAAGACTCACAAGATGGTATCTGGCTGGGTTTGTGGCAGTGGAGATGACCAGAAATGGAAGGATTTGAGATTTTTCTTTTGAAGCTGGGAAAGCAGGACTTGCTGGATAGAATGAAGAGGCAAAGATGGAATCATTGATGATGTCTAGGTTTTGAGTCTGAGCAATGGGATGGACGGTATGTCATTTACAAAGGTGAGAACGATTTCAGAGTGGGGGTTGCTGCTGAGTTTAATAGGATATGTTGAAGGAAGCACTCTCCAAATATAACTTCCTTCCATTTTTCCAACTTTGACTCCATCTTGAGGGTCCGTTTACTGTCATCTCTCTTGTCCACAACCCCTAGTTTTTTGAGGTGGCCATTGTTGAGGACTTGGAAATTCTCCATGAGCACCCATGTGCACAGAGTGACATACACAAGAGTCACCCTCATTCAGAACTCTGGAGAACTAAAACTCTTACATGCTGCTTAGCTGGGAGTTTAACAGAATGTTTCCAGGGAGCCTGGAGTTCTAGCCCAGCCTGGAGTTTGGGGAGTGGATCACTGTACAGGAGGGGGCTGTGTTAGTTCACAGGGTGGGACCAGAGGAAAGAGAGACTGGCATGTACTTGTGAGAGCGCAGAATGGGGAGCAAAGAAAAAGGGAAACAAAATGGCCAGAGGAAGCACAGAGAGCATTACACCAACAGGGAAGAGGTCTGACGAGGTAGCAGTTGGAGAGGGAGGGAAAGGAGCCTTTATCAAAGTGCTTCCCAAACTTTAATTGCATCAGAACTTGGTAAAATGCGGATCCAGGCAGCCAGCGGTGGGGCCTTCCGTCTCTGTACATCCAACAGGCTCCTGATGTGATGCCAATGCTGCTGGTCCACAGACGACACTTTGAGTGGCAGGAGGAAAGGCAGAGGGGCCTGAAGGATGCTGAGGACGACAGGCTGGGGAAAAGCATGAATCGCAGGACCCATGCCTCAATTCAGAATCATCCACCACTTCTTAATACCTACCAGTTACTGATAGTTGGTCATCCACATTCCTCCAATAATATCTCCCTTAAAGCTCAAAGCTATACTCAGAGGAAGCTCTTACCCCTTTCTATATCATGTGGAGACTCAGGAGGGTTCAGTATATTCATAATTAACAGCAATGATGATAAGACATTTTAAAAAAAATAACAGCTTTATTGAAATTTAATTCACATACCAACAAGCTTGCCCTTTTTACTTCTGAGTCTGTATTCCAAGCCCAGCATGGTGCTAAGGGTTTATATTTACATGTTACAGATGAGAGAACAGTTGCCTACCATCTTTAAAAGCATCAAATGTCCTTATCAGTGATTCTCAACTGAGGGTGATTTTGCTTCCGGGGGACATTTGGCAATGTCTGGAGGCATTTTGTGTTGTCACAACTGGAGGATGATGTTATTGGCATCCAGGGCCAAATTATCTGGCCCCAAATGTCAATAGTGTTAAGGCAGAGGAAACCTGATGTAGAGTTTCAGAGTCTAATCTGCACTTAGTTTCAACGATTATCAGTCAGGCAAGCAAAAATGGAAAGAACTCAAATAACATTTTTTTTCATTGTGTTTATAAAAGAAACATGATTCATCCCTGCAATAAGCACCCAAAAAGTCCCTGCACACTCAACTGTGTCCTTCCTGGAGGCTCCTGCTCCCATCTTCTCTCCCAGCACCCAACAGAAGGCTTTGCTCCTGGTGGGAATCCAATAAATGTTGGTTGTCATTCTGTGCATGAAATGAAGGGTCAGAAAGGAGCTTCCAGCTTGTTAAAAGCCACAATTAGAACAGAGCCTGGGTCCCAGTCCCCACGTGAACCTATTAGCTCTGCTCTCCTCTGCAGACTGACTTCGGCCTTAACCTCAACCTTCCTACCTCACAAATAAATGCCTTTGGTCGTAAAGGAAACCCCAGGAGAGTATGTGTAGCTGGATCAGTGCAAATTCATCCTCACACAGGTAAAAACAAGTCAGAATACCTGCCCCCAAAGCGCGACTGTCTTGTCTCTTGCCAGAGGGTGGCAAGACAATTAATTATTTTACAGAATACAAAACCTGGTTGACTTCTTTTTCCTTTATAAAGTGATACTAATCTATTTGTAATCCTATTTCTGGGATTTTCCCCCTGAGTTTTAACAATTGACACATGCCCCAAACTCTGAAAGCATTAAGGATAAGGCACAAGGGAATGCCATTTTCAAGTAGAAGAAAAGCACTGAGGTTTTCTACGAGGGGAAATGGATCATTTCAGCTTGAAAACAACAGCTGTGGATAATATGAAATATGCTAACGAAAACTCAGGGTCTTATCTCTCTGGTTCATAGCTGTGATGCCCTCTGCTACTCTTGGTTCCTCCGAAAGTGAATTAATTTAGCAGAATACAAAGTGGATAGCCTTTGTTCCAACGAGGTAATGCACTCAACAAGTACTGAAGGCTACAGGAGGACAAACTATATATCCTGCCAAGCCCTCGCATAGAAGTAACGATTCACAATTTGTTCCAATAAATATGAGAAGTCAAAAGTCAAGCATCAAAAACATCTATCGGAGCTGTTAGAAATTATGTGCGTGCTGTTCTGAGGACTGTGTATAATGGAATATCCATCAAGGCCAGGCAATCCCACCTATCTGTCCCCCTCCCCAGGACAGCTGACAGCCTCGCGCTTCTCGATGCAATGAGATGTGAGCAGAAGCTCCAGCGTCAGCCTTGACATGTGTCCCTGTGCTTGGCTACAGATGTATTACAAGACATTACATGGGATGCTATCAGAAAATTGAAAATCTAATGAGCGTTTCACTTAGTTACTGTAATTCTTCAACGCTATTCCAATCTTGTGCAAATTAGGAGCCACTTGCAGCTGTGAAGCCTGACAGAAGACTGAATGAGGTTTTCATTATACTTTTAGTAGGTTTATTGGGAGATTTCCTATTAAAAGGTACTTGAAAAGAATAAATGTGTTGATATCTCTATTAAAAGATATCTTCAAGAAGTAACCAAAAATGTTACCTCGAATTTACCACAAACAATGAGCAACATGCCCATCTCTGGTAGGGGCGAGGTGCCCAATAGATTTTCTTTAACAGAAGATAGCAAGGAGAATCAATAATTGCCTGCTATGATCCCAGCATGTCCACTGTATTCCATTCCAGTGGTCATAGTCTGCAGAGTCCAATTTATTTGATCCATGCTACAAGAAATTATACCTTACAACTGGAACAAACCATGAGTAGTATTTACATAGGAAATCTCCTACTTCTCTAGAGTTTGGGAGTAAAGTTTGCACTCCCTCATATCACTACCACCATTATCACCATCAGTATCATGAAAATGTTACAATTATGTAATAATCGCCAATGGGAAATATGAGGCATGCATGGTTTGCGAAATTATCACCCGCAAAGAAAGAACAGAATCACTTCGATGCTTAGGGTCTTTAGCTAAAATAAAGAGGCCACTTAGCAATATCAGAAGGAGTCAAAGTGAATCCATCAAGACATTTTTTTCCATGCACAAGGACAGCCTTCACTTTGTCAGCACTGGGATTATTTCCTGCAAGAAACCTACAATAATGTACAGTGATGTGATGAAATAATACTTCAGAACATCAATCTAAGTTATGAACATAATGGTATATTAAGATAAAACACTTCTCTTCTGGTACACAACCCATCTATAATGACTAAGAATATGTTTTCATTAAAACATTCTTATACAGAAAACTCAACACTCAACTCTGTATCCATGACAACCTGCAATTCAACTTTCAAGGCACTCATGTCAACTCCTTTCTCTCACATGTTATTCCTAAAGAGCATCTGTAATCAAAAACTTTAAGAGGGAAATCTTTTTGACAAAATGTTAGTTATGCACAGAAGTATGTGGGGCTTATGGGTTGAAGTGTCAACTCTGTTATCCCAGATATTTATTAAATTAACTCACTCATTGAACAAATACGTACTGAATACCTACCACGAACCAAGCTGTAAAAATCACACTGCTATGCTCAGGTCCGGAATAAAGTAACTATAATTGCACCGAAAAGGTGCTTCAAGAGTGACAGAGGAGGGAAGGGTTTCTTCCAGCCAGAGACCATCAGGGAAGGTTTGAGGAAGTGCTGAAAAATGAGCTGGGTCTTGAATGACAGATATAATCTAAAAATACACAGAGAGAGCCTTAGGTAGATATCAGCTGGAAACAGAGCCCGTAGGTAGATATCAGCTGGTAACAGAAAACAGGAAAAAGTGGAAAAGATGGGGCAACTTGGGAAAAAGGCAGTGAATCAGTCCAGATGGAGCCTGGGATTAGGCAAGAGGAATTTATTCATTCACTCATTCATTCAACAAATGAGTGCTTACCCTGTCCAGGTACTGGGGATACCTGGTAAAAACAGCAAAGTCAAGGATCTCCTGCTACATATTCTAGGGACTTTGGAATGCTTTGAATGCTTGGCTAAAGAGTTGGATTTTTTGTAGCAACAACAAGGAGCCATAAAGCTTTACACAGAGAGTTAGACAGAAAAGCCAGGTTTTAGAGAAATTAATCAGGGTTAGAGAAATGATAGACATCTGAAAGTCTTTGTACTATGAGCCATCAGATTATGGATTTTTTTAACTTGCCTTCTATCTCTTTGCCAAATGGATCAACACGCAATAATTGCATACTGGAGAAAAATAAAAATTTTTAAAAGAGATTATTATAATACTACAACAAGAGAAGTAAAGAAGGCTCAAGAGAACATTATGGAATTTGTAAGGAGGGGGAGATATTTGGGAGTAGAAAGACGAGAGCTTAGCAGCTGCTTGGATGAGGCGGGAAAGACAGAGAGGCAACAAAAATGATGCAGAAAGTGATGGCTGAAACCTGTTGCAATACATTATATAAACCAGGAAACACAAGGTGATGAGCAGAGAGAAGAAAGAAAAACAGAGCTGAGATTGGTTTTGAGTGTGGGGCACGGGCAGATCACGCAGAGAGAGCTGATGAACCAGCAAGCGGACATCAAACACAAACTCCAGGGAGGTCAGAGTTACGCTCAAAGATTTGAAGGCAAGAAACCATAACTTCTCTGTGCTTTTTTGGTTTTCCTCCTGTAAGATAATAGCAATAATTTTTTATCTCCCAAGGCAGTTGGAGAAGATTAAAAGGAGACTGCAGATAGCACTGAGAATTGATATTTAGTAGCACACTAAAAGTGCTGTCCATAGTGATTAGCCAAGAAATTGAATGAAAATGAAAATAATAATAAAGGAGACTACAAGGAGTTCCAGAGTATATTCTAGAGGACTATGCTGCATTTAGCTGCTGCCTGGGAGAAGAGAAGCCAAAATGGAGGCAGAGGATTAGTAGGAGATGGAAAGCGACAAAGGGATCCAGTATCACAAAAGACATGAAAGGGCTGAGATTCAAGAAGCTGGGGTGCTCAGTGCCATCTGTTGTTGCAGAGAGCTGAAGACAGAAGAGCTGAGAATAGGCACTGACAACTAAAACATTACAGGTGACCTTCAAGAGGACTATTTCAGTACAGTAGTAAGTGTAGCATTCAGATTAATAGGGGTTGAAAGTAGTAAATGGTGACCAGGAATCAGAAATCAAGCCAGGGACTGTTCTTTTTTCCAGATGTGAAAAGGACACACAGATTGAGGAGCTAAAAGGACCAAAGAATGGTTTGTTTATAGAATGAGGGGCTTATAGGTCAAAGGATACACTAGAAGAAAAGAGACTGACCACTTTGATGACATGGGATAATTATGACAGAAAAGTTATAGACAGGTGGAAAGGATTTGTGATGAGCTGGGAGGGGGCAATTTTTTTTCTTGGCTTAATTATCCCATCTCCAGGGAACACCTGCCGAATTAAAAGTGCCACGGACACATAGGAATATATTTGACTATGTCTGCCATGGGCTGCACTGACGGAGAAAGTCAGAAGCATTTCCAAAGAAAGGGGCTTAGAAGTTTAAGAGTCATCCTACTTAAGTATCTTAACAAAGGCTGGGTTAAGGTCTGATTCTCTTCTGCAATGAAATGCTAGATGATGTGTTGGCATGCTAACTGAAGATTCGGGGTAATTAAAGGAGAATGTTGGGGAGAAGAAGAGTATTTTGGAAGACAAATTAGCACAATGTGTTCTCTGTGTTCTTTTCCCAGCTGAAACTTAAGAGAAACTGCTTCCTCCACCCCCATCAACACTGTCTTTACACACACATCTTCTAGATTAGATTATCTCCCTTGTCCTTCCTTATTTGCTTTCTTCCATCTGAGAAGGGAGAATAATTGTCATGGTATTAGGTGGTATAAAAGTGGAGACTGGGGCAGAGGGAGAAAGAAATAAAAATAGAAAAGTATGACAGTGCAGCTATTCTGGGAAACAGTTTGGCAGTTCCTCAATAAGTTAAATATAGAATGACCATATAACCTGCGATTCTATTCCTAGACGTAGACTTCAAAGAATTGAAAACTGGTATTCGGACAAATATTTGTATATAAATGTTCATAGCAGCACTGTTCAGTATAGCCAGAAGGTAAAAACAACCCAAATGTCCATCGACGGATGAGTGGATAAACCAAATGTGGTATGTACATACAATGGAATATTATTCAGTCATAAAATGGAATGAAGCATGCTACAACATGGATGAACTTTGGAAACATTATACCCAGTGAAAGAAGCCAGTCACAAAAGGCCACCTATTGAATGACTCTAATTATATGAAATATCCAAAAAAGGCAAATTCACAGAGACAGAGCGCAGATTAGTGTTTGCCAGGGGTTGGGAGAAGGGACAGTGACAGCTTAATGAGTGCATGGTTTCCATTTGGGGTGACAAAAATATTTGGAACTAGATAATGGTGAAGGTTGCACAACATTGTGACTCTCTAAATGCCTCTGAATTATACACTTTAAAATAGTTAAAACGAATAATTTTATGTTACATGTATTTTATCATGGTAAAAAAAATAAACAATTATGGAGAAATAGAGAAAGTTAAAGAGTAAAAGAAAGAAAGAAAATGAGAAAGAGAACAAGAGAGATGGAAAAATTTTCATCTGAAATGGTCAAATTAATCTACATAATAAAAAAGCAGAAGAGAGAAATAAGTAGTTACATAAGCTGTGATAAAGAGTTTTAAGGAAAGTTTTGGGTGGCTCTCTTGAATTTCTTTGCATCAAACTCCACAGAGTCTCAGACAATTGGGCTTTTCAGATTTAGTAGGGACATAGTGTCTTAAACAAAGAAATACAACCACACCCTGGCTGAACTGGGTTGAATCTTCTTGTGAAGAATCCTAATCTTTAAACAGTCTTAACCCCAAACACTGTTAAAAACCCTGATAAGGAAACAGGGACATGAAAGGCTGAATGACTTGGGTGAGATCACCAAACCAGAAAGCAGCAGAGTTGAGGACTCCTCACCAAATTTCAATCTTCTAATCATTTATAGTTTGCTACCTGCCCAAACAATCATATCACTGGCCTCAGGAATATAAGAATAGTTGCTTCACTCGTGCTTACCCTGTGCCATTTAGCGTGAGACCTGTCGACTCCAGTGGGCAGAGAGAGAGTGACCTTAGGCTCTGTGTCTCAGTGTCCCTGGCTGTACATGGAAATGAGTTAGTACATGTAAATCACTTAGAACAGAGCCTGGAATACAGGGTGTCCTGCAGGATTGCTAGCAACGACAATAACGACAATGACAACAACAACTACACACAATAATCACACACAAAAGTGATCGTGATCCCACCTCTTGGTGTGAACATCTTTATGTAACACCAACCCCTTTAGTGTGAGCAAGACTTGTAACTTGTTACCAAGCAATAGAACATGGCAAAGGTGATGGGATGCCTCTCCCCTGATTACTTTAACTAATATAAGACCCCATCTTGTTAGCAGACTTGCTCCAATCTCTCCCTCTTCCTTTCCTGGTTTTAAAGAAACATGAATCCTATAGCCAAAAGGAACTAAAGCCACCATCAACCACATGAGTGGAAAAGCAGATCCTTCCTCAGTTGAGCTGCCAGATGTGAACCCATCCCTGGCCGACACTTTGACTTCAGCCTTGGAGACCCTAAGCAGAGGACCCAGCTACGCCAAGCATGGACTTCTGACCCAGGAACCATGAGGAAGAGGTGGATGGGAGAGAATAACTAGATATCTAAACAACAGTCCTGAAAGGACTGGCTACATAATTTGCAGGGCTTGATGTCAAATGAAAATGTGGGATTCCTTGTTCAAAAGTTATTTAGAATTTCAAGATCGCAATAGAAGAGCATTAAACCATCACAGGGCCTCCTGTGCATGGGGTCCTGCTGTACCATTTGCCAACAGTGAAGATGGCTCCAAATAATGTATCATTACTTCAACATCAGTATTAACAAGCCAGCCAGAATTCAAATATACGGCGCATGGTTAAAAGACTGGTCTGGGGGGGTCACTGGTGAAACTGCTTGGGATTTAACCTTCATTCTGTTACTGATAAGCCAGATGACCTCAGAAAACATGCTTAATGTGCCTGAGCCTCAGTTTCCTGTTTTCTCCATGTTTAAAATGGAAATAATAGCCTGTACCTGTAAAAGGCTAAGAGGACTAGGTGATGTGCGTTAAGCACCTGGAACAGTGCCTGGCACTTAGTAGGAATTGAATCAATGGCAAACAGTTTCATCAATCCACCACCACTCTATATTCCCTATCTAATTACTTACAACTGACAAAATTTGTATGCATCTGCTGAAGCTTCAACAGACTTAGAAAATAATCACCTATTGATGTGATTCAGGAAAGTACCTGGGTAGAGGAAATATGATAGATTGGTTTCTTTAAAATGTCTCGGATCAGAAGCAAAACAAAAAAGCAAGTTGGGAGTTTCAACGGTGGAGGGGTGCTAATTAACAACTCAATTAAAAAAGGCAAATTAAACTTTATGGTTCGTTATCCTCCACTGCTTGGTAAATTGTTTTGCTAGGCGAATGATTAAAAATGATCATTTCAGAAAACTGAAATAGCTTCCTAAGAACACAACTATTTTTCAATATTATACAAAGGCTTCACCACAAAATAAAATTACTTGATTAAAAGGAATAGTACTTCTGCGTGTCTGGAAAGCCGGCAGTACAAATGTCGGCTTGTGATGCATTAGGTATTTTGGAGCCTGTGAAGGAATTTTGAAGAGAAATGCTTCCTGATGAATAAAACACAGCACCATTTCTTTTTGTGCACTTTGTCTCTGTGGGTCCCATAAAGGTTTTTCTAGAATATGTTTGCAGATGGATAATTTACATCAAATTAGTTTAGGTCTGAACTCTGAAGAAATGCACAGAGCTCAGGCATTCCGAATGTTGGGTAGTTTCGGGGGAAGATAAGTGATGGTCAGAAAATAGACTCCACAACAAATTGAAGCATAAGACCTCATCGCGGTGACTCTTTATGCTTTCTTTTCTGCTATTACGTCAGCTCTCAACCTTTTTTCTTCCTCAGAACACCTACGTCATATGGTACCTTCTCACCAGCAACTGCGTTCAACTGGGATTATCCGGTGTGTTTTGGGGAAGTGTGTATCAAAGGCACACCCCGGTGTGAACATCAGGGGGTGCCAGCCTGGCAGGGGGGGCTACCAGGAGAGGGAGAGGGTAACACCCCGATGGCTGGGGAAGCAAGTGCATATAACCTCTGTATATCTGGCTCAAGGTCTTGCTTCCCTACTTCTGCCTTAACTGAAAGAATGCTGGAACTATACAGGAGCAAATCAAATATTTGTTAAGCATTACTGTTTCTGCCCCAAACACCCACCATAATCATTCAAATCTTAAAGTAGCAATGGAGGGGAAGTTTCCACAGTAATAGATATTTTCTTCTTCCTCAACTGGCAACTAAAACCTGGAAAAGAGCATCTGGTTCCTTGGTAAACTACAGCCTGTTAAGCTTCTATCATTCAGCAAAATGAAATAATGATTGTTCTAGTTTGCTAATGCTGCGGAATGCGAAACACCAGAGATGGATTGGCTTTTATAAAAAGGGGGTTTATTTGGCTTCACAGTTACAGTCTTAAGGCCATAAAGTGTCCAAGGTAACACATCAGTAATCGGGTACCTTCACTGGAGGATGGCCAATGGCGTCCGGAAAACCTCTGTTAGCTGGGAAGGCACGTGGCTGGCGTCTGGTCCAAAGTTCTGGTTTCAAAAATGGCTTTCTCCCAGGACGTTCCTCTCTAGCAAGCTTGTTTCTCTTCAAAACGTCACTCACAGCTGCACTGAGTTTCTTCTCTTTGAATCAGCTCATTTATATGGCTCCACTGATCAAGGCCCACCCTGAATGGGTGGGACCATGCCTCCATGGGAATATCTCATCAGTTATCATCTACAGTTGGGTGGGGCGCATCTCCATGCAAAAAACCTAATCCAAACGTTCCAACTTAATCCCCACTATTATGTCTGCCCACCCAAGATTACATCAAAGATAATGGCGTTTGGGGGACACAATATATTCAAACTGGCACAATGATTTAAAAAAAAAACAACATATGCGCCTATAAACTAATTAAAGAGCAAGCTCGAATCATCATGAAGCCAGAACAGTTTTAAGTAAAGCTTCTTAAGTGTCATTATCCGCTAGACGTGCATGGAAAGTGTTTTGTGAAATCCACCCCCCTCCATCGTGTCTTTAACCTCTCAAGCAGCCATCTAAGGAGAGCCAAATTGTGGCAGGAAAATGTGTTAATGATGCCAGCACATGAGGCTCTCCAAATTTAAGGATGATTACATAACAATGATGAGGGTGAACTTTCCTCACTTTCCAGAGAAGGGGAAGGAAATAGGATTTTATGACTCCAACATGAACCAATTAGATGAGTCATTAAGATATCTTTATGACCAAAGAGAGTAGCTACATATTGATATGGTGAGTCTTAAAAGGATTAATTCTGCCCCCCACCCCAGTGCCCCCTGCTTTGGAGTCACCTGAGCAATGGAACAGAATTGTAGATTTCTGTGCTGTATGCCACAAATTCAGGATCAGACTCTCTGCAGGTAGGTGCTGCAATTTGCATTTAAAAAAATTACTTTAGAGACAGGGTTAGCCAACTTTTTCTGTGTAAGACCAGTTAATAAATAGTTTAGGCGATTCAGGCCATACAGTTGGTGTCTCAACTAGTCAACTCCACCACTCGAGTGTAAAAGCAACCATAGACAATACGTAGATGAATGGATGTGGCTGTGACCCAGTAACATTCTATGGGCATTGGGCCAGATTTAGCCCATGAGCCAGTCTGCTGACCCCTGCTGTTTTGTTTTGTTTTGTTTTGTTTTGTTTTGAGACAGAATGTTCATACAGTGAAATGCACAGCTAAGTTTATAATTTAAGGCTTTTTGAAAAATGTATACATCTGTGTAACCAACACTCCAGTCAAGATGTACATCGTTTCTATCACCTAGAGAGCCCCGTGGTGCCCTTTCCAGGTAGGCCCTAAACTCTCAAAGACAATCACTCTTATGATTTGATCACAATTACTTTGTGTTGTCTATTCTTGAAGATTATATAAATGAAAGTATACAGTATGTACGCTTTTGTGTCTGGCCTCATATTCAGGATAATGTATTTTGAGACTCACCCACATCAGTGCATGCATCAGTAGTTCTCTCTTTTTTATACCACTGAGTAGCGTTGTATGAATATACCACAGTGTTTTGTTTATTCATTCTCCTACAATGGGGCGTTTTGAGTTGCTTCTTGTTTCCAGTTCTTGACGCTTACGAACAAAGTCATCGTAATGTTTTCTGTACACTTTTGTGTATATGTATGTGGCTGTATGATTTTTGTCCTTAGGAAATTACCCAAAAATGGGATTCCTGGGTCATAGCTGTAGTTATATTTTTCGCCATAAAATAAATAACCAAACAATTTTCCAAAATGCTTTTACCAGTTTACACGTCCACCAACAATGTATGAAAGTCCCTCTTGCTCAACATCCTCCTCTATATATAGTGCTTTTATTCTTTTACATTGTAGTCATTCTAGTGTGTATGGAGTGGCATCGCATAGTGATTTTAATTTGCGTTTTCTCATGACTACTAGCTTCAGCGCCTTTCCAAGGGCTTAACGGCCATTTGTAGAGTCTCTTGTATGAAATGTGTGTTCACATCTTCCCCTCAATTTTACTGATTTGTTTGTCTTTATACACATGGGATGTATGTCCTTTGTCAGAATCAGGTACTGTGAATATACCCCCTCAGTCCGTGGTGTGACTTCTTAGGAGTTTCTGTCCGCCCACACAGGCCTGGCTGGAGCCCCAGTGTACCCCAACACTGCACAGATTCTGGAGCCCTCCTTCAGTGCTCAGCCCTGCACATGTCATCTCAGCTAAGGCTGGTGAAGTCTCACCTGTGCATGGACAGCCCAACCCTTGGCCAAGGATCTGCAGTAAATTCCCACATACACTTATGTGTACTCCCCCTGCACAGCTACCTCTATTCCAGTGCCCTGCACCCCCCCAAAAAATTCCACTTTTGCATCCTGGCTCTTCAATCTCCACCTCCATAGCTCAGAGGGGCTGCCACTCTGCTCGGGTCTATCTACCTGCACCGCAGCAGAGAAGGGCTCCTGGAGAGAAAGCCAGGGCTTTCGTGAAGCTCAGCTCATGTGTTCCCCTCCTCTCAAGGACTGCAGCCCTCCACTGACTTTTTGTCAATGCCTCAAAAGAGCAGCCTCCTGTGTTTTACTCAGTTTTACAGATGTTTTCAGTAGGAGGACAAAACCGGTGTCGGTTACAGCATCAAGACTGAACACAGAAGCCTCTCTAGAACAATACAACCCAATGGAAACATAATGCATGTCACATATGTGATTTCACATTTTCTGGTAGCCACATGATGAAAAATAAAAACTGAACAAATGCAATTAATTTAATAATACATTCTATTTAACCCAATATATCCAAACGATTATCATTTTGGCATGTAATCAATATAAAAGTCATTAATGACATCTCAGTATTTTTCCATACTAATTCCTCAAAAGCCAGTGTATATTTTACACGTACAGTACATCTCAATTTGGACCCACCACAGTTCAAGTGTTCAATAGCCACATGTGATGTACTGAACATCACAGCTCCAGAGTAATACTAAGCACATTAAAATTTGACAAATACTCAACTATAGGGGTTTTCAGAGAAATTTCTAGAACCCCAAGAATATTAATCAATGTGTGCTTGCCTTATTCAATTTTCTGAAGAAAAATATTCATAAGAAAAACTTCCTTTCTTTCGTCAAAAATACAGAAAATGTTTTGTTTGTTTTGTTTTTAAGTTTTACAAATGCAAACCAAAGAGGTAGCAAGCTAATTTCACTCAACTGAGAATTTGTTAGTAACATCTGATCTCTGACTATCCAATATTTATTTAACAGTGTGACCTTTCCTGGGTCTTGATTTCCAAATCTACGATGTGAACAAAGCCATAAACTGTCCTCACCAGGATGCAGGGTGATTTAAAATTGACTGGTGAACAGAGGTATTTGAAAAGGTCCCACATGAACCTCCTTTAGCGGCTAAGTACCACCTAACCTGCAATTCATTTCTGCAAGGTCAACTTAATTTTCACTTTTGGAATTCAGAGCTAGATGTTCCAAAGGCCCACCAACATATCAAGGGCAGGGACTATCACTTCAGTGCTTCTGAGTCCCTGATTGTCTACCACAGCCCTGGCTTAGAATGCTCAAACATTTCTTGAATTAAGAAGCTTGGATTACCAGTGGACATTCTTTCTTGTAATGAATGGCAATTGGAAAAGATGCCTGAATAAGGTGCAGCAGGAGAAAAACAATGCAGAAAGAGAAAAGAACTTAAAAAAAAAAAAGAGTGAGAAAGCAAAAGAACAACCTAAAATACAGAATACGTCTGTTCTGCCTTTTTTAAGTCAATGGCTGAATCCCACCTGGGGCTTCCTCCCTCATCATCCTCACTCTATTCTGGCCACATTGGCTGCCTTTTGGGCTCTCATGCAAGCCAAACTCCCTCCCACCTCACAGTCCTTGTACTTGCTCTTTCCTCTGTCTGGAATGTCCCCCCTCCCCCTGCTCCAAAGCTCTTGGCATGGCTTGCTCCTTCCCTCTCTCCAAGCTTCATCACAAACATCACCTTCACAGAAAGCCCTTCCCTTCCCACCCTATCTCAGCTGCCTCCCTTGAGTTTTCCACCTCATAACCACATCGATCTCTTTCCTAGCATCCATCTCACAGTTCTTCAGGGTCTGCCTCCCCATGAGCATGCAAGTCTCATGAGGGCAGGGTCTTGTCTCGGGTCTCTTTTCCTTCTCTCAGCCCCTAACCCAACACCTGATCCCTGATAGACCCCTGGCATAAATTCGTGTTGACTGTTACATGAGTGTTACATGAATGCCTTTGGGTTTTGGAGATGTCTGGTGAAAAATGCAAATCCCGATGGAGGAGCCAATGCCCTTACCATATTTATTAAGCAAAGGGAGGCACATCTGTGATCAGGTTCTGAGACAACACACAAGGACTTGGGTCAAGGGCCTGAACTTGCGAAAGATGGTTTGGAACTTGACTCTGCCACGTACGAGCTTGGGGACCCTGAGAACATTATTTAAGTGCTCTGTACTAGGTTTGGTACAGTGAAAGCATTCAGTAAACAGATGCTATTAGCTACGATGGGTGTCTGAAAATTAATCTCCTGGCTCTGGTGCAAAGGTGAGGGAGCTCTAACACTGATGCTCTAGAGCCCTGGGTCCCCTCTGCTTAATCTGCTCCCACTCTCACATCATTTAGAAACTTGGGGTTTCCAAAAACCAAGTCCTCCTCATTCCCTTGTGAACTTTCCCTTTTTTTTTTAATTCTCCGTTACATTTCATATGGGGTATTTAATCCTTTGGATTTGATTTCCTGGCTGCAGAAGAAATGGAAAATGCAAGTAAACACCATATTGGAAATCTGACTGTTCAATGAATCGCAGAATTCTTTTCTCATTTGTCATAGGAAGAAAAAAGAATGAAGTTAAGGTTGTTTATCAGACAATCAAACTAAGTTTCTTGAGAAGCAATTATTATGGAGGAATTTCTCTCCATTTCCTATAGCTTTACCATTTTAATACTGAAAGGTATTTAACTGGAAATCACTTTTTAAAAACAGCAGTCTCATAATCCTTTAAAAAATCTCTCCCCAGCAGTATCAGTAGGAAGGTTTGTACATCTCGCAATATAATAGGGAAGAAAATAGCCTACCAATACTCTGCCACTGATCTGTGAGAAGGTCCTGCAGAGAGCTAGCAGAGGATGGTAATTGCATTACCCCACTTTCCTACAAATCCTGATCACCCTGAACCATCAATCCAGTAGAGACTGCAACCAGCTCCCACAGCCTTTTCACTTTGGATTCAGAACCTCCCATGAGGCCAAACCTGCTTAGGGTGCACACTTCCCAGGACTGTAATCTTGACCGACGAGAAGTATACTCCAGGCAAACGCCATTCACATTTTTAACGACTCAAGTGTTATCATTGGCAGAGAGTCCCTTGTAAAATATCCAAGTGCAAATGTAGATGCTGCTTCTTGGAAGGCTCAGGCACATGCCAAAAGCAAGCACCTCGCCTTCTAGCTCCCAGGTCAGGCACACAGAGTCCTCAGTGCCTGTTCCGCATTTCCTCTCTCACGTGGAGAGAGGCATAAGACCCTCCTGTCCTTCTCTCTATCTCTCCTCTGTCTGGTGAGTTGTATTTGTACTTGTACAGCAATAAGCAAATCGTTTGTAAAATTACAACAAAGACGATGATTTGAAGAGCACAGGTGATCCACGCAGAGACAGTGTACAAACTTCCCCCCAGGGGCTGCAACTCCACATCCCTCAGAGCCCAGGCAGGTTTACACGTGAGGACCTGGACAGCACCAGCCTCCTTTGAAGGGGAGATTGTTGTCACGAGAACACGGGCCCAGTGTGGCCAAACCTTCCAATTTGATAAAAGAAGCAAAATCCAGTCTCATCTCAAATTACCTCATCTCAAAATGTTGGAGGTGCCCCAGGAGGTACACGGCAAAGAGGAAGGGTCTCACGGATGAGGAAACTGAGGCTTAGAGCGACTGAGTGACTTGCTGAAGATCCCACAGCTGCCCCCAGTGTGGAAACTGCCTGGTCCGGGAGCTGGCAGTGATGGTGAAGGCTCAGCCCAGTCACCTAATAAAGTACCTGGGCTCACCAGCTTCCTCGTCACAGAGAGACCTCTAAGGCAAAAGAGAGCATGCCAAGGAAGATACCGCCGAGGGAGAAAGATGACAATAGCTTCAAGGAGGTAGAATAGAAAGAAATCCTGAAGCCAAAAAAGTGTCACAAGGCACCAATTCCTGTGGCTGTTTCCACAAAGACCACATTCACGCAGGAGGACACAACACCCCTGGAGAACCGGAGAAGGAATCTCTGCCGGGTTCTTCCAATACGAGTTGAGGAATGCCTCAATAGACTCCTCCTTTAGAGTCAGCTGGCCAGACTGCCTGGAACTTCAAAACTCCAAAAGAAACAAATTAGCAAGGGGCTGTTCAAAACAAAGTTGCCCATGGAATACATCCTGGCTCCACACCTTCTTAATCACCAGAAGCTGGGTGCTCCTAAGGATGCTTCCCTCAAAGCTAGCAGTCACGAAAGTGGCCGGCTTGAAGAGTTATTACTTGAAGATGACAACTGCATGGATGAAACATGGGGGGGCTGCGGAACAAGGTGTCTGATAGCCATAAATGCCCTTCATCACGTGAAGATTCGAACTACTCATAGGTTAAAATAAATTCAGAATAAGGATTTGAGATACGTCAACTCTTTCTTCCAGTTGCTCAGACTAAAACTCTTGGCGTCAACCCTGGCTCTACACTTTGTCTGCCACCCTAGGGCTGTACTGTTGACTTCCATTTAAAATACAGCCAAAATTCAACCACTTCTCACTTCCTCCACTGGCAGCACCCCGGCCCAAACCACAATCATATTTTGCCTAGATTACTGCAATCACCTGTTACCCAGTCTTCCTCCTTCTACCCTTGACCTTCTCTAGTCCGTCCTCAACCTGCAGGCCAAGGTGATCTTGGTAAAACATTAAGTCAGGGCAGGTCTAATGAGGGGCTTCTCACTTCAGTTCCAGAAACATCCAATGCCCTTCCTAGGAACTACAAGCCTCTCCAGAATCTGATTCCCAAAGACCTTTCCAGTCTCCACAGTATTCTGTCCACTCTGGCCACACTGACCCCTGTTCTTTAAATACGCCAGGCACAGTCTGTTCTCAGAACTTTGGCCTTCACGTCTCTCTACTTGGAATGCTTCATCCCACATCCCACATACTTCCTCCCCTCTACCTCCCACCCCCACCCCGACCCCTGGTCTCGGCAGATTTTCTCTTCCTCAAGGTCTTTATTCAAAAGCCATCTTCTCGCTAAGGTGTTTTTCTGGCCTTCTGAGTTCTTCGCCACTGTCACCCACATTTTATATCCTGTTTCCTGCCAGTCTCTCTCAGCAGAATGGAAGGTCCACGAGGGCAGAAACACTGTTTTGTGGGCTCGTGTGCCCAGCAGTGCCTGGTACACAGGAAGTGCCCAATAAATAGCTGCCAAATAAAAAAATGTTGACAAATAATACAAACTTAAAATACACAGTGTGGATCAAGCAAAACACCTCTTTGGGCCAAATTCGGCCTGTGGGGCCACCAGTTTCCAACCTCAGTTTAAAACTCAAGGACGATAAAAGAAAACAAGCACTCCATTTCTCAGGGAACAGTGAGAAAATCACAGCCAGCCTCGACAAAGCAAGAGGCTTGCTTCTCCTGAAATGTTTAATGTTTCCCTAGGCTACAGCAAAGACTTTCCAGAGGGCTGTGTATGCTCCTAATGCTAATGGTTTATGTATTTCCAGTAGTTATGTTTCTTATTTTTTAGAGGGATGCTGAAAAATATTTTTTTTTAATTGTGGGTATTTGGGTATTTCTTTTTTTTTTAATCTTCATTTTATTGAGATATATTCATATACCACGCAGTCATACAAAACAAATCGTACTTTCGATTGCTCACAGTACCATTACATAGTTGTACATTCATCACTCAAATCAATCCCTGACACCTTCATTAGCACACACACAAGAATAACAAGAATAATAATTAGAGTGAAAATGAGCAATTGAAGTAAAAAAGAACACTGGGTACCTTTGTCTGTTTGTTTCCTTCCCCTATTTTTCTACTCATCCATCCATAAACTAGACAAAGTGGAGTGTGGTCCTTATGGCTTTCCCAATCCCATTGTCACCCCTCATAAGCTACATTTTTATACAACTGTCTTCGAGATTCATGGGTTCTGGGTTGTAGTTTGATAGTTTCAGGTATCCACCACCAGCTACCCCAATTCTTTAGAACCTAAAAAGGGTTGTCTAAAGTGTGCGTAAGAGTGCCCACCAGAGTGACCTCTCGGCTCTTTTGGAATCTCTCTGCCACTGAAGCTTATTTCATTTCCTTTCACATCCCCCTTTTGGTCAAGAAGATGTTCTCCGTCCCACGATGCCAGGTCTACATTCCTCCCCGGGAGTCATATTCCACGTTGCCAGGGAGAGTCACTCCCCTGGGTGTCTGATCCCACGTAGAGGGGAGGGCAGTGATTTCACCTTTCAAGTTGGCTTAGCTAGAGAGACAGGGCCACATCTGAGCAACAAAGAGGCATTCGGGAGGAGGCTCTTAGGCACAACCATAGGGAGGCTAGGCCTTTGCAGCAACCGTCTTCCCAAGGGTAAAACTTATGGTAGAGGGCTCAACCCATCAAACCACCAGTCCCCTATGTCTGTGGTCATGTTAGCAACCATGGAGGTGGGGTAGGCCAATACCCCTGCATTCTCCACAGGCTCCTCAAGAGGGCACTGCATCTTTTTTTTTTTCCTTGTTTTTTTTTTAACTTTCCCTTCTTTTTTAAATCAACTGTATGAAAAAAAAGTTAAAAAGAAAACAAACATACAATAAAAGAACATTTCAAAGAGACCATAACAAGGGAGTAAGAAAAAGACAACTAACCTAAGATAACTGCTTAACTTCCAACATGTTCCTACTTTACCCCAAGAAAGTTACCTAATATAGCAACATTTCTGTGAACTTGCTCCTACTATATCCATCAGAAATTAACAGACCATAGTCATTCCTGGGCATCCCCAGAACGTTAAATAGCTTATCTGTTCTTCTTGGATTATTGTTCCCCCTTCCTTAATTGCTCTCTACTGCTAGTTCCCCTACATTCTACATTATAAGCCATTTGTTTTACATTTTTCAAAGTTCACATTAGTGGTAGCATATAATATTTCTCTTTTTGTGCCTGGCTTATTTCGCTTAGCATTATGTCTTCAAGGTTCATCCATGTTGTCACATGTTTCACGAGATCGTTCCTTCTTACTGCCGCGTAGTATACCATCATGTGTATATACCACATTTTATTTATCCACTCATCTGTTGAAGGACATTTGGGTTGTTTCCATCTCTTGGCAATTGTGAATAATGCTGCTATGAACATTGGCGTGCAGATATCTGTTCGTGTCACTGCTTTCCGATCTTCCGGGTATATACCGAGAAGTGCAATCGCTGGATCGAATGGTAACTCTATATCTAGTTTTCTAAGGAACTGCCAGACTGACTTCCAGAGTGGCTGAACCATTATACAGTCCCACCAACAGTGAATAAGAGTTCCAATTTCTCCACATCCCCTCCAGCATTTGTAGTTTCCTGTTTGTTTAATGGCAGCCATTCTAATCGGTATTAGATGGTATCTCATTGTGGTCTTAATTTGCATCTCTCTAATAGCTAGTGAAGCTGAACATTTTTTCATGTGTTTCTTGGCCATTTGTATTTCCTCTTCAGAGAACTGTCTTTTCATATCTTTTGCCCATTTTATAATTGGGCCGACTGTACTATTGTCATTGAGTTGTAGGATTTCTTTATATATGCAAGATATCAGTCTTTTGTCAGATACATGGTTTCCAAAAATTTTTTCCCATTGAGTTGGCTGCCTCTTTACCTTTTTGAGAAATTCCTTTGAGGTGCAGAAACTTCTAAGCTTGAGGAGTTCCCATTTATCTATTTTCTCTTTTGTTGCTTGTGCTTTGGGTGTAAAGTCTAGGAAGTGGCCGCCTAATACAAGGTCTTGAAGATGTTTTCCTACATTATCTTCTAGGAGTTTTACAGTACTTTCTTTTATATTGAGATCTTTGGTCCATTTTGAGTTAATTTTTGTGTAGGGGGTAAGGTAGGGGTCCTCTTTCATTCTTTTGGATATGGATATCCAACTCTCCCAGCCCCATTTGTTGAAAAGACCATTATGACTCAGTTCAGTGACTTTGGGGGCCTTATCAAAGATCACTCGGCCATAGATCTGAGGGTCTATCTCCGAATTCTCAATTCGATTCCATTGATCTATATGTCTATCTTTGTGCCAGTACCATGCTGTTTTGGCAACTGTGGCTTTATAATAAGCTTCAAAGTCAGGGAGTGTAAGTCCTCCCACTTCGTTTTTCTTTTTTAGAGTGTCTTTAGCAATTCGAGGCATCTTCCCTTTCCAAATAAATTTGATAACTAGCTTTTCAAAGTCTGCAAAGTAGGTTGTTGGAATTTTGATTGGGATTGCATTGAATCTGTAGATGAGTTTGGGTAGAATTGACATCTTAATGACATTTAGTCTTCCTATCCATGAACATGGAATATTTTTCCATCTTTTAAGGTCCCCTTCTATTTCTTTTAGTAGAGTTATGTAGTTTTCTTTGTATAGGTCTTTTACATCTTTGGTTAAGTTTATTCCTAGGTACTTGATTTTTTTAGTTGCTATTGAAAATGGTATCTTTTTCTTGAGTGTCTCTTCAGTTTGTTTATTTCTAGCATATAGAAACATTACTGACTTATGTGCATTAACCTTGTATCCCGCTACTTTGCTAAATTTGTTTATTAGCTCTAGTAGCTGTATCGTCGATTTCTCAGGGTTTTCTAGATATAAGATCATATCATCTGCAAACAATGACAGTTTTACTTCTTCTTTTCCAATTTGGATGCCTTTTATTTCTTTGTCTTGCCGGATTGCCCTGGCTAGCACTTCCAGCACAATGTTGAATAACAGTGGTGACAGCGGGCATCCTTGTCTTGTTCCTGATCTTAGAGGGAAGGCTTTCAGTCTCTCACCATTGAGTACTATGCTGGCTGTGGGTTTTTCATATATGCTCTTTATCATGTTGAGGAAGTTTCCTTCAATTCCTACCTTTTGAAGTGTTTTTATCAAAAAGGGATGTTGGATTTTGTCAAATGCTTTTTCAGCATCTATTGAGATGATCAATTGATTTTTCCCTTTTGACTTGTTAATGTGTTGTAATACATTGATTGATTTTCTTATGTTGAACCATCCTTGCATGCCTGGAATAAACCCCACTTGGTCATGGTGTATGATTTTTTTAATGTGTCTTTGGATTCGATTTGCAAGTATTTTGTTGAGGATTTTTGCATCTATATTCATTAGGGAGATTGGCCGGTAGTTTTCCTTTTTTGTAACATCTTTGCCTGGTTTTGGTATTAGATTGATGTTAGCTTCATAAAATGAGTTAGGTAGTGTTCCATTTTCTTCAATGTTTTGAAAGAGTTTGAGTAAGATTGGTGTCAGTTCTTTCTGGAAAGTTTGGTAGAATTCCCCTGTGAAGCCATCTGGCCCTGGGCATTTATTTGTGGGAAGATTTTTGATGACTGGATCTCTTTGCTTGTGATGGGTTGGTTGAGGTCTTCTATTTCTTCTCTGGTCAGTCTAGGTTGTTCATATGTTTCCAGGAAATTGTCCATTTCCTCTACATTATCCAGTTTGTTGCCATACAGTTGTTCATAGTATCCTCTTATAATTTTTTTAATTTCTTCAGGATCTGCAGTTATGTCACCTTTTTCATTCATTATTTTGTTTATATGGGTCTTCTCTCTTTTTGATTTTGTTAGTCTAGCTAGGGGCTTGTCAATCTTGTTGATCTTCTCAAAGAACCAACTTTTGGTGATATTTATCTTCTCTATTGTTTTTTTGTTCTCTATGTCATTTATTTCTGCTTTAATCCTTGTTATTTCTTTTCTTCTACTTGGTTTAGGATTGGTTTGCTGTTCATTTTCTAGCTTCTTCAGTTGATCCATTAGTTCTTTGATTTTGGCTCTTTCTTCCTTTTTAATATATGCGTTTAGTGCTATAAATTTCCCCCTTAGCACTGCTTTTGCTGCATCCCATAGGTTTTGGTATGTTGTGTTCTCATTTTCATTCGTCTCTATATATTTAGCAATTTCTCTTGCTATTTCTTCTTTAACCCACTGATTGTTTAGGAGTGTGTTGTTTAACCTCCAGGTATTTGTGAATTTTCTAAGTCTCTGATGGTTATTGACTTCTAATTGTATTCCATTGTGGTCAGAGAATGTGCTTTGAATAATTTCAATCTTTTTAAATTTATTGAGGCTTGTTTTATGTCCCAGCATATGATCTATTCTGGAGAAAGTTCCATAAGCACTAGAAAAGTATGTGTATCCTGGTGATTTGGGATGTAATGTCCTGTATGTTAAATCTAATTCATTTATCAGATTGTTTAGGTTTTCAGTTTCCTTATTGGTCTTCTGTCTGGTTGATCTATCTATAGGAGAGAGTGATGTGTTGAAGTCTCCCACAATTATTGTGGAAACATCAATTGCTTCCTTTAGTTTTGCCAGTGTTTCTCTCATGTATTTTGTGGCACCTTGGTTGGGTGCATAGACATTTACGATTGTTATTTCTTCTTGCTGAATTGCCCCTTTTATTAGTACGTAGTGGCCTTCTTTGTCTCTCAAAACATCCCTGCATTTGAAGTCTATTTTATCTGAGATTAATATTGCTACACCTGCTTTCTTTTGGCTGTAGCTTGCATGAAATATTTTTTTCCATCCTTTCACTTTCAGTTTCTTTGTGTCCCTGTGTCTAAGATGAGTCTCTTGTATGCAACATATTGATGGTTCATTTTTTTTGATCCATTCTGCGAATCTATATCTTTTAATTGGGGAGTTTAATCCATTTACATTCAACGTTATAACCGTGAAGGCATTTCTTGAATCAGCCATCTTATCCTTTGGTTTATGTTTGTCATATTTTTCCCCTCTGTCTATTAATATCCTTTATTGTACCCATACCGAATCTCTTTAGTACTGAACCTTTCTCCAAGTCTCTCTGTCCTTTCTTTGTTTCTCTGTCTGTAGGGCTCCCTTTAGTATCTCCAGTAGGGCAGGTCTCTTGTTAGCAAATTCTCTCAGCATTTCTTTGTCTGTGAAAAATTTAAGCTCTCCCTCAAATTTGAAGGAGAGCTTTGCTGGATAAAGTATTCTTGGCTGGAAATTTTTCTCACTCAGAATTTTAAATATATCGTGCCACTGCCTTCTTGCCTCCATGGTGGCTGCTGAGTAGTCACTACTTAGTCTTATGCTGTTTCCTTTGTATGTGGTGAATTGCTTTTCTCTTGCTGCTTTCAGAACTTGCTCCTTCTCTTCTGTGTTTGACAGTGTGATCAGTATATGTCTCGGAGTGGGTTTATTTGGATTTATTCTATTTGGAGTTCGCTGAGCATTTATGATTTGTGTATTTATGTTGTTTAGAAGATTTGGGAAGTTTTCCCCAACAATTTCTTTGAATACTCTTCCTAGACCTTTACCCTCTTCTTCCCCTTCTGGGACACCAATGAGTCTTATATTTGGACGTTTCATATTATCTATCATATCCCTGAGGTCCATTTCGATTTTTTCAATTTTTTTCCCCATTCTTTCTTTTATGCTTTCATTTTCCATTCTGTCATCTTCGAGGTCACTGATTCGTTGTTCAACTTCCTCTAGTCTTGTACTATGAGTGTCCAGAATCTTTTTAATTTGGTCAACAGTTTCTTTAATTTCCATTAGATCATCCATTTTTTTATTTAGTCTTGCAATGTCTTCTTTATGCTCTTCTAGGGTCTTCTTGATTTCCTTTATCTCCCGTACTATGGTCTCATTGTTCATCTTTAGTTCTTTGAGTAGCTGCTCTAGGTGCTGTGTCTCTTCTGGTCTTTTGATTTGGGTGCTTGGGCTTGGGTTATCCATATCGTCTGGTTTTTTCATATGCTTTATAATTTTCTGTTGCTTTTGGCCTCGTGGCATTTGCTGAACTTGATAGGGTTCTTTTAGGATTTGTAGACCAATTGAACTCCTTATCTCTAATTTATCAGATCTACAGCTTCGTGGAGTACACTTTCTCTAACTAACCAGCAGGTGGCATCCACGAGCCACCTGTTCTCCACAAGCCAGTTCTCCCCTGCTTAGCCTTTTTGGTGAGTGGGGGAGTGAGTCTTGTGGGGTCCAATTGGTGTACCAAGCTTGCGTGTGTAGTTGGTGTTGCCTGCCCTGTATATGGGGCGTGTTTCTGGGCAGTCAGGGAGGGGGGGGGTGGCTCTAACAATCAAATCTCCCTGGTGATCCTAGAGTTTTAAAGCTGCTGCAATAGTCTAATCCTTCAGTTCAGTCCTGCCACAGTTTGTCTCTGCCACTGACCCACAAGTCCTTGGTATTGGCGTATGGCTCCTGAGACTTGCAAGTGGGCCCCTCTTCCAGGCCGTGCACCCCGGGTCCTCTGTTGAGGGATGACTGTGCTATGTCACAGGTGAGTGCTGTCCCCCCAGGGCAGTTCTGGGCTGCTGGGCTGTGTAGGGAGGCTCCCAGTCTGCTGAAATGATGGCTGAATGGGGCTTTGTTAATTCACACTGCTCTACCTTCCCAACTCTGGGACAATCAGCTGAGGTTGCAGGGAAGGCTAATGTCCATGCCCAGTTTTGTGGTGTGTGCCTGTTATCTGAAGCACTTCCGTCACACTGGGTTTTCTGGGGCAGTTCTGGGCTCTGGGGCTGGCGATGGGCAGGAGTGTTTCCTGTCCACCAGGATGATGGCTGTGAGCGGACACCCCCCTTTTCTTGGGAAGTTGTGGTGTTTAGTGAATTTTCTCAGTCACTGGATTATTGCGTTTTGTCTCAGAGCTCTCCTAGTTCTGCTCTTGACTTGACCTGCCCAAATAGTAAGTCTTTGAAGCTTTCTGTATTGGGCTTCTTAGAGTAATTGTTTTAGAAAAAGAAAAAAGGATTAAAAAAAAAAAAAAAACGGGCCCTCCTCAGAGATCTAATGGGTTATTGAAATGCTAAGAGACAAAGCAACCAGGGCCATTAAGGAAAGGTCCACAGGGCAGAGAGATCAGCTTTTCTTCGGGATTTGCATATGCGCCTCAGGGCCCTTCCCCTTTCTATGTTCACCAGAACTCCAAAAATCCTCCGCTTTTATTTTGGAGTTTTTCGTGTTGTTTTTTTTCTATGCCTGTCTCCTCTCTGCTGGGCTGGCTGCTCTCAGATTCTCTGGTGTCTGGTCTCAGTCTATCTATGGTTGGATTTTGGATCAGTAGAATGAGTTTCCGATAAGGGTTGCCACTGCACTTCTCCCTTCTCCTTCCCGGAGCTGACAGCCCCTCCTCCCCCGGGACTGAGCCTGGCAGGGAGGGGCGCGGGTTCCCTGGCCGCCAAAACTTACAGATTTCGCTGATCTCAGCAGTTCCACGTTTTCATGAGTGTTGTATGAAGTATGCCCAAAGTCAGATTGCTCTGTGGTGTCCAGTCCACGCAGTTCCTGGCTTTCTACCTACTTTCCTGGAGGAGTAACTAAAACATACATCTCACCAGTCTGCCATCTTGCCCCGCCTCCTATTTGGGTATTTTTAACTAATTTTCATCTACCTACCTTGAAGTTCACTGGCAGAAGCTTTGGAGCTGAAAGGAGAGGAGATATTTTTATGCACACACATCCTGCCCCATGGATCACATTTTGCAAAAGCCTGCAGGATGAACAACAAAGATTCTGCGGCTTTCTCATCCCATTAACTGAGAAGATAGAGTTACTCTCCCCACTCCAAAGAAGGAAGAGCCAGCACATCCCTGGGGTGCTGACGCAGCACATCAGCCACCACTGTCAGTCAATCATTAATGGGAAGGGGAGCTGCGAGGAATGCCGACTCGGCAGAATATAAGCCTGGATGCGACAAAGAGCCAATGTAGGAAGATGGCTTCAAGGCAGGGTATGTCTTAAGGATGAACTCAAATGAGAAAATGGTGAAAAGAGCAAAGAAAAGGGTTGGTGAATTTATAAGATTTATCTGTGCACTGAAGATATAGCTTATACAGAAAGCTCCTTAAAAATTTCTCTCTATGTACCTATCTATATATGTCTGTCTATGTACGCATCTGTATGTGCATGTGTGTGTTTGTATATGTATTTTTGATCACCTCTTAGACACTAGGGCCTGTGATAAATAATGGAGATACACGAATTATTGTATCTTCCCCACTCAAGAAGTACAGAGATTAGCAGAGGAGGCAATAAAGTAAGTAAAAGACATTAAAATAAATCAACACACTCCGAAAGCACCAGCTCAGTCCCAGACATTTCATAGCCATTGGCTCACTCAGTCCCCACAGTCATCTTATAGAAATAGGTACTGTCCATGACCCCTTTTCTGCAGACCAGGAAACAACTGCAGAGAGATTAACTAACTTGTTCAGATGCACACAGCTAGAAAATGAAAAAGGCGGACCCAGCACCCTTGACTTGCAAAGCCTACAGAAACCACCATGCCATGCTAGGGGCCCAAAGGCAGGATGCACAAGGTTGAGTTGAGTCTTAAAAAGATGAGCAGAGATGCTCCCTCATACAAGGTGGGAGCACATCGCCAGCAAACGGAACAGAATGATCAGACATGCCAGGAACAGCAGGGCAATGGGCTAGGGTCCTGGAGGCGGACCTAGGATGCTGGGCTTTGGGGGAGCTGGGCATGGGGAAGGGCCTGAGATGAAAAGAAGGAAGTTAATTGTTTCAGACATTATCATCTAGCATGATGCTTCCTGAAAGGAGGTCCATAGACGACCTACATCAGACTCACCCGGGGAGCTTGTTAAAAACACCGATCCCTGAGTCCCACCATAGACAACTTGAGTCACTGTCTCAGAGCAGGGCCTAGAAAACTACATTTCCCAAGTTCCCCAGTTGCGTCCAGTGCCTGCTACAGTTTGATGCTTAGTGCTCCAGGATCTGGCTTTTATGTCAAACTGCTAAGCACATACACCAACAGGTCTGCAAGGCTGTACCTGGAGGTAGAGGATAACTTTGGTACACACTCCTGGCTTGAAGAGTTCTTTTTTGACAGGGGTGTTGTGCACTGCTACAATAAGACACACGTGGGTCAACAATAAAGTAGAATGTAAAATTGTGAAATGCATTTTTATAATGTGAAGCATAAGAGTTCTAAGAAATATAACAAAAATAAATTTGCAGTAGGAACAAGGTGTTTCATACTACAGCCCCAGATTCACTTGTCCTCTTTTCCACTCTTCACCACCTCCCACCCCAAACCCTGGAGAATGTATCCTCTTACACCAGAAATGTTCTGTTGAAAAAGTTTGAGAGGAACTACAGCAGTGATTGGTAGCACTGGAAGTGAAAATGCCCACAAAGCAGAACAACAAGGCCACAGAAAGGTAACTCAGAGTTGCAGCTCTGAAAAGTCAGCCATCTGAAGTCAAAGTGACAGGCAAAGCGGCTGCAAAAGAACACAAGAGCTTGAAAAGTAAATGCAAATCTATCATAGAAATAATGATAATAAAACAACAATATTTTCTAAAAACAGCTAATACTTATTAGGCTCAGACAAATCAGGAAACCTGCCCATATTCCTGAGAAGAAGGACGGCTGGAGAAGCAGGAGGGGAAGGTGCCTTTCATTTCGGCCTCCCCTTAGGAAAGCAGAACATGAGAAAAAAGCTGAGGCCCCTCAATGTCTGGTTCCCTCCCAGGGACAGCCAGTGCCAGTGCACTCCGCAGCCACTAGGAGGGAAGCCCCGAGGGTGCCAAGCAGCCTGGCCAGATCCTCACGACTGCGCTTCTGCAACAGAAACCCAGCAGTGCTGAGAAGCCGCATGTCGCCCCCAAGGCTGAGAGTAAAGGGAAGGGTGGGAGACCACCAAAAAGACCCGAGAGGCTTCCCATCACCGGGAACAAGTGACATGCTAGGAATTAAGCCAGACATTTCTGCTCTCATTTGACTGTCACGAAGCAGTTTTAGAGAACGGAATTTATAGATAAGGAAACTAGGGCACAGGGCCTCTGTATGATGTGACCAAGATCACACAGCCAAGCCAGGCCCCGGGCCTGTGGAAATGCCAGTAACCTATGAACACAGCCTTTCTGAACCATCAGTTTAGGTGAGTCAGAGCCTCACGACCCTCACTAGCCCAAAGTGGAGTCTCACAAACCACATCTAAGGAGATATTATGGGGTCTTTGCTGGGTGTGCAGGGTGCAGGCAAGTGGTCCACATGGTGGCATCTGTCCCTGTCTCTCCCCTCTCTTCACTGAGACCTACTTCCAAAGGCTCTCAGCTGCCATCTGTACATGAGCTCTCCCTGAGATTCCGTTACTGGCTACACGACTTTCATCTCAGCCAGTTACGGTCCTGGCTGGAGATGGAGACTGATGGAATTTCAATCTACCGCCCAGACTTCTTGCCCCTCCACCTGCATTAAATGATTGATGGAGGTTTTCATTCATTACCATTTAGGCTGGAAGCATTCTGTTTTAATTCTTAAAGTCCTAACCATCTGAATCAGAGAGGCAGTGATTATGGGGATGGACTTTGGAGCAAGGCAGCTTCCGGATCAAAAGAAAATTATCACTTAACTGGTTATGTGGCTTCAACCTTTGTTTTTTCTGCAAAATGGGGCAGGAGGGACAATTACACCATGGGATTGATGTGAAGATTACATGAGATAATCCAGGTGGCATGTGTGAGCCCAGTATTTGGTATGTTCTAGGTAATGCATACTTATTAAGTGTTAGCTATATTTCAGAAGTGATTAAAAGATTGGTGAAAGAGTTTGACCAGCTGGGGTCAAATGATGACTTACAGCTTCTAGTTAAGTAAACTTGGGCAAGTTATGGACCCTTCCTGAACCTCAGTTTCCTCATCTGTAAGATGGAAATAACCGAACCTTCAGAAAGGGTGGGTATGAACATTCAGCAAGATTGCTCACAGTCGTGCTAAGCACAGTGCTCAGCATACACGTGGGTGCTCAAAAGCACACGCAACTAATATTCTTACGAGACCGCAGCCAAGCTGAACAGTTCATGTAGGTAACATTCATCCAGGTAATCGTTCCCTCTAAATAAGAAAGCAAAACTTTCAAAGCAATTGACTTTTCAATAAGCAAAACTATTTACACAAAGGCACAACTATACAGACAGAAAACAGATTAGTAGTCACTAGGGGTGGGGGGATGAAGAGAAGAGTTGGTTGCAAAGGAGCAACACGAGGGACTTGTCAGAAGGATGAAACTGTTGGAGATAGTACTTTATGTAGTTTTCCAAATCTATATAACTATATGCAACAAACAGCGCATTTTACTGTGTCTGAATTTTTAAAATATCAGCCAGAATGTGGAGGAAATTAAGATGGAACTCAGTCTGTGACAAAGAAACTTAATGATACTACAAACGAATCATATACACACAATAAAAGGGGTGGGGGAGAAAGGAGCTGACCTAAGTAGCTTTGGAAAACCATGTTTTGATGGATACTATAAGTCTAAAGACAAAGAAGGTCTGTACAGAAACACAGTAGCGTGTAAATTTGCTTCTCACAGGATTATACGTCAGCAAATTTGAAACTGCATTATATAAGTACCACAGGAACAAATAAGGAAACGTATTGTAGATGACAGGAGCCAGGTGTCTCACTGTCGGAGAAAGAATTTACGAATAAGTAAAAGTGAAAGGCTAGAATAATCCCTGCAGTGCTGCTCTGGAGCCTGTCATCAGTAGTAACTTATGTTTAAAAATATATGTGCAGATAAATTCAGAAATAAGCATAGATGTGTCTGTCTCTCTATATACACAAATACATTTTCTAAGTAGTAACATCTCACTAGCAATGAGCACACCTACTGCTCAGATCTTGGTTCCTAAATACCATTATTGATATACCATTATTGAATACAAGGAACTGGGGATCACTGGAAAAGTGGCTGCTTCCAGGGCGAAGACATGGAAAATACAAGATGAGCCTGGAGTATCTTCAGGTGCAAGAAAGAAGTTACGAAGTGCTCAAAAAATATATACAGATATATCTAAAAAGCACAAGAACTAAACTGAAGTTGTTCCCAATGGTCAAAGCTGGAACAATTTGAGCAACAAAATAACTGATGACAATATTAAATATAGTCCATAGAAAAACAAATAAATATGCTTGGGTCGATACTGATATAAATGAACTGAATAAATAACTGAAGAAGAACGGACAATGCTTCCTCACAGAAAGTTTCCAGTTAATAAGTGTAGAAGGAATGAGAGACAGAAAATGCCCATCAGAACACCAAAGCACTAACTACTGCAGGCACAAGCCACATGTGGACCTAAAATCAGTGGATGCAAATTTAAAGAACAACAAGATATTTGAATAGTCTCAAAGTATCTACCCCCTAACAAACATTTATTAATTACACATGGAAAAATAGTAACTTTACAGTGGAGAAACTTGGCAGACACCTTCATAATCAAATGGTCAAGGTTACCATCGACAGTGGTAGGACATCGCAGCATTACATACCCACCAATATGATACACTGAGTAGGAGCCACACGTCTGGGTCATCCTTCCCAATAATCAATAACTTCAACCTAATTTGGAGCAAACATCAGACAACCCAAATTTAAGGCATTCCTCAAAAACAAAACAAAACAGTATTCTAGAAAAGTATCAAAGTCATGAAAGACAAGGAAAGACTGAGGAATCATCACAGCTTAAAGAGAACGAAGGTGATAGGGCAACTAAATGCAAAGTGGATCCTGGAAGAATAAAAAGACACGAGCGTGGAAAAGTGGTGAAATCCTAATGAATTCTGTAGTTCAGTTAATAGCATGTACTAATGCTAATTTCTTAGTTTTGATTATTGAATTACGGTTATGTAAGATGTTAATATTCAGAGAAGTTGAGCAAAACAGTACTCTGGAACTCTATACTACATTTGCAACTGTTCTAAAATTCTAAAATAGAAGTTTAAAAAATAACACACAGTTGCTAATTCAAATGTTACAGGGATCCATACTGTGGACGTTACCAAAATATTTTGCTTATCAACTACGGTACTGCCCTCATGCCATATTTAGAAAAAATGAAAAAATGGTGGTGGGAAGGCATGGGAAAAAAAGAGTAAGGAACCTGGAAATTGAGGGGAGCATTATACGTAGAAATTCCTAAAGAAAACTGACCTATGAATTTTTTTTCAAACTCTGAGATATTTTAAAGCTAACTCTACCTCAGAAGGTGGTCAAACACTGTATGGTAAGCATAGTTATTACTGTTTCTGATCATCTGAAATACATAATGCACACATCAACTAAAGTGACCCTGTCCTTGGGGTTTTAAAGGTAATTAACACGCATCCTTTATTTTGTGCCTAGTGTCCTTCTAATGATTTCCACAAATTCCCAGGAATTTACATTCTCATAGGTTTTAATTTTTGACACCCCTGAACTCGCCCTCATCTCTCCTCCCATGAAAATTCCCTTTCATCTGAGTCTTGCTTACCCAGAAATGGAACTCACCATCTTATCTTTGGTTGATCAACTGCCACTAGAGGCCTTGGCAAGAGTATCAGACTCTCCTGATGTTTTGGAGTGACAGAGGGGTTTTACATCTCAGTCATGTATTCTACTCAGAATTGAATGTTTAATATGGCACTTACTATGCCCCTGCCACTGGAGATTACCTACTGGAAACCTTTATTCCATAGGCTCCAGCATCTTTCTTCCTCTTTCCTCTTCATCTCTTTTCTGCTCTCCCACTGGTTCAAATTCCAACTAACGTCTTATTCAATGGTGTTCTTTGTTCTCCTCTCTCAGTTGGGATATATATGTACATGCAAATAACAGAAAATCTGACTCAAACCAGATTAAACAGTAATGAAATGTGTCGGCACACATAACTGGAAACCCTGAGACGTGTGTTTCGGTGTTACGCAGCTCAGAAGATATTCGTTAACGTCCCTATGATTCTCTTCACTCTGCCCGTCACTTCGTTGGCTTCATTTCCAGGCTGGTGGTAAAGCAGCTGCAGGAGCTGTGGTCTTCATACCCACTTACAGCAACACTCACTGCAACAAAGGGAGCACCTTCCTGTGGCCCTCTCAGGAATACGACCACTTTAACCAGGAGCCTCTAGAAGATTTCCCTTTACGTCTCGTTAGAACACCATGTCATTTTCCTATTCCTAAATCAACCCTGGTGGGCCAGGACTGTGCCAGAGCTGAGGGTGGCAGAGGCCAGAGCTCCTGGGCATTGTCATGTGAGGCTTAGATCAAAGGTCAGAAAAATTACAACCCACAGGCCAAATTCAGTCCTCTGCTTGTTTCTGTAATAAAGTTGTATGGGAACATAGACCCATTTATGTATTATTAGTGGCTGCTTCTGTGCTACTAGCGAAGACTTAAGTAGGTGTCATGGAGACTATATGGCCTGCATACCGAAACTATGTATTATCTGGACCTGCCTCCTGGTGTAGATTCATCAGGGCTTTACCCTGGAACTTGTCTCAGCTGGAGGCCGACCTCACTGTCCTCTAGACGACAGACATGGATATTATGGAGACAATCACAAAGGCCACTACAGTCCACCCCTTGAGCCAAATAACATTCACAAGTCAATTAAAGGCTGCCCTGTTAGGATACCCTTTCATTTTATGTGGCTTTAATTTGCTTTCTCTTATAAATTGGCCATGATGGTAAATAGCTATTTTCCCTTCATGAATCTCTCTGGAAAAACAAAAAAGCTTGCAAGCCTATGTGAGCCTGCCTCCCCCCCGCTCCCAGTTTTTATTTACTAAATGATATTGTCCAATTAAATGCTAAAATCTGGGAACTTGTGCCCTGTGGTATGTTGAATATGATTCAGAAGAACTTTAAACTTTAATCAACCTAAATTATAACAGCTTCTGGAATGAATTTCAAAGGGGTTTGTGCCAATAGACAAGGCATACACTTCCTCATAATTTGTCTGGTAAAATCAGTAACAGCAAAATTGAAGTTAAAGCAGTGTTAATTGTCGGTAAGTTACATCCCTCTCCAAGAAGACTCCTGGGCCATTTCTTCCAATGGGTTATGCCTCATCAATAAAAACAAGCAATAAACATTATTCATACCACTACAGCAACTGTTACCTGCTCATATGTATAAGCAATGAGGATTAAAAAGTTACACACCCAAAAAGACAATTCTCATGCTAGAACTTTATTGTCACTTTCCATTGCAAAGGCAGTCCTACAATTTAATATTACCCCCAATTACGTGAGATGGAAAAAATATTCATATAAGAAACTAACTTTAAAATGACCTATGAGAGAATAATTTCCTCACAGTCATCAGATCATCCTTTAATGAGAGATGCTTTTCTCTTTGTGACTATGAGAGAAGATTAAGGAAGAAAATATATAATGAGTGCATACCTATTTAGAGATTGACAGCTAGGAAGGATGGTAAATAAAGACTTTCTCCCTGGGTGGCGGCAGTTTGAATACAGTCATGCTTAGTCCTAAGTGAAATTTCCTAGTCCTAAGCGAAACGGGCTCTGTTTAGAACAGCTGGATATCAACCCTAGGGTTTCAGATCACGATAATAAAATGTCATTATTATGCTGCTGGTGATACAGGAGAATGGCCTGGCAGCAGAATAATAGATGTAAAGAGTAGCAGGGAACATAGCCTCTCTGACTCCTTCAAATCAATTCAAGACAACAAACATTTCTAGAGTATATATTACAGGCTAGGCAGCATGCCCCTCCCTTAAGCCAAATATGGGTGAAACCCAAGGTTCAGCTTCAATTTCTGCTTTTTCTCTCTTCTCCTATTCTTACTGTGTTAAAGTATTGCTTTTCACTGTAAGTAACAGAAAGCATGACTCCAGGTGGTTAAATAACAATAAATCTGGAGGTAGGCAGCTTCTGCCCTTGGTTCAACAGTCTGACAACATCAGGGCTGTGTCTTTGTGATGCTCTTTGGCTTATCATCATGACCACAAGATGGCTGCCACAATTCCAGACAACAAGTCTACATGGAGTAGGAAGGGGAAGAAATCGGTGTCAGCTACTTCTTCTCTTTTATCATGAGCGTACAGCTTTCCTCAGTACCCCCAGCAGATTTTCTGTTATGTCCTGTGTGGTAGACATCCTGATTCTTCACTCACTGCCATGTAGTAACATTAAACATCACACCCCTGACACAGCCTCATGGTGGTCATTTGACTTGTCCCTGAGCTTGACCATATACCTGGTTTTGGCCAATGGGATATTAAGGGATGTGATGTGAGCAGAAGCTTAAAATATACTTTTGCAATTGAGCTTGCTCTCTTGCTCTTATGCAATTTATCATGAGGAAAAGATGCCTCAGGAAGTCTCTAATCCAAGAAGGATGGAGAGCATGCAGAGCAGACTAAGACGACACCTGTAGTCTGGAACCTAGTATCCAGCCTAGACTAGATCCATGAGTATGAAATAAGTCCTTATATTAGCTACTGTGCTTTAGGATGGTTTGTCATGCAGCACTTTTGTGACCACTGCAGACTAACAGTCTCATTTACCAGGCCCAAAGGAGGTTAGAAAGCAAACAATGATAGAGGCTAAAAAGATGTGATTTAGCAACTTTCTACCAGTTTTCCCAAATTCAAATTCTGACTCTAGAGAGATTTCTAAACCAACATGCCCTGCTTTGGTCTGTCACATGCTATATACCCCAAGTGCCTGCTAAGGGTGATTCTTTTGCTGTGTGCTGTCTCCATCTCAAACTCTGGGCATCTAAAACTGACTCCATCTCACTTCCATAGAGCACCTTTATTACTCTAGGCACAAAGACTCACCATCTCAAGGTTAACTTTGACTCCTCTATTGGAATGTACATATTAGATAAACATTACTACTAAAATTTATGATATTCATTTATCGAGCACTTTTAAGTGTCCAGGTGATATTTTCAAGGCTTTACATGCATTATATCATGAAACCCTTACAGTGAAAGCCTCAGAAGCATACAATTTATCATCATCTTCATGATAATTAAGAAATCAAAGATAAATGTGTGACGGATCACAAACAGCTGGCTGCTGGAAGAACAAAACAGAGGCTGGGTTCAAGACTAGTCCTCCACTGGTCCAAGTATTTTATGTGAATTATTTCAGTCAATCCATATATTTTTTCCCCTTTTAGTAAATTATTTAATGGAAGATGAAAGATTAGACTGTACTCTTGCATATATCTTAATTTCTAATCCCAATTATACCCATGCAATAACAAAGGGCTTCCTTTCTGTTTCTTTTATTCCAAATCATTCTGCATATTGCCCCAAAATTAAACTCCTTAAAATACTGCCTTCATCATCACCTTCTCATCCTGCCCTGGCACCAATGATTCATATTAGAAATTTCTAATTTAATTAGGAGAGATACCACCCAAAAGCCACAGCATGGGACTTTGCCCTATAACATCAAGGGGGCATGCCTATCAGAAGATCAAATAATACATTAACATTCTCCTTTAAGAAATACAATAGAACAAGAGAAAGTCGGGTAAAGAACTTTCATAGAATCTCCTTAATTCAAAAGGAATTGGGGATTTCACAGCCTGCTCTGCCTATCAGATCAAGTCTGATTTTTTTTATTCAAGATTCTAAAGAAGACAGATCCATCCCAGTTTACTCCCAAATTAGTTCCAGCCAGACTGAGCTACTGATTGAGCGATGGAAAGAGTAGCTGTCCCAAGACCGACATAAGTCCTGTAAGCACAACTATGGTACTAAGTCAAGCATCTGCTCTGATGAGTCAGAGTGCTCCACACTCATCCACTCATTATAAATATCACTGTGGTTTTGCCATTTCTCATCCATCCTTCAAGGCAAATAACACTTCCCACCTCTAAATAACCAACAAGGATCTCTCTCTTCCTTGGAATCCCTCTGACACATGCTGGGCACCATTCTAATCGGTTTGAATAATCAATACTCATATGTTTTCCCCCTTCTCTAGATCATTTTGGGCCAAATAATTCTTCATTGGGGTGGGGGGTGGGGTGTCTTGTGCATTGTAGGATGTTGTTGTGGGTTGAACCATGTCTTCCCCAAACAGATGTGCTGAGGTACCAACCTCCACTGCCTAGAATGTGACCTTATTTCAAAATAGGGTCATTTCAGGTGGAATCAATTAATGTACAATGAAATTATCCTGAGCAGGGCGGTCCCTTCATCCAACGTGACTTTTGTCTTTGTAAGAAGAGGAAATTTGGAGAGACATAGAAAAACACAGGAGGGAAGGAAGAAGTACATCATGCAGACAGACAGACACATGGAGAGAAGACAAGATGGCCAGGTGATGGCAGAGGCAGAAATTGAGCTATGCCACAAGCCAAGGAACACCAAGATTGCCTGCCACAACCAGCACCGGCAGTGAGCATGGGTCGGACTCTTCCTTAGACTTCAGAGGAATCCTGGCCCTTGACACCTCGATCTTGGACTTCTAGCCTCCAGAACTGACAGGCAATGCATTTCTTTTGTTGTTTGAAGGCTCCCAGTTTGTGATATTTTGTTATGGCCTCTTCCCACCAGCTGCAGCCCCCTCCACCACATGACAAGCAGAAATGTCTCCAGACATGGCCAGATGTCCCTTCCCCACTGAGAACCACTGCTCTCGATTACATAAGACTCAAGGATCAAGAGAATCTCCAAGTCTTCTTTTCCCCTTTCACGTCTCCAGCAGCCCACCCTTCGCAAAGAAGGTGAGCAGTGTTATGGAGGATTGATTTCCCATTCTCATGGATCTTAATTGGAGGGTTTTGTTTTTTCAAACAGCCCTGCAGGTAGTTGTTTTAATCTGCCGTTTAGTCCACATCATTTCACAAATGACTGCTTAAAAATGCACACCACTTAGGTATCCATTGTGTTTGTGCAAGATACAGAATTCTGTGCTTCTCCTAATTGTATCACCTTCTGAAAAGAAAATCTTTTATTAGTTTGTTTTTTGTTTTTTGTTTTTTTTTTTTAGGTCCTACTTAGGACTCGGTATTATTCTCTGCCAATCATCAGTTTCCAGAGAGGGTATTTATGACTCTGGAGAAATGCAATAATGCTGCAAAGATGGCCTACAGAGAATAAACCAGAATACCAGATGAACCATTAAGAATAATGGACTAAAAAAATAATGAAGAAAATAAAGAAAACCAAAAAATAGAGTAAAAAAATCTGTTGTGATCATTCACAAAGCCTATTCTTTTAGACAGCAGATATGCTTATAGATAAAATATTGGTGTTTTTAAAATATTTTATTTTATAATAAATCACATGAGATTATTTATTCCATGTGTGATATTAACATTATTTCCTAAAAGAGACAAGTATAATTATTAGGAACCCAAGACACATAAAAAAATGTGGTTTCCAAATATAAAGGGTGAAATTACATGGGTACAACTGCTGAAAAGCTTTATATCTGATTCAGTTCAACAGGAGTTCTGCTCTTCTTTTAAAATGTATATAATATTCTGTTTGATGTAAAATTGAAGAAAAGAATGTAACTTATCCCTAAGCCAACTTTTTAAACTAAAATGTTGTACAAAGATTCCTGTGGCATTTCAGCTGCCCTTAAATTTTAATAATACTGATAAAATATTCTACTATACCCAGCCAAGTAATTTTTTATCTTAATTGGTAAGCCCTCATTTATTATTTCCAAAGCATAAAAATTCTAATATCTAGGATTTATAACTTACCCAGGCAATTGTGACTACAAATGTATTTTTAAGTGCACTAGAAAATAGAGAAAGCAAATGAACACTAGGGAAATTTAAGTTTGGACTACAATGGAAAAAAGTTTCTTCTAATAAATATATCATCGACTAACCGTATTATGCCTCATCAATGAAAAAATATCCTTCGGCAACCCCTGGGGTGATAAGAAAGGCTTTTCAGGGAATGAGAAGAAATTAAATCAGTAGAGAAAACCCAGATCCTCCCAATATGGAATGACCACAGATCATTTCAAAATTGACAGAGAATCAAAACTCTGAAATACAGTGTGACGATTCAATGAAATATAAACATCATATATTGATCTACAGATGATCAATAAAGGCGTTGCTGAAGGCATTTTTATTCATAAAATAATCTTTATTAAAAAAATAAAAGGGAGAAGGAGCAATGAGCTTGCAGAAAGTAAAACACACTTTTCAGAAACTGCCCTACTGATACTGGCTTTAGGTTTTTGTATGACATAAAACCCTTAGGACTAGATTCACAACATGGAAAAATGGAAAATCAAGTCCCATTTTTAACCCATTATAGTAAAATGAATATTGGCCACCCAAAGATAATAGGTCCTTATCCAGGGAACCTGTAAATGTGATCTTATAAGGAAAAATAGTCTTTGAAGCTGTGAGTAAGGGATCGTAAGATGGAAAGATGATCCTAGATGATCTGGGTGGGCCTACACAACACCACAAGTGTCCTTACAAGAGAGAGGCAGAGGGGGAATCAACACAGCAGAAGAGGGGAAGGCGAAGTGAAGACAAAAGCAGACTGGAGTGGTGCAGCCACAAGCCAAGGAATGGAGCAGCCACCAGAAGCTGGAAGAGGCAAGAATGAATTCTCCCCTAGGGCCTCCAGAGTGAATGTGTCCCCACCAACACCTCAATTTCCACCCAATAACACAGATTTTGAAACTTCTGGCCTCTAGAATTGAGAGGAATAAATCTCTTTTGTGTTAAGCAATCAAGTTTGTGGTAATTTGTTGCAGCAGCCAAGGGAAAGTATTGCACCTACCATATTTCCCAAGTGCCTGTTTTCTATTCCATCCCAACCTCCACTGTTTGATGATGATGATGACGATGATGACATGATACACGACATAGCACCACCTGACATCTATTAACATTCACTATGTGACAGACACTCTGTTAAGCACTTACATATGTCGTGTTCTCTGATCTTCATCCACCACCATCTTTCACTTGTTACCTCTACCGCATTGAAGAGGAAACAACGATCCATTGCCACGAGACCATCAAATGGCAGACCTGGTGTTAGAACTCAGAAAGCTGAGTCCAAGGCCCTCTCCCATAACCGCCCCACTACACCCCTCTGTGCAGGATTCTCTATCACAAGGAGAAAAGGCTTTGATCTGTCAAAAGGCAGAGACATGCATATTGCAGTAAACTTGTGGACCACCCATATTACAGTGTGGTCCTAATCATTAAAATTTCTTAAAAGAAGCAATACACACTGATTACTCCTTTCATTTGAAATTTCATTCTAATGATGCATTAAATTTTGATTTTCAATAGTGAGCCCATTTTCACCAGAATTAATAGCAAATAACAGCTGTGTGTGACATCACACATTAAGTTTCTTTTCAATCCTAGGCCTAATTGGTAAGGCAATACAAGCAATGATTATTGGGATAAACATTTCTAAAACTCTGGAATTTAACTTCCAGAGAACCAGTGGTGGCATGAGTTAAGAGTTTCAACTAATTAACTCTTCTCTGTGCCTACAGTACTTTTATTAAGCTATTGGTAGTGGAACCTGGAAGGCACTACTCATACATACATACACACGTCTAGTCATACCTACCTACACAATGCACACATACATACATGCATCAACCCATTCGTCTATTCACCCCTCCGTCCATCCCTCCATCCATCCATTTATCTATTCTTTACTGACAACCACTAGGACAACTATTGCTTGGAAAATAATACCTAACTCCAGTTTAGGAATACTTAAAGGATATTAACATTGTGGCACTATATACCAAGGGACAAACTGAGCAATAATCAGACCTGTCAGAAGCTTAGGGTTAGCTGAAGAAAGGAGTGTGTGTCATACTAAACAAAGCACAAAGACATGTTACCTGAGTATGTTGATTAGATGAAGCTTATCTCAAAGAAGCAAAACTTGCTGAAGTTGTTTGCGAAAAGTGATCTGCCTGAAGGAGGTGAGAAGGAAGAGCCCCAAGCCTTCCTCAGGAGACCCATACTGGATTCTACCAGGAAGCTGGGAGGTCCCAGACCATGATGAGCACAAAGGCCACAGGTGGGGAATAAAAACCTATAGCAAGACTAATAACTAGAAACCAAAGGAACGAAGGCAGAACCTCGCTAAGGACTGTGCACATCTCAGAGAGCAGTACGTGACAGGAGGCCGCGCACCCAGGTCTTCTCCAAGGATGGACAGTGCTTTGGGAAATGCTGATTATAATGCTTGGACCACTGGGATGTTCGGAATGCCATTATTCATGGTGGTAGGAGGAATTCTTTTTTTAAAGAGGGGAAATTATATTTGCCTTATGATGTGCTTGCTTCCATAAGTGAGGGATTTATTACCATACCACCTGGCAATGAAGTGATTTTCCTAACAGCTTTTGGGAGGAAGCCCATGGAGCACCCTTCCCCATCAATGGCCAACCCATTTCTATGTGCTGGGGCAGTTCTTATTCATTGTTTGTAAAAGCAGGTAATAATTAATTAATGACTACCTAGTAATTAAAAGGTTAAAGGAATCAACAGTAACAACTTCATTCCTGTGTAATCTCTGCACTTAAGACAATTATTTCACTTTTACAAGCTTGTCCAAGGAAGCAGAGAAGTGCTCAAGGATCTGTTCAAAGATTTTCATTGAACTTTTACCAGCAAAAATGATTAAAACAATATTAGTGTCCAAGAGTCAGAGAATGGTTAAGTATGATATACCCAAATGTTGGCCTACTATGAACCATTAAGTTTATCTTCCTTAAGAATATTTAATTATGTGGAAGAAAATGTTAATAAAATGTCGTGTTAATAGCAGGATACAGCGATAGATGTTCTAGTTGATAGGGATTGCAAGGAAATTTATTTTCTTAAACATTATTTCTATTTTCTAATTTTTCCACAATTAATATATATTATTACATAAACAGAAAAAATACAAAACAATACACACAACACACACAAAAGATGTTGTCAGTGAGATTAACTGTAGAAGTTTAGGAGCCATTTGATTGCTCATTTCTAAAAGACAGAGTGACATCTACATTTTTTGGTTTGTCTTGGTTTTGCTGGCATCAGCACACCAACCCCTACCCCTAGGATACCCATTTAAAACAGGCTAAGATGGTATCATCTCTAATTACAAAAATATGGAATTTGTGATAATGCTGATGATCAAAACTCTGATTATATTTTTTCTCTTCTGAGTTGTGAATGTTGTCACAGTTGAGTCACAGTACATGTAAAGTTTACCAAGCACCTTCTAGTAACAAATGAAGCGTGCATTAAAAGTGGCTTACATTTAAAACAAATGATGAGATTACACACTCCAGCCTGCCACCAGGTCCCAGCCGGCACTGAATATGTTCTCCAACATATTAACTTAAAAATGAAGATTGTACCAAATAGGCCTTGAGAAATCAGACAAGATGCAGGTAAGGAGAGGTGGATGAATCATAACATGGTTTCTCTTTTGGTTATGGCTCCAGCAAAGAACACATCTCCTTCTTGGCTTTTGGGTTTCTTCCCACAAAGGACAAAATGGCAATGAAAATCTAGGAAGCAAGAAATCATCTCTTCTTGTTTTAAAGAGAATTAGCCCCAGGAACCAAGTTAAGTGTATAGTTTAGGTTCCTGAAACAGAAAGTGGCAGTGTATTTCCCGAATGGGAAACCATGATAAAAATCTACTTTAGACTTGCTCTTTCTAGACATTTTATAAAAATTGAGCCCTACAATATATGGTCTTTTGTACCTGACTTCTTTCACAATGTGTGCACAATGTTTTTTCAAATCCATCCATGGTGTGGCAGGTATTGATATTTTGGTTTTTGTTGCTTACTTGTCTGTTGCTACTACAGAGTGTTCTATTGTGTGGCTATAGCAGGTTTTGTTTATCAATTCACCAGGTGGTATACATTTGGATCATTTAGGTTTTTTGGCAATTATGAATAATGATGCTATGAACAAAGTGGATTAGTGGGTGCCTGGAACTGGGGATAGGGGCGATAACTGACTACCAATGGGCACAAGAGACGGATCTTTTAAGATGACGGACTTAGCCTAATATCAGATAGTAAATTATCTAAAAATAATTTAATTGTATGCTTAAAATGGGAGCCTTTTATGTTATATAAATTATGTCTCTATAAAACTGTTTTAAAAATCTACTTTGGATGTTACCTTATTTCCAAGATGGCATCTCTTGCCTCTTAAAAGCAGCTATTGATATTTTCAGTTCCAAGGGCTCCTCTTAATATTGTCATATAAGGAGTGTTCCTGATGACAATTCCAAACGGCGTGTTGAGGCATCAAAAGGGAAGAGATAAGGTTCTGTACCAAATGCAAAGATAAAAGCTACTATTTCACTCATAAGAGGGTTCATGAAGATGGAAATGGTAAATGTGATGGGCCAGAGCATAGTCTGGGATCCTGAGCCAGAAGATTCTGCTCAGCTGAGTGGCAGAGTGGTGAAATTCTGAAGGTTGTGGGGCCAAAGCTGGTGAGAGAGTGGAGAGCAATGAATGGGACCCCAGAGGTTGAGCCCCAGGGGGTGAGGGACAATAAGGGTGTAACAAAAGAAACGTTTCTCCCGATTTAGAGCAGATCCAAAAAGGGTTAAGTTTACTTACCATGAAATAATAATATGGCAGACTGGTTCCACTATTTCTCTGTTCTGGGTACACAGAGACTATTCTCCCATCCTCCCCTGCAGTTAGGCTGGGATCATGTGACTAGTTCTGAACCATGGAAGGTGGGGGGAATTGATGAATGTCATTTTCAGGCCAGGATTCTAAAATTTCCCTCAAGATCCTTAGCTCACTGACACCTCCCTCTGCCTGCTGGCTGGATGATTCCAGTGTGACTCTGAATCCAGAAAATGGCAGAGCCAAATGATGGAAGTAACCGGCATCTCTGAATTACCACTTGATCGGGAACGCTTGCATGCGGCTTTGCAGACATGAGACCCAAACACCGATGCTGTGAAGCCCCTGAGAAATGGGGGGTTATTTGTTACAGCATTAGCCTATCTGACTGACAGCAGTGGTAGGAACAAAAATATTATAATAATTATGTATAGCACCTTATTTAACTCTCACAAAAACCCCATGAGGCAGACACTATTATCACTCCCCCCACCTTTTGTCAGAAAAGGAAAGGGAGGCCCAGGCAGGAAAGTAACTTGTTCAAGGGTCGCAAAACTGGTAACTGTCAGAGACAGGATTGTGTCCGCGGGGTTCGGACCCAACGCCTTCTCTTTACCCCTAGGCTGTCTGGCTCAGACTGAATTGTCCTTCCTGCTCCTCACTGAGCAACCACTGGGGGTGCTCGCATACATAACACACCCCTCATGGTTACTCTGCACAAAGATGGCCTTTATCCCCTAAACCAGCAACCCAGTGCCCCCACCTCAGCCCCTAATTTAAAGCCCCCTTCACCGCCCAGCAGGAGCAAGCACGCCAGGGTTGCTCATAAAGACAGTTACTAGGAGACTGAGTAAGGGCCAGAACCACCATGGCCCTGAAAACTCTAAGAAGTTGCAGAGAAAAACCTAGAATCCATCACTTCCTTAGAAAGAAACAAATGACCACAAGTAATTTCCCAAACCTAACCCTGTCCCAGAAGTCCACACCTTTTCTAAAATGGATTGACACATCCCAAAAAGTGGGGATCAAGTCTAAAATGAAAATCATGAGATACAGTTTAACAGCTGTGATTTATCATGTCAAGACCAGAGTAGCAAACACATAAATCAAGGAAAAATTCAGTAACTTTTCTATAAAATTCACCAGAGGACAACCACATCTAAGACCAATGTTTGACATTAAAATGTGTGAGTGAGTCTGTGTGTGAGAGAGATTGATTGATTGATTGATTGAGGGATCTCTATAGTGTCTCAGTGAAAATTATACTTGAAGTCTTTATCCAGATATATCTATCAGCAAGGAAACTTTTCCAATGCAGAGAAGGATGGCTCCAACAGTTTGCCTGCAATTTGATGATTTATGTTGCTGCGAATTGTACTCCTTATAAGATTGAAAGGGAAAAAGTACAAAAGCACCAACTAAAGTCTGCTCACCCATGATAATTAAAATCCGGATTTATACAGTGTTATGCTTAACTTCTTGGAGTAGTCAATGAACCCGTACTATAGACCTAATGATGTCCCATTTAAGATGGAAGGTGGATAGGAAGGACGGAGGGAAGGAGGGAGACAATTCCTTTATCACCAGAGCCTTTTTTAACTAAATTCATTTCGGAGTTTTCCAGAAGAGAGATTACTCTAACATCTTCTTTCAGGTCAAAAACTACACTGCTCTTCAGAGTACATTAATTATGAGGAATGAAACCAGGCCATTCTTCCACATATGTAGGAAACAAAATGCAGCAAGTGGAACGGTCATAGCATCTTGGGTCTTAATAATATATTAGAAATATGTAGCTTTCAGAGAATATCATCAAGCCAAAGCAATCAGCTCACACACTGGGCCTCCGAGCAGCTGGCTGATTCCAGGGCACTCACTCCCGGGCTGGAGGACGAATCCCCTCCGAGGAATGGCCGACACAGCCCTGCGGGCCCAGCTACCAGGCAGCCAGGCCAAGGAAGGCTGTGGTCCGCAGGAAGCGTCCTGGGAAGGTGGGGGAGGTGGCTGGGGGACGAATCGTTTATGGGCAAGAAAAATAATAAAAAGAACAGAGGATACAACAATAGTTCCACACAAAGGAAGCCGTTTTAGAGGCTGCCTTGGGACAAAATGAAATCCACACATGGATGCTAAGAGCTCCTTGGCTCGGATGCAGATATCTGTACAGGAAAATGCTCTATAACTTCGACAATTATCTGCAGAGGCTCATTGGATGGAGAAAGAGGATTTGAGACCCGGGCCTTCACTGACTGAGGTGGCTAGTGCTTCGAGGCTTGAAAAGGGACCCGGCGCTCTCTAGGCATTCTCATAGACACAGTAGCTTTGAATTCCTGTAATAACCCTACTGGAAATGCATTGCTACGCACAGTTTACAGAGGAAGAAAATGAGCAGTTTGCAGAGCTTGGCCAAAGCCATATCTAGTAAGTGGTGGAACTGGGATTGAACTAAGGTCTGAAACTACTACTCTTTAGGAGGATCCTACATCTTACAATAAGGGATTGGCTATTTTGTGCAGACACCCTCCTGTGTACCTGCAGGAAGGTTGACCAGAAACTCTCTGTCTCAGATCATGTAACATTCCTACAATAGTGTGATGTTAAGAGCACTGGGTTCATAATGCAGACCACCCAAGGGTCAAATCCCACCGCTATTGAACTCACTCTGCTGACGTGGGCAAGTTCATTAAGATCTCCGAGTCTTGGAGTCTTCATTTTAAAAATAGGGGCAATGACAGTCCCTGCATCATAGGGTCACTGGAACACTAAAGAAGATAATGCATATAAACTGTGGGACTATGGTAGGGACTCAATAAACATTCATTATTACCTAAGAATAGTATGACTCCAAAATGAATATTTAGAACTTTAAAATGGATCCTAAATCAAAGTATATTTGCTACAAGGTGTGTGTATGGGGTGGAGGGGGGTGGAGGGTGAGAGGAGCCTAGATTCACCAAAGCATCACGACAGAGTGGAACAAAAAATTTATGCCTGTCTCCCATATAAAGAAACCTAAAGTTGACTATCTTAGGGCATCCCTGCCATTCAAGACAAGTATTTTCTAAACAAATAATATGCATCCCTCAGCACTCCCAAGTCTTAGCTTCGGCAAATCCTTTCCCACCTGAAGATGGTCCCTGGCACCTAAATGATGCTGAGTTATGTTGCCTCCTGTGCAGATGATGGTCCAAAACCATTTTATTGTTCACCATGAGGATAAAGGAGGGAAAGGGAAAAGAAGCCCTTTAATATGAAAGCAAAGCAGGAGATTTATCATTGATGTTCTCTTAAATTAGGGCGAGGTCTTTGAGAAAAGGGAAGGATGAAGGATGCTTGATTAGGATTTTTTTTTAATTGGTTTTGTGTTGGTTGTTGATTTTCAGAATCACATTGAACAAATTCTTAATTCCATGGAGGCAATCAGACCTAACCTTTCCATCTCTAAATAGGGCTAAGCACCATATTAGATCTCAATTTCCCTGGAAGCTTGGGTTTCTATTTCTGGACATCAACAAGGACTCATATTTATTATAATGCACATCAAACAAAAAGCAGACCAACACTTATGGCCCCACATGAACAAATGGAAGACCATTTTAACATTTACACTGATTCCTTTTCATTTTAACTGACCCAAATGGAGTTTTCCACTCCTGTGGATGAGTGTTAATGAAAAACAAAACAAAGCAAAACAAATCAGGTTCAACTAAATTTTCTTTTACATAACTCCCCAATACATCGCTCATTGGAGTCACAGAAAGTGACAGACTCTGAACCAGATGGAGAAACATTCTCTGCCTAAGGAAGAACCAGGAACCCGCCTACCCAGCCCATCTTCTGAGTTGATTTAAATCACTTAGTCTCAAAACTACAACCTAGAGAACACAGCGCAAGGTCCCCCAACCAAGACACATCCATCCTCAATGCTAACAGAGTCTCCAGGGAAGGGGCTCCTAGTCCTCCTGACAGCTGATCCATTCCTCTAGCTTAGGAATTCCTACAGATGAATTTGATTAGAAACACCTCCTCAGATTTGCTAGCGATATAGGTGCTAGGTTTCCCCCTCCACTGACTCTGGTCTCTAACTCTGAGATGGGACCTGAGCAGCCCCATCTGCAGCACATGCTTCCCCTGATTAGCTTGCCGGGGAAGTGAGTGTACAAACTCTGAAAGTATATGAAGAGAATATGAAGATACTGAATAGCTTGTGGTTGCAACCAAAGACATAAAACTCGAGCAGTCCTTCCATAGTTCGAGCACTTCTATAATTAATTGCTCTTGACTTAGAATCATTCCAGAGTGCAAACCTCAAGGAACTCAAAAGGCGCTTAGTGCTAACCTTGAACCTGGGTCCCCTGAGGGTGAGGTTAAGGAAATAAAGCTAATTTTGGAGGCAGTACAAGTGAGCGTTGATAGAGAGGGCATGGTGAGGCTTGGCAGGCTTGGGGGCTCGAGGTTCACAGGTGTGAGAGGAGCAGGGCTTTGGAGCAGGCGACGGTGTTTCTATTCTGGGTTCATTCAAGTGACTCACGAGGTGACCTTGGGCCTGTCACATCCCCTGGGAGCTGCTGCCTCTCCATCTGTGAAATCAAGGTACCAGTGTCCATCACACAAGCCCTCCCAGGGTGGGGAAGATTAATGAGGCGAGTTTGCACAGTATGTGGAACTCCGGGCAACCAAGGGCAATAAGAAATACAAAGTAAATGGTGACCGACTCCCCCCCTCCCCTCCGCAAACGCACATGCTCCTTTTGCCTTTGAAAAACAGCATCAACCCTGGCTACTCCGAGATCTACAGATCAGCAGCATCACCATCCCCCAGGAGCTTGTTAGAAGGGCAGAATCTCAGGCCCCACCCCAGACATGCTGAATCAGAAACTAGGGGAGCTGAGCCCAGCAGATCTGTGCTTTAACAGCCATCCAGGGGACACTGGTACTTGATAAAGGTTCTAGTAATGGCAATTGGCAATACAGCAATAAACAAGTCCAATAAATCCCCAACTTCCAAAGATGGGTGGGGAGATAGATAATAAATAAATATGAAGTTAAGGAAGCAGTAAGTGCAATGGAGAACACAGATTAAAGAAGTGGAGGCCATGTATCACAGTGATTAAATTTACAGCCTCCAGATTCATATTCCCTTCATTCAAACCCTAGTTTGGCCACTTACTAAGTACTTGGGCAAGTTAGCCTCTTACTGAGTCATTTTTCCTCATATGTAAAATAGGGATAATGAAAATAAGATCTCCCTCTGGAGCAGAGGTTCTCGGACTTTGGTGTACTTATGAATCACCTGGAGAGCTTGTTAACACACAGTAGTTCAGGAGGTCAGAGGTGGTGCCTGAGAATCTGCATTTCTAACAAACTCCCAGGGTGATGCTAAGGCTGCTGGCCTGCTGACCACAACTGGAGTTGAACTGCTCTAGGTTAGGGCTTCCAAAACCATAGCCATTCAAATCATACAGGGATCTACTTAGACTGTAGTTGGGGGTTCAGTAGGCTGGGAGGGGTCTGAGACCCTGTATTTCCAACCAGGTTCCCAGGTGAGGCCGCTGACCTGGGGAGCACACTCTGAGGCATAAGGCTAGCGTATCTGACACAAAGTAGATTATCAAATGTATTATCTATTATAGTATTTCTTTCTAGCTCCTAACATACTTTCTCCTATGACATGACAATGATGGTAAATGGATAACAAATTGTTACGGTTTGAAACATCTTTGGTAAATTTAATAAAATTGATGACACTGCATCAAATCCAATAAAAGGAAAAATCCAGTTCATGGAATCAAGAAGCTTCCAAACCAAAGATCCAGAATCTCCTCAAAGGCCATTACCAGAGTAGGGAATTCACAAAGCAGCTTGTTTCAGCCAGGAATTCCAAAACCTTAGTGTTCTACAGAAGGTGTAAAGGGAATTAACGGTCCTCAAGAGATTTTGAGAAAATGTTGTAATGGCCACAAAATTCCCCCAAAATAGATTTTGAAAACTAACACAGTGGGGTAAACATGTGCCGAAATGCATTTGGGCGACTTTCAGGAGGATTTGTTCATGTTTTTGTTTTTCTTTCTTTTTCTGTTCTTTCCTTTTCTGCGGGGTAGGATTTTTCTCCCTCCCCCGTGGAACAATTAAGCAGAGCAACACCCCTCTCCCAAGACTCCCTTCCACCAAGTTATAAATAACTTCAGCACAATATCTAAGAGCAGATATAAAAGCAATGACAAGGTCGTTTACCACCAACGAGCCACGTTCTGTTCCCATGGCAATAAGGAGTCAAAGGCAAAGTGACACATGGCAACGTTTCCATTCTATCGCCATCTTCTTAAACCCTGAAAGGGCCAGCTTTGGGGCAGCACACCAGGTTTCTTCTCTGACAACCGTTCCTCACCACTGCTGGGTTGGCTGGGATCTGGGACTCAGGCCCCTGTGAAGACAGGCCCCCGGAAAGCAGACCTCACGTGGAGCCTGGCAGAAGACACTGTTAGGAGACAGTGTAACTCTGGCTAATCGTGGAAACCATCCCAAACTTGGGTAAGCCATTAGCCTGCCCCTCCTGGACTCTGCCATCTCACCTTGCTGTCTCTTTTCCTTTTTCTTTTCTTTTTTTCTGGAGGCAGGCTAGGAGCAGAACTAATCAGAAGAGAGTAAATTGCTCACTGGTTACCAAGCTCCCTGTGAGAACACAGGCCTTATCTATCGGGTACAAGCTTGTCAGAGGTGTCTGCTTCCGGAATGAGTGGCAGATGGAAGTGGTTCTATTAGCTTCCAATTCTGCCAGCCTTTTTCCTTGGTGCAAAAGAACCCAGGAAGCAAGAAAGAAAGGGTGAAAATAAGACTCTGAACAGCTAAGCGGTCCAGCAAGGGGCAATCAGCTCCAAATAAAGTGTATGGACATATTTTGTGTGAAGAATGTTGTGACTAAGTTTCATGACATACCCTTATAAAGGGTGATATGCTCTAAACACTTACTACTCCGCTTAGAAATCCACGAAAGGTTTACCATCTTGACTTCATTTATTTACAGAATCATTTTTTTTAAATTATTCAAAAGGTTTTAACTTGCAAAGCATCCAAATCTATGTGTGTTTACTTAAACCCCATTAAATCATATTTCTGTTAGTAACTTCCAATAATGAGGAGGATTATAACAACTACTGTATTTATGGGCTCTTACTACATGCCAAGGAGTCTAATAGGTGATTTATGTTCATGATTTAACGCAATGCTCACAGCAACATGCTGAGGTAGATACCATCATTATTTCCATTTTACAGATGGGGAAACTGGGGGAGAGAGAGGACAAAACACTTTGATCCCAACATCAAACTGCTAAAGTGTCAGAGCCCGGAATCAAAACCAGAAGTGGCTTAACTCCAAAGCTCTTAACTATAACCTACCTGCTTCAAAAGGAGCCCTTTCTTTTATTTGTCCTAAAATAAGTCCTTTCAGGCTTTAAATGGAATGTTTGCCACCGTTGCCATTCTAGCGCCCTCTGAGCATGTCTGTTTGTCCCTGGGTGGTTTTAAAGACTGATCTCTGCCCTTCTCCGAGTCTAGGTTTTATATAGAAACTTTGCCTAAGTGCTTCTTTGTTACTGGGAAGTACTATCTGGGGTCAAAAGGAATGAAATGGATGATGGGTCTCTTATCAAAACCGCATCCCTAATGGTCACTCTTCCTTTGGAATGGTGATCCGGGGAATGACAAAATGAAAGGCTGCTACAGAAGGGAAATATCCCTCTTTCTCGCCCTTGACAGACACATTTAGGGAAGTTCTGCCCCACCAACTAAGTCAGTCTCTGGGGCAAAGCTGAGGTCAAAACCAAAGATCTGTTTCACAGTAGGCTCCCCACGCACATTTTAAGCCTTCTCAACAGCAATGCTGGGGTGAGTATTCTAGAGAGACAATGACTAATTTAAACAGCAAATTGAAAACCCTCCACAGAACATATGTTGCCTAAAAAACAGGCATGATTTTAATTTTTTTTTGTAAAAGCATATGGGGCTGGGTAGAGGAGAAAAACGACTTCTCAGAATGTGGTTAGGGATTGACATGAAGGCCTCATCCCATGTTTTTTTTTTTTAATTTTTATCACATTATAATTAATATTTTTATTAAGGTGAACGTCTCATAACAGAATTAACAATTTTAAAGTATAGTATTCAGAGGCACTTAGTACGTTCCCAATGCTTTGTAGTCATCACCTCTATCTAGTTCCAGAACATTTTCATCACACCAAAAGGAAGCCCCATTCTCCACTCCCCCCACCCAACCCCCCAGGTGGCAAACACTGATGTACTGTCTGTCTCTATGGATTTAACTTTCAGGATAATTCATATGAACTAGAATCATACACTATGTGACCTTTTGTGCCTAGCTTCTTTCACTCAGCATAGTGTTTTCAAGGTTCAACCTTCTTGTTGCATGTATCAGAACTTCATTCCTTTATATGGCTGAATGATATCCCATTGGATGGATACACCCACATTTTGTTTACCCATTCATCTGTTGATAGACATTTGAGTTATTTCCACCTTTAGCTACTGCAAGTAATGCTGCTATGAACACTTGTGTACGAGTTTTTGTTGGAATACCTGTTTTCAGTCCTTTTGAGTGGAATTACTGGGTCATACACAATACATGAATATCTTTTTAAAAAAAAAAAGTCATGGACAAAATTAAAGTCCCATTTGACTGCTACCCTGAACTCTGACCCCTGCCAAACCTGTAAATCCCATTACCTTTTGGCTGCATCCTTCCAGACCCTTGTTGGATGCATTTACAAGCATATATGTATGCCAATAAAAATAAATTGTATTGTTTTATATAAATAGTTGTCTACAGTTTATTGAAGAATGACGTGTTATTTATTTTAATTGGTTTGTATTAAAGTTCTACTGCATGAGGACTTAAACTCAGACTGAGAAAACTTTGAGCTACAGAACTCCCAGTGCAGATCTCAGTAACAGCAGCACTTTAGGGGTAACCAACCAGTTTCCTTCCAAACTGAAAAAACCAAAAGGATAATCTGTATCACAACAAAGTTATAATATAAAATTGAACATGATGCATATGAAACTGTCCATTCCTAAAAGCTACATTTTGGGTTTATTAAACATTCTCTTTCTTTAAGCCGGTGTTGAGACAGACTGGCTAAAACTAAAAAGTAACAGAGCAGAGACTGAGTTCACCAGTCAGGGATCGTCCCGGCCTTGCCACTCACCACCTGCATGACCCGGGGCACTTGACTTGGCTGTAAAGCATCAGTTTCTCCACCTTTGAAATGGACATAGCTTTAATACCTACCTCAGAGGGCTCTTGTGCTTTTTAGATGATTGAATACATATAACTCATTTGGAGAGTGGCTGGCACATGGTGAATACTCAATAAATGCTATTATTATCATTATAAGTAGGTCCTCTCTCCTTGACTCCAAACCTACCCACCACCTTGGATTTCAGGCTAAAGAAGAAAACAGAAAAGAGAATAGAGAAATTAGGAATGAATGCTAACTGCTCTGAAGTATATCTTTAAGGAGGATAGATGATGGATAGATGGGTAGATGGATGGATGGATGGATAAATAGGGGAATGGATAAATGGGTGGGTGGGTGGGATCAATAGTAGGAAGAATAAAAGAATCAAAATAAAGGCACCATTGAACAAATATTTAAGGGGATCTGCCATGTTCTAGTCCGAGGAGTGAGGAGACACAGTGTAAACAAAATAGATATTGCACCCCTTGATGCTATAAGAGAGAGAATCTTATAAAAACATTAATTACACATCTGATGATCTCTATAAAGGAAAATCAAAGAGTGTGATGAGAGATTATAACTCGGTGACTTCATTTAAATGGGGGGGGGGCAGAGGGTCAAACAAGCCTTCTCAGAGCAAATGGCATTAAATAAAGACCGGAAGGACTATAAGAACTAACAAGGAGGGGAGTAAGAAGAGCCTTCCAGGATGACAAAACAAAGTTCAAAGGCCCAAGAGAGGGAGAGAGATTTGTTTGACACCTTGTGGGGCTTAGCCATAGAGAGCAGCAAAGGTAGGCAGGGGCAGGTCACCATGGAGCCAGGAAAGGAATCTGGATTTTATTCTCATGGAGGAGGCTAATAAGATCAACTATGCACCCATCTCTTCTCTTCCCCTCTGCTCGGGTCCCCCACCCCCAACACAGAGTCTGTTTGTAAAGCTTCCTGGCCTAACAAGATAATAGAGAAAAGGGACTGAGTCATTTAGTGATTTGTTTATTGAACTAAGGGTCTCTGGAGCTAATTAGAGATATTAGCTTATCAAGAGAGATGTAAAGCCTGCCCCAAGGATATGGTCAGAAAGTAAAGAGTAAAGGTCTGCATAGTAACCTAAGGCTTTAGGCTCTTGAAACAAAATTCAGCAATTTATGAAGTGATCAGAATGTTATATTTCCCACTGACTTTGATAATTATCTTTTGGCCAAAGTTTACCTTTTAGAACTCGTAGGGGTCTGGAGACCAAGACATTAGGGTTCAAATCTCTGTTCTGACCCTCAGTGGCTGTGTGACTTTAACCTATGAGACTGTTTCTTCATTCAGAAAAGTGGAGCTAGCAATATGTGGCATGCAGAATAATGTTTCCTGAAATTCCCAAGACCTAATTCCCAGAGCCCATGAATATGTTACTTTGCATGGCAAAGGGAAATTAAGGTTGCCAATGGAATTAAGGTTTCTAATCAGGTAACCTTAAAATGGGGGAAATTATCCTAGACTATCTGTGCAAGTCCAGTATAGTCACCCGGATTATTAGAAGCGAAAGCAGAAGGCAAAAGAGGAGATTAGAGCGATGCAATGTGAAGGGGTCTTATTCCTGAGTTTGGGGGTAGAAGAAGGCACTCAGAGCCAAGTAATACAGGTAGTCTCTAGAAGCTGGAAAACACAAGGAAACAGATTCTCTCCTAAAGCCTCCGTCTCTGCCAATCCCTGGATTTCAGCCCACTGAGCATATTCATGACTACTGACCCCTGTGTTTCTAAGATACTAAATTTGTATTATTCTAAGCCTCTAAGAATGTAATTTGTTACTGCAGCAACAGAAAATGAATTCAGGATATATGCCTTTTTAGGTTCCTGGGAGGACTAAAGGAGCTGATTTATGGGAAGTAGATGGTGCTCAGGAAGTGTTCACCGATGTTTCTTCCCTTTCCTTTCTGTAAACTGCCAAACTGTAAGTTGGCAAGGTTTTCACTAACCTTTTGAGTGACCTGCCTGTTCCTGCATCTCCAAGGGCTCTATCGCCACCCCCCGGCCCCCAAACATATACCCGATCCAAGGCCTCGGATGACCACAGGCTAAATGATTAAAGATGAGATATTTCCCAGAAATATCTGCATTCAAAAGACAAACACATTGGGACACTCCTCTGCTTAAGATCTTTATGTTATAGATAGATCTGGAAATAGATCCAAGTCTCCTATAGATAGGTTCCAGTCTAGGATTTGCAAAGTCTTTGAGCATCTGGACTCTGTCAATTTCTTCAGCCTCAGTTCCTTAACTTTCCCCATAGAACTTCCACTAGGTGTTGATCAGCCCAAATGACTAGATTTTTTTTTTTAATGCATCCAAATCTCTTATACCTCTGGGCCTTTGCATGTGTTGTTGCCTCTGCCCAGAATCGATGCCTCCCCAGGGCACACAGCCCATGCCCCAATTTTGGCAATTCTCACACCATAATACAACTGATCATTTGGGGTTTCTCCCAATGATTAGTCCTTAATAGCAATGTCTTTCTAGGATCATGGACTCTTTTGAGAATAAGCAGACTGGGACCATTTTTCAGGGAATTATATAAACACATGTTTTATATATAACACATACAATTTACATTTCAGGGGGCCCACGGATCTCCCCCAAAAGCCTGGAACCTCAACATTAAAACCCCAGCATTAGAATGTGAGCTTCTTAAGGAAAATGATTCAATCCAATTCATCACTGTTTTCTAGGATCATGGACTCTTTTGAGAATACGCAGAATGGGACCATTTTTCAGGGAATTATATAAACACATGTTTTATATACAACACATACAATTTACATTTCAGGGGGCCCACGGATCTCCCCCAAAAGCCTGGAACCTCAACATTAAAACCCCAGCATTAGAATGTGAGCTTCTTAAGGAAAATGATTCAATCCAATTCATCACTGTTTTCTAGGATCATGGACTCTTTTGAGAATACGCAGAATGGGACCATTTTTCAGGGAATTATATAAACACATGTTTTATATATAACACATACAATTTACATTTCAGGGGGCCCACGGATCTCCCCCAAAAGCCTGGAACCTCAACATTAAAACCCCAGCATTAGAATGTGAGCTTCTTAAGGAAAATGATTCAATCCAATTCATCACTGTATCACCAGCATACAGTAGAATGCCTGGGCACAGAGTTGATACTCAATAAATCGACTGATGAGTGGATGGGTAGATGGATAGATGGATGGATGGATGGATGGAAGAAGGAAGAATAAGTGGATGGATAGGTGGGTAGATGAGTAAGTGAATGAGTAATTTATTTATCATTGGAAACGTTCATACAGATAATTTCTCCTAATAATAGACAAATGGAGATTACTAAACCACATGGAACAAGATTAATCACACTGCTTTGGCTAATCGTATTTGTGTGAAAAAAAGGCATTTGTGAAAAATACTCTTATTGACAACATGTTCTATATGTTCATTGGTTTAAAAAATGTTCCTATGAAACACAGATATGATACATCTGATGCAACCAGGCTGAAAATAAAGAAACTATTAACTAGGAGGTAAATTTTCTGGTGAAGCAAATCAGAGGAATGCATTCACCAACCAATGTTACTGATGATGATTAGATAGATAGATAGATGATAGACAGATAGATGGATGGATGATAGGTAGACATAGATATATAGATACAGACACACATATTTACATACAAACATATTTAGATGCTGCTTTTAAATCAGTACTTTGGTTAAATTAAAAGCTTCCACACACGTGTATTCACATTAACAAAACGTATGGATGGTGGATTGTATTTTAATTCATCCCTGAGGAAAACCTTTTTATTGGACCTAATTTTCCCTAAAAATATGCCACTTTTCACCTGGCAGCAGTTCCAAAGGCAAAACACCTAGGGAGAGTGAATCTATTCTCATAAATCTAACCTTTCATCTCATAATCTAATTTGGTGACAGAAATTGGAATTCTGTCAAATTTGCCTCCCTTCTTCTGCCTCACACTTGAGGTGGAGCTGCCTGGCCCTGGGCGGGCTCTTCCTGCGTGGGTTGTTACTACAGCTTTGCAGCTCCATCCCCAGGTTTTCCTGGCGATTACACCCGGTCTTTCTATAAACACCAGGGAGACTTCAACGAGGAAAGATGCTAACCCAGAATGAATGATGATCCATTGTCTCTTTTGTGTTACATTCAACTCAGTGGTGCTTTAGGGAAGATGACCTAATTAAGCATTATTCAGTTTAGTTTAATAAATATCTGCTGAACATCTCTTTTGTAGAAGGTGACAGAATGGATTTAGACACACACTTAAATCCGGCCCAAAGAGACGGTGCTCTTCAAACCTCCATCTTTTATTGGGCAACAGTAAATGATCTCTCTGATATGAGTTCACATACAATGTGCATGGCAAATACCCCAGAGAATGTTAACACTCAACAAGTCAGTAGTGTGGACATGGGCTTTATCCCATGACAGCTACAAAAGATTCTACACTCGTTTCTGTTCAAGCGGAACTATGAAGGAACGGGCAGTCCTCAATGAACTGGGATGCTGTCATCACAAGCGCTACTGAATGGTGCAGAGAAAAGGCGTTTCCACTGACTCCTGTGCAGAGCACCCTCAGAGCCACTAAATACTCAATAGAGCCGGACAGTGGAACACCTGTGTGAAAACTCCTAAGTATAGAATTCATACGACTGGGTGAGGAATGAATAGCATAATACCTGGAAGATACTCAGCATGGTAAATGATTCACAGTGATTCACTTCCAACAACTCAATTTGAAAATCCAAATACAATAAATGTATTTGTTTATTAGTAGGTAAGAATTACCACTTCTATTGTACAAATGATGAAATGTTTTAAGTTCAGAGAAATTAAATGTCTTGGTCAAAGCAACACAGCTAGAGGAAGGTATAATTTAAATCAGGCTCTACTGGATTAAAAATGCACACACACACACACGTGCACACACACACCCCACGTGACTTATGCTGCCTAATCTTTGGGTGGCCCAATGAAGTGAACCAAGGGAACCATAAAACCTATATCTGAGCCTAAAATTTAAGCCAGAATGTATGGCTGAGAACTTGTATGATCTAAATGGACAGGTATTCCAGTAAAAGAGATTCTGGAGCTGAAGGTTATAGGAGAAGACAGTGGACAGAGAGAGGCAAAAACCACCCTGCCAGCAGTTTCATCATTATGCTCTACCCAGCATCGTTCCTGAGAAATGTCTGAATGAGTGAATGAATGAAGTAAGCAAAATGTGGATAGAACTGAATTCTGACAGGTTGATCGGAGAAAAGAAAGCACTTCAGCAAATGAATTCTGGTTAATAATGTTTCCCCCCACCCCAAGAAACATAGCAGAGATGGAGATATAGTAGCTATCTGGTCATCAGTTACTTCAAGTAAAATAAATGGTTCAAGGTCAAAATGAATTAGTCACTCAGTGTCTCAGACTCCCTGTCTGTGGCGTCCGTAGGTGTCTGTCTTGAAAAAGGATGAAGAAGAAAGCTAGGCTTTCCCTTGAGTAATCATGAAAATAGACGACAAGCTTATTTTGCCACCATATAACTAATTTTTTAATAAAACCTATAAAACCATTAGCAAGAGCCCTTGACCTCTGAAGGCTAGAAGACCTAAGAAATGTAATAATGGTGGGGGGGGGGCAGGCATTTATTGAACACTGTGAAATTCTGAGCACTTTGCATAAACACTTTACAAATATTATCCTAATTACTCCTCAGAATACCCATAAGAGGAAGGTATCATCCCCATTTAGAGACAGAAAAACTAAGGCCCAATTAACTAAGTATAGAATTAATTAAGTATAGAATTCATAGGACTGGGTGAGGAATAAATATCATAATACCTGGAAGATACTCAGCATGGCAGATGATTCACAGTGATTCACTTCCAACAACTCAATTTCAAAATCCAAATACAATAAATGTATTTGTTTATTAGTAGGTAAGAATTACCACTTCTATTGTACAAATGATGAAATGTAAGTTCAGAGAAATTAAATGTCTTGGTCAAAGAAACACAGCTAGAGGAAGGTATAATTTAAATCAGCTCTATTGGATGAAAAATGCACAGACACACCCCCCCATGCAACTTATGCTGCCTAATCTTTGGGTGGCCCAAAGAAGTGAACCAAGGGTACTATAAAACCAACAGCATAGAGCTATCAAGTGGCAGAGCTGGGATATCTTAACCATTATGCTCTACCAAGCTTGTTCCAGTTTTCTAGAATTTGCCATCACTTTTGAGCAATAAAAGTCAAAAGAGAAATGCCTCCCAGCCACTGCGAGAGACTTCCTCCTCCCCTAGCCTCCAAATAAAGTCACTGTGAGTCAATTCTTCTGCTTAAAGATTCTCAGCATCCTCTGGGACTAGAAAAGGATGGAAAAGTGGGTGGAAAGGGGGTTCTCTGGAGACCAAAGAAAGCAACAACCAACACCTGGTTGAAAGAATCAAGGTTCAACACTCTTCAGGGGCCGGTGTATTTTTCTCTTTAAATCTAAGTGATCCTCTGGGTCCTCATAAATGTCTGGGGCTACATCTAATATAGCAGGTTCCACATTATAATGAAATTATCTGCTTATCTGTCATCCCCACTAGACTGTGACCCTCTTGAGAACACTGACTGGGTAAATATTATCATCTACAACGTTGGGGAACTTGTAAAGAGGGGTTGCTAGGTGACGGCCTCTGTGCTAAACACTTCAGATGTCACCTTTGCATTGGGGCTATCGGCCCAACGAGGGTCATGTTCAGTTAGCTTCATCCGATCCAGCTGAATGGGGTGGACCCTTCTCGTTGCCAACAAACCAGCCAACCCACTGGGCATTCTCTTTCTGGCTCAGACCCAATTCCATCTGAGAAATCACCTGTGGGCTCAGAGGTGGCCCCTTACCAGGGGATAACTTTATTTTAAAAACAGCTTTATTGAGATGTTCTTCACATACCATACAATTCATCCATTCAAGGTGAAGAATTCAATGGTCTGTGGTATATGCACAGCGTTGTGCAACTGTCACCATAGTCAATTTTAGAACATTTTCATCATCCCCAAGAGAAACCCTGTACTCTTTAGCTGTCATCCCCTCTCCCTGACCTCTCCCCCAGTTCTAGGCAACCTAGTTCTGTCTCTGTGGATTTCTCCAGAGAATCATTTCTGATTAATCTAGGTACAAATGATAATTCCATCCCTGCTGCCAGTGATTGGTTTAGACACAAGCACGTGATCCCAACTTGGCTAATGAGATTAAGAGGCCATGTTTTGAGGGACTTCTGCGAAAGCTCCCCCCACCCCCAGAACCCCAATCCTATCTTTGAACGTGGTTGTGTGAGGATACGACGCCCAGAGCCTCGGCAGCCCTCTTGCTTTGCGTGGGTCAAATCTGAAGGCCTGTATGCTGAGGATGGAGTCATGACATTTGCACAGCACCCGGAACTCTCGGTGATATCACTGCACTCCCAGATTAAGCAACCTTGAAACTACTGACCTTCAGGATTCATCTGTGATATAATAACTTCTGTATGATACAATTCTCCTTTACTGGATTTTCTGTTGCTGCACCCCTCCCACTTCCCCTGCCCCCCAAAAAAAACACTGGCAGATAGGATACCTAACCTTGAACATACTACTTTACTTTTCTGAAACTCCTGTTTTTTTTAGGCATAAAATGGGGGTGATCATTGTACACAGCTCATAGGGGTGTTCTGAAGATTAAAAATATAAAGGAAGGAAAGCACTTAAACGGCACTGGCATTAGCAATAATGATAAATAGTAAATATTATAATTATCTTTTGCGTCTCATTACAACCTCTGAATCAGGTACTATTATAATCCCCATTTTGCATGTGTGAAGACTGAGGCTCAGACAATTTAAATAACTTATTCAGGTCACACAGCTGGCCAAGAATGGGAGCTAGTGCTGAAAGTCGTGGTCTAACTCCAGAACTCAGGCTACTACCGACCTCCTTCCTGGAGAGCCCAGCAGCCAGCACAGAGTGTGGCACAGCCTGGGACCTGGAGAACGTTTGTTTAACTGAACTGAACCCTAGGGACCAATTACAAGCCACCAGGACTCTAAAGCAGCAACGCGTGGCTGCAAGTGGCTGAACATGCCATCTAGGAAGAGGGGCTTATGGCTCTCGGCTTCCTTTTTTCGTGTGTTCCATTAACCCTGGGGTCCTTGCTGTTGCTAGATGTCTTATTCCTCATTTAGCTCTGCTTTCATCCCTGAGTTTTGTAGCTCAGTCAACCTCTTACGAAGCCGAGAACCCAACGTTCAACCTCACATGAAGCTCTCTCTGGAATGGTTATTTTAAGAATCACTTGTGAATGTCATTAACAGCGCTGAATTACGTATTTGAATGTGGTTGAAAGGGGAAATTTTAGGTTGTAAATGTGTTACTAGAATAAAAATTAAAAAGTAAAAAAATCCATGGAGTGGCACAACACAAATAGTGACAACATTAAATCGTGGTTAATAGTACAGTTATAAAAATGTACTTTAATCAATTGTAACAAATGTACCACACAAATGCAAGGTGTTAACCATAGGGTGGTATATAGGAACTTTTAGTTTATGCATTTTTCTGTAAACCTACAACTTCTCAAAAAAAGAAATCACCTTCAGAGGAAAACCAGCTATTCCCATTCAAGAGCAACAGGGGGCAGCAGGGAGCAGCAGACATATGGTCCCCCAAATAATGTTTAATAAAAAGGGTGAGGAGTGGGGAGAGGGATGGAAGGGGGCTTCATTCATCTTCAGCCCAGAGGCTCCGACTGTAAAAATATCCCACGTAGAACACACGACATAATGGGCAAGCAAACTATTTCCAGTCTTTTGACAGATAAAAACGATGACCGTGATCTGGACTTCTGATGACTTTCCTTTAGCACTGAGGTAACCAGCCCAGCCTGTCTTCGGGAACATTGTCCAACCAGGAATAATCTTGGATAAGCTTATAGGAGTAGATGATTTTAACCTGAACAAACTCAACTTTGTTAAATTTTCATTTCATTTCAGATTTAAATCTGTCCAGGGAACAGGCTTCACTGGTCTGCTAAAGCGTATCGGAAAGAAGCCTAGGAGAAATTCTTGGTCTATTTTTAAATACCCAGGCCAAAGGGACACCATGCTCCACATTCATTTAAAATCTAGATTCTTAAATCAGTTAACCTCACACAATGCTGGGAAAGTAAATAAAATTCTCTTCTCAGGGACTTCAAACTATGACAAGTGCTCCTTAAATTGGCAGCATTGGAATTTAGATTTGTACTTCTTGGTGCGTGCTAAACCAAATAGAGACAATGTCTTTGATTATCTCTTCATATAATTTTAAGTTACTATATTGCTGTTGAAAAGGAAAACAAGCAGCGTTTTCTTCTACTTGCATTGGAGGGCACTAAAACCATAAGGACTGGCCTATGGAATTAACCAGTTGTTAAAAGTCTGTTCGGAAGTCTCTGCAATCTTTTCCCTAAAAATCTGGCAAGCCCTTTTAATGTTCTTCATGATTTTCATATTTAATAAACTCTTCATCCAGAGGCAATAAATCCTAAGATATCCCTGTTCACAAACTTAGTTTCTAACCTATCCCAGTCAACTCTCTTTTCTATTTTACCTCAAAGGACCTTGCTTATTCTTCCTTTAGAACATTTGTCTTTTAATTACACATTCACTGTGTGTTTGTTTGATCAGTGTTTGTCTCCTGCTCTGGACTGGAAGGTCCCTGGAGGTCACACTTACTTTGCTTGCGAGAGCGAAAAGCCCAATACTTGGCACTCAACAGGTACTCAGTGCAAAAGGATCCAACATTCCCAGTGGGTTTGTGGGGGCTCCATATCCTGCTAGCCATAGGCAGGGGTTGCAGCCCCACAGGAAAGAGATACCCCACTTCCTCTGATTCATTCAAAACAGGAAATGGTGCCCACACCTTTATGTATTAGAGAACCCACACAAGGTCAGGACAACCTATTTCTGAGATGAGTGAAAGAGGAAGTGACAGATGATCAGAGCAGAGAAAAAGTTGGGATGACAAAACCTACATCCCCCACCACCTTCTTGCATCTCCCCTTCAAGCATATATGAAAGTGGAAACAGCCTCACTTTTTTCCTTTCGAGATATTCCCCTGCATTTTAGAAATTAAGTGCCCTTTCCTTTACTCAATAGCATTACCTAGGACTTAAATTCGCTCCCAGAATTTAGGAAGATTGTTACGTGGTTTTAAGTCTCAATCACAGGGGGTTTAAGAATCAGGATCAGAGTTTTAAAAGACCTAGCAAGTTAGATGAGCATTCCAAGTTAATTTTCAATGGGCTAGTCACTCAATATTTTGTATTAGAAAGAAATCTTGGAAAGTTACAACAAAGTACAATTTTAAGAGGATTTTTACACCAGTTCATTAAATATATAATAGAAGTTTACATGAAGAGAGCTATCCATGGAAGGATAAATTAATCAGGATTGGGGATGATGGGGTACATAATTTCCTTGCAACATGAACATGATCTATCACACAGTTTTTAGAAAGGTCTTGACAGCCACAGAAATATGCTACTTTTAAGAGGGCAACAAACTTGAAGACCTGGGAACGTCAGGATGATGAAAGAGTGGGAACAGTATGCAATGCACTCCCTGCATAATGAAAGAGCTGCAAGGACAACATCAATAGCTACTATTTGCTGAACACTTACTATGTGCCAGGCACTGCTGCAAGACTTTGCACACATCATCTCAGTATCCTCACAGCAATCCCAGGAGAGAAGTATGACAGATCCCCGTCTCAAGGAGAAGCCGCTGGTTATCCTGGAGGTTAAGAAGCTGGATCGAGGCCACAGAGCTAAGTGGAAAGCGGCAGGGTTAGCACTCAAGCCCAGGGAGTCTGGCTCCAGAGTCTGTGCCCTTAACCAGACAACATGCTACTAGAAACTGGATTTGATCCTAGTAATGGCTATGGTACAATCCTTTCCTTTCCCATGATATATTGTGTATCAAATGTGTTCTGCACATCATATCACGTGTTCACAGCAGCAGGCTTGAGAAGTGGCACAGGAGCTCTTATCCTCATCTTGCAGAGGAGGAAGACGAATAGCAGAAAGGCAGGAGTGTGCTGAGAGCACTGGGTAAGAACTTGTTGACTTACTTGAGGCCATGTGCTTGAAAAGAATACAGAGCATCAAGACCTGTATTAAGAGCACTTTTTGATAAGCAATTGTTGTCTTAAAGGGAAGATGTTGGAGGCCTTCCATTGCTGCAGTGAGTTTGAAGATTTGGGGATTGACCAAGAAAAAGACAGGACCAGGAAATAACAGTGTATATGACAAACTTTAAGTGGTGGTGCTCAGACAAGGTTGCCTGTGAGGGGAAGTCCCTCTCAGCAGGAGACCCAGAGACAATGGTGCAAGGCCACACCCAGGAGGTAAAAGGAGCTCCCAGAAGAGAAGGAGCCTACGCTTCTAGGTAATGTTACTCCACAGCAAGGTGGAGAGTCTATGGATCAAAGAGCTCTGGAGGGCAGCAGCACTTTGGGGTCTTTTACAGCTGTAGGGTTTGTCCTGTACATGGTTAGCAGATGTTAGCTGCAGTTTTGCAGCGTATGGAGAGTAGCAGTCTCTAAACGACTAAAAACGGTTAATTGGGGTATGTTTAAAGCAACCGGACAGACACGTAAAAATTTGAATTTCATGGCAGCAAGCTTTGGGCTAATAGTCCTAGTGTGCTGTGAAGAAGTAAACGACATGGAGGCCACAGAAGGACAATGCACAGGACCACCTGTGACTTACTGATACAGCAATCACCCATATGACAATTGCTATGGTCAAATCTATTTGGCATGTTGTGTCACTGTGTTGGATGAGTGGTGGCATAGGGACAGAATGAAGATGAGCAGGGGAACCAGTTGAGAAGTTACATGGAGGATTCACAGAACCAGGGTAAGGTACCCTGATAACAATCTCCAGATGAAAGCCCAGGGGCAAGAAAGTAGGACTCTGTCCACAGAACCTTCAAAAATATTTGGCCCATCCTCAATATGGTACTCAATAAATACGTGTTGAGTGATCAAGTATAGAAGTGATACCTTTAGAGAGATCAAAATGGATCAATGCCCTGAAGAGCCATTTGCCCAATAACAAATTTGACAATTTATCAAGTGATTATTTTGCAAAACGACAATTTTTGCAAAATAAGCAATTCCCAGGAAAGACATTTCTATGAACTTAAAGTTTATCTCTGCAGTCAGTGCAATTCTGCTGATCAAACAACTCCAGGAAGCAAGATCCCCACTGTATTCTTGATAAACAGCCCTTCGAGAGCACAAAAATGTCATGTGAATGGTACCCACTGGGATTGTATAATGCTATAACCTTGGATTGATGGGTATAAACTTCTCTTTTGAGAGGGCATTTCCTTGAGTGGAATGAAGTTCAATGTCAAGTATCACTAATACTAAGGATTTCCTAAACATCAGGTGGGCTTCTTTATTTCAAATCATTTCCTACTTCCTTTATCTGCATTTCCTACTTCCTTGATCTCACATATTTGCATTCCTAATTAGATGAAGAGGTCACAGGTGATTTACATGTGTGCACACACCAGTTCATTCACACTCACATCCAACCACACACAGCCTGTCCCAAACACACAAGAAAGCACGTGGCTAGTTTCCCGTGGCCTTGGTCTGTCAATCTCTCAAAAACTGGTCTTCAACCACACTGTCTATAAGGGGAAGTCCACCATTCGCCTATTGGAAAATTCATTTTCAATGAACTGGATTTGGTCAACTCATCACTTGGTAGCATAATTTCTGGAAATTGTCACACTGGATAAAGCACCTTCCCAAACATTGCAGAATGGTTGTAGCAACAGAAAATCTCTTAGTCTCCTCTTCACATTCCAGACACCCTTAGTCAGAAGATACAAGTTGATACAAAAGGTTGAATTCGCCCTCATCTTATATTTTGTTTGGCTTGAAATGCACTTAAATATTGAGTCAATATTACAAGTCAGGAGATTCCCCATTTAAAAAATCTGGTTCTCGGGGTTTTCTTCAGAAATAGTTGGAGTTGGAATGTGGTTGTCCCATTTAAATGGTGCATGTGCTGTCTATTCACCACTGACCTTAGCACTCCACATCATGTCCCTGACCTTGACTCCAGATGTCTACTGTACGTTATCATCACACTTGCTCTGTTGTATTTCTTACTGGCAGACAAATATATCTCTGAATAAATGTCTCTATTAAAGCATGGAAACAAAAGACAGACCAAGAGAGCTGTATGTTTATAAAAAAGAGTAAAATTACTTGAGGAAGAGAATACCTTCCCTGTGTATGTGGATATACCACCCTGATTTATAATTCCTGCTCTGTACCAGGCCCATATAGGCATCTAAGTTTGTGATCCCTTACTCTAAACTTCAGCAAAACATTTTTAAAAATTGGTTAGAATGTAAACAGGGGCAGCTGCTGTGGAAGACAGTTTGATGGTTCCTCAGAAAGTTAAGTACAAAATTATCATATGACTTAACAATGCCACTGCTATTTATATACCCAAAAGAATTGAAAGCAGGGACTCAGACAGATATCTGCACACTGAAGTTCATAGCAGCATTATCCACAATTGCCAAAAGATGGAAGCAACCCACGTGCCCATCAGCAGATGAATGGATCAACAAAATGTGGTCCATATACACAAGATATTATTTAGCTGTAAAAAGCAATGAAGTTCTGATGCATGTGATAACATGGATGAAGCCTGAAGACATCATGCTGAATGAAATAAGCCAGATATAAAAGGTCAAACTGCATGATCTCACTGATACAAAATAATTAGAATAAGCAAAGCACATTCAGAGAGTCAGAAACTAGAATACAGGTTACCGGGGCTAGGGTGGGGGTGGAGAATGGAGAGTTAATGATTCGTTGGTACAGAATTTCTGTTTGGGGTGACGGAATGAATAGGGTGATGGATGGTGGTGACAGTAGCACACTGCGAATGGAATTAGCATCACTGACTTTTATATTTGAAGGTTGTTAAAAGGGGAAATTATAGATTCTATTTGTTATTAGAATAAAAATTTTTAAAAACATAGGACTGTACAACACAAGCAGTGAACCTGATGCAACTATGGACTACATTTAACAGTTAGAATCGTAACAATAATGTCTCATCAATGGTAGAATACGTACCACACTAGTGAGAAGTGTTACTAGGGAAAACTGCAGAACGGGGGACACACTGGAACTCTACTTCCTGCATGAATTGTCCGTAAACCTACAACTTCTCATACAAAAAAAGCAAAAAATCTGAAGACATAAGAGAACAGAATATGCGTTACCATATTCCCATGAATGGCAGCATAACGCTTGAAATCAGCTGAGAGCAGAAGCAAGCACTCCAGTAAGAGCAATCACAAATGGGATAAGTGGGAGCAGGACACAAGCTGAAGTATGGCTGACGGGCTCCACTGGGCGTGGGCCCACCCTCCAACCACCTACAGTAGGGACAAGCTGCAGTGGCCCGGTCTGCTGCTCACCGCACCGGGGGAATTCCAACAGAGTCACAAGTCCAAAGAGCGGAGGGGCCGTATCTGTCTTATTCACCACGGACAGCACCCAGTACAACTGATGATACTGTACCCTAATAAACATTTCTGAGTGAATGGATCTGGGGTTGTAGACAGCATGTGATTAAATAGAGAAGGATATGCTTCACAAAAGTGACTGGTTATGTCTACGTTCGGTTGTAAATCAACTCCCTCTCTCTCTCTCTCTCTCTCTCTCCCTCTCCTACCTTCCCATTTTCTCTCTCCCTCTCCCATTCTCTCCTACCCTCTTCCCCCTCACACACACACACACACACACACACACACACACACACACACACACACACACATTTTTAACTTCAAAATGCATAGCATCACAAGATGTCTACCTGTTTCTGGGGATCTGACTCTGGTATGTTCAGGCCCCTCCATTGCTCCAACTCCAGGGAGGGTTTTCCACTGAATAATCAAACACAACGGAATGAGTACAACTCATTGCACTTGCAGAATAAAAGCAAACAAGAACAGCCGTCTGGTTCCACCCAAGACTGTAGAACGCAGCAGGCCACGCGCCCAGGCTAAACTGACCTCTGAGTGGAGACAACTCCAGCTTTCAATTCAGTGAATTTCAAAATGCTGGCTGGATCCCTAAGCTTGCAACTTTAACTCTTCTAGTCAGCAGTGTCTTTCTTCTAAATTTAGATTTCTTCTAAATCCATTCCAAATATAGACCTAAACACCACTCATCATTAAATGTTATGCTTTGAGGGAAAAAGAGAAAATGAACAACAAAACAAATGAACAAACAAAACTGCTTTCTCTTGATAACAGCACAGCACAATCATAGTAATGGATTAGGTGGTGAAGTTATGGACTGTCTTCTCATTCTCATTTCCCAGTTTCCTGCAATGAGGCAATATTACTTTTCCAATTTGAAGAATAATAAGCTTGCCCTAGACTGTTACTTTCCATGCTCACATCATTAGTATAAACCACATTGACCTTTTGAATATGTGATTTGTTTCTTAATACCTAAAGCAATAAATGCTATATATGCAAGTTCATACCTGGCCAAGTTGCCATGTCAACTGCAAAACCCAAACCCATCACTGAAATGCCAGCAGAGAGCTGCAGCAGGGCTGACGTGCATGTGTTGGAAGAGGTTGATCTCCAGTGTCTAAAAAAAAAGCCACCTAGTCCTGTAAGGTGCTTAAAGCTTACATCAACCCTGTTTTGCTTTTCATACTAAAGGGCACTACAGAGAATCACCTATTCAGGTTTACAAGGCTGTAAACAAGACTAAATTCACCAAGTGCTTAGTCGGCACTCCCAGGCACACTAGATGCTGGGTGCTAGTCTCAGGGGACCACGGTCCCCCTGGTTCCAGCATCCTTAGTCACCTCACTCAGTTCACTGTGGGCAAGGGATTTGCTCACCTGCTCCCCCTTTCCCACCCTGGGCCACAGCTACCCAGCCCACCCCTTGATTTGGTCTGATGGCCTTCACTAAGAACCCTGTAGATGACGATGTCTGATCCATTTTCATCGATGTAAGGAGCTTGACAATGAGCTTGCCCACCCAGCTGTCCTTCTGAAATGGACTCTGGGCCTCTGAAACAGTAAAGCAGGAAAGGAACACTGGTGTTCCTGTTTACAGATGACAGAAGAAATTTAAAGATGCCCCACTATAAGGGCCTTGAGAGACAGAGCATCCTCTTCTGCTGCTTCATCCGTGAACTGGAAACATCAACTCTACCTCCCTTGTTAGGTTGTCCTGAGAAGTAATCAGGGCCTGGGAAACTGAATGCATGGAATGAACAGTATTATTATGCATCCTTTGTATGAGATAGCTACAATTAATTTTTGTCCAAGAGGCAGGACGACAGGATTATAAGTTCCCCAAGTTCCTTCCAGGTCTGTAATTCATTTATTTTAAGGAGAGAGGAATTACTTGAAGCTAAGGCCAGACTTCTCAACTCCAAGTTGAAGTGGTCAGATAGAAGCCACTCATCACAAAGACTATATTAATGTCCTGAATATGTTCTTTGTTCTGTGGCATTAGTCTGATTATGTACTTTTCACACCCCAGAAATAGCAAAGTATGTTCTATTGCTAGAAGGTACTCATGTTTTCTAAAGCAATGAAATACTCTGAAGATGTACAAGTATATAAGATCAATGAAAACAGTGATTTTTGTCTATTTTGTCTTTGCTGTATCTCCAGTGCTAGAACAGGGACTAACAGAAAAGTAGATGACAATCTGGTCATCTTATTTCTCAAAGCTATTCAAAGCACATACATCTGAATTGATGTTTGGGAGAACTTAATTTAAATTCCACATTTCAATTGATTTTGCCTTGATGCTTATTATGTGAGTGACCTTGTTCAAGTCACATCACCTCCTAACATCTCCTTTCCTGTATCCAGTAACTGGGGATATCAGATGCAGGGACCTGCAGGAATTAATGCATGATGTGGACCCAGTCAATCACCCTGATTGGCTCGGGATGATAATGATTGAAGCCAGATCATTTCCAGACCTCCTAAAACATACTGGCTAGAGCTGTGGAGGGAATGAAAGATCTGCAGGTAGGACAATGAAATCATCATGAGAAAAACACACACAGCAAACAGAACAATGGGGCAAGTGCACAAGAAATGGGGGGGGGGGGGAGAACCAGCCCAGACTATACTGATTGAGCCCCTGGAACCAACTATGCCTGAAGCTAGTGTTCCCAAAATGACACCCCTCCACACACAATTCCTATTTTGCATAATCAAGTTAAATTGGGTTTATATCACTTGCAATTATAACAATAATATACCTTTTAAGGTTTACATCTATACATGCCAGCAATTTAAAAAATAATTAGTGGGGAGGAAAAACTAATACAAATGCTCAAAACATTTATACATTTACAGTAAAATAGGAAGCTTATGCATTATGAATATTCTTCCTACTATAATCTAGCTTATTTGTGGATTTTTAAATCTTAAAACTTTTGGTTCCAAAACTGAACTCTACTGTATTATAAAGCAAAAACAGGAGAACTACTTCAGTCAATTTGACACGATAAACACATTTTTGGCTAGGCAGCGGAACCCAGGCTTTATTTCCTTTCTCTTTTAGAATACATTTGAAAAGAAAACAACAACAATAGCAGTAACTAACCTCCTGGGTTTTTCAATTCCCAAATCGTGTGCTAAAATTAGACAAACTCTGCCAAGGGGTACACAAGGTAGCTCTTTTAATGTCTCAGGGACCCATGACAAGTCCCAAATATGTGGGTGAATTTTCCTCATCATCAGCCTCAGTTTTCCTTCAAATGTACACGCTGCAAGTGTTTATCCTGAGCCCTGAAACTAGTGTACTTGGTGATCCGGAGGGATAAGTTCTCAGTAATCAGCTTGTGCTCCAATCTCCTTCAGATATTAGGACTTGATGCTAATTCTGCGAATTAAAACACTGATAAAGAAATAAGCTAGGGATAGCTCCTGACTCATTGAGACCAAGCACATGAAGTCCCTAGAAGTACCTGCAAGTTGCCAGGAGTTAACATGAGAATAGCAGAAGTTTTGAAAGTTTTTGCTCTGGCCTAAGTAACAGCTATTTTGGTTAGTTTACCAAAGGAAACATTAATTGCATTTTATTTAAATAAAATGCATTTCATAAAAGTTCCATCCTGCCCCTTCTATGTCAAGGTTACATTGCCTTCAGAACAAATAAAAGCCGGTGATCCCTTCCAATTTAATGACTAAAGTATAGAAAATGCTGAGTTATCAAAATCAAAGGTGCCAAGATGAAAACCTGACAAATAATTTGAAATCATGCTTTCTTCTGAGCATTAGAAGAAACATGTTAGGTTCTATGGCCACTGTTATTATGATCCTTGGTAAATAAATGAAAATACAAAACAAAACCAAAAAAGAGGTATTACCTAGAAGCAAATCTTTCAGAACTAGGCTACAAAAATAAATTCACTTGAATTATAACACTCAACAAATGTCAAAATTCTATTGTACAACTTATGGCCAAAAATTTTCATGAATTTGCCTCTCCAAAGCCTCAGGTTGATTCGCATCATTATGTATGTTTTATCTGAACAGAGTTAATTTTAAAAGGAAAGTGACTTCTAGACAGACTTTATTGTAAATGGTATTTGTGTGTGTCCTAAAATCATGAACTTTTTGGCTATGCTTGTCCTTATAAATGTTCTTGTTTGCTAATCTTTCTATATTAGCTGTGTTTCCAAAACTGAATACTCTGAAGTTTGTGAAATAATATACACATTTACTGGAATTTTTTAAATAACTCTCAATGCCAAGTGCTTATGACAACAATAACTTAACTTCCATGCCTTACTTGAAATTATTTTCCTAAAGCATTTGGGTAATTTGAAGAAATTTAAATAGAATATTTAATCAAAATCTCTCAGTAATAATGACAATGACACCTCTTTGAACAATCGTTCTGTTTCTGAAAAATTTAGTTATGCAAGGTTCTTACAGGATTACTAATCAAATCACATTTTTTTTAACAAAAAGGAAAGTTTGTTAAAATCATTCTATAAGGTTAAAAAATACTTCCATTGAATCTGAATTAAGAAAGTAGATTTTCCTATATTTAGTTACTTACCATAAGATCATAACCAGTCTCATTATTGTACTTAAATTTTCTATAAATTCCTAAAATAACCAAGTTTCAGGGTGGTTTACATGACCTTGAAATTCCCCAGACAGAAGATTCTGAAGGTCTTTATGAACAAAGAATGCCAAAATAATCTTATTCCTTTCTTTGAAGAGCTGGCATCTGCTGGCATGTGGTGGGTAGAGCAAGCTCCAGTATCTACAGCTCCCCCAAGTTGGCTGGATAGTCCCTCCCTTCTTTATTAACTTGTTTACTGGGTGCCTCCCTTGTACCAGGCATTTTGCTAAGCCTAAGAAATAAGGCCATAAGCAAAGCAGAAACTGTCCCTGCCCTCCTGGAGACCGGGTTGGCTAAAGACAGCGATCCCCAAGCCGCCTGCGAGGCTGTGATCCATGCAAAAACACGGACCCAAAAGGAAAGCCAACCTATAAGAATGACAGCCTCATACCCATACGGAACACCGTCTCCTTAATGAAACTATTAAAGGAGAAAAAATAGTGAATAGTCTAAAACCAGGGAGCACAAATAATTAAAGAGAACCATGGGAGTAAAAGAAAATAGAAGAAACAGTGACAATACTGAGAGAAGGACTGTGTTTTCCCTATAAGATGAACAGAAGAGACCTAACCACAGAAAGTTTAGCTGCGTACTGTTCAAGTTAGTGACAATCACAATCATAAATTTTTCCCAATTGACAGAATAATAAACGTATATATGCTTGTGTTAAGAGTCTTGAAAGCCTGTACTCACGTTTTCAGCAGACTGGTATAATTAAATATTAACTGTCAATTTCTTAATCTTGAAGCAGTCATTTTGCTCTAGGTAATGAGCTTTTTTTTTTTTTTTTTTCCCTTCCTAAGCAAATAACAGCTCTTCTTCCAATTGGTTTTAATGGATTTAGCTCTTAGGCCACCTTTTGGAGACAATCCCTCAATCCCTTCTATGGAGAAAGATTTCTCTAGGGAGTCTGAGGCTGTAGCTTCAGGGAAGAGCAAAACTCTGTGATGAAACAGAAAATATCTTTCCTAATGTATTTCATCAAATCAAATAGCTTAGGTATTGTATTTAAAATTGTGTCCTAGCCACATCACACAGGTAATATGGGAACTATTAATGATTTACTTTTATTTTATTTTCAATGAAACTTTAAATTCTTATCCAGGCCTGGATAGCAAATTGAAGTCTTTTAACCTCTATTCCCTGTTGCTCGTAACAAAATGAAACTGTATCAGAGGCAGGTTGTCTTTGAAAGTCTGCAGCTTTAAAGAGTAGAGCAGCAAAACTAAAAAGCGAGATTAAAAGGTGGTTCAGCTTCTATGTGTACACTTTCGGCCTGGGTGCTCCCTAAGCAAGATTCAAAGATGGAAGGATTTCTATTTTTAACGTCTTCTTACAGGGGCACCATGAACTTAGCAATGCATGAAACTTAGGACAGACTCAATTTTATAACACGGGGGAGAAGAGGTCGGTAGTGACTTTTTCCATTGTCTTTCCCATGCATCTCAGACCACTTGTAAATTGCAGAGCCTGATGTTTAAACTCTGCCATCTTGACAGGTCAGGCACCACCCTCCTCCCTCCCTCCCTTGTCCCCCTCCCTCAACATCAAGAGAACCACACCTGATGCTTCATTTCATAATGCAGCACGATGGCAAGTCAAGGGTCAAGTTCAGCCTATAAAGTCTAAAGCAATTCCCTTGTGCTGAATATAAAGAATAAAACTTGTGCCTCCAACTCTACATGGAGAGAGACTCAGAGACCATATGGCCGGCTTCAGCTAGCATCCTTGACACCACAAAGGGTACTTGGTCAAAAGCCAGTGCTTGGCTTGGGGTACCCATAGCCATTTCTAGCCAAACACTCATTTATTTTTGGAGGCTTACCTGCTCATTCCGGTTGGCTATGCCAGAATTTAGATTCTCAGGATAATGAGTTCCTGCCAACTAAGATCATATGCCCTGTTTACAATTTTGAGAATAGTGGATTAAAATGGCATCAGTTCCTCAACCATGCACTGACAATACAAAAAAAAAAAAAAAAAAAAATACGGAATAAGAATCTTATTGTGTTTAGTCCTGTTCCTTGTAGCTTCTAATTTAGCAGCCTTTTATTTGAATAAATGCTTTTCTTCTCTTGATGGCCACATTTTCAACAGCAGCTGATGTTCTGCAGTCTTAGAAATTAGAATTCTTTTCATAAGTGATTTCCATTTACCCTCTCAATACTCAAGTCTAGATTATACCTCTTAAGACTGTCATTAAAGTGAATAAAATGGGAAATATATTTCATACCTAGAACTCTTTCCAGAGTATCAGGGCCAAGAATCCTGTTGATATTGAAAGGCCACATACCACTCTGAAGAAACCCTAGACTTTGGAGACCCAAGCTGACATCCTCTCAAGTATTACTGTGACTTAAGGTAAGTTACTTCAACTAACTGAGCCTCTGTTTTCTCATCTGTAAAATAGGGATATGCATCCCACAGGGCATTACATGAGATGATCTGTGGACACTGCGTGGAACTTAGCAGATCTATAGGCTTAAGCCACTATGGAGGAGTCAGAATTCAAAGCCAGCTCTTATAACCACATTATATCACCTCCCAATGAAGAGAAGAAACAAAGTATTGGGGTTCTTGAAAGCCAGCTTGAAGGATGAGTATTTGTTCCTGTAGCTGCTGAGGAGCCTCTGAAGATTTCTGAGCATTGTAAAGGCACAGTGAAGTGGTTATTTAAGGAAGCAGCAGACAGAGGAAAAAGCAAAAACTGGATGGGCCGATTAGAAACTTTGAAACAATCTACCACTGAGATGAGACCCAGCACAGGCAACAGACAACCCAAGTTAAGATGTGTGACAGCATTGAAACCACATCCCCTAGCACTGGGAAAGCAGATCCTAGGCAGTGGTTTCCAAAGCTGCCTGGGCTTCCAGAAAAGTCATGTGTGCAGTGTTTTAAAGTCATAGATCATGGTCCCCAACTTATCTGTTGACTCAGACACTTCATGCCTTGGTCCCGGATGGGTGGCTGGGTGAGATTCAAATACGAAGTCAGGTGTGAAAATGTGAGATCAAGGGCAAAATCCAGAGGCAGACTGTTCAGAAACAGAAAAGATCCCCTGAAGAATGTGAGCTTTTTAGCTGAGAGTGAAAAAAAAAAGTGTTAATGGATTTGCTTACTGGATTGTCCATTTCAAGTCCCTCTTTATCTAGTATACCACCAAAGATATGTTTAATGAAATTATTCATCAATTCTACGTAATTTTATAGAGTATTAGGAAGGATATCGAAAACTACATGGCGACATTTTGCACCGATCATTGCATTTGGAATATTCCAGATGTCTTTATAGAGATCTACTGTATCTAAAATTATATGCATAGGAGAAATTTATAGATGTGGAATAAACCTAGAGCTTAACAATTTTAAAGAATATATAAGTCAACCTCTCCCATAATGCAAGAATAGCTTCTATAACGTCTGGACAGAGAGACGATCGTGTAAGTGGGATTCCTTCAGTGATGAGCTCACTGTTAATGGGCCGTATTGATCAGAAGGGAAATGTATTGTACTGGAGTAGGGAAATGCATTAGGATATGTAATAAAGAAATAAAATGTTAGAGGTTTAGAGATTAGAGGGTTTGTAAAGGCAGAATCATGTAGTTAAATATGCCTGGAAATATTATATGTTTTATGTTAACAGAATGGAAAGGTAATAAATTACTGGATTTTGGCAAGCAGTTCTTATCTAGTAAGCTATATAAAGACAGACAAGTTAAGGAAAAGGAGACTGTCAAATGTCGACATCCCAGTGACCACAAATATGAAGTGAATCAAAGACACAGTTGGAATCCATCCAAGAGGGAAGAGGCATTAGCTAAGGAGGGAATGTACAAACCCAGCTCCTGGTTGCCCTGGTGACAGGACCCTTTCCTCATGCTAATGGAATTCTAATGAACATAGCCACTTGGAAATAAAATAAATAATGGGAATAAAAAGAAATCCTGGGACCCCCACAGAGGGGGAGGCTTCAGGTCGAGTTTGGGTGGTGGTTGTTAGAGGACACGGTGATTAATGAGGACAGCAGTGGGTGAAAAGTAATAAGGAATGTCAGGAGGAGGGAAGGAAGAAGAGAGGAAGAGAGAGAGAAGAGACTGACAGTGGAAAATGCTTTGGACAAGTCATTTCCCTTTCATTTCTCTTCCTGACATACTCCAGAGAAGAAAAACTAAATTAAGTATTAATGAACACAAACCCCTCACTATATGAAGGGAGCTGTCTGGGAAGACTTCACTGAAACTCAAACTTAGCAGTTTGGCCATTGGGGTAGCATCCATTGCAGCCTCTTTCTTTATTGTTTTCCTGCCCTATTGCTGACCCAAAGAGATCAGGCCCACCAAGATGGTGTGGGATGGGTAGGACAGGGGCAACAACAACCTTACAAGGAAGTCGTTATTTAAAGTCTGATCCCTGTCACTTGCACCCACTGGCCCTAGTACTGTCTTCTCATCTATGAATAACAAATTCAATATTTTCTAATTATTTGAGATTAGTTTGGAAACGTGGCGTATCAGTTTGACATGTCAAACAATTGCTAATAGTGGATCTATTTAGCCATTTTCCCTGGCCTTCTTACAAGCCCTTCTTAGAGACTCAAACCCCTTTAGCCACTGTCAGGTGGACTGGGCACCAGGACCCCCACCCATCCAGTGGACTGGATTAGGGGTGACTTCTGGAAACTGCTGGGCCAACCAAGTTTTTCTTCAGTAACTTTAAATTAAGACATCGGTTGTAATCGGTTAGCTAGACAGAGCTGGGTAAGGTTCAGAATGGCCATGTTTGTCCATGTGCCACTTGAAGGACGAAAAAAGTGCCATTTGAAGGAGGGAAAAAGCAACAGAGAAAAGATGAATGAAAAGCAGAGAGAGACAGACAGACCCAGGCAGCCGACTTCTATTCCTGTAGACTCTTCTCTTTCTGGCTCCAAATCTTCATGAGGAACTAACTGAACTTCCTCCCCTTCAGTGGAGCTTTTTGCCTTTGGGTTTTGGGAAATAGCTTTGAATCCTTCCAAGATATCTTCTTGTCTTAGGAAAATAAGAGTGGGTTTAAGTTACTTGCAGCCAAATGATGGCAAACGTTGGTGGTGATTCTGTTTTGCTTGGCAACATAACTAGGTAGAGGGTTTCTGTTTAAAACACCATTAGCTGAGCATGAAGCAAGCACCATAAGTGTTCTGAACTTAGAAGTTGGATCTGAAGACACTTTACAAAAGGCCAAGTTAAAGCACTATAAGGAGAACATTCTTACGAGGTTATTGCAGGGAACTTGACCCAACAGTGTAATAACCGCCAAAAATAATAGCTAACACAATGGAGCACTTCCTATGTGCTGCTTTCTTCTGAGTGTTTTACATATATTAACTCGTTCAGTTCTCACTGTGACTCTGTGAAGTATCTGTTACCATTATCACCATCTTACAGATCAAGAAATGGTACGCATCCTCTTAAGATGCTGAAAAGAGAAGAATCTGGGAGCCAAAATTCAATAGAGAGTAGCAACAAGCTCTTTCCTCCTAATTGGTAAGCAAAATGATTTTTCTCCATCCTTGTTATATGTAAGAACCCTAAGCCTAATTTTAGGTCCAAAGGGTGTCAATTATCTATTCTTTTCAAACATTATGTTCTGTGTTGTTACCAAGATAACAGAGTAGGGAAGTACAGTGTCTAAACATTTACACCAGAAAGTTGGAGGAACCTTTCTGAGAGCCTGAATGTCCATCTGTAAACGTAGGGAAAAGTCATAATTTTACACTTGTTGCATAACAAATGAGCCTTTATTCGACCATCAAGTTATTACAGGTCTCAGATACACTTTCTATTCCTGGAATCATGGCTAAATGTTCTTTAAGTGGAGAAAAGTGATCTCCAAGTGGACTTAAGTTGTGAAATGCACATTATCTGAATGGTGAATTTGGCTGCAATATATAAACAGATGGCTGAAGCCCTGTTTCAGCTTCTAAAAGTAAAAAAAAAAAAAAAAAAAAAAAACGAAAAGGAGAAAGAAGAAACATAATACATAAAACTGAGAACTGCTCAGTTTGAATAACCTCACGTCAAAAATAAATCTATTTACACAGAGAACCAATTTTGCACGTGCTTCTCCCCACAAGCAAAAATGCACTTTGAATACTTCTTTTTTAAATCACTCATTTTCTCTTAAAAATACAAAGTAAAAAAGCAGGTAGTAAACAGAACATTAAAAAGAATCAAATGACATAAAAGAGACTTTGATCAGGTCTTCTTTATATAAATCACCCTTTCCCCAGAGAATTAGGTTGTTTTCTTCTCATGCCATACCTTCCTTTTCAGTGCTTCAAGATGTAATTTATTTTTATAACCACCACTGTTTATTGCAAATTATTTTTTTTAGAAATCAAGATTGCTCGTCTTTTGCTTTGGATCCCTGATTTCTAATAGACATCTCGAGTTCGGGGGGGGATTAAACCTCTTCCACCCTCCTTTCTGCCAAACCCTGATGGCAAGTGCACAAATTATGACTTTTAGAGGAAGAAGATGAGAAGAGAAAGCAGTGCACTAATTATACTAGTAAATGTGGTGTTGTTTGCTCTTGCAAAGATGTGTCACCCATTTACAGTCATTATTTTTCTTGGTTCCCAGCTGTAGCATCTCAAAGAGTTGTTCCAGTTTCACTGATAAGAATGCTGAGGTGAAGTGATTAAGCAAAGCAATGCTTTTGCATTTAATAAAAACATTAAAGATGGATGGACAGATGGTCCTATGGATAGATGAACATACAAGATTGCTCTCATTTTCTGGACTATGCTGCCTTGGTGTCATTAAGAGCATCATAACTTATCAGGAAGATCTACCTTTAAGGATCCAAACTGGCAACAACAGCAGTGCAATCTACTAGAGGGTGCTGAGCTGGTACAAGAAGTTGGCAAAGGCTGGATTGTTAGCACATACAGATCTGAGAGGGAAGGAAAGGAAGGAGACAAGATATAGAGGAGAGGAGGGATAAAGGAAAGAAAGGAGGGAGGGAGAGAGACTAATGAAAACCAATAAACTATTCCTGATAGAATCATTTTAGTGAGAATTTCTACAATTAGAAAATGTTACTTGCATTTCTCTGTTCCACCACTAACCCCATCAAGTCCCCCAAAACTCAACTTCAAATAAAATCCCTCTTTTCACAGGCCTTCCCCTGCATCTGCTTTTTGTTCTTTTTGCACTGCCCCTTTGAAACCTGGCAGCCTTTTAAGTGTGAAAAGGCTGGGTCAGGCCTTTGTCTGAAGTGAAACCTTTAGGCTTTCGTTAGCTCCTGAGAGTTTTCTTCATCTTTGGCCTCGCCATCAGCAAGACACCTTGTTCTGCAACTGGAATTCAATCAAGCAGCCGCCTACTTCTGCTAACCTGAACATCGTTATGTTTGGCTCAAAGGAACACAGCAACCCATCTCCAAATTTCAACATTGCCAAGGGGGCTTGGCAAAATGAGAAAACAGAAAGTCATTTCCCTCCATCATCCCAGAAGACAATTCTTCTGCCCCAAAGATGCCAAATTCCTCAGGTATTCTGAACTCTGATCTCTTCCCAAATCCCAAAAAATTGACAAACAATACATACCACTAGATACCTGGTCACATTCTTAGCTCTAAGCCTTGGCTCTTCCCCCCCTCCCCCTCCTTTATGGTCTGTCCCTATTTACAGGCAGAGACTAAACCTTGTTTCAACCACTGTATTCCCATAGCCTACCCCTATGCCTGTCACCATCGGGGGCCCTCAATAAATATTAGTTGAATAAATCAATGAATGAGTCATAAACAGTAGAGAGAAGAAGAATGAATCTTATTAAATTTAGTCTGATATTAGAATAGGATTAGAAAAATCCTTTGGGGCTCAGAGCTTATTAATAAACAGTTGCATGACATTAAACTATGAAGACAGGGAGAAAAAAATCCAGCTCCTTGTTCTCATAGTTCCTTCATAACATAAAGCCAATGAATGAGCTGCATTTAGAAGAGGCAGACAATGTATTTCAGCACTGTAAATATCAACATTAGTACACAGCCTCCATGCAATCTAATTTACTCTCTAACACAATACATCAGAGCTGAAGTATGTTTTTGCTTATAGGGATCATAAAAACTCACTTGATTCATTGCTTCCCCACCCCACCCTATGTTCTCTGGGAAAATTCAGTTATATACGGATCTATTTCTTCAGGGCAAAAGAGGCTCTTTCAACCAAGAAATTTACAAACACAAACTTACTTTTCACCCCAGAGGAAAGTATCATAAAATGGAGGCTTAATCAATTGCCACATCAGTACTTTGGTTATTAATCTGCACGCAGTCTTGGTTGTTTCTGAATGTAGCTCACTTTTGTGGTCTTAAAAAAAAAAGTCTTAATTCTTCATGAAATGTTCAGGCAGCCAATGTCTCCAATGTTTATCACTGGTGATCCGTGTAACAGTCAATAGGATAACAGGAGATTTGATTTCACAATGTTCCTCTCACAGACAATTTCATTTAGATTTTCATAATGCTTATCACAACCAAGACCTGTAAACTTGGGTTCTAAAGATTAATTTCCATTGATTTGGTCAGCAGCCAGGCCATTCTCCACTCTAGTAATAACCACAGACCCCTGGGAGTTGGAAAGTAGTGCTGGAATGAAAGAGGGGGTGGGGGTGAAGAAGGGTGGAACCACGCAATTGCATGTATAAATAATTGCAAGACATGCATTTTCCTTTTCCTGAGGTATCCTAAAGTGACCTCGACAGAAACATGTCATTAAAAATTAAAACAGTGAAGGAAAGAGAGAGAGAATGGGGGGAGGGGGGATGAGAGAAGGAGGAGACAAAAAGGAAAGATATAGAAAAGAAAGGAGGTACTCTAGTTGCTGATTCACTCATTAGAATCTTCTGCCCAGCAAATTCCAGAATTTAACTTTGAATACAACCTCATCGGTAGGTGACTCTAATATACCTCCTGGCTTTGTCCCCACATTGCAAACCCTTAGGTAGGACACTGACAACCACCTCAGGGAGCTTACACAGAAACGTGATGTTCACACAGAGAGATCTCTGGCAGCTCACCGGCATCCTTCAAGTCAGCTCGTGTGACCCCAACTGCCCACTTGGCTCCCAGAATCTTCATTAAATGCAAAGGAATGACATCAATTCTGTCGCAAAGCAGGTAAAAGAAATATCTTCAAAATTAGAAAGATATTTCATATATTAGGGAAAAAAAGGCTTACTTGAATGTGCACACCAATAGGAGATGGGTAAAATCACATGGAGGCTAAATATTAAGAGTAAATGTGGTTGTGGAGCACTGGATTATTTCTATTACCTTTGTCCTTTTTGGTGTTTTTCAGGTTTTCTAAAATAAGCTGAGGGGACACTCATCTCACCGCCTGGGTTAGTCTCTCTCTCAGCCTTGCCCGATCCCTCTTCCTGGAACCTTCACCTCCTTATCACAACCATGTCATATTTTTTATTTTATTACCTGTCTCCCTCAGAAGACCGAAAACTCTTGTGAGAGTAGGAACTGGGCCTTGTTCACTTCTGCCTCATTTTTTAATGAGAAAAATAAAAATAAATGCTTAGTGAGGTTTCACTTTTAATAAAAGTGTTAGTATTCATTCTAAAACCCTATAACAACTCTCTAGGACAGGTTTTGTATCCCAGAAAAGACGCCATTGGAAATGCCAGCCTCGCAGAAAGTCCCCTGGGAAAGAACTGCCTCATACAAAACATGAGTCTGTATTCTTCATTTGCAAGTGTTTGGTAAAAGGCAAAATTTTAAAATCGTAGGCAAAATAGCATAACATCCACTGATGAATCTCATGTGAAGATGCAGCCTCAAACTATGAGCTTCATGCACAGAAACATCATAAATTTCAACAGCAGAGAGAAGTACGAGATCTGAATAAGGATTTTCATTACACCGAACTAGTTCTGAATCAACAAATAAATCATGATTCTTTTCTCTTTGTTCTTCAGTGGCTCCGCCGTGAAGGGGGGACATCTTGTCAACACAGCGTTCGGCCTTTGAGAGAGACACCTCACCTGAGTCCTTCCTTGCTCGGCCTGGATAAGATGCTTAACTCTCAAATCCTGTTTGTCCGTCAGGTAGGAAAATATAAGGAACCTGATCCTAGGCGTCTGTCACAGGTTGAATGATAACCCCACAAAGATATGCTGAAGTCCTAACTTCCAGGACCTTGAAATGTGACCTTATATGGAAACAGGGTCGTTGCAGGTGGAATTAGTTAAGGTGAGGTCACCCTGCAGTGGGTAGGTCCTAATCCAGTGTGACTGCTGTCCTTGTAGGAAGCAGAGAATTGCTGCAGAGGCGGTGGAAGGAGGCCACGTGAGAGCAGAGGCAGACCCGGAAGTGAGCACCCACCAGCCAAGGAATACACAGACTGCCAGCAAACCACCGGAAGCTGGAAGAGGCCAGGAAGACCCTCCCTAGAGCCTCCAGAGGGAAGATGGCCCTGTCGACACCTTGATTTCAGACTTCCGGCCTCCAGAACTGTGAGCGAACACATTTCAGTCGTTGTAGGCCACCAAGTTTGGGCTACTTATTATGGTAGCCCTGGGAAATGAAGTCAGGTTTATACAAATGTGTGACACATAAAAAGAGCTCAAGAACCACCAGCCTTTATTAGAATGACTTCTTCCCTGCCCCCTGCCAAGCATTTTATATTGTGTTTCCTAAAAAGCAGGTGAGTATTCGCTGCCCTCCCCACCACGTGGGACCCGACTCCCAGGGGTGTAAATCTCCCCGGCAACGCAGAGTATGACTCCCAGGGATGAATGTAGACCTGGCATCGTGGGACTGAGAGTATCTTCTTGACCAAAAGGGGGATGCAAAATGAGACGAAATAGTTTCAGTGGCTGAGAGATTCCAAATGGAGTCAAGAGGTCACGCTGGTGGACATTCTTATGCACTATATAGATAACACCTCCTAGGTTTTAATGTATTGGAATAACTAGAAGTAAATACCTGAAACTACCAAACTCCAACCCAGCAGTCTGGACTCCTGAAGACAATTATATAATAATGTAGATTACAAGGGGTGACAGTGTGATTGTGAAGACCTTGTGGATCACACCCCCTTTATCTAGTGTATGGATGAGTAGAAAAATGGGGATAAAAACTAAAGGACAAATGGGGTGGGATGGGGGGGATGATTTGGGTGTTCTTTTTTCACTTTTATTTTTTATTCTTGTTCTGGTTCTTTCTGATGTAAGGAAAATGTTCAGAGATAGATTGTGGTGATGAACGCATAACTATGTTATCATACTGTGGACAGTGGATTGTATACCACGGATGATTGTTTGGTGTGTGAATGTATTTCAATAAAACTGAATTTAATAAAAAAAAAAAAAACAACCAAAAAAAAAAAAAAAAAAAAAGCAAAACAAACAAGCAAAAAAAGCAGGTGAGTGTAAAGAAAAATATGAAATGGAAATCTGATGTGTTGGGAAGGATCCTGAAACTCCAGCTTCCTTCACACAGATCTGCCTGTTGTATCGAGCAAGGCTCAGACGAAGGCACTGGGAAACATCATCTGATATACTGAAGACGTCCATGCGCAGGGCAAGATTCAAGGCAGAAGATGTTTTATTTAATTTTATCTGGGATACAGTGGTGAGGATGACTGTTTACTTAATATTATTTTCTCCAAAAAAGGAAACTGTGACTAACTCCCTTATTTTCTGAGACTATGTTAATTCACACTGGAGTTTTATTTGATTCACCAGTGTTCAAATAAACGATTTTCTTTATTTATATGTATTCAGACACTGAAGTTGCACCTTCCTGCCCCTCCTCTAAGTTTATCTTCTTACTCTTTCCCCTCCTAAAATGATCTCTTTGTGTCTCTTTACCTAATCCATACTTTAAGGACAAACATTACCCCAACGGTTCTGACCCACTTTCCCCTCTCTCTGCTCTTTCAAGCTCTCTTTACGCTTCCTGTTCTTTGACACCTTTTGGTACCAGATTCTTGATATTATTTAATCATTTATTGTTTTCAACTAGGACACACTATGAGGGGCAGGAATTACAGGCTCGGCTGTTGAATAATACCCCTTCACCCTAATACATAAACATTTGCTAACAATTTCAAAGGCCCTAGTGTGTGTAAGCAACTATTCAGCTCTCAAGGATAAAAAACAGTTTTTAAGATAAGATCTCTGTCTTGAAGAAATACTGAATTTAGAGGGAAGAAGTGCTGGTAAAAAAAAAAAAATCCAGGTAAAATTGCTGGGATAAGTGATATTCATAGAGGCACAGAGAAATATTACTACCAGGAACACTACTCATGGTAAGTTCAACAGGTATTTATGGAGCTCCCCAGGGCCTCTTCTAAGTGCTTTAAAGGGACTCTCTCATCTGATGCCCCCACAACTCCATGAGGCAGGAATTATCATCCTCTTTCTACAGAATTATTATCTCCATTCTAGGCATACAGAGGTTACATGAACAAAGTGGTAAAGGAGCAAAAACAGATGGAGCAAGACATCCTGGCCAGGAGGTCACGGCAAAGGCCTCCACAGAGATTTCTGCAGGTACTTAGGTGAGGCAGCGGGGAGGGGAACCCAGATCTCAGGTGAGGAAGTAGCCTGAACAAAGTCAGGAGAGCCATGGATAAATCTCTATGGCAACTGAAATGAAGGAAGCGGTGGGTTGTTAGAAAAGAAAGGGACCTCAAGAACTGAAACAGCTTGAATGCCATATGAAACAGTATGGAATTTGTTCTATAGGCAGTAGGGAGTCATAGCAGTCTTGTGAGGCCTGGCTTGAAGAGTTTTGTTTTGTTTTTCTGTAAAATAGACTGGGATGCCATTGTGGGGCCTGGACTAGATAAGAGAAAGACAAGAGATCAAGCAATTTGTTCGAGGTCAAACTCCTCAGTCCAGCAGAGTGAATGTGGAGGACTGGCACAGCAGTGGAACTGGGAAAAGAACAGCACAGGTCTGAGGGGGAGAAATGAATAAAAGACAACTCTAAAGTCTCTTACCTGGGGAACCGGGCATAGAGGAGCTGTCAATCAAGATGAAGGCAACAAGAGGATATGGTAATTTGGGGAATGATGATGAAGAGTCTTTTAAGACTCATTGCCCAAACTGTGATCCTGAAATATGGTTAGTAACTAGAATTCATTAGTCTTGAGTACGAAACGCATGAGATGAACCTGGAATATCATGTCATATTAGCCAATAAGAAAGCTCTCAAAAATATGCCAAGTCAAAAGGACTCAAGAGGTTCATGGCAGTCAAAGATGGGATAATTTGAGCATCAGTAAAAATAACTGCAATTCTTGAGTTCTTACTCATAATAAAAATACATGGTCACTGTGGTGGTTTGGAGCTATATGTACTCCAGAAAAACATTCTTAAACTTAATCCACTCCTGTGGGTGTACACCTATTTTAAGTAGGCCATTTCAAGGGGTTACTTCAGTTAAGGTGTGGCCCACTTCAAAAAGGACGGGTCTGAATCCTATTACTGGAGTCCTTTATAAGCAAAACAAAATTCAGACAGATGGAGAGAAAGCCACGGAAAGCAAGAAGCTGAAATTCAATGAAACCTGGGTGAGAACAGAGAGGCCAAGAGAGACTACCAGGTGGCCTGCCATGTGACAGAGGAGCCACGGACCCAGGATCACCAGCAGCCAGCCCCAGAACACCAGTCTTTGGGAAGAAAGAATCACCTTGATGATGCCAGGATTTGGACATTTTCTCAGCCTGAAAACTGGGCTAATAAATTCCCATTGTTTATGACAACCCATTGCATGGTATTTGCTTGAGCAGCCAAGGAAATTAAAATAGTCACCACTGGAGGATGCTAATATAGCAATTCATTAATTTGAAAACAAAAAGGGAAAAGGAGCATTTTTCCCCTATTTCCAATATATACTAGATTGGAGAATTTATTTTTTAGAAATATCCTAGTTAATCCATGAAGCAAGAAAGAAAAAATTAGAATAATCATCACTTTGCAATCCCTAAGAATCACTCGATCTAGACATTGAGCATCAGTGGTTATTAGCATCACACAAAAAAGAGACTATCTGTCATTATGTGCCTCTACTTGGAAGAACAACCTACTAAAGAATTTGAACTCATGTCTTATCAAGACTCTAGAACCAACTGCCAACTTAAAAGAACTATAAAGGACAGAACAACATGTTAAACTACACCACAAGAGTGTTATCAGTAAAATCCAGACTGTGGGAAATGCATAACACACAGCCTGTTTCCTTCAGTGTCAACAACCACAAAAAAATCATAAAAACAAACACAAATGTTGGAAGCAGATTAAAAGAGACTTAAAAGATATATCAAGCAATCGCAATGCATGGGCTTTATTAGGATCTTGTTTAAACTGTATTAAAAATGACACGAGAAAATTGAATACTAACACAATGATTTAATAATTGATGATATTAAGGAAACAATTTTTCATAGATATAATGATTATGTCAGAAAAAGATTTCTTATCCTTTAGCGATGCAAACAAATATTTATGGAAACAATGATAGGATGTCAGATTTGCTTCAAAATAACATGAGTGGGGAAAGACTGGTCTAGGGCATAGATGAAACAAGGTTAGCCACTTCCTGATAATGAAGCTGGGTGATGGCTACATGCAGTTCTTTATATTATTCTCCGTATTTTGTATACGTTCTAAGTTTTGCATAATAAAAAGTTTAAACAGGAGACCCAGAGAAGTAGATATAAGGCAAGAATGACGAAAATGATCCAGTATCCAACAACCTGGCATTGTTCCTTCTAAGTTGAGCCTGAATCTAAATGATGCAGTAGAACTCTTATCTAAAATGATAGAAACTTACTTCAGCCAAGATAGCCATTTATGCCCCATGCCCTTATGAAACCATCTCAAATTGTGTCATAAGAGAAATAATGCAATGTCTTCCAAGTACATGAACTAATTATCTGTAAGAATGAATGAAAACCCTATTACCTCTTATAGGTATTAATACCCAAAAGCTGTTGCAACTACCCTTCTGAACTTTGGAAAGGTCACTGGTATGTAATGAATGATAAGGGTCATGGAAGGTCACAGTATATTAAAAATCAGCTGCATTTTAAGAGTTTACTGCAAATAAAATTTTCTGCAGGGAAATTATTAATCCTAACCAAGGTTACAGGGTTATTTGTGGTATGTTAATGTTACCTTTATTAATAATCACCTCTCCTGAGCACATCCTTTGAGAAGGCACACACTTAATCCAGAAATGTGTGTCCAGTATTATCATCAGGAAAATTAAAGATGAAGTTTGAATGGTAGAATAGCACAAAAAGAATCACAATTAAGTAGGTTACTGGTTACCAGCAAGTATGAGCCATTCCTAAAGAGAAATAAGCATTAAAGCTATAGACAATTCAGAGGCATTGATCACTGAAAAGAAATGTGAGATAGAAAATAAAATATTACTCTAAGTTAGATTTTATACTTACACTGCTGTTTCAAAAAATCAGTTAACATCAAAAGGCAGAGAGAACTCACACTATATATCCTGCTGCTTGTGGGAGAGAAAAATAAAGGCCTCTCCACTTACATGTAAGTAGCCCCAAATACCGTTTGAAGGAGTGAGCAGTAAAGACAGATCAGAATTCAAATCTCAGTTCAGCCAAGTTTAGCTGTCTGACCTTGGTCAATATGTTTCCAGAACAGATTCATCAAATGTAAAATAAAGATAATACCTACCCCACGGAATTGTTATAATAATTAAATCAAATTATACATGTCAAGTACAGGGTAAAATTCTTGGCACATATTACCTATAACCTAAGTGGATATATTTATTTTAAATTAAAAATAGTTTAAAATCCTACAAAGACCCTGGCCTTTGTTTCTATGTAGGATTTTCTTCTTTCTTTATTAGGTGACTATATCCTCTATCTGTAGCAAATTGGGCTATGGTGTTTAACTGCCTAAATTCTAATCCAAAACTTCAATTTTTTACTGGCTCAGAAAACTGCTTCTCTAGACATTCAATTCCTTATATATAAATCAGGGACAGTAAGTGTACCCTGTTGTGTATCGGCAATGAAAATGAAATGAAATCATGTATGTGAAACCCTGAAAACGAAGTCTTACTACACAGCAAATAGTCAATACATGCAAGCATTCCCTATTATTCAAGACTCTGTGTAAGGTGATTCCATTCATCCTAAGCCACTCCATTTTGGGATCAAATAATCCAATCTATAAAGAAATCATATCTTACCCCTAACCTTTTCTTTTTCTCTTTTTCTTTTTCTCTCTCTACATTTCTGTCTATTCCCTGATGGATCTGCCCTTGTTGCAAATGGAAGACAGCCGGTTTTTATACACCCATCACCAAAAATCTTTGAGTTTTTAAAGCTTTGGTCATGTGGCATCTGGCTTCTTTCCTCAGGAACAAAAATCAAAAGGGATGAGCTTTTCAGAGAAATCTCATCTTTCATCGTCTGCCAAGAACAACCACGGGGAAAGGATACATCTAAAAGCCAACTCACCTCGTCACGCATGGTTTCATGCCCAGGAATGAGACTTGGGGAAGGGGAAGCTGGTCAATCTAATTCTGTGTATTCCTGTGGAGTTGGTTAAAATAAGTGGGCTGGTGCAAGGAAACACACGCATGCACGCACACACACACATACACACATGCACTGACATTATCACTTGTTTATAAAGAACATTAGAATGTCAGGTGCTGGTTTAATTTGTTTTGTAGTCAATTTTCCTGCCCCTCAAGGCTCATTAGCCAAGTAATCATTCCATATGATTATGTGTCCTCTGTGCTTCCTCCTTGGGTCCAAGAATATATCTCCAGCTCCACTTCCAGCAGCAACTGTCCTTCACCAGCAACCTTGCCTGGCTTTGCTGAAAGAATGCCAATGCTGCACATGTGCTTCACTTCCCCAACATCTATTAACTCCCTCTACCATATACTTAGACATCTGGTTAAGGAACCGACAAGTGTTTATCCCCAACCCTCCGTAACAATCCAACATAATATTTGCTTCCTCACAATTTGTCCCTATGAGAGAAACATCTAGATAGAGCCAACATCATTTCAAATTACTGTGGCTTTGGCCAGATGTTCCATGTCTGGGAAATAATGTTTACTGAGTATTTACATGCTAATTATTATTGAAATTACTGCAAAGGTTACCTTGAGTCTAAGGTCTGGGAACCCAGGCTGAGATGGGCTTTAAGACGGATCCAGAGTTTGCTTCCCCACCATGGACTGGTCTTTCTTCAGAACCATGATATTTCCATGATGTTAACTCTTTTCTAGCTACATGCTTTCTCCTCGGAAACTCATTCCATGAGATGGCTTTTAATATGGTGACTAGGTAAATAACCCACCAAAATTCTATCTATAGTATTCTATTTGAACCTGGCTTCTTCCCTAGGTAGACAGCTCTGTTCTTGAATCTACCCTAGAAAGTTTAACAGACACCTCAACTTGTCTAAATGGAGCTCTTGAATCTAGCCACCTCCTACAATTTGGTTCTTCTGCTAGTTTCTCTGTGTTTAAATAACGACCATTGACCCAGCTGCCTCCTCCCTTCCCATCACCCCCTCATGTGCCAGTGTTACCACCCAATTATGTCCATCTTAGAGCCATTATTCAAGTACAAGCCATCAGCATCACTCATTTGGTGAACATATGAGTCTACTAACTGGTCTCCTTGTATCTCTGAGACTTGATTCAAATCACTAAAGACCTGAACATTAACATTCAGCCATCCTAAGTTATCAGTAATCGCCCAAATGCACTATCCCTCATTACTCAAAGAGAGTTCTCTGGATCCTCAACATTAGCATCACCTGGGCTCTTATTATAAACTCAGCATCTCAGGCCCCACTCAAGACTTACTGAATCAGCATCTGCATTTTAACAAGATTCTCAGGTGATTTGCATGCACATTAAAATTTGATAATCCCTGCTTCAGTTCAGTTGGTCTTAACCCTGGATGCTTATTAGAAGCCCCATCCCAGACCAATTAAATCAAAGTCTCTGGGGCCTTGGCCTGAGTAGCACTGGCACATTTTAAAGCTCTCTCAGGTATTCTAATGTTCAGTCAATAGTGAGAACCACTGATATAGCATAAAGACAAACATTTCAAAGTTTTGCAAATGCTATGTACATGTAGATGGAACCATTATTCCAAAGCTGAAACAATGACCAATGCACAAACACGAGCAAACCTTACCAAAACCTTAGTGTGGCCAATAACAGACCGGGTCATGCCCCAAAAGGGAAAAGCAGTTCAGAATTTGTGACTCATACCCAGAGAGGGTCTTGATATGTGTTACTGCATTTTCCTGGTTCTCACAGGAAAATACACCTGAAGACATTTTCTAATATTTTCTCCAAAATCAAAAAAAAAAAAAAAAAAAAAAAGCCACCTGAACTACAGGAACATCTTCAGATATTACCCATAATTTCACACCTCTTTAAAATTTCACACCTTAATCAAAGGCAGATGCTGTTTACTTGTGGCATGCCAATGTTTTGAAACTGCTACTTGTAATTAGCTCATTAGCTCACCTGTGGAATTGTTTGGAATTTAAAAAATGAAATGTTTCTAAACTTGAGTCAGGCCTTCCAAGAGGAGAACAATCACCCACCACAACTGGGGGGCACTTGAGTTGATCAAGTATAACACCGACACCAGGAGAGACAAAACGAGAACAATTCAACCTCCTGGTTCTCAGTTAAGTAGTCAAAAAGCCTTGTCTCAACAAGGAAAATTAATTTGGTTTCTGAAAACAACATGGCACCCCAGGATTCTAGGTCCATGTTAACATCTCCATCAGGGGTTAAGGACCATGCACTGAAAGATCCAGCTTTGCCCTAATTAAGACATGCATTTTTCTTTTTATTTCAAATATGATTTCCTCAGTCACTGTATCAGTCAGGGTCTTTCCAAAGGGAACAGATGGTATACTCAAATTAGGATCATTTAAGGAGGATTCACTTATAGAGAAACTATTTTCAAAAGTGTAAGCAGAGTGTAGGGAAACCATACAAGATGTGCAGAAACCCAGAATTAGTAGCAGCAAGAACTGGGCCCATCCCTAGGCCAAAAGGGTTGAGGACAGGGAAAAGTTATGGTTCCCAGAAGGCAAGGAGGGGGCTTAGAGAGGAGCAGCGACTCACTATTTGACGACCACTCCTGGCCACTCGGAGGGAGCCAGGGCAACAGATGTCTTGACCTCACTCAATTCCCTCCCTCCAACCTCCTGCCATAACCCCCCAAAAGAAGAACCCAAGTGGAAGTCACAGGACAAAGGAGCCCACTGAGATACTCCTTATAGATCAGCTTCCTGGGAAAAGAGCAGAGTGGGTATAAGGTAAGGGCTCCAGAGTCTACATCCTAATCCCAGGAACTGTGGCTAAAGGCACAAAGCAATTAAGGTTGCTAATTAACTGACTTTAAAATGGAGAGATTATCCTGGACTATCTGGGTGGGCCCAATGTAACTACAAGAATCCTTAAAAGTGTAAGAGGGAAGCTGAAGAACGAGAACCAGAGAGATGGTAATGCAAGAAGGACTCGAGCTGCTGCTGCTCATCTGAAGATGGAGGAGTGGGGCACGAGCCAAGGGATGCAGGTGGCCCCTCCAAGCTGGAAAAGGCATTAAAAAAAAAGCAAATCCTCCCCTAGGGGCTCCAGAAATTAATACACCCTTGATTTGAGCCAAGTGAAACCTATGCTGGACTTCTGAACTGTAAGATAATAAATTTGTGTTGTCCTAAGGCCACTTTGTTCATGGTAATTTATTACAGCAGCAATAAGACACTGCAGTGGGCAAGGATAAAAATGACCCTGGAGTCACGACTGGAAGATGTATGGCATCATGCCCCCTTGGCATCTCCTGACATTGTTGGTCTGGCTTTGTCCCCTGAGCCTAAACCTTAGACTTAGACTTTCCCTTAGACTAAGGAGGAACAGCATGATATAATCTCAAGATCTAGGCTTTGGTTTCCCATAGACTTGGGGTTGAGAGTCAGGTCTGCCTCTTACTGGATGTGTGACCTGGGGAGTCCCACATATTCATCCAAAAGGAAGGTAAGTATAGCACCTATCTTATGGCATTATGTAAGGGGCAAGCGAATAAAGTGTATAAAACACTTAAGCACGGTGCCCAGGACATAGTAGGTGCTCAATAAATCATAAACCTCCTCACTTGTCTGCTTACCTGCAGTGATTTAAAAATATTTCCATGAATTATGTGACACTCCCCCACTTCGAATGGTGGAATGTAATCACTCTCCCCTTGTGTGTGGGCTGAACTTAGTGACCCACTTCTAAAGAATAGAATAAGACAGAAATATAGGCCTCTGAGACTAGGTGCTACAGATCATTGGGTCTTTCTCTCATCTTTCAGTCTCGTGGGGAAGGAAGCTGCCATGTTTTGAGCAGCTCTATAGAGGCACACACAGCAAGGAATTGAAGCCTCTGGCAGCCAGCAAGAACGAAGGCTGCCAACACTCACACGAGTGACCTTGCAAGTGGAACCTCTAGACTCAATCGGGCCTGCAGATGGCCACAGCTGTGACCGACAGCTCACCTGCAATCTCATGACAGACCCCAATCAGAACCACCCAGCTACGCTGCTCCCAGATTCTGAACCCACAGGGACTACGTGAAATTGAAATTGTTGTTTTAAGCTGCTAAGTTTTAAAGTAATTTGTTATGCAGCCGTCGATAGCTAATGCATTAACCAAAGAAGGAAGAGCTGTAAAAGGTCTTAAAAAATAATCAAAGGCAAGGGAATTCTAAAAGTTTGTAGCTTTGCTCAAAATTACTGAACACACCCGGTGTCAAATCTGGGGTTAGGAATCACTGTTGTGGAAGTTGGCAGTCTCCAAAATGCATCATTATTCAGGGGCAAAGGAAGGTTTCACTTTCAATGGAAAAATTAAAAAAAAAAATCTCTTGCCTTTGGGATCTAAAACCACACAAATGGTGTGCCTTCATCATACAACTTCAGTCTCAAGCTGGCGGTGCTAATGCAGGGAAATATGGTCGTTTCCAGTGCACATTTCACCCTCGAACCTTCTGTCAGGCTGACGTGTGTTTTTTTTTTTTTTTTTCCCCCAGCAAGCAGGAAACTAAGAGCATATCCTCAGATCGTCTGCCAATTTCCAGCCCAGTTCCTATTTGTACGAGGGTCCAGCGTGCCAGACAGAGGTCACGACATTGATGCCGTCTGCCCTGCTCAGAGCTCCAGGGCTCGCCCTGTCCAGGCTTCCCGGGAGGTGGGAGAGGAAATTCCTCTCATGCTCCCCAGCTGGCTCTCTGTTGATGCCACCCCACTCGCCATCTGGTCTCTCCTCCCTGCTATGCACACAGCTTGGTCTGGGAAGTGGAAACTTTCTGAGAGATTCAGCATTTTTTTTTTTTTTTTCTGCAAACCAGGATGCATGAAGAGAATAGAGGACACTGGCTGGGTGTGCAACATTATGGTGCTTGTCCACATGTAGAAATCAAAGCACAGAAAATCAAAGGGGATGACTGACAAGGGTCTAAAAGAATGCGCATATTAAAAAAATCTTTTGGGATGCGTCGGGTATGACTTCAAATATGGAGAATAACCAAAAATCCAACCCACGTGGTAAGTAATTCTGCTTTCTTTTTCTGTGGAATCCATGCAAGACAAAAAGCAAAGCTCTGAAACAATCGAAATGAGCTTTGTTTAAGTGAATTTTAGGTATTTTTCCTTATAAAGCAGCAGGTTACAAAAGCTCCTACTAAACATCTCATAAAGACACTTATTGTCTGAAATGGATAATAGCTAATCGATATCACTCAAAATGGGTTGGCCAATGAGCAGGTTTTGAATGCCCACTAAGTGATGGTCTAAAATTGGGTATACAGGGCTGTTGACATACACACCAACCAGTGTACCTAAATACAGGTTGGGCCCACTGCACTCATGAGTGAGCGTGCGTGCATGCACTCACACTGACATTAAGCCTGCTGATAGGTCACAAAATTAAAAAAAAATTAGAAAATATGGTTTTTAGCATTTCTTCATAGAAATGAGATCTACAGAATGGAGATCCTATGGGAGAGCCCCTGCTGCCTCTTCCCTAAGATCCTAGGATGGTGACTTGTGATGTCTGGTATACAGGTCCACTGAGTCCTCATGATGAGCCACCAACCAAACCAAAAATGCAGGCCTTTTCATTAGGATTATACGTCAATGACATACATGCTACAAGCTCTCATTTTTCTTACCAATGACCAATGCAGACCAATGGAAGTGTTCCACTGAGAGTACTATAAGAGTTAGAGTACTGAAAAATAAACATAGGTTTTTCCTAGAGTTTACTGAGGACTATAATTCAATATTGCACTAAGAAGCCTAGCTATCAAGAACTTAATAGCAATGTCGCAAATCTGCCTGCAAACACCCATGCACATGACTATAATTCCTGGAATTTTCGGGAGGAACTTTGATTTCATGTTATCAAAGCTGTTGAGTCAGCTGGTATTAAATGTTTTATAACATTGCTATTTTGTTTTTAATGGGTTGTTTGGTTAACACCTCAGCATTAACTGCATTTTGGCAGATAATTTCTTAATAACTGGACTTAAAGACATACTGAGGTTGCTGCAAATAAACACCATATTCCTAGAACAAAATCAGAGGTACCCACAGCCTCCCCTAAATCTAGTTACAGCATGCACACTTCATCACCACTGATTCCTCTGTCTCTTCCTCATTACCCCTCACTCCCTCAAGAAAGTTAAGAGGTAGTGTCATTGAGCTGAGGGAACCTTCTTCCCTATGTAATGGGGCCTTGGTAAAATAGTGTGAAGGCCATTGTTCTAAAAGTGAGAATCTGATAAAAGCTATAGGTTTTCAGCCCAGATAAAAGCATTTATTCTTACCATTTTGAACACAATTTCAGTGAGCCCCTGGAGCCCATCTGTGGCACCAAAGTTGGGAATTCCTTTCTTAGAAGGGGAAATACGAGACACAATTTTGTCTTATTTGTCTCCATCTCATGCAGACTAAGCCACTTAGAAGCGGAGTAAAGAAAACATTACTACCGGTCCCAAAGAAAAAGGTATTCTCTGACTTACTGCTTTCATCTTCCCAGAATTATTTTTACCTGTTTCCCTAGGACCAATAAACAAGAGATTAGTTAGAAACTATTTCAGTAGTGGGCATGTGAAAATATTAGTCAATCACTAAACCCACGCAAGAAATTTCCCAATAGCAAAAGCAAAGAAGAAATAAAACATTCTGTCATGACTCATGGTTATAAGATACCAATTAAAAGCATTTTTCAAATTTTAAACATATGCTCCATTCCCAGAGCAACCTGGCCCCCATGCCCTAATAAATCAGACACTCCTTCTCAAAGCGCTGGATGGTCACGTTTGCCTTCTCTGAAACAGAGCTCTCTTTCAAGTTTCCTCTCATGCCCCATGCTGAGAAGTGACACAGTTCCAGCAATGTCCTACAGCTTCTGATATCCTTTGCTAAGGGAATCGTCTCACTTCCCATCATATACAAAGCATTTTGTTTCACCCTGCCTGCCTGCCTCATGGATCCTAAAGGGAGGTTGTTGCAGTTTTTTGTTTTGTTTTTGCAGGGGACAGAGAGACCTTACAATAAAAAAAAAAAATCTGCAAGAGTAGCATATGTAAAACTCTTGTGATGCCCAAGTGCCCAGTTATTGTTATAAAATAGGATATTAATTCTAAATGCCTTAAGAATAAACATTTCTTCACACCCATCAAGTACACTTTTCAGAGTAACTGAAAAATAAGCTGATACCTGATGATAAACCAGCCTTATTGGAAGGCATAATCCTTCTTCTTGGCCAAAAAGGCACTGTGCAATAGGGATGGCAAATAAATTTCATTCCACATAGAAATTTCAATTGGCTGACAGTCTAAACCTAAAGTGATGGATTGAGGATTCTAAGGAAGTGTCTTTGATGAGCAGGAACAAGGAATTGATTATCAATGTCTGCCACGTGTACTGGAGTGGGGGGTATTGTCACATGCGCCTCACGCTTCTGTTTTTTATATAGAGCATTACTGAGTATCAAATGAAAATGCAGGAATAAAAAACCTTGTATAATATATAAGCTGAGATGTACTTGAGAACGTAATTTTTTATAAGTCCATTTTGCTAGGCAATTTTTCATAAACATTTCAAAGACAAAGTGTTGAGGAGCGCTGCCGTGATCCGAATAGACTGTGAAAGGGGCTCAAGTACACTTTGTTGTTTCTTCCTTGACTGCCATCTGCCACAAGAGGCCACCCTTTGGGTCCACCCTTGGGTGGGGACTAAGCGAGCACCCCTCAGTCCGGGCTCCTGTATGGAAAACACCCTGACCTCCACCAACATTTTATCCCCTCAAGTGCGTGCCCCTCTAGTGTTACAATGATGGCCCCAGAGCACATGTGCTCTTTGTCTAAACCAGTGGTTCTCAGCTGGGGGCGATGTTTCCCACCCGCCCCCCACCTGGGATAGGGGCCAACATATGGAGACACTTTGCGATTCACAGCTGAAGAGGGGAATGCTTCCGGCATCCAGGGAGCAGAGACCAGGGATGCTGCTAAACATCCTACAAGGTACAGGGACAAGGAATTATCTGGCCTGAAGTGTCAGTAATGCAATATTGTTGAGGTTAAACCCTGTTTTTAAAGTCAGTAATATGGTCTCTGCTGTGGAAGACACTGCATCCGGACGGCACGGCTGGGCTCGGAGGTTCAGAAGGAACCCTAGCTGAAGCACGGACCAAGGCCCTAAGGAAAGCACCGGACTTCACTTCCCTCCACCTCCGTGCTTCTGTCTCTGAAGCAGGCATGAGAGCAGGGTGCACTTCGCGGGGCTGTTTTGAGGACAGCATGGGAAACTAATTTAAAGCCCTCAACAATACTGGAAAGATGGAAACTGATATCACCAAAGAAAACAAGACAAGGACTACAAAACACCTGCAAAATGGGCACATGCCTGGCACCATGACTTCCAAATCAGAACCTGAATATGATGGTCTCATCTGGTTTTAAATGCCCTTCACCCTCCAAGATACAAGGGGGTACCTTTAGGCAAAACCTCACATTTCACAACAGCTACAAAAATTAAAGACTCATATCCTTTGACCGAGCAATTTCATTTCTAGGAGTTCATCCTACAGATGAACACAGTTGTGAGAAATGGGGGTGGTCAAGGATATTCGGTGCAGAATTTTCATATCGAAATACTAGAAATGACTGAAATACCCACTAAATAGAAACCAATTAAATAACATGGAGTAAATACAAACAATAGAATATTATATATCCATTAACAAAAATGGAGAGCTATAGGTACATATTGATATGAAATAATCACTAAAATACATTGCCAAGTTAAAACAAAAATGCAAAGAGTAGAAACCATAAGTATTGTATCTTGTATCCATAAAAATATCTCTGCGAATGTGGGTACGTGCATAATACATCTATGAAAGACTACACAAGGGACCACCATAGTAGTTGCCTCTTGGAACCGGGAGGGATGTGAAAGGGAAATTTATTTGCTTTGCATACTCTTACAGTGCCATTTTAATGTAAACTATTAAAAATAAATGTATAAAGCATCAAATATGCTTTGTTAGATACATCATCCCCTGCCTAGAAACTATTCTGCTTCATTTTGCACTTGACTTTTGCAAATGCTAACAAATCATCCTTTGCTTAAAATGAGTAATTTTAAATACTGTGGTTGAATCTTTTTCTGTATAGATATCCCCAATTTGTAATCTAAACAATATCCGCAGAGAAGCTGACTATTAGCACACAGTTTGATGTTCTCACAACAAGAACAAAAATGGCAAGAGGTTCTTATCATAAATCAGACTACAAATTATATGGCTCCATCCAACCTTTTTCCCCTTTGCAAACTCCAGCTTTCAAATAAATAGCTGCATCAATTAGCAGAGCCAGTTGGTTCTCAAAAGCTGAGCTGTGTCCTGGGCTATTATTAGTTTCCAAACAATGGCTTGGTGAGAAGAAGAAAAAAAAACACTTATGCTAGGCTTAGAATTTTGAACACTACTCTAGGAAAAGGAAAGTCATATTACACAGTTAAGATAATTTAGAGGATTCACCTTATGAAATTAGCTCTATTGGTCTCCCCCAAAACTTAAAAGATGTTTCATGGTTTCAATGTATGACAGTAGGAGAATATCCTTGTGATTTTAGTAATTAATGTTGCTTTTAAAAAGTTAAAAGAAAAAAAAAAAATCAAATGGTAAGGATACACTGACATCTGCTGGCATTTCATAAACTTTTGAAACAAGCATTTGCTCCAGAGAGTGCTTTCCATCTATTCTCGTGCACGGAGGCACATTTGTGGCCTACCAAAATTAATATTCCCCAGTCTGCTCTCCAAAATCACGTGAAGAGAAGATCATCAGGGAATGAAAGCTCAAAAGCCTCTTTCTCCCTGGAATAGATTCCCTCCCTTCATTCAGTAAAGCAATCTGCAACTTTATGGAATTGGTAGTTCTACTTATTTTTAATAAGTAGAGGAGTTGAGCAAGAGGAAAATTAAAATCTGTGAGTTGTTTCACATGATTTTATTCCTATAAATGGAAATGCCACCAATTATTGTCTCAAAATGATGCATATATGAGGAACACAGATGTACAAAACCCCACCTATGCTAGAACAAGGAAAATAAAACCACGTGTTCCCTTCTCCGAACCAGAAATAAAGATTGGACCTCAGGGAGAACTTCTGCGGAAGATGGTGGAATAGGGAGCTCCAGGACTCACTCCTCCTCCAGAACAGTGAGTGGACAGGCAGGAACTGTCTGAAACAACTGTTCTGGGGCTCCAGAGGCCAGGGGAGCACTGGGCAGCATCCAGGGAAGAGTGGGAGGAAGAGGCTGAGAAGCTGCAGTAAAGAACTGTGAGTAGCAGCTCACGGCAGCAGCTGCCGGTGCCCATCCCCGACTACAAAGGCAGGCCACCTTGGGGATCAGTGCCTGGCTGGCTGCCGAGGAAGGAGGAGAATGTGGAAGTCCTCTTCCCCAAGAACCGGGGCAGGAGCACTGCCAAGCACTGATCACAGCTTTTGATTGGCAAATTCAGATCACCAAAACTTGGCTCTGAGTGTTGTTTTAGCCCACCCTGACAGGGATGGCCTGCAGCCACTGTTTCAACCCTGCCCCTGACAGGGGCGGAGCTATGATGGTTTAAAGACGTGGGCCTCCCTAGGGTTGTGGGGAGCTGTTTGCTGAAGGGCATAATATGCTGGGCAGGCCCAGAGCACAACTTCACAGAGCCATCAAAAAGCCTCTTGGCATCATTCCTGGCCCTCACCCCAGGGCTCTTCGGAGCTTCTCTACTCCTCCTTTGTGGGTGCCTGGCCATGTTTTGGCTGGGAAATACTGACTAGGGAAAGTCCTCTCTGGTGTGGCCCACCTCCCAGAATTTTGTCCTCCAGGCAAAAGCAGGTGCAGGCAATGAAAGGAATGTAATGTTTGTGTGTGTGTATATACAGAGGGGGAGGGGGAGGGGCAAAATAAAAACAGAATAGATCAAGATTCCTAGACAAGAAAGAGAAGAAAGGAGGAAGCTTTCTTTCTCCTGGGGGTGAAACAAGTGCACGAATAGTGCAATCTTAAAAATTTTACCTCATATCCAGGACAAGAATCAGATGAAGAGATGAAAAACCCTGATCAGTTAAACATGGGCAATCCTAAAGGTTTAGAATAAGTTGAACCAAGTGTCAAAGAAGAGCTGTAATACAAAGCCAATCAACAGTAAAACCTTTGGCAAGAGAGAGAAACTGATCTTCAGAGTATCTGCATCAAGATAATCAGATGCCTAGATATCAGCAAAAATTTACAAGCCATACTAAGAAATAGGAAGATATAGCCAAGTTGAAGGAACAAACTAAAACTCTGAAGGAGACACAGAATTTGGAACAGCTGATCAAAGATGTTCAAACAAGTTTCCTAAATCGATTCAAGGAGATGAAGGAAAATATGGCTAAAGAAATAAAGGACATTAAGATGACACTGGGTGAGCATAAAGAAGAATTTGAAAGTATAAAAGAAAGAACAGAAATTATGGTAATGAAAGGCACAATAGAAGAGATTAAAAATACACTAAGGTCATACAGACAGAAGAAAGAATCAGCAAACTAGAAGGCAGGACAATCGAATTCTTATAGACAGAAGAACAGATAGAAAAAAAGACAGGAAAAAAAATTGAGCAGGGTCTTAGGGATTTCAATGGCAGCCCAAAGTGTACAAACATACATGTCATAGGTGTCTCATAAGGAGAAGAGAAATGAAGGAGAAAGAATAATGGAGAAAATAATGGCCAAAAATATCCCAACTCTTATGAAAGACAAATACCCATGTCCAAGAAGCACAACATGCTCCAAAAAGAATGTCTTAACAGATCTACTCTGAGACACATACTAGTCAGAATGTCAAACACCAAAGATAGAGAATCCTGAAAGAAACAAGAGAAACGCAATTTATCACATACAAGGGAACCGCAATAAGACTACATGCCAATTTCTCATCAGACACCATGGCGGCAAGAAGGGAGTGGTATAATATAATTAATATAACTGAAAGAAAAAAACAGGCAGCCAAGAATTCTTTATCTGACAAAACGGTTCTTCATAAATAAAGGAGAGTTTACAATATTCACAGATGAACAGAAAATGAGAGATTTCATCAACAGAGATCTGCCCTACAAGAAATACTAAAGGGAGCTCTGCATGTCAAAAGAAAAAGACAGGAGAGAGAGGCTTGGACAACAGTGCAGAAATACAGATTATCCGTAAGGGTAACTAAAAGGGTAAAAAGAGAGACAAGATATCACATATTAAAACCAAAGTATGAAATGGTTAAAGTAAGTGCTGTCTTTAAAGCAATAATATCGAATGTTAATGGACTGAATTCCCCAATCCAAAGACACAGATTGGCAGAGTGGATAAAAAACTATGATACAACTATATGCTGTGTAAAAGAGACTCACCTTAGACCCAAAGACACAAATAGGTTTAAAGTGAAAGGCTGGAAAAAGATACTCTACACAAACATTAACGAAAACAACCGGGGTAACAGTACTAATATTGGACAAAAGAGACTTTAAATGCAAAACTGTTACAAGAGACAAAAGAGGACACTATATATTTTAAAAAGGGGCAATCCACCAAGAGGTAATCATAATCATAAATATTTACGCACCTAACCAGGGTGCCCCAAAATACATGAGGCAAGCAGTAGCAAAGCTGAAGGGAGAGAAAGACATCTCTACAATAGTTGAAGACTTCAATACACCACTCTAATCAATAAATAGAACAACTAAACAGAGGACCAATAAGGAAACACAGAACTTGAAAAATATCATAAATGAATTAGACCTAACAGACATTTATAGAACATTGCATCCCAAACAGCAGGATGTATGTTCTTCTCAAGGGCCCATGGATCATTCTGCAGATAGACCACATGTTGGTCACAAAACAAGTCTCAATAAATTTAAAAATATTAAAATTATACAAAGGACTTTCTCTGACCATAATGGAATTAAGCTGGAAATCAACCAGGTGGAGAACTAGAAAATTCACAAATATATGGAAGTAAACAACACGCTCTTAAACAATCAGTGTGTCAAAGAAGGAATTGCAAGAGAAATCAGTGACTCTCTCAAGGAGAATGAAAATAAGCAACAAGGAAAGAAAAGATTAGAGTGGAAATAAATGAAATTAATAAAAAAAGTAATAGTATTAACAAAACCAAAAGTTGGTTCTGTGAGATCAATAAAATTGATAACTCCTTAGTTAGACTGCCAAAAAAAGAAAAAAGATGCAGATAAATAAAATCAGAAATGAGAGGGGAGACCTGACCACTGACCCCAGAGAAACAAGAAGGATCATAAGAGGATACTACAAACAACTGTATGCCAACAAACTAGAAAACATAGATGAATGGGCAATTTCCTAGAAACACATGACTAGAAGAAACAGAAGACCTCAGCAGACTGATTACAAGTAAAGAGATTGAATCAGTCATCAAAAGCCTCCCAAGAAAGAAAAATCCAGGACCAGATAGCTTCACAGGTGAATTATACTAATCATTCCAAGAAGAATTAATACCAATCCTACTCAAACTCCTTCAAAAAATTAAAGAGGAGAGAACACTACCTAACTCATTCTGTGAAGCCAACATCACCCGAATACCAAAGCCACATAAAGATACTACGAGAGAAAGAAAATCCCAGATCAATTTCTCTAATGAATATACATGCAAAAATTGTCAACAAAATACTTGCAAATTGAATCCAGCAGTACATTAAAAGAAACGCACACCATTATCAAGTGGGTTTTATCCCAGGTATGCAAAGGTGGTTCAACACAAGAAAATCTATTAACGTAATACACCACATTAACCAGTCGTGGGGGAGGAACCACATGATCACCTCGATTGAAGAAAAGGCATTTGACAAAATCTAACATCATTTCTTGATATAAACACTTTGAAAGATAGTAAGAGAAGAAAACTTCCTCAACATGATAAAGGACATATATTAAAAACCCACAGCTAACACTGTACTCAATGGTGAGAGACTGAATGCTTTCCCTCTAAGATCTAGAACAAGATAAGGATACCCAGTGTCACCACTGTTATTCCACATTGTGCTAGAAGTTCTAGCTAGAGCAGTTGGGCAAGAAAAAGAAATAAAAGGCATCCAAATTGAAAAGGAAGAAGTAAAACTTTCACTAATTTCAGATTACATGAGCCTAAATACAGAAAGTCTCCCAAACCACAACAAAGCTACTAGAGATAATAAACAAGTTCAGTAAAATGGTAGGATACAAAATCAATACACAAAAATTAGTACTGTTTCTATACACTAGTAATGAGTAATCTGAGGAGGAAATCAAGGGAAAAACTCTTATTTACAATAGCAACTTAAAGAATCAAATATCTAGGAATAAATTTAGCCAAGGATGTGAAGGACTTGTTTGCAGAAAACTACAAATTATTGATAAATTAAATCAAAGACAACCTATATAAATGGAAGGACATTCCATGTTCATGGATTGAAAGGCTACATATCATTAAAATGTTGTACCCAAAATTATTTACAGATTCAATGCAATCCCAATCAAAATTCCAACAGCCTATTTTTCAGAAATGGAAAAGCCATTTATCAAATTTACATGGAAGGGTAAGGGGCCCCAAAAAGCCAAAAATATCTTGAAAAAAAAGAACAAAATGGAAGACTTACACAGCCTGACTTGAAAGCACTTACAAAGCTATGGTGGTCAAAACAGTATGGTACTGGCATAACGAATATATATATATACATACACACCACTGGAAAGGAGTTGAGAGTTCAGAAACAGAGTTGCACATTTGTGGTCATTTGGCATTCTACCAGGCTATCAAGTCCACTCAACTGGGACAGAACAGACTCTTCATAAATAGTGCTGGTAGAAGTAGATATCCACATGCAAAAGAATGACAGAGAACCCCTATCTCACACCTTACACAAAATGGATCAAAGACCTAAATATAAGAACCAGGACCATACAACTTCTAGAAGAAAACGTAGGAAAGCATATTCAAGATCTTGTAGTAGGCAATGGTTTCTTAGACTTTACACAAAAGGCACAAGCAGTGAAAGGAGAAATAGATAAAAGGGACCTTCTCAAAATTAAAAACTCTCGTGCTTCCAAAGACTTTGTCAAGAAAGTGAAAAGGTAACCTACTTAATGGGAGAAAATACTTGGAAATCACACATCCAATAAAGGGTAAATATCCAGAATATATAAAGAAATCCTACAACTCAACAATAAGACAATCTAATTTAAAAACGGGCAAAGAACATGAAAAAACCTTTTCCCAAAGAGGAAATACAAATGGCTAAGAAGCACATGAAAAGATGCTCAACATCACTACCACAGAAATGCAAATCAAAACCACAGTGAGATATTGTTTCATATCTACTACAATGGCCAGTATTTAAAAAAGAGAAAACTACAAGTGTTGGAGGGGATATGGAGAAAGAGGAACTCTCATTCACTGCTGGTGGGAATGTAAAATTCTGCAGCCACTGTGGAAGACAATTTTGTGGTTCCTCAGGAAGCTAAGTAGAATTACCAGATGTTCTGGCAAACCCACTACTAGATATATACCCAGAAAAACCAAAAGCAGGGAATAAAACAGACATTTGCACACTGATGTTCACAGCACATTATTCATAACTGTTAAAAGATGGAAGCAAACCAGTGCCCATCGATAAATGAATGGATGAGCAAAATACGGTATATGCCTATGATAGAATATTATTCAGCAGTAACAAGGAAGGAAGTCCTGATGCATTTGACAACATGGATGAACCGTGAAGACATTGTGCTGAATGAATTAAGCCAGAAACAAAAGGACAAATATTTTATGATTTCACTGATATAAACTAATTATAATAAGAAAACTCAGAGTTAGAATCCAGAATACAGGTTACCAAGGGATAGAACGAAGGTGGAGAATGGGAAGCTAAAGCTTAACTTGTGCAGAATTTCTTTTTAGGTTGACTGCAAATGTTTGGAAATGGATAGTGGTAATGGTAGCACATTATGTGAGTATAATTAACAGCACTGAATTATCTATGTGCATGTGGTTGAAAGGGAAGGAAGTTTTGGGTCATGCATTTTACTAGAAGGAAAGTGAGACGATATAACATGGGACTGTATAACCCAGTGAACCCTTTCGTGGTGATGATTGTGGTTAATAGTAGAAATATAAGAATGTTCTTTCATGAATTATAAAAAATGTAGAACAGTATTACAAGGTGTTAATAATAATGTGGTATATGGGAAAAATACATATAATGTAAACTATGGACTATAGTTAACAGTAATATTTTAATATTCTTTCAATTGTAACAAAGGTACCACAGTAATGCAAACTGTCAACAATAGGGTGAGTATATGGAAAGGTTGTATTTTTACAAGACTCTTCTGTAAACCTATGACTTCTCTAATTAAAAACCAGTAACAATTTTGTAAACATTATGTTAAGTGGAGAAAAAGAAGGGAACTCAGAAGCAAAGAGGCAGCGGAACTGAAAAGCATGAATAAAAAGTGAAGGCATCTAAAATGTTAACTTTGAAAAAGGGGCTCAAGATTCACTCTCCTGTGTGAATAAAAGACTTGAAAACAGACTCCAAAATGCTGATGTCCCAAAAACATTTCCCAGAGTTTATTTTAACCTCTGATAAAGGCAATGGGTGTGTGTGTAGGTGGGAGCCGGGGGGCAGTCAAGAGGTGTTATGAGATGAAGAAAGAACTCCATTATCCCATTCAACTTTATGGATGTTATGAAGATAGGTTCATAAAAGTGTCTCTAGCACTGTCTTCCACGAAGTTGTCACTCACCAAACGTGCCATATAAACTCAAAGGGATTACTCGAGTGGAGAGGGCATGGAGACTGGACAGAGCTGTGCCCTGTTCTTGTACCAGCAGAACGGCAGTCACCCATTCTTGAGACTAGCCAGAGCCACCGTTCCTCATTCTCATGGGTCCTCAAGTCAGAGCAGACATCCATGCCGCCAACTTGTTCTCCTGCAAATCACACACACGCGCACACACACACACACACACACACACACACACACACACAGCCTTTCCCCCAAGGTTCTTCTCTCACCCATCTTCACTACCTTTATGAGTAATCATATGAGTACAGATCTTACCCTTTGCAGAAAGAGAGAAAATGAAAACAGGGATGCATGTTCTGGCCTCTTCAGCTTCTCCAGGGGCATCAATACACTTGCCACTCACGCCCCTCCAGCCATGGTGAGCTCCTTACAGTTTTCTAGGGGTGCAGAGCTCTTTCCTTCCTCGGGGCTTCTGAACACACTGGTGCCTCTGGCTGCCATGGTCTCCTCCCCTGTCTCCACCCCCCCTCTTTGCATAGCTGAGTCCTTCTCACTGTTCAGGTCTCAGCTGAAATGTCAGTCAACTCCTTGGAGAGACCTTCTGTGATCTTCCCACCTCAATTATTAGGTGAGTCCCTTGTTTCATTTCCATCTCAATACTTATCAAAACAGGTAATTATCTTACCCATTAATTTGTTTCCATGTTTCTTACTGAGCTTTCTCACTAGGGCATAAGCTTCATGAGCTCAGTCCTGGTCACTGCTTATATCCTAATAGTGCCTGGCCCAGAGCACGGGTTCAAAATTATTGGTAGAATGCATGAAAAAAAACAAATGATCCAATGAGGGTGAACCTACCCATCATGGGAAAAAAAAAAAAAAAAAACAAAACTCTGGAGAAACATTTAAGTGGGAAAAAAAAAACAAAAAAGACTGTCCACTTTCAGTGGTGGGACTCAAAATCACACTCCTTTGCTCCAGGTTTTGAGAAGAAACCCAGCACCACAAAGCATTGGTCCATTTTCCAGAGATTCCTGGTGTTTTAAAGGGTTGCTATTTGAGAAATACCTTCCAATTTCCATCGGTCTTACTATATTGCTCATTTATTCAATAGTTGAATACATTAATTTCAGGTATCTTACAAAGACAAATTTTTAACAAACGAAATACAGTAACATAAATTACAACAAAAGATGAAAATCTAAACGAGGGCAGAAAAGTAAAATAAAGTCAATGGTGAAGTTAATGTGCAAAACTCATGCTATCAAATCCTGTGTACTGCAAAGATTGCACCATAATCTCAGCTCTGAGCTTCCTAGCAGGCTTTGCAAAAAGGGAACAAGTCAGTTATTCCAATTAAAATGTTTGGAATGCAAATACCAATCAGTAATTCGGTAGAGGACCAACTCTTTCTGATCCCAAGACTATAGAGAATATAATGATAACCAACAGTCCTCAGCAACGTCTTCAGAGCAAATACAGCAGAATGTAATTCTTCATACTCTGCTTCTATTTCTTAGATCCCCTTTTGTCTTCAATAGTATGTTTCCTTTTATTTCAAGTGTTAGCTCAGCTATAATCACTCAAATTTTCATCTAAGCCTTCTATTCTTTTTCTCTGTGTGTGTGTTTATCTTTTTAAAAATATATGGGGTAAAATGGCTTTAATTTAACATCTCTCATTATAAGCTGAAGGCAGAAAATCACAATTCATTCAGTAGACCTGATTTTATGGAGAAGTAAGGATGGTTCTTTGCCCTTATCACATATTTTTAGAGGGTATTTTAAGCTCACAGATATACCATATACAAGTTTCATTTGTAAAATGAATGAAAATCATTAGAAAACAAAATATCTCTCCACAAACCTCAGCCTCACTAACTGTGAACCTTTTGTATCAATGAGTCTTGAAGGTACCAGTGCACAACCTTGTCTGAACATCATAAGGCAGATCCTGAGCAGTCTCTGTGGCAGCTGCCTGACTCACCGCACTCTAGAACACCAGTCCTCCTAGGGAGCAGCAGAATCATCCGCCTTAGGTAGGAAGTGGAGGCTCAGAGAGGTACCATATCTGGTCTGAGGTCACCCACAAGTGGGCGAGTTAGAAGGCAGCAGAATCTGGACTCAGAAGCCAGGTGTGCCTGGCTCCGAAGCCTGTGCCCTCCCGCACCTCTGCTCTTTGGAAGTCTGTTCTCGAAGCTTCCCTGACTCCAAAATAAGTCCACTAGCTTAGTTACATGTGTCATCCCCTTGAAAATCAGGACCTTATTCAACCACTATCCTACCTGCTGTCATCTAGGCCATCCCTCCCTGGACCCCATTTGGAAAAAACCAACTCTCCCATGAAAAAAATCTCATGTTCTCAAAGAAATAGATGAGTAATGCTCTTTATTCTCTCAGAGAAAATGCCTGAAATTCCCCAACCTGTGAAAATAAGAGCTGTGTTCCGTCTCTCTGGGAATTCCATCGGCTCACCAGCCTCGGCACTCAGCAGCAACCCGAACGGGGCACGGTTCTGAGGACTTGCTCTTCTCCACGGCGAGACAGTGAGCCACGCCACAGGCTTCCCTTCGCAGAGACCCAAGGAGGAGCGGCTCAGGCCCAAAAGGCCTCTTGAAGACACTCTTTCAAGAAGGCAGGTGATGACTCCAGAATCAAGATGGGGCCTCTGTCCCGAGGGAAACAGACACATGGCTAGCATCCCCAGGATCTGGACAGGGCTGCTGATACTGAACCAGCCATCTTGAGACTCTGCTCTGTCACTTCTCATAACGAGTCTAATAAATTAGTGTTTCTCTCTGCCAATCAATCAGAGCCTGTGCATATGGCCGCTGTCAGCAGGCCTCTGCAGGCGGAATCCCGCACAGAGACTGGGGTCTGTCAGCTCCCTCAAGTACACATTTGCAGCTTTGCAGGGTTCTTCCCCTCTTCACCCTCAATTTATCATTTTGGGCATAGTCAATATCAAAACGTGGGAAACACATTCTGGGGCCAATCTGCTGCCTAGAGGGGGTCTGAAATTCCAGCAGCACAACAACAATATTCTTATCACTGAATGATGATCATTGTCATTATTATCATAGCAAGTGCCACTACTCCTACATGTACTGAAGGCACGCAATGTGCCAGGAATTTTGCAAAATAATTTACAAGATTGATTTCATTTCATCAACGGGTTGACCCTGCAATGTAGGGATAATGATTCCCTCCATTAGCAGGGGGAGTCTGAGACTCAGAAGGGTTAGATAAAGCCAAACGCTATGGAGCTGGAGTGTGACAGAGCTAGGATTTGAACACAGGTAGTCTGATTACGAAACTCTAGCCTTTGCACTGTATGGCCTCCTACCTCCCTCAAATCTTAAAATGCTTCCTCTGCTATGCACCTCCACATCCTCGCAGAGCAGAGGAGATAAGCAAAGGAGCTCCACAAACCACTGCTTGAACACGCAATCTGGCCTTGCCACCTAGTCTGTGGGCTTCAAATCCCCCATATGTAAAATGGGATAATAAAGAGGTTGCGGTGGAGAGTTAACGAAATGATGTCCATGAAGCATTCTTCCCTGTGCCCGAGCAAGAACGAGCTCCCAATAAGTGTCACCTATTAGGTTACTGGTGATGATACAAAGAAAACAATTTTGAAAACCTAAATCTGCAACCTTATCTCTGACAGACTACATTCTAAAGTTCACAAAAAATAGACATCTCGAGGAAAGGCAGACCTAGCAGTGAGCAAGGTACCTGCACGTGTTGATCTATTATGCCAGTAAAGGTCTAATTTTGTTCTCAGTAGAAATGAAAAGGGAAACTGATTTCGATTATGATGATTAGATGGAGTAAGCAGCAGTTTGCACACTGCACTTGAGCGGTTATCAGAACAGCTCTAGGCTAGAGTGTACAACAGAACTGCTTGTAGCTAGACAGGAGGCCCGAGTGCCCCGCTAAAAGTCACACACACATAGCATGAACCTGGGGACAGGGAAGAGCTGTCCTGGGAAGCTCAGAACCTGAGGACCCCATGGAGACAAACAGCAAGACCAGAGCCAGATTGCACCAGAGCAGATCTCCAGGACAGGCCACCCCAATGCATCAACAAAAAAAGTGGCAAATAAAAACAGGTCCCCTGTTTTCCTCCTGTGCCTCTGAAAGATTCAGCACTACTTCCCAGAGTAACTCAGCTAAGCAGTAAGATCTCCTTCACCACTGCACTGAATTGTCTCCTACCTCCTTATAAGAGCATCAAAAGTGGCACTGTGTGCAATTATTAGTATCACTGGCTATGGACTCAGACGCCCTTCAAAATCCTTGATGTGTCAACTTAGCTGCTGTGTGTCCCAAGAAACTGCATAATCCCTGCATATGCCTTACTACCTATCTACAAAATGGGGAGACCAAAATAATCAAGTTCAAAGTATGGGAGAAGCATCAAGTAGCTTATTATTTTCCCAATGAACATCTACTCTGGGCCAAGCACCATGCTAGTCACTAGAGATACTGTGATGTCCAAACCGGGTGCAGGGCTTACAAGGGGTGTGTCATCAGTGGGGTAAGAGAAAAAGCATAAAACAGAATCACTCAAGTAAATATGAACAGCACCTGGGATGACAGTGGGGAAAGAACACATGCAAGGGGACAAGGAGCATTTCTCTGAGCAAGGGACCTGTGAAGTGTCATATGAAGGATGAGTACAGGGTGAACAGGATGGAAAGATCAGCATGTGCCAGAACACAGCACAGGGCACAGCAAAGCAGGCAGAGTGCTTAAAACAGGCTGTGTTGGATAAAAATTGTCCCATATATGTGAGTTTATTATTATCCTCACAGTGTGTATAACAGGAAAGACAGCCTCCCAGAGCTACTGATAAAGAAAAACAGATTCAGGGATCAAATGAAGGAGAAAAGTTGAATTGTCTGCATGTCCCAACCCTCCATCAAATTCAACTTCTACCTGCCAAGTCCAAGGAAGCCTCTGAAGATGGAGAGTGTCAGCTCCAACAGTTCTCACTAGGAACCCACTTCTTCCTGTTGATATGCATTACCCCACTGGCCCACACCATGTTTGTTTCTTTATTCTTCTCAAAAGCATCTATTAACATTTCCAACTCAGGTATGTTTAAGCCATAAATACATCATGTCATTCCCCAATCACAAAACCTTCCAATGGCTTCCCCATTGGAACGTATCCAAACGCCATCAAATTCCTCTATGATCCAACCTCATCCACGTAACTTCATCATTCTCTGAGCCTCCAGGCCTTTGCATGAGCTTTTCTCTCTGAAACATTCTTCATGCAGAAAACTGCTCTAGAATAGAAGCTCCGTGAGGACAGGGATGCTTGTATGTATTGATAACTGTATGCCAAGTGCTTTGAACATAGCAAGTGTTCAGAAAAAAAAAAAAAAAAAAAAAAAAACCTCATTGGATGAATGCCTAGATCAATGTTTATCAGTTTCTTCTCACTTAGGTTTCAGGTCAAATGTCTCCTCCTTGGAAACCCCTCTAAGTCACTCTCCATCACATTGCTATATTTTTGTAACTTTTCATCATCCTTATAAAATATATTTCTAAATGTTATTATTATATGGCTGGCTTCCTTTACTACAAAAGCAGCTCTATGAAAACTAGGTTCTTGTCCGCCTTCTTCACTGAGCCAAGCACCTGACACACAGTTAAGTTCTGAGCTATCCCTTCCCGAGAGAGACAAAGCCATCTGTGTTAGCAGGCAACAGCCACCCACTTCCCTTGTATCTAGTGACCAATGACAGATCAATAGTAACTACGGGCCCAGAGCAACAATGGGTACAAAATACGAAGGTGCTCGTCTCCCAGATTACTCCATGTGTCCATGTCCACTGTGAACTCGTCTCAAAGTGCTGGGTGCCCCTCATTTTGAAGCACCATCACTGATTGGTTCTCTAATTAAAATTTTAATATTTATACTTGTGCCTTGGAGCAGTGTTTTAAATGATGGAGGCAGGCACTGGGGAGATCCTCACAACTTCTTTAAAAGCATTATCTCCAGGTTTGAGGTCTTCAGCACAACCTTTTGTCTCAGTCAACCTGGGGGAGTGGGAGCATGGCAAACTGCCAGACTATTTTAGGAAAGCCAGCAGTATTCACTGGCGGCATCTTTACTGAATAATGCCCATACTGGGCCACACAACAGGACTCATTCACTGCTGCCCTTCAGAGCAAATGTCCTCGAATTCCAATAGTCTTCTTATGTGCCACTGGGAAATTACTGCATCCCCAAAGTATTTTCTGTGTCAAATACAACCTCCCTCTCGGGATGTGTTCATTATTCTACACATCATCTTAAAGGATGCAAATAAAATAGTATAACTTTTGAAAAGGTGATATGTCAGACATTTATACAAGAAAGACTCCATTTTGTGGATATAACTATAGTGGCTTGGTATAGTTTAAGCTGAAAAGACTAAATTTGTTTAAAAAAAAATAAAAAACAAAACACAAACCTTATCAGCATCCTGAGGACATCCGAAAGGTCTGTGTTCAGACTTTATAGGAGTAGGTTTAAAAAAAAAAAAAAAAAAAAGAAAGCATCAATTATGGGAAGAGAATATAGGACAGAACAGGTCAATTCCAGGTGGGAAAATCTGCTCAGACTCAGGTTTTGGCTTGATTTCTGAGTGGAAAACTCTGGGATCATAGGATGATATTAAAGACAGTGTGTTCTGAGAAGACGATTTACTAAGCTTATACTTTCATCCCAGGAGGCCAGAGAGATGCAGGCCTTCCACCTGGTCAGACGAAATGCATGACTGCTGCAAAAAAACTTAATTTCAGGATATAAAGTACTTTTAGAGATGGTATATCAAGTGCCACTGCCACTCCCTTCCAGTCTGTCCCTGGTCCATCTTACAGTATGCAGAAAGTAAACATGAGAGATGAGAGCAGCTCCAGCCTGGACAGACATGAAGCTCTGTGGAGCAACTTCGCTTTATAATTAACTCCCTTTTGTTTCCACATGCAAGTTTTCATCTGGTGTTTAAAAGAAACTGTGTGTGTGTGTGTGTGAGTGTGTAGGGGTACTACCTGCCTTTTCTAACCCACCAGGTGTCAGAAAGTCTCAAAAATTAGAGCAACCTATATAAGAAGAAATAGTAATTATTATTATGAAAACTAACTTTATTCAGGAAATCACCATGTGCCAGACCCTAAGTGTTCACTGATTTACCTATAAATCTGAAACCAGCACTATTCCTGAAACCCTCATTTTACAGGTGATCAAACTGTGGCACAGAGAGGTTAAGTAACTTGTCTAAGGTCATGCAGCAGACAAGTGGCAACTTGGGATTTGAACCCACGTCATCAGATGTCAAAAGCCTGGTGCTTCTCTAGCCACAATGCTCTACTCTGGGGTAGCTGAGATGCCCTGGACAAGGGTAAGGGGTGGTGCCCATTTCTTCTCAGCTGAATTCAATCCTAAGCTAACTTAGGGGAAATCAGTGGATTCTGCTGGACCCAGTGCCTCCCAGATGAGCCAAGGGCAGGCAGGTTTGATGCCAGCCCTGTTGTTAGCCAGGCACAGTCACACCAGCACCACCTTTGCCCTTAATAGGCCCAGGTCTTTTAGTTCTGAAGAAGAAAGATCTCAGCCAAAAATAATCTGCCAGTGACTCCAATCAGGCCCTTCTGGTTACTTAAAAAATGAAAGACTTGGCCATCTCATCAACACCCCCCCCCCTTTCTTTTGTAATAAAGTAGGCATTGGATTTAAGATAAAAAATAATAAAAACAAGTAATGATAATACTAACAGAAACCCTAAGTTACTAACATAATATCTTTGCTCAGACAAAGCTATTCCACAATGCATCCCCCCCCCCTTTTTTCCAAGTTCGACTGAAAAGACCCACAGTTGGGTGCCAAGCCTCCCGGCTGGGTGCAAATCCCCAAGCATGTGCAGCCCCGCCCCAGACGCTCCTGGGCTGGCAGGTGCATCCCAGTTCTTGTCAGCGCAGGAATAAGTAGCCCCCATACCCTGGTGGCAGGAAATCTTGAAGGCTCCAGAGCAAGGAAAAGATCTGAGTATTCTCTCCCTTCCTGGGCCAGCAGCTCTGAGATCTGCGTGACACCCACCCTCGGAGGCGCCAAGCGCAGCACAGCCAGGTGGCCTCCTGGGTGGCGAGAGGATGGGAGCAGCGCCCTGCTCTCCCAGCCCTCGCCTTTATACTTTGACCACAGGGAGAACGGAGCTGGCAAGCAGCTAGCCCGGTCTGCGTTCTCACGCAGCACGGAGATCTGAGACAGCCTGGGTTTCCTCTGCAGGAAGGAAGGTTCCCTGAAACACCGAAGGAACCAGCGGGCGCAGCAGGAGTTTCCAAGTCCCGAGTTCCCAGGGAAACCCCTTCTCTCTGGGGTCGGACGCTTCATCTCGGGGCATTTATCTCAATGCGTATAAACACAATCTCTCTCCCTCCAACCCAGCAACCCTCCTCCTCCCCACAGCCCTCCCACAAGGCGGTCGGCACTTCTAAACGCCCTCCCTGGCCACCGAAGTGCCTATTCGCTCGGATTTGGCGAACGGCGGTAGAGAAAGGAGAGACCGGGGGCGCGCGGAGTGCACCTTCCAGCCCGCCGGGGAGACTAACCAAAGTGCGCAGGCAGGTTCCCTCCACTCGGTGCACCTGAGACTCACTCCCGAGGGAAAGATGAGGTAGTCTGGGCGCTTCCAAGGAAGGCTCTATGGCGAGGAAGGGCGCGTTTCTGGAAGCGACGCGCGGGGGAGGGGGACACAGTTTCCGTCCTGTGGACAGCCGTGCAGGGAGATCGCTCCACCACACACACCGAAAAAGTTCCCAGTCCAGCGCTCCCAGACTCGCACTGGGAGGAGACCAGCTTTCGGGGTCCTATTTCCCCTGTGGGGCCCTTTGGGCCGGGGCGGGGCGGGGCGCGGGGAGTACACAGGGACAGTGACTCCGTCTGGACTTACCTAGAACAGCTGGAGAGCCGGTCTCCCGTCGCCTTCTCCTGGACCCCAGACCCCCAACTCCCCTGCGCTCTGAGCACCCCCAGCCACACTCACCATGAGCTGGAGGCAGCAAAGGGGGATGCTGGCTTCTCCCACGCTGTCTGCAACTTCGCGGGCAGGTCAGCCCCGCCCTGGCGCCCCTGCCTGGGCGGCGGGCTGGGCACGGCCGGGCACAGCGCAAGTCCAGAAACCCCGGGGCCCCGGAGGCCACTGGGAGCAGGTCTGGAGCGCACAAGGTTTCTCAGTTCTGAGGCACCCGGTCCGCGCCTCCTCTCTCCGCCTGGGTTGGAGGCTAGAAGTTCTCTTATGCCGGGGCGGGGCACGCGGCTGCCCCCTCCAGATGTGGGGTGCGCTGCTCGCTCCTTCCTTCTTCTCCGGCCCAGGAGGCTCACGCGTGGGGTCCGGCAGCTGCCGCTTCCTCTGCCCTTTCCCGGGGCTGGCAGAGCGCCCCCGCCCCACTGTGGGTGCAGCGGGGGGCCTGGGTGAAAGGGGAGGGATTCCCCCGCTCCAGTTCGGGTTTCCCCAACCTGCGCAGACCCCGAGCTCTGTCCGCCGCCGCGGCTGCGATAACCACTTCAGGGCAGCGCAGCCTGTTCCAGCGTCTCCAGCTGGAGGCGGCGGCGGCGCCTCGCACGAGGACTGGAAAGGAGGTGACCTTCAAACCCCGCGCTTGGGGAGACAGAGGAGGGCTAGGGTGGGGGATGGAGCAGCGTGCACCCCGCCGAACCGCGACCGCGCTCGCAGGAGGGCGGAACAGAGTGAAGAAGAGATCTTTAAAAATAAAACAGATTAGAAGATAAACAAAGGAGAGCGAGAAAGAAAACGTGTGTGCGTGTGTGTGCGCGTGTGTGAGCGTGTGTGCGCGCGACAGGCTGCAAGCAGCCGGCGCTGCGGAGCCAAAAATAATCCGGTGCGCAGGGGAGCGCCCCCTCCCCCTTCCGCTCCCCCACGCGGTCACGCGAACAGCCCCGGATTCCAGCGCGGAGGCTGCCTCGCCACCCAGGGCTTGGGTCTTCTCGCCTAAAGTGGGAAAGGGTTGAAAGTTGGGAGAGGGAGCAGTGGATCCAGGTCTTCCGCCTCAACGACATCTAGTCGCCCCGAAGTGGGCTCGCTCACGCTGGGCAGGAGCGCCCCCCTCCATCCCGACTCCAATCCGAGTAGACAGAGCCCCTGAGGAGGGCCAAGGGGAGGGAGGGTCTTGCCCCAACTCCGGCCTGGTGAAGTTTTCTGGCGAATCTTCAAATCTCGCTGGGGAAAAGTTAACAGAAGCAGCCCGGCAGGGATAGAGCCCTATTCGCGTTCTGAAAAGTTAGCCAGGCCGGACGCTGGGAGTGGGTGCCACGCACCTGCCCGCTAGCCGGACCTCGCCTGCACTGCGCTCCCGCACTGGCCTCCTGACCCTGCTCTGGGCGCTGACTCTGCAGCGGGTCTGGATACTGTCCTCTTAGCTGTTGCTCAGAGCCAGAAGCCTTTGCGACCCCTTAATAAGGACTGCCACTTAATAAGCACTTATTTCCCGGCAGGTGCTGTTTTCAGCACCTTACATGGATTATCTCATTGACTCTTCTCAACTAGATGAAGTAGGTACTGTAGGTTTATCCATTTCACAGATCAGGAAAATGAGGAATAAAGAGGCTAAAGCAGTGCTTCTCCTTTCCTGAGCCCCAGAAACTCTGCATTACAAGAAGTAAAAATTTAAAAAATAAAATTAATTCAGATGATTATACTGCACTGTCAAGTTTGAGGTCTAGTGTGTTAAAATTTGCCCAAGGTCACATAGCTGGCAAGGAACCAGGGTTCCCGTGCAGGTCTACATAACTTGAGGTGGTGAACACCGTATCGCTCTGCCTTCCGCAGGGCAGATGGGATTGAACAAGGCAAGTTACCAGCCTTAGCGCCAAATCTGAGGCTCACGTTCATTTTCCTACACTAAGATTAGACGGTTTTTGCATTAGCTGCACAATGCACAGTTCCTCTTCCAAGTAGGACTGTAAAATTTCCAGAGGTAGGGGACAAGTCATGTGTATTCTTTTGTATGTGTATTTCCTACTGCTGAACAAATAGACTTGGTAAGTTTTCGAGCAATTCCTAACAGGCTACAGTTTCTTTCAGTGTTAGATCAGAATAAAACAAAGAAAGGGACTGTCTACCCACAACTGGAATTCTTTAAAACCATGCACCCTTTTATCAACATTTGAGAACATAAGTTTGCAAAATCCAGAAAGCCATCTCTAACTACTGGCCCCCGTAGGAGATTTTGCAATTTGGGTTGATTTTACCACATGCTTCCTTAGGACTTTCTTTGATAATATATTTGTATGTAAACAACTTTTTTTCTTTATACTAGTCTCTTATCCTCAGCGATAGCACAATGAAGTCATAAATCTGGGTTAGTAACATCATAATCATTTTCCTGAGAAATTGTTTACAATAGGAAAGCCACCAAATTTAAATGTAATTGTCTAGCCATGCAGGGAGATGAGATGGGTTGTAAAAGAGGTATTCTCAATTTAAAAGCAAATTATCAATAATGAGAGAAGAAATAAATGGCAGTTAATGGGAAGTTCTGTTGAAACAATGTTTTGTACAAATTCACCAACAGGAATTGTTTCTATATACCCCTCCATTTTTGTTCCAGAAGGAAAAAAAAAAAAGAATGCAATTATTCAAGGCAGAAACACTGGCTGTTGTTCCATTAAAGTGGGTAATCACTGGGTGCTTTTATTATTTTTTTTAACATTTTTTTCCAATGGAAATGAAATAAAACATTCAACTAGCTCAAACCCAAGGTTGGTCAGAATCTTCTGTGACATGTATTTATTTTGGACTAGAAACAGAATCAAATACATTAGCAATGAGTCTCAAGCATGACTCACTGACACCTGTATTGCTACATGGCTTAAGAAAACTTAATATGATGAGGGAGACAGTCATTACAATTTAAGACAAAATTAGAGTACAGATCAATATAGCATACTATTATGCTATTCATTTGGAAAGTACCTGTGTCTTTTTTCACAATGACCTTTCCCATTTCAGGTCGAGTTTTTCTGTTATTTCTCCATTTTGAGCCACTCCAAGGTAATAAGATGTGCTGAAGTGGACAGCTCCCAGCACAGCCCCAGGCAAAGAAAGGCCCTGCCTGCTATAGTTGTAAAGAATGTGGAGACTTTGGCTCCTCCTACTGGACGTGAAAAATACTTTGCAATTTGTGATGTAAGTTAAAGTAAAAAATGGAGTCTTCCATAAAGCTGGTACAAAGATAATGCTTAGCTGATAGTACAGTAATCTTACTTAAGGATCTCAAGATCTATATAAAGTATAAATTTTATCATCCCACTTTCAAACTACAGTCAAAAGTCCTATGCATGGCTTACTAAATTCTGGATTATCTGGACCTCTTTGTACCATATGGTCCAGGAATGCTCTTCTCTTGTCTCCCAACCTTTGCATGTGCTTTTCCTCCAACATGGAGTACTTTTCCAAAGTCTCTACCTGGAGAGCTTCTATTTGTCTCTTCGATCCCCATTGACTATCACTTTCAAACCTGCCAATTCTCTGTCACTCACACACGTAGATAAGGCCAGTGTCCCACCTGCCTGTGAGCTATTTTAGCACCTATAATTAACTTTATAATATAACTTGCCTTAGCCTATTGTAAATGTTGTTCTCCTCCATTAAATTGAAACCTTCCTGATGTTAAGGACTTTGACTTATTCCCCAGTGCATAGGGCCAGACACATAATCAGCTCAATAAATGTTTGCCAAACCTCCCTTCTGCCTCGCAGTGGATTGCTGTCCAAATAGGCTAACGTTTGTGATACTTTGGGGATTAACCTGCTCATCCATTCCTTTATTCCTTCACAATTCTATCCAAATGCTTATCTTGGTCTACTAGTTTATCACGTAAACTGTTTAGTATATAAACTAGACACATTCTCTGCACTCAAGAAGTGTATGGGCTCATGGAATAAATAGGTACATAAGTGATTGCAACATGGTTTTGAAAGTTTTCAGTCAGCACTGAATGGGAACACATAGCCATATTGGGGGAAGAGGTGAGGTCAGGCAAGGCCTTATAAAAGAGATTACCTCTAAACAGAGAAAAATAGGAACTATCCTAAGAGTTGGATGAAGGACACTTATGGCAAAGAACACAGCTTACAAGAATGCCTGAAGCAAGACAAAGTATAGCTCCTTCAAGGAACAGCAGATCTGCTCAATATAAATAGAATCATGCTGAGTTCAAGGCGCTTGGGACAGATAGGCTAGAGAAAGCTAAAAAAATGGGCCTGAATTAAAATGTAAGGTGTGTTTACTTTACTACAAGGCAGCGGAGTGCCTTAGATTGGATGGCACGAAGGCTAGCCAAGATCCACTATCACTATAACCCTTACTTCCAGTGCACTGGACAACTCTCTGCCTTCACTGACACTTTCAATGGACATTTCTCCCACTGGTATTTTTATATCTTTTTAAATAACTTTGCCAGATAGTTGGAGTAAATGTCTAGTTAATTCCAGGGATTAGGGGATCACTCAAAGGTACTTGAGTGTTTTTAGGGGTGATTGGTGGTATATTAGATAGGATAATAGAAGGAAGAAATTTGCAAACTAAAAGAACACCGAAGTAGCCAAGGATCCTTCCTTTTCTCCTCCCAAGGATACAATTCAATAGCAGTCATTGAAGAGAGGATGCTATACTCAAGTTTATAAATGATTCTTGATTCAATAACATTTGATTTTTGCACCATCGTAATACGTTAAGACCTGCCTTGCACTTAAGTTTTCAGTCTTCATAGTGGAATGAAGGCTTGCCTGAAAGCTTTATCACAGTCCAGATCAACCTAATGAACTAGTTAAGAGAGTCTGAGGACCAGAAGAGAATGGACAGTGCCTCGTACTCTCCATTCCCCCTTCAGTCCCTGGGCACATGGCAGGTACTCAACACATAGTTATTGATTGCTTCAACTCATTCCCCATATGGGATATAATTCCATCTTGATATTAACCAAGAAAATTAATTTCAAGAATAGCCATTCACAGTGTCCAGAGATGAGCTCCCACCCCCACCCCCTTTTTTTAAAAGACACAAACTTGCACACACTGTTAAAAAATGTCTTCCAAATAGTAAACATGATGGTTTCCCCATTCTTCTCGGGCTCATTCCTTTTCCTCTCCAGCCTATACCCCTCAAAGCACCCAAATGAAGGGGATAACAGTAACAAAAATAACAGCCTGAACAATAGTGGTAAGAGTAACAAAAAATAGCAAGCATGTGGAATTTATTATGTAAGCTCTTTGGATGTATCACCTCATTTAATATTCACAGTACAACTCTAGGCATAAGCAATATCATGACTTTTTTCCTATAGATGAGGAAAACAAGGCTCAAGAGGAATAAACAGGGGATCTCTCACTTGGCCAAGCCCACAGGGTTGGTCAATAGTTAAGCCAAGACTCAAAATTAAGTCTGTTTTGAGGCATAAAGCATGATGTATCTTGTCTTTCTGTTTGCTAGGAGGACTTTCACTCCATGTAAGTAAACTTAGAATCATAAAAGTGATTTATGATCATGAAAGTAAGAATTCATAGTCCATTGTTCTTAGAGTAAAAATAAAGAAATAAATAAAAGGGGAGTTCCAAGATCTGCAGCAACAAAGAGAACCTGCATATTTTAAAAGCATTTTAGAAACAAATATTTTGAGCTTGATCAGAATTAAGTAAGTAACAAGAATTCCCAAATGTTTGTTCAGTAATAAGTAGAAACTAAGCTGTCTTTGGTTTGGGGGAGGATAAGTAACATAGCAGATTAAAGCTCTGAAAGAAGACAGCCAGCTTTCATATCCTGTATATATCACTTATTAACTATGTGAACTAAGCAAGGTTTTAAAAAACATCACTAATCCTCCATATTCCTGGGTGTAGAATTAGCATGATATAACTGTATAATACAATAATTACTATTAGTACAGTAGACTTTGCAGTTGACTCCTACCCCCAAGTATGCTAATTCTATCTTTTCAAGTGATAGGTTTAGAATTTTCATGCACTTCATTATGATTAATAAGATCAGAGAAGGTGGCTGATGTGGCTTCTGGGAAGCATTTTCTTTGCCCAAGAGAAAGTCACAGGAAAATGTAGTTTTTCATCCTTCTAGATGTTTCCTTTCCTGGATGTGACCCTTGGACGTGTCATGGCTATCTTACGACCAGCCTGAGGACAGTTAACACTTAGGATGGCAGGGTAGGGATGAAGTATCTGTAACCTCTATGAGGTCGTGGAGCTTCTAAAATCACTCAACACTGAAACCTACCATACCTCTGCATTTCCAGTTCTGGGTGATGAAATATTCCCCTATTGCTTAAGCTTGTTTAAGATTACCCATGACCTAACGCAAGGGTTCTTCACCTCGGCACTACTGACGCTTTGGGCCAGGTAATCCTTTGTTGTGGGGGCCATCCTGTGTGTTGTAGGATGCTCAGCAGTATCCATCCTCCAGACAGAGCAACCAAAAATCGTCTCCAGACATTGCTGATGGTCCCTGTGGGGCACAGTCATCCCTTGTTGAGAACCCCCGGTCGAAAGCGTCCTCACCACCATGGCAATACGGTACCAACAACTGATGGTCACTCGGGCTCACTGTGTGCCAGGCACCATGGACAGACCTCCCACTGGTATTCTGAGGCCTCATAACCACCCCAAAGCCAGGTCATATTATCTTCATTGTACAGATGAGGAAACTGAACTTTAGAGAAACAGGAACACTGTCTCAGTCACCAAATAATAAGTAACTTATTTAGGATTCAAGCCCAGCTCAGTAACAACTCCTCTCTCCCAACTCATGAGCAGCTGCTCAGCATTATGCACACAGTAAGCTGCGAGTCAAAGTTAGTGGCCACTTAAACTACAGAACAGCCCTTTGGGGGGGGGTCGTCTTCAGGAAGTGCAGTGCAGGTCTCGGTGGTCCCGTGGCCTTCCACACTTCACAGTATCTTAGTTCACAATCTTGATATTAGGTTCCAAAAGGTAATGTTTCCGGAGTGCTTTCCACGTTCCAGGCCTGGTATTAAGAACTTCCTCCAGCTAACAAAGAGGACAAAATCCCCACTGAGGAGCTCATCTGTCAAGACAACCTGTACAGAGCTGGTTACAAACCTTGCCTTTTCCAGATATGAACTTAAGCGTAAGTCCCAAGTCAGAGCAGTCGTTAGCAAAAAATACCCACCCATCTCACTCACTCATTGTCAAATGGCGAATTGGGAGTTTGAGACGCCCGTTTTATTCTCCTGCTGGGTAAGGTAGTAAGAAGTTGTTAAATGCCCTGCTTAGGAAATGAAGGTATCCCATAAAGCTTGTTCAAAAGAGGAAAAATATAAACATTTCTGAGAACTTGGTCCATGCCAAGTCTGAGGTATGATATTGAACTGCAGAGAAGAACTATCAGGTAGTGCTATTATTCCCATCTTACAGATAAGGAAATCAAAGCTCAGAGAAAAAAGGTAAAAAATTTCAAAACGTACACGCCTAGCAAGCTGCAGACCTCGTTTTCAAATGTTTGGCTGTGTGAATTCAGAGACACAGCATGCCAGACTACATCTCCAAAGAGTGTCTTTGCTTAGGGGATCTAAAGGCCAGTAAAACTGAACAAGTTCGTGCATATTCTAGAGTCCTACTAAAAATAAATCTTTAAAAACCCTAAAGGCTGCTTTGAATAGTTCCAACTAAAGGCAACAGTGAAGGTTATAAGTGAGACTTCTCAAGAAGGAAAAAGTTACAAGTCAGTGAGGTGTAAATAGTTAATAATTTATAACCGAACACAAATAGTCTTGCCTTAATGTACTAACACCTCAGGGAAAACAATATTCCATGTATTAGCAGCACAGAGTATTGACAATCGATTTGTTTTAAATGCACTTATTTTAAGTTCCAGCCATTTTATTACAAAGGGATAAGTAAAGGTATGTAAGCATTTAGGATGAAATATGCAACTGTACAAAGAAGAATGGGCATTTGCAGTGGTTACTGGTGGGTTATGGATACTCTGTGCAGTAAAATAGCTGTAAATCATGGTCAACGTGTGCATTACTATGCTCTCCATTTGTACATTTATTATTTCTATTTATTCCTCATAGTTCAATTAAGAAGCATAAACCTCTACTTTAAAAAAAAATCACTGGAAATATCTTTCAAGAAAATATAAGTAAATGGCTAAAAATCAGTGTTATGATGCTGGAAGCTGAAGATAAACATCCAAAGGACACACTTTGGATATTTAGTCAAAAGCAGACTTTCTTCCATGAAGCAGGCGTGCAGCAACTCTAGCCTTCTCCGATCAGGTCTCCCCACGCTTACTTTCAGCTTCATGCTACGTGCCCTGCTGCATCAATCTATAAATGCTCATTTGGGCACCCCGAGAAACAGACGCTGAGATAAGTATTTAGTGCGAGGGGTATATCTGGGAGGTGAACCCAAGGAACAATGACAGAGGAGTCGGGGAGTGAGACGAGGAAGGAGGAAGGGAGTCAAGATTGTGCTATCAAGCAAGTTCCCACGGTGGGTAAATGGAGATTATGCCCACTAAGGCATTCTGGGGCCCAGCGTAAAACAAGTCCTCAGAGTTATTCCACCCAAAGGGCAAGAGAGCTTGAGTATGTGTACTCCAGTTCCCTCCAGTCATAGTTTGAGGGTTAGTGGGTATGGGGAGTTTCATTCTCTGCCCTTCCAGTCTGCCTTGGACATGGGCAGAGCAGACCGCAGTGGACGGGAAACACCTCTGGCAAGAAGCTTCAGGTGCTGACATTTGAAGTCTACACTGAATGCATGTTCATCGCAAACACCTAGGGATATGCTCACGGCATGTGCGGCCACTGCAGCATCTTCTATACTCTTGACATCTTGGTAAGGAAAAGAGGGACAATATTGGCTTTGTAGGAGTGTTGGTGAGGTGTCTGGTAGGAATAGAAAACCTCAATACCCCTCATCACCTATGAAGTTCCACTGACTGAGCATTCAAATAGCCTGTGGCTCTCAAACCATGGTATAAATAAGAATCATTTGTGATGCCTATCAAAATTCAGATCCCTGGGCCCCCCTTGAGAGATTCTGATGCAGGAAGTCTGGGATGGGACCCAGGAATCTGAATTTGCAAATCCCCACTCCTCCCAAACCCCATGTGCTCCTATCTCAGGTGTCCCAAGCACCTGGTGTGGAACACCAGCAAATTCAGTCCAACAGCTGAATGACTGCTGGATGGGGTTGGAGGGGGAGGTGAGAATTTAACATGCTTTTAAGATCTCAGGGTTTTATGCCTGGCTATTTCCCCTATTTGAAAACGTGATTGCTTGCTGTGTTCTCCAACTTACAGAAAGGAGGTAACTGTTAACAAGATTGTAAAGCATTGATTGCACCAGGAATATGTTAAGATCTATGGGTCTTTTGCAGCAAACCCCTGAAAACACCCTGGATGTACCATCATGGAGTCTCCGGAGTCATACAAGGACTAAGAAGCATTGGTGTAACGAATTAGAAAGAACAAACAAGTTAGGCTTTAGGAAATGTAAATTCTAGTCCCAGATGCCCAATGTGGAGACAGCGGATCCTTGATAAACCAGTTTCTCCACAGCAAAGCTCTTCCTGGCTCACAGGTATGAGGATAAAGTGTATCAAGTGAAAATGCACCAGGAGTTTTAGGTGGTAGACAAAGCAAGTGAGGCATCATTGTTCCTCTTTGGTAGACATTTTTATAGAGAATGAAGTGTCAGTAATCCTTGAATCATTGCCAAAGGGCATGGACCTGGCATTTGCACAATCATTTCTTTTATGATGGAAAAAACAAATGCCTTATGATAGCAGGTAGACGTTCCTTACATCTCTACCCATTTTTAGTTTAAAAAGTATTTCACAGATGTCAGCAACCATTAATAGACCGACAAAAGAAGGGGTAACCTACTTGAGAAATTGTCAATAAAAAGGCCATCAATCTATTTGATTTCTCTACCTCTTCCTGCTTTGATTCTTCTCTGTTTAAAAAAATCCCAAGACTAGCTTGCTTGCCATTATTCTCTAAGGCAATTAAGCAACTTGGCAATAAAAGCAGCAACATTTTTCTGGAGTAGTTCACAGAGAATACAGAACAGCAAAGGACAGATGTTGAACCAAAATATAAGTACTTATCTAAACACACTTTTTATTTCCAAGGCTAAACGTCCTGCCTCAGTGCTTGTTGCCATCTTTCCATCTCTCCTCTAGGATCTTACTCCATCAGTAAGATCCTCTGCTCAGTCTCCAGACTATTCCTGACCCTAAAGATATAAACAGGTTCAAGCTCTCTTATTTTAACCCTCTTCCCTCAATTCTGCCTCAACCTTACATACGCTACTGGTTTTTGCTCTACCTCTGCCATCATGCTTTTTGAAAACAGTAACCCATATTTATCACACTTCCAGTCCCTTATCCACTGACCTACATAACATGGTTTTCCATTTCCACCATTTCACTGATGTTATCTTAGAAACTTCTTCACTGATGCCCTCCCATGGCTGTGTTTCAGTCCTTCATCTTGGTTGCTAGCTCTTTGTCATCTGATTTGTTGACAATTTCTAACAATTCTCTTTGGCTTCAGAAACACCATATTCCTGGCCATCCTCCTGCCTCTGAACTGGTCTGTGCTTTTCTCCTTGGCCATCTACTCTGCCTGGACATCACTCTCCTTAAAAGACGCTATTCCTCAGTATCGCAATCTTTATACTCCTCTAAAATAATTACCATGTCTTCATGGCTGCAGTATCTCAAAGTTCTCTGTACCTTCACCTCTTAGCTGGGCTCCCACCACCACATCTCCAGCTCTATACACATCATTATTACCTGGCTATCTGCTAGCCATCTGAAGGCTGCGATTTAGAATCCATCTACTTACTCATTCAACAAGTATTTATTGAGTGCCTACTATGTAACAAATAAAATATAAACAAATGTCCTTTGTTTCAGTTATCTCTTGCTGCATAACAAATTACTCCAAATTTAGCAGCTTAAAACAACTAACATTAATTCAGTGTTTATGGTCAAGACCTAGGCATAGCCAAACTGGGTACTACTGGCACAGATCTTTGATAAGGCTGTAATCCAGGAGCCAGTTGCACTGCAGGTTTATCCTGGGATGCGACTAGAGAAGAACCTGCTTCCAAGCTCACTCACATGGCTGATGGGGGAATTTCGTTCCTCACTGGCTATTGGCTGGAGGCCACCTTAGTTTCTCCACAGGTCAGCTCACAACATGGCAGCTGGCTTCCCCAGAGCAGGAGAGCATGCACCCAAGAGGGAAGCCAGTCGTTTTATAACCCAACATTGGAAGTGAGCTCATTATTTTTGTGTTCCATCAATCTGAAGTGAATCAGTAAGTCCATCCTATACTCAAGGGGAGGGGATTACACAAAAGCATCAATACGGGAGGCAGGACTCACTCATTGTCAGCTTACCTATCACATCCCCATTCTCTGGGATCTTGATTCCAGGGATATGGGACCTTAAATGAATGGCAGAGATACGGGAGGAAAAGGTGGAAAGAGGTTTGCCTGGTGTTATGAGAGGGCTTGTATGCCGTGAATGCAATAAAACACGGCTAAAGTTAACTCTTTATTTCCTCCTTCAGACCTCTTACTTCCCTTCGTTTGCACCGCTTGCATCTTGTGTTTGATTCAGTACAACAGCCTCCTAGCTGGGCTTCCTATGAAAACTCTTTCCCCACTCACAATCCATTCTCTAGATAACCAAGTATAAATTTTTACATGTTGTTTTTGTCAAGTCCCTCTCTTTCCATTCCAAGTGAAAGAAATTTAACTTGAACAAGCTTAATCTAAAAATGGGATTTATTGACACACAAGTGAAAACTCCAAATGGTAATAGCGTTAGCCATTGCTGAGGTCAAATGCTCAAATCATGAGGCTCTTTCTCCCCATTTCTTGTTTCTGCTTTCCTCTGTGTTGGCTTCCTCCTCAGCAAGCTCTTCAATTATTGTCAAGATGCACTCTGGAAGGTGCAGACTCAAATATGATATTCTATCAAATTAGTGACTCCAGCAGAAAGACGGTATCTTTTTTGTTCTAGTAATTCTAAAAAAATCCTTGCATGTGCCCCATTGGCCTGGATGGAATCATATGCACATCTATGAACCCATCGCTGTGACCAGGTACGTCGAGTGATCTGACTAGCCAGAACCAGAGTATGGATTCATCCCCACCTGAACCACCTGGTCTGCAAGTGGTGGGCAAGTGATTTCTCCAAAGAAAATCAGGGTGCTATTATCAGAAGGAGGAACCAGATGCTGAACAGTCAAAAAATCAAATAGGTAACACAGTACAAGTATCAACACACTAATTAATAACTTCATTGCCTCTCCATTACCTATAGGATAAAGTCCAAACATATTTTTGGACATACAAGACTCTCCATGAATGAGTCCAAGTCTACCTTCCTAGCCTTTTATGCCGCACAGCCTAATTTCACTCACCAAGAATTGCACACCATTCTCTAAACAGTCTATGTGATGCCATACCACTGCCTCCCTTCAGCCTTGAGTGCAGAACTTCCACTCTACCCCCTGTTGAGCCATTATTTATGTTTAAGACCCAGCTCAAAACAAACAAACAAACAAACAAAAAAACATAATCTTTTTGAAAAACCTACCCAACTTCTTCTGGCTCAATCAGTTGCTACTTTCCCAAGAAATTATGTACATGTCTATTTAACAGTTGTTCTCAATCAGGGGCAATTTTACCCGCCAGGGAACATTTATGGAAGGGGAGTGCTACTGGCACCTAGTGGGTAGAGGCCAGGGATACTGAGCATCCTACAATGCACAGGACAGGCCCCACCACAAAGAAGGATCTGGTTCCAAATGTCAACAGTGCGAAGACTGAGAAACCCTGATCTATTATAACACTTAATGTCTTGTACTATAATGATCACTGTTATATCTTCCTCACTAGACCAAATACCCCTCAGAGGCAGGAATACTGTTTAATTTGCCAACCTACTCACAGAACTAACAGGTACCTGGGCCACAGCATATGCTCAATAAATACTGGCAGAAAAACTGAATAAGTGAGTGAGTGTTCAGCCGGGCTTACAAAACACTATTCAAGAAACTGAATTCCTGGAAGGCATGATGGTTTCTTAAATGGCTATTGTATTAGGAAATTTCAGCTGCAGAGTATTTTTTTTTTCATCCACTCTCCAAGAATAAATTTGAACAAAAAGTTTCTGAATTTGGAGTCTCATGACTCACTCTGCAAGGCAAACTCTGTACTTCACATACTAGTGATTATCAAGAAGTGGTCTCCTGGCTTTTTATAATTTTTAAAAGCAGAGGAAATAGTCATGCCCCCATTAAAACTTACACCCTTCTCATAGTTCCTAAATTTTTTTCCAACAAAATAAAATTTCATGGCCCCTTTTCCCCATCTAATTTTAATTTAAAACAAGGCTATGCATATGATATCTTCATCTAAGCATTGCACGCTTGACTAAGATATGTGCACATCACTGGGAGCTCAGTATGCTATGTCAGGACTAACACGTTTCTCAGGAAGGACATTCAAATGTCAGATGGAATGATTTACACTGCATGTCAACAGAAAGTACTGCGAGGTTCATCAAGTCAATAAAGCTTATTAAAACAATCTTAGGGCTGAGTATCAATACACCGTGATGAGGAACTCTGAAGCCAGACACTAACTAAAGATAAGGAGCATTAAATAGACATTCTAGAAGAAGAAATAAAATAAAAAGCTTCCATTATTTTGAGAGTTCATGGCAAGAAGCTGGAGGAATTTGTGTTTATATTCCCACAGTTATACCCTTCTGGACATTCATTGATTTAAGCTACCATATGTTGAGAGTTTCTGATATGCCAAGAATTATATCAGGCATATTATATTTTTTCATTTTTATTTAACAAACACATATGTAGTGCTTTCTATATAGACCTTCTAAATCCTTACAAATGTTAACTCATTTAATCCTCATTACAACCCTATGCTACAAGCATAACATTATCCCTATTTTACAGATAAGGAAACTGAGGGTCAGGGAAGCTAAGTAAAACATCCATGGTCCCCTAGCTGGTAAGCAGCAGAGCCTTGAGTCAATGCCAGCAGGCAGTCCCACTCTAGAGCTGGTGTCCCTAACCACTAGACAACACTACTTTGTATGAGTTGCCTCTGGTCTTCTCAATGACCTCTTAACCCAAACTTTGACCTACCCAACATTTCTTGAAATTAACCCATCACTTAATTGCCAACATTTCAAAATGAGGAGACTTCACACCAAAACTGGATTTCTGGATTCTCATGACAAATTAAGACAACTGGCAACCTGCGTCTGCTTTCATCCATGGCCCTGGGGGGAACTTCGAAGAGGCTTTAGATAGTGTGCAGACCTACCTCACTTATTTGAGACACTTTCCTGGTCCTTGAGGAACTGGAGTTTGAGATCCTGGCATTCTTCAGAAGGAAATGCTGAGCCTCAAAGAAGTTAAGTAACTAAGTAACTTGGCCAAAGCCCCAGATGTAGTGAGTAACAGAGGCTCTATCTGAACTTGTATTAGGTAGGGTTGTAACAGCCCTAAAAAGAGATGGCGCACACAAATTGGAATAATTCGAGCAGGTGCTCCCCTTTGTTTAAAGAGAAATTAGCAGTAAAGGTGTGGCAGGTGTAGAGAAATAACTGGACTAACAGTAAAGAAGTTATCATTATCCTTCAGTCTAAAAGAATAAGGGGTGAGAATAACCCCAACCCTAACCAGATCCCAGGAACAGTGAGGGGCCCAGCAGGTGAGGACACCTTGCAGGAAGAGACCCAGCATAACACTGTACCCTCATTCTTACCCTTCTCTGTGGCTTTTTTCCAGGACTCCCTTCCCTTTGGCCAAATCCAAATGGCAGCCAAAGGACCGAGGATCCTGTTGTTATAGGGCAGAGAGCAGGATGGTGGAGAAGCAAATGGCAAGTCACATGGAAGACCCAACACCACTAGATTCCCCACATTTTGTTTTCCCCACTTCGTTTCTTCTAACTCACCCAATCTACTATTTCCTATTCTAATACTATTAAAATAAAAATATTAGAAATAACAGCAAATGCAAAAATCCTTTAGATGGGCCAGGCACCATTCTAAGCAGTTTACATAGGTTAACTCACTTTTCTAAGTGCCCCACCATGTGCTAGAAACAGTGTCTTCTCCGGAAACCTGGAAGAGTGAGGGAACAAGACTGACTCAGATCTTAGAGACCCTATCGCAAACATGGCGTCAGACCAGACTCTTGTGTCGCAACCTGCTTCATCCTTCCATTCAGACTTGTTAGCAAAGACAACTTCCTGTTTTAAAAGAAAGGGAACCAAATGAGTTGAAAATCTCAGATGTGCCCCATGCTGAAAATGGGTCCTGTGTACTGGGATACCTCTTTATGGCTACCTCTTCCTCCAATTCATCATGAAACTTATCTTTCCCATGTGCCATTCCCTTAGTTTCTGATAGTGGATTAGCCTGTTAACAAAGGTGGAAAAGAAACAAAGGCAACAGCAGTTGACAATGACTTAAGAGCTATTGATCTTTCGTGCTTGATGGGAAAATTTCTAACCCTACAGTAAATGTAGAGGCATCAAGAACTGGAAGCAGCAGACACTGAAGAGGGATGTGGGGTACTGAGGCCCTTTGGATATTTCATTTGGCACGGTACAATGTTTCTCCAACTTCAGTAATTCATGTGCCACCCTCATGATTTTTGCAATAAATTTCTGTCTGTTGCATTATTACATATTTAATATTTTTCCTAAAACTAGTAAACATACTTAAATGTATTCTTAAGTGTAAACATATCACTATAAGTTAAAAACTAGTATTTTTCCAATGCGTATTTAAATACATAATCACTAAAATTAATAATCCTGTCTATATAGTACCTAAAGCCAATCTTGTGTATTTTCAGTAACACACACAAATATATCTTGGGAAATGCCAGGGGAGGGGTAAAGACCATGGGCTCTGTGGTTGGACAAAACTGTATTCAAGTCCAAATTCCAACCTTCAGGAGCTCACGCACCATGAAAGCAATAGGAGGATTTGCCATATACAGTCATGTCAAGGATTGAATAAAATAATTCATACAAAATACTTAGTACCAAGTCTGCTACATGGAAAGCATTCAAGAAAGATCATGTTTCAGAGCTCCACACTTCGGCTATCCAGGCCCTAGAGTCAATGTACCAACAACACTTACTGTAAATCCTGAGAGGAAGGTGATAATCTAGGGAATCTAGAGATTCTCAGAATTTCAGGACCAAGTTGGCAACTAGAGCTGCAGACTTCATCTGGCAGAGCATCAGGTTTTCATGATCTGCAAAAATGGCTCTCCAGTCACTAGCTAATGAGGACTTACTGTGATTTCCAAGGCGGATACAGGCTAGGAAATTATAGTTATCCTTGAAATATTTATCCACCCACCTAGGTACCCATTTATTTAATAAATATTTGAGTACACTGCTCCAGGGGCTGGATATACAATATTTAACATAATAAAACAAATAAAAGCCATTGACGGCTTACAGGTATTCCGTTGCATGGATGTACCACATTTTCTTTATTCATTCATCCATTAATGGACACCTAGATTGTTTCTACCTTTTGGCTACTGTGAATAATGCTGCTATGAACATTATTGAACAAATATCTGAGTCCCTGCTTTCAATTTTGGGGGGTATATTCCTAGGTGTGAAACTGCTGTGTCATAGGTGATCAACAAGTTTTAGTAATGAAAAGTAGTGTTGGCAGCACAACATTGTAAGAGTAATTAATGCCACCAAATAGTACACTTAAAAACTGGTTAAATCAGAAAAAAATTATGTTTTATATATGTTATCATAAAAAAATATAACTTACCTTCCTAGAGCTTACGAGACAGTGGGAGACACAAGTCAGGCATTTCACGAGGCCAGTTTTTACGTCTCCCACATTTGTCCAGCCCCTCCTGTCCCCTAGGACTGGGCCCTTTACTCAAAGCCAAGTCTGGCCCTCAGCACAGGGGCTCAGCTCCTAACATGCCTCGGCTGTGGCAGCCCCTCCTCGGTAAGGGCTGGTCTTGGGCATGACTTGCATCCTGCCTGCTGTGACAAGAGCTCTGTGCCTTCAGAACCCAAGCCCAACCCAACCAGACCCACGGAGGATATGGTCCCTCCCACTGCTGCCAGGCTCAGAAGTATCACACCAAGGGCATGGGATCTGACTTCTCCAGGAGCTGCCCCCAAGGACCCAGGTAATACATGCTGTAAATGTAGGTAAGTTAATTCCTCACAGAAGTGGATCTTGGGAGATGGAAAAGTTGGCAGACACATCCTTCTCCCTTTCCCCAACGAACTGTCCCTAGGTTTAGTAGTCTCACACAGCCTGCTGGAGGACATCCCACGTAACAGAGCAGCTCACTGTTGTTTCTCGTAAAACTGATCAGCTCAGGAATGCACCATCTTGTATATGCTTGCTTGCTTTTCCTGTCTTGATTCCCTTTTTTCTTCATTCTTGCTGCCTTGTTATTGTACCTCTTTATAAAGCCTTGGCATGTAAGTTTTGTTGTAGGATCTAGTTAAGGAACTTGAAGTTTTAAAAAAGTGAATCAAGTAACCACGTGAATAAGTAAATATCTGTAAGCTGGTATGAGAGCCTTCCACAGGGAAGAGTTTGATCTGGCCTGAGGAGTTAGGGAAAGCTTTTCTCACAAAAGCAATGGTGAACTGAGATGGAAGGAAGAGTCAGTGTTCATCAATTTGGGATAGATGAATGGAGGAACACTGCAGGCAGTTAGGAAGGCATGTGCGAAGTTCCTGTGGTAGAGACAAGGTCTAATGGAGGAGTTGAGCAAATAATGCAAAGGCAGTGTTGGCAGGGGCTAGCCATGAAATTCAAAGAGTAAAGACAAAGAGGGCCATTCAGAATGGTGCGGCCAACTAATGATTAACGATTAATCATTAATGATTCTTGAGCCTCCCTCTTCACTCACTCTAGAACTCTGTCATGCAGCTTGAGCAGAGATGTAAGGCAGTGTATGATTAATAGAGAGTTCAGATGATTCAGGATAAATGTTTCCCATAACAGTTTGCTCAAAAAGGCTTTCTGGACTGGGAAATGCAGATGTGTCAGTGTCTTCTACAGAGAGGCTTCATAGATCAGAAAAATCAGGAAAATCCTGATGAACTCAAGAGGATGCCAATCAGAATTAGTGGAAAAGTCTGAGTGCAGTATGACATATGAATTTATATACATAGTAACATCCAAGGTAGTGCCAAGCAAGATCCGGACAGACTAGAAGGAATATATGAAAAGTACCATTGACCTATTAATTATTGACAATTGCATATTTGGCAAAGTTCTTGGATGCTGTAAAACAGAAAGTTCATTAGATAGAAGGGCAACATGGGTTACACCAGGGGATACAGGAGTGGTGCCTTGGGGGCTACCCCGTCTCCTGGATGGAGATTTGCAGAGGGTGAAAGGAGTGGGTCTGTCTGTCACCTCCCTCACAACCTTGTTTCAGTGAAAGCCTCTCAGCTTTGATCTGTCTCACATGTTGGACATCCACATACATTTCACCTGAACAAAGGAAATTCCATTACCTCGTTGTAAAGATACCAGCCCTGGATGATGTCCAAAACCTCTTCCAGCTCCAAACACCCAAGATCCTATATTTGCTCACTTAGGTCCCTTGATGATCCTGCCAATATCAGATTTATACTATTGGGTATTTGCTTTTGACAATTCTCCACTTACTTTCTTCTTTTATAGTTGGTGCAAATGTCAATGCAGTCTACTTCAATTTCCCCCAAATTTAAAGAGCTGCAATGAGGTCCAACTATTGAGAAGAGTAGAGACTTGAAATAGACCTAAGTCACTCCAGGAAAAAGCTTCTATATCTAGAGAATCTGGTACGTGTCCAGGAATTCTCCTCAGAACAGAACAAAAGAAACTAGGCTGAGAAATGCCTTCCCTGCAGGGGCCTGGCTGGTTTACAGAGACTGAAAACACAAAGACCTACCGAGCTGGCAGGTACACGCCATCTAAAACGAGAAACCCCTCTTGAGCACCAACATTTCTTGCTATGTCGGAATAAAAGCCCAATGTTGTCAAATTTTCACTTTTTCCCAAAGAAGTCATAATTCAGATTTTATAGTAGATATCCTAATACTTTAAAAATTAACAGATGATTCATATTAAGCAAAAAAAAAAAAAAAAAATAAATGAACAAACAACAAACTACTACATGAGACCCAAATAAACAGGTTTACGCATTGAATTTGATGATTTGGCAACTAGTTTATGACTGCTGGGTTGGATTCAAGGAGGTGCCTTAGGGGAGTAAGGCTTATTTTACACTTAGATGGGTTGCCGTGGGGTGGATGTGAAAGCCATTTCTCTTCCTCAAGAATGAAAGCATTATTTTGGTCTCCTGGGTATAATTCATCGGGGAAGCAGGGTCGATAATGTGAGTGTCCAGTCAATCTAGGAGTTCTTGAAGCTTCCTAGAAGAAACGTGTCAGGGAAAATATAGGCGTGCGTCACCTCACCTACCACATAGCCATGCAAATCCCATCTTAATATCCCAGAGTTGGCCTGTGATTAGACTGTTGGTTTTATGATTAAAAGAAAACCAATCATACCCTGAGGCTAAAATTCCTGGCCCTTCCAATTCAGGTGGAAACCAGAGTACTTGGCCCTAGAAAACAGGGTAAGAATAAATTATCCATGCAGTCACCCTGGGCTGTTTACCTTCTGTTTATCCACAGAGTTCCAAGCTCCACCTGTCTTCACTGTGCTCCATGCCCCAGGCAGGAAGCCGATCTGGACAAACATCAAAGAGCTCCCTTATCCTGTGGCTTCCACTCGGCTTTGGCCAGCCAGTGGGAAGCCCCAGCAGAGACTGAGGGAGGGAGGAGAGTGAGCTCCGGATAGTGGATATTGATTCCCACACCCCAGACTCCTGCCCTGCAGGCGAGCTGTAAGCTGGCTGTGCCCTGCAGTTAAATCTGAAGAATTCAGTCACTGTTCCCTCCTCTCACCCCTTCAGCCTAGGGGTGGTAACTGCCTGGCTGTTACTAGCCTTGGGGTTCTGAATTGTCTCTTGTGATTCCCCCATACCCTCCTCATGCTTCTGTGAATAGTTCCTCACTTCAGGTTACCCAATTTGAGTATGCCATCAGTTTCCTGCTGAAGCCTTCACTAACACACCGAAATGCTCACTGCCAACTGGGAACAAACAAAACAAAACAAAAAACAAAACAAAACAAAAACCAAATCAACCTCATACCTTCCTGAACTTCTCTAACCTGACCACAAAGCCAATTCCCAGTATGTCATTAAAGAAATCCAGCTCTTTGCCCAACATGATTGCTTGACCTTGGTGTACATGGTTTTCGATTCAGAAGCATGGGGTTTACATCCTAAGGGGAAGTAGGTGCCATGGCAGGGATGGGGAGAGAGTCCCCCCACCGCAGGATCCCAGAGCCCCTGAAAAACAAACTTGATTGCAGTCCAGTATTTTTTTTTTTACAATGAAATGAGACTGACCAAGCCCCATCCTACCTCATTCCCATGACACTGCATGTTCTATGACCTCTAACCCAGTCCATGTCAAAGGCTTCCCACCAAGCGTGATCTATGCTTACAATGAAGCAAAGCACTGATTAGCAGGACGCAGGAGCTCTGTCTGTGCATTCTATTTCAGAAAACTTTACAGTCAAGGCCTAACAGCAACAGTTAGATACATAAAGATTTTCTTTGTCCTCCTTCTCCTCCATTCCACTTGAAAGAGTAACCATCCTTAAATATATTTGATCTTGGTTTTTCCTATGTTCCTCCTTAAAAACCTTACAAAAAGCAGGTACTATCGTGCACCCCTGGAAGGACCCTAAAATTCACAGAGTTCAGTTTGTCTCCAGGTATCAAAAACCACGAAAAGGGCACACCCCTCCACACCAAAATCCCCAACTCAAGTATTTGATCTAAGACAGCACGTAGTCTCTGGGTTTAAGATATACACTGCAGGAATGTTTTGCAGTTTGCAATTGAACAAAGGAAACCCCATAAATGTCCTTTCATAGAGGATAAAATAAAGTATGGAATATTTTACAGCCAGTAAACACAAAGATGTATAGAGGATTTAATGCTGTAGAAAGTGGTTTTCAAAACATTAAGTTTTCAAAGCAAGTTACAGGGTGCTATGTACATGATTCAATTCCTGTAAAGAATATATACATAGAAAAAGATGTAGCTGTAGGTGAATGTGCCTCAAGAAGACTGGGGCGTAACTGGAACTCTCCTAAGATCAATCAATGTCTGTGAAAAAGGGGAAAAGCCTTCCTCCTTCCTCTCCTCCTTCACTCACAGCCGATGAGAGCCAGCTGGAGTTTGTAAACGGGGTCCCTGGTTCCTGCATCAATGGATACAACTCATGCTGTACTCCGGGTTGGCGGCTCATGCCACAGCAGAACTGTGGAACATGGGCTCTCAGCTCTTAGGCATTTCTGCATACTCCATTATGTACCTGGCACTGTGCTAGGCATTAAAATGTAGCCTTGATTACAACATAGTCCTGCCCAAGTGTAACATACGGTCTAGAGCAGGGGTAGGCAGACTACCGGCCCCCACCTGTTTCTGTAAATGAAGTTTTGTTGGAACACGGCCATACCCACTTGTTTACATATTATCGATGCCACTTTTCCCACTACAACAGCAGAGCTGAATACTTACGAAAGAGACTGTATGGCCCACAAAGCCAAAAATATTTGCTTTCTGACCCTTACAGAACAGGTTTGCCAACCCCGGTTCTAGAGCCTTGATGCTGAAAGTGTGGTCCAGAGATCAGCAGCTGCAGCATCACCTGGAGGCCTCGCAGAGAGGCAGACATCTCAGTCTGTCCAGGGCCTAATGAATTGGAGTCTGTATTTGAAAAAGATACCCATTACAATTTGAGAAACTCTTAGTAGCGGGTCAAACTGACTTATGTAGCCCCATTCCCATTTTGTATTATTTACATGTTTGTGTAGAAATGCTCTGAGTTAAAAAATAATAATAAAAATTAAAAAAAAAAAAAAAGACGACTCCTCCCAAGGCACCTTCAAGAGAATCTCCCTGTAGGTACCAAAACCCCCAGCAGCAAGCCATGCACTAGATCTCCCACCCAGCAGGGTCTGCTTCACTAAATAAGAATTAATACACATCATCTGCCCAGCCATACCTACCCTATATTAATTACAAGCACAGCATTTAACTTAAACGAACCACTCGGCCATACCAGTGGCAATATTTGAGCTATCAATTTTATGGCACTGCTCAGGAAAAGGCAGCGATACACCATCCCACCCAAAATACAAAGGTCAAATGATATTAACGCAGCGACACAATCCACTGCAACTAAATGGGTATTCTTGATTATAGTGCCTTGATTGAGAACTGATGCCTCATTAATCTTAAACATATCAACCTGAGAACATCAGAGAAGTCAAACAGAATAATGGCCAACATTTCAATGAACAGCCTCATGATTTCTGGGTAAGAAGGCAAATTCTACTGACATGGCTGTGTTTTCTGCCTCCTTCACCCAGATGGATTTATTGAGATCTTCCAAAAGAAACTGACTTCAAATTCTCTCTCTCCCCCTTTCCCTCCCTCCTCCCATCATCTCTCTTTCTCTGTCTCCCTCCCTCCCTCCTCTCCCTATATCCCTCCCTCTCCCCCATCCCCCTCTTCCCCCCAACCCTACCCTATCTGGCTCCCCCCACTACACACACACACACACACACACACACACACACACACACACACACACACACACACGGCTCAGCGATCCATACTAATAGCAGGAAGGTCATCGAAAAAGCTGCAAGGTCGAAATACGGGCTCCTGTTCAAAGGAATCCAGGCTCACACGTTTTCACTTGCCACAGTGCTTACTGATGGCTAAGAAAGGGTTACCCATTAGCGGTCTGACTTTAATGAATAGATAGAATTTGAGTCGATTACAGAAGTTGCTTTTGTTCCAGCAAGTTGCCTAAGCAATGCTAACCTTTTTTCCTACATTGCATTCCGCTGCAGCTGCATCCTTTTCACATAAATGGAGTCTTCTAAAGAACTTGAAAGTTCTTTGTTCTTTGAAGAAGTTTTCTTTTTTTTTTTTTTTTCCTTTTTAAGAGTTTTTAATGTTTTCTGTCAAGGTAAATCCAGCCTAATCCCCTTCCTAAAGACCACAAATCAGTGGAGGATCTTTATAGCCCATCTCTCCATATATGTAAACTCAACCCTTAACTCAGTATGCAGAATATCTACTTGGCAGATAACTCAATTTGTCAGTAGAAGATATTTTTTGCACTACCTAGTACACCCTCACATGTATCTGCTCGAAATTTCATGTTATCAAGTGTCTAATTTATTTTTAATTATGATAGTAATAATTGTTGCTTTTGAATGCCTTCCACACCTTGGATACCAGGGCTTTATGTGCATTTTAACTGATCTCAGAGAACAGCCTTTTTACCCAGGGCCATCCTGTTGAGTGTTGGCAGGGCTGGGATTGGCCAATGTCTGTCCAGCTCCAAAGACAATGTTCGTCTGACCAGAGAACTGCAACCCCTGGAAGTTACAGTCCCTCCCAAAGAAGTCAAACTACATAATTTCCCAAACAGCACCTTTTGAATGAGGACAGTTTCCCCGTTGTGTGGAGGCTCCACCGAGATCACTGCCTTTGGATCTCCCAGCTGCTGCTGGGCTGTTCTGCACGTTTCCAGTCAATAACTAATACTTTAGCAAAGGTCTCCAGAGATAGTAATCCAAACAAACTAGAAGCTAATTGCCATTTCCCAGCACAGAGCTGCAGCGATGATTATTCCTTAATTCTTCCTACGTGCTCACAGCCCAGGGCACTCTGCTCTGCCCTCTATGAGATGCAGCTGACCAGAGGACACGGGAAGGGGCGGAATCAGATGAGAACTGGATTCAATCCCAGGCAGCCATCTCCGGACTAGGTAGTCTTAGGAAAGAGCCTCGAAGCTCCTTTGAAAACTGGGAATATTAAAATCCATCTGGTTATTTTGAGGATCAATACATTACAATGAATTGTAATCCTACAGCCATGTCCCAAATGGTCCAGGGCCAAAAAAACAGACCAATAAGCAAAAACAAAAAACAGTCAAACACATAAAGAGTACTTTGAAAATAAACTCAGCATCTTTGTCTCATGATAACACCGATGGGGAGGCATTCCCGAAAACACTCCTTTTACAAGCCTCTTCCCACCCACTTCTCTTAGACCCTGCAACTATTTCCATGCCTCTCTCTCTGAAAAACAACCATGTCCATTTGGAGCCCATGTGCTCTTGTCCTCCCTCCTCTCTCCTGATTCTGCATGAAGGACCAGTCTGGCCATAGCAGAAATCTCTTTGGATGTCAAGGAAAGGGAAGAGATGGAAGAGGTCAAGCTAAAATCTAGTTGCTGGGCAGGGAACACCAGGGGATTCTCAAATGTGAGTAAGTTTACTCACAGCACACAAATGAAATACTTTGGTCAGTGCCCTAATGATGTATTTCTGATCAAAGGCCAGCTGAGTCCCTTTCAGTGGTGGCCAGTGGAAACCTTCATCGAAGCTTGTCTGAGGACATTCGATGAAGAAGATACACCAAATCCCACTGACCACCTCTGGTTTCCCGCCCTGGTCCATCCCGACTGGTGTCATCTGTTCTAAAGCAGAGGTGATATGTCTGTATATGTGTGTGTGTGTCTGTCTGTCTGTCTGTCTTTCTAGGGGGTGACCAGTTACTCACTTCTGAGTTCTGTGGGTGCCAATCTCTACCAGGCTGACTTTAGCATGACATAATTCCCATGGCTAGCATGGGCCAGGGAGTTCAGGAGTAAGATGAGTGGGTGGGATAATTTTCCCACAACTCTATAGAAATTTAAGCTTATTAGATGCCTTTACCTTCTAGTGTCTGTAGGTAAAGAAGGGTAGAAAAGAATGAGAGAAATCTTCCTCTTCATGGCAGCCCCATCTGCACCCACCCAAAGTCAATGAACATCTGTTGAGCCAGGAGCCCACGGTCTCAGGTTCTAGTTCCGGAATCCTTTCTCTGGCAGCAACTAACTTTGGGCAAGACTATTTTAAATAGTCTGTCTCCATTTCCTGTGACATTTAACATCCAATGTTTGTTCAACAACTGTTTATGCTAAGTTCTTCATACATATTCTCATCTTTTATGAGACCGAACAATACTGTAAGGAAAGTTTTTTTGTTTGTTTGTTTTTTGTTTTTCAGTCTTACCATCTAAAGAAAAATAAACTGAAGTTCAGATAGGGTAAGTAACTCACCCAAGGTCACACAGCTAGTATGAGACAGAGGTAAGAGTTGAAGTACAACCACCCAAAGGCAAAACACCTTCTTGCACGCTCAAAAGCTGACTTAGATATGCTCTAAGTCCATATAAGCTCTGACCATGCATCTAAGTTGAGTTCTCTGTAGAAGATTTGAGAGAGGGAAGGGCAAAGAAACACGAGTCACTCACTACAAATCCACAAGGATGGCACCATGTCGGGCATGCCTTGAGATGAAACCTCTGGCCTTTGGTTCTTCCACGCACTCTCAGGTACTCCCAAGGACACCAGGCTGTCTTGCACCATTACTCTGTCATCTCAGCGTGGGTTGATGTTTGTGGAGAATGGTAGGAGGTGACATGAGAGCCTAGTCAAAATGGCACCATCCCCAGGGAAAACTATGGAGTGACTGGTAATATCAAAACAGGCCTAGGAATGAATCCATCCCAACCAGAGAGCACCTGCCTCCCAAAAGTAAATAAAATTATATTAAAGACAGAAATATTAGAGGCCCTGATAATGTAATCATAAAGTAATCACTTTGAATTAGGATAATGGCTGTGTCCAACTCTTTATTTCATTTATTTTGAATATCACATTCTTTCAACTCTCATTATTTTAATTATGTTCAATTACATGCATTTGCATATGCTTTATCATGGATATTAGTGAGGGGGAAAAAACTTCCCTGAGTTAAATGATGAACAGATATTCCATATTATATTATACTTGGCACCTCCTGAAAATTTGATTTAGCTGCAGCCCAAAGAGAGCTCCCAAGACAGGCACTGATTTGAAGCAAGCCTGAATTTCCTGTTATGTGGGGGGCGTGGATATAAAGATAGTTCCTCAGTAGCCAAACCAAGAGTGGTAAAAGGTGGTGGGCTGGAGGCAGGCAGAGATTTAAGGCCTGGTTCTGCTGTGAGGTCTCAGGAAGATCAAACAACCTCTCTGAATGCTCAGTCTCTGCACCCACACAACTTAGAATAATGACCATTCCCACTTTGCAGGATAATTGTGGGGATTATATAAAATGGTAAGAAGTGCTTAACTCAGTTTCAGCACATAGTGAGGGTTCAAAAAATTAGCTATACACACTAATGCAAAATGTTAGTAATAAGGAAAACTGTGGGGAGTATGGAAACTCTGTACTCTCTGCATGATTTTTCTGTAAACATGTTAACTGTTCCGCAAAACAAACAAAATATGACAGAAACAAACAAAAAAAAATAGCCATTCTTTTCAACAAATGATGCTGGAACAACTAGACATCAACAAGCAAAACAAATGAACCTCAACCTAACCATCACAATTTATTGTTGACTAACTAAAAATGGGCAGTTTAAAAGGGACCACAGACTTCAGTGGGAAAATATAAAACTATAAGATATTTAGCAAAAAATAGGAGAAAAGTCTTCACGATCTAGGACTAGGCAGTGTCCTTAGCTTTAACACTAAAATCAGGACCCATAAAAGGAAAAATTAGCAAGTTGGACCTCATCGATATTAACATCTGTTCTGCAAAATGTTCTGTAAACAGCATAAGATAAGCTACAGACTGGAAGAAAATATTTGCAAACTACATATCCAGCAAAGGAACAGTATCTAGAGAATATAAATAACTCAAAATTCACCAGTAAAAAAAAAAAAAGAAAAAACAAAACAATCCAATGAGAATGTAGGCAAAAGAAATGAACAGACATTTCACCAAAGAGGATATATAGATGGCAAATAGGCATATGAAAAATGTTCAAAGTCACTAGCCATCAGGGAAATAAACATTAATTGGGGAAATGTTAACATTAAAACCACAATGAGATATCACTATAACCTATGAGAATGGAAAAATAATAATGGTAATAATAAAAATAACGACAACACCAAATGCATTCATTGCTGGTGAAAATGAAAAATAGTACAGACAGTCTGGAAACCAGTTTGCAGTTTCTTATAAACTGACCACGCAACTATCATACGATCCAGCAATTGCAGTCTTGGGAATTTATCCCAGAGAAATGAAAACTTATGTTCACACGAAAACTTGTACACGAATGTCCACAGCAGTTTCATTCATAGGAGCCAAAAACAGCCCAGGTGAAAGTACATCCATTCCAAGAGATACTGCTCAGCAGCAAAAAAGGAATGAACCACTGAAACACGCAACTTGAATGACTCTTCAGAAAACTATACTGAGCGAAAAAGTCAAACCTAAAAGGTTATATACTAGGAGTTTCATTTATATAACATTTCTTTAAAATGACAAAGTTTTAGAAATAGAGAACAGATGAGTGGTGCCAGGGCTTAGGGATGGGGGTTTGGGGGTAAGAGGGAGGAGGGAGGAGGGTGTAGTTATAAAAGGGATCCTTGCGATGATGGAACTGTTTAGTATCTTATGATATTGTTCTACAGTTTTGCAAAATGGTATAACGGGGGAAACTGGGTAAAGTCTACACAGTACTTTTTTTTTTTTTTTTTTAACTAAAACTGCTTGTGAATCTATGATTATCTTTAAAAAAACCTGCAATTTAGAAATAAGGGGACATCATCTGGTGCAAAAAGAAAGCTATCGTTTCTAATAAAAAGAAATAGCTATATGGGTTATATATTGGTGGATGCTAATCAACCCTGAAGTCTACATGAAATATTAGCACAGACTTGCCTTGCCCTCATTCGTCCTACATACAAGCTCTGTGGCTTAACCATTCTTGCTTGGACTTTGGCACATCTGGCCTTCTGGGTGTCTCCTGGAGACAGCCAGATGTTTCACTTTTCCCATCTACTCATCACAGGTAGCTGACTATGCAGTGGATTCTTGCCTGGGGGACAGCTTGCTCCCTGGTGCTGGGTATGTGCAGCTGCCTGAAAGTTTCAAACTGCCTCCCAGCTGGCACGACAGAGGCAGGGCACTCTTAGGGAAGTCCCAGGGAAGACAGCTGAGTCTCCTTCATCTGGGAGGCTATTGGAGAGTCCTGTGCTCTGGCTTGGAGCCAGGCTGCCTGGGTTTGAATTTTAGCTCTGCTACTTACCAGCTTGTGTTGTCTTGGGCACATTACGTAAATCCCTTGTGCCTCATTTTCTCATCTGTAAAATGGGATGAATCCAATAATAGTCGCTCCCTTATGGGATTATAGGAGCATTAATTGATTTAATATAGGTAAAGCACTCACTCAGCCCTGGGCCTGACACATAGGAAGACTCTACAAGAATGTGTTTTTATTATCTCATAAGCTTGTCCAAAGGATAAAGAATTCATCTTAAGTGTTTAGCACAGTGCCTAGCACACAGTGAATTCTCAATATAGGGTAACTATCATTACCATGACTGGATAATAATTTAAGAAATCAATTTATGGTTTCCACCCCTCCCTGTATTTTTTTTTTTTTTTTCTTTTTCTTTCCCTCCGTTCAAATAGCTCAACTTCAGGAAAGCTGAAGTTTACTACAAATAATTTCTTATCTATCTTTTGACCCTAAAAGCATAAGCCCCCAAATGAGAAGAGAATTTGTTGTGGGGAAAGATAAAATGTATTGCGGAACCAAGAAAGAAATTGGGGCTTCCATCCTTCTCCCTGCAAGAAAGACATGCCCTTGGCTTGGTGTCCCAGGAGGAGGAGGAGATGGTGAGAAGAGGTGAGGAAAACCTGAGGGTCCTGGAGCAGCCCCGGCATGTTCCCCAAAGCCTTGACCCCATTAGGATTTCTGAACTTCATGGCCTGGGGGTGAGGGAAACCCGAGGCAGGACAGAGGTTAAGTTTCCTTTATCCCAGCAGAGAGAGAGCTCAGGCTCAGAATGAAGCTAGTTATAGAGAACAAAGAGGAGATGTTTCCTAAACACTTGAGCTCACGGACAAATATCCACACCCATGAAGTTATTTCTTATACCACAGAGTGTAACCCCCCTGCTGGGCTGTAAGACTTGCCTCCCTCTTTCCCCACCCATCCTCCTCAAAGCTGGGGACCCCAGCCCCCATCTCCCTTCCTTCCTGCACTCCTTCAGAGCTTTGTAAAGCACTATTCTGTGACAAAACCAGATTTTCCGGCGAGGAAGCACCCGTCTAAGTAGATGTGCAGGAGCTGTCAGGTAACATTTCTTCTGCCCACCCACTAAGCTTTTAAAACGACTGAACTGCCACCCTCCCTAATTACCCAATTCAGAGGCACACACAATGGAGCTGCCACTTTCTGAGGCTTTCTGACATCCCTAATTCCCTGGAGTCTCTCAGCACTGACAGGAGGCATCTGGGGTAATGGGGTGGGGGACAGAGACGGAGAGAGGGCAGGGAGTTAGCTGGAGATACGGGGTACAGGTGAGAACTGAAGTCACTCACTCTTGAGTCAGACATGTAGACATGAGCTGGAGGGTCTCTGAGGTGGTCCCTGTGACCCTTTCACCTGGCAGAGGAGGAGGTGACTCCTGAAGCAGAGGGGCACAGGTGACTGGACACCGGCCCATCTGGGACTATAATCCAGGTATTCATTCATTCATTCACTCACTCACTCGCTCACCATTCCTTAAAGCATTCATTTGCCAATACTCTTACTATAGTTCCAATCATAATTCTATAAGGAAAACTATAACAGCATAAGAAGGAGTGATGCTTGTTAGACAAGACGGCCAGGCAAAGCCTCTATGGTGAGATGAGATGTGGGGAGCAGCGGCTTGTTTGAAGATAATGGAATGAGCAGTGTAAGAATTCTAAGCACAAGCAGAATTCAGGAAAAAAAATCAGGTGCAAAGGCCCTGAGGTGGGAATGTGCTTGGACTATTTCAAAAACAGCTTGGAGGCCAGTGTGGCTGGAGCAGAGTGGGCTGAGGTGAGAGGAGTAGGGGGAGATGAAGTCAGAGGGGCAATGAAGCCACTTCTTGGGTGAACCTATAGGTCATTGTAAGGCCTTTGACATTTAATCTCCATGAGATGGAACCAGAAGGGTTTGAAGCAGAGGTGTGATATGACCTGACATTTCTACCGACTCCCTGCTCTGTGCTCAGATACCTCGAACGACAAAATCCTTTGAGATCAAGTTTTCTCAACTTGACAGTGTTTGACATTTTGGGCTCGATAGTTCTTTGTTATGGGGCACTGCCCTGTGCATTCTGGGAACCTTAGCTGCATCCCTGGTTTCCACCACTAGATACTAGTAGCAGCTCCCCAACTGTGATAACCAAAAAAATTCACATATCCTCAAATGTCCTTTGAGGAGCCTTTAGTTGAGAGAAACCTGGTTAGATCACATGACTTGAGGATGGATGAAACAATCTAGTCCAGAACTTTCCAAACCTCATTACAGATTAGCATCACCTTGGCAGGTTCCTTCCAAATGTAGATTCCACCTGAGACCTCCAGAACCAGTCTTCCTAGGGGATAGGGATCCAGCACTGTAAAGATAACAGCTCTCCAGGTGTGTGCTTCCGTGATGTAGTCCAGAGCCTCCACATCCCAGCCTTTCCTACAGTCCCCCTGCAAGGGATGACAAGCTCCTGAACCACCTGCTACCACTGTCTACAATGCTTCTGCAGAAGCAACATCTGTACTATTATTTAGTAATAGGTTTCCTCAAATTGACCCATTTCATTTGGTTATATATTGATTCTAAAAAGGAAAGCTCTTTTTCAGTAGTTCTCAAACTAATTCAGTGCTGGAAGAATCACCTGGACATGCTGTTAACATGGAGGTACTCTGAGCTGGGTCCTGATTCACAGGTGATGTCGATGATGCTGTTCTGCACACTGCATTTGGGCCTCTGGAACTCTGGATCACTTCCAGAAGTGGGAACCCACTCTTGTCACACAGAAGTTAGTTATAAAAAGCAGGAACAGTGAAAACAAAGCAATGTTAAATTGCAGGGAGAAGCATTGCCTGCCAGAGACTGAGCCTGAGGCCTGTCGTCGCTGGTGCTAAAAAGGGAGATTAGCAAGTCCTTAAGAGGCATTAAAGACACCCTAGTTTCAGGTCAACCAAGAGGGCAGAGTAAGACACTCCAGGGTGCTGCTCCCCCTCAGAATCTTGGAACAACTAGCAAAACCTGGCAGGGTCATGTTCCGCAGAACTGCAGAAAACAGGTAAGAGTTGCAAGAAAATGCAGCTTTAATAACGGTAGAAGTTGGTTGCCACCTTGCTGGCCCATCCCCACTCCCTCCCCAGCACGGTAGGGAGCCAGCCTGTGCTCCCACTGTGGGACCCTGGCCCTATTCCAGAGGGAGCAGAGTAACCCCCATGCACTTACTGGGGTGCCTGTGTGTCAGGGCCAATCTATCAGGTGAAAGATAACCAGGAAACTCGCCTCAGGGTCACCCTCACAGAACTTGTCCTGCAGGCAGAAGCAGTTTTCAGCTAAAGCAGTGGAAGAAATGATTTAGTCAAAGTGGCTTTGGGCAAAGGATTACCTGCTTTAAGTCATACTATAGAGCACCAGGGGCGGGAGGTGGGGGGGGGTCTATTTTGTGAGGATTAAAGGGGACATTTGAATTCTTGCAAGCTGGGGGATTCCTAAAGCTACAAGTAAGCCCAAGTCCAGGACAAGACAAGCTCAGAAGAAACAGAGAAGACTCTGTACTTCACATGGCCTCAGGCTTATCTTCTTGATAGGAAGGCTAAACTGAAGGAGAGCACCTGCCAAGGCAGGGCCAATGCAAAGACAGTCAAAGGTGTTTTTTGCTTTGGGTGGTTTGTTTTTGTTCACTCCTGGAACTCAAAGAAATCTCTGCCTTATCACTAGCTGGATACAAACTTGAGGAACAGACAGCTCAGGGACTAGATTCCAAGGGTAACACTCTAAAATATTAAAAGGTATAGTGTACAAAATATTACAAGACAAACAAAAAAACACAGGAAATGATGGCCCATCCAAAGGAACAAGATAAAAATCAAGAAACCATCAATGAAGATGACCAGATTTTGGACATACTAGACAAAGACTTAAAAAAAAAAAATCCTCAATATGCTCAAGGACAGAAGAACTAAATGATATCAGGAAAATGAACAATATGGAAATCTCAATAAAGAGAAATTTCAAAAAGGAACCAAACACGAGTTGGAGACTACAATAACAAAGAAAAAAAGAGAACAACAACAAAAATGCAAACAGAGCCTAAGAGACCTGAAAAAGCTAAGTATAGAATTACCACATAATCCAGCAATCCCACTTCTTGGTATATACCCAAAAGAATAGAAAACAGGGATTCACTCAGATATTTGCACACCAGTGTTCATATTGGCATTATTCACAATTGCCAAAATATGGAAGCAATACAGGTGCCCATCAACAGATGAACAAATCAACAGAATGTGGTATATACATACAACGGACTATTATTCAGCCCCCCAAAAGAATGGAATTCTGATACATGTAACAATATGGACAAATCTTGAAGAGACTATGTTGAGTGAAATAAGCTGGACAATAGGACAAATACTATGTGATCTCAATGATGTGAAATAATTAGAATAAGCAAATTTAGAGTCAGACTATTAGAATAGAGGTTACCAGGGCCTGGGGTAGGAGTGGCAAATAGGAATTTAATGCCAAACTGGTACAGAGTTTCTGTTTAGGGGGACGGAAATGTTTTGGTAATGGCTGGTAATGATGGTAGCAAAACACTGCTAATGTAATTAACACCAGTGCATTGTATTACTGAAAGTGGACAAAATAGAAAATTAAGTTATTTATATGTTACCCAAATAAAAATTAACAACAAACATAGAACTACACAAAGAGTGAATCTAATGTAAACTTTGGCTAAAGTTAATAGTATAATTATAATATTGTTTCATCAATTATAACAAAGGTACCCACTAATGCAAAGTGTTAATAGGGAAAACTGTGTGAGGGGGTGGTTTATGGGAACTGTTCTCTGCATGATTTTGTAGTAAACCTACAACTTCTCTAATTAAAAAAAAAAAAATGCCAAAATATGGAAGCAATGCAAGTGTCCATCAGCAGATGAATGAATCAACAGAATGTGGTATATATAGTATACCACTGCTATTTCCCCCTTCAGGCCACCAGAAGAAGTGAAGGGGAATGGAAACTCGTATTATGTAATGTTACTTAATGCAGTGTCTGTGTTGCATCTAAACTTACTGCAAACGTCTCCTACAATCCGCTCTGCAGATCGCTCACACTCTGGGAAATGCTGACCTAGTCGGATTCTCCCCATTTAAGAGCTGGGACGACAGCAGCATCACTGCTCCTTGCCCGGTGGGAAGCTGATGCCAACTGCACCAGGTCCCGGGTCTCCCACCTGCTGTGCAAGCACCAGTGAGCCTCCAGCCGCCTTCTGCATCCTGAGTCGCTCTGCTGCCCCTCCTGCATTTTCAGTTGCTCTCACTCAGACTGTGTCCCACCTGGCTTTGCAGTCAGTACCATCTCTTCTGCTCTCTCTGCAAGCTGTGGCCTGGCCACAAGATCCTGCCCAGGGGAAGGGAAGAAGTCGATTTCAAGGTGGCAATCATTTAGCCAAGGGAGATGCAAATAGGAGCGGGAGACACTTAAGCATTTTAACACTTAACCTTTATGTCCCAGCTAAACAAACAGAATTGTTTATGATGGCTGCGACTGCAGTGAGATTCCAGCCACAGGCACGGCTGCGGAAGGAAGATGCCAAAGTTCCTAGAGAGATGGATGGGGGTGGGGCCGACTGGGACACTTCTCAGGGGCCTCTTGATCCCACCCTGCTTCCCAGCAGACTTGACAGGCAAGGGTACCGGCTGGGGCCAGACCGGGTTCAGATCCCAGCTCCACCGCATGCTGCCCAAATGTGACCCTGGGGAGTTATGTAACATCCCTGCACCTCAACTTCCTCATCTGTGAATACTAATGAAAATTAATGAGGATTAAATGTAATAACCCATATAAAATACTGTTGCATAGTAAATGCTCGGTAAGCAAGGTGTTACTGTGGTAAGCTCCTCAACGGTCACTATGCAGTGTAATATATGCTTTCTCTCTTCAGAGAAAAAGGAAGAAATCAATAATTTTGACTCTTGACAAGTGGGTTACATTAAAATCTGGGTGCATCATGCTCATAAAGATACATTCCACATTACTGCAATAAATGATACATCTCAAGCTTGCCAGGTCCAGGAGAAAAGCATCAATGCCAAAAACGTGCTGGTGTGTACTGTTACCTCAAGGCAGAGCAGGGACAACCTTGGACCCACCTCACAGAAGTAAAGGAGTTATAACTGGAGACCTCCACGGACAGTCATTTCTGTCCCAAGAGAAAGTAGCTGTCCCTCTAACAGCTTATTCCTATTTTTGGTAAAAACCATCTTAAACGGTTCTTCAAAAGGGGATGGGGGAATTTGAGAGTGGAGTCGATTTGATAACTTGCTTCCACAGAATGGAATTTGCAGAGGGACAGCATTGCCTCTACTGTGGAGAGACCGGGCAAACCCCCACTCAGCCACATGCTCCAGGTCAACACCATGAAACACTCAATTGGGAATGTACTCCCAACATGATGTGATGAGATGGGCACTGGGCATTTCAACTCTGTGGGATTCTTTCCAAAAACCCAGGACCCTTTTTCTAGTCAAGAGGAAAACATCAGACAAACCCAGACTGGAGCACTTTCTACAGGACACCTGGCCAGTCCTCCTCAAAACTGTCAAGGTCCTTGAAAACAAGGACTGACCAAGAAACCATCACAGCCAAGAGAAGACGAAGGAGATTCTGACAACCAACTGCAACGTGGTACCCTGGACAATTTTCCATGGAACAATTTTCCATGGAAAAACTAATGAAATCCAATTTTCTATGGAACAATTTTCCATGGAAAAACTAATGAAATCCAAATAAAGTGTACAGTTTAGTTAATTGTAATGTGCCAATGTCAGTCCCTTACTTGTGACAAATGGTGATGGAAGATGTTTACAATGGGGAATGCTGGGTGAAGAGTGCTAACTCTGCAACTTTTCTGTAAATCTAAAGTTATTCCCAAATAAAAATCTTCCATTTAAAAAATGGGGGTGAGGGGCAGTCCATAGCTGCTAGCTATGTGAGAAAGAAAATGCAGATGGCGGGAATTCCAGTCCTCATAGTAATCTCCGTATATCATGGAACATAAACTTGAGTAGAGAATAAAGGAGCAGCCCCAAACCCATTTGTCTAAGTCTGGACTGTCCCGGGTACTTCTCCCTCAAGGCTTATTTTACAGGAATTGAAAATTGGCTCTGTCCTAGAGAAGGGGGACCCTAATGGCAGTGACTGCTAACACAGATGGGAAAAGGGGATAGCCACCTGCCTGCATCTGCCTCTCCTGACTGGAGGTCCCGCTAGACCCTCTGCATCCTTGTCTTGGAGCTCTTTTCTAACTTTCCTTGCAGCCCAGCAGTGGCAGCTAAGCCTATTTCTGAATCGGCAGCTGGCTCTCTCTTCTCTGTCAGCGTTCGCCCCTCTCATAATAAGCAGCAGCCTTTGCAGTTGTTCCCAGAAGCTGGAGGCTGTTTCCAAGGCCAAAGGTGAGCTTACAGTCACCTGGTCACCATGGAAACTGAAGCATTGTCATGTTCCCTCCAGAGTGACTTGGCAGGGCCCGGTGTACGTGCCTCTCCATTTCAGACTAATCTCCCCCACATACGCTTCCCTGGAGGAGCGTTAGCTGGGATCACAGAGATGTGGCTCTCGCGCTGACCACGGAGGATGGGGAGGGTTCTCTGTGGAGGCACCCCCATGGCGGGCTGGCCCGTGAAACCCCACAACTGCCTCCAGCAGTCTCCAGAGTCACGAAGGCCTGCAGAGGGGCAGCGAAGGGCAACTGCCAACTATTTCCATGTACCCCAAGTTTTCAGAAGGATTATCAATTCTGCCTGCATGACACAGCTGCAAAGCAGCATGGTCTAGCCCCCTGGTTCCCAGACTTCAGCTTGCCAGAAAATCGTCTGAGAGACTTACCATGCAGATTCCTATGGCCTGAAGCCCGAGATTCAGAGGGTCTGAAGCAAGTCACTGCACTTTGGGTTCTTAACGGCCCCCTTCCCTGGTGATTCTGCTACAGGTGAGTTGAAGGTCCGACTTCAAGAAGCACAGGTGTAGGAAGAAGAGCCTGAGCTTCAGTGGTCCTGAGACCTAGCCCCATTCTTTATCAGATTTGCATCATGACATTGACCAAGACCTCAGTGATCTTAACAAGGGAATGGGACCACAGTGAATGTCCCAGTGGTATTATTCAGAGGATTGTCACCCCACTCCTGCCACCTAAAAAGTGTTGTCAAGTCAAATTGTCTGAGAAATGATACTCATTCTATTCCTCTCTGGGACACGCAAAGTACTTTAGCATATTAAAGACACTGATAAGTCCTGCAGTAAAAGCCTATGTGACTTTCAACCTAATGTTTCCCCAACTTATGTGAATCTTTTTAATTATTTTACACTAATTGTTATTAACAGTGTCCTGGGATACCAAACTGGATATATGGCAGGCTAGAAAATAGTTAATTTTGAGTTACTGTGTCAAGCAATTTAATCATCCAACTGCTCTACCCAAAGCAGCGCACCTAGTAAGTTGCAGAACCTGAACTCCAACCTAAGATCTGAGGGTGACCTTCAGTTAGGACAGGAGCAAGAGCAGAGATTCTGAAGGTAGGGCCTCTACTGCAGAACTGTGCACAAATAAAGCAGCTTTCAGGATTTAGGAAAGATGAAGACTTTGGTTCAGAAGGAACAAACTTTGCAGAGCATGTAGGAACAGATTATAAAGGGGAAAAACTGGACCCTGAAGTTTCAAGCATCAAGCAAAACTAAGCCAAAACTACACAAAGCTCCAACTTTTGGGAGTTACCACAACACTAGGTTTTTTCCTTCCCTATCACATTAGTTTCTGAGTAATGTAGCAGCAGGGCCCCCAGCTCCGTGATGTATTACATTAATGCATTATCAGAACCAGCTGTTGCTCTAACGATATGGAAGAAGGATGAAGGGCTTGGGTGATGCATTGCCCCAAAGTACCGCCATGGAGGAACAAAGCAGATCCTGTGCAGGATAGGCACGCAGTTAGGAAGTCAAGGTTGATTTATCAGGGGCATCCCAAGAGCGCGTCAGGAAAGAGGAGTCAGTTCGGCTGTTGGAATTTTTCAACATAATTATGTGCCATGATTTATTAAGTCATAAACAAAGGCATCAAAGACACTATTTTTCTGTTTTGTGTACCTTATTTTTTACAAGGGAAAGAACTTTATTTTTAGTTTTGGATTTTACTTTCAAATAATGAGCATCTTCCTAAACACCTATAAGTAAGGAAGTCTTTAAAGGTAAGAGGAACAACCCAGAACCCATGAATCTCGAAGACAGTTGTATAAAAATGTAGCTTATGAGGGGTGACAAGGGGATTGGGAAAGCCATAAGGACCAAACTCCACTTTATCTAGTTTATGGATGGATGTGTAGAAAAGTAGGGGAAGGAAACAAACAGACAAAGGTACCCAGTGTTCTTTTTTACTTCAATTGCTCTTTTTCACTCTAATTATTATTCTTGTTATTTTTGTGTGTGTGCTAATGAAGGTGTCAGGGATTGATTTAGGTGATGAATGTACAACTATGTAATGGTACTGTAAACAATCGAAAGTACAATTTGTTTTGTATGACTGCGTGGTATGTGAATATATCTCAATAAAATGATGATTAAAAAAAATAAAAAATAAAAAAATAAAAAATAAAAAAAAATAAATAAATAAAGGTAAGAGGAAGACTGGGGCACATCACCTTTAAATGGGGAGGTTTCTCTCTAAGAAAAGAAATACCACCTTACCAAGTTACTCAAGAGTCTACCCTCTCTTTGCAGTTCCTATGGCATCAGGGACAACTGAAATAGTTGTGAGCAACAGAAAATTGTATCTGGCATTACCTGCTGCACATAAGAGGTGAAAGAATGATTATAAAGACAAAAAATGATTGAGAGCTTACTAGACTCCTGCCACTGAGCTAAGCTCTTTATACTCATTAGCTCATTTCAACTGCATTATAAGAAAGTGAGGTAGGTACCGCCATCATCCCCATTATACAAATGAGGAAACTGGGGCTTAAGGATGTTAAACTAACCCACCCCAAGGTTTCACCGTCAGTGGTTGAACCAAATATTAAAATACAGCGCTGCATGATCCTAGAGTCCATGCTCTTTATCTGTTCATCCATTCAAAAAATATTTATGGAGCCTACCAAGTGCAGGCACAGGAGATGCAGTGACGATGAAAACTGGGTGAGCCCTGAGTGCCTGGAATGGAACCCTAGTGGAAGAGACAAATCCCTCGACCTTGCTCCAAAGAATGAGCGAAGGAATGAATGAACAGGCATAGGTACCAAACTGCAAACTGTAGTAACTAACAAGTTTGAAGGAGACAATGTCTTGGAAGAGAGCACCTTGAAGAACTGGTCAGGGAAGAGAGTTCAGTGGAGATCTAAATCTTGCTCTGCACCACCATATCACGTGAGGTCTACTCAACCTGTTCACCTTAGATTCCATTGCCCCCACCTCTCTTTTATGTACATGCCTAATATTAATAGGGATGATTCCAGTTCTCTCCACCACTCCTAACTATAGGCAGTCACATATTGAAATGTTATAATGGAGAAAGCAATATTCGTATGCTCATCTCAAGTGGCTTTCATCTTGCTCCACCCACCCTATGTGCATCCCAGAGCAGCAGATATATAGTCATAATCTATAGGAGACCCTGCCAGGCAGGTCTGTTTCACCAATTCTCAACTTTAGGCAGATATACAGGACCCATGGGAATGACAACTCATGCAAAGTTCTGGTTTTGTCTGTGCAAAGCTGGGGAAATTGTAGCTTGTGGTGCCTAAACTGCTTCAAGCATTCAAAGCTGATCTCAAAGACAAGAACAAACTCACCTGCTACTTGGGAATCCAAACAGCCAAGAGTGTGACAATCATAAAACAGACCCTCCAGAGTGGAGAGGCTGAGAAGAACCGCATTCCAGTGTGGGGAGATCAGCCAAGGGCTGGTAAAAAGTAGGCAAGTCCAGAGCTAGCTGAAGACCAAACGATGAAGAGGGCATCTTCCCACCACCTGGTCAGTTACCCACCTGGTCCCTTGCCTGGTTCCCTTCAGCCAGTTATCCTGGGTGCCATATCTCATCCAGCAATTCTGTAACAGAGCTGCTCCTAGCTAAGCAGTTAACCATAGGGCCAGAGTCCTTTTGTTTTCCCAGAAATAATCTCATTTTAAGAGGGGACTCTGGAACACTTCACAGTGAATAGTGGATTCTCAGGCACTGTTCAAACGAGAGGCAGGTTTCAAAACAGAGGAACTTATCCTTCAGTGTTCAAATCATGCCGTATTGGCAGTCAGTTGTTAGGCTGATTCTTGAGTTTATTTTCCACTTATTGTCTATGAAAAGAATATTTATTGCAGTGGAATCCACTCAGCAACATAATAATAAAAGCACTAAATCCAGACTGGCATAGAGTCCTTTCCAGGTTATAGAAGTCCTCTATGTACACTCTTCTGACCCTCACCTACGTAGACATTTTCTCCATTTTGCTGTTATGGGAACTCAGGCTTCAAGAGCTTGATTAAATACCTTATCCAAAGGCAACAGACCTAGCACCTTAGCAACAAGCAGCTTGTGATGCTTGTTCTTTGCTTTTCTTAAAACATAACGATTTTATATTTCAATAAATTTAATGCTCTAGAATGACAGCTAATTTAAGCCAAGAGGACAAAAAGTCTGAGTCAACCTGAAAATCTTCTGAGACTTGGGGACCCCAAGCTCAGCACCTCATGCTTTGCCACCCTCTTGCCCCTCTGAAACCCAAGGCTCCCTATTCCTGAGGATTATTTCCAGACATGGTGCCATCTCCTGTCACATGTGGAGACCTGCTATGTAGCTCCAAAGTGCCTTGGGTCAGAATCAGTTCAGATATATGTCCAGAGGTCATTCCCTCTGACTACTACAGTGTAAATTCCTTGAGGAAAGGCATTTGGTGTGTTTGGTTCACTGCTCTATCCTCCAGAGCCCAGAACAATGCCTGGCGCACAGCAGACCCTCAATTAATGGGTAGACTGATGAGCACCCGGACAAGGGACTATGGACAGGCCCATTATCATGTTGTCGCACACCGAGGACGCCAAGGGAATAGGCACTGAGCAAGCCCAGACAGACGCGTCTCCTTGTGGGATAAAAGATGCTCAGGAAAAAACATCTGGGTATAAAACAGATCTGGATATGTGGGTTAGGTCCATTTCTATACATGTGCTTGATAACAGTAACTATTCTTGCGTATTACGGGGTTCAACCAATCCTAAGGGAAAATGAAAAATGGATACACAGTAGTTTGAATACCAACTCAAGAGATATCTTGTTGTTGCAATGAAAATGTAGCTACACAGTCATGGAAGTTTTTCTTGTCATTAAATTTGGTAGGATCACTTCCCTAAAAACAAAAACAAAAGCCAAAGTGCCCTATAATGCAGTGATTTTGTGGCCATGATCTTTTGTTAAAATCCTTAGTTCTCAAGGTCTCGCAGGTACCAATTTGATTGGGTGTTTCAAAGTCTATCTCACCTACAGAATTACTTAGGAACAAGGTTTCTATATTGTTTATACTTGAGCAGCTCATTGGTCAAAGTTGGAATTGTGATTATTTGTGCAAAAATTTTGTGATAGAACCTGGTGAAATAGCCATTACCTGTAGCAACAATATACCAGGTAGTCGAGAGAGCAGTCTGTCTTGGTTTGAATCTCAGCTGAGCAGCCATGAGCAAGCCTCTTAAACTCTGGAAATTCAGATTCTCCATCAAAAACATTCAGTTATTATTTCAAACTCTGGAAAGATGGTGGCAGCAATGGAAGCATAGTTTCCAATTCTTCCTAAATTCTCACATTAAAATTAGAGAAATCTTGATTTAACAAAATTTTAAGTGGAAAAAAATTACAACAATAAGGTATCCACTTGAATGTTAAAATATAAACAGGTGGGGACAAGCGATCAACATCACTGTGAACTGTGTGTCACTAGGATCTGCATGGGAGGATACAGAAGGAAACAGCCGAGCAATTGAGAAAGGAAGAACCCCTAAGGAAAGGAGCACCCCGATATGAGTGGCAGGCACTAACTGGGATGGAAAGAGTGCCAATTTGAGAACAGCAGGTGAAACCAGTGAGATATGAAGGGGCTAAGGCAGGCTAGCCCTTGCAAATTCTCAAAAACAAACTGCTCTGAGGACAATCCCATAACAATAAGACCCTGATGGAAGTGAGCAAGGAAAAGAGATGGAAGAAGAAAGTCCAGATAAAGGTGGGGAAGGAAAACAAACCCAGGAAATCAGATAGCAAGCATTTTAAAACTACACTGCATTTTTAAACTACATAAAGTAAGAGAAGGGGGAACTCTGTGACGTTATAAAGTCTAACTAAAATTTCATGAAATATAGTCTTACATAAAAACGAGCAACAGAAAAATATTACAGGCATATCCCATTCAAAGTTACTGTGAGGAAAAAAAAAAAAACAACAACAATAGAATAAGAGCAGCATAACATTCCTAAAGATAATGACAGCATGCTGGATAAACATATTCAAATATAAGAGAAAAACATACTATTTCAAAATAAGCTAAAAGTGATAAGATATGAAAGAATTAGAAAAGCTTAGAAATGAGGTGACAGAACTTGATTATTAGAAATATAAGAAAAAATTATTTTAATAATGAAAACTAAAAAGACCATAAGGGCAAATAAACATAAAAATAATGTCTTAAGAGAAATAAAAAGAAAAGGAGGAATATGTTAATAATCATACACTTACAATTGGGTAAATTTTGTTATGCAAATAAAGCTGCTAAAAATAAATCAAGAGATTAAAAACATTCAAGAGACAATATGAAAGATAGGCAAATAAGATCCAAAACGTGGATAATAGAGTCCCTGAAGATGAAACAAACAAGGGAAAAAAATACTAAAAATTCTGTTTCACGAAAACTTTCTTAAAACTAAAAGAGATGAAACCACACATTAAAAGAATAAATAGTGTACCTGAAAATATTGGCCCAGAATGATCAATACCAAGAAATATTATAGCAAAATTACTGGACTTTAAAGGGGGAAAAAAACATCCTTTGGGCATCAGGGGAAAAAAGCATGACTCATAAAGGAAAGAAAATTAGATTATTTTCATACTGTTTGACAGCAACACTCCACGCCAGAAAAAAAATGAGACAATAATATTTAAGTTACTTAAATATAATGTAATCCAAGGATTTTGTAACCAGATTTTATATTCAACACAACTGACCTTCACGCAGAAAGGATATAAACTCTAAATAACCTGCAGTAGCTCAGGTAATACAATCTTCATGAATCCCCCCTTAAAAAAACTAGAAAATAAACTTCATACAGTAAAAATGACCAGAGAAGTGTTGACTGGTAGCAAGCATCAACTATATAGTTACTTGTAAAACTAAAATTCAATGATAGTTAAAAGGGCAAATTTGTCATGTGTAATACAACGTAGATATAGTGCAATCCTAAAAAAAAAAAAAAAAAAAAAAAAAAAAAAAAAAAAAAAATTTGAGGGACAGTAGGGTTTAGCATATGCTAAAAAAAAAAATTTCAGATCTCATAATTGGTGTAGTGTTTATAATGTGGGGCAAAGCAAATAGATCATTTTGGAATAATTCTACCACATGCAATGTCCTTCAGATCATGGTTCTCAGTGTGGAAGAAAGGAGGCATAGATTGAATACAGAAGAGATTAAAATCCTTATTACAGGGTCAGAAACTAGAACTGGAATGGGGGTAGGGAAGGGGGAGTTAATTGGTAGAGTTTCTGTTTGGGTTGATGGAAAAGTTTTAATAGATGTTGGTGACTGGTAGAACATTATGAATGTAATTAACACCATTGAATTGTCTGTTTGAAAATGGTTAAAATGGGAAATTTTAGGTATGTGTTACTCAAATAAAACTTAAAAAAAAAAAAAAACCATAGCACTGTACAACACAGTGAGCCTTAATGTAAACTATAGGCCACAGTTAGTTTAATTATACTATTTCATCAATGGCAAGTGATGTACTAAACTAATGCAATGTGTTAATAGCGAAAACAGTGTGAGAGGGAATATGTGGGAACTTGGTACTTTCTGCATGAATTTTCTGTAAACCTGACTTCTCTAATTAAAAAAAAGCCTATTGTGCAGAAGTTGAATGGGAAGTATCAGTATGAACTCACATAGTATTTTTTTATCTTCATTTTATTGAGATATATTCACATACCACGCAGTCATACAAAACAAATTGTACTTTCGATTGTTTACAGTACCATTACATAGTTGTACATTCATCACCTAAATCAATCCCTGACACCTTCATTAGCACACACACAAAAATAACAAGAATAATAATTAGAGTGAAAAAGAGCAATTGAAGTAAAAAAGAACACTGGGTACCTTTGTCTGTTTGTTTCCTTCCCCTATTTTTCTACTCATCCATCCATAAACTAGACAAAGTGGAGTGTGGTCCTTATGGCTTTCCCAATCCCACTGTCACCCCTCATAAGCTACATTTTTATACAACTGTCTTCGAGATTCATGGGTTCTGGGTTGTAGTTTGATAGTTTCAGGTACCCACCACCAGCTACCCCAATTCTTTAGAACCTAAAAGGGTTGTCTAAAGTGTGCGTAAGAGTGCCCACCAGAGTGACCTCTCGGCTCTTTTGGAATCTCTCTGCCACTGAAGCTTATTTCATTTCCTTTCACATCCCCCTTTTGGTCAAGAAGATGTTCTCCGTCCCACGATGCCGGGTCTACATTCCTCCCCGGAAGTCATATTCCACGTTGCCAGGGAGATTCACTCCCCTGGGTGTCTGATCCCACGTAGGGGGGAGGGCAGTGATTTCACCTTTCAAGTTGGCTTAGCCAGAGAGAGAGGGCCACATCTGAGCAACAAAGAGGCATTCGGGAGGAGGCTCTTAGGCACAACCATAGGGAGGCCTAGCCTCTCCTTTGCAGCAACCGTCTTCCCAAGGGTAAAACCTATGGTAGAGGGCTCGACCCATCAAACCACTAGTCCCTTATGTCTGTGGTCATGTTAGCAACCATCGAGGTGGGGTAGGCCAATACCCCTGCATTCTCCACAGGCTCCTCAAGGGGGCACTACATCTTTTTTTCCTTATTTTTCTTCTTTTTTTTTTTTTAACTTTCCCTTTTTTTTTTTTTAATCTTCATTTTATTGAGATATATTCACATACCACTCAGTCATACAAAACAAATCGTACTTTCGATTGTTTACAGTACCATTACATAGTTGTACATTCATCACCTAAATCAATCCCTGACACCTTCATTAGCACACACACAAAAATAACAAGAATAATAATTAGAGTGAAAAAGAGCAATTGAAGTAAAAAAGAACACTGGGTACCTTTGTCTGTTTGTTTCCTTCCCCTATTTTTCTACTCATCCATCCATAAACTAGACAAAGTGGAGTGTGGTCCTTATGGCTTTCCCAACCCCACTGTCACCCCTCATAAGCTACATTTTTATACAACTGTCTTCGAGATTCATGGGTTCTGGGTTGTAGTTTGATAGTTTCAGGTACCCACCACCAGCTACCCCAATTCTTTAGAACCTAAAAAGGGTTGTCTAAAGTGTGCGTAAGAGTGCCCACCAGAGTGACCTCTCGGCTCTTTTGGAATCTCTCTGCCACTGAAGCTTATTTCATTTCCTTTCACATCCCCCTTTTGGTCAAGAAGATGTTCTCCGTCCCACGATGCCGGGTCTACATTCCTCCCCGGAAGTCATATTCCACGTTGCCAGGGAGATTCACTCCCCTGGGTGTCTGATCCCACGTAGGGGGGAGGGCAGTGATTTCACCTTTCAAGTTGGCTTAGCCAGAGAGAGAGGGCCACATCTGAGCAACAAAGAGGCATTCGGGAGGAGGCTCTTAGGCACAACCATAGGGAGGCCTAGCCTCTCCTTTGCAGCAACCGTCTTCCCAAGGGTAAAACCTATGGTAGAGGGCTCAACCCATCAAACCACCAGTCCTCTATGTCTGTGAACTCACATAGTATTTTATCCTTTTAACTTTAAATTGTGTGTGTGGATATTTTTCTTTCTTTATCCACTGAAAAGGCCCAGAAACAATGACTAATCCAGTAGCAATAAGCATCCCTAGCACTCTGATTGTGGTTTGCAAATATCATTTATCACTAAAAGAAACCAGGGATTCTTAGAGAAGTGACATTCCAATACTGGGGCAAGAAATGAACCTGGAACATCTTGTCACACCAGATAGCAAGGAAGCTACCATGAATTACCAGGGTCATGTCAAAGGACTCAAAAGCCAATTTAATATTATCTGATGTATACATTTCATAAATAAATATTAATAGATCGGGGTTCTATGGGTTATAAGATCTAAAGAGAATGAAGACTTCTGTACAAGGGCAGGCAAACATATTTTTGGCTTTGTAGGCCAGGCAACTTCTGTTGCAACTACTCTACTCTTGTGTTGTAGCAAGAAGGCAGTCCCAGACAACACATACATGAAGGGCGTGACTGTGTTCGCAAACTTTATTTACATAAACTGGTGGCAGATTGACATGGACCAGGGCTGTTTGCTGACCCTTGGAATAGCGTAAGAAAGACAACCAAGTCGTTGCAATCAGTGTTAGACTGGAGAAAATGAATCAAAATTTTGGTGACTAGAGTCAAAGCAGCGGCTGTCTTTGGAGAGGAGGGAGTAGAGACTAGGGGTGAGCGGGGGTGGGGTGGGGGGTGGGGGGGCATGAGCTGGGCTGCTAGGGGCTGGTCCTGCTGTTCCTGGGCAAGTGGTAGTTTCATGGATATGTCCATTTGTGAAAATTCATTGAGCTGCCCATGTATGATTTGTAACTTTTTCTCAATGCATGTATTAAACTTAGATACAATATAGTTAATCTAAAAAGAATTAGACATACTGTGGTTGGAGAAAACCCAAAGACTAAGGGGAAGCTTCCAAATGCAGTACAAAACAGCAGAGCGTAAGGAGCAGGAAGCCACTTCCTCCCCTTGGCTGCAGCATCTCACGTCCAGGTGGATAACATCTAGCCCTTCCAGAGGGTGTGTCTCAGTGACCATCTGGGTTACAGTTGGAGGTGTGAACTTGGGTGGTGGAAGGGGGCTGTAGTCAGTCAACATGGTGCCCCACCCAACTCTCACAACAGAGGATAAGGAGAATCTGGCTCACACATCCGCTGCACTGAGGGCTGGCCACCCCACTCAGGAAGCTACAAAGCATTCTCCTTCAGAGGCAAAATCAGGTCTGCTCTGCTCAGAGGGGAGGCAAAGTCTAGCAATCAACCATGATGATGCCTTTTCATAGTAAATTCTTTGGAAGCATCGAGGCTGGCACTAGTGCTACTCATTGAAAATTTTGGTCTCCCAGCCTTCATCATGTTATGGAATTATATCTCATGGTCCCTTTGTAGGTGATGTGGGGTTATGTGTTTGGTTCTGGATGAGCTGATGCATATACTTCTGGGCTGATTGTTTAAATTTCAGTGTGGAACCCTACAGGGCTCTCTTTCTCCCCCCTGACCTACATCTGGCATTGGTGGAGGCGACGGCTGCTCTGTCACTTAGCATCAGTCCCCCTATTAACCCACAACAGACTTGTAACATGAGCAAGAACTAAACATCTACGGTATTAAGCTATTCAGACTTTGGGTTTATTATGACAGCATTACCTAACCTAAAACAAATGATACAGGTATCTAAATTGTGCTTAGATTGACATACAGACTTCCAGGAGACATCCTCTTTAAGCTGTGGTGTATCTTATACATATAAAAATACAGTTGCACTTGTTAACTCACATATATTGCAATTAGCAATGCATAATATGATTGTTAGTGAATAAACTCCACTCTTTCTTATTAATACTTTCTAAATTCAGAACCAGAGGGGAGGCAATTACTTCCCCAATATTAGAAGACCATATTGAGCTTGGTTCCCTGGCTGGAGTCCCAAAGATAAGTTATATCAGATAAAAGGGATTTCTCTCACTCAAAGGAACATACTCACCATTATCATTACTTCTCATAGTCTAGGTTATGGGTTACTGAGAAGAAAATGATACAATTCCTAACCCAGAGGTCAGCAAACAGAATATGCAGGCAAGTACTGCTTTTATTTTCATTAATCTTATCTGCTAACTACTGTTTTGTGGTTTCATATAAAGTAGTGAATGAATCAATGAATGAGGGAGGATTTGAAGAGTATTGAAAGGAGCATGGAGACACTTGGGTGGAGGCATTCTGTCAAGGCAAAGGCATGAATAAAAGAAGGGAAGTGGGGACACACATGCCACACTAAGGTAAAGACAGTAGGTATTTGACAGGAAGTGGAGTCTAGACTTAATCTTTCAGATAAAGAGGATCCAAGGAAGGCTTCAGATCAGGGCTGGCATGATAAAGCCTTGCTTAAAGGAAACTGGCCGGGCAACAACATCAGGTTGGAATTAGAGCAGAAAAAGACTGGAGTCAGGGAGACAAGAAACTATTGCAATAGCTCAGCCTAATGGAACATAGACAGGATCAGAGAGAGCGGGTGTCAAGAGTTAAGGATTTATGGCAGAGACCACAACTGCCTACCTTCAAATCCATGTTCCTTCGTCAGTAACAGAATCACACATTTACTGTGCTTGTGCATCTAATCAGAAAACTACATTTTCTGCCACCCCTAGAATGTTGGTGTGGCCACGTGACCAAGCGTTGGCCAATGATATAAGTAGAAGTATGGTGTGGGACTTCTGGGAAGACTTTTTAAAGAGAGGAGGCATAGCCTTCACCTCTTCATATGTCTTACCACCTGGAACATAAAGGTGATGGCTGGATCTCAGAAGCTATTTTGCACCATGAAGACAAGAACCATACTATGCTTAACAGATATTGAAGGTCTGGATCCCAAACACATTCATGGAGCTACCATACTAAGCAAGGACTACCTGTTTTAGACCTCTTTTACATCAGCAAAAAGAACTTTTACCTTATTTATGTTTCTGTTATTTGGAGTATCTGTTAGAAGCAACTGAACCTAATCCTGATAGAGGAGGCTGGAGAACAATGGGCAACCTAAGAAGACAACCAAAAGTGGTTTGGGGTAAGAGGCAAGGATTTGTGTTCACCACTTCAGTTTATATCCTGGCTCACCACTCCATAGCTTTGAAACATTAAGCAACTACTCTAGTCTCAACCAGGGTTACACATGGAATAGTAATGCCCACATAACTGATTGTTGAGATGAATGAATAATAACTGCAATGATTAGTGTAAAACTCTTAGCATTCTCTTGTGCAAATTTTAAGTGACGCTAAATAAGATAAAATGCAATATATCCAAAGAGAAAATGGCTCAAAATTCTTGGGGAGAGGGATGAATGAGAAGGGAATGGATACTTTTTCTGGAGAGGTGGGAAAGGTTAGAAAAGCTTCCTGGAACACAAACTTCTCAAGCTTTCTTGTCCCCTTCTAGAATAACTCTGATGCTGAGAGAGAGAAAAGCCCAGAGAAAGTGGCTCTCATCCCTCCTGGCTTCCTGCCTTCTTCGGATGGGGTCTGCACTCACTATTCCAGTGCCACGTCCTCTTTAACAGGCTTACGAGCAACACTTTGTCAACAGTCTATCAATGCCTTCGATCCCCATGTTCCAGGAAATACTCTGCTCTTGGGAAGAGGAGGCTCTTGGCTTCCTGTCTGCATAAAAGGGCCTGATTAAGTCAAAGGGATGTTTGGCTTTTGGATGTGTTGGGTTGATGAACAGTGGCAGGATGATGGAGGAGGTAGGCTGGGGTTCTGTGAAGTCGAAACACTGTCAAGGAGACCAGGCCACTTAACTCCCCAAACACGTTCCTGTCTACCACAAGGCACAAGCCTTTGATTAACACTGAAACAGGCAAGAAAAAAAAAAGGGGGTGTGGAAACACATATAGCTTAATTGCAAGTAAAATGTATTTATAGCTACATTTAGGGATGATTTTTGGAACTGACATTGTCATAGCTCCTTATTTGCTATGGTTTGATGGAATGGTTTTGAGGGGGAAAAAAAAGATTGGCACTTGGGAGAGGCATGGGCTGGTGGTAATATGAAATCCAATAGATTTGAGTCGCATTCTTCCACTCTGTAGAAGTGTGACCATGAATAAATCACAACTTCTCTTCGCGCCAGTTTGTTTACTGCAAAATGAGTTGGGCTAAGAATTAAATGAAATAATATAGGTAGAAGAGATTAGTGGGCCCTGAGCCCCTCGTCACTCTAAAACCCTTGCTGGCAGTCCGACAGAGCTGGAAGGCCGTTTTCTAGTGAATGCGGTAGACCCTCACGCGTCCTCATAGCTCAGCGGAGAGTTGTATTACATGTTGTTTCAGGCTCACGATGTGATTTTTTTCCCTTCATCATAAGCTTAAATGAAGAAACTGGTTTTGACTCTCAGATTTCCTCTTTTCTTACCCTCCCACCCCCAAAATGAAGAGTGTCCCTCTCAGAGACACCCCTGCAGTAGGAGCTGAAGGATGGCTGCTGGATCATTGAAATGAGGCACGCAGACTCCACATTTAACTAACTTAAAATTTTAATAACATTTGACCTCTAGGTCCCAGGAGAGAGCTCCAGAAAATTACTCAAAGAAGCAGGCTGATGAGGGGGCTTGAAATTGAGAAATGGTTTGGCGGTGCCCACATTTTTTAGGGCCCGGAGGCAACAGAGCCAGCTTCCCCAAGAGCGCCATTCGTGAACAGCTGAACTCAAGCAACAGGCCGCAGAGGCTGGACCTGGTGCTCCACCAGCTCCCCTGTGCACCCCACCTGAGCCACACAGCGTGGCCACGGCACACGTCGGTTAAGACTACGGCTACACTTCCTGGGGGCCTGCTCTATGCCGGGCACCAGGGCAAGGTTCATCTACTGTGGCAGGTGGAATAACCACCACCAAGGTGTCCACTTCCTAGTCCCTGGAACTGACTGTCACCTTCCATGGCAGAAGGAACTTTGCAGATGTGCTTAAATGAAGGCTCTCGAGATGGGGCGACGATCCTCAGGGTAGGTGGGTGGGGGCAATGATCTAGTAATGAGGGTCATTATAAGAGGGGGGAAGGGGAGTCAAAGTTAGAAGACAGACCCAGAGGGTTGTGATACAGCTAACAGCCAAAGAATGCCAGCTGCCTCTAAACGCTGGAAGATGCAAAAACAGTCTCCTCTAGACCCTCAAGAAGGAAAGAGCCTGGCCAACACCTTGGGTTTAGCCCCACAGGATTTATTTTTAGACTTTGCAACTCCATACAGGAGAGAACAAGTTTGTGTTGTTTCAAGTCTCTAGTTTGTGATCACGCTAGAGGGGCTGTAGGAAACTTATATGCCTGCATTACCTATGATTGTCACCTCCATTTCCTAGACGAAGAAACTGCTGCAGCAACGAGGCTAATTTGGCCAGTAGTTTACACCTAAGAACTGGCAGAGACATGAGAGCATGTACTCCAACCAGGGAATCTTGCCAACTCCAGGAACTAAGGCACCGGAGGAGCAGGCAAGACTGTGGCTAAGCCTGCAAGGAGACTTACCCTCATCTCCTCGAGAGAACAGCCACTTTCTAGAGACTGCCCTGCACGCGTGACATGACGAGCAGATGACGCCAACTCCAAGCAAGTCTCATGCACTTAAGGATGTAAAACATTCATAGCTACGGGTTAACAACCACCCACAGTGGTGAGCTCTCTACAATAGATATCTCCCCAAATCACCCCCCAAACACTGTGAAATTGCCACTGTTATCTTATCATCCTTGGCAAATGGATGAGGAATTTGGAGCTAGGCATGGTTGAGTCTTTTGTCCAAATTCGCCCATCAAGAAGTAGGTCCCTGAGAGCATCTGCTTCCACCCCAAAAGGAATCAGCTACTAGAGAATTTGCCCTCCCCCTCCCAGTCAGGTCACCAACAATTAGAAACCAATTCTCAAGGCATGGCTTTGTCTTTGAATCACCTGGGAGCTTAAGACATACCTGGTCCAAGATGTGCTGGCAAATGTTTAACTAGATCTCCAGGAAAAAAAAATAATAAAAAAGTTAAAAAGCCCTGATTTGTAGTGTTTGCCAGTTACTGTGATGTCCCACCAAGGCTGACTTTCAAGTTACCTACTATTTAACAACTAGCTGACAGAGGTCGCTAACGTTTAACAATCACCCCTCGCTAGCCAGCGAGAGCTGGACCGGCACACTGTCCTAGAGGCAAAGCCCAGCGATCCGAATTGTAAAGCAGAGTCCAGAGAACTCCGGTTCATCTCAACACACAGAAACTCAAACTTTCTGCCCATTTGGGTTTGTCAGCAAAAAATACAGTACTCACAGTTAAATCTGAATTTCAGGTAGACAACGGATAGTTTTTTAAATATTTCAATATCTGGCACATACTTAGGCTAAATGTTTAGCTGAAATTCAAATTGAATTGGGTGTAATGTATTTTTATTTGTTAAATCCAGTAACCCTGCCCACCCCCTCACCAAAACTTGGTGTTATCCGACTTCTAAGTGCTTCCTATCTGCGCATGGGAAGTTAACTTGCATTTCCCTCATTACCTGGGAGGTTTTGCTTGCTGATATCCTTTGCTCATTTTTCTGTTAGGCCACTGCCTTTTTTGAAAGAATGATTGGAATCAATTTTCCATTTTAGACATTGGAAATATCTATAAGTATTATTTGTGTATTTTATCCAAAAGAATTTAAAAATCAATGTAGTCAAATTGATCCATTTTTTTTTCTTTACAATATTAACAATGCAAACATCAAAAAGTTAAGGATTCATACTCAACAGGAGACTTAAGAATTTCTTTCAACAATGTTTGATAAATGACAGATCATCAGTAAATGTTATCTATTGTTATTTCCTTCATTACTATTATTCTCAGAAGACTATCTGTTATTTTTACCTTGGTTTCCAGCATAGAGGTAGCCAAGAAAGTTCAGTTTATTAGTTCTCAGGCACCAAAGAAGGCCGGATTTTTTTAAGTTGCTACTCCATCAAGCATTGGTTCAATAAGAACCCACTGGCCAAGTATAGACATTTGTTTAGAAACAGCAGGATCTTTCCCTAAATTTTCAAGCTACTTAGTCCACACTTCCAGCCTGGAAATGCTCCCTTCCTCCGCAACTTTCTGGAAATTGTGGCTAAGAGGTAAAGAGGCTACAGCACCCAATGAAGGAAGTGTCTTACACCTTTGACCACCGCGGTGGGGCTGAAGTCCCGATTACAGAGACTAAATAGCTTGCAGCACAGATGATAAAAATTAAAGGGTGATTACTGACTCCTCCACTAATTTATGGGTTTCTCTGAACAGGAAAATTCTGCTCAGAAGCAGAAAACACTACCCTTCCTGGTCTGGCCCCTTTGAAGGTCATAAACCAATTTAATTAAGAACAGCTTTAATAATGTAGGACTCCAGAAACACACAAGGGCATAGTGTGCATCTCAGAATTAGGATGAAAAATCTCCCTGCTTTGTACCTTCCCGAGATCATTTTCTGCTGAGTTAAATGCTCCCTTCCCAGCAGCGGCCACGGTACAAGGGGCCCTGGTACCACCTGCTCACCCCATTCCCATTCCCTGCCCCACCGGCCTGATTAACCTGCAGGTGCAGCCCAGTTAGCCCAGGGGATGCTCACCTGCGGAGTCCTGCCCGTCTCTCCTGTGGGGGGTTCAGCCCGGGGAAGGGGTCCCAGTCACAAGGTCAGGAAGCCCCTTCACGTCACTAGATCGTGGCCAGCCAGGTGCCGAATGAAAAATGCAGAGTCCAGAGGGATATACACTAGGGAAAGGTTTCTCAACGTCAGCGCTATTGACATTTAGGGACAGGTCCTTGTGGTGGGCCGTCCTGTGCGCGGTAGGATGTGCAGCAGCCCCCCTAGCTCCCTCCACCCACCAGCTGCCAGCAGCACCCTCTCCACTCCCACTTGAGACATCCAAAAATGTCCCCAGATATTGTCAAGTGTCCCAGGTAGAGGAAGGGAGGGGTGATGGATGTAGCGGATAAAAATTTAGTTTGCTCAGTTGAATCTGAATTTTAGATAAATGACAAAGAATTTTTAGAATAGGTATGTTCCATACAATGACTACTTAATTAACTAATTATTAATTCATTACTAATGCTGTAATGGCAAAAAGCAGTCATTTTCTGAAATGTAAATTTAACCTGGAATTTTGTATATTACCTGGTGACCCTACCAGAGGGGCAAAATTGCCCCCAGTTGAGAACTTTTGACTTAACTATACATTAGATTCAGCTGGTATCTTTAAAAACGCCTATCCCCAGACCAATTAAACCAGAATCTATGGGGGTGGGTCCAGTTCATTGGTAATTAAAAAAAAAAAAAATCTCTCCAAGAGATTCTATTATGCAGCCTAGTTTGGAACTGCTGCTCTGTTTCTGAAAATCCCCTGATGATGATAATATTGATATTGGGAATGCTTATTAAAACAAACAGAAATATTCCTGATCCTCATTCAGTCCAGGCCAACTGAAATCTCATTTTCAGGGGCTGAGGCTGATAGCTGCAGGTTTGCCAAGTGTCTCAGGTGATTCTTATCATCAGGCAAGTGTGAGAAATTTTGCCCCAGATATGCTCTCACACATGTGCATAGGATGCCATGCAAGAATGTCCCTCATCAGGAAAACCCAAATGCCCATAAATGAGCTAATGGCTAAATAAACTGGTGGGTCACAACATGGAATGTTATACAGCAGTGAGAATGAATAAGTCTCATCTACAGGCATCAGCACTAATGCATTTTAGGAACATAATATAAAGTAAAATAAATCCCTCCCCCCCAAAAATATAAAGATGTCATTTGTGTAAAACTCAAAACCAAGCAACTCTTAACAATATATCGCTTGTACCCTTTCAGAATCCATAAATGTGTGCCAAGCCTATACATCGGGGATGATATCAAAATCCCAGAGTTGAGTCAGAGGACGAGGATCACGGAGTAGGCTTGTGGTGTTGGCAGTGTTCTCCTCTATAAGTGGTGTGCTGGTTTGGGGTGCTTATTTTAATATTAGGCTACAAAATTTATATATAACCAGTGAACTCTTTTGTATGTATCAATATTACATAATACATCTAATGAAGAGTTCAGAGTCCTTCTACCAACTAATAAAGACTCTGTAGGTCTGAGTGAGGGTCTGAAATGTTCATTTCTCATGAGCACCTCAGAGGTGATTCTGTCACAGGTGGTATCTGAGCTACACTTTGACACTCACCAATGGAGAATGAACAACACTCCAAGTGAGAAGCGTCGAGTTAAATGCCCAGTTTTACCACTACCCATGGGGCTTTGGGTGAGTCTCCCCGACCTGTAGATGATGGTCATAACCCAGCCTGCTAATCCCAGGTTACCCTCCCATTGTCCCCCCCAACTGGCATTTGAAACTGCAGTTCAAGCACTCACTTCACTGAGTTGTCTTTGAGGGTGGGACCCAGTTTGAGACACATCTTTATCCCTGGCTCCCAGCCATGACATGAGCTCTCAGTAGGTAATTAATAAATTTGTTTTTGCTGAACTGAGTAGAGACATGGGTAGGAAAAAAAAAGTGGGGCCAGGTAAGGGCAAAATTATTATTGAGAAGCTCCCACTGGTTAAATTTAAGAGCATCAAAGATAAAAATGATGGCAATGTATTATAGCAGGTTAAGTCATAAAAAAGAATCTATGAGCCCATAGTGATTCACAGAAAGGAGGCAGGAACTCATCTTTACAGAAAGAATGCCAGCTAATAAATGTAGAAGGAATGATGGAGTTAGGAAACCACTATTGTGGAACTATCAATGTAGCAATTAATTCAAGCAAGGATCATCAGTGGATGCTAAAAAATCCATTGGGGAACAGGATGATCTGGAAGGGATGTTTATATCATCTCGAAGCGTCATCACCCCATGGCACCACCAGCTTCCCGGGCATTCGATCGGTGCAATTGCACAGGGCCCCATGGCTCACAGGAGTCCCATGCTTGACTTATTGCTCCACTTGTTAATGTTCATTAATTTTTGAATGAGGAGGTCCACACTTATTTTGCACCAGGCCCCCAAATTATGTGCCATTCTTTTCCCTTAGAGAGGGAAAAACTGCCTTTATAATAGAGAGGTCTGGAGTGCACCATCTCAACTAGCGATTAAACCTAGTATCACCAGCCAGTGGGAAATGTTTGCACCAAGTACTGGATGATGGGATGCACTGAGTGTAACGTACATGCCACAAATGATTCACCTGAATCCAATCATGGGACGCAATCAGACAAATCCAGATTGTGCAACACTCTTTGACAGTGGTTCTCTAGCTTTAGCTCACATCCAAATCACTTGGGGGGCTTGTTCAAAAACAAATTGTCGGGCCCCACTCCCAGAGTTTCTAATTCAGTCGATCTGGGCTGGGGCCCAAGAACGTGCATTTCTAACAAGCCTCCAGGTGATGCTGACGCCGCTGGTCCAGAGACCACACTTTGAGAACCACTGACCTGCAAGACAACGGGTTTCACCCCCTAAAATGTCAAAATTGTAAAATACCAAAAGAAAAGTGAAAGAATCACTCCAGATTAAAGCAGACTAAAGAGACATGAGAACTAAATGCAATGAATGCATGATCTTTGATTGGATCCTGGATTAAAAAAAAAAGTTATAAAGGACATTTCTGGAACCACTGGGGAAGCTTGGATATGGGCTGTATATTAGATAATGTAGTTGAATCAATGTTACATTTCTTAGTTTTGATAACGGTATCCTGGTTAGATACAAGAATATGCTTGTTCTTAGAAGATGCAGATCCAAGTATTTAGGGATGAAATGTCATGATGTCTACAATTACTTTCAAATAGTTTATAAAAAAATAAGTCTGTATGTCATTTACTAGATACACAAATACACAAGAAAAAGGTGATTGATTTGAAAAAAAGAAAATATCAAACAAAATAATAAATAATTATTGAACACCTGCTAAGTGTCATGGACCTACTAGGTGCTGGGTGTAAGCAATATACAAAATGAATGTTGTCCCTGCCTTCATGATCAACCTTCTGGTGAGACCAGGGAAATAAAGGCCTGAGGGAAGAGGTGGCCTCAGGCCTGGGGACACATGTCTCCTACAGAATCCCTAGGCCCCTTCTCCCCTGGAACCCACAGAAGGCAATGACGGGTAAGCACCAGGCTGGGTACACATCAGCAGTGCCAAAGCCTTCTTCAGAGCTAAAACTCGGCCACCCCAACGCGATAAGAGACATGAGAACTAAATGCAATGAATGCATGATCTTTGATTGGATCCTGGATTAAAATAAAATATTATAAAGGACATTTCTGGAACCTTATCATATGAAACAAATGCTTCCTCCGCTATACAGCAAGCAGAGGTCACATCATGGAAGCATGTCATGGACAATTGGGCCCCTGTCCTCTTCCCTTCCTTCCTTGAAGACATGGACTTCGTCAAGCCCACCAGCCCCCATCTGTTACCCTTCTATACCTGCCACTCCCAAGGAGTAGTGGTTCTCTCCAAAGAGTTTCAGCCATGAAAATGTATGAACATATGTCCTCAGCTTCACGGTCAAAGGGGAATCCAATCAAGAATCTGATGATGCATTTGCAAATTAAAAATCCTTATCGTAATGAGCAGAGGCATTCAAACTAATAATTACATAAACTCCTGTTAAGTGTGGCATGGTAATTATAACAAGTACTTCTAGCAAATTTAAAAGGCAACTTAGGTTTCCATTTCCCTCATGAAGAATGCAATAAGCAGGTGCATCCCTGCACTGCCAGGTGGAGAAAGCCCCTTCGAAATACTCCTGGAAAGAGCAAAAGGAGTGCAGAAATCCCAGTTCTCACTCTCCCAGGATGGCAGGAAATTTGTAATGGAGAAGAAAGATGGTGAGCGTGTCAGTAAAAATATCTGCAATCACAATGCACAATGCACTGCTGTAAGAGGGTGCCCTTCTAATCGTTTCCTGACCTCTCTGCACTCAGCTTGTACCAGCCTCCTCCTCGTTGACGATGCTCTCCAGCCTTACTGGTCTCCCTTCTGTTTCCAGACAGCCCATGTTAATTCCTGCCTCCAACCCTTCGCACTCACTGTTTCCCCCACTTCTTCCTCAGCTCGGGTGTCATCTTCTCAAAGAGGCTCTCTGGTCCCCTCGCCAGGTGCTGTCACAGCACACGATTTAATCACCTTCATGTCCCCGAGTACCCACTATTTATTCATAACAATTTTTATTCACCATTTTCTTCCCACAGAACAAAGTAAGTCCCAGGAGAGCAGAGATCTTGGCTGGATCGTTATGGCTCCATCCTGAGCCCAGGAGAGCATCTGAGCGAATGAGAAAAATGAAGGAGTGAATCAAAGAATGCATGTGCACATCCATTATCTTGTTTAAACTCAAATGATCTATGAGGGTGGGACTATTATTATCTCCCTTTTATAGGTGAGAAAATTGAGACTTAGAGGCATTCAGGTGTTTTCCACAGGCTCCAGCTCTGATGTGTCACTGGCTTGTCCCATTGAATCATGCAATGCCAGGACATGAGGGCTGGTCTATTTCCAATGTCATAAAAACAGGGTAGGATCTGATAAGTAAATTGATTAATTAAAACAGTCTTCCCCTCACCCTACTAGGAAACTCAAAATATTCCTTCCTTTTCGACTCCAGTGTGGACTCCAGAGTGGACTATCTATTCTAGGGTATGAGACTTTGAACCACTTGAAGGCAGGGTTTGTGACATCTTTATCCCTCTCTCACCCATGACATAGAATAGCACAAAGTCAGACACAACACAGGAGGGGCTTAGGAAATACATGTTGAAAGAGTAAAATTCTCACAATCTCATGAGAGAGGATTCCCAGAAGCATCTGAGAAAGGATGTGAATTCTAGAACCTCCTTGGGTAGTCCCCTAACAACAGTGTGATCTGGGGAAATGAGCGTTGGTGATGGGTAGCAGAGTTTTCCAACTTCTGCCTGGAGCCTGAGAAAGGATTGTACTTGTTGGGGGTTGAATCATGTCTGCCACAAAAGGCATGTTCAGGTCCCAAACTTGGTCACGTCGGTGTGAATCCATCTCTCAATAGGACCTTTGAAAATGTTATTCATTAACATGCCCAAACTGAATGAGGGTGGGCCTTAATCTAACATGGCTGAAGTTCTATAAGCAAAGGAAATTGGACATGGAGAAGAGAAGCCATGAGGAGCAGCTAGAAGCTGGAAGTCAAAGAAACCCAGAAGGGAAGGGAAAGAAGGCCACCTTGTGCAGTGCACATGATGAAAAAGCCAAGGACTAAGGATCATCAGCAGCTAGCCCTAGAATGCCACAGTCTTCAGGAAGAAAGCATTGCCTTGCCAGTGCCTCGATTTGGGCTTCTGTTAGCCTCAAAATCATGAGCTAATAAATTCCCATTGTTTAAGCCAACCCATTGTAAGGTATTTGTTTTAGCAGCTGAGAAACTAAAGCCATGCTGCACATAGCCTGTGGACCCTAGGTCAGCCATGTCTGTGTTCTCATCCTGCCTCTACCCCTGACTTTGTGATCCTGGGAGTTACTGAATCTCTCTGAACCTCAGTTTTCCTCTGTAAAGAGGGCATCATAACCATACCCATTTCAGAGAGCCGTGACGAAATATGTCAGCAAAACTCTCAGCTCAAAGTCTGCCCCATGCCTATGCCAATAAATGTTATCATCATTAACTCTGTGGGAAAGCACAGACCCTGTCAATTGTGGCTAATCCTGTAGCAATGGTAGAACCTCAGTCCTCAAAGCACACATGGTTGCCCCAAATCCAGCCACCTTCATCGCAACTCGCCCCACATCCCCCAAGCATTGATGACACCAACGTAACATCAAACCATGTTCGGATCCTTATTTCTGCTGGCCAAGAGCCAACCCAGAATCCTTCAAGGGCCAAGCAGACTTTTTATCAAAGCAGTTTGCTTCCTGGCGTGGTCTGAACCTGGCATGTGGTCATCCTGAGAGTGATTCTCTAACAGCTCAGTCAATACCCCTGTCAGAAACGTCTGAGCCAGATTACATTGCCCACCAGGGTGCACATGGCAGCCTGTTTCACAGCACTTAATCCCACACTGAGCTCAAGTCTCCCTCCAAAATAACTGCAGGGAGGGAGGGAGGGAGAGAGGGAAATGAAGATGGCATTCTCTCAAGGGCTTTCTGGAGGTGACAATGTTGGGGAAAGAAAGATGGATTTCCTCTTCACCTCCTTCTGATTCTACATGTTGAAAATGAGGTTTTGGGTCACCCAGATCCCAAGGTCCTAAATCAGGATTTGAATCCAGCCTTCACTGAATCCAAATCCCTGCTTTCTCCACTGAGAAATGCAGCTAAACAACATGAACATTCTCCTGCCTGAGAAATGCTACTCTGTTCTGAGATGTCTGTTCCCACTCTACACCGCCACCTCAAAAACTGTGCTCAGGCCAGCTGTTCTGCAGCCAAAAGAAGCCAGCTGAATGAGACGAGCACAGTCTAAGGAGGGGTTGCATTACTGTGGGATATGTTTGCACAGCTACTGTCCTCCCTCCCTTCAAAGTCCTGAGGCCCCAAACTTGTTAGAGCCCCAATAGCCATGGCTCCTGATGACCATTAATTTATTCCTATGAATGGCAAACTTAAATTACACAGGTACAATAACGACACACTCCTTTTTCATCTGGTTCTTTCCTTCAGAACGTGATCTTGTATCATAATTGTTCATTCACTGCCAGAGTTCATTTAATCAATGGATGTTTTGTCCATTAGAACAAGCACTAAGTCTGGTTCACCTCTGCATCTTTGTGCCTGGCATGGAGTAGACACTCAATAAATGTTGACCAATGGCTGGCTGGCTGGATGAATGCATGGATGGGTGGGTGAGTGGATGGATGTATGGATGGAGGGAGGCTGGGTCAGTTCATGGATGGAAAGATGGATGGATAAATGGATGGATGGGTGGATGGGTGGTTGATGGATGGAGGGAGGATGAGTGGGTGGGTTGATGGATGAATGAATGGGTGGGTGGGTGGGGGCGTAGACGGATGATTGGATGGATGGGTAGATGGGTATGTGGTTAGATGGATGGATGAATGGATGAGTGGGTGGGTATGTGGGAGGTTAATGGGCAGATGGAAGATGGGTGGGTGGATGGATGGATGGATGGATAGGTGGGTAGTGGATGGATGGATAGATAAATGCATGGATAGATGGAAAAATGTGAAATCTGTTGTCATCTCTTGAGTCCTGGTCAGGCACAATTTGCAATTCTCCTGGCACATTGATGCTGACAAATTCGGTCTCACCAGATGAACTTCCTTGGAACCAGCACCCCAACCCACCAGATTTCTGGGGATATAGCATTAGCTCATTTCACAGATAAATAAACCAAGATGCAGAGAAGTTAAGAGAATTGGCCATGGTGACCCAGAGAGCTAGTGATGGAAAAGCCAGGAGACTCGGGCCTCCCAATTATTTGTCTTGGTCTCTTCTTCCCTCTTCTTCTGCCAGGCTGCCCTGAATTTCAGTTAACCATGTGGTAGGATTGAGAAATTCATGTGTCTTACTTTCTTTTGACCCAAGAATGTTTCCCTCCCTCTCCCCTCTCAGGCAAGCACCATATTCTGAGTTCTGGGTATGTGGACCCAGAGAGAGTTTACAAGCCTTGGTTTTGAGAGCTTGGGCTTGTCATTCTTAAACTCTAAATGTGTAGAAGAATCACCAGGGAGTGAATTAAAACTGTGGATTCCTGGGCCACATCCACAGAAATTTTGATTTAATAAGTCTGAGACGACACTGGGGCAACTGAATTTTAAAATAATTACTCCAGATGCTGCTGATGCAAGTGGTCCATGGGCCACACTTGGAAACACTGACTTGGGCTTTTGAGTTTTGATCTGGCTTATGGCTTGCTGGGGACCTGTGTCTGGGAGTCAACACCCAGGACACCTCTGCTAGAGGTGGCAGAATCCCAGATGAGGGAACAGGAGCAGAGGCCTTGATATCAGTAGTCAAGAAAACCCATTGCTGAGTTTTTTGTCAGGTTCACATCCATTAAGGGGTGTTTGGAAGCTCATCCGGAGCAGTCAAACTGCTCCCCCCCATACGGTGAAGGATCAGCACTGGACAAGGAAACCACGTAACCCAAGGAGCAGTAATAAAGATGGCAGCCACAGTGGACAGAGGGTCAGGTCCTGAACCCTCAGCTGGTCTGGGAGTCCTGAGTAAGACAGTAGGTTGGGGAAGAGAGCCCCAGTAATGACTGATCTCTGGTTTTCCTCCACCCAGGAAGCTGAGGTGTCAGATAGAATTTAGAAATATACCAAAAATGGTGTTTCTTATTCTCCAGTATTGAGTAGGACATTCATACCAGCTACATTTCTATATATTTCTGAAGCACACCCAGGGATGAGCAGGGTAAGGGCAAGCCCCTACTCTTGCCTGCTCCATGGAGTAAGACAGACTAGAGACCTGGTGAGAAACCACAAGCTCTGGTTTAGTCTCTCTGGGCTTTAGTTCTGCCTGTATAAAAGCAGGTTGAATAATTCCTGGCTTGTTCAATTATAATGATAAATAGGATCCTCAGTTGGTCCTCCATTTTGTTCAATTAGTCAACAATTTTTAATTGAGCACATATTAGGTGCCAGGCATTTTACTGCAAAAACTTGTGCAAAGTAAGGAAAATTTCTGCCCTCATGAGACCCTGAGTAAATACTAATTTATTTACCCAACCTCCCTTTACTTTCTTAAACAAAAATATTATACTGACTTTTCCCACACCAGCAAGAAAGTTGTATTCAAATACTTTTCGGTTATTTAAGCCTTTTTTTTTTTTTTTTTTTTTTTTTTGAGGGCTAGCTATATGCCTGGTGATGTGCTCAAGGCTTTGCATGCATCCTTTCATTTAATCTACACAAAAACCCACTGAGAAAAAAACATATTATTCCTCTTATTTTAAAGAGGAAATAGACTTGGGGTGGGGGACAGGGGGTGGTGCAACTTGCCCAAGTCTGCACAGTTAAATGGCAGAATCTCAGGTAGTCTGACTCCAAAGTCAAAGTCAGGGCTCCTAGTCCCTTCAACATGCCAACCAATGTGTAAAGGCAGGGGTGGTATCCCAGCCTTCCACCATGATCCCAAACCAAAAAGTTACAGAGCTTAGCCCCCCTCCAAAGTCCCATCCATGCCAGCCCACCAGACTGTGGCCTTGGCAAAGAGTTCATTTCTCCTTCCATCCACTTGAACGATTTCATTTTCCCCTCTAATTCCTGACCTACAAACTGCTCTGCTGAAATGCTGATTTACCGCGGGTGCTCCCACCACGGGGCAGGCCCTTTAATTGTCTCCTCAAGGAGCCTGTGGTGCTCTTCTAGGTCCCTGATTGGAATGTTTAAAGAATTATAATTTCCCAAAGCAGGCTGTCATTAAAATTCCACAAACCTCTCTGCTAGCATCTTAATATCCCCACCGGTCTGGGCTCAGCCTGACATTTCCCTGTGGTTTCCCAGGTGGGTTAGCTTGGGAAGCCCCTCTAGCTCTCTGTGCCTCAGTTCCCCCTACCTGCCTCAGGGTTGTGATGAGGGTTAAATGAGAAGGTGTTCTGAGACATGGCTGGAAATCTAGGCGCTCAATATTGAGTTAACGAGGCCATAGGGAACATCTAGTCTTAACATTGGATTTAACATCTGAGGAAGCTGCAGTTCAGAAAAGGTAGATGCTTTCTAAAGGTTGCACAGCTATAGATGGCCTCTCTATGGTTAGTCCAGCATCCTTATTATTCCAAGATTTCACAATGCTTCCTCCTTTTCCCAGGATCCAAGGGGGGTGGCATCTGGCCCATTTTACAAATAAGGACACTGAAGCTCAGAAAGGGTAAGTAAGCTCACCATGGTCACACAGCAAGCAGACTCCAAAGTCAGCCCACTCTCCTTCCACCCACTACACAGCCAACCTGGAACTGCTTGTCAGTACACACAGGATCCCCAAGTCGTGTGTTTGGTGTAGGTATGGCTGTGGGTTCATGAAATCTGCATAAACCAAATTAAATTATCTGGGAGGCTGTATCGGTTATCATGTGGCTTTAAAATGCATCCACAAATCCTTTGATACTCCTCCCTCCAAAACGTAGAGCCAAATTCTCTTCCATTCAGTCTGGGCTATACTTGGTGACTCATTTCTCCTGACTAGGATGTGGTGGAAGTGATACTGTGGGACATCCAAGAGAAGGTCACAGAAGGCACTGGGGTTTCCCCCTGGCTCTCTTTCTTGCATCACTGGCTCTGAGGGAGCCAGCTGTCATGTTGTGAGGATGCTCAAGCACTCCTATGGAGAGGTCCACATGGCAAGAAACACGTCCACTGAGGCCTCCTGCCAACAGCCGGGGCCATCTTTTATGCTCCATGCAAATCTTAGATGCCTGCAACCTCATGAGTGACCCTCAGCCAGAAGCACCTGGCTAATGGTTCCCAAAACTTCTGACCCTCAGAAACTGTGACATGATAAGCATCTGCTATTTTAAGCTGCTAAGTTTTTGATAATTTATTGCATAACTATAGATAACTAAAATCGCCAACTTTTCCTATATAACAATCATCTCAAGAGTTGGTGGCCTAAAAAAGTAACCATTTATTTAGCTAAAGTTATTAATGCAGCAGAACTTTGGGCTGGTCTCAGCCAAGTGGTTCTTGCATTCTCAGCTGGTCTTCCTCCCACTTTGTGGTCAGCTGTAGGACAGCAGGATGTGGCTGCTTCCGGGGGTTGTATGGCTGTCAGCTGGGACACTGGGTGGGGGTGGGGGTTGCAAATGGGCTACTCAGCAGGGTTCCTAGGGATAAAGAAGAAGATGCCAGGCCTCTTGAAGCCACTTCTGCATGCTGCCACTTCTACTGCATCCTAACAGCCAAAGCAAGTACAATGCCAGTCAAATTTCAAGGGTTTGAGAACTAGACTCCACCTTGGTGGGGTAAGCCACAAAGTTCCATTGCAAAGGGTGCAGTAACAGGGAGGGTGGAGAATCGAGGACATTTTACAATCTACCACAGAGACTGAATTTATTTCAAACAGGTTATCCATGAATCATCACTAGGTAATTATTATTATTAAGTAACAATACTAAGCCTAGTAGTTTTCAAATGCTAAGTTGCTAATCCATTCAACTCGAGAACATGGACTGAAATAGATCAGGATTGAACAGACATCAGCACAGATGCTCCAGGGTAAGGAACTCTGGGGGAGAATTGGCTCTAGTCACCTGCTAAAGCTCAGAATGTGTCAGTTTGGAAGTTTTCAGATGCTTCCAAGAAATGGTTATAGGCCACAAAGCTAAATACTGACCAGGAAGACATTAAGATGAGTAGAATATTCCAGAAGGGATACTTTACTTCAGGCTGTTCTGGGTAAAGTATAGACGCAAACAAAGAGAAAAGAGAAGATGAGAGAAGACAGGAGAGAAGATGAGAACGGAGGGGTAAGAGGGGAGGGGAGGATAAGGGAGGAGTGGGGAGAAAAGAAAGAAGAAAGAAAAATGAGTAAGGTGTTGAGCTCTTTTCAGGAAGGTTAGCAAAAGTGGAATTATCTTGATTGTTTGAAGACAGAGAATTCGAATAAGTCAGTCTCATTCAAATTAAGAGACTAAAATAAAAACTCCCTTATGGACACTATATTCCTTTGCAGTATATGTTTGACAGCAATAAGAATTAATAGAGTCAACTGACAATTTATATATGTACATATTCTATATATACTGTATATACCGTATTTTTGTCAGGTATATATACGTGTATATGTATGTATATCTACATACACACACACACACAAGCACACTCCCCCCCCCTGAAAAATTCCTACTCATTCCAGAGGCTTTTCCTTGCCATGCCCCTATGCGAGGACAGAGTCCTATGGCATTTTGTTCAATGGCAGGTCGAGTTTGTCAGTTCTCTGAGGACAGGGAGTGTCCCTTGACTTCACTCTGATATCTTGTGAGTCTTGCCATAATTTCTTTAAATTGACTCACTTGAAAAACTCCAAATGAATATACAAAGGAAGTTTTACATAAATGCAAAATAAATCACACCATAAATAACAGTTAACCATAAAAATAAGCGCCATGAGTACAATAAATACAGTAGGCTGAGTCCACCTGTCCTTCCTGGGCTCTGAGCCCGAGGCCTGCTCTCCCTGGGTTATAAAAGGGAGACTGGTGTGGTTGGGAGAGGCGCTGAAGCCACACTTATATCAAACCAGGCCATTCTCCCTGGGAGGATCAAAGTAGTTGAAGGAAACACGGAAAGGGAACGTGTTTCTCGCTGTGAGAGTCCCGGTGTTGATTCATCTCGGGCCGTGTCCGTGTGAAACCACCTCGTGGGCCGCCACTGCTCCCACATCTCATTATTGAAAACACGCAGCTCTTTCTTCCTCTCCCCCAAGCTAGCATGCAGCTTTTCAGGGCTGTGGGCAGGCAGGCCCAGAAGGGGAAAACTCAAAGTCTAGCTCCCCATGCCTATTATAAACACAACAACGCTTGCTAGACCCAGAAGAGCTCGGCCTTCTTAAATCCCTAAATCATTAGGCAATGTCTGGTTTTCTGTTTGATTGCCCCTAAGTCCTTCCCTCCCTGAGCATCAGTTTTGCCCATCAGTAAAATGAGGAAACCGGGCGCTGACAATTCCTGTTATCCCAGAGATCCCTCGAAATGGCCAGGGTATCAGGAGGGAAATTTCCAGGCTGTCCTTGCTCAGTGCTTGAGTGCATGTACGCACACTCACACGTGCTCCCCCACTGGCCTCAATTTGCCTCAGGGACACCGAACAGGAATTGCATTTAGTAATCAATTGACTCCCCTTGACTTGGTTTGGTGCCTTTTCTAAATAACAAGAGCCTGGCAACATGAGAACCTCGCAACCATCTTTATTAATGAAGCTCCTGGCACCGTGCGGAGAAGACACAGGCAGCATACGCAAACGTGCTAAGGAAATTATTTCTATCAGCTCCAGCTATTTGAAAGCAATTGAAAAGTTTCCATTTGAAGAAAAAGTAATTTTCCTGATGCGAGTTTCAAGTGCTGTTTGTCTGCCCCCACCGAACGTGGCCGCAGCTTCCCTGGCTCTGAGCTTTCTACATTTTATTAAACCACAGCTAAGTGGCGTCATGCTGTTAAAATATTGTGTAGCTTTTTAAAGTGATATCATTACCTAATAATTTTGAAAGCTTTCCTTTTTTTTTTTTTTTTTTTCCATTGCCAGAAAGAGAGATGGACCGCATAGCTTGGCACTGGAGGTGGGGAGTGGAGGGTGTGAGGGATTGGGGCCAAAGAGTGTGGAAAACGGAGCTCAGGAGATTGCAGGGGAAGGGGGCATGTGAATTGCTCTGTCTCCTCTTTATGGAGAACAGAGAAAGACATGAAATACAGGTATACCGGACCAAGGCAATCCATGACCATAAAGATAGAATTTCCATGATGCTCATGAAGCTTGAACTTCAGGGACCCATTTCCAAGGCCCTGTACCTAATTTTGTATTCATAACTTCGTATCTTTTTCTTAAAGAGTTTATTAGTTTTCTACCGCTGCATAACAGATTACCACAAATGCAGAGGTTTAAGCAATATCCATTTATTAGCTCATGGTTGTTCAGGTCAGAAGAAGGCATGGGGCCTCTGCTCAGAGGACGGCAAAGATGAAATCCGGGTGTTGACCTGGCTGAGTTCTCTTCTGGATGCTCTGGGGAAAATCCACCCCCATGCTCATTCTTATTGTTGGAAAACGCAGTTTCTCGTGGTTGCAGGATGTTGGTCCCATTTCCTTGCTGGTTGTTGGCTGGTGACAGCTCTCAATCCTAGAGATCGCTCGTGTTTCCTACTGCATGGCCCCTTCCAACTTTACGCCAGCAACGCTGTCTCAAATCCTTCTCCTTGTATCCCTGAATTCCTCTTCTTCAACCAGCCCTAAAAAACTCTGTTGATAACAGACTCATGTATTAGGTCAAGGCAGCTGTATTTCTCCTATCTTAAGGTCAACTGTGCCTTATAACATTATATCTAATCATGGTGGAAAAATCCATCATATTCATAGTCCCAAGGATTATGCATGTACAAGAGGTGGGTGGGAAATCTTGGCGCCATCTTAGAATTCTGCCTACCATGAAGAAGGTCCCCAAACTGCACAAGCTTCAGGCCCCTCTGACCCATCTCTTTGGTGCTGGACATTCTCACCTGGACATTGTGAATGACCTTGAGGTGCTTTGGGGTTTTAAATCTCTTCTCAGACTCAACTGCTGAGTGTCTTACCATGTGCCTCTCCTTCCCCAACTGCCTACATATGGAGTCAAAATGGAGTCAGGCATGCAAGGCTATGGTGCTCGTCTGTTGGTTTTATGGTTGGGCAACCACTCCCCTTCTCCTGTTGGCAGCACCCTGATTTCCCTTTGGGCCAAACTCTTCTCCCACTTTGGCCATATGGCTCAGACAAGGCTCTATCTCCAGCTCCAGGGATGAGCGAGTGATACTGATTTGGTTCACTCAAGCCCCTCTTTCCCCTTGACCTCAGTGCTTGGTATGAGGGTGGTTAAATGATCCAAGCTGACCCAATGAGAGTCAATCCTTGACATTGGCAGAAGCTACCAGAAGGCAGCTTTTTCTTTTCTCCACTGAGGCTGTGAGCAATAAGAACGATAAGTCTATTGAAAGGGCAACCAGGTGGAGCCTAATAATGAAGCCAGTCCACAAGAGCAACCCAGAGAACAGAGATGAGACAGTCCTTATGGAATCATTTCTGCCTTCAGTCCCACTATGGCTGAAGTTAGACTACCTTTGGACAAATTAGTTTATTTTTCTCTTTCTCCCTCTCTCGACCCACCCACTTTTAAGCCATCTGGCATTGTGTTGTGTTCATTTACAATCAGAAGACCAGCAGATGCCTCCAGACCCTCATTCCAATCTAGCCTCCCACAAGTGTTCCCCACCCTAGCCAATTCATGAACTACTCTGCAATGCACGCGAGTCCCTGAGATTTTGTTTCTCCTTGTTTTCTGGAACATCCTTCTTTGCCCTCTGCCCAACCACCTCGTGCCCAGCACAATGACACCTGTTCTGAAGTCTTTCCCACTTTCCCCCTCCCTTAGGAAGAGTTAATTTCTTCCTTCTCTGGACTCTCGGAAGACCTTCTTTGTGCCCACCTCTCTCCCAGTACCACCCCCTTTTGCCTGCTCTTAGACCTGCTCACATGCCATCTCAGTGTGTGGTATACAGGAAATGCCCACTGGTGGGTGTGTGTGTGTGTGTGTAGCTAATCTATCATCATTCTCATTTTAAGAGCAAAGAAAACTGAGATTTGGGGAGGTTAAATCAGACCAATCTGACATCAAAATCTGTATTCTTAATCACCATAAAACATTTTACTTTATTATCATATTGCCATTAATATAGTTATTAGTATTAGTATTGAAAGTAAGAATTAACATTATTGAAAACCCTTTGCCTTGCATTGTGGTAAAAGGTAATCTGCAAAACAGTCTCCTAAGATAAATGGTAGTATGATGCTTTTTGCAGATGAGGAAGCTGAGTCCCAGAGAGGTTAACAGATTGCCCTATTTCACACAGCTAGAAAATGGGGGAGCACAAATTTGAGCCCAGTTCTTTCAATCTAGAACCACTACATTTATGGTGCTTGAAAAGAGAGAACCAAAGATTGACTGAACTTTGACTGTGATCCTGAGTGTGGACTTGAACACACTGTGCAGTCAACCTTACGCTAGTGGCAAGAGGGGTCTGGAGGAAGGGTGAAAATGCCCAGCAGGAGCCTGTACCCCTCAACTGCCCATACCCAGGAAGACTGTGCCTGGGTCCAAAGCTACACTTGTGTTAAAACCCCCATTTTCAATCACCAAGCCAGCCTGCCTGGACTATGTATTTAAACAGGATTTTCTTTCTTTCTTTCCTTTTTTTTTTTAATTGGAACGAAGCTTTAAACACTTTGAAAGTGGCCTCAGGGACCAGCTCGCAGCATGATCTGCATCCCCTCCTTTTGAGGCAAGTGTCCCTGCAGCCGCATTGCAAGCTCTGTTTTCAATTACAAAAGCTTGTTTGAACATGGTCTGTCACACAGGCTGTTCAAACAGGCTTTTGTAATTGAAAAGGAGGAAAAACAAAAGATTTCTAACCTTCCAAAGCCATGGCGGGAAGGAGCTGGTCACACAAATGTAGAACCAAAATGGCGGGCCATGGTGTGGGAATTGGGGCCAGTCAAGGAGGCATCGAGGGGCTGTTTTGAATAAAATGAGAGACAGAACAGCCAGGCCCAGTTCCATTTCTGTTCTGGTGTAAAAGTTAGATGCCTGGGGTCTTGTAGCTGGAAGGGATGGGAAGGGTGATAGGAGAGTAGTATTTCCTATCAGTGGTACCAGAGATATGTTAGGGGGTACAGGAATAATTTTAGATTATTCATAGATGGGAAATAAAATCCACTGGCCCACAGAGTAAGAAAATCACATCACTTTCAATATTCGTTCAATATTTTGGTCTTCATCAAGCAAAATATCTCAGTTGGCTACTGATACATCTTTAATTCCTAACACCTTCCAATCTCCCTTCTTTTTGAACAAAATCAGGATAGGTCTCATACTCAGTGACCTTAGGAGACTGGTTAGAAGTTAATAACATTGTTTTTTTTTCACTGTATTAATGATTATCTTCTATTTAAGGCAAATGATATCAGTTTCCTATTTAAATAAATTTCAGTTAAAATTGGATCAATTTAAAAATATTAAGTAAATAATAGAGTATGAAAAAATAGTAAAACTCCTGCTGGTGCACGGCAATTACAAAATAATTAAAGGAGCTTGGGAAAAAATAAATTTGGGGACACTCTTGTTTTGTGGTTAAGAATATAGATTATAGAGCGACTGCAGCGCAGATTCAAATCTCACCTTTACCAAGTTTACTAAAACTGTATAAACCTCAGTTCCTTTTCTATAAAATGGGGCTAATAAAAATATTTATGTTAAGGGCTGCTCTGAGGATTTCTGAGATAACTGTTTTTTATTATTGTTGATAAAAATAAGATTACCATTTAGCTTAATGTTTCTCATAAATAATGCATGGCCTCCCTTTAAAGGGAAATGGTTTGCGTAACTAGTCATTGAAACAGAAATGTACTAGAATCCAAATCCCCTTTTGTTAATGGATTATAGACATTTGGGGATGGGATAATTGCAGTGCGGGGCTCTCCTGCTCCTTCCACGACTTTTAGGGTCCCTACCCCCTTCTCCCAACTCCAGGTGCCAACAGCACCCCTCAGTCAGTGTGACAACCAAAAACGTCACCACCACTTCCAAAGACTCCCTAGGGGGGTGGCACCTTGTCCTGGTTGAGAACCACTAGATGTCTTTGTCCTGTCCCCAACGCTCCTGCACTATACTGTTAAAAACATTTTAGAAGTAAGATTTCTGGTGAAGCACGTAGTGGATGTGAGCACGGGCAGCGGGAGTCAGAAGGACGTGGGGTCTGCTGACAATTAATTATGTGCAGATCTACTTTTTAAACAGCAGCAGATTTGGAAGCGGCGTGTCATGTTCAACTGTTCACCTTCCCCCTCTCACCAGGACAATAACTCCAGGGCTTTGAATGGCCTGGTATCTGCATAATGGCTCACCTTTGATCCTTCAGCAACCAGCTAACTGAGTTAGAATCCCACCCTCCAGAGCAGGCCCCCAGTCACACTGCCCCCTCCCCCAAGGTGAGCAGGACACTAGGCGGGAAAGGCAGAGAAGACAACTCCAGATCCTTAATACCTGAACGCCCTAAGGAAGATGCTTGCCCCCGAGACCCTTTTCTGGACATTTCCATGGGTGAGAGGGAGATGGAGCCTGAGGGAGATGAGCGAGAGGGGCTGAGGCCGCCAGGGGAGGCTTGTGCAAGCTGATGAATGGGCAGGGAAAGCTCCTCTCCTGAATGAAGATGGAACAGACCAGAGATTGGGAACCTGGTTCTCACATGCCCGACTACATTCTGAGTCCTTGATACATTTGTATTTTTATGACTGCTCTCTGTCTCTCCTTTAGCTACCTTGAGTGGATTCCATTCCTTTCAATTAATCAATCAAGCAATCACTAATCCTTGTCTTGAAGCCCTTTAAAATGCCCCAAGGGCCTACACCCAAAATATATTATGAATTAATTGTCAGTCAATCGTCAACAAACACGTATTAAGCTCTTTGTAGGTGCCAAAAACTGTTCTAGGCTCTTGGGGTATTTTGGTGAAGGAAATTAAATCCCCTCAGGCAGCCTATATTCTAGGGGAGAGGGACCCGGTGGACACTCTGGGGGGAAACCTTAGCTCAATGGGAGCTTGCGGAGGTGTGGGGTCCGAGGGAATGTGTGTAGGAAAGGCTCCTTTTGATGTGGACAGAGCAGAGGCCGGACAGCACTGGAGAGCTAGCGTCAGAGGGAGTGTGATCCGAATGGCAGACAGGCCCCCAACTTCTAGCTGGAAAATCAAGGCTATGAGAGGAGAAAGAGAAGGTCCCCGGCACCGATGAGGGCTCCTGGGTTGTGGTTTTGCCAAGAGAAAGTTCTAGTGTTTACTGAGAATCGTCAGCAGAACGTTGACCCCCAATTCCCGGGACCTCAGTCCTGGGGAAGGAGGACCCTATCTCAGGTTGCTAAGCTGGGGATGGTTCCTGGGAAGGCGGGGAAGCCAGGCTGGTCTCTGAGGGCCCCCAGGGAAAGAGCAGGGGAGCAGGGTGGCTGAGAACTGCCTCTGGAGGCAGAATGGCTGGGTCCAAATCCAATCCCTGCCACCTGCCGGCTTGAGGACCCGGGAGATGCTGGGTCGCACGTGCCCCAGTGCCTTTGCTTGACCTGGGACTACTGAAGGATGCTATTCAACGGCAGCCCACTGCTCCCTTCCCAGGGAGGGCCCCCAGCCTTGTGCTGAGGATCCTGCAAAGTGAAAGAGGAGGTTCAGGGATGAGAATCCCCACAGCCATAGCATTCTTCTTCTTCCCTTTTGTTAATTTAGAGTTTATTATTTTTCTTATTTAAATTGTAAATTCCCCTTCCCTGGAAGTCTCGCCTAAACTGCCCTATTACCACTCCATTAGCAGCCGTTTTCCCCTCTGGTTACAGATTCCCTGATCGCTCCATGCATCACTGGGTGCACAGTGAAATTATCAGCTGCTCCAGCAAGAGGCTGGAAAGGTTAATGGGGAAACTGTCCCAAGCCTCGCAGGGAGTCCTCTGGGAAGAGAAAGGGGACAGGGAACGCTGGCTGAGGCTGTTTTCCATCCACCACTCCCTGCTAGAGCTGGGGAAGGATGAAGAGCAAATCTCTTCCACCCAGCTTGGGAGCACATCCAGGAGAGAAGGCAAAATGCCCGTGTCTGCCAAGCCCAGTGGTTGCAATCTTTCAAAGGCTTGAATATTTTACACTTCTTTCTGTGGCTGTGCTCACATGCAAAATGGAGAGTGTTTGCCACTGAATTCCAAATTTACTTTAAGTAATTAAACTCGTTTATTTCCATCTGAATACACTATGGGGTTGGAGGAGTTTATGGAAATCTGGGTAAAGAGAATGAATAGATAAATAAATTATGTGGGGGGAGGGGGTACTGGTGGAGGGATGGGGGGTACAGCCCAAGCCAGGAGCAGCTTTCTGCCAGAGGCTGGGCTATGGATTCTGCACTGTGGGAATCTCTCACCTGGGTCCTGGGTCCAGTAAAGAGAGAGCCGGGCACGCCTGGGGGGCGGCACCTGCTCTGCCCTGAGCTAGGTAGGTCCAATTGGTGTGTTAGCCTTGTCCCCACAATACAAGAGAGGGAGCAAGAGTTGTCCTTAGTCAATCTCCTTCCACTTGCCTATATCTCGTTTCTTCTTCCTCCTTTCTATCGTTCCTTTCCCCATTTTCTCTCCCACTTCACTACCCATCAACAAGTAGTTGCTATTTTAATAGTATCATCAGAATCAATGATTGGCTCCATCTCAAAATCAATTTCATCTTGATGCCCTTCTTGGCTATTTTAAGTCAGATAAGACTCTTTTCCCATCTGAATATTTCTCCCTGTCTCCATTTTGCTTCTACCTTTCATCAGGTTCTACCTGATGGTTTATATTAAAAGTGCAAGCTCTCCAAGGGCACAGGATGCTGAATATTTGAGTCAGTAAAGAAAAACAATCTCTGGATACAGTGGGTGAGAGAAGGAAAGACCCTTGTTCCATCAGAAGCCACCCAGAAAGTTAATGATTGTCTGGAACTGGACCAGGGCCCTTGACTTCTGGTTTTCCCCCCAAATCCCACTGCTCATTATTCCCTTTGCATTCTCTGGGATGCTTGGCCTGATGCCTTCATCCCAACAGGTGCTCAGCGACAGTTATGGAATTGGGTGGAATCTGGATGAGTTAAGTGAATTCCCCCAACACAGCAGGAATGGAACATAAATTGGAACTCATGATTCCCATCTTCCATGTGGTCTTCTGCTCAACAATCCACAGGGAAAAAGAGAGGAGACTCTCCGGCTAGCCTTCCTGCATCACACGTGTTCACACGCTGCCACTACACAAATTCATATGCAACCCCATGGACACGAAATCTTTGTGCTTTCCTATTAGGTCCATTTCTATGATGCACCTTACTTGTACCCTCTCTATCAGTTTTGAAAATTGGAATGCTCAGCAGGGGAAATTCTCCACCAACACCCTTCTGAAGGGTGTTTCATCCCTAGTCCCAGGCAGACTCACCTACCTGGGGAAGGCCTTGCATCTTCAGGACCGAGATCTCACCTGAACCCTCACCTGGTGTCCAGATGACTGCCTTCTTGGATAAAGACTTTCAGCTGTCCTTGGAAAGGACACTCCCTCTGCCTGTCCTGCTGTGGTGATTGGGGTGGGGGAGCCGGAGCAGGGGCCAGCAAGGTGGGCAATCTAAACGCTTTGCTTTGGGCTTTCCCTAGAGTGACCACAAAATGTACTGTCCAAAATGGGACTCTTTAGAGTGGGAGGAGGTTTTAGTAATTAAGGCAGGACCACAGGCACTAACCAGGATCGTCCCAGGGATATATGGTCAACCTGACCTTCCCTAATGTGTCAGCAATTTCTATATGACTTCTACACATCCAGATGAAAAGTAAAAAAAAAAAAAAAAAAAAAAAAAAAATTTAAAAAAAGACACTAATTTTCTAGAAACTTCCATGATGTCAGGTGAGAGGAGAGGCCGACACTGCCTCAGCTCTTAGGCATTGGGAAATGAGGTGCACTTCTGATTCCTTCATGATAGCATATTTATTCCAGCTGGGGAAGAGTTCAAAAGAGTCCTCATGGACATTTTTGCCATCCTTTCCTGAGCTCAAGCTCTGCCTATGCCCAATTCTTTGCACTGTCTCTTCCCTCTGCCTGCAATGCCCTCACCCCTTGAGCAGCACCATCCCCTGGAGCCTCAGCAAAAGACATCTTCCCTGAGCGACCGCCCCGACTCCCCATGCAGAGCCAGGTGCCTCTTTTATTGAGCTTATCACTATCATTGCACATCCACCCCATCCACCTTGAGCATGTTCACTTTGAGAACTGGGGGACACCTTATTCAGCTACAACCACAATGCCCACATCATCACTCTTCAGGAAGTCTTGTTTGAATGAATGAATGAATCTCAGTTGAGAAGGGAGAATGCATACTGCTCATTCAATCATTGTATCTGCTTCAACTATCACCTACTTTTTGCCAGGCACGGGTGTTACCGTGCTGTACTCAGTAAGCACAGTCTCCGATCTTAAGGTGCTCACAGTCCAGTGTCAGATAAAATAGGTACAGCTGCAACTGTGATAAGAGATAAGAGTGGGCTGCTACCGACTTTCGAAATGCCTGGGACATGAGGTTTGACCAGGTCAAGGAGGACTTCCTTAAAAGGTGATGATCAAGCTGAGCTCAAAAGCCCGAGCTGGAGTCAAGAAGGAGAATTTTTGAGGCAGGGAGGGTGTAATGGGCAGTAGGATCAGCTGTGCAAGAGACTTGTACAGGAGGAAGAGGGTCACATCCAAGGGCTTGTAAACAAGTCCACACAGTGGGAGAGGGAGAGAAGGTGAGACTGGAGAGGCTCGGGGTTAGGCAGGGAGGGACTAGACCACACAGGATTGTGGAGGCCATGGCAAGGAGCAATGGGAAGTCACTTCAAACAAGGGGCTGTCACAATCCAGTTTGCGTTTGTAGACATCATTCTGGCTCTGCTTTGAGGACAGATTTTAAAACAGATTTGAGCAAGGAGCAGGGGAAGCAAGGAGGAGGCTATGTCCATTGTCCAGGTGAGTGATGATGTGGCTCGGACCAGGGACATGACCACTTCTGTAATGACGCTAGTTCCCAGCTCCCAGGAGAAAGGAGGCAGGGCCCATGTGTGTGTACCCAGTGCTTTCCAGAGGTTATCTTGGGCCTCCTCATACCCTAGTTTCTTCCTTCTTTCCTTCTCTTAAATGCCACGGGTCCAGAAAGCAGCCCACCACTACACAGTTCCCAAAGGTGGGGACACATCTGCTGGGGACCCCCACCCCCTTTGACTAGGATCATTATCAGGTCTTGGCCTGCCAGAAGATCTTGAGAAAATTACTTCACATCTCAAACCCTCCGTTTCTTTATAAAAAAGGGTGTGTCATAAAAGCCCTGGATCTGTAGACTGTGGGGAGGATTCGATGTATGATGCACATAAAGTGCATAGCAGAATGTCTGGCAGTGAGCGCCAAAATGCACTTAATAAATAGTATCTATTACGTGATTGTCCATATCACTATGTCTCACTGGGCACGTTTCATAACAGCAGAGCATTTTAGTAAGTGCCTTCTCTGGACTGCAGATTCTTTAAGGGACAGGCGCTGGGTCTATCTCCCTGGGGCTTGGAAAAGAGCCTGGCACCCCGCTGGCACTCAGTAGACAGTTGTTTAATGTGGAAGAATGGGAAGGAAAACCAACACAGGAATCCCAAATTGGAAAGCAGCCATCTTAGTTTCTTGATGTGCCATAACCCAGCAACACAGGCTCAGCGGGTTAAACAACAGAAATGGATGGTATCACAGTCTGGAGGCCAAGCATCCCAAATCAAGGTGTCAGCAGGGCTGTGCGCCCTCAGAAACCAGTCGGAGAGTCCTTCCTGGCCTCTGCCATCTTCTGGTGTAGGCTGCTGATCCTTGACTTATCGCAGCATCATCCCAACCTCTGCCTCCATCTTCACGTGGCCTTCTCATAATTGTCTGCCCATGTGTCCACATGTCCCTCTGCTTATAAGGCCAAGTTCATGGGATGGGTGTTAGGACTCAAGCATATCTTTTGGGGGGATGCAATTCAACCCCCAGCAGCATGTTAACGGGGGGCTCTTCTGGCAGAGTGGGGTGAAGGGAGAAGTGGGGGCACACCAGGAGTCTTTCTGACACCTTTCACTCCCATCACCCTCCCCCAGAGCACCCTGGGTTCATGTGATGCAGTCACAGCAGCTCCGTCCACAACAGGTGAGAACACCCACCTGCTCACCCCACCACACGCAGCTGAGTCTCACTGCGAGGCAGGTCACCTGGGGATGTGAAATGTCCTCCCCACACCAGCCAGAGAGTTTTCTCTCTTGACTGAGAGGATGCAATTTCCACACTCTCCCAGCTCAATCCTGGAATCGCGCCTTTGAGAAGTTAAGCTAATAAAGCAGTGACCGTGGCAGCGTGATAAGCAGCTTAGTGTGGGGGGCTGCTGCTGACCTGGCAGCTTTCTCACCTGCCAACCACTTGTGGAGCTTACGAGAAGGAAAAAAGAGAGAGAATCATCTCTCCCTCCTGGGAAAGCATCCTCTTGCTTCCTCAGAAATTAGTTCCAAGGCCAGGATGCAGTGGGGCATTTGGTACATTCCAATTATAAAGGGGAAATGTTGGTGGGGGGAGCCCAGACCTCTATAGTGGCTTAATGCAAATTGCAAAAGGTCAAATTTAGAGGGCAGCAATGGTCAAGAAGAGGCCTGTCTTAGTTTGCCAGAGCCGCTATGACAAATACCACACTCTTAGCTTAAACAACAGGATGTTAATGGCTCACAGTTTGGGGTCTAGGTGTCCAACATCAAGGCATCTCCAGGCCATGCCTTTCCCCGGAGTCTGTAGCATCCTGTTGCTGGCGTGCCGGCAATCCTTGGGGTTCCTTGGCTGTAAGTGCATCTCTGCCTCCGTCACTTCGTCATCCCCCTCTCCTTCTCTGGCTTCTCCCAGCTCACTGTGTCTGGATCTCCTCTGCTTCTAAGGACTTCAGCTACACTGGATTAAAGCCAATCCTGATTCAATGTGGCCTCGGTGAAGGTCCTATTTACAAATGAGTTCACACCCACAAGATGGGGTTACGATGGAACATGTCTTTCTTGGGGACACAATTCAATCCATAACAAGGTCCCTTCCCTAAGATTTTTCTCTGAACTTATTCCTCTGAGTGAAGGCATGGGAAAGGAAGAAGAGGGGAAAAAAAACACAAAGGAGAAAGGATGCACCAGGGAGTCAGAAAGGAAAAGAAGAGTATTCTCCAACAAAGGAGGGGGATTAGGAATGATGTGGGCTCTTGTGGAGCAAGCTGCCTGGCTTGCTATGGTGATAGGGAAGAAACAGTCCTTTCATCTGTGTTGTTTGCCTGAGTGTCAGGGAGACAGTTCAGACACTGCACGGGTTATCAGAAACAGTCTCCTGTGTTGAGCTGTCCAATACCTTCCATCTGTACCAGAGACAGAGCTTAACATCCTAAGAAGATCTGCAGAGTCCTACATGTTCCAAGTTTGCACCTAACAGGAGACACACATCAGCTGCTGTGAAGGGCGAAGACATGAGCAAGCCAGCTCCAGCTGGTACGCAGTGTGCGGTTCACGGGGTAGTGCACTGAACAACTCGAAGGAGCACATGGATCTGAATATTTTGACTTTTTTCTTTCTGTTCCTGGCATAATGCATCACATTAGTTTCTAAATCATATCATCCTACATATTTCCTTTATAACACTTTGTACAATCCAAGATTATATTGCTTATTTATTTATTTTTATTGTCTGTCTCCCCATTGGAATGTGAGCTCCATGCAGGCAGGGATCTTGTCTGTCTTGCTCACTCTCTCTTCCCAGCCCCTAAGGAAGAGGTAGGCCCTCAACTGTTTGTTGAACAGATGAATGCAGACCACTAAGGTACAAGTATTTGGTGGTTTCTCAGTCCCAGCCGTGCTTCAGCCAGCTCTAGCATCCCAAATGATGGCAAGGAGGCTTCAGCCAGAAGAATTCCTGGACTCTATCCAAACCATGTGGAAGCAAATCAATGGAAATGGAATGATGCCAGGTCAAAATGGAGACAATCTTGCCCTCTTAAGATGTGTAGGTGCATCAGAGGAAGGACTGAAATGGTCCATCTGAAATGGACACTTAGAACAAAAGAAGGGTGTGGGCAGTAGAAAGGCATGTGGTAGGCATCCTCCCAGAAGGCCCCCACCTTCTGGTCATCACACCCTTCTATAATCCCCTCCATTAAATGTGAACTAGACCCACTGACTCACTTCACATGAAATGACTACAGCAAAAATCGTGGCATGTCACTTCCAACATTAGGTTATAAAAAGATGGTTTCCAGCCTGGGTACCCTCTGGCTCTCTCTCTCCCTCCCTTCTTCCCTTCTCCCAACATCCCTCCCTCTTAGATCACCAGCTGCCCTGCTGCACAATATCCAGGCAGGCTGCAGCGAGGCCCGCGTGGCAAGCAACTGCCCTTGTTTGGCCACCACGTGAGTGCTGCACGAGGCGGATAATCGGGGGCCTGCCAACAGCTGCATGAATGAACTCGGAAGTGGATTCTCCAACTTCAGCGAAGCCTCGGCTGACAGCTTACTGCAACCTCATGAGAACCAGATGCACCCAGCTATGCCACTCCCAGAGTCCCAACCAACAAAACTATGATAATAAATGTTTGTTGCTTTAAGTCGCTGAGTTTGTGGCTACCTTGTTACACAGAAGGAGGTGATTATGGATGATTACCACCTGTGGGAAGGCCTCTTCTATTCACCACTGACCCAGAATGAGAATAGTTTCCCCAATTTTTCTTGGATTGTTTCAGGGTCACGACTTCCTTTCCTCCCAGCCAACTTCACCAAGTGAGAAGACAGCAGCCTGGAAGTCCCCAAGAGGCGTCATGAATGTCAGTGGTTAATCCTGTCTCCTCTGAGTCAGACAGACCTGAAATTGAATCCTGACTCTGCCACCTGCGACTTGTATGGCCCTGGCAACTACTTACTGTCTCTGAGCCTCAGTTTCCTCGTGAGTGGAATGGGGAGAGAGACGGGAGCCACCTTGAGTTAGTGGAAAACATGCCCAGCACTTAGCATGGTACCAGGAACATGGTAAATTCTGAGGCAATGCTTTGTGTTAGTCTTTTATTGGGTCACTAACAAAGCTCAGGCACGGAATCCTTGGTACTCTGGTTTGAAGTTGCTGGAGCATTCAGGCTGTTGCAAGATGGCCTGCCCATATATGTGTCTTTCCATTTATTAAGCTTCTAATTTTTATGTTAACTAATTTTATTTTTGCCCTTTTTTATTGTGTTAAAATACCCATAACATAAAATTTACCATTTGAACCATTTTAAAAGTACACACTTCACTGGCATTAAGTACATTCATAATGCTGTGCCGCCACCACTATCTAGTTTCAGAAATTTTTCATCACCCCATTAAGCAGTTGCTCCCCATTCCCCACTCCGCTCCCACCCTCAGCCTCTGCAAACTACAACTCAAAGAAAGGGAAAAAATACTTGCAAATCATATATCTGATAAGGGTCTGGTGTCCAGAATATATAAATAACTACAACCAAATGAACAAGCAACCCAATTTAAAAATGGGCAAAGGACTTGAAGAGACATTTCTCCAAATAAGATATACAAATGGCCCAACAAGCACGTGAAAAGATGCTCAACAGCATTAGTCACTAGGGAAGTGCAAATAACTTCTCATTTTATCCTCATACTACCAGCATGGAAGTCATTTCTAGACAAAGAGAAGCCAACAAACAGCTACTAAATGTACCTCAGAATAGTCAAGGAAGTTGTCTAAGGTCACACAGCACACGCTTGACAATGCCAGAGTCTGAACTTAAACCTGGGTCGTCAGACAAGGACAGTGGCCTAACTCTGTTACCAAGTTGGCCACCTGACGCCCCCCCTGCCTCCCCTCTGCCCCTGGGTTCTGAGGCCAGAACTGGACAAGTTCCTGGCATCCTCCCCATGGACCCACCCCTTTAGTATACTTTCTTCCTCATGCAAACTTCAGTTTCATTGCCACACCAGCTCTCCTATTTTTGTGTCAACTCTGCCACCTCTAATTATTTCACTGTAATTATTTTTTCCTAACAAAGGAGATAAAACTAATCATAACATCTTTTTGTAAGCCTCCAAGAGTCATGCTTAAATTGCCGCACTGATTTGAAAACCCCAGCAAGCAAATAGGAAATAATTATACTTTTATCTGGGTTATGGCTGATGTTTTGCCAGATACCTACTAAGTTCTTGTACAAAAACAAGAGGTCACAAGGAGAGAAAGATGACTTTGTCATGAAAATTCTTCAACTTGTGATGAATCTTCCTTTCCCAAATTTGCTGCATGGTGGGGACTGGAGAGAATTGGGAGGAGCTAGAGAATCGTTTGATGATGCCAACTTGCCCCCAACCTACCTTGCTCTCAGGATGGACCCCTAATCTCTGATTAATGCAAAGCTGTGCCCATGTCAACTTCTCGGCAGGCAGGCTAAATGTGTGTGTGTGTGTGTGTGTGTGTGTGTGTGTGTGTGTGTGTGTGTGTGTCCCAATGGGATGCATAGTGAAAACAACTGGTAACATCCAGGAAGCACTTACTGTATGCTAAACACTGTTGTGGGAAACTGATATGTCTCAACTCATTTAATCACCATAATAGCCCGAGAGGTCATTGTCATCATGCCCATTTCACAAATGAGGAAGGTGAGGTTCAGAGAGGCAAAGCTGTGAGGTTAGCAGATGGCAGATGGGTCTGGAGCCCAGGTCTGTCTGATGTTAAAATGCTGGTTCTTTCCACGAATCTCCACTCAGGTAGTATGTGAGGGGGTGGGGGTGAGCGGGGAGGTGGGGGTGGAGGAGTAGGTGGACCCTCATCTCGTGGTGCTCCAGTGACCATCGGCACTTCCCTCAGAGGCTCTAAATGGGGCTAAGCGCACGGTTCAGTGGCTGAGGCATCGAAGGCTCTCAGTGCGTCCAATGTTCCCTCCTAGGGAAGAAAACGAACTTGTACTCAACGCTGGGGGGCTGGAGAGTGAGAGGCTGGGATGGTGCCCCAGGGAGCCAAGCTTATCTCAGCAGCAAGAGTCCTCTGAAGATAGGGCTGCAGCCCAAGATAAGGGAAGAGGAACTTTAGTGCTTCTGAACTTCCACAGGTATCCACTGAAAACCCTCATCAGTGATAATAACTCTGGAGTCAGAACAGAGGACAAAGTGCCTCTGGGTGGAAACAGGCAGTGGGTCCAGGTGAGCGGCCCTAGCATGGCACCACCAAAGCAAAATGGGCTCGACCCCGTTCTGCCGACTGCCCCTGGCTCCAACACAGCCAGCCAACTGGCATCTGAGTTTTTGTTTGCCTAGGAGCAGATACTGAATCAAAGACACACACACAATTGGTTTATTTGGGAGGCGATTCCAGGTACAGAAGAGGAGAGATGGGAAAGGGGAAATGATTTTTATTATTCAGCAAATTACCACCATGGGAGACTGAAGATTGTTCCCACTGGGGAACACTGGGGGCTGGTGTCAGGGCTCTCCTACCCCAGAGGTGAAGGGCTGGGGTATTTATACACCAACTGTCATGGAAAAGGGCCCCCCCCCCGGGGGGTATTAATTTGCCAGCACTTCCAGCTGCACTGCACACGCAGGAGCTCAAGACTCAGAAAGAAAGAAGCTCTTGGGCAGAGGTGCAGATGCCGGCAACTGAGTGGGTTGCTGTGCATACAGGGTAAGGAAAGGGGCAAGGTGCTGATGGACTGAAGGAGGTGGCTGCAAGGGGCAAACCCCGAGGCTGGCTAGGGAGACCCCCCGACTCCTCTCTCTGACCAGGAAGCTCACCCTGGACAGCTCCTGGTCCTTCCTCTGCTGGGCCAGCCTCATTCACCCACAGTCATCCTCCTCGAGCCCATTACTCAGCGCCCAGGTCTGTGATGGTTACTTTGCATGGCAATTCAGCGGGGCTGTGTTGTCAAATCAGGTGTTCAAACAGTAGTCTCGGTTTGCTGTTAAAATGCTTTGTAGTGTGATTAAGAGCTACCATCAGTTGACTTTAAGTAAATTACCCTCAATAAGGTGAGTGGGCTTCATCCAATTAGCTGAAGGACTTAAGAAAAGAAAACTAAAGTTTCCAAGAGAAGAAGAAATTCTGTCTCAAGAACACAACATCAACTCTTGTCTGAGTTTCCTTCCTGCCTGTCTGCCCTACAAATTTTGGATTTGCCAGCTCCCACAACATCTATCTATCCAACTATCTATCTAATTATCTATCTAGTTAAACACCTTAATATACCTTATATATACTTAATTATATTTTTCTATGCATGTGTATGTGTGTGTGTGTATATACATACATATATACGTTTAGATGTTTTATTGGTTCTGTCTATCTGGAGAACACTCAGTGCTGATGCAATTTCTTCAATCCTTTCCTCTCCCATTTTTCCTTGGAAATATGTTCAAACAGTCCGACCCTCCAGACTCTCATATTAGCCACTATCAGGACTTTCCTGACCATTTTTCATCTGGCTTAAAAGCAGAGGGATGGGCAGATTGACCCTCAGTTAGGTATTCTGAGCTTAAGAGGGCTTCCTCCAGCCAAGAAGACTCTGTTATCTACCAAAACGTGCACTGGGTTGAGGGTGCTAGGTGGCCAGGCAGAGGGGACCAAGCCCCTCTCCATACGGTGCTAAGGGGAGGTTCCCCCAGGACAGTGAACCGAGGAGCAGAGACCTTCAGGCTGCACTGAGGTCTCTACCAGTTCTACTCCCTCTTTCATTCTGGGCGCCTTTGGTGACCATTCTGGGCTGCTGGACAGAAAGGGCTTCATGAACCCCCTGTGGCCAGGCTGCCTTCCAGGGGCTTTGGGGAGGATACAAACATGTCACTGAAGATTTCACTTCCAGATGGAGAATCACCAAAGGCTCCTTGAAGAATGGGGAATATTTAGGCATGAGGAGATCGAGGGAGGGCATTCCCAGTAGAATGGTCACTCTTGGGATCATCTGAAGAGAACTGCCTCACTGAAGGTCACGGTCCCCTCCAGAGGCAGTTCATGGGCCTCTTGCCCTAATGCAGGACAGTTCTGAAGGTTCACTCACTCTTCCACACTCCCCCATAGGGTCGGCTCAGGAGCCTGTTGAGGTGGCCTTGCAGCTCAACCTTTCCCTCTGCCAAATCGTGTGTCTTTCTCTTCCCTTCCACAGGCATCGAGTCCAAGAGCAATTCCTAATGAACCTCCTGCACATGCTAATCTCCATCTCAGAGCCCACGTCCTTGGAAACCCAACCTGCCCACTCCTCTAGGTAAGGGCATAAACCAGATCGGGGTCTCCAGACTCCCAGTCCAGGGCTGTTCTCATGAAGACAAACCTGGCACCCGACAGGGGTTACGACCCAGCTCAGAGACACAAGAGCAGGGCACATGAGTGGCCACTGCCTCCTCCCACAGTGAAGCAAATGTGGCTGTGGTCAGCGTCCTTCCCTGCTTGAATCCACCCTGAGCATCTAACCCCAAGGTTAGATGTCTTCAGTGACATGTTTGTATCCTCCCCAAAGCCCCCGGAAGGCAGCCTGGCCACAGGGGGTTCATGAAGGAAGGGCTTTGGGTAGCCACTTCCCACCTTAAGAACTGACACAAGAGATGTGACCTATGTCTTTCATTTGGGAGAAAAGAGGGGTTAATTCCAAATGGAGAAATTAGGAAGGCTCCTGGAGAAGGGATTTCAGAAGACAGACCATGCCATGATTTGAATCAACTGGCTCCCCAGCCCACCCCCCGACGCATCCTCTACTCCTCTCAATTACTCTGTCTTGAGGGCTTGTTCTCATATTTCTTGCCCTGAGGACAGAGTGAAAACTACGCACGCCCTAAAACAAAACGAGCTCCTGAACACCTCTCCCTGAGTGATGGGAAAGTCTCTGTTAGGAACATGCATCAAAGTCGAAGGGAATCTTTGTATTCTGCTGGCCTGACTCACAAGGTAAAGTGACATGCAGATTTCTTATTTAATAAATTCCCACAGAAAATTAGTTTTTCACAGTGGGAAGAATTTCAAGGCTTACCGAGATGAGCGGGCAGGATCTAATCACTGTTGAGGCTTTATATGTACACCAGGCACTGCAGATCTCTGAATGATCCAATTACTCTGCAGAGGCCCAATCACCTTACCTGCATACTAATAGCGAGACAGGGGAGCAGGAAACGTGCTGGCCTTTTCGGGAAGCTCGAGACGCACATGGCTCCCTCACTGACCTTCTGCCAATTACATCCATCTCAATTCTATTAGCTCATCTTTTGCCCGTAGGTGACATATGCCCAGATTAGAGGGAACGTGCCTCCACCAGCAAGGGGGAGGGGTGCCAACTTCAGAGGGCAAACGCATGGCTGGCACCACCCGAGGCCCCTGAATTTGCTTTACGAAGGTCACTCTCAGTGAGGGCTGGTGAATCCAGAGAGGTGCAAACTTCTGTGGGGACAGAACAGTGTCTAAGTTGGCCTGGATCGGATAAGTCATTTTTTGGTTGAGGAAGAGAGCCAATGTGATGACATAGGGTCAGACACCTGGGTTCAAGTACGAGTGTCACTGTGGGAGGGTGACCTGGAATGGACAGCTTTACTTTTTCAGCCTCTGATGCCTCATAGGCAGAATGGGGTTGGCCACACTTCCAGGCTGAAATAGAAACCATTTTCTCAGACCAGCCCCTCCCCATATGCTTTCTAGCCACTTCTCACCCACCTCTATCCAGATGACTCTGGGTTGCTTTATAGACTGGATGAGATAGAATAGCACACATAAGACTGTCCCATAAATTCCATCTTTTACAAAAGAGCATCTACCAAACAGATGTGGTGTAATGCAGGTCCTGAATGCTATAGAAACATCGGGAAGGGCAGGGGTGGTCAGAGTGATACTGGACCCTCGACAACATGGAGGGAAGGGAGGGGAGGGAAGTAAAGGCACTCTGGAGATATGTAAGAACAAAGATGTAGGGAGGAGGCCACCACAACCTGTACTGATTGGGAACCTTCTTCCAAAAAGCTGGGTGGGGGTGCCCATAATTTCCAGGAGAGAACACACCTCCTCACAAAATACATGCACACACATGTGCGTGCGCACACACACACACCTCTGATACAAGCAGAAAGTAGCTTCAGGTATGGGAGTTTAGGATCACTTGCCTGAGATGAGGACTGTAATGGAGAACAGAGCAAGATGAACGGTGCTGTCGTGCCCACAAGCTTGAGTCTGTGTGGGCACCTGGGAGTGAGCTCTGGGTTCTGGGGCTCTTGGTGACTGACAGTCCATCCAGCCTTTAACAAGTGGCAACTCTGTGGCAGACACCAGGCTGGGGCGGCAGAGGTTTTAGGAAGAATTTTTTTTTATCTACAATAGAATGAAGGAACCTAGCTTCAGAGAAAGGTAGCCTGGCATTCCTCTGTGGAAAAACAAGTGTAGAGTAATTTGGATTTGGGTTCAAACTCTAGCTTTGCAATTTGTCAGCCATGGACCTTGGGATGGGATACTAAAGCTCTCTGACCCTCAATTTACTGATCTATGAAATGGGAACAATTAATTCTTACTTATCAGCTGTTTTAATGGATAGAATTACTATAAATAAATTTCCTAGAATAATGCCTGACTCATGGTCAACAATATAGGGTAGTTGTTAGTATTAGAGCTTACAGACCAACAGAGTGAGTGTCATTCATTGTGTCAGTTTGGATGTATTATGTCCCCCAAAATGCCATGTTCTTTGATGCAGCCTTGTGGGGGCTGACATATTAGTGTTGATTATGTTGGAACATATTGATTGACTGTTTCCATGGAGATGTGACTCAATCAACTGTAGGCAAGACCTTTGATTGGATAATTTCCATGGAGGTGTTACCCCATCCATTCAGGGTGGGTCTTAATTAAATCACTGGAACCATATAAAAGAGCTGACAAATAGAAGGGACTCAGTGCAGCTACAGCCAAGAGAGACATTTTGAAGATGGCCGTAGAAAGCTGACACTGACATTTTGGAGAACGCCATTTTGAAGCTCAACCTGGGAGCAAGCAGATGCCAGCCATGTGCCTTCCCAGCTAACAGGGTTTCCCAGATGCTCTCCAGTGAAGGTTCCCTATTGTTGATGCCTTACCTTGGACACTTTATGGCCTTAAGGCTGTAACTTTGTAACCAAATAAACCCTCTTTATAAAAGCCAATCCATTTCTGGTGTTTTGCAAAACAGCAGCATTAGCAAACCGGAACATTCATTCATTCATTAATTCATGTTAGAGGGACTGTAGCATGAGTGATCACGTGCAGTGAGAAATTACAAGGGCCATCAGAAACACAAGCGGCCATGAGAGTTTAGAGGCAGGATAAGTCACTTCTAGGTGGAGAATCAATAAAGGGTCCCTAAAGGCTCCTTGAAGAATGGGGAATATTTAGGCATGGGGAGATCGAGGGAAGGCATTTCCAGCACAGGGGAGACCATGAGCAAAATCACTAAGGTGGAAAAGCTGAGGAAATAACGGATGGCCAAAAGCCCCATTTGGATGGCACTAGCAGTGTGTGAAACAGCACTGCCCAACAGAAACTTCTGTGATGGAAGGAATTTTCTGTATTTTCGCTGTCCGATATGGTCATCATGAGCTCTATGTGGCCACTGAGCACTTGGCATGGGGCTGGTGTGGCTGAGGAACTGAATTTCCACTTTTGCTTAATTTTAATTTATTTTATTTTAACGGCTACCATATTGGTCAGTGCAGGTATGAAGGGTAATTGTGGGCAAACAATCAGAACAAATGGGCTGATAAAAGATTGTGGAGGGTCTTGACCACCATACTAAAGAGTTGTAGTTTGTCCTGTTTTAAGGTTTTAATCATAGCTCAGCTCTGGGAAAACATTCCCAGCTGTAGCGTGCAAGATGGATTGTAAAAATGACGCAAAAGGTGAGGAGATCAGATCGCAGGGCTCTAAAATGGTCCAGAAGAGCAGTTATTAGGGCCCGCCTAGAGCCGTGACAGGTGGGACGGAGGGAGAGGAGAGGACGTTGTGAGAAATGGCCTCAGGTACAGCCTTCAGACGATGGGAGGAGGAGGGGTCAAAGGAGACAGACGTGACTGAGGTGATGCTGACACGAGGCTTAATCGATGCGTGTCTCGGTTTCTCCCAACACCAGCCATGGGAGAGAGTGAGGCAGGACTTGTGTCTGGAAAGAAGAGGAGGAGGCAGGTACCTCAATCAAAAACAGTGACTACTGATAGACAAACAGCATCTCTGCATCTCACTGGCCTCCCAAATAGAGCCACTGCACTGTCAGAGTCTCCTAGGGGAAAGACTGCTTTTTATTAATTTCCCAGGTAATCAGAGCTGTGTAGACTTGGTTTTTTGGAGTCAGAGCCCCCAGAGCCCTGGAGGGAGCTCCTGCAGCTTCCTGGATGTCGTGAGGGTGGCTGTGATTTCTTTCTTCCAGGGAGAGGAGGCTAATTTGGCATTCCTGGCACTGTCCCCTCCTCTGATGCCCCTCTTGGCCACAAGGTCCCCAAGAACCCCGCATGACTTGCTGGAAAGCGGTGATTTATTTTTGTCCTATTAGCTTCTTTAAAGGACAGAAACAGATTGCTGGGCTGGAGGGATGGCCTGGGAAGAATACGGATGAGGGCCGGGCTGTGTGAGATGTGAGCAAGGCTTTTGGAATGAGCCAGTGTGGACAAAGGTCTCCCAGCAGATTTCTACATCTAGGGCAAAAGGGCTAAGGAGGGAATAGAATCTCCATCTCTTTACTCACATCTCACTGAAATAAATCACTTTGCAGAAATACAATTGTTTGGGGAGTTTTCTTTGACTTCTTCCTTTTTTTTTTCCTTTTTTGTTTTGGTACCTGCTATTCTCTCTGCCCAGAAAGCAATTCCATTCCTTGCTCTCGTCTCTTCATTCACATGCACATCCATCCATGCATCAACAAATAATGCATTGAGCATCTTCTGTGTTCCTGTCATTATATTAGAAATGGTTCAACCCAGTGACGGAACCAGGTAGGACACCTGCCCTTTACCCACTCATGGAGTCTGGAGAACAGTAAGAAACCATAGACATTATGAATAGCTCAAATAAAGGTGCAATTATAAACCTAGATAATTTTGTTGATAAAAGCCTTGCCAATCTTTAAACTTGGCTTTTCAGGCTCACCCCTGGGATGATGGTAGGCCTGCTAGAGTCATAGGTGGCCCATGCCAGCTAGGTATGAAACCGGGCTTCCCAAAATCAATGACGCAAATGCTGAAGCAACCGATTACTAAGGAGGGTTCACAGTCCACCCCAGAGCCACTTCAGAATCTTGTCTAATTTGGTTTACTTCCTCCTTTTCATCTACTACCTAACCCTTTCATCTTCCCCAAGAGACTGGATTCATACTGAATGATGCGGCTGCCTTGCCAGTGAAGCAGGGAATTCAGCTTTGTTTCAAATGCTATTTTGGTGATCTTCATTTATTTCCTTCTAATTCTGCTCTGCCCATCATTTAGACCTTATCCTGTTCACAGCTTTGAGAGACGACTTCCTTGACTCAACAGACTAGGTCAGTTTCCCCCAAAGTGAGCTGTTTTTGTATGTGACTCTCTCATCTGTAGCTCCCACCGTATGTGTTTACATTTGTGTGATCCTTTGAGTGAGATCTCTTCCCCCTTAGACTGAGAGGAGGGGATCATGTCTGCGTCTCCAATCACCATATCTCTGGCTCCCAACCAGTGTCCTACACATAGTAATCACTCAGGAAATGTTTGTTGATGGTAATCAATGAGAGAAGTTACAAGGTAGTGCAACGTGGTGGTGGAACTCGTCTGTGGCGTCAGACTGCTTGGATTCAAATTCTAGCTGTGTGACCTTGGGCAAGTTGTTTAAACTTTCTGTGCCTTGGTTTATTCATCTGTAAAATGGTGTTGAGAATAGACCCTAGTTCTACCTAAGTTGTTGAGAGGATTAAATATGCAGGCATCCAAAAGACTGCCCACCACCATTAGCTATTATTCCTGTCACTCTACCCTGAAGACCAAACAGGACAATGAGCTCTGGCTCCAGTCTCATGCTCTAGGCCAAGATGCATCAGGACTTTGATTGATTTTGTCTCTAAACAAGAGTTCCATCAGATATTTCAGAAATACACAGTGAGCTTCTTCCTGCCCGTCAGCTGTGCTCTCTTGGGAGCAAACTTAGGCCCTTGCTCTATGACATAAAGATGCTCTAAACTACTAGTACAGAAAAGCCAGCTGGACTTACAGAGCCCAACCCCATAATGTTTCAGGGTGAAACCAGTCTCCTCAAGGGAGGTAAATTAAATGAATTGTGATGAAAGTCACGATCTATTTGATGTCTGACGCTATGTTCTCCTGAATGGCTATGGCCAGTCTAAAAACAATTGGGGAGAAACAGCCAAGTCTTTCAAAGTGAACATTCTCCCGAGAAACTTGCAGTAGGGATGAAAAGGTTTGCCCCAGTCAAGAGTGGCCCACATTAAGGCCTGTTGCTTTCCAAGGTGCTGAAGAAGGTGTGTCCTAAAAGTAAGTTTCTCTTTTATATAAAGTGGAGCAAAATTCAGGGTGGCCACTGTATATTTTCCCATGTATTCTCACAGATTAAAAGCTGAATTTTGAAAATAACATTGATCCCACCCACATGTTTTACAGGATATAATAATGATAGGATTATGAAATTTTGAAGTTTAAGTATATAAGAGCCTTTGGAGGAGGATGGATAAGGATACAAAGGGAAGGAGGCAGAACTGTTCTACATTAAAAAGGGGGTAGTAGATGTTAAGTGGTGAGGAATGGAAAGAGAAGCCTGTGGCTTTAAAGAAAAGGAGAAAGGTAGGTTTCAAAGAGGAGTGTGGAGAGAAAGGAGAGAGATTTGAGAAACTGCTGAAAAGGGGAGGAAATTGGGAATTAATAGGTGTAGTGGGTTGAATACTGCTCCAAAAATTCACGTCCACCTGGAATCCCAGAATATGTCCTTATTTGGAAACAGAGTCTTTGCAGATCTCAAGATGAAATCACCCTGGATTTGGGGTGGGCCCTAAAGCCAATGACTGGTGTCTTCAAAAGAAAGAGAGGACACAGCGAGACGCGAAGAAGGCCCCGTGAAGACAGAGGCGAGGACTGAGTGATACTGCCAGAAACCAGGGCTGCCTGGGGCCCCAGAAGCTGAAAGAGGCCAAGGAGGACCCTCCCTAGAGCTTCCAGAGGGAGCAAGGCCCTGCCAGCACCTTGATTTCAAGTGTCCAGGATGTCTGGCCTCCAGAACCGTGAGAGAATAAAGTTCTGTTGTTCTAAGCCGCTCAGTTGTGGTGATTTGTTACTGCAGCCCTAGGAATCTAACACATAGGAAGCAGAGTGGATGCTGTGGGTGCCTCACCCATTACTTGCCAGTGTACTAGTCCCCGGATGCTGGCGGGTTGGCTAATAATAACTCACCTTCCCCCTCCTCTAGAGAACTACCTTTGGTAAATGGAAGCCCCCCTACCTGGGAGACTACGTTCCCCTTCCAACCTCCAGAGGTAGACCTCAGCCAGCTGACTAGCACGGGAGAACAAAAAGCCTGGTCGCCCCTTCCCTCAAGATGGGACCAAGTCTGTGGTCCCATTCATGCTCAGACATCCCCCTACCCCCGCTACAGGATCAGTCCAAGGCTAGACTCCAGCTGAGCCCACATCTTGCTTATTTTCCCCTTCCTTATCCTTCTTTCATGCCACTTCTCCTGAGAGCACTCCCCCAATAAATCTCCTGAATAAAAAATCCCCTCTCAGGCTCTGTTTACTGGGTACCCAACCTAGGACAGGAAGTTTTATAGGGTGGTGTATGATGCTATACCCTCCTCAACATCCCGCTTCCCAGGAAATCTCAGGAATATAGATTTAGATCTTCCATGCTTTGGGATTTGGAAATGTGGATCTTGGGGGTAATAATGTTCTAAGATTGGCTTTAAGGTTCAGCAAAACAGTTCAATCATTTTCAATTTACAATTATATAATAGTTATAATATATTGAATGCCTCTGTTCTAAGCACTGTCTTAGGTACCATACATCTCTTATATCATTTAATCCTCCCAACAAACCTGTAAGATGCACACCTTCCCCCCATGTTGTAAATGAGGAAACGGAGGTAAGCTAACTTGCCCACAATCAATTGGCAGACACAGGTTCAGAATAGGTCTTTGTGATTCCAAATCTGTCTTCTATGCACTGAAGGGTTCACAGTGGCCCCTTCTCCAGGTCAATAAAAATAAAGATCAAGCTGCCAACTTCTCATTTCAGATGAAAACACAAACTCCATCGAACCTGGTATTTCAAGCATGTATATTTTCTTCTTCAGTCAATGACACAGAGGTTGGCATTAGCTAGAGATTCCAGCCATGAGTTGACTATAATTCAGCTCCTACTTCCAGAAGCTCATCTAAGAAATCTAATATATGAGATATATAATCTAATGAGCATGTGAGCCATCCGTTTCTTGGGATTCTCCAAGCCCAAGTCTTGTATTAAGTTAAAAAGTCAGGCACCTGGACCATATTATTTTATCTCCCCCATGAAACTGTCTCAACTAAGTTATGATTTAACATTTTGACCTCAGCATTTATAACAGATGGAGGCAAGAAATGTCAACTCGGACAGTCTTTCTGTGGAAGGCATTGCCTTTCTATCATAAAATACCCCTTAAGAGTGCATCCAAGGGGTTGACTCCCTCATAGAGTAATGGTCCCACTGGTAGATGATTTTCATGCCTCCCTTAACCAAGAAGTATAGATTATATGGCTCAATGGGAGTCTCATTTTGACTTTGCTACCAGGAAGCTCAGAGATCAAGTCAGCATCTCTCTTGGAGGTCTACTCTTTGTAAATGGTTTTGAATTGCCTTTAAGTATTTATTTTAGTGATGTTTGACTGTTTTGGTCTACCTGGGTTATTTTAATAGGAGTGGTAAAAGACAAAATAAATCAGGGTGATATTACAGGATCAACTGGAAAAATGAAGCATGATGATTATATGCAGATTTCTGGGAATATTTACTTCCAAATATTCCCAATGGTCATTCTGTCACTACTATGGCCACCATTATTCATCTGGATGATGGCAAATGCTGCCTAATGATGCTTTGCTCTTCAGTCTTGCCTGCCCCTTTGCCTCTCCTTTAATTCTCCACTTTGCAACTAAGCTAATCATTGTTAATATAGACATGGCTCTGCCACTAGGTTGTTTAAAAGCTGCCAAAGAATCCCTTCATTCATATTCACTTGAAAAACAGTGCTTCTGTAACAGGAGTGCAGAGTGCTGCGTGGGTACTCAAACTATAGGATGACATGGAGCATCTTTCTGGAGCATGAGTTTAACTCTGTGTTAAGCAATTCAAAGCACCAATTTGTTATTAAAGCAAATGAAGACATCATATGGAGTCAAATGCCAAATGTGCATATACCCATTCTTGTTCATTCTTCTCTACCCTTGGGAAAGCTTTGTTGGAAAATTATGAAAAGCCCAGCCAGAGGGTAAAGTCCAAATTTGTTTCTGCAACCTCATCTCATGATACTTGGATTTTCACCCACTCAGCTCCTGAGCCAATGGACTCTGCCCTCTAGATCAGTTGGATTCCCTGGAGCCTGGCACATGCCTGGCATGGAGAAGGTAAGTGAAAGTTTGTTGTTTAATGGATGAGCCACAGCCCTCAATGATCTCCGTCAGGAAGTGGCCTCCAGCCCTGTGCCATTCTCTTTCATTGTGGTGTTCCCAGACCCCCTCAGAACGGGGTGGAAGGTCTCGGGCTCCCATCCAAGGTGAGAAGAGTACCTGAGCTGGGCAGCTGGAATGTCCTGAGTCCTCTGCTCTGCCCAGCTCTGCACCAGGGACGTCTGTCCACTTACAACCCTTCCTTGTCCTCACTCTCCACTCCACGGAGCCCTTCCATTATTCCACACCTCACCCTTCCCAGGCCTGCCAGGACCCAGGACATTTCCTCAGATGCCTGGTGGTAACTCCTCCGCCTGGCCATGGGGGTGGGAATGGCCCCCCTCTGCCATTTTGCCACCTCGTACATCCAATTATGCGGGCTCTCAGTGAGTGGCGAGGGAGAGTTAGTTGTTTCCTTGACAGCAAATACCCAAACTGACTGAAACAATTAGTTTGTCTATTTTAAAACTGAATTCCAACGCTTCCATGGCAACCAAAGTTATTAAAAGATGTAAATTAAAGTGTTGTGCAGGAAAGATGGCTTGGCATAGAAGGCACTTGTTTTGGGGAAAGAACATGAAGAACTTTAGACCAAGGGCATCCCCTAACCTGGCCGCACATTGCGATCAGCTGGAGAGAAACAGCCCTGACTGCTCCCCCGTGTGCCCCTGTTTCCTGTTGCTGCCTCACATGGAGATGGCCCCATCCCTTGCATGCAGGAGACTCAGAAGGGGCTTTGCATTCTCCAAAACCCCTTGTTCCAAGAAGGAGCCTGGGAGGGTGGAGAGGTGGGAGAACTGAGAACCTGTGTAGCACCTATGACGCCCCAAATCACAGTGAAAGCTGACACGTGTTGAATAGTTACTGTGCCCTCCATCTTGTGCTAAGAGATTTGCATCCATGATCTCACTGAATCCTCCTAATAGCAGATGAGATAGGATCTGCATTCATCCCCACTTCACAGAAGGGAACACTGAGGCCCACAGAGATGAAGGGGCTGGCAGAGTCACATGCCAGTAAGAGACTGAACAGGGATCACAGTCTCCATCTGTCCAGCCCTATCATATTGCCCAAATTCATGCCAGACCATCTGCCCAGCAGGTGGCTTATTCCACTTAATCCTCTTTGTAATCCTAAATGCCAGGTACAGTGTGGTGTAGGGTGAAGGGCTCAGGCTCTGGAACCGGACATATGTGGGGTAAAGCCCAGTACTTCCATGCATTAGTTCTGAGACCTCAAGGCAAGATAGCTAATTCTTGGCATCTCCATTAACTTGGCTGTACAATGAAGTGAGCTGGTGCAAGTGAAGCACTAATGATACACAATGCATTATTATTATTCTCTTCATAGGAAAGGAAAAAGAGGTTCAGAGAGGTAAAGCAACTTGCTGGAGGACGCACAGCTGAGATCTAAAGCCAGGTCTTGTCCCCGAGCTCCTACTGTCTCCCCAGGTCCGAGTGGATGCTGTGGTTTGCCCAAGATCTTGCAGTCTGTTCATGGTGAAGCCAGGAAAACTGGCATCTCTGATCAACACACCCCTCATCTCATGTCCTGGGCCACTTTGCTGCTTCCAAAAAGATGGAAAGGGAAGGGAACAGCTGTATCTAAAACTACAGTGATTATATGGGTTACCTGAGTCTTTGTTCCTTGCCAGGTACTGCACTCCTTGTTCCCATTCTCCAGCCACACTGAAATGGGCTCGGTTCTTTAAAATGCACGTTAGCACTTTAACAGGGGCGACTTCCTCTGCCTTTGCATGCCCAGCTCTTGTGGACTCTCAGGCCTCGGGTTAAATGTTATTTCCTGACCCTAAACATGACAAGATCCCTCTCTGACGTGCTCCCCCAGCACCTGGAGACTCAGCCACCTGCCACTACGTGCCTGTTCCTCCTTGAGGACAGGCAGAATCTGCGCTGTGCCCCAGCACCCAGAACAGGGTCTGGCACATAGACGGTGTGTTATGGGTTGAGCTGTGTCTCCCAAGAAAGAAACGTTGAAGTTCTAATCCCTAGTTCTTCCAAACGTGACTTTATTTGGAAATAAAGCCATCACCAATGGAATTAGGAAAGTTACAGTGAGGTCACGCTGGAGGAGGGTGGGCCTTCACCCACGATGACTGGCATCCTTCTAAGAGGAAATGTGCACAGACGGAGGGAGAGCACCTTGTGCAGACCGAGGCAGGTGGTGACGTGCTGCCAGCCGAAGAAGGCCAACGACTGCCGGCCACCAACAGAAGCCAAGGACTGTCGGCCACCTGGAGCAGGTTCTGCCCTACAGGTTCTGGAGGGAAACTTTGATTTCAGGCGTCTGGCCTCGAGAACTATAGGAGGATAGATTTCTGTTGTTTTAAGCCACCCAGCTTGTGGTGCTTTGTTATGGCAGCTCTAGGAATCTGAATGAATGCTTAGTAGACATCTGTGATGAATGAATGAATGAATGATTATGGAATTTTTAAGATTGAGGGATGTGTGATAGTCAACACATTATTAGCCCGAATCTTGACTGGCCGGGACTTGGTCAGTGCTCCCAGCAAAAAGACATCTGCAGCCTCCAAGGGCTGGTGGAAGGACCTCCTGTTGGCCAGGAAAAACCATGAACTATTCACCACCCCCCATTTCTAGACAGGGTTGGGTAAGTGTGATCATTTATTCACTCAGTCAGTCAGTCAGTTATGTATTAATCTATGTCTTAATTCACCAAATATCTATCAAATATTTCACAACCACGAGCTAGGCGCTGGAAGTAAGAACACAGGCATGATCTTACCCACAGGGCTTCCACTTTTTGGGAGCAGCCATGGACTAAAGCAAACTTTGAACAATCAAATGAGTAAAATGGTTGTGAGCTGTGATATTTAATACAAAAAATAATAATTTCATATATAGAATAATGGATGATGAACGAAGGCATCTGGGGGAGAGGGGTGGCCCAAAGGATAAGGGGGAGCTGGCCAAGTGGGAAGCCAGTTATGGATTATTTCAGGCAGAAGGTACAACCTGTGTAAAGGCCCCGAGTTAGGAAGAACTTGGCCCAACAGAAGACGTGAGAAGGCCAGTGGAGCTTGGGAATAGTGACAGAGTAAAGGATGGTCTGAGATGAAGTTGGTGAGAACATCAGGTCTTTTAAGGTGTTGTAGATTGTGTGGGATTTGGATTTGTGCATGCTCACACATGTGTGTGGGTGTTTTGTTGTGTTCGCTTAAGAATACCAGAAATCTCAATGCCATCATTTGATTTGAGCTCACGCCCACTGGCCACAAGCCCCTCCTATTTCACTCTAACATAGTAGGTGTGCAAAAGCATCTATTGTAAAGAGATCCCAAAGGACTGGGAACTGGCTGAACCCTTCAGCTGAGTCCCTGGGTGGATCAAGCCTCCTCTCTGGGCCTGTGCTGTCACTTCTGCAAAAACAGGGGAGAGGAAGGCAAGGTGGAAATCTACCCGAGGCAGTACTGTGGCCTACAGGGCATCTGGAAAAGGCTGCATCGTCTTTGGTTGTTGTACTAACTGGGTTCTTCGTGGCATGTGGGACCAGACACCAGAAATGTGTCTGTGCGGCAGTGCATGGGGTACTTCCAGGCAACAAATAATCCTTGACAAGGTCATCTCTAAAACTTCCTTTGGGTTCTAATTGTTCATGAATCAATGGTGATGTGCCACCAAGGACACTGGCAATGTCTGGAGATATTTTTGGTTGTCGTAGCTGGGGAAGGAGATGCTGCTGGCTCTAGCGGGTAGAGCCAAGAGACGAAACTAAGCATCCCACGATGCACAGGACAGCTCTCCCCACAACAAAGGATTATCCGCCCCAAACGCTGGTAGTCCACAGTTGAGAAACGTTGGTCTAAGGGAATGATTGGCCAAAGAAATAAGTGAAGGGTTGGATAAGGGGATGTTTTGAACAATATGTCACCCTCCAGTCAACAGCCCAGTAGTTTTCATTCACAGAAGTGGCCACATGTTCATTGTTTTCATTAAAACAGCCACCGGGAACCTGCGTGATCCAGGATGAAACACAGCTCCGCATTATTCAAGGAGCATGTGCCAACCAAAGCTTATTTCCGGCTTTTTCTGCAAAACTCCTCCCCTCACTGTGCTGATAACCAGGATGAGCACTTTACATGCATTTATTAATTTAATCCTCACAAGCACCCATCCTTCCCATTGTACAGGTGAGGGAAGAAGGACTCAGAGACATTAGTTAACTTGTTCAAGGTAGCACCCCAAGTAAGTGGAGGTGTCGGAATGGAGCCCAGGCACTCTGGGTGCTGAACCACCCCCGGCAGCTGCATCTGATGGTGCTGAAGGAGACACTCCCTCTGCTGGGGGCTCCCAGCAGACCCTGCTCACACGTGCACTGGAACCCTCTTCTCAACACGCATTTACCCGTCGGACCCCAGCGAGTAGCCTGAGAACCATCAGTGCACACACCCAGTGCAGGCTCGTCAAAGGAACAGAGAAGAAAGAAAATCACTCCCTGCCTCCAAACTTGATGAGTAAGTATAATTTATTTCTTTATTTTGCTTTCGAAACAAATTTCCCTGGGGCACATTAGCATGAGGACAATTCTGAAAGGGAACGTGTAGCAGAGAGCTCAGATAACGCCACGGGCCTTTAGGGGCCATTACCCATGTCCTGAACACTCTGCCCCTTGCTTTGAGGAGGGAAGGGAGCTTCTGAGAAAGCGATTTTCCCAGAGATATCTCTCCCCACTTACTCCCCACACCAGACTCCATTCCCTAAGCACAAGTTTGGAAGGTCCACATTTTTAGCTAACATATCGTGTGATGCTTTTCTTAACCTCACAAGTAGCTATTTTACTATAGCAACTATTTTGGGGCATCAAATGGCAGATTGGGTGATTTAAGGGGAAAAAAATGTGGTTGTATTTGAAGTTTTGGGTTTTTTGTGTGTTTTTTTTTAAAGCCTCCAGGAGTCCAATGTGACATTCTGGGTAAGAACACAGCATTATGTTGACGCATATGACATCCTCCTTAGCTGCCCCCCTTGACTTGGAAGAAGTGGGGAGGCTAAGAGATCTCAAAGCTTCTCCATTTGGAGAATGCTCATCTCCAAGGGATCCAAACACCACCTGGCTCAACACGCAGACTTCATTACCAAATAGGGTGCCTTTTACATGAAGGCTCTAGAGTCAATAACTCTGAAATCTGAGCCCCCCAAGCTTTGGCCCAAGTGAAAGCTTAGTTACCCACTCTCCCCAGCACTCCTGGCTTTGTAGGTGCGGTATGGTGGGGGTTCCAAAGGGACTCCACACACGCCAGACAAGGCAAGATGGGAGAAAGGTTTTCTCCCCAAACTCATGCCACACTCTGCCTCCTGAACCCCAAATCACCACATGCAGCCTCTTGCAAGCACCTTCTGTGCCTCACCCATTACCTGCCAAGGCCTCCCTTGATAACTTTTTCTCATTCCTCTAACCACTGGGACCCAAATAGGAAGCCAGACTTGAAAACACACTCTATCATCTTTCAATCATCCATCTCACTTACCTCCGAGTTACAATAAAAGCTTGTGAAAATATGAGTGGACAACACACAGTGCAGGAGGGGCTGGAGGGAGAAAACTGTCTATAGGAATTCCCTGGAGCTATCTGGGATGCCACTTGGAATTTAAAGTGAGATACCATTTACTGCCCACTCACTACGTGCCAGTCTCTACTTCGATCTGTAGTTGCATCATCTCACTCAGCACTCACCCAGTATATAGCCACAGTGACTATCCCCAACTTGCAGACATGTTAGGAGAGAAATGGAAATCTAACCAGGTGAGTCGCATCATGGAGCTCAGGTGCCTAACCCAGTAGCATCACACATCTATCCTCCTTTCTTCCTACCATTCTCCCTCGAGAGAGAAATAGTGGGTTCCTGCCTTTGAATTACAATATTTAAACCACAGCATTCACTCACTCGGAAAGGAAAACATTTTCATAAAATATTCAGGAAGTGAAATAGGACAGAAAAGAAATATGTCTGTAGGAAAGTCGCTAATCAAAGTGATTTTCTTATCCAACTGCCTTACGTGACTGATGTTCTACTCAGAAAGAGAAAGAAAGAAAGGATAAAAGGACAGATAGCTCACCAGACTGAGCTGACCGGCATGCTCTCAGCCTCGGGCAAACCAGCTTCAGGCTCCAGAAGTACAGAGCCATGTGCTTCAAATTCCTCATTCGGAACAACTGGTGAGTCCAAAATCGGGACTGTGAGTGCTTGTCACCCAAATCTTGGATTGCATGTTCCTTTGAGGCAGCTTCCTTACCAACATGGTAAGATGGAATACTAAAAGATGGGTAGTTTCATGCTTGGAGAATTTGAGGGAAAGAATGATCAGGGACAGTACAGTGATTTGTTTCTCTTGCTATTCATGGGTCTGTTTTCTCTTTTGGGATGTGGGGGGTGGAGGTTCCCATTTTAATGTGCATATAATTTTAAAGTATATCTGAAATCAGAATGCTTTAAAATCAATGTGCATATTTAGTATTGCATTGCTTCTGCTCCCACACACAGCCCATCACTAAAGTGAGGCTGAGGTTTCTAACTCGTGGTGCTGAGAATGGAGGGAGTATGGCACCTGGCACTATAAAGTACCTGTCTCAGGTGTCCGCTTTTCTCACCACTTGGGGAGGCTTTGAGCAAAGGATGAGAAGCACAGGGGCTGGATCATTCCAATTAAAACTATAAAAAGAACCCAACAGCCATTTTCCTTAAAAAAAGAAAATAGGACTACATTTTAAATATTCATCTAAATGTGTAGCAATAAACTATTATACATTTTAATCTGTTTTCTATTTGACAACACTTCATTTTCAGATTCTTCCTGGCTTATAAAATAAACCCAGAGCTCAAATCCCCGCAGCATGAGATCTTTCACGTTCTATAATTTGCAGTAAAGTATTTGTGTCAAATGCAGCCCACAAGTCACCCTAAAGGACAGCACTGGCTCTTGTGTCTGTGAGAAGGCAGGAGGGGGGCTGTGGATCAGGGGTGGGACCAGGGATGTGCAAGAGTGGGGGCCTCCTCAGATGTTGCCCCCAGATGCTTTGCTTGCCTTGCCCCAGTCCTGGCCCCGCTGTGGACGGATTTTAACCCAAGAGGCAAGAGCTCTCCAGGGTCCTGCTTAGTGCTCTGGTGGAGACAGTTATGAATTCACCAAATCGCATTTCTTTTTCCCCTTGGGTCCTCAGCTAGACTACTTCCCAGCTTCCTTGGCAGGTTAGCAGGACCATGTGATGAGTTCTGACCAATGGAAGGTGGGAGGAAGTGATCTATAACTTTTCTGAGTGTAGCCCTTAAAAATTTCCCACGGATTGATCGTCCACACTGTCTCTTGTTCCATCTTCGTGCTGAGTAAAGGCAGACTCCACGGGCCTAGAAGAGGTGGAGCCACAAGACGGAAGGACTGCAGGTTCCTAAGTGTCTTATGGAGCAGAATTCTACTGCCCATAACCACCACCAAGGGTGTGATTTATGTGAGTGAGAACACAGCCTCTATTGCATCAAGCCACTGTGAATTCGGGATTTACTTTCATACAGCGATGACAGCAGAGGCTCCCAGCCACCATTTGCCCTGGCAGTGTCTAATCATAACTTCCTTGGGACTCATCTGATGTAACTTGCAACACTTCTTCCTGTCTTCAGTCCTCTTTTGAAAGATGCTGTATGTGTTCCCTAATGCTGCCGTAGCAACTGCCACAAACTCTTTGGCTCAAAACAGCAGAGCTTTATTCTCTCACAGGTCTGGATGCTAGAAGCCTGAAGTCAAGGCCATGCTCCCTCCAAAGGCTCTAGGAAAGAAGCCTTCCTGGCCTCTTCCAGCTCCTGGTTGCCCCTGCATTCCTTGGCTTGTAGCAGCATCACTCCAATCTCTGCTCCATCTTCACACAACCTTCTCCTCTGTGTGTGTGTGTCCAAACCTCCCTCTTCTTTCTCTTATAAAGACACTAGTCATTCGATTTGGGGCCCACCCTAAATCCATGATGATGTCATCTTGTGGTTCTTAACTAACCATATCTGTAAAGACCTTATTTCCATATAAGGTCACATTCTGAAGTTCTGGGTAGACATGGATTGCGGGGGACACTATTTAACCAGTACAGATGCTACAAAATTGATGATAAATAAACTTATGAGAATAAGTCCAGGCTCTTATAAGTCCCAAATTTGTGCTGACTCAACAACACATCCTGTCCTCAGAAGTGAGGGCCAATATTAAGCTACCTGTAGGTGCTTGGACCCCCGGCTCTGTCCCAGCCTTGTTCTCACTCCTTAATGTATTCCAGAGACTACCAAGCACCTGACACTTCCACTGGGCCTCTCCCTTCCAGCCTTTCCATGATCCTCAGGATGTGACACTGCAGTCTGGCATGCCCTGCCTGGGGGACCACGTTGGGGCACACCTTGTCCTCATCCTTAGACATTTTCTCCTCCCTGCAAAACCACAGTGCCTTTACCCAAAGTGATACCAAAAGTGGTGGGAAGGATTTGGCACCTCCAAAATCTTTCTCTGTTCATGAAATCATATGTTTGAAATCTATCTCTTAAGGAGAAGGTTTGGCTCCTGGGCCAAGTCAAGGGCTAATAGAGTATCATGCCTGGTGAAATACGTGTGTGCTGGGGCTAGACTGACCCTGCCTGGGTTCAAACCCTGGCTCAGCATCTTCTCAGTCATGCAACCTTGGGCAAGTGTCTTAACCTCTCCGTGCCTCAGTTGCCTGATCTGTAAAATGGGGGTAAAAATAGCACCCACCCCTGCAGTTGTTATGAGTAATAATTAACAAAGTTGAAAGGAAGGCAGCATGGCATGGAGGTGAACCTCATGGTCTGTGGAAGCAGAATGCTTGGTTTTATAGTCATGTGACTTTGGGCAAGTTACTTAGACTCTCTGCACCTGTTTCCTCATCTGCAAATGGGATAACTAACACCCACCTCATAGTGATGGGGAATGATTGTTATTAAGTATGCAAAATGCTTTAAACTTAATAAGCCTGGAACATAAATAAGTCTTAGCTGCAGCTTTTACTGCTGTTGTTGCTATTTCAGAATATACAATGTGCTTAGAACAGTGCCTGGTGCACTGTAAGTATTCATAAATGTTAACTATAGTTATTACTTTCTGTAAAGCAGGTATAAATTCAGGAGTAAGTGAGCTAATGGGCATAAAGACTTAACATGGTACCCAGTCCTAAAAAAAAATTAGCCTTTAATAACCCCTGTTAACTATTAAATGCCACATATTTTCTGGGGGAAAAGAAGGATCTGAGGGTCAGGACGAGGAGCCGGGAATGGAGGCTGCTGCTAAGGTGGTAGAGACAAAGTGGTTGAACGCGCCAAAGGCCAACTCTACCCTTTTCCATAATATGACCTTGGACCCATTCAGCTCTAAGCTGTGACCCAACTGGAATCAAGAGGAAATCCAGGGTCCCAGACACACAGGGTGTGAACTGGGGACCCAAGACCCTCATGAGGTCCAGAGAGAGAACTCAGAGGAGTCATGAACTTGGATAGGAAAAATAAAACCTCTATTTCCACTAGCCTCTAACTGAAGTTTAGAATTGCCTTTAATTAAAAAAGTAGGCAACAAATCACAATAGTTATTAACAGTTCCTGTGACTTTGTCACCAATAGAAATCAGAGATTATTTTCACATTACATTATTATTGTCACGGATATCTCAAAATAGTCATTATGTTTATCACCACTTCAAAGTGATGGAATTATTAGACTTGCTTGCTATTTAATATGCTAATAAAGAAAGCAAAATTTTACTAGTTCACACTTTTATTATTTTGATAAATGCATTTCAATATAAATTGTTTCCTTTATAATCCTAAGTATTTTATATATTTCAAAATGTAATTCTGCAAAGAGGTCCATGGTTCTCACCAGAGGTCAAAGGGGCCCACAGAACAGCAAAGGTTAAGGACCCTTAGTTTAGGGTCTTGGGGAACCTCAGTCACACAAAGAGGTGACCTTGGAAATCTACACACTGATTGGTGATTACCCAGGTGCTCTATGGTATGTCTCTTTTCCTTAAATGCAATTTTATTGAGATATATACATATACCATATAATCCATCCAAAGTATACAATCAATGGCTCACAGTATCATATAGTTGTGTATTCATCTCCACAATCAATTTTAGAACATTTTCATTTCTCCAAAATAAAGAAAAACTTATTTAAAAAGTAAAAGAGAAATAAAGATGTGAAAAAGAACACCCAAACCATCTCACACCCTTTATCCCCCTCTATTATTTATATATTTTTGTCATTATTTTATTACTCATATGCCCATGCACTGATTAAAGGGAGTGTCAGTCACCAGGTTTTCACTATCACATGGTCACATGATAAAAGCTATATAGTTATACAATTATCATTAAGAATCAAGTCTACTGGATTACCATTCAACAGATTCAGGTATTTCCTTCTAGCTATTATAATGCACTAGAAACTAAAAAGGAATATCTATATAATACATAAGAATAACCTCCAGATTGACGTCTTGACTCTATTTGAGATCTCTCAGCCATTGAAACTTCATTTTGTTTCATTTCTTTTCCTCCTTTTGGTCCAGCAGCATTCTCAATCCCGTGATGCCAGGACCAGCCTCATCCCTGGGAGTCATGTCCCATGTTGCCAGGGAGACTTATACCCCTGGGAATCATGTCCCACACAGGGGGGAGGCAGTGATTTTATTTGCAGAGTTGTTTAGCCTCTCCTTTACAGGAGTAAGTTTCATAAGGGCAAGCCCAAGATCAAGGGCTTGCCTTATTAAATTGGGAGTCCCTAATGTTTGCAGAAATATCCGGAATTCCCCAGGTGAGGAAGTTTAATATTTCCACATTTTTCCCCGGTCCCTCAAGGGGACTTTGCAAATACGTCATTATTTTCTGCCCAAAGTACTCTGGGGTGCATCGAGGTATCAAATTAACCTGTACAGAATAACAAGATTTCATTCCCCATTTTGGATTCCAAGCAACCATGTTGTTTAAATAAACTGACCATACAGGTTATATTAGAAAGCATTCTACAAAGAATATAAATTTTGTACCAAATAAACATCTCTTAAATCAGTCAAAACTCAGGAATAGATATGACTGCTGTAAGAGCTTATAATCTAGGAACCTTTACAAAAAGCCTCACTGAACACTCTGCACTCCTACATTGTTGATTGCCCATTCTCTGATGTTCTATCCCCTGATACCTATGCTCGCAAATTCAATTCTCAGCATTTGCTCATTATGGTAAGTTTATATTAGTGAGGCCTTACAATATTTGTCCTTTCATTTCTGGCTTATTTCACGCAACATCGTCCTCAAGGTTCATTCACCTAGTTGCATGCCTCATGACTTCATTCCTTCTTGCAGCCATTCAGTATTCCGTTGTGTGTATACACCACAGTTTGCCCTTCTGTTCACCTGTCAATGTACCCTTAGGCTACCTCCATTCATTACAATCGTGAATGCTGCTGTACAGCACATCTCTTAACCTCTCTGGGACCTCTGCCACTGCATCTATAAATTGGGGCTAATAATATTCTTCCCCCAAACTCCACAGGATTTTTATGAGTCAAGTGTGATATGGAATGCAAACCTGCTAAAAAGAACAGATTCTACACAAACTTGGGGTATCCATCATAGCATCCCTTGATGACTTAACAGACCCTCATCCACTGCTTCTTCATGTGCTGCTCCCAATACCTCCTCCCAGCAGGCTAGGAAAGGAAAGTCACCAATAACCTTGGGAGGCAAAGACCCATGGAGGTGCTGGTATCAGATATGGGGTCAAATCCTGGCTCTTCCCTTACTGTGTGATGGTGGATGCACTGTTTCACCCATCTCAGCCTCCATTTTCTCCTCATGCCATAGAAAGAATGATGGTGAAATGAGACACACTGTGCAAAGTGCAGAAGAGAAAGGAACCCCACTGCAGGAGTTCAGTGTGGTACAGCAGTTGAGATGATGACGACGAAGATGATGATGATCATCATCGTCATCAACATCTTCATCATCATCATCATCATCATCATCATTGCCGTCATCATTATCACATTGAGAAAGGCTTCTCACAGAATTCCATGTGCCCCTCCACATTTCCAAGCCCCCTTGTAGTGGGTGACATGGGACAATTCTAGCAGGTGGACTGTGAGTGGAAGTGATTTGCATCACATCCATGTTGAGGCAATGAAAAGCCCAAGAGAGAGTCTCCATTCTCTTTTTCCCCTGCCGCACTGATGGCAGAAGTGCGTGTCAATACATTGGCACCAAGTGGTAGATGCAGCCTGAATTTCTACATCACTTTAAGCAGAGGGGATACCCTGGGGAATCACCCAGCTCTCATAAGACATGTAGCCTGGGTGAGATACAAAACTCTGTTGGTTAATCCCAAAAGGGTTAACTTGTTACTTTGGCAGAGCCTAGCCTCTCTTGACTAATACACTGACTATATAAGAAAACCACAACACCCCTAACAATGACAATAACTAGATTTGCCATGAGGCACTCCTAGAATTCAGCACTTTCCTCACACATACAACCTATATGCAAAGTCTGGGCTAAATCTATTCCAAAGAGAGCATGCACTCCAAGAAGAGAGGTTCGGCAGTCACTCCAGCTCCTGCTTTCCATCTGAAAACCCTGCTGACCCCACCTAGCATTTACTCATTGGAACTCAGGAAGCCTTCTTGAGACACTACATTTGTAGTCAGTGCTCACATGACCTGAAACTGCTAAATTCTCTCTTCTCCAAAGGCACCAGTAGTTCTGATCATTGCAAGGAGCTCTCAGTATCTACTTGGCTGCCAATCTGTAAGGAGGGAGAGGGAGCACAGGACAAGAATTCCTGGCTATGTCGCTGCTGAGGATGGTACCAGGGCAAAGAATGAAACATAATTAACACATTTCAAATCAACATGCAAAACATGTCAGATGTTTAAGTATTAATTAATATTTTTGCAAGCCAATTACATTAGAATGACAAGGCCAGGAAGACACTAAAAGAGTTTACTAATTTTGTTCCACTCCTCTTATTTAAATGCCTGCGTGGTTACCACTTTATTCAATTTTTATTTTTTTAATTTACCAGAATAGATCTAAACACCACACTATTCCACAGCTATCATCATTTATTCATAGCTCAATAGAGGAAGCCGGAATAGCAATAACTCTCTTTTTTTCCCCCTAATTGTCATTCTGGTGAGATAAGTGGGATAGCAGCCCCTAGTCAAGCTATATTAGTGCCGAGAATCAGGCACAGGCATGAAGTTTCTCTGAAGTATGTTAACATCATTTGTCATGAGAGGTTTGTGCTGAGCAAATGGAGATGTTAACCCAACGGGTTTTTCAAGCCTGCTTCTCCCATCATAGCTGGGCCACTAGTTCAGAATTCTAGGCCATGTCTAGAATCAAATCCTAACTTTGCCTACTAGCCATGTGACCTTGGATGGATCTCATAAACTCTCATTAGCCTTGGTTTCCTCATACGTTAAATGGAGGTTATATTAATACTCAGGCTTCCAAGTTTATTAGAAAGAATAAAAAGAGGTAATTCATCTACAATGCTTGGCTTACAGTAGACATTCAATAAATGTTGGCTGCTTCTCTGTCACCACCACTGTCATCATCATCATCACCATCATCATCATCACCCTTATCACTGCCACCATCACCTCCAACACCATCATCATCACCATCATCATATCACCATCACCCTCACGGGGAGTCACCTTCAGTGCTCTTCGTTGTCAGGTGCCAACCCACGTGTCCAGCTGACTTCCCAGTTCTCCTCTCCTCTTCCACCCCTCACCCACATACACAGTCAATCCAAAGCAATCTTAACAAACTTGCTTCCAGATTATGAAAATATGCCATGGAGTGTGGCATCTGGGTATATGGCCCCCAATGCCTCCTCCTGGGTCTTCAGCAAAGACACATGGATGAATGGGAAAGGAAGACTTGCTTCATCACCACTTCTCAGTGTTGACTCTCTCCTTTGCACACGTCTACATTAGCACTGAGCTAAAAGTATCTACTCACCCATCTGTGTATTTTACTAGATCACAGGCTCCTTGAGAGCAGAAAATGTGTCTAATAAGACACATTTTAAATCACTAGGGCCTAAAGGAGTGGCTATCAAATAGTAGATATTCTTTAAATTTGTTAAATCCACACATGTTCCCCCAAAGAGGCCCATCTGCTAAAAAATACATAGTTTTCTTGGTTCCTGAACCTTTCAGTCCAGCCTAGATATCAGCCACAACACTTTTTCCTTCCTCCTGACTAGAATATTTCCATTATTCTCCCAGGGGGCCCACAGTATCCTACTCGGGCCACATCCTTCTCTGCCTTTTTATAAACCTTTGCCCTTGGCCTGGTGGAAAGCAACCAATTTAACTCTGCACCCCTTAGACTGATTCTGTACATCCCAATGCTTCCTGTCAGTGCCATCTCTTCAAAAGCCCTTCCTCCATGGATGAGTTCATTTCTCCTTTTGCCATTGACAAAACATGCTAATCTTTGGAATTAAGCAATGTTACAGACTATGACAAGCTGGAGCCTCTTCTGTTCAGTCTAATTTGGTGCGCGGAGCCTGAGAGCTAGAGTGAAATATGAGCCCGGGAGCACATCTTTTGATCTTAAATAGTCAGAAGGTTGGAATGTATAATGCTATGGAAATAAATTGTGTCAAAACTGTAGGAAATAATTTATGGTCTGGGAACGGGTTTTGTGATCACAGAGCACTCACAAAAGCTTAAAACAGAGTGTCAATGAGTCTGGTTGAGCTGTGACGGGAAACATTGGAATAGAAGATAACTTAAGAGTGATTGGATTTTTCTCCTCCAGGTTGGGAGACCAATCCTTTGCCTCTGAGAGAAGGTAAGTGACACCTGGCTTCACCTCCTGGACACCCCAGATGAATTCAGAGTCTGACAGACCTGGATGTAATTTCTGATACCCCTCACATGATCTCTCTGACTCTAATTTACCACTTTGACCCTCAGTTTTCTCATCTGTAAAACAGGAAAAATAATAGTACTAACTTCATAGGGTTATCATGAGGATGAAATTAAATAAGATAAGGTATATAAAATGATATGTAGTGTGCCTGGCATGTAGTCAGATGAGAAATAAGACTTAACTTTGTAAATTAATATTACTTTTATATATTAACCCCATCACAATGTACAAATGGCAGGATCCTTCTAGATGGTTCTCAAAACTTTGCAATAACAATCTTTTGTCTGATGGAAGAAGTGGAAAAAGAAATCTTAAAAGTCCCTGCTTTTTTCTCCAAGATCCTTAATTAATTTACATGGAGTAAAATGCTTCTGGAAGACTAGGACTGATGCTTCCACTTGGATTAGAGGCTATGAATTGGTTCTAGTTGACGCCTCTGCTATTTCTCATTGTGGTTTAGAATGAGGTAGCAGCGATAATAACAAAAATAACAACTCCAAAGAGGAGCATATATGAAGATTAAGAGCTTTTTATGCACCAGGTACCATGATAACTGCCTACCATAACTTATGTCATGCCAGTTCACTTTCTCAAAAGGCTGTAAGGTTCATTCTTTATCCTCGTTCTTTGGAGGATGCAAACGAGGCACTCAAAGGTTAAGCAATTACTAAGTTTCACTGCTAGTAAGGGTTGGGGCTAGGATATGATGGGCCTGGGATGTGAGCGCAGCAGGGCTGGGGTCAGGACCACCTTGTTGTTACTGGTGGAAAGAGGCCAGGTGTCGCCATCAGACAGCCCTGGATCAAACATGAGCCCTGCTGTTTAATCCTTAGTAAGCTTGGTCCATCTGTGTCACCTCTCAGTTTCCTCTTCTGTAAATGTAGAGGGGCACTCATTTCAGGGACTGTTGTGACAATGAGATCAGCGCTGGTACTCAGTACACATGTGGGGCACGATGGCCACGATTATTATTACTTCTGTAGCTGTTGTTGCTATTGTTCGGCTCTTGTTCCTCTCCCTTCCCTGGATGTCTCTTGATGTCAGTTTGCTGGACAGACGTCACCTGTTAATCACCCTCTCGCCGATGACTCTCTCATTTTTCCCCTCAAACCCCTTATTCTACCTCTGTACCCCTTTTTCTCAGCACTTACATTTCCCTTTGCTACTCATGAGGAAAATGAAGGTTGCCAGACATAACCTCCTTCACTTTCTCTTCCTTCTCCTTCAAATTTGTCCACCTTTACAATCCATCCTCTTTTCTCAATGGATTTTTGATATGGTGCTAGGATCTGTTGATACAATGGTGAGCAAAGCCCCATCACCTTGCAAGGATTAAACCCTGTCTGGGCTCTGATCCCCACCCTCATATCCTCTGAGGCCCATTATCCAAGCCTGAGGCATACCCAAGTCTCTGCCCTTTCCATAATCCCTTCCAAAATCCTGTATTTCCTTCAAGCCAGAGGTCCATTGTTCCCTTGCCTTAACCACTGGCCTCCTTGAAAGGCTGATTGTTATTGTGGCTCTTAGGTCCTCTCTTCAATTTACTCCTGAAGCCACCTGCATTCAACTTCTGCTTTCACCACCTACATTGAAAGGGGTGCCATTGAGGGTATTATTGAGTGTAGACTTGCTGTGATGGTGAAGTTCATGGGTCAGCCTGGCTGGGTGAGGGTGTCCTGGTGTTTGACAAGCAAACACTGGCCTGATGGCTACTATGAGGGTATTTCATGGATTTAGATCATTAGTCAGTTGATTGCATCTATGGTTGATTGCATCTACAATCAACAAAGAAGATTGCCTTCAGCAATGAGAAGTCTCATCCAATCAGTTGAAGGCCTTAAAGGGAGAACTGATTGTTTCAGCAGTCAGAAAGAAGAATTTCTGTCTCTACTGCAGCCAGCCAACTTCTCCTGGGGAATTAATCAAAAACTTCATTGGAGTTCTCAGCTTGTGCCTTGCCCTAAGGAATTCAGACTTGCCAATCCCCATGGTCACGTAAGCTAATTCCTATAATAAATCTCATAATATTTACATATATATCTAATCTCCTGTCAGTTCTGTTTCCCTGGAGAACCCGGACTAATACACTTGCTAAACTCAGTGCTCCCCACCCAGTCCTCATTCCCGTTGATCCCACTGAACCATTCAATATCCTCCCCTTTCTTGTAACTCTCCTTTGGTTTCTATGTGGACTCTCGCCCTCAGTTTCTCTATGTTCACTGCAATCACTTCCATTCTGCGTCACTGCTCCCCAAACCCCTTTAAATGTTAATTCCCTAAACATGCCAGCTCTTTCCCATCTGTTCTTTTTTTAACGCTCTGGACTCTTTACTTGATGATAACTGACTCAACTTTCATGGTCCCAGTCTGCATATTACTTCCTCTGGGAAGTCTCTATAGATATCTCATTCCTATCTGGGTTCACTTCGGTTTTAACCCAGATCCAAGACTCACTCAGCATGGAGGGGCTTATGGAGAGGGCTTTGCTCTTATGAGAATTTTGTCCTCATGAACTGACTGACACTACAGCATTTGTGACATAATCCACCTACTCCCATATCTGACCATAAGCTCTTTGAGGATATGACTGTGTCAAAGCTGTTTTTGTATCTGGTGACTACTATTGTGCCTAGAACATAATAGTTGCTAATTAAATGTCCAACAATTTAAAAAAAACATCAACCATATATCCAACTGAGAATTGTGGGTCCTTGAATTAAGCCCGGTGATTTTTAGGGCTCTTTAAATATTCTTTTGAGCTGGCTTCAAGGACAAAGAAGACTAACCATGTGTGATTGGCAATATTAGCCAAGGCCAAGAGTGCAGGCTCATTGGAAAACAACCACTGATCTTAAAGTGTATTTTATCCTTGGGTGGAGAGAAGAGGGTCATTAACTCCAACTTGAATTAAGCCAAATATGTAAACCTGTGCCCATCTAGAGTCTGATTCAGCCACGATGCAAATTTACCACAGAAAGGTTTCAAAGCCACAGGTTTCAAATTTGTAATTGGGTTATTTATTTATTTATTATTTTTACTTCACCCAATATCAAAGGGGAAGTGGGTCATGTGAGGAAGCAAAAAAAGGTTGTTGAACACCTGCCTTGTGCCCGCTACTGTCTCAGGCACTGTGTACATACCATCTCATTGAAAGTTCAAACCAACCTGGTAGGGTGGGTGTCCTTATCCCCATCTCACAGATAAGGAACTTGCTTACCAGTTAAGTGACTTTCTCATGGTCACGGAACTTGAAAGGTGTGGACCCAAGATTCATACCTCTGTCTATTGGACTCCAAAGCTCAAGTTCTTTCCACTGTAACCCTCCTGGAGCAACAGTTCAGGGGTCTCTTGCAGAATGTATTGGCTTCTCAAATGACTTCGAATGACCAGGATTGAGTTTTTGTTCACAGAAAAAAAAAAAAAAAAAGATCTACCCCTTCTCAAATGTACTCAGCTCTTCAAATGGCCCAGAGTACTCTTAGTGGGCTTTGCAGCTTTGGATTTGCTTTTCTGAGAATCAGAGTGGAGACAGAAAAAACAAATGATTCCTTGGCCTAGGATAAAGTTTCCTTCTGTAAGGACAAAAGGGTTGGTAGGAGTGAGATTCCACCTATGCTTCCCCAAGGCCATTGGGTTTTGCCACCCACATAGTTTATCATTGCAATTCTTTGTGATAGCAAAACTGCAATATCAATCACTCTCAGTCTGATTGCTTTGTCATGAAGTAAAAGTAGACGAATTTGCCAAAACTGAGGCCCTCCACTGGGTTTATATTGTCAATAAACTATCACCAGGAAATCATTAAGGTGAGGCAAGAAGCCAGCTGGTAACTGAGAAGAAAGGATTTTCTTTTTCCAAGCAGCCTTGCCTGCCACCTCCTTTGTCTGGCTGTCAGCATAGCCAACGTGGGGCTACGTCTCAGATCCTTGTGTTAATATGCAGTTGGTGGTGGAGAGAATCAGATGTAGGCATTTGCAATCCAATGGCTGCACCCAGGTAACTTGGTTCTGTCTCAGCAGGGCAAGCTGCATGATGATAAATAGGGAGAAAATGTGTATGCATTTGTGCAATATAACAGGCTTAATGATTCTGAAGGGGAAGGAGTCCACAAGACATACAGTAGCAACTTAGGAACAAAATGGAACCATGCAGTGCCAATTAATGTGCAAATATGTGTGTGCTGAACTTGCATTCCATTCATCATGTGGATGTGGAAATTGGGCCATTTATCTGTTATATTATGTATGTGACATCTTAGTTTGGTTCTTACAGGCTGCTTGGGGACAAAGGGCCATGTGCTTTGTGACTAGCAGAGGGAATTTAAGATAAATTCTTCAGCTGTCATAAACATTGCTGGGCAAAATTTGGTCAGGAGATAAAGCTCTTTCCTCTGCAGAGCTTTAACATTTCTCAATAGCCATCTTATTAAAACTGTGTGTGGTGAGGGTAGGGGTGGCATATGCCATGAAAAATTATTGGCACAAACAGCTGGCTGTCATGTTTTCAAAGTCCAGATTTAGCAAGCATTATTCACATATCCACTGTCAATCTGCAGAGAGAAAGGGAACTGGCAAAGCCATTCATGGTCTCTGATTCTGGGGTTTGTAATTCTGTTTCCCTTTAACCAATGTCTCCTCCACAGGTGGGGTTTGTTCTACCTAAATTACAACTGTTTGTCTATACTTAGGGGAAAAAAGGAAGTCATTTGAGAAGGAAAAGGGCCACACTGAAGCACTTTCCCAGAGCCACTTTTATTTACCTAACAGAATATGCCATAAATATGGATCATGCATTAAATAACGGTGATCACTTGCTTTGATAAATTACCATTAGAAATTCAATTAATAAAAGGTTACTTCCCTGCAGTAGTGCAAAAAAATATGACCTGGCTGCAGCAATTATACTTTAGCCTCAGAAACAATGATTAGTAGGAAGAAAAAGATTTTTAAAATTGTGTTCCATCTGGGAAATGAGAGTCTGGGGTCAAAATAAATGAATGTATGAAAGAATGAAGGAATGAATGCGTTTGGGTTATATCTTCCATTCTACTTGTCCCCACACTGATCTTGACTTTTTCATTACTATGGTTTATACTTCTTGCACTTGTTTTCTTTTTTCCTTTTTTTTTTTTTTTTGCCAAGCAGATTCATTTTTATTGTGTAAAACCTATATACAATAAAGTGCATACATCTGAAATGTAGAGTCTAATAATTTTTACATATGGTTATCTGTATAACTACACCCAGATTAAGATGTTGAACATTCCTAACACTCCAGTAGATTTTTTCGTGTCCCTTCCCAGTCAACACCTCCCAGAGATATCCACTATTGTTATTTTAGCAGCAGAGATGAGTGTTGTCTGGTTTTATATTTATGTTAATAGATTCATACAGGATATATTCTTTTGTTATGACTCTTTTCACTCAATTTTATGTCTTTGAGATTCAGACAGGATGTTTCATTTATCTGTAGATAGTTATTTTTGATTGCTGTGTTGTATTCCATTGCACGCATATAATGAAATTTACTTATCTATTATTTTTTTAATGGGCATTTGGCTTGTTTTCAGTTTTTGGCTATTAGGACTAAAACTTCTAGAAACATTCTTGTACGTGTCTTTTTGGTGGAGATAGCTCCCCTTTTTCTTTGGCACTTAACTAGGAGTGGAATTATCGAGGCATTAGTAATTAGAAACATTATTAAACCAATGTTTAAAGTACTTCAGTCTTCCAAATGTCTATTATTTTTTGAATCTCATGATAACGAATGTTCTGCCATATGCGATTGCTGTGAAACAGAAAAGGGGAAATATATGTAAAGGTGTTTTATTGCTGTTCAACTGTCTGTTTTAAATTGCCACAAGTGGCAGAAATTGAGCGCTCCTGGGGCAATGAAGGAAGATGAAGTTCACAGGATTGAGGCATCTGTCCAAGGTGCTGATCACAGAGGGAAGAAACATATCCAGGAATGACCTAGGCTGCAGTCAGTCCTTAAGGGCTAACATTGACTGAACACCCACCAGGCACCAAACCCTGCTCTGGATGGTTTACACAGTTTGGTAGTTAACAGTCAGACATGGATATGAATCCCAGCTCTACCACTTATTAGTTGACTGGCCTTGGGAAAGCTACTGAACCTTTCTAAGACTCAGTTTATTTTTCAGTAAAATGGGGTTTATAATAGCCCCTACATCAGAAGAACTTTATGACAGGATGCATGAAAAGCATTTCCACAGCAAACTGTGCAAAACAAGGGCTGAATAAATGGAAACTTAACATTGGGAAAGCGACCCACAAAGGTAAACACCGCCATCCCCATTTTCATCTTCTCAACAACCTCATGTGATGTATATTGCTATCCCCATGCTTCAGAAGAAGAAAGTAAACTTGGCTAGGATAAATAACTAGCTCAAGTAATTGGTTACGAGATCATTGGGAAGTAAGTGATACTAGTGGCTCCTGACTTCAACTCTAACCTCCTGCTTCCTGCCCCCTTCCCCTCCTGCAGATCTGCTTCCAAAATACTTGCCTCACTAAGCATCTAATTTAATAATTTATTTACACCGCTAATGCATCATAGTTCCTGTACATCATTTGCACGCCAAGCTTTTATACCCAGGGATGTAGACATCTGAACTGAAGTTTCTACTCTTTCACAATGGCTACCCCTTACGTTTTGTAGACCTCTGGCAGAACCTACTTTCACACCATATTTTTCATTTTACCCCCTTATCAAACACGTGATGGAACAAATGTAGGTATAAAATACCCATTGAATACATGAGGGAAGGGAGACTTGATGTTCTGCTCAACCCACATGGTGACTCGAGTGGGAGTTACTGGCTCCCTGGCACTGGGTATATTTTTGAGGTGCCCTTTAAATTGTATCATGTACAATTCCCAATAGATGGTCACCTTGCTGATGCCATATGACCAATTTCATTTTTATTCTTTACCTAAGTCGTCAGCATCAGCCTCAGTGCCCTGCATGCCCCAGAGGATAAGCAGGGAAAGAAAAAGAAGAGAAGGAACAGGAAAACATCAGAGAGAGAGAGAGAAAGAGAGAAGAGGGTCTTACTGCCAAAGCAAGGACTTCTCTCCACGGAGCTAGAATCATAATGTGTATAAAAAGAGACAGCACTTGAAGTCACCACAGCATAAGCAAGCAGGAGATCCAGCTTTGCAACCACCACCCATCTTCACCTAAGCCATTCAGAGCACACTTCGTGAAGAGCAGCTGGTGACCTGGTCAGCTCACAAGGCAGCACCATGGAAACCACCCGATCGACAACACACCGTCTGAACCACGAGGAGATCGCACATAGCAGAATCACAGAGAGAATGCCCATCTCACTACCTCACAAAAGAAAACCACTTCAAAATGTCCTCCAAAGGAAAAGAGTGAAACCACACTTCCTACCTCAGCTTTGCTGGCAGCCAGGCTTGCTGAAACCTGCAAATTAAAGGGAAAAAAAAAAAAGACATTAGTATTGATTCAACAAGAAGGTAATTGGATTAATTGTTTTTTTGAAAGGAATTGGCATCAATAATTTTTTATGACCTGAGGGGACAATGGGTGCAACACACACACAAACACACAAACACACACACAAACACACACACAGCCACTTTTTCTTCTACCAAACACAGCAACAAGGCTTGTTTTTCCAGTCCTGTTTATAAGGTGAAGAGGATAATTAATATTTTCAACACATTATAACAATCTTGCCAGAAAAATAGGGGGAGGGCTGTGTGCAAAGTCCGTGCACTGATAATGATTAAATGAACATTGAAAAACCAAAGGCATTGAAGACATTTTTGAGGGTTTTTTTCTTCAAGTTTCAAGACAGAGTTATGAGAAGCACTGGGAAGCAGCGACAACTGTGGCAACAGCAAGCCTTTTGCTTGCAAAAATGCCTCATAATATTTTGAAATACACAGCAGTGCCAGGCACCGTGCCAACTGCTTTACATATCTTATCTCATTTAATCCCCAGACCAACCTTTATTCTACCCATTTCACAGAATATTGGGGCTTTAAAAAGTTAAGCAACTTTTTTGAAATCAGAAAGTTGCCAAGTGGAGGAAATTAAACTCGCCTCCCCCCACCCAAGACGAAGTCTGATGGACATTCACCCTCCTGCCCACTGGCCTGCACTGTCTCAGGATTGCCTTCAGACACTGTCTACAAATGTTCATCCCAAACTAGAAGGGGTCTCTTATCTTGAGGCAGGTGAGATCTTTCTGGAAACTCAGGGAACGTTCTTTCCTGCAACTTTCCATTTTACACCTGTTGTTGACTTGGCCAACCTCAGTCATAGTTTCCTACCAGACCAATACCAGCCTGCAACTGTGAATCCAACGCATGGCTTCCTGAGTTAGCTGGCCAGTCTTGCCGCTTTCACTGGCTGGGCTCTCACACTGCTCCGACGCTCACCCCCAAGGGATCAGGCCAACTCTCTCCCAAGTCATTAGCCCTGGATGTGGCTCAGGCAATACTTGCTCCCCACAGGGTAGCTTTCACACATCATTAGCCTCCTAAATGTGAGGCCAGCCTTCAGACTGCCCTCGGCCAAGAGAGTCCATTAGGCTGTGACCTGAGGCTCGCTGAGCCGTGAATTCAGGGGTGAGCCCTGGAGAAAAGTCCAAGGCGTGACGGAGGTCAGAGACTGGTGCCTGCCCTTCCCTCCATCTCTCATCTTTCAGAGCTGGGGCTGGGAGAAGCTGATTGCCTAGGAACTGGCCATATTCCTAAAACACAAGCAGAGACGAGCCCCTGGCCACACAACCTCACCAGTGTTTGTGTGTGTATGTTGGTGAGTGTTTTTTCTGCTGAAAACAACAGGACTGTTGAAGGACAAATAAGATATTCTACAGTTACAGGATATATGCAGAACTGCTTTCCCTGTTTTAGTGAGGCAAGTGGGCAACACGGTCCTCAGCCGGGTGTCTGATTTCCTCCATTTCATAATCTTAATGTGTGCCTTCTAAGTTTGACTATGTAGGCAGGACAATCCCTTTCATCGGCCCCTCCCCACTGGGAAAGCCCACTTCTTGCCACTATCATAGACACATACACACATGGAGAGGCACTGATGTGGCCATTCGTTGCAGCATTTTAAAAACTTATAAATATCTAGAGACGGAAGAATGACAAAAATACAGGGTTTGAAGACTATCTACTCCACCTAAGGTTATTTGCATTCAATCTATTACAGGCAAAGTATGGTTCTAGCCAAACAAAACATATGTATAGTCTGGATGTGGCTGTTGGACTTCAAGTTTATGATTCTCTAAGCCAAATAAATTATGAGACACCCATATTATAAAGTACGCAGCAGTTAGAATGAGGTGGATCCTAATGTACTGATTCGGAAAACTCTACAACACATTCTGTTCATGAAAACGGAAAAATGCAGAACAATACATTTAAAATGGTACCAATTTCTAAAAAGTAACGGAAGTATATGTACATTATATACACATATATGTGTGCATACACACACACACACGTATGTCTGACAAAAATGTCTGGGAGGATACACTGTACACAACAAACTGATAAAAATTTTTACCTCTAAGTAAGAAACTGGAATTTCACTGGGACTTGAAGAGTTGGGGAAAGTCATGAGGGAACTTTCCCTTTTTCTAAATTGTTGAAAGGTTTACATGGAAGATGTTCCATGTATTATTTTCATAATTTAAAATACAGGTAAAATATGGTAACATTAAAACTCTCCAATGCTGATATGTAATAAGTAACTTTATCAAAATGCTGGGGTTTTTTTTTCCTTTGAAGGGGGGACTAAAAGCAACATTCTCACCCATTCACATATTGTGGCCCAGAGTAGAAAGTGAAACATATGGTAAGGCAATAGGGAATAGTGGAGCTTGTGATCAACTGGAGACAAATCATATTTACCTTCCACGTATCACATAAATACATGAAAAGTAAGTGATGAAATGTACTCAGATGCTCTAGGTAGTGGCACTCTCTCTATACTACATTCAGGGTGGAGTCTACAGTCCTAATTATGTTAGGTTCAGGTACTGACTTCCAACACACGGAGCTCACATCACTCGGCTTATTCAGGAATGTAGCACCCACCGACCGCAGGGCCCATCTGTAACCCACGGGGCTGGGGAGTATGTTGGGCGAGTCAGGATGGACCGTGGAGGCCGGCTGGATGAGTGAGGGCTCTTTAAGGGCTACAGATGCCAGGCTAAGGCATTTGGCTTTTATCTTGTCAGCCTCAGGAGCCATCAGAGGGTTTCCAGCAGGGGGCTGGGACGATTAGAACCACGTTTGAGGTGGCCCATTCTGGGGATCAGCACAGAGCAGAGAAGGGACTCAGGAAACGCGCAGCAGGACTTTCCTTAAAGCTTTGTCCCATCCCTTTAATCATCTCCCTTCCTCTCCATGCATTTGAAATTGCAAAGGCAGACATTAAGGGTTTCCTCCTGGCTTGTGCTGGGAACCTGATGTGCATGATTCCCTTTCAATCCTCACCCCAACTTCAGGAGCCGGCTCTTAGGCCACTTTGTCAGACGGATAACTGAGGCTCAGGAATGCCAAGTACCTTCCCCTGGGCCACACAACCAGGGAGTGGCAGAGGCACGCTGTAAACACAGCTCGGATGCCAAAGCTGGTTTCAGGAGCCACGCGGGGAATGTTCCCACACAGTGGAGATACAGATTCCTTCCCAGGCCTGCCAGTTAACAGGTGTCCACACCTAGCTAATTCATTGCTCAGTGACTCCCTCTTGGTTTCCTGTCTCTCCATGTCTGTTTCTGCAGTGCCCCTTTCCGGGGCTGTTACCCCAAACTAGTCAGTCTGCTGAACAGTTTTGGGTACCACTTATTACTTTTGCAGGGTAGCAGTAGACAGGACCGCTTGGATGTCTGGGACAGAAACTCAAAATGCTTAAACACAGAAGTTATTAGGTCATTCAACTGACAGTGTGCACTTTAAACAGATTCAGATAAGGGTCAACGAGAGTAAGTTGCTTCTTTCTCAAGTGATAGATCTGTAAATTGAACCAAGGCTCTGTGATTCTAGAAGCTGCTCCCCGCACTGTTCTCTAGTGCTCCCATCACCAAATCCCAGGACCCGGAAATTATTTACTGTTCCCCGGCCAGGCCTTATCCCACCCCTGTCTCCCTGAATAAGGATGCACGTTCTCTACCTCCTGCTTCCTTTAATCCTCTTCCCCCCCACCCCACCCCCACCCCCCAGGATTCAAAGCAGGGGTCCCCAGTGGCCTGTGAGGCGGGAAGATGGCATGATCACATCCCCCTCAAGAACTGCCTGTCTCCCCCTCAGCAAACGAGGCTGCTTTACTGAACAGAGAATCCTTCACCTGTGAAGTCAATGTGCCATTAAAACAAACTCTCCCGACAGAGGCCCCTGCAGACACCATTCATGTGATGGTCGTTTGGCGATTTCTTCGGTTGATAGTCATTCAAATGAAAGTGCTAAATCCCCTCGCCCCATCCCGCAGCCCACCCAGGGATCTTTGCCAGGCTGCCAAGCTCTCTATGGTTTTAACGAAATTAGCCGTGGAATGGTCTGCTTAGAACAGAACAAACATGAAGGTTTTCTCTTTCCAAACCACTCCTTCCTCTCGTCTCCCACTTCAGTCCTGAAATGACATCTTGGGAAGAAGCAGAGTTTTCTAGCAGCTCTCAGGTATGAGAATCCAGGCCAGTCCAGCTCAGTGTAAAACTTCAATCTCATGAGCATTTCATGTTTGTCTTCTCTGTCCCCCTCACCGTACTGACTGTGCTTTGATCAGAGGGACACATCGGGGAGAAGGCATGGGGTCTCCTCTTCTATGCCCTCTTCCCTCCTTGGCTTTCTGGGGTTAACAGTTGTGGCAGTGAGTCTGAGCAGAGGGATTAGGGGGAAAGGGCAGAAGCCTTTCCACTTGGACTCTCCCACCACTGCTGATCATCAGGCTAATTCCAGTGGCCACAGATGTCCTCAGCATGGAAGGTGTCCAAATGCTAGCCCCTTCTTGGGACCCAGGCAGATGCTTTGGGAGTGCTGTGGGTGACGGCCGCCTGTATTTTTCAGGGATTTCTAGGATGCAGTCACAAACAGAACCAAATACATAACAGCCCAACCCAATGGCCATTTGTTTCTTGCTCACTTAACAGTCCTAGTTGGGAGAATGCATTGGAGAACAGCTCTCCTCCACAGGATCATTCAGGGACCCGGGCTGAAAGAGGCTCTGCCAGCTCCAAAGTGTAGTCCCCAAGATCACCACGGCCACCTCCATCCCAGCCAGAGCAAAGGAGAAGACTGCACAGAGGAACACGCATGCGTGGTTATTAGGGACCGGCCCAGAAGCGGCATCTATTGCTTTGGCCCACATTCCATTAGCTAGAGCTCAGTCGTGCCACCACATATAATGGCAGAGAAGGACTGGGGACATGAAATGATGGTTTTAATCCATCCCCATATGCCAAGTGATGGTTTTAATCTGGACCCAATAGCAAGAACTGGCAGTACCAAGAAACTATCAAGAAAGGAGATCTGCTACTTAACAGAGTCCGCAAACTTCCCAGAGCAATTAATATGTAAAACCATGTAAACAGAGGATTTCCTTTAAAGATAATTACTAGGAAGTTTTATAGTTTTAAAAGTATATCCAGAAGGAGGTGATGGCTTCAATGCAGAGCTGGCACAGCCTGCCGCACCTCCCCTCTGCAGCACTGCCTTGCCCAAGATCCCTACAAGTGGCTCCCTGATAGAGAATCCACTTCAGTTCAACCTCCTCCAAACTCTACACCAAAATTCTGGAGGTATACCCCAGAGTCTCCTGATGCTGAGGCTCCCTTACCTTGATGGGGAGCCAGCCACATGGCTCAGACCCAGCTCTCCTCCTGTCCTCTTTACCTTCTTGTCTTCACCTGGCTACAAAGAGTGAGGCAAAGGCGAAACTCTCCCTTCCCTCCCTGCCCTTTCTCACCTATTTTCTTCTCCCCCTGCTCAAATAAGCACAGAGGAAGATCAGCAAAGAAGCTGCATGAGCAGGCCGAGTCCCCTTCTTCCTGGCATCCCAGCGTTTATAAGAAGTTTCTTTGCAGCTCAGCTCTCCTTCAGGTTGTCAGGGGAAGAATGTTGGCTCAGGACTCCAATAATTCTTCTCCCCCACCCCCAAGCCTCCCTGATCCCCTTGTCATATATACTAGTGGGTACTGGGGGGCTGGAATAGCAGAGCCGGCTTATCTCCCCTCAAGGAGCCCCAAGGAGGTATCTGAACCCAATTGTTCTTGGCTCTATTCCAAGTGTAAGAGATGCTTGGCATTTATTATCTTCAGCTTTGGTCCTAATGATCCATTCTGGGATAATAGGGAAATTTTCACTCCTGTCTCATCTACATAATCACTCTGACCAAAGGGACCAGGCAATTGCACTCACAGAGGGTTCTGAATTCTTCCCCAATTGAGTCAACTCCTTACTTGAATAGACTGATCTCTGGGTTGCTTTCACTGGTGCAAAAAGAATACCTTAAAGATCTGTCTTCAAAAAGTGGTGAAGCAGGACAAAGCTTGGGTGGTGAAACAAGGCACACAGGGTTCCTGCCCCAGGTCACCACCCTGATCTGAAAGAGTGACCTTTTCCGTAAGACAGGAAGCGGGGAACCCTCCTCACTGTAGTATTACTGATGCAGTGTGATCTCTTGAATAGTAAATGTCTGTGTCTTCAGAGTCCTGCTCCCAGTGGCCTCATTACCTGGAGCCCAGGGACCCCACTGTAGTTCTGGAGTCAAGTTCAGGGTTCAGAGCTTGCTTCTGCCACTTACAGATGGGTAATCATGGGCAAGGGCAGCAAATTCAAAGTGGCCACAAGCTGTTTGGCGTTCCAGTGCCCTCGCCTTGAAGCTGGGCAGGCTCTGGGACTCCTTGGACCAGTAGATTCCAGCAGACGGGAGCTGTGCCAGTTCCCGGGCCCGGGCCTAAGAAGCCAGCAGTTCCCACGGTTCTGCCACGGCCCCAAGCTGCCACCTAAGAAGTCTGACCCCCGGAGACCTGCCATTCTGGGAAGGCCACTCGGAGGCAGTCAGAGGATAGACCTAGCTGAGCCTCGACTTCCAGACTTCCTGGCCAAAGTGCCAGCCATGCGAGGGAAGCCCTCTCAGACCCTCCAGGCAGCCCACCCTCCGGTGAGTGCACCGAGAGACATACCGGCCCACCCAGGCCAGTCACACCGCACCGGGATGCCTGACCCCAGTCTCACGGACTACGAAAAATGGCTGTTGTTCCGCGCCACAAAGTTCCGGGGTGCTTTGTTACACAGCAGTGCACAATTAGAACAAATGGCACTTAGCCTCTCCAAGTCTACACTTTTATATTTGTAAAATAAGAATTAATATGTTTCTACAAGATTGCTGCAAAAATTATGTACAATAGATATCAAAGTGCCTGGCACACCTACCCGGGGCACGGTAAGCAGTGGGTTTTAGCTTCCCTCTCACAACCACGAACATCTGTGCTGTTCTTTGTGAGTTTCCACCCGCAATAAGCTTTATTTACTGTTGAGTGATGATTTCCAGAGCACTCAGCTCAATCCCCAGCTGGTACAAAGTATCGGGCGTGCTCTGGAGTCAGAAATGCCTGGCTTTAAATCCTTGCTATACCACTTGGAAATTTACTTCACTTCTCAGTGATTCTGTCTCATCATGTGTAGAATGGACACAAAAATCTATCTTGCTGTTTTTTTGTGTGGATTCAAAGAAAATGTGTGGCTGAGGATAGATTGAGAATGAAGAGCTGTTGTTTCAAGTTGTTTGTGTAATGACGGTAATTGTAGTGGTAATTATAACACCCGGTATTTTGAGGTCTGTTGCATTTAAGCTTTTGAACAGACCACCTAAAGGGACATTTCTGAAAGCAGGCAGTTTCCCCCCTCCCCTCATTCTTTCTCCTCTCTCCTAGCTGAGGACTTGGTTCCAGCTGCTGAGCTGCCATAACTCAGCCCAGATTTTTTAAAAATAAGTGTAAAAAAGGAAAGAGCCCATTCACAGACGATATTCACCCCCCCTCCTCCCAATTCTGCAGGCTCCAGACATGCCCAATGAATAAATCTCTCCTAAAAATCTTCTGGAAAATGCACAGGGTTTCTCTTAATAACTCTTGCTGTCAGGAATGAAATGTTTACATGCACTTGCTTCAAAATTCTAGCAGCTTGTAACCTAAGAATAGTTTCACTTGTGGCACTGAACAACTACTGCCTTAGGTCTACGTTGCAGACGATTTTGAGAGGAGCAAGAGGCTGCAGAGGAAGGGAGAGGACAAGAAAAGCCACAGGGGGAGGCTGAGCAGAGAGGGCCCGGCAAAGCCCTGCCCTTGGTTTGCCCTTGAAGTTGGTGTATTAAGGAAGGTTAAAGCAGTTACAGTGCTGGGTTGATGGGTGTCTGAGTTGTGAAGCGACCATCAGTCACTCTGACACATGCTGGAAAACACCATGAGATTGCAGACATTATCTGAAGCTTAATTTTGAGGCAGAGAGGAGGCTGGGTTACTGTAAGAAGTGGGTGCAGGGCTTCCCAAGCTCTTTCCCAACATATCCTGTAATCTTTGCTAAAAGTGGCCGCCATGGATGTTTCCTTCCAAAGAATTACTTTTGGAGGTCAGGCTGAAAAGTTAAAAGGCCTCCTGAGAAGGTTCTGTTTTCAAATTTAGTGTGGCAATCTGGACATCTGGATAGAGATGTTTAAAAACCCTCCTGTCCTTTGACCCAGTAACTCTACTTCTAGAAATCTCTCCCAAGGGCATACTGGAAATATGGCAAAAAGCACAAAATGATGTTTTGTGACTTTTTCATCATAGAGAAAATAAACTGTCAACAACTTTTATGTCCAACAATAGGAAGCAACTCAGAGCTGGATCATCTTGTCATAGAGCATTTTCCTGGGACACAACTAAGAAGGTGGCCAAGAAAAGTTTGAAAGAACATAAAGAAATGCTTATCTATCAAGGAAAAAAAAAAACAGAATATAAATGACAGATACTCCATGATATCAATTATGTTAAAACACAAATAGACTAAATATGGGAAGGAAATTTTTAAAAACCAACATTAACATGTTTTTTTTCTGGAAGGTGAAACTGAGTATTTTCTTTTCTTCTCGTTTCTATATTTTCCTAGCTTTCTCTAGTAAACAAATATACAGAAAACAATTATTTAAATGCAATCTAGCTTCTACCAGACCTTTCATATATGCTACCCATTTTCCTAATGATACCTCCCCCAAGGATTGGCAATTTTAGAGCAAAGCTGGGCGGTGTGACTCCAAATTGCACAAAGCTAGGAGGCAAGGGAGCTAGCATTAGTTGTGTGTATGCCACGCCTCAGGCACAGTGCGGCAGCTTTATTCACACTGGATGGTTAGTCTGCCCAGCCTTAGCCTTGTGTTATTATCACCCTTCTATCAATGCTGGGAAACCAAGGCCCTGAGAGGGCAGGAAGCTATCCTGGACCACACAGTCAGTAAGAGTCAGGATGAGGCTGTGAGCCCAGGGTGGCCTGATTCTAAATCCCGTTCCCTTCCCTCCATCGCCATCTGCCACAAAAAAAGAGGCAGAGTCCTGGCAGTGACAGCCTTTCCTTTGCAGCATCCTCCTTGTAAACTTTGGATTGCTGTGGAAACGTTCCTTGACCCCTAGTAAATCCTTCCTTCCTAGTCAGGATGCCCGAAATCCCATCATTGGAGATGCTTTCCCTTAGGTTAAAAAGCCACAAGTCCAGCCTCTATTTGTCCTCTTTGAAAATTCATGCAATAGTAATGGGATAATAGGCCACAATACCTAGACAAGAAGAGGGGCAGAGGAAGGGAAAGCCCAGCCTGGCCTGGAATGCTTTGATGTGAGGGGTGTAGGAGGCAAGGCACAATTAACCAAGGCATATACTAGATACATGTGAATTTGTCATTTTTGGATGTATCACTTATGGTTACCTTTTCCAAAACATCTGAGTTTCCTTTCCTGGAAATCTCCTCTCCCCCATTTGTTGTTGTCTCAACGAGGAGGTGAACTGAGGTGGCCTTTTGCCCACACTGGAGTTGAAAGGGAAGATCTAGTGGTTCTCAACGCTGGCTGCATTTTAGAATCACTCACGGAGCTGGACGAAAGGCCACCACCCAGGACCCAGCCCAGAGAATCTTATTTCACTGGGCTGGGGAGGGGACTGGACACTGGCATGTCATTAAAGCTCTCCGGGTGACTGAGGAGCAGACAGGTGAGGACCACTGGGCTGGGTGTGTCTTCTCAATCCCCCAGAACATCAGGGAAGTATGTACACATGACTAAGTACTCTGCCCCCAGCCTTGAGCTCTTGACTCGCATCAGTGACATGAGGATAGAAATTAATGGTGGGTGCATTTATCCCATGGGTGGGGGAGTTCTGTCTATACCAGTTCTGCCACAAGGCTGTTCCTGCTGCCCAGAACTCCAGAGATGACTTACTTCCTGCCTCTTTCCACACTTGGATATCTAGATCCTTCCTACAGATTCTGGGAGCCCCTGTCCCAACAAATTCTCTTTTACTGAAGTAATCAAGTAATGGTAGAATGTGGTCATGGGTTCTAGAAGGCAACAAAAAAGGGCTGCACAGAGGGAGGCAGAGAGAGCACAGGACCTCTAGGCTCTATTGCTGACAGGTGGCAGAGGAGACTCACTGTCCACCTAAGAGTCATGATTCCCCTTCCATTGTATGGAGTTGCCACTAGGACATGGCTGCCCAGTGGTGACTACATTTCCCAAACTCCCTTGCAGCTAGATGGTGCCATGTGACTAGTTCTCCCCAATAGAATGTGACCAATCATGATGCAAGTCACTTCTAGGGCAAGGAGCTTAAGAGGCAGGTGTTCCTTCTCTACCCTCTTGATCCCCATGCCTGTCTGAATATAGACACCTAAGGACTGAGAGGAGGGGAAAGCTGCAAGATGGAAAAATCCTGGGTCCCTGAGTCACCTTGTCAAAGGCCACCGGACCACTGGGGACACCTTCATTGGATTACTAAGGAAGCAAAAAATAAATGTCATTGTGTTGAGGGATTGCAATTGGGGGCGTCGTTTTTTTAACAGGAGTTGTTATTCTAACTAACGCATCATGTTACTATTGATGATAATGGTGGTTATAATACTAACAATAATATTAATGATTATAGTTGATTTTGAAGGTTTATAATATGCCAGACTCTATTCTAAAATCTTTATATGTGGTAGTTCAGTGATTCTCAGATGGGTGGTGATTTTGTCCCCCATGGGACACTGGGAAATGTCAGGAGAAATTTTGGTTGTCACAACTTGGGGTGGTGGAGCTACTGGCATCTATTAGAGTGAGGAGAGGGATGCTGCTAACCATCCTACAATTCACAGGGCAGATCCTCCCACAACAAGGAGTGATCCAGCCCAATATGTTAGTAGGGCTGCAGGTGAGAAAAACAAGAAACTTTATAGGAGCTCACCAAATGCTTATAACCACCCCACAATTCCATACCATTACCATCCCCAATTTGAAGCACAGAAACCAAGACCCAGAGAGTTCTTTTGTTCTAGACAACACAGCCGGCCACTCCAAAGCCAGAGCTGGAAACCCCACAGCCTTAACCAGGATTCCATCCTGTCCTTCCTGACGGCCCCACGGCTTGGCATCTCTGCACTCTCTATTAAGGTAGGCCACACCCACTCTGCTGGGTTTCCCTTCGTGAGGGCTCCACCCCTCATCATTCAAACTGTCATCCCTGAGAAAGGGACCTGATGGTTATAGGCATTGCTGGAAGAAAGTTACATCGCCACCAAGAAAAATCACCAAGGCTCTGTGTGTGATAAAATGATTCTATTAACTGGTCAGGCCCATGTGTGACATGGGCTGAAATGGGCTCCTGCCTGGCAAATCTCTCCCAGGGAAGAAGGGGGCAGGGCAGGCACGCTCCACGCCAGACCTCCAGCAAGTTCATCAAGTTTTGCTCTTCTTTCCCTTCTGGGAAATTTAACTGCGCCATCTCCTTTGACTTTCCATAATTCCCTTTGGCCATTCCCGGGGGGCAGGAGCTGCCTTGCTGGAAGATTGGGGGGACCTGTTCAACTCCAGACCACAAAATACAGCCCACGTCCTCCCTGCACTGCCCCCATCCAGCCTGCACCACACCCGTGGCCGCCTTCTCTCTCCACATAAGAGGCAGCTCTGACATTCACAGTCTCTTTTGCTGGGGCTGATCTGATCTGTAAACATACAATTATACTACAGCATGATAAGTGCTGCGATTGAGGTACCTGCGGTGAAAAGTCTTACAGATTCACAGAGAAGGGAGTGACAGAGCATAAGGACAACAGGGACAGCCTTCAAGAAGCTGCCATTAGAACCTGGTCTTGAGGGACGGGTAGAAACATACCAGGAAGGGAAGGGAAGGGGAGTGTAGCAGAAACTCGGGTCGCACCCAGACTCCCTTTATCAGTCCAGTGCACCCACCTCCTCGCCACTGTGACACTGTCTGCTGAGGACTTACAGCTGCCCTCTTCTTTGGCAAATCACGCCTTGCCCAAAGATATCAGAGAAGTTATACCCTGACCCCCACCCCAGGGGCAGCTGCAGCCAACAACTGACTGCTACAGTGGGAACAAAAAGTACAGTTCACTTGCTTCGTGGTGTGACAACTCCTCGGTGCCATTCACACTCCAGAGCTCCCCGTGGGATCAGGCTGAGACCAAACGTCAGCTAAACTACATCTTCCCTACTTGGTGAAGTTCCTTCTGAGAGCAGAGCACTCCTTCCACGTTCCTCTGCACAAGAATCCCAGCTCGGCTCTGCCTTTCGGGAACTGGACCAGAGGCAGAGAGGTAGGACCACGCAGAGGGAACGGCCTGGACCAGGGTGTGGACACCAACGACCAAGAAAATCTCCATGCACTATTATTAATAATGAATAAAAAAAAATTATTTACTGAGGATTATTCTGTAGACTGTGAAATTCTGTCCTCAGTTCTTTGTATGCTTCATCTCAATTAATCCTCATAAAACCCTAAAATGTAGATTCTTCTACTACTCCCAATTGTGAAAACTGATGGGCAGATATTGTAGGTGGGAATGTAAAATGGTTCAGTCATTCTGGAAAACAGTTTGACAGTTCCTTAAAAAGTTAAACATGGAATTACCACATGTCCCAACAATTCCAATCCTAGGTATATTCCCAAAGGAATTGGCAGCAGGGGCTCAAACAGATACGTGTCCACTGAAGTTCTTAGCACTATTATTCACAATAGCCCAAAGGTAGTCACAGCCCAAGCACCACCAACAGATGAACAAAGAAAATGTGGACTATCCAGACAATGGAATATTATGCAGCCCTAAAAAGGAATGAAGTTCTGATACATGCTACAACATAGAAGGGCCCCAAAAATATTATGCTGACTAAAATAAGCCAGACACAAAAGGACACATATTGCTTGATTCCACTTATGTGAGATATCTAGAATATGCAAACTCAAAGAGACAGAAACTAGATATCCTGGGGCAGGGGTATGGAATAGGGAGTTTTTGCTTCATAGTGATGGGGTTTCTGTTTGAAATGCTGAAAAAGGGCTGGTAATGGGTGGTGATGATGGTAGCACAGCATTGTAACTGCAATTGATACCATTAATTGGCACATTTTATGTTACCCATGTGTTACTACAATAAAACAACAACAATAGCAGCAGCAGAAACTTGCTGGTCAGAGAAGGGACGTAATTACCCTGAATGGCACAGCTAGTAAGTGGTGGACTAGTGGTTTGAATTCAGGCACATCTGGTTACAGAGCCCCCCGATCTCCAAACTTAATGTTGCAGGTCTTCAGAAACTCCCTACCCTCGGACCAGACATCACCCTTCACTCACCAATCTGCTCAGCAACAGACCGTTCCTTGCAAACACCTGCACGCAGAATCCTAACCTTGTGGTTTTCCTGTCACCTTTGAATGGACATGCTCAATGACTCTCTTTAAAGGATGCAGCGTATTTATAGAGCCAAAATGAAAAGGACAGCATGAAGGAATGCTCAGAACCTCTGCTACCACAGAGATGACATAATTTATGTGCCGCTGCTCCCGTCCCTGCTCTCTCCACCGCAATCACAAAATTGAGGAGAAACTCGGTAATTGCTTCCGCCGGGCTGGGCCTGCTGTTGACCACTTGCTTCCCTTATTAATGTGTCCTGCCTGGTGACCCCTGAGCATTTCATCTTCTGTGGCAGGGCTGGCAAGTTTTAGGACATCCCTGGCAGTGTGGAGAAGGCCTCTGAAACACACAGAGGGAAGTTCAGCAGGATGGGGATGCAGAAAGGAGGCAATCTAGGAAAAGGGTCCAAAGGCAAAATGCAAGATAAGTGAGAAACAAACTTGCCGAGCAGCCTTCGCTCCCGGCGTTTGAAGGTTAAGCACCAAGCGCCCACTGAGCGTCCAGGGAGGGCTGCTCGCCTCCAGTTAGGACTTGATCTATAGCACCGATCCGAACAGACACTAATATTCCTCTTGCCTGGTGGGGAACACAATTTGGAATCACGATGATGACTATCAGGAGATTTATTATTATAACAGACTGGCACAAAGGTTTGGGGTCACTGGGCTGATTTTGGACAGTGTGTTCAGAAGCAAAATATGCCAAAAGGAGGTGTGAAGATGGCCTGGGAATGGGGGAGAGGGCTGGAAGACTCCCTTTGCAAGGGAAGCTGGGATCCTTGTGTGGGTGTCCCAGGAGGCTGCAGCTCTGCTAGGTTCCCAGGACCACCCGAGCCTCCAGCAGGCAACACCATGTGTCCCATCTCATTCTCCAGCCAGGCTGCACATCTGCAGGCCCAGCCTTCAAAAAGCCGTCTTTTCATTACCTTCTCTCTCTCACGCTGGGGCTGTCTCCCTGCCTGCTGGGTCAAATAGGAAATCCTCATGTGGGACCCAGGGTGGGTGAAAGAGAAGAGAGCTCAGGCTTTGGAGTCACCCACTGAGGCTCAGTCTCTGCTCTGTCACTCACCTGTGTGAGCTGAGAAAAGTTGCTTAATCTCTCTGTGCCACAAAGGATTCTTGTAAGAAGTAAATGCAACAGTGCACCTCAACATGTAGAGCAGATCTTGGTACAGAGTAAATACTCAATAAATGTTGCCTGCTATCATCCTACATCATTACTATTATTATAATTTCTTCTTCTAATACTACAGCTTCAGCTGCTACTACTTTGTTAGGGAATCTAGCACAGTGCTTGGGAAGTCACTTTTTCTTCTTCCTTTCTCCAAATGATTCCAAAGAATGTGCCTACTGGTTCAAAGGACATGATTGTTTGTGTGTGATTGTGCATGTGTGTTTTTGCAGGACTGTGAGTTCTTAATAAAGACCATGACATCAACATAATTTTCTTGCTTTCATAATTTCCAGCCTTCCAAAGTCTTCTCTTTCCTCCACACCATCCAGCACCTCCAAGAGATACCTCAGGTTCATCCGCTATTGTCTGCCCATCATCCTCTCTCATCTGGTTAAGAGGGATATGACTCCTTAGCTAATTAATTGAAAGTCCCCATCCCCTCTTAGCCACTGGGATTGAAGAGCTGCTGAGAGCCCAGATTCCCTCCCTGGGTTACGAGAAAATAGGATTATGGGGTTGGCGGGAACTAGTGGAGACATAAGGTGTTTCAAAACTTAATCAAAAATTACTTAGAAAAACAAACAAGCCAAGGGACGAGGAACTGTGAGCAGAGGGTCTGCAAAGGAAATCCGATACACAGCGTTCTGTTTGAGTATGGAGTGGGCCCCTGCTGGGCTACAGTGGGAGCGGCTGGAAACAGAAAGCCTCCATGTCTGCTTCTCGAGAGCAAATGACAGTTCCACACGATGATCCAAAGACACAGGAGAGGGAGGAGGGTCTCCGGGTGGGACCACACGCAGGCTGCAGGGAAGCTGCACATTGGGAAGATGCTAACAAATAATCAGAACGAACGCTGGCAGTGCCTGGCTGAGCACTCGGTGTTAGGAGGGGTGATGCAACAGAAGCTGCACCTGCAGACACAGTCAAAGTGGGGCCTTGCCAGCAGCCCCCCGGACAGGATAAATGGCCATTGCCGTTCCAAGGCCCAGGGAAGGCAAGCATGAGACTACGCCAGAGGGAGCCAGAGGGTCGTGTTCACAGAGAGGGGCCCAGGCGTGTGGACTGGGGATACCTTCCTGGGGGAAATGGGGGGCCTGGAGATGTCCTCGCACACACATGTCCCTCTGCCATCCCAATACCCAGGTCTGCTCAAGCACCTGTGGGTTTCTCCCATGAGATGCTTCCCCACGCACACGGCAGGCCACAAAAGGCTCCCCACTGATGTCCCAGGAGTGTCCCGCACCCCACAACAGCATCCTTGCCCCTCGGGTGGGGAAACCCCGAGATGTACTCAACACCATCTCCCCAAGGTCCCCAGTGGGATGGTGCTCTGGTTCCCACAGTGGTGAGCTGCCTGTGAGAGTGTCCTGTGTCTCCTCCCTCCCTCCCTTGACTTGCTTCTTCCTTCCCCAACTGGGGCTTCCTGGGGTCACGTCCCAAGAGCCGCTTACAGACAAATCCTGACTCGGGGTCTGCTTCCTGGGAGTTGTTGTGGGTTGAGTTGTTTTGCCCAAAAAGATATGTTCGAGTCCAACACTCGGACCTGTGAATGGGAATTTCTTTGTAAATTGGACCTTTGAAGATGTGATTAGTTTGGATAAGTACTATTAGGGTGGGCCCTTAATCCAAAATGGCTGGTGTTCTTACAAGCAGAGGACATTTGGACGGTGAGAGAGAGAGAGAGAGAGACGGCTATGAGGTAGAGGCAGACTGCTTCACGCCACAAGCCAAGGACCATCACGGAGGGGGCGACTGCCAGAACCCCCACACACACCCGACTCCAGAGAAAGCCCGGCCCTGCCGACCTGGATTTCAGACCTCTGGCCTCCAGAGCCGTGAGAGAATAAATTCCTGTTGTTTAAACCACTGAATTTGGTACTTTGTTACAGCAACCCTGGCCAACTAGGCCAGGAGATCAGTCTAAGACAAGGATATTTGGGGGCAGATGGGATTGAAAGTGGGTGGGGGCGGGTGGCTTGGCTGAGTGAGTGATCTCTGTGCACGGACTTTCCCAAGTCACAAGATCCTCAGGGTGACTCTGGGGGCCCCAGGTGTCCTGATGGGATCGACCATCTGGTCACCCTCGTTAATGCACTTCCCCTGAATACCTCCTCCGAGAAGGAAACTAAAATTGGAAACACGAGTTCAACTTGACCTCATCTCTGACCCAGGGACCCTGTCTTCCTCCTCATGTTATTGTTTGCGGTTCCCCCTCCCCGAAGCCTTGCACATGTTGGTCCCTCTGCCCCACTCTCACCCCGGCTTGCTGGAAGGACCTCCTGCCATTGTCCTGCTCTTACAGGCCTCCATGCTCCATGCAGCCCTCCCTGCCCTCAGCAGCCGCCACTCGCCCCTTATGGTAGAGATTATTCTGCAGAGTATAATATTGCTCTCTCCACAATCCCGGACTAGACCAGAGTTTCTTAACCCAAAGTTTATGTTATTTTTGGCAGGCCCTGACCCAGAATCATAATTGTGTATGTTTTTCTTTCTGGGGTAAAGATCCACTGCTCTCATCAGAGTCTCAAGTCTCCTGATCCCAGGCAATTGCGTGAGTCTGCGAGATCCTCAAAGGCTCTGATGTGCCTTATTCTTTCTTTCATCTGCAGGGGGCAGCCTGAAACCCAGCCAGTCACAGGCGCTCTGTGACAACTCTAATGGCTAACATGGTTTGAGTATTTACTCAGAACCAGGCCTGGGGCCACCACCCTGGAGGCCTTGATTTCGGGAGGTATTCATCATCCCCATTTAAGGGACAGGGAAACGGAGACTGAGAGGCCTCAGCGGCCCAAGGCCACGCTGCTGGTAGGGTTGGCACTGGGATTTGAAGCCAGTTAAGTCAGGCTCCAGAGCACCAAACAGCTTTACTGAAAGTATCAAGAAAGATCAAACTGAAGACCAACAATGAATGAACAAATGATGGGCAATCCGTAATCGTGTTGTCCTACCAGCACCATAAACACCCTTCTAATAAAGCCTCAGTCTTTAAGACCCTGAAAACCCATGTCCACCTCATTTTTCTTCACAAACAGCACAGAAACTGCTATAATCGGGGAACAGATTTCTCTCCTGGAACATCTGAGTGCAGGTATTTACATGCCACACTCATTGATTTCCTGCTAACTCCCCATCGCTTTGGAATTTGAAATGGTATCTCCTTAAAAATATTGCCACCTATTGAATAAATGTTCAGACGCAGAACAGACAAATGTGTCTCAAGCAGGTTTCTGTTTTGCCCGAGAGTGTATGCATTAGTGTGTTCATTTCTCTTTACTGATGGTTGCTCGGCCAGAACCCCGTGGGGGTGGAAAGGGCCTATTTTTATCTCTTTTATAAACAAAAGAAGAAAACTGAGACCCAGCAGAGGACGTGGCTAGCCCAAGGTCATGCAGTGAGTTAGATGCAAGCTGGAGGGGCATTCAGGTCGTGCCCCTTCCCAGTTAAGGTCATTTCTCCTATTTTTCCCCTAGTGACAGCGTCTTTGCCAGGACAATGAGGATGTGTTCACTGCCTGAAAACCATGTGCTTCTCGCTCCAACACAGTTAGTTCCCCCAGTGGGTCACCAAATTCAATTTCACTTCTCCAGTGACTTTCAGAGAACAACCTGGCCCTTGCACACACATCTGGGATTCCTTATCCCACGCTAGACGGGGATTCTGGGGTCAACACTCTCCTGCAGGCTGCTGTCTCTCTCCTCTCTTCTCGGGGATCTGCAGGAGCTGGCTAGGGGGATGGAGACAGACTGACTGCCATCTGTCCAGGCCTGGCCCTGAATGCGCTAATTGATTTGTCGGCTAATAATGCAGGCACGTGCACGGCTGGGCCATGGCAAAAGCAATCATTTCCCACAGCTGCTCTGAAGGAAATACCCCGTCCCTGCTGCAGCAGGCACTCACCATGCAGGGACTGTGCAGAGCAGCAGGCCTGGCCACCCGGAGCCCTGGCTCCCAGGCCTTACTTTCACCGGGGATGGCAGGAATGAGGGTAGTGGAGGGAACAAGGGCCTCACAGTCCCTCAAGGCAGGCTGAAGACCCGGCACCCCCTTCACTGGCTCTGTGACCTCGGGCACGTGGCGTCACCTGCCTGAGCCTCTGTGCCTCTACCGACTGTGTGGGAGAAGGAAAACCTCCCCTACGAGGTTGTTGTGAGTCAGTGGGCTCTAAACAAATATTTGTTAAATTAGAATGTAGATATTCTTGTTATTTTTGTGTGTGTGCTAATGAAGGTGTCAGGGATTGATTTAGGTGATGAATGTACAACTGTAATGGTACAGTGAACAATCGAATGTACAATTTGTTTTGTATGACTGAGTGGTATGTGAATATATCTCAATAAAATGAAGATTTAAAAAAAAATTATAATGTAGAGATAATGGAGCCCATAAAACATGCTTAATAGAAGTTACCGTTCCTTTCCATACCCCTTTCCCCCACGATTCTTTGCCGTTGTGGCAGGGATGGCAAGGCTGAAGGAGCTGTGAGTGGGGGGTGCCCCCTTCTCCTCCTCCTCCTCCTCCCCCTCCCTCTCCTCCCCCTCCGTCCTTCCTTTGCATTCTCGCACTAAATTCTTACTACGGTACCGTCAAGGGACGGAGGGTGCCTTCCATCCTCAGGACCAGCACTGCGGACAGAACAGTCTGTGATGGTGGAAATGTTCTATCCTGCATTGACCAATTTGGCAGCCTCAGTCACGTGTGGCTGACAATGGAGGAACCGAATTTTTAAACTGTATTAAAATTTAATTAATTTAAATTTAAGTAATCACACGTAGCAGTGCCCACCAGATTGGATGGCCTGATATGGAGTAAAAATAAAGAAAGAAAGAAAACTGAAGTTTGTAAAGTTCAGTGACTTATCCAAGGTCCTAAATCTGGACCAAGGTGGGGCGACTCCAGACCTCCCACTCCCGCCACCCCTCCCTCTCCCAGAGCAAACAGCCAAGCTGGCCGAGGACTTGCCCCAGCAGGCAAACCGAGACCTGAAACTCAAGCCAGGCTGGAGAGAAACACTCCCAGGCTGGGGAACTGGCCCAGAAGGAGAAGGAAATGAATATTCAAAGCAGATAATGGTTGTGGAAACGCTGTGTAAACTGTGAAGTGCTTTCTGAGAGTGGGGTTTATAAATATCCCGCTGGCTCTGACTCCATGGCAAAGCCTTCCCGTTCTCTCCATGTCCCCCTGCTCTGTTAATCATTAATTAAAGCTTAAGGGATTTGGGAATACAGGCCTCTGAAATTTGGACTAAGCCCTCCATGTTATTGAAGAAAGAATCTTGGATAACTAGCTTTTCTTTCCCTAAATGCTTTTTCACTCTCATTACAAACGAAGTGCTGGGCTAATATACCTTGTGTAGTGAATGCCTCACATTTCCCGCTAATTGAATTAAACCCAATTCTCTGCAAATAAACTCTGGGTGTTCTTAATGGCAAATAAGAACAGAGCTGTTTCTTTTTGGAATGGGTCATTACAAGGCCCTAATTACCAGTATCTCAATGTACAACGCAAACCGCCTTTGTGCCCGCTCCTGACGGTGACGGCTGCATGAAGATAAAAGTCGCAACATACCCTTGGAATCTTCTCCCTCTTTTTATTCCACTTCAAAATGTTTAATAATGACTAATCCAATTTATAAGACGGCAGAGAAAGTAAAAGAGAAGTCTGCTTTTTTTCTTTTTTTAAATTCAAGACACATATTCCGAAACTGACGTGCTTCTAATTTTCCCCCTTTTTTTCCCTTCCACGCGGCACATTTTGAAGTTGCCGGTTAATGAAGGAATCTTCTTGGCTTTCGGAGTTGCACACAAGAGATGCGTCTGCCTGTTGTTATCACACATCTGGGGGGAAGATGGATTTCGTTGTTCTCTTCTAGCCCAATGCCTTTATCAATAATGTAACGCCAATTACTTTGGGGACCAGCCTTGACTCTTGTGGGATGGAAAACTATTCCAGGGCTTTTTAGAACGGCATCTATCATCAGCAACACCAACCCGAATTTAAAATGCAGCACACATCATTTCATGCTAGCAAGTCTGCTCTGATAGATGGACCATCCCTCCAAGTCTGAGATTTCTAAGTAAGGTGGATGGAAAAAAATAAGGCTAACGCTAACTGTCTTTTGTGCACACAGAAGGTTTCAGGGGTGGGTGACAGCTGAAGGCCCTGGCACTCCACAATGCTAAGCCTTGAACTCAGGAAGCAACACAGAGTGCCCCAGCTCTAGCTCGTCCAGGCAGCCCAGAACTGGATTCCCAGCTTGCTCCCTCCAAATCTTCTCACTCACCTCCCTTGCAGCCCAAATAGCTCACTTTTTCAAGGCAATATGTTCTCCTCTCCAGAAAAGCTCTTCTGACTTTTCTCTGACCTCAGAGCTCTTAAATTCAGCCTGCAGAACCTAACTTGATCACCCCTACCAGAGTTTGGTACTTGCTTGTGCTGGCTCCTACTGCATTTTGCACTCTCATCTGTTCCGAAGCTACTCAGCAGAGTGGGAGACGTTCGGGTTTTAGAGAAGGACAGCCCTGGGTTTGAATCTTTGTTCTGTTACTTACTAGCTGTGTGGTTTGGGCAAGTTATTTTATCTCTCAGATTTCTGTGTTCCTAGCTACAAAACAGGAATTTTAATGGCTACCTTGCTCCAAGAAGTGGCTTGGGAACAATGTTTCAAAAGTCACATGGATAAAGTGGCAATGCACAGAAGCACAATAAATGGAGGTAAACCTCGTCATTATTATAGGACTAAACCTCTGTATCTGGATTACTTGCTTAGTTGTCTGCCTCCAACACTGGGCAATTGACTTTGAAGGAGAAGCGTGGACCTCATTATCTTCTAAATCCCCAGCATCAAACACAGTGCCTGGCATTCAGTGGGCTTAAAAAATGCTTGTTTAATAAATCAATGAATGGATAAATGAATGAATAAATGATTGAACACCTACAACAAACATTTAGAGACTGAAATTAAACAGTGGCTGGCATGTAGTATGTACTTAATAAATGTTTGTTTATAAATGAATGAATGAATGAATACCTACAGCCAAACATTCAGGGGCTTAAAGGAAAATCTAATCGAAGGGATTTGTGATTTCCCACAGAGAGAACAAAATTCCCCCAACCCTCCTGCCAGAAGCTGCTTGCATCCACTTGCGGCAGAACAACAATGTTAAATTATTGCTTAACAACTTCTCATACGATAGTCCCCTGCATCTCGCCAGGAAAATCATCACCATTCTCCCGATGCTGAGAACAGCTGCGGTTAACATGTTTGAGACGCCTTTTGAACGTGACTCCCTCTAACAAGTCCGAACTTGATTTCAGTGTCTCGGCTTCCTTGTCACTTGGGAGAATTGTCTCCCGGAAACTGACATGCAAAATCCACAATTTGGGGAAGAGATTTGCCATCTGCCTGCAGGCAGGAGAAGCCTGACCGCGTCTGCACAGACAGAGAAGAGGAGGCTGGGGCCAGGGTGACATTCTGGGTGATGACACTTCAAGCCCCCAGAGCAAAAACATGGCAGTTTGTAATTTCAGATCAGACCTGGGACTCGTGCTGTTTAGCACGGATGGCCAAGGGAATGCAAATGTGTACTTTAAAGTCAATACATCTATTTCTGCTTCTTTTAGTCTGCAGGTAGAATGGAGGTTCTTGATGCTGAAATGACAACCTGGCTGCATCAGTCCTGTCCAGTTGGTGGGCTGATCACTGAGGCTTGGAAGGCTATACAGTTGTCAGATAAACTACAGAACACCCCTTGATTTTGAATTTCAGGTAAATAATGCACATATATGTTTTAGTATAAGTATGTCCCAAATAATGTATGGAATATACTTATACTAAACAAGTATTTGTTGTTTATATGATACCCAGATTTACATGGATTTATTTAAATTATTAGGGAGGTGCTCTCTGCAGCACACTGGAAAGCAGTGACCCAGCCTTAGGGAACTCGTCCAGTGGTAGGATGCTCACTGACCCCACAACAGGCCAAAGAGCTTGAAAGAGACCTGGACATTTAGAGTCCAGGAAGGCCCAAGGCCTCGTTTGCAGGGAGGACCCTCCAAGTCCAAATGCTACTCCAAGACAGCCCTGGGAGATGCTCCTCCAGGTTTTGGCAGCACATTTCCCACGATGGGGAACTCACCCCTTCACCAGGTGCACAGATGGTCCATGCTGGAGCTCACTTGCTGTTAGAATCTTCTTTCCCTCTGCGGTACCCAAATTTGTCTTCATTAGCCTCACTTCTAACTAACCTAATTCCATTCCTCATCCCTCTGGCATCCTTTCATATATGTGAAGCCCATCTTCTCATGCCTGCAGCTCTTTCCTCCAGAGGTCTGTGTTTATGTAGAAATCATGATTACACTGGGAGAGCTGTGTCCTAGGTGTCCTGGGGGCACAGAAGGAGGGGTGGGTGCAAAGCCAGAGCATCCTGGGTCAGTCAACCAGGATGACTCTCCACCCAGCAGAGCACAGAATTCTCTAGCCTCACCCTGTGCACTGTCAGCCGCCAAGGAGAGGGGGAGGCACCTCTGGGGGTGCTTTTGTTATTTTGAACTTTTTAGAAGAGCTGTCTGAGTCACTGCGATGCAGATGTGCTGCCTCTGGTTCAAGTGAGGACAGAACTGCAAGAATGTGGGGGATACCAGACGAAGCTGTGTTTGAGATGCCAGGAAACTGTCCTATATTTGTCATCTAGCTCATGACACAGTGCCCAGGTCAATTTCTAAAATATAGTAGGGGCCTAATGACTCTTCAGTGACTTGGATGTGGGAAATTGAGGGGTGGGGTGGGGTGGGGAATGTTGTCAAGTTACATGTTAAATAGACCGTAAACAATGGACTGTAAGTGCCTTGGTCACTATCGTATTTCTGGTCTAACCCAGTCTCTAACACATAGTAGGTGCTTGTTACCCAGTAGTCATTCTCAACCACCATCTCCCTTGTCTGCCTTAAGAACTACAAGGGGAGGGCTGCCAGTGAGTGGGCATCTTCTCAGAAAGCAATTCTTCGGATGAAAAGGGCCTCAAGGAGAAAAAGCTTCTATATGTCCACTTCCTGCTTTGAAATGCAGTATGGTGTTGTGATAACTGGAGCGGTAGCAGCTATTTTGTGAACATGAGACAACATATATGAGGATGGGAAGTGATAGTGCTGAGGGTGGCAAAGAAAAATTGAGGGGGGAAATCTGGACACTTGATGGGTCCAAACAGCACTGAGCTGTTGAACTTTCCCTGGAACCACCCAAGTCCAGTCTTCTTGTTCAGTGAGATAGTCAGTGCCTGTACTGATAGGCCTCTGTTGGTCAGGTGTGTTCTTTGTAGATGAGATTATGGGAAGTCCTCATCTGGTGAGTCAGAACAGACAATGTCAATAGGACCCTTCATGGCTGGGGGTAGGCTGAAAGAATTAGGACATAAACTGAGAAAATGGCTTTTGGCAGAAAGTGAGTCCTGAACAGTAGTGTTAGTTCCCTCATAGTTAGAGACCGATAGCAACACTGGGCTTCTGGTTCTAATTTTCTGTGATGGTTAGACTTTTCCTGTGTGGTAAATATTGAGCAGAGGGTGGAGAAATTTATCTGGGGTCTGAGCCAACCTAAATATAGTGATGCAAAGTCTGGGCTTTGGAGTTGGCTGATTGGAGTCAAAATCTAGCTCTAAATCAGGGTTTTGCAACCTTGGGATCATTGACATTTTGAACAGGATCACTGTCGTGGGGACCGTCCTGTGCACTGTAAAATACTGAGCAGTCTCCCTGTCACCCTTGCTGTGACAACCAAAAGTGTGTCCAGACATTGCCCAAAGTCTCCCAAGACTTCCCTCGGTCAAGAAACTCTATACTAAGTGACCCCGATCAAGAAAACTAAGTTATCTGGCTTCCCTTCCTCACCTGTAAAATGAGAATAATGAGAGAACTATTTCATAGGACTGGTATAAGAGTTAATTGATGTAAATCTGCAAAATGTTCTAAGTGTGGACTGTCACTATGTTTTGGAGGCAGATTTTTCTGTGTCTGCTTTGTGACTTTGCTCTCACCAATGTGCAAGCTGAAAGGAATGTAGATATTTACTGATTAGCTAACAGAGGTCCAGAGAGTGATACTGACCTGGCCAATGTCACACAGTAAACAAGTAATCAGTCCTAGAACCAAAGTCCAGGTAGCTCGAATGCTGGACCTGTGTTGCCTCTTTCTGGAGCAGAAATCTGAGCCAGTCTTCCCCAAGTACCTTATCCTACCTCCCAACAGGATCCTCACCTCCCATCAGCTCAACAGTATTTGCTGGAATATACTGTGTGGCACTGTGAACATGAGAATACACTGATCAGTAAGGTGGGCATCGTCGACATTGCAAAGGCTAGCCGGAACGCCAATCTGGCACAAATAATTACTGATGAGCTGTCACTGCAACCACCTGGAGGTCTCATATTAAAGCCGGAATGGAAGTAGACCAAGAAAACTCCAATCTTGCCACATTTTCTCCAATTGAGGACCAGGAGCCTCCCAGGACAAAGGAAGGGACGAGCAGCAGGCAGCTGGCTTTCCTGATAAGGCATTTTCCACCTCCTCCTGCTTGACACAGGATGTGGGTGGCAACTGGTGGGGTTGGGAGCAGGAAAATTTGGGAGGAGGCTGGGAGTCAAGTCACGGGAATTCTGAAGCTTATGCAATTGCTGAGAAAGCCAGTCCCCAAGTCAGGTTGGGACTGGAAAACAAACCATGTGGCCGATTAGATCACTTGGGATTCTGCCAGCTGGACAAATGCTTGTCATAATTTGTGTTGTTCTAGAACCCTAAAGGCTACTCATCCTTGAGGGTGTTTCAGGCAGAGGGGACAGTCTGTGTGTATTCAAGAATCTGAGAAAAGTCTAGAAGGTCTGGCCAATAGAAATCATGTGCAAAGTCTCCATGGTAGGAGAGAGCGGGGTGGGAGGGGGCAGTCATAGCAGTGACAAGAGGTCAGTGGGGCTGGAGAGCGGGAGGGGGCAGAGTGGTGGGGGGCGAGGCAGGAACCGTGGGCAAGGTCCTTGTGACGAAGGACCTCCTCGTCGTGTCAGGGAGCACGAGTTCCTCTCCAAGTGCCCAGGAGACATGGAGGGGTTTTAGGTAGAAGAACCACACGATCCAGTTTCTATTGTGAACATATCATTCTGGCTTCACTGAGGACAATGGGTTGGAGGAAGCAAAGTTGGAGACCCGGGGACAAGTCAGGGATCTGGAGTGAAGATTCTTGGAGAGAAACCAGGGGTCCAGGATAGAGTGGATTAGCCTGCTCAACCACTGGAGGCTTTGGCCCTCAGGGGACATTCGCCAAGGCCTGGAGACACTTTGTTTGCCACAGATGGGAGGGGAGGGCGGATATTGCCATCTGGACACCAGAAGCCAGGCCCCCTGTCAAATGCCCTGCTGCACCCAGGCCAACCTCCCACAACAGAGACCTACCCAGCCCCAATGTCAAGGGAGCCAAGGTAAGAACACTTGGCACAGAGGCAGGAGGGTGGGAGAGGTGGGTTCAGATATGTTTGGAAAGTAGAATTGGCAGAGCTTGGGGATGAATTGCACGTGAACAGCAAACAGCAAAGACAAAGAAATATCAAGGATGACTCCCACATAACAGGGCGGGCAGTGGTTCTGCTCACCGAAACGGGATACAGAGGAGGAGGAGCAAGTCAGGGTGAGGATCAGCAAGTCAATTTGGGACACACTGGGTACAACCTCCAGGACGCCCAAGGAGGAGAGCCCTGCGTCAGCACCCCCAAGTCTCTGGACTAGGGTCTCAGCAGCTGCCCCATCCCCTGCCCCAATGTTTTGGGTCCACCTGGGCCACCCACGTCCCAGAGACAGCCCCTCTGGCGCTCCCGGACCCAGCCTTGGCCCCAGCTGCATAGCCAACCTTCCCTTTGTCAGCGGCGGCGGCAGACGCAGACAGAGCTGCCCTCCCCCTCCTCAGCCTTCAGTCATCGCACAGTCCCACGACTAATTAAACATCTGCTGCAAGCTACAATTTGCTAAATTGCCTCATACTCTAACTTCTGGCAGGGACTAATCTAAGTTCTCAACTTGAAACCCAGAGCCTTCCTCCAGCAGCCTCCTCCTCTCAAAGCCCCTTTGCGTCCCCCAGCCCTCGCGGTACCCCCACCACCCAGACGGGGCATGCGGAGAGGCCAGGCCCGGTGGCTGTGCCGTGGGAGGGACACGAGACACAGACACGGTTCCTCGAGGAGCTGGTGATCAACTGTCCCCATAAAAAAAGACTAGAGGAGAAGATGAATAAGTAATCAGATATAAACGCGTGCCAAATTGAGTTTAATCAAGAACTAAAATGGATGAGACAGGAAGCGAGTTCTATGGGGGCAGATGAACATCTTTTCCTCATAAGACCTTAGAAAAAAAGGATCCTCAGATCATCCAGTCTGGCATTTCCCAAAGTGTGGTCCAGGGACCACCTGCCTCAGAACCCCCTGGGAGGCTGCTGGAAATGCAGATTCCTGGGCCCTGCCCCCAAAGATGCTGATTCGGGGATCCCGAGAGGAGCCAGGAGTCTAGACCCTTCTAAACAACTAGGACAGGGTTTTGAGGCCCACAAAGCTGAGAACTGGGATTAACATACTCAAATCCCCATTTCTCTGCTAAGCTTTCCCCAATCCTCCTCATCAGAATTAATCAAAACAAGATGTGCAACGCTGCTCTCTACAAAGCTGATCAATAGTGTCTTCGGGTTCCACAAAGCTGCCGGTGGCCGTCCAGATGTGCCCTGCCCTCCCCTGCTCCCATGCCCTAAACACACAGCCTCCATTTGGAACGCAGTTCCCACTTGTTGCCATGCTGTCATGTACTCATTCCTTGGAGCTCAGCTCGGTGGTCCTCTCTTCTGGAAAGTCCATCCCCAACCCCCCAGGGCAGGCTCAGACACCTCCACCCCCACTTACATTTCTCTGTGTCAGCTCCTTCAATAACACAGGTATACCAAGAGGACCCAGCCCATCTCCTCTCTCAAGACAGATTCACAGACGCTCCTGGTTAGCAAACACACCACAGGGTGAGCACTGAGGATGCAGATCTGAGAGTGATACAGTTTCCTGTTGTCTGGGAACTCTCTGTCTCTTGTTTTCCCTTGTGTTATGTGCACTTGCAGGGTGCTCAGTGTGCAACAAAATGCCAACATCCCCCATCCCTGTTTGAAGAGAGAGTGTGCTATATGCATGAATTATTTTTACCTCCAAATAAATATGTAAGAGACTCCAACCTTTCCAAAATTATACAAATTCGGACAGGGACTAGGCTAAAGAAAATAATAACTAAGCTGAGAAACAAGGGACACAAGAATTCCAGAGAGAGTAAGAGGGAGAGATTTGCCAACATCAAACATTTCAAGGACCAACACACTTATTAGCTCAATTTGCTAATCACACACCATTCTTACCCTTCCATTAAAGACTAAGACTGACTTAATAGGCAACATTGCTACCTTTATAATTGAAGGAATAAGTGGACTGCCTTCCTTTATGGTTTCAACATTCTATATGTTTCATTAATCCAGATATTCACCCAAAATTACTAAATTATAATGAGATGTCACCTCTCCTTCACTTTTCACTATGGGCCCCTTGGCAAAGGTGGAGAGATTAGTTCATGAAAAAGACTATGTAATGGGATTCCTACTCAGACCCTTGGACCCTACCACTTGGCTTCTAGATGTCCGTGGACATCTTGAAATTGAATGTAAAATTGTGTTTACACCTTTTTCTGGGTCCTTGGCTTTATCCAGACTCTAAAAAACATCTGTGACACAAAAAAGTGATAGAACCACCATCATAGAATATCTATCTCAGGGATTTTTACAGTCATCAGATTCTTACAAAAGGGGGATGACCAAGATGACCTCTGAGGATGCTTTAACCTTATTACTCGCAGCCAGGCTTGGAACAGCTCTCCAGAGCATACCCTTTCATGCAGCAGTCCCCTGGGTGCTGGAGTACATGAGCAGGATAGCTTCTAGAACGTCTCCTATACTGTTCTCTCCAGTTCTAACACCCAGGACCCAGCCTTCTTTCTCTGTCAATTCCATGATGTCCCAATTAAGAAACCACTGGACATTTCACAGGCCTGGCTAAGTCCCCCATGAATGTACACATGCCTTAGGGAAGGCTCATAGGAGAGACACAGCAACAACATGTAATTATGGTAAAATCAGAAACACAATGACAACCAATGTGCATGGTGATTATGTGCGAGGCCACTATCTACTGCTCACAACAGCTCCAAGAACTGGGACTATTACTCTCCATTTCACACTGGGGAAACTAAGGCACAGAGACACTAAGTAACTAGCCCAAGGCCACACAGCCAGGAAGTGGCAGAAGAGTATGCCCCTGCTGGCACCAGCCTTCTGGCTATGGATTCACTCCTCCCTGCCCCTTGGCCGATGGGAACAGGGTGTACGGGGTCCAGAACTAGTTTCACAGGCTTAATCCCAGGTTCTGGAGGTTCTGGTGCAGGACATGAGCTAGGCTGTATCTGCTGAGCTTCAGCCTCTCTGATAGATGTTCCAGGTTATACCTGACCCAGGTGACTCGGCTTCCTGCCCCCTCACCCCTGAGTCCTTGGCTGGGTCCTGTCCTCTCTCATCGAGGTCGTGGACCGTCTCCTGTTGCTGGCTGGGGGCTTCCTTCAACCAAATGGACATGCTCTCCGCTTATCCACCCCTGATCACATTTTCTATTTCATTTATGCTTTTGGAGAGCCATCCATGAACTAGACCCCCTTTGCTGGTACTGGAAACACAGGGGTGAACAGGACAAAGTCCCTCACCTAATGGAGCATATTCTTTCTTTCTTTGATTCATTTCATTTGCCAAATATTTAATGAACAGCTACTGGTTGCCATGAATTATTCTAGGTGCGCATGGGTAGTGGCGACATAAGTTAAACCAGCAAGCCAATACATTAGCAAGATTAATTTCCATGTTGATAGGTGCTACACAGATAGCACTGCTGGGGGACGAGATGGAGTGGTGGTGGGAGCCTCGTCAAGATCGGATGGTCTGATGGAGGAGGCAGCATCCCAGGCAAGACCTGAATGCCCGGAGGCAGGCACCCTTCCATGCTCTGGGGGCAGAGGGAGCAGGTCGGGGATCCCCTTCAGGGTGAGACCGACCCCAGCCTGTTTAAAGCAGGTCGGTGTTTCAGAGCCAGGATTGGCAGGGAGAGGGGCGTGACTCGGGGCTTGGGGGACAGGTGCCGGAGAGCAGGTAGGGATATGGCAGCGGTGGCGGGGAGTGTGCATGCTGCCTGAGGGCAGTGAGGACGCATCAAGAGATTCTAGAAAAGTCATCAATGCAATTTGATATGAGTTCAAAGAAAGAACACTCTATTTAAGCGGAACCATACAATATTTCTTTCTGGCTTCTTTCACAGAACATAATGTTTTCAAGGCTCATCCATGTCGTAGCATGTATCAGAAATCCATTCCTTTTCGGGGCTGAATAATATTCCATTGTATGGGTGCACCACACTTTGTTTATCCATTCATCCATTGATAGACACTTGCTATTGTGCATAATGTTATTATGAACATTGGTGTACACATAAATGCTTGTATCCCTGTTTCAAATATCTAGATCAGGCAAATTCAGAAACAGAAAATAGATTAGAGGTTACCACGGGCAGAGGGGAGGGGGAATGGGGAGTGATGGCTTAATTATGTATTGAGTGTCTGTTTGGGGTGATGAAAAATTTTGGAAATAGTTGGTAGTGATGGAGGCACAACATTGTGAATGTAATCAATGCCACTGAACTGTACACTTAAAAATGGTTAAAATGACAAATTTTATGGTATGTTCACAATAAAAAAAAAAAATTCCTTCTAGCTACTGTATTTCATCTTCCCAGGGACCTTACCTCACCTCCCACACCAGACCCACAGGAAACTGACACCCACCCAAACAGAGCTGAAGGTCACCACTCCTGCTGGGACTTGCTACTGACCCTCCCAGGGGTCACAACCCAGAGCTTGCTCAGCCCCTCCCAACCACTCCTGACCCCCATTGAATTCTCTCTCCTCTGACTGCCGGTCTATGATAGACATTGGATTTTCATTGGGTCACATTATTTTTATAGGAAAAAATGAAGAGCCAATGATGGTAAATTCAATGATCCTGAGTTCCTGTTCAACAACTGGCCCGCCTCGCTGGGCTGAAATGATATCCACCTCCAACAGCCTAATAAAATGCCTGGTAAAGCTGGGTATGCAAAGTGGATAATGAAGGTTTAACTGACTCCATCCAACTGCTGAGCACACGGTCTCCAGCCCAACATTCAATTAGCCTGGCGGCATGAGGCCCCAGGCACCACTGTATCAGGGATGATTCACAAATGGACTTGGCAGTCCGTGAGATGGGTGCTGCAATCCTACAAAGAAACATCAGTGCAAACAAAGAACTGGAAGCAAGAGGAAGGCAAGACAGACAACCTCAGGTCATTGCTCCTGGGGTCTTTCTGGAGCCTAGCTAGTTATGCCAGACAGTCATCAGAGGTAACAAAAAACAAAACTTTTTTTCTTGTTTGTTTCCCCTCTGAACAATGGAGGATTTTTCCAAAAGTTTCCAATTTCACTTTGATTCTGTAGGTGCTGTTGATGGCATTCAAAGCTCTTTGGGGTAACAGGTTGTGCCGGTTTGAAGGTATTATGTCCCCAAAAACGCCATTATATTTGATGTAATCTTGTGTGGGTAAACATATCAGTGTTGATTAGATTGTAATTCTTTGAGTGTTTCCATGGAGATGCGCCCCACCTAACTGTGGGTGATGACTTTGGTTGGATAGTTTCCATGGAGGTGTTGCCCCGCCCATTCAGGGTGGGTCTGACTTAAATTACTGGAGCACTATATAAGCTCAGACAGAAGGAGTGAGCTTGCTACAGCCAAAAGGGACACTTTGAAGAATGCACAGAAGCTTAGAGAGTAGCTGCAGATGAGAGACAGTTTGAAGACGGCCATTGACAAGAGCAACTGAGAGTGACATTTTGAAGAGGAACTGCAGCCTAGAAAGGCACATCCTAGGAGAAAGCCATTTTGAAACCAGAACTTGGAGCAGATGCCAGCCACATGCCTTCCCAGCTAACAGAGGCTTTCCGGACACCACTGACCATCCTCCAGTGAAGGTATCCAACTGTTGATGCATTACCTTGGACAACTAATGGCCTTAAGACTGTAACTCTGTAACAAAATAAACCCCCTCTATTAAAGCCAATCCACTTCTGGTGTTTTGCATTCTGGCAGCATTAGCAAATAGAACACAGGTGCACTTCAAATGAGTTGAAATAAAAAATAATTCATCCCGAGGATGAACCTGGACCCGACATCATGAGATTGAAAACATCTTCTTGACCAAAAGGGGGATGTGAAATGAAACAAAATAAAGTTTCAGTGGCTGAGAGATTCCAAATTGGGGTGAGAGGTCACTCTGGTGGGTATTCTTATGCACTATGTAGATAATCCTTTTTAGGTTTTAGTGTATTGGAAAAGCTAGAAGTAAATACCTGAAACTATCAAACTCCAACCCAGTATCCTTGACTCTTAAAGATGATTGTATAACTATGTAGTTTACAAGGGGTGACAGTGTGATTGTGAAAGCCTCATGGATCACACTCCCTTTATCCAGTATATGGATGGATGAGTAGAAAAATGGGGACAAAAACTAAATGAAAAATAGGGTGGGAGGGGGTGATGATCTGGGTGTTCTTTTTTTACTTTTATTTTTTATTCTTATTTTTACTCTTTCTGGTATAAAGAAAATGTTCAAAAAGTAGATTGGGGTGATATATGCACAACTATATGATGGTACTGTGAACAGTTGATTGTACACCACAGATTATTATATGATATGTGAATATAACTCAATAAAACTGAATTTGAAAAATAAATTGAATCCAGGATTCTACAGCATTAACAGTGTCTTTATTCTGGCATGTGGACAGCAGATCTACACAGCCATGGGAGCCTGGTGAGATCATGGGGAAGGGTGCTCCAAGGAGGAGGAGGAGGATGAGACACGGGGGGAGGGGTGAGAAGAAGTCCATCTGACCAATGCCCCAGGCTCTACCTCCAAAACACACCTGACATCCTTTCTCCTCCCTCCATCTCCGGGGCCACCACTATGGGCCAAGCCACCATTGTCTCTTCCCCAGATGACTTCAACAGCCTCTTACTGGTTCCCCCTTCCTCTCCTTTAACTCCTTCTCCACACAGCAGCCAAAATGATCCTTCCAAAATTCACATCTCATCATGTGTCTTGCCTGCTTAAAATCCTTGAAGGGCTTCCCATGGCTTTCAGGATAACCTGCAACCCCCTGGCTGTGGCCTCCCACCTCCGCAGGATTGGCCCCTGCCTCTCTCTCTCCCCATTGCCCTCTGGGCTGCAGTGTAGCAGGCAAGTTCCTGAGGTAGTCCCCTGTGATCCCGTCTTGCTGGCATGCATGCCTCTCTTCTTTGAGTGTGGGCTGGACCTGGAGACTTTCTAATGAATAGAACAAGGCAAAGGTGATGGGATGTTACTTCTGAGATGAGGTTTACAAAAGATTGTGACTCGTGTGCTGCCCTAAGGAAATGCCCATGGGGCAAGGAACTGAGGATGGCCTCCAGCCAACTGTCAGCAAGGAATTCACGTCTCAGTCCAGCAGCCTATAGGGAACTGAATCCTGCCAACAACGATGTGAGTGAATTCAGAAGATGACCCTTCCCCAGTCAAGCCTTAAGAAGACTGGAGCCCTGGCCAATACCCTCATAGCAGCCTGTGAAAGACCCTGAGCCAGAAAATCCAGCTAAGCCAGGCCTACATCCGTGACACAGGGGAACTGTGAGATAGTAAGTGTTGTTGTTTTAAGTCATTAAGTGTAGGGGGATAATTTGTTACACAGCAGTAGATAACTACCACATCCAGGTCATCTTGTTCTTTCCATCCACAGGCACACCATGCTCCATTTTTCAACCCCATGGCCCCATTCACCAGACCCTCCACAAAATGTTCCACCCCCAACCTTCACGTGGATCCATGTTTTCATCCTCTATTTTAGTCTAAGATGTTACTTTCTCAGAGAAGTGACCTGACCACTCTATCTAAGCAGTGACCCCACCTACCATTATTCTTTAACACCATCTTCATTTTCTTTATAGTTCTTACCAGGGTTAGTAGCTATAAATTGTTTATATAATAGTTAAATGACTTTCCCATACTGGATTAGAAACACCCTGAAAACAGAGAGCTGGTCTATTTTATTCACCATTATATAAGCAGACCTACAATAGATTCTGCTACACAGTAGGGATTTACAGATTTAGGAGTTGTTGAATGGGTAGATGCAGGGATGGATGGATGGTAGGATATATAGGTGGATGGATGATGGATAGATGATGGATGGATGTTACATGGTTGGATGATGGATAGATGGATAGATGATGGATGATGGAGAGATGGATGGAAGATGGATTATGGATGGATGGATGGATGGATGATGGATGATGGATGATGAGAAGAAGAGCTACCTAGACACACTGGTGCACATGCAGGGAAAAATGCCCAACATAGCAAGGACACTTGGAGCTGGAGAGGTTTTAACCTAGAGCAGGCTCACAAACTTTTATTGGAACATGGTCACACCTTTGTTTCCTACTGTCTTTGGGTGCTTTTGTACTACAATGGCAAAAGTGAGGATTCAAAACAGAGACTACAGGGCCCACAAAACCTAGAATAGTTACTGGCTGCCCCTTTTCAGCAAAAGTTTGCTGACCTTTGACCTAGAGGGAGAGAATTCTTAGGGCTCAGAGAGAGAAAGAACATTCTTAGACTCAGAGCTGCCCCAGCAAGAAGTAGGGCTCCCTGGGAGACAATGAGTGCTCTGTCACTGGTGATGCACAAGGAGAAGCTAGACAATTACTTTCTGGAATGTTGCAAAGATATGCAGCATTGCTTAGAGAATTGATCAAGGATTCGGACTTATTAACTTGTCTGGGCCTTGAACGCCTTTGGAATTCAGATGACCCTATAGAACCCTTCTCAGAATAATTTTGTGAATTCATGACTAATATGCATAGAATTATAAAGGGGACTTATGTTAAAACACAGACACCAAAAAATGTATTATAGGGCAATATGTATGTGCTGTTTAATTAAATTAATAACAATATTCAGTGGTGAGCCTAATCACTAGAGTAACTTCAAAGTACAGATGAGCATAAAGTAGAGGTCGGCAAGCTATAGCACACAGACCAGATCTGGTCCACCACTTCTTTTTGTAAAAAAAATTTGATTGGAATACAGCCACACCATTTATTCATATATTGCCTATGGCTGCTTTAGTGCTACAAAGGCAGAGTTGAGTAGCTGCGAGAGAGGCCACATGGCCCACAAAGCCTAAAATATTTACTATCTGACCCTTTACAGAAAACTTCGCCAACTCATAACATAAAGGATTTTCAAGATATTTGTAACCCTGTAATGAGGTATGAAAATATCCAGGATTTTGACTGACAACAGTCACAGGTAAGCTAATGTCATTGTGGTTTTCTTTCTATATTCACACTTGAAGGGCACACTCAATTTCAGGCAAACTTTAGGCAAAAATAATGGTGTGATTTTTTTTCTCCCCATCCACATATGACCCCTGAATTCCATCTATGGACTCCAGGTTAAAAAACCTAGTAGATGATCTTGAAGTTTCCTTGCAGCCCTGGTATTCAAGTCATCTAGATCCTTCAGGGGATCCCTCTAGGTCACGGATTGGAAAGCTTGTGAGGAAACCATCCGACAGCAGAAGCCCCTTACTCTTCTGCTGGACCATGATGATCTTATGGCAAAGGGTTGACTCTCCCAGTGAGGGAACAAGGAGAACAGAGGGGCAGAGCCCACTCCCACGTCCCCTCAGGCACACGAGCCAGGGCGGAATGTACAGCCACGCCACTGGGGCTCCCAGGGAAGTGTGAGCAAGGCCCAATCTCAGCCCAACCCAGGAACCGGGACGAGAGAGCATGCCCCAGGGGTCTCTTCGGCAGTTCTCTGGGCTTGTGTTCTACTCACCTGCAGCTGTGCAGGTGACCCCAGACACCACCAGGCTCAGAAGCATGCAGTGATCTTGTGTAAAGTGACATCTGAGCCAGCAGCCAGGGAAGAGAGAGGCCTCCAGTGCCCTGCTAAGGCAGGAAGTCTAATTGTGGAACTCAATTTTGTTTTCATAGGAATCAATTTGGAGGGATTTTCATTTTCAATTATTCACCAACATCCAATTTTCCCTTTACACCCCGGCCAGACAGTAGGAGAGAAATTGCATACGTCAATCACCCCCAGAAAGCCACGGGCCAGGCTGGAGCCACCCCAGAACACTCCCCTGCATGGAGGGGCATCCGCGGGCTCCAGGAATGTGCCCTGGCTTTTCTGAGACAAATGGAGACATCAGATGGCCTTTTGCCCTGGATGCTGGGACACTGTCTAGCACTCTTTCTCCCTGTCAAGGAGGGTGACAGACAACATCCACGCCCGGGAAACCTGACACAGTCGAGAGATGGGAGGAGAGCAGCAGCCCCTGCCTCCCAGACAATCTTTCTGTCCCTTATTCATCCGCCATAATGGGGGGCTCTTCCTGTCACCTTGGAAACAACATGGATGTGGGAGTAGGACCTACCAAGGGCTCTGGAAACCCCTCTCACTACCTCCACGACCGCCATAACGGGGGGCTCTTCCTGTCACCTTGGAAACAACATGGATGTGGGAGTAGGACAAACCAAGGGCTCTGGAAACCCCTCTCACTACCTCCACGACCTGGAGAAAATTAATCATTCTGAACCCTAGTTTCTTACCCCCTGAAGGGTGAGAATTCAATAAAGTCTCGAACCCAGGGTCAGTCCCTTAGTCAAAGGTGCTGAGTGGTTACAAGGGACCCTCTCCACAGGACCCAGCAATCATTCTGATGGGATAAATCCTATGAGCGCTTCCATGAAACCAGGCTAGGGATGAGAAAAGAAGTGGACTGAACCGGGGCTTGGGGCACCATCTTGGGGAAAAGACGTTCTAATGGTGGAGTCAACAGTTAGAGGAGTTTGGAGGAAATCTAGATTATTCTCTGACTGTGTCCTGCCTTCTCCTTTCTTGTGCATAACTCCTTCCTATGCATCTCCCTGCATCCTAACCCTCGCCACCATCCTCTTCTTCTCTTTATTTCTGACTACTCTCCTTTTCCAGAAATTCCCAGTTCTACTCATTCCCCTTGGCCTCTGCAGCTGCTTTAATGGGAACTGACTCTCCTGTAGCGCTTCACCCTCTTACTCCAAACAGTTTGCTTCTCCTTAAGTCAGGATCTCTCAGCAAAGTTTTCAGCTCTTCCTCCCATTTCATGGAGGCCCTTTGCTCGACTCTAAATCACCCTGGTTGGCAATTTCTGTCCTCATCGCTAATGAAGCCTGCAGCAGAGGAAGGACATGCAGGATGAAGTATCTACACGAATCAGAGTCCTGACTTTTTAATTTTATTTCTATTTTCCTTTTGTTTTTTTTTGAAATCCAATCTGTAGAGATCTGAGGGAAGTCTCATCTTGTTCTGCCCAGGCAGGGTCTCTGCTGCTGCTGCCTTAGGCCAGGACCCATGTGTTGGATGCTGTTGAGATCTTGGGGCCCACTGAGGACACTGCAATAGAGCAGGGTCTATAAAGGGTCAGAGAGTAAATATCTGAGGCTTTGCAGGACATAGGGTCTCTGTTGCATCTATTTGATCCTGTCACTGTAGCAAGAAAGCAACCACAGATGGCATCTACATGCAAGGGCATAGCTGCATTCCAATAAAACTTATTTACAAACCAGGTGGGCTGGATGTGGCCCTTGGGCCACAGTTTTCAAGTCCTTGCTTTAAACAGCAGTAATGACTATAATAATATTATTAATAATAACAATATGGTTGCTTTGAACCAAGCCTTAAACTATAATAACATAACAATAACATTTATTGACTGTTCATTGTATATAAAACATAATACCAAGCTTTCTCTTTCATTCCTTATTCCCTAGGGGTAACAAGGCAACTTATGATCACCCTAGCTAGAGCCGAAGGGCACAGGATGCTGAGTTACTGCAGGAAAGTTCAATCAGCCTTTTGGTTGGGTGGGAATTATCTGGGGGCCCCACACCCGATGATGCGAGGATAACTTGAACACACAGATTGCTCACAACCTCCCATGGCCCCTGCTGCCTACAGGATAAGGGTCAGAGTCCTCAGCCCAGCATCCAGAGTCCATGACCACCCGGAGCTGGCCAGCCCCAGCATCACTCTCTCCAGCCTGGGCCACCAACAGTCAGCAAACCCCCCAGGCTCTCTCAGGCCCCACCTGGAGCATCCCTCCTTCATGCCCTTCTAACTCAGCCTTCATCACTGATACAAATATCGTCTTCTTGGGGACACCTTCAAAATGCTTTCTCCAAACCTCCAGGCCAAATCAGTGGCTCTTTCTCCATTCACCCAGAATGAGCAGAGCCCAGTGGTTGGTAACAAGTTAACGAGGCCCTCACTTAGTATTTGGTGGACTTGGGCAGGTCATTTCAACTGACGTTGACTCCTCATCTGTAAATGGATATGATGATAGAGCCCACTGCTGGAGGGGCTGGCAGAGGTCTAAGAAGGACTCAAATGACTCAGTAAATCCTCTTGCCTTTGAGTGTGAGTGGGACCTGTGGAAATGATGAGCTATCACTCCAGTGAGGATATTACCTTGTATGGTAAAAGTGATTTTTCCAATTGACTTTGAGTTAATTGAGAAGGAGATTATCCCCATGGCCTAATCTGATCAGGGGTCCTTTATAAACAGAGAGTTCTCCCCAGCTGGTAGCAGAAGGGAAAGTCAAGACAATCCAACTATGAGAAGGATTTGAGGCTGTGTTGCTGGCTTGAAGAGGGAGGGCTGTGGATGGCCTCTAGCGGCCAAGAGTGGCCCTCAGCTTGAGCCAGCAAAGACATGGGCCTCTCAGCCCTACAAGAGCAAGGAACGGAATTTGGCAAATAACTTGAATGAATTTAGAGTGGATCCCCCCATCCACTCTGCCAGATCACCCAGATAAGAGCCCAGCCCCCACTCCTTGATTCCAGCTCTGTGAGGCCCCAAGTAGAGAACCCAGCAAGGCCCACCTACACTTCTGACATACAGAACTGTGAAATCATAAATGGGTGCTTTTTAAGCTGCTAAATTTGTGGTCATCTGGTATGCAGTGATAGAAAACTAATATGAAGATTATTATAAAAAGGAAATGAGACAAACATATTGAGTGCATAATAATAAAATTTCACATTTATTGAGCACTTCACTGTGCACTGTTGCAAGTATTTTCCATTTAAGATGTCTAATCTTTTAATCTTTACACCTGTAAAGTATAATCATTTAATCTTTACAACAACCTTACTGATGAGGCCCTATGATTGTCCCATTTCACAGATAAGGAAACTGAGGCACAGAGAGGCTAAGCGACTGGCCCAAATTCTCATACCCAGTTGGTGGCAGAACCCAGATTCAAATCCAAGGAGGTGGCTGCAGAACCCCATTCTCAACTCCCATCTCAGGTAGAGAACTGTGCCTGACACGTATTGAGCTCTCAACAAACGGGACCTACTATTTCCTCTAACGGGACTTCATCACAATATGTTCAAGGCTCCGCTGGCTGGTGAAGGTGGGAGCTACTTCTTAATTCATATACCTGCCACATGGAATTCCACCACCAATTTATCCATTCGCAGACTCAGCCACTCAGCTCACCTTAAAAACAGTTACGGAGTCCCTACTCCGCGCCAGGCTGGTGTTGGGAGATGAGGATAAGAAGTGAGTGGGCGTTCATTCACTCAGAGCACAAGTATCTGACGGGCTCTCCATGCTAGGGGCTCACCCCCCTCCAATCCACAGTGAACAGGGGAGGCAGACATGCAACGTGGTGGGTCTCCTGCAGGCTGAACATGCAAGGAAGGAGGGAATTCCAAAGGGGGTGCAGCAGCGGACTCCCACTGGAAACGACCACGGCATAGTGGTGCCGCAGCCTCTGCTCTTTACTGGGTACTTACTCCACACCAGACATCACTTTCTCTGGTCTACATGCTTGGTGCTAAATCTTCACTATTTTGATGGAGATCCTATTTTGGACCCCATTTTACAGATGGAAATCCTAGGAGACAACATGACTGAGTTACTTGCCTGAGCTCTCACAGATAGTCCCGGGTGGAGCCAGGGTTTCTACCCTGGTCATCTGGTCTCAGAGAACATGCTCTTGAGCATTTTATTATAGCGCCCACAGCCTCACCCACCACCACCTCCATTAATAATTGTTTGTTGGCTGGGACCGGCTGGGAGGGCAAAGCAGCCTGGCAGCAGTGAGGTCAAGAGAGCGTCGGAGAATCCAGCCCTGCTGTACCCCAGCCGGGATGGACGGGGTCCAGTCACCCAGAGAGCTCCTGCGGTGGGGCTCGCACTCTCTCTCAGGTCAGATGAGGAGACCAGGACAGCAGGCACCAGAAAGGGACCTGCATCCTCTCTGAGCAATGACTTTGGCCCTGATGGGGGTGGGCTGCAATGTGGGGCAGGGGGCTGCAGGGACCTGGTGGGAGTGTTTCTGGGCAGCAGGTGTGTGCTGGTTTGAATCTGTTATGTTCCCCATAAAAATCCACGTTCTTTAATGCAATCTTCTGGGGACAGACCTATTGTGGGTGGGATCTTTTGATTAGATTATTTCCATGAGGATGTGACCCCACCCCTTCAAGGTGGGTCTTAGTTTACCGGCGTCCTTAGGAGAGCTGACACAGACCCAGACGTTTGGAGAAGCGGAGAGACAGTTTGGAAAGAAGCTGAGGTATGTAATCCAGCATTTGTCCCCGGGAAAAGCTAAGAGAGAAGCTTAGAGAGAAAATGCCCAGAGACATTTTGGAGAAAGCCATTTTGAAACCAGAGTCTGGGAGAGAAGGACCAGCAGACATCGCCATGTGCCTTCCCATGCAACAGAAGAACCCCAGATGCCATCAGCCTTTCCTCAGTGAAGGTATCCTCTCGTTGATGCCTTAGTTTGGACACTTTCATGGCCTTAGAACTATAAGTTTGTGAATGAATTTCTGGTAATTTGCATTCCAGAAGCTTTAACAAACCAGAACATGGTGTATGGGAGAGGATGGGAAGAGAGAACTCAGCATCTGCAGAGTGAAGGGCTGGACAGGGTCCTCCCTGCTCTCCCAGAGGCTGGGCTTGTGGGTGGGTGCTAGGATGACTGACCACCTGAAACATGGGGGCTTTGGGGGCTGGAGGTTGGGAACACTGTCCATCAGAGAGGGGTGTGCGCACCCCAAAAACGGAGATCAAGTTTCCTCTGATTAAGAAGTCGCTGTCAAAGGGAGGGCAGAATCTGCACTGGCTTGTGTAACTGTTTGATGCTCCTAAAACCCTGTGAGGCTGGGGGAGCAGGGGAGATGGTCGGGGCTCGGTGTTGGCCGGGACGTTGCTGGAGTTGGGCTGCCAGGATGTGGGAGGAGGCTTTTTCGGGGGCATTCTTTCCTTCCTAAATTTATAAGGACAATTTTCCTCCTCCATGAGGCACACAACTGGGGGCAGGGGCAGAAGTTGGTGGGACTCAGTGTGAAAAGGACTGCTAGGACAGCTCCCCTCCTTCGTGCCATCAACCTGGCCTGCTGCATGGACTGCACAGCATCCTGGGAGCCTGGTGGGGCCGCTGCCCTCCTGCCAGTCAACCCTGTCCATCCTGAGCACAGGCCCACCCCAAGCAACAGCCACCTTGCTCTCTTTCATCTTTCTGACTCTATTTATTCAATCTCATGTGGGCATCACAGCCCACCTCCCACCCCCACCACCCCCCCCCCCCCGCAATGCCTTCTTTCCCTGTGTCCCCCCTCCGGGAGCAATACCTCAGACTATCAGATTCCTGTAACGAAGATCTATGGCCCCAGTTCTGTGCAAGTGCTGGAGACTGGAAGCTGAGCAAGGCAGTGGGCATACAGTTGGAGAACAGGCCTTGGAGTCAGGGCGTGGTTTGAGTACTGACTGTGGGCAGGTGTTGTAGTCTCCTTGAGCCCCAGTTCCTCCACATGTAAAATGGAAATACTAACTCTACCTGCTTTGTAGAGTTGGTGGTAAGGTGAGATGAGAAAATGTAGGTATGGTACATAAGTACAGGGTCTTGGGCATCCTAAACACTCTAATGTTACCTGAGGACAAGGATGTTGTCCTCCCTTCCAGAGCTCCCAGTCCAGGGGAGGACACTGACTACTAAAACAATTATTTCAACAGAGTGCAGAGTGACAAGAGAGGTGGGTAGAAAGGCCAACCTGGTGGAGGGGAGGGATAGATGAAAAGAGGAGGTGACGCTGAAGTTAGAAAGTCAACTCCTCAAGGTAGAGGACATCTGTTGGTCATTTCTGTGCTTCCAAGGCCTGCCTAGAGTAGGGTCTAGCACATGGAAATTGTGCTCATAAATATTTGTTGAAAGAAACGGAAGCCAAGTCTTAAAGGATGAGCAATAATTTACCAGGCAGATATGTCCGTCGGGAAGGGCATTCCAGGCAGAGCAAACAGCATGTGCAAAGGCACAGAGACATTATGCTGATAAGAAGAGCCACAAAGTTCAGTCTTTCTGGAACTCAAGGATCATGAGGGATGAACAGCAGAAGTCAAGGCTGGCAGGGACCCGCAACCCAGCTCTTAGAGAGTCTTGTGTTCCAAGATGCAGAGTTTGCATTGCTTTCTACAGGCGAAGTAGAGCCTCTGAAGGGTTCTAAATGAAGAAGTGTCCCAAGGAGGTGGCACTTTTGAAAGACCACCCTGGGGCAGAGGCAGAGCAGGTCTGTAGGTGGAGAGGGCCACTAGGGAGCCATTGCTAAATTCCCAGGACAGTGAAGGAGAAAAAGCAGAGGAGAGGAGGGTAAAGGATGGAGGTAAAGGGAGAGGAAGGGGACTAGGGGAGATCCAAGAGGGAATTAAGACTTCTAACTGGTGAAAAGTGCAGACCCATCAATGGGATTTTGGGGACGAGTGAGAAAGACAACTCGAGGGTGGTGTACTGGGGGACGGTGGGCCACTTACTGAGACTGGGGGATGTCTGCTGTAGCCCTGCGGAATGCGAGGTGCAGGGGGAATAACAAGAACATGTCCCGGATTCTGCGGGACGCAGGGACCCAGCACTCAGCGGAGAGACTAAGCCGCAGGCGGCAGCACCCAGCTACACTCCTGAGCACATTCCTGAGCCCTGTTCCCCAATGTCCTTGATCCAGACACTGTTTTCTTCCCAACCACACCAACAGTGACTTGGAAACAGGCGTCCTGTCTTATCCTTCTGCAACCTCCTAAAATCTAGCAGAGTAAAATGTTGTTCAAGAAATGCCTGTGGGTGAACTTTTACCATCTCCAAATCAGAAGTTCTGTGTGTCTTCAGAGAAGCGCTTAGAAAATGTGCCTGGCTCATTGTCTGACATGTGGTCGGGGCTCAACAAATCTGTTGATGGATGTAAGGAAGGTAGAAGCTCCTAAGCCGTTCATGGATGCCCCAAGGACAGGAAATGGCACGCAGTGATCGACACTTATTCATGGAATCTGAGAATCAGAGGGTGCACAGCCTTGGAGGGCATGACCTAAGATGAGACCAGATGCCACCACTTGGGAAAGTCACTCCCCATGTCTGAGCCTCAGTTTCCCCATCTGCAAAATGATGATGGAATGGATCACCCGCAGGAGCCACCAAGTCAGATACAGAAACCACGTAACACAAGGCCTGGCTCAAGGCTCAGTAATTGGTAACAATGCCAGTAATGGTGACAGGTCTAATGATTTGCTGCTACCATTGATTGGGATGATGATGAAGATGTTTTAGTATCTTCATCCATCACTCCCCTGCTTAAAACCCTTCCAAGATCCCACTGCTCTCACGGTAAAGATAGAGACTTAATACAGCCCGCAGGACCCATCATTGTCTGGCTCCGGCTTACAGCTCCAGCCCCATCTTGGTGAAGCTTCCTCCTTGCTCTCTCCTTCCCAGCCTGGCTTCTCTCACTACAGGGCTTGGGGAGTTGCCACCCTGACAAACATTAGTTAGACTTTCTCCTGTTCCCTGAGCTGTGAGCTTTTTGGCCTACTCGCTTATTCTTCCATTAATTTCTCACTCTCCTACTCATTCAAAAGACATTTATCTATTACCCTCTCCTGCCAGGCACTGTAAAAATTTAAGCACCTGAAACTCCAACCACAAATGGGATATTGGTGTATTACATCATCCATCACTTCCTGCCTGTCGGCAGGCTCATTTTAAAAAGAAATGTGAGGGGAATGAGGCAGGACAGCAGGATGTGGATTCCAAAGAGTCAAGTTGCCCCCCACTCCTGTTTAATTACAGTAATAGAGATACGACCACTCCTGGAAACACCTACCCTCAACACACAGACGCACAGACCGCATGGCGGAGTCCTGGCAGAGAGCCCAGTTGGATTATAAAGCAGGGAGGGTGTGCAAGAAAAGGGAGCATCCCCAGCTGAAACGAAAATGGGATTTGGGAATTTGGTTGTGGTGGCATTTACTGGTAGGTGGGTGGATCCCCAACCCCAGGTATTTACTTGCATGGGAAAGGAGAGACTTGGAGAAGAAATATTGTTCCTTGGCTCTCCAGGAAAGAGGACAGCACGGTGTCCTCTCAGCCTGGATGTAAGGTTAAAAACTAAAGAGAAAGAAGCCTCTGACAGGAAATGAAGGGTTTGCTTTCATGAAAGGCCCTGTGAGGTTTGGGGTTCAAGCAGCACGGTCTTGGGGCCCAGGCTCAAAAGGAACAGAACACTGCTGTTAGTTGCCTGGAGGGTTTTACAGCTTAGGGGTACAGGGAGTCAGGGTGGCTTACCTAGAAACAGAGCTCAGACGAATAGGCAGTGAAGGGACAAAATATAATCCAGGGGACCCCACCTACTTCTGAAACCTCAGGACATCAAAACCTAAGGATGCAGCAGCTGAAACAAAATGTAGGTGTGCGACAACAGCATCCTTGAAATCCTTAAGCCAGCAAGTGCTGATGGTGTGTAATGGTTTGCAAATCTGGACCAGTGCTTCCCATGAGCCCAGAGCACTCACATCAATAACTGGAGGCTCACAACCCCATCAGCCGGGGCAAGGGCTGCTGCCCAGAGACCCCAAGAGGCACGCATCTGGGAGCTCTGAGATCTAAGAAATCTTAACAGATAGGAACCCATTGTAATGCCCATGCAATATCCATGCCCCCTGGAAGATTTGAAATCAGAACGCGGCCCCCATCTCCAGCCCCCAGTGCCTGCCCCCACCTGAGTTCATTACCGGGCTTAGCTTCAGTGCTCTCCGCAGCACCAATTTCTCTGGGCTCCGTGGTTCCCGAGAAGGGATAATGAATGTGTTCAGAAGCGTGGGGTGATTTATTAAAGTGCATTGTATTGCAGTGGTTTTACAAGAAGATTAATTTTTAATAAAGAAACCTATTACCTCACTCTTCGAGGACCTTCACACACCTAAGAAAAATGATTCCTTTTGCCTCTGTGGAAACTGCTGTGGCTTCTTTCCTGGAACAGAGTCCATTTTGTTCTCTTTGGGCTCCTCCCCAGAGAAGGAAATGCACTTTTTGAGTGGGGTCCAAACAGAACTTGGGCCTCTTCTTGGTATGTTAGTGACCAGGCGCCCAATTTTGAGGCTCTTTTCTTAGCCATCCTGTCTTTATGTTTTCAGTCAACAGAACCATGACCAGCATCCCCCCACCCCCATTAAGATCATGACACACAGTCCAGAGTAAATTAGAAGCCAGACCCCAGCTGTCCAGGATGCTGACCACTGGGTCCTCCAAATAGGGGAATGTGAGGATGGAAGGGACGTTAAAAGAGACCTGCATGCAATTGAGAAGTGAGGAAAGCAAGTCAAGAACAACAGTAAAAAAACACTGTGTAGATGAGCAGGTAAATGGGCGGGCTTTGAAGTCACATGGACTCCACCAGTCACCAGCTGTGTGACCATGGGCAAGTTATATGACCACTGAGCCTTGATGGTGTCATCTGTAAAATGGGCATTGATAGAATTTTTGTGAGTATTCAACTAACTCAATCAAGCAGGGCACTCGGCACAGGCCCTATGCTTCTTGCTACTCTTGCTGTGGTTGATATCATGCAGAGGAAAGGAAAATAGATGGGGAGCTGGGATTTAGGGTGGGGCTAGGGATAGTAGTCTGCATGTAAACTAAAGGCTTTTACAGGGAATACCATTCCTTTGTCTCTTCTTTATTACGAATAGCATTTAAGGAAATGGGCTTATAGTTTGCAAAGATACTTCAGTTAAAGCTAAGAAGGAAGGAAAGGTAACTGCTGTCAGACAGATACAGGCACCTGACTGTGGGGACAGTGGGGAGACCCTATCAGGGGATTTTAAACAAGAGAAATACCAGGTTAGTTAATTTGGAGAGAGAAGACTAGTCACTGACATTAATAATAACAATAGCTGTTATTTTTATATTATGGCTTAGATTAAGTCACTCGTCCAAACAAAATTGGCTGAGAACAACCATGTGCCAATCCTGGAATTCTTTCTAACAAAATTTCCAGCCCAGCAATGAGCAACCTTTAATTCTATACAATGGGCTTCCTACCAAGCTCAGGGTCAAAAAAAAATCACTAAAATTCTCAATATGACTGATTCAAAATAAGAAAATACCAATAACTACTAATTAAATTAAGAATTGAAATATGAGAGACACTAAGTATTTGATATATTAGCTCATTTCATCCTTAAAACAACTGTATAACATGGAAGAAATATTTGCAAATCACATATCTGATAAAGGATTCATATCCAGATTATATAAAGATCTCTAAAACTCAATAATAAGAAAACAAACAACCCATGTAAAAATTGGGCAAAAGATTTAAGCAGAAAATGCACTTAAGAAATTATACAACTGGTGAATAAGAGAGTAAAAAAATGTTCAACATCATTTGTCATTAGGGAAATGCAAATTAAAACCACAAAAAGACACTACGTCATACCTAACAGAAGGTCTAAAATTAATACTACTGATCATACAAATGCTGGTGAGGGTGTGAGGAATGGTAGAGAACTCTCATACACTGTGGGAATGTAAATTGTTACAACCACTTTGGAAAACATTGGGGGCTTCTTTTATCATTTTCTTGGCAGTTTCTTAAAAAATTGAATATATATCTACAAATGATCCAGTCCTTCCCCTTCTAGCCATTTACCCAAGAAAAATGAAGGTATATGTCCACACAAAGACTTGCACAGCAGCTTTATTTGTAACAATCAAAAACTGGAAAGCAAACCAAAGGTTCATCAGTTGGTGAATGTAAAATGTGGTGACATCCAATACGGCGAAAAACTACTCAGCGATAAAAAGGATTGAAACACTGTTAACATGCAACAAGATTGCTGAACCTAAAAACCATCACAGTAAGTGAAAGAAGCCAGAGGCATAAGGCTACATATTTTTTATTCACTATAAATGAAATGTCCAGAAAAGGTAAATTCATAGAAATAAAAGATGGGTGGTTGCCTGGAGCTGGGGGTTGGGAGTGGGGACTTCAGATGGGCTCAAGAGGAATTTTGGGGGTGACAGAGAAGTTCTAAAACTGGATTGTGGTGATGGTTGCACAACTCTATAAACACTAAAATCACCGTATCATACATGAACAGCAGGTGATTTTCTAGTACGTAAATTACCCCTCAATAACGCTTTAAAAATAGGACATACTGTATGATCCAATTTACATAAAATTCTACACAATGCCAACCATTTATACTTTCAGAAAGCAGATTGGTAGCTGCCTGAGAAGAGGGTGGGGAGCCTGGAGTGGCAGGAGGAAGACTGCCGGGGGGCTCGAGGAAACTCTTGGAAGCGACGGATCTGTTCATTATCTTGATTGTGGTAATAGTTTTATGGTGTATGCATATGTCAAAACTCATCAAATTTTACCCCTCAAATATGTGCAAGTTTGGAGATTTGAATTAAATTCCAATAAATCTTTTTTTTTTTTTAAGTGGGGCAGACTCCCAGTTGAGGGCAGCCTGATTCTTTGTGGCCACTGCATTGTGCACACACAGATTATGACTGAGATGGGAGAAACCAAGGGTGAGGTTCGGTAGTAAATAGAGTGACTAGGAGGGCTCTGTCCTGGGCAGGATGGAGATCTGGGTTTATTCTATGTAGACTCTGCACTTGAGGTCCGATTATGCAGAAAGGAGAGTGGAGTCCCATGGGCTGTGTCAATGTATCAGGAGTGTTACCCAATGTTATGGGTTGAACTGTGTCCCCCAAAGAGACTTGTTCAATTCCGAATCCCTGGCCCCATGAAACTGGGCCTTTGAAGATGTGATTAGTTAAGATGAGGCCAAACTCAGGGTGGCCCTGATCCAACATGACTGGTGTCCTTATGAAAAGGGGACAGCTGGACTCGGATGGACAGACTGAGGAGAGATGCGTGTGATGACTGAGGCAGAGATCGAAGCTCAAGGATTGCAAACACCACGTGCAAACGCCAGACACTGAGAGAGGCAAAGAAGGCATCTCCCCTATAGGTTTCAGAGGGAGCACAGCCCCACCCACACCTGGATTTCGGACCTGTAGCATCCAGCACTGTGAGAGAAGAAATTTCTGCTGTTTCAAGCCACCCAGTCTGTGGCACTTTGTTATGACGGACCTAAGAAATTAAGACACCCAGGTTAGAGGGAGTGCAGTGGTGTTAGGGAGACATCCACACGGTGAAATGGATGCACAGGTACTTGTGCTGAGCTGAACATCCCCAGTGAGGAATCAGCCCTAGAACAGGGGCCTGGTGGGTATCCAGGAGTCACAGCAGGAAGGAAGGAGAACAGTGAAAGAAATGGATCGGGTTATTCCAGACACAACATCCACAAATCAGTTTATGATGTCAGATGTTCTTTTTATTGGTTGTGGCATCTTGGGTAGCTGTGACTCCTGGAAGTACTGGGTGGTCTAGCTGCTTGCTTCTCAAAGTTTGGTCCAGAAGAGCAGTTTCAGCATCTGGGAGCTTGTTGGAAACAGAGAATCTCAGGCTTTACTCCAGACCTACTGATTCGGAGTCTGCATTTTAACAAGATCCCCAAGGGATTCTTGCGTACTAAAGTTCGAGCCATGGTCTAGGCTCTAAACTTCTTCCAAGCTCACTCCCTCTCAGACTCCAGGAACCAGGATGTCGTGGTTTGAAGCTGTATGTTCCCCCAAAAAACATGTTCCTAAGCTTAATCCATTCCCATTGTGGGTGGGAACCCATCATATGTAGGACCTTTCGACGAGGCTACTTCACTTAAGGTGTGACCTCATTCAGGATGACTCTCAATCCTGCTGCTAGAGTCCCTTATAAGTGGAATGAAATTCAGACATGGGGGGAGCTGAATATCAACAGAACCCAGAAGAGACGGGAGAGACCAGGAGACGCCGCCATGTCCCTTGCCCTTTGACAAGTCATGGACTTGGAATTGCCAACAGCCAGCCCCACTACACCACAGTCTTCAGGGAGAAAACATCACCTTGATGATGCCTTGATTTGGACTTTATTTTAGCCTTAAAACCATGAGAAATAAATGCCCATGTTTAACTTACCCATTTCATGCTATTTGCTTGAGTGACCAAGGAAACTAAAACACAGGAGCTCCAAATTCTGACATCTGCTCCTCCCCCCACTATGTTCCATCACTATTTGTACACTCCCGAGGCTACCTACGCAATTAAGTGAGAAGGAGGCTATCAGGAGCCCTATTAGCAGATGATTTCTTGGTTGTGCAAAAGTGCTCAGTAATGATCCATTTTAAAAGTAAGTGAACTTAGCCCAGAATCCCAGCTCCACCTTCCTCAGTCTTCCAGCTTTCACAAGGAGAACCATGCTGGGTCATGGCTCCTTGGACCCAGGAGGCTACCAAGTGCTGAAGGAAATGCGGGAGCTCCACACTCAGGGCTGGGAAGGATGAAGCTGAACTCTACAGGCCCAATGATGGGAAAGGAGCGAGTGGCCACAATTGCCTTAATGTCCTTGTATTAGTTATGGTTCTCTAGGGAAACAGAATCAACAAGAGATATCTATAAATGTAAGCTTTTATAAAAGCATCTCACGCAACTGTGGGTATGTACAAGTCCAAATTCCATAGGGCAGGCAGCAAACTGGCAACTCCAATGAAGATGTTCAATGAACTCCTCAAGAATGAACTCGCAACTTCGATGAACTCAGGAAATGCTTCGCTGGTTGGCCGAAGAAGTGAAGGTCCTCTATCTGTCTCGCTTAAGTCTTCAACTGATTGGATTAAATGCAGCTGTTTTCATTCTCGCATTGTGGAAGACATGCCCTTTGCTGATGTAATCAATCACAGCTGCAGCCAACTGATTGATGATTTAATAAACCAGCCTTCTGATTTATTAACCAGCCACAAATGTACTTGCAGTAACGGTTAGGCCAGTGCTTGTTTGACCAGACACCTGGACACCATCACCTGGCCAAGTTGACACATGAACCTAAACATCACAGTCCTCAACAATTCTATGTACAGGTGGGTTCCACCTCTATCTATAGCTCATGGGAGAGAAGGAAGCTTGGAGAGGTTAAGGGCACATACCCTCACCTTCACCACCCAGCCAGTCAACAGAGAGCCAGGATTTGAACCCAGGACATCCCACAGCTGAGCCTGAGTTCCTGCCTTTTGCATATTCGCCGTTGCTGGTGCCTGCTGCCGAGGGTGTTGGAGGCAGCTTTGGCCTCTCCTGCATACCTGGCAAAGACATTTCTCTATCAGGCTGTTCCATTTCTTCCTGGGGGTCCTGCCCCTCGGGACAAGAGGCTGACTGCGTGGAGAGAAGGAAAGTGGCTTTGAGAGGCTTAGAAAGAGCATTTGGGAGGATCAGAGGCTGAGAAGTAAGAAGGACCCCCAACGAGGCAGCCATCAGAGGCCCAAGCCAGGCCGAGAGTATCAGTGAATAAACCTCCCGGGCTAATTAGGGAAGTTTATCCAAGGGCATTCCTAGGTTTATTTAGCTTTCAGCTCCTGTCTCTCCCACTGACTATAGTCCCTGGCCAGGACTGGATTTCTTAATAAGCTCCCAAGAGCTGGTTTCATTTTTAAAGCCTAATTTTAACCCTTAGAAAGCTGCCTCTTTGCCTTCCTTGGGTGGCCAATGGAGAATGTAAGAAAATGAGAATATGTTGGTGGGGGTAGTTACTGCTGGCAAAGACAAGAGGGACTATCCTAACTTCCTAAAATCGTGGAGCTTTGGTGTAGTGTCCCCCCTATGAAATGGAAATAATCATACCTGCTATTGGAATGTCACCTCCATATACCAATAGCCGTTACCATGTGTCAGCTCACTGAGAGCCATTCACTGTGTTGGTCTCTGGGCTGAACAGTCTCCATTTGTCTCCACCCCTCTTCTCCCTGCTTGGCCCTGGAAGGCTGGCCTCCACAGAGTGTCAATGCACCACCTTCCTCACTGAGGGTGGCCAAAGGGAGGCTCCACGAGGATGGCAGAGGTGGGAAGAGAGAGCAGTCAGAGTGTTTTACCTCCTGACGCCTTCTCTGCTGGATAGGGCTTGGCAATGACTTGATCCTCTACTGAAGGTCGCGGTCCTGTCAGGCAGCCTCTCCTACAGCCCGCTGGGTCCTGAGGACTCCCCTACAGCTCCCCCATCAGACCGAGGGTTTGTAGCTGCCCTAGTTGTAGCCCCTTACTCTGTCTACTCTCTGATAAACAGTCCCTTTATTAAACTCTTCTCAATTTCTCCACTAGTATATGCCATAGTGACGCTGATCAATAGAGAATCTCACTTACTTGGTCTCCAGTTGTCAACTATAATTATAAAGGATGGGCATTCTGAGCTTCATGTTGGAGAAGAGGGAACTGAGGCTCAGCTTTCAAGTTTATATAAATAGCCTGAGGCCATACATTACTTAATAGAACTGTGAACTTATGGAGACTGATTAATATTTGTGATCCAACAGGCAGAGGCAAATAAGTGCTTATTGAACGGAGGAAGGAATGTCTGCCCCATTCTGATCTGGTGGCTTCATCAGCCTCTGTGCCAAGGCTGAGCAAGTGCTTCATTCACAGTTTGTGCTAGAAGAACAGATCAGAACTCAGTGGCACCCATAACTCAACCCAGATCTCCTCAAAAAAAGGGGGTGAGGGCCCAACCTACCCCTTCCCCAACTTCAGCACAATCCAACACCAGCTGTTTCTTCTAAGAGCACCATTATTTGAGGAACTCAGTGTTCCCCAAACAGTATTTTTCCACCCTAGAGCCTAGCAGCCCTTTGCACTTCATCTACAAAATTTTCCAATATACTGCAGTTTTAGTGGGACTATTAAAAACCTGTCAGAGAAATTCTGGTATTGGCAAAAACATTTCTCAGGGGCCATCATTTCCCCTACATATCCATCAGAGCTGCCCTGCACAACAAGGAGGGCCTCATTTAGAAAGTGTCAATTCTGATTATTAATGTGGGGAAAATACCTGCTAAGTATGTTTGTCTGGGAGGCAAGCGTGGAAGAAAGCAAGGACAGGCAGCAGCCATGGCTGCAGAGAAAACCCTGGTGTCCAGGTCCAGCTTGCTGAAAGACCACCATCATTAATCAAGACTTGACCATCAAAGTGAAAAGAGGAGGTGGAGGAGGTCAGAAATGTGTGGGGAGTCAGCACACAGAGGGCAGGCACCCCCCTTGACTCGGTGGAATACAATTCATACCTTGAGCCCACAGCACACTGACATGTTCATTTGTCCTCAGATTTATTAGCTCATGAAATACCCTGGAGACTCTCTACAGAGCTGTCTTCAGGGTTCACACCTTATCAATGAACAGGATAGCTCTTTTATGGTATTTCATTAACTAAAGCCCTTTCAGATTATAGACAAATATTTCATTACTACCATCATTAAACCAACCAAGTTTATGTATTCACTTGTGTGTTGATTTATTTGCCCATCCATCCATCCATCCATGCATGAATGTTTGCATGCATCTATCTGTCTATCCATCTATCCATCCATCCATCCAACCATCCATCTACTAATTCATGCATTTGTTTCTTCACTCAACTGGCATTTATTGAGCAAGCTCAGTTCCAGACAACATGCTGGCAGTGAAGGATACCAAGATGAATTGGACCTAGGCCCTTGACTTCAAGGAGAAATCATTCTAGAGAGGAAAACACACGTGAAATCAGTCACTTGGCCTTAGGGAGAATGGATGCAGCAGTAGAACATATGCAAAGCTGGGCCCAGCACTTCCCAGAGGAAATCTCTGAGCTAGGTTTTGAAGGGTGAGCAAGAGTTTGACAAGCAGGGAAGGGCATGAGTTAGGATGGCCAAGGCCATTCCAGGCATGTAAAAAGGCATGAAAGTTTGATTCTCAGCGGTGAGGCAGAGAATCAAGAAAGGAAAGAATAAGCTTCTCTGAACTGTCAAACTTTCAACTGAAGCAGCGAAATTGTGGTGGAGGATGAGGTCCTGGGAAGGGAGTGGGGAAGCAGATATCACTACCTATTCAACTTCACATACTCCCTCTGTGCCTAACATGGTACCCTAAGCACAACAGGAGCTCAATAGCTACTTGTAGAATTTTATTGCTTTATTAATTCAGCCATGTTTCATCCAGTGCTTAATGAATGCTCACTGCACATGCCCAAGGGACAGACATTGCTCACCATAGTCCATCTAGCGCTGAGCACAATGTCTGACACACTGGCAGCCCTTCAAAACCATTAAGGGAAAGAATGAATGTCAAGCACCATGCTTGTGTTTCATGTTCATAATTTCATTTTAACACCTACCACAACCTTAAAAAGAAACTTGTATTGTCCTCAAAAACAGATGAGAAAACTGAAGCTGGGAAAAGTTAATTAACTTATTAAAGTCCCTATTTGGTTTCCAAATTGCCCGTTATTTCTCTGACACTCTCCCAACAGCCCTTGAAAAAGTCAGTAGAAAAATGACCACGAAATACCACAAAAGATACCTTGGAGACGTGACTAGCAGGGAGGGATGAAGGCTGGGGCCAAAAGGTAGATGGGAACTTGCTTGACACAAAGGTGGACAGAGGGTATTATAGTATGGAAAATGGAAACATATGAGGTAAGAGGGTTTTTTTGGCAGGGAGGGGTCTTATGGAATGATATGGTTGAATTGTGTCCCCCCAAAACTATGTTGAAGTCCCAACCCTGTGAATGTGACCTTATTTGGAAATAGGGTCTTTGATGGTCTGATTAGTTAAGATGAGATCAAAGCGGAGTAAGGTGGGCCCTAATCCAATAATCCAATGTGAGTGATGTCCTTGTAAAAAGAGGGAGATGTGGACACACACGCGGGCACAGGGAAGCAGGCATGTGATGACGGAGGCAGAGACTGAAGTGCTGCGATTATAAGCCAAGGAACACTAAAGCTTGCCAGCAGTGTGAGCCTGCTGACATCTTGATTTTGGAGTTGTGGCCTCCAGAGCTGTGAGACAATAAATTTCTGTTGTTTTAAGCCACACAGTGTGTGGTACTTTGCCATGACAGTCCTAGGAACTAAGAGAGGGGAGAAGCTAAGATGAGGGGAAGGCTGGCTGTGTTCTGATTTATCCATCCCTGCTATTGGCTGGACCTGGATCCAATTTAGCATCTGGTTTTCTCATGTGGATCCAAAAATGCTCTCTCTGCAAAGAAAGATCTTCATATTCGCCTTTCATGGCTTAACAAGTAATTCCACCTCTGAGGATTCCCTGGTGGGATTTTGGTGGTGGAGGCTGGGTATGAAGGAACCAGAGAACCACTCTATCCATGTCAGATCTCTGTATACAAGGAACCTTGGTGCCCTACAGTTCCCCCAGAGTGTCCTACAGGTCAACAATCTTTTGGAAACATGATGGCAAGGCCAGCCCCCACCTTGCTTTCCAGGCCAGTCTAAGCAAGACTGGTTTATCCTTTACAAGCAGAAAACAACTCCTTGAGTGTTAAAAAGGGAGTGGGGAGTGGAGGGTTGGAAGTGCTTTTAAAAGCTTCTCCTTGCTCAAGCTCAACAGCTCCAATTTGGGGGATTATTTTAGGCCTCCTTTTGATACGGAGCTTAAAGGGCAAAGTTTGGGCTGCAAATAAAATTGAGTGCACTGAGCAAGGGGAGTTAAACCGCACGGGGAACGCTTTAAGGAGCTTATATGCAACTCCAGAGAAGAGCTTATTACACCTCTGCATCCAAGGAGCCTATGGATCAGATTTAATCTGCAAAGTGGCCCCGCCAAGGTCTCCGTCTCTGGCAAACACAGCTTCCAGAAGACCCAGGCTGAGCAGTGGTTCTCTCCCAGCCCCAGCACCAGAGTGCTTACGGCTAACCCTTGGGGAAAACATCCATCCGACTGCAGCCATCCGCTCTCCTTTATGCTCCATTTCCCCACCTAATATATAGTTGCTCTGCATGTATAACTTCCATAGCCAGCAAAATGGAACATTCAGATTTTTAATAATGCCGGGCAATAATTTTGGCACCCAGGTCACTCTCTTCGCCTGTCAGCACAGGGGAAAAATAAAAAAACAAAACCACCCTGTGTTGCTGGATAAACCCACCAGATGGTTCATCTCCGTGAGCGGCAGCCTGCGCCTGCCATTCCATCCTGCTCTTCGTAAATCGCAACTGTTTAGCCACCATCGCACCAGTATTTTTTGCCTAGTTAGCCTTTCAACCTCATTCCCCAAAGTAACCAAATCACCCTTATCCCCTCCCCACGCACTGTGTTCCCGTGCCTGCATCTAGACGCATAAGTCTTCTGCTTTATGAGTCCCTGCCCTGATGCCAGCTAGGTATATTACTGCCTTGAAAATTAACTCGCATACTGAGAATAATCACAGAAAAGAAATTTGTTTTCCTACAAGGTTGTTTTCCAGCTGTTTTAATGCAGACAATTTTACCCTGAAACCCAAATTGAAAAAGGGATAGAGAGAGTGAGAGAGAGAAGCTTTAAAATCTGCATAATTTGAAAGTGCTTAATGTAAATTAGATAGATCAGCCTAATTTTATTTCAGTACTTTTTAATTGCATTTATAACTAGTAAAATACATTACTGTGCTACACAGAAGGTCAGGAGTTCTGGTAAAGGGATCTAATTAAAATGCCCACTGCATTTCCGTCACACATGTGCCCAGGAACCCGGAGGCCCGCTTGCATCCACACTCGAGGATTGGGACTATTTTTAACTCAGTTTTATCTGCATCGGAATCAATGATGGTGAGATGAGAGGGCCCTTCATATGGGAACATCCCTGCTGACCATCTCACTCTCGCATTCAAGCCTCTCTCTCGGAGCCTCCTGACGAGTCTACACCAGTCTGGGAAGCTGGCTTCCATTTTCCCACAGGTGGCAGGGTATTTTTCAGCAATTAACTCATTTTTCTTCTGGTTTTCCCCTCCTTTGCCTGTCTATCCGTTCAAGCAGGTAGGCCTGTGCAAGGAGTCAGGCCAAACTCCAGAGTCAGGGGGCACAGTCCCCCAAAACTGCCCTTGTTTCAGACACCAGCTGCAAGTTTGCGGGGCCCAAGGCCACCCGCACTTCAGATCAAGTGGTACAAATTCGGGAGTCCTCGTGGACTCCCTCGGGCTCACTAGAACGACTCACAGAACTCAGGAAAGCTCGGTATGGTGATTACAGTTTTATTATAGTGAAAGGAAGAGACACATAGGGTGAGGTCTGGGAGGGTTCAAACGTAAAGCTCCCAGACCTCAGGGACATGTCACACTCCCGGCACATCAGTGTGTGACACCACTCACACAGCACTGCCAACCAGGGAAGCTCCCCTGAGCTCCAGCATCCAGAGTCTTTACTGAGGCTCCGTTATGCCGGCCTGACGGCCTGACTCGTCGCCCACGTGGCTGACGTCAATCTCCAGCCCCTTCCGCTTCCACGGAGGATCTCAGGGCTCAAAGCCCCAATCCTCTAATCACATGTTTGGTCTTTCTGGCTTGGCCAGTCCCCACCTTGAGTTATCTCATTAGCATAAACTATGAAGGGATCCAAGGTGAGCCCCTCATTAGCACAAATTATCAGGTATGGTCTCAGTGGCCCAGGATGAATAACAAAGACTTGGCAATCACTCAGGAAATGCCAGAGGTTTAGAGGTTACCTCTTAGGAACTGGAAACAAAGGCCAGACCTCTTTATGCTGAGGCCACATTTTTTATTACATATCCCATCTGTACTCTTGCCTTCGGAAAGGGATGCAAGGGCAGCAAACTGGCTACAGAAGTCTTGCTTGGGTTTGCAAGCAGCCCTGCTGGCTTTCTGAGGAGCCTCAATTGAGGACAGAAATAATGTTGCAGTGGAAATAATGTAGTAGCAGTCGTTGTAGAATTGCTGTTTTTCTCCTCCCATTTATCCCCGAAGGTGCCTCGAAGCTAAGCGATGAGTCCCTAGAAGATACCAGTCACTGGGGCCTCATCCATTTCTGCCAGAAAGACTGATCCCGATTCCACATGTCGCTGGCCATCTGCCCAGGCCAGTTCTCACTTTATTCACCCTCTGAAGCCCTCAGCTTTGCCCTGCTAAGGACCTATGACAACCCACACCCCAGTGGGCCCAGTTCACAATGCAAAGGCTCAGTCTCCCACTCCCACCACCCCATGTCCATCAAGTCCTGGTCACAGGATGTCCCGCCTCAGTTTGTTCATTACTTCCTTTGGCCTTGTTAACTGATGATTAGCATGTGCAAGTTTGTCCAGGAGATTCACGTGGACTCCATGAGATCCACTCTCCTCTAGTGCTCTTGGCTAATCCACAATTAGGCAACACACCACGGGACCCATTACACCAGTTCATCAGATGTGACCATGGGATCAATCAGGCCTCCTGCCCTTAATACATATCCTACTTTTTCTGGAACAATCTGGCTTATTCCATAGTTTCCTGTAACTTACCTCTCCCTAGTTATATATTCCTCTCTGTGTACATAAGAAAGGGTTAAGTTTAGCTTTCACATAGAGGCAGCATGGAATAGGGAAAATGGCAGCAGAACTGGCTTAAACAAGCCCTGTGGTAAAGGCGAGAGAGAGAGAGAGAGAGAGCCATGACTTAAGCCTAGACTCTGCGCCAGCTCCTTATATGGACAAGTAACCAGGGTTACTGAAATGTAAAGGGATATGGTGTATAATCAGAGGCGGGAACTCCCAGCAGGAAATTTAAACTGAATGAACTCTCTCAGATAGGCTGTACAATTCAAAATCTCAAAGACAGGCTAGTTAGCTCTCTTGGACAGGCTACAACCTCTGTGGTAGTACCCAGCCAATGGGGAAACAGGGGAGGGACTTGCGCATTAGGAATAGGAGATTAAAAGATCGCCATGTTCTTCCTCTGGCGCGCCAGCCCACCATGTTTCTGGCTGTGCGCCCTATCTTGCAAGATCGTAAATAAATTCTTTTCTCCTCCAGAACCGAGTGACCATTTATTCTCTTACAGGTTTTATTTCCGACAGTGTATAAGTAGTATAAATACCCATATATATACACTCACACATACAGACACACAAAAATACACATACAAATGGATGATGGACAAATATATACTTAATAGGAGAAACAGAACACACATATAACATATACATCTTCAGAGAAATACATATTACTTTGAAAATAAATTTTAAAAAATTAAACATACCACATTATATTCTGGGAACTCGCATTGTTGAATATGTCTGATAAGCCCAACACTGTATGAAGAGCTACATACTCCTTTTTTAAAGATTTTGTCAAAAACCCACGGATAGTTGTTAAAACCCTTCTTTTTGCAGACGAAGAGTCTGAGGTTCAGAGAGGCTCAAGCAAGGCCTCACAGGAGCAAGTGGCAGAGCTGGGACCGGAACCGAGGCCTCTGACTCAGAGGCAGGGGTCTGAACCCCCAGGCCACACCCACCATCACTGTGTTCGTCCCGCAGTGCCCATGAACACCAGTTATCCAGGGGGAACATCATATGCCAGAGCCATGGATCATAATGTTTGACTCTAGCAACACTTAAGAATTTTCCTTCTGATTCCATAGGATGAAATGGGAACACTTATCAAAAGTTTAAAAGTAAACAGAATAGACATCTTTATAAGTAACATTTGCTACATATGTCCCCTATAGGTAAGTACACAGGTGAGTGATCTGAACCTTAATTCCCAGCTTCTAATTGTCATTGGCCTGATAACAATCAAATGAAGGTGGCATCTGTTCTAATAATGATGAATTATTTATTTAAAGCTCAAGGAATGTCTCAGGTTGTTTCAAGCCCCCATGTCTCTGCATCTGCTGTGCCATCCACCTGGAATTCCCACTCCTCTGGCCCACCTGTGAAATAAACCCTTTCAGCCTTTGAAACTCTCTTCCCTGAAGCCTTCTCTGACCCCAACATTTATATGGCACATAGTGGGGAGAAAGTAGCTCTGCTTATGGCATCAGCTGTATTGTAATTTGTTGTTTGAATTCTTTGAGGGTAAAAATCAGTCTTATTTATAATGCCACTAATGGCACTAATAATCTTAGCTAATATTTATGTGCCAGAGACTGATAAGCACTTCATGCAAATTGTCTCAGCAACTTCTCATGACAACCCTATCAGTCACATTTGTCCCTGTTTTTCAAATGAGGAAATGGAGATTAAGAGAGGTTAAGTAACATCTCTAAAGTCACACAGCTAGTGATTATTCAAACACAGCCTGTCTGGCTCTATATATTCCCAGGGCCTAGCACACAGTAGGTGTACAATAAATGATACCTGAAAGAATAAATGGTCCTTATTTATTGAAAGCCTCTCCTAATATGACCCCTCCAGATAACATCAGGCAGATGGAGGGAGGACACCCTTCTAGAGCTTGTCCTTCTTGTCCCAAGGCCTCATGACTTACCTAGAAGTCAATATTTCATTATTATCCCATCATGCAGGTCAGTGTAATAATTAATGACTATCCACTGGTGTGAATGCTTATCGTATTTTAGCTTAATTCCAATAAAATCTGGATGGTCTATTAATTTTCCTAATAAATTTAGATATGGCCTCTGACTGCAATCTGGCTTTGATTAGCTAACAAAATATTTGAAGATGGGCCAAGCTGGCTCTTTCAAATATTTCAAGCAAATAACACTTGACTGGATTTAGGATTTTCTGTGCCGGCTTATGGCTGGGCTCAGGGTGAAGAAGGAAAGGGGCCAGCTTCATAATTGGTCCCCAGCTACCCAGAGTCAAGCACCCTGGAAAGCCATCTAGATAAGGGTCTGGAAGCCAAGTATAACCAAGATAACAGGGAAACATATCTTCTGTCATGGAAAGACCTAGTGGAGAACAGAAATGGAGGAGTAGGAGGTAAATTCTCAGGAGCACCCACAGGGGGTCCCCAAGGTGGGTGTGAACAGACACCTATTCTGAGACTACCCACCCAACAGCATCCTAGGAATCCAAGCCACTGATGAAAACCCATCATCTGGTCTTTAACCCCAGAGACCCAAAAGGGAATGAGAGATAGGAAATGAGAATGTCCCTCCACAGGCTCTTGTAAGGCTGGTTCCTCCCCATCCTTCAGGTGCCCATGCTAATGCCACCTCCACAGACGCTCTCCTTGATGTCCCTACATAGAGCTGGCCCCACCACGCCCCTCAGCCAGCTCCTGTTTAGTTTTCTTCATAGCACTTGTTGGATTCTGTGATCTTTTGTAGTTATTTTTTGTGTGTATGCATGCATTTCACTGTTTATCTTTTGTCCCCCTTCAGGAGAATGTAAGTTCTGGAAGGGCAGAGATCTTGTCTGCCTTGCAGTGGTATCTCCAGCAACCAACACAGCACTTGGCACATAGCAGATGCTCAATACATGTTTGTTAAATGAGTGAATAATTGATGAGTGGTGAAGATGAGGGGCCACAGAGAGGGTGACCTGGAAACAAGAGGCAACAGGCAACAGAGATGAAGAGCACCAGGTCTGGAGTCAAATGGAGCTGGGTTTGAATCCTGACATTGCCACTTGCTAGCTGGATGGGTAAATTACTTAATTTAGCATGCCTTAGTTTCTTCATTTGTAAAATGGGGCTAATATCAGTGCCTCCACTATAAGGTAAGAGGATCAAATAAGCTTTGCTATGAAAAACACTCACTACAGTAGCTGAAGCATAATTAGTGCTCAAGAGAGGTTAGTGGCCATTGTCATCATCATCATCACGAGGTACAGATGACACCTGGTACAGTCCTGTCTCACTCCTATGGCCCACCTCTCAGACCTCACTCCAGCCCATATTTGAACCTAACTGATGGCATCACCACCCATTCTCCATCTGTTTCTGACCCCATATGCTCCTCTTTGAGGCCAGTGATCACATCACACATCCTTCTACTCTCCCAGGGCCATTAGGAAAGGGATCACTCAATCAATCTGGATTAATGATGGCCCCAGTGCCGGCTTCACCACTTGCCCCATTCTCGGCAATGGCTGCCTCTTTTCCCGACACGTTTGGATCTTCCATGCCCCAAGTCCAGGAAAGCTGCATCCACTTTCTCCAGATCCATGTGTTTGCACTTCAAAACCCATTTCCTTGATTGTGGGGCACACCGTTTCTGACCCCAATCTGTAAGCAGTTCCCGACCTTCCCTGACATCTTACCCAAGGCCAACCATGCCTTCACAAAGATTTGGAACTCTTCCTCCCACCACCCCATCTGCAAATTGAAATGCAGTCCCTTCTATGGCCATCGACAATGCACTGCTCAGCCTGATGCATATGCGAAAACACAAGTGCAATGCCCAGGTCTTTGGAAAGGGACAACTGATGCAAGAGGTGAGCTTTGTCAGACCTGTCACTGGTAGAATAAACACAACAACTAACTCATTACAGGATGCAAGAGAGATCGTGAGGCTCTAATGACTTTGGAAGGCAGTGAAAGGAAGCTAATGCTTTTCCCTTGGACAGAAGCAGGAGAAGGGAAGAATGGAATTGTTTATCTTCCAGGCTTAAAGTCAGATATAATGAGGAAGCCATGACCATGTACAAACAGGGAGAATGATCTAGGAGGCCACAGGAGGCCCCTGGAAGAAGTGGTATTGAGCTGAGACTTGCAAGAGAAACCGTCAAGAGAGCGGGAGAGGAAAGCACTGTGAGCCAACAAAACAGCATGTCTGAAGACCACAAGGCAGAACAGATCTGGGCCCTTCAAGGAACTGAGAAGCTCAGTGTGGTGGGCAGAGTGAGATGCAGAGAGAAGGGAAATGAAGCTGAATCAGAATGCTGTTTTTGTTTTGCCATTTTTTGGATTAAGTCTTTGGTTAAGTGTTTCAAATCTATCACTGCAAATCTACAGAAACAATATAACAAATTAGGTATCAGTTTTTCCCATTCTCTAGGTGGGAAACTGAGATTCAAATAATTTAAATAGCTTGACAAAAGAGATATGACCAGAAAGACGTAGAGTTAGGGTTTGAAGCAAGGTATATAGGTTTGCATATGACTCACTACTTTAGTTTCCTGACTGTTTAGTTTCCATCCAATGGGTTGACTTGGTAACAATGTATTACTTCGCTGTCTCAGAGGCTAGAAGGCTTGCCTCCTCCTAGGGTTTGAATGCCCTGGCTGACCATCATCTTTGGAGTTCCCTGGCTTTTCTGCATCATGGCAATGCATGTGGCCGCATCTAGTCTTTTCTCTTCTAGGTTCCACTGACTTCCAGCTTCTGGCTGTTCCCTGTGACTTTCATCTCTGGCCTTCTCTATAAAGACTCCAGTAATAGGATTCATCCCATCCCAATCGAGTTAGGCCACACCTTAACAGAAGTGGCCTCATCAAAAGGACATATTTACAATAGGTTCATACCCACAAGAATGGATTAAGAACATGTTTTTCTGGGGTTCATAGCTCCAAGCCAGCACAGGCCCCTGCTGCCTTAGTAAGCCAAGGCTGCTGTAGCAAAGTACCACAGATTGGTTGGCTTAAACAAGAGGAATTGATTGTCTCACAGTTTTGGAGGCTAGAAGTCCAAACTCCAAGTGTCCACAGGATCATGCTTTATCTGAAGTCTGTAGCATTCTGGGGGTGTCTTGCCGGCCATCCATAACTCAATCTCTGCCTCCATCACATGGCCATCTGCCTCCTGTCTCCTGCTACCATGTTGAAATTTCCTCTGCGTATAAGGACTCCAATCATATTGGATTTAGACCCACCCTGAATCGGTTTGGCCTCATCTTAACTAACCAGGTCTTCAAAGAGCCTACTTACAAATAAATTCATAACACAGGATCAGAGGTTAGGACTTGAATGTTTCTTTGTGGGAATCATGATTCATTCCACAGCACCTTCTCATTCCAAGAGCCAGACAGATGACAATGGATATGTGCCTAAAGGCACATTACTGCTGGTTGGACCAAAAGGGTTCACAGAAAGCATGTAAAGTAGGATCCCAAGGCCTGGATGAGCTTCCACCTCACTGTATGTCACCATAATAGGATTGCAGCCTCTTGGCTGCTAATACATAAGAGATGCCACCAGTCTCTGCCTCGATTTAATATTGGTTTAGCAGTCAGGAGTTAATTAAATGTTAATGTTCAGTCAGTTGAAATTAAACATTAGGAACCTCAGCTTTATTTGTAAGTTTCTTAAGCCATCATTAAGGTGTTCTGCTTGGCTCTCCTCCCACTGTGCTGCCTGAATCCTCCTGCTGGATCCCCATTCACAGGCAAGCTCATTTCGCTCACCACACGCCTTGACGCATGACACCTGACCTGCCCAAGAGCCATACTCCTCCACTAAGCAAATCTAAAAGGTTGGACATGCGCACGCACACACACACACAGGCACTGAGATTAACAGAAGGTGAGTCTACCTGTGATCTCATAGATTTCCTGGTGTTTATGTTTTTTTTATTTGATAAATAAAGTAATTTTAAAATAAAAACATATTATGTTTTATAGATGATACAGCACTTAATTCGACCTCATAGTGAGATGAAGGCAATGATGACAATGGTGGAAGAAGAAGAGAAAGGAGGATAGGAGAAAGTAAAGAAGGAGGATGTTGGGGGTTGAATCATGTCCCCAACAAAAGGCATGTTCAGGTCCTTGGGTGTGCACCCAGTTTTCAATAGGAACTTAAGGTGTGGCCAAACTGAACAAGGGTGGGCCTTTGCCCAATATGGATGAAATCCTTATAAGAAAAGGAAATTGGACATGGAAGAAGCCAGGGCAGCAGCCAGAAGCCAGAAGTTAACGGACCCAGAGGAGAAAGGAGAAGATGCTGCCATGTGCATTGCCATGTGACAGAAAAGCCAGGATCCCTGGCAGCGAGCTCCAGAGTGTCAGTCTTTGGGGAGAAAGCATCACTTTGCTGACGCCTTGATTTTGGACTTCTCCTAGCCTCAACACTGTGAGCCAATAAATTCCCTTTGTTTATGCCAACCCATTGTATGATATTTGTTTTAGCAACCCGGAAACTAAAACAGAAGTGAAGGCAAAGATGAAAGGGAAGGTAAAGAAAAATGAAGAAATGGGAAAGGAGGAGGAGGAGAAGAAAGGAAAAGAAAAAGAAAGGGGAAGAAGGACGATCCTTAAGTATTTTCTGTACATTGTCTTGCAGTCTTCACAATAACCCCATGGGGTAGAGATTGTTACCATTCTCATTTCACAGATAAAGATATTGAAGACTGGAGAGGTTAAATCATATGCGCTAGCAATGAATGCCAAGTCTGAGAACCCAAAAGTTCATGCCCTAAACCACAAATGATCATATGTGTGAGAAAAACTGAAGTTCAGAGAAGTTAAGAGATTTGGCTAAGACCCCGCAGTTTCATCATCTTTCTTACCAACTTTTTCACATGTGAGAAAATGAAGCTCAAAGAGGTTAAGTGACTCACCCAAGGTCACACAGCTTTATAGTGTGAGGATTAGGAACAGAATCCTGGATGTATGTATCTATGTGTGTGTGTGTGTATATATACATGCACATGTGTGCACACACCCACACACGTGTACACACACATGCTCACACACGCACAGATCCAGGTTTCCTTCGATCCTGGAAACCCCATAGCCCAGATGTAAAGGTAACCAGTCTGGGCCCTCTAGTGTTTCCAGAAATTTTTCAAATTCCTACTTGCATCTCAGCCCCAAGCACTGTTCTCAAGTAGTGAGAAAAGACAAGGGTGGAGGAGGAGGGACACCCCTTCCCAGAAAGGTGACACCGCTCTGTCTGCACTTACGTTTCAGGACTCCGGCCAGCGCCACACCAGCTTCCAGGACCCTGCAGTGGTTTGAAGCCTGAGCCCCAGCACCTAGGCCACTGTACGGAATTGAAAATCAGGGTAAATCCGCACCAAGAGAGATGTCTAATCAAGGCTCAGGTTTGCATTTCCTTCTCCATGGCATGTTGACAAAACAAGAAAAGACAGAAACAAACACGGTTAAGCTGACTCTCAGAGGCCAGCCAGCTGAGAGGTGAAAGCAGCGCGCGCTGCCTATGGCCGGCAGGGTGAGGCTGAGGGAACGTTCAGCACAGCAGGGCTGGACTCCCGGCCCTGCCCAGCACTTCATAGAGGTTGAACTGCCAAGTTAGAGAAACCTGAGATTAGCCTGACAGCGAGGGGCTCTTGGGGATATGAGACTCCCTTACAGACTCCTGGACACAGTCTGAAGTTTAGAAAATGTCAATTATCTGTAGCTGCAGGGCTGTCTCTCTGTACATTCAAAAGAACTTAGAAAAGGATTATAGAGGGTTGGGACAGGGTATCAGTGGTCCTCACCACTAACGGAGTATCCACCCTGTGCCAGCACCACACCCACCCCAGGTCTTCAAAGATGGCCTTGCTCCATGGTGTATTCCCCACATCTGAGACTGGGGTCTCAAGATTTTAAATAGTTTGTCCAAGACAACCAGCTGGATGGGAGTCAGAAATCATCCACCCAATGTGCTCATTTTGCAGAGACAAGTAGACAGGCTCCAAAAGGTCGTCCCTACTCAAGGTCACCCCAAGAGGTCCTGATGTACTGGGACCTCTATGCCCTGGAGGCAGCTGCACAGAATCTGGATGATGGGCTCTGTCAGCTGCTTGCTGGTTATGCTCAAAATCCCATTTGGGTGACAGTGACAAACATCACTTCCCCACCTCTTTATTCCCAGAGAACAAAGTTCCTTGAAATGGAAATCAAGCAAAGGATATTTAGATCAAACAAACGTATCACAAGCTGGTTTGATAGCTTACTTTTGAATACATGATGCCAAACTTCTGCTTTGACTTTTTCTACTCCTCAGAGTATAGTAAGAGTGTCGGTGCTGAGGCCAGAGAGACCTGGATTTGAGTCTGGCTCTAATGCTTACGGCTGTGTGGCCTTAAGCAAGTCACTCAATTTCTCTGAGCTTCACTTTACCTGATTGGAAACCAGGGAGTCCATGAGCATTTGAGTGTCATTTATGCATCATGCACTGCTCTAGGCACAGTGGGGAACAAAACTGACCAAACCCCAGGCCTCCTGGCTAACATTCAGGTGGGGATGATAATGGTCCCTAGATCACGGGTTTGCTGTGAAGATTCAAGAGAATCTGCATGTAAAGATCTAAAACAACTGTCTCCTGCTGAGCTAATACACAACAAATGATGTCTGTTAAAATAGTATAGCTATTAATATTAATCTATTGGTCACTTTGTTAGCAAGCAGACAGAGCTACATGTTTTGGTTTTGGTTCTCTTTTTTGGCAATAGTAAGTAAAAGAAAATAGTTGCTTAAATATTTGGTTTGTCTAGCCAAGCCAGAGTGTGAGAAATTGAAAGAAAGAACCACCATGTACATCCCCTTAAGTTCCTGGGGACCCAAGAGCAGATACTTTGAATAGACTCTTACTGCTGTCAAGAGAGGAAAGCAGAAATGTGATGGGCACACACACGTGCCAGCTTTCCACACCCATCATCTGTGCCCTTTAATTTTTACAGTGGCCCCATGTATTGTCTCCATTTTATCAATGAGGGAAATGAGTTTTGAGCTTGAACCCAAGCCTCTGGCACTATCAAGGCCACTGCTTGTTTTGCTGCACACGGTTGCATTTCTGAGCATTATGAGTAATTTTATTTTATTTACATCACTCTTTTTTAAGACTGAGCTTGCCACCCATCAAGTTGACGGAGGCAAAAATGAAGCCATCGACATAGTCGTGTCCTTTTCTGCACAACCTTTACATGATGAACATTGGATATTGCAGAGACTTCCCCCCCTTACAAGCCTTTCCCACAAATATGATATTCTTCTCTCCTTCCTAGCCTTGCAACTGGACTCCATTTCTGGCTCCCGTGCAGCGGGGCATGGCTGTGTGACCTAGCTACACTGGACAGGAGATGGGCTACTTGTCACTTGCAGGCCTGGTCTATACAAACTCTGCATGTGTGACCATCACTCTTCTCTTCCACAGCAGCCTTTGAAGTCAGATATGGAAGAGGGAGAAGCTGCAGAGTAGGGGGAACCTGGGACCCTGAATAACTGCTAAGGGCTGGGCATCCACTCCATGCCCACTGTCATGCATCACAAATAAGAGAGAAACTTCTACTATGCTAAGTACATACAAGTTATGTACTTACAAGTTACAGCAGCAAACCTGAGCTAACACATCCCACTCAAACTCAGGTCTCTGTCTTAAGGACAAGAATTATGTCTTAATAAATTCTACAATCTGAATACCCAGCAAAAGGCTGGCACATAGCAAATTAAGGAAAGACGGCCAGGTGGTCAGGCAAAGGGGTTCTGGGATCAGGTCAGTCTGGGTTTGAGTACTGACTCTGACATTTATGGGCTAAGGGTGACTTTAGGCAGATTATTTAAGCTCTCTGAGCCTTGATTTTCTCACTGGTAACACTGGGATACTGACAGTGTATGCACCATATAGGCATGAGTCTTAAACAAGATACGGCCTGGAAACTGCTTAGCATACAGAGAATACATAATAAGCTCTCAAAATACTGGCAAAATACTACTACTAAAATTAATAATAATAATAACTAAATTGATACTGTTTAATGCCTAACAGTAAGAGCTTAAAACTTGACTTTAAATATACCCACATATGCATACATACGCACACACTCCTATAAATATACAAGTATAAACAGGTTTGTAAACTTCCTAAAGTGGTTTCTTGTTCTAAATAAAAATAATGATGGCTGTGTCCCTTTCTCTCGAGCATTTATCATCGCCATTCACAGCTTCTTCATCAGCCCTCCCTCCATGACGCTGCTGGCTCCCTGTGTTCTTAGCAATTATAATTAATTCATACTTTGGACTCTCAGGATTATAAGGTATTATAGGATGGCGCAGCTAAGACAAATGATTTAATTCGCCAGCTGTCATGTATTTAATTAGAGATTTTGATGAATCCTCCCTACACAGATATGCCTTCCCACTTTGAGTTGAGGGAGAGAGAGGGAGAGGGAAAAGGAGAGAAAGAGAAAGATGTGCACTCACGGACTCCGGGACTCTCACACTTTTTGATACCACTGCTGCTTGTCTGTCACGTCAGAACCAGCGGGAAGTGGGGTACGTATTGGCTGCCAACACTCTGTCACGTCTGCTGGGCAGGGGGAGATGTGCTGAAGGCGGCTTCTATTTTCCTGGGACTCAGGAAAGCCCTACATATGGGGAGGGAGGATGGGAGCTTTGACAGATCAGAACTGCTTCTGGGGCCTATTATATTTTTTCCTTTATGATTTTTCTTTCAATTTTGGAGAGGGATATGGAATAAAAAGCATTTGATTCTCAGTGACAACAACACAGCTCTCAGGATGCTTTGTGTGTGTGTGTGTGTGTGTGTGTGTGTGTGTGTGTGTGTGTGTCTCACACTCTCTGAGGAACTTCGCAGTTTGGTAAATAAGGCTTATGTTTGCTCTTGTACAAGGGGACAATTGTTCTTTAAAAAAATCCTTTGGTTGTGCTAAGTGCCTCTAATGAGAACAGCAGTGTATGAAATAAAAAATCTGGTTGTGAACAGAAGGGTTGACAGGCTCAGTAACTTTCTTTCATTTGGGGGATATAACAAGTTCCTGGAAAACAGGGGAGACTCAGGTCCTAGCTCTGAAGTGACCTCCAGGATGGCCAGTGACTACTCTCTAGGTATCATGTTTTGAGCAGTTCAATCTCTGCCCGGGGAATGCAATTCACAGAAAACCTCCCAGGACCCCTATAAGCCAAGCATAATAGACCCATTCCACAGATGAAGGCAGTGTGGCTTCTTTTCCTGCCCCCTTGACAGGAAAAAGGGACTGTCTTCTTCAGAAGTCAGAGGCAAACAACCTTGGAGTTGAGTCCATCTTTGCCTCCCTCTAGTCTCTGCTCAATTCTTCTGATGAAGCCCAGCATCCTACCCCACAACATCTAAGTCCTTTAGTTGAGTTTGAACACTTCTTTCTGACTCTGTTTACCAGCTCTCGCCAATGTGCACAGTCTATCAGATCTCCTCAGGAAAGGGTCATCGTTGAATGCCCCAAGCTTGCTCCTAAATCCATCTCTCTGGTAGTGATAGAACCCTCTCCTTGGCTTCCTCCCCCCGCCAACCAAATTCTTCTATATTTCCAAACCCTACCCTCCAAAATCCAGCTCCTTTGCCATCTCCTCCACTACGCTTTCATTTGTCTTCCTCTTCCTCAGCATTCACATCTAAGTACTTGTAAGTTTATATTTCTCTGTTGTTTATCCTTTCTTCCCAAATAAAACATACAATCTTTGAGGACAGGAGCCAGGCTATTACATCTCCATCCCTTCACTGATAAGCATGGCGGGAACACACTGCAAACTACACTAACCTTACTGTTCAGCTGACTGATTAATGGAAAGAATTATATTGGACCTCCTAGGACACCACGCACTGTTCAACTAGTTGGCAGGAAATACCATTGGTCTTCCATCCAACTGACTGTGAGAAGCTCCCGTGGGTGCTGGAGAAGGCCTCTGGTTTCCATTACAACCAGGTCCCCAACGAGCATGATCCCAGATACCTGTGTCCTTGTTGTATGCACTTGCTCCCTTCCCTTCTAACGGAGAGCCCAGTATAGTCATTATGAGGTCTTCTTTACAAAGAGAAATATTGCTAGCTCCTTTTGTTACACTATCTTTCTGACCCCTTCACTTCTTTCTTCCCACCATTCTCAAATGAAGCCAAGTATCAATTTCGTGTTTTCATCTCATTAAGGGTTGATGTGAAGAAAGTAAAATTTGAAATGGGGTGCAATGAGTACGTCCAGGTTTGAGGCTTGGACAATTGGCATGGTAAAAGAGTTTGAATTTCATCCTCAGGGAAAGAGAGTTGGGGAACACCTGAAGAAAATGAAGTGGTCACCCATGGGCTCTTCACTCTTCATGGATGGCTAAGACAGCCCCGAAGCGAAGTTGTGCTCTCAATATAAAGGTGGCCCAGAATCTTCTCAAGTCTGAAACAAGCCCCAACACATCACCTATCTTTTTATCATAGGCCCCCATAGCATTCTCTTGTGATTGTTTATTTACCTCTCTGGCTTCCTCTCTTGACTTGTGACATCTTCATGGAAAAGAGGTTGTCTCCTTCATCCCTGAATCCTGAGAGCCTAGCACAAATCTTGGAACTTTGTATGTTTGTTGGATGAACAAAGGAGCAGCGTTGATTTGGAGCCTCACCTAAGATTTCCTTCATTAACTTTTGCGCCCCCCCCCTTTGGGAAAAAATGTCCACTTCTTACTAATAGTTGAACACATTCAAATTAAAATAATGTGAAGGTATTATTTTGCACTAACTAAATTAGTTAGAACATTTCTAAAGCAACAACACCTGATACCATGGAGCCCATAGGAGGAAATACACCCATATGTCAGTGGTACTAAGTTGGTAATGACTCTCTTGAAATCAATAAATCCCTCATTTATTCATTTAACAAACATGCACTGAGTGACTACTATACACTGGGCATTGAACTAGGAGTGAGGGATTCAGAAGGGTAGAACCTACAGAGTCCCTCCTAGTGGTAGAGATACACAGTAATGGGGTTCACAAAAGACCAGCATGAGTATTAGAGAGTGGAACCACAGAAAAGCAATTGAAAGGAACCCCAACTTGGGCTTGGGAGGTCAAGAATGGGTTCCCCACAGCTAAGAACAAAGCTGAGATCTCAAGGCTGAGCAGCAGTTAGACAAAGATGGAGACAAGTGATCCAAGAAGGCAGAACAGTACATGCAAACATTCCAAGGTGAGAAAGCCCACGCTTCATCTGAGGAACAAAGAGAAGTATAGAGTGTGGGGGCTGGGGGGTGGGGGCGTAGGGTCCGAGGTGAGAGTACTGAGCAATGCCAGCAGGGCCCAAATAAGCAAGGGCTGTGGGAATGATGTTAAGGAGTTTCAACTTCATCCCAAAGGCAGTTGGACCCTCAAAGGCTTAAAATAAGGGAATGAACTGATCATAGAAGACTGTTGGGAGGATGACTCTGGCATCCCCACAGAGAACTGGCAAGAGGAAACAAGTGTGAAGGTAGAGAATGGAATTAGGAAGCAGTTTCAACAATCCAGAAGGGAAGGGATGTTAGCCTGGGCCAAGGTAATGGCAGTGGGTATGAAGAGAAGCAGATTTATTTAAGAAATTGGTTAAAGTATCCAGACAGACAAATAATTTACAGGATATGAGAAGTAAGGGGGAAGGATCATCAAGGATGATGGGGTTGGGGACAATGGTGGGGCCATTAGGAGAGAAGGGAACATGGGAGGGTGGGAAACATGTAGAAAGGGCCATTGAATGTTCCACTTCTTTAATTCTCCTCTTGGGAATTTATCTTAGGAAAATAATTCAGTGGGAGGTAAAAGCTACATGCCCTTAAATATCGGTGATACCATCATCTATAAAAAACGGCAACCAAAAAAGGGAAATTTAAGACTTGGACATGGACCTAGATGCCCAATCGTGATAGCAAACACTTGGGTAGTACTTGTTCTGGACCAGGTATTGTTCTAGGTATCTAATGTGGAGAAACTCACTGAATCCTAATGACAACCCAGTGAAGCAGGTCCCATTATTATCCATACTTTGTAGACAAGCAACTAAGGTACAGAGTCAGGACATGAAGCAGAGAGTCCGCCTCTCGAGAACATACCCACATACTACTGCCTCTCCGTGACAGAGGAATGTTTTGGTAAGTTAGGGTGCATCAGAAGGTTTGAATTTTAGAGAACCATTAAACAAGCATTAAAATAATTCTCTGGAAACAAGGGAAATGCATTTGGTATACTACTAAATAAAAATTCAGAGGAAACGGTATGCAAAGTCTGATAATGATTATGTTAAAATATGTGCACACATAGATCAGACCTGGAAGAGAATTTACCATGACAAAAACAGGTGTCTTGCTCAAGTGATGGGATTAGAGTGATTTTTACTCTCAATTTTCTTATATTATTGTTCATATTCACCTTTCATTTAAAGAAAAAGGCAAAAAAAAGTACAGAAATGTATGTGCTGTGTAATTCCACCATATGAAGTTAAAAAAAAAAGGCAAAACTAATCTACAAGGATAGAAATCAGAATGATGATTGCCTCAGCTGGAATGGAAAGGGGCATGAAGATACTTTCTGGGGGTGGGAATGTTCTTCAGTGGTGGCTACACAGGTATTTATTTTTATCAAAACTCATCTAACTGCACCTTTGAGGTCTGTGTATTTTATTGTATGTAAGTTACATCTTAATTTAAAAATATAAGAGTGTGGAAAGGGTTCAAAACAAAAGTTCACTTTTTGATGTTTCCTTCCTCCATCTCTGTATGAGGAAGCTACCACAGATGCATCCCAGGCAGGTCAATCAGCCCATCTCTCCACCCACGATTTTCTCCTGATAGAACAGGGAATTCTGATGGGGTGGAACAATCCCCTAAAACAGGGGTCATCAGATTATTGGCCAATTTCCGCCTGCCGCTGTTTTTGTAAAGAAATATTTATTGGAACACAGTCACGCCCATTTGCTTACATATCTGAGACCGCTTTTGCGTGTGAGAACTACCTTGCAATGTGAACCGTAAGGCCAAAAATGTTTACTCTCTGGATCTTTACAGAAAAAGTCTGCCAGTTCTTTCCCTAGAGAACATTTGGAAATGCCTCCGGGGGCATGGTTACCACACTGCAAGGTGAAGGACCACCTTACCCAGCCCTGCCAGACCCACTGGGAAACTCGCTCTAAAAGCAGGTTCTGAATCTAAAGGAGGGGCCTACGAGATAAGGCTTAGGCTTCCAGGCAAAGGGAAATGCTACAGAATTTCATCTCCCCCACTTTGAGAAATGCACTTTTTTTCCTTTTTCCATCTTTAGGCAAGAAGCATCAGAAAAGCACCTACCTCTGAGCTTCCTTAAACTTGATCTAACTTTACAGTTACTGTTTGACAGCTTGTCTCACAGTTTCCCTTAGAACCCAGTTTTAGAATCAAGGAGAAGGGTTTTAAAGTTGCCAAACCCAAGTTTAACAGAATAAGACAGAAATATTCACCAGGCTTCTAACTTATTTTATCACACGCCTTCCGCCTCTCCCAGCGGGATGCAGAGAGGGTGTTCTGCCTCTCACATTGGAATCTTCACTTTGGAGTTTGCAAAGTAATTTCTGGTTACAGTATGAGAGATTCTGCTCTATGTGCCATTCTGTGCAGAGAGCAGACTTCCCAGTTTTAAAGCAGAGAGGCGAAGAAAGGACTTCCTCAAGGTTAACTGGCTAACCTGAACTCAGACCAGCCTTCCCGAGTTCGAGTCTGGGGGTCTTTCTGTGGACCTACCTATGAATATTGTACTCAAGTGATTCAACACTGGAATTCATGCTGGGAAGCCTTTGGAGGGCATGTCAGACTACAGAGAGAGATGAAGTAGGACAGGATTCAGTCCCCTGAGGCTGAACTCACATGGGACTTTGCCTATCAAAGCATAAATATCAGTCTCACCAGCAAACACAGCATTTTGAGAGCTGGAGTAATGTCTTTTTCATCTTAATTTCTCTGCATCACCAATGTTCAATATAGCACAATGGTAGGTAGTAGCACATAATAAATGTTGGATGAATGATGAATAAATGAATAAAAGTTCTCTCGTCCTCTCTATCCTTCCTTCTACTCATAAGAAATAAAAAGCTAATAGCAAGGTGTCTTGGTTTGCCAGGGCTGCTGTGATAAATACCACAGACTGGTCGGCTTAAACAACAGGAATTTATCGTCTCATAGTTTTGGAAGCTACAAGTTCAAAATCAAGGTGTCACCACGCCACGCTTTCTCCCGGAGTTTGCAGTGTTCAGGGGCTGGCTTTCTGGCTAAACTTGGGGTTCCCTGGCTGGCAGATGCATCACTGCCTCCGTCACATGGCAACCTATCTCTTTCAGATGGCTCCTCTGGCTTCTGCTTCCATGGCCTAATTTCCTCTGCTTTTGAGGACTTCAGTCATATTGGATTAAGGGCCACCTAACTCATTTTGGCCACATCTTAGTAGGATCTTTGAAGGCTCTGTTTACAAATGAGTTCACATTCTCAGGACCCAAAGTTAGGACTTGGACAAGTCTTTGTGAGGGATGTGATTCAATCGACCACACAAGGTGTAAAAGAAAGTAAAAAATAGTGGCTAACATACATGCGAAGCACCTGGCACTCTTCTAAACATGTACACGTTTCAGCTCATTGATTCTTCTCCTCAACTCTCTGAGGTCAGTACTGTTATTATCTCCATTATTTTACAAACAAGGAAACTGAACAGGCAGGTCACAAAACCAACTCAAGATCACAGAGTGGGAAACTGGAAGAGCTGGGATTTGAACCCAGGTGGACAGACTCCTGGGCTAGAGCCTTCAATCACTACAGCTTTCTGCATCTAACGCCAAGTGCCAGAGCAATACAATCCCATTATCCCTCTTGGGAGAGTGGGGGAAGTTACAGAAATAACTTCCCTGGCTGGGTTTCCAGGGGAACCCAGCCCAAAGCCAGGGGAATAGAGAGGAGACTTCTTAGTTTTGTCAACATTCATAAGAAGCAACTCTCTCCCAAAAAGTACCTGCACAGATGGAGGAATATGGGGATACACAGATATTTGATTCTGGAGTTTCAATTACACAGTGCTTGGCCCCCATGCTATGTGATAAATGGCTCAAAAAGTAGTGTGATCTAATGTAGTTAAAAAGCAATGCATTCCTGCATGCTGAATGGGATTGTAAAACACCAGCTACAGCTTAGGTAATCATCTAACGAAAACACTTTTGAGCTGGGTCAGAAGTGCAGGGGCGAGAAACTCTGACCAGGGATTTGGAAGTTTAGCAACAATGCATGTCTTAATTTTTCAAAACTTAAATTCAAGATAATTTGAGTGGTTTAGAGAGACAGAGAGAGATGTTGGTAGAGGGACCAGACCCAGAAGCCGTTTGGACAGGGGGAGAGAGAGGTTGAAGGGAAAACCGAAGTACTAGTATTTCTTGAAAAGTGGGCATGCAATTTATTTTCAAAAATTCTCCCTGAATTTGACATTAAAAGTTGGGGCAACGGATTGGTGACAGTAATACAATATTGTGAACACAATTAATATAACTGAATTGTACATCTGAACATGGTAAAAATGGAAAATCTTTAGTTGTACATATTTTATTACAATGAAATGTTTAAAAATATAGACCTTCAGTTATGTGCATGTAGTCAATGATAACATTGTCAGCTAAATGCGTAATTGGGAGGCTGGTTTTTCTGATTTAATAGGATGGTTCATTCCCACAAACCAATGAGTGCTCAATACACATTTGTTGAATAACTGAATAAATGAGTGAATGAATGAACGAAAAATTGCTGAGTGATTTCATGCCAGGCACATGAATATATATTTTGTTTAACTTCCATATCAAACATATCATGTAGATGCTGTTAACAGAGCCGTTTTTTTTAAATTAAGAAATAGGCCCAGAGAGGGCATGTAGATTGTCTGGGATTGCACAGCAAGTGAGCAGGGGGAATTAGGACTCAGACTCAGGTGGATGACGGCAGAGCCCTCTCTTTGAACCAATACATCATTCCCCTTCCTGCTCACCTTCCTCAATGTATCCTTCTACCCCATGTGCAAACAGACATGGAGAGGAGGGCAGGTGAGAAAAAGGTGGCTGAGCCTCAGTCCTGGAACCTGCAGGCAGGTGTTCAGGTCCTACCACTGCCATCCAGAAGCTCCATGGTTCTGAGCAAGTATCTTAACCCCTCTGAGTGTTTGTTTTCTTCTCTGAAAGCTGAGAATGTTACCACAGACTTCCAATGGTGGCTATAAAGATTAAATGACATAAAAGAGCCCTTTACAAAGCACATTAAATGAAAAAGACTACTATTTATGATAAAGGTTCTCATCACCTGTCTATTGCCTTGACCACAGAGATACCTTTTAAAGGAGCTAAGTAGGCAAGCAAGGGTATATGCACCATTGCAACAAGTAACAAGCAGCAGCTAACATTCTTGAGGGTTTGTTATGTGTCTCTCCATGTGCTAAGCACTTTTCATCAACATCTCATTTAATTCTCATAAGAACCCTAACATGCTGGCACTAGCATTATTCCCCTTTTATGGATACGCTAAGTGAGACTCAGAAAGGTTAAGTAATCTGCCAAAGCACATTGCACAGGAAATAAGTGACAAAGCAGGATTCACGGTCAGGTCAGTACAACTCCAAAGCCTGCACTCTTAACCGCCAAGTGAAATTCTTACAAGGATAGCTGGGTGGTGTGGAGGGCAAACTAATGCCCACCCCCGCCCCCAAAGGTGTCCATACCTGTGCTGGTCTGAATCTGTTATGTACCCCACAAAAACCATGCTCTTTAAGGCAATCTTGTGGGGGCAGACTTATTGTAGGTGGGACCTTCTGATGAGGTTGTTTCCATGGAGATGGGACCCACCCAACTATAGGTGAGACCTTTAGATTAGATCATTTCCATGGAGGTTTGACCCCACCCATTTAGGGTGGGTCTTAGTTTACTGGAGTCCTTTAAGAGAGCTCACAGAGAGGAGGAGCTCAGAGAAGCTGACAGAGACATTTTGGAGAGAAGCTAAAATATGTAATCCAGATTTGCCCCTGGGAGAAGCTAAGCACCAACACAGATGAAGAAGATTGGAGATGCTGGGACATGTAGACAGAGGGACATTTGGAGATGCTAAGCTAAGAGAGGAAGCCCAGAGTTTGCCCCAGAGAAGCTAAGAGAGGACCCCCAGATGCTTAGAGAGAAATGCTCCAGGAGAACCAAGCAGAGAGCTGAGAGAAGCTAAGAGAGACAGAAGCCTGAAGACATTTTGGAGAAAGTCATTTTGAAACACAACCCGGGAGCAAAGGACCAGCAGATGCCAGCCACGTGCCTTCCCAGCTGTCAGAGGTGTTCTGGACGCCATCGGCTTTTCTTCAGTGAAGGTATCCTTTTTTTGATGCCTTAGTCAGCACACTTTTATGGCCTTAGAACTGTAAGTTTGTAACCTAATAAGCCCCATTTATAATAAAAGCCAAACCATTTCTAGTATTTTGTATAACAGCAGCTCTAGCACACCAGAACAACACCCTAATCCCCAGGACCTGTGAATATGTCATCATGGCAAGACGGCTCTGCAGAGGTGATTAAGTTAAGGACCTTGAGATGGGGAGATTAAGCTGAATTATCCAGGTGGGCCTAATGTAAGCACAAGGGTCCTTAAAAGAGGGAGGCAGGAGGATCAGAGACTCGTGAAGATGTTGTGCTGCTGGCTTTGGAGATGGAGGAAGGGGCCATTATCCAAGGAATGCAGGTAACCTCCAGGAAGTAAAAAAGTCAAGAAAACAGATTCTCTCCTAGAGCTTCCAATAGGAACACAGTCGTGATAATACCTTGGTTTTAGCACTTCTGGCCTCCAGAATTTGAGATAATAAGTTCGTGTGGCTTGAAGCCATCGTGGTTGGGTAATTTATTACAGCAGGAATAGGTGAACTCAAATCATATTACTGCACGAGGTCAGGCAAGAAGCTTTAGACCTGTACCATCCAAGACAGCAGCCAAATCGCCCTTTGTGACTATTTAAATTTAAAATAAAAAATAATTTAAAATACTGTTCCTTAGCCACACCAGCCATATTTCACGTGCTCAGTAGCTATCCATGGCTAGTGGCCACTGCTGATATAGACCATTTCCTTCACCGTGGAAAGTTTTCATCACCACTGCTCTGGAGTGAGAAAGTCAACATATCTCCACACCTGCAATTATTTCCATGGAGACAGAATGTGGTGTTCATTGGGTGCCATGGGTGATGGAGACAAACTGCCCAGGTTCAAATCCCAGCTCTGCCACCTTCTAGCTTTGAAAACGGGTGTGACGATAATGGCACCTAGCTATAGGTCTATTAGGAAGATTGGATGTGGACAATGCAGGAAAAATGTTTTAGCACAGCGCCAGGTACTAAGTGGACATTTAGTAAATATCAACTCTTATTATTATTACTGTTTCCCTTTTAGACAGGATGTTCCAGAAAGTTCAGCGAGATTCCCTCTCAGGCCATCCGGGTCTCACAAATGAACACGGTTTAAAACAGCGGTCGAGTGAAACATTCTAAAAATGACTTTGTGCCCAAAATGAAAGCAAAGAATGGAAGTGCTGCCTGTGAGAAAATATTACATAAGACACTTGCCCTGAATGCGGTTTCGCAGCCACGTGAATACAAATCACAGATATGCAAATACTCCTTGGAAATATTTATGATGCAACTTCAGCACCAACCCAAACAGCCTTCACTTAATGAAACAAAACCATAAATTATTTCCAAGAACATTGTAATGCCAAGGGAACTCACTTAATTATCCATTATCCCAGAAATGTAGACATAATGTTAATTAAAATGAAGGGGGAAAGGCATTTCCATTTTTTATTAAGATTCATTGAGCTCTTGAAGAGCTCTTCGCCCTGAAGGCAGGGCCAGGTGATGGAACGCTCCTCCTGGAGAGCCAAAATCAGTAACCCGACGGGCACCAGGGCACCTCAAGGTCAGGAAGCAGCACCTCCAAAAAGGGGAGGAAGTTGCTGGCCCTCCTCCCTAAACAACCTTTTGCCCACAGATGCCTATGCTTCTACCTTTAAAATGTTTTTTTCCTTCCATCTGGATACTGCCATCTCCTTGTCTCTCTCTCAAAGCCTCCAGGTTTGCAGAAGGTGCAGCACCCTGGCTCTTCGATATTTTAGACATTGCTGAGGATGCAGAGTAGAACCATGGTTTCCATCCCTGAGTTTCCTAGAGCCCTGGGGTTGACCTGAGGCCAGAGGGAAGAAGATGGGGAGTCAGGACAGTGAGGCCTGGGGACAATGAGGGTGACCATGGGCTGGTTCCAGAACCCTCAGCCCGGTCAACAAGAAAATGTTGTTTTTATCACTTGCAATTCATGGGACAAGGCATTATTGGCACATGAGCGCTCAATTCCATTTTTCACTTTCCCGTGATGTTTGAATAATTCTGGCCTGGCTACCAGCTGGCCCTAACCCCACCCCATGCCATCTGTCTTCTCCACTTCAAGAAAGATCCAGGTTGAACACTGGACCTGGAGAATTGGGAGAAAAAAAGAGAAGAGCGGGCAAACAAGAGGACCAAATGTTGGGGGTGGAGTGGGGCCATGTTGAAGGGAAGCTCAGGAGCAGCTACGGCAGGTGAGGGCAGCGGGGGGCACTGGGGATGGTGGGTCCCCTGTAGGGTCTCCAGGAAGCCCCAGAAAAGAATGTGAATTACCCTGAGCTGACATAAGGGTGTGAACTGTGTTCTTTCGCCCACACCACCACTCACGGGCCGTGACTTTATAAACATTTCATAGATTTTCCAACTTTGCGTGAGACTTGGTTGGGGGAAGGAAAGTAAGGGGATGCTATTTTTAAAATAAATGTTAACTCCTCTGGTATATAGGAAAGGGAAGCCCACTGGTATCCCCAGCCCTGACACACTAAGTCCCTACTAAAGAGACTCTGTAAATATGTATGGAATGAGGCCTAAATGGCTACGTAAACAAATTAATTTCTTAATGATTGGTGTCTACTACTTACTGCGCTAAGTAGGGGAAGTAGGATAACCCCTCTCTGTAGAAAGAAAGAAGAGATCAAAGAGAACCAGGGAGGGGCTGAACTATTTGTAGACACTGTGTGTGTGTGTGTTTCTAATACAGCCTCTGTGAAAATAATTTCTAAAGACACCTACGATGAAATTAAAACACCAACTTACAGCCCTAATAAACGATATAATCAAGTATTTCCACTAACATTGAAATGTCAAAGGAAACCAATGTAGTATTAATCCAAAACTATAAAAGTGATCTTGGTTTGTGAGTCTGCCTGCCTGTCTGTCCGTCTGTCTACTACCAGGGCCTTTTCTCTTCCCACCACCCTGGACCCCATTTCTGTGCCTCAGCCTCCTGATCTTCACGATAGGGATAAACCTCTGACTCTCCCTCCCTCACAGGCAGATGGACAATAAATGTTCAAGGGCTTTGTAAACCATTAAACTCTATATAAAAAGCAGACACCACACTGTTGGTGGTAATGAAAATTAGCACGATCTATGAGAAAGGTAACTTGGCAATATCCACTAAAACATAAAATGCATGAACCCTTTGACCTGGTAATTCTATTTCTAAGAAATAATCTCACACATACATTTCCTCAGGTGTGCAAAAAGACATTCAAGAATGTTCATGGTAGCACTGTTTGCAAGGGGAAAAATAAACTGTTTATCAGTAAGGAGCTACCGATGTTATGGAGAATTATGCAGCCGTTAGACAGAAAAGGACATAGAAAATATGACACACTGAGTGACGAAGTAAAGTATGGAGCAATGTGTTCAGTATGATCTCATTAATGTAAAAAGTGTGACTGTGTGTGTGTGTGAGAGCACAGACGTACTCTAGAAGGCTGTTCACCAAAATGTTAGCAATGCTTACCTCAGGAGTGAGCTGAAGTGGGAAAAAAAGGAAGGTCACTTCTTTCCTTACATGCTGTATACATTTATGCATTTAATTATTGCAGTAACCACTTAACTGGCCTCCCTGCTTCTGCCCTTGCCCTGGGGTGTAGTCTCAACGCAGCAGCTGGAGCAATGCTGATGCAAGCTCAGTCCTCTGCTCAAATGCCTCCCACAGATCCCCGTGCCACTCAGCCAGACATCTAAGTCCCCAGTGCTCTGTGCAAGGACTATGTGCCCTGCCTCTCGCCTCCTCTCGGACCCGGCTCACTCCACTCCAGCCAAACAGCTTCCGTGAACACACTCTCCAGCCTCAGGGCCTTTGCACAGGCTGTTGCCACTGCCTGGAACATTCCTTTTTCAGGTCTCTGCAAAAGTAACTCCCTCGCCTCCTCAATACCATCATACTGGCCTGCTCTGGTCCCCTTACTTAAAATTTCACCGACAGCCCTCCACCCTCTCTACTTTGCCCTGCTTTTTACACATCACTCATTTCTTTCTAACATGACAGTATTTATTGTCTGTTTTCCCAAATCACAATGTAAGCTCCTTAAGGACAGGGATGCTGGTTCCTCAGTCAAACCTGTCCCTCCCAGCCAATGTTCCTTCCCCCAAAACTGCCCTTTCTTCTTCTCTCCCTTCTAGCTGCCTATTTCTCCCAGAATAGACCTGCAACCAGCATCCTTTCTACTCACTTGCCCATTCGGCCACTGCAAGTATTTCCGGATACATTAGTTCATACTATAGTGTAAATGTCTCATTATTCATCTCTCATAAAATTTATTGGCACTGAATAGGGTTGAATTTTCAAGCCAAACCTATGGAAAAATGATTCTCAAACTCGAGGGTGCCTAAGAACCACGTGAGGCCCTTGGTAAGCATAAAGGTTCTTGGCCCTCAAATCCTCGAGATTCTAAGTCAGTGTGCTGCAGGGAGATGGGGTGGAACCAAGCGTCTGGATTTCTAGAAACACTCTGGAAGATTCTTCCTGAGGTGTCCATGGATTCCACTTTTAGGGAACATGCCAGTAATCTGGCTATTTTCCACTAAGCACTACGTGGCATCCAGTGAGTCTCTGCCCCATGAATTCACTATCCTTATTCTATAAATTAGATTTTTAAAATGGCACCATGCTGACTGATCTGATGCTATATAGCTATATATAGCTAAAAGAGAGCAAGGGTTAAATTTCACCTTGAACATTTTCCCTTGCCTGAGCTCAACGTGAAGTGCTTTTTCTTGAGAGACAAAACAGTCCCTGGCTATGCAGTTCAATCAGGATAGATTTTACTTCCCAGCACAGGTAGAACTCAACCTTCTAAGGAAGACAGTCCTCCAGATCAGTCTCTCAAATCTTAACGTGCATACCAATCACCTGGGGTCCTACTTTAAAACACAAAGTCTGATGCAGTAGGTCTGAGTGGGGCCCCAGCGTCCCATTTACCCCAAGCATCCCAGTGATGTCAAAACTGCTCGTCCACAGCCCACACCTGGAGGAGCAAGTGTCTTGATCGGGGACAGGAAATAGGTTTCATTTCACATGTTATGTCGGAATGATTGGTTGTGCCTGCCTGGTTTCCTAGTTGAGAAAGAGTTGGAGGTCAAGACCCAGCTCAGAGAGGAAGAGTGCGGGGATCAGTTAGTGATGTCTGTCATAGGCACGGGATGGATTTCTTTAGAGTGTGCTCCCTGTTCTAGGCTGCACACGTTCTCTCATCCTTCTTGCCTCAGCTGACTTCACTGCATCAAGCATAACACCCAAACGAGTGCACACAAACAAATACACCTAAACCTTCACTGTAGTCACCCAAACCACTCTGTCTAGAGTCTCATTCATTCTTACCTCTCGGAACTTCCAGAGACTCAAAGTCCCTGCAACCCTCTGTAATCTCTCCCTCTTCCAGAGAAGAACAAATATATAGAACTTGCAATTACCCACAACCTGAGTTTCTTCTGAGATGGCCTTGCTGCTTCCATTCCTAAGGTGTTTCCCACTGAAAGGTTTTCAATGGAGTCACTTGCCCCTCTTCTACCTCCTTTTGTATCAATATTTAATTGACTATTTTTAACATAACTTTTGTAGTTTATAATAGCCTTTGCAACAAGGCTTTCTGCTGCCACAAATGTTTGGCACTACTTAAAGGAGCCTGAGGTACCCCCACTGTACCTCATCTCCACCCATTATTTGGCTCCCCGAACTTTACTTTCCTTTGAAAATGTAAAACATTTGAGTACAGTGGGTTGGAAAAAATAAAAACAGAAATAGTCAGCAAGACCAGATCCTCATCAGAACACCTCCCACCTGTGTCCCACGGAGACTGGTTTCATTTGGACACAACAAAAGTCATTTTCTAATAAAGCAGCCAGGAGACCAGCAAAAACTGCCTGACCTCCCGTTTCAACCCACGTGGCCTGGTGCCGGAATCATCTGCTTCCTCCACAGCAGGCAGAGTCAAATCCGCACAAGAGGAATGCACAGAAGAGAAGATTTTGGCTACGATGCAGAGTTTCAGCCAAAATAAATGCTACCACCTGGTAGCTTTCAAAAAGGATCCATGCCGATTTTTCATCTGGGCTGTAAACACTAGAGAAATAGTATTTTGCATTTTGCACCTGTAGCCACGCTCCCTGTCAGCCACATCACTTCCCAATCATGCCATGAGACGGGCAGGGGAAAAGTGTATTCCAAAGGGGTCTGTACAGAAAGTGCAGGTTGCAATTGGAGTTTCTAATAAGATGCAAAAAAAAGCCATTATATCCTATGAAATTTTAGCAGTCATTTCTTCAGAACTCAGATATCTTAGTATTCCCCATTTGATGCAGATTTCCGTGTTCCCTTTTATTAAATCACTGGTGTCTCTGCCAAAATGTGTTCACTTACTTCGCTGCAGTTGAGCTCCTCTTATGTCCCCAAACACAAATACGGATGTAAATCCTATATGCAACACACAGGCGTACATGCATTCATTAAGCATGCACACTATAGAGAAATCTGACTTAATGAAAGTTTATTTGAAGAGAATGCTTATTTAAATGCAGTCTACTCTTGCAAATGGAAATGGGTTATTTTGGGATAATTGCATAGCTGGGTGAGCTATGCATTCACCCTGCTGGGTGGCCTGATTGTTCCTTAACCTTTTCTAACTGGAAAAAAGTATATATATTTTTCATCATCAGGGAGGAACTAATGGGGCTTCATTAGTTCAAGAGTGTGGTCATGAGGCCTAAGGGCTGAGGAGAAACCCAGACGGGAATTCTGAAAGAATGAGGCTGGGTGGCGGGAGGAGGCGGACAGAGCTGAAAGCCCCTCATTTGGCTACTGCTGAGTATCAGGCCCAGCAAAGACGACTAATGAGGGTCTTTAAATATCTAATTACAGTAAACAGGCTTCCCCTTCCAAATAAAAAGCTACATTTATGCCTTTTTAGGAGTCAAGAGGAAAGCCACCCTATAAATACCATGAGGAAGTCACTGGAGTGCCCTGGGGAACTCCGGGGAGTCCTTGGAGGCTTGTGCAAATACCAGGAAGCAGGATATCTGAAGCCCGAGCGCGGTGAGGTTCAGTCTGGTGTCCATAGGAGGTCCTGCCACTGTATAACCCCCGGTACCCCATGCAACCATTCCTTTCTGTCCACAGTTCCCCACGTCCTCACTCACCCCTCCCCAGTTGATGGATGGGTGGCTGGGGGCTCAGCAGCCAACCCTTCCCCGCATAGCTTGGTTTCTCTCAGCTGGGGATGTCTTCGGATGGCCTCTGGGCAGCATCCTACCTTGACCTCCCTGGACAGACAGAAACCCTCCCCCATCCAGTAATGTCCCATCTACACGCAGCTCCCCACCCTATCCGTCAGGACATCAGGCAAAGAGCATGGTCCATAAGAAGTTAAGACCCTATTACTTCTAGGGTCCTTCTACTAACCCATCCTGCCCCCACCCCCACCCTGTGGTTGGAACAGAACACCCAGCCCCGGGCCATGTGCACGAGAGGGAAGAGTCAAGGTGTGCAAGATACATTCCCTCTTTCAGAGTGGGAGGTGTCTTGTACAATTGGTTGAGACATAAGTACGTGCATCTTAAAAACAATAACCACCACCACCACCGGGAACAAACTTACAAGCACACAAAACCCAAAAATTAGACAATGGGTACTAAATACAGAAGACTCGTTATCTCCAAGAATTGGTACAGACTGAACTATACGCACACGTTCGAGGAATTGAGTTCGGAGATGGTGACTCCCTGGTGAGAGATGAAGGGAAACGAGCTGGGAATTGCTGGGAAGGAACCGGGAGTAGAGGGCCTCTAGGGCAGAAGATGGGGTACTCTAAGCTTCTCGGATTTCCCAAGACAACTGAATGTGGTTTCTTAAAGGGCCATTTCCAGTCAATCAACCAGTTGTACTCCAGAGGAGAAAAGTCAAATTTCAATGCCCATGTGTTTGAAAAAAAAAAAATCCCATTTACACTCTTTTCAGCCTACAATCACTGATTTGGGTATCAAATCAACCTTTGACTCCTCCTTCCTCCCAAACGCAATCATAGTTGCCACTGGGGGCAGGAAGACACTCCATTAGGACAGGGACGCTGGCTCATTGCTAGATATCGTGACCAGTATACACCAGGGGCTTAATAGGTACACATTAAAGGAATGACTGTCTAGCAGGTGGCTTCTGTGAATGCCCTGCAAAACTATGGGCAACATGGTACTTTCCAATCGAACCCAAGGTGCTAGGGCACGGACTTGCCCCAGGGATGGAGGAAGACCGGTGTTTTCAGAACAGCCAATGTGGCAATACAGACAGGTGCTTGACTCTGCAGCCTCTGTGTATACAATTCTCACTTTGCTGGGAATAAAGGATGCCCATCCCTGGATATCCAAGCTTGAATGGGAAAAGGGGGTCTGTGTCTTCCACTGGAGGAGACACGTTTATTCTCAGTGGGGTGTCTACAGTTCTCAAAGGCTCCCATCTCCATGTGTGTGCTGCTGCCACTTTTTTTGTTTCTGGGGTGCTGTGGTTGCAATGCCAGAGAGCTCAGTCCAGCGAGATGGAGGATGCCATATTGGTAGAGCACAGGTAACAGAGCCCAGGAGACATTTGTAATGAGCTGGATGGTCTTAGTGGCCCAAACACAACCATCCTGACATCTTACCACCCATAGCATTTTTCAGATTGCAAAAAGCGTTCACACCCTTCTCATGTATTCATTCATTCATTGAACAAATATTGGGACACTGACTATATAGCTAACCCTGTTCTCAGCACTGAGAGAGATAAAGTACCTGCCTTCAAGATGTGTGCATTCTAGTGGGGAGACAGACGGTAAACAGATAAGTAAATAAACAATATGCCACAGTGGGATAACTGCCCTGACAAACGAAATGACAGATTTGGGAAGGCAGACGGAATGAAGTGCTATTTTAGACAGCACGGTCCTCTCGGGAGGTAGCCTTTGAGCAGACACCTGAGTAAGAGGAGGCAATGAGCTCCAGGGTTTGAAGTGCAACCAAACTACCGTGGTCTGCTCGACCTGCAGATCTTCAGGGGTAAATCACTTTTCTAAACCAAGTTTTAAAAATACTCCCTTCGAGTAAATGCTCTCGGATTTGTGCTGACTTCAGGAGGCAAGCAGACTGCCTTGGCAGCAATTTTTTTAAATAAAATGGAAAGCAATTATGCTCCATTGCAGCAATTCACTCGGTGGAAATTTGGGGAGCCAAAAGGCGAAAAAACATCCTGTTTAACCCTGAGGGCCTCCTGGTCCAGGGGCTTTCCTCAAAGCCAGGACGTGACTCCCTCTTCCTCCAGGACCTGAGCCCCAGGGACAGACACACTCTCCAATTTCCCAGCACCCACAACTCTCATTGGTGTAGCTGGGACTGAGTCACCCCAAGCACAGCCAACTCAGGCATGGAGCAGCAGAGACAAAGGAGAGCTTTTGTGTGTGCTTCCCAGACATGACACACTCTAAGAGGGTGCAGCCAAATCAAGTCTCCTGTGGTCTGAAGTGTTGATCCACAGTCAAAAATGCTTAAAATGACAAGCAGAGGGGAGGGAAGGCTGCCCAAATCAGGCTGCACTTTTAACCCAGTTGAGACACCCCACATACACCTGACTAGCACATCTGTGTTCACTTTTTCCTCTTGCTTTCCAACCACCCACCTTCATTTTAACTAGTGCCTCTATTTTAACATTAAGTGTGAAAAAATATGTGCAGATAGTACATGCCCAGAATATACAGAAAAGTAAAAAGAATAAAATAAAAAATCATCCAGTGTCACTATTCAGCAATAATTGCTTGTCATGTTTTGTTGTATATCCTTCAGGAGGTTTTCTTCTCAAATTATTCATGCACATATTTTTTAAAACAAGCTATAACCAAACCATTTGTCATTTAACATAGTTTTTCACTCAAGAAATAAAAAAATATCTTCCTGGGTCCATGTAGATGATATAGCTATCCAAGTGTGTTTCCCAAATCATATTTAATGGCTGCAGAAGATTCTCTTTAATGGTTATGCCATAATTTACTGGAGTTTTTCCTGTTATTGGAATTTTCATTATTATAAACAATGCAGTGATGAGCATCACTCACTCATTCATTAAGAACCTTTTTTAGAGTGCCTTCTCTGGCTAAGTTTGTAAGAACATTCTTAATTATTCCTCAAGGATAAATTTCTCCAAGTGGAATTGCCAGGTCAAAGCATATGCATGTGTTTAAAGATTTTGAAACAAAATATTAGTTTTATGGCCAAATTGCCCCCTGAAAGGTTCTGAGTTGTGCTCCTACCAGCCTGGCATGAGATCATCTGCTTCCCAACCTCCTTACCAATGCTGGCTTAAAAAAATTTTTTGGCCAATTTTATAGGAAGAGGAAAAAAATAACTTCTCATTTCACTTTTCAATCCTTTGTTGTTAACCAGCTTGAACATTTTTCCATGTGTATTGACCATTTAGATTTCTCTTTTTGTGAATTGCTTATTCGTAGTGCCAATGATACATCTTAATTAAGTCTAGGACAAAGAGGGAAGAATGGAGAAAATTAATAATTATTGAGTGCTTGTTATTTGCCAGACAGGCTATACTATTTGCTTCACTGGGGGAAATGCATTTATCCCTGCAACAGTTCTATTATGATCTCCATTTCACAGGTGATGATGAAGCTCAGAGAAGTTAACCTGTCCAAGGTCACACAGGTGGGGTGGGGCAGAACCAAAATTCAAACCCTGCTTCCCAGCAGGTGTTTACACTTTATTTGATTCTGGGGATCTTTGCTTTGGTAGGGAAAGCTGTGTAAGTATCAGAACAAGGATGGTTTGGTCCTTATTGTGCAGATCTTGCCCCAGCACCAAGTCACTTGGTGACACTGAATGGCTTGTTCAGAGAGCCCACCATCTCAGGTTATTTGTTATCTGTTTAGCCAAAGAGCCTCTAGGAATCAGCTCTTGAGAAAATACTTGGAAAGGGTGACAAGCAGGTTGGCAGGATGAAATCATTATCATTGAAGCTGAGTGGCTACAGAACAATTTTAAAGCTTATGGCATGGTCGCCATGCAATCACAGCTTTCTGAAGTAGATTTCCTGTGCTCAGGCTTGCATTTTTGTATCATCAGATAGACAGCAGTATAAACGAGCTCCTGACTCCCACCCTCTATACAAGCTTTTCCCCATAACTTAGAACCCTGCTTCTTCAACGTCTCCTGACCCAACTTTCACGTGTTGTTCACTGTTCACTTCCACTGGCTCCTTCTTATTCCTCGGACCCTCTACTGACCCCAATCATATCAATTACCCATTGTTTTTATTTCCTGGTTTATTAGGCTCTTGAGGGAAGAGCCTGTGTCTAGTTCGCCAATTAACCCCCAAGTACCTAGGGTGACCAACTGTCCCAGTTGGCCTGGGACTGAAGGGTTCCCCAGAACACAGAATTTTCAGTGATAAAACTGGGTAAGTTCTGAGCAAACTGTTGGGGACAATTAAGGTAGCATATATAATATTCACCTTCAGCGATACCGGTGACATGCAACATGGCCGCCAGGGCTGATGCAAGAACAGCCTAAGCTACAATTAGCCTTCTTCTAGGAAGTAACAGTAGTTCCCGCCTAAGCAGTAGCCAGTTCGCGCCAAAAGCTAACCGTACTTCTGCCTTCCAGCCCAGCAACAGCAACCGCCGATCCCCCTACATCTGCCTTCCACCCTAGCAACAGCAGCAGCCAATCCTAGGTCGCCACCCGTCCTTACTAGCCACTCCCTCCACCCTTAGAGTATATATACCCTGCCTTTTCAATAAAGTTTTGCAGCTTGATCAGAAACCTGTCTTGCTGTCATTCTTCGTGTCTCTTGTCCCATACCATTCTTCCTTCGCAGGACTTGGAGCTTCGGTTGATCGTCCCGCGGGCCGGGACAGCAAACCTTGATGAATTTGTCACCCTACCACTGTACAGTGCATTATGTGTCACATAAGAGGGACTCAATAAATATTCGTTGAATAACAAATTCCTGCCATTGACTCTTAAACACAGATCATGATGTAACTCAGCACACTAAGGCCCAAACAGAATTTCCTTAGCCAAATTTTTCTAAGAATTTCCTTAGCCCAAATATTTCCTTAGCCCTAAGAATTTCCTTAGGCCAAATATTGTAGAAATCTATAACATTATGGAAACCAACATTTTCACAGTAATTGAAGCTTACGTACAGTATATGCTCACACATGGTGAAATTGCAGGTGGTTGCAGCATAAGGCTGTTTGATAATGACACCCAAGAAGTATCTTGATATCCAAAAGTTTCCCTGAATTGGCAGTAGAGATCTGCTCTATGCACCAAAAAACAGAGGGACGGTCTAGCTCTTCCAAATAGAGATCCAGCAGCGGTTTGGTGTTGGAGGCAAAGGGAACCCCCTTCAGTTCTGTGCCATTAAGATCAGAGATGGGATTCACTCCAGAAATTGTTGACAAGACTCTGAACTCATCTGAACCTGCATGATTGCAGGTGGAGACGGAGAGCCAGAGAGTTTCATGTGTTTGCCCTGATTCAACTGGATGGCATTTCAGAAAACAGCTGAGGGGGAGGAGGGGAGGAGAAGGAGAGATGAGGGATTGAGCAGGACAGTGATGGACATGCAGGAGGATCTAAGGAAGAAGTAGAAGCATCAGAATAGCCATATCTAAAAATTTCAGCAATTATCACTGTGGATAAATGCACTTGCACCCACTGGAGACGGCCTTGTGTTTCCATTGACTATTCTGTAAGCTGCACCCAAATGTCTTGCCACTGTGCAGATGGCAAACTAAACCTTATCCTCATGTCTGGGAAGTCAAGCTAAAGAAACTCTACCAATGCTGTTAAAAATAAATATCTGAAGGAAAGTGAAAAAAGGAAACATACATTTTTGTTTCCATCCACAACAATTCAGAGAGAAATGCACTATTAGCATCCCCATTTGATGGTTGTGGAAATAGAGGCTTGTCAAATTGAATGAATTTGCTTAAAGTAATGAGATGATAAATGGGGGAGCCAAACTTACCCCTGGTCTATCTGCAAATGCTGTCTTTCCATTGTATTATACTTCCTCTCTCATACCCCACTTACTTTCCCTTTGGGTATACCAACAGGTAAATGGAATCAAGGCTCTATGTCCAAAGACAGCCAGCAGCCCTCCTCCCACAATTGTTATTAGTAAGCCTTACTCTTGTCTGGAAGGACCTCAAATTACCTAGATGTGCATTTATAACCTTTTCCCAGTGTACCCCAAAAGTGAGGGTCCTTGGTCAGGGTAAGATGTTGAATACATCATTCCCTGCCTCTTCTGACATCCAACACCTTGTACTTACACATCATTTCTTTATTACAGAACAGCAGAACTCTCTGTTCATAGAAGCTTCCCTACTCTGGGTCTTAATTTTGTACATTTCCAGTTTCCATGGAGACACTACATTCTTGCATTCTAAGAGTGTCACAGTAAAACAATGTGAAAACAAAGCAACTTCATAGAAATAGCTCACTTTGGACATCACCAAGCAACACTCTCATCCAACAGATAGGACTGTGGTGCTGTGCTTTGGGGTTAATTGCTGAGGCCAAGCTCCCTTCTTTCTCCCCCAAACTAAGAGATGCTTTTCATGCCCAACAGGGGACCAAGCTCATGGTTATGAGAGCATCTCCAGGTCTCGCTGCTTCAATTATTGCACCCTGTTATAATAAAGTTGAGAGGTAACTATGGCAACATTATTCCAAGGATAAATACCACAATATTGCCTTCAACATTTTTTTCCCTGCAAACAAAACAAAGAATCGAGAACATGTCGGATTAATAGCATCACTTGTTAAAAAGCCAATGGCCAGCAGAGTTCAGAAAAGCTTTAATTAGTGGAGTTTTTCCTGGCTTGGTTTAACACTTGATCTGTCCCCCACAGAGAAAGCACATATAGGTGGTCAGCATCAGAATTCAGTATCGCTGAACTTGGGCACTATAAGGCATCCAACCTCGGGTTGCCGGAAGTTCACAAAATATCCTAGTTCACAAAAAATGCATCCTACTTTCTCTGGGAGGCTCGGTACTGGAGGCAGAGGTGGTGGCTTACCCACTTCATGGTGGGTCAGATTCAGCTATGGTGAAGCAGACAGAGCACAGCAACAGGGAAGAATTCATTGGTAGAATTTCCCACTGCTAGAGATCTGCAGTCTGACATGGGCTGTTGAAAGCATGGGCTTGGACATGACACAGAAGGCCTGGTTTCAATTCTCTGCTCCCCCACCTGCTATCTATGTGACCTTATGCAAGTTACTTAACCTTTCTAAGCCTCAGTTTCTTCATCTGTGAAGTGGAGATAATGACCAACCTAAGTGAACTGCTGAAAAGATTAAATGAAACCACATGTGTGTGGCACAGCTCTTCAACAAAACTACTGCCTTCCGGATGATGTCTAAATTACAGTTTCCAGTATCCCCATGACTGAGTTCTCACCAATGCAATGAGAACTGAAATGGCATCTGCTTCTTCTAGGCTGGCCCTAAAAACTTTTCACCTCCGCCTTTCCATGCTCTGTCTCCCTCCGTTGGCTGAATGTCAACACCAAGCGATGCAGTGATAAAAAGCAGATGCAGTGATAAAAACAGAGCCTCAATCAGCCTGGGTCTATGACTGATTTCATGAAAGAGAACTCCCCCATCCTTTGCTGACCAGGAATACCTGAATTAAATCGTTAGGGAATTTATCTGTTAGAACAGCTAAAATAGCCCTCAATTATACAGATGTAACATGCTTAGCCCAGTTCCTGGGACACAGTAAACACCTCCTATCTATTAGGTGTATTACGGAGAAGATGACACCTTTCCTGCAAAGCTGGCCAGTTTGCCAAGAACTCTGGCAAGCCACGTCTCCATTGATTTCATGGAATCTCTTTGATTCATAGAGTTAGGTGTGAGGTTTTCTGCTACAATAAGTAATGAAGTACAAATTGAGGAAATTAGTTATCAATTAGTCATTCGATGGTTGGGATAGCAGGCGGCAGGCATAAATGGTGCCAGATTAGTTAAGCCACGATAAATTTCATTGCTCTACAAGGATTGGGTCTTTATTCATTACTTTTCAAATTTATCTCTATTATTGGCCCCAGAACATGAGACAAGGCCTGGATGTTGCAGGAGCTAAGAGTCAAGCTGGGCTATTTGGGAAATGTGGCAAGCTGCACAGCAAAGATGGACACCCCCTCCCCCCCACCTACCACCACCACCACCACCTCGAGGTTATTTCTGAGGTACTCCAAGGAGCAAAGGGGCTACGGAACCCAGGATAATCTTTCCTCACTGCCATCTCTGTCGGGTTTCCAGTTTTACCAGGGAAGACTCAGGCAGGGAAGTCCCAAAATGTGCATGGCCTTTCTCTACAAGTATCATATCATGCTACAATCCCGTGGCATTGCACATGTCGCTCCACTGCAAGAGGAGGGAGGGGGTTATGCTGCACATCAAGATGCAATAACTGGGCTCAGAGAGGTTAACTAACAACTGATAGGGAAGGGCTTGGACTCTTTGGGTCTGTGAGTCCCTGAGGCACCACCTGTCTCTGTTTAACTCGGCCTGTACCTAGCATGGTACCTGGCCCAGAGCATAATCCCCTGCTTAAAATCTCTCATGGCTCCATGGCACTTACATGACATCCAAACTCCCATCACGGCCTCTGGGCTCTGCCAAGGCCCACAGCAACAGCAGCTGCATACCCTATGACTTCACCCACCCTCTCCTTCATCGTGCCTTTCCAGCTCGGAAATGAATTAGAGGAAATATGATAAAATAGATTCCCAGGGGAGGTTGTCTTCTTTTTGGTCAACCAAAGCCTTTAGGTCATAGGTGAAGTCTTCGGAGAAGCCACAGGCTTGGTCTACATAACACCCCACAGCCCAGAGATACTCAGTCCATTCAGGGGTATCAGCCCGGACCAAAGCACCCCAGCTGGTCTCTCAGGTGTGGCCCCACCTATGTAACGCTCACTCAGCTGCCAGTCATCAGTTAGAACAATCACAACTTTATAACAGGAAGAGCTAACACTTTCCACCACACTAACTATGTACAAGGAACAACACTAAACACGTTACATGTATCAACACATTTCATCCACACAAGAACCTTATAAGGAAGGAACCATTATTATCTTCACTTTACTAATGAAGAAACCAAGGCTTTGTATGTCCCAGAGCCTGGATTCAAAATCAGGTATTCTGGATCTGAACCACCATCCCAGGCCAGCTCTCTAGTAAAATCCTTATACGGCCAAAGTTGCCCTCAAAAGCCCCTAATGCTTTCATACCACACAGTTTTGCAACAACAATCTTTGCTCGTTAACTCAAATGCCCTAAAGCTTGAGAACTGTTAAGCTAGACTAGATAAAGGAACCAAAAGAAAGGCTATATGCTGATATTTGATAAATTTTGCTGTTAAGATAATTATCAAATACCTAGAGATGAATGGGTTATGTGCAGAGAATCCTGTATTGTCCCTGCTTTGCTGCAGGATTTAGGCTTTTGGTTTACCTGTTAAGCCTCTAGCATCTCAATATAATTGTCTTTTGGGTTGTTTCTGGGTATGAGATTAAATGAGGTTGGATGAAATAACGGAGCGCTACCTTACACAGGGGAGAGCAGTGCTGTGCTGCTAAATGCTTAACAACAGGCTCTCCAGGGGGAGGAAATCATTGGTTGGTAACATTTTCCAGTTTCCATGGTATAAATACTCCCATCATGGCCGATTTCAAGCAGCCAACATGGCATCAACCAGTTGGCAAATTTCCTGAAAATTCAATAATCAGATCTCATCAGCCAGTACGAGCAGGCCCAGCACAACCCTGGAGGACAGGTCCTAAAGACAGCTCGAGAAAGAGAAGCATAAAATTTGGAGGGAGGCTCTCTCTCTGCCATATGGAAGCAGAGTCATAACTCTTTCTCAGTTGAGAAATGCAGCCAAAATTCTACACAATTATATTCTAAAACACTTTTTGAGAATAAACAGTAATTTAATATCAATTAATTCATGTACAAAGTGTAAAATTTGTAGACAACTTATACCAATCAAGATTTTTCTCTTAAATATACTATATGATGGCACTAAAAACTTTTATTATAGAATTTCATTAAGCATATTATAAGGACTGAGCTATACCAAAAAGGACCATTATTGTAGCTAACATTACACACATATAAAGACACACAAATATTTGCACTCTTTTTTGAACAATATTCTATGAAAGTTTTCCTTTTCTCTAAATTTATCCTTTGCAGTCTACTTTGAAGCATAAAATGTACCTCAAAGTTGCATGAATCTAAAGTAGAAGAGTGAGACTGCAATTCTATATCCAGGCTCGTCTAAATTACTCAGTAATTTCACGAAGCCCAAATTGCTTCTCTTCCCTAACTTCTAAGAGGGTGCTCCTGTCACAGGTAATTCAGAGAGCCAAGTTACCAACCTATTCCAAAGTCTTTGTGAAATGCCTGTTCATCTTTGATTTGGGGAGCCATTCCATCTGGAGGGGGGAAAGGGGGATTCTGTGACAATGAAGAAAACTCCCTCCTGGAGAACACAGTGCCACAAACGGGAAGGTCAAACAGCTCAGTGAATGGTGAAGAAGTAAGGGCTGCAAATGGCTATAAAATTCAGATGAAAGATAAACTACCTCAATTTTGAGTCAATTTTTCTCTCTGTTAAAACAGTTGATACTATCTAGATATGATATTCATCTGATCTTCTGGGTCACTACCAACACTGAATGTCCTTCTTGTTAAACACGGTCTGGGGGCTAAATGACAACACTCTGCTACTCTGCTGCTGTGTGACTTTGGACAAGCAGCTTGCCCTCTCTGACCCTCAGCTTGCCCCACTGGATTGAGGGCACTGGCACTCACCTTCACCTAGGGGTAGTGCATACCCTCACTGTCTAAGACTAAGGACAACCATGTCCAAATACATTTGATTTTCAGCAGAAGTCTATACCAGACATATTAACTACTCTATCCAGTGGAGAGAGTTTCTGCCCACTTGCTTCCCAGAGGTGACATATGGTATAATGGAGACGAAAGCTCTTTGGTAGAATAGGAGAGATAAGGACTGCACAAATGTAAAGCACTATTAATGTTAATTATCTGCGAGTGATATGCATAATGCCCAGAATCAGTGAACTTTAGAGCTGGGGAAAAACTTCATAATCACCCGGTCCAATCCATCATCCCTCTACTGGAGGCTTCTCTAAATATCAGTCTGCAGAGAGAGCTTGTGATGTCAGGTTCATGTGTCAACTTGGCCAGGTGTCTGGTCAAGCAAGCACTGGCCTAACTGTTGCTGGGAAGACATTTGTGGCTGGTTAATAAACCAACAGGTTGGTTTATTAAATCATCAGTCAATTGGCTGCAGCTGTTGACTGATGACATCAGCATAGGGCGTGTCTTCCATGATGAGAGAATGCAGTCAGCTGGACTTAATCCAATCAGTTGATGACTTTTAAGCGATTCAGATAGAGACCTTCACTTCTTCGGCTGACCAGCGAAGCGTTTCCTGAGGAGTTTGTCGAAGTTGCCAGTTCGTTTCCTGAGGAGTTCATTGAACATCTTCACTGGAGTTGCCAGTTTGCTGCCTGCCCTATGGAATTTGGACTCGTGCATACCCACAGTTGTGTGAGTCACTTTTATAAATCTTATATTTATAGATAGCTCTCATTGACTCTGTTAGAGAACCCTAACTAATACAGAGCTCCTTAAACTGTCTGGGTTGTTGAGAAAGCAACATTTCTTCATACCCAGTTCACTTAATCACAAGGAAATGGCCAACACTTTCTGAAGCTGGTTTGGGTGGCAAAAGCCCTTTACTATTTCCTTTTACCTCAAGATCAGAGTTGCTAGCACATGTGAAACAACTGGCTCTCCCCTCCTCCTGCTGCTGAAAAGCCCAGATTTGCAGCATTTACCAATCCCTGTGGTGTAAGTGCTCCGCTATGGCTGGTTTGAAGTTGCCACTGTGAGGCCACTGAATGTTGGGCTGGGAAGAGATGTGAACATCTGGCTCCTGGATCAGTATGGGTGGCTCCTGACCACAACTCTGCCCCAGATGAATTTTAAAGTACTTAGTCCCTGACCTCAAGGGACTCCGTGAGCAGCTGTGGAGTTAGATGTGAAAACAAATAACCAAAACACAAGATAACCAACGTCATAGTATAGTAAGTGGGTTCAAGGTGCTGTGGGAGCCCCAAGAACAAACAAATGAATTCATAGGCAGCTACAAAGAGGAGGGGGCTTTTGAGCTGGGGTTTAACGGTCATGTAGGAGTATACCACGTAAGCAGTCTGGGTGAAGAGGGTAAAGAACTTCAGCTAGAGAGCACAGCAGAAGCAAAGACAATGAGTCTAAGTGATTGTTGTCAGGGCATGAGAATCAGTTAACCATGGCTGAAAACTATGTACTAAAGTACTTCCAACCAGCAGTTGATGACAAGATGAAGGACGAGTGCTCCAGAGGTCCAACTTTTTCTTTTCCATAAGGTATTTCCTTTCTCCTGAAAGGATACAAACACTCTAAGCCAGAATTGTCCAGTAGAAATATAAAGCAAGCCACATATGTGATTTAAAATTTTCTAGCAGTCACTTTAAAAAAAGGAAAAATCATTTTTAATGTTTTTTATATTTTTATTAGTTATTATATTTTATTTTTTAAAATACACTTTATTTAACCCAATATGTAAAAAATATGGATCATTTCAAGTTCTCAGGAGCTGCAAGTGGCTCCCATTTTGGACAGCACACCACCAAGGTATTCCAATTTCATCGTGAGAGTGGAGGAATCTCCCTCCCCAGAGCTTGCTCTGGATGGGTGTTAGTAGGTTAGGAGAACTCTGATTTGTCTTGATTACAACTCACAACCAGTGGCATCATCAGGAAAAACTCAGAGAGCAGAAGTCACTCACCAAGTCCCGCAATTAAACCTACCCCTGGAACATTAATGTTCTAGCTTCCATTTTTGCAGGTGAGCAGAGACACTGCTGGAAAAACAGAAACATACTTCTATCACCTCCATATCTACCCTTGGAGATCAATTGTGGGAGGTGACAGCAGCAGGGACCCATGGGTTGGGAGACACACTTGATCCCTTAAGATCCTGAAGGGGACGCTGCTAAGCAGGTGCGCTGCACAGCCGCGAGTCGCAGGGGCTGGCCACAAAGACTCATTGCAATAATGATATCAGCTTGCACTTACTGAGGACTTGTGCACTGGATTCTGTACAAAGCAATTATATGGGTTATCTCATTTGTCCTCACAGCAAACCCATGAATCATTATCTCAGGACTCATTCGGTTACAAGTAACTGAAAACCAAACCTTGTAAGTAAAAGAGGAATTTGCCAATTCATGCAACTGAAAAATCCTGGAGTAGTCTTACTGGCATTAGGCATGGCTAGGTCCTGGGACCCAGTGTTACAGGGTCCAGCCTTTTTCTTGGTCTCTTGACCCTGCTTCCCCTTCTTGGTAACATTCTCAAACAGGTAGTTGTGTTGGCAAAAGGGCTGCAGCTATTCAAGCCCACATCCCCTTCAAGGTCACGTCCAGCAGAAGCGGAAGTATCTTTTCCTGTCTGCAAAGTTTCAGTAGATCTCATGGTTTCTCACTGGCTCTGGTGGGGACCAAGTGGCCATTCTTGAACAGATTACTGTGGTCATAGGGGAATGGGGGTCTCCACTTGGTTGAGCTTGAATCATCTGCTACCCCAGAGTCAGGGATGGAATTGTGAGTCAGGTGCCCAAATGAAAACAGGTGAATGGCTGCAGGTGGCAACAATTTTTTTTTTTAAGTCCATAACACTCGTGCCATCATCATCTCCATTTTGTCTATGGGGAAATTGAGGTTTGGGAAGGTGGAGTCACTTGTCCAAGGATGAGTGGCTCTGTATAAGGTACTTACAAGAGAACCATGCTAATTGTAAGTGGAAATCATCTTTTGCTGTTGTTATGACTGTCTAAAGTAGCACACCTCATGCCTTTTGCAGCACAAGTTCAATGAGTGTGTGCTGTCGCTGGTTTTCTACAGACTGTGGTGCTAACGGAGTAAACTCAGCCCATTGCCTTTATCTCACAGCCAGGCCAGATCCGTCTCCCCAGCCACATGAAGTCCCTGAGGTCCTCCTTCTCAGCCCACCTGGGTCTGTCCACCCAGAATGCCCTTGCTTCATTCTGGAGAGCCAAAGCATCTTCATCTCAAGCCATACTTCTCTCATGAACCTTCCCCAAGGCCCTCGCTTACTTCTCTTTCTTTGAAATCACATGACCCATATTCTGCCCCATACAACCAAGCCCCCAATCAGCCAGGCGTGCACTAATGCCCAGCCTTGCCTGTGCGATGCCTGGCCCTGCAGTCCCCCTCGAGCTGAGAAAGGCGCTTGTGGCTATTTACCGTGATGCGTAAGTATCAGCACTTGCCCCTTTCCTTTGAAAGGACCACAATATAGAAGGTTCTTTCTGAACAAGAAATACATCCCCCTTTTACCTTTCAAATAATCTATAAAAACACTGGGTTCACCAAAGCTGCTCTCATACCTTCTGATGGCATGAACAACGAGCCCTCAAATTTCTCAGAAGCAGCACTCACCATTTGTGGCCCAATGACAGAAAAATATAAGCTCCTCATTCTATCAATCTCTGAAAACCCTTAGGCTCCAGAATCAGAAAACCTCTCATTAGATGAAGACTGCATTTTTTTAAAGTCTGATTTAATGTTTTCCCTTACTTCTGAAATTCTCCCAGGTCTCAGGCTGCAGAAGGATTGGACAAAGCAGAGTATTTCTAGTCAACGATAGCATTACCTTATGATTCCTGTTAATCTCTAAATACCTGGAAATAGCACACCTAGTATTTAGCAAAAGTCTGGCTTCTTAATACGGCAGGTATTAGGGTAAGCATAAGGTGTTTTAGATAGCAGGAAAATCTCATATCCTTTCCCTATCCTGCATGCTTTTCTTTTTCTTTAACAAAAGTTTCTTCTCAAAGTTTCACTTTAAATATAAAATATGTCCTTGTGGAAGCTGTTACAAATGTCACCACTTTAACTGGCCCAAATTTATGGTGGCATTGAATTTTAATGGAGCCATAAATGTCTAATGTAATGGTGATATATGCACCACAATAAATTGTTATAGAGAAATATAAAAATAAGTGTAAGATAAAAGATTGTGTATAAAATATGTTTTTACATCTCCTTTAATGATTAAAAATCATACAAACTTGATATTCTAAATCACTTGAAATTGCTGTTGTGGCTTGGAGAACATTTTCTCCCTTGAAAGTCTTTCCCAGGCTGAGTTGATGAGTCTGTGGTCAAAAATCACATCAACTTTAATGAGGACATTTAAGATGATTTTTATGTTGACGTGGGGAAAAAAGTAATTAGCATTAAAGAAGATGGAGATGATGATATTAATGACCCTTTGCCTTGGGAATGGTCTTCTGACACTGACGGGATTGATGGGCTCATGGCCTTGGTGACTCCTCCCGCTGTCTATAGAGCAACCCTCTGCCTGCCCAGCATCTTGGGGTGACATGGCAGCTCCAAGGACAGATGCAGGAAAAGAAGCAGGTGAGGAGCTGGCTGCTGGCTGAGCTCAAACGAGACTGAGCTGCTGTTCCAGCTCCATCACTTATTTGCCATGTGACCTTGGACAAGTGACTCCACCTTCCCAAACCTCAATTTCCCCATAGACAAAATGGAGATGATGATGGCACGAGTGTTATGGACTTAAAAAAAAAAAAAATTGTTGCCACCTGCAGCCATTCACCTGTTTTCATTTGGGCACCTGACTCACAATTCCATCCCTGACTCTGGGGTAGCAGATGATTCAAGCTCAACCAAGTGGAGACCCCCATTCCCCTATGACCACAGTAATCTGTTCAAGAATGGCCACTTGGTCCCCACCAGAGCCAGTGAGAAACCATGAGATCTACTGAAACTTTGCAGACAGGAAAAGATACTTCCGCTTCTGCTGGACGTGACCTTGAAGGGGATGTGGGCTTGAATAGCTGCAGCCCTTTTGCCAACACAACTACCTGTTTGAGAATGTTACCAAGAAGGGGAAGCAGGGTCAAGAGACCAAGAAAAAGGCTGGACCCTGTAACACTGGGTCCCAGGACCTAGCCATGCCTAATGCCAGTAAGACTACTCCAGGATTTTTCAGTTGCATGAATTGGCAAATTCCTCTTTTACTTACAAGGTTTGGTTTTCAGTTACTTGTAACCGAATGAGTCCTGAGATAATGATTCATGGGTTTGCTGTGAGGACAAATGAGATAACCCATATAATTGCTTTGTACAGAATCCAGTGCACAAGTCCTCAGTAAGTGCAAGCTGATATCATTATTGCAATGAGTCTTTGTGGCCAGCCCCTGCGACTCGCGGCTGTGCAGCGCACCTGCTTAGCAGCGTCCCCTTCAGGATCTTAAGGGATCAAGTGTGTCTCCCAACCCATGGGTCCCTGCTGCTGTCACCTCCCACAATTGATCTCCACAGCACCTGGCCTATTAACCATGGCCATGGCTCTCTGCAGAGCACCCAGACGGTGCAGACCTACAAGTCAGCCTCCTTCCTGTGTGTTTGCTTCCTCCCAGATCGGCTCCCCACGGCTGCTCTGCCCTCTCTGCATCTGGGATGTGGCTCCACTGCCAACAAGCTCTGGGCTTCTCTTTGCTGTGGAAAAATACCAAGTTCAAAGGAAACTGCCAGTCAGCCTCGACCCCTGCCCTTCCCCGGGCCCCTCGGCCCCTCAGCCTATCCTGCCTCCTCTGTCTGTAGCTGTGGTGTGCACCCATGTATGTATCTTATTATTTTTACCTTTTCATGTGCCAAGGCTTGTGCTTGAAAAACTGAAACAAAATGTACTAAACTGGGCTTTAACTGGGGCACTATCGCCCTCTTCCTCTGTTCTCAATTTCTACGGCAGAGGGGATGGTTCCCCAACCCCACGTGCCTGCTTTTCGCTCCTGGAATTTCCACTTTGATGCCTTAGGGCGCAGAGTAAACACCAAAGCCTGACAATTCTGTCAGTCACCGTCCTGTGGACAGTTTCCCGGTCTCTCTGTACTGTCTGCCTTTGTGTACAGCTGTCAGGTAGATAATGAACAGGGAAAAGTTTTTGCAAATGGCCACGTACTCCTCCCACCGGGCCCTCCTCCACTTCATTTTTCTCCATGGCTTTACACTTTCTAATATTACATAAGACTTACTGATTTTTTTTTTTTTTTGATGACACAGGTTTTCAGAACAATCATGCAGAAAGCACTATTACCATATACACTCCCTCCCACACAGTTGTCTTTACTATTACCACTTTAGTTACTGTGACACCTTTGTTGCAATTGATGAAACAATATTATAATTATACAATTAACTATATCCCATAGTTTACATTAGGGCTCAATGTTTGTGTTGTCCAATTCTATGGGTTTTTAAAATTTTTGTCCTGGTAACATTTATACAACTTAAAATTTACCTATTTAATGAAATTCAAATATACATCTTAGTGGTGTTAATTACATTCACAGTGATGTGCTACCATCACCATCCATTATCAAAATTTTTTCATGGCCCCAAACAGAAATTCTGTACCAGTTATTGCATTAACTCCCCATTCCCTATCCTACCTTAGCCCCTTTTAACCTATATTCTACTTTCTGACTATGAATTTGCATATTCTAATTATTTCCTGTAAGTGAGATTATACATTTGTGCTTTTGTATCCACCTTATTTCACTCAACATGATGTCTTCAAGGTTCATCCATGTTGCTGCATGTATCAAAATGTCATTCCTTTTAAGAGCTGAAAAATATGCCATATATAAGTATATACCATATTTTGTTTATCCATTCATCTGCTGACGGATACTTGGGTTTTTTCCATCTTTTGGCAATTGTGAATAATGCCATTAACGCACCATTTTACATTCCCACAACCAACTGACAAGTGTTCATATTTCTCTAATCCTCTCCAAAAGACTTGTTTTGTTTGTTTGTTTGTAGCCATTCCATTGTGTGTGAAAATTATCTCACTGTAGCTTCGATTTCCATTTCCCTAATGGTTTAATGATGTTGAGTATCTTTTCATGGGCTTATTGGCCATTTACATATCTTCTTTGGAGAAATGTCTATTCAAGTCTTTTGCCCATTTCTAAATTGGATCGTTTGTTTTCCTATTGTTGACTTGTAGAATTTCTTTATGTACTCTGGATATTAAACCCTTAACAGATATGTGGTTTTCAAATATTTTCTCTCATTGTGTAGGTTGTCTTTTTACTTTCATGATAAAGTACTTTGATGCACAAAAGTTTTTACTTTTGATGAAGTCCAGTTTATCTATTTTTTTTCCTTCTGTTGCTTGTGCTTTTGATGTCTAAGAAACCCTAGCCTAACTCAATATCTGAAGATGCTTCCCTATGTTTTCTCATAGGAGTTTTATATTTTGTGGTCTTATATTTAGATCTTTGGTCCATTGTGAGTTGACTTTTATATTTGATATGAGGAAGGGATCTACCTTCATTCTTTTACATATGGCTATCCAGTTTTACCAGCACTATTTATTGAAGAGACTATCCTTTTCCTGTTGAGTGGACTTGGCACCCTTGTCAAAAATCAACTGGCAACAGAAGTGAGGGTTTATTTCTGAATCCTCAATTCGATTCCACTGGACTATATGTCTGCTCTTGTGCCACTACCATGTGTTTTGATTACTATACCTTTGCAATATATTTTAAAATCAGGAAATGTGAATCTTCCAACTTTGTTCTTTCTCAAGATGGTTTGGGCCATTTGGGGCTCCTTACCCTACCAAATAAATTAGATGATTGGTTTTCCATTTCTGCAAAGAAAGCTACTGGAATTTTGATTGGGATTGTGTTGAATCTATAAATCACTTTGGGTGGTTTACAATATTTAGTCTTTCAGTCCATGAACAGGGAATGTCCTTCCATTTATTTAGGTCTTCATTGATTTCTTTCACAATGTTTTGTAGTTTTCCTTGGACTAGTCCTCTAAATCCTTGGTTAAATTTATTCTTAGATGTTTGATTCCTTCCATTGCTATTGTGAATGGAATTCTTTTCTTGATTTCCTCTTCAGATTACTCATCACTAGTCTAAACACTACGAATTTTTGTACCTTGATCTTGAACCCTGCCATTTTGCTCTTTGTGAGCTCTAGTAGCTTTGTTGTGGATTTTTCAGGATTTTCTCTATATAGGATCATGCCATCTGCAAACAGGGGGAGTTGTACTTTTATCCAGTATTATGCATATTATTTCTTTTTCTTACCTAATTGCTCCATCTAGAAATTGCAGTACAATGGGGGTAATAGTGGCATCCTTGTCTTGTTCCTGACCCTAAAGGGAAAGCTTTCAGTCTTTCATCATTGAGTATGATGTTAGCTGTGGCTTTTCCATATATGCCTTTTACCATGTTAAGAAAGTTTTCTTCTATTCCTAGTTTTATGAATGTTTTTATCAAGAAGGATGCTGGAACTTTTCAAATGTGTTTTCTGCATCAATTGAGAAAACCATGCTTTTTCCCCCTTTGTTCTATTAATGTGATGTATTACATTGATTTTCTTTTGTTAATCACCTTTGCATACCTGGGATCAATCCCATTTGAACATGGAGTTAATGTGCTGTTGGATTCAGTCTGTGAGTATTTTTCTGAGGGTTTTTGCATGTATATTCATAAGCGATATTGGTCTGTAATTTACTTTTCTTGTGGTATCTTTATGTGGCTTTGGTATTGGGGTGATCTTGGGCTCACAGAACATGTTAAAAGTGTTTCCTCTCTTTATTTTATGGAACAGTTTAAGCAGGATTGGTGTTACTTCTTGAAATGTTTGTTAAAATTCACCGGTGAAGCCACTGGTCCAGGGTTTTCTTTGTGAGGAGGCTTCTGGTTACTGATTCAATCTCTTGTTGAGATCTTCTATTTCTTCTTGAGCCAGGTAGGTAGTTTGTGTGTTTCCAGAACTTCATCTATTTCATCTAGGTTCTCTAATTTGTTAGCATACAATTAATTATAGTATCCTTTTATAGTCCTTTATATTTCTGAGAGGTTCACGATAATTATCCCCCTTGATTTCTGATATTATTTGTGTCCTTTCTCTTTTTTTGTCAGCTAATTAAAGGTTTGTTGACTTTATTGATCTTCTCAAAGAAACAACTTTTGGTTCTGTTGATTCTCTCTGTTGTTTTTTAAATTCTCTAATTTATTTATACCCACTCTAATCTTTGTTATTTCCTTCCTCTGTTTACTTATGGTTAGTTGGTTCTTTTTCTAGATCCTCCAATTGTGAAGGTAGGCCTCTGATTTGAGATTTTTCTTCTTTTTTAATATAGGCATTTAGAGCTATAAGTTTCCCTCTCAACATTGCCTTTCCTACATCCCATAAGTTTTGGTATGTTGTGTTTTCGTTTTCATTCAACTGGAGTTATTTCCTAATTTCCATTGTGAGTTTTTTCTTTGATCCATTAGTTGTTTAAAGTGCATTGTTTAATTTCTATCTATTTGTGGATTTTCAATTTCTCCCTCTGTTGCTGATTACTAGCTTCATTCCATTGAGTCAGAGAAGATACATTGGTGATTTCAATGCTTCTTTAATTTTTTGAGACTTTTTTGTGACCTTACATCATATGGTCCATCTTGGAGAATCACCCCTGCACGCAGGGAAAATGTATACTCTGCTGTTGTTGGGTGAAAAAAAAAAAAAAAAAAAAAAAAAAAATATATATATATATATATATATATACACACACACACATTCTAGTTGTTTTATGTATCATTTGATTCTTCTATTTCCTTATTTATCTTCTTGTCTAGATACTTCATCCATTATTGAAAGTACTGTGTTGAAGTCTCCTACTATTAATGTATAACTGTGTATTTCTTCCTTAAATATGTCAATATCTGCTTCATTTGTTTTGGGGCTATGCCATTTGGTGCATATATAATTGGTATGTCTTCTTGTTGAATTGACCCATTTATCAATACAGAGTCTCCTCTTTGTTCCTTGTAATATTTTTTGACAAAGTCTATTTTATCTGATATTAGTACAGCTACCCCAGCTCTCTTTTTGTTGCTACTTGCATGGACTATTCTTTCCATCCTTTGACTTTCTACCTACTTGTGTCTTTAAACTTAAGGTGGACCTCTTGTAAACAACATATAGTTGGATTGTCCATTTTTATCTATTCTGCCAGTCTCTGCCTTTTCTCCAGAGAGTTCAATCCATTTACATTTTGCCATTTTGCTATCTGGTCTTCATGTTATACCTTTTTTTGTCCCCTGGTCTTCCATTAAAACATACTTTCACGTTTACTTGATTTTTTGTAGTGTGCCATTTGAATCCCTTTTCATTTCTTTCATAGTATTTTTCAGATACCTTTTTGTAGTTACCATGAGGCTTAAATTTAACTTCCTCAATCTTTAACAATCATTTTTTACTTTACTCCAACTTAAGTTCAATAGCATACACATACGCTCTTCCTATACCCCTCCTTCCCCCACTTCTGTGTTGTACTTGTTAAAAAATATATCTTTATTTATTGTGTAACTTAAACCATAGATTTTTTTTTGCATTTTAGAACCTGTAAGAAGTAAATGTGGAGTTAAATACAAAAAAGTATAATACACTAGTACTGGCATTTATAATTACCCATGTGGTTACCTTTACCAGAGGTCTTTATTTTTTTATTCCATTTCAGTCTACTGTTTGGTGTCCTTTTGTTTCAGTCTAAAGAACTCCCTTTAGCACTGTTTGTAGGGGAGGTCTGGTAGTTACAAACTCCCTAACATTTTGTTTATCTGGGAATGTCTTAATCGCTCCCTCATTTTTGAAAGGCAGTCTCCCCAGATATAAAATTCTTGCTAGCAACTGTTTTCTTTCAGCACTTTAAATATTTCACCCCATGACTCCCTTGCCTCCTTGGTTTCTGATGAGAAATTAGCATTTAATCTTATTGGGATTCCCTTGTTCATAACATGTTGCTTTTCTTTTGCAGCATTCAGAACTCTCTCCTTGTCCTTGGCATCTGACAGTGTGACTACTACGTGTCTGGACACGGTTCTCTTGTAAAGTATCCTGTTTGGACTTTGTTAGGCTTTGTGAATACGTATGTTCATGACTTTCATTAAATTTGGGATATTTTCTGCCATCATTTTTTTGAATATTCCTTCTTTCCCTTTCTCCTTCTCTTCTCCTTCTGGGATTCCCATAATGCATATATTGGTATACTTGATAGTATCCCACAGATCTCTTAGGCTCGCTCTGTTTGTTTTTTTCCATTCTGTTTTCTTTCTGCTCCTCAATCTGAAAATTTTCAGTTATCTTGTCTTTGAGTTCACTGATTCTCTCTTCTGCCAGCTTCAATCTTCTATTTAAATCCTCTAGGGAATTTTTCATTTCAGTTATTGTGACCTTCAACTTCAATATTTCTGTTTGGTTTCCTTTTAAAATTTTCTCTCTTTTTATTGAGATTCTCAAGTCATTCACTCATCCTTCTCCTGATAATCTTTAGTTTACTGTCTGTTTTTTTCATATATCTCTTTGAGCATATTGAGGATCATTTTTTTGTCTTTCTCTGGTCTTCTTTGTAGATTTCTGGATTATTATCTTGTTTCTTGGATGGGCCATCATTTCCTGTTTCATTGTTTGTCTTTAATATTTTACTGCACACTTTATATTTTAACATATTACCTCTGGTATGTAGTCCCTACACTGTCTGTTCCCTCAGTTTGTGTCCAGCTAGTGATATGACAGAGACTTCTTTGAGTTCTAGGAGATAACTAAATCAAACAAACACACACACACCAAAAAAAAAAAAAAAAAACACCTTTCACAGACTTTGCAAACTTGACTCTGCTTTGGCTGGTGCTCTCTTTCAGAGTGTAGCCCTCCTGTCCAGATCACCCTGCGGCAAAAGGGCAAGGTCCTCTCTGTCTTTTCTGTGCCTACCTTTGTCCTGGGCTTGCACTTGCTCCAAGCCTTAGGAACTCCCATGTTTACAGGAATTTGAATGCCCTTTTCTACTCCCTATGATATCAAATTTCCCCACTTCCCAGGTGCTCTAATTTATGTCTTAAATAAGGCAATCCTTTGCCCCAGGTTGATTTAAATTCTTTTTTTTTAACAAAGTTTTAGCTATCCCCCAGCTGCTTCTTCCTACAAGGCAAGTTCTGGGAGGGCAAGCCAGAGACAAGTGTCCTGGTTCAGTCTCTTAGGCTGCCACCTGATCCACTGGCATTGACATTCAAGTATACCAGTATATGCATAGAGGTTACCCTGCTCCCTCCAGAATGGGGCCAGGTGGGCTCCACACTGCACTGGGGAGGGGTGAGAGACAGCCCAGCAAAACACCATGAGCTTCTCTCACTGTTTTTTCTAGTTGTGTTTTCTTGATTTGGCACTTGACCAGTCAGTGCAACCCTGTTTTTCTGGAGTTTTAAGGAAGATGGCTCTGCCAGTTTTTGCTAGTTGTTCAAAGGTTCTGTGGGGGAATGGCATCCTGGAGTGTCTTACACTGCCATCTTAGCCCACTGGGACACATTGCTGGATTTCTTTTCCCACTGATTTGTTTTTATCGTCTGTTTTTTTTTTTTTTTTTTTTTTTTTTCCTCTCTACTAGAATGCAAGCTTCATAATGCCGGGGATGCTTGTCTATTTTGCTCACTGCTGTATTTCCAGTGCCTAGAACATGGTCTCACACAAAGAACACCAGTCTCAATGCCCACATGGGAAACCAAGTTCCCCCTTATTAATTTGTTCACTCATCTCTTTCCTTTCTTCCTTTCTTTCTTCCTCCCTCACACAAGTAACTATTGTATACACGCTATATGCTAGGAGCTTCTTAGTTCCTGAGGAACCATCAAAAAGCAAAAGAGACATTGTCCCCAAATTTAAGAAGCTTAGAACCCACTGGAGAAGATGACACCTAATCAAACTGAGAAGGACAATAACAAGAAAGAAATGTCAGAAGTAGCCCAGGGTGTTTGGGGAACATAGCACAGAAGAGCTTTGTCTAATCTTGGGGTTCAAGTAAGGACCGGGGAGGAAGGGGCATTTGTGCTGAGACCTGAGGTGGGGTAAGGAGGATTAGCTTGTCTTCTTTAGAGAGAAGAAAGCCCTCAGAGAGCCAACCCTACAATGAATTCATCCATCTTTCCTTGTTTTTGCTTCAGTGTTGACATTCACCAAGCCCCTCTAGCTAGGTTTAGATTAGCCAACTGCTTTCAGCAGAAGCTAATGCTTGGCATTTCACTGTGATGTATTTATGCAGAGTCATAAATAAATCCTGGTTCACATGCTATAAGCCCCCAAAATTCACATGGTCCTAATGGATAATCTGAACTTCAACTGCAAAAAGTGGGAGAAGCTTCATACTTCCTGTAGATTTATTTTTTTTAAATCACTTTACTAAGATATCATTCACATTCCAGACATTTAATCCACTAAAGTGTGCAAGTCAAGGGTTTTTAGTTTGTTCAGAATTGTACAACCATCAGTACAATCTTAAACTCTATATAATGGATATTCAGGTAGAGAGGGAGCAGAAGAGAAACCCCAGGTGCCCTTCGTCCAGTTTACTGATACACAAAGGACAGGAGAAAGAATTACACAAGTAGCAGAAGGGTTAAGTAGGAAATTGGAGCACATGGTTGAGACTAGATAATGTTCAGTCAAAATATTTTTTTCCAGAATTCTTTCTTGGAAAACACTACAGGTCTTGTGTGATAACACTGCTTGTTGATGTATGGCATCCAACAAAAAGTGTGCCAGTGTTGGACCCCAAGTAAATTGTGGGAAATGCAAGATGCCCATTGTTATATCATTGTCAGCCCTGTTTCACCAGGGAGGAGCTTAAGAAAAAAAGGGTGGGGAGAGGAACTAAGACAGAATCAGAGAGAGAAGGATGAGGAAAGAGGGAGAGGTGGGAGAGAGGGAGAGAGCAGAAGGAGGGAGAAAGACAGAGAGAAAGAAGGAGAGATGGAGAGAGGGGGAGGGAGAGAGGGATGGAGGGAAAGAGAGAAAGAGGGAAAAAGAGAGTTTGAAAAAGAGACAAGAAGACAGATTCACAGACACATAAACAGATGGAAAGAAAGGCAGAGATACAATGAGACAGACATACACAGACGGTGAGAAGGGAGGAGATAGAAAATGGCACAAAGACACAGAGACAGACTATCAGAGAGACACAGGCACAGGAAAATGTGGAGAGAGACAGAGAGCTTAAAAAACAAAATACGGGGGGAAAACTATGCTGCATCCATCCTGAACCCTTCCAGTGGGTTCAAAGGGCCCCTCCCGGCCATGTAGGAAACAGTGGTCGAGTCCTCCTGTCACTAGGAAGCAGGAAGGGGCACAGGAGAAGAGGGAGCAGAAGCTGGAACAAGAAGCAGCTCCATGTGGCCGTGGTGGCTGAATCACACCTTGTGAGCGTTACTCTGGTGCGCTCTTAAGAAAGTGGAAGGGATCGGAGGGAGCATCACTGTGGATGGTGTCATGTTGTCTGATTCTGAAACAAAGGAGGCAGCCCAGAATCCCCAAGCCCAGTGCCCTGTACCTGCCAAAACGCAGGTCCCACATCTCTCCAGGATGTTGGGTTCACTTCATCCCTGCACAAAATGGGTAGAGGGCTGTTGGGTGACCAGACTTGTGGCTAAGAGATAAGAGTCACTCTGCTGGATTATACATAACCCATGACCTATTAGCATCATCATAAGCAGTAATTAAGGGAGACAAATGAGATCATGGATGTCAAAATCCCTTTGTGAACTAAGAAGCCCAGCACATCATTGTCATTTTGTACAAAGGAAGATTGACATACATGAATTTCAGCTCCAAAGAGAACACGTATACCCATGCCGTCCCCTCCCTCTGGTACACATGTATGTAATGAACATGGACACAGTTTCCTGAACAAGTTTCATGTGGGTCCTTGGTACATTTACACTGACAGGAAACGCACGTTGATGCTTAGGAGTCAGAACAGGAGAAAGGTGGAGATGGGGCAATGAGACAGGAATCAGGGCTGTGGCAGGGCAGGACAGTTATCCTCCAGGCAGCCTTGGAGAGAGGAGGCTGATGACAGAGAAGAAAGATGCTTTTCTAATACCAAAGCCTTGGGCATCCTTGCTGCCTGTTAGGAGGCAACTGAGATGGAATTGAGAAGAACGGAGACAGGTAACGATCCTGCTCCGTTGTGCAGAGTTTCAGGTCTAACACTGTCTGGGTTTGAGGAAAAGCTACAGGAACTATGAAATGTGGAGGAGTCTGAAAGCCACTCCTTGATGCCAAGGGATGTCCCCAGCCCCTCCTTTCAATGAACTGAAGTATGGATGTTATTAAAAAGTGGTTTCAGTTTTTTCCTAGCCAAGGCTGATATTTTCATGACCACAGAAACATCAGGCATGAAAACCAAAGAACTCAGGAAAACAGAATAACAATTATTACAAGAAATAGCCCCCACACAGCCCTACCACTGTGGACTGAACATAGTTTTCTCATGGGGTGTTTTCCCTGGAGATGTATTCCTTTCTCTTTTCTCATTCTTTGTGGTCAGTTAAGTTCAACCAAATTTAACTGCATGTCTACTACCTGCCAAGTCCTGTGCTACACCCTGGGGTTGCAAAGCAGACTAGTCCGTGGTCCCTGCCATGTGTGGACATTGGATATAAAGTCATCCAAGAGTCACCTACATGCAAGCTCGGATGCTTGGTACTGAAAAGGAAGAATGTCATATAAATGCGACTTAAGCTGGTTCTGAATTCAATGGATTTAAGTGAGATTATCAATTTAGCTGAAGATCAAAAGCTGATACTACCTCTTTGCAATGGCACGGTTCCATGGGGCTCAGTGGGAATCAGGTTTCAGTGGGGATTAAAGCATCTGCTCTTTGACTTGACAAGCCACTCATTGGTGAGCCCCAGCAGGGAAGGAGAAGTGTATTAAACCAGGCAGTGGTTGAAGAAGAAGGAGTTTCTCACAGCTCTAAATAGTCTAAGGAAGTGCCTAGGAAAAGACTCGGCCATCGGTACAGACAGGGTTGGGAAGGAGGGGCGAGACGGGAAAGATGCAAAAAGGAGGGAAGAGGGGAGAAAGGAAGGAGAGAAGTTGGGAAAGGGGAAGGTGAGAAGACAGGAAGGGGGAGGAGGGAAGGACGTTTGGCAGAGATCTGAGCAGGTGGGCAAGGACAACATCATGAGGGATGAATTTGGGCGCTAAGTCACCGTGATAAGCCTGTGAATTCAAACACTTTCTGGGCACTAAAGCCTGAGGTCCCTCCTGCCTCCCTGGCCAAAGTCAGGCAGCAAACAGACGAACACAATCACCCTCCCTTTTGCGGTAATGAGTCCCTGGCAGCATGGCTTGGACCAGAGAACCCATTCGCATGTAGGGGGTAATCTTTGGAGTCACTGGAGATGCAGGTAATTGGAACAACTGGCTTCCCTGGTGGCCCCCTTGACACCCCCTACCCAGAGCGGGGTTGTACCCACCCAAAGCCTAGAGATGATGAGCTCTTTGTGAGAACCAGTAGTAGCTGGAGGTATCTCTATATTCTTACCTGCCAAAGTGAAAGGTTAGAGACCCCGTGTTCGTCCCCAATCATTTTGTTATTCAACTTTCCTGGTCAGTGAATCTGCAGGCCTAGCAACCACAACAATATACCATGCTGCCTGTTTCATTTCAAAAGGCAGTATTTTTGTTTGTTTTAAAAGTCAGGTTTATGAAGGTATAATTTACATACATTAAAATTTACCCCTTTTTAGGTATACTAACTTTTGACAAATATATACCATCACCTAATCACTATCACAATCGAAACAGAATATTTCCATTACTCTAAAGAATCCATCCCAAGTCAACTTTTTAGGTGCTAAGTTCAGGCAAATGTTCCTCTTAATCAGGAAGAATTGTCCAATCTTTACTTTGTCTTTATGAACCTTCACATTCATGTATGATAGAAAAAAAAATTGTTGAGGACTTAAAACCCCATCTTTTGTGAATAATCTCCGTGAGGGCAGGGAACAAGTCTGGCTGGCTCGCCATTGTACCCACAGAGCCCAGCAGATTGCCTGGGATAAAAGGCAATAAATGGATAAAGAATGGATAAGGTTGATATGGGTTCATGCAAAGATTAGAACCTAGAAAGTAGTTATTCATTGTCAAAAGGGGTATTATTGTTTTTATCAATTTTACCAATATGGAAACTGAGGCTCAGAGAGGCCAATTCACACGAGTCTTAACAATTATCTGCCTGACCCCAAAGCCTGTGCCTTTTCCCCCATGCCTTGCTGCCTTCTTCCATTTCTGTAAATTCTGATGATCACCCCCATAACTTTCCCCTGCTCCCCGCTTGAGTCTCCTGTAGAGACAGTCTACCAAGGAGACGACTTGCTCCTGAGTTGCTCTGAGCCTTCTTCAGTCATCGTTGGTGTCTATCATTTTAATGAGGAAGGGCCGCTTCCTCTCGGCTCCAGGTCTTTGAACTCCTGAATTTTAATAACCAATTCTACTGATGATTTACAAATTTCAAGGAAGGAATTAGCAGAAAATTCCATATTTCATAGATGCTGAATTGGACTATTATCTCCAGGCAGCAGGTGCCAATTTTCTATCAAATGGTGAAATGCCATAATTATCAGAATTCCATTCAAATTCTAAAAGTAGATAAATAACCAATGGGAATATCATTTATTCATTAGAATATGAAGAAAGGGAAAAATATGACCCTGTTCATAGCTGGAATGAAGCCACCTTGCAGGGGAATACCCAGCTCATTGAAGCAGGGAAAGGGATTCTAGATTCATTAAGCTCTCAGGGTCGGCAGGAGAGATGAGCTTCCATTAAACACCTGAACCGACGAGATAATGGGCCACTGACTGAGAGGCTAATGCACGAGATGCAGAGTTGCCTTCTTACTTTTCTTGGTGGATGGAAAGGCACATATTAGGAATAACTGGAAAATTACCAGCGACTTCCTACTTCTTTTCACATATAGTCCCTTGAAGATCTCAACTGTCCAGGCCTAACCTCCCTACCCATCTTGCTTCTTGCTCTTTTCAGCACATAATGTCAACAGACCCACAGGGGTATTTCCACCTCTTTCACCTGAAAGATCTCCCTTTGCCTCTGATGACACAGATTACACGGTCAATCCCCACATTCTTGAGCTTTGCACGTCTTAACTTCAGAAGGAAGGCAAACTCTCTAACCCTTTACTCTGGGCTCAGACAACCAGGGATCAAATCCTGATGCCCCTACACCATTTGGTCTGTTTCTTCCTCTGAAAAATGGGAATAATCATAGTACCTACATCGTAAGGCTGTGTGAGAATTGACTGAGATACTACTGCAGGTAATGTTTTCAGCACAATATCTGGCAAATATAAAGTACTTAGTAAACATTAACTGATGTAAATTATGATGATGATGATGATGATGATGATGGCAATGATGACAGTGCTGGTAATGATGATGGTGATAATGACAGTAATGATTATGATTGTGGTGGTGATGATGATGGTAACAATGGTAACAGTGATGATGAAGGTGGTAATGGTGGTGGTAGTAGTGGTGCTGATGATGGTGATGGTGGAGGAGATGGTGGTGGTAGTGATGATGGTGATGATGACACGATGATGAGCATGATGATGGTGATGATGGTGATGATGATGGTAATGGTGGTGATGGTGGTGTGATGGTGGTGATGGTGGAGGAGATGGTGGTGGTAGTGATGATGGTGATGATGACACGATGATGAGCATGATGATGGTGATGATGGTGATGAAGGTGGTAATGGTGGTGGTAGTGGTGCTGATGATGGTGATGGTGGAGGAGATGGTGGTGGCAGTGATGATGGTGATGATGACACGATGATGAGCATGATGATGGTGATGATGGTGATGAAGGTGGTAATGGTGGTGGTAGTGGTGCTGATGATGGTGATGGTGGAAGAGATGGTGGTGGTAGTGATGATGGTGATGATGACACGATGATGAGCATGATGATGGTGATGATGGTGATGATGGTGGTAATGGTGGTGATGGTGGTGTGATGGTGGTGATGGTAGTAGTGGTGGTGGTGGTAGCGGTGGTAATTATTATTATTTTACTCCAAGGAAGGAAATAACTTGTTGATCAAATCCAGGACACTGACAGGACCATACAACTATTAAAAGTTCTAGTGCTTGTGTGTGGCCAGAGGTATAAGAAGGTAGCCAGTTCCCTGTTTCTCACAGATCCTCTGAGGTGGAGAGGCCTGGCCAGTCCACTCTAGGCTTAGAGGCAAATATTTGCTCTCTCTATGTACCTCTCTAGATCCCTTCCTGAGGATGAGAGGTATAGCATTTTGCTCCAGGGTACTGAATCCTCAAGGATCAAATTTGGACATTGGGAGGAAAAGAGCAACAAGACTTGTGGTCAGCTTCTCATCGAGGCCATGCAGGACTACCTGGTTTTGATGGACACTGTGGACTGGCTGACAAAGTGACCACCTCCTTCTATTGTTCCTTCCTATACTGCCAACGCCAGAAACCTAAAAACTAAATTCCCCGGGTTCTCTGCAAGTAAATTCTGTGTATAATTTAGGTGCTCTGATTAGATGCATTTTTGTGACACATGAATTGGAATTGAGTTAAGTCTGGATGAAGGCAGGGTATAAGGCATCCCCCTTGCTGGTGTGGGCAGGGGCAAAGGCACCATGTCCTGTGACAGCCGCTGCTGTGACCCTAGCAGCAGCATGCAACACTTGGGGCTGGGATTTCTTACCTCCCAGATAGCCAACAGCCTGGCTATCCTGCCATTCCAATGGTATTGTAAGCCCCTAAAACCTGGTCATCAATCTTAACACTTGGTTAACCCAGCTGGAGTTAAACCAGTGTCTCTCGCTGAACCCTAAATGATTCACAGGCATAAGGAATAAAGCCCTTCACAGAGCCCAGACCAGCTTCCTGGGTGGAGTTTATGGCCATTTTCCTCCTTTCGAGACCTTGGGTAGGGGGTGGGGGCGAGTCAAGTAAAGATGCAAGTATCTTTGGTTCCCTCTAGTATCACTATAGCTTCTTGTGGGATATAGAAGTTCTCGGTTCCTATGTGCCACTCTCAGAGTGAATGTGATGTTACTTATGCCCCTTAAACGAAATCCATTTACTTACCAGATGCTCAACCAAAAAACAGTAATCTGTTTCTTGGACAGAAGAAAAACTGGCTGTGCTGGACTTATCAAAGAATTGCAAAATGGATTCCAACTTTGCAGCCTTTGAGAGAAAATCTATTTGCACACTTTTTTTTTTGCCACCATCTCTGATTTAGAACTTAACCTCCAGGAATAATGCATCTCCATGGAAGGTATTAGTATCCCCATTTGACAGATGACAAAACTGAAGCTCAGTGTATGGTGAGAGATGATGGGCATCCACAGGACAAGAGGGTTTGTTAGGTCCAGACTTTTGGCCAAGATGGGCAGACTGATGGGTGATCTTGGAATTTTGCCAAAGGTGGGGAGGAAGGAACGGAGGTCGTTAGCAACAGTGGTGGGGAGCTCACAGGACCCTCACATGTGGAGCTACTTTTGTGTTAAGGAATCTTATTTCAGGTGGCTTCTGGCTAAAGGGAGGGTAAGGACAATCAGAAACTCAAGGTGGGAGACTCCCAGAGGGACCTGCCATCCCAGGGACCCAGGTGCCTCACACGGGTCAGGAGCCACACTCAGAGGGAGAAACGACAGCAGGGAATGGTGCCCCCACATTCTCTTTCCAAGCCGCAGGGACCACCATCATCCCATAGAAGCCAGGTGGGCAAGGCAGGTCTTTGCTCCTCACAAGTCCCTCACTCTGGGGGAATGACTTGCTCTCAGTTTGGATTTCTTCCCTTGGGCTAAGATTCCAGAAACTCCCTTGAAAGATGCAAATACTTCCACAGAAATCCTATCAGGTAATTCCTTTGCTCAAAGGAGTTTCTGCTTGGGAACTTTCAGCTTAAGATCTTCCAACAAGTATGAATAAAAAGCAAAGATAGTTTTCACATCAAAGTTTGAATTTGGGGCCAGGTATAAGAAAGACTCCCTATCCAAGTGCCCTTGGGCAAGTTATAAAACATTTCTGAGCCTCAGTTTCCTTAACAGTAAAATAGCAATAAAAATAGTTTTTATTCATTATTCATTGGGTTATTGGGAGAAGTAATTCACAAAATCAATAGAAGGAGCAAAACGCTCAAGGCATAAAAGGGCATAGCACTATGACACAAAGCATACTCTATTATTATTGATAGTATTAAAATATTTGTAATAATGTGTCATAATATTAATAATAACAATAATTATATTATTGATCATAATATCTAAAGCTATTAGTTTTGCTAGTACTATACTATAGTTATAAGCATGATAATGATATAATAACATTAGTTTCAAGGTCAAGAGCAAAGCAGACAGGGAGGCATGAAGTGGCAGAGTCCTTTCTCTGGGGCTCTGTTCGCAGGCTCCAAGCCATGCACGAGGACTTCACCTGGCTGACCTCAAGGCATGACTGCACAAGTAGACAGGGAGGACCACTGCAGAGTAGAGGAGAATGGGTCAAAGAGGGTCAAGGTCCTGGCACTCTGGTAGCTTCCATGGCATTGCAGGGTCATTGTGTAAAGTGGGGTAGGGTGAGGTAGCCAGGTGCGGGAGGAGGTTTAAATGACCCTGGCCATTCAGCGGTATTCCACTTAGTGAGGGGCAGTCACCACACAGTTCATGAAGAGAAGGCCAGGCCCAACAAATCCGTCTGAATTCTCTGAATACATTCCAGAATTGGGAGACAATGGTTCCATAATGGGCAATTTATCTATATTTCAGGGAAGCATCTGATCCATTATGTCAAAACTGACTGATTCACAAAGGCCAAAATTGTGCTTTAGGGAAGGGAAATTCAAGTCGGACCTAAGGAGTTTAAATTGGAGAACCTATTTTACCTGAATAAAAAGGCCTTAAAAAAAATAAGATAGAAACTTAAAAGAGAGGATGGGAGAAGCAGGATTCAGGTTTGTTTAGAAGACGATGGAATGGAAGACTCTACTTTTTGAGGAGAGACCCTTTGGTGACCCACCTCAGGAATACAATTTGGCATGTAGTTAGATGTAGTGAACCTGCTAAGCAAATAGCTCAGCAACTGCTGACAGTCGACTCCCATCTGCAGTTCCCCTGCTAAAGCCTCAGCCTCAGCCTGTCAGGTGCCAACCAAGATGCCGAGACCTGGAGACCTGGCATCCTAGACAAACCCTGACAGGGGGAGAGGGGGGACGGCAGCTGGTAGGTGCCACCTGTGCCAGGTGGTGATGGTAGCTGACCCATCACCTGTACTCACAGGTAAGAAAGCCAAAATCCACTCCAGTGACTCTGACATGTCCCAGCTGCATGTCTGAGGGCCTAGAATTGCCTCTCCAATGGGTCTTCTTATTTGGAAAATTGAGATGATATTGTCATTCTTGCAGGTTCAAGGAAGAGACCCACAGATAACTCCTTGGCAATGAAGATTTATCTTAAGACATCACAGGCAAGTGAGTTAACAACACAAGGAAATGTTTGGATATGCCCACTAGCCAGCATGCTATCCTCCTCTGGGATGTGTATCAGGCCTCCTGGAGGTTCCACCAAATGTCTCGTTAGTAACAGGGTCAGAGATGGAGTTCACTCTACTGACCTGTCGTTACCCCGTGTGCCATGCGCTGTCATGTCCCAAGAGATAGGGTCTGATCTGATCAGGTTTCACCTTCCAATATGGAGTGTTCTCATTGGATGGCTTTGAGCAAGGACACCTCCGAGTGCCTTGGCCTCCTTGGTGCCCAGTCTACACATACTTTGCTTCCAACACCAAGTTAACAGTGCTGATTTCATTCAGTATACATGGCACGGATCATAGAGACTCCATGTAGAAGCCCACAGGAGCTGTCTTTCTCAGAGACGATCAAGGATAAGAGAGGCAATTGACAGTTTTTACCTTTCCAGGAAGGGGATGGTTATCACCGAACTCAATGGGCTGGTGTGAATATTCAACAAGGGACAGAATACAAAGCACCCAATAGGGTGCCATGGGTTTAGCAGGTAAGCAGAACTTGCCAGGACCTTTTCTCTCCCCTTGTTTTCTATCATTTCATCCAATGCTCTCTTTGGGATAGAAGGGGTAGGTGGAGAGCAACCACCCATATTTTAGAAACAAGAACCACAAGTTCTAATATGGTGTTTACTCTGAGCATGCACGAGTGTCACCACTCCTCCAAAACCCATGAGAATTGCACTCAAGGGAAGTGAAGCTCAGAGCAGTCTTCATCCCAAGTAAATAACTTACCCCAAGTAAGCAGTAGAGCCAGGATTCAAACCCCAGCAGTCTGGATCCAGAATTCCTGCTTTCACCACCATGCTACCCTGCCTCCCTGAAGATGCAGAAACAGAGACCCGAGGAAAGTCAGTCTGCCCCTGCAGGTCCTGAATGCTATACTGGACCCCAGAATCCACTCTCCAGGCAGCAGTCACAACCAGCCTTGGTCCACAACCCAAAGGGCCTTTAGGTGGGCAAGAGCCCCAGGTTCACCTTCTCTGATGACCATCCCAGTTACTGGACTTGACTTTCAGGCCCTTCCAGCTGGTCAAAGCTCACTGCTCCAAAGAATTAATTTAATCTAAATTATACCAAGGCCTTCACAAAGAGATTTCTACTCTCCTTTTAAACAAAACAAGCCTAGGGGCATAAAGCAATGCACAATTTTCCATCTTTCCAAAAAGAGATTGGGAGAAAAAAACACATTTAAGTCATGGACAGTCTAGCTGCACACTCATGCACACATACAAACACATAAACATACTTATGCACATGCACACAAATGGCTTTGCTAACATTGGGATCAGCAAACTAACTCCCTTTTCATCTGAATTTGGCACACATAAAACAAAGACGTGAAATCACACACAATGATAAGTTCCACTTAGGAAAATACAGAGTGAAATGAGCACTAATAATAGGAAGAGTTATCAGCGAGTTATCAGTTAACAGGGAGGGAGAGCTGGGTCTTGAAAGTATTCTCAGAAGTGACATTTAAGCTAAGACCTGGTAGATGTACAAAAGTAAGCCAGGACAGAAATTATCCCGGCAGACGGAATGCTGTCCAAGGAGCCTGAAGATGGGAAAGAGCTAGGTGAGTTTGAGAAACTCCCACTGGTGGATCAGGCCACCTAAGCACCCACCTCAGATACTGGCCCACCACACCAGTGCCACTGTGGGTGTTTCCTCAAGATTTCACCAGCAAAGACGCCTTCCTGGGATCAATCTGAGGTCCAACATCTGGGCTTGGGGATGGTTGACTGTGATGAGTCAAACTATGTCTGGATTTCTCCCCAGCAAGCGTGTGCTGAACAGCCCAACAGAGCCCTTGACTAATGACTTTCAAATATAATTAAAAACATATTTCAATAGAAAGTGCATTGCCAAGTCTATACCAGCAAAGTGAAATTAACCTTCAAATGATACTGGAACAACAGTGAATCGTAAGGGTTTGTAAGAGATTAGATACACTGTAGCCTAATTATGTTACAAAAACTCACCTCATTAATTTCCAAGGAAACAATAATGACAACAGTTAAATATTGTAATTAACAAACCCTATTTCAAATTTGATTTTAATTTTATAAGACTTGACAATTTTATCCAACGTAACTATGGAAAAGACAGAATGCCAGTGTAGCAAACTGGTTCTTCAAGGGCCCTTGGACACAAAGCCCACTAACCTCCAATTTGCAATTCCACCAAGCAAAGGGGCTGAGCCTCTGCTGAGAACCCAACACATTCAGAAGACACATTGTGCAGTGAAGTCAAGATGCCACACATCATTAATGCTGCAGAGGTGCCAAAAATGAGGGCAAAATGTCCGATTTGTGTGCCTTTCTGCATTTGAAAGCAGAGGACCCTGTACTTAGTTTCCTGATTTAGACTTGTTTAGTGTTGGGCTATTCTAGCTGCAGACTCATTGAAAGGTCTAAGAGTCAGGGTTGTGACAGGTTAGACAATCGAGGACATAAAAATTAAGAGTGGGCAGAGAATAGAATAACAAAAATGACATGACTATCTTAACAGATGCAGAAAAAGCATTTGAAAAAATACAGCAAGCTTTCATGATTAAAAAACTCAACAAACTGAGAATAGGAGAGAACTTCAGACTGACAAAAAGAATCTACAAAAATCTCACAGCTAACATACTTAATACTGAAAGACTGAATGTTTTACCCCAAGATCAGGAAGAAGGAATACACACTACTGCCACTTCTATTCAACACTGCACTGGGGGTTCTAGCAGGGTCAATAAGGTAAGAAAAAGAAATAAAACGTACCCAGGTTGGAAAGAAATAAGTAAAACTATCTCTATTAGCAAATGACATGAGCTTACATATAGAAAAGCCTAAGGAACCCTGTGCTGGTTTGAATGTATTATGTCCCCCAGAAAAAGCCATATTCTTTGATGTAATCTTATGTGGGCAGACATTATCAGTGTTGATTAGATTGTAATTCTTTGGGTGTTTCCCTGGAAATGTGCCCCACCCAACTGTGGGTGATGACTCTAACTGAATAATTTCCATGGAGTGTTGGCCTGCCCATTGGGTGGGCCTTGATCAGTGGAGCCATATAAATGAGCTGATGGGCAGAGAGAACTCAGTGCAGCTGAGACTGACATTTTGAAGAGGAGTTACAGTCAAGAGGGACACTGAAGAATGCACAGAAACTGAGACAGTAGCTGCAGATGAGAGACAGTTTGAAGATGAATGTTGAAAGCAGACTTTTGCTCCCGAGAAGCTAAGAGAGGACAAATGCCCCAAGAGCAACTGAGAGTGACATTTTTGAGGAACTGCAGCCTAGAGAGGAACATCCTGGGAGAAAGCCATTTTGAACCCAGAACGTCGAAGCAGACACCAGCCACCTGCCTTCCCTGCTACCAGAGGTTTTCCAGACACCATTGGCCATCCTCCAGTGAAGGTACCCGATTGTTGATGCCTTACCTTGGACACTTTATGGCCTTAAGACTGTAACTGTGTAACCAAATAAATCCCCTTTATAAAGCCGATCCATTTTTGGTGTTTTGCAAAAAGGCAACATTAGCAAACTGGAACATTGCTCTAGTTTCAAAATGGCTTTCTCCCAGGACGTTCCTCTCTAGGCCACAGCTCCTCTTCAAAATGTCACTCAGTTGCTCTTCAAAATATGTCACTCACAGCTGCACTGAGTTCCTTCTGTTTGTCAGCTCATTTATACAGCTCCAGTGATTTAATTTAGACCCACCCTGCATGGGCAGGGCCACACCTCCATGAAAATTATCCAGTCAGAATCATCACCCACAGCTGGGTGGGGCATAACTCCACAGAAAACACTCAAAGAATTATATTCTAATCAACACTGATATGTCTGCCCACACCAGATTACATCAAAGAGAATGGCGTTTTGGGGGACATAATACATTCAAACTGGCACAAACATAAATATTTTTTAATTTGTTGAGACTGGCTTTGTGACTCAACATGTGGTTTATCCTAGAGAATGATCTGTGAACACTTGAGAAAAATGTGTATCCATGTTGCAACATGGATGAATCTTGAAAACATTATGCTAAGTGAAAGACTGCATTTAAATGATTCCATTTATATGATCTATCAGAATAGGCAAATTTATAGGGTCAGAAAGTAGAATAGTGGTTGCCTAGGGTGGGGATTTGGGGGAAAATGGGAGTGATTACTAATTAATATGGAGTTTCTTTTGGGAGTGATAAAAAGGTTCAAAAATCAACTGCAGTGAGGGTTGCCTAACTCTGTGGATATGCTAAAAACTATTGACTTATACTTTAAATGGGTGAAATGTATTCAACAAGTATTACCTAAGGACATACTTATTTTTTCTCCAAAGAAGAGAACTAACATTTTTTGAGTGTTTGGTATATGCCAGTCACTGATATACATGATCTAATTTGATTCTTACAAAAGTCTTACAATGTAAGGGATGTTGTTATCTTTACTATATATTGGGGAAACTGAGACCAAAGAGTTTAGCACAGTAAGTGGCATAAAACCCAGATATGCCTCACTCAAATCTCCATGCACTTAATAATTGTATTTGATTTTATCTCTGTGCCAGGCCTTGGGTTTCACACTGAGGAGTAAAGTTGAATATATACAGCCCAGCCTTCTTGGAGCTCACATCTAGTAAGAGTGTATCAGTTAGCTATAATCGCAATAATGCTGCATAACAACCTTAAAACTCAATGGCTTCTAACAACACTCATTTATTCTCACTTGTGTATCTCTCGGTTGGCTAGAGATACACTGGTCTAAGCTAGGCTCAGTTGGCAGTTCTGCTTCAAAAAACAGGCTCAGCTTCCTTTGGCTGGTTGGGATCACGTCTGTTCCACATGTGGACTTAATAATTGTTCTTGATTTGGTCTTGTCTATGAAAATGGACTGGGTCTCTGGGGCCAAAGCTGAAATGGCAGTAGCTACCCAAGGGATCAGGAGAATGGCAAAGGTGCATAAGGGCAAGCCCCAAGGTGTAAGGAAATTTCTATACTGGTTTGTGACACATCTACTAATGCCCCACTGGCCAAAGAAAGTCATATGGTCAAGTCCAAAGTCGAGGGGAGAGAAAGTCCACTCTGCCCATCACGAGGCCAAGGTAAGGTATGGATGCACAACACAGAGGAGTAAAAAATTGTGATCAACCATCCATTTACTACAGAGGAAGATATGCATGCCTCAAATAAAGACATCAGCATCTCCTACCTGGACTTTCCCATCTGTAAATACAGGTTCAAAAATATCTACCTTATCTACCTGAAATAATGATTCAAATAAAATACTAAATGTGGGAGATTCTTCGTGCTAAGATCCTTTGCAAACATGAATTGTTATTACTAGAAGTTACCAAATATGCCAAAATTATTGGAAAGATCCTCTTTTTGAGATATTGAAGCAAAAACAGAGGCTTATATAAACTTGTGAGCCAAGAAATAGCTTTGGAAAAAACATATTAATAAATTAAGAGATAGATTTTAAATTATTATTTTTACGAATTTCTGCTTTCCTTCTGCACTCATGAAAGTCCCAGAAAATGAGGTTCTTTCTGTTGGACTCTCTGACCTTGTTAGAAAGAACAGCATCTCCAGGAACTGTTAAATGGCCAAATAAGAAAACAGAGGTGAAACCTCAGGGGTTAAGAGGTCCCTCCTGCTAACATAGCTCCTTATGCCAAAATGACTCCCTGACAGCATTCGGGTCTCAAGGGGAAAGCTATCTCAGAAATCAGCAGATGCAAGCTCCAGTTGGAGGCAGATTACCCAATGGTTAAGGGTGTGGGATTCTGGGGGAAGAGAGTCCTGGGTATGAATCCCACATCTGCCACATAATAGTTGTGTGAGCTTGGATAAGTCACTGAGCTTCATTTAGCCTGTTTCTGCATATAAAAAGTGAGCCCCATAATGGTACCCATGTCACAAGATTCATTTGAAGCTTAAGTGAGATGACGCATGCGAAGTGTTTCATATAATCCCCAGTGTATGATAATAAATGCTAAATCGATGCCAACCATCATCATTGCTAATTTTAAAATGACATAATTATTCTTTGCCCCGCCTACTTCATGAGATTTTTATGAGGAGCAAATGAGAGAATTATTAGTAAAATGCTTTATAATCTTTGAAGAACTAGACAAATACAGCCATGTTGTCATGGTTATTAAATAATCTTGGCATATTGCACCACTCACTAAATATTTGTTAAGCAACAATGAATCAGTAAGTGAAACAAAGTACCCTTCCTCTGCTATTTGCCTGGGGCCAGTAAATGGAGGCCCTGGAAGCCAATGTTCCTACTGGTGGCTGTGAGTTTCTAATGCAGACACCAGCCTCTCAAACATGCTCCAGACTCAACACGTTGCCTGCCTTCCTGAGAAACTCATCATGGAGAAGGCAAGGCCTTTAGCCTTCATGCCTTGACCTAGAAGAGACAGCATGGAGATTACTTTTGTGGCAAACAAGAAAGGTCGCATCTCATAATTCTGTGTTCAAATACCTGAGCACTGGCAAGAGAAAGAGATATCCGTCAAGTGGACTTTTCCACTTAGAGAAGCATAATAAGTCTTAAGAGTTTGCATGATGCATTGGTATCTCCTTGAAGAAGATATTCCGAGTTTGAGATGCACCATAAATATCCCCCAATGTGGTACCCGTCAGCTGGAGTGCTCCCATCCTTGAGCAAGCATGGAAAATGTACAGTAGGGACAGAGGTGAGTTATGGCAGGGAGCACATTTAGTAATGTAACAACCTGGTGGACACTCACAATTTACAGTTTAATCGTCCACAAGGTATAGTTTCTCTGTAATTGAATTAGATTTTGAAATAAGGCAAACCTGATTTATAGTGCTGTTAAAAAGAACAGCAGGGTATGTTTTCCTGTTTGTAGCAATAATCCAATGGTTAATGTTAACGTGTTCCCTAGGAATGGGACAAAATGGATAAATGTAGGGTATTAAGGGTTTGCTGCACAAAGAGGCTGCATAAGGTAAAGACTAGAGAAGCAGGAAAAGTTATACTTCTTTGCATTCACTTAAGGCAGATATATTCTTTTACTATAATCTGCTTCAGGCTTATTTACTAAACACAATTTGGAGTATAGTTACACATTCACTCCACAGACATTTGAGCACTGACTTTCTAATTGCCTTTGTGTTCGATGCTCAAGGCATCTCTTTAAGTCTCAGTACCCTTGTCTGTAGAGTGGAGACAATAATAATTTCCATCTCATGGGGCTGCTGTGATCATCGTGGTAAATCATTAGTGCGGTATGTACAAGATATTATAATTTTTATTGTTATTATTATAGATTTTTAATGATCTCCTTACCCACAAAGAGTATACAGTTCTGCAGAGACAACAAGCCAAACTTTACTAAGCAATGTGAAAAATGCTGACACATCTTGTATCCACTATCTGTCACCTCAGCAATGCTATGTAACAAACAGCACTTAATCTCAATGACATTCAGCTGTAAGGGTTTATTGCTTATACATCTGAGGTTAGCCAGGGGTCACCCACAAAGCTCTGCCTTCTCAGCTGGGCTTGCTCATATGTCTGGGGTTCGTTGAGTTAAAAGGAAAACTTTTCATTGCATTTTAGGTTCTCACAGCTTTATTGAGCAATTCATGAATAGGGCAGCAATCCATTGAGAAGAAAGAAGGGAGCTCCACCAAGGAGGTGAAAAGGGCAAGATCATAGAGGGTGAACATGGAAGCAAATGAGTAAATGTTCTGATTGGCTGACATTAAGTTTCCATTTCACACAGAGGGATCTTACAAAGTGGGGAGCAGATACATATTGATTAGTATGGTATGCTTGTCCATTCTGATAAGCTTTCTCTACTAGACCGAAGCTGGTTTATCACCAGGCATTGCCAGTTCTGTACGACACATTACATTTTCTTGGAAAGCCCCTGCAGGTCAATTGTTTTCGTCTTCTAGAAAAGCCTTTCTCTAAAAGGGATCCCTCCTGGCAAGGGATCCCTCCCAGCAACAACCAATGCAGGTGGCCTTTTTACTTTACTTAACAGCTGACTTGTGGCTCATCTACACCAAGCTCACTGTGCCTGTCTCTATCCCACATACTTCTGATCCACTTCTTGTTATCAGTCAATGGTCCGAGCATGTTCTTCTCATGGTGATGGCAGTGGTGCAGAAGAGCTAGTGAAAACAAGCAAAGCCTCTTGAGGCTTAGCTCAGAATTGGGATGTCATTACTTCTGCCTCACGCTGTTGGCCAAACCAAGTCACATGAAGGTGCCCAGCTTCCGGGTGGGAGGGCACTGCGGACTTACATGGGAAAAGGCATTGACATGGGACAGGTGAGGAATTCTCAGTGAAATCCATCCCATAGAGGTTTATACAGAGATGCTGTAAAAATAAAAGATTTGTGTAGGGACTCAGGAAGGCTTCTGGCTGAGTCTTGATGCCAAGGGTAGATGCTCCCAGGTCACCAGAGTGAATCTCTGGGGCTCAGAAACAGCCATGTTGTTGCCTTTCTTATCTCCTAAATAGTGAAAGAATCCAGTGAGTGGGCTTCCTGAAACCCAGGAAAGGTCAGCAGAGCTGAGCTCTGCAGAACATCTCCCACATCCATCAGAAAGAAGTCCCTTAAGGACGACAGCAAATCCTTCCTGAAGTAGACACAGCAGGTTTCCCCCTGACTCCCAACAAGGAGGTCAGCACAGGTGGCATCTTTGTCACTTCATCTAAAACTGATAAAAATCAGCCTACTTCATTGAGCGGGTGGTCAGGCCCTCAGCATTCCAGCCCCTAATGGCTTGGGTAAAATGGAGCCAAATGTCCCCAGCAGAAAGAGGATGTGTGGTGAGTCTCTGTAAAACCCTGTGCACTGCAACTTAAGAGACCATGTGGAAACAGACCAGGAGTTTAGCTCTACATTCTCACTCTGCTGAGTGAACAGGATTTCTTACAGCTCCTTATAGACAATGGCTTTTAAAAGAATCAAAGATTCTGGAAATTTCCAGATCAGCCAGTTTTGGCTTTTAGAACCTTAAAAGAAGCATTCCTTTAAGAGACAGGCATCCTCATTGGAAATCCTCCATGGAAATTATCTAATCAGAGTTATCACCTACAGTTGGGTGAGTCGCATCTCATTGGGAACCCAGAGGGAGCAAGTGAGGTTATTTAGGGGACCAAAGTCCAGATTTTCCCAGGTGGAAAAAGCACTGTTGCACTTCCAAACTGGCTAGGAATGAAACAAGGGGAAATTCCAACAATCCCTGTAGTTCAGAGCGCAAGAAGAGCTGTTAAGTCCCCCTTCAACCCCGACCCCACTTATCTCACCCCAGTACTTAGATCCCTGGCTCACTTCCTCCCTTGCTCTTTCTCTCTCCTCCCTCTCTCAAAGGTTAATTAATCCAAAGGGGAGTGTATCCTTAGGGTACTTTTGGCCTCAAGTAACAACAGAATTGACTCCAAATGACTCAAGCAATAAAAAACTTATCATCACATATAACAAGAAATACAGAGGCCAGCTGGTTCAGCGTTGGTCAATTCAATACAGAGGAGCTTTAAGTTCCTCCCTAAAGGCAAGAAAAACTTTCTCCACACCCCCCACAAGAAAACTCTGCCTCACCTCTCATGGACCAGAATAAAAGCACACCCACCATTCCTAAAGGATTTGCTATTAAGTACTATAAGGGCTGCTTTAGAGATTAATCAGGATTAAGCCTTTGGGGCTGGGTAGGGTCCTCCTCTCACTGAAGAACATGACTCCTCGATATCTGAACTGCAGCTCAGAAATGGAGGGGTGGCAGTTTGGCAGTGTTCTGGTTTGCTAATGCTGCCTTTTTTCAGAACACCAGAAACGGATCGACTTTTATAAAGGGGGTTTATTTGATTACACAGTTACAGTCTTAAGGCCATGAAGCATCCAAGGTAAGGCATCAACAATCAGGTACCTTCACTGGAGGATGGCCAATGGTGTCCGGAAAACCTCTGTTAGCTGGGAAGGCATGTGGCTGGCATCTGCTCCAGAGTTCTGGTTTCAGAATGGCTTTCTCCCAGGACATTCCTCTCTAGGCTGCAGTTCCTCAAAAATGTCACTCTCAGTTGCTTTTGTGCGTTTGTCGTCTCTTAACTTCTCCAGAGCAAAAGTCTGCTTTCAAAGGCCATCTCCAAAATGTTGCTACGTAACCTGCAGCTCCTCTCTCAGCTCCTGTGCATTCTTCAAAGTGTCCCTTTTGGCTGTAGCAAGCCCACTCCTTCTGTCTGAGCTTATATAGTGGTCTAGGAAAAACTAATCAAGGCCCACGCTGAATGGGCGGGGCCACACCTCCATGGAAATTATCTAATCACAGTTATCACCTACAGTTGAGTGAGTCGCATCTCCATGGAAACACTCAAAGAATTACAATCTAATCAACACTAATACGTCTGCCCACACAAGATTGCATCAAAGATAATGGCGCTTGGGGGGACATAATATATTCAAACGGGCACAGGCAGACAGCCCAGTGTGTCTGCCAAAGGGAGTAACTGTAAAGTCTGGGAATGCAGACCACAGAAAATCAGGGAAATTTCTTCAGATACCCTAAGCACTGGGCATCTTGAAGCCTAATGACCCAGGTTAAAGTTCTGACCATTTATTAACCATGTGACCATGGGCAATTTATCTGAGCCTCCATTTCCTAATCTGTGAAATGGGGCCAATATTGACTACCTCACTGAGTTGTGAAGAGAATTAAATGAGATAGACTATGAAATAACAACTAATGATCCTTGACTGAAAGGCTCCGCATGCTGTTCCTCCTCTCTTCTCTCAGGATAAAGATTCCTCAGCCTGTAGAAAAGCCCAGCCTCAGGAACCAGACAGGTCTGAGTGCAATAAATGGTCCTGCCAGGTACAGCCATGAAACACCAATAACTTCTGAAGTTCTCTAAGCTTTAAATCACCCATCTGTAAGATGGGTCTAATAATATTCATAATCTCATACAAAGCAATTGGGAGAACTGAATAAGATATTGATAATAATGATTTTCATGGGTGCCTGGTCCCAAGTAAGTACTCAATAAATAGTAGCTATTCCTGTCATCATCATTATCATCATCATCATCACCACCACCACCTCCCATTGTTCCCCTGAAGGTTGCCAACCTGCCAGATCCTGAGTCCTGGAGATACACCTGGACTTCCAGATTCACAGCAATCTTTCTCAAAAGGTAAATCTGACTGCATACGACCGTTTGTGATTTCCCATTTTCCTGAGGGTAAAGATCACAAAAGCCTTGGTATGTCCGGTGAGGCCCAGTAGGTTTTGATTTCAGCTTAGCTACACAGCCTCATCTCATGCTAAGCTTCACTGGTCATCTCTCGGCCTCTCCGATTTGCGGTTTCACTCCAGCCACAGGGCCTTTGCCCATGCTGCTCCCTCCACCTGAAATGCTCTTTCCCTGTTTGTTAACATCTCCTCCCCCTTTGACTCTCACCCCAGTGACCCTTTGCAAGGAAGCTGGTCAGAACGCTAGACAAATGCAGAATCCTCTGTTATATATTCTCAGCAAACAAGTGGCCCCGAGTGGTTAAGAGCATCAACCCTGGAGCAAGGCTGAGGTCCCAGTTTTGGAGTGGGTTGCTACACAGTGCTTTGTGGGGACACAGGTTCAGGGAACAATGGAAACTTTCAACAAATGACCTCTTTATTACTTACACAGAACAAAGGGTCCAAAAGAGCAGGGGAAGAGATCTCATCACGTTGATTTCCTGGGAAGGCCAAACTGCTCGGGTCAGGGTCAGTAAGTGGCATCGACACAGGCCCCACCTCTCTTCAGAGACAAGAGATAAGTTGGTGCTGCCCAAGGGGGTCATTTATCCATCGCAGGGCGGGGCACAGGGGCCTGCCACTGAGAGTTTCCTGCCCTGATAAGCATCTGGGGCTGCTTGTTCCCAATTTCCAGGTTAAAGGTCTAGGTCAGGCCTTTTCATTAGACTTAGCATCTCCCCCAGGTTGTGGAATGGAAACAGACCGAAACATTGTCACACAATAGAAGAGGAGGTGGGGAGTAGGTGAGAGGGCTGGGTGATGGCAGCTGAGCATGTGTCCTTGACTTTGCCAGCACAAGCCTTACCACTTACTAGCTCTGTGACCTGGGGAAAATTACTTAACCTCTCTGTGCCTCAGTGTCTTCATCTGTACAGTGTAGGTGATAATAATATTAAGACCTGACTCATAGAGTTAATTATGAATATTAAATGAGCTACTCTTTGTAAAGTATATAGGATAAGTAAGTGCTATGTAAGTGTTATGTAAGTGTTATGTAAGTGTTTACTAAAGCAAATTAATAAACTGTCCCACGCCTTCAAAGAATCTCTCTTAGTCTACAGTTATGTTCTCAGTATTGTAATAATTTGATTACTACTAGTTTCCCCATCCAGAGCAATGCTTCTGGAGTTCAGGGACATAACTCTTTGTGCTCCCCACTGTATCCCACTTCCAGGTACACTATCTGGTACAGGGTGGGCTTAAAATAAATAGATATCTGATTAATGAAAGAAAACTTAGCACACAGCGTAACTCAATATTTTCCTTGCTTCTGCCCAGATAGAGAGGCTTCCTCATCCCCTTCTGACCTTGCTAGGTCTTATACCAGCAGCAGAAGCCCCTGCCTTTCCTGATGCACTAATACAACCACTGCCAACCAGCCCAGCAAATGCCAGAGCTCCCCAGGGACACAGAGCCAGTAATGGGATCCATATTGTTTCAGATGTTCTGGACCACAAAGGGATCATGTCTGAGCCAACATCAGCATGGTTAAGCCCCCATTCCTCTTCTTACTCCATCGCATCAAATGCTTTAGAACATTCTGTGTGCCAACCCTCCCCATCAGCAACAATTGCAGGACATGAGCCTTAATCAGAGAAGAAAAGATTAATTAGAGACCTTCCTTGAGAGCACCCATGTGCCAGGACTGCCAGCCTCATAATACAGGCAATTAGGGCAGCATTGTGCCCTGTGTTATCACAGCAGCCGCAGTCACAGCAAAGTCTAGCCCCTCCTGTTTGAGACCTGCAGCCTTGGAAGGCTGGAAAATGAACAAGTGAAGTGTACCTGCCTGTCGAGGGCACTAGCAGGAGGAGATGGCCATTACCCCACCCCTGTCTTGCAGCAGAGAGGACAGTGGAAGCAACAGAAAAGAACACAGATGCAAAGCCTTGATCCAATATTTACACACTGTGACACTGGAACACACAATCCACAATTTGGGGGTTCGGTTTCCTCATGTGTAAAACGGCAGAGTAGGACCAGATCGGTCATTACATAGCCCTTGGCTATAAGCTCAAGTGTTTCAAAACTGATATTTCCTGGGAGTTTATAAGCACTCCCACGCCTCTTCAGATACCCAAGTGCTAAATTAATCCAGAACATAATGATTGCAAGCCCGAAAGGTGCCGGGAGCTGTCCCAGGTCCTGAAGTTATCTAGGCAGATAAACACACAGGTACCTGGTGTCCAATGCATGGGCTGTGGAGTCAAACAGGCCTGAGTCAGAGACCCAAAGCCACCCTGTGCAGATCCTTTAACCCCTTAGATCCTCATCTGAAGCCAAAGGCAATGATACTACCTCATTCAGCCATTGTGAAAAATAAAGGAGATAATATAGATAAGGAAACTAACACAGGACCCAACACATTGTAGGGGCTTCATAAATGAGAGCTATGTGTTTAAGGGTCTCATTAAATAGACCCTAGGTGTGGGATATTCAGGTGTCACATGAACTTCAACTTCTGAACGAATGAGACATTTTCTTCTGGGAGAAGACAGGAGGAAAAGTGCCTGACACAACGAGCTAATGAAACCTGCTGTTAAACAGAAGTGTCAGGAAGAGGCCTGGAAGGATGGGAGATGGATTAATGTTGTAATTGACATAAGCAGGCCAAGAGCTGCCATTTGTCTTACTGAAAACTCACCCTGGGATATTTTGGGAGGTGAAAGATAAAATATCTAACCACGAGAATCTGTTTTAAATTCTCATTATTCTGCCAGTTGACCAACCCAAGTTGGTTCATCTAGACTAGTTCATATTCATGCACACTCTTGCTCATCAAAGAACATAAGAACCAGTTCTTACTCTTCCTGAAAGAACATAATGGAGCCACTCTTCGTTCCTGATTAAGCACCCATTCTCTAGGCCCTCATAGCAGCCTGTGTTCTCATCTGTCATGATACTCATCACACCAGCCATCAAATCTGGTTTTCTAATCCTTTTCTCACTGGAGTCCAGAGATTGGTCCATGGAGATTCTTTATTCATCAAGAAGGTTTGGGTTTCAAGAGATGGAAATTTAATTTGAACAAGATTAGGCAAAAGGAGAATGTGATGAATCATGGAAGCCATCCATGAATGGAGTTGAATACTCAACTTTGGGTAGGGCCAAAACACAGCTGGGCCTCAGGAATAAATTAAACAAGGGGCTCAAAGGCTACACTGGGTCCTTCCATTGGGCTCTTATCTTCACTTTTCTATGAAAGTTGGGTCAATTCTCAATGGCATACTTATTTCTTCAAAATGTTGAAAAATATGAATCTTGGCATCTCCCAAGCTTCTCATTCCACAAATTCTTCATTCAGATGGAATTAACCCTCTCCACATCCAATTTGAACATCCCCAAGAAGGACTCTTATTGGCCAAGCTTATAGCATATATATTACTATGCTAAGCTTATATCATATATATTACTGTGCCAAGCAATGGTAAGTGGTATTTGCATGGTGAGGATTGTATGTGTCTGTTTATTTGGGGGGGGGGGGGGTGTTCATGAAACATACCAATTCCCAATGGAAACATGTTGTTGAAGTGGATGGGGGTCAGCTCCTTGAAGAAGTGGAATGCTGTTTCCATAAGAATGGCGGGTGCAAGGAGATCAAACAAGATTCAAGATTCAGATCAAGCTGGACGCAGGTAGGTCTACTGATGACCTAAAATTATAAACTAAATGCCTGTGTAGATTCTTTTCCTTCCCCCATCTACTGTAGGAGAGATAAACTGTCTTTTATTAGGTTCTCAAAGGCTTTGGACTTGAGAGGAAGGTCTTTCTGTTCTTCATCTCCAACATCTAGGACAGTGCCTGACACTTTGTATGCTTGATATCTATTTGTTGAATAGAGTAAGGAAAGAATGAAGCTATAAAAAATGAATGAAGTCAAATTAATGAATGAATATGTCATACAAGTTCAACATGTTCCTCTCTCCATACATCCATTCCAATCTGACTACTTGAGGTTTTTAGCAAAGAAGGAATTCCATCAAGATCCCAGAGAACAGGAAAGAAATGGTCTGGTTAGCCCCCGCAGCATTTAGGCTCCTTCACCCATTACCTCTCAGTAACAACAACAATTTTCCATGCGGTGAGCGCTTTGGATATATTGTCAAATTTAATCCTTAAAATCTCCTGAGATGGGTACACTTGCCGTCACCTAAAAGACTGGAAAACTATGGCTTAGAAGTAGCCTCCACAAGGTCACAAATAACATTAAGTGGCTGAGCTGGAATTTGAACTCCGGTCTGTCAGATTCCAATGGCATTGCTGAATAACTCTACACTTTCTTTCTAATAAACTTTTGCTAAGTGTCTCCTTAGTACTAAGTATTGTGACATGTCCTTCAAATGGATTTTCTCAATCCTCACAGGGACCCAATAAGCAGGTAGTATTGTCATTCCTATTTAACAGATGAGGATGTTGATGCTCGTAGAAGTTAAGGTTTCCACCTAAGGAGGTGATGCTAGTAAACCACAGAGCTTCACTTGATGCCACTTCTGTCTTCTCTAGAATCTATGTTTTTAAACTCTGCATTTGCAGCTAGAGTGTTGGGGGAAGACATGATACTTGCCTTTCTCAGTTACTCCCTGAGATCCTTGCAGATGGCAGGCAGAGGTGTTAGCTCTCCACGTATAACCTGGCATCTCCTCTGGCTATTGAACCACATCCTGGTTCAACTGCCTTTATGAGCAGGGTGCCAATGTTCACCACTCAGAGCAGGAGACACCCCAGCTCTAGGAGAATGCACCCTGGACCTTGAGGCTCCTAAAGAACGACTGACTTGCAAAGTCAGACCCTTCAGAAGCAGCAATTACAGAAGCTATTTCTTCCCTCCAAACAGCTGCAGAAGAGCCAAGTGGTTCCAACTGTACACAGCAGAGCAGCAAAGCAGCCTGTGCCCCGCCTTTGCTCTTGTTTAAACAGGGCTTGGCTGAATTGAGATGGTTACAGGTGTGAGTCCCAGTACTGGGGCCATGAAGGAAAAAGACCCAGTGATGAGGTTTGTGTTGCCTGGGAACTGAGGATCTTAGAAAATCTGAATCCTGATTCAGAGTGCTAAATGTTTTTCACATTTCACATGTCTGGACACCCCTTTATGGGCGGGCTGGTGGGGGTGGAGAAAGAGATGTTGCCTAAAGCATTCAGACAAATAATTGATTTGGCACAAGACGTTCAGCTTCTGCTCCCTGCTGGAAATGCCCTGTGTGTGAAGTGGAGTGAGGTGAAGGAAAGATGCTGACAAGCTTCGGGGTGAGCTTGGCCAAACCACACTCTACATCCTGTACCTCAACAAAGAGCACCCATATCCTTTTGCCCCCAGTTCCAAAGAGTCCTCCACTCATGGAACAGGAGGGGACCTTCCTGAAAATTCAGAAGGCAGCCCTCTGGAGACAAATCAACCATCAAGGAAAGAAAATAGTAAAACTCATTTCATTTGGCAACCAATGCTTTAGGAAAAGCATAAATATTCGATTTGTAACTTTATTTTTCTCCAGAGAGACACTCTGGAGAAAATTAAAACAATGCAAGATTTAATTATTAAAAGCCAAACATTCCTGTACATATTTCCTGGCCCAAAGTTTTAAAAACAAACTCCCAGAGAAAATACATTTTTAATGACTGTCTCCCTCCCACCCAGGCTATGTTTTAAATCACCTCTCCATCATGACTCAACCTGCACAGAAGACAGAAGAACTCCAGGGAAATCAGAGGGCAGGTTTTCTGCTAAAGGAGAAGCAAGACAGTGCTGATGATTTGGGGGGGAAAGGAATTTTGAAATTACCTTGGTTTGGACTATATTTCCACACCCAGCTTCCCAGGTATACTGTGTAGGAGGCATGTTCAAACTGACCACATTTCTCACCTCTACATATGCTCCTCTTTTGTGAAAAATTTCAAGCAGGATATGAACTTAAAAGAAAGATACAATGTAATCAATTCATTCATTCCAAAGATATTTACTGATACCTGCTAAGTGTGTACAAAACTTTTCTAGGTGTTTAAGAGGCAGTGGTGAGCAAAGCCAAGGGGCTTGCCTCACTGAAACTGTATTCTGGGGGAATGGGGGAGTGAGTTCATCCACTCCTGCAAGGCCCTGCCTGCTTCAGTTTTGCCACTGCCTTGTTGGGGTGCTGGACACCATGCAAGTCAGGCCTCACCTCTTTCCTCATTGCTCAGTCACTTCATCGACCCCATGTTGATCCCCAACCCTCCATGTCTTTAAATGCTTGCTTGTTTGTTTGTTTGTTTGTTTTGCTGCTAGTAAGAAAAAAGAATATCTACATAGTGGTTAGTGTTTGCTGATCACAGAGGGACTCAAAAGCTGAGCTATCCATGATAACGTGGATTCCCTGGTTTGAGTGCTTATGGGAAGAATGTAAGGCATTCTGGAAGATTTTCCTCTCCTATCTCTGCCAATGAAGTGTGGCCTGCTTCTCCATGGTACACAGGTGGATGGTTGCATATTTGGATTTGCAAAGCGGATAAACTGGGCAAAAAAAATGGGCTATGGGAAGAGGTTCCTTGTGATCCATCCTGGATACAGGAGCAGGTGCCCTGCTGCCTCGCTCCCATAGGACCTTTTGTTTGAAGAAGGGGGACACATTTTCTCAAGGACTGGAAGGCCAGGTAGGTCTCAGTCCTGGTTCAAATTATTATCCCAGGATTCTAAAAGTTCCTAAGAATTGAAAGGGGGTCCTGGGTCTTGCAACTCACCCTGTCATTATATCCGCTACAACAAGCACACATAATAACCAAGCCAAGATGAGGGGTTCTGGGAGAGTCCCTCAAAAATATAGATGGAGACAAATAGAACCCTCACCACCTAAGACTAGCATTAAAAACTGAAGTTGTTGGATATTTCTGCTTAATTTGAGAAGTGGTGCATTAAAGGCAACTTAAGATAACTTGAGGGAAGAAGGGTAAATAAACCAAGGATGATTTATCTCCAAGGAATAACGGTGTGACTGCTGAATAATTACATGCACCAATCTTTATTAGTATGCAAAGTAGCGGAGTCTGGCTGGCTCCCAGCACTGCTCAAAGGACAAAAGCCAAGAGAGCTATGCACATTCTAATAAATCACACCCTACCACTCCCTAGGTGTTACAGTGACCTCTGGACCTCTGGGCCTCTCTGCGTTCCACTCTTCCATGGGAGATAAGCAGAGTGTTTAATTTCTACCTCCTGGTGATGGATTAGGCCTCCAGAGTTCCTCTGGAGGAACACAGAAATGGTTTGGACTTCTCTTTGCACAAGTTTTTCCAAACTATTACTGTTTTATCCAGCAGCTTTGCAACTAACTGTGGTTTCTACCCTAATCTGGCTGGAATACACAGGAGTTGAAACCTGCCCTTCTCTTTCCATGAGACCCAATGGATGAGCTCAGGGGATGGGGCCCAGCCCTTCTTTACTGGTCCGGAGAGCTGGTTAAGGTGGCTAAAGAGAAAGAACCTGCAAGGCTCTTTCCAAGGCCCCTTCCAAAAACCTGTACTGGTCAACCCAAGGATACAAATTTGGCTCCTTCTCATCTCTGAAGATGGAACAGATCTGAGGATCTAAGGATTGAGGGGTTTAAACTAGGCAGAACAATAATAGTAATAGTTTAAATATATGTAGAATATGCCAAGTCAGGCACCTCTCTAAACTACACATACACACACACACACACACACACGTATGTATGTACACATATTAATATGCATATATTTTATATAAATATGTATATGTTCATATATGTATGTGTGAATATAAATATGTATATTTATTCAATATTAATTTTGAATTCATTCATTACCCACAATGACCCTTATAGATGAGAAAGCTGAGACTTAGACTGTTAAGTAACTTTCCGAAATCCAAACAAAAGGCTAAACTGGAATCCAAACCCAAGCATCCTGGCTCCAGAGTCTGTGCTGCTGTTAGCCACTGCACTAAAATGTCTGTGTTGCTACCTCACTTAAAATCTTCAAATGGCTTTCCATGGTTCACAGTGTAAAGAGCAAATCCTTCCAGAACATGGAGCGTGACCTGCAAAATCTGTCTCCTGGCTTCACCTCCTGCCACTCTCCTCCTTGCCCTCTGTGACCCAGCTGTTCTCTTTTCCTGTTGACCTTCCTATGAACCAAACTCCATCCTGGTACAGATGCTTTGTGCCTCTCCCTAGAGAACTCTTCCCTGCTCCCTTTGCTTGGCCATCTCCCACCCGTCACTCAGAAAGACTTGGTTTAAACGCCACCTCCTCCAGAAAGCCTTCTCCCAATTTGTCCACACCCTGTGTTCAGCTAGGTTCCACTGTATATATTCATGGTATCCTCTGCTTCTCTTTCATAGCACACAACACAGTTGTAATTAAACAATTATGGGTCTGATTAATTGTTCCCTCTCTCTCACACACAAAAGACTGTAAATGCAATGATGACTGTGTGTACCTTTTTCATCATGGTGTCCCTAATGTCTATCATTGGACCTAGAACATAGGACACATTTAATATTTACTTAATGACATAATGGAAGGATGACTTTAAGATATTTCATAGTACATACTTAAGAGTTTGGAGCTTGTCAAATATATTTAATAAAATAAAATGAAAATATCTCCTCTTTCCCTATACACAAAATCACCAGGGCCATTAACTTGGGTACAGAGGGTATAACCTAGAAACTAGAAGATTTACTAAAGTTCAGTTTCACGATGTAGTAAAGTTCACTACGTGACAGGTCTGTGCATCATTTTTCATGCATCATCTAATTCTATCTCCCAAAGGCCTTACGAGGTCAGCACCATTATTATCCCCATTTTACAGATGGAGCAATTGATACCAACAGTCTCAGCTTTCACATTTATTGAGGTTATAGAAGTTTATTGTTAAAACAGATTTCAATAAAGTACAAACACACGCAGGAAAGTTTGGAACCCTCTCCCAGCTCCAACTCCCCTTTAGGGATATTAGGGAAGAATGGTTTGAATGCTCAAACATCTGCACATCTATTATACTTTTGTTCCCTCACTAGTTGAGCTAATTGATTCAGGTCTTGTCTGCTAATTCCTCATAACCTTCCTACATCCCATATATAAGTAAGTGTGACCTTCATAGGGACATAGATTTCTATTTACTCAGTCAACACAAACCTGTTGAGCTCCTACTGATTGCTGGTATGTATTGTTCTAGACACTGACAGAAGAGCAGCAAACAGGACATCAGTCTCAACTCACCATGAATTTATGTTTTATAGTGAAACTTAGAAAACTCTCTGGTACATAAAAGAAAGTTATGTTTGAAATTGGGATTCAAACCTAAGCTCCAGGGAGGCTGAAATGGTCTGAAAATCCTCCAGACAACTTATTTTTTAAGGATGTCACAGACAATAAATGGCTCTGGAAAGATGGTCCTCAAGAGACTTTCTTCCCACTGTACATGTAGGAGGGTGGAGTTCTGTGATCTTCACAAATCTGGCCTACAGAGTATTCCTTTGAGACAAGCTTGAGGCATCACAATGTTTTTTCCCTAAAAGTCCCTTAACTTCACAAGAATAATTAAATTTAGCATGAATGCCCTTTGTTTTTGTTTGTATTACTTTAGAGCCCAAACTTTTCCCATCACCCTATACCTAATATCAGTTCAAAGTATGAAGAAAGTATAGCATCTGACACGGTGTTCACAGTCTAGCAGGAGGGACATACAATTAACCAATAGTGGATACAATATCCAAACCACATGGAACCAAGAATGATTCATTAGCTCTAGGATCTTCAACAATAAATAGAAATATTCTAGGCTTTTTAGGGCAAGGAGAAAGGGGAACAAGATATAGAGAAAAGAAGAAAATCTAGATTAAGGAAACAGCATATCTCTACTGAATATCTCTGTTTTATGTCTTGTTTTAATGCTCTTGGTAGAGTTAATAGCATTCTTTATTTTCCTTTGAAGAACCATCCTTTCCTTGTCTACTGTCTACAGTTCAGGTGATTACAACCCACTCCATCTCATGGATGGGACATGTGACCAAGGGCTAGCCAGCCTATGATTGGCTCAGAAATCAAAATGTGATCAAACCAGAAACAAAGGAAGGATAATTGTGAAGGATTCATACAGAATGCCCTAAAGAGGGGCAGAGAGATTAAAAGGAGGGCAAATAACAGACAAGAAAGACTGATTAAGAAGCTTCAACATGTATGCAATAGGAATCTCAGTACAGACCAATAGAGATGGGGCATTTGAAGAAATCATCATGGGGAATTTTCCAGAGCTGAAGAAACATGGGTTCTCTGGAAGTCCCAATCAGAATAAATAAAATGCACACCTAGATACATCACAGTGAATCTGCATAATATCAAAAATAAAGAAGAATCTTAAAAGCTGACATAGAGACTAGATTATTGCCTACAAAGAAATGATTCTTAGATTCGACAAAAGACATTTAGCAGAAACACAAGTTAAAGTAATAACAGTAGAAATAACTATGAATCTCATATTTAGATGCACCTGATTATGATTCAAGACTGAAGGCAACACAAGCTATTTGCACATATAGAAATGCTAAGAGAGATCACTACCCATCAACTCTTGCCAAAAGAACTATCAAAACGGGCTTCAGAATAAAGAAAATAAATACAGTGGGGCATAAAAAACAAAGTTGAGCCCAGAAACTGATTTAAAATGTTGACTAAAAATAACTATTTCATGAATTTCAAAAAGATTCAACAAAAATTTTAATTAATAAAAACAGGATAAGAACAGGATAAAAACAGGATAAAGCCTGTTAACTTCTCATGTCATGTTCTGAGGGAGGACACAAATATAAAATAGTTTTATCCTTTTTAGGGAAAAAAAATAGTCGATTTTTTGAATTGAAAATATTCTCCCCAAGACTTACTATTTTCTGTTGTTTTAATAGTAGCCACTCTAGTGGGTGTGAAATGGTATCTCATTATGGTTTTGATCTGCATTTCCCTAATGGCAAATCAAAAGATGTTGAGCATCTTTGACTGTGCTTTTTTTTAGCCTTTGCTTATCTTCTTTGGAGAAGTATCTATTCAAGTCATTTGTCCATTTTTCAGTTGGGTTGGTTGTCTTTTTGCTGTTGATTTGTAGAATTTCTTTATGTACTCTGGATACTAAAACTTTATTGGATATGTGGTTTCCAAATATTTTCTCCCACTCTGTTGGTTGTCTTTTTACTTTTGTGATGAAGTCCTTTGATACACAAAAGTTTTTAATTTTGATGAAGTCCCATTTATTATTTTGTTGCTCATGCTTTTGGTATAAAGTCTAAGAAACCATTGCCTAATACAAGGTCCTGAAGATGCTTCCCTATATTTTCTTCTAGGGGTTTTATAGTTTTGGTTGTTAAATTTAGATCATTGATCTCTTCTGAGTTAATGTTTGTATATGGTGTGAGGTAGGGGTCTACCTTTATTCTTTCATATATGGTGATCTAGTTTTCTTAGCACTATTTTTTGAAGAGACTATTATTTCCCTATTGATTGGGATTTCACATACTTATCAAAATCAATTAGCCATAGATGTGAGGGTTTATTTCTGAACTCCCAATTTTATTCCATTGGTGTATATGTCTGTCCTTGGGCCAAAACCACATTGTTTTTATTACTGTAGCTTTGTAATACATGTTAAAATAAGGAAATGTGAGTCCTCCAACCTTATTCTTCTTTTTCAAGAGGGCTTTGGTTGTTCTGTGCCACTTACCTTTCCATATAAATTTGATGATTGGCTTTTTCATTTCTGCAAAGAAGACTATTGGAATTTTGGTTGGGGCTATTTTGAATCTGTAAATCATTGTGGATAGCAATGACATCACAACAATATTTAGTCTTCCAATTCAAAAACACAGAATGTCCTTCCATCTATTTCGGTCTTCTTTGATTTCTTTCATCAATGTTTTGTAGTTTTCCTGTATACAGTCCTATAAATCCTTGGCTAAATTTATTCCTAGATACTTGATTTTTTAATTGCTATTGTAAATGGAATTTTTTATTGATTTCCTCTTTAGATTGTTCATTACTAGTGTATAGAAACACTACTGATATTTGCATGTTAATCTTGTACCCTGCCACCTTACTGAATTTTTTTATGAGCTCTATAAACTTTGTTGTGGGTTTTTCAGGGGTTTCCCCATGTAGGATCATGTCATCTGCAAATAAGGGAAGTATTACTTCTGTCCAATTTTATGTCTTTTATTTCTTTTCCTCGCCTTAATGCTCTGGCTGGAACATTCCAGCACAATGCTGAATAATGGTGGTGGCAGTGGGCATCCTTGTCTCATTACTGATCTTAGATGGAAAGCCTTTAATCTTTCACCGTTGAGTATGGTGTTAGCTGTGGGTTTTTCATACATGCCCTTTATCATATTGAGGAATTTTCCTTCTATTCATAATTTTTCTACATGTTTCTATCAAGAAGCAGTCTTGGATTCTGTCAAATGCTTTTTCGGTCTCAATTGAAATGATCATGTAGTTTTATTCCTTTGTTCTATTAATGTAGTGTATTACATTGATCGATTTTCTTATGTGATGAAACACTCTTGCATACCTGGGCTCTATCTCATTTGAAAATAGTATATAATTCTTTTAATGTGCTGTTGGATTTCATTTGCCAGTATTTTGTAGAGGAATTGTGTCTCTATATTCACAAGAGATATTGGTCTGTAATTTTCTTTTCTTGTGGTATCTTTATCTGGATTTGGTATTAGGGTGATGTTGGCCTCACAGAATGAGTTAGGAAGTGATCTTTCTCCTTCAATTTTTTAGAAGAGTTTGGGCAGGATTTGAGTTAATTCTTCTTGGAATTTGTGGTGGTTTGGAGTTATGCACCCAAGAAAAACATGCTTTTAAACTTAATCCATTCCTGTGGGTCTGAAGCAATTGTAACTAGGAACTTTTGTGAGATTACTTCAATTAAGGTATGACACAGCTGAAGCAGGATGGTTCTTAATCCTATTACTGAAGGTCATAGAAAGAGAAAAGTCATAGGGAGCAGCCAGAAACTGAAAGTCAACAGAATGCAGAAGAGAAGAGAAAAGCCAGAAGAGGCCACCAACTGCATTACCATGTGACAGAAAAGTCAAGGACCAAGAATACCCAGCAGCCAGCCCCAGACTGCCATAGTCTTCTGGGATAAAGCATTGTCTTGATGATGCCTTGATTTTGGACTTCTCCTAGCCTTAAAACCCTGAATCAATAAATTCCCATTCTTTAAGCCAACCCATTGGATGGTATTTGCTTTAGCAAAAAAGAAACTAAAATAGCTTTTGGTACCTGAAAGTGGGGTGCTGCTGTTGCAAATACCAAAAATGTCAAAACAGCTTTGGAATTGGGTAATGGGTAGAGACTGTAAGAATTGTGATGTTCTTGATAGAAAAAAAGCCTAGGTTGCTTTGAAGAGAGTGTTGGTAGACATATGGATGCTAAAAGGTACTTCGAATAACACCTTAGAAGGAAATGGTAAATGTGTTACTGGAAACTGGAAGGAAGGTAATCCTTATTTTAAAGTGGCAGAGAACTTTGCAAAATTGAGTTCTGATATCGGATGGAAGGCAGAACTTGAAAGCAATGAACTTGACATTTAGTTGAGGAGATTTCCAAGCTAAGCGTGGAAGGTACAGCCTGATTTCTCCTTTCAGCTTATAGTAAAATGTGAGAGGAAAGCGATAAGCTGAGAACTGAAACCTTATGCACAAAGAAACCAGAAGTTGATGGTTTAGAAAATTATGAACCTATCCATCTAGTGTGCTCTGAGACAACGGGCAGAGGCAGCACTATCAGGGACCTCTCTGAGCTTCTGGTCCCAGGAGAATAGGGCTCCGTGTGATAGTTTAACTGAGTTTAATGAATGGCCCTACACTCATTCATTTCAGTGGAAGTCTAGATTGGAAATGCAGTTATGAAGGAAGACTCTGTGGAAAGTTCTATTTCTGATGATTTGGACTCCTGTGAACTGCACGCAAATCCAACAAGTATTTTGTGAACTTTTGCAAAATTTGTATGAGCAACCTGGACTGGAAGGGACAGAGAAAGGTTGAATTGAAGGAAGAATGACTTCAAGGGCAGAAGCATGGAAGCTGAGATATGGACCCAAGAGATCTCCTCAGGCCAAGAGAAAGGGCCAATCCATGTGTGTGGAAAGGGCAGGTTCACCCCTGCACTTGGAGGGGGAGGGCTTTGTGCCCCATTGTTCAGGGAAATTGCTTCCCCCCAATGCTCAGAGATAGTGAGGGCTGTGTCCCAGCATTTGTGGAGAGCCTGGCTGATACCCCATTGCTCAGAGAGGGTAGGGCCCATGCCCCAGCATTTGTAGAGAGCCTGGCAGCCACCCCATTGCTCAGAGAGGGTGAGGCCCATGTCCTAGTGTTTGTGGAAAGAGTGGCCACCATCCCAATGCTGGGAAAGGGTAGGACCTTCACACCAGTGTTTGGAGAGAGCATGGCCACTGTACAAGCACTTGGAAGGGGTGGGGCTGCCTCTCCATTAGGCCCTGAGAATAAAACACCAATCCACAGATGACCCTCAGATCCTGAAATCTAATGGAGTTTGTCCTGCTGGGTTTTGGATTTCTTTGTGATCTGTGATCCCTGTTTTCCTTCCGATTTTTCCCTTCTGGAATGGAAATGTTTATCCTATGCCTGTCCCTCCATTGTATACTGCAAGCAGATAACTTGTTTTTTAGGTTTTACACACCCAATGACAGAGGAATTGTGCTTCAGGACAGACCACACCCATAACTGTTTTTGATAGGACTTTGTACTTAATATTATTATTGAAATTACTTAAGGCTTTTGGGATATTGTTATGGAATGGATATATTTGCATGGGGTGGGGGGGGTGTGGTGGTTTGAAGCTGTATGTACCCCACAAAAACATGTTCTTAAACTTAATCCATTCCTGTGGACCCCACCCCTTTGTAAATGGACTTTTGATGAGATTACTTCATTAAGGTGTGGCCTAGCTGAATCAGGATGGCTCTTAATTCTATTACTGAAATCCTTATAGGGAAGGTCACAGAAAGAAAGAAAGCCAGATGGAGCAGCCAGAAACTGAAAGTCAAAGGAACCCAGAAGAGAAGGGAAAAGCCAAAGAGGTTGCCATGTGCATTGCCATATGACAGAAAAGCCAATGACCAAGACAGTGAGCAGCCAGCCCCAGAACGCCACAATCCTCTGGGAGAAAGCACCATCTTGATGACACCTTCATTTTGGACTTCTCCTATCCTGAAAACCATGGCCAATAAAACTCCATTGTTTATGCCACCCCATTGGATGGTATTTGCTTTAGAAATGAGGAAAACTCAAAGAGAATTTTTGGTAAAATTCCCCAATGAAGTCCTCTGGTTGTGGGTTTTCCTTTGTTGGGAGGTTTTTAATTACTGATTTGATCTCATTATTTCTTGGTCTGTTGAGATCATCTGTTTCTTCTTGAGCCAGTGTAGGTGGTTTGTGCGTTCCAAGGATTTTGTCCATTTCATCTAGATTATCAAATTTGTTGGCATACAACAATTCATAGTATCCTTTATATTTCTGAGGTGTCAGGGGTAATTTCCCTCTTCTGTTTCTGATTTTAATTATTTGTGTCCTTGCTCTTTTTTTCTTTGTCAGTCTAACTAAAGGTTTACTGATTTTACTGCTCTTTTCAAAGAACCAATTTTTGGTTTCCTTGATTCTATTTTTTAAATTATTCTCTATTTCATTCATCCTTGCTATAATTGTTATTTGCTCCCTTCTGCTTACTTTTGATTTAGTTTCCTCTTTTTTTTCTAGATCTCCCAGTTGTGAGGTTAGGTCTGTAATTTTAACTCTTTCTTCTTTTTTAATGTAATCATTTAGAGCTATAAATGTCCCTCTCTGCACACTTTTGCTGCATCCCATAACTTTTGTTATGATGTGTTTTCATTTTCATTCACCTAAGATATTTCCTAATTTCCCTTGTGATATCTTCTTTGACCCAGCGGTTGTTTAATAGTATGCTGCTTAATTTCCATATATTTGTGAATTTTCCATTTCTCCCTCTGTTATTTATTTCTAGCTTAATTCCATTAGGGTCAGAAAAGATACATTGAATGATTTCAACATTTTAAGAAATGTTTTAGATTTGTTTTGTAACCTAACATGATCTAGCCCAGAGAACAACCCATGCACAATGGAGAAGAATATATATTCTGCTGCGGTTAGGTAAAGTGTTCTATATATGTCTGTTAGATATAGTTGGTTTATGGTATCCTTCAAGTCTTCTATTTCCTTATTGATCTTCTGTCTGGATGTTCTGTCCATTATTGAAAGTGGTATATTGAAGTCTCCTACTATTAATGCAAAAAAAAATCTATTTCCCCTTCAAATCTTTCAGTATTTTCCTCATATATTTTTGGGCCTCTGCTGTTAGGTGTACATATATTTATAATTGGTATGTCTTCTTGTTGAATTGACCCCTTTTTCAGTATATAGTGACATTCTTTGTACCTCATAATAGTTTTTTATTTTAAACCTATTTTATCTGATATTAATATAGTTACCCCATGTGCCGGTTTGAATGCATTTTGTCCCCCAAACGCCATTATCTTTGATGTAGTCTTGTGGGACAGACTTTTGGTGCTGATTAGATTTGCTTGGAATGTGCCCCACCCAGCTGTGGGTGGTGACTCTGGTGGGATACTCCCATGGAGGCATGTCCCTGCCCATTCAGGGTGGGTCTTGATCAGTGGAGCCATATAAATGAACTGGCTCAAGGAGAGAAAACACAGTGCAGCTGTGAGTGACGTTTTCAAGAGGAGCAAGCTTGCTAGAGAGGAACGTCCTGGGAGAAAGCCATTTTGAAACCAGAACTTTGGAGCAGACACCAGCCACGTGCCTTCCCAGCTAACAGAGGTTTTCCGGATGCCATCTGACATCCTCCAGTGAAGGTACCTGATTACTGATGTGTTACATTGGACACTTTATGGCCTTAAGACTGTAACTGTATAGCCAAATAAACCCCCTTTTTATAAAAGCCAGTCCATCTCTGGTGTTTTGCATTCTGTAGCACTAGCAAACTAGAACACCCCAGCTCTCTTTTGGTTGCTATTTGCATGGAATATTTTTCCCATCTTTTCATTTTCAACCTACTTGTGTCTTTTAATTTAAGGTGAGCCTCTTGTAAACAGCATATAGTTGGATCATCCTTTTTTATACATTTGCCAATCTCTGCCTTTTGGCTGATAGTTTAATCCTTTTGCATTTAAAGTAACTACTGATAATACAGGACTTTTTTCTGCCACTTTGCTATTTGGTCTTTGTAAATCTTAATCTTTTTTGTCCCTCACTTCTGTAACCCCTACTTTCATATTTATTTGATTTTTGTAGTATACCATATAGAGTCCCTTTTTACTTCCTTCTGTACATATTTCACAGATTTTTTGTGTGGCTCCTACGGGGCTTATATTTAACTTCCTAAATCCACAACAATCATGTATGATTTGATACAACTTAACATCTAAAGCATACACACATATTTTTCTTATATTCTTCTGTTCCCCTTTTTGTTACAGTTCTTGCAAATTATATCCTATACATTGTATATTCTAAACCATGAATTTATCATTACTTTTTAAGCATTTGCATTTTAGAAGGTGTAAGAAGTAAAAAGTGGATTTACATACAAAAAACTACAATACAATAAAACTGGCATTTATAATTATCCATATGGTTATCTTTACTGGAGGTATTTATTTCTATATGCTGCTTCTATCCACTGTCCTTTCCTTTCAGTCTGAAGAACTCCCTTTAGCATTGCTTGTAACAGGTCTAGTGGTTGAAGAAACTCCTTCAGCTTTTGTTTAATTTCTCCCACATTTTTGGAAGTCAGTCTCACCAGGTATAAAATTCTTGGTTGGCAATTTTTTCTTTCAGAATTTAAATATTTTGTCACACTGCCTTCTTGTGGTCTTCAACTCCAGTGTTTCTTTTGATTCCATTTAAAATTGTCTATCTCTTTATTGATATTCTCGTATTGTTCATTCACCTTTTTCCTGATGTCCTTTAGTTCTTTCTCTGTATTTCTCTTTATCTCCTTGAGCATATTAAGGATCATTTTTTAAAGCTTTCCCCAATGTATCCAAAGTCTGCTCTTTTTAAATGATGGTTTCTGGATTTTTATCTAGTTCTTTGAATGGGCCATCATTTTCTGTTTCTTTGTTTGCCTTTAATCTTTTATTTCACACTGTACATTTTAATATTTTAAAGTGTTAACTCTGATATTTAGTCCCTGAACTGTCTGTTCCTTAAGTTTGTATCCAGCTAGTGATATGACAGAGATTTCTTGAGTTCTAGGAACTACAAACACACACACACACACACACACACACACACACACAGAGTCTACTTTCACAGTCTTTGCAAATTGTCTCTTTTTTGGCTGCTGCTCTCCTTCAGAGTTTCTCTCTCCTACAGCCTGGGACAAAAGTGAAGTACGGCCCTCTCCATCTTTTCTGAGTTTGAATCTTGCCCTGGACAGGTGCTTACTCATGGCCATAGGAATTACTCTCATTTATAGGAATCTGAATGTTCCCTCTATTCCCTATGAGATATACCGACCTCTCCCAGTTGCCCTCTTGTATGATTTAGAGCAGATTATCCTTTGCTCCAGGTCATTTGGACTTAATTGTTTCTCACTCTGCTTCAATCTGCTTCTCCATGTGGGCAAGTTCTGGGAAGTCAAGCCAGAGACAAGCTTTCTGGTTCAAGATTGTGCATGGGGGATACTCCAATCTCTCCAGAACAGGGTCAGGGACACAAGGAGAGCACAGGCTGCCTCCACACCCTGCTGGAGAGGGTGGGGGGAGGGGCCAGCAAAGGTGCATCTACCACCCTTTTTAAAGCTGTGTTTTCTTGATTTGGCACATACTCAGTCACCGCAACCCATTATCTGTGTTCCAGAGTTTTGAGGAAGATGGCTGTACCAGATTTTGATCAAAGATTCTATGGGGGAATGGCACCCCGAAGCATCCTACACTGCAATCTTGACTAGAACTCCTCAAAGAGATATTTAAAATTCAATGTAATTCATATCAAAATTACACTTGCTTCCATCAAACTTTACACACTAATCCTTAAATTCATATAAAAATGCAAAAGATTAAGAATAGTTAAGATATGGAGCACTTTGGAGACGATTTTAGAAAATTTGGTAAATTTGAAGATGCCATATACCTTTTGACATACAATTTTACTTCTATGTATTTACCTTAAGCACAAGGAGGCAAGACCTAGAATCTTAACTTCTGCCTTCTTTGAAGCAGTAAAAAAATACAGAATAACCTGAATATCCATCAAAAGGAGAATGGATAACAAAATGTGGTGTAGTCATACAGAGATATAAAAGATAAATTAAATTAACTGGAGTAACATGTAAAAATATATAAATATAAACAACAGTTTTGATCAAAAAATATGCATAAGATTCTATATTTGTCTTTGGATGCATAAATATTCAGACAATATCCAAGGGAATAATAATTCAGGCAGCAAAGGAGGACAGTGGGAATTGAGAAAGGTATCCAAGGGCTTCAATTCTATCATGTGTTTTTTTTTTTTTTTTCACCTTTACAAATATTTACAAGTTCTGAAGCAAATATAAAATAATGTTAAGATATGATAAAGCTAGATGGTGGGTTTCATTATATTACTCTCTGTAACTTTCTACTAGAATTTGCCACTTTCTGGAATTGGCTGTTCTTAACCAAATCTAAAATCATGTTGAGCATTTTCTCCTAAGCTGCGTATCTTCTGAAAGTGTCAGATCTAGTGGTTCAATTAAATTCAGGTGCAATTTATTTTCTTTTTTGCAAGACCACATCATGTGTGGTACTGGGTATGCATCACATAAGGAGGCACATAACATCTGATTTTCCGTCTTTTAGTGGTGCCAAGGTTGATTAGTGGGTTCAGGTGGTATCATTCTGGTCCACCCATAATCAAGCTCCCCATCAACCTTCCAACTAATGGTCTTAGCAGGTACTGATCACTATTGCCTAGATCCATTATTGCATTAGGACGTGCCAACTGGTCATTTTCTAGTTCTTCCATCTTGCTTGCTGTTGTTGTTGTGCTCGTCTATAAAGAAATTTTCTTCATGAACCATGTGGTTGCCTCAACATATGGAAACTTGATGAGTAACTGGAGTTGACTTATGGGCATGTGAGTGCTTGTTATACTATACTCTCTACTTTGGAGTGTGTTTGACAATTTTCATTATAAAAATTAAAAATGAAATAAAAATCAAGATAAAAATTAAAACGTAAATCATGGGAATAAAAATGGAAGGAAACACGCCAAACATATTACCATCATTAATGTCAAGGTGGTAGGATTATAGGTGACTTTCATACCTTGGTGTATGCCCAAATGTATCAAGAATAATAAATGTAACAAGAATAAATAAATATACATACCTTTATAATTAGAAAAACAAACAGAAGAGCAAGGTAAGATGATAATGGGGAGGGCAAATGTGCCACTTCCAACTAGGAGTCAGGGATAGCATCTCTAAAAGGTATAATTTAAAGGAATAGGCCCTGCAAAGCTCTTGGCAACAGAAACCCAAATCCAAAGGCAGTGATAATCCTGGAATGTTAAAGGAACAGGAAAAGCTGGAGTGCAGTATGGCAGGAGATGAATATCATTAAGCTCTTAGTAAAAATGGAGACCAGCCAATCCTTCAAATTAGCCTCAACATTCCTACTGATTTCACATACCAAGTGGCTGTCGTTTAGCATTCTGTGTTCATGAAGTTGCAGAATCCAAATCATGCAGGAAATCTCAACTTCTACCCCGCAGACTAGGTGTAAGGCAGAAAACCTTAAAATCCTAAATAATGGATCACAGTGGCTCCATAATGACAAGGCAAAATAGTGATAATTAAATGATTTTAATAGAGTGTCAAGATGAAGGATAACAGTCTTGGAAAATGAGGTTGGTAAATCATTACCCCTCAGGCTTGCAGGCACACCCCAGCTAGGGCATGAAAAATGCAGAATGCAAAATCCCTGGCCACACATTTTGGTTTAGCACAACGTTAGTTCCCACCCCATTAGGGTTACTTCCCAGCCAAGCACAGCTGGGCTCCATTTTCAACTGAGAGGCAAAATAAGAGCTAAGCTCAAATTTATCTCACTTATTGGGCATTTTACCATGTGCCCCCAAGCTCTGTGCTAGATACCGGCAATAGAGAGAAAAAGATCTCTACTCAAACTGGGGAAAACAGGCAATACAAGAGGCTGTTACAAGATGTGATGGGGCTAAGGGAGCACAGAGGAGGCTCCCCTAACCAAGCTCCAGACCTCTTCTGATTCAGGGAAGTTTTCACAAAGCAGCAGCACTTGAGCTGAGTCTTGAGGCGTGAGAAGTTGCTTGTTTATAAGAAGGGAAACGAGGGCATTCCAGGCAAAGAAAATCACATATACTGGCTTTAGCTTGGATAGAGTAGGAAAGAGGGAGTCACTGAAGGTGACATTTAAGATTATTTAATTTCATTGGAACCAAAAGTTCTGAAATGAGAATGCTTGTTGCATCTTTCACAAACACCCACACTTGAATCCATCCCCACCCACCTGTCCTTGGCAGCATGCTTGAGAGAAGGACTCGCCCTCTAAGAAAGAATTTTCCCTTTTCCCCAGTACATAATGAGTTTTTTTAAAACCTTTTACTGTTCCACAAGTATTACATGTAGGAAAAAAAGATAAGAGAAAAGAAAAAAGTAAATAAAATCCATTCCCATATCCTCTGCCTAGGTAATGTTTTGAGGCAGATAGTTTCAGATTTTTTCGCTTTGCATATATATATGGTTTTAAATAAATTAGAATTATACTATTTATAAACTGAAAATCATTTTCTCTTCATGTAAAAGTTTACAGTTTGCATGGTTTCCCATCCTCATTTGCCACAGCTATCATCTCCTACTCAGCGAATGTGTGTTGGGACGGGGTTAAAGCACCCTTGGCAGGGAGGAGGAGATGCCTCATCCAAGGGGCCCACTGGCAACAGAAGGGTTGAAGTGCTTTAACAATTCACACCAGGATACATTACACCCACACTGTCCACTCAGCCCTCTCCCATGGCAACCAGAATACTGCCTACTTGGAGATCTAAACTTCCTGACATGTAAAATATCCCAACTTGACACCCAGAGGAGGGGGACTTGGGAAAGGAGTGAATTATATAATCAGTCTAGACATTTGCAAAATTGTATACATGTTTTCTTCTCAGAACCTACATACCTCTGTCCTCCCAGCTGATACACTGCTTGCGCCATGTCTTTAGTCTCAGCACCTCTGTTTGTTTACCTGGTCTTCTAGATGTGGCCTCACTTCTTTATTTCTTAACTTTCAGATTGCCACATTCCTCTGACCTGGCTGCAGGACTGTCTTGTTTTTGGTGAGCCATGTCCTGATGATCCATCAGGATTCTCAACAACCAGGCAGCAGGGAATCACTGGAAGAAGAACTGAGCCCTGGTCTCCGCGGAGGGATGCGTGGGTGCTCACTCCCACACTACCTATTTGGGAATCTGAAATGCTCACCTCCTGTATTAGTTCTCTATTGCTGCATAACAAATCATCACAAACTTAGAAACTTAAACCAATACCCATCTGTTATCTCACAGCATCTCTGGGCCAGGAGTCCAGGCCTGGCTCAACTGGGTCATCTGCTCAGGGTCTCGCTAGGCTGAAATCAAGGTTTCTGCTAGGCTGAACCACGTTGGGAATATTTGTTTCCAAGCTCCCTCATGTTGTTAATGTAATCAAAGAAGTGACCCCATTGCCAGTGTTTCCAGTAACATCTAGATCCCAGCCTTGGAATTTCAGTCCTTGGAGACCCCAGCAGGTCAGAGCCCCCTTTATAAGTGCCTTCATGAGCAAACCCAGTCACACACTGGGCTTACAAAGCTAGTGTGTATTAATGCCTGCATGTGCATGCACATACACACACACGCATAGAGCATCTTTATTGAAGAAAATCTCTTAAGGCACAATTGTTATTTTATTTCACAAGTTACAAAGAACTTGACTGAAGACGGTCATTGTAAAGTATTAGAGAACAGTCTGCCATCTACTTTTACCTTTAAATTTTGTTAAAGTATGTTTTTCTCTTTCTAGAGATTAATGTTCCTACGATGATAGTCTGTTTGGCTGACTTCAGATTTTGATGGCATCACCCCGCTGTTCATGTTCTCCAAGACAGAAATGGTTTGCTAGTGCATGGCTCAATCCAGCACCCTGGACTGATCTCACACCAACAAAGATCATCAATAGACCACCAACTTCCCTGAGCTTCCCACAAGACAAGTTGCCCACTCACAACTTCTATTCAACATTGTACCAGAAGTTCAAGCCAGAGCAATCAGGGAAATAAAAGATAAAAAAGAGACATCCAAAGAGAAAAGGTAGAAGTAAAACTATCTCTATTTGAAGATTATATATAGAAAACCCTAAAGAATCCACAAAGAAAACATTAGAGCTACTAAACAAATTTGGTAAAGTTTCAGGATACAAGATCAACACCCATAAGTCAGTTGTATTTCCATAGAGTAGCAATGAACAATCAAAAAAGGAAACTAAGAAAACAATTCCGAAGAAGAACAATTAATGTAATACACTGTATAAGCAAAATGAAGGAAAAAACTAATTATCATCTCAGTTGATGCAGAAAAGACATTTGACAAAATACAGCACCCTTTCACAATAAAAACACTTAAAACACTAGAAATAGAAGGAAACTTCCTCAATATGATTAAAGGCATATAGAAAAGCCCACAGTTAACTTCCTATCTAATGGTGAAAGACTGAAAGCTTTCCCTCTGAGATCAATATAAAGACAAGGATGCCCACTGACATTACTCTTATTCAACTTTTTACTGGAAGTTATTGCAAGAGCAATTAGGCAGGAAAAAGAAATAAAAGGCAAATTGGAAAGGAAGAAGTAAAATTTTCCCTATTTGCAGATGCTATGATCCTATATACAGAAAACCCTGAAAAATCCACAAAAAGCTCCTAGAGCTAATAAATGAATTCAGAAAAGTGGTGGAGTACAAGATCAACACCTAGAAATCAGTAATGTTTCTATACACAAGCAATGAAAAATCAGAAGAAGAAATAAAGATAAAAAATTCCATTCATAATGGCAACTAAAATAATCAAATATATAGGAATAAATCTAACCAAGGATGTAAAGGACTTGTATACAGAAAACTACAAAATATTGCTTAAAGGAGCTTAAAGAAGACTTAAATAAATGGAAGGATATTCCATGATCATGGATTGGAAGATAAAATATCATTAAGATGTCAATACTACTCAAAGCAACTTATAGATTCAATGCAATCCCAATGAAAATTCAAACAACCTTCTTTGCAGAAATGGAAAAGCCAATCATCAAATTTATATGGAAGGATTAGGAACACCAAATGGCTAACACCATTTTGAAAAAGAATAATGAAGTAGGAGGACTCAAACTTCCTGATCTTAAAACTTGTTACAAAGTCACAGTAATCAAAACAGCATGGTACTGGCAAAAGGACAGACATATACAACAATGGAATTGAACTGAGAGCTCAGAAAACAACCCCCACAGACATAGCCAACTGAGTTTTGATAACATGGCAAATACCACTCAATTAGGAAAGAATAGCCTCTTTAACAAATGGTGCTGGGAAAACTGGCTCTCCATTTGCCAAAAAAAAAAAAAAACAAAGGATCCCTACCTCACACCATATACACCATACGCAAAAAATCAACTCAAAGTGGATCAAAGGCCTTAATATAAGAGCTAGAACTAGCTAACTCCAAGAAGAAAACATAGGGAAGTTCTTTAGGACATTGTATCAGGCAATGTTTTCTTAGACTTTACACCCAAAGAACAAGCAACAAGTGAAAAAATAAATAAACAGGACCTTGTCAAAATTAAAAAGTTTTGTTCCTCAAAGGACTTTATCATGAAAGTAAAATGACAACCTACACAATGGGAGAAAATATTTGGAAACCACATATCTGATAAAGGCTTAATATCCAGAATATATAAAGAAATCCTTCAACTTAACAACAAAAAGACAAACAACCCAATTTAAAAATGGGCAAAAAATTTGAACAGACATCTCTCCAAAGAAGATATACAAATGGACAGAAAGCACATGAAAATATGCTCAACATCATTAGCCATCAGAGAAATGCAAACCAAAACCACAATGAGATACCATTTCACACTCATTGGAATGGCTGCTATTAAAAAAAAAGTCAGAGAGGATGCAGAGAAATAGGAACATTTATTCATTGCTGGTGGCAATGTAAAATGGTGCAGCCACTGTGGAAGACAGTTTGATGGTTCCTCATAAAGCTAAGTATAGAAATATCATATGACCCAGCAATCCCACTACTAGGTATTTACCCCCAAAAATTCAAAGCAGGGACTCGAACAGATACTTGTACATATGTACATAGCAGCATTATTCACAATTGCCAAAAGATGCAAGCAACCCAAGTGTTCATCAACCAATGAATGAATAAACAAAATGTGGTAAATACATACAATGGAATATTATTTGGCTGTAAAAAGGAATGAGTCCTGATACATGTGACATCATGGATGAACCTTGAAGATATCATGTTGAATGAAATAAGCCAGAAACAACAGAACAAATATTATATGATCTCAATGTTTTAAAACAATTAGAATAAGCAAACGCATAGAGTCAGTATCCAGAGTATAGATTGCCAGTGGAAGGGATGGGGCTAGGGAATGCGAAGTTAAGGCTTAAAATGTACAGGATTCCTGTTTAGAATGATGGGAATGTTTTGGTAATGGATGATGGTGATGGTAGCACAACATTATGAATGCAATTAATAGCTCTGAAATATATATGTGTGTGTGTGTATATATATGTGTGTGTGTGTGTGTGTGTGTGTGTGTGTGTATAATTAAAAGGAAAAATGTTAGATTGTATATATGGTAACAGAATTAAAAATTTTTTAAAGCTCCACACAAGCCTACACAAACAGTGAACCCTAAGGTAAACCATGGACTTTAATTAATAGTACAATTATAAAAATGTGCTATCATAAATTGTAACAAATGTTCCATGCCAATGCAAGGTGTTGGTGGTCAGGTGGCATATGGAATCCTGTATGTTATTCATGATTATTATGAAAACCCAGAACCTTTCTATTAAAGAAAAAAAGAAAAGAAAACGAAAGCAATTCCATTTACAATAAGAATCAAAAAGAACAAAATACTTAGGGATAAATTTAGCCAAGGAGTATAAGCCTTATACATTGAAAACTACAGGATATGGCTTAAAGAAATTAAGGGAGACGTAAATAAATGGGAAGACACCCCATATTCATCAGTTGGAAGACTTAATATTATAAAGATGACAATACTCCCCAAAGTAAGCTAAAAATTTGATGCAATCTCTAGCAAATCACTAATGGCCTTTTTGCAGAAATGGAAAAGTTGACCTTAAAATTCATATGGAACTGTAAAGGACACCAAAGAACCAAAACACTTGAGAAAGAACAAAGTTGGAGGACTCATACTTGCAGATTTCAAACTTACTACAAAGTTACAGAAAACAAAACAGTATGATATTGACATAAGGATAGACATATAGATCATTGGAACAGAATTGAAAGTCCAGAAATAAACCCATACATCTTCGGTCAATTGGTTTTTGACAAGGATGCCAAGTCCATTCAATGGGGAAAGAACAGTCTCTTCTATAATTGGTGCCAAGAGAACTGGCTATCCAGATGTAAATTTGGACTCTCATCTCACACCATGTACAAAAATTAACTCATAATGTGCCAAAGACCTAAACATAAGACTTAAAACTATGAAACTCTTAAAAGAAAATATAGGAGTAAATCTTCATGACCTTGGATTAGGTAATGGTCTCTTAGATATGACACCAAAAGCACAAGCAACAAAAGAAAAAAATAGACAAATTGGACTTCATCAAAATAAAAATTTTTGCATAGCAAGGATCATGATTAAGAAAGTGAAAGGGAAACCCACAGAATGAGGGAAAATATTTGCAAATCGTAATCTGATAAAGGTATAGTATCCAAAGTATATATGTATTAAAAAAAAAACTCCTACTACTCAAAACAAAAAAACCTACAACTCAGTTTTAAAAATGGGCAAAGGACTTGAGTAGACATTTCCCCTTAGAAGATATACAAATGGCCAACAAACACATGAAAAGATATTCAACATCATTAGTCATTAGAGCATGCAAATCAAAACCACGAGATTCCAATTTGCAATAAATAGGCTGGCCATAATGAAAAAAAAATTTTTTAAGCAGAAAATGACAGTGTTGGTTATGATGTGGAGAATTTGGAACCTTCACACATTGCTGGTAGAAATGTAAAATGGTACAGCCATTATAGAAAACAGTTCGGTGGTTCCTCAAAAAGTTCAACATAGAATTAGCATATGACTGAGCAATTCCATTCCTAGATATATACCCAAAAGAACTGAAAACAGGAATTCAAACAAATACTTGTATTTGAATATTCATAGCAGCACTTTTCACAATAGCCAAAAGGTGGAAATAACCTAAATGTCCACCAGCTGGTTAGTAAATAAACAAAATGTGGAATACACAGACAATGGAATATTGTTGGTCCATAAAAAGGTATGAAGTACTGATATGGATGAACCTCAAAAATATTATGCTAAGTGATAGAAGCCAGACATAGAAAGTCATATATAGTATGATTCCATTTATATGAAACATCCAGAACAGTTGAATCCATAGACACAGAAAGCAGAGTTATGGTTGCCAGAGGCTGGGGGCAGGTTTAAGTGGGGAGTGACTGCTTAATGGTATAAAATTTCCTTTTTGGGTGACGAAAATATCTTGGAACTAGATAGAGGTGATGGTTGCACAACACTAGGAATGTACTAAATGCCACTGATTTGTACATTTAAAAATGGTTAGTGGGTAATTTATGTTATGTTTATTAATTTTACCTCAATAATTTAAAAAAAAAACCTATCAATTCAGAGCAATAAACATTGCTGATGTGCTGGATAATCCCTCTTTGAGAGTCCTCAGAAATTTAATGGGGCAACTAACCCTTCTTCCCCTTTCCTCTCCCCCATCACCAAATTTACCACTAGCACCATCATAATTGCCATTTACCAACAGCTCCTGTATACCAGACTCTGTGCTATGCCCCAAATCTCTGTTATTTAACTCATTGTAGTAACCTCGTATGACAGATATTATGACACTCACATTATAAGTAGGTAACTCATGATGATTTGCAAAAGCCATACAACTTCAAGTGATCGAGCTGAGGTGAACATTCACTATTGAGCCTTGTAGCTAATGTCACCATTGAAGGCTGCCTTTCCATAAGTCCAGTTCTCTGGGTGTCTACCTGGGATCTAGAGTCAAACCCCTCATGTACCATGTTTGTGTCACATAACCAAGCCTCCCAGATTTAGACCATTGAGTCAAAGTTGAGTGCTTAACCCAAGAGGGTCCAGTCAAAAGCATTCCTTTAGATTTTGGGGGGTGGTTACCATGGGAGCAGATGGGGTCCATCTTTGGTGGGTGGAACCATGGGGTTTGAGCCTCTGGAATTAGCAGCCACATTCCCCATAGGTGGTGTGTGGGAAGAGAGATGGAAACTCATATACAAAGAGAAGTAGAGCTGAGAGACAGAAAAGGAGGGTCCTGGTGATGGCTGAGTCCTGTTTCTAGTTTCCTTTGAGACAAAGCTGCTCTACTCCACTTTCTCAGATTTCTTAGAATGTCCTAACTTTCCTCCAATACAGTCTCCTTTTGGCCTAAGTTACCTTTAATTCAGTCTTTTCCATTTTTCCATGCAAAGTGCCTCATTAATTGCATGTGAAGCACTGTGTGGGTAATGAATTCTCCTTACTATAACCCACAGAGGCCAGTTCAAGCTACACATCATCTGATTCATGTTTATGCCAGTTGAACCACAATATCTCAGAGCTGGAGAGGAGAGGTTATCCTTGGGCATTTTGTACATGCAGAACCCTATGTCTTCTCACACACAGGAAATATGTGTTTCAAAAGACCAAAACGTATTCAAGAATTCTGCTAAGCAATGCAAGGGCAACCAGCTTTGCACTAGGCATAAATTACCCTTAGCTATGGAAAATAGTAGACTTTGAGTCAAAATGGCCCTTGCTGACATGAAATTCTTGTTGCAAATTCAGAAAGATTTTTTTCTTAAGTATTCATTTCTGACAAATGAAAAAAATTGCCATGCCAAACATATACCCAGATCGCAGAGATGCACCTCTATCAAATTCTATTTAGTGGCAAAAGCGACTCAGGTGTCATCAAAATTTAGCCTTCTGAGATCCCTCTCTTTCATACCTAAACACCATTTCTTACAGCTTTTTCTTAGACTTACAAGAGATTAATAAATAGAAATACTTTTCACAATGCATGAAGATTAGATCAGCTGGAGAACTTGACCTGGTTAGATCAAATTTTGTACTGATTTCTCAAAGTATATTTTGTACTAAAACTTGGACCCTTACAGAGAAAGAGAAGAAAATGGCACAACTGTGAATTAAGGCAAAAAATGAAATCAGGATATAGTCTGTCCATTTCTTTTAATGTGCAGAGTAGAAAGAGCTTTCCCTAAAAGCTGGCAGAACCACAACCCAATGTAATTTTTCTGAATATATAAATGTGCCTTCTTCATTGAGACCATAGATACAAGAAATTTAGACATGTTCTTTAACTCTAACACTGGATCCATGAAGGGGTGAACAATTGTTCCAGTTTGCCCAGGACTGAAAGGGTTCCCAGATGTGGTATTTTCAGAGCTAAAACTAGGACAATCTCAGGCAAACCGGAATGGGTGGTCACCATAGGAGTATGCACATTTGAAAGTGGCATTACATTGGCTTCCTCAAACAAGACTTTCAGAAAATCCAACCTCTTAGCCTTAAACTTTAGGATAAGATTTATTTTACTTCCACTCATCTAATCTGTGTAATAGTGCCTAGCATCTAAGTATAGCTTTCAAAATGGCCTGTGCCAGTTTGAATGTATTATGTCCCCCAAAACACCATTATCTTTGATTCAATCTTGTGTGGGCAGACATATTAGTGTTGGTTAGATTGTAATTCTTTGAGTGTTTCCATGGAGATGCGACTCACCCAACTGTAGGTGATAACTCTGATTAGATAATTTCCTTGGAGGTGTGGCCCCACCCATTCAGCATGGGCCTTGATTTGTTTACTAGAGAACTATATAAGCTCAGACAGAAGGAGCAAGCTTGCTACAGCCAAGAGGGACACTCTGAAGAATACACAGGAGCTGAGAGAGGAGCTGCAGATGAGAGACAGTTTGAAGATGGCCTTTGGAAGCACTTTTGCTCTGGAGGAGATAAGAGAGGACAAATGCCCCAAGAGCAATGTTTTAGAGAATGCCATTTTGAGACACAACCTGGGAGCAAGCAGATGCCAGCCACATGCCTTCTGGGCTAACAGAGGTCTTCTGGATGCCATTGGCCATCCTCCAATGAAGGTACCTGATTGTTGATGCCTTACCTTGGACGCTTTATGGCCTTAACACTGTAACTGTGTAACCAAATAAACCCCCTTTTATAAAAGTCAATCCATTTCTGGTGTTCTGCATTCCAGCAGCATTACCAAACCAAAACATGGCCCTTTATATTTTCTGTCTAATTTAATACTCATAACAGTCCTACAGGGTAGGAATCAGCATCCTGTTTTACAGGCGAGGGGGCTAAGGAGTTAAATGACCACCCTGAGGTCATACAGACAGCAAGTAGTAAGGAGGAACCCGTCAGCAGCCTATTCTATGTACCTCTGACCTTCTTAGTCCATGCTCCACCACACTGAACCACTCAGAGTTTCTTGAAGACACTATAGTCTCTATTCTTGGGCTTTTGGGCGTGTTGTTCTACTCCTGCTAATCCCACATCACATTCAACCCCAATGGTCTCTTGGAGTACTTTGGGGAGAAGATTATCTCTTGATTATTTTCTTGTAATAACACATATTTCATAAAATTTGCCATTTTAACCATTTTAAGTGTACAATTCATAGGTACTAATTATATTCACAATGTTATGCCACCACCAACATCTATTACCAAAACTTTTCCATCATGCCAAAGAGAAACTCTGTACCCACTAGGCAATAAGTCTCCATTCCCCCCTCCCCCAGCCTCTGGTAACCTCTAGCCTACTTTCTGTCTCCAAGAAATATGCTTATCTTAGGTATTTCATATAAGAAAATCATACCACATTTGTCTTTTGTGTCTTGCTTATTTTTCATTAAGCATAATGTCATCAAGGTTCATCCATGTTGTAAGTTGTATCAGAACTTCATTCCTTTTAATGGAAGTTCTTCCTTTGCACCATTTTTCCCTCAGCAATTAGCTTAGACTCTGTTTTTTTCTCTTTTCTCCTCTTTTCCCTCTCTCTCTCTCTCTCTCTCTCTCTCACACACACACACACACACACACACACACCATGTGCATATATGTCATTTTTAATTATCTGAAATGTAATATTCATGTTCTTCTTTACCCTATACTAAATGAGCAAAGACATCCCACTGGTGGGGTACTGGGAATGGTCTGCCATGTGTGCAGAAAATAAGATGGTAGAGAATTTTAAAACAATCATACAACCAACTAAAATTCAGCCTGCGTTTTGTCATCACACACTATCAGTTCTGACCAATGTGATAAAATACTCATCCCTCAAAAATCTTTTGTTGGTCAAAGTTCTAAATAGTTACTGCTGTGCTCAATAATATATATGTAGTCTTCAAAATAGCACATCTTTATTACTTAAATGCTAATAAATATCATATTCTGCATGGAATATGGTTATACAGTTGGTTCTCATAAGGGTTCAAAATCATTCAAGCTAGATTCAGGCTGTGGTGTTATATGTTCCTGCATTTAACCAATATATTTGAAAGGAACAATGATAGCTGAGTGATTGCAAAGACAGAGAAACAGAACCAGAGTGACTGCTGAGAGACTTTATTTGTGCGGAAAATTCAAAAGAGTGAAATGAAGTATAAACTTGGAAGTACAACAGTTTTATTTGGTAAGTAGAGATTTCAGTCTTACATGGAATCTTTTATTGAATTTGAATATCATTAGCATCAAATTTTATTCTTCCTTTTTAATTACTGTTTTTTATTTTAAAATCAAAGAATGAAAAAAATAATGATCATTACTGATTATTAGTGAAAATATTTTGTCATATGTAAGAGAGAAATGTTACAAAAGGTTCCAATCCAGGTGTAAAATAAGGTAGATATGTTACCTGTTCCAAGACAGAGAGAACAGACAACCATTGGGATGATGTACTGGTTCTCTTAGACCAAGGTGGAATCGTGCATTCTTGGTCAAAGATGTTTTCATCATTCCTATCCCACCCATGACATCAGTGAAAATTATAAAGGCAGACTGCCTTTAGTCTGAAGTTAAAAACCGGCTTCACAACCCCAGTGTTTATATGCTAGTAAGTGAAGGAGCAATCACATCATGCCTCACACTAAGTGTCCAGCAGCCAAAAATGATACTGGTTGGAGTTTCTGAAGTTAGGTACTCTAAATCTACGTGCTTTCTCATTACAAGAAACCTTCCTCTGATTTCTCTTTCTGGGCCAAGTTTTGGGCACTGGAGGTCCAGCCCAGGATTACTGTGAACCAGTGACAGAAGAGAAAGCACTTGGAGAGACCCAGGGAATTGACTGACTAGCAATTGGGATCTCACCTTCAATGGACACATAAGTTTTTGTTTCCTATTGTCACCAGTATCACTTTGATTAAAAGCAATGGACAAAGTAGTTGGAATGGATGCTTTTGGCAAATCTACATACAAAGAAAAGTCAATATTCATGGCCCCTAGGGGAGGCACAAGGTCACATACTAAGACCAAATTCCTCAGTGAATAGCCAGAAGTCAGAGGCCCATTGTTGAACAGAAATCCCTCAATGGCCTCCTGACTATACAAAGTCAGGATCTTTCCCTGGAGGTGCAAAAGGCAACTCATCCTACCATCTTCAGGTCTCCACTCTCCTTCCTGTTCCCAGCAAACTTTCCTACTATTCTCCGTTGATAAATTTTAAAAACAATGAAAGAATAAAAAATAATGGAGAAAACACTCATATTCCTACTACCCAAAATAAACATGCAAATGTTTACATTTTGTTGTAATTGTTTCCTGTCTTTAAAATGCACAAACCAGGACATTACAGAGGACGCTGAAGGTCCCACTACACCCCTTGGTGTCCAGTCTCATTTCTCCCATCCAGGGCGCCCCCCTGGGCACCTACTACCAACAGCTTGATGTGTCTCCTTCTGTTGATGTTTCCATATCCAGTGTTGCCCTGCACGTGGAATTAAAACTTCACACAAGTAGCAACATACTGTATATACCATTCTGCTTCTCACTGTCTTCACACAACACTGATTTTGAGCCTGTGCATACCGATACAAGGAACCCAAGTGCAGCATCACATTGAAAAGAGGCATATTTGCATTCCTTTTAACCAGCGCAAAATCATGAATCACATAAATATAACACCTTGTCCTTATCCATTCCTCCACAGACGGACATTTAGGTTATCTGTAAACAGCCATTACAAACACTGCTGCAATGAACATCCCTGTATACCTCTCCTTGCAAAAGAGTTTGCCCAAGGCACATGATGACATGTGGAACAGACATCTTAAAATGTGTTCGATTCTGCCACCTTGTTCTCAAAGAGGCCATACCAATCTGTGGTCTCACCAGCATTTGAGGAAAAGTACCAACTGCTTCCTCCCACTCCCAGGGGGAAAGCTGTAGACACAGACTGAGGTGGCCTTAGCTCAGGTCAAGAGATCACCCTTTCAGAAAAAGAATGGATTAACTTACGTGAACAAAAAACCTGAAGTTCAATTTAATTCTCTTTAATCACGCATTGCATAATTTTAAAAGCTAATAGTCCACCTATATTCTCCCACCATGTGACAACTTACTGAATTAGCCACTGGCCCAACAGAAACTAATCCCCTGGGATAATATGTCAAAACCTGAGTAAGGCACTTGAGCTCATATTGGGTTGATGGATTTAAGGCAAGACCTTAGGCAATAATGATGTTGTTTGGAGGATGAATTCTACTCATAAGAGCCCTTCATGGCAAACGACTTACTTGGAGGCTATTTATGAGGTCCAGGCGGGAGAGGCATAAACTTAATTAAAGTTTGAAAACATAATAGAACCGAAGGCAGTACATCAATTTCTGGGTATCCAATCAAAAAGCCAATGATGTCCTTAATAGGTTGGTGATATCTGCTTCTGGGAGCTGCAATATATAGTTATGCAACTTACACAGTTCCAACTGCTGCTATTCTCACTGAAGCCACCTCCCCCCTTCCTTTCTCTACAAGTCTGTTTATGAGACCAATTCATCTCAGCTAGGAAAGAACTGCAACTGTTTGTATCACATGCCCTTTACACTGGCTCCTAATAAAACCAAGCATAAAAATGGCTGCCCCACCCATTCGTTAATGACTTCATCTATCTGTGTCTGCAAAATAACATAAACCACCACTGCCACATGTCCTGGGGCTCCCTGATGCCTGGAACTCAAGTGCAGCATCCTATAAAAATATTTTAAAGACATCTGAATCACGACCCAGAGAACCAAATACTCCTGGGCAACCTTAAAATGCAAATAAATATAAACAGCTCAGGACAGGGCCCCAGATACACCAGCCAAGTATGCATTTTGATACACTTCATTACAGTACGAGGTGATAAATCTGAAATATAATATGATAGCTTCAATGGATCCCTGCTGATGAAGAAGCTGATTGAAAAGGCTGAAGCACTCCCAATTTGTGTCCCATTTGACATGTCCTGAAGTCACTTCACTAAGCAGCAGGGTCATTTTTAAAACAGATGTCCTTCCTTGGAAGGCTGGAGGGATTAAGAGAAATTTACATGTTTGTCAAGACCAGGCCTGGAAGATACACACACACACACACACACACACACACACACACACAGTCAAGTGGCTAAAAGAGAGGAGAGCTGGTATCATATGGGAACTATAGACCTCTCTGGTGTCATCCATCTACCTCAACTAGGTTAGGTATGATGAGGCAGAAGGATGCACCCCATGACCTTTAAACTTCCAGCCAATCAAAAGCAGCGGTCCCCACCCCAGGATGCTTTAAAGAAATGCTAATGCCTAGGCTCCACCCCCAGAGCAACTAGGTCAGAATCTCTGGGGGGGCCTGGGCATCGAAATTTTCCCAACTGATTTTAACTTGGCATCTAAGGTTGAGAAACTCTGTTTCAAAGAATTGGAGACTCATAAATATTTTCTAGGCTTTAGCAAATTCAAAGCCATCATTACCTCATTGCTTCTTCCAACAAAATGTTGATTGTTAACACTGCAGGTATGATGACAAATTTCACCTCATCTATATTATATTGTTGAAAACTCTCTGGAAAGACAAAAATAGGAGTTAACTTGTAGTAAGAGCTTATGATAGACCAGGCAAGGTGCTAAGCGATTTCCATGCTTTAAACCTCAATAAGTGCCCCAAGAAGTGGGCACTCTTATTATCCTCGTTTTATAAATGAATAATCAGAGGCTCAGGGAGGTTAAATATTTTGCTTGTAGTTGCAAGTCAAGCAAGTGGCAGGAACAGGATTCACACACAGCTCTGTGTCTTCCAAGGCTACACTCTTCTCCAGATGTTTCACTGCACTGATCTATGAAATTTGTAGTCCTTACTTTTGAAGAAAGAGCAGCAATATAATAATATAGTTCACCTACCTGGTTGCCAGTTCTGGTGAGAAAAATTCAAGTACCTCTCAAACTCATCCACCAACTCAATGCATGCCTGCCAAGGATTACCTCTCTTTCAGTGCAGCGTAGGATCAGACCACCTTCAAGAAAAACCTGAACTCCTTCAGTTTCCAGCTGTGAGGTTTGGGGCCAGTTAGTTATCTATTATGAAACGCAACTGCATGATCTGTAAAATGGGGATAATACCTACCCTCAGGATTATGAGGATTAAAAGTAATCACATTTATGAAAGCTCTTAGCACAAATTAGGAATTAACAAATGGTAACCTCCTCCACTGCAAGTCTGCATCAGAGGCACCTAGACTGTAGTTGTTAAATCGTATCATTCTTATCACTAGCACTACCTGATAATTACAGCGCAAGTCTTTTTCAAAGTGCTTTCCCATCAATTATCTCATTTTAACCAGTTTATATCAAATACTAGCTGCAATGGCTGAGTGATGTTATTTTTTTTTAAATCTTGGACCCCCCAAAGGGGACCCACGGTGCCCCTGCAACAATAAGGTTTTTAATGGATGCAAATTTGCAAGGCATGATGCATTTAATAATCCCTCATCGGAATAAACTGAAACAAAGCCAGCAGGAGCAATCATTAATTTACATTAATAGCTTTCAGTGCCGTTTACCCCAGTGCCTGACATGAAACAGTAATCTGAAACCAAACTATGACGGTGTCCTACATGAGTGAATGTATCACAGCCTTCTAGACCCAGGAGGTTCAGGATATTATACACCAACCCTCATGCATTTCAACAAGGGGAGGATGTGCTAATGAATCCCAGTGCACACAGGACAGGAAAGCATTCAAACTCTCCACCGCGGCCTTCAGGGCTCCACCCCTTTATGCTCACCTCAGACCATTCCCGCAGCCAGGCTAGCCTTTCCATATATTCCTCAAACACCTTAGGCTTATTTCTACCCCAGGGCATTTGCATATGCCGTTGACACTGCCTTGATCATTCCCTCCAGATCTCTGAATGACTGTATCTTTTTCAGCCTTGAAGTCTCAGATGAAATGTCATCTTATCAGAGATAACCACCTTATCTGATCCCCTTATCTAAGATGCTGTCTCCAAAAACTAATCATAGCCTCATCCTATTGATTTCATTCATAGCACTTAAACATTTTAAGTTTATCTTGTATATAGCTGTTAAATTTATAGATTGATCCTGAGTAGATGTGAGCTCTAGAGGGCAAGGATCTTGTATGCTTTCCTCATTGCTCTATCTCTAGCATATGCAACTAAGCCTGGAACATAGCAGATTCTCAGTAAATATTTGTGGGTGAGAAAATGGTGGACCATTTTAGATAAGCAGCTTCCCTCAAAATCTAAAAAGTTTTTCACAATATACCAATGCTTTTGCCAGCTATGTTGGGATTCTCCAAAGTTATGCCCTTAGATATTTTTCTTCTTTCTCAGCAGAAAAATAATCACTCCTATGACTTTAACAACCACTTCCACTGATGAAGGACAAACCCATGCCTCCAGCAGATAACTCTTCTGAGGCCCAGACTCACCTGGGAGGTGTACCAAGTATTGGTGTTCAAGGGAATCAGAAACCTACCGCTTGATACAGTAAGAAAGTCTCAGTCATTAAAGGAGAAGGACAATTCCAAGTATATAACGGAGTCCTTCACTCAGTTTTGTGTCTGCCTGAGCCCTCCTTGGATCTGTGGCTGCAATGAAACAGGAAGAGGAGCTTCACTAAGATATTAGAGGACAATGCGCCTGGCTGAAAAAAAAAAAACCTCCTTGTTCTTCCATCAAGCAAAACAAATGGCTCTCCAGCAGAGTGAGGCTCCAGTTCCACAAATCCTCCCCCAACTAATGAAAGTTGTCTTGGTGATGCCGTATATCCATACCTCTCATCCAAAGTTTAAGCCTCTTTTTTTTCCTTACCCCTTTATAATTTCCTTTGTTCCTGGCTAATCCCCTAAAGTCCCTTTTCTTTTCAAAGCCCCTGTTGATAAACTTCATTCCATTAAGTCGGTTAAGCTCTTACTCTGAATCTCCCCTTCACGATGTCTCAGATTCAAGAACATGTGAAGTAGATACTTTTTTAGACCTTTTCTTCTCAAAACAACAAATTCTTTCTGGGTGAAAGATAATAATAATAACAGCTAGCACCAACTGAACAAATACCAAATGCCAGGCACTGCGCTAGAGACTTTGCTCTCATGCAATTTATTTTTGTATAACCCTCCAGGTAGGTAGGACTAAACCAGGATTTCAGAGAGGGGAAGTGGTTTGTCCAATGTCACACAGGAAATCTGTGGTGGAGAGCAAAATTTCTAATTTGGATTGCTCTGCTGGCAAAACCCATTATCTTAATCACCAAGCTAAAAAGTTCATTGGCAAGCATTAATTGGCAAAACTGATGGTCAGTAATACTCTTCTAGGGTGCACCAGCTTGACTCGAGCAAGATGTTCAGTGCCCAGGTGAGAGGGAGCATGAAGTCCGGGCAAATCCTGGAGGATACAGATGGAAATGTTCACTCGTATAAAATATCTTGGTCCCTTTGATAGCCTTGCCCTTTCCAGGGTACTCTGTACCTGCCTCCTGAACAGCTCTGTATTGCAACGAGGCAACAAATGGAGTAATGAATTGAGATGCAGGTTTCATAAAAGTGATTAACTGCTAAATTCCAGTTCAGCTAATAGTTCAATTACCTCATTCTGCATCTCAGCCTTCCATCCAATTCTGCATTCATGGAGCCCCGTCACCGAGGCACCCACATCCTTTGCATACCCATTAATTAAGCCTTCGCTCTCTCCCAGTAATCTGTCCACCCTTACTCATGAGCTGGATTTGAAAATAACAAGGGCACTGAGAGCTCTGGGAGGCAGATACAATAGGCTGGAACAGGCAGCAGGCCCAACGTGGACTTTAATCACCACCACCCTGCACACCCCGCCACCACCTTCACCTGAGAACACAGATGTAGACAAACTCCCTGCGGCATGCATCCTGAGCAAACAGGCAGTAGGAAATACTGAGGGAGGAGCAGAGACCTCTCCCCTGCCTATGGTGGGATAGCAGGGATTATTCAGTAAACAAGTTCTTAGGAGGAATATTAGACTGTTCACCAAATTACCGTGGAGGCTGAAGAAGAGGGCACCCTAGTCAGAACACATCTCCGAAGACATTTCAGACCATGCTGCCATCCCACATCTCCAGAGGCCTGTGATTGGATGTTCCTGCCCTAAGAACAGATTCTAAACCCTCCCTGCACCAGAGCTGAGATCCCAGGAGGAAGCAGGGACCTGGGCTGCACTCACTCGCCCACTCCTGGCTGCCAGGAAAGGGAAGAAATGAGTGTCTGGTGTTTTTAGCCTCCTGACTCCCATCACCACCCACACACAGCCAATCCCAAAACACCGGGAGTTCAGATGCTGGGTGGCTGAAATACACACACACAGACTGCCACCATGCGCCCCCTCCTGTCACCTGTTATGGGTGGACTTGCCCCCCCCGCAAAAAAAACCACCTTCCCAAGTCCTAGCTCCCAGTCCCATGGATGTGACCTTATTTGGAAACAGAGTCATTTCAGGTGGAATTAGTTAAGTTAAAACACAGTCATACTGGAGTAGGGTGGGCCCTTATATGAAGCCGGGGTCCTTAAAAGAAGCAGAAGGAGACAGCAGATGGACACCAGGAGGACGTGATGTGAGGATCGAGGAGGCAGAGTGATGCACCTGCAAGCCAAGGAACGCCAAGGATGGCCAGCAGAAGCTGGAGGAGGCAGGGAAGGACCCTCCCCTATAGGTTTGCAGGGAGCCCTGCCCTGTTGACACCTGGATGTTGGACTTTCAGCCTCCAGAACTATGAAGAAAGCATTTCTTTTTTTTCAGCGCCCCACTTAGTGGTTCTTTGTTACCGTGGCCACAGGAACCTGAGACTCCACCATCTCAGCCAATGGCCCCTAAGATAAAGACAAGGTGATTTCTAGACCTCAGTCAGCCTCCAGCCACCTGCACCTCCCCTCACTCTACCCTCTCACATCAACAACCAGCTTTCACAAGCTTTGCACGCATTCTTCCAGAATACAGTGTTTTCTTCACCATCAGAACCTGGCACGTGCTACCCGCTTAGTCTGGAACACTCTTGCCCTAGTCAGCTGCTATCACCCAGCCCCTCTCGTGGGCTCCCACAGCACCACATGTTAATTCCCTGTGCGCCTGCATGGCTCTCGCTGCATCTGCAGCAGCTAATAGAGCGCCTGGCACATGGCAGATGCACGACACATGGGGAGGCAGCTGAGTGCAGGCCACGCTTCTCCTCATGCCTCAGTGGACTCAAGTGTCATCGTAACCATGGACACATGAAGTCAGGTTTTCTCCTCCAGACCCCCTTCCTAGTCCTACCTGCTCAAAAAGCAAAGCTCACTTTCACTGAAATGGGAATGTGCGGGAGAGTTTTACACCAGAATCTCAGCTTCTCGTATGAGGCAACATTCTGTAACTCTTCTCTCTGGAGATATCCATTCAGCAGCCTAGGGGAAACTGGCACCCCCGGCCTTCCAGAAGGACAGAGTAGCCCCAAACCTCCAGCTGTTATTTATCCAAGAGAAGGCACCATAGTGGCCAAAATGAGACACCTGGGCTCAACTTCTGGCTCTGTCCCCTACTCACCACTTGACCTTGGCCCAATAAGGACTGAGCTGGAGTTTCCCACCAGGCTGGCAAGATGGGGAACTACAGGTGGGCTGAAGTTGATTTTTTTTAAATGAAGAAAAATGTAATATTTATTTTATACCTGTGGGTGGATTGAGATCCATGCCTACTACCTTAGTTTTTTTTTTTTTTTTTAATCAATGTATAATTAAAAAAAAAAAACTAACATTTGTTGACTATTACTATAAGGCCAGGCACTGTTCTAAGCACTTTACATGCGCAATCTCATTTAATCCTCACAACCACCCTGTGAGCTGTTATTGTTAACTGCAGTCTACATATAAAGAAAGTAAAGTTTAGGAAGGTTGAGTGACTTGCACAAGGTCAAATACGAGGGAGACTTGGGATTCAAACTCAGGTTGCCTGGCCTCAGAGCCCACTGTTTCAACAACTCTCTGAATTATAGGTTCAGCATTTATAATATATGTGGTGGCAGGTGCACAACAGTTGTTTGATAATGCTTTTTTTTAAATAAATAAGTTGGATGGATGGATGGATGGATGGATGGATGGATGGATGGATGGATGGATGAATAAGGGGATAGTTGGGTAGCTTCTTGGGTGCTTAGATGGGTGGATGAATGGTTGGGGGGCTGGATGGCTTGATGGCTGGAGAGGGGAATGGATGAATGGATGGATGGATGGATGGATGGATGGATGGACAGACGGACAAACAGAAGAGTGGGTGGCTAGAAAGGTGTGATGCTAATCTTCATCCTTGAAATGATTCTCATCATGGTCTACTTTGTAGAAAGGATTAGGCCCTGGTGGGTCCAACCCAGAAGATGACGTTCTCAGAAGCAGGAGTTTGTCTCCCAAAACTACATCTGAGAGAAGCTCCGAGCCCTTGTATTTACTTCTGAGCAATGTCTGCAACTTCAGGTGCTGCTGGAGAAGTAGGGAGGAGGCAGAACGTTTCCACAAGCACCCCCCACAAGGAAAGAGGACTTCTAGAGCAGATGCCTTCAATGTTCCACTTCTCCTTGACAGATGGGCCGCTGCACAGCCTTGGAAATCCATAGGCTGGGTCCGGCAGCCACATGGGCTGTGAGATGGCACACGGATGCCATCCAAGAAGGCCATGTTTAAACATAAACAGTTTGTTTTTCCTCATGCCTTGTTTTCTGTGTTTTTCTATTATCTGGCAAAGTTGAGCCCAATTGAGAAGGAGGCAGCTGTGTTTGGGAAGCGATTGTCTTCTCCCCAATGGGCACATGCGCTGAGTTCTCTATTGTTCACATCTGTGGCCGGCTGGATGAAAACCCAGAGATGCTGTTCTCTTTCCCAGCACAAACATGTTAAGCCCAAAGCCTAGAAACAATTCTGTGGTAAGGGGGCTTTTACAAGCAGGAGAACCTCATGGCCTGGTTCATCCCCTGTTCTCCTTCCTTAGGATTCAAAACTGTACCATTTTTGAGTACCTACTGTATACTTTAGGCCCAGCACACATTTTGTCTTTGAATCCCCACAACAGATTTTCACTGCAGGGATGAAAAAATGGCTTACCTGAGGCCACTAATCTATAAAAGTCACCAAACAGGATTTGAAATTAACCATTCTCCAAAGTCTGAGTTTTTGCCACTATGTCACATTCTGTGCATCCTATGAGATGCTTCCAGTTCTGAGTAAACAGAAACTGTACACTGCCAGAAAGCCTTCTCTCTACCTTTACTTTATAAATCACTTTGTTAAGATTTTTTTTAATATGTGATGAAAATGTTCCAGGGAAAACCAGGTTCTGGTAGAAATAAGGGGATTCTAACATCAAACGAATGTGAGTTTGACTTCTAGCTCCATCTCTATCAACTTGCACCTGGATATGGTACTCCATATCACTGAACTTGATTTTCCCCACTTGCAAAATAGCCCTGATTATTATGACCACTTTAGAGAGCAATGGTGATTACATGAGGAAAAAATACATATCATCCTTCAAGTATCAGCTTAAATGTCAATGACTCAGAAACATCTTCTCTGACCCCTAAATTAAATCCACTAGGTTTTAAAGATTTTCACAATACACAATGACCTCCCTGTATAACACTTATTATACTTGTAATTCTTTCTTAATTATATATACCCCTTCTAGACTATAAGAGATATGATGAGAAGGAACACATCTGCTTTGTCTTCTGCTATATATCCACCTCCTGGAATGGTGTTAAACATGTAATGAGCAAACAGGAAATAATTGTTGAATTGAAATGGATAATGTTTATAAAGTAATTAGCACAGTGTCTAACATAGAGTAGGTCTTCAAGGAACATTATTTATTTTTCCTCTTCTCGATTTATGGAGAATGATGGACTTTTCTCATTCCCCCTTTCCCTTTTTTGACCAGCCTTGATACAGAAGAAGAGAGAATCCAAGGGCTGAAGTGGATAATGCTGGGAAAACACTAAATTTGGCAGTGCTAACAAGTCTTAGTCAACCCTGAAAAGGGCTATGAGCTCTAAAATGTGGGCAGCAGCTATCGCGATACAGTTTGTAATGTTTATATAGAGAGAGAAGGTTGAAGACTGAGGGGGTGGAGGCAGATGGTTGGCAGGTTGGCACAGCGGTAAGCTGCAGCAGGAGTGGAAAAATGCAAGTGAAAGAGGAAAGAAAAAATAAAAATTGCAGTGTGTGGCCTCCCACCCAAAGGTGGAAGTGAACTTCACTGAGGGGAGCCCTTCACTGAGTTGCCTCCCACAGAGCCCCTCTACTTGATGGAACAACAGGTGCTGGCCTCGGCGACAGTCACGCCAGGCTGGATGCCAAGCTGAGGCCTCACCTCGTTGGAACTTAAACAAGGAACTTAGCTGTGAGCTGACCTTTGCAGGGAACCAGGGAGAGGAGAGGACAGACAAGGTGGCAGTTCTGGACTAAGCCTTCAGGACTGGTTTACTCAGGGAGATGGCAACCTCATGTCCTTTCCTTACTGCTTTGCAACCTTGATTTTGAACCTGTCGCCCTTGAAACAGTTTCCTGCCTGGCTTCTGAGTGCCAGGCGCATGCTTCCTTCTGACCCTGTAATACGAGCTGTTTCTCGTTGACTGGCTCCGTCCTTGCCCCTTCTCTATGACTCCCGCTTGAATAATGAGCTCTAAATATATTTTCTTGTTCTAAACCATTTTTCCTTTCTAACGCTAAATTATAAGGCTTGTGTGTGTCAGTGGGAAAACGTGCCCTGCTTTTCCAAAGGAAGCAGAGATGCTGCTACACATTCTTCTAAACCACTGGAAGAGGGCAGGGGGATTTCCACCAACTTACCAGCCCTGGAGTGGAGGCTTGTCTGAGGCCAGGCAGAGTTTGAAGCAATTATTATTAGCCCAATCCCAAGCTCCCCAATTATATCTGAGAAAGTTCAGGATGAAAAAGGACTTGCTATTAATTATTAAAAACCAAAATCCAGACACACACATAGGGCTAAGGACCTCTCACCCTCCTCCTTTATGTATTACATTTGGCCAGGACCACCAGATACCAATGAATTTAGTTGGGATACTTGTAAGTCCCACAATGTACAGGCAAACTGACAACAACTAGGGTTTCCTCATCTTGACCTCATCATCTACAGCTAATGGAGGTGGTGATTATGGAAAAAAAAAAAAAAAATCAGAGACGGATGATTCTGGGTCCCCCACTGTTATGCTCTTTTTTGAGAAAATATGATTTACTCTTTGATCCTTGTTTGTTTTTTAAAATCAGGTGAAATCTTAGTCTTGTAGGGATAGGATACTTGCTAGGGTCTTTCCTTTAAAATGAGGGGTCGTAAAGCCAGCTGTAGGAGGTTCAGATATTGAGAACATATTAAAGGCCCTGGGGTAGCAGCAGAGTGAAATGCAGGCAGCATTAAGCAGCCCCAGGCATAATGTCAGGAGACCTTCTGACACAGCATTTAATGTAAACTTGGGCACGTTTCTTGGTCTCTTTGCACCTGGGTTTCCTTATCTGTTAAAGTGGGCTGCCATCTGCCCAGAAAGCCTCAAAGAGCCACTCTAAGGCCCACAGAGGTATTATAAGATTTAGGCCACCAACAATGGAAGCCTTACATCCCCACGGTTCTACCTGATCCACTCCCTGCCACCATGTTGATAAGATGACTCCACACCAGCCGAGAATGGTAAACTTCTACCCAGCAACCTGAACAAGTCCAGAAAGCAGAGCTCCTTTTATCCCAATTCTCGAAGATGCAAATCTCTCTACCCATTTAACTGGGATACCCGAAGAATACAAGAAAGGTTTTTATTATTCAGCACTTTGAGAGAAAATGGATTATGTGTGTGACTTTACCTGGAAAGCCATGGCTCTCATTTCAATCTGAATAGTCTGCCAGGCTGGTGGGTGGTACCATTTAACACCCTCCCTCACACCCCAACTTCTGTGAAGATACTGGCAAAAATTTAAATAGTAATTCTGAATTATAAAAAGACAAGGGACCTTATATTTGCTGGATGGTCTCCTCTCTCTGGGCAGCCCTGAATTAGCACAAGCAATGAGTCCTAAAAATAACAGGGCGAGAGAGGCACCCCTTCTGTAAGCACTTTGATCGCTTGCCCATCAAACTGTGCCTTTCTGTACAGGAAACGAAGAACAGCTTGTCTCCACAGTCTATTATAATTACCACTAAATGCTCCAGAAACTTGGCGGTTTTGAATTTCATAACACCCATGACTGACATTCCTAATTAATACTATTGTTTTTCTCCTCTGGCTGAATTTCCTGAATGCCAACATGCATCGCATACACTAAAAACAGACATTAAAGAAAATAACATCAGTGTTAATCCCCAGCACAAATATATCAAAAGCCTCAGTGAAGTGTATAGAAAAGAACTGGATTCCTATAAATAATGGAGCATCCTGCCTGATCATCTTTGTCCTCCTACGCTAATAAGATGATAACCTTTCTCCTCCCGTGTCCTTGCTCTTAAGATTTCAGAACTGCTTTTGGTAAAGTGCACTCCCAGCTCTTTTCTTCTCTTGCTTTGCTTGTAAGTTGTAGATTGAAAGTCTCAAAGAAAACCCTCTAACTTAAGTTAGAAATACTATCCACTGGGCACTCTATAAATAGGGAATCCACAGAAGAAAATAAAAAGGTCTAATTTGTGCTTTCTAATGGATATTTCTCTGGTTTGTTTGGGGCCAATCACACAGGAAGCTTGCTAATGGCCTCGGTTGCTTTGTTGTGTGGCTTAGAGCAAGGATCTCAGCATCAGGGGGTTTCAAATTTGAACCCCATCTCTGCCACCTAGCAGCTGGGCCATTTACTTAAGTTGTCTGAGCCTCAGTTTTCCTCATCTGTAAAGTGGAGATTATAATAGTACCTACCTCACGGGGCTATTGTGAGCATCTAATGAAGAAGTAAAGTATTTAGCAGAGATTCTGGCACATCCTATATACTAATTAGATGCTATTAGATTTACCGTTAATACACACTCAAGTTTGGTTGATAGGTCTAGGAAAAGCACCAGGCACCTATTAGCAACTCAACAAACACATGTGGTTGAACTGATAAGAAGGACATTTCTCTGAGCTGCCCAGGACTTTAAATTGCATTTGAATAAAAAGAAAGAACTTGAGTGAGACCAGAATTCCCACTACAAGAGTGACAGCTGCCTTTGCCATCAGTGCCCAGGATGTCAGGCAGTATTGAAGAGCAAAATCTTGAAAATGAAATTAGGCTTTGTGGTTTGCGAGCTATATGCATATATGTTTCCATATATCTTCCAGATCTCAAAGGCCCTAGTTCAATCGGTGTTGGTTTTTATCTTTGCCGTTCATAGCATTTAGTATGCTCATGATGGCATGCAACCATCACCACTATCTAGTTCCAGAGCACTTCATTACCCTAAAAGAAACCCCATATCCATCAATCGGCCTCTCCCCATCCCCCCTCCCCTCAGCTCCTGCCAGTCACAAATCTGCTTTCTGTATGGTTTTGCCTATTCTAGATGCTTCATATAGGTGGAAATGTTTAAGTTTGGCTTCTTTCACTTAGCATATTTTCAAGGTTAATACATGTTGTAGCATTTATCAGAACTGCATTCCTTTTTATGGCTGAATAATATTTCATTGTGTGCATGTACCACATCATGTTCATTCATCTGTCTATTGATGGGCATTTGGGTTGTTTCTGCCTTTTGGCAATTGTGCACAGTGCTGCTACGAACATTCACATAAAGCATTTGTTTGAATACCTGCTTTTCATTCTTTTGGGTATAGACGTAGGAGTGGAATTACTGAGTGAAATGGTAAATCTATGTTTAACTTCTAGTTTTGATACTCTTATTTTCCACTCAGGAACTGTCCCTTCCATGCTTTTTCCATGTGGCTTGACTTCAGGCAGTCAGCTTATTGTCACCTCCTTCCACAGACTGGTTCAGGGATGGGTATATGAAACAGGTTGACCCAATGCACATAAGTTTTGTAGGAACTTGGCTCTTTCTTGCTTCTGGGTAGGCTAAGGTGGTAAAACACAAGTCTGGAGCCATTGGTGGCCATTTCCCCACTAAGAGGGGAGAGCCTGTCTAAGAATGAAGCCAAAGCAGAGGAAGGAGACGGAGCGAGATGGATTCCTGGAGGCATCACTGGAGTCTCTAGACACCATCAAGGCTGGTAGGGGAGACCTGTCATCTGGAGTTTTCAGTAACGTGAGGTGTAAACTCTTGTTTAGGCTAGTTTGAATCGAGATGTTTCTGTTCAACCATTGTATGTGGGTGCTTAGACGGTATCGATGGATTGGATGACTGGGAAGGGACTGCTTTAAATTTTGTAAAGTACCAAAATGCACCCAGTTATGGTAACGTTTCCCTAACCAAACCATGGGTGACCAGCCCAGAGCAGTGAAATGAGGTAAACAAGCTGAGGAGAATCTAATGTCAATGGAGTAAAAAGTATGTTCTACCCGCTGCCTGTCCAAGATCTTGAACCCAGATACAAACATTTTCAAAATAATGGTGAACGATCACATATATTAAACCAGGCTCATAAAACAGTAGTTGGAGGGGGGAGAGGAGATGCCACCCACAATGGAAGAACAACAACATCGTTGTGCCTGAGAAAAGGATAGGAAGAGGCCACTGGTTCAATCAAATGAGAAATCCATAACCCACCTACTCCATCACTTCCCTGAAGACTTCTGAGGCTACAGTTCAGTCTGGAGAGGAAACTGCCTAGACCCTGCCTCTTTATGCTCCCACATAAGAGACTGTGGAGACAACTGGAAATGCACATCTCTGTTGCTGGTTACTCTAGCAAGTACTTTCCAAAGGTCCCAGCGGTTATCAGAACCACCTCAGGTGCTCCATGCTAACTACCAATCCAGATTTATGTTCAAAGTACTGTTATTTCTCACAGATCTCAAAAGCGCTGCATTAAGCTTTGGAAAAAGATACGATTCGTGCTTCAAGTTTATTACGCTCAGCCAAAAACCTCAGTGATGACCTTACTTTTATATTTTTATGAGACCTTTTTAAAAGTCCTTTTAAAAAGCACGCAGGTTGATGATGTGGTTGCTGGAAATTTTTCCCTCTCGAATGGGCAAAGTGCTGTATTTCTAGAAATGCCTCATTAAGAAGCCAACCAACGCAACTGCTAAAAATGATCCAGAGACAGATCCCTCAGTCTTTGCAGAGACGTCCTTGCCATGGGCAGTTTTATTACATCAATAAGCTCAGCCTCACTTCACTATAAGGTTTAATTAGCAGAAACTCCCCTTGACCAACCTGGAGAAGTGAGGAAGGGGTTATTTCTTTTTTACTTCTTGCTACTGTGGAACTCCTAGCTTGATGCTAGAGCAAAGCAAGAGGAGAAAAACTAATCCTAATAGAACTTCCCCACAGAAACACCAACTAGCAAGGATAAATTAAAAGAAAATCAGGGATCAAACAGTAAAATAAGAAAAGCAATAGAGGCTTTGATCAACTCAAATAATCCAAGCAGAATATAAATAATCCTCAAGTACACATTTCCTAAATTGACTGTATACAAAGGACATCTCAAGATTTATTTTGGTTGATAGTTCATGGGCCACATTCATTCATAAAAATCCTTTAAATTAGGAACAAGTAACCCAAATTCATTGTATAAACCACCTGTACACTTGACAATTTTATAAACACACATCTAAAAAGAAAATCAACATAGAAATCAAAAACCATGTAGACCCGAATGACAGTGTTTTACAATAGGAGACAGCCAAAGTGGTTCTCAGAGGAAAATGCATAGCCTTAAATGAATATATTAGAAAAAAAGAAAAAGTAATTAAATGAAACAAGATTTCAACTCAAGAACATAGGGCAAAAATAATATAAATCCGAAAGAAAATATTTTAAGAATAAAATTAAAAGCAACTATTAATGAACCAAAAAATAAAACAAGCAACAAAACATCAACAAAAAGTGGGGTATATCAATAAAGTCAAATGCTTTTACTTTTTAGATATCAGTAAAATAGGTAATGACTTGTCCTACAAATAGGTAGAGGTAAAGGTATCTTAATCAACTCAATCTAACTTAGAAGTGGACTCCGAACATCCCTCAGAAGAAAAAGCCAACTCTCAAATTTGTATGGCTTTCCTCATTTCCTCCTCATATATCTGAGTAGGAGACAGAATGATACACTTAGGGCAGTCCACAGAGCCGAGAAATGTTTAATTCACGCTAACGCAGCAGTGGCGAACCCAAGTGTAGTCCTCTGGCAGTTCAAATTTTTTAAAAAAGTATCCATCAACTGATGAATAGATAAATAAAATGCAGTATATCCATACAATGGAATATTATTCACCCATGAAAAGGAATGGAGTTCTGAAACATGCGACAAAATGAATGAACCTTGAAGACATCATGTTAAGGAAAATAAGCCAGACACAAAAGGACTGACGTAAAATAATTAGAATAAGTAAATTCATAGTCAGAAACTAGAAAACAGGTTACCAGAGGCTGGGATGAGGGTAGGGAAGGACAAGTAAATGCTTAAACTATACAGCGTATCTATTTGGGGTGATGGAAATGTTTTCATAGTGGATGGTGGTGACGGTAGCATAACATTGTGAATGTAATTAACAGCACTGGATTATATATCTGAATGCAGCTAAAAGGGGGGATTTTACATTATATACATGATAACAGAATAAAAATTTTAAAAAACCAGACTGTACAACACAGTGAGCCCTAATGTAAACCATGGACTATAGTTTATAGAGCAATTATAATAATATTCTTTAACAATTGTAATAAATGTACCAGATTAATGTAAGGTGTTAATAATGGGGGGTAATATGGGAACTCTATTTTCTGCACGATTTTTCTGTAAACCTACAACTTCTCTAATAAAAAAATTAAAAATAAATAAATTTAAAAGGTAAATTAAAAATAAAATAATCTTGGGTTAGCTAGTAGAAAGCACATCTCTACCCCTCTGCCATTTGCAAACAGATCCATCCCCTACTCAGAAAAAAGAGGAGAGGTGGCTCATAGCTCATCCCTCAGGTTTCCAGTTAAGTCATTTCCTTATCTACTTAGAGTTGACAGCCCCTGCCCACCCACAGCCTGCCGCACCCCTAGCTTCCTTCTTTCATGGCACTTCTCACAGTCTGTAAGTATCTCGTTTGCTTATGTCTTTAATTATCATCCTGCCCGTTAGTCCAACTGGAATGCAGCCTCAAAAGGAGTGTACTTGGTCTGCCTTGTTCCTGGCTTGATCCCTAGCTTTAGTGTAATACCTGACGGATCCATGGAAGAGTTTTAACTGAGTGGAGCAAAGCACCTAGGTGTGGGAATAAAAAGTGTGCAATCTAACGAGGACTCGCCTTGGCTCTCTTTATTGCATAAAGTAAGAGCAGGGCCTTTTGTTTCTCATTTGAAACAATGAGAACGGAAAAGGAAATTGGATAATGAAGCTCCATTCAGTCATTGCAGTATGAGCAGGCACTTCATCTACACAGCGGAGGCTTAATCAGACAGCCCCGACTGAAACTCCCCTGCCCTTCCTCTCCAGCTGCCGACACCCTGTCCCCGGGCCTGGCCTTCACGTCCGCATCGGGTGTGCCCAGTCAGAGTCCGGAAGGCTCCAGTCAATCAGAAGCCAGCCTGGCCAGCCTCCCTTGGGTGCCTCCTTGCTCTCTGCCATCGGACACATGGCAAGGCTGACACATCTGGAAGATTGCTCACTGCTTTACCGGTGGCAGTTTTGACGGCTGGGCCTGATTATCCCATTCACCCTTTGACATTCCTCGGCTCCGCTTCTCTCCCGACACACTCAAGCCAACAACGGCTTTCAGCAGATGGCCCTGAGGAGCTGGAGCCTGCTGACACCAGCCCCCACTCCATGGGCTGTGTGGGCACGGCGTGGCTCTGCCTAGCCTTGGTGGGCATGTGGATGAGGCTCCTCTGAGCGCAGCCAGGCCCAGGACCAAGTGCAAGGGCTCAAGGGGCTAGAGCAGAACCTCTCTGTCCTCTCTGCTGGAGTTTTCCAGGATCTGTTCTAAGATTGGGATGCTCAACAAACATGGAGACACAGCTGGAGAAAGTCCAGCCATGCATTCCACTGTGTAATTACTGACTGCCACCTGCAATTGGTTGAATGGCGACCCCCAAAATTCGTGTCCACCCACAACCTCAGAATGTGACTTTATTAGCAAAGAGGGTCTTTGCAGATGTAATTAGTTAAGATAACATGAGATCACACTGGATTGGGGGGCCTAAATCCAAGGACTGGTGTCTTTGTAAGATGAAGAGACACAGAGAGGAGAGGACCATGAGGAGATGGAGGCAGTGACAGAGGGATTCACCTGCAAGCCAAGGAATACAAGGATGGTTGCCACCACCAGAAGCTGGAAGAGGCAAGGAAGGATCTCCCCTACAGGTTTCAGAGGGAGCCTGTCCCTGCCGACACCTCAGTTTCTGCCCTCCGGAAGCATGAGAGAATAATTTCTTTTGGTTTTAAGTCACCCAGTTTGTGGTATTTTGTTATGGCAGCAACAGAAAACAGAGACTGATTCTGGGCCAAACACTGGACCAGGAATTGGTTCTGCAGTGGTTAGCCAAAGGTCGCTGCCTAGCTAGTCAGGGACACAGAACACAAACAATCCTATGCACTTTGTCAGTTGAGCTAATGCTAGAAATGGAAGAAACAGGGCGGTACATGAGCTAATGAGAGATGCATACTTTCAGGAGCAGGGAGGTCAGGGAAGGCCCCGTGGCAGCAATGGCCTTAAAGCTGGACCTGAACGATGAGAAGGAGACAGCTGCTTTGAAAGCAGGAGGTGGGGTGTTCAAGGCACCGGGGTGACCAGGCAAAGGCTCTGGAGATGCAAAAGGGCTTGTTCAGGAACTGAAAGAAGGTGGATGAGGCTGGAGCAGAGTGAAAAGGGAGAATGCAGCCCCATATGGTGTTGGAGAGGAGGGCAAGGACCTAGCATGCAGAGCCACATAAGCCAGGAAAGGACCATGGGCATTTTATTAAAAAGATGGTGAGAAGAAACCAAGGAAGATTTACAACAGGGATTCAGGAACTGGAGGGGGGGATAGTGGAGTGCCAGCATGTCCCAAGAATGGACTTCTCATTTTCTGCCACCTCTTCTGAGACAAAGTCAGAGATTGCCCACCTCAACTACAAGAAGCCCCTGGGGAGTCTGTTAAAATACAGATTCTTGGGTTCTGAGCAGTCCTCCAGAGTAGAATCTCTGGGAGCAGAGACAAGAATCTGTACTTTTATTCTTTCTTTCTTTATGTAATTAGAGAAGTTGTGGGTTTACAGAATAATCATGCTTAAAATACAGGGTTCTCATATACCACCCTAATATTAACACCTTGCATTGGTGGGGTACATTTGTTACAACTTTTAACAAGCTCAGGGTGATTTTTGGTGCATGGCTTGGCTTGAGAACCCCTGAACCAAGGAATAGAGTTCCCTCAGGTGTTACCACTTAAAATTCAGCCTCTCAAAGGGTATATGAATGAAGCAGACAGACAGACATGGCAGCCACTATGTAGGCTGAGAAGATGACACCGAGAAAGGCAGGTGCCGGGGAAGGAATGCAAGTGTGCTACATCTGTCTCCATGATGTGCGGGCTCCAAGGGCACCGCCGATGTCCACATGCCAAGGCATTTCACAGCCTCTGCAGCATCTCGGCACTGACTGGTCTCCGAACAGAAGGCTACTGCCCCCAATCAAGAATACACCCTTCGATTCGAACAAAAGATAGAAGAATCCAAGGCAGCTTCCTACCAAGCTTCACCCACCAACTTAAGATGCCCGGTCATTTCTCGAATGTCTGCAATATGGGAAGGACGAGTGGTGGGGATAAACACAGATGAGAGGTGACCCGGAATTTATTAAAGCCAGTCTCTCTGGCTTTCCAACTCTTAAGTGCCAGTTCTACACAACATTCTACATGACCACAGAACCTACAGCACCCAGCGGAGTCACTCGCTGACAGAGTGCTTCACAATTGTCCAAAATCAATGCGTAAACCACCTCTGCATGAGACTAACATTAAAAAGTAGACTGCATCACCTGAGCTCGTCAACAACTGATGACTAACTTCACCAAACCCTATCTAACTGGCTACAGACCAGATTTTTCAACCTCAGCCCTACTGACACTTGGGGCTGGTTAATTCTTTGCGATGGGGGCTGTCATGGACATTGAAAATCGTTTAGCAACACCCCTGGTCTCTACGTGCTAGATGTCAGTAGCGCCCCCTTCCCCATTTGTGACAACCAAAAATGGCTCTTGACATTGCCAAATATCTCAATAAACACCCCTGCTATAGAGAACAATCAATAATACTTACAGAGTACTCATTTACCATGTGCCAGCCACTACCCTGGCCATTTGATATACTTTTCATTTAATTCTCACAACATAATGGTGAGATAGGTGTTACTATCCTCATTGGGCAAAGGTGGTGCACACAGCTCAGAAGCGGTGGAGCTTGGCTTTGAACCTAAGTGTATCTAATACTTTTAACCACTAACCACTACACTATACTGCCTTTGCACATTACTATCGACTTATCTCAAAGATTCAAAAAAATTCTATACTATTCTCCACATTTCCATGAGTTTTAAATTTTCATTAGCATTTTTTTAAAGAAAGAAAAAGGTGACATTAAAAAAAAATGTTGTGTGGGAGGGTACTCTAGGATAAGTCATTCTCAAAGTGTGTCCCAGTCCTCAAAATTCTTTTTCGGGGCCCATGAAGTCCAAAGTCTCACCATGGTAATACTATGATGTTATTTCTCACCAGTATCCACTGGAGTTTTCCAGAGACTAATGTGCAGAAGTCATTGCTCTGACAGATAATGGAACAGGTGGTTGTTTGTTCTTGTGTTTCAAAAAGTTCTAAGTTTTCATTTCTAATAAGTAAATATTGATAGGTACAACCTACATAAGCAAAATCTCTTCAACATTTTTTAAAGAGTGCAGTGAGGTTCTGAACCAAAAAGGCTGAGAAGCATTCTCTAGATTAAAGAAAACTTAAAGATAACAGTCAAATGCAATGTGCAAACCTTGATGGGATCCTGGTATTTAAAAGGGGATGTAAAGGACATTTGATGGACAAGTGGGGAAATCTGAATATTTACTGGCTATTAGTTGATATTAAAGAATTCTTTTTCATTCTCTTAGATGTGTGAATATTGTGATTGTGAAAGACAATGTTCTCATTCTTAGCAGATGCAGACTGAAGCTTTTAGGGTTGAAGTATCATGATGTCTGCAATTTATGTAGCTTACACACATGCACGCACATGCAAGTACACATACACATTTTAATACACATACATAGGTAGACAAAGCAAATGTTGCAAGATGTTAACAGGATTTGGGTGGAGGTAGATAGCATATATTATACTATTCATTCACTATACTAGTCTGTAAAATTCTGCATATGTTTAAACACTTCCATAACAAAAAGTTGGAAAATTATATTTGACTTTTATTGCATGAAGAGACATGGTGAAGCAGGCAGAAGGCCTTTTCTAAATCTCACAAGGAAAATGTCAAGGGACAGATGACTAGATGAACAGTGCTCTGGGCCACAAGAGAACAAAGTTTGGGGCTGATTCAACCGTGTGCCGACCCCCCAACCCTATTTAAAGCCATCCTAGGGTCTCTCATAACAAGGCCCCTTCCTCTTAGATGCGCTGGCAATTCCGTCTCAATCTGCATACACAGCAGCTGCAGCAATAATCGCAGCCGGCTCAGTCCTTCCTGCTGCATACTGGGCCTCCCTCTTGCCTGTGAACCCCTGTATCTCTGAGCATTCTCGCTCAGCCGCCACTCATCCTGCTTCAGCTCATCTCGCAGGCACAGCAGGCATCCTAAAGGATCATTCATGGCCCAATTTATGGATCTGTTTGCTTTATCAGCTTAGCTCTAAAGTAGTTATTTTAAGCACTTTATCTCTATGGCAAATACAAAAAATAATGAACCGTTCAGGGTAAAAAAAAAATGTCAAAATTATCTAAACAGAGCAAACTGCAGCCATAAATTTTATATCTCCCTGAGAGATGATGAAAACACACAATTGGAGTAGCACCCAAGTGATTTAATAAATCTAAAAGAACACATCACACAATGCATGGCATTTGTTGCTCACTGAAACAGTAATAAAATCCCAAGTGTGATACAAGCATCTGGAGGACAGTATCTTCCACCAGATTCCGGTTGAGAAATAAATGGTCGGTGGAAGCTTCCTTCCTACTCAGTGGCTCTACCAAGAAAGCCCACAAGGGGGCGGTGAGGCGAACCGGGGAGCAGGACCCTCCGGCATCAGGAAGAGATAGGAGTTGAGAGTTTGCTCCAAATTACTCTCTCTCAATGAGACACTTGGCAACCATTTGAAACAAGCCAGTCAACCAAACAACCTTGGCTCTGACCTTCTTTTCCTTGACCTCATTTCCCTAGGAACATGCCATCCAACTGGGATCTCATTCTCTCTGAATGCAGAAAAAAGCATTTGTATGTAACTTTGTGTGTGGCTTGGACCTATTTGGCAGTCTAATGAAGATTAGAAACCTTTGAACCCCTCCTCAGAATGTTTGTAAATGCATAAAAGAGAAATAAAAGCGATTATAAATGGCATCCATAACATTGCAATACAGTTATCAAAATAGTTAAAAGCAAACTTGTGATTTACCAATATGTTAGTTTACTTATTTAATAGCACGCTCTAGCAGCAGGTCTAATAACTACTATAATTTCAAAGTAGTGATGAGTATAAATAATATTTCAAGATCTCTATAACAACTGTAATGTGATATGAAAATATCTATGATTCAATTGATGACAAAGCCACAGATTCTAATAAAAGCTATTGTGATTTGTTGTTTAAATTCATAATTGAAGGAAATGCTAAATTTCAGATAGCAATAATGAAAATAAAGATGTCATTTTTTTTTCCACATCCAAATTCATAGAATCCTTGAATTCTAGCCATAGATCCCAGGTTAAAAATGCCTGGTCCAGACCTTCCAAGAATGCCGGCAGTGGTTCATCTGCAAGCTACAGTCAGTAGGAGAAAGACAGTTGAACTTGTTTCTGTGCCTTTCTAGCCCTGCCAGCTAGAAAACATGTTGTTTTCCATCCTTCCTGTAGTGGTTTGGAGCTGTATGTACTCTAGAAAAACATGTTTTTAAAGTCAGTCCATTCCTGTGGGTGTGAACCCATGGTAAGTAGGACTTTTTGATGAAGTTACTTCAGTTAAGGTGTGGCCACCTCAGTCAGTATGAGTCTTAATCCTATTATGGAGTCCTTCATAAGCAGAATGAAATTCAGAAAGAGGGCAAGAAAGTCTTTGGAAGCAAGAAGCTGAAGGTCAACAGAACCTGGAAGAGAAAGGAGAAGCCAGGAGAGGCTGCCATGTATATTGCCATGTGACAGAGGAGTCCAGGACCAGGGATCACTGGCAGCCAACCTCAGAAAGCCAGTCTCCGGGAAGCACACTGCCTTGATCACATCTTGATTTGGACTTTTCCCTGGCCTCAAACTGTGAGCTAATAAATTCTCCATTGTTTAAGCTGACCCATTGCATGGTATTTGCTTGAGCAGCCAAGGAAACTAAGACACTTCCTATCCACATGTCCTGCCTCCCAGAACTAGCTGAGCTTCCTCTTCTCCTGAGTTTGTATCCTTTAAACATAGTGTTTATGTGGTTTGTTCATTCATTCATTCAACATACATTTTTTGAGTGCCTGCTATGTGACAAGGAGGATTTCAAGCTTGAAAAAACAAAAGATAAAAAGCAGTTCTCAACACTAGAAGTTATAGAACCTCCTTCCCTAAGACTAAGCTTTCTGAGGGCAAGGGATCACATCCTTTACGTTCACCCTACATCCCCAGCACAGTAACTGTAAAGAGGCACTCAAATATTTGTTGGGTGGAGGAATATTTGTTACGGACAGAGGAGTGGGTGGATGGGTAAATGGGGGATGGATGGATGGGTAAATTGGAAATCATTCTTTTAACTCCTCAGCTAAAATAGCTATTTGGTCTTCCCAGTTTTGTGTTGGAGCTATGAAAATCCCTCCAAGCAATTCCCATGGCCAAGCTCTGTTCTGATGTAGGAAAAACAAACAATAGGTGAGCCATCCTCACAATCAACTGAACTAGAGACTGACTGCAGACTGTACAAGGTCAAGAAGTACCCAGGATCCATCAAGTAAACTGATGATCCCAATCTGATGTTTGAAGTAAGATGACACCCATGGACTTCAGCACCCTGGGAGGTAGTCATTCAAGGTTCATGCTCAGCAAGGATGCCTGGTTCCCCTCAGCTTGCTTCAGCTCCTAATTTGGATTATGAGAATTTTGCTCTGCTGTGTCAGAGTCCCTTTCCAACCCTAACTGACACATGGGTCTTGGAGTCCGAGCTCCTTAGAAAGTTGTTTGTCTCAGTTCTCAGGTGTCCTCTCCAGCTCTGTCATGATGTCTAAATCAGGGTCAAGAGTCTATGGGTTCCTTCATTCAGCAAATGAATACTGAGCATTTCTATGTGAGAGATGCACCATGGCAAACTAGCTGTTGTTTCAGATTCTGAAGTCAGACCACCTCAATTCGTATTCTTCTTACACTGCCAATGACTGGCTCTGTGATCTTGGGTAAGCAATTGATTCACTCCAGCCTCAATTTCCTTCTCCGCAAGATGGAGATAATGTGATCCCACGCACTGTCTTTTTACATGGACCGAATGTGAGAAAGACTGCAGAGGGTTTGTCATACAGAAAGTATTTATGTTAGCTGTTGCTGCTGCTGTTGTTGTTAGAAAAGCCTAGTTGTAAGACCAGGAGGAGCTTACTTCAGAGTTGGGGAAAACAGAGGTCTACCACTCAACCAGGCCATCCCCAAAGAATAACTAGTAAACAGGCCCTCAATTAACAGACCAAATTATACAAATTCAGAAGAGATCTACTTCAAAGATACCTTGGGCATGGCTGTAGGGGCTGTTAAGAACCCCAAATAAAATACAACACAACTTCTTTCACCCAGCACTCTGAAATGAACATAAAAGACTTGCAAAACACACTAATAACTTTAATTAGATTAACAACAAAAATAACAGATTTTAACAGTAGTCCAGCCACTGCGCTAAGTATTTGAGATGCACTATTTCTTTTAGCCCTCACAACAACCCTCTTGGGCAGGTATTGTTGTTCACATTGCATAAAATAAGAAACTCAAGACTTGAATGAGACAAAGGGACCTTCCTAGGCTCACACAACTAGGAAGTAGTGAAACAAGGATTTGGACCTAGTTTTTCAAAACATTAATATTTCACTACTAATACTAATTGATATTATTAGTCATTACTCCAGTCAGAACACCAGTTCCCAATCAATCATTCAATAAGCATTAGTTGAGCACCTACTATAAGCTCAACCCTGTGACAACTGCTTGATGACATAGTGGTGAACAAGAGAGACATGGTGGGCACCATCATTCCCTCTTGGTGCTTACAAGCCATAGAGATGTAGAAGATGCTTAATCAATAATTACACAGCCTTTTTAAAAATAATTGCCAGTGTGCAAAGTATTTCCAAGGAGAAATCGAGAATACCGTTGGGGTTTCCTACCAATTTATTCTAATAGCAAGACAAAGGCTCAGGTGTACTCTCAATAGCCTAGAAGCTGTTAAAATCACCCCCAGTCCACTTGGAACCTCTCAGCTTTGCTATGCTGTACCTATGAGATGGAAAAGAGGTACAAAAGCACACCCATTTCATCTTCCTGTGAAGATTGACACTGTGCAAAAGACAACCAGGGCAATTCCTCACCCCATGACCCCACAGTTGTAAGAGGACCACTTTGGAAAATTCTGGGAAGGGATTTAAAATACCACGTTTATCATGAAACCTCACCCCACCCCATCCTCAGTCTTTCCTAGCCAGATGATGCTACAGATGTCACTTCCTGCCAGATGTGTTCATAAGAAGCCCCAATCAACATCCATCCCCGAGCAGCAGGAGAAGGTTTGTGGCTTTTGAGGATATCTTTTCACTCCTAGGCAACAGAATTCTTGGCAGGCTTTTTCTCCTGAATATCACCCCATGAGATGGGGGAAACTCTCATGGAGTCTATTTTGAAAATATTCATGGAACAAATTTTCCTATCAATAGTCCTCAACCTCGCATTTTTAACAGAATCAATAATTTTCTTACTCAAAAAAGCCATGCTTTCCAGGGAATGCAGCTCTCCCTGTAGTCATTATGCTTCCAATTCTGAGGATTCTTATTTTAAAATTTGAACCCCCTGCCCACCTTTACCAGATGCTGGACAAGTCCCAAGTTTCAAATGAACTGAAGCCCATGTTAGTTGAGTTAATGACTAATGAAAGGCATAAAGTTATATCCTGACTCAGCTATTCTGCAGCTTTGGACAACTCACACAAACTCGGAATGAATGCTCCAGTTTCCTCACTTGTAAAATGGGAATAATCATGCTACCTGTCTCACTGAGCTGGTTGGAATATGGAAAGTAGTAATTACGTAAAGTGGTTAGCACACCTGGCATATGGAAAGTGCTCAATCAGTGACTATCCTGTCCAGCCCACCCCCTCCAAAAATAAAATAACAGTTAATAGAAGAAGTCTACCATTGAAGATGCGATTTCTGGCTCATAATACTAAAAAGACTGACATAGGAAAGAGAACTCGGATTTACTCTGTTTGGCTTTTCAAGGTAGAACTAGGGCCATTCATCATCCATCCATTCATTAACTCAACAATTATTTATCCAGGACCTCATATGAACCAGGTGCAGTGCCAGCTCATGGAGGAACAGGCAAAGGCAAGGAAAATGTGGTCTAGACTGCTGTGGGGCTCACAGCCTGGGAATCAATGGATGGAGTTGCAGGAGAGACACTCAGAGGCAGTGTGTGGAAGACCTTTCTTATAACTAAAGCAATCCAGGAGAAAATGGATATGGGGAGCTTCCCATCACATGGGGTATTTATCAGGAGTCTTTGGACACCACAGTGGGGATTCTGCACGAGGTTGAGGGTTGGGATTCTGAAATCCCTTCCAACCTGGAAATTTTTTAGCCCTTCAAGCAAAAGGAACCCAGAATTCATTTTCTGGAGTTCATTTAAGTCAAATTCTCTGCCTTTCTACCCACACAGCCAGTGTTTATTAACCCACTTCAATGCCTAGCACATGGAAGCAATTAAATACATATTCAGTTCATTGATATGTGGCTCCATTGATTTCATAACCATTTCAAACATTATTTACCTTATTGCTGTTGCTTTTAAACCTATTACATATTTTATACTTTCCAAAGAGCAGATAGTTCGACAATTTTCTTAGATTAGAATAAAAAGCACAAAAAGAAAATACTGAGAGTAAATGAATTCACTGATAAGCACCCCGGCTCTGACTCTTGCCAGCCATATAAACTTGGATGAGTTACTTCAATTCTTGGCACTTCAATTTTCCCATCTGGACAATGGACAAGCTAGTCTCCAACTTTTAAGGTTGTAGGGAGGCTGACATGAGGCCCACGTGGTGTCAGAGTGCCCAGGTTGACTTCTGGCACAGGGCAGGTACAAAATTGATGTGTAACACAGATAACGGTACGTCCTCTGGACTAGACAAGAACGTATATGCCCAAGCTGTTTGTGGTTAGTAATGTCTTCAAGACACCAATGGAGACTGAAGAGGCAAGTCAGCATGAGGGTTAAACAGCCAGGCTCTGGTATGAGATCAGGGGGCACAGGCAAAGGTACCTCCTCTCTGGGCTCAGCGTCCCTCTGTGCAAAAGGGAAACCATTATGTCTGCCACACGGTGTTGTGAAAATTAAATAAAATTATTCACACAGAACACTTAGCACTGAACCTGGCACGAAATAAGCACTCAATGATAATTTAGCTCCATTAGTCATGTATTAAATATCAGGATGGTTCCTAGTGAACAGCGCTTGGTATTACATGGGTCGAACCAAGTGAGATTTGCTTTGCTTTGTTTTTCTTTCTGTTTTTCATCCTGAAGTTTGAAACAGGATAGACATCACCACTGAGGGTGGTGATGGAAGGTTCTCTGAGCTCTTGGGAAAGGCACCGTTGGGATCTTTTCACTTCTTCTGAGAAATTCTATGAAAGTCTAAGTCTTTGGTCTTTGTGAAAGAGCAAGAAGCTGACATGGTGGAAAGGAAAACGCTGGAACTTAACTGCAGTTTCCAGCCACGTAATTGCACTTCTCCATCCCACCAAGATCTCCTACAATCAAGAGGTACTGAGCTTATTCTTATTTCATTTCCAAGGGTTTATGAAAAGGGGGTAGAGTGGTTACAGATATTTATTTCCTTTTCATTCAACCAATATTTATGAGGCACATACACTGTACTGGCCACTGCTCTAGGCCTCATGCTGGGCCTGGAGATATGATGATGTGCAAATGCTACCCCCGTGGAATCCAGATCCCAGATACCAACCAAAGGGGTCATGTTTGACGATGGCGCCACTCATCAGCTCTGCCCTTAGATTTGTTCCTGTGTGTGGAGACAGAAATCCCCCAGGGAGTGCATTCTCACTCGAAACTGAAAACATTGGCCTAGAATAGGAGGTTCGGGCTGGACATAAACGGCCATGCAAAGCTTCAGCAAGGGGGCTTCTGCTGGTTGTAGAGTGCTGTCGTAGGTGCTGACAGTGGCACCGCGATGAGGAAAAGGCACTTTCTATCCTCCGGGAACTTATAAATAAAGGCAGGATGTGGTGGGAGCCAAAAGAAAACAACAGAGAGAGACTCACGAAGTCTTCAGGAGGAAGCAATACATCTCACTGGGTGGTGGGATCCATGGGGCCTCGACTAGGTGAGCCCCAGGCTCTGATGCCAGGTAGTGTGTGAGGCACATGCAAAAGAACTGATTAGGGGCTTCAAGAGGCTCAGTGGGGCTGGATGGGACAGGAACCATGTGTTTTCACATCCAGTACAGGGCAAGCTGGCTTGAAGAATATCTACATTTTGGGTCTTGGGGAATTCTTTTGAACCGAAGAAGAAAACATAGCTAAGAGGAAAGAAGGAAAAGAAATAAATATCCCTTCAGTAACAACCATGTGCAATGGTGTGGGCTTCAGGGGTGAGCCGTGATTTGTAATGTTTGCTAACTTCTGTGGTGTAAATACTCCCAGCATGGCCAATTTCAAGCTGCCAAAGGCTTAACACCTGGCTTGCTAGATTCCTAAAAATGTAACAATCGGCTCACAAGAGGATATAGGCCAGCTTTGGCATATCACTGATTATGGGTCCAAGAATGGTTTGAAGCACTTATATGTATTATCACACATGAACCGTCACAATCCTAGGAGGTAGGAATTGTAAATCCATTTTACAGATGAAAGGACTGAGGCTCAGAGAATAAAGTGAATTTTCTAGGGTGATACAGCAAGAGCATGGTAGAGCTAGGACTTGACCCTGGATTTGTTAGACTGCAAAGTCTATACATTTTCTACTGTGGGAGTGGGGGGGTGGGGAACAAACTCTTGACAGCAGGCTCATCAACTGAAGGTTGCACCAGCTGGGCACCCACCTGCCCACCCTGCTGGGTGAGTGACCGACCAGATGGGATCTCAGAACATCCACAGAGTGAAAAGGAAGATAGACGAGCAGATACCAGCTTTATCTTGCATCCTTCAGGGGCTGCAAGAAGGCCTCCTGCCTGCTGTCCTTGGATGAGCTCTGCATAGCTCCCTAAACTCAGCATCCTTTCCAAGATGGCACATATGGCCTGGACCCAGTGGCTGCAGGTAAATGAGCTGGGCTTGAGCCATCTCAGCTCTGGCCTCTGGAAAGCAGCAGCTTTAAGCTATGGAAAATGAGTAACATCCCCCATAGCTGATACCCGCCCCTGAAGTCAAAAATTCCAAAGAGAGAGGGGCAGCTGCTTATAGGGCAGAAAAAGCTTCTGTCCCATAAGGGGAGGGGAGTGCAAATTTGAGGCAGATGGGAAGTCCAGTACACAGCTCCGTACCCCTAACTTCTGCATCCAGGCCCAAAAAGGTCCTGTGTGTGCACAAGAGGGGTCAGAGAGAGGCCCAAGCAGAGTGTCCCCATTCACCCCTGATTTGGGTAAGAATGAGGAGTTGCCAGCCCCCTGTGTGCCAGGTATATTATATGCATTAGCCATTTCATCCTTGCAGTTAGCCTGTGACTTGGGAGTCTTTTGCAGAGTAGATAGCTGAGCCAGGGAAAGGAAGTTCATAATCTGCCCAGTGACTCAGCCAGAAATGGGAAGGACAGGAATTTGGATGCAAGTCTGTTATTCTTGTCACTGTACCTCCTTGAAAGGAGCCCAGTGAGCCCTTCCGAGTTCTGGGTGGGTGGGCAGGGGGAGAAGCAGGTGTGCAAAGACTTCTGGAATAGAGGCTAGGATGCAATGGCCTTGGCAAAGCACGAAAGGGTTGTACACCACTCCTGCTGAGGGAGGACATTGTTCACTAATAATGAGGCTGATGCTGATAACGACTTATTCTTAGGACCCTATAATGTGTGCCTCTAGCTCGCCCCTCCCACAATGCCACAGGAAAGCCAGTAGCTAAGAGCACAGGCTTTGGGTCAGAGAGATCTGCATTCACCTCTGAAGCCTGGTCCTATGAGCTATTACTTAGTCTCACTGAGCCGCAGTTTTCCTATCTGTAAACAGGAATTTTTGATAATAGTCGCTGCCTTATAAGATTGTTGTATATATTAAATGAGATAAAATGCATCAAGTGATAAAGTGTCTGACAATTAGTAACCTTTGAAGGTCTGTTAGCTATTATTATTATTAAAATAGTGTTGTGATTATGTCCTAGCACTGATATGCAAATGGACACATGTTCAGGCAACGTTGATTAGAAAGAATTATGTAGCAAGCACTCCCTGTGCATTATCCACAGAGGAAACTATTTTAAAATGGAGGAAGGGATGGGAGAAAGGCTGGAAGGGCTCCCGCGGAGATGCTGGGCACGTCCTGCTGTGGACAGAGGACCAGGGCAGCCGTGGGGGTGAAGGAGATCACACACAAGCAGGGCAAGGGGAGCTCCTTTCTCCAAAGGACAGCTGAGGCCCGACAGCTCCTGGGCGGGCAGGCACTGATACAGGTTCTGAAGGGAAGCTGTGGGGCAAACAATCTATTGGGCTTTGGCTCCTGCAGCTCTGTGGGGTGCAAGGGGGCAAGAGTTTGTGTGTCTCTGCACTGGGAGAACTGCAGAGTGGCTCATGCGTATCTCTCAAACAACACCGTGAGGTTGTGTCAGGGATGGCCCTGCAAGATGCGAGCATTCTACAAGGGGGAGAGGAGGAGAAAGGAATGGGAAAGAAATGGAGGAGAAGTGGCAGCAAAGGAGGACAAGAAAGGAGAGGAAGGAGAGAGAAACAAACTGGAGGGAAAAGAGGGTATAAAGATAAGAAAGACGGGAGACAGAAAGCAACATGGGGCTCCACATGAACCAAAAGTGTTCTCTTGCACTGTTTTCTTGCTTAATTTGTTTCTAATCCCCCATCCTGCTGCCCCCATTCCTCCATGAGGACAAAGACTGTGTCTATCTGTTGACAATACAGAGTACAATGTCTATAACATTTTGGACACTCAATGAATATTTGAGGGAGGGAGGAGAAAGGGAATAGAAAAAGCAGGGAGAGCGGGAGAAGAAGGTAGTCTCCTCTGTAACCTCTGGAGAGAAAAGCCTTTCCTTCTACCTCTGGTGTTTATCTAAGCAGCTGGCAGAGCTAAGGCAGTTTTGCTTAAAAATCATTTCTCAGGGGATTAGCATCCCCTTTCACACTTAAAAGCCTTCCCCAACGCCAAAGAATGAATTGATTTTCCTATAATGAATCACACTCCCATTTAATAGCAGGAAGCGGCTGCTTTATTTTCCATCACTGTTTCTAAAAATTGCAGACTGGGCATCCACCTCATCTCTCCCCACTGACTGCAGGATGCCAGAAGGCTCCCTTCCTCTCCCCAAACCACTGTCACTGAAGCTGCCTCTGAAGAGGGTGAGGAATGGGCCTGCAAAGCCCAGAAGGGGCCCTTGACATCTCACCAGCCGTCAGCATCAACCTCTCTGGCCCAAGCATCGGTTCGTTTCTAGGATTGAGCACCTTGTCCTGAGATTTCACCAGGAGTGCAGGGCTGGGGGCAGCCAAGTCCCCACCCACACCATAGAGGTTGTCAGGAGGAAAAGCAAAGCTGTAACTCACCCACAAGGACCCCAACTTGCCTTGAAAACTGGGTGTCCTTAAGCAGCCCAGAAGGCCAAAGGTTGGTGTGGAGAGAGACGCAGCATTTGCAAAAGCATCTGCTCTCACCTCTTCTCCTGAGCTCACCTCCCAGGGTATTCCACTGGAGAGATTCTTGGCAACATCAGGGCCACCTCACTAAGATGAAACAGTTCACTTTCCTCTACAATTTTCACAGCAGTAAGCATGAAGGAGCCCAGCCCAAGGGTGATGAACCAACCTGAAAACACCCAGATCATACTGGACCCCAGCTCCATGCTGTTGAGTGAAAAGAGCAAGCTGCACAACACTCCATTTGTGTCCAGAGACAAAAATGTAAATCTACACAATACTTGGTCCATTGATATTGATATTCACAAAGTACAAAAAGGTGGACAAAGAAATTCGTGATAAGGGCTGCATCTCTGGAGGAGGAAAAGGAAATGAGAAAGGGAGGTGATGGGGAGAGCTTATCTTTAATTTTTTCTTTTATTAAAAATATTAGGGGAGTGATAACAACTGCCAATTTTGGGTGATGGAAACACAGCTATTTATTTCCCTTTTTCTTTACATTATTGGTACCTTTATGTATCTTTAAACTACCTAATTTTTTTCGATGTGATTAAAAAAAGGGTGGGAGGGACAAAAAAAAAAAAAGGAGCTAACTCTATATCCTCAATGATTTCCTGTCCTGCACAATTCTCCATGTATTTTTTCCCTCCTTCTAGACCAAGGTGTCTCAACCTCAGCACTGCTGCCATCACTGGCAGATGATTCTCTGCTGTGGGGGACTGTCCTGTGCATTGTAGGACGTTTATCAGCATCCCTGACCTAGAGCCACTTGATATTAGCAGCCCCCACACCCCTCTCCAGCTGAGACTCAGAAAAATGTCTCCAGACATTGCCAAACGCCCCCTGGGGTCAAATCAGCCCTGGGTGAGAACGCCTAGTCTATATGAACCCCTCTATTTCACTCCAGAATTTCCTCTTCCGAGGCTTAGGTAGTACTCAAGTGTTGCAAGGACTTTGCGTTCATTTTCTTACTTTGGTTTTGGGTTGTGCCACCCAAGGAGGTGTAATTGTTGCTCCCATTGCCTGGATGTGGAAACCGAGGCTCAGGCAAGTTGGACAGGCCCTGTAGCTGATTAGGGGCAGAATGTGCTCTTGACGTGGGCCTTCAGGTTCTTGTTACTAAATCACAGTTCAGTCCTTTTACTCTAATAATCAGAGAACTTACTCTCCCACCTGAAGTCTACTCTTTCTTTCCTCTTTTCCTCTTTCCCCACGAGGGAGGAAAGCAGGAGGGGGTGTCAAGGAGAAAGGAGCTAACATTTGCTGAGCATGTACCATGTGCCATGAGCTTTCAATAACCTACTCACTTCATTATAATTCTGCAAAGGAGGTAACAGTATGCATATTTTACATACAAGTAAACAGCCTGAATCCACAGAACCACATTTAATTGTAGCAATTGCAGGCACACTTAAGGGTAAAAGGATCTTCTGGGGCTCCTCAAATCTGATTTCCTCTGAGGCCGGATAATGGTAGACAGGCATAGGCTTTAATTCCAGCTGTGCTACTTAAGCTGTGAGACCCTTCGTGAATGACTTAACATCCCTATGTCCCACTGTCTTTATCGATAAACCCAAGGATGACAGGACACATGGAATATTCAAAGAAATGGTGAGTGTGTGACCTAAAAACAACCAAGCTGCTTGAGGCCCGATTTTGCCACTGACACATGCACACTGACACACACACACACACACACACACACACACACACATACACGCTCTGATTCATAAGCATTCAAGAATAAGGTACAGTTTCTTGGAGGGGCAGGACAGGTTGATATAGCACAGCTGTATCCTCTCCTCAAAGCCCCTACAGCAGCCTCACCCTGTCTCCACGCTGTCTTCTTGCCATCTCCCTGGTCTCCTCTGACCTTCCCAAGCCCTTGGCATGGCCTCTCCCCTTCTCACCTTCTCTCTTGCTGAGCACAGCCCCCAGGAATCATGGATGGCTAACTCTCCATCACGGCACTCATACAGAGGGTCTGGGACAGCATCCAGCGGGCACCATGCAATCTCTGCACGCTACTGTGGCTGGTGGAATTAACCAAGAGCCTACAAGGTGCCAAGCTCTGTGCCAGGAACCAGGGATTTCTAAATAAAACACACACACAGTCTGTCCCAAGGACACTCTCAATACAGGGATGGGCCAATTTGTATAGGCTGCTCCAGCACATGAGCTCTTCGTGAGCATGGTCTCAGCTGATCCTTGGAACAAGGCTGTCGAATATATGGACCAGAGGCATTGCCAGCCTCACATCCCCCAGTCCTAACTGCTTCAAAATCAGATGCACGCTGAGTCCCTGAAAACGATCTGGGGCTGACTCCTAGGCTCATGTCCATTAAAGTGTGCCGTGTGAGTTGTTACGGAGCGACAGGTGGAACTATGTCTCAGAGCATGAATCCTACCTCAGCCCTGCATCCAGCTTTCACTTCAATAGCCTTTGGCTTGGCCTTACAAAATTCCCCCTTCCTCTGGCACCACCACCGGCCAAAATCGCTCCTTCACACTCAGAGTGATGCTACTCTGCCCTTATCAGGAGCCTCTGTCTTCTCACGGATCTCTAATTCACTTTATTGCACATAAATTGCATTATCTTTCATATATAGCTTTAACCTATTTAATTGGAGCCCTAATTTACTTTTTTTAAGGAGGGGAAAAACACACTGTAACTCTACAATGGACTAAAATTATATCTTATGAAAAGACGCAATTGTTTCCTGACCATGAACTTTTGCTTTTATGAATTGCTAATTTGGTTAATGGGCTCATTCTACTCTGAAATTTGCATCTTGAAAATTACTAGCTTCGAAGAGTCCTCTGTGTACAACTCGGTTTGCACGTTTTGTTGTAAAGGTCACATTTGACATTGTAAAACAGCAGGCCCTTTTGAAAAGGTACAAATGTAAGAAATTAAGTGGGCCCATTGGTATAATGTCATTGTTAAAGAGGGAAGAAAGATTTTTACATTAATTTTTATTCATATTGTTTATGCGCATGCGAGCTGAGCTCAGTTCCATGTGGGTCCCTTCTCACACCTGCCACTTTATCAGTTTACCTTGTGATTTCGGGTTCCAGGGGCTGGAATAGTTCTTCCCCAAGCATCGGTGCAATGAGGAATTAATAAATACAATAGAGGGCAAAATCCTCTACATCTCAGGCTATGGTTGAAGCAGATGTTGCAGCATCAGGCATTATTTAAATGCTGTAGGGGGTCCCTGTACCTAAAGATTAAGCAAAGCATTGGACAAGAATACATCATGACCATTTCACCAACCCAATTGATGTGGGGTACACATCGGGGTTCTCCTAGGCAGAGCTTGTGAAGTCAGACACACCATGCATCACCCCAGCTCTGGGCAAGGCAGCCCTATTGAATGGCTTTAAGATGTCTTCTCATGTTCCATGGGGTACACTGGGGAAATTCTACATGCATGGAGGTGTTGAGAAGGCAATGCTGTCATGTACAGCTCAGCTATCTTCCCGAGTGCCCGAAGGAAATGAGCAAAAAGACAACCAAGAGTGGCCCAGGAAACAGTCATTTATATGGAAAGGCAGGATAAGTCAATGGCAGGGCTCCCTCACCATGGGCCGTGGAACCTAAAGCGAGCCTGCACATTGTCCTCATCCTTGTGCCATTTGTTTTCTTTCCATCCACACAGTGGGAAGGAGCAGCCTAACATCTACCCACGTGGCTGTTGCGGAAGGCTTCAAAGGTGATGCGAAGCACCTTCCTGTGTCACGGTATCTAGAAGAGAGGGGACCAATCACACCCTAGATGAGGACACACACTTTCGCTTCCTGTCAGAGCCCCAGGAAGTCCCTCTTGGAGACGGCGGTGGGCACCCTGCCCTGGGCACTGGAGGTAAGAGGTGGTGGAGAGGTGGGTCTCCCTGGATGGGTAGTGGGTTTGCAGGGCAGGACAGGAACCCCATCAACAGAGTTCCATTCATGCTGCAACTGGGATTAGACAAGCCCTGGGAGGGACTGGTGTGAGAGCAGACAGTGATGGACAAGACAGACAAGGAACCTGTGCCTTCAAATAGAGACCCCTCTAGGGACTGTGCTTGGCAACAGAAAGCATCTCGCCTCTAGGACACTGTCTTATCCACATCCTGGGTGGCACACACGGAGTACAAGAACACCATCAGAGGAAAACAGTCCTTTGTGGAGAGAAAGACATAAGGACCCCTCCGTGAGCACATGGGGCCTCCCTTCCTCCCTCCTTCCCCCTCTCATGCTGTAATTACCTCTAGTAAATTCCCCATTCATCTGCTTGCCAATTTCTATTCAGCAACCATGTGTGGCTGTGTTGCCGGGGAGAGGGGGGGCCCTAGGCACATTCAAGTTTGCACAATCTCCAATCACCGCACCTGATGGTGATGAGCACTTGCTTATGTGAAATTTTCATTTCAATCCCAGCTTCAGATTGCAGCATTTCACAGCAATGCTCCCCAGCACTTACACACAGAAAGCTTTTCATCTTCCAAGTCCTGCACAAGTGTTACCTAATTAATGTTCAACAATGTTACCAAACCTCCCTCTTTTAAAATGTATCAACCTGGAAAGGTCTGGAATTAAGGATTTTGATCTCAAATAGATTGCTTTCATGTATTTCAGATAATTCACACAGCTGCTAAAAGACAGCTATCATTGACCATCAACAGCCCCAAGTTTGAGAAGCTATGCAAATAAACCTTCCCTTATCTTCCTGGCAGCCTCCCTCCGCCTGCTTGGGCAGTGAAGGGTTCAGGAGGCCCCTCATAGACAGATGCAGTGACCACTGGGCTCCAGAGTGAATGATGCTTCAACCAGGCAGAGTAAACCCTCAGCTCGAGAACCCCCAGTGGCGCCCCGTGAGTCCAGACAATGGCCCCTACCTGGCTACTCAGAGTGCGGTCCAGGCACCAGTATCCTCAGCGGCCCCTGGGAGCGCATTAGAAATGCAGAACCTAGAGGCCCACTTCAGGCCTACTAAGCCAGAATCTGCATTTTAGCCAAATCCTCAGGTGATTTCCATGCACATGAAAGTGTGCACCGGGTCCTGCTATTGTCCCCGTCACTCTAGTTCGCTGGCCTCCTTGCTGCTCCTCAAACACAGCAAGCATGTCCTAGCCTCAAGGCCTTTGCCTAGGGATACCTCCCCAAATCATCGTGGGGCCAGGCCCGCTGTGTGGCACACCTCCAGGGGCACAGTCTGTGTAAATGGCACCCCTTGTAGCCCAACTCATATTACTATTCAAGTAATATGAATAGTGCTCCCAGGCATTAGGTAGCACAGTTGCCCTTGGCAAGGACCTGCTTAAGTGCCACCTCTTCCAAGAAGCCTTCTCTGCTCACCAGTGTCTGAAATAGCCTTCCATCACTCTTCCTCCCCTCACCCCACTTTGTCTCCTTTACAGCACTTACTGCCACCTGATAATCCATTATATATTCATTTATTTTGGTTTTTGCCTTCTTCCCTTGGTAGAATAAGGTCCCTATGAGGTCAGGGGCTTTTTCTTTTTCTCCGCTGTACTCTCAGCACTTAGAATAGAGCCTTTTGAATAACTGGTACACAATTTGTGCATGTGTGTGTGTATACATGTGTGTGCATGTTTAAGTTTCAGTACTCTCTGTCCTGATTCACAGTAACTTGAACTGACAGATGGAACTCTTCTGCAAAGTAACCCCTTTCATATCTGCAGACTCCTGATGCTTTGGAAATGAGCAGCCCTGCAGGGAGTGACACTGTCCAGCCCAACTCTGAGGAATGGGCCCCTGGGCCATGCCTGAGCAGGAGGTCACTCCAGCTCCTCAGCTGCTACAAAGCCCCTTTTACATTCCACCTATTTTTGCAAAGCCGTGCATACACCAAAGACGAAACACAGAGTCCCCATCGGATATGGCATCTATCACCACGGAAAGAAATCGTCAATGCCCAGTGAATGCCACTGAATCGAAAGCAAGGCTCTGTGCAGAGAGGAGTAAAGGAGATGCTTGGCTAGTCTGGTTAGCACAATGTTTCAAACTTTAACAGAAAACAGCTGATGACCAAATACCATGTGGCTTCAAAGGTAGGTGATGAATGAACTGAAGATCATAAGGAGAACAGAGCAGCATCAACCTGGAGGACTGCCTATACACTGCCAAACACTCCAGTAAATCCGTTCATCTGGTTACACCCAAGTACTAATCAGGGACCCCTGCCTCAATTCCTACAGCCTGGCAGGGAATGTGTATGAGTGAAGCTGGGCAGACATAAGAAAACTGCAGCATTAGAGTGATGAAGAATGAAACTGCCCTGATGCTTGGTGTTGGGGATGCGACGAGGAGTGGTGGAGACTGTGGCTAATGGAGTTCACTCTCCTTCTAAAGGGGACAGCCACTGCTCAGCTCCAGGTCACTAGTGCCACACAGGAACATGGGCCCAGGGTTCCCAGATCCTCTGATTTTCCAAGAGAAGTTATGAATCAGGACTTTTCTTAAACCTCATTGACAAGTAACCCAAAAATTTAACAAGTCTACAAGCAAAATAAAATATATTGGCATATGAGACATAGCCCATAGTCCATGCTTGTGGGGAAAACAACATAGATATCTGAAATTCCAGCCTCTATGTAGTTCTCTGTCATCACCTCTGTGCACTTAACAGGACATCTCCTGTACACACATGCAGGAGTCCACATATACACATTCCAGAACATCTTCCATGATAGCCAAGGAGAGGAACAAGTGGGTAGTGAAAGCGCATTCTGCCTCCAAATTAGAAACAAGTACAACTCATTTTCTAGCCTAGGGATCCAAGGTCACAAAGCCTCATGGGTTGAAATAAGTAGAGAAATGGGGAGAGGGGAGTAAGTAGAGAGGATAAGAATTGGGCTTGGCATTTTAAAGAACACTGTGTAAGTATGCTACTCCTTCTGCATGACTATGCTATGCTTTGCTCCAATCTGCAGGAGGAAAGAATGGCATTTTCTGTAGAGATCAAGGAGTGCTTCACAGAGGAGGCAACATTTGAGTTGGTTCTTATAGGATACACAGGAGTTTGCTCAAAAGAAGGACAGGATGTAGAAGAACCACAGATGCCAAAGCATCTTCCCTTTCCACTTTCTCTGAGCCCATTCAGCCTCCTTAGCTGCCTCAGGAACCAGCACATGGTCCTCCCAAAGCTTTGTGGCATAGACAGCCAGAATCCATGGGGACAGACAGGGAATGGAAAAATTCTACTCCCTTCTTCTTTAACCCATTCCAATCCTCCCCATCTAGAATCTATGGGGAATAAAAAATTCTGAATGTTGGATGTCAACAGGGTCTGGAGAGACACAATCCCAGTCCTACAATCCTACTTTCCCAACTCTCATCTAGACCCCAAAGATACCATTCTGGATCACTACCAGGGGAGCACTCTGTTTACTGGGGGGAGGAGGAAGCATGGCAGGGAGAATTCCCAGGCAGCAGTAGGCAGAGGTGAAAGGAAAGCAGCCATCCTTATGCCAAGGGCCATCTGCTCATGAACCGCCTGTCAAGGACCAAGCAACCTGTGGCATCTTTAGTCACAAGCCACACCATGAGGCAGCAAATTGTGGTGCCAGATTCAGGATGCCCATATTAGACTCTAGGCTCTTCCTCCTATGAGCTGGGTGATGGGGGGAGGTCCCCAATTCCTCCAAGCCCCACCTGCCTTAGCTAAAAAAGGCAACAATAATTGTACCCCTTGTAGGGCTGTAGTGGGTGTTAAATCATAATATATGTATAGCACTGGGCATAGTTGTACAGGAATAAGAAATTCTCAGTAAACATTAGCTATTATTACTTCCTTGTTGCCTTCAGTTATTTTGAAAATGTACCCCCTGATCAGGGGGGTGGGAGAGTGATTGTCCATTTTACCCAAAAGACGGTACAGCCAAGGAAACTGGACTCCTGGCTGCTTTACCAGGGGACTCAGCGCTCAGCCAAGAAAATAGTGTCATTTTCCTCCAGGGGACTTGGGTTACCTTAGTTAAGGGGTGGCAGAGGCCCCGGAAACCAGAGTAGGTATAACCCAGCTGTCCCTCCTTCTCAACACTCTACGAGGACAGAATTCTGAAACAACAGGCATGTGAGTTTGCTCTCATTGCTGCCCAGGTGTCAGATCTCTCTCTCCACCCCCAGGACGTCCTGTTCCATCAGCTTCCTCAGCAAACTATCGGACTGGCTGGAAATGGAAAGGGGACAAAGGGTCAGTGCAAGCCACAAAGGGGCCACTCACCAAATAGTTCATAAATGATGAAGAATAAAAAAAGCTATGGTGATTGAGCTCACCCTGGGTGCCCAGCACTGTGTGAAGCACATTATAAACATTCATTCGTTAACACCACAGCAACCCTGTGTGTAGGTATTATTACTTTTATCATCTGAATCTGAGATATTGGTTCACCTACAAAGGCCACCTCCTAGGAAGTAGCAGGGCAGGAATTAGACCCCTGGAAATCCAGCTCCAGAGAGCACTTCTCTAACTACTAGGCTACAACTAAATAAATTGGAGCGGGATTTCTAGACAGGCTGTTCTAGAAACTCACTTTTGCCCACTCTGAATGATGAGCCAAAGCTTATTTGACAGAGGCCTTTCAAAAGCCTGCTTTAGGTTGATTTTCTTCTTTCTCAGTGGCATGTCAGCTGCTGCCCAGCATGATAGCTTATTTAAAATATCGGGAGAAATAAGATTCACTGTGAAATTAGTTGTAGACAAGCTCAGAAACTGCTAATGATGCAGAGATAATAAGGGGATTTGCAGAAAACACTGATATTGCATTATGATTAGTGAGCAGCGCTTCACCCCTTGAAGCCTGCGGGGCCGAGTTCCCACCAGAAGAACAAATGCATATGCATTAGGCATGCACGATGGCAAATCCCAGCTGCCAGAGCCAGCCGGCTCAGGCCTCCTGGTCAGAGGCTCAGAGATCAGCTCTGATTTGCAAAAATGATTAATTTGTGGGTTTTGAGAATGAGAAATGTTTACTTCCTAGGTCTGGGAGAAAGCAAAGGCCAGTCCTAAATCAAATTCCCACTTGAAAATGAAAACAAGCAAGGGAAGCTCTGGAAAGGAGCCCTGCAGTCTCTCCTGGTTTGCTGCCCAGGGCCCTTTGACAACTAATTCTTCCAGGCTACGATCTTAAGTCCACCAAGGACTTCAATATGCCTGCACATGTCCAGGAGGAGACTGTCAGTCAGAATATACTCATGTGGCCGCATCACTGAAATCCTGCCATGCCAGCCAGTAAATGGTTGCCCTGATCTTGCAAATGACCCTGTGATCATCCTCCCAACTTATCCATGGCCCAGCAGCTAAAGAGTGAACATCTGTCATAAGTGGGGGGATGGGGTGGGGTCTTCAGATTCTGGTCCAGTGCTTTGGTCAGCATCAATTCTGATTAACCAGTTGCCGATGCCATATAGGTTTGTTAAATATTTTCAGTCTCCATGTACAAACTCAGACATGTGCATTAGAAGTATCCATAACATGAGAAAAGGGCTACATTCTAAAAACTGATAGGATAATACCTTCCAGAAATGCCTGATATCGACAGCCGGCTACAAATCAATAGGCCTTCTCACTGATCCACATCCTGCTCTGGCTGGCTCTATCCCTCAGCATTTACAAATGTGCCCAAGATGGCAGCCTGTTTGTGCACCCAGGATGTGTAATTTGGCCAAGTTACAGTTTCTGCACTTTTGGCTAAGAAGGGGAAATATGCAAATTGTATGCATGTCAATGACTAAGTCACCTGCAATAATGAGATGCCAGAAAGTTTGAGGCTAAAACACTTATTTACATGAAAAATAAATCTGTATGGGATACATATTTCTCTCCTTCACATCTCAACACATTTGTCACTCAAAGCCAGAAGGCACTACTCAACAAAGTCCCTCCAGTCCCCGGCCCATTTTTCATTCTCTTTAGCTTTCAGCTTAACTCCTTGAGGGATGGAGACCACCAGGTGTTTGTAGCAAATGCCGTTCCTTTGCTGCCGAGGGAATGACATTCAGAGAGAAGGACAGGCTGGGAGCACTTAGAGTCCCACCATGCCAAAACTATTTGTATTATCCTTGTGTGAAATGCAAATTATTTATTCAATTTATGCAGAGGGTTTGATACAATTGAATAGCTTGAGAGTCTGTCTGATAGTTGACCACCACTAAAAGCGATTCTATTCTTTTAAGTGTAATGAAACTGTGCACAAAGGTTGAAAGTGGAAATAGTAAAGACAGATGGAACAGAAGGTGTGGTTCAGTGACAGGCTGTGTTAATTAGTGTTTGGAGCAGCCTGGCACATTTTTCTCCATTTCTCTTCTTATAACAGACTTCCGACCTTCTAGAGCACATGAGAAATCATGTGACTGAGTCCTTCCTAATCATGGCAACCCTCTTGCCCTGATTGGTGGAGGGGTAAGTGCATGATCTAGGGAGAGCCAATCAGAATCCGTCCCGGGATTCACATATAAATGCTGGGGTGGGGGCCAGGTAAAAGGCTCTCTTTCCTTTGGCTGCCTAATAGGAGGTTGTCAAGCCAAGGAGCTGGTAGTTTTCTCCTCCGCCACCTATGCCATCTGAGCAAAGTCTTTCTGCAAAGTGAAGCCAATCAGAAATGAGCAGAAATAAAATACAGATGGGAGAGAACCCAGTGATGGCTCTGGATCCTGGCTCCCCACGCCTACTTGCTGGTTCTTGGAGTTCTTCCTCGACCCTGAGTTACTCAGCATCCTTCACAACTCTGGGAGCCAATACATTCCCTGGGGCTTAAACTATTTCAAGTAGAGTTCCTCTCACCAAAAAGTCCTTGTCTGCACTGGTTCAAATCCAGAAAGGATGGCTGTAGATCCTTAATCATGCTTAGGTGTTTGATAATATATATTCAGCATTTTGTACCAGGTCTTTAATTATGTTTTCCCCTCTGCAATTTAAAATGTTTAATTAGCTTAAATCTAATAAAATTAAAGCCAAATAGTTCCTATTTTTGTCTCAATTATAATTGAGACCCCTGCTTTTCATCACTTGTATCAGCACTTTAATTTGCCTGTTTTCCACTCTTTATAAAATATTAAGGGCAAAAGTAGTATAAATAGTCAAATAATCACACTAATGCTGCTGTAAGGACAAAATTGGAGACTTTGCCAAAACGGAACCAGTAGCTGGCAGGGACACCAGCTTGCAATAACCCAGAATGTTAATTTGCCAGCTGATATATGTAAGTCTGAATTTACTACATGAAAGGAAATTAGGCAGTGCCTATAAAAGGTGAAGAATGAGCATCATTTGAAAGTTGGACCTCAGAGCTAACAACTAGCACCCTAAACAGCAGTAGAGGAAACATCACGTTGGATTTGCTAATGGTAGGAGTCATCCATCAAAAGAAGTTCATCTTTCTATGCTTTGGGAAAAGAAATTATAAGTGTGTGGTTCCAGGGAGAGGAGTGGTGGTTCAAGACATGATGGCTCACACGAGGCTTCAGGAGTTAGACTGAGGGACCTGTCCAGCAACAGATGAATGGATAAACCACAGTCTATCCATACAATGAAAAATTATTCATCCATAAAAAGGAATGAAGTTCTGATCCATGCTACAACTTCACACGTCTGATACATGGACGAAACGCAAAAAAAAATTATGCTGAGTGAAAGAAGATAGACACAAAAGGTCTCCTATTATTCCATTTATAGGAAATATCTAGAATAGGTAAATCTATAGAGATAGATTGCAAATTGGTGGTTTCCAGGGACTGGGTAAGGGAGGTGGGAAGGAGGAGAACAGGGAATAACTGCTTAACGGGTCTGGGGTTTTACTCTGGAGTGATGGAAATGTTTCGGAACTAGACAGAGGTGATGGTTGCATAACATTGTGAATGTATTAAATGCCACTGAAAATGGTTAATTTTATGTCATATGAATTTCACCTCAATATTTTTTTAAGTTTATTAAAAAAAAAGATGGCAGGCTCTGGAATCAGATAACCTGAATTGCTTTCCCAGCCCTGTGTTTTCCTAGCTGTGTTTGAAAAATCAACTGAAATTCTCGGAGCGTCACTTCTCCTACAAGTTCAAGTGGAAGAGTAACAGTATCAGTTCTGTAGAGTTGAAGCAAGGGCTCATTTGAGAATATTTTTATAAACGGTCACACACAGTGCCCGCCACATAGAGAGTGCTGGCTAATACACAGTCATGGTGCTTGCTACCCTCGCCCCTCCCAATGTTGCCTTCCAGACTCTGAAAGCAGAAGATACAATAAACACAGGCTGGATTAGGCAGCTTGTGGCAGAGACTGGAAGTGACTGTGATGGCAAAATTCAACTATTCCTGAAAGTCACTAAAACCCCTGCCTCTCTGAAAAAAAGAAAATAATAGTAATAACAACAACAGTAACAAAAATGCTGGCTCTCATTTACTGAGTACTGCTAGGCACTGTTCATCTATTTGATTCCCACCACGTCTTACAGAGAGGTGAAGACATGCGGCCCAGGAGACAGCTCAGAGGGGTGGAGTGACTTGCCCAAGGGACATAGCGAGTAAGCTGCAATTTGAACCCAGCAGTTTTAACTCTTAAGTTCATCTTTGATCTCATATATCAGGCCATGGCTCGTTGAGTTGCCTCACTGACATCTGCCCTAATATAAAATAATGGTAATAGTAATAGGAGTAGAAGTTGTAGTAATAATACTACTAATAATGTCCTGACAGTGTAGCATGCGGTTGGTGTCATGCTAAGTGGCTTATGTGCATTCTGTGTCCTTTGGGAGGAGCCTCTGGCATACAGGGCAAGTGCGTCCCTTTGCTGTCTGCCCTCCCTAGCTCCCTAACTTAAATAGGATTGGGAAAGATATCTCAGGCATCCAATCTCCATTGATATCTCTGGACAGAAGCTTATAGGGAGCAAACCTGTAGAGGTCAGTCCTTCTTGACAATGTGGTGATGCCATGTCCCCGTCTGCCATCCTATCCTTGACATGGCCCTAATCAACCACCCCGGTGTCTATACCATCCTAGAAAATGACCCTGCACTGGGAGCTGCCTTTGGACAAACTCTGGTTCATTAAAAGAAAAACTCATCTAGGCAACTGTCAATTTCCTTCCCTCAGACTCTGAACATCTTAATTTCTTCCAAGAAGTATTCAGTAAGCACCTACTACATGCCAAAGCCCAATACTGGGTACAGTGTAAAAAATGGAAGAAAAAAGTGGAGGAGAGCATCAAGTAGCTTCCACTTTAGGGGGTGGGAAATATGAAAGCAGATGGGTACAGAAGTATGTGATAAATTACATGTAAAAGAATTGCAAGATGCAATGGACACACAGAAGAAGGACTCAAACTTGCACAGGGGCCTCAGAAAATATCTCAGAGAGCCTTGCCAGTAATATCAACAATCATCATCATCATCATAATCATTATCCTCATCACCGTCATCATCAGAACAAACTCTGACACACGACCGGTTGAGCTCTGCTTTCTTTACTTTTTTAAAATGTATATGCAACACCTCCAAGTGTCTTTGGTTGTAGTTCTGGAAACTGGTTTGGCCATTTGTCATGGACACCTCCAGATGCAAGTGTGACCTTTTCAAGGGAAATAACTTCACCACCCTTCTTTTCTGCTCTTAAATGTCAAATGTTGTCATTCTGCAGCTGTTTTACAATAGATGGAGGTAAACACATCAAAAGCCATCTAAAAACTATATTTGGCTGTTAAACATCAGCAAGCAAAATATTAAAAGCTCAAGTTGCTCCTCTCTGAAATGGCCTTCTCATCAGCACATACGATCTTCCTTTGTTGCCTTTCCCCAAAGGATAAAGTTACAAGGTGAGAGTTAGGGGTTGGCTCCCCAAACCCTGCAATACAAAGCAGGTTTCTCTCTGGGCAAAGCTGGCTGATGAGGGCACTGACACCAACCAAGGGAGACCCAGGTGCTTCCCAGGAGGATTGTCATGCAAGCCGCCTGCCAATGCTTCCAAATCCCTGAGATGATTTTCAAACAGTATGAAAAACTTTTGTAAACATCATGAAAATTGTGATGAGGAGTAATGTCTAAAGTCTCACTGCCTCCTCCTTGCTCCCTCTTCCTGTAGAAGGCACCTCACCTCTGAGCCTCTGATGTTTAAATGATCACTGAGGGGTGAATGGAGGTCGATGGAGACAACAGAGAGCCCTGAAAGGTATCTGCTGTAAGCTCCCATAACAAGCATCCCCAGGACATAACGAGATCCTATCCCCAACCAAATAAGAGGAGCTACCAGGTATTGAGTGTTCCTAGGAGTTAAGTGCTTGACAAGCATTTAGCTCACAGAATCCTTCGTATCCTATAACACCATAAAGTGGTTATTTTCATACTCATTGAGATTAAGATTTGCAAAATGAGCCTTGAAGGTAAGTTGGTAAGAAACAGGATTTGACCCCAATTCTAATTCACTCCATAATTGCCCTCTTAATCGTCTGGCTCTGTTGCCTCCAACTGAATACAAATGGCTGAACACTGAGCCCAGGACCTTCTGCCTAACTGGAGGGCTGGGTGAAGACAACCCTAAGTTAGAAGGAAGGGCAGGAAAACCAAGGCTCCAGAAGCCACCATCATAACCAGGACTCCAGGCAGAAGCCAAAGCCAAAATCTCCATCATGAACAAGGAGGATCACTCTGGCCTCGGCCTTCAGCTCAACTGCCTTCTCACTCTCTGCTCTGACACTGGACCCCATTCCTCTCTTGTTACTGAGGTCTTCCAGTGCTTTAAGGGCCCATGCATTCTGCTTTGGGCAGGGGCTTCAAGTCTGTGGGTACCGTCAGGGTCTGCTAAGAATTTGTAGCCAAAGTCCTGAAGTTCCAATGGAGGATGTGGCCCATGGCTGGCAGTCGGCTGGGTTGCCATGGTGCAGCTGTACAGGCTTTTTAGCCAGGTCTGTTCTGTTTAGTTGTCACATTCCTTCTCGTTGGTTGGACTCCAAGCCCTTCCAGTTGTTAAATATTTGAATAACGCCCGAGTACAAACTCAGAATGCTGGTGAATGGCGAAAGAAGGAGGGTCTTCCAGGATCACTTTTGGGTTGAATTCAGGTGTCCCTGTCACCACTACAAGTCCTATAGTCCTACACCCTCTATATGTTATAAGTGGAAATGAAGAGTAAAGTTACCTCGTACCTTTGGAAGGTTACAGTTTGCCTTTTTTCTTTATTGTTTATTGCTGCTCTGTTGCATTTGTTTGTTCTATGATGGGTGCTTGGGGCTTTGATAGCATCATTAAAAACATATGTAATCACACTCAGTTTACTGTGATGACATTTGGCATCAACCATAACTTGCTATGCACACAAAGCTACAAGACTCTTTTGTGCATGGTCTGACTTAGCCCAGGATTCACTGCTCAGATGTTGCAGGGCTCTTTAGAGCCCACAGAGAGCAGGCGTTTTGACAAAGGATGAAGCAGGGGCTTGAGGGATCTCACTTTGGCCAAAGTGAGCATACCTCATGAGGATGCTGACATTTCTTGGGAGTGTGCAATTCTCTCATCAGGACTTGGCAGGTGAGAAACCAGGAGCTGTTCTACCAGCCCTGGCTTGCTATCAAGGATCCAAATAGCAAAGTTTCCTCTACCACTTATTCCCACTGTCTCAGTTGAAGGTGTTTGGGGTGTCTCCACTCTTGTTGAGAATAAAGACAAAGAAACAGCACCAGGATATTTTAGGCCTCAGACCTGGGCTCTTTCCTAGAGTTCAAATGCTATTTGGCTAACCCAAAGAGTTCCTCTTCCCAGAATCCAGGAGCCTAAATTCTATTGATGGTTCCATTTCCTCAGAACCCAGGAACTCCTTCTGATTGGGTTTCCAATGGGGAAGATGCTCGCGATCCAGGAGGAGTCAATAAAGAGCAGAAATAAAGGAGAAAAGAGAAAGAAGAGGAAATTAGTCTGTGAGAACTGGCATCACAGAGAAGAGCACCACATTCACAGCAGAGATAGACCACCAAGTCTTAGGTCATCTCTTCCTCTGAGATCTCTCTCAAAAGAAAATCTGACATGAGGGCAGCTACCAAGGGCCAGATACCGAACTGTTAGAAGCAATGTAACTTTAATTGTGGGATGGCAGAGGCAGAAAGACCATCACACTGATGCAAAATATACACTCAGTGCTCATAAAATATAAGGCATTTGTCCCTCAGATACAGAGTCATGATATACCTAAAGCTGTGAAAATGCCTCTAAGCACTGCTTTGGCCACTTCTCAGAAGTTTTAATTACATAATTTCATTACACAAATATTGTTTATTTGGAATATCAATTTACTTCTTAATATTCTTGTTATTTATGAGGTTATAACTTCATTTCTAAAGCTTTGGAAACTTTTACATTAAAAAAACCTAAATTATTCATTTTTAGATGTATTGCTTTGTGCTTAAAGCTACAGCATTTTCTCTCTTTTACAACTGATTATTCTCTTGGGTGCATACACACACACACACACACACACACACACACACACAAATCATGACCACAGTGGTTAAAAGACATAATTTCCACTTGTGGGGTTCATACTTCAGCTTATGTTTTGACATTCTACCTGGTTGACTGTGTTATTTATTACCTTTCTGTTCTATTTATTTGTTTACTAAATCTGACACACAAATAGTATGAGAAAATTTTGATAGGAAAATTGTAATTCAGTGCAACTCCATGGGATATGATAGAATCATTTTCAGTTCAAATTATTTAAAATTACATAGCCATGAAGCTGAACTTAAAAAAAAAGATAAATTATTTCTAATAGCAGAATTTTTCAGCATCTTAATTTGAGTAAAAGAAAAGGTTTAAATAGATTTGAAGGCTTAAATACTTCTGTGAAAAGCAAGGACTGCAAAGCTGGGATGTCTAATTCACCTAAAAGTAATTAACGAAAAGTAAGTTAGATCATTATTTCATCCAAGATCATAATTTAAAAGGAAGCTGATTTATCTGAACTGATTGGGGCTTTCAATCCCAACAGAAATGTAGATGCTTGGCTGTTAAGGGGAGAACAGAAATGAGACCCAATTAAGCAAAATTCTCTCTTATGGAAAAAAAATGATTTAGATAAAATGACAGCTCAAATGTGCTCAGAAGGGAGCTGAGGAAAGCAAGAAGGTTGATGTTTTTTTAAACTTCTGGTTGAAACCTCAGTCCAACTCACAAGTAAGATTCATCACAAGAAAATAAGGGAATGCATTTCTATCTAAGCGTTTGATTATCACCAGTTGTTTAGAGCTGGTGAGCATGGGGTTTTACATTAACACTTGACATCTGACTGCCTTGGAGGAACTGAGGGCAGCAATGGCCTTGGTGAAGAGGTGGCAGGAGGATTCCTGACCCTTGGTGCTTAGGACTGCAGATGTCTGGAGTTTGATTAGGCCACAGATTCTCTCTCTTTACTTACAACTGTAACATAACTCCTTGAGAGCACAGCCTGTCTTTACTTCTTCACTACTGTATCCTCAGTGGTGAATAAAGATTTATTACCTGAATTTTCTTTGCTCCAGCGGTTGAACTCGAAAGCATAAGGAATTAAAAAGTAAACCCAAACTGGTCCCCACAACTTAGCTGGTTAGCAGGGTTGGGGCAGTGGTCAGACACACAACCTCAAGAGGTAGACTGCCCAAGTTCAATCCCAATTTGACCAAGAACTAGCTGTGTGGCCTGCAGCCAGTTCCTTGACCTCTCTGTGCCTCAGTCTCCTCACCTGAGAACTATAGAGAGGATCAAAGTACAACAGCACCTTACACCAAGTGATCACTCAGTGAATTCACTGCTTCATTCATTGTCATTTCCTGAGCTCATATCAATGTGCCAGCTACTGCTTTACATGTGCCCCCATCAGACACATTACAGACAAATTACAGACAAAATGTCTCTCTAGCTCCAGACACCTCACAGACAAAATGTTCTGCCCTTGAGGAGCTTGTCTTCTAGTGGAGGTTAGCTAATAATGACATGGGCATTTTTGTAAGAAAAGGAAGGATGGCTTAAATGCAAAGTTGTGATGCTGGGTCTACTTCATTTCACTACATGCAGCCTCCCTGAATCCCACTGTGAATGTAATTCAGAGTCACCGATGGTGGGTGGCTGTTGGATCTCTCATGCCGGGGCCCAGAACACAGTCGCCCCCCAATCCCACTGCCTGTGCATTTTGCTATTTGGCATCAGATAAACCTACTGGTTGTTCTCCAAGTCAAACAGACCTTCTCTTCTCCCAGAGCCATTCAGCAAGTGATTTCCCCCATCCTCCTCCCATGGTAAGAGCTCCATGAAGTTGCCTGCCACTATCTGGACAAGGTCCCTAAATGGTCCCTGAGGCAAGAGCCAGGCCCTTTCACCCTGCATTGGCAGCTGCGTCCAAGCCTGCCGACCTGACTCAAATGCATGATGGTGGCTGTGAGTCCTTCAGCAAGTGGCTGGCATCTGAATCCACTGGCCAGACGGGCAATTGATGCCATTGTCCTTTTGCCTCCCAGGTGGGAGCCGAGGGATATGAACCTGTGCTTAACAAACCCCAAGAACTGAGGGTTTTCTGGGAGTTTCCCACACTAGGCATGGCCTTTAAGAGTCTCTGGATAGCAGGAAAGTCACCAGAGGTCTCCAGGTCAAGGAGCTTGCCAATGATACAGAGACAGAGACACTGGAGGGCAGCTCCTTGCCTGGAGGCTGGACAGTGCATGGAGCAAGCAAGTCTTTTCTGAATAATAATAATGATAATGAAAACGGTCATTTTCATTGGTCCTTTAACCCGCTATACGGATGATTCCTGAGCCTCCATTTGGCAGTGGCTGGATTTTCACCAGGCACATGTCCAATGAACACCCCTGCCTCTCAGGGATTGTGGATTCTCCTCAGGAAGAAGACACAGGAGCTGAAGAATTATCAAATCCTCACTACTCACTATGGTCCACAAACCAGAAGCCTCAGCATTACCTGGGAGATTGTTAGAAATTCCAACCCTCAGGCCCTGCCCTAGACCTACAGAATCAGAATCTGCATCTTAATGAGATGCCCAGGTAAGCTGTATGGGCACTAAACGTTTAGAAGCACTCTCAGATGGCTCAGAGACTCGAAATCCTTGCTTTTATGAACTCCCTGGCACCTTCTAGTATTGAAAGCAGCCTCAAATCTTCCCCTAAGCTTATTTTCAAATCCCTAAGTTCTCTGAGCCTTTGATTGCCTATCTGTAAGATGGGATGGACACCATCTGCCCTGCTCTTTCAACAGAGTTCTGGAAGATTGAAATAAAACACTATACAAAAAAGCCTTTGAGTGGGGTTCCCCTTTTGAAGTGATGGACATGTTCTAAAACTGATTGTGGCCATGCATGCACAACTCCGTGAATATACTACAAACCACTAAATTGTGTACTTTAAGTGGGTGAACTGTATAGTATGTGAGTTATATCACAATAAAGATGTTTTAAAGAAAGACTTAATAAACCGTGAAGGATTATTGTCATCCTAGGACTTCACATCAGCTCTCAACCAGATTCAGACAGAGAGAAAGGAAAGGACAGAGGGAGGGAGAAAGGGGGGAGTTCTAGTTTGCTAATGCTGCCAGAATGCAAAACACCAGAGATGGATTGGCTTTTATAAAAGGGGGTTATTTGGTTACACAGCTACACTCTCAAGGCCATAAAGTTTCCAAGGTCACACATCAGCAATCAAGTACCTTCACTGGAGGATGGCCAACGGTGTCCGGAAAACCTCTGTTAGATGGGAAGGCACGTGGCTGGCGTCTGCTCCAAAGTTCTGGTATCAAAATGGCTTTCTCCCAGAATGTTCCTCTCTAGGCTTCAGTTCCTCAAAAATGTCATTCTTAGTTGCACTTGGGGTATTTGTCCTCTCTTAGCTTCTCTGGAGCAAAAGTCTGCTTTCAACGGCCATCCTCAACTGTCTCTCATCTGCAGCTTCTGTGCTTTCTTCAAAGTGTCCCTCTTGGCTGTAGCTCCTCTTCAAAACATCATTCACAGCGGCACTGAGTTCCTTCTGTTATGTCAGCTCATTTATATGGCTCCACTGATCAGCTTAGACCCACCCTGAATGGGTGGAGCAACACCTCCATGGAAACTATCCAGTCAGAGTCATCACCCACAGCTGGGTGGGGCGCAGTCCAAAGAAACACTCAAAGAATTACAATCTAATCAACACTTGATAACATCTGCCCACACAAGATTACATCAAAGATAATGGCATTTGGGGGACACAATATACTCAAACTGGCACAGGGGGACGGGATGGCAAAAGGTGAGAGGAAGAGAAAGAAAGCGACAACCACAAGTGGCTTGGATCGGGGAGTAACCACCTTATTGGCAAAGACAAAGGAAGAAACTGATGAAAATAATTTCTCTGAGGCCTTTCTCTGTGGTCTATGCTGGGGGCCCAGTTCCCCTCAATTTGTGGACCTGTGAAACCTAGAGAACAAATTATCCACTTCCATTATGCAAAGAAGGGACAGGCATAGGATAAACATTCCCATTCCCAGAGGGAGAAATTAGAAGGAAAACTGAGGTTATGGGTCCCAAACAATTCTGAAACCCTGCAGGGCATACTCCACCAAATTTCAAGGTCTGAGAGTCATCTATGGAATGATGTCCTCCATGCCTGACTTAGAGGTGGTCCCACCCTTTCCAAGAGCTAGTGCAGTGGCCACACTCTCCACAAATAGCAGGGTTGAAGGCTCCACGCTCTGAGAAAACTACAGTGGTGGCCAGACTCTCCGTAGTCCTTACTGTTTACACAACTTCAGTAACACTTAAAGAATGTCCTTCATAATTCACTGTAGGTAGATTGGCTTCTACCAATCTTCTATACATTCTAACAGAGTTATATGGAATGTTTGTGAATTCTTTTCTGTACCATCAAAATGCACTGCCAGCAAAGACTGTAAAAGCAGAACACTTTGAAGGGAAGAAGCAAATTGTTTAAAATTCCCCAGGAATAGGTTCCAACCCCTGAGAACACTGGGGTGGCAGCACTCTTCCTAAACAATGGGGTGGAAGGCCCAGCCTCTCCAAGCTCCGGGGCAGACTCACCCTTTTCACAGACATGGGTGGCCTCACTCTCTTGGTCCAAGGAGATGTCTTTGGTCCAGACCTCAGCTTTCGTGGTTCTGCCTTTGAAGTGATTTTTCCTTCAGTCTGTCCCTTTTCAGTCCCTTTTTGTCCAGGCTGACAGTGTTTCCATTCATATATATCTTGCAAAAAAATAAAACTTGTCGGTTTCACATGTAGTACAGAGGGGTCCAAACCATCAGATAAAAGAAGTTTCCATAGATTCTTTCTGGATAACTCCATCTCCAATCCTGACTTGCACTGAAATGGCTGACTGGTTCTATGTTCAGTTAAACCCTCACATAGGGCACCATCCTCTGGAAACTTGCTTTCCAGATGCTCAGAATTTTCCAAACCCATCAATTTCTGGTTTCTTTGTGCACAGGAGTTCAGTTCTCAGCTTATCCCTTTCTTCTTGCATTTTACTATAAACTGCAAGGAGAAACCTGGCTTCACTTTCCACATTTAGCTTCGAAATCTCTTCAGCTAAATATCCAAGTTCATCACTCTCAAATTCTGCCTTCCATCCAACATCAGAATTCATTTTGCCAAGTTCTCTGCCACTTTAAAACAAGGATTGCCTTCTTCCAGTTTCCATTGACACATCATTTCTGTCTCAAGCCTAGAAGGAAGTACCTTTAGCATCTATATTTCTACCAACAGTCTCTTCAAAGCAATCTAGGCCTTTTCTATCAAGTACTTCACAATTCTTCTAGCCTGTACCCATTACCCAACTCCAAAGCTGTTTCCACATTTTTGGTTTTTGCAATAGCAGCACCTCACTCTTGGTACCAAAATCTGTTTTAGTTTCCTAGGCTGCTTAAAGCAATACCATGAAATGGGTTCAGCTTAAACAATGGGAATTTATTTGCTTACGGTTAGAGTCTGGGAAAACATCCAAATCAAGAGATCATCAAGGCGACACTTTCTTCCCAAAGACTGGCTGCTGGTGATCCTTGGCTCCTCTGCCACATGGCAAGGCACATGGCGGCATCTGCTGGTCTCTCTCTTCCCTTCTGGGTTTCATTGACTTCAGCTTCTTGCTTCTGTGGCTTTCTCTCTGTATTTATTCTATTGTATAGAACTCCAGTAATAGGATTAAGACCCATCCTGAATGAAAGAAGACCTACTTACAGTGGGTTCACACCCACAGGAATGGATTACCTTTAAGAACATGTTTTTCTGGGGTACCTACAGCTCCAAACCCCTACACCCATTGAATTGATAACAGGGTACAGGAGTTAAGTTTTGCATAGAGTCTCGGGGGGGAGGAGAAGTCAGTATCAATCCCAGCCAAAGCCTATATTCCATTTTCCATGAACCCCTCCGTGACCTCAATTCCTTCCTCAATTCAGTGTGGTTGCAATGATGTCTACTTCATGGGTTGTTGTCAGCAGTAAATGAGTTAAATACATGTAATCCCTTGGAAGACAAAGCACTCAAGAGATGTTAGCTGCTGCCATCCTGCAGAGAGGCAATGCAGTGAAGTGGGTAAAGGGGCAAGGCTAGAAGTCAGACCAACCTGAATTCAGGTTAGGTAAATTTGTTGATCCCTCAAAATGGAGGTAATGTCTAGTACTCATGCCCCAGGGAGAGCAGGGGCAACGTGCGGGTGTCCCAGTCCCACACCTGGCCTACAGCAACTGCCCAGAAAATGCCAGCTGTTCTTCAGGATGCTGTAACCATGGTGGCAAACCAAGCCATCATCAGGCCACCTGGTTAGATAAAATCCAACTTCATCATCCCAAGTCTGCGATGTCCAAAGAGGCTGAGCTTCACCGTTATTTCTTGAGCCTGAGTCATCACTCACTTTTCAATGGACCAAGAAAGAAGACCAGACTGATGAGACAGTGGGCACCAAACAACCAGGAAGGCATCATGAGTGCAGGTGCTGGGGGAGTTTAAGAGTCTTTTTCTCCAACGTTATACCCTAGGAACCTGCTCTCCTGGACAAAGACTTAATAAAATGCAGGATAGATGCAGTAAAAACCATGGCAGCAGTAAGTAAAGGAGCTTGGACCCCCCCTGTCCCCAGGGGACTTAGCCAGCTGTGACTCTCCTCCTGGCAACTGTTGAAGGAAAGCACATTTGATGGAGAGTTAACCCAGGTAAGAGGAGAGGGAGGCAACTTGCTCAGGTCTTGCCAAGGGTCAGCTCCAGACTCCTGGTGGGGAGCCTCTCAAGAGTTTCTGACAGCAGCCAAGCAGAGGAAGGCCTTCCCCTCCTCCACCTGCTAATGGTGTGGAAAGGAAAGCAACTCTCCCGTCAGTGGAGGGTCATTCACGGCTGACAGGAAAGCTCTGTCCGGAGGCAGTCTAGCAAGATTTTCAATCCAATTTCTCTCGAGTGAAAGGCTAACAGGATAAGATCTCTCCCTGTTAACAACCTGGATTGTGAGCGAAGTCTCAGGGTTGAGGTGAGAGATGAGGTCATGAAATCAAGAGCTTACCCTGCAAAGCAATCAAATCCAGCCCCAGGTCCCTGGACCTCCCTCCAGAGCCTGTTAATCTCATGTTGAACATGTCCGTCCCTGGGCACCTTCTGCTCAGGAATTCAGGCCACCACCCCAGGTGACACTCCCGCCCTAGTGCTTGCCACCTCAGGGGGCTGTAGCCCAAGAGGCCCAGCAGTCAGCATCCTACAGGCTCTTCAGTGGGGAGAGAGTGGGGTCAACAGTATTATCCAGGAACAAACAAAGCCTCAAAGCAAAAGCATCACTGAGAACCTCTTGGGACTTCTCGGAAAGCAACCAATTTCCTCGTGCAACTACTGCACTCCTGCAAATCGGGCACAAACTATAGCAATTGCAAATGTATTAGACATCTTGCCCTATCCAGTGGTGTCAGCCAGACTCCTTCTAAATAGCATGGCTCACTGAGACCACAGAAAGCAAAAATCTGGGAGAAGCCAGCTCTACCAGTAGCCCAATGCCCCATGCCCCTCATGGGGTCTCCAGATCCAATGATTGTGTTGCCAGATGGTTCATCCAACATACACCAGTGTCAAGGAGCAGCAAAATCTACATGAAAGGTAAAGAGATGTGAACTCTTGAACTGAACTAACCAGATTTGCCTTCTTGGGCTTGTTTCAACTCAATGCAAGATAAGAAGCCAACGTCATGGATGGATAGTTCAGCAAGCAGATTCAAAGTTGACAACCATGGATGATGCCATGGACATAATGTTGAGTGAAATAAGCCATGATTCCATGTACATGAAGCTCAAAAAGAGACACACTTGATCTAAGAAGGGAGCGCTCACAGCTGCGGTAGCTCTCGGTGGAGGTGATTCTGATTGAGACAGACATGACAGAGCCTTCTGGATGCAGATGTTTTTATCTTGATCTGGGTGGTGATAACACGTAAAACTTCACTGAGCTGAACACTTGAGATTTGTGTGCTTACTGTATGTAAGTCATACTTCAATTTTAAAAAGTGCCAAGCACTTACTGAGTACGTACAGGACACCAGAGCTGAGACACTGGCAGCTCAGACACTATCCTCAGGAACAGAGCTACCTGATGAGACTTGTATCTTCTGTGATGCCACAGATACTCTTGTAAGATACTGTCCTCTCTCTCTCTCGTTTTATAATTGGTTACCTGACCTACACTCCGTAATAACAAATGCAATAGTGAACCTGACTTTCCTCATTCCTAGAATATAAAGGAACTGCAGAGAAATAGAAACAAAGTCAAAACAAAACAAAACACAAGGTTTCCAGAAGTACGGACCTCAGAAACGACTCATTTTAACTAATTTCCTGGGAAGAAGAAAACTCTATTACAATAGGATTTGTAAAACCAAAAGAATGAAGAAAGTATTTTCATCTGCCTTTCCCAATGTTGGGGTGAAGATTTCTGGATATCAAGCGATGCTATTGTGTACAGTGTGCCCTTGAGGAGGGGAATAAGCCCAGCTGTTGGAGAACACAGAGTCCTCAGCAAAGGAAACCAGCTTTGGGCTTCTGACTCGATGCAAGGCTGGCTTTGAGCGCTGGGCCCTCTGGAACCGGTTCAGAGAAGACTCAACCAAACTCTCCAAAAGCCCCGAAGGTGGGAGAGCAGGAGGGGTAAGTGCTCGGCAGGATTTGACCTGGGTCTTAAAACTGAGTAGGGGCTTTCCAGGCAGGGGAGAGCAGAAGGGCGCATGCTGCCTAGGGGTCAGGGTCCACAGCAGAGCCTGGGAGGCAGCAGGAGGCTTGGCACATAGTTGGCCTCTGGATGGATTTGCTGAATCTGTGCATGAATGAAAGGAAGAGCAAACAAGCGAGTGAATGAGAAAAATCTCCCCTTCTCAGCATTCACATATCAGGGGGTCATGGCCTTGCTTCTAACTCAGCAACCTCCCTCCATTCTTCCTGGAACAAACTAACTGAGCCACCAAAAGGCATCTACTTAGCTAAACAAAGGCTGGGTGAGCCAAGGCAAGGAGGGGGTGGTGGTGGACGGGCACAAGAGTACAGGGAAGTGGGGTAAGAGGGGGCTGGAGGAGAGGAGGAGAAGAGGGGGAAAGGGGAGGAAATGGAAGGGGGGGAGTCAGAGGAGGAAGGGGTAGGAAAGAGAAGAGGGAGTAGAGAACGGGAGAGAGAGGAGGAAGGAGGAGGGGAAAGGGGGGAAGGCGGAGGATAGGGCAGAGTCTCAATGGGCTAAATCTGACATGAATCCCTCCTGATCTAATACAGCAAGATTTTCACCTGAACTCAGCCCTTCTCAAAGAGCAGCATTTGGACCTTTCCAGCAGCCTCCCTCTGACTCACCCTCCGCCCAGAGATAAGATTCCCCGGGAAGAGGTCCACGGAGTGGTACCTCCCAGAATCGGCCACCAGGTGGTGCTACTCCCCACCTTCCCTGCCCAGGCTCTGGTTTCTCAGTGAGGGGGTGGGGGAAGCAGAGGCTCAGGGGTCCCCAGTCACTGGTGGTCGACTGAAGTCGGCCCAGGGAACCACGGGGGCAGCCCTGTCTGCCCTGGAACTAGGTCCATGCTGTCCCTCTCAAGGCAGGGCCTTACAGACCCTTCCCAGAAAAACCCTGGGCAGGGAGTGGGAAAGAGGGCTGCATTTGGATCCAAACCCTAAACCCTGAGAGCAGGTTTCAAAACACATTTCCAGCAGGGGTCTCGGAGCCCAGTCTCAGGGGGAAGGAAAGGTTTCCCAACAGAGAAGCTCCCCTATTATCTGTTTTGCATACTGGACACGCATGCAAGAAATAATTTGGGAAGCAAAAAACCCAGTGCTTAAAAAGTGTTTGAAGGCCTAGCACTAGCCCCAGTGAGCTCCCACCAGGAGGGCAGAAATCCTGCCAAGCATTCATAATTTGGGGCTCTTCTTTTTAAAAGGGCCCCCAGAATGGCCTAAGCTTCAGGCCCATGGAAGGTGGATCTGCCCTGCCTGGTGCACAGCTAGTGCTCAGTCCACGGTGACTATAATTACTGACCAGTGAGGTAGGATGTGCTCCATTTTACAACTGATGAACTGAGTCTCAAGGACATCAAGGGAGGTGCTCCAGATTTGTGGGGAAGAGACTGAGCTAGGGTTCCCACCACATCCTCACAATCCTTAACTCCCAGGGATCACAGTCCCTCCTGTCTGTCCCCCTGTCTATGGAAACAGATTAAATAACAGCCCGGAGGTGGTCATTCAAATGAGCAGACCTACCTCCAGGGCAAGTGGAGCATGCTGACCACTCAACACCCCTCACTCTTGGAGGGCCTAAGGTTTCCAAGCACATGGAAGCAAAAGCTGGTGGACCCTGCCTCAGAGCACAGCTTGTCAAAGAGCTCGGCAGAGTCCCCTGACCCCTCTGTCCCCATCATAGCAGAGTTATGGACAGGTCTCTTCAGGGCTTTGCCACAAAGCTTGGACCCTACCGATGGCTCATCCCTCTTCTTCTGCAAGAAACCCTCGATGCTCAGGGTCAGCTCCCCCACCCCCGTGGCCTCCCTGGACTGTTCCTCCCTCGTAACGTCACGAGTCTATGCCATTAGCAGGAAGGTGTGTTTCTCTCTCTCTTTTTCATTTAATTGGTTTCTCTCCACTCACCCACAGCATCTAGTGCTTGGGTCTGCATTCAGTAAGCACTCAACAAATGTGTCTTCTTGCTCTTGGTACAGAATATGGTACAGGGGTAGGGGTGGGGTGCTGACAACCAGAAACTGAGAGTGTTTCAGAATTATGGAGCAAATGAGCAGGGAAATGTATCGTCTATAATAAATACACCTCTGACGAGCCTTAAAAGAAATCAATGAAGCACAACATCAAAGTCCCAGGGAGTTATAAATCAGCAGCCTGATAGACAAAAGTGCATCCGAAATCATTTAAAGTGCACCAGAAATCATTTATGTCTGAGTAATTAGAACACATTGGAACGACTCCGTGCCATTGAACTGAAATTGAGCAACATAATGTTTATGAAATCCCCACGGACTCGGGAGGAAAACTAGGAAGATGAAAGTCAAAATGAAAATTCTCCCCAGGTGTCCAGGGCCTCCCTGGAAAGTCCCCCAAGGGGGACCTGGAGGGAGATGGAGTCCACTTTCAACCTATGTCCAAATTTGCTTTTACCTTCTGGTTTTACAATGTCTGCACCCCTCAACCACTGGTTTAAAAATGTTTCCACCCTTAATTTCTGGCTCCCAGTCTGGGGTTCATTATAATACAAACCCCAGCTGTTGAGAGAAAAATATAAGTCCTGGGTCACAGGTGGCAGAACAGGACTCCCCACCTGACCCCTACACAACCAAAAGGGAGTTCTTGGAGCCTAGAAGAGCAAGAAAACATGGCTATAGGAGGCAGCCAGTCTCAGCAGAAGGCTGGGCAGACACTCTCGCCAGGGGCCCACAGGGTTTGCTGCCCCCACCTACAGCTCCACTGAAGGGACAAGGGAGGGAACTGACGGGGAGTTGGACCTCTTGAGGAGGCTTGAGGAGGAAAAGTCCAAGAGAACCTGGAGAAGGAGAATGGGAGAAGGGAGCAGTATCGGAAACAGGGGCTTCCTGATCCCAACCATGGAACTCACTCGTCTGATGCCAGCTGGTAAAAAAGAAATTCTGTCCACTTTGGTTTGGGGAATAGAAAAAGGGTAAGGCAAGAACTCAGAGACGGGCAAAGAACCGCCCTGGTATCACGTGCGCTTGCAATCCCTCCACTTGACGATGGAACCCAGCCCCGTAAAGACGGCCCCAGCATGGCCACTGACTGGGCTGGACTGCCTCCTCCCACAAAATGATAGTCTGAACAGGTCGCTGTGAACTTGATCTGACATTTTGGTGGCTCTATCAGCTCACCGACATCTAAGAGTGAAAATCCCCATTGAGCCATGCCTCCCTCTTCCCCCCCACACCCCTCTACATATGGACAACTGAACCTCAGTCTCTGGGAGTTGTGTTCCAGGCTGGGACCCCAGTTCTGTCAGCATGCTGGGCTGGTATGCAAGCAGGTGGAAGATTCCGGTACACGTGAAGGGTGCGGGTAGATGCTGCAGGCCACATACTGAAATATGTCTATTTACACTCCCTCTGCCAAGAGCCTGGAAGGCTTACATTGAGGAATCCATCTTCAACTGTGCAAAAGCAAATGTATTGTGGGCATATGTGCGTGCCAAGACCTTCGAGCCAAGCCCACTAGACGCCTAGTGGAGATCTTCCTCAAGCCTGACATCGGCCATTTTTCTATCTTGTGGCCTCTGTAACTCTGCACCCCAACTCCAACTGAGCCCCCTCAAAGGAGCCAGTGGGATTTTCCCAAAATGCAAAGCAGATTGCGTCACCCCAAATCCTTCAGGGCCTTCCACTGCTTTGGGATAAAGACCAGCATGCTCACCACATCCTAAGGGCCCAGCCCCCTCTGGCCTCATCTTTAACAGTCCGTGTACCTCTCTGAGCTCCAGACACTCTGACTAGGCATTGACATTTCCTTGGAAGGACCATAACCTCTGGCCACAGGGCCTTTGCATATGTTGTCCCTCTGTCCAGATGTTCCCCTCCTGCCTTTGCCATGATCCTCTATTCTTATTTGAGAGATCAGCCCATGATCCTCTCCAGGAGGAACCCAAACATGCCCACCCTTCTGGGCCAGGTATCCCTGTAACTAGTTTTCCCAGAGACACGCATTCCTGCACAGAGCACTACTCTCCGTCCGCAGACATTCTTTAATGTAATTATCTGCTCAATGTCTGTTTCCCACCTGGACTGAAGGCCCCAGGAGGGCAGGTTGGGTGTGTCTCAGCTCAGCATGTCCTCAGCAGCTGTCCTCAGCAGCTGCCCACAGGCTGACACAGGGCTGGGGCCTAGTGTTGGATGGATGCATGAAAGAGGGAATCGCTGGGTTTTGCTGATAGTGGTTTATCAGCTTGATTGTATTCATCAGTTAAAATAAGTTGAGATCATCTAAACACAAAACCAAATGCTACTGAAAGGTGAGAAAGGCCAAATTAGGAGCCAAAGGAAATAGCAGCAACAAGGCTGGCTGGGAGACAGGCCAACCGAGTCATTCATTCATTCTTTATTCATTCATTCACTAAGACTTTGCATTGCTCCTACAACATGCAGGCACTAAGGTAACATACAAGAAATGGGGAAAGGAGATGATTGTGACCAGCACAGCGATGAGGGAAGAAGGGGGGCCTGGGCCCATGAAACCTAACCCCCAAAGTAACCCAGACAAGGACCCTCAGAGCCAGTGGTTTCAGGTGAAGGCAGGCGGGGGCTTGGTGGTGAGGGAGGGGGTTTGTTACAAACCTCGAGAAAGCACGGCACACATGAAGGTTGGTAAGGTCCCCCCGGGTGTCTGCTTCACAGAGCGTTGGCAATGTGAAATAAGCCAGGCTGGGGGCACAGACACAGGCCAGATCATACAAGGCCCTGCAGGCTGTGCCAAGGAGTCTGGATTTTAACCCGGAGACTGAAGGGATCTGATGTTTGTTTTTGAATCATGTACATAAGTGTGTTTTTACTCCAGTCCCCCTAGACAAATCCCCATACCACCTGCTTACCTGTTTTCCCCTCTCCTAGCTGTATGGCCTTGAACAGGTCACATCCTTCACTAAGCATCAGCCCCTCATCTGTTAAATGAGGACAAAAAGAATCACATAGGATTCTGCAAGCATTGAACAAGGCTATGTGGGTAAAACACATGGTAAGTATGCAATGACAGTTTGCTAGGGTTCAATTCTTCCATTCTTTCAACAAATAGTGATAGGGAGTCTATTACTATGCATCAGGCACTGTTCTAGGTGCTAAAGAGATGGCAGTGAACAAAACAGAAAACTTCCTGCCCTCCTGGAGCTTATATTCTAGTGGTGGAGAAAAGGCAATAAGCAAATAAGCAAAAGTCATAGGTTGTGTGTGAGAAAGAAAGCAGCGAGAGAGGATCAGAAGTGCTGAGCACAGCTTCAAAGTTTAAAAAGAGTGATTAGGGAAAGCTTTGTGGAGAAGCTGATGGTTGAACAAAGACCCATAGATGGCAAGGGCACCAGCCATGCTGATGTCTATACTGCCCGCCACTCTCTCCCAGCAACTTGGAACAGTGCTTGGTACAGGCTAGGTGTCCAGTCAAACACTTGTGAGGTTAATGAGTCCTGGGGAAAAGTGTTCCTGGCTCAGAGAACAGCATGTGCAAAGGCCCTGAGGTGCTGGAACCATGAGAAAAGTTGAGTCAAAATGCAACAGAACTTTGGGGATTGTCCTGGGGATGAGGCCTTGGAGTCAGATGATGGGGTCTCACCAGGGCTTGGTTTGGCCAGGCTTGGCCTGGAGTAGTCTTGGGTCAGTTTGACCAGTAACAGTGGAAATCTCTGACAGCCAGACGCCTGCCAATCCAGAATCATTCTGCTCCATGTCTCCACCTGGGGAAAATACAACCCCGGTTGTCAAAATCGAGGAGGCTGGCCTCGCCTCTGCCCCAGCAGGCTGATTTCATCCTCGAGCTGGGGACGGCAGGCATTCGCATTCCATCCCCGTCTCAGACAAGCCACAGAGACCAGAAGTTGGCTCAATGTGTTTTGCTGGTAATGGGACAGACTGATGGCATATTGGAAATTCACATTTAAAATACATCTTGCCTTTCTGAAAAATGAGATAGCATCTACCGATCCGGGTAATGAACATCTAACTTAAATCCAGGCAGTGGCGTGCGAGCAAGGGCCCAGGTAGTTTCAGGTGGTTCAGCCCATTTCGATGCACATCACAGAGCCCTCCCCCCTCCCTCCAGTAATTTTATTTCTTAGCAAAATCATTACTGAGAATATTGAACTACCTTACAGAGACATATTTACTCCCCTTATCTTCCCTCCATCTTTCTTGATTAAAAGCTATGTGTGATATTTGTAGTTAACAAACATCAATATTTGTCATGGATTTGAGGAATGGAGATGAGATGAGGGGGGCAGTAAGGAGTCTGACCATTTCTGTAAAGGGTAAAACCTTAAGCAAACAGACTTCACCAAAGAGCAGAGACTCATTTCAGAAGGCACTAGCCAGACTGCCCCCCATGTAGGCTGTGGGAGACCAATGATTGGGGCACAAAATTAGATTCTAGATTTCATCAGGAAAGCAGCTACCTTCAAATGGGAGGGGAAGGGGTGAAAATTGTGCAGCCTGCCTGACAGCTGTTAGAGATAGCTGAGATTGCAGCCACTTTCCCAAGGAGCTCGGATCAGCCCAGTCCTGAAACTGGGAAGAGCTGAAAGAATAATAATAGTTAACCTCCCCTAGGGCCTGCCAGGTCCTAAGACTTGACCCATAGTGACTCACTGAATCTTCACAACAGGCAGCTCTAGCAACTCCATCTTACAGGCAAGAAAAACATGGCACAAAGAGTCAGCCACCTCCCAGATGTACTCACCTGGCCAGGCTTACCCACCTGGCCAGTGGCAGAGCTGGAAGTCCATGCCAGACAGTCCAGCTCCCAAGTCTGTACATGGCCACACAATCACACTGCCCTTCGTTGTGCGCACATTTGCAGCCCTGGCCTCTCCATGCAGCGCCACCTGCCCAGAGCCCCACTTTAGCCGAGACAGTGTGCCCCTCTGTGAATTGGGGGTGATAATAATCACACCTGCCCCTCAGAGGTGTTGCAATGATTCAGTAAAATAATGCATGAAGAGAGCTGAGCATGCAACTAGGATGCACACTCACTGCTGGTGGGAGCAACAATTTGCACAGCCACTTTGAAAAATATTGGGTAGCATCTGCAAAAGCTGTGACCAAGCAAATCCACTCCAATGTGTATTCCCAAGAGAAATTAGTGCACATGTCCAGCCTTAAACATGTACACGAATGTACATAGCCCCAAATAGAAAACAAGCCAAATGCCCAGCAGTGGGAGAACAGCTAAATAAATCATACTGTAATCACACAATGGAATACTATTCAGCAACAAAAAAAGAATGACAATCACAAGCAATAACATGGATGAACCTCCAGGAAAGGGAAAGAAACTAGGTACCTACGACTACAAACTACCGAGTCCATTTGTATGAAGCTCATGAATAAGCAAAATTAGTCTATGGAGATACAAGTCAGAGGGGTGGCTACTGAGGTGGGTGGGGTGAATACTGTCTGGGAACAGGCATGAGGGAGCCTTCTGAGGTCCCCAAATCAATAGGGCTGAGCCCTCCACTCATTCATTTCATCAACAAGCAGTTTTTTTTAGGCACTTCATTAGGAGGTAGGGAGAAGGAAAGGCTCTCATTCCCAAAGTGAGGAACAAGGCTAACTTCAGAAACCTGTCAGTATCGCTCTATCTCCAGAGGGCACTGCCATCCTCAGAGATTTGGCAAGATCGTGAAATAGATTTCCCTTCTTATCTGGTGGGAAGCACTGGAGAGAAATGGCAGACAGGCTCCTCAGAGCGGGGACCTCTGCACTCATTTTGCCCGAAGTCACGAGCTCCACTTAGCATTTCATCCCAGCTGGCCTCATGTGCTTCAATCAGAATCACACAGCCAAAATCATGTGTGACATTTGGAAGGGAAAGAATTTAAGCCTCCATGTTTCACTGCCCCGAATACCAGCTTTGTCCTTCTGCTCTTAATGCTGTTATCTCACCCGCACACTTGGTTTTCTGCTGAGCAGATGCTACAGAAAGGCACAGGAGCAGCGAGAAGCAGAGTGTGCCTCGAAGCCTGGGCATCCAGCTGGTGACCCCTTCTGCCCCGGAGGCTCACTCGTGGGGAGAAAGAGTGAGAACTTCCCGAGAGGGACCAAGGCTTCCTCCAGTCACCCAGCCTCCAGGACCCAGGGGAAGCTTTCTAAAATGGAAATTGGATCAGGTCAATCACCAGCTTAGAACCTTTCAATGGCCCCACACCAATGATGGGAAAAACCCAATCCTTACCCACCTTGGCGCACCAGGCCATGGCTGCTTCTCCCACTCAGCTCTGGCCTCCCCTCCTCCAGATTGGAAGCTGCAGTCAGGCTGCATGACAGCCCATGCTTTCACCCATGCTGCTCCTTCTACCTGGAATCCTAACACCCGGCAATCAGTGTGATGACGCCTTTGTGTCCGTCAAGACGCCAAACATAGTTCACCCCTTCTGCAAAATGTCCCTTGATCACCTGCTCATGCTACTACCAAATTTGGTATTCTGCACCAACTAAGAAGCAATAAGATTATGTTTTAATTGTGGGCTTCTTTTTATTCATTGTTTGTCTTCCCTTGAAGACTGTCAACACTTTGAGGACAGAGTTGGGTCTTATTCATCTCTGTATCCTAGTGGTGACCGAAACATAGCTTTCTTTAAGGGAATGGGGACGAAGAGAGAGAGAGATGAGAAGGGCAGGTGAGGAAGGGAAGCTTGAGGAAGGAAGGAAGGAAGGCAGAGAAGATGGAGAAGATCAAGGCCACCAGAGGGATTTCGGAGGAATTTTTAGACAAGATGTTTCTGATGGTCTTGAAGGGTGGTTAGAAATTTGGACGATCAGATTTGAAGGGAGAATGCAAGTCAAGGAGATAACCTGAGCAAGGACCCACAGTCAGGGTATAGGTGTCTGGAGACAGGAGGACCAGGGATGGGAGGAGAGTAGGAGATGAGGTTTGAAGAGCAGCAAGACGGGGGTCAAATACCAAGCCTGGAGTCAGAGGGTCATGAACCCTATTCCCACACAGCACAGGGCTACTGAAGGAAGCGCAAAAGGAGAACATCGTGGTCCAGCAAGCGAAGTCGGGTATTTGTGAGGCTGACCGATTAGTGAGCTAACAGCTGGAGGGAGTGGTGGCTGGTTAGAGCTGGTTATATGACCCAGAGGCTACCTGGACCAAAGGGCCTGGACCAGAGCAATGGGACAACTGCGGACGTGCCAAGGGAAGAACAGGCAAGCTCTGTTGACTTCACATTGGGCACAGGATGCTGGGACAAGGGGAGGACATCAGTGCCTTTGAATTCCCACAGGAAGAGAAGCAATAGGGGAGCACAGCTACTAGGGCAGCTGGTGAGCTCCACGTTGGCTGCTGTGAGTCTCCGTGAGACCTGAGAGTTGGTCCAGCACTTTCCCCTCCTGCCCTGAGAGAAACATCACTAGCAACAGTGTCCCTCTGTCCTGCTGAGCACAGATAGGACCTTAGCATCCTTGACCTGGGAGTGGACCAGGTCACCACTCCTGTTTCACCAGAATCTCTAAATGGGATGCCATCTATTTCCCACACCTGGTTACAGGCATGGGATCCGGGGTTTTACAGCTGAAAGAATCTAGGAGCCCTTCATCTTACAGATGAAACTAGAGTCCTTGGGGAACTGGTGGCAGAAACAAGGATGAAACCCAATCTGTTGTGCCCAAGCTCTTTCCTGTGCGTTTTGCTGCCTCTCTGAGTGTAAAACAGGGAACAGGCCAGTCAGCACTCACAGCAACGACGAACCAGAGTGAGAATGACCAACAAACCCACTTCCAGAGGAAACTGGCTCATTTTCCTTATCTTCTAGAATCTGGCATCAAACCTTAGTCAATTCCTAGCAGAAATAAAAGCAGGTGAGTAGCTGTGCCTGTGTGGGTACAGATAGACACGAACACGGCTGTGTTTTCCTCCTGGAGCATCATGGCCAGTCCTCAAACTGACACAGGTCACTTTTGCTAAATTCCAAAAGATGGCAGCATTCCATTAAAAATTCATTTGCTGCTGAGGCTAAAACAGGGAGATCTGGAAGGCTGGAGAGTCTGGACATTGATGGGCAGAAAGATATGGGAGCCCCAAGAGAAGGAAAAGGTGCTACACATCTCAGGACTGTATAGGACCAGTGTCTGTGGTGGGCAGACCACAGGGTGGCCCCTTTTCACACACTGCATAATTGCCACTGCTTGAGTGGGGGCAGGACCTGCAACTTGCTTCTAGCAACAGAAAGGGTGATGGATGCCACCCCTATGATTATGTTAGGATATACATACATGAAGCTGTTTTTCTAGCATGCACTGGAGAGACCCTCCTTCTGCCCTTGAAGAAGCAGGCTGCTACGAAGCAGACTCTATAGAGATGAAAGGGCCACATGGCAAAGAACTGCAGGTGTCCTCTAGGAGCAGAGAGCTTGAATCCGACAACCACAAGGGACTGGATTCTGGAACAACCAGGAAGCCTGGAAGAGGACCCCAAGCTCCAGATGAGAAGGCAGAGCAGTCGACACCCTGGTTGCAGCCTTGTCAGACCTAAGCAAAGGCCCCAGCTGAGTCGGGCCCAGACCCTTGACCTATGGAAACTGGGAGATAATAGATGAGTGTTGTTTAAGTCACTAACTGTGTAGCAGTTAAAAATGAATACAGCATAACTATGTTGCAGAAAATCAGAGGGGCTATGAAACACAGCTCTGGGATGAGGCAGGCCAAAGTGGAAATTTGGATTCTGCCACTTAACCTCACTTTGTATCTCATATAAATGAGAGAGAGAGAGAGAAAAAAAAAAGAAGAATAGAAAAGCTTTTCATGCTGAGGCAGTGTTACCACCACCCAGTTTAGCACATTTTCACTCCCAAGCAAACCCAAGAAGGGAGCGTGAATCTGACATTTCTCTCTCAGTCTTGTTTCCCAATTGCCTCTCATGGTGTGACCATTTGCCCACAGATGACTCCAGGGGTTAAGGCAAGTAGATTTCATTCAACCGGTGTCTAACCTAAACACAGCTACTTCATCTGGTACCTGAGAGAAGACCTTGACCCGTTCTAATAGTTGAGGAAAGCTTGGATGTCTTGGATGTATCAAGGGACAGGATGTGGGTCTCCAACCTCAAGTATTGCAGTGGAATTTTTAATGGGTAATTTTGACTAGGAGTGATTTTTGCCTTAACTGATGATGTTCGAATCAACCCACATCTAAGGTATGAGTTTCCAGAAATGGTCCCTGAGTCACCTTACCCTCAGGCCAACTTGGAGCCTAGCCTGTTCAAATCCCCAATACCCATTAGCTATGAGCAAGTCACTCTTCTCCAGGCATCAGTTTCCTCACTTGTGAAAACGGGGGTAGGAATGATTTCTCCCTCACTGGACTGTTCCAGAGAGTGACTGAGAGAATTCATGCTAGATGCTGAATGTATGCCAGGTGCTCAACAACGCGAGCCATCATTAGCGCCATTTCCTGATTCCTGATGCAGGTGAGACTCAGCTGCTATATCCAGGGAAGGCCTTTCGGGGAAGTATAACCAACATGGGGAGCTGAGGGTCAGAAAGAGGAGAGCTGGCACAAGGAAGCAAGTGGAAAGGGTGGTAAAATGCCAGGGTCTGAGGCATTCTGCCTCCTGGGGCAACCAAAGACCGAAAGTCTTTATGGAGGCCCTGACCCTGTCTTGTAAGGCTCATTTTCACTCCTCTGAAGGGATGTCAGCATTTCCATGACAAGTGAGAATCAAACTTCAACATGCTGTCAGCTGTCCTGAAAACCCCTCAACAACCCAGAACCCACTGCATGATTTTATAAATAACTATTACCAATATTTATTATTATCATTGTCGTTGTTACTATCAAGAAAAATAACGGCTCACTGTAAAAAGAAATCAAACCACTCAGGAGAGTCCAAAGAAAAACACAAAAATCATCAATTTAGTTAAACTTCCTATCTGCCTTCCTGACATATCTCTCTGCTCTCAGAGAAAGGGAAATATATGAATATAATTGCACATAATTGGAATTATATGACATAGGATGTATTTCTCACTCAACATTTCACCAGCATCTTTCCAAGTCAATAAACATAAATCCACAGTATGAAATTTTAGCAGCTGCTTGGAATTGGAATTGGACTTTATGGATACATGTAATTTACTTAAACACTTCCTTATTGATGGACATTGGGGGTGTTTTTGTTTTGTTTTTTTTTTATTTTTGCTACTGCAATCATCCCTTCAATAAATATACTCCTACAAACACATCTTCTCACACTCTCACTATCAATGCCAAGGTGTAAATTCCTAGAAGGGTTATTACTGGATCAAAGACTGAACATGTTTTTCCATTTCAAAGCATGTGACACAAACTGCCATCCAGAAACACTTGGCCCAGCGCAGGCTGCCACCAACACAGGTCACAAAAGCGACTGCTTCCACCTATGATGCAAACCAAGGCGGGGCATGGGGAGGGTCCCAAAGGATTCCAGCCAGAAGGACCCAGACCAGCAGGACTGCGAAGTCAGGGCTGGGGAAGGAGGGCAGGGTTAGGGCTGTCCTATCTTCACAACTCAAATCTCAGCAAACCTCTATAATTTCCACAGCCTCCAGAGTGAAAACAAGCCCTTGCCTGTGTGGGACACACTCAAGGAAACGGGACAGAACAGCATCTTTGCTTCTGGCAGAGATGACACATCAATCTTAAGGAAGTGGAGCTGGGGGTGGGAAAAGAACTAACCCAACAAAGCTGGAAATCCAGGGGGTGCTCTTCTGGGCTCCAGAAAGATGGGGAGATGTCAGTCACCCGGGATCCCACAGGGGGCAATCTGCACTAAAGATGGGGAGTTTCCAACCCACTATTCCAACGACTTGCCCTTTAAAAGTTTACACACCAAGAACTTCAAGAGTTCGGCCAAGATGTGAGGCCCCCAAAGCATTCAGTAAACATCCTCCTTTTCCAGAGGACAGTCCTTCCCAATCTTCCAGCACCCTGAAACCCTCACATCCAGAGGGCCTCACATCCAAGAGCCCACACTGGCGGCAGGAAGTGGCTGTTCCCCCAGCTCTGCTCCCCCAGATCTGCTCCCCGGGTGGACCCTTCTCAGAGGGCAGTGCTCAGTTTTCACAAAGAAAACCAATCACAGACTGAGAGTCTGGCCCCAGGATTTCCTAATAGAAACTGAGAGTGCCTGCCAACCTCTCAAACCCAGTTACTTCTACAGCAAGATCAGATTCGGTTAAAAACCACCCCTGGTGATTGATGACTGAGAGCAAGGCGGCGGAGAAAGAGGCAAAAGTGGTTTCAGAATCTAATCTGTTCTGCAAAATGCTTCTACTTACTGAGTCTTGTGGACTCATCTTGGCACTGGGGGAGAAGGCTGAATTCTCAGATTTGTGGTGCTGGCAAAAATACAAGGTGGGGGAGCCGACATTGAGGGAAAAATTCTGCTTTGGAGTAACTCAATTGAAACCCAATTTAGCACAATGCCCAAATGCATCACCAAGCTTACCCGCTGCTCCCCATCTCACTCTGCCCCTCTCCTGGAGGGGGCTAAACCTGCACTGCCCAATTCAGTAGCTACGAGCTGCATGTGGCTGACGAGCACTCGAAATGCAGATAGACTGAATTGCAATGTGCTTTAAATATAAAATACACAGTGGATTTTGGAGACTTTCTATGAAAAAAAGACTGTAAAATACCTCATTAAGATTAATAGACCATTAATATTTTTATATTGATTACATGTTGGCACAATAATATTTAATAATCTGTAAAAAAATTAAAATAGAAATATATTAACTTTTAAAATAAAATATATTACTAAAATTAATTTCACCAGTTTCTTTTTACTTTTTAATGCAGCTATTAGAAAACTTTTAATTCCATTTTATATTTCTATTATCCAGTGCTGGTCTAGACCTGTGTGTCAGTAAGGACACCCATCCCCCAAGCCTGAGACCACAGAAGGTCCTGAGAGAGCCACACCCAGCTCTGGTAGGTAACCTTTCCCCCGGTTCACCCCAGCAACAGCTCACATGCCGTGTACTTTTGCTCCTCTTGCATTGTCTTCTTTATGCCTCACAACAATATTAAGAAGTAGGTCCTGATCTCATCCCCATTTTACAGGAAAGGACACAACAGAGAGGCTGGGGGACTTGTCCAAAGTAATTCAGTGGGGAAGCAGCAGAGCCAGGACTGGCTTGCAATCGAAGTGCAAGGCCATATTTTTAGGCTCTATATTTTCATTAACCTGAAGTTTCTGGGCTTTGGACAAAGGCCACCCTCAAATCTCCTGGGCAGTGAAGGTATGTATGTGTGAGAGAGAATTCACTCATGAGACAGAGAGAAAGAGAAGGGCGGTTGGTAGGGAAGAGGAGGGGAAGGGAGGGGGGACAAAGATAAAGATAAAGACATAGAGACCAAAAGAAAGAGAACTCCAACGACAGGAATAGAGCAGGACGGAGAGGGAGAAAAGTCACCCACTCTCCTGTAACAGCCACATGAGTTACTCAGCCCACCCACAGAGTTTTCCGTCCCTGTAAATAGATCCAAACTTAAACTGAGAAGATGCAAACTTCTTGCTGTGCTTCCCTTTTTGCAGTTTTCCAGTAGACAGTGGTCATGGAAAAATCCGGTGACCAGAGAATCACAATTATGTTTGTGCCTCTCCTTCCTCTGCAAAGAGAATGCAGAGCAGCCCTCATGCACCATCCCATTTATGAGAATGAATAAATGAATGAGTGCATGGAGGATGTGGGACTCAATCACAAATTACGAACCCCCTTCTAGTGATGGCCTAAAGGAGAGAAGGGGGCAGATGCTGCAAAAGGGGTACTTTTGTTGCCAGACATGCTCTGGGGGGGATGCCATAGTCTGGTGTAAATTGCTTGACAGATGTCCTTTGGCCTGAGAAAAGCTATTTTTTTAATCACTTCCTTCCTGGACCCATTTTATAGATGAGTCAACTAAAAACTGTACTTGAGTGATGAGTAAGTCCAATAGCAGATTTAAACCAAGGGACAAGACCTGAGTGTTCAAAGCCCCAGGATCCCTGTCTACTCTATGGTCCTTTCTTTGAAAGGGACCCCATGACCATGCCGGGGACCCACATTCCGGCCACATCAAGTCATTCCTAGGATGCACACCTGCCTGAAGCAGCACCAATCAGGGTCTCTCTCTGGATCAAGAACCGAGATGCACGGACACCATGGTTGGATTGCGCTGAGCTCTAGGGACCAAGAAATGTGCAAAGTCAGCCTTGGCTCTGCAGCAATCATGAGGCCTGGGAAGGCGATGGGGCTAGAGCCGAATGAAGAGCCCTGCAAAAGAAGAAGCTGACCTTCAGAGAGAATAGAGGTGCTCTTTCCACTGCGACCAGAATCCCAGGGCCTGGAGAGGGACGACTTAGGACTTACACTCAAGTATGAAATTACCTGGGAACCTTGTTTCTGAAGGAAACTCATATCCAGCTGCCCCTGCAGAACCTCCTCCTTCTCTCTGCCCCCTCCTCACTTCCCATGCCCCCCCACCAGCCAGAGCCTTCCCTCTCCACATCCCTGAGCGTAAGGTCCTGGAGGCCAGTGTCCTGTTTAGCTGACTTTCCCTTATGGTGCTGTACTTCCATCTCATCTTAATTAAAAGAAGTACAAGGAGCCTTCCTTCCAGGAGAAAGAAGGTGGAACTCAGTCTGCTCCCTTCAGAAGACTTCTGCCTGCCTCTCCAGCCATGTTTGGACCTTTTGTACTACGTAATTGTGTGTGCACCCATGTATATTGGCACCACTCCCCTTCTCAGCATATTTTCTGAATTATTCTGAGCAAAGCAGCCTACTCTATACCCAATTCTGTGCTCCTCTTTCCTGCCTTACTTTGCAAACAGCGAGAAATGTATATATATGTTTAAAAATAAATTTAAATATAAACATACATAACATTTAAACATAAAGATGCTTAAATCCCATTCCCTGGATCTCAGCTATCTCCTTGAAGTCCAGTAGTCTACCCTTTAAATTCCTGCCCCCTCGTGCCTCTGTTTACAGCTTTCAAAAGCCAGGTTGAGAATCACTAGCAATGAAGATTGAGCCAGTTTAAACAATGACCCAGGCAGAGAGCCCCGCTTGGCATGAACTAGTATCAGCTCCCAGGCAGTCTTCACATAAAATGACTTTAGAGGTCCAACCTTCCAATTACCAGAAGGCCAAGACCATGACCGACCAAAGCCACCTTACAGGGTGTGGGGCCAGCAGAGCACAATCGGTTCTCGGGGATGGAACCAACAAAGCCTGCAGAGACCAAGGTCGTGAAGCCCTCCAAGCCAAGCTTTGAAACATGGAAGGCAGACAGGATCAGCAACTCTAAAGACCCGCCAGGCTACCTGGACCCAGTATATCCCAAAATGTCCCAACCAAAGGAGTGTGATGAGCCTTCTTGGGAAGTTTGGAAGCCAAGAGAAGGAGGGCAGTCTGAGGAGCCTACAAGGCCAGATCATGAGTCCAAGGTGATCATGGACACACATTTCCACCAAATCACATACTGCATTTTCTAAAGCAAACAATCAAAATAACTCCTCTGGTGCATGGACTGACCACAGGATAAAACATATCCAACCAAATCATGTAGTTTTTTTTTTTTTTTAATGTAATCTCAGAGTGGCAGAGAAGACCTGAATAATCATGACTCCAAACCCAAAAGCTTTAAAGAAAGAGATTGAAAAACTAGAGTCCATAAAATTTTCTGCACGGAAAAAAAAAACACCATAAACAACATATAAGACAAAGAACAATATGAAAATGAAATTATAACTCATTGAACAAAGGGCAATTTCCTTAATTTCCAAAAGAGCTTCCCCAAATCAGTAAGAAACCCACCCAAGGAACTCAAAAGAAAAACCAAGTAAAGGAAATGTACAAACAATTCACAAAGGATCTAGGGATGCAAATAAAATAAATGCAAATTAAGATGAAGTATTATTTTTTGCTAATATTGACAAAGATAAAATTTGGATAAAACATCAAGACAGTGAGGGTTTAGGGACACGTACTTCTGTACATAGTGGAATTACACATTGGCCAAACTTTTTAAAGTTGATCATATTTGAACAAGCTATTCCATTTCTTAGAATTTCTGCCAAAGAAGTGTCTGCAAATGTGTAAAATGACCTATGCCAAGGATATCCATCGAAACATTTTATGTAATTTGTAAATATGGGGAACAAAATAAATTCCCATTATTCAGCATCCAAACAAATAAATAATGGTGCATCCAGACATCCTCAGTAAAGATAATGGGGCAGTTCTATACAGAAACCGGGGGGGGGGAACATTTATATATATAATGCAAAGTGGCATGTAGAGTATACCACAAGCTGTTCATTGTTTTAAGAATATATACATATGTTGTATAGTCACTGAAATCTCTGGAAAGATACACAAGAAACTGGTAAAAATCACTTTTGATTTTTTGGAGAGAGGAACTAAATGGCTAAGGAGGGGGTAGGAGGGAAATGTTTTACTCTTTTGAGTCTTGTATTTTGTACTCTGGGCATGTATTATTATACTATTCACACAATTTATTCTACTTAAAATTTTTACATTATTTTGAAAAGAAAAAACTAAGGGAAAACACATGAAAATGCTAGCAGAGTCCTTTCGGTATGTATTCATTTTTTAACATTATTTGAAAAACTATTCAGTTCACACAGTGTGGCAAATGGTTTGGGGTCACTTTGGAAAACAAGCATCCTGTCAATTTGGTCTGAATGCAGAAATGTTACCATTTTGGGAGATATTTTAATATTTTTATCAAGAAATGTGTATCCATCAAAATTCTCCAAAGAAATGAAACCAATGGGATACATAAAAAGATTTATCTTAAGGAATTGTCTCACGTGATCGTGGGGGGGCTGGTGAGTCCAAAATCTGCAGGGAAGGTCAACAGACTGGAAACTTGGGCAAGATTTCTATGCTGCAGTCTTGAGGCAGAGTTTCTTCTTCCAGAAACCTCAGTTTTTATTCTTAAAAACTGATTGGATGAGAACCACCCAAGTTATCGAAGGTAATCTCATTTTTAAAGTCAACGGATTGTAGACATTAAGCACATCTACAAAAACCTTCACAGCAACATCTAAACTTGCGTTTGATGAAACAACTGGGCCCCATAACCTAGCCACATTGACACACCAAAGTAACCATCACAAAATGCCAATCCAGGGCACAGGAGCGGCCACTCCCCTCTCGTGTTCCCTTAGCAGGCATTACTAATGGATCCTTGCAGTCTTCCTGCTGAGCCTAGGCACAGTCTCAGAATCCATCTGAACACACGTGGAAGATGCCACTAATCCACAGAACTGAAACTCCAACTGGAATCAGATCCCACCCCTAGGTAGGGTAAGCACAGGGCACAGCCCAGAAATCTGGAAATGGGATCTCTAATCACATAGGTCCCCAGCATCCATGCCTGGGCCTGGGTACGAGTTTATGTCCCCAGCCCACCATCACCCCATTCCCTACCCCTGCCCAACAGCTCAGTAGTAAGGGAGCCAGCTCCCCAAGATCCACCTTCTCAAAATGTCATCTGAGCCCCACCTGCCCATCCCCATATCAAACCACCCAAAGCCCTTCAGAGGCAACACAACTTAACCTTCAACAAGGAACTCAGGCTGCCCTTCTTTCCCTCAACTTAGAAAATTCCGTGTGAATGTCAGATTAAGCTTTTCAGTCCTCTGCTTTTAAAATGAGAGATAAAATTTAGCTCTCTATTCCCAGATGTTAAAATCTCTGCTTCTCCCCAGGGCAAAGAAATCAATGCAAGTAAGCTCCATATTTTTTTTCCTTGGAACACTACCACTTCCAGCAATTTATTTGACTGACTATGCCTTCTATTACCATGTAAATTGTTTCAGACTGCAGGAAAAAAAAGTATTAATCTCCTCTCAGTAAGTCATAAAATAAAGAAATCAATTTCAAGGTCAATTTAGCCCAAATAACACCTGCTGCCCTTTTTTGTAACATGCAGGCTTCTCCAAAACGCTACGCTGTTGTCTAGGGCATCAGTATACAGCTGCGGAAAACTGGGTTCCAAAGAAGCCAGGGCAGCACCAGAGAAACTCTGAACCCATGGCCCAGTGGCCCTGCTTGTGGATTTGGGAAGGACAGGAGAGTGGAAGGGGAGCTGCACTGGGGGTCGTTTAGAGTTGGATTCAAGTCATGACTCTGGCTGATGGGCTGTGTGTCTCTGGGAAAGTTACTTAACCTGGGCCTCTGAGCCTATACCTATAAAATTACCTGAAATAAAACAAGGGTGAGGTGATCTTGCAGGACCTTTCAACCTGGTCAACTGCAGATACTGTAAAAGGTTAGATGCCCTGGAGAACTGGCCTCGATAGCCAGGTTTCTGTAGTTGCCCTTCAGCCACAGACAGTGCAGTTAGTAGAGTTAAGAAACAGGCTCTGGAGTACGACTGCCGGCTACATGACCTTAGACAAGACACATGACCTCTAATCCCTCCACTTCTGCAACTGGAAGATGGAAGGATTGACACCGCCTGGTTCTAGAACGTGAGAACTATCACCCTCATTCACGGACGAGTAAACTGGACTCAGAGAAGCTAAGTGACTCACCCAAGTTTACACACCTCCTCAGAGGTGGATCTGGGGTCTGAACCCTGAAATCCTTGCCTCCAAACCCATTGTACTGCCCTCCTGGGACACACTGCCTTTTGAGTTCCTGGCCCTGGGGTGCTGAGGGTGCCCGGAAGCTCCACAGGCTCAGGTGGGCAATGCCTAGCACACCCCTGTTCCCTCTGCCACCACCCCACAAACCCACTGGGAAGGAGGGCAAGGACAGAAGGGGACCTGAGCTTCTCACAGCAGGAGACTGGGGAAGCCCTGTCCTTAAGACCTTTCCCGTCCTCACCCCATCTCTTACGGGTTGAACTGTGCCCCCCAAAAAGATATGCTGACATCCTAACCCCAGCACCTCAGAATGTGCCCTTATTTGGAAATAGGGCTGTGGCAGATGGAATTCGTTAAATTAAGATGAGGTCATACTGGAGTAGGGCAGACGCCTAATCCTATATGACTGGTGACCCTATTTGAAGAGGAGACAGACAAGGAAAGATGGCCATGGGATGACGGAGGCAGAGATTAGAGAGATGTGTTGACAAGCCAAGGAAACCAGGGATTTTCTAGCACCTCAACCCCGGCCTTGCCTGACCACTGCCACCGCCGAGTGTTTGGCTTTTCAACTGCGTCCAGCAGATTAACGAGGCACCCCGAGGAAGCCATGTTATCCAGGTGGCCCCAAACCATCCTCCACCCCTCTCTTGGTTTCTGCAGAAGCCAGTCCCATATTCCCACCCATCACCCACTCAGCTGCCGGGTCGCACGGCTCTGCCTGTACAATGCCTCCCACATTCCTGCCAGTCTTGGCACTTGTTGGGGATGGAATCTTGTCCCCCAAAAAAGGCATCCCTGGTCCTGTGGGTGTGGGCCTGTTGTCAATAGGATCTCTTGAAGAAGTTAAAGTGTGGTCCCACTAAATCAAGTAGGGCTTTAATCTGGTTTACTGGAATCCTTCATAAAAAGAATGAAATTTTGACAGAGAGAGAAAGAAGCCATGAGAGTATCCAGAAGCTGGACATCAACGGACCCAGAAGAGAAAAGAGAAGATGCCACCATGTGCATGGCCATGTGGTAGAAAAGCCAAGGAACCCCAAGATTGCCAGCCAGCCAGAAGATACCAACCCCAGGAAGAAACAAGCCTCCTAGCCTCTAAAACCATGAGCCAATAAAGTCCTGTTGTTAAGTCAGCCCATTGCATGGTGTTTGTTTTAGCAGCCAGGAAACTAAAACAGCCTCCCCCATGCCAGTGCCTGAACTCAGATTGTTCTCTTTGTAGTGGCTTCTGAAACGGCTTCCCTGACTCCATTTCCTGCCCCTATAGGCCATCCCTCCTTGCCAGCCAGAAGGATCATCTCAAGGAATTGATGGGTTCCTGTCACTCCTGCTTAAACACCCAGTGCCCCCATGTCTGCCAAGTGTCTCCCACACTTTTTTGAGGAGATGCTGTTGAAGACTGTAGCCTTCTAACACTTCACTTGGTCAGGAAAATACGGAACTGACCCCTCTGACAACACTAACACAGATGCAGCTAAGGGGACAGTGTCCTGGACACCCTGGAACGCCATGGTAGAAAAGCATTTACTACATGCTACAGAATATGATCGCACAGCCACTTTAGGGGCAGGAGCAGGACAGGGGCTCGGGCTCTGGGCCACAGTCTCCAGTCACCGCTGAGCAACAGGCAAGGAACCAATCGGGCATGTCACGTCATCTCGTCAGAGCTTTCTCTCGCGGCTCCCTCTGGGGGATCCTGACCCAGGCTTTCTCCATGTTGGCTAATTTCCAGGACTCAGCCGGGAAGGGTGGGCACACAGTACAGCAAAGCTGAACACTGATGCAATTGAACCAGTAGCGGTTAAGAACCTGCTAAGTACCAGACAGTGTGGTGAACTGATGAAGAGCACAGATTTTGCAAGGATCCTGCCCTGGTCCAAACCCTGAGCTGTGCTACTCCCCACCATGACCCTGTCCCACACTGTCCTCATCTGTAAATTAGGGATGATGACAGCAAAAGACAATAACGTATCTACTCACGGAACGAGTAACTGAAATAATGTATATGAGCCTCTTAGCACAGGTCCTGGCACAATCTAAGCCAGGGGTCCCCAAACTTGGCTTTGTATTGTAACTAACCAGGGAACTTGATAAACACACAAACGGAAAATGCCAGAACCCTACCCCTCACCAATCAAGCCTGGCTCCCTGGCCACTTTTAAATCTCCCAGGTGTTTCCAAGGTGCAGTACAGGGTGTGTGTGCTTGCTGTAAGTCCTGAGCAAATCAAATGTGTAGTGTTCCAGGCTGTCTTTTGAGGAGCTGGGGTCACACCACACGATGGCATCTGTATCCCCATCTTGAGGCCCCATCTTTCCCATATCCCAAAGCAGCTCCGAAACTCCAAACTCCCCTCTCCGAAGAGAGGTAAGTGAATTACGACACAGCATATTCACAAAGGAATAAATATCTAAGTGCAGAGGGAAGCCACAGATCTGGAAAAACATCTCCCAAGTTCAAAAACCCCAAGAGACCCAGACTTCTAACCTTCCCTTTTTTTGTGTGCTTTGACTACATTTTTTTTCACATAAAAATAAATATGTAGATCGACAGACCTGTACATGCAGCTTGTATAATCAAGAGAAGCTCTCCTCCATTCTTCTCGAAAGCCATTAACATTAATAGGGTGTGTAGCAGGGATGGCTAATGGAGTTACTGATTCACTGAACCAAGAAACAAGCACGAGCAACAGCGGAACTTCAGGTCCCCCAATGCAATGAGAATTTCAATCTGACATGAGGGAACGGGACTCAGCTAACAGAGGCCCCATCCTTCTCACCCATCCGTGGTTCAGGGACAGCATCTGCTATCAGATATCGCTCGCACTCAGGGGAGAACAACCCACCCACCTGAGCTGCTGTGCAAGGAGAGATTTTTGGAAATAAAAGTTGGAGAGGGATGACAAAAACTAGCCTGGGGGAGAAATGACCCTTGAACTGTGTGCCCTTGCAAGGGAACCTCCAGCAAGAGAAATGTCCATTTGCACTTGGGCAACAAAATCCTGAATAGACTTAATGAGACACTGGGAGACAGAACGGAAAGAAGTCCAGATGAAAATTCTGGAAGATGCCACATAGAGATAAGAAGGGCATTAGTGATACAAGATGGAACTCCAACGTATTTCTGGTTCAAGATGCAACCACAGCACTCAAGTGTTTCCAAGAACGAGACTAGCAGGGGAACCAATGGAGGAGACATGGCTTATTGCAGGAGCTTTTGCGAAATGAAGTAGAGAACAGCAAAACAAGTGAAGTGTTAAATAAATACTTCCTGAATGTAATCACAAGGGAGAACACTAAAATTAGACTGTCTGACAAGGGCTTTTTATCCAATCTGCCCAGGATTTCTCAGGGTTCCTGAGAGAGGAGCTGTCAGTAACCCGCGTGACATCACGGGCCACATACACAGGCTGGGATAGAAGGTGCAGACTTGTTAGAGGGACCTGAGCCCTCATGGAGACCAGGACCACCTGTGGCCCCCCCGAGCACTCCAGCCCATTCCTGGAGAGGTGTTCCTGCTAAGGAAGGAGGCACAAGTCAGAAAACCCTACAGGGCAGAGGTTAAGAGACAGCACAGGCTGGAGACGCAGGCAACCCATAACAGATCTGCCCCGCCTTTCAGAAGATGTGTGACCTTGGGAAATGCTGAAACTTTCTCATCTGTAAAATGGGGCTAATAGCATTCATCCTGGAGTCTGTTAAATGAGATGATCATAAAAGCCCAATAAACTGTAGCTATTATTATCCCCTTTTTACAGAGAAAAAAATTGAAATCAAGGGTGGCTAAATCAGAGTAGTGGATGTCCATAAACTCTCCATTGGCTTTACCATGTGTGTGTAGCAGAGAATGCAATGGGAATTTTGTATGAATTATGTCATTTAATCTCCACAAACTCTAAAAGGCTCTGGAGCCAGAATACCTGGGTTCAAAGCCAGACTTGACCTTTGACTTGCTGTATGACTCTTGGCATATCATGTAACCTCACTATGCCTCAGTGTCCCCATCTGTTAAAATGGGGATAATAAAAGCACCTACCCCACAGGGCTGTTGTAAAGCTTAATGAGTTAATATGTGCAAAGGTCTGAGAATAGAAGCTGGTGCCTGAGTACTCAATAGATGTGACTATTAATATTATCACTGATATTAGCTCTTCTTACAAATGAGGTTCACAGAAGTAAGTTGCCCAAGGACACACAGCTGATAAGGGACAGACCTGTCTGACTGTAGCTTGTGCGTCTTTTTCCTCTGCAGTAAGGATTACACTAATCAGGATGCTAGTGGCTGGACTGGCAACCACCTCTTCCAGAAAATTCCTGGGTCCGCCTGAGACACAGTAGACTCTCGAGTTTAAGACCATGCGCTTCGGATCCAGACAAGCCTAGGTTCAAATCCCAGCTGTGCTATTGCTTCGACATGTGACCCTGGAGAAGGTTGTTGAACTTCTCTGGTCTTGGTCTCTTCATCTTTAGGTGGGAATCACAATGGCACATCAATTCCTCAAACTGTGGTAACACAATCGCTGCCCATGTTTCCAGCTAGCTTCCCTCCAGTGAGTGCCCTGTGTGGTGGGTGAGACATTCATTTTGCTAAACCGTGCCTCTGCCTCCTGGTACTCAGTCCTTGTGTGTACAGCCCCCACCTCTCCCGTCTGCATCCTCTCCCTCCACTCTTCACCTGGCCATTCTCTGAGCTCTAGTGGCACACGCACCCGCTGTCTCCTAGGCTGGGAAATCTCTGTATTCCCGTTTGGCTCCTCAACTCCTACACATCCTTCAGAGCTCAGTTCAAACATCACCTCCTCAGGGAAGCCTCCCCAGGTGCTCCACATCTGCTAAGAGGCCTGGGCAGCTAAGCCCATGGTAGGATGGCCCCCACTTCTCACGGCCTGCCTGTACTCCACGACTCGCTTCCTGTCTGCCTCCAGGGCCATGCCAACAAGAGCAGCCTCGTGGGAGTGTGGTCCGATACTCCGGGGGCCTGAGTTTAAGCCAAGTCCCTGGGATCAGGCTCCCTCGAGACAGCAGAAGAGGGAGCCATCAGCTCTTTTAGCAGTGAAATAATTGCAAGTTTGAATGTGAATTCAGTTCCCAACAACTGCAATTAGAAGCCACCTTCTGTTCGGAACCACTGCTGCCCAAGCGTGATCCTGGCAGCTTGCATAGGTCACAAATGAGGTTCTCAGTCTTGCTTTTGACCTCGCTTCTCTCCCCATCAGAGCATTCTCCATTCCCTTCCTAAGGCTCATGTCACTTCCTACCCTCAGTGGCTTCTTTCGGTTCCTAGATGTCATGGATTGAATTGCATCCCCCCAAAAAGACAGGTTAAAGCCCCAGCCCCCAGTGCATGGGAAATTGGGTCATTCAGGTGTAATTAATTAAGATAAGGTCACTGTGGAGGAGGTGGGCCCTGATCCAATAGGACTGGTGTCCTTGTAAGAGGAAGGAAATTTGGACAGACAGACATGAGAGAAGATGGCCATGTGAAGATGGAGGCAGCAACTGCAGTGTTGCAGCTGCAAGCCAAGGAATGCCAAGGACTGCTGGGAGCCTCCAGAAACTCAGATGCAAGGAACGGAGCCCCCCTAGAGCCTTCAGAGGGGACGTCACCACCAACCTCTGGATTGCAGACTTCTGGACTCCAGAACTGTGGGACAATACATTGCTGTGGTTTTAAGCCACCAGTTTTGTGTCATCTGTTTGGACACTAGGATGAAGTCCAAACACCTTATCTTGGCCCACGAGTCCTTGCGTGTACAGCCCCCACCTCTCACGTCTGCATCCTCTCCCTCCACTCTTCACCTGGCCATTCTCTGAGCTCTAGTGGCACAGGCACCCGCTGTCTCCTAGGCTGGGAAATCTCTGTATTCCCATTCGGCTCCTCAACTCCTACACATCCTTCAGAGCTCAGTTCAAACATCACCTCCTCAGGGAAGCCTCCCCAGGTGCTCCACATCTTCTAGGAAAGCCTGGAGACACTCTCTTTATTGCCTCGTGTACACTGGCCCCGTGGCACTTCCTCAGGTTTGCAATTATACATTTCTTTACTAATTAACCGAGTGACTGCCTCCCCCACTGGACCCTATGTTCCGTGAGTGCTCCATGGCTGCCGCTGTGTTCTATCCCAAGCAGCCAGCACGGCCCCATCTCAGGGCGTATTTGTTGAACAAACGAATGTTTAATTATACGAATGGCTTGTCCTTCCTAGTGAGTGCAGCCTGGTCTCTGCCATCCACATCTTAATCCCTCAGAGAACCCAACACAGTCCCTGGCACATAAAAAGTGCTCGGCCTCAACTGGCAGCGTTTCCACGCACCCAGGCTTCAGCTCCTCTTTTCTCTTTTGCCAGAAAAATGCAAATACAAGTGCGAGGCAGCCCCACCCCCATTCTCCACCTCCTGAAAGGTTGTCAAACCGGTGTTTGCCTTTACCTGGGAAGACACAGCCCTTTCCAGCTCATTAAGAATCCACCACCATCCTGGCACGGAGAACCACCTCCACCTCCCGACGCCCTCCTCTGAGGAGTGAGGATGGAGGGGAGGGTCCGCACGTGGCCTGGTCCAGGAAGACCACGGCCTGTCCTCACCTCGCCAAGAGCCGGGAGTGAGTGGGACACAGCAGGCAACATACATCATTCCAGCCCATTGAAGGATGGGACTACTAATGTGGGTTATGACACAAATGTAATCCCATCTGCTGAACAGCCTCCTGTGTCCGGGGTGCCCTTGCTTGGGGTCCCACCAGTTTGCCTGTAATTAAACCCAAGCACAGGAGCCCCCACCACCTGGCCAGCCGCAAGATCGGCATGTACCGCCAGCACAAGCAAAGCCAGGCTCCAGGAGAGGTAACGATTTCATCCACTCCCCAAGGACAGCACGAGTGGGGAGCTCAAAATCCACAGGAAGCAGATGTTTGAAAGCTAAAAGCCTCCTGAGGAGAATAACGAGTATTGAGTGTTGAAGCAGGACCAACTGGAGATGGATAGCAGTCTGGACGGCAGTTGGCTTGGGTCTGTAGACATACGCCAAGCTGGCGGCCTGGCATCAGCAGCATCCAAGACACCCGGGTGATTAAGTGGGGAAGTCTGCATGCCGGGAAGAGGAAGCCACTTCTCAGTCCTTGAGAAGATCCGCAAGCCCAGCCAGCACTCATCCCAAGGAACACGGTGCCAGGCAAAGCCGAGATCCACACAGCTGGGGAAGTGTCCCACGAGCTTGGTTACCAATCAGTCCCTGAAGCTGTGCCCAGATTAGGGTGAAACCAAATCAGCCAATCATGGAGCCAAGAAAAGCAAGATGTCTCTCACTGCCTCTTTGGGCCCAGCCCTCACGGGTCCGTCCTCCGTTGAGGCCCTCTCCTTCGGCAGCCACACTCCGCTGGACTCAAGGGTCCCTGTGCCCTTGGGGCCTACAGTCTGGTGCGGGAGAGACCTGCCAAACAGGAGATCAGAGAAAGAGCTGAGCAATGAAAGGGCAAAGCTCAGCATTCACTGAGATCTCGCCTTGGGTGATAAATCTGGGAGGGATTCCCTTAAGAAAGATCCAGAGAATGAGAAGAGCCGGCAGAAGCAGTTGGGGCTGCTCTGGCATAGGCCCCGAGCTGGCACTTCAGAGGGAACGCACCTGTGGCTAGGGCATGGAAGAGCAGGAGAAGCAGGCAGGGCAGGCGAGGCAGGCTCACGCTAAGGAGGCCGTACTCTATCAGAGAGCCACAGGACAGTTCAGGCCAGATGTGTGCTTGGGAAGATGGCCCTGGATTTAAGGGGTGGTGGTGAAGACTCAGGTCAGAGACTACGCGGGGAATCCAAGAAGCAAAGATGCTAGGGGAGGAGGAAGGAGGGGGAGAGGCGGAAGGAAAAGTGTTTAGGAAGTGGATTTCCTGGGACCGGGGAACTTAAGGGCTGTGGGTGTGAGGAGGGGAGTGAAGGGTAACCCCCGGTTTCTGCACAAATACCTGCGTGGCTGCTGAGCTCTTTGCTAGGCTGGGGATCCCTGTGGGGTCTTTATCTTCATTTAACCTTCATTTCCTACCTGATTCATTATTGGTACTTCACAGAGGGGTTCATGAGGATTCGTTTAATTTCTGCTGAGAACCTGCAAGGCCTCAGAACTAACAGCTGTCAGAACTAAATTAATAAAACAACAAGGCAGCCTTTTTTTATTTCACACCACCAGCCATTGTGAGGGAATGTTTACAAAAAGCATCTGATCTCCCAGTGGCCTTTCATGTTTTCAAATTGACAATTCTTTCATTCTAGTCAATAACTTCTAAATGTCAGACCAACTATGGAGTATTCCTGGTGGGGTTTGGGGTCCAAGGTCCTTCTTGGGATGCAGGGAGGTTGGAGAATGGAGCAGATCACACCACCCATCTCTTTCTCTCTCTGCCCACCCCCCACTCTCTCTCTTTCTCTCTCCTCTCCCCCTCTTTTTCTCTCTCTTTCTCCCTTCTACCTTCTCTCACTTTTATTTGTTCATGTGTGTGTGTAAAATTTAGTTAAAGAAGAGGGGCCACCCCCAGACTTGCCCCCTCTCAACCTAAACGAGATGGCCAGAAAGCTGTACGCCCCGTCAGGCAGGGCCGACGCTCCCTGATGAGCAGGAAGCAGCTACAGAAGACAGACACTCGTCCACCAGCAGCCCTTAAGAACAAGGGGAGAGAATTCTCTCAGGGGGGTGCTGAGGCAGGCAGAACAGGGGCCTGAGAGGGAGAGAAGAGACTGTGCAGGAGCCCTTGAGCAAGGACGGTTGATCAAAGTCAGGAGGGCCCGTCCTGCACAGACACCCTTCCTGGGGCCTCTCACCTGCGCAGCACACCTGGCAGCAGCTGACCCGCCCACATGCACTGTCCACTACTAGGCACTGCCCTGGGGAGAAGGGAAAGTAGGAGGAAGAGCCCTGGACAAGGAGCAGGGAGGGGGAGTAAGTGAAGCTAAGCAATAAAAGCAGATTGGCGCACCGGGGCCTCTCGTCTCACACCTCTCTTTTTTTACAATAGTGCCCACATGCTCCTCTTGATGCGTATTTCATAAATCTTCTGCCTGCTTTCTCATTAAAAAAAAAAAAAAAGAAGAGGGGTCAAAGTGCCTTCTTAAAAATGGGATCAAATGAGTAAAAGCTCAAATCACCAATCAGAAATTCCAAAACCCAAAACCACTTTGCAAGCAGGAATTTTCTTCTAAAGTTTCACCTGCACTTACCTGTTGCCAAAATCTCCCCTGAGCTAACAGGAGGCTCTTTCTTAATATGGTGTCAAATCAAAAAAATTCTCCAATACTGGACTGCTTTTGATCTAAAGAACAGCAATTTAATTAGCCTAATGGTAGTTATCTTTCCCACCTGGTATGAATATTCACTTACTGGCAGAGATATTAATGCATTTTATTATGGAGTGCTGCCCCAGAACTCACTGGAGTCTGCAGCATATGACAGCATAGACACTTCACTGTCTTTCTAAAACCTGAAAAATAATGAATTCCAAGTGACACCTGGCCACAGGGGATTGCAAACCTATAGTAACAAAACAGTGATCAAAATCACTTATTAAAATCACTTTCCATGAGCAAGGCATTGTGCTAGACATTGTACATCAAATTATTTATTTGGAGTGATAAGGATGAATAGCAAAAAGGCCTCATGTATGCTAATTATATTGACACATAAGGCACCAATTTTTTCCCACCAAAATGCCAGCTGATGGAGCCACTTAATGTTTCCATATAACAAGGTTGGGGTTGGCCTACCCAAAACAGGTCCATATTCCCCAACTTCCCCAGTCTGAAGGAGGACCCCGATTCAGCCATGAAATGTGGAAGCTGCTAGGACCAAGCAGCCCAATAGAATTCTCATTATACCCTAAGTCTATTCATTCTCAGATTCTCACAAAATAATTACACTTCTCCTTTCTCTTGGAAAGCAGTGCATTAACTTGGGGAAATGCGTGGTTCAATAAAGACATCCCACATGTGGCTCCTAGGGATGTTCGATTAAAAGAGATAAAGCAACTTGGAAAATATCCCGACAGTATCTTGCATCAGACAACCTGGGAGCAGGGAGAAGGGGAGAATGGGGGGAAATGACAGGCTAGTCAGGGAGGAAAAGGGCTTCAGCAAAGGGCTCTAAACTGTAGAAATGTCTCTGATGGATACTCACAGCTTAACTCCTTTTTAATCTCGGCCAAGTGGTATAATAAGCCATACTTGGAACTTAATAACTCCTCAGCATCCAATCAATAACACCTCTAAAAATCTCCTCCCTGTATTTATTTAGTTCTGTAGCACTCAGACACTTCAGCTTCTTATTCCCCATGATATCTGAAGCTGAACTTCTCTTCCTTTACAAATAATGCCACTCACTGACATATCTACCCAGAAGATGAGTCTTGAAGAAATGGGCTTTGATGGAAACTGTCCAATAGAGGAAAAGCAAGAAGGACCAAAGAGATAAACCAGACCGTATGAGTACAATATCTCCAAACCAACCTAAAATTACCTTTGGCACATCTTCTAGTCCCTGTTAATGCAAGCTCTCGTCTGGATCTTTGGGGAAAGTGACCAGAATGCACATCTTTGTAGGATTCTTCTGAAGATTATGACTATCCAATCAAGGGAGAAGAAAAAAAATTAGTTCTTCTCTTGAATAGGTGGATGGAGGCTATTTGCTTTGATTTTTTAACTTCTCTGGATATGGACCTTGGAATTAACAGAAATACACCTGGGGAGAGGGGCAAAGGAAAAAAGGAAGGTAGAGTAAGAAACCTGTCCTGACAGGACTCCATCAAAAGAAGAAATTGCTGCAAAGCCCTTCCCTAACCCTTAGCCCAAAAGAGCAAATGGTCTCACTTCAAAGGGAAACACTGGTGACCCATTTGCTATAAATTTCATATAATGCCAGTTTGGATGCTATTATACAAATGAGAGAAAATATGGCATCTTAGCACCAGATTTGCTAGACAGTAAAGTATCAAAGAGGAGGATATATTCCATGCCAAATAAAGACAGAGAGTTGTTACTTTTTATTTTGAGAGGGAGCTAGCGAGCCCAATTAGATCAGTCAAGGCTAATTGATCGTTTATTGTTTAGATCTACACAATACTGCACTTCTAACTTTATCTCTGGGATAGGTAGCTCCAACTCTCGTTGGCATGGACTGTGTGTTCCACTCCCATTGGGTAGGAATTGGTGCCAGAAATTGCCTTTTTCCAGAGAGACTTGGATGGCTTTGGGCAACTAAGTTTACTTTACTGAACTCCAGGTGTATCTTCCATAAAATGAGAGCAGCCATATCTACCTGACAGAATTGTTAGGACAATCACCTACGCTGCAGTACATGAAGACTGCATTGACTTAGTGCTCAATAAACTGTGGCTGTACATGATGATGAAAACAATGACAACAACGATGATGATGATGATGATGATAATCATGGCAATGAAGATGACAATAATGATGGTGATGAAGACGGCAATAATGAAGGCTATGATGATAACTATGATGATTTAGTTTTCCTTAACTGCATCCTTTCCTTAATATCTGATTTCTCAGAATCAAAACTAAAAACCAGGCTATTCCAAAACAGCAGTTTAAGTTGTTTTTAGGGTAAAAGCAACTTAACAAGTTGTGATGAAGTATGTCCCCTTTCTAAAGCAAATACACTTCCATGATAATAAAATCATCCCTATGTGGATCTCTCACCAGAGGCAATTAAACCACCAGGTGGATGACCCTTATCATCACAGTTATCAAAGTCTTGTTACCTGGGGAGTCAAGAGAAAGGGCCAAAATCCATTTAGCACAGTGTTTATCAAACAGCAGGGTGTGAAAAGCCAGGCTTAGGGCAAGGGGTTGAACTGCCATCATCTCCACAGTTTACCTGTGGCCTTTGGGACATTTCCCCTTCTGCAGCCACAAATGAAATGACTTCCAAATATTTACTCAAATTCCCCAAATTTCCCAAAAATGGAGCTCAGAGTTTCTGGGACATCAATATGGAGGAGTGAGAGAAACTCTGGCACTTAAAAAAGCCATAGAATAATTTTTTCTTAAATTAAAAAACAAAAGCAGTATTGAGAAACAGGCTTGTGTGAGAATGGAAAACCTTCAGCTGCAAGGCTAAAGCTTCTGATGGAACACTATCAGATCTTATATTCTCCAACCAGCAGCATTATGGTTGGGTCGAACTGTGCAAAACTACTTCTCTTTTTTAGGGTTAGTTTCCTCACCTCAAAAAAATACAGTAGATGAACTCCATGACCTCAGAGATCCCTTGTAGGGGCTAAAATTCCACCATTATAAGATTATAAATCTGCCTATTGTTCAAGCTATTTGGCCTTACACCCCAAACAACAGGTTAAAACCTAAAGACGTCATCAGAAAACATCATCATGGGCCCAAAAAGAAAAAAAAAAAAGCTGTTGAAGAGGAACAAGGGTCTGGTCTAGGACAGGCCTGTTTTGATAGAGAGGAATGTCAGGAGGCCTGGCAGGGGGAGAGGGAGGACAGACACAAGGCCGAGAATGGGCCCCAGAAGCAGCTGGACAACAAAGGCTGCCTTAGAGGCAGCTAAGAGGAAGTCCTGGTGCACGCCCTAGCAGTGTCGGAATCACCTGGCGCATAAATATAAATGTAATTTCCCAGGCTCCACCCCCAGCAATTCTGATTCAGTATATTTCGGGAGGGGCCAGGAATCTGCATTTTACAAGCAATCATTTTGCACTCACAGCCTTAGCAAATAGAAGGCCAATGCAGTGTCGAGGAAACAGGACTGGGACGGTTTGTGGCCTTCATCCAGAGCGGGCAAGCGGGCCAGCATTTCCAACAGCCAACAGCAGAAATAAACACCCATTTCCTCCACTGCCAAAGCCAAACGCCTTCAAGTCACCCATGACACCTCTCCTTCTCTCCTACCACACCTCCAATCCATCAGTAAATCTTCCCAGCTTGAGCTCTGAAACATAACTGGCATCACTCACTCCTCCCCATTTCCTTCTCTGCCACACTGTTTTGAACCACCACCATTAAGACAACCTCCTAAATATGCTCAATGTGCTGGCCTTCTGTTGGTCTTTCTGTTCCACATGGTTGCCAGGGTTTGATTTATAAACGAGTTAGGTCATGCCACTCCTCTGCCTAAAACCCTTCAATACCTCCCAGCTCCCTCAGAGGAAAAGCCTCCCCCATGGCCTGGCACCCCCACCCCTACTGTCATCACATATCTGGCCTCATCTCCTAAAGCCTTTCCTCTTCGCTCATTCAAAGTTTCCTGCACCTGTTGCTCCTTCTACCCCATCTCTCTTTGCCCACAGTGCTCACTCCCTCACTTCTCTCTGTCTTTGCTCAAATACCATCATCTCAGTAGGCTTTCTGTGACCACCCTTTACGAAACTGTCAATCCCACACCCCTCAACAACTCCAATCCCTCTCCCCTGCTCAGTTTTTCTTTATTACACTATTTGATGAATTATTGTTCACCTCCCCACAGAAGAGCAGTCTCAGTCATGGGAGATTATGTCCTCCAGGGGCCATTTGGCAATATCTGGAGATATTTTAGATTGTCACCACTAGAAGGTGCTACTGGCATCTATTGAGTACAGACATTGTCCTACAATGCACAGGACAGTCCCCCATGGCAAAGAAGTATCCAGCCCACAAGGTCGCTAGTGCCAAGGCTGAGAAATCCTGCCAGAGCATCAGGTCTCTGAGGAGAGGGATTTTTGTAAGTCCTGTTCATTGCTGTGCCCCCATTGCCTAGAAGAGCCCCCTTAGTATCCACTCAATAAATATTGTTGAAAGATGCAAATGAATAAATATATTACTGAACATTTCCCAGAAAGCCTGGGGAGCTCCTAAGCCATTTATAAGTCTTCTTCAGCTGACATAGGATGAACTTGATAAAGGGTTCCTATGACTGTAGGTAAGCATATGGCTTAGAGAGTTCCATTCCCAAGAAATCATGTATTTAATTTACCACAATGGGAGGGGCGCGTGCCTGAGATGTTCTGCAAAGCCCGGCTTTACGTCACAAGAGTTTCCCATGTTTTGCTTTGTAACGTGCCTGCTAGAGAACTGAGGAGCCTTGCCTCCTGGGTCCCAAACAAGAAAGGAGGTCATCCCTTCCATCGTCTTAGTTATAAAAGTTGGAGATGGGCCACCTCACCCCCAGGGGGCAAAGTTTCTAGGTTTTTCTCTCAAGAGCATGACTATGGACATGGTAAAATTCTATGGAGGGCTCTTCACCCACAGATATAACACTAAAAGAAAGAAATCACATTAACAGAAAACTAAGGAACAGAGTGCATGATAGCTGATTATTATTTCATGTGATTTTGAGTAGAAAATAAAATGGGGATGCTAAAAATAAAACACCCCTCTGACTGATCTTCAGCTCTTATTTTACTCATTTCCTTATGTAAAAAAAAGGTCTCCAAGATATTTGAAAAGCATAATACATGAAATGCTTTTAATGTTCAACATTAATTCAACCTTTTGGGGCTGACCTAACCTAATTGTGGCCAGTAGTGAAGCACTCAGAACAGTCAAATACTGTGTTGGATGTCTGCCAGGGGCCGGGCACCATTCTAAGGACTTGCCATGTCCCAGCTCATTTAAATCTCATGGCTCCCCTTTGAGGTCAGTACCATTATTATCCCCATTTTACAGAGGAGGAGATGGAGGTTCAAGGCACACAGCCAGTGAGGGCCAAAGACAAGATCTGAATTTAGATCTCCTGGCTCAAACCCATCATGCATGCTAGATGCAAACCCAGCCACCTGTGAAACTTTGTGTTAGAAGAAAACAATGAACACACAGACAGGGGGAGAAAACAACAACACAGGAAGGAAACACCTCCCCATGCTTGCCATGCTGCTTGGCCAGCCAGGAGGACCTGCCAGGCTCCTGATCATGTGTTGTACTTCCATGCCTTCTAAAATGCTCTTCTGTGACTGTCACTGCATGCTGGTGCTATGAAAAGGCTGATAAAGTTTAAATTCCACTCCTTAAGTGGAAATTTTCATTTAACTGCTGAGCTCCCACCACTGTGGGTTTTTAATCTTTATGATACCTGCAATATGACTGACATTATGTCTTGTTCTTTTACTAGGACCCTATTATGTAGGAGACAGAATAGGATGAACCTAGAACTATCCAAACAGAGAGTCCCATGTCAAGAAAGGAAGAAGAGGAAATAATCTTTCTTTTTCATCCCCATGGTAGGAGGTCCATAAGAAAAGTCACATAGAGGGGTCACAAGAAAAGGAAAAAGAAACTCATTAATTGAATGCCTTCCCCCTTTATTGTGCTCAGTGAATAACAGAAAAGGCTTTGGAGTCACACAGACTCCTGGTCCCACCATTTAATTGACTTTGGCCATGTTATTTGAGGTCTCCAAACTTCAGCTGTGAGATGGGGATGATAATTAAAGTACATTCCCAATGGAGCTTTTCTGCAAATTCAAAGAGGTGATGAATTTAAGTTCCTAGCACAGTGACCAAACTATAAAGAATAGTCAATAAATGTTAACTCTTATCATTAATCCTGATCAAGTTTCTGAAAAGCACATCACCCATTATCATTCATTCCAATCTACAGAGAAGAAAAGAGAGAATGAGCTGGTGTAAGTGACTTGCCCATGATGAAACAGAATCGTAACCAGGTTTCAAATCTGTTTGTTTTCAAAGCCCACTCACTCAACTCCTAGGGCATCCACACTGGGGGCAATCAGTCCCTCAGAGATACTTCATCTAGCTTGACCAGTCAAGAAGACACTCTTCAACCCCTCAAGAGGACACATGAAGAACAGGTGTCAGGACTTTAGTCCAGCTGTTTGGTAGGATTAGTGAAAACTTAAACACCTTCAGAACTGACTTAAAGACATGGCTTCTTAAGACCTCCATGGAGGAAAGTTGAGGATGCTCAGTAAGAGTCTGGATGAGAGAGGAAGCACAAGAGAGGAGACTGCCCAGCTGGCAAGGGGCAGAGAGGGAACTGCAGGAAAGCACAGAACTCACTAAGGATCCAACTTACACCAGCCCACTACAGACGGTAAAAGCTGACAGCGTGGTGACACTCACCCGTCCACACATGGCTACATGCCTAACCCTCAAACCTCAAACCACTACACGCTTAGCCCCCACAAATCTAAGCTGTAACCTGCTCCATCTCCACCAACACTGACAATGCATTTACTGATAAAATAGAGGAAAGGAAGAAATAGAAGGACCTTCAATGGAACTGATTACAATGAAACTGATCACAGATCATTTGATGTCCAATCACAGATACCCCACTAGACATTAAGCAAGGGAGAAGTTAGGGAAAAGATAGAGTAATGAGTCAGGAGGTCTTGAACTCTGAGAGAAGCAGGAGATCAGAGAGAAAGAACAGTATGGGGAAAGGCGAGGAGGTACAGCAGTGCTGTGTATTCAGAAAACGGAGCAAATAGCCTAGTGTGCTGAAACCCAAAGGGAATATGGTGGGATTTGAGCAAAGAGAGGGCACAAGGGAAGGCTGGAGATATGTGAATGCTATGCTAAGGATTTTAGAACTGTCCTTTGGTAATGTGGAGCTAGTGAAGTTTTGTGAGCTAGAGAATGATGGGATCAGAACTGCGTTTCATAAAAAATGAACTGTTGGATATTTGGTGACAGCCCATAGAGCAAAGCAGTTGAGAGTTTACATGGTGGAACTAAAGAGGACGTTGGGTTCAAATCTCAGCCCCTCTCCTCACTACCTGTGTGAACTTGAGCAAGTTACTTAGCTTCTCTGGGACTCAATTTCCTCACATATAAGAGGGATAATAATCCTACTTATTTCATAGAAGAGTTATGAGAATTCAATATGACAATGGATATGATATGCTTGGCAAGGCACCTGGTACATCAAAACTCAATTATTGGGAGAACCTAAGATGGCAGCTAGGTGAGACAGGGCAAAAAAACACCTCCTTGAAAAATACTAGATAAAAACCAGAAAGTGACCCAGAACACCATTTCCAGCAATGCACCAGCCAGACAAGGTCTGCAAAATCCACAGAGACCATGCATTTGATGAAACCGGGAGTCTGCCTTCTGAAACGAGTGAGTGAGCCAGGTGAAAGTCTGGTGGCCGCACTGCGGTGTGGGGAAACGGTGGGTTGGCGTTTGGAGACGGACTAGTTCGTTTAAAAAAAAAAAAAAAAAAAACCCAGGAGCAGCTGCAGACATGACAGGGAGAACCACACAGTGAAGCACGGCAGGAGCAGGCTGGGCCAATGCCTCGATGTCTGGCATGGAGGATATCCCTTCCCACACCCACTGCTGATTGTCTTGGGGCCAGGGGAGCAGAGGGGAGCCAAAAGGAGAAAGAAACTGTGCCCCTTGCAGCCGTCTCCCTGGCAGGCTGGGGACACTCCTGCCCGGAGCCGGACTCATAGCCCAGAGCTGCGCCAAGAAACCCAGTGTAACGGGGAGTCTTTCTGCAGCACCGCACACAAGCCACAATATTGGCCGTGGACGGTGGCCTTTAGTGCACCCACAGCTAATCGTCCCGGAGCTGGGAAGGCAGAGCTGTGCAAAAAGGGGGAAATTAACATGCCCCATTCAACATCTTTAAAGCAGGCTGGGAACGTCCCTGCATGGCCCAGCGGCCCAAGGCTTCCCTAAAGGGCCGGCGCGCACTTGTGACATGGCACAACCTTCCCTCAGCAGAGGTCCTGGAAGAGCAGAGCTGAGAAGGGGGACCCGCTTGGAAATCCCAGGGACCCTACGCCAATACCAAGGACTTGTGGGTCAGTGGCAGAGACAATCTGTGGCAAGACTGAAATGAAGGCTTAGGCTCTTGCAACAGCCTTAAATCTCCGAGAACACCTAGGAGGTTTGATTATTAAAGCTGCCCTGCCTCCCTAACCATCCAGACACACGTCACACATTCAGGGCGGAAAGCACCGACAACACACCCAATTTAGTGCACCAATTGAACCCCACAAGAATCAGATCCCCATACACTACAAAGACAAAGTTGGGGAGAACTGACTTGGGGGGAATAGGTGACTCACAGACGCCATCTGCTGGTTAGTTAGAGAAAGTGTACGCCACCAAACTGCAGTTCTGACAAATTAGAGATCATGTAAAGCAAATGCCAAGAGGACAAAAACAACAGAAAATCTTAGAGCATATGATAAAACCAGATGATATGGAGAACTCAAACCCAAACACCCAAATCAAAAGATCAGAAGAGACACAGTACTTGGCACAATTAATCAAAGAACTAAAGACAGACAATGAGAGCATGGCACAGGATATAAAGGACATGAAGAAGAGCATGGCACAGGATATAAAGGACATAAAGACCCTAGAAGAGCATAAAGAAGAAATTGCAAGAGTAAATAAAAAAATAGAAGATCTTATGGAAATAAAAGAAACTGTTGGCCAAATTAAAAAGACTCTGGATACCCATAACACAAGATTAAAGGAAGGTTAACAACAACTCAGCCTCCTTGAGGTCCACAGAATGGAAAATGAAAGAACAAAAGAAAGAATGGGGAAAAAAATCGAAAAAATCGAAATGGATCTCAGGGACATGATAGATAAAATAAAACATCCAAATTTCAGACTCATTGGTGTCCCACAAGGGGAAGAGAAGGGTAAAGGTCTAGAAAGGGTATTCAAAGAAACTGTTGGGGAAAACTTCCTAAACCTTCTACACAATATAAATACACAAAGCATAAATGCCCAGTGAACTCCAAATAGAATAAATCCAAATAAACCCACTCCAAGACATATTCTAATCAACTGTCAAATACTGAAGAGAAAGAGCAAGTTCTGAAAGCAGCAAGAGAAAAGCAATTCACTACATACAAAGGAAACAACATAAGATTAAATAGTGACTACTCAGCAGCCACCACAGAGGCGAGAAGGCAGTGGCATGACATATTTAAAATTCTGAAAGAGAAAAATTTCCAACCAAGAATACTTTATCCAGCAAAACTCTCCTTCATATTTGAGGGAGGGCTTAAATTTTTCACAGACAAACAAATGCTGAGAGATTTTGCTAATAAAAGACCTGCCCTACTTCAGATACTAAAGAAAGCCCTACCAACAGAGAAACAAAGAAATGAGAGAGAGATACAGAGAATTTTAAAGACCTATATAGAACATTACATCCCAGGTCACCGGGGCACACATTCTTCTCCAGTGGTCATGGATCTTTCTCCAGAATGGACCGTATGCTGGGACATAAAACAAGCCTCAATAAATTAAAAAAAAAATGAATTTGTTCAAAGTATATTCTCTCACCACAATGGAATACAAATAGAAGTCAATAACCATCAGAGACTTGGAGAATTCACAAACACCTGGAGGGTAAAAATGAGGGGGGGATGAAAATATTCCCAGATAATCAAAAGTTGAGGGACTCCATCACCAGTAGATCAGTCCTATAAGAAATGCTAAAGGGAGTTGAGCAGGCTGAAAGGAAGGGACACTAAACAATTGACTGAAACTATATGAAGAAATAAAGATTTCCAGTAAAGATCACATGGTAAATATAAATTCCAATGCTACTGTATTTTTGATTTCTAACTCCACTATTTACTTCCTATAGGAACTAAAATACATAAACTATAATGATAAATCAGTGGTTTTGGACTCAATGTAAAATATGTAATTTTTGACAAGAACTACATAAAGGTGGGGGAATGGAGGAGTATAGAAACATAGTTTACATGTCCTATTGAAGTTAAGTTGGTATCAAAGAAAACAAGATTGTTATAGATTTAAGAGGTTAAATTTAAGCCCCATGGTAAACACAAAGAAAGTATCAGAGAATATGACCATAGAGATGAACAGTGGAGTAGGGGTTACGCGAAATGGGGGAAGGGGCAATGGGGAGTTAAGAAATGAGTGTAGGGTTTCTGTTTGGGGTGAAGGGAAATTTCTAGTAATGGATGGTGGGAAGGTGATAGCATTGCAATATTCTAAATGTGATTAATCCCACTAATGGAATGCTAGGGAGGGGGTAGAATGGGAAGATTTAGGCTGTATGTATGTTTCCACAATTGAAAAAAAAAAGGCAGTCTAAATACATGACAATTAAATGCCAAGGTTGATCCTGGAAGGGATCTGAGGATGGAGGAGAGGAGGCTCAAAGGGACACAGATGGGACATAAGAAAAAAAAAAGGAAATATAGAATGTAAGCTTTGTATCAATGTTGAATTTCTCGAACTTCTTAGCTGCGCTTAATGCGATTGCATAAAAGAATGTTCTTGTTCATGGGAAATGTATATGTGAATTATATTGTTTGTTCAAGGATGTGTGCAGCCTGCTCTCATATGTTTAGAGGACAGAGCAATAGATGATGGATGATAGATAGGGAGGGAGGGAAGGAGGGAGGGAGAGAGGGAGGGAAGGAGGGAGGGAGAGAGGGAGGGAAGGAGGGAGGGAGAGAGGGAGGGAAAGAAAGAAATAGTGGTGTGACAGGATGTTAAAGTTGGCGGATTGGGGTATCAGGGGAAGGGGGTCAGGGTGTGCTGGAGTTCTGTGTATGGGGTTTGTATTGTTTTTGCAACTGTTCCTATAAGTTTGAATTTATTTCAAAATAAAATAAAAAAACCAATTATTAAAGGTTATAATAAACATGATAGTGAAGTTGACAGCGATGGTGGTGATGGTGGTGATGGTCATGGTGGTGATGCTGGTGCTGGTGATGTGGTGATGCTGGTGGTGATGTTGGTGACTATAATATTGGTGGTTGTGGTGTTAGCGACTGTCCTAGTCCCAGGGCTTCCATAACAAACTACCACAAAGTGGGTAGCTTAAAACAACATAAATTTATTATCTCATGGTGCTGGAGGCCAGAAGTCTGAAATCGAGGTGTTGATGGTTCCTTCAAAGTCCATTGGGAAGAATCTGCCCCATGCCTCTTCCAGCTTCTTGGAGTTTCCCAGTAATCCATGCATTCTTTGCCTCTGTCTCTCTGTTTCCCATTTTCTCATCCTGTAAGGACACTAGTCATACTGGATTAGAGCCCACCCTAATCCATTTTGGCCTCATCTTAACTAATCACAACTTCAAAGGCCCCATTTCCAATATGGTCACATCCATGGGACCAGGGCTTAGGACTCTGGCATATCTTTGGAGGATACAGTTCAGTCCCTAACAGTGACTTCATCCAAATGTAGCCAGAGCCCTTCCATCCAGGAGGACTTTGGGCTGTTAATCTCAATATTCCACTGCCATGGTGTGAGCTGGCCTCCCCTCCATCCATAGTGACAGAAGGCAGTCCTACTCTTTCTTTGTGTAAAGACTGGTATTGAGGATTTGCTCCACCACTGCCTCGCTGGGTGACCATAATCAGGTTACTTACGCTCCGGGTGCCTCAATTTCCTTATCTCTAAAACAGAGAGCACAGTCCACCTACCTGCTAGGGTGGTTGTGAAGATTCAATGAATTAGTGCCTGTAATAACTAGGAAGAATGCTTGGCATGTTGTAAGGGACTCAATATGTGTTACCTACAAACACTCAGAATGTCATCTGACAAATGGGAAATGTCACAACTACTCCAAAGCCCACATGAAGCTGTGGGGCTTGGGATTCAGCTAGATGCTGCCATGCCTTCCTTTGCAGGGTAAGGGCTCCATTGTGTTTCCCCTGGTTGCTCACAAAGCCTTTCTGTTCCAGGAAAGCCAATCCATCAACAGACATTTGTTTGGCATTTCCAGTCACAATAATTGCCAGGATCACCATCTAAGACAGAAAACTAAATGCCTTCTGCTGGTTAAAGTCAACGTGAGAACAGAAATGTGTTAGGGTACTTGGACTCCCAGCCAGTGAAGCTGCTTCATTCTGATGAATTGCAACACATAGAAATCAATCCAGGTCACTTAGGAGAACAACTTGGTATTTGGTATCCAAACGAACTGCTGCTAATTTATTATGGGCCATTTGATTAAATACACAAGAAGGGAATGAGTCAATGTGTCTCTGGGGGTGAACCGTCGTGTGGCTCATTTGTGAGTGTCTCCCTGTCCAATACTCAACAAAAATTAAACTGTTTCAAAGCCTTAAAGCCATCTAGGCAGGCAGTTGGATTTTTGTTTATTGTTTTCTGTTTTTTCATTTTTGCTTTTCTGCAATCTCTGGGAGATAGGGCAGGTTACTAGAAAAATCAGTCTATATCAGGGATTCAGCCAAAATATATACATAATATTCAAAAAGAGTAGATTGGTACACATTAAACTTCATCCCCCAACTCTTTAGTTTTTTATTACAGTAAAATGCCCATCACATAAAATTTACCACCTTAACCCTTTTAAAGTGTATGATTCAGTGGCATTAAGTACATTCATGATGCCGGGCAACCACCACCTCTGTAACCACTCCCTCTAAAGTTGATTCCATCCCATACCCCAGACTTAAAATCCATACATATTGTGCCACCATTTCTGAATTTTTATTTATTTGTGTGATTATCTGCCTGTTGTCTAAATCTTCCTGATGTGTGGAAGGCACCTGGGCAGCTGCCAAAAGTCAGTACAAATATGCTAACTTCCAGCCCATTAAACGAGGGTAAAGGGGAGGAAAATGACCAGGCCTGGCTGGATAAAAGACCAGAGGCCTTTCCTGATTCCCATTTCTGCCTGAATCCAGCATCAAACAGACTGGCTCTTAGGAAATATCTCAGGGTGGCTTACAGAGGAGACTGTGAAGAAGGAAGAAAAGGTATTGGCAAATTTTAACACGGAATAGTCCACACACACACAGCACACATCATTTTTCCTTCCGAATCCCAGAATATAATGCAGGTGGCTGGCTTAGCAAAGAAAAGGAAGAGGTAGTTACTGTTAGTTCTGAACCCTGGTTACTGGGTGGTCCATGCTACCTTTTGCACTCATTATCTCCCTCAGGTTGCAGCCATGGTGATGAACCTCAGATGCTCCCATCTGCCTGGCATCCACTGTCCCCCACTGACCGGTGATTGGGTGAGCAGTTGTAGCCCAGTTCTAAATGAACTATGTCTGGGTGGCAAGGACTCTTTCAAATATCATCCTTAATCCTACAGAAACTAGAAAACTGATCCTTATAAGAAACCAGTCACGGTTGCCAAGGTCTGGAACTGATCTATCACCCCATGAGCAGGACACCCAGTTCCAGACCCTTATCTGGGAGAGGGGTGTCTAGATAAACATGGACCCACGAGAACATGAGACCGCTTGGCCCTGCCCTTTGTCCAACGATTTTCATCTTATAAAAAAATCCTGTGGTTGTAAACAATAAATCTAATCTTTGCCTGACATGTATTTGGGAGTGCATATTTTCTTTTGGTAACCCCATGAATTGACTCGTATGATACAGAAAGGAGGGGATAAGCCCAATACTAGAACAGGGGCTCATTTCCTCAGCAGCCACGAAGAACTCAGAAGAGAAGGCTCCTACCTACTGGAGAGAAATACGTCTGTGCATCCAAGAACAAACACAAGCATGTTATACCAATACAGATGGTTGTTGTCCTTTGATATTAGACAGATGAAATGAAATAATTCAAGAAGGGAGCCAGAAGGACACATTTCAATGAGAAGAAATGAAAATTTAATCCAAGAAAAGGGGTGGTCAAGTGACATAAGGTGATGGGGGCAGGGGGGGAGTCTCTTCTCTATTTATTGTTTGTTTGTTTTTAAAATTGAGATAAAATATATGTAATATAAAATTTGCCATTTTAACTATTTTTAAGTGTACAATTCAGTGGCATTAATTACGATTACAATGTTTACATACATCCATCACCAAAACTTTTTCATTAACCCAGACAGAAATTCTGTACCGTTATGCAATAATTCCCCATTCCCCCTCCCCCAGTTGTGATAACCTCTAATATACTTTCTATCTCTATGAATTTGCCTATTCTAGATATTTCACATAAGTAGAATCATGCAGTATGTGTCCTTTTATGTCTGGCTTATTTCACTTGGCATAATGTTTTCAAGGTTCATCCACTTTGTAGCATGTATCAGAACTTCATCCCTTTTTTAATGGCTGAATAATATTCCATTGTATGGACAGGCCACATTTTGTTTCTCCATTCATCTGCTGATGGACACTTGGGTTGTTTCCACCTTTCAGCTACTGTGAATAACGCTGCTAGAAACATTGGTGTACAAGTATCTGTTTGAGTCCCTGTGTTTCATTACTTTGGGTATACACCTAGGAGTGGTATTGCCAGCTCACATGGTAGTTCTCTAACTTTTTGAGAAACCTCCAAACTGTTTTCCACAGTAGCTCTATTTGTTTTTAACAAATAATGTTTTGAGCACTCAGAGCGGTGGATAAAACAGACATGGCTCCTAGCCACAACAAGCTCACAGTCTAGTGTCAGTGACAGATGGTAAAAAATGAACAAGTAAATGCACAATTACAAAACTGTGTTGAGACAGAAAGTAGATCTAGAGCTGGAATGGGGAGAGATTGGGGGGATATGGGGAGTGACAGCTAACGAGTACCGTGTTTCTTTTGGGAGTGATGAAAGCGTTCTAAGATGGATTGCACAGCTCTGTGAATATATTTAAAAAACCACTGAATTGTACACCTTAAATGGGTGCATTGCAGGGTATGTGAATTCTGTATCAATAAGGCTGTTATTTTTTAAAAGCTGTAGGCACAAGAGGCAGCCACACAAGGAGCTAGGTAAGGTGGCCAGCTGTCCACCAGATGGGCTTGCTTGCATTCAGAATATTAGGAAGGAATCCCAGGCACTTGCAGGTTTGAGGAACACTGCTGTCTGCTCCGGGAAAATGAGGCCTGTGATGCCCAAGTGTCTGATCCCAAGACTAGCTTGTCCTGAAGTTTTGCTGTCTTTCCCTGTTCTCCCCTTCCTCTGCTCCTGAGCCTGAAAAATTGCCCCATATACTTCGGACTGTTTCACAGAAGCTCCTGGCCCTGGCAGCTCCCACTGGAGGCTCAATCTAATGCATAACCAGAGGTGACAAGACCAAGAGGTTCTTTCACAGAGTCCTGACCCTGGCAGACCCAATATCTGGATACAAGGCAGCCTTTGCAGTCACCTGTCTGGCTTCAAAGTAGAATTGCTGGAGGCTCCGCGTCTTACTTGACACATCACTGCAGATCCCCAATTACCACTCTTTGCCATGGATGGTGTCCTCGGAAATAAACTTGGATAGAGCAGAAATAAATCTGTTCCATCAATTCTTTTCTTTTTTTTCCCGCCTGAACAATGAGAGGTCATTCTAACCTTGCCATGAGCTCAGGGAGAACGCTGCCTTTTAGCCACAGAGAAAATTATTCCTGGGTATTCAAACCTTACCCTGGAAATAAAAGGTAGCCAATAAAAGGCAATCCTCCCTGATCCCATAGCACCTATAACACCTTGTTGGATGAGTGAATAAATTAACCAACAAACGAACAAACGACATGTGGAAAGAGGTCCTGGAAAGAGCAATATGAGATGGATGAATAATTATTGCCACCATTATTAATAATTAATAATTATTATATTGGAAAATTCAGTAGTAAATAAATATGAAGTAATAATAATTATGCTATAATTATTATTAATTACAACAACAATAATAATATGGGGTGGAAGCAACCTCAAGAAAAAGTCTCGTCAATTTTAGGGTCATAACCTTAAACCTAAGTAGCAAGAGAAACTAGAAGCATGGTCTTCCAGTAATTTCTACTAAAATACATCTGAGGGTAGAACAAGGGACCCTCCCAACCACTGAGCAGATTGTCCAGTAGAGAAAATCTCAGGGAGATAAGAGAATCAAGAAGAGTTGCCTAAGGTAACAAGCATTTGGCATATTACTGGCAATTATCATTAAAAGGTCTAATATTAAAATAGAATTGGAAATGCATTCAAAAGGAAGGCCTCATATTGTCACCCTTTCCCTGGTGTCTGACATAGGCTGACATTTGCATAATAGCTTTCTTTTGTACTTTTTCTTCCCAACTAATTGAGTTAAAATACCTCTGCTAAACAGATCTACCTCCAGAAATGTCTATAAGGAAGAAAGTGTCTGTTTCCCAATATTCAAAATGTAGAATTAAGAATTTCTGAGTCTTGACCATGGGCCATCAAGGAGTCATCTCATGATCTCTTAGAAATATTAATGTGTGAGACCCACCCACCCCTGGGCAAAGGATCAGGCAGCAAGCTGCTTCCATCCATTTTCCTACCCTTTCTGTCCCAAAGATGTGTTGTGTTGGAAGAAGGAAAGAACTGAGGGCAGGGATTGGGAATTTATAAACTGCAAAATCATAATGAAACCTTTGTGAAAGCCCCTTTCTTTGCATGAAGATTAGTTTTCATATCACCTGTTTCTCATGGTACAAGGTTTACCATGAAATCTGCTGTCTATTAGGCTGTTTTTGCAACTGAAACCAGGGCTATGGCTGTCATTTTAGATGGAGTGTCAAGGACCGGTTGACAGTGTCAAATACCACAGGAAGGACAGTATGATAAGGACTGGAAAGTGCCTGCTGGATTTGGTGGCATGAAGACCACAAATATCTTGCCAGAGAAGTTCAGTGGCATTGGAGATTCAAGAACCAATTGAGCAAGTTGAGACCAAAGGAGACATTGAGCACAGACTACTCTTGACATGTTTAGATAAAAATAAGAGAAGAGAGAGAGGGTGAAAATCACTTATTCAATAAATATTTATTGCACACCTACTCAGTGCAGGCACTGTGCTAGATCTTGTAGGAGTGAGCCTAAAGTTCAATGATAAACAGGATATCTAGGACCCCTGCCCTCCTGGAACTTTCAGTCTCCATAACAATAAAACAAACAAATGGGCGATGGTGATACTGTGTGGTAAGTGCTCTGGAAGTATATAGCAGGAAACCATCCCAAACATGGGAAATTAAGTAATGCTTCCTGGAGGAAGTGGCATAGTGGACCCTGGAGGAGGTAACATAGTGCCCCCTGGAGGAAGTGGCATGGTGCCCCTAGGAGGAAGTGATAAAGTGCTTCCTAGAGGAGGTGAAATATAAGCTGAGAATTGAAGGATCTGTAGTTGACCAGGCAAAGTGGGCATGTAGAAAGGATGAGAGAAGAGGGAGACTGTCAGGCAAATAAAACAGCATATGGAAACAGCCAGAGGAAAGACAAGGAGTTCACTAATTTGAATAATAAATATTTACTTAGTATTTACATATAGTCTGTTCTCCACTCCTTGAATATAGCAGTGAACAAGACAGGATTCCTAAAGTCAGTGGTTTTCAATCTAGTCAGGAAGAGACAGACAGTAAACAGACAGGATCATCCAGATAAAGACAGATTCTGTTAAGAAAGTCACAAGGTGGGGGATAGAGCAGAATGAAAGGACTTCAGGAGGCCCAGAGCACAGCACGCAAGAGAGTGAAGAGCAAGAGGTGAGCTTGGGGAGGACGGCAAGGGCCAGCTGATGCAGAGCCCTGTAAGCCACATTGAGGAGCTGGGCTTGATGCTGAAGAGCAATATGAGGGCAGAGGCCATCTTTGAACAGTTTTGGGGGTTGTGCAAGGCAGCATTAGTAGCAAAAAGAGATTCAGGGTTAAGGGAGGATTTCTTTTGGAGAGAAAGCATGGAGGTCAAGGAAGAAGAGGCAAACACTGATAGAGCAACTTCCAGGAGAAGAGAGAAGTCAAGGTCACAGGTGGAGGGGATCCCCTTAGAACAGGGAACTGTGCCAGGTTCAAGGAAGGAGACAGGGACTGTCCCTGCCCCTTCTGGCCCGGCAGGGCTTCTCCGTGCTCTGGGTTTCATATGCCTGTGGAAACTCTGTGGTCTTGTTTTTCGTGTTTTAAGAGTACATTACTTAGTCCGTTTCCTGATATATTCTTCCACCAGCTGCCATATCTCAGATTTGGGGATCACAGCCCCACCAGATTACAAAAAGGAAGGGCTTCTAAATCACAGTTTAACTTGATTATGGCCCTTAAGATACGCCTAACAGTTTATAAATCAACAAAACATACAAACTGCACCCAGACGAGCCCAGAACCAGAATGGGGTGCATTTGTTCACCTGGCTAAGCTGAAAGTCCTAGCTCAATTTTCTTTGTGCTCGTTTTTCTGGCTAGAAGTTCCCCGGCTACATGGACCTTATCTGCCACTCTGGGAGAGACAGAGAAAAAATGAACATGCATCAAAGGCTTGAATTTTCTCAGGAGGACCCACTGGCTGACTTCCTAGGCCAACCCTGGGTTTTTGCGGGCATAACTGTGGTGGTTTCAAGGTGTTTCACAACGTGTTATGAGTCATGGATCTGGATCCTCAGATCCACCTGGGATTCTTCCTACACCTGGACCCATGATCTGTGCATTTTAACAAGTTCCCCAGGCATTTCTTTCATACACTGACTTTCGGGAAATCCTGATCTAGAGACCTAACACCCTTGAGAGCTCTCCTTAAAAGTCTCAAGTAAGGACAAACAGCACAGCTTGATATGAACTTGGGGCTATGGCCAGAGAGCCACATGGTGCAGACCCTTTGTACTCTAACAGGGCTGACAGCCTCAGAGAACCACCCCTCAGACTACTGAACAAATCTGAGATGCTGGCAGGGGCAGAGCCATGGAGCTTGCCCAAGACTAGGACCTTTCTCAATGGCCATGTTCAGAATCCCCTTGCAGAACAAAGAAAGGGGACCAATTCTGAATGTCTACTTTGTATCAGGCCTTTTGTGAATATTTTAGGGGCTTCTCTGGTCACAAGGGGAGTTTACAGAGGCTGCAGGTCTTCAAATGGTGTTCCTTAGAACCTTCACAAATGCTTGCCCAGCTCTTCCTTTTACACTTCACATGACTGGCTCCTTCTCATACTTTGGTTCTCAACTAAAAGTTGCCTTCTTGAAGTGGCCTTCCCTGACCCCTCCTGTTATTCTTCACCACAGCACCTTGCTCATTTCTTAAAAGCACATATCACAATGTGTAATTGTTCTATAATCATTCATCATTCAGTTTGTGTACCTGTTTATTACCTATCTTTAAGCCCCATGAGGCCACATACAGTCCATCTACCTTATTTCACTAGTGTATCTCCCAATGTCTGTGCCTTGTAAAGTACCAGACACATAGTAGAAACTCACAAAAAACTGAAAATAACTAATTTTTAAAAATTGAAAAGCACTAATAAATTTTGGAACTTGAGCCTGTTGAAGTTTAACCAATTTCTTGCCTGCATGAATCCTCAGAGACTTCAAAATACTAATATAGTGTATGCCAAGAAGACAGGGATAAATATAGTATGTTTGGTCACAGAACACATTTATTTTTCATGGCGTCTTTCTTTCCTTGGAGCATCTGTGTACCTAATGCCCTGGGAGCACTCTATGGGAAATACTGCTTTGAAGAATATCAGGATGGGAGGAGCTGGGTGCTCAGTATGTAGTGCCCAAAGCAAACATCCTCCCTGAGCACCAGCAGCCACCCTGGCAGGCATCTCCCCTCAAGCCTGCAGGCAGCCATCCCAGAGAGCGGCCACTGCCCAGTTACCAACAAGCAGAGAACTTTTTTTTTTCAGTTTTAGAAAAAGGGAAAGAAAAAAAAAGATAAATACATTCCCATTCTCGTACCAATATCAAGTGACCTGAAAAAGTTGCCTCTGATAGAGGAAGCCATAGAACAAAGTAGCATTTCAACTTCCTCCTGTGACAGCTCCATTTCAGCAGCTGCCTGGGGGTGGGCACAGCCCCACCAGAGCCCATCACAGATGTCACCGTTTATGCTGCGATCCCTTTGAGAAGATTCTCTGCAGAAGGCAGGCTTGGAATGATTGTTTAGGCAAAGCAAAGCCTGCGCCGATATGACCAAAACCCCACAACCACAAGAGGGATATGTGTTCTTGAACCAACACATGTTCATTTTCCTCAATATAAATTCTAACACTCTGGCTTTGGCTTACATCATAAAAGGGCAGACTAGAGGGAGAGGGTCCTTCTAAGAAACATGTCCACACCCAGTCAAAAACCTCCCTGTCCCTGCCCTCAACACTCACTTCAGCAGAGCTGCACCTTGGAGCCCGACCCGCGGCACTAAATAGGTGCAAAGTTTTAAAATAATAATTTTATTATAAAAACTTAAGAGTCCCCCCCATTTATAATTTTTGAAATCTAAAATTTCTGAGAGTCTGAGATTGTCAATAATTGGAGTACAAAGAGTCTAGGTCTTTGTAGCTCCAACATGAGTCTCCTGCCAAAGGTACCAGTTTGCCCTGGCCCCAACCAGCCCCCTTTGCAGCAAAAGGGGAGAGGAAGTGGGTGGCATCAGGGCAAGAAGCTCATCTGCCCAGGGATCACACTGTGAGTTTAAGGGGCTGCCACCACTCCCATCCTATGTATACCTCCACTTATTTGGGCTGATTTCATACAACTTGTCCCACTGCAGGCATTTATTACCAAGTGTCCCCAACATACAAAGAGAAATGAGCCAAAAATAGTACCTCCGACTTCAGGTTAGTGCTTCATACATATTCTGTTTGTTCACTCCTACATCATGTAAGTCAGGACTTAGCTAAACTACAAAGCACCTTCCCTTCCAACTTATATTCAGATAAAAATTTAGGTATTTGGGGGATCCAAGTGCAGCCTCTACTGTTAAAGAGCAATGACCTATCAGACCCCAGGTAATCACATCCATCCATCCACCCAGCATAAGCTGAGTACCCACATACATATTGTAATGTATCAGTCAAACTAAGATATATCCACACCCACATTTCGCTCCGTGGGATCCTGGGGTTACAAATTAGACACACCGTTTTACCAACAGAATCAGAGGAGATTTCCTTGGCCAGCGAATGAAGCCTGTTGTCACGGATCCAGTGTCCCACCTTGGGCAAGCCCAACCCCAGATGGCTGTAAATATGTAACGAGCCCCAGAGTTAAGCTAACTTTCAAGGCCCCTCCTACTAATTTCTATTCAATCTACCACATTGAAATCACCCACATTCATAGTGAGAGGAATGGGGAGGGGACAGTACCACCCCCAGACCCAGGCAAGAGGGGCTATAGAGTAAAAACACAAAAGAGTAAACTTATAAAAGAAAACGTGGGAACTCCTATTCTGGGATCGGGTGGAGAGGGCTGGTCCAGCATCTATCCTTGCACTAAGCACTGTCCCAGGGACGTGCAACTTGGCACCAAGTCCTTGAAACAAAAAGTGGCCACTTTCGAATGCCTTTCAGTTCTGTGAGTTGTGCCACTGCCAACATTGGAGTAAGAAAAAAGACAAATTAATTAACTTGTCAAATCCATCATCAAATAGCATGAGTCTAATAGATTCTTGAAAAGGAAAGTATCAATTCCCAGCAATGTCAAGCATTCATTCCTTACTTCTCATTGTGCTCCAAGTCATGATTCCTGAGAGGCTCACAAATAGAGCACTTGGCATCTAGCAAATATGTTGCAATATTAACCACTTCACTGCTCTTTGGTTACACATATATGTGTATATAAAACATAGCATGGATTCTTTACATTGGCAACTAGATGGACACTGAATGCTAAAACTTTTTATTAGTGAAACATGTAATGACATTCAATTAAAATTTCTAAAAATAAAATGGTCAGCCTTAATAAAATGTTAATATAACTTTTGATACAATTTTTAACTTTGCCTTTTAACTTAGTTAATTTTGAATATTTCAGAAGAAATGAACTTTTTAGAAAGCAGAAAAAAAATGATTTTATTTTTCTATTTTTAAAATTTCCTATAATTTACATTTTTCCTTTAAAAACATGCAACTTCCAAAGCCTCTGAATATAATTACATTTAATTTTGTGTTCCTTTAGGTCATACATTATGTGAAAACACTAATTGTAAGAAGGCTTGTCTTTAGTTCATCAATCATCCAAACACTGCCAGTCCACCAATAGAATATCCAGACATGTGCAGCAATAATTAAATTCAGTAATGTTTGAATTTTGCTGACATCAGTCATATAGAAACCATATAGTGGTATACTTTATTCAGTTTTATGATATGAGGTTATGTTTGTCACTACAGGAGGATTGAACATTCTACTTAACAGTTTTAATTTAATATATAGTTTTTAAATATTCAGATACAAGTCATACAAGTCTCATTTAGAGTTCTTGCCCCAAACTGGAGAGGACCTGGACTTGAGAATGGAAAAGTCTTGACCTTCCCTCTTTGTTTTGTTTATGAGGGGCTGTAACTGCTTCCAGGGCTGGAGGCATGCTTGTTTCACGGAGGTGACTTCATTATCTGGCTGTGATCAGAACAATGGGCAGTCATTATGCCTCATCCAGCCATTGGGCTGACACTGGAGCGAAAGTGGCAGTGTATAAGTCCTCTCTCTCTGAGTCATTTCCAATTCCATTTTAACAGTATAACTCTCTATGAGTATAAATAACATAGCACTCCTTGACTCACACTCTTCAGGAGTTCTAATATACCCTATGAGTAGAGAGAATCAGCCTGAGTTGTAACCATTACTCTGCCCCGGACAAGCTCTGTGGCTTTGGTCAAGTTTCTAAACTTCTCCTGAGCTGCAGTTTTCTCATCTGAAAAATGGGACAATAATACCCTCCCTCTCAGATTTGACATGTGGCTTAAACACAGCAATGTTTGGAAAGCACTTGGTTCAATGCTTTGCATAAGGTGAGAGAGAGCTCAATAATTGAGAGACAATATTAATGGGAATAAAAGACATATGTTGCCTCCTGATTAAATGCCCATGCAGGCACAGAAAATAAACTGCTCCCATCCAGAGGAAAGGAATCAGAGAAAAGGGGCAGGAATTACCAAGAAACGCATCTCAGAGGAGGGGACTAAATCGACGGTGCATTAAGTTCTCACCTATGCTAACATGTTACCTGATTCAGATTTCACCCTAAGCCTGTGGGGTCTGTACTATTATTATCCTTATCATTAAACAAGGAACCTGAAGCTTAGAAAAGCTTAATAACTTGCCTGCAGTCACAAAGCTAAGAAGAAGAAGAACTGAGGTTTGAACCCTAGACTTAAGGGGCCCTGAAGCATAGAAGCTGATCACTTTGCTGAAAACAACCTGCCAGAGAGCAGGGATCATATGTTCTAGAATATAGTCATGGGCTGTGTTGGGAGGCATTTTTTATCTGGGTCTGAGTATCATGAGGAAGCCAGAACTTTCTCTGCATGCAGCACTACAACTTGAGGGTGTGTGGGGCTGAACTGTGTCCCACAAAAGACATGTTCAAATCTCAATCTGGGCTCCTGCGGGTGGGAACCCATTTGGAGATGTAATTAATTAAGGTGTGGCCAAGTTGAATCCTGGTGGGTCTCATCCGTATGCCTGGAAGCCTTATAAAGAGAGAAAATTCAGACAGTCAGTCAGAGAAAGGTCCAGAAAATAGAAGCCTGAAGTCAGAAGAACAAGAGGAGAACAAGAGGGATGGAGGACCAGAACGCCACCGACTCTGGGAGAAAGCATCACCTGACCAACATCTTGATTTTGTACTTCTCTCCTCTAAGCTGTGCACCAGTAAGTTCTTGTTGCTTAAGCCAACCCATTAGCAGTCCTGGCAAAATAAGACACAGAGCTAACCCCAGTACCTCAGGAGGTGACCTTATTTGGAAATAGAATCATTGCAGATGTACTTAGTTAAGCCAAGGTCATACAGGAGCAGGGTGGGCCCTAAATCCAATATGACAGTCCTTATAAGAAGAGGAGAAGAGACAGAGACACACAGGAGAGAGGCCATGTGACGATGGTGGCTGAGAGGGAGGGATGCAACCACAAGCCATGGGACACCAAGGATGGCCACCACCAGAAGCAGGAAGAGGCAAGGAAAGATTCATCCCTACAGGTTTCAGACGGAGCACCACCCTGCTGACATCTTGATTTCAGAACTTGATTTCAGAACTGTAAGACAATGAACTTCTGTTGATCTACGTCATCAGGCTTGTGTTCATGTTACGGCAGCCCCAGGACACTATACAGAGGGTAACAAGAGAGACAGGTCTGGGATAAGCTCATTGCTGTGTCAGCATTGCCCACAGCTTTCCCATTCGACAACCAAGCAGTGGTGTGGTCACTGCAGCTCGTCCTGGGGTGGACCTGCTGCTGCTTTGACAGATGCCAAAGCATTCCGTAAGCAAGTGATAGCTGCTGGCTGGATGACTAGAAAAATTACTCAATATAATTCTTCAGCTGGAAAATGCTTAGCAAAGTCTTCAACAGCCGAAAAAAAAAAAAAAGTTTATTAAGATCACTTCACTCAAGCAGCCTTGAGTTATTCTAATCATAAAAAACCCTAGTTAAAATAGCTTGAGGTTGCTCTAACCTCAACAACACAACAAAAACTTACTCTCTGTATCCAGGAACTTTCGCAACATTGCCTGCAGGAAGTTGCAGAGGATATCACCATATGGTCTGATAACCAGTGCTGCCTTCTTGAAAAACAAGCCTGAATGAGGGGAGGATTTCAAGATGACAGGAGACTTTGACCAGCCTTTTCTCTTCTATTTTTTTCCTTCTGCTTTTTTCTGAATCCTGGCCATTTCTTTGTCTGCTTAGGGTTATAAAAGCCCAATCCACTCTTCACACTCTGAACTGGTCATGGAAAGTTTCTTTTATCCTCCAGTTCCTTGTTGATGTGTCTTCAAAAAACTTACCTTCTCACCAAAACAAAGAGAGTTGTTTCTCTGTTTGATGCGGTATCGGGCAGGCCTGACTATTTAGGACCATGTTTTCCAATGGTAACACAAGTGACTGTTGCACAAAGTACCCTTGTTGTCTTTTCAGCTGAGAGGACTGGGAAGAAAAGTGCTTGCTGCAAGTCATTCACCTTTGTGACAGAAGCAGAGCTCAAGAGACTCATACCAAACCAGAGGGATAAGCCCCCTCAGCTCTCAAGAAGTCAGGGGCAAGGGGGAGAACTAAGATAAGGAAGGGCAAGGGAAGGCTCCCAGCAAATGAGGACCACAGGATGGGTGTTTGAAGAATATAATTTAACCCAGGGATGCTTTCATAACTGACGGACCATATCAACTCCCTGAGCTTTTTATTATGCCCCACATACCACTTAGTTCTGAAGTCTCCCAAGAATCTACAAGTGGACATAAAGTTTTCTTGAAAGACCAGCCCTTTATTCTGAGATTACGTCAGCCCTGTGCAATTGGTATAACCATGCCCTTCATTTTAATAAAATCATGGTGACTTCATTTTTTGTTAAAATGAAACCATGAGTTTTTATTGTTATTGCTAATTTAAAAAAAAAAAAATCTAAGTCCCTGTCTGGAAAAATAAGTCATCATTCATCTGACTCTCCCACCAGAATATAAACTCCATGAGGGCAGGGATTTTGTCTGCTTTATTTGCTAATGTATTCAAAGTACCTAGAATAGTAACTGGTATGTAACAGAGGCTAATAAATCAATACTTAGGGCCTTCAGGTAAGTGTGTGTGCATGTGTATGTGATTTTTGCTGTCATGGGTCTGAAATAACAAAGTCTGGGAACAATGTTTCTATGAAACACCCTCACTTCTAGAACAATTGACAGCTGACTTCCTCTCCTATCCCTTCCTCTGGGTAGCCCCAACCCTCTTGGTTGCAGAAGGGGCTGGAGGGAGCAATAACCAGAGATCAGGTCAACTACAGCAGCCATGATCAAAACGAACTGCCCCCTTCCTGTCTGTGACGGTTCAAAGCTGTTACATACCCCAGAAAAGATCACATTTTTAAAGCTGTGGGTGTAAACCTATTGTGGGTGTAGACCCTTTGTAATTAGGATTTTTTGGTATGTAGGATCTTTTTTTTTTTTTTTTTAATCATCATTTTATTGAGATATATTCACATACCACGCAGTCATACAAAACAAATTGTACTTTCGATTGTTTACAGTACCATTACATAGTTGTACATTCATCACCTAAATCAATCCCTGACACCTTCATTAGCACACACACAAAAATAACAAGAATAATAATTAGAGTGAAAAAAGAGCAATTGAAGTAAAAAAGAACACTAGGTACCTTTGTCTGTTTGTTTGCTTCCCCTACTTTTCTACACATCGATCCATAAACTAGACAAAGTGGAGTTTGGTCCTTATGGCATTCCCAATCCCACTGTCACCCCTCATAAGCTACATTTTTATACAACTGTCTTCGAGATTCATGGGTTCTGGGTTGTAGTTTAATAGTTTCAGGTATCCACCACCAGCTACCCCAATTCTTTAGAACCTAAAAAAGGTTGTCTAAAGTGTGCGTAAGAGTGCCCACCAGAGTGATCTCTCGGCTCGTTTTGGAATCTCTCTGCCACTGAAGCTTATTTCATTTCCTTTCACATCCGGTATGTAGGATCTTAAGTTAAGATGGGACCCACCTCATTCAGTGTGAGTATTAATCCTCTTACTGGAGTCCTTTATACATGGGATGAATATAGAAAAGGACACAGAGAAAAAGGCCAGAGAAGCTGAAAGAGACAAAAGCTGAAAGAAAGAAACACACAGAAGTTCAGAAAGAAAGCCACAGAAGGAGCAGCCCGAAACTGAAAGCAACCAAACCTGGGAGAGAGGCTGCCATGTGCCTTTCCATGTGACAGAGGAGTCCCCCATCGCCAACAGCCTTTTTTCAGGAAGAAGGTATCATCCTGCTGATCCCTTGATTTGCAAATTTTCATGGCCTTAGGACTGTAAATTTGTAAGTTAATAAATCCTATGCCAGTCTGAATATACTATGTCCCCCAAATGCCATTATCTTTGATGTAATCTTGTGTGAGCAGACGTTATCAGTGTTGATTAGATTGTAATTCTTTGAGTGTTTGTTTTGAATGCGCCCCACCCAGCTGTGGGTGATGTCTCTGGAGGTGTTGCTCCGCCCATTCAGGGTGGGTCTAAGTTGAGTCAACTGGAGCCATATAAATGAGCTGACGGACAAAGGGAACTCAGTGCAGCTGAGAGTGAACTTCTGAAGAGGAGCTACAGCCAAGAGGGACACTTTGAAGAAAGCACAGGAGCTGCAGATGAGAGACATTTTGAAGATGGCCATTGAAAGCAGACTCTTGCTGTGGAGAAGCTAAGAGAGGACAAATACCCCAAGTGCAACTAAGAGTGACATTTTTGAGGAACTGCAGCCTAGGGAGGAACATTCTGGGAGAAAGCCATTTTGAAAACAGAACTCCAGAGCAGATGCCAGCCACGTGCCTTCCCAGCTAACAGAGGTTTTCCAGAGCCATTGGCCATCTTTCACTGAAGGTACTTGATTGTTGATGTGTTACCTTGGACACTTTATGGCCTTAAGACTGTAACTGTGTAACCAAATAAACCCCCTTTTACAAAAGCCTATCCATTTCTGGGGTTTCACATTCCAGCAGCATTAGCAAACTAGAACAAATCCCCATTGTAAATCCAACCCATTTATGGCATATTGCATTTTGTCAGCTTTAAGAAATTAAAACACTGTCCCTTCATGTAACAACGTTGACAGGACAGACAAGGAAACATGGGTTCACGGATTCTTGGTTTCTTAACAGTAGCAGTCAAAAGGGCAGGTTCTTGAGATGATCCGGATCAGCCTTTCCCGTATCACCTCTGTCCTTGTTCTCCACCAAGGCCACTCCCAAATGGTCCTCCAACGGGGCACACTCAACTCTGCAATAATGCTTGTTTGGAAATTGGGACTTTGTTCCAATGTAATTGATATATTAGGGAACCATCTGAGCATAACACAAATTTCTCATTTCCTTAAACATGTTTTCATCTGCAAGAAACAGATGAATGCAGAAAGCTGCAACTGACTGAAATAAGTCATGTGGGAATGCATAACATACACACACACACATACACACCTGAAACATTTACCAGCTGCCTAAGCTCACCACAAGCCTTGGGACCAAACGCATCCACACCCGAGGTTACAACTTTCCCTCTGATTTCAGAGAACCCTTTGACCACATCACAAGAACTCAGAAACTAACAATCCTTCCATTGTCCACTTCCATATCAAACTTCAGGTCTTTTTCAGGGTAAAATACAATATTTATTCTAGTGTATATGCATTTCTTAATCACTTAACATGTATAAAAGTACACTAATGTTTTTATTAGGTTTCTGTCATTTTTTAATGTCATTGTCTAGTTTCCTACGGCTGCCATACAAAGTATCACAAACTAGGTGGCTTAAAGCACTAAGAACGTATTGCCACACAGTTCTGGAGACCAGAGTCTGAAATCAAAGTGTTGGCGGTGCCATGCTCCCTCCGGGGCTCCAGGGGAGAATTCTTCCTTGCTTCTGTCCTGGCTCCTGGAGGTGGCCGGCCATCCTTGGTGTTCCTTGGCTTGCAACCCTTCAACCTCTGTTGTCACACGGCCATCTTCTCTCTTGTGGGTCTCTTCTCTTCTTATAAGGGCACTAGTCATATTGGATTAAGTGTGCACCCTACTCCAATATGACCTCACCTTAACTGATTCCATCTGCAACAACCCAAATCAGGTCACATTCATAGATGCCAGAGGTTAGGATTTCAGCATACCTTTTAGAAGGACCCCATTCACCCCACAACAGTTGCTGTGGAAGTTTTAGAATGCTGTGCCCCGATCCAATTTTTTCCTATAAACCCTGTGGTTTTCCTTGCGCAATTCTGCATAGTGCAGTGATCTTTAGGAACACACATGCCACCTTAAAGCAGAACTGACTGAACCAACTTCCCCTTTATTGTGTTGGCTTCTCCAAGTATCTTGCTGGCTGAGTCACTTCCTTCCACCAAGGTGTTCCCAAGAATTCAGCACCAAGAAGTACAACTTTATTTTAACAACCAGAAGCCTCCTTCCAAGTTACATTTTACACACCTAATACTTAGCTTAATTTCTCCCCAGCCTGATACAGTAGATTTCCCTTCTGGTCAATATTACCCTCCAGGCATGGTCTCTGGATGTAGCTCAAGGACACAGAACCTGTTACCAGTGGAGAATTCAGCAGGGAAAGGAGAGTTCACCCAACGGAGAAGCTCAGAATAGAATGTGTGTGGACTAGAAACATGATGCTCTCAGGCTCTTCCAAACATTTACTGCACTTCAGTTCCTTCTCAACAACTCACCATTTGCTTCCTGCTGCTCCAGGGACAACCTTCTGCATGTTCAGGCAGACGTGGAGTTTCCATTTCTCTCTCTGCCACTCCCAGGGGAAAAGCAGGCTGGGAAGGGATTTGAGCTGATGTGCATGGGCTGCCCAGGAGTCCGTCTATGTATCTGAGTCTCCTACAGAAGGCTGTCTCCTCTAGAGTAAGACCTAGGCACAATTACTTTGTGTCCAGCATAAATTGCCAGGAGCTATTTTGGAATCCGTGTTCAATGATTCCATTTGCCATCAATAAACAGCAGAGAGGAAATGTACAAGGTGGAGGCCGTTTCATTTAGCGGCAGCGCCCTGTGGCCTCTGCATCTTCTTCCTTGTCCTTGGTCCTGACCGGTGCTCACCTGGTCGTGACATGTTCCGGTATTTTTGCTGAAGGGGCTTCATTTCATGTTCAAGACCCTGGACTAGACCCCAGGTCCCTGGGTGCAAATCACAGACCTGCCAGCTCTGGAGTGACCCTAACCTCCTCGAGCCTCAGTGTACTCCTCTGTAAAATGGGGATAGTAATAGTACCTAGCTCATGGTGATGTGGTGAGAATTAGGAGAGAATTATGTGTAAATCTACCGACAATGGCTGGCCCATAGTAAGCCCTATAACATTCTTGATTGTCATAGTTTTACTTCGAAACAGCTTAGAGGGACCCCCAGTATAGCCAGCAAAATGCATGGGAACCCAAGATATCCTTGATTACTGTTTTTGCCTTCTCTACTACTCTGAATCCATCCTTAAATCCAACCTCTAAATAATATCTCACAAGCAGCCACCTCCACCCCCACCACCTCCCTGCTCCAAGCCTCCATCAGTTTCTTCTGGAACACTGAACAGCCTCTTCACTGGCCCCATTCACTGGCCCCCCATCTTTATCCTGCCCCTCTGTGAGAATTAGATTAAGTTTAGCTTTCACTGAGGGTGGGGGCAGTTCAGGGATTGGCAGAACGTTAAGAAGCCAAGCTGTAATCAGCGGCTGGTTCCCCTGTTTAGCCACCCACTATCCTTGCAAGGTGGAGACTGGGGGGGAGGGGTAGAGGTTAGAGGTTCCTAAAATAGCTTCATAACTTGTTACCAAACTAGCTCAGACTGGCTCTGCAGTTAAAGAACAAAGAAAAGAGGCCACCTAAGCAGAGAAGTGGTTATCAGTGCCTAATATGGGCATAACAATTATAGTCAGGGGTGGAGACTTGTTTCAAATGTTCCTTGTTCCAAATGTTTCAAGTTTGTGAGGGAGACTTTCAAATGTTTCCGATCTGCACCGGCTGCGTGTTTCAAATTTGCAAGGACTAGTTAGGCTTGTCCAATAGAAAGTAACCTCTAAAGTACACAGCCACTGGAGAAACAGGGGAGGGACTTGCAGGTTAGGTGTAGGGAATAAACAGTGCTGGGTCTATTGTTTGGCACACCAACCACCACACTTTGGTTGTGTGCCTATTCTTGCAAGATCGTGAATAAATTCTTTTCTTCTCCACAATCGGGTGAGCATTTATTCCTTTTTAGGAATAGTGCTTGTTTCTCACACCTCCATCCTTCTAGCCTCCTCACAGCAACCAGAAAACCTTTGCCAAAAGGTAAAAGCAGTCATGTCAGTCTCTTGCTTAAAACCCTTGAATGATTTCCTGTTGCATTTGAAATAAAATCCACAAACCTTCACATGGCCTTTGAGGTCCACATGAATTCCTCACTGCTTCCCCCCCCAGCCGTCCTGCCATCACCATCCTCTTGCTCACTAAAGCCTCTGGGTTCCTTCACATTAGGTTCTTCCCTACCACAGGGCCTTTGCACTTCTTTTTCTCAAAGGCCCACCTCCTGCATGGCCTTCTCTAACCTTCTCAAAATGAGCACCCCTGTCCCACCAGGCTCTCCTCTATCAGCCTGTTACTATCATTATTATTTTTGTAATTGCCTTCCTAGTGGCTTCCACAGTCTTTAGTAATCTGTTTTGCTGGTTTGTTTGTGCACTGTCTGTCTCCCCCATTAGAAGGCAAGTTCCATGATGGCAGGGGCTGGGTCAGTTTTGCCCAGCACCACATCCCTATCATACACAGTGCCCAGCTCTTAGAAAGTGCTCCATAAATATTTATGAAGAGAGAGGGGAAGGAAGGAGAAGTAAACTCTAAAGTATGTGAAGTCAGTATCTAGGGCAGAGAGAGGGTCTCCTGGGAGGCTGGCCATGTTTATGGGTTGGCTATGGGTTAGCCCTATAGATCGAGCAAAGAAAGTATGTTCCATGATCAGCCTCTCTCCCTTGCAGATTTTGCAGCATCACAAAAGGATCCATCCATGAAGACAGTGCCGTGAAAGAGCTTCAAGTAGGAGGTTCTACTCCTGTTTCTTCCACCATACAGGTAATTTCTCCCACCTGTTCTGGTCCTAATCTCCACATCTGTAAATTGAGCATACCATGACTTACACTTCAAAGCGTTGTCATGAGATAAAAGTTAACTCTGAAATACACACCTATAAGAACAGCTTAAAAATACTGATAATACAAAGTGCCATCAAGAATGCAGAGGAATCAGAACCCCCACCCCAGACACTGCTTGTAGGAATGCAAAACGATACATCCACTCTGCAAAACAGTTTGGCAGTTTCTTTTAAAGTTAAACATCCACTTAACCTATGACTCAGCAAAGCACTCCTAGGCACTTATCCTGGAGAAATGAAAACTTATGTTCACACAAAAACCTGTACATGAATGTATATAGCAACTTAAGTATAATTGCCAAAAACTTGAAAAACCAAAAGTCCTTCAGTGGGTGAATGGAAAAACAAATGGTGGTATATCCATCCCGTGGAATGCTAATCAGCAATAAAATGTAACTAAGGACACATGCAACAAACTGGACAAGTCTCAAAGGCTCTATGCTGAATGAAAGAAGCCAGTCTCAAAAGGTTACATACCATATGATCCCATCTATATGACACCTGCAGAAAGACAAAGCAAAAGACATGGAGAGCAGATCAGTGGTTGCCAGGGGTTAGTGGCAGAGGCAGAGAATGACTATAAAGGAGTAGCATGAGAGGGTTTTAGGGGGATGATGGAACAGTTCTGTATCCTAATTGTGGTGGGGGCTTCTCAAATTTATACACTTTAAAATTCATAGAACTGCACACCAAAAAGTCAAATTTACAGTGTGTTAACTGAAAAAAATAAAATTAAGTAAAAAAAGTTAACCCTGTGCAAAGGCATGACAAATGGGAAAGCAAAGCATAAACGTGAGTTGCAGTGGGCATTGCCTTTGTTATTTCTGTCGTAGCTCTGATTCCACTCTCCAGAACAGAAGAACCACACTCCTCACTATGTCTCCTGGCAACGATCCACATTCCCAACTTCACCAAAGGAAGGAGGCATGTCCCTGAATGGCCCTTCTGAGGAGACCCCCAGGGTTAACCAATGCAAGATGCATTTTGCACTAATTCACAGCAGCATGTCATCATGCACTCAGTGTGTGCAGTGAGTCTTTAAAGGAAATCCTAGAATGAAGGAAACCAGCTTGGAGTATGAGATGTAGTTAGGGGAGCCAAGAGAATGTGGGTTCTACTGTATGGAGAAGGCACAGGAGGGAGAGTTCATCAGAAATCAATGGGACTTCTTATGGGCTAAAGGAAAAATAAAGCCAACTCCCTAGTCGAGGATCCAGATGGGCTGGAATCCCATGTAGGCGCTTGTGGAGGGACCTTGAGAAAAAACACAGAGACAGGCAGGGAAGAGGAAGGGGAAGGTCAGCCATCACCTTATCTAACTCCAGGGCTTTGTGAGCATCGTGTGTGATGAGGACTAGTTTTATTAATACGTGAATATCTCCATTTTCTCCACTCCCCACCCTCCATTCCTTTCAGGCCAGTTCCCAGGTTTTCTATGCTGCTAGATCCATTGAGCAAACAATTTTTTTTTTTTTTTTTTTTTTAGATTCTAAACTTTGTTTTATTTCACAGTGGTAAAGCGGTTTTTTGTGTGTGTGTGTGTGCACTTTTTTTTTTAATCTTCATTTTATTGAGATATATTCACATACCACGCAGTCATACAAAACAAATCGTACTTTCGATTGTTTACAGTACCATTACATAGTTGTACATTCATCACCTAAATCAATCCCTGACACCTTCATTAGCACACACACAAAAATAACAAGAATAATAATTAGAGTGAAAAAGAGCAATTGAAGTAAAAAAGAACACTGGGTACCTTTGTCTGTTTGTTTCCTTCCCCTATTTTTCTACTCATCCATCCATAAACTAGACAAAGTGGAGTGTGGTCCTTATGGCTTTCCCAATCCCATTGTCACCCCTCATAAGCTACATTTTTATACAACTGTCTTCGAGATTCATGGGTTCTGGGTTGTAGTTTGATAGTTTCAGGTATCCACCACGAGCTACCCCAATTCTTTAGAACCTAAAAAGGGTTGTATAAAGTGTGCGTAAGAGTGCCCACCAGAGTGACCTCTCGGCTCCTTTTGGAATCTCTCTGCTACTGAAGTTTATTTCATTTCCTTTCACATCCCCCTTTTGGTCAAGAAGATGTTCTCCGTCCCACGATGTCAGGTCTGCATTCCTCCCCGGGAGTCATATTCCACGTTGCCAGGGAGATTCACTCCCCTGGGTGTCTGATCCCACGTAGGGGGGAGGGCAGTGATTTCACCTTTCAAGTTGGCTTAGCCAGAGAGAGAGGGCCACATCTGAGCAACAAAGAGGCATTCGGGAGGAGGCTCTTAGGCACAACCATAGGGAGGCCTAGCCTCTTCTTTGCAGCAACCGTCTTCCCAAGGGTAAAACCTATGGTAGAGGGCTCAACCCATCAAACCACCAGTCCCCTATGTCTGTGGTCATGTTAGCAACCATCGAGGTGGGGTAGGCGAATACCCCTGCATTCTCAACAGGCTCCTCAAGGGGGCACTACATCTTTCTTTCCTTCTTTTTTTTTTTTTTTTTAACTTTCCCTTCTTTTTTAAATCAACTGTATGAAAAAAAAGTTAAAAAGAAAACAAACATACAATAAAAGAACATTTGGAAGAGACCATAACAAGGGAGTAAGAAAAAGACAAGCTAAGATAACTGCTTAACTTCCAACATGTTCCTACTTTACCCCAAGAAAGTTACCTAATATAGCAACATTTCTGTGAGCTTGTTCCTACTATATCCATCAGAAATTAACAGACCATAGTCATTTCTGGGCATCCCCAGAACGTTAAATAGCTTATCTGTTCTTCTTGGATTATTGTTCCCCCTTCCTTAATTGCTCTCTATTGCTAGTTCCCCTACATTCGACATTATAAACCATTTGTTTTACATTTCCCAAAGTTCACATTAGTGGTAGCATATAATATTTCTCTTTTTGTGCCTGGCTTATTTCGCTCAGCATTATGTCTTCAAGGTTCATCCATGTTGTCATATGTTTCACGAGATCGTTCCTTCTTACTGCCGCGTAGTATTCCATCGTGTGTATATACCACATTTTATTTATCCACTCATCTGTTGAAGGACATTTGGGTTGCTTCCACCTCTTGGCAATTGTGAATAATGCTGCTATGAACATTGGCGTGCAGATATCTGTTCGTGTCACTGCTTTCCGATCTTCCGGGTATATACCGAGAAGTGCAATCGCTGGATCGAATGGTAACTCTATATCTAGTTTTCTAAGGAACTGCCAGACTGACTTCCAGAATGGCTGAACCATTATACAGTCCCACCAACAATGAATAAGAGTTCCAATTTCTCCACATCCCCTCCAGCATTTGTAGTTTCCTGTTTGTTTAATGGCAGCCATTCTAACCGGTGTGAGATGGTATCTCATTGTGGTCTTAATTTGCATCTCTCTAATAGCTAGTGAAGCTGAACATTTTTTCATGTGTTTCTTGGCCATTTGTATTTCCTCTTCAGAGAACTGTCTTTTCATATCTTTTGCCCATTTTATAATTGGGCTGTCTCTACTAATGTCATTGAGTTGTAGGATTTCTTTATATATGCAAGATATCAGTCTTTTCCCAGATACATGGTTTCCAAAAATTTTTTCCCATTGAGTTGGCTGCCTCTTTACCTTTTTGAGAAATTCCTTTGAGGTGCAGAAACTTCTAAGCTTGAGGAGTTCCCATTTATCTATTTTCTCTTTTGTTGCTTGTGCTTTGGGTGTAAAGTCTAGGAAGTGGCCGCCTAATACAAGGTCTTGAAGATGTTTTCCTACATTATCTTCTAGGAGTTTTATGGTACTTTCTTTTATATTGAGATCTTTGGTCCATTTTGAGTTAATTTTTGTGTAGGGGGTGAGGTAGGGGTCCTCTTTCATTCTTTTGGATATGGATATCCAACTCTCCCAGCCCCATTTGTTGAAAAGACCATTATGACTCAGTTCAGTGACTTTGGGGGCCTTATCAAAGATCAGTCGGGCATAGATCTGAGGGTCTATCTCTGAATTCTCAATTCGATTCCATTGATCTATATGCCTATCTTTGTGCCAGTACCATGCTGTTTTGGCAACTGTGGCTTTATAATAAGCTTCAAAGTCAGGGAGTGTAAGTCCTCCCACTTCGTTTTTCTTTTTTAGAGTGTCTTTAGCAATTCGAGGCATCTTCCCTTTCCAAATAAATTTGATAACTAGCTTTTCCAAGTCTGCAAAGTAGGTTGTTGGAATTTTGATTGGGATTGCATTGAATCTGTAGATGAGTTTGGGTAGAATTGACATCTTAATGACATTTAGCCTTCCTATCCATGAACATGGAATATTTTTCCATCTTTTAACGTCCCCTTCTATTTCTTTTAGTAGAGTTATGTAGTTTTCTTTGTATAGGTCTTTTACATCTTTGGTTAAGTTTATTCCTAGGTACTTGATTTTTTTAGTTGCTATTGAAAATGGTATCTTTTTCTTGAGTGTCTCTTCAGTTTGTTCATTTCTAGCATATAGAAACATTACTGACTTATGTGCATTAATCTTGTATCCCGCTACTTTGCTAAATTTGTTTATTAGCTCTAGTAGCTGTATCGTCGATTTCTCAGGGTTTTCTAGATATAAGATCATATCATCTGCAAACAATGACAGTTTTACTTCTTCTTTTCCAATTTGGATGCCTTTTATTTCTTTGTCTTGCCGGATTGCCCTGGCTAGCACTTCCAGCACAATGTTGAATAACAGTGGTGACAGCGGGCATCCTTGTCTTGTTCCTGATCTTAGAGGGAAGGCTTTCAGTCTCTCACCATTGAGTACTATGCTGCCTGTGGGTTTTTCATATATGCTCTTTATCATGTTGAGGAAGTTTCCTTCAATTCCTACCTTTTGAAGTGTTTTTATCAAAAAGGGATGTTGGATTTTGTCAAATGCTTTTTCAGCATCTATTGAGATGATCAATTGATTTTTCCCTTTTGACTTGTTAATGTGCTGTAATACATTGACTGATTTTCTTATGTTGAACCATCCTTGCATGCCTGGAATGAACCCCACTTGGTCATGGTGTATGATTTTTTTAATGTGTGTTTGGATTCGATTTGCAAGTATTTTGTTGAGGATTTTTGCATCTATATTCATTAGGGATATTGGCCGGTAGTTTTCCTTTTTTGTAGCATCTTTGCCTGGTTTTGGTATTAGATTGATGTTAGCGTCATAAAATGAGTTAGGTAGTGTTCCATTTTCTTCAATGTTTTGAAAGAGTTTGAGTAAGATTGGTGTCAGTTCTTTCTGGAAAGTTTGGTAGAATTCCCCCGTGAAGCCATCTGGCCCTGGGCATTTATTTGTGGGAAGATTTTTGATGACTGATTGGATCTCTTTGCTTGTGATGGGTTGGTTGAGGTCTTCTATTTCCTCTCTGGTCAGTCTAGGTTGTTCATATGTTTCCAGGAAATTGTCCATTTCTTCTACATTATCCATTTTGTTGCCATACAGTTGTTCATAATATCCTCTTATAATTTTTTTAATTTCTTCAGGATCTGCAGTTATGTCACCTTTTTCATTCATTATTTTGTTTATATGGGTCTTCTCTCTTTTTGATTTTGTCAGTCTAGCTAGGGGCTTGTCAGTCTTGTTGATCTTCTCAAAGAACCAACTTTTGGTGATATTTATCCTCTCCATTGCTTTTTTGTTCTCTATGTCATTTATTTCTGCTGTAATCCTTGTTATTTCTTTTCCTCTACTTGGTTTAGGATTGGTTTGCTGTTCATTTTCTAGCTTCTTCAGTTGATCCATTAGTTCTTTGATTTTGGCTCTTTCTTCCTTTTTAATATATGCGTTTAGTGCTATAAATTTCCCCCTTAGCACTGCTTTTGCTGCATCCCATAGGTTTTTGTATGTTCTGTTCTCATTTTCATTCGTCTCTATGTATTTAGCAATTTCTCTTGCTATTTCTTCATTAACCCACTGATTGTTTAGGAGTGTGTGGTTTAACCTCCAGGTATTTGTGAATTTTCTAAGTCTCTGATGGTTATTGACTTCTAATTGTATTCCATTGTGGTCAGAGAATGTGCTTTGAATAATTTCAATCTTTTTAAATTTATTGAGGCTTGTTTTATGTCCCAGCATATGATCTATTCTGGAGAAAGTTCCATGAGCACTAGAAAAGTATGTGTATCCTGGTGATTTGGGATGTAATGTCCTGTATATGTCTGTTAAATCTAATTCATTTATCAGATTGTTTAGGTCTTCAATTTCCTTATTGGTCTTCTGTCTGGTTGATCTATCTATAGGAGAGAGTGATGTGTTGAAGTCTCCCACAATTATTGTGGAAACATCAATTGCTTCCTTTAGTTTTGCCAGTGTTTCTCTCATGTATTTTGTGGCACCTTGATTGGGTGCATAGACATTTACGATTGTTATTTCTTCTTGTTGAATTGCCCCTTTTATTAGTATGTAGTGGCCTTCTTTGTCTCTCAAATCATCCCTGCATTTAAAGTCTATTTTATCTGAGATTAATATTGCTACACCTGCTTTCTTTTGGCTGTAGCTTGCATGAAATATTTTTTTCCATCCTTTCACTTTCAGTTTCTTTGTGTCCCTGTGTCTAAGATGAGTCTCTTGTATGCAACATATTGATGGTTCATTTTTTTTGATCCATTCTGTGAATCTATATCTTTTAATTGGGGAGTTTAATCCATTTACATTCAATGTTATAACCGTGAAGGCATTTCTTGAATCAGCCATCTTATCCTTTGGTTTATGTTTGTCATATTTTTCCCCTCTGTCTATTAATATCCTTTATTGTACCCATACCGAATCTCTTTAGTACTGAACCTTTCTCCAAGTCTCTCTGTCCGTTCTTTGTTTCTCTGTCTGTAGGGCTCCCTTTAGTATCTCCAGTAGGGCAGGTCTCTTGTTAGCAAATTCTCTCAGCATTTGTTTGTCTGTGAAAAATTTAAGCTCTCCCTCAAATTTGAAGGAGAGCTTTGCTGGATAAAGTATTCTTGGCTGGAAATTTTTCTCACTCAGAATTTTAAATATATCGTGCCACTGCCTTCTCGCCTCCATGGTGGCTGCTGAGTAGTCACTACTTAGTCTTATGCTGTTTCCTTTGTATGTGGTGAATTGCTTTTCTCTTGCTGCTTTCAAAACTTGCTCCTTCTCTTCCGTGTTTGACAGTGTGATCAGAATATGTCTCGGAGTGGGTTTATTTGGATTTATTCTATTTGGAGTTCGCTGAGCATTTATGATTTGTGTATTTACGTTGTTTAGAAGATTTGGGAAGTTTTCCCCAACAATTTCTTTGAATACTCTTCCTAGACCTTTACCCTTTTCTTCCCCTTCTGGAACACCAATGAGTCTTATATTTGGACGTTTCATATTGTCTATCATATCCCTGAGGTCCATTTCGATTTTTTCAATTTTTTTCCCCATTCTTTCTTTTATGCTTTCATTTTCCATTCTGTCATCTTCCAGGTCACTGATTCGTTGTTCAACTTCCTCTAGTCTTGTACTATGAGTGTCCAGAATCGTTTTAATTTGGTCAACAGTTTCTTTAATTTCCATAAGATCATCCATTTTTTTATTTAGTCTTGCAATGTCTTCTTTATGCTCTTCTAGGGTCTTCTTGATTTCCTTTGTATCCCGTACTATGGTCTCATTGTTCATCTTTAGTTCTTTGAGTAGCTGCTCTAGGTGCTGTGTCTCTTCTGGTCTTTTGATTTGGGTGCTTGGGCTTGGGTTATCCATATCGTCTGGTTTTTTCATATGCTTTATAATTTTCTGTTGTTTTTGGCCTCTTGGCATTTGCTGAACTTGATAGGGTTCTTTTAGGATTTGTAGACCAATTGAAGTCCTTATCTCTAATTTATCAGATCTACAGCTTCGTGGAGTACACTTTCTCTAACTAACCAGCAGGTGGCGTCCATGAGCCACCTGTTCTCCACAAGCCAGTTCTCCCCTGCTTAGCCTTTTTGGTGAGTGGGGGAGTGAGTCTTGTGGGGTCCAATTGGTGTACCAAGCTTGCGTGTGTAGTTGGTGTTGCCCGCCCTGTATGTGGGGCGTGTTTCTGGCCAGTCAGGGAGGGGGGGGTGGCTCTAACAATCAAATCTCCCTGGTGATCCTAGAGTTTTAAAGCTGCTGCAATAGTCTAATCCTTCCGTTCAGTCCTGCCACAGTTTGTCTCTGCCACTGACCCACAAGTCCTTGGTATTGGCGTATGGCTCCTGAGACTTGCAAGTGGGCCCCTCTTCCAGGCCGTGCACCCCGGGTTCTCTGTTGAGGGATGACTGTACTATGTCACAGGTGAGTGCCGTCCCCCCAGGGCGGTTCTGGGCTGCTGGGCTGTGTAGGGAGGCTCCCAGTCTGCTGAAATGATGACTGAATGGGGCTTTGTTAATTCTGGGACAATCAACTGAGGTTGCAGGGAAGGCTAATATCCACGCCCAGTTTTGTGGTGTGTGCCTGTTATTTGAAACACTTCCGTCACACTGGGTTGTCTGGGGCAGCTCTGGGCTATGGGGCTGGCGATGGGCAGGAGTGTTTCCTGTCCACCAGGATGGTGGCTGTGAGCGGACACCCCCCTTTTCTTGGGAAGTTGTGGTATTTAGTGAATTTTCTCAGCCACTGGATTATTGCCTTTTGTCTCAGAGCTCTCTTAGTTCTGCTCTTGTCTTGACCTGCCCAAATTGCAAGTCTTTGAAGCTTTCTGTATTGGGCTTCTTAGAGTAATTGTTTTAGAAAAAGAAAAAAGGATTAAAAAAAAAAAAAAGGGCCCTCCTCAGAGATCTAATGGGCTATTGAAATGCTAAGAGACAAAGCAATTAGGGCCATTAAGGAAAGGTCCACAGGGCAGAGAGATCAGCTTTTCTTCGGGATTTGCATATGAGCTCTGCCCTTCCCCTTTCTATGTTCACCAGAACTCCAAAAATCCTCCGCTTTTATTTTGGAGTTTTTCATGTTGTTTTGTCTATGCCTGTCTCCTCTCTGCTGGGCTGGCTGCTCTCAGATTCTCTGGTGTCTGGTCTCAGTCTATCTATGGTTGGAGTTTGGATCAGTAGAATGAGTTTCTGATAAAGGCTGCCACTGCAGTTCTCCCTTCTCCTTTCCGGAGCTGACAGCCCCTCCTCCCACGGGACTGAGCCTGGCAGGGAGGGGTGCGGGTCCCCTGGCCACAAAAACTTACAGATTTCGCTGATCTCAGCAGTTCCACGTTTTCATGAGTGTTGTATGAAGTATGCCCAAAGTCAGATTGCTGTGTGGTGTCCAGTCCACGCAGTTCCTGGCTTTCTACCTACTTTCCTGGAGGAGTAACTAAAACATACAGCTCACCAGTCCGCCATCTTGCCCCGCCTCCGCAAACATTTAATAAAGGAAAGAGTGGGGATCCTAGAGAAGAAGCAGGAAAGGGGAGGTGACTCTCACCCATCTCATGAGTTCGTTGGTCTCCTCTACCCTCCCCCTCCCCCCTCTTTTCCCGTCCCTCTCTCTCATATGTGTGTCATCTGGGAAATGGCAAACCCAAGAAAACACTAAAAGAAGGACCCAGAAAGGCAAAATCAATCTATATAATAAAGAGCTGAGATGCAGAAGAAACACAAAAGCAAGTCAACTGGAGAATAAGAAATCATTTGGGGAATTTGGAAAGAGAAAGGAAGTTTTGAGGTATGGGGGTGGAGAGGTGGAATTTGTTAATGCTTCTTTAGTATTATACAAGAAACATAAGAGAATTCCTTTTCCAACTGTTTCAGACATTTTTGCTTGAATCATTTCACATTTTCAAAAATTTGAATCTGTTGCCAATTTTCAAAAATCAGAATATTTCCAGCTGCTCTTTCAAAATGAACAGATTTACTGTTTTTAATATGCTCCTGAATATATTTACTGTTTTAATATGTTAATGCATATATTTAAAGTATACAGTGTGATAAGTTTTGATGTATGTATACATCCATGAAAACATTACAGCAATCAAGATAATGAAATGTCCATCTCCCCCAAAAGCTTCCTCATGCCCCTTTGTCTTCCCCATCTCTGCCCTAGCCAACCATTCATCTTCCTCTCACTATAAATTAGTTTGCATCTTTAGAATTTCATACAAATGGAATCATACAGTATGTAGCCCTTTTTATCTGTCATCGTTTACCCTGTATAATGTTATTGAGTCAACCATGTTGTTGCAGGTATAAATAGTTCATTTCTTTGTATTCCATTATACATGCATGTGCAACAAATTGATTCCCCATTCACCTGCTGATGAACACCTGGGTTGTTTCCAGTTGTGGATGACTACAAATAAAACTGCTATGAACATTTACAAAAAAGTCCATAGCACATGCTTTCCTTTCTCTTGGGAAAACACATAGGAGTGAAACGGCTGGATCACATGGTAGGTATATGTTTAGCTATTTAAAAAACTGCCAAATTGTTTTCCAAAGCAGTTGTACCATTTTATACACCCATCAGAAGGGGAGGAGTGTTCCATTCTCTACATAACTTCCCAGCACTTGGTGTTATCAGTCTTTTTAATTTTAGTCATTCTAATACACATACAGTGGAAGTATCTGATGGTTTTAATTTGATTTCCCTAGGGACTAATGATGTTGAGTACCTTTTAATGGGCTTATTTGCCATCTGTATATCTAATTTGGTGAAGTTTCTATTCAAATATTTTGATTTATTGAGTTGTTTTATTGAGTTTTCTTATTGAGTTTTGAGAGTTCTTTATGTATTCTGAACCCAATCCTTTATCAGATGTAATTTGAAAAAATGTTCTCCCAGTCTGTGGCTTGCCATTCTCTTAATACTTTTTCAAAGATCAGAGTTTTTAATTCTGGTGAAGTTCAATTCATCAAATTTTTATAGATCATTCTTTTAATTCCATATCAAAAAATCTTTCTCTAACCCAAAGTCACAAACATTTTTCTCCTATGGTTCTTCTAGAAGATTTATAGATTGAGATTTTACATTTGGGACTATGATGCATTTAAGTAAGTTTTTGTATGTATTGCAATGGATACATTGAAGTTCATTTGTTTGCAGACGGATATCCAATTGTTCCAGTGCCACTTGTTGGAAAGACTATTTTTTCTCCACTGAACTCTCTTTAACTATTCCATTGATCTGATTATCTATCTTGATGCCAATACTGCACTATCTTGATTACTGTAGCTTCATAATACATCTTGAAATCAGGTAGTGTTTAGCCTTTGTTCTTGTACAAAGTTGTTCTGGCTATTCTAGGTCCTCTTAATGTCCATATAAATTTCAAAATCAGCTTGTTAATTCCTACCCCAAAAGCCTGTTGCAATTGGGATTGAATTGCATTGAATCTGTAGATCAATTTGGGGAGAAATGACATTGTGCCAGTTTGAATGTATTCTGTCTCCCCAAACATCTTTGATGTAATCTTGTGTGGGCAGATCTATCAGTGTTAATTAGGTTGTAATTCTTTGAGTTTTTGCATGGAGATGTGCCCCACCCAACTGTGGGTGATGACTCTGATTGGATAATTTCCATGGAGTTGTTACCCCACCCATTAAATCACTGGAGCCATATAAATGAGCTGGCGAACAGAAGGAACTCAGTGCAGCTGAGAGTGACATTTTGAATAGAAGCTTCAGCCAAGAGGGACACTTTGAAGAAAGCACAGAAGCTGCAGATGAGAGACAGTTTGAAGATGGCCGTTGAAAGCAGACTCTTGCTCCAGAGAAGCTGAGAGAGGACAAATATCCCAAGTGCAACTAAGAGTGGCATTTTTGAGGAACTGCAGCTTAGAGAGGAACATCCTGGGAGAAAGCCATTTTGAAACCAGAACTTTGGAGCAGACGCCAGCCACGTGCCTTCCCAGCTAACAGAGGTTTTCCGGACACCATTGGCCATCCTCCAGTGAAGGTACTTGATTGCTGACGTGTTACTTTGGACACTTTATGGCCTTAAGACTGTAACTGGGTAACCAAATAAACCCCCTTTTATAGAAGCCTTCCAATCATTCATTGCTAGTCTACAGAATACAATTGCTTTTTGTACACTGACCTGGTCCTGCATCCTTACTAAACTCACTTATCATTCTAGTAGCTTTTCTATAGATCCCATTGGATTTTCTATATGTATAATCATGTTATCTGCAAATAAAGATAGGTTTATTTCTTCCTTTCCAACTTGGGTGGCTTTTATTTCTTTTTCTTGCCTTATTACAGTGACTTATTCTAATACAAAGTTGAACAGAAATGACAGATATCCTTGTTTTATTCCTGATCTTAAAGGGAAAGCATCCAGTCTTTCATGATTAAGAATGATGTTCACTGGATGTTTTTTATAGATGTCCTTTTTCCACACTGAGGAAATTCCCTTCTATTCCTAATTTTCAAGCACTTTTATCAAGAATGTATATTGTATTCTGGAAAATATTTTTTCTGTGTCTAGTGAGATGATCATATGATTTTCAATTTTTGTTTCTTCATATAGTGAATTACACTGATGGATTTTTTTATTCCCAAACAAACACACCCCTTCCCTCCCTCCCTCCATTCCCTGGTAACCTCTAATTTACTTTCTATCTCTGCAAACTTTCTATCTCTAGTCATCTTTTATAATTGATACCATACAATGTATATCCTTGTGTGTCTTGCTTGTTTCACTGAGCATAATGTTTTCAAGGTTCTTCCATGTTGCAGCCTGTCTCAGAATTTCATCCTTTCTTAAGGCTGAATAATATTTCATTGTGTGTATGTACCACATTTTGTTTATCCATTCATTTGTCGATGGATATTTGATCTGTTTCCAGCGTTCGGTTACTGTGTTAATGCTGCTATTGATACAAGAATACATTTACAACCCTGTTGTCACTCTTTTTGGTGAAAAAAGAATATACCTAGAAGTGGAATTGCCAGGTCATATGGTAATTCTATATTTAGCTTTTTGAGGAACCACTATATCGCTTTCCACAGTGGCTGAACCATTTTACATTCCCACCTGCAATACACTAGAGTTCCAATTTCTCCACATCTTCTACAACACTTATTTTCATTTTTGTTTACCTAGCATAAAACCCCCCTGGCAATGGTCTAGTACCCTTTTTATATATTGTTATATTCAATTTGCTAAAATTTTGTTTAGAATACCTGAATCTATATTCATGAGGTATGCTGCTCTGCAGTTTTCCTTTCTTGTAATTTCTATGTCAGGTTTTGGTATCAGGGTATTGCTGGCCTCATAGAATAAGTTAGAAAGTATTCTCTACTCTTCAATTTTCTGGAAGAGTTTGTGTTGACTTTGTATTAATTCTTCCTAAATGCTTGTTAGAGTTTTACCAGTTAAGCCATCTTGACCAGAAGTTTTCTTTGTGGAAAGGTTTTTAAAGCTACAGATTCAATTTTTTTCACTAATTCTATGTTCACTTTTTCTTTTATTATTATTCTTCTTTTCCATGTGTTTAATTTTGGATAATTTTATTGATATGTCATTACATTCACTGAGTTTTTTTTTTTTTTTTTTTTTTTTGCAATGCCTAATCTGCTGTTTATCCTATCCAGTGTATTTTTATCTAAGATATTGTCATTTTTGTGTCAAGAGTTTTTATTTGAATGTTTTTACATTTTCCATGCTCCAACTTAACTTTTTGAACACATCCTTCTCTGCTAATTCTAGCATTGTGTTCATTCTGTATTGATTTATTCTCCTCCGTATGGGCTGTTTTTCTCTACTTCTTTGCAACTTGTTTGGGCTGGATGTATTTGTATTTCTACAAACATTATTGAGTTTTGTCCTGGGATGTAGTTGTTACTTAGAAACAGTTTGATCCCTCAGGTATTACTTTTAAGACTTGTTAGGAGGGCCAGAGCTGTGTTTAGTCTAGAGCTAATTATTCCCTATGACTAAGGCAAGAATCTTCTGAGTTCTCTACACAATGTCTCGTGAATTATGGGTGTTTTCCACTCTGGCTGGTGATAACAGGGATTATTCCCAGCCCTAGTGAGCCCTGGGTACAGTTTCTTTAATCCTTACGGGTGGTTCTTAAAACAATTTTTAACTGCTAGATTATGTTTCCTGGAATAGATGCTGGTATGGGGTCCTGCCTTATAATTGGTTAACAAAGCTGTTAAAGTAGCAAAGTGTAGGATCTACACAGAAATAAAGCACAGTCATGGTCTACCTACTCAAAATCTCATGAACCTAGTTCTAAAACTGAAAGTATTGACTCTCCTTACTAAAAATCAGTGAATCTATAGATAACAGTGGAAAGAGTTGGGTAGGTCTTTTATCAGTTCAAAATCTGTCATTTCCCTGTTTCCTAGATTGAGATGCAAGGTGGCTGTATTCAGTAAAATCAATATCTGAGTTATTAAACTGAGAGAAATATAAGCATTTCATGGGATGGCATGGAAGGAAAGGTGGAAGTAAGCTATATAGAGAGCTATATAAGCTATATAGGTGTCAATTACTCTTGACAGACATTGCACACCCTGGACCTGACAGTTATCATCAGGACTGCAAGTTTGGAATAAGATCAGCTCTCAAGAGGCTATTTTCTTTGGGCAGTTTGAATGAAGCCAGGATACACTGCCAGCAACTGATAGTGGTGCCTCTAAATAGGTCCTTAATCTGAACAGCAGTGCTTCCCATATGGTAGTCAACGGAGAGAGATCACAAAGCTTATCCCTTCAATTCTGAATTTATTGTAGCTACAATAGAACTCTTTATCTAAATAGCTCTTTAAACAAGATACATAATTAGAACAAGATACAAAGAAATATGAATACCTACATAAATGTAAATGCTTTTTTCTCGAATCCAGTGTTTCTCGTCATAAATTATACAGGCAAATCATCTGGGGATCTTGCTAAAAATGCAGATTCTGATCTGCATGGGGCTTGGGATTTCAATGCAAACAAGCTCCCAGGTGACGCTGATGCTGCCGGTCCACAGAGCACACTCTTAGCAGCAAAGACACAGAATGTTTATTAAATATTCAGAGTCCAGGACCTTAGCCTCAGAGATTCTGATACAATAGTTCTCAAGTCACACCTAGGCATGTGGATTCCTGAAGGGAATTTGAGAAACACCAATCTAAGTCAGTTACTACAGATTTCCCCAGTTTTTACTAACATACTCCTTTCAACTTAACCAAATGTGCAAAGTTCCTTAAACTGAGTTTTGGCCCACTAAAGAGTTCATCAGTATGCTACACATCTAATTAATAATTTAATTAACTTCTGATGTGAAATTAATTTGGAAAATTTTGGTCACTTCATTGCACTCTTGACATTTCATAATACATGTCATCTCTGAGAAGTTTTGTAGCATGAGTAAAAACAGTTGAACTTACGTATCTCCATTTTTTCCAGACGTATTGGAAGATAAAATCTTCTACCTCCCTTCCTCAATGAATGGCTACTAGTAGCCTGCATACTAGAGACAACAGTTTGGAGAATTACATGCTCAAGGGCATAAACAAACTGGTATTTTACCAGTGCTAAATGCTGTCTGAGACCCTAGATCCTTTTACTTTTTAAAAAGACTTTAGCTTCTTTTATTTCACTGTTCAACACTTTTGCTATTTACCATCTTCATCCTTCTCTCTTAGCTTCAGAAAAAGAATTGCCCTCCATCCACAAGTATTGGCAGAAATAGGAACTGAAAAATATCTGTAATATAATACTCTGATCTTTGTTAAACACTAAAATGTACTTTTTGCCATCACAAATAATTTTACCCTCTCAAAGCAGAAATCCCCCTTGAAATATGCGAAAAAAAAAATGCTTAAGTTTACCTCTTAAATGTTAATTTCTATAGTTTCCTTACAACCAAAATAAATTAAATCATTTTACAGATTCCCTATCACTTTTCCAATTATGAATTCGAGCCTGTAAGACAACAATGTTTTATATATACATATATATCTGTAAGCAGAATTTAAAGCTTAGTTTTAGTTTCTTTTTTATTGCCCAACATAAGAACATAATCTGAAAGGAAAAAAAAAGGAAGGAAAATGAAAAAAATGTTCACAATCTCTCATTCTTGCAAATCATTTGTTTTACACCACTCCCTTAGAACAAGGTTTAAAGACAAACAAATAGGAACATTAAGGGATTCCTCCACATTCCCCATGGGGGCAAAGTCCAAAGCCTACTGCACTTTGCAGCTTCCTCAGGGGCTTCTTTCTGGACCCGTCCTCTCCCATCACTTCCTGCTCTTCCCCTGAACCAAATACCTGGATCCAAACTTGTGTCTGAGGATTATGAGTCCTCAGCCAAGCATCAGGAAAGCTGAAAGGGCTAGATCTTGTCTGTGCTTGGAGGCATTTCAAAAATCAACATAAATTTTCCAACTTCTTCTTCTTAAGGGCCCCTCAGAGAGCTTCCTCTGTTTGCCAGCAGTGGTAGCAAGGGCTTTGTATGGTTTCTTCAGCTGAATCTTCTTCCAGTAGTCACTCTCAAGGTAGATACTATCATTATACCCATTTTATAGATGAGAAAACCAAGGCTCAGATGGGTTAATTTGTTCAAAGTCATGTCGAAGAGCTGGCATTTGAATCCATACCAATCTAAGAAGCTGGAACTCAGCCCCTATGTGCTACATCCCCATCCCCTCTCCCTAGACCACAGGTTTTCTGGTTAATGACATCTCCATAAAGCTATTGCCCTAGTCAACCACAGCCTTGTGTTTGTGGAGTCAGGATATGCCTGCTCCAACAGCCCCTGGCCCCTCCGCCCTCAGGGCAGATATGGAGAGACTTACTCGGTGTCTCTTATTCTGAACTGATTATCCGAAGGTCACAGTTCTCAATGAATGTGGGAAACTCTGTAAAACTCTTGTGAGGGACTAACAGCCCCCAAAAAGATGCCCATATCCTAATCTCCAGAACTTACTCAGATGTTACCTTACATAGCAAAAGAGACCTTGCATATGCGATTAAGGGCAAGGACATGAGAGAAGGAGAGTATCCTGGATTAGCCAGGTGGACCCAATATAATCACAGAGAGATGAAACATGAGAAAGACTTGACCCACCATTGCTGGAAGATGGAGGAAGCTGGTCATGAGGCAAGGAATTTGGTGGCTTCTAGAAGCTGGAAGTGACCTTCAGCTTACAGCCAGCAAAAAAAATGGGGACCTCAGTCCTACAACCACAAGAAACTGAATTCCGCGAACATCCAAATGAACAAGGAAACAGAGTCTCCCCTAGAACCTCCAATAAGGGAAGAAGCCCTGCCAATATCTTGATATTAACCTAATAAGAGCCATGATAGACTTCTGACCTACAGAACTGTTAAGATAATAAAGTTTGTGTTATTTTAACCCACTAAGTGTGTGGTAATTTCTCACAGCAGCAATAGAAAATTAATACAGATTTTGGCTTGGATGTGGCATGCCACTGTAAAATATATCTAAAAACATGAAACTGACTTTGGAATTGGGCAATGAGTGGAGGCTGGAAGAATTCTGAGGAGCATGTTAGAAGGAGTTGAGATTGCCTTGAACAGGCAGTTAGTACAAATATAGACGTTAAATACTCTGCTGGTGGGTGCTCCAAAGGAAGTGAAGGACATTGTAGAGAAAAACCTAAATTGCCCTAGAAAATAACTAAATGGTCATGGACATTAAGGCTGCAACTGGTGGTGATTCCAAGATGTTAGGGAACGTGCTGTTGGAAACTAGAAGGAAAGTGACCCTTGTTACACAGTGGCAGAAAGCGTAGTGTAATTGTGCCTGCAGTTATGTGGAAAGCAGAACACTGAAGCAATGACCTTGGGCATTTAACTGAGGAGATTTCCAAGCAAAGTGTTGAAAGCATGGCTTGGATTCTTCTGGCTGCTTATAGTTAAATGTGAAAGAGAGAAATTGAGGAAAAACTTTAACCAAAAAGGAACCAGGATTTGATGATTTTGGAATTTCTTAGCCTTTCCAGATAACAAAAGACACTAAAACTGTTAGGAAAGGATAATCTGGAGAAAAAGCCAAGGGTATGGTTTTACAAACTTGCTAGTACCTCATAAAGACCTAAAGATCAGAATAATCGATCACCAAAAAAGTTCTTTGAAGAGATTTAGGGTGGGATTCATAGGCTCCCTCTGTCATCTCAGCAGAAGCCAAAAATAGAGAAAAGACCATCTCAGAAAGCTCTGTGGAGAGAGCAAAGCAGAGCAAATTGTGGTGCTCTGTCTAGCAGACCAAATTGTGGTGACATGCATGGGAGACCTACAAAGTTCTTGAGAATTTATACCAAGAGAAACACTGCTAGCTTGGCCAGAAAGGGACAGAGAGTACAAAAGAAGGCCCTCAGTGCCCCAACATTCTACAGGCAGGAAACAGGCTAATAAAACCACTCAGCCGCAAAACACATGCTTCCTCTCATGGAAAAGGAAGGATGGCCTAGAGGTGGGAGCTATGAACCCAAAGGGAGAGGAATTGTGTCCCAAACGGATCATGCTCACAGGCTCCCCTATATTGAATTTAGATGATTTAAGTGATGAGAGTTGGGGTTTTGAGTTGAGGAGATTTAGATGAGATTTTGGACTTCGAGTTGACACTCTGTCCAATATGGAAGCCACTATACATATATGAGTACTTTAAATGTGCTTGCACGATTGAGCAACTGAATGTTTACTTTTATTTAATTATAATTAATTTTTCTAATTTAAGTAGCCACATATGGCTAGTGGCTACCATACTAGCCAGCACAACTCTACAACTTATTTATTTTTTTGCCTCTCCCCAAGGGAAAGTAAGCCTCATGAGGGTAGTTAATTTTGTCTGTTTAGTTCACTGAGACTTCCTCAACCCACAGAACTGGTTCAGAGTAGGTCCTCAGTAAATATTTTCTGAATGAATGAACGCATGTCTACTCCACTATGCTGAACATCTGTCATTGTGACCATCCAGCATCTTTAACCTTCTTTTTCTGTTTAAGGAATTTCCTGCTGTATGTACCTCAGGAAGGAACAGAGACCAACATTCACCACTGAAGTTGAAAACACTGGATTCTTCCTTTCCCAGCCTCTCTTTTCAGCTTTGATTGTGCTCAGCCAATCAGACACACCCTCCTAGACTCTGAATTGAGAGCTAAAGCACAAAGCAGCAGGGACAGGGCAGGTGGTGGCAGCAGACATGGCCAGTCCAGTGGGGTATCTGGTAGCACCCACATCTCCCCTGGACTAGTTGAGGGGTGTGACTTGGGGGCACTGATCCTGGCCATGCGGCCCCTGATTCTGTAGGTTCCTCAAACTCATCATCTCAGCAATTCCTGTCCTGATTAAATTTCCCAAGTCACTTTCTGTGGCTGGCAAGAACCCCGACGAATACTCCTGCCCACCTCACCCTGAAAGAAGATAACTCGGCTCCGTTTCAAAGCCACACTGTAACCGAATCAAACATACTGATAGCACAGACAGCATCACACACAGGGAGCTGATCACACTGATAGTTTCAGAATTTCCCCAGTAACCTTGAAACACATTCCACACAGACATTTTACAAGGCCGATTAATCTAACTGATTTCCAGAATTAGGTTCTTCGAGAACCTAGTTATTTTAAAATCAATCTTCATCAGGAGCTGATAATGCCTCATCCATGCTGAGATGGCTTCTAGGGCCCAGGAGAGATTTCAGCCAAGCCTCTGTTTGAAGTTGTCATGGAGTCTGCTCAGACTTTAAATGTTCTGTTCATCTCTGGAACGCATACACATGCACACGTGCCACTATCAGGGGAAAAAATAATGTGTTTCCAAACAGGGAGCCATTCTCTGTTTACCTTCAGCTCATCATCTCTTCCCCAGTGATATTACCCAGCCTGAAGGATAATTCTCATCACCACCATCAAGAGTATGTATTAAGGTACATTTCCTTTTGGTTTCTGGCTCAGCAGATGTCATAAGCCCTATTAAAACGTGGCACTTGTTTTTCAAAGCATTAGAGTTCAATCTCTGTAATTTTGCTTGACATTTCAGACTTGAGGCTCTGCACACAAATTCAAAGTCTCCAGACCTTGGCCCATGATAAAGAAGTGTTTACAAGCCTTCTCAATGCATTCCTACCCTCCTCTTTAGTTTCTTCTCCCACCCACTATGAGAAACACCTCCTTCTCTTGCCCAACTCTCCTTTGCTGCACATTTAGAGGCAAAACAAGAAAAACTCTGAAGCCACTGTATCTTACGCTTCTTCCAAAGCATTCTCTTGTAAATGCAATGCAATGTGAACTCTAAAACACAGGAAGGTATAATTTATCTGATATACTTGAGTCCCTTGATATCACTATAATGACCTAGGAAGCATTTAAAAATACCAACTCCAGGTCCCCACCCCAGATCATCTATATCAGGGTCTGCAGGTTAAAAAGGAAGGGGCAGAATCCACTGAGAGGCAGGAATACAGTGCACAGGCTTCCCAACCTGCCCACAGCTGCCTCTGTTCTGCTCCACCACCTGCCACCCCAATTCACCCAACCCAGGAAGGCCTGGATGACCTAGGAGTCCTAGGTGAAGCCACTTCTGATGAAGATTGTTCTCAGGCCTGTGTCCAAACCAGCCAACTCAGAAAGCATGGATGACTACTAGAATCTTAAGGGAAGAACCTATGTTTGCTACAGTTCATTCATTCATTCAACTCACTCAGCTCCTGCTGGATGACAGGCTCCGTGCCAGAACAATACAACACAGCCCATTCGTAGAGCTCCACTCCTTAGGCTTTGATATGCCTGAGACTCACCTGCCCGAGGATCCTACTGAAATGCATGTTCTGACCATTAGGTCTGGGGTGCGACCTGAGTTTCTGTATTTCTGACAAGCACCCAGGAAATGCTGATGCTGCTGGTCCATGGAGCACACTTTGAGTAGGAAGGTCTAAAGGAGCTTATAACTTCATGGTTCTCCACTGGGGATGATTTTTGCCTCCGAGGAAACATTTGGCAATGTTCAGAGACATTTTTAGAAGTCACAACTGGAGGAAAGGAGGTGCAATAGCATCTAGTGGGTAGAGGCCAGAGATGCTGCTAAACATCCTACAATACATAGAACAGCACCCCCACCCACCCACCGCCAAGAATTATCCAGTTCAAAATGTCAATAGTGCTGATGTTAAGAAACCTGTTTCAGGAGCAATACTCATGAACACCAATTTTTGCGAGCTGGGAGGCTTTCTAGGGTAATGGCTAAATCCATGCCTTGTAGTCAAGTGAGCTGGGTTCCCAGCCTGACTCCTCCTCTTATTGGCTGCTTGAACTTCAGCAAGTCACTTCCCATCTCTGAACCTCAACTGCATACCCTTAAAATGGGATTCTGGATGTTTACTTCACAGGCTCTCTAAGAGCAAGAAATGAGAGAAGACCCTGGAACAATGAAGGGAGTCCATTAGTGGTAGGTGGTGGTGTCAGGACATCTTCCTCATCATCATCACATCAGGAGGTTGTCTCCCTACAGACCTTATCATGGTACAGACATGTGGAATCAATCCATGGACCATCAAAACCTTGGACTCCTGGGAATAAGGCCCTAACAATTGTTCTCAAGAATCAAAGATCTCAGGCTCAAAGATCCATAAGATCATATACTCTGGGGCAGGCAGTTTATGATCATCTCCATTTTACAGGTGGGGCAGGTGAGACACAGAAAGGTGAAGCACTTTGCACACAGTTGTACAACCAAAGGGCATCTTGCTCTAGAGAAGAAGATCCTCAAGGGGCTGATGGCAGGGAAAGGAGGGATTGGGGTTGAAATCATGTCCACCACAAAAGGCATGCTCAAATCAACCCCTAGTCCTGTGGCTGTGAACCCACTTGTCAAAAGAACCTTTAAAGATATTACCAGTTAAGGTGTGCCCAAACTGAATGAGAATGGCCCTTAATCCAGTACTGCTTAAGTCCTTGTATGCAAAGGAAATTGGACCCAGAAAGGAAGCCACAGGAGAAGCAAGAAGCTGAAAGTTATTGGGACTCAGAAGAGAAAGAAGATGCCACCATATATGTTACCATGTGATGGGAAAACCAAGGAACCTCAAAGATTGCCAGCCAACCAGAAGATACTGACCCTGGGAGGAAGCAAGCTTTCTAGCCTCTGAAACCGTGAGCCAATAAATTCTTGTTGTTAAGCTGACCCACTGTATGGTATGTGTTCTAGCAGCTGGCACTAGTGGGAACTCGAGGAAGGTGGGAGCCAGTGGTTACTGCTAGATGCAACTAAATGAAAATCAAGTTTCAGGGTGACAGCTACAAAATTAAAGAATGAGAGAACAGGGAGTAGCCAAGAAAAAAAGAAATACTGATGGATATACAAGACCACAAATTGCTATAACCATAATGCCATCCTTTTAGGTGGTTAAGCACCTCGCAGATAGCATTCTGATCTGCTCTGTTCACAGATACAGCCCCGGTGCCTAGCACGCAACCTAACACATACTAACTACAAAGTAAATACTCATTGAATGAATGAATTGCTTGGGTGTGCATCTTAAAAATGCAGATTCCCCAGTCCTACTGAGCAGACCCCCTAGGGTGGGGCCCAGGAATCTGTAGTTACTACACTCCCCCAGGGAAAACTGATGGACCTTTGTAGTTTCAGAACTTCTCTGTAGATCACATAAGGAAGCTCATGGGAATGTCTTTAGTTGCAGAACCTTAGGAACCAGAAGTACAGCCCTGGGCAGGTATACTGTATTTAGACACTTTGAAATCATGTGTTATTTAATCAGAAGTCAGTCCTCCAGGATGGCTAAATTCACACTGTAAATGGGTGTTTAGAAAGCTCAGCACCCATTAGTGGTGTGTAATGATTATGAGGGCACTAGTCGATGCTCCAAGGAACTATTTAATCATCATCTTGACAGGCAATTCAGAGTAATAAAATTTCCCATAAAGGTAGAAGTCACTGTGCATGTTCTCAGGCGAGCTCATGTTTCACAATTAAACTGATTCCTAATATTTTCTCAGAGCATCCCACAAAACACAAAGGCCCATGATGATAAGTCAGAGATCTGTCAATCAGAAAGTACAAGGATTCCAAGAGAGATCAGGAGCTACTTAGAAGACCCAAGTCTCTGCAGCACTCTTAAAAGTCTGCTGCTCAGGCACAGGCCCAAAAAACTATCTAAACTCCTGCCATGCCCTCCAAAGGGAAAGAAAAAGAGAAAGGGAGGCAATGATATGTTAGTTAGGTGTAACACAAGCTGCTGTAACAAACAGCCCCACAATATGTAGTGGCTCAAATATAATAGAAGGTTATTTCTTGCTCACATAAAGTCCAAAACAACTGATCCATATCAGAGTGCAGCTCTTCTCCAGCAGCGATTTAGGTATCACTCTCTCTCTTGTCTCCATCTTTCCATAGCCATCTATAACATGTGGCTTCTAAGGGCACCATATCTTAGGATGGAGGATGCTATGTGGAAGGATTTTCTGGGGTGGACCTGGAAGTGGCGTGCAATATTTACGCTCACCTATCATCAGCTGGAACTCAGTCACATGACCATATCTAGCTGCAAGGGAGGCAGGGGAACAGAGTACCATTTTGGACTAATGAGGGTGAAATGAATGTGGTGAACAGTGAACCAACTATTTAATCTAACCCATATTATCACCAGGAACCAAATAACGATGATGATAACAATGATAGCGACCATGGACATGTCAGGCCCAGCTGCCCCTGAGCAGCACCCAGTCACCCTGATTGGAGGATCATCCTCCCCCTTTCTCCGACAATTTGGTTCCGGTGGGGCTGTCATTCCTTGAGCCTGGGAAAATGAAATCATGTGACCTAGGCCTGAACAAAGTGCCTGGTTACCCTGGCAACCTGAGCGATGGACTCAGAAACGGGCAAGGGTCTGAATTAGGCCAATCAGAAGAAATGAGCCTCAGCATGAGGCTGTTGTCTGAGCTGCTGGTGGAGTGGACTTTGTCGCACCTGACAAGATGAGCCTGGAATGCTGGCACCCACCTTGGACCCGGATGATCGGGCCACCGTGGCAGCAGGAGAGCTGAGAGGAGGACAGAAGTACTGAATCCAACCAAGCCTCATATCTTAATTGTCCAGCAGCTTTTCCTACTAATGGGCCATCTAATTCCTTTTTGAAACTGATGAGATTCCAGTTTTTGTCACTATTACTGAGGCAATGATACTGTCCCGGGCTTATGCTTATTGCATTACTTATATTAACCCTTTAATGCTGGCAATCCTATGAAGCTGCTGCTGTTATTAGTCCCATTTCCAAGATGAAGAAACTGAGGCCTGGAGAGGCTAGAAAACAGACCCAGAGTCACAGAACGAGTAGAGTTTGACTTCCCATCCCAGCAGTCATTTCAAAGCTCACAGTGTTACCCACAATAAAACGCCCACCACCCACATTTTCTGAACACGAGACACTTGGCCAAGTGCTTTACAAGATGTAAGGTTTATCCAGGGAGAGGCAGAGGGATACAGCAGAGGGTTAGGTGTCCAGACTCTGCCATGAGACGTGCCTGGGTCTGGATGCCAGCTTGGCTTCACCTGCTGAGCAGTCTCGGGAAAATTACCTGGGCTCTCTGGGCATCATACAAGGGAGCGGTAACAGTTCCTGTTGTTTAGGGTTGCTGTCAGGGCATGGAAGGCTCTGGAAACTAGGGGAAGCCAAAGCTGTCCTCTGAAAGTTAAGTGATAAAATCGACATACAAACATCAGGGCAAAGAGACAGACCATTGTCCCAGAGACGGAGCGGTTCCCCCACCAGTGAGGCTTAATCAGAGCCAGACCAAGCCTTGCTTCCCTGGGGTGGTTTGAATCACACCCCCCACAAAGACTTGCTCAACCCTGGCCCGAATCCATTATGACTGAAATCCTTAAAATCACAGGAAATGTGCACACAGGTGTAGAAGCCACCAGAAGAGAGAAGAGAGAGACAGCCAGCAGACAGACAACTGTCGCCCACCCCCGCCAAGAACACTCCAGACCTCACAGAAGGCACTGCCTGCCAACACCCTGATCTCTAACCCCCAAAACTGTGAGGCAGCAAATTCCTGGTGTTATAGCAACCCTGGCACACTAAGTCACCCCTGAAGGCAGGAAGGGTTCTGAGCAGCCCGGGAGGCTGACGGAAGGGAGATGGAGGGGCTGGCCACATCCACCCACGCACTGCTCTGGGGACTGCTGGTCCAGCCCGCAGCTGGGTCCCTCCACACTGCCGGTCCGACTCTCACAGTCGAGGTTCCCCAAGGATCAGGCAGGACAACAGCTGGCCGCCTCTGAGGCCTCTTTCCCAAGCACCCTTCAGAGGACACATCTGGCTGGCCACGAGGCTTGGCTTCGAGGGGAAAGGCACTATCCTCAAGTGTTTTATGTCCCAAAGTGAATTTTTAAAGTCAGCACTTGGAGCATCCATCAACTCAGGGGTGTCACTAATGTGAACTGCCTTACGAGCTGGACTCTGATGACATTCTGGGTTTGACCCCAAACTCTGTCCTTCCTGTGTGACTCTGAGCAACCCACTCACCCTTAAAATCAGAGCAATGATTATTCCACCCTGCAGAATCGTTAGTCAACACATTACTGAGGACTTGTGTTAGCCACAAGGAAAGCAGTATTGAGAATTAACAAATAAAACCTTTGCCCTGGTACATATTGGGCTTTTTTGGGGAATGCAGACATTCATCAAATAATAATACAAAGGAATTTTAAATATAACCATGATAAGGTGCTTGACACAAGGCACCCAGTGGGACAGGAGGAGAGGGTCTAATGGGGGAACTGGTGAAGCAGGGAAATGCGGACAGTTGAAACTGGTGAAGCAGGGAAATGCGGACAGTTGAAACTGGTGCTACTTGTAAGCTGCAAGGATTCTAATGGGTAAGAGCCTTCCCACTTGCAAATAAATTGCACTGCCATCTTGAATGTGTAAATTTCAAAGCAATTTCAAATACTCTGTCTTACATGTTCCTTCCGATGGTCTTGTGCCTTGTTCAGGACAAGGATCCCCACTTCACAGGTGAGGAAGTTGGGAGATGATAGGAAGGACTCCCCCCCAGGTTGCACCTCTGGGGAATAACAGAAGTGGAACCAAAACCCACTAATCAGAAACATTCATCCAAGGCTGTCCTGGTTTTCCAGCATAGACATAACCTTGAAGGTTTATGAGTTCCTTCTGAATTTTTTTTTATTTCATTTAATTCCTTTAAATTTTAATTTCAAAGGTAATCTGCTCAGAATCAACACACAGGCATTTTCTGCATCACCTGGTTGACCCACCCTAAAATAGTGACTCCTACTGCATGTTTGAGCATTTATGGTTGTACTTATCATCATAGCACATCTTGAATTGTCTTGAGCTGATGGGAAAGAGCAGGGGTGATCTTAACACATCAATGATGAAGGTCAATGGGGAAGGTAAAAAATTTTACTTGGTGAGAGAAGGTGGTAGATAAATGTGGTTCTCACATGGAAAACAGTGGTGCAGGCATGTCAAACTCCAGCAGTCAGTACTCCACACACTTTATGAGAAGTGATTTTGTTCAGCCAAGGAATATCATCCATCACATTAAATTGATGTTAATTTGGGTTTTATTGGTTTTGTAGGTTTGTATGTATTCAATTTATAAATTTGTATTGGCTTTACAGTTGTACAAGAGTAAGAAGCATAGGCATTTATAGGTAGCTTTATGTTTGCACTGTGTGCTGGTATGTATATATTGTGTCCCCCAGAAAAAGCCAATTTTTTTAATGTAATCTTGTGGGGGCAGACATATTAGAGTGGATTAGGTTGGAACCTACTGGTTCAGTATTTCCATGGTGGTGTGGCTAAGCCCATTCAGCATAGGCCTTGATTAGTTTACTAGGGCCTTATATAAGCTCAGACATAAGGAGTTCACTGCTGTAGCTGAAACAGACATTTTGAAGACGGCCATTGGAAGCTGATACAGACATTTTGAAGAACACCATTTTGAAACGCAACCTGGGAGCAAGCATACACCAGCCACGTGCCTTCCCAGCTAACAGAGGTTTTCCAGATGCCAATGGCCTTTCTCCAGTGAAGGTACCCTTTGTTGACGGACACTTTATGGCCTTAAGACTGTAACTGTGTAACCAAATAAACCCCCCTTTATAAAAGCCAGTCCATTTCTGGTATTTTGCAAAAAGGTAGCATTAGCAAACCGGAACACACTGCTTAAGTAATAATTTAACATTAATTTAAAATAACAACACCGGTTCCATGAGACATCATATATATAAAGACATCATATATATAATGCTCAAGTATGAGAAATGCTACACTATAATGCACTACTCTCCAGTTCTTGAGCCCTTGGATAAGAATTACTACATGAATGAAAGAAAGTGAGCAAGTGAGGCCAGTCTTCCTTGATCTATTTCTTCCTTGGTCTAGTTTGTGCTTCATCCTCTAAACAATTTTACAGAAGGTAACATTGAAGATGTTAGGCATTCTCTCCCCAGCCACACCCCTTCTTAGAGAACTCACTCTGTCCACCCAAATGTAGAGATAGAAATATCATTCACAGATGATTAGACCAGAGTTGGAAAGCTGTCTAAATATGAGCTGATCAGATCTTCTCCTGGGATTTTAGAATTAGCATATTGAGAGACTGTGCCAATAAACTACTGGAAGCTGAAAGATCCCGCAGACTCAGAGTGTAGGCCATCATTTTGGAGAACCCATCAAGGGCTGGGTGAGAATGGATGAGTGAGCAGAGGAAGCCAGTCTACAACAACATGAGAATGAAGTGACTTCGTGGAGAGAAGCAGCTCTGGCAGTCCACATGGCCCCTGATAAGGGGTCTGAAGTAGCCTGTGCAATCCTGATGACTTCCCAGATCCCAGATCCAGGCCCTAGAGACCTACTGTGGGACGCACCCATTTCTTTCCAACAAACCCCTTTGACCTGAGCTAGCCTGAATGGGTTTCTGTTCCTGGTCACCAAAATGTCCTCTCTGTGTCCTTCAGCTTGTTGCATATAACTATGCATTCACTGGAAGGTCTTCTAAAAACTCTTTCATAGTCATTTTCATGCCTCTGTGTATACCAAATAACCCAAGAGGCTGTTGAGGACAAGAACCAGAAAGGAGGAAAGTCAGGAGAAAAACCAAGATTCATTGCATACCTACTATGTGCTAATTGCTGCCTTGAATAGGCAGTTCACATACACAATCATGTTTAATCCTCACTGTTACCATGAAACATGAGCATTATTATACTTATGAAAAAATCCAGGAACTGGGCCTCAGGTCAAGTAACTTATCCCAGGCCAACAGCAAGGAAAGGATGGGAGATAGGAAGTGATGGGAAACAGGAAATGATGGGATATAGTTAGTGGTGGAAGATAGGAAATGAAGGGAGATAGGAAGTGATGGGAGACAGAAATGATAGGAGACAGGATGTGAAGGGAGAAAGGAGGTGATGGGAGATAGGAAGTGGTAGAAGATAGGAAAGGATGGGAGATCTGATTTCGTAGCCTATTAATTCCCACCAAACCTGGCATCCTTTGCTGGGGGGAACATCCAAGTCTCGGGACCAGAAACTGGACTCAGAATGCCACCCACACTTGACCAATGTTCTTTCTTGCCTAACCATCCCCAGCCAGAGGTGGGAACACTCACACAACTATCACCAGCTACCCTGGGAAATATCTGAGAGGGAGGCTTACATCCCAGCTCTGCTACTCACTGATTCAGTAAGACTATCTTGGGCTTCAATGTCTACATCTTCAAAATGGAAACAACAATAGATGACCTCATTAGGTTGTTGTGAGGATTAAGTGAGATAATGCTGCAGAAGTGCCTAGCACTGTGGCCTAGAGGCCACTTGAGTGTTAGGAGTAATTTACTAACATCTTAGAGAGCTAATGACACTCTTCACAGACCAGAAAGACCCACCAGTCATGCTGCTTCCCAAGACTTCTCTGCAGAATTTGCCACATTTCCCTGAATTATTGGATATTGATTTTTAACATGAATAATCTTAGATGAACTTTCTTTATAGCAGCAACTGCTTTGAACTGACCTGAACTGGTTAGGCATAAGGATTTTCTATTAGGCAGAAATTAAGAAAATGCATCTTTCCAATATCTCAATTAAAGCAGCCTCCATTTTGCAAAGGTAGGAGCTGTTAACTTGATTTGATTTTAGTGCCTGGCAAGACTTTTCGTTGAACAAGGAGATCAGTAAGATAGACACCCCTTGGGAAAGTTCCTCTCCACACACAAAGTTCCTCTCCACACACATCCTGCCTGTGCCAGTTTGAGTGTATTGTGTCCCCCAAATGCCATTATCTTTGTGGTCTTGTGTGGGGCAGACGTTTTTGGTGCTGGTTAGATTTGCTTGGACTGTGCCCCACTCAGCTGTGGGTAATGATCATTTTGATGAGATGTTCCCATGGAGGCATGGCCCCACCCATTCGGGGTGGGCCTTGATCAGTGGAGCCATATAAATGAGCTGACTCAGAGAGAGGAAACTAACTGAGTGCAGCTGGGAGTGATGTTTTGAAGAGGAGCAAGCTTGCTAGAGAGGAGCGTCCTGGGAGAAAGCCGTTTTGAGGCCGGAGCTTTGGAGCAGATGCCAGCTGCCTTCCCAGCTAGCAGAGGTTTTCCGGACGCCATTGGCCATCCTCAGGTGAAGGTGCCCAGTTGCTGATGTGTTGCCTTGGACGCTTTGTGGCCTTAAGACTGTAACTGTGCAGTGAAATAAACCCCCATTTTATAAAAGCCTATCCATCTCTGGTGTTTTGCATTCTGCAGCATTAGCAAACTAGAACACTGCCCTCTCTCAGAGGCTGGGTTCCAGGCTAGATTCCATCCCAGGATTTGATCCCACTGCCCAAGATGACAGTGAGACAGGGCACTCTGCATCAGCTGGATGGGGGGAGCTCCTGCAAAGTGCTGATTGCTATAGAGAAAGGTGTGAAAAACCACCCCATGTAGAGCGACAGCAACCACAGGCCTCCTAAGAGACAGTTATCCCTTCTTCATCGATGTCATCATTATTGTCACTATATAGTGAGCTGCAGAGGTATGGGTCTGTGTTGCTGACTTCTGTGATAGATTGATAACATTCTTGGCCCTAATTCTTCACACACACATATCCCTTACCCCGAACCCACACCCAGCCCTTTGCCATGTGACTGTGGCTCCATTCATTGAACAGGCAGGTCCCCAGGCCCCACCCGCCTTGCATCAGGGCTGGCCATGTGACCTCCCTTGGCCAATAGAAAGAAACAGATGTGATGATGATTCACTCTGAGGCTAAGCATCAAAAGACTGCCTGTTTCCACTTCTTCTCTTACCCTCTGCCGTGAACATTACATTAAAATATTATATTATTACTATGTTTTTTGGTGTCCCCTTAAATTTTACACCATTCACTCCCCTCATGCTAGTCCCAGCCCTGATAATCACATTTTACATTTAGTCCTTTTTTTAAAAAAAAAATCCATCATAAAACTAAGGCCCTCATAAAGCTGGAACAATTTGAACAACTAAATTAATAATGTAGTATTGGATTATAACCCAAGGCATAAAATAAATAATATCCAAGAGTCCACATTGATATAAATAAATGATTGAATAAATAAATAAATGTTGGAGAATAGACAAACATCCCATAGAGAAGCATTCCAAATAATTTATGTGGATACTCCTCCTTCCAGGAGGTGAAGCCCCACTCCTGAGAACCGTGTGGAAAGGGGGAACAAAAAAGATCAACTTTACAGTGGAGAAATAGTCCCTCAGTCAGATGATCAAGGTCAACATCAACAGTGATAAGTCATGTGACATGGTGCTATGAAATGATGTGATGAGAATGAAACTTTACCTCTGTGGACTTCCTCCCCAAAACCCATAACCCCAGTCTGATTGTGAGAAAAACACCAGACAAATCCCAATAGAGGGCAACCTACAAACTAACTGACCAGTACTCTTCAAAGCCATGAAGGTCATCAAAGCAAGGAAAGTCTGAGAAACTGGGGATCCTAAAGAGACCTGATGACTAAAGGCAATGTGGACCCTCGACAGACTCCTGAGACAGAAAAAGGACATGAGGTAAAAAACTAAGGGAATCTGAATAAACCATAGACTTTAGTTAATAATAATAAATTATTACTGGTACATTAATTGTGACAAATATACCGTACTTGTGTAAAGATGTTGACTCTAGAAGCTCGGTATGGAGAATACAGAACTCTCTGTACTATCTGAATTTTTTCTGTAAATCTAAAACTATCAAAAAATAAATTTAAAAAAAAAAAAAACCACCAAGGTCCAGAGATATGAAGTAAAGTGCTTGAGGTTACAGAGCTAGCAAATGACAAAGTCGGGGTTCAAATGCAGCACTGAGTTTAAACCAACACCCTATAGTTCACCTACTCATGCTTGGGATATCTTTTCCACATACCAAAGGAAGGAGGGAAGGCAGGAAAGAGGGAAGGAGGGAGATGAACTGCTTTGGGCAGTAAATATACTGAGGAGAAGGGCCAGCCTTTTGCTATTTGATAAAATGGGCCACCCAAAATGTTTTTGTCTCCTCTGGTCCTAAATGCATATTCAGCAGCTTCCAGCTGTACCATGGGCTTCTCACCCAGCTGGGCTTGCTCTCAAGCAAAGTCCCGTGAAATCAATAGCACGCATCCATCATTTTATCTCCACCACTTAGTAGAAGCAAAAACCACTTTGCCAAAGTACTCTCCACCAGAAAAGATGTATCACTCCATTGCCACGGTACACATCCATCTTGCATACAATTAAGTGGTTTGGGGTCCTTTGAGATCAGAGATATATTCCTGCTTCCCTTATGTTTTATTAGGGAAGGTATATCATCAATATGAAACTTTAATTCCTCCAAAGCCGTGGATTAATAGACTCATAAACTTTAATACCTCGTGCTTTATACACTTCATTCAGGCTGTACACCACATCGTTGGGGAGTGACAGCTCTGTCCGATTTTCCAACTGCCCCAACACCAACTTGCAATTCTGAGACATTCAAGGAAGTAGCTGGATTCACCCTAATAAAGCATCACATTATGGTTAGGAGCTTCAACTCCCAAGTCACACAGACATGGGCTCAAATCCTGGCTGAATCACTTGCTGGCTGTGCAATTCTGGGCTAGTTGCTTAACTTCCCTGCGGGTCAGCTTCTTCATCTAAAAAATGGAGATAATGCTGGACCCAATTTACAAGATGATTGGTTGTTCATGGTGTGGGTGTGAAAGTGTGTTTGTGTGTGTTTGTCAGAGAGAGAGGGAGAAGGAGGAGAAGGAGAGAGAGGAAGAAACAGAGAGAGACAGAGAGAGATGGAGATGAATTAATGATGAGTGTGAAGCATTTAGCATTGTTCTTGACAGTGTTGGGAGTTGAATAAACAAATGCTACCATTATGATCACTCTTGGTTGAATGCTGAAAGACCCACAGAGCACAAAATAAAAAAGAAAACCTTTCTATGGCAAGAAAAATGAAGGCACCACCGCCTTAGGATCTCTGCAGAGAAAACAGAGCCAAGAGACTAGAAACATCAGCTCCTCTTAGCTTCACACATGTCCTCAAACCCGGGGTCCAAAATGAAGACAGTGCATTTGTCTGCAGACTGTGACTTTGTTTAAAATGCAGTCACTGCTGCTTCTTGGTGGCAAGAATTGTCTGTTCTTCCAAAGAAGTCTTTAGGGGCTAGGGCTTAGGCTGAGCTCTTCATAACTTTCTAATTCCTTTGAAGGTAATTTGGGAAAACAAACTGCAATGTTTTTTCATAGCAAACTGAGTCATGCTATAGCTCTCATTCCTTCCCAAAAGGCCTCCTCTTTTTTAGCAATGACTTAAAATGGCAAAAGAAAAATAATAGTCATATCAATTATACAACATGCAGTGATTACGATAATAATAATGATAACTAACCTTTACACCACAGTTCTCAACCAGGGACAACCTCCTGTCGCCCTCAAGGAGTGTCTGAGGCATTTTTGATTGTAACAAGTGGGAGGAAGGGGAGTTTCTACTGGTGGGTGGAGGCCAGAGATGCTGCTAAACATCCTGCGATAAATGGGGACAACCCCCCCCACAACTAAAAATTATTCAGCCCAAAATGTGGATAGTGCCAGTAGTGAGGCACCCTGGTTTCCATATGATCTTTGAGCCAGGCTGCATTCTAAGACTTTGACATGTACAAGCTCCTTGCCCACCAATAAGGAGGACACTGCTATTACCTACTTTGTGGGCTGAATTGTCAGCCCCAATTCTTCAGCCCTTTCTACATCCTAACTCTTGCCCTGACCTCATTGTGAGCAGAGATTTCCTCTCTGCCCTGTGACTCTAGGCTTAGCCGTGTGATCTGTTCTAAGACTAGGCCTAAAGAGTGACCCTGCTTCCCCTCTTGCACCTCTGCCAACTCCATGGGAGCAACAGGCCTGGACCTCAGATCCCAGATGAATGAGGAAGCAGAGCCGCCCCAGCTGACCCACAGAACTGCAGTAGGAAGCAGTGTCACCCCAGCCAAAGCCAGCCAAGATCAGAACCCCAGGTAACCCATGTCTGTGTGCAAGACAACAAGCAATGGTTGTGTAAAGCCAATGAGTTCTGGGATGATTTGTTCTGCTGCAATAGCAGACCAACTGTGCTGGCTTGGATGTATTATATCCCCCAAAATGGCATGTTCTTTGAAGCAATTTTTTGGGGGGCAGATGTATTAGAAATGATTAGGTTGGAACTTATTGATTGTTTCCATGGAGATGTGACTCAATCAACTGTGGACAAGACCTTTGACTGGATAATTTCAGTGGAGGTGTTAGCCCACCCATTCAGGGTGGGTCTTAATTAAATCACTGGAGCCATATAAAAGAGCTGTCAAAAGAAGGAACTCAGAACAGCTTAGAGAGACATTTTGAAGACAGCCATTGAAAGCTGATGCTGACACTTTGAAGAACAAACGAGCTGAGAGTGGAGCTGGAACACAACCTGGGATCAGCAGACGCCAGCCACGTGCCTTCCCAGCTAACAGAGGTTTTCCAGATGCCATTGGCCATCCTTCAGTGAAGGTAGACTTGTGTTGATGCCTTCATTTGGACATTTTCCTGGCCTTCAGACTAACCTTGAAACCAAATAAACCCCCTTTATAAAAGCCAATCCATTTCTGGTGTTTTGCATAACGGCAGCATTAGCAAATCAGAACACCAACAGACACTCATTTGAGTAACAAAAGGAAACTGAAGCATGAAGAGTTAAATAACTTGCCCCAGCACATGGTTAATGCCCTCAACCAGCACCGATCTCGTGCCAGGCACCGCACTAGGGGCTTTCACCCATGTGATTATCATGGACTTCTGCCAATGATCCTGACCAGCAGGCATTTCAGGCCATTCTGCAGAGGAGGCAGCTGAGTGTCAGAAGGTTTAGCAACCTGCCCTGGGAAGTGGTGGAGTTGAGCTTTGAACAGTGACGTTCTGGTTCCAAGCCCAGTACTTGTGCCTTGACATCATGTGACCCACACACTAAAACGAAAGATATTAAGGACTTAACAACTGTGATGGTTGAGTGTACATGCCAACCTGTCCAGGTCATGGTGCCCAGGGTCTGGTCAAGCAAGCACTGGCCTGTTACTGTGAGGACATTTCATGGACTTAAATCATCAAGTCAGTTGATTGCATCTTTGGCTGGTTATGTCTACAATCAACTAATGAACACGTCTTCAGCAATGAGAGATGTTTCTTCCAATCAGTTGGAGACTTTAAAAGGAGAAGTGATGACTTCAGCTGTCAAAAGAGAGAACTTTCATCTCTATTTCAGCCAGCCAGCTTCTCCTGGAGAATCCATCAAAAAACTTCATCGGAGTTGCCAGCTTGCAGCCTGCTTTATGGAGTGTGGGCTTGTGCAATTGTGAGATGCTATTATAAAATCATATGTTTACAGATATCTCCTGTTGGTTCTGTTTCCCTAGAGAACCCTGACTAATACAACAACCTTTTGCTTCCAGGTACTCTCAACCAGGCTGCAGCACAGGCCAGAAACTGGGGCACCTTCCTCTCAACTCTCCTACTTATATAGCCATCACCAGGCCTCTTAAATGTACCTAAATTTACCTCTTAAATTTTCCTCTTATATTTTAAAAATTTTTTATTAGAGAAGTTGTAGGTTTACAGAAAAACCCAGCAGAAAATACAGAGTTCCCCTATGCCCCGTCATGCATTAGTAGGGTACCTGTGTTACAATTACCTCCTGTATTTACCCACAATATCCCTTGGGCCCAGCCACTCCTCTCTGTTATGTATCCATCTGGTCCTGAACTGCCACCAGCCTGGATCAAGCCCTCCTCTGTCTGCTCTCCTGGCACCCCCTCCTGCCCCTCCACTCCATCGTCCACACAGCAGCCACAGTGTTCACCGAAAATGCATCCAGATGACACTGCTCCTCTGGAGAGCAGGGAGACCCTCTGGGGAACCCCCACTGCTCTCTGGACAGAGGACAGGAGTTTAACGACGACTGCCCCATCTGGGCTAATCCATCTCCCACACCCTTCCCCTTCGTTGTCTTCTCAATTAATCAGCAGATATCCCGATTGCCTCTAATGTGTCTGGAGACACAACAGTGAACAAATACAGCTGAGCCCTGCCTTCCCGAAGCTTATATGTCTAGTGGGGAAGAAGGCCCCACTGGCCTTCCCTCCATCCCCAGAAAGTACCATGTTCCATCCAGCTTCAGTACCTTGACACCTGCACACTCATGTGCTCGGAACTCCCCTCCACCTTTGCTAATCTCTCTTTGTCACCCAGGACTGAGTCAGATCCCAGTGTTCCATGCTCTTGCACTGCCTTGCATCTGGGTGCCAAAGTACAGATCCCAGTGGGGCATCATTTATCCGGAAGTGAGTGGCTGTTGAATGTCCAAATCTTATACTAGACTGGAAGTCCCAGCAGGGTGGAGACTCAACCCGTTTTTGCTTCATGCCATTTTCCCAGGGCCTTGGACCTAGACTAAGTGGGTGAGAACATCAAGTTCCTGTGGCCTGATGATGCAACAGAATCTGCAAGCTGGTGGTTACCATAGGAACTGCCTCGAGCATCTGTTTGACTATAAGGAACTTAATTTCGCCTGGATTCCAGCACCAGGAGGCCTCATTTTTTGCCACCCCAACTGTGAGGGACAAACTTCAAGCTGGCCCTATGATCCCCACCTCCTGTTGTTTAGTCTTCTGTAATCTCCTCCCCTTTACTGTGGGCAGGAGGGTGACTTGCTTCTAGCCAATAAAACATGCCAGAGGTGACGGGATGCCACTCCCATGATTACGTTACATTCCATCTTGCTGGAGGCTCTCACCCTTGCTGGCTTTGGTGGCCATGTTGGGTGGGGAGGCCCATGTGGCAGGGAACAAAGGGCGGCCTCTGGTCAACAGCCAGCCAGAAACTGAGGCCCCGAATCCAGCAGCATTCAAGGAACTGAATTCTGTCCAGTCAAGTCTTCAGATGAGACCCCAGCCCCGGCTGACCCCTTGACTACAGCCCAGCTAAGCCATGCCCAGACTCAGACTCTTGACCCTTGTAAACTGTGAGGTAACGTGTCATTATAAGCTGCTAAATCTGTGTAATATTGTTATGTAGCAAAGGTTAACTAACTAAGAGATAACTAACTTACTAACCTTGGCTGCCTCTCTGGCCAGGCGAGTGCAGGAAGTGCCTAACAGGGCTCTCCAACCACTTTTTTCCCCACAGCTGATGGGACATCTTGCTCATGGATGGCTGTTGTCTTCACATGCAGAACACAGAGTGGGTGGGTCTCTGCACCAACTCCAGCCCACTGGGAAACTGCCAACTCACTCTGATGCCTACGCAGACTCCTGTTCATTCATTCACCATGTGTTTACTGAGCATCAGCTTTGTGTTTCACTGATGGAAAAACTGAGGGAACAGAGCAAAGAAAACCCCTACTCTCACAGAGCTTACAGTCTGCTGGGGGGCATAGTAACAAACTGCAGTAGGCAGAAAAATGGCCCCCCAAAGATGTCCAGGTCCTAAACCCCAAGCATACCCCCCCAGGAATATGCTTCCTTACATGGCAAAAGGGACAAGGATCATGATATGGGGAGATTATCCTGGGATATCTGGATGGGCCCAATATCATCCCAAGGGACCTTATAAAGGAAGGCAAGAGGGTCCAATTCAGAGGAGGAGATGTGACGATGGAAGCAGAGGGGGCCAAGAGCCAAGGAATGTGGGGTGCCTTACAACCTGGAAACAGCAAGATACAAATTCTTCCCTGGAGCTTCCAGAAAGCACACAGTGCTGCCAACTCATTTCCAACTTCTGATCTTACTTGTGTTGTTTTAAGTCACATAGTTTGTGGTTATTTGTGACAGCAGCAACAGGGACCTCATAGACAGACAAACAAGAGCAACAAATAAAGGAGATCACTTTAAATACTACAAATGATGGCCATAGTAGCAGCAGTGGCATCAATGGGGGCGGCAGCAGCTGGCATTGCTTATTCTGTGCCAGGTACTGCCTCAAAATGTGACATGGTCCCTCCATCCTCACCACAACTCTATGGGACAGCTACTTATCAACCCAATTTTAAAGATGGGGAAACTGAGGCATGGAGCAGTCACACACAGATAACGGCAGAGACAGAATTCGAACCTAGGCAGCCAAACTCTAGGGACCCAGCAGGAAAGAAACAACAAGGTGGATGGGGGGAGAGCATTTTAGATTTGCTGTCTCTGGAGGTGACATTTGAGCTTGAACAGAGACCCATAGGGGTGGGCGCCAGATTGTGGTGGGTGGAAGGGGGACTCTTCCCTTTACGGAGGGTATGAAAATGGCAGAAGGGTTCAGAGCCCTTCCCAAGGTGGACAGCTTTGGAGATACCCAGTGGCTGTGTCAAACAGCGGCGATTGGGAGGAACTTATAATACTCGAAGAAACAGAGCATCTTGGTGATGCTGACCCATCCCCAGGATGCTGTACTGCATCTTGCTGCATCATTGGCATCCTCTAGTCACCCTCCCTCAGGCCGGCCCCACTGCCAGGAGTGATGAATAGGTTTAATTTATCATTAACTTCTATGGAGCTGAGCTAGGCCAGCGATGCCTCTGCAGGAGTATGCAAGCAACCAGTGGGTGAGCAGAAGACTTTGCATACTTATTTATATTCATTTTGCACTGGGGAACATTCCTAATTTGCTTTTCTCTGATCTGGCTTCACCTACCTGGACTTGGGTGGCTGGGACGAGACCAAGGAAGGATGGTAGTTTGGGGTCTAGGGGAGAAAAGTAGAGAGTCTGAGTCCAGGGGGACAGAGGACAGAGATGGGAAGAAAGGGGAAGAGGGAACATGAGGGGCATCTGTCCCCACCTTAATATTCTGTGCCCACTGCTGCCAGCATCTTACTCATCCAAGTGTGGCCTGAGCACTTCGCTGGTGCCACGCCCTGTGCTGTTGCTGGGGAGGCAGACATGAGAGAGCGTTGAGGTCCCTGCCAGTGGAGGGTCTCCACGCTTTGGGCAGACAGGCCCATCAGCGATCTCAAAGCAGGGTCATCAGACCAGAAGCCAGGAGGGAGTGAGGCAGCAAGGGCCCAAGGGCAAGGGTGTGCTCCTCGATCTCATGCCTGGTGGGGCTGCAGGGTCCAGGATTCCCAGGGCAGCCTGAAACCCAGGCAGCTTCCCTCCTTCCCCAGCTCTAATGACTGCAGGGCTAGGAGCTGCACTTAGGGTCGGAGGGAGGAGGGGGAGAGGAAGGGTCTCTAACGCACAGAAGTGACACAGTGGTTCGGCTTGCGGACAAAGTGAGACCTCGGCCCCTCCCAACAGACAACCAGACCCCCCTGCAGCCTGGGAAAAATGCACCAGGCACCCCCACAGGGAACCCCAGTCCCCAAAAGCATGAGCTTCAAAAGCATGGCAGAATGGGATTTTCTTCTCTCCCACCCTTCCAAGACAACACAAGAAGATCTTTCATCAAGTAATTCAAGACTGAAAAGGAGACAGATAAATCTCAGCCCAGTGATGAGATATGGGAGCTTGTGCAGGTAAAGCAAGATGGTACTTGGTGCTGTACCCAAGTCAGGCTGTATGAAGACCCTTCCCAAAATCTAGACCACTGTGAGGGGCAAGAGGGCAGCCAGAGAGACGGCTCCCTGGGGAGGGTCTTTTTGCCTGCCTACTTCGAGCATTCCCAGAACACTTGGGGACCAGAAAACTACCACCCTGTAGCTGGAGTGTTTTCTGGGATTCTAAGTGTGGCAACATAGCGGGATGGCTAAAGCACGCACTCTGCAGCCAGCAGCCTGGCTCGGTACTGGCTCCCACCTAACCACTCAGGCCTCCGGAGCGCAGCATCCTCATCTGACAAGTGGGACTAATCTTGGCACTTTGCTCACAGAATTCTGGGAGGAGGTTACAATACCGACAGCAGTGTCTGGCACCTATTAAGACATGATGTTTCGATGACATATCTGTTCTTTGTGTGTCTGTGCCTGGGTTGCTTGAATGCGGGCTGCCCGGGGCCCTCTCTCTTGATAATAGACACTGGGATTACTTGGAGATCAAAAGTGAGAACGGCCCTGAAAGCTTAATACAGAGTCTGCACGATAAATGGAGACACTGTTATTAAGGTGGTGATGCAGACGCTGACTGTGCCCAATCTCACGATGGTAAAGGCCACACCACCGGCCCAGCAGCAGTGGCCTGAAGACAAAAGCCAAGGGCTTCCCTGTCATCACAGAGTCCGGGTCAGGCCAGAGAAGCATCCAAACGGGGTTGGAGCAGGGAAGAGCAGTCAGAGGCCCCCCGCACCCTTGCAGGCTCCACCTTGCTGCTGGCAGCTGCCCAGTCACGTCCCGGGGAGCCTGGCTGCTGCGGGCTCCGGACTCCAGGCCCAGGGTCGAGGCAGGTGTAATCGAGTTATGGGCACCGAGGATGCTGCTGCTCTTGGCAGAGTCACAAACTGAGCCTGAAATGACGTCCCCAGAGCCATGCTGCCTGTGCCATGAGCAATGGGGCCAGGGTGGGCCAGCTCCCTCCAGCACCCACTCCCCAGAATACTGACCAGACCCACCCCCAAGGCAATGGCTGAGCCGGCTGCCCACGCTGCGACGGGGAGGAGGGGCTGGCTGACCCCAGCAGAGGAGGAAGGAGGCCATGTCGTGAAATGTCCAGAATGGGGAAATCCACAGGGACAGAAAGTAGATTAGTGGTTGCCAGGGGCTGGGGAGGGAGGGGGTGTTTGGCAGTGATAGCCACAGGGTCCTAGGTTTCTTTTTGGGTCACTGAAAATGTGCTGAAATTGATGGTGGTGATAGTTGCACAACTCTGTGAATATACTAAAAACCAATGAATTGAACACGCTGAATGGATGAATTGTATGGTATACAAATGATATGTGAATAAAAGCTGTTATTTAGAAGACGGAGGAGGAGGCAATGATGAAGAATCAGCATCACAGGCTGCATAAATCTCTTATTACCCCCCTATCCTGTCCCCTAAGTAAAACCTGGAATTCCCATCTCTACATTTAACCCAAGGGTCACTGGGATAATCCTAGGCGGAAGAAAGCATTGGACCAAAACATGTTTGCCCTGCTTGGTGGCTGCTGCCTCATTCCTAATAGATAAACACTCAGATTCCTATAGCACTGGTGCCCCATTAGATAACCGAGCCCTGTGTCACAAAGCCTCAATCCTTGACCCCTCTACAGCTCTGTGCTTCCACTACACAGCCTGGCCCTGCCACGCACTGCTGTGTGAACTGGGCAAGTGACTCAGCTTCTCTAACTGGAAAATGCAATCAGCAAGCCTGACAAATGGACGCACAGCAGCTCCTGTTAATGATGTCTTTTCCAGTCCTTCTACATGGCAGGCCCGGGGCAGCAAGGGCCCACAGACTAGAGAGAATCAAGCCAAACTGTGCAACAACATCTTCTGGGAGAAAACAAGGGCCTTATCAGATACACCACCATCCTTCCAGAGTGGGAATGAAGCTGAGAAACCCCTGGTGTGAAGGCTGGGAGGAGTCTTAGCATCCTTTCTGACACACCACACCTGCAGCTCAGGACCAGGGACCAGAAGAGGCAACTCTATAGAGACAGAAAGTACACCAGTGGTTACCCAAGCTATGGAGGTTGGGGGGATGGGAGGCATGGGGTTTCTTTTGGGGCTGAAGAAAATGTTCTAAAATTGATTGTGGAAGTGTTTACATAACTCAGAAGTACACTGACTTGTACAATTTAAATGAGTGAGTTGTACAGTTTAAATGAGTGAGTTTTATGGAATGCGAAGTATACCTCAATAAAGCTGTTACAAAAAAATAAAAGTGTGTTGGGGGGGGAGACCGAAGTCCCATCAGAACTCCTTGTCCACAAAACCGAAGGTCTCCTTGGGTCCTCCCATAAGGACAAAAATAAGAGCTAAGGTGTATTAGGTACATCACAGAAGAGGAACAGAGAGGTCCATTCTCTGGCCCCAAGTCACACAGCAGTAAATGGCAGACCCAGGGCTCCCCCCAGCCTTCTGGTTCCAGAGCCTGCACTCTTAACACTGTTATATTGTCCCTGACTGATAAGCAGCTTAAACACTTGCTCACAGGGAACCTGCAAAGCACCAACAAAGAAGGAGAAAATCTTTTAGAAGAGGTGCTTGTATTTCATCCGCCTAAATAAAATAATCAAACAAACCTCACAGGGGAGATGGGAACTTTGTTGCATCTCACCACTCCTTCTCTAGGGGTCAGTCTCTCCTGGGACCAACTCTCTGAGTCCTAATCCAGTTCAGCATCTGCGCCCTGCTCTCCAGCTCAGCTTTCTTCCCGGGATCCCTCGGGGCAGGGAAGAGCCGGGAGCCAGCAGAAGTCAGTCTGATAAAGATCTGACTGGCTGGGGCAGGCTCCAGCACGCTGGAGGCTCCACAGACGTTGGCAGAAAGGCTATAACTCAATAGAGAATTCTGTTAATATGGTCGCTGCCTGTCCTAATCCCTTCAGCTCCCAGCCTAACCACCACAGAGATAAGAGGCTGGAGGCTACCAGGTCCTGATTACATTCTCTCCCCTCTCCTGCCCTGAAAAGTCTTTGTTGGGCTGCTGCTGCCACCTACAGTAGCAGCCACAAAAGGCAGGTCTCAGGCTCCAGCCAGACCTGGAAGAACAGTGCAGGGAGGGAGCTTCAGGGACAACCGGTGCCCCAGGGGCCGAAGCCTAAGTTCCGACCCCGAGGTCCTCCCCAGAACCTAAGGTAGGGCTAAGGTAGAATACTCAAGAAGCTTCTTTCCATCCCTCCCCAGGTGGGGCCCACCTACTGGGATGCACTGGCACGGAGCTAGCAGATGGAAGCACTCTCTCCACTCCCAGGGCTGATGGACCTGCACCCCATCTTCCTGCCTGGAGTATGCTCTACTCCCTCTGTCCACACCTGCTGCCCTCTGCGCCGGCTTGGTCCCTGCCTCCTCCAAGAAGCCCCTCTTGATTCCTTTGCCTGGCTTAGCTATTCCCACCGCCCCCTTCTGCTGACGTCACTGATCACTCTGATTTGTAGCTGTTTACTTGTCTGTCTCTCCCCATAACAACTGTCAAACTCATATGCACTGAGCACAAACTACATACCACGCAATGTGTTTAGTTTTGCATGCATCCTCTCATTTCGTATTTTCGGCAATGTAGGAAGGAAAGGCTAGTGTTGCCTTCGTTCCACAGGCGAGACCCCTGAGGCTCTGAGGGTTAGCAACTTAACCACTGCTCGTCTAGGGTTGAATCCTGACCCATCTGACTCCAAGCCCAGCTCTCTCAGTCCAGGATTCAACACTTCCCCACCCCTTCTCTAGTCCTTTCACCTGATGGACAGGTTAACCACAGAGTTAGTTGGCTGTTAATTAATTTAGAAACTTGGGAGACTGCTTTGCTGGGAAATGAATAATCATGTTTTCTTTTATAAGGCTCATGTACTATTCAATGAAATTGTTTTTAAAATAAAAATATTGAAAGTCATGGTTCCAGGTTGCGGGTAGCTGAGCTTGTACCTCGGCTTGCCAGGCCTGGGCCAGGGGACCTGATCACCCCCTGGGGAGGGTAGTAGGTACGGGCGTGAGTGCCCTCTGCAGCCCCCCCGAGCCTGAGGAGCGAGGTCAGGGCAGCTCCCTTTTCCTCACCCAAAATGCCACTGGCAGGGGAGGCTTGCCAGAGGAAACCGCCTTTCTCCCAACCGCCCTTTCCTCACTTCCCTATCTTACCCACTCACTCCCTGGTGCCAAGGCCACTCCTGCCACCGCCAGCGCGCATGCACCGTGGCCAGAACAACCCCCGCCCGCTGCAACGGCTCCTGCGTCCTCTCAGAACCAATCCTAGCCCCTCTCCCTTCAATATTGCCATTTTAGGCTACTTCACCTCTTTTCCAGCCCTGCCCTTCTTACCAGCCTATATAACCTGTGATCACCCCTGAATAAAGTCTCTTTGGCGCATACTCCTACTGGATGAAGAGTGTCTTGTCCTTATCGCCGCCCTCCACACCTTGCACGCCTCTCGCCGAGGACCCGGCCACGTCCTCCGCCTCGCCCTCGCCTCCGGGAAAGAGCCCCCGCCGCCGGTACCCTTTAAGCAGCCCCGAGAGCTGAGGGCTCGGCTACCGGCCGCCCCTCCCCCTAGAAGCAGTAACCCCGACCGCAACTGGTGCCCCGTGTGAGGGGCGTCTCCACACGACAGTTCGGCAGGTCGCCCGCTCGCCCGGACGCCTCTCCAGCTTCCCGTTTCCTCGCCTGCAAGGACCCTGCCTCATCCGCAAAATTGTCCAGCTTGTAAGAAAACAAACGGATGCCATTTTTTCCTCGTTCGTGCAAATCCAGTATCAGCGACTCGCCACCTCTGACGCCCCCCACTCCAAGATGACAGCCAACCCTCCGCGACCTCAACGCCACCAGTCAACCCGCCGACCGCGAGGCCCTTCTCAATCACCTGAACATCGCTCTCGCCTCGAGTTCCAGCTTCTCTGAACCCCTGAACTTTAAACCCCTCACCTTCGCCCAGCCCGCTGCAGCGAAGCCATTGTCAAGTGCCCGGGCACCACACCAACACTGAGCTCCAGCCTCGCTGAGCCACCGTCAACCCCTTTTTCCCTTCCCTGACCTCCCCCTTCCCTCACCCTTAGTGGGCCTCTCCGGTAAAGCCTCTTCCTCTAATTAGAAAAGAAAGGGGAATTGCGGGTAGCTGAGCTTGTACCTCGGCTTGCCAGGCCTGGGCCAGGGGACCTGATCACCCCCTGGGGAGGGTAGTAGGTACGGGCGTGAGTGCCCTCTGCAGCCCCCCCGAGCCTGAGGAGCGAGGTCAGGGCAGCTCCCTTTTCCTCACCCAAAATGCCACTGGCAGGGGAGGCTTGCCGGAGGAAACCGCCTTTCTCCCAACCGCCCTTTCCTCACTTCCCTATCTTACCCACTCACTCCCTGGTGCCAAGGCCACTCCTGCCACCGCCAGCGCGCATGCACCGTGGCCAGAACAACCCCCGCCCGCTGCAACGGCTCCTGCGTCCTCTCAGAACCAATCCTAGCCCCTCTCCCTTCAATATTGCCATTTTAGGCTACTTCACCTCTTTTCCAGCCCTGCCCTTCTTACCAGCCTATATAACCTGTGATCACCCCTGAATAAAGTCTCTTTGGCGCATACTCCTACTGGATGAAGAGTGTCTTGTCCTTATCGCCGCCCTCCACACCTTGCACGCCTCTCGCCGAGGACCCGGCCACGTCCTCCGCCTCGCCCTCGCCTCCGGGAAAGAGCCCCCGCCGCCGGTACCCTTTAAGCAGCCCCGAGAGCTGAGGGCTCGGCTACCGGCCGCCCCTCCCCCTAGAAGCAGTAACCCCGACCGCACCAGGTCGCTGAGAGATGCCTCTGGGGTGTAACTTCTATCACTTGACAGTCCCTGACAGTCCATTTCTCTGGGGTTTGGGGGCAAAGTGTGTGTGTAATACTGGAGCAAAAATTGGGGTAATAATGGAGCAAAAACTGCAATCCCCAAGGCAACTCACAACCGCAGGGTGGAAGACAGGAAGCCTGTGAATCAACAGTGAGACAAAGTTCCTCAGAGGCTACACTATCAGCTGCAAGGAGGACCGATTTGCCTCAGTCGATGAGACCTGGAGTGTCCAGGGTGGGATCCACAAGCCAAGGAACACTAGCACAGAAGGTGTGTCTGCAGAGAGTGACCACGGGGGTCAGGGAGAAATCTTAGTCATGGCATAGTACAGCAAAGGCAGAAAAACCTGGAGGAGGCTGAGGAACTATGGACATCAGAAAGGCTGATACTTGCAAGAGGGTAGACTTCAGCTATTTCCCCAAAAGGCAGAACTAGGCAAATTGGAGGAGAAGAAGGGGGAGACATCAAAAAATCAGTGCCTGACACATAGTAGGTACGCCATAAATATTTGCGGAATGGAGGAATGACATGATGAGTGAGCATTAGGGGAGTCCATTTTAGAGTCAGAGAAACCTGAGTTCAAATCCTGGGCTTGCCCTTTATGACTGTGGGGTCTAGGTCAAGCAACCTGGCCTCTCTAAACCTCCATTTGTTTATCTGTCAAATGAGGGTCAAAGGGCCAATGGAGAACTAACATTCAAGTTGGAACCTGAAAGACCAGCAGGCATTAGCGAGTAGATCTCATGGAGAGCCGAGAGCTGGGGCAGGCAGATGCAGGCAACGTGGGCAGCCAGGCACTGCCAGCTGCAGCAGAACAAGCTAACCAAGTACATCACCAAAGTCTCTGGGACTTCCCATCCAAATTAAGAAAGATGCTTGAGCATCTCTTCCGTGCACAACATTGGGCTGGTGCTATAGGGGGCTGCAAACATGAAGCAGAGGACACATGGTCTACAATGGAAGACAAAAACATAAGCTGAATTTTAAACTGGCAGAAAGTAAGAAACAAGAGCCAAATGGCCCTGCCAGCATCAGCATTACCTGGGGGCTTGAGGAACATCAGATCCCTGGGTTCCACCCCAGACCAACTGAACCAGAATTCCTGGGAGGTTGGGTCTCAGAATCTGTATTCTATCAAGCAGCCCAGGAGCTGCTGATACACACCGAGAGAATCTCTGACTTTGGGAGAAGGACAGCAGACCCACTGTGGACAAAGGAGAGAGTATGGAGCCAAAGCCCAAAGGCCACACAGATGACACTAGATGGGGAGGAAGTGGTGGGCAATCCAAAAAGCAAGGGACAGGAAAACCTAGAGGCAAAAAATGTAACTGCACCTCAGGATAATGTATATTGTACGTTGGGACCACCTGTTGGAAGGTTTCTGTTGGGAATATACAAGAACGTCAGGTTGCATATGTGATTATCCCCCTCCCAAATGCATCCACGTTTCTCCTTCCCCACCAACAGCCTGGTCTGAGGCACCCTCAGCCCTGCCTAAACAATAGCCATAGTTTCCTAAATTATCTTTCTAGTTCCACTTCTGCCCCCATCCTTTACCCTCCTCACAGCAGCCAATGCAATCTTCTAAAAACACAAATTAAACCCTCACCCACCACCACCATCAATTAAAGCTTTCCAAACTCCACTCTTAGAATTCAATTCAAACCCCTTAATTAGATTTTTGGTGCCCTCCGAGGTCTGGCCTCTGCCTGCTCTTCCCCATACTCCAGCCACTCTGGACCCCACTCTTCAAAACTGCCAGCTCTCCCTGTCTCCCAGCCTTTGCACTTATTTTTCCCTCAGCCCAGGAGCATTCTTTCCCAAGCTCTCTGCAGCAGGCTCCACTGTGCCTTCCTGGTGTCAGTTCAAAGGCCACCTCTCAGAAGGGCTTTCCCCAACAGCTGACCTATCTAAGTAAGCATCCTTCCCCAAAACCTTCTATTTCACCACTCAGTTTCTCTCCAGGTGATTGCAGAATCTGCCAATTCCCTCTTGCCTGTGTTTGCTTCTTTATTATCTGACTCTCCATCCTGATCTCAAGCTCTAGGAGGGAAGCAGAAAATCTGTGTGTCTTACTCTGCATAGTATTTCCAGGACCTGAAACCCAGAGCACGTAGCAGAAGCCCAACAAGCATTTTCCGAAGCCATGAGAGAGGGCTCGGCAGTGGCAGGCCTTCAGTGCCCAGCAGAAGGGTAGGGAGACTTGCTGAGAACTCACAGCAGGGGTGATGCCTAGCATGGTTGAAGCAGTGCCTGGGTTATCTGGGGGGAGCCCTCAAAGGACTTCAAAGATAATAATAGCAAAATACATCCCAAGAGTGGATCTTAATTCACCAACTCCAGTGAAAGCTGAAAATTACCATCCCAGCTGGTGGAAATGTCAATTCAAACTTCATTTATAAAACCATTTCAGGCTCTGATTGCTAAATTATTATTTCATATGAGAATGAGCATTGTCTGGATAAAACGTGATGGCAAGAGTAAAAAATTTAATTTACCCAACATTTGCCTCCCCCCCCAAAATATTTTAACATTAAGTTACTCCAGATAATTGCAGATATAAATATCACTTAGTACAGATGTTGTATATAAAAAGTAATTATTACTCATGGAAAATCAATGGTTGCAAATGATAAAATCCATGATCTGGGTCTTTCTACTGAGCAGAAATGTATTAGGGATTTGGCTGTGGTTTATGTGCTTTTTAATTGAAAATGATTCCTAACTAAAAATGTTTCTGAATACAGGGATGGAGCAGCCAACTGCAAATGAAGATGTAATAACAACCAAACTCAGATGAGGAAATGACTTCAAAGTAGCAACCATATCCCTCAAAAAGCTTCCCTGTACCCTTTCACTTGAGTCTTGATTGCTTCCTTTGTACCAACACTGCAGTCAACAGCTTGGGACAGAGATGATGGACACACAAATAAATAAGCTAACAAGATGCTGACAAAGTGCAGTAAGCTCAATGAGGGGAATAAGCAAGGTGATGAGATGCATGGAGCCCAGGAGCCACAGTGGGTGGGGGACGGCTTCTCTGAGACAGGGACAATTAAGGTGAGTCTGGATGGGGAGAAGAAGCCAGGGTGGTAAAAGCGTGGACAAGAGGATAAGCAAAGGCATATTAGAAGAGCTAAAAGTCAATCGTCATGTTTGAAACGTAATGAAAAGCCGTGGTAAAGGGGTTCATCTGGGATATTTGCTATTGAGGTGTCTAATCCCTTCATCCACCATCTCATTTCTGAGTCCCTCAATCAGTCAACCCCAGCAGACCAGCAAATGAAAGCTCCTGAGACCACTCAGTGAGGTTAGCTTTCATCTTGAGACCCCACCCCATTTCCACAGCTAAGTAACCTAAGAGCACCCATCCAAACATGCCCTCCAGCTGTCCAGTGGATGTGCCTCCACTGTCACTGCCTGCAGGCCCCAGGAACATGCCATCTCCAAGAGACCTTGGCTGGGGGTGGGGGCATAGCAAAGACCTCTCCGCTGCTTCTCTCATCCAGTTGACCACAGCACCTGCTGTCAGCTCTCCCATGCCCACCAAAGCAGGGGCTCAGACTCATGGTCCATCGGTGCCCCTTGAGTAATTCATTATTGCCAAGTTCTGTGCATGTATAAAAGAAAGCAAAGCTACATCTAGCTTCTCATTTAATCCTCCCACTCCTTTCCCAGGGTCTGACAGCTCGCCTTTGACACATAAGTCAAGTGTCTTGCTCAAAGTCAGACATTCTGCAGACTCTAAAAGCAAGACTGGAATCCAAATGACCGTGCTTTGGGAACAGAGCTGCTCCTCCCAGGCTCCTGGTACCAACAAGACATCACAGGATCGTTTGGAAAGAAGGCATATTAAGAGTTCAGGCTCAGCTTCCTTTTGGAGCTCTGACAAGAATTCGTTCCCTGCCTTATGGCACCAAACCCTATAATGGAGAAAAGCAACACGCTGTTGCAGCCTCATGGCCCCATCTCCTGGTCCATTATGAAGTAAATCACCACCTCACGAGCTTTCACAAAGCCCTGCGAGAAGGCTGTTTATCTCTGCCCTTCAGAAATCCCTTTCTTTTCTTTCATTTTTGTTTTTTTTTTTTTTTCCTTGCCCCTTCCATTGTCTGCCCACAAATGAGACAGGGTGATTAATTTCATATTTTAGCTACCATTGCAGAAATACCTTCCCTCTAACTCTGGAGCAAAAGAGCAAGATTTAATCAGTCTCTAGTGTGGTTACCTTGTGTGTTCAAAATCTCTGATGGGAGGTGCAGAAGTTTTCAAACATTAAACTTTAATGAGCAGAGCAGACAAACATATTGCTGCGTCAACACCCGGCGTGGCCTCATTGGGGAGAAACCCAGGCTATTCCATCAATCTTACCAGGTCAGTATTGTCACTTGCTCTCACTCTTATTACATTTACCCAGCCTGGATGTGCATAGAAAATATTCCATTCTCTCAGTCAGGACTGGGAAGAGCCAATGGGGACTGGGGGAGTCTGCAAAGTTTTGCTCAGCTGATGGAGGCGAAAAGGTTATTTGTGCTTCCACACAGAAGTTAATTCCCTCTGCTTCTAACTAATCACATCATAAACCTCAGATATCCTTTATTGAAAAAGGAGGGGAAATATAGAAGAAGGAGGGAGTTTTTCTCAAGGAAGATTAGGGCAACAGTGAAATCTAGGTCTTGGGGATGTAAGTGGAAGTTCCGATAATTATCTAGACTAGTCATTGGCAAACTTTTTCTGTAAAGGGCCATGCAGTCTCTGTCACCCCTGCTAAACTCTGCTGCTGTAGAATGGAAATAGCCATAGACAATGCATAAACCAGTGGCTTTGTTCCATAAAACTTTATTTACAAAAAAAGAGCAGTGAACCAGATTCAGCCCAGGGGCCACAGTTTGTCAATCTCTGATCTAGGCTCCAAGGTCAAAAGAAACGACTAAGATCCCACAGTGAATATGGAGAAAATCAAGATCAGCTTTCCCCTCCTATAAAAGTCACTGCTTGAAAGACAGAAGAAAAGGGCCATATCCCTTCCTCACTTTGAAGGCTGATGGTTTAGTGGGAGATAGTAAATGTCATTTCACCCAAATGACTCACCCCTTAGAACAAAACGGCATGGGTGTGTCTCTCTAGCTTCAGGACCTTTACACATGCTGTACTCCCTCTACTTAAAAGGTTCTTTGACCCACTTTTACTCATTTAAACCCTTCTCACCTTCAGATCTCAACTCAAAGCTCACATTCCTCAGAAAAGACTTGCCTGGTGCTTCCCACCCCTGCCAAGCACTCTTAGCGCCTTGTACTTTGCTTGTATGGCATATGTCAGTTTGCAGTTGTGTCTTAGTGTGATGGCCTCTCTTCCCTCACTAGACTGCACACTGCACGAGGCCACATGTAGCACAGGGCCTGGCATGTAGAAAGAACTAAGCGAGCTCTCCTAAATAAACGGACATGAAAGGCTTTTAGTATATTGGAAAGCATGAGTAGCCATGATCTTTGAGTTTCCCCTCATCAACAAATCCTTACTGAACACCTTGGTCCCTGCAGAGCGAGCAGGTCGTGCAGGGGCATCGGCATCCCCTGGAAGGTGTTAAAAACACAGATTCCCAGGCTGCACCCCCAGAGTTTCTGAGTCAGCAGGTCTGGGGTGGGGCCTGAGAATTTGCAGTTCCAGCAGGTTCCCAGGTGATGCTGATGCTGCTGCTCCTGGGGCCACACTTGAGATTCTCAATCTCTGGCTGTATATTAGAATCACCAGGGAAACTTTACAAATACCAATGTCCAGACCCCATCACAGACCAATGACATCAGAATCTCTGAGGATGGGGCCTAGACAGTGCTCTTTGCTTGTGTGGTTGTTTCAAAGGTCCCTGGGTGATTCTAATATGCAGCTAAGCCTGAGAACAACTGAACTAAAGGATGTTTGTACTGCAATAGCTGTCCCGTAGTTTGGGCTCAGATACCTGCTTTGGCTGGGTCTGTGGTGGCACTCTGAGAACATGCTGGGGCATCTACTTACAGGTCCAGCTCAAGCCAACTGGATGGCCCCTGGGGCACAGCAGAAATGCACCAAAACCTGAGCAAAACTGTGAAGAGGTGGGTGCACCTTCAGCCCCTGGCCTGCAGGGGGCAGGGCAGCTTCATGAACTCTGCACTCCCGGAATGCCGTGATGGTGTCCAGGAATCCTGCCGGCCAGGCCGCCCTGAAGTTTCAGGGCAACCTGACTAGGAGCAGGTACTCAGGACTCACAGGCAGGCATGCCCAGGAAAGCCAGGCCAGGGTCAGAACACACTCGCCTCCACCAGCCCTCAACACAGCATGCACAGTGGGCCAGAGATTCCATTCGCCAAAGCTCTCAGCCTCCCAAAGCAATTCCACCCAAAAGAGGGCTCGGAAAAGCAATGCCAGTTTTCCAGGGCCATCTCCTTTCTGCCTCCCCAGGGCCTGGTCACAGACAGAAAAGTGCTGTGGTTGATTCAAAGCAGGTTGAGTTCCAAGCACTGGCTTGGCCCTTTGTGAGCTGTGTGACCTTGAACAAGGCTCCCGACCTCTGTTTCTTGTTCTATGAAGAGGAGGTTGTGCTGGTGTGAAGCTGCTATGGACCCCAGAAGAGCCATGATCTTTTAATCCAATCTTGCGGGTGCGCCCAATTGACTAAATTATTTCTGTGGAGGAGTGACCCTGACCGTTCAGGGTGGGTCTTGATTACAGGAGTCCTTTAAGAGAGCTCATGGTGAGAAGAAGCTTAGAGAAGCTGCAAGAGGCATTTTGGAGAGAAGCTAAGATATGTAATCCAGAGTTTTCCCTGGGGAGATGCTAACACAGACCTAGACACCTGGAGATGCTGGGAGATGCTGGGAGATGCAGACAGAAAGACATTTGGAGATGCTAAACTAAGAGATCAAGCCTAGAGTTTGACCTGGAGAAGCTAGGAGAAGACCCCTAGATGCTCAGAAAGAAACTCCCTGGGAGAATAAGCAGAGAGCTGAAAGAAGCTAAGAGAGCCAGAAGCCCAGAGATATTTTGGAGAAAGCCATTTTGAAACACAACTCAGGAGCAAAGGACCAGCAGACGCCAACCACACGCCTTCCCAGCTAACAGGTGTTCTGGATGCTATCTGCCTTTCTTCAGTGAAGATATCCTCTTGTTGATGCCTTAGTTTGGACACTTTTATGGCCTTAGAATGCAAATTTGTAACCAAATAAACCCCCTTTATAAAAGCCAATCCATTTATGATATTTTGCATAATGGCAGCTTTAGCAAACTGGAACAGATTTGATAGTGAGAACTCAGTGAATAAAGTCTGGCTCAGGATGCAATCGGCAGCCATTATTCTTACCACACTGAACCAGAAAAATACCAGCATAGACCGCCTGTCTTAGTTTCCTGGGGCTGCCATAATAAATGACCACAAACTTGGTGGCTTAAACCAACAGAAATTTATTCTCTCACAGTTGGAGGCAGAAGTCCAAAATCAAGGTGTCAGCAGGGCCATGCTCCTTATGAAGGCTCTAGGAGAGGATCCTTCCTTATATCTTTGGGCTTCTGGTGGGCTCAGGCATTCCTTGGCTAGTGACCGAATCCCTCCATCTCTGCCTCCGTCTTCACATGGTCCTCTTCTCCCATGTGTTTCTCTTCCTGTTACTCTTCTTCTCTTCTTATAAGGACACCAGTCATATTGGACTAAGAGCTCAGCTACTCCCATATGACCTCATCTTAACTCGATTACATCTACAAAGATTCTATTTCCAAATAAGGTCAAGTTCAGAGGTACTGAAATTAGGTCTTCAACATATCTTTGGGGGAACACAATGTAATCCATCACACTGCCCCTTCCCCTCCCTCCTCCATGAAGCAGTGTATGGCTACAGAAGGGGACTTGGGGATAAAACTTGCCCTTTCTCTGTCACCTCTGAGCCATCAAGCTCTGCCCCAGGGGGAAACTGAGTTTGGGTTCAGGCTAGGTCAGCAGCTGCAGCTCAGGGCTCCTAACCTGAGGGATGGTGGCTGAGGTCAACCCACTGGCAACACCAAGGTGGAGAGCAGTTGGATACAATAGCCAAGGCCTGGATCTGACCTTTTTCCAGATGTTCTGAGCTATGACGTATCCTAGGATTCAGCACTTATGGTGCCAAGGAGGTTGGCAATGACCCAGAATGCCCGAGTTCTGCTTCCCAGGAGGCAGTCTGGTGGAGGGAAGAAGACAGCTTAGGAGTTCAGCCTGAGGCCCACCTCCGAGCTCTGTGTGACTGTTGGAGAGTTACTTGACTTCTCAGAGAACCATCTATCATACAGGGGAATCATCTCTACCTCATGGAGTTGTTTTGAGAGCCAAGGGAGGCCATTTTTATAAACACCTGGCACAGGATAGAGTCCACTGAAGGATGGTTCCCCTCCCTCTGAGCTCAGGAAATAATAATAACTCCAACAATAGCAATACCAGCTGATACGTGGGGATGCATGGCATGACAGCCCTTTGTGTGGGTGGCATTGTCCCCTTTCTTCACAGATAAGGAAATTGAATCCTAAAACAAGGAAAGACAAGGACACCATCTTGCCCAAGGTCAGGGAGGGCTAGAGATCTGTCTGGTTTCAGAACTGTGCTTTCTGCCTACCTGGCTGTGTTAGAGCTCAGCCCACTGTCTCAGAGCCAGGCTTCACAGCCCTCAGAAGCAAGCCCTCAATATTACAGATGTTTCTGCCCAATTCCTTGACCTTTGCCCACCTCCAGAGAAAACTAACAATTCTCAGCTCACATCATGCTCCTTTGCCCTTCACCTGTAAACACAGGGTGGGCACAGTCACGGGAGGAGTCAGTGGACATCAGGGAAGAAACTTTGTTGAGGCCGCCTGTGCCCTGTCTTCCTGTAATGCCCCAATCTTCTCCCTGCCCTGCCCACAGAGCCACAGTGCAAAACTGGGCAAGACAGATCAACCCTCTGTACCTCGGCATCCTTACTATGCAAATGTGGATAATGCTGGAAATGGAAAATACCAGAAAATGTCCTTGTAAAGACTAAATTAGATAATGTGTGTGAAGTGCTTAGCAAAGTAATGACATGGAAGTCAGCACTGGAGTTTTAGCTATTGTCATCATCATCTCCACCATTATGATCCTCCTTTATCATCAACATCATCTGCAACACCATCACCATCACAATCAACATCATCATCACCATCACTATCACCATCACCATCATCATCACCATTATCACCATCATAATCACTATCATCCTCCTCCTCATCATCATCATCCTCACCACTGTTATGCATTGAATCATATCACTTATAAAGACATGGTCAAATCCTAAATACAGTTCTGTGGGTGTAAACTCATTGGTAATAGGATTTTTGAAGATCCTGTTAAGATGAGGCCAAACTGATTCAGGGTGTGCTTTAATCCAATGTGAGTGGAGTCCTTTTAAGCAGAGAAGATTCAGATACAGGAGGAAGAGGAGGAGGAGACAGAAGGAGACAGATCATCAGATGATAGAGGTAAAGATTGAGCTATGGATTGCTGGCAAGCTACCATCAGAATGCTACAGACTTTGGAGGAAGCATGATCCTGATGACATCTTGAATGGACTTCTAAATTCCAAAACTGTGAGAAAATAAACTGTCATTTAAGCCAACTAACTGTGGTACTTTGTTACAGAAGCCCTGGCAAAATAAGAACCACCATCATCCTCCATTATCATCACCATCACCATCATTATTATCATCATTACCATCTCCACCAATATCATTATCATTTTAAGAAGATAATGCAGGACAAAGCCTTGGCACACTGAGGACAAGAGGTGTAATTAAGGTTCCCATGCCTACAAGGTAGACATGAGCTCCAGCATCTTGGAAGACTTAACTATCAGCCCTGACTTTCTCCTTAGACTCCATCTGCCTCAAACACACTAGAGCATCCCAGGGATAGTAACATAGGCTCTACTCCCCAGAACACCTCTTCTAGACCCTTCCAGAACAGAGACCAGCACCAGCTCCTCCAATCCTGAGTCTCTAGGAGAGAGAAAAGAGCCCAAGTCCACCTCACCATCAAGCTCCACCCAATAATCCAGACTGATCCAGAGCCAACCCAAGCCACCAGGTCCTGTGAGATCTGGGACTCTTGTGTCATATTTGGCTCCCTCCTCCTCTCTCCTGTTTTCCACATCATTCCTTCATTCATTCATTAAGAAAAAAAAATTAACATCTACTACATCCCAAACTTTATGCCAGGAGCTCAAGATCCAGTGGAGAATAAGATGGTCCTTGTCCTGGTCCTCAAGGAGCTTTCCATCCAGTGGGAGCAGTTGGATACTAAGCAGTAATTATGTAGTTACAGCAGTAATGGGTTCCAGGAAGTAAAAATGCAGAAAGCTTTAAAAGCATATAATGGGGAGGGGGTGGGAAGGGGGTTGAGGAGTTGAGGGGACTGACCTGGTCTTGGGAACTCCAAGAATGAGAAATGACTGACAATCAAGGTAGTTGGGGAAGAAAGACACTTTCCTGAACAGAGCATCATTTCCCCAACATTGAGATAACCTGTCAGATAACCTGGAAGTTGGGCATTCCAAGCACCTGCTGCCATCTGCCCATGCCAGGATCCCACACTTAAAACTGTGCACTCTAAACAATGATCTCTGCCAGGAGAGCAGGCTTTCATTGGTCCCCTCAGCTCCTCTCCCCTTGCTCAGAAATAAGACATCCCAGCTGAAGGTCAAACTGAAGAACAAGCAGCTTCATGGAGCCCCCCTGTCCCTCCCTCCAAATGCTCTCTCCCTCATGGGTAGTTTCAGGAACCAAGATGACTCTTGCTGGAACTCAAAAGTTATCCTCAAACACTTTGTCGTCACTGCAATCAAGTCTCCATCACTGGGGTTTCCTGGGAGGAAAGCTGTCTTAATTGTAGAATATTTTTATAGAGTTTTAAGTGTTATTACTTTAAAGAGTGACTGGAATAAAGCAATTCTTAAAGGAAGTGCTTCAGGGGAGAAAAGAGAACAGTCAAAATTAGAATAAATTATTGGGAAGCAGGGAGAGGGGACACTAGCTCATACTGAGTTCCTACTAGGGGCTGGGTGCTTTGCATATGCCACCTCATTTAATTCTCACAATAAACCTGTGCTGTAGGGACTACTGTCATCTCCATTCTATAACTGGAGGAAACGAGGTCAGAGAGGACAACAACATCTCTAAGATTACCATCTTCAGAGACACAGAAGTATCCCGAAAGCAGGTTCCATCTCAATCCCAAAGCTGTGTTTTTGTGCTTCCCCGTAGGCCACACCCTAGCAAGCACTTCTAAAGTTCCTGACAGTGTTCAAGAACAGTCCTTGAAGTAGTTCAAGGGTGACGGAGCCTCCTTGCTAAAGGCCTAGGCTTCAGAGGCAGGCTACCTGGGCAAATTATTTTACCTCTATCAGCCTCGGTTTCTGTATCTGTGAAATAGGGACCATGGTGCCTCTCTCTTTGAGTTATAATGAGGAGTAAATTTTAAAGTCCATGTAAATCTCTGATCATAATGTCTGGCACTTATTATGTGCTTAAAATTTGTTTGCCCTCATCACTATTATTACGTACTCTGATAGTGATGGGCAGCCTCTCAGATGGTCCCCAGTGACCCCTGCTCCTGGTATCCACAGCCTGGTACAATCCCCTTCACTTGAGCACAGGCTGAACTTACTGACTTGCTTTTAATGAAACAAATACAGCAGGGGCAATGGGATGTCACTTCCAAAAGAAGGTTACAAAAAAGACTGTGACTTCTCTCCTGGGTGCCCTCTCTTACTGGCTCATTCTCACTCTCTTGAGAGTGAGAAGCAGACCCTCTCCAGGCAAGCCTTGAGATAAGGGCAGAGGAAAGTGATGCTGTAAACGACCTCTCCACTGCAGCCTGTGAGAAATCCTGAGCCAGGGCACCCAGCTATGCCATGTTCCGACTCCTGACCCACAGAAACAGTGGGATGATACCTGTTTGTTGTTTGGGGGTAATCTGTTATGCAGCAGCAGATAACGAATACATCCATCCATATTTGTACTCACCTAACAGGCCTTTGCTTCATCAGCAGATCAGAAGGCAAATTTTAGTCCCGATGCTGTCTGAAGCATTATGAAAGACAAATTGGCATATCCAGAAGGAGTGAGATTCGACTGTATTTCACACTTCAAAACACAGAAGCTGACAGCCACGGCGGCCTTATAGAGAGGAAGCTGTCAGTCTACAAGGTGAGATGTGAAGGCTGTGGAAACCATAGACAATTAGATCTGGAAGGGAGCTTAGAAATGTAAAGCAGCTCCACTGTTTCACAAATGACCAAGGAAAAAAAAAAATCTCATGGCCTAGTAAAGGAAGGCTTCCTCTAGGGGCATCTGCAGCCAGACCTGGGAGACAGTGGCAATCAGAGACCAGGTATCAACTAATGATACCTGTCAAGAGCACAGAAGGGCCTACAGCACGCATATTCCATATTTGTCATTCCTGCCGCTGGTGGTTCTAGAACCATTCCAGAAGGAAAGAAACCCCAAGACACATAAAACTCTGAACTCTGCAGATGAGAATATTTGCATTGCTCCCCCTAGACCTGCTTTGTGAGATGTTTTAAGGCCTCCCCTACCCAGGGGTTAGGACTGCAGGACATTGATGGGTGACTGGTTTCACTAACTACAATGAGTGACAGGTTGTATCTGCCATATAGTCCCCTAAGAGGGTCATTTCTCAGAGAAAATTCAAAGCAAGGGAAAGGAAGAGGGACTTCCAAACTGTGAGCTGTTTCCAGTCTCCCAAGAACAATGTTTCTTGCCCTTTTTGTTCCCTTTGGGGCCTTGAAAACATACCTTGCCCAGAGCAGGAAAATCATCTCCCCTTCTCCTTCAGCCCAAAGCTCTGCTCCTTGTTCCAATGAAAAGTCATTTGTCCAGGGGCCTAGTGAAGCACAGTGCACCCCAGGATGGCAGGCAGGCACGTCTTCTTTTGGCTCGACACTAGCACAGTCAAAATGTGTGGAGGATGTGCAGCAAGCATGCCCCCATACCCTGCCCTCTGCTCTCAGCAGACAACCTCCACTGATCAAGACATTCCTTCGGGATGAACCTAGATGCTGTCTCAGAATCTATATACACAGCCCCTCAAGCAGCCCCTGCCACTGATCAGAGTTAGCGTGGAAAATTATATTTGAATCAAGTGCCTGCTTTGTCTTCCTTCCTGGCTCAGGCCCTGAGTTTTGCGCCGAGAAGCCCTGGCTGTCTTTGCAGGCTTCACCCATGAGAAGTTGCACCTCCCCAGCCAGCCCTGGCTGGCTCCAAGAGGCAGAAGAAACAGCCAAACATGCACCTGCCAATCTTCTGCTTGGCCTGGGAGACAAAGTTCTTGCAACGGCGACATCAAGATGCCTCCAACCTGGGGAATAAGGCCCAAGCCCTCTGCCTTGGACACTTCAAGTCTCACCTGGACCAAGGAGTCTTACAAATCCTTAGTCTTTGAAGACAATTGGAAACAGCATCGTGATGGTGAAAAGTGAGACTCCACTGTCTACAAAGAGACTCAGCACAGCGAAACCACTGGTGTAGGATATTTCCTTGGATCTCTATCATCTCTACCTGGGAGGACAGGGGACCAAGAGTTATAAGTATAAAGAATCTCATTCTCCAGGACACAGCAAATGACCATGATCAAGAAGAAAGACACATGGTTGGGGTGATAAGCCCATGCTTGAGAGCTAAGACGTTTCCATGATGGTTGTCCTGAAGAACAGAATAGCTGAGAGATGTAAGCAAACATTTATTAATGTCACCTATGATACCAGTTTATGAGGGAGCCAGACCTGAAAAGAAAAATCACATTCAACATGAAAAGTGCCATCAAAGAGTTTTGCAGACCAATGTGAATGCATAGAAGAGGAACTAACACACTCCATCCTCCACTTCCAGCTGAGGATCCTTGAATATTTTTTAGAATTAACAGGCACTCACATTCAATGGTGTGATTGTGTAGGTTGCTATGACACTCTTGAAGGGGAAATTAGCGATATCTATTGCAAGTTTAAATGCCCAGACCTTTGACTGAGCTGTCCCACCTTTAGGGATTTTCCTTACGGGGATTTACTTATAAAATGTGACAAGATATATGTGCAATCATGTGCACAGAAATGTTATTTCTAAGAGCCAATCAGTGGAAATAACCTATCTATCAGGATCAAACAAATCATGGTACATCATATGACAACATTTTGTAGTCATTGAGAAGAAAGGAATAGAAACATTTGGGCTGATACGGAAAGATCCCGAAGATACAAGAAAAACATCAGCTTTGTATAAATTTTTAAGGCTACATATACACTAGCATAGCCACAGACAATTTTTCTAGAAGGGGGTCGGGAAAACATTGGGAAGCAGGACAGGCCAGACTTGGGGGCTGAGAGGTCAAGGGCATGTTGAAACTTTCTGTCCTGTTTTAATTGTCTAACCAAGTGCAATTTTTATGGCAGCAAAGGCTTTCTTGGTGGTGTGATTACGGAATGTTTTCTGTTTTCTTCTTTTTACTTGTCTGTATTTTTGAGAGATGAAGCTGTAGGAGTTGTTTTTGCATCTATACACAGTGTATAGATGGATGAGGTGTTTCTGGGTGTGTAACACGTAAGCATAACACACATAACACAGCTCATCTTTCCTGGGACCTCTGAGGGAGATTAGGAGAAAATCCCCCATCATCGTCGACCTGTGGTCAAAGACTTGAGCACACACCATTAGTGATTCTACAGAGCACAGCGGGGATTTCTTCTGTGTGTCTCCTACTGAAAGGAAACCCAGATCACAATCATTCTGGGAATCCGAGACAGCTCCCATATCTAGGGAGAATCCTGCCACCTGCGTATCAGGCCTGAACCCAGAAAACCACCTCCTGAGTGGAGAAGGAAGGGCCTGTGACAAGGGTCAGGTTGCTGGGCCTCCTGGGGGCTGTGCTGGGGACAGAGAGGGAAATGAGGGAGGGGGGAGCAGACACTGAAGACCAGCCTCTGCTGCTGTATCTGAACAAATTGCCTAGTGCTAGAGAAGAGGCAACTTTGCCTACAAGGGATGTTTTAAGAAGCCCAAGCTTTCTCTGTCCACCATGAATACAGGTAATAGGTGGGGCATTGTTTTAAGGACATAGTATCCCACCTGCAGCTCAGCCCTGGGTGTGGAGCTGGGAAGGGCATGGCCCTTGGAATCAGAGAGAGCTGGGCTCCAACTGTGTCCCCACCATCTCCCAGCTGTGCGGTCTTGGGCAGCTCACTCAACTTCTCTCCCTTAGGAACCCATGTGCTAATGGAGGAAGTGAGCAAGAAACACTCCCAACAAACCAACCAAGGAACAGCATTGAGACTTGACAAGTACCGTCAGGAAACCAAGAAGATGCTATAAAAAGGGGGGGAGGGGGGCAGGGGAAGGCCTCTCTGCAAAGGGTACCTTTAAACTGTGACTCCATTTTTAGGTAGTAGAATAAGCCATATCTTACACACTGTATGAGCCAGGGTCCCAGTGGGAAACAGAATGCACACTCAAATTAGGATAACTTGAGAAGAATTTAATAAAGGGACTATTTATAAAGACATGGGCAGGGGGTGGGTGGGGGGTCACAATAGATAATACTCTATTCTCTGATTAGTACCAGTGGAGATCCAGGCTCTGCCATCACCCCTGAGCCTGAATGTAGACAGAGAGGTTTGCCTAAGAGGAGTATAGGCAGCCCATGGGCAGAAGCAGGGTCTATAAAGGCCCCATCCTCCCCTCCTTCCTCCTATATCCTGTTATGGCTCCCTATTGCCCACACCCAACCAGAAGCCAGTGGGCAAGGGAGCCTGGTGCTGTGGTCTATGCAGGGAAGCCTCCAAGGGCACAGTGCAGGGTGGAGAAGAGCAGAAAGAGGACCTGGAGGGGCAAGCAGATGCTATCCGACACATCCATCCTTCCACATGTCTGAATCTTGGGCTGGCATCTTAGAGTTGACTATCATTTCTAATCTTTCATTCAGAAGGCCAGTGAGAAGTACCTTCTGTATGTTTTATGTGTCTATTTAATTTTAAATGCTCAATGATTTGCTATACACACTTCTTCATGCAAGAGGTTTTCACTGTCTAGAGCTTTAGATGTTCCAGGTAATCAATAATGCTGCAGTCCTGACTCCAAATTAAATAACTGCACATTTATTACCCATTACTGGAAGGCACGCCAGGAACTCCCCCGCCCAGGAACATGCATCCCCGCCAGTGCCCAGAGCCCTCCCTCTCCTGCCAGCCCACTCTAATCCTCTGGCTTCAATGGCTCAGGCAGTGAGAACACCATCCTGCTTTTAGAAATCAAACTCCCTTTGCCAGTCTAACCTAAATTGGGATGAAAAATGCCATGGCTCTGAAATTGACTCTGCCAAGCTGAAGCCCCAGGGAGGAGGTAACATTTGGCTGTGGAATCGGGGTATGTTTGGCTGAGTCCTCCGTCACCTGCTCCTCCAAGGGAGGTGGGGGAGCACAGAATTTCCACTCTGGGTTATGGATTCCTTGCTCCCTCCCCACTGAGCTGTTGAAGCAAAATGGAATGGTCACCTAAGGGTGCAGAAGCCAGGCTGTTGCTCTGATGCGGTGAAAGGCAAGGAGGGCCACATTTTGGATTGGGCCCACTGAGTTTTGCATCTCCTCCTTCCTGGCCAAGCTAGTGAAAACCTTCACGCTAAACGGCTGGGGGAGAACAAGGGTGCCTGAGCCAGAAACTCCCTTCAATGACACAATCCATCGTTTTTTAAGCTTCATCCCTAGGGATCCCTTGCGGTGATCAGAATGCTGTGAAGCACCCAAGAGAAAGAGCCAAGAGGAACCCATTCTGACACACAAGCTTTTCGGAAAAGAGGAGAGTTAGGCACCTGATAGGGACTCACAATTAGGGTGAGCAACAAACCAGTGACTGCTGATCAATGGCCATCTAGGGGAAATCAGAACTAACCCTGTTAGCCGTCTCATCCCTATCAGCACCGTATAAATTAAGAGAAACAGCCAGTGCAATTACTTCAATCAGTTATGCAAAGTACAATCATTTCCCAAATTGGAAGTAACAGTCTGGAAGAGCCACCTGGTAGAGAAAGCAGCCTGCCCCCAGGAGGGGCTGAGCGTTTCTCTCCCAGATTGTTGGGTATCTTGAGACAATCATGTCAAAATCCTTATCTTCTTCATCATCATCAAATCCACTAGGGTATCAGGGTGTTAGGCAGGACTTTAGTTTCCCTAAAATTAGCTTCAGTGCCCACGGCTAAAAATAACAGACATCAAATACCCACATGGTATTGAGAGGTGTTCCTCAAGAGGGATGTAAGGTCAAAGGCAGAAACGGGAGACTCTATCCACATCTGGGAGACTGAGAGTCCATGTTAGAATATTAAAGGTGTTGATAAATCCTGCCGTGAAAAACACCTGATTAACCTTGTTTTCCAAACTTACTTGACTACAGAACCCTTATCACCACATTGAAAAAAGAAATAAAGTCTTTGGGAGCTTAACACATTTAATGTCAGTGACTCCAAGTTAGTGGTCCTCAACTTTGCCTGTACATTGGAATCACCCAGGAGGCTTTAGAAACCACCAACTTCTGAGTCCCACCCTTAGAGGTTCTAATTTAATTTAATCACCTGGGCATCTGGATTTTTACAAGCTTTCCAGGTGATTCCAATGTGCAGCCAGGGTTAAGAACCACCAAGCCATTCCACTGCACAAACAGGAGGACTCTCTAGGCTCAAGGGTCAAAAGGACCAATACATGGTTTCTACACACCTTGTCAGGATATAAAGGTATGAGCTAGACTTTCCAAATGAACAGCAGGTAGAGAAAGGCTGATAGTTGGGACATGGTTACATGTAGCCTGAGTTGCTCTCCAAAGTTTCTGGAACTATCCCAGTGGCTGATAACTTGAGAACAGCTCACTCTGGGACCCAAAACTCTCTCCTTAGAACTGTGAAGAGGACATACATGTAGGAGACAGTTCATCCTTGCCTTTGAGCAGCTTACAGTCTAACACTATAAAAATTTTAGGCTTTGTGTGCCATATGGTCTCCATCATAACATCTCCTCCCTGCCACTATCCCAGAAAAGCAGCCATAGGCAATGCATAAAAGAATGAGCATGAGTGTGTTCCGGTAAAACTTTATTTATAAAAACAGATGGTGGGCTGGATTGGGCCCACAGGCAGGAGCTTTCCAAACCCTGGTCTAATTGAACATTGGCAATCTTGTTACTACATGGAACTGGATGCACAATGGGTCAAACCTCCCAAGTTAAATGCAACTTTTGGTTAGCCTCTGCTGTTAAAGAAGTTAGACTGGGCATATAAACAGGTGACTAAAAACAATATTGCTAACCCAGATAACAGCAGAACCCCTGACTATCCTGTCGGCATCTGGTTAGGCAGAATCTGGATTATAACTGGTTGCAGTCCAAGCCCTTGCCTACTGCTTCAGCCTGGCTGGTTGGCTCTTCATTTCTGCGTATTTTTCTTGACTGTGTTTTTCAATCTTGCTGTGATATTTCAGTTTTACCCCCCAGCATCCTAGGCGCAGAACCCAACTCCTTCATTGGTTTTCAGAGGAAATCCAATCACGTCAAGCACCTAGAGATTTTTGTAGAATCTGCTGAATATTTGAGGGTATCAGGTAAGGAAGTTCTTTTCAGTCAACCACATCAAGCAGGCTGCTTGGCCATGCCCCACCTCCTCCTCTTCCTTCACCTCCCCACCCTCCTGTGTCCCAGACTCCTCACCATCTCAGCCAAGCTTGTATCAAAGTATTTTTCTTAGCAGGTAGAGTTTTCATTCTAAGAAGAATCCTCCTGGCCTCTGTTAATAGAGTCCCTTGGTACCCATGGAAACGTGAGTGCAGCCCAGGTGTGGGTGGGTGCTGATGGTCAGTCAGCTTGGTTCTTGCCATGCCCACCTTGAGACCAAACCTGGCTCATCATCACCATAACTCCAAACAGAGCTATCTCCGCAAAACATTAGCAGGAAATGGACATTCACTGAACAGCTCTTGGGTTGGTAGGAAAGAGGAAAACATTGCAACAGCAGTGCGAAACTCCCCTGCAATTCCCTTCAAAAATGTCTGATCTTTGTCTGAATGATAGCTGCTTCGTGTCTCTTTTTTTCTCTTTCTCCATTGCTTTCCCCACCCAAGAGCCTCTAAACCTCTATTATTCTAACCAATTCTATTTTGTATCTAAGCTTATACAACCCACTCAGAAAAAAATATTCCTGCAGGTAGCTGAACAGCAGCACTCTGTTCTTAAATATCCCCCTGGGAGTCTTACCCCCCAATCCAAAGTAGTTTATCCAAGTGTGTTCTCCAAGTCTATATACACAATAACATCAGTTACAAAATGCTCAAAATACATAAGATGGAGAGGTACACATTTTTATAAGACTAAATGAGAGAACTAGATTGAGATTGGTTAACCGGAGAGCTGCCTGGAAGAGGTGAGACTCTAGCCAATTTTGAGGAAAGGATTTATGTAGAGGAAATGGGAAGAATCTGGAGGTTAAGGGCAAGGTTTACACAAATCCCAAGGGCTAGGAAGGGAGTTGGGATAGGGGATGGGAACGTGCCCTCACCACATCCCACACAATGGAGACAGGTAACTATAATCCCAGGAGGTAGCCGAGCTGGGATGTGAATCACCGTGCTGTGGCTTCAAAATCCATGCACTGAGCCACCATGGTAAACAATAATGGACTAGAGGCCCATTGAAGACAATGTCAATTAAACCAGCAGGCGCTGGACCAGCAGCATCAGCCTTGCTCAGAAGCTGGAAGGATATGGAGTGTCTCAGGCCTCACTCCATGTACTGGGGTGAGTAACAAGAATCCCCACAGGAATCCTCCAAACATTAAGAGTTTAAGCGGTTCTGGTCTATAAGTTTGAAGTCAATAACATAAACTGAATACCAGAAGGGAGCATCTGGGTGGAAATGGACAGGCAAGAGCCCAGATGAGCGGCTTGGTAGGAATAGGGTTCCAAAGCCACATGCAGTTAGCAGCTGTGGTTTCTGAAAGAGGAGCAAGACAGTCGTGGTTAGGAGCTGGAGCCAAGCCCAGCACTAATGTCTCTGTCACTTGTTCAAATGTGTGGCCTTGGGCAAGTGCTGAAACCTCTCCAAGACTTGGTTTTGGCATCTGAATGATGGAGGCAAAAGACAGCTCCTCATCAGGCTGGTGGGAGGATTAGATGAAAGAGTCTACATTTTGTGTTTAGCCCAGTGCCCCCTCCACAAATATTACCTATTATTATGATTATGTCAAAATTATAATTTATTAACACTAAGCTGGCTCTAAGGCTTCCAATTCTAATGACAAAGACTGGGAAGATGTTAGAAGAGGTTGCAGAGAAGTGTAGACTTCTTAGAAGGACCAGCTAAAATCCTTCATCTTCCCTGGATGGAGTTCAAAGATGCCATTTCTTTTTCGACTTTGAATGTTAGAGAAACAAGGGTTACAGTGCTTTTCAGAACTTAAAGGCAACCACATGTAGAATTAATAAAGGATGTCTACCTTCCAAATCAGCAGGTTAAGATAAAAGCAAACCAAAAAGAATCCACAGCAAAGAACAGAGAGAATAAATGAAGCAGCAAGGAAACCTGTTTTTAAGGAATAATTCTTTTAAATGACAGAAGATCAAACATATCTATTATGGCAAATATACTTGTACTATACTCTTGTATTAAAAGACTAAGATTCTCAGACATGGGTGAACAAAAAAAAAAAAAAAAAAAAAAAATCTACCCCTATGCTACTTCCAAGAGATAACTACAGCAAAAGGAAGTGGGGAAAAAAAAAAAGTGCAACAATGAAAGGATGCTTCCAGGACCCTGGAAACTAAAGGAAGAATGAAGAGCAACATTGATTTCAGAAAATCCAAGGCAGGAAGCACTAACCAAGTTCAAGAAGGTCATTTTATAATAGAAAAAGTTTCAGTCATAACCAATGCTAGTCAATGAACAGCCTTTGTGTGTCAAATAACATGGACTCAGAATCTATCAAGCACAAACTTTGACCAACACCAAGAGAATCTGGCTCCAGGAGATCTTAATCAGCCTATCTCAGATATAAAATAAAGGGTCCCAAGCTACAATGAGCATTACAAAAAAAAAAGACAATCACATACTAATTCACAAAGTAAACTTCAGCAAAGTCTGCATAGTAGATACGGTTCAAGCTACATTCTTAGCCTATAACAGTATACAAATGGAAATTAATTTTTTAAAATAATGTCATGACAACAGTTCCTAATGCACAGAAATTCATGACCCTTTGCATGGTAGGAGGTGCAATCTTAACCTGCTGATTTGGAAGGGAGGCATCCTGGAATTAATTCCATATATGATTCCATGTATGTTCTTTTGAACTGAAAAGCTTAAGGGTTGAGATTGAATAATCCCAGATAGGACAATGTCAGAAAATTATTAATTTCTTCAAAGTATGGTCAGAAACTCAAGAAAATTCAACCAGACTCACCCACTTATCCATCCATCCACCCACCCATCCATCCATGCAATGTGTATTGAGAATCTTCTCCAAACCAGGTATTACACAAGGGACTGGGGGTCCAAGGGAATAAACAGACAGATGAGGTGCTGCTTCTAATGAATTGTACCAACTTCTGACCTACCCAGCACAAAAAAAGAAGGGCAAGTAGACAAATACTTGAAAACAGATAAACATTGTTTATGATGATAAACAGTGGAACATGATAGACTGTTGTAGGAATAATAAGATGTCATTTAGGTCTCAGTTTTTCATTCAACAAATATTTATTGGATGCTCATGATGTGCCATGCTCAGGAGCTATCAGAGCCAACAAGACATAGCTGTTGAGGAGCTTATATATTAGTGAAGGGAATCAAGTAAATAAACAAGAGAACTGGGAAAGAATTTATTTCTGACAATGCTAAATGCTGTGAAAAATAAAGTAAAAGCACCACGGAAATGAGCACCGCTGGGGCAGGAAGGGCGCTGATACTCACAGGTCTCAAAGGCCCCTCGGGGGTGGAGGCCCTGGTGTAATCTCAGACGACAGTCAGAAAGGAGGCTGGGGCCAGCTCGCGTCGGGTCGTCTGGTGATACTCTCAGAACAATGGAAAGCCACCGGAAAGTGACACGACTGGACTGGGTACTCTGAGAAGGCAATTCCCATGGTTCTTCGGGGTGAGGAAGAGGACCAGACACCCTTCTAAGCCAAAGCAACCTACGCAGGCAGACTTGCAGCTTCCGCCAAGGATCAGATGGTGAACCCTGCTCTAATTACACTGGTAATTACAAACTGACACTGGATGAGCAGGAAAGAGAATTCCTTCTGCTAGGAAGCCAGCCCAGGCCTCTCAAACAGGCAGGATCTGTGAAATCTACAAGGAGCTGATGAAAGAAGGCAAAAGCCAGTCCAGACTGGAGGCACAAGCATGACTCTCGGAATTATGAGCCCGGATCCTGGGAAAGCCATGGAGGCCGGATTTGGAGAATGAGAGAGGCCCGGGTGTTGGGAAGAGACCCACCCAAGTGTCCCCACTAAGTCTCCCAGCTCCCAAAGTAGCATTAGAAAGAGGAAATACTTCAGAGTCAGTCAGACCAGGCTCCCCACCTGGAGATGGGTTTAATCCAACCTTTCTCGAGGGCTGCTGTGCGGAGTACACACGTTGGCTTTTGTAAGGCACCTGGCACACAGTAGATGTCCAGAAGTGCCAGCCCGTTCTCTCCAGGCCCTCCCACACCTTGTGGTTGGAAGCTCTGGGGGAGAGAGAAGATGAAAAGAAGGAAACCTGTCAACCACAGAGGTTCTTAAGCCCCCTGGTGATCCTGGAAGGGAGTTAAAGAGCCCATGAAAATAAGATTCTCACCCCAAGTTCCGTGTGACAGCAAGTAACAAAGACAGGAGAACAGTGCATCCATCAGAACTTATAGGAGGCAGACAGAGGCAGGTGATCAAAGGAATAAATCCACTACAATCTGAAAAACAGACTGTCTGCTTTCATCTGTCTGGGAGGTGATGCAAAGACTCACGCCTGGGCCAAAAACACACTTTCTTCCACCCAAACTGTCCTGAGTGGGGCCATGGGCAGGGCACGTTTTCAGGACAGACCCCTGGAGAATAATAAATCTTCTCAGTTTGGCCACATCTTGCAATGCCTCGGTCCCCATTCCAAGCTAAGCTTTAGAAATATGCCACTGCCAAGGGGATTTATTCATTTTAAAAGGTCAGAGAATTATTGCCATTGAAACTTGTGCACGGAGCAGGTGTAAATATTCCCCAGCTCCCCCATGTGCTTTATCACACTCAGGAGAGGTGGACTGGGGGAAGGGTAGCCTTTGAAAAGTTATGTGCCAGGCAGAGCATTTAACTGCTTTGGTGCCTGGGGAGCCATGGAACACTCTGGGGGCAGGAACCCAAAATTTATCACCCTCCTTCCCCTCCCACCCTACTGGGTGGCCAGCGATGCTAGGGCTCCAAGACCCTCCCTAGACAGTTTCGTGAGCATCCATTTCTTGGGGAGGAAGGATGGACAGCTCCACATAACAAATTCTGACCTCAATCCCATTACTGAAATATTGAGAAAGGAGGGATGCAAAGTCATTTAAAAACCAACAATCGCCTTGACTGTAGACACCAGATAATCTGCTTTGCAATATGCCAGTTACTAAGCCACTAGGAAGAGAGAGGAATGGAATGTTTTTTTCCCCAATAGAAATTCCCATTTTCTCATAGCCAACTAAGAATTTCCTAGCATCCCAAGATGCTCTGGGGACTGTGTGGGTCCAAGAAAGCCGGAACTGTAATTAGATTTAAGAAAGCAAAACAAAATTTTAAAAAATCAACCTCTGCACTAGTATGAAAAATTCTGATGCCTGGGGGAGTCTGGAGAAGGCTCCAGATACAGTGGAAAGAATCCAGGCTGCGGAAATGGACAGATCTGAATTCAAATACCAACTCTGCCACTTGCAAGCTGTGTGGCTGTGGGCAAGATACTTCACCTCTCTGAGCTACTGCTCTCCATCGTGGGAAAAGGAGGTTGGTGAGAACCACCCTGTAAGAGTAATCACATGACTTACAGTTGATGCCCAATGAATTGCTCCTGTTATTTTATCAAGTTGACTTTGTCAACCCTGACATAAATAGGCAGATAGATGAGAGGTAGTTAAGCAGGTAGATACGTAGTAGGTAGAGATAGAGATAGATAGATGACAGATATTGAAATTGAGTAACTGTCAACCAACCAGCTCAGTGAAGTCACACAGCAACTGCATAGGATTTCCTACATCCCAAGTTTAAGAAGCCACAGTGGGAAAGGCAGCAGGTCAGGGGCTACGAAACCCACTGAACAGGTCAGCTGGGAATGGATGTATTTGGTCTCTTGAAATGAAAGGAACCTGCCTGTCATCCTTTCTCCTTCCACCTCTTCTCTCCCAAGTGCCCAGAATAAAATGTGCTAACCAGGGACAAAACCCCCACATGCAGATAAGCACGGGAGTTAGAAACTCGGGCCCTAGAGCCAGCCTGCCTACCTTCAAATCCAGCTCTGATCCCACTGTGGGTGACCTTGGAGACACTTTGCTAAGTCTCAGTTTCCTTTTGTTAAGAGATGTTAACAGTCTGGCAGTTCCTCAAAAAGTTAAACATAGAATTTCCATATGACCCAGCAATTTTACTCCTAAGTATATATTCAAAAGCAGTGAAAACACGGACTCAAAAACTTACTTGTACACACATGTTCATAGCAGCATTATTTACAATAGCCAAAAGGTACAAACAACCCAAGTCCATCAGCTGATGACTGGATAAACAAAATGTGGTCTATTCATACAAATAATGCAATATTATTAATTGGCCTCAAAAAAAGGAATGAAGTACTGATACATGCTACAACATGAATGAACCTTGAAAACATTATATGAAATGTTCAGAATAGGGAAATCAAAGATACAAAAAGTAGAGTGGTGGTTTCCAGAGGCTGTGGGGAGAGAAGAATGGGGAGTAACCACCTAATGGGCACAGGGGTTTCCTTTGGAATGATGGAAATATTTTGGAACTAGACAGAGGCAGTGGTAGCACATCACTGTGAATGTACTAAATGCTACTGAATCACTCACTCTAAAATGATTAATTTTATGGTTTGTGAATTTCACCTCATTAAAAAAGGGTTAACATTTGTACCAACATACAAGGAGTTGCATGGGGGGATGCAATGAAAGGGAACATGTAAATAAAGCACTTGGCACAGTCCCTGGCACAAAAGAAGCACCCAGAAACAGTTAGGAGCTTCCTTCCTTTGCTGACCGCCAACAGAGCCATCCTTCCCCTAAGCACCCCAACACTCCTAAAACATCTTTCTCAGGCTTGGGGGGACAAGCTCAGCTGCTGGCATGATCAGACCACTGGGCCGAGGTTCTGCACAAAGCAGGAGGTTTCTGAGTAAACCCCCAGTGGGGCAAAAGGTCTGAGGTCAGCTGTGCCTGGAAGACCCCTCCTCTGCCATCTGCTGCTTGTGTCCCCAAACGGGACAGATGGGAGACACATGGGAGAGCTGGGCCCGCTCCACTGCCCCTGCCTCCTGAGGACACCTCTGAGGTCTGATCTGCTGCTCTCACCAAGCTCTGCAGAAATCACAGTGCTCAGAACTGGCCACGACACAGGCAGACAGCTACACAGAGGAATGGCAACATTTTCTGTTCTAAATTCCCAGCCTAAGAGGCTGTGGCTAGCTAAGTAGCCAGGCAGGCAGCCCAATGAAGCAGTAGTAACCTGTGTCCACAGACAGAGCCAATCTCCCAGGATCTCAACCTTTCCAAATGGGTCTTTGATAAAGCAGCCCGGCTCAGAGCAGAGGGGTCCCAGGTCAAGCAAAAGGCAGCTACGCAGCGTAATGTCTTCAAGGTTCATCCATGTTGTAGCACATACCAGAACTTCATTTCTTTTTTATGGCTGAACAGTGCTTATTGTATGGACAGACCACATTTGTTTATCCATTCATCCATTGATGGACAACTAGGCTGTTTCCAAACCTTCTGGCTATTGTAAATAGTGCTGTCATGAACATCTGTGTACATGTTTTTGGTTGAATACCCACCCATTTTCAATTATTTTGGCTATATACTTAGGAGCGGAATTGATAGGTCATATGGTAATTCTGTTTAACTTTGAAGAACAGCCAAACTGTTTTATAAGTGAAAGAAGCCACACACAAAAGGCCACATATTTTATTATTCCATTTGTATGAAATGTCCAGAGTAGATAAGTCCATAGAGACAGAATGTAGATTGGTGGTGACCAGGGGCTGGGGAGAAGGCAGAGTGGGGAGTGATAACCTAATGGGTACAGGGTTTTATTCTGGAGAGACAGAGATGTTGTGGAATTGGATAGAGGTGGTGGTTGCACATTATGAATGTACTAAATGTCACTGAGTTGTTCACTTGAAAATGGTTCATTTTATGTTATGTGAATGTCACTTCAATAAATTTTTTTTAGGCAGCTACTCAAATTCTTCTGCCTGTAACTGGCAGCCAAGCAGGGGGGAGTAGGGAGGGGTGTTCTGATGGATGGTGACCCTCGAAGGAGGAGAGCAGGGGCCGTGAGAGCAAGGAGCACACTCTAATCACCACTTCATAACAGAAACCACAGATCCAGCCTCCCCACAAAGCCTCCTTCACACTTACCTCATCTCCAGTCCACTCAAGGACCAGCCTCTCCAATCTCATTACATAAGAAATTTACATGAGTAATAAAAAGCTGGTATCCTGACACTAATCTTAGAAAAAAATGTCTTACATTTGTATTAATTTTTCCTTCCCAAGTTTTAATTGAAGAGAGGATATGGCATCACGGGGGAAATAAAAGCTTACTTCATCTATCCAAGAGCCATGTGGCTTCATTAGAAATTACATTCATTCCTCATTAAGCAACAATAACAATGTAGAGTTGGAATCAATAAAAAAAAAATGCCCTAAGGTATAGATTCATTTGAATCAATTATATTCTTACATGACCAAGCTCCGGTGGTACCAATATAATAAAAATGTGGTGTGAGGCCTGAAGACGTGGCCTTCCTTTACTTTCCTATTATAGAGAAACGGAGGCAAGCCCATAGATCCCATTCTGACGACCATCCTCACCATTCCCAATAAGAAGCCATTTAACCATCCCCCGGACCCTAGCAAGACTGACTTCATTTCTAGAGTTCATCCATTAAAGATGACCAGTAGGGTGCATCTCACAAGGCTTTTTCTGATTGATTAGTAGAGACTGTTCTGCTTACAGGTTGAACAGTGCTATGGTCGATTATAGATGTCTGCCTCAGGCATGGGGGTCGGGGGTCGGAAGTGCTGGGTCTTGTGGCAACTATCTGCCAGCCAGATCCAGGAGTCCCTACCGCTGGGAGGGGAGGTTAAGAAAACTACAGGCTGTGAGCCCTGGTGATGCCCACCCCTCTCCTTAGCCTCCTATGTTGCTGGGGCTGGCACAGGTATAGAGTACAAAAGACGTGTCTACCTCCTTCGTTTAGATCAAACTTAAGAAATGTCCTAAGCCAGGACAAAGCAAGCTCTTACCTGACCTTCGACCAGGCTGAATGGCAGGGACAGTAGATCCTGCAAAAAAAACAAAGACAAGAGATGTTTAGTTTCCCATTGAAACAGCTGCTTTCACTTTGCTTTGTTTTTAGACCCAATCTCTACATCCTTACAAAGAAATATTTTTTCATTCATTCTGAAAATGTTCACTGAGTGCCTAACGTGTGCTAAGCACTATTGTAGGCTCTGAGTTTTTAACAATGAACAAGATGACAAATCCCTGCCTTGAGACAGGAAGGGAGAACTTTGCAAATAAGGAAACTATAAATAACTATAATATTTATAAACAAATATAAATAAGTAAGCTATAAATAACTATAATAAATGATTATAATATCAGATAGTGAGAGGTTCTATGATGATAATGAAATGGGTTATGGAAGGGAGAGTGATAGGGTGATACCTTGGGATGGGGACCAGGGAGGGCCACATGCTGAATGACAAGAAAGAGCCAACATACATCTGAGGTAGAGACTTTCCTAGGCTGGGATGGCAGGAGTCAAGGCCCTGAGGCAAGCATGGGCAGATGGGGGCCAGCAGGAAAGCCAGAGCAGCTGGTGTCAGGGAAAGGAAAGGAGGTGACATCAGGAAGGCAGGCAGGGGGCTTGCGGCTGAGACATGGAGTTGGGGTATTTTGATAAGCAAGTTGGGACCTCACAGGAAGATTTTAAGCCAAGGCGTTAACATAATCCATATCCCACTCAGCTCAACAGCCCCCCAAATAGGGAGATAGGGATTTACTCCTTCCTGAAAACATTCCAGCTCCCAATATAGGATTTCCAAGGGGCATCCACAGAGACCCTCACTGCCTCCAAGAAGACCTTGCTCCTCAAGGATCTGCAAGTTTCAGGCTCCTAAGAGTTGACAGGCTCCCTCCTCTCAACTAGGAGGAAACAGCCCAGCACCTAGTCTGGGTCAGGCCAGCAGCAATGCCCTCTGCACCCAATGTAGCCCTGGGGCAATGGAAGGACCCACACATGCGCCACTGTTCTCAGATTGCCGAGTCATCTCCCAGCCAGGGAAGGGTCCTGGCTGAGTCCAGGGAGAAACTGTGATTTGTAAAGTGCAAATCCAAGGGCCAGCCTGCCCTGGAGCACAGGACATGGCTCTTCAAGCCTGGAAAACCTCTTTCCTCCTCGCTTACTCCCTCCTCAGCTCTGTCCTTCTATAGTATTTCCAATGGGTCGAGATGGTTCCTAACTAAAGGAAGACACAGGTCCACAAGCTCCCCTTTTCTCCAGCCCAAAGCTCAGACCTAGCACCTTCATCATGTCCTCAGGGCCACCACCAGCACCTGGGACTCCCAGGGTAGAGAAAACAAAATCCCCCTCATAGACTCTGCCCCACCAACGAAAGCCCCCCAGCAAGGGCTGGTCCCAGCAGGGTGCAGCTGGGAGCTTGTGCAGGTCAGCACTCTCACCTGGGAGCCAAGCAGATGCCACTCTGTTTGCTGCCCTTAGTCTCCTGCCCTGAAGACCTGGCCATTCAGAGAAAGGCAGCTTTCAGCAGGTGCCTCCCACCACTCGAGGAGCCTCAGATCCTCCACGTACCTCTTAGGGATTAAATGATTAAATGAGATAACAAGTGCCTGTTTCATAGAAGGCACTCAATAAAGGCTAGCAGTTAATAGTGTGTTTCTTCTTATTGGTTGTCAAGCGTACAACCATTAACAATGCACATGGGCTAGAATGAGTCAGTACTATCCTGTCCACGTGAAGAGAAAAACTCGGGAGTATGACTTTGAAACAGAGCCAGAATTTGGAAACAGGCAATCCATACAGTAGATGCTGGATAAATGCCTGAAGAATGGGTTCCTTCTCTTCCTTCACCCTGCCCTAAGGTGGTTACTCCCACCCAAGTTTGTGTTGTTTCCCTGCCATGGGCAGTGTGCTAACAAGACACCTCGTCCTGCCTACCTGTTCTGAAAAGCACAGAAAGGACAGGGTGTCCTGCTCCCTCTCTCAGCTTTCGGGGCTACTGGGCCTGCTCAAGTGGGTCTCTGGCCTTGAGCCAAAAGTGAGTGCATAAGTTAGAGCCCAGTGCTGCATGCAGCAGGGTGAACCAACACAGACTTTTCTCCTGAGGCCTTAGAAGCAAGCCCTCTGCCTCCTCCAGCCTTTACTCAGCCACCATCTCCTCCCTGCATTGTCACCAAACAATGCCAGCTTCTCTGCCAGCTCCCTTCTCTGGGCCCAGAAATGTGTCCAAAGCGCACCCTTCCTTTCTTCCCTGCCCCCTTTAGCAACTATAACTGCTCCATTCCCTTTAATTTTCCCACCCACTGCCCTTTTCTTTCTTCAAAAAATATCTGTTAAATACCTGCAGGATATTCAGCATTTTGCTCAACATTGGGGACATGATGGCAAACACAAGTATGCAAGGCCCCTATCCCCAGACCCAAAAATTACACGTAAGGCCCCATTCCCCAAGAAGCGGGATGTGAGGACCCTCCTCAGCTCTGCAGTGCAGGTTCCCCCAGCCCAGCCATGCAGATGGCTTAACTGCACAGCCAGGGTCCCTCTTCCCTCCTCATCTTGTTGGGGCTGCAGTGACCATCCCTCCCTTCCTAAGCCTCCGTCTCCTCTCTCTCGGACCTCTCTTCCTAAAGTGCTTCCTCCTTTCACTTTCTTTTCCTAAGCCTTTTCGGGGAGCACTAGCATCCTCTAGGACGCTGCCTCAGCACTCATCTCCCTCGCCCTCCCTTGGCACCACACCTGGCCCACCCAGAGCTGCAGCCTCCAGCTCATGTGGGACCCTGGACGCATGTCCAGTCCCACTCGCCCTCCTGAGCTCCAGAACCAGATAACCGACTGTCCTCTTGATTTTTCCACGCGTGTGTTCCACTGATATTCCAACTCCGCACGCCCCCAGCCAAACATTCTACACACACACCTCTGTCCACACACACAGCTGTGCCTCCTTGATCTCCTGGTGCAGAGAATGGCACCCCATTCTCCCAGCCCACTGAGCTTGAAACCCTGGCGCCCTCTCGCTCACCGCCCCCCCCATGTTCCGTCAATCACCAAGGCCCACTGATCCGCCGCAGCCGTGTCTCCCGCACTGCGCTCTCCTCCCCGGCCTGGCTATTACAGTAATAGAATCTTCAAAGGCTTCTAGACACCTATCTCTGTGCCTGCTGAAAACAATTTGGCTGAAAGCAAGGGGGCCGACAGAGCAATTTGGTCAAAATGAATATTCCATAATGGTTGTTCTCCCTGTTGATGGTAATCGTGGAATGCCATGAGGTGGCTTTAAAACCTTCTATGCATCTTTGCTACTTGGATCCATTTATTCACCCAAAGTAGGAGCTTCATTTTATTTTGTTTGATTAAAAAGTCAAAACCTAGTATTGCCAAGCTCAACTGTAACTAATGGTAGACTCAGGGGAATGAAAAGAAAGAGTCTCCCACAAAAGTCCCAATTGTAGAATTCATCTAAATCAGCTTTATGTGACAGTCCCTTGAAAAGCAACATATGTGCTTTTCATCGCCGTGTTACCATGCGTGTACTCTATTTTGAGATATGTGTGATCCTGGAAAGGTAGGCTATATAAGCTGAATACCTATAAACCAAAATCAATTATTATTTTCCCCACCACTCTTTAAGAATATGAAGAGGAAACTCCTTCCTACCCACCAACCTCACCCCTGAAAAAATACAATCATGGATATGAGTTTGGCCTGTATTCTTCTAGCCTTTTTCTTAAATGTGTACACATGTATACATATATACCTGCACACAAATATATGTTGTTTAACTTTTAAAATGGATCAATGCTATAGATATTGATCTGCACATTTGCTTTCTATACAATTATCAATATATTGTGAATATCTTTTTTCAGTTAATTCATATAGAAATGGGTTTCTCAACTTTGGCAGTATTGCAAATTTGGGTTAGATAATTCTTTGTGGTGAGAGGCTGTCCTGGGCATTGTAGGATGTTTAGCAGCATCCCTGGTCTCTACCCACCAGATTCCAGTAGCCCCCCAACCCCTACCCCTACACAGTTGTAACAACAAAAAATGTCTCCAAACATTGCCACATGTCTCCAGAAGCAAAATCACCACCTGCTCAGAACCACTGAGGTAGAACCACTGCTTCCTTTTTTTTTTGGTTTTTTATGCATTTTATTGTAAACTTTAACATATATACATAGCAGTGATAATTTTCAAAGTATGATTCAACAAGTAGTTAGAAAATTTCAAAGAATGTTATGGGTTACAGTTCCACAATTACAGTTATTTCTGTTATTGATAAATATAACATAAAAGCAGAAAGGTGTTAACTTTCAAAGTACAGCTGAACAAGCAGTTAACATAGGTCATTTCAAAAAGTGTGCTGTGTTACAGTTCTACAGTTTCAGTTCTTACTTTGCTGTGAAATATAGGATATATACAGAAAGGTGATAACTTTCAAAACACAATTCAATGAACAGTTCTAGAGCAAATTTCAAAGAATGTTATAGGTTAGAGTTCCACCACTTCAGTTATTTTCATTTTTTTTAAATTAAACTCATTTTTATTGAGATATATTCACATACCATACAATCATCCATGGTGTACAATCAGCTGTTCACAGTATATTCATATAGCTTTGCATTCTTTACCACAATCTATTTCTGAACATTTTCCTTACGTAAGAGAATCAGAATCAGAATAAAAAATAAAAGTAAAAAAGAACACCCAAATCACCCCCGCATCCCACACAATTTGTGATTTAGTTTTTGTCCCCATCTTTTTTTTTTTGTCAGTTTGATTCCATTTTTTTATCTTCATTTTATTGAGATATATTCACATACCACGCAGTCATACAAAACAAATCGTACTTTCGATTGTTCACAGTACCATTACATAGTTGTACATTCATCACCTAAATCAATCCCTGACGCCTTCATTAGCACACATACAAAAATAACAAGGGAGTAAGAAAAAGACAACTAACCTAACTGCTTTACTTCCAATCTGTTCCTACTTTACCCCAAGAAAGTTACCTAATATAGCAACATTTCTGTGAACCTGTTCCTACTATATCCATCAGAAATTAACAAACCATAGTCATTCCTGGGCATCCCCAGAACATTAAATAGCTTATCTGTTCTTCTTGGATTATTGTTCCCCCTTCCTTAATTGCTCTCTATTGCTAGTTCCCCTACATTCTACATTATAAACCATTTGTTTTACATTTTTCAAAGTTCACATTAGTGGTAGCACATAATATTTCTCTTTTAGTGCCTGGCTTATTTCACTCAGCATTATGTCTTCAAGGTTCATCCATGTTGTCATATGTTTCACGAGATCGTTCCTTCTTACTGCCGCGTAGTATTCCATCGTGTGTATATACCACATTTTATTTATCCACTCATCTGTTGAAGGACATTTGGGTTGTTTCCATCTCTTGGCAATTGTGAATAATGCTGCTATAAACATTGGCATGCAGATATCTGTTCGTGTCACTGCTTTCCGATCTTCCGGGTATATACCGAGAAGTGCAATCGCTGGATCGAATGGTAACTCTATATCTAGTTTTCTAAGGAACTGCCAGACTGACTTCCAGAGTGGCTGAACCATTATACAGTCCCACCAACAATGAATAAGAGTTCCAATTTCTCCACATCCCCTCCAGCATTTGTAGTTTCCTGTTTGTTTAATGGCAGCCATTCTAATTGGTGTGAGATGGTATCTCATTGAGGTCTTAATTTGCATCTCTCTAATAGCTAGTGAAGCTGAACATTTTTTCATGTGTTTCTTGGCCATTTGTATTTCCTCTTCAGAGAACTGTCTTTTCATATCTTTTGCCCATTTTATAATTGGGCTGTCTGTACTACTGTCATTGAATTGTAGGATTTCTTTATATATGCAAGATATCAGTCTTTTGTCAGATACATGGTTTCCAAAAATTTTTTCCCATTGAGTTGGCTGCCTCTTTACCTTTTTGAGAAATTCCTTTGAGGTGCAGAAACTTCTAAGCTTGAGGAGTTCCCATTTATCTATTTTCTCTTTTGTTGCTTGTGCTTTGGGTGTAAAGTCTAGGAAGCGACCGCCTAATACAAGGTCTTGAAGATGTTTTCCTACATTATCTTCTAGGAGTTTTATGGTACTTTCTTTTTTTTTTTTTTTTTTTTTTTTTATGGAACAATCATATATTATTGTATAAGTTTATTGAAAGACAAACTAATTTATGGTCTATCATACACGGAAACACTGATATTGACAAAGTTACAACGACCAAATGTAGTAGAACAGAAAGGAAATAGTCCAGAAGAGTCTTTTTTTTTTATCTTCATTTTATTGAGATATATTCATATACCACGCAGTCATACAAAACAAATCGTACTTTCGATTGTTCACAGTACCATTACATAGTTGTACATTCATCACCAAAATCAATCCCTGACACCTTCATTAGCACACACACAAAAATAACAAGAATAATAATTAGAGTCAAAAAGAGCAATTGAAGTAAAAAAGAACACTGGGTACCTTTGTCTGTTTGTTTCTTTCCTTCCCCTATTTTTCTACTCATCCACCCATAAACTAGACAAACTGGAGTGTGGTCCTTATGGCCTTCCCAATCCCATTGTCACCCCTCATAAGCTACATTTTTATACAACTGTCTTCGAGATTCATGGGTTCTGGGTTCTAGTTTGATAGTTACAGGTATCCACCACCAGCTACCCCAATTCTTTAGAACCTAAAAAGGGTTGTCTAAAGTGTGCGTAAGAGTGCCCACCAGAGTGACCTCTCGGCTCCTTTTGGAATCTCTCTGCTACTGAAGCTTATTTCATTTCCTTTCACATCCCCCTTTTGGTCAAGAAGATGTTCTCCATCCCACGATGCCGGGTCTGCATTCCTCCCCGGGAGTCATATTCCACGTTGCCAGGGAGATTCACTCCCCTGGGTGTCTGATCCCATGTAGGGGGGAGGGCAGTGATTTCACCTTTCAAGTTGGCTTAGCCAGAGAGAGAGGGCCACATCTGAGCAACAAAGAGGCATTCGGGAGGAGGCTCTTAGGCACAACCATAGGGAGGCCGAGCCTCTCCTTTGCAGCAACCGTCTTCCCAAGGGTAAAACCTATGGTAGAGGGCTCGACCCATCAAACCACTAGTCCCTTATGTCTGTGGTCATGTTAGCAACCATCAAAGTGGGGTAGGCCAATATCCCTGCATTCTCCACAGGCTCCTCAAGGGGGCACTACATCTTTTTTTCCTTATTTTTCTTCATTTTTTTTTTAACTTTCCCTTTTTTTTTTTTAATCTTCATTTTATTGAGATATATTCACATACCACGCAGTCATACAAAACAAATCGTACTTTCGATTGTTTACAGTACCATTACATAGTGGTACATTCATCACCCAAATCAATCCCTGACACCTTCATTAGCACACACACAAAAATAACAAGAATAATAATTAGAGTGAAAAAGAGCAATTGAAGTAAAAAAGAACACTGGGTACCTTTGTCTGTTTGTTTCCTTCCCCTATTTTTCTACTCATCCATCCATAAACTAGACAAAGTGGAGTGTGGTCCTTATGGCTTTCCCAATCCCATTGTCACCCCTCATAAGCTACATTTTTATACAACTGTCTTCAAGATTCATGGGTTCTGGGTTGTAGTTTGATAGTTTCAGGTATCCACCACCAGCTACCCCAATTCTTTAGAACCTAAAAAGGGTTGTCTAAAGTGTGCATAAGAGTGCCCACCAGAGTGACCTCTGGGCTCCTTTTGGATTCTCTCTGCCACTGAAGCTTATTTCATTTCCTTTCACATCCCCCTTTTCGTCAAGAAGATGTTCTCCGTCCCACGATGCCAGGTCTACATTCCTCCCTGGGAGTCATATTCCACGCTGCCAGGGAGATTCACTCCCCTGGGTGTCTGATCCCACGTAGGGGGGAGGGCAGTGATTTCACCTTTCAAGTTGGCTTAGCTAGAGAGACAGGGCCACATCTGAGCAACAAAGAGGCATTCGGGAGGAGGCTCTTAGACACAACCATAGGGAGGCCTAGCCTCTCTTTGCAGCAACCGTCTTCCCAAGGGGAAAACCTGTGGTAGAGGGCTCAACCCATCAAACCACCAGTCCCCTATGTCTGTGGTCATGTTAGCAACCATGGAGGTGGGGTAGGCGAATACCCCTGCATTCTCCACAGGCTCCTCAAGGGGGCACTACATCTTTTTTTTTCCTTGTTTTTCTTTTTTTTTTTTTTTTTTTTTTAACTTTCCCTTCTTTTTTAAATCAACTGTATGAAAAAAAAGTTAAAAAGAAAACAAACATACAATAAAAGAACATTTCAAAGAGACCATAACAAGGGAGTAAGAAAAAGACAACTAACCTAAGATAACTGCTTAACTTCCAACATGTTCCTACTTTACCCCAAGAAAGTTACCTAATATAGTAACATTTCTGTGAACTTGCTCCTACTATATGCATCAGAAATTAACAGACCATAGTCATTCCTGGGCATCCCCAGAACATTAAATAGCTTATCTGTTCTTCTTGGATTATTGTTCCCCCTTCCTTAATTGCTCTCTATTGCTAGTTCCCCTACATTCTACATTATAAGCCATTTGTTTTACATTTTTCAAAGTTCACATTAGTGGTAGCATATAATATTTCTCTTTTTGTGCCTGGCTTATTTCGCTCAGCATTATGTCTTCAAGGTTCATCCATGTTGTCATATGCTTCACGAGATCATTCCTTCTTACTGCCGCGTAGTATTCCATCGTGTGTATATACCACATTTTATTTATCCACTCATCTGTTGAAGGACATTTGGGTTGTTTCCATCTCTTGGCAATTGTGAATAATGCTGCTATGAACATTGGCGTGCAGATATCTGTTCGTGTCACTGCTTTCCGATCTTCCAGGTATATACCGAGAAGTGCAATCGCTGGATCGAATGGTAACTCTATATCTAGTTTTCTAAGGAACTGCCAGACTGACTTCCAGAGTGGCTGAACCATTATACAGTCCCACCAACAATGAATAAGAGTTCCAATTTCTCCACATCCCCTCCAGCATTTGTAGTTTCCTGTTTGTTTAATGGCAGCCATTCTAACCGGTGTGAGATGGTATCTCATTGTGGTCTTAATTTGCATCTCTCTAATAGCTAGTGAAGCTGAACATTTTTTCATGTGTTTCTTGGCCATTCGTATTTCCTCTTCAGAGAACTGTCTTTTCATATCTTTTGCCCATTTTATAATTGGGCTGTCTGTACTATTGTCATTGAGTTGTAGGATTTCTTTATATATGCAAGATATCAGTCTTTTGTCAGATACATGGTTTCCAAAAATTTTTTCCCATTGAGTTGGCTGCCTCTTTACCTTTTTGAGAAATTCCTTTGAGGTGCAGAAACTTCTAAGCTTGAGGAGTTCCCATTTATCTATTTTCTCTTTTGTTGCTTGTGCTTTGGGTGTAAAGTCTAGGAAGTGGCCGCCTAATACAAGGTCTTGAAGATGTTTTCCTACATTATCTTCTAGGAGTTTTATGGTACTTTCTTTTATATTGAGATCTTTGGTCCATTTTGAGTTAATTTTTGTGTAGGGGGTGAGGTAGGGGTCCTCTTTCATTCTTTTGGATATGGATATCCAACTCTCCCAGCCCCATTTGTTGAAAAGACCATTATGGCTCAGTTCGGTGACTTTGGGGGCCTTATCAAAGATCAGTCGGCAATAGATCTGAGGGTCTATCTCTGAATTCTCAATTTGATTCCATTGATCTATATGTCTATCTTTGTGCCAGTACCATGCTGTTTTGGCAACTGTGGCTTTATAATAAGCTTCAAAGTCAGGGAGTGTAAGTCCTCCCACTTCGTTTTTCTTTTTTAGAGTGTCTTTAGCAATTCGAGGCATCTTCCCTTTCCAAATAAATTTGATAACTAGCTTTTCCAAGTCTGCAAAGTAGGTTGTTGGAATTTTGATTGGGATTGCATTGAATCTGTAGATGAGTTTGGGTAGAATTGACATCTTAATGACATTAGCCTTCCTATCCATGAACATGGAATATTTTTCCATCTTTTAAGGTCCCCTTCTATTTCTTTTAGTAGAGTTATGTAGTTTTCTTTGTATAGGTCTTTTACATCTTTGGTTAAGTTGATTCCTAGGTACTTGATTTTTTTAGTTGCTATTGAAAATGGTATCTTTTTCTTGAGTGTCTCTTCAGTTTGTTCATTTCTAGCATATAGAAACATTACTGACTTATGTGCATTAACCTTGTATCCCGCTACTTTGCTAAATTTGTTTATTAGCTCTAGTAGCTGTATCGTCGATTTCTCAGGGTTTTCTAGATATAAGATCATATCATCTGCAAACAATGACAGTTTTACTTCTTCTTTTCCAATTTGGATGCCTTTTATTTCTTTGTCTTGCCGGATTGCCCTGGCTAGCACTTCCAGCACAATGTTGAATAACAGTGGTGACAGCGGGCATCCTTGTCTTGTTCCTGATCTTAGAGGGAAGGCTTTCAGTCTCTCACCATTGAGTACTAAGCTGGCTGTGGGTTTTTCATATATGCTCTTTATCATGTTGAGGAAGTTTCCTTCAATTCCTACCTTTTGAAGTGTTTTTATCAAAAAGGGATGTTGGATTTTGTCAAATGCTTTTTCAGCATCTATTGAGATGATCAATTGATTTTTCCCTTTTGAGTTTTTAATGTGTTGTAATACATTGATTGTTTTTCTTATGTTGAACCATCCTTGCATGCCTGGAATGAACCCCACTTGGTCATGGTGTATGATTTTTTTAATGTGACTTTGGATTCGATTTGCAAGTATTTTGTTGAGGATTTTTGCATCTATATTCATTAGGGAGATTGGCCAGTAGTTTTCCTTTTTTGTAGCATCTTTGCCTGGTTTTGGTATTAGATTGATGTTAGCATCATAAAATGAGTTAGGTAGTGTTCCATTTTCTTCAATGTTTTGAAAGAGTTTGAGTAAGATTGGTGTCAGTTCTTTCTGGAAAGTTTGGTAGAATTCCCCTGTGAAGCCATCTGGCCCTGGGCATTTATTTGTGGGAAGATTTTTGATGACTGATTGGATCTCTTTGCTTGTGATGGGTTGGTTGAGGTCTTCTATTTCTTCTCTGGTCAGTCTAGGTTGTTCATAGGTTTCCAGGAAATTGTCCATTTCCTCTACATTATCCAGTTTGTTGCCATACAGTTGTTCATAGTATCCTCTTATAATTTTTTTAATTTCTTCAGGATCTGCAGTTATGTCACCTTTTTCATTCATTATTTTGTTTATATGGGTCTTCTCTCTTTTTGATTTTGTCAGTCTAGCTAGGGGCTTGTCAATCTTGTTGATCTTCTCAAAGAACCAACTTTTGGTGATATTTATCCTCTCTATTGTTTTTTTGTTCTCTATGTCATTTATTTCTGCTTTAATCCTTGTTATTTCTTTTCTTGTACTTGGTTTAGGATTGGTTTGCTGTTCATTTTCTAGCTTCTTCAGTTGATCCATTAGTTCTTTGATTTTGGCTCTTTCTTCCTTTTTAATATATGCGTTTAGTGCTATAAATTTCCCCCTTAGCACTGCTTTGGCTGCATCCCATAGGTTTTGGTATGTTGTGTTCTCATTTTCATTGGTCTCTATATATTTAGCAATTTCTCTTCCTATTTCTTCTTTAACCCACTGATTGTTTAGGCGTGTGTTGTTTAACCTCCAGGTATTTGTGAATTTTCTAAGTCTCTGATGGTTATTGACTTCTAATTGTATTCCATTGTGGTCAGAGAATGTGCTTTGAATAATTTCAATCTTTTTAAATTTATTGAGGCTTGTTTTATGTCCCAGCATATGATCTATTCTGGAGAAAGTTCCGTGAGCACTAGAAAAGTATGTGTATCCTGGTGATTTGGGATGTAATGTCCTGTATATGTCTGTTAAATCTAATTCATTTATCAGATTGCTTAGGTTTTCAATTTCCTTATTGGTCTTCTGTCTGGTTGATCTATCTATAGGAGAGAGTGATGTGTTGAAGTCTCCCACAATTATTGTGGAAACATCAATTGCTTCCTTTAGTTTTGCCAGTGTTTCTCTCATGTATTTTGTGGCAACTTGATTGGGTGCATAGACATTTACGATTGTTATTTCTTCTTGCTGAATTGCCCCTTTTATTAGTACGTAGTGGCCTTCTTTGTCTCTCAAAACATCCCTGCATTTGAAGTCTATTTTATCTGAGATTAATATTGCTACACCTGCTTTCTTTTGGCTCTAGCTTGCATGAAATATTTTTTCCATCCTTTCACTTTCAGTTTCTTTGTGTCCCTGTGTCTAAGATGAGTCTCTTGTATGCAACATATTGATGGTTCCTTTTTTTTTATCCATTCTGCGAATCTATATCTTTTAATTGGGGAGTTTAATCCATTTACATTCAACGTTATAACCGTGAAGGCATTTCTTGAATCAGCCATCTTATCCTTTGGTTTATGTTTGTCATATTTTTCCCCTCTGTCTATTAATATCCTTTATTGTACCCATACCAAATCTCTTTAGTACTGAACCTTTCTCCAAGTCTCTCTGTCCTTTCTTTGTTTCTCTGTCTGTAGGGCTCCCTTTAGTATCTCCAGTAGGGCAGGTCTCTTGTTAGCAAATTCTCTCAGCATTTCTTTGTCTGTGAAAAATTTAAGCTCTCCCTCAAATTTGAAGGAGAGCTTTGCTGGATAAAGTATTCTTGGCTGGAAATTTTTCTCACTCAGAATTTTAAATATATCGTGCCACTGCCTTCTCGCCTCCATGGTGGCTGCTGAGTAGTCACTACTTAGTCTTATGCTGTTTCCTTTGTATGTGGTGAATTGCTTTTCTCTTGCTGCTTTCAGAACTTGCTCCTTCTCTTCTGTGTTTGACAGTGTGATCAGTATATGTCTCGGAGTGGGTTTATTTGGATTTATTCTATTTGGAGTTCGCTGAGCATTTATGATTTGTGTATTTATGTTGTTTAGAAGATTTGGGAAGTTTTCCCCAACAATTTCTTTGAATACTCTTCCTAGACCTTTACCCTTTTCTTCCCCTTCTGGGACACCAATGAGTCTTATATTTGGACGTTTCATATGATCTATCATATACCTGAGGTCCATTTCGATTTTTTCAATTTTTTTTCCCCATTCTTTCTTTTATGCTTTCATTTTCCATTCTGTCATCTTCCAGGTCACTGATTCGTTGTTCAACTTCCTCTAGTCTTGTACTATGAGTGTCCAGAATCTTTTTAATTTGGTCAACAGTTTCTTTAATTTCCATAAGATCATTCATTTTTTTATTTAGTCTTGCAATGTCTTCTTTATGCTCTTCTAGGGTCTTCTTGATTTCCTTTGTCTCCCGTACTATGGTCTCATTGTTCATCTTTAGTTCTTTGAGTAGCTGCTCTAGGTGCTGTGTCTCTTCTGATCTTTTGATTTGGGTGCTTGAGCTTGGGTTATCCATATCGTCTGGTTTTTTCATATGCTTTATAATTTTCTGTTGTTTTTGGCCTCGTGGCATTTGCTGAACTTGATAGGGTTCTTTTAGGATTTGTAGACCAATTGAAGTCCTTATCTCTAATTTATCAGATCTACAGCTTCGTGGAGTACACTTTCTCCAACTAACCAGCAGGTGGCATCCACGAGCCACCTGTTCTCCACAAGCCAGTTCTCCCCTGCTTAGCCTTTTTGGTGAGTGGGGGAGTGAGTCTTGTGGGGTCCAATTGGTGTACCAAGCTTGCATGTGTAGTTGGTGTTGCCTGCCCTGTATATGGGGTGTGTTTCTGGGCAGTCAGGGAGGGGGGGGTGGCTCTAACAATCAAATCTCCCTGGTGATCCTAGAGTTTTAAAGCTGCTGCAATAGTCTAATCCTTCAGTTCAGTCCTGCCACAGTTTGTCTCTGCCACTGACCCACAAGTCCTTGGTATTGGCGTATGGCTCCTGAGACTTGCAAATGGGCCCCTCTTCCAGGCCGTGCACCCCGGGTCCTCTGTTGAGGGATGACTGTGCTATGTCACAGGTGAGTGCCATCCCCCCAGGGCAGTTCTGGGCTGCTGGGCTGTGTAGGGAGGCTCCCAGTCTGCTGAAATGATGGCTGAATGGGGCTTTGTTAATTCACACTGCTCTACCTTCCCAACTCTGGGACAATCAGCTGAGGTTGCAGGGAAGGCTAATGTCCACGCCCAGTTTTGTGGTGTGTGCCTGTTATTTGAAGCACTTCCGTCACACTGGGTTGTCTGGGGCAGTTCTGGGCTATGGGGCTGGCGATGGGCAGGAGTGCTTCCTGTCCACCAGGATGATGGCTGTGAGCGGACACCCCCCTTTTCTTGGGAAGTTGTGGTGTTTAGTGAATTTTCTCAGCCACTGGATTATTGCGTTTTGTCTCAGAGCTCTCCTAGTTCTGCTCTTGACTTGACCTGCCCAAATTGCAAGTCTTTGAAGCTTTCTGTATTGGGCTTCTTTGAGTAATTGTTTTAGAAAAAGAAAAAAGGATTTAAAAAAAAAAAAAAAAGGGGGCCCTCCTCAGAGATCTAATGGGTTATTGAAATGCTAAGAGACAAAGCAACCAGGGCCATTAAGGAAAGGTCCACAGGGCAGAGAGATCAGCTTTTCTTCGGGATTTGCATATGCGCCTCAGGGCCCTTCCCCTTTCTATGTTCACCAGAACTCCAAAAATCCTCCGCTTTTATTTTGGAGTTTTTCGTGTTGTTTTTTTTCTATGCCTGTCTCCTCTCTGCTGGGCTGGCTGCTCTCAGATTCTCTGGTGTCTGGTCTCAGTCTATCTATGGTTGGAGTTTGGATCAGTAGAATGAGTTTCCGATAAGGGCTGCCACTGCAGTTCTCCCTTCTCCTTCCCGGAGCTGACAGCCCCTCCTCCCACGGGACTGAGCCTGGCAGGGAGGGGCGCGGGTCCCCTGGCCGCAAAAACTTACAGATTTCGCTGATCTCAGCAGTTCCACGTTTTCATGAGTGTTGTATGAAGTATGCCCGAAGTCAGATTGCTCTGTGGTGTCCAGTCCACGCAGTTCCTGGCTTTCTACCTACTTTCCTGGAGGAGTAACTAAAACATACAGCTCACCAGTCTGCCATCTTGCCACACTCCAGAAGAGTCTTTTATGTAACCGGTACTTTCTTTTATATTGAGATTCATTTGTCTCTATATGTTTAGCAATTTCTCTTGCTATTTCTTCGTTAACCCACTGATTGTTTAGGCGTGTGTTGTTTAACCTCCAGGTATTTGTGAATTTTCTAAGTCTCTGATGGTTATTGACTTCTAATTGTATTCCATTGTGGTCAGAGAATGTGCTTTGAATAATTTCAATCTTTTTAAATTTATTGAGGCTTGTTTTATGTCCCAGCATATGATCTATTCTGGAGGAAGTTCCATGAGCACTAGAAAAGTATGTGTATCCTGGTGATTTGGGATGTCTATGTTCACCAGAACTCCCAAAATCCTCCGCTTTTAGTTTGGAGTTTTTCGTGCTGTTTTTTTCTATGCCTGTCTCCTCTCTGCTGGGCTGGCTGCTCTCAGATTCTCTGGTGTCTGGTCTCAGTCTATCTATGGTTGGAGTTTGGATCAGTAGAATGAGTTTCTGATAAGGGCTGCCACTGCAGTTCTCCCTTCTCCTTCCCGGAGCTGACAGCCCCTCCTCCCACGGGACTGAGCCTGGCAGGGAGGGGTGCGGGTCCCCTGGCCACAAAAACTTACAGATTTCGCTGATCTCAGCAGTTCGACGTTTTCCTGAGTGTTGTATGAAGTATGCCCAAAGTCAGATTGCTCTGTGGTGTCCAGTCCACGCAGTTCCTGGCTTTCTACCTACTTTCCTGTAGGAGTAACTAAAACATACAGCCATCTTGCCCCGCCTGCTTCCTTTTTTAACAGCTGCATAGAATTCCGTAGTTTCGGGACAACATAATTTATGCAAACATTGCCTATCGATCCATACTCAAAATCCATTTTAAATGCATCAGAAGAACTGGCTGGTTAAAAAAAAATAGAAAGCAAAGGGCCATTTTAGTTTATCCTTCTTGTACACTTGAATTATCGTGTATCAGGTTAGTTTAAAACAGAGAGGTGCTCTGCACGCACTAGGCTCTGAGTTTCATCCCCTTGTTCCTGTGACGGGGCGGTGACCGAGTCCCACCTTGTGTCAGGAAGGGGTGGGCATCTCCAGTGTTGGTGGCAGCGTGCAGAAGTAGCCACTCCCATGTGCTGCCAGGGGGAGCGGAAATTGGTGCAAGCTTTCTGGCAGGGAATCTGGCAATACAGATCAAGAGGCGTCTGCCCTGTCTAGCTGTATATTTCTTGTTCAGTAAAATGAGGTGGATAGTTACGGTCTGTCCCTTCCCTTCTCTTTAGGCTCAATGAGCTCAGCGAATCTAGATGGCTCTCCAAGATAAATGCCTGGCTCTTCTCAGAAAGACAATTAATGAGCTCAGAGCCTGCTTAGACTGAGATAAAGTGTGAGATTAACAGACACTGGGCCATCTATCCACCCTGCCAACAGGCTCTCTCCTCCTCACTGCGCTGCTTCGCTTGACACTGCTAAGGAAGCCCACCAATGCACCAGGGCCAGCGTGCCTATTTTTTAGATAATTACAAGGCTTGGGCTTGGAGCCACTTAAAGGCAGGAATGTGGGGTAGAGAAAGATTAAGGTGAACTCTACCCCTTTCTCCTCGGCTGAAAATGTCCCAGTGGGCTCCAAAGGGAGAGAAAACCACATGAAATTTTCATTGGAGCCAGTTCAGTGGCTGCAGGAGCTGGGGGGCCCAAAGTTCTCATTCTGAACAGTGCCCAGCCCAAAAATTAGGCACCTGGCCCCCACCAACCTGCTGGTGTCCTCACCACTCCCTCCATTCTCTGCTCCCAGAGTTTGGGCACACAGGTGCCCTTGGGGAAGGAAGGAGTGGGGAGAGGCAAAGGAGGGAAGAGAGAGAAGGAGGAACAGAGGCAAGGGTGCTTGGGGCAGGATTGTGCATCTCTAATTGCACACTTGAATTTTCAAAACATTCTACTCTATAAAAGTTCAGAGTCTGCTACTCTCTGTAGCACCCTTAAAAATGGATGAGTTCTCTGCCTGCAGACAGGAAGCCCACAATGGGGTTAAGTCACTCTGGGTCAGACTCCTCTCTTCCTCCTGGGCCTGCAATCTCCTAGAAGCACACAACAAGAAAGCAGAATGCCGGAGTCATGCAGAAATGACCTGGCTTGCCTGCAGCCTCTCCATCCCTCTCCAATAGAGAAGAGACGATAAATGAAGCCAACGTTTTTTGGCATACACCCCTCTCCTTGTCATCCGTTTCATAGGCAGAATTTCAACTGTGACATCTGAGCTTGCCCCTTCATAGTTAACATGTGAGATCAAGCAACAGCAATCATAGTGGCTACTAGTTGATGGCCCTGTAGAACCAGCCAGGTACTCGCGCATGGGAGAGAACTTAGATTTTCCTTTGTGCCCTTCCTCATACAGGACTCATCTAGTCGGAGGTTTCCTCATGGACTCTGGAAGGATTAGGATTATGGTGGCAGGAATGAAAAGAAAAAGAAGCAGTGTTTGGTCTTTCTGACATCCAAAGGAAGCTGCCAAGCCAACGTCCACAAACTATCCCTCACCATGACGAGAAGCCTGATGACTGCATCCTCTCACCATCTGGAAAGTGCCCTTCTGTAACAGCAGCCTTCCCAAAGACTGTGGGTGGTCCAGAAGGATTCCTGCCCATGCCCCGACTCTTTGCAGGGTTCCAATAAAACCTCCCCATGTGTCTCCCCTGCCCCTTTTTCAATGGCCTGGGAGACCTGCAGACCCCTTAAGGGACAGCACAGGATGTTGTAATAGTTCCGATGGGAAACCCTAGCAATAGCACTTGGGAGACACTGGATAGTGGTGAATTCTGCCCCACATATGCAGATAGGCTCTGAACACAGGGGACAAGAGTCCTCCTGAAGACCCAGTGCCATGTCTGACCTGAACTCCAATGGCTTATCCACAGGGAGCCTCCCAGCACTTAGGTACCACAGACCACATGACATTGCTGCCTACCATTTGGAGACACAGTCATCTGGAGAAGACAGGGACTAGGGACTCTCTGAGAAAGTCACCAAGAGGTCATAGCAGTCAGCAGTCAGCTAGAGAACTCCCTTCAGCACTGTGCCCTGTCCTGGATCTTCAAAGACATGCACATACCACATGGGCAAAGAATGGCTCAGGGTAGGGAAGCACATGGTGGTGGGGAAAGAACCTAGGACACTTAGAGCCATGTAGTTCTAGCTTCTTCCACTAGACCATTAAATCCATGAGGACAGGGACTCTGTCTGTCTTCTTCCCCACTATATCCCAAGATCTAGTCATCGCTGGTTCCCATTAAAAGTTCAATAAGAAACAGTAATATGGATGGATGGATGGATGGATGGATGGATGAATAGAGGGATGATGGATGGATGGATGGATGGATGGGTAGATGGGTGGATGGATGGGTAGATGGGTGGATGGATGGTTAGATAGATGGATGGATGGACAGATGGATGGATGGAGGAATGGATGGATGGGTGGGTGGGTGGATGGATGAATGGATGTATGCATGGATGGATGGATGCATGGATGCATGGATGGACAGATGAAGGATGGGCAGATGGATAAATAGGTCCAAATTCTATCATGTCCCCTGTAGTCTGGAATAAAGACAGTGAACACTTAAAATTCCTTAAAACCCATGTGTCCATTTGGATTCGTAGCAACCTGGGGGCACCTCCATCAAAGAGCAATCAAGGGTCATAGTTCATAATGTGAGTCAGATTGCCTGGAATAAAATCCCAGCCTCACTGAGGCTATAAACCTTCATGCAATTCTCCAAATCACTTTGAGAGTCAGTTTCCACCAGTGTAAGGTGGGAATAATAATTGTACCTGATTCATTTGGCTATAATGAGGATTAAATGAGATAATTAACGTAACTTGCTTAGTACAGTTAGAGGCAAATAATACGGGCACAATAAATTATGTATTTCCTATCCTCCTACCCTTCCCTCTCTCCTCCAGTCTTCAAACATCAGCTCTCACTGTGCTGCCCTCCCAGCCACACCACATATCTGCAGCCCCTCCCCCAGTCTCTCACCTTTTCCCTTATTCTTCTGGGCTCCAGTAAATCATCAGTGGCACAGAAAATAACTACACATAGTTAGCACATGCTGGGCCAAATGTGCTAAAGCCTTCATAATCCAGCTCCAAGGAAGAGCATCTAGTACTTAATTTTTAAGTATAATATATATTTAATGAAATATTAATATTTAACTGACTTAATGTAATATTTAATTTGATATCCAATGCAAATAAAAATAGTAAACAGATTTATTAATGATTTACACAAGTGCTTTTCTATTCTGTTTTGAAAGCACTCTTCTGCCCAGAAGACAATTCTAACACCCAGAAAGCAAATATGGGAGAATTTTCAAACTGGTTCTTGTAAGTGGGTCAGAGTTGTCACTTTGTGAGTGGGCTTAGCCAAGGAGAAGTGGCCATGGCTCTCACTTATTCATACAGTTAATGAGAACCTAGTATGTGCAGGGTCCTGAATTAAGCTCTCACAAAGCTCATGACCCAGTGTGAAGTGAGACAAAATGCTGTGACAACTATAACAAGTACTAAGCAGAGAAAATGGGCAGATACTCATGCTGAGCACTAGACGGCGCCTGACCAAGACTGGAGCAGGGAGGTAAATCAGGGAGGGCTTCTTAGAGGAGGAAGCAATATCTGAACTGAGACAACATGGAGGAAGAAGAAGAAGAGCATTTCAGGCAGGGGAAAAGTTGATTCCAAATCCCAGACACACGGTTGTGCAGAGACAGAAAGGTTGAGAATGGCTGGAGAATGGAAGAAAAGGTGGAAAATGGCATGAGCCACTTGAAGGAGTTTCTACTTCATTCTGAGGGTGAGGAGATTTAAGCACTGGAATGTCCTGATCAGGTCTGTGCTTTAGAAGGATCACTCTGGAAGACAGTTTCAAGGCTATTACAGTTGTGCCAGTTTGGATATATTCTGTCCCCCAAGAAAAAGCCATGATCTTTTAATCCAATCTTATGGGATATTTGGATTAGTTTGTTTCCATGGAGATGTGACAAACCCAACTGTGCATGATAACTGAGTAGACTGTTTCCATGGAGGTGTGGTCCCACCCATTCAGCGTGGGTCTTGATTAGTTTACTGGAGCCCTAAAAGAGCTCAGACAGAAGGAGCTCAGTGCTGCAGCCAAAAGAGACATTTTGGAGATGGCTGCTGAAAGCAGACTTTTGCTAGCCCAGAGTTTGCTTGGGAGAAACTAAGGCAATACCCCCAGATGCCTAGAGAGGAATGTCCTAGGAGAAAGCCATTTTGAAACCAGAACCCGGGAGCAGACTCCAGCCATGTGCCTGTGCCTTCCCAGCTAACAGAGTTTTTCCAAACGCCATCAGTATTCTTCAGTGAAGGTTGCCTATTGTTGATGCCTTTGTTTGAACACTTTTATGGCCTTAGGACTATAACTTTGTAACCAAATAAACCCCCTTTATAAAAGCAAATCCACTTCTGGTATTTTGCCTAATGGCAGCATTAGCAAACTGGAACAACAGTCATCAAGATAAGAGAGGTGTCAATGGGAATGGTGAGGAAATGGGAAGATTTAATAAATAGTTAGGATGTCCAATTGACAGGTCTTGGTGACTAGATGTGGCAGGTGAGAATTGGGAACAAAAGAAGGAATTTGTGTAAGCTTTTAGCATGAACAATTACAGTTGGTGCATTAAATGATGATGATCGACATTATCATCAGCACCATCATCATCATCATCATCAGTACTGATGATGCCATGATGTCACCCTCAGGCACTAGACAAAACAAGTCTATTTCTACTTTCATAGCATAAACTTTTACATCTGTTCCCCTAAACAAATGTAATCCATGGTAATTGTCCAAGTGGTGCAAACTGTGAGGACAGACAAAGTAGAGTCACTTGGTTTCATCCTATAGGATCAAACAGCACAACACAAGTTTGAAATAATCTAAATGTTAGTGCAGCACATTCATACAACTGAATAGTATGCAATGTTTAGAAATGATGTTCCAAAGATATATTTAATGATATAAAGAAACAGGCTTAATGCCTGGTAAAGTTTTATCTGTTTATTTTTAAGTTTGAGTGTATATAGAATAATCCCTCTTATTTTAAGACCATAGTGTTTTTTTTAGAAAAAGAATGACATATGCCAACATATTAACAGCAGATGTCTTTTAGTTTTATTTCTTCTTTGTTTTTTCTATATTTTCCAATTTTTTTCACAGTGCACATGTATTACTTATTACTTATAAATTCCTGACCCACAGATTCCATGAGCATAATAAAAATCATCAGCTTTTTTTTAAAATGCTACTAATTTCAAGGTGATTGGTTACATAGCAGTAGATAACTGAATAAAAGTAGTACCTAGAAGCAGGGAACTGGTGATATGAAACCTAAAGCATGGCATTAGTTTTGGGACCGGGTGATGTGCAGCGAGGAAACATTTGGTGAGGGCAAGAAGGAAAACACCGTCGGAAGCTGAAGGAAGGGGTTTCCTTGGTATGCAGTGGAGTGGAGTGTGGCAACACTGTGGGTTGCAGTAATGTGGAACACAGGAAATGTCCCTAATGAACTCATAGTGATGCTGGGGGCACATCCCAGCAGAAAGCCAAACACACCATCCAGCTTCTGCCAGCCGCCTAATAAAATGGGTGAGGACAGAGCTCAGCTAAAGAATAAACCATCCAGTTGTTGAGAATTAGAAGTAACTGTAAAGATCCCAGGACAACCTTCCCAGCCAGCAAAGATCAAATCCAGATTGTTATCAGAACACCAACCTGATTTCAGAGTAAAGATGAAGCTAATAGTGTGACTGAAAATCTCTTTGTTAAAATCTCAGATTTAAGATGGTGCCTTACAAACTTTCAGTCCAACAAAAAATGCCTTCTGAGGATCCTGAGGAAGGACCTTTCAGGAAATCGAGCTGAGGATCATGAAGAGAGCTGAACTGCAGCCGACTCACAGGGGTCCCAAGATGAGAAGGACTCACCACACAGAGATTTGTATGAGTGGCTTTGGTCTAATGAACTGGGTAAGTTGATACATAAGAAATCCACATATTTTTTAAAGCAATTATATCAGCTTGGACTGAAACAGACAGAGACAGTACTAATGAAAAGAGTCCTTTGGACCCCCAAACTCCTGTGGACAGAAAGCAGCCTGCAAGATCTACCCAGAGCACACACAGGGCTATTTCTTAAGGGAAAAGGGGTGCTTCAACAACCATTACCAAGACCTCAGAGGACAGAGTGAAAAGCCACAAAAAATCATCCCCAGGGATCTGTTTTAGACCCTAATTAAGAAATGGACATCAGATGCTGTGCTGGATTTCTGAATTACTCTGAATCACTAATATCTGTATGACTCCTATTTTTCCCTTTTTGAATGAAAATATTCATTACAGTCATCTTATGCCTGTGTCATCACTGCATGCTGGGAGTGGTGTGGCAGATAACTTGTCTCATTACTTCACAGGTCTTCGCATCTACAGGACCCCGAACTCAAGGCTGTCATCAACACTGGACCTCATTTAGAGGATGAGATTGTTGGCCTCCAGCCAAGCCTGACTCTGTACTGGGAGATATTTTGGGGGTAGGGGGAGAAGATTAGGAAAGTTAAGTGTATTTTGTACGAGACATGGGCAGGGGCTTGTGACTGCTTCAACCAATAAAGGACGTGGGAGTATCACTGTAAGACTCCTGAGGTCATAAATGGCCATGCAGCTTCTGCCTTGGTGTCTATGAATGTTCTCACTCTGCATGCTCCCTCTTGGGACACTCTCTCTTGGAACCCAGCTACCACATTATGGAAAGATCAAGCACACGGAAAATCCGTATGAAGATACTCTACTCAATAGTCCTTGCTCAGCCCAGCCTTCCACTCATCCTAGCTCAGGCACCAGACATGTGAGTGAGGAAGCCTCCAAGTGGTTCAGCTCCCAGCCACTGGAGCTGCCCCAGCCATTGGAGTCTTTTCCTCTGTTCCGCCAGACATCATGTTGCAGAGACAAGCCAGTCCTGCGGTGACCTGTCCAAATAACTGACCCACAGATTCTACAGGTTTAATAAAATGGTGGTTGTTTTACGCCACTAAGTTTAGGGTGGGTTCTTATGAAGCAATGCAAAATTAGAAGACTGCTTGATAGAGACCCCTGCAGAGGACAGTGTGAAGAACTTTGGCCAGGCACCACCACACCAGGAAGCCTGGAAGTGAACAAACTGCACTTCATGTTGAGTCTGTAAGAACAAAGAATAAAATCTAAATGTCAAATAAAACCCAAATTTCTCCCAGAGGCAGGCATGTCTTGGCCTTAGCCCATGTTTCCAAGGTCATCTCCTTCAAGGCTCCCTTTTACTCACTCTACTTGAGCCACACTTCCTGGAGCACACCAAAGTCTTTCTAGTCCCTCTGCCTACATGCTCTTCCCCCCACATTGTGCCTACTTAGGAACTCAACATTATATTCCCTACCACCCCACCAAAGGAATCCCCCAGTGGGCCAAGGGATAACAAAATCCTCTCTCCTTCTGCATGAGGACTTACCTTTCAGTTAACTTCCTAGCACTGACCCCTAGTAACCCAATGGGTAGAATATCAATTGTATTACTAGGCAACATTGCTGAGGGTAAAAATGGCCCCTGCCTGGTTCTTTGCTTCTAGACAGGGAGGAACTATAAATAAACTCTAAGTACCTGATGGGATCACCACACTCTGTAATGAGCAGAACCCTTACAGAGATCCTGGAAGCTCTGCAATATGGCCTTGTGATGAGAGATATTGCTGCTCTGATGGACTTGGCTTCTAAGAAGGGCAGCACCCACATCTGCCCACCACAGAGCTCGTTGCTTTGCACCAACCTATGCTGCATGGCTTGCTGGTGAAGAGGAATGCTTGCTATTGCCCTACTGGCAAGCTGTGCCCCCCATCCTCTAACCTTCTGGTGCATATGATGCCAAAATAGTCTACGGTATTCTTTTAAGTCTGAACATTTAGTTGAATCTAAGAAGACCCTGGGAGCATTTCCCTACTCCCATTATTCTCTCTCACATAACCCTGTTTTACCTTTATAGCACTTTCACAATTAGTTACTATTTCATCTGTATATTTATTCTTGGCATATCTCCTAGACTGTGAACCTCAGGAGATCAAGAACAGTGTCTGTTTTGTTCACCACCGTAAACTCAGCTCTTAACCCTAGTTCCTGGCACATACTAGGGGCTTGGTAAGAATTGGACTGATGGATGTATGGATGCATAGATGGATGGATAAATTAAAAAATAAACTGGAGGAAGTTATTAGAAAGTCAAAAGAGACAAAGTAAGAGAGGTGAACAAAGTCCAAATTATAGAAAGCTTTGTTGGAAATGCACATGAGCAGTGAATTTACCCTAAGGTCCTTGGAGAGATGCTGAAGGGTCTTGAGTAAAGAAGTGAAGGCACATGGTTTACGTTTCAGAAAGGTCATCCTGGGAGCAATATGGAGGAGCGGGGGTGGGGGGTTGAGGGTGTGTGTGAGTCGAGAGATGACAAGAGGAGGAAAAACTGGAAAAGGCAGAGGTGATGGGGAGGAAAAACAGTCTCAAGAGATGTTTAAGAAGTAAAATCTGAGTACTCAGTGACCAATCAAACATGGAAGGTGGAATGAATGGGGAGTCTAGTGGCCACAACGCTCACAGCTTGGGAGACAGGGTCCATGGTGGCAACCTTAACCCAAAAGAGGAATCCAGGAGGAGAGATGGGTTTGGGGTTAGGGGGAAGATGTTGAGTTTGGTCTTGGACCTCCCCGAAGAGATGCCAGGGAGACAGTGGGAGCCCGGGAGAGAAGCTCAGAGATGGGAAACTGAGTGTCATGCTTGAGAATCACAACCATGATCAAGCTCATCCAGAAAGTATGTAAAGTGAAATTTAAAGGGGCTAGCGATTAAGCTCAGGAAATCTGATGGAGAAAGAGATGCCAAATGAAGGAATTGAGGGAGATCCCTAGGCAGAGATGGAGCAGAACGAGGGAAGTCGTTTGTCTTTGAAACCAGGGATGATGTCTCTCTCCTTTCTTTGAAGACTTGTGACACTGTACATGAACTTCTATTGTGGAATCAATTTCCATCTTAAATAATCATCCTTTCTACTTCTATCGTATCTTCCTAGAGTAGAGGAAGCACCTTTGTGGCAACAAGAGTTCTTTCCCATCTTTGTATCCTCTCAATTCCTGCACACAGTAGGTCCTTAACAACCTCCCCACACCTGGACTCTCCAGGGTGGGGTATGGGAGCACTACTAAGTTTCAATCCCAACTAACTGCTTTCTTAAACTGTTATATAAATCTGACTTTTAATAGGTTCTGAGAATCGATGCTTCATTACTTTTTGCCACCGCAGGGATTATCCCTATTGATGGGTCATTACAAATCATTGCTCTCTGAGAGGTCTCCTTTCTCTCTCTCATTTCCTGATCTTTCAGCAGGATAGCTTTTTTCTTCAGAGGGAAGGAAAAACATTTAAGTGGGTCCTGGAAATTACCAACCAGGACCAATCAGACCAGAGGAAATAAGGGAGCTCTGGGGAAGCCCACGTGGGACAGAATCCATATTGTTCAGTGGGAATAAAGAGGAGACTTTATTTTGGGCCTCAATCAGTTTGAAATTTACAATGGATCTGCATTCATTGAGCGCCCCTGTATGCCAGGCACTGGCCAAGAACTTTGCACATGACCTTGTTTAATCGCCACAACAAGGCTAAGAGGTAGGTACTCTGATAAACCCATTTTCCAGATGTGGACACTTATTTTTAGTGAGGTTAATGGGTTTTCCCAGATTGCAGAGCTGTTTTGAGGTCTGCCTCTAAGTCTGTACAAGGTCCCATGAACCAGGCTGTCATGCCTATGAGGTGCACATATCCAGCTCTAAATTCTTGGGGTCCACTGAGAAACTCACCTAGAGCATCCCCCATCCAAATCCCCACTCCCAGCAATGCACCAGAGTGAAATTTCCCCACTGAGTCATCAGAGCAGCAAGTGTCCTCCCTGATTATGACCTCAGAGAACAATCCCTTCTCTTTCCTCGGCACTGAGCTTCCTTGGTGGAGCCATCTGTTTAAAGCCAAGCAAAACAGTATCCCCACCACCCCCACCCAACCCAAGAGTTTAGAAAGAAAGATCTGGCTCAGGCTTCCCAAGCAGCCTCAATGACTCCTGATGCCAAAGAGGCTGCCCCTGAGTCTCCTGGGTGTATCACAGCAGGTCCAAGCATGAAAGAACCATCAGAAGATACCTTCCAAACTAGCTCAGACTCTTGGATCTGTGTGTGCCAAGGCCAAAGAAATCAAAGAGCAATAAACCTGTAGCCGATTGATTACCCATCTCACTGGAATACTCTGTAAAGCTAAGGGCTGTTTGTGCAACCAAGACCCAGAAAATCAGGAAAAACCCATTAACCATAGGAGGGGGGCAGCACAGAAGACACAGTGGCCAGAGGCTGGAAGTCTACCAGGACTGGTTTCCAGTCCTGCCTGGGAGACCCTGGGCAAGTCATTTCTACTGCCCAAGCCTTATCTCTCCCATCAATGCAGTGGAGTTAATTACAGTTCTGGCTTCACCAGCAGTGGTTTCGGATACTGACTTTGGATCTTGGGAAAGTTCTTTAACCTCCCTAAGTATCACAGAGTTTAGAGCTATCTTAGGTTACTAAGGCCACCATAACAAAGCACCACAAACTGGAGGGGCTTAAATACTAGAAATGTATTGTCTCACAGTTCTAGGGGACAAAAGCCTAAAGTTAAAGTATCAGCAGGGCCAGGCTCCCTCTGAAGGCTGCAGGGGAAGAATCTGTCCCATGCCTCTCTTCTGGTTTTTGGCAGTGACCGGCAATCCTTGGTGCTCCTTGGCTTGTGGGTTAACACTCTCTGCCTCCACTGTTACATGGCATTTTCCCTCCATGTCTGTCCATCTCCTCTCTCCTTGTAAGGAGACCTGTAATGCTGGACCAGGGCCCATCCTAATGCAGTTTGACCTCATCTTAACTAATCACTTCTTCAAAGGCTCTATTTCTAAAGAAGTTCACACACAGGGGCCCAGGGGTTAGGACTTGAGCATGTCTTTTGGGGACACACAGTTCAATCCATAAAAGGGTCTGATGCAAGAGAAATTTAATCAAATAATCATACCAGTAAATGCATAAACAGAAACTGAGGTTTGTGCTGGAAAGAAGGAAGCATGATTCTGGGAAAGCCAAGTACCAAAGCAACCTGACACAGGCTGCAGGGATGGAGGGTGGCAGGAGGGGAAACTTCCCTGGTGAAGCTGAGATAAGTAGCAATCAGTAGGGTAAAGAGGGCAGGGAGAGCATTTAAGGGAGAACAGTATGTGTGTGGTGGATGGAGTTAGGTACCCCAAATTTAGACATGTTCTTGGTCTTTATCTGCATTCCTGTGGATGTAAACCCATTGTAAATTCAAGGATCTCTTGAAGATGTTGTTTTGGTTAAGATGAGATCCAGTGGAATGAGGGTGGGTCCTCATCCAAATTACTGAAGTCCTTTATAAACAGAAGAAATTCAGAAATAGTATAGAAAGCCACAGGGAGGAGCTGGAAGTAAACAGGACCCAGAAGAGAAATGAGAGGACATTGCCATGTGATGGAAAAGCTGAAAAATCCAAGGATTGCTGGCCAGCCAGACTGCCACTGACTCTGGGAGGCAGCAAGCCTTCTGGCCTCTGAAACTGTGAGCCAATAAATTCCTATTGTTCAAGGCAACCCATGGTGTAGTATTTGTCACAGCAGCCTGGGAAACTAAGAAAACCTGTGAAGGCCCTGTGGTAGGAAGGAGCATGGCCTAATTATGGCAGCCAGAGGGTCTGCAGCAGAGAGAGGGAGGGGCTGTGCATTCCAGGCTGAAACTGGAGAGGTAGGCAGCAGCCCAACCAGGCCAGCTTTAGGATGGGACTAGATGTCTTGGTGGGCAGACTTCTTTTAACCACTTTGCTCAACGATGTATCCCAGATGCCTAGAGCAATAACAAGCACACAGTTAGTGCTCAAAAACTGTTACCTGAACTTATGAAACACTAGCTAATGTTAATGTTTTATCAGCAAGCCTGCCTCTTACAGGTGGATGCACTTTGCATCAAACTCTGCTCCATGATGGGTGATGGTCCAAGGTCCTAGACTCTCGATGGTCATGAGAGGCTGCTGCTCCAGGGTCTCTACTCAGGTGCATTTCCACGGAATCTTTATCCTGGTCCCTCTCATGGGCCCGAGAGACACAGAAAACACGAGTATGCCAAGGTCGGGCTTGGAAAGTGAGAGGGTTGGCTTGGGAGGTAATTTTCAGGGAAGTACCATGCTTAATAGACCACAGAGGAGAAAAGTGTACTTCCCAGTCAATCACTATGTTTCAGTGAACACGCCCATCTGGTGGTCATGTCCCAAATACACACAACTCAGGTTCTTTGCCTCTGGAACGTGCACAGCATTTCCTTTCTCTCTCTGTCCCAGTGAGGAGAATGGGGTTTGGGAATGATCAGGAGTGGAAAACTGTGACACTCCCAAATAGGAGGCCAGGACGGTGGAAACATTCAGTGTCTGCATCTAATTTTACAAGCCCTCAAAGTGGAAAAAATGGAGGCTTCCCTCCCTGACACAAACAACCCCATCTTAGGAAAAGAGTGTCAGCTAGCACGCCTAACTATTGTCTAGGAACAGACCTCCATTTGCTCCCATGGCTGCCCTGTTGTTCTATGTGACCAACCCCAGCCTCAACTGATTGGCCCACAACAGACCGACACAGAGTTGACCCAGAAGGAACTGGTCCATTGGCGGATCAGTAGGATTTACTCTGCCGAGAAGGAGCACAAAGAAGCCATAGTCAGTAAGATGGGCCTTGAAGGAAAAGCCATGCAGCAAACGGCAGGAGGCAGCCATGTGTATCTATGTTCAGCCACACACACCCATGTTCAGCTGTGTGCACCCACATCCGGCCATGTGCACCCATGCTGTACCAGTACAGACAAGACTAAGCAGTGAGTAAGCTACAGGCTGCAGAGAGAAACAGGAGGATAACACGGATATTCTGAGACATCACAAGAGACTCACAACCTGAGAGAAGGGCACACAGAGAGCTAGTAACATGCCTAAGGCCACACAGCTTATAAGTGGCAGACTCAAAAGCCTGAATCCTGGTTCTGAATTCTTCCAACCACACACACTGCTCTCAGCAAGAGGGTGGCAGGACACAACTGTTCCCAGAGTCTGCAGAGAAAAAGGAGAAGCTACGGAAAGCAGAGACCAGCCAAGCGGCCCATGCTGTAGCTATGGTGATGCTTTGCTTTGTTTGGGTTTAGCATTTATTGAGAGCTTTTTTATGCAGAGAAATGGACTAAACAACCACACCATGCATTCCAATGATTACTCACGAGAGGCTGACTGGGCAGTTATTAAAGTTTCACAATGGAGGAAACAGAGCCTTAGGGAAATCAAGCCACTTTTCTAGGGTCACCAAAGTGGACAGTGGACCAGGATTTGAGCCCAGGTCAGTGTGGCACCAAAGACCAAGCTTCTGCTATATGAAGGACATCCCCTCTGCCATATGTGCCATATGGTTGAGGGTCCACCAATGTCTTTGCCATGGGGATGGAGAGGAAGAAAAACCAAGAGACATTTCGGGGGATGAAATTACCGGACACCAATGTCTTGGCCATGGGGATGGAGAGGAGGAACAACCAAGAGACATTTCACAGGATGAAATTACAGGACACTTGGTGGGAGACCACCAAGGCTGCCTAGCCAGACTGAAGACGTGGTGGAACCTTCAACACTTCTTAGAGACAGCAGAGGACAGACACGGGAAAGGAAAGTTGGCAGCGAGCACTTCTAAGGGTTCGTCTGCTACCATCTTCTATAAGGAAGCATCCATGCCTTCTTCAGGTTTTGTAAGTGTTCTTACCCTCCCTGACACTTTGCCAACGGAAGCAAGAACCAGATCCCTGTCCCTTTAGCCTGACAAATGTCTCTCCTTGGGTGTCAGTTGTTCAACTTCTAGTGTCCCCTTGAAGCCATTCATCATTTGGAATTGTTACTTCCATAGCAAAATTTGTCTTCCTTCATTCCCCATTAATGTCTTATAAGGTTACAGGACAATCCTGGCATCTCCAAGGGGGTCTTGCCCAGGGTAAGAATTCACTTTCAAAACCCTTTACATCCATCAACAAAAAATCAATGCGATTGTTAAAAAGTCCTTTACTTGTTAGGGCAAGAAAGATTCTTAAAACTAAATGTTCTTTTACTCCTCACATCTTACCTGAAAACACACACACATACACACAAAAGAACTGACCCTGAAAAAAGACATTTTATTTTACAGATGACGAAATTTCTCTTGTTTAAAAGCAATTTAGCATTTAGTACTGGTCAGAATGTTTCTCCTTAAATAGTCTAGAAAAATTTAGTGGAACTTGTCCAAATTAACTGAGTTAAACGAATAAAGATGTGTCATCCTGTAAATGTGAACACTGAGTAACAGCTCGCTAAGTGCAAGATGGTTCCACCAGGATGACCGAGATGACCCGACAGGAATGGAGAGGTGAGTACAGGACAGATTGTGGGTATTATTTCCCACTGCTGACTGTCTCCACTGTCAGGAGATCCAGAGTTCGAGGAAATGGGCTTCCACTGATGCAGGAAGGACTCAAGTTAGTTGTAATCCCTTTTTGTCGAATACTTTCATCTATCCAACAATAAGCGGTTGCCTGCCTATGTTGTTTTTGATGACCTCATTCCTTCCAGCATTTATATTCAAATCTGATAGCCCAAGTCTTTAGAAGTCAGTGGATCATAAACAACCATGTTGTTTCTTGGGACAGAGCCATCAAAAGAATTGAGCACTGAAAACACAAGTAGTAAAAGGATAGTACAGGGTGCTATGAGCACATCTAACTTGGGGACATCCCAGAGAGGATTTGAAGGGTAAGGAGGAGAAAACAAAGGGCCAGGGTACATCCAATCAAATGCCATGTCCTGTTTATTCTCAGTCCTAACTATGTCTCCAGTCTGTCCCCTACTTGACACCTCCCCGGTATCACTCCCATCTGGGCCACCAAGTGGCTCTATTTGGACCACTGCAAGAGCTTCCTAGTGAGTCTTCTGGAACCTGTCCCCCCAGGCTCCTCCCACACACTACCCACATAGGTGCTGGAGTAATCTAGAGGGGTCTTGCAAAGTGCAAGTCTGAGCATGTCACACATGCCCCCGTTAAAGCCCTCCAGAAACAACAAGAGGGGGAACATGGGGGTGTTGACATCCCAGAGAGAGCCCGCGTTGCTGCTGCCTTCCTAGTGTGTGATGACGGCCAAGTTATCTTTAACCTCCAGTTTCCTCAGCTGCAAAATAGCGCTAAGGATAGCACAGGTTAAACTATACAAAACTGCGAATATTCAGCTATATTTGAACTGAAAGAAGGGTAATTTCATATGGTTCAACCTAATACCCCTAATCACGGGGTTGTTGTGAGATGAAATAAAATTAGCACAGAGCCTGGCAGACCAGAATATTCCATAAATGGTGGCCGTCCTTCCTCTCCTTGCTTCTCCCTCTGCCAGGTCGTACCTTCTCACCTTGCAGAATCTTCCTCTGGCCATTCTGCACCGCCAGCCTGCTGGCTACATGGGCATCTGGCCAGAAGACCCGAAAACATCTGGGATTGGAAGAGCCAGTGCCATCCTTCTCCCTGTGTTATAGCTCATCAGTGAAGCAGTCTTTATTTCTGGCCAGTTCCACAGGGCTGACGTCCGCCTAGCACAGAGGAAAATTGTTTCTGCCACATCTTCCAATAAGAATGATTTTCTTCATGCTCTGTTTGTCTACAACTGTCTTCCTGATCATTCTCACTGTTAGCACATGGCTACATGCTTGAAATTCAGCCAGAGAAACTAAATGAAATTTATGATCTGCTGACTTCTAAAGACTTGAGCTATCAGATTTGAATATAAATGCTGGAAGGAATGAGGTCATCAAAAACAACAGGTAGCAAGACAACCAATCTGCAAATATGCCATGCTGGCAATCCATACTTTAATCTGCTTCCGATTAAAATCATTGATTGGCAACTTATGTTAATTAATAGAACACACAGAAAATTTTCCAGCCTTTCATTTTGAGATTATAATTTTTGATGGAGTTTCAAGTGCCTTGATGTCACTATTAACCAATAATTTTGCCAACAATGTTCTGCTCAGACAGAACAATTCATTAGTGCTAAAACCAATTTATTGGAATGGGCTGAAAATCGCTTCAGTTTTCTCTATTAATGCATTACAAGATGAAATATTTCATGAGCTGCTTGTTGACATGCTTGACACTTCCTCTCACACTGCTTAGGTCATTCAAGACGGAAAATCTCCATTCCGTAAAATGAAGATGCCAGGGACAAGTTAAAAAAAAAAAAATCCAGGTCTTCAAAAATGGTTTACTGCCCTTCAAAATATAGACAGTTCCCACCTATATTTTCCAATGAACTTATTTCTTACAAGATAATCCTCAAGATAAATGAAATAATTAAAATAAAATGCTTAACACAGTGTCTGACAGAGAGAAAGCATTCAATAAATAAATATTACCTATTATTTGGGGGAGGCAAGAAAATTATAGTGGTTAAGAACACAGACTCGAAGCCACATGTTGAGTTCAAAAGCCAGTTCTACCATTTTTTAGTCAGGTGATCTTGGATTTATAGCAAACCTCTCTAAGTACTAGCTGTTGAGTGTTTGTTTGTTTCCCTACTTCGTAGGATGGTTAGAGAAATTAAATGAGAAAAATGTATGTAAAGAGCTTGGCCAGCAGCTGACACATGGTCAGGGTCAGTAAAAGGAGTTAGAAACAGACATGGCCACTCTAATTCACTACTTCCTGAGGTCACTTGGCTTCTAAAGCACTCACCTTTCTCCTGGAAGCTCAGTTGTCCTTCCCTGGGGGGCCTCGGCTTTTCTCTCCCCACTGCCATGTCCAGTTAGACTCATTTTCATCTCTCACCAGCGTCATGTCATCATGTCCCTGCCTCCACTCTGAGCCGCCTGCAATTCTCCCACAGCGGCCACAGTGGGCTTTCCCACATGACACTGTCTCCATGGAGCTTCAATACCTTTAGGGCTTCCCAGAGCCCTGCAGGCAAAGTCCAAGTTCCCTCGGCCTGGGGGTCTGGCCCTGCCTCCCTCTCCTGCTTCACCTCCCATCACGCTGTTTGGCTTGCAGTTCCATTCACGTGCAGAATCTCTTTGAAACATTGCTCCCACTGGCTAAAATGCCCTTCCACAACCTGCCCCCCTTGAACGTATCCCTGCTAAATCACATTCAACTTTCCAGTCTCAGATGAGTCTTGGCTTTCTCCCAGAAGCCATCATGGTCCGAGTGGAGTTCCACTGTGTATTGCCCACCTACCTCTATCAGAGCCCTTATCTCTCTGAGTTGTGACTGCTTGATTACGTTTGGTCACCCGGACCATAGGGAGACCTTCTTGAAGTCAGGGTTGGTGTCTTACCCACCAGTGTATCCCCAGCACCAAACGCATAGTAGACACCCAATAAATATTTGCTGAATGAACAAAGGAAATTTATGAATGAATCCCCACACCTCTACCTACAATAATCTGATAAAAATGAAATTGAACATGAAATTATGCACAGTTTAATTAAGGACCCACTACCCAATTTTCTTGGGGCTCCGAGCATAGCTAAAACACCCCAAACAAGGTTATCATATGCCAGAACTATGGCTCAAGTCAAGGTACTGTGAGCCTGGAGGCAGACCTTAATTTTCATGTTCAATTTGTTCTTGAAAAGCCACTTCTGCAAAAAAAGAAAAAAAGATACATGTATTAGTAGCTTGAGGAAGCTTACTGCCTGAGAGGAACTTTACAAAGTGAGTCAGGAAAATGTAGTTCTAACCAGCTGTTTGACCTTCGGAAAACAACTTTATATCTCTGGGCCTCAAAAGCATCAATTATTAAACAAGTAGTTTAGTCTAGAGAACCTAGCCTGTGGTCCCTCCCAAATCTTGAGAATCTCATTCTGTTTCTTTGAAATACAAATATTTGCCCATGAGTTCATCTCCTTCTCCCCTCCAACAACCCTCTCTAATTTTTAAACATATATACTCAGCCTCCTAGAAAGGAGGTCCATCTATCTTGTTACTATTGGCCAAGTAGAGCACAGCTCCAGCCAGTCTTGCTCCTAAATCAGAATCTCCAGAACTTTGGAACTGACCCAACTTAGCAGGGATAAAGTATTGACTATTTACCCAGTCATGAGAATTCCATTCTGGCCTTGGCTATAATGCTCCCCGGAAGAGTTGAACATTGTATTCAATATCTCCACCCCCATGCACGTCCAAAAATGCCTAAGGACCCCAAACTTTTTGGGTGGAAGATAAAATAACTCAGATGAAAATGTTTTCAACTAGACAAAAGATAATCCATAGCCTTATCATTGTTCTCCAAACTTCCCTATTTGGCAAGAATTCTTTCCAAAGCTCCGTTCTATGTTGAAGGGCAGAGTGCTCCAGGAAACTTTGCTGGGGAAGTGATTTTAGTGCCTGAAACAATAATCTAAAGAACCAACAATCCCAGGGTTATGGGGATTGTGGGAGGCCCAAACATTAGCATGGTGTCTTAGTTTGCCAGGGCTGCTAGAACAAAGACCACACACTGGTTGGCTTAAACAAATGGGAATTTGTTCTCTCATGGTTTGGCAGGCTAGAAGTCCAAAACCAAGGTGTCAGCAAGGCCATGCTTTCCCCAAAGTCTGCAGCACTCTGGGGAGAGCTTCGCAGAAACCCTCTATCACATGGCCATCTATCTCTTTCTGTCTCCTCCTCTAGTTCCTGCTTCTTTGTTCCACTTCCTCTGCTTATAAGGACTTCAGCCATATTGGATTAAGGCCCACCCTCATTCAGTTTGACCGCACTTTAATTAATTATATCTTTGAAGACATTTACACGGGGTTCATACCCACGGGACCAGGAGTTAGGATTTGAACATGCTTTTATGGGGGACATCGTCCAACCCTCCCAATAGGTGGTATGAATATTAAGTGCACTGTAACAGTGTTTCATGGTTTTCAAAGTGCTCTTATCACACATTATTCCACTGATATGATAAAACATATATAATGATACTGACTTTAGGAGCACAAATCATTCTGAATAATTTACCATCTCCCCATATTATTCAGTCAATTTAAATACTATCAAATGGTGGTAACAGCCAAACTAACATCTTTAGCGTTTATCCTGAGCTACATAGCAGTATTCCCAGCTGCCAGCTTGACATCTCCACTTGAACACTTACTCAAATAGTACAAAATCTAAACCAAACTCTCAATCTCATTTTTGACCCCAAACCCTTCCTCTTCCTGTTTTTCTTGCTCAAACCAAAATCTCAGAAACATCCTTTTCTCTGTTTTTCTCATTCCTGGTGTCCAATTAATCAGCAGATCTTGCTGATTCTATCTCTAAAATACATAATTTGGATCCATTTTTCTCCTTCTTCCCCCATGCAAGCCACCTTCTTCTCCCATCAGGACTTCTGCAATAGCCTCCCAACTGAACTATTCCACTCTTGCTCCTCCATAATCCAATTTCTACCCAGGTACCAAAATAATCTTTTTAAAATGTAAGCAATATCAGGTCATTTCCTAGCTTAAAACTCTTCAGTGATTCCCTGTTATATGTAAAATAAGGTCCAAACTCTTCGCTGTGGCTTCCAGAACTACGTGGATCTGGTCCATGCCTATTTTCCCAAGTTCATATCACATTGTTCTTTTGCTGGCTCACTAGGACCCAGGCAAGCTTGATTCCAATTTGTTTCTCTGCCCCAGCTCTCTCCAAGGCTGGCTCCTTCTCAGCCTGCGAGTCTCTGCTCAAATGCTATCTCCTTAGACAGGACTTCCCTGATCACCCTGTCAAAAGCAAAATTACTATGTGCCCCCATCACACTCTGTTTCCTTCATGGTATTTAGCATAATTGGAAGTTAGCATGTTTGTTCATTTATCACTGCCTTATCATCTTCCCATCCACACACCTACTAGAATACTGGTTCTACAACAAGAGGGGCCTTGCCTCTTTTTTCCACTGGCCTGTGTTCAGTGCCTATCACAAAGCCTGGCACACAGCAGATAATCAATAAGTACTTGATGGATGAATAAATTAATCAATCAATCTATGCAGGAGATTCTCTCTCTTTCTCACCTTTGATTTGACCACTAGACAATTCCACAACTTTGAAGGTAGCTTGGGTGATTGGATGGATAATGGGTGTGACTTTGACTTCCCCAAGTCTTGCTTCTCCTACAAGCAAGTCCTAACCAGCTTTGTTTCTTTAGCATCTCCTGTCGATTGAACTGTAATATTCACAAAGAAAAATGATCAATGCTATGTTTTATTTAAACTACAAATGTACCAATATTATGGATGAACAATGAGTCTTCTATCCAAGCACATATTCAGCTTTTTCACTGATTTTTCAAAGGTGTCCCTGTGCCTTTGCAACATGGAGACATTGGCTAACCTTTCCTATATTCACCCATTTGCACCAGAAAGGGAAATGTACATGCAAGCACAATTATCAACAGCCAATGAACAATGACATGTCTTAATCATAGCTTCTAATGTGTATTTCATTGGTTCTTTTAATATCTATTTTAATAAGAAAGAGAAGCATGCTCATAAAGAAGATCTGAAAAATATGGAAAATAAGAAAGAAGAGAATAACTGCACATAGCTCCATCATCCAAACATAGCCATTGGGGGATAGTTCCTAATGATATTTTTTCCTAGGTATAATTATTTTATTTTAACACAACTGCATTTATACCACATATACAACATTGTGTGTTGTTTTTAGTTAACATACAGCCACTCTCTTGGTGTTATATCATACTCTTGGAAAACAGAATTTCTAATGATGTATAAACTTGTGTACATTGGATGTGTCTTAAGTCTCTTAACCATTTGCCTATAACGGGGCATTCAGGTTTTTTGCAATTTTTCAATATTATAACAGCCTTGAGTATATTTTTGTTCTTAAAGCTTTTATGAGACAGGACCTTTCATTCCTTTTCTATGATATCCCCACCCCCTGAATTTCCACTAATCACCAGAGAATTCTAAGTGCACTTTCCCACAACAATCTGTTAAAGTTCACAATTTGATCACGTGATATGGCCCACAGTTCAGCCCACAACTTTGGATACCAAAATTAACCAGTCAAAATATCCTTCCCTTGCAGCCTCTAGACACCTGACAGAAAATAACAGTCCTCCCTGCCAGCCATGGAGGCAGGTAAAAATCAAGGGCAGGAAACACAACACCGGAGAAAAGCTTCTTAAGGTTTACTTGGCCAGGGAGGATGAAATAAGAAATTCATTTCAGAGAGTTCAAATGATCCAAAAGATGTATTCTCTTGTGGTGTTTCAAATACAGACCTGTCTTGGATGCAAAGAAGACGAGTTCTGAGGATTCCTTTATTTCTTCAAATGAGGCGCATAGTAACGTGGCCTGGAAGCAAAGAGCTTGGAGCCTAGAAGCCTGGGCTTTATTTGGTTGTCAATCACTTGGCTATGCAAAGCGATGGGAATCTCTGGCCATGGGGCTTCTGTGGCCGTAAGGTGATCCACCCAAACCACTGCCCATACCTTGCAACCAAGGCCACCAAATGACCAGATGCTAATGTGGCCTTGTCCTTGTTGAAGAAAAGCAATGTGGCCGACACAATTCACAAGCCTCTGGATTTGGGTGAGTCCCCTTGCAGGAATCCGAGCATTGAGCTTCTCTCCTCAGGGAAAGGAAAGAGGGGGGCAGCAGGGTCCCCTCGTGCTGTGCCCCCTCTGGCATCACCTCCCTCCTCTCCATGGCTGTTTCCATGGGGGAACTGAATCAAAAAATTAGCTTTTTAAGTCTGTTTCTCTACTTAGACTTGAAGCTTTTAAAATTCTTCCCTATGAAAGGAAATCTAGAGCTATGTGTCAAAGGTCTTCCTTCAAATTCCTAAGGAAATAAGGAAATCATCTGAGGCAATATACCCATATCTAAGCACTAGGCTTGTTCACTGAAACTCTCTTCATGGTTGGAAACAATAGAAACCACCAGCAATGGCTTGGTAGGGGTGTTGACTCAATAAATTATATACATCTATCTATACAGTGGAATGTGATGTGATTACTAAAAATTATACTAAAGAAAAATATTTAGTGACATGCAAAAATGATTGATATACTGCTTAATGAGAAAAGTAGGTAAAAAGTGAATATGTAATGCAAATAGGATGTGGAGATAGAAAAAGACTAGATACTTCAAGATGGCAGCCTGGGGACACATGTACATCTTTCCCTATTCCCCAAATCCAATTAAAATAACAGTAAAGGAGCACAAATGGGAAGAAGCCAATGAGGACGCAAAGAATTGAGAAGGTTGGGTAGGCCTCCTGGATCTACCTGAGTCCTGACTTGGGTAATGGAGTTGACCTGAAGACTAAAAATGGAAAGGTATCCTCTAGGGAAGTTGACCCATCTTCCTAAAGGAGATCCAGTGATTCTAGGTTGGTTCTCATACTTCAGGAAAGCCTTCTCATGTTGGCATTGGGGAGGGATGCACCAGCCTCTGACTCCCAGCTCTACTCTTGCACATCTACACCTACACACACACACACAACTATCATATCTCCAATTAAGAGGTAAGTTCTGATGGAGGAACAGATCCATGCTCAGCAGAGGAAATGCACACCAGTCATCCATATTTATCAGTTTACTCTTTTATTCATAAATATGTTTGGATGACCAAGTATCAACAGACATTTGAAGAATACCAAGAGCTCAGAGGAAAAAAAAACAGAACAAGTGGCCTCAGAGGAAACAGATAATTCAGTGACATTTCCTACTCTTGAGATCAATCACATTATTTGTTCTTCAATAAAAATAACTATTTTTTCAAAATTTTAAACTAATCTGTAGACAAGCTTAGATGACAAGGACAGTTAGAGGAGAAAACAAATTTTACAAACCTTGACAAAGTAAAATTAATGGTAGGAGGAGAGATGGAGGGACCCATATTTTTTTCATCTTCATCAGTGTGGAATTAAGAAATGCTATTTAATGTAGATAAAAAATAGAGGCTTAAGATCATTATTTAAAGTTATAAAGGTAAGCAATGGAATACCTAACATTAATTATACAAGAAATCAGGATCAGAAGAGAAGACAAAAGTGCAAGATATCACAAATGAGCTAACTTCTTTGTCACAGAGGGTCAAGCAGTATAACAATTAAAATTGACAACCAAAAAAATAAGAGGGTTAGCACACAATTTATACATATGGAGGTGGCCATTAGAACTTAAAACTGAAATGGTTCCAAGTAGTTACCATTGGGGCATGGGATTGGGGATAGAGGTGCAGTCATCTGGGAGTTGTAAAAAGCTCAGATGCCAAAGCCCCACCCTCAGATGTCAGACTGAACTGCTGTGGTGGGCCCAGGCAGGGTTAAAAAGCTCCCCCAGGTGATTATAATGTTCAGCCAGGATTGCAAACCACTGACTCTCTCTCTACATGGTGAAAGTATAGTACTACTAACTGCTTTCTAAATTTTCTGTTCATTCATGCCACAAATATTTATTGAGCACCAACTGTGCTAGATAAGCACCAAGCCAGATGCTGAACAAGACAGACCTGATACGTTCTGCTGCAGACTGCTGTGTGTGGGATAGGGAGTGGGGGACAAATGTTCAACCAAAAACTCATTCATTCATTCATTCATTCTATAGCAAATCCACAAAGAAAAAGAAAGACTGCCAAAAAAGCATACATTATTTAGTAATTGGGAAAAAATAGATGCTCTTTTTTTAAAAAATCCATACTCTTTTTTTAAAGCAAAGTGTTTTTTTATTGTGGTAACGTATATATGTAACATAAAATTTTTCATTTTTAATTGTCCCATTCAGTGGCATTAACTGCATTTACAATGTTATGCTACCATCACCACCATCCACTACCAAAATTTTTTCAACACCCCAAATAATAACTCTGTACCCATTAAGCAGTAACTCCCCATTCCCCCCTCCTCCTAGCCTCTGGTAACCTTTAATCTACTTTCACCTCTATAATTTTCTTATTCTAAAATAATTCATATAAGTGGAATCAAACACTATTTGTCCTTTTGTGTCTGTCTTCTTTCACTCAGCATAATGCTTTCAAAGTTCATCCCAGTTGTAGCATGGATCGGCACTTCACTCCTTTTCATGGCTGAATAATATTCCACTGTATGTATAGACCACATTTTGTTTATTCATCTGTGCATGGACACATGGGTTGTTTCCACCTTTTGGCTATTGTGACAAATGCTGCTATGGACATTGGTATGCAAATATATGTTCTAGTCCCTGTTTTCAATTATTTTGAAATAGGAGCAGAATTGCCAGGTCATATGGTAACTCCATATTTAACTTTTTAGGAACCACCAAACTCTTTTGCACAATGGCTTCATCTTTTTTTATCCCTTAATTACTCTGCCCCCTCCCTTTTACCAGAGACTGGAGGTCAACCCCTCCGCCCTCCTCACAGAAGCCATCAGAAGCTATAATTCCATCTCCAACCAAGGGCTGGAATCCTGCCCTCTCAAGCCATCAAGAGCTATAGTCATAAAATCTGTGTCCTGAGACCCTGGCAACTGGCCAGAGTGACTGCCTGTGGCATGCAAGCTAGTTTAAAATTCCCACCCCAGCTGGAAGTAGAAAGGACAGGCAGTGACCACAGATGAGGAACCCCCCAAACACACCTGCCCCAAGGTTCTGACGAATGCTCTTTTTTTTTTTTTTATCATCATTTTATTGAGATATATTCACATACCACGCAGTCATACAAAACAAATTGTACTTTCGATTGTTTACAGTACCATTACATAGTTGTACATTCATCACCTAAATCAATCCCTGACACCTTCATTAGCACACACACAAAAATAACAATAATAATAATTAGAGTGAAAAAGAGCAATTGAAGTAAAAAAGAACACTGGGTACCTTTGTCTGTTTGTTTCCTTCCCCTACTTTTCTACACATCCATCCATAAACTAGACAAAGTGGAGTTTGGTCCTTATGGCTTTCCCAATCCCACTGTCACCCCTCATAAGCTACATTTTTATACAACTGTCTTCGAGATTCATGGGTTCTGGGTTGTAGTTTAATAGTTTCAGGTATCCATCACCAGCTACCCCAATTCTTTAGAACCTAAAAAAGGTTGTCTAAAGTGTGCGTAAGAGTGCCCACCAGAGTGATCTCTCGGCTCGTTTTGGAATCTCTCTGCCACTGAAGCTTATTTCATTTCCTTTCACATCCCCCTTTTGGTCAAGAAGATGTTCTCCATCCCACGATGCCAGGTCTACATTCCTCCCCGGGAGTCATATTCCACGTTGCCAGGGAGATTCACTTCCCTGGGTGTCTGATCCCACGTAGGGGGGAGGGCAGTGATTTCACCTTTCAAGTTGGCTTAGCCAGAGAGAGAGGGCCACATCTGAGCAACAAAGAGGCATTCAGGAGGAGACTCTTAGGCACAAATACAGGGAGGCCTAGCCTCTCCTTTGCAGCAACCGTCTTCCCAAGGGTAAAACTTATGGTAGAGGGCTCAACCCATCAAACCACCAGTCCCCCATGTCTGTGGTCATGTTTGAATGCTCTTTTTTTAGGTATTTTTAGAGATTCTGGCAGGCTCCTCCCCCAACCATAACAACCACCCAAAAGAATCAAGAGGGTATTGAAAACTGGCTCTCATTAATTGGGATGATGACAGACTAATGTTAACAGACAGCTGAGAGTGCACCTCTCCCATAAATTTGGGGCTCTGGGCATCCACCATCATTACCCTTTGACCTGCCATCTTCTCCAGTAACAAAGGAAAACAAAATGATTTTTTTGTCAGTTTATTTTTGCTAGTGGGGAAGAACAGTGGAAACCAGAAAAAAATCTCCCCTGTGTAAGCTAAGACTATAAATTGGGAAGTTATATAAAATCAGAGCACTTAACTTAATCCAAGACCAATAAAGAGCGATAGACAAGGGATAATGAAGAACGATAAATACAGGTGCGTCCTGTAGTTAAATTACAGAGGCAGAACAGAGGCATTACTGGGCCGAGAGCTTCGCATCAGGGCTATCGAGACTAATTTGGTTAGCAGCCACCATGGGCTTCTTGCAAGGGCTCCTGCCTTTTCCCATTTTGTCTCATTTTTACTGTAACCATGTTTTTATTTTTATAGGCCAATGTGATTCTGTCCCATGCTTTCAGAATTGAGTTTTTCAGATTTATGACTCAAAGGTTTTTGAATGGTTGTGATGTCCAGGTCTGCAGTGTGCAGCCTGGCTGTCTTTCTCTACCTGAGACCCCAAGACCACAGAGGGAGCTCCTGTGGCCTGAACCCCACAGTCTCAGGGCTGTGCAGTCTCCAAAACAGGTATCTTCATTACTTCCAACACAAAACCAACATACACCCTTTTCTCTCCAATAAGCCCCTTTATTCTCAGCTAGAAGACTGGAGTCCTAGTAGACCAGAAGTCCCAGGTGGGGAAAGTGCTGCCCTCTAGAGGAAGATCTGTGAATTCATGGGATAGTTGATAATCATGAGCTGCCAAGGAGGGCAGGCATCCTGCTGGGTAAGGGAGAGACCCATACAAAAAGGAACTGCCCCATGTCCCACACAACTCTGAACAGTCCCATCAGATATGCTCGATGACAAATAATAATAATTAATAATAATAATAATGACCTGTTTGTAATGATCTTAACTTAGAACCTAATTCCACTTTACAGGCAAATACAATTTATGTTTGCACACCTGAAATATACAATGAATTTCAGAGACAAGTAAATGAAAGAAAAGCTGTACTTAGCACCATTCAGAATTCTGCCAAAGACTGTCTCACATTTTGGGAAATGAGGTCCCCAACAACAACACTCCTCATGGTATCTGAGTCACCAGAACAATACATCAGCCCTGGTAGCTGTTACATTCAGAGTGATTCTGTGTACTTATGTGGGCTTTCTTATGTGGCTCCTGGCCCAAAATGTCACTGTAAAGAAAAAGTACCAGCGATATGCAGTTGATATTGTCATCCTTGACTTAAATCTCAATATCCATTAGAAGTAGATGCAAGATCAGTGACTTCATTATGTGTAACTGAGCATTTACATACTGAAGTATGAATGATTTTATTACAAATTATGTCCTTTATGTTAGGGCAGCACATAGATTTCTTTTGACATTATGTGTAAAGATAGGCAGTGTTATCTGCATGTTTGTCAGAGTAATAAAGGTCCTGCTGCAAATGTCTGTTATAAAATAGAGGCATTTGGTCTGATCATTTTTGCCTTGCAGACAGTCTACATGGAATATTGCTTACTTATAAAACCTTTGCCAGGCAAGGTCGGCCCTGAACTCTGACTACTCTGTGCCTGGAGTCACTCTACCGGATGGACTGAATTTTACACCCCAGCCAGCCTTGTCCTTTGGGCCCTGGACAGGATCTTGAAATCCCTTCCCACTCCTGGATGCCCTACCTCCCTTCTCAGGGCCTCCTTGGATCTGCCTCCCCCACCTCCAACCCCAGCTCATCGCTCCAAGCTCATCTTGCTTCCCTCCCTCACTACGCTCCAGGCACATCACCTGCTCGCTGTTCCTCAATGCCATGTTCTGCCCTCCACAGGGCCTTTGCACGTGCAGTTTTCTCCTCCTGAGCTACTCCTGGTTAACTCTGATTTATCCAGGTGTCATTTCCTCTGAGAGGCTTCCCCTGACTCCCAAGGCCAATTCAGGCCCCGTTATCTCTGTCAGTGCCTGCACAGCAATGAACACAGTTGTAATTAATTGTGTGGTTATCTGCTTGACATCTGCCTTTCCCCATAGACTCAATACTCCATGAGGAGAGGGACTTTCCCTGCTTCCTTCATCACTATGCCCCCCACCCAGCTAGACAGCACCTAGTCCATAGTTGGTGCTCAATTATTAATTTATTAATGAATGCATGAATGAATGAATGAATGAATGAATGAATGAATGAAGCCTCTAAACACAAAACCAAAACTCAAGAAAAGTTCTTCAGATAAGAACAGCTTCCTCTCTGCCTCCCTGTATGATCAGCAAATGGGAAATCTGCACCAGAAGCCTTCAGATTTCAGCTTCATGAAGGCAGGGATTTGTGTCTGTTTCATTCACTGATGTAGCCCCAGCACCTAGCACAGTGCGTGTCCCATAGAGGAAGCCCAATCAGGGCTTATTGAATCACTTGATCAATCAATCACAGCAGGCTAGACACTGGCTCTGGTTTCCTATTGATAACACCAGGATCATAGTGCCAGACCATTGCAAATGGTTTTGAAGGAGGAACAAGGCCCCATCTGAGAGAGGGCTGAAATCTCCAGGACTTGGAGGCTGCCCACCCCTCACCCTGGTGAGCACAAAGCCGAACCCCACTCCCCAAACACAACCATCCCACCTGCCAGCCAGCTTGGGAGAGTGACACTCCCCTTATCAGAAGTGATACCTGCTTTAGCTGTGCTTCAGATCACTCTCCCAGGACCCCACAGGCCCCCCAAATCAGCCTGAGACACCCCCTCCAATGGTTCAGATCAAGGAGGCTTGCTATTTAAGAGCCATTCCTTCAATAAGTGTCAAGTCAATCAGAAAATCGCCCTCCGCCGAGTCCTGCCAGAGGCCTGAGTGTCTGGACAGCATGGGGATTCTCAGGGGCAGAGCCAACCAAGAGCAGACAAATCCCAACACACTGCCAAGGCACAGCCTCGCCGGACCGGGCCGCAGAGAGCCCAGCATGGCCCCACCTCCCGCCACTCCCCTGAGTCACTGGCTTAAGCAAAGAGATTACTATGGGCAAATCAGTAACACAAGGTCCTGCTAGAGAGGCTTCAAAGGAGGATGAAAAGGAAACTGTGCAGCCATGAGTCAGACAAAGGGCAGGAGAGATCAGCTGATTGTCCTGCCCCTTCTCCATCCAGAAGAACCTTAGCCCCTTTGCAGATCAGGGGGCTGTCCCTCCGACAGAGGGATGACTCCTATCCTGCTCACATAGAGACAAGCTACAAAGATGACCTTGTCAAATGAATTTATGAACAAAAAGTACCCGCCCAGGGAAGAGAGGCTTCAGTGTGCCTCTCTCTGCTCCAGATACATGGTCCCCTAGCTCAGCTACATTCCCAAAAAATCACATCATTAAAAACTGTTATATGGCAAATGATATTCATCTTATTAAGCCCACCAAGCTCTTGGCCTGCCTCCCCTCTGCAGCTCCCTCTGCCCAGGGACCTCTTCCCCCAGATGTCCACAAGCCAGCTCCTTCTCATCCTTCAGCCCAAATGCCGCTTTCTCCAAGAAGCCTTCCCAGATCTCCCAGGCTAAGGTTAGGCCCTTCTAGTCCCTCTGCCTCCACATCTTCTCTGTTTCCTTCATGATGCTCAGGATAATCTGAAAGCCTCTCACCTATTTGCTGGGTGTTTCCCTCCTAGAATGGAGCCAGCAGGAAGGTGGGCACCATGTCTCTCTCGCTCACTGGAATCTCCAGTGCTCAGCCCAGCACCAGGTTCTTAGGAAGTGCTCAATCAATCGTTGTCAAATAAAGGACTGAATCTCTATTGGGGGCACCTGCTATTTAAATAAATCATTCATTTATTCAAGCACGTATGGTAACCACTACGTGCCAGGGACTGTTTAGTTGCTTGTACCACATTGCAGACTGTTTTGTAAAGCAAGCAGTGGCATGTTTGCATCATTCTTCACAAGGTGTGCCAGGCGCAATTAGGAAAGTTCACAGAAGGTCTCCAATGGCTTGCATTGTCCATGAGCTCTCTCTCTCTCTCTCTCTCTCTCTCTCTCTCTCTCTCTCTCACAGACACACACACACACACACACACACACACACACACACACACACACAGAGAGAGAGAGAGAGAAAGCCCTGTAGCTGCCCCCGGGGCCTCTTTGCCTCCATCCTAGGGAGACAGACCTCATGAGGCAAAGCCACCCACACAGCATGCCTCGGTTTTCCAGGGCTGCTATGACAAGACCACAGACTGGTTGGCTTAAACAATGGGAACTTATTGTCTCTCAGTTTGGAGGCTGCGAGCCCAACCTCAAGGTGTTGGAAAGCCGTGTGTTCTCTGAAGGCTGAAGGGTCTGGTGGTGTCTTGCCAGCAACCCGTGACTCAGTCCCTGCCTCTGTCACACGGCCGTCTCTCTCCCTGTCTTGTCTCCTCCCACTTTGGAAATTTCCAAATTTCCTCTGCTTATAAGTACTCCAGTCTTACTGGATTAAGGCCCATCCTCATTCAGTGTGACCTCACCCTAACTAACATTTTCAAAGATCCTGTCCACAGCATCAGTGTGGACAGAAGCAGCTTCTGGGGCCGAGGGTTTCCTACTTGGGCTGCTCCACTCCTTCCCGGGCACAGCCAGCCCAGGCGTATGGAAAGAAGGAAGGGGCAAGGCCCACCAGGCACCAGGCCTGCTGTACAGGCACGTGGAGGTGAGAGTCAAGAAAATATAGGAGATGCTCACGACCAGAGTCAGGGTGCACAGGGGCTGTGGGACTAGGATCTGCCAGATGCCGGCATGAATCCAGGCTCTGCCGCTTGCTGGCTCGTGATCCGGGCAAGTCGTACCCCCTCTCTGCACGGCAATTTCCTCATCTATCAAATGGAGACGGCCGCAGCATCTGCCTCACTGAGCTGTCTGCTAAGCGCTCAGCCTGGTCTCCTGGAAACCTGTTTTGATGGTGGCCAGGCCTGAGTGGACACTTGCCTGCAAATGAGGCCGGCGGAGCTGCCTCTCCCCTGGGGTCAATTGGGAGAAGTTTGTCTGCCCTCCTCTCTGGAGCAAGAACAGAAAAAGCCACAAGCAGCAGCTATTTGCTCTCCAGAGACAGCGCATTTTAGTAGCAAGTATCCCTGTAAAGAGCCATCTCAGGGGCTAAGTGCTGAGCAGATAACAGCCACTTTCTCCAGCAAAGAATTCAATAACAGAAAAAGGAAAAAGGGTTTTGCATGTTCTATAACATCCCTGGGGATATCTCTGTGCTGACCTGAGGGGTGCCCCTCACAGAGCTTGGGTTATCGACAGATTCCCTGGCAGTGGTGGCAAATACTGGTTGCAATTAGGGTCTTTTAGGTTCAGTGGAATTGATACTTTCATCTGACTGTTTTAATTATTTATTCCTTTCCAAACAATATTCGGCAGCCTTCCTGCTTACTAACGTCCTAATTCAAATCCCATGAAGGCCTGGGTCTCTGCAAGCTCCCTAAAGAAATGGCATCCTAATTCAGGTGGGACCATCAAGTTCAAATGTGTCCTGAAACTGAACCGGGTGGGTCTGGAGTCGAAACATCTTCGCCCATTAAGAACAGATTTGCTTTAGGGAAAACCGCTTCTATGAATTTCACCGGGATTGGATTCACTCAGATCGAATTCCACTTGAATGTTAAAGAAGCAAAGAGGCACCAAGGATTTCATTTTGGAGGTTTGTTTTTCTGTTCTGTTTCACTGCTCTCCACCATTGCTGCCTCTACTGTGGACTTTTATCTCTGTTTCTCTCTCCTTTCAGGGGTGAAACGAAGCCAGAGCAGCCGTTTTGTTGCCTTGGGGCCCATGAAAGGCACATACAGCTGTGCACAGGGAGAAGCATAGACACAAGATTTGAGATTTGGTATTCTATGGCAGCAGAATGCTCATATCTAAGAGCAAGAGTGAGCTGTCCCAACTCCTCCTCTGGGTCCTTGCACTGCCAAGCCCATTCTGGGGGTGCAGGGGAAGGTGGGGGAGCAGGAAACCTCTCAGAGAGTGTGAGCCAGAGTATTCGTGGGTCGTGCTCCACGGACGCCCTCCTTGCCACTCTGCCCACGTGGCCATCTGCCCTCCACACACCTTGCCCTGCTTAGCCAGACCCATTTCCCGTGTTCAAAAGAGAAGCAAAGGGATCTCTCTTTCTTGGACATGGGGATCCACAGCAAAGGGGGGGAATCCCACACTTGACTCTGCACGATGGCTCACTTTGATACGGGGCAGACCTGCACTGTCCTTTCCCAGTAAGCCATCCAGGTACTACCGAGAGGCTGGGGGGCTGTGGTGGGGAAGGGGTCTCATTGTTCAGGAGGTCTGGGGACCCCATGTAGAAAATGTGGAGAACGTGGAGCCTGAATCTCCTTTCCTCTCCAAATCCAGCTGCAGACTAGGACACAGGATGTGTTGCCCAGTTTGGCCAACGCAAGTGCCCGATGTGGACAAAGGGAATCTGAGAGTGCCAACTCTGCTTCTGGAAAAGCTTTAACTGAAAGTGCTTCATATTAAGAGCAGTAGAAGAGAAGATTTTACCCAAAATCCCGAGAGGCAACTTTATAAAGGAACATAAAATCCCAAAGACTCTCATGACGGAACCTGAAAGAGAAGGGAGAAGCCAGGAGAAGCTGCCATGTACATCGCCATGTGCCAGAAAAGCCAAGGACAAGGAATCCCACAGCCAGCCCCGGAACGCCACAGTCTTTGGGGAGAAAGCATCACCTTGATGACACCTTGACTCTGGACTTCTCCTAGTTTCAGAATCATGAGCCAATAAATTCCCATTGTTTAAATCAACACATCACATGACATTTGCTTTGGCAGCCAGGAAAGTGAAACACCACCCATTCAACCAATATTTATAGGGTGTCCCCGGTGAGCAAGGTAATGTGTAAGAAATTAGGATGGACCAGATTCCAATCCTCATGGAAACTATGCTCTGTTGGGGAAAAGAAGACATGAAAAAAATTTTCAGATACCTCGTTTGGTAATGGATGAAGTCTTTGGTGTGGAGATGGATGTTTCATGCCATCATTTCAGGGGAGAAAAAGGAAAAGCAGACCTGGGGCAAGTCAGTGAGAATCGTGGCCTGCAGGAAACAAGCACCAACAAACCAAAAGACATCCTGGACCTCCATGAAATGGGATTTTACACAGTCCATATTTTTAGAAGCTTCTCATTCCTTTTTGCAGTCCTGATTGGCACAGATGATGGACACATCTTATTCTCCAGATTAAATAAATGCAATCAGAGCTTCAAAGAGATGGTAGATGACTCACCAGCAAAGGTCAGGGCCACAGTGGCCTCCTGCAGCCCTGTGCTTTAGCTGCAGAATGGACACACAGCCAGGGGAGGGAAAGGCAATCCAGGGAATGTCAAAAGAGCCAAGCAGGTAGTCCTCGGTGTAAGCCTAGAGTCAAGGTTGGCCCACCTTGGGTTAAGGCTACCACTGGACCCAAACCACTTTTCAGTGCAGGTGTGCTCCCCCAGATTCTTTCAGTTCTATTCCTAGGGAGTTGGTAATCCTGGCATCATCACTATCACTTTACAGACATAGGAACCTGTTCTTGACTCCTACATGGCAGGCAGTATGGTGTACTGGTTGGGAGAATGGGCTCCAGGATAAAACTGCCTGGGTTCAAATCCCAGCTCCACCACTTACTAGCTGTGAGATCTTGGAAAAGTGGCTTAACCTCTCTGTGCGTCTGTTCCCCAATCTGTAAAATGGGGATGATAATAGTACCTGCCCCACTAAATTCCTTTAAACATTTAGACTAGCATCTGGCAATGGTTAAAACTCTACATAAATGTTGGCTATTATTACATAATAGATAGGTTAAGCAACTTTCGAAGATCACATAACAAGTGTGGCAGGCTAAGAAAAGAATACGCGTTTCATGTCTCCCAATTAACTGGACTTCTGACTGAACTGTGCCTCTCCTCTTCTCTCCTCTTTTAAAGGAATATGGTCAACTCCCCCTCCCACCCAAACTATTATGGTCATGTTTGTACAACATAAAGCCATCTTCCCGGCCACAGCTGTTTGGTCACCTGACCCAGGATGAGCCAATCAGAGTCCTTCCCTGGGAATCTGGAATTAGAACTACTCTGAGATGTTGAACGAAAGGTGATGTCCAGTCTGTGCAAGCCAGGCCACTGTAGCTCCAGAAGATAACAAGAGCCCTTCCAGCCAACCTTAGGCTGGATGCAACATGAAACGGGTGACAACGATTTGTGAAAAGCACCAACTGCACAAGATGAGTCCATGAGTTGCTCAAAGGCACAATCTTCCAAGGAAAGGGAGACGGAGCAGACAGCAAAAGAGATGTGTAGAGGAGGGTAAAGGAGCAGTCCCTGTGTGCCCAGAGGAGGACAGGCTTGGGAGGGACACAGAGCAGCATCTTGGTGGGCCTGGCATCCATGGAACCTTCCCCAGGAGACAGTGGAGAAGCTAAAGGTTTTGCTTTTCAAAGGGCTCCCCATTTGATGGGATGGGTTGATAATAAAGGGGTAGCACAGGGGAGCTCCTTGTGGTGATGGAACAGTTCTGTATACATGGGAGAAAACTGCACACAACTACACACACACTCACACAAATTAGTTCATGTAACAACTGGTGAAAATTGAGTGAGGTCTGTAGTGGAGTGTGCAGGTTTGAAACTGTTATGAACCCCATAAAAGATTATGTTCTTCTAAACCACACTTGAGGGGACAGACCTATTGTGGGTGGGATCTTTTGATTAGTTTGTTTCCATAGAGACATGACCCTATCCATTCCTTAAGAGAGCTCAGGGAGACAGAGAGCCGAGCACTGACACAGATCCAGACGTTTGGAGATGTAGACAGATGTTTGGAGATGCTAAGTTAAGAGAGGAAGCCCAGAATTTGCCCTAGAGAAGCTAAGTGAGAACCCACAGATGCTTTAAGAGAAGCCACTGGGATCAGAAGCTGAAAGCAACACAACCCAGGAGCAAAGGACCAGCAGACGTCAGCCACATGCCTCCCTAAGCTGACAGAGGTGTTTCGGGCGCCACCGGCTTTTCTTCAGTGAAGGTATCCTCTTGTTGACACCTTAGTTTGGACACTTCTATGGCCTTAGAACTGTAAATTTTGTGAACTAATAAACCCCCATTGTAAAAGCCAATCCATTTCTGGTAGTTTGCATTCCAGCAGCTTTAGCAAACAAGGATGCAACATCCTGTACTGATGTCAATTTCTCAGTTGTGATGCTACATCAGTTTAAATGTAAGATGTCACTATTGGGGCTGGGTGAAGGGTGCATGGGATTATATTTACTATATTTGCAACTTCCTGTGAGTCTATAATTAATTCAAAATCAAAAGTTTACTTTCAAGTCCATCTATTCTTTCTTATGCTTCTCTCTCTCTCTCTCTCTCTCTCTCTCTCTCTCTCTCTCTCTCTCTCACACACACACACACACACACACACACTACTGAGGACAATTTGACTATGACCATGGATAAAAGGGCCTCTTTGGAGCATTTCCAATGGATTAGAACAATTACACGGGTCGACGCTTGGCTGTGACCACCTACATCATGATACAGGGATAAGCAATTACTAAACTGGGCTGCATCAGGTAAGAATTTAATATATACTCCTTAACACCTTCATTTTTCCCCATTATCAGTAGGTTTAATCAGAACATTATTCCATTCGGCAAATGGGCTCCCCCTTTACATTTACGCTTTTAAAATTTCTTTACACAAACATCCATATAAATTCACCTATATGTTTAAACATAATCCTATCATCCATATGAAGTTTATTTTTTAATGTGGTCTTTTCTTATCCTTTTTATGCTTGAATTTCCTGCTTCAATTCTCCTATCACCTCCCAGTAGTTCACATTACAACCTGCAATGCACATTCCAAATATTTCTCTATTCTCAAATAACTATACATAAATATGCATGTATTTGTATATATACATATATACGCATTTGTTTTCATTTTTGTTAAAATGGGATTGTAGATGCACCTTCCAGCATCTTACTTTTCTCACTGAACAATACTTCGTGAATATCCCTTCACAATCAGCACTGCACTGAGTCATGCTTTTTAATGGCAGTAAACAATCCCTAATTTATTCAATCATTCCTCTATGGATGATCTTTACTTTCTTTTTTTTTTTAACAAACAATGCCACATTAAACATTCTCTGACATATATCCATGCCAACCAATGCTTTTATTTTTATGGGCTAGATTTCCAGGAGTAAGATGGCTCAGTCAGGGGTTTGTGTATTTTAATTTCATTAATAACCACCAGATTGCTTTTCTACAAAACCCTTCACTGTCCTCCAGCCATGTGTGAGCACCTCCCCCACATTCCCACCAGACACAGGCATTCTGGCTCTTTTCATATTCTTGACATTCTGATAGATATAAAGCAGTATTGCTTGTTTGCTTTTCGCGTCCCTTACTACAACTCTGCGTTCATGGCTTTGGTGGCAGTCTGCATCTGCTCCTCTGTGAACTGGCTCTGCATACTCATTTTTTCATTGGGTTTCTTGTGTCTGTCCTGATGACTTCTAAGTGTTCTTTGTATATCCTTTGCATAATACTTTCCAAGTCTATTATTCCTCTGTTGACTTAATTTATGATATCATTGCCATGAGAATGTCTTCTTCAAAAATTAAAGATTTGAATATACCTGACTCTCATTTTATACCTTCTGGGTTCCCAGAAGGTTCCCAGGCCCTCTCAAATACATAGTTATTTTTCCTCTTGGGCTCACCAGGGCAAAGGACCTTGCTCAAGGAAACTTGCCCAACTTTCCCTCCAGGGATTCATTTATCTCCCCAGGACCAAGTGCTTCCCAGGACCCACCCTAGCTCTCTCCACTGGGTCCCACAAAGCCCAAGGCCACACTTGCATCTGGCCACCCCTGGGGCCCAGGGGCCACTGGCTCTAGAGAGGCAGACGGACTGGAGTCGACAGTAGAGGAAAAGAAGCCAAACTCAGGCTACCATCTTTCCAGAATCATTCTTTTTTAATTTTGTTTTTGCAAACTGAAAGGTAGATGCAAACTCTATATGGTGTGTGTGTGTGCAATGAATATACACACATATTCACCAAAAAATCTTCGATGTTGTTTTCAAATGTTTTCCAAAAGAACAGAAATGTGCCTATTGAGTAGTTTCTATTTTTCTTACTATCCCCTGGCTACTTAAGGTGACGGAGACAGAACAGGAACCCACCTCAAATACTTACTGGTTTAAACTTAGCTTTGAATTATGCAACTTGAGAGCCAACTCTGCTCAGATCAGGCCCCGTGTATTAGTTTTCTGTAGCTGCGTAGTAAATTCCCACAAACTTAACAGCTTTAAACAATTCCCATTTATGAGCTCATGGTTCTGTAGGTCAGCAGTCCAATGGGCTTGGCTGGGTCCCCTGCTCAGGGCCTCACGAGGCCAAAGTCAAGACGTTAGCTGGACTGGGCACTTATCTGGAGGAACTAGAGAAGAGTCCACTTCCAAGCTCATTCAGTTGTGGGCAGAATCCAGTCCCTCACGGTGTAGGGACTGAGGCCCCTGTTTCCTTGATGGATGTTGGCAGGTCATTCTCCGCTCCCAACGACCGCCTGGACTCCTTCTCACTGGCCCCTCTGTCTTCTAACCAGCAACAGCACTTCGAGTCCTTCTCAAGCTTCAACTTGCTCTGACTCCCTCCTCTACCTCACAGTTGAGAAAACACTAATTTTCAGGGCTCCTGTGATTAGATTGGGCCCGCTCAGGTATGCTCCCCTTTTTAAGGTCAGCTGTGCCACATAACTTAACACAATCACAGGTGTGAGCTCTCATCCCATTCACAGGTTCTGAGGATTATGGTATGAGAAATCTTGGAGGCCCTTCCTAGAAATTCTGTCTCCCACACCCAGAAACCCCAAGACACCCTGAAAAAACAGCTGGCTCTGGTGAGCTGGTCCTTTACTGATGCCTCAACTCCTTGAGGTCGCCCACCAGCTTCTCACCCTGGACTGGGTCCTTGACACATGCTGCCCCTGCTGCCACCCCCCAACCCAATTCAGACCTCAGCTAGATACTCTCCTGACCTCCTCCACCCTCAAGTCTGGGATATAAATCCTTCCCTTACTGGTAACTTGTGGCACTGTGTGTGTCTCTCCCATAGACAGGGCTCCAAGGATGGAGTCTATGGTCTTATTTTTTGCTACCAAGGATGCAGCACTACTGTACGTTCTCTAAAAATATTTGGGAGGGGAAGGAAAAGATAGAGGAAGGAATGGAAGGAAGGGAGCAAAGGAATAAGGAAGGGTGGAAGGAAGGGTAGAAGGAGGGGAGGAGGGAAGGGAAAGGAGGGAAAAGGGGGAGGAATGGACAAGGGACGGATGAGGGAGGGGAAAGGAAGTCATCAAGTCATCCTGTAAAATCCTTAACAAACTGGTCCACCTTCCAGAAGACCAAGCACCTCCAACAGGCTCTCTCCCTCTGTATTTTAACGCCAGTAGAAATCTCTCCTGAACTCATCTCCTGTCCTCTGTCCTGTACCCACTGGTCTTTCATGGCCTCTCTCAGTCATTACCCTTGTCCTCGATCCCATCGGACCTGATGTTTCTTCACACAGTATCCCTGGTCCACCCCTTTCACCGGGGATGCTGCTTCGGTCCCCTTTGCATCATACCTGACACCTGTCAGACCCTGTCTCACTCCCAGTCACTGCCTAGGGCCAGCCATCCCCACCACAGACCCACCACACCCACCTTGCCATCTCCAAACATCAGCATCATAAACAGGTAACACCCTAGTACGTCTGCCAATAGATAAACTACTGGCCATTAACTACTGTATTTTTAATAAGCTTAAATAAATGTTTCAACGCAATTAGACTGTGTGGCATGTTCAAAAACATTTCTGAATATTTCACAAATTTTAGTGGAGGGGAACCTAATAGTCTCTGAAGATGCATTCACCTCTGTGGCCCTATCCATTCAAGATGCATCTATTAAGTGCCTCCGGTATTCCTAAGCAGGCAGACCTCCCGCAGTTAGTCCTTATCAAATCCTCTCTGAAAAGCCTTGCAAATAAGCAGATCACTCCTACCAGCCCACACTTCCTGCCTTTGCTCTGCTGTTGTTGTTTCTTTCTGAGTCAAGAATGTGAATTCCATGACTGATGATTGTCTCGTCCAGTAGCCATGCACGTAGGGTGACAAGTGGGCACTTATCAACCCCAGTCTTAATTCTCACCATGCTCTTTCACCACAAAAGTCTTAATTCATTGTCACAAATTTGCTTTCTACCCCTTGGTGGAAGAAATAATGGCTTTGTCAATCATTCCTCTTATGGCGGACTTACTGAATTACCTAAAATGTCAAGATAATGCCTCCCCAGCCTGTTTTCACTATGGTACCAGCTTCTCATTAAATTATGCTCAGATACATTGATTTTCTTCAACAGGGAGTAAGGGAACCCTGCCAGAAATTAACACTAATCTTCTAATTCGGTAAGAATAAAATATGTGACTGATTAAATCTTAATTAACAGTTCACAAAAGGCTGCTTAATGTCAGGTGGCATATGCATCTTAATTATACAACAGGGCCATTGCTGTTTGCCAAATGAGGGAGGGGGCTGTGAGATTTAGGTACAATTGGTTGTGTTCTTTCTCTTTTGTTCTACAGTATCTTCACCACCACCACCCCCCATACAGAGACCCCATCACTGTGCTTGTTGGCAGGTTAGGTTTATAAGCAATCACTTTTTATTGCCGTGTCCTCTCCCATGAGCCATACCCATGATTTCCTTCTGAAGGAAGGTGATATGATCTATCAGATCTGATCAGATCAGATCACATCAGGTTGGACTGGGTCAGGCTGCAGAAACAAACATTCCCCAAGTCTTGGACCCATCTAAACACCACCGTTTATTTGCCCCATGCTACTTATTCACAGTGGGTCAGCTGGGGGCAGGACCCACAGTCAGAGAGAGAGCAGCCACCCTCTTGGACGCTGTTGCTATGGCGGCAGGGAAGAGAATAGAGCAAACTGGGCACTGGCTCTTCAAGTTTCTGCTCACACTCCATCCAACAGGAAGAGGGAAATTCAGTCCAACCATGGCCCCAAAAGAGGGGAGAAAGAATATGTGTAAACGACTCTATGATTAACCGTAATGTAGATGTTAAGAGCAGTGTCTCTGGCGTGAGACCCTCTGAACGCGAGTCCTGGCTCCATTATCCATAATTGTGTGATCTTAAACAAACAACTTACCCTTTCGGAGCCTCAGTGCCCTCAACTGTAAAATGGGCCCGGAATTGTCCAAGGGGTTATTATGAGGAGTATATGAGATGATGAACACAAAGTTCATGGCACAGAGTGAGGGCTTCATGTCAACTCTCACTAAAGGAGATGTCCAGGAGATTATCCCAGTATAAGAGCTGAAACTCTGACCTGCCATGCTTAGCCACAAGCAAGTCTCCCCTTTTTGAGACATTCCAGAGAAATCTCCGTTTGCCACAGTCAATGCATTCCAGCTCTCACCTCTGTCACAGTGGTCTCTAAAGCTACAAACCCACTTGCACAGAGGCGCACACACGTGCGCACACGCACACACACACAGGAGCACTTGACGGATCACCTTCCAGGGCCCCAGAAGGCTCATTCATGCTGCCCTTTGCCAAAGCAAACAGGCCTTTGTATCAGGAAGAGTGGAGCATTCTCACACCATCATCACTATTTTTGTCACTTCCATCCCACATTTACAATTTATTTAATATTTTACTTTAAATAGAACCACTTTTATTTAAATAAATACATTTACTTTTAGAAGAAACTTTTATCACTACCATAAATAGAAAACCAATATCATTTCAAGTAAAAATAGATGCAATGAAAACTGAAGGGTGATATTAAATTGCTGCAAGGTTCTGTTGCCTGCCACAACCCTGAGCCTGAAGACTGATCTCTTCAGGGTTCCCTGTTGAAGACATACCTGCCCCAATCAGGAGATATGCTCCTGGAGTTGGACTCCTGGGTTTGAATCCCAACTCTGGGATTTGGTAGTTGTGTGACAAGACATTATCTCAAACTGCTGACCTTCAGTTCTCTCACTTGTAAAATGGGATTGATAAATTAATGGGGCCAACATCACAAGGTGGTTTTGAGGAATGAGATATATAACCTGGCATCTGGTAAATACACAACAAATAAAATGCATGAGGCAAAGAGAATGAAAGTCTCCACTGAGGATAAAGAACAGGTATGGATTATTCCCCAGAAGTCCCTTTTCCTTGGATGAAGCCTAAGATCTCAGCGACCTCAAACAGAATGCCACCCAGGACAGCGACTGCAGCAGCCTGCCCCAAACTTTTCCTGCCACATTGGGTCCAGCCAGTGGCCAACATCATCCCTGTACTTGCTTCCTGGAGATCAAAGGGGTAGTTTTATGCCTGGATTGATAATGAGTAAGTGGCCAGAGGTCACCTCAAATTTCAGTATTCTAAGTCTGGAGACACTATAAATTTGTCCAAATGAAAATATTGGTGGATGCAATGGAGGTTCACATGCAACCTCCAGCTGAGAGCTCTAGAAGTTGGACACAAACCATGATGCCTACAAAGCAATGATGGAAGACAGCATGCCTGGAGCCAGGACCCTGTTCTTAGGCAGACCCATATAACATTCTCACTATAAACCTTCATTCTATTGGTTAGAGACAATAAATCTCTTCTCATCAAGTGACAAGTCTCTTGCCACTTTTGCTTTGGACAATCCCATAAAGAGGAAAACATCAATCTGCAGTGTTAGAAGGGGTACGCAGATCAAATACCAAAGCTGGACCCTAATTCCATAGTAACTAAGTGGGAAATAGGAGAGAACCATGTGCTTTTGAATAGAGACCCCTAAGTGGCAACATCCCCCCCAAAAAAACTAAAATAAAATCCTGACACCTTGGCACCCTGCCTTGTCTAAGTGTGGTCACTCAAGGGACCCCTTTGTCTTTTTCTTGGTATGATGGCCATTGGAACCACAGCACATCCATGTTGGGGGTGTCCCTGATGTCCTCTTTTTCTCATCACTAGGGATGATAGAGTTCTTGTACAACCCCACTCTGAGAAGATGCCACCATTCCAGGTGATGCCCTTCTTCTTTACACACACCCCTACCCTGCATTCTGAGCAGGCACCACCCAGCCAAAGAATTTGTTAATAAGTGGGGTGAAGTCATGAGCTTTTAGGGAAGAGGATTTGAATGGCGAACACCAACACTCACCTTGATTTTCCTCCCCAACAACCCAATCTAAGGTTGCTCACTGGCCATCACTCTTGACACTTCATCCTTTCTGGTCCCCTTTAGCACTCTTTCCACATTCTGCAATTACTCCCTGTGGTGGTTTGGAGCTGTTATGTACCCCAGAAAACAACATGTTCTTTTAATCCATTCTTGTAGGTGTGAACCTATTATGGGTAGGACCTTTTGATTAGGTTGTTTCAATTGAGATGTGACCCACCCAATTCAAGGTGGGTCTTAATCCTTTACTGGAGTCCTTTATGAGGATAACAGGCAGAAAAAAACAGAGAGCTCAGAGAAAAAAACACCCGGAGACGCTTAGAGGAAAGCCCCCCAGAGGAGCTGATAGAGGGAGCCACTGAAGGCAGAAGCTGAAAGCAATGAAATCAAGAGAGAAAGACCAGCAGACGCCAGTCACGTGCCTTGCTATCTGACAGAGGAACCCCGGATACCAGCAGCTTTTCATCAGAGAAAGTATCTTCTTTTCGATCCTTAATTTAGACATTTTCATGGCCTTAGAACTGTAAAATTGTAACTTAATAAATCCCCATTATAAAAGCCAATCCATTTCTGGTTTATTGCATTTTGGCAGCTTTAGCAAACTGAAACACTCCCCTTACCTGTTGGATATCTCACCCACCATGGAGGTTACTTCATGAGAAATCAGACTTGTATTTCTCATTGACCAGAACCAAGAATAGTGCCTAGCACATAGTAAACACTCAGTCAGTAAAAGTCAAATGAGTGAACAGATATCCTAGACCAACACTGACCAACAGAACTTTCTGGAGTCATGGACATGTTCTATATCTACCCTCTCCAATATGGTAGCCACGAGCTACTGGAAATACAGTTAGCTATGGTGGCTCCTAAGCACTTGAAATGTGGTTACTGCAATGGAAAAAGTGAATTTTAATGTAATTTAATTTTGATTAACTTAAATGTAGATAGCCACACGGATATTGTGGGCTCTGTGTTGGATGCCACAGCCCCAAGCCAACGCAAAAGATAAAGAAGATGGAGGACTTTCAGCAGTCAGGAAAGAGGAGGGAACAAAGCCCTTTCTGGGAAGGTAAAGACAGAAAACAAAGCACAGTGCCCTCTGGGGATGGCCGTGTATGCCTTGTTAATATTATAAGAAGCTGTCACAGTCAGGCCTGTCGGTAGAAAATGCCAGTTTTTTTCTTAGTTAAGAGGCACCCCACTTCCTGGAGAACGAAGTGATTTGGCAGCTGCACTGAAGACTCCTGAGGTCAGCAAGTAGTAACCAAGACTCCATGAGCATCACAATGGAAGACATCAATAGCACAACCTTTCTCCTACACACCCCACAGGGCAGCCCCACTTCAAGACACGCCTGAGTGGCTTTATCCAGAGCTGTCACCAGGATGGAGCTGCCACCTCCTCTCGGCCTCCTTCCTCAGCAGTGAGCTGCACCGCTGCTCCCAGAGACCTGTCCTGCGTGGGTCACACTCTCCCTGGGGAATCTGCTCACCACGGGCTACCTGCAATCCTGGGTCCTTCCCAAAAAGGTGACATGCTTGAGAAAGCAAAGCTCAATGGAGAAGCATGTGGCAGCCAGACCTGGGGGTGCTGCCCAAAGTCCTGGGGCCTGGATTTCTCCTGTGGGTGGGGGATGCTAAAGCTCACATCTCAGAGGGTGTCATGAGCAGTGAATTACATCAGGGCACCCCACCCCTCTATGCAAAACTCTTCCCAGGGAGTCCTGTTGCCCTCCCACTGTAGCCCAGTCCAATGTGGTAAAGCCGTGGATGTCGAACAGAAAACCATGAGCATTTTTATTTGAGTTTCCTAGGTCTGCAGCATACACTGTCCCTAAAAATCCAGTTACCCTACTATAGTCACGAACCCATAATCACATCACAATATCAATAACAACACAGCGACAACAATCTTAAACACTTATATGTATTATTTACTGTAAGTCAGGTGTGGTGCTGAGAGTTTTCCATGCACTGTTTCATATTCTCTTTATGATACTCCTGAGTTACTGTTCCCATTTTATAGATGAGAATACAGAAGACTGGAAATGGGTGATCCCTCCCCAAGCTCTTACAGCAAGTTGCCGCCTACCGAGGATTCAAACCCAGTCCCGTCGGTGCAGAACCCAGGCCTTTCACCTCTAGGCTCTGTGGGGCTCTGTTCTCTCTGTAACGCAGACCACCTCAGTGTGGGAGAGCAAGAAATCTCTGTGCATCGAGGTGGTAAATGGCACCGAGGTAAAGTGCCCATAGCTTTCATGCTAACAAACTGATCTAGAAGTATTTAATCTGTCAAGTTTACCGAAGGAAGAGGCTGAATCACTGCAGATGTACAGTATATTCATTTCCTGTTGTGTGCACGTAGTGGCTTAAACAACACAAATTTATTATTTTACCACACTGGAGGTCAGAAGTCCAAAACGGTTTTACGTGAGCTAAAATCAAGGTATCGGCAGAACTGCATTCCTCCTGGAGGCTCTAAGGGAGAATCTGCTCCATTGCCTTTTCCAGCTTCTAGAAGTCACCTGCATTCCTTGGTTTGTGGAATCCTTAAAGCCAACAGAATAGCATCTTCCAGTCTCTCTGATATTCTGTCTCCCTCTTATAAGGAATTTTTATGGGTAAGTGTTCTAGTTTGCTAATGCTGCAGAATGCAAAACACCAGAGATGGATAGGCTTTTATAAAACGGGGGTTTATTTTGCTACACAGTTACAGTCTTAAGGCCACAAAGTGTCCAAGGCAACACATCGCAACCAGGCACCTCACGGGAGGATGGCCAGTGGCGTCCGGAAAACCTCTGTTAGCTGGGAAGGCAGTCAGCGTCTGCTCCAAAGCTCCGGCCTCAAAACGGCTTTCTCCCAGGACGTTCCTCTCTAGCAAGCTTGCTCCTCTTCAAAACATCACTCCCAGCTGCACTCAGTTAGTTCCCTCTCTCTGAGTCAGCTCATTTATATGGCTCCACTGATCAAGGCCCACCCTGAATGGGCGGGGCCACACCTCTATGGGAACATCTCATCAGAATCATCTCCCACAGCTGGGTGGGGCACACTCCAAGCAAATCCAACCAACACCAAAAACGTCTGTCCCACAAGACCACAAAGATAATGGCATTTGGGGGACACAATAAACTCAAACCTGCACAGTAAGTCAGGATAATCTCCTCATCTCAAGGTCCTTAATTTAATGACACCTGCAAAGCCCCTCTGGCCTGTAAGGTTACACAGTCACAGGACCCAGGGATGAGGACATGGACATCTCCGGAGGCCTGTTCTGCCTCCCACAGCCCACCCTCTGGCCCCCTAAGATCCACATCCATCCCACATGCAAGAGCAGTGAAAAGTGTCAACCACTTTGGGAGGGGGCTTGGTAATGACCGTTTGCATTTAATGAGGGGCAAGCACTCTGCTGTGTTAGTCCACTTAATCCTCATTCCAACCTATGGCACATGTATTCTCATTACCCCAAATTTAGAGGTAAGAAAAACCAAGAATCAAAGAGTCACATGATTTGCCCAAGCTTACAGTTGAGCAAGGACCTAAAGCCAGGTACTTCTGACTCATACTGAAGCCCAAGACCAACTAATTTCAGTTGGGTTTTGAAGAGTGGATAGAATTTAGGAAGTCAGAAAGGAGGGCAGAAGGGGCTCTAGGAAGGGGGAAATACTGGAGCAAAAGCACAGAGGCAGGAAGCAGATGCTATCCGCAGAAGTCCATAAATAGGCTTTGTTTGACAGGAACAAAGAGCTTGTGAAGGAAACATGCCCGCCGAAGTCACACTGAAGACCTTGAATGACAAGCTGCAGAAACGGACCTTTCTCCTGCAGAAATGGACCTTTCTCCTGCAGAAATATGCAAGAATTGCATATTTCAGATTCTTCTGTTCCAGCCACTGTGAGGTTGATTTTCAAGAACTATTACATTAGAATGATATACCACAGCAAGACAATAGCTTTAACTGGTCATATTTGTGCCTTTCTTTTTCACCCTTCCTGTTTGACAACCTTCCCTGGTCAGCGTGAGAGGCACACAGTACCTTTCAGAGAATGAGGATCCGTGAAGCCGGGATGCACCATCTCTCACTCTATTATGTTCGTTTGATTTTTTCTATTTCCCCTGATTAGAATACAAGCTTCATGAGGGCAGGAATTTTTGTCTGTTTTGTTCCTTGCTGTATCCCCAGTACCTAGAACATGCTCAGAGCATAAGTGCTCAGTAATTACTTTGGAGTGGGCAAATACAGAAAGAAAGAAAAAACGTTCCCTTAAAAAAAAAAAAAACTTTTAAAGAAGGCTTTTGAATGCTACATCAGAAAAAAACATTTGAAGGTCCAAATTTCGACTGGCAAGAGGACGTTTCGCTGAGAGGGAAGCATCATAGAACAAATTGGAAGACAGTAGAGAAGGGGATGAGGCCCAACCTTAGGGGACAGGGGGTCTAGGAGGGGACCAGGCCTGGGGGACCACAGGGAGAGGGGCGGGGTCTGTGGGGGAAAGGGCAGCTGTGCTGTCCACTCGGCCCCAAGAACCCCAGGGAGGCTGAGCCAGTGCCTCCAGTCTGTTGATCATTCAGATAAGCTCATCACACGTCCCCCATGCTGAAGGCTACTCCAGCCACTCTGTGCACTGCCTGACGTGGCCGTTCTTCTGCCTTCCTGCTGCTGACTGCGGGCTCTCCAGCAGAAATTATGTCCGGGACTTTTACAGGTTTTACCCACCCACCCAAAGCAGGAAGCAGAGTCCCTGACACCACAGGGAACGTCCATATGTGTGATGTTGAACTGTAACCACTGGTACGGTGAATGGGACCTTATTTGGAAACAGGGTCTTTGTGGATGTGATCAAGTTAAGATGAGACCAGACTGAATTAGGGTAGGCTCTGGTCCAACAATTACTGGTGGCCTTATATAAAGACGAGAATAAACAAGACAGAGAGGAGAATTCCACATGAAGACGGAGATGCAGGGAAAAGATGGCCATGTGGAGATAGCCAAGATCGGAGCAAGGCAGCTACAAGCCAAGAAACACCTGAGCCACCAAAAGCTGGAAGAGGCAAGGAAGGAGCCTCCCTCACAGCTTCGGAGGCAGCACGGCTCTGCCAACATCTTGATTCCAGACTTCTGACCTCCAGAACTGTGAGTGAATAAACTTCTGTTTTTCAAGTCACCCAGTTTGTGGTTCCTTGTTACGGCAGCCCAAGGAAATTAGTACAATCAGCTTCATTTAGCCAGCGAAAAGGAGGGGACATTTGTTTTGAGCACCTCCCATGGGACACTATGGCATCCAAGGCCCTCTCTGTCTGCCTGCCCCAGGCAGCCCAGCACAGTAGTCAAGAATCCCAACAGCCTGGGTTCAAATCCTGACTCTACCACTTACTAGCTCTGTGAACATGGGCAAGTTACTCAATCTCTCTGTATTTCAGGTTTCAGATCTGTAAAACTGGGATAACAGTACTGAGCTCATAAAATGAGTTACTATATATACAACAGTCCCTAGCACATAGAACATGGTAGAAAAGCACATCCTGTGGTGGTGAGTCCTGGGGCCACCACCACCCCCCACGCCCCCTCTAAACTCCTTCAGCCCTGATCAAGCCCTTATCACTAACTGTCTTACTGGTTCTTCATCTTTCTGTGTGTCACTGACTCTCGACCCCGGTAGCCTTCAGAGGGCGCACACCACTGGACAGACATGCTTTCGCCCTCCCCAGGTGCCTGGAGCAGCATCTGGAGCACACAGTTGGGGTCCAGAGCTCTCCAATCAACTCAAGGTGAACCCCAACTCTCTGGAACTGTCATGTGAGGGAAAGAGGCTGATAGGTAGAAGACAGGGTTCACCTGTGTCCACAGTCCAGCTACACTGACGCTCAATATGCATTCGGATCACATCATGGAGACTATCAAGGACAAGGCCCTTAGAGACTGCAGTTCAGGGAGATTTTCTCTAAGTTAAAGGGGCCTCTCAGATTAAAGGCATCAATGCTGGAGCTCCAGGGAATGAAGGAAGGCAAGTGCTCTGTCTCCTAGCTTTCCTAACCTTGCAAGAGGCTCTTTCCAACTGCCCACTATTCCAACAAGAGTCTAAACTCAGTGGTAGATGGATTTGCTCTTGAAATAAAAGCTTTGGTAATTCATCATTTCAGGTTTTGGGATTTTCTACCCTCCCCATTTGTGGTAGGCAGAATTCTAAGATGGTGTCCAAGATCCCTGCCCCCTGGTTACATGCCCTCATACAACACACACACATCGGAGTATGGCAGTGACCAGTGAATGAGACAGGATATCCTTCCTGTGATTAGGTTACCAATCAGTTGACTATGAGTTCATCAAAGCAGAAGCTAACGTGGTGGGTCTGACCTAATCAGGAGAGTCCTTTAAAAGAAGAAAGTCCAAGAGCTTGCCCCTGCTGCCCCAGGAGAAAACAGACAGCTATTCCTATTGCCACATGGCAAGGAACTGTGGGTGACCTCTAGGAGCTGAGCATCGTCTCCAGACAACGGCTAACAAGAAAACGGGGACCTCAGTCACACAGTCACAAAGAACTGAATTCTGCCAACGATCACTGAGATTGGAAGAGGACTCCAGCCTCACTTGGGAATCACAGTCCTCGCCAACACCTTGACTGCAGCCTGGTGAGATGCTGAACAGAGGACCCAGTACCCAGACTCCTGACCCACGAAACTGTGAGATAATAAATTTATGTTGCTTCAAGCTGTTATGTTTATGGTAATTTGTTACACAGCCATAAAAAAAATGAATGCACCATTTGTTGTGGTATTTTTTGGTTTTTTTAGCAACACATGCATATGTATATACAAGCTCCCTTCCCCTGCTTACAAAGGCCTGCACCCTTCTCCTTCATCTCATCTCTGTCCCATCTCCCACTCTACCGCGGTAGCTCTTTGTTTACCTTCCCCCGACCATGACTCCAACAAGCCAAATTCACATCCACCTGCTCTTTCCTCTGTATGAAATGCTCCTCCCACCCCACCCTGCACCCCATCCTTAGTATTCACATGGCTGGGTCCTTCTGGTCCTCACATGTCCCTCCTCTGAGATGTCCTCCCAGACAATGCAACTCAGGTAGAGACTCAGCTACTCCTTTCCACATTACTTCTCTGCACAGCACATTTCCCTGCCTCGGTGAGCTTGAAACTGAAGCCAGGACCCAGTGGTGGGGTATGGAATCATTTTAATGAGGGGTGCCCAGGTTTTCTTTGTCTCTTTCTCATTAAAATAAAATAAATTAGAATAGAAAACATCATAGTACATCACATGTAATAAGGGTTTTCTGAAACTTTTGTTTCAGTTCATGTGTGTGTGTGAATGTGTGTGAATGTGTGTGAATGTCTGTAATTCTGTGTGTGAGACAATGCGTGTGTCGCATTTGGTCCTTATGTACTGGAAAACCGTATAAAGTGAATTTCTTCCTGCAGGGTGCTGCACTGATATTTTTATCGTTCCTTTATTTGTTTGCTTCTCGTCCCTCTCCCGCCACATTCTCTGGAACGCGGGCTGTCCTGTGCACCACTGAACTGCCCAGTGCTTTTTCGTTGTTGACACCTCATAAATCTGTATTGGGTGGATGGTTGGAGGGAGGGGGGAAGAAAGAGGGTCAGAGAGAAGAGGAAATAGAGACCAAAACACAGGTTTCTCCTGATGTTCTGAGGTAGGACTCTTAAGAGTGTCTTTTTAAAACCACACAGGTTTTAAGGGAGGCTCAGCTCTTGCAATAGGAATAAGAACTAAAATGGAAGGCACAACCATTCTCCAATCTCTTATGATTTAAGAGATCTTTAAATGGTTCATTTAAAAACTCTCTTTAAATTACCCAATTTGATATATCTTCAGTTTCCAGCCAAGCAAGTCATCAACCTTTATTGGGTAGGGGGATTCCATTCCCAATAACAATAAAAAATCAAACACACACAGACTAAATACCAGCAAGAAATGGGTGGGACCTACAAAAAAACATATAAAAGTTTCTGAGCTTCCCTAGATGGGAAGATTATATACGTGAAAACGGTAATTCTTCCAAAATTAATTTATAAGTTTATTCCAGTCCCAACCAACTCCTAAAAGATTTTTTTGGAGGGATGAAAAACTTATTCTGAAATTCCCTGGATTAAGAAACAGAAATGTATAAGAAACACATTGCTAAAGAAGACTTACAGCAAGAGGAGATTTCCCATCAGAAAGCCGCAGTCATTCAGGCATGTAAACAGTGTAAGGCTTGATGGACAGAGTTACAGTGTGGACACCTCTGAAATGCAGTAGAGCATAAATAGAAATATTTATCAAACGTTGAAGGAGGCATCATAAACCAACGGGAAAAGGAAAATACATTCATAAGACAGTTGCTTGAAAAGTGAGTATTTGTGGGAATAAAATTAAGTTAGATCCTCACCTCATACATAGATCAAAATGAATTCCAAATGTACTTAGGATTTAAAAATATAAAAACTAACCATATTTTAATGTATTGGAATAGCTAGAAGTAAATACCTGAAACTATCAAACTCCAACCCAGTAGTCTGGACTCTTGAAGATGATTGTATAACAATGTAGCTTACAAGAGGTGACAGTGTGATTTTGAAAACCTTGTGGATCGCACTCCCTTTATCTAGTGTGTAGATGGATGAGTAGAAAAATAGGGAAAAAAATTAATGAAAAATAGGGTGGGATGGGGGGATGATTTGGGTGTTCTTTTTTACTTTTATTTTTTATTCTTACTCTGATTCTTTCTGATGTAAGGAAAATGTTCAAAAATAGATTGGGGTGATGAATGCATGACTATACGATGGTACTGTGTACAGTCGATTGTACACCATGGGTGACTGTATAGTATGTGAATATATTTCAATAAAACTGAATTTAATTTAGAAAGAAAAACTAACCATAAAAGCCTGAAGAAAATATAAACACATAATTGATGTTAAGACAAGAAATTATTTTTAAGAAGACAATATAAACACATAATTGAAGTTAAGACAGGAAATTATTTTTTAAGCACAAAATCAATGGGAAAAAATCATGAAAGAAAAGACTGATAAATTACCTAAAAGTAAAAAAAAAAAAATCTCTATTTCAAAGCCATCATAAACAGAGTTGAAAGGCAAACAATAGACCAGGGAAATATCTATGACAGAATAAGAGTATCCTCCTAAATATACAAAGAATGCTTACAAATTAATAAGAAAACATTAATGCAGCAATAGAAAGATAAGCCAAGGACACGAATGGTGAATTCATGGAAGAAATATAAATGACCAATAACCACATGAAAATATGCTTAATACCACTTTCCCCCCCCATCAAATCTGCAATATCTTTTAAAAGACTTGTTTGGGTGGGGGGGGGGGCAGGGTATAGGGAGAATCAGGGAGTGAAACTTTTTTATAAACTTTCTGGAAGACAATTTAGCAAATTATATCAACAATGCTTCAAAAGGTTATAAGGCATTTTTTACAGAAAAAAATCAAAACTGCCCAACTGGCAGGGGAAATTATAAATAATTGAGGGTACAACTATAATATGGAATGTTACATGAGCATTAAATTTTGTATTTCCAGAGACTTTTTAATGAGATAATAATATTTTTAATCAGGATTTTAAAACTATATATGGTATGCGTTCAATTTTATTTTGAAAGAGAATTATACATGTTCATAGAGAAAACTGGAAAAAATAAAAATATATGCTTGCTAGGGATGCATATAGATGCAAAGAAAGAAAAGCAAGCAACAGAGCAGTGAGGGCTGGGCTCCAGAGGCTGGGGCCTTGGCTGGGGTAGGGGTTGGGGGGAGGCAGGAGGACGGGGTGGAAACAGTCACCACAGCCTAGACAGAGTTCATTGTCACCAACATGGGTTTTGTTTGGGGTAGTAGGTTCACAGCTTCTTATTACATCATTGAAAATAAACAATCAGACAAGTCATATGACATATGAAATTGCTGATAATCAGTGGCTTTTGATCTCCAAAACTGGCCATTTTAACAGTTTGCCTTAATGACTTGACAGACAGACGAAACTGGCCCTGACTGAACCAATGCTGAGGTGATGTTATGAATCCAATTTTAAAAAAAGAAAGAAGTGGGAGGCAATTCCCAGGGGAGAATGATTACAGGCAACTATTACTTTCTCTTTTATTTTCTATTTCCCAAATTTTCTACATGAAAAATTGAGCAAGTTTATATTCTTCGAAATAAACGCACACAGCAAAACCGGCATTTGAACCTGCAACTCCAGAGACCTCTCTCTTTCCTGGCACACAGAACTGCTAATCCTCCGAGAATAAATAACAGACGAAAGCAGTTTAGTGTCACTAAACGCCAAGTGCAGAAGGGGCTTTGGGGGAGGGGGGGTGACCACCCCGTGGCTGTCACTGAGGCCCCAGAATACAGACTAAGAAGCAGAAACCAGATTGCGGCGAGCAGGGTGGGTGTCGGACGCCAATCGCGCTGCCTTTCTGGTTCAGAGCCCGGCTGCTGAAATGAAGCATGTAATAGGGTCCCTGGGCTCCGTGATTCATGCCTGAAACGTTTCACTTAAACCAGAGTCAAATTCAATTCTCTCATAAACGAGCCCAGGGGTTCTCAAGATGCTGCTCTCCAGAGCCGTTCCTAATATGTTCCCGTGCATCCCGGGGATCTGTAGCCCCCCAAACTCCTTAAGGGACCCTCAGCTCTTTCTTCCCCACCCACCCCACTCCCCCAGCTCCCCTTCTGCTGGCTCACCCCAACTCTGAATGTGCCTCATACGTGTGCACAGGCTATTACTCTACTCCTCATTCCTTCAAATGCACACACACACATGAGCACACGCATGCACACATGCACGTGCACGAGTACACACAAGCCACATGCTTACACATGCTCACATGTACATTCATATGTATGTGCACACACGTGTGTAGCCACATGTGAGTCTATGCAGTCACATGAACACACATGCATTCATATACACATGTGTGTATATACACACACTTGTACCCATGCACACACTTGCACACACACATGCCTGTTCACTGGCACACATGTGTGTGCATTCACACATGGACACACCCATGCACATTCACACACACACACACACACACATTTCTCCAAGCCTCCAAGCTACCACCCTTCAGGTCTCTTCAAGTCTCCTGATGCTCTTTGTCTCAATCTAGGTTGGTCTCATTACTGGTAATAAGCTCTCACAGCACTGTGTTTTTCCTTTGCAGTACTGACCTCGGTTTCAATTAAATGCTTCTCTTAGCAAATATTTCTTTTAACACCTGTCTCTCCCCGCAGTCCATGAGCCCCATGGGGGCAGAGACCCTGCCTGTCTTGTTCATCAAGCAGCAAGCCCTGTACCTGGGACCAAGAAGGCACTGGATAAAGCCTGGGATGAAGAAGTTATGGGACCCGCTTTAAAGGTGGGAAATCGACCCCACCATGAACCAGCAGTCCCCAGGATTCAGCTTCTCATTCCCAGAAGGTGACACAGATTTACTGCTCATATTTACTGTGAACATTTTCAAACAAACACAAAGTACAGCAAACACCACCAGAACCTCCAGGTACTCATCACTGGCTTCATCTACCACCAATTTCCTGCCACTCGTTTTATCTGCCTGTCCTTCCCATGTTTTGTTGGTTGGCTGGTTTTCCTAATATATTTTAAAGCAAATCCCAAACGTGGTATCACTGGCCCATATATACTTCAGTGTGTAGTCCTAAAAACAAGGGCTTTTTAAAACGTAGCTATCACATCATTATCACCCCCAACATAATTAACAATGATTTTTTTAGTAAAACCAAACACCCTGTCTATCGTCAATGAGCTCAGGTCTCAAAAAATGTCTTTTAATAGTTGGGTTGTGTGAATCAGGATCAAACAAGGCATACACTTTGTAGTAGGGTGGCATGTCTTAAGTTTCTGTCAGTCCATAACAGTTCCACTTCTTTTCTTCATGGCCTGGGCCACTTCTCCTCCTCCATTTAATTTTCAGAAATTCATCCTGTCATGAAGTGATAACCAACAAGGTCTCTGCCCCTGGCCAGGACCCCTGGGGCACTGCCCTGCGCTCCAGACTCCCCAAGCAACCCAGGCATCATGTTCATTCAACACAGCACCCGCTCCATCAGTGCAGAGAGCACCAGTAGGCATCTCCCCACACACAGAGGCCCGAGAACTGTCTCAAGCTCCTGGGGACCCAGGGGGGCTGCAGCTCCAGAAAGAGGACATCATTAAATCAGGAGAGGGTAAACCTGCCTCAGGAAGCCCTTTGGGATCCTTCCCCTCTCTGGATCAGGAACTGGACAGTCACCTTCAGGGTGGGGTTTAAAGGACCAGATACCTGCAGTGGGACTTTGCTCCTGACCCTGCCTGTGGATGAGCTGATTGGTTTAGGACACCCCTCCTAATCCCCCACATCCTCTCACTCAGAGCCTTTTAAGGCCTGGGTTGGCCCCAAAAAGTTAGACAAGTCGGGATCTTACAAGGCAGAAAGCTGGTCCTGGCTATGAAAGAGCTGGGAGGTGGGAAAACATACAGGATTCTGGAAAACGTGGAGATCCAAACTCCCCTCCAGCCAAAAATCTCTATAAATCACAGTAAAAATTTATCTCTTTGAGACAAGCAAGCTCAAGAAATCAATCTATGCTCTCTGCTGGAGTCTCCTGACTTCACGGAGATAATAAAATGTTCCAACTAAATAGAAATCACATTCATCTTTGATTTTTCTAGGTTAAGCCAAGACCCAGATGAGCCCATGGCTGCAAGGACAGGGGTCTTGAATCTAAGCCTGGGTGGAGGGTTTGCAGCCACCCACTAACCCCTCGGGTAACCTATTGTGGGTTAGGGGATAATGGTAACAGCATCTAACCTCTAACTTCCATGTATGGTCCACTACACGCCTTTGAGATGCTCTGCTTCATCTGTCACAATAAGCATCACCCCTTTGCAGTAGTAAGTACTGATGTGTCCACTGTATTAGTTATCCTTTGCCGTGGAGCCAATTATCACAAATCTGGAGGCTTAAAACCTCACACATTTACTATCTCACTGTTTCTGGGGGTCAGAAGTCTGGGCACAGCTGGGCTGGGTGCTCTACTTTACAGTTTTGCCAGGCTTCCGTTCAGGGGTTGGCTGGGTCCCATCAGTGGTATGACTGGGGAAAAATCTGCTTCCAAGTTCCCCCAGGTTGTTGGCAGAACTCATTTCCTTGTGGCTGCAGGATTGAATATTTCAGTTTCTTGTTGGAGGCTGCCTTCGGCTTCACACAGTTCCTTGCCATGTGGCCACTCACTCTGCAGCCATTTGCTTCTTCAAGGCCAATAACAGACAGCATGAGAGTCTGCTGGCCAAAGGGAGATTGGTTCAACATAATCGTGGGAGTGACACCCCAACACCTTTGCCAAGTTCCACTGGGTAGAAGTAAGTTATGGGTCCAACCCACACTCAAGAAGAAAAACATCACACAAAAGCATGAATCCCTGGGGATGGGGACCCGAGAAACCACCTTGAAGTCTGTCCATTATACAGATAAAGAACCAAGACTCCGAAAGTGGAAGGAGCTTCCCCACAGCCAAGTGCAGCATGTGGGACTGGAAGCCAAGTCTGACTAACTCCAAAGCCCATGATCTCATCCCCAAGTACATTATTCAAAGAAGCCATCACTGGCCTCAGGAGTCACAGCCTCCCTCACCTACAGCAGAGGCAAAAACAAATCATTCTGATCTACCTTGAGAAGAACCTAATAGAAGAACGTGCAAGGAGCCTGAACTGGGGGGAAGGTCCATTCTAGCTGGTGGCCCTCTGTGCCTTAAATATGAGTAAGCTATATGGAGAAGAGGTATAAGAGAATGCCAAGTGGGCATCAGAACAAATGCAAAAGCAAAGCAGTGTGAGACGCTGGCATATTCTAAAAGTGGCAGACAGTTTGTGTGGCTGAAACTTAAAAGAAATGAAGGAGGCTGGCAAGACATGAGGCTGAAAGGGCAGGAGGGAAACAGACTATGGAGAGAGTCGTGCACCTGGCTTGGGATTTGGGACTCTGAGCAATGGGGAGCCAACGAAGTGCATGGCCAGAAGGCAACACGGTCAAATTACGTTTCAGGAGAAGAACTCTGGCCAGTTAGGATATAGCTGCATCAGTCCAAGCAAGTGAAGAACGTGGTGATAAGATGAAAAGACAGACTTGAGGTAAGTTTGAGGGGTAGAGTCAAACAGTGAGAGTTTCAGCAGAAATTGAGAGCCAGCTCCCACAATGAGAGGAGGGGAGCAGGTGGCCAGAGCAAAGTGCGGTGGGTCGGGACGTCAAAGGAAGGCCGAGACTGGAGCAACAGGGATTCTCTCAAGATTTCTAAAAGACGCCATTCAAAGAAACTGCTCTCTTTGGGAAAGGCAACAGGAGCCAGGGAGGCACAGGAAAAAGCATCAGGAGTGAGCACGGACCAAACGCCAGGGCTCTGAGAACCCCCGTTAGCAAAGCAAAACCCCCCAGGTACCAACACTCAGAGAAAGCCACTTATCAAAAGTGACAGTCGAATGGATGTCCCTGGCCATCAGCTCCCTACCTACCCTCTTTAGACTCTGTCACAACCAGAATCAAGACACATTTGGTTAGTGACTTAAGGGGCAGGAAACCCTTCCAGCAGGGCTGCCTGGATTTCATCAGATACACCCAGATGCTGAGTGCCCAGCCCAGCTCTTGAGCGAGCCAGGCTCAGGTCCCTGAGCACTTGTGTGATTGATTCATCCAGGCAATGAAGAATGATGGGGCGTCTACATTGTGCAAGGCACTGTGATCAAAGCTAGGGGGACAGTATGACTCAGAAAAGCCACTGCCCAGCCCTTGGAGGTCATAGCCCAGGAAGGGAGAGAACCTGGAATAGACCAAGAACCCATTCCCAATTCTCTAGAAGCCATAGACCAACCTCTCCGCCCTGACTCCTCCCATATCGGGCTCACCCACCCAGCTGCCTCTTTGTCATCTCCCCTTGAAGGTCTAACACACATCTCTGGGTCACCATGTCCCACCCAGCACTTCATTAGTGCACAAGAAGGATTTGTGGAATGAAAGAATGAGATCAGCCTGACCCAAGTGTTGCAAAATGAGTAGGTACATGCAGCAGTGTAAAAATTTTGGACGACTCAAGCAGCTTAGTAAAGGAGCTGGGAATCTTTGTGGTCCTTGAAGGGCTTCTGCTGTCCACAAAGGCGAAGGGGCGATTGCCCAGGAAACCCAGAAATGGGCAGAGGGTGGCTTCATTTGTCCCACGTGAATGCTGCATCTGAGTTAGTTTCTCTCTCAAAGGTGTAATCAATCTATATTTGAGGGGGCTTCAAAAATATCCTGGAAGATACTCCATTCCAAGTGTGGCAGACAAAACCACAGCCCCATCCTAGTCCCTAGAACCCATGTGTTATGTTACATGGCAAGGGGAAATTAAGATTACAAATAGAATGAAGCTTGCTAATCAGCTGACCTTAACGTAGGGAGATGATCCCGGATTATCCAGATGGGCCCCATGTAATCAAAGGGTCCTTAAAAGAAGGATGAGGAGGGCAGAAGAATCAGCATCAAAGTGATGGAATGGGAGAAGGACTCACCCAGCAATGCCAGCTCTGAAAATGGAAGGCAGCCACAGCCAAGGAATGTAGGCGGCTTGTAGAAGCTGGAAAGGGAATGGAAACGATTCTTCCCTAGAGCCTCCAGAAAGGAACGCAGCCCAGCTAACACCTTGATTTTAGCTCAGTGAGAGTCATGTCAGACTTCTGACCACCAGAACTGTGTTGTTTAATTCACTAAGCATGTGATAAAAGGAAATGCTTACACCAAGTTTCATTAAAACCTCATGCAAAGTGGCTTTCCTAAGGGAATAACTGTGAATGTTTGGTTCTGTTTTCAGGGAATGTTTCTGTGGTCGGGTTCAAGATGGAAAGAGGTTTAAGGAGATAGAAAATGAGGAAACACTGCACCAGATAAGCTGAAATTCTGGTTTAGGATACTGGATGGACTGCCCCAGGGTAGGTCTAGCTTCAGGAACAGTTTTGTCAGGCCTCAGAAGTGTCACCAGGATCCAGCCTTCTCTCTCTCCTGACTAGGCTCTGCTCTCTCTGGTGGGACCTGGCCTCCCCTCATAATGACAAGAGGGCTGCCTCAGCTCCAGCTTCACATCCACACTCCTTCAAGTCCAGAGAGGAAAAGATAAGAGTCTCTTCTCAGTCTTTCTGACTTCATTTGTGTCATATGCCTATTCCAGAACAAACTGTTTGGCCTGGGGAATGTAGTACAATAATTGGCTTAGGTATTGGTCACCCCGGGGCAGGGAAGGTGGGGATGGGGGTGGTCACAGGCATTCCAGCTACATTTAAACAAAGATGAAGGCAATCTACATGTGTTGATACAGACAAACATCCATGATTTATTGCTAAATTAAAAATACAAAATACACATTTTATAAATTTATTATTTTATAAAATAAGTATGTATAAAATACATTTGATATTATAATATACTATATAAGTAATATATAAAATAATGTAATATATAAGATATATTGTTAAAAGTTGATGATGGGATAACATTTTTTTAATCTGGGGGCTAGTTCATAGGTGTGATTAGTTTGTTAAAATTCATAACCTATACCCTTATTATTTGTGCACATTTTGGTATGTGTATGTTATATTTGTATAAAAGATATTTTTTAAAGCAAGTTGCAGAATAAAATGTATAGTATAACTTTATTTTTAAAAAGAAGAGGAGGAAAGGAGGGAGGGAGGGAGGGAAGAAACAAGGAAAGAATTCTAAACAAACTCATGTACAGAGAGAAACACACACAGAGAAACACACACAGAGAAAAAGACCCAAATACATGGAAACACACACAGAGAAACCCATATACATACACACAGGAAAATGCCTGAAGGGTACTCCCCAACTATTGAGTGGTTACCTATAGAGGCGAATAGTTCTCAACTAGAGCGTCCCCTGCCCAGGAGATATTGGACAATGTCTGGAGACATGTTGGTTGTCACAACTGGAGAAAGGGGTGCTCCTGGCATCCAGTGGGTAGAGGCCAGGGTGCTGCTGAGCATCCTACAATGCACAGGACAGCCCCCCAGCAAAGGATGATCCAGCCTCAATTGACAACAAAGCCAAGGTTGAGAAACTCTACTATACAGGAAAAATTTAAGGAAAGACAGCTATAAATGAGGATTTCCACTTTCTCCCCTTTTATACTATACTCTAAATTTTTTATAGAAAGCCTGTCTTACTTTTGTTATTATAAAATAAAAAGAAACATTCGTGGTGGTGACCACATAGACCATGAGTTGGCAAACAATGGCCCACAGCCAAATCCAGCTAAGAACGGACCTTACATTTTTTACCGGTTATGTAAGTACCTACATGATATCCTTGATTTGCCAATTGGCCAGCAAAGCCTAAAATATTTACTATCTGACCCTTTACAGAAAAAGTTTGCCAACCCCTAATGTAAACCATCATTTGTCATAAGGCTTCCACTATGAATAGGTCCAAACTGGGAGATGCGTTACATCTTCTGAGACGCACTCTTGAAAGAAGGGTGCAGTAAAATCACAATTTCCTATCTATATGTATTAGTTTCCTCTTGCTGCTATAACAAATTGCCAAAAGCTTTGTGACTTAACACAATTATCTCAGTTCTGGAGGTGAGAAGTTTGAAGTGAGTCTCTCTGGGCTAAAACTGAGATATTGGCAGGCTGTTTCCTTTCTGGAGGCTCTAAAGGAAAATCCATTTTCTTGCTTCTACCAGCTCTTAGAAGCCGCCCACATTCCTTGGCTCATGCGAGCCCCCTTCCATCTTCAAACCCCATAGTGGCCACTTGAGTTGTTCTCATGTCGTATCACATGGACTCTAACTCTTCTGCCTCCTTCCTCCACATCTGAGGACTCTCATGGATTCCATTGCCCTCACCCCCAGATAATCTCCCCCATTGCAAGACCATCTGAATAGCAACCTTACTTCTATCTGCAATCTGAATTCTCCCTTCCCTTGTCACATAACATATTCACAGGTTCTGCAGATTAGGACATGAACATTTTGAGGGTTGGTTATGCTGCCTATCACACCAAACATCCACATCCCTCTCCCTCTCTTTAACAGAACCCCAACCTCCCTTGCAGGTAGGTGTAGCCCGAAGATTGTGTCTCAGTCAATGAGATATAAACTGAAGTATCTGTGCAGTTTCCAGGAAGTCTCCTTAAAGGGAGGGCACACTCAATTCTACTGTCTAGAACTCAGATGTGATGGCTGGAGCTGCAGCAGCCATCTTGGACCAGGACACTGCCTTCCTTTAGGCATGGCAGAATGGATGGCTCAAAGGAGCCTGGATCTCTGTAGCCTAGATCTGTTTATATGGAGGAATAAACATATATATGTTTAAATTTCTATTTGGTATGGTAGGAATATCTCTTTTAGGGCAAAATGCAATTTCTAATAAATCCTGGGGGTGAAAACATTCATTTATTCATTGAACATGCATCCATCAGGAGCATGGTAAGTGCCTAGCAGAGTGCTCAATGATGAGTATACAAACAGAAACCTGCCCCAGTACCTGGGCTCCAAGAATTAGTAGACTTGTGGGGGTGACAGTTCAAGCATAATTGCAATATAATGTGTTGCTTGCTTTCTGGAAGTACAAGTGGGCTGGAGAGACATCAGCTCTGCCAGGGGCACTCACGGAAAGTGCCCAAGGGAAACTTTACCCTGCAGCTGGTAAAGGTGGAAGGAGCATTCCAGGGAGTGGGAATAGCATGGACAAAGTCACCCCAGGATCTGGTCGGGGAAGCAGTGAGATGGTCAGCAAGTCTATGGGCAGGTGGGGAGGGCAGGAGAGGGAGTTTGGGAAGAAAGTAGAGTCAGGAGTGCCAAGCTGAAGAGTTTGGCTTATACATAGGGGGCACTAGGAAAGGCCCAGCCAAGTGGCTGCGCAGTGAGAATGGTGAGTGTGAAGTGCCTGAGCTGACTTTCCTGTTCCACTGGGCCTGCTGCAATGCACATTTTCTGGGGTCCCTTCCTCACCCCCCACCCAGCAATTCATTAAGGAGGAAGAGATGCCCAGTCCCTCCCAGGCTTCCCAAACCCGATTCTCATCTCTAATCTTCCATATCACAGCTGCTCATTTTAGTTCCTATTTAATCTTCCCATTGTTAGTTTTGACCTTGTTGGGGTTGAATTGTGCCTCTTAGAAAAGATATGGTGATGTCCTAACCCTCAGCACCCGTGAGCAGGGCCTTCTTTGAAAACAGGGTCTTTGCAGATGCATCCAAGGTAAGATGAGGTCACACGGGCGAGGGCAAGGGGGCTCAGTCCAGTGGCTGGTATCCCTGTAGGAAGAGGACAAGACAACTGGGGGAGAAGAAAATACGTCGATGGAGCAGAGACTGGAGCGCTGCTTCTGAAGCCACAAAATGCCAAAGATGGCCACCAGCAGAAGCTGGAAGAGGCCAGGAAGGAGCCTCCCCTGCAGGTTTCGGAGGGAGCCCAGCCCTGCCCACACCTGGATTCAGACTTCTGGCCTCCAGAACTGTGAAGGAATAAATTTCTGTTATTTTAAGCCACAGTTTGTGGTACTTTGTTATGGGAGCCCTAGGAAACTAAGCAAGATCTCTTAGCTGGTGATTGTTAATAAACCTAGAAAAGTAAACTATCCTCCCCCCCACCAAAAAAAAAAAATAGTTACAGAGGTTTAGCTCAACTTTCAAAGTTCCCAACCTCTTCAAAATGGGATCTATAAATTACTTCATCTTGGCAAACACAGTCCCTTCCCTAGGCAATGTGAACTGTTGGCAGAAGCTTACAAGAGACAGTCATTTCCTCCTCTCTTTGCATCTGTGGTTTAGATGTGCAAAAACATGTTTCAGCATTTTTGCTCTAACGAAGACCCATCCACACTCCTGCCCCCACCTGTCTCCCCAGCACAAGAGGAGGCCAATCAATCACACCTTCTATCAGTCCAATTTGCCTCTTGACAATTTCAATGGTGGTGCTGATTGAGGGACTCATAGAAAACAGACAAGGGCACTGATGAAGTGCAGGGTCAAGGATAGTCATAACAAACAGCCCATTAAACAGGACTATGCTCACCACTCTTCCCTGAGAAGAGGGCCCCAAATGCAGAGAGTGGAGTGAAGAACCTCCCAGCAAATTCGTAATGTCCGTTGTCACTTTGACTTATAAGGGACACTAACAACCCATTAGGCAGCTGATCCAGGTAATTCAAGGGGAAGAAAGACATTGCTGTTTACAGACTCTCAGCTCCAAGTGCTGTTTGCCATATCCCATAAGATGTACTAGAGATATGGGAGGTTTGGTTGCAATAAGTTTGGGAAACGTATACTCTCTCTATCTGTAAGTTGGAAATTTTTAATGCCATGCAAATAGTAAAGGCCCTGAGAAGTCCTGCAGAGAAGCAATCAGTGTAGCATAGGGAGTAATAGCTTGGATTCTGGAGTGAGGCAAGCTTGGCTTTTGCTTCTGGTCTTGCCACTTCCTATTTTGTGACCCTGGTTGTGAGAATTAAGATAGAAAAAACACGCAGAGCACAGAGCGTGGCATGTGGTAGACACTTAACACATATTTGCTATAATAATAATTATTACTTTCAAGCACAGCCTTTGTCAAAACATATCTGACTACTCTATCACTCTTTCATGTTAACACCCATTAAATGCTGTGAAACTGGTTTTCCTCAAAACGCTTTTTGGGAAGGATTACAATAAATAATTTTGTTTTAATTGAACAAACAGTTATGTATGCCAGGCATGAGCCAGGTGTCATGTGAAGTGTTTCACACACTACAGTGGGCTGGAAGTCCATGTCCTGGCCCCCAACCTGGGAGTGGGGCCTAACTGGGAAAAAAGGTCATTGCAGATGTAATGAGGGATCTTGAGATGAAGTCATCTTGGATCATCTGGGTGGACCCAAAATCCAATGGCAAGTGCCCTTATTATAGAAAGAGAAGACACGGACATGGAGGAGGACAAGGCCATGTGAAGACGGTGAGGCCACAAGCCAAGGAAAACCTAGGGCCACCAGGAGCTGGAAGAAGCCAGGGAAGAGCCTTCCCTACAGCCTTCAGAGGGAGCCTGGCCCTGAAGACACTATGATTTCAGAGTTCCTCCAGAGCTGAAAGAGTAAAACTCTATTATTTTAAGCCACCAAGTTTATGGGAATTTATTTTTTAAAAAAGGAGAGACAGAGAGAGATGTTGCCCCATTCAATCCTCAGGACAACCCATGAGGTAGAGGTAGGTAACAAGAATATACAGATTTTATAAATTAAGAAATTGAGACACAGAGAGGTTAAGTGTCTTCGCAAGGTCACACAGTCAGTGAATGGCTGATCCCAAAGTCTCAGACCCATGTCCTTTATTTGAAGGCAAAAAAACCCAGCCCATGAGAACCTCCTAAAGCTATTTCCCTGTGACCCATCCGCCCTTCTCCCAAAATTGTTATAAAACCATTTTTATCAGGTCCCTCTCCTGCTCAAGAATTGAGAATGCCTCCTCATCACCTCCAAGATCAAATCCAAATTCATCAGATCCCAGGTCCCCCATCTTCCCTATTTTGATTGTCCCTCTACCTGCCCTATCCTTTAATCTTCCTAGTAAACTCATATTCATCCGTCAAAACCCAGCTTACAAATCACCTCTTCTGGAACCCTCTCTGACCACCACCACCCAGGACAGAGTTACACCACCATTTACATTTGGAAGAACCTCAATTGGTTAGCATTTGCAGATTTTATTGCTCATAAAGACACAGAGACTATAGAAGACAGAGACTCCTCCTTCTCTTGGTAAAGCCCTGACTTCTCCTTCTCAACTCACAGTCCATGCAGGACTCCACCACAGCCCCAGGAATGAGCCTATGACCCAGGGATGGCCGATCAGAATAATACACCCTCCTGGCCACAGGGACTGTTTAGGGATGGTCAGACGGGACCAACGGGGTAACCTGGACACCTGACCCACTTCCGTCAGGACTCAGAGCTGGGAGGCTGAAAGCCTGAGCCTCCAGGACCACTCCGGAGAGGCCCTGCTTGAGAATGAAGCCAGCATGGAGAAGAGCATAAAGCAGGAACAGGCAAGTGAGAGAGCAAACCTGCATGCTGATGACACTGACCGAGTCCCTGGATCAAGCCTTACCTGAAGTATTTATGTTCCTAGACATCTCAATTATGCAAGCCAATAGATCTACTTTTCAACTAAGAGAGCTGGACCAGGGTTCTGGTCCTGTATAACCCAAGGACCCCTGATGAGTACAATCTCTAGATGGGGGTGAGATTCTCCAAGACCAAACCAAGTCTACCTCATCTCCCCTGTGCCTGACAGCCTAAAACATCCCACAAATGCGTGTTATGATGAAATTCAATGGGAGGTTTCAAAGCGCTTTCTTGAGCATGAGCTCAGTTGATCCCCCCGAAAAGTGAAGGTGGTCCTGGGGATTTCGTATGCATATGGGGAAACTGAGGCTAAGAGAGTTTAAGTAACTTGCTCTGAGCAATCACTCTCCATCTGCTCTATGCCTGTGATAATCCAAAATCCAGTGATAAGTGCCCTTATTAGAGACAGAAGAGAAGACACAGACATGGGTAACTCTTCCAACATTCTAAACAGTGTGCACATAGTTGGTGCTTAATCAGTGCTGATTAATGAGTGCCGTAACCAGGTCTGACTGGCCTGCAGCAGCCTGTGCTGGCACTCTGCTGCCTTGTGTCAGATGAGCCCTGGCTGAGCTCTGGCTGGGGAGGTGATGCCGGCTCAGCCTGGGATGCCATTGCCTTCCAGCCTCAGCACCTTTGTCTTCCACCTCCCTTCCGGGCAGACCCACAGTGCCGACTGCAGGAGCACAGTTTGCCTTTCCCACCCCCTCGGCTCCAGAGCCCACTGGAGGAAGCCTCACGTTCGTGGTTTCTGAATCCCACCTGACCCTCTGCGTTGTCTCACAATCCTCCCATTTCCCTAAGGATGAATGAACACTTCTTGGCTGTGTCTCTCCAGCGCCAAAAATCCAGCTATTTCTCGGCAGTTGGAGTGTGAAATTGGGCAGATGGAACATCCAAATAATGGGCCGTGCTGCTTCTGGAAACTATGGCATCAACAGACAGTTGTGGCTGGTTGCTCTACAGCATGTGGGCTAAGGCGGCATTCGATACAGCCCATTCTTGATCACGGAACACAGTCGGGCTGAGCAGAGGAGAGCACGGCCGCTCCATCATAAAGACCCGAGCTCAAATCTCCCAACTCGGTCACTTTCTCTCTGTTTAAGTGGAGACTTCAGCTTTGGGTTTTCCCATCCATAAAATGGGCATTAAATGTTTGGAGATATCAGAGAAATAAACCACTTCGGCACACTGTAAGCACTCAACAAATTATTTGATGTTTGCTTTTCAATTTCTTTAAGCATAGGAAGGCACCCAAAATCTTGGCAACTGAACTGGAACACAAGTTTTACAAATAAATAAATGAGGTCAGCACAATTTTATTGAAGCTGGTCGAGCAGCTTCAGTGATAAATAAGGCAACTTTTTATAAGCGCATCTATTAGAACCTTCAATTAGTCAAACATAAGGAAGCACGTACAAAAAATACAGACTAAGAAGTGGATCCTGTTTGCAAATCAGTACGCTATAGAAATGACCATAGATTGCAAATCATAAATTTCACTTTCCAGAAGCTCTGTTATACGTAGATACCAGAAGGCAAATAAAAGCATACTTAAAGATGGTGTTGGCAACAGCTCTTTTAAAAAACAGAAGAAAATGGCATGATTCCACATCACCAAACTCAAACTATACAATATCAGACCTGAAATTTTTCATAGAGCTGAATAACAGTTGAGTAACAGCTGAATTGGAACTATTCAAGCATTAAAAAAAAGCCGTGACTCCCTCGGTCATGCATTAGAGATGATTCTCGCAAATACCGCTTTAGTCTTAGTTAACTCTTCCATGGCTGGATGACAATTTCATGTCTCCATCAGGTCCTGGAAAACAGTCTTCACCATTGGTGGAGTACTGCTCATATCTAGAACAAGGGTTCTCAACTGGGGGTGATTTTGTCCCCCAGGGGACATTGGGTGATGTCCAGAGACCTTTTGGGTGGGATGGGTGTTACTGGCATCTAGTAGTAGGGAGAGACCAGGGATGCTGCCAAGCATCCTAGAGGCACAGGACAGCTCCCAGGATAAAGAACTACCATCCAACCCAAACTGTCAACATGCTGAAGGTGAGAATCCCTGCTCAGGAGTTAGACAGTTTTTCAGTTGCATGAGCCTGAAAGGTCATGTAACCTGTCTAAGCCTCAATTTCCTCACTTGTCAAATAAGGGGAAGCCGTAGAACCTAACTCCTGGGCTGTTGATAGGTTTGGATGAGATATCAATAACAATAATCGCTATTATCCGGTGAGCTCTCGCTGTGCAGCAGGCGCTGTGCTCAGAGTTTTGACATGCATTACTTTATTTAATATTTACAGCCACCCTATAGAGTACATAATATTATTAGCCATGCTTTACAGACAAGGAAATCAAAAGCCAAAGAGACTAACATGATTGAGGTTTCACAGCTGGATTGGGGGAGCTGAGCTTCAAGCCCCAATAGCCTATGTCTGAACCTCTTTGTCCTAACTACTCGAAGTGTGGTCCATAGACTACTAGCTCTGGTATCGCCTGGGAGCTTGTTAGAAACGCCAAACCTTAAGCCCCACCCAGACGCACAAAGTCTACATTTTAGCTCAAAGAGATTCCTGCACATATTAGAGTTTGAGAAGCAAGGTACAGAAGACGGTGCCCAGCCCCTAGTAAACACTCAATAAATATTCCTTATTCTCATCGTCAATGCCATCTATGGCATACAAAGAGATCTGCTCAAATAAACTTCAGACTGAGTCACAACACATATGGATGTGGCAAAAACCTCACGTGGAGGAATTGTGTCAACCCCAAATACCCCCAAGGACTTTGGATCTGCCCATCTTTCTGGAAGTCTCTCAATATGGATACAGACCAGGCTGTCAAAAGGGGAAGAGCCAGGACCCCAACCCAGCTCTTCTGATTCTTCAGCAACTGTTCCTCCTTCAGCATCCTGCATCTCACTCCACGGCTTACCTACTTCATACTATAGTGTGAATAACTCAAGCCCTGTGCTGCCTCTCCCAGGGACACCTGCAAAGCTCAATCCATGCTTTCTGCCTCTGACAAAAAGAACTCAGACCTCTGCTGCCAAACCTCAAGCACTGGGCAGCACCCTCCTCCCATTAGCCATTCTAGCGGCATAGATGGTGACATCACAAAGTACCCATGTCTCTAAAATTTCCTACCTTTTAAAAATTATATAAGGAAGGCATGAGTCCACCCTCAGCATAAAATATTCAAATTATTCACAAGTATATAGGGCACAGAGTAAAAGTTCCTTTCAGCAAAGAGGCCATCAAGGGTTCAGAGAACTGACTCTGGTCCCAGACTGCCTGGGTTCGAATCCCAGCTCTACCCCTTATTAGCTGTGTGTTCTTGGACAACTTACTTAACATCTCTGTGAATCAGCTTAATCATGTGTACTTCAAAGATCTGTTCAAGGATTAAACATGATACTGCCTGAGAAATGCTTAGCTCAGAGCCCGGCAAGCACTAGGTATTAACCATTCCTCTCCGTCCCCACTCCCTGCCCCAGAAGTAAACCCTATTACAACTTGGTATGAAGACTTCCACATCCTCCTCTGTGCATTTACCTATATGTGTACCCTACAAATACAAGTGCACTTTTAGCATAAAGATAATCACGCCTGACCTTCATTCTACAACTTACTTCACAGTTTAACTGAGTCATGGGGATATTTTTATGCCAGTCACACAGATGTATCCCTCATTCTTTCTAAAAGCTCTGTACGTCCATCCTTTACAGGTGTGCACCAGGTCATGTGGATCTATTCCCCTCAGTGTGGGCATTTAGGCTGTTTCCATTTTTTCCCCAACTGGACCCGAACTGTGTGTAAACACAGCCCAGTGCTGAGCTCATCAGGCCCGAAAGGCTGAGCAGCCAGGAAGGGAGGGAGGGTGCTCTCCTCTGAGCCTCTGCCAAGGATGGGAAGGATGACGACAATCTGGGACACACTCAAAATAAATAATTGTCCTTAACCCTCTGAAAATTGGGAAGTGGATCATTAGTCACTGGCTTCCTGTCACAGCTGGCGGCTGTCCCGTCCCCTGCCGTCCCCTCCACTCATGGGGCCCTCGGCTGCCCGCCACAAGGCCACACCCAGGCCCACCAGGTCACAGTAAACAAGGGGCTTACCCTGGCCAGCAGGGACCTGAAACATGGTCTGGCACAGCGTTTTTCTGACCCCGTGAGCAGCAGAACCCTGAAGTCTCACCCAGAACCCTAATTTATAAAGCAGATAAAAGGGAGGAGCCTGGTTGAACTGAGCTAGACAGAGAGAGAATGGACAGCTCCAACAGCTCTGATCGCCTTCTCCCCTGAGACCACAGGCTCCTCTGTAACAGTCTAAAGGTCCAGTTTATTCATTGCTCAGATTTGGTAGAGGGTGCTCACAGAGGGGAAGTTACTCTCTGGAGGCTGCACAAATTAAGTAGCAGAGGTCAAAGAAGGGCCATGGTCTCCTGACTCCCAGGCTCTGTGTTTTCTACTAACTTCTACAGCTTCTCTAATGTCTGTGCTTGTTTAGACTAGGGTGTAAATGGCTGCAATGATGTTCTCACCCCAGGGACCCTTTTCATTAGAGTCAGACTTCCCAAACCCAGGTAGGTATAGCTCCAGTGGCAGTGTGCCCACAGGCACAGTAAACCACAAGGAAAACAAAGCAGATTTTCCTGGATCAGGGGTTTCACTGAGAGGTTTTGACGTGGAAAAGTTAAATAACAGCTAGGAAAAAGTTATAAGCACTCTTTTGATTTTAATATTTGATAGAAAATGGAACAGAAATTTTTTATGATTATACTTGAGATTTCAGACACATTTTGCCACTGTAGTCAGTGCCTTCAGCCTAAGCCCCCATAACACCTGTCCTGGCCTCTAATGATAGGAAGTCATGCTCTTCTGCCATCAAGAGACAGCGTGGTAGGAAAAATTTGCAAAGGTCTACGCTAAAGGGATGACTCTTTAATGGCAGAATAACAAGCAGCAATTTAAGGGAAAGATTTTTCAATGGAAGAAAAGGTCATCCTTGTCCCTGAAATCTCTCCCATGTATAAAGCCTACTCTGTCCAATCCACAATAATAACAATAGCAAATATTCATTGAGCACTTACTGTTTGCCCAGAAGTATACTAAGCATTTTACAACAATTAGACAAGCACTAGCATTATCCCCATTTTACAGATGGCAAAACTAGGCTAAGGAAGTGTAAGTCACTCAGATCCTGCAGTTCGTGGGTGGTGGGAACAGGATCCAGAAACTCCTCCTTCCTTACAAGAGGCCGACCTATCCTATTTACTCAGTACTGTCCCAGTTTAGTACTGAAACTACCACATCCTAGGTAGCCCACACTTCCAGCCAAACTGGGATGACTGATCACCCTAGTGGAGGGTGAGCAGAGGCTATTCAGGGAAAAGAAATATTTAGCATGAACTTCTAAGTTCCTTGCTGTGGGGTGTCTTTAACAAAGTCACGTGGTTAACTGGGGCTTTTCCTGGGAGTTAGAAGAGGTGCTGACTCCTGTTTCTGTCCTGGGTGGAATAAAAATAAGGCCTGCAAATGTGGATGCAGATGTTGGTCAATGAAGACGCATCTGGGTGACCAACTGGAACAGACACCAATCCCTGTGACACGGCCCTTTGGTCCCACCAGGGTGACCAACCAGTCCCATTTTGGTTGGGACTTGCCCAGTCTGAGCACCTCAGTCTTAGGCAGATGGTTAACCCACATGCCCATTACAGCCTGTCAGCAAATATTCCAGAAAGCACAAAAACCTCAGCACCTGCAGGCACCACATCCCTGTCTGCTTGCTTGCTTTTTCTTTTAGTTTTTTATGGTTTTTTTTCCCCCCTTCAAATTGGCAGGCAATGCAATACTGTGTGTTGCTGTCTTGCTCTCACTGTGAAAGACTATAGAAAGAAGAAAATGTAAAGGTCATTGTGTTTTAAAATGAGTCTTTAAAAAGAAAAAAAGAAAGAAAGAAAAGAAAATTGCCTGAACGGGTTCCTATTAGTGGGAAGTAAGAAAAGGTTCCATTTGGAAAACTGCTCTCGAGAGAAAGCATGTTGACCCTGTTATTGTGTTTAAAAAGTTCTCTGAATGTTTCAAAAGTCTTTTTTGCATATTTATTTTCCTTCCCCTGCTAAGAGTCAGAGTTAGGAGCACTTGTTGACAAGTAGGGAGCCAGAAGGTCTGTCTTCTGCCTCCTCAGATAAGTGCTTAGCCCTCCCCAAGCTACATGCTGCCTACAGCCAGGACGGGTCTGGGGGCCCACCACCCCTCTCTGTTGGCTTTCAATCTCTCAGCCTCTCCCTCTTCCCCTCCCTCTCTCGCTCTTCCCCTCTGTCTCCCTCTTTCCCTGCCCCTTGTCCCCCTCTTTCTCTAGCTTCCTGCCCCAGCCCCGCACCGCTCTTCTCCTTCTTCCTCCTTCTCACCAAGCTGGTTCTGCCCCCCCTGCCTTTGCACTTCCAGTTCCCTCGTGCTCTTCCCCATCTCCCTGCAGTCCAGCCCCGCCTGGTCCTCCAGGCCTCAGCTCCTGCCCTGACCCTCTCGCACCTGGCACCTACAGCTTCCTTGGGGCACTCGCCATATCCCTGCAGAGGTTCACTTATTGGAGGTGTGTGTTCCATTGCACCCACGAGTCTGAGGCGCCTGCCAGAAGGCAAGCCTGCTGCAGGCAGACACCAGGCCTGTTTGTGCTGTGTCCCCAGGGCCTGTCCCCGTGCTTGGCAGATAGTAACTGCTCCGTCAACACTGGCAACGGGATGACAATGAAGGTACTCCACTTCCCATCCCTCAGAGGTGATGACTGGTGCCCTAGTATGGGTTCCCCCAGAAGCAGACCCTGAGACAAGGGCTCAAGTGCAGGTAGTTTGTTTGCAATCTTGGGAGTGGAGAAGGGAGCAGGGAAGGGAAAGAAACAAAGGCAGGGTGTCCTATCATGCAGGCCACCAATGGGGACACCTGGGGCTCAGTCCCACTGGGGCGCTCAGGGAGAGGACCACCCTCTAGCTGCCAAGGGCAGACGTCCTTGCTTGGGATGAAAGCGAGCCCCCAGGCAGAGAGTCCCAGGGGCAGCCAGAAGATCCTATTGGAATGTGCCAGAAAGGTGAGCACTGACGGCACAGGTAACCACTGTCAGCAAAACTACTTGTGTCTTAGTGACCCTCATCCTGCTGAAAATGTATTTCTGCAACACAAATCCCACGGACCTTCCCATCCTCCTCCTTACTATGCCTCCTTCCTTCACCTTCCCAATTCTCCTACCTCCCTTCCTGCTCGTCCTTGGTCTCCAGCCCTAACTCAACGGAGGTGCCCCCCTCTGCCCTCTTCATCGACAGGCCCTCCCCTGAGAGCCACAACCAGGTACACTGCCAGGCAGACTCCCTTTACCTAAGCGCCTGCCCCACCTTGCAACTGCCTGCTGGAAATAACATCAATAGCAGTAATAATAACAGCTACACTCTTTAGCAGAAAAGTGGTGTAGTTAAGCACTTGCTTCTTGAGTCACCTCACCAATGCTGCCTCTGCCTCAAAAGTAGTGCTATAGAAAGTCCTACCACAAAGGGTGGTTGTGAGTGGTAAACAAGTTTAGTACAAGCGCTTAGTACCGAGTTCAGCCAGCTCACCAAATCCAGCCCACAGCTTGTTCTTACAAATAAAGTTTTATTGGCACACAGCTGTACCCATTCATGTACATATTGTTTGTGGCTGCTTTTGCACCGCAGTGGCTGAGTTGGGTAGAGGATGCTTAACGAGTACAGGATATTACAGTATTAGCAGTAACAGAAGCACCATCATCTGCCAGGCACTGTGCCAAACACTTTCCATTTGTTTTCCAGTCCTCACAACATAGAAAGTTGAGAATTCTTGTTCCCTATATGCACGGCTTACACAGTTCTCCAGGTTCCCTGTCTTTCTGCCAGAGTTCTCCTCCCTGCCACGGTCACCAAAAGCATCCCCAGGCTCTTGGGTTGGAAACCTCAGAGTACTTCTTAACTCATTCTTCTCCAACAAGTCCTGGAGACTCAGCCTCCATGACCCTGGGCCACAACTGCACATTTCTGTCCATTCTCCCTGCCCCCTTCACTCCTCCCTAGACCAGCATTCCCCAAACTGCATTCCCAATGGAGAGGGGGCTCTGTGCTCAATTAACTCTGTGAAATACCACAGGTTGTATGTCCCTCTCACAGAGTCTTAACGAACATTAACATGGTAAAGGCTCTGATAAGGCCTGCAGCAACAAAGATATGTTTAATTCTATGTAGCCCAGCATTTAGCAAGCACATGTGGCCCCAAAGTCCTTTTTGCCCTCTTAAAATCAGCTCCTACACTGCACACATGTTGAGAAGCACTGCCTATGTCTCTTGCTGCAGCCACCCACTGGAATTCTCTTCCCTTTCATCCATCCCAGAAGCCCACAAACTTTTTTGTAAAGGCCAGATAATAAATATTTTAGTCTTTGTGAGCCAACAGGCAAAATTGAATATAGTGCATGGGCACTTATATAACAAGAGGGAAAACAAATTTCTACACACTTTTTACTGACAAAATTCAAACCTTCAGTTTTGGACACTGAAACTTGAATTTCATATAATTTTTCCATGTCATGAAAGCATATTCTCTTTTTTTTTTTTTCATTCAACCCTTTAAAAATGTAAAAACCCTTCTTAACTCATGGGCCATACAGAAATAGGCAGTGAAACAGATTTGTATAGGAGGCTGTAGTTGGTGAATCCCTATTCTATCCCACATACTAATGAAAAATCACACTTCCTGCAAACCAGTTCTCATCACTCCTGTGTTAAAAAGTGTTCAAAGACTCCCTTTTACCTTCTGGATTAAGCACCCACTCACCCACCCACCCCCAGCCTTCAAAGCCCTCTTAACCTACCACCCCCCACACACACCCTGTGTGTTATCTGGATGAAATTGCTCTCTGCTCCCCATTCCTACCCGCTCCTTCCCACTCTTGTGTCTATGCCCATTCATCTCACTCCTCTTGGAATTCATCCCCACAATCTCTGCACATCTAAACTCTGCCTGTCCCTCAAGGACCAACCAAGGCCACCTCCTTCATGAAGCCTTCCCTGATTTCTCCAGGAGGAGTTGAATATCCTTCCTCTGAAGCTTCGAGCCTTTTATCTCCAGCACTATGGGCACTATGTCCATAAAATGATGGCTGTTACGTCTCTCTGACCCAGTAAACTGAGCATAATATGATACTTACATCTGTGAAGGTGGGATCCCACAAGCGATACCAAAGCTGGACGTCTCCAGTATGATGGTTCTGCTGAGAAAAACTATTCTGCAGCCCATTCCCCACTCCACTCCTTCCCCAACTGCCCCATGGAGGTCCCCACCTATTTCAGAAGTGGGGAGGGCTGGAATCAAGATGTGGACGATGTTTTTTTAAACCCTGGAAAACCTCAGGGGCTGAGATGGAAATGGTGAAGCGGAGTTAGGCTGCCTCTGGAAACTTCCTCTACTGGTGGTTCTTTTCCCCAACTTTGAAAAGCAATAGGTGCCAAGGCCACCCTAACATGCAGAGTGTAAACGGTGAATATGTTTTGACTCAAAATGTATCACAAAGTGGTACTGTGCTGGTCAACATGACCCAGCTAGAAGAATGTTCTCATGGACTAATCTTGCTTCCCTAATTAAGTTAAAGTGGTCGAGCTGTCAAGAGTTGACCTGGGTCTTGGGGGAAAATGACCAGACAGACATGTAACAGCCTCAGAAGAAATAACTCCAAGGGAAGCTGATTCTGCTGATTGCCAGGAGAGGGGGAAGGTGACATCAGAGAATATCCAAGCCCTGCCGCTCCCCAGCCCTCCCCAAAGCAAGAGAGCTGAGGCCTAGTCTGGGAGACCCAGCCATCTCCACTTCTCTCTTATCCACACACCCAATAAACGGACCTCACTCCCCACCACCACCACCATTTTTGGGGCGGTGCAGCTGGTATTGAAAAGGGCTTCGTGTGGCTGATTCGTGTGGATGGACTCAGGGGAAGTTGATATGAGACTCTGCAATCTCGCAAGAGCCCACAAAACCCTTCCGACATGCAGACTATTATCCCAGCCGACCCGGCTGCCTCCTGCATATCCCTCAAATCCAATCCTGGCCCAACCTCACTTCAAAGTCAATTAAAGAATGTCTTCACAGATGTTTCAGATGCAGACACTACTGGTCTTAAAAGGAACTATCTTAAGTCAGCCGCTGATGGCTCAACCCCTTTAGCTTTCACAAAGTCATGAGTATCTTTATAGAAGCCTCCTCTTCTGAGGACAGCTCTGCTTGCTATTTAATCCTTAAAAAATGTGTAGTGGTGAGAGTCACAATGCAGCATTCTAGGTAAGAAGGAAAAACTTTCCTAGTAAGAAGCTTCTATCCCATCAACAGTGAGAGCCAATTTACACTGACGATTATGACAGAGACCCACACAGCAGTGCACTAAACACGAGAGAAGTTTCTCTCTCTCCCAGCTAGGAGTCTGGGCATACGCAGCCCGGGACCGATGTGCACAAAGGCCCAGGCTCATCTCTGGGTGCCCGCACCCTCAGTCCATGATCAAGCCTGTGTCCCATCGGAAGGATGCCAGAAAGGGAGAAGTGCACGGTACAGTCCTTCTCTTCATGGAGCACATCCAGCAAATGCTCACATCCCCTTCACCAGAACTTCACTTCACAACCACACCCAGGTGCAAGGAAGACAGGAATGTAATCTTAATCCTGGAGAGCAAGACACATTGCAGCTCAAAATTGGGGGGGGCCTACAGATAAGAAAGGGACAATGGGTTGGGATAACAATTAGAATAAAGCAGTGTCTTAGATTCCCAGGACTGCTGTAACAAATGACCAGAAAGTGGGAGGCTTAAAACAATAGAAATTTATTGTCCCACAGTTCTGGAGGCCAGAAGTGTGACATCCAGGTGTCAGCAGGGCCAGGCTCCCTCTGAAGGCTTTCAGGGAGGGTCCGTCCTGCCCCCTTCCAGCTCCTGGTATTTGCCAGCCACCCTTGGAGCTCCTCAGCTTGTAGATGCGTCATCCAGTCCCTGTTTCTCTTGTCACATGCTCTTCCCTCTGTTTCTGAGCCTTCATGTGGCTTCTTAGAAGGACACCAGTCATGGGATTTAGGGCTCACCCTAATCTGGTCTAATCTCATCTTAACTAATTACATCTGCAAAGACCCTATTTCCAAATACAGCCCTATTCTGAGGTTCCAGATTGACAAGAGTTTGGGGGGACACTCTTCAGATCTTCAAGTCACTGCAGGAGGTGTCCTCAAGTGCTTCACTGATGCTGCCAGCCAGGAGAGCACCTGGCAGCAAGGAGGTACTCAAATATGTGAGCAACTAAAGAGAGGGAGAAACTAAAACTCATGAAATGCCATCTAGACCTCAGGCTCAGAGACTTGCTCTGAGTCTGGTTCTCCACTGCTGGGCTGTGTTTAGATGGCGAGAACTCAGCTAGTGCATCACTTGTTTCTGCTGAAGTGACCCATGAAGTGTTACGGGGCCAGCTCCTTGGATCATGCAAGAGTGAACACAGTATCTCCAAGAAGAGGTTCAGTTTCCACAAGAGCAGGCATTTTTGTCCATTTTGTATCCCTAGCACAGAGAACGGTGTCCAGCCCATAGCAGGTGCTCAAAAAACTGAATAATGCTTAAAAGGAAGCCCAGAGAGGGAAACTGAGCTTCAGTGCTGGGCAGCACTTAGGGGAACCCATTCCAAGTGCCAATCGTGATTCCACCACACTGATTTTCCTAACATTCCCAGTGGTCTGTATTTAAAATTTTAAACGACAGCTTCTGTGAACAGGCCCTCTCTCCTAATTAGAAAGGAGGATAAGATATATATGGTATCCTGATGGACAGCCACCTTTTTAAGGCCACTATCGGTTTGAAAATATTTTTAGTTCTTTTAAAAGGTCCAGAGGAAGGTTTGCCCAATTTACGGGGGGAGGCGGTCTGTCTTGTGGAGACTAGCACTTAGATTCCTGGCAACACTTTCTCAATGTGTGAACTCAGGTCTTTTCACTGACTTTTCTGTGCCTCAGTTCCTCATTTGTAAAATGGGGTGATGGCAGAACACACTGCAGAGAGTTCTTGTGACGTTAGATGAGAGACGCACGAAGGCGGTTTAGCATCGTGTCTGGCTCACAGCAGGTCCCGTCTATAAACTCTATTATTGGGAGAAACACATCTGCCTGTCAGCCGCCCGTCCCTGGTTATTCTGAGGTCCTCACAGACTCATCAGGAAAAGAGGGCTGGTGTGTAGATGGAAACTTTGTTTAAAATTTTTAAAGCCCTGTTGTTCACCTCTTTGACACTCTTGAGAATAATGCAAGGAAAGGGGCTAATGTCAGAGCAATGAGTATTGAGAGTAGAGGCCAAGAAATACTTCCTGGCTCACAGTACACAAAAACTGAAATATATTACATGGGATGGCCTTTCTTGACAAGAGACTGCTGTGCCTAGAAGTCAAGGAATGGGCAAGAAGACCCTGGGAGACCCCAGCTTAGAGTTAAAGAGAAGCAGCCAACAGACCCTGTGGGTCCCATAACACCCTTTCCTTAGAGAGGGTGCCATAGTGCCAAGGGCAACCTCTTCCTGCCCCCTGGGGAGGGCCAGAAGTTTTTTAAAGGATAGCAATTTGGGCTTCTGGTTTATTAAACAGCATTCAGAAATACCTATAATGGTGACAGTCTAAAAAGCAATGTACTGCAGCTTGTTAAATCATGGGAAATAAAAGCTAAGCAAGAGTTGCGAAATTAGATTACCCGATACAAAGGAAAGACACTTTCATCTGAAGTTCCTCTAAATAGATGTTATTTTCCCTTGCTGTAAAAGTAGGCTATTTTCCTTATTACTCTTTACTAACAAAAACAAGGAAGGGGGAGAAACACAACCCCACATCTGTCAGGTGCCCCAACATTGCAAAGCAATACTTATCAGCATTAATATTGCAATAACCAAGGAAAAGAAATTGGGAGGTCTTCATTGCATGAAATGAAAATGCAGTCGCCGGCGCAAAGAGAGTTATTATGGAATCTGCTCAAGCCTCATGTTTCTCCAATGATTCAAGATAATCACATTAGCAGCTTCAAACATTATGCAGTGACATCATTCAAACAGATTGCTCCCAGAGGTTGGCTATGAGATCAGGGAATTGCCATTCATCATATGCTTAGGACAAATCTAATGGTCTGAACTGATTTGCTACTAGTTAGAAGATAATATGGGTCTTTCCAACTATGACCACCTTTCTCACTTAACAATCCTCCTTGCTTAAGAAGGAACCCATGAACCCATAATGTCTCAATGGGAAAGGGAATGAAGGCTCCTTATCACCCAAGGTCAAATGAGTGAGGTATAGATCTTCTCCTTGGCCAGGTTCTGACATTCAGTGAATATGTACAAAGCCTCTCCTAGTCTCAAAGACTGGCCTAACCCTCACTTGACTGAAGGTTAAGTACCCGAGTTTGACACCCTCGTCTGCTCCTCTCTGGATGTGAGGCCCAGGGCAAGGCGTCTCCCCTACTGAAGCCCAGTTTGCTCGTCTGCAAAATAAAGATGATAACAGTCACTAACTCTTGCGGCGGTTGTGAGAATTAAATGAAATGGTGCATTTACAGCCTTTAGCACATGTTTGGCAAACAGCAAGCATTTCATAAATGATGGCTAGGGCTGTTATTATTTCTGTAACAAGTAGTATTGAAATGAAGCAGAAGCATCCATCAGGGAGCATTTGCAAGAATCTAAAGCTCCAAAGACATTACTGATCTCACTTTGTGTTGGGTTCTTTCTTCACTACTCTCCATGTAGAAGATGCAGATGGAGCCCTACCTGTATCCCCTTAGGCCAGTTCAGAGGTCATCTGCAGTTTCAGGGGACAGGTGAAACTGTACGCACTGATCCCCAAACATCTGCATCTCTCTGCCTCAGAACATCCTCCAGCCATGGGAAAACCCTTAGCCTGTGCTCTGAGCAGGCTGGGAGAATGACACTCACGGAGCAATCCTCAGCCTGCGAGAGAGGAGAATCAGTGGCCCTCAGGTGGGACAATCCTGAGGGTGCTCTGCACCATCGCCCAGAGGTCCCCAGCAGGACCAAGCCCCCGATGCCCACAGCTGCAACTGCTCATTGACACACCTTCCCTGCTTCCCTGTCTCTCTTCCCCACGCCATCCTATGCTTCCTGGGATAATCCCAAATAAACTACTTGCATCCAAATCCTCATCTCGAGGTCTGCTCTTTAAGGAATCCAAACCAAGACAATCCAAATGAAGCTCCCTCCTCCTTGGAGTCTTCCAGCTTCCTGTGCAACCCATCTAGCTGATGTGACATATCAGAAGGAGTTCAAGCCCTGGTTAAAATCCCAACTCTGCCAATTTATAAGTTATTTCCCCTCTCTGGGCCTCCAACTCCCATCTAAAAAGCAAAACCTACCTCACAGTGTTTTTATGAAGTTTCTGGCTCAATCTTTGCAGCTTTTTATTAGCCAGGCAGAACTTTCTAAAGAGAAGTAGGTACCCGTTTTACTTGTCTGGCTGCTAAAGCAAATCCCATGCAATGGGTTGGCTTAAACAATAGGAATTTATTGGCTCATGGTTTTGAGGCTAGGAGAAGCCCAAAATCAACATGTCTTAAAACAATGCCTGCTCCCAGAAGACTATGGCATTGTGGGGCTGGCTGCCAGCGGTCCTGCTTCTTGGCTTTTCTGTTCACAAGGCAATGCACACAGCAGCCTCTCCTGGCTTCTCTGGGTTTTTTTGACTTTCAGCTTCTGGCTGCTCCCTCTGGCTTTTTCTGTGTGTGTCTGAATTTCATTCTGCTTATAAAAGACTCCATAATAGGATTAAGACCCATCCTGATTCGGTTGGGCCACATCCTAGCTAAGTAACCTTATCAAAAGGTCCTATTTACAATGAGTCCATACCAACAGGACTGGATTAAGTTTAAGAACATGTTTTTCTGGGATACATAGCTCCAAGCCACCAGAGTTCCCAAAAGTTTCAGAGATTCCTGGAGAACATGAGTGTTTAACACAAAGGAATGAGTTCCAAAGAGCATAATTTCAAGGATTAATTGGAGAGCTATTTTTAGGCAAAGCATAGAGAAACCATCCTTATGAGCAGACAAGCCTTCTCCACAAACATACAAGGCTCTTCCCATTGCTAGACCCTTCACGCCAGGGGCCAACACAGCCAGTTCCTTGGCTAAGGCCATACCTGCCATTGGCAGCCTATAATTGGAACTGGGAATATTTCTTACATGTTGCCAGGTTGATCGATGATGGGTTTATTTTTCTACGAAATGAGTGACAGCTGCACAACAACTTTTAAGTCATCGACAGAGGGAAGAAAAAAAGCACAACTCAGAGACTCTGTGCTCTTTCTGCTTACCCCTAAGGGATAACTGATGCATTCACATCTCAAACTAGCACAAATTCAAGATAAAACTCAGCACTTTGCTGGAACTTCTAGGAGGAATTGTCCCTAAATAAATGTGAAGGAAACTTAAAAATTAATGAAGTCCTGGGTCACCATAGCATTGACATTTTTCAAAACATCCTCCAACACTTTCTTAATTAAGGGAATCTGGCTGCTGGTTTCTGCTTCTGGTACCCAGAGTTGGTGAATTCCTCAGGGAGAGAAGAAAGAATGGGCAGCCACAGGTTGGCTTTTCCCTTTCTTGGAAACCAATTGTAGAGTCTCTGGATGAAGCCTCTGACCAGGACAACAAAAGAGACCAACTTGGAAGCTGTGATTCCAGCAGTGGGGAGCATAACACCTTCATGGTCCACCTGGGCAAGTGCCATGACAGAAAAACAAGTACAGACAAGACCAGCCAATCGACAGAGAATCAAAGCACCTGGGAGTTCCTGACAGCCCAAGGAAGACGCCCCTGGCTCCTCTGGCCCTGGCAAAACTACAAGGAACAAGGGAGACATGGTCCCTGACCTAGCAACAGGCATGGAGGAAGAGACAGACAAGGCAAAGACTTTCACAAATAATTCCCCACCGTGCCTAAGAAGGACCGCAATTCAGAAGCTCAAGGTGCTACTTAGTCTTAGGGCTCAGGAGATGTCAGATCTGCCGAGACCTGGAAGGTGGGCATTCTCCAGCCAAGAGATAAAAAGGAAAGCGTGTTCCAGACACAGGGAAGAGCTTGCTTAAAGCTCCAAAGCCCAAGCACTTTTGGGGAACTGAAAGAAGGCCCCTATGACTGATGTTAGAGAGGTCAGGGAAATTAAACAAGGCAACCTACACAGTGCACCTGGTACATCGCCGGTTCTCAACTAATATTTTGTGGGAGGTGTTTTCTTTTTTTTTTACTGACTCTATTAATGAAATGCTACTTTGGCAATATCCACCTGCTGTTAAAAGTATTCTCAGAGCATTCAGATGACTTTTGTCATAGCCCCTGAACAACACTGGAAGCACCTACTCTGTGTCGCTCTGTAGCCTCTTCTGTTTGAGGACCACCCAAGCTTTCCTGAGACAGTGAGCAACAAGACAACTTGGTACGAGGCAGAGGAGCCCTACCAGTAAGCAGGCTTGCCATTCTCCATTAAGAGTCCATCTCCCTTCATTCCAACCCAGGGCTGGCTTCACAGACATGCAACCCTCCCAACTGCAAAGGGCCCCATGCTGAGAAGGGCCCCACACTTGTTCTTATGTTCCGCTGTCGCCATCTTGAAATATTAATAGCTTTTAACAAGGGGCCCCACATTTTCATTTTGCATTTTGCATTGGACTCTGCAAAGTCCTGCCTCACTTTGAAGTTTCTCAAAGTATATTCCCTCCAGCTACTGACAGTCTCTTTTATAGGAAGAGTAATGGTGAAAATAACAAAGCCTTTTCCTTCTTATAATACCTCTGGGGCTGTTTCTTGGGCAGCTGCCCAGTTGGCCCACTCCTTAACTCATTTCTGGGGCCAAGAACTGCCAGCATCCTTGGACAACAAGCTTCCCCATGTTTACAACCCCTCCTTTCACCATGTTGGGCAAACTGACAGCATCAGAAGACAGGAGCACATCATCATTAAGAGCAATAGCTCTGGATCCACATAGACTTGGGTTCAAATGCCAGCTCTGCCTTTCACTTCCTGATTACCTTGGATTAGACACTTCACCTCTCTCTCAGCCTCCATCTCCTCATCTCTTCACCTGGAAAGATAACAGAAGCAGAGGATTGTTTGTGGGCTTGAGTGAAACCATGAATATAGGACATTCTGTACACAGTAAGCATTCTGGGTCAGCTATTAGTATTTTAGAGCTGTCACTGTATCTCCCTGCACTGTGGACAATCTTGAGGACACCGTTCCTTGCCTTGGAAGCCAAAGATGACCCTGCAGGCTTCTTCCACTAGAGCTTCCTCCCACTGTGCTTCTCCTGCTGGGAGGCAGGTTCATGATATAAATGCTCCCCAAAACTGAGTAAGAATGAGGCAAGGATGGGAGAAATGTTGACATGTTTTCATTGATTCCGGCAGTGATCCAGGCAAGACTGAGTGGTTTTGGCAGTCGAGACTCTCTGGAGCTGGTCCAGGCCTCCAGCTTCCCCTTCAACCAAGTGAGTACGTCTACATCCTCCTAATAAGCCCCTTTCTTGCTGACATTAGAGTAGCTTCTGTTGCCAGCAACCAAAGATTCTAACTCAGACACTATCCTTGAGCAGGTGTGAGCAGACATCCAGATATTTCTCCAAAAGTCAGCTCACCCAGGGCATCAGACCCATCTCAGGGTGGCACAAAGCTAATCACTTGGGGATAAGGGGGTACACTACACTCTCTCCCAGTACCTGTGCAGATGGGAGACGCATGTGTACTTGGCCCACGGGAAGCCTCCCAGCAAGCCAGCCAGCCCAAGGCCTGTCCTCCCACAGGAAAACACTTCCACATTCAGTTTCAAGCTGCAGAACACAAAACAGATGGAGCTGCCTGTAGCCAGCGTGCTCCCCAGGCAGAGGGGCCCTTGAGTCTGCAGCACTGATCTCAGGAGAGGGCCTGTCCTCTCATTATCCCTTGCCCTCCAGCCTTTCCATGGTGTGGCAGCAGCATGCGGAGCAGGCCAAGCCGAGTCCTCCCCTAGGCCTGGCGTGGGCAGCTGCTGAGGTCAGATGTTTAGGGGCGATGGGGTCACATCGAGCCCCCAAAAGAGAGGTTTATCCTGTAATATAGCAATTACCCAATCCTTGTAGGATCCTTTGAACAAGCAAGTGCCCACGAGAGAAAGTTTCACTAACTTTTAATGTAAACTTATTTTATGGATTGGTTTCCCTCTAGAACAAAGATTCTGGAGTGGGAACAGAGAAAAAGAATCATCAAAAAACATCAAACATGAGAGGTGGAAGGTCCTGTAGAGATTATCCACTCTAATATTCCCATTTTACAGGTGATAATACTGAGGCTCAGAGAAGAAAATGTTTACTCAATGTTTAGAGTTACGTTGTGCAGAACAACATATTCTTAAACTTAATCCAGTCCTGTGGGTGTGAAGCCATGGTAAATAGCACCTTTTTATGAAGTTACTTCAGTTTGGGGGTGACCCAGTTGACTCAGGATGAGTCTGAATCCTATTATAAGCCTTACAGGGAAGGTCACAGTGGGGAGGGGAGGGTTGGAGGAAGGGAGCGGGGGAGCATCCAGAAGCTGAAAGTCAACAGAACCCAGAACAGGAAGGAGAAGCCAGGAGAGGCCACCATGTGCATTGCCATGTGACAGAAAAGCCAAGGACAAAGGATCTCCAGGAGCCAGCCCCAGAATGCCACATCTTTTGGGATAAAGTATAGCTTTTATGATGCCTTGATTTTGGACTTCTCCTAGTCTAAAAACCAAGAGCCAATGAGTTCCCATTGTTTAAGCCAACCCATTGTATGGTATTTGCTTTGTCAGACAGAAAACTAAAACTCTGAAGTTCTTTCAACAATTTTTAATGTATGCTCACCTCATTATTAATATTACTTTTTGCTGTTTTTATGTGGTTTACAGTCCATATCATTACACAAAGATCTTAGATTAGCATTTAAAGTAAGGAAGAAAAATAGACATATAAAATAAGAAATGAGCACCAGTTAAAACATAATTTGAAATAAGTCAAGACCAAGGAGCAAAACAGGACCCATGAAATCCTATCCAATTACTAGTTAAACCACAAATTGGACTCTAAGTTTCCTATCAGGCAAAACAAAAAGATAAATATGATCAGGCAAAGAAATCCTTCTTGGTGCTGAACAATAAATAAACAGAATACTGAGAAATGTAATGGGTGTAGCCTCATCAAAATTGCTACAGCAAACGGAATAACAATTTTGTAAGGTAAAAGATTCAACCAGAAAGTCATTGCTGGAACCAACACTTGCACTCAGGACTCCTGAGTCTCATGATGTTCTTTCATTCATTCAACAAACATTTCTTGAGTGCCAACTACACATCAGGGATGGAAGACACAATGAATAAGACACTGAGTGGCCACAAGAAGCTTGCAGCCTGGTCATTAGAACCTAGTTGGGGAGAGAGACATGTAAACAATTATAATCCCTACAACAAGGTAAGGGAGTCCCTTTCCCCAGCACAGAGCTCCCAGGAAGGGGATCAAGAAACAGAAATTCCCTGTGTCCTATATCTGATAGAATCCAAAAATGGGTCACAGCTAGACCACAGACTGGCCAGGAAAAAAGGCTGGGCACAGAAAAGCCCCACTACTTAATGTGTGGTCCACCGACCAGCAGCATCCACATCACCTGGGAGCTTGTTACAAATGCAGAATCTCTTGCCCACCCTGGACCTACTGAATCAGAATCTGCATTTTCACAGGCACAATAATTTTGAGATGAACTCCTGCAGGGAATACAGGAAGTTTTCTCTCCCTATGTCTTTCATTTCTGAAAATGTGCCTCATTCTGCTCTCTCCCCATAGATGGGTTTCTTCTATTCCTTTGTCCAAAAAACAGAAAACATGGCTACCCTCAGCACCTGTAGGACAGAATCTCTTTCAGTCCCAATTCTAAATCCCTGGTAAAGGACTGTGATTGGTCCAGATTTGGTCAGGTGCTCATCCCTGGACCAATCAGCTGTGGCCAGGGAGCCTGACCGCAAAGAACAAAAATGGACAGTGGGAACCCAACTACCATGTTGTGTGGCTCTCGTGTAGGATATGCAGTTCCCAGAGAAGGGAAGTGCTGGGGTAGACAACCCAAGAGGAGTACTGCTTAAATAAATGCTCATGGGGTTCACATTTGGGTGCTGGATAAGAGCACAGGCTCCAGCCTCAGACTGCCTGCATCCAACTCCAAGTTCCACCATTTTTCACTTGTGTGGCAATGGGAAAATAAGTTAAACTCTTTGAGCCTGTTTCCTCACCTATAGGACAGGGATAAGTAATTTTACCTATATCACTGAGTCTTGAAGGAAACAATGCACAAAAGTATTTATACCAATGCCTAGTAACAAAGAAAGCACTCAATAAATATTAGCTATTGTTATTACTATTGATGATGATGATGACAATGATGACGATGATGACGACATCAACTAGGCAACATCAGTGTAATCAAAACAATTTCCTCAACAAACCTAGAGATTTCCCATGTTGGGTGAAATAAGTCAGACACAGAAGAACAAATATTGTATGATTTCACTTACATGAAATGTCTAGAATAAGCAAAGTCACAGAGAAGAAAGTAGATTACAGGTTACATCAGGGGCTGGAGGGAAAGGGGGAAGGGGAGTTAACTGCTTAACGGGAAGAGAGTTTCTGTTTGGGGTGATGTAAACGTTTTGGTAAAGGACAGTGGGGACAGTAGCAGCACTGGGAATGTAATTAACACCACTGAAGTGTACACTTACAAATGGTTAAAATGGGAAATGTATTATATCTATTTTACCACAGTTTTAAAAAACAAAAAATAAAACCAAGTCTTGTGGTTTCTAAAGAATTCCAGGCCTCTTTTTTTTTAAATATTCATTTTATTGAGATATATTCACATACCACGCAGTCATAAAAAACAAATCGTACATTCGATTGTTCACAGTACCATTACATAGTTGTACATTCATCACCAAAATCAATCCCTGACACCTTCATTACCACACACACAAAAATAACAAGAATAATAATTAAAGTGAAAAAGAGCAATTAAAGTGAAAAAGAACACTGGGTGCCTTTGTTTGTTTTCCTTCCCCCATTTTTCTACTCATCCATCCATAAACTAGACAAAGGGGAGTGCGGTCCTTACGGCTTCCCCAATCCCATTGTCACCCCTCATAAGCTACATTTTTATACAATCATCTTCATGATTCATGGGTTCTGGGTTGTAGTTTGATAGTTTCGGGTATCTACCACTAGCTACCCCAATTCATGAGAACCTAAAAAGGGTTGTCTATATTGTGCGTAAGAGTGCCCACTAGACTAACCTCTCGGCTCCTTTTGGAATCTCTCTGCCACTGAAGCTTGTTTCATTTCATTTCCCCCTTTTGGTGAAGAAAATGTTCTCCATCCCATGTTGCCTGGTCTACATTCCTCCCCGGGAGTCATATTCCACGTTGCCAGGGAGATTCACTTCCCTGGGTGTCTGATCCCACGTAGGGGGGAGGGCAGTGATTTCATCCGCCAAGTTGGCTTAGCCAGAGAGAGAGGGCCACATCTGAGCAACAAAGAGGCATTCAGGAGGAGGCTCTTCGGCACAATTATAGGGAGGCCTAGCCTCTCCTTTGCAGCAACAGTCTTCCCAGGGGCAAGTCCTATGGTAGAGGGCTCAGACCATCAAACCACCAGTCCTCTATGTCTATGAGCACATCAGCAACCACCGAGGTGGGGCAAGCCAATATCCCTGCATTCTCCACCAGCTCCTCAAGAGGGCTCTGCATATTTTTTCCCTTGTTTTTTTTTTTTTTAATTAACTCTTTTTTTTAAATCAACTGTATAAAAAAATTAAAAAATTTAAAAAAACATACAATAAAAGAACGTTTCAAACAAGGCAGTAAGAAAAAGACAACTAACCTAAGATAACTACTTTACTTCCAAAATGTTCCTACTCTACCCCAAGAAAGTAACCTAATATAGCAACAGGCCACAGCCTTTTAATTCACCTTAAGGCTGGCCATTTTCTATGATAACTTTGATACCATTAACTTCCTTTTGGTGTCTATTCACTCATTCAACGAATATGATTTCATGGCTACTCTATGCCTGACACCATGCCGGGAGCTGGAACACAACAAAAAGACAAAATTCTTGCTGAAGAGAAACTGACAATCCAACCACTCTTTCCCCAAAGCATGGGGCACATACAAAAGTGACTTTAAGGAGACGTGGACACAGCATTAAATAAGGTTGAATCACAATGACAGCTAGTCCTTGTATCAGTTTGCTAGGGCTGCTATAACAAATGACCACTGTCCTGATTTGCTAAATCTGTCGAAATGCCAAATAACAGAAATGGATTGGCTTTTACAATGGGGGTTTATTAGTTCACAAATTTACAGTTCTAAGGCCATTAAAATGTCCCAATTAAGGCATCACTAGATGATACCTTCTCTGAAGAAAGACCAATGGGATCTGGGGTTCCTCTGTCACATGGGAAGGCACATGGCCGGAATCTGCTGGTCCTCTCCAGGGTTGGCTTCTTGTTTCTATTACTTCTCCAAAATGTCTCTGGGCTTCTGTCTTAGCTTTTCTCTCTTTTCCTGTGCATCTTTGCTTGTTTCTCCCAGGGCATTTCTCTCCAAGTGTCTGGGGTCCTGTCTCAGCTTCTCTGGGGCAAACTCTAGATTTCATCTCTAGCTTCTCTCCTAGTTCTGGTTTCAATGGCTGTCTCCAAAATGTCTCTGGGTGTTTTCTCTCTAAGCATCTCTCAGCTCTCTTCTGGAGGCTTTAAGGGAGAACCTGTTCCATGCCTCTGTCCTGGCTTCTGGTGTCTGCTGGTCATCCTTGGCTTTCTGGGCTTGTGGACACATCACTCCAGTCCCTGTCTCTATCTTCACATGACCCTCCCCTCTCTGGATGTGTCCCCAGTCTACCTCTCCTTTCTCTTATAAACATACCAGTCATTATAAAGACTATAAATCCAGGACGATCTCATCCCAAAATCCTTAACTATACCAGAAAGACCCAGTTTCCAAATAAGGCCACATTTACAGGTGCAAGGGTTAGCACTTGGGTATACCTTTTTGAGAATCACTACTGAACATGCTACAGTCTTCCTTCCAGCTCTCCTCCAATCTGCCTTATTACATCAAGGAGAAAGTATATGTGAACGGAAATTCTTTTAACACCTCTTCGAAGCTGCCTAGCCTCCATTTTTAAACCCAGCTCCAACAGACCTCAGTGGCTGAGCCTTAAATTGGCAAAGATACCCAGCTAGGATTTCATGTTGCCTTATTTTCACTGTATTCAATTTACAGTTACCTTCCATTTATGGCTACTAAAGCTGGTCTTGATTTTTTTTTTAAGTTTCCTTTACAAACAGATTTAATTAAAGTAAAAAGTGTGTTAACATAAAAAAAATAGCAAGTAAATAATAAGTAGAGTGATGCATGCAAGAAAAATTGCAAAAGTAGTGTAGGAAAGTGCCGAGTATCTTTGTCCCTCCAGATGCACCCACTGCCCTGCTCCACTCTGCTCTTTGCCCCAGAAAGCGACCTGGAAAAGTGACATCGATGGGTTTCCTTGGCCTTGGGCTTTGCAATGCAGACAAAAGGGAGGGAGAGAAGTGAGGCTGAGATAGCTCTTCCCCCACATCCCACCCTCCTGGGTTGCCTTGTTGTGACTGCATCCTTGACCAAGGTCACTGCTTCTCCTAAGGTGACCCACAGCACACTCCCCCAGGATTCCCAGGAACTGCTCCTCCCCAACCCCTTCAGGCCCACTTTCCCTACACCCTGCCCATGCCAGGGTCATTCTGTTAAAGCCTCTTTGACTTATCCCACCATGAGCATGCTGTCTGTTCCTGACAGGGGCCTAACCAATGCAACCTTGGAAAAACTAAGCTCCTGGAAGGTCTTTTTCCTCAGCATTGAATCAACTTGTCCAGGATGTTAAAGGCTGTCAAAGCCAGTAAGAGCATGACTTTCTAAGCTGAGAAAATCCCAGTATTAAATCATCTCAAAGTCTCAAAATTAATCTCTATGTGTGTATCACACACACACATGCACACACTCATGCGCGCGCGCACACACACACACACACACACCTTCCAAGCTTTGCTGATCACAAACCAACCCACAGAGTCCTTAACTACCCTCTCTCTATTCCAGCAGCTGAGACCACAGTTGAGCAGATGAAAAGGCTGCCAGAACCACAGAGAACCAAACTTGGCACATGCCAACAAGCGACTGCTGGCAGCAGGAGTCTGAGAAGCTCTCCTGAGATGAGTTCAGGGGTCTACAGCTCCAGCCAACCTCCTCTGCCACCTGTAAAAGTAATGAGGCTGCTTGGGGTTTGTCCTATTGGCAGTGTTGCACTTAAGACCACGTGGTCTGGAAAGAAAACAGACATCTTGCCCAAAAGGAGCCCCAGAATAAAGTAGCTGTACAGGGAACACTTTGGGTAGAGGTGACAGCCTGGAAAAGAAGTCTGAGTTTAAAGAGAATGACAACAACAGCTAAAATGTATTGCTCCTTCCCCATCAAGCCCTGCCCTGGCACCGCACGTGCCATGCCTCATTTATCTTCATGAAGCCCTCCTGGGAACTTCCATTATGACCCAGTTAGCAAGATAAAATGGCACAGCCAATGAGTAGGTGCAGTCAGGACTGGTGTTCAAGCCCATCCATCTGAGAGTGAATCAGACTCCAGAGAGAGGTGGAAGAGACTGAAAAATAGAGAAAAGTAGTACCTCTGAACACCCATCCTGGGGACCAAGGAAGAAAGAAACTTACAAACAGGAAGAAAAGGTGCATCCTCCAACACTCAGTCAACAGTAGCCACAGCAGCCCAGGAGGGGCCTGTGCCAGCTCGGCAGGACATGGAGAACATGCACAATGCTTGGGCTCAAATGGAGAGGGGACCCCAACTTGCATTCAAATGAGTGGGGATGGGGTGGAGACTGGCCTCCCACTGGTCTTTCTCAAAAGGAACTGTAAGTGGTCCAAAGTTCTTCTCCTCTGGAAAATCATCCCAGACTTTCCCAGCTGGGCTCATGATCCCTTCATCCATCCTGCTCTGTACACACCCTCCATCTTAATGCACTGGGGGTTTACTTCCCGCGGCATCGCCCGCTAGATTCAAGCCCCTTGGGCACGGAAACAGAACCTTGTTCATCTTGGGCTCCCCAGCACCTTGTGAACCCACATGAGAGAGGGCACGATCAAGTAAAAGGCACCACCCAGACTTCCCCAAGGAGGGCTCAGCAGGTCACAAGGGATGTGCACGGCAAATTTTCTGTGCACGGCAAATTTTCCCCCATGGGAAATGGGTGCTTGGCTTGGATTTCAAGCAGAAAGTTTCTCTTCTCATCAAAGTGACTCTAAAATTCTCCTTCCATGACATCACCAGCAAAGGCACAAACTGGCATTATGCAGCCCCTGACGTGAAGGACACACTTCTGGTAGCAGTCCCGTCAAAGGTCTGAATATAATCACAAGGAAGCAATCAGATAAACCCATCCTGCATTTGCAAAGCAGATCATCCTGCCAAACATCTAAGCTGGACTGTTTAAAACCTCAGTATCATAAAAGACACACACACATGTACACATACATACCTCACACACATTCATACATATACTCACACATACATACATACACACACAGGTACACACACATTCATATACTCATACATAGTTACACACACATACACACTCACACACACATACATTCATTCACACACTCACACACAAAGGCTGGGCAACTTCTCCAGAATAAAGAAGTCTTTTAAAAATGTGATAGATAACTAAATGCAATGTATAATCCTTGATTGGATTGTAGATTTTTTTCAAAAGCCATAAAGAATATTATTAGAGCAACTGGGGAATTTGACCATGGAGTAAAAGTTGGATAACAGCATTACATCCTTGTTAAATTTCCTGAGTGTAACCACTACATTCTGGCTGCATAGGCAGCACATGCTCAGATGTGCAGGGGAGAAGTGTGAAACCTGCTATTTACTCTCAAATGAGTTCAATTTAAAAAAACAAAACAAAACGTGTATGTATATGTAAAAGAGGAAGAGAAAGAAGATGAATCAAATGAGGGGAAATATTTTAACAACTAATGAAGTGTATAAAGGTGCTCATTGTACTACGTTTGCAACTTCTCTGTAGGTTTGAATATGTGAAGATAAAATTTGGGGTGAACAGAGGGAAGATACCTAGCAGTAGAATTGCTGGGTTACATGGTAAATATATGCCAAACTTTTTATGTATGCCAAACTGTTTTCCAAAGTGGTTGTACCACTTGCATTCCCACCAGCAGTGCACAAGAGCTCCAACTTCTCCACATCCTCACCAACACTTAACGATTGTCTGTCTTTTATGATGGCCATCCTGGTGGGTTTGGAGTAGTATCTCCTTGTAATTTTGATTTGCACTTCCCTAATGGCTCATGATGTTGAGCATCTTTTTATGTGCTGATTGCCCATTCATATATCTTGATGGAAATGTTCTAAAATGAGATAGTGGGGATGGCTGCATGACTCTGTAAACTTACTGAAAATCACTGTGCACTTTAAAGTGCACTTTAAAAAGTCAGCAAATTTATGGCATGTAAAGTAAACCTCAAAAAAACTGAATTTTAAAAAGGTTGGGGAAACAGATAGATAAAGGATATAGAAATATAGAGAGAGAAATAGGTAGATAAGTAGGTAGGAAGGTAGACATGACGAGAGATAAAGACAGGTACACACACCGTTCCCATTGAGGAAGAGGATGACAAAGTGCTAGTGAAGACAGTGTGGTCATGACTGAGTCCACACAAACCCCAACGACCTGGGCCCAGCCAGCTCAGCTTAGCAGAGGGAAGTGGAGCATCTTGTGACCACTCCCAGGTGGGCAAATGCAGCAGCAGGCAGGTGATGCAAGGCCTATTGGAGGAAAGCAATATCTTCTGAAAAACTATATTGAAAAAGTAAACAGAGACTGTGCTTGGGAAAAGTGCAAAGGTAAGACCTAAGACTTACTAATAGAAGCAAAAGTTTCCAGTCAACGTCCGAGGGAGATAGTGGGGGTCACCCAACTGGAGTCCTCAGAACTGGGAAATAAAATGGGTACAAGGCAGTCTTCCTCCCTCAGCCACACTAGCTAAGGTTCTCTCCCATTCCTAAGTTCATGGGCATGAAGTAAACTGTATACGTATCTCCAGGGAGGGAAAAGGCTCAGCCATTTTCAGCAAACTCTTTTGTCACGTTCATAACACCCTGAGTTGAATCCACATCATGACACATAAGTCAGGGGGGCTGCATGAACCTCCCTGAGCCCCCTTTGGGCAGCAGTTTGATAAAAAGGCTGTTATGAGTTTAACTGTGCCCCCCACAAAGATACACCAAAGTCCTAACTCCCAGTACCTGTGAATGTGGCCTTATCTGGAAATAGAGTCAGTACAAATGGAATTAGCTGAGTTAAAATGAGGTCATACTGGAGTAGTCGGGCACTAATTCAATATGACAGTGTCTTTATAAGAACAGGATCAGACGGACACAGCAGGGAAGGACACTATGTGAAGAGACAGACACACAAAGAGAAGACGGCCACATGACAATGGAGGCACAGGATGAATTATGCCACAAGCCAAGGATCGCCAAGCATTGCCGGCCACTGCCAGAAGCCAGGAGAGCGGCAGGGGACGGAGTCTTCCCTGCAGACGTCAGAGGGAGCCCAGCCCTGCTGAAGCCTCGATTCCATACTTTGGCCTCCAGAGCTGTGGGACAACACATTTCTATAGTCAGGGCACCCAGTTTGTGGTTCTTTGTTAGGGGAGCCCTAGGAAATTCAGACAATGGCTAAAAACCTGGAGCCAGACAGCTCCGAGTTCAAGCGCTGCCCTTCCCTTCCACAAGCCACAGGACCTTAAGTGCTCACTTCTCTGAGCCCCGCCTTCCTTGTCTATAAAGGGGTTTAATAAATGGATCTACCTTCCAGGAGGGTTGGAAGAGGAAATGACATCATGCTCACTGAAGCCCTGGCACAATGCCCTCAGTAAATGAAAACTATGATCATCCATTGGACTAATACCCATAAGGGGCTTGGACAGTGCCTGGTACATCATAAGATTAAATACATCAATAAAACATTATGGATACAGTCAAGATCCTGACTCCAAGTGGGCAGAACCAGGGCAGCAGGCCTCTCACTTAGAGAATCCTTTTTTTTTTTTTAAGAGAAGTTGCAGGTTTACAGAAAAATCATGCATTAAGTCAAAGTTCCCATATACCACCCTATTAATAACACCTTGCATTGGTGCAGTGCATTTGTTGCAGTTGATGAAAGAACATGTTTATAACTGTACTATTAACAACAGTCCATAGTTTATTTTAGGGTTTCACTGTTTGGGTTGTACATTCCTATGGCTTTTTTTTTTCAAATTTTTATTCTAATAACAAATATACAACCTAAAATTTCCCCTTTTAACCACATTCATATATATGTTTTGTGCTTTTAATTATGTTCATAATGTTGTGCTACCATCACCACCATCCATTACCAAAACTTTTCTATCATCCTAGATAGAAACTCTGAACAATTTAAGCATTAACTCCCCATATCCTACCTCCCACTTCTGCACCTGGTAACTTGTATTCCAGTTTCTGGTTATTAATTTATTATTCTAAGTATTTCATATCAGTGAGATTAGACAATATTTGTGCTTCTGTATCTGGCTTATTTTACACAACATGATGTCTTCGAGATTCATCCATGCTGTTGCTTGTATCGGAACTGCATTTCTTTTTAGGGCTGTATAAGACTCCACTGTGTGTACAGAGAATCCCATCTTATCAGGGCTTCATCCCCTCTGGAGTCCCACCATCACACCGGCACAGGACCTGGCTTGTGGTGCTGCCTCGTAAAAGCTGGGCAGGTGAGTGACAGCTTTCGGCATTAACAGGAACAGCCGCTAACGCTTACATGGCATCCACCATGTGTCCAGCAGTCTGCTTGGCTCATTCATTCCTCACAACAATCCTGCGAGGTAAATTTCACAGGAGGGGAACCGAGGTTCCAATAGATTAAGGAACCTGAAGAAAAGATGCCCCCATCTAGCAAATGGTGAAGGTGGGGCCTTGAACGGGGTGGTGTTGGACACAAACCCACAACTTTAACCACCTCACAGCCCTGCGGACACCCTCACCTCCCGCCCATATATCATCCAAAGGTGACAGCCGCTTATCAGAGGAAAGAATCCATGTTCTGGCCACCAGACAGCCAACCATATGCTTCGTGTTCCATTTGCGATCAAAGTTATGGGTTTCTTGTCAACACTCAAAAGAGTCAGACTGAGTTTCTCAGGACAAAGCACTCCCAAATTATCCTTCTTATCAGAGAGCCGCTGTTTTCCAGACAGTTCTGACAGCAAGTGCATACATTATGCACATGCAGGGAATCAAACCCCCTGAAAAATTATTTTTCCTGAAAGTTACGAGATCCCACTTCTACCCGGGGCTTTCATTTCCTTTCATGAAAGCACCAGTTCTATTAAAGCCAAATTACACCACAGAAATGACTGTGGAGTGTACATCAGCAGATCAATTTATTTAATTAGCCTGGGTAATTATAGAGGAGTGAAAAATGCCTCGTGGAGGGAGTGAGCGCAGGGTGAGCAGGAGCCAGCGGGTGGTGCGCGGGTGGTTCTTGAGAGGGAGGGGCTCGCGTAGCAGGGCTGCTTCCCACAGCCTCAGCACAGAGATTGGGACTCAGACTCAGGGAGCCCCAGCCCACCCCTGCTGACCCAGAGATCGGCGGAGGTTTCCAAACGACTCAGAGACAGTGAGTTTCAAAACAGCATCAGACGTGGGAATTTTCACAAACTGGCTCTCTCCCCCAGAAAGGAATCCTCATTTGTAACCAACTCTCAGAGAGCACACATCCATTAAATACATATATTGAGTGACTACTGCTTACATAATCGCTCATTCCATGTCTGTCTATCCTTGTTTGGCTGTGAATTCCAGGAGATTAGGGACAGGGAGTTAAAGGCACATATGATGGAGGCAGATTACCTGGGTTTAAACCCAAGCTTGACCACTTCCTAGATGTGTGATCTTGGGCAAACTGCTGAACCTTTCAGTGCCTCAGCTTCCTAATCTGTAAACAGGGGTATGATAATAGTGCCAACTTACATGACCGTTCAAGCAAAATATTCTATGTAAAATTTTTAACACAGTGTGTAGCATGTAATGAGTTCTTAGTAAATTTCACATATTACTATTACACATTAAGGATATTCCAATGCCAAATAATCAATGCACATTCAATAAGTATCTGTTGAATAGATGGATAGATGGATGGAACAGATGGATGGATGGTTGGGAGGGCAGATTGGTGGGTGGGTAGATTGGAGGTTGGATGAACGGATGGATGGATGGATGGATGGATGGATGGGAGAGATGGAGGAATAGATGGATGGATGGCAGGTGGATGGATGGATGGGTAGATGGATGGGTAGACGGGTAAATGGATGGGTGAGTGGGTGGATGGGTAGACGGATGGATGGGTGGGTGGTGGGTTTGTGAGTGGGTTGGTGGATGAACAGGTGAAGAGTGGTTTTCTAGGTACATGGTGGAAAGGAGGAGGCATACAAAATAATCCCTGCCTTCAATGATGATTATCTCTCATATGTACCTAGTACTCTATCATTTACAAAGAGACATCTTGTACTCTATGTGACATAAACAGGAGAGTGGATAATTGTCCCACTTTTTAGAAGAGGATGGTATGGCTCGAGGAGGCTGAGTTCATTTGTTCCTTCAACAAGCATTTATCAAGACCCTACCAGATGCCAGCCATTCTACACGTGCAGATACAGCACCAAACAAAGCAAACAAAATCCCTCCGTGAAGCTTATATTCTAGATGGGGGAGACACACAATAATAAACAACAAATAAGGATAATATATAGTATATCAGATGGTGAGAAATGCTAGGAAGAAAAATGAGGCAAGAAAAGGGACACAAGATACCAGGAGATGGATGAATTGCAGTTTTTAACACGGCAGGCAGGTAAGGTCTCATGGAAGAGGTGTTACTTGAGCAAAGGCCTGGAGGAGGAAGGGAGCAAACCATGTGGAAGTCTGGGTGGAGAGCTCTCCAGATAGAGGGATAAGTCAGAGCAAAACCAGGATTTCACCAGACGATGTGTGACATCAAGAGTGCTTTGCTACAGCAAAGAAAGGTCCTCCTTCCCAGCCTTTGCTCCCGCTGTCACCTCTATCTGCAAAGCACCCTCCATTTCTCCTCCGTCATATGCATCCCTTGTGGTATGGTTCAAATGTCATCACCTCTCTGTCATCTTCTCCAACACTCCATCCTGGAAAAAAATAAACTGCTCTTTCATTGTTGCTCCTGTGACAATTTATGTAATAATGATGACAATTTCAATCAGACATTTTCAGAGTGCTAAAGATGTACCAGGCATATGCTCATTAATTCTCATGACAGACCTCTAAGAAGGCTCTGTTTTTATTCCCACTTTTACAGCTAGGGATACAGAGACTAGAGAGGCTGACTTGCTGACTTGCACAAGGTCACACAGATAGGAAGGGTAGGATGCAGGCTTTGAACCCACCCATGCTCCAGAGCCTACGTGCTTCACAGAGGTAATGCCATGTGCCATACACCTCTCTCTTTCACCAGGCTCCTGGGCAGCAAAGAGCCTTTGACTTTCCAACTCCGAGCACAGATCCCAAAAGGCACTAATCAAGCATCTATAGATACCCTCTATATCATGCTGTTCTGCACACCTGGGGGAAGGAAGTTTCCCTGGAAGTTTCACACAGGTATAATCAGCAGGGGTTCTTCCACACAGTGTTACTTGGAAGCTTCTGGAAGGTCAATCTAGCCTATTCCTTTGGGTCCAAGAATTATGCCCAGAAGGCCCTTTGTTAAATGTGAATCTGGAGGGTAAGGGGGGGTGGGGGGGTGTATAATATATTAACCCATTGGTTCCCACCACACTCTCCATGCATCGGAAGGAAGCTACGTCCGCTGACCCATGATCCTGAAAGCACAGAATGTACCAAGGATAGGGCCAGACGCAGACTCGGTAAATAAATCTCAATGCTGCTCCTTCATGTGAATAGACATCCTAAGTTGAGAACTAGGGAGACAGAGCTGTGTCCCATGATCTGGGAGCCTTTAAGTCCAATCTGAGGCTCACCATGTGGCTGCCGGTAGAACTGGAAGGTGGTTTATCACCTCGGGCAAGTGTCTGCATGTGGACATACATGAGGCTTCAGTTTGGGTCTGAATTGGGTGTTCTATACTATTTTGTTGTGAGGAGGTGTGAGGGACCCTGTGGGGAGGTAAATGCTGAGAACAGAGAGGAGGGCACAGCACCTGTTTCTCAAGGGTCCCTGTGGCCTGGCGTGGACTTGGTGAGACCCCGAGCCCAAGCAGAGCTGCTGTGGGACCTATGTGACAGGGTCCATTGCAGGACTTCAGAATAGGGCACAGCCCTGTCTCACTTCAAGGACGGGCAGTTTGAGGAGGGTCAAAAGGCAGGGCCCTGGGCAGAGTCCTCAGCTCTGAGACTCCTTGAGAAAAGAGAACCAAGATGGAAGCAGAAGAACTTGCTGGAAGCCTCATGGTGGCCGCAGTGGGCAGGAGGGTGAATGGGCATTTGTAAGCCCAAACACTGTGAAAGGGGGAACTTTACAAGGCAGGATCTGAATGTCCCACGTGTATAGATTGGGAACATTTGGCTTATTAATATTAACATGACTTCATCAATATCCTCAAGGATAACACCTACAAATATTGGGATAACCTTTCTATTTATTTAGGGCACACACTCATTTTACGTAAAGTTTGATAATTTTTTTTATTCTTATCAGTAAAGTTATATTTTAGCAAGAAAAACTGTGTGAAATCTCAACGGATAAAACTGGGAGGGCAGATAAAATCCAGGTTGAAGTCGAGAACTCCAATCACCAGCACAATCTGCTACCAGGTGTTCTCATTGCTAAGAAAAATCCCTAAGAGGGGAAACAGACGTTGGGGTGTGAAATCTGTAAACCTAAAGGGAACACATGCATCACAGGATGCTGAACTGGGGAGGGTGTCAGGGGTCATTAAAGAGGAACAAGGTGGGAAATGGCCAGTGATGTGATTCATTGGGCATGACATGAGTTCACCCCACAGGAAGATGATTTTTCAGCTTGACCTTCAATCAGATCACTTTGGGGGCCAAAAGGGGGTGCAACAGGCAGCCCCTACCAAGGATGCAAACGATGCAGAACACAGAGGCAGCTGACCAAAGGACAGGGTGCCCTTAGATTAGGGAGAGAGAGCTGAAGGCCATGGACACAGAAACCCCAAACCTGGTGTTGTAGGTAAGCAGCAGCAGGCAGTTTGCAACATGTGTTTGAGGAAACAAGCTTTCACAGAAATACCAATGTGTTTAAGATGAACCCTTGAACAAACGACTGATGTAGAAATGTTTAATTTTTCTGAAAACAGCAACAAGGCCCTAATATAAAAATTTGCATCCCATCTGATATGGATTGAATAGTGTCCCCCAAAAAGATATGCTGAAGTAGTGATTGCCAGTACCTGTGCGTGTGGCCTTATTTGTAAACAAGGTCTTTGCAGATGTAATAGACTGAAGGTAAGGACAAGTTACATTAGGGTGGGCCCTCATCCAATGAACTGGTGTCCTTATCAGTAGAGAAGAGGAGGCACAGGTGAAGACCCCAAGGGAAGAAAGATGCAGAAACTGGAGCTATGAAGCCACAAGCAAGGAACTCCCGGGGCTGCCAGAAGGTGGAAGTTGTGGGGAGGAGCCTCCCCTAGGGGCTTCAGAGGGAGCCCGGACCTGCCCACATCTTGACTCAGACTTCTGGCCTCCAGAACTGTGAGACCATCCATTTCTGTGGTTTAAGCCCCACTGTATGCAGAATGTTACAGCAGCCCCAGGAATCTAATACAGCATTCCAGCTGGGCAGGAGGGAAAGAAGAGGCCTGTGCTATGGAAGGCATTACCAGAACATGCCAGACCAGATCCGAAGAAACAATAGTTTCTTAGAGACAAGTGCCCAAGCAATTTTCACCATTTCCTTAGAGAGAAACAGCATACCAGCCATACATTTACATCAAAAATTCACCACATAGAATTAATATATACTGCAAAAATAAGAACCCCTATGTGAGCTATTTAGTAAAATGCATATAGGTTGTCACTGAAAAACGTGGGTGTCATCATCATCAAATAACCCTTTTCCCATATTCAAATAATCCTGAGTTGAATGATCCTCCAAACATTGCTAGAGCTCTGTATAGGAACCAGGACAACCTTATTTCACCACTAATGTTGAAGAATTGTCACCCAGAGTTTATTTTTATCGGTAGGATGCTTTGGGGTGAAAGTAATGTTTAAAACTCAAAAAATGTAAACAATAAAGGAAATTTAAGGACTTTTGAACAGAAAAGTACAATGGTAGGATGTCAGGTATGGTTTGGCCAAGCAACAATTCACCAAAACCTCTGTCTCTTTTCCTCTCTCCAGTGTGGCTTCCATCTTGGGTACAAGATGAATGCCCAAAGCAACCAGGGCCTCAGGCTTCCCTGTTTGTGTGGAGTGGGAAAGAAAGAAGCGTCCTGAGCCCACCTTGACTGCAGCATTCTAGATTATTGCCCACTTGTCAATCGATGTGGTCACAGAATGCCATCAGCCCAGGCCTGGGTGGCATGCCCAACCCTGAACCACTTACCAGAGTAAGGAGAACAGGATTGTCCAGATTGCTTGGGTCCACTCAGGACCCAGCATGGCCCCGCTATGCGATCGAGGAGTAGGGGGTATTGGTGAAACAGCCACAGTATCCATTAACAAGGAAAAACCAGGCGAGCAGCTCGCTTTGCAGGATGTTGCTTTACCAATCCTAATTAGGGTCTCAATGTGCCTCAAGGGGACCAAAGGAGATGACATGAGCTTTAGGGTGCAGGTAGGAGAGTGCCCAAGCCTTCCTTCTCAGTGTAGTCTGGGACCAGCTCTGCTTCCCCTGTGCAGGAGGGAGAACTGCCCTTGATGGAAATAGGAGCATTTTGCATTTTCGAGTCCTTTGTGTGCCAGGCCCTGAGCTGAGGGTTCTATGTGCATTGTCTCATTTAACCCTCACAAGAACACCAGGAAGTAGATGATATTATTATGCTCCTTTTACACCCAGGGAGACTGAGGTTGTACGACATTCCCAGGGTCATGGGGCCAGGAAGGGATGGCATCCGGGCCTCCATGTCTAGAGATAGAGGCATTAGCCACCAAACCCCACTACCCAAGGGACCCTCCTTGGTAGCCCTGCAAGGCCTCCTCAGCCCTTTGCCTTGGAAAGAGTCACTCAGAACCTGGGACTTTGGCCATACTGGACCCGAGTTTCTAGAGCCGAGGCTCCCAAGTCCCCTCAGACCTCAACAGGTGCTGCAGGGCCCACCTGTGGTTCCAGAGGTCGCCCCAGGCTGAGAGGTGAGAGAGGAGCACCTGTGTGAGGGGGAATGGCAAATATGGACAAAGTAAGTGGGAAGTGAAAAATTATGCCTGTCAAATAAGCCAACATGCACTGTCTACCCCAAACTCTGAAATAAAATTCAGACAAAATGCTTCCCTAAAGGACGTTAATGGCATTGTTCCCTTCACCCACTCCTTTTCTGTGCAGAGAAAGGGTAGAGTCCTTGGCATGTACTCTTCTCCAAAGGCCAATTCCAGTCTCGCCTCCTTTAGAATGCCTTCCACAACTCCAGTTCTGGCCAGGAGATTTCTCCCTTCTGAGGACTCTAAAGACAACTTGCCAGCAGCTCTACCTGCATATTGAACTGACATCTCAAACTTTAAAAATGGAACCAAACGAGAACTCCAATTGCTTCCACCACAAAATATTCCTCTTCCAGTCTCCTCCACCTCCAGAAACGGGACCACCATCCACCCAATGGCTCAAGCACGACAAGCTGCATAATTTGTGAGGCTCAGTGCAAAATGAAAATACAGAAGCCCTTGTTCAAAAATTATTAAGAATTTCAAGATGGTAACTGTAGAGCATGAAACCAAGCATGGGGCCTTCTAAATACAAGGCCCTGTGCAACTGCATAGATAGCATGCCCACAAAGCCTCCCCTGAGCTCAAGCCAAAAACCTGGATATGTCCCAATTCCTTTCTTTCGCCAACACCCACATCCTATCCTTCAGCAAATGTTATCAGCTCTACTTCTAACTATATCCTGAATCCCATCACTTTTCATGAGCTCCATCATTATTGCCTCATTCTAGATACCACGGTCTCCTCCTAGGCCATACTGCCTTCTAAGTGGTCTCCCTGCTTCTCTCGGCCCCCAACAACTTAGTCTTCAAATAGCATGCAGCATGTTTGTTCAACATGAATTGACCATTCCATTCCTTACTTAAAATTCTCCAATGGCTTCCTATCAGTCTTAGAGTAAATACCTTACCATGAGGTAAGAGGCCCTTACAATCTGGTCCCTGCCAACCTCTCCCACCTCGTCCCCGCCTATTTACCCCCTGACTTACCCTGCCCCAGCCACACTGACATCCTTGTTGTTCCTTAAACACATCAAGTTTGTTCCCACCTTGGGGCCTTTGCACTTGCTATGCCCTCTGCCAGGAATGCTGTTCCCCTTCCTTCATATAATACAGGTCTCTGTTCAAATAGCATCTCCTCAGAGAAGTCTTCCTTGAACACCTTATCAAGAGTAGACACACACCTCCCTCACTCTCTTCTCACTTGCCCTGCTCTGTTTTTCTTCTAAGTATGTATCACTACCTGGAATCACAGGATTTGTTTTTTGCATTTGTTTGCCATTTTTTCCCTCACAACTGAATAGGAATTCGATTGGTCTTATCTATTCATCACTGTGTCAGCAGCACCTTCAAAGGTGCTTGGTATATGATGAGCTTTCTATAAATGAATTAATTAAATTAGTTAGGTACAATCTTAAATTATTAGGTGCTGTTCCATGTCTATATGCCTTGATATATCAACTTTATCGGAAGTTTCCTAGCGGCAAGGTCCAGGTCATATTCCTAAGGCCTTTGAAACACTGAGCTCACTTATATTTATAAACTAGATATTCCATTAAGTACAGCCAAAAACTTTTCTTCTAGTTAAAGAATGACAGATGTTGTCACTCACTAATCATGTGCCCATGGCAGGAATCACTAACAGATCCAAAATTATGTGCCCATTGCAGGCATCGCTAATAGATCCCAAATCTCATGCCATGGCAGGCATCACTAACTGAGCACAGCATTCTCTCCTACCAAGCCAGGATACAGTCTCAGAATCCTTGTCAACACAGCCTTCCAGGAAACCTTGACCAATTATAAGAGTTTATCATAAAGTGATATCTCCTTGGCACTTCTATACTAACTTAATAAAAAGAACATGGAAAAACAGATCTGAAAATCACTAATCTGGTCCAACTGCCTCCCCCACCCCATGTGGTCTTCTTAGTAGGCAGAGGACAGTACAATAATACAGCCGTGCCACGTGCTCTGAGTTGATGCACAAACAAGAACAAAAGTCCTAGATGTGAACAACAGTTTTTATCATAATTCAGCCAAGAAAAAGTTAGACTTTCACTGAAGAATTTCACTTAAACAAAATACCAGGGAAAAAAGAGAAATGGATATATTACAAACTCAGAATCCTTATCTTAAGGCAATTCAAATCTAGTCCCATATTGATTTTACCGGCACTGCCTACTGGGAAAATAGACTAGTTACCTTTCTTCATCTCAATTCTGACCACCATGGAATATAAACCCAGGGTATCACAGGTTAGCACCGCCCCTGTTGCGATTCCCAGGGACATCTGAACTTTGGGGTGTAGGCCCTCACCATCAGCCCCCTATCATCTCTACAGCCACCCTGGGTCCCGTGGCTTCTGCTCAGTCCCCAGACAAGAAAGGCACCCTCCTACCTGGCTCCCAAAGTGTCCCTGTCTGAGCTTCAGTGCCCTGTCCTGGAAGGGTCACACTTACCCTTGACCCATTTGCTCTCTCCACTTTTCTCTGAGGACTCATTGTCAAAGCTGGTTTTAGTCTTTGGTGAAATCTAAATTCTTCATCATAAGCCAACAAGAGCCTGGTCTCTTAGTGACCACTACCTTTTTTAAGGCCATTTTGGTTGAAAGTGACAGACATCCAACCTGAACTAGGTGAAATTTAATGTTTTATTATAAGGGCACAGTAACACCTACTATATTACATTATATTATTATCTTATATTACTTATTGTAAGGTTACAATTATATCTCACAAACCTCAATGTCAGAAGGACAGACAGACCTCAGAAGGGACTGGAAGGCAAAGCTGGGAAGCAATCAGGAAGGTTAGTCTCACCATCTCTCTGGGATCAAAAGACCTTAGTTTCTGCATCCCTCTCTAGGTCTCTCATTTTCTTTCTGCAAACCAGCCTTGGAATAAAAACACGGCTGTCAAGGGATTCCGTGTCAGCTCCTGTTCTCTTAGAAGAGGAGCTGTGGCTTGAGCAGATGCCTCAAAAAGAAGCAATAACAGCATCATAGCCGGCACCCTCATCCTAAAGCCTCTCTGCTTTGGGTCACCCTCTACCTAAGACAAAGACTGTAAATTATGTTCCAAAACTCCAGTCCCCTCCTTGCCTTCTCTAGTTTCTATTTTTATTGAGCCACTTCTGGTTCTCAACAATGTTGTTAGGCACAGAGTACACAAGCCTGATGAAAGATTCATCTCTTTCAGACATATTATCAATCCATTACATTGATTTTCATAACCTAGATGTAAAGTGATCATGGTTTCAAAACCAAACATTCAATATTAAGCAAATATGTATTGAGTGCCTACTCTTTGCCAGATATTGTTCTCAGAGCTGGGGATTCAACAAAACTGCCAGATATATTAGGCAACATGGTTTATTGAGGGGTTATTTTTAATTTCATTTATCTATGCCAAAAGAAAAGTCTCTAAAGGGTCTATAAGTGAATTCATGCACTCAAGCAAGTCACCTTGTCTAAATATGTGTTATGAGATCAAAGCAGCCTGGTTAAACCTGACATTGACATTCAACAACACCCAGATGACACCCACCTGGAGAGTGGTCTTTGGGAAAACTCGTCATTACACTCTTATGAAATCAAAAGTACCTTAAGAACACTCCAATGGGCCATGATCCCTGGGATGCTGAAAGCCAGTTTCTCACAAGCCCAGCTGATAGCCCCACAAGGCCAAAGCCCCTGTTAGGGGAAGGGTCCTCTGCCCCCCTGAACCCTGGGGTGCTCCCTGGACAGGCTGTCTCCCCAGCTCTGCAGAGTGCTCCTCTGCTCCCCTCTACTTGGGAAGTAAATACCAATGATCTGGCTGCCTTTCTCCAGATGGACTTGGGAAGCCATGAATCTGACATCTCTTAAATCTTCCTGCGCTCTAGAAAGGAAGGAACTTGTGGTTGGAGGAGGCAGACAGAGAGAAGAGAAGGTACCTCCTGTGCCCCCGATGGGGGAGGACTCTATAAATCCATTAGCTCTAGCAACTGAGAAGATAAAGAAGTCTTCTAAAAACCTAGCAGCACCACTTAAAGTCCACCTGAGAGTTGTGAGCAGAAGGAGAGGCTGGCTCCGGAGCTCCTGCCTAGGAGTGGGGGCAGCTTCTCCAAGCCCTGTGGGCTTCTGGAGACTATACCCCAGTGGAGGGTTATTCTCCTCTTCTGCTGCTCTACCCATGTTCAAGAGCAGCCACGTGTGCCTGCCCCACAGAGGAAGGGGTCCTGTGGGAGGTGAAGCAGACTTCCCAGGAAGGAAGTGGGAGGAGGGGGTGAAATAGTGCACAGCCTGAACCACTGCAGCTCGTAGGTGGAGACCAGCTCTGAGCCTGGAGAGGCACATTAACACCTTACCCTGAAAAGTACTTCCAAGTTCCCAGCCTTCCTGTGCATCCATAACCCAGCTTGGTGAGAATCAAATAAGGCATCACCCCTGCTTGAAAGCTGAGGACATGAATGCTTCAAAAGTCACACAGTAGAGACAAGAATAAAACTATGTTCCAGTAGACACTACAGGGCACTGCACGGTGAAATGCCAAGTGCCAGGCCCAAAAAAATAAGCTTTGGAAAGGTCACCATGGATGGATGGGCTCCAGGAAGCCTCAGAGGGAAGGGGACAGGGGCTGGGAGGGATCTGTCCCAGAGGGAGCTAAGAAGGACGTCCGGCTGGGGCCAAAACATATAAAGGGACTCAAATTGGGACTTCCAATATTACTTCCAAATTGGATTATATGGAACCACAAAAATCTATGGACTGCATTGAAAGAAAAATATTTTGAGCATTCAGCCTTAAATGCATCCCCTTTGCCAGGCACTATGAATTGATTTATTCTTATGAACCCTATAATTATATTGTAAAAAGAACAATTGTATTACATTTATTGTGTGCGTATGTGTGTGTGAGTGTGCTAAAAGCTTTAATTTGTCAAACATATACTTTTAAACTATACCACAGTTTTCGTAATCCTATTTCAGAATTTCCTCTCTCCTCCTTTCCCCCCTTCCTCTCCTCCCCCACCTCATCTTCCTCCTCTCCCTCCTCTTCCTTCTCCCTCTTCATATTCTTATTCTCATACCCCTCCTCCTTCTTCTGCACCTCTGGTCCTTCTTTTTAAATTTACCAGAGTCCTCAAAAACTGGACAAGCCCAAGTTCCTCTGAGGAACTCTGGACCCCATCTGGAGAGGGGAGAACCACACACCCTGAAAGGCCTGCCTCAACCACTGCTTCAAAGCAAACTGGGAAAGGAGGAAGCAGGGAAAGAGCAAACCGAGTGAGGAACTTTTTGAATGTCTATTTAGTCTATTTAATCTATTTAATCAGGAAGCAGCAACTTTTTCCCATAAAGGGCCAGACAGTAGAGATTTTAGGCTTTGAGGACCAGGTGGGCTTGGTCTCAACTAACCACGTCTGCTGTAAAGCAAATGAATGGGCATGGCTGTGTTCCAATAAAACTTTATTTACAAAAGCAGGTGTCGGGCTGGATTTGGCATGCAGACTGCAGTTTGCAGACTCCTTTATTTAACGATTTATTTTATCTTTCTAATATGGTTTGAATAAAGAAACTTGTCCCTATGTGGTTACTGGAACCAGAGAGTAATGGTGCTGGTTTACTCACACTCACCTGAAGGTCAGAGTGTTTCTATACACACTGCTTGCAAACTGCCAGACGGTGGCCAGAGAAGTGGTAGCAAGGGGAAGGGTCATAATAAAAACAAGAAGCAGAATGATGTTCATAATCATCTTCTACTAATTTGATTAAATAATTACAGTATATTCCCCCCCTCAGCCCCGGTTATTCTTAATTACCACATTTCATTGCATCTAAGACACCATCAGTTTTAAAATGCAGTATTATTTTAGGAACCACTAAAAATGATAAAGCACTGACAATTGATTGATGACATGTCACTCTGATTTGAGAAATATCAAATTATGGGAAAAAAAAGTATATCTTAGAACCAGTGAAATATGGAATGTTGTTCTTTGACTATCAGAGACTGAGCAACCTAGAATTATATCGGCTTTTCTAACAGCTTTATTGAGATATAATTCATGCATCATGAAATTCACCCATTTAAAATATAAAATTCAATAGCTTTTAGTACAGTCACAGATTTGCACAAGAATCACCATAATCAATTTAAGAACATTTTCGTTACCCCAAAATGAAACCCCACAACTCTTAACCATCACCTCAACCCCCTTTGTCCGCCAAGACCTAGGCAGCCACTAAACCACTTTCTGTCCATTAACTGGTGAATGGATAAATAAAATGTGGTATATTCATACAATGTAATATAATTCAGCTATAAAAAGAAATGCAGTGCTGATACATGCTACAACATGGAAAAACCTTGAAAAACATTATGCTGAGGAAAAGACACCAGTCACAAAAAGCCACAACTTATATGGCTCCATTTATATAAATTGGCCAGAAGGCATCTCCTTTTTGATGGACCCAATTCCAACTAGATTCTGCAGTGAATACTAGTTATAGAGTTATAATATCACATATATAGTAGCTATTGGTGTTCAACGTTCAGAATCAATCTATAGACAGAGAAGAGAAGCTAAAAGATGAAATACACCTCAACCATGTGAAAGAAACAATTAGCAGACAGGGAGAAGACAGAAGGGGTGGAAAAAAGGAGTGGAAAAAAGGAAACGGAGAGTTCCTGAGCCCCTCTTCTTGGCCAGTGCAGAGTCAAGACAAACTGCCTAGAGGTGATGGATCAAGAAACAAGAAATGTATGATTTCAAGCTATAAAGGTAATCATTAAAGGAGACAGAGATGAAAATAGAGACAGGAGGACAGAACATGAGCTAAATTCCACACCTATTGTTCACTTATCCATTCCATAAATACACTAAGTTGGAGGCATAAGGGGCAGGGAGTCAACAAATCTAATAAAATGATAAAGAAATAGAAGTATACGCCATGTTTAGACCTGAAGGGAACCTCCACAACAAGTGGTTTAAGGGAGTTACAGAGGAGTTAGATGCAGGTCAGGGACTTGAGGGTGGGGATGGGAGGGACAATTTACTTTTCAGTCTTCACTCCTCTATGCCATTTGAATCGTTATTACTATGTGTGGGTATTATTTTTGTAACAAAAGAAAACAAAAAAGAAAAAATAAAAGCAGTTTTGAACCTTAAAAGCTTTTCTGGCTTTTTAAAAGTCCCCTGTTAAGAGGCAAATGCCTCTGTCTGGGTAACAACCTAAGTGTTGTCATTTAATACCCAGAAGAGGTTTTGCTCAAAAGGAGCCAAGGAGAAAGGCAAAGAGGATTTGCAGGAGTCAGTACCCAAGAAGGAGAAAAGAAATCCCAAAGATACAATGCCCCCAAGTCATAATTTTGATTAAGACTAATGCTGATTTGGGGCTAATTTGAGTTTTTACTTTATAACCTGGGATCTAGAAATAGATCCAGATTTGAAAACCCCTCTTGTCTTAGGACCCGACACTTTGGAAGGAAGACAGTGCTCCCACCTGAAGGTTGAGGCTTTTTCAAGGAAGGGAAGGATGTGCAGACCATCTGGGGGGACAGGTGTGGTGCTGAGAGCAACTACAGCCTCCTGCCTGTGAGTCACTAACATTTCCCAGCCAGGTAGCTGACTCTGCGAGACTCCGCAAAGGCTATTGCCTGAGCTGCTGAGAATGGGCTGCAGTCTTGGCTCCAACTCTTCATCCATCCTGCTGCCATCCCCTCTGTGGCCTTGTGGTTTCTCTCATTAAAAGGTGGGACATAATCCCCACCCCTTGACTTGCATTTGCCAAGTGACTAGCCTTGGCCAATGGAATGTTAATGGACACAATGTTACCAAAGGCTAGAGAAGAGTTTATGTGATTGCGCTCTGTCATTACCATGAGAAGAACATGCCCAGGCTAGCCTGCCAGTCACAGAACAGGGTGGAAGGCAGACAAAATATGGGCCACTGAGCCTCATCTAGATTATCCCACCCCCAGCCACTATCAGACACATGAACAAGTTCAGCCAAGATCAACAGCCACTCAGACAGACCCAGCTAAGATCAGCCAACCTTTAGCTGACACAGTCCATGGGAATAAAATCACTGCTGTTTTAAGCCACCGAGTTCTGGGGTACTTTGTTATGCAGCACTTTTGTGGTAACTACTAACTGATACAAAGCCCAAAATGTATAAGATGTATGAAAACAGTCTGGTGAAGAAGAGTGAAGTTTTGTTCATCAGTGATAACTTGGGACTAGTCAAGTCAAAACACAGATTAAATAACCAGCTCCCCATTCCCACTCCAGATCCACTCCATCTGGAGGACTTAGTGCATGTTAGACACCATAAACACTCAACTGTAATATATGGATTTATCCCTCTGTTTCCCCTTCTTCCTTGAGTTACAACATTTCCATAGTTTCAAAACCTAGCATAGTGCCAGAGACCTAACAGTGCTTACATATGTGGCGGCTGATTTGAACATAATCAAATAGAATGGCTATAGACCCTGGGCATTTGTCCTTGGCTATCTAGAGCACATCCTGCCCCAAGAAACAAAGACCCCTGATTTGGACCAAGCAATCTGTCTGGCTTGAGTGGGCAGCAGAAAACTTTTAATAGCTGCCATCTTGTAGAGCTTTTTTGGGGAGAACTTTTCCTCTCCACATCACTCCCTTAAACCTCCTAAAATGATGCTCCTTCTCTTCCATGGCCATAGGATTCCCCATTTAAAAAAAAAAATTAAATATAATTAGGTCGTATATATGTCATTACAAAAAATTTTTTTAAAACCAACATAGGACTGTACAACACAGTGAACCCTATTATAAATGATGGACTATAGTTAATAGTACACTTATAAAAACATTTTTCATGAATAGTAACAAATGTACCTCACTAATGCAAGGTATAATAATAGGGTGGTAGATGGGAACTCTGTATTTTGTGCATAATTTTCTGTAAACCTACAACCTCTCTAATAATTTTTTTTAAAATAAAGCAAGAAAAAAAAAAGAAGGGATAAACCAATTTATAAGTTTTATTCTAGAAAATTCCAAGAATGATTAAATTTAAAATAACTTTAGTACATCACTTAAGAGCAGGAGACCTGGGTCAGATTAGTTAGATTGTATCCCAGTCCTTCTACTTACTAGCTCTGTGACCTTGAGCAGTTACATAACCTTTGTGAAGCTCAGTTTCCCCACTTATAAATGAAAATAATTATCCTACCCATTCCATGGAGTTTGTGAGAACTAAATGAGATCACATACTTAAAATTTTTAGCACAGTATCTGGCCAAATTATTCCTTTTATTATTAAATGATATTAATAGACTAGCTCAGGCAAAAACTATAAGCTAAGTGGCACTAGGGGATGCAGAAGGAAATCTAGGAATGGATGGGACCTGGAATCTAGGTGGTGCCTGGCTTTCTCTCTCTGGGCCCATGTGTTCTCAGCATGTCTATGTGAGCTTCGTATCTCCCTTCTGATCCCTGGATGTGAAGCTCTGATTGGCCCAGCCTGAATTAGGAGGTGACTCTTGGACCAATCAGCTGTGCCCAGGGGGTGGCAACTCAGCAGGAGCCTGGGACCAGTGAGGGCATGGGCAGAGCTGGGAAACCCCATATTAAATCTACCACAGGTAGGGCCTGGGGGTCAGTGGACCTCAAAAAAATGCATGTTTAATTGAATTAAATGGTTTAATGGTTTAATGAATTGCATGTTTAATTGAATTAAATGGTCTGGAAGAAGCTCTAAGGTCTGCATCTATGAAAGCACAAAAGACTCTGATTTATCCCAAAAAAATCATGTTGCTGGAGTGCAGGATTGGTTGGACAATTCTTGGCCCCTGGTGCCCCAGCACATGGGAATGGATTTGGTTTAGGACTTCTTGATCCTTACACAGCTCCTTCAACTCTACTGAAATAGCGCTCCCTCTCCCCTGGGATCCTCCACAGTCTTAAAAGCAACCACAACCAGAGAAGATGTAAGACCAGGGAAGGATAAAACCATTCCCAAGTTTTACTTCCAAGGACTCCCAGAGCACAGAACCAGGCAGCCTACGAGGAGGTTTTAACTCCAGATGAGGCTGCTGGTGGCTTTATGAGGGGTACTAAGAGGAAAATTATCTTTTCGGATTTCATTTTCATTTTGGTTTAACGAGGTAGGAGACACTCTCGTTTTGCAAAGTAGGGCAGCGTGCTGCTGAGACCAGCGATTCGGGTAGGGGGGGTGCAGCTCTGCTCTATTTCCAAAGTTAGGAGGCACTGACCCTCTGCATGCAGTGGGGAGGCGGAGAGGGTGTTTACCAATCAGGGTCCCAGGGAGGGATCGGGGAGGCTGGGGAATTTTTCTCTGAGGGCTAAAATTAAGCTGTGGCAGCTGCAAAGTTAACATTCGCAAGTTGCAAAGCCAGGCAGTGTCAAGACTTGAATTAAGCCAGCAAATGCTCTTTTAATTGCACCCAGCTTTAGACAAGTCGGATTATTTCCCGCGAATGAAAACCCAAGTCCTATTTTAAACTGGGATACTTGCAAGAGTAGTCCTCAAACCTTAGGGTGCATCAGAATCAGGGGGAAGCTTGAGTGACATGCAGACTCCCCAGGAACTCCCTCCAGGGGTTCAGATTCAGCAGACCAGGGCAGGGTCTTAGTTCAGGGTTCAATTTAGCAGACTGAGGCAGGGTCCTCCCAGTTTCACAGGCTCCCAGGGCATTCTGATGCAGGGGGGTCCAGGAACCAGACTTTTAGAATCTCTGGATGAAAACATATTCAATGACCACTCAGAAACTGCTGTTCCCATTTGTTTCATAAATAATAGTAAATATTTATCTGCTGGGTCAAGCACCCCTTCCCCAGCACTTCTGATCCCCTTGCCCTCCTCTATTTTTCCCATAAAGCTTAATCATTTTCTAATATACTTTAATAATCAATATCTCCCTGCACCTGTCCGCTCCATGAGGGCAGGGATTTCTGTATTTTGTTCACTGCTGTAATCCCAGTTCCTAACAGAGGGCCTACCCTGTGGTACTGACTCAATATCAGGTAAACGAATTAATTTATATTTTGAATCTGTGGTGTACTTTCTGTGGAGGTATAATAGTCGTTTGGAGGTCTTATATTAAAATGGAATTAGCAGATGCCCAACTGGCAGAAAACACCAATATTTTTCCTCCTTTGTTCACTGCTAGATAGCATCCTCAAGGCAGCCTGACTTTGAATTAATGAGTCTGTTAAAAACATTTCTCTTTTTAACTGAGATGGATTCTCTCTGCTAAACAAGCACAGCTGCAGACCTTGGGTGAGTCACAGCCCTCTGAAGCCCAGCTGGGAAAGTGAAGAGCATCTGCTTTCCATTTTCTGTGGTATAAAATCTAGAATGGGGGTGGGGGCATGGGCATCAAGCATTCTGCCGGTCAGGGGCCATTTGCTATGTCAGAGGACTAGAAAAGTCCTTATTGAACAAGTAACACAACAGAAACTCTGAACCCTTGAGGTTCCTGTAACCTCCCCCATCCTCAAGTACGTGGGATGGGGCTCCAAGCCGTGTGCAGGGGACTGGAGAATTTTTTGTTACTTTTTATGCTAATGAAATTCTTGTGTAAGCTTCTCTCTGAATCCATCTGGTAGGGAGAATTTCCTGACTTCCCCATGCCAGGGCTAATAAAGTTTGAGACTCAGGGGGCCATATTCTCTGTGAATTTACATTCCTCCAGGACCCTAGGGGCTCAGCTACAGAAGGAAGTCGAGTCTTGGGAAATAGAAAAAGTTAAAGGGGTTACTAGATGCCATTACACGCATATTAGAACGGCTAAAACAAAAAACTGACTATACCAAGTGTCAACAAGGATGTGGAGCAACTGGAAATCTCATACACTACTGATGGGAAGGTAGAACGAAATGGTCACCTTGAAAACCAGTTTGGCATTTCTTAGAATGTTAAATAGACACTTATCATATGACCTAGCAATCCCACTCCTAGGCATTTACCCTAGAGAAGCAGAAATTTATGTTATACAAAAATATGAACATAAATGTTTACAGTGGCTCCATTCTTAACTGCCTAAAACTGGAAACAAGCCCGAATGTCCTTCAGTGGGTGAGTAGGTAAACAAACTGGGGCACGTTCATACAATGGAACACCAGGCAGCAATAAAACGGAATCAACTATTGACACCTGGGTGATTCTCAAAGGCACTACGCTACAAACTGGGGCACGTTCATACAATGGAACACCAGGCAGCAATAAAACGGAATCAACTATTGACACCTGGGTGATTCTCAAAGGCACTACGCTAAGTGAAAGAAGCCAGTCTGAAAAGGTTACATACTGTATGAGTTCATTTATATGACATTCTCAAAATGACAAAGCTATAGGGACAGAAAACAAGTTAGTGGTTGCCAGGGATTAGGGGTGGGTAGAGGGGGTGACTACAAAGGGTTAGGACAAGGGAGATTTTGGGGGTGATGGAACAAGTCTGCATTCTGATTGTGGTCGTGGATACACGAATCTATATGTGTGTTAAAATTCATAGAAACATACAACCAAAAAAAGTCCATTTTACCATATGTTAATTTAAAAATGAAATTAGAAATGAATCTGGTGGAAAATTTAGTGGATTGAACTAAATTTAGTTTTCACACTACTGTATAGAAAAATGAGCTTGACAGAAGTCAGTGCAGATACAAAGAATCAAGTGAGTTTCATGTTCCCACATGTCAGAGCTATGAACCTTAACTGGTACCTATTATAAGAAGCTGAGGGAAAGAGGGAAGGGAGGAGGGGGTGGGGAGGAGAGGGTGCGGAAGGGAGAATATGAGAGGGTGTTCCAGAAGCCCAGTGCTTCTCGAACTTCAATGGGGGATCTTCCCATGAAGGTTCTCATGAGGCGATCTGGGGCCAGGTGAGACTCTGCATTGCTAATGAGCTCCCAGGTAATACCAATGCCGCTGGCCGATGGCCACGATGTGAGGAGGGGGTGCTGGGAAGAGGAAGGGACGTGTCATGCATTTAGTAACGGGGCATAACAATAAAAGGGGCGCTTGTGAGCGGGGACTGCCAGTGAGTCTCGAATGAGATAGTGTATGCAAAAACACTTTGAAAACCATTATGTGCTGTACAATGTAATGTGACGGGGTCAATAAAATCTAGTGTCTAACGGCACTGCAAAACACTGCCTAACTGAGGGGTTCGTGCCAGCCCAGGCATGGATCCCATCGAACCTGACAAGAGGACGCTCCCCCACCTACTGACCCCCAGAGTATGTCACAGGTACAAGCAACCCAGAACTATCAGCGAGGCCCAGCCTGAACAGTGATGAGAAATCGGTTCAAGAAAGACTGAAGCTCCTCAGCTGGGTTCCGAAGCCCGGGTTGGCTTATTAGCATACAAATAACTGAGTTTTACTTTTCAGAGCTTTCAGCACATCCACGCTAATGAAGCCATTGCTTTAAAAGTCCATCTCCTTTGCAATGTATCATTAATCGGATGCTGCAAAGGTGCACATACAATGCATCTGCCAACCCCAAGGGGGAGAGAGAATGAGGCAAGGCCGCCGATGAGGGACCAGATGTTCCAAATGTCAGGTGACCCAGACAGTGAACATGAGCGAGGCAGGGAAGAAAGGGCTGGGCCAGCTGTGTTTTTCAAACTGCAGGCCGTGACCCATCAGTGGGCCATGAAATCACTTCAGTTGGTCATGACCAGGAACTTTTTTTAATCAAGTGGAAAACCAGGAAAGGGAAGGGAAGAGAGTGCATTGAACATAGCAAAGGTAAGTATTGTCTGCAAATGTATACACATGTATATTTTCGCACATATGCATGCACTGGGTTGCTAAGTAAAATGGGTTTCTTATAACACATACAGCACTTTGTCATATGCCAGGATCACACTAAGTGTTTTGAGGACATTAACCCATTTGAAGATCACAGCAACCTTATGAGGTAGATAATCTTATTTCATCTTACGATGGAAGAAACTGAGGTACAGAAAGGTTAAATGACTTTCCCAAGAAGACACAGTTAGCAAGTGGTGGAGCCAAGTCTGTCTGACTTCAAAGCCCACACTCTTAAACGTCAACTCCAGGTCCCAATGACATCAGATTCCGAGGACAAAGGAATTTCAGGGGAGAGAGGTATCTATGCATGCTGGAATGATAACAGCTAACCGTGGCGTGTGGTTACATGCAGTATCACATTTAACCCTCAAAACAAATCAAGTGAGGTAGGTATTATTAGGATCTCCATTTTGCAGGCAGGAGACTGAGGGCAGAGGAAGGAAAAGACTCGTCCGAGTCATGCAGCTAATAAGTGAAATAGAGCAGACATCATGGGAACCACAGGATTTGAGCTGATCCCTGAAGGATGGAGAAGACTGGGAGGCTCAAGTGACCAACTGCACATAAGCTCCATGAGAACCGAAGGGAAGGGGATTACCTGGTTGGAGCCAGAGTGTTTTCGACATGTTCTGGAGATACCGATCAGCTCAGAGTGCCTGGGAGACCCAGCCTTGCCAGGGCTGAAAGGACACCTCCCAGGAAAGGAGCGATGCTGCTGCAAGAAGCTAAAAATAAGCCTCTGCCCACTTCCTGACAGAAGGGCTCATCCTTCCCCATACCCCACACCTGCAAGCTGGTCCATCTCTGCTGTACCCCAGCCCCAAGAGCACAAATGGCTGAGTTAGAAGTCTGTAATGGGAAATTTGAAAGCTCCTTCTACCAGCTACCCTCCTTGGACTTTTTCTTCTGTTCCTGTTAATGCTTTTTCTCAGAAGCCCACACAGCCAGAAGGAACCCAACACGCTCACTGTTAAAGAGCAAAACAAAACCCAGAAGATACAGTTAAGAGCTAGAGCTCTGGGATCAGACACGCTAGGGTCTGAGTCTCATTTATGCTCCATCAGTTCCTGGCTTGAATGCAAACAAATTAAGCACAGTTTCCCTGAGACCCAAAAAGGAAAGAGGATCAGCCCCAACAGTCACATCTGGAAATCAAAACATCTGACCTACTGCAGAAAGGACAGAAGCCCCTCTGACTCCCCACCAAGGCAGCAGGCAGCCCACAGTGGTGACAAGCCAGGGTAGGAGGCCACCAGGGTGACATAGGGAAGAGATAATATAACAGTGGGTGCATCCCAGAGCCCCATCACACCTGAGCTTCCTGGAGACTCCCCCGAGCCCCCAGTCCCCTCTACTCAATATTTGGGGCATCAGGCTTGTTAGGTCAGAGTCGTTCAGGAATCCACACAACGCAGCAAGTCATGGTTTAAGTAGAGAGTTCAAGGTTTATTAGAGGAAGAAAGCAGGTGGGAGCCAGCACAAAAGAAATAAAGAAAGATAATGGCTCCAGCCCTCTAACTGAGAGCAGCATTTTTTAAAGGAAAAAAACCACGTGGGGAGGGAAGGGTGTCCTGCACTTTGAGTGAGTGAGGGCTTATCAGCTTCTGAGCTGATTGGTTACTAGGGTTCTAACACACTACTCTTCTTTGATGTGCACTGTATTATCTACGTGGAGGAAGCAGGCCTTTCGGCTTGTTTGTGGTCGTTCATCTTATGGACCTATCTGATCTTGTCTTATCCACCTTTTGGGGTCTAAGCGCCACTATGAATGGGACTTCTAAAACAGCCTTCAACCCTTAGTTTATGGCGCACCTGGTATCTATGAGATAAGCAGCAGGGCCCCTGGATCAGACATTCCTTCTATATGTTACACTCCTTTTTTCTGGGGTCTGACAAGGCTGTGGTCCCATATTAGGGGGCAGTGGGCAGGAGAACCTCCCACAAACTCCAGGCCACTACCTGATGATCAGGCACACAAAGACGCCCCAGGCTACACCTGCTCAGAAACATCATTTCTACATCTTCTCCTCAGAGGGATTCAGAACTAAATCGTGTTAGGGGGACCTCTCTCTCAAAACACATGTTGCAGACTTTACAGCAGAAAGGACAGCAGCTGTGGTAGTTTTATAGGGACTCTTGAGCCTTCTAAAAGATTTCTAAGAAAAAAAAATAGAGTCTTTGGAGGGTCTCTTTCTTGGAACTACTGTTCTTTACTCTGGGTTTTTTTTTTAAATCCAACAAAGCACTGAACTTGCCCAGCACGATCTCTCCTGCTCCCTGCCTAGATGCTAGAAGCTCCCCCTGTACACCCACACACTTTCCAACTCTGTGCCTTTGCTCATGTTGTTCCCTGTGTCTGGAATTCCTTCCCCACCCAATTTTCGCTCATTAACTCTTCAAAATACAGTTCATGAAAGCAGGGACACAAATGGACATTTGCACACTGGTGTTTATGGCAGCAGTATTAACAATTTGCAATGGATGGAGGTGGCCTACGGGCACACTGACGGGTGAATGGAAGGGCAAACTGTGGTGTATACATACAACGGAGTATTGAACAGCTGCAAGAAGGAATGAAGTTGTGAGGCATGCAAATAGGTGAATGACCTTGAAAACATTATGTTGAATGAAATAACCCAGCAACAAAAGAACAAATATGTAAGGCCTCACTAATATAAACTAACTATAATGAGCAAATGCTGAGAATTGAATTTGAAAGCATAGGTTATTAGGGGATAGAACATGGGCAGAGATTGGGCAATTGATGAGGCAGGAATACAGAATGTTCAATAAGACTTATTGTAAAGGTTCCTAGACTGTAAACTCTTATAGCAGACACATCTATTCCTGAGTTTTAACTGTTATTTAGGAGACATTTATGTGGTACAAAATTTGCATTCTCTGTATCACACTATCTAATTTAACCTGTATGCTCAATTTATATAAATAACATAATTACATAGTACCTAGAATAAGGAATGAGATCATGTTATTCTATGCAGGTTAATGTAATAACTCAATATATCCCAGAGTATTTTGGGCAGAAAATAAAAAAGTATTTGCAAAGTTCCCTTGAGGGACTGGGGGGAAATGTGGAAATATTAAACCTCCCCACCTGGGGAATTCCTGATATTCTCACAAGCATTAGGGACTCCCACTTTAATAAGTCAAGACCTCGATCTTGGGGCTTGCCCTTATAAAACTTATTCCTGCGAAAGAGAAGCTAAGCCTATTTATAATCACGCCTAAGAGTCTCCCCCAAAGAACTTCTTTTGTTGCTCAGATGTGGCCCTCTCTCTCTCTCTCTAAGCCCACTCTGCACGTAAACTCACTGCCTTCCCCCTACATGGGACACGACTCCCAGGGATGTAAATTTCCCTGGCAATGTGGGACATGACTCCCATGGCTGAGCCTGGCCCCGGCATTGTGGGATTGAGAAGGCTGTCTTGAGTAAAAGGGGGAAAAGAAATGAAACAAAATTAAGTTTCAGTGGCTAAAAGATTTCAAATAGAGTCAAGAGGTCATTCTAGAGGTTATTCTCATGCATTATGCAGATATCCCTCTTCAGTTCCTAGTGTATTAGAATAGCTAGAAGGAAATACCTGAATCTGTTGAACTATAATCCAGTAGATTTGATTCTTGATGATGATTGTGTAACTATATAGCTTTTATGTGTGATTGTGAAGACTCTGTGACTGAAACTCCCTTTATCTAGTGTATAGGCAGATGAGTAGTAATATAAAGACAAAAAATATACAAAAATAGGGAGGGATAAGGGGTATGGGAAGTTTGGATGTTCTTTTTTATTTTTATTTTTTTCTTTATTTTGGAGTAACGAAAACATTCAAAAATTGATTGTGGTGATGAATGCACAACTAAATGATGATACTGTGAGCCACTGATTGTATGCTTTCAATGGATTATATGGTGTGTGAATATATCTCAATAAAATTGCATTTTAAAAATGTAAAAAAAAAAAAAAAAAAAAAAGATACAGTTCAGGCATTGTCTTCTCCAGAAAACCTTCTCTGACCCCCTAGACCATGCTAAACGGTTTTCCCCTGTGGCCCCATAACATTCTGTGCACATCTGTGGCAGAGACACTGCTGTGCACTCACCAAATCTCATTTACTTTTCCTCCTGGGCACAGGGCTAAACTCCACGTCCCAGCCCCTGTTGCCGTTAGGTACACCCACAGGAGTTCTGGCCAATAATGTGGGGGAATCAACACATGCCGCTCCCAGAACTGGCCCACGAACACCTCCCATGCTATCCCCCATGTTCTTTCTTCCCCAATCTGCCGACTGAATACAGAGAACCCAGCAGAGAGTTCCAGTTCCCAGGGGATCATGTAGGCACAGAATAGAAGGAGCCTGGATCCCTGAATGGCCACATGGACACCATCTAACCAACACCCACCACGAACTGTCATGTGGGCAACAAATAAACTTCTATTATATAAACCACTGAATTTTAGGGTTATTACAGCAGCTAGTGTGACTTTTCCTAATTAATGCCCTATCCCTGTCTTTGAACTTCCTATATGATAGTGAAATGGCTAGTCTCCCCCAGTAGATGGCCAGAGAGATGGCCAAAACATCACTGCAAGAGGACAAAACTGTAGCCTGTAAACTCGGGAGCTAAGGGCACCACATTTCTCTAAGTGAAGTGGGAACAGAAGAGCCAGTCTTCAGAAGAGGAAGATGATGCAGATGTGCAGAGAGAGGCCAAGATAAGAGACAGGGAAGGAGGATTCCAGGTTCCTGAGAGCTTTCCAGTTCCCCGTTCTAGTGCCCTGTTCTAGTGCCTTCCAGAGGGCCAGCTACATTCCTATCCCTGGATTCCATAAATGTATTGGTTTTGTATCACTGCAAAACAAATTCCCACAAATGTAGTGGCTTAACAAACCTATTTACCAGCTCGCCATTGTGTAGATCAGAAGTCTGGCACAGTGTGGCTAGATTCTGTTCTCAGGGCATCACAAAGCTGAAATCAAGGTGTCAGCCATGCTCAATTCTCAGGCAGAGGCACTAGGGGGAAATCAGCTCCCAAACTCATTCTTGCTGCTGGGAAAATTTAGGTCCTTCTTGGCAGTCAGTCGGGGCCACTCCTGGCTCCTGGAGGTCACTCACTTTCCTTGCATGTGGACCCCTCAGTCTTACAACAGCAGGTCAGATCCTTCTCCTGCTTCAAACCTCTGACTTATCCTTCTGCAAATCGGCAGCTCTCTGCTTTTAAAGGGCTCATGTGACCAGGCCAGGCCCACTAGAATAATCTCCCTATCTTGAGGGTAACTGATTTGGGACCTTAATTGTATCTGCAAAATCCCTTTACAGAAGTACTTAAGACTAGTATTTGATTGAATAACTGGAAGAAGGTGCATGTACATCAGGAGTCAGGAATCTTGAAGGGTCATTTTAGAATTCTGCCTACCACAATGAGGAGCCTCAATCTCTGTATGATAAAGTTTTATATCTGGCTTAAGTCAGCTCAAGTGGGTTTCTGTTATTTCCAAGTGAAGAATTCCAACAAATCAAGGGAGGGGCAGGGCTCTTTTACTCTAAGAGGGCAAATGTGAGAGGTTAAATTCAGAGGTTTTAGCTTTATTTAATATAGTGGGACAAAATAACTGGCTAAAGTGTTTTAGCTGAAATTCAAACCAATGGTCATCCTGTAAGTGTCCTGGAACATGACTCTTCCCTCTTGTGCAGAGGTTGAAGACCCAGGGCTGCCTTCAGGGACCTGCACTCTCCCATCGCTTCAAAAGCAGTATTATGCAACAATTGTTAAAAAAAAAAGCTGAAAAAGAGTCTAGACTTCAATTAGATATATGAAGCAGATCTAGTTTAGACTAGGGAAAATTGGGCCAAAGGGTAAAGGTCAAAACTGACTGTTTTAAAACTTCAACTTCCATGTGTGACCAAGGGAAGAGATGTTTATTTGGTACAGGCTCTATATTTTCTAAACTACATAACTTCTACAGTCAGTTTGCTCAAACACCATAATTACACAGAACTTTGAATAGGACGTGAGATATGGTAGGTTTGTGTAAGTTAGAGGGAAATAGAAACACATCTCAAAGTAATTTGGGCAGAGAATAAAAATATATATGCAGGGCTCCCCTGAGGAGCTGGGGGAAAATGCATAGGTGTTGGGCTTCCTCACCTGGATTGTTGCTGATGTTCTCACAAAATTGAGGACTGACGGCTTGGTATGCCTAGCCCTCTATCTTGGGACTTGCCCTTATGAAGCTCGTTACTGCAAAGGCGAGACTAAACCTGCTTATAATTGTGCCTAAGGGTCTCCCCTTGAGTACTTTTCTGTTGCTCAGATGTGGCCCTCTCTCTCTAGCTAAGCCAACTTGGCAGGTGATCTCACTGCTCTCCCCGCTACTTGGGACCTGACTCCCAGGGGTGTAAATCTCCCTGGCAATGCAGGATATGACTCCTGGGGATGTATCTGGACCTGGCATCGTGGGATTGAGAACACCTTTTAACCAAAAGGGGGAAGCGAAATGAAATGAAATAAAGTTTCAGTGGCTGAGAGATTTCAAATGGAGTCGAGAGGTCACTCTGGTGGATATTCTTATGCACTATATAGATAACCCTTTTTAGGTTTTAATGTATTGGAATAGCTAGAAGTAAATACCTGAAACTACCAAACTGCAACCCAGTAGCCTTGACTCTTGAAGATGATTGTATAACAATGTAGCTTACAATGGGTGACAGTGTGATTGTGAAAGCCTTGTGGATCACACTCCCTTTATCCAATGTATGGATGGATGAGTAGAAAAATGGGGAAAAAAAACTAAATGAAAAATAGGGTGGGATGGGTGGGGCGATGTTTTGGGTGTTCTTTTTTACTTTTATTTTTTATTCTTATTCTTATTCTTTCTGGTATAAGGAAAATGTTCAAAAATAGATTGGGGTGATGAATGCATAACTATATGATGCTGCTATGAACAGCTGACTGTATACTATGGGTGATTGTATGGTATGTGAATATATCGCAATAAAACTGAATTTAATTTTTAAAAAAAGATGGAAACAACAACAACAATAACAACAACAACAAAAAACAAGCAGTATTATGCCTAGCCAGGAAGAAAGAGGGAGGAAAACTAACCTTTCCTGAGCAACCACAAGGGCCAGGCACTGTCCTCGGCATGCTTATAAGTAGATTTTCATTGATTTTCATTTAATCCTATAAGGTAGGTGTTCCTCTTCCAGTTTTTACAGATGAGAAGAATTATCTGATCAAAGTGTTGAGGAATTTGCCCATGATCACCCAGTTAGTGGTTCACGGTAGAGTCAGGATTCAAGTGCATTTGGGGTTGGGGCAGGGAGCTCCCACAGTGATAAAGGAGAACCTGTGGAAAGTTCTGACCCCCAACTACCCTGTTCCCATTGCCACCACCTATTCACTGGGGACTGCCCATGTACCAGGCAGTGTGTTGGGCACTAGAGACGGACATAGTTAAGCAGACACAGACTTAGCTCTTGCTATCACAAACGAGCAGTCTGGTCAGGGAGGCAGACTTAAAAATCAGGTTGTCACACATAATACAATGTACAATGGCAAACAGAGGCAAATGTCCTAAGGAATGGTGTAAGATTCCCTGAGAAGGTATAGCTCACACCCTAGCCCAGTAAGTCAGAAAAAGCTCCCTTTAGGAAGCTCCATTTGATTTGAGATGTAAAGTTTTTTCCAAAAATCCTAAAACCTCCAGATTGTTCCTATGCCAGATAAGCACTGAAACTTAGAGGCACTAGTACATCAACCAGTTGCATTCCCCTATGCCTAATGTCGACACCCCTTTCCAACATGAAGAAGTTAGAATGGTCATTGCCCAAATATCCCTGAAGATTGAGAGAATGATCAAATGCGAGGGAGGAGCTGTAACAGAGAAGTTAGGATTTAACAAATGATTATGACTACTGATTTCTTTTTAGTTTCTAGTATATTAGAACAGCTAACATGACCACAGACATAGGGGACTGGTGGTTTGATGAGTTGAGCCCTCTACCATAGGTTTTACCCTTGGGAAGGCGGTTGCTGCAAAGGAGAGGCTACGCCTCCCTATGGTTGTGCCTAAGAGCCTCCTCCCGAATGCTCTTTGTTGCTCAGATGTGGCCCTCTCTCTCTAGCTAAGCCAACTTGAAAGGTGAAATCACTGCCCTCCCCACTACGTGGGATCAGACACCCAGGGGAGTGAATCTCCCTGGCAACGTGGAATATGACTCCCGGGGAGGAATGTAGACCTGGCATTGTGGGACGGAGAACATCTTCTTGACCAAAAGGGGGATGTGAAAGGAAATGAAATAAGCTTCAGTGGCAGAGAGATTCCAAAAGGAGCCGAGAGGTCACTCTGGTGGGCACTCTTACGCACAATTTAGACAACCCTTTTTAGGTTCTAAAGAATTGGGGTAGCTGGTGGTGGATACCTGAAACTATCAAACTACAACCCAGAACCCATGAATCTCAAAGACAATTGTATAAAAATGCAGCTTATGAGGGGTGACAATGGGATTGGGAAAGCCATAAGGACCACACTCCACTTTGTCTAGTTTATGGATGGATGAGTAGAAAAATAGGGGAAAGAAACAAACAAACAAACAGACAAAGGTACCCAGTGTTCTTTTTTACTTCAATTGCTCTTTTTCACTTTAATTTTTATTCTTGTTACTTTTGTGTGTGTGCTAATGAAGGTGTCAGGGATTGATTTAGGTGATGAATGTACAACTATGTAATGGTACTGTGAACAATCGAATGTACGATTTGTTTTGTATGACTGCGTGGTATGTGAATATATCTCAATAAAATGAAGATTAAAAAAAAACAAATGATTATGACTACTGAATCATTATATAGAGATTTCTTTTTAGTTTCTAGTATATTAGTACAGCTAGAAGGAAATACCTGAAATTGTGGAACTGAAACCCATACTGTACTTAAACATTGGCTCTATACCTACCTGTTAGACTGTATTTTGAAATTTATCACTTTTCTACTGTGCCAGTTTGGGTGTGTTATGTCCCCCAAATGCCATTATCTTTGTGGTCTTGTGTGGGGCAGAGGTTTTGGTGCTGGTTAGATTTGTTGGAATGTGCCCCACTCAGCTGTGGGAGATGATTCTGATGCGATGTTCCCATGGAGGCGTGGCCCCGCCCATTCGGGGTGGGCCTTGATCAGTGGAGCTATATAAACGAGCTGACTCAGAGAGCGGGAACTCAGTGAGTGCAGCTGGGAGTGATGTTTTGAAGAGAAGCAAGCTTGCTAGAAAGGAACGTCCTGGGAGAAAGCCGTTTTGAGGCCGGAGCTTTGGAGCAGACGTCAGCTGCCTTCCTAGCTAGCAGAGGTTTTCCGGACGCCATATGGCCATCCTCCAGTGAAGGTACCCGATTGCTGAGGTGTTACCTTGGATGCTTTGTGGCCTTAAGACTGTAACTGTGTAGTGAAATAAACCCCCGTTTTATGAAAGCCTATCCATCTCTGGTGTTTTGCATTCTGCAGCATTAGCAAACTAAGACATCTACATATACATGTTATATTTCACAATAAAAAATGTTTTTAAAAAAGAATTAATGGGAGTTAACTGGGTACAGAAGGATAAATAAGAGCATTCCAGGAAGCAGGTGGCACGTGCACAGGCCCCATGGCAGGGGTAGTGGGTAGTTAGGTCCAGGAGCTGAAAGGCAGCCAGTATGGCTGGAGGACAAAGAGGGGAAGACAGGTACAGGTGAGGTCTCTGATAGCAAGAAGGGGAGTCCTAAAGAGGACAGGACTTGGGTCCACAGGGGACAGACAGCACCTGTCACAAAATCCTGCCTTGTCCACCAGCAGGTAGCTCTCCAAAGTTAGGGTGCTTCAGAATGTTCCAGATAACGGGGGAGCCCAGAGCCATGCACATCTTTATGTGGTCTTGGGAGAAAGGCAGAAGGGCCCATCCCTCTGCCCAGCCTACTGAGAGGAGTGACACAGAACCGAGACTCACACAATCACCTTCCTGGTGTTCTTGAAGAAAGAGCTCGCCGGCAAAGCAGATTAAAAAGGCCTTAAATTAACTGCCCACAAATGCACTTACTGTACTGAACAAATGGGGTCCCTGCTTGATGAATGTCAGGTGTAACTGGGACCCCTGTCCCTGCCTGGGCCCTGCAGTGGAAGGCAGTCACCCCAGAACAGAACACCTGCACAGACAGCTCAGGATGCAGTTTGCAGATGCCACTCCCCAGGAACTGCTCCAAGAAACTCCAGCCATCTAGACTCATGGGAACTGAGAAAATGTCCTTTAAACCTGTTTATTTAGAAGATAAGAATTCTAAGCACATAACCCTGTCTCCATTCAATCACTGGTGATTACATGGCCCAGGGAACAATAATGGTGGGATTAAACGTGGAAATGCTAATTCTGACTTCAGACATTTCACCTGGGCAGACAGATGGCCTCCCCTCTTCCTGCAGCTGACGGACCTCACTGAACAGTCATATCCATATTACTCTGTACCGGAGAGCCATTTGCCTCATCAGCCCCAAGCTCTACGGACAACACTATTTGTGCATTTCATTTTGTACATTTCCCAAATGGCTCCATCATGATTCACAAGGTTCAAGAACTGAAACAAATTTCCCAGAAGACAAACCAGCTTCCAACGCAGGCCCCTGGCCCCTCTGGAGTGCTGGCATGAGAGCATTCCACGGGAGTCCCCACTGTCCCTTCCAAGGCTACCTCATGGGCCTCTTATTCCATTAAAAAGAAAAAGATTAAAAATTATATTTTACAACTCTATTGGTATAAAAATGAATATATTAATATTACATATCAAAACATTCTCTTCAAGTTAAAACTTCTTTTCTCTTCAGATATTTAAAGAAATTAAACATCACCTTGGGCCCAAGACAGTGTGGTTAATGGGGAAATCAGCCCTGGTGCACCTTCTCCCCAGATGCCTCAGAAGAAGGGGGAGGGTCTGCTCACAGCTCCTCGGGTACAAACCCTGCGTGTGCTGTGGAGGGGGCGGGTGGGGGGAGCTGTGCTCTCTTACCTCCTGTTCTAGTTTGCCAGTGCTGTGGAATGCAAAACACCAGAGATGGACTGGCTTTTATAAAAAGGGGGTTTATTTGGCTATACAGTTACAGTCTTAAAGCCATAAAGTGTCCAAGGTAACACATCAGTAATCAGGTACCTTCACTGGAGGATGTCAAATGGCGTCCGGAAAACCTCTGTTAGCTGGGAAGGCACGTGGCTGGCGTCTGCTCCAAAGTTCTGGTTTCAAAATGGCTTTCTCCCAGGACGTTCCTCTCTAGCAAGCTTGCTCCTCTTCAAAATGTCACTCGCAGCTGCACTGAGTTCCTTCTCTTTAATTCAGCTCATTTATATGGCTCCACTGATCAAGGCCCACCCTGAATGGGTGGGGCCATGCCTCCATGGGAATATCTCATCAGAGTCACCACCCACAGCTGGGTAGGGCACATTCCAAGCAAATCTAATCAGCACTAAAACGTCTGCCCCTCAAGACTACATCAAAGATAATGGCATTTGGGGGACACAGTACATTCAAACTGGCACACCTCCCCTCCCTGAAGTCCCCTTAGGAGGGCCCCAAGCTGCAGCAACCCACATTTCCCTAAGAAACAACAGCTCCGTATGAACCCAAAGACTGGCTTCCTCTTGGAAAGGTCTGAAGCCAGATTGGTTTGGCTTGGGCCAAGGCCACCAAGTACCAACTGCATGACCTCAGCCATGTTTCCTTGTGTGTAACACAGCCCCTGACTCATCAGATCACCAAGAGGGTTAAATGAGATAAAACCCAGAGAAGTGTGTGTCATGTAATTATTATTATAGTTGTCCTACTTTTGTTGTTAGACTGTGGATCTCTCTTGAGACTCTGACAAAAGTGATGCATCTTACCCAGAGAAAAGAGACACAAACTCTCCCACACATTTCAGGAGAGCTCAGGCCGTCTCCATCCACCCCCAAACTCCAACACCCACTCATGTCTTTTCTAAGAGTCCAAGGGCCATGGATGAAGCAGCCTGTATTTAGAGGACGCTGTTGGCTCTGTGGGAAGGGTTCCTAGTGAACAAGGTAAGGCCTCAAGAAATCTCCCCCAAGAAACAGAAATGACACCACAGTGGAGTCACAGCTCCGTGGGGACAGCCAGCCCAAGGCAGCCTTCTCATCTGGTCCTTGCACCCCTCGTCAAATGCCATGATATGGAGCCACCCCTGGGGCCCAATGCATTAGAGACCCCAAAGGGTCAAGAGGGTGCCCAGTGCACTGCAGCGAGTGGAGCCACAGACCCATTCAAATTGCGCCCCTTGGTAGGGTCAGCATCACCGCTCCAGACTCCACTTTCTGGCCACCAACTTGGGGGCCACGATATCTGCCTTTTGGGGTGACCATGAAGACTATGTCAAGCAGCTGAATGAACCAGCATGGCGCAAGCACAGACAGAAGCACCTCCCATCATTGGGCCAGCTAGTCTCCCTGGAGAGCTTGGAAAAAGTCACTTAAACGGTCGTTAATTAAATAAATCCCTGCTCTGGCATGCCAGAGCATGCTAAATGGAGTCACCCACCCGAGAAACAGCAGGACTGCAAATAAGATCCTGCAATCCGCAGCATCTGCCCTTGTGTCTTTGGAGTCCAGGCTCGTACTGGACACCACGCTTTGGTTTTCTCTGTCCACGGGAGCTTGTTAAGTTCAACATACCTCTGTGAATCAGTTAGGGCCCCTCGTTGAAACGGTGTAAGGCACTGTGAAGAACGATGCATCTCTCTCTGAGGGACCTCCAGAGTCCCCCATGTGAATCTGATGTATTCTACAGCACCTGTAATTTAACGCAGGTCCTGCCAATTTGGAGAAAATCCATCCTAAACAATGGTTGCCTGGACAACCATTGCCTGGACAATGATTGCCTATATTTTTTCCCCTAAACTTTTTATTTTGAAATAATTTCAAACTTACAGGACAGTTGCAAAAATAACACAAAGCCCTTATAGAGAACTCCAACACACTCCCTGCTCAGATACCCAGATCCATGAATTTTAACAGTTTACCACATTGCTGTATCATTCTATCTATCCATGTATCAAGCCATCAATCTATCCATCTATCTGTCAATCCATCTTGCAGTCTATGCATTTATCTACCCATATATCATCTACTATTTTGTAAATATTTAAGAATAAGTTGAACACAACATGCTCCTTGAACACATGATACTTACATTTTCTAAGGATATTCCCTTATGTAACCACCTTAAGTATAGTTATCAAGTTCAAGAAATTTAACACTGATATAAAAACTTACAGTCTATATTTCAATTTTTTTATCTCCCAAAGTGTCCTTTCAAGCCTTTTTCCTCCGTTATTAGATCCAGGTCAGGATCATGTATTGCATTTAATTATCATTGTCTCTTTAGTTGTTCCTTTTTTTCAGTTGTGGAACCATATATACAACATAAACTTTCCCAATCTCAACCTCTCCCAAGCATACCATTCAGTGGGCTTAATCACATTTACAATGTTGTGCTACCCTCACCACCATCCATTATCAGGACTTCCCCATCACCCCCAACAGAAACCCTACATCCATTATGCACTAACTCCCCATTCCCACCACCTCTCGCCCCAGTAACCTATAATCTAATGTCTGCCTTATGAGCTTGTGTAGTCTAGCTACTTCCTGTAAGTGGAATCACACACTACCTGTCCCTTTGTATCTGACTTATCTGACACAACATGATGTCTTCATCCATGCAGTAGCATGTATCATAATTTCATTCCTTTTCAAGGTTGAGTGATATTCCACTGTCTGGATAGACCACAATGTGTTTATCAATTCATCTGCCAATGGGCATTCGAGCTGTTTCTACCATTTTTGCCCCTCAATCTTTCATTATTGCTTAGTTCTTCATTTAGTTGATCTTTTTTAGTGAACCTTTTAGAATCCCTTCTCATTTCCTCCTGTGCATATTTTTCCAATATTTTCTTTGTGGTTACCCTGGGGTTAAATTTAACATCCTAAATCCATAACAATCTCATGTGGTTTGATACTCAATTTTGACAGCAAATATAAACTATGTTCCTATACCTTCTGTCCCCCTACCTTTATGTAGTTCTTGTTACAAGTTAAATATTTACACATTATGAGTCCAAAACCATTGGTTTACCATTACTTTTCGTGCATTTGCATTTTAGATCCTGTAGGAAGTAAAAAGTGGAGTGACAAAATATACACTAGTTCTGGCATTCATATTTATCCATGTCATTACCTTTACCTGAGATCTTTATTTCTTCATGCAGCTTCCATCTATTGTCTGTTTTCCTTTTAACCTGCAGAACTCTCTCTAGCATCTCTTGTAGGGCGGGACTCATGCTGACAAACTCCCTCAGCTTCTGTTTTTCGGGGACTGTCTTAATCTCTCCCTCATTTTTGAAAGACAGTTTTGCCAGACATAGAATTCTTGGTTTTCCTTTCAGGACTTTCACTATGTCATCCAACGCCTTCTTGGCCCTATGCTTTCTGATGAGAAACCACACGCGTCTTGCCGTGGGGTGCGCGCGTGTGGCCCGGGAGCCCCCTCTTCCCGAGGCCACAGTTTCCCCAGCAGGTCCCAGGGCCAGGGGCCCTCGCCGCGGGGCTGCTCCCGCCGCCTCTGCACACAGGGCCCCTTCTGGAACAACAAACCCCCGGCCTGGGCTCTCTTTCCCTCAGGCCACCCCGGAGGGGCTGGCCCGACAGACATGCCCCTGCATGCGCACCAGGCTTCCTCTGCTCCTCCAGAACCAGACCCTGACCGCAGCAGGAGCGCAGAGCAGGGCGCGCCTCGCCTCAGGGACGGTGACGGGTGGCGGAGGGGCCAGCCAGGCTGCCACAAGGGGCTTTCCTCTCAGTTTTTTGTCTGGATTCGGCGCTCACCCTCTTAACTACAACCCTTTAACTGTTCTCTGGAGTTCTGAGAAATATGTCTCTCCCAGTTCCCGCCCCTTGTTGGAAGAGTCTGTGAGGACACCCGCCCCTGGAACGCTTCCTGCCGCCATCTTGGCGGGGGCGGGGCCTCCTCATCCGGGCCTCCCAGGCCGCCCCGCCCGAGGAAATGTCACTCACAACATACCCCTGTATTTAACGGTCTCCCAGCTGTGCACGCCATGCTGGTAAAAGTGTATGTGGCCATTTTTATGTAAGGAAATAACAAACGGACCCTTTGGGTAACCCACAGGGCGCTTCGTTCACGTAGCCCCTCAGTACTTACTGGACCCCTTCGTGGCGTCAGGCACTATCCTAAGCCCCGGGAAGTTCAGAAGTTACTAGAACCTGAGCCCTGCCCTTGCGGGGCTCACAGTTTAGGGAAGAGGGTGGGGAGGAGACGGTTGTGTCCACAAACTGTTACAGCAGCATGGAAAGGAACAAGGACGCTGAGGGTCTAGAAGAGGGTCACTATCAGAACATCAGAGCTACGTCTCAGGGACAATCGGGCCTCGCTCAGGCAGTCCAGACGGTAACGTGTGGGGCCCAGGTAGCTCTAATTATTCCTAGGCCAAGTTCCTTCTGAAAAATAATGCAAACCCTGGTATTTAATTAAAAAAAAAAAAGGAAAAAAGCAAAGACAGATGATGCCACAGCAAGAAATTAATTTCTGAGGCCAATCAAGATCCTACAGTGTTTCCCGGCTGAGCGCCAACATCCCTGCCAAGCCGCTCAGAAATTGGGAATTGATTTTAACCTTACTGGGATATGTGGCTGTGGTCTCCAACCCAGTCAAAATGACACTGACGGGTACAATTATCCACCAACACCATCACCCCCAATTATGCAGATGAAGAGACAGAAACCAGACGCTAAATAATGTATCCAAGCTCACTGCACTTGGAAAATGTTGAGGCTGGGACTCTAACATGAGTCTGCCTGATTCCAAAGCCCACACTTTTCCTCTCTGCACTCTACTACTCACGCGAGGGCAGATCAGCAAAGACTCTGAGGAGGAGGTGACATAAGAGCTGCATCTTAAGAGAAAAATAGGAACAGCATGTCTGTGGCTAAGGTCACAAAGGTTTTCAGCCTCCCCATGCACTCAAAGTGAGCAGAGACAAATCAGCAGCTCACGCTAAATCACAGGAACAGAAGAAGCACTGCCTCCAGTTTCAACTTGAAAATGGCTCCAGGAGACTGTCTGTGATACACCTAAAAAGGTCAGGAACTGGCAAGTAAACAATGTCTTCGGGGATCAGATGAACTGTGGGTTTGTATGTCCATGCATATCTATACACATATGGTATAGTTTAACAAAAATTGCTTTTCTTACGTTTCATTACTTTATAAAGTCACACCTCATATATAATCATCATTAAAAAGCATCAAATTACATGACCAAATTTCAGAAGGCTCAGTTCCTTAAAAAGCTTGACGAGGCATTTTGAACACCCAGGTAAGCTTCAGGATGAATTAAACCCCAACATTCCCCACCTTTACATCCAGTTTTGTTTGAGGGGACAGCAACTTCGTTCATGAGTACTGTCATCAAGCCCTAGATATATCGAAGTGAAAAATAGTAAAGACAAAGAGAGAGAGAATTTTAAAAAGCCTTTTTAAAGTCCTATGTGTACTTCTGGTACAAAATAGCAGACCAAGCACATACATTTGTCTCATCCTAAAACTCCAATAAGGTGACAGTGAAGGAACTTAAAAAGCCATGGACCTGCAAGAACTAAGAGAATAGGAAGATAATCATCTGTCAAATACAAATTTTAATAAATTTATGGAGCGTGGAGGGTAGATGAGGGAGTGGTAAAAGGAAGCCTGGCTAAGACAGCATGAGAATGGGGAGGGTTCAGTCAAGGAAGAAGTCCGTCTGCCTTCAGGAACCCCAGAGAGTTGTAAGACCCGAAAATGCCGAGCCCAGGGGAGGGTGCGAGAGAAGCCTGAAAATCCCTACACCCCGCAGGGAAGTCCCGGGACTGCAGGTGGAAACTAAAGACTGTGGCTGCAGGGGACTGGGGAGGATGTCTCCAGAAAAATAAAAGACAGGGGACCTTGACTGTATACTTAAGAAAAATCTTGAAAAAAAAAATTTAAGACATTGGAAGGAAGGAAAGAAAGAAAGAAAGGCAACTGCCAGAAAAACAAAGAAAGAAAATTTCATCTTAGTACTACTGGGTCTGAAAAGAACCAATGTAACCAAAATAATGTAAATTCTATTTATTGATTTTACTAAATTAGTAAAAATAATATGATGAGGTTGGGGGAAGGAGAAATGAAGATAAACCTCATCAATCATAGTCAGCAATCTGAATTGATAATGACTGAAATTGACAAATCAAGAATCTTTGATATATTCATATTGTCTGAGTCACGGCGGTAACCACCGGAACTGTGAAGCTAAAAGAATTCAAAGTTGTTGCCTCTGGGGAGTGAACAAAGATGGAAAGTCATTTTTTTCATTATAAGTCTTTCAGTACTACTTTGTTTTTTAACCACAACCATGATCATTTTAAATGACATGTATTTTATGACCCTTTGGCATGTGTATATGTGCCCGTGTGTGTATGATTCGCTGTGTGTGAGATTATGTGTGTTTAGTAAATGCACAGAAAAAAGTCTGGAATAAAACACAGGCATGGGGATGGTAAGAGAGGATCTGTGTTTCTTCTGTATACTCTCTGTCATTTTAATTTGTTTTACCACAAGCATACGTTTCTTTGGTTATGGGGAGGGCAGCAGGGAGAGAACCAGGTGCCCAGAGGATACTGGGCAGGTGGGTGCAAAGCAGATTCAAGAAAGGGATGCAAAGGCCTGCACACCTGAGTGCCTGGAAGAGCCTCGTGGTCTGAGCACAGAAAGGGGACTTGTCACACACACCCCACCCCTACCAGGCGGAAGACGCAGGCAAAATGACAGTGTCTAGCCTGGGAACCCACCAACTGAAATCTAATAAGCGAGTAACCAACTCCACTGCCAAGTTCCGGGAGCAGCCAGGTTTTTTCACTGAGGAGCTTAAATGGAAGTGAAAATACTAATTTCACATTTCTGTTCCAACCAGCCAACCGAGATTGCCAAAGATTTGCTGAGATGCCAGCCGTGGGGGAGGCGAAATGAGCCTCTCCCCCCAGAGGCTGCTCTTCTAGAAATGATTCTTTGTGCTTTACACCAAATTCTTCCTGCAAACGCTGATAGTAGCAGAAACTAAGGAGGAGCTTAAAGGCTGTAATGACTGGGATGAGCTGATACCTCACTCCGTGGTCTTGTGAAGAGCCGACTGGACAGAGGGTGCTGCAGACATCAAGCATAAGGGGATATGGGAGACGCTGGGCAGCGCAGCAATGGCGGGATCTCAGAAATAACCCTCGTTTCTCTGCTGAGTGTGCTATGCATCTGACTCAACCTTTTGTACTAGCCCTCCAATGACCAGAATTCCACAAGACCCCTTTCTAGGGAGTGTCTAGAAACAGGTAGGAACTGGTATACAAATCAGCTCTAATCCTTCTTCACTTGTCATTCTAAACTTATATGTAACTCTCCTGCTTAAAACCTTACAATAACTGTCATCACCAGAAGACAGAGCATAAACCAGAAATGTATATACAGTAACAAGTGCACACATTATTTAGCACTGCATGTGTGCCAGGCACTGTTCTAAGCACTCTACATAGGCTAGCTCAATTATACCTCTCAATGATCCAGTGACATGGGGGCTATTAGTATCTTCATTGTACAGACGAGAAAAATAAGACACAGAAGAGTTAAGGGATTTGCCCAAGGTCACACAGCTAGAAAGGGGTAGAGCCAGGATTTGAACCCGAGTGGCATGGCTCCAGAGTCCATGTTTAGCCTCGCAACACCTCCACTGTGCTTGTTTCACAGGCATCTCGAACTTAACATCCGCAAAAATGAATTCTTGAAATCCTCCTTATCCCATTTCTCTACCACCCCAAAAAAGAGAAAAAAGAGAAAAAACCCTCCCTCCCTCATCCTTATCTCAAATAATGACAATGCCATCCTTATTTGCTTAGGCCGAAAACCTTGGAGTTTTCCTTCAGTCCTCTTTCCCATCACACCACTCCAAGCTAATCTGTCAGGAAATCCCACCTTCAAAATATATTCAGAATTTTACCACCGCTTACCATCTCTACTGCTACCACCCTGTCCAAAACACCATCACCTCTCTCCTGGATCACTGCAATAACCCTGCGATTGATTTTCCTGTGTACAACCTGCTGCCCTTCAGTCTTATTCTTAACCCCAAATTGGAAGTCAAATCATGACACTCTTCTGTTCACATCCTCCAAATGTTTCCATCTCACACCCATCTTGCTCCAAATAAAAGCCATTGTCCTTTCCATGGCTTACAAAGCCTTCCCATCCCTCTGACCCTCTTTCCCTGCCACCCTCCCCTCCTTCTCCCCACTGCAGCCACACTGGCCCCAGTGCTCCTCTTGAACAGGCTGGGCATGTTCTGACCCCAGAGCCCTTGCACCTGCTGCTCCCTCTGCCTGGAAGGCTCTGTCCCCATATATCAATATCATTCCCTCCTTCGGGATTTTGCTCAGATATCATCCTTTCACCCTGATCTCCATCCTGAAATTGAAGCCAACCCTGACATGCACTCTCTACCTTCCCTACTTTTTCTCTAGAGTACCTGTCACCCAGAACAGCACCTGGCAGAGTAGGTGCTCAATAATATTCCTTCAATTAATGAATTAATAGAGCACCATTTCTCACAGTGTATTCCACATTTTATAGAAGGCTAATAAGTGCTAGTTAAAAAAAAAAAAAAACATGAACTAAATTATGCACATTTCTTTATTGTAGTAAAACTCAGATCCTTTAATGGTCCGAGTGTGCAGCATTTCCCAAACTTGTTTGACCTCAGAACTCATTTCCTCAGAGCATTTTGTCAGATTAGCATTTCTTGGAAAATCCAAGGCTAAACAGATATATGAGTACCCAGCTGGAGAAGGAAAGTGAGAGGAAAAGGATTTGGGGGGGTGGGGGAGGCAAAGACATTTCCATTTATATGCCAGCTCTGTCTCATTGACGAGTTCAGTGCTTTGTGGATGAGGAGCTGAGGGTTCTGCCAGAATGAGAGCGAGGATCAATTAGTGATGTCTGCACAGTGCACAGAGAGGACAGCATGGCAGGCATTTGCCTTCCTGAGCATGGACTTTCCTGACAGACCCAGAAGTGTCCATCCATGTGTCTCCTTGCCTCTGCATCTGTGGGGTTACCCATTTTTCCTTCTACTGGCTTTATTTTCACAAGAAAAAGAGCCTGGCCACCAGCCTGAGAGAGTGAGATATACAGAGAAGAAGAAACATTCAGTAAAATCTCCCATATCCCAACACCAGGCTTCTGAAAGCTGCTTCGTTTGGCTAATCAATAAGGTAAAACAAGGTCCTTAAAGAGGGCAAGGGAAACATCTAGAGATATGGAACTGAGAAGAGAAAATAGCACCCCAGTGTTTATCACAACCCCCCATCAGTCATTCTCCATAGAAATATGCTCCCTGCCCCCAGAAGCGAAAGACAGAAGGCAGGTGTTTTAGAGACTCCAGAGGAAGAATCCTTCCAAGGTTTTGCCAGTCACAATGGAGAACCATCTGGTGCCAGGCTGAGAAGAGGAAAGCTTGATTTCTCTTCGATGAGCCCCAGGTTCTGTAATTAAGCATAGCAGGTAAATCAAGTCCCACACAAACTCCAAAAGACATCCCACTCTGACTCTGCTTACTCTGACATGGAGCTGACCAAACCAGCACTGGGCAGGCTTCCAGTTCAAAGTTCTCCATGTAGGGGGATCAGCATTCAGCCCCAGCCCACTCGTAAAGCCCACCCAGAAACACTACACAAACAGCAGGTGGATTAAAACCTACAAGCGAAAACAAAACTACTCCAAATCAATAAGCACAAGGCAAATAATTGAAAATAAAAGACCCGAAGAGGAAAATTTCATGAAACAAGATCGAAACTGCCAATAACCCCAAGGAGAATTTCGACCTCACTGGGAATTGGGAAAATGCAAATAAAAACATTTCTCTATATTGTTTGTGAAAATCCCTTCATCCAGCTAACTTCTACCCTTGCTCCAGGTCTCAGCTGAACTTCCTCTTCCACAGGGATGTTATTTTCTTCGTGGTGCTCTCACCATTTGTCATGACAGATTTATTTGTGTGTTTATGAGTTTAATTTCTGTCTTCCCTACTAGCCTGGGAGCGCCACAAAGGGAGTGACAATGTCTGATTTATTCACCACTGTGTCCCCAGCACTCAGAAGAGTTCCTGGCAATAGTAGATACCTAATAAATATTTGTTCAATGAATGAAATGATTAATGAGTGAACAAAACATAATTAGCTCTCTGCAGCAGCCTTGGGATGGGGTCAGGTGTTCATATTTAGGTCACCAAAATTGGCGAATCTCCCCTTGGAAAGCACAGTGGACTGGACGGCACCGTCACCACCTTCCACTCACACTGCCCTGAGCTGGTTCAAAAAGTGAAAAGAACAAGGGTTATTTCAAGCCCCACGCACCTATCCGGAGATGAATGCAGGATTCCTTAACAGCTTTCCACAGCAGTACCGCCAAGGAGCCTTCTGATTTAATGTTCCCTAAAAGGTGTAGCAGAGGATGCTACCAACGTGTAAATTCTCCAAAACTTTTAAATTCTACTGCACACTAGCTGTCAGAAAGCAATATTTTGTGAGCTACGGATTCCAATAAAACTCACTCTGAGATGATGAAGCCTTCCTTGGTAGCCTAAGGGCTGATATATGAATAATCTGCCAGCATTACACCACATCACTTAAATATTCCTTTGGAGATTTGTCAGAAGAAAATTTAAGTAAAATTAAAGTTCAAATGGAAATGAAAAATTAAATTATGATCGAAGCTATAATCTCATATTAGATTTTTTTTTAAGCCATAGAGAAAAGTCCCATTTAAGGTTTCCTGTTTCGTATTTATGGATCCAAACAGAAGTATTCCCATTGTGCCTTGTTTAAAAGTCCGATATGTGGGGGTTGGGCCTTCCTCCTTATTAAGATGCTGAACCTAGCTCCAGGAGAAAAACAGAATCTCGGCTTCTATGGGCAATCCAATTTTAATCATTTTTGCTTTATTGGAATTTTCATAGGAGTCCAGATACAAGAGATCCAGAATTAATCGAAGTCATAAACAAAGCAAAAATGGAGAGGAAAGGAGTGAATGATAATTCAATGCCCATAAAGCACAGCTCCTTTTTCCTAAAACATGGACCATGGTGGGGGATAAGGGTGGGGAACAAAGCACTGAGTGGAATCAAGCCCCTCAAAATCACAGGCATATCTGAAGTTTATCTGAAACACTGGCATCTGTGAGACCCACAAACAGCTTTTCTCCAGGGTTTCCGAAAGCTCCCTGCCTCCTCTCAGGCTGAGAAGCAGCTGCAGTGAAAAGAGAGGTGACAGCAAGCAGAAGTTTGGAAGCCCCTGGAGAGGGACTCAGCTTGACCATGGAACTGAAATGCAGACTCCAAAAGCCTGGCATTTACCACAGACTGAGCCTTGCATGGCCTGTCTGTATGTAATTCTCTGTTGATATAGTTTATGTGCTACAGCCTAAAAGCAAATCCCAGGGAGACTAGGGACGATACCCAATGTGCCCTGAGCTGTAGGAGTTCATCAACATCATAATAATCATGTAATGAAACCTGTGAAGCATGCTCTCCGGTCTAGACCAGCAGCCTCTCTGAGTCTAAGCCTAAGGCAGGTTTTCTCCTGAATCAGAACTAAAATAGATCATTTTCTGGTTTGAGATTTCTACATCAACCAAAAGAGCACTTCAAAAAGGCACACACATAATAATACTAAAAAAAAAAAGAAAAATACTTGATTAACCCCAAAAAAGGTGGGAAAGGAGAAATGGAGGAACAGAGCAGAGAATACAAATAGAAAATAAAAGTCAAGATAGTAGACTTAAAACCAACTATATCAGCAATTGCATTAAATGTAAATGGACTAAATTGTCCCTGTAAAAGGCAGAGATTACTGGATTGAACAAACAAGTAAGATCAACTATATGCAATTTATGAGAAACACAATTTAAATATAAAGATACAGACAGTTGTACTAAAAAGGGTGGGAAAATATGTACCAAGCAAACATTAAGCATGAGATAACTAGTGTAGCATTAATAATATCAGACAAAATAGACCTCAATACAATGAGTTTTAACACATATAAAAATGGTCATTTTATAATAATAAAAAAGAGTCAATTCATAAACAAGACAAAAAATCCTCAATGTATTTATTTCAAAATACATGAACAAAAATTGAAAGAACTAAAGGGGAAAGTAGACAAATCCACCAATCATAGTGGAAGATTTCAACACCCCACTCTAATTAACTGAACAATGAAAAGAGGGAAAAAAAAAAAACAGTAAAGATATGTAATATTCTAACAACAGTAGCAACCAACTGGACCTACTTGATATTTATAGTACAACAGACCCAAAAGCTGAAGAATACACACTCTGCCAACAGAACACTCACCAAAATAGATGATATGTTGCTGGGCCATAAAGCACATCCTATTAAACTCTAAAAGACTGTAGTAAAAACCTCTCAGAGATCAGGAAGATGGCAAGAATGCCCATCCTCATCTCTTCTATTCAACATTTAGTGGAAGTCCTAATTAGTGCAATAAGGCAAGAAAAATAAACAAATAGCATAAATATTACAATGGAAGAAGTAAAAACATAATTATTTGAAAATGAGATGCTTGTGTACATGAACACTCTTTGAAATAAAAAAAAAGACCACCAGAATTAATAATTACACTTAGCAATATTGCAAGATATAAGGTCAATACATAAGTCAACTGAATTCCTATATACTAGCAATGAACAATCAGATAATCAAATTTTAAAATAATACCATTTAAAATAGAGTCAAAAGACATCAAATAACTTGGGATAAATCTATCAAAAGATGTTACCTAAAGAAGACCTAAATAAATGGATAGATAAAACATGTTCATGGATTGGAATGTTCAATATTGTTAAATATCAGTTCCCCCCACATTGATCTATAGATTCGATACAATCCCAAACATAAAGTCATCAGGATTTCTTATGCAACTCAACAGGTGACCTAGAAAATCCAGAACAATGATGAAACAAGAGAAAAAGCTGAGGACTTAAACTATCTGATTTTAAGGCTTAATATGAAGCTGTAGTTACCAAGATAGCCTGAGGATGGATTTTATATCAAAGGGACAGATTAAAGAGTTCAGAAACACACACACACATATGTGGCCAATTGATTTTTGACAAAGACACAAAATCAATTCAATGTGGAAAGGAAGGCCTTCCTAACAACTGCTGGTAGAACAACTAGTCATCCATATGGAAATAAAAGGAACCTCAATTCCTACCTCACACCATACACAAAAAGTAATTTGAGATGGATCAGAAACCTAAACATAAATGCTGAAACCATAAAACTTCTAGGAAAAAAACATAGGGAATAGGGAATTATTCTCAGAACCTTGGGATAAGCAAAGTTTCTTACAACACAAAACAAAGTGATCAAAAACTTTTGATAAATTAGACTTCATCAAAAGTAATAATATCTGTTCATCAAAAGGTACAATGAAGAAAATTATTATAGAAGCCATGGACTGAAAGAAAATATTTACAGTACATGCATCTGACACAATGGACTTATATTCAGAATATCTCAAAAGCCCCTACAAGTCAATAATTTAAAAACAAACAACCCAATTTGGAAAATGGACAAAGTCTTGAACATAAACTTTCCAAAAAAAGATGTGCATATGAATATGAATAAGCATATGAAAAGGTGTTCAACATCATTAATCACCAGGAAATGCAAATTAAAACCATAATGAGACACAATTTCACATTGACTAAAATGTCTGTAACCAAAAATAATGACAATAGCACATGTTAATGCATATGTGGAATAACTGGAACCCTCACACATTGCTGCCAAGAATGTAAATTGGTACAACCACTTTGGAAACTATTTGGCAATTGGTTATAAAGGTAAACACACCTCTTTCCCATGTCCCAGAAATTCTACTCCTAGATATTTACCCAAGAGAATGAAAATATTTGTCCACACAAAGATCTGTTCATAGAAATTTTACTAAGAATGATCAAAAACTAGAAACAAATGTCCATCGACAGGTAGATGGCTAAACAAACTGTGGAACACTTGTACAATGGGCTACCACTCATCAATAAGAAAGATTAAAAGCGGTGAACCACTGATACACACAACACCATGGGTGAATCTCTAAAACAGATTGTTGAGCCAAAAAAAGCCAGGCACAAAACAGTGCATATCAAATGATTCCATGTAAGGGAAGCCCAAGAACTGGCAAAATTAATCTATTGTAACGGAAATTTGAATGTGGTTTCCCCTGGGAGGTGACAGGGCTGCGTGGACAGAACCAAGAAGGAACTTTTCCAGGGCAATGCAAACATTCTATGTCTTGTTTGGCATGATGGTTATATGCGTGCACACAATCAAAACTCATCAAATTGAACACTTCAGTTATTGTGTTTTAAAAATCACATACAGAGACTCGGGCAAGATGGCGGCATAGAGAGGAGTGGAAGCTAAGTAGTGCCCCTGGAACAACTACAAAAAACCAGAAACAACTAGTAAATAATCCAGAATAACTGCGGGGGGACAAACGAGACTATCCATTCATCATACACCAACCTGAATTGGGAGGAATGCCCAAGAACACAGCATAAAATCTGTAAGTAAAACCTGCGGAACCAGGTCGGGAGACCCCCTCCCCCATAGACTGAGCTGCGGAGCCGCGTCGTGCCACAGAGAAGCTCTCTCCCAGCAAGCGAATATAGCTCAGCTGAGCTCCAACTGGGGTTTTAAGTAGCTAGTGTGAACTGCCCACTACAGGTACGCAGCCCCAAAAAACAGACAGAGGCTTTGGGTGAAGACTGACCTGGGAGAGCCAGAGGGTCGCCTTGGACTGGGTCTGAAGGGGACTATCTGTTTCTTTTTTGGCTCAGTGGAGAAAGCCCCAGTCATTTTCAGTTTCCAGGGCTGTGACTCTGGGAAGGGTGGAGACACCACAAGCAGAGAGCAAGACCATTGAAATGCTAATGACCTCCACCTGAGGGGTCTGTCTTCTCTAGGAGGAAAGGGGTGGGGCCCTTTCCATTCAGAACCAGACCCCAGAGCCTGGGGGAACACGGCCACACCTCCTCACACCAGTCAAGAATTATAGGCTAACAGGCATCACCTGCTGGGCAGAAAAGCACAGTGACCCGAGGCATCAAAGGGTGGAGCAATTTTCTAAGACACACCCGCAGGGAAACCCGATACTGAATATTTCTTCCCTCTGGGACCTGAGCCTGTTCTGGTCTGGGAAAACCTGATTTGGATAACCAAGGAAACCATGCCTAGACAACAGAAAATTACAACCTACACTAAGAAAAATAAAGTTATAGCCCAGTCAAAGGAACAAACGTACACTTCAACTGAAATACAGGAATTTAAACAACTAATGCTAAATCAATTCAAAAAGTTTAGAGAAGATATTGCGAAAGAGATAGAGGCTGTAAAGGAAGCACTGGGCATGTATACAGCAGAAATCAAAAGTTCAAAAAAACAACTAGTAGAATCTATGGAAATGAAAGGCATAACACAAGAGATGAAAGACACAATGGAAACATACAACAGCAGATCTCAAGAGGCAGAAGAAAACACTCAGGAACTGGAGAACAAAACACCTGAAAGCCTACACGCAAAGGAGCAGATGGAGAAAAGAATGAAAAAATATGAGCAACATCTCCGGGAACTCAAGGATGGAACAAAGTACAATAATGTACGTATCATTGGTGTCCCAGAAGGAGAAGAGAAGGGAAAGGGGGCAGAAGCAATAATAGAGGAAATAATTAATGAAAATTTCCCATCTCTTATGAAAGACATAAAATTACAGATCCAAGAAGCGCAGCGTACTCCAAACAGAAGAGATATGAATAGGCCTACGCCAAGACACTTAATAATCAGATTATCAATTGTCAAAGACAAAGAGAGAATCCTGAAAGCAGCAAGAGAAAAGCGATCCATTACATACAAAGGAAGCTTAATAAGACTATGTGCGGATCTCTCAGCAGAAACCATGGAGGCAAGAAGGAAGTGGTGTGATATATTTAAGATACTGAAAGAGAAAAACCACCAACCAAGAATCCTGTATCCAGCAAAGCTGTCCTTCAAATATGACGGAGAGCTCAAAATATTTTCTGACAAACAGACAATGAGAGACTTTGTGAACAAGACACCTGCCCTACAGGAAATACTAAAGGGAGCACTACAGGGTGATAGAAGACAGGAGTGTGTGGTTTGGAACACAATTTTGGGAGATGGTAGCACAACAATGTAAGTACACTGAACAAAGGTAACTATGAATACGGTTGAGAGAGGCAGATGAGGAGCATGTGAGACACCACAAGAAAGGAGGAAAGATAACGACTGGGACTGTGTAACTTGGTGAAATTTAGAGTATTCAACAATTGTGATAAAATGTACAAATATGTTCTTTTACGAGGGAGAACAAGCAAATGTCAACCTTGCCAGGTGTTAAAAATGGGGAGGCATTGGGGGAGGGATGCAATCAGCATAAACTAGAGACTGTAACTAATAGAATCACTGTATTATGCTTCCTTTAATGTAACAAAGGTGATATATCAAGGTGAATGCAGATAAGAGGGGGGGATAGGGGAGGCATGTTAGACACTTGACATTGGTGGTATTGTCTGATTCTTTATTTTACTTTGATTTAAGGTTATTTTTCCTTTTGCTGCTTCCTAGCTGTCATTTTTTTTTTCCTCTTTCTTTTGCCTCTCTACTTTCTTTGACTCTCCCTCCTGCCTTGTGGAAGAAATGTAGATGCTCTTATATAGATAGTGGTGAAGGTGGTGAACACATAAATGTATGACCATGCAGAAAACCATCGATTATTTACTTGGGATGGAATGTATGGTGAGTGAACAAAACCATATTAAAAAAAAATGGGTTGATGACAAAACCTCGAGGGCAATATACTGAGTGAAATAAGCCAGACACATTAGGACAATTATTGCAGGGTCTCACTGATAGGAACTAATTACAATATGTAAACTCATAGACATGAAATAGAAGGTACCAAGATATAGGGCGAGGCTTAAGAATGGGGAGTGGTTGCTTAGTATGAGCAGAATGTTCAATTAGGATGAACTTAAATGTTTGGAAATGAACAGGGGTGTTGGTAGCAAGATGTGAGAATAACTAACAGCACCGAATGGTGTGTGAATGAGGTGGAAAGGGGAAGCTCAGAGTCATATATGTCACCAGAAGGAAAGTTGGAGGTCAAAAGATGGGAATGTATAAAACTGAATCCTATGGTGGGCAATGTCCATGATCAACTGTACAAATACTAGAAATCACTTCATGAACCAGAACAAATGTATGACAATACAATTAGAAGTTAATAATAGAGGGGCATATAGGGAAGAACTATATACCTATTACAAACTATATACTACAGTTAGTAGTAGTTCAACATTTTTTATAAACAGTAACAAATGTACTATATCGATACCAGGAGTCAACAATTGAGGGGGGTTGGTTAGGGATAGGGGAGGATTACAGTTTCCTTTTCTGTTTTTCTTTTTTCATCTTTCACTTTATTTCTTGTCTGGAGTAATGAAAAGTTTCTAAAAATTGAACAAAAATTAAGTGTGATGGATGCACAGCTGTATGAGGGTACCCAGGGGCAAGTGATTGTACACTTTGGATCTTTGGATAATTGCATGGTATCTGAACAATCTCAATAAAAATGAAAAAAAATAAAAATAAAAAATAAATAAAATTAAAAAAAATTTTAAAAAAATCACATACAACGCACAACTCCAGCTTTCTCAAATTCAGGCTCATTTCTAAGATAGATCCAATCTGCAGAATATGGCATTTTTCAATTCTCTGTGTCATTTTCATTGCCTTTCTGCCTCTTTTCCTTTCTGAGTTCCTCCTAACAAGCCAGTCTCTGGCAGACTGTGTTGTCTTCTTGGATGTTTCAAGTCAAGCTGTGTAGAACCAGACCCTCAAGCAACAGTGACAAAGGTCTTTGTTGGGGTGACCCCCTAGAAACCCAAACTCCACTGCTCCAAGATGCATTTACCCCTAACACTCACCCCAAATTTGATCTTACTACAAAATTATCCACAAAGCTTCAGTGGGGGTGGGTATCTGGGAGCTCTGTATTTTCTGCATGATCTTTCTGTAAACCTACAACTTCTCTAATTAAAAAAAAAAGTTAAATACACTCTGTTGCATCCCTCACTGCTGAGTTTACAATCCAGCAGATTCGCTTTGTTGGAACCATGAGTTTTGTTTTGTTTTTTAAAATTTGAGCCAACATGCAATAGTTAGGAAATTTCATATAAAAACACAGACTTCCAGATTTTCTTAAACAATCAGGAGATCTATCAACAACCAACTTGCCCTAAAATGTGTCTGCCCTTTCAAAGGGCACTTCATCATTTTTTTTTTACTTGAATACATTTTGTTTTAAAGGACTCACTGCTTACTGCTATGACTGCAAAAACAAATTCAGTGGCAACAGTGTTCAGTTCTAGTTGGATACTGTTACCTACAGACCAGTCTGGCCCTTTGCTCTGATCTCTGTGTGTTAAAAAGGGGAATTACAAAGTGTTAAAAATAAAAAACCATATTAGCACCTGTGATGGTTAGGTTCATGTGTCAACTTGGCCAGGTAATAGTACCCAGCTGTCTGTACCCAGCAAACACTGGCCTAACAATTGCTGCAGATGTTTGTGGCTGGTTAATAAACCAACAGGCTGGTTTATTAAATCATCAGTCAATTGACTGCAGCTGTGACTGATGACTCACCAAAAGGCGTGTCTTCCACGATGAGAGAATGCAATTGGCTGGATTTGATGCAATTAATCAGTTGAAGACTTATAAGTGAGACAGACAGAGGACATTCACTTCTTCGGCTGCCCAGTGAAGCGTTTCATGAGGAGTTCATCAAAGTTGCCGGTTCATTTCCTGAGGAGTTCATCAGATATCTTCCTTGGAGTTGACAGTTTGCTGACCACTCTAAAGAATTTGGATTCATACGTACCCACAGTTGCGTTGAGTCACTTTTATAAATTTTATAGTTATAGACACCTCTCATTGATTCTGTTTCCCTAGAGAACCCTAATACAGCACCTAACATACATTGTTCTTAACATAGCCAGAAAGATAAGAAAGAATTAGAAAGGGGATAACTTTCTCACAGTGGGTGCAACTGGTATATTAATTCCAGGTCTGTGAGGCACCAAAAATCTCCCTTGTGTGCCACCAGTGGCACTGGTCTCAAACTGAGAAACACTGGCCTCAAATTTAAATTCCTGCCCTGAACTATGAGCTTTCTGAGAACTTGTGAGGACTGAATTTGTGTCTTACTGATTTTTACATTCCTGGAACTGAGCACAATATCTGACCCAGAGTATTAACATATTTTTTAATTAAATTGAATCAATGGGTGCTGGTATATAAACATTCCCCAGGTGGGAAATTGGAATGCAGTGGAGATGTGAACTTTTAAAACAAGAAAGGAAGCTGTCTCCTGCTCTTCCAGCAGAGAAACTTAAGTGGGGAAGAGATTAAAGTCTTCAGAGGCCACTGGGGACACAGTCCCTCAAGGGCACCTTGAACGTGAGTGAAGAAGCTGCTTTTTATAAAATGTTTCAGCTAATTTGGTGCATGCTTCAGACAAGTCAATCTGGAGAAAAATACAAGACTCAGGGTTAGATCTCCAAGGCGGGAGGAACGCAGTATCTGGGAGATCAGAATGGGTGAATGTCAGTTTATTGATTAGGGTTCTCTAGGGAAACAGAACCAACAAGAGATATCTATAAATACAAGATTTTATAAAAGTGTCTCATGCAACTGTGGGGATGCACAAGCCCAAATTCCGTAGGGCAGGAGGCATGAGTCCAAATTCCATAGGGCAGGCAGCGAACTGACAACTCCAATGAAAGTGTTTGATGAACTCCTCAGGAAACGCTCTGCTGGCTAGCTGAAGAAGAAGTGAAGGTCCTCTCTCTCTCTGCCTTAAACGTCTTCAACTAATTGGATTAAATCCAGCTGATTGAATTCTCTCATTGCAGAAGACACGCCCATCGTTGATATAATCAGTCACAGGTGCAGTCAATTGACTGATGATTTAATAAACCAGCCTTCTGGTTTATTAACCAGCCAGAAATATCCTTGCAGTAATAGTTAGGCCAGTGCTTGCTTGACTAGACAACTGGACAACATCACCTGGCCAAGCTGACACATGAACCTAACCATCACACTCAGGAAGGATCCTGGGACTGATCACAGCTGGAGATCACTGACCAATTCTGATAATATTAATAACAATGAAGTTAATGTTTATTAAACCCTCACTCTGTGCTAAGTGTTTTTCATGCATCTTCTCATTTAGTCTTCACTATAATTCTATGAATTAGGAAGCACAAGTATCCCCGTTTTCTAGAGGAAAAGCTCTGGCAGGCAGAATCCCCACCCCTGGTAGTCACACTCTTACATAATCCCTCCCCTCAAGTGTGAGTAGGGCCTGAGACTTGCTTCGAGCCAACAGAATATGGTGAAGCTTGGGATGTATGGGATTACATTAGATATGATTGTAACACCCATCTTGCTAGGAGACTCTATCTCGCTGGCTTTGAAGAAGCAAGTTGCCAAGTTGTGAGAGGCCCATGTGGCAAGAAACTGAGGGTGACCTCTGGCCACTCACCAGCAAGAAAGCCCAGCAGCATCTGAGGAAATGAATGCTGCCAATAGTTCCAGAAGCTTGGAAGCAGATCCCTCACCAGTTGAGCCTCCAGACGAGACTGCAGCCTTGCCGAGGACAGCTAAGCTGTGCCCAGACTCCTACCCTGCCGAAACTGTGAAATAATAAATGTGTGCTGTTTCAGGCTGCTATGTTTGTGATAATATTGTTACAGAGCAATAAATAACAAATACAAAAATTGAGGCATACAGAATTTACATAACTAAAGAAGAGCTAGAGGTTGGATTTGAACCTGATGTCAGAGTTGTGTTCTCAGCCTCCCCAGGGAGACCCATCCTGGGAGTAAGCTTTGTGGAGCTGTGATCACTATCCCCTTTCTGCCTAGGAGTTTCCAATATGCATGTCAAGCACGTGAACCCAGCCATATATGAGAAGTGTATTTCTGATGAGTGAGGGAACTTTGTGTGCTGGGGTGGTCGAGGAAGGAATCTTAGAAGATAAAGAACTGGGTTGGGTCTGGAGGGATAGGTCTAATTTGGATAAAGAATGAAGCCAAAGAATATTGGTGCAAAGGCATATGGCTGGGAAAGAGCTTGGCCCCTTGGGGAAAATGATAGACAGATTAGCCAACAAAACATCTGAGGCTGTCTACATGCAGCTTGACTGTGGGATCTGCCGCAAACTAAATACTCAGTACATGTTAGTAAATGATGATGATGAGGAGGAGGAGGAGGAGAAGGATGGTGATGATGATGATGATGATGATGATCAGGAAGTAAAAAAGGTCAAAAACGGGATAGGCCAGATTTTAGAGGCTTTTACTTGCTACGATTCTGGCTTTAAAATTTTTAGGTGGAGACACCAATGGCAGTTGCAGAATTTTTTTCTTTAACTTTTTATTGTAGTAAAATATATGCAACTCAAACTTTCCTATTTTAACCACTTCCAAGTGTACAACTGAGTAGCCTGAACTACATTCACAACATTGACCACCATCACCAATACCTATTACCCCAATTTTTTCATCACCTCAAACAGAAACTCTGTACCCATTAACCAATAACTCCCTCCCCTCCTCTGGCCCCTGATAACCTATAATCTACTATCTGTCTCTATGAAATTTGCTTCTTCTAAGTATTTCATATAAGCAAGATCATACAATATTTGCCTTTTTGTGTCTAGCTTATTTAACTCAACCTGATGTCTGCAAAGTTCATCCATGTTGTTGCATGCATCAGAACTTCATTCCTTTTTTCCAGTTGAATAATATTCCTTTGCATGCATATACCACATGTGGTTTATCCACTCACCTGTGGATGGACACTTGTGTTGCTTCCACCTTTTGACTATTGTGAATAATGCTGCTATGAGCATTGGTGTACAAATATCTGTTCACAATGGCAGTTTTTGAGCAGGAAATGACAGGATGAAAAGCAGAGCATTTAGGAAACACAGTTGCAATGTTTGGGGTGAATGGGAGCGGTCAAAAGGCTAGAAGCTGAGGAACCAACGGAGGCTTCTTTTACTCCAGTTGGCCCACGAGGTGCACAAGGAGCAAGGTGTGAGGGCAAATCCAGACCAGTGATCAGCGACTGGGCAAGATGAGGCGGGGTTAAAAACACACGGAGGAATCAAGATGCTTCACCACACAGTTAAGTCCATACTTGATGTCAGATATTATGTCAGGTATTATTAAAGAGCCACCACTCTTTACCAAAATGAGCACTCCTGCCACTGATGGGAAAAGGTCTGTGATTGAGCATGTTGGAGATTTCGATGGTATACAACTACAACAATTCTAATTTTGTAAGACCACTGGGAGGGAATAAGGCTAAAAGCTGAGGAACCAGTGGAGGCTTCATTTACTCCAGTTTGGCTCCTTTTTCAGGGAGGAAGCCAAAGAGCAAGCAAGGAATGGGAGAGAAGTCACTGTGCCAAGCCAAGGAGGCACAGATCATCTATTGGGTTGAACTCACATCCAGCATCTCTTGGATGAAATGAGCTGAAATGATTAGAGACCTGGAGACAACTCTGTAACTGGGAATAGGGACGTCATGAGAGATATAGCAGGAAAAACAGTATTTGACAGAGCAAGTTACAGCTGTTTCCATCTGCTAGGAGCCAGCTAGAGGTAGATAAGTGTCCAGCATGGCAACACAGTGCTAATGGCCATGGAGGTATGGAAGAGGGTGTGGAGAAGCCAAGGTTCAAGGAGATTGAAATAGAGCTCAGGGCAGCAGGGATTCCCACAAGGGGCAACCGAGGCAGTCACATGACTTGAATGCCAGGGAAGAAATCTTCTAGATCCAGGAAGCACCATTCCTATCCAGAATCCCAGAGAGGCTGGAAACTCCAGGGCGAAGTTGGGGGAAGGTGACTACAAACATCAGGAGATAAAAGACCGGGCCCACTAGAAGGTGGTTAAAAGCGCGGGTTCTCTTCCAGGCTCTGCCTCCTGCTAGCTGGGAGACTTAACTTCCCTATGCCTCAGTTTCCTCATCTGTGAAATTGGGATAATATCAGTCCCACCTCATGGAGTTGCTGGAGAATTGGCCCGAGACGTGCTGGCACACCCAGTCCTGGATCATGACAAGTGCCCAGGAATTCTTACCTGGTCCTGCGGTTGTCACTGCTGGTGCTATTAACTGTCCCACAAGACCAGCAGCACAGTCATCCCAGCTGACATCCCAAATCAGGCAAGCAAGAAAAGCAACAGGAATTTCGGTGCCTAGTGAGCCACACCACCTGGCTAATCTAAATCTGCACTTGAGCATTGTTAGGCTGAGAAAAAAAAAATGCCTCTTAAGCCCATCTTTTTGTATGATCTTGCATTTTCTTTCTTTCTTTCTCTTTCTTTTTTACTTTCACAGTTCCTTTGGCAAAACATCAACCTTGTCTTGACTGAATTAATGGTGATTAATTAATCAAAGGTTTTCCAGAGACTTAATTAGGTGGCAGCTAGAGACTCTAGTTACAGTAATACATCTGTCCACAGCCAGGAGAGGCCAGGAAAGCTGGGATTACTAATCTCTTCCGACCTGGCAATTCCCAGCATGGGAATGTCATATCTGTCAGGTCTCAGCTTAAATGTCACCACCTCCAGGAAGCCTTCCCTGGTCATCCCATCTAAGCTGGTTACCCCCAGCCCCACTCTGTCCCTCTCTCTGACTGCACTCTCTTCTTTATTGCACTAGTCACAATTTGTGATCCCATATTTGTCTGTTTGGTCATTGTCTATCTCCCCAGTTGTAAAGAAAGCTCCAGAAAGCACAGATATCCTGGGTCTTTTCCACCTGCACTCACAGCACCCAGCCCAGGACCTGGCATATGGTAAGTGCTCAACAAATATTCATCAGAAAAATGAATATATGCACTCATTTGAACAGGATGTCCCCCAAACAGTTCATCTTGTGCAGCCTAGCAACAGTTAAGAACCAGTGATCAACCCAAAACAAACGTCAGGGCTTGTAAGAGGATGGGGGACATGACAAGGGGAGCCCAACTCAATTAACACTGATCCCAAGATTCTCTACTAGTGTGAAACAATAAATTCCTGGGTATGCCAGGAGAGCAAGCCCTTCAGCCCCAGATGATCTGTCAAACTTGCCACAGAAATGCTTTCCTCACAGTCCAGCACTTCCATCCCCCACAGGGAAAAAGAAATTAGAACATTTGATGTGTTCAGTGGTGGAATTGCAGCTTCTCTTCCTTTCTTTAAATTTATTTTCTTGCTATTATAATTCTATTCAATAGATGATGATTATGATGACGATGATGATATGATAGATGATGTTGACAGAGATGATGATGAGATAGATAAATGTAATCGATAGATAATAGAGGATGGAGGGATAGCTAGATGTTTGTATGGATGGATAGATGGATGAAAGGAAAGAGGAAGGAAGGAAGGGAAGGAGGAGGAAGCGGGGGGAAGGTGACCCTCTTGTACTGGGACACAAGTTGTGTTCTATGCAATATTTGTCTTCTCTGCATTGGCTACTCATGATAGCCGGAAATTATGCTTACCCCAGCTAAGCTTAGCAATCTACTCTTTGTATTTAGTTCCCAGAAGGACATTAACCAGACTTCTCAGTTCTGCTTACAGGAATAAGATAACAGAAGAGCATCAAGAACATCCTGTGGCCCAGTGAATCAGTGACTTCCTCCTCAAAAGACAAAAGTTTGACATTACTGAGCATCAGCTAAGAAGCATCACGACAACCCTGCCTGTAGGAGCTTGCACATCCATACCTAACCCTAATCACTGAAGCTAGAATATCAAGACTTGCTTGAGACAACACAGGATTGAGAAATTTTCCTGTGCCCTCCTCACAAAGATCCAGCATCATCGCTGACCTGATGAGAAAGAATCATGCAGGTTTTTGACCCCTACCACCTTTCCTTTATCTATAAAAACCCTAACTCACATCCCCACTTGGAAGTGGTTTGGGGAAGATTCCTCCAGCTCATTGCCAGGGCACTTGCAATGAAATTGCCTTCTCAGTGACATGTTCCCTCCTTTGTGGCCCCGGATCAGGAGGCCCCTTCTACTGGAAAGAGCTGTGCTTCCGGTAGCACTCACTTCAGGAGGCATTCCCAGAACCAGCTGTATAAAACAGAAGGAAGAGATTCTTCCCTACATTATCCTACTTCTTAAAAAATTTCTCCCCTGCTGTTTCCCCCCGCATGCCTGACCTGCTCACCATCAACTCGAATGCCTTTATCCATGTACTTCGACTCAGATCAATTGGTGGCGTTACCACGAGATAAGCCTGGTCCATCAACCTGGAGTATCAATTACACCAGGTGCAAAACCAAACCAAAAGACCCTTGGACTACATGGAGTGTTGAAAATTGATGAGTAGGTTTGCATTTGGTCTGATACAAGATGAACCTCAAACAATAATGGCAAACATGTAATGAGTGCTTCCTGTGCACCAGACACTTTGCCAAGCACTTTATATGCATTGTTCTTCCCATCCTATGAGGTGGGTGCAGTTAAGATTCCCACGTTGCAGATAAGGAGATTGAACAATGCATCCAAGATCACCCAGCTTGCAAGGAGTGGAGCCAGGATTTTAAAATCGGATTTGTCTGACTACAAAGCACATACTCTCCCACTACATCGAGCAGCCTCCATGGATGATGAATGCCACAGAGTTTGGTGGAGACCTCTAAGGGTTCTAAGGGGAAGAAGAATTCCATAGCCAACCTGAAATGTCCTTCTCCCAGAACCTTGGATAGGCCATGGCCTTGTTACTCTTGATGAGTCCAGACAAAGTTTGGGCAGCTGCAGGCAACCAGGACACAGGTCTAGGGTTGCACCAGGTCAGGGAAAGATGACAATCCAGGAAACCCGGCACTTCCCAGCAGAACCCCAGGCAGGGAGCAAAATCCCATCTTCCTGGGGAGAGCTGATGGTTAGGAGTTGAGCTAAGTGCTACAACCCAAGCCAAATAGCTTGAGGTTCAGTGGCAGGTTCTGTCTCAAGGGGAAGCAAGCATGCTAGAGCTGGACAGAAAGAGAAGCCACAGCTAAGGAGACAGAGAACACTGCAACTCGGCTACAGCCACATCTAGGGCTCCCTCAGAGCCAGGCTGAGCAGCAAAGCTGATTCCCACTGAAGGCTGAGGCTGACACAGATCCTGCCCAGGCCTGAGCCCCCAAACAGGAAAGCCAGAAGCCCCTATACACGGAGGGTGCTCGTTTCCATTTCCAAACTCTCTCTCACATCCATCTATTCCTTTCTGCCGCCTGTCTCTCGCCTGGGAAACTGCAACAGCCTCCCCGCCAACTCCCTGTCCACTTCCTCCCCTTCCAATCTGTTCTCCACTTAATAGCTAACGTGGCCCTTCTTAAAATATCCATCCAAGCACGTCCATCCTCTGACTACAACCCTTCAGGGTTTTCTTGTTGTATCGAGGATAAAAGTCCCAACTCCTTATCACTGTCTGAGAGGCAGGCCTGGTCTGGCCCCTGCCCACCCCTCCAGCCTCATGGCCTCATGTCCCGCCCACCAGCCCCCGGCCCCCGACCCTGCATTCCATGTTCCAGCCTTATCACCATTTCTCAGGGGCTCTCCTCACTGGCCTTCAAGCCTTTGCATGCTCTTCCCTCTGCCTGGACGTCTGACCATCCTTCCTCTCCGCTTGGCCAATTTTGCCTCATTTGGCCTCAGTTTCAAGCTTTACTTTCCTGATTTCCCCATACCACGTTCGTGCTCCCATAGCACCCCGTAACTCTCCTTCACTGCTTATGTCAGACTCGTCACTGCAGCAGGACAATAACCCCAAAGGCCTCCTGAGGGTGATGGCAGATCTGGCTAAACGGGAGGTCCTTTGGTTAGAGGCCACCTTGGTGGGTTGGAGTAAGAGCAGAGGGAAGCTACAGAGCTCTCTGTATCAGAGGGGAGAAGGATTTGGAGTTCCTGAAATAACCATGGAAGGAGAGAAGGGCAAATTGGGAAGAAGGAAAAAAGAATAGAAAACCTTGTTGAGACCTTATGCCATGCAAATCCTTTTCGTGACCCCCATATCCTCTGAAGGGCTTTGCAAATAGAAGGGGTTGAAGTGGAATTGAGGAAGGGATGAACTTCCACCGTGGGTGGAACAGAGAATACAAGCTGGAGAGCAAGCACGTGGCAACCTGACTACATGAGAAACCAAGGCCCCGGGGCCCCACAGGCATCTTGGAAAGGACTTCGGGCTTTCATGGGACATGGAAAGGGTGGGGGAGGTTCAAGATCAAACGTGTCTAGGTCTTAAGGACTCAGCGATTCCACCGACATGCAAATTAACATAATAATTTGATATCCTGCTTTTCTGGAGCTCCATAAGAGAAGGAACATCAGTCTGGTTCGTGCTCTATCCACAGTACAACAGCTCAGTGGTGGGTGCATTAAGGGGCCCAACAGAGGAATGAAGGACAGGAAAGATGTAGGGTACAGCCAAGGGTGTGTACAAGTGGCTCTCAGATCACCGTGTACATGACAGTCCCCTGGGGTGCTTGCTGAACCTGTAGAGTCCTGGGCCCGCCCGCAAGATTCTGACTTAGTAGGTCAGCTTCGGAGACAGAGGAGCTTCACCTTTTCCAAGGACCCCAGGTGATTCTGATGCAGCTGGTCTTTAGACGGCATTATAAAAATTACCCTAAAAAATGGGAAGGAAAATGCAAAGGCACAACCATGCCAGACGCTGGACACGGACACAAGTAAAGCATGAACGGACTCTTATGCAGAGGTTCTCAACCCTGGCTGCGACATAGAATCACCTGGGGAGCTTTTTAAAATCCCAGTGCCCGGGCCCCACACTCCAGACCATTTGCTTCAGATTCTCTGGGGGTGAAATGGGGGCATCAGTATTTTTTTTATTGAGGTAAAAGTCACAGAATGTAAAATTAATCATTTTGAAGCGTACAATTTGGTGGCATCTAGTTCATTCCCAATGTTGTGCCACCATCTCCTCTATCTAGTTCCAGAACATCTTCATCACCCCAAATGGAAACTGTACCCATTAACAGCCACTCCCCATTACGTCCTCCCAGCCCCTGGCAACCACCACTCTGCTCTCTGCCTCTATGGATCTATCCTTTATATTTTGTATAAATGGAATCATACACTATGTACAATAGCCAAAAGGTGGAAGCAACCCAAATGTCCATCAACTGACGAATGTATAAACAAAATGTGACATATCCATGCAATGGAATATTATTGGGACACAAAAGGAAATGAAGTACTGATACGTGCTACAGGATGGATGAACCTTGAAAACATTATGCTAAGTGACAGAGGGCAACATTTTTTTTTTTTTAATTTCCTCAGGGGCTTCCAAGGAGCACCCAAGGTTGAGAACTACTGGTCTGAGGAATGGATACAATTCAGCCTGGATAAAACAAGGCAGTCGGGGAGGAGGGATGTTTTATTGAAGATGGCCATTTGTGATGCCCAACAGCTTCAGCGATAAGGATGGGGTGTGACACGAGTAGCCCCAATCTCAGCAGGTGGTGACATCTTTTAGCTCCTCTTGATTCCCAGCCCACTGGTATGTTTCACGGGCCCCGTCTTAGTTTGCCTGGGCTGTTACAACAAATACCACAAGCCGGTTGGCTTAAGCAACAAGAATTTATTGTCTCATAGTTTGGGAGACTAGAAGTCCATAAACCTAGGTGCTGGCAGGACCGTGCTTTCTCTGAGGTCTGTAATGTTCCGGCTATTCTCCATCATATGGTGATCTCCTTCCTCCCCCCCTCCCCCCTCCTCCTCCTTTCCCTCTTCCTCCTCCTCCTCCTCTCATTTCTGCTGACTTTTGGCTTCTGACTGACTGCATCTGAATTTCTTCTCCTTATAAGGCCTCCAGTCATACAGATTAAGGCCCACCTTCATTCACTGAAGATCCTATTCACAAATGAGTCTACACCTTAACTGATGATAGCATCTTCAAAAGTCCTGTTTACAAATGGGTTTGCACCCACAAGACTAGAGGTTAGGACTTCAACATGTCCTTAATGGGGACCATGATTCAATCCCCAATAGCTCTGGGACAGAGGAGGCCAAGGAACCGCAGTGAGAGGTCATTTGGAATGCAAATGATCTTTCCCCTTGAGTTACAAAGACACCAGTCTTGAGCCCAACCAGGGGTCCAGCTTAACTATCCAAACTGCTTCTGAAATTTGACTTAGCATTTCCAGAAAACCCAAAGCTCTGCCCCCAAGTCAAAGTAGGACACCCTAGAGTTAATTTGAGAGGAATAAGCATTTGAAAACAACTCCGGTGTGAATCACCCTGGCTGACTTCCCTTTCCAATCAGGGAACGTGACACAGTGTTGGCGCCTGAAGGTCTATTTGCATCATGTTTTAATGGAAAATACGATCATGTCACTCACAGGAAAAACAAAATCATGGCCCACACTAGAGCTACGGCTTAATAACGTGGCTGCGTGTTGGTAGAATTTTCTGCAGTAAAATTAAACCCAAGGAAATCAGCAGTCAGGCTCCCAGCAACATTTCTGCCAAACTATTTGGATAAAGAGCGGCAGAGGAACTCCTCCACCTGCCTTTTCTAAAACACACACCAAAGGAGTTCAGTTGGTGAAGCCAAATGTTCTCATCGCTGGGGTCTTTCAAATAAAAGCAAGCTGAGAGTCCTTTAGCCTCAGGACAGAAAAGGGTTTAGACCAAAATAATAACATTGGCACATATCAAAATTGATTGAACTCCTCCACAGCAATCCAGATTACTGTAATGTGCTTTCTTGGTGGCATTCCGTACTTTTCACAAAAGCAAATGAACATCCCTCTGTGATGAATTAAGTCAAAAATTAATAAGTTCAGGACACAGAGGGGAGTTGCTGGCTGTACAAGAACATACTGCAAATGGCATTCTGAAGTCTAGACATCTTTGTCATAAATGCAAACACTCCTGTTCACAAAGAGACCTCCAGTAATCTCAGACTGGAGGGCCTACCCAGCAGATTCAGGCATTTGTTCCCAACCTTTCTTTCCCTACCTCCACCCCACTTCATCCACATTCAATCACCAAGTCTTTTGATTTCGCTCCTAAATCTTTCTCAAAACCATTCATATCTCTGCCACTCCCCTGACATCATCATAAACCAACCCACCGGGGTCTCTGGCTGTTGGACCACAAAAGCCTCCAAACGGGCCTCCCCATTCCTCCCCATGCCCGGGGACCATCTGTACTCCACACTGTGAACAAAGTAGTATCAAAGGAGTAGAATGCACATCCCAGCAACTGGCTCCCTTTTGGTGCCTCCCCATTGCTCTGTGGGCTGGTGATTCTAAGCATGCACCCTTACTGAACACTCAGTATTTCATTTCAGTCTTACAACAGCCCTTAATTTCACCTATGGGGAAACTGAGGCATCAGACCCAAAATGGGATGCCCAGGTGACCCAGCTAGAGTGAAGCTCCAACACGTTAGTGGGAGACCCCACACAATCCTCTAATTCTCTGGCCTTATTTCCCAATACTCTCACACGCCCGCCATGCTCTAGTGACATGAACCTCTTCAAAGACCCTCAAGTTTTCCAAGTTCCTTTCTGCCTCAGGGCTTCACATGTGCTCTTCCTCTCCCTAAATTGCTGTTCCCATACTCCTTTACCTGGTTAGCACACATATACCCTCAAGGTCTCTCCTCCTAATGGTTAGGTTCATGTGTCAACTTGGCCAGGTGATGGTGTCCAGTGGTTTGATCAAGCAAGCACTGGCCTGATGGTTGCTGTGAGGGTATTTTGTGGCTTTAGATCATTAGTCAGTTGATTTCATTTATGGCTGATTACATACCATCAACAAAGGAGATTGCTTTCAGCAATGAGAGAAGTCTCATTCAATCGGTTGAAGGCCTTAAAGGGAGAACTGATGATTTCAGCAGTCAGAAAGAAGAATTTCTATCTCTACTCCAGCCAACCAGCTTCTCCAGAGGAATTCATTGAAACCTTCACCAGTTCCCAGCTTGCAGCCCACCCTACAGAATTTGGACTTGCCAATCTCCACAGTCTCATGAGCCAATTCCTATAATAAATATCTTGATATTTAGACATATACATACATATACACACATACATACATATATACATTTATACATATGCATATGCATATATATATACATGGATATGCATATAAATACACACACATCCTATCAGTTCTGTTTTTCTGGAGAACCCTGACTAATGCACCCTTAAGTGTCACCTCATCAAGGAAGCCTTTGTATTAATATAATAGCATCATTGAGATATAATTCACATTCCATACAATTCACCATTTTAAAGTGTACAATTCAGTGGTTTTTAGTATACTCAGAGTTGTGTAGCCATAGTTGTGTAGCCATCACCATGATCAACTTTAGAACATTTTCATCTCCCCTAAAGGACACAGAATGCCGGATAAATTAATCCACCCTAACCCCTATTCACCCAAAAAATCCTTTTAAAAATTCAACATTCAAACACATCAACCTTTTTCAGCAACTTGAATTTGTTAAGCAAAGGGGACAACATGTGGTGACTGCCGTATGCAATTGCTGTGTTTTATTTTACACATGAAAGGGCTGTGTTTTATTTTACCACATGTGATCCACTTTGGAAGGGAGGCGTGGCCTTCTGAGGGAGACTATTTAATTTCCTTCCTTTATTTAAAATGCTGTCTTTGTTATTAAGAGGGGTAGAGCTAACAAGTGGGTGCTCCCCAACACATACACATGGAGCTCCCAGGCCCATGAGCAAATGAATCTAACCGTGGCTTCCTCGCAGCCAGCCTTCTTTGCCATGAGGAAATAATTATCAGCATGTAAAAGCTTGATATATATGCAAGCATCCCTACTCCTTGCAAAATTCAAATCCATAATTGATTTGCTTCCTGGGATCCTGAAACTAGCTTTGTTAAAATTACCCTGGAATGGAATTAGTCCAAGCATTGGCCCCTGGGGACTCAGGACAAGGCACATTAGCCAGGATCAGTGGGGAGATGGCCACACACAATTACCTGCAGACCTGCAGGTCAGCAGTGCCCTGCCATGCTTCCTCCCCAGGCAGGTCCCCGTTACCTGGGCTACAGCCAGAACTATTCACTGAACAAATATTTATTGAATTTTATTGTATGTTCTGGGGGAGGGGGTAGATAAGTGTGCATTAATGGATGCAGCCCTTCATCCCGCCCTATATCCAAGCCCTTCGCCATATGACTTTGCAGTTCCTCCCACTGAAAAGTAAGAATACATTTCTCCAGCCCCTGATGCTGGGTTTAGCCATGGGTCTTGCTTCGCCAGTGCAATGCTAGTCAGCAGGATGAGATGAAAGGCTTGACAAGCGTGTGTGCACACTTGGGCTTGCTCTCTTACGCTGCTGCCATGGCCATGAGAACATGCCCAGGCTAGCCCGCTGGTACCAGGAAGAAGGAAAGATGCACCAGGAGCAGAGCCACCCAGCTGCCCTCACTGCAGTCAACCAATCTTCAGCTAACCCACAGACCCATAGAAAGAAATGATTGCTGCCACTGAGACTAAGGGTGGTTTGTTATACAGCATTTTTATGGTAATAGTTCACAGGTACAAGGGTCACTGTCCCTTATCTCTGTAGGTTTGAACAAATTTTGAACAAAGAGTTAGAATGGAATCCCCCAAATGCACTTACAGTGAACTGGATTAGAGAGCTGGTGTGGCCCTGACACTACCAGTTACGTAACCAGAAACCATTCGTTTCATATTTTACTCAGCTATTGGGCTGCCTTGTTTCTTAGGCAGAGTTGGCCCATTCCCAGGGAATGAATCCAATTGGCCTAACTAAGCAGCAGTTGGAAAACTGTGGCCAAAGAGCTAAATCTGGCCAGCTGTTTTTGTAAATAAAACTTTATTGGAACACAGCCATGCCCATTTATTGACACATTACCTATGGCTGCTTCCACCCTACAATGGCAGAACTTAGTAGTTACAACAAGGGCTGTGAGGTGAAATATTTACTACTTGGCCCATTACAGGAAAAGTTTACCATCCCCTAGTCTAACCCTTAGGCTCTAAACTAATCACGTTAATCAAACGCCACTTTGCCAGCGACTGGTTTGGAGCTGGCCCTGAGACTCCATCCTGACCGCCCCACAGAGAGAATGCCCCCTCCCCCTCTTCCCAGGGTGATGTGGTGAGAAGTATTACGTCTGCTGGGACCTCCTGGGAAAGACTGATAGAGAAAACGTGCAGGGGGAAACTGCCGCTTCCTGCCTGCCTTTGGATGTTGTCACATGAGGACTTGGGGTTTGGATGCGCATGGCCAATGTGACCAATGGGTGAGGGTTAAGAGCATCACAGAAAAGTCAAACAAGAAATGCAACATCTTCAGCCTACCTTGGAATCAGCTACTTCTGATCTTAGTTTGTGAGATATTCAAGTTGTGTGGTCAGGCACGTGCTGCTGAAAGCCAAAATGAGGCTTTCTGCTCCTTGAGGACCCACAAGACCCTGAAAGAGCCATTCAGCTGTAGGCAGAGAAGGTGACACAGAGGTGAGGAGACCTGGCTGGCTCTCCTGGAGCAGGTCTTGTTTGTCCAGCTTGCCACGAAAGCCTGGAGCTGTCCAGGGTACTGGGAAGGTGGGCACTGCTGCTACAATTTGGGCAAAGTAATCCATCCATTAATACCTGAACATGTCCTGACAGTCAGCATTTCCTCAGTCTCGCCAAACAGACTGACCTCTCCTCTCACTAGTAGTGTGAGGGGAGGAGAAAGAAAATGATGGAGAGAGACATGGAAGCTGGGAGAACATCAGGCACAATGGATATGGTCCTTGGAGAGCCTGCATTCCACTGGGGAAGGCCCCCTCCCCCTCTGCCCAGGGCAAAGTGAGTGCTTTGATCTGTGATCCAAGAAGAGACCATTTCTAGATACTGGTCAAAGACTGGAAATTTACAGTCATGTCTGCTAATTTCCTCCTTCCCTCCAAACTAGAGGGAATAAATACATTTTGCTCCATCACACCAGGGTATAAGAATGTCACATGTTTATTCTGCAACTCCAGTTAATCTGCTCTGAGACCCTTGTATGCCTGGCAGGCAAAGAATTCAATCTTGTCATTATCAAGGCTTCTTTCCATTCTCCATGGGCATATCCGAGAATTCTGGGCTTACATGCTGTTGGAAAGCCAGGCAGGATCTAGGTCCAAGGCCCGTGGGGGTCACCATTGCAGCTGCTCCTCTGGGGACAATCTATGACAAGAAGAACATTGCAGGGTCCATTCCACTGACTCAACCACAGAGCCTTCACCAAGACAGGTCTCAACTACACAAGGAAATCCCAAAAACCTTCCTAATATCAACTTCCTCTAACATCCTGACACTCTCAATTTCTCACCTCTAATTCTAGACATTAGCTCCTCCCCCATCACTCCAAACACTGGATATGATCCAATTTAATCCTCCTCAATGGGCCTCAGACATGAAAGCTCTTCACCTTCACTCTTCGGGAAGAAAAGACAAGGGTATCTGAGATCTCTACATTGGCCTCTCTTTCGGGAAGCCGAGAGTGTTCAAGCACCATGCCTATCTTGTTCACCCTCATATCCTGTGTGCCTAGCACACAGTAGGTGCTGTTGGTGTCTGCTGAACTGAACTCTTGAGGTTGAGGCTACTCACAGAAATCTGCCAAGCAACAGGATGGAAAGCCAACCACAAAAATAAAATCAAGCAATCATGGCTTTGTGCTCTGAACACACAGGGCACCAGCCCAAGTTTGGACAATTTTAATACAACCATTTTGCCTCCAAACAAACTGGCACCAGCTGTGGAAACCTCCCTCTGCCTCTTAAAGAGAGCCAGATTCTCCTTCTTTAAATATGCAGCATTTCTCCCCAGGTTACAAAGGAGCAGTATCCATCCCACTGCCGCCAGCAGAGGACTGTAGTCAGGTGCCAAGGATTTTATATTTCAAATAGTTTATTTTATAAGGAAATACAAAATAAAATCCATACAAGTCTGTAACCATCACCATTTTCTGCAGAGGGTGGTTCCCATTTGTGGAATCTTTTGCATGGGAGCATCTTGTAATGGGCTTGACCGCATACCTGGGACAAAATAAAGGCACAAGACTCAGAGTATCTAGAGATATCCAGAAGGAAGGCGGTGAGTAGGAAAAAGGAGGGGTGAAACAAAGTGAGCAAAGTCAGTGAGATGGACAAGATCAAGCAGGGAGTGATGTGACCCTCTCCATAGCCCCAAATCTTTAACAAAGTCAACAAAACCCACCTGTGCTTGGGGCCAGTGATTTGTGCTTGTAGAATAGAGCAGAGACTGAGTTTCATGTCAGATCAATGTGGAGGAAGACAGAGGCACCAGACAAGGACTGGGGTCTAGAGTGGCTCTGAGATATTGAGTCCCTGCCCCAGTCTAAGCAGAAACCTTGGGTGCAGTTCAGACGGCAATAGAGGATGAATTTGTAAGCTCCCAAGTAGACAGCCTTGGGCATCTCTCAGCTACCCAGGAACCTCAGGTTCCTCATCTCTAAAGCAGAAGGGATCCTATTATCTACCTATTGTGAGAGTAAGAGGAGGTGATGAGAGGAAAGTTCCCCAGCATGGCACCGGGCACATGGTAAGCCCCCCATGAACGCTTGCCATCATCACCATTACCCCTAGACTACAGTGGACAGGGGCGTTCCCAGCCAGTGTCTGGGTTCCCTATGAACACAGAGGGCCCCACACAAGGCTGAATAACAGAATCACTCGGGGATCCCCAAGCCCCACCCAAGACTTAGCAAGATGGAATCACTGGAGGTGCAGCCCAAAATCTATATTTTCAAAGCTCAATTAGGTTATCAATAGAATTGCAACTTGGGCCTATGTTTGTTTGGATTTTTTTTTTTACATTTCAATGGTTTATAATATATTCATAGATACATGCAACCATCACCACAGTCAATTTTAGAGCACGTTCATCAGCTCACAAAGAAACCTGTTGGCTGCTCCCCCAGTCCTCCTACCTCCCCAGCCCTAAGCAACCACTAATATACTCCCTGTCTCTGGATTTGCCTATTCTAGACATTTCATATAAGTGGAATATACAATATTTGTCCATTCATGTCTGGTTTATTTCAATCAGTGTAACATTTTCAAGGTCCATCCATATTGTAGCGTGTATTAGAACTTCATTCCTTTTTATGGCTGAATAATATTCCATTGTATGGATAGAACACACTTTGTCTATCCATTCATCCACTGATAGACATTTGGGCTATTTCCACCTTTGGCTATTATGAATAATGCAGCTATGAACATTCATGTACAAGTTTTTGCATGGACATGTGTTTCATCTCTGAATAGACATTTCTCCAAAGAAGATATACAAATAGCCAATAAACACATGAAAAGATGCTCAATATCATTAGCCATTAGGGAAACGCAAATCAAAACCACAATGAGATACCACCTCACATCCACTAGGATGGCTAGAATCAAAAAGTCAGAAAATAACAAGTGTTGGTGAGGACCTAGGGAAGTCAGAACCTCATACATTGCTGATGGGAATGGAAAATGATGCAGTCACTTTGGAAAACAGTCTGGCAGTTCCTCAGGCAGTTAAACATAGAATTAACATATGACACAGCAATTTCTCTCCTGGGTATATACACAAGTTGGGTTCTTTTAACTCATGGAAAATGAATGTTGGTCTTTGGCAAGAACAAAGAGAGAAAGAGAGAGAACTGGTGCCAATGCCTCAGCAGTGAACACATACACCAGGGTCAAAGCTCAGAGATGTGAACACACCCTCCCGATAGAAGCTCGGTCGCTACTTGCCTCTCCTAGTGCAGACTCTCACTTTGTTGAATGACTCTGGCCCCTAAACTACCTTCATCAGCTGCCCACCCAAAGTTACCACCCTCTGTTCCAACCCTGACACCGCAAAAGGCCTGCCTTTCCTGTTGTTTTTACTGGTTCTAAGTAAATTTTCAACTCACCATATTCTAGAGATGATTTGCTGAGAAACAAATCTCTCTCCAATACAAAAAGGAAGCTGAGAGTATGGGTAGAGTTATACTGCAGAGTTAAAGAACTGCATTTAGATGCACGAAGCACAGTATATTTTCAGGTGTAATAGGAAAGAAAGTTCTTCATTCTCATATTTGGCCTGCAGGATGAAGTCTACGAAGGTGCTCACCCAGCAAGATCTGGGGCTCTTATCTAATTTGGTTAAGGAAGAGTCACCCCTGATGGATTCCATTCCTGCATCATCTTTTTTATCCTCTCCCCTGGCAAGTTCTAGGTTCAGTAAAACTTTCTTAAGTCAACAGGAAGCAGATGGCAACTGGGAACTCCAGAAGCAAAGCCAGGATTCCAGAAATTGTGGATGTCTCCCAGGCCAAATTCCTCTGCCTCACCATGATGTCTCCAGTCCCAGCCCCAACCCTATGTGTGGTCCTTGTTACAAAACCAATATTTCTTTTGGCACAGGTGCACAAGCTCTTAGAAAAATACAGTTAGAGAGCTAGTGCTTTGGTGTCTCACTTCTGTTCCTTCTGCCTTCAGGAGGCCTTCTCCTCTGCGTAACTAGCAAACCCTGATATGTGTGCACACAAGATGTAGACACACACACACACACACACACACACACCTCTCCTGTGGCTCTGACACTCATCCTAGGGACCCCTCATGTTCACTGAGAACAGCTCAAATTAAAATGATCTGCCTTTGTGCCCATCATTCTGTAAAGTATCCCTCTTCCGCATGACCAATTTTTTGAATGCTTTATTGAATTGTAATGTACGCACAGCAATGTGCACATGTAAAAAGCCAGCTCAATAAATTCTCCTCAAACCGAACACACTGAAGTAACCAACGCCCAGATCAGAAAACAGAATGTTAACATCCCTTCCAGGCTCGATTCGGTACTGACTGCCAACAGCCTCTCCTAGTTTCACATTTTGGTGCTTTACATTAAGCAGGGGCAATTCTGCACTCCCGCCACCCCAGGGGACATTTGGCAATGCCTGCAGGCATTTGTAGTTGTCACATCTGGGGACAGGGAGGGGGTGTAAGGGCATCTAGTGAGTAGAGGGGTCAGGAATGCTGCTAAACATCCTACAGTGCACAGGACAGCCCCCCACCACAAAGGATTATCCAGCCCATGTGCAAATAATGTCAAAGTTGAGAAACCCTGAAGTGAAGAGTATCATACTACTGTTTTATGCCTGTGGCTAATTTTAACCCTTGGATTATGATCATTTAACAGGAAGGAAAAAAAATGTCACTTGGAGGCAGGTAGAATCCAAAACCAAGAAGAGCCAGAGCTGCTCACAAGTCTGGTGCCCTTAGCACTAGGATTTGGTTTAATTCTTTCTGTCTCCTTTTCAAATGACTTTTCTTAAAATGGCATCCACGGTGCTCAAGGCTCCGAGATTCCCGCAAAGCTGAGGTTCCTATGGGAATTTTGCAAGCACACACACAGGTACGCACTGTCACTTACACACAGGCATCCACCCACAGGTACACGCACCTGGAGACACACGTGAGACGCAGACCTCACCACAAAAGCACAGTCCCCTGAAAAGCCGAAATGCGCCGTTATTTACAGCGAGGCATCTATTTGTTTAATTCAGACTCCAATGGTCAAGCTGTTGCTAAGCCCATTGCTCAAAGCTTCCCCCTCTAGGAAAGAGAGATGGATTTTTTCCTTTATTTAAGAATATAGATTTAAAAAACAAACAAACATACACTTCTACATCTCAAAGCAGGCTCTACCTCCTGAGCTGCACATATTGATCAGCATTTTATTGTCAATTTTCTTTTAGTGAATGGGAGAAAAATATAATCTAATTATATCCTTAGTGATAGTTGGGAATCAGTCACATAAAATCCAATTCTGTGTGTATGTGTGATTAAGAGGTTTAATCTGGGGCACAACAAAGCAAAAGCACAGACTATGTGTTAATGTAATTAGTATACAATACATCTAAAGTGTTGAGATAACACAGTATCACAAAACTCGTTCTGAAGCAAGGAAGAGGCTACCTCTAGAACTGAGTCAGGGTGGTTTGTGGCTGCACCATTTAAGCCTTAGTATTTTGTCAACTTCTCTCCAAGTTTCCATAGAATGTGGAATGGGAAAAACTGAAATATTCCAAGTCTTGGCTAAGTTTCTATAAAGGCATGTGAGGAGCTGAAACAATAACCTGGCTTTTAATAGCTTGGTTCTCCAAGCTACTGATTCACAGATTTTTCTATTTCATAAATCAGCAAAGTATTTTTGCCAATTTGGGAACCGACATGATTGCCAGTATTTTTAGTTTTTTTATTTTATTTTGGTAAGAATGGAATGTTTTGAACCACCAACTTCACACACACACACACGCACACGTGTGTGCACAATCAGTCAGGACAGATTAGGTTTTGCTGCAATAAGAAGCAACCCCTAAATCTCAGTGGCTTAAAACAACAGAACTTGTCTTGCTCATTCATGTATATGTGCATGTCAGGGAGCAGGGGCTCTGTTTCCATATCAGACTCACTCTGGAACCCAGGTTCATGGAGCTTTAAGTACCTGGAACCTCACCAGTCAGGGTGTAAAGGGAGGAGAACCCTGGGGCCAGGCAACAGGAACTGAATGCTCCCTTCCAGAAGTGACTCAGTTCCCACCCCACTGGCCAGTGGTAGTCATGGGACCTTGCCCCACTGAATCGCAGGAAGAAAGAATGATCCTCCCATGTGCCCAGGAGAGGAGAACTGGATACGAATGAGTATTGGAACTCTCTGCCCTACAGCATCTCGTAAAATAAAATAAAAAATCTGAAAACACCAAATAAAATGAATAGACTAGACTAGACTAGACTAGACTAGACTAGGAAAGACAGGACATAATTTAAGAACAAAGGCTGGTCCCACAGAAAGACAGTTGGCAATCTTTCACCCATGTGCACATTCCTATGACATTTTCCCAACTTTTTCATTTCATCCTTGACCCATGAACGTTTTATAGAGTGCTGCCATGGGCCAAGGACCACCATTTCACCTGCTCTAAGCCAGGTGATGAAAGAGGCCCCAAGAAAAGATCACAGGTCCTTCTTAGGGAAGAACTGGCAGGACCAGGATGCTCAAATTCTCACCATCAATGAGCAGAGGTTCACCCCAGAGCCAAACAGTGGGTCTTTATTGCTTGATTCTAATGCCTTCTCTTTGGTCTTCATCATCACTGTAAAGTTCTCTGGTCCCAAGATCTAAAATCCCCACTCTGGCTACATTTCCTACATTTCACCTCTCCTGTCCCCTCATCCCTTCTAAACCTGCTCTTCACAACCACATGCTTGCTTCTTTCTTTACCTTCCTCATCATCCTGGACTACAGAGTCACTTCCTACTATGATCTGCCCCTGAACTTGCTCTTCCCTTCTTTCCCCCACACCTACCACAACAATCTCCATACCTGGCCTAACCCCATCAACAACTTGCCCTGCCACTGCCCAAGGTCAACTGAGTGATGCCGGAGAAGGTCACATCATAGACCCAAGTGTTTCTACTAAATAATCTTACAGTCCAGCTCTATTGGAGCCACACGTCTCTTCAGCAATATTTCCAGGCATCACAAACCCCAAACCACATTTCCTATAAAAACCAACTTGAAAGCTTTCCTGCTTTCTCCAAGTCTCCAAACCCATCCTCCATGCTTTTCTGTTTTGTAGAAAAGACAGAGGCAATTCAGAGTTGAGTTCCCACAACCCCCCTCCACCTCAATCCCAAAAGCTCTCTCTCTTGACCCTCTGCTCTTCCATTCCCATCTTCTAAGAATTCTTTCTCCTTTCCCAAGCTAACTTCTCCACTTGTGCCTCATTTAAGACCACCCTTCATCAACTATCCCCTTCAAGCTCACCCTTCCCATGACTAACACTCTTCATTCATTGTATTCAACTGAAGCATTTTGCACTATGGCCATATTTAGTCTCCCCATGCTAAGAGACTGATGACACTCAACATGTCACGGTTCCCTCATTTAAGAACCTGCATAGGCAGACAGTCAGGAGTGCTGGGTCCTGGTCCCACCTCTGCATCCTCCTTAGATTTTCTTGCATATAAAATGGCAACAACAACCTTTGACAAATCCACCCCCCCCAACCAAGGGGAGATACGCAAGGAGAGTAAAGTCTGTTATTATATTACAGTCACAGAGTAACACTTAGCATTCAAATAGAACATTTTCCTTTTCCAAGAACCCTCACTTGACATCCAATCTCATCCTCACACCATGAGAAAAGCAGGCTGGGAGCTCCTAACCCCACTTCACAGACAAGGAGACTGAGGCACAGGCTTAGCAGACCCCATTGAGGAGCATTATGGTAGGTGAGGGCCAGGGTCTCTGCTAGCCCCTCCCCCAACCAGCTACTCCCAGTTCCGGGTGGACACCCCACGGGTTGGTCACTCGACTCTGCCAGAGAGCAAGACCATGGCCAACTCAACTATGTCCCTGTGGGGTCTCCAGGTGGAGACCCCAACCTCTCCTCACCCCAGGTCTCAGTCGAAGTGGAAATTCCCCAGGGAACCCTCTGGCTTAACTTCCTAGGGCTGCCTTAACAAAGTGACACAAACTGGGTGGCTTGCTTCAACAGGAATGTATTGTCCCATGGTTCTGGAGGTCAGAGGTCCGAAACCAAGCAAGATGCTATTTCCAAATAGGGTCACATACATGGGACTGGGGTGGGTAGGACTTGAACATCTCTTTGGGGGTACACAGTTCAACCCGTAACATCTTCCCTGGGCCTCCAAGACTGGGCCAGGCCTTCCCAGAACATTCTGGACTTCCTCTTCTCTACAACTGATTGCCCTTTTGGATACTAATTATTCAGTGTCTTCCCTATACTCACCTAGTATCTGAAGCACCTGCAAAGAATAATGGTAAGTGATAAAACCTAATGTTTATTGAGTATTGACTGACTACACACTTTTTATGAGACATTTAATTTAATCCTCAATATATCTGCAATAGTAGGAACCATCAATAACCAATTCTCATATGAGACACAGAGTCTTAATAACTTGCCCAAGGTGCTAGCTAGGAGGTGGAAAAGCTCAGTTGTGAGCCAAGGAAGTCAGCTTCCAGAGTCACATTCTCAACCACTTCAGAAGGGTGCCTCCCCAGAAGCTAGTAGGTAGGTGCAGTGGGTTGAAGTCCCCAAAATTCATGTCTACCTGCAACCTCAGAATGTGACCTTATTTGGAAATACAGTCTTTGCAGATGCAATTAAGGATCTCTAGCTGAAATCCTGGGTTTAGAGTAGGCCCTAAACCCTATGACTGGAGTCCCTATAAGAGGAGGAGAGGGCCCGGAGACATGGTGGAGGCGTGCACCGAAGAGGCACCCAGGAAGAAAGCCACATGAAGACAAAGGCAGAGAGGGAATGCCTGGGGCCACCAGGAGCTGGAAGAGGCAAGGAAGGACCCGCCCCGGAGCCTCCCGAGGGAGAATGGCCCTGCTGACACCTTGACTTTGGACTCCTGGCCTCCAGAACTGTGAGAGAAGACATTTCTGTTGTTTTAAGCCACCCCATTTGTGGTTGTCTGTTACAGCAGCTTTGGGAAACTCATATGGTGGTTAATAAGTCTTTATTGAATAAATCAATAGAGGTACAAGAGGATGGATGGATGGATGGATGGATGGATGGACAGACAGACAGATGGACTTGAGTCACATTGTTTGCCACTTATAAAGGGTCCTCTTAGGAAACTAATGAGTTCTGTAGGGGGTCTCTCCACCTGGTGGTGAGTGAGGGAGGGAGCTGTCTATGAATTACCCATCATTTTGGGTAGTGCCTTAGTCACTGCTCTCTGAACATCCCCTTTATTGACTAGGAAAGTCATAACTTGCAATGAGCATTAACGTGAATTACAGCTTAAACTGAAGGCTGTTGAGCCGATGAGAGCTGGACAATCAATAACTTGGCTGCACACGCCACTGTCCTGATGTGCACTGTCCCTACGAGGGGTTCTTTAACGCCTCCATCCAATTAAGCATTCTCATCCTTTCCCCACCCAGGCAGAGCGGAAAAGGGCTCGTCTCATCCTTGCAGTCCACCCTGGGCAAACCGCAGCCTCTCTGCAACTCCTCAGTCCCACTATCAGCCCCGAGATTCTCACCTCCTCCAGGTCAGACCCTTCGGCCAGCCTTTGGATTGACCCCAAGACCACCCACCCATCAGCACCTGCACCCTTCTTCACACATCCTCATTTCCAAGCCCTTCCTTCAGTCAGGCCCTCACCAAAGGCTGGAACAGTTGCTGAAGAATCCAAGTCAATCAGGGTGACAAGGGTAGGACACAGGCCCCAGTTACAGAATAAAATTCTAAGCAAACTTGAAGATGGAAAAGAAACTGAACATACTTTAAGAGGCACTATGGATTTCATATAACTAAATCTGGAAAAAATCAGGGGGCCATGGAAGACTATAAGCTAAATATGATATAGAGTCTTTTCTTTTTTAAACATTCACCTTACCACACTTAAAACTGTTAAGGCCTTTGCTAAGAGCATATTAGGAAAACTGGACATTTTATGCAACACAGTGAGAAAGCCGGTACATTTCTGATAACACCTTTTGGGAGGACCCCTGGGATTCTGGTTACACAGGCTATATGTATTCTCTCTTGCTCCTGCTTTTGGAGAACTACTACAGGGGAGTGATTGAGAGAGCGCACTCAAGAACCAACCAGACATGATTTCAATCCCAGTCCCACCTCCAATTCACTGCCTAACACTGAGCAAGTTATGTCATCTTTTCAAGTCTCAGTTTCATCATCTGTAAAGTGGGTATGCCTTCAGCCATTGATTGAATTCCTGCTGAGCACATGCTAAACACCAGAGATGCAACGGGAATCAAAGTCAAACATGGCCCCTGCCCTCATAGTGATCACAGGAGAGGGTGGATAGTCATCAAAGAATCAAAGACAAGAGAAATCGGTAGCTGTGGCTGTGCTAAGACCTACAGTGGAGACTGAGTCAGTGAGGCCAGACTTCCCTGAGGACCTGGCGACTCAGTTGCAGCTGAGACATTTACCAGGTGAAGTGGGTTGGGTAACTGCTTTCCAGGCAGAGAAAGCAGGATATGCCAAGGCCCTGTGGCAGGAGGGAGCACAGCAGGTACAGGCACTGAGACAGGGCAGGGGGTGGAACTGGAGGAGGCAAGCAGACCACGTGGACAGCCAAGCGCCTACTTCACAGAGGAGCGGCAAGGAAACCGAAATCCTGCCCGTGACCACCCAGGAAAGACTAAACAGCATTTACCTTTACATGACACAAGACGAGGCTCCTGGGGAGTATCTCCCATGAAGGGATGCCAGGGACTCAAAAGCCAAATCCAATTCTGTTCCTGACAACTCTCACCAGCCAGACCCAGATGTCCCCAGGGCTCTACCACATGGGGCAGAGGTCAGCAGGATTAAGCAACAATCACATATCAAGAACCGGCCCATGGGGGAAGAAGCAGCTTTCTTCCAAGGCTACTGAGAGTCTTTCTGAATAAAATATAGCAGGCTCTCCACAAGCAGGGGACAGAAGAGCCTCTGGGTGGATCCCATCACTCCACTCCGTGACTGTGAACATGTTTACGGGTGGAAATGAAGGGCTGCATTTGTTTGGCAAAACACAGGGCCGTAGGATCGCTGGGAGAGAGGAGCGTCTAAGGCAGCAAGGGCAGCGGCTGTAGGCCCAGGTTTTCTGGAAGGTGGAGGCAGGGAGGACAAGGGCTTCTGTTTCAACCTCAGGCCCCTTGCAGAGAGAGCTGGGAAACGTTTTGCAGCCATCTGGTGCTGTTTGCCGTCTGTCTGGCTCCGCAGCCGTGCTCAGAAAGGAAGGTGGATGGGGCAGCTCTTCCATGTGTGGGGAGAGACGGGAGGGAGAGTGTCCCCGAGGGCCATGGCACCCCCCACACCCCAACACTGCCGCTGGGCCAGGGGGTTCTTCCCAGTCCATCCTCATCCCGGCACCCACAGACACGGGGACAGGGCCCCTCCTGTGGAGATACGTGGACACACGCAGTAACCTCCCACATTGGGCTGCCAGATACAGCAAATAAAGATACAGGACACCGGTTACATTCGAATTTCAAAACATCAACTAAAACTTTTCTTTTAGTGTAAGTATATTCCAAATATTGCATGGGATACATTTACACTTAACAAAAGTATTCATCGTCCATGTGAAATTCAAGTTTAACTGGACCCTCCGTGTTTCATCTGGCACCTCTACTCCCAAACCGACACAACTTCAGGGGCTTGGAAAGGCACCAAGAGAGTCACACACACACTCACACTCACACGTGACCCCTCGTGTGGGCCTTGCAGAGTCCCAGGTCAAGGAGGAAGCAGGGGTCACATGAGGGTCCTTGGCCCTCCACAACCGTGTCCCCTGCCTCAGGGCTTGGGACAAGCAGAGCCCTGCTCTACCAGGAGGTCCCTTGGCCTCTGGGTGTCCCGAGGAAGCAAGACACTGATCAGCACCTTCCCGGACCCAGCCTGGGCTGCAGCCAGGCCCAGCTTCCAGTCCCTGCCCTGCCAGGCCCAGCAGAGCCCTCTGGACCCTGGCCTGGATGGGCGAGGGGAAGGCACCCCAACACCAGAGGCTCACCTTGGAGTCCCCCCCCATTGGGGACCTATTGGGAGCCCATTTCCTTTCCTCTGCTCCCATTACCTCTGCCCCAACCCCTGTCCCTGCCATTCAATCGCTTCTTAAGCATTTATTGAGCAACTACTAATCTGGCTCTGGGCTCAGCAATAAGGATACAGCCCCACAAAAAGCAAGCAGTCCAGCATGCCAAAATTCAACTTTAATACTCCCCAGAATCTTCTGAATGCATCCAACAAGCCAGGCGCTGGGAAACGTGCTCTCATTATCCCCATTTCACCTTTGAGAAAACTGAGGCTGAAGTGTCTTGTTCAAGGACACACTGCTAGGAGGTAGCAAGGCCTGAAGAAAGCAAACACGGGCCTTGGACCTTGCACCAAGAATGCTAGGGAAAGCAAACTCTCCCTCCAGTGAGGCCATATGTTAGGGCTCAGGAAGCCCAGGTCCCTGCCAGGAGGGACTGGGGTTGGGACTGGGTCTCCAGGGACCCCAGGGTGTGGCTGGGCTGGGCAATGGTGAGACGACAATGCCACCCTTGAGGCTGTGGAAGACGACCCTATGAAGGGAGTGAAGCATAAACCTCACTGAGTGATTGGGCAGATATTAACCAGGATGCAAACACAGCATGAACCGCCCTCTGACCCGGCTATCCCACTGCTAGAAACATCACAGAAATGCAAACACAAGAACACCAAGGCACATGTGCAAGGACATTCATCTCAACACTCTGTGCAATAGAGAAAAGCCAGAAACCACCCAAAACCTAACCATATGGGTCTGGTTAACAAATGACGGTGCATCCCCAGGGCACAATAACCCTGTAAGAGCAAGCTGGAGCCACAGGTTGCTTTTCTGAACAATAAATATAGTATATGCCCTTTTTAATTAAAAAGGATTAAAATTAAACTATTTATCTGGACGTATGTGTGCTTGCATACATAAAGAAAAAGGTGAGGAAGGATATACTCCAAACCATCCACAGTGTTTTCTTTGGAAAGCAAGATCAAAGAGAAGCACATAAAGGAGGAGTTTTCCTTTTTGTTTGATATAAAGTTGTATTGTTTATAATTTTTACAATGAGCAAGTAGTAATTCCTATCTTTAATAAGCAGAACAAAAAACAAAATATTATACTCAGACCATTTAGTGTCTTTCATCAGCCCAATTCCTAGAGCCCAGAGCAGGAAAGATGGAAGGCACCAGGACAACATACACACACACATGCACACATGCACAAAGTCCTATTCAGGCCTGGTATCCACAATATATAAAGAATTCCCATGACTCAATAAAAAGAAAAGACAACAAGTCAAAAAATTGAACCCAATTAAAGAACTTAATAAACATTTCTCCAAAGATACACAAATTGCCAACAAGTAGGAAAAGCTGCTCAATATCATTAGCTTTTAGGGAAATGCAAATCAAAACTACACTGAGATGCCACTTTACACCCACTAGAATGGCTATTATTATAAAAAATGGAAAATAACAAGCATTATCAAGAATTTGGAGAAATTAAAATCCTCCTGCATTGCTGGTAGGAATGTAAAATGGTGGCCACTAGGGAAAACAGTTTGGTAGTTCCTCAAAAACCCAAACATGGAATTACTATATGATCCAGCAAGTCCACTCCTGGGTATATGGACTAAAGAATTGAAAACAGATTGTGATGGCTAGGTTCATGGGTCAATTTGGCCAAGTGATGGTACCCAGTTGTCTGGTCAAGTAAGCACTGGCCTAACCATTACCGTAAGGACATTTCATGGCTGGTTAATAAACCAGAAGGTTGGTTTATTAAATCATCAGTCAACTGATTGCATCTATGGCTGATTACATCTACGATCAACTAAGGGACTGTCTTCTGCAATGAGAGTTGAAAACTTTCAAGGGAAAAGAGAGAACTTTCACTTTTTCTTCAGCCAGCCAGCCTCTCTTGGAGAGTTTATCGAAGAACTTCATGGGAGTTGCCAGCTCACAGACTGCCCTGCGGAATTTGCCCTACGGAATTGGGACTCATGCATCTCCACAATTGTGTGAGACACTTTCACAAAATCTCATATTTACAGAGATCTCCTATTGGTTCTGTTTCCTTAGAGAACCCTAATTAATACACAGGTGTTCAAACCAAAACTTGCACATGAATTATTCATAATAACCAAAAAGTGGAAACAACCCATTTATCCATCAACAGACGAAGAGATAAACAAAAAATGGTCTACCATACAATGAACCATTATTCAGCCACAGAAAGGAATGGAGTTCTGATACATGCTATAATGTGGATAAACCCTGAAGACATCACACTGAGCGAAAGAAGCCAGACACAAAAGGTCACATATCGTGTGATTCTATTTATATGAAATGTCCAGAGACAGAAAGTAGATTCGTGGTTGCCAGGGCTGGGGAGTGACCGCTTAGTGGGTGCAGAGTTTCCCTTTTGGGGATGACAAAAATGTTCTAGAACCAGACAGAGGTGGTAGTGAACATACAACACTGTTAATATGCTACAAATCACTGAATTGTACACTTTAGAATGGCAAAAAGGATAAAGTTTATGTCATGTGTGTTTTGCCACAATAGAAGAAAATTCTAAAGTTAAAAAAAAATAAAATAAAACCGGAATAGGACAGTGGATCTCCCTCGCAGGCACAATGTGCCTTCCAACCTAAGTCGGCAGGTTTCCAAGCCTCCCAGCTCCTCCTCGCCCGGAGAGCAGCAGAGACAGGGGCCCTGCCCAGGATTCTCCAGGAAGGCAGCCTGAGAGGCTGGACAGACAGACCCGCCACATGCACCATGGGGGGTGGCGAGAAGTGCGTGCAGAGAGGATGAACCTGAGCAGCCCCTGCACTTCCCAAAGCTCACCGGAACTGGGCCTGCATGGCAGCCATGCCAGCCTGTTCCTGTGACACCCAGAAGCAGGAAGAGAGAAGCCAAGAAGGAGGGAAACCAGCAGAATGTACAAAAGCCAGCCATGCCTGGATCATGCATTCGTGTGTTTTTGGAAATCTGAGCTTTCCCTTTTGTGCCTTCAAAGTCCTTGCTCTCTTCTTTCCCTCGTCTCTTCCTCTTTGCGGGATACTGATTACGTGCTTCAACCTGGCGGGCCTGGGCCGGGGGACCGGATCCACCCCTGGGGAGGGTAGTGGGTACGGGTGACAGCGCCCTCCACAGCCCCCCGGGCCTGAGAAGGTGAGGCCGGAGGCAGGCCCCAATTCCTCACCCAAAACCAACCGTTGGAGGAAGCTTGCCGGGTAAGACCGCCTCCCTCGTCTAATCACTCAACCCCTCCGTTACAATGCAACGTCCCCCACTGCCAGTGCGCATGCACCAATCATTGTGCAACACCCAACAACCAACCTCCGCGCCCTCTCAGAACCAATCCAAGCCTTTAACCCCTACAGCTACCCCGCCCTCTAAACGCCCGATATAAGCTTGTACTCTCCCCTAATAAACTCTCTTGGTTTCTTCACCCTAAAAAGAAACGTGTCCCGCCTGTTCCTTTCTCGCCGCCCTCCATACTTTGCACGCCTCCGCCGGGGACCTGGCCAAGTCCCCCGCCTCGCCCTCGCCTCCGGGAAAGAGCCCCCGCCGCCGGTACCCTCCGAGCAATCCTGAGAGCCTAGGATTTAGTGACCGGCCGCCACCCCCCCCCAGATGAATCAATTGCGACCGCACTCTTTTCCTGTCTGGCTCTGTCATCTCTGACAGCCTCCCTCCAAGCAGCTTTTCCCGGGTCCCCCTCCCCACTCTCAGTCCCCAGGCCCGTGTGGGCCCCTCAGTACTCAGCAGGCGAGGTCTAGAGCGTCAGATGGAGCCGAGACTCCTGGACAAGCAAAAGCAGGAGCCAGGCCGGGGGCCGTTCTGTCCCAACAACTTCCCACGGGGGCTGAATAGCAGAGAAGAGGCCACCTCCTCTGCACAAGACCCCCCCCAAAATATGGGACTCTCTGCGGCCACCCAAGGTCTGTGCTGAGGGGCAGAAGGACTTGTCACCTCCATGTGCAAGAAGGGCCAGGCAGGAAGCAGTGTTGCTCAGAGGGAAAAAAAAGAAAAGAAAAGAAAAGATAAAGGAAATTAAATGCACCATCTGGTGATTAGCAAATGCTTTTGAAGCAGACCCTTCAAGATGCATGCCCAGACACTGTCAAACTTTGGGGGGAAATGTTAATTTCAGTAGCCTGAGTTCTTGGGCTTGCAAAACCCACGTTTCTTTTTTCTGTCCTTTGGGCTTGGTGCGGCAGCGTCGAGGGTCTGACCTCCCCGGATCTGGGCAGCTCTGCAGGGTGGGGCCCATCTTAAAGAGATAGTTAGGACGGGGCAGCATGCAGCCATCTCCTGCCTCGGGCAGTGCCACCCCGGTGCCCAGCCACAGGGGTGAGGGAAGTCAGTTCAGAACCCCCGGTCCTGCCCCTGAGACCAAAGAGCTGTCAAGTTAGATGAGAGAGCCTGTCACCCTCTCCCCTGGGGTCCCACAAGCCAGGCACTTGCTGCACTCCCCCCAGAGCTGGGTGCATTTCAAAGGTGGCTGTACTCACCCTCCCTTGGGACACCAAGGGGGTGCAAAGACCCCAAAGCCACAGACTCCCAGCGTCCTAACACAGGAGTGGGAGAACATTTACCCAAAAAGGCCGAAGAGTAAATATTTTCAGCTCTGCACGCCATACGCCTCTGTTCCAACTACTCCACTCTTCCACGGCAGTGGGAAAGCAGCCACAGGCAATTCATGCAGGAATGGATGTGGCTGTGTGCCGATAAAACTTTATTTACAAAAGTGGGGGTGGCAGCTTTGGCCCATGGACTGCCTCTGTCTCCTCCACCAGAGCAGTATCTCTGGGAGCACAGGGATTGAGCTGTCTCGTTCCCTTCTGCAGACCAGTGGCTGTCCCAGTGCTGGCACACAGACGATGCTCAAACATCTGCAGGAGAGTGAGAAAGGAAATGGTCCCCAGTGGACAGAGGTGAGCATCTCCCATCTTTTGCTTCCTGCTAAGGAACACGCCAGGGTCGGGCTCGGCACCCAGGCTGGCTTCTCTTCCAAGGAAAGGACAAGGGCTTGGGGGTCACACACACAAAGCTTATTTTTGCAAGAGCATCGAGACCATGAGCATGCAAGACTGTGTTTCATTGCACACCCTGATTGGGTGCTGCACTGCCCAGACTTAGGGTGAATCTTTGTACCTCCCAACTGGCCTCCATTAAAATTCCAGCAACAACCAGTAGCCTAGTCCATTAAATCCAGCACCACCGACCCTCCGCCCTTCACATCCTCCTGTCCGTGGAGCCACACCTGTCCCACCCGCTGCTGCTGCTCTGACCCTCTCGTGGACTCTTCTCTCATTGCCAAGGTTGCCCCACACTTAAACCTAAGCTCTTTCTCTTCCCTGTCCACTCTCTCGAGACCCAGGCACTCTCAGGCTTCCCCATGGCCTCAAATGCCATTTACAGATGATGGCTCCCAAGTCTGAATCTCCAATCCCAACTTGCCTTTCTAACCCCATCCCACTTGTCAGTCAATGAGTCCAATTCAAGTTCTTCCCTGCCTGCCATGCTGGGGGTTAACCTTGACCCCATCCCTACCTCCTCATCCCCGATATTGACCACATCCACAAGTCCTTCCGAATGTTTCTCATAAACATTCCTCAATCACGCACACAGCTCCACCCCACCACCTCCCCCACAGGGACCCCTGTACCAGCTTCCCAACTGGTCTCCCTCCTGCCCCTGGTGCTGGGCTTCCCTCCAAATCATGTTCCAGAGGACACAAAGGGGGAAAACAACAATCTTACTGAAATTAAAAGAATTAGGAGGCCATTTGCCTGCAGCCTGAGTCTTTCCAGCTGAGAAGCACAAATCAAGCTCCAGTTTGCCAGCATGGTGGTTAAATATTTCTGAAATAATTAAAGCCAAGGGCAACACAGCTCACCCTCCCAAACTACTACAGGCGGGGACAGAAGACACAGAGGGGCTCTCCCCACTGTTGGTTTTGAGATGACCAGGACGTTCCCCAACCTCTCTGCTCCAGTGAAAGGGATGCCCCACACCGTCTCCTCCCGGAAGGCCCCGCCACACCTGCCCTCACCTTTGACCCTTGGAGGAGGCATGAACTTCCTACTCCCTCCCACTTAGGCCCGGCGTCCCTCAGAAGCTTGCTTCACAAATTACAGGAGTGCCGAGACAGGCACGCCGCGTCCTAGTGGGCGGCCACGTCTTCATGTCAGCTTGAGAGGTGGTTGCCAGGGAAATATCTCTATCTCGGCAGAGAGCTCCAGCCCGGTGGGGTCCTGCTGTGCTCAAACGGGAATCCGGAAACTCGGATGTTGGTCCAAACGCCCTGTCTCTGCAAACCTGGCTTTGGCATTCTCCAGCACGGGAGAGAACTCGGCGTGTCACCTGCTCTGCCCACCCACACCCCTGGCTCCTGGGATCCTGAACTGGAGAAAAGGGGGAAAACGGGGGGAAATCTGCAAGTCTCATACAGAAAGCCAAGAGGCTACCTGCATCCAACCTGGGTTTAGACGGATGATATCCCCCTTGCAGTTCATCGGTAGATGAGGGGACGGATAACAGAGGCCAATTCATTCAAATAATTAACAACAGCATGGATGACTTATGTGTGCTTTTCCTGCATCTAAGGCTGTGCCAAGCACCTTCCATTTATTATCTAATTACTCATTTAATCCCCACAAAACCCTCTTTCAAGATTGTAACCCATCATCTCCATTTTATAGATAAAGAGATTGAGGCCCATGAAGGTTGTGATAATTTTCCAAGGCCACACAGCTCAGAACCGGTGCAGCCAAATCCAACACTCACACTCTTAAACACTTTTGCAAGCATAGACCAAGGAATCTCGACCAGGGGATGTTCTGCCACCCAGGGGACATGGGGCAATGTCTACAGATCTTGTTTTGGTTGTCATGACTGAGGGGCTGCCACTGGCACCTAGCGGGCAGGGGCCAGGATGCCGCTGAACTTGGCCCCAGACAGGCTCCCTCGACAAAGGTCTATCTGGCCCCAATGTCCACAGAGCTGAGGTTGAGAAACCCCGGTGTAGGGCTGCACCAGCAGGGAAAGGAAAAGACCCCCAATCTGGGTTACATCCCCACAGAGGGGCATTGCTGATGATGACTGTCCCTCTCTAGTCCCAACCCCAGGCACCCTTGATTTGACAGTCCATCTGGGGATGTTGGGGGTTCTGATGAGTTATTACTCCTGAATGCTCACTTCTGCCCAGCAACAACTCAGAAATCCATGTCAACCTGCCTGGTCTGGAGAAAAGCTAAACAAACAGTTGAGGTTGATAACCAATTTCCTAGGAGAGGTTCTTCTCTCCTTCCAGGAAGGGCTGCAGGTCAGACCCACCCTGAGGTCACTGCAAAGCGAGCTCTAAAGCACCATTTTTTCTATACCTTCTCAAAAGCTCCGGTTCTGGGGGATGCAGAGGAGGCTTGTCAAAGCCAAACACAGATCAGCCCTCACTGGACACACGCCCTCCTTCTGATGCACCTCCAGTAGGACTCAGGTACAGGGAGGGCTCCTGGGATGGCATCCCCCAGCGACCCCCAAGTGAAGTGACACCTCGTTAAAGACAAAAGCAGAGCCTGGCAGCCCCTCTGAGGCACAGCCAGTCGCATTCAGTCTCCGGCTATCCAGGGTCCGACCTGGCAATGGGAAAGGATATTCTAGCCTTAAAAACGTCTGAAAGTTCCTGTTACAGATGTGACACAGCCAGGGAGGAGGTGGTGCCATGCAGCCTCTGCAGAGGAAAGCCCAAAGTGATCTGCTCCTGAAGAACAAGGATGTTGTTGACATTTTAGCCCCACTAAGGGTCGACACAGACAAAACCTCCTGGAAAAGCATTCTGCTTTTCTTGACCCAAGTGGACACAGCCAATGAGTGACGAAATGGGCTCTCTCCTCCCCAGGAAACTGCTGCTGCTCCAGCCTGAACCAGCCCCCTGGGTTCTTTAGAGAGAATGTTCCTGTAGAAACTCAAAAGGGGGGAAAATCTGTCTGGTGGACTTTCTGGGCAGCATCAAGCTTTGACTGATGTTTAGACTTGAAAACCAAGACCCAGCAACTGTGAAGGGGCTGCATGTCAAAATGGCCCAGGAGCCCCTAAAGGAGAGAGTCCTGCTCTACTTCCAGAAAGAAAGGACAACTTCTGTCCAGTTACTGCATAATCCTTCAAAACACAGGAATTCAGTTTCCCTTTAGGGACCTAAGTGTTCAATGGGGTTTCTGCCTTTTACAAATTTCATTATCTACACATAATTTTTTAACCTCCAGAAGGCATTCAGCATGGATATTCTGTCCTAGGACGCTTGTCTTTTGTAATGCACCCCAGAACTAAAGAGTTCGCTGGGAAAGCTCCCAGGAGTTCATTTTAGTACTAAATAACATTTATTGAGTACAAACTATGTGCCAGGCTCAAAGCTTTGTGCTTTCTATGCATAAACCTTACTTAATCTCAGGATAATAAGCCCCTGAAATGGGGCCTGTTGACATATCCCTTTTGCCAATGAGGAGACAAAGGCTCAGAGAGGTTAAGCCACCTGCCGCAAGTCACCCAGCTAGGGAGGGGCAGAGTCAGGAAGGCTCCAGACCCACATCCCTAGCCACTGCCCTGAACTCGGTTGCTTTGCTCCATTCTGGCATCCTGGCCTTTAACAGAGTTCCGTGTAAAAGAGGGAGGGGAGGGGTGGCAGGAGGAACTCCCAAAAATAAGTTTCACAGCCTCCCAACTGTGTGTCAGACCCCAGACCTCTCCTTTCACCCACACTGTGTGCCAACTCTCTTTTCGCCTTCCCATGATATGGGGGTTCCCCCGTAAACCTGCCATAAAGATGGCCCCCCTTCTTCTGGGACTTGGAGAGAGATTCACCTGGTTTTGGCGGCCAGGTGGCCCAGCCTCCGCACACAGCCACGGTCATGAGGGAGGTGACAGTGTCTCTCCAAGCAAGGATGCAAAACAGCGTCCAGGGGCAGCCCCAGGCCAGGTCAGTTGGGTTTCGGTGCAGCCTGGTGAAGGGAAGTCTCCCTGCTGCTGCCTAAACAGATTTGGGGGGCGGAAGGGGAACCCTCCCTCATGGAGCTCATTAGCAACTGAGCAAATTTTTTAAGACAAGCTCAGCCAAGCAAATGGTCAAAAATAAAAACCTCCAGAAGGAGTGAAAAGGACAACTCCACTAACCATTAAAACCTGCCCAGGTGGCCGCCCTCGCTGAGGGGAACAGATGTCTGGCTGGCGCATGTGCCCAACAAATGTTGAGGTCAGAGAGGTCACAATTGTGAGATTCAGAATCAGAACCAGAAAGTGGATCCCAGGGGTTCCCGGCACCATCGCACACGCCCAGTCACTCACGGGCCCATGCGCCCCCGGCCTGCAGGGACCAGGGCTGGGCCGTAGCGGAAGGGATGCCAAGAACTTAGCCCACCGTCCCCTCTCCAAAGGGACAAGAGAGACTTGAGCGACGCTGGGGTGGAAGACACCTGCCTTCTCTGTCAACTCTCATCGCCCAGTGGAAAAAGGAGCAATACAGGAAAACGCAGGGAAGGTGAAGGGCTGGGGGAGCTGCCTCCAGCCCACAGGCTGGCAGAGCAGGGTTGGGCAGAACCTGGCGTCCAGGTGCTTCCCCACCCAGCCCTCTTGCCAGATGAGAGGCACACACACCTGGCCAAGTCCCAGGGAGGCTCAGAAAGCATCTCGGCCGGGGACGGGGGTGCAGGGTGAGGCCCCCGGGACACAGAGCTGCCCCCTCCCCTTTCCTGGCCAGCCGCAGAGGTAAGTGGGTCTCCCAGCCAGGCACCGCATGGGAGCATCAGGAAGTCAAAGCCACAAAAACAAGAAGGGGCTGGCCACAAACCAGCGAGCGTCTAGCTCCTGGGGAGGTCCCGCAAGGTGTCACACCGCGCCCGCCAGAGTTGCTGCCCAGCCATCAACTTCCACCTGGCAACCACGCAGAGCACGCCCGCCACCCCACCCCGCGCCCGCCCGCTCACTTACACCTCTGCCGTCGCCACCTGTCTGGGTGCCCGTCTCTTCCCTGCCCAGACGTGGCGCGTCTCCTGCTTCCTCTTGCTCCGCGCTTCCTGCCTCCGTGCCCAGCCTCAGCCTCTTCTCCTCCGGAGGGGCATCGTCCTCCGCCCTGCTCGGCCGGCCCTCCCTGCCCCGGAGCTTGCCGGCGTCTTCGGGGCTGCCTGCAGGGCTGGCCATGGCTCCGGGGGGTGCTCTGCCTGCACTTCAGGAAGCGGAAGGAACCACCGGCCCCCCGAACGCAGCAGCCTGTCCGTGGGAGCCTGGGCTTCTGCGCGCGGGCTCGGTGGGTTCGCGCGGCTCGGAGCCGGGGTTCGGGCGCCACTCCCGCTTCTCTGCCGCCCTCTGCTGGCCGCTGGCGCGCACCGCGGGCACGCCGGGGAGAGGCCGCGCGGGGCTCACCTGCCCGGGCAGGGCGGCCGTTTCTCCCCCGCCCAGAACCAGGCCCCAGCCCCAGTCGCACCCCTGTGGTCTCCCTGCCCAGGGAGCGGAGGAGAGATGAGGCGGGAAGAGACAGACAGCAGTCCGCTTCTCCAACGCCCTGGGAAGGTGGACATCAGTTAATGCTTGCCCTGGGCTTGGGTGCCATTCTGCATCCTGAATTGTTTAGAGGTGGCTGGAAACCTGAGGATACTCAAAGCACATTTAGAATTTGGCCTGGGCTTAGCTGTCAACATATATTTGTTGAGTGTAACCACAGGCCAGGTATGGTGAAGAGAGGAGAAAGGGGAGATGATGGGGGGCACACAGGCATTGGCTCTGCCCCAAAGTTGCTGAGCACCCAGTGGGAAGGCACTAGCTAACAGATCAATGGCTCTAAAAAGCCTTAGCAAGAGGGGGTCTGGGAGGGGAACAGAGGCAGGAAAAAGTGACAGCTGCATTGAGGGATGAAGGATGAGCAGTTCTAGGCCAGGGGAAGGGCCCTCAAGGCAGAGGAAATAGCATGTGCAAAGGCCCGGAGGCTGGGAGAGAGCGAGAGAGCTTGACATGGTCAAGAATCGGCAAGAAGACCTGTGTGGCTGGAGCACGGTGGGTGAGGGACAGAGGGACAGTGGTGGGTGGACAGAGCAGCAGGGACCAGGCCATGCAGGGCAGCCCTCCCAGCCCCAGGAAGGGGCTGCTTTTTAACTCATGCTGAGATTGACATGCTCAGGTTGCATTCTGAAACCTTCCAGACTCTCACCTGCCTGCTCCCTGGAGAAAGGAGGTGGAGGGTCAGGTAGAGGACCACTGCAGGCATCCAGCCGGGTCTCAAGCACAGGACTCAGCTGTGAAGATGCAACACTGAGAAATATTTTGGATAATGGATTGATAACTCTGCGTGTGCCCACAATGCAGCCTTGGCATCAACATGGGGCTCCCTCTGCAGCTGCCTGATGAATTGAACCAGGATGTACTTTCTGAACATCGCATGCTATGCCCAGAGCCCGAGGCAGGCTGATAAGCCCCAGCAGGGTCCCCGGCCCACCTCAGGGACAAAGGCAGGCAGGGGTAGGGGGCTGTGTACTTTGGACCACTCTGCCCTAGGCCCTTATGCCTCCTAACCTTCACCAGCCAAGCACTCAGACCATACTCCAGTTGCCTGCTGTTTCCCCCACTAAGCTCCTGCAGGCAGTAACTGCCTCATACTTCTTCACCGTTTTATCCTTAACAGCTAGCAGAGTGGGTGGCACATAACAGGTGCTCAAGAAACACTTGTTGGAGAAACAAATGGATCTGCTCCTGCCCAGTGTTCTCTGCCTCCTTCACCTTCCCTGCTTGCTCCAGCCATCTCTTCCCTTCCTCTTCCCAGCACAGATAATTCTAATAATGCATGCAGGCTTTGAGGTGCTCTTCTAGTTCTTTCCACATATTAACTCAGCTAAACCTTACGAGCACCTTGTGGGGTGGATACTGTTAGTATCCCCACTATACAGATGAGGAGATCGAGTCATACAAATGGAGAGTGACGTGCCCCCAGCACCCAGCTAGTAAGTGGCAGAGCTGGGACTCAAACCCAGGACATCTGGCTCAGAGGCTGCACTCAATCACAAAACATTCTGACATCTCTGGAAAGAAAGCATGAGTCCAGGTTCCAGTCCCACTTGCCTGCCCCAACCCAAAACCAGTGCCTAAGGCCACAGTGTAAACCCCATTTCTCATGCATTTGAAGCTAGGCAGGAAAATCAGGGACAATCAGAGGGGTCAGGGGGCCACCAAGTGGTCATGGGGTCAGTTTCTGGCATGGATTGTGAACACCGCTTTTCTCAGGTTTAATTTGGCCAGCCTCTGCCCCAAGATGCATCCCACCATTGAAACAAGCTGCTGATCTATTTGTCTCCTCTCCCAGGCGGTGAACCCTGCAGTCCCAAGTCCCCAACACATGGCTGCTGAATGGATGGATATGGCAACAAATAAAGAAGAGCGGCCATGAGGTAAAAGTGACCTGACAGCCAAAGAAAGGGCCATGAGTTTACCAAGCCAGTGGGACTTTTGCCCCAGGGTCACTATACAAATCCCAGCAGCATGGCTAGATCTGAAGATTAAGGCAGGGGAAAGGTGAGAACAAAGGGGAGTCCTTTGACCCTCACCTAGGAAAATAAAAGTTTCCTTGTGACCCCAGACAAGAAGGATGTTTGGATCAACGTAGGTGTGGCTAGAGAAAGGAGGTGGGGGGGGTGCTATGAACAGAGTTCTCACCACTTCAGGTGTGGAACTAAGTAATAAAAACAAGAAGCTAAAGTGATGATAACTGTGAAAAAGATTATTGGGACAATTTGAAAGAAGATGCACCTTCTGCATTTCCGGGATCTGTGGACTGCCATCCTAACCCACATAGATGTGCTGAACCTGACCCCAAAGAGAGCTGGGGTTCCCCAAAAGCAGACCCTAAGACAAGGACTGAAGGGCAAGTAGTGTTTTTTGGAGATGATTCCAGGAAATGCTAGTAATAGAATGGGGATGTGGGAAAGGGAAGGGAAGGTGGCCGACAAAGTTTGGTATCAACCAAATCACCTTGTGGGCATCTGACGGATAACCTGGCTGGGAGAAAATGTAGACGGTGCACCCTGGAGTCATCCCCAGTGTTCCTTCACCAAATCTCACCAGTCATGCCTGACAGCTACTCCCCAGAGGGCCTTGTTTCCTAAGAACTTTCAGACAAGCAGATGTGGGTGGCCACAGAGACCCTTGGCCAAGACGAGCCTGCATGCACAGAGACGGCAGGGCAAGGGGCCATGGGCACCAGCAACGGTGAGGTCAGCTCTAGACATACAAAGGCTAGCAGGATGGCACCAGGGGTGAGGGGGCTGTCAGGGTGGTGATGGGCAAAGGTCTTTGTCAGGTCTCAATGATGTCCAGTTCTCACCATTCCAAGGTGTGGCTGAGAAGGCAGGTCAGCTTGGCTCTGGCTCTGGGGCCAGAGTCCATTTGAGTCCTGGTTCCACTCTTCTTAGCCTTTTTTATAACCCCTGGCAAGGAAAATGACCCTCTTGGGGCTTCAGTTTCCTCATCCATAAAATGGGGCTAGCAATACTACATCACGGATTGTTGTGAGAATTAAACAAAATTATGCCTGTAAAGCTCTTGGCCCAATACATAATAGGGGCTCAAAAGGTGTTTATTTTTAAATATCATAAATCCATATGCTTTCTTATAAGGAAGGCAAGTCTGGCACTGAAGTTGAAGGGCTCTGAGGCTTCCAGATGAGATCACGGTGAGAAGGGGAGAGAGACCTGGGTTATGTCAGACTGAATCACAATGAGACTGTGAGACAAAGCTGGGAGGTCAGAGCCAAGGGCCCCGGGGAAGAGCCACATCAGGCTCTGTAGCCAGGTCAGCAGCACGAAGCTCTAAGTCGGACATCTTCAGCGGGGAATGAATTTGGGCATGAGCAGAATAAAGTCCGTGGCTTCCCTGCTGACAGCCCTCTTGCAAACTCTCAGCCACTTGGGAGGTTTGTGGAAGATTCCAGCAGTTAGACCTCCCTCTTCCCAAAAACACCAGCTGTAGTTGTTAGCTGAGTCTCCAGGACTCCATCAGGACGAGACGATCGCTCTCCCCAAATTTTTATGCATCCAGACCCGACAGGTACCCCCCAAAGGGGTAGACCCCTGGACCGAAGACATTGCTGCTTCCTCTCCAATAAAAAAATCACAAGGGAAACAATCCCCCAGCCCCATAACTTCCTCAAGCAACGGCCCCACAAGCACGCGACTCCTGAAGACAAACCACATGCCACGTCCACACACCTACAACGTGATGGTCAGCACCATGGCCCCATGTGCTGAACCGAAGAGTCAGGATTTGTGCTGAGAACGTTGTAAATCCCACCTGGCTCTTCCATCAGTCCTCAGGATGAGGTGGCTTTCTCCTCCCAAACCATAGCCCTGATGCCCACATATCTAACTTCTTGGATTCTAGTTCATTTGTGATTTGTGTGTATCTGTGTGCCTGGCACCTGTAAATTATACAGGGACCCGTAGCTCCCACCACGACTGTCAACAAGCTATCCATCAGCCCAAGCAAAAGAACATAATCCTGCTAGAGATTTATTCTTCATTTTAAATTTTCTCATCATGCGATCAGGATGCACATGACATTTCGACGAGTCACCAGACTCCAGGTGCAAAAATGTCACTTTTTGCCAGTCTCACCTCTAATTCTAGGATGTGCTTGGAATCCTGTGTTTTTCTTCTCCTCCCGAGATCAGTGCAATCCAGCTCTTCGTCAACTGAAACGGGGTCTCTGAGGGTCTCTCTGGCCCTCCAGCACCCAATTTTTCCCCTCCTCCACTCTGAACCTAGTTGGTAAGCAGGCATCTTCTGGGGACAGAGGTGCAAACATCCTACATCAGCGTTTGTCTAAACCATTCCTGCCAGCCCTGCCTGGAGGCATCTTGGGCACATGGATATTTGTCTTGATTATCTAAATCTCCCCTCCTTCTGTTCTAACTAAATGGGGATGCGCAGTGTCCCATTGTTTTCTGCCATGGAGTGCTGATTGCTGCAAGAGTCTTTTAATACACACGCTGCCTCTTACAACAAAGACTAATCCCTGCCTTCTCCCTGGCATGACTGCACCATAAATTGTAGAGTTTAGAGAAGAGAATGCTAAAGGCAGCACCCACGCAGTGCGTGGATGCGAGACACGGCACCGGAGGAGGAGGTTGGCAGCCCCCCACCCCAGCCCCAACACCTCCAGCTTCTGTGTCTTCAGCCATGAGACAGCCTCGGCAGCCTATGAGGCAGTGTGGGAGTGGGAACTGCGAGTCCTGGCACAGGCTGAGGTCCTGAAGCTCAGAAGCTTCTGGACAGACCCACAGCCGAATCTTCTGGGAACCTCAGACACTCAACATCACAGAACCCATCATGACACCTTGACATTTAAGGGCACCTTTTTCGTGGATCACCTTTTTTTTTTTTTTTTTGTCCAGAAATTCTATGTAATTTATGGTGTGGAGGGGAGATTAAGATGAGTTTTTGTGAGCTATGGGATAAAACCCATAATCTGGGTGTCAGTGGGCGCTGAGCCCTCTGAAATTGTATGTGTACATTTCCATTTTTCAGAAGGGAGGATTCAAGTCTGTCATCAGATTTGCAAAGGGGCCATAACCCCAAAAAAGGAAAGTTCCATTGAACTGTGCATTTATTCCAATACAGCTTGATCTTAGGTATGGCCAAGGAAGGGAGAGGAAGGGAAAAGTCATTTTTTTTTTGGATGCCTATTCTATGCAAGCCAATTGTATGAAGTAGCTCATTTCTTTCTCAAACTAACTCTATGAAGGGACTGGACACTGAGGACAGAGAACACAAGTCACTCTGAATGCCATCCAAGTGGTGCCAGCCATGGTAACAGTACTAAAATATAATGATAGCTAATGTTTCTGAGAGTTTACTATGCATCAAGCACTGTTCTAAACACTTTAGCTGTATTAACTCATTTAATCTTTGCTACAGTCCTGCAATGTGGAAATCACTACTGTGATTACTATCACCATCTTTACTTCTATCCCCTTCTCACAGACGAGGAAGGTGAAGCTCTGAGAAGTGAAACAACCGGCCAACGTCACCCAGCTAGTAAGGGATGGAGCTGGGACTTGCATCCCAATTGTCTGACTCAAGCCCATGTTCTCAACTTCTCAATGACACAACCTTCCAGAACTTTCTGGTGATCACTGTAAGATCAGGCTGATTTGACTACTTAGAACCAGCAAGGATCATGTGTGTTCTGTAAGAATCCCAGGGTTAACATTAGTTCGACTCTCATCCTTAGCTCTGTCGTGTGTTCAAACACCACTCCCTACCTAGGATCCTCCACATCCATGTTCTTAATAGGACAAGCAATGAAGATACCTCACCCAAAACCACCAGCTAGTAAGTGAGAGAAATAAGGTTTGAACCCAGGTATGTCTGGCTCCTGAGATCTAAACCACAATGTGGCCCAACATTTTGTCTTCCTGCATAGAAAGCCCGGGGCTTCCAGGAAGGCCACATGAGGCAGAGGAGATGGTAAGCACCTCCAGACAATTATACCTGATAGGCAACCATGTGGGTTAGGGGAAGCCCTTGATTATCAAGACAGAGCAGGAAATTCCCCAGCCCCTTGGGCTGAATAAGGAGCCAAAGACTTCTAAGAACAGAAGACCTTGCTCCACAGGGCTTCCAACTGCCAGCACTATGAGCAAGGCTACAGAGTCCCAGTGGGTGAGGCAACCTGTGTTTGTGTCCCAGCGGTGCTACTGTACTATTTTGTGGGCAATGGAAAAAACACTTTTCCAATCAGTGCCTTCAACACTGAGTAAAATCCATATGATAATAATAATCCCTATTCTTATATACATGCGCACACACACAACACACACACACACACCATTATTTAAGGGTCAGGGGAGGATGGATGAATGGACATACAAGCAAAAAGATGTGTGTTACCTCCCCAGTCTGAAAACGTGGCATTTAACCCTCTCATCAAAGCAGGGGTCATCATGCTACTACTATCCATGTGCACACATTTTTCCTTTCTGTATTTGCTCCCTCTCTCCCTCCCTCCCCACCCTCCCCTTCCTTTCATAACTACTTCCTCCCACCTCCTAGGCTGGCTCCTACTTTATCAATAGGTGGCCCAGTTATGACCCTCGCCACACACCCCTTTCCTTGCTAGCTCCATCGCTGGCCTCCAATCCCATCCCAGGGGCTTGCATTTCAGCACCATGGCCAGAGCTAACATCCCCTTTCCTTCCAGGCAGTGGATGGTTTTGCATTTCTCTCCCCTCTCTTCCCAGCCATCCCTCTTACTCCCTCTACTCCCTTTCCCTCCCTCCTTATCCTTCTTCCCTTTCTCTCCTTCTCTACCCCCCTCTACCTATGTTGCTTGAGCACACGTGTAGTGATGTCAAAAGTTGTGCTCAAGAAGGAAAGTTGCTATGACAGATACAGGGACACAATCCAGCTGGCCAAGAAGACGCAGCTTGTACAAGTCACAGGCACAAGCGCCACCTGGAGCTACCTCGTCTCAGCTCTGAAGTCTGGTTGATTTGGGCATTGAGCCCTGGAGAAGGGACAAGGAATCAAAAATCTCAATTTCTGATATCCACATTACACCTGTTTCAAGACAGTCCAACTCCAACATGACGTTTCACACCCCAGTCCAGAGCAGGGAAAATGCTGGGGAATAGATGGGCTAAGAAGTAAGTCAGGACACAGACTTCCTCACCCTTTAGACTTTCCCTTATTCTTACTTGCAACTAAGAAGGGAGTGCCTGTGTTACTGTGTTATGTGTACACAAGTGTGCATGTAACTGGCTCTGTGGGTACCTAGATGCTGGAAATAAAATAGGGAGGCTTAGGGATGCCCCTAGTAATAGGGTGGGGGCAGGCCAGATCAGTCAGAGAGCAGAACAAGGACAGGCAAGCATGTATCCAGCTGGGAAGAGTATCCCCTGTGCAAATAATAGGAAAGACTAACATTTCTTTGCAATCGATATGGTCAGGCACTGTGCTGATTGGTTTACCTGCATCATGTCATCCAATCATGATAGCTACTCTACAAGGTAGGAACCATTCCCATTATGCAGGTGAAAACACCAAGACTCAGAGAGGTTGAGCAACTCTATCAGAATCACACAACTACTGAACGACACACACACTGTGCTCTCAAGCATGAGCATATAAAAAGGAAAGAGCAACATGATTAAAAGGGTAGCAATAGTCCAGTGAGGAGAAGTTAAATGGATTAGGGTTTAGCAAACTCAGAGATTATCTTCCTGTCTTCAAATGTCACCAAAGAATTTCTATAAAGACAATGCCGATGGATTTTTCTCCATGTGACTGTAGTACCAAAGAAAAGGAAGTGATTTGAATTAAAGCGCTAGTGTTTTTAGTTGGAGAGACGGTAGACCTTGGTGCCGTGATGCAGAGTTCTGGACAAGGGAGTAGGGAGACTTGAATCGGAATTCTGGCTTTTCTACTAACTTGGGGAGATCTTGGAAAGCTGATCCAGCTCTCTGGGCCTTAGTCTCCCTCCACCCTACCCAGCATCCACTACCAAAAACAGGAGGGCCTCCTTCCAGCCAGAGTGATGATTCTTCCAGCCATGACATCAGCTCGTGTGCCCAGAAGGTGTTTTATCGCAAAGCTTCCTTCCCTTCCAGAGCCAGAGAGGCACTGGACCCTCTCACCCTCACGCAGGAGCTTAAGGAGCAGGGGGCTCCCCAGATACTAACAGGAGCCACATCTGACCTCAGTCCCCAGGAAAATGCTCATTGGGCTGCCCAGAGTGCAAGCTGCCCCTGCTGCCTTCAGAAGTCACTCAAATGCCCACCCCCCTTCAGGTGCTAATCCATCAGGTGGGTTTCCTGGGGAAACAGCTCATTCTTCAGCTCTCTTTTATGGCTTTTACCCAGAATTGATTTGAATAAATCAGTCTAATGCTCCCTCTACAATGGAACCAATTGTAAAAGAGCTTTATTTGCTCAGCTTTGAAAGCAAGTCGGAGCTGCCTTCTTCCCATTCTACAACTGATGAAGAAAAAGGAGCATGGGCAATGAATCTGACAAAGTAGGATTCCCCGAAAGGTGGAGACCCCAAGCCTTCCCAGGAGGAAGGAGGCCAGACATGGCTGTCCCACTGCAAGGAGACCATTTGGGATTTATCTGCTCCTACTGTTAATGCCTTCAGGTGATTTCCTGCCATGCCCACCCAGTGGCCAGGAGCAGCAAGCCTGGTTCTAATTTCCCACTTCTGGTTTCTCATCGCATAGAAAGAACACAGCAGGAGTAACCTCTGTTGAGCCCTGACAATAAGCCAGGCACTGTACCAAGTATCAAGAAGCCCAGCCACAGAGGCGTCCCTCCCATTCCACAAATGCCCCCAAGGTCCTGCCCACCCCAGGACCTTCGCATATACCGTTCCTCTGCCTCCTCCCAGCTCCTCCACACACCTTCTCCTCTGCATCGCTGGCTCCTTCTCTTCCTTCAGACCTCCTCTAAGGGGTCTTCCCCAAGCACCCCAATGCAAACTAGGTCCTCACTCTTAACTCTCTCATAGCCCATCGTGTTCCTTTTCTCCGTGTCGCTTTATAGCAGGGAAGCAAAGATGGCGTCCTGGTTAGGGTGCAGGCTCAGGAGCCAGAGGCCTGCAGGTGAATCTCCACTCCACCTCTTACTAACTGTGGACCTTGGGCGAGTACCTCAGTTTCCTCTTCTGTAAAGTGGTAGAAAGCACCCACATCTTGAAGCTGTAGTAACGAGGAACTGAACTGACACCCATAAAGGGCTTAGATGGGGGTCTGGCAAGGAGTAAGCACTCAGCAAACACTTGTTAAGATTTGTGTTGTGGCTGTTTGACTCAAGTCTGTCTTCCCGCTAGACTGTGAGCTCCATGGGCAGAGAGATGGGCCATCTGTTCATTATGACAGTACTAGGGCTGCCTTCAGAGCCTGCCACACAATGGGTACTAAAAAGATGTTTGTTGAATGAATGGAAATTGTGTTTGCTTGTTCTGTTTTATTTGCTTCACACAGGCTTTAAAGAGACAAAGCAGAAAAGACAGGGGTTTGTACCATTTTACAGGTGGAAAAACTAAGGCTGGAAACCACAATTTATCCAAGCATGGTGCATCGGATGTCCAAGCAAGGTGAGAACCCACTTGGTCTGCATTTTTTCCAGGCCTCTCTCCACCTGAGGACAGGAAACAGATGTCTGAGGCTGCCCCTTCCCCTTCTGGAACCAGCAGGACTCCCCAGAGGTCCCTCCAGTTCAGTTGAGGCCCCCACACCTCAACAAGGAGGGTGTCATGGCTCAGCTCAGAGTCTGGGGAGTGAGGCTTACCCAGCCACCGCAAACCTGCCCCACCCACCCTGTCCATGGGGTCTTGATGCGTTACAAAGATCAATCCAAAAGCTCCAGCTGATGGGGCAAAAGCAGGAGTGAGCCAGCGATATAAGGCTGAGGGCCAGGGGACCAGAGGGTCCTGACTCTCTGCACTGAAGAATGAACAGGTTGGTCAGAGCCACCTAGTATGCCAGTCCTTCCATCCAGGGCAGCGCACCCCAAAGTGTGCAAGCTCCATCATCAAGCACTGCCAGACCACCAGAGCCAGGGACCTCATGTTCTTTGGGTCACTGTTATCCCCAGTGCTCCTGGCAAAGAGGTGGCCATTGATAACTATTGTTAAATGGTTGAACGGACAAATGAATGGTTGAATGAATGAGTGAAGGAAGGAGGAAAGAAGGAAGCAAAGAGGAAGGAAGGAAGGAGGGAGGGAGCGAGGAAGGAAGGGAGGGAGAGGGTTGGATGACTGAATCGCAGCAGTGATGCTAACCCTTGTTTATCCCACTTTCTCCTTCTCCTAACTCCTGATTTTGAAGGCAGAACATCATAATGACTAATAGAGCAGACTTTGAAACCAGACTTCCAGGGTTCAAATCCCAGCTCCACCACCTACTGTGTGTCATTGCACAAGTTATCTGACCCCTCTGTGCCTTGGTTTCCTCATCTGTAAAACAGGGGTGTTAATAATAATCCCTTTCTCATGGGATTGTGAGGTTCAGATGAGTGAATATGTCTAAGTACTTGGCACTATCTGGCACATAGTAAGTGCTCAAAATAGCCATTAGCTTCACTATTACCATACTGCTTTTTTCTGAATGTTTCTTATTTGCAGCCTTATTTGCTTTGCCTCTTGCTATAAGCTTCTTTGAGCCCTTTTGGGGAAGAGGCAGAACACGAATCAATTTAATAAATGAACTACTCAAATATAACATTTACAAGCTGGACTTAATCTAACAGATTTTTCTTCTAATAATACACACTTGCAAATTAAACTGTCTAATTTGGTAATATCTTTCAAATCTTAAATGCACACACCCTCCAACCCAGCAATCCCACTTCCAGGGATTGATCCTAGAGATACTTTCACACAAGTGAGCCGAGATGGTATGCGAGGAAATTCACTGCAGCGTCATTTGGAAAAGCAAACAAACAGAAACAATCTACATTTCTATGCATGGGGGTTGACTAATGAATTTATGGAAGAGACAAAAATCAGACTATATAAAACTACTAAAATATGAAGCAATGTTTCATGCACTGACATGGAAGCCAAGACGTGTGGCCTTTGAAGTCTCAGGCATGTTTTGTATGGAGTATGCTGTCATTTGTGCTTCTGAACACACACACACACACCCATATGCATTGCCCACATTTTACAAATGAAGAAACTAAATCCAGTGACTGGTGTCTTTATGGAAGAGGAGCAGACACAGCGAGACACGAAGGCGGCCCTGTGAAGACGGAGGCGGGGAATGAGTGATACTGCCAGAAACCAGGGCTGCCTGGGGCCCCAGAAGCTGAAAGAGGCCAGAAGGACCCTCCCCTAGAGCCTCTGGGGGGTCTCCAGCACCTTGATTTCAGACTTCCGGTCTCTTGGAAAAATAAATTTCTGTTGTTTCAGGCCACCGGGTGTGTGGCAGTTTGTCATGGCAGCACTAGGAAACAAATACAGACGGCACATTGCTCCTAGCAGTTGGCTGAGAGCTCAGCTGAGCTGGGGGCCTCGGTTCCTCTCCAGATGGGACTCTCCAAGTGCTTCCTGGAGCTCCTCTTGACATGGGAGCTGTGTTCTCTGAGCAAGCGTCCCAGTAGAACCAGAAGGAGCAGTACTGCCTTCTGTGACCCAAGCTCTGAAGCCACCAAGTGTCACTCCCACCACCGTTGCAAGCCTGGATTCAAGGGGAGGGAAGGTAAACCCCACCTTTTGGCAAGAGTGTGATGGTTTGGAGTTGTATGTACCCCAGAAAAACATGTTCTTAAACTTCATCCATTCCTGCGGGTGAGAACCCATCATAAGTAGGACCCCTTATGAGGTTACTTCAGTTAGGTGTGGCCCAGGCCAATCAGTATGGGTCTTAATCCTGTTACTGCAGTTCTTTATAAGAGAGTGAAATTCAGACAGAGGAAGAGAAAGCCACAGAGGGAACAGCCAGAAGCTGAACATCAGTGAAACTTGGGAGGGAAGGGAGAGGTTGGGAGAAGCCGACGTGTGCCTGGCCATGTGACAGCAAAGCCAAGACCAGCGATCACCAACAGTCAGCCCCAGAATGCCACTGTTTGGGAAGAAACCATCACCTTGATGATGCCTTGGTTTGGACTTTTCCTGGCCTCAAAACCATGAGCTAATAAATTCCTGTTGTTCAAGTCAACCCATTGCATGGGACTTGCTTTGGCAGCCAGAAAACCAAAACAGGGAGGAATGGCACAATCTCATGTACCCAATGATAAGAAGAGGGTATGGATTGAAGATATTTCTGTGGTCATTGTTGGATGATACAATCCACCACAGGGAGTATCTCTCTGGAATCTCTTTATCCCTTTTTCTCAGCCTTTCTTTGTGGTTCATGTAAACAGCTATAGTAGACTGACTGCAGCTATGGCCCCAAGTCTCCACCCCACCTGTATTCACACCCTGTGCAAATGACTGCACCTCATCCCATCAAGAGATAGAATCTATTTCCCACCCCTTGGATCTAGGTTGGCCTTGTTACTCGTTTTGACCAAGAGAAGGGAGCCAAAGTGATGATGTGCCACTAACAAAGCATCAGATTCAAGAAGGCTTGTGCACATGCGCTTTCTATCTTAGACCCCCTGACTACTACATGAAAAGAAGCCCCTCTTAATCTGCTGGAAATTTAGAGACCGTATGGAGAAAGGCCAAGACCATCCTAAACCAGCCTACAGCCAGCCAGTCTCCAACAATTTGACAGCCAAGATCAGCAGAGCTACCTACCCAACCCACAGGAGGCCACAGAAGCATGAATGAGCCCCGACAACTTCAGAACTACCCGACTGACTCACAGACTCATGAACAATAATAAACACAGGGTGTTTTAGGTCACTGAGTTGTTTTTGTGAGTTTTTGTTTTGGGAGGTGGGGTACGGCAGGTTTGTAATGTCATATTAGCTAAATAATACAAAGGCATATCACTGGACTGTGTTTTCTTAACCCCTACTTGCTGACTGTCACTGTCTTCTAATGAAAAAGTACAATCCACTGATATTTAGTGTAACTAGTAATATATTTGAGTTTAATCTTTCAATACTATGTCATGCTTGTTTGTTTTTTTTCTGATTTTTCATTTTTCCCTGATTCAATCACATTTTTAGTTGACTTTTCCTTTCAACAGTGTTCATAAACACGTTTCTCTACCATTCTATGGAAAAAAAATGCCAACTCCTGCCCTCACCAAAATGCTTCCATAATTCCTTTGCCTGCCTCGCCCTTCCCAATAAGCTGACGCCTTGGCAATTTTTTCACTGCCTTCCTGTCACCATCCTATTAGTTTTGGTGAAAAATGTTTTCACTGGAACTATTAGATATTGTTTTGATAAAATAATTTCAGCACCAGGTGTTTGCTTTATCTGTTGAGATCACCCTCCTTCTCTGGACTGAGTAATAAATTTAAAATATTCCACACTCAACCAATACATTCATTAAGACTCTTGAAGTTGCAAGAGAAACTCAGTTCAAACTAGCTTATATTAAGATGCTATTGGACCAGGGGCAAGATGGCGGATTGGTGAGCTGTATGTTTTAGTTACTCCTCCAGGAAAGTAGGCAGAAAGCCAGGAACTGCGTGGACTGGACACCACAGAGCAATTTGGCTTTGGGCATACTTCATACAACACTCATGAACACGTCGAACTGCTGAAATCAGCGAAATCTGTAAGTTTTTGCGGCCAGGGAACCCGCGCCCCTCCCTGCCAAGTTCAGTCCCGTGGGAGGAGGGGCCATCAGCGCTGGGACGGAGAAGGGAGAACTCCAGTGGCAGCTCTTATCAGAAACTCATTCTACTGATCCAAACTCCAACCATAGATAGACTGAGACCAGACACCAGAGAATCTGAGAGCAGCCAGCCAAGCAGAGAGGAGACAGGCATAGCAAAAAACAGCAAAGAAAAACTCCAAAATAAAAGCGGAGGATTTTTGGAGTTCTGGTGAACATAGAAAGGGGAAGGGCAGAGCTCAGGCCCTGAGGTTCATATGCAAATCCCGAAGGAAGACTGATCTCTCTGCCCCCTGGATCTTTCCTTAATGGCCCTAATTGCTTTGCCTCTTAGCATTTCAATAACCCATTACATCTGTGTGGTGGGCTTTTTTTTTTTTTTTTTTTTTCTCTGTTTCTAGAACAATTACTCTAAGAAGCCCAATACAGAAAGCCTCAAAGACTTGCAATTTGGGCAGGTCAAGACCAGAGCAGAACTAAGAGAGCTCTGAGACAAAAGGCAATAATCCAGTGGCTGAGAAAATTCACTAAACACCACAACTTCCCAAGAAAAGGGGGGTGTCCGCTCACAGCCATCATCCTGGTGGACAGGAAACACTCCGGCCCGTCACCAGCCCCATAGCCCAGAGCTGCCCCAGACAACCCAGTGTGACGGAAGTGCTTCAAATAACACGCACACACCACAAAACTGGGCTTGGACATTAGCCTTCGCTGCACCCTCAACTGGTTGTCCCAAAGTTGGGAAGGTGGAGCAGTGTGAATTAACAAAGCCCCATTCAGCCATCATTTCAGCAGACTGGGAGCCTCCCTACACAACCCAGCAGCCCAGAACCACCTTGGGGGGAAGGCACTCACCTGTGACATAGCACAGTCATCCCTCAACAGAGGACCAGGGGGTACATGGCCTGGAAGAGGGACCCACTTGCAAGTCTCAGGAGCCATATGCCAATACCAAGGACTTGTGGGTCAGTGGCAGAGACAAACTGTGGCAGGACTGAACTGAATGATTAGACTATTGCAGCAGCTTTAAAACTCCAGGAACACCAGGGAGATTTGATTGTTAGAGCCACCTCGCCTCCCTGACCACCCAGACACATGCCCCATATACAGGGAGGGCAACACCAACTACACACACAAGCTTGGTACACCAATTGGACTCCACAACACTCACTCCCCCACTCACCACAAAGGCTAAGCAGGGGAGAACTGGCTTGTGGAGAACAGGTGGCTCATGGATGCCACCTGCTGGTTAGTTAGAGAAAGTGTACTCCACAAAGCTGTAGATCTGATAAATTAGAGAGAAGGACTTCAATTGGTCTACAAATCCTAAAAGAACCCTATCAAGTTCAGCAAATGCCAAGAGGCCAAAAACAACAGAAAATTATAAAGCATATGAAAAAAACAGATGATATGGATAACCCAAGCCCAAGCACCCAAATCAAAAGATCAGAAGAGACAAAGTACATAGAGCGACTAATCAAAGAACTAAAGATGAACAATGAGACCATAGTACAGGATACAAAGGATATCAAGAAGACCCTAGAAGAGCATAAAGAAGACATTGCAAGACTAAATACAAAAATAGATGATCTTATGGAAATTAAAGAAACTGCTGACCAAATTAAAAAGATTCTGGAGACTCATAGTACAAGACTAGAGAAAGTTGAACAACGAATCAGTGACGTGGAAGATGACAGAATGGAAAATGAAAGCACAAAAGAAAGAATGGGGAAAAAAATTGAAAAAATCAAAATGGACCTCAGGGATATGATAGATAATATGAAACGTCCAAATATAAGACTCATTGGTGTTCCAGAAAGGGAAGAAAAGGGTAAAGGTCTAGGAGGAGTATTGAAAGAAATTGTTGGGGAAAACTTCCCAAATCTTCTAAACACCATAAATACACAAATCATAAATGCCCAGAGAACTCCAAATAGAATAAATCCAAATAAACCCACTCCCAGACATATTCTGATCACACTGTCAAACACGGAAGAGAAGGAGCAAGTTCTGAAAGCAGCAAGAGAAAAGCAATTCACCACATACAAAGGAAACAGCATAAGACTAAGTAGTGACTACTCAGCACCGACCATGGAGGCGAGAAGGCAGTGGCACGATATATTTAAAATTCTGAGTGAGAAAAATTTTCAACCAAGAATACTTTATCCAGCAAAGCTCTCCTTCAAATTTGAGGGAGAGCTTAAATTTTCCACAAACAAACAAATGCTGAGAGAATTTGCTAACAAGAGACCTGCCCTAATGGAAATACTAAAGAGAGCCCTACCAACAGAGAAACAAAGAACGGACAGAGAGACTTGGAGAAAGGTTCAGTACTAAAGAGATTCGGTATGGGTACATTAAAGGATATTAATAGAGAGAGGGGAAAATATATATATATATCAAACATAAACCAAAGGATAAGATGGCTGATTCAAGAAATGCCTTCACGGTTATAACATTGAATGTAAATGGATTAAACTCCCCAATTAAAAGATATAGATTCGCAGAATGTATTTAAAAAAATGAACCATCAATATGTTGCATACAAGAGACTCATCTTAGACACAGGGACACAAAGAAATTGAAAGTGAAAGGATGGAAAAAAATATTTCATGCAAGCTACAGCCAAAAGAAAGCAGGTGTAGCAATATTAATCTCAGATAAAATAGACTTTAAATGCAGGGATGTTTTGAGAGACAAAGAAGGCCACTACATACTAATAAAAGGGGCAATTCAACAAGAAGAAATAACAATCATAAATGTTTATGCACCTAATCAAGGTGCCACAAATGCATGAGAGAAACACTGGCAAAACTAAAGGAAGCAATTGATGTTTCCACAATAATTGTGGGAGACTTCAACACATCACTCTCTCCTATAGATAGATCAACCAGACAGAAGACCAATAAGGAAATTGAAAACCTAAACAATCTGATAAATGAATTAGATTTAACAGACATATACAGAACATTACATCCCAAATCACCAGGATACACATTCTTCTCTAGTGCTCACGGAACTTTCTCCAGAATAGATCATATGCTGGGACATAAAACAAGCCTCAATAAATTTAAAAAGATTGAAATTATTCAAAGCACAGTTCTCTGACCACAATGGAATACAATTAGAAGTCAATAAGCCATCAGAGACTTAGAAAATTCACAAATACCTGGAGATTAAATAACACACTCCTAAACAATCAGTGGGTTAAAGAAGAAATAGCAAGAGAAATTGCTAAATATATAGAGACGAATGAAAATGAGAACACAACATACCAAAACCTATGGGATGCAGCAAAAGCAGTACTGAGGGGGAAATTTATAGCACTAAACGCATATATTAAAAAGGAAGAAAGAGCCAAAATCAAAGAACTAATGGATCAACTGAAGAAGCTAGAAAATGAACAGCAAACCAATCCTAAACCAAGTACAAGAAAAGAAATAACAAGGATTAAAGCAGAAATAAATGACATAGAGAACAAAAAAACAATAGAGAGGATAAATATCACCAAAAGTTGGTTCTTTGAGAAGATCAACAAGATTGACAAGCCCCTAGCTAGACTGACAAAATCAAAAAGAGAGAAGACCCATATAAACAAAATAATGAATGAAAAAGGTGACATAACTGCAGATCCTGAAGAAATTAAAAAAATTATAAGAGGATACTATGAACAACTGTATGGCAACAAACTGGATAATGTAGAAGGAAATGGACAATTTCCTGGAAACATATGAACAACCTAGACTGACCAGAGAAGAAATAGAAGACCTCAACCAACCCATCACAAGCAAGAGAGATCCAGTCAGTCATCAAAAATCTTCCCACAAATAAATGCCCAGGGCCAGATGGCTTCACAGGGGAATTCTACCAAACTTTCCAGAAAGAACTGACACCAATCTTACTCAAACTCTTCAAAACATTGAAGAAAATGGAACACTACCTAACTCATTTTATGAAGCTAACATCAATCTAATACCAAAACCAGGCAAAGATGCTACAAAAAAGGAAAACTACCGGCCAATCTCCCTAATGAATATAGATGCAAAAATCCTCAACAAAATACTTGCAAATCGAATCCAAAGACACATTAAAAAAATCATACACCATGACCAAGTGGGGTTCATTCCAGGCATGCAAGGATGGTTCAACATAAGAAAACTAATCAATGTATTACAACACATTAAAAACTCGAAACGGAAAAATCAATTGATCATCTCAATAGATGCTGAAAAAGCATTTGACAAAATCCAACATCCCTTTTTGATAAAAACACTTCAAAAGGTAGGAATTGAAGGAAAATTTCTCAATATGATAAAAAGCATATATGAAAAACTCACAGCCAGCATAGTACTCAATAGTGAGTGACTGAAACCCTCCCCTCTAAAATCAGGAAGAAGACAAGAATGATTGCTGTCACCACTGTTATTCAACATTGTGCTTGATGTGCTAGCCAGGGCAATCTGGCAAGACAAGGAAATAAAAGGCATCCAAATTGGAAAAGAAGAAGTAAAACTGTCATTGTTTGCAGATGATATGATCTTATATCTAGAAAACCCTGAGAAATCAACGATACACCTACTAGAGCTAATAAACAAATTTAGCAAAGTAGCGGGATACAAGATTAATGCACATAAGTCAGTAATGTTTCTATATGCTAGAAATGAACAAACTGAAGAGACACTCAAGAAAAAGATACCATTTTCAATAGCAACTAAAAAAATCAAGTACCTAGGAATAAACTTAACCAAAGATGTAAAAGACCTATACAAAGAAAACTACATAACTCTACTAAAAGAAATAGAAGGGGACTTTAAAAGATGGAAAAATATTCCAAGTTCATGGATAGGAAGGCTAAATGTCATTAAGATGTCAGTTCTACCCAAACTCATCTACAGATACAATGCAATCCCAATCAAAATTCCAACAACCTACTTTGCAGACTTGGAAAAGCTAGTTATCAAATTTATTTGGAAAGGGAAGATGCCTCGAATTGCTAAAGACACTCTAAAAAAGAAAAACGAAGTGGGAGGACTTACACTCCCTGACTTTGAAGCTTATTATAAAGCCACAGTTGCCAAAACAGCATGGTACTGGCACAAAGATAGACATATAGATCAATGGAATCGAATTGAGAATTCAGAGATAGACCCTCAGATCTATGGCCGACTGATCTTTGATAAGGCCCCCAAAGTCACCGAACTGAGCCATAATGGTCTTTTCAACAAATGGGGCTGGGAGAGTTGGATATCCATATCCAAAAGAATGAAAGAGGACCCCTACCTCACCCCCTACACAAAAATTAACTCAAAATGGACCAAAGATCTCAATATAAAAGAAAGTACCATTAAAACTCCTAGAAGATAATGTAGGAAAACATCTTCAAGACCTTGTATTAGGCGGCCACTTCCTAGACTTTACACCCAAAGCACAAGCAACAAAAGAGAAAATACATAAATGGGAACTCCTCAAGCTTAGAAGTTTCTGCACCTCAAAGGAATTTCTCAAAAAGGTAAAGAGGCAGCCAACTCAATGGGAAAAAATTTTTGGAAACCATGTATCTGACAAAAGACTGATATCTTGCATATACAAAGAAATCCTACAACTCAATGACAATAGTACAGACTAGCCCAATTATAAAATGGGCAAAGATATGAAAAGACAGTTCTCTGAAGAGGAAATACAAATGGCCAAGAAACACATGAAAAAATGTTCAGCTTCACTAGCTATTAGAGAGATGCAAATGAAGACCACAATGAGATACCATCTCACACCGGATTAGAATGGCTGCCATTAAACAAACAGGAAACTACAAATGCTGGAGGGGATGTGGAGAAATTGGAACTCTTATTCATTGTTGGTGGGACTGTATAATGGTTCAGCCACTCTGGAAGTCAGTCTGGCAGTTCCTTAGAAAACTAGATATAGAGTTACCATTCGATCCAGCGATTGCACTTCTCGGTATATACCCGGAAGATCGGAAAGCAGTGACACGAACAGATATCTGCACGCCAATGTTCATAGCAGCATTATTCACAATTGCCAAGAGATGGAAACAACCCAAATGTCCTTCAACAGATGAGTGGATAAATAAAATGTGGTATATACACACGATGGAATACTACGCAGCAGTAAGAAGGAACGATCTGGTGAAACATATGACAACATGGATGAACCTTGAAGACATAATGCTGAGCGAAATAAGCCAGGCACAGAAAGAGAAATATTATATGCTACCACTAATGTGAACTTTGAAAAATGTAAAACAAATGGTTTATAATGTAGAATGTAGGGGAACTAGCAGTAGAGAGCAATTAAGAAAGGGGGAACAATAATCCAAGAAGAACAGATAAGCTATTTAACGTTCTGGGGATGCCAAGAAATGACTATGGTCTGTTAATTTCTGATGGATGTATTAGGAACAAGTTCACTGAAATGTTGCTATATTATGTAACTTTCTTGGGGTAAAGTAGGAACATGTTGGAAGTTAAGCAGTTAGGTTAGTTGTCTTTTTCTTACTCCCTTGTTATGGTCTCTTTGAAATGTTCTTTTATTGTATGTTTGTTTTCTTTTTAACTTTTTTTTTCATACAGTTGATTTAAAAAAGAAGGGAAAGTTAAAAAAAAAAACAAGCAAAAGAAAAAAGACAAACAAGGAAAAAAAAAAAAGATGTAGTGCCCCCTTGAGGAGCCTGTGGAGAATGCAGGGGTATTCGCCTACCCCACCTCCATGGTTGCTAACATGATCACAGACATAGGGGACTGGTGGTTTGATGGGTTGAGCCCTCTACCATAAGTTTTACCCTTGGGAAGACGGTTGCTGCAAAGGAGTGGCTAGGCCTCCCTGTATTTGTGCCTAAGAGTCTCCTCCTGAATGCCTCTTTGTTGCTCAGATGTGGCCCTCTCTCTCTGGCTAAGCCAACTTGAAAGGTGAAATCACTGCCCTCCCCCCTACGTGGGATCAGACACCCAGCGAAGTGAATCTCCCTGGCAACGTGGAATATGACTCCCGGGGAGGAATGTAGACCCGGCATCGTGGGATGGAGAACATCTTCTTAACCAAAAGGGGGATGTGAAAGGAAATGAAATAAGCTTCAGTGGCAGAGAGATTCCAAAACGAGCCGAGAGATCACTCTGGTGGGCACTCTTACGCACACTTTAGACAACCTTTTTTAGGTTCTAAAGAATTGGGGTAGCTTGTGGTGGATACCTGAAACTATTAAACTACAACCCAGAACCCATGAATCTCGAAGACAGTTGTATAAAAATGTAGCTTATGAGGGGTGACAGTGGGATTGGGAATGCCATAAGGACCAAACTCCACTTTGTCTAGTTTATGGATGGATGTGTAGAAAAGTAGGGGAAGGAAACAAACAGACAAAGGTACCCAGTGTTCTTTTTTACTTCAATTGCTCTTTTTCACTCTAATTATTATTCTTGTTATTTTTGTGTGTGTGCTAATGAAGGTGTCAGGGATGGATTTAGGTGATGAATGTACAACTATGTAATGGTACTGTAAACAATCGAAAGTACAATTTGTTTTGTATGACTGCGTGGTATGTGAATATATCTCAATAAAATGATGATTAAAAAAAAAAAAAGATATAGATTCGCAGAATGGATTTAAAAAAATGAACCATCAATATGTTGCATAAAAGAGACTCATCTTAGACACAGGGACACAAAGAAATTGAAAGTGAAAGGATGGAAAAAAATATTTCATGCAAGCTACAGCCAAAAGAAAGCAGGTGTAGCAATATTAATCTCAGATAAAATAGACTTTAAATGCAGGGATGTTTTGAGAGACAAAGAAGGCCACTACATACTAATAAAAGGGGCAATTCAACAAGAAGAAATAACAATCATAAATGTTTATGCACCTAATCAAGGTGCCACAAATGCATGAGAGAAACACTGGCAAAACTAAAGGAAGCAATTGATGTTTCCACAATAATTGTGGGAGACTTCAACACATCACTCTCTCCTATAGATAGATCAACCAGACAGAAGACCAATAAGGAATTGAAAACCTAAACAATCTGATAATGAATTAGATTTAACAGACATATACAGAACATTACATCCCAAATCACCAGGATACACATTCTTCTCTAGTGCTCACGGAACTTTCTCCAGAATAGATCATATGCTGGGACATAAAACAAGCCTCAATAAATTTAAAAAGATTGAAATTATTCAAAGCACGTTCTCTGACCACAATGGAATACAATTAGAAGTCAACAGCCATCAGAGACTTAGAAAATTCACAAATACCTGGAGATTAAATAACACACTCCTAAACAATCAGTGGGTTAAAGAAGAAATAGCAAGAGAAATTGCTAAATATATAGAGACGAATGAAAATGAGAACACAACATACCAAAACCTATGGGATGCAGCAAAAGCAGTACTGAGGGGGAAATTTATAGCACTAAACGCATATATTAAAAAGAAGAAAGAGCCAAAATCAAAGAACTAATGGATCAACTGAAGAAGCCAGAAAATGAACAGCAAACCAATCCTAAACCAAGTACAAGAAAAGAAATAACAAGGATTAAAGCAGAAATAAATGACATAGAGAACAAAAAAACAATAGAGAGGATAAATATCACCAAAAGTTGGTTCTTTGAGAAGATCAACAAGATTGACGAGCCCCTAGCTAGACTGACAAAATCAAAAAGAGAGAAGACCCATATAAACAAAATAATGAATGAAAAAGGTGACATAACTGCAGATCCTGAAGAAATTAAAAAAATTATAAGAGGATACTATGAACAACTGTATGGCAACAAACTGGATAATGTAGAGGAAATGGACAATTTCCTGGAAACATATGAACAGCCTAGACTGACCGGAGAAGAAATAGAAGACCTCAACCAACCCATCACAAGCAGAGAGATCCAGTCAGTCATCAAAAATCTTCCCACAAATAAATGCCCAGGGCCAGATGGCTTCACGGGGAATTCTACCAAACTTTCCAGAAAGAACTGACACCAATCTTACTCAAACTCTTTCAAAACATTGAAGAAAATGGAACACTACCTAACTCATTTTATGAAGCTAACATCAATCTAATACCAAAACCAGGCAAAGATGCTACAAAAAAGGAAAACTACCGGCCAATCTCCCTAACGAATATAGATGCAAAAATCCTCAACAAAATACTTGCAAATCGAATCCAAAGACACATTAAAAAAATCATACACCATGACCAAGTGGGGTTCATTCCAGGCATGCAAGGATGGTTCAACATAAGAAAATTAATCAATGTATTACAACACATTAACAATTCGAAAGGGAAAAATCAATTGATCATCTCAATAGATGCTGAAAAAGCATTTGACAAAATCCAACATCTGTTTTTGATAAAAACAATTCAAAAGGTAGGAATTGAAGGAAACTTCCTCAATATGATAAAGAGCACATATGAAAAACTCACAGCCAGCATAGTACTCAATGGTGAGAGACTGAAAGCCTTCCCTCTAAGATCAGGAACAAGACAAGGATGCCCGCTATCACCACTGTTATTCAACATTGTGCTGGAAGTGCTAGCCAGGGCAATCAGGCAAGACAAAGAAATAAAAGACATCCAAATTGGAAAAGAAGAAGTAAAACTGTCATTGTTTGCAGATGATATGATCTTATATCTGGAAAACCCTGAGAAATCGACGATACAGCTACTAGAGCTAATAAACAAATTTAGCAAAGTAGCAGGATACAAGATTAATGCACATAAGTCAGTAATGTTTCTATATGCTAGAAATAAACAAACTGAAGAGACACTCAAGAAAAAGATACCATTTTCAATAGCCACTAAAAAAATCAAGTACCTAGGAATCAACTTAACCAAAGATGTAAAAGACCTATACAAAGAAAACTACATAACTCTACAAAAGAAATAGAAGGGGACCTTAAAAGATGGAAAAATATTCCATGTTCATGGATAGGAAGGCTAAATGTCATTAAGATGTCAATTCTACCCAAACTCATCTACAGATTCAATGCAATCCCAATCAAAATTCCAACAACCTACTTTGCAGACTTGGAAAAGCTAGTTATCAAATTTATTTGGAAAGGGAAGATGCCTCAAATTGCTAGACACTCTAAAAAAGAAAAACGAAGTGGGAGGACTTACACTCCCTGACTTTGAAGCTTATTATAAAGCCATAGTTGTCAAAACAGCATGGTACTGGCACAAAGATAGACATATAGATCAATGGAATCGAATTGAGAATTCAGAGATAGACCCCCAGATCTATGGCCGACTGGTCTTTGATAAGGCCCCCAAAGTCACTGAACTGGGTCATAATGGTCTTTTCAACAAATGGGGCTGGAAGAGTTGGATATCCATATCCAAAAGAATGAAAGAGGACCCCTACCTCACACCCTACACAAAAATTAACTCAAAATGGACGAAAGAGGTCAATATAAAAGAAAGTACCATAAAACTCCTAGAAGATAATGTAGGAAAACATCTTCAAGACCTTGTATTAGGCGGCCACTTCCTAGACTTTACACCCAAAGCACAAGCAACAAAAGAAAAAATAGATAAATGGGAACTCCTCAAGCTTAGAAGTTTCTGTACCTCAAAGGAATTTCTCAAAAAGGTAACGAGGCAGCCAACTCAATGGGAAAAATTTTTTGGAAACCATGTATCTGACAAAAGACTGATATCTTGCATATATAAAGAAATCCTACAACTCAATGACAATAGTACAGATAGCCCATTTATAAAATGGGCAAAATATGAAAAGACAGTTCTCTGAAGAGGAAATACAAATGGCCAAGAAACACATGAAAAAATGTTCAGCTTCACTAGCTATTAGAGAGATGCAAATTAAGACCACAATGAGATACCAGCTCACACCGATTAGAATGGCTGCCATTAAACAAACAGGAAACTACAAATGCTGGAGGGGATGTGGATAAATTGGAACTCTTATTCATTGTTGGTGGGACTGTATAATGGTTCAGCCACTCTGGAAGTCAGTCTGGCAGTTCCTTAGAAAACTAGGTATAGAGTTACCATTCGATCCAGCAATTGCACTTCTCGGTATATACCCGGAAGATCGGAAAGCAGTGACACGAACAGATATCTGCACGCCAATGTTCATAGCAGCATTATTCACAATTGCCAAGAGATGGAAACAACCCAAATGTCCTTCAGCAGATGAGTGGATAAATAAAATGTGGTATATACACATGATGGAATACTACACGGCAGTAAGAAGGAACTATCTCGTGAAACATATGACAACATGGACGAACCTTGAAGACATAATGCTGAGCGAAATAAGCCAGGCACAAAAAGAGAAATACTATATGCTACCACTAATGTGAACTTTGAAAAATTTAAAACAAATGGTTTATAATGTAGAATGTAGGGGAACTAGCAATAGAGAGCAATTAAGGAAGGGGGAACAGTAATCCAAGAAGAACAGATAAGCTATCATGGGTAAATTTAACGTTCTGGGAATGCCCAGGAATGACTATGGTCTGTTAATTTCTGATGGGTATAGTAGGAACAATTTCACAGAAATGTTGCTATATTAGGTAACTTTCTTGGGGTAGAGTAGGAACATGTTGGAAGTAAAGTAGTTATCTTAGGTTAGTTGTCTTTTTCTTACTCCATTGTTATGGTCTCTTTGAAATGTTCTTTTATTGCATTTTTTATTATTATTTTTTTTATTTTTTTATTTTTCATACAGTTGATTTAAAAAAAAAAAAAAGGGGAAAAAAATATGGAGAGCCCCCTTGAGGAGCCTGTGGAGAATGCAGGGGTATTGGCCTACCCCACCTCGATGGTTGCTAACATGACCACAGACATAGGGGACTGGTGGTTTGATGGGTTGAGCCCTCTACCACAGGATTTACCCTTGGGAAGACTGTTGCTGCAAAGGAGAGGCTAGGCCTCCCTATAATTGTGCCTGAGAGCCTCCTCCCGAATGCCTCTTTGTTGCTCAGATGTGGCCCTCTCTCTCTACCTAAGCCAACTTGAAAGGTGAAATCACTGCCCTCCCCGCTACGTGGGATCAGACACCCAAGGGAGTGAATCTCCCTGGCAACGCAGAATATGACTCCCGGGGAGGAATGTAGACCCAGCATCGTGGGATGGAGAACATCTTCTTGACCAAAAGGGGGATGTGAAAGGAAATGAAATAAGCTTCAGTGGCAGAGAGATTCCAAAAGGAGCCGAGAGGTCACTCTGGTGGGCACTCTTACACACAATTTAGACAACCCTTTTTAGGTTCTAAAGAATTGGGGTAGCTGATGGTGGATACCTGAAACTATCAAACCACAACCCAGAACCCATGAATCTCGAAGACAATTGTATAAAAATGTAGCTTATGAGGGGTGACAATGGGATTGGGAAAGCCATAAGGACCACATTCCCCTTTGTCTAGTTTATGGATGGATGAGTAGAAAAATAGGGGAAGGAAACAAACAAACAGACAGACAAAGGTACCCAGTGTTCTTTTTTACTTTAATTGCTCTTTTTCAGTTTAATTATTATTCATGCTATTTTTGTGTGTGTGCTAATGAAGGTGTCAGGGATTGATTTTGGTGATGAATGTACAACTATGTAATGGTACTGTGAACAATTGAATGTACGACTTGTTTTGTATGACTGTGTGGTATGTGAATATATCTCAATAAAATGAAGATTTAAAAAATAAAAAAAAATTAAAGAAAAAAAGAAGCTATTGATGTACATGACCAGGAAGTTTGAGAGGATGGCTCTGGCTTCAGGCTCAGCTGGATCCAGGTTCAAATAATGCCACCAAGGCCCTGTATGTCTCTCTTTCTCTCTCTTTTTACCTCTCATCTTTGTTTGCTTTTGGACAAGCTTTATCCAGATGCATGCAAGGTGGCATTCATAGCCCCAAGCCTGTATCCTAAATACAGTCCTTGAAGACAGCTTAAAATACAGCATCGTGTTCAAAACCTCTGAAAAGACTTGTGAAAAGCCACAATCAGCCCCATTCTTACTATATGCCCATTCCTGAACCAATCTACAAGTCCAGCCCTCTGATTGGACAAGCCTGAGTCATGGACCATCCTGGGCGACCTGAATTAAGCAAGATTACTGTCAAAGTCAGAGAGAGCGGTTCACCAAAGGAAGGGGTCTTGACCTGTCCACTAGAACCAGTGGTCAACACCCAGTACCTGGAGAATCCAGGACGTCACTAGAGTTCTAAGAAGGTCACAAAGACCAATGCTATAGGGCCCCAAAACTTCTAGGGAAGTGGAGAGGGAAAAGAATACTCCTTAGCTTTTCTCTGCCCAGGTTCCAAGAACTACAGCCAAGCGCAAATTCCGAAAAGACAGCTATGTGGGCTATTTGTTTGTGCTGATTTGGTAAAGAGAGATGTGAGCTCCCAGGTTCTTTGTGAGGCTGACAGACAAAGAACTACGTGGTTAAAACTCATTCTCGGATCCCACACTCATGACAAATGCTATCACAGTCTTATAAATCAGACATCAAGAAAAAGTCGTCTTTTAGCAAGTTTGAAATCTCACTTGGTGTATTTGTCTCAGCTTTGTCACTAGACCTTCAAATTTAAGCCAAAGATACTCCTGGGTTAGTGGGAAACTCAAAAATATTTCTCCCATGGCCAGTCCTTATATTTCAGCTCCAGCTATCTCTGGGAATGTAAGGTGACTCTTTGTTGGGAAAACACTGCATTTGTCCTTTCCCCAGTATGGGCTGTGGCTCACCATACATAGTGAGCTTTTTTGCAAACCCAAGAAGAGAAATAGGTCCCCTTTGCTCTATAACCCAAGAAGAAAATAAAACAGTTTCTTGCAAGTAAGAGAAGGTTGCGGTATGCTTGTTATTCTCAGCTTCGAGTTACATTGATTACTTCTAGACACAAAAAAAACTTCCATCTCTAATATACAGACACCCACATCAGATTGATATACTTGAATTTAAAGGAAGTCAAGTAAAGTTATCTGTTCTTGTTGTACCGGATTAACCGCAATACACAAATCCTACAAATCAATAGTTAATTAAAAATGTGGCACTGCCTATGTAGTTAACTCATCCTTCTGCAAACACGACCCATCTTGCATATTATTAAGCTTAAAGTCATGCAGGCCACCCTCTAGGGCAATGGAGAATTGCCCAGACAAGAAAATCAGTATATTTCCTAAATATTTCTACATAGAACCACAAACGTAATAAGTTGGCTGTATATGTAACGGGACATTCCATAGAAGCTGCCTTGTTTGGTCTATAGTGTTTCCCAGATCTTAGAATCATTTCCTCCTGTGGCCCTGCCACTCATATCCTCTACATGCCCAAGGTCTGTGAAGATGCTCCACAGTAATGTGAAGTATTGGACTTTCATTTTCAAATGCTCTGCAGGCTGAGAGTCTATGAACTCACTATCACCGTGATCTCATATTTACCCATGCCTTCAAAACCACAAATAATCAAGAACAGTAAGGCAGAACTGATTTATTTGTCATTTCCTGATTTCTAGTAACTCTCTTTGGGCTTCTATTTTTTAACTTCACACTCATTTCTGCCATAGCAGAATCATATATTTTACTGATGAATGTGTCGGTACCCAGCCTTATTCCAACAAGGAGTTGTAGTGACTAAGAAGATAGTGTGTTGGAAATGGCTTTGTCAGCATGGCCCACTGTGGTAGCATCAGTCCCCAGTGACTCCTCCCCGTGGTGACAGGTGCACCCAAGCCGACCCCTGGCTATAGGAAGACTTCAGTTGGGCCAATCATGGTGTCGCAAACCTCTGGTCACATGATCTGTCCTAGGGTGGACATGTGACCTGAGAGGGCTGTCACAACCCTTTCTTGGGAATTCTCACACTGGACCTGGGAAAGGGAAGTCAATTCCTTTCTGCACCCAAAGCCATGAGGATGAATCTCTGACACCTCTGCTAGGATCCCCAGCATGTGCAAAATGACTTTCTACAGTAGAAGAAAAGAAAGATACAGTGCCGAGAGGGAGGGAGAAAACTGGAAAGAATGAGCTTCGGCATGGGCTGGTTAGTCAACCAATATATTCTCCTTTGCTGCTTCCATGCAGAGCCCTCGAAGAATGCCCCATGACGAGATGATGACAAGACCACCAGCACCCTGGCCTTACTGAAGTTAATGTCATATTTTTTAACTGATTCCCTGAACCCAGCTGGCTGACAGGCCTCCCTTCCATCTTCTAATTTCTCTCTTCTTGAGCACCAGACTTCCCAAAGAACACCTTAGCGTCCAAAATACTAAGATCCTCACTAGCCAATAGCAAAGATGGTTGACCCCTGCCCCCTGCATCCTTCTCAGCTGCAGGCACTGAGAAAGCCTCTGCCCTTCCTATCCCTAAGCGAATCCTTGCCCAATCGGGAGCCTGTCAGCACCCCTCACGGACTTCCAGGAGTTGGGTTTCTGGAAACTTGGCTCAGCACTTGGTGTGCACTGTTGGGCAATGGGGTACCAAAAGAGAGGCAGCATCCTGGGAGGCAGTCAAGCAAGCCAGGAATCCAAAGAGTCTAGGCAGAGGGAAAGGATCTGAGGATACTAGGGGAGGGGAGTTTCAAAGAAGAACAGAGGTGGAGGGGAGCCTAGAGGGACTGCCTAAGGAGATGAGAGAACAGCTGCAGCCATTTTTGAGGGAGATGCAGGCATAGGCACTGAAGATGTCAACCCAGTTTGGACAAGTAAGCTCAGGTGCACCTGCCAGTGGTTCCTAGAAGCCATCTTGCTGTGTAAAATTATTTGAGGTGGTCCTGGGATAAACTCCAGAAACTCACCCACAAGCCCACCAAGCCACAGTTTCCTGAGTCTTTGTTAACAATAGCTAATGTGTTCTGAGCACTTTCTATGTACCAAGAAATGTGCTAAGAGCTTCATAAGCATCATATCATTTAATTCTTGCAATAACCTTATGCAGTATGGATTCAATTTTTATCCCCATGTTACAGATGAGAAAACCAAGATTCAAAGAAATCAAGCCACCTTCACAAAGTCAGTGGCACAGCCAGGATTCCAGATGAGTTCTTCCTGACCACAAAGCCATGAAGCCGGGATGCCCTTCTACCCGGATACTCTCAGCTTCTCCCGACACTGGACTCTGTCTCCTACACTGTATTAGTTTCCTCATTGCTAAAGCAAATACCATGCAATGGGTGGCTTAAACAATGGGAATTTATTAGCTCATGGTTTTGAGGCTAGAAGAAGTCCAAATCAAGGCATCATCAACGTGATGCTTTCTCCTGGGGCTGGCTGCCCGTGATCCCTCATCCTGAGCTCCTCTATCACATGGCAATGCACAAGGCTGCCTCTTCTGGCCTCTCCCTTCTCTTCTGGGTACCACTGACCTTCAGCTTCTTGCTTCCCATGGCTCTCTCTATATTGTCTGAATTTCATTCTGCTTATAAAGAACTCTAGTAATAGGATTAAGAACCATCCTGATTGAGTTGGGTCATCAAAAGGTCCTACTTATAATGGGTTCATGCCCACAGGAATGGATTAAGTTTAAGAATATTGTTTTCTGGGGTACATAGCTCCAAACCCCCACATACACTCATACTTCCAGACACTGCCCAGCACCTTTTCCCAATTCTCAGACCTCCAAAATTAGATCAAGGGTTAATACTGTTTCAAAATTGCAGCTGCTGGGCCACGCATTCATGACTGGGCCACCAAAGCCAGCCCACATTCTCCGTGCCCTTCTGCACACAGTAATTGAGAATGCTGGGGTTTATCACCACCCTCATTAAAGCTGACTCAGCCCTCAACCCCCACCTGGTCTCCTGCCCTTCCCCTTCAGCCCACCCTAGGGAGGCCCATGGTATTGACAAAGGGGTCACAATCCTCCATCTCAAGTTCAGAGCCAATGTCTATATGCTGAGCACGAAGGACAGCAGGCTTTGGCTTAGTTCCAGTAAAACGAAAGTACGAAGCAGAGGAGAAATGAGGAAGGCCAGCCCCGAGGCTGCGCCACGTCCCATAAATGACAAATGGTACACACGCAAGTCAGGAAGCCAAGGCTATAAAAGCCACAAGTGAATTAGGATGAAGTCCAAAGCAGTGATGTCATGTGAGAACATCTTCATGGAGGTCATGCCTTGGAACGAGGCTGGCATTCTCCTCCCAGCCAGCCGGAGGGCTCGGACCCCACCAGAGCATCCCATGAAGAGCAGAAGATGGGGAATGAAGCAGAAATGAATTCTGGAGTTGCTGCTTCTCTCACAGAAGCCACAGTGGCCAGGAAGTACAGCCACCCTGTTGTTTCCAGCCAGAAGTATTCCAAGAAAAATGTCATAATAGACATTTGTTGGTCTGCAGGTGTCTTAGAATCCTCTATAAACCATCATCCCCATTAGCATCCTAATCTGCCTTTGGGATAAAGACCTCACTGTGTGCAGCCTTAGCAGGGGGCAAAGCCTAAAGCCCATTTCCCACTGCCAGTCCCCACCCCCACAAATACCCATGTGACCAAAGGGACCAAATCCTTCCTGGTGCTACGGGAGGTAACACCAGGGCTCAGCCAGTCATTCACTGACTCCCAAGACTTTGACTCAAGAGAAAGGGTTGCAAAGACAGGAACCAGCTCCATCCGGTGGATAACTCCAGCTAGCTGGCCCAATACTTCCACATTCCTGCCCATTCTGCAAGCCTGGTCCCACAGCCGGCTGTGGATTCTGTGAACCCCAGAGAACCTTCTAGTGAACTCCCTTCTTGCTTCCTAGACAGGGTTAGTTGCTATTGCTTGCAGCCAAGAATCCACACGTTAAGGGCAGCTTCATTGTTCTTGTTTCCAGAGCCAGCACCCCTAGATATTTTAAACAGTGGGGACTGGTGCAACTCCATAAAAAGGAACCAGAAACCATTTAGGTGCCCTCCAGGAAGAAGCACTTACAGATGCTTCAGGAAAGAAAGATGCAAGATAATGATGCCTTGAGTGAGGACTAGATTTGAGATCCAAGTTCTCTTGCCCGCTTCAGTGCCTTGGCATGTGCCTTTCCCTGGGCTCCCATCTGGTTAACACCCACTCCTCATTCAGGCATCAGCTTAGCCAAATGTCACTTGCTCATATGTCATCATATGTTTAGTAGTTGTTTATTTGTTCAAGACAGAGTGCCCCATTAGACTGTAAGCTGCATGAGCACAGCTATTTTCCTCACTGCTCTCTCCTCCTTGCCTACCATAGCTTGGTATGTAATTGTATTCCATAAATATTTGTGCCAGAATTTACATCCATGGGATAGAACACACCCAAGTCATTATTACTATCATTATTATTTAACCCTCATGACACCCATAAAGTAAACAGCATTATCATCCCTTTTTTTTAATTCATTTTATTGAGATATATTCATATACCATGCAGTCATACAAAACAAATCGTACATTCGATTGTTCACAGTACCATTACATAGTTGTACATTCATCACCTAAATCAATCCCTGACACCTTCATGAGCACACACACAAAAATAACAAGAATAATAATTAGAGTGAAAAAGAGCAATTGAAGTAAAAAAGAACACTGGGTACCTTTGTCTGTTTGTTTCCTTCCCCTATTTTTCTACTCATCCATCCATAAACTAGACAAAGGCGAGTGTGATCCATATGGCTTTCCCAATCACATTGTCACCCTCATATGCAACATTTTTATATAATCGTCTTCAAGATTCATGGGTTCTGGGATGTAGTTTGATAGTTTCAGGTATCTAGCGCCAGCTACTTCAATTCATTAGAACCTAAAAAGGGTTGTCTAAAGTGTGCGTAAGAGTGCCCACCAGAGTGACCTCTCGGCTCCTTTTGGAATCTCTCTGCCACTGAAGCTTATTTCATTTCCTTTCACTTCCCCCTTTTGGTCAAGTAGATATTATCATCCCTTTTTACAGAGGAACATGGAGGAGAAGGAATTTGCCATCAGACACCTAGGTGATACAGAGTGGATCTGAACCCAGGTATTCTGACTCCAGAGTCCTCTTAATTGCTCCATGAGCAGGGGCTTTACACAAAGTGGATGCTCTGGCTATCTGTTGCTGCATAACAAACCACCCTAAAATGCAGTGGCTCAAAAAAGGAAGAAAAGATCTGTTCTGCTGACCTGTCTACACTTTGAGCAGGGCTCACAGGCACGGCTGGTTTCTGCCCTACATAGAGTCAACTGGGCATCAACCTGGGGCTGGAGGAGCCACTTTCGGGGCAGCTCATTCACAAGGCTGGAGAGATGAGGCTCGCTGTCAGCCGGGGGCTCAGCCAGGGCTGCTACCAGGCCACAGGTCCTCCCACGTGGACCTCACCTTGGGTTACTGGGGCTTCCTGACGGCATGGCGGCCGGGCTCCAAGCATGAGTGTCCAAAGAGAACCAGGCAGAAGCCACATGTAACCTCAGCAGTCACAGAATCACTGCCAGGGTGTCCTATCTGTGGAAATGGTCTCAGCCAGCTCAGATTCAGGGGGAGGGAAACTGTACTCCGCAGGGATGCGACAAGCCTCCAGAAGAACCCATAGGATGGGGAAGAACCCATAGGATGTTATGACCATCTTTGGAAAGTTCATTCTGCCACCGCGGACAAGAGATTTGTTCTATCGCATGATTTCACAGGGCTAGCCCAAACTACAAACACCCAACTTCAAAGTAGCTACACCCAGAGACCCCACTGAGGCTTTAGAAAATCTGTGGATGCAAAGAAAAGAAGCCAGAAAAAGTCAAAACCACAAATTGGTTTGAGGTGGGGAGAGAATCTCCCCCCAAACCCCAATATTTATAGCTTTTCACTTCATTTCCTTACAATGCCTGAAGCTCTCTAATTAGAAACTCATTTGAGATAACTAGAAACCAATTTTAAAATGCAAACACCTCTAGGGCTAGCCAGAGTCCTTCAAACAGTCAGGGAAATTGGTTTCACCAAGGGTTTCCTCCCATCCCTGCTGAGAGTCAGCTGCCAGGAGTCAGGGGAGGGCCCCGGGCATCGGAGCGGGCACACTTCTAGGGAAGGAAAATCAGGTTCGGCAGAGTAGCTAGGAAGGGAAGCTTATTTTTACGCCTGAATGAGTGTCCCAGTGTTTGACTCTGCAAACACGGCCGCAGTCACGCTACAAGATGTCATAGCAGCAACATTTACACTCTTGGAGAGCCGAGCCACTTTTCAAAGCTCCCTTACACAGCCATGCTGGGCAGCCGGCTCCACCGGCAGCTGCAGGAGCCATGACTCACGCTGTCATCACTCCCCTCCAAGCCCGGCTGCAAGCACTTTTAAACCATGCAACAGGGACAAACACTTACTGCAGGGCAGGAATGGGCAGCAAGGAACAGGATTCCACCGAGGCCCAGGAAACAAGATCTTCTGGCTCTTGGCACCCACTGATGTGAGAGCTCACAGGCATGGAAGCAACCCCCCAACCCCAGACCCTGCTGGGGTGGCTGCCCGCACTGGCCCCATCCCCCCATCCCCACCCCCAGTTCACCTCTGCTCCACAGTGCCGTCTGTCACCAGCAACGCTCTCAGTTGACTTTTCCAAGCGCCTGGGCTCTGTGAACACACACCAGCCCTGCCCTGCAAGCCCCCAGGTGACCTGGCCCTCGGAAGAGAAGGCAGGCAGGTCTAAGGGGTGTGAGCATCTTGGAGTCTCCTTGGAGGGGTGGAAGGGCTGTTATGGGTTGAACTGTGTCCTCTGGAAAGGTACGTTCAAGTCTTAACCCCGTGAACGTGATCCTATTTGGAAATAGGGTCTTGAAGATGTGATCACTGAAGATGAGGTCAAGCTGGGGTAGGGGGGCCCTGACCCAACATAACTGGGGTCCTGTAAGAGGGGAAGAACTGGACACAACAGACCCAGGGGAGAAGGCCATGGGAAGACGGAGGTACGTGGCAGCCCAAGGATGGCCGCCACCACCAGAAACTGGAAGAGGCAAGAAGGGATCCTCCCCAACAGGTTTTGGAGGGAGCCCAGTTCTGCAACACCCAGATGTCGGACCTTGGGCCTCCAGAACCACGAGACGACAGTTTTGGTGGCTTAAGCCCCCCGGTTTGTGGTTCTTTGTTACAGCGGCCACGGGAAACTAGGGGAGGGTGGGAGTCTTTTTCCCACGTTAGGGGGCTCAACCCTTGTTTGGAATCTGGTTGTTGGGAACTTGGAAACTGGCTTTCCACAGAATCAGCAAGAGCAATCCAGGGAACTGGAGGGCGAGGAATGAAGTCGATCGCCAACATTCGCAGGTGTCAGAAGCGGGCCGAAGGTGAGGTCGGGCCATGCTCCCGGGAGCCCCTGTGTGGGTGCCCTCACACTTCCCACTTTTTACAGAAGTGGAAACAGATCCCAGAGAGGCCACACAACTAACCCAAGGTCTCACAGCTCACCGGCAGTGGAGCTGAGACACAAAACCTTCTTCTCCCAAAGCCTGTGCTCAGAATCGCCCTGCTGGTAGGATAAAGGCAGAAGTCACAGAAGCCACCCACGCCCTGGGGAAACAAAGAGGAAATGCAGGTCTGAGCGAGTAAAACCACCGCAGTGATGGCAGTTGCGCCCTGTCAGTGGGAAGCAGCACGGCTCTGCCAACAAGGAAAACAATGTGGACGTGTAAGTTCAAAAATTCAGATCAAGGCGCCACTTGAAGCAGCGGCAGTGTGAGAGCAGAGGAGAATCACAGGGCTGCCTGAGGCTGCGGTCTTGCCCCCCAGGGCACCCGGAAGGCAGAGAGAAAGAGCAAGGGAGGAGGGAGGAACTTTCCCAGACGGCAGCCAGGGGCTCAATCTTCTGCATCAGGATCTCCAGCAGGCCGGCTTCTTAAAACTGCAGATTATGAGACGCCCACTCTGTGCCAAACTCTGCTCTGGATGCTCGAGATGGAGGACTCAACAATACAGACAAAAACTCTGCTCTAGTACAGCTGACATTTTAGAGGGTAGGTGGACAGATAATAAATAAGATAATTACTAAAATGTTCAAGCGTTAGAGATAAAAGTGAAGGAGAAAAGCAAAGCAGTGCAAGGGGGGTAGAAAGAGTTGGAGAAATTGTGGGTGTTGCCATTTTAGATGGGGTGGCTGGGAGGGGCTCACTGAGGTGACATTTGAGCAGGGAGCTAAAGGGAGGGATACAGCAAGCCATGTATATGTCTGGGAACAGCATTCCCGGCAGAAGGAACAGCAAGTGCAAAGGCCCTGAGGCAGAGCAGGTCCTCCATGATCAAGGGACACTGAAGAGGTCACTGTGACTGGAGTGGAAGGGGTGGTGGGAGAGTGGAAGGAGACAAGAACAGAGGGACAATTAGGAACCAGGCCATGTAGGGCCTCACAGCTACAGTCCCATCTCTGTGTGAGATGGGAACCACTGGGGGCTTCTGAGCCTGACTTCTATCTTAGAAGGATCATTCTAAGGAGGAGCAGACAAGCAGAGGGACCAAAAGGAGAATGCCAAGAGATCTAGGTGAGAGCTGATGCAACTCAGAACAGGCTGGTGCTGAAGAGAGGCTGGATTCCGGATATATCTTGAAGTTGGCGCAACCCACTGACCCTTTAAGAGAGGGCCCCAGGAGCCTGCATTTTTAACAAGCATCCCAGGGGATTCGAATACAACCTGAAGTTGGAGAACTTTAGGTTTAAACTAACTTTCTGTTTCACGCTTTGGGAAGTACCCTATTGGATTTTCTCCAAGTCAACTCAGAATAGTTGGTAGAAAGGACACTGTACAATGTCTCAACTTGTGTGTAGCAGAATTTGAGAGAGGCACAGCCCTTGGGCAGACCTCACAGCACATGGGAAATAACACATGCTCTGAGTCAAGTGCCTGGTGCTGAAAGCAAAACAGTGAACAGCCATAGGCCCTTCCCTCAGTGAGCCTTGCATTTGATGAGGGAAATAATTTTTTTTAAGTGTATGCAATGCAAAGTGGTAAGTGCTGTGATAAGGGTGAGCATGGGACAGTGGAGGCACCAGAAGGGGCACTGAATTGAGTATCAGGTGGTCACAAACACTTCCTCATCAGAGGACCCCTAAGTTGAGGACTAGAAGATAATTAAGGAGATAGCCAGGGGAGTGGGGGGAGTGGGAGGGCGGGTGGAAGCAGAGGATTGTTCTAAACAGAGGGAAGAGCGTGTGCAAAGACTGAGAGATGAGAGCATGTTTGAATTGCTAAACGAAGCTCATATGATTAGAAGAATAAGAGGTGAGAGGGATGGAGAGTTGAGTGGGAGCCATCCATGGTGGGCTGGACAAGGCTGTGGGGTATGATGGGGAGGGGCAGATGAACTGACTTGACTGAGGAAGGCAGGATGCTCCCAGATTCTTGGAAATTTGGTGGATGGTGGTGTGATTCTGACCCAATAAGCCCAGGCAGTAGAGGAAACTAGGGGGTAGGAGGGCAGGGTACGATGACATCAGTGCAAGAGGGACATCCAAGTGGAGATGACCAAAGGGCAGACCAGAGTTATGCAGAGAGTTCTGGAATGGAAAGAAAGATTTAAGGACCTTGGGAGTAGATGAAACCCCAAATATGGTTTGAAGTGTGTCCTCTCAAAAAAAAGATATGCTTAAGTCCTAACCCCCAATCACTCAGAATGTGACTTTATTTGGAAATAAGGAAATGAGGTCGTGTAGAAGGAATTAGTTAAGATGAAGTCATACTGGGATAGGGCAGGCCCCTTAATTCAATAGGACTGAAGTCCTTAAAGGAAGAGGAGAATAGACAGATGAGAAAAGGTCATGTGAAAACGGAGGCAGAGAATGGAGTTATGTATTCACAAGCCAAGGAACACCAAGGATTGCCGGAAAACACCAGAAGCTGGAAGGACTCTCCTCTACAGGTTTCAGAGGGAGCCCGGCCCTGCTGACACTTCGATTTCAAACTTCTAGGCTGCAGAACTGTGAGCCAATAAATTGCTATTGTTTTAAGCCACCCAGTTTGTGGTACTTGCTTATAACAGGCCCAGAAAACGAAGGCACCCCTGAAGAAGGCATGGAGGGGTGAGAATAGAACCCAAGGGACAGATGAGGGGGAGAAATTCATAATTAAAACAAACCAACCAGCAGACATCTTCCAATAAAACACTGCACGGTGGTATCCTCAGTATGAGTTATTCAGGACCATTTCCAGAGATCATATTCAAAATAGCTGCTGGGAAGGTCTCAATTACAACATTTAATGCTGCTTTCAATCAATTAATAAATAAAAGAGTCCAGGTACTACACATACCCTGGAGCAGTTTTCCAGCAAGTGGCTATCAAACAAGACTCGAGGGAGGTGTCGTTCCAAGGGAAGAAGCCAATTGCATTGTCTGTTAGCGTTTCCGCCAGGTACGCGCCCCTAATCCAGGTGAAGTGATTTTCTGTTGATTAACAGGCCGGGCATACGCAGGTGGTTGGTTTTTAAGACCCTGTTGCTGGGTCTTGAGACCAGCTGTGAATAATTTTCAGAGTCAAAAGGCTCCCAACTGTCAAAATAAAAACGGCACTTGGTCACGGAGGAGGTAGATTGTAGGTCAATCACCTTGATATTTTTTAACTGTGAGAGGTCATTAATGTTCCTAAAGAAGCAAATCTGTTTGCATAACCAGATTTTTATAGGCTACTGGGAATAAAGGTTTTACTAAGTGGATGATTTGTACAGCTATAGCCTTTGGGTCTCTGACGGAACAGCTCTGATGAGGAAATGTTCCTTTAATTATGTGGAAGGCCAATTACCATGTTATAGCCACATTGTTTTGCAGATTGCATATAATTTCGCCATTTCCATAGCTTCGACACTATAATTCTGGAGAAAATGCAGGCACCAAGAAGACACTTGAGGCACATTATACTAGAGATGAAGATGTTTTAGCAAATTCAATTTAAGCTACAACATTAAAGTTATTTTGTTGAATAAAACATAACGCAATAATGAGCTTGTGTATGTGAACTCTATAGTGGAGGTAATAATAGCTAGAGAGAGCACGTCCCCTCTCCCCTTTTTCATGCTCATTAGAATAATAGATAATGCTATGGAGAGAACCTTTCTCTAATATGTGCTTCGTCTCAGGTTAAGTGTGTTTCCTGCAAACTGTGGTTCATTAAAAAAAAAAAAAAAGTAAAGGTACTAATTTGGGAGCCATTCACAGAAGTGCTACTACTTGATGTTTTTTACCCGCTGAGATTCCTTGCTCCCAGTGCCAACCAGGAAAGGGCTTTCTTGAGAAGCGCAGATTAATCACTATTTTTACATACTTAGCACTGAATGGTTCATACAGAGAAACTCAAGAAATCAGTAGCGTGAAGAAAAAGGAAAAAGAACAAAGGCAAAGCTGCTGCAATGTTGGTCTCAATTCTGCCACTAATTAGAGGGACCCAGGACATCCCCTCTCTCTCACTTGGCTGTTCTTGTCTGTAAAGTGGGAGAGCAGGAGAATCTTCGAGGTCCCCTGAAAGTACCAAGACTGTGCCCCATCTATCGGTAAAACCCTTTTTCATTCATACTGGTAAGAATCTCGACTTCTTTTCCAAGAGGATACAATAATCACCCAACAGCATAGCCCGGAACTATATAAGCAAAAACTCAGAAAGTTACATCGAAAGACAGACAAACCCTTAAGAGTAAGAGATTGTTTAGCACACACTCAGGGTGCCACTGTGCTAGTTCCCTTCCTGGACATAGGAAGACTTCATTTCCCAGCCTCCCCCACAGTTAGGCTGGGACCATGTGACTGCATTTCTACCAGTGGGAATGTAAGAAATGACATGCCCCTTCTGGCCCCAGGGAATTAAAAGTAAGTTCTCCAGGCTTCCTCTTTCCCTACCATATGAATAGAGGTGAAAAACCCCTTGATAGGAGAATTACAAGAAGGAAATATCCAAGATCTCTGAAACATTGTTGGAGGAGAACCACCAAGGAGAGCCCCACACCTGCAGATGACTGTGGTGTGGGTGAAAAATAAACAGTTGTGTTAAATCACTGGGATTTCAGGGTTTATTTGCCACTGCAGCATTCTCTAGTCTACCCTGACTAACACACTAAGGTACTGAGAAACTAGCAGACACAAAAAAGAAGTTAGATTTCAGTTACACTGGTAACAAACTTGATTATATTTTAAAATTAAAACTTCCTCCTACAAAACAAATAACCCACATTCCTTTTAAGCACACCTAGCACATTTGCAAAAATTTGATCAAATATTAGACCAAGAGGGAAGTCTCAACAAAACCCATTGTATAACTGACAGTTTACAGACCACATTTTCTGACCATAATGCAGCAAAATTAAAAATCGACAGGAAGAAGATGACTAAACCCAAGCCTACATATGGAAAATAAAAAACATCCTTCTGAATAATCCTTGAGTGAAAGGGGAAAACACAATAGAAATTACCAGTAGTTATACCTGAATGACAATAAAACATTATATATATAAAGCCTCTTTTCAGGTGGATAGGTACGGCCTTTGTCATTCTGGAGGGGACTGGTTGCTTATTCCACCCCTAAGAACATAGCTCTTTCTTCCAGAAAGCTCAATACTGAGAAATGGTGCTGCAACACCACCAGAGAAGGAAGAACTATGTGTTATGGGGGTTGAGCAGCACACACTTGCACACACTCGCAAACTTGCGCAATGACAGAAAGAGGCAATCGTTTGGGCAGCCCTTTCACTGTGCCGAGCATCCAAAGAGAAACTGAAAGTCAATCACTGAGCCGTCTCAATGCTTTAATTTGATTTTAAATTTTGGCAGCAGGTTGCAATTCAGAGAAAAAAAAACAAAGGGATGAGAATATAAGACAACGTACACAAATGCCTAAGAGACTGGAGTGAATATTTGTCTCTTTTTAGCTCCCCAGGATCTATTTCTCCTGCTCCCCCAGAGCACTTCATTTCCTTTTATCCAGTCTTGTTGGGATGGAAACTCCAGATGCCTGTCCCCCACTCCACCATGGCAGGCTAAGGGGTTCCTGGGGTCTCCATCCACTGCATCCTTCTTGCATTGGCCCTCCAAGGCCAAGGCTCAGCCAATTAGACTGTCTCCCGGATCTCTGAATGAATCTTGAGCAAGGGGATTCCGGAAGGAGGAAGTGATCGAAGGCCTTCCATTCAACAGTATTGCATGGACTAAGGACTTTAAGTTACTGAGCCCGTACTATGTCCCAGGCATTGTTCTGACAGCTTTTCATAGATCAGTTCATTTAAACCTCACAATATGAGGTAAGTGATGTTATCTCCATTTGACAGACAAGGAAACTGAGGCAGAGAGCTGTTAAATAGCTTGCCCTGGCCAATAGCTGGTATGTGGGGGAGTCAGGGTTCAAATCCAGGCAGTCTGGCCCCGTTCCTAGTCTCTACCCTGCACTGCTATCAAGATCTTCTGGAATTTCCTGACTCCTGTCCGTCCTAAGCCTGGTTCTCAGCAGGGCCTTAATTCTATGAGTTCCCCAAAGTCTTCCAGTAGATTCCCTCTTGGTTAAGGTGACCAGATTTTTTTTTCCTGTTGCTTGCATACATGACATGTAAATGATATGCTAAAGGAGAATCAGACTGGATATATTTGAGGATATGTGCTTGTAAGTTTAATTTGAAAGTCAGAGTAGAGACCAATCACTCCCTGATCTGCTACTGGTTGGTATTTGTGTTAGAGTGGATAACAAAAGCTAGCTGCTATAACAAACAACCCCAAAATCTCAGAGACCTAGCTCAGTCAAGATGTGCTACACATTAACATCACAATCCAATGAAGCTGGTGGGGGGGAGGATTGGGGGAGGGGAGGATGGGCTCCACTCGGCTCCACGTGGTCATTGAGTGATCCATGCTCCTTCCAGCACTGACCTCGCCATCTTCAACATGTGGCCTTCGAGGCTGGAGTAGAAGAGACTGTACAGGATCCTACAGGAGCGCTTGTGATGGCCAAGACCAGAGGTAGCATTTGTTACTCCCAACCCACATTCCACAGACCAAAATTTAATCCCATGGTCCCAATCTGAGTGCAAGAGGGCCAGTAAATGTTATGAAGATTACCCGGCAATAAAATAAAACAGGTTTGGAAACATAGTATTGCCACTGCCACATTATGTTAAGCAAGAAAAATGTCTCGAATGCTTGTCATAGGTCCAACACAATGCTAGGCACCATGCAGAGGGTCAAGAAACCACCTCTGGATAAATTTATTATTTACTTGAAAAAACAGAATACACACTTGTGAAACAACATGATAATTACCAAGAAAATGAGTACCTCCAAAAGGATATGGGGTCATAATGGAAATTTCAATGAAAACAATGAGATCATCTTTTCATATATTAATATCTACAGTATTTTTAAATGATAGTAATTAATGTTGCCCTGGGTGAGGTGAAACTGATATTCACGATTGGCGACCATGCAAATAGCAAATCCTGGAAGCAATCTATCAGTCCAACAATAAGGGAACGGTTAAATAATAATGGCATATTCATTAAGTGGAATCTAATAGAGCTATTTAAAGTCATAATTGTGAAAATCATGTAACACCCTGGAAAAATAAGTATAACATTAAGTGAGTAAAGGATTAATAGTTTTAGTAGCCTTGGACTGTGACCATGTCAGAGAAAAAGAGGAAACACAATAACAAAAATATTTTAGGTGGGACGGCAGGTCTCTGTTCAATATTTTTCAAAATCTTTTTAATGGGTTTATTGTGCTTTTAAATAAGTTTTAAGGATACAAGGTGGTACCATTTTAAAGTTAAGCAAAGGAACAACCAGGTTCATCTATAGATGAACCCCAGAGTGAAATGACACATACAAGTGCAAGGTTTACACTATGCCCAGAATGTATTTATACGTGCAACCTTGAGGAAAGCACCTTCTACACTTTCACAAAGATGAATTAAGACAGAGTTTATCACTAAATTCCTCTAAAACCTCAAAACCATAACGTGTTTGTACTTGGGAGCCAGCTGAATTCTATAAATCCAATTTGAGATCTTTAGCAACACAAGAAGGAGCACGGTCAGGTGGGATGTGCTGTGTGGTGTGGGCAGGGATGGTACAGCCAGGCTGCCTCATTCCACAGGGTCCATCCTGAAAATGGCATAGGCAGGGGAGCCGGGGACTGGAGCTCATGGGCTCTGGTCTCAAGGTGAGGTGTCCAGCTCCATCACCCACAAGCTGGGCAGCCCGGGACAGGGCCCCAGAATGTCTCACTGGGCCTCAGTTTCCCCATCTGCAAAGTGGGAATCATATCCCACCTCCCTCCAGGGCTCTGTTAGCACTGGAGGGGCTGCAGGAGGCTCACCTACCCCAGAGTGGAGTCAACGACCATGAGGGCTCAACAAATGGCAGTTTCTACTGTAATGGGGGTGGAGTGGGGGGTTTCAGTGGTTTTTTCCTCCTGTCCAAAAGCTTTGTGGTGCACGTCTGTAGCTTCTTATGAACAGCTGTAAGGCACAAGGTCACCCATGGGGATGTTGGTGCCCCCCTCACAGACTTGACATGAGGATAAACAAGCTGCTCCATGTAAGGCATTGGGCGCAGAGCCTGCCATGTCATAAATGCAAAATACATGTTATTGTTAGATATTTGGTTTTGACTGAGTGTGACTCAGAGGGTCAGAAAAAGGAACCACAGCCCATTCCCATCCGTGTGACTGGCCCTCGGCATCTGGCCTTCCACAGGCAGAGCTGGGTCAGCTAGAACGGGAAAAGAACTGACAGCGAAATGCACTGAGCTCCTGCTCTGTACCAGGCACTCCTCACGCAGGGGTTCGCCTCGGAGGTGGAGGCAGCAGAGGGATGGCCTTTGCCAGCCCTGTATGAGCCCTCCCAGACCCAGGATAGCCTGACGCAGATACACTCTTCCCCCACCCCTTCCCCAGGATGGTGCTGGGGCCTGTCACCTGGAGATGATGACAGCTCTTCCCTGCTCCGCAGACCCAAAGGCAGTCAGGAGCTCTCAGAGTCAGACAGGGTGAGAATTAGATAAAGAAGAGAGTGTCTTTTTGTCTGGGTGATTTTTCACTGCAAGTCATAGAAACTGCCTGAGGCTAGCTCATGCCAAATAAAAAGGAATGTATTGGATGAACATCGGGGTGTCCCATGGAACCCAAGAACAACAGGCAGGGTGACCAACCGTCCCGGTTTTCCCAGGACTCCCAGGTTTAGCACTGGAAGTCTTGCATCCCAGAAAACCCCTCAATCCGGGGCCAGTTGATTGCCCCAGAATCAGGCCTCTCAGGGAATTGGAACTCAGAGCCAGAGGGGGCCAGAACCCTGCAATTTTTTCTTCTATCTTGCCCCTTGGCACTCAGCTTTCCCACGTTCCTTTTATATGTGTGCAAAGATGGTGGCCCCATGGGTTCTGCCCTCCCCTCTCCATGCTCAGACTGGCTGAGACTCTCTCAACCCAGGGCCAAATTTCCAGGAGAGAGAAGCTGATCGGCCAAGCTGGGCCACGTGTCCACCCAGGTCTCCAACAACTGCGGTCAAGAGGAGGACCCCAAGGTAGGTAGGGAACTAGGAGAGGCCCTTCTCCACCCTCAGTCACTCACCAGACGGTCATAAAGCACCCACTCCGTGCTGGATCCTGTTCCAGGGGCTGGAGACACAGTGGAGAGCCAGACCAGCAGGAGAACACAAAAATAAAAGAAAAATAAGAAATGCTGTAAAAAACAAAACAGAATGGAAGAATACAGAGAGATGGGACGAGGTGTCAGGGAGAGCCTTACCTAGGAGGGGCGTATGAGCTTCCTGCTGCTGCAACAAACGACCACAAACTTACTGACTTAAACAATGCAGATTTGTTATCTTATAGACTGGGGGTCAGAGGCTGCAAAGGGTCTCCCCGGGCTAAAATCAAGGTGTCAGCACAGCTGTGTTCCTTTCTGGAGGCTCTACAGGATAATCTGTTTCCTGGCCTTTTCCAGCTTCCGGAGGCTGCCTGCATTCCTTGGCTCATGGCCACTTCCTCCATCTTCAAGGCCAGTAATAGCCAGTCAAGTCTTTCTCATGAGGCATCACTCCAACCTCCTCTTCTGCCTCCCATTGCCACATTAAGGACCCCTGTGATTTCATTGGGCTCAATCGGATAATCCAGGATAATCTCCCTATTTTAAGATCAGCCGATTAGCAATCTTAATTCCATTTGCAACATTTATTCTATTCACCAATCCTGGAGATTAGGATGTGGACAGAGCTGGGTGACCATTTCCTGCCTATCACCTGGTAATATCTGAGCACAGGCTCAAGGACGAGAAACCTGCAAAGTGAAGAAATAGTTCAAATACAACTGCTGTGGCCCATCCCTACAAGACACAGAAAGGAGAGAGAGCTCAAGGTACACAGATCATCCTGAACTGCACAGACATCTCCAAAGATATCTTTGTGCAGCTCCATGTGGCTTCTTGGCCTGGACTGCAGGTGAAACTATCTTGTTGACCTCTATAGCAAACAGCAGTTGTCTTATGATATACCAGGGCAAAGTGCAACTCGTTCCTGGGGTACAGTGTCCCAGACATCCCCGAGGCCACGCCTCCTAACGCCAAACCTTCTCTAGGTGCTACCGTGGCAGGGTCAGCACTGCGTGGTAAATGTGCACTCAGCCAAATGCATGCAGGAACTGAGGGTGGAGGCTCCCTCTGGGAGGGAGGCGAGGACGGAGGGCAGCGCAGGGAGGCAGGGTGGTTTGTCTGCTTCTGTGATGTGCTGTTTCTTAAGAAAACACAAAAGATCAGAAGTAAAAATTGCACAGTGTATGTTGTCACATGGGGTCTGCTATGTCATTTTTTATTATCTGCTCTTTTCTGGGTGTTTGAAATATTGCCCAATTAAAAAGAAAAAATAACTTACATGTGAAATGAACTTAGAGGGAAAAACTGAACCTCCAATATGGCAACATCTGAACTGACTTTGAGGTTGCTGAAAAGCTGGACGCTGCCACAGCTGGGGAACGACTGAGCATTAGACAGAGAACACCTCCAAGGAGAGGCTCCTGGGGCGAAATTGTGGGCGTTTCCCCAGCCCTGCCGCAGGTGCATCAGGCACCCAGGAGAGTCCATCTGGCCACGGTAAGCAGAGAGTTTAATTCTAGAATTAGTTTAACTCTAGGATGTCTTGTTTGACATGTGTTTATGAACTCCACAGTTGATATTGCAACCAAAGATGCTTCACATGTGAGGGTGGGAGACAAAGCGCAGTTCTGGAAGGAGCTGGACCACGGCCTCACCTTCCCCACAGAGGGGTACACGAGCACCCCCTCCAGCTGTCCCTGCTCTGTCTTGCACTGGGGGGTGGGGGGGATTCCTGCTCTCCTTCTCTTTTCAACCCTCTGGGGCTCTAAGAATGGGCAGATCCATTCTCTGGAACATTTTCCAGGCCACCTGGGGGCATCGGAAAAGCCCAGAACCTCAGTTATTCTCCCCTCCCTCATCTGAAACACCCAGTTCCATCACAAATTTCAACCTGAATGGAAACATGTCAATGCAGGTGTTCTAATTCCAGCCTTAAAATGGATGATTCAACCAATGGTTCTTAAGCACTTATAGTACGCCAAACATCACTTCACACGCAGTGAGCCAGACAGACAAAAATCATTGACTTCACAGAACCTACAGTCTAGTTGAGGGAGAGAGAAGAAAAATTTAAAAAACAGGTTATTATATTAACACGTCATATGTGTAATGCCTTAATATGCAGAATTAAGTAATACATAGTACCATAATATATATACATAACCATATATTAACATATTACATATACTATATATACATCATATACAAGCATACATGTATGCATTGTCCAAAGAAAGCAAACAATAAATGATAAGAAAAAGGAACTTAGAGATGGGTAGGTGGTTAGTTCATTAGTTAGCTGGTTAGCTAGTTGGAAGTACTGAGGTGAGGGGAAGGTAAAGCAAGGAAGAGTAATAGGGAGAGCCAGGGTGGGTTACAGTCTCACTGGGGCAGCTAGGGCAGACTTCCCTTAAAGGGGACCTGGAAGAGGGTCCGGATCAGGTCCTGCAGCCCCCTTGGGGAAGACCGGCCCAGAAGGAGAGAACAGCGAGTGCAAATGCCCTGAGGCAGGAGAGTGCAGAGTTTGTGGGAGGAAGAGCCAGGAGCCAACCGGGGAAGGCAGAGCAGCAGGAGAGGGGGAGGGGAGACAGGTAGGGGCTTTGCCTCTACCCCAAGTGGGATGGGAGCCACTGGGGGCTTTGAGCATAGCAGAGACATGATCTGGCTGCGGCGTAAGGGAGAAGAACAGAAGTAAGAAGGCCAGTTAGAAGGGGCCATGGTGACCTGGGGGAGGGGGGATGTGGGTGTGCAGCAGGGCAGTGGCCATGGAAGCAAGAAAAAATGTTGGATTCTGGACACATTGTAATGATAGAACCAACGGGAATGGCTGGTGAATGGCAGCTAGTATATTAGGGGGAATCAGGATTTCTTTTTTCTTTTCTTTTTGCCATGTCCTTTCATATTTCTGCACCTTCTTCCACTAATAGCAAGTAAGTCCTCTGTCAAGTCATGAATGGTGGGAAAAAACACACCCCCGCCCCAGCCAATCTCCCAAGAAAATCCCTCCTCACCCAAATCCTTGTTTTTTATTACTCTCAGAAAGGTGGTGTGAAAATTTGATAAGGCAAGAGATCAAAGTTCTGGTATTGTTACAGTGCTGATAATGTGCAGATACAGCAGGTCAAAAAGTACTTTTTTATTGCTTCGGGGCTCTCGCTCAGTTCCAGAGTTCCACAGCAGCTGGCTGAGTCAGCCCATTCCTAACCATTCAACCTTCCAGAACATCATCTCTGCAAATCGGCAGTGCAATGCTGATTTCTGAGGTTATCCTCTCCGGCTGGAGGCAGTGGGGCGGGCCACTATCTCCACAGCAACCCAGCTAATAACGGCAGACGGCAGACCCTTCCCTCTGCCAGGTGCAGCGTCACTTTCCTGGGACACAGACATTTGGAACATGACATCCTTGGAGGGACACCCCCCTCAGTTCAGTCCTGCCATGAGTATTTCATTAGCAGGTTATGCAGTATTTGGGGATTTTTAAATAACTCCCTTGGAATATATGATGTCTGGGTTTTGCTTTTAAATAACCCAGCACTGGGGGGAGTCCCGAGGGTGTAGATGAAATAAGATTGGCCATGAATTGATAATTGCTATTGTTAAAGTTGAGTGACAGGTATACGGTGTTCCTTATATTATTCTCTCTGCTATTAATATATTTGAAAATTTCTGTAATAAAAATAAAATTCTAACCATTCTAAAAGCAATTTGGCAATATCTAATCAAATTACAAACATATATACCCTTTGACTCAGCAATTTCACCTCTTAAATTCATCCAATGTGATAACTAGCATGTTATTCATTGCAGCCCTGACTGTAAGAGCAAACACCAGAAACAAGCAAATGTTCATCAAAAGGGGACTGGTTAAGTAAACTATGGTGCATTCCAACAATGGAATATTATGTTATGCAGCTAAAAAAAATATATAGGAACCTCTTTATGTCCTGACATGGAACAATTCTCCATGATAAATTTTGGTGGGCAAAATAATGGTTCCCCAAAGATGTCCACAGTCTAATTCCCAGAACCCACGAATATGTTACCTTACATGGCAAAAAGGCCTTGCGGATGTGATTAAGGGTCTTCAGAACGAGAGATGCTCCTGAAATATCCAGCTGGGCCTAACGGAATCAAGGGGTCCTTAGAAGAGGGAGGCAGGAGGGTCAGAGTCAGAGAGAATGACAGATGCTGTGCAGCTGGCTTGGACGATGGAGGAAGGAGCCGCGGGCCAAGGAATGCAGGGAAACCCTAGAAACTGGAGACAGCAAGGAAATGGATTCTCTCCTCCAATGAGGAACGCAGCTCTGCCGGCTCCTTGACTTTAGCCCAGTGAGACCCATTTTTAACTGTGACACCCAGAACGTAAGATAATGAAGTTGGGTGGCTTTAAGCCACTACGTTTGTTGTCATTTCTTACAGCAGCACTAAGAAGCGAATACATAATTTAAGTGTAAAAAGCAAGGTACAAACAGCGTGCACACTAAAGCTACTATTATAGGAGACGGACAGATATATATATATATATAGAGAGAGAGAGAGAGAGAGAGAGATGTTACTCAGCGAGAGAGAGAGACTCTGGAAAGAGACTAAAGAAACTGCTGACACTGGCTGCCTCTGGGAAGGGGAACTGGTAGCCAAGGAAAGGGGCTTATGATGACTCTTCAATGTGTACCCCTTTGTTCCTTCTGAATTTTATATCATTTGAACTGTAATGACCATTGAAAACAATTAATAAAATTTAAATTTATAAAAACCTCCCTCCATTATCATGACATGCAGGTTTGCAAGGTTCCAATTATTTAAAATGTGTAAAATCAAGAAGCAGGTAAATTGAGTCATACCACCCAGACTGCCCCTGTTGAGTCCTGGGGCACCTGGGAAGGAGACAGAGGTGGCAGCAAAATCCTACCACGTTTCCTGGGCTCCATGGCATCCTCCAACCCATTCCAGGCTGACTCGGGGTGGGGCACTTCTCCCAAATAATGGAAAACCCCATGTTATAAACCTTCTCCTGTAGCCCCTGGATTCCACCCCCTCCAGCAACCCCAAAGTGGCAGGAGGAGCGAGTTCCATTGCCATCTTGTCCTGGGACCTGGTCTGTCCCTCAGCGCTCCAAGGAGGCCCCTTGCTCTATGCAAAAAAAAATAAAATAAAATCCTGTTACCCGGATGTTATGTATCAGGTAGGAGAGCAGAGGAAGACTACAAGAGCCCCAAGCAAAAATGCTTCAGGACCTAAAGTAATTAGCTTTGCGGAAGCCATTATGCAAATGTGTGGCCATTTCAAAGCCTTAAGGAGACCTAGAAGAGAAAGGGGAGTGAGATTCACAAACTTCTTGATTATATAAGTTCACCTCAAATTCTGTTTGCCTATTAAAATTCCCCGGGGAGACTATGTGACCCCTGTACCATCAGATCTTGTTAATCTTTACTTATTCACACTGTCCTCAAAATCGGGGCTGTTGATGAATTCAGAATAGTGATAATACAGGAACAAAGGTTAGTCCCAGTGTCACCAATACTTGGGGGTTTTTCCTTCTCTCACCTTTGTACCTGGACCACAGTGTCAGCTTGATCTTACCTTTTATCTCTTGGACAGCAGAGATTAGGCGGCTGTAGACACACCCAAGAGCAAAGATGGGGAATCAGGGTCCAGATCAAGACCCATGTCTGTAAAGAGAGAGGCAGGTAAACATCTACCAAGCACGTGCTGTCAGGCAGACGCTTCAAAATATAGGATACGTATTAACTTACTTAATCCTCCCAGCAACCCTACAAAATGGGCACCACTATTATCAACCACATCTGCCAAGCAGGGAAATCGAGGCACAGCCAACACCTGGAGGAGCAGCGATATGTCCAGTGACTCGACCACTCTGCCACATTGCCTCCTGGATCAACATGAATCTCCCCTATGAAGCATATAAAACCGGCAACTTCGGATTTCTTAGGTGTGACATGGACACACCCTACCTGGATGGACAAGGGATCTCCATGGGATGGGATCCAAGAACATTGGCCCTGGAGGTGCATGGCCTGGTTTCGAACCTTGGCCCTGACAGTGCTCCTTGTGTCGTCATGAACAGGACTCTTTTTTTCAGGATTGAGATTTGTTATTGTTTCTTATTAGTCACAATTTTATTCACATATATTTTTATTATTCATACCATAATATTCACCCTTTTAAAGTGTATGGTTCAGTGGTTTTCAGTATATTCACAAAGTTGCACAATCATCACCATTATCTAATTCCAGAGCATTTTCTTCACCCCAAAATAAACCCCAGACCCATCAGCAGTCACTTCCCATTTCCCTTGACCCCAGACCCTGGCAACCACTAACCTACTTTCCGTCTCTATGGATTCGCCTGTTCTGGACATTTCATATCAGTGAAACCACACAGTCTTTTGTGTCTAGCTTCTTTCACTGAGCATAACGCTTTTAAGCTTCATCCATGTTGCAGCATGAATCAGTACTTCATTCCTTTTTATTGCCCAATTATATGCCACTGTATGGATAGACACATTTTGTTTATCCAGTCATCCACTGATGGACACAAGGGTTGTTTCCACTTTTAACTGTTATGAATAATGCTGCTATGAACGTTGATGTACAAGTTTTTGTTTGTATGTATGTTTTCACTTCTCCTGGGTATATACCTGGGAAAAGAATTGCTGGGTCATTAACCCTTTAAGGAGCTAGCACACTTTTTCAACAACAGCTGCATCATTTTACATTCCCACCAGCAATGAGAGTTCAGATTTCTCCACATCCTCACCAACACTTGTTGTTATCCTTCTGATTATAGCCATCCTAGTGGGTAGGAATTAATATCTCATTAATATATGAGTTTTTAAAATTTATATATAACTCACAAAGCATAAAGTTCATCCTTTTAAAGTGTACAATTCAGTGGTATATTCACAGAGTTGTGTCACCATCACCACATTCTAATTCCAGAACATTTCTTCATCCCAAAGAGAAACCCTGTGCCGCAAAAAGTCACTCTGTATTCCTTCTCGCCCCTAGTCCATCAGTGAACTCGGTTGAATTGCGCCCCTCAAAAATTCATGTCCACCCAGAACCTGTGAATGTGACCTTATTTGGAAACAGGCTCTTTGCAGAGGTACATAGTTAAGACGAGGTCATACTGGATTACGGCAGGCCTTAAATCCACTGCCTGGTGTCCTTAAAAGAAGAGGGAAATTTGGACAGAGTCACAGAGGGGAGGAGGCCATGTGAAGATGGAGGAAGAGAATGGAGTGAAGGATCTACAAGCCAAGGAACGCCAAGGATTGCCATCAACCACTGGAAGCCAGGATAAGGGCTTGCAACAGATCCTCCCTCAGAGCCCCGAGAAGGAGTGAACCCTGCCAACACTGCCCTCCAGAACACTGAGAGAATAAATGTCTGTTGTTTTAAATTACCCAGTTTTTGGCATTCTATTACAGCAGCCCTTGGAAACTAATACAATCAGCAACCACAATCTGCTTCCTGATGGGTAAGACCCTTCCCTCTTCCTCTGTGCAGACGGGTTGGAACTTGGCAGTGGATTGGGACAGCTCCTGCCACCTTGGGCTGTGGTGTGGAGGAGGTGAGATGAGGCACATAAACACGTGGTGCAGCGACCAGGACACAGCATGTGCTCAACAAACAGGTGACCCAGATCTAAATCCAGGCACTGGGCTGATGTAACTCCCCCACTCTACGCCCCATCTGTTTTCATTTCCTTTGGCTGCTCAAACAAATTCCATGCAATGTGTCAGCTTAAACAATGGGAATTTTTTAGCTCATGGTTTTGTAGCTAGGAGAAAGTCCAAATCAGCAAGGAGATGCTTTCTCCCAAACACTGTGGCGTTCTGGGGCTGGCTGCAGGTGATCCTTGGTCCTTAGGTTGTCACATGGTAATGCACATGGCAGCTTCTCCTGGCCTCTAGCTTCTCTTCCAGGTTCTGTTGATTTCAGCTTCTGGCTGCTCCCTCTGTGGCTTTCTCTCTCTGTGTCTGAATTTCATTCTGCTTAGAAAGGACTCCAGTGATAGGATTAAGACCCATCCTGATTGAGATGGGCCACACCTTAACTGAAATAACGTCATCAAAAAGCCATACTTACAATGGGTTCACACCCACAGGAATGGGATAAGTTTAAGAACACGTTTTTCCTGGGGTGCTCCAAACCACCACACTATCCATCAAGAGTGATGCTCAGCTCCAAGGCATAACTTGGAAATGCAGATCAGTCAGCACTTTCTCTCCTTTCCCAAAGGAATGATGCCCTTGAGAGGAATTTCGAGAAGGGTGTAAACCCTGCCTGATGAGTCCTGGACCCCATACCTGGAAAAGGGCTTAGATGTGATAGTCCCAAACTGGTCTGATGGTGCCACTCCCTTTCTCCAGAGCCTCAGCGGCTCCCCCTCACCCAATGATAAACATACAAGCACAAATCCACAGCCCAGATGCAACCCACTTCAACAACTGCCTATTGTCACAGTAATTTCAATTACTCTGGAGAAGGTCCGATGAACTCAGGCAGACCCAAGTTCACTTCCAGGCTACTCCTCTCCCTGGCTGAGTGGCCCTGACAAATTATCTCACCTCTCCAAGCCTGAAGTTCCTCACCTGCAGAGTGGGGGTCACAGCAGCCCCCTTGCAGAGCTACTATGGTTAGTAAATGAGAAGATGATTGAAGGGCACTTGGCACAGTCCCCAGCATACACTAGACCAGGGGTCTGCAAACATTTTTGTAAAGGTTAGTGCATTAGTCAGAGTTCTCCAGAGAAACAGAACCAACAGAATATATATGTATGTATGTATATAAAGAGATTTATCATAAAAGAATTGGTGCATGTGATTCTGGGGGCTGACAAGTCCAAATTCCATACGGCAGGTTGGAAGCTGGAAATTCCAGGAGTAACGTTGATGGCCCAAGTCTACAGGGGAAACCAGAGAGGAATGGAGGCTGCCGTCTTGAGGCGGAATTGCTTCTGATTCTGGAACCCTCAGTTCTTTGCTTTTTGGGGCCTCCAACTGAGTGGATGAGGCCCACCCACACTACCAAAGGTAGTCTCCGCTACTTCAAGTCAACTAGTAAATCCCATCTACGAAATAACCTCCATAGTAAAAACTAGACCAGTGCTTGAGCAAACAACTGGACACCATAACCCAGCCAAGTTGTCACATAAAATTAACCATCACAGTCAGAGACTAAATAGTTCAGGCTTTGCAGGTCATATGATCTCTGTCACAATTACTCAATTAAAACTTACTTACAAGAACAGGAGGCGGGCTGAATTTGGTCCATGAGCTGTAGTTTGCCAACTCCTGCCCTGGTTGATAAACATCTTATGCCTGAGTTACACCAGACTCTTAGGGTTTCCCAGACACAGCCCTGCACCCTCACTCCTCCACGCATTCACTCAGGCTGACCCATCCTCCCAGGATGTTCGACCGAACATCTCTCCTCTTCCAGGAAGCCTCTCCTGACTTCCCATGCTCTGTGGTGCCAAAGCCCTTCCCTCTATCAGGGAATGTCTACAGCATCTCATGGGGTGTCACTGGCAATCCTCTCTTCCAAAATAGACTGTGAACCCCTACAATCCACGAGTCCCCAATAGCACAGCGTACCACGGGTGATCAGATGGTGATGGAATAAGTAAGCAGTGATCTGGGAGCTCCACACAATGAGTGAATCTCATAGAGTTCCTACTGGATGATTTCAGTTATATGGACTTCAAGAATAGGCAAAACTTATCAGCAATGATAGAAATCAGAATAGAAGGTTAACTCGGGTGGGGAAAGCGCTTATCATCTGGGAAGGAACAGAAGAGAACTTTCTGGGTGCTGGAAGGTTCTCTACCTACATCTCAGTGGCGGTTACTTATGCAAAAAAAAAAAGAATCATCAAATTATAAATTTAAGATAAGTGCACTTTACTTAGAAATACACCTCAATAAAAAAACAAGCAACAACTAAGCACTCCCACAGCTCAGCATCAAAGAGAGCCAGAAACAAAATTTCATTCATTGAGATGGCATAACACTTTCCCTCCCTTATGGCATCAGAAACACACACCCTACCCATAAAATCCGCCAGGGCTCAGGGGATTTGCCCTTTCTAGGGGTTGGGGAGAAGCTGATGGTGACGCAGCAGTCATTTCCAGAGCGCAGCAGCTTCTAAATTAGTAGGGCGAGCCAGCTGCTCCCTTCCCACCCTCATGTATTGCACTTGGCAGACTAGAAGGAATTTTTAAAGACTGATTACACATTCTTTTTTATTGGTGCCATGTTTGTAGTATTTGTTGTCCCCAGCTGGTGCCACAGTAGGTGACATAAAAAGATGTATGAATAATGTATACAGCAGCCCTGGAGTCATCAGAGAGGCTCTCTGCCAAGGCAGGGCAGGCACGGCGGGCAGAAATAATGGATTAGAGAGGGAAGCGGGAGAAATGCATATTCCTGCTCAATTTTCCCTGAAATCATGGCTTGTGGTTGGTTCGAAGATGAGCAAGTGGGATCTTCACCCGGCCCTAGAGAAAGCTCCCAACAAGAACATAAGAGGTATTTACATTTGGCAGCCCACCCTACCCAGAGATGGTCAAGGATGCACACATATTTAAGCACAAGAATGTTCATTTCAATTGTCTTAAATGAGGGGAGACAGGGACTAAATCCACTGTTTTGACAGGGTTTCTCCAGAAAACCCCCCTTGGGGGCTGAGCCCTTCAAGCAAATGCTGCCTTGTAATGAGACTGTCTCTGACATTAGCAGAAGCACAGAGGTCTCGAGTTATAAACAAGATGATAGGACTTTGTTGCAATGCAGGGACTTGAATGGGGGTGAAATAGAAGAGCACAGTGGATTGTTTGGCAATTCATTTGAGAATTGGAGGGTTGTTTATTCATGTGTGAACAAAAAAGCTGTCTCCTCTCCCATCCTACCTTGCGGCCAGGGTGGCCATGTGACCTAGTCTTGACCAGTGAGACATAAAGGGAGGTCTCCTGGGAAGCTTCTTGGTAAGATGTCTCTCTCTCTTTCTCTCTCTCTCTCTCTCCTTTCTCTCTCTCTCTCTCTCTCTCTCTCTCTCTCTCTCTCTCTCTCTCACACACACACACACACACACACACACACACACACACCACACCACCCTGGCCAACCCCAAACCCCCTCACTCATGTTTTATGCCTTTGGATGCAGCTGTGTGAAGATTTCACGACAGAGCCACAGCAGCCATCTTGCAACCATGAGGGAAAAGCAAGGGAATTGCAGAAATCACCAACCCAGAGCCCTGACACCATGGAGCTGCCAACGCAACCCTGGAAACAAGCCTCCAGCTTTCTCGTTGATCCTCCAGCTCACTCCCCAAGAGCTGGGTTCTCAGTTACTTGCAGCTGGATGCACCCAGCAGCCCCATGGCTAGCCTGTGACTGTTTGGCTGCCACAGTTATACCTGATCAGCCTTAGATAAGGAGGGAAACCCTAAAATTTTTGCCTAGGACAACAGTAAGTCCCAGGACACTCCCTCCAGGCTTTTCTATGCCCCTCACACTTGCCGGGACCCACTGGAAACCGCTATGCCTCTCTGACCAGACGGGCTGATCAGGCTCCCTCTCGGGTCTGCCATAACCAAGTACCAGGCCAAAATAAAGGTCTCAGCAGGGCCAGGCTTCCTCTGAAGTTTCCAGGGGAGAGTCCCTCCTGGCCTTTTCCGGTTTCTCGGGTTTGCCCCCAATCCTTGGCTTGTAGATGCACCACTGCAATCTCCACCTCCACCCCCTTCACTCAGCCTTCTCTGGTCTGTGTCCATCTGTGTGTGAGTCCACATTTCCTCTTTGTGCAAGGACACCAGCCATACTGGAATAAGGATGCACCCTCATCCAGCTTGGCTTCGTTTAAACTAAGCACATCTTCAAAGACCCTGTTTCCCCACAAGTCACATTCATGGGACTGGGGATTGGAACTTGAACATGTCTTTTGGGGGGACACAATTCAACCCGTGACAGTGGGGATGACCTTCCCCCACCCCCAGCTTCGTGGAGAGTGGACCTCATCCCTTCCTCCCTGACCTGGAGACTCCCTTCCTCCCCGCGGTGCCTGGAAGCAGCAAAGCTTTCGTTTCACTCAACCTGGGGTGTTTGTGTTCCCTGTATAAGGGGCCCCGTCAGAAGGTGGGGGGAAAAAAAACACATTCATTTAGTTCCGCATTTACGGCTAGAATACGTGTCTTTACCCAGATTAAATGCAGCCAAACTGACTACCAATGGAACACAGGATAAACATCATGGTTTGTTTATCAGCAGCATATTCTACAGTAGTTAAGAGAATGAAGCATACTGAGATGTGTATAAATGCAGTATCTGATGTCTGCGATTTTCTTCATAATCCTGGGGAAGGGGTGAAACAGATGGGGAGGGGTGAATGAAATAAATAAGCTTGGCCAGAGTTGAGAATTGTTGAAGTTGGATGAAGGGGGGTTCATTACACTCTTCTCTCTACTTTGGTACGTTTGGAATTTTCGATCAGAAAGGGTTTTTTAAAATGAGGTGGTCCTTATGGTCTGTTTTGGAAAGAGGTCCATGATACATTCTAAAGTAAAAGAAACAGCAAGTCAAAGAATAATACATACAATGTAATCCCATTTATTTACGTGTGTAGGTGTTTTATATGAATGTGTGTACAAAGAATAATCTAGAAGACTAAACAACAAACCAAACAATGGTTATAAAACCTGGCTGCTATTATTCTTTCCCGAAGCACCATTTCTTCCCCATGACAGTGCTTGCGTGTTGGATCACGCACTGACAGACCTGAGCATGTTAATCACTCACTAAGTATCTGCCAGGTGGGTCTCGGACCTCACTCCTTCCAAGTAGGAGCCCGTGAACTCTCCAAATTCCCCACATGAACAAGTGCAGAGACCGGATGCAAGGAGGCTCTGGAAGTAAGCACCATTCCGAAAGGTTTATTGTTTACTCTTTTAAAATAGAAACTCTACTCTTGGCAGGATGGCCTGTGGGCACAAGTGCAAAATTATAACATGAAGGCAGACCCTGGAAACAACGGGGGCAGCAGCAAATGAGATCAGAGACTGGAAATCAATCAACACAAAACCCTCAAGGTCATCGTCTCACCAGGAAAAATCCATTTGGAAAAAAGCATCTCGCTGGGACCCAGAGGTCAGCTCACTGGGGGTTTCGTGAGCTGGAGGGGCTGCGGGAGGAAACTCCACCAGCGAGGGTTTGTCTGGCTGGGGATCGTCTCACCGGTCCTGCTGGGGTCAGTGTCAGAAGGCTTGTACGCGAGTGAGCCGGGTGGAGGTGGGTGCGACAGCCAAGCCTGAGGCCAAGGCCCTCTCCCTCCCCACCCAAATGGTCAGTGTAAAGAGGGCGCACTGTGGGGGACCCTCTCAGCTGGGACAGGTGGGGACGAGGGAAGATCGGGAGCTTGCCCAACCCCACTTATCCATAAACTGCGGTATAAACCAGTGGCAAAGGGCTTGGCTGCCGGTGCCAACAGAACTGGGTTCCAGCCCTGGCCCCACTAAGGGGCTTGGCCAAGCCGCAGGTTCCCCCATTATAAGATGGGGTATTGATGGGTCCTATAAAGAGCCACTAGGCTGACATGGAGATCCAGTGAGATGATGTGCTTAAAGCAACTTAAACACACTGTGTTCCAGAAGCAGACCCCCTGGGATGAGGATTTGGGTACAAGGACTATATTTGGGAGATGACCATCTCCTGGCTGGGTGTCCTTTGGGGAATGGGAGAGGGAAGGAGCCCAACATGAAAACCAGGGGCTGTTCACAAAAAGGGAGGAAATGAAGCAAGCCACAAAGGGCACTACACCAGGCCACAGTGAACCTTAAAAGAGTCAACCCAGTGATCCCTGCAAAATAAAATCACTTTGTGATAAAAAATACAAATATATTTTATAAGCAAGCAAATTGCCCAAGGATACGTGGAATGACCCAGCTGGCATGCAGCAAGAAGCCGCTTGGCCTCATCTAAAGCAGTCTCCAAAACCCTGTGTCTGAGGGTCACCAGGGAGAGTTGCCTTAAATGCAGATTCCTGGGCTCCAGCACTGAAGACTCTGATACAGCAGATCTCTGGTAGAGCGCGGGCATCTGCACTTTAACCAGCTCTCCGGGAAACCTGATGCATGTAGGCCGAGGACCACATTTTGAGAAACATGGTTCTAGATAAAGCCAAAGGCATTGGTTTTGTACATCTCCAGCATTTCAAGCCTGTGTGTGTGAAAGAATCCTCTGGCTGCACACACACATCAACAAGGCCAACAAAAAGGGCTTGGAAAGCCAACCACATGTACTCCACATAATGAATGACTCTGCTCCGAACAGACTCAAGAAGTTATCAAAGAATAATTCATAAGCTCTACCACCATTGAAAATGTCCCCACCCAACCCCACCCCCCAAAAATTATTTTTGAGAAGGAGCCAAGATCAAGGAGGCTGATGGTTACCTGCCGAGCAAGTGCCAGCCATGCAACTTAAACCGCCTGAAGGCAGATGCCATTTATGGTCCAATTCTTCCTGGAGTGAAAAGAAAAATGTCTGTACAAGTAGAGGCCAGGTGCCGCAGGCCTGGGCAAGGAGGGGAGGCCACTGGGGCCCACCAGGCTGCACTTGGAATTTGGCGGGAAGAGGGCAGCTGGCTCCTCAGGTGTCTTGGTTTCCTCTCCATTGGTCTCGCCCCTTTCCCCCTCCATCCTTGGAGCCAATGTGGCAAGAGAAGCCTCTCCCAAAACCTCCCGAAACCGCCGTGAGAGATGCTCTCTCCTCCCCACTTCTAAAGGTGATGGAAGCTGGAGTCCCCACCTCTCCTGTTTGCTTCCCCCATTCATCCCCAGAGAGTGGGCAGACAGGCTGGAGTCAGTGAATGCTGGAGCTGGGGGCTTGCTCTTCTGACATGCACAGGGGTCTCACAGGAGCTTTAAGTCCTCGCCGCTCCAGGTGAGGTCCTGGGCCCCGCAGCCTCGAGACCATTCAGGAACGTGTCAGAAATGCAGACTCTCAGGCCCCACCCCTGCCCCACTGCAGCAGAACCTCCATTTGAATAATATTCCTAAGCGGCTGTGTGCACACATGGTCCCCGGAACAAGATCCGAGGTCCTGTCCCTGGGCAGGGATGCCTGCCTTACAGAGTGTGGGGGTGGAGGGAGTCACAGACCACAGATACATCCCTGACAGTCACCCTTGGTCTCCCCAGGAGATGCTGCTCAGAGTTTTACTAATTTTTTCTACATTGATGGAAAACTGGCCATTTATATGCTGTCCCAAAACCCACAGGGCTGTGTTTTGGCAATTTACAAGATGATTTCACATACATTTTTTAAAATTTTTATTGTGGTAACACACATGTAACATAAAATCTGCCATTTTAAACATGTTTTAGTGTACAATTCAGTGTATTAATTACATTCTTGGTGTACAGCCATCCCCACCGTCCATTGCCAGAACTTTTTCAGCACCCAAACAGAAACCCTGCATCCATTCATCAACAGCGCCCCATACCTCCCTCCCCCAACCGCTGGCAACCTCAGATCTACCTTCTGTCTCTAGATTTCACATCCTCTCAAACTGTTCCCATGGGGTCAAACCTTCAGGCCACAGTTCAAATCAGGGCTGCAGACACATTTGGCTTTGTCCACACAGTGTTTTTAAGTTCTCGTAATTAACTGCCAATAATAACAACAATAAAATCTAATTTCCATATTCTACTGAAAAATCCAGAAATGCAGCCCAGTCCGCTGAAGTCTCTACATGGAAGCCCCGGTTTGCCCCCCCCCACCCGGCCCTGAGTTGGGAACCCGGGTTTCCGCAGGCGCCCCCTCCCAGATCTTCCATCCTGCCCACCCCTGTTGGTTTCTCAGAGCCGCCAAGGCAAAGGGCCGCAGGCTGGGGGGGCTGAACAGAACGCAGATTTATTCTCTCGCAGTTCTGGGGACCAGGAGTCGGAACTTGAGCAGGACCCCGCTCCCTCCACGGGCTCCGCGGGGCTCCACCCTGGCCTCTGCCAGAGTCCGGCAGCTCCAGGAGACCCGTGGCTCACAGGGACATTGCTCCAGCCTCCGCCTCCATCTTCACATGGCCTTCTCCTCTGTGTGTCTGTGTCTGTCTGTCCTCATACCCCTCTCCTGTCTCATAAAAATATGAGCCATTGGATTTAGGGCCCATCCTAATCCAGTATGAACTCATCTTGATCACATCCAAAAAGGCTCTATTTCCCATAGGTCACATCCACAGGTACCAGGGTTCTGGCCTTGATATGACTTTTGGGGGGACACAGCTCACCCCACTACTCTTCCACCTGTGCTTACTGCCACCTCCTTTTCTTACTCTTCTTCCCCCATACCTCCCACTCTCTCCACACCACAACCCTCAGAAACTCCATTCCGTTCCGCAATGTACCCGAGACTGGGGGCCTCCAGGCCTCCCCAAGGATGCTCTTAGCTGTTCTGGTGACACTGCTCCCCCCGGACCCCTGCACCATCCCCATCCTCCTCATCCTCAGGTCAGCCCAGCCGCCGCCTCCCCCGGGAAGCACCCACCTCCCCTGCTTGGCCCCCCATCAGGGGACCCTTGGCTTTTCCCAAGTCGTACACGCTACCTTATAGCGGCCTTTTAACCATCTCTGCTGTTACTGCCCATGAGCTCCAAGCGGAAGGGCCATGTCCATTTTGTCCATCTCTAGAGCCTAGCACTGTCCTGGATACATAATAGGCACTCAAATATCTGTTGAACAAATGAATGAGCAAAAGAATGAATGGAAGGGAGAGAGGGAGGAAGGAAGAAGAGAAGGAAAGGAGGGAAGACGGGAGGGAGAAAATAGCATCTATCATGTCCCAGATTTACAAGGACGTATGCCGCGGCCAGAGATGCTTTAAACAAAATGCAGCCGTTGCCTCGGATTGTCAAGAACTGCTCGGCAAGTTTTATTTCCTCTCTTAATCAATACAGCCCGATCTCAGAGCTGGCTCCTGTCTCATGAACATTTATCAACAATGCACGCTGGTGCGCAGTCTCTTACAATTGTTTACCGACTCTGAATTCCAGCCCATTTAGCATCCCGGCAAAGACAAAGGGCTCCTTCTAATCTGCCTCCCATCCAGCAGCCCTGGGTTTATCAACATCACTCTAAACCCAGACTGGTTGTGGCTCACCCCCTTCTGGAATTACATAAATTCTAAGAACCCTTCATAATCCAAGCCGGCGCTCCATCTTACCCTATTGTGCCACTGTTTTTGTTGTCAGAGAAGAGAGCCTCCTCCATCCTTCCTGACAGCGATGCACAAACAAGTGACAGTCATCCAGTCTGAGGGCAGATGCTGACAGCCACTGAAGCGGTTGCAGAGGACAGTGGCCCAGGACCTCCCTGCAGGGTGTCCTCTATGGCAGGCCCATTGGGGAGCTGGGGGCTGCTGCCAGGGGCCCTCTGATAAGGAATCAGACTGACCTTGTTATGCTCGAGGCTTTGCTGACCTGGAGACCTCAGGGTTAGCTGACCTTGACTTTCACCCTGCTTGTTGTCAAGTGTACCCTACGCCCCCGGGAGCAAGAGGAGACAATCTGCCTGCAGCAGTGCACGGTAACCTGGTTCCCGCACACACACCAGCATCTCTGGGCCTCCTGCTGCAGAACCGAGGCAGCATTCGCTTTGTTTCAAAGCACCTCTGACATCTGGCAGGTTCTGAAAAAAAATCACCCTTTAAAACTTGTTTTCTTGGAGAGTTTTATTTTATTGGAGGTTTGTTTTCATTTGCCTTCAGCTTTGCAGAGCCGTTGGAAAGAAGCTTCCTGGGTACTTCTCTGTCCCCGTGATTCTCACCACCTATTGCTCACCGGGTCTCTGAGGGTGGCAGCTGCTGGGTCCGACCCACAGCAGGGAGTCTAGGGTGGGGAGGGGAGGGCTGGGGGGGGCCGCAGGCACAGTCTCGGGAGGAAGAGAAACTAAGATCCAAACTGCCCGGCCTTTCCTTGGCCCTGGTTGTTTGGGAAGGCACAGCCCCAACAAAAACTCAAAATGGAGCACATTTTTCACACTCATCCCTCAGCCGCCTCCAGCCTAGCCCCTTGCCAGGTACTCAGGAGCTTTCTGCTCTCATCTGTGACAATCCCCCTGTGATGGTTGGGTTCATGTGTCAACTTGGCTAGGTGGCCTAGCTGTCTGGTCAAGCGGGCACTGGCCTGACGATTCCTGTGAGGCTATTTGAGGCTGGTTGGTTTGTCGGATCATCAGTCAATTGACTGCAGCTGACTGATGACTCATCAAGGGGCGTGCTTCCACAGTGAGAGAATGTAATTGGCTGGATTTGGTCCGGGTGATCAGTTGGAGGCTTATAAGCCGGACGGTTAGAGAACCTTCACTTCTTCTTCAGCTGCTCAGTGAAGCTTTTCCTGGGGAGCTCGTCGAAGTTGCCAGTTCGTTTCCTGAGGAGTTCGTCAAAGTTGTCGGTTCGTTTCCTGAGTTCTTCAAAGTTGCCGGTTCGTTTCCTGAGGAGTTCATCAAAGTTGTCGGTTCGTTTCCCGAGGAGTTCGTCGGACGTCTTCCTTGGAGTTGACAGCTTGTTGACGGCTCTGCAGAATTTGGACTCGTGCGCTCCCGCAGTTGCGTGAGTCACTTTTACAATTTGATAATAAGAGACATCTCTCATTGATTCTGTTTCCAAGGAGAACCCTAACTAATACAACTTGGTACCGGAAGTGGTTCTTGAGAAACGGAATCTTAAAATGGGCTTTTACAACTTGTTTTCTACTCTGATTAGATTCAGAGGCACTAATGACTCTATTTCCAATAATCAAGAGGGTACTAAGAGTCCATGGCAGGAGTTGGCAAAGGAAATACGCAAAATAGCACCATTTGATTCTCCTAATTGTGCTCTAGTACGAAGCGAGGCTCTGGGTGACAGCGTTTTCGACACTTTCACAGAGTTTTGCAGTATTAAGAAGTATAATGATGTTGGCTGGCTGCTCTTAGATACTTTGGATACAGTTGTAAGAGAAAGGGATGAGCTAAAGGCTTCAAATTCAAAACTTGAATGCCGTATGACAGATGTAAAGAGTTCCATCTGTGCCCTGAAAGAAAATCTTATTTCCTGTGCCCGCAGACTGGAGGTTTCTGAAAATCAGACGCAGTCTCTTATTGTGCGAGTAGCACATTTACAGCGTAAACTAAAATCTCAACCTCTCAGGGTGTCTGCTGTTAAAGTAAAGGCATTGATTGGAAAAGAATGGGACCCAGAAACTTGGGATGGAGACATATGGATTGATAATAATGACAGTGAGGACATTGGAACCCTGGATTCTGCTGGGTCATTGTTAGATTTACCTGTAGAGGGCTGTCCTGGGGAAACAGCTTCTCTGCCTCCAGTCTGCCCTAAGGAGCCTGCCACGCAACTCCCACCTAAGGAGATTGACCCTTCAATGCCTGCTAATCTTGTAATCACCTCCCCTGAGGAAGCAGCCCTCACTCTTTCGTCTGGAGAGACTAATCCTGTTTTAAGAGATGAAAATGCAACAGAGTGCCCTGAGGTGAATGGCTTGAGAGATAATTCTAACTCTTTTCATGACCCACCCCCACCACCAGTTTTTGCTTCAAGACCTATAACTAGGCTCAAGTCCCAACAAGCCCCAAAGGGTGAGGTACAAAGTGTGACCCATGAGGAAGTACGCTATACTCCAAAAGAACTGTATGAGTTTTCCAACTTATACAGACAGAAACCAGGGGAATATGTGTGGGAATGGATATTGAGAGTGTGGGATAATGGTGGAAGGAATATAAGGTTGGATCAGGCTGAATTTACTGATATGGGCCCACTAAGCAGAGATTCTGCATTCAATGTTGTAGCTCGAGGGGTTAGAAAGGGTGTTAACAGTTTGTTTGGGTGGCTGGCTGAAACATGGATCAAAAGGTGGCCGGCATTACCAGAAGTTGAAATGCCAGAACTGCCCTGGTATAATGTGGAGGAGGGGATTCAAAGGCTTAGAGAGATTGGAATGTTAGAGTGGATTTATCATGGAAAACCTGCTCACACAGTCCTGGAATGTCCAGAGGACACACCTTTTACCAGGACTGTAAGGAATAAATTTGTGAAACTAGCTCCATCATCCCTGAAGAGCTCTGTAGTCGCCCTTCTCTGTAGGTCAGATATTACTGTAGGAACTGCTGTCACTGAGCTGGAATCCTTAAACACAATGGGGATAATCGGGTCCCGAGTCAGCAGAAGCCAAGTGGCTGCAGTTAATCGCCACAGACAAGGTGGACAGGGCTACCATAATGTAAAACAGGCTCAAAGTAGCAATCAAAATAATATGACTCGCAGAGACTTATGGCGTTGGCTAGTGGATCATGGAGTACCAAGTAGTAAAATAGATGGGCAATCGACTAAATTCTTGTTTGAACTATATAAGCAGAAGAATTCTAGGCCACGTGAACAAAAATCTCCCTTGAATTACAAAAACAGAGAGTCACGGCCCCTTAATCAATTCCCAGACTTGAGACAGTTTACAGATCCAGAGCCTCTTGAATGAAGGGAAGGCCGGGTACCCTTGGAGAAGGACCCTGTCACACTGCCAAAAATTTACACTGTTAATCTTCCTCCCAGCCTTCCCCAGGGGGACCTACGGCCTTTTACCAGGGTGACTGTGCATTGGGGAAAAGGAAATGATCAGATATTTCGTGGATTATTAGACACTGGGTCAGAAGTGACATTAATTCCCGGAGACCCAAAACGTCACTCTGGTCCACCAGTCAGAGTTGGGGCTTATGGAGGTCAGATGATTGATAGAGTTTTAGCCCAGGTCTGTCTCACAGTGGGTCCAGTGGGTCCCCGGACCCATTCTGTGGTTATTTCCCCAGTGCCGGAATGCATAATTGGAATAGACATACTCAGCAACTGGCAGAATCCTCACATTGGTTCCCTGACTCCTGGAGTGAGGGCTATTATGGTGGGAAAGGCCAAGTGGAAGCCACTAGAGCTGCCTCTGCCTAGCAAAGTAGTGAACCAGAAGCAATACCGGATTCCTGGAGGGATTGCAGAGATTAATGCCACTCTTAAGGACTTGAAGGATGCAGGGGTGGTGATTCCCACCACATCCCCATTCAACTCTCCTATTTGGCCTGTGCAGAAAACAGATGGGTCTTGGAGGATGACTGTGGATTATCGTAAGCTTAACCAGGTGGTGACTCCAATTGCAACTGCTGTCCCAGATGTGGTATCATTGCTTGAGCAAATCAACACATCCCCTAGTACCTGGTATGCAGCTATTGATCTGGCAAATGCTTTTTTCTCAATTGCTGTCAGCAAGGACCACCAGAAACAGTTTGCATTCAGCTGGCAAGGCCAGCAGTTTACATTCACCGTGCTACCTCAGGGTTATATCAACTCTCCAGCCCTATGTCATAATATTGTCCGCAGGGATCTTGATCATTTCTCCCTCCCACAAGACATCACACTGGTCCATTATATTGATGATATCATGTTGATTGGACCTAGTGAGCAAGAAGTAGCAACTACTCTAGATTTGTTGGTAAGGTATTTGCGTGGCAGAGGATGGGAGATAAATCCAACAAAAATACAAGGCCCTTCCACCTCAGTAAAATTTCTAGGTGTTCAGTGGTGTGGGGCCTGTCGAGATATTCCTTCTAAGGTGAAGGATAAGCTGCTGCATCTGGCCCCTCCTACAACCAAAAAAGAGGCACAACGTTTAGTTGGCCTCTTTGGGTTTTGGAGACAACATATTCCTCATTTAGGTGTGCTACTCCGGCCCATTTACCGAGTGACTAGAAAAGCTTCTAGTTTTGAGTGGGGACTGGAGCAAGATGAGGCTCTGCAACAGGTCCAGGCTGCTGTGCAAGCTGCTCTGCCGCTTGGACCATATGATCCAGCTGATCCAATGGTGCTGGAAGTGTCAGTGGCAAATAGAGATGCTGTTTGGAGCCTTTGGCAGGCTCCTATAGGAGAATCACAACGCAGGCCCTTAGGATTTTGGAGTAAAGCTTTACCATCCTCTGCAGACAACTACTCTCCATTTGAGAAACAACTGTTGGCCTGCTACTGGGCCTTAGTAGAGACAGAACGCTTAACCATGGGCCACCAAGTTACCATGAGACCTGAGTTACCTATCATGAGCTGGGTGTTATCTGACCCACCAAGCCATAAAGTTGGGCGTGTACAGCAGCACTCCATCATAAAATGGAAATGGTATATACGAGATAGAGCTCGAGCAGGTCCTGAAGGTACAAGTAAGTTACATGAGGAAGTGGCCCAAATGCCCATGGCCCCCACTCCTTCCACCTTACCTTTTCTTGCCCAGCCCACAGCCATGGCATCTTGGGGAGTTCCTTACAGTCAGTTGACTGAGGAAGAGAAGACTCGGGCCTGGTTTACAGATGGTTCTGCACGATATGCAGGTACCACCCGAAAGTGGACAGCTGCAGCACTGCAGCCCCTTTCTGGGATATCCCTGAAGGACAGTGGTGAGGGGAAATCCTCCCAGTGGGCAGAACTTCGAGCAGTGCACCTGGTTGTTCACTTTGCTTGGAAAGAGAACTGGCCAGAGGTGCGTCTGTATACTGATTCCTGGGCTGTTGCTAATGGTTTGGCTGGATGGTCAGGGACTTGGAAGGAACATGATTGGAAGATTGGTGACAAAGAAGTCTGGGGAAGGGGTATGTGGATAGACCTTTCTGAGTGGGCAAACAACATGAAGATATTTGTGTCCCATGTGAATGCTCACCAGAGGGTGACTTCAGCAGAAGAAGGTTTTAATAACCAAGTGGATAAAATGACCCGTTTGGTGGATACCAATCAGCCTCTTTCCCCAGCAACTCCTGTCATTGCCCAATGGGCTCATGAACAAAGTGGTCATGGTGGTAGGGATGGAGGTTATGCATGGGCTCAGCAACATGGACTTCCACTCACCAAGGCTGACCTGGCCACAGCCACTGCTGAGTGTCCAATTTGCCAGCAGCAGAGACCCACACTCAGTCCCCGATATGGCACCATTCCTCGGGGTGATCAGCCTGCTACCTGGTGGCAGGTTGATTACATCGGACCACTTCCATCATGGAAAGGGCAGCGATTTGTTCTTACTGGAATAGACACATACTCTGGATATGGGTTTGCCTTCCCTGCACGACATGCTTCTGCCAAAACTACCATACGTGGACTTACAGAATGCCTCATCCACCGTCATGGTATTCCACACAGCATTGCTTCGGACCAAGGAACCCACTTCACAGCAAATGAAGTGAGGGGATGGGCACATGCTCATGGAATTCTGTGGTCTTACCATGTTCCCCATCATCCAGAAGCAGCTGGGTTGATAGAACAGTGGAATGGCCTATTGAAGACTCAATTACGGCACCAACTAGGTGGCAATACCTTGCAGGGCTGGGGCAGTGTTCTCCAGGAGGCTGTGTATGCTCTGAATCAGCGTCCACTCTATGGTGCTGTTTCTCCCATAGCCAGGATTCATGGGTCCAGGAATCAAGCGGTGGAAACAGGAGTAGCACCACTCACTATCACTCCTAGTGATCCACTAGGGAAATTTTTGCTTCCTGTCCCTGCAAGTTTAAGCTCTGCTGGTCTACAGGTCTTGGTTCCAAAAGGAGGAGTGCTTCCACCAGGAAACACAACAATAATCCCATTGAACTGGAAGTTAAGGCTGCCACCTGGCCACTTTGGGCTTCTTATGCCTCTGAATCAACAGGCAAGTAAGGGGATTACTGTACTGGCTGGGGTGATTGATCCTGACTATCAAGGGGAAATAGCACTGCAACTACACAATGGAAGTAAAGAAGAGTTTTCCTGGCATACAGGAGATCCCCTGGGGCGTCTCTTAGTCCTACCATGCCCCGTGATTCAAGTCAATGGAAAACTGCAACAACCCAATCCAGGCAGGACTACCAATGGCCAAGAAACTTCAGGAATGAAGGTTTGGGTCACCCCACCAGGCAAAGAACCACGGCCAGCTGAAGTGCTTGCTGAGGGTAAAGGGAACATGGAATGGGTAGTGGAAGAAGGTCGTGATAAATATGAACTACGGCCACGTGACCAGTTACAGAAACGAGGACTATGATGATATGAATATTTCCTCCTCGTTTTGTGATGATTATGTTTGTATTTGTCTGTGAAGAAAATATTTTTGCTTTCTTCTCTGTCTTATCCCCTTATCATATGGCATAAGCTGTAATGTTCATTTTGAAGATATGGTTTTAGGTGATGTGTACGACTGCCAAGTTGACAAGGGGTGGACTGTGATGGTTGGGTTCATGTGTCAACTTGGCTAGGTGGCCTAGCTGTCTGGTCAAGCGGGCACTGGCCTGACGATTCCTGTGAGGCTATTTGAGGCTGGTTGGTTTGTCGGATCATCAGTCAATTGACTGCAGCTGACTGATGATTCATCAAGGGGCGTGCTTCCACAGTGAGAGAATGTAATTGGCTGGATTTGGTCCGGGTGATCAGTTGGAGGCTTATAAGCCGGACGGTTAGAGAACCTTCACTTCTTCTTCAGCTGCTCAGTGAAGCTTTTCCTGGGGAGCTCGTCGAAGTTGCCAGTTCGTTTCCTGAGGAGTTCGTCAAAGTTGTCGGTTCGTTTCCTGAGTTCTTCAAAGTTGCCGGTTCGTTTCCTGAGGAGTTCATCAAAGTTGTCGGTTCGTTTCCCGAGGAGTTTGTCGGACGTCTTCCTTGGAGTTGACAGCTTGTTGACGGCTCTGCAGAATTTGGACTCGTGCGCTCCCGCAGTTGCGTGAGTCACTTTTACAATTTGATAATAAGAGACATCTCTCATTGATTCTGTTTCCAAGGAGAACCCTAACTAATACACCCCCCAAGCCTGCTCTCCCTCGAGGAAGGAAGTTATGGAAGTCTTGTCCCCCAAGACCACAGTCCTCTCTATGGCCACACCCTGTATTATCCCTCTCCTTGATTGTGGGCAGGATCTGTCATTAGGTTACATGGCAAAGATGAAGGGACTGTGCAGATATAATTAGGGACCCTAATCAGTGACTGAGTTAATCAAAAGAGAGATGTCCTGGGTAGGCCTGACCTAATCAGGTGAGTACTTTTAAAGAAGGTGGCAGTCCAGAGAGATTCACCTGTTGGCTTCCAAGAGGAAGCAAACAGCCATGCTGCAGACTCCATGTGGAGAGGGACAGCCTCTAGGAGCCAAGGGCCAACCACCGCAAGGAATGGAATTTTAGCAACAATCGTAATGAGTTCAGAAGAGAGACCTGAGCTTCAGGTGAGTCCCAGCCCTTGCCAACACCTTGACTGAAGCCTTGTGAGATCCGAGCAGAGAAAGGACCCAGCTCGACTGTGCCTGGGTTCCTGACCCAGAGACTCTGAGTAATAAGTGGGTGCTGTTTTCACCTGCTAAGTTTGTGGTACTTTGTTACACAGCAGTAGAAAACTAATGTAGAAGTAGACCAACGCTTTTGGCCATCAATAGAAGTCACTTCTATTGCCTCTTACTTACTCTTTACCTCGACCCTGAAAGATGGAGGCTGTTGACCCCCTTGTTACAGGTGAGGCTGAGGCCCAGGAAGTGATGGAACCCAGCAAAGGCCACCCCACGACCTAGAGGCCAGGCTAGAACTGGATTCCACACCTTCAGCCGTCACACCACACTGTCCTCTAACAGAAGCCTGGAGTCCCACATTCCTAAACAAAATGGCACCCAATAATAGCTTGGAAATACATATATCTTCTATGAGGATTGATGGATTTCAATTTGCTTCAAAACCTGAGTGGATCACAAATTAGTAAACTATACTTAAATGAGGTCTTTAGTTTAAGTGCCAGGGGTAGTCAGTGGGGCTGTTCACAAATATTCCAGTTCTCCTTCCAGGCACACAGACCTTGACTTCCAGGCACATGGATGTTGGGCATGTGCCTGGAAGTCAATGGTCTGATGGAGTATGAGCAGAAGTGGTGTGGTCGCTTCTGGGGGAGGCATTACGATACCGTGTGTGACCTGCCACATTCTCTTTCCCCTGTAATGGTGACCAAAGAAATATGTGCAAATGGAGCTTTCATCATCCCAGATCCCTAAGTGACTTCAGTGAACAGATCCCCTGGCACGCGTTGGACATGGGACATGACCAAGAACAAAACTTGTTGTTTTAAGCCACTGAGATTTGGGGATTGTTGTTACCACAGCGTAACCCAAACTTTCCTGACTAATCCACTAGCCTAAAGGCAAAAGCACTTTTCAAGTTAATGGCATTGTAAATAAAAGAGCAAATGTCAATATAATCTGCCACTTAGGCTAACACAGCCAACAGCCATAAGTTAAAAGAAACAAATCATTAGGTTGAAAGCAGAACTGCCAAAACAGGCACAGCTGACTAATCTAGTGACTATTGCTGAACATCAGGCCAGACACAGATGTTGTCATCATCATAGTTTATTGTTTGCCTAATTATGCATAATGTCTGGCTGAGAAAAACACAAAATGTTTAAGCTCATTGTCTGCAATTCAGAGAAGTAACCTGCCATTTATTTATCCATTCATTCTACATTTATTTATGGCACAACTACTATGTGTTGGGCACTGTGCTGGGCAGGCATGGTCCTGCCCTCGAGGCATTTCCAGGCTACTGGGAGAGAAGAGCAAAAAATAAGTGAGTCCATGATGGGAGGACAAAAACAGGGAGGGTCCACCTTAGAAAGGGGGTCAGGAAAGACCTCTCGTGGAGGTGACTTTTAAGCAGAGTCCTAAAGGATGACAAAAGGCTGGTTTGGGGAGGGCTAGAGGGAAATCATTCCAGGCTAGGGGATCAGCGAGTACAGAGGTAGAAAAGAGCTTGGAGGGCTCTCGGAACTAAAAGAAGGCCAAGGTGACTGAAGCAGGGTACTTAAAGGGGAGAGGGAGAGAAGAGGAGGTGGAGAGGTGGGCAGGAGCCGGCAGAAGACTTGGGGGCTTCCTTTTATTCTACTGGGGAATGGGAAGCCAAAGCAGAGAACAGAACCCATTTACACCTTGAGATCACTTTAGCGGCCAGTGGGAAATGGATTGCTGGGGGTTGAGAGCAGAAGCAGGCAGACCCGTCAGGAGGCTGCTGCAGTGGTTCATCTGAGCCTGGGCAGAGAGAGTGGCAGCCAAGATGGAGAGAACAGACGACTTCAGATAAGGCTCAGAATCACAGGCCTTGTTGGTGTGGGAGAAGACAAAAGACCAAGTGGGTCAATGGTATTGCCATTTAGGAACGGGGAAGATATGGGTAGAGGAGGGGGACAAGGAACGAGAGTTTGACTTTGGACGCAGTTAAAGTTTGAGACGTCCATGAGTTGACAAGTGGAAAAGCCAAGAAGAAAGCTGGATGTACAAGTCCTGTTTTCAAAGGAAAAGTCAGAGTCTGAGCTAAAGACAGCTATTTGAGTAGGGAATGGCCTCTGAAGTTGTGGAAATGGATGGAATCACCAGGCAAGCAATTCCAGAGAGAGCAGAAAAGAGTATCCAGGGCCAGACTGTGCGCAGATAACATTTAAACAGTGACTGTGCCAGAGGAGGGGAGACCTGGTCCAATGCCAGTCCTCTGCCTCCCAAATCTCTGTGCTGTGCCACAAGGGGGCCCAATGAATCCCCCCACACATCTCTTTTTCTTCTAGACCTTCTCTAAAATCTCCCTCCCAGACCCAGTGAAACAGGCTCTCGTCATGCTTGCCTTTGTTTCCCCATCCAGTTTAAGCAAAAACTTTTGACTACGAGGGGAATAAGGAAGCATTTAGTACAGGCACACCTCATTTTATTGAGCTTTGCTTTATTGCACTTTGCAAATATTGCATTTCTTATAACTTGGAGGTTTGTGGCAACCCTGCGTCGAGCAAGTCTTTGGGCACCATTTTTCCAACAGCATGTGCTCACTTCAATTCTCTGTGTCACATTTTAATTAATGCATGTACAATGTGTTTATGGACATAATGCTATTGCACACTTAACAGACTACAGTATAGGGTAAACATAACTTCTATATGCTCTGGGAAACCAAAAAATGCATGTGACTCGCTTTATTGCGGTGTTCTGGGACCGAACCCGCAATATCTCCGAGCTGTGCTTGTATCTGTTCTGCACTGCTAATTTCATCAAAGATTTCTCATTATTCATGGACAGTAGATTAATGTTCTTCTTTCACCTCCCTCAGAACAGTCATAGCCTTAATTACTGCCCTTTTCACCTCTTAATGCCACCTCTTTTCCTCCATCCCAGTTCTCAGGGAGTTCTGCTCACAGAATTAGCTGCTGGGTCCTCACCTGGGAGAGTCGTGTTCTGTCGGCACGTCATCCCCCTCTAACCCCTATCGGAAAAGTCAGGGATCTCCGGACATCAGATATTAAGTTCAAGCCTGGAAGATCATGCTCTGGCTTCTCTGCCTCTGGCCTGAGGATTAACAGGTTAACAACCTTTCCAGAGAACACTCGCTAAAATCTCTCGAAGCCAGAGTTTCCGAGGGCACCAGTCGCTTCTGCTCTGTTTCTCCTGCTCAAAATTAGAGAGCGCTACTTGGTTGGGTTTGCAGAACAATGCAGCTGGTTCTAGGGGCCACATTTTGAGAGCGACGGACAAACTAATGAAATGATTACTCCATGAAGAAGGTCAAAGCCACATCAAATGATCAACAGTCAAAAGAGAAATGTTCAAGCCGAAGAGAACTCTCCAGAGCAGAGGCCGGCAAATATGGTCTATGGGCCAAATCCAACCTGCCACGTGCTTTTGTAAATAAAGTTTTATTGGAACACAGCCACACCCATTCATCTATGCATTGTCTTGGCTGCTTCATGTGACAGCAGCAGAGTTGAGTAGTTGCAACAGATCTAAAATATTTATTTTCTGGCTATTTACAGGAAAAGGATGCCAACCTCTTCTCTGGAAAGGAGAGTGAAAGAAAAAGGAGGGAGGGAAGGAGGGAAGGGCAGAGGGAGGTACATGGCTCTATGTAAATATCCATTGTAAGAAAGAAGAATTAGACCTGTTCGCATGGCCTAAGAAATGGAACTAGGAGCAAGGGATTAAAGTTCCAGGACAAGAGTTCACCTGAGTATAGGGATGCACTCTCCAGTGGGCACTGAATCCAGGATGGCTGCCTCAGAGGAGGAAGAATGATGTCACAAAGCTTTGGCCTAAGGAAGCATGCAAGCTGACAGGGTTGAAAGGCAGGATACAGGCTGGAAAAAGGGCTGTGGCTGAGAGGAGAAAATGTGGGGAAGGGAAACGGACATAGCCACAGGGTGAGGAACTTTAGGAAAGAGGAAAATTTTGCTAGGTGGGATGCAAGGGAACGTCTTCTTCCACGTCCTCCTGAACTCATGAATGAAAGCAACACATTAATGATGCCCGTGGGGTTGTAGTTACAGGGATTTTAGAGGAGAGTATGACACGGTGACATCTGACTCAAAGAAATCACCAATTATCCCAAAGAAACCTGGGTGCATTCGGGTTGAACCAGCCCTTGTGACTCCCTCACAGATGCTGGGAGCAGTTCCAATCCTGCCACCCCCGAGGCCACATGAATCTTTGAAAACATGATATGGCTTAATATTAGCACTTAAGTCTAACACTAACCATGAGCCTGGCTGAAGGAAAGCAATACAATACGTTTTTAAATTTTTTCTTTCATTTCAAATCCTTCTTAGGAATTCCTGAGGCTCAATCCCATGTGGAAAACCCCAGGAAGGAAAAGTTTCTGAGCTTTGGGATTCCCCTGAGATGTTCCGATTCTGTGAAAATTAAGTTTCACACAGGAGTGACAATGAGGACATGAGTCAGTGCTGGGATGGATTCTGGGAACCACAGGAGCTTCACCCCCCCCCCCCGCCCCCAAATCCCACCCTCGTGCCCACACCCTCGGGCTGTTTCAGTTATCTATTGCATCACAAAACTTTGAAATTTCAAACCACATTTTCTTCCTCAGGATTTTTGAGTTGGCCGGGCACTTTCTCTGCTGGTTTCACCTGGGCTCACTCATGCCCACCATGCAAATAGAGGCCTGGCTGAGAACTTGGTTTCCTCCAGATGGCTGGCTTCTCAGCCCCCAGAGCCCCGCTCCATGTGGCCCCTTGAGCAGGAGAGCCCAGCCTTACATGAGGTTGGCTTCCAAGAGGGCAAAAGTGGAAGCTGCAAGGCCTCTTAAGGCCCAAAAGTCACACACCATCACTTGGGGCACATTCTGCTGGACAAAGCAAGTCACAAGGCCATCCAAGATTCAAGGGGAAGGAACTAAACTCCACCTCTTAATGAAAGGATTGAACAAAGTCACATTGCAAAAGGGCATTTGCAGAATGTTGAACTCATCTTTGGAACACCCCACCTCCACCCCCACACAGACACCCTTATTTGTACACCTTCCCTTGAGGGGCATCAACTTTCATTCAAAACCTAAACTTGACAGTATTCCATGGAAGAAAGAAAGTCAAGTGCCCTAAATGCCGATTTTCTTCTTGTTAAGTTCAGCCTCATCATAAACAGACCCTAAATTGAACTTGGGTTTCGACTACAATTTTATACATATTTGGATCCATAGCAGCAGCCTGTGCCTAGGAAATACTCAGCTCATAGTAGGTTTTTTTCCTTTCTGCTAAATTATGTTGAGAGAACCACAATGAAGCTTAAAGTCCAGAGAAAAAACGACACTCCAATAACTAACAGGTTAAAGAGAATGCATCTCTGAATCCTTTCCTCACAGACATCTATTGTTTTTTTCAGCCCAGGATCCCTCCCTTCTATTGAGACTTGCACATTCTCCTACTCTAGCCTTGTGGTTCCAGTGGGGACTGCCATGTTCTTACATGACCCCGCCCCGCTGGCCACAGCTGGTTGGTCCAGAGATGGGCATCTGATCCAAATAGGCCAATCAGAATTCTTCCCTTGGATTTTTTTTCCAAACTGGAATTGAGAGAAGATATTCCTTCTCGCTGATGGCAGGAGACATAGGGTGAGGGATAAAGAGGCTTTTGTAGCCTCATCCATCACCTCACAGAGAAAACCAATCCAAGTGAAAGAAAATTAAGCCAATGTGCAGATGAAGGCAGACACAGACAGAGAGAGACTGATGATGGGGGAGTTGCTGGTTCCTGGTGCCAGCTGCACCCCTGCCCTTCTACAGAATGGCTGCTTAATCCTTACTTAGATGACATGGAAAATCATACCAACAAAGGCCTGGAGTCAATGCCCTGCCTGTAGCTCCTTGGCACTCGTCATTCTAGAACATGCTTCCTGCCACATGTGCCAAGGCTGTCCCCCTGTGGACTGTCTCAGAGTCTGGCACACGGTGAGCCTGAAAAGTCAGAGAATTAACACCCTGGGTGCGGTCGCAGTTGATTCGTCGGGGGGGGGGGGGGGGCGGCCGGTTGCTAAATCCTAGGCTCTTAGGATTGCTTGGAGGGTACCGGCGGCGGGGGCTCTTTCCCGGAGGCGAGGGCGAGGCGGGGGACTTGGCCAGGTCCCCGGCGGGGTGGCGTGCAAAGTATGGAGGGCGGCGAGAAAGGAACAGGTGGGACACGGTTCTTTTAGGGTGAAGAAGCCAAGAGAGAGAGTTTATTAGGGGAGAGTACAAGCTTATATCGGGCGTTTAGAGGGCGGGGTAGCTGTAGAGGTTAAAGGCTTGGATTGATTCTGAGAGGGCGCGGAGGTTGATTGAAAAGGGGCGAGAGTTGCTCCGGTAACGGTGTCTGGCAACAATGTATGCGCACTGGTGGTAATGGGAGTTGCACTGGCAACGGGGAGTGTCCGGGCAAGATAAGGGGGTGGGGAAAAGGCGGTTCCCTCCGGCAAGCCTCCCCTAACAGTGGTATTTTGGGTGAGGAAATGGGGCCTGCCTCCGGCCTCACTTTCCCAGGCCCGGGGGGCTGCGGAGGGCGCTGTCGCCCGTGCCCACCACCCTCCCCAGGGGCTGATTAGGTCCCCCAGCCCAGGCCCGCCAAGTTGAAGCATGTAATCAGTGTCCCGCACCTGGGAGAGCCCAGCAGTGAATGGAGGCAGGCTGCAGGTGCCTCCATGTCCTTGCCCCTTAGTCCCCAGTGGAATGAGCCTGTTCCCACAGCAGGGACCTGCTCATTGAGGAACTCAGCGTTGGCCTCCTTCCCTCCCCCCAATCACTTCCCCAATCCCCATTTAGTGTTCCCTCGGACCACTTTCCCAATAAACCACACACTCATTCTTGTTTGGGCCTGCTTCTGGGGAAACCAAACTAAAACAATGCCCCCTTTCTCACCTAAACTTGTAAGAGTTGGGTTTCTGTCACTTGCATCCCAGAGTCTTGACTATTACCTCCTTCTGGGATGATTCTTAAAATGTGTTTGGAACGTCCCCAACCCAGCCTATAGTGACCATGTCATAAAAATGGAGATTTCTTTACAAAGTTTAATGGTACTCTTTGACCAAACTTAGGTTTCACAAATCACACAGCACTTCCATAGGTTGGTTCCCTATTACTGATACATCAGCCACGCAAAAGATCAGGGTCAAAATTGACTCTACCGTAAAAGTGTTGGAGAAAACATGGTGAGAGCGATGATGCCTCACCAATATGGACTAACTACAATGTGTAAACTCAGAATTGAATCTTAGAACATAGCCTAACATGGACACAATAATTGTAATAGTCCCTAGATTGTAAGCTCTTACAGCAGTTAACTCTATCCCTGAATTGTAAGGCCTATCTCTAAACTTTGAGATGCTGATCCCCTAGCGTATGTTGTCACAAATGTTGGGACTGGCGGTTTGATGTGTTGAGCCCTCGAGCATGGGACTTGCCCTTATGAAGCTCATTACCTCAAAGGAGAGTCTAAAGTTGTATGTAATGGTGCCTAAGAGTCTCCCCCTGAGCACCTCTTTGTTGCTCAGATGTGGCCCTCTCTCTCTCTAACTGAGCCATCTCGACAGGTGAACTCGCTGCCCTCCCCCCTACGTGGGACCCGACCCCCAGGGGTGTAAATCTCCCTGTCAACGCAGAGTATGACTCCCAGGGATGAATGTGGACCCGACATCGTGGGACTGAGAGTATCTTCTTGACCAAAAGGGGGATGCAAAATGAGACGAAATAGTTTCAGTGGCTGAGAGATTCCAAATGGAGTCGAGAGGTCACTCTGGTGGACATTCTTATGCACTATATAGATAACACCTCTTAGGCTTTAATGTTTTGGAATAGCTAGAAGTAAATACCTGAAACTACCAAACTCCAACCCAGCAGTCTGGACTCCTGAAGACAACTATATAATAATGTAGATTACAAGGGGTGACAGTGTGATTGTGAAGACCTTGTGGATCACACCCCCTTTAGCTAGTGTATGGATGAGTGGAGGAATGGGGATAAAAACTAAAGAACAAATGGGGTGGGATGGGGGGATGATCTGGGTGTTCTTTTTTCACTTTTATTTTTTATTCTTGTTCTGGTTCTTTCTGATGTAAGGAAAATGTTCAGAGATAGATTGTGGTGATGAACGCATAACTATGTTACCATACTGTGGACAGTGGATTGTATATCATGGATGATTGTATGGTGTGTGAATGTATTTCAATAAAACTGAATTTAATAAAAAAAAAAAAAAATTTGACTCTACTTGACTTACTGAGTCTTGTTCAGCATGGCATGTCGGGAGATGCTTCTACAACTCCGGGACCCTCAAGCCTGCATGAGAATACCAGGACAGCTTGAAAAAACAGAGGCACTTTTAAGTAAATAAAAGAGATTTACCCTTTCCCCCCACATCTCATCCTCCACCTCATCCAAAGTGTTCAATAAATATTTGTTAAATGAATGATACATTTATTCCTTTCACACCCTAATTTACCAAAAAGAGACCAAGACACACATCATAACGCTGTGACCACAAGCCTCACAGTGCCGATAATGAGAATTCTCTCAGCCGGTCACCCCTCCTAAACCTGGCCAGCTACACGGAATGTTGCACTTTGGGGGAAGTTTTAGTGAACGTGGCAGATTGCTGCATGGTAGCTACCTGTGTTCTCTGTGTTTCCAGACTATAAAGATGTGTGGGTGGTCCTAAGAAGGGCCAAGCCACTTAGCACAGGCATTCGCGTCCCCTCAGAGAATCTGCCACCAGGGACTCAAGGTTCTCTCAGGACGAGGGAGTGCCTGGTTTTGGGACAGCCCTGATCCTATCTCCACAGCCACCCTCCTCTCGGCCCAGCTTCCTCAGGGCAGCATCTGTTGTTCACTGCCACCAAGGATATTTAGGGGCACAAACTAAAGGTAATCACGTTTTATCATCCCTCAGTCATCTGCCCCTCCCACATGCTGGAAAGGGTGCCAAGTCCAATTTGTCCCAAGACAAAATGGCAACGTTGGCCTAATGAGATTGGATAACAAAATTATCAATGGTAATTCATCATTAAACTAAAAGTAACGCACAATGATTACGTTCGTACCATTACTAAGGACCCCAAGTGTTTTGCACGCTGCATTAGTCAGTTTGGAATAGGTTTTGCTGCAGTAACAAATTAACCCAAAAATTCAGTGACTTAGCAAGACAGGCTGAATTTCTCAGATTCCATGTCCACTCTGGCTTGATTCAGAGTTATGTTCCAGAAGGTCAGTCTGAGACCCAGAAAGATGGAAATTCCAACATCTCAATGAGAGGCCTCCACAGTTACTCAGAAGGGGATGAGAAAGTAGGAGGGTTATGTATCAGCCCTTGAAAGCTTCAGCTGGAGATGATGCATGTGACTTCCACTCACAGAACATTGGACATAAATAGTCACAAGGAGCTGGAAAATGTCAGGGAGCATATGGATATCTCATGAGCAGTACGTGTCCCTGCCAACATGCATCATCTCATCTGAGCCTCACAACCCCACAAAATACAGTATTATCCCTAATTTATAGAAAGAGAAACAGGAGCTTAGGGAGGCTATAGGGCTTACTCCAGGGTGTCACAGATAGTAGGTGACAAAGCCAGGACATGACCCAGGCCTGGCAGGGTTCAAAATACTGTCAACCACTATGCCGCATACTCATCACAAAATTAAATGAAATTCCCTCATGAAGTACAGCTCCATGCTAATTAAGAGGGTAAGCAAAGTTATGTAAATATAAAATGGAGCTCCCCCAACACTCCACCTTCTCACCTCGAAGATTCAACCCAAGCAAATACTGGAACAGAAATCTCAGACAAGTCAGCAAGGAAAAAGTGAGGTCATCTCATCTGGGTCTGATAACCAGCCTTCAGTCTACCTACATCAACACAAAAGTCTTCCAGAAATATCATCTGAAAATCCTGGCAGACTGTCTCCTCCCGTTACTGGAAAATCCAGTGGTGAATTGTGGCATTTTTCCACAATTCATGGGTCTTTCTAAAAGTGCAAAGGTGAATGTCATCCATCTACCTGCAAATAGGTCAAGAATCAGCAAACTTTTTCTGTAAAGAGCCAGATAGTAAATATTTTAGATTTTGCAAACGATATACAGGCTCTGTCTGTATTCATTCTCTCTCTCTCTCTCTCTCTCTCTCTCTCTCTCTCTCTCTCTCTCTCTCTCTCTCTTTCAATCTTTCTCTCTTTCTTTTTCCAAACCTTTAAAGATGTAAAAATCATTCTTAACTCTAGGGTCATACTAAACAGGTCGCTGACAGAACCTGGCTCACAGCCCATAGCTTGCTGACCCCAAATTACTACTATATCTCTGTACCACATTCAACAATTTGCATGACATTTTTACCTACAGTATTTTATCTGATCTCTGGGACAACCTTTGATTTAGGTCAAGATCATTATTCCCATTTTAAAGGTGAGGATGCTGAGACTGGAAAAGGTAGATTGACTTGTCCAGCCCAAAAGTTGCCAGCCATGTCCTCGGTCTCTGGGTGCATTCTCTCCTCTTCATCAAAAGTCAAACTGCCGCAGGGGGCAGGTGGTCTAAACTGATGAAACATCTGAGTGCTTGAAAGTTCAAAAATAAATGCCAGTGTGACGACAATAAAAGCCATCTCGTTTAATACTACCGTAATGGGGAGATATCACATTACAAATATTAAGAGGAAAAAAAATCAAGAAACAAACTCAGTTTCATATCATCCGCATTACATATGCATAGAAATGAAGTCTGGCAGGGTTTACCCCAAAATATTAACAAAGCTTTATTTGAATAGTGAGGTAATGTGACATAATGGGTGATTTTTTTTCCCTTCATAATTCTCTATAGTTTCCAAAATAATTTCCCTAAGATACACATGTATTTATCTTTATAATCAGAAAAAAATATTAAGGAATGCCATGTTCTTACAAACATAAGCAGGTACTCAGATCTAGACTAAGCATTGCCCACAAACGTCCCTGGGCCACATGTCTTCATGATCAGAAAGGAGGCCTGTAAGCCCTTCTGGCCCACGGTGCAGGTATGTTCCTTTCCACCCAGCGTCTCTTGTACTACCTCGCCCCAGTTTAAATAATTCAGTGGTTCGATGGGGTCATGTGGTTGGGTGGGATTAATTCCATCGAACAGGAGTGAAAATGTGACCCAGGCCTCACCAAAAGGAGTGTCCCAATCTCCCAGGCACAGTGACAGGGTCAGGGAAGGACACATGACCCAGCAGAGCCAATCAGAGTCTTCCCTGGGACTTTGCTTACACCCTTAGGAAACACACTCTTTCCCGTGGGCTGGAACTCACCACCACAAAGGGGAGAGGCTATAAGGATGGAAGCCACACAGAGCTGAGAAACGGGGACAGCTGAGAAGCTGAGGATGTCATTGGAGCCCCCTCCCCTCAGACTTCCTGTTATATGAATGAATAATTCCATATTTTGTTTAACCAAGTTTGAACTGAGTTCCTATTACAGTATCATTTGTTCATATTATAAACACTGACTGAGCATATACTACATGCCACAAGTGTTGTAGATCCTGGAAATTCTGAAAATGACTAGTAACAACAATGGTGACAACAATAAAAATAATAATGATGAAAAATAGCAGCGAAAACAAAACGCTTTGTTATGACGTCAGTTACTCCCCAGGAAGGGGGTACTGTTGTCGACCCCTTGTTACAATTGGGGTGACTAAAGGGCAGAAGAGTTGAGCAACTCGCCCAAGGCTGATGCACGGTAGAGCTGGGATTCACTCCCCAAAGTCCACACGCTCTAACCCACTGCTCCAGACCCCAGACACCCTGGCCCAGCTGAGCTCCAGCTGAGGAGACCGACACTTAAAAAATCACTTAAAAGCAGAGCTGCCCAGAGCCTCTCAAACTTCCATATGCATGAGAACCACCAGGAAGTCTCGGGAAATGCAGGTTCTGATTCAATCACTCTGGAACAGGGCCCGATGTTCTCATCTCATTCAACAAGCTGCCAGGTGCCACTGCTGCCACAGGTCAGTGGACCTACAAAGAAAGGCAGCCTTGGGGCACCTGGAGCAGCCATCACTCGGGACATGTGCTCCATGGGGCTGCCGTCAAAGGACCCCAAACTGGGTGGCTTAACATGACAGAGGCGTGCTGTCTCATGGCCCCAGAGTCAAAAGTGTGACTCGAGGCTTCAGCAGGGCCAGGCCTCCTCTGGAGTCTTTGGGGTGCTGGTGGTGGCTGGCTGGTGACCCACGGCCTCCTCTGGCTTGGGGAATAACTCAATCTCTGCCCGTTCCATGGCCGTCTTCTCTCTCTCTCTCCAGATTTCCTCTGCTGGTAAGGACACCAGCTGTACTGCAGCAGGGCCCACCTGAACCCAGTTTGGCCTCCTCTTATCACATCTTCAAAGACGCTGTTTCCAACAGGATCACCTCCACAGACCTGACCCTGTCTGGAAGGAACACAATCCATCCATGACACCTGGGAATTCAATAGGAGACCCCGGGCCAGGGAACGTGGGAAGGAGAACACCACTAGACAGGAATGGCAACAGGCACCCCAGGTGGACGATCGCATGAGCAGAGGCCCGGAGGCAAATGCCCAGCAGTGGATGCACAGACCAAAACCATGTGTCCATCCATACAAGGCAATGTTATCTGGCCATGGAGAGGAATGACACCCGTTACGGCACGGATGAGCCTTGAAAACTGTAGGCCACATAAAAGAAGCCAGACACAAAAGGACAAATATTGTGCGGTTCCATTTACATGAAATGTCCAGAACAGGCAAATCCACAGAGACAGAAAAGGGGTTCATGGTTGCCCAGGTTGTGGGGGAGAAATAGGGAGGGACTGCTGATGAGTGCAAGGTTTCTGTGTGGGGTGATGAAAATGTCCTGAAAATCGATAGTGGTGACGGTTGCACAACCTTGTGAATATATTTAATGCCACTGAATTGGACTCTTTCAGATGATTAAAGTGATCATTTTTATGTTCTGTGCATTTTATCACAATATAAAACAGTGAAAATGCATGTTCTTTCTACAGAGTGAGGACCAGTGTGGCAGGAAATGAGCCTGAAAGGGCCATGAGACCAAACAGCCTCACATGGCAGGCTTTGGGACTTTATTCTGAAGCATGGAAGCCATCGGAGGTGTCAGGGGAGGCAAAGGTCCAGAAAGGTTTTGCCGGCCCATGGGGAGGGAAGGGCAGGAAGGGCCAGAGGCAGGGACATGGGTTAGGAGGTTGTTGTCACATCCAGATGTGGGGCCAGTCTCAAAACTCAAGCTGAGTGTGGCCTCCACCAGGAAGTCCTCCCTACCTGGCTTTTCTGGGTTAAGGCCCTCCGCCTGTGCTCCCAAGTCATTTTCCATGGACATCCCCGGCAGGCCCTTCCATCGAATGGAACCCCCTGCCCATCTGCCTCTCTCCTGGACTCTGAGCCTCTCACAAGCAACCGCTGCAAAATGTGCTTCTGTGTCTCCTGCAGCAAGCACATACTATGTGCTCAAAAGTGAGAGTGCAATGGGCAGCTGCTAAAGTGTGTTCAAAGCAATTTTTTTCCCTTGGGGAATTTAACGTCCCTGCTCAGCCCTATACCCAGCAAATGTAGAATCAAATATTAAAACTGCACTCCCAGCTTCACATGTGCTGTGTGACATTAAGGCAATCACATAGCTCCTCTGATCCTCTGTTTACTCAGCTGCAAATAAAAATCACCTCACAGACGTGTTGTAAAAATCAAACAGATAACCCTCACATCTACGGCCAAATGACATTTGACAAGGCAGAAGTTTCTCAGACTTACACCAAAAGCACAACAACAAAAGAAAAAATAGATAAATGGGACTTCATCAAAATCATAAATTTTTGTGCATCAAAGGACTCCATTATGAAAGTAAAAAGACACTACAAAATGGGAGAAAATATTTGTAAACTATAGATCTGATAAGAGTTTAATATCCAGAATATATAAAGAGATCCTGTGACTCAACAAGAAAAAGACAAATAACCCATTAAAAAACAGGCAAAAGACTTAAATACAGATTTCTCCAAATAAGATATACAAATAGCCAACAAGCACATGAAATGATATTCAATATCATTAGCCCTTAGGAAAGCAAATCAAAGACAAAATGAGCTACCATTTCACACCCACTAGAATGGCTACTATTTTTTTTAAAAACCTGAAAATCGCAAGTGTTGGAGCGGATGTGGAGAAGTAGGAACCCTTATTCACTATTGGTGGGAATGTAAAAATGGTGAAGCCTCTGTGGAAGACAGTCTGACAGTTCCTCAGAAAGTTAAGTATAGAATTGCTGTTTGGGTTTGCTAAAACTGCCAAAATGTAATATACCAGAAATGGGTTGGCTTTTACAACAGGGATTTATTAACTTACAATTTACAGTTCTTAGGCCATGAAAATGTCCCAATTAAGGCACCAACAGGATGATACTCGGACTCTGAAGACAGGCTGCTGGCATCCAGGACACCTCTGTCACACGGGAAGGCACATGGCCGGCATCTGCTGATTGCTTTCAGCTTCTGGTTCCAGTGGCTTCCTTTGTGGGTCCTCTCTTACCTTCTCTGGAGCTTCCTCTCTAAGCTCTCTAGGCTTTTTCTGTCCTTTATCCTCTCATAAAGGGCTCCAGTAAAAGGATTAAGAGCCACCTTGAATGGGGTGGGTCACATCTCAAATTGAAACAATCTAATCAAAAAGACCCACCCACAGCAAGTCTGCACCCACAGGAATGGATTAAAAGAACACGGCCTTATATGGAAAAGGAAATATAGAATGTAAGCTTTGTATCATTGTTGAATCTCTTGTACTTCTTAGCTGCGCTTAATGGGATTGCATAAAAGAATGTTCTTGTTCATGGGAATTGTATATGTGAATTATAGTGTTTGTTCAAGGATGTGTGCAGCTAGCTCTCATATGCTCAGAAGACAGAGCAATAGATGATGGATGATAGGAAGAGAGGGAGGGAGGGAGGGAGGGAAAGAAACATCAGTGTGACAACATGTTAAAGTTAGTGGATTGGGGTATCGGGGGAGGGTTAGGGAATGCTGGAGTTCTGTGTATCGGGTTTGTATTGTTTTTGCAACTGTTCCTATAACTGTGAATTTATTTCAAAATAAAACATAAAAAAAAAAAAGGACATGGCCTTTTCTGGAGTACAAACAGCTCCAAACCAGCACAATTACCATATGACCTGGCAATTCCAGTTCTAGGTATGTACCCCAAAAGAAATGAAATTAGTGACTTGAACAGACATTTGCCCACAAATGTTCATAGGCGCATTATTCACAGTAGCCAAAAGATGGAAGCAACCCAAGTGCCCATCAACCAATGAATCGATAAACAAAATGTGGCATATACATATGATGAAATATCATTATTCAGCCATAAAAATGAATGAAGTTCTAATTCATGTGAAAACACGGATGAAACCTGAAGACATCACATTGAGTGAAATAAGCCAGACACAAAAGGACAAATATTGTATGACCTCACTGGTATGAAATAATTAGGATAAGCAAATTCATAGAGTCAGAAACTAGAATAAGGTTACCAGGGGCCGGGGTGGGGGTGGGGAAGGGGAAATTAATGCTCAAAGGATATGGAAATTCTATTAGGGTGATGGAAAAGCTCTGGTAATGGATGATGGTGATAGCAGTACAACATTATGAATGTAATTAACCCCACTGAATTACATATTTGAAAGTGGCTAAAATGGGAAGTTTTAGGTTATATTACATTACAAAAACAAACATAAAATTTATAACGCACAGTCAGCCCTAACGTAAACTAAGGACTACAGTTAACAGTATAATTATAACATTGTTTCATCAGTTGTAACAAAAGTACCACAGTAATGCAAAGTGCTAATAGGGAAAACCTGGTGGGGTGTGTGTGTTATATGGGTTCTCTGTATTTTCTGCATGATTTTTCTGTAAACCCACAACTTCTCTTATAATAAAATATCAAATATTGTAACAGAATAAAAAATTTCTTAAAATCCATGGAACTATACCACACAGTGAACTCTAAGTTAAACCATGGACTATATTTAATAGAATTATTAAAATGTGCTATCATCAATTGTAACAAATGTCTACACCAATGCAAAGTGTTAATAATAGGGTGGCATGTGGGAATTCTGTATTTTACACAATTCCTCTGCAACCCACAACTTTGCTAATACAGAAAAAACAAAGTCCTATGGATAATGTCCGCACACACAGCTCCCAGCCCTCAGGGCACACCATCCATGGAGGCTATTTCAGTAATCACAATGAGCAACAATTTGTTCTTTCAATAAAAAGGAGTTAAGTACCAATCTAGTTTGTCCCCTACAAATCTTCATACTCATTTTAATGAGTCCTGAAGATTTCATGTGGTTTGACTTTTAAAATCAAAGCCTCTTGTTACCTTCCAGGTTTTTCATTCCACAATGGCACTGGTGCAGAATTATCAATTTGGACTTTGTCCAAATGCTGATACATAGGGAAGAAAACGGGTGCAAGCCGTGGACACGAGGGGCAGAGTGGACAGGTGCCTGTGCCATGCTGGGGCTCGGCTCCCTGGCGCTGCTGCTGCCCGTCCTGCTGGGCTGCAGCCACCCCGTCCCCGGCAAGAAGAGCTTTCACAAGCTGCTGCTGATCTCCTTCGACGGCTTCCGCTGGGACTACGACCAGGATGTGGACACCCCCAACATGGACAGCCTGGCCAAAGACAGATTCCAGGGGACCGTAACCCCTCCAGAATTATAAGCAAATTGTAGGTGCCTCTTTCTGGGGAAAGGGGGTTTAACATTTCCCCTGGAACCTCAAAGGAGAGCCTCGAATCAAAAACTTAAAAAATAAAGCTGAAGATACTCAGAGAGAGATTTGCTGAGGAAGATTTCCTGCATGTAAACTCGCTGAGACGCCATTCATTTGGGCATTATTAGTGCTGGGGAGCAGGACCCAATAGCCCTTTTCTGGAGAAAGCGGGTGCCATTTCCCAGCAACATAAATTTCATAACACTTAAAAGATCTCCAGTGGTGGATTCCAGATCCCAGAGCACTGAGAAGGTGATGGGGACAAAATATCATGTAGTGCACCCCTCTTGTGTGTGTTCCCAGAAGGGTCTGGATAAGATATAAACAGTGTGGGCACATTTTAAAAATTACAAAATCACCCCAACTCCTTTCATACGTTCATTGCCAGTGGGGATGGAGACAGGTACAGCTTCAACAAGGTAAGTTGGCAACATCTGATAAAGTTACAAACGCACACTTTTATTGGGCAATTGCAGGCGGAGGATTTTACCCTACAGATATGTTTGCTCAGTGGAAAATGATGTGCATACAAAATTATTCATTGTACCCATGTTTGTAACAGCAAAAGAAAACGGAAACAATCTCAACATCCATAGAAAGGGGAGTGGTTGAAAAAAATAATCTGTGCCTTAAAAAAAAAAAGAATAAGGAAACTCGTTGTATACTGATAGGTAACAAACTATCTCCAAAATGGATTAAGTGGCAAAAGCAAGAGGTGCATAGGACCTGTGGATAAACCAAGAAATTGGTAACAATGGTTTCTCCAGCGAGGGAAATTGGGGAGCCAAACGACGGGGTGAGAGGGACCTTAATCTTGGATCTTGTGAATGCATTACCTATAAATAACAGAATGTTATTACATAAGCTACTCTTTATTTACCTCTTGGCAAAAACCTGTCCCTCTGTCCCTCTTATTTATAATCAGTCCTGTCATATATTGCGCCAGTGAGCATTCAATCTGTTTTGACTTGAAAACAAGGTTTCTCGTGATGGGCAACGTTGACAATCTGACAGATAATTCTTGGTCGCTGGGGGGCGTGGAGGGTGTTCTGTGCACTACAGAGTGCTTCGCAGCATCCCTGGATCTACCTCCTAGATGTCAGCAGCAGCTCCCCCCCGCGCCCCCTCAGTTGTGACAACCAAAAATGTCTCCAGCCATTGCCTCGCGTCTCCGTGAGACACCTGGCTTAAGAAAACACTCAGTCGTATCCTTCAATTCTCTTAATGATGATGTGAAGTCAGAGCAATTAACCTTCTCTACAGATGAGAAATCCCAGGCTCACAGAGTGTGCCTGTCTCTCCTGGGGTCACACAGTTGCTGAGGTAGAGGAGTCAAACTCAGAAACTGGGTTCTTAACCCTGCCCTCTAGCATGCTTATAGCCAGAGCTGTCTTTAATTATAATTAAATAATCACACTTCCCAGCTCTGGAGCTCCCAAGCAGCCAGAAGACATCCCGAATATGTTCCATTAGGACCCAGAGGCCACCCCAGACTGGGCAGAACCACTTGCATTTGTCTTCATGAGCTGGCCTCAAGCCGACCTCTGCCTGACTCCAATGTGGAAAAGATTCATCCATAATAGGAGAAAGTAATGGATAAAAATTGGTTCTGCCAACACCCAAACTCCTCATCAGATTCCAGAGGGTTGGTCTGATATAAACTACGATAAAAGGGGCTTTCTTGGCTCAACTGCTAATGAAGTGGTTTTCTCATGAAAACCTCTTGGCAACTTAAAACAGGGGAGAGAGGTGATAAGACCGAGTTGTTTCACGTCTTGCAGCAGAATTATGATAAACAGCTCTGATAAGGGGTCAGGTCAGAGACCAAGCTTCCTCGACAGGGTCCAAGAGGCCAGGGACCAAGTGGTCCCAGGCAGGAGGTCCCGCCCCCAGACTCAAGAGGAGCTTCCTGACCCACAAGGAGCTGACCCAGCTGCCGGGGCCAATACCATGGGCCTCCCTGGGGCATGTTCCCCTCTGGAAAGCAGAGCCAGTGGAACCTGCCAGGTGCCTGCAGAGGCTGTCGGGGCTGGGGGACCCATCTCGGACTCACCCAAGGAGCAGGACTCTCAGGGGCCACCTTAGAATGCTGCCCCCCGTGGAGCTCACATAACCAGGCATGAGCATCAGTATTTGTTTAAAGGCAGTAGGTAAGAGGGAATGGGGTCCCAGCTTGACTCTCTAGGAAGTCCCCAGAATCACAGTCTAAGCCCTGAGCCCCAGGGGTCAGTGGGTATCCATGGAGGCTGGGCTCTGCCACCATCACCAGTTTCCAGAAACACCCCTTCCAGGTATGCCTCAGCTTCAGTCTCATGGATACTTTCTGCCACAAAAATGTGGCACTCTACTGCCCAAATGGAAAGAATGCCCTCTCATTATTTTCTCTCCCAGAACCCCATTCTTTCCATGATACATTTTGCTTTATAATTACACGTAGCCCTGATAGTCTGTTTGGTTTAATGTCTGTCTCTCTCATTAACTGAAAATGTTAAGAGGGCACAATCTCTGGTTTCTTCTTTGCTTAATAAAGTATTACAGAGTTGAAACCTGAAAGATGAGGTGGACTTCGCCAGATGTAGAGTACGGGGCACAGCAAACCAGCAGCGGGAAACAGCACAAACAAATGTCCTGGGGCAGGAAGGAGCTTGCCTGATGTGGTCATTATATATTCCTGCACAACCAATCACCCCAAATCTTAGCCATTTAAACGACCGATATTCATTATCTCACCCTCTCCGTGCGTCAGCGTCCAGGCACAGCCAAGCTGGTGCATCTGGCTGAAGGTCTTTCACGAGGTTGCCTTCAAGCTGTCAGCTGGGCTGCCGTCATCTGGGGGCTCAAGTAGGGGCCACGGGCAGGAAGAGTCCACTTCCAAGCCCACTTGTGCAGCTGGCCTGGCCAGTCTCTGCAGGGCTGTCTCGAGACACTACAGCTGGCCACCCTGGGGCACCCACAATTGAAGCCACAGTCTTTTCATAACCTCATCGCTGCTGCCATGTTGCATCCATTCAAAACAAGTTGACGAGTCCAGCCCACACTGAAGGCATGATTATCGGAGACAGTGGGAAATCAGGGGCTGCTACCAGGAGGCAGAGGAGAAGGGCTGGCAAAACCTGCAGATGTCTTCCACACCAGCCTGGGCCACAGCAACGCGGGAATAGGGGTCTGTAGTCGGGTGACTCAGGAACCAGTCCCAAGAAATCAAAACTCAACTCACGGGGCTGCCCAGAGGGCTTGGGCTCCCATGGGGTTGGGGAACCATACGTGCAAACAGCCGCCTTGCAGCACTGCCCCGCCAGCCTCCCTGAACTCTGAATTGCTGAAATGAAAAGAGATTCTCTGAGGGTTAGCAGCTCCTAGTCTAAACCACCTGATTCCCTCTTTCCAGAATCCTGTCCTTACAGCTCTATCACGGATAATAACAATGAACATTTTTGCAATCTCAGTTTTTATTGCAAAGTGACTGAGGACCAGTAAGAATAAATTATGTGACTGAAACTAAGGAGAGCCCGTCAAGCAGATGGCGTGTAGACAGAAATGGCGGCAGCATATCTTGTCTTATGGGGGCAGCAAACCTTGTCTCCCCCAGTGGATCAACCGAAAATAAGTCACTATCACAGCCATGTTTCAGACAAAAGCTACCCAAAATGTAACCTGTGATGTCATCATTTGACAATTTTAGATCTAGTCATGAATATGGTCCAGGACTCAACAATGGTCAAGAGTAATAAAAGCAAGGCCCTCTCTGTTTAACATTTTCTCCTTTCTTGGAAGGACACAACGGCAAGCTCAGGCTCCCTGGTGGCCAGAAATAAAATCTCTCCCAAAACCAGAGCAACAATGTATAGCCATGTAGACTGTGTACCACACAATTATGGGGGCACAATTTTCGTAAATACCACGCATATTATGCCCCCTAGAAGTGTGCAGTATGCAGCCTGTACAAATTATAAGTCTCTTAAATTCTATTCCAAAATTGACCTATAACAAGTAAAAACTTCCCAAAGCTGTAATCAGTCACAAGTCTACTCCTTCTCTACAAGAGGAGAGCAGAGAAGTGTGGCCAAGTATGCTTGGATGATCTTTAAGAATAAATCAGGTATTGTGTGTGAATAAACCTGCTTTTCAAAAAAAGAAGAAGAAAAAGAAAAAGACATCAGGATTTCTCAAGTGCAGCACTATTGACATTTGGAGCCGGATGACTCTGTTGTGGAGGTCTGCCCCACGTTTAGTGGCATCGCTGCCCCCTCCCTACTAGATGCCACTAGCACCTCCACCACCACCCCCCAATTGCGACAACCAACCAAATGTTCCCTAAGGGGCAAACTTATGCTGGACCAAATACATAACATGCAAATCACATGTAAATAAGAAAGCCTACAGGTCACATACATGACACTCATCCAAAGACAAAGACAGAATCTGAAAGAGTTAAGGGAGTTGGGAAAGAGAAAGGAAATTAAAATCCTGCTGCTGGTGGCAATACAAGCCCAGCAGATGTTGGAAACCTAGTTAGAAGAGACTGTAAAACTTAATCAGTTCCCACCTTGCTTCCCCAGCAACAGCTCTCTACTGAAAAAGTGCTAGAAGTCAACAAAGCCCCAAACATACACAAACTAAGTAATGAAAGCCACAGTTTGGGATAATAATAAAAAAAAAAATCTCTTAACTACATGAGAGGGGAAAATAATGGATTCATGAAAAAATTGAAAATAAAGAATGCTGGAAAATCAGGATTTTTCTTAACTTTTCATTATAGAAATAAATATCCAGAATTCCCAAAGTAGAAAGAATTGCATAATGAACCCCCATCCACCCATCACCCAGCTCCAAGTATTGTCAACATTTTGCCAGTTTTGTTCCATCATTCCCACCCAATACACTCTCTTTTCCTTTTTCTGCAGTCTTTGGAAGCAAATTCCAGACATCTTGTCATTTCAAATGTAAATATGTCTGTATACATCTCTAACCCAGGGATTTTGATTTGCTTTGTTTTTGCATAACCTTCATGCCGTTGCCACATTTAACAAGTATAACATAAAGTCACCAGGATTCTTGCAAGCAGAGAAAAAATCTAATTACCACCTCAGAGTTTCTCCTGTTAGTGCTTCTCAAACTTGAATGTGTATAGGAATCAGTTGGGATCATTTTAGAATGCAGATTCTGATTCAAAAGATCTGGGATAAGGTGGGGAGTCTGCACTTCTAAAAAGCTCCAAGGTGACTCCAATGCTGTGATGTGCCTGTCTGTATATATTATGTCCCGCAGAAATAGCTATAGCTATGTTCTTTGATGCAATCTTGTGAGGGCAGATTGGTTAATCTTTTTGATTAGGGTGTGACCTTTTGATGGATGTTTCCATGGAGGTGTTACCCCACCCATTCAGGGTGGGTCTTAATTGAATCACTGGAGTCCTAGAAAAGTGTTCATAGGCAGAAAGAGTGCTGCAGCTGAGACAGACATTTTGAAGACAGCCATTGGAAGCTGACACAGACGTTCTGGAGAATGCCATTTTGAAAAACAACCTGGGAGCAAGCAGACACCAGCCACGTGCCTTCCCAGCTAACAGAGGTTTTCTGGATGCCAATGGTCTTTCTCCAGTGAAGGTACCCTATTGTTGATGCCTCACCTTGGACACTTTATGACCTTAAGACTGTAACTGTGTAACCAAATAAACTCTCTTTATGAAAGCCAATCTATTTCTGGTGTTTTGCGAAATGACAGCATTAGCAAACCAGAACATGTGGTAACCCTGGTACCAATGGGAGGTGGGGCCAACATGGAATGAATGGATCAAACCAGTGTCACCAGAACAAATTGTGACTGCTCCTGGTTCCAAAGCCTCAAGTAAAAAGAGAAGCTGAGACGGAGATGAGAGAGTAGAGCTGCCGAGGTCACTGTTGTGCAAATGACCACAGGTGTAGGAGTTTCCTTGGGCTGCTGTGACAAATGACCACAAACTGGGCAGCTTCAAACAAGAAAATTTATTCCCTCACGTCTGGAGGCCAGATGTTCAAGGTGTCAGCAGGGCCACACTCCCTCCAGAGGCTCTAGGGGAGGATCCTTCCTGGTCTTTTTCCAGCTGCTGGTGGCCCGAGGCCTTCCTTGGCTTGTGGGTGCATCACTCCAATCTCGGCCTCTGTCTTCTCCTGGCCTTCTCCTTTTGGTGTGTCTTCTCCTATTCTGTCTCTTATCAGGACACTTGTCATTGCATTTAGGACCCACTCAGGTAATCCAGGAAGATCTCATCTCTCATCTCAAAATCCTGAACTTAATTATATCTGCAAAGTTCCTTTTTCCACATAAGGTCATGTTCACAGATTCTATAGATAAGAAAGTGTTCGTATCTTATGGGGACCACCATTCAGCCCACCACAATGGGTAAGAAGAAAAGATGAAGTGGGAAAAGATGCAGAATAGAAGACAAATCCAGGTTCGATGGCAGTGGCCAAGGGTAAAACTATGTGTTAACAGAGTTCCCAGGTGGAACTCAAGTGGGGCCATCTGCCTGAAGAAAAAACTCTTCTATTTCTGACCGCAGATTAAGGGGAGAGGCAGGGAGAGGGAAGATCCATTCTCTGCTGGCCTAGTTTCCATGGAAGCGAGTCTCTATCCTGGGGCCATTCTCTAGTCTTATTCACGGATAAAATGACTTGTTGATGGCCATAATTAAAAAGCAATGTCAAGAAGCAGCGTCAGCATTCTTCATTTGCACTTTACACATGAGCAAGAATGGTTTAGTAAAATCAGAGCTTTAGGGTTTTATTTTCTCCATCAGGAAAAGGGTTGCTACTGTTTGGGACAAGCCTCATTTCTATAACAAGGGGATTTCAACCACTTTTGTTTCATTATGGGTCCTCAATGGGTGGGGACACTGGGTGTATAGATTTGGGGTAAGTCTGGTTTTGAACCCCAGTGGGGTCTGCTTTTCCATCAGGGTCTTGGCTGTGGTCCTGAAGGAGCCCAAGATTGAAGTATTGGATTGATTTAAGGTGGTTGATGGACTTGATTTGGCAGCTGTTCTTTCATACTCACTGGTTAATAAGATATTTTCTTCTTTACTCTTGGAAATGTGAACTTAATAAAGCACTAGGCCTCACAATAGCAAGTACAATGAAGATATATTTATAACATAGGATAGGTTAGTTCAAAAGAATTAGTGAATGACACACAGTGGGTCTTCAAATTATTGTTAAATAAATGAATGTTTGGAAGTGTATCTATGTGCAAAGATACTATCTTTAAAAATATCCCGTTCCATCTGAACATGGTACACAGCAACTGAGCAAATATATGTGGTGAGGGAGTTGGGAAGGGTGCTCTCCGATGGCACTCTTATTGAGTTAATAGTGTGGTTTTATTTTAATCCCACTAAAGTATTTTTGCCCAAATTGACTTCATTGTGACTCAAACCCTAAATCAAGTTCTGCTTCCTACTTGTTCGGATCATTCTTAGCCATCTGCAAATGGGTCAGGGAGAGTTGTTAACTTAAATTCAACACACATATGCACATTTGTTGAATGCCTACTAGGGGTAAAACTTTGTGTTTTATGCCAGGGAGATACCAAAATAAATAAGGCATAGCCCTACTCTCAAGAAGCTGGCAAACTAATGGAGAAAACAGGTTTTTAGATGATTATCTGTAATACAAAAGGAGATGAGATTGATGCTGAAGGGATGTACAAGTATGACAGAATGGCATGAGAGGGCCACACTGATCCAGCTCTGATGACACCTGGGACCAGCTGTCACCAATACTGTATGGGCACCCATTTCTCGGTGGACCCATGGAAGCTTGAGTCTGGAGACAGGTCTGGTCCTGACCTCAGGGTCAAGGAATAAAAGGAGTGGTTTTCACCTATCCCAAGCCAAGAAATAGCCCAGAACATGGACAAAAATTGAAAGAAAAAAAGAGAGGCAGGTTCCAAAGCTGGGCTTCCAGGCCAAGAATCCTGGACAGAGATGATGCGAACAAGCAAGTCAGAAGCCATCTCAGACATTTTTTCATCTTCATCATCACAAAAAAAGAAAGGGAGGACCTTCGGCAGTCTCAATCAGTAGAGGCCCAACTCTCATCTCAGTTCAAAATTTAGAGCTAAGCATTCATGCCACTTAAAAGTGGACAAAAGCAGTGGTTTGTCTACAACCACATAACAGAACAGTGCTGTTCACCATTTCCAAATGCAGAATATTTGAGAAATCTGGAAAATGAACCACCTAAAATAAATAAGCACTAAGCGAACTCAAGACCACACAACCCTTGCCAATGCTGTAACTGACAGTGGGTACAGGGAAGAATGTTATAAAATCTGCTTTTGCCCAAGCGATGAGCCAGTGAGTTTTAAGACTTTAAAAAAATCAAGGCAAACATTTACTCTTGCCTTCCGTCCAAGTTCAAATGCTACCTCCTCTGTGAAGCTTTTCATGATACCCTCTTTTCTGTGCTCCCACTGTGGTTTGTTCAGCCTCTGTGAGAGCTTTGCTCATTGTCCATATCAGGAAACAATGGTTGCAAGAAACAGAAATCCGTTTCAGCCAGCTCAAGGAAGAGGGCGCACTGGGGCAGACTCATGGGCATGGGAACCAGATTAGAAACAACTAGAGAAAAGAAACTGGAGCTGTAGAGACCAAGCTCCCTCTTTCCAGCTCTCAGAAGCCCCATAAACTCTCTCATCTCTGCTTCTGTCACTCACAAACAGCTTTCTGTTTTCCCTTATGGTGCACAGCAGCCAGACCAGAATCCACCAGCAGCTGATTAGTCACTGTATCTCTTGGTTCAAGATTTGACAGAGAGAGAACCCATTTGGTTTCAGCCAATCAATGGATTGTATGAATGGGTGTCACATGGTACAAATATGGCCCTAGAGGTGTCCCTTCCGCAGGGCCTATGAGCTGGGGTATCCCAAGAGAAAGTGCTGGTGAGCATCACCGGCATCCCAGAAGATGCTATTTTTAACTCTCTCTCTCCCCTGCGTCTAGGCTGTGAACACTGTGGGGCAATCCAGAATAGCTCCTAGCTCATAATATGTGAGAAAGGTAGGAAGCAGAGCATGGGTTGGATCAAACACTGGACTTCACAGTTTCCTAAATTCACTCTGCAAGAATTTGAGAAATAATTGAATGGTGGTCCCTGGAGGTCAAGAGAAAAGTGTTTAATCCAGCTGGGTTTGTTCTTGAACCTCATATGCTCAGCTGGGAGAATTTACCTGCACCTTGCAACGAGTGATTTGACATGGGAGTATACATTGTACCCTGATTAAAGCATAGTCAGCAAGCAGGAGGAATTGCGTTCACTAAGAGAGCTCATTCTACTTCCTGTTTAACTTACATAATTACCCATGTGGCCCGATGATTAAATGACATGGATGATAGACCCCCAGAACGATAGCCAGAGAGGCTCTTGGAAATCATTAACCACTCATTTTACCAAAGGGGAAACTAAGGCCCAGAGAGAGAACAAGGGCTTACAGAGCCAAGACCAAACCCAGGTGTTCGAGTCTGAATCCAGCCCCCTTTCCACCGTATGGCTCTGCAGAGACAAAGGCATCACGGGCACGGGTGAAACCAGCTCCTCTGCAGCTCCTGGAACCCCCAGAACAGCCAACAGTCTCGCCCTCACGATGCTCAACAAGCCGACGTCTGCAGAGTAGAAAATGCTGCCAGCTCTTGGGCAACTGAAGTAAAAATGTGATTGCTGCTCCCTACAGCTGGTCACTTCTTAGCTTCTTTTCTTTATCTTCTTTTTCCCTGCATTCCAGAATTGGCCCTTGACCCATCATAAAGAGTGTTGAGCAGCACTGGGAAAAAAGCAAGTTTTTCAAACCCAAGGAAAGAGAAACAGAAGGGGTGGTAGAGATGTCTGCCTGGTCATTAATGGGCCCCAGCCGCTGGCTGGATTTAGAACATTCCTTTAAGTGTCAGGGTGGAAATAGCCCACATGCCTCGGAGCGCAGAGCACGTCCCATTTGGGCAATTACTGGGGCTCTCAGGGCCAGTGGAATGGAAGGGTCGTGCTCCCAGAGCTCATTTCTACATTAGTTGTTTGATGTTGGGTAATGTTGCTTTGATCGGTTGGTTGGTTCCCAGGCTGGTCAGCTCACCTAATGTTAGAACTGACCTCTCTGAGTCCCGGGGCATGGAGGCGAGAGGCCTGAAGGTACACAGGATGGGAGGTTTCTTTGTGTGCAAGTGGGCCCGGACAAAATGTTTCAATTACTTTGCTTGTGGCATCCTTCACCTCTTCCAGTCCCTCTCTGTGAGTCTGCTTTCCGAGCTTTCCGAGACATGGGAGCCACCCAGGTTTTGGTGACTGCCACCCTCTCCCTGGTCCCCGGGTAGAGGAGATGGGGGACAGAGAGAGCATGAGGGGGTCTGCTGTCAACCCTCATTTTGGAGCAATGGACAAGCTTCTAGAGCTACTCCATATGCATGTGTGAATGACTAAGAAACCCCTAAACCAACGGTTCTGACATTTCAGCGGGCACTAAAACTATCCAGGAGCTGCTGGAACCCAGACCCCCACACCCCACAGCAGGTGTGGATTCAGCAAGGCCTGGAGTGGGGACGAGCGGGATCTGTATTTTAACAGGCACCTCAGAAACAGCAGAACCGATGGAATGGCAGGCGTTTATAATTCCAGAATGCTCTGCTTTTTACCGGGCAGGAAGTCTCACACAGAAGAGAACCCCAGGATACTTGTTTCCTAGGACTACTGCAACATAATACCGCAAATTGGATGGCTTAAAAAAAAAAAAAAATTATTCTCCCCCAGTGCTGGAGGCTAGGAGTTAAAAGTCAAGGTATCAGCAAAGCCAGACGCCCTCTGAAGGTTCTAGGGGAGAACCCTTCCTGGCTGCTTCTGGCTTCCAGCAGCAGCCAGCCAGCCCTGGCATTCCTTGGCTTGTGGCCGCAGCACTGCCTTCTCTGCCTCCGTCTCCCGTGTCTGTCTGTGTCTCCGTCTATGTTCTTAGAAGGACACAGGTCATGGTGGATCGGGGCCCACCTGATCTGGTTTGGCCTCATCGTAGCTAATCAATTCTTCAACGATCGTATTTCCAATAAGATCACGTTCACAGGACCAGGGATTAGACTTGAATGTGTCTCTTGGGATACCAGGATATTGATATTTTAATAATAGTTATATTTATATTTTATATTATATTGCTGTTTTTTTCTTTTAATTAAGGAGCTGCTCCCTGAGTGAAGTATCTCTGCACTTCCATTTCAGCAGCCACCGTGTGGCAGGACCAGTGGGTGATGGGAGCACCAGTGGGTGGTGGGAGCATCATCGTTGGGGGGAGCACCAGGGAATAGGAGGAGCATCAGTGGATGGCACATCCACTGGAAATCTCAGGCATCATAACAACAAGAGGTTTCCTGTGAATTTCAGAAGACTTCCATTATTTACCTGGGAGGCTCAAAAGGGTCTTGCCCACTTGGGTCTCTGTGCCACCAAGCACTCCCACTCGTATTTAAAGCAGCCCCTGCCCTGGGGGAGGCATGGCAGAGAGGCTAAGGGCAGAGGCTGGACCCAAATTCCCTGTGACCCTGGGCAAACCATGTCCTCTCTGTGTGCCTCAGTTTCTTTGTCTCTAACATGGGCGTATAACACAACCACTCCACAGGGGTCTTAGGAGGAGTTGATGAGTTAAGGCCTCCAGGGACTCAGGGAAGTTGCTTGATGCAGGACATGACCGTGGATGTTGGCCATGACTTCATCATACAAACCCTGCCCTGAGTATACAGGCAAAGCCAGGCCCAGAGGGGGTGTTAAGGACTGAACTGTGTCCCCCCAAACCCCTAGTCCTGTGATCGTGACCCTATTTGGAAATACCATCTTTGAAGATGTCATTAGTTAAGATGAAGCCAAAATGGAGTAGGGTGTGCCCGATCCAATAGGACTGGGTCCTTCTAAGAAGAAAAAACTGGACACAGACAGAGAGAAGGCAGAAGAGAGGCCGGGGAACAGATTCTTCCCTACAGGCCTCAGGGGGAACGCAGCCCCGCCAACACCTGGATTTTGGACTTAGGGCCTTGTGAACGGTGAGAGAAGCCCTGGAAGCTAAGATGGGGGACAAGGGGCACGTTCAAATGTACAGCAGCAAGTTTGGAACCAGAGGCAGCACTGGCACCCAGATCTTTTGAACTCTTCCCCTGTTGAATGTCTGACCTGAACCCTGACCAGGAATCTCAAAACCCCAAAATCCCAGTCACCGGCAGCAGCACAGCTTGTGCCCGAGGACCCCACACATGGCTCACCGTCTCACCCACTCACAAGGCAGAAACAATTCAGCAAAAGCTATTTTTGCTTCTTCCCACTTGAAAGCTGTGGCCAGTCTAGGGAGACCTCGCCCACCCACTGCCTGGCTCCAGCCCTGAACTGGTGGAGGGCTGTCCCTTTCCCTGATCCCCTGGACATCAAGTTCTGGTCACTAAGTGCCTGCCTCAGTTTACCTCGGACATAATGAGAAATAGTCACTATCTTGTTATAATTCGTGGGGTCGCCCAGCAGCTTTGTCTCTCAGGAGGAGGGAGGGGGCACCCAACTCTCCCCTTGGGACTCTCAGCTCCCTGGTTATCCTGCAGCCCCCAGGGACACCGCTTGGTCCTGGGATAATGTAAGATCAAAAGTTTTTTCTGTTCTTATTTCCGTTCCTATGTTTTCAGGAACAATCCAGCTTATTCATGTGTCCCTGCCCCTGCCTTCTCTCCTTCAGTAGAGAGAACTAAATATCCTGCCCTCTATGGCTAGAGACCCTTCCAAATCCATTGGTTCCCTCCAATGACACAGCCCATGGGAATCCTTGGAGAAATGCTGGAATGTTTGCCAAGAATTGGGCACTGGGTATTCCATTTTGAATCAGATCATCACAAGCAGAAGATGAGGAAACAATCTCATGGGAAGCCCCTGAATCCCAGGGTCTCGGCTTCTGGACACAGAAAAACAAACAGGACTGACATCCCTCCTTCCTGCTCCCCCTCCATCCGGTGGCCCCTGGGCTGGGAGAGCCTGTGGGAGGGAACAGATCCGACCTGGCAGGTGTGAGACACGATTAGCCCTGCCTCGTGGCTGCCAGGATTTACACCTGCAGGAAAACCAGCCTGAAGCCCCAGGGAGTCCACCCAGAGTGACAGTCCCCCAGAAAAAGGAGGCCAGCCAGAAGGATGCTGGGGGGTGAGGGGGTGGGCTTAAGATTCAGCATCTTCTGGGAAACTTCCAAACTCCACCAAAGCTGAGTCCTACTCAGCCTAAACCTGTTTCCAGTCCTTCCAAGGGAGGGAGCCCAGGGGTTTAATACTGCTAGGAAGACTCCAAATACTGAGCAGACAATATATTACTTATTTCACACCCCTTCCTACTGTCCTCCAGGCTTCCTTGACTGGGAGATTTATAAACATCATCCAGGCCCCAACTCTCCAAATTGTGAGGACCATGAAGGTGGGCCCCATGACATTCATTTTTTGTATGTGTAGCCTAAAAAGTCACACTGCCACACTACTGATTTCAGTCCAATACTGCCTTCACCCAAGCTTACAGAATTAAAGGCAACTGAAACTCGCACTGCTGTCCGTGAAGACAAACACCAAAGAAAAATTATTTTCAAAATGCAGAGCAACAATTCTTAAAATCTTCTTTCCCCCTCTCCCTTTCTCTCAGCCTCCCACACACACAGACGTCGCCCCAACCCATCCCTCAGTCCCTCAACCAACATAGCCCCATACTCTCCTCTAACCCAGGCCCCGGCCCGGTCATTTCCCCCTGTCCAATATGTTAAAGTTCCACAAGCAAAGTGGCAGATGACTTCAGTAGATCTGATTCTGATTTAACTGGCATACAGTTGGCTCTTACTTGCAAGACTAGGCTAAAAATCTATGGCTTATTTTTTCAACCTTGATTCAAATCAACTATTTAAAAATATTACTTGAGGCGGTGTCTTAGCTTGCTGAGGCCACCACAACAAAGGAATACAGACTGGATGGCTTAAAACAACAGAAATTTACTGTCTCACGTTCTGGAGGCCACAAAATCTGAATCACAAAGTCAGAGGGCCCGGCTGCCTCTGCGGTCTGTAGGATCTGGCAGCGGCTTGCCAGAAATCCATGGTGATCTTTTGCTTCTGGCATAACTCAATCCCTGTCCCCATCGTCACATAGCCACCTGCCCTTGTCTGTCTGTGTTCGTGTGTCTGAATTTCCCCTTCTTAGAGGAACCCCAGTCATACTGGGTCAGGGCCCCCCTACTCCAGTTTGGCCTCATCTTAACTGATCACATCTTCAAGAACCTATTTCCAAATAGGACACACCCACAGGACCGGGATCAGGACTTGAACTAATCTTTTGGGGGGACAATTCAATCCATGACAGATAGTTGAGGAATCTGAACACTGACTGAACAGAATATAATGAGAAACTGCTGTTAATGTTTAAGGAGTATGAATGACATCAGCCATGTGAGTTTTTCTAAGAGTCCTTCCATGAGGCCTCCATTGAAATATTCATAAATGAAAAGATACGGAGTCTGACACTGGCTTCAAAAATAATCCATTTGGTAATGAATTGACAGTTGTTGAAGCTGGGGATAAATGCATGAATTATTGAATTATCGAATATCAACAAGCAGAAAGAACAGGATCTTTTCCATAATACAAAGTTTAAAGTGAAAGATAAAATGCTTCGAGTGAAAAAAAAAATCTATGGCCTAACAGGGGCAGCCCAAGGGGCTCTCAGTGGCCAGACTGTCCGCCGGCCAGTTGGGAAGCAGGGGCCTGAGGGACGGGCCTGACACCCCAGCGAGGGGGCCCCACGGCTCCTTCTGACGTTCTCTCCCCACCTCAGCCAGGTTGTGTCTGCCCAGCTACTTTGCCATTCCAGCTGAGACCTAAGCCTCGATATCACAATCCCATGCTGATTTTACCATGGCGAGGAAATGCCAAATCCGTTTGAAAACATGTTTAGGAATAACAACCGCCTTAAACTTGCTGGGAAGAGGCTAGCCTCATCTGAAACATGCTGTCTGCGATCCGCACAGCTCCTCTGTGTCTACTATTTGGATAACTCATTTTGACAGTTCAGGGAGCCTCCCCCCCTCCCGTCTCCCCACCTCTTTCTCTTTTCCTCTATCTCCCTCCCTCTCTCTCTCCCTCCCCCCTCTCCCTCACTCTCTCTTTCCCTCTCACCCCCCTCTCCTCCCCCTCTCTCCCTCCCCTGTCTCCCCACCCCTTCCTCTCCCTCCCCTCTCCCCCCACCCCCTCCTTCCTGGAGGAGGGAAACGAATGAGGCTGTCCCACTGGCACAAAGGCAGGTGGTGCCTTCTCAGATAAGGGCGCCAATCACTAGTGAGTGAGAAGCAACCAAATATGATAGACGTGTTCTCCATAACATGAAACAGAGGCTCTCATAGCAGCAGCCGCCTCCCGGTTGGGGCTCATTTGCAGCAGACCCGGGTAGAAAAGTCAGCAGAGAGCAGAAATCCCTTTCAACATTCCTAAGAGGGTGATGGGCAATATTTCACTCAAAATAAAGCCCTGAGAGGATTCAGATGTCAGAGAGAACTGCCGACCTCCAGAAACCTCTAGCCCAGGAGTCCTGAGGCAGATTAGGACTACAAATATGAAAATAGAGAGAGCCACCCCATGGAGCCAGGAAACAGAATAAACCATGTGCTCAGTGGAGAGGCCCATGCATAGAGGAGGGGACAGTTAAGGGGATCGTGGGGAGGGGGAGGCAGCAGTGCAGCTCCACTAGAGAAGGGCAGCTGGGAGAAGGGCATCCCAGACGGGGGAGACCCCACCCCAGGTACGGCAGCACCTGAGAAGGTGAGGGTCACAGCCCTGATGCCACACTGCTGGCACATAGGGGAGGGTAATGACTAAACCTAACAATGAAGGCAGTGGGCTTCTGGGGGAATTTGTGTCCCAGACACTGCGTGTAGCCCTTCCTAACATACCCCATCTCATTATATCTTCCCAACCCAGAGATCAGGACGATCATCATTCCCAGTTCACAGATGAAGAAACCGAGGCCCAAGGTCTTCTGACAGCTCCCTGGTTCCTCCCATTCTCCTCTGACTCCAGAGCCTGCCCTCCTCATCTTGAATCATAGGAAAGGAAGGTTAGAGTCCAGCTGTGGGCGAGCTGTCCAGCTGAGGGCCTTGGACTTCATTCCTAGGCAGTGGGAAGACACCACGGGACTTTTGAACAGAGAAGTGCCATGCTTGGGCTTGTGTTATAGGACCGAGGGTCTGGAGGGGGGAGGGGATGGATGCTGAGAGAACTGTAGCTCTCTACTCCTGGTGATGGGGGGAGGGCCCTGACCTGAGAACCTGGAGGGGACAAGGGAAGGACAGGCGACACTGTGAAGGTAGGTGGGGCGGGGCTGAGCTACCCCCACCCTCCACCCCAAAGGCCCAGGGACAGGAGGAACTAAAGATAATTGGGTACCCAGCCGAGGTGATGGTGTAAACGCAGCAGAGGCAGGGTGTCCCCACCCCCCAGCTTCCTCCTGGCTGCTTGAACGCTTTCCAGGCCAACTTCCCACTCCCAACACTCGTGTTTCTTTGCCCAGGGCCCTGCGCACCGATGAGGAGGCTGGAGAGCCCAGGAATGAATGGCCCCCGGGAACAGCCTTCGGATGACGAAGCAGCAGCCCCTGGGATGCAGGGACTCTTGGGCTTGGGGACTATAGCATCTCCCAGAGTTCCCCATTGGGACCAAGCCCCAGTTGCCCACAACACCTGTCACAGCTTCCTGGGGCTGCTGTAATAACTGACCACAAACAGGGTGGCTTAGAGCAACAGAGATCTATTCTCTCTCAGTTCCAGGGGCTGGAGGTCCGGAAATGAGGCGCTGGCAGGGCTGTGCTCCCTCTGAAGTTTCCAGAGCAGGATCCCTCCCTGCCTCTACCTGGCCATCCCTGGGCTCCCTGGCCCGTGGCTGCCTCTCCCCAGCTCTGCCTCTGCCATCATGGGGCCTTCCTCCTTGGGTTTCTGTGCCTCCGTCCACTCCTCTTCTTCTAAGGACACTGGACACACTGGATTAAGGCTTGTCCTAATTCATGGCCTCATCTTAGTGCAGCTGTACCTGCACAGACCCCATTTCAAAACACTGCTATGTCCACAGGTACTGGGTCAGGACTTGCCCTGTCCATCCATGAGTACCAGATCAGGACCTGCCCTGTCTATTTGGGGGACATGCCCATAACAGTCACTGGTCTGAAAGCATAGCACTGGTAGGCTGCTCACCTCCCCACGCCCCCAGCAATGCTGCCTGGGCTCACCTCCACCTAAAGGACATGCTCTTGAATCCTTGTCTCAGGGTCTACTTTTAGAAGAGGCCAAACCACCACAAAATAAACGGCAAAATCCTTGCCATAGTTACAAGCCCTGGAATGGTCTGCAACCCCCACCTCCCCAGACCTCTCTCCTCCCACTTCTTTCTGCTCTCACTGTGAACCTTCATTGGGGGCTATCAGACCCCCACACACAGTCCTACAGGCCTTCACATGCACGTGCTGATGCCCTTGCCAGAAGCTTCTCCCCACTACCACCACCTCTTTCAAGGAGTTGCCTCCTACTCATTCCACTTATCTAAGCTTTCCTTCATCCGCCAAATTGCATCATGCCCCTCCTGTACTTTTCTTCTGTACCACTAAGCAAACATGCAATCCTATTTTTATTTTTGTGACTTTTTACATTAACAGCTCTCTTCCATAGTTCAGTGAGGACAGAGAGCTGCTCTGGCTCTCTAGGTTACCACTGTATCCCCCACACCTAGTACAGTTGGGCACATAAGAGATACTCAGTGAATGGTCATTGAAAGTATTTTATTGAAGGGCAGCCAGAATGCCAGGCATTTTCATGAAAGGATAGACGGTATTACCACTAAGGGCCAAAGCAAACACTTTTTTGCACTGGGGGGAGAAGGGCAAAGACAAGTATGTAATTATGGAAACAATAGGAGGGAGAGGTTAGGTGGGGGTTGGGAAGAGATCTTTGGTTGGTTGGTTGGTTCAAAAAAAAAAAAACATAGTAGTTTCATTTCAGTTGTGCAATGCTTTGAAGCCTTTTTCAACCTTCTGACACATATTATCTCATTTGATCTTCACAATTCCTTGAGATGGGCAGTGCAGGCCTCTCTGAATATCTGTCTTCCAGTTTGCATTAAAAGGGGGAAATTAAGTATCCTCTCAAAATAGCTAGTAAAGCCAGAGCTGACACTCAAATTCAGGTTTTCCAGGTTTCAATTCTGGTCTTTTTTCTAAAAAGCATGGAGTGGAAAACATGAGCAATAATTCATGGAAGAGAAATGATTTCAAGGGCTGATTAAAAGATGGTAAAGATAGGATTAGGAGAGAGAAGGAAAGATATAACATTACTTAGAGAAAAAACTCAAGCATGCGAGGGAACGAGTGGATTAAAAGGACTTTGAAGACGTGCTTAGCAGTACCTCTGCATCCCATTCCATGAATTATTGACTCCCCCGATGACTTGGTGGGGTGAATCTTCTCTTTCCAGTACAGGCACTTCTCAGTAAACATTCCCTTACCCAGAGCCTATGGAGTCTGGGAAAGCATGCTCTGCAGGTGACTGCCTTCTCATATCTTTCCTCTAGTGTCTATTCATAACCCATATAAACCTGCGACCCACATGTCCCCATCTTTGTATAGTAGTGAATTTGAAGAAAAGCAGAATCTAACAGAAAAATACAATTGGAAGGAATTCAAATAATTACCCAGCCAACCCAGTTCTGCCTCAGTTCTTTCATATATATCAATCTAACATCTCTAAACTCCTCAGTTTTCTCTTCCCTTTGCCCACTGCCTGGTTTCTGCAACCAGACACTGTCCTCCTTATAGCACAAAGAGGTTCCGGAGGTACGGAGACTGCAAAACGTTTGTAATTCGACATCTTTTCTTCCAACCCTTTCAGTCTCAGGAGGAGTGAGAAAGGACGCTGAGCTCTCTACAGTCACGCAGCCTGCCCCTCAAAGCACATCGGCCGCATTCCTTCTTGAATTTTTCATGCCTTTTCTCCTTTATCCCCAAGGTCGCTGGATTGAAGATCATGGAGTCATTCACAACATGATGTTCAACACAGAGACGCTCTGGAAGCACACCTACAAGGCCACCCAGAACAAGTCTGAGTGGTGGGACAAACGGGTCCTCCCCCTCTGGATCACAGCCCAGAGGCAGGTGCTGTCAGGCCCCTGGGTGGGCTTCAAGGACATCACCTCTCAGTCCTAGGCAAGCGGGACTAGGGTTAGAATCTGGGCTCTGCCACACAGAAGCTGTGTGACCTTGGGCAACTTACTTACTCTCTCTCACCCCAAATGTGAAATAAGGATGAAATGACTACTGGCTCTACTCAAAGTTAGGTCAGATTCAGAGGTTAAAGACACAGTCCCTGCAAGCCTGCCCTCGCTTCAGACACCAGCCAAGGGTTTGGGAAGTTCCCAGGGCCACTCTCACTTCTGACCAACTGGCTACAAGCTGCAGAGTTTCCCACGCCCCGTCAGACTTGGTAATTCGGTACAAGGACTCACAGAACTCAGGAAAGTGCTATCCTGACGATTACAGCTTTATTATAGCAAAACGGATAGCAATAAGAAGGAGCCAAAAGAAGAGCCACATGGGGTGAGGTCTGAGAGAGTCTCAAACACTAACCTCTGTGGACTCGGAACCTTCCTGGCACATCGGTCTATGTTACTGAAGAGGGACGCCCCCTCGAGCGGCGGTGTCCAGAGTTTTTACTGGGGTTTCATGGCCTCCATGTGATTGATGAATCCATGGCCAGGAAGGTGAACTCAACCTCCAGCCCCCTCCCCAACTTCCTAATCACAGGGTTGGTGTGGCCGGTCCCCAACCCTAAGACCACCCAGTATGACTGGTCCCACCTCAGTGAGCACAAACTGTGAGGCACTGTGGTGGAGTCACATGACTAACAGAAGCCACTCCTATCACTGGGGAAAGTCCGAGCATTTAGAGGGTACACTCCGCCCCCCTTGCCGCAGGACAAGAGCTGGCACAAAGGGTAGACCCCTTTTTGGAAGCCAAATTCCTTAGGACACAGGGATAATGCTAGTGTGTGTACTTCATGGATTTGATGTGAGGATTCAGTGTGCTATGGTGCAGTTGGTACTGAGCAAACGCTCAGCAGAAGTTAGCTCTTCCTAATGCTGGACCAGTCTCCATGAAGGCAGGGCCTGGTTGTTCATGACTGTGGTTCCAGGACCTACTAGGTTTTACATCAATATTTGTTTATGCCCTACCTCCAACTGGATGGCATAAAAGTCCTTGGAATGAATGCAACTGACTGTTTCACACATTTTTGGCCCGTGACGAGCTACAAGAATATTAGCTCGAGAGGAGTCTGGTGGACATTCATCACGGCTGTGAAAAAGCCGCAAGCAGAGCTGTGTTGAGTCATCAGCCAAGTGTTCAGCTCCCACTCCCAAGAGCTGGTGCCAGCTTTGAGTTTTCTCAATGAGCTTCCAAAGTCATTGTTTTCAAATATGACTCCTTTCTGCTTCCCCCACACACCACCAAGGAAACACCTTTGCTCCAAGGCTACCTGTGGCACCTGGTGCTTCACCTCCGTACTCCAAGCCGACGCTGTGCATGTAGCTCAGAACACAGGCCGTGCAGTTAGACTCCCGGCACAGGGTCCCAGCTGGCTCCACCCTTCCCCAGCTGCGGGACCTCGGGCAATGACTTACTCCCTGGGCCTGAGTTTCCCATCTGTGAACTGAAGATTATCACGGGACTGCTGGGAGGATTAACCAAGATAATACATGTAGGGGGCTTAGAACTAAGTGCTCAAAAAATGTTAGTCTTTCTACTGATGAAGACTCCATAATTTTAGCACTTCTCCAACTAAGCCAGAACTATCCCCTAGGACATTCTGTGATGATGGATTTGTCCTACCCTTCACTAACCAACACGGTAGCCACTAGGCACATGTGGCTATGGATGGCTGAAAAACTGAATTTTTTATTTTATTTCATTTTAATTAATTTAAATTTAAATTTAAAAACCACCTGTGGCTAGTGGCTACCGTATGGGACGCAGCCAGCAGTTGCCCATGACCCTATTCCTTTTTTTTTCCCCATTGTCACATTTTTAAACCTTCCAGCAAACACCATGCAAATAAATTCTGTCCTCCCAAGAAAATAACATTTATAGCACCAACGATGTGCCAGGCACCAATTTAAGTGCTTTAAATGTATGGATTCATAACAACTCAGAGACAGGTGCTACGATTATGTCCATTTCTCAGATGAGTAAACTGAGGCACAGAGCGCTGTCATGCCTTCTCAAAGTCACAGAGCAAGCAAGCAGCTGCACCAGGATTTGAACTCACTCTGGTTCCAGTGACCACGATCTCCACCAAGGCGTAATATCACTTCTGTGGCCAAGCCATACAATCCTGGAGTTCAGGAGTAAGTCTTACATTCGCCTGGCTCCAGGGAGGTCGAGACAGTGTTCCTCTGTGCACTCTGCAGGACCCTTGGCCACCATAGTCTCCTATGCTTCTTCACTGGCATGAGGTGGCGTCTGGTGGCGTTCTCCTTTCCTGTCGTTTTTCTTATTCACAGCTCTTGTGCTGTTGCCATTTACTTACAGGACTTTATTTCCTTCGGCTCAATTCATGATTCCTCTTCTGAATTCACGACTGGTTATACAAAAAAAAAAAAAAAAAAGGAGCATCGGGCACAGAGGCCAGGAAATTGATGACATGCCACTAATTTGGCAGGGGAATGTCAAAGTGGGGCATCTCACTCTGCCACTGGCAGCGCTGCAGGGCCATCAGTCAGCTCCTCGAGGGGATGGTGGAAAAGCCGCTGCAGTCAGGGCAAACGCGTGGCCCCAGGTCAGCCCTCCACCCCCATCTGACCCTCCGAGGCACATCTGCATTGTTGGGTGAGGCTGCAGGAGGGTAGCCTGCCTTGGATCCAGCAAGGAGAAAAATGCATCCTTTTCCAGAGCATCTTCCAGGTAAGCTTTGTGAAGACGAATGCATTAACCTTTAATATGGCTAAAATAGTTCCTTTCAGCGGCACTTAGTGCTGCCAGAGTCTCTACACAGGGCAACTGACATGATGAGGTGGATGATGCTTTAAAGATGGGATCCCCAGCTGTTCTCGGGGCCCACAGGTGTATCCACACTCCAGCATGCCTTTGCTAATAGTCCGATATGAAGGAAGAGGGTCCATTCCAGGCAGGCTTAGCTTTTAAATCCAATTCATTTATCAGATTGTTTAGGTTTTCAATTTCCTTGTCTTCTGTCTGGTTGATCTATCTGTAGGAGAGAGTGTTGTGCTGAAGTCGCCCACAATTATTGTGGAAACATCAATTGCTTCCTTTAGTTTTGCCAGTGTTTCTCTCGCGTATTTTGTGGCACCCTGATTGGGTGCATAAACATTTATGATTGTTATTTCTTCTTGTTGAATTGCCCCTTTTATTAGTATGTAGTGGCCTTCTTTGTCTCTCATAACATCCTTGCATTTAAAGTCTATTTTATCTGAGATTAAAATTGCTACTCCTGCTTTCTTTTGGCTGTAGTTTGCATGAAATATTTTTTTCCATCCTTTCACTTTCAATTTCTTTGAGTCCCTGTGTCTAAGATGAGTCTCTTGTATGTAACAAATTGATGGTTCATTTTTTTTATCCATTCTGCGAATCTATATCTTTTAATTGGGGAGTTTAATTCATTTACATTCAATGTTATTACTGTAAAGGCATTTCTTGAATCAGTCCTCTTATCCTTTGGTTTATGTTTGTCATACATATTTTTTTCCCTCTCTCTATTAATGTCCTTTAACATACCCATACTGAATCTCTTTAGTACTGAACCTTTCTCCATATCTCTCTCTCCTTTCTTTGTTTCTCTGTCTGTAGGGCTCCCTTTAGTATCTCAAGTAGGGCAGGTCTCTTGTTAGAAAATTCTCTCAGCATTTGTTTGTGAAAAATTTGAGCTCTCCCTCAAATTTGAAGGAGAGCTTTGCTGGATAAAGAATTCTTGGTTGGCAATTTTTCTCACTCAGAATTTTAAATATGTCATGCCAGTGCCTTCTTGCCTCCATGGTGGCTGCTGAGTAGTCACTACTTACTCTTATGCTGTTTCCTTTGTATGTGGTGAATTGATTTTCTCTTGCTGCTTTCAGAACTTGCTCTTTCTCTTCCATATGTAACACTATGATCAGAATATGTCTCAGAGTGGGTTTATTTGGATGTATTCTATTTGGAGTTCGCTGGGTATTTATGATTTGTGTATTTATGTTGTTTAGAAGATTTGGGAAGTTTTCCCCAACAATTTCTTTGACTACTCTTCCTAGACCTTTACCCTTCTCTTCCCCTTCTGGAACACCAATGAGTCTTACATTTGGATGTTTTACATTTTATATTATCTATCATATCCCTGAGGTCCATTTTGATTTTTTCAATTTTTTTCACCATTCTTTCTTTTGTTCTTTCATTTTCCATTCTGTCGTCTTCCAGGTCACTGATTCGTTGTTCAACTTCCTCTAGTCTTGTACTATGAGTATCCAGAAGTTTCTTTAATTTCCATAAGATCATCTATTTTTTTATTTACTCTTGCAGTTTCTTCTTTATACTCTTCTAGGGTCTTCTTCATGTCCTTTATATCCTGTGCCATGGTCTCGTTGTTCATCTTTAGTTCTTTGATTAATTGCTCCAAGTACTATGTCTCCTCTGATCTTTTGGTTTGGGTGCTTGGGCTGGGGTTATCTATATCATCTGGTTTCTTCATATGCTTTAAATTTTTCTGTTGTTTTTGGCCTCTTGGCATTTGCTTAACTTGATAGCATTCTTTTAGGATTTGTAGACCGATTAAAACCCTTATCTCTAATTTGTCAGATCTACAGCTTTGTGGCTAAGACTTTTTCTAACTAAGCAGCAGGTGGCATCCACAAGCCACCTATTCCCCTCAAGCCAGTTCTCCACCACTTTGTCTTTGTGGTGAGTGGGGGTGTGAGTCTTGTGGGGTCCAATTGGTGCAACAAGCTTGCGTGTGTAGTTGGTGTTGCCTGCCCTGTATATGGGGCATTTGTCTGAGCGGTCAGGGAGAGGGGGTGGCTCTAACAATCAAATCACCCTGGTGTTTCTGGAGATTTAAAGCTGCTGCAATAATCTAATCCTTCAGTTCAGTCCCACCACAGTTTGTCTCTGCCGCTGACCCACAAGTCCTTGGTGTTGGCGTATGGCCCCTGGGACTTGCAAGTGGGTCCCTCTTCCAAGCCGTGCACCCCCAGGTCCTCTGTTGAGGGATGACTGTGCTAGGTCACAGGTAGGTGCCGTCCCCTCAGGGCGGTTCTGGGCTGCAGGGGCGTTCCCAGTCTGCTGAAAGGATGGCTGAATGGGGCGTGTTAATTCACACAGCTCCGCCTTCCAACTCTGGGACAACCAGCTGAGGGTGTGGGAAAGGCTAATGTCCACGTCCGATTTTGTGCTGTGTGCATGTGTTGTTGGAAACACTTCCCGTCACACTGGGTTGTCTGGGGCAGCTCCGGGCTGTGGAGCCAGCGCCTGGCAGGAGTTTTCCCTGCCCACCAGGAAGATGCCTGTGAGGGGATGCCCCCCTTTTCTTGGGAAGTTGCGGTGTTTAGTGAATTTTCTCAGCCACTGGACTTATTGCCCTGTGTCTCAGAGCTCTCTCAGTTCTGCTCTTGTCTGGACTTGCCCAAATTGCAAGTCTTTGAGGCTTTCTATATTGGGCTTCTTAGAGTAATTGTTTTAGAAAAAGAGAAAAAGATTAAAAAAAAAAAAAAAAGGTAAGGGCCCTCCTTGCAGTTCTAATGGGCTACTGAAATGCTAAGAGACAGAGATTAGGGCCATTAAGGAATGTTCCAGGGAAGAGAGAGACCAGTTTTTCAGACAAAGAAACTCACCTTCTGGATTTGCATGTGAGCCTGACTCAGCCTGAGCTCTGCCCTTCCTGTTCTATGTTCACCAGAACTCCAAAAAGTCTCTGCTTTTATTTTTGGGTTTTCCTTGCTGTTTTTGCTATCCCTATCTCCTCTCCGCTGGGCTGGCTGCTCCCAGATTCTCTGGTGTCTGGTCTCAGTCTATCTGAGCTTGGAGCTTGAATCAGTAGAATGAGTTTGTGATAAGGGCTGCCACTGCAGTTCTCCCTCCTCCCTCCCAGCGCTGATGGCCCCTCCTCCCACAGGACTGGGCCTGGCAGGGAGGGGTGCGGGTCCCCTGGCTGTGAAAACTTACAGATTGTGCTGATGTCAGCTGTTCCACATGTTCATGAGTGTTGTAGGAAGTATCCCCAAAGTCAAATTGCTCTGCAGTGTCTGGTCCACACAGTTCCTGGCTTTCTACCTACTGCCCTGGAGGAGTAACTAAAACCTACACCTCACCACTCCGCCATCTTGCCCCACCCCAGGCCTGGCTTTTAAATGAGTGCCCCTGTGAACGCAACATGATCAACGGCTGAGGTATCTCACCAAGTTCAGAAGTCCTGGTTCCCAAAGAAAGGCAGCCAGCCATGGCTGTGAGATCAGGAAAACCATAAAAACCTAAGGGCATGTGTTCCAGTTTGCTAATGCTTCCATTATGCAAAACACCAGAAATGGATCTGCTTTTATGAAGGGGGTTTATTTGGTTACAAAGTTACAGTCTTAAGGCCATAAAGTGTCCAAAGTAAGGCATCAACAATAGGGTAACTTCACTGGAGAAAGGCCATTGGCATCCGGAAGACCTCTGTTAGCTGGGAAGGCACGTGGCTGGTGTCTGCTTGCTCCCAGGTTGCGTTTCAAAATGGCGTTCTACAAAATGTCAGCTTTCATGAAGGCCGTCTTCCAAAATGTCTGTCTTAGCTGCAGCTCCTAACTCCTTCTGTCTATGTGTTTTTATAAGACTCCAGTTAATTAATCAAAGCCCATGCTCAATGTGTGGGGTAACACCTCCATGGAAATTATCCAATCAAAGGTCTTGCCCACAGTTGATTGAATCACATCTCCATGGAAACATCCAATCCAAAGGTCACACCCTAATCAAAGAGTTTACTCAATCTGTCCCCACAAGACTGCATCAGAGAACATGCTTTTTTTTCTGGGTGACATAATATATACAAACCGTCACAGCATGCTTCACCTCTCTCCAACTGAGCTATGAACAGTTTGGGAGAGAGAAAGGGCAGAGGGGGTGGTCCAAGTATGGGCTGATGAGGGTCTGTGGCAAGACAGCAGTAGGCTGCCGTCAGGAGGGCTTCAAAGTATTAGCCAAGTCTTCTAGAAAATAGCTTCCAAACTTGACAGTTATGAGCAAGGTGATGCCAGCTACTTCTGCCTAGAAGGATATTTTAAATAGCAAGACAATGCATGCTGCTATTGGTCTTTATTATGCATCAAAAAGGATCTAAGAATAACAAGCTCTGAAAGAGGAGGGGAGGGAGAAGAAAACATAGAATTGGGGCCAGCTACCTTCCTTCTGTCCAGGGGCTCCACCAGAGCACTAAAAAAAGCAACAAAAACAGAACCAATCTTGACTCTCGAATTTCAAATACGCAAATCCACCTCTTTCCACTGAGTCATCCTCTAGAATGAGCAGCTAATTCCTTTCCCCGAACCACACACCCTTCCTACCAAAACGAAGCACAACAGTATAGCCTGATAACAGGCCTCCCTAAAACATTTGTGCCTGGCAACATCAACTCTGTCACCTCAAGGAAATGACAGGACAAATGCAAAACCAAAGGGAAATTTTTCTTCGAATGATTGGTTCTGAAGAGTCCGGTAGACTCTGTACAAAACCCAAGAGTCAAGATTTGCCTGTAAAAAGAGCCAACCCTTGTTTAAAAGAAGCAACTTCAGAGAAATAGATGCCATGATGCAATATTACACTAAGGGAGAAAAATGAACCTAATGAAACTAGCGATTTCCCCACTGCTATTGCTGCTGAAAACACTGATCATGCTAATTAAAGGGTAGAATAGTAAATACCCACTCTTACACATCCAATTAAGTGCTCAGATTATTTCTCAGAAGTATTTTTTGAAAATAGCATTTTCGATTATCATGGGTCCCAAATAAACAGTCGTGTGTGTGTGCGCACATGCGTGTTTCACTCTGGAGACCATTTCACAAGCAGTGTAGCTCTTAAAATGCCTATGAGACCAAGTGAGAAAAATCATGGCTTCCTAAGACTGCAACTTGGGATATCTTTAAAGAAGGTCCTGTGTTGAGAACACAGCACGATTTTAAGTTGGGAACAGCTGAGATTTAATGTGCAAACAACGGGAACTCAAGCAGGTATTCAGGGGTGCCCACGCCTCTCAGGATGTTGGTGTCAGCTTATTCTAAATAATAAAAGAGCCAGACAAACTATGCTCTACAAAATGTCAGTGCTTTCATCCTTCTAGTCCATTCCATACTTCAGGGCAAAGCCAATTTATATGTAAGTTAAACAAAGTGCCGTCACTAAAACCTGAGAATTACATTTAATACCAATCAGAAATGCAATAAATAAATACAAGATCATTTGCAAGCTAAAGCAACCATAGAAAGGAAAATGTGCTAACTGGAGAGGCTGCAAATAATACACTGGGACCCAGAAGAGAAAGAATGTCTGCAATGATTTCCAAAAGCTAATCAGAAGTGAGAGTAAAGTGAGTTTTTCATCCACGAAAGATGAGATACATACATTCATTCAACATGTATTCAACGGATGGTGAGCATTACTCTGGGCCAGGCCTGTTCTGGGTCCCTAAAGACCAATAAGACAGACATGGTCCCTGCCTTCTGGGCTTCACGTCCTAGAGAAAACAGAGAAACGGAAAGCAGACAGCAAACAAATGAAGATTGATTTCAGATTGGGGAAAGAACTCTAAAAAATAAAACTGGAGAACAAAATAGAATAACAGAATAGAACAGAACAGAAGATGACTGAGGGGTGGGGAGACAGTGTCTCACCTCTCTGGAGATAGCATAGCTTCTGAGGCCTTGCCAAGTATTTAGAATTAAGATTTCTGCCAGTAGGTCCAGTTCCCTAAAAACAGAGCCTGAGGCAGGGATTCAGTGCCAGTCACTCGAGCTCTCGGGAGATGGGAGTGAGGACAGGGCAGGGGAAGGGGCCTCAGCCTGGCCCCTCGGGGAGCTCTAGAGCGTGAACCCCACTGTGTGCTCTGTGGGACTCCTGTGCCAACCATGGGCTCCTGTGCCAGCTTGGACTTGGCCATTTGGCTGAGGACAGCTGTCTAGAGCATGCAGCAGCTGTGAGTCATTAGCAGCCACCTTCACAGAAATGGGGTTTGGATCCAGGTGGGGCACCCCCTTCCAAACTCACCCCCTTGTTTCTCTTTCTCAAAGAGAATGTGGGAAGTTGGGGGGTTACTCTTGGCCATGCCTTCCTGCTCATTCATTGACCATTCTGGTATCCTACAGTTCTTCCCAGCTACCTATCCTCCATTCCAAATTAACATAGTTACACACACACACACACACACACACACACACACACACACACACACACACCCCTCGGCTCTACTAAAGCCAACTATAGTGTTTATCAGTACTAAATGCTCAGTGATACATAAAGTGTCACAGAACTGCCCTCAAGCTGACATCTGGGCTGAGACAAAGGAACATATTTGCTCCCCAATTAGGCAGATCATTCTTGAGCCAATATCCACTGAGCGCCTTCTCCACGTCAGGTCCTGACTGGGGAACTGCTTTACCACAGGGTAGACTATTCAGGAAGAAGTGTCAATTCATTAACTTGAGGTGCACAAGCACACAGTTATTTTATTTATTGTCCTAATGATTTTGTCATGCTTGTTAAAAGTCACCCTCTATCTACCACCACCATTCTGCTGGGGAGTCACTTAAGAATACTGTCGTGACTTTGCAGTTCACTTTTGTTGTTAAAACAGCGTTTCCAGTCTGAAGATTCAGTCCTACTCATGGTAAAACCTTAATCTCATATCCGGATTCAAAGCTCTTTCACCACCCCCCACTCTGGCTCCCCATCTCCAAACCTCTGGTGACCCCAGCAGCCCTGAGAAGGAGTGTGGACTGTGGGCTGCTCTCTGGTACATACATCCCTGCCTCTTCCCTAGGGGAGAAGGGGAAGGAAGGGGCCTCATCTCCTCCCAAGAGAGCCTGTGAGGAGGCCATGGCCCTTTTCTCACTGCCTGATCCACATGGCAAGGTGAAGGTCACCAGGCCCCGTTGACAAGCTAGTCCCTTCTAAGACTCAGCCCCATTTCATGGTTGACCCACCCCATTCCTTGGACACAAGGGACCCAATGCTCCACACTGCAGCTATTTCTGCCAGGCCTGGGGCCCCCTATCACATCTTCCCTCAGCAGGTACCTTCCAGATCCAGCACTGGTACCCCTCAGGAGATAGAAACAAGGGGAAATGACCCTTGTCCCCTCTCCCCTGGACCAGGCCACCTCACCTGGAGCTCCTTGTTCCTCTCCAGGAAAAACAATAGCTGAGCTCCTTGCATGCTTACTAATATACTCCATTGTGCATTTGGTCCTCATGACCCCCCACTGGGTAGGTATTATCATGTCCATTTTACAGACTGGGAAATGGTGGTAAGAAGCCCAAGGCTACATGGCATTTAAAAATACAACCACAGGAGGCGGGGCAAGATGGCGGACTGGTGAGCTGTATGTTTTAGTTACCCCTCCAGGAAAGTAGGTAGAAAGCCAGGAACTGCGTGGACTGGACACCACAGAGCAATCTGACTTTCGGCATACTTCATACAACATTTATGAAAATGTGGAACTGCTGAGCTCAGCGAAATCTGTAAGTTTTTGCAGCCAGGGGACCTGCGCCCCTCCCTGCCAGGCTCAGTCCCTTGGGAGGAGGGGCTGTCAGCTCCGGGAAGGAGAAGGGAGAACTGCAGTGGCAGCCCTTATCGGAAACTCATTCTACTGATCCAAACTCCAACCATAGATAGACTGAGACCAGACAACAGAGAATCTGAGAGCAGCCAGCCCAGCAGAGAGGAGACAGACATAGAAAAAAAACAGCATGAAAAACTCCAAAATAAAAGCGGAGGATTTTTGGAGTTCTGGTGAACATTGAAAGGGGAAGGGCAGAGCTCAGGCCCTCAGGCTCATATGCAAATTGCGAAGAAAAGCTGATCTCTCTGCCCTGTGGACCTTTCCTTAATGGCCCTAATTGCTTTGTCTCTTAGCATTTCAATAACCCATTAGATCTGTGAGGAGAGCCCTTTTTTTTTTCTTTTTTTTTTTTTTAATCCTTTTTTCTTTTTCTAAAACAATTACTCTAAGAAGCCCAATACAGAAAGCTTCAAAGACTTGCAATTTCGGCAGGTCAAGACAAGAGCAGAACTAAGAGAGCTCTGAGACAAAAGGCAATAATCCAGTGGCTGAGAAAATTCACTAAACACCACAACTTCCCAAGAAAAGGGGGGTGTCTGCTCACAGCCATCATCCTGGTGGACAGGAAACACTCCTGCCCATCGCCAGCCCCATACCCCAGAGCTGCCCCAGACAACCCAGTGTGACGGAAGTGCTTCAAATTAACAGGCACACACCACAAAACTGGGTGTGGACATTAGCCTTCCCTGCAACCTCAGCTGATTGTCCCAGAGCTGGGAAGGTGGAGCAGTGTGAATTAACAAAGCCCCACTCAGCCATCATTTCAGCAGGCTGGGAGCCTCCCTACACAGCCCAGCAGCCCAGAACCGTCCTGGGGGGACGGCACTCACCTGTGACATAGCACAGTCATCCCTCAACAGAGGACCAGGGGGTGCACGGCCTGGAAGAGAGACCCACTTGCAAGTCTCAGGAGCCATACGCCAATACCAAGGACTTGTGGGTCAGTGGCAGAGACAAACTGTGGCAGGACTGAACTGAATGATTAGACTATTGCAGCAGCTTTAAAACTCCAGGATCACCAGGGAGATTTGATTCTTAGAGCCACCCCCCCCTCCCTGACTGCCCAGAAACACACCCCATATACAGGGCGGGCAACACCAACTACACAGGCAAGCTTGGTACACCAATTGGACCCCACAAGACTCACTCCCCCACTCACCACAAAGGCACAGCAGGGGAGAACTGGCTTGTGGAGAACAGGTGGCTCGTGGACGCCACCTGCTGGTTAGTTAGAGAAAGTGTACTCCACAAAGCCGTAGATCTGATATATTAGAGATAAGGACTTCAATTGGTCTACACATCCTAAAAGAACCCTATCAAGTTCAGCAAATGCCAAGAGGCCAAAAACAACAGAAAATTGTAAAGCATATGAAAAAAACAGACGATATGGATAACCCAAGCCCAAGCACCCAAATCAAAAGATCAGAAGAGACACATCACCTAGAGCAGCTACTCAAAGAACTAAAGATGAACAATGAGACCATAGTACAGAATACAAAGGATATCAAGAAGACCCTAGAAGAGCATAAAGAAGACATTGCAAGACTAAATAAAAAAATAGACGATCTTATGGAAATTAAAGAAACTGTTGACCAAATTAAAAAGATTCTGGACACTCATAGTACAAGACTAGAGGAAGTTGAACAACGAATCAGTGACCTGGAAGATGACAGAATGGAAAATGAAAGCATAAAAGAAAGAAGGGGAAAAAAATTGAAAAAATCGAAACGGACCTCAGGGATATGATAGATAATATAAAACATCCTAATATAAGACTCATTGGTGTTCCAGAAGGGGAAGAAAAGGGTAAAGGTCTAGGAAGAGTATTCAAAGAAATTGTTGGGGAAAACTTCCCAAATCTTCTAAACAACATAAATACACAAATCATAAATGCCCAGCGAACTCCAAATAGAATAAATCCAAATAATCCCACTCCGAGACATATTCTGATCACACTGTCATACACGGAAGAGAAGGGACAAGTTCTGAAAGCAGCAAGAGGAAAGCAATTCACCACATACAAAGGAAACAGCATAAGACTAATTAGTGACTACTCAGCAGCCAACATGAAGGCAAGAAGGCAGTGGCATGATACATTTAAAATTCTGAGTGAGAAAAATTTCCAACCAAGAATACTTTATCCAGCAAAGCTCTCCTTCAAATTTGAGGGAGAGCTTAAATTTTTCACAGACAAACAAATGCTGAGAGAATTTGCTAACAAGAGACCTGCCCTACTGGAGATACTAAAGGGAGCCCTACAGACAGAGAAACAAAGAAAGGACAGAGAGACTTGGAGAAAGGTTCAGTACTAAAGAGATTCGGTATGGGTACCATAAAGGATATTAATAGAGAGAGGGGAAAAATATATATGACAAACATAAACCAAAGGATAAGATGGCTGATTCAAGAAATGCCTTCACGGTTATAACGTTGAATATAAATGGATTAAACTCCCCAATTAAAAGATATAGATTCGCAGAATGGATCAAAAAAAATGAACCATCAATATGTTGCATACAAGAGACTCATCTTAGACACAGGGACTCAAAGAAATTGAAAGTGAAAGGATGGAAAAAAATATTTCATGCAAGCTACAGCCAAAAGAAAGCAGGTGTAGCAATATTAATCTCAGATAAAATAGACTTCAAATGCAGGGATGTTTTGAGAGACAAAGAAGGCCACTACATACTAATAAAAGGGGCAATTCAGCAAGAAGAAATAACAATCATAAATGTCTATGCAACCAATCAAGGTGCCACAAAATACATGAGAGAAACACTGGCAAAACTAAAGGAAGCAATTGATGTTTCCACAATAATTGTGGGAGACTTCAACACATCACTCTCTCCTATAGATAGACCAACCAGACAGAGGACCAATAAGGAAATTGAAAACCTAAACAATCTGATAAATGAATTAGATTTAACAGACATATACAGGACATTACATCCCAAATCACCAGGATACACATACTTTTCTAGTGTTCACAGAACTTTCTCCAGAATAGATCATATGCTGGGACATAAAACAAGCCTCAATAAATTTAAAAAGATTGAAATTATTCAAAGCACATTCTCTGACCACAGTGGAATACAATTAGAAGTCAATAATCATCAGAGACTTAGAAAATTCACAAATACCTGGAGGTTAAACAACACCCTCCTAAACAATCAGTGGGTTAAAGAAGAAATAGCAAGAGAAATTGCTAAATATATAGAGACGAATGAAAATGAGAACACAACATACCAAAACCTATGGGATGCAGCAAAAGCAGTGCTGAGGGGGAAATTTATAGTGCTAAACGCATATATTAAAAAGGAAGAAAGAGCCAAAATCAAAGAACTAATGGATCAACTGAAGAAGCTAGAAAATGAACAGCAAACCAATCCTAAACCAAGTACAAGAAAAGAAATAACAAGGATTAAAGCAGAAATAAATGACATAGAGAACAAAAAAACAATAGAGAGGATAACTATCACCAAAAGTTGGTTCTTTGAGAAGATCAACAAGATTGACAAGCCCCTAGCTAGACTGACAAAATCAAAAAGAGAGAAGACCCATATAAACAAAATAATGAATGAAAAAGGTGACATAACTGCAGATCCTGAAGAAATTAAAAAAATTATAAGAGGATACTATGAACAACTGTATGGCAACAAACTGGATAATGTAGAGGAAATGGACAATTTCCTGGAAATATATGAACAACCGAGACTGACCAGAGAAGAATTAGAAGACCTCAATCAACCCATCACAAGCAAAGAGATCCAATCAGTCATCAAAAATCTTCCCACAAATAAATGCCCAGGGCCAGATGGCTTCACAGGGGAATTCTACCAAACTTTCCAGAAAGAACTGACACCAATCTTACTCAAACTCTTTCAAAACATTGAAGAAAATGGAACACTACCTAACTCATTTTATGAAGCTAACATCAATCTCATACCAAAACCAGGCAAAAATGCTACAAAAAAGGAAAACTACCAGCCAATCTCCCTAATGAATATAGATGCAAAAATCCTCAACAAAATACTTGCAAATCGAATCCAAAGACACATTAAAAAAATCATACACCATGACCAAGTGGGGTTCATTCCAGGCATGCAAGGATGGTTCAACATAAGAAAATCAATCAATGTATTACAACACATTAACAAGGCAAAAGGGAAAAATCAAATGATGATCTCAATAGATGCTGAAAAAGCATTTGACAAAATCCAACATCCGTTTTTGATAAAAACACTTCAAAAGGTAGGAATTGAAGGAAACTTCCTCAATATGATAAAGAGCATATATGAAAAACCCACAGCCAGCATAATACTCAATGGTGAGAGACTGAAAGCCTTCCCTCTAAGATCAGGAACAAGACAAGGATGCCCGCTGTCACCACTGTTATTCAACATTGTACTACAAGTGCTAGCCAGGGCAATCCGGCAAGACAAAGAAATAAAAGGCATCCAAATTGGAAAAGAAGAAGTAAAACTGTCATTGTTTGCAGATGATATGATCTTATATCTGGAAAACCCTGAGAAATCGACGATACAGCTACTAGAGCTAATAAACAAACTTAGCAAAGTAGCGGGATACAAGATAAATGCACATAAGTCAGTAATGTTTCTATATGCTAGAAATGAACAAACTGAAGAGACACTCAAGAAAAAGATACCATTTTCAATAGCAACTAAAAAAATCAAGTACCTAGGAATAAACTTAACCAAAGATGTAAAAGACCTATACAAAGAAAACTATGTAACTCTACTAAAAGAAATAGAAGGGGACCTTAAAAGATGGCAAAATATTCCATGTTCATGGACAGGAAGGCTAAATGTCATTAAGATGTCAATTCTACCCAAACTCATCTACAGATTCAATGCAATCCCAATCAAAATTCCAACAACCTACTTTGCAGACTTGGAAAAGCAAGTTATCAAATTTATTTGGAAAAGGAAGATGCCTCGAATTGCTAAAGACACTCTAAAGAAGAAAAACGAAGTGGGAGGACTTACACTCCCTGACTTTGAAGCTTATTATAAAGCCACAGTTGTCAAAACAGCATGGTACTGGCACAAAGATAGACATATAGATCAATGGAATCGAATTGAGAATTCAGAGATAGACCCTCAGATCTATGGCCAACTGATCTTTGATAAGGCCCCCAAAGTCACTGAACTGAGTCATAATGGTCTATTCAACAAATGGGGCTGGGAGAGTTGGATATCCATATCCAAAAGAATGAAAGAGGACCCCTACCTCACCCCCTACACAAAAATTAACTCAAAATGGACGAAAGAGGTCAATATAAAAGAAAGTACCATAAAACTCCTAGAAGATAATGTAGGAAAACATCTTCAAGACCTTGTATTAGGCGGCCACTTCCTAGACTTTACACCCAAAGCACAAGCAACAAAAGAGAAAATAGATAAATGGGAACTCCTCAAGCTTAGAAGTTTCTGCACCTCAAAGGAATTTCTCAAAAAGGTAAAGAGGCAGCCAACTCAATGGGAAAAAATTTTTGGAAACCATGTATCTGACAAAAGACTGATATCTTGCGTATATAAAGAAATCCTACAACTCAATGACAATAGTACAGACAGCCCAATTATAAAATGGGCAAAGGATATGAAAAGACAGTTCTCTGAAGAGGAAATACAAATGGCCAAGAAACACATGAAAAAATGTTCAGCTTCACTAGCTATTAGAGAGATGCAAATTAAGACCACAATGAGATACCATCTCACACCGATTAGAATGGCTGCCATTAAACAAACAGGAAACTACAAATGCTGGAGGGGATGTGGAGAAATTGGAACGCTTATTCATTGTTGGTGGGACTGTATAATGGTTCAGCCACTCTGGAAGTCAGTGTGGCAGCTCCTTAGAAAACTAGATATAGAGTTACCATTCGATCCAGCGATTGCACTTCTCGGTATATACCCCAAAGATCGGAAAGCAATGACACGAACAGATATCTGCACGCCAATGTTCATAGCAGCATTATTCACAATTGCCAAGAGATGGAAACAACCCAAATGTCCTTCAACAGATGAGTGGATAAATAAAATGTGGTATATACACACGATGGAATACTACACTGCAGTAAGAAGGAACGACCTCGTGAAACATATGACAACATGGATGAACCCTGAAGACATAATGCTGAGCGAAATAAGCCAGGCACAGAAAGAGAAATATTATATGCTACCACTAATGTGAACTTTGAAAAATGTAAAATGAATGGTTTATAATGTCGAATGTAGGGGAACTAGCAATAGAGAGCAATTAAGGAAGGGGGAACAGTAATCCAAGAAGAACAGATATGCTATTTAACGTTCTGGGGATGCCCAGGAATGACTATGGTCTGTTAATTTCTGATGGATATAGTAGGAGCAAGTTCACAGAAATGGTGCTATATTATGTAACTTTCTTGGGGTAAAGTAGGAACAGGTTGGAAGTAAAGCAGTTGTCTTAGGTTAGTTGTCTTTTACTTACTCCCTTGTTACGGTCTCTTTGAAATGTTCTTTTATTGTATGTTTTTCTTTTTTTTTTTCTTTTTTTTCATTTTTTTTTCCATACAGTTGATTTAAAAAGGAAGGAAAGGTTAAAAAATAAAAAAGGAAAAAACCAGGAAAAAAATATGTAGTGCCCCCTTGAGGAGCCTGTGGAGAATGCAGGGGTATTGGCCTACCCCACCTGAATGGTTGCTAACATTACCACAGACATAGGGAACTGGTGGTTTGATGGGTTGAGCCCTCTACCGTAGGTTTTACCCTTGGGAAGACGGTTGCTGCAAAGGAGAGGCTAGGCCTCCCTATAATTGTGCCTAAGAGCCTCCTCCCGAATGCCTCTTTGTTGCTCAGATGTGGCCCTCTCTCTCTAGCTAAGCCAACTTGAAAGGTGAAATCACTGCCCTCCCCCCTACGTGGGATCAGACACCCAGGGGAGTGAATCTCCCTGGCAACGTGGAATATGACTCCCGGGGAGGAATGTAGACCTGGCATCGTGGGACGGAGAACATCTTCTTGACCAAAAGAGGGATGTGAAAGGAAATGAAATAAGTTTCAGTAGCAGAGAGATTCCAAAAGGAGCCGAGAGGTCACTCTGGTGGGCACTCTTAAGCACAATTTAGACAATCCTCTTTAGGTTCTAAAGAATTGGGGTAGCTGGTGGATACCTGAAACTATCAAACTACAACCCAGAACCCATGAATCTCGAAGACAATTGTATAAAAATGTAGCTTATGAGGGGTGACAATGGGATTGGGAAAACCATAAGGACCACACTCCACTTTGTCTAGTTTATGGATGGATGAGTAGAAAAATAGCGGAAGGAAACAAACAAACAAACAGACAAAGGTACCCAGTGTTCTTTTTTACTTCAATTGCTCTTTTTCACTTTAATTATTATTCTTATTATTTTTGTGTGTGTCCTAATGAAGGTGTCAGGGATTGATTTAGGTGATGAATGTACAACTATGTAATGGTACTGTGAACAATCAAATGTACGATTTGTTTTGTATGACTGCGTGGTATGTGAATATATCTCAATAAAATTAAGATAAAAAAAAAAAATACAACCACACAGTCTGGCGTTGGGCATGCCTTCAAGCACCGTATTATTCTGCCTCTGAGTAGGTCATTAAGCCAGGCGGCTGAGCGGACATCTGTACAGGGAACAAGATGACAATGTCCTCTTCTTGAAAATATTCCCAAATTTTCCAAGTGATATTCTTGGGCCCCTCAGCCTCAGACCTTTCCCCTTCCCAACAGTCCCAGTGGGAACTTGGGCTCTGCATGGGCTCTGATAAGGACATGTGCCCAAGGCTGAACCAATCGCCATGGCCAAAGGATGCAGTGTCCTCCAGTTGGTCAGGCCTGAGTCACATCCCACCTCTGGAGCCCAAGGTGGAGTCAACTCATCCTGAACCACAGGAACCAAGAGCAGAGAGGAGAACCTCCACAGGAAAGTCAGGGTGTCATGAACAAGAAGAAGGGGGCAGATGCCGGGCAGGCAAACATAGTCATTGCCCTGATACACATCTGGGAAGACTTATGGTGGTGCCTCTATCTGGAGGCAGAAGAAAGAGTGCCCACTCCATGCCAAAATACAATGTCCAACATTTTAAGTTATCTCACTTAATTATCACAGAAATCCTATCAATCTTTTGGCATTTTACAGGTGGAAAAACTGAGGCATTAAGAGAACAAAGGACTCACTCACCATCTCCAACTTATAAGCACCATTTTCCCTCCGGTCTAAGGCACTAGTTCTAGTTTTTGTTTTTGTGTTTGTGTTTCATTTTGCCCTCTATGAAACTGAGGAGCATCTTACAATCACTGGAGTGTCAGAGTTTAATCGGCAGCATTTTTTTTCTTAGTAGCACCTAAAATAATGGCATGTCTTATAATTAAGAGTGTTTCAGATTCAGGGAGAGCCAGGTAAGGCTGGGAATGAAACCCAAACCTGCCTGACTCCAAAGCCCATGTGTTTTCTATTCCCCTGGACTGGAGCACCAAGGGATACCAATCACTTGGGCTTTGCTTATTGTGAAAAAGATATGAGATGACCCTGATAGAACCTTCTTCTTGCACTTGCAGGGGAGGAAAACAGCATCATTCCACTACCCCGGGGGAGGTGCCAAGTATAAAGGTGAGGCCGTCCAGAGCTCCCTGGTGGAGTCCTACACACACCCAGATAGCAACGAGACGGAGTGGAGAGAGAACATCGACATCGTCATGGATTGGTTCACCAAGGAGGACTTTGACTTCGTGACTCTGTACCATGGAGAGCCGGATAAGGTGGGGCACAGAGTCGGGCCTGAGACAGAGAACAGGAGGGTGATCATTCGGCAAATCGACAGAACCATCAGGTACCTGGTGGACGCCATCAAGAGGCATGGCTTGGCGAATCACCTTAACATCATCATCACATCAGACCATGGCATGACCACAGTCAAGAAGCAGCCCAATGTCACTGAGATCCTCTTGTCAAACTACATCAGTTTCAGGAACCTAGTCAAGTTTGACATTGAGGACTATGGCAGCTTTGGGATGATCCTCCCCAAACCGGGGCAAGAGGAAGCCATTTACCAAGCGTTAAAGAATGCACATCCTCACCTCAACGTCTACAAAAAGGAGGAATTTCCAGAACGTTTTCATTTTGCTAAACATGAGCGGGTCCTGCCAATTGTGATATATGGTGACTCTGGTTACAACATCAATGGGGTAAGTTGACACTAAAATGAATTGTTGTCTCCAATTTGGGAGACAGCCATGAGGGGCAGGGGTTCTGAAAAAATTAAAACACAAGGGCACAACTACTGCGGCCCACTGTTTTATAAGTTCCTTTCCCTCAAGCCTCCACCCCACTCAACCAACCCTGCTGGGCATTGCCATTACTCATTAATAATGGCAAAATCCCCGACCATCACTATGTGCCCAGCACTATGCTAAAAAGTTCACATACTTCCTTTTTTTCTTTCCAACAACATTATCATAGATGCTCCTATTTCCCCTATTTTAATGATGAAGAAACCAAAGTAAAGGGAGAATTGACTTGTGATCAGAAGTATAAAGCCAAGGTTTGAACCCAAGCCTGTGTGCTCGATCATTATGCACAAATCACCAATAGAGTCACCAAAAACAACCACTCTGCTGGTTCCAATTTGCCCATATCAAAAAATAAATAAATACATAAATAAATAAATAAATAAGCAAGACTGTCCACACAAAAACCTGTACATAAATGTTCAAAGAAGCATTATTCTCAGTAATCAAAAAGTAGAAATGACACAAATGTCCCTCAACTGATGAATGGATAAACAAAATATGGGATATCAACAACACAACCGAATGTTGTTAGTCCATAAAAAGCAATGAAGTCCTGATACATACAACAACACAGACGAACCTTGAAAATACGCTAAGTGAAAGAAGCCAGGCACAAAAGACCATACATTATATGATTCCATTTTTATGAAATATCCAGAATGGGCAAATCCATAGAGACAGAAAGTGAATTCATGGCTACCAGAGCCTGGTGGAAGGAGGGGGATTAGCTGTTAACGGGCCCAAGGGATCCTTTTCAGGTAATGAAAATGTTCCAAAACGAGATTAGGATGATGGGTGCACAATTTGGTAAACTTACTAAAAAATCTTTGCATTATATACTTAAGATGGGTTAATTTTATGATATACAAATTATATGTATATACAAATTTTAGGATATACTAATCCATAGAGACAGAAAGTAGACTGGTGGTTGCCTAGGGCTGGGGGCGTACAGGATACAGGGTTTCTTTTGGGGCTAATGAAAAACACTTTAAATGGGTGAATTGTATGATATATGAATTATATCTTAAACTGAAAATGCTAAAATTAATGCTAATTGTGAGACATACATGAGATGGTCTGGTTTTTGTTAACTACCTATGAACCAATGATTCATGACAGAAACAAGGTTTAGGTGATGTTATAAACATCACATTACAAGCGACCATCAGTTACAAAAGGCTGTCTAAGGTATAGCCTGAAGAACCCTTGCCTAAGGCTGTAGACAGCAGCCAAATATTGTAATTATATTTGCAACTTACATAGTCTTAGCTTGTTACAACTCCAGAGTATAACAAATATGAGAAAACCATTAGGGTTATTGCTTACTGTGGTGGAAATATCCACGGTAAAAGGCAACAATTTGTCACCTAAAATATATTCTAATCCTTCAAGATGGCCCAGAAAACTGAGACCACACGCCTATAGCTAAGGTCTCACCAAGGAGATATTCCGTAGTCAAACGGTCTTTTTGTAAAGCTAGATTGTGATGTTCATAACTGAACAGGTTGCAAGTGGGGTTCATCATGGAGAGAAGACATGAGCATTTATGGGATAAGCACATCCCCAACTTGACCATTCGTTTCCTAGGACTGCCTAAAAATGTAACACAAGCTGGGTGGATTAAAACAACAGAAATGTATTTCTGAAATCACAGTGTTGGCAGGGTGGCGTTCCTTCTGGACGCTCTAGGGGAGAACCTTCCCTTGCCTCTTCCAGTTTCTGGTGGTGCTAGCAATCATTGGCAATCCTTGGCTTGTAGCTGCATCGCTTCAACTTCTGCCTCCATCGTCACGTGGACTTCTTCCCTGTGTGTCTGTGTCTGTGTCTTCCCAGAGCCTTCTTATATGGACCCCATCATAGGATCTAGGGCCCACCCTAATCCAGCATGACCTCATCTTAATTTAACTGCATCTGCAAAGACCCTACTTTCACATAAGGCCACATTCATAGGTTCCAGGAAGGACATGAATTTGGGAGGACACTCTTCAACCCAGCACAATGACCTGCAGAAGGTTCCTACCATTAGGCAGAAAGTCCTTTGGGTCCCACTGTTGCTCCCTGAATACAATTCTCAGAGTCCCATCCACCTTCCTGCTTTAATGCGCAGGTAAATGGACATTGCTCGCCTCCCGTCAGTAACTAGGGGCTTTGCAAAACATGCAAAGGTCATCACTTAGGGAATTCGTTCTTGCGCTGCCTGGGGAACTCGGAGGGGATTTGTTTGGCTTGTTTAGCCAGGTTGAGGGAGCCGGAAGTGAGCAGACAGACACCGTCTGTGTCCACCTGGGCGAATACTAGACCAAATTTCCAAAGTACAGCACATGACGTTCCTTACATGCTGGAATATATGTTGATGCTAAGAAGGCATAAGCCGCGTTGTGACTGATGTCGCTCAGTGTCTTAGTTTGCTGCTGTGAGAAATACAACAATGGATTGGCTTATTAGATAATATGAATACCGTCTTACGGTTTCAGAGGCTGGACGGCTTGCTTCCTCCTGGGGGCCGTAGAAGCTAAGGGTTCTGAGAAGCTGGCAACCCTTCACGCCCCTCGCCTTTCCCGCCACACGGCGACGTCCTCTCCTTTCTCTTCCGGTTCCGGCTGACTTCGGTTTCCGGCTCCCCGCTGACTTCCGGCTCCCGGCGCCTCCCCATGGGCTTTTCCGCCTCTGGCTTCCGGGCTCTTTCCTTGCAAGAACTCTAGGAGTCCGATTTAAGACCTTCATTCCGTTGGGCCACACCCTGAGTAAAAATAACAACATCAAGAGATCACACTTTGTGCACAATGGGTTCACACTCACAGGGCGGCGATTAAGATGAAGGCCATGTGTTTGTTGGGGTGTATAACTCAACCTGCCTTGCTTAGTCATTTGAAAAGGAACAGAAAAAGGTTACTTTTGGTTCATTAAACAATTAACTCCCTCCTCCAATCTGTCCCCCAAAAATGTATATATTTTTGTGACATAGGAAGCATACTTGGGTCTAGAACGGACTGCCTGGGTTAACTTGCTACTTCGTGGTTCAGGGCAGGTTCTTCATCTCTGTGCGTCAGTTTACACATATGTAAAATGGGGGTGATAATAATAATGTCTTCTCCAGATTGCTGTGAAGATTAGAGGAGTTAAAATATATTTATAAAGCATTCTGAACAATTGCTGGTTACACAGTCAGTCCTATATATTTTAGCTTAATAGTATTATTTTCTGGCTATTTCTATGGGGTATGCTTTCTTTATTCTCTTTCTTAAGAAAGATAATAAATTAATTCCTTGCTATCCTTTCTGCCACTGCAAAGAGCAGTGCCCTTGTACTTTAAAGTTTTTAAGATTTCATGGATTTGACAAGAATGAGATTAACCAAGGGATAGTTTTCTTTCAGGGAACTGGAATCGTAAATGACCTTTTTTAATGTATTATTTTTCAGCGATTTATAATATATTTCAACAAAGGGGATCATGGCTTTGATAATGCCAACATGGACATGAAGACCATATTCAGAGCTTTTGGACCAGATTTCAAGAAGAATCACCTGGCCGAGCCTTTTGACAGCATCCACATCTACCCACTGATGTGTAAGCTCCTGGGACTGACCCCCGAACCCCACAACGGCTCTCTGGCAGTCACCCAGGAAATGCTCCTGGACTCTTCTGACCAACAGTCCAGTGAGACACAAAAGCAACAGTCAGAAAATTCTCAGCATAGTCTGTTCTCTCTTGAGAGAGAAAAGATTCAAAAAGGGGTCTCCTAGGGGAGAAGAAGGAAAAAAAAAAAAAAACCTCAGGTTCCCCAGGTGCTTTGGAGTCCCCAGAAGAAGATAACAACAGTTCTAAACAGATACAGGGGGAGTAGGGATTCCCTGACTTGCTGGCTGGTGATATTTTGCACAGTGCCTTTTGGGCAAAAGGAAGGTGCCCCATAGAGAAAGTCAGGATAATCCTGATCATGAGGAAATCCTGTACAGAGTCTGCTCCCAAGATGCCCCTTCCAGATACAGAGTATCAGCCTCCCTCACCACAGAGCGCTTGCTGGTGCCTGGTCGTGGGGGAGGACAAACCTTGCTGAAAAAGGGAGGGAGGCGGGGTGTCTGTAAAATGAGGTTGGTCACTTGTAGATTTGAAAGCCCTAAATCTGTGCAAGTTTCTATGAACGATATAAAGGAAGACTGGAAATCTCTAGGAGTTCAGTATCACCCTTCCTTAGTAGATTGTTAACAAACACGGATTGTCTTTTCTTCTGCCAAGGTGAGAATGTATAAAGATAGCACCCAATGATTGAAGGATGCTTAAAACAATTAGATCCAAAGAGGAGTACAAAGCACCGCTTCCTGTACCCTTTTCCCTTCTTCTAAGTCACTGTCCACAATCTTCTTGTGAATTTACAAGAAGCAGGACTTTTTGCAGAAATCTAACTGAATGAGCAATTTGCCAAGTCACTGAGGTTTTCTTTTATTTTGTTGCCACAACTGTCTTGCCCGTGCCCCATATCCCATCAACAGGCTGGGTGAGAAGGGTGACTGTCAATTACTGATGAGCAGGACATTCCATAAACTGATTTTCAACGAATTGGCTTTTCGCAAATTGGTCTTTAGGCAAATGGATCATTTGGCGGATAGGTCATTTAGTAAATCGGCTTTCAACGACTTGCCCTACAAGATTTCCCTACAGTGAGCACTTCCTTGGGTTAAATGTACATTTCATTTCCATAATTAATATTCATCAGCGCCTGCATGGGGAACTTCCCAGGGACCCATCGGCAGCCACAACAGCCTCTTAATAATCTGACAATGAAAATCCCTTTGTTTTTTTTTTTTTTTAACAGGAAAGGAGACATGGAGGGCATCTTCTCTTCAAAGCACAGGGCTGGGTCTCGGCACTGTCACAGGAGTTCTCGTGGTTCTGTTTGTCTCTAGCGTCACATACACAGCCATTCGTGAGAAAAAGAAGTAAGTGGCCTTCGGTTTGCCTTTGGTTGACCAGACCACATTGTAATTTTCCATTTCAACCACTTCCGGCCTGCTGGTTGGAGTAGGGCACACTGAGAACCCAATGACCAGGACCAGTTTTGTGGTATGTGACCTGTGCAGTCACTCAGGACCCCACACAGAAGGATGCTGAGCTTGGTTTAGAAATCTGCTCTCACCACCTTGAAATTCTTAATAATTTTCTGACTAAGGGATGCCATTTTCACTTTGTCCCTAGCCCTGAAAATTATGTAGCCAGTCCTGCCACCAAACAAAGCACTATTTGGCTCTGATACATCTCTTTCCATATCTCGATAAGTTACATTATTAGACCAAGCCTCTGTATTCCTTCTTACGTCCAACCCTGACCATTTCTCTACTGGAATGTAGCCCGAGACATGATCTCATGGTGGTGGGGTCCTGAATGTGATAAACAGCCTAAAGAAAGTTGGAACTTTACTTAACCTTAAACGCCTTACAAAATCGACATTTAATGTAATTTATATTTGAACTATAAAAATTTTCTGTGATTTGAAACATGACCTATAAAGGTCTCTACACCCTGAAGCAACGTTTTAGAAAGAAATCAATTGGTCCTTTTCCATAGAAACCATTAGCCATAGAGGACATAAAGGAAGATTTTCAATTTACTGATTCAACTACCATGCCTACAGCATAATTTCTAAAACGTGACCATTTCATACAGTTAAAATGCATTGGTTTGTTATTATTATTATAAAAAACTTCAAATCCACAAGTTAAATCTTTAATATAGTACCTGCACATACATACACAATCCCCTCTCGCCAGTGGTAGAACTGCTCAGAAATATCCCAGTGCTTCTCTCTATATCAACACCCCCTGGAATTTTTACTTTTTGTTTTAAGCAGCAGATCAAATCTTCCCTGAATGCATCACACCTGTGAGATCCACCTGTCGTTCAAGTCCCCTCAGGGTCTTGATCCTTTCCAGAATCAGATCTGAGATATATGCCCCTTTGTCCCTCCTAGGAACCCACACACCAAGATAAAGGTGTTCTTCTCTGTGTGCTGATCATTTCTGGGGCCACACAGGATCATTCCTCCATCTGGTTCCAGTGTCTGGTCCCAGGAAAGGCTGGCCCAGCCTGGATTTATCAATACTTTAGTATAACATCACACAGCGTTACTTCCTGAGGCATTGAAAGCACACTGCATGTGCACTTTTGCTCCTCAGAGGAAAGGTAGTGAATGCGAATAAATTAGTAGCTATTATGTGTGTTAATAGAATAAGCCCAGAATTTATGAGTTGAGCTAACCTGCTCCCATTGGTTTGCATTCTCTGCTACAGGCAGAGAGCTGAGGAAAACAGCAAGAACGAATTGGAGTGCCAGGCCCAGTTCTGAAGTCTTCATCCTCAAAGACCAAGACCCAGACTGGGCCAAGACTCCCTGTCATACCACAGGTGACTGCGTCCCAGGATACAACGGCGAAGTGGAGTTATACAACATCATAGACTCAGAAACCATTAATTCCATGTAAAAAAACCACAGCGACCACAGCTCACCCTCTTTATTTAAATCAACAACCTTGAGGAAGTAACAGATGAACACTTTCTCAGCTCCCATGCTCACTTTTTCTGGAGAAGGAACAACTGATAGGAGAGAATAATTGCATTCCATTATCATTAATTCCCCTCTCTTGTTCTCATAGCTGAGTGGGGCTTAAGTATTCCCCATCTGAAAGGGGTAATAAAATTTAATCTGTCCTCTTCATCTACCTTCTGCAAGTATATTTAACAAATTAACTCTCGGGACTCTTCCAAATGGAGTTTTATGAAAAATTTGCTAAGGTAAAACGTTTTGCACTTTGAACAGTACCCATGGGTTGATAACTGCACTATCTTTGAACTCAAGAGACAAACAAGAAGAACATTGACCTGAAAATATTTCTTTCCCTCCCTCCCCCTCCCCACCTTACACATACACCACTCCCCAAGGCCAACTCCTACTCTACTGTGGGATTCCTTTCTTTTGTACAAGGTCAAAACTCCTACTGTTAAGTCCTCATGGTTCCCTGTGCCCGCCTTCACTGCCACTTTCTCCTAGTTATTTGTATGACAATTCTCCGAATGCCTGCTTCCCACACAAGGCTTTGGACCCCGGAAGCCAGGGACCATGCCGAGTGGATTTTCTATTACATCCTCAGCTCCTGGCAGTGCCTGGCACAAAGTCGGTGCTTAAAAAGTATGTGCCGCAGGCAAGCCTTGGGTTAGGGACAGACCCAAAGGCTGGGGCTGGCGGTGAAGGCGGCAGAGTCCTTCCCTCCTGCCGGACTCAGAGGGGTAGGGTCGCGCCCGCCCGTAGGACCCTCCAGGAGGTTCAGAAGAATCGAGAATGACCACGCGGCACCGTGGCCTGACCCCACGCCCCGCGAGAGCCTCGCCACCCCGCCCACGTCCCCCATAGCCCCGCCCCGAGCCCCGTCCCAAACCCCGTCTCCCAGGCCCGAGCAGCATCCCAGTGGGCCCGTGGGCCCGCCCCCGAGCCCAGCCAAGAGCCCCCTGACTCCCAGGTACCGCCTCCCGGGCCCCGCCTCCAGGATCCCCGCCCCAAGCACCGCCTCCCAGAGCTCGCGCATCACCTCGGCTCCGCCCTAAGCCCTGTCTCCTGGGCCCCGCGCCCCTCCGGGCGCCCTCCCCAAGCCGGGTCTCCGAGGTCTCAAGCAACAACTCACACCCCGCCCTCTTGCCCTAGCGTCCCCTCTCGGCCCCGCCCCCTAGCCCCGCCTTTCCCGCAGGCCCCGCCCATCCGCCCGGCGCGCCGCCTCGGCCCCGCCCCTTCCCGGCCCAGGCCCGCTGCCGCCCTGTCTCCCGGGCAACGCCGGGTGGGGCCCGCGCGCGCCATGACGCCGGAGGAGAGCGCCGAGGCCGCGCGCCTGCTGCGGAGTTTCGAGCGCCGCTTCTTGGCGGCGCGCGCGCTGCGCTCCTTCCCTTGGCAGGTGGGCCGCGGGTTGTCCAGGGGCGGGTGTCCGGCCCGGGCTCGGGTCCCCTTCGGCCTCGCGTCCTCGAGCCGGGCCTGCGGCGGGGAGCGGGCGCTGCTTGGCGCGTGCTGGGAAGGGAAGGCCCTGCGCTCCGCCGCCGGCGCCCGCCCTCGCCTCCGGGCCCCTCCGTGACCTGCCACGTGGCCTCTGCAGACTGGGTCCCAAAAGTCGGAGGAATCGGGGCTTTCTCCCGACTCCCTTTTCAGTCTACTCGCTGATTCTTGTCTGGTTTTCGGGGGGTCGTGAACAGCTCACATCATTTGCATGGTTTTTTTTTGTTTTAATATTGATAGCTCTAGTAGATGTTTTATTTATTTGGGATTTTTTTTTTTTTTTAAGCCACGCATCCCGGTCATTGCGAAACAGCTGCTGCCGCCACTTCTGGGAACTCAGTGTCCCCGGAGCAGGGGGAGAGCGCTGCGACCTTAGCTGGGTTGCACACCCCAAGCCTCACCTTTCGCATCCGTGTAATCAGGCATTGGATTAAATCAGATCACAGGCGGCTCGGGGTTCTTAAGCCTTGCCTGCGATGGAGGAGAGATGAGGGAGTACAAAACCGGCCCAGCCGGTTTGGGGACCGGCCGTTCTGCCCTGACTGGGCCAGCAGAGGGCCCTCGTGGGCGCCGCCTCCTTTATAATTCGTGTGCGGTGAGCGCTCCAGGAGGACTCAGTTTGAATACCTACTTCATGGGTCTGCCCCATCTTTTGGGGTGGCATCAGTTGTGTTGTTTCATCAACATAAAGCATGTAGCATTCTGAGAGATTATCTGCTGCCAGGAAGGAGCGTGTGCATCATTTAACCCAACATTTGAACCTTCATAATAGCGTTGTTCACATGAAATGAGTGCTTACTGTGTGCCCGGCTAAATGCATACTTAGGCCTGCCCACAGTACTCCAGGAAGTAGGTGTGATTCTTGTCATCCACATTTGATCAGAAAACAACAGTGCAGTAGCTGGGGGCAGGGACCTGGGAGAACGCCTGTCTGCATTTGAATCTTGGCTTCCACACTTAGCAGCTGTGTGACCTTAGGCACGTGACTGCATCTCCCTGTGCCTTAGTTTTCTAATTGGTAGAATGGGAATATAACGATACCTCATCAGGCCAATGTCAGGATTACATGATGTGAAAGCATCTGGGGCAGTGTCTGGCATGTAGTGCTGGTGAGCATTTTTTCCTGGTCAACAAATGTTTATTAAATGCCATCCATGAGCCAGGTGCCAGGGATCAGCTGTACACATTACAGAAGAGGCCCTGCCCAGATGGGAGAGCCAGAGAATGAACAAGAAGACCCCAGGTGATGAGAGTGGCTAGGATGTCAGTAAAACAGGGAAATGGGAAATGGAGCAACTGGGGGGTAATGTCTCAAAGTAGGAGAGTAAGGGAAACCCTCAAGAGGTAACAAATGAGCAGAGACCCGGGAAGCCACAGGCCATGGGGAGTTCTGGGGGAGCAGTAAGTGCAAAGGCCTTGAGCAGGAACCAGGCTGCCGGGTCTAAGGAACAGCCAGGAGGCCAGTATGGACTGAGGGATGGAGCAGGGCTGTTGGGAGATGAGGTCAGAGAGAGGGGGCCTTCCAGGGCCTGGTAAGGCGCTCTGGGAAAATGAGGTATCACACACCTGCCTAGCACTGGAGCCTAAGATGCTGCCGGGCTCGAATTCACCAGAAGAGAAGGCAGCATAAGCAGGCATGCTCGTGTACACGCGTCCTTCAACTCGGCCAGGTGTAACCTGTAACATCTCAAGGTCAGGTTTTCAGCTGCCTGTGGCTTCCACTTCCACTCTCTCCAGGTCCCTGGGGAGAGCTCAGTTAGCACTTTGCCAACATGGTCTTTGCGTGTGTAATGTTCCTGTGAAAATGCCCTTGACATTTCTCTCTCCCCCTCTCTTTATTTAAACTCCCCTCCAAATAGACTCTAGAAGAGAAATTAAGGGACTCGACAGATTCAGAGCTGCTGCTGGCTATTTTGCAGAAGGTAAGAATCCCAGAATCTCGGGGGGCGCAGCCTGGCCTCCTGACTTGCCCGTGAGGACGTGGCAGGAGTGCAGTCGGTGCCCTTGTAGCCTTAAAAAAGCCACAGTGAGAAAAGCCATCCAAGTCAGCCCTGGTTTTGGGTGTTGCCACCCCAGACAGCTCTGGCTCTTTTGTTTTCTTAGATGAAGACATCAGAATACACAAAACTCTGCGTGAGGGGGTGGGACTCAAGGAATGTCTTTTAAACCCTCCGCAGTGAAAACAGAGATGACAGGTGCAGGAACATCTTGTAGCATTTGGGAGCTGCTCAGAACAAGGCTTTCTTCTTTACATTTAAGGAGAAAATAAAGAGGCGCGTCTTCCCACTTGTCTCCTGTCTAGGCGAAGCCGGGCCCTTTGTGGAGGTGGGATGTGGATCCTAAAGTGCATCTGGGTGCCACGGCTCTTGCCAAATGCAGGTCACACAGCCTCCTGGGTCTTCACCTTCTTAGGGTCCTGAACCCTTCCAAAAACCAAAAGCCATGGACTTTCTTCCCAGAAGAAAAATGTACCAGAATAATACATTTTGCATATAAATTCAGGGGAGTCACAGACACTCCGCCCAAACACCAAGCCCATCCAAGGAGCCCAGGTTAAGAATTCCCAAGCTGAGAGTGAACCACGATGGGCCATATGACCACCAGCTGGAAAAGGTGCACCCCTAGAGAGGTGTTATAGCCAGATGGTGTCCCCCAAAAAGACATGCCCAAGTCCTGAGCCCCGGTCCAGTGACTGTGACATTATTTGGAGATAGAGTCTTTGAAGGTATGATTAGATCAGATGAGGCCAAACCAGTTTGGGGTGGGCCCTGATCCAGCATAACCAGCGTCCTTATAAGAGGAATTTGGACACAGACAGACAGATACAGGGGAGAAGATGGACATATGAAGACAGAGGCAGAGACAGGAGTGATGCCTCCACAGCCGCAGAGTGCCAGGGGCCACCAGGAGCTGGGAGAGGAGGGAAAGACCCTTCCCCGGAGCTTCTGGAGGGAGCCTGGCCCTGCTGACCCCTTGTTCTCATACTTGTGGCCTCCAGAGCTGTGCGAGGATAAGTTTCTGTTATTTTAAGCGGCCCAGCCTGTGGCTCTTTGTTCAGGCAGCCCCGGGGAAGCCAAGAAAAGGGAAGGGTGTCCGAGCAGTCCGGTAGCTCAGAAATGTGAACGCGGAAGTACCTGTGGCTGTCGCCTTATTCTGACTTTCTCCCTGAGCACCCAGAGATGCTAGAGCATGAAGTGTGGGGAGGGCCCTTCAAGACCTAACCCCGGCCCCTGAAGGGTCTCAGGGTCGGGTAGAGTGTTTGTTGTCCTTGGGTAAAATCAGTGTCCTTCCAGGACAGGACACAGGCCCTGCGAGACCACCACCCTTCTCTCCAGGTTCACCCTCGCCATCCTGCCCCCTCCCGCCCCCCATTAGGCCTTCTTCCCCAAATGCCAGAGCTTGCACAGCCTCTCCCCTCTGCCTGGAACTCGCTTCCCCTGCCCTTTGCTTCCCCAGGTGTCAGCTGAAGGGTCCCTGCCCCTCACACCGTCTGTCTCCGCCTCGGCGCTCGTCTCCCTCCCTGCCCTGGTCCCAACACTCATCACCGTGTTCTCACGGGTGTGGCCCATGGCCAGCTCTGTGGACTGGCTGGGCCCCAAGTCTGCCTTGTTCCATCTGGGCTCTCACTCCCATGGGCCAGAGCCACACCTGACACATCTGACGATTGTCCGTGCCACAACTCTAGTGCACACTGGATCCCTGGGAAGGGGAGTTGGCTTGATTCCATATGCCCATATGCCAGCCCAAAATGGGCAAAGAAACACCTTCAACAGACTGTGCAGCTGTGATAGTAAAAAACATTTTTTAGGAAAGTGCTTGAATCCTTAAGGCTTAATCTTTCAGATGCATTAGGGACTCCTGTGGCCAAACCCCCTGTTGCCCCTTCTTTGCCAGGAATGGGAGGTTCAGGTGACTTTGGGGCTTACCCCTGTGGTAGTTTTCTGGGCCTCCTGTAACAAAGAGCCACAGACCAGGCAGCTTAAAACGATAGAAATTTATCCTCGCGCAGCTCTGGAGGCCACAAGTCTGAAACCAAGGTGTCAGCAGGGCCCAGCTCCCTCCGGAGGCTCCAGGGCAGGGCCTTCACTCCTCTCCCAGTTCCTGGTGGCCCCTGGCACTCCGCAGTTGTGGAGGCATCACTCCCGTCTCTGGCTCTGTCTTCATGTGGCCTTTTCCCCATGTGTCTGTCAGTGTCAAATCTCCCTCTCCTTTCTCTGACAGGGACACCAGTCATTGGGTTTAGGGCCACCCTACATCCAGGATGATCCTATTTTGAGATCCTAACTTAATAACACCTGCAAGACCCTTAAGAAGGGCACATCGAGGTTCTGGGTGGAAATGACTTTTGGGGGATACCATTGAACATGTCACTCCTATATTCACTTAAAACTTGAGGATCATGGGGGACAGAGGAGGGGTTTCTCCAATAATCAGTGTCTTGTCCTATATCATAGACTGTGAAACATCCCCTGAGTGTGAAGCATCCGCCATCAGCGAAATATGTGCATTGCTTTCTCTTGGAGCTCATCAAAAAGGTCAGCATCAGGCAGGGTCTACCCAGTAGTGAGCCAGCATGTGGGGCTCTGCCGCATCCCCCGGAGTGGGCCGTCTGCCGGTCTTTTACCTAGGGTTGCTCAGGTCCACCTTTGCCTGCTTTGCAGACCTGCCTTCCAGCTGGGTTCTGCTGACGGGGGCAGTAGAGGAAGGGAGAGGCTGGGGGGTTTCTTGCTCTGTCTGTTTCAAGGGGTCACCCTTAGCGGCCACCTCCCCTTGTGGCCCTGGCTGTCACTGTGCGGGCTCTGCTGCCTGCCCTGAGCATGGGAACCCCACTTCCTCCCTCAGTCCTGCCATCTCTGGGTTTTTTTTTTTGTTTTTTTTTTTAACAGTTTCCCACTGTTGCTGATCCCTGGATTGCTTTACTGGCCCCTTTTGGGCTTTTCAGCTCTCCCAGAACCTTTGTAATCAGTTCCCTTTATTATGTTCTCCCCCTAAACGACCTGGGTGGGCTCCAGTCCTGACTGGTCCTGGACTGATGCGGGATGGAGTTTAAGGGTCTGTCGTCAGACTGGGTTTCAGAGAGGCGATTCTACGGTAGCAGTGGCAGACCTAGTTCCAACAGCCCAGGCTCAGCAGTGGGAATAATCCCCACTTCTCTGTCATTGACCCCAGCCAGCAGGTCTCCCCAGCACCACCCGGGAGCGGCCTGACGTGGCCTCAGTGGGACCCTGCTGCTATTCCCCATGACGCAGCAGGTGATGGAAACCACATCTACAATCTAGAGGCCCATCCTTGTGCCTTTTGCCTGAGCTCATTTCAGAGCAGCGTTTGTGTTCTCTAAAACACCCTGATCCTCCAGCCCTCGCTTGGCACCTCTCATAGAACCCCAGTTTCTGCTGCCCTAGAGGGTAACTACACCCCTCTCTGAGGAACCCCCCAGACCCGCCCATCAAATGAATGTTTCCATGCTACGGGTGCTACGGGGCCTAAATTAAATCATTTCGTCCTAAATCAACCCTCCATATTTGGTGCAAATTATCCAGCTATTTTTATAAGTCGGAGTAAAGGCAAACAGGCAGAACCTTTGTTTCATTCACGATGGTCAGCTTAATCCCTTGCTGTGTCTGCCCCCAGCACGAGGCCGTCCACACAGAGCCTCTGGACGAGCTGTACGAGGCGTTGGCGGAGGTATTGACCACCGAGGAGTCCTCCCAGGCCCACCGGAGCTACTTGCTGGTAGGAGCCGTGCACTCTCTTCCCTGATGCAGGCCAGACGGATCCTTCCGGGAGGGCTGCATGGGCTCTGTCAGCCTCTCCTGGGTCCACATCCAGGCTCAGCAGCTCTGTAATCCTAGAGGCCATCAGTTAACCTCCCTTAGCCTCACTGTCCTCATCCGGAAACTAAGCTTCAACAAATAGTGGAACCAATCTGAAAGGGTTGTTGAAGGAGTGGTTAGATTAGATCACAAGGTAATTGAGTGTCACTGGACAGCAGCCTCCTTTTGCTCTCTTGCTTGCTGGGCCAGTGCTGCAGCCTTCTGGCTGGTTGTCCTGTTCTTGTCCCCACGAAAATCCGTTCAACAGCCAGAGGGACCTCAGTTTTGTTTTTTGTTTTTTAACCTCCTATAGTAAAATAAAACAGGAATACAGAAAAACCACACAAAAGAAATGTGCAGCTTATGAAATCATTGTAAGATGGTCACCGTGGATACCGCCCCCCAGGCCAAGGGACAGAACTTTGGTGGCCAGGCCGCAAGGCCTTCCATCTGACCAACCCTGACCCCAGTCCCCCAGCCCCTGCCCCATAAAGTCACCACCCCCTGCCCTTTATAATCACTTCCTGAGTCTCTGTCTTTGTGGTTTTATCACATGTATGCACCTCTGGACCGTGGAGTTCTGTCTTGCCCATTAACTAGGTGTGACTCAGTCTCTTTTCGTTTCCATGCAGTACATCCTGAACACCCTAGCGGGTTAGCCAGCCTTGCCTCCCCCAGCTTGTACGATGGCCGCACACTTGTCCTGTCTGCACAGTGGCTGCACACTCATCATGCCCTTGAGCTGGCCTCCCTCCTCCACCTCTGCCCACTGGCAGCTGGATCCAGAGGCTGGCTCAGAGTCACACATCCTTTTAACCCTCTGGCAAGAACACAGTGTAGGAGTGTAGGGGCACATGTCTGCTTTTTCACTCTTTTTAGCTGTCAGCAGTCATGGCTTAGAGTCACTAATTCACTGGGAGAGGCAAAAGGGTAATATTCTGATTCTGTCATTTGTTTTCACATATTAGCTGAGATAGTTTTATGAGATATGTCCATGCTCTGTTAAGTGGTACAGATCATAAAGGAAAGGCAGGATAAAGGCTTGATCTTTTCCTTTCCTTTACCCAGTTTGCCAGCGAATTGGTTCCTTATCCCCTCCTTACCACCTCCTTCTGTGCTTACCCCTCCTGAAGCCCAGAAGTTCTTTGGGGCCACTTCAAGTTGGCCCCTGTGTCCTTTCAACATCACCCTAATAGTTCTCTTGCTTTATTCTGTGTCCATCTTTTCCAGACTCATCTTGTAGATTTCTTCAAACAGCCCTGGCTGCTTGTTCTCAAGAACACAGAGGATGATAGAGTGAGGCTATTCCAGAGCTAGCTCTCTGCTTTATCCCATGTTATTTCCACAGCCACCTCGGAATAACAGTGCTGTTACTACCCACTTATTGGAGCTCCTGAAAACAGTTAAAAAGTTACATATGCTGTCCCCATTCTGCCTCATTTTGTTTGTGTGTTTGTTTGTTACAGTTGTACTGTCACTACACTGTCATAATATATGGCCATTACGTACTGGGTTAGTTTTCTGTTGCTGTCAAAACAAATAACCACACACTTAAGTAGCTTAAAACATACATTATTTAATTATCTTATAGTTCTATAGATCAGAAGTCTGATGGGCCCGGCTGGTTTCTCTTCTTCGGGTCTCAAAAGGCCGAAATCAAGGTGTCAGCAGGGCTGGGCTCTGGGGGCAGAGCTGCTCCCAGGTCATTCACGTCGTTGGCAGAGTTCAGTTCCCCGCAGCTGTAGGACCAAGAGCGCCAGGGGTTGTTCTCAGTTTCCAGAAGCTGCCCACACTCCCCAGCCCACGGCCCCCTTCATCCTCAAAGCCAGCCACAGGGTTGAGTTCCCCTCCCACTCCCGCTCTCTCCTGCTGCCACCTCCTCTGCGTCTCTCAGACTTTAGCCAGGGAGGGAACGGTTACTTTTAAAGGCTCCTGTGATTCAGCTGGGCCCACCTGGATAATCAAGGATAACTCCCCATTCAAGACCTGTAACCTTCAGCACATCTTTTTTTTTTTCCCATGTAACATAACTGAAGGTTCTGCGAACTAGCAGAGAGACATCTTTGAGGGCCATTGTTCGACCTAACCCAGATGCTATAATCTTGCCCTTTGAAGTCTCACTTGGTCTCAGTTCTGCAGGTAACTGTGTACCTAGAGCTCACCGAGCCCTCTCCAGGCATTTCAGTTGTCTCAAGTTCCTTTTCTAGTAGATTCTTTAGAAAGGACCCAGGGGTCAATCTTCCCCGAGTTCCTAAATGCTGGTAATAGCTTGAGCCATTTAAACTTGGAGTTAGTTAGCTGGATACAGAATCCTGATGCACATTTTCTTTCCTTGAGTTTCTTAAATACGTCATTCCATTTTCTTTGGCATAAAAATAGGTGTTGCTGTGGAAAAGCCTACGATAATCTAATTTTCTTTTCCTTATAAGTCATGTGCTCTTTTCTTGTAGAAGGCCAAAGGATATGGCTTTTCTTTGAAGCCCAGTAATTTTCCTAGAATGTCTTCAGGTTGATCGTCCTGGGTCTGTAATCTCGGGGGCGGTATGTGTGCTCTCTCAATGTTTACTTCAAATCTTTCTTTCTGTTTTTTTTCGGAAAGTTTTCTTGAATTACAACTTTTAGTATTTGTTCTTGGCTATCGTTTTCTCCACTATATTGAGTCTTCTTTGCCTATCTTCATTCTGTGTCATTTTTTCTTAAATCCTGTATATCTCTTCACTTCTTATCAATTTTAAAAAGTTTTCCTTTTCACCCCTAGACTCTTATTAAAGAGTCTATGTGTTTGTTTTTGTCACTCCTAAGTTCCTTCTAGCATGGTCTTCCTTTCCAAAGTGACGTTTGCGGTTCGTGCGAATGTAGCCACACATGCGAACGTAGCCACACATTTCCAAGTGTTTCCAGTTCTGATTCAGGCCTTGCTGCTGCTAGGAAGGCTGAGTGCCCTCCTGGTGCTGTCTGCTGTCCGTCCTCAGTTTGGCCTCTGTCTGCACTTTCCGGTGGCTGGCTCTTGGCCATTGGGGTCTCCTGGCCTCAGCTCTGTGGGACACCCCGTTGCTTCCCTCACCTGTCTGCCACAGACACTTTTACCCCATGGTGTTGTACCTGCTGGTGGTTCGTCCCCACTTGTTTCTATTTGGGTGTCACAGGAATACCTTGTCACCTAGTTTTGTTGTAAGTGTTGTCCTGGTCTGGCAGTTCTCGTGGAGACTCAGGAAGATTCAAAAACTACACTGCAGAGGGGCAAGATGGCGGCATAGAGAGGAGTAGAAGCTAAGCAGTTCCCCTGGAACAACTACAAAAAACCAGAAACAACTAGTAAATAATCCAGAATAACTGCGGGGGGACAAACGAGACCATCCACTCATCATACACCAACCTGAATTGGGAGGAATGCCCGAGAACACAGCATAAAATCTGTAAGTAAAACCTGCGGAACCAGGTCGGGAGACCTGCTCCCCCATAGCCCGAGCTGCGGAGCCGCGTGGTGCCAGAGAGAAGCTCTCTCCCAGCAAGCGAATACAGCTCAGCTGAGCTCCAACTGGGGTTTTAAGTAGCGAGTGTGAACTGCTCACTACAGGTACGCAGCCCCAAAAAACAGACAGAGGCTTTGGGTGACGACTGACCTGGGAGAGCCGGAGGGTCGCCTTGACTGGGTCTGAAGGGGACTATCTGTTTCTTTTTCGGCTCAGTGGAGAAAGCCCCAGTCATTTTCAGTTTCCAGGGCTGTGACTCGGGGAAGGGCGGAGACAGCACAAGCAGAGCGAGACCATTGAAATGCTAATGACCTCCACCTGGGGGGTCTGTCTTCTCTAGAAGGAAAGGGGTGGGGCCCTTTCCATTCAGAACCAGACCCCAGAGCCTGGGGGAACACGGCCATACCTCCTCACACCAGTCAAGAATTATAGGCTAACAGGCGTCACCTGCTGGGCAGAAAAGCACAGTGACTCGAGGCATCAAAGGGTGGAGCAATTTTTTAAGACACACCCGCAGGGAAACCAGATACTGAATATTTCTTCCCTCTGTTCTGGTCTGGGAAAACCTGATTTGGATAAACAAGGAAACCATGCCTAGACAACAGAAAATTACAACCTACACTAAGAAAAACAAAGTTATGGCCCAGTCAAAGGAACAAACGTACACTTCAACTGAGATACAGGAATTTAAACAACTAATGCTAAATCAATTCAAAAAGTTTAGAGAAGATATTGCAAAAGAGAGAGAGGCTGTAAAGGAAGCACTGGACATGTATACAGCAGAAATCAAAAGTTCAAAAAATCTACTGGTAGAATCTATGGAAATGAAAGGCACAAAACAAGAGATGAAAGACGCAATGGAAACATACAACAGCAGATCTCAAGAGGCAGAAGAAAACACTCAGGAACTGGAGAACAAAACACATGAAAGCCTACACGCAAAGGAGCAGATGGAGAAAAGAATGAAAAAATATGAGCAATGTCTCCGGGAACTCAAGGATGAAACAAAGTACAATAATGTACGTATCATTGGTGTCCCAGAAGGAGAAGAGAGGGGAAAGGGGGCAGAAGCAATAATAGAGGAAATAATTAATGAAAATTTGCCATCTCTTAAGAAAGACATAAAATTACAGATCCAAGAAGCGCAGCGTACTCCAAACAGAAGAGATATGAATAGGCCTACGCCAAGACACTTAATAATCAGATTATCAAATGTCAAAGACAAAGAGAGAATCCTGAAAGCAGCAAGAGAAAAGCAATCTATTACATACAAAGGAAGCTTAATAAGACTATGTGCAGATCTCTCAGTAGAAACCATGGAGGCAAGAAGGAAGTGGTGTGATATGTTTAAGATACTGAAAGAGAAAAACCACCAACCAAGAATCCTGTATCCAGCAAAGCTGTCCTTCAAATATGAGGGAGAGCTCAAAATATTTTCTGACAAACAGACAATGAGAGACTTTGTGAACAAGATACCTGCCCTACAGGAAATACTAAAGGGAGCACTACAGGGTGATAGAAGACAGGAGTGTGTGGTTTGGAACACAATTTTGGGACATGGTAGCACAACAATGTAAGTACATTGAACAAAGGTAACTATGAATACAGTTGAGAGAGGAAGATGGGGAGCACGTGAGACACCACAAGAAAGGAGGAAAGATAATGACTGGGACTGTGTAACTTGGTGAAATCTAGAGTATTCAACAATTGTGATAAAATGTACAAATATGTTCTTTTACGAGGGAGAACAAGCAAATGTCAACCTTGCAAGGTGTTAAAAATGGGGAGGCATTGGGGGAGGGATGCGATCAGCATAAACTAGAGACTGTAACTAATAGAATCACTGTATTATGCTTCCTTTAATGTAACAAAGGTGATATACTAAGGTAAATGCAGATAAGAGGGGGGGATAGGAGAGGCATGTTAGACACTTGACATTGGTGGTATTGTCTGATTCTTTATGGTGGGCAATGTCCATGATCAACTGTACAAATATTAGAAATCACTTCATGAACCAGAACAAATGTATGACAATACAATTAGAAGTTAATAATAGAGGGGCATATAGGAAAGAACTATATACCTATTATAAACTATATACTACAGTTAGTAGTATTTCAACATTTTTTCATAAACAGTAACAAACGTACTATATCAATACTAGGAGTCAACAATTGAGGGGGGTTGGTTAGGGATAGGGGAGGATTAGAGTTTCCTTTTCTTTTTTTTTCTTTTTTCATCTTTCACTTTATTTCTTGTCTGGAGTAATGAAAAGTTTCTAATAATTGAACAAAAATTAAGTGTGATGGATGCACAGCTGTATGAGGGCACCCAGGGGCAAGTGATTGTACACTTTGGATCTTTGGATAATTGTATGGTATCTGAACAATCTCAATAAAAATGAAAAAAAAAAAAAACTTGCTACAAAAAATCCAAAAAAAAAAAATGAGCCAGGCTTTGCACTAAAAAAAAAAAACACTGCACCCACTGCCACCGTCGTCCCAGAATCCTCCAGAGAGATCTTTTCTAAGAGGTTAATCAGATCATATCACTCTCCTGCTCAGAACCTGCCGGTGGCTTACCTTCACATTCAGTTGAACATCCTCATTCCTTACCATGACCCACGAGGCCCTGCGTGCTCCACCCCACCCCTCTGGGCTCCAGCACCTTGGTCTGCTTTCTCTTCCTTTAACTTACCAACCACAGTGCTGCCTCAGGGCCTTTGCACTTGCTCTGCCTGGAATGCTCTCCCCCCAGAACCTCCCATGCCTCACTTCTCCTTTTCACTCAGATGTCAGGTCACAGCTCACCTCCTCGGAGAGGACATCCCTATTCAATCTGTCTGAAATGGAATCCCCCAGTCTTCTATTATCATGTGATCCTTTTCGTTCTCTTTGTAGCAATGGATAATGATAATGAAATTACCTTGTTTATTAGGGCTTGTGGCCTCTGCTGGGACACACAACCACAAAGATCTCCTCTTTGTTGTCCCTTTAGATACAGCCCTCCTCTCTTCCCCACCACCCCTAAGCCCTGGCAACCCCCAGTCCATCTTCCATCACTAGAATATTGTCACTTGAGAATGTTCCATCAGTGGAATCAGACTATGTGACCTTTTGAAATTAGCTTTTTTTTCACTCAGCATAATGCCCTTGAGATCCATCTAAGTGGTGGTGTGTATCAGTAATTGGTTCCTTTTTTATTTAGCACCTTGTGAAGCAGCTACTTTTATTTTAGCACCTGGGTGAATTCCCTCTCCCTGTCTCTTGGTCCAGCCTTCCGGAGACGCGGTCACCCTCTGCGAGAGCACAGCCATCATCTCCCACGGAACCACCGGCCTGGTCACCTGGAATGCCGCACTCTACCTCGCGGAATGGGCTGTAGAGAACCCGGCAGCCTTCACCAACAGGTGCCAGGGTGGGGGGCATGGGGCAGGGTGCCAAAGCAGGTCTGCCAGGCACTGTCACCGTCACGTGGTCCCCTTCTCCCACCAGGACGGTGTTAGAGCTCGGTAGTGGGGCCGGCTTCACGGGCCTGGCCATCTGCAAGGTCTGCCATCCCAGAGCCTACATTTTCAGTGACTGTCACAGCCGTGTCCTTGAGCAGCTCCGAGGGAACATTCTGCTAAATGGCTTCTCATTAGAGCCTACACAGCCCCCAGGACACTGCCCGCCGGACTCAAAGAAACCCACGGTGACGGTGGCCCAGCTAGACTGGGATCTCGTGACGGTCTCTCAGCTCTCGGCCTTCCAGCCAGATACGGTCATCGCAGCAGGTACCACCCAGCCAGAGGAGCGGGTGGCCCCTCTGCTGCTGCTCCCAGCTCTCAGGCTCGGGGAGGAGGGACAGTGGATGCTGCCAGGGCAGGGGAAGAAGGGGCCTCAAGAAGTCACTGAATGAAACCAGTGCACAGGCCTGTGCCTCTGAGGACGGCACCTTGTTTGGTTGGTGCCCACAGGTTAAGGCAGCTATGGCAGATCAGTGAATCCTGCCCAAGCAGTCTGACCTGTCCACAGACCTTGTTTCCTCCCCAGCGCCCCCCACTGCCCCTTTGAGAGTGTGGCATGGAGCAAGGGTGTCCCCCCAGACACCCCAAGTCTTCACATGAGGGGGTGGGAAGGGCCTCAGCAGCCTTGATCTTTCCAGGGTCACTGAACAACTCGATGCTCCCAGGATCTGTCTGTCTCTGTGGGCCCCCAGCACCCAGCCCTGGGACAGCCACGGGGCGCACAGAGGTGGCTGAGCCCAGGCGGGCAGTGAGGGCTCTGCTTCCGTCCGTTCCTGCACGACTGCTCGGGGCTTCCGCACACTACCCCATTTGTGGGGCCCCATGGCTGTGCCTGTCTGTGTCTCCAGGTCTTCCTTCCAGGCCCAGGCCCCTGTGTCCCAGAGAGGTCACCCCAAGGGGGAACCACCCAGCTCTGGCCCAAGAAAGTGTCCATGTGATAAGGTGGCGTTTGCCCAGGCCCCCAAAAGGCCCATTCCCTGCCCAGCTCACCCTGTCCCTCCCTCACCAACGCCCTCCTTTCTGGCTCTCCAGTGTTGGGCCGCAGCCTGGGCTCTGGCCAGGGAACCCACAGGCCCCCCGGAGGCTAGAACTGGGAACACAGAGGCTGAGCAACTGGCCCCAAGGCAGCACCGTCCCTGCCACCCTCCCCATCCCCCGCCAGCACCACCCCCCACCACAAGCCTGTCCCCCACACAGAGTGAGGCTACAGCACCCCACCACCACCACATCAACTAGCAAATCAGCAGATGCCTGGAAATATAAGGTGCAGAGTGGGGCTTTGCTTCATTAAGCACCTCTGAAATAGGCTAACTGGCAATTTCTTTTTTCCTAAGAAACACCAGTAAGCCCTAGGATTTTTTTCATTTGTTGCAGTGTCTTTTCACAGTCTTTTTTTCTCCCTTACCTAGTAATTTTCTTTGAGCCTCATAACACGAATCTGATATGACTGCGGCTTTCCCAGTCCTTGCTTTGCCCCAAGGTCGGCAAAGGCCCCAGCCCCCTTGTGGGGTCCTGAGCTCTGCGGAGCGGCACACACAGTGACCGCGGCTTCTCCCTGCAGATGTGCTCTACTGCCCAGAAACCAGCCACTCCCTGGTCAGGGCCCTCCGGGCACTCTCAGCGGGCCAGACAGACCAGCGGGCCCCAGACGCCTTCGTGGCCTTCACCATCCGCAACCCGGAGACGAGCCAGAGGTTCACAGCCGAGCTGGGTAAGCGCCAGGCCCTGCAGTCTGTTGGGGAGGGCGGGCAGCAGCCTCAGAGGACCCCAGGCCCCAGTCCCCACAAGGAGGACTCCAGGGAGGCAGAACTTAGAAAAAGTAGAGAAAAGTCAGGATGCCCAACAGTGGACATAGGCTGGGCAGACGAGCCACCCCACCCCAGCCCCTGTAAGGACGCCCAGAGTGACGGGCCCAGGACCCCATCTTTTACCTAGTGGTTTTCTTGTTGGTTGGCTTTGTTCTCTGGCCTCTGTTATTCAGTTCAACTTATTCTAGACCTCTAACTTTGGTTTTATTTAGTTGATCAGAATTTTTCCCCTCTTGTTTTTTCTGTTTCTTGCTCTGCCTCTATGTAACCTTTTTGTGAGTGGGTCTCCTCAGATATGGTCGACCCTAGTCAGATTTTCCCAGTCTAGTGAGGCCCAGGTCTCATTGGGAGGGTATGGAGTTTTCCTGAGAATGAGACCCTCCTATGAGGCCTTTAGAATTGGTGCTTTTCCTCTCCTGTCCAGCAGGTGGCGCTGGCCAGCCCGCAGCTCCCCCACCAGTGTAAGGAGGTGTGGAGCCTTTAGTTCTCCTGGTGACTCTGATCCTGTCGGGGGCGTGGCTGACTGAAGCCGGAATCTGAATTCCAGCCCCTGGGGTCTGAGTTCCCAGAAGGAGGACTGCCAGTTGAGCTGGGCCTCCCTCCACTCTCCCAATCCTCAGAACTCCAGTTGTCTCTCAGGGGCACTATTCCCTTCTCCTCTCTCCTCTTTGGGGCCTCTCCAGGTAGATTCCTTGGTCAGCCTGAGTTGCCAATTAAAGACGGGGCTGGAGGCCTTCAGTAGTGAATACGGAATTCAAAGACGCTGTGGGTACTCTGTCTCCCCCAAGCCCAGCCTAGTCCGTCAACCTGGGCTTTCCGATAGAAAATAACCACATATATTACTTTTAGATTAAAAAAAAAAAAATAGAAAAGAAAAGAAAAACAAGAAAAAGAAAAAAGAAAAAAAAAGAGTCTCTTTTTAAAGTCTTTCCCCAGCCTGGAAGTTTTGTCAGTGTCAGAATAGAGCATTTAAAGATATGCTTTGGGCTACTGTCTGATAATTACTCTCCAACAGCTTCAGTTCCACCCCTGCCGGGGGCTGTTGAAATGCAAAAAGATAAGGGATCAGTGAGAAGCCAGAAGGGACAAAATGTAGGGGGAAAAAAAATGGCTTTTTTGGAGTCTGGGAATGGGTGCCCGCTTTTACGTGCCCCCACTTCTCAGAGCCCAGCCCTTCTTTAGCACCCCAGCTCCCAAAGTTAGTTAATTAATTTGTTAATTAATTCTGCAGTTGAGGCTGGTTTGAGCCTCCCTTCTTGCCCTCAGCAGATTGCTGTTTTTTGGTGTTTTTTTCCCCCCTTTCAGGGAGCCGGCAGCAAGACAGTCTGTGAGGTCTGGGTGGGGAGGGGCGCCAGACCCCTGGTCCGGGGAACTTAAAATGTTCGCTGCGATCTCAGCTTTTCCTCCAATTCCAAACTTGCGTCCAGTGTGTGACTAGTTATTGGAGACCCCGAAAACACTGTTTCATATAGCTCTTGGGTAATTGCCAGCTGCTGTAGGGGAGAGACGAAATTCTGCTCCTCCCCACTCCGCCATCTTGCCCCGCCCTTCAGGACCCCATCTTGGAAGTAGAGGCACAGGAGACGGCTGGAGCACCAGCCACATGGTTAGGAGGCAGCAGCTTCTTGTGTGCTCTAAAGCAGGTTTCTGGAGCCTTCCGGCCTCCATTTCCTTGTCTGTACAGGGGAAGTGGTGGCAGCTCTGTCAGTTTCGGTCAGGTTTCACCAAGGGTTGGTCTGCACAAGGCAGGTCCCACCACCCACCCACGTAGGGTTCATCACACATCACCTCCTGTGCCTGCCTCCTTCTCTGTAGAGGGGAGACCCCCCACTCAGGCGAAGGACAGAAGCCTGTGAGGGGCCTAGAGCAGCCCCCAGCACACGGGAGCCCTCAGTGGCCTGGGTTACTCCTGCCCCTCTGGTCGCTGTCCTCTCGCCCAGGAAGAGCCTGGGACTTGGGAAGGCAGAGTGGCCACCTGTTGAAAAGCAAGGGACCTTGGTCCCAGCCCTGAAGGCTGATTCTGGGCAACTGGGAGGCATGGCCCAGGCCTGCGTGCAAGCCCTCTGCGGACAGGCAGGGTCCTACCCGGTCCCTGGGCACCCCCACCTGAGACGCCCGTGGTACCCCCAGACCAGGTCGGGATCCGATGGGAAGCAGTGCCCCGTCACAGCCAGAAACTCTTTCCTTACGATGAGCACTCAGAGATGGCAATTCTGAAACTAACACTGCAGGCTCCACGAACTCACATGCAAGTTTAATCATTGTGGAAGGAATTTTTACATGGGAAAGCTGATAAAACCTTCACTGGACTTGAATTTTTGAAGAATGTTAAATTCTGAATCAGGAACCACAAACTGTGTTCTAATAAAACACAAATGTGTGTTGAAGTGTGTACTACTTTCTGCTAGTAGTTCTGATTCTTAAGCAAACAACCATGAAAATGAGAAATGAAAATTTCCATTCAAAGACAAGCATTTCACTTGTGCAAATAAAAATCCCTGTCCATCAAGGCCATTTTTCCCACTACGCGGAGCCTGCTTTACCCCCCACCCATCTTCCCACCCCCCCAGTGCAGATGCTGACACACCGTTTCCAAGGCAGGAATCAAAACATTAGTGCCGATGTCCTGGTGACAGACACACAAGGGGACAAAGGACACTGACGTCACAAGCAAATAACAGAAAAGAAAGAAACCGCGGGAAAGAAGGCTTGCGGAGCAGTAGAAGAAAAGGAAGAAGCATTTTGTAGCCTCTAAAGAAGAAACCTGGATGAGCCGCCGTTTCTAGGCCCCTGAACTCCTGGTTCTTCAAGAAACAACTTGATTGAGCAGGCAGGGACCACCGCCCTGGCTCTCGGCCTCCGACCCCTGGGTGGCACTGCCTCTGAAGGATTTGCCCAGGGACTCGGGCCCACCCACGCCCACAAGGGAAGGCAAGGAATGGAGTCAGGTCAGCTGGGGGCGAGGCAGGGCGGTGGGCAGAGGGGAAGGGGATCAGCGTGAGGGGCTCCTGTCATACGGACGGGAGAAGCACGTCTCCAATGTCCAGCACAAAGTCCCTCTTGGGATTTCGTCTCTGGCCCTAGGGTCACCTGTCCGTAATCAGGGGGAGCACAATCTGCTCCCAGCTCTTGTCCCAGCGAAGCTGCTCGGACTCCTGCAGGTTCTTCCGGAACTGGTGTAGTTTGCCAGCAGGATCAGGAAATTTTGAGAAAAGCATCTAGAAGAAAAATAAAGACCCAAGCATAACTCATCACCACTCCCCGACTCCATCCCATCCCAGAGCGGCCCTTCCGCCTCCCCCACCAGGCGCTGGCCCGTCAGCCGGGACTGCTGCCCCTACCCGAGAACCACACAGCTGGGTGACCTCCGCAAACAGCGCAGATCCCGATGATCCCACCCAGAAAAACCACCTCCCACCTCACTCGTGCAGTTGGCATCCGAGACCCCTTATGCCCAGCAATGAGCTAACCTTTCCGGCCCCATCTCCCCGTTCACTGTGCTGCTCCCAGTTCCTCCGCTGCTCCCCTGTCCCAGCCAGGCTGTGCAGCTCCCCATCTCCCAGACACACCACACCTGGGCTGACCCTTCCTCGGAAAGGGCCCTCCCCACTGCTCCCCCAGCACAGTCCCACCCATCTGCTGGCCACAGGGAATGTCTAAATCAGGGTCAGCAAACCACAGCCTGTGCCAACTCCAGCCCACCACCCATCTGTAAATACCGTTTAATCGGCACACAGCCACTTCCCTGTTACAGATTGTCCAGGGCTGCACAGCGGAGAGTTGAGTAGTTGTGAGAGAGACTGAATGCCAAAGCCTAAAGTAGTTTCTTTCTCATAACAGAAAGTTTGCTGACCCCTGGTCTAAACTGCCAAGGCTGACAATGTATTACTTTTTGTAATAAAAAATGATTATCCTTTTAAGAATAAGTATCCTTTTAGTAGCCTTTTTTGAGGCTGGGCCTGGAAGCTTCCTCCACCCCTCACTCCCCACCTGCCTGACTCTCTTGGAGGCACCTCAGCCTTGCTCTGCCATCATCTGTGGGGGAAGCTCCAAAAACCCAGCAGGGAGACGGGAGCATGCACTGATTCCCCCAGCACCCACCGACCCCAGGAAAGGCCAACAGGGAAGGAGACCCAGTCTCTTGGGGCTCAGCTCCTGCCCCCTGCTTTCATCCGGATCCCACACTGTCCTGCCAGGGCTGTAGAAGTAAGGATTCAGGAAGTGGATCCAAAAAGCCACAGGGCCCTGGGATCGGGGCAAACAAGCTACCTTCAGCTGAGTGGCTAGTTCCTCCCCATCCTTGAAGACCAAGCCGTTCTCCTCATGCTTCACCAGCTCATGTAAACTGCAAAGAGAACCAAGGGAGGCCTGAGAGCTGCCTGGAGAATAGCCCGGAACCCTGTGGTACCCACCCAGACCCTCATCCCACCCGCCTCAGGCTAAGCTGGGGGTCAGAAACATCAGTTTGTTTCAGGGAGTCTTCCTTGACTTGGTGTCTCAACAGGAAAAAGATCTGGAAGGATATACATCTAAATACTCAAACTGACAGGTGAGGGATGATGATAAGGGACTTGGGCCTTTTGTGCCGTGCAACTTTTCAATGAGAACTTAAAATTCTGGGATCATTTGTCTATTTTTTTCTTCACTCTGTGCCAGAGAAACAAAGTAAAAGCAACCCAGGGCACCTTCAGGCTAGACGGAGGGTGCTTCCAGCGGGCCCTGAGCTTGGTCCCCACAGGCCGTGACATCCCACATTTCCAGCTCAGAGACTGGTGCCTGAGCAGCCCGGAGCCCTCAGCCCGCACTGGGGCTGCAGTGTGGTGCGGGCTGATATCTCCTGCCAATGCCCTGCCTAGACACCCCTGCCCACTGGGCCCAGGGCCACAGGAGCACATGCCTCAGACTGGTCCAAACCCAACACCGTGGGCTCGGCCAGAGGGGGGAGGGCAGTGTAAACTGCAGGCAGATCTAGCCACCACTCGATGCTCGCATGGAGTCCTCGGATTTAAGACATATTTTTTTATGTAATGCCAGCTTAGACGGAAACAGGGCTCCCCGACCACAGAAACCACCTGTCTGCAAAGAGGCACCTTCCTGGGGAGTTCCAGGCTGGTCCTGACTGCGCCTTTTCCCCCCTCACTGCTGGTCTGAGAACCCAGGCCTAGGAGGACTCAGGCTCCGCTCCTACCACTTGAAGTGGACGGCGCACACGGGCAAGCAGCACCCGAACATGTCCACCACCTTCATGGGCAGGTCCAGGCCGCTGGAGGACTTGTGCAGGCAGACGCCCAGGTCCGCCGACCCTGGAGGGGAAGGCCAGGGGCACGGTCAGGTGAGGGCCAGGCCCACAAGGGCCGTAAACTGATGCCCCCGGCAGGGAGTAGAGGCAGGGAACACAACCCCACCCAGCCCGGGCAAGCCCCCAGCCCACACACCACCAGCTAGAGCCCCGTGGGGGGCAGCCTGCAGCCTGCAAGGCAGTGAGACCCCAACTGCCAGCCCTGTCCTCTCTGTCCCATCTGAAAACTACCTGCCTAGGGCTCACTAGTCATTTTTATTTCAAATGACTCCCTTTTTCTATTTAACTGCATTTTATTTTAAAAGAACCTGTAAGCCAACCTAACAGAAAACCAGCTGTCACTGTGAAAATAAAGCCAAGTAAACAACTTTACATTATTAAATACTGCCCAGAAGCTCTAGCCTCCAAATATGAGGGGTTGAAGACAAGACTTCCCTCCAGGAATGACGAAGCAGAGAGAGGGACGGAGGGACGGACGTTCTCGGCCTTCAAGTCAGTGCTGCTCGGTGCGTCGCCTCTGTGCCACCCAAAGCCATTGCCTCTCCCTTTCCTGGGGATGCTGGGTCCCGGCCCTAGCCCAGGCCCAGCCCTTCTGGCTGGCACACAAGAGCAGGCCCAAATGGAGGGCGGGGGCTGAGGACCCCCACCCCCTGCCACCATCACCCCTCAGCAAACAGCACCCAGGCCGCACACCAGGAAATGCCCCGTCTCCTGGAGGTCAGCCAAGGGCTGCCTGGCAGGTTCCCGGCAGGCTGCATCTCCCCGCCTAGGGGCCCCTGGGGCCTGTGTGTATATGGCCCTTGAGCTGAGAACATTTTCATGTTTTTAGAGAGTTATAAAAACAGAAAATGTGACTGAGACCAGTAAAATGTTTACTGTCTGGCACCCCACAGAGAAAGTCTGCCCACCCTGCCCCGAATATCCCCTCTACCCCTCAGCCTCCTGTGGGTGTGCTCACCTAGAAGCAAAGGGTAGTCCTCGGCCTCCAGCCACGGCATGCACACTCGGACACGCTGGAAGCACTGCTGGCTGATGAGGCGGCTGTAATGGTCCTTCAGGGGCCCTTTGCCTTCACAGAGCAGCAGCATCACCACACTGTCCCCTCAGTCTCGGGCTTGAGAAGGCCCTTGGGGCATGAGCGCCACATTCCCAGAAGCCCCCTACATGGGGCGTCCCCGGGCAGCCCCAAGTAGGCCCCACTGGGCCTCCTAGAGGAACGACTTCTGGGAACACACCCCAACCATTTGGACCACAGCCTACCACGAGCAGCCAGAAGCCAGCAGGCCTTGGGCTGTGAACGTGGCCAGGAGCAACTCCCACCCGGCCCACAGTGCCCGAGAGCACCCACTGGGCACAGCTTCTCCACCAGGGCTGTGTGCGGGGGACACACGCTGAGCTCTGCCTAGCCCACCCGGCACCCAGAGACAAGGAGGGGCGTGAGGGAGGTGAGCCACCACTCTGGGACCCTCTCCCTGCCCTTCCCCCACCCAACCCTTCTGCCGTTCTCTCATCACCGTTCCTTTCAAAGGAAGTTTAGGGTGGACAATGGACTCCTGCAGTTAAAAAAAGACTTGAAAACCCTGGGGAAAATGGGATGCTCATTCTCTCTGAAGTCCTGCCACCTGCCACTCAACCTGGACTCTGCACCCTGCTGGGAGAGAACTGGGGTGAGGCTCAGCTCTGTGCCTCAGTCTCCCCTCGGTAAAGGGGTGTAGACGACCCTACCAAAGGTGGGGTGGTGAGGACCAAGGAGGCAGTGACCACCAGGTGCTTGGCATGTGGAAGGGACACGACAAGGCTGAGCCTCCCGCCCCACCCACCATCCCCCTCTCAGAGGACTCCCAGGGCCCCGGCGGCACCTGTGATCACACAGACGAGGGAAGGAAGGTTTTCTCCATCCGTGGGCAGCTGTTCAAACTCTGTGTTTAAAAATCATAAACAAAGGACAAGCAGGACCATGGAATCAAGCAAGGCAAGGGGCGAGGGGTGTCAGTCCCAAGACAGCATTTCCAATGTAGAGCTTGATAACCCAGTGACCCCACGGGGACTCGGGGCTGCCCACCCTCACCACCCCCGCTGGCCTCCAGGTCCTCCCACCCCAGACCCCGAGGGTGAGAATGGGCAGCAGAGGATGCCATGCAAGGCCGGGGAGCCCCTCTCTGCCCAGCAGCCCCTGAGGGTCCCAGAGCCCCTGCCCGCAGCCTCACACCTACTTTCTAAGGCCACCAGCAAGATGGAGAAGTCTTCATCCTCTACAGGGGAAAGAAGCAGGTGTCAGGAGAGATGCCTCCCACCCCAGCTCAGCAAGCCTCCCCTTCCTCCTCAGGGACCCCGCACCCCTGGGTGGGCCCGACAGGGGCAGAGGGGTCCTGGAGACCTGTCCAGCTTGTGCTGCTGACCAGCAGGGCCGGCCGCCCCGGCCGATGCGCCACTGCCCCGCTCCAAGGATCCTGCTCCGTGAAGATGGTCCTCTCCAGGCCCGGGTCCGCCAGCTCCGCGCTGAGGGGGCAGACAGAGCCGTGAGAGGCGAGAGCAGGCCAGCGCCCCATGACAGCCACCTCGTGCCACACTGGAACAACCAGGACGCCCCCACCACTCTGAGACCTTGGTGCATACAGGGCCTGCTCGCTTTCTTTGTGGAGTTTTGTGGCTGGGGGCGGAGGCTGTAACAGTGAACGGCTCGTCATCCCCACAGCAATAAGAAGTGGATGACATGAGACCCACCCGACGGCCACACCAGTGGGCTACACAGAGGTCCTTTCAGCACAGACCCTTCCTGCTGGCGGGAGAGGAAGGAGGCCCAGAGCCAAGGGCAGGGGCTGGCAAACATTTTCTTAAGGGGCCAGAGAGCAAATATTTTAAACTCAGTTGGCCCTACGGTCTCTGTCGCAGCTACCCAGCTCTGCCACTGCAGTGCAGACACCACACACAGTGCATAAACCAGTGGGTGTGGCCGGGTTCCAATAAGACTTCATAAAAACAGGTGGCCGGCCCGCAGCCTGGTGGGCCCCCAGGTCAGCAGTTAGAAGACGGGGAGCAGCCAGGGCAGCAGCGAGTACAAGAGGAGGCGTCTGGGGGAGCTGAAAGCGGAGACCTACCTGTCCCTGAAGGCAGCGTGGGTTTGAGCCAGCTTCACAAAGAGCTGGTGCTGCAGGTCCAGCGGCGTCTCTTTAAAGAAAGATGCTGGCTTGTCATGGACGGTCACAGCTCTGCAACGAGATCATTGAGGGGCTCTAGGCAGCGGTGGAGAGCGGCCAAAGGAAACAAGAACTGGGGAGGACCCAGAAAAAAGAAGGGGGTTGAGGAACCAAGTCTCAGCCAATGACAAGAAGCCTCAGAATCACTTCGGCTGTCTGAGAAAGGAACTCCGGCTGCCCCCTCGGCTTCCTGAGGCCCTCGCCATCTCCCGGGCCCCCTGCCAGCAAGGCTCTCCATCCCCGCAGCCCTGGCACCCCACGCCTTGCGCAGCCATACGCACTTGATGCCCCAGTTCTCGGCCAAGTCCTCCCTCATGGCATTGGTCACACACAGGTTCAGGTGCGACAGGCGCCCCCAGAGCTTCTCGTACCTGCAGAGGTGACTCGCTGGTCAGCCTGGAGCCTGGGCTGGGCCCCACCTCCACACTTCCCGACTCCGCGTCCTCCTGGACTGAAGAGGCTGCAGAGCTGGGCTCTCCCAAACTTGGGTCACGTCCTCCTGCGAGCACTGATTTCCATCTGTACTAGCATCCCCGTTACCCCTTTCTTTAAATCAGGTCAGTTTTTAGCTTATATACACTTACTCTAAGAAGAAACGTTATATCCCTACCTAAGCAAATATCCAGTCTCTCTTGCCATAAAAAGGAAAGAGGAAAAAAAAATGCAGGATAAGGCTCGTTATTAAGTCTTGGTCATGCTGTGCTGTTGTCTGCCTGCCCTCGATGGGCACAGAGGGAGCTGAGCAGATGTGAGGGAGGCGCTAAAAACACATCACATCCAGATGGAGGCTTGAGCCCTGATCACAGGGGAGAACCGAAAAGAACTGAAAAGGGGAATTAGCGATTTAAGGTTACTGAATGCCCTGCCAATATACCGCATCCTGCCCCTCGCTCAGGAAAAGCGTTGGTGACCAACTGCCTGGGACTGCATTTTGGTTCTCAGGCTTCCTGGCTACGTGGCAAGTGACGTACCACCCTCAGCCTCAGTGTCCTTGCCATACAAGGAGAGCAATCCCAGGGCACCCTGTCTGGGGCTGTCACCACCCACCCAGCGCTCAGCCAAGGTTGTGGCCTGAGGCCTGGCAGGCAGCAAGCGCCCAATGGTTATTTGCTGCTGCCACCACTGCCACGAGCATCACTGATGAAGGAGCCCATTGGGGCCAAGGCAGCAGAGCCCAAGGGAGGCTGGGAGTCCATGCCAGGCAGATGTTCCACTCAGGATCACGGATTCCTCCCACTCCAGGTCCAGTCTGCTCCTGCAGGCCCATCCCCCCTCTCCCTGTCTCACCAGCTGGAGCAGACTACGGCCTATTTCCTCAGTTCCCACCTGGGGATCTGCCTGGGACCTCTGCCCTCACGATGAAGCACTTGTCCTAAGCCCAAGACAACAGGGCATGACCAGAAGAAGGCAGGCGACCCCAATGAGCCAACCGGAGAGGCTCACTCACTCCACTAAAATTGAAGTGGTGGGGATGCGAGCCCAGGAGCTCACGGAATCCAAGAGCGTGCAGATAAGAGAGGGGCAGGGGCCTGAGGGTAGTCATTTCTCTGGACTTTTTAGTCTTTTGAGCCAAAAAGAAAAATGCCCTCCTTGGCTTAGGCATGTTTCTCTCTCTTGTAACCAGTGGCCAGCCCGGGTCACCAGCCTCGCCCTCACCCCTGCCAGACACACAGGAACCAGTGTCACCGTGTCTCTGCTCCGTCCCTCCTTTGCATGCACCCCAACAGACCCTCACCACTTGGCCAGCTGAACGAGCAGGTGGTTGGGGCCATGCTCCAAGCCCATAATGGAGTAGCCATAGTTGTGCCAGTCGATGACAAGCTTGCTCCCGCAGAGGCAGCCCACACACCAGCAGACGGCAATGGCGGGCAGGCCTGGGGGGTTCTGGAACGAGGCAGGCTTGAATCAAGAGGAGGAAACCCAGACCACCGTGGACAATAAACTGGTGAAAATAGTTGCAACATACATGGGAAAGAGTCAGGTATCTTTATAGAGATCTTGACAATCAGTAAGCAGAGAAAAGTCACCTTCCCCCACCCCCAAAAATCAAAAACAGAATTGACCAGCCTGAAAAGTGCAAGATCACTGATAATCAAAGAGATTAAAAAATCTCCGTTTTTCACCTACCAGAATGCAAAGCCTAACAACATCTAGTGAGGGCGAAGGTGACAGTGTGGGGGGTGAGATGCCCCCATGTGTTAGGGGATAACTTGGCCCAACCTTATTCTGGGGTGATCATAACATACTATTACATTTTAAAACTGTAAAATCTTTGACCAAGCAATTCCACAGCCAGGAGTTTATCCCAAGGAAGAAATTAGACCCAGGTATGTTCATAGATGCTCTTAGCATCATATTTGTAAAAATCAGGAAGAACTTTAGGATGGGGTTGAATAAATACATTAGGATATTACATACTGGGATACAATGCAGCCAATTAAAATAACAAGGTGCATTCAGATGTTCAATATCGGTGAAGGGAAGAGGTTAAGAGCAGAAATTTAGAATCAGTTGATCTTGGGTTCAAATCCTGGCTCCATCCCTTCCTAGCCATGTGATGGAGGGCTACTTTTAGAACTCTCCAGGTCTGGGGTCCCATATCTCTAAAATATAGATAATACAAGAACCTACTTCTTCTTTGGGGCTTGCCCTTATGAAACTTTTTCCTGCAAAGGAGAAGCTGAGCCTACTTATCATTATGCCTAAGAGTCACCCCCAGAGAACCTCTTTTGTTGCTCAGATGTGGCCTCTCTCAGCCAACTCTGCAGGTGGACTCACTGCCCTCCCCACTACGTGGGACATGATTCCCCGGGATGAACCTGGCCCTCATATCGTGGGATTGAGAATGCCTTCTTGACCAGAAGTGGGGAAAGAAATGAAACAAAATAAAGTTTCAGTGGCAAAGAGATTTCAAATAGAGTCAAGAGTTCATTCTGGAGGTTATTCTTATGCAGTATATAGATATTTCTTTTTAGTTTCTAGTGTTTTGGAATAGATAGAAAGAAATACCTGAATCTGTTGAACTGTAGACTTAATTCTTGATGATGAGTGTATAACTATATAGAGCTTTTATCATGGGACCGTGTGATTGTGAAGACCTTTTAACTGACACTCCTTTCTTCTAGGGTATGGGCAGATGAGTAATAAAGACCAAAAAATAACAATAATAGGGTGGGGATAAGGGGTATGGAATGTTTTGGATGTTCTTTTATATATATATTTTTTTTTTGAATAATGAAAATGTTCTAAAATTGATTGTGGTGATGAATGCACAACTATATGATGGTAGTGTGAGCCACTAATTATACACTTTGGATGGACTATATGTTGTATGAATATATCTCAATAAAATTCTATGTGTGTGCATATAGAGGATTAAATGAGTTAATATGTGTAAAGCACTTACAACACTGAGTAGAACATAATAAGCACAATGTAAGTTCCAACTCTAACCACAATGGAATGGAAAACTGCATGGAGGGGTACCAGGAATAGAATGGACACATACCATGGGCTCCTACAACACATTGTTTAAAGTTTTTATATACACCTAGTTATGCAATTTACGTATCAAGTTGTTACGGCATTCCTAAAAGGCTGCAAAGTAAAGAAAACTGTTAGCGGCGGTTCTCACAGAGGGAGGAGGAGGATGGCACACACCTGGAGGAAGATGTAGGCTGATGGCGCCACCTTTACCAACAAAGCATACAGCAGCTGCACTACCTGAAAGACAACTTTGACTCCGTACTGGAGAACGCGGGGTCCAACTGCAAGTCAGAAAATGGCAGTCATTACCAAGTGAGTCCTCAGCAATCTGCAGGCTCCCCGCCACCCCTGAAATATTCGGAGCAGGGATCTGGAGGTTACGTGCATCCTACCTGCAAATCTGGGAAGTTCTCTCAACCCCTCAATCTGAATTCTATTGCTCTGTAAGATCTCATCATAAGGTTTGGAGTCTGAAAAAGAGAATGTCACCTTTAAAGTCCCACTAGAATGTCTGGATCAGCCCTGGGATGGAGTGATCTAATTTAAAGCGAGATATTCTCCCAGCTCAGGCTGAAGAGTGAAGAGAGGGAATGCTTTGGAAAAATAAGACTTTTCAAAACCTCTCTGTTCTTCAGTAGCCAAAACAGAGAAAGTCCAGGTCCCACCAGACTGCCCACAGGGGAAGGATCCAAATCGCATCCACCTTTACTTAACACAATGCCTGGCCCATTGTAGCCACTGGATTAAACTGATCTGGAGCCCCTAGATGGTGGAATTATCCCGCCACGAAGGGACCCCCAGGAAGTCCAACTCCTCCCCCTCACCGTGGGACAGCAGACTAAACAGTGACCAAAGACACAGTCCCTGCTTTTTTGAGACTGGGTTGAGCTATCCTCCAAAGGTCTCAGGATGAAAAAGAAAGGGGCACCCTCTCTCTCTGGCTAAGCCAACTTGAAAGGTGAAATCACTGCCCTCCCCCCTACGTGGGATCAGACACCCAGGGAAGTGAATCTCCCTGGCAACATGGAATATGACTCCCGGGGAGGAATGTAGACCCGGCATTGTGGGATGGAGAACATCTTCTTGACCAAAAGGGGGATGTGAAAGGAAATGAAATAAGCTTCAGTGGCAGAGAGATTCCAAAACGAGCCGAGAGATCACTCTGGTGGGCACTCTTACGCACACTTTAGACAACCTTTTTTAGGTTCTAAAGAATTGGGGTAGCTGGTGGTGGATACCTGAAACTATTAAACTACAACCCAGAACCCATGAATCTCGAAGACAGTTGTATAAAAATGTAGCTTATGAGGGGTGACAATGGGATTGGGAATGCCATAAGGATCAAACTCCACTTTGTCTAGTTTATGGATGGAAGTGTAGAAAAGTAGGGGAAGGAAACAAACAGACAAAGGTACCCAGTGTTCTTTTTTACTTCAATTGCTCTTTTTCACTCTAATTATTATTCTTGTTATTTTTGTGTGTGTGCTAATGAAGGTGTCAGGGATTGATTTAGGTGATGAATGTACAACTATGTAATGGTACTGTAAACAATCGAAACTACAATTTGTTTTGTATGACTGCATGGTATGTGAATATATCTCAATAAAATGATGATAAAAAAAAAAAAAAAAAAAAAAGAAAGGGGCAGACAACACCGCCCCTGCACACAGGGAGAAAAAGCTGCTTGTCGGGCACAAATGCAACACCTCCAACCTGCAGAGCTCTGCGCGGGGTGATGAGGCATCACAAGGAGAGACACAGTGCCTGTCCCACTGCCGTGCAGTCTGACAAGAGTAGCCGGGTGGACATGTGGGGACTAGTACTGGCCCTGAAGTCATACACATCGGGGTTGCAGTCCCAGTCTCTTCACTTATTAGGAGACTTAAGTGCGATCATGCAATGAATGCGCTTAACTTAGCGCTGTACTGGCATATGGTAAGCGCTCAATTGCACCCCCTGTTCCTGGAGATCCACTCAGCCGAGACTGGACAGAAACCCGGAAACAGCCGCCCAGGGGGCTCGATAAATCTCGGAGAGCTGCCCGAGGGAGAAGCGATAAAAGGGGCGCCCGGCCTCGGTCCTCCTGGAACGGTCAGCCCAGGGATCAAAGGCTGATACGCGCCCCGGGGGCACTCACTGTAGAACCCCAGGAGGGTCACGAAGAAGCCGTGCTTGGCCAGCGACAGCGCGTGGTACTGCATGCGGGGGCTGCGGCCCACGTCTCCCAGCACCACGACGGCCACGTGCCGGGCCGCGTGCCTCCGCCGCCAGCGCTTCCATCCGCCCAGCAGCAGCAGCAGCAGCAGCAGGAGAAGCAGCGCAGGCAGAGCCACCGCGGAGGCCGCCATCTTGGCGGGCTGGCGGCAGTCACGTGACCACGCCTCCGCCGCCGAGCGCGCTTTGCGCAGCCGCAGACCGAGCCTACCGGGTGAGTGAGGAGAAGGGAGGCGGGACGTGCTTCCCAAAGTGGGGGCCCGCGGAACCGCCGAGGAGCCCCTCAGGGCCGGGAACTAATAAGAGACACACAGGCACACGAGATTCCCCAAATTCTTGTGTATTTCCCTTATTATAATCCATCCAAAGTATGCAGTCAATGGCTCACAGTATCATCAGATAGTTGTGCATTCATCGCCACAATAAATTTTAGAACATTTTCATTACTCCAAAAATGAAAATAAAAAAGAGCATCCAAAACACCCCAAACCCTTTATTCCATCCTATTATTTATTTATTTTTTGTCTTTATTACTCATCATCCCATACACTGTGACGTCCTTTTGACTCTGAAAGGGGAGCCCCCTTGCTTAGAAACACCCAGCGCCTTCCTGAAGCTGCCCGGCTGCCCTCTCGCCTTGAGGGGTGCCCCAGAACCTGCAGAGTGCCCCGCACCGCAGAGCCGTCGCCCTCCCATTTGCTCAGAGCCCGGATAGGCGGCACCAAGCTGACAGAACAGCTCATTGTGTCCTCAGAGCCCGGCTGGGGCCTCGGCACACCCTCACTTGATTTTCACGACAGCCCACTGATTCTCCTTTTCATATTTAAGAAAACTGAGGCTCACATCATTAGAAAGGAATTGGCAGAGCCAAGAAGCATGAGCAAATATGCACAGATGAGAGGGATGGACAGACAAACACTTTGGGAAACCTTCTTAATTCTCCATTTCCCAGCGAGGACCTGCCTGTAGGTTCCAAGAGCTGCACACATCCCTGCCCACTCTGAGATGGGCCGGGACCTGGGATCTGGAGACCTGAGCCCCTGGGATCCCCAGAGGTCCTGGCTCCCCCCACTTGACCTTGGGCAAGTCACCTCTGATCAACTGACCCTCCTCACCTATAAATTAAGGGAGGGGAACTTCACGGAGTTCCAACACACAAAGAGGAGAGGGACAAGTCTCCATGGTTATGACAAATCAAGAGCAAACTCCTTGCTCCTTGGAAGGTGAAACTGCAATTGGGGAAGGAGTGGGATGATTACCCTGCAAAGGCGACACCACCCAAGGCCACTTCAGAGATGGGCCACCTCAGCTTGCCCCGCTTGCCCACCATCCAGGCACTCGGCTTGTATCTCGCAGGAAATTCATTCCTCCCAACAGTTAAGAGGGAATCGCTGTCCCCTTCAGGTGAGGTCACAGACAGGGAGGGGGACAGGGGCTGGCCCCTGGCAGGATTGCCTGATGGGTAAGCTCTGGGCTCAAGTACTGGAATCCCAGCTCCACCATGTACTAGTTGTATGACTACAGGTAAGACATTTAAGCCTCACACCTGAGTGTGCATTCCCAACCCCCGGGGGCAAAGAGTGGGTCTTGGGGAGAAAAAAAAAAATCTTACTCTTATGTATAAAGCACATACATAGATACAGTTCACAAACAAAAATACAGTGTATCTGCAGTATTAAAATTTCATGGGAGGGTCCACATAAAAACCTGTACCCTAATGTTCATAGCAGTCTTCAGTTAGCCAAGAGGTGGAAGCAGCCCACATGGCCATCAGCTGAGGAATGGATGAACAAAATGTGGTCTAGCCATGTGGTGGAATAGTATTCAGCCATGAAAATGAATGAATTCTGGTACATGCGACAATGCAGACGAACCTAGAAAACAGGAAGCTGAGTGAAATAAGTCAGATCCACCACACACTATGTGATTCCATTTGTATGAAATGTCCAGAATAGGCAAATCCACACAGACCGAAAGTAGGTGAGTGGCTGTCAGGTCCAGGGAGGGGGAGAAGGGGACTGACTGCTCAGAGGTATGGGGTTTCTTTTTGGGGTGATAAAAATGTCCCAGAATTAGATAGTGGTGATGGTCACACAACTCTGATTTATTCTGAAAACCACTGAACAGTACTCTTTAAAAGGAAGAAGGTGCTACTTTTTAAAAATTCTTGGAGGGGGGCAATTAGGAAAAATGTTTTAAAACTCTCCTTCAGTAGGGGGGCTATAATGAAATGAAAAGGTCAAGAAGCCCCAACCTAGAGCCTGTCGACAAGGATTATCAAGGACACAGTTTGGTGTTATTATTTTTATTGTTATTACAAATCTGTAATCTCTGAACTGCAATTCTTGAGGCCAGATGCGTTTCTGAATTTAGATTTGGGGGGATTTTATAAAGATAATATGGTACATAGACTCAAAACAGCCCCAGCAAAGTTTGGGACAACACCCCATAAACAAACATTCAAATTTCCACAAGGGAAACAGAAAGTGTCCACACACAGTAAGTGAGCTAAATAAGGACTCTAACTTGGCACTGACTGATATGGTAGCCTCTTGTGACTGACCCAAGTTGAGATGAGTTGTAAGTAAAATACACAAGGCTATAAAAAATACTGAAAAAATTAATTAAATTTTTTTTCAAAAAAAGTTATTTAAGTTTAATACAAATCATATACAAAGAAAATGTGACAAAAACACTTCCAAAGGCTAAAAGCAATTATGCTTCCCAGCCTAGGCCTGCTAGGCAGTTTTTTTTTTTAACAACTGCAATTCGCAAACATTGTCTCTCCTGATTTCTTCCAATACTCTCTTTTTATTTCTTCTCTAATATGGGTAACTAGCTGGGCAGTCTGCATCGTCTTATCAACAATGAAGAGAAAGTAAATGAGATTAAAATGTACAACAAAATGTACTGCAACGCTGCCATACAATTAATTTTCTCATAAACATACATCACCTTTTGCTTTGATAAGTGCTTTTTGTTTTACACAACATATAAAATGGTACAACACACCTAGTGTATCAAGACAGCATGGCTGGGTCTTGCTTTCTCTTGTCCTGCCTTCATTTCCTGCTTACTTGTTGAAATTATAATATTTGGAACCTATTGGGTTAAATAAAATAGATCAGTAATTTAATTTCACATGGTTCTCTTTGTTTTTTCCCTTCTTAATTTTTATTATGATAATATATATGCAACACAAAAATTCCCATCTTAACCACTTTGATGTGTACAATTCAGTTATAATAATTACATTCATGTTATTGTGCTTCTTTCACCACGATTTATCACCAAAATTTTTTCATCACCCAAAAGAGAAATTTGGCCTCTGTTAAGGCAACAAGTCTCCATCCCCTCACTGCAGTCCCTGGTAACCTGCAATCTACTTTTTATCTCTATGAATATGTTTATGCTAGGTATTTCACATAAGTGGAATTATACAACATCTGTCCTTTTGGTTCTGGCTTATTTCACTCAACACGCTGTCTCCAAGGTCCATCCATGTTGTGGCATGCATCAGAACTTCATTTCTTTTTTACAACCCAATAATATTTCATTGTATGGATATACACATTTGTTGATCCATTCTGTCCATGGGCACTTGGGTTGCTTCCATTTTTTGGCCAGTGGGAAGGATGCTGCTATGCACATTGGTGTACAAGTATCTTTCCGAGCCCCTGTTTTCGATTCTTTGGGGTATATATATTTCTCTTTGCTTTTCTGAATTTGGTCACTGGAAAAATTTCAATTGCTCATGCAGCTCGTGTTCTGTTTCTATTGGATGGGGCTGCTCTAAGGAGCGTCACGTCGGCTCAGGGCACATATTGCCATCAAATGAGTTTACTCCGAGCTTACTTTTTTAAAAGAAAAAGCCCCTTGCGCTTCAGTGCTTCCTCATTGTAACTAGGGGGTTGTGAAGCCGGAAGGAAGCTCAAAGATGGCTGTGCACAGGGGGAGGGAATCGGGTGAGAGAGAAGGGCAGCTGGCTCCATGTCTGCCCCTGGCCTGGCCCCAGGGCCCCTGCTGGCCAGTCCCCTGCGTCCCTCTGTGGCTCTCCTTCCCAGCACCCTCTGCTCAGGGCCTGACCCTGCCCGGCCACCCCCGGCTCCTGGCTCAGCCCTGCCTCGGCCACTCATCAGCAGGGCAGCGGGGAGAAGGAGGTGGGAGGAGGCGAGGCAGGAGCGGGGCGTGCAGACGCTGGACTCGCCCGGCCGGAGCAGAAGAGGATGCCAGGCCCGGGGCTGCTGCTGCTGCTCCTGCTGGCGGTGCCCCCGCTGCGGCCCTCCCTGCTGCTACCGCCGGACGCCCCGGAGGGCATGGCCCCCATCGCCGGCCTGGTCCTGTCTGCGGTGGAGAGGGCCACGGTCTTCCTGGAGGCGAGGCTGCCCGAGCTCAAACTGGACTGCGTGGTGGGGTTCCGGGTGCTGGAAGGTGGGTGAGCTCTGGGCCCCCGGCTCGGCCCCGTCACCTGCCTGCTCTGCACCCCCAAGGCCCGGCCACTTCCTGGCATCCAAATGCCTGAATTTGCTCCAGGGAAGGGGGCAGGGGGTGGCTGGCTCTGCCTGGGTGCCTAGGGCCTGGCTATTGTCAAATTTTCTAGAAGTAGGAAGGATTTAATGCAACATGAGCCATGATTCGGAATTACTATTTTCCCGGGGGCTGGTGGGGGTGGGGGGATCCATTTTGCAGCCCCTTAGGACAGGCCCCTAACAAGGTGGACAAGGCGGGCAAGGGGAGGGCACCCTTTTAACAGGGACTAATGGGGTGGCTGCTCCCTTTGCATGGGGGGTGGCCCACGGACAAAACTGGGTCCCCACCCCAGCGTCCTCCACCTCCAGCCAAAGCCACCCGGAGGTTCTGAGAAAACAGGCAAGTGTTTGTTCAGCTGGGGAGATATAAGATCCTTGAGGAGTGGGCTGGAGATGTTCCAAGGCAGACAGGGAGCCCCCACCCGCTCCGTCCCCCACTGTGAGTTGCTTTGAGCCCCTCTCCACAGGCCACCTGGGGCTTGGTATCAGTGTCGGCTTGACCCGGGCCCCTGGGGAAGGGCAGGGGACGTCTCCCCGAATCCCGCCCTAAGTGTGGCCAGCACAGCTTCCGCCCACCCGGGAACTAAGAGCCCAGGAGGTGTGGCTCGGAGCAGGTTTCCTCCTCCCTGGCGCCTGCACGGGAGCTTCACAGGCACTGGGCCTCCCTGGGTCCTCTCCATACCCCTAATCTCCCGGGCTGCACCCTGGGGAGCCCCCAGATCCTGCACCACCACCCCCAGGCCAGGACAAGGGTGAAGCAAGAGAGACACAAAGTATAATTTTAAATATTTTTTTAATGGAGGAAGGGGCCCAGCAAGGCAAACAGGCCTATGAAGGACATGATGTGGCCCCAGAAACATGCATGGGGGCCCCCTCCTCCCCCCATTCACCTGTGTCATGCAATCTGTCAAGCAGACCCCCTGGGGGGAGCCAGTCTGTTCTCCTTCTGTGGCTGAGGAAACCGAGGCACAGGGAGGTTAAGTAGACCCCTCCACCCAAAGCCTTAGTCCTGACAAGTAATAGATCTGGGATTCAAACCCACCCTGCCATGCCAGCGCCTGGGTGCATGGGCATCTTACTGACCTTTCCTTCCACCCCCAGTGCCCAGCTCAGCACTCGGCATCAGATGTTCAATAAGCACCCATGGAATGGATCAACAGAATCTTGTAATCAGAAGCCCCTGGTTCCTTTTAAAGATAGATGGGGGGGGGGGTGTCTCATTGGGGGGTGCAGGAAAGCAGTGATTTCTAGGGTGCAAGTAATAGTAAAACTCACTTCTCCTGGTAACCCAGGAGGTGCATCCTATTATTATTACTATCCCCCTTTAACTAATGAGGCAGTGGGGTTTAGGGCCTAGCCAAGATCTCACAGGGTGTAAGTGAAGGAGGTAGATCAGGCCTTGCTCTGTCTAACTCCAGGGCCCACTTTTTAACTCATTACATAGGGTAGCGCTGGCCGGGAGAGAGGAGGGGAGCCACACATGGCAGCCTCTTGCTCGCCCCCTCCCTTCTCTGTGACCATCACCCCAAATTCTCGCAATAATTCCTTGCCGTATAACAAATCACCCCAAAATTCAGCTGCCTGAAACAACCACAGACATTTATTATCTCACCATTTCTGAGTATCGGGGATCTGAGAGCAGCTTAGTTGGCTGGTTCTGGCCCAGGGTCTCTCGTGAGGCTGCAGTTGAGATGTCAGCCAGGCTGCCGTCACCCGAAGGCTCGACTGGGGCCGGGGGCTCCGTCTCCAAGGAGCCTCACTCACGTGCCTGGTGAGTGGCTGCTGGCTGTTGGCAGGATGCCTTGGTTCCTGCCACATGGGCTTCTCTGTAGGTGGCTTCCCCTGGAGCGATGACCCAAGAGAGAGCCAGGTGGAAGCCATGAGGGCCTTTATGCCGCCAGCCATTTCCACCATCTTCCATTGGTTCTGCAGGTCAGCCCACTTCAGTGTGGGAGGGGACTGAAAGGGCACAAAAACCAGCCAGCTCCCACCGCTCCCCTTGTGGGGGCCCCGCCCTCATTCTCAGCCTCCCTGGGAGAGGGAGGGGGGCGGGCAGTTCAGCTTCTGGGAAGACACAGGAGCACAGCGCACTCCATTCCCTGGGTCCTCGCTGCTTGGGTCGAAGCTGGGAGACATTGATGTCGGCCAGGGTGGGGTTCCCCAAATGTGGCAGCAGCTTCCACCCAGGCAGGGGGAAAGGGGACTAAGTCTCAGGACTCAGGATCAGCACAGGGGCCCAGTTAGGTTCTCCTAGCCCTGCTTTTGGCTTGACCATCCCCTCTAGGTACAGCCCCAGCACCCTCAGTCTGCTGGTAGAGCCAAGTAGAGCCACATTTCCTGGGCTCAAATCCCAGATCTGTCCTTCGCTAGCTGGGTAATGCTGAGTGAGTTTCCTGATCTCACTGAGCCCCATTTCCTCATCTGCGGTACCCCAACGGGTTGATGGGAATATTCAATGAGATCACGTATGTACATCCTCCTACATAGCGAGCTCCATACATGTTCTGTCTATGAAAGCATTGAGCAGCCTCTACAAAGGGCCCGTCTGTCTCCCTGTCTGAACAATAAGCAGTTTGCAGGCAGGTTCTGTGTTGTCTTGGACGTTGTTGTCCCAGCACCTGGCACAGGATAGAAGCCTCTGGCATGCTTGGGACTCACCAGGCTCAAGGAGTCCATACTTCTCCAAAGGTTTGCTCAGAGGGCCCATCACCCTGCAAGACTTCCTCAGCATCCTCCTTAACCCTGGTCCACCTTCCGCCACAGCGTTCTCTATTTAAGAATAGCTGTCGCCCCTCAGCTCTGACCCTTCCAGCCCTGTGCTAATGCTCTCCCTCACATCTCCCTCTCTCTGGGCCTTTTCTCTCCCCCTTTGCCCCCATCACCAAAAAAGTGCCCCTTCTTCGAGTCACTTTAATGTCATCTACTGGAAAATTGTCTTTCTAAATATACAGACCCAAGAGACAACACTGCCCTTTTGCAGTACACAACCTGCCCAACTGTACACAGTGGGCTCTCTACCACTGCCAGCTGGAGCTCTCTCATATTTTTTCCAACATACAGCAAACTCAAGTCTCTCTAATTGATACTAATAGCAAAACTTTAGGAGGTGCTAACTTTTCACTACAGATAGTGCTAAGGTCTCTCTATGCATTAGCTCATCTAATACTTACAGTCACCCCAAGAAGTAAGGACTTTCATTACTCCCATTTTGTAGATGAAGAAGGTGAGGTGGCGAGAAAGTGACTTTCTCTGATCTCCCCACGAGAAAGTGGTAGAGGCAGGATTTGAACCAGACCCTCCTCCAGAAATCAATATCTTAGCCACTGCATTCCATCCCTCTGACCCCCCACCCCATCATGCAACTCAGCCCCACAAAGCTCTAATCTCCAATCAGCTCAGAAAACCCTGCCCTTTGGAAGCTGGGAGAGGCAGAGGCTCTGAGTGAGTATGACAACTTGGCCTCTTTTTTCCTGTCCAAGTCGTTGGTCAAATGTGGAATGAATGAACCCTGTCCCCTCCCAGCACAGCTCAAAGGCGCCCAGGAGGCGTGGGCCCGGGAGCCCCTGCTGCAGCCTCTGCGCCTGCGCACGGGAAAGCTGGCCGAGAAGTTGGCGACCCTCCTCCACAGATCCATTTTCTACCTCAAGCAGAGTGACCCCAAGTACCTAAGAGGTAATGCGTGGGGTGGAGTCCCCTTTCTTCAGGAACGCAGCATCTGGGGCAGTTTACTGAAATACCCCAGCGCAGGCGCCTCGGGGCGCAGGGCAGGGTGGGACGCGCTGTGCGGGGCGGAGCGCACACGGTCTGCCCAGGACGCCGCGGACAGACCCCGGGCAAGCTCCGTCATCCTTGGCTTCAGATGACCTCCCCCACCCACACAGAGGCCTGGAAAGCAGGGAGCGTGTCTCCCCTCACCGTTCAGTTCACCCCCACACGTGGGAGCCTTTGTCCTGGACCAGAGCGTAGGGGGAGGAGGCCCTCACAGGGGTCTGTCCCAGAGCGGGGGAATATCTAAACGGTAACCCGACCCTTTGCAAAGATGAGCGTCCGGCCAGTGCATCTCATACCTAATCATGCTGAGCCGCCGTCCCCTTGCCAGCCTTGGTTATCCTTCAGTTATCCTAAAAGGACCCCATGCGATAACCCTGGCCCGAGCTTTGCACGTCCTTGCAGAGGGGTGTGCTCTGGGCAAGAAATGCTCAAATACAAGTGTGCAGTGTTAAAGAAAAAAAAATGTTGGGGAGGGAAGGGCCAGATTATTAAGCCATCCTCTCCGCCGACCCTACAGCTCACACCAGTTGTGGGGGCGAGCAGGGAGGTAGCTCGCCAGCCCACCCCACATCTTCCAACAATAGCCAGGAAAGCTGCCCCAGCCCACCCCCCGGCCCTTCCCGCAGGCAGGCCTCTCTGCAGTTGAGATGCCCCCTCGCTGGCCTGGTCCCCCAATAGCTCAGCCCCTTGGCTGGGAGTCCATTTTGTAAAAGCCCCCATTTCCCAGCCAAGCCAGGCTTCCACGGGAGCTGGTGAAGGTAATCAAAGCTGGCTCTCTGCTGCTCCTGGTTTGTTTGTTTGTTTGTTTGTTTGAAAAGGAGTTTCCCAAGTGATTCAAACTCAGTACCCAACCAGCAGACGAGGTTTCTACTCCCCACTGGGACTGCCTGGGACAGCGGGAGCGGGACACCCAGTTCCTGGCTCCGAGCCTGGGGGTTGGGGTGCGGGTGGGAGGAGGTACCGGATGGCCCTGAGCCTCCTCTCCGCAGAGTTCCAGCCCATCGTCCAGCCCGGGTTTTGGAAGCCCCCTCGCGCGTGGACCCGCACCAACGCCTCCCTGGTGTACCCCGAGTTCGATCCCGAGGACTCCTTCTCAGAAGAGCGCAGCGATTTGTGCTTGGTGCAGATGCTGGGGACAGGGTGGGTTTGCCGAACCCCACCCGCCTCGTGAAAACTCCGAAGTGCTCTTGTGCCAGGCCTGCTCCAAGTCCTGAGGCCGAATCTCGGGGATTGGGCAAACCCCAGCCCCGCCGAGTAGCCCCTGACGCCCCGCCCTCTGCGCCCCATCCAGCCCTTCCCGGATCGGTCCCCTACACCCCGCATCCGCGCGCCGCTCCCCACCGCCACCGCCTCCAGCTGCTCCAGCCACGTCCCCTCCCTCTGGGCCCCCGCCCCGGCTTCCTCTCGGGTCCCCCCACTTCAACGCCCATGAACTTTTCAAAAACCGCCTCTGAGCACGGCACCCCAACGGCTTCCCAGTGCGCACGGCCCCACACGTCCCCAGGCCCCTCCACCTCCGCCACCACACTCCCCCACCCAGACCCGGGGCCCCCTTTCAGGTCCTCGAGAGCCTCGTCTCCCCCGCCCCGCCCCCACCTCCTCTAAGTAGCTCCGCCCACCCGGGGGCCGGCCCCAGAGTCCTTCCACCACCCCAGTCCACCCCCACCCCCGCCTTCCCCACCTCCCCCCCCAGGCCCCCCCCCCCAGCTCAAGGCAAAGCCCCCAGGATAGACGGTCGTGGCACCACGTCTCTCTCCTTCCCGTAGCCACAGATGCAATTACTTTTGTGTTCTGGTCCCCAGGCTAGGTTGGCTCGTCACTATCCTGCTGTGTGTGTTTGGGGGGGGGGGGGGTGAAGAGAACCCCCATGGCAGCCCTGGGTGGGGGGACCCATGGGCAGAGGGGGAGCAGGTGCCCAAGGCCCCCAATTCCCCTGCATCCTGCAGAGAGGCGTTTGGGCCAGGGTACACCTGCTCTCCACCGAGGCGCCCCTTCCATTTTGGGGAGCATTTGGGGCTTGGACCTCAAGCTCTCTGGGTTTAGGTATCTGCTGTTTAGGGCAGTGCTGGGAAAAATTTGACTTGGAACCCCCACAGAGCAATAGGAGGTGCAGCCCTAGATGTTTCCCAGTCCCAGAACCACCCCAGAGACCTCTCCACCCGTGCCCTGTGCCTGGGAGGGCCAAATTTAGCCAATAAAAACACTAGACGCCCATACTTTATTTGACAACCATACTTGTGCCCCATTCCCTGCCTGGAACCTCCCGGGGGTTCTAATAACTAGTGAGGGGTCAGACCAGAGAAGGCGCTCCAGTGCCCGGCATCTTCCTCCAGGACAACCCCCCTTCTCCCCAGGACCGAGGGCGGCCCCCCCTGCAGGCTCTCGGACTTCTGCAGGACCCTGATGACCACGCCGGGCTGCTCCGGCTACTGCCTGTCCCACCAGCTGCTCTTCTTCCTCTCTGCCCGGCTGGTGAGTGTGGGGGGCAGGCGGGGCCCGGGGAGGAAAAGGAGAGTGTGGAAGGGGCTCACGGCAGTGCAGTCTTGTAAGGACACCCCAGAACACCACGCGGCTTTTTGGATGTGTGCTTGGGCCGTGGGAGGGAGAGGTGAGTGCCCTGTCATCCTTTGCTACATAATTGAATGAAATCGTGAGGGGGGGAGATCAGTGAGCTTGATGGGTTGCAAAGCGGATGGTTTTGCGTACGGAGCTGGAGGGCAGGGCAGCAGAAGGACAAAAAGAGAGTGAAAGAAGCAACAGGAAGAACTCAGCGAAGAAAACCAAATCAAAAAGGACTTCAGAGAAGGTTGCTCGGTAGCCCTTTCCAGTAGACAAACCAAGCCAGCGCCAGGGGCAGTTCGTAGTCCTTAGCGGCAGCCAGTGGGGAGAGAGTGAGTGGGGAGGTGAAAGGAAGAAGAGAGGGTCAGAAGCAGAAACTCATCCTTGCTTTGGGGTCGCTAGTTCCACTCTTGAATTTATGGACAATCTCAGTGGAGAAGGGGCACAAGGTAACTGGGTTGAAATATCAAGGAGGAGACTAAGCTGTATATTTGCTTGTTCCTTTTAGCTTCATTTTAAAAATACGATTGAACTGGTTGGAAAAATGGGGGAGGGGGTCAATGGTGTGAAACCACAGGCTTCAAGCAAAAGCCGTTAGGCAAACCCACACCTGGTTTCCCCAGTGGTCGCAGGTGAGCTGGGTGCCCCTCGTGAGGCGTGAGCATGTTGGGGATCCCTGCTGCAGTAGACGATGGCTCTGTCCGTTGGTCCTGGGAACCAAAGCATGGGGGGGTCATCCACCCTCACCTCTCCAGTGCTCGATGTGCCAAGAGCTCAAGGCTGGCTGAATAATAGTAATTACATATATATATGCTTTCATTATTTATATTAGAAGGTAGGGCTCATTCTCTTTATTCAAAAATGTTATTCAGTATCCAGAAGCTCTTAGAGAATTCTTAGAGAAGAGACTCACTGGGGTTTTGGATTTTAAAATTTTATTATGGTAACATATATATACAACACAAAATTTCCCATTTCAACCACTTTCATTGGTATATGCAATTCAGTGATAATTTATTACGTTTACAATTTTGTGCTACCATCACCACCATCCATTACCAAAACTTTTTCATCTCTCTAAACAGAAACTCTGCACCTGTTAAGCAGAATGCCCCATACCCAGACACCACCACCATCCCCAGCCCCTGGTAATCTATCTGTCTTCTACTTTCTATCTCTATGAGTCTACATATTCAAATTACTTCATATGAGTGAGATCACCCAATATCTGTCCTTTTGTGTATGGCTTTTTTCACTCAACGTGATATCTTCAAGGTTCATCCATGTTGCAGCATGCATCAGAACTTCATTTATTTTTTACAGATGAATGAAATTCCATAGTATCTATATACCATATTTTATCCATTCATCTGTTGACGGGCACTTGGGTTGCTTCCGCCATTTGGGCATTGCAAATAATGCTTCTGTGAACATTGGTGTACAAATATCTGTTTGGGTCCCTCTTTTCAATTCTTTTAGATCTATACTCAGGAGTGGCATTGCTGGGTCATACAGAAATTCTATGCTTAACCTTCTGAGGAACTGGAAAGTCTGTTTCTATTCCACAGTTTTTATTTTTGATTACTTATTTGAAAGCTATCACAGACCAATATTTTTATAAAATACAATAACTCTGGATAATGAGGGAAATTATTATGGTTGGATTCGACAGATAGAACGTGACTGACACATTGTGATAGAAGTTTCTAAAGCCAACTCTCAACTCCTGGCCTGCATGGACCGTGGCCCAGAGACCAGCCCCGGTCCGTGGAGCCCACTTTGAGTAGCGCTGAAGCATCTGCAGGCCTCGGGGTCAGGGGTCAGCATGCAGGCACAGGGTTTGTCCCAAATCCAGAGGCAATGGGGCGGCTCACAGTTTGAGAGCAGCCCAGGTGCCTGAATCTGTGCTGGACATTTCTTAGGGATCAGCTGAGAACCCAGCACAATTCTCCAGTAACAGAGCCCCAAGGAAGCCGGGAGAGTTGGTGGGGAAGAAATCCTGGGAAAAGGGAAAAGACCTTCCCCAAATGTAGCCTCCATTCAGATCATCCCAGCACTGCAGTCTGCTGTCTGTCCTCTGTACTGACTTCCTTGTGTCTGGATGTTTGTCTCCCAGAAGGGATGCGAGAGGGGGCTGTTCTGCCGCAGCCAGCACTACATGGACCTCTTCTGCGCCAACATGATGGACCTGAACCGGCGAGCCGAGGCCATCAGATACGCCTACCCCATCCGGGACATCTTCATGGAAAACAGTGCGCCGGCATCCCCTTCTCGAGACAAAGCAGCAGGCTCAGGGCACACGTGCACATCTACACACACACACACACACACACACACACACACACACACACACACACACACGAGAAGGTTGCCAGATTTAGCGAATAAAAATACTAGATTCCCAGTTAAATATGAATTGCAGACAAGCAATGAATAATTTCAACAAATAATTGCATGGGACTTACCTATACTAAATAATGATTCGTTCTACTATCTGAAACTCAAATTTTACTGGGCACCCTGTATTTTATCTGGCAAGCTGACTACAGACGCTAACTTTGCCACCACTGTGTGAGCCCTTCCTGCCCCCCAGAAGCTGACCTCAAAAGGTTGAAGAACCAAATGACTAGATGACAGGCAAACAGATCTCAAAAGCCTTAGAGAGGAGGCAGAAAGGGAACCCCTGGGCAACTGCTCCTTGGCTTGGGCTTCCAGACCCCTCCTACGAGCCTCGACTTTTGAACAGCCCCAACTGATGCCCTGAGTGGGAGGCAGGACACAGATATGGGGGCCCCTGGTCACTCCGGCAGAGCCTCAGGGCTGCCTCCTTCCAGCCCCCATGCTGAGCGTACGCATCCTGGTGGTAGGAGGCAGGTGGCACTGTGGTGGCCTTGGGGAGAGGGAGGAGGTGGGCCTGGGGAGCAGGCCTGCAGTGGTCCCCCATCTTCTTCTAGTCATGCTCTGTGGAATCAGCGGGTTCTCCGACTTCTACAAGCTCCAGTGGCTACAGGCCATCCTCAGCTGGCAGGAGCCGCGGGAAGGATGCTTCGGGAAGCCTGGTGAGCTGTGCTTCCACGCTAGCTGGGAGCGGAGGGTGGCAGGGAGGCTGGGCTGCACAGCGCAGAGAGAGCTTTGTAACACATATGTGTGTGCACACACACACATGCACAGGTGGAAATGAGATTGGGGCTTAGAAGCCAAAATAATCAGATGGGAGGCTGCCTTTCCGGAAGACATTGGCCCCTTGGACGTGCATTAGGCAAATCCATTCATTCAATGAGTATTTACTGAGCATGTACTAGGCGCCAGGTGCTGTTCTAGGCTCTGGGGTTCTGGAGGGGAGTGAGACTGACAGGCCCCTGCCCTCCTGGGGGAAACAAGGACCCTGAGGAAAAGAGGCACCTAAACAGACCAACATGTAAAATAACCGCAAGTTCTGGTACGGGCTGTGAAGGAGGAGGAGGTCGGGGAGGTTCTTTAGGTGAGACCTGGAAGGGAGGAGAGACTGAGAGTGTGGCCACATTCTAGTTGATGGCTGGGTTTCTTTAGGATAAGTCGCTTCCCCTCTCTGAGCCTCAATTTCCCCATCTGTAAATCAATGAATATAATAATTTCCGCCTCCTTGAACTGGGCAGAGGAGTAGATATAGTTTGTGTGGAACCACCTAGCTCAGAGCCAGGCACAGGACAAGCCTCCAGGAAATGCCCATGTCCTAAACGAGGAGCTCGGGATGCTCAAAGAAGCAGAAGCTTTTGAAATTAGAGAGTCTGTTTTAAAACAGAGGAGTTGATAAAATGCAGATTCTCAGGCTCCCAGCCCTATACATCCAGCAGGTCAAGGGTGGGGCTGTGGAATCTGCAGTTTTGACCAGCATCTCCAGCAGTGATGATGTGGGGGGCCTGGGGTGACATATTTAGTGGAGGGAAAGATCTGCAGACCCATGCAGGAAAAAACTACAGAGAGGGCCCCCAGATACAGGAGAAGAACCGAGTTGCTTGAGGTGGTGTTGGGGGCAGGGAGTTTAGTGAGTTGAGCTAAAAGGCCCCCTTGAGAAGTTCACTGCTCACTCCTTCCTCGGTTTCCCATCCTCAGCTGCTGAAAAAGAAGGATCCTCTAAAGCTGCTCAATACCAACAGCATATTTTAAGAAGAGTAAAGAGACGAGAACAACTCTTTACAGGTAATGAATATACCCAAGGAACTTTCTTGGCATGAAATTGGGACACCTGGCAAAGCCGAAGGCTGTGTTCTTCTATGCACAGATTTCCCTCGAGGGAGAAAAAGCCCCAAGTATTACTAAGAGGCGGAGGGAAGGACAGGGGTCTCTAATACCCCCTCTTAGAAAGTGGGGGGTCCAAAGATATTGTCTCTAGTTACAGGAACATGAAGGAGAAGTTTTAGCATATTAATGGAATTCACAAAGATAACCATATCAGCCAGGGTCCAGTCAGGAAAACAGAACCCACATCGGGAACTTCAACACCAGGAATTTAATACAGGGAACTCGTTTCAGAGGTGTTGGTAGAGTTAAACACAGAAAAGGGGAGAAAATCCAGGGATTCACCACTGCAGGAAGCCACCTCCCCCCTAGAGCTGGAGACACAGCATGAGGAGGTGGTGTGGCAGAGAATGGGGGCCGGGGCCACCCCGCAGGGGCTGGACATGGGGGAGACATGGCTCCTGGCAGGAGGTTGGAGGGGGAGAACTCCTCCGTCTTCTCCCTTTTGTCCGCCTCCTGTTAGTCAAGCCTAACCAGAAGCCAGTGGGCAAAGGAGCCTGGAAGTGTAGTTTGGAGGGCTCTTGGGGCACTGGGATTGGAAAAAGGAAGGGGAGAGAAAGGATCTGAGAGCAAGTGGGCAAGTGACCGGCTCAGTCCTGTGACCACATGCCCTGGCTCTCCCAGGGCTGCCCTCGTTTGCACCTGTTGTCCTGCAGTAACTGCAAATAGCACCGCCTGCCCTTCAGAAGCGTCCTGGTAGGGATGATAGGTTATATGGTAAACCCACCAATGTAGAGGAGCTGGGAATAAAATATGACTATATCGGGAAGGGATGAAAGGCAAGAAATAATGTGGAAGGGAGGGAGGGAGGGAGGAAGGAAGGAAGGAAGGGAGAGAAGACCTGGATTTCCATTTTTTATTGATGAAAAACACAACTGCAAGGCAAAAGGAGGAAGGAGTGGAAGAGTCAGCTCACACTGTAGATCCCTGCTCGTTGGTGATTCCAGGAAATACATGTCTTGTCATCAGCCCCCACCTCAGCCGGACTTGGGCCTCCTCCTCTGTCTGCAGGTGGATGGGAGAAGGGAGTGGAAACGCAGAATGAGTCTGTTCTGTAGCTGCCACCACAGATCGGGCAGGGGAAGGGAGTGGGGTTCTCAGGAAGCTTCCAGAAGCCCCTACTCTGGTTTGTCCAGCCCAACACAGAGGGGCTGGGGCCACCCATGGCCGGTGGTCGGGGGCTGCCGTGCACACCCTGGAGAGCTGACTGTTCTCTAAAGACTGTCAGTTTGATAGTAGGACTGTCCCTGGGGGCTAGAGAGGGAGCTGAAAAGATGCTGACGCCCAAGGCCTTTGACTAGATCTGAGGTATCCACGGAGCAGGAGCAGTTGGCGTAGAGATTAAGAGCTCAGGGTTTGGAGGCAGGCAGTTTGGGTTTGGATCCTGTGTCTGCCCCTTACTCGCTGTGGGAGTCACTCAACCTTTCTGAGCCTCTGTTTCCTCATCTGTAAAATGGAGATCAAATAGCGCCTCATCCACAGGCTGCTGGTGTCGATACCAGCTCACTGTAAAGTGCTCACCATAGTATTTGGCCAATGGTGGGAGACTGTTAGGCATAAACTGCCAGTGTTCACAAGGAGACACCTTGAAATCTGCACCTCCCTCCCTCCAAGGGGCTTGGCTGGGGTCCTTCCCTCCTCAGATTCTGGGAGTGGGGGGAAAGCCCCGGCTCCCTCAAACCTGCCAGATGCGTGTGAGGCTAAGGGTAGACCCACCTTGAGTGCAGACAAGGGGTTGTCGTCTCAGGCAGGGTTTGAGTAACTCCAGGAGTGACTTCCTCTCATTCCCTAAACCCTGAATCCACGAGTTGGGTGAGTGGCATGTGGGGGCCTGAGGCAGCAACGAGGGGCCTTCCAGGGAGGCTGATGGAGGGTGAGGAAATGAGCTGCAGAGTCATCAGCTACTGTGGAAGGCAGCTGCTCTGCTACCCGAGCCTCAGTTTCCCCATCTGTAAAATAGGGACAATAACTTACTGTCTTAGGAGGTCAGGCTCCCTATGCAGGGCCTCAGACAGGGTTTGGGCACCTGCAGATTTGGGGGGCTTGTTGGCTAGGGGCACAAGAGAAGCAGGCCAGGGTGAGGAAGGAGCAGAGCATGGTGGACTCGGGTCAGGTCCACCCGGCCTGATCCCATGGGGATCTCTGGAGCGTGAATCGCACCACAGAGTCAACCCCCTGAGACAAGGGGGCAGCTTTTGTATCCCTGTATTATTAAGCCATTTGGGGAAGGGGTGTGACCTGCCAGATAAGGAGGCTTCAGTTGACTGAAGACCACTCCCTGGCAGAGGGAAGCTGTTAGCAGCCAATGCTCAGCAGCTGGAGGATGGGCTCCCTGGCCCAACAAATGGCACTGGCTGCCATCGCCCAGAACTCATGGGGGACATGCTCTCTCCACAGATGGCTGCTCTTCCCACAACACAGCCATGGCGGTAGGAGCCCTGGGTGGCTTCCTCTATGCCCTGGCAGACTATCCCTCCACAAACAGAAAGCCACCTCAGCCGCCCCCCTCCCCACCAAGCAGCTACTGAGATGGATGGTTCCAGATGTGCTGCCTGGAAGATGAAACAGACTTGTTTAGTCCTTTTCTTAGGTCCTGGGTTCCTGGGGAAACAGATGAGCCAGACAACCTGGATACATCATCTCGGTTGTTGGGCAGGGCCAGGGAAGGTGGGAGCTGGGCTGGATCCAGGCGTGGGAACCCAGGACCTGCCCCAGCAAAGATCACAAGGTCCTTCTCTTTCCTACTCCCCCAAGCCTGGGAATTGTGGGGCTGCTGCTCCACCCCGTGGGGCTTGCAGGAGCTCAGAGCCAGCTTGGGATTCTGTCTTCTTGAAGCAAAAGACTGAAATACTTGCTTATCTGAGCAGCTCTCCAAATTATCCCTCCCCTGTCCCCTTGAGCCAATAGCTGGAGGCATCAGGCAAATAATTCCTGATTATAACTAATCAATCCTATTGCTCATCAGTGGGTCTTCTGCCTCTCCCTTGGCTTGTAAAATCCAGATTATCCCACATGTCCTTCATGCCAGGCTCTGCTGAGTTCCCTTGGTTAAAGGCTGTGCATTCCAACAGTTATCTCCAGCTTGGGTCCTGCCTTCACAGGGACCTCCAGATATCAGCCTTGTAGGAGTTCTTGTCTAGATGAATAAATTTAGAATGGAATTGACTTGGGAGTTGAGTCTTGTTTTTCAGCCTTAAGGACAATCTGGGACAATCTCTAGGTCTCTGTTTCGAATCTTCAATCTCACTTAACACAAATTCTAGATTCCCATAAGTTTGAGTCTTACAGGCTGTTCTAGTTTGCCAATGCTGCCAGAATGCAAAAACACCAGAAATGGATTGGCTTTTATAAAAGGGGGTTTATTTGGTTACACAGTTACAGTCTTAAGGCCACAAAGTGTCCAAGGTAACGCATTAACAATTGGGTACCTTCACTGGAGGATGGCCAATGGCATCCGAAAATCCTCTGTTAGCTGGGAAGGCACACGGCTGGCGTCTGCTCCGGAGTTCTGGTTTCAAAATGGCTTTCTCCCAGGACGTTCCTCTCTAGGCTGCAGTTCCTCAAAAATGTCACTCTCAGTTGCTCTCGGGGTGTTTGTCCTCTCTTAGCTTCTCTGGAGCAAAAGTCTGCTTTCAAAGGCCGTCTCCAAAATGTCTCTGTAAGCTGAAGCTCCTCTCTCCACTCCTGTGTGTTCTTCAAAGTGTCCCTCTTGGCTATAGCAAGTTTGCTCCTTCTGTCTGAGCTTATATAGTGCTCTAGGAAACTAATCAAGGCCCACACTGAATGGGCAGGGCCACGCCTCCATGGAAATTATCCAGTCTGAGTTATCACCCACAGTTGGGTGGGTCAGATCTCCATAGAAACACTCAAAGAATTACAATCTAATCAACACTAAGTACCTCTGCCCACACAAGATTACATCAAAGATAATGGCATTTTGTGGGGCATAATACATTCAAATTGGCACACAGACTGTTTGTTCAGATGTGAACTATTGAATTTCCCAGATGGGAGAAGTAAGAATCTCTAAGCTGAAGTTCTGAGTTAGAAAGTCATGAGCTCAACTCATTACCTCGAAATGGAGATATCACCAGGAGAGGTTGCACATACTAGTTTTTATATCCTGCACAAATAACTCCAGAGTAGCCTTATGGCACATCATGCCATGGCCATATCATTTTATAAAATGCCATGTCCATAGTGGTTAATGGCATGGATTCTGTGCTCAGGCTTCCTGAGTTCATATCTCAGCTCCCCCACTTATTAGCTCTGTGACCTTGGGCAAGTCATGTAACTTCTCTGTGCCTCAGTTTCCTCATCAGTAAATTTGAGCCATGATAGCACCAGACTCAGAACTACCTCCAGGGCTGCAAGATTTGTTTGTAGGATACTAAGAATAGTACTTGTATTAAGTGCTAGGTAAGTGATACCTGCTGACACAACGGCGACAATGTTGCATGAAGCAGGGACTTGTCCAGAAGCAGCAGGAAGGGGTGGGGGGAGGGGGGTTAGCATTTCCATGTTGCTTTCATTCCGAGATTGCAGCTCTCCCCTCGTGTTCTGACTCAGTAGGAATCTACCTAAATGTGTTACCTGGAGCTCTGACACTAACTAGTATTTGAGAAAATACCTTCTGGAGCCACATCTGGGGTTCAGACGCTGGCTGTGCTAATGATACTGGCTACACACCGAAGGGTGTCAATATTAGGCTCTGAAGTAGAAAAACCAGACAATAACCTGGTCCTTGGACTGAAAGTTCCTTTAAGTTCATCATCCCATTGCTTTCAGGAAAAAAATCTTCACTGGAACTCTTCCCATTATTAAAGTATGTGTTTTCTCTTTCATTCCACTGCCAATAGAATTCCACAAGGGACTGTAGAAAAGAGGGCCAATGTTAACCAACTTTATCCATAGATTCTCCCCCATTGCTTCACAATTTAAATACCTTCTACTTTGCCTCAAGGTGGAAAGTAGCTACTGATCATCCTTACCAAGCAACTTATCATATTTGAACATCAGAGTTAAGATGTCCTTGCTCCTTCCAGGCCCAGTGGAATAACTCAGGGACAGGAGATTCTTCTAAACCTTTTCTTTTGGAGTCAGTCTCCCTTTATCTAACCTTCTTTGCTGCTGTCCCTTGAACGCTTTCCCACATCCTTCTTAAGTTGTCCAGCCCAGAGGGCTGTGCCTGGATTTCAGCGACAGGTTTGACTTGCTTTTAATGTTGTTTTTTTTCTGGGGAGAGGCCGGAATTTAATACCCACTTGGCATTCCATCTACTTCAAAGATTTCTTTCACATGGAGTCAACAAAAATGTACCAAGACAGCGTGTGACCTTAGAGAAATCAGGCTGCCCATGAGTGGATTAGAGGACATTATGCCCTGGTCCTTCCCGAACCTGGGGTGGATCAGTCCCTAGAGCCTGACACCAATTCATTCTAGAAGTTACCAAATCAGGCGGGAGTGACCACAGAGAAAAGCCCGAGCTTCCAAGTCACTTCCATGAAAAGGATATCGGGGTCATCACTTCTGTTGGGTTTCTGTGGCTCAGGACACTGAGAATGGGTCAAAATATCGGGAAGTGAGTCTTTTCGCCTCTCCAGCCCCTCCTGGACCTTTGTAGCTCTCAGGGAGAGAAACTCAGCATCTCCCTCCTTGGAAAGGTGACCATTTAGCATGATGTCAACGTGGGGCTTCGTTTCCTCGCTGCCAAATATGGGCATTCTACCTGTCACTCTTCTTCGCTTTCCTAGAAGCGTGGCCACCTGCATCGAATCACCTGGAGAATCTTGTTCAACATGCAGATTACCAGGCCCTGCGCCCAGAGATTCTCAGTCAGCCTCCAGGAGAAGCCTTTAACCAGTTCCCAGGGCACACGTGCAGGATCTGATTCCCTCAGAACCTGGGAATGTGACCTTCTTTGGAAATTAGGGTCTTTGCGGATGTAATCAGTTAAAATAAGGCCATACCAGGTTTGGTTGGATCCTAATCCAATATGACTGGTGTCCTTACAAGAAGAGGGAAATTTGGACACCAAGACAGACAGACACTGAGGGAAGACAGCCACACGGTTGGCTGAGGTCTCATGGAAGACGGCCTAGAAACCTAACTCCAGTCCTGCCACCATCCTGCTTAATGCCCCCCCCCATGCTAAGTGTAGTTACTCCCCACTCTCACCCCCACACCGCAGACCCACCCCCAACTGCCACAAATCTGCTTTCTTTCTCTCTGGATTTGCCTTTCCAGACAGTTAATATAAATGGAATCATAGACAGTTTGGGGAGTGATGAAAATGTTCTGAAACTTGATTGTGGTGATGCTGGCACATGTCTGTACATGTATAAGAAATCACTGAGCTGTGCACTTGAAACAAGTCAGTTTTATGGTAGGTAAATTATACTTTGATAAAACTGCTTAAAACAAAACAAACAAACCAAAAAACCCAGGAAAACTCCAGTGGCTTCCTGTTGCACTTTGGCAGACACCCAAACTCATTCCCTGAAGCCCTGCAGGATGTGGCCTCAGCCCAGCAACCCGCACCCCTGCCTGCCCCCACTACTCACCCATCCACCACCCCACCACCCCCAGCAGCCCCCTCCAGCCAGGCTGAACTTCCTGCTCAGCGTGCTCAAACTTTCTCACTCAAGGCTCTGCCCTTTTCTTGTCCGCTAGACTCTGGCCTCTGGTCTCCACAGAGCTGTCCCTTCCTCTTATCCTTTATGTCTCCCTCTTAGTGGCTTAGGAGAGGCCTTTCCTGGCACCCCTGCAGCTTCATTCTCTCTTGGCCCTCGCTCCTTGGCAGCTCTCACCCCACTTGCTGTGTATTGTCTGTCTTGCCACTAAAATCAAAGCTCCATGAAGATAGGGACCTATCTATTTCAGGGCTGTTTCTCAACTTCCAACCCATAGCAGGTGCTCGGTTTGTTGAATAAACAAATGATGGTACGACTTGGATGAGGGCACTAAAAGGCACAGAGGCATCCAGGCTGAAGAGTGGGTGTGAGTACAAACACCCCTGGGTTAGTTAGCCGGTTAGGCTAGAACTGTGGATTTGGCTGCTCAATCAAATGGAGGGTTTCTAGGGCACCTGTCATGTACTTAGAACGACTTGGCAAAGGAGTGACAAACATCAGACTACAGAGACCAAAGGTCAGAACCAGCCCGAGACTGCCTGCCACCTGCAGCTCCCGGTTGACAGAGAAAAGAGGACTTATTGGAGGCAGGGAAGTTGGAGGTGGGCCTTGGCTTGTTTGCTGATAATTTATGGCAACCTAAATGCAAAGATCCGAAAGGCATGATGATCCCTCCTCGCATATATATTTGTGTCAGGTCTGCTTGTTTAACCCCCGAGAGGATCAGTCATTTTCATGTGTTAGAGTGTAGTTAATGGAAGTCAACTAACTGCGGTTCCCCCACCAGCCTTAGAGACATTCTTGGGGGCCCAATTCAGGTCCCCGACCCTGATCAAGCACTGGCTATAAGGAATAGTGACTCAAAGAGGGGCCTGACTTCAAGCCCTAAACAGTGCTTACTGTGGATAGAACAGCGCTGGCCCTGTGTACCTGGGGCTACTGACAGCTCCTGGGGCAGCCAAGCAAAGCACTGCATCAAACACAACCTAACCCCAGAGGCTGCCCTGTGGCAAGAGCCCTGAAGAGAAGTATCCTCTCAAAGGAAGCATGAGCCACATGCTACAAAATAACTGACCTGTATGCAGGGCTGGCTTCAGGTGAGGAACACTTGCCCGGCTGCACAAGGCCCCTGCTCAGAGAGCACCCCCACCTTCCCCCACTTGCTCTAATACTCTGATCAGCCTCCATCTTGAAATTCTTAATAAGTTTTGAACAAGGGCCCCGGGCGCACCCCGCAGTTTTGCTTTGCACTGGGCCGGCAAATGAGATAGCCAGTCCTGCCTGTGCTCTACATACTAATTTTGTAACTTGCCCTGTGGTTATGTAAGAAAATATCCTTGTTCTTAGATGTATAGTGAAGTACTGGGGTGAGGGATCATGATGTCTCAAACTTACTGTCAACTAATTAAAAAAAAAAAAAAATATATATATATATATATATATATATATATATATATATATATATATGAATAGAATACAAATGATAAAGCAAATGGGGTGAAAGATAAACCAGTTGGAGAAATCTTAGTAAAAGGTTTAAGGAAATTCTTTGTATTATTCTTGCAACTCTCTATAGGTTTGAAATTACGTGGAGGTAACGAGTTACTCCCTCTCCCCACCGCGGAAGTCAAAAAGGAAAACATCACGGGAAATGGGAGATCTCGGGATATCCGCCAGGAGCGAAGGTAATTCAGTCCCGGCTGAAAGCTGCCGCCAGAGGGTGTGTGTCACGTGGGGCGAGCCCACGTGACCAGAAGCGGGCGTCCAACATGGCGGCCTCCATGGGTCGCTGGCTTCTCTTCTTCCTCGCGCTGCTCCGCTCGCTCGGGGAGGCGTCCCGCGGCCTCGGCTCGGGGTGAGTGCAGCTCTCGGAGGCGAGCCTGGCTCAGGGGGTCCGTCCCTGCCCGGGGCGCGGCCTCTCGAGCTCACGGCCTCCCCGCCGCCCGGTCCCCGCAGGGCCTCCCGCGACGACGACCTGCTGCTACCCTACCCTCACGGGCGCGCGCGCTCTGCCCGGGACTGCGCACGGGCGCGCGCCGGCCACCGCGAGCACGAGAGCTGGCCGCCGTCCCTCGCGGCCCCCGGCGGCCCGGCGGTGCGCACCTTCGTCTCGCACTTCGCGGGCCGCCCGGTGGCGGGCCACCTGACCCGGGTGGCCGCGCCCCTGCGCACCTTCTCGGTGCTGGAGCCTGGCGGGCCCGGCGGCTGCGCGTCCAAGCGCCGTGCCACCGTGGAGGAGACGGCGGGGGCCGCGGACTGCCGCGCCGCGCAGAACGGCGGCTTCTTCCGCATGGAGACGGGCGAGTGCTTGGGGAACGTGGTGAGCGACGGGCGGCGGGTGAGCAGCTCCGGGGGACTGCAGAACGCGCAGTTCGGGATCCGCCGCGACGGGACCCTGGTCACCGGGTGAGGAGGCAGGGAGTCCCGTGGCTATCCAGGGCAGCGGACCAGAGTTTTCAGTTGCAGTCTTGCCGCTTGGTTCAGATCATCGGAAGAAGCTGATTTAGGCTTACCATTTCCTTGTCTGCAAAATGGGACTAGGTGATACCTTCCTTGCAGAGTTTATTCATCAGCCAGTAGCACTGAGCACCTACCTGTTTTGCAGTGGGGCTATAGCAGTAAATGAGCACTCTCTGCTATGCCTTAAATGACTGCTCCATTACTGGAAGTAAGAGCTGGGTAGATAACCAAGATGAATTCAGATTGTGTAAGTGCAGTGAAGTGATAAGCAGGGAGAATAAGTAATAAACAGTGTTGATTTTAGAGAGGGTGGTCAGGAAAGACCTCTCTGAGTTCAGACCTGAAGATTAACCATAAGTTAGCCAGAGTCAGAACTGAAGGAAGAGCATTTTGGCAGAAGGAACACCTAGTGCAGAGGCCCAGAGGTGCAGAGAGCTTGTGTGTTCAAGGAACGGAGAGAAGGAGCAGAGTGGCAGAGAATGACGGGACTGGCTTTGATTATTTAAATGCTTGCTGTAACCCCAGGTGGAGAATAGGTTGGAGGGCCTGGAGTAGAAGCCAGGAGGTCCAGGCATCATCAGGTGGTAGTTTGCTTAGGGTGATGGCAGGGGATATTGAGGACAATAGGTAGATTTGAGATATGGTAGGGACAGTTGTTCAGATGAAATGAAGCGTAGACTGCGAGGTGCCCAGTAGATCACAAGGACGTGGGGAAGTATTGGCAGAGTCTTGCCCTGGGCCTACAGTCCTGGCAGCCCTGACTTTTAACAACATGGAGGCTCCAAAGAACTGCAAGGCAATACTGCTGCACTCTGGACCAGGCAGGTTCCTGGGGCTCCTGGGGGTGTGGGTGGGGATCAAGCAGCCAGGCTCCAGGAAGGAGGGAGGACAGGATGCCCCACAACCCAAAGCCACCCAGTCTGGTGAGTGAGCCTCACACCTTCTCTGTGTCCAGATATCTGTCTGAGGAGGAGGTGCTAGATACGGAGAATCCATTTGTCCAGCTGCTGAGCGGCGTCGTGTGGCTGATTCGCAATGGAAGCATCTACATCAATGAGAGCCAGGCCTTCGAATGTGACAAGACACAGGAGACAGGTATGGGGAGAGGGAGTCGTTGGCCACAGCCCTCTTGAGAACCAGGAATGGTGGGGTGGCAGGGCAAGAAGCTACAGTGAAGTCTTTCAGCAGATTCAGCAGCTGCTTTGTGTCCAGCACTATTTTTAAGGAACTAAGATAGATGAGGTTCCAGTTCTCTTGGAACCTTTAAGAAAGAAAACTACATTTGGAGGGTAAGGAGATAGATAGTGGGCAGGGAGCCTTGGGTAAGGAAGAGAGAAAAGCAGCAGCAGCTTGTTAGAAAGATCAAACCTCAGGCCCCACCTCCAACCTCCTGAATCAGAATCCCTGGAGTAAAGCCCAAGAGTCTGTGTGATTCCAGTGGACACTCTGGGATGGAGAATATTGGGGGTAGGGGTGTCCCTGCCCCGATACCAAGAGGGGCTCTTTTAGACTGGACAGTCAGGGAAGGCCACACTGAGGTGACCTTAGATAAGAAGGAGCAAGCATGGGGGGAAGGGGGGTGGAGTACAGTTCAGCCAAAGGGAGTAGAAGGAAAGGCCCTGAGGCAGAAAGTGGCTGCAGGGTGGTGAGAGCAGGGAGCCCCAGCAGATGCCGTCCAAGAAGCAGGCAGATGTGGTAGCCTTGGAACCCTGTAAGGCATTTGGATTTTGTTCTGAGAGTGGTGGAAGCCATTGGAGGCTTTTCACCGGCAGACAGAGTTCACGTGGTTTACATTTAAGAGTCCTCTGGCTCCTACATGGAGATTGGATTAGGGTCCAGAGGGAGGACTGGATGGTGATGGCTTGGACCCTGGAGGTGGGGAGTGGGGTGGGCACTGGTCAGAAGTGGGAGGCAGAGCCGATGAAGCCTCCCAGCTGGTGGCTTCTCTTTCAGGTTCCTTTAGCAAATTTGTGAACGTGATCTCAGCCAGGACGGCTGTGGGCCACGACCGCCAGGGGCAGCTGGTACTCTTCCACGTGGACGGGCAGACAGAGCAGCGGGGGTGAGTGCCGGGGACTTTGCGGAATATGAGCCCATGGACAGCCATGCTTCTGAGCCCCCTCTCTGGCCTCACATCCTTCTGGCCTCTTTCCAGGAACTCATCCTGCACCACACACTTCCCACAGCCCACCACCTCTAGGTCTGCTGCACCCTGGTTGGAGTAAAGGGATCAGATGACAAACTTAGGAGGAAGACCTTGGTTCCACTCCCAGCTCAGTCATTTGGCAGCTCTGTGGTCATAGACAAGTCACTCACCCTCTCTGAGCCACAGTGGGTGTGTGTTTCCTTCTGCTGCGTAACAAATGACCACAGACTTAGCAGCTTCAAACAACACCATTTATTAGCTCCGAGTTCTGTAGGTCACAAGTCTGGTGGCTCAGCTGACTTCTATGTCCAGGGTCTCCTGTGAACAAAATCAAGATATTGGCCAGCTGGGCTCTTAACCTGCAGGTTCTGGGAAAGAACCTGCTTCCGGGCTCTGTCAGGTCCTGGGCAGAATCCGGTTCCTTCCGGTTGTAGGGCTGAGGTCTTTGTTTCCTTGCTGCCTGCCAGCCGGGGCCTTCTGCTCCTTCAGGCTGACCCCAGCCCCCCTCCCATCTTCAGGCCACCAAAGGTGTGTAAAATCCCCCTCTACCTGCTTTTTCTGCCACTGGCCAGAGAAAGATCTCTGCATTCTGAGGTCTCATTTCAGATAATCCATTCTAGGCCCAACCAGATAATCCAAGATCATCACCCTCCCTGGGGTCAGGCGTGCCACGTAACATGACACGGTCACGGCAGTCTCTCTTGTCACACAACTTCTGGGGATTAGAACATCTTGGGGGCTGTTTTAGAAATTCGCTGACCACAGCAAGCATGATACTGTCCACTCCTGAAAGTGAGACAAGTTAACCCAGAAATGTGGGGAACTCGGTGACAGGAGCTGCTGTTGTGCTGCAGCATTAACCTGTGGGAGATGGCGGAGTTCCTGCTGAAGCAGGGCGTGGTCAACGCCATCAACCTGGATGGGGGAGGCTCCGCCACCTTCGTGCTCAACGGGACCTTGGCCAGCTACCCATCGGACCACTGGTGAGCCCACCCAAACCCCTGGATGGTGGCTGCCTGCCCCCAACTGGCTCGTTCAGCAAATACTGAGAACCTGCTAGGTGCCAGGCCTGGGGACTCCCGAGGGGGCAGAGCAAGCTGCAATCCCTGCCTCTCCCGACCTAGGGAACGTGTGACGACTGGTATGGGGCACCCCAGGACGACCCAAGCCTATGTAAGGGGGTCGAGGGGCCAGGAAAGACCTCCCTGGGGATGAGGAAATGCAAGCAGAGCCCTGAAGGAGGCAGAGGCCGCTTGGCAGGGGTGGGGGAGCCTTACAGGCAGTGGGGACGACGTGCAAAGGCCCTGTGGTGGGAGGAACGGCAAGGAGTGTGAGGAACCGTAAAAAGCCAGAGAAGTGGCAGGGGAGAGAGTGGCAGGGAGGACTGCCCTCGTGGGCTGCAGGTGGGATTTCAAGGGGTCACCTGGGGTGGCCGGCCCCTGAGCCTCTCCTCACACCATGCCTCCGCCCCCAGCCAGGACAACATGTGGCGCTGTCCCCGCCACGTGTCCACCGTGGTGTGCTTGCATGAGCCCCGCTGCCGGCCGGCCGACTGCAGCGGCCACGGGGTCTGCGTGCAGGGGACCTGCCAGTGCACGGGGCACTTCTGGCAGGGAGCTGCCTGCAGCGAGCTGGACTGCGGCCCCTCCAACTGCAGCCAGCACGGGCTGTGCACCGAGAGTGAGTGGGCGGGGGGGCTTCAGGGCGGCAGCTCCCAGCCTGGGGTCTCCCAGTTCTCTCTGCCCCCAGCCCTGCCTGGGCCCTCACCCAGCCTTGGTTTTATCTTGGCAGCTGGCTGCCGCTGCGAAGCTGGATGGACGGGGTCCAACTGCAGTGAAGGTAAACGCCCCCGGACACATGGGGAGAGGGTGATGGCAGCAATTTTGAGCTCCTCCGCTGCCTTTCTCCCCACTGGCAAGGCAGAGCAGCGTCCCTGCCTTCCGGTTTGGAAGTGGTTTGTCCCTCATCTCGCCTGTAAATCACTGACTTAGTTTCTTAGAGCTCTTGCTAGAAATTACCACAAACTGGGTGGCTTACAACAAAAGGAATTGACTTTCTCACTTCTGGAGGCCAGAAGTCCAAAATCGAGGTATCAACAGGGCTTTGCTTCCCAGAAGCTATAGGGGAGGAACCTTCCTCACTTCCTCCGGCTTCTGGAGGTCCCAGGAGTTCCCCAGCTGGTGGCTGTGTTGCTCCAGCTTCTGCCTCCCTCTTCACCTCCCCCTCACCCCTCCGTGTCTGTGCCCCAGATCTCCCTCTCCTCTATCTTAAAAGGACACCAGGGATGGGATTTAGGGTCCACCTGAAACCCAGGATGATCTCATCTGGAGATCCTTAAATAATTACATCTACAGACTTTCCAGATAAGGTCATGTCGACAGGTTTCAAGGGATTTGGGTGTGGACATACTTATTAGGGGGTGGGGGGACAACACAGTTCAACCCATGATAATCACCCACAGCTTAAAACCCTTTTGGGTGACTTCCCTTTTGCACTTAGTGAAAAATCCTAGGGGTGACCTGTGAGGCCCCCATGCCCTGGTCCCACCCGCTCTGCTCACCCAGCCCTGCTGGCTGAGCCCGGCCAGGCCACCCTTGGTCAGCCTTCAGACAGTCCCCGGGTTTCTGCCTCCTCTTCTCACCTTTCAAGTGCTCCTCCCCCAGTTCCGGAATGTCTGGCTCCTCTTCCAAGTCTCTGCTTGAACATCATCTCCTCGGAGTCCTCCCCTCCCTTAGCTGAGTGCCTCCCAACCCCCACCACCACCACCAATGGAACCCACTGTTCGTATTCCTCCCACGCTTGCACCACTTGTGCGTTGATGTTTGCTTGCTGGCTTGCTGGTGGGCTCCCCTCTAGACTATAAGTTCCATGGATCTTTGGGGACTGGTGCATAATAAGTTCTCAGTAATTACCTGTCAGGTGAGTGTGTGAACCCACAGGGCCACCCCAGGGTGGCTGAGGTCCGTTAGCAGTTCCTGGGTCCGTGGCCTGAGGCGGGCAGGGCCAGACTTTGCAGCGAGTCGCCTTCCCCCATCCCAGCCTGCACCAACGGCTCCTTCGGGGAGGATTGTGCCAGGAAGTGCCAGTGCCAGAACGGAGCTGCCTGCGACCCAGTTCACGGGACCTGCACCTGCCCCCCTGGCTTCTTTGGAGACACCTGTGCACGTGGTAAGCCCAAGTCAGTGAGCCTGGAGGACCCCCAGGGCCCCCTGCAGGGAGGCCCAGAGAGGTGCTCCTGCTCAGCTGCTCTCGGATCTCCCGTCAGCTGGGCTCTGCACACACCTGGGGCCCAGAGTCAGTGCACGGAGCTGGGACCCTGCTATGTGGCGTGACCTCTGACCCCTGTCACCTCTGCAGAGTGTCCCCTCGGCTGGCACGGGCCAGGCTGCCACAGGCCTTGTGAGTGTGAGCACCAGTGTCCCTGCGACCCCAGGACTGGCAACTGCAGCCTCGTCCAGGTACCTGCTCTGAGCAGCATCCTCTCCCGAGGTACAGGCCCCTCCCCGGACCCCGGGGGACAGGAGAGGGCAGGCCCCTCCCCGGCCCGGGCCCCCAAGCCTCTCTCTGATATTTTACAGTGAAGCAGTGTCTTCCATCCGCTGAGGCCACGCTGAGGGCAGGAGAATTCTCTTTTTTTACCCGGTAGGTTGGCTACCTATGCGTCTTGGCCTCTCCCGGGGACTGGCACCGATAATTCTGAGACGTAAGCTCAGGTGCAACCAGGGTGCGTGGCTGCCCGAGCCGTCCGGTCCTGGGGGATGGCGGGAGGGGCCCGGCCAGTATCCCAATGGGGGGTCATGTGGGGAGGGCCCAGGACTTAATCCCCTTGGCCTTGAAGACTTCTTTTCTTGGCTCCTGGTGCCGACACACAAAGACAGGAGGAGCTCACATTTCTCAGGTCCCTCTGAGCGCCCCGGCATTGTGCAGGTTATTTTATATGCTCTAGTATGGCACATCTCAAACTTGATCCCCTGGAGGGCTCAGTGAAAGGGGTTGCCAGGCCCACCCCCAGCGTTTTGAATTCAGCTGGTCTGGGTGGAGTCTGAGAACTTGGGACCCCACTTTGAGAACCCCTGTTCTTGGTGGTTCCCACCTCCAATCGTGCAATACTGATGCCCAGGCCCCACCCCAGCTCCAGAGTGGGGTCACGTGGGGATGAAGTAAAAGCTCCCACGGTGTCAAATGGTGCAGCTGCTGGAGAAAACAGTGTGGTGGTTCCTCAGAAAATTAAAAATAGAACTACCCTATGACCTGGCAATTCCACTGCTAGGAATATACCCCAAAGAATCAAAAAGAAGGACTCACACAGATAGTTACACATCAGTGTTCATGGCAGCGTTATTCACAGTAGTCAAAAGGTAGAAACAACCCAAGCATCCGTGATAAATAAAATGTGGTCTGCCCAAACCGTGGAATATTATTCAGCTGTAAAAAAGAATGAAGTGCTGATACATGCTATAACACAGATGAATCTTGAAGTCATTATGTTCATGAAGCAAGCCAGACACAAAAGGACAGATGTTACATGATTCTGCTTCTACGAACTACCTAGAAGAAGCAGATTCAGAGACAGAGCAGAAAAGTGGTTATCGGGCAGGGGTGGGTGGTGGGAATGGGGGGGTCGTCTTCCTTAGTGGGGACAGAGCTGCTGTTTGGGGTGATGAAAAAGTGTCGGTAATGGATGGTGGTGACGGTAGCACCACTTCATGAATGTAATCAGTGCCGCTTAGTTATACACTTAAAAATGGTTAAAATTGGGAATATTTTGTATGTTATCAAAATTTTAAACCCCCCCACACACACTGTCCTAGAGGATATCTTGGGGGCTCATCACAAAGGTGGATCGCAGGCCCCTCCTGGGGTTCCAACCCTCTGGGGTGGGGCCTGGAATTGCAAGTTGAACAAACTGCACGAGACGTGGAAGGTGCCGAGCCAGGCCTGGGGGAGACCCCCAGTGCTCAGAACACACGCCAGCTCGGGCACAGCGGGACTTTGGAGCACCCCCGTGCCCCGCTCTAAATTCCCGCACCCTCAGGTGTGAGATGTTGCCTCCCCACCTGCCCCCACAGAGCCGGAACCCAACGGCAGCTGCCAGCGAGGAGAGGGGTCTGATGGAGGGGATGGGGCAGGGCTGCAGCCCACCCACTCTGGGCATTTAATTCTGCTGGTGTCTGCTTTTGCTTTGGGGGCTTCAGCGTGAGACCCCTTTGAAAGAAAAAAAAATAATCATTGAAAGACCCTGCCTTTGTCTGCCAGCTCGCTGCCCTGGGGGAAAGGGTCCCAGCTCTCCCTGCTCTGTCTACACTGAGGACCCCGGAGGGGGACCCAGAACTTCAGAGAGGCCCACCCTCTCCTCTCCATCCCTTGGGGTCCAGGGTGCAAATTGCTGCCTCGTGGGCCGGATTAACTGCAATGCTGTTTTATTTGGCCCGCACAATTTTTAAATTTGTCGAAGTTATCAGCAACATCTGAAAACCAGGGGTGTTCATATAAAAATGTTTGTTTGTTTTTTAAGGCCTTTTGTGAACTATCAGGAGCTGTGGCTTCCCACATGGGACCTGCCCCCAGCTTCCTGAGCGTGCTGTGGCCCCTTAGGGACATAACCTGTGTGGTGCCTGGGGGCCCTTGACTCTGTGACCCCTGTTCTGGGGTGGGGGGGGTGAAGTGAGGAGAGGGAAGGAACCCCCCCCCCCAGTGACTCTCCCCGCCCCCCCATTCAGTGTCCCTCTTCTCCCAGGACCACCTGGCTGGGCGTCACGCTGGCCCTGGGTTTCCTGCTGCTGGTCAGCACCGTGGCAAACATCTTGCTCCTGGGCTCCAGGGCCCAGAGGAACCGGCACCTCCACGGGGACTACGTCTACCACCCGCTGCAGGAGATGAACGGGGAGCTCCTGGCCGCCGAGAAGGAGCAGCCTGGGGACGTTAGCACCACCTTCAAGGATTGACACCCCATTTTCCTCGCAGTCTAGCCTCTGCAGGGGGAACTGCAAGGCCACCAATGGGATGCATCTGGGTGGCCTCTGCCCCTGTGCCCCAGCCACACTTCTGGTGGCACTTGTGCCTCAGCCCTCGCCTGTTTTGGGACCTGCAGCCCCAGAACACGGGGCTCCCCAGGCCCGAGCCCCCACGCTCATCCCTGCCTGCCTGTGTCTGCTGCCCATGAGGCCTGGCCTCCGAGGGCCTGCTTTGGTGCCAAAGAGTCTCCAACTTCTGGAGAAAAGGCTGCTGGAGAATGGAACTCCCTGCAACCAAATCATGACAAGTGGCAAATCCCAGCCAGCCCCGGTGGACGGGGGTTGGTTCGAGAGCTGCATCTTGGGCTTCCTGGCTTCTTCCAGACCTCATCACTGAATTTGCCCATCTGGAATTCTATTTCCCGTCACAGGAAGCGCATCGGAAGACCAGATGCAGGATGAAAGCATCATGTTTACAGACTTTGTATGGCGCCCTGCCGCTGAAGGGGTTTTCTATCACTTGAATAAATTGATATAATAAAAGGAGCTGCCAGGTGGTGTCAGTGCTGAGTCCTGGAGGCCTCACAGGTGGGGCTTTGAACCTGAGTCTTGAAACTCCTGCCTCCAAGATCGCAGGCAGCCCGGAGCCAAGTCCAGCTCCCTGAGGTATTTTGTTTAACCCGGTGCTTCTCAGACTAACAGGAACACAAATCATGTGGGGGCTTATTAAAATGCAGATTCTGATTCTTTGGGCCTGGGATGGGATGCTGTGAGCTGCTCGCAAGCTCCCTCGCGACACCGAGGCTGCTGGCCCAGGGACCACACTCTGAGTGGCAAAGGTTTAGTCCACAGTGTCGTTTTATAAATTTAAATTAGCTACCAATGTTTAAAAAGCAAACTATTAACAAAAACTCCAGATTTCTGGTGTCCCTTTGAAAAAGAAGAGCAGTCTGGCAGCTGACACACAGCAATGACTGGCTACAGGTGGGGGCCAACAGCCCGCCAGCCTGGCCAGCCCTTTCCAGTCCTTCACAGTCCCAGTGATCTGCCCAGCCCCACCCTGTGGGCATCAGAATGTGCAATTTGTGGCCCATGGAGGGTGTTTGGGAAGTGCCCAACCATGAGTCTGTCACAGGGCGTGTGATCCTGCAGGTGCTCGCTCCAAACGTGAAGAGGAGCCTAACAGGGAGGGGAGTGGGAGGGGTCAGCATTGGAGCTCCTGGATCCAACCATACCTGAAGCTAGATGTATACTTGGACTTTGCAAATGCATGGACCAATAAATTACCATTTTTTGTTTGAGGCAGAAACCCCAAGAGTCCTGACACTCATAATGTACCCCTGCAGCAGAGACACGTTTTTGGACTCAAGCACTTGCAGAGCTTAGATGGGACATAAAGCAGAAAGCAGAGAAGTGTCCAAGAGCCCAACACTTGCCTCTGGTGGTGGGAGGGAGACACGTGACACAAATACACGAGAGCGAAAATCATCAGCTGCAAGAGGGTCACGAGGATCCCTTCCCCCGCATCATTCTAGACATGGAAGACTTCCCTCCCCCTCCCCATACAGAACGAGGACCGGAACTCTCAAGGCCAGACTGGGGACCTGTCATGGGCGGTTACCATAATGACACATGTCCTGGCTGCCGGGATGCTCTGTATCAAACTTTAGCATTGGGCAACACCTCAGGAAAAGGTCTGATCCTTTGGGTGGGCTTTCAAGAGTTCTGAGAAGCCCTGAAATAGAATTGTGTGTGTGTGTGTGTGTGTGTGTGTGTGTGTGTCTGTGTGTGTGTGTGTGTGTGTGTGTGTGTGGTGCCACAGCTTTCATCAGATTCTCAAAGGAGTCTGTGTTTCAGAAAAATCTTGGCTCCAGAAAACTGTTAATTCAGAGGTTTCAAACTGCTTTTTGGAGACCCGCATTCCTCAGAAATTGCTGGTGCGGTGTGTGGGGGGGGCAAGAGAAAGGAGCTGAGGGGGAGATGGGCTGGGAGCAGCTTGCTAGCTGCAGCCTCCTGACCTCCCAGAGAGCCACCCAGCTCCTTTCCTTCCAGCTCCTTCCAGGCCCTGCCCTAACTCCCCCAACGGCTGCCACTGCCCTGAGACCCTCCTCTGCAGAGGCCGCAGAGGGCTGCCTTGGACCCAGTCCGTGGCCCCGGGGCAAGAATTGCTCCCAGAGGCGGTTCTGGGCCCGACGGGAGCCCTGGGCGTGTTTTGCCCTCTCTGGGCCCATTCCCTGGAGGCCTCGCAGGAGGCGCTGGTGACCGAGACAGACATCAGCCGTGACCTGTGGCTCAGATGCCACCTCCCGCCGGCCCCAGGGGACTCCGTCTTCCTCCGATGGGACTGCTCCTTCTCAATAACCCTCCAAACAACCCCCAAGCGGGCTGGCTGGTTCTTGGGAACTGCTTGCTCTCGGAATGAGTGCAGTGGAGGGAAGCAGACGTGCCGGGCAGCGCTGGGTCAGAAACGTGTAGACGGGCGGCCCCACACCTTCATGCAAAGGACCTGCACCCCCAATCCTCACCCAAGTGGCAGTGCCAGGCTTGCAGCTCCGAGTCACGCAGCCAGCACCTGCCCCCCAGCCCTCCATTCAGCCCAGTGCCCAAGTGCTCCCTGGAAGTACAGGCGGCCCCAGGACGGGGCCTTCGCACCCTCTGACGTCAGGACTCTGTCCTCAGAGACCCCGCTCTTGGGTTTGCTAAAACCTCAGGAGACGGCACATCAAAAGGCAGGGAAAGATGGATCACAGAGACTTCACCTTCACCTGGACACCTGGAAAGAAGATTCCAGAAACCCATCCCCAGGATTCCCAATCGGCAGCACCCAGTGGGCCCCAGGGACCTGCATTTTGTGCAAGGGCCCAAACAATTCCGACGAGGCTGACCGTGCCACTCGGGGAAGGATGCTGAGGGCGGCTTCTGTTCAGGGGACACGGCTCCCGGCGACACCTGGGATCACGGGAAATCACAGCGGTCAGGGCACTATTTGAGGGGCGATTGCAATGAACAGCCTACTCTAGAGCCATGCTGCTCAGCCTTTTTTCCCACTATCAACCCTCTCCCCACTCAAGGAAACTTTTTGGCTTTTTTCTTCCCAGTTGCTCCCCCCATCATGAAATGTGATGCTGTTGATCTACTCTGTGTCTGTCTGTCTGTGTTCTGTATGCGCATCTGTGATTTATACATAAAAAGACTAAGAATTTTCCACTCCCCAGAACCAATTTCCGGCCCCTTGGGGGCGATAGCACTCCTGTTGAGAATTCTCCACTCATAAAAGGCAGCTACCAAATTCTTTAGTCCAGGGAAATCCAGGGTTTCAGGAAGTAGACAATAGATGTATATCCAAATCTAAAATATTTAATGCGTTCGGTTGGAACAAATGTTCAGGAAAACAAACTGTTTTACAGGATGCAACAGACTTTGTTGAAAAGAAGTATGCAGTTCTCACTGAACAGTTAACTGTACAGGGGGGAAAAATGCCAGAGAGTGCAGCCTGGAAAAAAATCTCAAATCCCCCTTCTTTCATTCTGTCGAGAAGATGTTCTCTAACTGATTGAGGGAAATGCCACTCAGAATTCGCCCTTCCTGGTTAGTGGATTTGCCCAGGACACACAAGCAGTTTCAAAAACAGAAAATCTGACTCGAGACCACTTTCCCCTGGATCCACGTAGCGCTCTGAGCCTTTCTGTCCCACGGGAAGCACTGATGGGCATCCTTGGAAGGAGCTGGAATCTTTGGATGAGAAGCATTAAATAATCAGAATAACCGCTGGCATTTATCGAGTGCTTCCTGTGTGCCAGGTGTTGTAACCACTAAGGATGTTATAGCCATGATCTCAGTCCCACTACAACCCAGTGAGGTAGGCACTGCTATCCCCATTTTACAGATGAGGAAACTGAGGCACAGAAAGGTTGAGTCACTTGCCTGAAGTTACACAGCCAGTGAAAGGAAAGTGGGGTTTGAGCCCCACCCTGTCTGTCTAAATTCAAGACCCAGGCTTCTAAACATCACGTTGCCTGGGCAGGGGGCTATGGCTAGCAGACTGCTTCTGTCCCAGCCATAATAGAGGAATGGACAAGATGGAGAAAGAAGCCCAATCCAAGGAGCTTCCACCCCGCAGGGCTGGGAAAATCTGAAAGCCCAAAGCTTGGCAGCCCCTTTTGTGAATTTTAATTCCAAGCCTCCCCAAGGCAAGAGGACTGGCCATTTGATGATGCTTCAATGGAGTCCCAGACACCTCCAGCGTAGATCAGGCATCTGATGGGCATCTACTGGTTTTATGGCCCAGCTCCCCTTGTCCACTAGGGGACAGTGTCCACTGTCACTTCTGGAGGGAAAGCCATCACAGAACCCCTAGACCCCGGGCCAAGACAGTCCAAAGGAGAGAGCCTCTCTCTGCCTTTGAGATTGTGAACCATTTGGTTGTAGGGCTTGGGGCTGCTGGCAGCCACCAGGTGGAGGAGAGAACAAGGCCAACTTGCAAACAGATGCAGAGGCAAGAGTCCTGGGTGAGGCTGAGAGGATGAGAAAGCGAGTTCTGATGACACAGGGCTCCTGGATCCAGCCATACCTGAAGCAAGCCCACCCTCAGCCTTCCCAGTTACAGGAGCCAGTGAATTCCATTTTTTGCTTAAGCTGGTGTGAGCTGGGTTTCTCCAGAGAGCCCCTAAGAGGAGAGCCGAGCGGGCCTGAGGCTCTCATTCCTGTTGTTAAGGGTGGACTGATGATGGCCAACCCTCCTCTCTGGAACTGGCAGACCCAGGGAAAATCACGGAACTGAATTCCAAACACAGCAATTTCCCCACTTCTCAAAAGCCAATTTAATCCCAAGTGAAGGGAAGGTTTCTCCCTCCTTCCCTGGGCCCTGGCCCTTGACAATGAATGCAACAAGACCCGCCTCTCGTCTCCGCCTTGGATTCTGATTACAGGTGACCGCCGAGTCCCTACTGCTGTTAACACGATTCCTTCCAATGTCCACTCCAACCTGGGCCACAGGAGAATGCAAGGCCAGCCCCAGCCCTTGCTGCCTCTGCCTCCCCACCTGGATGGAGTGGGGGAGACGTCTGGGTATCCCACCGGATTCCAGAGAGAGCTGACAGCACTTGGGCAATACTTCTAGGATAACACCTACATTTTGGAGACAAGTTAGACATTCATCTACAGGTCATTTAAAATATCGCAAATTGCTCTCTGTGATAAATGCCTTGTGGCATGGGAGCAACTGGTTTGGAGGTCTCTCCCACCAGTCTCTGTCCTTCTCTGGTGTGCACACACGTGCACGTGCACAGGTATCTGGCTGCAGGGTGCAGAGTTGGGCATTTTGTTGTGTACCTGAGAAGCACAGAGAGTCAACAGGAAACTGGATAAGACTCTCTGAAAAAGAATGGCCCTTTCCCTCTGTGCTGCATTTTGGGTGGAGGAGGGTAGGGACGTCCTCACTCTTCTTGCCCCGGGAGGCCACGCTGGGTTAAGGTGATGATGCCTGGCTGTAAACCCACCCCTTGGACCAGGCCCCGTGGCTCCGGATGTGGGCAACAGAGGACCCCCCAACTCTAAGCACAGCTAAGAGGCAACAGTAATACTGGGGCTCCCAGCTCCCAGGCTGCCTCCAGAGCCATTTCAGTGAGGTTCTTTGCAGGCAGATAATGGGATTGTTGATGTGGGCTGGGTGGGAGTCCATAGGGAGGGATGGGGCTGGGGTGGCTCCATCCCAGGGGGCGCAGCTGGTTGGTTGTCTCTATGCAGTAACCACAGCCCCATTTTGCCAACATACCCAAAAGCCTAAGAGAAGCCAGAAATCCTGACTTTTAAGTAAAAATTTTAAAATCACTCCATAGGCAGAAAAATCAAACTAAAGGCAGGCAGATCAGACTGCGGGCTGCCAGCTGGTGACCTCTGACCCGTTGCCCTTTTAGGATCCCAGAAGAGGAAGGAGAAAATGACCTCAGGCCCCAAGGAGACCGAGACTCTCCCATCTGTGGACTCAAGGAAATTGTGGTCAATGTCGGAGCCAGTTCTGGGGGCTCAGATCTGCTCCAGGACAGTGACAGTGAAGTCCCAGCTGTCACCTGCAGGAGGGTCCCGATGTCCATTGCACCAGCCTGACTGAAGCAAGCCCCTACTGACCAGCTGCAGGCACCAGGCAATGGTTACCTTTTCAGTTTAAGTCACTGGGGGGTCGTTGGTTCCTGTGACTTCCAACCAGAAAAAGTCACCATTAAACAGCTGCCCAGGAGAGAGGGGCCTCAGGTGGAGAACAGACAGCCCTAATCACCTCATTGCTGCCTGGAAGTTGCAGGTAACCCTGGGCTTTCCCCCTTTCCTCAGGGCAGGGGTGGGCAGGGTCAGGCCTTCCCAGGCAGCACTGGGAAAATGGCTTTTTAATACACAGGGAGCAGAGCCCGAGACTCCTATGGCTGCCCACCCCTGGTACCTTGGGACCCAGGCGTTGTCTACAGAAGCAGATGCCACCGTGAATACCCATTGCCCACTGGCAACCCATCCTCCTCTTTCTGCAGGGGAGCCCTGTATTCCCTGGGGCTCCTCCTCTTGCCCTTTTTGGTCCATTTGATTGGCTCCCGGTGTGTGCACATGATCCAGGCTGGCCAATCACTGCACAGCCCAGTGACGTGTCCGTGATTCGAGCTGGCCAATCCCTGCATCCCCCTGGTCCCAAAGATTGGTCCAGATTGGGCACATGACCCTGCAATGCCAGTCTGCTCTTTTCGTTATCTCGGCAACAGCGGCTGGTTCAGGAATTGGCTGGTACACAACCAAACTGATGAGATTTGATTGTGGGGTGACACTTGGACCTTACTGGGGAGATGGGTCCTCTTCTCAGGGAGGTAGGGGAGCCTAGGGCCATGGGGTCCCCGGGCATGGGGAAAGCCGACCCCAAGGAAAGCAGAGCAAGAGGGAGAGGGCAGGGCCGAGTCCTGGAGACACGGAACCCCTCGGTCCAGGGCAACCTGAAGGTCAGGTGGACCCTGGGCTTCTCTTTACATGAAGCCTGGATGAGATGGTTCTGTCACTTGTGCTCCCAGAGTCGCACACAGGCCCCGGAGCTGGGGCATTGCTGTTGGCTCCAGACAGCCCCAATGTTGGCAGTGTCTAGACGCATGTGGTGCCAGGCTCCGTGACAAACTGCCTTTTGGTCCTGGGCACTTCTGGACACAGGAAGTGAGTGGGCTGCCCCACAGGGCGCTGTCCCGGCTATCTGGAGACGAGAGAGCTGCTGTGGGACTGGCTGGAGGAGGAGGAGGAGGTGGCTGCACTGAGCTGGGAGAAGCCGCTGGTGCAGGATTCAAGGCTGGACATGGAGCCCCTGGGGAGGAGAGAGGCGGTGGCATGGCCCTGGGGCTGAGACGCAGCGTCACGAAAGCTGTTGATGCTGCAAATGAGGTCCCAGGGCTCATTCCACAAAGCTGGTAACCGCCCAGGGCTCCAGGTCAAGTGCAGAGGGAAAAGTGAGGGAAGGATGAGGAGAAATGAAGCTCCAGCCCTTTCCCTAAGCCCCTCCCACCACACGGAGCCCCCCTCTGCCCTTCAGGGGCTCTCACTGACCTGGGGACCAAACCTGGCCCAGAAGGCCCTCCAGAGCCTGGGGGGCTCCCGGCCCCCATCTCCCACTTCACCCCCCACCCCGGCAGAGTGTAGTCGAGTCTCACGGGTGCCTTTCAGCTCCCCTCAGGGCCTTTGCACGTGCTGTCCCTGCTGCCCAAAGCATTCCCTGCCTCCCCGCTTGGTCTAGTTAGCTCCTGCTCCCGACGTGCGAGTAGCACGTCCTGTGGAACTTTCTGCAATGTATTCCACGCCTGCGCCATCCAGCACAGCAGCCCCTAGCCACGTGTGGCTACTGAGTGCTTGAAATGTGGCCAGGGCGGCCGAGGAACTGAACTTTTACTTGTATTTAATTCTAACTGCTAAGTTTAAATCGCTCCATGCAGCCAGCAGCCACACCGTGTCCAAATGGGACATCTGCCGGAACCTCCATTTTACTCCACAGTAGAGAATTTAAAGAATTATCTGCAGACGAAAACGAACACAGCTACGTCATGGACATGGAAGGTGAAAGCACATTCCGTTTTTAAAGATAAAACTCTAAGTCTTGAAGAAAGGGCCTGCCCCTCGGGGGTGCCAGCCAGCCCCGTCTCCAGACTTGCTGCTTCATTTCTGCTTTTGGGGCTGCACCACCATTCAGCCTCATGACATCCCCACTGGGCAGGGGCTCCCATGATCCCCGTATAACAGAGGGGTGCCCAAGGCTCAGGGAGGTGACACAGCAATCAGGCCATGCTGCAGCATCTTAGCCATGACACTTCCCCATCCCCCCAACACCAACACTGGGGGCGAGTTGTCCGTGAGGCACTGTTCCAGAGCACTGTTCTAGAAGCATTCCAGACCTGCTCTGTGGGCATCTAGGAGTGAGGGGAGGTCCAGGTAGGAGGGCCAAATGGGGGAGAAGCTGCTCCAGGCCTCTTTGCCGGAATCCACCTTTCTAGAGGCTCTGCACTGGGTTGCAGTGTACCCCTTCTCCCCCACCCCCAAATTCAGGTCCACCTGGAACCTCAGACTGTGAAAAAGGAAATTTGGGAAGTGAAATTTGGCAAGTAGGGTCTTTGCAGGTGAGATTAAGGTTAGGATCAAGGTGAGGTCATAGTTGACTAAGATGAGAGTGTCCTCATCAGAAAGAGAAAGGAGAAGCCACAGGTACACACACAGAAGGCCACGTGGAGGTGAAAGCAGGGACCGGAGTGATGCAGCCACAAGCCAAGGGAACCAAGGAGAGCCAGGAGCCATCAGAAGCTCGGGGCACAGACGGATTCTCCCCTGGAGCCTCCAGAAGGAACCAGCCCTGCCAACACCCCCATTTCCCATCTCTGGCCTCCTAAACTGCGAGAAAGTAAATTCCTGTGTTTTTTCTGAGTAACCTGGTTTGTGGTAATTAGTTATGGAAGCCCCAGGAAACTGTGATGGACTAATTGGGGTGCTACGATGGGCTTCCGTGCAGGTTCTCGTGGAAGGGGAAGTTCTGCTTCCGAAGCAGTCTGGGGCCTGGTGTCCCCACCCTGACTCCCTGACCCCCCGACCCCCCGCTTTCTCCCGCTGAGGGACTCATGGGAATCACTGGGGAGTTTTGACAGTACCGCAGCTGGGGCCCAGCCCTGGGAAAGTTGGCACAGCAGGCCCAGGGTAGGGGGCGGACATCAGGACATCCCAGCAGCGGTCCGGAAGGGGTGCTCGTGAGTGCAGGCTGGGGGCCGCCTGGCCCAGAGGGGGTCCCGGGGCCCCTCCTACCTGAAGTCCTCAGACGCCAGGACCTCACAGTAGTACAGAAGCTTGCACTTGGGGCCGGGGCTGTGAAGGGCCGTCAGGACGTCATCGACGCCGGGGAGGCTGCAGGCCACGCTGCCAGGGGGGGCGAGCAGCTGCCACTGGAGCAGGTAGACGCCGGGCCACCGGGCCACGTGGGAGCCCTGAAACAAGGAGCCGCGCCCTGAGCCTCAGGAGCCTCTCAGGCCTTCACAGGCTTCTGGCTCTGGCCAAGTCTTCCTTCAGAGGATGTCCAGAGCCACACTCCACCCCCAACCCCCACACCCCCACACAATCATCTCCACACCCCTGGTAGCTGAGAGTTGGCCAGACCCCCGGATTTTGTTGGACTTTTGTTTTGCTGAACCGGATTTGCAAGCTGAGGGGATTTGGAGAGGGCGCTGGCTGGTGGTTAGAGTTTGAGGAGCCAGGAGAAAGGAAGAGGAAGTTATAAAAAGAGCAGCTCTGAGATCGGAGTGAGATGTTAAATGGGGGTGGGGATGGTGATCTGTAAGACAGGCCTCTGCTCCTCTCCCCCGCGGAACCTTCAGGAACATCCTCTGCACTGGCCGGTCTTGTGGACCTGGCCTTCTGTGTGGCTCAGAGGAATGGGGTGATGTCTAACCTGCAAGCACTGGTGAACGTGAGGGGCCAGCAGGGGTGGCTCACGCTCAGGTTACACGTCAGAGTTCTGTTTCCAGATCTACAATTTCTCAATTGTGTCTGTTCTGAAACTTGAGTGTGAATCAGAAATCACTGGGGAAGGGGAGGAGGCGGGAGGCAGACCCTCCACCCTGTGCCCAGGAATTCGGTTTAGTCCACCTGGCGTGGGGCCTGGCCACCTGCATCTTTGACAGCCGTCTGAGTCTGGGGTCCCAGGGCCCTGGGTCTGTACCCGGAAGAGCACTGACTCCCATCAGCCTGCTGGCCGCAGGGCCCTAGCACGTCCTGCCCATCCAGGTAACTTCCTGACACTTCCGGCGCACACTCTGCACCTGAGCCCGCTCACCCACCCCCTGCTTCAACTTTGCACTTGCTGCGCCACCTGGAACCTCATCTTCTGTCACCATCTTCCAAACCCTGGCCGCCCTGTAGGTCCCTCTTCCATATGGCGCTTTCCCACTGCTCCTCCACGTGCAGAGAACTCAAACCTCACATCCGAACACATTTGCCCCCCTGCCATCAGCATTTGCAGCCCAGAACAGGGCTCAAGGGGGTGGCTGTTCTCCTCAGAGACACAAGGATGGGCCAAGACCCTCAGACAGATGGCCAGGGGCAGGGCGGACATGTCCTGTCTTAGGAGAGTCCGGATCCCAAGTCAGGGACAGAACAGGGGGCACGTGGGACACCAGAAGCCGAACAATGAGGCCAACATGGCCTTGAGCTGCTGCCCAGAGGAAGCAGAGGTTTAAAGAGGAGCCACAAAATCACACAGGCCCTGAGCAAGGGGACCCCCAGCCTGGGGGCATGGACTCTCCCAAGTCCAGGGGAAATAGGGCCCAGGAAACTCCCATTTTCAAAGTTATCAAGAAGCCCCACCTAGGAGTGGCCACAGGAGGGGCCCTCCTCAGCCCCTGCCTCCTCACAGCTCCACCAGGTAATGGGTATCACAAACTGAGGCCAGACCCCTGCTCCTGGGTCTAAATCCCTTCCTGTCCCCCACATCTGGGGCCTGGCCGGGGCAGCCCTGCTGCAGAGCAGGACAGGGGCCAGGCTGGGCAGCCCCTCAGTCCTTCTCCCACTCGGCTTCCGAGGATCCATCTCTGTCCCTCAGTTCTCCACTCGGTTGTCACATCCCAGGGCCCAGCCCAAGTCAGGGCCCCCAGGAGGATGCAGCCAAAGCACCTCAGCCTCATCCTCTGAAGTATCTTATTGCCGTACCCCACCACGACCACCCCCGGCAGCTCCCTCTCGGGGGGTCCACGTCTAGTCTAGGATGTTGGTGTCTTGTAGATGCGGTCAGCACCTACAGTCAGTCAACTTCGAGTGAAGGAGATCACCCTCAATAATGTAGGGGCGCCCCATCCAATCCGTGGGAGGCCCTAAGAGCAAAACCCGGAAGTTCGAGAGAAGAAAAAATCCTACCTGAATTTCCAGCCTGCCAGCCTGCCCTGCAAATCTCAGACTGAAGACTACATCCGCTCCTGCCTGGGTTTCCAGCCTGCCCCACAGATGGCAGATCTGCTAGGCCCCACCATTGTGGGAGCCAACTCCTTAAAATAAATAAATCTCTTTAAAAATATATGTGTGTGCATATACATACAGGCATATGCACATAGATGCTTACACACGCACGTGCACACACACGTGTATACACATATCTGTAACCTGCTGGTTCTGTCTCTCGGGAGATCTGTGACTGACTTGAAGGACACGTCCTAAGACCTGTTTGTGCCCACCTGGAGGTGACCCTGGGCCTTACAATGGCCGGAATCCTTTAACTCCCGAATGATGTCATAGCCCAGGAGGTGGATCTCTGCTCCCCCACATTCAAGTTATTCTCCCCCAGCACCCCACAGCACACTTGTCCCTGCTCTCTGAATAAGAAGGTTCCAGAAGACTCCTCCTGCATCTCTCAGGACTCAGGGCAGTGCCTCTTCCTCAGGAAATCCCTCCTGACAATCCCCCCACCCTCCGAACACACCCACAACGCCAGCCCCACTCCCCTGAACAGTTCCTGACAGGGTCCTGGACACTTCCCCAGGGCGGCCGTGCACCAGGCACATTTTAACTCGTGAATCCTCGTAACCTCCGCAGGGGTCGAATCATGTTCCCCAAATTCACCTCCACCCGCAACCTCAGAATGGGACCTTATTTGGAAATAGGGTCTCTGCAGATGTCACCAAGTTAAGGATGAGCCCTAAATCCAACGACTGGGGTCCCCATAAGAGAAAGGAACCACAGAATAGGGATGCAAGGAGTGGGCCCTGTAAGGAAGGAGGAGCGGTGCATCCTCAAGCCGAGGGACGCCAAGGACAGCTGGGAGAGGCCCGGAAGGCGTCTTCCCAGAACCTTCTGGGGAGCCTGGTGGTACCGAAACCTTGATTTCCAACTCCAGCCTCCAGATCTGCCAGACAATATATTTCTGTGGTTCGAAGCCCCCCAGCTTGTGATTCCTTGGTACAGCAGCTCTGAGACATTAGGGCAGACACCCCTCGGGGTTCCCAATTCTCAGACGGAGGCCTGTGCACTCAGTGAACGCTCGGTAATGTGTAACGAAAGAAAAATGAACAAGAGAGCAAGAACCTGGATGCTGTCTCCCGCCCGGCAGACCAGGGGCGCCTGCACGCGGCTGTAGTCCACGCCCAGGACCCAGCCTCTGTCCGTCAGCTGCCCCCCGGCCCTGGCCCTGGGCTCCTGGACGCCCAGCGGGAGCGCCCGCCTGGTGTGGTACAGGCTGAACACCGCGTCCCCTTGCAGGATGTCGAAGTCCCAGGTGATGACGGACTCTCCTTCCAGAATCCCCACGGCGACCTGCACGGAGACAAGCAAGGTCCGAGGGTCCAGACCAGTGGGTGTCTTTCTCACCCTCTACATCCCACCCAAGATGGGGAGAGTGGGGATGGGGAAGACGGCATGGGAGCCACTCCCCTGCCGCTGTGAGCTCAGGCTGCTGAGGCTCCAGGGGACTGCTCTGAGCAGGGGGAACCCCCTCTCTCTGAAATTCCCCTGGGGGCGGCCCACAGCCAATGCCTGAGTGACAAGAGGGTCCAAACCCTGCTCCCCAGCTTCAAGGCAGGGCCGTGGGGCTGGTCACTCCCCAGAGCCTCCTCGGGTGGGATCAGGCTGAGGCTAGATGTCCACAGGAGCCGTCTCTCTGCAGCCACCCTGCCCCGGCCCCTGTCCCTCCTCTCGGGCTCCTCCTGAGACTTTCCCTCAACAAATCACTTGCACAGGAATCCTCGCTTCAGGCTCTGCTTCTGGGCCCCTCCCAGGCCCGAGCCCCGGCACCTCGTGGGGGGCCCCCCGGAGCACGCTGGCCGACTGGTAGGTGTCCGCCCACTGCCCTGGCTGCTCTGCGTGCTCTTGCTCCTCCTCCGGCAGGTAGAGGGACTTGGGGACCAGCCCTCCTTCGGGGACGTTGCACTGAGGGACACAGAGCAAGGAAGGCAGGTCAGGGGCGTCCAGCCTGGCCTGGCCTCCATCAGGGGGCTCTGTGACCCCGAGACACTTAGAACAGCTGCCCCTGGCTGAGCCCCACGTCACCCCCAGGAGAGCAGAAGGGTGAGAACTGCTCATCAATGAAATGGCCGCTGTACTGGGCCAGGCGGGGGGGACCCCTGTCCGAGAAAGGGTTTTCCAGAAGACAGAACCAGTTGACCTGCAGGGCTTTCTGAGCGAGTGGAAGGCAGCCTACAGGGTTGCAGGTAAACAGCTGGTGATAAAGCAGTAATGGTCCAGCAGAGAGAGCTCAACCAAAGGGACAAGCATGCCACACTAACCAGTGTGTACCTGCTCCCCACTTGGAAACACCCCCCCACTGTGTAAAATGGAAACTTAACGTCAGCCAATCAGAACATTTCCTTGCTTGCTTCCACGTTTGCCATCTGTGAGCTCCCCCTTTCCACCCCCTCGGGGAGCTCCCCTCTACTCTCTGAATGGGATGCGGCCCGATTCATGAATTGCTCAATAAACCTAAACTTATTTTAGCAGAACCATCCTTCTTCCCACTTCACAGAGGAGGAAAGAGAGTCTCAGAGTCTCAGAGAGGCCAGGCCACTTGCCCAAGGTCACACAGCAGACAGTGGCTGAGCCGGGATGAAAACCCACAGGGATCAGCCCCCCACAGCCACAGCCTTTACCACTGTGCTGGGTGATGCCCAGGCCTGGGGGACACGCCACACCGCACCCCTCAGCATGAGGCGGAGTGGCTGCTGGACAGATCCTGGATCACCAGGCCAATGGTTTTCTCCTTCATTCCGCTTGAGAAAATACTAGTATTAAAGCAAGGCTACTGTCCACTGTTCCTAAATAAGTCACCCTAAGATCTGCAGCCCATTTGCCAAACATGAGTCACGTGTCTGTGTGGCAACAAGTGGCAAGAACAGGTTGGCAAAATTCCTATGAAAACTTTTTTAATCCCGACAAGATGCAAGCTTGCTGTTTAGCCTTTCTGCTGGAGACCGCAGGTCACCGTGGCCCCCAGGGGGGCAGTAAGGGCGTGTGGCTGTGCGCCGGGGAAATCCCTTTAGGCGCATGAGCTCCAGGGTCCAAGGCTGCTGGGACATTTGAGACACTCGTCACCCCCACCTGGGCAGGTAAACTCACCGCTGCTCATCAACGCCCAGAGAGTGGATAAGGGGTGGGAGAAACCAAACCCGCAGCTCTCACAGCCTGGTCTCTCCCACTGGGTTTCAAAGAACCAAAGTAGGGCCCCACCCTTGGAAAGGAGTCACCTCTCCAGGGGGCAGCTCCTAAAATAAGTCCTGAGCCCCCAAAAGCCAGGACGGCCCTCCGCAGGTAGGAGCAGGTGGAACCTCCCGCCCTCCTCCAGCCCCCTGGGGGCCCATCCCTTGTCCCCTGCCCAGGCCCTCAGGAACCCTGGCGTGGGTGGTGGCAGCGGAGGGGAGACCCGGCCGGGCCGCAGCGCCGCCCCCTCCCCTCCCCACCCTCCCTCCAGCCGCGGACACCTCACCACACACTCCCCCCCAAGGAAGTCGGGGATCACGTCCCTGTCCAGGTAATCCAGGAGGCCTCCGGGGCCCTGGCAGTTGCTGCCGCTGTAGATGAGGAATTTCTGCCTGGTGTTGTCGTTGATGAAGGGACTGATCTGAAACAGGGGCAGTGAGGCAAGATTTTATGGGGGAATAATCCACACCCTATAAAATCAGCCATTTTAAAGTGCACAATCCAGTGGTTTTTAGTATTTCACAAGGCTAGGCAGCCACTTCCTCTGTCCAGCTCCAAAACATTTCAGCCCCCCAAAAGGAAACTCCAAACCCGTTAAGCAGCCACTCCCCAGCTGCCCCTCTCCCAGCCCCTGGCACCCACCCCTCCACTCGGGGTCTCTAGAGAGCACCTGTTCTGAACGTTCCACTTAAATGGAATCGAACGCTGTGTGGCCCTTGGTGCCTGCTTCTTTCACTCAGTATGATGGGTGAATGAATGAATGAATGAGTGAGATACAAGACAAGCCAAAGCAGCAAGGAAAGCCAGAGGCAAAAGAGCCATTGGGAACTGGGGAGCCCCCTGCACTGTCCCCTCCTGACGCCTGCAGGCCGCAGGGCTCCTCTGGCTCCCATCTGATGCCAGTGGGGTGGGCAGCAGGGGATGGGAGGGTGGGGAGACACTTTTCCTTTCCCTGTGCCCTCCCAGCCTCAGGGCCCCTCCAAAACCACAGCCCCTCTCTGGGGTCCACTCCCCCCAGGCTCTGCTAATGCAGTTCCCCGGCTCTGCTCCCTCACCCCCACCCACACCTCTGCACGGACTACTTCATGACGTCCCCTCCTTGGAACTATCGGGGGATTTCTGCTTCACGCCATGACCCTGATGGATTGACTCATCTGCTGTAAGGCGAAGATGTATGTCTGTTGAGGAAATCTTCAAACAGCAAAGGAGCTAAATTTTCCTGGCAATCAGGACATTTCAGGATGAAAACCTTAAGCAGCAGGGCCTGCTGCCTTCTCCTCTCCCAGCTCCTGCTCGCCAGCCCTTCCAGCACAGAGGAGCCTGGCAGTGGCCACAGAAACCAGAGGGAAAGTTCTGCCCTGGAAGTCTACGCATGCTCTCCTTGCTGGCAAACCTCCCGTGGCTCCCTGCTGCCTCCGGACAAGGTTTCACCTTCACCCTGGTCAGGAGCTGCCCCTGTACATCTTCCCAGCCTCCGCAGGGCCACTGAGCTTTCCGCTCCAGCCACCCTGGACTTTTCTTTTCAATTCCTCAAAAGCGGCAATCTTGGTCCCGCCTCAAGGCCTTTGCCTGGGCTGTGTGCCCTCTGCCAGCCACACTCTTCCTCCCGCCCTCCCCACCAACGCCTGCTCCTTCTGGAGGTCTCAGCCCCAGGGGGGCCCCCACCTCGATTCTCCGACCTAAATCATGCCCTCCACCTCCCGCCCCACTTAGCTTAGTCCCTCTGAGAACCCAGAACTTCGTGCCCTTGCCCCAGAGAACCAGGATGCATGTGTTTATGGGGCTGGTGACCCTTTCTCTCCCCGTGATGATGGGGGACACCACGGCTGGCTTGTTCCCTGCTGGACCCCCAGGGCCTGGAAAGGCCTCTGCCATGTAGCCCAAAACTGATCGAATACATTTAATGTTCAATTCCCAGATCTCTGCCCCAATTATTATTCTCACCACTACTTACAGCCATACTTCTCACACTTTATGATTCCCTGGGATCTTAAGATGCAGATTCTGATTCTGTAGCCCTGGGTGGGGCCCAAGACTTGGCATTGCTCATGGAACCCACCCAAGTGACAGCCTTCCAGTGGGCCCTGGCAGTTTAGTGGCCTGAGACTAGCACATTTGAGCAGAATGAGATAGAGACTGGGAAAGAGAGCACTATAGAGTGGTAAGTAGAGCCTGGTTTTGTGGCCCTCATTTCAGGTGTTTGTGGGTGTGTGTGCATGTCTGTGTGTGCACACACTAGGTTGCAACATAAAAGGCATTTCCTACTGTGGGTTGTGGGCAAAACAGTTGTACACCCCCTGCCTTCCTGCACAAGGGGCCCTGGGAGCAAGTCTGAGTGTCCCTCTCGTCAGAGGAACAGGACGATGGATAACTACACCGTGGCCCGTCCACCCCACAGAGTATTACTCAGCCATGAAAAGGAATGCAGTTCTGACACATGCCACAGAGGATGAACCTTGAAAACATGAAGCCTAGTGACAGAAGACAGACCCAAAAACCCACATACTGGCTGATCCCATTTATATGAAAGTTCCGGAACAGGAGAACCCATAGAGCCAGAGAGCAGGCTGCTGGGTGCCAGGGCTGGGGGGCTTCGGGGGGAGAGTGGGGAGTGACTGCTCTTGGGTCTGGGATTTACTTTGGGGGTGATGAAAACATTCTGGAATTAGCAGGCGGCGATGATTGCACAACTCAGCAAATACGCTAAAGGGGTGAACCTCATAGTATACAAATTATATCCCAATCAAACCGTTATTGGACAAATGAAAGAGGCGCCAGGGGCAGGGCAGCTCGCAGAGGGACCTCCGCCCTCCCTCCCAGGGAGCCCACATGGCTGGGGCTCTGCTCTCACCAGCGTCCAGAGCACGGGGAAGACGCGGGGCGCCCGCACGATGAGCAGCCGGCCCAGGGTCTCGGGGTAGTTGTCCTCCACCACGGCGATCATGCGCAGCAGGGCCCTGACCCCCGGCCGCCACAGGTGCCTCATGTTCAGGCCTTCCAGGTCCACCAGGCAGGTCCAGGAGCTGCGGCAGAGACAGGACCCTCAGCTGCACCTCACTCGGCCCCTGCCCCGGGCCCGGACAGAGAGGGATGGAGGGGGAGGGGGCTGGGGCCACAGGGCACTCTCGGGGGACCTCCCACCCTGGGGAGGCCACTGGCGAGGAGGTTAAGAGCTGGAATCCAAGTCTCACGTGGGCAGTGAACTGGATACTGTCCCGACTCAACGAGCCAGGATGGTGGCACAGGGACAGGCCCCATCTCAAACGATTGTTGGGATTAAATGAGATGGCGCAGGTAGAGCTCTTTGTGAGGCCCGGCGCAGAGCACGCTGTGGTAAAATCTAGTTCTCATTACTAATTGTTATAAGAAGAGAGAGCATAGGGGCGAAGCACCCAGCATCCAGGGCCAAATCCAGCTCTGCCGCCTGCTGTGTGACTTTGGTCAAGTTCCTTAACCTCTCTGTGCTACTAACTTCAGTAGTGCTAATGGGGGAAACAACAGTCCTACTACAGTTGCTAACCCCCTGGAAGCCTCTCCATCCCAACTTTGTTCCCTTAACCCTCCCCCCACACACACACCTCCGTGTCTGAACCATCTGGGGTGAATTCTGGTTCCAGCCAGAACACAGCCTGACTGATTCACTCCCCCACCCGCCCACCCAGCCACCACAATGTGTCATCTTAGGAAATCTCCAAACAGCAAAGGAACTAAATTTTCACAAAGATCAGGATATTTGGGGTTAAAAACTTAGGTGGCAGGCCCTGCCTGTCCCTCCCACAGAGGGCAGTTATGAGGATGCAATAAATCAAGGTGCCTAGCAGAGCACCCGGTAGTAGGAAGTGTGACATCTGTGTCTGCACTATATTTCTTAATCACCTATTACTTTTGATGATCTGCACAGAAACCCGAGGACGTCTTACTATTCCCACTCTACGGAAGACGAAGCCGTGGCTAAAGGAGGCTCCCTGCCTTTGGGGAATGACGCTGCAAATGTTGGGTGTGGGAAACTCGGTTGAGGACTAGAAATTTGAGGACACTGGAGAGGGACAGAGGACGGCTGGCTGCACCGCGGCACCTGGAGGTGCACCTGCCTCGTCAAGGTGAAACTCGGGGTGGGAGGGCTGGTCTCTAAGGGGAAAGGCGAGGTGGCAGAGGAGCACGAGGGCCAAGGTTCCCTGGCCCTGAAGCCACATGGGAGCAGGTTCAGATCCCATCCCCGCTGCTAAATGCTTAGTGATCTCGGCTGGGCATCACCAGCGATCACGTTCCTGCCTCATGGAATCATTGAAAGAATTAAATGATGAAATGCGTGTAAAACCCCGAGCACCCGGCCTGACACATCCCACGTGCTTGATGGACAGTCAGCCGCTTTTACTACGTAGGGGGGCCTTGCAGCCCAGGATCTTGCCTGATGGGGCGGCCAAACTGCTTCGTGTTGCCCTCACACCTCTTCTGTCCTTCCTCATTGACCGAGAGAACCTGAAAGGCAGACACAGCGTTGTTCCCGGTGCTGCTCCCGCATGGGCCCCAGGCGTCCGGGAAGTGGGGACCCCACTCACGTGCTGCAGCAGCGCCTCCTCCCCCACAGCCTTCATCAAGCCCTTCGTGTCCATCTGGCCCAGGTGCAGGATGTAGAGGGGGCGGCCGTCTTGGTGAGACGCGACCGAGCAAAGAGAGGGGGTGGTTATTGGGGGGATGGAGTTGAGGGAACAGGCCAGAGTTGGAGACAAGAGCGTCACCCCCTCGGCGGATGGGATGCCCAGCCTGTGCAGCCTGGCACACAGTACCTAGGCCCCTCCCTTCGTTCATTTACGGAGACCCTGCCTGCTTCCAAAAGACAGAAATGACGGAAGTGTCAAAATCATTATAAAATAAGAGCCACCCCACTCTTGGGTATGTAAATCCAAAAGGACTGAACGCAGGGACTCAAACCAATACTTCTACATAAAGGCTCATGGCAGCGTTATTTGCCATGGCCAAAACTGGAAGCAACCCACATGTCCATCAATGGATGAACGTGGTCTAACATGCTATGGAGTATTACACAGCACGAAAAAAGAATGAAGTTCTGGGACAAGCGACAACTAGGAAACTAGCACAATTTATCAGGGGAGTTAAGGCTTTCCCTGATCCATGTGTAAATGAATTTGTGTATAAAGGACACTGAAAGCTCTAACAGGCACTGGCTTCCATGGAAACTTAGTAACACACCTAGAAAGGATATTCACGTGGCCATTGCTTATATGATCACAAGGAACCGAAACGATGACTGGGGGCTGCCCAGACCCGGGGAGGAACATCTGACCTCAAGTCCAGAGGTCATCCCAGCTCCGCCTTCTCGGGGGCTGGGTCGTCACCTCACAGCCATCTCCAGATGCCCAGAAAACCCAAAGGAGAAGTCGTAAGATGCTAGGATAAAGAGTGACTGAGGTGTGCCCCCTACATTATGCAGGAAAAGGGGTGCACCTATGTCCTGGTAGTGCCAGCCTCCCGCATAGAACTCCTCCAACAGGGCAGGGGGCCGCCAGGTCTGAAGGAGCAGATCCACTCGGTGCTGCCTGCGCCAGCTCAAGGACTGGCACAGCATTTCCCGGGCCTTGTCCAGGTGGAAGTCCCGAGCACGCAGGAACCGGAGGATGTGCTCGTCTTTGGGAATCTGGGAGGGAAAGTAGGAGAAACCCCATAGCGTTTTATTTCCTAATCCAGGAGATAAAATGCCAGCAGAGGAGTCTCCTGTCTCATCTGCAAATATTGAGCTGGAAGAAGGACCAAATTCTCCCTCAACCCTAAAGCAGGAGGCAGTCGAGGGGCGCAGGTGATAAATCACACGCCTGGGATCTATCCCCACGGTGCAGCTTCACGTTAGCGGGGATAGAGCGCACAGCCAAGTCCCCAGGGAGTCAAAATTACCCTCGGAAGTCATTAAATCTCTCAGAAAAGAACAATATACATGGTTTTGAGAACATAGTATTATACAGCAGTGGTTCTCAACTGGGGGCAATTTGCTCCCCTGGGGACATTCAGAGACATTTTTGGTTGTCACAACTGGAAGCTTGGACCTGCTGGCACCTGGTGGGTGGAGACCAGGGATGGTGCACAACACCCTACAGTGCATGGGACAGCCCCCCACAGCAAAGAATCATCTGGCCCCAAATGCCCATGGTGCTGGGGTTCAAAAATTGGGCCCTCGGTGGTGTGCACGGCATGCATTTCAGATGTGTGAGGTGGTATATTACAAAAATAAGGCAAAATGTAAATGTTCAGTAGTGCTAATCACATCCACCTATGTATCTACCCCCACACCCCTCCCCGGGTCTGGGGCTGAGCTCCTGTGATTGGCAGGCTGCTCCGGCAAGCCCTGCCCCCGAGCCCACCTTGCCCTCGTGGGTTTCCTGTAACCAGTGGCGCAGCTGGATCAGGCAGCTCTCCTGCAACGGCGTGAGATGGCCCAGGCACCTCTCGATGTAGTCGGCATCCAGCTTGTCCCCTTGGAGGAGAAGAAAGAAGGGAAGGAGGAGCACATCAGGACAAGAGGGAGACGCCCCGTTTCTTTAACAGGCGGTCGACCCCTTACTGGCCGCCTCTGACTGCGTCTTCTCTGCCTGACCACAGCCCCGTGGGCCCCAGATCCAGGAACTCTTCCAGTCGATTCATGGCACAGCCAACCTGGCTCTCACTGTGACCCCCTGAATAAGGATAATAACTCCCACCCTCTGGGGCTATTCTGAAGATTATTAACAAGACAAGCTTGGGTTGCTGAGGGCTCAGGACATGCTCAGTGAATTCTCCCAGCACCCCCGTGAAGCCCCCCAACACCTCTGGCCTCGTGACTGTTCCCACTTTAGAGAAAACAAAACTGAGGTTGGAGAGGCCATGTAACATAAATGAGAATACACACATAGTGTGACCAGTGTCAAGGAGGTGACCTCAAATATCAGCTCCCTTTGCTTTCCCACCTCCCCAGCCCCCTTGCAGGATGTGAGCCTTTTGGCAGACAGAGCCTTGAATCTGAGATGCAGCCACGCCGTCTCTTTAGGGGCCCAGGAACCCGTGCATCATTTCCCACTGTGCAATCCCATCTCGTGCAGTTGGGCTGTTTGGGGTCTGCGTGTGCCGGCATGCTTAGGTCATGCCCCCAGCCTGAGCCCACTGCCCCCACTCTTAATTATTAGGGGGGCAGATGCCAGCGCCCTGAAGCATCCCAGCCGCTCGGCAGGAGGTGGAGATGTCACACCAAGCAGCAGCCCATCTGGCACAAGCAGGTCTTTGTGTACAGATGGCACAGTGAGAAAACAAATGGAGTATCTGCACTTCCAGGAGCCATGGATCCCCCCAGACAGAGAAGCCCAGGGCTAGGAGTCACCCCAACTGTGCCAGGAAGCATCTGGGTAAATAGAGGCAGGAGGGATGCTCAGGGGGACCGTCCAGTCCCTGCTGGCCAGACTGGTCCAAGGCAGAGATGCTGGAGAAGGGCAGAGGAGAGAGAGGGGACGAGGGGAAAGGCACGAGGTGGATGTGAAGGCCCCTTTCTAGTTCTGAGCACAAAGGCTCAGTGACTGAGCAAGGCAGGAGGGCAGGACTGTGCCTTCCACCAGCCGTGCTGAGTGCCCACCCCACAGGAAGAAGGCCCACCCGGGACACCACTGGGTGTCAGTATGGAAAGGGGCAGAAGAAATGTCTCATTTGAAGAAAAACAATGCACGTACGACAGCAGACAGCGCAGAGTTGGTGTGGAATAAACGCTTGTCGAATGAATGAATTTGGTTCATAATGCAGCCCCAGGTGTGTTAATTACATGGCACTGTCACTCGAGTATCTTGGAGTCAGGAAGCCCCTCCGCTTTGTGTCACTAAATTAAAAACTGAACCATTCCTAGCACACGAGCACATTTTTAAAGACTGTATGTAGAGGTCTGTGTACTCGTTTTTTTACATTTCCCTTAACATTATATTGTAAGCATTTTCCATGTCAATCAAAGTATGAAATATGACAAAGGGCTAATTGCCTTAATATATAAAGAGCACTCACAAAGCAATAAAACATCAATGGGCAATCGGAAAATGGACAAGGGATGAGAAAAGGAATTCACAAAAAAGGAAAACAAAGGATCACTGAACATGAAAACATACTTGACCTCAGTCATAATCAAAGAGCTGATTACTAATCTACTAGTGATAATCCTTCAGCTTTCAGAAGTTTAAAACTTTTAATAACATTCTCATGAGAAATGGGGAAGAAAGTTAGGAATAAACAGTTACACAGTTTCGGTAGGAACACTGATTAGTACAATCTCCTTGGAGAGCAAATTTGTAATAGCTACCAAAATTTTAATTGCACATAACCTTTGACCCAGCAATTCCACTTTGAACTTTTTGTTCTATGTATCTACTCATACAAATATATCTTTTTTTAAGAAAAGAAAACACTCTTAAGCACAAAGATGTTCTGCATTGTTTGTATTAAAAAAAAAAAAAAAAAACTGAAACAGCCTAAATGCCCATCATTAGAAGACAAGATTAATCAATTATGGTGCAGTCACACCAGAGAATACTGTGGCCTGCTAAAAAAAAGATACTGCACTGACATGGAAAATCGATCAAGAAATATTAGTAAGTGAAAAAAAAGCTAATGTCAACTAAAATGTATAATATGCTCTCATTTGTTCAACATACATTACACGTAGATGTGTCTATACACATATGTGTGTGCATATGCATATATATTTCTGTACCTACATATGCCTAGATATTTTCAGGAAGTATAAACAGAAAACTATCGCTGCATCTGGGAAGGGGAAGGGAGTCTGACATCTTACTTTACAGCTACTGAGCAGTTTGATTATTTTTCTACCACAACCAGGCATGACTCATCTAATTAAAAATAGAAATAAAACAGAGAAAATGGAAGCACTGAGGCACCAGAGGTCAATTTCCAGCCTAGAAATACACCGGTTCTGGTTCTTGGGCCAGGACAGAGAGTGCGGGGAGCACCGGGAGACGGGGGAGGCTGGGGTCCCTCCAGGACCCAGCCCTGTACCCGAGGGGACCCGGGCCTTTCTCCCTCCACAGAGCAAGCCAAGGGCTTCTGAGGACTGAGGGGGGTCCCCCGAACCTGCCCTGCCCTCTGGCCTCGGCCACAGTGACCTACCCTCCGGAGCGATGGTCTCTGGGGTGGGGCCCGGGCTGCTGCTGGGCCTGTCGGCCTCGGGGGTCCCAGGGTCCCGCAGCCCAGCCTGCGTGCGGGCGTCCTCTTCCCGGACAGGAGCAGGGGTCCACCGGGGGATGTGGGAGACACCCTGTGAGATGAGCTCGTTCAGGTAATACTCAATCACCTCCTTCCCCTGGAAGCCAGAGAGACCCAAGACACATGAGCATGGGGGCAGGACGGTGGGGAGACTTGGTGGTGTGGGGTCACCTACCCCAGGCTTTCAACCTGCCCTGAGCCATCAGGATGTGATGTCAGTATAAAATGCTTGTTGGCTTTCCAAGACTTAGTATGTGATAGAGAATGCAAAGTATCTCAGTAATAATTTTCATATTGACAACGTATTGGGCAAAATGTATTCTGAAAATGAATTCCACCTGTTTCATTGCACCAGGTGATAGGTCTGAGCTGTTCAAACCAAGCGATCATTTTAACCAGGAAAAAGCACCACGGATGACCCTCCGCCACCCAAGGAGCTCACTCCCCAAGCCCTGACATCAGGGTGCCCCTGGAACAAAGATTAGGGGACACCCACTAGGGGCCAGGCACTTCCCACCCATTCTCATGTGACGTGGTTATGATTGTAACCCCCACTTCGCAGGTGAGGGGACTGAGGCCCGGGAACGTGGAGGATCTTGCCCAAAGTCACACAACTGCCAGGAGACAGTGTGTCTAAACACAGGAGCAGGACCCCCGGGTCTGTGCACCTGCCTCCAGGTGACACCCAGCCCACCTCTCACCCGCTTGACGCTGGCTGTGTACTGCTTCATGGCGATCTTCTCCAGGGCACTTTCGAAGCCAAAGAAGGACCGAATGTCCAGGGAGGCAGACTGCTCGAAGCAAGTCCATTCCTCGTTCTCGGGGTGCACCTGAAAGAAAGACGGGGGGACAAGGACAGAGTCACGGTTGGGGTGGGGGTGTTGTGCCCTCCCCACCCCCACCCCAGCATCTCCAGGAGACAGTGGCCCGGCCAGAGCAAACCATGGATGGCACATCACGGTCTGACCACACGGAGGGGGCAGCAGTACCAGGGCCCCACCCAGAGACCCCTGTAATGTAAGGAGCAAGGAGCCACCTCACGAGGGGCCGGGAGAAAGCAGGTCTGGTTGTCTGTGCCCCTCCTGTCCCTAAAAAACTACAAATATGTAATGATACATATAAAGAATGTATCAAATGTTATATATAACACATATTACATATAAATAAAACTTCCAAAAACAAACTTTGTTGACAGAGCTACTATGCAGACCCCAGCTCAGTGCTCCTCAAAATTGTGAGAGCAGAAGCATCACCTGGGAGTCTATTAAATATGCAGATTCCTAGGCCCACCCCCTGGTGCAGGGTGTAGCTGGGGAATCTGCATTTCACAAACAGCCTCAATGATTCTGATTCTGCTGCTGAAAGAACAGCATGCTCTAAAACAGTCTTAAAAATCTGCTACCCATACCTCTCCAGAGGTAAGTATCTGAACATCCAGGAGGCCCCGAGAAGAGCTGGAGGCGTGGAAAGGAAAAGCGAGGGACATTTACGGGATGCCTGCTGTATATAAGGCACCATGGCTAAGATGAGTGAGGCAAGGCCCCCCGTGGGGGAGGCTGGGCCAAGGCACACCAAAAAGTCTCTAATGCTATATAAGTGCAATAAAGAGTTACATAGTGATAACTTCCATTTGGGGATCTAGGATGGGCTAAGGGGCTTTACTTATGTTAGCTGACTCGATCCTCACAGCCACCCAATGAGGCAGTTTCCATTAACAACCCCATTTTTCATATGTGGAAAGGGTGGCCCAGGGAGCTGAAGCCACTTGCTCAAGGTCACTCAGCCAGAAAGTGGCAGAGCTGGGTCTGTCCCTCTCCCATTCCACCCAAGCCAGATGGGTCTTTCTCCATGTAAGTCGGGACCAGTCCCTGCCCTGTATAAAACCCACAAATGCCCTCCAGACCCCTCAGCACAGCCCCCGAGACCAGGAGGACCTGGCCGTGTGGCCCACCTCCTCCCATCCAGCTCATTGCCTCGGGGTCTCCATGCTGTTCCCGCCACCACGATGCTGTTCCCAGCCTTTCCCACAGCTGGCTCCCCTCCCCCTCAACTCTCAGCTTAAATGGGATGCCCTCGGAGAGGCCCGAGATACTACTGTCATTTAAGAAAGCACCCCTTTAATTTTCTCAATTCTACCTGCCAGATTCCTTCTTAGCACCTGTGACAAAGTTGTGAATTTACATTGTTTGGTTTTGTTTCTTTTCTGTGCCTTCCAAGAAAGGAAGCTGCAGAGGGCAGTGGCCAGGCAAGATGGTGCTCAATCAGTATATACTGGAGAATAACAATAATAGTAATTAATTATATTGAAAGGTAAGGTATAGAACTTAGTATGTGCCAGACACTGTTTCATGGGTTTGGATATTTTACTTCATTTACTCCTCACCACAGCCTATATGGTGGGTATGGCTATCAACCCCATTTAAAGGATGAGAAAACTGAGGCACAGTTTCATGAAGGAAGGAAGGAGCGAAGAAAGGAGGGAGGGAATAAGGTTGCCAGATTAAGCAAATAAATAAAATACAGCCCCCTCCCAGTCACATTTGAATTTCAGATCAACAATTGATACTTCAGTATAAGTATGTCCCAAACATATTTGAGACATACTTATACTAGGAAAGTATCAATTGCTGATCTAAACTTCAATGTAACTGGGCTCCTACATCTTATCTGGCAACCCCAGAAGGCAGGGAGGACTGCGTGGACGTCACGGCAAAGCTCTGGGCACACGGGTGGCCCCGCGGGTGCCCACCGTGTAGCTGCAGTTCTCATTGACCACCACGCGGCTGGCGAGCGTCTCGTTGTGCGCTTCGATGAGGAGCGTCCTCTCCTTCCATTTCAGGGTGTTTTTCTGCACGAAGACCACGTGCTCGACTCCCGCGATCTGCAAGAGATTGTGGAGGGCGCGGGGGTGGGGACACCCGGGACCCCGCACCACCGTCCTGGGGTACCTCTGCCCTGCGGTCCCCAGCTGGGTGGCCGCACCAAGCCCAGATTCCCGGCCCCGGCCCCCGACACGGTGCGCTCCCGATCTGGACCCTTAAATCCCACCCTGCCACCAGCCCGCGTTCCCCGGAACCCCTGACCCCAGTCTGGTCTGCCCGGACCCAAACCCCCCGACCTCTGGATTCCCAGTACCCCGCCTGCCCCCTCCCTGGCACCCCCTCTCTTCCCCCCGGACCCCACAGCCCCGGACCCAAGGCGCAGACCCCCGCATGCGGTCTGATCTGCTCTGTCCAGGATTCCTGGACCCTTCGTACCCCGCCCATCCCGCGCGGGATCTCCCGCCACCGCTTCCTGCCTCTCCCTGCCCCCTGCCAGCCCCGGAGCCCCGCCCACCTCACCGGAGCCCCTCCCCTGCCATCCCCGGAGCCCCGCCCACCTCACCGGAGCCCCTCCCCTGCCCGCCCCGGAGCCCCGCCTCCTGTCCCCCTAAGCCCCGCCCACATCCCCGGGCCCCCTCCCCTGCCCGCCCCGGAGCCCCGCCCACCTTGCGCAGCAGCCGCGGGGCCTCCACGCGCAGCCAGCAGCTCCGCTCCACCACGTGCACCGCCCCGTCAGCGCTGCGGGACTCGTTCAGCACCTCGCTGCCCAGGAAGACCGGGATCTGCGGGCAGGTGGGGAAGCGCTTCTCGTAGGCCTGCGGGGCGGGGCGGGCGTGAGCTCCTGGGGTCCGGGGCGCACCCTCCTCCCGCCCTTGCAAGGCTCTTGTCCCATCTACAAGCCCGGGATCCAGAGCAGGGATAAGCTTTCTTGGCTCGTGGGGGAATGGAGACGTGTGCTATTATTTCTAGCCATGACACCGTTTTTGCACCTTTAGGGGCAGAGCTATACAAGTGCCTGAGCAAGATTTGACCAGTAGCTTTTTAGTCCACATCTGAATTTTCACCCTCAGAAGGAAAAGTTGACTCACCAGGGTCTTTTAAAAAGAAGGCATTTCTCAAAAAAAAAAAAAAAAAAAAAAAAAAAAAAAAAAAAAAATGCATTTGACGAAATTCAACAGGACTTTATGATTTAAAAACAACAGCAACAACACTCAACAAATTAAGAATTGAAGGGAACTTCCTTAACCCAATAAAGGGCATTTTCAAAAAACCCACAGCTAAGGCCATGCTTAATGGTGAAAGATTAGGTGATTTCCCTCTAAGATAGCAACAAAATAAGGATGCCGGCTCTCACCAATGTTGTTCGGTATCGTCCTGGAGGTGCTAACCAGGGCAATTAGCCAAGAAAAAGACGTAAGAAACACCCACATTGGAAAGGAAAAAGTAAAACCATATTTGCAGATGACATGATCTTGTATATAGAAAATCCTAAAGAAAAAAAAACAACCTCCCCCCCAAAAAAAAACTATTAGAGCTAATAAACTGCTGAGCAATGTGGCAGAATATAAGAGCAATATACAAAAATCCACTGTATTTCTGTACAGTAGCAATGAGAATACCAAAAATAAAATTAATAAAATAATCCCATTTACAATAGTGTCAGGAAGAATAGAATTCTTAGGAATTTAACAAAGGAAGTTACACTCTGAAAACTACAAAACAGCTGAAAAAAATGAAAGACAATCTAATAATGGAAAGACATCTCATGTTCATATATTAGAAGACGTGATATTGTTAAAATGGTCATACTCCCCAAACTGATCTATAGATTCAACAAAATCCCTATCGAAATCTCAGTAGACTTCTTTGCAGAAATGGACAAGCTGGTCCTAAAATTCATATGGAGATGCAAGAGACCCAGAGAAGCCAAACCAATCTCGAAAAAGAAGAACAAAATAGGAAGACTCACATTTTCCAACTTCAAAACTTAATACAAAGCTACAGTCATCAAAACGGTGTGGTTCTGGCATAAGATAGACACAGAGATCAATGGAATAGAATTGCAGAGTCCAGAAATAAACCTTCATGTTTATGGTCAAGGGATTTTCAACAAGGCTACCAAGAAAATTCAGTATAATTTCAATAGTCTTTTCAACTAAAAGAGTTGGGACAACTGGATAGCCATAAGCAAATGAATGAAGTTAGATTCCTACCTCACACCTTATACAAAAATTAGCTCAAAATGGATCAACAACCTTATTATAAGGGCTAAAAACCATAAAACTCTTAGAAGAAAAATATGAGAAAATCTACACCACCTTGGATTTTGGCAATGGATTCTTAGATATGCCAAAAGCACAAGCAACAAAAGAAAAAATAGATAAATTGGACTTCATCAAAATTAAAAACTTTTGTGCATCAAAGAACATTATCAAGAAAGTGAGACAACCTACAGAAGTGAGAAGATAGTTAGAAATCATATATCTGATAAAGGTTTAATATTCAGAATATATAAAGTGCTCCTACAACTCAGCAACAAAAAGACAACCCAATTTAAAAACCAGCAAAGAATTTGAATAGACATTTATCCAAAGAAACTATACAAATGGCCAAAAAGCACATGAAAAGATACTTAACCATTAGTAATTAGAGAAATGCAAATCAAAACCACAATATCAATCACTAAGATAGCTATTATTTAAATAATGGAAAATAACAAGCGTTGACAAGGACTCAGATAAATTGGAACCCCCATGCACTGTTGGTGGGAATGTAAAATGGGGAAGCGGCTGTTGAAAACAGTCCGGCAGTTCCTCAAATGGTTAAATATAAGTGTATATACCCAAGAAAATTGAAAACATATGTCTCACACAAAAACTTTTATGGGAATGTTCATCACAGCACTATTCATAATAGCTTAAAAGTGGAAACAACCCAAATGTCCATCAATTGAGGAATGGATTAAAAAAGTGTGGTCTATTCATGAAAGGGAATATTATTCAGCCATCAAAAGGAAAGAAATTCTGATACATGCTACAACATGGATGAACTTTGAAAATATTATGCTATGTTAAAGAAGCCACAAAAGGCCATGCAGTGTATAAGTCCATTTATATGAAATGTCCAGAAAAACCTAATCTATAGAGACAGGAAGTACAGTAGTAGTTGCCAAGGGCTGGGAGGTGGGGATAGGTGATGATAGCTAAGGGGTGGGGAGTTTGTTTTTTGGGTAATGAAAATGTTCTAAAATTGATTGTGCTGATTGTTGCACAGCTCTGTGAATTTTCCTAAAGCCATTGATTTCTACACTTTAAATGGGTGAATTGTATGGTATTTACAAATAGGTAAATTTGTTTTAAAAAAAAGTCCCTCTTATTCTGTGTGTATATCCACACACATATGTATCCACACATGTAACATACATAACAAATATAAATAAATAAATGTGTATATTAAGATAGTTTATATGGATCATGAATATATATGAATTTATGTGAATATATTTATATATAGTGTGTATATAGTTTTATACATAATATATACAAGGTTTCATAAGTAGTGTGTTATAATTTGATAAATATAGATAGCATGCATGTATTTTAAATATAATATGTAAATAAAGGTATATATAAAAAATGGATATGTATTTAAATACTGGGTTTGTTTATATATGAATATATTTATTATATTATATATAGCATATATAGTGTATTACATTGTGTTCCATTGTATTATATTGTATTACATTACATTGTATTGCATTGCACTGAATTGTAATACACTGTATTATATTGTATTGTATTGCATTGCATTGTGTTATATTATAAATGCATATGTGCATGTAAATCTTCATGCCCTTTGTGACCCATTCACCTGTGAGCTGGGGGAGACCCCCCCCCCAGGGTTCACAGCAGACCCGGAGCCCCCACGTGGGTTCAAACCCCAGCTCCGCCACTTCCAGGCTGCGTGTCCTTGAGCAGGTTCCTTAACTTCTCCGGATACCTGAGGCTAATCTGCAGCCCTACCCCAGGGTGGTTGTGAGGACTGAGCGAGCCGGCGTGGGTGCTGAGGGGGCAGTGGGGTGATCCCCTCTGGGGCTTCTCTGTGTGCCTCAGGCAGGGCATGGCGCTGAGCGCAGGCAGGTTTCAGGCCGGGTTCTCTGGTGCTGTGCCGGTTGGAGGGGAGGCCTCCCGGGTCTGGGTGGGGTCCCCAGCCTTGCTGCTTTGAGCCACCCCGGGGTCAGCAGGGGCTCCGGGCAAGGACTGGCTCCCTTCAGCTGGGGAGGGTCCTCCCAGATGGGTGCAGAACTGGGCCAGGGTGGCTGGAGGGACTCCCACATCCACAGACAAGGGCCCAGGAAGAGGGAGTCTGTGCCCAGTCCTAGAAGCACCAGGCTCAGAGCTGGGGGCAGGTTGGGGGCGCCCGGCATCCATGGCTGCTGAGCTTGGCGGGGGGGGGGGGGGGGGGGGGGGGGGGTATGTTCCCAGCGCCTGTCGCAGCCCACGCGCCCTGGGATCAGGATCAAGGTGAGCTCCAAAAATAGCGCCGGCATCTGAGGACAGAGCCCTCCTCCCACTTCCCTCCCGGGTCCTGGGAAGAGAGGGAGAGACGTCAGCGCCCCACTCAGATGGGGCAGGGGGAGGGGACTCAGGAAGAGTTAGCGCTGTCCCCAGGTGCCCTTGTGCCCATCCCGGCGCCCACACGGCCAGCCCGGCGCTCCCCTGCCCGGGGTCCGAGGACAGAGCCGCCTCCTGCCACATCCCCGAGCTGTTGACAAACACACCAGCCGCAGAAGTGGGAGTCATTGTCCCCCAGGAGAGGGGGCTCAGTGGGACTCCTGGGGGGGGGGGGGTCGGAGGGCAGGCAAAGGGGCCTCCTGAGAACTGTGTTCCTCCATTGAAGGGAACGCATTTCTCCCGAGGAGGGAGCCGCTGGCGCCGTGGGGGAGAGCAGAGCGTGGGGTCAGCGGCCTGGGTTGGAAGCCCAGCTGGGAGGCTCCGTTCCTCCAAGCCTGTTTGCCTGTCCGGGAAATGGGTCTATGACCAAGCTCATTCCCCAGAGGATGCAACGAGGCTGAACATTTCACTCGGAGCTCAATGCATAGTAACACCCAGGACTTTTATTCTTCGGGGCCTCCACCCGGCAGCAGGACCCAGTGGCTCAGCGCAGGTTTTCAAGAAATGAAAGAGGCCCCACCCTGGTCCTTTCTGAGCCCTCCGCAGACAGTGAACACACTGCTGACCCCTCGGGCTCTGCAGTCCCCACACACAGGAGGCCCTCAGTAAATATGTGAAGAATGAATGAATGAGTGAATGAGTGAATGAATGAATGAATAACTGAATTATGAGGAAAGTCCCCTGGTGGGACAAAGAACGTGCAAGATCCACCTTAGTCCCCATCATGCTTTATGCCCAGAGCCGGGAGCCTTGCTGGGAGAATAGAGCCCCCTCCACACCTAGCTGTGGTGCCACCTGGGACCAGAACAAGGCCCTGCAGGGAACAGAGCAGGGAAGGGAAAGCTACTGAGACAGGGAGGGCCACCTGCCTCCACGCACAGAATCCTACAGCCACGACCGTTCTTTCTGACAAGAGCAAGGTCCCCATTGACCCCAACACTTAGCCATTGCTGGGTCCTGCCTCTGGGTCAGCTCTTGAACCTGCATGAACAGAGGACTTCCTGGGCAGCGTTTTCTGCTAAGCATCACCGGGCATGTGTCTTCCTGCAGGGACTGCAGTAGGGTGTCACATTGACCATTTTTGTTGTTCGTTCCCCAGAGAGCTCTGTTTCCCACCCAAGGACAATGTCCTCCTCCCCTGCTGTGTGCCCAGACCCTAGGAGCTGGAGCTGGTGATAGAAGAGGAGGCCGAGGCCCACGGGGAGAAGCTGAGTGCCCACTACATGGGGCGGGTGGAGATTTGAATCCAAGCAGACTGATCACAGGTCCCAGCATTCCACTGGGTGCTGCAGAATCGTCACATCCTCCCCTGATGGCATAACCCTCCAGACCTCATTTTGGAGGGAGATTGAAGGAAAAGCCCATTCTCAGGGAATGGTGGGATCCAGAGGAGGCAGAGGGAGGCAGGCAGTCATGGAGGACTTCCTGGAGGAGTCAGAGACCTGCATTGGGGGCTGAGAAGATGCTGCGGCCTCGAGGCCTCGTCTATGCCAGTCCCTCTCCCTGGGACGCCCCCTTCCCCATCCTCCACACAGCTGCCTCCTCCCTTATCCTCCATCCTTTCGTCCCTGTGTTTCCTTGATAGCACCATCACACCCCGGAACGATGCACTTGCTTGTGAGGGGCGTGTCTAGAGCCTGAGCTTTGACGAATCTGCTTTTCCACAGCACTGACCAGATGCCCAGCACCTGGCTGTGTCCTCGGCTCACACAGTACAGGAATGTCAGTGAACAAAGAAGGAAATTGTGTAAACCTGCCGATGGGCTAAACAGCCCCGGGAAAGTGTCCTGATCAGGGGACAACAGGCCACAGGCTCAGCACATGCAGCCAGCGGAGGGCACTGGGCCAGCTGGGCTCACTTCCTGCCATGACAAGCCTCGTGTTAGGAAAGCCCTGTCTGGAGCTCCCAGATAACAGGGACAGGGGACACTGGTCAGCGGCCAATGGGCATCTGGACAGCCAAAGAGCAGGTGCTGCCTCCATGCCACCAGTGGCTGCTCCACCAGCGGAGCCACCCCACCTATGGGGGGGCCCCAGAGCCCAGTGTGGTTGGAAGTGCGTCTGTCTACACAGCTGAACGGGAGCACCCCTGAGGGTCTGTCCCCTGCCTGGGCCTGGCTCGGGGCAGGCATTTAATAAATGCAGATGGGGACTTTGCCTGGAAGGGAACTAGGGAGCCCCAGAAGGTTTGCAGGCCCCTGACCCCACCTACAACCATCACAGCAAGCATATGCAAATGTAGCCCCTCCCTGTTTTACATATCTTACCCCACAAGAGCTGGGGGTAACATAAGGACCTAACATGAGGATGCATTTGGTAGACATTTAACTTTCCCCGTTTCTTATAGCATTCTTCCATATTCTGGAATCGTTACATTTCTTTTCTTTCTCTCTTGAACATGGCTGTGACCCTTGAGAAGCTCCTGCACCCTGGGCAGAAGGCCCCAGCAGAGGGTGTCATTTCCATCACCTTCAGCACATCACAGGGTCTCACAGGGAGGAACGTGCCTGTGTGGGAAACCAGCTCACCAGGGCCAGTTTCACCCCTGCCCAAGGGCCTCGGCCGCTCGGCTCCTGTCGCACAGTTGGCCTGCCCAGCGCTGACCATCCACAGATGAACCCTGAGCCTCTTCCTGCTGAATAAACACGTGGGTTGGCCCCCTCAGGGACACGAGGCGGCAGAAGGATTAGGTTACAAGCTCCTGCCAGGTGACCAGAGAGGGACACTCAAGCCTGCCCACTCGGAAAGGACGCTGGACAAGGCCCAGAAACTGCCCCTGCAGGGATATGTCCAGGAAGGGCAGGGACCCGTTGGCTGCCTCCTATGAGCCCCCATCCTGCAAAAATCCACAGTGACACACTCAGCATGCGGAGGTGGGAGGCTTTGCAAAATGCCAGGCATCGAGTTGACATTCAATAGATATTTACATGATGAATGAATGAATGAATAATGAATGACAGCATAGCCATTAAGAGCACAGACTCTGGAGCCTGGGCTAAAATCCCTGCTCTGCCTCTTCCCAGCTGCATGACCTTGAACAAGTCATTCGCCTCTCCCTTCCTAATGCACTGGTTGGTAAAAAGGGGAATAATAAAAGCACCTACTTTATTGGGTTGTCAGGGGAATAAAGGAGTGCCTTTTTGTAAAGCGCTTAGAGTAGTGCCTGGCACATGGCAAGTTCTACATAAGCATTTGTCAAACAAATTTAAATTTAAAAAAAAGAATGAGCTTCTATAAAGGACAGAGAAGCTATTTCTGCTAATAAATTCGCTTGACAGCTGCTCCCTCCCTCCCTCCCTCCTTCCTTCCTGCTCTTCCTCATCCAAATCCAAAGGAAGCTGGAACGCGGCTCACCCCAAACCTTCCACTGCGAGTGGGGAGAGAATAGCCCAGCCGCACCAGAGAGTCCAGCCCCGTACCTCACCTTCCCTTTCCCACCCTGCAGCCGGACTGGGGGCACGGGCCACTGGGTGACGGTGCCAGCACGGCTCAAGGGTCTCACTCGTGGACCCTGTGAGCCAGGGCAACCCCAGGGCAGGCAGGCATTTCAGTCCCCTCACCTCCCCCAACTCTTATTTTTGAGATACAATTCACCCTTTTGAAGTGTACAATTCAGTGGGTTTTAGTCCATTCACAGGGTTGAGTGACCATCACCACTAATTTTGGAACATTTTCATCACCCCCAAAGGAAGCCATCAGCAGTCACTCCCCACTCCTTTCCTGGCCCCCACCCTAGAACACCACTCATCTACTTTCTCTCTATGCATTTGCCCCCTAGGGACATTTCATATACGTGGAATCATATGATATTTGTCGTTTGTGTCTGGCTTCTCTCACGCAGCGTAATGTTTCCAAGGTTCATCCCCGTTGTAGCATGGATCAGAACGTCACTCTTTTTTGTGACCGAGTAATTTTCCATCGTAGGGATCCCCACCTATGGCAGGAGTGCTCCACTGGAGCTTGTTGAATGAGTAATCAGACACCCAGCTGATGAAGGGAAGGAGGCAGAGGAGAAGGCGACAGTATCCTGAGAGCCCTTTGAGATGCCCGAGGCACACAATCTATAAAGGCAGCCACGCCAGGTGGCCTTGTAGCTGAAAAACCTACCACTATTCCAGCCAAAGCCAGCTGGAAGACACACACAAAGGGTCAGAAGGATCCTGCAGCCAGGGCACCCAGGTGCAAAGGGGACAAGAGTGGGGTGCAGTGGGGCAGAGACAGAAAACACAGGGTTTGGACCCCGTCTGCCTCTTTCCAGCTAGGGGACCTTTATGTAACCTCTCTGAGCCTCAATTTGCTCAGAAAAAAATGGGGATGATGATGATGATGATAACAATGACAATACCTATTTTCTAAGCCTTGCTGTGCAGATTAAAAGAAGACAATCTGTGTATGAGTTTAGCACAGAGCCAGACAGCACATAGCTGTTTTCAAAAAAAACTGACCCCAAAAATGGACAAGAGTCAAGCAACCCTAGGAAGTTTAGAACCCACCAGCGGCATTTATCATGACTTGGAATAGGATTTTATGTCTGTGTTTATTTTACTGCCTCAATATAACCATCATTTTGTCTGTTTTGTTCACCAGTGTCTTATACACGGTGACATGGCAGACATCGAGCAAATATTTGTTGAATGAATGAATGAATGAATGAGCAGGCACTGGGGAAAGAACAGGGCAGTTGAACCATCTTCCTATGGATACTAGACACGCAGGTCAGGCCGTGTAGGCCTCCCCTATCTCAGAGTGAACGGGCTGGCGTCTACACCCGCTGGGGAACATCGGCGCACGGCTCAGAGTGGAACCTGTGACTGACTACAGCCAAGCAGTCTCCACCCTTGGAGAGTGCAGTTCTGGAAGGTGCATATTGGACAGGTGAAGACACACCTGAGTATCTTCCCCCAAAACAGTGGCATTGGTCAATGCATCGTCGAGAACGAGGCAGTAAGGATGTCTTGAACAGGTTTGCCTGTTTTTAACAGGTTCCCAGTCCTGCAGCTGCAGCATGGGGGACATTAGCCCGGGCCTGGTTATTATGCGTTCCTGCTTCTGTCCCCAAGCGAGGCAGGCTCCCTGGGTGTGGGGCGCCACGTCTCTCCCCTCTGAGGACCCACCGTCCCAGCAGCCGGCCTCACGGGCTCCAGGATTGCATGCCCACCTGTGCCCAGCGTCAGAGCACAGCAACCTCGCTTCTCAGGGCAGGGATTTCTCTCCTCTGAACGGGCACCGTGCCTGGGGATTCCAGGATCTCCTGGTGCCCGGACAGCTCAGAGAGGGACAAGGAGGCCGCCAGGCCGGCCTGGAATATTGTGACATTCATGTGCTGTGTGAGGCTCTTGACCGGCAGGGAAGAGCCAGTTTAGACTTTCCAAGCACCCTAGAAGTGCATCCCGGGCCTCCCACCTGGACAACTCTGGCAGCCTCCGGATGCAGCCTCCCTTCAGTCCACTTTCCATAGGAGCTGGGGTTGGGGGTATCCTCCTAACCCAAAACCCGATCAGGCCTCTCCCCCTACCTACAACCTTCCAAGGCTCCCATAGTCCTCAACTAGATGACTGCAGTCCGTTCCAACCGGCCCTTGCCGGCCCGGCCAGACACTTTCTAACTTTCATTTCTTCGAAGGGACAAGTTCTGCCCTCATAGTTCTTGGCGTTCGCTTCTCTCTTTCTCGACAACTCTCAGCCTGGCTGACTTGGGCCCCTCTCTCTATTCCTACCACACCCCTTTCTTCCCCCACTAGGGGACATATCAGTCCACGTGGTATTTGCTGGCTGCTTGTCTGTATCTTCCTCCCCCACAACATGCATGCAAGTGGGAGCTCTATGAGATCCGGCAGGGACCAAGTCAGAAGAGCCAGGCAAACAAGACAGATCCAGTCCTGCCCTCCTGGGGCTTCCTTTGATGGAAGTGACCCATATGAAAAAGCAAATTAACAGAAAAACTGATGCATCCCCGGAAGGGCTAGGAGGCAATTATTTTGGAGCCCCTGCAGCTAGCACAGTGCTTGGCACATGGTGGGAGCCCAGTAAGCAGCTGTAGGAGGTCTGAACACAGGCAGGCCCTAAGTTTATGTCAGGAGCACCTGAAAGCAGAAGCCGCTTTGCCGGGCAGTGAATAAGCTCTGTTCTCCCAGTGCAAATCAGAGCCGGCTCAAGGCTTTGTAAACCATCCAGGGTGGAAAACATTGCTTCCTTTAATCCGTTAGCAACCGCATCAGGTGACAGGCTCCAGGGGACTAATTTAAACTCATTTAAATTAGGCCCCTGCTGCTTTATTAAAACTATGTCCCTAACTACGATTCCAACTGTAACCGCCCTTGGCCAGGGCTGCAAGAATTTGCCTGCAAAGGCTGCTCCTTATTAATGATCCATTTGCTAAATTACAAGCTGTTTATCAATACAAACAGGCTAGGCCTTTAAATATTTTAACACTTAATTGCTGAGGATGATCTTCACTCCACAACCCTTTCTATTGCGTAGGAAATTCTACGCCGTGCCATCTTTCTTCTTTAGGTTGCAGAACCAGTGATGATCTGAAACCACAGGGATTTCAGGCCCCCAGGGGTCCCCGGGCAGTGGCAGGGCAGGTGTTGTGGCCATGAGCTTGGGCGCAGGGGGTCCAAATTCCAGCTCTGCCATTTACTGACTGTGATCTGTGATTGTTTCTTTGGCCTTTCGAAGACTCAGTTTCCTCATCTGCTACAGATGAGGCTGCTCTAATAGTACCTGTGTCTGGGATGGTGTAGGGTAGGGTGCATGTGGGGTCCAGTCAACACCCCCGGGCTCTGTGACCCTCCAAGTGGCCAGGGACTGCAGGTCCCTTCTGTGTTCCTTTTAGGGGTCTGTGCCCTGGAAAAAGGCCCGATGGTCACTGCCCCAGTGGAACCGCTTCCTCTGCCCAGCTCTGCCATCACAGTAACTCCCAGTCCTCAACCAGCTCCGAGAAGCAGCAGAGCTAATGGGTGGGAATGTAAGTTCCGGAATGTAACTGCCTCCTCTCAGTCCCAACCCTCCACATGTTGGCTTGGTGGCCCGGGGTACGCCGTGTAGCCTCTCTGTGCCTCAGTTTTCTCATCTAGAGAATGGGGCCACTCACAAAACCCATCTCATAGAGTGGTCGTGAGCAGCCCGGGAGTTAGTTTTTGAATGGGCTCAGAACCATGCCTGGGACGTGTTTGTTAAATTAAGCAAAGTTAAAACGCCATCTGCTTAAACTCACCGAATGGCCACCATTAGGGGAGGGCGTCCATGTCACCCAGAATCACGACAACGAGCTGGAGGTTGATGGAGAATGGCCTCGGGACTCTGAATCATCTACCTCTCAGTCCAAGATGCCCCTTTGTATCCCACACTCAGGATCTCAAACAAAGCCCCCCATCCTCCTGGGACCAGGTTCAGAGGAACCCAGGACCCTCTCCAGCCTCCATTGTTTCAATCATTTTTCTCTGTTTACAAAGTTATTACAAGCTCATTGGTTGGAATCAAATACTACAGAATGTGAAAGAAGAAAGCCAAGATCCCCCTGGAATCCCACCTGTTGGAGGCAGAATGCATGTCCAAGGATTTGACCTAAGGACAGAGATGCTCCTTCATTTGATTAGATACATTTTTGAAAGTGAAAGATAAAAGAAAAACCAAAAACTTTTAAAGCTGGGTCTGGAAAGGTTGCCTAAGCCAGCTGTTTTACTAACAAATCATTGATCCCAAGTTCAGTTGTATATTCGTCTCTGGTGGACTTTTGAAGAAGCAAAAGACACAGTGATTGTCAAGTCAGTTTTGCTAAACAGAAGAAACAAAAGGCAAACTCATCCTATGACTCGGATGCAAGGAAAACAGCCGAGTTCATCCGAAACTTCCCTGGCATCTAACCCAAACTGAGGGCAAGTGTTTAACTGAGGAACAAAAGCAGACATTTAAGTGCAGAAAAACCCTTTTGTGCCTGCCCAGCTCACAACTTACGCTGAGTTATGCAGCTATTTTGGGGACAATGATGTTTTGTAAACAGTCAGCAAAGTGGCTTTGTTGGCTACGCTGCGGATGGGGGACATTTTGCCAACAAGGACTGTGTGGAAGATAAGGCAACAGGGTCACTGCGGTTCCTTGAAAAATATGAAGGACTTAAATTAGCACAGATACAGATAATAAATATTTTGAAAATCTTTCTTTCTGACTGTACCTACAGGCCTCCATGCATCAGAGTCCAAAGACGGTTAGCAACCTGGGGGTAAACCGAGTCCTGCCTTCGTTCACTGAGCGCGGAGCTTAAAAATATGTTTAACGTTCCGATAAAGGCAAGGCGAGAACATTAGCTATTCTATTAATATGGTCTTAAGTGCTGCATTAGTGGGCATGTTTTATTTTTAAGTGCAAAGATTATGAATATTTTTGAGAACCCTAAACAGACTAAACAAAGTTTATACTTATTAAGCCCATGCAATAGTGAGTTTTCCATTCTGTAGTTATGTGGGTTTCTCTACTTCACAGCAGAGAACTGTGGATCTCTGGACTGTTCCAGAAGGGTGGGCACGGTGTCTCCCTTCTACTGAGTGAATGAATGAATGAATGAGTCCCGGGATCTTAGAATCAGTGAACTGCCAGGAGCTGTAGACAGAGGACAATTATTCATATTTAGCTACAATTTATTGTCTGCTTACTGTGGGCCGGGCCTCCTGCTGGGCACCGTGCGTGTACACACAAACACACACACACTCACTCACATGCATTACCATCTTTAATCCTTATGACACCCTTATAATCATCCCCATTTCAGAGAATTTCAGTGACTTTCCAAAGACACACAGCCAGGGCATGCTGGAACAGCGGCAGGGATGCAGGGCTTCTGACCACACGTCCCCAGGTCTCTTTATCACACTCTGGTGCCCCACCCCACTGCATCCCTATTAAAAACACAGGAAAACCACACGGACCCCAGCCACAAAAGCCACACTAAAAACTTAAACTCACTGAGTGCCTCATCTGCACTCAGTAGTTTACAGATATTTACTCATTGAAGCCACAACCCAATGCCTAGATTGCAAATCTGTGTGATCCCTGCTGTACAGATGATGGAGTGGGGACTCAGAGAGGTTAAGTGAATTGCCCAAGGTCATCCAGCCTGTCCACTGTGGAGCTGGACTATGGCCCCAGGCATGATGAGTCCTGCACTTGTAAGCCTGATGCCCCTGCCTCTCTTTGATATGGAACTATCTCTGTGTTAGAGCACAGTGCGTAAGGATGATCCCAGGATGCTTTTTAAATCCTTGATGCAACTATAAGCACACATATACGTAGATTTGTAGAATAAGATCAAGCAGGATACACACATTGATATGAACACCCTTGGATAGGAGGAGGCCATGGTTAAACGGCGGTGGTGGGGAGTGGGGGGCTTGGATTCTGGCATTTCTTACCTTTTCAGTGCAATCACTGACAAGTCCACATGGTGTCATAACAGTGGCAGCAGCATTTAGTGAGCACCTACTGCATCCCAGAGGCCCCACACATTGTCTTTTACTCCTCACTACAACCTGTGGCATTGCCCCCATTTTACCACAAAGGGAAATGCAGCCCCAAGAGGTCGTGATGGAGCCAAGGAGGAAACCCAGGCCTCTCTGGCTTCCAGCCTGCCCCGCAGTGCAAAGATGACTGATCCAGGAGGCCGAGAGCCAGGAGCTGGTTCTAGACCCCAACTGACTCACCGTGTGATCCTTAGCAGGTTGTGTCGACACTGAGAGTCTACTCTGAAAACGACTCACCATATTGATTTGTTTTCAAATCACCCTGAGGTGCAGTCAGTGCCTATACTTGGGGCCACCCAGAGCCTGGTCAGCCCCCCACGTCTCAGGAGCAGCCTGGGACCTCGAGAAGCAGCAACTTGCAGGTTGGGGGGGTCTCAGACCCCATCCACCAGGACTCACATCTGCAAGCAAGACAGCCCTGCCAAGATGTCAGGTGTCCCGACCCTGCCTGCCCACTCACTCCCTCTCTACTGCCCTCTGCTCCTGACGTCAGCAACCTGGAAGGGGAGGGGCGGGGGTCTGCGAGTGGAAGGAGCCCCCTCATGGAAGTCACAGTTGAAATCAGGGCTCTGGAACCCCTCTGCATGGATCTGAGCCACAGCTCCATCTCACCCTAGCCTCGGAACCTGGAGCCGTCACTTCACCTTTCAGTTGAGTGGTGGCAAAATGGGAATAATGAGAGCTATTGGGAATTAAATGAAACAACATATGGAAAGACTTAGCAGTGTAAACACTCAATAAATGGTTGCTAACATCAGCATCATCATTATATTTACTATTATTATTATCATTACACAAAATGACAGCTGTGGCTTGGGCCCTGATATCCTTGTTTTCTGCCAGGGAGTCTGAGGTGAGAGAACAGGAAAGCTTTGATGAGGGGAAGAAAGAAAGGACTTGTGTGGTGGTCTCCGGGCAAGGATCCAGGAAGCTCTGGTGGAAGACGGGAGGGAAAGCCAGGTGGAGGGGTCACTGGTTAGAAATTTGAACCACCAGGTCAGCTGAGAGGTGTGGTATGGCTGACACAGGTTCAAGAATTCCCTCTGATTTGGGGGTCTTAGGGGCCCCCTCTCCTTCCCACCACAACTGAATTCCTGCATCCCTCCAGCCATCACCTGAGGGGCCCGAGAATCAGGGGTCACTCACCGCCATGACCAGCTCGAATGGGTACTTGTAGACGCGGACGGGAGACTGGTACTTCTGCACCATGTTCTTGCGGGAGCCCCAGTGGAGCCACCAGGCGCGGGGTGAGCACACAGAACCTGGGGCGAGGGGGCGACGTGAGGTGGCAGCTCCCTCAAGTGAAGCAGGGAGATTGTCTGCTTCTCAGGTGCATGGGGCGGAGCCCCTCTGGCCCCACCCACACATCTCTCCAGTCCTCAAAGTGAGCCGGGATATGATCCCCAAAGCACTCCCAGCCAGGCCCCAAACCCCTGCCTGTGTGTGCCCCACGGCCTCAGACCACTCTCCCCTCCAAGAACAGTCAGCACCCCCAAACCTTCCCCCTCACCCACCTCTTCATTCTGAGGGCCCCCAGAAGCATCCACGTGAACACACACAGCAATTCACTTCGCGCATGCGCCCCACAGCCGGCCACAGACCTCCTGAGCCTCTAGCCCCGAAGACCCTCGCACCTGCCCTTCCGTTTTCCTCCAGGACACCCTGACATACACACACAGCCTTCACCAAATCTCATGCACTCTGTCACACACACGCACTCACACACGACTCCCCTCCCACGCGGGACCGCCCTTGCACACGCCCACAACTTTGTGCACACACACTCAGCGTCCCTAGCACACGCACCTGCCCAACTCCACGCACACACAGTTGCCCTGGTGCGCACAGACGGTTCGCACACGTGCATGCATACATGCACACACACGTAACACGCACACACCCATGCATGCACAGGCTCCCCCCAGCCGTGCTCACCCGCGCCCTTGAAGTCTCCGGAGACGCAGCCCCGGGGCAGTACCCTGGACACTCTCCCGCACCGGGAGCGAGCCCGCCGGGGACCTCTGTGGTCGCCCAGCCCCGAGTGCAAGCCTGGGGCGAGGCCCGAACGCAGCCGCCCGACCTGGGGCTCCCGGCTCCGTGCACCCTGGGGCCCGGCTGTCCCGATGGGGCCCGCGGGGCGGGAGTGAGACCCGCCGGGCCGGAGAGCTCCAGGACCTGGGACAGCGGAGGTCCCGGAGCGAGCCCCGCCCCCGACCGGCCACGCCCACGCCGCCCTGCCAGGGCCCCGCCCCAGACTTATCCTGCTCCCTGACTGGTCCCACCCTGTGGCCCCGCCCCGATCTATCCCCGCCCACACCACCTAGCCATGGCCCCGCCCCAAGTTTACCCAGTCCCCGCCGCAGTCTAACCCCGCCTACTCCACCCTGCCGTGACCCCGCCTCTCCCGATTTATCCTAACTCCTGATTGGCCCTCCCTGGCCCCGCCCCAGTCCAATCCCGCCCACGCCATCCCGCAATGGCCCCGCCCCAGGCTTAACCTGCCCCCTGACTGGTCCCTCGCCAGCTTGGCACCGCCCCCGGTCGGGACACACCTCAGTTTTAGCCCCGCCCTCCGCTCGCCAAATCCTTTGGTTGGCTTCGCCCCCATCTCTACCCTTCCTCCTGATTGGCCATCCTTCAGGCACCACCTCCCTCCCGCCTCCAAGCCTGGCCCTGCGCCCCCTTCTGGTCGCTCCTCTGAGGTACCCAGCCAAGGGAAGACCCCGCCCCAAGGCTCCAGTCCAGTTTAGCCGTGGCCCGGGCGGACCCTGTGCCCTGACCGGTCTGCGCCCTCCTAATGCAGCTTACCTGCAGCCCCTTCCCTGATTGGATCAGCCTCGCTCTCAAGCCCCTCCGCCTGGCCACTGAGCCGCGCTACTCACCTGGCCACGCCCCAGCGCCGGTCCCGCTGCCACGCCAAGCCCCGCCCGTGCAGTCATTCATTCCTGCTGCGCGTGTTTACAGAGCGCCTGCTACGGGCCTGCCTCCCTCCCATGAGACTTCCCTTCCTGCTCCCCATCTGCTGGGACCTGGAAGAGCCGGCGGACTACCTCGTACTTATTCTCTCAGCATTGACTGAGCGCCTGCCACGTGCCAGGCACTGGGATACATGGGTGAGTCCGACCAGATGTGCCTGCCCTCGTGTGACCCACGGTCCTGCAGGGTGGAGAGCTGGGCAGGGAGATAACACTCCGGTTAGGAAATGCATCACTGCATCCTGGGAGAACCAGCTCCTGTTTGTTTGCTTCCTGGGGTGTATCACACTGTATAATCGTTATAATTAATCAATTGTTTGTGGGTCATTGTGTCTCCCCGGAGACGGTAGGCTCCATGAGGGTAGGGACCGTGTCTGTCTTATTCGTCTGCCCCCATGTCGGCTGGGGTCCAGGAACCGTGTTCTACGTGTTTTCCTAATGCCATCAAGGATGGAAATAGGGCTCGAAGTTCCACTTCTTGCCACAAGGTGGCAGCAAATAACAGTCCACGGCTGTCTCCAGAACGGGGAACTGGGGATGGAATTGGGGTTCCAGGAATTTTTCACCCGGTCCTGGACTTATGGGAACTACTCGTCCTCCGCCTGGACGTCAGTGTCTGACACGCACTAATCATTAACAGCGTTCATTGTTATTTCCAGCTCAGAAGCCAAGGTTTACAGCTGGGAGGCTGGGGCTGGAGCAGTCTGTCCCAAACTTTCCAGGCTTTAGGACACCCTGAGGGTGCACGTTAAAATGCAGGTTCCCACCCAAAGGAGCCTGGGACTCTGAATTTTTAACAAGCTCTCCAAGCAGTTCTTGTAAGCAGACAGGCCTGGGAAAATACTGGCTGGCCAATCTTGGAGGCTTCTCCAAGCCCCTGGGGATCCCAGGATGCTGGGGAGGAGTAGGGTGGGCTCCTAAGTCTCAGCTCCTCGGGGACGGGGGCGTCTGGCTGCTCCTCACTCCCCATCACTCCCCCATTACCACCACCCAGGCAGAATCTGCTTGGCTGCCCCGCCCACTCCCCACGCGGGCCACAGAGGGTGACAGCTGGGGAGAGCAGAAGAGGGTGCAGGAGATGGGGCGAGAGGGGTCAGCACTTGCTGAGGGGCGCCAAGAGGAGCAGTGAGAGGCCCTGAGACTGCCAGCGGCTGGGGGCAGCTAGAGTGCAGGCTCCAGTTTTCCTGGCTACCATCAGCCCCTCTCCTGCCACCCCCCCACAGACACACATAACCTTGAGAGGACGTGCCTGTGGGTGGGAGAAAGAGGACCCCAGCGGGCTGGGTACAGAGAGCCCAGAGTGGAAGACGGGGGCCCAGGGGGCATGAGAATGTCATTCCCTCTTCCTCCAGCCCCAGGGGTGTGACACTCACCTGCCACCTGTCCTGTGCTACCTGTTGAATGCTGTCCTCTTGCTAAATTCTCCACTGTCTAGGACTGCACCAGGTACCTGTCCTGCAGGCTTAGCAAACATCACATCTCTAATCCTCAAAACCACCCTGATGGGCTCGAAACTATTTTAATCCTCATTTCACAGAGGTTGAGTAACTTGGCCAAGATCATGCTGACTGTGTGGCTAATTGTAGAGTCCTATGAGGTAGGGACTGTTATTATCCCTTTTGGAGATGAAGAAACTGAGGCTCAGAGAGGTTAAGTAACTTGCTCAAGGTCACACTGCTAGTAGGGGTTAGCTCTGGAACTCAAACCCAGGACTCTCTGGTTCTCCGATGCTTTCTTTGTCCAGGGCTGCAGCTGAAGGGCCCAGAAGGTGTGAATCCCCAGGCTGAGCTGCAAAGTATCCAGGCACCCTGGGCCCAGATGGGAACAGTGGGGACTTGAAATCAGTCCTGAGGAGCAGGACCTGCAGCCTCTGCCCACTGCTTCCTACCTGCCCGACTGGAAGGACCCAGTCAAAACTGCTTTGTGAGGATGTAGGTCTTGAGGATCCCAGAAACCACCCCACATCCCTGAATATCTTTCCCACATGTGGGCCACTAATACAGGTAATTCAACCATTAGCAATGCATTTATCTGACTACAACAATGGACCCAACCCAAATGCAATTGTCCCTGAAAGGCATCCTGAAGGAAAATGTCCCCAATTTGATAGCTCAGTGTGACACCAAGAACAGATGGGAGGAGAAAGAGGGTTGGGAGTGAGAGGATCCAGAATCCTGAGCCTTGGGACCACTGGTGTCCAGACATTTGTGGGGGAACCAGAGGCCCTAGATTTGGGACCTGGAATGCATAAGGGTCCTGGGATGGAACTGAAGCTGGAGAGAGCAGGGCAGGCAGGATGATGTCTCAATTATTTTTTAAATTGTGTTCAAATACACATGATATGAAGTTTACCATTTTAACCATTTTAAAGTGAACAGTTCAGTGGCATTTAGTACATTCATGATGTCGTGCAACCATCACCTCTATCTAGTTCCAGAAGGAACATCGTGCCGAAAGGAAGCCCTGTCCCCACTAGCAGGCCCTCCCAGCCCCTGGCACCCGCAGTCCACTTCCTGGATGGCGTTCAGCTTCTCCTGAGGCCACCTCTAAGGCCTTTTCCTTCCCCCACTTCTCTGAGTGGAGCTCAGAGGCCTCCTGGATTTGGGGAGCATGAGGGCCATGGGGTCAACGGCAGGGACAGCAAGTCCAGGTGTGCTGCTTGTAAACTGCTCAGCTCTCTACGGCCATCCTGGTCACTGGGGGTGGCCTTGCTGGGCAGAGTTCAAGTCTGGGGGCGCCTGTCCCCAGGGGCCACCCACCCTCCACCCCCAGCCTGGCTCCCAAGTCCAGCCAATTCCACAAACACGTCAGGGCTCCACAGGTGTTGCACCTGGAGGCGGGGCCCACAGGTGACTGGAAAGTGGTCCTGCAACCGAGGGGCTCTCGGTGCGGAGAGCAGGAGTGGAGGGAGGGGGCTGGGGGGATCAGCGCAGCGCTGGGGGTGGGGGGCCGGGGATGCAGAGTGGTGAGCAGGCGGGTGCTGGAGTGAGGCTGACCTGGCCACCTTCCAGCTGTGTGGCCACAGGCTTGGCAGAGCTGCAGCGTCCCCTCCTTTAAATGGGGTAACGGGCTGTCCTGAGGGCTGGTGGGGATCATGGGGGGACGGTCGCTGCCTGGGCCTGACCAGAGGACAGAGCATGAATCTTTATGCTATTACATCAGCTCGGAGGGAGACACTGCCTCCTGGGAGACCTCAGGGTACAGGAGGTGCTGGGCTGCAGGTAGGGAGGTGAGAGCTCTGTTTCTAAATGACAGCTTTATTGAGATACAATTCATATACCAGACGATTCTCCTAGTTAGAGCAGACTCCCGGGAACCTGGGCAAGGAGGGGCTGGGGGGTGAGGGAGAGCCCCGCGCCCCTCCCTAGCTCGTGATCCAGGCCCTGCACCCCCCACCCTTGTCCCTGACCTTCCTTGGGCCTCAGCACCCAAGGGACCTTGATGGCGGGGAGGACAGAATCCCCGGTGCTAGTTTTCTGTTGTCACTGTAACAAATGATCACAGCTTAATGGCTTAAAACAATGCACATTTATTTTCTTACAGATCTGTAGGTAGGGAGTCCAAAATCAGTTTCCCTGGGCTGAAGTCAAGGGGTCGGCAGGGCTGGGTCCCCAAAAGATACATTCAAGTCCCAACCCCTGTTTCTATGAGTGTGGCCTTTATTTGGAGATGTGATTAGCTAAGCTGAGGCCACTCACAGCGGTGCCACCTTCCACAGCAGCCCCGGGCTGCTGTGCCTCCTTCCCTGTTCTCTCTGCCTGGGCCCTGCTGCACCCCAAGCTCTGCATCCTGGGGGACCCGGGCAGGACCACGTGGGCTGAGGGAGCACCCACTGTTATCGCCCTCCCGGCAGATCAGGTGAGACTCCAAACCCCATCCTGGGTCAGGTGCTCGGGAAAAAGGCTTGGAGCGGAGCTCTGCAAGCAGGTTTACAGGGGGTGCACAGCACCCACAGGAGAGAGGGGAGAGGCCAGGCCGGGGGGAGGCTGGGTAGGAAGGAGGCTGGGGAGAGGAGAAGCCAGGGAGGTGGGTCAGGAAGGGGGAAGGCCAGAAGGGGGTGGCGGGCAGCAGGGAGGCCAGGTGGAGGGAAAGGCTGGACAGAGGCCTCAGCTGGGTCACAGGGTCGCGGGAGCTGGGGCCCTGCAGCGGCCTGATCTCAGGCCAGGGCCCACCCAGGCCCTTGTAGTCCCTCCATGACAGGCACTGACCAGCACTGACCGAGATGGTCCTTGGGAGGGACACTGCCGGGAGCCTCGGCAAGGACGCTGCCAGCCGCTGGGGAGGGGGCGTCTCCGTGCGAGGGGGACCTGGGTGCACACCGAGATGCCCCATAGTTTGGGGGCCGAGGGCTGCTGGGGAGCGGAAGCTCAGCCCGTACTGGGGCCCCCTCCTCACAGCCCCTCAGGGTCCTTTGGAGGAGCTGGGAGCCTGTGCCGAGTAGGTTTGGGGGACAGTTCTGGGCCTTACTCCACCCTGGTCACCCCAGGCCTCCTCCTTGGTGAGCGCCTGAGCCAACAGTCCCTGCAGGTGAAGGAGAGGAGGGTCCACTGCTTCCGGCCGGCCGCCCCTGGGGCACCGTGGCACCATGCGGTCATTCAGTGTGAAATTACTTGGTGTCATCTAAGGGCCAGGCGGCGTCCTGAGCACCATGGATACTGTAGTGAACAAAAAAAAGGACAAAGCCCTGCCCTCAGGGAGTTTACACTCCAGAGAAAAGACAGACAATGCAAGTAATAAATAAGGAAACGCTGCTGTGTGTTAGAGTGTACTGAGTTACGATGGGGGGAGGGGTTGCATAGAAGATGGGGGGGCCTCATGGAGGAGGTGACGAGAGCAGCACAGACTGGAGGAAGAGCAGGGGACCCACGCAGGACCCAGCACCGAGGGAGCAGCCCGTGCAAAGGCCCCGGGGCAGCAGTGGGCCTGGCAGGTTCCAGGAACAGGAGGTGGTCTGTGGGTCTGGGGTGGATGAGCTAGAGGAGGGGACGGGATGAGCTCAGAGAGGCTGCAGGGGGACAGGGTGTCGTGGGCCTCTGATGTTGAGGCAAACAGGAGGTGCCGGGGGAGACGGGGCAGGGGAAGGTCTGCTGGCTTCGGCTTTGGCTCTCTGGCTGCCATGTTGGGATAAACTGCAGCAGCCCAGGGTGGGAGCAGGGACCCGGGAGGAGGCTCCTGCAGTAAACGGGGAGAGGGATGGAGGTGGACGGACACTGGGGTTGGCAGCAGAGGATGAGTGAGCCCCGCTCTGCACCTGCTCTCCATGCGGTGCTGTGCTGCGTGTGCAGGAGAGGAGGCAGGATGCTTTCTGCTGGGAAACGGAGCTCCCAGGAAAGGGGAGAAGGGGAAGCCCGGATGAGCCCATCCTTCCATCCCTGAGGCCCCAGTCACCTCCGCCCCAGCCCCTCAGAGCTGCCCAGCCAGGGGAGAGGCCGGGTCTCTGGCTGCCGCTGGCCTCCAGTTCCCCTCCAGACCCACGTCCAGGCTGATTCTGGAGCTGCCCAGCGTGACAGCTGCCAGCCACATGAGGCTGTTTAAATTTAAATTAATTAAAATGAAATACAAATCCTGATACATCCCAAAGTAATTTTGGCAGAGAATAAAAATGCACTTGCAGCCCCCTCCTCCCCCTACCCCCAAGGAAATGGGGGAAAGTGGAAATATTAAACTTCCCCACATGGGGAATTCCTGATATTCTCATAAGCATTGGGGACTACCAATTTAAAAGGCTGAGCCCTCTATCTTGGGACTTGCCCTTATGAAGCTTGTGACTGCATAAGAGAGGCTAAGCCTACCTAAAATTGTGCCTAAGTGTTACCCCCAGAGAACCTCTTTTGTTGCTCAGATGTGGCCTCTTTCTCTAGCTAAGCCAACTCAGCAGGTGAACTCACTGCCCTCCCCCCTACATGGGACCTAACTCCCAGGGGTGTAAATCTCCCTGGCAACGTGGGACATGACTCCTGGGGATGAGCCTGGGATTGAGAAAATCTTCTTGACCAAAAGGTGGAAGAGAAATGAAACAAAATAAAGTTTCAGTGGCTGGGAGATTTCAAATGGAGTCGAGAGGTCACACTGGAGGGCATTCTTATGCGCTATATAGATATCCCTTTGTAGTTTTTAGTGTATTGGAATAGCTAGAAGAAAATGCCTGACACTGTCAAAATGCAACCCAGTAGCCTTCATTCTTGAAGACAATTGTGTAACTATATAGTGTGATTGTGAAAACCTCATGGTTCACACTTCCTTTGTCCAGTGTATGGACAGATGAGTAGAAAAATGGGGACAAAAACTAAATGAATTATAGGGATGGATAGGGGAATGGGATGTTTTAGGTCTTCTTTTTTAACTTTTATTTTTGTTCTTAATTAAAATTTGTTTTCTTTTGAGTAATGAAATGTTCAAAAATTGATTGTGGTGATGAATGCAAAACTATATGATGGTAGTGTGAAACAATTGATTGTACACTGTGGATGATTGTATGGTATGTAAATATACCTCAATAAAACTGAATTAAAAAAAAAATTAAATACAATTGACACTTCAGTTCCTCGGTGGCACTAGCCCCATTTTAAACACTCAGTAGCTACCAAATGTGTAGAACATTTACATATCCATCCTCGCAGAAGGTTCTTTTGCCTAGCACTGCTTGGGGTCTTCCCCAGAGCAGCAGAGGCTGGAGTTTTCGGCAGTGGGGGTGAGGGGCAGGACAGACTGGGCCGGGGGTCAGGGTGGAGCAGGGCTGGGAGGAGGGGATGTTTGTCCAGAACTGGCTCTGCCTCATCCGTCCCTGAGGATGGGGCCAGGGCGGGGATTAAGCCTGAGTCTGTGGTCAGAGAATGGCCTGGAAGGGCAGCCAATGACGGCTTGGCCGCCCAGTCCCGGGCAGGAATGTCTGAGTCCAGCAGAGAGAGTGGACAAAGGGGCTGGGCAAACCCAGACAGCGGCAGGCAGGAGGGGGCTCTCTGGAGACGCAGGGACAACAGTTACACCTAATGGTGGGAAACTTCCTTTTCTTCCCTTCTGCCCGCCGGGTTCCCCCTTGTCAGATGTGCAGACGCCACCTTCCCACTGCTGCCTGTCACTCCATCCCAGGGTGGCTTCATAATTTAAAGACCTCTCCCAATTTTTTTTATATGTGGCTGTCTGTCTGGTTTTCTATCCACCACTTCCCAGACAGGAGCCCCTTAAATGTGGGGTGTGTCTTGCTTGCTGCTGGGTATACGGTAAGTGCTCAACCATTGGCTGAATGAATGTGTAGGAGGGACTCCTTCCCTTCTACCATATTTCTGACTCAGAACCTTCCCTTACTCACTCACTCATTCATTCATTCATTCCACATTGACTTCGAGCCCCTGCTCTGTGCCACGCGCCCTGCTGATTGCTGGCAGAGGTGGTGGGGACGGGGCTCTAGCTCAGAGGGCAGGGGTTTTTAATCCTGACTGCCCCACTGACCACCTGGGGCAGGCATTTAAAGTCTCGGAGCTCAGTTTCCTCCTCTGAAAAATGGGGGTGAGAAAGAACCTCACTTCATCATCTTGATGTCTTCATGGTTGTGCACTCATGTCGAAACTCATCAGATTGTACACTTTAAATGTGTGCGCTTGGTTGACTGTCCATTACACTGCAGAAAAGCTGAGAAAAAATGGTGCTTGGCACAGAGTAAAGCACTCAAAAAAGGTTACCATTTGTCATTATTGCCTGTCTTACTTCACAGAGTCCTTTCAAGACCCTTTGGGGCAGATGCCAGGGTTTCCCCGTTTTACAGATGGGGAAACTGAGGCTCACAGCGGTGAAGACCTTGTAACACAGACAGCAAACGGGGGAGCCGGGACCTGACTTGCGTTCTGCCCATGTGGTGTGGCCCATCCATCACTTGGGGCCCAAACTCCTGACCCAGGCACTCCCCAGGGTCGGGGCACACCCCAGACACTGGCCCCAGAAATGCGGCCCCACTGGTCGGGGCAGTGGGAGCCCTGGCAGGGCCCTGGGAGCAGGTGGGGCAGGGAGGAAGTGGGAGCGGGCACGGAGGGGAGGACGGGGCTTGGGGTGGGGCTGGGCAGCCCGTCCTGCAGGGATCCTGGGCCTGGCAGAGCTGGCCTGGCCCCACCAGCTCCTCCCTCTGCCCTGACAGTGCCACCTCCTCCGGGATGGCCCCTGAGACCTGGAGGGAGAGGCCGGGTCAGGCTTGAAATGAGGTGTCCAGTGATGGGTGGCAGATGTGCCGGAAAGCGGCCCAGGGTTTGAGATGAGGTGAGGTGTCTGCAGCCCCGGAGGCCTGCGTCGGGGAGCCGGGCTGATGGGGTGGCACAGCTGATGCCTCGGCTGGTCCTGGGAGCAGGGGACCCTGGGGACCCTGGGGGCCACTATCCAGCCATAGCACGGAGCTGGGTGTTTTGACAACAGACGTGGCCGCGGCCCCGCACACCTGCACCTGGGGGGCTGGCAGGGGCTCCTCCAGGCATGGGCCCCCAGGGCAGGGCTGGAGGGGGGCAGCCTGCCAGGGGCGGGGGCGGGCGGGAACCTGCGGCACATTCTCGGGGGATGACTCAGGCCCCTCTCCTGTCCCTGCTGCCAGAGCCTGGCCTCCCCGCTGGCCCCAGGAGGACCGTGGGGAACTCATGGGGGCCCCCTGCCCGGGGCGAGTGTGAGTCAGCCCATCTGAGCTGGAGGCCCACGAAGATTTTCCATTCCTCACATTGTCCTGTGAAAAAAGTAAATAAATGTTACAAAACACAGGGTGAAGTGGGGTTAGCCCCCTCGCGTGCCCTTGGGGCGGGGGAGGAAGGGATCTCCATGGCCGGCCTCTGCACTCATGACAGCTCGCTGGCTTGCCCCATTTTACAGATGGGGAAATAGAGGCTCAGAGAGGTTAAGCCGCCTGCCCGAGGTCACGCAGTTGGGTGCCTGGAGGAGCTGGGACTCACCCTGGCTGTGTTCAGACAGGCTCTGTGTCTGTCCTGCATCTTGGTCCATGGGGGGGTTTCTCAGGGTGACACTGGGACCACCTGCTACAGCATCTCACAGGGCACGTGTTTATTAAAAATGCAGATGCCTGGGTCCCTCCAAGACCCCCCATGCCATATCTGGGGTGGTGGGATCTGGCTGGAAGTTGCATTTTTACCCGCTCCCCAGGGGGTGGGGAGGCGGTATGGATGGAGGGTGGAGAATGGCTGTCCCCAGGGGGTGGCCCAGCCTCCATCGGGGAGGAGAAGGCTGCAGATCCCACCCCAAAAGGCACAGCACCCACCCCCCATCCCCCCATCCTCACACCCCTCTCGCCTGGCCTGGGGAATGCTGCCTGTCTGGTTTCAAACTGGTTCACACCAGGCACCCCGAGTGCCTCTCCAGCTGCTGGGGAAACAGTGACGGGCAAAAGGGGGGTGGGGGGGGAACACAGGGGCGCCAGTCAAGAGGATGGAAGCCTGGCCCAGCTGCACCAAGTGGGCACTGCCCTGCAAATGCCATCGCCGAGGGGTTAACCCTTAGGCAAACGCGCAGGGGAGCGAACCCCGCTCCCCGAGCCCCTGGGAGCAGGCCGGGCCCCACCCGCGGCCGGGCGGGGGTGAAACACTTGGCAGGGGACGGCTCTTCGGAACCGATCAAATCTCAGCTGCCCAGAGGCGGATGCACCGGGCAGAAACCGATCTCCCACTCCGTCCACCCAGAGACGCGTGCGTGCTCACATGTGTACACACGTGCGCGCGCACACAGCCTGCCCCACCCAGCCCAGGCCGCTCTGAGCCCCCTGTCAGAGACCGCGGGGGGAAGGGACCGAGAGGAGCCGCTGGCATCCCTCCCTAAATCTGCTTGTTGCCGGGCCTCTCCTGGGCGGAGCCCAGCTGAGTCAGCGGGAGCGGGACCCAGCGGCCCTGAGCAGAGGGTGCAGGTCTGGGGGCTCGGGCGCTGGGGTCCTAGCCCAGCTCGTCACTGCACCCCGCACAGCCTCGCTTTGCCTCTCTGGAAAATGAAGCTGGGTAGTGGCCACCCTGGGCGGGGAGGGCTGGCCCGCCTCACCCAGTGTGGGGAACTGGGAGGATGGGTAAGCTGAGGCATGTTGGGTACACGCTACATTGGTTGACACAGAGGTGGGCCCAAGAAACAAGCAGAGACATCCATATTTCCAGTCCACTGCCACCACTGAGCAGTTGAGCTTTACGCCTGCTAGCCTGGGCGTCCCTTGTCCCTTTCCTTCCCAAGGCCGACCTTCCCCTGCCCAGGGGGTGTGGTGACAGGGGGTGTGGAAGTGTGGAGAAGTCCAGAGTTTTGACACAGTTTGGAGCTCCCGGAGTTGCTAGACCCCTCACACCCACAAGCATCAGCCTCGAGCTACAGATATGATCCCCTGCACCACTGGTTGAGCCCTTCCTTGATAAATGCCAAGGGCTGTACGCACAATGGCACCCATTTCACAGATGAGGAAAACTGAGGCTCAGGCAAAATGACTGACCGTGTTGGCCCGACCAGATCCACGCAGGCTGCCCGCCCGCTCCCCACCACTGGGACCCTGAAAGGTCTCTCTCATCCCTGCCCCCCACCGGCTTCGTGGTCTCTGTCTCTGCTCGTGGACCAGCAGCATCTTGAGGGCAGGCTGACTTCCTAATTTCCCATCTGTGATGATCCTTATCCTCCAGCATCTCCCAGTCCAGTAGGAGAGTGGCTGTTCCCATAAGGCGCTGCCGGTCTGTGCTGGCAGGGGGCACCCGGTGTGGGGAGGGGGCATTGCAGGGTGGGGGGGGCTCTCCCAGCAAGGCAGGGCAAGAAAGGTTCTGGGAAGAGGTAATGCCAGGCTTGGGTCATTTCTAAAGCAACTGCAAAATAGGCAATTCAAACACGATAAAAAAAGTAAATAAATAAAATCCAAACAGTGTAAAGGTGTTCAATGGAAATTCAGATTTCCCCTTGTCCCTTCTAAGGGGGTGAGGGTCATAGCTAGGAGCTTCATGTGGATCCTTCCAGAAGCTGTCTATGCTTGTACAAGTGCACATACACGCATGTAGAGTCCTTTTTTTTCTTTTTAAATGCAAACAGGAGCCTCCTATGCTCTATCTTTTCTTCCCCCTAAACTTTTTTAACACTTTTTAATTGTGAAGTTTAATACACATAACAGTGAAAACTTTCAAACTAACAAGTAGTTAGCAAATTTCAAAGAATGCCATGGGTCACAGTTAGACAATTTCGGCTATTTCCTCATGGTGAAAGATAAGATATACAGAAAGGTGGTAACTTTCAAGGTACAATTTAACAAGTAGTTATATAGGTAATTTCAAAAACTGTTATGGGTTACAGTTTCATAGTTCTTTCTTTATTGTGAAATATAAGATATAAACAGAAAGCTGGTATCTTTCAAAGTACAATTTAATGACTAGTGATAGAGCAACTTTCAAAGAATGTTATGGGTTACAATTCCACCTTTTCAGTTATTTCCTTCTAGCTATTCTAATACTCTAGCATCTAAATATATATATTTATATAAAGATTCAGAATTTGTAATTCTTTGTTAAATTCTATCTTGTTTGTTGCTACCCCTTCCTCTCACTTAATCTCTTTCTCCATCTTCAGGGGTGTCTGGGCAGTGACCACCCTAACTTGTTCATATTGAAAGGGGGTGTCAACACTATGGGGAAGGGGGCTGCATCTGATTGGTGTTCTTAAAAAGGCTGTTGCCTCTGGGTTTTAGGACTTGTCTGGCACAGGAACACTCTGGTGGATTTAAGTTTCTGGAAGATAAACTTGGTGGTGATTCTTTTATAGAGTCTCAGATAGGGACCTAGGTATTTTGGGGCTACTGTTGATTAGGGTTTGGCATGCTGTGGCCATTTGGAATATCTAGCTGGAGCTTGCATAAAAGAAACCTCCAGGTTAGCCTCTCAGCTCTATTTGAAATCTCTTAGCCACTGTGACCTTATTGTTACCTTTCTTTTCCCCCTTTTGGTCAATACTTCCCCTAAGCTTTTAATTTTGAAATAATTTCAAACTTACAGGACAGCTGCAGAAATAATACAAACCCCATACAGAGAACTTCAGCTTAACCCCTACCCCCACCCCAGACACCCAGATCCACCAAGTTCAACATCTTGCCACCACATTTTATGCACTCTTTCACACTTTGCTTCTTGCATTTGACTTTATGTGTCGTGGCAAGCCTCCTACACCAGCCTCTCCTTTTTCAGCTATAAGGTCTTCCCCGGTGTGGACATGCCTGGGTTATTTAATCAACCCCCTCCTGAGGGGTAACAGGTTGTTTCCAGGGCTTCCTCGTTAGCCATGCTGCTGCATGAGCACCCCACAACCCAGTTTAGCACCCACATGAGAGCCTGTCTGTAGGGGAGGTTAATCCAGGAGAAAGGTGAGGACTTGGGGGGTGGGAGGGTGCAGCGTGGGCAGAGGCAAAGGGACAAGCAAGATTCCTTCCCGAGCCCCTCTCTGTGGCCCATGTGGGGTGCGGGAGAGGGGCTCTGTGGGTGAGCCAGCTGTGTTAAGCTCAGGCTTCTGCACGAACGCCCCACAAATGCCTGTGTCTTGGAACCTTGGCTCATCCCCAACACCTGCTCCCAATGCCAGCTGCCAAGGGAGGGCACTTCCGGTGAAGGGAATTGCTTAAGTCCTACCTGCCCTGGGAGGAATTCCTCACCTGGGGGCGGGGCGCACCTGAGAGAGGAGCCAGGAGGGGAAATGACCAGGGTGGGTTTCGCAGGAAGCTCTGCCCAGGGATCCCCACTGCCTGAGAGCTGGGGGCTGCAGACAGCATCATCCCTTACTCCTGGCTTCTCACAGCAAGGCTGGGAAACTTGTCAAAGATTCAGGTTCTTGGGCTCCTCCTCTGCAGACCTCCCTAGTCAGGACCTCAGGAAGCCAGGGCCCTGGAATCTGCATTTTACAAACTTGGCTGGGGATTCTGTTGCACTTCAGAACCAAACCCTCTTGTGGGGTCTTTATCATTTTTAGGTCCCCACGCCCCTTTGAAAAGTTTACAGTTTGAGTGGGGTTTTTAAATTAATGTTTCCCCTCCCACACCAAGGATGAAGATCATTCAGGAGAAAGACCCTTATCTGGATTTTGTGGGGGTTCCCCCCTTCTCATAAATTTACCTTGTAAAACCGAGGCACATGGAGGGTGGGAGGGTGTCTGTAAATATCTGTTGAGCCAGTGAATGGGTGAATCCATTGGAAGTGACAGATCCTTTCCCAGTAAAATGCACATATGGACCCACACTTTGCAAGCTCCTTTAGGGGGATTCACAGACCCCTAAGGCCCACCCATAGATGCCCCAGGAGAATAAGGTTTCCACAGAGTCCCTGTTAACACTCCAAAACCTCAGTCCTTTGATGGCAGGGACAAGAGGTGGTTTGAAGAGCAACTGGCCGTCCTTGGGCATTCTGAGGTCTGGGGCAGGAGGGCCCCGTGGGAATCCACATCCCCACCGAGCTCCTTCCTTTAGAAATAGGCATGCAGGGAAGGGCGTGTCCAGTCCTGGGTTCTTGCCCACACACCCCACCCCCAGGGCCACACATTGTCGGCTGCCACTGGTGTCTTCCCCGGAGGCCATGTGCTCCTCTTCCCAGCTGAGTTCAAACCCCCCCCCAGTGCCCCCCAAGAGTTGCAGTGAATCCTCCCAGCTGTCGGGGTCCCCTCAGGTTCCATGTCAAACTGAGCGTACTGTCTGCCCAACTGCAGGCTCCTCCACTGGCCCACGGTCTAACCCAGGGACACACTGGCACAAGATCCAACCTAGGAACACACTGGTGCAGTGGTGGAATTGTGCAATGTGGCCGTTTGGAACTAGAGTCAAGCAGCTGTTAAGTCCAGCCATGAAGGCTTTCTGTGATGCCAGGGCCCGGGGTTAGTGAAGTTCCAAAGGACTTTTGTGTCTTAGATGGCATGACAATAAAAACAGCAGAGCTTCCTGTGCCTGAATGGCAGAGGAGGCCCTTTGCTGAGCCCTTTGTGGGATCATGTACAGGAATCTCCCCATCTGAATGGGGACAGTTGTCCCCATTTGACAAATAAGGAAACTGAGGCTCAGATTGGTAAACTATCTGTGGAGGAGTCTCAACTGTTCGGAGCCCATTTTCCTCGATTGCACCTGCATTGCTACCACCTGAGTGTAATTTACTAGCTACCCAGGGCAGAGAGAGACCCCACCTGTCTCTACCACACCTGTGTGTGTGTGTGGGTGGCCCACCTGGGAGTCAGCCAAGGCGGGATTGCAAGTGCGCAGCGCAGGGCAGAGCCACGCAGGGCTCTCAGCCAGGGGGCGCGCCAGGCCGGGGGTGGAGAGGCGCTGAGCGCGCTCGGGAAAGGTGGCCGGTGCGCCCCCGCCCTCTGTCCCGACCCCTGGAGTCCCTGGGCTAGGGGTGGGGGGGAATGGGGGATCCGGCCTAGACCCCGTGTCCCACCGCCTCCACTCCACTCCCGTTCGAGTCCAGGCCGGGAACCCCACTCCCCGGGCTTGGGCAAAGGGCGGGCTCCGTGCGCCTGGAAGCCCCGCCCGCCGGGGGCCCCTCCTCGGGAAGGTAAGCGCCACCTTCTCGGGGAGCGGCCCGAGAGCGAGTGGCCGGCGGGCGCCCCGCCCCCCGCGGGTAGTGACCAGGCGCCGCGGCCGCGCCGCTCTCGGGGCTCCCTTGGCCGCTGCTCGCTCACCTGCGCGCCGGGGCCGCTCTCTGCCCAGTGCCCCAGTGCTCTCCAGCCCCCCAATCCGTAGTCGCGAACCCGCCGAGCACCCCAGCGCCACGATGAACTCGCTCTTCAGGAAGAAAAACAAAGGCAAATACAGCCCCAAGGTGCAGACCAAGAGGTGAGCGGGTGCCCTCGGGACGCCCTCGCGCTGCTGGGCGCGCGGGGCCGGGAAGCTCCGCCGGGGCCTTCGCAGGCTGCAGAAGGCCCGGGGGGCGGGGACGCCGGGCCCAAGGGACGCCCTCGAACTGGGGAGCACCGCCAGGTGGGGTTGGGGATGAGCCAGGGGCGCCTGGAAGGGGGCGGGGGAGGGCACGATTTCTGGCACCCGGGAGTTCTCGGAGTACTGCCCCCCACCCCCACCCCAGGGAGCATTCCCCTCCAGGGAGCACCAGGGAGGACTCCGCTGGGGGTGCAGGGATCGCCCAGGGCCGCCGGGATGGGGGCGGAGTGTCCGGAGGTCACTCGGGAGCCTCCGGAGCGCCGGCGTCCGGGGGACGCACGGGGCGGGGACGTCGCGCGGGGGCGCTTCTTGGGAAGCGCGCGGGGAGGGGTGGGGGCAGCCACCTGCCGCAGCACTGCCCGGCGCCTGCCACCCTGCGCCCCAGAGCCGCACCCCGAGAAGCCAGGTGGGCGCGGAGTCGGCCGGGGGGCACCGGCCGAGGCACCGCCCCTCTCTCCTGGGAGCCAGGCGGGGGATCAGGGGACCGGGCGGCGTCGGGGCCTCCTCCTCGCGGCCGGATTTCTCAGGGGCGTGGCTCCCCGCCCCAAGCCCCGAAACTGGCAGCCTCTCCCAGCCGCGGATTCCCAGGGCGGCGGGGGAAGGAATGACATGTCTCGATGTGTTTGCCTGGAGACGTCCGTTTTGATAAGCGCTAATGTAGTCATTTAATAACCAGTTTGGTGGGGGGAGCCTTGTGGAGATGCTGAGATTGAGGGAGGGGGCGGGATTTCGCCCTCCTCCCCTTCCCCGGGAAAATGGGGTGGGAGCCCCTGGCTGGGAGGAAGGATTTTACCAGCCTCTGTAGACAAGGGGCTTCAGGCCCACCTGGGTGGGAGTGCCTACCCCAAGCCGCCCTCACTGTGTGGCCCCCTCTGTACCCCCCAAGCAGTTCTTTGCCCCCTCCCAGTCCCCAAAGGCAGCAAGAGGGCTCTGGACCCAGGGCTCCCCCCCCACCCCTGCGGTCCAGCCCAGGCCCACCTGTCTGACAGGTGCAGGCAAGTCTGGCACCGCACCTGAGTCCCTTTAGTTCCAGAAACCCCGCTGCCCCGCGGTTCCCACGCACCCCGACTCCAGTTTGGGCTGTTGGAGGCTCAGAGGCATTTCTTTCCTCCCCTCTGAGTTCCCCCCACACGCCCCCGCAGCCACCCCTGGCTGGGCTTTCACAACCCGGGGCTAGGTGGGGCCCTCGCGTGGTGCCTCCGGGGCTGGGTCCAGCTGGCCCGGGAGCAGGCTGGGGTCGGGTCCAGTCCCTGTGCTGTGCTCCCGGGGTTGCACAACTGGACGGTCTCTGCCAGCCACGGACGACTCTCCCCTTCCCCAACTCGGGCCCCTGGAGAGCCCTTCACGCTCACCCACATGACGGCCTGGCCCTGCCCTCTGCCTGGCCGCCTTCCCCCAGCTCTGCATCCTCCCCCCAGGGCCTGGGCTTGGACCTCACAGAAGGTTATCCTGAACCCAGAGAGGCTGGGAGGGCCTCAGGCTCTTTGGCAGAGGACAGGAAGGAAGGTTTCCTTTCATTTCCTGCTGTGTGGGCGCCCAGGACCTGGGCTGGTGGGGAGGCGGGGTCCTGGCCCCCTCCCCTCTCTGTACTTCTGGCCTGAGGCTGTGCTCTTTCCTTAATTGATCTCTGCTGATCCCAGAGCTCAGGTTGGAGAAGTCTCTTTCCCCAGAAAGCCTGCCCTGATTGCTTCGCCCAGAATGGGATGGGAGGCCCCTCCTCTGGGTTCCCATGATCTCCCTGTTACTTCCACCCCAGCACTAAGGGTAAGAGCTGCCACAGCCCCGAGTGGGTGCCAGGCACCTCCGTGCGTGGTCTCGCCCAGTCCTCTTGCCAGCCCTTGCGCCCCTTTGCCCCTTTTTCTTAATGGGAGAAGAATGCATCGACCCAGTTGTGGGGCAAAGGCAGCATTTTGTCCCATTCTCCCAACGAGCATCTCTTGAGCATGTCTACCATGCCTAGCCTTGTACCAGGCGCCACAGGAGGTACTTGTGTGGGACTTGGGAGCTGACCCCAACTTACCCTTTGGCCCTGAGATTTCTAAGGGCCCCTTCCCTTGTCTGGGAAAGGATGGGGATGCCAGGGTGAGTCTGCTCTGGGAGCAGAACGCTTGGCTTCTGATCCCAGCTTTGCCACATCTGCTTGTGGGCAAGTCATGGAACCTCTCTGAACCTCAGTCTCCTCCTCTTCAAAGCAAGGACGGTAACAAGTATCTCCTGCATGGGATTGCTGGGAGGAGCGACTGTGATGGTGAGAGAAAGCCTCTAGCCCAGAGGAAGTGCCCAGATGGAGGGTCAGCATCACCATCCCGAGCCAAGGGGAACCAGGAGCTGTGATTTTGCACCCAGGCCGTCAAAGCACTTTAGCCTGAGAAGTGCCGAGTTTAGTGAATGGGGTGGCCAAGGTGTGGGAGAGCCAGACTGGGAAATCTGCCACTTCCTGTGTGTCAGCCTTCAGCAGCTGGAACTGGAGAGGGCTGGGGCCGGGGTGTGAGCTCCTGCTGCACCCGTCCTCCCAGTTCCTAATAACAGGTGCGGGAGCTGAAGTTCACACCTGAGCTAATGACAGGGTCAGGGCCTGACAGGGCAGATGGGGTCACAGGAGGGCAGCACCCAGCTCAGCGGAAGGGCCTGGTCAGGGGGAACCTGCTCCCACCCTCCTTGGAGTCAGCAGAGAACCTGGGCTGAGAGTTCTGCCCCGGCCACCACTTCCTGGCTGTGCCACCCTGAGCCACCTGCTTGGGCTCTCTGAGCCTCCTTTACTCACCTCAAAAACAGGGATAAGTGCAGCTCCTGCCTTGGAATGTTATTGGCATGAGGGTTAAGTGAGAGAGTGCGGGGAAAGGGTTGAGAGTGTGGGAGGCCTCGGCCCCTAGCCATTGTGCTGACGATAGTGATGGTTGAACAGATGTGGATAAGGCACCCCCTCTGAGCCCCAGTTGAGCTGGGCAGTGAGAAGGACAGGCTGTGCACCACGCCCTTCTGGGGCACCAGGGCTGTGGAGGAGAGGGTGACAGTCTCCCTGCACTTGAGTCTGTGGCCCGTCACATCCAGGAGGTAAGATGGAGTCATGCTTAAGTACACGTCTGCTTACATGGCTGTGTTGCAGGGGCCGTGGAATGGAGAGAGAGCTGGAGAGCTGCTGAGCTCAGAGTGGGGGGCTAGTCAGGGAGGGCTCCCTGGGGGAGGTGGCTGACCTGTCCAGGGAGGGGTGGAGTGGTTAAGATCTAGGTGTGCAGCACAGAAAAATGCTGAAGATGATGTTAAGTGAACAAAAGCAAAAAACAAGGGTATATCTAGACTATGTTTAATTCTGGCAAATAATACATATAGGCATGGACAAAAAATAGGTTAAACTCTGTTAGGTGATGGGATTTCTGGCTTCTGTTTATGTTCATATGATAAATATTGTTTTAAAATGTAAAAACATGCAACCTCGTTCAAGGGCAAAAAAAAAAAAAATCCAGCTTGGAGTCAGACTGCATTTTGCGTGTTTGTCCTTGAGAAAGGAAACTTGGCATTTACTTCCCTGTCTGTAAAATGGTATTAATCTCACCCCTCTTCTTAGGACCGGTCCCAGCAAGCGCCCGGTGACCTGGCCTTGCCTCTTGGCCTCGCTTCCCATCCTTGGGAGGCAGGACCCAAGGCTTTGGAGGATGGAGGGTAGTGGAAGGTCAGGGTGCCCTTCTGGAAGCTTCCTTGGGTATCTTGAGCCTCTTGGTGATGAATTGCACAGAGTTTGATGTGGGCTAGGCGTGAGTTCAAGCCCCAGCTCTGCCTCCCCCAAGCTGTGTGGCTTTGGGCAGGTCACTTAACTTCTCTGAGCTCTGGTTTCCCCATCTGTGAAATGGGGAGACAACAGTAGTCCCCAGCTGCTGAGGTCGCTGGGTGGATTAAGCGAGATTACGCTTGTGGTGGGCCCGGCCCTGGACCTGGCTCGGAGTAATTGACTGGAAAATCATAGCGGCCAATGTTAGCTACCAGTACTACTAGAGATTCTCCAGAGCTGACCAGGGTGGACTGTTCCAGCTGTGGAGGCCGAGGCTCTGTGGGCAGAAGGACCACTGACGCTGACCCATTTCCCTCACCCTCAAATGGAGGCTGCCTTAGTGTCCTGGAAGCTGCCAGAACAAAGTACCATAAAGGGGGCGGTGGGGCTTGAAACAACAGAAATTTATTGTCTCACATTCTGGAGGCGAGATGTCCAAAATCCAGGTGTGGGCAGAGCCGGGTCCCTCCAAAACCTGCAGGGGAGGACCCCTGGCCTCCTCCCACTTCCGTGGCTTCTAGAAGCATCACTCCAGGTTCTGCCTCCGTCCCGTGTGTGTGTGTGTGTGTGTGTGTGTGTGTGTGTGTGGTCTCTTACTCTAAGGACAACTGTCATTGGATTTAGAGGTCACCCCAATGCAGTTTTGAGGCCATCTGCAAACACCCTATTTCCAAGTCAGGTCACATGCACAGGTGCCAGGGGTAGGACTGAGCATGTCTTTTGGGGGGATACAGTTGAACCCCCTCCAGCCGCACATGCACACCTGTGCTGATGGGTGACGGCCGGCAAGCCCGAAGATTTGGAGGGGGGGCCCTCCAGTCGGCCTCCAGCCGTGGTGGTGAATTGGGCTGGTGTGAGCTAACCCCAGCCACTTCTGGGGACCTACTGGGTACCCCACCTGGACCTGATGAGATGCCGTCTCCTTCTGACAATGTGCCTGCCGGGCGGCGGTGGTGTCCCATTTCACAGAGGGCACTCTTGAGGCTGAGGGTAAAAGTTCTCATTTCGGGCTCATAGCTCACAGCGGGGCAAGGTTGGGGATCCAGGAACCCCTGGGGAGGGAAAGTCGGTCTCCCCGCTACCCGTGTCTGGGCCTGGCAGCAGCTCTCTCCAGGTGCCGTCCCGGGCTGGGCTGGATGGTGGGGTGGGGGCTCGGCCCCTCCTCGCTTGGGCTTTTCCCCCGCTCACCCAGCCCTCCTCTTGGCAGAGGGAACGGGCCCTGATAAACCAGATTCGGGATGGGCTGGGCCTCACCCAAAGGGTGGCTGCTAATGATGGCATTCCGGGAATTGTCAGGGGCAGGAGTCTGAGGACAGTGGGTTTTTGGGGAGAGGCAGCACCCTAAGGTGAGGAGAGGGCCACCAGGAGGGACTGCTGGGTGCTCCTGGCAGGGCTGTGCTGGCAGGAGGCTCCGGCTCCACCGGCCACCCCCAGCCCCTGCCCCGGCCTGTCTGCGGAGCTGGCAGAGGAGAATGTCCCTTTGGCCTTTGTTCTCTCTGCTTTCCACGGGGGTTGCTGGGTTACACCCTCTGGAGACCAGAGGAGGCTGCCAGGGCCCGTCTCTGCCGCCAGGTGGGACCGAGCTAACACTTGAGCTCCTGCCCTGCCTCCCTGAAAAGGCTCCCCAGTTCTCTCGGCCCTCAGTGCCTGCAGCCCTGGCCCTGCTCCCTCCTCGAGTGCCCTGGTCCGTTCTCCCATGGCAGCTGGGGAGCTCTTGGCACCCCGCTCAGCCCCCCAGCCCGGCTTCCCCCTGCTCTCAGGCTGCGTGGGGGCTTCCTCCCTGCGCCATGAACCTGTCTCCTTACTGAGTCCAGCCACGCGGCCTGTCCCGGGCCGTTCCCCTGCCTGGAATGCTCATCCCACCCCTTGGCCTGCTGCTAGTCCTCTGTGGTTAGCGCGTCAGGGAGGCTGGGCCCAGCCTCTCTGGCCGCAGACCCACCCCTTCTCTTGTCCCACACTCTCCTCTGTGGCTCTTATCTCAGTGGCCTGAGATTTTCCTCTGTGTAGTGGCCAGATGGGAGGTGAGTGGTCATCTTCCCCAGAGCCGTGGCTAGCGTGGCATGTGTGGTCAATGAATGAATGAATGAATGCATGAGCGAATGATTAGGGGTGAGCCCTGGGGGGCTGCTAAGAGCCTCTCCCTCCCTTCCACACACACCCAGGGGTCAGCTGAACCAAGCAGTGGGGTGCTTGGGGGTACTGTCTGGCGGAAAGGAATGGAGGCTGTGAGCAGACCGCCCCCCGCCCCATCCGGTCACGTACCACACGCCTTCTGTGTGCACGATGGTGGGGTGGGGAGGTGAGCAAACAGCTGGTGACAATGCAGGGTGACAAGTCCTGAAACAGAGGCTGAGGACTGCAGGGGTGCAGAGCAGGGGCCCCTCCCCAGCCTGGTGGGCTTCCTGGAGGAGGGAACGTCAGAACAGCTGGACCGGTAGGACGAGATGGGTGAAGAAAGGGAACAGGCTGGGGGCACTGGATCCACAGGCATAAATCTGCAAAAGCATCCGGTCGGGTGCACAAAGCAAGTTGATGGAGGATGCGAAGATTATGATATACTTATATAAAGTTTAAAAACATACAAAGCAAGTCCATGTAATGTTTCAGTACACAGGTGTGCATGTGTTGAGAATATAAGACAGGCACAGAAAGAAAACGGCCACTTCAGGATTGTGTTACTGCTGAGGAGGGGCTGAAAGAATGTTAATGGAAAAATAACACTTTTCTCTTTTAAAAAAATTGAAGCAATAAATATGGCAAAATGGGAACATAGCTAAATCGTGGGGTTGGGAACATGGGCAACTGATTCTTTCCAGGACTTTTCTTTATATTTGAAACAGGGCATGACTTTTTAAATTTTTGGGAGGGGAGGGGATGGGAGAAGGAGTATTGGCAGAGGAAACAGTGTGTGAGAGCTGGGGGGGTGGGCAGGGGAGCCCCAAAGCCCTGAGTCTTGGAGGCCATCCGCAGGGAGAGGAGGGGTCTGGGGAGGGAGACGAGGTGGCCTGAGGAGGGGAGGGGGCCTGGCCTGGGGAGCAAGAAGGGAGGGAAAGCAGGCAGGTTCCAGACTGGGAGATGCAAGTAGAGGCAGCAAGGAAGTGGGAGGGGAGGGAAGGGGGTGGGAACTGGGGAGGGTGTGAGTTCAGGGAGAGCCCCTGAGGTTGGCTCCTGGCTCAGAACAGGCTTCCTAAACTAGGTTTATATTATTATTGGGCATTGTGTTGTCAGAGATGAATTCTACCCTCATCACTGTTTTCCAGGTGAGAGAACGGAGAGGCTCAGAGGGCTTAAGTGACTTTTCCAAGGACACTCAGTCGCTAGAACCCGGGCAGCCTGGCTCAGGAGCAGGCCGAGCCGGCTGGCAGAGTGTCCGAGCTAGCAGCCCGCCCCGTCCTTTCCTGGGCACCCACGCTGAACCAGCTGCTTCTCTTTCCCTGGGCAGAGGGTTTTTGCCAAGTCTTGTAAGATGAACACACACCGGGCTGCTTGCTGGCTGGCAGCTCTGTCTGCTGCCGGGGTATAGGAGAACAGTTTGCAGAATTCTTTGCTGCCCTAGCTGCCTGGACTTGAATTTCAGGCTGCTAAATTAAGGTTTTAGCCTTCTCCGTCTTGGGTGTGGGGACTTTTTGTTTCCAGTTGAAAGTTAAGGAAGGATTCTGAGTTTGTGCTACAAAGAACAGAGGAACTTTGGGCCCTGCTCACCTAGGTAAAGAGCTTGACTCGCCCCATCTCTAAAATAGGCAACAATATCCTCAAGTTACTGATGGGGAAACTGAGGCCCACGGATAGGGACTGAGGGTGTGGTGGGTAGAATAGAAAGGCCTGGGCTTGGCAGCTTCCGACACTTTCATCACCTCCAGAGTGTCGGTAAGCTTCATCAGGGCAGGGACTTTGCATGCTGTGTAGTCACCAGTGTACTCCCAGCACAGTGCCCGGCACATAGTAGGTGCTCAGTAAACCATGGTTGAAGGTGTGTTTTGAATCTGCAAGTTGGAGGCATGTAGGATGGTGGAGAGGACTGAAGGTGATGTGTGTAAAGTATTGGGTATGCAGTAGGTGCTTAATAATTGGAGGCTGGTACTCGTTGCTCACTGGTCCTGAACCCAGAGTGATGTCCTCATACCCATGGGTGCTGAGGTTGGCTTGCCCTGTTTCAATCTTTCAAAAATTTTCAAGACATGTCCTGGTGTTATCTGGAGTAGCTTGGACTTCTGGGTGTGTCTGTAATAAGAGGCCAAAAACACATGCCTGACACTGGGCCCTACACCCCACTCAGAGGCCTGGAGGTGGGGCGGCCTTCCCAGGGCAGAAACAGATCAGGCTGCAAAACAGAGCCATAGTAACTACTACACCAATAACCCTCCCAGCTTAGGATATACTTCCTGAGGATTAATAGCTGGGTGTAGGGGAATTTACTTCCTAATTACCACAAAGGTCTCCAGGAAAAAGATTATCAGTCAATTGACCAACCAATCTGGTATTGTAAGCTATGCACCTACTGGGTACTGCTTTCTCACAAGATTCCCTTCCTTAGAGATCTAGGGATTCACCCTCACCCCACTCCTTTTTAACTCTCATAATGCTTTGCTGTGGTTCATTTCCTCATTCTCAACTCTGGTGCATATTAGAATCATCTGAGGAGTTTTAAAATAGATACCTGGGCCCTATCCCCAACTAAATTAAGTCAGAAACTCTGGGGTGGGGCCCAAGTATCAGTCTTTTGATACACAACCAGGAGTGGGACTCATATATTTACATTGATTGCCTTGATCTACTTATTGTTACACGGGCTGTGTTTTCCCTTTTCAATAACAGGTGCCTGGCATGATGTACTCCATCCCTTTTTCTCAACCTTTCTGTGTCATTTAGTCTCAGACAGGTGTCTAGTAAAATGGCACATAACTAGACTTTGTTTTGTTTTTGTATTCTCACCTTAGAGTCTTATCTTTTTAATAGGTGAATTTAACCCATTTACATTTACTGTAATGACTGATACGTTTACACCTACTCCTACCTCATTATTTTGTATTTCCTATTTATCATGCTTTCCCTTTGTTTCCTTTTTGCTCTTTTCCTGCTTTTTTATTAGACTCAACTATATTTTCACAGTGAAAACTTAGGATAGAAATTCTGAATAAGACAGAATGGATGAAAAGACGCTGACCCTGGCAATCTGGAATTTTCATAATTATAGTTACCGGGGTGTTTTTCTTAACCCTATGTATTAGGTTATAAGCTTCTGGACAATAAAGATTTATTCACCTTTTTGGAGGGCCCTTCTGTATCCCTGAATTCCAGGCCTCTCATTGGCTTGGGGCTCAAAAAAATGGGTTTTGACTCAAACAGACATTTTATAGCATGTCAGTAACTCATATCTCTGGGGACTTGTTAATGGAGAAGGGACTGCTTCCAGGGTCTGTAAGAGGGGTGGCGGGACGACGAGGAGTTGAGAGGTAGAGCTGAACATTTATTCAGTAATTATTGAGCATCTAGAAAGTACCCAGCTGGGGCTGCAGCAGTTACAAACATAGATGTTCACTACTCTGTGACCCTGGGCAAGTTGCCCCTCCTCCCTGAGGCTCAGTTTCCTCATCTGAAATGGGGGTAATGATAGTACTTTCCTTGACGGGTTGTTATGGAGCTTAAAGACGGAAGGTGTGCCACGCACTGGGTAGGGTGTGGCCCAGGAAGGTGCTCACTGGATGCCACTTCCCTTTGGCCTGAAAGTCCTGTTTGAGTCCCTTGAGGTGGTATCTAAGGAGAATGACAGCCTCAGTTTACCACCGCTGAGTGTCACCCGACCACTGGGATGAATTGTACTGATGAATATGCCAACAAGACATCAACCACCTTGCCCGCCCTGGGTGGTGAATACCTCACCTGTTGGCCCCCTACCTCTGCACCTCTTTGTCTGGGTGGGGGTGGGTGGATCGACATTGACTTCCTCCTCTTACTTTGGAGACAGCTCTGGAGCCAGACTGCTTGGGTTCAAATCCTGACCCCAACACTTCCCAGCTGTGTGTCCTTGGTCTGCGTGGTGGTTTGGAGCTGTATGGGCCCCAGGAAAACATGTCCTTAAATTTAATCCATTCCTGTGGGTGGGAATCCATTGTAAGTAGGACCTTTTGATGAGGTGGCTTCGGTTAAGGGGTGGCCTAATTCAATCAGGGTGGGTCTTAACCCTATCACTGGAGACCTTTGTTAAGTGGAATAAAATTCAGACAGAGAAGGCCACAGCAAGAAGCTGAACATCAGTGGAGTCCAGGAGAGAAGGGAGAGACCAGGAGATGCCATGTGCCTTGTCGTGTGACGGAGGAGCCGAGGATCACCAGCCCCCAGCCCAGAATGCCACGGTCTTCAGGGAGAAAGCTTCACCTTGCTGATGCCTTGATTGGGACTTTTTCCTAACCTCAAAAGTGAGACCTTAAATCTCCGTTGTTTAAGCCAAACCATTACATGGTATTTGCTTGAGCAGCCAAGGAAACTAAACCAGGCAGGTTTTAACCTCTCTGTTATCTTCCTCTGGAAATGGGGAGATATGAGTTGTTTATGTGCTAGAAATGTCTGCTCAATTCATCACCCATATGTTGAGCGCCCAACTATGCAAGGTCTGGAATTCAGGGCTGCAGACAGGCCTCCCAAAAGATGAGCAAATCCTTATCGTTCAGACGTTTCCTAATAGGTAGAGAACAGCACCCCAGCAACTACGATGGAGATTGGGTAGCCACTGGCCTCTTGCCCTCTCAGCCAGGCAGCGTTTAAAGAAGGTGGGGGGCTCCCAGCACCGGAGATGAACCTCCCACCGGGCCTGGAGGTCCCCAGGAAGCCGTGAGGCCCCTGCTGGCCCTGGAGGGAGGCCAGGCTCCTGCTCTGGGAGGGGACGAGGCTCCTCCGTGGAGAGGTGTGCATTCCGGCACATTCCAAACATTCCAACGCTGATGCCTCCCACCAGCCCTGCTCCCCACCTGTCTACCTCACTGCACACCTATCGACGCAGAATTAATCCCGAAGGGGAGGAATGCGGGGGCTGACTCAGGCTGGGAGGCGAGTGGCTGTGGCCAGGCAGGAAGTCCCGTCCACCCAGGCACGCCCGTGCCCACCCTCTCCCAACCCCACAGGTGAAAAGAGCAAGCAGGTGAGATGTTACCGGACAGGGACATCAGCAGTTCTGGGGGCAGCTGGTTCCGGGGGCTCCCATTTCGCCTTGTCGCTGGAGCTGTGACCTGTTCCCCGGAGCAGGCAGTCAGCTGGGGAGCAAGACAAGTGCCCAGCTCTGCCCCGTGGCCTGAGGGCAAGGTGGCTGCAGCCCCAGGGACCCGGGACGGAGGATTGGGCGGTGGGCTGCACGTCCTGCCACTCCACCCCCGGGCAGCCCTGGGCACGGCTGGGAGCCTGAGGTGGCCCTGACGTCCGACGGCCACAGAACCCTTAGACACATCCCGGCCGTGGGGGCAGGAGTCTGGCCAGCGTATGTGGGTGATGGGGGAGTGGCAGGGAGGAAAGGGCAATGTCCATTTATTAAGCACCCCTGGGTGCCAGGCACCAAGCCCAGCAAATAGACACTCTGAGCATCCATTGGCTTTATTAAAGCCGGGCTGATGAGGCCGAGGGCCCTGGGGGCTTGGAGCAAAGTGGGACCAGGGACCCTAGAATCACCTAGAAGTGCACGTCCCCTCCAGTGCCCACGAGCCACATGGAATGTGCTTAGAACAAAGAAGTGTGATAAGTGTAAACCACACACCAGATTTTGAAGACTTGTATGAAAAAGGCGACAATGACTATATTAGGTTATATAAAATATAGCATTAAAATGAAGAGCACTTGTTTCTTTTCACTTTTTTCATGTGACTACTGGAAAATTTTTAGTTGCATATGTGGCTCACTTCTGTTTCTACTGGGCAGTGCTGGCCTTGAACATGAAGCCAAATAGTGCTGACCCCCGCCCCCTGCCTTGGGAACATTTCCCACTTGTGGATTGTGTTCTTCTGCACTGTGGTGGGGAGGTGCGATGTCCCCCTTTTGATGGAGGAGGACGCTAAGGCTACGGCAGGGGACGTCACGTGTGCCGTTACTCCAAACGGCCAGTGGCCGTGGGTTTGACCATTTGTTGAACAGGCTCCGAGCTGGGCGCCGTGGACGCGGCAGGGAACAAACAGACCAAAGTCCCTGTCCTTGCAGAACTGATATTTTAGTGATTAGAGGGGGGAGGATGGAAACCAGCAACCCTGAGCCCTCATTGTTTGCCCCAGTGCTTCAATAGGATTTTCTCCTCTGATCTTCTCAACACGTCGAGTGGGAGCTATTCGTACCCACATTTCATGGAAGGGGAAACTGAGGCACAGAGGGATTAAGGAGTCTGAGCGACACCATGCCTACAAGGTGACAGGCTGTGAGCGGCTGCCTCAGTCTCTCTCCCTGGGTCAGTCGGTACAGTGTGACTTGGATGGGGAGAGCTGAGGGCACCACGGGGTGGCTCTTTTCACCCCCTCACCCCCCCCTCCCCACAGGGACCCCATCCTGTTTTGCTGCAGCCTGGAGGATTGGCCATTCGTGGTGCCCCTCAGAGGCCCTGGGTGTCCCACAGGGGACACACCCTCCTAGAGGGGAGCAGGGGGCTGGAAGCAGATCCCCCTGGGAGCTCCTGAGTTCAAGAACTGTCTCAGCCAGGACTGAGGGGGTGTCCCGCAAGCAGAGACCCACATATTCAGAGGGAGGGCCCAGGCGAAGCTCGCCCCTGGAAGACAGAGCTGGGGCAGAGGCTCCGGGGCAGGAAGGAGCTTCTCCCAGGCTGTGCCCAGGCAGATGGAGGGAGGGAGGCAACGGTGGGGTGGGGACAGGCCAAGGACAGGAACCTGAGTTCTCTTCTGAGATCCCCAGGGAGCACAAGCAGGTTTGAAGCTGGAGGGTGGTGCTGTCTGGTTGCATCTTAGAAAAATGTCTCCGGTGAATGTGAGGAGCCTGGCTGGAGAGGGGAGCAGGAGAGAGTTGGGGTGCCATGGCATTGGTGTAGTTGAGAGGTGAGGTCTTGATCAAGGTGGAGGCAGTAGGAGCAGAAGGAGGAGGAGGATGGTTGGAGAGCTAGCCGTAGGTGAAACTAGAGGAGAGAGAGGTGGGGATCTGGGACAGTTCTTGGGGTTCTGTTTGAACAACCAGGTAGACCAGTTGCCCCCACCAACCGGGTAGACCAGTTGCTCCCACCCTTCCCTGCTGCAATTTCCTTCTCAGAGACAAAAGAGCGTTCTCAGGGCAGCAGAAACCCCACAGGGGAAGCACCCTCTACCCCTTGGATCCTTAGCCCAAACCCAGGACTCCTGGAGTGGGCGGGGGGAGCCTGGGGTCGGGACCCAGCGTCCTCCCAACCCTCTCGTTAACCTTACATGTGCCTCCCCTGCAGATATTGCAGGAGACTTTCCAAATATCCATGTCACCAGAGCAGGGCGACATCCAGAACCTGGAACCAGAGCGAGTTTCAGCTTGCAAGAGGAACGGCAGCAGTGGCGTGGGTGGCAGGGGTCTTTTTTTAGCTCCTTGGTGGGGCCTCGGCTGCTGGCTTTTGTCATCTCCTTAAAAGGAGCCAAAATTCCTGCCCTGCACGTCAGCACAGGTTGAGGCAAAGAGCCCTGGCTCCCTCCTGAGGCAGTGTTTTTATTGGTTCTCTCAGTGACTCCTCACCCTGGCCTGTGGCAGGTATACTATGGTGACCCCCCCCCCATTCTATAGATGGGGAAACTGAGGCCCAGAGAGGCTAAGTGAACTATAGCTTATTAGCACAGGCCCAGGATTCAAACCCAGGCCATCTGCCTTGGGTCTGGTGCTGACCCACGTGCTCTGCTGCTCCTCCAGCTGCGGGAAAGGGCAAGTAAGTGATGCAGGAAATTAAAGTGAGATCAGGTGACAGGAAGGGTGCGGAGCAAGGCCGCCCGGGGACACCTGTGTTCCCAGCCTTTGTGCATGCAGAGCATCAGCGCTGTCTGGGTAAGCCCGTGCCATCTCCGTCCCAGCTTCTCCGGTCATCACCCCCGCTGCCCGTCTAGCCACACTGAGGGCTGCCCTGGGCCACACGTTGGCATCGCACAGCCTTGGGTTCAAGTCCCAGCTTCCCCCTTTGCAGCTGCCCTCTCTGAGCCCCTGTGTCTGTCCTTAGCAGTGAGTGCAGACGGCGAATGTCAGCAACAGGCCAGGGCTGTGGTTACCAAGTTTCTAGCTCCTGGTGGCCGAGCGAGTGTCCCAGGTGCCATGTAGGGCTCCCAGGCCCTCTCCCCTGCAGTTCTTCTGCCCCAAATATGTCCTGGGATGAAAAGAGGAGCATGTTCCAGGCTTGTGCCTGCGTGTTCAGGCCTGGAAAGCCCTGGTCTGGTCCCTGCCCCAGCCCTCAAAGCCAGCCCCCGGCTCGTCGGAGTTGGTAGGCAGCCCCCCCACGCCGGCTGTCCTGGGGCCCCTTTTCCCTCCTTCTGCCAGGAGTCTCATATGCAGACCAGGCCGAGTAAACGGGGTTTCTTGATGCCCAGTGGGCAGGACGTGGGCCCCCCTGGCTCCACCCAGACTCTGGCTTCCCCAGCCTGGGAGGGGAAAACAAAGGCCAACTCGGGAGAAACAACCCCAGTCTGCTGGCTGCAGCCCCCACCAGGCTGGTGAAACTTGCCCCCCAGCCCCTGACCCCCAGCCTGGGCTGGACAGGAGGCCACTTTTGGGGACAGCCAAGTCCTGGTGTCTGCGTCTGGGCCCTGCCCTGTCAGCTTTTACTGATGGGTCTCGGCCCTGGGCAGGGGCTTCTCCCAGGCCCCAGTGCCCCCCTCCCAGCCTGGACACGCTTTCTGTCCACACGTGCAGCCTCAGCTCTGCTCAGGGCTTGCCAGGAAACCTGGAAATCCAGAAGGAACCCTTTTTCTTTCTTTTTTTTTAAATTAGACTTTTTTTCAGATGTCACCAATTTTTCCTCTAATGCCCTTTTCCTGTCCCAGGATCCCACATTCCATCTAGCCGTCGTGTCTCCTTTGTCTCCCCTGGTCTTCCGTTGTCTTTCCCGACCTTGACCCTTTGGAAGAACCCTGGGCAGGGGTCTCGTGGACTGTCCTTCTGTTGGGGTTTCCCTGCTGGTTTCTTGGGATGCGTAACTGGGAAGGGTCCCTCGGCAGGAGTGTCGTGTCCTCAGCGCATCACGATACCGGGAGGTACGCGACCTTGAGACGTCTTTGTCCCTGATCTCTTGGTTAAGGGGTAACTACCGGGTCTCTTCCCTGTAAAGTCATTAGGTTTTTGAAGGAACCTGTTTTACAGGAGTGAGCTCCACAGTCAAGTGGGACCCCCAGGAGAGAAAGGGGGTCTGTGGACGCAACCCCACACACGGTTTAGAGAGCAGTAATGTAAGGTCTTAGTTTCCTCATAAACAGCAACCTTGGCTCAGCGAGTGTTGGGTGCGTGAATAAATGATCGTTGTTACCATTTATTAAGCCCCTACTGTGTACTGGGTAACTCTCATTCCTAAAAAATATTTCTTGTGTGCCTACTGTGTGCCGGAGACCCCGCAGTGATTCCTGCCTTCGTGTCTAATCTTCTTTGGGGTCCCCAGATGCTGCTCTGAACGTCCAGCTCAGACCTTGAACCCCAAAATTGTTTTTTTAATTAATTTTACTTTAAAATTTCCAACATTTCAAAATACTCTGTACCCACCAAGTCAAAGCTCCCCCTTTCTCCCTCTCCTCCCCCTACTAACCTCCAATCAACTTTCTGCCTCTACAAATTTGCCTGTTCTAGAGACTTCATATAAGTGGAATCATACAGTATTTGTCCTTTTGTGTCCGGCTATTTGACTTGGCATCATGTTTCCAAGGTTCATCCACGTTGCAGCATGTCTCAGAATTTCCTTCCTTTTTACGGCTGAATAGTATTCCGCTGTCTGGATGTACCTCATTTTCTTTATCCATTCATCTGTTGGACACTTGAGTTGTTTCCACCAAAGTTGTCTTTGAAACTTGGTTCGGGCGTTTGCAGAAGTGATGCTGACCCCCACCCCGGCCCACCTAACTAGGTAGGATTTTTCAGTCCCATTTTACAGATGATGAAACTGAGGCTCCGAAGATTCAAAGCAGCTCCCCCAAGGGCACCTGCTGGTTGGTGGAGTCGGGATCTGAGCCTGGTCATTCTGGCTCCAGATGCCGCAGACTCCCCTACACTGGCTGCCCCCCGTACCCCTGCCACACGACCTCGGCTTGGCTTCCTCCTCTCTGTCGTGAGCAGGGACCTTGCCCTTGGCTTCCTCCTCTCTGTCATGAGCAGGGGCTGCTCCGTGACTTCTGAGGTGCCTTTTAGTGCCGATGGCCACTGACCTCACGGTCCATGTCCATTTCAAACCTCTGAGTGAGCTCTGTGCATCTGGCCTGGGCAGCCGGAAGGTGGGTGGGCCCAACGGGCACGTGGGTGCTGGCTGCTGGTCCCTGGCCCCTTCCCTCCTCTAAGGGTAGTGGGGTCGCCTTGACCCTCCTGGCTCCGGTGACTGAGTGCACGGATGGACGAGACCAGGGTGGGGGCGGAGGGAAGGGCTGTATCTTGGCCTCCATCACTGGCTGACAACCCGCGGTGCCGCTTGTTAGCGAGATGGAAAGCTGGGCCGGCTCAGCCAGTTCCCACCACTTCTGGGTCTTGCACCCCCTCTCCGCAGGTTCCCAGCCCCCCACGTTCCTGTGCCTCTGGGCCCAGGTTCTCAGCTCTCAGGGGACACCCTGAAGGTGCTCACTCGGCTCCCGTGACTGGTCGGTTGGCAGGAGGAATTCTGGACCCTCTGGGGACCTCTCTTCCAGGACCCCCAAACCCAAAGGGCAAAAGCACACTCCTGCCATGCTTGAGTTCTGGGGCTGGGCAACTAGGAGCCTGGCTTCAAATCCCAGCGTGACCCTGCTCTCTAGCTGTGGGCCTGTGGCCAATTTATCCAATTGCTCCATGCCTCAGTTTCCCCATCTGTAAAATGGAGCGAACCATGCTGTCTACGTCAGAGGGGATGGGATTGAATGAAGTAATGTACATGCCGTGCTTAGCGCGCCGAGTCTCGGTGGTGCCCCCTGGAGCTGGCCCAGCCTCCCTGGGAAATGGAGGGTAAAAGGCAGGGACCCGACCCAGGGGTGGCCCGGGAAGAGAGTAAGCGTCGCTCACGTATGAATAGCACTTGCTGGTTTTCTTGGTGACAGCTCTAGTGAGATATAGTTCACATACCATACATTTCATCCGTGTAAAGTGTAGAATTCCATGGTCTTTAGTATTTTTACAGAGTTGTGCAACCACCACCACAATCAATTTTAGAACATTTCCATCACCCCCAAAATACTGTGTACTCATTAGCAGCCCCTCCCCGTTTCCCCCACACTCCCCCCACCCCAGCCCCGGAGCCCCCAACGTCCTTTCCGTCTCTATGTGTTTTCCTATCCTGGACATTGCATACACTGGAATTTGTATAATATGTGGCCTTCCGTGTCGGCTTCTTTCCCTCAGCATAAGTTTCGAGGTGCAGCCATAGTGCCACATGGATCAGAACATCGTTCCTTTTTACAGCTCCGTGATGCCCCACTGTTGTGTTTAAACGTTCATCTGCCGATGGGCCTCTGGGTTGCTTCCACCTTAGGGCTGTTATGAATACTGCTGAACTAGTTACGTGTGGATGTGTTTTCACTTCTCCCGGGTCTACACCTGGGAGAGGAATTGCAGTGTCATCTGACAACTCTGTGTTCAATTCTCTGGAGAGCTGCCAGACTCCCCGCAGCGGGTGCCCCATTTCACTCCCCACCAGCAGCGCGAGGGTCCCGGTTTTGCCACATCCTCGCCAACGCTTGTGATTGTCCGTCTTTTTCATTCTAGTCATCCCGGTGGGTGTGAAGTGGTACCTCATTGTGGCTTTGGGCACTGGGTGTTTTAAGATTTACCTAAGGACCACTGTTTGTGAATTATAGCTCAGTAAAAAATGTATGAAAACAAAGAAAATATGGGTGCTTGGCTGATGTGGGAAAATAGAAGCGTTAGCGTGCACCCACCCTAACTAGCGTGACTGCACACCCTCCCTGCGCCGCCCCGCCAGGTGCTGCCTCCTTTCTGTGGCTTTAGGGGCGTAGGAGCCCCAAGGGGGCAGCCAAGTGGGTGAGCAGCTCCTATGCAGAGCTGGGGGCCGGGGACAGCCTGGGGGGGGGCCGGGGCGCGGGTGGGGGCCCCTGCACCCACCTCCAGGGTCTCTCCCTGCAGCATCTCCAGCAAGGAGCTGTCAGGGCTCATCGAGCAGCTGCAGAAGAATGCCGACCAGGTGGAGAAGAACATCGTGGACCTGGAGGCCAAGCTGCAGAGCGTGAGTGCCCACGCCCGGCCCTGCCCGCCCGCTCGCTGCCCCTGGCGCCCGGCCCAGCCTCTCCCGGCCCCGCTGCCTCTGGGCCCCACAGGGTCAGGCCCTGGCCTTGGCCTGTCCCTGTCACTGCTCGGGACGAGGCTCTCGTCTAGCCCAGGAGTTCTCACCCCAGAGATTCTGCCCCCAGGAGCCGGGGGCTGTGTCTGGAGACATTTTGGGGTTGTCGCAACTGGAAGGGTGTATCTCCATGTCCTGGGGCTGCCGGAATAAAGTAGCCCAAACTCGTGCCTTAAAAGGAGGGAAATGTATTGTCTCGAGTAGGGGAGGCTGGGAGTCTGAGACCAAGGTGTTGGCAAGTTCGGGCTCCCTCCAAGGCCGCTCCAGGGGGTCCTTCCCTGTCTCCCCCACCTCTGGTGCCTCCAGCCATCCTTGGGGTCCTTGGCTCTGGAGGCATGGCTCTCCCTCTCCCTCCTCACTGAGCCTCCCCCCAGCGTCTCCCCGGCCACGGCCTCTCTCCTCTCCCCCTCTTATAGGTCATATTGGATTTGGGCCCACCCAAATCTTAACAAATCACATCTTCAATTTCCAACCTTCTGTCTCCAAATAAGTTCACATTTCCGGCACTGAGATTAGCACTTGAACATGTCTCTTTGGGGGACACGGTTCACCACAAACCACAGGTGAGAGGTGCTGTCGGCCCTAGTGGGCAGAGGCGGGGGGTGCTGCTGAACGTCCTGACCCGGCCCCCGGTGGGTCGAGGTGCCCACTCCGTGTGTGGCACCCAAGATGGGAGCAGGGACCTCCCTGTTGGAGTCAAAACCCCCAACCCCACCCTCACCCCTGGACTGAGCTCCCACGAAGCACTTCCCTGCTCGGAGGAGAAGCTCCACTGGGAGCCAGACCTCTTGGTTGGATCCAGTGCTGCCCCTTACTGTGTGACCTTGAACAAGGTCACATCACCTCCCTGGTGCATGGTGCCCTCCGTGCATGGGTAAGGACCCGACGAGGCAGGCACGGCACAGGGCTCCGAATCGTCACTGATATCACGATGATTGCCAGGTACCCTCTAATCCCACCTGCCACCGCTGTCCAGGATGCACACAGCCCTCCTCCTCTTTTGGAAGAGAGAGAGAAAATAATGCACATCACTTTGCCCCTCTGTGCCTCGGTTTCCTCTTCTGGAATGTGGGGTGACAACTGCCCTGAGCTCGGAGGGTCTCCTGAGGGTAGAGTGGCATGAGGACAATGCACCCACATGCAGCATCCCCTCGAACCCTCCCCTAGCCCTGTGCGGTTGCGTTCATGCTCATTTTGGGGCTGGAAAAACCGAGGTTCGGAGAGAGCTGGGCTGACGAGTCAGTATCAGGGCCGGCCCCAGAAGCAGCCCAGGAGTGGGGTTACCAGATGTAGCAAATAAAACTATGGGATGGCCAGTTAAATTTGAAATTTGGAACACAAAATAATTTTTTAGTTTAAGTATATCCCGTGTACCATCTGGGATATACTTATACTACAAAAGTATTTGTTGTTTATCTGAAATTCAAATTTAACTGGATGTTCTGTATTTCATCTGGCAACTGTACTCAGGGGGTGAGTAGGAGTCGGGTCAGAAGAGTGGGGGTGCTGAGGGTGAACAGGTCCCGAGGGAATCCCAGGGCTACCCGGACCTACCCGTGGCAGCAGGCCCGGCCCTCTCCCGCTTCCCCTCCCTCCGCGGCCACCTCTGACAGCCCAGATGTCACACACCACAGGTACCCCAGAGACAAGAGGGAACACGGGGATCCTGGCTCAGCATAGCTGGGGTGGGGAATGCAGAGGCCACGGCAAGTGGGGGCATGGAGAGAATCAGGGGGAGGCAGGAAACAACTCTGTCCTCTGCCACAAGCCGGCCCCTGCGGGACCCCCTGCCCTCTCCCAGCTGCCTGGCTGGAGCTCCCCCCCCCCCCCACTGTGACGCCCACCACGTAACCAGGCCTTCCCTCTGGCTTCCCCTGAACCCCAGCTCCTTTAGTGACTTTTCAGCATTCTCTTCTCTCCTGGCCCCAGTGGTCATGTTTTTTCTTTCCTAAGTGAAAACAGCTTTTTGGGGTGTGCCTCTTTTTGCCAATAATAAAAGTATTATGTGTTCAGTACATTTTAGGACAGATAAACAAGTATAATGAAGCAAGTTACAATGACTCATAATTCCTCTGCCAGAGATTTCAACCATTAATGGTTTGGTGTATATCTTTTCAACCTTTTCTCTTTTTATACATATATGTATACATATATGTATATGTGTTTATATATGTAAATATATACATACGTGTATATGTGTACACGTGAGTATGTGTCTATATGTATTTTTGTGTGTATGTATGTACATGTGCATACATGTGTATATGTACATGTGTGTATGTGTACGTGTGTATATATGTATATGTGTATGTATTTTTGTGTATGTGTGTGTATATATACACATGTGCATATGTACATGTGTATATGTGTATGTGTTTTTGCGTATATGAGTGTATATATGTACGTGTGTGTATATGTGTCTATATGTAGATACGTATGTATATGTATGTGTATCTGTACATATATATGTGTGTATATATGTATATGCATGTGTTTTTGCGTATATGTGTGTATATATGTACATGTGTGTGTATATGTGTGTATATAGATATGTGTGTATATGTAGATATGTGTATATATGTATGTGTGTATATGTACATGTGTATATGTGTATATATGTACATGTATGCATGTGTTTGCGTATATGTGTGTATATATGTACATGTGCGTATATGTAGATACGTATGTATACATACATGTGTATATATATGCACATTGGTGTACATATGTGTGTGTACACTTCTATATTTATGTTTGTGCATGCGTGTGTGTGTGCTCCCCCTGCCCGAATGGAATTATATCCACCTTGTATTAAGGAGCCTGACCTTTTACCATTGTGGCCATGTGATTCAAGAGCTACGGCATCATTTTTTAAACTTTTTGTTTTAAAAAAATTTTAGACTTACATAAAAGTTGCAGAAATAGCATAGAGGATTCCTATATACCCTTCACACAGCTTCCCCTAATGTTACCAAATCATGTAACTCTAGTACATTGACCAAATCCAGGAAATTAACCCTGGGACAGTAAAAGGAGCTGAACTGCAGTTTTCCTGCGAATGACCTCGTGTGGATCCGGCACCCATTCCTGGGTCCCGCATCGCATTTAGTCGTCATATCTCCTTGGTCTCCTCCAGTCTGTGACAGTTTCCCAGTCGTTCCTGGACTTTGGTGACCTTGACCCTTTTGAAGAGTGCTGGCCAGTTGTTTAGGAGGCTGCCCCTGAGTTTGGGTTTATCTGAGGTTTTCTCATTAGACCGGGGTTATGCACGTCCTTCTCAAGTGTATCATATCAGAAGGTGCGTGATGTCAACGCATCGTATTATTGGTGGCGACCTATCATTTTTCATGGCTGCATAGTATTCTACCACAGACCATGAGCCAGCCGCCTTCTGGTCAAAATAAAGAACAGCACGTTGTAAAAAGCAGAGCCCACGCACCCTCACACTTGCCGTGGGCCCACTGCACTGCCTTGCAACCACCCTGTGAGAGGGGTATTTGGTTTCATCCCTGGTGTTTTAGGTGACACTGGGGCACAGGACGCTCAGGTGACTGGTCCAAGGTCACTCCGCTAGTTGCTGGAGCTCGGGCCGTCTGGCTTCAGTTACGCTGGGACACGCTGCCATCCTCACTGGTCACGTCTCTGCCATTGTGGATGGGACGGTGTGTGCGTCTTTTTCCTGCATCTCTGCAGCTGGGTTTATCTCTCCCTTGGGCCTGGGGGGTAGAAGGGCTGAGCGGATGAGGACTTGAGCTTGGGGGTTGGCCTTCCCAGGGTTAACCCCAGCCCCACCACTGAATCTGTAAACGTAGGCAGCTTAGCAGGTCGTTGCCTCAGGCTCCTCATCAGTTACTAAGGGGACCTCAGGGGACCTGCCTTTTGGGTAGAAAATATGTGCGAGGGGTTCTGCCTGGTGTGGGTGCTCAGGCACCTCCCCCCACGGGGTCCCTGTGAGTCTCACCGGGTCACCTCCCGTGAGCAGAATCCCAGGCACAGGGTGGGAGAGAGTCCCCAACCCAAATATTTATTACCGAACTGTTTAAATGCACAGAAAAGTTGAAAGAATGGTATGGCAAACCCCCAGATCCCCACCACCCAGATCCTACTGGTAACATTCTGCTGCTTTCTGTCTGTCCGTTTGTGGGTATGCTTCTATTTTAAACTTTGCTAGGTATTTCGATCCCCATTGTTTGTTTGTTTTTTTATAATAATTTACTTTTTAAAACCTTTTTATTGAGGTGTAACTTACATGCAGTGTATATAAAGTGCACACGATTTAAGAGCTCAGTTCGGGGAGTTTTTGCGTAAGGAGACACTTGTGCAAACACAGCTCAGGTCAAGAGAGGACGTGTTTGGCAGCGAGTGCCCTCACACCCCTGCCCGACCCTTGTCCCCAAAGGTAACCTCCACTCTGACCTCTCGGTTCACCCCGTCTGGCTTTGAGCTTCTGAACACACACGCAGTGTCCACAGCTCCTCACACCTCAGCCGCCACGTGGTAGAGGGCTCGCATGCCAACACCCCAGACGCGAACTGGGCAGCGATTCATTTATTTCTCCCTTTTCCAAAGTTAACCTTTGACACATCGCCGCTTGGAAGAGCTTCGGCTCCTCCGGTGAGGGTGGCACGGATGAGATTCCACCCGACCGAGACCGTGATGTTTTGTTGTCGTTAGCTGGTCAGGTCTGCCCCGGGGCTGGGGGGGATGTCCCAGCTCCGTTGGCCTGTGACCTGCCGGGCCGAGTCCCCTCAGCCCCCTCTGCCTCCCCAGAGCAGGGCACCCCTTTCTGTTTCCTCCAAGGGCCTTTTCAGTCTGCGCCCACATCACTTCCCTTCAGTTTTTTTTCTGTTGCCACTTTTATAGCAGTTTTACTGAGCTGTATTTTATGTATCATAAAATGCTCCCATTTCAATTGTATGATTCAGTGATTTTTAGTCACTTTACCGAGTGGTGCAGCCGACACTGCAAATTGGTTTTGGAGCATTTTCATCTCAATAAAATCCCCTGTGTCTGTTGGTTGTTCATCCCCGCTCCCCGCCAAGCCCTGGGCAACCACTAATCTACTTTCTGTCCCTGGATTTGCCTGTAAATGGAACAGATGACATGGGGTCCTCCGTGTCTGCTGCTTTCCCTCAGCATGATGTTTCCAAGGTGTCTCCAAGGCGTGGCACGTTTGCTCGCCTGTTCTCTTCTCTGCTAACGGTGATGATGCTTCCAACACGGGCGTTTCTCTCATCTCCACTGTGGAGACCTGGAGCAGCAGTCCCGGGGTTACCCCGTCCTGCCCTCACCCACTCACTGACAGACTCCCCCGACCCCGGACTGGGGGTCCCTCTGGGATTTGTCACTGTGGTGTCCGCAGGGCCTAGACAGTGCCGATGCACAGCAGGGCTGCCCGGACAGTGGCTACGTGAGTTCGTGGGCGGTGTTTAGAAACCAGTGCCCCTGACCTGTCCCTTGTTCTTCCTAAACAGAGCATCCCTCATCGGCCATCGTATCGACTGTCCCTCCCAAATGTCTCCCCAGCGGACCCATTTCCACCGGTGCCGCTCTCAGCTCTCACCGGGTGCTGCCACAGCCCACCAATGGGCCCCCAGCTCGCACCCTTGTCACCTGCGTCCCCTCCCGATGGGGACCCCTGCGGCTCCTTCCTCAGAGCCACCCTGAGCTTTCCAGGGCTCTGGGGACGGAATCCAGAGCCCACCCCAGTGCCCGCCTCCCCCGCTTCCTCGGCCGCCTCTGCGTTCAGGCCATGGTGGCCTCCTCGCCGCGCTTCGACCGCACTACGCTTTCTCCTGCCCGATCCTTTGCACGGGCTGTTCCCTCTGCCTGACACACCCTTCCCTCTTCTCCCGGCCGGGGCCTTCTCGTCCTTCATCCTTAGCTCGTGTTGCCACCCCAGAGAGGCTCCCTGATCACCAGAGCGGACATAGCCCCTCATTCTAGTCCCTGGATTGTTTTCTTCAAAAATGCTAAATTATAAAGACTTGCTGTTGCTTCTGTGGGGTCCTTCTGTTTGCCTTCCCAGCCCCCACCCCCACCCCCCCACTGGACCGTGGCCCCAGGAGGCCGGGGGTCCGTGTCGCTCCTGTGCACAGCCGGGTCCCAGTGCCCGGCCCACGGCAGGGGCTTGGGCACCGCTGGCCGAGTGGCTGGAGGAGGCACCTGCTGCCCAGGACCCCGGTGGTGAGGCTGGCTGGGGTGGTGGGGTTCGTCTCCTCCCGCCCCCACAGCTGTGTGCCCCCAGGCCCACTGTGCCCACCCTGAGCCCCCCACCCACTGTCCTCTCTCCCATGCCCCACCCAGGACCTGGCCCGGCTCCAGGAGGGCCGGCAGCTGGAGCACTGCGACGTGGCTCTGCAGAAGGTGTCGGAGTCAGAGAAGCTGCTGTACGTGCTGGAGGCCGACGCGGCCATCGCCAAGCACATGAAGCACCCCCAGGGGGACATGATTGCCGAGGAGTAGGTCCCGCACCTCGGGTCCTGGGGGGCCGTCTGAGCTCTGGGCAGGAGGGTGGGGAGGGGGTGGTGGTTGCAGCCCGCTCGGCCTTCAGGAGCAACCTTGAGCCAGGGAGACTGTTTATCGAGGGCTGACCACATGCAAGGCACATGCTGAATGCTTCACGGCGTCCTCCTTAGAGCCCATTTCACAGTTGAGGAGACTGAGGCTCAGAGAGCTGATGTCCCATGTTCTGCTCGCAGTTCCCTGAGACGGCCATACTGTCTCAGATCCCCGAGCTTTTGAGCAAGCTCTTCTCACTGCCTGAAGGGCACCCACACGGCCCATCCAGCTTCCCGTGCCCCTCACTCAAGCCTCAGCTGGATCAATCAACATCCACGACCCCTCGCTGGCCCACACCCCACCCCAGGCAGGGTCAGGGGTCTCTGAGTGCCCCACGACCCTCCCGCTCTTGCCCCTGGCATGGCACGCACTCTCCCCCATGTCCTCGGCTGGGTTACGGGTCCGGCCAGCTTCCCTAGAGGACAGTGAGCTCCAGAGGGTTTGCCTGGTTCTTCCAGAAACTTCTGTGGTTCTAGACACACAGTAGGCCCTTGGGAAGTTCTGATGGGGGAAGAAAGGATGAAGGGGGTGGTATGAGGGCAGGTGCGCAGCGAGAAGAGTAGGTGTGATTGTCTGTCCTTCCAGGCCACGGAGCAGACATGTTGAGTCCAGGTCTGGGGGTGGGAGGCCCTGACGGGCCCTGCTAACCGGGTGGCCCCTCTCCCCACTCAGCATCCGGCAGCTGAAGGAGCGTGTAACCAACCTGCGTGGGAAACACAAGCAGATCTACAGCCTGGCGGGGAAGGAGGTGGACCCACAGGTCAACTGGGCCGCACTGGTGGAGGAGAAGCTGGTACGGCCAGGCAGTGCTGCGGCTCCAGGGCCTCGGCTGGGGAAGGGGTCTCGTTCCTGATTTGCCGATGAGAGTGAGCGAGGCTCAGAGAGGGCCAGTGCCAGGCCCGAGGTCACACAGCAGGAGGTGGAGATTTGGATCCTGTGTCCCATTGACCGTTCCATGCCGGAGGGCTATTGGTGGAGCAGGCTGGGGGTCTTCTGGCCCACCCTTGCCCTTCCAGTGCCCTGCCCAGCCTGTCCCCACCGCGAATAAGAGCACAGCTGCTGGAGTCTGGCTTCCTGGGTTCGAGTCTCGGCTCCACCTCTTTTAGCGAGGTGACCCTGGGCAACTGCCTTCCCCTCTCTGAGCCTCCGTTTCTCAGTCTATGAATTGGAAACGATAACTGCGGACATGGGAGGTTGCCAGGAGGGTTAAGTGAAATGATGCAAGGGTTAAATAGTGAGCGAACACTCTCAGTGTCCTGGGGCTGCTGGAACAAAGCACCACACACTGGGGGGCTTAGAACAGCAGATATGCATGGTTTCAAATTCTGGAGGCCAGATGTCCAAAATCCAGGTGTTGTCACGGGGCCAGGCTCCCTCTGAAACCTGCAGGGGAGGCTCCCTGGCCTCTTTCCACTTCCAGGGATGGCGGCAGCCCTTGGCTTGCAGCCACGTCCCGCCAGTCCCCGTCTGTCATCAGGCGGTGTCCTTCCCATGTGTCGGCGTCCATCTCTCGTCTCCCCTTCCCATGAGGACGCCAGTGGCTGGATTCAAGGCCCCCCAATCCAGTAGGATCGTAACTTGAATCCATCTGCAACAACCCTGTTTCCAAATAAGGTCACATTGGCAGTTACTGGGGCTCAGGACATCAAGCGTCTTTTGGGGGGGACACGATTGAACCCCTGGCACCCACTGGGGAAGAGCCAGGGCTCCCAGGTGTGGCGCGGGCTGCCCAGCCCCGCCCAGCCCCTCCCGTGCTGCCCCCACCCCAGGACCAGCTGAGCACCCAGGGCTTCGGGACCGACCTGCCACTGGTGGACCAGCAGGTGGAGAAGCACAACATCTTCCACAATGAGGTCAAGGCCATCGGGCCCCACCTGGCCAAGGAGGGGGACAAGGTGGGAGCACGGGTGGAGGGGAGGGAGCCCGGGCTGGGGGAGGGGACCTGGGGAGGCGGGTGCAAGGTGGGTGCAGGGCGGGAGGGGGCCCCGCACCTGCGTCCTCAGCCACCTGTGCCCTGGGCTCTGTCCGCAGGAGCAGAACAGCGAGCTCCAGGCCAAGTACCAGAAACTGCTGGTGAGGATTTCCCTGGGAGGGGATGGGAGCCTGGGGTTGTGGGGACAAGAAGCATCTCTTTTATTAACTTACTCTGTTAAAAATGATACAGGCACAGGGAAATTTTCAAACAGAACAGAAGGGGATTAAGTGAGAAGGAACATTTCCCAAGAAGCAGCCCTGTGGCATGGAAACAGCCTATTCCTACAATTTGCTTTTTATTTCTTTATTAAGCACCTATTGTGTCGATTGCCATGCCACATGCTCTATATGCAAGTTTCTCTTTCCCTTTTTACAGCTTTAAAAAAATACATTAAAAGATTAATTGACTGGTTTTTAGAGCAGTTTTAGGTTTATAGAAAAATCAAACAAAGCACAGCATTCCCATAAACCTCCTCTCCTGCTGCACACACAGGGTCCCCTGTTATTAACCTTTGCGTCAGGTGGGGCACATCTGTTACAACTGACAGCCAGTATTGATACATTGTTATTAGCTGAAGTCCATGGTTTCATTAGGGCTCCCTCTGTGTGTTGTGGGTTCACTGGGTTTTGACCAATGCATAAGGTCCCAGATCCACCGTCACGGTGTCATTCAGGGTAGTTTCAGTGCCCTACAAATGCCCTGTGTGCCACAGATTCATGCCCCACCCTGCACAAGCCCATAGCAACCTCTGCTCTTTTTACTGTCTGGATAGTTTGGCTTTTTCCAGAGCCTCGTATGATTGGAATCATACAGCAAGCAGCCTTTTCAGACCAGGTTCTTTCACTTACCAAGATGCATTTAAGGTTTTTCCATGTCTTTTGATGGCTTGAGAGCTCATTTCTCTCTATCACTGAATAATATGCCACTGTACAGAGGAACCATGTGCATTCTGTTTTTAAAATTTCGTTAAGTAATGGGTGGATGATTTTTGGTTGCAAACATTTCAAACACCAGATGTGAGGCTGGGCTTGAGAGCTGACTGTCTGGGGTTGAACTTACCTTCACCACTAGGTGGTGAGACCCTGACTGTGTGCCTTGGTTTCCTCATCTGCACTGGGACGTGACCCCACGTCCTGGCTCATAGGGTTGCTGTGAGGATGGAATTAGGGGATGTTGGAGAAGTCCTTAGCACAGCACCTGGCACATGGTGGGCCCTGTATGCAAAATGCAAACACCCCTCCTCCCTCCCCACCTTCCCACCTTCCCACCAGCCACCTCCTCTCAGAGGGAAACAAGTAGCAGTTTGCCACTTTCCTTCTGGCCCTCTAGGAGATGGTCATGATAAAGGTCAGAGTGGAAGCCGTAGCTGCCAATGTTTATTGAGCACTTACTATATGCCGGTCTCTGCCCTATGTGGTCAAGGCTGTCATTATCCATTTTACAGATGGGTGAACTGAGGCTCCCCTGCAATGTCAGTTCCATGAGGATTCTGTCACACTAGTTCCTGCTGCGTTTCTGATGCCTGGTGGGATACCTGGCACTTAGGAGATGCTCATGAAATGCTGGCTGAATGATGACTGAGGCTCAGAGGGGCTGGGTGGCTTGTCCGATGGCCACCAGGCCTAGAGGTGGGGGCTTGTGGTGCATGGCACGGCTGAGGGCCCAGCCCTGTCCTCACTCCCGCCCTGCAGGCAGCCTCGCAGGCGCGGCAGCAGCACCTGAGCTCGCTGCAGGACTACATGCAGCGCTGCACAAATGAGCTCTACTGGCTGGACCAGCAGGCCAAGGGCCGCATGCAGTACGACTGGAGCGACCGCAACCTCGACTACCCCAGCCGCCGGCGCCAGTACGAGGTGGGTGCGGGGAGCACGGAGGACGGGGAGGGGGAGCACAGGGTAGTCGGGCTGGGCGCTGAGACCCTGGCGTGGCCTCCCGCTGCAGAATTTCATCAACCGGAACCTGGAGGCCAAGGAGGAGAGGATCAACAAGCTGCACAGCGAGGGGGACCAGCTGCTTGTGGCTGAGCACCCCGGGAGGAACTCCATCGAGGTTCGCACGTAGGGGAGGTGGGGGGACACCTCCTCCAGGCTGGCCTCGGGGCTGCCTCTGCCTGTGGACCACCTGGAGCTTGGTTCCAGGGATGGCGGTCCTGTGTGCTGCATCTTGTATGTGTAATCTGTCCCCGCTCCACCCCAGCCCCCATTTGCTTTCTCTATCTTGCACCATCTGACTCTCCTTCTTGGTATCTTGTTCCTTCGCTACATCCCACCCTTGGCTTCCCAAGACTTCCAGAGCCCGTATGGGGCCTTTGTGAGAATTTTGAGCAGGTGCGCATTTGTCTGGGCAGCCATGGCCCCCACTGGCCCCTTGTGCATTGCCCAGCCTGAGCACCTGCCCAGGGCAGCCCTGCTGGGCTCCGGGACATGCACCCTCTCGCTTCCTCCCCTCTTGGCCTCCCTTCCCAGGGTGACATCTTCTAGCCCCTGGGCGGGAGCTGGCAGTCACAGCGGGTGCCTACCAGCCCCTCCCTGACATCCCCTGCCTCCTCCCTCAGGCCCACATGGAGGCCGTGCATGCCGATTGGAAGGAGTACCTGAACCTGCTCATCTGCGAGGAGAGCCACCTGAAGTTCATGGAAGACTTCCACCAGGTACGGCCGCGTCTGCCTCCCTCCGGGCTCCTGGGGTCTGGGCGCTGTGCCAGCGCCTGGGGTGTCTTATTTTCCTAAGGCTGCCGCAACAAGGCACCGCAGACTGTTTCAGAGACCCGACGTCCAAAATCCCCAAATCCAGGTGTCAGCAGGGCCCCAACCTCTCCCAAGGCTTTAGGGGAGAGTCTGTCCTTCCTTCCAGCTTCTGGTGGTCCCCGGCTTTCCTCGGCTGTGGCAGCTGCACTCCAGTCTCTGCCTCCACCTTCCTCTGGCCTCTTCCCTCCATCTGTGTCCAAATTAGAAGGGACTCACCTTGTCTTAGTTAATTATGTCTGCCAAGATCCTACTGGCAAATAAGGTCACGTTCTGAGGTTCTGGTGAGTGTGAGGTTTTGGGGGGCACCATTCAACTCAGTACAAGGGGTGCTTGGGAGTGCTCATGACCTACTTGCCTCACTTATGGCCGTGGCTCTCGAGCCCCTTCCTCCGGAAGCTTCCCCTGGCTGCCTCCCCAGGCCTCGGAGCGGCCATGCTTCTAATGGTTTATGGGTGTCTCGGAGCCTGCCAGCCCTGACGCGGCCCCGCGGGGGTCCCAGGCTGGAGACCCTGGGTCGGCGGGTCAGGGTGGGGCCCAGGCGGGTCTGATAATTGGGTGGTTTGGGGAGCGTGAGCTGAGCTGGTGCTTGGGTAATGCCTTGTTCAGTGTCTGTGTCCCCTTGGGCCGTGAACCTCCTGGGGCTGGGTTCAGCGCAGGGGGCTCGGGGATGGCCGACGGATGGCACGATTCAGAGCCAGTGCCCTGAGAAGAAAGCAGGGCGGGTTGTCTTACATATATGAAGACTTAGAGTGAAGGTATAGGATTCAGACAGTGTGGTCCTGGCACAAAGAAGAACGAATGGAAAAGAGAATCCCACACTTATTGGTGTATAGACTACAATTGGATGCACAATCGAGATGGCATTGAGTGGGGTGTGGAGGGGACCCAGCTGTCTCCCTGAGGCTCCCTGGGAAGCAGGGCTGGGGGTCAGGGTGAGTGGTGGGCCTGAAGCCTAGGCCAGGAGAAGTCCCAGGTGCTTCTAGTGGTTTCTGCCTGTAATGGGGCCACCTTGTGTCCCCCTAGTTCCGCAAAGATGTGCAGGACGCCCAGGAGCTGCTGCAGAAGGTGGACTTGGACCTGAACCAGAAGTACAGCCCCGACTTCAAGGACCGATACCAGCTTGAGCTGCTGCTGCGGGAGCTGGACGTGAGTGTTGGGGTCCAAGCCCAGCTGGCCTGGGTGGGGGCCTGTCTGCAACCCCCAGTCCTGGGCAGGCCTCACCGGGGCCCCTGTCCTGCCCTGTTCAGGACCAGGAGAAGGCTCTGGACAAGTATGAGGATGTGGTGCGGGGTCTGCAGAAGCGGGGGCAGCAGGTGGTACCCCTTAAGTTCCGGCGGGAGACGCCTCTCAAGCCCATCCCTGTGGAGGCCCTCTGTGATTTTGAGGGTGACCAGGTGAGCCACTGCCTGGGGACCTCTGGGTGCCCTAGGCGGGCTGGGCCCAGATCTGCCACTTTCCGTGTCCCCAGAGAGTCTCTGTGACAATATGGCTGGATCCAGGGCCTCCAGCAGTGTCTTCAGGAGCCCGTGTCCCTGTCTGCCAGCCCTTCACCTCAGGGTGGTGGACATGTACCTTCACCCTCACACCGCCCCCCGCCCCAGCCTTAGAATCAGCAGCCCCAGCCAATCCCGCCAGAGTCCCGGGGGAGGGTCTCAGTGGCTGGGTTTGAGTCACATGTCCGCCCTAAACCAATCACGGTGGCTGGGGATGCCGTTTTCTCATTGGCCAGGCCTGAGTTATGTGTCGACCTGGGAGTTGTCATGGACTGGGAATGGGGAGGGATAGGGAGGAATGGGGAAGGATGGCTCCCCAAAGGGAAATCGAGGCAGGTTGCTGGGCTGGCAGACCTGACAAACACCCTTTCCATGAAGGCCCCTCCCAACTCTATATGGTGACGTGTCTTGGGGAAGACTCCCCAGGCCTGAGAGTTGGGGGATGGGGGCGAGATGGAGGGGCTCGAGGCAGGTCTGCCTGGGTGCCCTGACTGGGTGGTCTCCCCTGCCAGGGCCTGATCTCACGGGGCTACAGCTACACCCTACAGAAGAACAACGGGGAGAGCTGGGACCTTACGGACAGTGCCGGCAACAAGCTGAGCGCCCCGGCCGTCTGCTTCATGATCCCCCCCACCGACCCCGAGGCCCTGGCTCTGGCTGACAGGTACGAGGGCAGAGAGGGGAACGGCATGGGCTGGCTCTGCCCTGCGGGCTGCCTGGCGGCCTCCTGGGCATCCCGATGTGCTGCAGGTGAATGTTTGGCTGTGTGGATAGCTCGGTGAGCAGTTTCTCTACAAGTGCCCCCAGACCTCTGCCTGTGCTGTTCTACCACCTGGCCATCTCCCACCTGCTGCCCCCCTGAAGCCTCAGCTCAGGGCTCCCTGCTCTGTGACGGTTCCCGGGCTGCCCCTCACTCCCCACCCTCACCTCAGGATATTGTGGCCCCCCCTTTGCCCCGAGCACCTTCTCTCACTGCCTGCAGCGCTTTTTACCAAGACTGTGCTTGGGCATCCACCTCGCTGGACAGTGGGCTCCCTGGAGAGTTCTTTCCCATCTCCTGGTGCCCGGTCAGCACTTGAGAACTGAGTGAATGAGTCATTCATTCATCCAGCAGATATTTATTAAGCACCTACTATGTACTGCTCTCTCAGAGGTAACATCGGTGAGGAAGACAGGCAAATGAACAAACAAGATGGTTTTAGGTAGCGAAGTGTGCTATGAAGAAAAAGAGCAAGGGATGAGGGAGGGAGGGAGGAAACCCTTTCTATTTGCATCGTGCTTTTAACTTCTCAAAGTGCCTCACTGAACCGCTGGACGCCTGCCCAGGGACCCTGCCTCTGTGGGCGGAGGGGGTGGGGCCGCCCTGGGTGCGAGCCCCATGCCTCTGCTCTCACAGCTTGGGCAGCCAGTACCAGAGCGTGCGGCAGAAGGCAGCCGGGAGCAAGGGCGCGCTCCAGCAGCGGCTCGAGGTGCTGAAGACAGAGTACCCTGGAGGTGAGGGCAGGCCCACCCACCTGAAGCTCGGGGAGAACCAGGGGCAGGGGCAGGGATTGGCACGGGAGCTGGGGGCATCCCATGGGCCTCCACAGGCCCCTCCCCGGGCCTTGCGACCCCCAGCTGCCCCTGACTCTGTGTTTTGTGTCCCCTGCACCTTCCGCCTCCCCCAGATGCCTCTGACCTGCAGGGGCGGCAGCTGCTGGCCGACCTGGACAAGGTGGCCAGCGACCTGGACCGGCAGGAGAAGGCCATCACGGGGCTCCTGCGGCCACCGCTGGAGCAGGGCCGGGCCGTGCAGGACAGCGCTGAGCGGGCCAAGGGCCTCAAGGTGCCCCTGGCTGGGAACACAGCTGGATCTGGGGGAGCTCCCCAGGGGTCTTGGACATGCCCTGCAGGAGCTTGACGGGGTCCTGCAATACCTGACAGGAAGTCCTGGGCACAGCGGGGGCAGGGCTGTTGTAGGCTGAGGACCCCGCGCCTGCCAAGAACTGTTCTGCCTCTCGTTGACCGCCTGGCCCTGTGTCCGGACACGAAGGGATGGTGGCTGTGAACGTGGCCTGAGACCCCCACGCAGGGGGTGGCCGTGGCAGGTTACCGACTCAAATCACAGACAAGCCTCCTTGGTAAAACGGGCTGGTCCCCAGCAGCAGGGCCGTGGGGCGTGGAGGTGGAGTGAAGGCTTGGCAGGTGCCCGCACACACGCGCCCTTGTATCACACGTGCGAGTGTTTGGATCCCTCCCGGCGGCCCTTGTGGTTGGGACCATCGTTCCCGTTTTATGGAGGAGGAAACCTGAGACATGCAGGGTGCGGAGGGCAATGGGGCCTCAGGCGTGGCCTGGCCACACTCTCCAGGAGCTTCCCTACTGCTGGGAGCCCAGGGTTCCCGGGAATGGGAATGGGCCAGTCCCAGCAGCTGCCTTGAGGCTGCCCCAGAGGGGAGCCGAGCTCCTCCAGGAGCCCAGGAAGGACGCTCCCTGGGCTGACACTGACCCCGTGGGTCCTGGTCCCCACAGGACATCAGCAGCGAGCTGCTGCGCATGGAGCCCGACACTGCGCGGAGCACGGCAGCCTGTGAGGCCTTCGTCGGGGTGCTCCCGGGCAGCGGCTGTGTGCCCCTGCTGAGGACCCGCGTGGAGGACACCCGTGGCAAATACGCTCGTCTGCTGCAGCTGCTGGACTCGGCCCAGGAGAAGTGGGTGGTGGGTGGCCACAGGCGGCTGGGCGGGGAGCAAGGGGCAAGGGGCCGGGTGGGCACCTCCCTTCTCCTACCTGTGTCCTCAGGCTCGACGTGGCCCACTGCCTGGAGAAGAGTCTGCAGCAGGGCCGCGAACTGCTGGCCGAGTACGAGAACCAGCTGGCTCGGGATGACGTGGTGCCTGAGGGTGGCCGTGCCCTGGATGACAAGAGGCAGGAGCTGGCCGTGAGTCTGGGGACCCTGGGCCTCGGGGAGCCTTTCTCTGAGCCGGCAGCGGCCTTCAGGCACATCTCCTCTTACTGTCTTCTGGAGAGATGGGGACGTCAAGGCCCTGAGGGACCACAGCAGCAGGCACCTCCGTCTCTGGAAGGCCTGCAGTGTGCCACGTGGAGGCCCATAGCACAAATGCCACGTAAACTTCCAGGGTCCAGTATCTCTCAGAGCAGACCTGGTCCTGGTTGTGTGCTCATAGGGCTGGCCAGACGAGCAGAACGGCAGTGGAGCACCTGCTTTCTAGTCCTCACACTAACCCTGGGCTCTTCCCACCTGCCTGCCTGGCCGCTGTGGGCCCTGCACTCATGCTCCATCTCGCTGCATCCTCACAAGAGACTGAGATCCTGTCTCAGACAGAGGAACAGGCTGAAGGTTGGAAAGCGGCCCAGCTCCTGTCCAGGGTGTGCCGTCACGGGGCACCAAGCTGCCTGCTGGCAGGGTCTTTGGGGGTTCTGTTCGTTGTAGAAAATGGGTCCTTGCAGAAATGACCACCCATTCCTTCCCAAGCAGGGCTTCCCAGGAGCTCTGGGCAGGGTCTTCCTTGGGCCCCTAGCAGCCCCAGCCCTAGCGCCACCCCCCATTCCTCCCCGGCAGGCCATGGCCTCCCAGCTGCAGGCCAGGAAGCCCCTCCTCAGCAAGGCCGAGCAGCACCTGCAGGTGGCCAAGCGGTGCGCGAGCACGTTGGCCAGCGGCTTCCAGGAGCACTGCCCGGATCTCGAGCGCCAGGAGGCCGAGGTGCACAAGCTGGGCCAACGCTTCGACCACCTCTGCCAGCAGATCGACCACAGGTGAGGCTGCTTGGCCGGCGAAGGGAGCGGGCGGTGGGCAGCAGCCCCGGGCCTAGCGCGTCCATCTTGAAGTTACCCTCTGCAGATACCAACACAGACCGTTTTGTTTTCTAAATAATTTCTTCCTTTTGAAAAAAGCAGTACATAATCAGAGTGAAAAACTCGGTGACAAGAGTGATCATTTCCCACCACCCACCCCCAAGGGAAGCCCTGTTAACAGTTTCTTGTGTGGCTGTCCAGAAATATGCAAACGAGGGAGGGATGACGGCTCGTGAGCGACAGCACACCACGTACATTCCGCATCTTTTCTGCCAAATTCACGTGCCGGGCTCCTGAGATGTGTCGGCAAGTGTCCCCTCCTCTTCTGCTTTCTGGACGAGTTTGGGGAGAACGGGTTCTATTTCTTCTGTACATGGTTTGGTAGAGTTCACCAGTGAAGCCAAATGGGTCTCAGACATTTTTTTTAATCGGAAGGTTTTCAACTACAAACACAATCTCTTTGATAGAGAACTATTCAGGTTATCTAATACTCGAGTTAACTTTGGGAGTCTGTATCCTTTAAAGAACCTGTCCCTTTCACCCAGGTCGCTGAGTTGATTGGCATGAAGTTGTTCATAAATGTCCTCTATGGTGTCTGAGGTGATGCCCGTCACTCCTGTTGTATCTTTTTTTGTTGTTGTTTTATTTGAATCTTCTCCGTTGTCCCGAGTGAGTAGTCAGTGTGAGGTTTATCAATTTTGTTTTCCGTTGCATCAATTCCTGCTCATTTCCTTCCTTCTGCTTACAATGGGTTTAATCTGTTCTTTTAAAGGTGGAAGCTTAGATTGTTGGTTTGAGAGTTCTTTTCTAATATAAGCATTTAATGCTGTATTTCCCTCTAAGCACTGTTTTAGCTGCACCTGACACATTTTGATGTTTTTATTGTCAGTGAATTCAAGAGATTTCCTAACTTCTCTTGCAGTTTCTCCTTTGACTTATGGGTTATTTAGATTCTACAAATAGACCTATCTCGTTCTTTACAGAGGCTTTGGAGCACTCCAGCTTCATGTTCCGTAATTTACTTAACTAGTCTCTTTTGGGTTTAGGTTATTTCCAGTTAAATTCCATTTGTTTTGTTTTCCTTTTTTAAAAAAATTGAGGACAGGTGACTTCCTTCCGCAGGTCCCAGAGCCTCCGGGACGCCCAGGCGGCCTACGAGGAGTACCACAGCGGCCACGAGCACGTGTCTCGGTTCCTGTCCAGTGTCCCCAGTTACGAGCCCCAAGAAACAGACAGCCTCAGCCAGGTGGAGACCAAGCTGAAGAACCAGAAGGTGAGGCACTGGTGGTGCTTTTATAGGCCTGCAGTAGCAAGGGGAGGGCCTGGGGCCAGTGAGCCCCTTTCTGGGGAGGGGAGCAGGCAGTGGCCAGTCGACGGCCTGGGACTCTGGAGGTTAGATAAGATAATCCGAGTGAGATGTAATAACTGCCTCGCATTGCAGAGCACTCAGGATGATCCTCTTCCCGGCCCTTCTCCCCAGGGCCTTGGAGTTGCCTTTTTAATGAACAGATGTGTCCAAGGAAGCCATTCGTTGTACTTCAAGCTACAGGAGGGTAATTTCAGGGCCTAAGAAATCAAGTTACTTTATCAAGAGGATGTATTTTTATTTTTAAAATTTCTGTTGTTTAACAGAACCTGCTGGATGAAATAGCAAGCAGGGAACAGGAAGCAGAGAAAGTCTATGCCAGTTCTCAGCAGTACCAGCAAGCGGTCAAGGTGAGACACAAAACTGTCCAAAATATAAAATCGCAGGGTACCTCCTTACACTCGGTAAACTACCAGCAGCAGCACTGGCAGGGCTGAGCAGTAGCGCATTACACTGCACACTGCCAGGGGTGACACAACCAGCACAGCCCTTCTGGAAAACAATATGGGACTAGGTTGAAAACCATAAAAGGATTTCATACTCTGAACGAGTAAACTCTGTGGGGCAATTTACCTTAAAGGAAGAATAATGCCAGCATAAACAAAATTGTTGTAACTACATTACTTATAATAGCAAAGCAAACAAATAAAATAGAAATATCCTAAATGTCCAACTGCAAAGGAACGGGTAGGTAAATTATCTTACCTACTTGATGGATTATAAAGTTAGCAAACTCATCAATATAAAGATGAGGTGGTGTCAACGTGCGCAAAGATTTAGGACACAAGATTAAACGAAGAAAGCAGATTAGAAACCCAGCATGGCTTTTAAAGAATGGGCGCGCCACATAAAAAGGCTGGGTCTCAGGGCAGTGGGAAAAGGACATAACTTTGGCTCTCTTCTCAGCTGCTCTTGTCTGTCTTCTGCAATATCTTTTGCATACCCAGGACTATGAGTTGGAAACAGAGAAACTGAAGTCCCTTCTTGACTTGGAGAACGGCAGCCATGTGAGCAAGAGAGCCAGGCTCCAGTCTCCCGCGGCCAAAGTGAAGGAAGAAGTAAGCTCGGCGGCGTTCTGGTAGGGAGGTGGAGGGCAAGCCCCTGCTCCCCAGGGAGTACTGTATGCACAATAGGGACCCTGGGCTGAGGGCCGTCAGGTGCATACAGGTTTTGGAGAAGAGCTTGTTCTGGGGCACTGACATTGATACGCCTGGAAGCACAGCCTGGTGGAAGCATCTGGGCCAGAGCTGTGGACAAATACACAGAGAGGGCCAACACTATCAGCTCCTTGGAGCGGGTAGTCCTGGGGCCAGGGCTCAAACCTGGGTCTTCAGGCTCTAAACCCAGTTCTCTCCACCAGATGAAGCTCTGGTATAACTCCTGGTGTGAATGCACAAGAGGCTGTCCCTCTACACCTGAATGTCAGACTCTTCAAAGACTGTGTCCCAAGCTTTCAGCCCTTTCTTGCTTCATCTACGGTTTGCTGACTGCTCTCCTAAAAATCTCCACAGGAAGCTGCTCTTGCTGCCAAGTTCACTGAAGTTAATGCTATCAACAGACAGAGGCTGCAGAACCTGGAGTTTGCTCTGAATCTGCTGAGCCAGGTAATCGAGCTTGGTGAGAGCCTGCCTGGGGCGGCCCCTGCTGCTGCCCCTCCGCAGCTGTGCGGCTGCCCAGGCCAGCGCCTCTGCTGACTCAGGTGTAAATCACGTGTTCCGTTCAATAGCTGTTTACTGGGTGCTCAGTAAAGGTCGTTTGTAGGAGCAAGAAACTGGAAGCAACAGAGTATTTCCACCAGCAATGGGCCAGTTAAATAAATTAGGGTCCATCCGCACCATGGAAAACTACCTGTTAAGTAACGAAGTAGGTTCTCTGTGCCAATGTGGAATTATCTCTTTAAGTAATTAAAATAAGCAACATACAGAACAGGAGACTACCAATTGTGCAGAAAAAATACATACATGGCACAGACTAAACAGATGTGTGTACAGTAAAGTCTCAGAGGATGACATGACGGCCCTAGGGACGGGACCTGAGGTGGGAGATGGCCGCTCCACTTCACTCTTCTGTAGTTTTAGAACATTTTACCACATGTGTTTTAAAAATCTAAACAAGTTGTTTTACCACTTTCAGAAGTAACCCTAGAACTCACCTGCTGTGAAACGGGCACAGAGGGAATCCTCTGGGGATCACGGGACAGCCTGTGTGACCCGTTCCCAGTGAGCCAGGTCCGCTCTGACCGGGGAGGAGTGGCCTGTGCAAGAGTCTGCTGTAACCATGTCCGCTTTTCTCCACCCCAGCAGTCAGAAGGAGAAGTGACCCGTGAAACGCTGCAGGGGAGCAAGCCGGGCCCCGAAGGGGAGGAGACGTGGAGGATGAAGAAGGAGCTGGACGAGGAGACCCACCGGAGGCAGCAACTGGAGAAGGAGGTCGCAAGCGCCCAGGAGGAAATCCTGGTCCTGCAGAATCAGAAGCCCCAGGAATCGGTGGTGAGGAAGGAGGTGCTGAAGAAGGTGCCAGACCCCGCGCTGCAAGAGAGCCTCCAGCAGATGCAGCGTACCCTGGCTGAGGAGCAGCACAAGAACCAGCTGCTGCAGGAGGAGCTGGAGGCGCTACGGCTGCGCACGCTGGAGCACGCGAGCAGGCCGGGCGGGCAGGAGTACATGGTGAAGGAGGTCCTGCGCATCGAGCCAGACCGTGTCCAGGCAGAGGAGGTCCTGCAGCTCAGGGAGGAGCTGGAGGAGCTGAGGCGGCAGAAGGGCACCCGGGAAGCCGAGGTGGCCCTGCTGCAGCAGCGCATTGCTGCCCTGGCTGAGGAAAGGAGCAGGGCACAGGAGGTGGTCACGGAGAAAGAGGTGGTGAAGCTGCAGAACGATCCCCAGCTGGAGGCAGAGTACCGGCAGCTGCAGGAGGACCAACAGCAGGAGGGCACACTGAGGGAGAAGCAAGAGGAGGAGCTGAGCTTCCTGCAGGACAAGCTTAAAAGGCTGGAGAAAGAGCGAGCCATGGCCGAGGGGAAGATCACCGTCAAGGAGGTGCTCAAGGTGGAGAAGGACCAGGCTGCGGAAAGGGAGGTCAGTGACCTCAAACGCCAGTATGAGGATGAGGCTGCCAAGGCTCGTGCCAACCAGAAAGAGAAAAATGAGCTCCTCCGAAAGATTCGAGCCTTGGAAGAGGAGAATGCCAAGGTGGTGGTGCAAGAGAAAGTACGGGAGATCATCCGGCCGGACCCCAAGGCAGAGAGTGAGGGGGCCAACCTGCGCCTGGAGCTTGTAGAGCAGGAGAGGAAGTTCAGGGCTGCTGAAGAGCAGCTGAGGAGCTACCAGAGTGAGCTGGAGGCACTCAGGAAGCGAGGCCCCCAGGTAGAAGTCAAGGAAGTGACTAAAGAGGTGATCAAGTATAAGACTGACCCTGAGGTGGAGAAAGAGCTTCAGCGGCTCAGGGAAGAGATCGTCGAAAAAACCAGGCTGATTGAAAGATGTGACTTGGAGATTTACCAGCTAAAACAAGAGATCCAGGCCTTGAGGGACACTAAGCCCCAGGTACAGACCAAGGAGGTGGTCCAGGAGATCCTCCAATTCCAGGAAGATCCCCAAACGAAAGAGGAAGTGGAGTCTCTGAGGGCAAAGCTATCGGAAGAACAGAAGAAACAAGTGGATCTCGAGAGGGAGCGGGCTTCCCAGGAAGAGAAAATCAAACAGAAAGAAGAGGAGCTTTCCCAGGTGAGGGAAAAGGTAGTCCAGCAGGAGGTGGTCAGGTATGAGGAGGAGCCCGGGCTGCGGGCTGAGGTGGACTCCTTCACTGAGAGCATTGACATCGAGCTCAGGCAGATTGACCACCTCCGCGGGGAGCTGCGCAGGCTGCAGCGGCGGCGAGGGGAGCTGGAGCGCCAGCTGGAGGAGCTGGAGCGCGAACGGCAGGCACGGCGGGAGGCCGAGCTGGAGGTGCAGCGCCTGAAGCACCGGCTGGCTGAGCTGGAGGAAGAGGAGGGGGAGGCCCGGGAGAAGGTGACCCTCAAGCAGAAGGTGGTGCTCCAGCAGGACCCCCAGCAGGCCAGGGAGCACTCCCTGCTCAAGCTCCAGTTGGAGGAAGAAAAGCACTGGCGACAGGTCCTGGAGAGCGAGCTTGAGACCCTGAGAAAGAAGCTCCACCACCTGGAGAAGATGGAGGTCAAGGAGAAAGTGGTCTTCTCCGAAAGTGTCCAGGTAGAAAAGGGCGACACTGAGCAGGAGATTCAGAAACTCAAGGGCAGCCTGGAGGAGGAGAGCCAGAGCAAGAGGGAGCTGGACGCAGAGGTGAGCCGGCTGGAAGCCAAATTATCGGAGCTGGAATTCCACAACTCCAAGTCGTCCAAAGAACTGGACTTCCTAAGGGAAGAAAACCACAAGCTGCAGCTGGAGCGGCAGCACCTGCAGCTGGAGACCAGAAGGCTCCAGTCAGAAATTGAAATGGCAGCAATGGCCGCACGAGACCTGAGCAGCACAGCCGCCGCTGGCTCAGGGAACAGCCTGGACTCCAGGCTGTGGTCCCTGGAAAGAGAACTGGATGACCTCAAGAGGCTCTCCAAGGACAAAGACCTCGAGATCGACGAGCTGCAGAGGCGCCTGGGCTCCGTGGCCGTCAAGAGAGAGCAGCGCGAGAACCACCTGCGGCGCTCCATCGTGGTCATCGACCCCGACACGGGCCGGGAGCTGTCCCCAGAGGAGGCCCACCGAGCTGGGCTCATCGACTGGAGCATGTTTGTGAAACTCAGAAACCAGGAATGCGACTGGGAGGAAATATCAGTGAAGGGTCCGAATGGGGAATCCTCAGTGATACATGACAGGAAGTCAGGCAGAAAGTTCTCCATTGAAGAGGCCTTAAAGAAGGGGCGGCTGACCCCTGCCCAGTACGAGTGCTACGTCAACAAGGACATGTCCATCCAGGAGCTGGCGGTCTTGGTTTCTGGGCAGAAATAGGCTCAGCCCTTCTACAGGCTCCTCTTGGAAGCAGATGCTGGCGCTCTCTTACGCAATGTCCTCCTGGGTGTCTTCTGTTCCCTGGCCCTTGTGCAGTCTCCTCATCTGGGCAGAGCTGAGCATTTTATCCGTGTCCTCCCTGCCAGGCTGCTCAGAGTCCACCTCACACACAAGCGGAGCGGGCACTGGCTCAAGGGCGATTCTACAACCTGCAACACCTTCTTCTCTTCTTTCCTTGCACGCTGCTGTCAGCAGACTCCTTGTGACGCCTGGGACCAACCCCAAACCACTAAAAGCCTAAGATGACCAAGACAGGCCCACCCAATGCAGCACGGGCCTTCGTGTGCCAGACAGTGAAACTAGGGCAAAAGGGCCTTCTTTCCACGTACCTTTCTGTTCATCAGGACTGAGCCGTGGGGACCACCAACCTGCATTCCCACTCCCCCCGGTTTCCATCAGAGGCTGCCTCCTAGGTGCCCAGCTTGGGGGACAGGTCTGGGCTGCGTGCCAGGGAAGGCTCAACAAAACCAGCCCAGGATCTGGCCCTTGGTGAAGAATGAAAGCCGTCACTAGACATCCCAGGAAAATGCACCATCCGAGTGTTTCACGGTTCTGAAACTAAAGTTTGTTAATAGTGGATTGTATTGTTGTTAACTTGGTTTCATTCAGTGCCTTACGAAAGTCTTGCTTATCTCCTTGCTGTTTAGGTATACAAAACAGTTGATTTTCACCAAATGAACTTCTGGCTCTAGCTCTTATTATATGCAGGAGAATGGGAAGTAATGGAGAACTTTATTTATAGCATGACAATAAAAACCTGGTGGCTTCACTCTAATTTCATGGTGTGTTTTTTGAAAAACTCGTTTGCACATGAGGCTTATTTCCCCACTCTCTCTCGCTTTTCAGCCAAAATGGAAATTATACTAGCTCCCATGGGAGGAAGAATTACTTGCAAACGTGGTAAAAAGGAAAGGATGAGAAAAAGTGTTTTGGAAACCTCAAAACAATTTATTGAGTTGCTTTATACAAGACTTAACAGTTTCCACACCACCCCCCAACACCAACATAGTAGCTGCACAAAAGCCACACCCCCTTTCACACCGGAGAAACGGCCACCCCCCCCAGGAAGTGCTTGGGGACTCTGCTGCACCCAGGAGATCCCCACAGCAGCCCCCAGGCTCGGAGCCCCCTCCACCCCACCCTCCGCTGCAGCCGTGGCCTGACGTTCTGCTTTGCCATGGCTGTTTAATCACTCACTCTCTCGTGACCACAAATAAAGCATGAACAAGAAAAAGAAATCTCAAACTCCCCATCAAAGAAACATTTCCCTGAGGCAAGAGGCATCACTAGATTCCTAAAAATGAGGGTATCTGCTTCAGCTGCACCCTCAGTGGTGGGTAGGCAGAGGGAGCACGGGGGAAAGGAGAGGACTGGTCTGGTGCCTGGGGTGCTTACAGGAGAGAAGCCTGGGGAGTCCCCGCCGCTCGGCACTCACGGATGGCCCCGCTCGGCTTTGCGCTCAGCCATACAAACCTCTTCTTTGGCTCTTTTGCTACTACCTAATACTATTCTGTAAACAAACTGGAAATCCAAGTTGCAAAAAATATATATAATAAAAGGATAAGGAATCCACTTAGCCCAATGTGAAACACTTATTGGTTCTTACATAAAAAAGATGTCAGAGCAGAGTCCTGGCTGAATAGCTGGAGATGGTCTTGGTCCCCTAGAGGGAAACAGAGACAGCCAGCAAACCTCTACACGAATTAGCAGTTACTGAGCATTGTACCCTGTGAGTCAGTAACCAAAAGAGCTGTCAGTGTCTTCACACAGGCATACATTCTGAGGAAGCTGTTTACTCATCTTGTATTTGAAAAAACTTAGCTGGAGCAGCCAGTTCAAGCATACCTCACGGCACAGACTTCACAGGAGCAGGCAAATGCTCCCAAGTCCTTGAGAAATAGCCACCAGCCGAGTGTGAGTGGCTTGGTGATCTGGGAGCTCTGGAACAACACTCTCAGTCTCTGATCCATGTTCCGAGCTTGTCTGCATGTCACCCTAAGTTAACACAGACCCTGGGCATCAAGGCCTGTTTCCACACAGCAGGCGCTCCACGGAGGCCTGTTACTGCAGCTCTAAGAATGATTTCTAAGAATAGAACAAACCGGAATGTCTCTCCATGACCTGGAACCCCTTGGATCCATTGCTCACAAAGAGATGAAGAAGGGCTTTGGGGCTCTGGAGTCTACCTGCATAAACTCTGGGAAAACAAAACTGGGGCCCCGGCTGACTTGGGAACTGGGTTTTCAGGGCCCAGATGACCCTCAAGTCAGGACAGCACAGATTATAGTGTGCAACTGTAAAAAACTCAAAACTGGCTATGTCTTAAATACAGACATATCTTTAAAAAAGGTCTTCCTCTGACACACAGAGGGCTGAAACGGACGTGCTGTCTAATGCTGCTCCACCACAAAGGCACTGGAATTATGTCTTCCTGCAATACGACGTGCGAAGAACAGTCCCATTCTATCCAATGCGTTTAATGGTAATGATGAAAACTGAGCCAAAAATAAGTGTTTTTAAAAATCCTATCACAACTGTTGAATCTACAAAGATCTCTTCCCTAAAAGAGCTTCATTGTCATGTTCAGAGGAGAAACTGGCTCCCCACAATGAACACCCGTTAGGTGTTCTTGATATTTTTTCAAAGGGACAAGACTGGTCTCCCAGCTGCGGCTCTTGTCCTGCTGGGCTCACAGCCGGGGGTCACACTGTGGCCAGAAGGGCCGTGAGATACCCTGACCAGATAAGGGGTCAGGCAGATTGAAAACACAAGGGTACGCGCTACCACACCACGCTGCTCCCCTCCTCCCCCATCACAGCCCAGTGTCCCTGTCCCAGAGCTGCCCTTCTGACGATTGTCCAGCAACAGAGCCGCAAGGTGCGGAGCACCAGGTAAGGAAGTGCCTCCTGAGCAGCACGGGGCTGCTCCCTAGTTGAGGCACATCAGAAGTGCCAAGAAACACTCCACTCAAACTCACGCCTTCTCCAGAAGAAAGCCAACCGGCACCAAGAGCACAGTGAAGATCAGCATCTGAGCCTCCGTGTCCAGCCTCCACCCAGACCCGAGTCAGTCGAGCCTTTCTTCCAGAGGGGTCACAATTTCCGTGGTACACTGGGCCCTTTCCCATGAAGCTGAGAAGCATCTGGAAAAGAATAAGCAAAAACAGGACATAAGTCTTTTAGGATCTCAGATTCCCTTAAGGCAGCAATAGCCAAACCTCAAGGGGATCAATTCTTAAATAGCAAAAGCCCCCGAGCACTGAGTGTTCTGAGACTCAAATAAGCCAAAGCACTTTTGATTGGTTATTTGAGCACACTGCTACATGTAGCATACTTCGACATACACGGGACACACCAGGCGCTGTGAAGGCAGGTAGCCGCTGAGTATAATGTTCCTGGGAACAGTGACTCTGCTATGCAACTTGGGCTACTTTAATTCTCCAGCCACAAGTAACCATCCTGCGGCAGGCCAGGACTCCATGGGGAGGCCTGGTGACACCCTGAGCTCAAGGCAGCAGTGGCTACTCTTCCTGCAAAGGGCCTCAGGCCCTGCAGAGACGGGACTGCGGAAGCACTAGTGTTCTAAGTCCATACAGGAAAGGAAGGCGAGCAAAGCAGACACACATCACATGGCTGAAATGAGCAGACAGCTTTTTGTTTATAACCACTGGATTTAATCTCACAACCTGAAGTCTATTTAGATAAAGAAGAGAAGAAAAGCTTACTTGGAAAACCTGTTTTGGCATCACTGCTTTTCTGATAGCCTTTTAACACCCAGAGGAAAAACAAACAGGAAAGAAATCGTAAAACAATCTCCTTCCTCCCCCCACCCTCCCCGAAAATCACAAAGACCGACAGCCGGGTTTCTCTGCTTGAAAGAGTAATGTTCCCCAAAGCAAGCAGATGCAGCACAATCTCTTTCCAACATAACCAAGTTCTCATCTAAGTGGCTCTGTAATCCCCTCGATAACTAGAGCGGTGGCCGCGGGTTAGTGGAGTGAACCCACTGCATTTTACTGCCTCTCCGGAGTAAAGAGGAACAATTGATATAGGCTGAGCCTCAGTCTCTCTGAAGAAGCAAAACTTCCATCTAGGACTTCCAGATCTCGTCTCACCCAACAGGAGTTAAGTCACCAAGATGGCCTCTCTCGGCCATGACAGATGCTTCAGCCTCAGACCTGTGCACCGAGGAGCCCACACCTAGTAAGGGGACTGAAAACCGGGCTCAAGAGACATTGTGGCTACTGTGTGCCACCCTGCAGGCCTTTCATCCCCACTGGGCACAAGTCCCCAGGGCTCCCCACAGGCTGGCTTCCTTCAGCCATCTCTAACCTGACCCACGTGGCCTCCCTGGTCAATTTTAGAGCAGGTCTAGGGTAGTGAGAAGGGCAGGTCAAAACCAAGAGAACACAAGGCTTAGCACCACAATGCCACAAGGGGAAGTGTCAACACAAGAGTCAAGGCTCCAGGGCAAGGTGGATCCACTCGGCCTGAGGGAACCAGCCCGAGCACCTGCGCTCTTCTCACATGCTATCGAAAGGTCCAAACCCAGAGCTGTCAGAGGCTCACTACTCCTCAAAACCACTGGTCCACAGAGAGAAGAAACGAGAAAAAAAGGGAGCACTGACCAAATCCTGGCCATGCTCCCGAATCTCATCTGAACTGAATTTAAAGCTGCTCTTCCCTGGGATATATGCTAACATCAGAGTCAAATGTCCTGCCTTAAAGCCCACTGCTGTGATCTCTCTGCTCTTTGGATTTTCTCTTGATTTAAACAAAGTCTGGAGAGCCTCCCTAAACTGGCACTATATGGAGGGGATACCAGCATGAATTTAAAGGCTTTGCAATGCCCCAGCTGGCCCTTGGAAGAAAGAAACACATCACTAAATTAAAATGAAAAGGAGAAGTGGAGGCTCCTGCCTCTCACACAGGCCACCACATCTCCCTGTACCAGCAACCTCTGATCCCACAGGGGGACAATCTAAAGAAGTAAGGCTGACCCACTGGCAGTCCCAAGGTGGGGGACCAGGGGAGGCTTCAAAGTGGTGGAGCCTTTTATCATTCTCTCTGCACACAAAGCCAGAGACTCAAAGGACAAGCAAAGAGGACACACAGGGATGACAAGTTGAAGACATTGAAATATCTGGCACCAGACAAGGCATCTAACAGGTGCAGGGGAGTGGCGCATGGTGCAGGTGACGACTGGCCATCAGACAATTACCTGGCAGACTCTGCGGGATATGGGTGGACAAGGCAGCGTGTGGGAGAGGCGCTGCGTGGTGCGGGCTGGGGTGCAAGCCAGCCAGAAGACCTAAGAGAGAAACAGAGAAAGGACGGGGAGAAAAGAACAAAACACACACATTGAAGACAGGAACACAAGAGCAGCTCTGTAGTCAATAGTCCCCGACAACCTACTGGACCAGTTCTGGGTTAAAAAGCCCAAAGGGAAGGGCACTGAGCATGGTTCCCAGAAAATGTCCCCATGGTCACACAGCAGACATACAAACATATAAACCACAGTACACACAACAGAAGAACCCATCAACCAAGGCTTAGAGATTGTCCTCCTGTGCCTCTGAAGTGACAAGAAAAGGAGAGGAGCACTTACTGTGGCTGAGGCCATGGTGGAAAGTCCCAGGGGCAGGCCCTGTGACGATGGCGTCCTTGGAGACCCCTGCTTTGGCAGAGGAGTCAGCACTGAAGGAGAGCACGTGGAGAGGAAATGGGACAGGGGCTATAATGCCCAGAGAGTTCGAGTTCATGGCCCCAGGCAGCTTTGGGCTGCTGGACTTGTAGGAAGGAGACAGCAGGTTTAAGGGAGAGGAGCTGGTCAGCAGCACAGCCCCACTGGTTCCTTTCTGGGGAGGAAAACACAGCAAAGGGGTCAGAGCTCCAGAAGTGTTCACGACTCACTCACAAAGCAAGCCTGTGAGTACCCAGCATGGGGACAGACACACACGCACTGATTTCCTCTTACAGAGGCGCCCTCCTACTCGGCAGCCAAAGAAAGGCATGAGGACAGTTTCCATGAACTAACACGGAATGGTTTCCGGGCTACACTGTTCATGTTAAAAGCAGGGTGTTAAATATAACTGCTTTGTGTAAGAAAGAAAACATTATATATAGGTATACACAAAAGTACATATATACATACATGTGAATGTACACGTTTATAAACAGATGCGTATATATGCACAGAACATCTAATTATTAATCTTTGCTTTACAAGACAAAAAGGAAAAATAAATCAAAAACTAATGAAAATAGTCACTTACATGGGTGGCAGGAACATGGCAGAGGGAACTGAGACTTCTCCCAACATACCTTTCTATAGTTTTGTCTTTGTAACCATTTAGCTGTTTTTCATATTGGGGGAAAAAAAGGAAAGAAAAAGCTCCCTTCCATTTCCCCTAAACTTATGGTAATCACCCCCAGGCCAGACTCATTAACAGCTGGAATCTGTCAGATCACCTGTGTAAGACCTGCAGCTTCCTTTAAAATCCAATCATGAAATGGACGGTGACAATTAGCACTGAAATATATACATCTGAGTATGATTAAAAGGGGAAATGTTAAATTGTATATATGGTAATAGAAAATTAAAAAAAAAAAAAATCCATGGAATTACACTACACAGTGAACCTAACTTAAACCATGGACTTTAACAGTACGATTATAAAAATGTGCTACCATCAATTGTAAATGCTCTACACCAACGCAAGCTGTTGGTGGTGGGATGGTATATGGGAATCCTGTATTTTATACATGAATGCTCTGTAAACCCACAACTTCTCTAATAAATGGGGGGTGGGGAACGGGGGAGACGACAACCAATCACTCTTAGAAGGTGATGATACTCCTGGGATGTGAAAGTCTCCACATAGGTGATGACCTTACAGGTAATAAAATTTCCGTTTCACCTGTTTGGAGAGGTGGACAGGTAAGAGGTTCCAAAAGGAAAGCCCTGCTGTTCACTCGATGCACAAACTCACCCCTCCCTGCAGATAGCTGCCTCCTCACCCTTCCACTCTGCACTTCATCCTGAGGGGCAGTCTCAGGCTATCCCAGGACTCCTGTCCCTGGAAGAGGACGGACCTGAAAACAGGGGGCCCGGTCCTCCTCCTCCTTTCTGAGCTCACTGCTCCTACCTGACGTTCGTTTTCAGATCTCCTTCTCAAGTCAGGGTGATAAGCAGCCCTGCTCTCCAGGGCCCAGAGGGTGCTGCTCTGCCGGGGTACTCACTGGTAAGGAGGTAGATGACGTCACGCTGCTCACCAAGGTGGGCTTCAGTGAGGAGGTCAGCAACTTTGCCACTCCCTGGGTCCCCCCACCAGAATCTCCATTTGGACCCCCCGGAGGTGCCACCAGCGTCAGCTTCTGGGAAACAGGTGGCTTTTTCACTGCTGAGCTTGGGCTGGGCCGGGTGGTGGGCTGTCCTGCAGAGGAAGGCTGCACACCTGGGAGCAGGTTCCCGGAAGCAGAGCCCTGGACTGGCACCCCTCCGGAGGGAGAGTTGCCCGAAGAAGCCCCGTGTTTGGAGAGTGAGCTGGCAAAGGGACTGTTCCTGTAGGGTGGTCCTGAAGCGCTGGCCGCATGCTGTTTTGCTGCATGGCTCAGGGGAGCGGAGGAGGAGGCTGGGTTCTTATGGGAGCCGCTGCTGGGGACTGGCGTGGCCCCCGAAGAGGCTGACGTGGAGGGATGGAAGCCCTGGCCTTTGGTGGCCGTCTTTACCAGCTGGAGGAGAGAACGATGACACTGCGGAGTGGGAGCCTTGGGGCCTTGGAGCTTACTGGCAAGCGGGGCTGGGGCAGTGAAGCTCTTCTGCTGTTGAGCGCCTGCGTGAAGGGCTTTAACTTGGGGGCCAGGGGCTGGAGCTGCCACCTGGGGTCCGTGAGGCGTCCGTGGCAAGCTGTGGTGCTTTGCCTTGGGCTGGTGCACCTCCGGCAGGCTCTTACTGACGGGAGCCTGACAGCACAGCTCTTTGTAGCCAGAACTCTCTGTTTTTTTCTCCTGAGAGGACTGCCCCAGTGCCAGAGCCTGTTCAGCCAGAAAATTGAGGGGTGACTGCAAGGAGCTAGAGGGTGGTGGAGCAGAAGGGTTGGGCTTTGGAAAGTTCCTTTTTTCTTCTGTACATGTAAGACCTGCGGCTTTTTCTACAGGTACTTTTGAGGGCAGAGGCGATGTGAACTCAGAGCCCCCACTTGTTCTGCTGTTCAACGCAGCCAGCTCCTTGGACACGGCTTCCAACGAGGAGGCTGAACTCTGGATTAAGTCTTCGTCCAGCGAGTCCTCCAGGTGGATGGGAGCAGGACTGGTGAGGCTGCCAGGGGCCTGTGATGAGAGCTCCCTGCTTGGGGCCCCGATGCTCAGGCCTCCTCCCTGATGTTCTGAAGGCAAAGCCACAGGGCCACTGATCTGGCCCGATGGGATGGAAACCTTTTTATCAGGCTTAGTGGATGATTCCTAAAGGAAAGCAGAAATGCTGACGTTGAGACATGTCCACAGATGCCAACGTTGGCCCTGTTTTGGGGATGTAAACATGAGAAAAACACACATTCCCCAGATTGGGCCTTCCTGTATAATTATACGGCAAGGGATGGAAGAGATAAGTGCAAGGCCTACTTTGACTTTCAAATGCTGCAATGTATACCCCCTTCTCCCCCATGCCTGCCCAGCTGGCCGGAGCTGGGAGACCAAAGCACGCTTTGTTGCTAAGTACACATACACCCACAGGGAAACTATTCCTCTGTGTCTGAAAACGCACAAGGCTTGAGCCCAGAGCCGCTCTGCCTACTCACTCTCAGAGGGCTGCTGCCTGCAGCCAGGAAATAATGTGCAGCCTGCGAACTGCCTTAAATTAGCTTTCTTTTTCTCTTCCGTTTTCCCCAACACTGTCTTTCCAGTCTGGGTTCAAAAGTCTTTTCCATGGGAGGGGAGCTCATCAATCTCGTCACTGCTGTATCCCAAGTACTTCAAGCAACTTGTCTGAGACACAGGTGGCGCTTGAATGAGACTTAAGAATAAACAACCCGTGACTCTTACTCCCCCACTTTGCTTTTCTGTGCCGTTAAGGACACCGCAAGCCTCCTGAACTGGTAAGCGTTTTGGTGAAAGAGCTGTTTCTACCACCTTGAGAGATTCAATCAGCGTCTAAGGTGGTTTTCAGTCTCCACTTGTGTCCCCAGCCACTACACTTCCTTCCACTTTTGCCATGTAAACTCAATAAAGCAACCTTTCCTTTCCATTGTAGCTCCAGATTTAATTGTAATTGACTAAGAGTGTACTTTTTTCTTAAAAAGACTATCATCCCAGCATAATACCTTCACATCAGCAAGGGCTCTTCATTCCCAGACAGCTGTCATGAAGACCTTGCTCTATTATCCCCAGTGACCCCAGGCACTGAGCCAGGTGGGCACGACTCTGTGCAACTGGGGCTGGAGGGGGCTAGTTAGCTCAGCTCGGGTCTCCACCCTGCCAACCCCAGGCCCTGTGCCCTGCCATGGGCCAGGCTGCTTTGTGGGGCAACCTCAAGGGGGCCATGCTGAAAAGCTGCGCTCCAGACCCTGCAAAGCTCAGGAGCTGCCGCGGTCACTCAGGAGGTTTCATGGGCTGGGCTGGAGAGAGATGAGTGAAGACAAATGGCACAGATGAGTTAGACCTGAGTGGGCCAACTCACCTTCACTTTGATCTTTGAAGGGACCATTACTTTCTTCTTGGTCCTGTTCAAAAGAAGGAACAGAGAAAAGGTTTAGAGCCTATCCAGGGGAGATACAAGCAAGAACAGTCCCAAGAAGTGAAAACACTGAGACACTCACAGGATTGATGTCAGGTGCCCGTGGCCTCGTCTGCTCTCCTTGAACAGAGTCCTGAAAGAACCAAGGAACACTGGGCAGTTTGTGTGTGCCCCTGAAGGCAGGGACTGCTTCCAGAGCTGCTCTACCATCCCCAGGATGCAGTGGCTATCACCCAGGAAGTGTTAACTGCCTGGTCAGCCTAATCAATGGGGAGAAGACCAAAAGGGGCTGCATTGGCAAGCCACAAGCCAAGAAGTTAGTTTTTACTAAGAAAAACTAGGGCTCTGCCCCTGAACTTGATCACAGAATATTTTTTGTTTGTTTCCCTAAAGGCAATAGTACGTTCCTTATTGCCCATTTTTCTCATCTGTTCCTAAGAGTAAAACGCGGAGCGACCAACAGCATGTCTTTTCCCAGAGAAACTCGGCAAAAATTTTCTTTATACCCCCTCACTACCTAACTATAGGAGAAAAGAGCAATTCCATTTTAAGAAGGGACACTGAGACAAGAAAAGGCTCTATGATTTGTGCAAACCACAGATGAGTCAGGCCCAATCAAGAAACCAGCTCAAGCAAATCTTCCCTGTCCTGTGTACTGCAGACATCTTCTACTTGTGGGAAGCTACATAATACAAAGAGCCTCTGAGTCCTGCTGCACTTAACTCCAGTAAGGACTTAGCCATGCTACCTGCAAATCAGATTTCTAAGGGAACATTAAGATGTTCCCGAGGGGAATGTGCCCCTCAGCTTCCAGCAGGAGCCATGATTCCAAACAGGAAGTGTGTATCCAGGGGGGAAGAGCATGCAGCCAACCTCGAACTGAAGCAGGATAAAGCATGATAAAGACAAACCCCATAGACAAGTTCCCCTTCTAAAGGATGAAAACCTCTTTACAGGTACCAGTATACCCCCAAATACTTCTGGGGGGCTCAGAGTCAAATCGATTAGGCAGGGACCTGCTGGCTAGCACAGAAGCAGCACTCAAATCCTCCCCAATGTGTGAGCACAGTGCCCCGGCTCCTCACCATGCCCCGTCCAGGCGCCAGCGGTTTGCCATCCTCACCTGGCCTGCATCCAGCCTTTGGGCCACAAAGGTTTGACTTCGGTGTCTAGAAACGCCTTCACGTAGTCCTCCAAAGACTGTGCCTTGCTCCTCTCCAGATCATAGCTCTCCAGTTTTAATTTCACCACTTGGCAGAGCAGCTCCCTGAAGAAGCAGCAGAAATCAGAAACTTCAAACTGTCCAAATGCTTCTTTGAGGTTTCAATCATGTGCTTTCAGCAGCCCCAATTAAAGTGAATGACTCTGACCTTCATTAGGAATATGGGGACCTGCTCAGACACTGGCCCCATAAACCCTCCAAGGAGGCAAGGTCCCAGTTTGGACACACCTGATCTCATCGTTCCATTGGAATTTCTTCCGGGGTCCCATGAGCCGCCTGCCCCCCTTTTCTTCATCTTCTTCCTCGTCAGAACAAATCCGTTCTCTCTGCTCCTTGTCTTTCTCCTCTTCCAGCATCCTACCAGGCAGAGAGAATCATGTGGGACCCCGAAGGCTATAGGAGAACTGTTTGTTTCCCCCCACCTCCCAGTCAATGGATCTTCTGAGATGAGAAGGTGAAAATGACAAAGAGCCAAGAGTAGCATTTGGAAATGTAAGGCTGAGATGTGTAGAGAGAACGAGAGAGAAGAGAACAGGATAATGCCGGCAAGAGTGACAGGAAACACTTACTTAGCAACCTTTGCTTGTGTGTGTGCCTGGCATTCGTCCTGGTACTTGGCCATCTGCTCTGGCATCGCCCTGCCAATGGCTTCTTTCAGCTTCTGGAGAGGTTCCTTCAGACGCCCGCCCTGCAGAGAGCGTTAATTCCACTTCCCATCTTAAGGACATGCCATGAGAGTTATGAGCTGAGGCGGAGCTGCAGCATGTGTGGCATCTATGACGACTCAGCCCCACCCCCACCCCTTAGGTGGGCCCCAGAGCCAAGGCCGCCCACCTGCTCATAGAGATGAAGTTTCCGAGCCCGTTTGACCAGAGTGTCCTTGCTGCAAGGTAGGAACGAAGCGAGATAGGCATATACTCCAGAGCGGATTTGGCTGCTCAGCTCCCGAGTCTGCACCTCTATGCTGAAGGAGAGAACAAAGTCAGCAAACAGCCTGCAGCTGCCGGCAACATCTCTCATCATGAGGTCATCCGACCATGGAGAAGAGAGGCAGGAGCCAAAGCAGGTCAAACATCACTTGGTGGGTCACACACTGAAACTGGGTGGCCAATGCAGCAGGCCTTCAACAATCAGCAAGCAAACAGAACTCCCAAACCTGATGAGCTTGGTTGGGTGAGGTGGGTCACGGCTCTCTCATGTCAAAGACAAGACCAAGTCAAAGGAAGCAAGAAAACAGAGCCCAAGAGAACAAGCTCTGATCTGATGTAAAGTACCACATTTCAGAAGTGAAAAAGTGAAAAAAGCCTTCAAAATGGAAAGTAATGAGTTATTCGAGGTCAACAGGAAATATTTTCTACCACCGTTTTTTTCCAGTCCCAGTTCTATGTGTGATTATGAAGTCAAGGAAATCCTCACCAGTTTCCCTATCTAGACGAGCAGAGAAATATTTATCTTGAATCCCCTGAGCTTTCCATATTTGGCACACTCAAGCAGGTTCCTTGCTGACGCAAACCTCTCATCTGCGCTGATCCTCAGGAGCTCTCCGCAGCCTAAGCCTCCTTATCCAAGAGGCCCATATAGATCCTCACCAGGTGAGGTCACGTGCTAGAACACTCCTGGGCCTTGGCAAGTGTTCTCACATGTGCAAAATCCTCAGTTGTTGAGCAACAAGCTCCCTCTACACCTTGGTGCAACTGGGAGAAAAGCTGGCAAAACTGGATACAAAGTGCAGCTTGGAGGGTCAGGTATTTGGGGAAAGTGCTACAGGATGGTGAGGAAATGAGAGTGACCAGGGACCCTGAGGGGAGCCCCACAGGACAGGCTCCCCCGAGGCTGCACCCAGTCCTCACCCATGGTCTGGGGGCTCAGAGACAGATACACAGCATTTCCTTCTCTCCCCTTCTCATACTTGCCCAGAGCCCATTCCCAACAGGCCCTGTCCATTGCTGTCATGTACAGTGCTCTGACAACGCCCACTGCTGAGACTAATACAGGCTTTCATTTCCTGGAGATACATGTTTAGTGTCCCTTTTTAAAAAGGTAGAACAATGAAAAAAAAAAACCACACACACATTAATCTGCTTCTTCTGTTACCTCCTTGGGTGGTCACCTTTATGTTGTTCCATTTGTTACTCTCTACCCAGCCTCCATCCCTACTCCCCTGGCCTGCTCAACCCAGGCATGGTGATGGCCGACACACAACGAGGTACTCACTCGAACAGGAGGCCGTTGATACCCTGGGTGAAGAACTTCTGTGTGCTCTCTCCCTCGGCAGCACGGGCGGCCTGGTTCACATCAGACAGGAATGCCCATTAGTGCACATACACCCCCACACCCTCCCACTCACCCACAGGCCCAAGAGCAATCAGAAAGAACATCTGTTAATAAAATCCTCATCCCAGCCTTCCCTGTGGGGCCCTTGGCCCAGATGAAGTTCACCTGTGATCAATATTCTCCAGCCATAGTACATCCAGCGACTGTCTTTGTTCATCCTGAGATTTAAAACACTCACATAAAAGAAAATCTGAGTCAAAGCAATCATGAGGCATCTGGCACAGGGGTCAATTCAGAGGCCGTTCACTAAAGCCAATGCCCAGAACTCGATCAACTAAACCATGACACAGAATTTCCATATGCAGATATATATGTGTGTATGTACATATATATACGGTACAAAAAAAATTAAGTTTCAACAAACCTACAAGATTTGAAGGCCTTTCTCCACACACACACAATTACGTGCAGCTTTAGCATTTTGAAGACATTATAATTCTCTGAAAACTCATAATGTACTTATGGTAATCAGAATATCATACAGACCATTGAGACCGACAAACCCACCTCATGACCTGCCTACTTGGGCAAGATCACACAAGACCACAGGTAACACTCTGGAGAGCAAGCGGGAAGAACCCGAAGCAATCACCATAGGCAGCCCAGGCCCTGAGGGCCCAGGTCAGGAAAGCAAACCCTGCAAGTCTTTCTAAACTAGTGGTCCTCATCCCTGACTGGCTATGGGAATCACCTAGGGAGCCACCCCTTGGGGGGGGCACCCCCCCCATTAAATCAATCTCTGGGGATGAGACCCAGGAATCAGCATTCTTTAAAAGTAGCCCAAGCATGAGCACTCTTTATAAAGTCAGACGATGTACAGCAATGGTGGCAGACAAGGGCTACAAGGTGATTGAATGAAGGGACAAACCCTGCCCGATGCCTCTGGGACTGCAGACATTGCCAATCACCCTCCACCTCAACAGCTCAGACTCACCTTCCTCTCAGTGCATTCTCTGGGTTCTCTTGCAACCTCTCCGACTGCCCCGAAGGTTCTACCTAGAACACACTTCTGCAAAAAACTACTTTCCCCTCATGGCTTCAAAATAATACACAGGTGTGTAGTCTCTCAAGTCTAAACCTCAGGCTCAAAACCCTCTTTTCTAAGCTCTGGCCCAGAATTTCCAATGAACTGATGGACTGCTATGACTGGACGATCCTCTGGTATGCAGACTCAACTCCTCCAAGACCACACCCCCTGGCTTCTCCGCAAAGTCGCTCTTCCTCGTGTTCCCCAGTTCCAATAACAGTGCTCACATCCGTCTGAAAACCTTGCACTCCCTTCTTCAGAACCCTTCAGAGGCACCTCCTAAGCCCAGAATCAAACCCAAACTCCTCAGGGCATTTGGGCTCCTCGGGGATCTGGCCCTACCATTCCACTCCAGCCCCCATCTCCCACCACATTCCAACAGCTCGCCCATGCTTGGTCTGGTGCCTGACTTACAAAGCCATCTCCCAGGAGAGGGGGGGCTGCCAACCCCACTGCCTCCAGTCCAATTCCTATGTACTCCCACAGTTTCTCTTTTACCTCCTTAAGTCTGGCTGTCCATTAGACCATCCGTTTGGCCATCCAAACATCACAAAGCTTATCTCGTTTGGCTCAGTCCCAGAGTCAGCTGTTTCCATGTCTATCAGTCCCACTTACATAATAAGCTCATTGAGGACAAGAACCAAACCCTTTATTAGTACATTTTCCACAGCTGCCTATTACGTAGATACTTAGTAAATGCCGGATGAGCGAATGAAGGAAGGAAGGAATGAAGGAATGAACAAATGAAGAGAAATCACTGAAAAAATGTGAATTTCAAGGGAAGAAGAGCTTTATACTGAGCACAACGTGGAGAAGATGAGCACTTGAGCTTCCAAAGGCCGTTTGGCTAGAGGAGAGCCCAGAGGCGTGAGACTCAAGGCAGTGGAGCAGATGAGTGAGGTGACTGGAGAAAGGAAATGGCAGGGCATTGTAAACCACTTGCCTGCCAATTTCTTCTGTTGTCAGAAGCATTCAGAATGCTACCTAAGCACTTTGAACGTACTGGAATTAAGATTTTAATTTGAGAGGAAAAAAAATTGAGTGATTCTTCTCTTAAGCTTACCCTGCTAGTTAGAAGATCCAGAAGGACCATCACATGAATTCAACTCAATTATTTTAGCACATATTTCAACCATCCCACAATCTGTCAGACCCACCAATAGCTTAAGTTTCAAATAAAATGTTTTTAAATAGCCATTTCTCCAATACTGCAGAAGCTTTCTGCCTAGGTAATCTTTTAACAGATTATTTTTTTCTGAAGTCTTTTGAATTGTGTAGGCCATATCACTGAGAGTCTTGTTTTATACTGAAGAGACTCAAGTGCTGCATTAAACAACATCTGTTAAAACAATAACTGGATATACCTCTGATAGCTTTTCAGAAGTAAGTGGGGTCCCTCAACCCTAAGAAGAGACACCCTTGTCCCAGAGGTTGTATCAATCGATCAATCCTAAAGTAACTAGGAAAAGAAGCTAATCCAAACACTCTGATCAAGCTGATTTACAGTAGTTCCAACAGCTTTTTTTTTTTTCATTTTTAAAAAAATTGTGGTTGTTCATATACCATACAATTATCCATAGGTCCAAAGTGTACAATCAGTTGCCCCTGGTACCATCACACAGTTGTGCATCCATCACAATTTTTTTTTTTTCAATTTTTAGAGCATTTTCATTACTCCAGAAAAGAAAGACAAAAAAAAAGGAAACTCAAATTCTCCCATACCCCTAACCACCCCCCTCCATTGTTGACTCATAGTAATTGGTATAGTACATTTGTTACTGTTGATGAAAGAATGTTAAAATACTACTAACTGTAGTATACAGTTTGCAATAGGTTTATTTTTTCCCTATATGCCTCTCTATTATTAACTTTTAGTTATAGTGTCATACATTTGTTCTGGTTCATGAAAGAGATTTCTAATATTTGTACAGTTAATCACGGATATTGCCCATTGCAAGGTTCACTGCTTTATACATTCCCGTATTTTAACCTCCAACTTTCCTTCTGGTGACATACATGACTCTGAGCTTCCCCTTTCCACCCCATTCACACACCATTCAGCACTGTTAGTTATTCTCACAACATGCTACTGTCACCTCCGTTCATTTCCAAACATTTAAGTTCAACCTCGTTGAACATTCTGCTCATAATAAGCAACCGTTCCCCATTCTTTAGCCTCATTCTATATCCTGGTAACTTGTATTTCATGTCTATGAGTTTACATATTATAATTAGTTCATATCAGTGAGACCCTACAATAGCTGTCCTTATGCGTCTGATTTATTTCACTCAATATAGTGCCCTCGAGGTTTCTTCATCAACCCATTTTTTTTAAAGATGGTTTTGTTCACACACCATACATTCCGTCCTAAGTAAACAATCGATGGTTCCCTGTATAGTCACTTATTTATGTATTCACCACCCTCACCATTATCTATATGAGAACATCTCTATTTCTTCCACAAAGCAGAAGAGTCAAAGAAGGTAGAGAGACAAAAGAAAAAAAGAGCAACAAATAAACAAACATGACAGCTAGGAAGCAACAAAAGATAACATTAAACTAAAGTAGAATAGCCAGACAACATTACCAATGCAGAGTCCCACACCCCTCCCTTATGACCCCCTCTTATATGCATTTAGCCTTGGTATATTGCCTTTGTTACATTAAAGGAAGCATGATATAATGTTTCTGTTAATTATAGTCTCTAGTCTGCACTGATTGTATTTTTTCCCCAATACCTCCCTATTTTTAACACCATGCGAGGCTGACATTCATTTGTTCTCCCTCATGAAAAAGCATATTTGTACATTTTATCACAATTGTTGAACATTCTAGGTTTCATTGAGTTATACAGTCCCAGTCTTTATCTTTCCTCTTTCCTTCTGGTGTCCCACATGCTCCTAACCTTCTTCTTTCAACCATACTCACAGTCATCTTTGTGATGTGTGTGGTACCATCACCCAAAATTGTGTTCCAACCCTCTCATTCCTATCTTTTCCTTTCTGTCTGTAGTGCTCCCTTTAGTATTTCTTGTAGAGCAGGTATCTTGTTCACAAACTCTGTCATTGTCTGTTTGTCAGAGAATATTTTGAGCCCTCCCTCATATTTGAAGGACAGTTTTGCCAGATTCTTGGTTGGTGGTTTTTCTCTTTCAGTATCTTAAATATATCACCCCACTCCCTTCTTGCCTCCATGGTTTCTGCTGAGAAATCTGCACCTAGTCTTATCAAGCTTCCTTTGTATGTGATGGATCGCTGTTCTCTTGCTGCTTCCAGTATTCTCTCTTTATCTTGGACATTTGATAATCTGATTATTAAATGTCTTGGTGTAGGCCTATTCAGATCTATTCTGTTTGGGGTATGCTGCGCTTCTTGGATCCGTAATTTTATATCTTTCATAAGAGATGGGAAATTTTCACTGATTATTTCCTCTACTATTGCTTCTGCCCCTTTTCCCTTCTCTTCTCCTTCCGGGACACCCATGACACGTACATTCCTGCGTTTCATTTTGTCATTCAATTCCCTGAGACACTGCTCATATTTTTCCATTCTTTTCCTTATCTGTTCTTTTGTGTATAGGCTTTTAGGTGTCTTGTTCTCCAGTTCCTGAGTGTTTTCTTCTGCCTCTTGAGATCTGCTGTTGCATGTCTCCATTGTGTCTTTCATCTCTTGTGTTGTGCCTTTCATTTCCATAGATTCTGCCAGTTGTTTTTTCAATCTTTTGATTTCTACCTTATGTATGCCCAGTGTTTTCTTTATAGCCTTCATCTCTTTTGCCATATCTTCCCTAAAGTTTTTTAATTGATTTAGCATTAGTTGTTTCAATTCCCGTATCTCAGCTGAAGTTTAAGTTTGTTCCTTTGACTGGGCCATAACTTTCACCCGTAGGTCAGATACAGCACCCGGTCCTCTGGGCTCCCCATCCTGAGACAGAGAAGTCCCTTGGCTCTTTAAGGTGAATCGTCACTAAAAGCCTCTGTCCACTTGTTGGGGATTTGCAGCTTGCATTGATCAGTCCACATTTACCAATTAAAACCCCAGCTGGAGCTGGACTGAGGTATATTTGCTTGTTCAGAGAGTGCTGCTATCTCAGCAAGGCTTTGCAGTTCACGCTGCCGTGGGGGAGGGGGCTCCCTGCCTGGGTCTGTAGTTTCTACTCACAGATTCCATGCTGCGATCTCAGGCATTCTTCCCAATCCAGGTTGGTGCACGGTGTGTGGACAGTCACACTTGTCCCCCAGCAGTCATTCCAGATCATTTACTAGTTGTTCCTGGTTGTTTATTAGTTGCTCCAGGGGGACTAACTAACTTCCACTCCTCTCTATGCTGCCATCTTCTTCCATCACTCCAACAGTCTTTTAATGAACTGTTTTATTTATTATAAGAAACACCACTTGTAACCTTTCAGCACCTACCTTGGAACCTACATACTGTACTTATTTTTGCTGACTAGAATCAAATCTGCCAGGATTTTCTTTTTTAAAAAAGGTCAAAGAGTTTGGGATTTTTCCCTACCTTATGCTTTTTTGGATCCACCCCCTTTCCTGGAGCCCTTTGGGATGCAGGGGTTCTAACTCCTACAGGAGGGTAAGCACCAGTGATGTCGAGGGGTGGGTGACAGGGGTCACTGTTTCTTTTCTGTTCTTAGTATCATTCCCATTCAACCTTGACTAAAAAGGACCAAAACAGACCTAAGCCATCTGTATGGACCAGGCTGAGAAGATGACAAATTATAAGACAATATTCTGAAGGAGCACAAACCTGAGCTTTCTCAGCACCTGCACATTCCAACCACCAAGACAAAAGACCCAAAGAAGGCAAACTCCGAGAAGGTGGGTGAGCCCATCAAGTCCAATCACAGGATTCCCTGGGACCCATACACATGTATGATACAAGACGGAAAGAAACAAAGCAGGGGCTAACATAAGAAGAAAACAATAAATGCTGAATAGGCATCCACCATCTCACTTAGGAAATAAATCTAATTTTTGCTTTCTGTAAGAAAAAGATCTTCTGGAGGGGATGAGCACACATCATATGAGAATCAGCTTAGGTACTGTAGAAGACTGCAAACCACCAGCTCCTTCCCAGCTGAGGCCCTCCCCCTGGGAGAGGGGCCCTATAGTTCCCCAACTCTTGGGTCTGGCCTACTCTTACAACTCACTGACTGGGTGGTGGAAGTGACAATATACATACAACTCCCAAAGAGAGACCTTAAGGGCCACAGGCTTCTACCTCTGCCCCCTTGAAATGCTCTGAAACAGCCCAGATTGAAAGATGAGTGGGGGGAGAGGCCCAGCTGTCGCAGTGCCCCAGCTACCTGCCAGCTGAATGCAGCCGCAGGAAAGAGCCCAGATAACCCCAGAAGAGAGACCGCCCAGCCACCCCACAGAATTAGGAGAAATGGCAGAAATGGCTGTTTCAAGTCATTAAACTTTTGGGGTGGTTTCTCAGACAGCAATAGAAACTGATACATCAACTGTTTAGGGCCAAGATACAGGGTTCCTTCTCAAGGACCCCAATATCTATGCTTGACTTATGAAATTATATGCAATTTTTTGTGTACATAAGCATTTTTTCCCAGGGAAGAATATCTTTCCTAGCAGATTCTCAAAAGGGACTGGTAGGGTGCTCTGTAAATCTGGGAGGAAGCACTAGGGAGGCTCCACATCCCCAAGCACACTGGCTGGGTTGGAACGGAGCTCCTGGGAACCACTGGTATGACGCTGAATAACTTCCTAAAATAAGTCTTCTTTTTGATGCAACCGTTATAGCTATTAGGTGAAAAGAACAGGCAACAATTATTCATAACTATAATTACAACTATGTAAAAATATGTACACAGAGGCTAGAAAAGAATATGCAAATTGAAAACAGTCTTTAGATTGGCAGAATGATAGGAAACTTCCACCCCATTTTCCAAAGTTTCTTGATGCTATTACAGAAGGGCCAGGTAATGACTAAAGTATCAATTTCACATTTCAGTGTTACATTTTCAAACTAGTATGTCCATCTTTCCTAGCTGCCACCTCACTGTGGAGACCCAGCACTACTTTATCTATGGGATCCTGCAGCCTATCTCCATCGAAGATAACCAAGACTCCACATAACGGAAGGGCAGCTTGCTAACCATTTGTCCGTTAGTGGACTCTAGGAAGTGAGGGTTTCTCGCATTACATCTAACACTGTTTCATATTATGTCACTTCATTTCCACTATGTTTGTTCATATCTTCCCCAAGAAAGTGAAAGGATGAGGGGAAGTTTTCAGGCTAGAAATGTAACCTATGGTAGGGACAGGGGAGACATCCAAGAATTCTGTTTTGATAACCTCTATAACAAGCAATGGACTACTGCTACCCAGACCTTACTTACTTATCAAGACTTTCAGCAGCTACAAAACAATTTGATCACAAACCGTAGGACTTAAAAAAACAAGGAGTAATGTTATTTTTAACATGGATTCTGAGAGCAAATATAGCACAGTATGCTCAAACATGCCAAGATCAGATTTAACTCCTTCCATCTTAATGTGTCATATTAAGATACACACTGAATCACTGACTACACAATTCACTGAAATCATTACATGCAAATAGAATACTAATGTCCAAAAGTGCACACAGGCTAACAAGGGTGGGCTGAAGATTTAAACAAAATGTTTTATTTACTTCATATATTGTATTCAAACATTTTTTGGAAGGAAGAAAACAACTTGTAGCAGTGGTTGTTAACATTTTACGCTGCCCTAAAACACAGGGACATCACACATAACGGTGATTCTGAAATACTATGAGAATCACCGATTTAAAACTTACTACTGGAGTATAAGTGCCACTGGAGATGCATTATAAGTCACGACACCTCAGGTAAAATGCTACTTTAACTAAATGTTATTTTAACTAAAATGTTATTTTAATGGCATCCTAACTAGCAATCCATGCTTGGTTTACAGTTAGTAATATATTACTGAATTGACAGGTCTCAGCTCCATACTGATCATTTCCCAATCTCGGGGGGAAACAGCAGCAATGGCCACTCTATTCTAAAGGTGGTTGCTGTTGTTTTTTAACAGAGCATGGACAGCATTTAAAGTTAAGTGTTTTATCACAATTCAGGCATTCCTGATCATCTAACCTAACAGTGATGATATGTGAATCAAGGCAGTAACCGAAATCTAGTAGCAATTAGCCATGTACTTTATATGTACCTTACATGTTTGCAAAGCTTTGTGAATTTCAGACATTCAAAAGAAAGCTAAATAGCTGAATCTTGGCCTCAGTTGCTTGCTGCTAACATCAGTGTCAGTCTGCAGCACAGAAGTCTGTGGGAAAGGAACTGACAGGCAGAAAATGGAAGGAGAGAAAAATCTCCTCAAAAGAAAGTAAATTCTCCAGGAGTGAAGGAATCAGGAAAGGCCTAAAGATGGTGCCTGACAGGCAAAGCTTATGCTGTTTTCTCACCCTGGGATGAGAAGAGAGCTTGGGAAAAGCTTCCACTTTGACCGCCAACTCACTAAGGGTCTCTCTGGGCATTGAGCGCCACGCACCGCAGAACCAGCACTTCCAGGAAAGCCCCTCTCAGGGTGCCACCGTACCTGAGCCAGTTCCTTAATGCGCTTCTCCAGGGGTGCTGTCAGGCCTTCGGGGAGGGCAGACGGCTGCCTGAACTCCTGGTCCAATCCCACCCCGAGGGAGTCGCTTTCATCGTCCACGTCACAGAAGGGGCCTCCTTCTGGAGACTCACTGAGCAGCTGCTCCAGGTCCAAATCAGTCAGCGAGTCCATGGCAGTGGCCGCCTGAAGCAAGTCATTGTCAGAAGTGGAGCCAAAGAGGGAAAGCAAGGGGTCGGAGGTGCCTTCCGATTCCCGCAGGCCATGTGCTTCCGCGGACGAGGCCATCACAGACTTATGCTCCTCATCCCTCTTTTTCTGAGCCTCTTTCTCCTTCTGAAATTTCTTTAACATCTCTTTAACGCTTAAAGCCCCAGAATATTTCTTTTTCTTCTTCTCCTTATTGGCATTGAGGGCTGTGAAGCTGCAAGCAAGGGGGAAACTGGTTACTAAGGCGGCAGGACCCCTAACAAGGAAAATCCAGAGGGGCTCACCCTGCTCCCAGTGCCAAAGTCCCCAGGAGGACTGCACAGTCACAAGTCCACACTCCTCCTGGCACACAGAGCTCGTTCTTGCTGAGATCAAAGCCTGAGAATTAATGCAGGTTAGTAAAACAAGGTCACATGACACTAAATATCCGATGGGCTTTTTAAAACCACTGCCAGGCTGAAATAAAAGGTTGCAAAATAAAAAAGAGGGGGCAAGAAAAATATTTAAAGTGAAAGCAGGAGTAGCAGAGAACAGCAGCAACTTGAGGAGCAGCTGGGGTGAGACTGAGTGAGGAAAAGGAAGCATGGCCACGGAAGACAGAGAAGAGCAGAGATGGAGAACGAACCAGGGCAGAGAGGTGCCCGAGAGGACAAGCAACATCAGCAACCGTACAGTGACAGAAAGGGCTGCCAACACTGACAGTGGGACACAGGAGACGCTGGATGTCTGACACAGAGGCGGGAGGGCGCTGACTGTGCCCAGAATGGCGTGGAGGGAAGCGGGAGGGAGATGGGAAGGCCAGGCCCGGGGGGCAGGAGCGGGGCTGGCTCCCAGGTGTCCTGCCCTGGTGGTGCAGACTGGAGCCTAGCAAAGAAGCTGCTGCCTCTCACCCGGCTTTGGAAAACTTGGACTTTTTCGATTTCTTCTCCTTGTCATAAATGTCATCTTTTTTCTTCTTCTTTATCTTCTCACCACCTTCCTTCAACTTCCGCTTCTGAGAATTAAAGACAAGGCACAGTTACAAGGCTCCCTAACTCAGGCAGCAAGTGCACTACACAGCTCTGGGCTTGCTCTGCCCAGGGTACTTTCTCACACCTGCCTTATCTCCTTCACGAATGAAAACGTTCAGTTCAGTCCCTGACACGGAGCCACAAAACCACAAACCTGCATCATTTCAACACTGTGTTCCCACTGGCCGGGCCTCCTGGGAACACCTGGGGCTGAGGCAACAGTGGGCCCTTCTTCAGCCTGAGAGGAAACCTTTCCAGTTTGAAATGAGCTTCCAAAAAGCAGAGGGTGTAAACAAGCCACTGCATGTGGGCTGTACTTCTTTTTAAACACACAGGCAGTGGCGGATATGCTTTTAAATAAATGTGATCTTCAGGTTAGTTTGTTTTCACTGGGTTGGCAGTCCTGGGAACCGAAGTCCTCTGCACATCCACAGCCTGCCGGTACACACTTCCCTCGCTCCACACCCTTCCCTGACCTCGTCCCTGCCCCAAGGCCCTCAAGAACTAATCTCTGCGGATGCTGCTGGGGTGCCAGCATGATATGAAGACACACAAGAGCTGAACAGAGCCCTGCAACCTCCTATCAATTCATCTCAGCACAGAGATGAGAGGTAAACCGCCCGCCTCGCAGGAAGGGCACAGCTCAACCCTCCCCACTGGTCTCTGGAGCCATCCTAAGCTGTCGCGTATTCTGGAGGGTCACGTACTGACCTCATATGGTCACATGAAAGAGCATCTCTAAAAACCAAAAGCAAGCAATGTTCTAACCTTTGGGGACTTTTTCTTCTTTTCTTTAATGAAGTCATCCTCAGATTCTGATGCTTGTCTAAACTGCAGGGTTCCTGAGTTAATGTAAAATCCTCCATACTTTGTAGTCAAAGAAGCAGGAACAAGCTCATCATACTGAAGGGGGGAAAACAAACTGTCAGTCCCAAGTTCTGGTGTATACTCCCAGGTGCAGAGCTGGTCTTTGGGGAGCAGATGGTACAGTGTTTCTCACATCCCGGACAGCATGCTAAGACAGACTTTCTGGTCAATCATGTCAGAGTGCATGGGTTTTGGATAGATCTGGCCATCATTTACAGACAAGGGAACTAAGGCTGAGATAAAGGATGCTGTTTTCTCCCACCTCAGCTGCTGGCTCTTCATGCTAAGAGGAGGGCACACCCCCTATGACCCCACCCCCAGACTCCTGGGCATTATTAGGAAGAGCTAAAAGTGCGGCACTTCTGATACTGCATTTTCAATAAATACTTACTGCCTCAGAGTTATCGATGAAGGAATCAGATTCATCATAACCATACCCCATGTCAATCAAGTCCTGCATTCGGTCTTTTCTACGTTTCTTTCCACCCTAAAATTTAAAAACAGTAGCTCACATGCTTTTTGAGAAAAAAATAATTCTGATTATAGAAATAACTGTTGCCTTGAACTTCCTAGGCTAGTCTGACTAAAGATCGTAAAGCACTGAAACCAGTCACACACATACCATAAAACCTCTTTCCTTGAAGACTTTTTAAATCAGAACAGACTTCTAGCTGTATAAAATGGCTTAAGGCAAAAAATGAGCTATATGGCTTTTAACGCTTCATACCAAAACATTTATTCTAACATTTATTCTTCATCCACCCATTTAACTACCCACAATATTTCCTGCCAGATGCATTTTTGTGCGTTAATGCATTTGTTTAAAAATTGGATTCCGTTCTTTCCAAGCTCTACACTTGTTGTTTCTGGATCAGTGTTGATTTAGATGACAGTCCACTAAAGGAATATGGAAATGTCTGGAAACCCCTCCCACCCAGTGAGGTTGTTTTGTGGCCCAAGAGAGAAATCTTACATATTTTTCTTCAAATTTCCGGGCAAGGGCCTCCACTTTATGCCTTTCCTTTTCTTCATCATTGAAAGGATCCAAGAGGTCTTTCTTCTGTAAAGAGTCCATTTCCACAAAAAGTAAGTCATGAAAGACTCCCGCAATCCTATTCATAGAACCTTCACTGACCACTCAACACCTATAAACTGCATAATAAAAACAATGTTTTTTCAGAAAAGCTAAGGTAAATGGAGGCTACTATTCCATCAGTATTTATGCTAGTTGTTTAAGAAAGAAAACTTCCATTCATGTAATTTAACAAACCTTGATTAAATGCCTACAATCCACCCACCACAGCATTAGGTTCTGCTGGGTTCCAAATATGGCCAAAGTTGAACCCTTGTTCATTTCCTTTGTAACCGTAAAAATTATTTTAAGCATTTAAAAACACTATTATAAGAAGGGGTCAGTCCATAGGCTTCAACCAGACTTCCAAAGTGGTCAATGGCTCAGAAAGTTTAAGAACCCCTGGACGTAGTATAGGTTCCTCTGAGAGTTTTTTTGGAACCAGGCTCTCTTCTTCAGTGTTCAGAAATAATGTCTGCGTTTGAACTCTGCTCAGTGATGCCAGAAGTTAATCCCATCCTGGGGTGCACAGCACTCCCTCTCCTCAGAAGCCTATCTTTAAGGATCAGTAATCTCTTGTTCTCCCAATCTCAATACTCACTCCAAATACTTTCATGTGGTCTTCCAAAGTTTATTTCTACTTCATAAACTTCTTCTTTCATTTTTCTCTAACAAGTAAAATTTCCGAATTTGGACCTTAAGCTTCTCAGGTAAGAAATCTTAGTTTGAAAAGAATCCTGTGCCAAGTACACTTTAAGACTTCAGGGTAGACCCAAAACATCAAATGTTGGAGACTTGTTTGAAAACAATTTTAACCACCTCCCTTCTCAGCCTACTAAATTCCCCCTTAAAACAGGTAAGTAATTTATGGTATATTTCTGTAATGAAATATTATGGAATTTATATATAATATTTGTACCACAAATGGGTGGCCTCTAAAACATGTGGTTATGTGTATCTTCTAATTTTTCTATCATGATCACCTATAACTTAAGTGATTAAAACAATTTTAAGAAATCCACCAATCCAGAGCAGTGTTGGAGTCAACGTATACTCCTAATGTCTTGCAGAGAGTAGTCTTCCAGTAACTGTTTCCTCAAAGTAGGAAGATCCAGCTCTGTCCAAATTCAGTAGGGTGGATGTGAGCTCTGCTCTGCCCAAGCCTCAAAGGCCTGTATTTGTAACAGACTTAAACAGTCACCACACTGTGACCTCAGCTTTGTTGGTACCATTCTCCTAAAACATCTGCAAGACTGCAAGTTCCTTTGAGGCTGGGACTGTGACATCTGCACCTTTACACAGTCCTTGGTGTCCAGCACAGTGCTTTCACATTGTAAGGAATAAGTGCTAAGAGAGTTAGGAAATCAACTGATTAGGTTGTACTTTTAACACTGCAGAGTAGTCACCCAGAGATTCGGGGGTTCTTAACCTGTGGCCCAGGAGTAAACACCCTGAAATGAGAGCCAAAGTTCTCTGGGTATTCATGTTCCATACTTTTTTATGCAATGGAGAAGGGTATTTGGAACCCAAAAAAGGTGAAAGTACTGGGGTTCTAATTTCTGGTGACTGACTGATTTTGGTTTGAGTCCAAAAAGAAAAATACCTTAACCAATCCCCGTTATTTTCTCTTCCTCTTAAGGAACAGGACACCACCACTATTTTGGAAAAGGGATTGTGAATGGGTGTGAAACGGTGTTTTCTCATCCTGCTAACTGGTCCTCATATAACAGGTTGACCTTTGGTACAGATTCACTGGCTTCCATTTAAGGAAACAAATTTTTATCTGAGCAAAGTGGATGATCCTGGCAACCAAATATGCTCACCCACCCAGCAGAGCTGTGAATTCAATTAACTGAGCACTCACCACTGAGGCACCCTCACCCTGCTAGAAATTCTACCTGGGTGATCTCATTTCTCCCTCAAACACCCTACGAGCAGGTAGCAGGATTCCCTCTAGAGACCAAAATGCCACAGATGAGGAACTCTACTTACTCCCGCAGAGGCAGCATGGTGTGTGATATACAGTAGGTGCTTAAAGTGCTCTTCACCTAACTTCTGCTCATAGTGCATCATTCCATTTACATGAAACACAAAAACGTGTAAAATGGTTCTCAAGCTGCTGGCAATCAGGGCAGGATCACCCTGGAGGGTAGGGGCAGTGCCCTGGAAGACCACAAGGAAGGTTTCTGGTATCCTAGTAAATGTTTTGTTTCTTGATCCACGTGCAGGTGAAATGGGTGTGTTGTTTGTGAAAACCCAAAAGCTGTGCATTTATCACATGCATACTTGCGTTATGTACCTTATTCAGTAAAACATAATTTTGAAAATGTTAATGAATTGCCAAAATATTAATAGTTGAATTGGGGTGATGGGTACGTGGGAGCTTATTACACTATTCTTTCTACTTCTGTGCATGTTTGAAAATGTCCATACGAAAAAGCAAAACAAATCTTTCAGGAAAATAAAACATAAAAACTTAAAAACCACTTAGGAAATCAAATTGATTAAAAAACAAACCAACCAACCCTGAAGGCTACAACCCAATTCTGTCAAATAAAAATGGAAACCAAAATTTTTAAAAGCCAAAAATAGGTTTCTGCTCATCCAGGTAAAAAGAAACCATCCAGAATGCTGCTGTGTTTAGGAGACATGAACAGTCTGTCTTTTCTTGTCGGTCCTTGGAAAAGAAGAGTGTCCAGCATGGAATTCCTTCACTGGACCAGCCAGGAACTGGTCTGGCATGAAAAATTCATTGTTTGTGGCCCTCTCTCTCTGGCTAAGCCAACTTGAAAGGTGAAATCACTGCCCTCCCCCCTACGTGGGATCAGACACCCAGGGAAGTGAATCTCCCTGGCAATGTGGAATATGACTCCCGGGGAGGAATGTAGACCCGGCATCGTGGGATGGAGAACATCTTCTTGACCAAAAGGGGGATGTGAAAGGAAATGAAATAAGCTTCAGTGGCAGAGAGATTCCAAAACGAGCCGAGAGATCACTCTGGTGGGCACTCTTACGCACACTTTAGACAACCTTTTTTAGGTTCTAAAGAATTGGGGTAGCTGGTGGTGGATACCTGAAACTATTAAACTACAACCCAGAACCCATGAATCTCGAAGACAGTTGTATAAAAATGTAGCTTATGAGGGGTGACAATGGGATTGGGAAAGCCATAAGGACCACACTCCCCTTTGTCTAGTTTATGGATGGATGTGTAGAAAAGTAGGGGAAGGAAACAAACAGACAAAGGTACCCAGTGTTCTTTTTTACTTCAATTGCTCTTTTTCACTCTAATTATTATTCTTGTTATTTTTGTGTGTGTGCTAATGAAGGTGTCAGGGATTGATTTAGGTGATGAATGTACAACTATGTAATGGTACTGTAAACAATCGAAAGTACAATTTGTTTTGTATGACTGCGTGGTATGTGAATATATCTCAATAAAATGATGATTAAAAAAAAAAAATTCATTGTTCCTTTTATTTATAATAGTTAGCCAAAATTCAAATTTGTTTTGGATGGGCCATACCTATTTCACGAATATAAATCACGAGAATAGTTCTGGAAAGAATTCTATCCCTTCATGCCCAGAGGAAAACCCAGCAAACCCCATTCTCTGAGATGGGAAACATGGCTCCGGAGCAGGCAGAGACCCTCCAGTCTCGCTTCCACCCCGAGGGAGTCACATGTGCACGCAGTGACGCTCACCCTTCAGATCCAGGGATGCTAGGGCCTACCTTGTCTCCAGGCTGCAGGCCTCTCACTTTCCCTCGTAGATTTTTCACCAACTCTGGGTAGAAGAACTCTGGGCAGCGCTTGTGATCTGGTTCAAAGAGGGTGAGTGCGATTCGAACAGCTGCAGCCGCCGGCTCCGAGTCCTGGTGCTGCTCTGCTCCCCCAGCCTCCTCCTTCCGGGATTTCTTCAAAAATGCCGGATTCAGAGAACCTGGGAGAGAGGTGAACTGGACTCTGTGGGGCTCCGACATGGCTACCGACAAGTCTTGGTGGTTGTCACTGCATGGCTTCTGTTAACATTGGAAAGAAGGGCTGGGTCAGACAAGATGAAAAAACAATTACACAGATTTAAGTTTAAAAGAATTTCATTATGGGGAAGAATCCCTTGTTCAATTTGTTTTAATTGTCATTTGTTGCTTTTTGCTGCCTAATACTCTTTTTAAATATGTATTTTCAGATATATATACCACCCCAAATCTTATTCAGAGATAATCGGTGTTTCGCATAATACCTTCCAGTCTTTTTCTACACATATATAGTTGATCCTTGACATTAAAGAACCCATACTCACAAATCCTAAAGAATTCTCAAAATTGCAAATACTACTACAAAATATTACTTTCCATTTAATTTGCCCACACTTTTTTTTCCTCCCTGGCTGAGAATAACCACTGTGTTAAGAGCTCTTTGTTTTCATCACCAGCAGAGTTTACTTTGATTTGGGGCCAGTGCTCACAATGAAAAAGTTTTCATCACATCATGAAAGTTCCTGCCCATCCTGGAATAAGTAAAGAATCAACATCTCCAGTGAGGTATGGCTAGGCTCATTTTCCTAGCAAAGCACTGGCTCTTGAGCACTAGCCTCCCACCACCCAAATGTGGGCCTCAGCAAAGGGACAAATTATCACATGCCAGAGAACCTCAAAATTGTGTGGAAATGTTCAACACAGATTTGGAATCCCAGAATCCCAAGGGTTTAGAGAATATAAACATGCAAATGCAGACTACATAAATTTTTTTGGACCACATGAATAATTTTGTGTCCTATTTTTTCAACCTTACATTCTAATGTGAACTTTCTACCATAACAAATAAAGATATTCACTGCAGCCTTGTTTGTATAGGGAAAATGATGGAAACCATCCACATGTACAGCAATAAGAGAATGATTGAATAAATTGTGGATTTTTAATTGATTTTTAAGGGTCCTTGATATTTTACAGATATATCCCTTTGCCTGTCATCTCTCTCACAAGTACTTTTACTGTTACATTTTACTTAGAATGAGGTAGGATGAAAAATGTTAACTTTTTATGACATCAAAATTAGGCTCTTTTCCCTCATGACTTCTGTTTCTTTCTTGCCTAGAATGTCCTTTTCCAACCAGATCCCACCTAAGAATTTATCTACGTGGTCTTTTGTAGGCAGATTTTTCACATTTAACTCTAACCCAAGGGGAATATATACTCTGCTATCAGGTTGTGGAGTGAGGCTCTAACTTGATTTTTCCCAGCATCAATCAGTAAATAATCCCTCTTTTCCTGCCAATTTGGCATATATCATCTAGTAAGGTCTTAGGTTTCTTAAGTTCTATTTCTGAAATCTATCCTGAAGTAACTAAAGATTCTTTGACTAGTACCATACTGTTTTGAAAGGTTATATGCTATATTTCAAATCTTGAGTTGAAAGCTCCTCTTTATCATTCTTTTAAAAATACTGCTACTGCTCCAGCCTACTTATTATTTCAGATCAACTCTGGAAACACTTTGTTGAGCTCCCCCAAGAGTTTAATGTGTTTTGGCTGTAACTGAATCATAAATGAGAGTTTAGTCAGGAAAACTATAGATTTCAAATATTTATATATACCATATAAAGCCATGTATATCCGATACTCATTTCTCCATTATGACCATAAAACCCCGGACATACTGATGCACTAGGTTGTGAAACTACACCCCAGCTGAGCATGATAGAGCAGGCAAATCCTCACTCTAAGAAGAGAATCAGCAAGTTCATCAGTGGGTTGTAGGAAGGTCATCCTGGAAGTGGCAACCAGGCAGGTCCCAGTGGCCCTGCCCAGCCAGAAATTTAAAAAAGTAACCTTATCTTGGTCCAAGTTTTAGACACTGTAACTTCAACCCATCTAAAAGGTAAAACTGCTCTTTTTAGTTGAAGCCTGAGAAGTCAAAAGTACAGAAACAGAATCAGATAAAGCAAATCAATGCTGTAGTGTCTTAACACTTATGGGTTAGATTTTGCATGAAGTTCTGTAATCATCAGAATGTGCTGTTGCTTTTCATTAAGTCATTTGAAACATTTAAGTTATTAGACATTAAAGAATGTCATTAGACTTACATTTTAATTTGAGATGCTTAAGAAAATATAATTAAGTGTGAAAGTGTTTGCACTTTCTTTTAAAAAGAACCTGATTTACATTTACATGTTTATTAAACACAACAATTACTTAAGTCCTTGGAAACATTTTACTATTTAGGTTTCTAAGTTCACTTGTTTAGATGTTTGAAATATTTACAAGAATCAAGCACCTAAAATTTTAAATGCAGCTTAATATGTTAAAAAAACTTTAACTGTCTGTAAAAAATTATTTAGGGAAATTTGATCTGTTAAACTGGTGTCTTAATTGAACTTCTATCAAAGATTAAGTGTTTTTATACAAAATATCTTGTATTTGTAAATAAAACAAAATGAGTAAAATTTAAAGACTTGAGAAAAGCTAATTTTTAAAATAATCTTTAATGAGTTGAGCATTATTCTAAGTAAAAGCTCAGTATTCTACCCATAAAAACACCCCTCTTAGAAAACCTCAACTGTGACAATTTTTTTCAAAACTGGCAATCCTATCACCCCTGAAAATGAGTATTTTGTCCTCCCGTTCCTGAAAACTTGTATTTTATTATTTTTGTTTCATGTCTTATTGCATTGGCTAGAAATTCCAGGACAACATAAGATACAATAGTCTTTGCCATGATCATGATTTTAAGGGCAATGGCTCTAGATCCAGTATGACATTGATTTAAAAGGCATCCCTTTTATCAAATTATTAAAATATCCTTCAATTCCTCAGAATATATGTGTTTTTAAGTTAGGAATGTGTGTTGAATTTTATCAAACTGTTTCCTGGAATCTTAAGTATGCTTTAAATAACCAGTTTGCCTTTCAAAACAAAACAAAACCGTAAATGACAGTTCCTGAAACTAATTCCCGGTACCTCAGAGAAACTGGTCTTCTAAGAAAAAAACCGGTGTGAGGCCAACCTAGGACGCCAAAATAAAAACCCACTTCCAAAGTCTGGGCACCACAAAACGCAGACGGGAAACGCGCGTGGACCCGCCACCTTTTCCAGGAAGTCGGTAACTCAAGAAAACTCCGGTCCTAAGTCAAGAGTTGGAATCGCTCCTCGGGGTCTGTAACTAAGATGAGGATTTTTCGGAAAATTCTACTTTTCTCTACCGGCTCTCCTGGGGTTGGGGCAGGCACTGTGCCGAACTGCCACCCAGCGTCTCCATTTAACGGCTGACTGGGAACGCATCGCTTTACTGGTACTGCACTACGCTTGGCATTTGACTCCCTTCTGGCACAACGGCCGGACCATAACTTCTTCCCAAGTGTCAAACTACAACCAGGCTTCCGTGAGCGCCCCGGTCCTTTCACAGACACGCACCTTTGTCCCCGGCGCCGGCTACAGCCCCGCGGGCCACGCGCGTCCCCCTGCGGCTGTCCTCATGCCGGCCCGGGCCCCCGGGCTGCGGCGCGGCTAGCGACCGGCTCCCGAGCCATGGCTCCCGGCGGGCGGCCGGCCGGCGCCGCGGCCCATGGCCGGGCCCACGCGCGCCGCCGGCGAAGGCGAGAGCGCAGAAGTGCCGCCTCGGAGTCCGCGAAGCAACTCCGGGGACGGCGGGGCAGGCTGCCGGCGGGCGCCCTGGAGGAACCCGCTGCGCCGGACCCGCGCCCCGGACCGCTCGCTGCCCGAAAGCCGGCCGCGAGGGCGCGCCAGAGAAGCCAGGCGGCGGCGGGACGGACCCCCTCGCCCGTCGACGAGCGCGGCCCCCGGTCCCCGGCGCCGAGACGAAGGGCGACCGGGGCCTCCTGGGCTGCGGCCAAGCGGAGCCCGCCGCTCGCGGGACCCCCGGCTCCGGCGGCGCCGGCTTCCGGGCCGCACCGCGGTCCGTCAGGGGAGCTCCGGGCGCAGCGACGGAGCCGGCCGGCGCCTCAGGCTCGGGAATGGCCCCGCGGCCCGCGCGCGACTAACGGCCGAAACGGAAGCGCCGGAGGGGGAGGGCGCCGGTGTCCAGGGCCCCGGGGAGCGGGGCGGGCCTCAAGGCCGGCTCCCTCGCACGCTTGGCCGGCCGCACCGTCGTCGCCACCGCCGCCTCAGACCGCGGGTGTTTCGTTGTCACGAGCCGGAGCGGTGAGGAGAAGGCAGGGAAAGAGCCGGGAGTCTCCGGGATCCGGCTCGCGGAGACCGCGGCGACCGAGTCACGTGCCGCTCCGCCGGCTAATGAGAGACGGCGGGCGCGGTGACGTCAGAGCAGCGGCGTGGCCGATGACAGTCGGCCCCAATCACGTGGTCAGGCCCACTCCAATGGGCGGTGTCGGGGCGAACTAAGGTTCCCGGCGGCCTGTGCGGCGGTGGTGGTTGGGTGGTAAGATGGCGGCTGTGAGTCTGCGGCTCGGCGACTTGGTATGGTGAGTCCGGGCAGCCGGGGGCAAGCGAGGTACCGTGGTGCTTCCCTCTGGGTGCGGGGTTCACGGTCAGCCCCGGAGCTGCCTTTCTCTGCGCTTTAGGCTGCGGAGAGAGAGGAAGACGAGGTGCCGGCGCCGGGAGTGACGCCGGGCGGAAGGGGCAGCCCGGCCCCGGGGGACTGAGGCCGGGGTTGGCCGCGGCGGGCCGGGCTCTGAGCCCCGAAGCTGCCAGAGGGAGGGGTGCGCTTCGGTCTCAGACGTAGGCGGCCACGGTGAAGGAAGCCTTCGGCGCCACGCGGCCGCCGGGTTCCCGGGGTCTTGCTGGGGCTCCCCGGAAAGCAGGACAGCTGGGGAGCCCGTGGGACCAGCTTGCTGGGGCAGGCCCGTCAAAACCCGTGTTGCGATGGAACCGACTTGTGCGGGCGGCTCGACCCGGGGTGTCGAAACCGGACTACTGGCTCTGCTCCCTTAAGAAACAGAGGGGTACTTCTCGTTTAAAAGCGAAGGCTCGACAGTGAACGGCGCCTTCTTGGGTATCTCTGGTGGGCTGCTTCTGTGTCCCAGCCAACTGCCCAAACTAAGACTGACTGTCGCCGCCTGCCTCGAGCTGCGTAGTTGTTTGTGGACCCACCGGAAGGCTTCCATTAGCATTTGTCAAAGCCGGATTGGTCTCGTGGTGAATTAAACCAGATTTTGGAAGGGGAAGTCTGTGTTTACGGAAGATACTGCCCTCCATCCGCGTGACTAGGAACTCTACAAGTCTCTCGGTTTTGTTGTTCTGTCTCTTGTCATCCGAAGAATGCACCTAGCTCTTCTTGTATATATTTATATAATTTTGTATTTATTTCTGAGGGTTTGGGGCCATCTTGGGCCCAATGTGGGAGTCAAATTAAGAACACCAGTTTGCCAGCTTTTCTTTTGGCGCTTGAGAGTGCTAACGGAGATGTAGGAAAAGAAATTGCAGGTTGAGTGGGCTGAAGGAGATGGACTGGCTTCCCAAGGCGAGTACTGACTCTTTGTGTTTTCTCTAGGGGAAAACTCGGCAGGTATCCTCCTTGGCCAGGAAAGGTGAGTGTCTTTTGCTACTAAAGGAAGATGTCTGAAGTTGGGTTGGAGGATGTAGGGAATGTAAAATCCATTCTTCTCAATTTTTAGCATTAATTTGAGTAAACCTGGGACCATTTAAATAACATTTGTTCAGAATTTTTTTTCTGAGGTATAAGTTTATTTAGAAAAGGTGATATAAACCAGGTCATTTAATCTGTAGCACTTATTTGTTGAATCAGAGCTGATTTGTGGTAAGGTCGTCTTTTTTTTTTTTAACTCTAGAAACCAATTCTGCTTTGCATTTACCTTTATATTTAAATTTAACCAAAAATGAGAAGAAATTTTTTTGCCAGGAAGATAGAAATCTAAATGTAGGTTAATTAAATTGTCAAAGTATTTTTGTGTCAACTAAGTTTAAGTCTTCTTTCCATTTTACTATATGTGCTTGCTTCCATGCATCTTTGCAAAAGTTGACGTTCTGGATTCTGCACAAGGCGATCCATTATAGCTTTCCAAATGTTCTGTTTTTATATTTTTGTTAGCAGGCCAGTAAATATCTTTATAGTGTCTCTTTGAAATGTGGTATTTTCAGTGCCTCTTACCCTTTTTTTTCCCTTCACCTGTCTCATGAAGTTTACTTGCACAAGAAGTATGTTTAAGAAAATCTTCAGCATTACTTTATTGATGAGACAGGATCACTTTGGGGAGGAAATGATGCGGATTTTAGTTTGAGCTGTTTTTAAAATGGGGCCATTGCAGTAAAAGGGATACGATGTCTGCTGAATATGGTGCCACATGTTAGGTATAGGACACCTCCAGAATATTTACACGTTTCAGTAGAAAAGTGCCAGATTTGGATATGTACTAGTCCCTGGGTTCTTTTTTTAAAGTACTTATTCCTCGTTCTTTATTTTTTCTTACCAGTTTAGAGCTGTGGAAAATTACTGTTTGGTAGACTGTATTGCCATCAAACCTCTTCTCCTTTTTATCGTCCAGATTGTTAATCCACCCAAGGACTTGAAGAAACCACGCGGAAAGAAATGCTTCTTTGTGAAGTTTTTTGGAACAGAAGATCAGTGAGTAATCTTCACCAAAAGTTTCGCTTTACCTTTGTTTGGATGTTACCATGGGCCTGAGCTGCTCTGAGAATATTCTAGGGACTCTGGTTCAGTCTTATCTATAGTTTTTTAAGAATAGCTTATCGTTAGGGCTTTATACCTAAAGGTGCTATTCTTACCTCCCAGAAATTGTCATGGGCAACTGTCCTAGGGCTGAGGACTATTTCAATCAGGTAAGAACCTTCTAAATAAAATAGTCACATTCAGTTAGCTTGTCACATCTCACTTTACCTAACTCCATAGGTATTTCCTTTTATAAGAGCCATCTTTCATTCTTTTTTAATGGCTGCATATCATTGTGGTTCATGCATTAGATATATAGTCAAAACCAGAATTTTGTTTATTATCTGTTTTGTAAAACTAGGTGATTTACCTGAACAGTGTAACAGTAAAGCTTTTTAACCAGCTATGTCCTAGAGTTGAGGAAACTAGGGCCATTAATTTGAGATTGAGAATCTTTGACCTACCTCTCCAGGGCCTTATAAGAAGCCACAGTGAGGGGAAGAGTGTGTATTTTGTGAGCTTCCTGTAATTTGTTTAGCTTTCTCATCACTACATCAAGGTTAGTAACTGGGTCTAGTAAATGGTTTGATCTGTAAGTAGTTGTGCTTCTTTTTATGTTTCTTAGAGAAAAATGTGGCTTTGGGTTTGGAAAATGTCTGTAATTTTTCTAACCTAATATTCTGGGTCATTAAAATATACATTCCTAGAAATCAATATACATTTGAAAATCACCTGTAAATGGTGTTCTTCATACATTCAGGAGTTTCTATGTCAGAGTATCTTTCTGATTTAGTATTTGTGTGTTGGCATAACATGGCGCCCTTAACCACACAGATATACCGATATACCCAGTACCCGATTCTCTAACACAAACCAACTTGGGTTTTGTGGTGGGAATACTTCAAGGGAGCCGCTGGCCAGAGACCCTCTAGGAGAGAGAATGTTTTTGTATGCCATGAATTCCATAAGAAAGACAATCCTAATGCATAAAACAAGGGTTTATTGTTCATCCATACACTGTATGTTGCTTGATTCTAAAAGGAGTTCCCAGGAAAGCAAACTTTGTGGTCCCCACCATCCAGGAGCTCAGTTAGGTAGAAAAGGCATAAACATTCAGGTGGGGTTATGTGCAGAATGAGTGGCAGAGGTAATTACTGAAGGGTTCTAGAAGAGGTAGAGGAGACCAGTGAGGTCAAAGAAGGCTTGATGGAAGAGATGGGATTTGAATCCAGCTCTGGAGGTTGGATCAAGTTTAGATGGGCAGGAATGAGAAGAGCATTCCAGGCAATGGGGATGAACAATGCTGGGCTGCGTGAAGCCTTCCTGAGCAGGGAGTGGCTCCCCACTTAGAGTGAAGAACTTGTGCTTGGGAATAGCAGAGACAGTATGGGTGGCCCAAACTCAGTTAGCTAAGCAAAGAATTATACAAGTCCAAAACAGAAAGGGAGATTCACAGAAAGTGGGAACTTGATCAGATTATAGGGGGCCTAAAAGCCATTATTTTCTTAATGATCTGAAGAAAAAGCACAAAGGCCAGAAGAATAAACTGTGGCCCCTGTGTTAACAAAATGCTAGAGATGGGTCACAGAAAATTGGAGTTGAGTGAATTTCAGCTCTCACCCAGCAAACAGGTGAAGCCAACATTAATAGTGAGCTCACCGAACGTGAACATAACCTTGAGGTGTTGGGGGGTGGGGACGGTGCAGTGATGTGATTTCTACTGACAGAAGTTCTCTGGGCCTTCATAAGCAGGTGGATACAGGGCAACTACTAGATATGCCTTTAAGCCTTTTACACTCCCTCATTATTGGGATTATATGTAATAGTGCCTTATTGTAGGTGAATTTGAATTTGTTTACAAGTTTAGCACTACAAATATAAAAAAGTTCTTTCATGACCCACTATAAATGCACGACATTTGTACATAAAATTAATAAAATTACCTATTGCAAGATACGGACTTTATTTAACAGTAATACCTTAATCTTCTATCAGTAGTAACATGTGTACCACACCAATAGTAGGGGTCGATAATAGGGGGGATAAGGGATATGGTATTTTGGGTTTTCCTTTTGTGTGTGTGTCAATCTGTTATTTTCTCTTTGAAGCAATGTAGGTACATACCACTTTTGTTTATCCATTCTTCTGTTGATGGACACTTGGAGTGTTTCCATCTTTTGGCAATTGTGAATAAGGCTGCTATGAACATTGGTCTACAAATGTCTGTTCGTATCCCTGTTTCCAGGTCTTCTGGGTATATACGGAGTAGTGGAATTGCTGGGTTGTAGGGCAACTCAGTATTTACTTTTCTGAGGAACTGCCAAACTGCACAGTGGCTGTACCATTTTATATTCCAACTAGCAGTGGATAGGAGTTCCTATTTCTCCACATCCTCTCCAACATTTGTATTTTCCTTTTTGTTTAATAGCAGCCATTCTTATAGGTGTGAGATGATACCTCATTGTGGTTTTGATTTGCATTTCCTTAATAACTAATGAAGATGAACATCTTTTCATGTGCTTTTTAGCCATTTGTATTTCCTCTTTGGAAAAATGTCTATTCGTATCTTTTGCCCATTTTGTAATTGGATGGTTTGTCCTTTTATTGCTGAATTGTAGGGTTTCTTTATGTATACTGGATATCAAACCCTTTTGAGATACATGGTTACTAAATATTCTCTCACATTGAGTTGGCTGCCTCTTCACCTTTTTGACAGTCCTTTGAAATACAGAAGTGTTCAGTCTTGAGGAGATCCCATTTATCTATTTTTGTTCTCATTGCTTGTGCTTTGGATGTAAGATCTAAGAAGCTGCCTCCTCTCAATAGGTCTTGAAGATGTTTCCCTGTATTTTCTTCTAGGAGTTTTATGGTACTGGCTCTTGTATTTAGGTCTTTTGTACACTTTGAGTTAATTTTTGGCTCTTATGTTGAGGTCTTTTATACACTTTGAGTTAATTTTTGTATAGGGTGTGAGGTAGGGGTCCTCTTTCGTTCCTTTGGATACAGATATCCAGTTCTTCCAACCCCATTTATTGAAGAGTCTAGAAAATAATTTTTTTATATCAAGAAGAACCTTTGTTAGGGGGAAGAGAAATTAAGCAAGGTAAAGTTTCAGTGGCTGAGAGATCTAGAATGGAGTTAAGAGGTCATTCTGGAGGTTATTCTTATGCATTATGTAGATGTCCCTTTTTAGTTTTTAGTGTACAAGAATGGCTGGAGGGAAATGCCTGAAACCGTTGAACTGCAATTCAGTATCTTTGATTCTTGAAAACGATCGTGTAACTGTATAGCTTATCCGGCGTGACTGAGTGGTTGTGAGGAACTTGTGGCTCACACTTTATCCAGTATATGAGCAAATTATTAGAAAATAGGGGGATAGGGAGTGAATGAATAATAGAGGGGGAAAAGGAGCATGAGATGCGTTGGGCGTTCTTTTTTACTTTTATTATTTTTATTCTTATTCTTATTTTTTGGAGTGATGAGAATGTTCAGGAGGTTGAGTGGTAGTGAGTACACAGCTGTATGATGATACTGTGAACAGTTGATTGTACACTTTGGATGATTGTGTGGTATATGAATATATCTCAATAAAATTGCATTTTTTTAAAAAAGAGCCTTTATTAAAGAGTAAAAAGGATGGCTGTTAAGACATGGTATATGATGATTTCAGTCTTTCAGAAAACTTTTCTCTCCCCATCTCTCCGTGTAACAGACTGTGATGGTGGTGACATCTCACTCTTGGGATCAGGCTTTCCCAGGGGTGGGGGGCTATGGTGGGTGGGGAGAATACTCAGCAAGATAGGTGGGTTCTGCTCTCAGAGCCCTAGTGGCCATGGCTGTATTTATGGAATACAGAAGGAAGAGTAACTTCAGTGTAACTTTGCCACCTCTACCACGTGACCACATTCAAAGATTAAGTCTCAGGTGCCCAGGGATCTGTCTGCCTTGAACAGACCTGATCAAGGGCAGTCACAATTGAAGTAGAAACTGAGCTCGGGGTTAAAAAGCTTCATCCATGGCTGTGGATGGCAGAATTGGGGGAGTGTTTATTAGTTTGCAGGTGCTGGGCAAACAAGGGCTAGATCCCAGATGACTGCCTGAGAACTCCCCTGACAGCCCTCTCAGGAAATGGATAACCTAGTTGGTCTGGTTCTCATTTTCTAACAGAGAAACCGATAGGGAGGAGATTTTAGGATTTAAGTGCTAAGAGGTACAGGATCCCAGCCCAGGGTACTTTTTACACCAAGCCATCTTCCAGAGAAGAGGTGGGAAAGTTCTGTCTGGGTGTGAGGTGTCTGGATCAGTACTGAAGGAACACTTCTAGAAAAATCTACCATAGTTCATAATTAGAAGCACAGCAGGTTGGAACCATGTGAGCATCCCTTTTTCTTCTCACCCATTTCCCCTACATCCAGCACCAGGTATAGCTGGAGAATTGAGCAAAGTGGATAGTGAGGGTCACTGTTCCAGATGTTTGTACAGAGGCAACAGTGTCCCTATGCCAGGGTTGGACAGTGGCTGTCGTGGTGAATTGAGTAGCTTCTCTCCTTCCAGCAGCAGCTCCTGTCCTAGTGCTTCCTTTCTTTCTGGTTGACGCTCCAGTAGCAGGTGTCATGGAATGGAATTTTAGAAACCGGCGCAAAAGGAAGTTGCAGGCAGTATTTGCATAGGCAGCACAGCTTGAAAGCCTCATCCATCTTGGGGAAATGTGTATCCTGTATCCTTGAAAAGGTTTCGAATTTTGGAAACAAAATCTTCTATATCTGTCTTATCTGCAAGTCTCTGTTGGTAGCTGTATGGTGATCATTCCTTGAAATTAACTGAGAAATTCCAAATTACTTTCTTTTTTATTTTTCTGGTGCCTTTATATCTGAGTAGCTTAGCTTAGATTTGGACCTATAATACCTCAGTAATTTCTCAGCCTTTTTCAGTGGTTTAAAAAAAAAAAAAAAGGCAGGCCTAGAAATTATTTACCAGGTTCTACTCACCAAATCCAGATGGAGAAGCAAACCCACGTCTCTGACCTGGGTCCTTGTCCTACCTTTGGACTTTGTGCTCTCCTGTCCTTGTCATCATCTTCTCCCTCCCTCCTGCTCTGCTAGCTTGAGGACTTCAGCCCAGGTCGTTGTTTCTGTGGAAGGTGAGAGGCACATGTGAGGGTATTTGAGATTGTTCACAGACTGACATCTTTAGTGTGTTATCTACATGGTATGATTTTAGCTTAAGGGAGAGCACATGAGAATTATGGAAGTTTCTGAAAATGTGGGGTTTTTAGTTCAATTTGTGTGACATGAGTACTCAGAGGGTTGCTTGGTGGAAGTTCTGTATTAGCTAGTGAAAAGAATTTGTGGCAAGTCTATCAGGGATTCAGGCAAGCGTGCTGCTTTGTGCGGCAGCGTTCCTGGTGGAGTAGTTACCCCCCTGGAGTGAACCCACAAACGAGGAGGTCATAGGGGAAAAACCCCCCCGGCAGTCAGAGCAGCCTGTGTTCTGCAGCAAAGGCCTTTATTGCTGATACGTCATATTTTTTTTTCAAGTAATACATGTTCCAAAGAACATATATCAAACTGTAAACAGTAAAACATTTCCACTCGTCCCCTTCCCTCAGTCACTCAGATCCCCACCCCACAGGCTGCCTCTTACACTAGTTTCTTGGGTGTCCCTTGGGAGGTGATGTTTGCATAATCAAGATATACACATTTCCTTTCCCCTCACTTTTACACAAATGGTAACAGACTACACACAGTGCTGAGGATCTGGCTTTCTCATTTAGCCAGATATCTCAAGGGACCTTCCATTTGGTTCTTTGTGTAGATCTCACAAAATCCCATTGTTATAATAGAGTACTGAGATTTGACTGGTCCCCCACTGATTACCAATTGCTTCTTTTCAGGCTCTCACTCCTACAAACAATGTGTAATTAACTTCCTTCTACATAAAAGCAAAGCGTCTTACTTTGGACACAACTTGCCTAAGCTCCATTTTTCTGACTTCCCAGCCCCACCTAAACCCAGCGTTAAAAGGTACAGCTCCAGCCAGTCATGGTGAAGGGGATGTGAGGAAATCACAAGCCACAGCTCTTATCAGAGAAAGAAACCAGTCAGTTAAAAAGCAAACAACAATCAAACAACGGCAGAGAAACCTGAACTCTTACATAGCAGAGGTTTTTAGGTACCTTTTAACAGAGGTGGGCTGTCCACCACCATACACCCCCGGCTGTGCCTGGAAGGCATCATTTACTCTGATTATTTGTTAAGCAACAGTTGTATGCCAGGCCAGCTGCTGTGCCTCATTGGGTTGCAGGGTGTTGCATTATTGAAGCTCAGGCTGACAAGCATACCCTTTAAGATAAAGACAGAGTTTTGCAATCAGCCTTTTAAAGAAAACATTTCTATTCAGGCTGCCAAAATGATTTCAGTTTCAAGAAGTGGTCGTCCTACGGCTCTGTTGGGCTGCTGTTTTATTTACTGTTTTTCTGATGTGACAAGATGCTTCTCTGACAACAGGTTGATTTCTTAAGTAGATTAACATTTCTTGCAGTTATCCCCTTGAGATCATATACGGTCAGTTTATTTAGCAAAGCATTTTAGTTTTTTCAGAGCTGCTTATACAGAGGAAAATTTCATTTTAGTACCTCCAGTTCCAGTCTTTAGGGGGAGTGGAATTTTGGCAGTACTGTTCCTTCTCCCAGGAATTAGTAATCCACTTAAAATGCTTAAACAAAATTGGCATCTATTTATTGGTGCTTCCTCTGCAGATGTCCTCACCTTTGCATTTACTCTGAATCACAGATTCCTGAGAGTTGAAGCAGGTGGGAGGCAGAGGTAGCAGTAGCTAGATGGAGTGGAAGTGAGATTTGTGATTCTTGGAGTCTTTTGAACCATCTCAACGGGCTCCACAAAATCACCCCGTTGATCTTATACTGGGACCTTGTGCTGTTCTGAGCTGCTGACTTGAAGCTCCAAGAAGGGTAAAGCCTGTCCTGAGGCTGTGTAACCTTCATCACTGATACTGGGAGTCATCTCCGAGCCACCAGTCAGTAGGACAGCTTAACTTGCCTTTTGAGGAGCACCTGGCTTTGCACCTGATGGCCTCTAGTCTGTCCTTTGGAAACAGTTAAAGGCAAGGAGAGGCAAGAGGGTCAGTTCAGTGATGTATTTGTCAGAAAATATGGGGTCAAAATTTAATTCCATTTTTTCTGTCCTGTGTGATTGGACCCATTGAATTTATCATGTTGAATTTCAAAAATGGTCATTAGAAAGATATCTGCTTAAGTCAATTGGTTGAAGCTCCATGCCAGTATGACCAAGGTCTGTGTCCCTTTTCATCATTTTGTTTTCTCTTTATTTTGTTTAGCCATAGATAGCATGCTTAGTCCTGGTTTGCAGGCTGATGGGTCCGGGGCTGTTGTGTTCACGCAGACCCATCATTACCACTTTTAGCAGACACTCAAAAGAACAGGAAGCTGTTTGTGGGTTGGTAGCATTATTTGTATGCACACAGGTTAGCACTTTTACTGTTGTTAGTGGATATTCCCTAGCTTTCTCAAAGGAAAGAGCCGTAAGTTAGTGTGATAGCCAGTTCCTTTATCTTTAACCTGACCCACTTTTTCTGAAGGTTATAGGATGAAACCTGTGAGTATTACAGGGTAAAGCATATATAAATTAACTGATACCTTGCCAAGGCTATAAAATTCTCTCCTTTTTATTTGGAGTCTGTAAGCCGACTGTCATTTAGGGAAACCCCAGAAAACCATCTGTGGCATATTGCATTGTCAGGTTACTGAGGTAGGCCAGATAGTTCAGAATTGAAAACTGGCTGCATTTTTCACCTTCATGTGTTAGACATTGATTGTAGAAATTAAAAATTAAGATATCAGAGGAGTATATTTGTCTACCTTGAATCTCAAGAAGAAGTTTAGTTTTAAAGGCCTCCTTTTGTGGCTGTTGTCCTCATTCCAAAGCATGTCACATGGTTTAGTAGCCACGGATGCAGTTGTTTTTGAACAAAATTTAGGCTCAGTGGCTGCATATACCTATAAGAGCAACATTTTCTAGACGGTGCGTTTTGTTAGCCCTGGAAGCGTTCCTTATCCTTGGCTGATTTGACAGATCATGAATCTGGTTCAAGTTGTTGGCAGGCAGCAAGCGTTTCACTGCATAATAACGCTGCCACAGGTAGCAACCACAGTAATGCTACCTACCAGGTGCCTGGATTCCCAGGGGTTCCGTGAGCGGCATCTGCTCTGTGAGGTGAGAAGTGGGGGGGTTTGATGTGGTTGCACATTGAAGGCTGCTGAATGAAAGCAGAAATAAACAAACAGCCCACAACCATGAAAGGTTTCATTTGTGTGTTTTGCTGTTGTACGGCTTGACTTGTTTCAGGAAAAAATATGTTTGGGCACAAAAGTTTGGGGTAGTTGATAGCATGTTTTGAAAAAAATGGCAGGCCTGTTTCAGAAGTTCTTAAAGTTAAATAAATATTGCATTCTGCTCAGGTGAGGCCTTTGCTAATCTTTGGTATATGCCGTGTGAATGATACCCTTTTCTGTATTTGTTTTCTGCTAGTGCCTGGATCAAAGTGGAACAGCTAAAACCATATCATGCCCATAAAGAGGAAATGATAAAAATTAACAAGGGTAAAAGATTCCAGCAAGCTGTGGATGCAGTAGAAGAGTTCCTAAGGAGAGCCAAAGGGAAAGACCAGGTGAGACACTGAGCAGTTTTCATTTTATGGCAATGCCAGACAGGTTATTTTTACATAGTAACTAAGAGGTTAAATGTCACCCAGTCCCAAGACTTCAACCTTATGAAATGCCAAGGGAGATCAGTGCTGCTTCCACTGTAAGGAACCCAACTCCATGCATGTGGCTCCCCTTTCTGGAAAAGATTGTTGCTCTTAGGAAAGTTGCTTGGACCCAGGAGAAGTATCTCTGCTTTGGAATAAGCAGAGCACAGACCATTTCTCCCTTTTATAGCTCAGACATTAGGAGTACAGCCTCCAGGTGTGCTGCCTGGGTTTAAATCCTGCTTCCTAGCTTTGGGACCTTGGGCAAGCGGCTTGATTTTGCTTTACCAAGTGCAGGCGACAGCAGCATCTGTCTCACAGGGTTGCTGTGAGACAGTGTCGTGCTGAGCTGTTACAGTGGTGCCTGGCATGTGTCAGTGGCGGCTGCTGTGGTTATCATTGTCATTAAACTTTCAGACGTCATCCCACAATTCTGCTGATGACAAGAGTCGGCGTAATTCCAGTGAGGAGAGAAGTCGGCCAAATTCAGGTGACGAGAAGCGCAGACTGGGCCTCTCTGAAGGGAAGGTGAAGAAGAACATGGGAGAAGGAAAGAAGAGGGTGTCTTCAGGCTCTTCAGAAAGAGGCTCCAAATCCCCTCTGAAAAGAGCCCAAGAGCAAAGTCCCCGGAAGCGGGGTCGGCCCCCAAAGGATGAGAAGGTTTGTTTTCCCTCTGCACTTCTGGGATTGGTGACTTCCTTCAGTGTAAGCTAGAGTTTAGCACTGCATTCTGCCTTGGCTCACTGAGTGGCTGAAGGAGCCTGTGCTAAAGGCTGCCCTTCAGAATCTTACGGACTAAGGTCGAGAGACGTGGCCTGGATGCCTGGGCATGAGCTAGGAACACAAGGCAGTAAACAATCACATGTTCAAGTCGATGGTTGAGACAGAAGAAGGGTAAGAGTGAGTACAAGGACTGACAAGGGACACCTAGCAAGAGAGAAGTGAAAGCATTCCAGAGACAGAGGCCATCGCCTGTGGGAGGCTTGATGTTGGAGTGGATGGTCTCAGTGCATGTGGAGGGCAGTGAGGAGACTGGCGAGGGAGAGGAGGTTGCAGCTGCGTTGTGGAGGGCCTTGGCAGTCTACTTAAGCAGCCTGGGTGTCATCACAGAGTCAGTGGGGACCTTTAAGGTTTTGAGCTGGGGGCTTTGTTGGCAGTATGATCCATACTGTGTTAGGAAGATGAAGCTACAGTCATTGAGGGCAAAGAAGAAAGACTCAAAGGCAATTAGAAGGCTACCCCAGGTGTCTATTCATAAGCTCTGCTAAAGTATGATTGCTAATATTAAAAGGAAATATGTGAGAGACACTTCAAAGGGAGAGTTTATAAGGTTTGGCAACTGGTTATATAAGGGATGAATGAGAAATTGGAATTGAAAATGATTTCAGGCTAACTTCATGCCTGGGAAATGGTGATACTTTTCTTAATAGCGGAGGAGTCAGGAAATAAAGCTGGCTTACAGGGAAAGAGGCAGTTCTATTCTGAATGTGATAAATTTGACGTGATGTCTAGACAGCCAAAGAGGCTGGGGATAATATCAAGAGTGGAAATACTGTTTGGGAACCAAATAGGTAGCGAAGGTAGTTGAATCCGTGAGACTGGATGAGATTTGTATCAGGAGAGAGTAAGGAGGGAGAAAAGCTAGGGTTAGAAGGTTGGAAGGAGTCGGAAGAGCCAGTAGTATTGACTATTGAATAAAGTAGAAACAATGTATCCTCATTTTCTTCCTGAAAAGATTTGGGTCAAGAGTCTTTGAAGCCAAGGGGGGAGAATTTTGGAATGAAGAGGGCAGGGAGTTGTCATTGTCAGGAATGCAGGGGAAGATCGTTGCAGTCTGGTAAAGGGGAGAAGCTGGAAGGCTGGTTGAGTGGTTGGGTGATGCGGCTGTGGATGAAATTCCAGACATCAGATCAAGGCTCACACGCTGACACCAATGGGGCAGGCAGGGAATGCCGTGAGGGCCCCCGACAGATGTGAGCAGCAGCAGGGCTCCAGCAGGGACTCCAGCATGGCATCCAGCCTCAGGGCTGACAGAGCAGGTGGTGGCCAGACAGGCAGACTTGGGAGGTTGTGCTCCCTCCGCAGAGTTCCAGCCAGCTGTTGCCAAATTGTCCGATTTTTCTCAAGAGAAGCTAGAAATACAGATTTTTATGTGAAATGTTCCTATTTTAAATGTTAGGAGCGAATTCAAATTTTATAAACACTTTATGGGTCCAGGAAACATTTCTGGGCTGGACTCAGCCTGTGGGCTGCCTGTTTATGACCTCTGGGTTAGCAAAACGCCTTTTCCCTGTGACAGGACCAGAGACTAAGGGCAGAGATGAGAGTGGAGCTTAGTGGTGGTGACAGCCCTGGGTGACCGTGAGTGCAGGGAAGCATCAGCCCAAAAGGAAGAAGATTCAGAAAAACTGCCAGTCGCAGTGCACAGAGAACTTTCCAGGGAGTGTGAGCTAATTTGGTCCACAACAAAAAAATTTATTGTGAATTTTTGGATTTATTTCTTGGGGATCCAAAAGGAATCTGGGCTGCCAGGTTTTACACTGTTTTCCAGCCTTATAATGTCTTGTGCCTTAAGCCCTTGATCTCACCGACTCCTTCTCTGCCTGCCCTGAGAAGAAAGTACTTCATTTTGGATAGAGGGGCGTATAAAAAAGTTAGGACTAAGGGCCCTGAATTTGAATCATGACTCCATGAGTTGCTGCGGCTCTGCAACCTTGGGCAACTACCTTTGCCTCAGTTTCCTCAACTGAACATAGGAAGTAACAATCATGCATACCTCATAGGTTCATTGGACTAAATGAGAAAGAGGCAAAGCACTTAGAAAAGTGCCTGGAACACACTAAGCGTTTGAGCAGCATGGGCTACATTTGTTACTTTATGAACGGCTGCCAGTTGTGCAGTGAGAGCCGGACAGTTCTAGAGCAACCGCAGAAACCACTGCTTCTGAGAGGGGGGCCTCTCAGAAGCCCCCAGTAAAAATCAGTTTGCCCTTGAATCTGACTTACTAATTTGGGGAATGGTAATATTTCTGCTTCATTTGCTCAGAGCCAGGTTTCAACCCAGGATCTCTACCTGCTTGACTCTCAAAAGTTCCTTTCTACACTGTCTTCATGTTGACCCAACCTATAGTGAAAGGATTCATCATCATGAGAGGAAGGAGGTGGCCAGTGGTCTTCCCCCAGGCACAGGACAGACAGAGCCCTTTCCATTCAGACTGTTGATCCTTAAGCACCTTCAGAGATGTAGGGAATTGTGCCTGGGCTTTGAAATTCTGGTGCGTCTTCCAGTCTGCTGTGTCCTGTGGTCTGAAGAGTGTGTTTTGCTCCAGTGATTGTCATTGGCTGGTCCTGCTCTTGGAGTCAGGAGTAGCATCAGCTGACAAACGGGCAGCCCCTGCTGGTGACCATTTTCGGGGCATGAGCTCCTCCCCTGTGAGGATTAACAGAAAAGGCCAACTTTGATCACAGAGGCGTCTGAGTTGGAGGCGTGAAGGCTGGGCAGCGTCTGGGCTTTTGTAGGAGAGCCGTGCAAAGCAGTGCACACCCTCCCTCTGTTCTCATCCCCTAGTCCTGAGCTAGGAACTGCAGCTCAGCACCAGCTGTCTTGACAAGTGCAGTTTCATCAGTCCAGTAACTGTCCTCAAATTCCACACTAGTGCAGACAGTGAGAGATCGAGAGGCAAGAACTTGAGTTACCACCGCACCTAGCTCCTGACTTTTTCAGAGTCGCTGGAGCCGTACTCTGTCCTACACAGCTGTGCAGCATTGCGCTAGCCTCATGTGGCCATTTATGTTAAAATTAATTTAAATGAAATACGATTAAAAGTTCAGTTCTTCGGTCACTCTAGCCACATTTCAGGGGCTTGAGGATAACACGTGACTATTGACTACTGTGTTGGACAGCGCAGAGAGAGAACTTTTCCATCATTGCAGAAAGTTCTTTTGGACAGCATTGTATTGGACCTCTTTTCTGTTTTACAAGGCCCCTTTCTTCAGGAAATTTTTGTGGAACAACTCTACCCTAGGCCAGGTGTCTAGAGATAAGGCAGTGTGAAAGGTGGACAAGGTCCAGCTCATGCTTGTTGCAATAAACGTTGGACACCACCTCTGAGCATGGCATTTTTGGCATTAGGGTACAGAGTAAAGACAATTGGCAAAGTTCTTGCTTCCATAGAACTTAATTATAACAACATAGACCCTAGAGCCAAATCCCTTGATTGGCTAATTCGCACTAATTCCTTGCTCTGTGACCTTGGGTGAGGCTACTTAAGCTCTCTATGTCTCAGTTTCCTCCTCTGTAACGTGGAGATGATAATGGATTTAGCTCATGAAGTCATGAGGATGAAATGAAAACATACTTATAAAGTGTTTATAATACTATCTGCACATAGTAAGCCCTGTGGAAGCATTTAATGTCATTATAATCATTATCATATTCTAATGGGAGAAGAAACAGTGAGGTCAGGTAAGGCCACTCGGACAAGGTAATATTTAAAGTGAGAGGGTGAGCCAAGTAGATAGCCTGCTATAAGAGTGTTCTCAGTGAAGGGAATGAAAAGGACAGAGGCACTGGGGCTCTTTGTGTAGATGCTTGGTGTGTTTGGGGAGCAAGGAGGAGGGCCAAGGGCATGCTGGTAAGCTGGAGACTGGTGAATCAGGAAGGGAATAGCACATGAGGTTGGAGATGAGTGTGGGGTGGGAGTGACCATGATAAAGCCTTCAGCTGTACTGTGTGAGACCAGAAGCCATGGAGGGTTTAGGCAGAGAATTGGCCTGATCCAGCTTTATTTTTTAAAAGATCACTTTTGTTGCTATGTAGAGACTAGAGTAGGTCATGGGCAGAAGCAGGTTGGTTTCCTTATTGAAGGGAAATCACAGCACATAAAATTAACTGTTTTATAGATACAATTCAGTAGTTCAGTAGCTTTAGTACATTCACATGGTTTTGTATCCATCACCCAAAAAGAAGACTCTGTGCCCATTAGCCTGAGCTTGGGTATGTGGCGGGCAGGTAAGAAGAAGCGGTTGGATGTGTTTCTAATTGTGAATCCATCATCATTTACTGATGGAGTTGATGAGAGAGGAGGGTGGGCTCGAGGATGACTCCAGAGATCTTGGCCTGCTGAAAGGGAGAGACCATTTTCTAAGACTGGGAAACTGCAGGGGGAATGGTTTGGGCAGAGGACATCACGAGTTCATTGGGGACATTTTGAGGCTCCCATTAGACAACCAAATGGAAATGGCTGGAAGGCCATTGTGGCTGGAACGTGGCAAGTGGGAAAATGGGGCATGAGGTAAAATCATTGATAATGACAATCAGAGCAGAACGTTTGAAAGCTAACATAGTAACCCCTTGTCCAGGGAGGGTGTGGAGCAGGCCACTGGTGAAGAGGACCATTCAGTGAGCCCTCTCCTTGCATCATTCTCAGGAGACAAAGGCTGCTGGATCCCTTCTGGAGCCAGTACTGTTTTCTTAATGTTCGTTACCACCATAGGAATTTTCTCTGTCATTTGTTGAAACACTGTGGGATATAGTTGGGCTCTCTAATTATCACCATCCTTTGTGAAATTTAGGCATAAGAATACACTTGATTGCTTCAAGAATGGAGACGAAAGGCTCCCTTTTTGTTGATGGGAAGAATTTGCCTGTTTCTCCAAGAGGACACTAATCACAAGTTGGCCCAGGGACCTTGCCTTGAACTCAGGCTCAGACCATGGAGCTTGTTAGGGGTTTAGTTCAGTGTAGGACATGACTTAACGGAAGCAAAGCATTGAAGAGGCTCTCCCTGATTTGAGGCAGGGAGATGCCTGCAACCGAGAGAGCTGGTGTGTTGCTCAATGTGACCTTTCTTTCTGTAGGATCTCACTATCCCGGAATCCAGCACCACGAAGGGGGTGATGGCCGGACCGATGGCCGCATTTAAATGGCAGCCGACAGCAAGTGAGGTAATGAGCACACTTGTGGGCCAAGGCAAGCCATGGTTTCTGAGCTGGTTTCCTGGAGTTACCATGTGATGCACTTTTTCTTTTGTCCCTTTTTTCTTGTACATGAGACCATACCCCCACACCCAATGGTACAGAAGTATATGAGGTGAAAAATGAACGTCTCCACCCTCTGGGGCGATCACTAAGTTTGCTAAACCTTATTCCAGATCTTTTGGTGTAACCAGTCACCCACCTACAGACTGCACACTCCTGTATCATCATCAGTGGGGGTAGAGTTCATCACAAAAGTGGGATCATTCCACACATTTTTCACTTAATATTTTGTAAATATCCTTTCATTGTCCATATATACAACTTTGGTGTTTAGTCACCACAAATTATTTTACCCTCGGTGTGGACCCCCAGCATTGCACTGTTGCTGGGTGTAGCTGTGGAAAGTCCTTGGAAACCCCATGGTTGTTACACTTTCTTTGTCTGCTAATATTGTTCTTTAGTAAGTTAGACCCCCCAGGGTCAGACGCAAGTCGACCAAGACCCTAAAACTGGAAAAGAGTCTTTAGAGTTTAGTCAGTGACCAGTGAAAACTAAATTTTAAAAGTATTAGTTCATTTTTAATATTTTTCTCACAATGCTGGAAGAATTCATATACTACCCTTGCAGAAGCCTCTCTTCTTTTACACTTGAAGCCAGTTTTCCTCTAACTGGAATGGGGGTCATTTATGGGAGGCTCAGACCAGCAGTAAGAAGAGAGTTTCCAGACTCCAGAGGAATTTCAGCGAGAAGAGAGTAGCTATCAGGCAGAAAAAAGTGACCTTTGGGCAAGATAACTTTTATTTAATCATTTTCTGGTTCCAGCCGGTTAAAGATGCAGACCCTCATTTCCATCACTTCCTGCTCAGTCAAACAGAGAAGGTGAGTTTTTTTTGGAGGTTGACCTGGATCAGGGGCTGGCCTGAGGGGAGAGTGCTGTTGCCTTGGAACCTCTCCTACTGGACGGAGAAGGGAGGCTTTGCCTGTACTGCCCCAGCAACAAGTTAAAAAGGCAGATAGAGGACCACTAGTGAATTGAGTGTTGTTAGGATTGAAAAAAAAAAAAAATGCTTTCAAAACTTAGCCAGCTGAGTCACTGAGACATTTGTCGTTATCTTAGTGTCTAGGGCTAAAACCCAGCATCCCCAGCTGCCACCCCCGGGAGTAGACCAGGCTGCTCGGCGGATGCCAGCTGAGGCTCCTGCTCAGGACAGTCCCAGTGAGCCCTGGAGATGTGGAGGGAAAGCTTCCCTGCAGCTCTGCAAGGCCACAGATGAGGCTGGGCCTCGACAGGCTCTGCCGGTGCCCTTGGTGGCTTTGGAATCGGGCAGGTCTGGGTTCCAGGCCAGTTTTATGCTGACTAGTCTTGTGACCCTGAGCACGTGGCTTACTGCCTCTGACTCTCAGTGTCATCGTTGGCAAAAGAACCTCGCAGAGTCATGTGGAGAATGAAATGAGGTGATTGTGTTAAATTTGTAGGTCTCATTGTGGAGTTCAATAAAATTGGACACCACATTATTATTCAGTGTTAACGTCCCACTTTAGACCTAAACTTTTCGGGAAATATGCTTTCTTCAGGAAATTACTTTGAGAGAAATTACAGTGGAGGTGGGTTACAAGTTAATAGGTGGTCTTTTTCCTCCTCCTTTATTAGCCAGCTGTCTGTTACCAGGCAATCACAAAGAAGTTGAAAATATGTGAAGAGGTAGGTAGCTCCCACCTCCTTTCTTTGTCTCTCACTGAGGGCCTTATGATGGGCAGACTGACCTGATGCTCTGTTGTTCCCCCCAGGAAACCGGCTCCACCTCCATCCAGGCAGCAGACAGCACGGCAGTGAACGGCAACATCACGCCCACGGACAAAAAGTAGGACCTTGATGAGAATGCCTCCCGGGGCGCTGGCTCTGCTGGGCTGGGGGAGCCCAAGTGGGCTCTTCAGAGGTCACGTCCCAGCCGTGGCTGGGGCTAAATGGAAAGAGCAGGAGAGTTGTGAAGCTTACTGATACAGATTTGTCTGGGAGTCATTTGACTTGCAGAAGACAGAAGTTGATGTACACATCTGCAGTGGCTTCTCTCTTGAGTCCAGGCTGGAGGGTTGGCTTCATAACTCTGTTGAGTCTCTAAGCAGACAGCACCTGCTACAGTGGTACTCAGATTGCCCTCGGCCCCAGGTCGACCTGGATGGTGCTTTCTAAAATACACATTTGCGGAGCACCATCCCTGGGGTTTCAGTGTCAGTAAGTCCAGGGTGGACCCCGAGAATTTGTATTTTAACAGGTTCCCAGATGTGCCAATGCTGCTAGTCTGAGGACCACACTGGGAATCACTGCCTTAGCAGAACCATGATGAAATTCCCTGAAATTAGTGGGAGTGGGGTAGGGGGTGGCAACATTTGGAAGCCAGCCATCCTGCCTCCGTGACTCTCCTTACTGTCCCCTCCTGGTCCTTCCCAAGCATCTGCCCAAGCAGATGGTTGAGTTTTGGGGCTTGGACTGAAAACCTTAGCTTATCCTTAAAACTGCTGTTGCTTTGACTCTGATCCAGCTGTGTTTGCAGAGTCCTGTTGATTCAAAGGGTTTCTTAACTAAGGAGTATTGTGAGGAAGACAACCAAGACTGGACTTCCAGTGTGTGTTCTCCATACAGTTCTTCCTCAGACCGTAAACAGTGCACTTGTTACTTGATAACTTTGTGTACTCTTGAAATCACTGACTCTACAAATTCTTTTTAGTGAACTTCCCCTTCTAGAGTGGAGGCGATCGGGGCATGTTATGTACTAATAAAAGGGGAGATAGGCTGTCATCCATTCATTTAAAGAAAGGCCCCAGTGGGGCTGAGCACAGGTGCCCTGATGCTCGCAACCTGCAACCTTCACAGCCCCATTGGTCAGAACCCTTTTTTACTATGAGTGTGAAGCCCAAACTACAAGTGAGCCAGTTGTGTTGTCACCGGCCCACATCACTCCACAGTTCTCTGTCCTGTCTCAAGGACACATGAGGGACTGTCACATGTTAAAATCCAGCTGCTTCAAGGTCTGCCAGGTGCACTAGCACACCAAGGAGAGGAAAGGAAATTCATCTGTCATGATTTTAAATCATAGGGAAAAATTGCAATGCCCAAATAGCAACAGATGACAGAAGTTAAGTTCATGTTTTTAAGCCTTGACTTGTAGCATAGTGGGAAAATGCCTATTTAGGTTAGGAAAATGGCAAGTTCCATTTTCACATTTGATTCAAAGGGTTTAATACAGGGTGAGGCAGAGAGAGTATGAGAAGCTAGTATTCCAGCAGGGATTATGGTAATCTCTGAGCGTGGAAGCCACTTTGAAAGGTGACTGCAGATGTGATTCCCAGGAGACTGCCAGTCCCGAAAAGGTCATGTGGGGTCAAGCTAAAGATGCCCAGAGAAAACCAAAGCTGAAAACAAAAATGAAGGAAGAGACACTGTGTAGCCATGTCACATGTGATGAGAGATAAAGAAAATGAAAGAACCAAGAGATGATATTTGGGCAAGATAAAATCAACTGTCAAAGCCTACAGAAACAGCTAGCAGTAGTGGAGCTGTGGGAATAGCTAGAGGAGTGGCAGGACTGTGTGGGCTGCGGGAAGTGAGGGTGAGCAGGGTGCACTGTCCTTTGGAGTCCCAGAGGATCATAATGGACCTCTTGTCAGAGGATGTGAGGGAGAGGAGAGAAGGAAGAGCCGGGGAGAACAGTGGCTGGGAGAGGCTTGAGAGCAGTCCCTGGAAGGATCTGAGCACCAGAGGAGGTGGGTTCTAACACTCGGGCCAAGGACATAGCTTTGGAGAAGAGCTTTGGACAAGGCTCAGCCTGCTGACAGCAGGACAAATGAAAAGAGGGGTGTAGGGACAAAGAGCTGGGAAAAATCAAAGTCAGGAAAGGGAATTGAAAACTGGGATCCTTGATTGCTACAATTGAGGAAGTTGCCTGGCTGGTTGACCACATGGTTCTGAAAACATTGCTTCAGTTACTTATGGTGGAGCCTGTTACTCTTTTAAATGGTACCTGAGAGCCTAGCACAGGAGATCATTCATCAGGAAACTGGCTCTAGGGCTGGAGGTGAATGTGTGGTTTCCCAGAATCATGGAATTATACACAAAGACCCTCTACTAAAGCAGAAAGGAAACCAGATTTGGAAGACTTGCCCTAAATCTTACAAGTCCTACTTACTTCTTTCTGGAGCAGTTGAAGGTTTAGAAATGCCTATTTAAATGTTGGGACCCTTTGAAACAGCAGCATGGTGAGAAAAGGCCCCATCCAGAAGCATCCTATCCAGCTCTGTGACCCTGGTGTCAGTTTACCCAGCCATGCTGGTGGCTGGAGGTCTCCCCTCTAGGGAAGCCCACACTCTGGCCACAGGTATACTCTGTCCCTCCCACTCTGCCTGAGCTGATCGGTCTCTGTCTTTTTTTAGGATAGGCTTTTTGGGCCTTGGCCTCATGGGAAGCGGCATCGTTTCCAACTTGCTCAAAATGGGCCACACAGTGACCGTCTGGAACCGGACTGCAGAGAAAGTAAGCATTCGCAGGAGCGTAATGGACCCGGTGGTCAGTCTCATCCTGTGCAGTGGGGGAGTAACTGCGGCTGGAAGTCCCTTCCTATCTTCTCTACTTAATGCTCCACGTGCAGTAGAGTAGGAGAAGCCAAGCAGTTAGTTCAGGGTGGAAGAAATGTAGAAATAAAAGCTTCGGATTTCATCATCAAAATTCAGCACTTTAGAATACCCAGGGGTATAAAATGAAGCGAAAATTCTCTACTCCCTGCCATTGTCTCCCCGCCATTATCCTTTTATCCATGCATAAAACTGTGTGTGTGTGTGTGTGCGCGTGTGCATGTGCACATGGCCATATGTTATCAATGTCTTTCACTTGGAATGAATAGGGACAGATCTGCTTTGCTCCTTATAATGGCTGTATTGTATTCTATTGTTTGGGTTGCATCGAACATCAGTGTCCAGCAGAGCGGGCATGGTGACAGACATGTTCTGTGTCTGCACCATCCACTGCAGTAGCCACTGGCCACGTGGGGCTGTTGAACACTTGCAAGGTGGCTAGCACCACTGAAGAATTGAATTTTTAATTTTACGTAATTTTAATTTTAAGAGCCACATGGGGCTAGTGGCTTAGAAGTTCTTAACCTCAGGTGGTCCATGACTTCTAGGAGCCTGTGTGTGCCCTAAGATGGAGTTCCAAATTTGGGAACATGTACCTTTTGTAATGGAGAGCAACCACAGCTTTCATCAAGTTCCCACCTAAGAAAAGGTGAAGGACCATAGTCTGAGTACTGGTAAAATAAAGCACCATGTTTCTTGCTGGGATTGAAGGAGGCAAGAACAAAAAAGAAAAGAACCAGCTTCTTGAGGAACGTGCTGTGGTCGAGGATGTGTTTGTGAATGTGTTAGCATCCCAGCGTGCACTGCCAAGTGTTGCTGGTGGTCCTGTGAGTGATACAACAGTAGGGGGAGCTGAAATGAGGTGCGGTTGTGAAGGAGGTGTTGCAGCAGATGAATGTGAATTAACAAAAATGTTCTAGGCAAAGTAAAACCATTCACTTTGCTGGAACAGTCTTTTTCAAGAAGACCGAGGAAGTGGTTGGAGATTGGAAAAGGGGCTCTAGGCCCCAGGCATCGGTAGGCTTGCAGATACCTAAGCCAGGGGTGAGGTCTCACAGGCCCCGCTGGCAGGGCATTTTGTGATTCAGACATTCCTCTAAGGTCCTGCTGGTGCTGAAGGCTGGGGTCGCCAGAAAACCTAGGCATTCACAGCTGTAGGAACATCAGGAGAATCCCGGTTGTGGTGGAGTGCATTCCCCTTTGACATAAGTGCCTCGGGTCATCCTGTTTTCTTGATGGGAAACCTAAATGTTATAAACATGACCGTTCTTTCCAGATTAATTTACAGGGAGGCCAAGCACTTAAGAATTTGGGCTTGAGATCAGGCAGACCTGAATTCAGGTCACAGCTCTGCTGCTAACCTTCTTGAGCAAGATACCTCTCTAAGCCTCACCATGAAAACAGTGGTGGTGAAAGCACCTGCCTCCTAGGGGCGTGAAAGTTTATTGGGATAACGTGAACTACTTGAAATACTTAGCACCGTGCCTGGCCCAAATTATTGTGTACGTGTTTTCTTTGAAAAGCTATTTAATGTAATTCTTATGATGGTCCCCATGGAATTTTTTAAAGGATCTTGATAAACATGATTCTCTGGTTCTTCTGGAATAATAAATAGGAAACATTTAAAAATTTGCAGCAAAGGAAGAGTAATAGCAAGATGCTCTCAAGGAAAAGTTAAAACATACCATAAAGCTACAATACTGGAAGGCTATGATACTTCCGAGATAATAGACATAGATCCATAAAAGTAGAATTGATGTCTTAGGACTTAATCTGAAAGGTAGCGTCATTGTAAATCAGTGAGGCAGCATGAAGGCTTAGCCAGTAAACTGTATTGGGACAACTGGCCAGAAATTTGGGGAAATACTCACCTCATTTCTGACCACATACTGAAATGTATTCCAGACAGATTGCTAAATTAATGTTTTCAAAAGGAAAAACCAGAAGAAAATAAAATATTAACATCAGTCTTTCTAAGCCTAGAAGCAATCAAAACCACTAAAGGGAAAGATCATCACTGTTTTTGATGACACTTCTTTGACCAAAAGTGAGCACAGTTGAAGGTATGCCATCCAGAAGTGCAAGTGCTTCTGGAAATAAGATAGAAAAAGGATATGTTGTTCTTAATAAACCCGTGGCTTGAGAATTCTAACAAAAAATAGCTTACAAAAAAGGAAACACAATAAATAAAAGAATAAAAAACATTCACTTATCAGGAGTGACCAGAATATATCTAACAAAAAGTTGCCGTTTTTTAGCTGGTTAAATTATGAAGTTGAAAAAAATATAAATGTTTTTATGGAGGCTTATCTGTTGTTTTTAAATGATGAACTCAGTGTTGGTAATTTCAGCCCTTGCCGGTGATCATTATAAATCAGCCCAGCCCTGTTGGAAAGAGCTTTAAAACATTTGAAACATGTTTTCTTCTACTTATGGGCACCTAAATTTGAAATGGCAGGAAAGTATTATATGTAAAGATATTTGTTGGAGTCAGTTATAATTAAAAATTTAGAGCAGGCTAAATATGGTAGGGGAGCTGTTAGGTAAGTTAAGGTATCTCTCTTGATGGAATATTTTGCAGCCATCCATTATAAATGATAATTTTGAAAGACTGCAACAATATGGATAAATGTGAATCATACAAAATATGAAATATTGGGTGCAAAATTGTAGGTGCAAAATTATTTTAACTACTTTTTAAAATTCCTATGGAACAAGGAAATATACCAAAATATTCGTGATGTGTTTTGCCACAGGTGCTCTGGCAGTTTCAATTCTCAAGAGAAGAGAAGTTAGTACCCTTAGACCCCCAAGTTTTAATCTGGCCACAGTGTTAGAATAAAAGCTCAGTGAGGAGCCTCAGCTGGAATGGAAGCCCCCCAGCCCCAGCCCTGAGTTCAGGGCACCAGGGTGAGTTTTGCTGTAGCCAAGGCAACCACAGGCTGGGGACAGGTCCTGTCAGTGTCCTGTTCTTCAGACAGGAAGCCACCCACAGACGCTTGTTTTGTGCTTGCTGTGAAGTAGAACATCGTTCTAGGCACCAAGTGTGCAAAAACACGGATGGTCGTCAAGAGGCCCGATCCACTTCCTCAGAGGAGCTGTATCTCCAGCTCTGATGTCCCGGCTCCTCGGGAGGCCGGCGAGGAGGACCAGTTGCCGCGTCTCTGGCCTGGCTGGTGTGTTTGTTGTGCACTGCCTGCGGCTCATGTTGGGGTCTGTGACTTTTGCAGTGTGATTTGTTCATCCAGGAGGGGGCCCGCCTAGGAAGAACCCCCGCTGAAGTCGTTTCGACTTGTGACATCACCTTCGCCTGCGTGTCGGATCCAAAGGCGGCCAAGGACGTAAGGATCCCCTCCCTCCCCTCAGCATCTCAGGTTGTAGCCCGGGAAGCTGGCTGGCTCCTTCCCTTTCTCCCCTGCACACAGAGTGAGTGTCAGCATGTGGGAGTTGAATTTACCATTCCGGGGCCATCACCTTTTGGGAAGGGTGTTTGCAGAAATTGAGCACAGGCTTCCTTTAATTCAGAACAATGCATGAAAGCCACCAGGGTCCCCGAGGTCTGAGTGTAAATGGTTCCTGAGCCGGTTCCATATATGCTTGTTGGGGGCTGAGTGAGCCTTTGGCCTTTGTGCCAAGTTCCCACATTTAACTGTCGCTGTATTTGTGTGTTTTAAAAGTTCAAATGGCAGTAGTCATCTTGGTAAACTGGTGACCAATCTACTCCAAGTAAATCCAAAGAAGCCCAAAAAAATACATACTGAGCTTCCTTTATTTAATTGGGGGATTTTTAATAAAAAGAAATACACATATCCTTTTCAAAAATAAATGGGGATATACTGGAAATAATGTTTCTGTCCTTTGCTTTATTGTTGTTCCCTTTTCAGTCTTAATAGCTAGCTCCTAATCAGGATATGTGTCAAAAAGCAGCAGGATTCTGACCGAACTTGGTTCTAAAGGGCTTGTTGGGCATCTTGCCGGGAGCCTGGGCTATTGCTTCTCCCTCGTGTCCCCACAGCTGGTGCTCGGCCCCAGTGGTGTGCTGCAAGGGATCCGCCCTGGGAAATGCTACGTGGACATGTCAACAGTGGACGCAGACACGGTCACTGAGCTGGCCCAGGTAGCAGCCTTGTTCAGGCTGGCCCACCACATCCTTTCATTTGAACCCAAGACCTGCAGGGACCATACCCAAAGCCCGAGAGAGGGGAGAGGAGACCAGTAGCCTGGGCGCTAGTCGGGGCAGCTGTGTGAGGGTACTGCCCAGGTGGGATGGGACTTGGGTCCTGTAGCTGCCAGTCTTACCATGCAAAGCAGTCCAGGCTGCCAGCTTGGCCTTCTGGGTTTAAACAGCTATTGACAGTTGACAGAGTAGCAAACTCGTCCTCCTCCCTGAGCTTCTGGGCCCAAATGAGGGAATGGTGACTTCTGGGCCGCCTGTGTGTTCTTTGGATAGTTGATGTCAAGAAAGGGCTGTGTCCAGAGGGAAGGTGTGTGGGCCCAAACTCTTGGAATGTGACGTTTGCTCATATGAGTAAATGGGAGCCTTTGGGAGACCCCAGGTTCTCTCTTATTGCTGTGTGATCCATGCATCCGTTGGAGGATGGTCTGTCTAACCCTCCCACAGCAGCAGTCCCTCACCCTGGGACAGATCCCAGGCCTCAAGGCCTCCACTCCAAGTGCTCTTGCCCCTTAGCTCCATAAGGGGGTGGCCAGAAGAGATACCCTTGGGGGTGAGAGGGTGTTTGTGGGGCATTCCCCTTGCTCCTTGTCCCTTCTGCTCCCTGCCTGGAGGCCTCTGCGAGAGGCCAGGCCTCCCGAAGCCATGACTTTCCTTTCAGGTGATTGTGTCCAGGGGGGGGCGCTTTCTGGAAGCCCCAGTCTCAGGGAATCAGCAGCTGTCTAATGATGGGATGTTGGTGATCTTAGCAGCCGGAGACAGAGGCTTGTATGAGGACTGCAGCAGCTGCTTCCAGGCAATGGGGAAGACCTCCTTCTTTCTAGGTAACATGCCTGCCTACCTGTCATGCCTCGGGTGGGCAACATCCCCTGTAGACGGCCCTGATGACGGCATCCACCCTGCACAGCCTGTCTGCCTGGGGCCCCCAGGGGAAGGTTTCCTTTGACTTGCACAGTCAGTGCCTGGAAGGAGGAAGCGCCAGAAGGGTCAGAGCCATTCTGTCGGGGGCAGGTGAATGGGGCTTTCCTGGGTGTAGAGGTGGGTCCAGGGGTTTGGATGGGGGGGTCCAAGCAGGGACAAGGGCAGGGCAGAAATTCCCTGCCTGCAGGATTCTTGGGAAGTGACCATGACTCTTTGTCCCGGGCAGGTGAGGTCGGCAATGCAGCCAAGATGATGCTGATCGTGAACATGGTCCAAGGGAGCTTCATGGCCACTATTGCTGAGGGGCTGACCCTGGCCCAAGTGACAGGCCAGTCCCAGCAGACACTCTTGGACATCCTCAATCAGGGACAGTTGGCCAGCATCTTCCTGGACCAGAAGTGCCAAAGTAAAGTTGCCTTTGGCCTCGCTTCTTGCATTTCATGTTTTCGTTATCTGGAGAACTGGGTGAGGCAGGCAGCTACTTCCTGCCACAGAACGGTTCTTCTTCAGGAGCTCGTAGGGTGTGATGGACGCACCTTCCCTCCCATCAGTCCGTACTCCCGGTCAGAGGCATTTTGGAGAGACGGTGGCTGGAACTCGGGGCAGGGGCAGGACTCAGCATCTTGGGTGGCTGGGGTGAGAGAGGGGCCAAGAGGGCAGTGCTGGTTGGAAGCACAAGGCGGTCAGCCCTCCTGCTGCTGCAGATGCTTCTTACTGATTGAGGGTCCTTTTATGCTTCTCATAAGCGGTTTTCCCTCCTCAGATATCCTGCAAGGAAACTTTAAGCCTGATTTCTACCTGAAATACATCCAGAAGGATCTCCGCTTAGCCATCGCCCTGGGTGATGCCGTCAACCACCCGACACCCATGGCGGCTGCGGCCAATGAGGTAGCTTTGGAGCGGGTGGCATGACCTCCGCCGGCTGTCGTCGTTTCCTGCCTTTGCTCACTTCGGGGTTTCTTTTTTCTGATCTAAGGTGGGATCAGAGGTTCTTGATTTTAGGCCTTTCATGTTCTCTAACATGAGCATTTAAAGCTGTGAATTGCCTTCACCGATTTCCCTCACGACTCTTTGTGGATCATTTAAAAGTTTGATTTCCAAATATTTGGGGGTTTCTTAGGTATCTTACAGCTGTTGATTTCTACTTTATTTCTCTGGTGGTCAAAGAACATACCCAGACTTGCTTTGGGGCCCAGCATGTGGTCTGACTTGGTGGATGCGCTGTGTGCACTTAGAACGGGTTGTGCAATTGTTGAGTGTAGTGTTCTTCAGATCTCAGTTAGGTCAAGATGGTTGATCGTGTTTGTCAGACCATCTTTGGTGTATTTTCATTGAGTTCTATCAGTTTCTGGGAGAGGGGCACTAAAATCTCCAAGTGTGATTATGGGATCATCTTTTTCTCCCTTTAATTCTGTCTGTTTTTGCTTGATGTGTTTAAAACTCCTTTTTAGGTTTGTAGACATTTTGTGATACTGTTTTCCTGATGAAGTTATCCTTTGGTTATGTCCTGTTGACCTTTGTCTTGAAGTCTGTTGTCTGATGCTAATACAGTCTCTTCAGTCTTCTCATGCTTACTGTTCCTATGGTCTAGCTTTTTCCATCCATTTACTTGCATTCTGTGTCTTTATATTTAAATTGTGTTTTTCATAGACAGTCTATAACTGGATCTAACATTTCTATCCATTCTGACAATATCTGCCTTTGAATTGGAATGTTTGGTCCATTAACAGTTTTTTTTTTAATCATGTGTTTATACAGCCACCCACATATCAAATTTTTGAAAAGAAATTTTTAAGATAGAAGTTCAGCTTTCTTAAGAAATTTAATCTGGACAAAACTGAGCAACATATATCGTCTTTCCCATACAATTCCAATGAAAACTGTAGTTTGTACTATGTGTATATGAAACATATAGATTAATTTATTTTAGAAGCTGTATTTTTCAGGAATTATAAGCTAATAGTAATTTTCATTTACATTAAATACTTACAGGTCCAGCAAAGAAAAACTTGATAAAACAGTACTGTTTTTTTTCAAACCTGCCTTTTCATGGTTAATCATCCTGTGTTTCTGGTTTGTGTGTTCTGTTCCTTCCTTGTCTGCTTGAACATTTCAGAGTACTTAACTTTTTGGCTCTTTCAGATTGGCAGTAGTAGTTCAAGTTCCTCCTGTTGGTTCTACCTGTGAATCTCTCTTGGCAGTTGAATTCGTGTATTTTGTAACTTTTGGCAGTGAACTCACCCATAATTCTAATTACTTCTGAAGGCTTCCAAGTGTGGGCTGAGATGGAAAAGCTTCTCTTTGAGTTGGTTTCCGAGTTGCCTCTGCCTCTGCTCTACAGGATTCATGGGCTTGGTTAATTTCTCAATGGAGTGTGGAGGTTTCTGGAGCATTTGGATAGTGTGGCTTTGGATTCTGCACTTCTCTAAAGTGTGGCTAGGAGTTCAGGATCTTGTGGTGTATAAGTTCATTAACGTTTCATGTTGTTACTGATGTGGCTGGGTTTGGAGCTACCATCTTACTATTTGCTTTCGGTTTATCCCCTCTGTCTTTTGTTCGTCCATTTACTCTTTTCTGCCTTATTTTGGATAATTTTAATGTCTTTTAGAATTTCATTTTACTTTATCTATTGGCCTTTTAACTATGCCTCTTTCCTTTTTTTTCCTCTTGTTTTTAGTGCTTGCCCTAGGGATTACAATGTGCATCCTTCATTTTCCACTGCTTACTTATAGAGTTAATATTGTACTGCTTCCCAGAGAACGTAGAAACCTGCACCTGTATAGATCCATTTACCGCTCCTCGCCCATGCTTTGGGGCAGAGTTCTCCACCTTGGCCCTGGGGACGTTTCCTTGTGGGGACAGTCCTGTGCATCGCAGGTTGGTGGTGGCAGTATCCCTGGCCCATATCCACTGGGTGCCAGTAACACCCCCTCAATTGTGACAACCAAAAATGTCCCCCAGGGAGTCCTGTGTATTGTATCCAAGTATGTTTCAAATCCACCAGATAGTGTTATAATTTTTTACTTTGTTTGCATGTATTTTAGAGAAATTAGAAAAAAAGAATGTTTCTCTCTCTGGATTTACCATTTCTAGTGCTCCTCATTCCTTCCTGACGAATAGAGTTTCTATCTGGAAGAACTTTCTTTAACATTTCTTCCAGTGCAGATCTGCTGGTGAGGAATTCTTTCATTTTTTTTTTGATCTGAAAAGGTCTTTATTGAGCCTTCATGCTGAGCTGACAGTGGCGGTGGTGGTGGTGTGGTTTGCTGTGACCCTCGTCACTGTCCTTTGCCTTCCTGGTTTCTCATGAGAAGCCCTCATCACTCACATCCTGTCTCCCTGCATGTTCTGGGTCGGTTTTTACTGGCAGCTTTCAAGATTCTCTATTTATTTTTAGTTTTCAACAGTAAATTATTTCAGGTATTGTAATGTTTCAGTTTTAGAACTTCTGTTTCTTTTGTGTAATTTCAGATTTTCTGCTGCAATTTCCTAACTTTTTCCTCAATACAAACATGTTTTCCTTTGTGTCCTTGAGCATAATTATAATGGTTTTTAAATCTCTGTTCACTAATTCTGACATGTGGGTTTTCTCAGCGTCGGTCTCCGTCAGTTGCCTTTTTGTGAAAACGGGTCACATTGTCCTGTTTCTTCACATGTTGTATAATTTTGGTTTATGCCCTGGACATTGTGATGGTTACATTATATATTTTATTCCAACAAAGAGTGTTGATTCTTGTTCTTGATGTTTTAGCAAGCAGTTAGCATAGTTGGACTCAGACTGTACACTCTGGCCCCTTGGCAGCAAATCAAATCTCAGTTCAGTTCTTTTAGCCTCAGTCAGACTCTTGAACTCCATCCTGTGTACCAAGAGGTCAGGGTTCATCCCAAAATTTGGGCAGAGTTTATAGAATTTGGGGTTCCCCCTCTCTGGCTGTCTCATTTCTAGGATTCTGCCCCATCGATTTCCAATGGCTATCGTTGCCGCAAACTCTGTCCTCTAGTTCTCTGGACCAGAAAGACTGCAGGTTTAGCCACCCTGGTTGGTGCCGACTGCAGCCCACCTGCAGCCAAGAAAACCAACAGCAACGAAAACTCAGCCCATGCAGTTTATTTCCTCCAAGTGTTGACTTCCCCCCCAGAATCTACCTGCTTCAGTCCCTGCGGTGCCTTCAGGTGGTTCTTTTTTTCGTCCAGACTTTATGGTGGTTATGGGTAGGACGGTAGGTATGAGAAAAGCTTCCTTGTCTTTTTCCAAGCTTTTAGGTTTTCCTAGCCTTTTTGCCACAGCACGGCTGAAAAGAATAGCTACAAAGTAAATGCCTGTCTGGGTGAGGTGCTAAGGGAAAGAAATGAGAGACTGAGCTGCCACCTCCCCTGGCATGATGTCCTGTCCGTGGCTTTGCCGAACACATGCTCTCCTTCACACACCCCCTTCCCTAAGCACAGCCTTCCGTGATGGTCGGAGCCCGGGTTGAGCAGATGTTCTTTGGCTCTTGTCTGGTACGATTAGGTCCTGACCCAAGGAAGGACGACATGATAGAGCACCCAGAGAGTTAGGGGCTTGGCTGGTGACCCCCTCAGCCTTGTGCTTCCTCAGACCCACTTCAGAATCTCATGGAGTGCTAGGGCATAAGGGACTGAAAATGGGGTCCAGGTTCTGCACAATTAGACCATGTTTTTAAAAAAACAAAACCTGCAGCTAGCCGTGTGACAGGCCTGTGGTCCAGCCGTGTTGCCTCAGCACGCTGGATGGTCTGTTGGCCTTGTTGAACAGTGGCTCTTTAATTCTTGTCAAGCTCTTTGATTTCACCTGCTATCTCTTGGGTGCTGGGTCAGTTAGTCGCCAGTGGGGACACATTGGTGTACAGCTCCTTCCCTTCCTTATAGAACTCGTATTTTAATAGAAGGAGACATGGAATAAGTACGTATGTTTAAACAAGTAATGAGTTTCAGAGGTTAAGAAAGGAGAATCAGATACCACACTGGAAAGTGACTGAGTTGAAGGGTGAGCTGGTGCCCCTGCTGCCTCACTTGGTCACTGTCCTGCGGGAGGCGTCTTCCCGGCACAGGGCACAGCAGGGCCAGTGGCGCAGAGTGGGGAGGCACGCGGAGGGGTGTGAGCAGGAGGGGACAGTGTTAACATCACCAACAGACAAGCCTTCGCCGGGCACTGACTGTGCTGCCTCTCTGAGCACTCATGTGCCTTCCCACATTTCACCCTCCTGGAACCCGGAAAGGGGGTGCTGTTACCTTCTCCATGCCAGTGGGCGGCATCTGGAGCAGAGAACCTGAGGCACTTTGCCCAAGGTCAAGCCAGTAATTAGGGGGAGTCAGGACTCAGGCTCAGACAGTCTCAACCCCAGAACCTCCCTGCCGAGCCACCTATCGCTGCCTCCAGCAGTCCTCTCTCCTCCTGCAACTGACCCCCTCTCTTTTTTTCCAGGTGTACAAAAGAGCCAAGGCACTGGACCAGTCTGACAATGACATGTCTGCCGTGTACCGCGCCTATATACACTAAGCTGTCAACACCCCCACCCCTCCGATATTCCCTCTGACCCCCTATTCCTCATATGGGGTCGAGGTCCTGGGACTTGACTCTGGACCAGTCCGCCTGTCTCCATTTCCTTTTATACAGACTTTGAGACCTGCCGTCAGTGCAGCACATGGCATTGCTCCTCCCCAGAGGCCTTGGGGCGGGAGGGGGTTGGTAGGATTGGCTTGTGGGAATGCTCTTGAGGGGGGCACTGGCTCCTGGACTGGGTGGCTTTGTATTCCCTCTCCCTCTCTCCTCCCTCCCTCCCTCTCCGTCTCTATCTCTGTCTCTGTCTGTCTCTCTCTCTCTCTCTCTCTCTCTCTCTCTCTCTCTCACTCATATACACACACCAGCTCTCACCCCAGAAACAGCTGCCTAGAAACTCTGCTTTCTGGCTTTTTTCTTCTTCCGAGCTTATCTTACTTCATCCCCCTTCCATATAAGGAACTAGAATCAGAGGTGAGAGTTGGAAGGCATCCCCCAGCTTCCCCCATCCTGAGGAGGCTATAGTCATGTTCCCTCCCCCCATGGATCCCCCAAATAGAGAGGCGCTGGCCCACCGGAGCCAGCACAGACTCCAGAGGGCGGGCCCCACCGGACCTCCAACCTCAGGTGACCAGCTGATGAGGATTTTCACGTCTAAGCTACCAGTGTGCAGCCAGCTCTTCCATCAATGCCTCTGTGAACTGAAAAGAGATTGGCACCAGCAAGCAAAGACAGGGCAGCAGCTAGCCAGCTCTTAGTGAGCCTGGCAGAAGCCCCGATCTCATCACTACTTTTCGGCACCCCACCCCATCCCACCCCGCAAGTCGCCATCACTGCAGAGCCCTGGGCTGGGATCAGAGTTCTTGCTTCCATGTAGTGGGGGCTCTCACCAGCCTTTTGAAGTACTCAGATTTGCATTCCAGCCCTTGGGAAAGGGGTCCTGAGGGCCGCTGGTGTGGAGTGAGAAGGGAGATGGGCCCCTTCCTGTTTCCGTTATGCCAGACTCTGACCTGCCCTGGGCCCCTCATGGTGGCCCCACCTTCTCCAGCCGCCCTTGCACAGGTCCCCTTCTTGCCCCTCCTCTCCTCCCTTCCTCTTTCCTCCCATGGAGACGGCACTTCTTTCTGTCCCTTGTTTGATCCAGACCTAGCCTGGCCGACAGTGACCATTTCTTTTGGCTCAGCTCTTGATGCAGGAATGAGCGGCTTCGCTCCAGCTGGCATCGTGAGCTTCGGTACTTCTGGGCCCCAGGGTTCTGTCGGGCAGGGAAGAGGAGAACCGGGCCTGGTTTAGCCGGAACAACCTCAGGGGTGGGTCTGAGTCATCCTGGAGGTCCGGGCGTTTCTCCTTGGATAGGGGACCAGAAGGGGCTTGAGATGTTGCATAAGAACAAGAAGTCACCTAGCAGATGTCCGTCCACTTTCCTTCCATGTAGGTTGGTTTTTCCAAAGTCACAATTTGCAGAAAATCAGCATTTATAGTGAAATATATGAATGAACATATATATATGAATGCAGCCATCTGGTTGAGGCCCCTCCCTCGTGACCTTGGCCCTTTTTCACTGATTAGACACCTAGGTTAGAGGGTCTGAGAGGACACTAGGAAAGGCAAAGGGTCATGCCTGTGGGGAGTTTGGGGAACAGTTGTTGTTTCACTGGGATTTTGAACTTGTTTCTGTCTGAGCACAAAGCCTGTTCTGGTCCTGGCTGGACTCTGGGAGAAGGGGTGGGGGGGAGATGCTGTAATGAAACTGGTTAGTCAATGTCTTAATATTGTTGACAATTCTGTAAAGTTCCTTTTTATGATTATTTCTGTTTAAACTATTTCACTTTTGTTTTGAAATAATTCCCTTTTAAGGAGAAAATGTGACACTTGTGAAAAAGCTTGTAAGAAAAGTCCCACTTTCCCTAAACTCCTCCCATTTATTTTCCTTTAAACCTTTTTAAATGACAAATCTAGGTAATTAAGGTTGTGAATTTTTATTTTTGCTTTGTTTTTAATGAACATTTGTCTTTCAGAATAGGATTGTGTGATAATGTTTAAATGGCAAAAACAAAACATGATTTTGTGCAATTAACAAAGCTACTGCAAGAGAAATAAAACATTCTTGGTAACATAGCGGTGCCACGTGAGTTTCCTTATTTTAACTGGCCCTGGTTTGACCATGGCCCGGCTGCCTGACCTAGAGCTCTGGGATCTTTGTGTCGGGCAGGGAGGCGACGGCACCCCTTCCCGAGCGGCGGGGCGTGGGGGCACGACACGGCCGCGACTCGGGGACAAGGGGGCTGGCGTGCAGGACGGCGGGGTGGGGGTCAGGGAAGGATGGTGGGTTCCATCCCGACGGCCCCCGGGAGCCTGACTGGCCATCCCGGTCGCCTTTACCATCTCCCCGGAGGAGGCCCGGTCGGGGGCGCGAGCGGCCAAGGAGGCCGGCGCTGCGAAGCAGGGACGCTGAACGGAGTCGGGCGGGCCAATGCGCAGAAAGCAGACTGCGCGCCGACCAATCGCCGAGCGCAGCGAAGGTCCAACCATCCTTCCCCGCCAGTCACGAGCGCAAGTGGAACAGGGTACCCTATCAGAGCCGGAGAGGCGCGGACCAATCGCCGACGCGGGGGCGGGGCCGGCGCCCTCTCAGCCAATCGGCGGCAGGGGGCGGGGCCGGGGAGAGCTGGGCTGGTGGGCGGGTGAGCCGGTGGCGGGGTCGGCTGACGGCTGCTCGGAGGGCGGATGGCGATGGCGACGGCGTTGGCAGCGACGGCAGCGGAGCGCGCGGTGCTGGTGAGGCCGCGGCGGGCTGGGCGGCCGGGCCCCCGTCCCCGCCGCCGGCCGCTGAGCGCCGCCCTGTCCCCGCAGGAGGAGGAGTTCCGCTGGCTGCTGCAGGACGAGGTGCACGCCGTGCTCCGGCAGCTGCAGGACATCCTCAAGGTGAGCCCCAGGCCCCGCCGGGCGCGCCGGCCACTGCCCCGATCCACCCCCAGCCCCGGCCCGGGCGCCCACTGCGTCCTGGACGCAGCGGTGTCAGGCCGGGCCCCCGCCCTCCACGGCCTGGGGGGCCAGCGGCGGGCTCAGGGCCCAGGGAGGGAGGCCTGCGGGGTTCTGATGCAGCCTGGGCCGGGAAGGCTCCCTCGAAGAAGTGCCCTTTAGCCTGAGATCGGGAGGATCTCGGCCTCTATCTAGCAGTTACTCAAGTTACTCAACCCCGCGGGGCCTCGGTTTCCTCATTTGCAAAAAGGAGATAACAGTACTCGCTTCTCCGGGCTGTTGTGGAGATTAATGAGCCAATCACCGCCCAAAGGCACCTTGCGTAGTCTTAGGGTGGCCCAGAATTACTGGCTACTACCAGTGCTGTCCTTATCCCCTGACTCCACGACCCCCTCCAAGCCCCTCCGTAGGGTGGGAGGCCGCACCTCTCTGGGCTCTGTACTCCCCCGAGTTTGTTCAGTGATGTGGAGAGAGCAGGTGGGACTTGAAACCCAGGCCGTGGGGGTGGGCCCACAGACCTGGAAGGTGCCAGCCTGCCAAACACCAGGGGAGGCCAGCCCACCCTGCTCCTCCCACAGCAGCCCTGGGCAGGGGGTTTCTGGAGGGAGCTCCTTCCTGTGACCTTTGCCCCCTGCCCGGCAGGAGGCCTCTCTCCGCTTCACTCTGCCTGGCATGGGTACAGAGGGGCCAGCCAAGCAGGAGAACTTCATCCTGAGCAGCTGTGGGTGAGCCTGGGCTGGGTGGAAACTGGGGAGCTGGGGGACTCTTGAAGTGGCCTCTGAGGGCAAGACGCATGGGTGACTTCAGCTCCGCTGTCCGCAGGCTGTGCAGTGGGATGGGCAAAACTGCTGGTCCATGGCAGGCTGCCTGCTGGGAGGGCAGGGGGCTGGAAGGGGTGGGCAGCAGCTGCCCTCTGACCCCGTATGTTGCAGCACAGACCAGGTGAAGGGCGTGCTGACTCTCCAGGGGGACGCACTGAGCCAGGCGGTGAGTCTCCGGCCCCTCCCCCCAGCCCGTCTTGGCAATGCCAGTGGCAGCGTGTGGCTCTGGGCAGGGCCTTGGGCCTCCCTGGGCTTCGGTGTCCTCATTTGTCCCCACCTCCTTGGGGATCGGGGTGCAGGTTCAGTGAGGCGCTGTGGGGAAGGGTTTGCTTTGAATGTGGCCTCGTCCCTCATCTAAGCGTGGGGACTATGGGATTTGGGCTGGCACCAGATCCGAGCTGAATCAGCCAGCATCTGAGCTCCACTCTGCGTCTGACACTGCACCAGGTGCCAAGGCTGGGGAGGTCCCTCTTCTTTCCAAGCGTTCTGCCTGTTGGCCTTAAGCAACTGCTCCCAGCCGAGGCCATCTTCCTCTTCTCGGCCTTCCCCTTTCTCAGCCTCTTTTCCCTTTCATTCATTTGTGGCTCCTCTGGGCCCAAGTTCCTGTTTCTGGAACTCTCTGGTCACCCCCCCAGATGGCAACAGTGTTGGGGGATCCTCTGCCCCCTGGGTCTGCCCACCATATACTCTCTGTCTTCTGCCCCGGGCTCGAGGGCTCAGGATATCCAAAAGCAGGCGGGCGTCTGTCTGTCCAGCTTACTCCCAGCCCTCTCCACCAGGACGTGAACCTGAAGATGCCCCGGAACAACCAGCTGCTGCACTTCGCCTTCCGGGAGGACAAGCAGTGGAAGCTGCAGCAGGTAGTCAGGCCCCTCCCCGGCCCGGGCCCAGGCCGCAGGGGTGAGCGGGGACAGGCCAGCCTCTGCTCTGGGGCCTCCCTGGGGCCTGGCCGTGGGGATTTCTGGCACAGCAAACCTGGGAGTGTTTTCTAGCAGCGAAGCTGGGGCGGGCAGTGCCTGGGGCCCTGGAACCCGTGTCATCAGGGAGCTAGAGAGCCTGCCCAGGCTGTAGGCCCCAGCAGGAATCAGGGGTCCCCACTGCCCACGGCAGCCGCAGTGATCGTGCAGGACCCCCCTCAACAAGTCAGTCCCCTGCCACAGCCTCTAGGGGCTTCCATGACACCTAGGATGAAACCCACTCTCTTGCGATGCAGCCCTGGCCCAGTCCCCCACCCTCTCACTACCACTGGCTGCTGCCCCAGCTGGACTCCATCTCGGGGGCCTCTGCTCCCCAATTTGACCCCCCCCTCAGTTCCCTTCCACGACCTCTTTGTTTGTTTCCTTCTGTGAGTCGCAGTTTGTCCTTGTCTTGTGCGGCGACTCGGTTACCATCCAACTCTAGCTTTGGAAAGTAAGCTGTGTGAGGGTGAGGGGCTGCACCCCAACCTGTGCCCTGTCCCCAGCCCCCAGCCAGGCCCAGCCCTGAGCCAACAGCTGTCAGGAGCTGGGTCAGGCAGACAGCCCCAGCCCACACCTCCAACGGTGGACCCCGGAGTAGGGGGCCATGCCCTGGGGCCAGGCTGCTGCCAGCTCCCCTTTGCCGAGGCCCGGCCCGGTGACCGCTCCCGGCAATGTGTGCAGATCCAGGACGCCCGGAACCACGTGAGCCACGCCATCCACCTCCTCGCCAACCGGGACGAGAGCTACCAGTTCAAGACGGGAGCTGAAGTCCTCAAGGTGGGCTGCCCACAGGGACGGGAGCACCGGGGACCCCAGCCCGGCCCTCACCGCTGGCCCGGCCCCTGCAGAGCTCTGGTCCGGAGCCCCTGGGGAGTCCTGTGCTCTCGGCCCGGGCCCGCCTCCTCAGGCTCAGCCGAAGGCCAGCCCCTCCCCTCCTGACGGACACGGGCTCAGCTACCCTAAAGCCGCCGACCCACCCGGGCCCCGGAATGAAACCTGGGCTCCAGCTCCACAGAAGAGTTGTGCAACCTCATGTTACTCACTCAGTCTGTGCCTCAGTTTCCTCATCTGTAAAGGGTGGGGAGGGGGCAGAGGAGCTGTATGACAGTTAAATGTGATAGTTGAGGTAAAGGGTCCCCTAGTGAGCTTCAACAGAGTAGCTGCTGGTAGTAGTAGCAGTAATAGGAAAATGCCTCTGAGTTCATTACACAGCCAGCTGACTGGAAGGCACGGAGACCCAGGGCCCTGGACCCACGCTGCAGCTCAGCCCTGACTTGCTGTGTGTCCTCAGGTGGTTCACCTACCCTCTCTGGGCCTCTGGTTTCTCGTATGAACAATTGGGACCAAGTGGACTCAGGTCCCTTCCAGAACTGTAACCATTCTGCAGGGGTGGGTGTGCACCCCCCTTGCCTCCAGCCGGCTCGAGGGCTGGGAACCCTGGTGCCCACAGCAACAGCCTAATGTTGTCCCGGAGGCAGCCGAGGCCGGGGCTCTGGTCCCCAGCTGTGTGACCTTGGCACGGGGCTTACCCTTTGGGGGCCTCAGTTTCCTCACCTGTAAAAATGGGGCTGCCCATTATCCCCCATAGCCAAAGGGTAGACGCAGCACAAGTGTCCCTCAGCAGAAAAATGGATTAAAAAATCGGGGTCCGTGCACATGCTGGAATATTATTCAGCCATAAAAAGGAACAAAGCTCTGATCCATGCCACACAGGGAGGAACCTCGAGAACGTTATGCTATGTGTAAGAAACCAGAGACAAAAGGACAAATGTATCGTTCCACTTACATGTGCTGTCTACGACAGACAAATTTGTAGAGACAGAAAGTAGATTTGAGGTTATGGTGGGGGGTGGCAGTTATTATTGCTTAATGGGGACAGAATTTATGGGGTGATGACAATTTTTTTTAATTGAGTTTGCGGCCTGTCTCGAGGACTCAGCTCAGCCATTGCATCACCTCCTCCAGGAAGCCCTCCCTGTTCCCTTGCACCTGCCCTGAATCAAGGGCCCTTTTTCCAAGCTCCTTCACCCCCATCCGCAAAGCATCTCTGCCCCTGGGACAGAACTGCTAGGGCACGTCCATCTCCCATGGGACCAACGTCCAGGGTCCATGCAGTAGAATCTGCTGAGGGGACAGTGGACAGTGGACAGTGCAGGTGTCCTGTCCCCCCTCTCCACTCAGCTGGAGCCCATCTCTCCGCCTCTTTAACCAGCCCCCACTGTGAGTTCAGGACCTGGGATCCGGGACCACCCGGGCAGTTGCTGCGAGCTTCCCTAACTCGTCGCTTGAGCCCAGCCCTGATGCTCCGAGGGAGGTGGGGGGCCTGCCACCCACGCAGCCACCCGTGACACCCCCCGCCCCCACCCCACAGCTGATGGACGCCGTGATGCTGCAGCTGACCCGAGCCCGCAACCGACTCACCACCCCGGCCACCCTCACCCTGCCCGAGATCGCTGCCAGCGGCCTCACGGTCAGTGAGGGGCCCAGCCTGCCCCAGAGCAGGGCTCCTAGTGCCCCCACACTGCAGTCAGCATTCTGTCAGCACCAGGTTTCTGGGATGGGGTCCTTGGCTTCCATCTTGCACCTTCCCCCCTTCCCCCAGATATGTTACCTGCTCTGGGCCAGTGGTCCCCATACCTGACAGTGCAGCAAGATTCCTGGGGCGCCGAGGAACATTTTGGGAGTGGGAGGTGCTGGGAGTCTGCTGGGCCCTTTGCAGACCCCAAGAGTGACTGGGCAGCCCTGCTCTGTCCAGCCTTGGGGCATGGGGGTGGGGGGGGTTGGCGTGGAGGCCAGTCTGCTGAACCCCCCTGCCTGCTGGGGGCCCCCCCAGCGCATGTTCGCCCCCGCCCTGCCGGCCGACCTGCTGGTGAACGTCTACATCAACCTCAACAAGCTCTGCCTGACCGTGTACCAGCTGCACGTCCTGCAGCCCAACTCCACCAAGGTGAGTGGGACCCCCGGCCCCTGCTGCCCCTGGCCCTGCAGATGGGTGCGGGGCTGACACCTCTGCCTGCTGCTCTGCCTAGAACTTCCGCCCAGCGGGGGGCTCGGTGCTGCACAGCCCGGGGGCCATGTTGTGAGTATGTGGGGGAGGAGGGGGCTCCGGGGGAGAAAGGGGTTCCTGGAGGGGGGCCCTGGGGCGTCCTCCTTACACAACCCTCTGGCCTGCGGCTCCTGGGGGTGGGGGGGGCTGCGGCCCTCAGGGACCCTGTCACCCGCCCACAGCGAGTGGGGCTCGCAGCGCCTGGAGGTGAGCCAGGTGCACAAGGTGGAGTGTGTCATCCCCTGGCTCAACGACGCCCTCGTCTTCTTCACCGTCTCCCTGCAGCTCTGCCAGCAGCTCAAGGACAAGGTGGGGCTGGGGGGCCTTTTGGGGGGTTCCAAGGACCCCTGTCACACCGCCAAAGTGCCCCCAGACCTCTAGGCCCATCACAGCCCCCCCCGCCCCCCAGCAGGCACCTGGGCCAACACCAGCCTCTCCCCTCCCCTTGGACGACCCTGACTTTGCACCTGGCTCCTTCTAGGGGGCCCCCAGCACCCCCACTGACCCCGGGTCACCCCTCCCCCAGATCTCCGTGTTCTCCAGCTACTGGAGCTACAGACCCTTCTGAGCAGAGCGTGTGGGAGCTTCTCCCCTGGGACGGTGGCCCAGGGGGTCCCTGTCCCATCCCCCACCGCTCGGGGTGCCCACCAGAGCCGGGAGCCCGGGCGCTGTGTGCCCTTTATTTTCCTCTTTGCCCCATTCTTCCTGGCACGTTTGCACAGATGGGGGTGAATGTGGGGACCCAGAACGTGGTTTGGCTTCTTCCGAGGAGGGGAAGGGTCAGGAAGGTGGCCTGAGCCGCAGCCCCGGGGCCCGGCCCGCCCTCCAAGCACCAGGGGGACCTTTGAACCCAGGGCAGGGCCCAGCGTGGGGCTCCCAGCCTCCTCCTCCCCTGCCCGGCTGCACCCCTGCTGGAGATGGGGGCACAGGAGGGGCGGGGTGCAGCGAGGCCGCCCTCCCCGGGCCCGTGCCGCTGATGCGTGTTCCGCCCCCACCCCACGGGCCGTCTAAGAAATAAAGATCCTCAGATCCTCGAGCTCCCGTGTCTGCATCTGTCTGGGTGGGGACGCAGGTCGGGGGGTCCCTGGTGGTCAGAAGCCACAGCCTCCCCTTTCCCCGCGCCCGGCCGGGGCTGGGCCCTTGACCCCACTGCGCCCCAGGCTGTGAGTCCCAGCTCCCCCCACCCAGCACTCGCTGGGGGCTCCCCAGCCTGTCCCTAAGCTTCACCGCCCGGCCGGCCGAAGACTGGGGGACACGGAGGGCACTGTGGGGAGCCCCTGCACACACACTCGGCACGCGGGCTCTGGGCAAACACCGGGCGTGTTACTGTCACAGGAGGTTGCGGGAAGGGGCCGGCGGCCTCGTGGTGGCCTTAAGGCTCCAGGGCCAGGTTGTCCACTCCCTTGGCGCGGTGCTGCAGGGACACAGAGGCCGAGGCGTTTGCCCCTGGGAGGGCCACAGCCGCCACCGCCGCCCCCCGGGGGCTCACCTGGAGGGGGCTCACCTTCTGGGGGGCAGGGCGGTCGCAGCAGCAGCAGCAGCAGCAGTGCACGACCACCAGGAGCAGCAGGAAGAGCACGGTGCCTGCAGGCGGGGCCACGTTGACCCTTGACCTCAGGGTCCTGGCAGGTGAGGCCAGTGCCCCCCCCCCCCCCCCGAGGCCGCGTCCCCACTCACCCACGAAGGTGAGGAAGACAACGAAGGCGGCCGTGTCCCACCCGGACTGGAACAGCTGGTGGCTCCGCAGACGCCCCAGCACCTCCTGGGCCGTGGCCTCCAGCTCCTGCCGCAGGTCCTCAGCCGGCACAGCCATCTCGCCAGGGACGCGCGCCCTCAGGTGCCCACCTGCCCCGGCCCCGGCAGGGCCTCCTCAGAGCCCTGGAGAGCCCTGGGGGTGCTGGCCCAGCCCCTGCCCACCTTCCCGGCCCCAACCCACAACCCATCACCCCTCCTGCTCTCGCCCCTGCCCACCTCCCGCCCCCAGCCCAGCCCCCCTTCCGTACCTGTCCTTGCCCAGACCGTCTCTTGGCTCCTACCCCGGCCCCACGGCAGCCCTTTCCCCAGCCACCATCTGTCCTCTCCCCACAGCAACCCTACCCTCAAGCCCCCACCTGTCTCTGGGAAGCGGCCCAGCTCCCCCAGCCAGGCAGGTCCTGGGTCCTGGGTGGCACAGACTGCTTCCTGCTTCCGGGAACTCAGCTACCTGAGGCCTTGGCAACCAGCCGCGCCCTCCCTGGGGCCACCAGGTGCTGCCAGAGCTCAGCGGAGGGAGGGAGGCCCGGGCCTGACCTCCCCGCCCCCCCAGGTGTGCCCCTGCCCCCACAGGTGTGCTGGAGGGCCCCAGGGAGGAGGACCCCGGGCTTGTCTGCTGCTGCTTTATCTCGGACAAGAGGCTGGAACGCAGTGGGCACTGTTTGCTTCGTGAAACTGAAAGACAGAAAGAAAATGAAGGAGCGGAGGGAGGGAAGGAGGGAGGGAGGAAAGTTCACTGACTTTCCACTAACTGCAGCTAAGATGGGCCCGGCCTTGTGCCGGGAGCGGGAGCGGCTGTGGTCCTTAATTTCTCTGCTTTAATCCTCTCAATGACCCCCACAGGGCAGAACTTGGGCCTGGCCCCTGGCCTTGACCTTCCCCTCCAGCCCTCCCCAGCAAGGCCGGCTGCACACCCCCTTCCTCCCCTGCGCGTGCTGAGGTCCGTGGGGACAGAGGCCCTGCCGTGCCAGAGGAATGGCCGAGAGCCAGGTGGTCGCAGTTTCTTGTTCTTGTGACACTTGCGGCCTATCAGGGGACAAATGCCAGCTAATGTCAGGGTCCATGCCTAACGCTGCACATGCATCCTGATTAACTTCTTCCCCATGGCAACCCCACAGTGAGCATCTGTGCTCTCCCCATTTTACAGATGCGAAGACTGAGGCCCTGGGAAGGGAAGCAACCAGCCCAAGTCACAAATGTCCACACACTCGGCGGCTGGAACCGACACACGTGTGTCATCTCACGGTTCGGGAGGTCGGAAGTCTACACTGGGCTGGTGGGCTTACATTCCTTCTGGAGGCTCTGAGTTGGGGGGAAGCCACTTCCTTGACCAGCTTCTAGAGGATGCCCTGGCTCCTTGATGGTGGATGCCTCACCCACCCCGTTTCCACTCTCAGTTCCTTCCCTGTCCCTGACCTTCCTGCCTCCTTCCAAGAATAACCCCCCTGATTACATTAAGGCCCACCCAGGTAACCCATCTCAAGAGCCTTAATTCAACCCCTGGCACCTGGGGGGGGCGACCTTGGGCACACTCCCTGCCCCCTCCCTGCCTCGGTATCCTCATCTGTAAAATGGGTATATTAATAGTCAACGTCTTAGTGAGGATCAAATGAAATAATCATTGGAAAAGATCTCATAGAACAATGCCTTGCCCATGGAGGACGTGTAATAAAAGGCCACGTCTTACAGTTCCCCAGCGTTCAGGAGGGCCTCCCTCCAACCTTCTGTGCCTCGTGCCTATCTGGGCTCGCCTGCCCTGGTCGCACTACTCAGGTCACTTTCCCCTCTGCTTTTCCCAACGGCAGCTTCCTGCCAGCCCGACTCGAAGGACCCCGTGGAAGTCCAGCCTTCACGCATCCATGTTGTGCAATCTCCACTGGTGCCCACGGAGCCTCCCTCCTCCCCTCCTCTCCCCCGATGTCCCAAAATTATGTCACCCACATGTGATGATTTTCCAGGAGAAAGCTTTTTTCCCTGCAAAGAGGCTCCCAGAAGGGGAATCTTCCTCGGTTCCAGGCCAGCCCGGCATCATGAGAAGTTCCGGGCACCCACCTTCGTGTATAAATTCCTTCTTTGCTTTAGTGAGGAAGCCAGACTTGCTGAACCCCTCTGTGCCAGTTTGAGTGTATTGTGTCCCCCAAATGCCATTATCTTTATAGTCTTGTGTGGGGCAGAAGTTTTGGTGTTGGTTAGATTTGCTTGGAGTGTGCCCCACCCAGCTGTGGGAGATAATTTTGATGAGATGTTCCCATGGAGGCGTGGCCCCGCCCATTCGGGGTGGGCCTTGATCAGTGGAGCTATATAAATGAGCTGACTGGGGGGGGTGGGAAGGAGAGTGCAGTTGGGAGTGATGTTTTGAAGAGAAGCAAGCTTGCTAGAAAGGAACGTCCTGGGAGAAAGCTGTTTTGAGGCCGGAGCTTTGGAGCAGACGCCAGCTGCCTTCCTAGCTAGTAGAGGTTTTCCGGACGCCATTGGCCTCCTCCGGTGAAGGTACCTGATTGCTGAGGTGTTACCTTGGACGCTTTGTGGCCTTAAGACTGTAACTGTGTAGTGAAATAAACCCCCGTTTTATAAAAGCTTATCCATCTCTGGTGTTTTGCATTCTGCAGCATTAGCAAACTAGGACACCCTCGATTGCTTGGGGCTGTAGCTGGTGGGATTTCACTGTTGAGAATGGGACGGTGTTCCAGGGCAGGCTCTGCCCCAACCCCCCACCCACCCTGGCCCCAGCCCTGCTCCCGTCCTCCCGGCCTTCAGAGTTAAGCCTCTACCACCAGGCGGTCTCCAGGAAGGAAGAACAGGGAGAAAGGGCAGTGGCTAGAGAGTGAAGGAAGGCTGGGGAGGGCCTGGGACGGCTGGGGGCCGGCAGGTGTCAGGGTGGGAGCAGGGCGGTGCTGCGTGGTCATGCCCGTGCTCTTCTGTGTTGTCTACAACGGCCTTCGGACTATGATGGCAGAGTTGAGTCATTGCCACACAGACCCCATAGCCCACAAAGCCTGAAATCACTCCTGTCTGGCCCTTTACCGGAAACACGTGCCCACCCCTGGGCCAGAGGATGGTTTGAGGTTTGCAAACTCAGCATCCAGGGAACAGGTCTGCAGGAAACAGCCAGGTCAGCTGGGCTTGGTTCAAGAGACATCTCATCAGATAAACAATAAGGAGGGGTGAGGACTAGGGCAAGCCAGAGAGGATGTGGCCTGTCTAGAGCAGGCAGCTGGAGTCAGCTGTGAGACCGAGTTGCCAGCACTTGCAATCTTTTAAGACATGTGGAAAATCTAGACATTTATGCAAGAAAGAAAAGAGGCAGTGGAACTGAGCACACGGACTCAAGCCAGAGCACAGGCTCTAAATCCCAGCTCCACCACTGGCTGGCTGTGTGACCTTGAGCAAATCGCTTGACCTCTCTCATCTGTAAACAGGGTGAGGGAGGGTAGTGTGCCAGTTTGCGTGGCCCCACCCATTTAGGGTGGGCCTTGATCAGTGGAGCCATATAAATGAGCTGATGGGCAGAGGAAACTCAGTGCGGCTGTGAGTGATGTTTTGAAGAGGAGCTACAGCCAAGAGGGACACTTTGAAGAAAGCACAGGAGCCGCAGATGAGAGAGAGTTTGGAGGTACCCGATTGTTGATGTGTTACCTTGGACACTTTATGGCCTTAAGACTATAACTGTGTAACCAAATAAACCCCCTTTTATAAAAGCCAATCCATTTCTGATGTTTTGCGTCCTGGCAGCATTAGCAAACTAGAACAGATTTTGGTACCAGAAGTGGGGTGCTGATGCTGCTGTGTTTGCAAATACCAAACATGTTGGAGTGGCATTTTGAATGGATAAGGGAAGATTCTGGAAGAATTGTGAGGCGCTTGATAGAAAAGGCCTAAACTGCTTTGAAGAGACTGTTTGTGGAAATATTGACTCTAAAGATATTCTGATGAGGCCTGGAGCAGAAATGATGAATGTGTCATTGCCAACTGGAAGGAAGGTGATCTTTGTTTTAAAGTGGCAGAGAATTTGGCAAAATTGAGTCCTGGTGTCAGAAGGAAAGAATTTGAAAGTGACAACCTGGAATACTTAGCTGAGGAGATCTCCAGACTACATGTGGAGGATGTAGCCTGGCTTCTCCTTGCAGCTTATAGTAAAATGCAAGCAGAGAGAGATAATCTTAGAACTGAACTCTTGGGTTCAAAGAAACCAGAAGCTGATGGCTTGGAAAATTACAGGCTTCCAGGGGGTGGAATTCCAGAAGCTACAGCCCAACATGAGGATTTAACCAAACATGGAACCCAGCCGCCATTTCAGTACAAGCCAAAATTGGAAAAGGAGTTAAGCAGAAAGGGTTTGTGAAAAGTCCTATTGTCTGATGGCTTTGACCCCTGTGTGCTTTATGTGAAGCCAACAGAATTTTTGCGAGATCTTCATAGACAGAGCCATTACCAGTCTGGACTGGAGGAGAAAGACAAGGAACAAACTGAAGGAAAAATTTCTTCAAAGACAGAGCCATGGAGGTTGAGGTCTGGAGTCAGGAGGTCTGGGGCTGGGAGAGCAGAGCAGCCCACATGCATGGAAAGGGTGAGTTTGCCCTGGAGGTCGAGGGCGGGCTTTCCGCCTCGATGCTCTGGAAGAGTTTTGCCACCCCAAGCCCCAAAGAGGGTGGAGCACATTTCCAGGGAATTGGGGAGAGCCTGGCTGCCATCACACTGTTCTGAAGGGGTTGAGCGTGTGCCCCGGAGATGGAAGGGAATCCGGGAGCTGCCCCAATCTTTGAGGAGGGTGGGGCCGAGAAGGTGGTCTCCCCAATGTGTGGATGTTGGAGCACTCACCCAAGTGTTTGGAGAGGAAAGGGCTGCCACAAAGGCCCTTAGGAAGGGTTAGACTCCCACTTTCTCAAGCCCCAAGGATGCAACGTCATTCTGTAAATGACTCTCAGACTTTGAAATCTAATGGAGTTTGTCCTGCGGGTTTTAGGAAATGTTTCGGTCCTATTAACCCTGTTTTCCTTACTCTTTCTCCTTATGGCAATGGGAATGTTTATCCTATGAATGTCCCTCCTTTGTTTATTGGAAGCACATAACTTGTTCTCACAGATCCACAGCTGAAGGAAAATTATGCCTTAGGACCAACCACGCCTGTAATTGATATTGATGGAATCTTGTACTTAGCTATTGTTACTGAAATGATTTAAGTTTCTGTGATATTGTTGTGGGATGAATGTATTTTGTATATGGAAAGATAATGTCATTTTGGGGTCAAGGGGGTGGAATGTGCCGGTTTGAATATGTATTGTGTCCCCCAAACACCATTGTCTTTGATGTAATCTTGTGTGGGCAGATGTTATCTCTTTGAGTGTTTCTTTGGAATGCACCCCACCCAGCTGTGGGTGATGACTCTGATTGGATATTTCCATGGAGGCATGGCCTCACCCATTCAGGGTGGGCCTTGATCAGTGGAGCCATATAAATGGGCTGACAAGCAGAAGGAACTCAGTGCAGCTGTGAGTGATGTTTTGAAGAGGAGCTACAGACAAGAGGGACACTTTGAAGAAAGCACAGGAGCTGCAGATGAGAGAAAGTTTGAAGACGGCCGTTGAAAGCACTCTTGCTCTGGAGAAGCTGAGAGAGGGCAAATACCCCAAGTGCAACTGAGAGTGACATTTTTGAGGAACTGTAGCCTAGAGAGGAACATCCTGGGAGAAAGTCATTTTGAAACCAGAACTTTGGAGCAGATGCCAGCCACGTGCCTTCCCAGCTAACAGAGGTTTTCCAGACACCATTCGCCATCCTCCAGTGAAGGTACCCGATTGTTGATGCGTTACCTTGGACACTTTATGGCCTTAAGACTGTAACTGTGTAACCAAATAAACCCCCTTTTATAAAGGCCAATGCATCTCTGGTATTTTGCATCCTGGCAGCATTAGCAAACTAGAACAGGTAGTAACAGCACTTACTTCCCAGGGCTGTGACAAATGTTAAATGAATTCATACCCTGGGGCTCCTAAAGCAATGCCACGTGCCCAGTAAGTATTGCATAAATAGTTGTAAATCACTGTCCTAATTTTTCAGCACTGGCAGTTTAAAACCTTGGCTCCAACCTTGGACGGGCATTGCAAACCCACAGGGGATCCGTTCCCTGGCAGTGCCGCGAGGACGGTGAACTTGGAGGTCAGAGGGGCTCGAGGCCCAGCTCTGCTCCTCACCAGCTGTGTGCCCTGGGCCTCGGGCTCCTGGCCCGGGAGTGGGGACATTGCACCTCCAGGCCAGGGTTGGGGTGAGCATGACAGGGGCCTTGTCTAGGAGGAGCCGGGCAACCTCTTACTGGCTTCCCCCCGGGAAGGGGCCCCAGAGCTCGGATTCTAAGGTCAACTGTCGCCTCCCCTCCCCCTGCCACACGCACCGGGGCCCGCCTGACGGCCGCAGCTAACCGGGACCCAGGGCTGCCAGGTGCCACGTGAGGCTGCTCCCCTCCCTCTCTTCCTGTCTCTCCCCTCCAGGGGTCCCTGCCCGTCCTCCCGGGGAGGCCAGCACCCCTGTCTGCCCCTCGCTCTGTCTCAGCGTCTCTGTCCCCTCAGCTCCCGCTCACTCTCCATCTCTGTCATCTCTGCTTTCATGTCCCCTGGGGCCGAGTGGGGGCTTCTGGCCAGGCAGTGTCCCCTCTGGAGCCCCAGTGACGCGGCCCTTCTCCCCACCCCTGCCCCGATGACAGGCGTCGCTGCATCCTCGGCCCCATGGACTCCGGGGGTCGGTCCCCGTCCCCCTGCTCACCGCGGCCCTCCAGCCCCAGGACGCCCCCCTGCGAGATGTTTGGTTACGTGGGCATCGAGGCGGTGCTGGACCAGCTGAAGATCAAGGCCATGAAGACTGGGTTTGAGTTCAACATCATGGTGGTGGGTGAGTGTGGGCAGGGGTCTCGTGGGACAGGCCCAGGGGCGTGGGTTTGCCACTTGCCTCCATCTCTCCATTGGTTAGGTGGGTGCTGAAAATCAGAGAAATGCAGAGGAGACAAAAATCACCCAGAAAGCCCCACCCAGGGGCCAAGCAGGCCAATAATGGTGGGGCAGACCCCAGACCCAGACCTGGTTCCAGCCCCTGAGACTCAGTCCCCACCGGTGTGAGATCTTGAGTGTGCCCCCTGACCCCGCCCTGCCTCAGTTTCCTCGTCTGACTTAGCACAGTGCCTGGTGCTTAGCAAGTTCCTGGGGATCAGTTTACCTGGAATTGCATTTGTGTGTGCTAAATTAATTTCATAGATCAAAAACCACATTTTTTAATCTGTTAAAAAATTTTATTGCAGTAACATATATATAACACAAAATATGCCATTTTAACCATTTTTAAGTGTACAATTCAGTGGTGTAAATTACATTCACCACCATCCATTACCAGAACTTTTCCATCACCCCCAATAGAAATTCTGTACCCCTTAAAAAGAACACACACTTTTGACAAACAGGACAGAATGGCATATAAAATATCAGTGTGCACGGCACCGAGTTAGGGTGCTATTCTAAGGTGTTATTCTAAGACAGAGCTGTCCAATAAAAATATGAGCCACCTGTGGAAGTTTAAATTTCCTAATAGCCACCTTTAAAAACATTAACAAGGGATAGGTGAAATTAATTTTAATCATCTATTTGATTTAACCCAGCACACCCAAAATGTTATCCCTTTGTTATGTAATCAATATAAAACATTATTCATGGAATAGTCAATGTTCCTTTTTCCCTACTGTGTCTGTGAAATCGGCTGTGACTGTATACTGACAGATGGCACATCTCGGTTCCAATCAGCCCCCCTGGACGTGCCAATGGCTGTGGTGGCTCCAGTATTGGACATCGCAGCTCTGAGAAAATGTGCTATATAGGCAGCGCTGTGTGCTGCGATGTGGTGCAGGATGTCCTTTCCATGGGGCAGGGTCACCCACAATTAAACACGGACACCCGTGAACTTCCCAGAATGAGGTTACATGGAAGAAGCCAGACATGAACGACACCTGTTGGATGATTCCATTTACGTCAAGGTCAAAGGCAGGGAAGGTGATCTAGGGTGAGAGAAGTCAGGAAAGTGGCTATCCTGGGGGTCTGGGGGAAGAACTTGCTGAAACACACGTGAGCGGGGCTTGGTGCTGCTTACATGGCTGTTTGGTTTGTAAAAATGCGCTGAGCTGGATGTGTGTGACAGTGTGTCCTTTCCTATATTTGTGATCCTCCAAAAGCAGTTTACTCTAAGAAAATGTGTTTAAGGAGCCCCGCCCTGATCGAGATAGCAGAGGGAGACACTTTGGGGCTCCATACCCCTGCAGAAGTTTTGAACAACCAACAGGGGCTGGCAGCATCTTTCTCAAAGCTCCAGAAAACAGCTAAAGGACTGCAGTAAGAGGGTGAGAGCCAAGTCAAGACAGGCCACTGAAAAGCGAGAGGATCTCGTGAGCCCCTGGCGGGCCTCTCCCCACCCTTACCAGCTCAGCATGGCCCGTGCACACAGTGTGGATCCCCAGACCCGTTTCTGGAGGGAGCAGAGGAGCCCTCAAGCACATACTGGGAGCATGGTTGTCTGGCCCAATCTGCCTGGTGGTGGCCTAAGGGACTCGCTGGCCCAGAACCTGCTCTGTGTAGAAGGTGGCTCAACAAGCTCATCTACAGAGCATGGTGGGAGGGCAGCCAGGTGGCTGCCTGGGGCTGGGACTGCTGGGTGTGGGACACACAGTGCTGGGCCTGGACCGTGAGGAAACTGTTTTCTAGAAAAGGGTTACATTCCTATCTGTGCCACACGTGCATGTCCAAGACAAGAAACATGCACAAAAAGGACGGGGGAGGCCCTAATGCTTTGGCCTGGAGCTATTCTCTAATCTCATTGTATGGATGACCCCTGAAGGAGAGCACTGGTGTGGGTCAATCTGAAAAGGTATTTTCTTTTCTCTCCTTTCTCTTCTTCCTCCTCCTTCTCTTTCTTCTTATTGTGAGCTCCTGGCTTGGATACAAGCTTATGGAACAGATATCTCAGAGTCTAACTTCCCACAATAACACACTATGATATCAAAATGACCAGGTTTCAACAAAAGACTGCAAAACAAAGAAACAGAAAGTGAAGGCCCAGGCCAAGGAGAATATTAAAGCATTAGAAACCAAACACGAGGAGGATCAGACTGGAATATTTCAGACAAAACTTTTTTCTAAATGGCCCTAAATATGCTCAAAGAGCTAAAGGAAAACATGGACAAAAAACCACAAGAAATCAGGAAAACAATAGATGAACACAACTAGAATAGCTATACAGAGATGGAAATTATGAAAAGGAAACAAATGGAGCTGAAGATCATAGTAACAGACATTTGAAATTCCCTTGAGGGTTCAACAGCAGATTAGAACTGGTAGAAGAAAGAATCAGAGAACTTGAAGATAAGATGATTGAAATCACTCAGTCTGTGGAGTAGAAAGAGGCAAGAGTGAAGAAAAGTGTAGAGAGCCTGAGGAACCTGTGGGACACCATCTGAGCACCAATATACTCCTTATGGGAGTCCCTGCAGGAGAAGAAAGAGAAAAAGGGACAGAAAGAATATTAAAAGAAATAATGGCTGAAAACTTCCCAAATTTAATGAAAGACATAAATATATGCATCCAAGGTCCTCAATGAACTCCAAACAGGTTAAACCCAGATAGACCCACCGTGCATCATGTTGTAATCAAACTGTCAAATGCCAAAGAGAATTCTGAGAGCCTCGAGAAAGAAGCAATGTGTCACGTACAAGGGTGCCTCAGTAAGATGTGCCGATTTCCCATTGGAAACCACGGAGGTGAGAAGGCATTAGGATGATGTATTTAAAGTGCTAAAAGCAAAAAAATGCCAACCAAGAATTCTGTACTCTGGCAAAACTGTGTTTCAAACACAAGGGAGAGATTAAGACATTAAGACATTCCCAGCCCTACAGGAGATGCTAAAGGGAGTTCTGCAGGTTGAAAGGAAAAGACACTAGACAATTGACTGAAGCCCCATGAAGAAATAAAGATCCCCAATAGAGATATCGACAGGAATGAATATAAGTGCCAGTACTGTTGTATTTTTTATTCGTAACTCCACTTTTTACTTCCAGCAGCATATAAAAGGTAAATGCATAAATAAATGGGTTTGAACTCATAATGTACGAATATGTAATTTGTGACAAGAACTACATGAAGGTGGGGAAACAGAGGGGTATAGGAACATAGAGTCTATATGCCATTGAAGCTAAGTTGGTATCAAAGCAAATGAGAGTGTTGTAGATTTAGGATGTTAAATTTAAGCCCCAAGGTAACTACAGAGAAAATATCAGAAAATATGCAAACTCATAGAGACAGAAAGTGGGGTAGAGTTTACCAGGGGTGGGGGCAGGGGCAGGGGCAGTGGGGAGTTAATGCAAAATGAGGGTGGGGTTTCTGTTTGGAGTGAAGGGAAAGTTCTAGTAATGGATGGTGGGGAGGGGACTGCACTATTGTGAATGTGATTAATTCCACTGAATGATGTGCTTGGGAGGGGTTGGGATGGGAAGATTTATGTTGTATATATTTCCACAGTTTCCAAAAAAAGAAAGAAAGAAAGAAAGAAACTAAAACGATAATGACAATTAAATATAATACATGATCCTGGATGGGATCTAAGAATGGAGGAGAAAAGGCTCCAAGGACATTATTGGGATATAAGAAAGTTGGAATCTAGACTGTAAGCTTTCTATCAATGTTAAATTTCTTGAAATTGATAACTGCACCTGATGTGATCACATAAGTGAGTAACCTTGTTCATAGGAAATGTATGTGGAAGTATTGTGTGTTTGAAGACTGTGATGTGTGAAACCTACTCTCAAATGTTTAGAAAACAGATAGCTATAGGTAGATGATAGATATAGATAGATAGATAGATAGATGATTAATATATATATATATTTATATATAGGAAAAAATGATATGGCTGTGCCAGTTTGAATATATTGTGTCCCCCAAACGCCATTATCTTTGATGTAATCTTGTGTGGGCAGACATTATGTTGATTAGATTGTAATTCTTTGAGTGTTTCTTTGGAACACGCCCCACCCAGCTGTGGGTGATGACTCTGATTGGATAGTTTCCATGGAGGTGTTGCTCCACCCATTCAGGGTGGGTCTAAGTTGGTCAGTGGAGCCATATAAATGAGCTGACAAACAGAAGGAACTTGGTGCAGCTGTGAGTGATGTTTTGAATAGAAGCTACAGCCAAGAGGGACACTTTGAAGAAAGCACAGGAGCTGCAGATGAGAGACAGTTTGAAGATGGCCGTTGAAAGCAGACTCTTGCTCTGGAGAAGCTAAGAGAGGACAAATACCCCAAGTGCAATTGAAAGTGACATTTTTGAGGAACTGCAGCCTAGAGAGGAATATCCTGGGAGAAAGCCATTTTGAAACCAGAACTTTGGAGCAGCCACGTGCCTTCCCAGCTAACAGAGGTTTTCCGGACACCATTGGCCATCCTCCAGTGAAGGTACCCGATAGCTGATGTGTTACCTTCGACACTTTATGGCCTTAAGACTGTAACTGTGTAAACAAATCAACCTTTTTATAAAGCCAATCCATTCCTGGTGTTTTGCATTCCAGCAGCATTAACAAACTAGAACAATGGCCAAGGTGGCAAAATGTTAAATTCGGTGGTTCTCAAAGTCACTGGGGAATGGGGGTATGTTTGAGTTCTCTGTGTGGTGTTTGCATTATTTTTGCAACTGTCCTCTAAGTTTGAAATTATTTCAAAGTAAATAGTGAACCCCAGTACACTTGGGAGTTTGAGCAGCCCTCCGGCAATGCCCACCCTTCCCACTGTCGCCTGTCACCTCCAGGGCAGAGCGGGCTGGGCAAGTCCACCATGGTGAACACCCTGTTCAAGTCCAAGGTGTGGAAGTCAACCCCGCTGGCTTTGGGGGGCCCCGTGCCCCAGACGCTGCAGCTGCACTCAGTGACCCATGGTGAGTGCGTTCTCCCCGGCACCCCCTATCCCGCCCGCCCCAGGTCCAACCTCGCCCCCTCCCCTGTCCCTCCTCAGTCATCGAGGAGAAGGGCGTGAAGCTGAAGCTGACAGTGACCGACACGCCTGGCTTCGGGGACCAGATCAACAATGACAAGTGGTGAGTCCTCTGGCATGGGCGCCGAGCCCCTCACCTGCGGGTTCCGGGAAACATCCCAGCCCTGAGGCTTCCTGGAGGCCCGTGTTTGAGCCTCAGCGTCCTCGTCTGTGTAATGGGCATGTTTCATGCTACGGCCGTGAGAGGAAGATGCTGAGTACATAGAGGTCTGAGCTTGCCGCTTGGCACACAGTAAGTGCTCAGTAAAGGCTGTGGTGTGGCTGGGGGTTAGGACCCCTCCCTGCAGAATCAGGACCCTGGTTAGACCCCTCTCCAACTACGTAAGTTGAGACAGGTCGCGTAGGTTCTCTTAGCCTCAGTTTCCCTCACTTGTTTCAGGGATTCAGTGAGAGCCTAAGACAGTGACACCACACACGCACGCACACACACACGCACATGAGCACACAATTGGGACCAGCAGCGTAATACGTGGAGCCCAGCGCAATGAAAGTGCAGGGCCCATCATTCAAAAATTATTAATTTTAAGACGACAACAGCAGAGCCTTCTGAGCAGGGTCCCTAAGCGACTGCCCAGCTGGTGTGTGCGTGAAGCCGGCCTGCACCCAGGGCTTGACTGAACACCTACTATGAGCCAGATTCTGTTCCAGGCAAGGAGGGTACAGCAACGAAGAAAACAAATCCACAGCCTTGCCTGTGTGGAGTGCACGTTGCCGTGGCGGCGGGGAAACGGACAGTGGTCACACTCACTCGGTTTTGCAGAGGGTGAAGCTAAAATCTATTATCCAAATAGGATGTTTTTGAGAAGGAAAGGGGCACTGTTAATAACTGTACCGGAGCATCAGGGGAAAACCAGGGCTATTCCAGGCAGATGGCAAAGGATGTTCACCTAGGAGTGAAGGCTGTGCAGAGCGATAATGAAAAATAAGGCAGGGAACAGGGTATGGAAGGCCATAGGGGTTGCAATTTTAAACTGGGTGATCAAGAAAGACCTTGCTGAGAAGGTAACATTTTGGCAAAGTGTTGAAGCTGGTGAGAAAATGAGCCATGTGGATATTCCGGGAACAGCATTCCAGGCAGAGGGATCAGTCAGTGCAAAGGCCCTGAGGCAGGACAGGCCTGGTGTCTTCCGGAACAGCATGGAGGGCGGGTGGAAGGGCATGAACAAGGGGGAGAAGAGGCGGAGGTGGAGACAGCGGGGAAATGAGGTTGGAGCTACATGGTAGCAGTTTTGACTTTTTCTCAGGTACTGGAGTTGAGCAGAAAAGGGCCGTGTTCTAACTCCTTTTAAAAAGGGCTGTAGGGGCAGCAGGGGCAAAGGGAGAGGAGTCAGGTCCCTCTTGCAACAATCCAGGCTGGAGTCAGTTTCTTTCCTGCCATCTCCTCCCCTATGACTTAACTGCCGTCATGGACCCATTTCATAGACAGGGAAGCTGAGGCCTCAGCTGGTGAATGGCAGGGGGCCTCTATGACAATGCGGATGGGGGGATGGGTGGGTATTGGATGACCAGCTCCCTCGATTGATTGATTTATGTGAGAGTGAAAGTTCTGGGCAGACCAGGTCAGTTGTCACCCTCAGGAGTGGGCTGGGCTCCCCAGGTGCGGTTCTGAGGGAGGGCCCATCTCCCCACCACCCCAGCTGGGAACCCATCCTGGGCTACATCAGCGAACAGTACGAGCGGTATCTGAAGGAGGAGATCCTCATCACCCGTCAGCGACACATCCCCGACACCCGGGTGCACTGCTGTGTGTACTTCGTGCCCCCCACCGGGCACTGGTGAGGGAGCAGCACATGCAGGGCGGGGGGAGGGGGAGGGGTCACTGATGGGGGCTGGGAGCTGGCAAGCTCCTCGCTTTCACACTCACTGCCGCCGCCACCCCCGGCAGCCTGCGGCCCCTGGACATCGAGTTCCTGCAGCGGCTGTGTAGGACTGTGAACGTGGTGCCAGTGATCGCCCGGGCAGACAGCCTGACCATTGAGGAGCGTGAGGCCTTCAGGCGCAGGGTGATCTGGGCGACCAGGGCCTGGGACGGAGCTGGGGTCCATGTGTGGGTGGGGGGGGTGACATAGTGGATCCAGTGGGCTGAGGTCACTCATGTGCAATCCCCAGATCCAGCAAAACCTGAATACGCACTGCATCGATGTGTACCCGCAGAAATGCTTTGATGAGGATATCAACGACAGGATCCTCAACAGCAAGATCCGGGTAAGGACAAACAGGGGTGGGCAAGGCTGGAAAGACGCAGGCTGCATTGATTTTTTCTCTAATCCTCCTTTCCATATGAAGATTCATCTCTGTACAAATCAGGGAAATGCTCAGTATCTCCAACAGATATGAATCCCCATCCACAAATTCAAGGTGAGGAAGAAAAGCTCACACCGATACCCCACAGAGGGGAGAAAATATTTGCAAGTCCTGTCTCTGATAAGGGACGACTTGTACCCAGAATATATTAAGAACCCTTAAAACTCATAAATTTAAAAACATTCAACATCAGCCCAATTAAATATGGGCAAAGGATCTGAATAGTTTTTTCTCCAAAGAAGATCTAAAAGGGACAATAAGCCCATAAAAAGATGCTCAACCTCATTAGCCATTGAGAAATGCAAATCAAAATCACAACGAGATCCCACTTCAAACCCTCTAGTAGGGCTCTAATTTAAAAGACGATTACAAATGCCAATGAGATTGTGGATAAATTGGAGCTCTCAGACACTGCTGGGGATGTAAAATGGTGCAGCTGTTTTGAAAGAGTCTCACAGTTCCTCAAAAGGCTAAAGAGTTACCGTTTGACCCACTCCTAGCTATGTACCCAAGAGGAAGGAAAACCTAGTATTCCGGTTTGCTAATGCTGCCGTTATACAAAATACTAGAAATGGATTGGCTTTTATAAAGGGGGTTATTTGGTTACAAAGTTACAGTCTTAAGGCCATAAAGTGTCCAAGGTAACACATCAGCAATCAGGTACCTTCACTGGAGGATGGCCAGTGGTGTCCGGAAAACCTCTGTTAGCTGGGAAGGCACGTGGCTGGTACCTGCTTGCTCCCAGGTTGCGTTTCAAAATGGCATTCTCCAAAATATTGCTCTTGGGGCGTTTTGTTCTCTCTTAGCTGCAGCTCCTCCAAAATGTCACTCTTAGTTGGTCTCCAAAATGTCACTCACAGCTGCTCTGAAGTCCTCTGTGAGCTGCTTTATACAACTCTAGTGATCCAGTTAACACCCACCCTGAATGGGCAGGGTAACACCTCCACAGAAATTATCCAAAGGTCTCACCCACAGTTGAGTGAGTCACATCTCCAGAGAAACACTCAATCAAAGAATGCCAACCAAATCAACACTATTACATCTGACCCACAAGATTGCATCAAAGAACATGGCATTTTGGGGGACACAATACAACCAAACCAGCACACCTAGGTCCACACCAAAACTTGTACATAAATGTTCATAGCAGCAGCCCTCGCAACAGTCCAAAAGTGGAAACAATCCAACTGCCTGACCACCAGTGGACAAATGGGTAAACAAAATGTGGTATATCCATGATGGAATATTATTCAACCATAAGAAGAAATGAAGTGCTGATACAGGTTACAACATGGGTGAACCACGAAGACATTAAGCTGAGTGAAATCACAAAAGACCGTATATTGTATGATTCCTTGTATATGAAATGTCCAGAATAGACAAATCTGTGGGGAAAGAAATTAAATTGATGGTTGCCAGGGTCTGGAGGGAGGGGAGGAGTGGGTAGTGACCATTTAATGGGTACAGGGTTTCCATTTGGGGTGATGAGAATGTTCTGGGGTTTCATAGTGCTGATGGTTGCACAGCCTTGAAATGTAGTGAATGCCACTCTATTGTGCTCTTTATAAGGGTGAATATTATGGTATGTGAATTATATGCCAATAAAGCTCTTTCTAAACAAGAAAGAGATTCCACAGAAAGCTAAATATAAAATAACATATGACCAGGCAATCCCACTTCTAGGTCTCTATTCCAAAGAACTGAAAACAGGAACTTGAACAGATACTTGCCTGCCAATGTTCACAGCGGCATTATTCAAAAATGCCAAAAGGTGGAAGCAACCCAAGTATCTACTGACAGAAGAATAAATAAGAAAAATGTGGTCCATCCGCCCAATGGAATATTCCATAAAAAGGGAAGTTCTGATACACACTACAATATGGATGAACCTTGAAGACATCATGTTGAGTGAAATAAGCCAGCCACAAAAGTACAAATATGGTATGATTTCTTCTTATACAAAATATTTAGAATAAGCAAATTCATAGAGGCAGAAAGCAAAATAGGGTTAACCAGGGGTGGAGAGAGAGGGAATGGGGAGTTATTGCTTAATACGGGTATGAGTGTCTGCTTGGGCTGATGAAAATGTTCTGGAAATAGTGGTAAAAATTAGAGTATTGTCCCAAGGTACTTAATGTCACAGAATTGTTCACTTAAAAACAAAGTGTTTTTTTTTTTTTTATTTCTTTAATTTTTATTTTTTTAATTTTTTAAATTTCATTTCTTAAAGTGTTTTTTAAGTTATGTATATTTCACTGCAATAAAAAAAAAGAAAGGTTAAGAAGGAAGGAAGGAAGGAGGGAAAGAAAGAAAGAGAAAGAAAGAAATAGCTCACATCTTTATTTTCTCTGCGTTGACTGCTGTCCTTGTGGCATGTTCAATGTCAGTCCCTCTTGGATCCTGTAAAGAAACTGGGTGGAGCCTGGGATTTATCACTCGACTGATCCTAGGCCTCAGTCCCCTCACCCAGAAGGCCAGCCAGCCTTGCACATTGCCTCTGCATGGATTAGAAAAAGGCAGTGCCTCCTTCACTGACAGGGCCCTGCATGGGATTTCAGCCCCACAGGGCCCTGTGGCCAGTTGCATTTGTGCAGTGCACAAACTACTCATCTGTACATGGATGCCCTGCTCCCCATCTGGGGTCTAACTCCTCTCTTCACTCCCCTTTTTTTGCCTCCCCCCTGGAGCAATGAACATGATTTCCTGTGAAAGATCCAAAAACCCTTTGGCCTCCATCAGCTTTTGCTTTCTATCCACAGCTGGAACAGAACTGGGGGAAACAAAAGGACATACTCAAGCTAAGGTCTCAATAAATTATCAGAACACATTACTTTTAGTGTGGGTTTACTATGGGCTGGTGAGTAGTAAATGTACAATAAGTAGTTATTATTATCAGCATCAATACACCACCAATTAACTTGAAAATAAAAGCACACACTCAACAAAAAGACAAAAAAAAGAAAAAACAATTAAAAAAATGGACCAAGGACTTGAACAGAAGTCTCTCTAAAGAAGATATACATGGCCAATAAGCACATGAAAAGATGCTCAACATCATTAGCCATTAGGGAAATGCAAATCAAAGCCACAATGAGATGCCACCTCACACCTATTATGATTCCTGTTATTTAAAAAAATGGAAACCAGGGTGTGGAGAAGTAGGAGCACCCATTTTTTATTGGTGGGAAACAGTTTGGCAGTTCCTCAGAAAATTAAGTACAAAATTACCATATGACCCAGCAATCCCACTTCTAGGCATATACCCGAGAGAATTGAAAGCTGGGATTTGAACAGATATTTGTACACCAACATTCACAGCAGCATTATTCACAATAACTAAGAGATGGGAGCAACCCACGTGTCCATCCACAGATGAATGGATAAACAAACTGTGGTCTACACACACGATGGAATGTTATTCAGCTGTAAGAAGGAGTGAAGTCCTGAAGCACACGCCAGCATGGAAGAACTTTGAAGACATCATGTTGAGTGAAATAAACTATACACGAAAGGACAAATATTGTATGATTTCACTTATATGAAACACTTACAATATGCACTTTTGCAGAGACAAAAAGTAGATTATAGCTTACCAGGGTTGGGGGTGAGGAATGGGGAGTTAATGCTTAATTGGTACAGAGTTTCTGTTTTGCATGATGGAAAAGTTTTGGTAATGGATGGTGGTGATGGTAGCACAATATTGTGAACGCAAATATCATTGAACTGTATACTTGAAAGTGGTTAAAATAGGAAATGTTATTTTGTACATATGTTAGCACAACAATATTTTTGAAAAAACAATAAAACAAGACCATAGACAGCCCTTTGGAGTTTACAAATTTGGCCTTCTGTGTCCAGGCATGAGTGAATAAAAAAATAAAATTTATAATAGGCCTCAGCACACTTTTATAGTAAAGGACCAGCTGGTAAATATTTTTGGCTTTGCGGGTGATACTTTCTCTGTTACAGCTACTCGACTCCACTGTTGTAGCTGGAAAGCAGCCTTAGACAAGAGTAATGTATGGGAGTGGCTGTGTGCCAATAAAACTTTATTTGCAAAAACAAGCAATGGGCCAGATGTGGCTCATGGGCCATAAGTTGCCAAACCCTGGTTTACAAAGGGATCTCTTTAACCTTCACAGTAACCCTTAAAGGTAATTACTCTGTCTATTTCATAGGTAAGAGACTTGGAGTTCACAAGATTACGTTATCAGTGTAGTTACAAATAATGCCATAGTTTCCAAGGGTTAATCTGCAAACACTTAACTATTCTTAGCACTTTGCAAACATTCACAAAGCCCTATTATTATCTATCACTATTATTATTATTACTACTACTGCTATTATCCTTTTTTCATAGATGAAGAAATGAGGCCCTGGTGAGAATTTGTGTTATCTGACCCATCAGGTGTTTTGTGCTGCTGCTACCACTTTCTCCCTCCCCTCACAGGGCAAAGCCCTCGCGCCCCTCGGTGCCTTCCCCCCAAGTTCCCCAGCACCGCCAACCCCCGTCTCTCCCCTCCCTGCAGGACCGCATCCCCTTTGCCGTGGTCGGGGCTGACCGCGAGCATCTTGTGAACGGGAGATGTGTCCTGGGCCGGAAGACAAAGTGGGGCATCATCGAAGGTCAGTGCAGGGACAGAGGGTGGTACGGGGACCCCGTGGGGGAGGAGGGGGGAAAGCAGGGCTGGCCCTGTGGCCTTTGGCATCCTCGGCCCCCATCACAGGGTCCAACAGGCAGGCCTGGACCAAGAAGCCTGCCTCCCTAGTAAAATCATAACATCGACCTCATGGCATGGTCAGGGGTGCAGAGAAAGGGGCCTTGGCCACCCAGTTGCACGACGCCAGGCATCCGGAAGGCACTGCATCCGCCCGCCAGAAATTCCTGAGAGCCTATGTGCAGCTCCCATGTGCAGCTCCTGCATTCACAGTGCAAGCAGACTGACCTGGCCCCTGCACCCTGTCCCCACGGAGCTTCACTCCGGTGGGAGGGGGAGATGTCCAACAACCCGAAAGATGAGACAATGACCTGTGGGAGAAGCACAGGGAAGGAAATATGGGGGCCAGGGGCTCCCCTAGAGAGCCAGGGAAGGCCCCTCTGAGGGCGAGACTGCAGAGTGAAAAGGGGGAGCCAGGCCCCAAGCCCACAATGTATCATTATAATCATTAATTAGAAGTCCAACATAAACATAACATAATAATTATTAAAACTGTAATATATCATAGAACACAATATATACTCTACAATAATTATAATTGTGAAACGTAAAATAGTAAGTGATTGGTGGATTCATTGATCCAGTATCTGTTTGTAGGAGCCGCTGGTGCCAGGGGCTGGGAAGTGACAATGAATGAGTGAATGAATGAATGAATGAATGGGAACTGGGATAGGACACTGGGGAGTGTCGCATGCAGCGGGCGCTTAACCAGTGCTCACTGCGGGACGGGGGGTGCCTGGTGTCTTGCAGTAGAGAACATGGCACACTGCGAGTTTCCCCTGCTCAGAGATCTGCTCATCCGGTGAGACGTGGGGAGCCCGGGGGTTGGGGGTCTGCCGAGGCCCCGCTGACCTGCCTCCCGCCCCCCAGCTCCCACCTCCAGGACCTGAAGGACATCACCCACAATGTCCACTACGAGAACTATCGCGTCCACAGACTCAACAAGAGCCACGTGCTGCCCCGCGGGCCCGGCTGGGTGAACCTGGCCCCGGCCACCCCTGGGCACTCGGCCAGGGCCAGGCCCCTGAAGGGCCGCAGGCGGGCCCCCGACGACTCGGAGGAGGACTGCTGAGCCCGCGGAGCCCCCTGGCAGCCCCAGCCCACACCTGTGGGCTAGAGCATCTAGTAAAGGTGGACATTGCTTTTTACGAAAAGCTGGGCTTTGAGAACAAAAAGGCGTTTTTGTAAATGGCTTCTTGGAGCAATTCTCAAAAGTGTGGTTCTTTTTAAAGTAAGAATGGGAGAGACCCCAGGCTCTGGGTACGTCCCTGGGGCCGTCAGCCCTCCTGTGCCCCAGAACCAGGCCTCAGTTACAAATCAGGCTCTCAGCTGCCAACCCCGTCCATCCCAGCCCCTCGCTTCCTGCCCAGGACTAGGCCCAGCTGGCCGTGAGAAACACTTAAAAACTCCCCGTCTCTGGTCGCCCGATCTTTGGTTATCTACACGGAACCCTGCGTCCCACCAACTCCTGCTTCTCCTCTCCCTGCTCTGGCAGCACAGTGCGTTGAAGAAAGCAGCTCTCACTTTGGAGTCTGGCAAAGTCATTCCTGGCTGGGTCTCAAGGGACATGACCTTGGGCGAGCTCCTTCTTTCTGTGCCTCAGTTTCTTCATCTGGAAAATGGGGGTGACAGTACCACTCCTGTAGCATTGTGCAGATGAAACAGAGTAACTCGTGGAAGGTGTTGACCACAGCGTGGGGACATACAAGCAGAAAGAGGTGACAGGACAAGGATGGGGCATTGGTCCAGGGTGGGAGGATGTGACCAAGCTCCCAGGATTCTCTGGAACCCTCCAATATAAGTGGATGTCACGTAGTCCCATGTGGTGGGGGCTGAAGCTAAGGTAGCTCAGCAATAAAAGGAAGAGTGGCCCTCCCTATGTCTAGTCTAGGGAGCTGGAGGGACATCCAAGTTGAGAGGGTGTACAATGAGTGTTCAATAAATGGCAACAATCAGTAATATTTTCATCCCAGCTAAAAGTTGCCTCCTCCGTGAAGTTCTCCCAGACTTCTCCAGGCTTGTTTTCCAGTCGGTCTACCCCATTAGACGGAGCTCCATGAGGACACAGACATGTCTGAAGGGACCCTGCAGTCCCTGCCCCATAGCTATTTACCGGCAGAATTCACAAACCTGTCCCTCCACTCCCGCTCCAGGTAGGCTCCAGCTTGGAGAACTCCCAGGGCTCCTGAGAACCCACAACATCTACAACCAACCTCTCAGAGTTGGCAGGTTGCCAAGTAGGGACTGAGACACTGTACAATGTCACAGCAGATTCCCAAGATTAAGGAATGACAACATCTACATCTCAAAAGCAGGCTCCCTCTGGCTTCGCAGATGCACTTCTAGGAATTTCTCATAAAGATAGACCAGGGTTTCTCAACCCCAGCACTACTGACATTTAGGGCAGGATCATCCTCTGCTGTAGGGCTGTACTGGGTGTTGTAGGACATTTGGCAGCATCCGTCCCCTGCTATAACAACCAAAGACGTCTTCAGACATTGCTAAATGTCCCTTGGGGGACATTAGGGTTCTTAGAGGTTAAGAGCCCCAGGGACAGATATGCACACATATTCAGGGTGTCTCTACAAGGTGATCCAGTGTGCTAAAGGATGGGAAGTGGTGCCCCAGCAGCAGACCGGAAAATAAATTATGGGACATCCCTACGATATATAAAAGTACCTTATGGCCACTGAAACAAGTTAGCACAAACTTGGGGGTTAAAACAACAAACGTGAATTCTCTCTCTTTTAAACATTTTTATTGTGGTAACAAATATACAACATAAAATTTCCCATTTTAACTGCTTTGAAGTATACAGTTCAGTGGTGTTAACTGCAGTCACAATGTTGTGCTACCATCACCTCCGTCCATTACCAAAACTTTTCCATCATCCCAAACAGAATAACTCTGTAGCAATTACCTGTCTTCTGCAGTTCTGGAAGTCAGAAGGCTGAAATGAATTTCACTGGGCTGAAATCAAGGTGGGGTCAGGGCTGGGTCTGTCCCCACCCCCACCCCGACCCCCACCGGGACGCGAGAACCCCCTCCTTGTCTCCCGCAGCTTCTGGAGCTGCATTCCTTGCACCCCCGGCTGGTCATTCCTGTCTCCGCCGTTAAAGCTTGATAAAGCACAGCATCTTGCTTCAGTCCTCACTGCGCCTTCTTCTGAAGTCAAATCTCCCTCTCCGACAACTGGAAAATATGCTTATTAAAAATTACAGGAATAAGAAAACAGAAGGGCACCCTGTGGCCCAGTGAATCAGTGACTTCCTCCTCAAAAGACAAAAGTTTGACATATCTGAGCATCAGCTAAGAAAAGTCATGACGACTCTGCCCGTAGGAGCTTGCACATCCATATCTAACTCTAATCACCGAAGTTGGAACAACCAGACATGCTTGAGACAACACAGGATTGAGAAATTTGCTGGCGCCCTCCTCACAAATCAGACGTCATTGCTGACCTGACAAGAGTGAATCATGCGGCCATTACTTAGTTTTTGACCCTAAGTCACATCCCCACTTGGAACTGGTTTGGAGACGTTTCCTCCAGCTCTTTGCTAGTGCACTTGCAATGAAATCATCTTCTCACTGATTATTTCTCCAGATCCCTTTCCAGAAGGGCCGTTTCCTCTGTTTAGGAGCCTGTGATTACATTGGCCCCACCTGGGTAATCCAGGCTCCTCTCCCATCTCAGGACCCTCAGTTTAATCACATCTGTGAAGTTCCTTTGGTCAGATGAAGTAACATCTTCACACGTTCCAGGAACTGGGTCCATTATTCAGCAGACCACACCGGGGAATACAACAGGGTCCTTAAAAATAATGAGGCATTCGTCCCTTCTGGGAATGTGTCTCCAGGGTCCCCTCTGCCCACCATTACAGAGGCTGGGGCTATGGCAGGAAACAAAACCAAGTTGCTGGGCAAGACCTTGGCTTGGATAATTTCCATGGAGGTGTTCGTTCAGGGTGTGTCTTAATTAAATCACTGGAGCCATATGAAACAGCTGACAAACAGAAGGAACTCGGAGCTGCAGCTGAGGGAGACATTTGAAGATGGCTGTTGAAAGCAGATTTTTGCTCCGGAGAAGCTAGAAGAGGACAAAATGCCCCAAGAGCAACATTTTGAAGAATGCACAGGAGCTGAGAGAGAAGCTGGGACACAATCTGGGATTAGCAGACGCCAGCCACGTGCCTTCCCAGCTAACAGAGGTTTTCCAGATGCCATTGGCCATCCTCCAGTGAAGGTACCCTACTGTTAATGCCTTACCTTGGACACTCAATGGCCTTAGGACTGTAACTTTGTAACCAAATAAACCCTCTTTATAAAAGCCAAACAAACAAACAAACAAAACCAAGTTGCTGCCCTCACGCTGCTTGCATCTGGGTATGGGAGATGACAATTACAAAAGAAATAAGTGACCATGGTGCTGTAAGCCACAACATTCTTGGAAATTTCCTATATAACTACTTGTTAAATTGCATTTGGAAAGTTATCACTTCCTTATAAATATGTTATATTCCCAATAAAAAAAATAAGTGAAATGTAGAAGCAAGTTGGATCATGAGGGGAGCTCTGACGAAAAATAAGGCATTTAAGGGTAGAGGACTGTTTGGGGTTGAGGAGGTTTGCCATTGTGAGAGGGGGTCACAGAGGACTCCACTGAGGGGACATCTGAGTAAAGACCTGAAGGAGTAAAGGAATGAGCCATGGGGAGATCTGTGGGCAGAAATTTCCAGATTACAGGTAAGTTGGGGGTCCCCAAGAATACCCTCAGACTCGAAGATCTGCTAAAAGGATTCAGAAAAGTTGTTATTATCATGGTTACAATTTATGACAGAGAAAAGGGTACAGATCAAAATCAGAAAAAGAGAATCATGGCATGATGTCCAGGAGAAACCAAGAGCAAACTTCCAAGTGTCCCTCCTCATGGAGTTGCACAGAGAGGACTATTCTACAAGTAATAAAGTGTGACTTGTGCAAAGTGACGTCAACCAGCAAAGCTCACTGGATCCTAGGTTTCCAGGGTGTTTATTGGGCCTGCAGGACTGGCCTCAGCTACTCAGACTCCAGCTTCCCCCCAGAGCAAAAACAGATATTTACCATACATCATGTTTTTGGCATTCACTTATCTGATTAAACTGGCAAAGCAGGGCCTCCGGCATATAAAAACATGGATGGGGCAGAATGTTCTAGGGGTCTGAGGTTATCACCCAGTTGCTGACCAAGGGCCAGTCCTAAAGACAGGTCTTTCTTTGGAATGTGGCAGAGTTTGAGCAACTCAGGCCTGTTGAGTTAACTCTTTCCTGCTCGGAGGCCGGAGGGTGCTGGATGTGTTCAAGGAATAGCAAGGAGGCCTGTGGGGCTGGGGCAGCATAAACAAGAGGAAAGAGAGGGGATGAAGAGGGCTGAGAGGTGGGGCAGACCTATATCCTGTTGGGTTTGAGGTAGTTTTCAAGACTCTGTACATACAGATTAGGACTGATCATCTAAGGATATTCATAAAGAGAAAACAAGTGGGTAGAGTGTAGAGATTGGCAGCATGTGGGGCATAAAATATCTCTGGAAAGCTACTCAGGACAAATGGTTGCTTCTGGGGAGGGCAATTGGAGAATTGGGGGTCAAGAGTGGAAGGGAGAATTAATTTTTATTCTATCTCCTTTTGTACTGTGATTGGCTTTTTAACAAGCAGCATGCCTAACCTGTTCAAAAAATATTAATATGTTTAAAATGTTAGCCCTTGACCTGTAATGCAAGTTGGAATCTCTCCGACCAGGGTCACCAGTGGAGGCTGAGACGAAGCCAGTGGCCTAACTCCTTCTGTTCTCCTTCCTGCTCATCAGGCTGCGGCCCTCCTCTCTGGACACTTTCCGCTGTGTGCCCTTCCTCCAAGGCTCCAGTAACTTCCTTGCATTGCATTCCAACCTTGGGGATTGCCCACCCTTGTTCACTGGGACCATCTTTTGGGGAGGGGGCCGGTCTTCCAAAGAGTGTTGTCCCTGCTCTCTTCTGGTGACTTTACCTCTGGTCCTGTGATCTCTTTCTTGCCTGTGACCACTAAGGGACTCTCTGCAGCTTCTGCCCGGCATGGAGTCTCAGTTGTGTACTGTTTTGGTTTGCTAATGCTGCCATTTCACAAAATAGCAGAAATGGATTGGCTTTTATAAAGGGGGTTTATTTGGTTACAAAGTTACCATCTTGAGGCCATTAAGTGTCCAAGGTAAGGAATCAGCAGTAGGGTACCTTCACTAAAGGAAGGCCAATAACGTCTGGAAAACCTCTGTTAGCAGGGAAGACATGTGGCAGGCATCTGCTGATCCAGGATTGTGTTATAGCATCTCTCTCAGCTCCTGTGCATTCCTCAAGATGTTGCTTTTGGTGCGTTTTGTCCTCTCTTAGCTTCTCTGGAACAAAAGTCTGCTTTCAACGGCCATCTTCCAAATGTATCTTAGCTGCAGCTCTGAGGTCCTTCTGTTTGTGAGCTTTTTATAAGACTCCAGTGAACTAATCAAGGCCCATGCTGAATGGGTGGGGCCACAACTCCATGGAAACATTCAATCAGAGGTCACACCCTAACCAAAGGTGTCACTCACAGTTGGGTGGGTCACATCTCCATGGAAACAACCTAATCCCAATATCCCACAAGATTGGATTAACAGATCACGGCTTTTTCTTGGGGGACATAGTGTATCCAAACTGGCACATGTACCCAGTAAGGGCTGTACACAGATTTCTTCCACACTTCCCAACCTATACCAGCTGGGGGCAAAGGCTTGGTCTGGGATTCCCAAAGGCCAGCAAGCATGGGTTCCAAGTCCAGCTCTGCCACTTTTTAACTGTGTGACCTCTTCTACACCCCTCGGCAGCATTTACCAAAGATGTAATTGAACAATTAGTTGTGCATTGTTTTGTTCAATGCACACCTCTCTTGGAGAACGCAAGCTCCATGAAAGTAAGTACCTTCTCCCCACGTAAGTAACTCCAGCACCTAAGCTGAACTGGCATCTAAGATGGGAGGATTTAATATGTGTTTTTTAAAAATATATACGGGGGTACGGGGAGCTATTGATTAATGGATGCATAGTTTCTATTTGGGGTGATGACAAAGTGTTGGTAATCGATGGTGGTGATGGTAGCACAATATTGTGAAAGCAATTAATACCACTGAATTGTGCACTTAAAAGTGGTTAAAATGGCTGTCACGGCCCAAGGGGGCTTTTGCAGCCAAAAGGGCTCAGCATTCCAATGGGTATGAGAGCAGAAGCATGGGAGCGCGTGCTTCCCGTGTGTGTGTGTGTGTGTGTGTGTCTTGTGACATAGGGAGGGAATGGGCGGAAGTTAAGCCATAGGTTTATCATCAAGGAGAGTAGGTCAAACCTTAACTCACCTAGGTGAGGCAAGCTGCTATGTGCAGTCTTTAAGTCCCTTGGGGAAGGCCCTGGACCCCAGGCTCCCACAACGGCAAATTTTATGTTACTACAATAAAATTAAATAACACACACACCACATGAATGGATGAAGACATGGTTCTGAACGAGGTACAATCTTGAGCTGTTACTGAGCCCATTCACAGATGGGGAAACAGGCTCGGAGAGTGCGAGGGACGAGCCCAATAAACAGGGCCGGCCGGGAGGCAACCTGGAGGCTGAAGCCCCCTCCTATGAGCCCCTCGCCAGCGCTGCCCCCTAGGTCCCCTAGAGCTCCTCGGCGACACCCCCAAGGTCTCGACACCGTCCTCCAAGGCACCCGCGGAAAGTCGTCGCTTGGGCGCCGCGCAGTGCGTTCTGGGAAGTGTGGTCCAGACCCGCGCCCCGGATCCGGCGCTCGCGACTTCCGCTTCCGGCGGAAGCGGCGGATTCCCGCAGTCGCACCTGGGCGCGCAGGTGAGGGCTGGGCCCCGTCCCGTAGCCGCCCCGTCCCGGGCGCCGGCAGTGATTGTGCACCTACTGTGTGCGCCGGGCCCTTCCCTGCTGCAGAGGCGGGGCTCCCGGAGGGGCGGGACTCGAGCCCGCCGACTGCCTCCCCGCTCCGTGGCCCGCTTGGCGTCTGCGTGCCCGCTGCGCTGCGGAATGAGAGAAACGCGGCGCATGTTCAGCCACAGAGGAAAATTCGAGAGAATCAAGGGCGGGCCTGAGTCAGGCCTGCAGGGTGTCGGGGTATTATTATTAGGAGCTGGAGTAGGTTAACCTGGAGTTGGGGAGCTGGGATTCTGGAATCGGAAGCTTGGGTTTCAGTCCTATTTCTGTCACTTCCGTAGGACTCTCCCTGGGTTCAATACTCAACGCTCTCCGACCTTCAGTTTCTTCACTTGTAAAATGGAGGAAAGCACGGTACCTCTAGTCTTGGTAAATTATGAACAAATGACGTGTAAATGTGTATTGTCTGGTGCCGAAGAGTTGATGGCTACTGTTACTATTTCAGAAAGAAGCAGGCAGGACAGGGATATTTGGGGTTGGAAGCTGTTGGGTGCTTGGGGCAGGTGGGCTAATAAGCTGAGCAGGGTCACCATCTCCTGGGTAGAGGGGGCAAAGGCATTTGCGTTTCCTCTTTTCCAGTCTTATCTGGAACAACTTCTTCCTTAAGAAATGAGAACCCCAGACGGCTGCTTCTCCTTGAGAGCAGTTTTCACACCTGTCAGGAGTAGGATTAATGCAGCAGGTTGTAGCAGACAGAGCGAGACATAGGGGGAGCTCATTCACTCTGGGAGTGGTTGAGAAAGATGCCCGCTTCCTCCCTGCACTTCTTGCATGTGTGGTGAGTGTGTGTGTTTCTCTCTGAGTTTCTAGCTTGTAAGCCTGCCTGCCTCTGTGGGGTGATTTCAGCCCACAGCACATTCTTTGGGAGAGCTGGACATTTTATCTCTTTCTTTTCTTTTAGCTCTGGTCTTCTGTCCTTTCTAAAAAAAAAAAAAATGCCTTTGAAGAAAGTCTTGAAGCCAAGGCAATGGTGGCTTCCCTTCATGCGGTGGAGCCCCAGGTGAGCTAATGAGCCTTTTGTCTAAATATTATCTACCTAAAAGAGCAAGGACATCACTCTCTCCCTCACCCTGCTGTATTTTTCTTCCTAGCGCTGTTACCACTTGGCATCATTGTGTGTGTTTCCTTTTCATGTGTGCCAGATACAGCCCAGAGATGTGTTGATGTGTTTTTTTTTGCTTTACATGGAGTCTACACTCAAAGTTGGGAGTTATCATATAAAAATCCAGATTCCACATTTCTCGGGAGCAGTCAGGTTGGCTGGAGCACAGGGTCTGCATCTCCCCACAGGGGCAGCCTCCTGGAGCCCAGAGTGGCAGCCCCTTTAACAGGTGTGTGTCCCACGACTTCCTGTCTTCTTGGCACTGAGGGCTCCCATCAGCTGCCGTTTGTTTTGTTTTTCTTGTGGGAGAGAAAATTTCTCCATACTGAGGTCGTTCTAAAAAATGATATTATAAAAGAAAGGCTAAGAGGAATATGTTTTAAGAAAAATGAGAGAGAGCACATGTCTGTGGAAAGGAAGAATATTCCAGAATGTTTTATCAGCAAACAAAGTGCGTCTTTGTTGAAAACCCAGCCTTGCTTTCCCTGGCCCCCGGCCCTTATGGATGTTTGAGCTGGCAGCCCCAGGTCTTGAGTAGGTGATGGTCTGAAGACAGGGGAGTCTCGTGCTGTTTTGGGGACTGGTGGTGTTTGAGGATCTGGCTGTGTATTTTTCCCAAGAGGAATGTGTGTGAATCTTCCTGTTTTGAGTGATGTCTGTGCCGACCAGAAGGGGAGTTTAGCAGATGTCTTCCCCACAGATAAGGATTTCAGAGCATGCCTGGTCTTCTCAAATCCCCCCTTCTTCCTGCATCTTCCAGCCATTCTCCACAGAGCGTTTGTCCTGGAGGCAGCTCTCCCTCCCTGGAATCTTCATCCTTGGAAAAGCTGTTAACACTCTGCTTCTCATTGACTGCTGCCTCTAGGAATAAGGCCAAATCTCCTGTGCTGGGTGGTTCAAGGTGTAAATAGTGGCTTTCCCCTGCCTCTCTGTTAATTGACTTATCCACTTGTCTCTCTAAAATTTAATAATGGAACCCAAACAAAATGACTCTGCAAGGAGAGATTTCACAGTATCACACTTGCTTTCTTATCCCTCATCCTCCCTGTCAATGGAAATAGCAGGTAATGTTGACTGAGCGCTTACTATGTCCACCCCAAAGCGAAGTACTTTACGTGCTCTGTTTTGTTTAAGCCTAGGAAGTATCCTTTGGGACATAAGTACTATTTATTCCCATTTTATAGAGAAGGAAACTGAGACACAGAAAGGTTATGTCAGTCACTTGCCAAAAGTCAGGCATGGAGAAACTGGCAAGGCTGGGGTTTGAGGCAGGCAGCTCCAGACCAGTGAGTGCCAAGTGTGATCACGTCACTGCCTGCAGGGTCGATCTCTGCAGATTGAGCCACTTTCATGGGCAGGAAATGATTTCTAGAGTGAATAAAATATTTGCTACCCCAGTTTGAGTTAGTTCCTCTTTTGAACATGGAGGGATTGTACATGGTTTAGTAATCTTTGAAAAGCCATCCAGTTGAATGCTTTTGGAATAGGGAGTTACCTTCGCACTTTTGTCCTGCCTCCACATATTCCACTGCAATTCCAGCCCCTTTCCTTTCATTTTAATTCAACCTTGTTCCATAAATATTTGAGGTAGTTAAAAAAAATACATTGAGTAATGGAGGGAAGAGAAAGAAGTACAGGTGTGAAAATAAGGCCAGCCATGAGATGGGCCAAGAGATGTACATACTGTGTGATCACTGGATAGTTGTTTGAAGTGGGCCCTGGATTTGTCTCTGAACTTGCTATGGCCAGATCAGAGAGGGAAGTGTAATCGTTGCAGCAATCATAGTGTCTGTCAGATAGAAGCAGTCCTGTTGTTCAGGGAAAGTCCAACTGATCTGGATCCTGAGGCCTAAAGGAATTCCCTCTTTGGGTCTCCATAGCAAGGCATCTGTCCTGTGGAAAAGCTGGTGGGAAAGCAAATTTTGGGAAAGCCCTTTGTGTCTCAGTCCAGGCTGATAAACATAGCCCAGATTCAGGAGAAGCCAGTTTCCTTAGGGCCAGAAAAATTCAGCCCAGGAGTTTATCCCATGTCTCCAGGAATTGAGCACAAAGCTGGTAAAAATGCAGGTTCCTTGGTCTGGCTCCCACCACCTACGTCAGAATCCTGGGGGGGTGAGTGGCAAGGTACATTTTTAACAAGCTCCTTTTTAAAAGGATTCTGATGCTCACATAGAGCAAAAAAGACCCTGTACTCTAAACAGGGATTCTTAACCAGGAACAATTCGTCATCGTTGTACCCCCACCACAACCCCAGGACATTGGGCAATGTCTGGAGGCGTTTTTGGTTGTCACAATTTGGGATGGGTGTTGCCACCAGCATCTAGTTGCTAGAGCTCAGGGATGCTGCTAAACATCCTACAATGCCAGGACAGCCCCCACCACAGAGAATTATCCTGCCCCAAATGTCACCAGCGTTGAGGTTGACCATCCTGCCTGGATATTATTGTCTGAGTCAAAGTTTTTGTTGCAAGAATCGGGCTGTGTGGCTGATGAAGCACAAATTCAACTCTTCCCTTTATCCAATCAATAGGTATTTATTGAGCACCATCTATGTGCCAAACAGATGACATGCTGTGCCTAGACAGTTAACCAGGCAGAGGGGACAGCCTAGAGTAGATGGCCACCTCCAATTGGGTCTTGGGGCCAGACCGAGTCTTCTGAAAAGCACTTTGGGTATTTACTCCAACGCAGGGCTCTGAGTACCTGGCTGGTGTTCGAGCTTGCCATCGGGGTTGGTCAGGGATGTGGCCCTGGAGTCGGCCTGAGTCCCTCTTGGCTCCTCCGTCTCAGCATCGTGGCCGTAGGTGAGCCCTGCACCTCTCTAAGCCTCAGTTTATTCGTCTAAAACTTGGGTCATGATGATATAAACATGAGGGAGTCGTTGGGAACATTAAAGGAGCAGAGTAAAGACATGTTGCTGTGTACTTAGTAAATGCTTGAAAGGCGTTCACTTTTTTTTAATATATATACTAAATCAAAATGTCTTTTATTCTAATGAAAAGGAGATCAATGAAGTTGACAATAGACTGACAACACCACTGAAAATATTCCAAAGCTTTATGGTGGGGTGGGATATTTGTACTGTGTAGCATGAGCAATTCTCTCCATATTTAGTGCTACATCAAAAGGAAACTATGGAAAAAGATTAACAAATTTACAAAAGATTGGTTACTTGCAACCCTATTTGTTATTTCCAGTTACCACCAACTCTTAGGCATTCACTTTTATAATGAGCTCATGGAGGCCGTAGAAAAAGTATAGTAAAATACCCATTGGAGGTGTGGTTTGGGGCAGTGTAGCTCCCTGATGACCCTCCTAGACAATGAAGTTGAGTTAGCAAACCTCTGACTTGTATTTGAACTGTTGGCTCCGTCATTTGGACATTGGAATATTGCTAGCAAAGATGACCACTTTCACCAAGAGTGTTTGATCATAGGCCATTTTCCCCAGACATAATTAAATAGGAAGAACAGTTGTAAGTTGAATCTATTTCTAGTTTGAGATTGTGAAGCTGTATCATCAGTGTGAAGAAGATTAGCATCTCGTCTGTTTTCATAGGAGGGATATGTGTTGCTGCTCAGTCATTTGCAAACTTTTTTGAGTATGAGGAGTCATTTTAAGGCAACACTGTTTTGTGGACTCTATAAACTCTCTGAAAACAAGTTACATTCATATATATAAATATAAATGCTTATATGTTTGTATAACTACAAATACTATTAATTCAGACCACAAACAGTGTTTGGGGCCGTCTGTGGATTTGTGGACCTCTCAGTAAGAGGAACTCCAAGGCCCACAGTTGTCTGACAGTTTCATGGTTGAGGATAGCAAGGTGAGGTTTCCAAAGGAGGTCCAGGGTTACCCAGGTAACAAGCAATAGAGCCAGGATTTGAAGCATTGGTTTGAGCCAATGGGGATGGAGGCTAAAGTACAACCCTTGTTCACATTTCTTAAAATTGTGACAAGATCTCTTAGGAGACCATTCTTCTACTCCCCAACAACAGTGTTTAAGGAATTAAGTTGCAGGTTGTATCAGATTTTGGTGGTGGTTTACAACTCTGTAAATAAACTAACATTCATTGAATTGTGTAAAAAAAAAAAAAGAAGATGCAAGGTGTACATGAGCAGTGGCTGAGAGATTTTAAATGGAGTCGAGAGGTCACTCTGGAGGGTACTCTTATATGCTGTATAGATAACACCTTTTAGTCTTTAGTGTGTTAGAATGGCTAGAGGGAAATACCTGAAACTGTCAAACTGCAACCCAGTGACTTTGATTCTTGAAGATGATTGTATAATTAGGTAGATTGCATAGTGTGACTGTATGACTTTGAAAACCTTGTGGCTCGCACTTCCTTTATCCAGCGTATGGACGGATGAGTGGAAAAATGGGGACAAAAATTAGATGAAGAATAGAGTGAGATGGAGGGGATGGAAGGAGTTAGGGGTTCTTTTTTGCTTTTATTTTTATTTTGAAGTAAGGAAAAGGTTCAAAAATCGATTCTAGTGATGAATGCACAACTGTATGATGGTGCTGTGAATTATTGTACACTGTGGATGACTGTAGGGTGTGTGAATATATCTCAATTAAGCTGTATTAAGAAAAAGTAAATGAACAATACGGGGAGAAGGGGAATGGGAAGTTTTGGATGTTCCTTTTTTATTTTAATTTTTAATGAAAATGTTCAAAGTTTGATTGTGGTGATGAAAGCACAACTATATGATGATACTGTGCACGACTGATTGTACATTTGAATGATTGTATGTTGTGTGATTATATCTCAATAAAATTGCATTAAAAAAAAAAAGATGTACATGAGCAAAAGGCATCTGAGTTCATTTCATCTGGGGCAGTGTTGGAACCAGGTTCTGTGCAAGGAAAAAGAAATCAAACAGGCCAAGTTGTTCCTGCCTTATTTTCCCCAGGGAGGCTCAGGCTCTGACAGTAGCTGTTGTGGATTTGTCTGGCCAAAGCCAGCCTACTGTTTGTTTAGCTTGAAAACCCAGGCCTGCCTGTGCCCCATCCATGTTTGCCACAGTGGAACTGGAGAAAACTTGGTTGTCATGTTTTAAATATTTATACTGAAGGTTTTTTTCCCATGGCAACATGGTATTCATTCATTCATTTTTTCATCTGTCCATCTTCCATTCGGCAAGTATTTATTGGGCACTTGTTTTGTCCAGCTTTGGAGATACGGAGATGAGCTGGCATTGCCCCTCCCCGCGAGGAGCCCCTGGCCCACTGCGGGGTGGAGGATAGTGAAAAATTTGGCTGGGCTTCGTTCTTAGCGCCTGGGGAGGGAACCTCTGAATCTTTGGAATTTCCCATGATTAGGAGTGTCTTTCGTTCTTCATGGTGGGCCCAGGACCACACCTGATAGTTCATATGCTAATGAGACCTCAGGGAGGGGACAGCCACACCTGCAGCCTTAGGTGGGGGCGGCCCCACCAGAAAGACCCAGCAAGTAGTTGTGGGTAGGGGCTGCGGGAGAAGCTTTGGTAGGAACTCTGATCTCCTTATACACGGCAAGTCCACGCCAGTGAGAGACCCTGTGCCTGCCCATTTCGGTATCTGCCTTCTGAAATACTTGGGAAGTTTTGGAATGAGCTAATTAGCTACTAGATTTGACTTTGAGACAAACAGGTTTCTGTCCTTCACCGGATCTTGGAAAAGCCCTTTGCCGGTTACACACATGTGCATTTTTCTTTCATTTGTGTCGAGACTCTTGCATTAATCCAAATACTCAGGAACTCTGAGGAGCTCAGGGCGGCCCTGTGGGGTTGGAAAGTTGTACAAATGCCCCGTGGGTGGGAAAGGCTTCAGTAAATCATCGCACCTGACCAAAGCCCACACATGCACATGGGCAGGAGGCCCTTCAGGTGCCCCGTGTGCGAGAACTCTTCAGCCCGAGCTCCAGCCTCATCACCCACTGCAGGATGCGCAGTGGGGAGTGGCCCCACGCAGGTGCCAAGTGTGGCAAGAACTTCAGCAACAGCTGCCGCTTCAGCACCCACCGCTGGATGCACACAGGCAAGAAGCTGTGCACACGTGTTCTGCACTGTGGCGGGGTCTGCTAACAGGCCCGTGACCTGTGCAAGCACTGACGTGTTCACATGGGAGAGAGCCCTTATCACGTGCACCCTGGAGACACAGCTTCCTCTGCAAACGTCAGCTGATGGCTCACAGGGGGACCCACTTGGCGCACGTGGGTACCCCAGCACAGACTCTCCACTTCCCGGAAATCCCAGGGGCCAGGCCCAGACCAGTTCACACGGAAGCCCCTGTTTGCATGAATTTTTGTACAGTCTCTCAGTCACAGAATTCAGGAAGCTGCCAGAAGCCCCAATTTTCAAGCGTTTGCAGACTGGACTCTGCTCTGGTGGGCATAGTGCACGAGGGCGTCGTGGCTGGAAGGAGGAAGCCGGGAGTGGAGCCTGGCGTGGAAGTTGCTGTGGTTGCTTGCAGCAACACGTCTGTTGTGCAGGCTGAGGGGTGCCTGGTGTAAGGACCCTTCCCTGGGACCCCATCTCGGTGACCCAGGTGAGGGAGCCCAGGAATTTGCTGGGCTTGACAGCTCTGCCAAGGTTGGGGCCGACTGCCTGTGCTCCCAGCCTACGTGGTTCTTTGCCAAGATGCCTACCTGTGTCTCGGCCCGCAGGCTCTACCTTCCGGCTTTCGTCCGGATGCTGAGGTGTATGTGCCTCACGTGTGCTCACATCCATGGCGGGGGAGTGTAGTATAGAGTCCTTGTTCCATTTGTCATCACTGCAGTCACGGGCCAGTTGCTTAAACCGGGGGTGGTGGTGTTTCTGGAACATTCCGCCCTTGTGGTGGGGCAGCCTTGGCCCTCACACCACCCTGGTGCCCTGTTCCATTTTGCTGGTCACCCAATCCCTGTCTCTATTTTCACATTCAACACAGCGAGGTTCCAGGGTGTGCCTGCTCCCTGTTCATTCCCTCCATTGTGTCAGCCCTCCCCCTGGCCCCCGTTTGCTCTGTCCTGTGTGTTTTCTGGACGATGGGGCTTCCTGGTTTAAGGACGGTTTTCACCTTCTGGACCAGCTTCCGGAGCTCTCGTGGGGCACGTAGGGACCCAGCCACAGGGAGCTAGCAAAGAGCCCTGCGCTTGCTGGCTGTCACCACTACCCCCAACTTCAGGTCAAGATCGTGCTGGAGGTGGCTTCCTGGGGAGCAGTTGTGAAACATTCTAAATGAACTTACTGGTATTAAAAGTGGTAGAAATGGGAGAAAGTAGGATTAAAGGAAAACAAATATCCTTTGCTCTTGGCAACTAAGCTGGCTGCAGCTGAGGGTGTTGGGCTGGCTGGCAGCACGGGTAGACTTGGGCCATGCTTAGGTTGCCCCACCTAGGGCCCGAGCCCTGACCTGTGCTGCGGGAATCCCAAAGCAGTGGGGGCCAGTGGGCGCCTGTAGATGGGTGAGGGCCTGGGGACCCCAGGACACCTCACGTGTTCCTTGCAGCCCTCCCTGTTCCTTGCTGAAGAGGCCTCTCGCAGGCCTCTTGTGGACTTTGTGGAAGCCCATGTCACACTTGGCTGCTAGTGAAGACAGCCATCGTTGGGTATGGGGGCTGCTGGGGGGCCCGGGGACAGAGCAAGCAGAGTCTGGAGTGCAAGGAGTTGGTGGCCCCTTCTGGCTGCCTGAGGCTGGGAGCTCATGAGGTGGCCGAGGCTGGGGCTGGGCAGGGCCTGATGGGAAAAGCCCACTGCCCGCCCTCATTGGCTCAGCAGCCGGCGGGGACCCCGGCTGAACACTGGACCACCTGCCCAAGTGCCAGGTACGCTGCTGTGCTGCCTGAACCCCTGGCCCGAGGGACCTGAGATGCTTCATCTACTCTTTCCAGGGGGTAGGGCAGGGGGATGGTGGCCGAGACCCCAAAAAGCATCCTGGAAACAAACTGGCGAGTCCTCAGGGGCGGGAGAACAAAGATGCCACAGATCTGGGGCCTCACGCTGCTGGCGGGAAGCGGGGCTGAGAACAAGCAGTCACCAAACGCTCTGTAACCGGGGGAGGTCGGAAGCTAATGCTTACAGGGGCGGCAGAATTGGTCCAGGGGAGGGAGGCCTGAGCCCCCTTGTGTGGTGCGGGAATGAGGGCCTCACGCGGGGCCCAGGGCAGCCGGTCCCAGCAGTCGCTGGTTATCGCCAAGGGTGGGTGCTGCTCCATCCCAACAGGGACCGAGTTTCCGGTTGTTAAAACATTGTGTTTTATCTGCAGTCCCGAGGATTGCCACCACCTGGAGGTTGGAGAGACCCTCGAGTGCCTGTGTGCCTCTGTGTCTTGCTTAAGAAAACAACAGAGGAAACAAATTTCAATCATTCCCTCTTTATCAGAAAGTCTGTTTGGTCTCTGTGTGTGTGGGAGGGAGGGGCGGACGTGCATTTACACACACAAAGTAGCAAGAATTCAAGGTCCCAGAAAATCAGGCTGACTTCTCCTTCAACTCTGAAAGTAAAGATTTTTTACTTTTTGTTTCAAATGTTACCATTTTAGAAAAGAACTTCTATGATGGACATGAGAGATGCCATTAAAGAGAAAAGATGCCAAAATGGAAAATGATGAAGGAAACCCTCGGAGCCGCACTCGGAGAACGAAACTTTTCAGAGCCTCGAGGCTCTTTGTCCCCCACAGTTGTCAACCTACCATATGTTCAAACGTGTATCTGTACCTCTGCTCCAAGTACACGAGCCTGTTCTAACTGAACTCTAACCCAAGACGGGTGGCGGAGCCACGGCCTTAAGTTCTCTCTCCACCAAATCACGTCCTGGGGGCAGCACATGGCCACAGACGACAGGGCCTGGGGGTGTCGCGGGCAGGGCAGGTCGTGCTGGTCTCACCCTCAGGCCCTGTGACCCGAGGCGTCTACAGTTGGCCCAGGGGAGGCACGAGGGCTTCCCTGGCTGCCCCAGGCCCGAGAGGTTCCTGCGGCACTGCGGCCCTGGTACTCCCTCCCGGGGGTCTGGCCCGGACGCTCTGTCCCGCAGCCTGCAGCAGCCCGGGCTGCCCCCTCCCAGTCCCCGATCCGGCCGCATCTTCAGGGGCTGGCGGCTCCTGGCTGCCTGGCCCTTCGCCCACAGTCGGCTCCGGCTGTGCCAGCGCTTTCCGAGCTGCCCTGAGCTGCTGGAGAAGCTGACTTTTCCCGGTACAGTCCCTGCAACAGTGAAAGCAGCCTCAGTCGGCATCAGCATCGAGCAGAGGTCAAACCCCAGCCCCTCCCTGCTGAAATGACTCGCTTCAGCTCCCATTTCAAAATCGACTCATTGGGAAAGAAAATAAGGACGTGATTTGGGCAACCTCCGCCAACAGCGGGAACCCGCCTGGAACCGGGGGTGGGGTGAGTGATGCTCAGGGAGGCCGAGTAGCCGTCCTCCAAGAGCAACTCTGGAGGCCCCGAGAGGCTCCCCACCCAGCAGGCGAGGCAACGAGACAAATGTCACCTCTGCCTCTGCTGAGTTCCATCTCCAACCACTAGATAATTCCAGAAAGACCGTGTGGGCCTGAGGTGTCCTTATCAAAGCAGCTCTCCAGTGGAGTTGGGCCAATTTCCCTGGAGGGGACATCCTGGTTGTCTCACAGTCTGGATCTAACTGCCATTTACTGAATCTTTCTGGGCACCCTGCCCTGGAACCGGCCCTTTCATGTGAATCCATTGAGGGAGCTCTAAAATCCTCCCCCATTTACAGAGAAGGACACCCAGGCCTGGCAAAATCAGCCGTTTTGCTGGAGGTCACCAGGGAGTAAGCAGATTTGAGCCCAGATCTGTCGAACCCACTAATCCTGACTCTGTCGTCTGGAGAAACACAAATCTTTGCTAAGTGGTGTTGAGAGTAGGGAAAAGACACTTTGATGGCCTGTCAACAGACCTGACACAAACACAGAAGACCGGCACTTCTCAGAAGTGTGTTCCCCAGCTCTCGAGATGGCATCACTATGTTACGGCAGTGCATATCAGCTTCTTAAAGGTCTCAGAGAAGAAACCGGTTTAATTTTGCTCGACCCCACTTTTTCTCCTGTTTTTTTCCTATATTGTCAGGAGCCACATTTGGGGAAAAGCTGCAGTGGACCCCTGGGGTTCACAAGGCAGATCTCCAAGCTTTGCAGTACAGCATATAATGAGCTCCATGACCACAGGGTGGGGCCTCCTTCCTGTTGGGACTGCAGCCTCCTCTGAATTTGCTGTTTTACTTTTTAATTTACCCAAACCTTCGCATTCCTGGCTAACAACTTTATTCCATCCCCCTGCTTTCCCTCCACTGCCATCGCCATCACATCCAGGGAGCAAAATAAATTTGGGGAACATTTTTCAGGAAGAAAGTGGGCTAATCCCCTTTTGAGAGCGAGCTAGGGTGTCTTCGATGACGGCTAGAGAACCGCAGGCCTGGCTGGGCAGGAGAGACAAAGCCACAGTGCCCCCCCACCACCTCCCAGCCCTGCCCACACCCTTGCAAGTGCAGGCTTTCAACACGCCAGGTCACGGGCTTGCTGTGAAGCAGAGATGGAGCCCCCCGGGGCGGCAGGGGACCCTTTGTGCAATCCGATGGGCCCTGGTGGTCACCTTAGTTGCTGGGAGGAGAGACACGCCCTCTCTGCTGGGCCCTGCTGGGCTCTCAAAGTCGCCAGCTCCTCCTTCTCTTCCTCCTCCTCCTCCTCCTCCTCCTCCTCCTCACTGTCAGAGGAGCTGCAGGCGGAGCTGGGGAGGAGAGGACACGTGGCTTTGCTGATGTGCCCCGGTCCACCCAGCCAGGCCCGCCTTCCACCAGGGACCTGGAGGGCTCAGGCCTCCATGGCCACCAAGGCAGGAGGGGGCTGCCCAGCCAGCCGAAGCCCAAGGGCCACTTGGGCTTCCTGCCAAGCAGTGGAGAGAGGGTACAGCCCAGATGAAGTTTGCTTAGCGCCCCATCTAAGGCAGTGTGTCCCCTGTCCCTGCATCTCCCCTCCTGCTGATGGAACCAGGTGGGGTTGCTGGCCAGGACTAGTTCTTGGCTAAAAACAGTTCTTAATTGAGCAGCGTTCCACTTGGTCTCCCCCTGCGCAAAGCTGTGAGCTCCTGGGGGGCTTCCACTGCTCCCCCTACCTCCTCGAGGACTGGCGGCCTGATGGCTCAGTCTGCCGCAGGTCAATGAAGATGGTGGGTGGCTCTGCCGGGCTCCGCAGCCTCAGTTCCTCCGCCAGCTTGTGGCCTGGCTTGGCCGAAGCACGCCTGAGGCAAGAAAGAGCACTGTGTGCTGGGCACTGGGCCAGGCACCTGAGACCCAGTCACTCTTCTCTTTAGAACCACCCTCGAGGCAGACCAGCGCCATCCACTAGGACTTCCCACATGAGCGGGCCTGCTCTTTATCTGTCCTGTCCAGTGTGGCAGCCAACCAGTCGAGTTGAAGTCAAATTAATAAATAAAGTGTTTTCAGTTCCTCAGCCCCACTGGCCACATTTCAAGGGCCTTATCGCCACGTGTGGCCAGTGGTTACTGGACAGCACAGGTCTAGACTTATGGATCAGACAGAAGTGACAGAAGCCCACTCCAACCAGCTTGGGCCAAAAAGAGGAACCCATTGGCTCTCAGATGCCTGCAAGGGGGGGACAACCAAAGCACAGGAAGAGCAGGGCTACAGCTGGGCCTTAAGGAATCCTAGGCCCCCAGCCCCACCTCTGCCTCCCCCGGCCCCACTCTCTCACCACAGCCTGCCTTTCTCTATGTGGCGTGAAACGTGGCTGCCACAAGCCCTTCCCCCCCAACAGAGACATGGAGACTGAAAATTCAGATGCCTTGGCTGAGGACCATTCAGAGGTGGCTAGGGGGAGTGGGGTCCCATCATAACCCTGCCACTCCCCAGGAGGCCGTGTGGTAGTGAGGGGAGGGTGTCCCCAGGGTCTGGGGAAAGAGTGGGTGCGCTGAGGCTTGGGTTCCAGCCCTGCCACCTACAGCCCGGGCAAGTCAACCTCTCTGAGCCTCAGCTTCTCCATCTATAGAATGGGGATAATAGTAGCACCTGCCTGCTCAGATTCTTGAGGTTGCAAAAGAAAATGCACATCAAGTGCTCCACCCCCAGCAGGCTCAATAAATGCTGCAAGACCACAGGCCAGTTCTAAAGAGAGAACAGAACAGGGGCGCTGGCTGGTGGGGAGTCCCACCTGCTTCCGGCCCCCAGCTCCTCGGCGTCCTGGGGTCCATTGGCCGGCACCTTCCTGGCGGAGGGAGATGCCCTGGCCTGGGTGGCACACAGGAGAGCGAGCCGTTCCATGAGCCTGTCCTGGGCCTCTGGCAGAGTGCAGCCTGAAGATGGCCAAAGGGAGGCGGTTACGTGTCTGGATTTGGGACCCTGTCTGGCTGCAGCAGTCCAAGCCTCCTGCGGATGGTACCCCCAACCCTCCTCGCAGCTCAGCAGAACTGACCCCTGTGAGCTCTGTGAGGCAAGAGTGACTCACCATTAAAAGTTCACCCCACCTCCTCACTCCCCAGTCCCACTTATCAAAGGAAACCATAATTAACGGTTCTGTTACGGATATTTTTTGTAGCAACTTACCTATTTTCACTGGCTTTATTACATCTTTCCCTGTGACTATACCCGGATTTCCCTCACAGAGCTGTTGAGCATTCCATGTTTACTTAATTTAGCTGGGTCCCATTAATTATGGGTTGTTTCTGGTTTTTCACAATTATAAGCAACACTGTTATGGACATCCTTGAATATGCATCCTTGTCCCTTAGGGTGACTATGTGTTTCGGATAGTTTTTTGAAAGGGAATCGCTTGGTCAAAGGGTTATGTGCCTTCAAACTAGGGACAAGATTCTGCCAAACTGCCCCTCACAAAGGGCGCACCAACTGCCCCCCACCCACAGGAGAGTCAGGGTCTCCACATCTTGGTGCAGTGGGCTAAGGTGCAAGCAAGCAAACACCATGATGTTTAAAACAGCACGAGGGGCTGTGCGGCTCTGTGGCTGGGCTGGGGCCTCACGCCCTCTCACTCCCCTGCCTTAGAACTGCCTCCTCTGCTCCCCTTTGTGGGCCAGGGGGTGGCACGGGGGTGCCGCAGAGCAAGGCCCCAAGTGCAGAGACGGGCGGGCAGAGCGGCAGGCAGGACTGCATTTAGGAGCATGGAAGGTGGGATTTACTCTGCCCCCCGATAGGAGGAGAGGGAGGGGAGGAATAAGCATGTGCAGGTGGAGAGGAGAAACGGTGTTCAGAGAAGGGACTGGGTTTGCAGGGTCTTCTCTTGTACCCCCGGGTCCTGACCCACCCAGTAGGCCCTCGCCTACATGATGAATGAATGAATGGATGAATGGATGAATGAATGAATGAATGAAGGTCTTTTTTGGACTGACCACATCACTGTACAGGAGGACGAGGGGCCAAGCAGGGACAGAGGAAACACTGGGCCATGGGAAGCCTGTGCCCGGCGCACACCGTGCTTGTTGAGGGGCCCCACAAGGGCCTGTGTTCAAGGTCAGACCTGGGCCTTGGGTGTGGCGGGCGGCCCACCACGCACTGGACGCTCCATCTCCCTGGTCTCCTCGCATCGTCAGACCCCGAAGGATGTAATCCAAATCCCACTCCTCGAGTTGCTGAAACGATTAAACCGGTGACTGGTCACAAGGCTGTCACAGGGGCCCGGGTCCCCGATCCCGTGACGGCTGTGACCGAGGGAGAATCACCAGGGGACGCTGTCTGTGAACACTGGGGCTTGAGTGCACGCCGACGCCTGCCAGCGGGCTCCCCACCCACCTGCCCACCCACCCCCTTCGCAGAACATCCCACCTGGGCTATGGTGGGATTTGCATCTCTTGCCACTCCTTCCTACTTGTGTTTTGGGCAATATTTATTTATTTTTGGCACAAAAGACTTTGACCTGGAGGAAATCCAGTATCATTTAAAAACTGGTAAGTTCATACAGGTTCAAAACGTTTGGTGCTTTAACAGTTTTGCTCTTATTTTAACAGGTTGTTCTAGGCAGGACTTGGTAATGGGTGTTTTGGGACTGAACACCATAAGAGGGAGGAAGGAAATCAGTCAAGAATTAAGGTTTCTGATTTATGGTCTTTTTGGCACCTTACAGCTTTACAGGTGAATGAAAATAAAAGCTCTGATGGGCAAGAAGAAAGGAAAGCACAGTTTATTTAAAGAGTAATTGGTAAGAATTGGGATTGGTGGGAATAGACTTCCTTTTAAAACTTGATGCCTGTTTTCTCTACATTGTTAAGAAAAATTATCCAAATTTATAAAGAAGGCAAAAATAGAAGCACATGAAGGTTACACTGGAGCATCTTCTGACAAGCCCACCTTTCTGGGGGAAGGTAACTGCACTAGTTACCAGGGCGCAGCTATTACAGTTTTGTAAAACGTGGAAGGTTTGACAGTTTTCTCTTCTGCCCAGTGAAAAAGATAACCCCAGAGGTAACTGGTATTTTTTTGCCCTACAGGACAACCACCAATTTTGTACTTAACATAGCAAGTGTATCTCTGCGTTCCTTTCTTTGTCCCCAGTGTCTTACAAAGTCCCAGATCCCCATAATCTCTCCTCATCAGCTGTGTCATCCTGCTGTTTCCCTCATTAACAAGCCAAATACACCTTGCACAGGTGCTTATTGTCCAGGTGTATGAGGATGAGGGTTTTACATTTTGAGCATTGTGTTTTGACAAAAGCTTGTTCTGTGTTTTATATGTGGTTGTATGTATTTATAAACATATGATTGGAATTGCTATTCTTTTTTTTTTCTCCTTTCTCTCTCTCTCTTTAAGGAAGGCCTGGATCTCCTGTCTTCTTCCTTCTCCTTGTTGACTGAACCTGAGGGTGGTCTGTCTGCTGGGACCACACACCTGCTGGACAGGTAGGTACAGCCGCCCACCTACCCACAAACCTGGAACCATGGGCCTATGGTCGTCCACTCGAGCTGGCCAGGGGAGGACCGGCTAGTTCCCTGAACCAGACCCTGGGAAGGTGGACCTGCAGGTGCAGCCCCAAGGAAGTGCCGGGCAAGGGGGGAGGTTACCTTCAGGGAGAGCACGGGCCATCCTTCGCAAGGTCCCTCTGTGGGCGATTCTGGTCTGGGACCTGCCTCAGTGGCTTCCTTCGCCTGGGAGAGGCCCCCCAAGGCTGCATCCGGGCCATCCCAGGTGACTTTGCGGAGTATGTCCTTCTCGATCATCTTCCTTCTCTCCCTTCGGAGGGCTCTGAGGGTCATGGAATCGGAGCCTTGCCGGGTGGTGCTCACTGTCTCTGACTGGAGGTGTCCTCCCCAGGCGGGGATGGCGGCTCCTTCCCGCGGCCCCCAGAGAGGATGCTGGGGTTCTTGGGTGTTGCTAGAGAAGCTCCCAAGGTAGCCTTCCTGCCACCTGGGGGTCTTCTCAGGGGTCCTAAGAGAGCTGATCTCACCGCAGCTCTGTAAAGGCCCTGGAGGGTCCCTTCCTTCCAGAAAGGCTGAATCCTCTGCCCTTGCCTTCCACTTACTCCCGAGTTCTGCGGGGAATTCCACAGGCACCAGAAGCGGCTATGGAGAAAACAAGTGTGCACAATTAGTATCCTCCGAAAGGCCACTTGGGGATGGGTTTTTTCTTTTTTTCTTTTTTGCATTAATAAACTTTATATTTAGAGCAGCTTTAGGTCCAGAGAAAACTTGCACAGAAAGCACAGAGCATTTCCATTTACTGGCTTAGGGAATTTAATTTTGTTTCTCCTAATGCTCTAGAATTTAGGTGTCCCAGAGGGGGGCATCAGCCTGCATTTATATGCCACAGAGCAGGCTGACACTACTTCTGTAGCCCTTAGCTGTACCAAAGCACTGCTTAGACATCAAACAATTAAAGAGGCAGCTCTGGGGGTCCCCACGGGCATGGTCACGTTTCAGAAAGCACATTAGAAAGCTGCCATGAAACATGCACTGGGTTCACAAGGACAACCCACGGGCAGCCTGCTATTTACACAGGAGACTAGAGTGGAACTTACCATTACAGCAATGGGGCAATATTTAAATCATCAATAAAAACCATAGCCACCATTTATAGGTCATGCAGCGTCTCAGGTGGGAGACAGGATGAAACCCAGGCCCTTTGACTCACAGCAAGTTGGTGGCCTCAACCTTGGGGAGTTGGTACAAACATCCAGAAGAGGTGCCCAAGTGATCACAGAAACAAAGACAACACAGAATAAAGTCACGTGGAAATTGTTCCCCCTGATCCACAGAGCAGTTTTACCAGCCCTGGGGATTCTCCTGCCTGGGGTTATTTCTGGCATATTCTGGGCATGGCTGGGAGGTGGGTGATCACCATGGGGGTGGGGAGTGGACAAGTCTGGGGTCTGCAAGATGCTCCCATTTCGGGGCTGGAATACCCCATTCACCTGGGTGGTGTACGATAGCTAGCTGCTCGGGTGCCAGACTGGTCTGAGCTGAGGGAATGGAATCTGGAGCGGGCCCCAGTTTCCAGGAGCATTTATTTACCCCTCCTCCCCTTTTGGAAGTGGGTTAGAGCCTCTGAAATGATTTCATTGAAAAGCAGAGATTTAACCACAGCCACAGCCAGAGAGCAGAGCCAGTCTGCCCGGTTGAGGACCTGGTTTTTTTTTTTTTTTATTAAATTCAGCTTTATTGAAATACATTCACACACCATATAATCATCCATGGTATACAATCCAGTGGAGGACCTGGGTTTTGAAAGCTCTGCTCAGCGATGGAAGCTGATGGGTGGGACCTGGAAGGCAGCAGTGACTGCCAAGCCTGGGGCCCTGGGAAATGGGCCAATTCCATCTGACACCAGGAACCCGCTGCCGGACTACCTCGCCCAAGGGTAGGGTGTCCCGGGGCCTTTTCTAAGGGCTCCTGGGCCTCCATCTCACCTCCCAGCCAGGGGCTAGCCTGCGTGCTTGTTCAGGCTTTCAGGGAGCACCTTCTGCCAAATCCCCACTGTGGCATTAATCAATTCAACAGAAGTTAGGGAGCGCCCGTTTACGTGCCAGGGTTGGTCTGGTGACCAGCCAGGCAGCCCTGAGCCCGGCTGGGCTAAAGGAGGTGCCCTCGGGAGGACACACTGTGGCAAGGCTCTGCCACAGAGCTCAAGGAGCAGCAGCAGGAAATAGGACGGGAGGGGTGTGTGTGAGGGTATGTCAGAAGGGGTGAGAGTGTGTCTGAGTGTGAGAATGTGAGTGTATGAGGGTGTATATAAATGCATGGTGTGTATATGTGTGTATATATGTGAATGTGTGTATATGAATGTGTGTGTATGAGTGTCTACGTGTGTATGAATGTGTGTATGTGAGTATGTATGTGTATATATGTGTGTACATGAGTGTGTATGTGTGCATATGTGTGTATGTATGTGTATATATGTGTGTATGTGTGTGTATATGTGTGTACGTGAGTATGTGTATATATGTATGTGTATATATGTATGTGTGTGTATGTGTGTGAGTGTATATTTGTGTATGTATGTGTATATGTGTATGTGAGTGTATGTATGTGTATGTGTGTATATGTGTACGTGAGTATGTTTGTATGTGTGTCTGTGTATATGTTTGTATGTGTATGTGTGTGTATGTGTATATATGTGTACGTGTGTATATGTGTGTATATTTGTATGTGTGTGTATGTGTATGTGTGTGTATGTGTATATGTGTGTACGTGAGTGTGTATGTATGTGTATATATGTATGTGTGTATATATGTGTGTATGTGTGTGTATATATGTGTGCATGTATGTGTATATGTGTGTATATTTTTATGTATATATGTGTTATGTGTATATATGTGTACGTGTGTGTATATGTATGTGTGTATGTATGTATATATGTGTGTATATTTGTGTGTGTATACGTATATGTGTGTATGTGTATATATGTGTGTACGTGTGTATGTATGTGTATATATGTATGCGTGTATATATGTGTGTACGTGAGTGTATATGTGTGCATGTATGTATATATATGTGTGTATATTTGTATGTGTGTATATATGTGTGTATATTTGTGTGTATGTATATATATATATGTGTGTGTATGTATGTGTATGTGTGAGTGTGTATATTTGTGTGTGTGTGTGTGAATGTATGTGTATATATGTGTATGTGTGTGTATGTGTATGTGTGTGTATGTGTATATATGTGTGTACATGAGTGTGTTTGTGAGTGTGTATGTGTGTATGAGTGTATATGTGTATGTGTGAGTGTATATTTGTGTGCGAGTGTGTATATTTGTGTGTATGTGTGTATGTGTATATATGTGTGTATGTGTGTACGTGTTTGTGTGTCTGTGTATATGTGTATATATGTGTATGTATGTGTATATATATATGTGTGTATTTGTGTGTATGTGTGTATGTGTATATATGTGTATGTGTATATGTGTGTACGTGTTTGTATGTGAGTGTGTATGTGTGTATATGTGTGTGTGTGTATATATATGTATGTATGTGTATGTGTGTATTTGTGTGTATGTATGTGTATATGTGTGTGTACATGAGTGTGTATGTGTATATATGTGTGTATGTGCGTGTATATGTGTGTGTGTATGTGTGTGTATGTATGTGTATATATGTGTGTATGAGTGTGTATATTTGTGTGTATGAATGTGTTGAATGGGGACGTATGTGCATGTGCGTGTGCCTGTGCGCGTGTGTTGCAGGGGGCAGGAGAAGAGCAGGGGGCAAATCCAGACAGGGTATCGAGCCCCCGCGCTGGCCCTGGAGGCTGCGGGGCCGCGGGCGAGTGATCCGAGTGATCCGGACGGCGCCGCACCGACCTCAGGGGGAGGCCCGCGGGCCGCCCCGGCCCAGCGCCCGGGCGCGGCGGGGTCGTCCTCCGCCGGCTCCTCCGCCAGCTCCTCCGCCAGGTCCGGGATGAGCGTGGTTTGATCTCGCTGGAAGATGAACAGCTCCCCGTCCTCGCAGTCCGACTGTGGACAGACGAGAGGGCTTTCGGATTAGACGGCAGCAGGCGCAGCCAGGAGGGCCTTGCCCCGCCGGAGCCCCGGAGCCCCAGGAGCCCCCGGAGCCCAGCCCCCGCCTGGCCGCTCAGTTCCGCTCCACGAAGGCCTCGCCCCGCGCGGGCGGCCGCCGTCCGCCTGGAAGTGGGCCTCGCACCTCGCGGCGGGGAGACCGGGGCGCCCGGCTCCGCACGCACCTGCCCGGCCTCAGACCCCCCTCCCGCAGGCGCTCAGTCCACGCCTGGGGCTGAGTGGGGGTGCAGCCACCGGCTCTGCCCACCTCACAGGGCAGTTCTGGAGACAAGATCGAAGGAGACTGAAGACATGAAAGTGCACCCTGAGGCGCTGGGGCCGAGTCCCCTACACCCCTACACCCAGTGTGACTGGGTGACCCGGGATCCCTGGGGTCCAGAAAGCTCTGTCCTGTCCAAACCGAGAACCTTCCCTTCTAAAACCCAGGCCCTTTCTCGGAGCCCCCAGTTCCCACGTGCTGTGGCGCCTGGGTGAGGCCGACCCGGCATTGTCACTTCAGGGAGTCACACTCGCATCAGCTTACACATGTGCACGCTGTACTTCCCAGCCACGTGCAGAAGCTGGTGCGGTTCATTTAAACCTGGGTTCTGCCTCGTTTTTTGTCTCTGAACATCCCCTAAATCAGCAGTTACATGATCCTCATGGCAAGGCGGAGTCTGTAACTGTGTGTAATGTTGTGAAGGGCCCCTCCTTCTCAAAAAGGTTGAGTTGGGTCCGTAACTGTTTGTTGAACAAAAATGTATGATCAATAGTAACAGTTACTGTGTATTGAGCATTCAGTGTGCTGTGCACGGCACTCTACTGTGGATTACTTAATCTTTGCAGCAACCTGTAAGGGGAATGTTATCCCAACTTCAGAGAAGAGAAAACAGGCTTAGAGGGTCTGGGGAACTGGCTTTACAGTCAGACAAGTAGTGAAAGAGCTGGGCTCTGCACCCAGGAGTGGAGCCTCAGTCTCTAACTCTTACGCAGGACTCCTGTCTGCTCCTTGTTACTGTTCTCCACAAAGCCAGCGGGGGCATTTGCCGGGACAGGAAATCTGGCAGGATGCGGATGGTTTTGTTAACTCTGTTTATTGAGACCCACTCCAGACCAGGTGCTGTGCATATAGAATCCTACATTTGTACCATATTCTGCACTGAGGAAACCAAGGCTCAGCTCTGTGTGGTGACCTCCCCCAGGTTACATGACAAGTTGGCCACCTTGTGGGTTTGCACCCAGGCCTGCTTTCTGCTCTGCTGCTGTGCTGACCCAGGACGCCACTCCAAGTGTGGTTACGGTTTCTGTGCACAGTGATAAGCCCTTGGAGGGATTCTCCAGCCATGGTTTTGGGGACATGGAAGTGGCTTGCTAGGAAGCTGAGCATGGATAAATTCAGAGAACAAAAGCAGAGAATATGGTAAACCCCGAAGAAAGGATAAAGAAGGAAAAAGGAACCCAGAGAAGGAAAGCTTCAAGTATGGCGGATGATTGAGAGTGAAAGAAAAACAAACTACAACAGCCTCACAGCTTGTTACTAAGAGTCAGAGGGCGACGTCTCAGAGAGGAGCCCCCCGAAGCTGTCCCTCAGGTCGTGTCTGCCACGGGAGGAGATGGTGGGCCCGGGAGGCAGCTCTGGCTTACCAGGGAGGAATCCGAGTCCAGAGACGGGAGCTGCTCCCTGGCGGCCTCGAGGATGGCGTCCCAGGGCCCCATCCGGGCGGCCCACAGAGAGCTCGGCACGGCCACCCCGTCTTTGTCTTCGGACGCCATCTCAGCACACCATCATCCCAGGAGCCCTGGGGAGGACATGGGATGAGGGGAGAAGGGTCCGAGCAGCCACGGGTCAGGAGATTGGGGCTGCCTTTTCAAAGCACTACCACCCATAGGAGCTGAAAACAGATTGTCAGCCTTCCCACCCCGTTTTCCTTCTAGTTCTGTAAATTCCCGTAACTGCATGCTGCACTGAGCTGTACACCGTGTGTGTGTGTGTGTGTGTGTGTGTGTGTGTGTAACACTACGTAGAGTCTCTGCATATATATATAGATAAATCTATATAAATACAGATGTGATTTGTAGATATGTTTGTGATATATGATATATATGATATGTAGATATGTGTATATGACATAGATATATGTATAGTATATATAATGATATATGTATATGATATATATAAAATGATATGTGTATATGGTAGGTGTATGATATATAGATATATGTATATGATATGTATAATGATCTGTAATATTAGAGATACTATTAATATCTCCATTTTACAGGATATCCAAGAGGGTAAGTGGTTAGTAAATGGCAGAGATAGAATCAGAATCAAAGTGATGGTGGATTTTAAGACCCACTACTCTTTACTGCCGCTTACAGAGGAATGGACTAGAGGCTTTTTGGAGTCCCCAAGTGATTATTTTTGGAGTCCCCACTTAAACTGGACCCTGGTGTCTGCCTCCCACCAGGCTCCTGATTGGGATTTGGAGCTCAGCGACTAGGGAGAGAGCCCCTCCTCTGTACTGTCCCCCCTACCCCCACCAGCACCCAGCACCCCTTGTCTGTGCCTCTCCTCACGGTCATTGCCTGGCGCCCTTTAGACCAGTGCTGTCCAACAGAAATATATCTGCTTCATCTGTAATTTAAATTATTCAGTATCCACATTAAATAAAGTGAAAAGAACAGGTGAAATTAATTTTAACAATAATTAAATAATTAAAATTTTTAACCCAATATATTCAAAATAGTATTTTTACATGTAATCAATATAAAACCATTCATGGGATATTTTACTTGCCTCCACTACAGCTCATCTTGATTTGGACTCGCCAGGTTCTGAGGGCTCAGGAGCCACCCGTGGCTGGTGGTTCCAGTGGGGACAGCATGGCCCTGGACTGTGAGCTCCCCGGGAGCAGGAGCTGACTAATTAATTCTCTTTGAGGCCCCAGCCACAGCTCAGGGCCTGGCACGCAGTAGGTGCTTGGGACATGTTTGACGAATGTATGAGACAGTCCACTTTCCTGAAAGATTTTTGTATTTCTGATTCTTGAAGCAAATGAGGGGGCTGCATGTGTAAATGGCATCTCAGGTTGTTATCCCCATTTCATAGATAAGGACTTGGGGCTGAAATGACTTGCCTAAGGTCTCACAATCCTAAGTGGTGGAGCCGCTCTGGAATCCAGGCAGATAGATTTGGTCCAAAGCCCATGCCCTGGACCACTCTGCTCTAAGGGGGTCCCCAATGCTTTAAAGTGCTGCCCTGTAAAACGCCACATGCTCTTGAGGGGGGAGGCTATTGGGAACTTGGGCTCTCACCCCTATGGCAAAAGGATCACCAGCCCCCATCCCAGAGTTCTGATTGTGCCTCCTCTGTGCATCCGGCTAGTGTGGCTGGGAGTGAGCTGTCCTCCTGGGGCCAAGGGGAGGGAGCTACACCCTCGTACCTGGGGTCTCCCCAGCCCCAGCAGTTACATAGTAAATGCTCCTGGAAGTGAGTCTGCAGATGCCTGCTGGGGCTTTTATGGGGACGCATGAGCACAGAGTGCCGCTGGCTTGGTGAACTGCAAAGCACTTACAGACCTGGTGTGAGCCTAGTCCTTTGCCCCTGCCAGTGGGTGAACTTGAGGCTTCTTTATTCTCTGTGTCTGTCCCAGTGATGGCTACCAGGGTCCCTTTGGTCACCTTTAGTGGACAAAAATTAGCTGGTCTGACCCCCACCTCCAGGCAAGGGCAGGCATTTAGAGTTTCCCAGAGACTATCCATTAATCCACAGAAGACCTGAGCAGGGACTTCGCTTGCTTTTTTTGTGCTTATGGAGGGGGCAGGTGTTTGGTGCACACTCGAATGGGGGAAGTAGGATGCGGACGCATTTGGTACATCATTAGGGAGTGTTCTTTGGAACCAGGGCTCTGCTTGGCAATTCAGGACTCAGAATTTCCTTGGGCAGCAGAATCACAGAGATGAAGGGGGCCGCCAGAGACTCTGACAAGGAGTTCTGCGGGTGGACAAGCTAGTAGGGGAAAGAAAAGCATTCCTGGCAAAGGGAAGAGCATGCACGGTGGCTCAGCAGTGAGAAATGCCCAGCATTTTGGGGAGAAGAAGGTTCCATTGATGGAAATGGGCCAGACTGTGAAAAGACCTGAACGCCAGGTTGAGGACCTGGGCTTATGCAGGCAGTGAGAGGGAAATCAAATGCTACGCGTAAAGGCTGCTCAGTCTCCTCCGAATCCCGACTCCATATCCAGTCCGATTGTTAGATGCAGCCCGTTAGCCCCGCCCCAAGGCTCCGCCCCTCGCTCCACCGACGCTGAAGCGGCCGGTCGTTATGACAATGGACGCCAACGGCCTCCCGGGTTGTGATTGTAAGTTTTAAAGCTGGGAAACAGGAAAACACATTGCCCTTCCTCCTGCCCAGCCCTGCCCCTGGTTTCCTGCCGTCCCGACATTTATCTCCGCCGCGGCAGCAGCACCGAGCCACTCACCTCAGGTCTTCGCCTCCGCCTCCCTGAAGAGTCCTGGCAGGGATGTGAACGGTCACCAATGCGTCACTCCAGTCGCTTTCGCGTCCCTCGAGCCGGGCCGCGGTTACTGCAGCTGTCGCCCACTTCCGAGCCCCCTCAGGAAAGTCGTACGTCACCGGATTTCCAACCCCTTTTTTTCCTGCTCCTCTTCGGAGACCTGGCGCGGCCTGCCTGTCTTGCAACGGGATTGGTTCGCCTGGGCAGTGGAGGGGCGGGGCAGAGCAATTCTCCCTTGCTCATTGGCTGCCGTGGACGTCCTCCGTGAGAAGGGCGAGCCGACCGGAAAGTCCGGGAGCGGGACTGGCCAATTCAACTCGGCTCCCGGGAGCTGCCCGGCCGGCGACCCGTGAACGTCCAGACGTGCTCCGCGCCCTTCCGTAACCACTTCCGGGGCGGGAGCCGGCCGGGTGGCCGCTGGAGGTGGCGGCGTCGGGGTGGCGGGGCTGGCGGCGGCGGCGGCGGCGGCCCGACGGCGGCCCGAGGCCTGAGGCCCAGCGCAGGTAGGCTCCGCGGCGTCCGGGCCCCGCCAGGGCCGGCACCTGTTGCGGGGCGGCCGAGGCCCGCTGCCTGCTCGCGGCGGGGCCCTGCGACTCCGAGCTCCGCTTCTCTAGGCGTGCGCTGGGGCCAGGCTTGCTCTGAGGGTGCCACAGCGGGTGCCTGCGGGGCGGCGGGGAGCGGCGGTCGCTTTGGGTGCGCGGGTTGCTAACTGGGGACCCACCCCGCGGCCTGTGGGTGAGGTTTGCGAGCCCTGCTACCCCGGGCCCCGCTGGAACGACACGGGGTCGTCTCGACCCCCCAGCCCTGGGGAGGGTGTCTTGGCGGCTTTGACGAGCCTTTTCCCTGTGGGCCTGGCAGTAGGTCAGCGACATCAATTTTTTTTTTTTTGACATTTTTTATTATGAGATATAACATATAACATATATACAGAGAAGTGAGGGATTTCAAAATACACTTTAACAGGTAGAGCAAATTTGAAAGTACAGTGTGTATTTCCTTCTACTGTTCTAATATGCTAGAAACTAAAGAGAACTATCTATATAATAATTAAATGGTCATAATTATTAGTTAAATCCTAACTTCTCTGTTACAACTCCTCCCTCTCACTTGATCATTTTCTCAGTCTTCAGGGATATTTGGGCAATGACCATTCTAACTTCTTCATATTGAAAAGGGGTGTCGACTTTAGTGGAAGGGAAATGCAACTGGTTGATGTTCTGGGAGAGACTAGTGCCTCTAAGTTTCAGGGCTTATCCAGCATTGTACATTGTGTTTTTTAAGCTAGTTAAACAGTTTTTAATTTATTTTAAAAGTAACTGATACCTACAGTTTAGACTAAAAAAGAACTGAAGGAGCAAGTGAAAATGAAAAGGCTCCCTCTGTAGTTCTACATTCGGAAATACATTCTGAAAGCAATATGCCAAAAAGTTTTCTACATGTATCTAAATATATGCACGTGCACCTGTCACGTGGCAGGACAATAAAGAAAATGTTAGTGGCTTTATAGTCCCCTGGCCTCGCATCCTCCCTCTGTAGGCTTCTTGAACTGGGGTCTGGTTTTGAATGCCTCTTGGCACATGTGTCAGACACGTGACAGTCCAATAAATGGAGAGCTGACCTGGGCTCTTGGAGGAGGCAAATGGAGTAGAAGTGTCACCCAAAAAAGGCTTGAGCGGTGTATTGAAAAGGCCCTGAAATGTGGACCAGCCTGTTTGGGTTTTTATGCAGGCTCTGTTGGCCAGGACTGTTGAGGGCAAAGTTTCTGACCTGCATGATGAGGGGGCTGGATAAGCTCCTGCCTGCCAGCGTGAAGACACGTTGAGTCCAGCAGGGGCTTGCTCGGAACATGCCCCATCGCATGTACACATACTCTCGCCAAGGGACTGCAAATTCTTTGTCCTCCATATGGGTTGCTTGTTTGTCACTTGGCCATCTTGACTGTGACCTGGGGCTTGTTAGTAGAGACTGAATTTCTCATGGCATCTGTGAGCTGCCATGGGGCTTTTAGGCCATCTGAATGTGACATTACTGTCTTTGTTTTTTCCTTTCTCTTTTCTACATTTGTCTCCTTGTTCTCTTCCACACAGAGTAGATTAGGAGGCAGATGTCACTCTGGACCTAAGGGTTCCAACCAGGAGGCTCATGTAATGACTTGGCTTTGATTTGGTGAGGAGTCTCAGAATGAGAGCTTGTCACCGTGGAACTCATTCTGCATCCTGGCCTGCCGTTACCGGTGGTGTCCCTTCTCAGGGAAAGTGTCACTCCCCAAATTTACCAGCCTACCCCCTTGTCCTTCCTACTTCCAGGGGACTCATGGGTAGATTCCTATTCAGTTGACATTAGCTGAGCACTAACTACATCCTAGTTTCTGTGCTAGGGCTTACTTCTCAGGTTTTGTTTTGTTTTTTAAATCTATATACAGTAAATTGCACTCATTTTGGTGTTCAGTTCTATGAATTTCGACAAATCCACATGGTCGTATATCCACCACCACAACCAAGATACAGAACAGATCCATCACCCTAAAAAATTTCTCAGGCTGCCTCTTTGGGGTTGACTCCTCCGTTTCCTCCTAACTCTTGGTACCACTGATCTGTCCTCCAACCCTATAGCTTTGCCTTTTCCCAAATGCCATATAAATGGACTCATGTAGTAGGAAGGCTTTTGAATCTGGCTTCTTCATTTATATAATGCACTTGAGACATGTCCCTTTGTTGCATGTGTTGGTGGTTCCTTCCTCCTTTTTATTGCTGAGTGGCATTCCCTTGCGTGGATGTACCATGGATGAACCACCCATTCTTCCTGTGTTTTTAAGAATGTGAGGTTTGATGAGTGTCCCCAGACAATGAGGTGCTGGGGATGTGGAGACGCTTGGTTAGCAGAACCAAGTGTTGATCTAACCCTAAGTCCATGGCTCTTTCCCACTACATCCAATAGCTGATGTGGTCAAATAATCCAGTCTAGCATCGTCAGGCTTGCTGAGTTCCTGAAGAATCCCCTTTTTAGAATCTGGGGCCTGTGGTTTGATGAAGGAAGGTATACCCTGCCATTTGTGACTCACTGTGTGTACTCTTCTTTCTCTGTCTGTGGTGAGAAGCTCACTGGCCTTAGCCAGTGGAGCTGCCCAAGCCCATTGCTGGTTTGGGGCATATGTCACAGACATGCCTGTTACATTATTTTGTTATATAAAAGTCACTTAATTCAAGATAGTTTTATAAGTATTTGGTTTCCTAGGACGGCCATAACAGATTATCACAAATCAGGTGGCCTAAAACAAAAGAAATTTGTTCTCTCAGTTTTGGAGGCTAGAAGTGCGGAATCCAAGTATTGACAGGGCCTTGGTCCTCTCGAAGGCTCTAGGGGAGAATCTGTTCTTTGCTCCTTCCTGCTTCAGGTAGCTCTAGTCCCTGCCTCTTTCTTCACATGGCCTTCTCTCTGTCTGTGTTTTCCTGTGACACTACTCATTGGATTAGGGCCCATCTTATCTGAATTTAACTAACCACATCTACAGAGACCCTCTTTCCAGATACGGGTCAGTCTGAGGTTCTGGGTGGACATGGGTTGGGGAGGACACTGTTCACCCCCTGCAGGATGTCAGTCCCGGGAGTCGACTGCATCGTCAGCCTGTGGGGCAGGGATATGGCAGCTGCCTGTGGGCAGGAGTGTGACCATCTCGTTCCATTGCCTGGAAAGATCTGACCCTGTGCTTCCCTCCATAGCGATGTCCGAGCTCAGTGACGAAGCCAGCGAGCCGGAGCTCCTGAACCGCAGTTTGTCCATGTGGCATGGACCAGGCACGCAGGTCGGCTGGGAGGAGCTGGATGTGCCCTTGGACCTCCACACAGCCGCCTCCATTGGCCAGTACGAGGTGGTCAAGGAATGTGCCCAACGGTGAGAGATCTCGGGAAACCTTCATTCTCATATTGCGAGTACCATTTCATTTGCTTGAGATCCCAGGAAAAACATCAGTCATTGACTGGGGCTTTAACTACAATTATGGACAGTTAATCCAGATGGAGTAAAGTAACTCATGTTTTTTGTGGGCAGTTGGCGGTCATGCTTTATGTTGGGCATTACTAATGAAGGCAGTTTTTATTCCTAGGATGGAAAAGGACTTAAACTTTTTTCAGAGGCTTAGAAACATTTCAGACTTACTTTAGCCGGTGTAGTTTTATGTTTTTCACTAATTGTTTACAGAAATCCTTAAAAAAAAAAAAAAAAGACAGAAGCTGATGACCCTGTGGTCTTCTTTCCTCAGAGATTTTCATCTTAACCCCTCCTGCCGCACTCTCACCTCTGGCTTCTGCCACAGAGGGGGAGAGAGGTCAGGCTTTCTGTCTCACCGCATGGAGGGTTGCCTTGTGACCTGGCTCTTCTTAATGATCTGTGTACACATATCAAGTCTCAATACAACAAAAAGCCCTTGCCAGTGAGCCTTGGCAATGTCTTGATCTTAGAACAATATGTTACTTGATGTAATTTTGGGAAAGGATTTGTCTTCTCACCTCTCCCCCCATACTTCGTGCTTGTTCCGTTTCCCATTTCTCGCTTGGTAACTTGGAGAAGTGGCCTGGGTCCATTTGTGGATGATTCATGCCTGAGCCCCTTCCACTTCCTGGTATGCCAGAGCAGAGCCTCACTGGAGCCCCAGGTCCCCAGCTGGCACGTGTAGCTGTCACTCGGGAACACTGGCTAATCGAGTGCGAGTGCACCTTGCTAAAGGATAATCTGGGTGTGCCTTCCCCAGGGGGCTCTAGGAGCAGACGGCAGGGTGTCAAGTCAGCACACCCCTCACAGGGTCACAGACCCCCAACTGAAACTCTGCTCCTTTGGAATTCTTGGGCTCTTACACCTTTGGGTGTTTAAAGGCCAGGGTGGCGATTTTAAGTCTTTGTTGGCAGCAGCTCCATGGAGCAGAGGAGGGGAAGTGTCTGTGTGCAATTAGGATTTTGACACTAGCTAAGAAGGAGGCTTGTTCACAGTAAGCACAGACCAGCGACCTGTGGGCAACTGGGGACCCGAGAAGAGAGGACTGGGGCTCAGAGGGGAGGTGGGAGAGCTTAGAGAGAGCCTTTGCTGGGGTCAGGCTCCCCCTGTGAAGAGGAATCGAGCACATCGTACATGAAGGCAGTGCGATAGGGATGAACCGGAGTGACCCACGTTCTGTTCCCCAAGGCACCTCTGTCTGGTTCTCCAGGTAGTGGCAGCCACTGTACACCTTTGGAATGGCTGCCTGGCTGTGCAAGGCTCAGGAGCAGAGGCGGTTCTAGTTAGCAGAACTGTCTGGAATGGTCAGGTGTAGCTTAATGGGTGTATACCTGTGAGAGCCACACATTATGTGGATCGAGTGCCTGTCAGCTGCTCCTCCACTGGAGACAAGAACAGGGCAAAGGCCTTGGGGGCATTAACCGTGCAAGGTGCTCTGGAAGGGGGTGTTATTTGAAATGGATTCCTGAACCCCAACCCCAAACTCCAGATTGAGAAGTCTACATATTTCTCTCTGAGAAAACACATTTCCGGAATTTTAACAGAAATCGGTAAGAAAGAGGATTCTTTGGTCATGGATGTTTCCAGACTGTTTCTGTAAGGTGAGGTGACAAAGGAAGAATCCGTTGCAGTGGGACTCGTCCATTGGCTGAGCCCCTTACTTTCTCCTTGTTGCCCCTCCCTGCCCAGCTCTGGACCAGGGGTCTGGTCGTTTTGGGGGAGGGAGTCAGGACTCTAGGTCATGGTTTCTGTTGACCTTGTGGGCTGTATCATTCTCTTTTGTGGGGTGAGGGGGGCCGTCCTGTGCATTGTAGGGTCTTGAGCAGCATCTCTGGCCTCCACGTGCTAGATGCCAGGAGCTCTCCCCTTGCAGTTGTGAAACCCAAAATGTCCCCAGCCATTGCCAAATGTCCCCTGGGGACACAAGTAGCCCTGGCTGAGAACCATCTGTGTAGCTGGTAGTATGGAAGAAGAGACTTGCTGGTCTTGGGATAGGAGGAGGGGCAGGGGAGAATATGAAATCAGAAAACAGGTACAAGTATTGTCCTAGTTTGCTAATGCTGCAGAATGCAAAACACCAGAGATGGATTGGCTTTTATAAAACGGGGGTTTATTTCCCTACACAGTTACAGTCTTAAGGCCACAAAGCGTCCAAGGCAACACCTCAGCAATCGGGTACCTTCACTGGAGGATGGCCAATGGCGTCCGGAAAACCTCTACTAGCTAGGAAGGCAGCTGGTGTCTGCTCCAAAGCTCCGGCCTCAAAACGGCTTTCTCCCAGGACGTTCCTTTCTAGCAAGCTTGCTTCTCTTCAAAACATCACTCCCAGCTGCACTCTCCTTTCTCCCCCCGAGTCAGCTCATTTATATAGCTCCACTGATCAAGGTCCATCCCGAATAGGTGGGGCCACACCTCCATGGGAACATCTCATCAGAATCATTACTCACAGCTGGGTGGGGCATGCTCCAAGCAAATCCAACCATCACCAAAACGTCTGCCCCACACAAGACCACAAAGATAATGGCATTTGGGGGACACAATACACTCAAACCGGCACAAGTATTAAGGACTGGGGCCTTTACCAAGACAGTCTTATAAGCAAATGCACACATTGCCCCGTCTGCCTTCCCCGGATGGTGTCCGGGCTGCTCTGCCCGGTCTTTCTTGGCCTGGCCTTGCTGCTGGCCCTGGTGAGGCCCCCATGGCAGTTGGCAGGCACGTCTAGCCTGTCTCGTGTTTGTCTAGGAGGGAGTTAGACCTGAACAAGAAGAACGGTGGTGGCTGGACCCCACTGATGTACGCCTCCTACATTGGCCACGATACCATCGTGCACTTGCTGCTTGAGGCAGGGGTGAGTGTGAACGTGCCGACCCCGGAGGGGCAGACGCCCCTGATGCTGGCCTCCAGCTGCGGCAACGAGAGTATCGCCTACTTCCTCCTCCAGGTGAGCCACGCGGTGACTCAGGCCAGAAGTACGCTTGGGCAGAGCTGTGGCCGTGGTGTGTGCATGCATGTGTTTGTGTGCACGTGCTCGTGTCACGCTCTGACCATTTCATTGGGGTGGTCTGAGGTGTGTCCACTCGAGCAAAGCCTCTGAGGCAGTAACGCGCGTTCTGTGCTCTCTTGAAGCAAGGTGCTGAGCTGGAGATGAAAGACATTCAAGGCTGGACCGCCCTCTTCCACTGCACCAGCGCTGGGCACCCGCAGATGGTCAAGTTCCTTTTGGACAGTGGAGCCAATGCCAACGTGAGGTGAGAACAAGACCTCGGGGCCGTAGGAGGAGGCAGAGCTCAGAGCACCCCTCCCTTGGTATGAGAGGTCAGGACCAAAGGGCAGAATGGGAAGAGTGGCACGTGTCCTGCCATGGCTGACGTCTCTCCGGAGACCTTGGGTGCATCGCTTAAGCTCTCTGACCTCATTTTTCTCATCTGAAACCTGGGAGTAGCCATACCTGTGTTGTAGAGTAGTTAGGAGGATTACGTGCCTTCTCATATGCCAGGGGCCTGCTACAGAGCATGGCATTTAGTTGGCGTGCAGCAAACGTTCATTCCTTTCTCTTACTTGCCTTTTGTGTATATCAGATGAAGCGATGCTTTGAAAACAAATCCCGAGTTTTATAACGGGACGTGGTCTTGTTGTCTAAGACAGGTGAGGATAATAATCTGCTTTAAATGCAGCAAGTACCACCACCACCATCACCACCACCTGCCTGATACCGTGCACTCCCTCTAGCTGACAGCATCTGCTGAAGATACCTCATAATTTTATGTGCCATTAAGAAAGAAAAAAAATGCTGCCTTTTAAAATTCAACTTGCCTGTTGATTGTAAGACACATTCAGACTTCAAAGATGTTACAAAGTGATAATGTGTCTTAGAATGGATGAAAAACAGTGTTTAGCTTGGTTTCTTTCTTCTAGACCAGCATGAAAGAAGTAAGGATTGTGAAGCAATCTGAAGACAGCACTAAATTAGCTATAATCTGGCAGAAAGAATAAGCATAATGCACTAAGTGGCATGTTAGATTAGTGGTGCCAGAGCTTTCAGGGAGGCTCGGGGTGGGGGGGGTGCACTCAGTAGTTAGGGTTTGGGTAGGTGGTTAAGGAAGCGCTCGGCTTTCTGGGAGCGATCAATAGCAATATCTGTTTTCTGAGCATGATAAAGTGCAGATTTAGGAATTAAGTGGGAACGGCTTAGACCGAGGGAAGACAGGGAGACAGATTTGTCTTTAGTGCAGAAGACCGGGGCTGGTGATTGAGACCAGAGTAATGAAACTGACGTATTCTTAGTAACTTTCCTCATTCTCACCCTGCTAATCCTCATGAGCAAGAGAGAGACCTCCACGCTTAGGAATGGGACTTCCTGTGTGTTGGCTTGGTATTGTCTTCAGCAGGACAGCTTTTTCCTAGGGAGAACTTCCCTTCTTTAACCTTCTGACTTGACTTCCATCTTGCAGAGAGCCGATGTATGGATTTACTCCTTTGATGGAAGCAGCTGCCGCTGGTCATGAGATAATCGTGCAGTATTTTCTGAATCATGTAAGTGACCCTGTTGATTGGCCTCAACAACTGAGAAACCATGTCACTGAAGTGTAAACTGTAGCAAGATTTTCTTATACAAAAATAACTTCTTCATTCATTTATTCAACACATCTTTGAGTCTTGATGCAATGTGTTGAGCAGTGCTTAGGTGTTAGAGGTATAGTGGTGATAAAAAAAAAAAAAGATACCTATTCCTGTAATAATTTTGAACATATTTAATTGAAAAATGTGGAAAAACCTATTTTTTTATTTTAAAATTTCCCCCTATATTTCATTTTTTAAAGTTGGGTTTATGAAGTACAGTTTACAAGCAGGAAATTCACCTTTTTTACCATATAATTCTATGAATTTTAACAAATACATAACAGCCATGTACCTATTAATCCATGATCAAAGTATCAAACATTTCTATCACCCCCAAAAGTTTCCTTGTGCCTCTTTCTAGTCAACCTCCCCTCCCCCAGTGCCCAATCCCTGACAACTAGTAATCTCTCCTTTGTCGCTGTAGTCTTGCCTTTTCCAGAATGGCATATAAATATAGTTACTCACATGTTCATTTTTAACATAAAAACACTGAGTGTTAAATTGTAAAAAACTTGAAACAGTACAGAAGTGATGTATAATGTGAAAAATCTTCCCCCAAACTACTATTAACAATCTAGTGTTCATCTTGCTAGACTGTTTTCTATGGATATATATATTATTTGTATATATATTCTTTTTTTATTGTTTTTTTAATTGTCAAATATAATATATATACATAGAAGTGATAACTTTCCAAGTGCAATTCAACAGGCAGTTAGAGAGTAAATTTCAAAAAAAATAGGTTACAGTTCTATGGTTTCAGCCACTTCCTTATTATGAGATATAACATATATACATAAAGGTAATATCTTTCAAAGTATGATTTAACAAGTAGATATATAGGAAATTTCTGAAGTTTGTTATGAGTTATATTACCATGGTTTCAGTTACTTCCTTATTGTGAAATATATATACAAAAAGGTATAGGTTTCAAATTATTATTTAACAAGTAGCTATAGAACAAATTTCAAAGGATGCTATGTGTTACAGTTCCACCATTTCAGTCCTTTCCCTCTAGCTATTCCAGTACCTTAGCAACCAAGAAAAAGAAAATTATATAAAGATTCAGTATTCATAATCCTTTGTTAAATTCTGTCTTGTCTGTTGCTACCCCTTCCTCTGGTTTAATCACTTTTCCAGTCTTCAGGGATATATAGGCCGTGACCAGCTTAACCCGTTCGTATTGAAAAGGGGTGTCGACTTTATTAGCAAAGGGTACACATCTAGATGATCTTGAAGAAGTTATTGCCTCTGGGTTTTGGGACTTAGCTGGCATAGGAGTACTCTAAAGGATTTACGTCTCTGAAGAATAAACTTAGTGAGTGAGACTTTTATAGAGTCCCAAATAGGGATCCGGATATTCTTTAAGGTTTTTGGGACTACTGTTGACTTGGGCTTATCATATAGTGGTCATTTGGCATATCTAGGTGAAACTTGGATAGCAGTAACCTCCAGGACAGCCTCTTGACTCTATTTGAACTCTCTTAGCCACTAAAACCCTATTTGATTATCTTTCTTTTCCCCTTTTTGGTCAAAAAAGCACTCTCAATCCCCCAATGCCAGATTTAGGCTCATTTCTGGAATCCATGTCCCAGGCCGCCAGGAAGGCTCATTCATCTTGGGGGTTCCTGTCCCACGTTGGGGGGAGGGTGATAAATTTATTTGTAGAGTTAGGCTTAGCAAGATAAAGTCCACATATGAGTAACAAAAGAGGTTCTCTGGAGGTGACTCCTAGGCATAATTAGAGGTGGGCTCAGACTCCCCTTTACAACCATAAGTTTTACCCAAGCAGGCCTCAAGATCGAGGGCTTGACTTATAAAGCAGGGGGTTCCTAAGTTCACATAGCCTGTGTTATGTCCATGAACATCCATACATATCTCATGTTATCGTCACTTAGCTGTAGACAAACCTATTTTTAAAAGTAAGTAGCACTCATAATCCTTCTCCTAAAAAATTATATAGAATAAGAAGATAAAGATAATTTTCCCTTTTCCAACCACCCTTTCCCCTCCCCAAGATACCCACTTTTTGGTTTGATGCAGAGCTTTCCCAGGATTTTTCCTCTGTTTATACAGGCATATTTTTATAAACCCGTTAACACATTGCATTTTGTTTTGAACAAAATGAGATTCTGCTGTATATTTGTTCTGCAGCTTAAAAAAAAAATCATTTACTATACCATAGACATCTTATCAGGTTAGTACATATCCCTGTGTGGTATTCCATGTATAAAATGGTCCACAATTAATTTAACTGGTTTCTTGTTAACAGAATTTAGGTGTCCAGCATTTTGCAGTAATAAATAGTGCTCCAGGATAGGTCCTTGTGCATATAGCTTTAGCACACACAGGATTATTTCTACAAGAGGGAGCACGGGTGCTCACATTAGAAATTTAGTAAGTCCTAGTAACAAGGCAAATGACCAAACTAAACAACAGGCAAAGGGTCTGCACAGTCATTTCTCCAGAGAAGGACTACAAATGGCCAGAAAGCACATGCAAAGATGCTCAGTGTCATTAGCCATCCAGGAAACACAGTGACATGCTGTGTCGCATCCACTGGGATGGCTGTAATAAAAAAGACCAGTAATAATAAGTGTTGATGAGAATATGGAGAAGTTGGAGCCTTCCCGTGCTGCTGATGGGAGTATAAAATGGCACAGCCACTGTGGAAAACTGTCTGGCATTTCCTCAAAATGTTAAGCGTAGAATTACCACGTGACCCAGCAATTCCACTCCTAGGTGTATATCCAAGAGAAACAAAAACATAAATCTACACAAAAAAACTTACACCTGAATGTTCATAGCAGCTTTATTCATAATAGCCCCAAAGTGGAAACAACCCAAATGTACATCTTTGTCCTGATGTATGAACAAAATGTGGTATGTCCGTACAATGGAATATTATTCAGCAGTAAAAAGGAGAAGTACTGATACCTGCTACAAGAGTGAACGTGAAAACATTCTGCTAAGTGAAAATGGCCAGACACAAAGGACCACATACTATATGATTTCCTTTATATGAAATGCCCAGGATAGGCAAATCTATAGGGAAAGAAAATAGATTAGTATTTGCCTTAGGCAGGGGTGGGGGTGGTGGAAAGATGGGGGAGGGGTGCTCTGCTGGCTAAGGGGTACAGAGTTTCTTTTTGGGGTGATGAAAATATCCTAATATTGATTGTGGTCATGGTTGCACAATCTTGGTAATATACTAAAAGTCATTGAATTGTACACTTTAAATGGGCGAATTGTATGGTATGGGAATTACAGCTCAATAAAACTGTTTAAAAAAATCCAGTGGGCACAAATTAGTAGGTCCTCAAAAATTTCCACTAAAAAGGTTGTTCTTCTTCTTCCCACCAGTAATGTAGATAGGTGCCCATTTCCTCATGTCCTTGTCAGCACTGCGCGTTATCAGTCTTCTGAGTTTTTGCCAGTCTGGTGGGGGGGAAAGTGGCATTCCATTTTGGGTTGCAGTTCTTTAATTATTAGTAATGTTGAGCCTTAAAATTTCTTTTTATTGGCGCTTTGTATTTCTTTTATGCATTGTCTCTTTATTTTTGGCCCAATTTTCTATTGGACTGTTTGTTCTTAGCGATTGGTGGGAACTTTTTTGAAGGATAAATTTTAACAAGCTGTCTCTTTTTAAAAAAGAATTTGGGGACAGCAGACACACACGGTAACATAAGGGTGTGCATGTGAAACTACTACCCGGATTTGACAGATGAACATCATGCTCTGTTTGCTTCAGTTCTTCTCTCTTGTTGTTTTTGAAGGAAAACAAGTGAAGTCCCCTTTTTACCATTCTCAACCCCATCCACCGCCCTCCTTCACCAGAGGTAGCTACTCTCTGATGTTGGTGTGTCCTTTTCTCTCCATGGTTTTATTCTTTCATCACATACCATGTTTCCTTAAGCAGTGTTTAGAATAGTTTTGTATATTTCAAAGATTTATGTTAATAATGTGTCAGACTGTATGTGTCATTTAGCAAAACGTTGATACTTGTAGATGTGGTTGACTCCTGAACGGCTCTGTGTTTATCTGAGGTATGAACATGCCACATTCGCCCTTTCCTGTAGGAGTGGATGTTTAAGTCGTGGTCCATTTTCTGTGATCTCTAACAGTGCTGCAGTTAACACTCTCTCTGTGCCTTCTTGAGCTTCTGTGCAGGAAGCTGGTCAGGAGGTCAGGATGTATCTTCCAAGGAGAACTTCTGGTATGTGGGGTAGGCACATCTTTGTCTTGTCTAAGATAATGTCAAATTGGCTTTCCTTGGTGGTTGTACCAATTCACACTCTTCCTAACAGCATTTGAAAGTTCGTCTCCCCCTGCCTTACTAACACTTGGTACCTGGAATCACCAGACTTAATTTTTCATTTGCAGTTTGGTGGGAATTACAAGTTGTCACCTGTTGGCTTTTGGCTTTCCCTGGTTTCTGGTGAGGTTTCGTGTTTATTGGCCATTTGGATTTCCTTTTCTGCAAATAGTTATTCTTTGAAAATGTAATTCTGCTCATATGTTCTAGGCATCCTTAAGATGTCAAGAGTAGATGGATAATCACCCAGAACTGCAAAAAGCAAAATCTCTGCTTTCAAGTTTAGAGTCTGGTTTACATTAAGGTAGAGGCAGTTACTCTTCAGATTTTTTAAAAGGAAAAACCTATTGGAAAATCAGAGACTTGGGACCATTTATCTACTTTGCAGATTATCCCCTCATCTGATTACCCCCTGCACTTTCAGATTGTGTGGGGGTGACTATAGGTATCTGTAGATAAGGGAAAACAACTTGGATAATAATTTAAAAAATTTTTTAATTTTGAAATAATTTCAGATATAAAGAAAAGTTGCAAAATTATACAAAATATTTGCATGCCTTCATCCAGATTCCCCAAAAGTTAATATTTGACTCATTTTCTTTATCAGTCTTTTATATACATTCATGTTATTTTTTTTGGAGCCAAGTGAGAGTAAGTTGCAGGCCTAATGCTTCTTTTTCTTTTTCTTTTTCTTTTTATTATTATTTTTATTTTTATTTTTATTTTTTATCTTCATTTTATTGAGATATATTCACATACCACGTAGTCATACAAAACAAATCGTACATTCGATTGTTCACAGTACCATTACATAGTTGTACATTCATCACCTAAAGCAATCCCTGACACCTTCATTAGCACACACACAAAAATAACAAGAATAATAATTAAAGTGAAAAAGAGCAATTGAAGTAAAAAAGAACACTGGGTACCTTTGTCTGTTTGTTTCCTTCTCCTATTTTTCTACTCATCCATCCATAAACTAGACAAAGTGGAGTGTGGTCCTTATGGCTTTCCCAATCCCATTGTCACCCCTCATAAGCTACATTTTTATACAATTGTCTTCGAGATTCATGGGTTCTGGGTTGTAGTTTGATAGTTTCAGGTATCCACCACCAGCTACCCCAATTCTTTAGAACCTAAAAAGGGTTGTCTAAAGTGTGCGTAAGAGTGCCCACCAGAGTGACCTCTCGGCTCCTTTTGGAATCTCTCTGCCACTGAAGCTTATTTCATTTCCGTTCACATCCCCCTTTTGGTCAAGAAGATGTTCTCCGTCCCACGATGCCAGGTCTACATTCCTCCCCCGGAGTCATATTCCACGTTGCCGGGGAGATTCACTCCCTTGGGTGTCTGATCCCACGTAGTGGGGAGGGCAGTGATTTCACCTTTCAAGTTGGCTTAGCTAGAGAGAGAGGGCAACATCAGAGCAACAAAGAGGCATTCAGGAGGAGGCTCTTAGGCACAATTATAGGGAGGCTTAGCCTCTCCTTTGCAGCAACCATCTTCCCAAGGGTAAAACCTATGGTAGAGGGCTCAACCCATCAAACCACCAGTCCCCTATGTCTGTGGTCATGTTAGCAACCATTGAGGTGGGGTAGGGCCTAATGCTTCTTTATCCCTAAATATTTTAAAGTGTATTTCCTAAAAACAAGAATGTTGTCTTTCATAAGCACATACAATGATCAAAATCAAGACATTAACATTGGGTTCTTCCTCCAGTGCGCTGGGCAGGAATTGGCTGTGTTGGTCAATGGCAGGTGACTGCTTTCCGGCTGGGGGTGGAGGGCCCAGTGCCTGATGGGCGGGTGTGCCGGTTTGTATATGTTATGTCCCCCAGAAAAAGCCATATTTTTTAATGCATTCTTGTAGAGGCAGACGTATTAGTGTTGATTAAGTTGGAACCTTTGGATTAGGTTGTGTCTATGGAGATGCGACCCACCCAACTGTAGCTGATAATTCTGATTAGATAATTCCCATGGAGGCGTGGCCCTACCTGTTTAGCGTGGGCCTTGATTAGTTTACCAGAGCACTATATAAGCTCAGACAGAAGGAGCGAGCTTGCTACAGTCAAGAGGGACTCTTTGAAGAACACACACAAGCTAAGAGAAGAGCTGTAACTTAACAGAGACATTTTGAAGACGGCCTCTGAAAGCAGACTTTTGTTCCAGAAAAGCTAAGAGAGCACAAACGCCCCAAGAGCAACACTTTGAAGAATGCACAGAAGCTGAGAGGAGCTGGAACTCAACCTGGGAGCAAGCAGACGCCAGCCATGTGCCTTACCAGATAACAGAGGTTTTCCAGATACCAATGGCCTTTCTCCAGTGAAGCAAACCAGAACAGAGGGGTAGAGTGGGGCAGTCAGGCCAGCCCTGGGGAAGCGCTCATCTGTCGCCTGGCAGACTACTTCCTCCTGCCCAGTTGTCATTAGACCACAGGGAGGTGGGCCCAGTGGTGCCAGCTGGGTCCCCTGACCTGCCCCTCCTGAGCCAGGCTCCATTCTTCGGAGCGTGGCCTGCCCATGTCAGGTGAGGGAGGGGCTGTGGCTGCATTTCCAGTGATCCATCCCCTCACCCCCACCCATGGGTCAGGCCCCCTGCTGTGCAGCCAGGGTAGGATTACCTGTGCAGACAGGGCCTTCCCTTAAGGAGCCAGCTGGGAGGTGCCGGCTCTCTGGGCTATCAGAGCCCCCAGGGAATCCTGTTCCGTGGCCTCCAAACTTGATCCTGCATCCCTGTCAGTTAAAATCAGTGTAGAGCATGTATTCCTCCAGTAAGATATTATGTACATTATAAAATAGGAACAAAAACAGAAAAAAAAAAAAAGGATAAAGTAAATAGAAATTCTAATATTTACTTCCCTCACCCCAGGATCCTTCCTGTTGGTTCTATTTCCCCCCTCATTTCTCACTCACTAAGGAGTAACATTGCTGTTTTTTTCCCTTAAGTATAATCTGAGGTGGACGTCTTCTAGGCTTAACAGATTTTAGTAAAAACCCTATCTTAAAGATGGGATTGTTGTCTCTGGTTGAGGCTTTTGGATTCCTTCTGTTAAACTAGAAATTATCCTTCAAGGCTGAAAGTTTGATGATCGATCGATTTCTAACCAGAGCTCTAGAAAGTGGGGAGCAATAGACTTGAATCTAGAAAGTAAAACTCATTGAGTTCTTGAAAATCTAGTTGTTTTTTTTTTCTGACCAGAGGGATGTGTAGTAATCAGAGTGTGTTCTGGCTCTGAGACTGTTCGTTGATCATCGTTTTAAAAAAGGGAAAAAATGTATATTTGCATTATACAAATGAAATATATTTGCTATAAAAGAATTAGAAAATACAGTTAAGCAAAGAAAAAGCAAAAATCACTCATGATCCCCTCATCTGGAGCTAGCACATGTTAACATGTTGATGAGATTTTTCCGTAGATCTGTATTTTAGGCCAAAGTGGAATCTTGCCATGCAGGATGTTTTGGCGGTTGTTTTTCTTCCTAGTGCTGCCTCCTGCACGGCAGTCCATGCCGCCACATGCTCCCCTGCTCTTCCTGCTGGAGGGTGTGTGGGGTCCCTCGGACAGACGCACCCCTACTTCTCTGACCAGCCCCCTGCCCCTACTTGTCTCCAGTCTTCGCAGTGCGAACAGCTGCAGTCAAGAGCTTAGTGCATGTCAGGTATTTCCTTGGGTTCAATTCCTTGAGATAGAATTGCTGGGCCAAAGGTTATGCACATTTTATAAAAATTCATTTATTTTGAATTGTCATAAAATATATATAACATAAAAATCATTTTAACCATTTTAAATGGACAGTTCTTTGACATTAAGTACATCGACAAGACCATGTAACTTCCACCACTGTTTCCAAACTGTTTTCATCATACCAAACTAAAATTCTAATTACTTATTCCCCTCTCCCCTCACCCTTGGTAACCACTATTCTGCTTTCTGTCCCTTTGCATTTGCTTATTCTCAGTGTTTCATGAAAATAAGAGACGTCATACAGTATTTGTCCTTTTACGTCTGACTTACTTCAGTCAACACAATGTCTTCAGGGTTCGTCTGTGTAGTAGCAGGGATCAGCACTTCACTTTTTTTTTTTGGCTGAAAACATTCCATTGCATGAATATATCATATTTTGTTTATCTGTTCATCTGTGGAGGGATACTTGGGTTGCTTCTATCTTTTAGCTCTTGCGAATAATGCCGTGATGAACACTGGTGTACAAATATCTGTCCAAGTCCTTGCTTTCAATTCTTTGGGGCATATATCTAAGAGAGTGTATTAGACAGGGTTCTCTAGGGAGACAGTTGCAGGAGATACATGTATAGATATTATGTAAATATTATGAGATTTATTACAGGAATTGGCTCGTGACTGGGGACGGGCAAGTCTGCATTCCATAGGGCAGGCCTCAAGCTGAGAACTCTGATGAACGTTTTCGATGAATTCCCCAGGAGAACCTGGCTGGCTGAATAGAGGTGGAAATTCTCTCTTCTGACTGCTAAAATCATCATTTCTCCTTTTAAAGCCTTCAGCTGATTGGGTGACACTTCTCTCATTGTTGAAGGCCTTCTCAGTTGATTGTGGATGGAATCAGCCATAGATGCAGCCAACTTACTGATGATTTAAATCCATGAAATATCCTCACAGTAACAATCAGGCCAGTGCTTGCTTAACCAAACAGCCTAGCCAAGTTGACACATGAACTTAACCATCACAGAGAAGGATTGCCAGGTCATGTATTAATTCTGTGTTTAACTTTCTGAGGAACTGCCAGCCTGTTCTCCACAGTGGCTGTACCATTTTACATTCCCGCCAACAATGTATGAGCAGTCCTATTTCCCTGCATTTTCGCCAACACTTATTTCAGTTTTTTAAAAAAAAACAGTTATAGTTGGTGCAAAGTGGTATCTCATTGCAGTTTTAAATTTCTTTACTGGCTAATGATGTTGAGTATCTTTTCATTGACTTCTTGGCCATCTGAATATCTTCTTTGGAGAAATGTCTATTCAGATCCTTGGCCCATTTTTTTTTTTTTTTTTTAATTCAGTTTTATTGAAATACATTCACACATCATACAATCATCCATGATATGCAATCCACTGTCCACAGTATGATAACATAGTTATGCGTTCATCACCACAATCTATCTCTGAACATTTTCCTTACATCAGAAAGAACCAGAACAAGAATAAAAAATAAAAGTGAAAAAAAAAACACCCAAATCATCCCCCCATCCCACCCCATTTGTCCTTTAGTTTTTTTTTTTTTTTTTTTTTTTATCATCATTTTATTGAGATATATTCACATACCACGCAGTCATACAAAACAAATTGTACTTTCGATTGTTTACAGTACCATTACATAGTTGTACATTCATCACCTAAATCAATCCCTGACACCTTCATTAGCACACACACAAAAATAACAAGAATAATAATTAGAGTGAAAAACAGCAATTGAAGTAAAAAAGAACACTGGGTACCTTTGTCTGTTTGTTTGCTTCCCCTACTTTTCTACACATCCATCCATAAACTAGACAAAGTGGAGTTTGGTCCTTATGGCATTCCCAATCCCACTGTCACCCCTCATAAGCTACATTTTTATACAACTGTCTTCGAGATTCATGGGTTCTGGGTTGTAGTTTAATAGTTTCAGGTATCCACCACCAGCTACCCCAATGCTTTAGAACTTAAAAAAGGTTGTCTAAAGTGTGCGTAAGAGTGCCCACCAGAGTGATCTCTCGGCTCGTTTTGGAATCTCTCTGCCACTGAAGCTTATTTCATTTCCTTTCACATCCCCCTTTTGGTCAAGAAGATGTTCTCCATCCCACGATGCCGGGTCTACATTCCTCCCCGGTGTCCTTTAGTTTTTATCCCCATTCCTCCACTCATCCATACACTAGATAAAGGGGGTGTGATCCACAAGGTCTTCAAAATCACACTGTCACCCCTTGTAATCTACATTATTATATAATTGTCTTCAGGAGTCCAGGCTGCTGGGTTGGAGTTTGGTAGTGTCAGGTATTTACTTCTAGCTATTCCAATACATTAAAGCCTAAGAGGTGTTATCTATATAGTGCATAAGAATGTCCACCAGAGTGACCTCTCGACTCCATTTGGAATCTCTCAGCCACTGAAACCATTTCGTCTCATTTTGCATCCCCCTTTTGGTCAAGAAGATACTCTCAGTCCCACGATGCCGGGTCTACATTCATCCCCGGGAGTCATACTCTGCGTTGCCAGGGAGATTTACACCCCTGGGAGTTGGGTCCCACGTAGGGGGGAGGCTTGGCCCATTTTTTAATTGGGCTGTTTCTCTTTGTTGTTAGGCTGTAGGAGTTCTTTATATATTCTGGTTATTAAACCCTTATCATATATATGGTTTCCAAATATTTTCTCCCATTCTGTATGTTGACTTTTTACTCTTTTTTTTCCTTCTTGTCCACGGTTTTTATTTTTAAATTAACAAGCTAAATAATTAAGAACACACACACTATGACAACAACCTTAAAGTTGGTTCAGCAGTAAGCAGTAAGTGCCGGAGATCACAAATGGACCTGGGTACAAGCTCCTTGTTGCAAGGCAGGGCCCGGGCACGTAACCGTGCTGCGAGTGCGTGTGGGGCCGAGGACAACCAGAGTGACGGAAGCCGCCGGAGGGGCTCCTTATCCCGCATTCCTGGAGTGCTCTGCTCACTTCCTCCTTTGCTCTGTATCCAGAGTGGTTCCATGTTCAGCTGAACTTGTGGCAATTGCTCCTTCCTCTTTCCCAACTTTTCATCATTTTCAGACATCCTGGAGATTGAAGAAACATTCACGCCACATCGTTGTGCTCCTTCCTGCAGCGTATTCAGGTTGACCACAGGTTGGGTGTCAGGTGACAGGCCTTTAGATGGAACAGAAGATGCCAGCCCTAGTGCCAGGCAGCTTTCTCCCTCTCCAAGCTCATGGGTACACTCTGCATTCTAGCAGAGTATGGTATTTCAGATGTAATTTTGCCATTTCCTTCTCTGCTGATGCATCAGCCGTTTCTTCAAGGGCGTTCCTCATCGGTGGCGGGCAGAACCAGGGGCTGGCTTTCCTCCTCTTCCATTTCCCAGTGTACCTTCTCCGTTTGCTGCCTCTTCAGCACGCTCTGCAGGGTCCGTCTGGAGCCCGTGAGGAGGTCTTGTTTTATGTCTCCCTTGCAAACCACCAGCAGGACAGTCCTGCTTCAGTTCAGCACGCTTCAGCCTGCTGAGCTCCACCGCCCGTCTCCTGACCCCTTCCACTTTGCTAGCTTTTCACTTTCGCGATAGTGTCCTATGGCACAAAATTTTAATGAAGTCTATTTTACCTTTTTTTTTTTTCCTTTTGTTGCTTGTGCTTTTGGTGTGAAATCTAAAACTCTACTGCCTACTGCAAGGTCCTGAAGGTATTTTCCTGTGTTTTCTTGTCAGAGTTTTATGGTATTAGCTCTTATATTTAGGTCGCTGATCCATTTTGAATTAAGTTTTGTGTATGGTGAGAGGTAGGGGCCTATCATCATTCTTTTTATTATTATTATTATTATTAGAGAGGTTGTAGTTTACAGAAAAATCATGCAGAAAGTACAGAGTTTGCACACGCCGCTCTCACGTACAGTTTTCCCTATTATTAACACTGCATTATGGGGGTGCTTCTGTTAGAATCAATGAAACAATATTACTATAATTATGGTTACTATAGTCCATATTTTACATTAGGGTTCACTGTTATTGTTGTACAGTTCTCTGTTTTTTAATTTTTATTCTGGTAACGTATACAATCTAAAATTGCCCATTTGAACAACTTTCAAATATACAATTCAGTGTTGTTAATTACATTCAAAATGTTGTGCTACCTTCATCACCACCCATTGCCAAAACTTTCCATCATCCTAGACAAAAACTCTATACCAATTAAGCATTAACTTCCCAGTCCCTCCCCCACCCCAGCCCTTGATAATTTATATTCTATTTCTGACTAAATTTGCATATTCTAATTATTTCATATAAATAAGATCATACTTATATGAATGTATTCACATTCATTCTTTTGCATATGGATTTTCAGTTGTCACAGTACCATTTGTTGAAGAGATTTTTCTTTTCCCCAGTGATTGGACTTGGCACCCTTGTGGAAAATCAACTGGCCAGAGATGTATGGATTTTTCTCTGGACTCTTTAAGTTCTGTTCTGTTGGTCCAAATGTCTGCTCTTATGTCAGTACCACAATGTTTTAATTTCTGTAGCTTTTGTAGTAAGTTTTAAAATCAGGAGGTGTGAGTCCTCCACTTTTGTTCTTCTTTTTCAAGATTGTTTCAGCTATTTGGGGCTTCTTGCAATTCTATATGAATTTGAGGATGAGCTTTACTATTTCTGCAAAAAAGGCTGCTGGAATTTTGATAGGGATTACATTGAATTTGTAGATTGTTTTACCCAATATTGTTATCTTAACAATATTAAGTCTTTTAATTCCTGAACACAGATGTTTTTCTGTTATCTAGGCCTTGTTTAATTTCATTCAGCAATGTTTTGTAGTTTTCATTATACAAGCCTTTCACCTCCTTGGTTAAATTTATTCCTAGGTATAAAGTTATACGTATTGTAAATAGAATTGTTTTATTTCCTTTTCAGATGGTTCATTACTGATATATAGAAACCCAACTGAGTTCTGTGTGTTTATCTTGTATCCTACAGCTTTACTGAATTCATTTGTTAGTTCTAGTAGCTTGCTTGCAGATTCTTTTGGGATTTTTAATATATGGAATCATGCCGTCTGTGATTAGGGATAATTTGACTTCTTCCTTTCCAATTTGGATGCCTTTTATTTGCATTTCTTGCCTAATTGCTCTGGCTAGAACTTCCATTATACTGTTGAATAACAGTGGTGACAGCGGGCATCGGCGTCCTTGTCTTGTTCCTGATCTTAGGGGGAGAGATTTCAGTCTTTCACCATTGAGTATGGGTTTTTCATAATGACTTGTATCATGTTGAGAAAGTCCCTTGTATTTCTAGCTGTCTGAGTGTTTTTATAAAGGATTGGCTTTTGACAAATACCTTTTCTGCATCAGTTGAGATGATCATCTAGGTTTTTTTCCTTCATTCTATTAGGGTCGGATATTATATGGATTGATTGATTTTCTTATGTGTAACCATCCTTGAATTCCTGGAATAAATCCCACCTGATTATGGCATATAATCCTTTCAATATACTGTTGGATTCGGTTTCCCCAGTCTTTGCATCTATACTCATAAGGGATATTGGTTTGTAATTTTCTTTTCTTGTGCTGCCTTTATCTGGCTTTGCTATCAGGGTAATGCTGGCCTCATAGAATGAGCTAGGAAGTAATCCTTCCTCTTTATTTCTTGGAATAGTTTGAGGATTGGATAGAAATCAGCAGTGAAATCATCTGGTCCCAGGCTCTTCATTGGGCAGCCTTAAATAACTAATTCAGTCTCTATTTGTTACAGATCTGTTGAGATTTTCTCTTTCTTCTTGTGTCACATTAGGTAATTTGTTGCCATGTAACTGCTTGTGGTCCCCTCTTACAGTCCTTTTCATTTCTGGAAGATTGGTAGCAATGTCCCTGCTTTCATTCCTGATTTTAGTTTTTGGGTGTCCTCTATCTTTTTTCTTTGTCAGTCAGGCAAAAGGTTTGTGGATTTTATTGACTTTTCAAAAAAATGTACAACTTTTGTTTTTGTTGATTCTCTATTATTTTTATTTTCTCTATTTCATTTATCTCTGCTCTTATCCTTACTATTTCCTTCCTTCAGGTTTAGTTTGCTTTTCTTGTTCTAGTTACTTTAGGTGTGAATTATGTTATCGATTTGTGGTCTTTCTTCTTTTTTAATGTAGGCATTTAGAGATATAAATTTTCCTCTCAGTATTGCCTTTGCTTCATCTCATAGGTTTTGGTATATTGTGTTTTTGTTTTTCTTTGTCTCGACATATTTCCAAATTTCCTTTGTGATTTCTTCTTTGACCTTTGATTGTTTAGTAGTGTGTTGTTTAATTTCCACATATTTTTAAATTTTCCAGTTTTCTTTCTGTTACTGATTTCTAGCTTTATTCCATTTTGGTCCAAGAGATATTTTGTATTATTCAAATATTTTTTAATTTATTAAGATTTTATTTGTTGCCTAACGTGGTCTATCCTGAAAACGAAAAATGTGCACTTAGAAGAATGTGTATTCTGTTGTTGGGTTGAGTGTTCCATATATTTCCATTAGGTCTAATTGGTTAATAGGTTTGTTCGAGTTCTCTGTATCCTTATTGATCGTATGCTTAGATATTCTATCAGTTACTGAAAGTGGTATATTGAAGTTTCCAGGTGTTACTGTAGAACTATCTATTTCTCCCTCCCATTCTGTCAGTTTTTGCTTCATATATACGAGGGCCGTGTTGTCAGGTGCACATATGTTTGTAATCATTACGTCTTACTGCTTGATTCAAACTTTTATCAATATGTAATACCCTTCTTTGTCTCTTGTAACCTTTTTTGACTTAAGGTCTATTTTATCTGACAACACTATAGCCACTTGGGCTCTCTTTTATTTGTTTGCAGTCCCTAAAACAGGTTCTTTAATAATATTTATGTCTTATTGAATACTGTGGCTCTCTTTTGATTACTGTTTGCATGAAATATCTTTTCCACCCTTTTATGTTCATCCTCATTGTGTCTTTGTACCTAAAGTGAATCATTTTGTCATCCAGTCTGCCCATCTCTGCCTTTTAATAGGGGAATTGAATCCACTAACGTTTAAGATAATAACTGAGAAGAGAGAATTTACTTCTGCCCTTTAGCTATTTGTGTTTTTTTGTATGTCTTGTATGCTGTTTTGTTCCTCAATCACTCCATTACTGCCTTTAAAAAAATTTAGTTGCATTTTTGTAATATACCTTTTGATTCTCTTCTTTCCTTTTTTCCTATATATTTTTATGTTCTGAGTAGTTACCTTGTAATTGCAATTAATATCCTAAACTAATAACAACTTAGTTTGATTACTACCAGCATAGTTTCAGTGGTGTACAAACTGTCTTCTGTAAAACTTCATCCCTCCCCCTTTACATTTTTGTAGTCTCAGATTACATCTTTATCCATTATTTGCCTATTAACATTTTAAATATTATTTTATACATTTGCCTGTTAAGGCCTTGAGGGGTGAAAAGCAGTTAACAAACCAGAAGTGCATTATTACAGGATTTTATGTTTACCTAAGTAGTTACCTTTGCCAATGTTTTTTATGTCTTCTCATGGCTTCGGATTCTGTCTGGTGGCCTTTTATTTTGGCCTGCAGGGTTTCCTTTAGCATTTCTTGCAGGACAGGTCTTCTGGTAGGTATGCACTTCTTTAATGTTTTAAATTCACTTGCCGGTTTGTCCTCCCACCAGGTAGGAGACGGCATGTTTGCAGTTTTTGAAACGTAAAGTGTATGGGACTTTCCCAATTCTTATAATAGTAATAAGAATAGTCTTATCATAGTAAGTTTAGACAATATAGAAAATTAGAATGACAGGAAAATACCCCTTATCTCATTGCTTAAAAATAGTATGAACAATAGTTTGGATATATTTCTTTCCAGTATTTTTTTCTGTATACTTTTCTGTTTTGTTCTAATAATGATTGTAATTATAATGTATATGCAGTTTATATCAAGATCTTTTTTTAAACCTGATAATACCAATTATTTGCAAATATCATTTACGACTGGAACGTGTCCTATCTAGATATAGTAACATAACTGACTCTCCTTTCCCTCATGTGCATTTAAGTTGTTTCCAGTTTTTCATTATTGTAAATAACTTTATGCTAAACGTATTTGTGCATAAAAGCTTTCTCTGAATTTTGGGTTATTTCCTTAGGATAGAGTCACAGAAGTAGAATTATGGTGCTGAAGTATTTTTAGGACTTTGGATGAAAGTTGCCAAATTCTGTTTCAGAGGGGTGGTCATGTTCTGGCTATGATTTTAAAGGGATGTTTCTCTCGCAAACCTGTTGTTTTCAATTTTCTCTGCATGAGGAGAAATGAAGAGAGGAGACAGAAGCGCAGGTGGAAAGGGGTGCAGGTGGGGTCTCTCCTGCTTATCCCTCCCCACCGGCCTCCGTATGTGCTCCGCCTGCCTCACGGGCTGGCTGAAACCCGTTGAGATGATGAGCCTGGCCGTGCTTGGGGAACCAGAGGTGCTGTAGCCGGGAGATGGTTTGAGGATGGCTCCTTTTTGCCAGGAGCTATCCAGCCTCTCCCCAGCTCCCCAGCTCTTTTGGTTGCCTCCCCTTCACCCCATTGGTGAGGGAGGGTTTTCCATTTTAGGGCTATGGGGTTGGCTGAACACATCACACCCAACACTGGACAGACTGCGATTGACAGCAGTTTATTAGTCACTTACACTCACAGCCCAGGGGAGCAGGACACCACCCACCAAGCAGGGCCACTTGGGGGCTGTGGGAGGCAGGCTTTGTGGTGTCCCCTGGTTCTCAGGAGAGGATGTGATTGGCTTATTTGAATAATTTTGTGGGCTGGCGGAGAATTGAAACCAGCTACCAAGGGATGAGCAGGAACAGGGCCTGGTCCCCCTGGTAAAAGGGCTGTTTGGCTCGGGCACCTCACCTGTAGGAGCAGGATGTGGAGGGGCACTGGCGGTCAGGCCATTAGAGGGTCTCCCAAACACTCTTGTCATTATGAAGAGAATGAGAACAAAACTTGGGGCTCTCAATCAAACCAGCCTTCAGCACTTTCTCCTCCATCTTGGCATTTTGGAAACTCCCGGAGAGCTGATCTTCCCAGTGTGGAGCTCCAGGTTTGGCATTTCCTCTTCTCACCCGGGGTCAGCAGCCTGGGATAGAAGGTTCTCAATTCTTTTTTTTTCCCAAACTCTCAAAGGGAGCCAAAGTGGACGCGAGAGACCACAATGGAGCCACTGCCCGCATGCTGGCCAAGCAGTGTGGACACACGAAGATCGTGGGGTTGATAGACACCCACTCGCCGGCACTTCCCAAGAGCCTCTACCGGAGCCCAGGTACCTGTGTCTGCGCCTTGGGTGCTGCGCTGTCCCGTGCTGCCCTAAGCCTTCTGGGCCTGTGTGAGAGAAATAAGCCCCTTTCCCTGGTGCCCACCTGCTCTGCTGAGATGAGGCTCCAGCGTCCCTGCCAGGGGAGCTCCTCAGCCTCCCTAGGCTGGTTCCTCCATGGAGAGGGTCCCGTGGACGGTCAGTGGGCCAGGACACCAGGGGGTCAAGCCCACAGGGAAAGGGCGAGGACGGGGCTTGGCTGCCAGTGTTTTCTTCTGGTTTTTGTCACTTGCCTTTGCTTATGGTGTTTGTTGCCGTAAAAAAAAATGTTTTATTTTTATGGAGTCAAATTTCTCAATCTTATTGCCTCTGGATTCTGAGGCACAGAAACCTTTCCCTACAACCTGGTTCCACAGGAATTCACTCGTGTTTTCTTATGGTACCTGTATGGCTCCATTTTTTTACGTTTAGAGCTCTGATCCACTCAGACCTTTTTCTCCTGTATGGTATGAAGTATGGATCCAGTTTTATCTTTTTCCAAATGGCTACCCAGTTGTCCAGCATCATTTATTTAAAAGTCCATCTTTGACCTGGAGATTTGATGCCATCCTTACCGTAAGCAATTCCCATTTGTGCTTGGTCCATTTCTGGCCTTTCTTTTCTATTCCACTGCTCTCTCTGCCTATTCACGCATCAGAACCACACTGTTTAATTACAGAGGTTTTCAAAGTATGTTTTAAGGTGTAGTAGGGTTAGTGCCCGCTCATAGCTCTTCTTTTTCAGTATTTTCCTAGCTATTGCTTATTTATTTTTCTGTATGAACTTGAGTATCAACTTGTCTAACTCCTTAGAAACAGTGTTGATAATGTTACTGAGGTTGTGCAGATTTATAAGTTAACTACATCTTCGTGTTGTTGAGTTGTCCTATCCAAGAACAAGGGACATCTTCTTTGTCAAGGGCACTTTTGTGTCTTGCAGGAGGATTTTACACATTACTTAAGTTTATTCCTAAGTATTTTATCTTCTTTGTTGCTATTGTAAATGGGATTTTCTCTACCTTTTATCCTCTGTTTATTGTCTGAAGGCTGTTGATTTCTGTTACTAATTTTATATTCTGTTATCTTACTGGATTCTTTCATTGTTTGAGTTAGTTTTATTATCGACTCTCTAGGATTTTCCAGACATAGTACCATAAAATCTGCAAATAGAGATTGTTTTACTTCTTTCTGATCCTTATACCTCTGAGTTCTTCTGTTTAACTGCACTAGGTATCACCAGCACAGTGTTAAATGTAGGGGAGATAGTGTGTATCCTTACCACGTTGCCACGTTAAGTGGATTGCTTTAAGAGTGAGGTGTATATATATTTTATCATGTTATGGAATGTAGTCATAAATTCCTACATTCTTGGGCATTTTCTACAGGAATGGGTACTGAATTTTGTCAGGTTTTTTAACATCTATGGAGATGATCATGACTTTTCTCCTTAGATCTATTAATATGATAAATTGCATTAATGAATTTCCTAATATCGAACCAGTCTTACATTCCTGGCATAAATCCCACTTGTATTATTTTCTTAATGTGGTGTTGGATTGCTAATATTTCATTTGGTATTTTGGTATGGGTGTTCAATCATAAATGAATGGTCTGTAATTTCCATTTTTTGTTCTGCTTTATCATGTTGAGATATCAATATTACAGTTCCTTCATAAATTGGATTTGGACATTTTCCTTCCCTTTTTGCAATCTAGAATAATTTATGTTGTATGGATACCACCTGGTCTTTGAAGATTGGTAGATTCCCCTATGAAAATGTGGGCTTGTCTTTTTTGTGGGATGGTTCCTTGATAACTTTTTCTGTTTCTTCTATGGAAATTGGACTGCTTAAACTTTCTGCTTTTACTGGGGCCAATTTTGGCAAACGGTATTTTCCTAGATGACTATCCATTTCATCTAGGATTTTACTTATTTACATAGAGGTCTGCAGAATAGTTTTTTCTCTTTCAGTTTCTTCTGTTTCATGGTTATTTTCTTTCATCATTTCTAATTTTGTGTATTTGTGTTTGCTCCCTTTTTCCTTTTTAAGTTGGCTAGTAGTGAGTCTATGTAATAAAAGGCACAAAACAATACAGGATTTTAATTTATTAATTAGATCTATTGGTGTTCAGTTCTCTACCTCATTATTTTCTGCTTTTATCTTTTGGTTTAATTTCTTGTTCTTTTTCTAGATTTTTGAGTTGAGAATGTAATTCATTTATTCTCATCCTTTCTTTTTTTTTTTTGATTTTTTTTTAATTTATTTTTTTTACAAAACAAATCATACTTTTGATTGTTTACAGTACCATTACATAGCTGTACATTCATCACCCAAATCAATCCCTGACACCTTCATTAGCACACACACAAAAATAACAAGAATAATAATTAGAGTGAAAAAGAGCAATTGAAGTAAAAAAGAACACTGGGTACCTTTGTTTGTTTGTTTCCTTCCCCTATTTTTCTACTCATCCATCCATAAACTAGACAAAGTGGAGTGTGGTCCTTATGGCTTTCCCAATCCCATTGACACCCCTCATAAACTACATTTTTATACAACTGTCTTCGAGATTCATGGGTTCTGGGTTGTAGTTTGATAGTTTCAGGTATCCACCACCAGCTACCCCAATTCTTTAGAACCTAAAAAGGGTTGTCTAAAGTGTGCGTAAGAGTGCCCACCAGAGTGACCTCTCGGCTCGTTTTGGAATCTCTCTGCCACTGAAGCTTATTTCATTTCCTTTCACATCCCCCTTTTGGTCAAGAAGATGTTCTCCGTCCCACGATGCCGGGTCTACATTCCTCCCTGGGAGTCATATTCCACGTTGCCAGGGAGATTCACTCCCCTGGGTGTCTGATCCCACGTAGGGGGGAGGGCAGTGATTTCACCTTTCAAGTTGGCTTAGCCAGAGAGAGAGGGCCACATCTGAGCAACAAAGAGGCATTCAGGAGGAGACTCTTAGGCACAAATAATCCTTTCTTTTTTGTTGGTATAAGTGTTTAAGACTATGAAGTTTCCTCTGATGACGGCTTTAAATGTACATATTCTGGTATGTAGTACTTTCATTGTTATTTTTCATAAATTCTGTAATTTCGGTTTGCATTGCCCCCGTACTGAAAGTTTGATAGGAGTTTTGTTTTGACTTTAATTTCTAGGTGGAAGGGACTTTTTGAATTTGTGATTAATTTGTAATTTTATTGCATTTTGATCAGAAAGCGTTTGTAATCTTTCTAATTAATGAAACTACTTGATGCCTGAGTTGTGTCGTAATGATCCATTTTTTTTTTTTTATTATAATTATTTATTTATGTAAATTTATCAAATATGCAATGATACATCCACATGGTTCAAGAACTGCAAAAAGAGCATTCAGTGAAAACGTACATTTATTTTTAATTTGTATTTCGTTGCCAATAATAGGGTATTAATCTGGCCAACTTCCAGCTAGAATTTTATGTTTTGCTTACATAGAACTTCCTTTAATAATTTAAGAAAAAGATTGATCTTTTATAATTGACAGAAATGTAGCTAAAACATAAGGAGGACACAGATGAATTTAAAGAAGTTTCTTTTTTTTTTTTTTTTTTTTTTTTAATCATCATTTTATTGAGATATATTCACATACCATGCAGTCATACAAAACAAATTGTACTTTCGATTGTTTACAGTACCATTACATAGTTGTACATTCATCACCTAAATCAATCCCTGACACCTTCATTAGCACACACACAAAAATAACAAGAATAATAATTAGAGTGAAAAAGAGCAATTGAAGTAAAAAAGAACACTAGGTACCTTTGTCTGTTTGTTTGCTTCCCCTACTTTTCTACACATCGATCCATAAACTAGACAAAGTGGAGTTTGGTCCTTATGGCATTCCCAATCCCACTGTCACCCCTCATAAGCTACATTTTTATACAACTGTCTTCGAGATTCATGGGTTCTGGGTTGTAGTTTAATAGTTTCAGGTATCCACCACCAGCTACCCCAATTCTTTAGAACCTAAAAAAGGTTGTCTAAAGTGTGCGTAAGAGTGCCCACCAGAGTGATCTCTCGGCTCGTTTTGGAATCTCTCTGCCACTGAAGCTTATTTCATTTCCTTTCACATCCCCCTTTTGGTCAAGACGATGTTCTCCATCCCACGATGCCGGGTCTACATTCCTCCCCGGGAGTCATATTCCACGTTGCCAGGGAGATTCACTTCCCTGGGTGTCTGATCCCACGTAGGGGGGAGGGCAGTGATTTCACCTTTCAAGTTGGCTTAGCCAGAGAGAGAGGGCCACAAATGATCCATTTTTTGTAGCTATTCCTTGTGTGCTTGAGAAGTTGTGTTCTTTATTTTCTGGGTATAAAATTCAGGATATATCTATAAATATACCTATTGATTCTGTTATTTAGAACTTCTATATCTTTATTTCGTTTTCCACCAAGTCTTCTATTATTAGTATGTTTCTATTTTTCTTGTATATCTTGTAGTTTTCAATTTAGAAGAGTAGTTGCTGCATTTTTTGGTGCATGTATGTCTATAACTTGTTTCAGCTTCATTGTGAATTGTGACTTTTAATATTAGAAGTGTCCTTCTGTGTCATGTGTAATACTTTTTGGCTTGAATTCTACTGTGATGTCAGGATTACAATCCTGCTTTTTTATTGTTTGTATTTGTCTGGTATACTTTTGCTCTCTTATTTTTAGCCTTTCTGAAATACTTCGTTTTAGACGTGTACCTTGCCTAAAAGTTAAAGTTGTACCTTGCTTTTTGAGCCAAGTTGCTTGCTTAAATTAATTAATTTTCTTTTAGTAAATGAATTAAGTCTTATTATATTTATTGATGAGTTATGCTTGGTCTCGCTCTGCATATGTTATAATTACTATGTGTATTAGAATTATCAGGTTTCTTTCTCTACGTGATTTTCTTCTTTACTGTTCTGTTTTCACATTTCTTTGGTATTTAGAAAGGTTTATATTTTTGTTCTGGGGTTACCTTTGTATTTGTATCTTTTTCAAATGCCCACAATTGCGTCTCTCATTTAATTTTTTTTTTAGTGCAATTTTATTGTGATGTATTCACATACCATGCAGTCCATCCAAAGTGTACAGTGAGTGGCTCACAGTATCATCACATGGTTGAGCATTTAACCTTTAATCTCATTTGTTCATTTCTAATGGCACCCTTTGACTCCTGCCTATTGCTGCTTCAAAAATTCAGTGGACTTATTCTGCTTTCCTCTTCCTGTCCCCTCTCATTTGCATTATTTATACTGTGACAGAATGTATGACATATTGTTTTACATATTGTTTTTCCAGCCCCATTTCTCCCTTTCAGTCTGATATCTATGATTAGATCTAGTAAATGCCTACCACCATCTGTCTTTTTGCCTAAGGTTCCCCAGGAAACTCTGGGTTGGATGAAATGCAGCCTATAGTAGATTCCTTCAAAAGGCTTTTTGGCCCAATATTCCTTGACCTTTTCTCTGTTCAAAGCTTATTCTGTAGTTTTGGTGCTTGATGGAGAGCGTAGCTGGCTGTACAGTCCTCAGCAAAAAGTTCCCTTGAATTTCCTGAACATGCTGCTCCGTTACTGCTGTGCTTGATGTCTTGCTTTTAAGAGTCTGATATCCAGCTAATTTTCTTGCTCTTGTAAGTTATTTAATCTTTTTGTCTGGAGCCCTGAAGATATTTTTCATTAAAGTATAACTTTTACTAGGATATGTCTCAGAGTTGGTCAGTTTTCCCTAGGTGGGTCCTTTCAGTATAGTAGATTTGGGTCTTTTATTTCTGCAAAGTTGTTTTTTTACATTGTCTTAAATACTAGTTCTACTACATCATTTTCTTTTTCTTTTTCCAAGGACTCCAATTATATGTAATTTGAATTTTCTTTGCCTGCCTTACATTTAAAATCATTTTTTCTGCTTTTCTTTCAGTACTTCTAATTTTTCATTCAAATCTATTCTTCTTTAGGCACCTTGTATTATAGGCTTCATTTTAAATTTTGACTTATTTTCTATTTGTTTTCTGAGTTCTGCCAATTTTCTTTTCATTCCTTTGGTGCGTGAGTACGTTTCTCTTTCTGTTCTCAGTGTTTGGATTTCTGATCCAAGGTTGGCTCACCTACTCTCAAATGCTTGTCTGAGGATAGATGAGTTCAGAGTGTCGTATTACAGTTTCCTCCTACTTATTGGTTATTTTTTTGGGAGAAGGGGCATTTTCATCAGCTGAAGAGTGTTGATTTTCACTTTTTGCTTTCTGCTTTTAGTAGTTTTGTAAGAGGAAGACGGTGCTTTTCCTGTCATGGACGGGGCCTATTGGCTGGGTGGTTCCCACTTCCGGCCTCATGGCCGGGACAGTCTCCTCACTGAGTGGCTTTGTTTTGGGGAGGGGGATGTGGTCAGACCAAGGATCATGTGTCCTCTGATACTTTTTTGTCTTGCCAGGTCCTAGGTTTTCCTCTCTTGCCTTTTCCCCTTCACTGCAGTTTCCAAAGGTATCTCTCCGCAAAGGATAGGAGTGAGAGACTGAGAAATATCTCTGCTAGAAATTGGTGTTTTTCTCCCTACTTACAGGTAATTTGAAGTTTGCAGCACTCTCTGTCTTTGAGGTTATGTTGAAGGTGTGGGGTTTCTGTGTTTTATTTGTTCTTGTTCATTTGTACAGGTTTTAGAGGATGTGTTAGCATGTTCACCTTTACCTGTGCTACCCCCTGCCTTGTACCTTTATTTTTTATAACTTCCTTCAGCTTCTGCTTGGATGTGGGTCTCTGAGTGAATGGGTGTGTGTTTGATGATACAAGGAGAGAGAGGGCCCCTGGCTCATGTGGAGAGCCTGGGCTCTGTAACTCGCTGGCTCGCCGGGCAGGTGGCCACGTCGTGCCGTCAGTTCACGTCCGAGCAAGCCGTCTCACCTCCCAGGGCCGGGCTCAGCCCAGCTCTCTTCCTGGCATCCGGTTTGTTTTTTAATAAACACTAATTCATTTGGTGAGACGGTAATGTGAGCTACTTCTGTGTCTCTCCACCCCACTTCAACTCCAGTAGAACTTGTCAGCAACACATTTAAACACCTTGTCTGTCTTTTAAAGGCAGAATCAGATGGGAGCCTTATTTAAATAAATCCCTGAATTTTGCCTACAGAATAGATCAAATATGAAAAACTATGGAAAGCTGTAAATGGTAAAGTCTTTGGGCATATTGAGCTCTTGAGTGCAAATGGGAAGTGAAATTTGAAATACTTTATAAACTCTGGGTAACAAACACAGTATTCATTTCCCAGGCTGAACATGCAAAATTGCTTAAGAAATTGTGACTGATTTCCCTACTTTCATGAAGAAATAGAACTTATGATTTAAACTTAGAACAAAATTTATTTTTGATTATAAACATAATGCATGCTTATTGTTAAAAAAAGAAGGCACAGACAAGGAGAAAACTGAGAATTAAGCTCCTCCATCATGACTTTCAGCTCAGCCTCACACTTAGCAAGTTGGCCACCCCCACCCCCCACCCCCAGGGTTCCCATGTGGACTGGCCCTTGTGCATTTCTTACAGGTTAAGTCCTTGGGAACACACTTTTCTCGTCTTCACTTTGAGAAAACCAGTTGTGATGATTTTCTTCCGGTTTACTAGAAGTTTTAGTGAATTAGTTCATCATGAACAAACTGTCTTAATACTGGCATTTGACCCACAGAAAAATATGAAGACCTGAGTTCATCAGATGAGTCCTGCCCCCTTCCTCCGAGACAGAGGCCCTGTCGGAAGAAGGGCCTCAGCATCCACGAGGGGCCCCGAGCTCTGGCCAGGATCACGGCGATCGGGCTTGGAGGGAGGACCCCACAGCCCTGCCATGGTGAGCACGCTGCCTCCCCCGATGGCTCTGTGCCCTTTGTGGCTTCTGAGCACACAGATCTGGGACATTTGGCTGAGTTTTTGTCTTTTAAGTGGCAGAGCCTTTGCCTTCCGAGGAGCCCCTGCCACCTGTCCCTGCCCCGAGGTTTGGTGGGAGTTGGGAGGAGCAGTTTTATCCCTGGGGTTATGTGTGGGACTCATCTGTCAGCCACACAGAGATGCTATTTTAAAAAGAAACCCATTCCAGTTGGCAAAATAATATATGACCAAAGCCCATTTATGCCCAATTATTTTTCTGTATAGTTATACCAAAAGAGAAGTCTGGGAGGATGTTTACCAAAGCAGTGATAGTGGTTGTCTCTCAGCCTTGGCATTTCGGGAGATTTCTGGTTTTTCCTCTTATACCCTGTGTTAGTGTTTGAATTTTCTATAGGTACATACATTCTCTTTCCCATCAACTAAAAAAACATTGAACAATAGCATGTGCTAAGTGTAAAAATGCTTTGTGACTATGTAAAAATATAAGGAAGAAAGTAAGTGGCCTATAATCCCACCAGCCCGTGTTTTTCTGTGCAAAGAAATGCACATTTTGGGGTTTTGGGACAAATGTGGAATTCTGTTCTCTTGTTTTGTGTTCTGCCTTTTCTACTTGTTTAAGGTTATGTAATTTTGTATTACTGCTGTTAATTTTTAGCCCAGGGCCTGCTACCTTCTTATTCAGCCAGCTCTTTTTTTGGTGGGGGGTTCCCTCTAAATGCCTCTGTTTCAAAGTCACAGGGAAGAAAAGCCTGGGGAGGGGAGATTAGGGGTTTTCAGCTAATTTCCTGCTTTTTCACTGGAAAAATGCACAGCTTGGTGTAATGGTGAGAGCACCGGGCTTGAGCTGCGTGCCAGTCCTGGCTCCGCCTTGCGCCTGCTGAGCATGCCAACTGGTCTCTGCACCCCTGAGCCTCCTTGCTCACCTGTAGACTGCAAATCTGTGTGGAGACTGGCTGAAGTTGTGGCCGGGAAAGTGCACGTTTCCTGCCTCCTGCCTGAGGCTGGCTCCTCTCTCACAGTGGGTGCTCTCCGTGGAAGCCGCTGCACCTGGACGGGGCCCTGCTATCCTTCCTGAGTCTGTCCGGGCTCACTTCCTCCATCCTGTCCACAGGGCAGGAGCCTCCACGCGGCTACGTCACCTTCAACAGCAGTGATGAGAACCCCCTGGAAGTGGGGGGCCTCTGCTACAGGGATGTCACCTCCCCTATCAACGACCGGGACGTGGAGAGCAGCAGCAGCAGCAGCCGGGGTACGTACATCCCTCCACTTCCCAGACCTGCTGGCCAGCTCAGCTGGTGCCTGGGCCCTTCTCCCAGTCCTCAGGTCTAGGGCTTCCTGCGTGCCACCCCTGGCTCAGCCCCACGTTGGGTCCCTCCAAAAGACTGAGAGGGTGAAGGACATAGAGGGTCCCTGTAAGGAAGACCAGAGAATTGGACGTGGGCACAGGTGAGGAGGGGCTTCCGGTGCAGGACCTCCATGTGGGATTAGGGGGTCCTTCTAGACCCACAGGTTTAGCACCTTATTTTATGCCCTCACAGGCTTTCATGACAGTCTTCCTGGCAGGAAATGTCTGTTATAATTATACATTTTCATTCACTCAACAGTTATTTACTGAGTGCTCACTATGTACCAAGCATTGATTTATCAGTGAACAAAAAAAGACACTCTGCCCATGTGTGTGCAGAAGGGGGTTTTGGGACAATCAACAATAGAAGAAAACATTAACCTTAAGAGAAGTTGACGAGTGCGGTGGAAAACCAGCTCAGGCCTGGGGCCTGGGGAGAGCCCATTCTGCATTCACCATGAGCGAGACCCGTAGTCAGGCGTCCTTGTCTTCACCACCATCAGAGGGACGTGCCTTCTGTGCCGACCTCGGGACCATCCGGGGCAGGAGCAGCAGTGAGGGGCTGGTGAGAGCCCACCGAGTCAGCAGTGAGGCCTCGATGGAGAGCAACGAGGTAAAGACTCTTTTTTTTCTTGATTTCCCATCACCCATCCTTTCTTTGGTATCGTGCGTGATGCCTGATAGTTAGTTTGAGATAAGCTAGTCTGGGAACATGTATTTGTTGCATGTCTGCACTGTGTTTCTAAGCACAAGACCCTGGGCCTGCCCCCAGGAACACTGCCTGAGTTTGGGTGGTGCAGACTGCAGTAGATCACCAAGAAGACCTCTGTGTGGTGAGTGAGGAGGGATTTCATAAAGGGTTTCTAGTCTCACCCACTTCCTGAGGGCAGTGGCACAAATCAAGAAGTAGAAGGTAGAACCAAGGGGCAGGGAGCAGTGTTTGGAAGCAGCTTTGTCAGCTGCAGGACCTTCAGTGTCACTGCAGTATTAATTGAAACACGTATCTCCTGCCACAGGATTCAGATCACGCACGTAAAAGCTCAGTTCGCAAGCAAACTAAAAGTTATCTGAAGACCAAGAGTCGTTACCATAACAGCGATGGCCAGTGGCCTCCCGGCGCCGGGCCTCCCGGGGCAGCCTGCTCCTCAGGACGCGGCCCCCAAAGTGAGAGACCCCCCTCCTCAGGACCCCAGGTGAGAGCTTCTGTGGAACTGGTGTGGTTCTGCTGTTAGGAGGAAGCACGGTTCCTGATTTGAGAGACATAATTGTGATTACGATGGGCCAGGCAGGACAGGGTGGTGATGGCTTCTTCCCAAATGCCCCGTAAACCTGCTCTAGTTCAGAGGTGACTCCTGAGGGCGGAGAGGACAGAGGCCAGCTGTGGGCTTTGTATACTTCTTTCCACGGAAGGACGTACCTGCCCCCGTGGTTTCCGTGCTTGACTGGGCCTCCCTGAGTTTAAGGAGGAGGAAAGACAGGAACGAACTCATGAGCTACTCTCAGGAGTAATCAGCAAGATGTATATGAAACAAAACATAATAGCTGACACTTGGTTAAAGAGCATTCTCTTAATGGTCACTGCTCCTGCTGCCGTTTCCATCGGGGGTTGCTCGGTCTAAGCAATTTCTTAGGGATTACAGGGGTGGCTCAGCTGCTCAGCTAATATGTTTATCGAGTTCTCCTACCCTGTACTGGCATAAGATGGAAGACAGAGAGGTAATTACTTGCCAGTTATTTGTTAAAACATCAGCTGTGCTATTCACTAATGGCCCATGACTGTAACTGTTGGGTTTTGCTGTCCTTGTGTAAAAAAGGGAGCACTGTGGGCCTGTATTCCCAGGCTCACAGAGCAGGACACTCCTCCTGATTCCTTGAACACACAGATTGGAGTGTTTGTGGTGGAGTTGTAAAGCCGTTTGTTTCAGAAAGCAGATAAAGGAAAATAATATTGTAAGGACCTTTGAGAATTGTTCCTCCACAAAACCAACCAAAAAAACTGGCAAAATTGTTAGAATCACCTTTTTCAGGACTCAGGAAATTAACTGTAACCTTGTAGCAACCTGGGAAGTGTTTGTTCAAGAGAAAACAGCCAAATCTTAATAAGAACACCAAAAATTTGCCTCTTAAGAATTTTATATCTGGCAAAACTGTCTTTAAAAATGAGGGTAAGATTAAGATATTCCCAGATAAATGAAAGCTCAGTTTGTCACTCCTAGGCGAGCCCTATGAGACATGCTAAAAGAGTTCTACATGTTTAAAGGAAAGGACGCTAGATAATAGATTGAAGTCACATGAAGAAATGAGGATCTTTGATAAGGGTAATGACATGAATAAATGTAAATGCCAATACAGTTGTATTTCTGGTTTGTAACTGCACTTTTTGCCTCCCACAGGATCCAAAAGGCAAAATGCATAAAATGTACGATAAATCAGTGGTTTTGGACTCATAATGTATAAATGTGCAATTTTTGACAAAAACCACCTAAGGGAGGGGTGGGGGAAGAAAGGATATAGGCACATACTGTTTGTGTACCATTGAAGTTAAGTTGGAATCTAAGCAAATGAATGTATTATAGATTTAGGGTGTTTAATTTAAACCCTGTGGTAACTACAAAGAAAATATCAGAGAACATTCAAGGTCATAGAGACAGAAATCAGAGTATAGTTTGCCAGGGGTCAGGGGCACAGGGGGAATGTGGAGTTAATATACAGTGGGTACAGGGTTTCTGTTTGGGGAGGTGGGAACATTATAGTAATGGAAGGTGGTGAGGGTACCACAGTATTGTGAATGTGATTAATCTGCTGAGTGCTATGCTTGGGAGTGGTTGAGATGGGGATATTATGTTTTATATATGTTCCCACAATTTAAAAAAGAAAGAGCAACTAAAGGGACAGTGACAATTAAATGCAATGCTGAATCCCAGACAGGATCTAATAATGGAGGAGAAAGGACCCAAAAGCACATTTTGGTACATATGAAAACCTTGGAATATAGACTGTAAGCTTCATATCAATCTTAAATTTCTTGAACTTGATAACTGCACTGAAGGCAGTTACAAACATGAATATCCTTGTTCTTGGGAAATGTACATGGCAGTATTAAGTGTTCAAGGATAATGATGTATACAACCTACACTAAAGTGTTCAGAAGATGGATTGATAAATAAGTAGACATCTAGCTAGAAAGAAAAATAAAGCCTATGTGGCAAAATGTTAAAATTTCTGGAGCTGGGTACTAGGCGGATAGGGGTATGTTGGAGTTCTCTGTATTGGGTTTGTATTAAGTTCATAAATATTCTGTAAGTTTGAAAGTATTTCAAGATAAAAAGTTGAAAAAAATGAAAAATTCACTAGAGGATCTCAACAGCATGTGTTAGCAGGCAGAAGAAAGAATAGGTCAATTGATATTATGTAATCTGAGAAACAGAAGAGAGAATGAAGGAAAATGAACAGAAACTCAGAGACCAGTGAGACATCATCAAGCAGAACAACATACACATGAGAGTCCCAGAAGGAGAGGAGAGAGAGAGAGGCAGCAAGACTATCTGATGAAATAATGGGTACAACTTGTCAAATTTGATGAAAGACCTGAATCTGCATGTTCAAGAAAATAAATGAATTCCAAGTATGATGAACTCAAAGAGATCCACATGTAGACACATCATAAACTATTGAAAGACAAAGACAGAGAATCTTGAAAGGAGCAAGAGAGAAATGACTCATCACATATGAGGGCTCTTCAATTAAATTAACAGCTAATTTCTCATCAGTAACAGTGGAGGAGAGAAGGCAGTTGGAAGACATATTCGAAGTGCTGAAAGAGGAAGAATACTGTCAACCAAGAATGCCATATCCAGGACTTCCGGGAAGATGGTGGAATAAGGAGTGGAAGAACTCTTCCACCAGAAATATCTAGGGAACAGGCAGGAACTGTGCAAAGCTGCTGTTCTGGAGCTCAGGAAAACAAGGGAGGACTGTGCAATGTATAGGGAAGAGCTGGATGAAGAAATGGAGAAACTGTAACGGAGACCCACACTGAGTGACTCACTTGGCCGTGGCTCCTGATACCCGTCCCCCACCCTCGATGCTGGCAGCCTTTCATCAGCTCAGTGTTCACCCAGCAGGCTGCTGTGGACTGGGAGATGCAGGGAAGCCCTCCTCTCCCCAGAACAGAGGGCGGTGCAGCACAGTTCTGATCCAACCGTTGGTCGGAGAAATTGGCTCTCTGGGTCCCACAGCCTTGGCCCTTTCTGGACAGGCACCAAAGCAACTGTGATGCCATTATTTCCACCCATTGCAGAAGCAGAGGGGACAGAGGGCTAAAAAAACAGCTTACTATTTTAGGGCCATAGGGAATAGGTTGCTGAAGAGCACTGTTTGCTGGGCAGGTTGGGAAAGTACAGTCTTAGGAAGGTGCTTTCCTTATCCTCTCCCTAGGGCCCTGTGGAGAACCTATGTATTCTGGCTGCAAAATATTAATGAACCAAGTGCCAAAGAAGCACTTTAACATTAACCCAATCAACAACAAAATCTTAGAAAAGAGAGGGAAACCGACCTTCAGAATAATCTCATCAAGATAATCAGGTGCTCAGATACCAGCAAAAATTTATAGGACCCGATAAGAAAAGAGAAGCTATGGCCCAACCAAAGGAACAACTTAAAAAGTCAAAGGAGAAACAGAATCTGGAACTGATCAAAGATGTTCAAACAAATCTCCTAAACAAATTCATCAAGATGGCTAATGTGATAAAGGATATTAAGAAGGTGTTGGGTGAGCATAAAGAAGAATTTGAAAGCACACAAAGAAAACATGGGAATTAAAGACACAACAGATGAAATAAAAATTACACTAGAGATACACAACAGCAGATTTGAAGAGGCAGAAGAAAGGATTAGCTAGCTAGAAGACAGCATCCATAGTCGAACAGACAAAAGAACAGATGAAGAAAAGAATGGAAAAATTTGAGCAGGGATTCACGGAAATGATTGACAACATGAAGTGCACAAACATATGCATCATGGGTGTCCTAGGAGAAGAGAAGGGAAAAGGGTCAGGAAGAATATTTGGGAAATAATGGCTGAAAATTTCCCAACCCTCATAAGAGACATAAATATGCAAGTCCAAGAAGCCCAACATTACTCCAAACAGAATAAATTCCAGTAGACCCACTCCACGACCCTGCTAATCAGAATGTCAACTGCCAAAGAGAGAATTCTGAAAGAAGCAAGAGAAAAGTAATTCATCACTTACAAGGGAATCACAATAAGATTAAGTGCTAATTTCTCATCAGAAATCATGGAGTTGTAGGGTATGTGTGTATATATCTCAATAAAACTGAATTGAAAAACAAAAACAAAAACCATGGGAGGCAAGAAAGTTGTGGTATGACATATTTAAGGCACTGAAAGAGAAAAACTGCCAGCCAGGAATTTTTTATCTGGCAAAATTGTCCTTCAAAAATGATCGAGGGTTTAAAACAGTCACAGATAAACAGAAGCTGAGAGAGTTCATTAGCAAGAATCCTGCCATATAATAAATACTACGTGGAGTTCTCCAGGCTGAAAAGAAAAGACAGGAGAGAGAGACTTGGAGGGGAGTATAGAATGAAGATTATCAGTAAGGGTAACTGAAAGGATAAAAAAGAGAAACAAAAATAAGATATGACATATAAAACCCAAAGGATAAAATGGTTGAAGTAAGTACTGCCTTTACAGTAATAACACTGAATGTTAACAAATTAAATTCTCCAATTAAAAGACATAAAGGGAAAAACTAAGATAGTGGCTAGGTGAGACAGGGCAAAAATACACCTCCGTGAAAAACACTAGATAAAAAACTAGAAAGTGACCCAGAATACCGGTTACAGCGATGCGCCAGCTGGACGAGGTCTTCTAGTTCCACAGAGGCCATATACTTGCTGAAACCAGGAGTCTGCACTCTGAAACGAGTGAGTAAGCTGGCTAGAAGACCCACAGCTGCGCGGGGGTCTGGGAAAGCCAGGGTTTGGCGTTTGGAGACTGATGGGCTCTTTTAAAAAAAAAAAAAAAAAGGAAAAACCCAGGAGCGACTGCAGCTGCGACTGTGGGAACCACGCAGTAAAACACAGCAGGAGGGGGCTGGGCTGGCTTCTCGGTGTCTGGCCTGGAAGATAGCCCGCTGCAAATACCCTCGGGGCCGGGGAAATGGAGGGGAGAGCCGGAAGCAGAAAGAAACCCCGCGGCTAGCAGCTGGCTTCCCGGAGGGCTGGATAAACTCCTGCCCGGGGCAGTGCCCACAGCCCAGAGCCCCGCCAGTTGTCCTGGAGCTGGGAAGGAGGAATTGTGCGAGAAGGCGGGTGTGGAGACACCCTGTTCGGCCATCTTTGCATCAGGTTGAAAGCGCCCCGGCACGGCCCGGTAGCCCAGGGCTTCCCTTGAGGGACGGCGCACACTGGTGACATAGCATGGCATTCCCTTGGCAGAGGTCCTGGAGGATCGCGGCTGGGCGGGGGGACCCTCTCGGAGAACCGAGGGACACTACACCAAGTCTGGTGGTTTGTGGGACAGCGAGAGAGAGTGTCTGGGGCTGAAATGAAACTTGGGGCGGCCTTGAATCCCCAGGAACCTGGGGGATTTGAATATTAAAACTGTCCTTCCTCCCTGGCCACCTGGACACACACCCCACATTCAGGGCACACGGCTCCAGCAACACACCAAAACTGAGTTCTCCAACTGAACCCCACAAGAATCATTTCCCCACACACCGCAGGGACAAGGTGGAGAACTGACTTGAGGGGTATAGGTGACTCACAGACGCCATCTGCTGGGTAGTTAGAGAAAGTGTACACCACCAAACTGTTTCTGAAAAATTAGATAGGTATTTTTTTTTTTTTTTTACAACTTGAAAGAACCCTATCGAGCAAAGCAAATGCCAAGAGGCCAAAAACAACAGAAAATCTTAATGCATATGATAAAACCAGACGATATGGAGAATCCAACTCCAAACACACAAATCAAGATATCGGAAGAGACAAAGTACCTCGCACAATTAATCAAAGAACTACAATCGAGGAACGAAAACATGGCAAAGGATTTAAAGGACATCAAGAAGACCATGGCCCAGGATATAAGCAACATAAAGAATACCCTAGAAGAGCATAAAGAATATATTGCAAGAGTAAATAAAAAAATAGACGATCTCATGGAAACAAAAGAAACTGTTGGCCAAATTAAAAAGACTCGATATTCACAATACAAGACTAGAGGAAGCTGAACAACGTCTCAGTGTCCTAGAAGTCCACAGAACAGAAAATGAAAGAACAAAAGAAAGAATGGAGAAAAAAATTGAAAAAATTGAAGTGGATCTCAGGGATACGATAGATAAAATAAAACATCCAAACCTAAAACTCATTGGTGTCCCAGAAGGGGAAGAGAAGGGTAAAGGTCTAGAAAGAGTATTCAAAGAAATGGCTGGCAAAAACTTCCCAAACCTTATACACAATATAAATACACAAAGCATAAATGCCCAGTGAACTCCAAATACAATAAATCCAAATAAACCCACTCCAAGACATATTCTGATCAGACTCTCAAATACTGAAGAGAAGGAGCAAATTCTGAAAGCAGCAAGAGAAAAGCAATTCATCACATACAAAGGAAACAACATAAGACTAAGTAGTGACTACTCAGCCGCCACCATGGAGGCGAGAAGGCAGTGGCATGACATGTTTAAAATTCTGAGAGAGAAAAATTTCCAACCAAGAGTACTTTATTGAGCAAAACTCTCCTTCAAATTTGAGGGAGAGCTTAAATTTTTCACAGACAAATGCTGAGAGACTTTGCCAATAAAAGACCTGCCCTACTTCAGATTCTAAAGGGAGCCCCACCAACAGAGAAACAAAGAAAGGAGAAAGAGATAGAGAATTTTAACAGACATATATAGTACCTTACATCCCAAATCACCAGGTCAAGAAATTAAAAAAAAAAAAAAAAAATTGAATATACTCAAAGTACATTCTCCAACCACAACGGAATACAAATAGAAGTCAATAATTTTTGAACTGTAACGCCACGATTTACTTCCTACATGATATAAAATACACAAACTCTAATGACAAATCAGTGGTTTTGAACTCAATGTAAAATAATGTGATTTTAGACAACTATATGAAGGTGGGGGAATGGAGGAGTATAGGAACATAGTTTATGTGTCCTATTGAAGTGAAGGTGGTATCAAAGAAAAACAAGATTGATAAGGATTTAAGAGGTTAATTTTAAGCCCCATAGTAAACACAAAGAAATTATCAGAGAATATAACCATAGAGATGAAAAGTAGAGTTTGGGTTAAGAGAAATCGGGGAAGGGGCAATGGGGAGTTAAGAAATGAGTGTAGGGTTTCTGTTTGAGGTGAAGGGAAATTTCTAGTAATGGATGATGGGAAAGAGCATTACAACATTCTAAATGTGATTAATCCCACTAATGGAAGGCTAGGGAGGGGGTGGAATGGGAAGATTTAGGCTGTATATATGTCTCCACAATTGGGGGAAAAAAAAAAAAAAGACAGTCTAAATAGATGACAATTGAATGCCAAGGATGAACCTGGATGGGATTGGAGGATAGAGGACAGGTGGCTCAAAGGGACACAGCTGAGACATAAGGAAAAGGAAATATAGAATGTAAGCTTCATATCATTGTTGAATCTCTTGTACTTCTTAGCTGCACTTAATGGGATTGCATAAAAGAATGTTCCTGTTCATGGGAAGTGTGTACGTGAATTATAGTGTATGTTCAAGGATGTGTGCAGCTAGCTCTCATATGTTCAGAAGACAGAACAATAGATGATGGATGACAGGGAGGGAGGGAGGGAAAGAAATAGTGATGTGACAGCACGTTAAAGTTGGTGGATTGAGCTATCGGGGGAGGGGGGTCAGGGTATGATGGAATTCTGTGTATAGGGTTAGTATTGTTTTTGCAACTGTTCCTATAACTTTGAATTTATTTAAAAAAAAAAAAAAGACATAGATTGGCAGAATGGATTAAAAAAATGTGTTCCTTCTATATGCTATATCCTTACACTCAAGGATACACATAGGTTGAAAGTAAAAGGCTAGAAAGGGATAGTCCACATAAACAGACGAGAGAGCTAAAATCAAAGACCTAACCACACACCTGGAGGTAGATAAAGAACAAAAAACTAATCCCAAAGCAAGCAGAAGGAAAGAAATAAGATTAGGGCAGAAATAAATGAAATTGAGAACAAAAAAACAGAGAGAATCAACAAAATCAAAAGTTGGTTCTTCAAGAAGATCAATAAAATTGACAAACCCTTAGCTAGTCTGACAGAGGGAAAAAAGAATTTGGAAGTAAACAAAATTAGAAATGAGAGGAAGGACATTACTACTGACCCCACAGAAATAAAAAAGATAGTAAGAGGATACTATGAACATCTGTATGCCAACAAATTAGACAACTTAAATGAAATGGACAACTTCCTAGAAACACATGAACAACCTACACTGTCTATAGAATGGAAGACCTCAAGAAACCAATCACAAGTAAAGAGACTGAACTAGTCATCAAAAACCTCCCAACAAAGAGAAGCCCAGGATCAGATGACTTCATATGGTGAATTCTACCAGTCATTCCAATAATTAATACCAATCCTGCAGAAACTCTACCCAAAAAATCAAAGAGGAGGGAACACTCCAACTCATTCTATGAAGCTAACATCACCCTAATAGTGAAGCCCGATAGAGACACTAAAAGAAAAGAAAATTACATACCAATCTCTCTAATGTAGATGCAAAAAATCTCAACAAAATACTTGCAAATCAAATCCAACAGCACATTAAAAGAATCATACAGCATGGTCAAGTGGGTTTTATTCCAGGTATACAAGGGTGGTTCAACACAAGAAAATCAATTAATGTAATAAACCATGTTAAAAAATCGAAGGGGAAAAACCACGTGACCATATTGATTGATGCAGAAAAAGCATTTGACAAAATCAAGCACCCTCTCTTGATAAAAGCACTTTGAAAGATAGGAAGAGAAGAAACTTCCTCAACATTATAAAAGGCATATGTGAAAAACCCACAGCTAACATTTTACTCAATGGTGAAAAACTGAAACTCTCCCTTTAAGATCTAGAACAAGACAAGGATGTCCACTGTCACTACTGTTATTCAACATTGTATCAGAAATCCTAGCTAGAGCAGTTAGGCAAGAAAAAAAATTAAAAGGCATCGAAATTGGAAAGAAAGAAGTAAAACTTTCAGTATTTGCACAGGACATGGTCCTAAATTTAGAAAGTCCTGAAAATCTACAACAAAGCTACTAGAGCTAATAAACTAGTTCAGCAAAGTGGTGTGGTACAAGATCAACACCACAATCAATTTTAGGATATTTAGGATGTATACCCCAAAGAACTGAAAGCAGATACTCAGACACTTACACACCAATTTTTGGAACCGTATTATTCAGAATAGGCAAAAGGTGGAAACAATCCAAATGAACATCAGCAGATGAATAGATAAACAAAATGAGCTATATCCAAATAGTGGGAAACTATTCAGTGATAAAAAGGAATGGAATTGTGATACATGCTGCAGTGTGGATGAGACTTGAAAACACAATGCTAAGTGAAAGAAACTAGGCACAAAAAGACAAATATTGTATGATCTCACTTATATAAAATATGTAGAATAAGCAAATTCATAGAGACAGAAAGAGCAGATGTTACCAGGGGCTGGAGTAAGAGGAAAAAGGGAATTACTGTTTAAAGGGTAAAGAGTTCCTGTGTTGGATGATGAAGAAGTTTTAAAAATGGAAGGTAGTGAGGATAAACAACATTATAAGAGTAATTAATGCCACTGGATTGTACATTGAAAAATGGCCAAACAGATGGGGAGGGGAAAGATGGTGGCAGAGAGGGTGTGGAATTTACTTAGTCCTCTGGAGCAACTAGTAAACAACCAGGAACAACTAGTAAATAATCTGGAACAACTGCTGGGGGACAACTGTGACTGTCCACACATAGTACACCAACTTGGATTGAGTGGAATGCTAAAGGGAGCTGAAAGGAAAGGACACCTAGACAGTAACTTAAAGCTTTATGAAGAAATAAAACCTCCTGTATAGGTAGCTCTGTAGGAAATATAAGTGCCAGTATATTGTACATTTTGTTTGTAATGCTGTCTTTTACTTATATGGCTTAAAACTCAAATGCATAAAAACAAGCACAAACCTTTGTTACTGGGCACACAGTACATAAAGATGCAATTTGCGACAGGAAAAATACGTAGGAAAAGAGTATGTGTAGTTTATTGAAATTAAGTTGGTATCAACACTAACGAAATTGTAATAGATTTAGGATCTTAAATGTAATCCCCATAGTAACCATAAAAAAATAAAAAAATTACACAAAAGGAAATGAGAAGTGATTCAAAATAGCTCATTATAAAAGATTATCTAAAGAAAAAAGAAGGCAGTAATGGAGGAAAGGATGGATGAAAAAAGGTATAAGACTCAGAAAAAAGTTAGTGAAATGGAAGAAGTAAGTCTTGCCTTATTGGTAATGACCGTAAATGTAAATGGAATACACTGGTAATGAAAAGGCAGAAGTTGGCAGAATGGATAAAGAAGCATGATGCAACTCTAAGCTGTTTGCAGGAGATTCATTTAGATCCAAGACACATGCAGGTTGAAAGTGAAAGAATGGAATAGTCAACCTTGCAAGGTGTTAAAAATGGGGAGGCATTGGGGGAGGGATGCAATCAATGTAAACTAGAGACTGTAACTAACAGAATCATTGTATTATGCTTCCTTTAATGTAACAAAGGTGATATACCAAGGTGAATGCAGATAAGAGGGGGGGATAGGGGAGGCATGATAGACACTTGACATTGGTGGTTGTCTGAATCTTTACCCTACTTTGATTTAAGATTACTTTTCCTTTTGCTGCCTCCTAGCTGTCATTTTTTTCCCTCTCTACCTTCTTTGATGCTCCCTCCTGCCTTGTGGAAGAAATGTAGATGTCCTTATATAGATAGTGGTGAAGGTAGTGAACACATAAATATGTGACCATACAGAGAACCATCAATTATTTACTTAGGATGGAATGTATGGGGTGTGAACAAAACCATCTTAAAAAAAATGGGTTGATGTCAAAACCTCAAGGGCAATATACTGAGTGAAATAAGCCAGACACATATGGACAAATATTGCAGGGTCTCACTGATAAGAACTAATTATAATATGTAAACTCATAGACATGAAATATAAGGTACCAAGATATAGGACGAGGCTTAAGAATGGGGAGTGGTTGCTTAGTATGAGCAGAGTGTTCAACTAGGATGAACTTAAATGTTTGGAAATAAACAGAGGTGTAGGTTGTAAGATGTGAGAATAACTAACAGTGCTGAATGGTGTGTGAATGAGGTGGAAACGGGAAGCTCAGAGTCATATATGTCATCAGAAGGAAAGTTGGAGGTCAAAAGATGGGAATGTATAAAACTGAATCCTATGGTGGGCAGTGTCCATGATTAACTGTACAAATATTAGAAAACTCTTCCATGAACCAGAACAAATGTATGACAATACAACTAGAAGTTAACAATAGAGGGACATATAGGGAAGAAATATATACCTATTGCAAACTATATACTACAGTTTGTAGTATTTCAACATTCTTTCATAAACAGTAACAAATGTACTATACCAACACTAAGAGTCAGTAATTGAGGGGGGTTGGATAGGGATACGGGAGGATTCGAGTTTCCTTTTCTTTTCCTTTTTTTTCCCCCATCTTTACTTTATTTCTGGCCTGCAGTAATGAAAAGTTTCTAAAAATTGAACAAAAATTAAGTGTGGTGATGGATGCACAGCTGTAAGAGGGTACCAGGGGCAACTGATTGTACACTTTGGATCTTTGGATAATTGTATGGTATCTGAACAATCCCAATAAAAATTAAAAAAAAAAAAAAAGAATGGAATAAATATTCCTTACAAATAGTAATTAAGAGAGAGCCGGGATGGCTCTGTTACAGGAGACAAAGACATTATTTTTCAATAGAAGGGTCAAAATTCAACAAGAAAATATAATTATAAACATTTGCTTCTAACAGCAGGACCTCAAATATAAAAATATATGAAGCAACTATCAACAGAATTCAAGAGTGAAATAGACAGTTCTCCAATAATAGTTGGACATTTCAATATGCCACTTTCAATAAGGGATAGAGCATCTAGACAGAAGATCAGCAAGGAAGTAGAGGACCTGAACACAGTATGAACCAAGTAGATCTAAAGACATATTCACCCAACAACAGTAGGGCATACATTCTTTTCAAAGGCACATGAATTGTTACACTCCAGGACAGACCATATGTTAGGGCACAAGAGAAGTCACAATAAATTTTAAAATAGTGAAATCACACAAAGTAACTTCTCCGAACACCATAGAATAAAGCTATAGATCAAAAACAGAGGCAAAACTGGAAAAATTACAAATATATTGAAATTAAATAGCACACTTAAACAGCGGGTTAAAGAAAAATTTACAAAGTTAATTAAATTATACTTAGAGATCAATGACATCAAAGAACATAAAACTTATGGAATGCAGCAAAGGCAGGGCTCAGAGGGAAATTTATAGCTATGCATGTCTATATTAAAAAAGAAGAGAGATCTCAAGTTAATAACCTAAGTGCACATCTTGAGGAACTAGAAAAAGAAGAGGAAAGTAAGCCCAAAGTTAGAAGAAGGAAGGAAGGAATTAGAGTAGAGATAAATGAAATAGATAAAAGTTATTTCTTTGGGAAAAAAACAATCAAACAAGTAAAAAACCAATAAAATTGACAAACCTTTAGCCAGATTGACAAAGAAAATAAGAGAAAAGCCATATTTCAAATAATTGAAATTAGAAATGAAAATTATATCACTACTGACTAGAGAAATTAAAAGAGGATACTGTGAACAACTGTAGCCATCAAATTAGATAATCTAGAAGAAATGGGAAATTCCTAGAAATACACAAATTACATAATTTGACTCAAGAAGAAATAGAAAACCTCAACAAAACTAAAACTACAGGAGGAGACCTAAGACGGCAGCTAGGTGAGACAGAGCAAAAATCACTTCCGTGGAAAACACCAGATAAAAAACCAGAAAGTGACCCAGAACACCACTTCCAGAGTAGCACCAGCCGGACAAGGTCTGCTAAAGCCACAGGGAACCTGCGTTTGGTGAAACCAGGAGTCTGCATTCTGCAACGAGTGAGTGAGTCGGCTGAGTCCCTCGGCCACACTGCGGTGTGGAGCAACGGTGGGATGGCGCTTTAAAAAAAAAAGAAGCCCGGGAACAGCTGCAGATAAGACGGGAGTGGTCTGGACTAACGCCTTGGGGTCGGGGGTAGAGGATACCCCTTCCCACACCCACTGCTGATTGTCTCGGGTCCAGGGGAGCAAAGGGGAGCCAAAAGAAGAGAAAAAAAAAAAAAAAAACAACACATGACTTGCAGCCATCTCCCAAGTGGGTGGGGCTACTGCTGCCCGGGGCCGAACACACAGCACAGAGCCGAGCCAAGAAACCCAGCCTGACAGGGAGTCTTTCCCGCACGACACAATATCAGCCGTGGACAGTGGCCTTGAATACACCCACGGCTGATTGTCCCGGAGCTGGGAGGGCGGAGCTGTGCGGAAAGGGGGAAGTTAACGTGTCCCATTCAACCATCTTTGAAGCGGGCTGGGAATGCCCCCACACAGCCTGGCGGCCCAGGGCTTCCCTGGAGACCGGCACTCACTTGTGACGTGGCACGGCCCTCCCCCCCTCAGCAGAGGTCCTGGAAAAGCACAGCAGGGAGGGGGGAACCGCTCGGAAATCCCAGGGAACCTACGCCAATACCAAGGACTTTTGGGTCGGCGGCGGAGAACAGCCTTAAATCTCCGGAAACACCTGGGAGGTCTGATTATTAAACCTGCCCTTCCTCCCTAACCACTCAGGCACATGCCCCTCATTGAGGGCAGACAGCACCGACAACACACCCAAATTAAGTGCACCAATTGGACCCCACAAGAATCAGATCCCCACACAACACAAAGTTGGGGAGAACTGACTTGAGGGGAATAAGTGACTCACGGATACCATCTGCTGGTTAGTTAGAGAAAGTGTATGTCACCAAGCTGCAATTCTAACAAATTAAAGAGCAAGTAAAGCAAATGCCAAGAGGCCAAAAACAACAGAAAATCTTAATGCATATGATAAAACTGGACGACATGGAGAACCCGACCCCAAACAGTCAAATCAAAAGATCAGAAGACACACAGTACTTGGCCCAGTTAATCAAAGAACTACAGACAGGCAATGAGAGCCTGGCACAGGATATAAAGGACTTGAAGAAGAGCATGGCACAGGATATAAAAGACATAAAGAAGACCCTAGAAGAGCATAAAGAAGATATTGCAAGAGTAAATAAAAAAATAGAAGATCTTATGGAAATTAAAGAAACTGTAGGCCAAATTAAAAAGACTCTGGATACTCATAATACAAGATTAGAGGAGGTTGAACAACAACTCAGCCTCCTCGAGGAGCACAGAACAGAAAATGAAAGAACAAAAGAAAGAATGGGGGAAAAATTGAAAAAATTGAAATGGATCTCAGGGATATGATAGATAAAATAAAATGTCCAAATTTAAGACTCTTTGGTGTCCCAGAAGGGGAAGAGAAGGGTAAAGGTCTAGAAAGAGTATTCAAAGAAATTGTTGGCAAAAACTTCCCAAACCTTCTACACAATATAAATACACAAAGCATAAATGCCCAGCCAACTCCAAATAGAATAAATCCAAATAAACCCACTCCAAGACATATTCTGATCAGACTGTCAAATACTGAAGACAAGGAGCAAGTTCTGAAAGCAGCAAGAGAAAAGCAATTCACCACATACAAAGGAAACAACATAAGACTAAGTAGTGACAACTCAGCCGCCACCGTGGAGGCGAGAAGGCAGTTGCATGACATATTTAAAGTTCTGAGAGAAAAATTTCCAACCAAGAATACTTTATCCAGCAAAACTCCTTCAAATTTGAGGGAGAGCTTAAATTTTTCACAGACAAACAAATGCTGAGAGAATTTGCTAATAAAAGACCTGCCCTACTTCAGATACTAAAGGGAGCCCTACCGACAGAGAAACAAAGAAATGAGAGAGAGATATAGAGAATTTCAACAGACATATATAGAATATTACATCCCAGGTCACTGGGACACACGTTCTTCACTAGTGATCATGGATCTTTCTCCAGAATGGACTGTATGCGGGGACATGAAAACAAGCCTCAATAAAATAAAAAATTAAAAAAAATGAATTTGTTCAAAGCACATTCTCTGACACAATGGAATACAAATAGAAGCCAATAACCATCAGAGACTTGGAGAATTCACAAATACCTGAAGGATAAAAATGAGGGGGAGATGAAAACATTCCCGGATAATCAAAAGCTGAGGGACTTCATCACTAGTAGATCAGTCCTAAGCAGGCTGAAAGGAAGGGACACTAAACAATTGACTGAAACCACATGAAGAAATAAAGATTTCCAGTAAAGATCACATGGTAATTATAAATACCAATACTACTGTATTGTTGATTTATAACTCCACTATTTACTTCCTACAGGATCTAAAATACATAAACTGTAATGATAAATCGGTGGTTTTGGACTCAATGTAAAATATGTAATTTTTGACAAGAACTACATAAAGGTGGGGGAATGGAGGAGTACAGGAACCCAGTTTACGTGTCCTATTGAAATTAAGTTGGTATCAAAGAAAAACAAGATTTTTACAGATTTAAGATGTTAAATTTAAGCCCCACGGTAAACACAAAGAAAGTATCAGAGAATATGACCAAAGAGATGAAAAGTAGAGTAGGGGTTCCAAGAAGTGGGGGAAGGGGCAATGGGGAGTTAAGAAATGAGAGTAGGGTTTTTGTTTGGGGTGAAGGGAAACTTCTAGAAATGGATGGTCGGAAGGTGATAGCATTCCAACATTCTAAATGTGATTAATCCCACGAATGGAATGCTAGGAGGGGTGGAATAGGAAGATTTAGGCTATATATATCTTTCCACAATAGAAAAAAAAAAATAAGACAGTCTAAATAGATGACAATGTAATGCCAAGGATGATCCTGGATGGGATCTGAGGTCGGAGGAGAGGAGTCTCAAAGGGACACAGATGGGACACAAGAAAAAAAAAGAAAAAAGGAAATATAGAATGTAAGCTTTATATCAATGTTGAATTTCTTGAACTTCTTAGCTGCGCTTAATGACATTGCATAAAATAATGTTCTAGTCCATGGGAAAGGTATATGTGAATTATATTGTTTGTTCAAACATATGTGCACCTTGCTCTCATATGTTCAGAGGACAGAGCAATAGAAGATGGGTATGAGGGAGGGAGGGACAGAGGGAGAGAGGGAGGGAAAGAAAGAGACGCTGGTGTGACAGGATCTTAAAGGTGATGGATCGGGGTATCGGGGGAGGGGGGTCAGGGTATGATGGAGTTCTATGTATGGGGTTTGTACTGTTTTTGCAACTGTTCCTGTAAGATTGAACTTATTTCAAAATAAAATTTATTATTAAAAAAAACACACACACACACACACACAAAAAAACTGAAAGTACAGAGATTGAATCAATAATCGAAAACCTTCCACCAAAGAAAAGTTCAGGATCAAATGGCTTCATGGTGAATTCTACCAAACACTGAAAGAAGAATTAACATGAATGCCTCTCATACTTTTTCAGAGAATTCAGGAGGGGACACTTTCTAATTCTATGAGAACAGCATTACTCTTGATTCTAAGACCTGATAAAGACATTACAAGAAAAGAAAATTGCAGACCAATATCCCTTATGATGCAAAAAAAATTTTTAACAAAATACTAGTGAACCGACTCTGACAGCATATTTTAAAAGATTATTCATCATGATCACCTGAGATTTATGCCAGCAATGCAGGGGTGGTTCAACATAGGAAAATTAATCAATGTGATATACCATATAAATAGAAGGGAAAAAGCAGGAATAACTCAATAGCCACAGAAAAGGCATGTGATAAAATCCAGCTCCTTTTCTTGATAAAAACACTTAAGAAAACTACAAATAGAAGGGAATTTTCTCAACACGATCAAGACCATTTATAAAAAACCCATAGATTCAGGGGCAAGATGGCCGCATAGAGAGGAGTGGAAGCTAAGTAGTCCCCCTGGAACAACTACAAAAAACCAGAAACAACTAGTAAATAATCCAGAATAACTGCGGGGGGACAAACGAGACCATCCATTCATCATACACCAACCTGAATTGGGAGGAATGCCCGAGAACACAGCATAAAATCTGTAAGTAAAACCTGCGGAACCAGGTCGGGAGACTCCCTCCCCCATAGCCCGAGCTGTGGAGCCTCCTGGTGCCAGAGAGAAGCTCTCTCCCAGCAAGTGAATACAGCTCAGCTGAGCTCCAACTGGGGTTTTAAGTAGCGAGTGTGAACTGCTCACTACAGGTACACAGCCCCAAAAAACAGACAGAGGCTTTGGGTGACGACTGACCTGGGAGAGCCGGAGGGTTGCCTTGGACTGGATCTGAAGGGGACTATCTGTTTCTTTTTTGGCTCAGTGGAGAAAGCCCCAGTCATTTTCAGTTTCCCGGGCTGTGACTCGGGGAAGGGCGGAGACAGCACAAGCAGAGAGCAAGACCATTGAAATGCTAATGACCTCCACCTGAGGGGTCTGTCTTCTCTAGGAGGAAAGGGGTGGGGCCCTTTCCATTCAGAACCAGACCCCAGAGCCTGGGGGAACACGGCCACACCTCCTCACTCCAGTCAAGAATTATAGGCTAATTCTATAGCCTATAATTCTATAGGCACCTGCTGGGCAGAAAAGCACAGTGACCCGAGGCATCAAAGGGTGGAGCAATTTTCTAAGACACACCTGCAGGGAAACCAGATACTGAATATTTCTTCCCTCTGGGACCTGAGCCTGTTCTGGTCTGGGAAAACCCGATTTGGATAACCAAGGAAACCATGCCTAGACAACAGAAAATTACAACCTACACTAAAAAAAACAAAGTTATGGCCCCGTCAAAGGAACAAATGTACACTTCAACCGAGATACAGGAATTTAAACAACTAATGCTAAATCAATTCAAAAAGTTTAGAGAAGATATTGCAAAAGAGTTCAAAAAACCTACTAGTAGAATCTATGGAAATGAAAGGCACAACACAAGAGATGAAAGACACAATGGAAACATACAACAGCAGATCTCAAGAGGCAGAAGAAAACACTCAGGAACTGGAGAACAAAACACCTGAAAGCCTACACGCAAAGGAGCAGATGGAGAAAAGAATGAAAAAATATGAGCAACGTCTCCGGGAAGTCAAGGATGAAACAAAGTACAATAATGTACGTATCATTGGTGTCCCAGAAGGAGAAGAGAAGGGAAAGGGGGCAGAAGCAATAATAGAGGAAATAATTAATGAAAATTTCCCATCTCTTATAAAAGACATAAAATTACAGATCCAAGAAGCGCAGCGTACTCCAAACAGAAGAGATATGAATAGGCCTATGCCAAGACACTTAATAATCACATTATCAAATGTCAAAGACAAAGAGAATCCTGAAAGCAGCAAGAGAAAAGCAATCCATTACATACAAAGGAAGCTTAATAAGACTATGTGCGGATCTCTCAGCAGAAACCATGGAGGCAAGAAGGAAGTGGTGTGATATATTTAAGATACTGAAAGAGAAAAACCACCGACCAAGAATCCTGTATCCAGCAAAGCTGTCCTTCAAATATGACAGAGAGCTCAAAATATTTTCTGACAAACAGACAATGAGAGACTTTGTGAACAAGACACCTGCCCCACAGGAAATACTAAAGGGAGCACTACAGGGTGATAGAAGACAGGAGTGTGTGGTTTGGAACACAATTTTGGGAGATGGCAGCACAACAATGTAAGTACACTGAACAAAGGTAACTATGAATATGGTTGAGAGAGAAAGATGGGGAGCATGTGAGACACCACAAGAAAGGAGGAAAGATAACGACTGGGACTGTGTAACTTGGTGAAATCTAGAGTATTCAACAATTGTGATAAAATGTACAAATATGTTCTTTTACGAGGGAGAACAAGCAAATGTCAACCTTGCAAGGTGTTAAAAATGGGGAGGCATTGGGGGAGGGATGCAATCAGCATAAACTAGAGACTGTAACTAACAGAATCATTGTATTATGCTTCCTTTAATGTAACAAAGGTGATATACCAAGGTGAATGCAGATAAGGGAGGGGGATAGGGGAGGCATGTTAGACACTTGACATTGGTGGTATTGTCTGATTCTTTATTCTACTTTGATTTAAGGTTATTTTTCCTTTTGCTGCTTCCTAGCTGTCATTTTTTTTTGTTTCCTCTTTCTTTTGCCTCTCTACCTTCTATGACTCTCCCTCCTGCCTTGTGGAAGAAATGTAGATGCTCTTGCTTAGTATGAGCAGAATGTTCAATTAGGATGAACTTAAATGTTTGGAAATGAACAGGGGTGTTGGTAGCAAGATGTGAGAATAACTAACAGCGCCGAATGGTGTGTGAATGAGGTGGAAAGGGGAAGCTCAGAGTCATGTATGTCACCAGAAGGAAAGTTGGAGGTCAAAAGATGGAAATGTATAAAACTGAATCCTATGGTGGGCAATGTCCGTGATCAACTGTACAAATACTAGAAATCACTTCATGAACCAGAACAAATGTATGACAATACAATTAGAAGTTAATAATAGAGGGGCATATAGGGAAGAACTATATACCTATTACAAACTATATACTACAGTTAGTAGTAGTTCAACATTTTTTCATAAACAGTAACAAACGTACTATATCAATACTAGGAGTCAACAATTGAGGGGGATTGGTTAGGGATAGGGGAGGTTTAGAGTTTCTGTTTCTTTTTTTCTTTTTTCATCTTTCACTTTATTTCTTGTCTGGAGTAATGAAAAGTTTCTAAAAATTGAACGAAAATTAAGTGTGATGGTATGAGGGTACCCAGGGGCAAGTGATTGTACACTTTGGATCTTTGGATAATTGTATGGTATCTGAACAATCTCAGTAAAAATGGGGGGAAAAAAAAAAAACCCATAGCTAACATAATGCTAAATGGTAGAAGACAAAACCTTCCCTTTAAGACCAGGAACAAGATAAGTTCCCTTTAAGATAAGAAGGCCCTCTTCCACCACTGCTACCCTGTCAATTGTGTTAGCAGTTCTGGCCAGAGCAATTAGGCCAAAAAAGAAATAAGAGCTATCCAAATTGGGAAGGAAGACGTAAAATGCTATTTGCAGATGACATGATCTTATATATAAAATATCCAAAAAAAAAATCCACAAGGAAACTACTAGAGCTAAGAAACAAGTTCAGCAAAGTGGCAGGATACAAGATAAACATATAAAAATCAATTGTGTTTATAAACACTGGCAATGAACAATCCAGAGAGGAGATTAAGAAGACAATTCAATTTACAAAAACATCTAAAAGAATAAAATATCTAGGAACAAATCTAACCAAAGATATGAAAGACTTCTGCATTGAAAACTGCAAAACACCGCTGAAAAGAAATTAGACTGCAGTAAATGGCAAGACATCTGTGCTGGTTTGGAGCTGTTATATACCCCAGAAAAGGCCATGTTTTTAAAATCCATTCTTGTGTGTGCAGACCTATTGTAAGTGGAACCTTTGGTTAGGTTGTTTCAGTTGAGATGTGACTCACCCAAGGTGGGTCTTAATCCTTTTCTGGAGCCCTTTATGAGAGGATAAAAGCGGGATCTTAGAAATGCACCAGAGATGCTGGGAGAAACACCTGCAGATGCTCAGAGAGAAAAGCCCCTGGAATCAGAAGCTGAAAGCGTTAGAACTCAGGAGTGAAGGACCAGCAGATGCCAGCCTTGTGCCTTGCTATGTGCTACAGGAGCCCCGGATGCCAGCAGCTTATCTTCAGAGACGCTTCAGCAAACTGCAACAACATCCCATGTTCATGGTTTGGGAAACTTGTTAAGATGTCAGTATTACCCAAAGCAATCTACAAATTCAATGCAATTCCATAAAAATTTCAGCAACCTTTTTTTTTTTTTTTTTTTTTTGCAAAAATGGAAAAGCTAATCCTCAAATTCACATGGGCATGGATAGCCAAAACAATTTTGAAAAGAACAAAGTTGAAGGACTCAAACTTCCCAATTTCAAATTGTACTGCAAAGCTACAATAATTAAAACAATGTGATACTGCTGTAAAGATAGACATATAGACCAGTAGAACAAAATTGAAAGTCCAGAAATAGACCCACAAATTTATGGCCAGTTGATTTTCAACAAGGGTGCTAAGTACTCGTAATGGAGAAAGAATAATCTTCTGAACAAAGGGTGTTGGGAAAACTATACCCACATGCAGAAGAGTAAAGATGCAAAACTCAAAGTCGATTGAGGACCTAAAATATAAAACTTGTAGAAGATAAAACAGTGGCAAATCTTCATGACCTGGGATTTGAAAATGGATTCTTAAATGTGCCACCAAGAAGATGAGCAACAAAAGAAACAATAAATTTGACTTCTTCAATATTTTAAAATTTTTGTGCACCGGAGGACATTATCGAGAAAATGAAAGACAATCTACAAAATGGGAGAAAGTAGTTGTAAACCATACATCTGGTATGGGTATAATGTCCAGAATCCATGAAGAACTTGTACAGCACAACAACAAAGCAACAAACCACCTGATTAAAAAATGGCCAAAGGATTTGAATAGACCTTTTTCCAAAGAAGAGATACAAATAACCAATAAGCATATGAAAAGATGCTGAGCAGCCCTAGTCGTTAGGGGAATTCAAATCAAGACCACAGTGAGATACGCTTCATCCCCACAAGGATGGCTGTTACTAAATGGAAGACACCAAGGCCTGGAGAGGACGCTGAGAAAGTGGACTGTAGTGCCTCGTTGGTGGGATGTAAAATGGCCAGCCCCTGTGGAAAGCAACTTCCTCGGAAAGTTAAATCTAGAATTATAGTTAAATATAGAAATAGAGAGTTCAACTCCTTGGTTTACATCCACGAGAATAAAAACGTGTCCACACAGAAACGTGTAGACAAATTTCAGAGCAGCATTATGCACAGAAGCCCCTGGGTAGGCAACAACCCAGATGCCATCAGCTTCTGAATCCATGAACAAAATGTGGAACATCCTGTGTCCACAGCATTGGATGTTATTTGGCCACGAAAAGGAATGAAATATTGACACATGCTACAACATGTATGAACCTTGTACATAACAGGCTAAATGAATGAAGCCAGACGCAAAAGATCACGTACTGTACAGTTCCATTTACCTGAGCTGTCCAGAATAGACCAAATCTGTGGAAGCAGAAAGTAGATTGGTCACTTCCCGGGGCTCGGAGAGGAGGGGCGGGGAAGTGGCTGTTTAGTTCTGGGGTGATGAAGCATCCTGGAATTAGATAGTGGTGATGGCTGTACAATCTTGTTAAATATACTTAACTATATTTAAATTTTATATACTTAAAACCAGTGAATTGTACAATCCAAAAAAAAAGGAAAAAAGGAAAAAGAAACACAAAGTAAGTAGGTTGAGGATGGAAGTCTGAAGTCAGAACTGAGTCTTGGGTTTGTTTATTCTTATCCCACTTGAGGGTCCCTTAGGAAATTGGGGGCAGACCCGAAAACCGAAAGGCGCTTGCAGATTTCCCAGGCCTGGGATGGGGTCCACATGGTCACTTGCCTCTTTAACCCCCTTTTATAGACTGAGCCCTTGTAAGGAAGAGGAATCGATTTCCAATGGTACAAGGCCAGGAGGTGACGCAGACAAGGGTCCCCTCGGCCCCCTCTGCATCCCGGACCCCTGCTCTCCCTGAGGCACCTGGAGCAGCCGGGACAGTTCGGGTCCCTGCCCGTGGAGCACCTTCCTGGTGCTGAGCTTGGGTGTCCAGGGTGACTTGGAACAGGGACAGGACTTTGGGAATCTGTTCACATTTAGCAAGGAAGAAAAAGCTGCCTTGCACTCGTGCCTTTTCTCCCCCACTCCACGCTTCCCCACCCGACTTGCCCGCTCCGCTCGGCCTCCAGGATCTCGCCACGCTGCTGGAGCAGATCGGATGTCTGAAGTACTTGCAGGTGTTTGAGGAGCAGGACGTGGACCTCCGCATCTTCCTGACCCTCACCGAGAGTGACCTGAAGGAGATCGGTATCACGTGAGTCCACAGGGCCCGTGGCTCCCACCCCACTTGCCCGGGGACCCGAAGAGCCTGCATGGAACCCTCCTGTCTAGAAAGCGGCTTTTTCCCTTCCAACTCAGCTGCACTCAGGGGCCCTCACACCTAGACCTGGTTATGCCGGGGGCTGCCCATGTCAGCAGAGGCTCTTGTCCACCATCAGGCGTGACCAGCAGTGTCCTCCGTTCAAAGCCGCCAGTGGCTGGGGAGGGCCCAGGGTGGGAGGTCAGCTCACTTCTCTTACAACCCGCCATTCCTGTCCTCTGGCCCCAGGACCCCAGGGGACAGCCCTCGACAGGCTGGGGTCTTTCCCAGGGGGTGGTCTTGGCGTGGCCTTCACACCCCAGCAGGTGCTCGTCGGCTGCCTTCTCTGACTTACCCGGCAGGTTGTTCGGGCCCAAAAGGAAGATGACCTCTGCCATCGCCCGCTGGCACAGCAGTGCCCGCCCCCCCAGCGATGCCCTGGAGCTGGCCTACGCCGACCGGCTGGAGGCAGAGATGCAGGAGCTCGCCATCCAGCTGCACAGGGTGAGTGCGGAGACGGAGCTGGGGTTAGGGGCACTGTGGAGACAGACGGGGTGGGGCAGGGATGACCCTACATCAGGGGGGCAGATGGACGAATGAAAGGACGGAGGCTTCCAGCCCCCACAGAGCTGGGAGAGCCCCACACGTGGCCCCATCACCCCAGGAGAGGCTCAGGCAGATTGGGATATTGGGGCGGGCGAGGTCAGAGGGAGACAGAGAGAGGCAGACGGGGAGCCAGGCCAGGGCCAGAGTGGATCCAGAGGGAGCAGCCCCCAGAGCCAGGGAGGCCCCAAGATGGAGCACCAGGAGCGAGGAGCAGAGCCGCTGCTCACAGCCCCGGGGGGAGGCCAGGCCCAGCTCGCAACACCCCCTGGCCCTGCAGCGCAGCGAGGAGGTGGAGACCCTCCGGGGCCTGGTGTCCCAGGAGCGGGAGCTGCGGGCCGTGATGGAGAGCTGCCTCCTGGAGCAGGAGCAGGATGGTGCCCGCAGGGACAGTCTGGTGCAGCTGCAGGAGACCTGGGCGCTGGCTCGGGAGGCGGTGCTTGCGCTGGACCAGTTGCGGTGAGTGGGCACTGCCCGGGCTTCTCCTCGCAGCTGACTCGGGGGCCGGCCTTCACGGGCTCCCAGCTCCAGCTTGTCGTTTCCTCCTGGTTCTCTAACCAGGGCCTGGGCCGCCTCTCGCTGCGGCTGCCCCCCTGTAGGGCAGCCCGTTGTCGCAGGAGCCTCTGCGGTGCTGCCGTACGTGCAGCTCCATGCAGAGCAGGGCCAGGCAGGGGTAGCACCTGCTGCCTGGCTTTCCCTCACCTGCGCTCGCCCTCTGCCCGCCAGAGCCTGTCAAGCTGAGCTGGCTGCCCGTGTGAGGCCAGACGAGCCCCCAGGCAGGGGGGCCCCCGCCCAACCCCCTGCTGGTAAGGAGCGCAGCACCCAGCCGTCCCCTCAGCAGGGGTGGGAGGTCAGGGAGGCCCTGGGCACCGCACAGCTCCCAGACCACGGGGGCAAGGCCAAGCCCACATCCACCTGGGGTAGGGGACACCCTGCCCTCCAGGCCTGGGAGGCTGGGCCTGGCCAGGAGCTCTGGGGACTCCGCGGCCCCCAGCCGGGCCAGCCTGGGCCCACCTGAAGGACCCTGTGGCTTGGGTCCTCATGGGCTTGGCTGGGGCTCGGCCCTGAGCGGCCATTAGCACTTCTGTCATTGAGCCCGGAAAAGCCTGGGAAGTCTCTCAGCTGTGGGTGCCCAGCAGGGGAAGGGGCACTGCAGGGATGGCCCAGAAGCCCACTGCATCCCCGGACTCCCAGCGGGTGGGGAGTGGCCAGATCGCCAGAGCTCCCTGCTCACAGTGGCCTGTGCCCCGCAGATTCCAAAGGCTGCCAAGCTTCCCTGCAGGCCATGAGCCTCCCCGAGCTGTCATGGGTGCTGGAGGACCAAGTCCGGGAGATGGGTGAGTCTCCACAAGCAAGGAATGGGCCTTGCCTCCGTCCTGGGACTGGGGGAATGTGGAGAGCCCCTTTTGTTCCGGGAGGAGGCAGAAAGAGCCCTCCCAGGGAAGGCAGCCTGGACTTGCTCTACTGGGGTCCCCCCGCAGGGTGCCTCGTGGTGTTGGGTGCTGGGCTGAGGTCTTGACCACTGGGGGGGCCCTGCCCTGTGGCCTCAGACCCCGAGGGCAGCCTCCCGCCAGCCCCCTCCCTGCAGAGCCGTGACCGTGCTCCTGTCTGCAGGGCAAGCACTGGGCTCCATGACCCAGAGCCTGGAGAAGCTGCGAGCACTGAGCGGGAGGCAGAGCTGGCGGGAGCCATAGCCAGAGGGGCGGTGAGCGTCAGCCCAGAGCCTGTAGCAGGGGCCAGGGGAGCCCCGGGAACCCCAGGGGTGGTCTGAGGCTGTGGAGGGGTGCCCCACCTTCAGCCTCCCCCTTCCCCGCTCACGAGCGCTTTGCCTTTCCAGAACCTGACGTCGGGTGACTGATCCACCCTGAAGCTGTGTACCAGGGAGGTGACGAGGGCAGTGAGTGGGCGGCGGCAGCAGCCCGGCCCCTGGGCCAAGGATTGGGCCTGTGGAGCAGCGGCAGAGGCAGGAAGGGGCTGTGGCCGGGCGAGTGCAGCGAGGGCAGCACTGGGCAGGACGCGGCCTCTCGCTCAGACCTGGCGGCCAGGCCTGTGGCTCTCTGGGCAGCAGGGTCCGGCCAGGTGGGGCCTGGGGAGGGAGAGCCCCACAGCCCGCAGGTGCAGGCCCAGGGCACCTGGTCAGCGTATGTCATTTGCTGGAAAATAAAATTTAAGATAAACTGGTATATAGTTACCAAAAACTTACACAGCTTCCAACAGTTTCTGATGGCAACTGCAGACTGCAGTTACGCAATTCAAGTCAAGTCTCGTTCTAACTTCCTCGAGCTGGGCCAGACCCCACGGGATAAGGGCATCCTCTGCAAGACTGTCCCCAGCCACGGGCTCAGGGCCCAGGCTGCCCGTGCCTCTGACCAACTGCCTACAGATTCGGGGTTCCCACCCCCACCTCCCCCCAAAATTCCATAATTCACTGCAACGACTCACAGAACTCACTAAAGTACTATCTTAGAATTTTCGTTTTGTTGTAGTAAAAGGAGACAAGTGAGAATCCAAGGCGCAGAGGATGAGGTCTGGGGCCTCAGACAAACCTCCACGTCCTCTCCAGGTGAAGCCGAAGTGCATCGCCCGCCCGGCCCAGCAGCGCTATAGATTTCCTTTGCCACAGAAGCTCCTCGTGGCTTCGGGTCCCAGGTTACATGGGGGCTCGTTGTGCAGGCCTGATGGAGGGACTCCAGGCCCACGGTGGAGCTCACTCAGCCCCACCCCCAGTCACCTGCTGGGGCTGTGTGTGTGGGGGGGGTGTGTGTGTGTGTGTGTGGGGGAGCACCCTAAGGCTGCAGGTGGGCCAGCCCCTTCCCTGTTGCCTCATTAGCATACAACCCAGCAGGTATAGCTTTGGGCCCACCCTGACAAAAGGCACTCCTACAGAGGGGCCAAGTCTGTCCCCTGGTCCGTCCCAGCTGGGGAGGGCTCAGGAGTGGCTGACACCAACAGGGCCACAGCAGGGACCAGCCTGACTGAAGCCCTGGGGCTCAGGCCCCCCAGGACCACTCTTCTGCCCCTACACCAAAGAACTCTGTGCTCGGAGCCAGACGCGGTTCAGTGCAGGGCAGTGCCTCCCCTGGGAGCCCCAGGGATCCCACAGAAGTTACTGCTCCAGCTGAGCACGTCCCCAAGCCCCTGGAAGGCAGCGAGCAGGTGCAGGTTTTGTTTTTCCACAGCCTGGTGCCCTTCTCCCCCAGGCCTAGTGGCTCTGTCAGCCGGCACCCTGCATCCCCACCTGTGCTTCCAGAGTGGCCCCTGGAGCAGCCCACAGATGGTGTCAGGAAAGGAGGGCGGTTTCCCAGGCAGAGGCCAGAGCAGCAGCTCAGCCCAGGCGCAACCAGAGCCCAGGAGTGGGAGAGAGAGCCTGACCTGGAAAGTGTCATTCAGAAGCCACCAAGCCAGGCTGACGGCCACAGAGGCTGGAGGCCAGCGGTGGCTGCAGTGTACAGAGGTTCTGGCCTGAGCACCCCCTCTCCTAGGGACAGCAGGGCTGAGCCAGTCTGGAGCCCCCGTGCCTATGGCCCAGAGCCCCGCTCTCGGTTGTGGCCGTCACCCAGAAGAGGAAGCTGCCATCTGCCAAAGTGTCTGGGGCAGCCCCTCCCTGGGCCAGCCCTGGACCTCCAGGCGGGATGAAGGAACACGCAGAGAGCAGCTGCAGGGCTCCTTTATTTTTCCTTTTCCTCCTCCTCAATTCCATACCCTGCTGGGCCCTGCAGCCCTGACTGTCCTCTGGGACTGAGCCCACAGTGGGGTAAAGCCACTCAAGCCTTACCCGAAGTCCATACCCCATGGAAGAAAAACCTAACCAAGTAAATCCAACAACCAAAATTAATGGGATAACAGCCTGCCCCCACCCTGGCTCTGGGGGAGGACACAGGAATGAACCCCCTTCATGGGAACAAGCCACCTTCTGAACAGCACCGATGTGTGCGCAACCACACACCGTGGAAACCAGCCATCCCTGTGCCCGCAGCCTACACTGCCCCGAGAGAGACACACGGCGGGTTCGAGCCGGACAAGGGCTGGGGTGGGGTGGGGGGCGAGAGCCTCCCAAACCTGGAGAGCCAGGCCTGGGGGCCCAGGCCGCCCAGTGCCACCCTGAGAAGCCCAAGGCGGGCTGGGTTCCGCCGGCCCAGCCACTGCCGACAACCCCAGGTGGTCCGGGGGGTGCAGACACGCAAGGAGACACTTCCACGGGGGTGCCAGGGTTGGGCCTCAGCCCATGGGCACAAGGGGCCAGGGGGTGGGCAGCAAACAGTGCTGCCCAGGAGCACCCTCAGGAGGAAGCTGGGAGCAGCTTCTCCAGGGCCTTCTTCTGCTTCTCTGTGGCGGCAGCCAAGGCCTCCGCCAGCTTCTCCTCGGGCATCATGTTGAGCACCTTGAGGGCAAAGAGGAGCTGGTACTTGGCGGTGCTGATGAAGGCGTTGCTGAGGAAGTTGGGGAAGCCTCCAACTCGGTCCTTCTGGGTGTACAGCGGGACCCTCACGAGCCCCAGCACCTGCAAGGAGACGCAGCCGGGGTCAGACTGGGGGCCCCTGCCCAGCTGGCACACCCTGCAAGCTTCGGGGCCAGGGGCAAAGCAGCTGGTATTGCCAAGGACACGACGGGAGACCTGGGCAGAGGCTGGTGAGCAGAGGCCAGCCAGCCCCCCTTGGGTGGTGCAGTCCCCTCTACCCTCCTCAACAAGCAAGTTTCCAGGGCGACCCCATGCTCTTCCCCCCTCCTTGCCCACAAGCCTTGCCTGCTGCCCCTCCAGTTCACACCCCATGCTCCCCCCTCCATCTGGTAAATCTCCAGTATCCCAAGTCACACCCCGCCCTTCTGATCCGTTAAAACCAAAGATCCCCAAAACCCAAACAGCCACCACGAAATCCCCAACTTCCCTCCCAGCCCAGGAATCCACCACCCCAAGACCCTTGCTCTTCGGTTTCCCATCTTCCCAGGCAAGCGCAACCCCCCTTCGCTCCCAACCCTCCCCCCAAGAAAATCCTCCCCCCACACCCGAGCCCGCTCCCCACTCCCAGGGTTGGCAACGGCAGGCAGCAAGGCGGATGGAACACAGCCCTGAGGGCGCCCCAGTCCCCGTCCCTTCCCTCCCGGCCTCCCGGCCCCAAGCCCCTCTCCCCACCCCGTTCCTGGAGACAGCGACACCCCACCAGCCCGGCCAGGGGACCCTCAGGGGGACGTGTTACCCATCGGTGCCTTCCGCGGGGCCAGAGCCAAACCCCGGGGCGGGGGGCGGGGGGCGGGGCCCGGGCGGCGGCCCCACCTCCAGGCCGTGGTCGCGCGAGTGCACCGCGCTGATCTCCACGGCGTGCAGCTGCTCCAGCGTCAGCTGCCGCGCGTACAGGTGCGCCACGACGCGGTGCGGGCCCTCGGTCAGGTGCGAGCTCAGGTAGTCGGCCTCGGTGAGGCGCAGGCAGCCCAGGCCCAGGCCCAGCACCCGGTTCAGTCCGTCCTCCAGCGACCAGAAGCGCCGGTCCACGAAGCCCCCGGGGAAGCCCAGCAGCCCGTCGAAGCGCATCTGCATCTGCCAGGGGAGCGCCGGGTCAGGGCGAGGCCCGCGGCGGCCAGGTCGGGGCGCAGGCTCCGGCCCCGGCCGCGGCGCCCGCCCGCCCCCGTCCTCACCAGCACGGAGAAGCGCATGGGGATGCGGCCGAAGAGCTGCCCGGGGTTGGCCGCGTAGAGCATGGCGTGGCACGAGTGGCTCCAGCCCGGCCCCAGGCGCATCGCCTCCACCCGGCTGATCTGCTTCAGCTCAGGAACCGCCGCCGTCGACATCTTGCCGCTGCCCTCCGCAATCGGGCGCCGGGCCCCTAAGAGCATGCGCAGGCCCGCCCCCGCCGCGCCCCGCCAATCCGCGGGCCCGCCTCCGCCGCGCCTCCACCCCGCCCCTCCCCCCCCGTCAGCGGGCCCACGCGCGCTGGGTGCAGAGCCAATCGGGAGGGGCCGGCGTGCCGAAGAAGGGGCGGGACGCGCCCCAGCCGTCACCCAATAGCCGCGCGGCCCGAGCGGCGGTCCCGCGCCTGCGCGGGAAACTACAGCTCCCAAGATGCAACGCCTGGCGAGAGGCGCGGACTTCCGCGTCCTAAAGCTGTGGGTGCTAGCAGGGACCGAGAGTCGCCGCGGCCGGGACCCAGCCTCCGGGGGGCCCGCCCTCTCCCCTGGCTCTGCCTTGGCCCCGCGAGCACGATCGGACCTCCACGGCGCCGTCCTCCGGCCCCACACCGGCGACCGCGCCTCGAGACTTCATAGCCGCGGGTCCCTGCTCGCCCCTGGTGCCCCGAGCAGAGCCGGACAAGCTTCCCGGCCACGCCCCGCAGCCCTCCAGTTCTGGCGCCCAGCCCCTGCCACGCACTTAGGTTAACATGTCCAAGGTCACTCTGCTGGTGGGGCCAGGACTCACACCCTGGTGGGTCTGACCAGAAAAGCAAGGAGAGCCGGGCTTGGCGAAGCTGGAGTCCGGGAGGTGGGCGGGGAACCCCCTGGGGCGCTCCTAGACCCACCCGGCCCGGGCCTTCCCGAGCAGGCAGTTGCTTAAATGCAAGGGCTGGGTGGTGGAGGCAGTAGCCCAAGCCTGTGTATGTAATCAGCACCACTGAACTGTATACTTGAAAGCAGTTAAAATAGGAAACATTTTGTATAAATGTTAGCACAGTAAAAAATAGAAGAAACCCAGTGGCTGCGAGCCTCCCTGTCCCTGCAGGCACCCTCTGGGCCCCATGTGCCAAGGACGCCTCAGGAAGTGGCATCTCCCTAGTTCACAGACAGGTCCTGGGGCTCAGAAGGGGACACTACTTACCTAAAGAAACCTGGCAGCTGGAGACAGAGTTGGGATCCGACTGCAGGCTCCCACCCCAGTGTCCACATGATCAGATATTTCATGGATTATTAGACACTGGTTCAGAAGTGACATTAATTAAAATAAGTTTAACCTATTTTAATGTCACTGTGGTCCACCACTCAGAGTTGGGGCTTATGGAGGTCAAGTGATCAATGGAGTTTTAGCTCAGGTCCATCTCACAGTGGGTCCAGTGGTTATTTCCCCAGCGCTGGAATGCATAATTGGGATAGACATACTCAGCAACTGGCAGAATCCTCACATTGGTTCCCTGACTCGTGGAGTGAGGGCTATTATGGTGGAAAAGCCCAAGTGGAAGCCACTAGAACTGCCCCTGCCTAGCAAAATAGTAAACCAGAAGCAATAACCAGATTCCTGGAGGGATTGCAGAGATTAATGCCACTCTCAAGGACTTGAAAGATGCAGGGGTGGTGATTCCCACCACATCCCCATTCAACTCTCCTATTTGGCCTGTGCAGAAAACAGATGGGTCTTGGAGGATGACAGTCTATTAGCGTAAGGTTAACCAGGTGGTGACTCCAATTGCAGCTGCTTTTCCAGATATGATATCATTGCTTGAGCAAATCAACACATGCCCTGGTGCCCGGTATGCAGCTATTGATCTGGCAAATGCTTTTTACTCAATTGCTTTCAGTAAGGACCAGTAGAAACAGTTTGCATTTAGCTGGCAAGGCCAGCAGTTTACATTCACTGTGCTACCTCAGGGTTATATCAACTCTCCAGCCCTATGTCATAATATTGTCCGCAGGGATCTTGATCATTTCTCCCTCCCACAAGACATCACACTCGTCCATTATATTGATGATATCATGTTGATTGGACCTAGTGAGCAAGAATTAGCAACTACTCTAGATATGTTGGTAAGGTATTTGCATGGCAGAGGATGGGAGACAAATCCAACAAAAATACAGGGGCCTTCCACCTCAGTAAAATTTCTAGGTGTCCAGTGGTGTGGGGCCTGTCGAGATATTCCTTCTAAGGTGAAGGGTAAGCGGTTGCATCTGGCCCCTCCTATGACCAAAAAAGAAGCACAACGCTTAGTTGGCCTCTTTGGATTTTGGAGACAACATATTCCTCATGTAGGTGTGCTGCTCCGGCCCATTTACCGAGTGACCAGAAAAGCTTCCAGTTTTGAGTAGGGACCGGAATAAGATGAGGCTCTGCGACAGGTCCGGCTGCTGTGCAAGCTGCTCTGCCGCTTGGACCATATGATCCAGCTGACCCAATAGTGCTGGAAGTGTCAGTGGCAAATAGAGATGCATTTGCAGGCTTTGGCAGGCTCCTATAGGAGAATCACAATGCAGGCCCTTAGGATTTTGGAGTAAAGCTTTACCATCCTCTGCAGCTAACTACTATCCATCTGAGAAACAGCTGTTGGCCTGCCACAACGGAAGACTGGGAAGGGCCTGGGCTACTTACCACATGTTCCAGCTGGAGGAGGAAGTCGCTGGGACTCGAGCATTGCAAATACCCACCCCAGGGACCATGGAGGTGCCACTTGCCTCACCAGCTGCTGGGGCCGACATCCACCGTGATCCTAGTGGCAGGCATGGATTTGCAGGATGAAGGAACACCCCTGGCATTCGTAGGACAGCTTGGGCTGTGAGGCAGCCCAAGCTCCTTGGCCAGGGAAGGCTGCCCGAGTGGGCTGACGATGGAGAGGGGCAGCCGATGGGCAAGGGCTGGCAGGACCTGCCGGAAACTCACTCGCCCGTTTGCTCCCTCGCAGGCAGCTGTGGGTTGCAGGAGGCGTGGGGAGTCAAGACCCTAAGAGGGAGCCCCTCTCCCGGCTGCGGCTGTCTGCCAGGGGCCGGGGCTCTGAAGGGGCAGGGCAGGAGGGTGCCAGAGTCTGGGGAGAGTGAGTGCAAGGGGAAGGAAGGGGACCCCACTCCGGGCAGCTGAGCACAGCCAAGGAAAACCTTCCCCCTCCCAATGCCACCCCCAGCAGACACTAACAAAGGGCTGAGTCTGTCTGGGGGCTGCAGAGGGGAGTCAGTTCAGCCTGTTCAGGAACCCTCCTGCCCACTGGGACCCTGCTGGACCCAGGCGAGTCCACCAGAGCCACGGGGCCGCAGGGGCAGGCGTCCCCCAGGACAGGGGCTGGCAGTGTCAGCAACACTTGTTCTCCCCTGCACCCTCCCGGGTGTGAGTCACAGAAGTCTGAACTGTGTTTGCAAAGACAGGCACTGGCCAGGGCAGGCTGTGGAGGCCGCTGGGGAGCCTGTGGGTCGGGCAGGGGGCACATGCTGGGCAGGCCTTGGGGCACACAGCAAATGGCCTGGGCAGGGCGCCCAAGCAGATGCCAGCCTCGGGACCCCACATCTCCTGGCGGCCACCTGTGCCCCTCCAATCCATTCCCCACCGGACAGCCAGAGTGCTCACTCCCCTGCTCAAAGCCTCTGACGGATCCTCATTGTGCTTATGAAAAAACTCAAACCCTGAGGCCCCAAGAGAGCTCATGGGTCGGACCCCCTCACCCACGACCCTCCGTCCACCCTGGCCTCTCCGGTGACACACGGGCTTGTCGGGCCTGTGCACGTGCTGTGCCTTCTGCCAGCCCCAGACAGCCCATCACCTGGTTGAATTAAGTGCCCCCCACGACTCTGGCCCATCACACCGTTTACTTGCATCCGAATAGCAGCCAAACCTCAGAAGATTCTGTTTCTTGGCTCAGTGTCCCCCTCCAGCCGTTGGGCTGGCACACAGCCGCCGAGCACCGTCTGAGGAGTGGATTAAAGAACCCCTCGCCTGCCCAGAGGCCCTGCTCTTTCCCCACCCGCGCAAAAGCCTGAGCCAGATCCCCAGGCCCCTTCACTCCGGTCGGAGAATCAGCAAAGCAGACGATGAAAACCACACTAGTGACAACTGCTCACGCACCCCCGTGGCAGGTCACCGGCTCCGAGCCGCGTATCACCTCCCGTCGCCCTCGCTGCCTGCCTGGACGCCCACTGTCACTGCCACCTGCCGCGAGAAGGACCCGAGGCTGCTGAGGGCACAAGGGATGGGGACACGGAGGAAGGTGCAGACAGGATATTGCTCCATGATTTTATTACTATAAATATACAGTAAAAACGAACAAAAAACTAGCCAATCAGAGTACATCAAATGATGGCACGAGTCGGTCCGAGATGGGCAAATCTGCCCGCGTCCGTCAGACAAAGCACAGGTGCCAACGGCACGAGGCCGAGGCCTTGGTGGGGCGGGGGGGAGGGGGGGTGCGGGAGGGCACGGCCAGCCTGTGCGCTGGTGTGTGCGTGTGAGCGTGTGTGTGCATGAGAGCATGCATGTATGGGTGGGCAGGGTGCGGGCACGCAGCCGGCGGTGGGCGGCGGGGCAGGTCACCTGGTGGGGTGGGCAGTGAGCTGCACACAAATGAGGGGCTCCACTCACAGGCTCTGTGCGGCTGAGCCAAGCCAGGCCCAGACCCCTGGGAGGCAGAAGTGGGGGTCATCGCTACCCCAGGGCCCTGGGGCAGCCACCACCGCCTCGTCCTTCCCGTGGGGGTGGGGGGTGGGATGGTGGAAGCCCCTCTGCAGCGGGTGTACCTGTCACCGTGAGCAAAGCTCGGCCTCTGAGAAGGTGCCAGGGCTTGGGAGAAAGATGTGGAGCCACTGGAAACCAACTGGCTGCCCTGTCCCGTTGGCCAGCCCCCGAGCCTGGCGCCTACCCTCCCTGGTAACCCCAAGTGCCCACGCCAGCCTGCAGGAGGGCCACGGGAGGCGGCCCCTCCACCGCAGGGCCCAAGTGGGGGAGAGGCAGCAGCACGGGCAGCACGTGGGGAGCACTGGGGAGGGTGGCTGGTGCCCGGCGGGGCCACCACAGCAAGCACGCTGGGTCAGGCACTGGCTGGTTCAGGTCCCGAGCCCCCCGTGACACCACTGAAGACACCACGTTCCCGTGCAGCCGACTCTCTTCTGCCAGTGGCAGGGGGCGGGATGAAGCCAGTGCTGGGGACACGAGGGCAGGGTCTGTGGCTCTCCAGGGGGCTGGCCGCTACCAACAGGACACTCGGGAAATGGGGTAAAATGTTGCTGTCCTTCATCTTGTACCATTTACAAATATGTTGACCGTAAAAAAGAGAGGTGTCAGAGGGGACAGTCCACTGTGCTCTTTGATCAGGGGTCGTCCCAGCCCCTCTGAGCCCCGGCCCCTTGGGCGTGCAGCAGGATCTGGGGAGCTGAGGGTTCCCTGCTGCAGCCTGGCCTGGTTCTCAGAGTGGGGTCAACTCAGAGACCCCAGGGTCGGGACTGGGGCTGCCGAGCGTGGGCCGGGGGGCGCCAGGGGGGCCGAGGCTGCGGGGCGTCTCCAGGGAGGTGGAGCATCCTGCGGGCAGGAAGGAGGAGGGAGGTTACGGCTGGGGGTCTCCCTACTCCCGTCACCCACCAGGCTTTGGGGGCCCCCTGGCCGTGAGCACATGAGGGCTGGGCACCCCAACACCCAGCAGCTTCCACCGTGAAGCTGTGCTGGGAACAAGGGGTCCTCTGGGGACCCCCAGCCCTGATGGGGCAAGTGGGGTCTGTCCCCACACGGCTCCCCCGAGGGTGCCTGGGCAGCAGGGCTGCAGCCCGGGACAGAAGGCCACAGCTGTGCCCCTCAGGTCCCGCCAGGCCCCGCCCAGCTCCTGTCCTGAACTGCGCTCGGATGGACTTGGGCAACACCCCAGGACGGCGCCAGGGCAGTGCAGAGCGGGGAGCCCGAGCTGTGCCCAGGGCTGCCCAGCAGGTGGAGCGGAGGCCTGGAGCCCCGACGGCCAGTGCCACCCTCCCCACTGGCTTCCTCTGCTCCCTTCCAGCTGTGGCGAGGGGCTGTCCCAGGACGGCGTCCGGCTTGGCCAAGGGGTGTGGGGAGCCGGTGCCTGGGACTCACCCTCTCTCAGGCCACAGGATGTGCGGCCGCCCTGCCCACCCCAATGCCCGGGCTCCATGGGCGTCTTCGAACAGCCAAGCAGACACGCTCTGCTTCCCACCGCAGTCACTGCCACCCGGGGGAGGGGGAGCACCTCCTTCAGGGGCTGTGGTCCACACAGGATCCTGGCCGACCACAGCCCACAGGCGAGATGCCACCCTCTGCGGGTGGGTCTGCCTCGTGTCTCCTACTTCCGGAAGCTTCATGTCTACCCTGATACTCAGCCATCCGTGAGGTGGGAGCTGGGGTCGATGTTCTGAGAGCATCATTTCAACAGAGTGACAGGATGTGCCAAGAAATAATCCAGGCGCACAGAAAGTTTTTGTGTTGGAACCAAGACCCGTCACCAAATCAAATGGAGAACGAAACACCCAAGGCTGTTGTGCAGCAAAGCACCACAGCTCAGAGCCCCTCCCTGCCATGGCTCGGGAAGGGCAAGGACCCTGGAGGGCCGGGGTCCCGGGCTGGGGGGACGTGCTCCACACCTGCCCTGCTGGGACCCAGACTTCCCAGAACTGCTCACACTCTCTGCTCTGGGAACCTTCTGGAAGAGAAGAGGGTCCCAAATGCAGCTGCCTGTTGTCTGAGGCACTCCTGGAGCCGCCTTTCGTAAAACATCCATTTGCGGAGTCAGCTTCCATGGCCTCCTAGTTGGCTTATTTCAGAGTGTGCTGGTGTTCCAGAAGGTCCCAGAGGCAGGGGGACAGAGTGAGGTTAGGCAGCAGCACCAGGGGGGGTTATGGCAGAAACGCTGGGTGGTGACTGCAGTCACGGCCCCAGGAGGGGAACCTGCCGGGACGGGACGGTCACATCACGGAGACCAGTGGAGGCGGGCGCCCGGGGTGGGTGGTCACTCTCTCTGTGGCGGACAGGATGGTCTCCATGGCCTGGGACCACGAGAACAAGGACAGACTCCCGCCCACAGGACGTGGTGGGGGGCCAGCTCCCTGTGAACTGTCACTTACAGCAACAGCAATAAAGCAGGAGCTTAATTAACTTGCTGGATTTCCCAGCACCTCCACTGTGGGGCCATTAACGTCTAGGTCGGGTGACAGCCCCGAAGCAGGGCTGGGACCCTCAGCCGGGGCCATCTCCTTGGCATGTCTGGTGGCTCAGGTCTCCTCCTGGGGGACACTCGTTCCCAGGAAGCTGCTGGGGGCCTTGCCGTCACCATCTCCTGCTGGAGAGGGGCTACTGCACACCGGGGCCATGTCCCTATTCTGGGGCTCTAAAGGCTGAGAGAGCCCGACTGGGCCTTCCAGTCCAGATGAGAAAAGCTCTGGCTCTGAAAACCAGGGGTCAGCAGGACCCCAGGAGCAGCATCTTTTGGGACCAAGGAGCCAGTAACGTGTGGAGAGCTCGGGCCAGACTCTAGCCCCAGGGGAAGCGAACCACAGAACCTGCTGGGGCTCCCACGGGGGCTGGGCAGGAAGGCAGGCTCCTTCTCCACCTCTGCCAAGGACTCCCCCTGCCCCCCAAAAGGCGGACGAAAGGAGGTCACGTACCAGCTCACTCCTCTAAACCAACCGAGCAGGACTCGGGACCCAGGGCTGCACGGGGGAGGGAGACAGACGAAGCCTGGTTAGCAAAGCGCACGCAGAGGCCAGCGCCTTCCACAGCAGGGGCTCGAAGCGGGGGCAGGAGGGAGATGGCGGGCAGCAGAGCCCCACACCGCGCACTGAACAGAGGGGAAAACAGCCGGCAAAAAGGGTTCCTGAAGCAGCACAGACGGGCCGATTTGAAACGTGAGCAGCTCAGGCTGGTGCCCAACTTCTCACCGGCCCGCCGAGGGCGAGCCCCCGTCTGCCCAGAGGACGCACGGAGGCTGGAGCCCGCGGGTTTGCGGGGAACCCGGGGCAGGGCCGACCAAGGCGCGAGGTGAGCCGCAGGATGGGGTGAGGGCGCGGCTCCATTTCGCACACTCGCGACAGCCAGCATTTTTCCCATCGACAAGGGACAGTGAAAGTCACCAGATCGTGCTACATCCATCCAGGGGATGACTGCGGTTGTTAAAGAGAACGAGGACGTGTGTGTGTTTTGTGTTTTCACACACACACACTCACACACAGATTAAAAGAGGTGAAAAAGCAGGAGCAGAATAGCGGGCAGCAGCGTGGGAATGGAGAGAACACACACGCCCAAGGGCTGCACACACGCAAACACGCATGCGAGGGCTGCACATCCACGTCAACACACTCGCCAGCTATGCACATGCAAACACTCAGGCCCAACGGCTGTGCACGCACATGTAACAAGCGTGTGTGATGGTCACACACGAATGAGGAACACGGCCACGTCTCTCTCCAATGTGCCACTCCTCCAGCAGTGCTGGCCCTGGCGGAGGCCGGTGCTCTGGGCCAAGGACGGACGGGGGGGCCTCTGCAGGCAGTGGGGGGACGAGCGGGGAGAAGCCACAAAGACCTGGCCGTGGAGGGGCTCACTCTCCTTCCCACCTTCCTCCATCTGTGCTGCTGGCACGAAAATCACCCGACCCCTAACCTGGACAACAGCAGGGAGAGTGGGGAGCCCCGGAGCCCCACAGCTCTGCGAAAGGCTCTCCTGCCCTGGTTTTCACCTCCTGCTGCTGTGGAGGCGGATTCTGCCAGCTCCTTTCCCACCTGCACCAGTGACCGTCTCCCGTCCCCACTGATGGTGATAAAGGAGGCCCAAGGCCTGTCTGGGAGGATGTTCTGGACACATCTGTGAGCAGAGCTGCTGGCCACCTGAACGGGGGGGCAGGGGGGTGCTCTGGGAAGAGGCCACGGCTCAGGGCTCCCCTCCAGGGACAGATCACACCCCTGGGCTCTGGGAGGCTGAAGTCCCCCTGCCCACCCTTCCCTGTCTCCCAAAGCTTTTGGTAACAGTGAAATACTGAGGTCCTTTGAAAGAACTTATTAAATGCCCTTGTCATTTGAAATGCATTGGTTCACAGCCTTTGCATGGGGCTTTAGCTTTTAGGAAGGCCCCAATGCACCAATAAAATCCCACCATGCTGCTCCCTCGTGCCTGCGTCCTGGTGCCCACCCAGTTATCTGGACCTTTGCACAGACTTTGCATCCAGAAATGAGCGCGAGGAATCATCACAACCACCCCACTGCAGGCCTGGGTCACAGGCAGCCCCAGGGGAGCCCGGAACTCACAGGCCGTGTCCTCAGAAGCTGACAGGACAGAGGGAAGGAGGCAGGGCGAAGAGAGGCTGATGGGGAAGGAGGCCGGGGGGGAAGAGGCTGGGGGGAAGGAAGCAGGAAGGAGGCAAAGTGGGGGAAGGAGGTGGGGGGGGGGGATAAGGAGACGGGGGGGAAAGGAGGCGGAGCCTCTGGGGAAGGGGCAGGGAGAGCAAGACCCTCCCTCTAGCCCCTGCTGCTCCTGGTTCCCGTGGCATCTGGTACCCCAGCCTGTCTCCCAGAGCCCCACTGGGACTGCAGGCTTCACCTGGGCACCTGTAGGCCCCTTGGGCAGCACGGCCCTCTGGCAGCTGCCCCTGGTGTGTGGGGCAGGAGGGGGGCCAGGCTTCTGTCCTGGGGTGCCCAGAGCCACTGCCCTGCTCTCCCTGGCCTTGCCTCTCCACCCCAACCTGATGCTGTGCATCTGCTGTCTCGTGCTCTGCCCGTCGCTCCCACCAGATGGCGACGCCCTGAGGCCAGAGACCTTGCCCGCTGGTGCACCCGGCACGGTGCCTGCTTGCAGGAAGGCCTCGATCAGTACCGCTGCTTGGACGAGGGAGAGAGGGAGCAATGCTGGCCAGCAAAGCCTCTGCCCACTGGGCCCAGCACAGGAGATGGAGGGGCCCTGCCAAAGCGCCTTTCCTGCCTTCCCACGTGGTACCAGCTCCAGCCAGGAAGGGGCCTGTGGCCCAGACGGCCTCCACTCCAAGAAGCCCTCTTGAGGAGGGGCTGGGACTTGCTGGAGCTGGCCCCCGCCTGGGTCGTGCTCAGGGCCCCTGGGAGGATGGGGGGCTCAGAGCCAAGGAGAGGGGAACCCTGGCGCCCCCCAGGCCAACTGCTCCTGCCACGCGTGGAGCACCTCATCCAGCCAAGGACCCACACCCCGGGGGCAGGGCCCCAGCACCAGCAGGCCTGGGTGAGTCCCGGAGCCCCACAGGTGCCAGAGCAGGTGCCATGTTACCTGGCAGGTAGATGTCGGCAGGCGGGCCTGGCTGGCCGAGGCGGCGCAGTTCGGGGCTGCTGTCCTGCAGGACGTTTTCGATGGACGGTGCCCGGCTCCCTGCAGCAGGGGAGAGGCAAGGTCAGTGGCAGCTCAGGGAGAGTTCGGGTTCAGGGAGCCCCTCACCGAGAGGCCTAGGAGCCCGTTGCCCCCCACCAGGGCTCTGCAGCCGCTGGGCCTGGGCCCTGGGCTCAAGCCCCAGACTCCACCGTGACGCCCCGCTGGTGCTCTGCAGGGGCCCCACAGGCTGACCTTTCCTTTTCTTTCCTTCCATTCCTCGGGCCCCTGCCCCCTCCTTGGGGCTTCGATCATAAAAGTCCCAGTAATCATGTTCAAGGGAAAAGTGCACCTTTGGTAACAGATGTTACCACTTCTTGCTCATCCTTCCTTCCAGACAAGCAAGCACGGCACACGCCCCCTTTCGGCCCCCACACCATGGGAAGCCAACATGCAACCTGCAGCCCGTGTGCTACGAGGCACGGGGAAAAGCAGGGACAAGACTCAGCCTGGCACAGTGCACAGGCACTGCGAGGACAGGGCCACGGAGGCCACCTATGGACAAAACTGCAAAAAAGCAGCAGACCCTCCAGGCGGCTGTGCCGGGGAGGTCCAAGGCCCACTGGCCCCCATGGGAGGCAGGGACTAGCAGCAGGCCCCAGCATCCATCTGTCCACGGCCCAAGGCCCCGACAGGAGCCCAAGAGCCTCTGGGCAGGGCGGCAGAGCCACGCTCCAGGGAGCGGCTGTGAGCAGGCCCAGGCTGGGGCCAGGTCGGGCGGCCACCGCGGGGAGGGCTGGCCACCAAACCCGGGAGGCACCACGGCTGAGAAGGAGCCACGACTGCTCGCCGGCGCTGGAGGGGCCTCGGGGGACAGCACCCGGAGCAGCAAAGGGCGGCTGAGGGCCGGCTGGGGAGGCCGGGAGGGCGTGTGTACGGGCAGGACAAGGCTCACCTTGCTTGAGTGACGACCGCTCGTCGGCCTCTTCTGTTATGAAACTCTAGGAAACAGAAGAGGAAAGGCCACCTGGAGTGAAGTGGCAGCGCCCAGGCGCCAGGCGGCCGGGGGAGGTCATGGCCGGCATGGACTGAGCAGCACTGCGAGCCGGTCTCCCCGCAGCGTCCCGTGCAGCCTTCGCAGCCAGGCCGGGAAACAGCGCCACCGAGACGAGGACACGAGGCTCAGGGCAGGTTTGCGGCCAGGCCGGGTGCCCTGTCAGTGAGGAGCAGGGCTCGGAGCCCAGGGGGCGGCAGTGCCTGTGAGCGGATGGGGGGTGGGCTGGTGCAGGGGACAGGGCCTCACCTCGGGGAGACTGCTGTCCTGCGCTGCCAGCTCCACACCGCTCAGCGGGGCAGGGGCTTCGGAGGCTTCAGAGAGCTTCTCCTCATCCTCTTCGTGGATGGGGGACGACGGGGACCGCAGGGTGCTGTGGGTGGAGGAAAGGGCGGGGGTGGGAGGCAGCTGGGCGAAGAGCCCCCGCGCCTCTAAAGCCACATGTCCTCTGCCAGGATCCACCTGGTGGGCACAGGCCCCCCAGGACCTACAGACCAGGGTGCCCACTGGGGAGGCACCCACTGGGGAGGCACGGCCAGACTGACCCGTTCTCCCAGAAAGCCTGCGTGCCGGCACAGGTCTCAACATTTGTTTTTGTTTTCTTTCCTAGAAAGAGGAAAGAAAGTACCCAGCCCCTGGGGTGGGAGGACTGGGGTGTGGGGAAGTAGCAGGAGAGAGACGCCCGCTTTCTCTTTGTCCCTGTGGAGTTGTTTTGCCCCGGGTATAAACCACGGGGTTCTGGGCGGTAGTATTATACAACAGGTGCCTTCCTTAGAACTTTTTATTTTAAAAACCCTGACACACGAGTGAGGAGAGAGCTAACGTGCAGGGCTGGCTGCTCACTCCCTGCCCGCCCCTGGGAATGTGGCCCCGGAGGGCTCCCCTGGAGCGATGAGGGCTCTGGGACCCTGCTGCTCTGGCCCCCTGGGACTGTCCGCACAAACATCATGGCCGATGACGCGCAGCCGCCTCCATCACCTCTGCCCAGGTTCCAGCTGCCACGGCTGGTTGGCAGGGATGCACCTGTGTGACCAGCCCCCCGTGAGGTCCTCGGGCCCTGAGATCCCCCACGCGTGTCTCTGTAGTTTGCTGCCAGAGGGGCCTCCTGGGTGGATGGGGACCAGGAGGGACAGCAAAGGCCTCCTGGGGCTCCGCCAGCACCTATCTTTTTCCTACTCCTTTGGCCCTGGGTCCTTTGCTGAAATAAACCTTAGCTGTAACCTGCTACTGGGTTTTGGGAATCCTGACGAATCACAGAATAAAACACGTTATAAATTGATTTCAAGTCACAAATAAGCCTGCTTTGCCCTTCTCACACAGCCCCCGTCTCTCACCTGAAGGGCCGGCAGCCCACACCCACCTGTCGGGAGACGTGCTCCGCGCTTTGCCCTTCTGGTGGCCGCTGTCCATGATTCGGTCGATCCCGGCAAGTGGACAGCTGGCCTGGGACAGGCCGTCTGAGACCCCTGAGTAGGTGATTTCCTCATAAAGGGGGGCGGAAGGGATGGCTGGGGAGGTGGCCCGGAGGCCATTGAGTGCCTCGAGCAGGGAGATGGGCTCGTAGCCTGGTGGGACACTGTCGGAGCTCTGCGGGGACAAGGCGGGTGAGGAGGGGCGGCCGGCCCCCTGCCCCGGGACCCAAAGCCCCCAGCACTGGGCTTGCAGCCCCACGGGCGTCCTAGGCCCAGACCCTCCTCTGACAATCTCCTGTTTGCACCGTCTTCTGGGGACTTCCGCTCCCACCTCCCTCGGAAGAGTTGCCTGGAACTCCCCAGCGGCGCTGAAGACACCCCCAGCCCAGGGGACCCCAATGTAGACAGAAGCACAGACTCCCAAGCTCCACGCCACTGAGGCACAAAGCAGCCCCCTGCCCCCCACAGGCTAACACAGCTGGACTGAGTCGCTCCCGGATACACAGACCCCAGCCCCAGACACCCGACGCCCTGTCGGAGCCCGGGATGAGGACAGAGATGGGCGGACCCCAGCCTTGGCTGGCCTCCCCCTACTTGGCAGGGGTAGACCGTGAGAGAGGTTAGTGGCAGAGGAGCTCTCGGGAGCAGGAAAAGAGCTAAGCCATGCGGAGGAGAGAGAAACCCGTCGCAGACACGTGGGCTCTGGACCAGGGGAGCCCGGCCCCCGGGGGTGGTGGACGCAGGTGCCAGCCCAGCTGCAGAGGCCCTCGGTGGGCCTGGGAGGGTCCTGCAGGGCGGACGCCATGCACGCAGCGATTCTAACAGACGCCCCTGGATAAGAAACCGCTCTTTACCACTTGCTCAGGAGTGGATTGCATAAACAAGACCACGTCTCGCTTTGGGTTAGGGGTGGCAGGAGGCGGGAAAACCCAGGGACTGGGAGCTGGTGGGTCAGGATGCTGAGGGTGGGGGCACCCCCAGGGCCACGTTGTGGGTGGGGGGCTGTGGAGCAGCTGCCACCTTCACGCCTATTAATAAGGAAAAGGGACAAAAGGCTTGTGGGTGCTGCCAACGCAGCTCCTGCCCCACCCGCCCAGCCCACTCGGCGGAGCGGGGAGCTGCCTTTGGGGAGGCTGTGGAGCATCTAGGGGAGCATGGGGGGCCGGCCGAGGGGCAGGAGGACTTCCTGCCTGCAGTGAGCGCCTCCCCGGCCGCTGGTTAACAGGCCCCGCACTTTACAGACCTCCTCTACCTGCACCAGGTGTGCTCCCACATGTGACTTCAGCTTAAAGGTAAATAGTTCCCCTGTACCCCGCTGCCCACCCCAACAAGGAGAAACCCTGGCTACAGGCTGGCTCTCCAGACAGCCCCTCTCTGTCACCCCGGGGGGCCACTGGCTCAGCCAGGTCCAGGGGGAGCCCGGTCCAGCCGCCCCCCTGAGCACCCGGGAAGGAAGAGAGCCCAGGTCCCACGGCCTGAGGGGCCGAGAGCAGGGGAGGCAGGACAGACAGACAGGTGTGAGGCGGGAGGAGTGCTGTTTCCAAAAAGAGCAGCCACACTGGTTCCGTCTCAACATTCACACCACTGCCAGCAAGAAAACCAAGGGCGACACGGGCATCTGGGGGCATCTGGGGGCCGAGGCAAAGCAGGCGAGAGGAGGCAGTGCCCGAGGCCGCAGGGGGACCCGGCCGACGCTGGCTTGTCACCTGCAGCCCGGCCACAGACACTCCCTTCCTGGGCAGGGACGCTGGGACTGGGAGGATGGACCTGACAGATCTACTAGCCAATCGGATCAGCTTGTGGTGAAAGCAACTTCCCACGCTTGGCACTGGTCTAAAAATCAGGGCATGGGGTGCACGGGGGCCCAGACACACTTACTGTTTCCCTTTTAGGTTTCTTGCTGGCCAGTGAGGCAGGGTGCGACTTTGATTTTTTAAAGGGACACTGTCAAGATAAAAACCAGACGTTGTACACCTCCTGTGCCCTGCAGAGCGCCAGCGTGGGCTCAGCAATGTCCCTGGCTCACTGCCCTCCAGGCAGGCGCGGCCTGGTGCTCTCTCGCCAGCTCAAAGCGCGGGGAGCATGCGGGTTCCAGCTCAGGGTCCGGAGGGGGCAGCACCTTCCCCTGCCCAATGGCCCCCACCCTGATCTGCTCACCCTGGAGGAGCGGGTCTTGCCTGGGAGGCGGGTGGGAGGCAGGTTGGATGCCAGCCCCCAGGGCAGGGTGCAGTAGGGTGTGGGCAGCACCCCCTGGACGGCCGTCAAGACCCCTCCCCCAGCACATCTCAGCCAGGCCCAGCTCAGCCTCGGAAGCGAATCGCCATCGCCAACTCCTAAGACGGCCACGGGCATCGGCCTCAAGGCCACTCGCTCCGTGGGAACCTTAAGGGCTCCCCGCTGGAAACCCCGAACGTGGGCTCCAGGTGGACCCACGTGGAAACCGCCCGCCCACACAGGGAGCGTGATGGGACAAGGGACCCACTCACTGGGTGGCCCAGACCCTCCCACGGGGCAGTGGTGGCTCCCAGAGGCCCTGGGCACACGTCAGCCCCGGCCAGGCCCTGCTCTGTGCCAGGCGGCATCTCCCTTGGTCCAGCAGAGAGCGGAGGGCAGGACCCCGGCCGCCAGGGCAGACACGGGGAGGGCAAAGGCAAGTGCTCGAGATCAAGGCCGCCTGCACCCGGACCCCTTCCGAGCCGCTAAGACCCCGCTGGCACAGGGCAGTCCCACCAGCTGTCCCTCCCTCTACCAAACGCTGTGTAGCCAGAGTTTATCCATCAAATCCAACGCGACATGCCGCGGGGCCTGCCGAGGGGTCGGACGCCCTAGTGCCGATGGGGGCCTGGGGGCCAAAGAGATGAGTTGGGGGTCCCTGGTGAGGTCAGGGAGAGATGCTGGGGGTTGATGGGGAAAGGGGGCCAACAGGGCCCCCCTCTGGAGACAGCTGCCCCTCCGCTCAGCTTCGAGAGCACAGCCTCAGGTTTTGAAGGAGAAGCCAAAATCCGGGTTTTAAGGGAAAGCTCCAGACTTGGAAACGTTGGGCCAATTTTTAGAAACACCATGTGGGCCACACACACCACCCCGGCCGCCTGGCCAGCCACTGCCCCAGCTCAGGCCTCCGAGGAAAGGGCTCTTACAGGGACCCTCGCAAAGGAGAGTTGTCGCCTTGTGGATTTATCAAGATCCAGAGCGGCTGGGTTTTCCAGAGCTGGTGGGGCCCTGAAGAATCATTTGGCCCAAACGACCTAGTTCGTCGGCCAAGGTGAGGGCTGAGCACATGGGGCCGACGGGGCAGGGGGGCCCGGCCTGCTCCTTCCCTCCTACCCCACCTCTGTCTGTCTCTTCACCTCAGCGTGCCTCTCTCTGGAAGTCCCTAAAGCCAGATTTTCACTTCCTCTGCTTGCCTGAAGCCAGGGATGTCCCCATGAGGCTGAGGGGGGCAAACCTGGCTCCCATTTTCCAGGGTCCTTTCCCACCACGGCTGGGGGAGAGGGCGGCGGGGCAGACATGGAGGTGCTGCAGCCACCCTCGGGAGGAGGAAAACGGCATCGGGGTTGCAACTAACGACCGGGGAGCGATGGTGAGAAACACAGCGGCCCCAGCTCATCGCTCACGTCCAAGGCCACCGCCAGGACAGGCTCCTGCTGCGGCAGCACCAGCGGGCCCCGGTGGCTGGCGCTCACTGGGCCGGGCACGGATCACCCCACTTCAGCCTCAGGCACCCCTGGGGCCACGCCTCTCCCATCTGCCAGACGAGGGTGCAGAGGCCGCCCGCAGGCAGAGCCGGGTCAGTCCCCTTCCTGGCCACACGGCCACGGCCACTGCCACGGACATCCCCATGGCCACCGTCATTACATCTGCCGCCACAGCCACCACCACGCAGGCCTCTCGATCAAGCCCTGCCCAGGAACCGGACACTGTCCTGACACAGAGGCAGCCCCAGGTGCCCTCAGGGGCATCCAGATGTCTGGCGGGGCCTGCAGCGGGCAAGGGGCTTCCCTCCAGACCCCTCCCCTCTCTACGCACCCTGCTCCCCATGGCAGACAGCAAGAGGCACTTACAGAGTGCTCGTCATGGTCCACACTCTGGGCCAAGGCAGGGCTGAAGGAGATGGGGGAGAGGGCTCCTGGCTTCTTGCGCACGGCTCGGATCTGCAGGAGGGCCCGGAAAGCTGTGGGAGAAGGGAAGGGGCTCAGGTGAGGCCAGGGGCAGCCACTTCTGGCACCACTGAGACCCTGCGAGCCCTGGGGACACCGCCCACCTGCAGCAGCCTTCCTGGGAAAGTCACCTGTCCCCAAATCCCAGGCAGGACAAAGTGAAACCAAACGACCCGGGGCCAGGAAACGAGGCAGCTGCTGTGCTCCCCCGTGGGGAGACAGGGACACAGCTTCTTAGGGCAGGGGGGCAAGAGGCATCCAAGAACCCACAGAAACATAACCAGAGGGCAACTGCCCCAGGAGTCCACCCCCTGCCGGCCGGATGCGACATCAGGCGGGCGGTGCTCCAGGCTGGCATGTTTGTCCCAAGGGACTGATGCTAAGGAGAGCACGGGGCACTGCAGGACATGGGGAAAGGGGCACAGCAGCGATGCTCACCCACGGGAGCTGGTTAGGTGAATGACGCCCTGGAACACCACAGTCATCCGTGGCAACCCTTCTAACCAGTGTCACAGAAACACCAATGACCTGGGGATACGTCCGTAAATATATCCTTAGGTGGAACACGCAGGTCCAAATGCACAAAACGCTTGGTTACAGCACGGCCGGCCGAAACAGGAAGATGACACAGGAAATTCACCCACGCTGCCGTGGTCACCCCGGCATGCAGCCTGGAGGCCTTCCTGCCCGCGGGGTCCTTCCCAGGATCCCCCAGAGCCTCTGTCCACAGAACACGGGTCCTGATACCTCGTCCACATGAGGACTGACTTGGAGGCTGGCCTGAGGCCCCATGGACACACTCGACGTGAGGCTGATGGCCCCGGACCCCAGCTCTGTCCACACCTGAAGGTTCCTGAGCTCAGCCGGCAGCCAAGGCACTGCGGTGGTCGCCCCAACACCCACGGGGCCCCCAGCACCCCTGCCCGCTCCTCCCCTCACAGGCCCACGCTCAGGGCTGGGTTCTGGCCCCAAGGATGCCTCGGGCAGCCAGGATGAGCCTGGGGGGTGGGGTCCAGCTGTAGCTTGGGGCTCCCACTGGATACTGGGGACATCTGAACATCTGAAGGAGGCTGAGCTCTGGGGGAGCCCTTGGTGAAGCCCCAGGCAGCTGGGTTCCTGGTATGCTTGGTTCTTAAAGAACTTGGGGAGGAGCAAACAAACGGGGTACAGGGTCCTGACACAGTTCCCCCAGGAGAGACCCCAGCGCACCTGGCCCACTCCATGCCCAGTGCGCCCCACCCACTCTAAGCAGACATGGGCGCTATCCCCTGCCCCACAGATGGCTGTGGGCCCTGAGGCCGGCCCCTCCAGCACTGCCTGCCCACTGGGCACGCAAGAAAACCCTCACCCACGGCGTCCCTGCTCCGAAGTCGTGCTATCCCCATCTCAAGCTGAAACGGCCTCGTCCTCCTCATCCTCCGTGCCAAGTTACTACCACCCCTAAAGAACCACCGCTGCTCACACACGTGCACGGAGACACACACACATTCCCACTCGGCCAACCCTTGCAACACTTGGGCGCTGCTGCTTCCAGCCTGAGGGGTCAGAGCACAGGCCCTGGGCCAGACCCCGGTTCAAACCCCACCTCTACTGAGCAGGCCGTGAGACTGTGGCGAGCACCTTGGCGCCCCAGCGTGGTGAGGAGCGTGCCCTTCAGCTCACGTCGTGATGCCAGGTGTCCCCACCTTACATGTGCAGCCCCATGTCCTGGCTCAGAGGCTCAGGGTGAAGGATCAGAGCACTAACCAGCTCCCCAGGGACGCTGAGCTGCACCCCAAGGGGCGAACCGGCAGGAAGCCTTTTGTGTAGAAGCAATCCTTCATCTACTACACAAAAACAAATGCTTCCAAGATAAACACAGTCCTGCAGCTCCCAAAGGCAGCCATCCCACTCCCCGCCTCATAGGCGCAGGGCCTCAGAGGACCCGAGACAGGACCCACCAGCCTCCAGCTCGTGACCCAGTGGGTTTTCAACCCTGAGGATGTTCTGACTCCCCACATTTGAAGACAATTACTTTATTCAGAATTTGGCCAGCTTGATGACGTCTCATTGAGAGCATTTCTGGAGTGTTCCATGAAACAAAATTGATTTCCTAGATCCATTTTCCACCCAGCCCATTCTTCCGTCTACAGTTTTACTCTAATTTTTTTGTCAAAATAAATTCTTTTGGGGATGACATCATCAACATGGCGACGTAAGACATCCCCAGAAAATACCTTCCCGGAGATTCACTGAAAAAAAGGACAAATATCACTTCCTTAGAACTCAGGAGGGAGGTAGAAATAGAGAAAGACCCCACAAAGCTGAATCGAAGAAAAAGAAAAATGTCGAGTGGGAAACTTCTGTCCCAGAGCAGCCGGTCCTCTCCCTGCCCCCCACTCAGTCCCATGCAGCTCCGGAAGAGCCCAGAGGCAGCAGCGGGACCCCATCCCCACCTCGCCCTGGGGATGCAGACTATAAAAACTCTCACAGTAGTGAGCTGGAACCCCACACACATCCAGGCCCAGGGACCCAAGCCCACAGACACCCAGGGCAGAACAGAAGACACTGAGGAGGGCTGAACACAAAGGGGCCCCAGGAGAAGCTTCCAAATGGGGGATTAGGGAGAGAACGGCAGAACCTACCTCACTCCCAAAAGCAGCGAGCAGCCAGGCAGAAACTGACCGAACCAACTGTTTTGGGATCCGGGGAACAGGGTAGAACAATACAATGCCCAGGAAAGTGCGGGACGAAGGGACTGAGAAACCGTGGTCGGAGACTGATCCCGTCTGCTCCTGGCACTCCCCCATCCTCGAGGAAAGCAGCAGCGGGTGGCCTGACCCTTGCCTGGGGGCCACCTGTGGACTGGGGCAGCTGCAGGAGTCCTCCACCCCAAATACAGAGGGACACAGCCCAACACTGAACCACATATTGGCTGGCAAAGTGAGAACACAGAATCCCCACAGTTCCAGCCCCTCCCTGTCAGATGCCACGGGGCACCCCTGTTTCAAGTGCTCCAGAAGTGAATTTGGCAAAAACCCTTCACACATCTGTGGAGAATAGGTACCTGAATATCGCCATCTGCTGGGCAGGCTGGAAAGTGAGGGGGAAAAAAAGGGCTTTTCAGAGCCTCTCCAGACTCTTCCAGGGCCCACCAGATCTGGATGACGCCCCCTGCAAGGGTACCCGGCCCCGTTTGGGCTGGGAAATACCAACGAACCAACTGTCAAAGAAGAGCCTTAATATAAATCCAATGAACAATAAAATCCTAGAGAGAGAAAATGACCTTCAGAATAAACCCATCAAGAAAAATCAGGTGACTAGATCTCAGCAAAAAATTTCAAGGCATACTAAAACACAGGAAGATATGGCCCAGTCAAAGAAACAAATTAAAAAGCCAAAGGAGACACAGAATTTGGAACAACTAATCAAAAATGTCCAAACAAACCTCCTAGATAAATTCAATGAGATGGCTAAAGAGATAAAGAATATTAAGAAGATGCTGGGTGAGTATAAAGAAAAATTTTAAAGAAAACAGAAAAATAATAGACCTTATGGAAATTAAAGACATTATAGATGAAACTAAAAATACACTAGAGACAAACAACAGATTTGAAGAGGCAGAAAAAAGGATCAGTGAGCTAGAAGACAGAGCATCCGAATTCAACCAGACAAAAGAAAAAAAAAATGGGAAAAAAAAATGGAAAAATTTGAGCAGGGTCTCAGGGAAATGATTGACAACAAAAAGGACACAAACATACAAATCATGGGTGCCCCAAAAGGAGACGAGAAGGGGCAAAGGTCAGGAAGGATATGTGAGGAAATAATGGCTGAAAATTTCCTACCCCTTACAAAAGACATAAATATGCAAATCCAAGAAGCCTAACATACTCCAAACAGAATAAACCCTAATAGACCCATGGAGACACTACTAATCAGAATGCCAGATGCCAAAGATAAAGAGAGAATTCTGAAAATAGCAAGAGAGAAGCAACACAAACAAGGGAAGCCAAGTAAGACTAACTGCTGATTTCTCTTCAAAAACCATGGAGATGAGAAGGCAGTGGTACGATGTACTTCAGGTACTGAAAGAGAAAAACTGCCAGCTAAGAATTCTTTATCTGGCACAACTGTTCTTCAAAAATGAGGAAGAGTTTAAAATATTCACAAATAAACAGAAGCTGGGAGAGTTCGTTAACAGGAGTCCTGCCCTGCAAGAAATACTAAAGGGAGTTCTGTAGGCTGAAAAGAAAAGACAGGAGAGAGAGACTTGAAGGAAAAGAAGAAATGAAGACTGTCAGTAAGGGTAGCTGAAAGGATAAAAAGAGAGACAGAAGTAAGATAAGACATATAAAACCCATCGGATAAAATGGCTGAAGTACTGCCTTTACAGCAATAACACTGAATGTTAATGAAATTAACTCCCCAGTCAAAAGATGCAAATTGGGAGAACAGATGAACAAATATGATCCACCTACATGCTGTTTACAAGAGACTCACCTTAGACCCAAGGATACAAATAAGTTGAAAGTGAAAGGATAGAAAAAGATATTCTACGCAAGCAGTAACCAAAAAAAAAAAAAAAAAAAAAGCTGTGGTAGTGTGCTGGTTTGTATATATTATGTCCCCCCAGAAAAAGCCATATTCTTTAACGCAATCTTGTGGGAACAGATGCATTAGTGTTGGAAACTTGTAATTGAGTGTTTCCACGGAGATGTGACCCACCCGACTGGGAGTGACACCTTTGAATAGGGTGTGACCTCTTGATTGTTTCTATGGAAATGTGGCCCCGCCCATTCAGGGTGGGTCCTGATTAGTTCACTGGAGCCCTATAAAAAGAACTCACAAACAGAGGGACCTCAGAGCAACTGAGAGTGACATTTTGAAGAGGAGCTGCTGCTAAGAGAGGACAAAACGCTCCAAGAGCAACATATTGGAGATCACTTTGAAACACAACCTGGAAGCAAGCAGATACCAGCCATGTGCCTTCTGAGCTAACAGAGATTTTCCGGACACCAAAGACCATCCTTCAGTGAAGGTACCCCCTTACCCTGGACACTTTATGGCCTTAAGACTGCAACTTTGTAACCAAATAAACCCCCTTCAAAAAAGCCAACCCATTTCTGGTGTTTTGCAAAACGGGAGCATTAGCAAACCGGAACAGGTAGCTATGCTAATATCAGAGAAAACAGACTTTAAGTCAAAAGCTGTTACAAGAGACAAAAAGGGACACTATATATTAATAAAAGAGGCAATTTACCAAGAAGAAATAGCAATCATTCATAAATATCTATGCACCTAATCAAGCTGTCCCAAAGTACACGAGGCAAACACTGGCAAAACTGAAGGGATTATCAAATGTCTCAACAATAATAGAATGGATACCCTTTTCAATGGATAGAACATCTCAACAGGGGGTCAATAAGGAAATAGAGAACTAAATAATATGATAAATGAACTAAGCCTTACAGACAGTTACAGAACATTACACCCCAAAAGAGCAGGATACACATTCGTCTCAAGGGCTCATGGAACTTCTCCAGGATAGACCACATGCTGGGGCACAAACCACGTCTTAATAAATTCAAAAAGACTAAAATTATACAAAGCACTTTCTATGACCATAATGGAATGAAGCTGGAAATCAGTAATGGCTGGAGAATTGGAAAATTCACAAATATATGGAGGTTAAACAACATGATCTTAAACAATCAGTGGATCCAAGAAGAAATTACAAGAGAAATCTTGAGATGAATGAAAATGAGAAAACAACATGTCAAAACTTATCGGAGATAAACATTACGTTGAGTGAAATTAGCTAGAAACAAAAGGACAAACACTGATTGAGCTCATTGATTAGGGTGTGACCTCTTGACTGAATGTTTCCATATAAACTAATATTAACAAGCAAAGCTTGAAAGTTAAAGTTGAGAATACAGACTATCAGGAGATAGAGGGTAGAGATCAGGCATCTGATGCTGAAGGAGTACAGAATGTTCAACAGGATTGATTGTACAGATCCAGAAATAGATAGCATAACACTGTGTGATGGTAGCACAACACGGTAAGCTCTCTAAACAAAGATGAGTGTGAGTACAGGTGAAACAGGAAGGCTAGGGGCATGCGTGATACCAGAAAGAAAGAGAGAGGATAAAGACTTGGACTGTATAACTTAGTGAAACCTAGAGTGTCAGTGATGGTGAGTAAGTGTACTACTAATTGAAGAATGTTTTAACATTAGGGAGAACAAACTAATGTCAACACTGTAAAGTGTTGAAAACTAGATGGTATAGAGGAAAAAACATAACCAATGCAAACTAGAGTCTATAACAGTTAACAGTAACATCATAATATGTTTCCATTAATTGTAACAAAGGCAATATACTAAAGCTAAACGTCTATAAGGGGGGGTATAAGGGAGTGGTATGTGATTCTTGGTGGTAGTGTTGTTTTATGACCTTTTCATTGTATTTTATTTTATTTTTTCTTCTGTCTTTTTTTATTCTTCATTTTTTTCTCTCCTCTTCCTCTTTCACTGAGGAAGAAATGGAAATGTCCTCATACAGACTGTGGAGGTAAATGCAAAACTATGTAATTATACCAGGAATCATTGATTATTTACTTAGGATGGATTCTATATATGTGAATAGAATTGTTTAAAAAATAAACAGAGGGATACAAGTGCTGGAGAAAATGTGGAGAAAGAGATGTACCTATTCTCTGTTGGTGGGGAAGTAGAATGGTGCAGCCCATCTGGAAGACAGTGTGGTGGTTCCACAGGAAGCTAAGTATGGGGTTGCCATATGGTCCTGCAACCCTGTTAATGGTTGTATACTTGGAGGACCTGAGAACGGGGACACAAGTGGACATTTGCACATTGGTGTTTGTGGCGGCAGGATTCATGATTTGCAATGGATGGAGATGGCCTAAGGGTACACTGACTGATAAACCGAATGCTGAACTGTGGTGTATACACACAATGGAATATTGAGCGGCAGCAAGACGTAATGAAGTTGAGGTATGCAACTAGGTGAACTGGACTGTGACGACAGTAGATGGAGTGAAATAAGCCAGAAATGAAAAGATAAACCTTATAGTGCCTCACTAATATGGACTAACAATAATGTGCAAATTCTAAGAATTGAATCTGGGAGCATGGGTTATCAGGGGAAAGCTTATTGTAGAGGCTCCTAGATTGTAAGCTCTTACAGCAGTTACATCTATTCCCAAGCGGTAGCAGTTATTTCTGAATTCTGAATTCCTGAGCTGTTTGTGTGTGACCTGGTCATCCCTGGAGCTTCACGTGTCTGTGCAGCGCCTGGGACTCGGAACCAGAGTTCAGCAGCTGTGAGTGTCGGCACTGCCCCATGCAGCAACTGTTAAAGAGGCTGAAAAGGAAATCAGACTTCAATTGGAGATATGAATGAAATGGACTTGGTTGAGATTGGGGTAGATAAGACTAAAGGGTAGAGGAGGATATTAATTATGTTTTAAAACCAAAGGAAGAGATACATATTTGGTGCAAAATCTATATTTTCTCTAGCACACTATATAATTTAACTTGTATGGTCAGTTTACTCAAATACCATAATTACATGAAACCATGAATAAGGGGTGAGATCTGGTTGGTAGGTACAGGTTAGTGTGAAGCCCCGAGACATCCCAGAGTAATTTGGACAGAGAATAAAAAGTTTCCACAAAGCCCCCATGAGGGACTAGGGAAAAATGTGGAAATATTAAACTTCCCTACATTGTGAATTCCTGATATTCTCACAAGCATTGGGGACTACCAGTTTAGTAGGCCAAGCCCTCGATCTCGGGGCTTGCTCTTATGAAGCCTGTTACTGCAAAGGAGAGGCTAAGCCTACTTATAATTGTACCTGAGAGTCTCCCCCAGAGAACCTCTTTTGTTGCTCAGATGTGGCCTCTCTAAGCCAACTTGGCAGGTAAATTCACTGCCTTTCTCCCTACGTGGGACATGACTCCTGGGAATGAGCCTGGGCCCAGCATCATAGGACTGAGAAAGCCTTCTGGACCAAAAGGGGGAAGAGAAATGAAATAAAATTAAGTTTCAGTGGCTGAGACATTTCAAATGGAGTTGAGAGGTCACTCTGGAGGTAACTCTTATGCATTATATAAATATCCCTTTTTAGTTTATTAGAATAGCTATAAGGAAATATCTGAAACTGTCGATCTGCAATCCAGTATCCTTAATTCTTGAAGATGATATATAACTATACTGCTTATACGGTGTGACTGTGTGATTGTGAAAACCTTATGGCTCACTTTACCCAGTGTATGGACAAATGAGTAGAAAGATAGAGACAAAAAGTAAATGAATAATAGAGTGGGGAGGATGGGTATGGGATGTTTTGGGTGTTCTTTTTCACTTTTATTTTAATTTTTGTTTTTTTGAGCAATGGAAATGTTCAAAAATTGTGGTGATGAATGCACAACTATATGATCATACTGTGAACAACTGCACATTTTGGATGATTGTATGGTATGTGAATATACTTCAGTAAAAATGCATAAAAAAAAAAAAACTCATGGGATGCAGTGAATGCAGTGCTGAAAAGAAATTTATAGCCCTAAATGCCTATATTAAAAAGGAAGAGTTAAAAATCCAAGACCTAACTGAACACCTGGAGAAACTAGAGAAAGAACAGCAAACTAATCCCAAAGCAAGCAGAAGAAAAGATATAACAAGGATTAGCATGGGAAAAAATGAAAACGAGAACAAAAAAATAATAGAGAATAAATAAAACCAAAAGTTGGTTGGTTCCTTGAGAAGATCAATAAAGTTGACAAACCCTTAGCTAGACTGATAAAGTCAAAAAGAGAGAAGATGCAAATAAATAAAATGAGAAATAAGAAGGGAAACATTACCATGGAACCCACAAAAATAAAAAAGACTGAAGAGGAAACTACGAACAACTGTACACCAACAAACTAGAATAAAGGTAGATAAAATGGATGGTTTCCTAGAAACACATCAACAAGTTACTCTGACTCGAGAAGAAACAGAAGACCTCAACAAACCAATCATAAGTAAAGAAAGTCAGTCAGTCATCAAAAATCTTCCCAGAAAGAAAAGCCCAAACAACGGCTTCACAGGTGAATTCTCCTAATCATTCCAGGAAGAATTAATGCCAATCCTGCCCAAACTCTTCCAAATAATTGAAGAGAAGGGAACATGACCTAACTCATTTTATGAAGCCAACGTCACCCTAATACCAAAGCCTGATAAAGATACTATAAGAAAAGAAAATTACAGACCAATCTCACTAATGAATATAGATGCAACAGGCCTCAACAAAATACCTGCAAATTGAATCCGACAGCACATTAAAAGAATCATACACCATGGCCAAGTAGGTTTTATTCCAGGTATGAAAGGTTGGTTTAACACACAAAAAAATCAATTAATGTAATACACCACATTAATTAATCAAAAGGGAAAAACCACATGATCATCTTGATTGAAGCAGAAAAGGCATTTGACAAAATCCAGCATCCTTTCTTGATAAAAACACCTTTAAAGGTAGGAATTGAATGAAATGTCCTCAACATGATAAAGGGCATATATGAAAACACACAGCTAACATCGTACTCAAGCTTTCCCTCCAGGATCAGGAACAAGATAGGGATGCCCACTGTCACCATTATTATTCAACATTGTGCTCCAAGTTCTAGCTACAGCAATTAGGCAAGAAAAAGAAATAAAAGGCATCCAAATCAGAAAGGAAGAAGTAAAACTTTCACTATTCCAGGCATGATCCCATATTTAGAAAGTCCCCAAAAACTACGACAAAGCTACTCAACTTGAGCTAATAAACAAGTTGAGCAAAATGACAGGATACAAGATCAACACACAAAAATCAGTAGTGTTTCTATGCTCTAGTAATGAGCCATCTGGGGAGGAAATCAAGAAGAAAATTCCATTTACAATAGCAACTAAAAGAATCAAATATCTAGAAATAAACATAACCAGGGATGTAAAGGACCTGTATGTGACAACTATAAAACATTCCTAAAAGAAATTAAAGAAGACTTAAATAAATGGAGTTTGGAAGGCTAAATGTCATTAAGATGTCAATTCTATCCAAATTGATCTACGGGTTCAATGCAATACCAATCAAAATTCCAAAAGACTACTCTGCAGAAATGGAAAAGCGAATCATCCAATTTATTTGGAAGGGTCAGGGGCCTTGCATAGCCAAAAACATCTTGAAAAAAGAATGAAGTAGAAGGACCCATGCTTCCTGACTTTAAAGCGTATTACAGGGCCACAGTGGTCAAAACAGCAAGCTACTGGCATAAAGATAGGCATATTGATCAATGGATTTGAATTGAGAATTCAGAAACAGACCCTCAGATCTACAGTTGACTGATTTTTGACCAAGCTCTCAAGTGCACTCAATTGGGACAGAACAGTCTCTTCAATAAATGGTGCTGTGAGAACTGGATATCCATATCCAAAAGAGTGAAAGAGGACCCCTATCTTACACCCTATACAAAAATTAATTCAAAATCGATCAAAGACCTAAATATGAGAGCCAGTATCATAAAGCTCCTAGAAGAAAATGTAGGAAAGCATCTTCACAATCTAGTGGTAGTTTTTTAGGCGTTACATCCAAAGCACAAGCGACAAAAGAAAAAATAGATACATGGGACCGCCTTAAAATTGAATACTTCTGTGCTTCAAAGGACTTTGTCAAAAGGGAGAAAAGGCAGTCCACTCATTGGGAGAAAACATTTGGAAATCACATATCTGATAAGGGTTTGATACCTAGAATATATAAAGAAATCCTACAACTCAACAACAACAAAAGACAATCAACCCAATTTAAAAATGGGCAAAAAACATGAACAGACATTTTTCCAAAAAGGAAATACAAATGGCTAAAAAGCACATGAAAAGATGCTCAGCTTCACTAGCTATTAGGGAAATGCAAATCAAAACGGCCACGAGACATCATCTCACACCTACTAGAATGGCCGCTATTAAACAAACAGGAAACCACAAGTGTTAGAGAGGATGTGGAGAAATAGGGACACTTAACCACTGCTGGTGGGAATGTAAAATGGTGCAGGCGTGGTGGAAGATGGTTTGGCGGTTCCTCAGGGAGCTAAGTATAGAACAGCCATGTGACCTGCAACCCCACCACTGGCTATATACCCAGTAGAACCGAAAGCAATGCTGTGAAGAGACATCTGCACACCGATGTTCACAGCGGCATTATTCACCAAAAGATGGAAACAACCCAAGTGCCCATCAACCGATGAATGGATAAACAAAATGTGGTATATATATATACGATGGAGTATTAGTCAGCAGTAAGAAGGAATGAAGTCCTGATGCACGCGAAAACATGGATGAACCTTAAGGACATTATGTTGAGTGAAATAAGGCAGATACAAAAGGACAAATACTGTATGAGCTCACTAATATGAACTAATTATAGTATATAAACTCATAGACATAAAATTGAGAATACAGGATACCAGGAGATAGAATGAGGCTAGAGAACGGGGAGTGGTTGCTTAATATGTGCAAAATTTTTAACCAGGTTGAATTTAAATGTTTGGAAATGGATAGAGGTGATGGTAGCATGTTAATTGTGAGTACAATTAACAGTGCTAAATGGTGTGTGAATGAGACTAATAGGGGAAATTTAGAGTCATGGAAAACTAGAAGATAAAAACATGGGAACGTATAATACAGTGAATCTTGTAGTGAATGATGACTGTGATATAATTTTTTATATACAAATATAAAAAATTTCCTCCATGTACTAGAACAAATGTTTGTCACTATTACAAGGAATTAATAGAGTAGTACATAGGAAAAAATGTACCTACTGCCAACCATGAACTACAGTTAACAGTAATATCTCAACATTCTTTCATCAACAGTAATAGACATACCACACCAATGCTAGGGGATAAGGGATATGGGAGGATTTGGGTTTCCTTTCCTTTTTCTCTTTTTGGAGTAATGAAAAGGTTCTAAAATTGACCGTGGGGATGAATGCACAACTATGTGATGATACTGTGAACCATGGATCATATACTTGGGATGGGTTGTATCGTGTGCGAATATATCTCAGTAAAATTGCATTAAAGAGTAAACTAATAATTTCTCTTCCAGGTAACCCTTCAAATAAAGACTGATTCACTGCTCACATTTTGTTTAGTTCAAATTTCACGGATCACATCTGCCCTGGGAGCTTTCTTCCATCGCTGTTATTTCCGAAAAGCCTGATTTTCCCAGAGGTGGATTTTGAAGACTGAACTGTATCACAAGCTACTGGCATCCTTAACATGATCTGGTTGGCCAAGAACTGGACAAAGGGCTGACAAACTTGATTTCTTAGCCAACACGGAACCAACCATGGCTCTGGGGACGCCCTCTGGCCTAGGCCTGCCATGGATGGCCCACCCCGCTCTCCAGAAGCTTCCACCCAACCTGCGCTGCCCCGAGAGGTGGCGGCGGGCACTCACGCAGCCGGCAGATGGGGCAATTGTTGGCTTGGTAGCGCAGCGTGTCGGCGCAGGAATTGCAGAGGCACAGGTGGCGGCAGGGCAGGATGAGTGTGTCGCGCAGGTCCGACAGGCACACCACGCACTCGCTGCTGTTGTCGCCGTTCTCATCGTCCAAGGGCTGCGGGACAGGGGCGGGGGTCAGCCGGGGCAGGCAGAGAGGCCTGAGGCCCAGGACGAGGGTGTCATGCTGCCTGGAGCGGGGCCCCCTAGCCCATGAGGTACCCACAGCAGAGGGGGTGGGGACATGGGCTCCGGGGTGAGACAAGTCTGGAGAACCAACCCCAGCCCTGACTGGCTTTCTGGGTGACATGGTGACCATGCACAGTCTGAGCCTCAGTCTTTCCCTCTGTAGAATGGGCCGGGCGCCTGCGGGACTGGGCAGGTACGTGCAGAGCACTGAGGACGGGGTCCTGCAGACGCTTCCCACTGCCAGCGGCACTGGTAGGACAGTCCCAAAGGGTTCAGGCCTGCAGCCTCATAAAGACCACAGACGTCTTCAGGAGAGAAGCCTGTAGCAGCTCCCAGACTAACCGGACCAGGCCCCAATTTTAGACGGGCTTCCTGCAGCTGAACTCTGACCAACTCAAGCCCAGCGGTGCCTGAAGCTGTGGCTCCATGTGGGAGTGGGCGCCCGCTCGCTGGACCCACCCCAGGCCCACTCCCTTCCGCTAACACGGGCAGGATGTGTGGCAGGAGGCCCAACCCTGGGCCCACATTGACCACTGCCCGGCCTCAGGGTTGGGGAGGCTGCTGGGGACACGGAGCCAGCTGGGGGCACGACAGGAAGGCCTGCGGGAGAACCAGTGAGGCCGGCCACATCATTCCTGGGAACGGCTGGTGCCCACCAGGCAGGCCGTGGGCCCAACAAGGTAAGTCCCTTCCAGGAGCCACCGCAAGGTGGGTCCATCCAGGGGTAGCTGAGGCCCTGAGAGCCTGAGACGAAGCCACGTCAGAGAGGAGAACCTGTCACCCCCCACCCACCCCAACTCAGAGCACTAAGGCCTGTTTCTCAGAACCAACGAGAACATGTGGCAAAGCCGCAACTTAAGGAACTTGCTTTCACGATGATCGGAGGGCAACATAGATTTGGTTTAAAAAAAAAAAAAGGTCAATTTGCTTGAAATGCTTTCACTGAATTGTGGCAGTTCCTGGAAACTAAAATTAGTAACTGAATCAAAAGAAAATATCAGCTTAAAAAGGGGTCTGCAAATTATGGCCCGCCACCCGTTTTTGAGGTAGTTTTACTGGGACACCGGCACGCATGCTCCTTTGCTGTCATGCTTTCCTGGGCTGCCCTCAGCAGGGACGCCCAAGACCGTGCTGCCTGCAAAGCTGAAAAGGTCATCGCAGAAAAAGCCTGCCGGCACCTGCTCTAAACCGTCTGAAACGGGCAGAGAGCACTTTGTCTGGGGCTAATTCCTGAAAGGCTCTGGCCTGGCCAAACTGCAGTGCCCCCCGGGCAGCTTCTGGTCTGTTCCAGCTGTCCCGGATCCAGGAGTCAGAGCAAAGCTGAGGGTGTGAGGCTTCTGGAGAGATTCTAAGAAACAGGCGGCAGTTTCATTCTTGCCAGGGTGTCTTTAATTACAAACCATTAAAAAGGCAACCATGTTTCAAGTTTTCTCTCCGCAGCTCTGTGGCCATGCTGGACCATGGCTGGAACACCTGCACTCTGTGTGGCCCCACCAGGTAACTGCGCTCAGGCCCTGCGGGGTGGGCGGTGGGCGGCTGGCAGGAGCAGCCGAGTCCAAGAGAAATGAGGCAAAGGCCTTGCAGCTCGGCCTGGAGCCGCCCGAGTGGTGTTGGGTCCCAGGCCACCCTCGCTGACCTGACTGAGGCCACCTGGGGATGGGCATCTGCTTAACGAGTCAGTGGATTTACTGAAAAAAGGACAAAACGTTCTACAAACTCTATTAGCTTAAGGAAAAAAAGTAGGGAGGAAAAAGATGGCTTTTGGAAGTGGCCCAGGAGCTCCAGGTGAGGCCGGCAGGGGCAACTTGTCCACCCTGGAATGTGGCCAGCGTGGGGCCGGGCAGACGTTCCCACCGGTGGGCCTGGGACCTACCTTCGTGTCCTGGTTGTTCTTGTTCTCGATGCCATAGATCTCCTGCAGCAGGTAGCTGACCCGGTCCACCTGGAGGGCAGAGAACCACTGGGTACTTCCCAGCCCCGCCCACTCAGCGCCCACCTGGGACCCAGGGCAGGTGCAGCTGGGACCCTGGTGGGCCCTCGGGGCACATCAGCCCCACTGACCGGGGTGGGGCCGCAGTCAGGAGAGGCTCAGGAAGAACCTGCTGCCAGCCCGACTGGCAGTCCAGGGCTCTGCCCACCCCAGAGGGCCTGGGGCAATGTCCTGTACAGGCCCGGCAAGCACACACAACACCCCCTCAGAAAGAACCCCTTTGGCCCCACCTGTCACCAGCCCCCTCAAGAGCAACTGGAGCTGACACCTGAAGCTGAGGCCTTCCAGGCAGCCGGTGGCAGCCTAAGTGGCTGCTGCCACATTCTAGAGTCTCCTTCCACAAGACACGGAGACACTTCTGGTTCAGACACCAAACCTGCTTTCACATGTGGCATCCTGCCCGAAGGCCCCTCACCGGCCATGCTCGACGTGGCCTTGCTCACCCCGGGGTCTCCTGCCCTCGCAGTGGCTGTGCCTTGGCTCCCTCTCCCTGCTTTGGGAATCCTAACACACACTGTCATGGGCTTGGGCACCTGAGCACACGTGGGAAGTGGCTTATTGTTAACATCAGCCCCACAATCAAAATCGGACAGGCTCTGTTTCGGGGGCCCTGTCCTCTAGATCCCCAAGTCCGTGAGTGGGAGGGCTCCAGGAGCAGCTCTTCCTGCCCCTCCCGTGCAGGGCCACGGAGCTCCCAAAGGGGAAGTGGGGCTCTGGGCCGGGGGCTGGTCTAGGGCCCCTATTTGTTCCAGCATATTCCATCCTTCCTCTCAAATACTGAGTCAACCCACGTCTTTGGCAAAACCTGAGGTATTTTCAGCAATTTGTAAGGAAGAGAGGAAACTGCAGTCTTCCCATTTCCTATTTCCTTCCTTCCTCCATACATTCAAGAACTAGTCACTGTACGCTCGAGGCCAGGCCAGGGTCCTGTGACAGTCTCTGCTGGGACATGCCAGCTCACAGGACCCACTGAGACCCCATCCCAGAGGCCCCGGGGCTTGGCCACCGCCTCGCCCCTCCAGCAGCAGCCATGGTGCCCGGGAAGGGCAACGCACAGGGACAGCGGACTCTGTGTGTACGTTTCTTTGAAATGAATCAAAAGGAGTCACAGCATTCAGACAACTTACGATCTGCTTCTGCTTTAAGGGTTTCACTGAGAAGCTGCCGTCCATGTGCTGCAAGGGAGAGAGAAGTGGGAGGTCACTGGGCGGGCTGGGGCTTTGGCTGCTCCCCGCTCAGCCGGCCGAAAGGCCCTGCCACCCCTGGCTAGAACAAGGAGGTGCCCCATGAAGACTAAAGACCCAGGCCGGGTTTCTCGAGGCAGGACCCCCAGACCTAGCTCTACCTGGAGCATGTTCTAAAATGCAGAGTCCAGGGCTAGTCCCGACCCACGAAACTGGGTACTTCTCAAGCACAGTCAGATTGACGAGCACATGACCAGGTTGCGATGACGGACCCCAGCATCAAGGACGAGCACCTGGGCGGCAAAGACTAAGACAAGCCAGAGCTTGCCCTCGAGGGGCTTGGCTTAGCTGGGAAGACAGCACCAGGACCCACAGGGAAAAGCTCAAAGCTCTAGGAACTACGAGAGCAAATCAATACAGAGCACGCCACGCTCAGCAGGACCCAAGGAGAGGCCCTCCTCAGAGGTCAACAGGTTACTTAAGGGTGCTAGAGCCACAACCTCGTGACACCACCCATCATCCCTTCTGAGTCAACCAAGACCAGCACACAGGGCTTCCCAGGATGGCCGGTGGGTTCTAAAGGAAATTTCCAGCGTGTCAGACTCCAAAATGAAGCAGTTTCTCACTGGGCTCTAAACTGGAAGCACAGAATGGAATGTCTGTCAGAGACGGCCGTCTGCCTCGCCAGAGAAGGCAGACATACACAGTCTCCACTTCTTCCTGTGAGACCGAGCCCAGCGGGCTGCAGGCGAGTTCTGAGGGAGGAGAGGGCCAGTCTCCACCAGGGTCCCCAGCGCCACCGTGGTCTGCAACCCGGTCCCAGACCACCAACCTGCCCTTAGGAGCCACGGGGTGGGCGGCCAGAGAGGACTCAGACCCAGCCCCCCCAGGGGAAGAGCGACAGGTGGCCTTGGGTCAGCTGCTCTGACTTCCCTGGGACGCTGTAGAAAGACCCAGATGCCAGGAAGGAGCCCGGACTCTGCGCTTCAAGCTCCTGAGTGCTGCAGACGCAGGCCCAGGGCCAAGCAAGGACACCCGGGGGGGACTGAGCCCGGAACAAGCAGGCAGAGCCCCGGGCTCCATGCTGCCAGGGCCACCTCCAATCCACAGGACCTTGTTTCCCTGCGTGAGGCAGAGGGCCCTGTCCACCAGGGCCTCAGGCTGGTGCTGCAAACACCCAACAGCTGTGAAGTGCTGACAAATGTCATGGGTGAGGACTGCAGCATTTCCAAACAGGCCACACCCCGCTACTCTTGGGCAAGGGGCAGAGTGAGCAGAGACCCCGTCCTGACACAGCTGGGCACACGTTCACTGCCCAGGAACAGCAGTGGCCAAGTCTAACCATCCCTAACCCTAGAATCCACAGTCCCCTGACACGGAGACCTGGGAGGTGACAGTCCTCAATGCCAAAGCCAAATCCTGTCCCTATGCATGCCCCAGGACACGGACGGAGGAGCTGGGGCACTGCAGATCTGGGTGGGGATAAGGGGCAAACTGCTGCATTTTAAACACACACAATGACAAAGGTGGCAGTTAAGCGAGTCTTTCCACACAATGGCCCCTTTCCTGCGTGGGACACCCCTGCCCCCCGGGGTTCTCAAGGCAAGCCTGGGTGCCTCCTGCACAGGATGGAGGGCGGGCCTGGGGCGGCGGACCCTCGTCCCCACTCCGTTTTCAGAGCTGGTACTGAGTGCTGGGCACTGTGCCCGGCTCTGAGGTTCTGCCCTTGTGGACGTCCACCCAGTCAGCCCATAAGCACTCGCCCGAGAGGCTCGGGAAGGACAGGGCAGGTGCGAGGAGGAGCCGTGAGGGGTGCCGCCGACGCAGGAGACTCTGTGCCCGGTGGGGAGGGGGCACGGCCCCAACATGAGACAAAGTGTTGTCTGGCTGGGGGTTCTCCATGTGGGTATCCCAGTCCCCGTATCAGCAGGTTCTAGAGAGTTCTAAAGCAAAGGCCTTAATCTAGAAATCCTCCCTCACCACACCCCTCAAGGCCCCTGCAGAGCCTCTGATGGTAACACTCAGCTGCCAGGCCCCGCTCAGGAAGGCCGACCTCCCAGGAGCCCAGGACACGTGGGCCTCCCGCCCTGCCTTGGGCCTCTGGCAGGAAGCCTATGCCCTGACCCCCAGGATCAGACTCAGAGGCAGCCCCTCTACCAGCAGCTCTACGTCTGGGGGACCAGGGGTGGCTGGACGGCACTCACCTTTTCAAAGGCTGCCAAGAGCACGTGGGCATGGCCAGTCACTTCCACAACTGCTGGGAGAGGGGGAGAGTCAGAGCCAGCCGCGCCCGCCTGCCCCCTTCCACCCCTGCCCCCACCCCCTCCAGCCTGCCAGCCGCGGGCTTGGGCACTCTCAGGCCTGTTCACTGCCTCTCTCTCATGTCTTCCTCTGTGGGGGGCCCCCAACTCCCCCATCCTCCAAGCTGCCCAGGGCTGGTCCTGCATCTGCTGCTCCGCTCTGCACATAGAGGGACGTTTTGGCAGATCCTGCTCGTGCATCCACGGCCAGGACTGGGCCCAGCAGGCCCAGATGTGCAGCGAACCCAGGGTCCTCGCCCTAAGCCTGGGGAGTCCACTGCCTCCGAGGACCCCCAGACCCCAGCAGTAGCTGGGGAGACATAGGTGAGAACGGCAGGAGGAGGAAAGGCCGGGCTGAGAGGTGGGTGTGGCCGGAGCAGCCAACCGGGGAGCAGCAGCCCAGGAGGAGGCGGAGCCACTGGCCCTGCCTTTCTCTGCTCACCGTCCCTGTCCCCTCCCAGGGGTGTGCCCTGAGACGCGATTCTGTAGGCACAAGCAGCAGCAGCCCCCTCTCTAGGGCAGAGCTAGCCCCTGTAAATAAGCTGCAGATTCCTGGGTCAGAGGCGGGGCTGGAGAGCCCCCCGGGGAGGGGACGGTGCTGAGTGGGCTCTGGGTGCAGCAGTGTCTCCGAGAAGAGATGGAAGGTTCCGTGCCTGTCACCCACGACCCCACACTGCTAACTGGGCTGAGCTGGGCTCCTTCATCTACGTCTGGAATAAATTCATCACCGCTGGCTTCTCCCCCGGGAGAGGGAGAGGGGAGAAGAAAAGGTGCCAAGCTCACCGTCTCCTTCGTCCACGACGGCCTGGATGACCACGGGGAACACGCCCCGGTCCAGGTCGAAGTTCAGCTGAGGGAGAACAGGAAGCAAACACGGTCAGGGACACACAGAGAAAAGCTGGTGGCCGCGAGGGGAGCGGTGAGGGAAGGGGCACCCACTCGGCGCCCAGCGAGATGGGAGGAGGGAAGGGGATGTGTGAACGGTCCCACCCCAGGGAGCAATCTCCCCTCCCTTTCTGTCATCCTCTGGGCGTAAACCCCTCAGCGCCCCTTCACAGGAGAAGGGCCCCCAGCCCAGCCCACAAAGCCCTGCCCGGTGGGCTCTGGGCCTGCGGCTCGACTTCACCCCACCCCACTCGCCCTCCAGCCGGCCAGGCCCCTGCCACTGCTCAAACGTGGCCTGCTCCCCCGTCCCCACCTGCCCCTGCACCCCGCACTCCCCTCACCCCAGGATGCTCCCAGCGCCCTCTCCTGCCAACTCCTACTCTGGATCCCAGGAAAGCCTTCCCTGGAAGCCCCCGACACGGAAGCCCCCCACTCTGCGGTCACTTATGAGGGACCACAGCGCTGAGAGAGGAGGGCAGCCTCGGACCCCCGGCTAGCGGGGAGCCCCAGGAGGGTGGCCCCTGCTGACCCCAGGCGCACAGGCCCGCAGCAGCGGCACAGAGGGCACGAGGCGTGGCTTTCACCCTAAGAACCAGCACTGATTTCTCAACAGAGATTTACTGAAAGAACCGCTGAAGGCTGCACCACTCTGTGGGTGTGATAAAAACCACTGAATTGTGCACTCTAAATGGGCAGATTGTACGGCATGTGAACTCTATCTCAGCAAAGCTATCAAAAAATTTTTTTAAAAAAGGAATGATCCTTTAACATTATAAGTTCGCTCTGCTCTCCTCCATTCTCCTAATACATCCTTTAAGTGTCTCTGAATCTGCAGGTTTCTTTGCAATTAACATGTCGAGCATACGGTCACATCCGTTCTGGCGGGTTCCCAACATTCCAGAGCCCACAGATTGGATGGATCTCTGCTGTATGAGTTAACATGATTCTCTGGTTTGATGATTGGGTTTAAAGGCAAAAGAGTAAGTAAATAAGGAGAGAATGGATGAAACACGGAAGAGAAGGGACGGCGCAGCCCCAGGGACCCCAGGCCCAGGTCAGGAGCTCCCGGGGGCCTGCAGGGGTGGGGCGCAGCCGCAGGCCCCCCGGGCGGGACAGGGGGCAGAGCACAAGGCTGCTGCCCTCAGCCCAGGAAGGCCCCCCGTGCGGAGCCAAAGTCATCTGCGGGGGAGAAAGGAGAGGGTGCGGGTAGTCTGTAGACCCACACTCGAGGGGCGTCATGGTTGAGCTGCTCCTGCCTGAAGAACCAGAATCCTGAGCCCCACAAACACAGAGCTCTAGAAACCTCAAAAGCCACTCGAATCCGAAAATGCACCTTCTGCAAAGCCCAGGTCTGAGTTCCTTCCCGAGTCGGACAGCTGAGCAGGAAGCAGGCCCCACCTGGGACCAGCTGCCTCCGGACATGCCATCAGGGAAGTGGGCAGGGGACGCAGGGCTCGGACAAACCACCCCCTGCACTGTCCCCACTTCCACTCCAAGCCACTCTGCCTCCCTGAGCCTCGGTTTCCCACTCTGTAAAACGGATGATCATCACGCCAATGTCATGGGTTTCAATGACATAGTGTAAATCAAGTCCTCCCACGAGGCTGAGCTATTACTGTTAATCAGGGAACAGAAGGGAATGTTTTGCCCTAAGATTTGTCAACACAGGGAATTCACTACCGAAAATATAAATGACGAGATAAGAGCCAAGAGGGACAACAAAGAATAAGCAGAGAGGAGGGAGCCCAGAGAAACATCACACGAACAAGAAATAGACACCTGTGAGCTCCGAGAGGCTCACGCGGGCACACGCACACACGCACACATGGGAAAGATCAGTAGTGGCACAGCCCACACTGCCACCCACCCGCAGGACACTTGTTCTCCTCGCCCGGCAGCACATGGCAAGCAACTGCCCTTGTTTCTGTGGAAGGTCACCAGGACCCACAGCCGTCCAGGCAGCCCGCTGTGCCAGCTCCACCCGGCAGACTCCAGTCTGCTCGAAAGCAGGGCCTCACGTGCCCTCATTTGGAAGCCAAGAGATCTGCTCCCAGATATCCCTTCCAGGCTTAAAGTTGCAGGAAAGCAGCCTTTGGCTGAACAAACCGGAAACCCTTAAACCCAAGTGCCAAAAGGCATGACCTCTGCGTTGTTGCAGGAGCTGGGGTCACGGGTCAGGCCGTGTGCCACAAGCCCATGGACAGGGAGTGCCGTGGAGGGAGCAGGAGGGCCTGGGCACTGGGCAGAGACTCAGAGGGCGTGAGTCTGGCTCCTGCCTGCTCACCGTATGCCACTACAACCGTGCCTCAGTTTCCTCATCTGCATTAAGGGGATAAAAGCCATGCCAGCAGCGATCGGGAGAGCACTCGAGCCACACCAGCAATTAGGAGGACCACGTCTCTAGGCAAAGGGGAGCAGGGAAAACTTCTGGACGGGGCGCTGCCTGTTCAGTGGGGAGGGCTCTGCTGGGTGGCGAGTGCTGGAAGGCTGGTGTGCCCACCTGACCACCTAGTGCCCCGCAGGAGGCTGCACGCCCAGGGGGAGGGTGGCATGCCCACACTCAACGCACGATCCTCGCACTCTCAGGGCAGAAAGGCCATGCCAGGGGCACCTGCACGTGCCAGAGGGAGGGCTGGGCCGTGTCCTCCTCCCTTGCTCTGCAGAACCCTGCGGGTGGGCTCCCGAGCCCTCAGGAGGCCCCCAGCCCCAGTTCCTCCCCCGCTGCCCTCCTCCTCGGGGACAAGGGCCCTCTGCAGGCCTCTGCTTTCCCTCCCCATCCCGAGACACACGCGCAGAGAGTGAGCTTGCTGCCGCCCTTCCCAAAGTTCCCCTGCGACGACAGAGCTGAAGGTGATGCTCAGCCAGTGCCCTTTCTGAGTCTATGATTAAGCCTAGGAAGGGGAGTTGGCCTGCTGGCAGCTGCTCATTTCAGCGACAGTCAGATGGCAAAAGTAGGGGTTTGGGAAGTAGGGGCCACGCCACCCCCATGCTCAGCTCAGCCGGTTCAGGATGTGATCCCAGCACCCAGGCCTTCAAGCACTGACGCAGGCGACTTGCTAAGAAGAAGCGCTGAGCAATTTGCAATTTTTTTCTCATTTGCGCACTGAAGTGCCTGCTCAGTGCCAATCTGTAGCTCTGTTTGGCTGACGCTGAACTAAAAACAAAACTGGTCTCGAGACACTTGTGCGTCTGTTCTCCCTGCAGGGGACTGCTCTTCTCTCCGGCTGGCCCGGAGGGCCGACGAGAGGTGCCCCGTGCTAGGAACTTTACTCGCCTGGTTTTGGGGGCCCCTCACGGGCACCCTGGGAGGGTGGGACAGTTGCTGTCTCCACTTTTCAGGTGGGGCACCAAGGCTCAGAAAGTCACTCACCCAGGGCCCTCAGCGGGAGGGTGGCCTCGCCCGTGGCCCCAGGCTGCCCCCCGCCTCTCCTGCCTGTCTCCTCCCAGTTTCTGAGGAGAGCCGCTGGGTTCTGCCCGGGACACCCCCTGGCTTCCGTCCTCACGACTCTGCTCTTATCAGTCTCAACCCAGCCAGGGCCTCCTACCCCAACCTGTCCAAATCCTACGGAAAACGTAGTCGGCGGTGGCTTCACTGCGCGGCATCCAAGCGCCCACTTCGTGGGTACCAGGTTTCCTTCAGGAACCGCCCCACTGGGTCCCTGTGGCCTGGTGAGCAAATGACCCACATCTGGCCCTGCCCCCAAGGAGGGGTCACGGAAGGAGGGCACACAGCCCAGGACGGCCTGAGCTGGGCACTCCGGGCCGGCCCGTGGCTCCCGCTGGCCTGCAGGCTCGCACCCTGGTGCCCAGAGCCAGGCTGAGAGCGAAGCCAGCTCCACGGACAACAGAGCCGAGGACGGGGAGGGCCCATCCTCACAGCCTCGCCTGAGCCCCTGCAGGAAACCCCGAGCCATCCACCGTTTTCAGAGTCTATGCCTATAAATTCCTTTTCTTAATTTTCACCAGCCAGATGGAGTCACGCTTCAGCTGAAGCCGCCCTGATACTGCACCTCTCTGCTCCACGCAACGCCCCAGATGCCTCCCACTAGCAGTCAAGCTGTGACCCTGGCCGGACAGACACATCGGAAGCGTCCCTACTCTGGACTGGGCCAGTGCTGGGCCCAGGGGACAAGCAGATGGAGACAACGGAGTCACCGTGACCCCAACTCTCCCTCCGGTGGGGAGCAGGGGACTGGAGCTGGGGCCCCCATAACGAGCCGCCCAGTCCCTACCCCCAAAGCCCGGAGTGGCCCCAGCCCAGCCACATCACAGGACGGCGGGGCTCCCCAGAGGGCCCCAGGGAGGGGCCTGGGGGAAAGTGGGACCAACAGGGAGCAGCTGCCTCCCCAGAACCTGCGCTCCCCGGAGCCGGGCACACAAGGCTGTACGTGCCTCGCAAGTCACAATCCCGAGTGAAGCCTGAGAACACGCAAGGGACGCTGGGAAAGGTCAGGAAGGCTTCTGCCCTGTGAGGGAGCCAGAAGGTGACCCTAACTTTATTGTTAATGAAGGGACAAGGGAGGCCTTCCTAGGGACAGCGGCCATCAGGGTTAGGAAAGAGCCGAGGGGGCTGCACGGGTGATGTCACGCCAACTCTGGGGCCCCCGCTCTCTGCTCCCCAAGGTGGCCCTGGCAGGAACCAGCACAGGAAACTTGTCTCTGCCTTGGGGTTGCCCATTCCACCTGAGCCCCTGGGCAAGGGTCTTTGCAAGTCCCAAGTCACATGGACAATGGAACAGGGGAAAAGCAAAGGCAAAGGAAGGCAACAGGGCTTTGCCCAAAATAAACATGAGCCCGGGAGAAGGTCAGGGAGGGAAAATTAGCAAAGAAGTCCCCCAACCTACAGCCTACAAAAGACCGCTGAGGACATCTGTAAGTACAGGTGCAGAAAGATGTCCACAAGCTAATGCAGTTAAAAAATCAAGTTAAAAACCAAGCTGTATTCAAGAGAAATGAAAACATGTGCCTGCTCCAAGCTTGTTCACAAATGTTCCTGACAGCCGCATTCATAATAGCCATAAAGTAGAAACAACCCAAATTCCATCAGCTGATGAATGGGTAAGTAAAAGGCAGTCTATCCACACAATGGCGTATTATTTGGTCACAAAAAGAATGAAGTTCTGTTCCACGGATGAATCCTGAAGACTTCAGGTTAAGTGAAAGAAGTCACTTACAAAAGACCACGTATTATATGATTCCAAGTATATGAAACGTCCACAATAGGGAAATCCAGAGAGAGACAGGGGCTGTGGGGGAGGGAGAGGAATGGGGAGTGACTGCTATGGATACAGGGTTTCTTTTTGGGGTCATAAAAATGTTTTAAACTTGACTGGTGATGTTTGCTCAACTCTGTGAGTACACTACAAACTGCTGAATTCCATACTTTACAAGGGTAAACTGCATGGTATAAGAATTATATCTCAACAGAGCTATTTTTTTTAAAGCAAGTTGCAGAATAATATTTGCACAGTCTCTCTGTATTTTTGTAAAAACAAACACTTGCACACAGGAAAGAAGTCTGGAATACATACCCTAAGTGGGGATGGTCAGAAGTGGTTACCTCGAAAAGGGAGACAGAACCGGTGGGTATTCAGCTTTACAAATTTCAGTGTAATACACCTTTTACAATAAGCACACATTACTGCTATAACCATAAAAGTGGCAAATCTGGGGAAAATGACTAAGAGAAGGAAGACGGCCTGGTCTCAGATGGCATGGTGCCTCAGCCCAGAGGGGCTCTTGGGAGAACCAGCTGGGAAGTTAAAGAATGGAACCTGCCAGCAAGGTCACTCCCCATGGCAATTTCTCAGCCGCGGGTGACGCTGCCTCTCGGGACACTGGGCATTGTGTGGAGACAGTTTGGGATGTCTGTTGAGTAGTTCCTCAGCTGCTCAAAGCAAATACCATGAAGTGGGTCAGGTTAAGCAACGGGAATTGATTTGCTCAGTTTTGAGGCTGGGAAAATGTCCAAATCAAGGCCTTATCATCAAGGCAATGCCTTTTTCCAGAAGACTGGCTGCCAGTGATCCTTGGCTCCCGTCACAAGGCACATGGTGGTGTCTGCTGGTCTCTCCCTTCTCTTCCAGTTTCGTTGATTTCAGCTTCTTGCTTTGTGGCTTTCTCTCTGTGTCTGAATTTCATTTTCTTATAAAGCACTCCAGGAACAGGACTGAGACCCATCGTGACTGAGGTGGGCTACAGCTTACCTGAAGTAGCCTCATCAGATGGTCCTACTAACAGTGGGTGCACACCCACAGGGGTGGGTTAAGTTTAGGAACATGTTTTTCTGGGGTACATACAGCTCCAAACCACCACGTTGCTAAACAGCCTATAGTGCCTGGGCAGGCCCTGCCACAAAGAATGGCCTGACCCCAAAAGTCAATAGCACTGAGGGTGAGAAACCTGGTTTAAAGGAAAAATGCAAACTTGGCACCCGAGTGTCTTCAGCATGTCTCTAACACCTGCCAGAATCCCTGCCATGCCTTCAGCAAGTGACAGCACCCAGCTAGGAAGTAATGACAACGGCCTTTTGTTTTCCATAGAGCTTGATTTTTGGTGCCTTCTACTTAGGGCAAGGTGCAGCAGGCTTTTCATCTACAGAAATGACTGATAAAGTGTGGAGAGTGACTGCTTAGTGGGTGCAGGGTTTCCTTCAATGTTCTGGAAGTAGAGAGTGGAGGCGGTTGCATGACCTTTACCTGCTGGTAAATTTCCTGTTATGTGTACACTGCTACCACAACAACAAAAAATTAGGGAAACTGTTGATTCAAAGAAGAAAGCATCAGTCCAGGAGACAGCGGGATAAGGCAAAGATGAGGAAGGGGATCCTGGGATGACAATACTGGAGAGGTGCCGAGCGGCTGCCCCTGAACAAGGACTAGTGGAGGAGACAGGCCACGGGGATCTGGGTTCCCTGATGCTCTGAGGGTGGAGAGGCGGTCCCCTTACGTGGCTCGTGAGGCTGCTGTACAAGCCAAGTGTGCTCCCAGGACAAGCGAATTCACCGGAGTCCAGAACCCAACTGTTGGCCTGATTCGGCATATCTGCAAGGAACCAGTGATCTGCTTCCGGCCCAAATGCCAAGGGCCAGAACCACAACTGAGGCCACTCAGCCACTCCGCCGAGCTGCGAGGGACAGTGCCAGCCCAGACCTGCCCGCACGGCATGACGGGAGGTGGAACAGGTGTCTCCCCAGCCCCCTCCTGCCCTCCCTCTCCTTCAGGGTGCTGCCCTAACCCTGCCACAGCACCTGCCCTCCCCCCGCCTCATTCCCAAGCTCGCAGACCACAGGTGTCCCACTGAGTGTCTGGGCTGGAGTCTGCACGCAGGGGCTTGGAACCTTCCATGGGGGCTGTGGGGAGTCCACGGTGCCTGCGTGCGGGGTCCCAGGGACCGGCTGTTCAGCTCTTCCTTTGACCACCCCTCCTTCTTTCAAAACACCTATTTTTCACACTTAAGCAGTTTGGACAGAGCTTCTGGTGCCAGCAGAGCCCAGGCCAGCAAGACGCACATGGCTGAGAGCACCTCCCAGGGCCTGGTCTCACTGTCTCCACACCCTCAATGCCAGGAACTCCCTGGCCAATTCCTACCCCCGACCTGCTCTGCGGCCTTCACTCTCGCCTTATGTCATTTCAATAACGTAACACATGAGCACCGCCTTTTAAAATGCTATATGATTTAGCTAAGTGGAGGAGGCCAGACACAGAGGGCCACAGGTTGTCCGGTTCCATTTATGTGGTATGTCCAGAAAAGCCAAAGCCACAGAGACAGAGAGCAGGAGAGGGTGCCAGGGGGAGGGGAAGGAGGGGAGTGACTGCAGGGGGCACGGGACACAGAGCTGGGAGGGCAGGGATGTTCCAAAACTGAACTGTGGGGATGGCTGCACAACTCATAAGTATACTAAAAATCCTAAAATTCACTGAACTGTATACTTAAAATGGGTGACTTTCATGGTTTGTAAATTATACCTCAATAAATTGCTAAAAAAAAAACTAAGTTCAGAAGTATATACAGCTTTGATATACTGTGTGTATGTCTGTGTGTCTATATGTGTCTGTGTCTAGTGTCTGTGTGTGTGACTGTGTGTGTGCTTCTCTGTATCTGTGTCCATCTCTGTGTGTGTTTGTGCGTGTGTGTATCTCTATTATGTGTCTGTGTCTCTATGTTGTCTGTGTCTGTGTGTGTCTATATGTGTCTGTCTGTGTCTAGTGTCTGTGTGTGACTGTGTGTTTCTGTGTCCATCTGTGTGTGTGTTCATCTCTGTGTTTGTGAGTGTGTATCTCTATTATGTGTCTGTGTCTCTGTGCTGTCTGTGTCTAGTGTGTCTGTGTGTGTGTCTGTGTGTGTCCGTGTGTCTGTATGTGTGTGTAACTGTCTTCCAAACGAACCTATGCAGAGATAACGAGGCCTTCAGCTTGACAAATCTCTCTTCTGGTCTTTTCCTCACGTTTATAAACCAACATATCACCTACAGGAATGGCTTGTGCATTTTTCCTGTTACCTGAGTGAAATAAACACTGCATCTGTTTTACAAGTTCCACCTCCCCAGTATCCCACATGCCAGGAGGGCACCCCCCATCAGCACACACCCATCTCTTTGCCTTGCTCCAGGCTGCGTGGGCCTCGTGATGTAAACGCACCACGGTTTAAGTGACCCCCTCTTGGTGGGCAGGAAGGCTGTTTCCAACTGTTTGCCATTACAAAGCTGTGATGAACATCCTTCGTGCACGTGTAACGCAGCGTCCGTAGCTAAGAACTGCTGGATTGAAGGGTGCCCGCCCTCCGGAATCAGAGCCCACCAGGCTGCTGCCCTGTGGCCCCTCTGCAGGGGAACCCTTCCCTGCCCCTAAAGTCCCATCTCAATGTTTTCCATTGACGCTCTCGGGCTCAGCCAGCACTCAGGTGCTCATACCTGCCTCGGAGGGGGTTGGTTCAGCAACGGGGGCAAGGGGAGAGCAGGGGTGCAGTGCGAGGGAAATACCTCATCGTCCTTCCACTCTGAGAAGTTGATTTTGAAGGAGGGCAGGGAGAACTGCTGGTTCACCCCTCGCTTATAGTGGACAGTCTCGGACTGCAGCGAGGGGCTCCTGGGGCTGTACCTGGAGGGGCAGCAGAGGGGAAAGGAGGTGAAACTGCTGCAGGAACTCACTCCTCTGAGTCCTCCCCTTCATGCTCACCAGTCCCCCAAGACCCCCCAATGGCATGGAGCCCCCGACAGTGAGGGTTGGCAGCTGCTTCTCTTTCAGGGACCCAGGAGAAGCCTCTGGCCTGCAGCTCCCATGCCTGAGTCCCCAGCTCCTCTCGGCTGGGGAGTGGCAGGCCAGCCTCGGGGGGCCCCTCCAAGCCGCCACGGCCTCCCACCTGCCCAGGCTGCGATCCTTCCGGAGCCCATGGCTGCCCAACACCTCTGTGACCTTCCCAGACTGGGCCTCCACCTCTCCACTTGGTTGATACAGCTTGTCTACTTTTTTGAACGAACATGGTAGAAAATTCAAAAGGTACACAGTGTTCATGGTGCAAAGTGTCCACCCCCCACCTTGCCCCCAGCCACTGGCTTCTAGAAGGGGCCTATGAATCACTCCTGGGAGAGCCGCCGGGGGAATATTTCCTTTTTTACACACAATTAGCAGCCTACCTACACCCCGCTCTCCACACTGTCCTTTTCACACACTGACACACTCTGACGCCTTCCCTGATAGTCATGGTCTCTGAACAACCACGCGGGCCTCCACCCCAGCTGCAGAGCTTGGCTCTGATTCGGTCAGTCCCACTGGGGGACATGGAAGGGATCACCAGGATCTTGCACACACCCTTTGCCCACGTCCTCTGCCCCATCCCTGCTCATTGTCCCCTGGAGCCTCTCTGGGTCTCCTGGACAAAGGACACTCTTGCAAGAGCCGTGGCACATTTTGTGTGAGAGGCTGGTGGTAGAAAAACAGGGTGCTTTTGTCCTCAGGGCTGCGGCAGGTCCACCCTGGCACCCAGGGGCAGAAGGCCCTGCCCCTCCTCCAGAGACCCCGCAGGGACTGGGCAGGGACCAGCGTGGGGGGCGGGGGGGCAAGGCACAGCTTGGACCCTGCACTCATGCAGACCTGGGCTTTCCTCCAGTAAGCCAGGGGACCCTGGGCCTGGCCAGTTTCCTCTCTGAGCCTCGGTTTCCTTGTCAGGAAGCAGGAGAGGAAGTTGGGGAAGGGGTGAGAGAGTCACCTGACCTGAGGTGCAAATGGAAAGTTTCCAGGCTGGCTGCAGTACGGTGCCTCCTGGAGCCACTCCTGCCTCTCTCTGTGCCAGTGGCTTCTGTGCTAACACCACTCATGTCCAGCCAACCGGGAGGGTGGGGGGACCCATGAATGCATGCGGCTGCCCCTGCAGCTGCCTGCTGCTCAGCTCAGGAAGGAAAGGGACTGCAGCACTTCTCCTGCCACCCACCCCTGAGCAAGGAGTCCTGGAAAGGCAGAGCCCCAGCCATGGGTGCAATGAAGCAGCCTACAGGGTGCCCGACGCCCAGGCGTGCCGGACCATCTTCTCTGTGTTCCAAACTCTTATGGGCAGTCAGAGCCCTCTCCAAAAGTATATCTTACACAGGAGCCCAGGGCCTGACACAGAGGCAGCGCTGCCTAGGTTGGGGGGGTATGAGGGGTGTGGGGCCCCTCATCTACCTCCCAGACCCAGCTCCTCCCCTGGGACAGCATGCAAGCCATGCTCCAGGTGGGCAGCATCCCAGCACCTGCTGTCAGGCATGTCCCCCTCCCTCCTGGCTGGGACCAGAGCCCGCGAACACTCCGAAGGACAACATCAGGCTTGCAGAGTCACCCTGGAAAGAGCCAGTGTGGCACCACAGTGTGGCTGGCCTCAGCGAGGGCTGGAAACCAGGGAAAAGACACCAAATCAGGGTGTGTCTGGTATTTGCAGCCCCTGGGTTGTGGTCCCCTCCAGGGGGCATGGGCAGGGGCAGATACTTTTCCCTCCAAATCCTGTCCTTCTGTAGCCTGGAATCCTTTGTTTATAAGAACACACTCATGAATTACTTGTGTAATTAAAACAGGAATCTAGTGCTTGGGTCAACAAAAAGCCTTCAGAAGGAAAAGTAGAAAATGAGACTATTCCTCTCCTGAGTGCCAGCCGGCAGCCCTGTGGAACATTCCAGCAGCGCCTGCTCTGCCCCCACAGTGGCAAGTTCTGACTGAGTGCGGATTAGGCTCCTATTAGGGGCACTCATTACGTGGAAAGAGCTGTGCCCGGAGGGTGGCTCTCGACGCCCACGCCAAGCCACCCAGAGGGGACAGGGCTGGGCCGGGACTCAGAACCTGGAGTGGTTCTGTCCAGCGCGGGAAGACACACCCTTCTGCTGCCCCTAAAGGCCACGCCAGGCAGAGCCGAGCCTTGGAGACCAGGGGCAGCTCCCCCAGGCTCGTGCTGAGGTTGCAGACTCCTATCTTTTTTGGCCAGTAGGAGCTTTATTTCACATCACACTGTCTTCCAAGGCTCAATAGACAGAAGCAGCGCCACTCGGGGCCCAGGCCACCCCCCACCCCCCACTGCCACGGGAGCCCCAAGGTGCCCTCCCTGGCCTGGGTCAGGACCCTGGCGCCCGTGGGAACTCACAGGGCCATGCCATTCAGGAACTCCTCCACCGCCTGGCAGTAGATGGTGATGGCCACCCGGGTGTCGGCATCGAAGGTGAACTCCAGGCTGTAGAGGACCCGGGGCTTCTCGCTGTCCTCCGAGGGGCTGTCGGCGTCGTCCTTGTACCTGCCCGAGGGAGGCAGGGGAGGGGCGTCAGCGGGCGAGGGCCGCTGTGCAGCGTGCACTGTCCGTCCACGGGCCCTGGGAGCTGCTGCTCGCACACACCCCACTTCCCCAGCAAATGTGAATCTCTGTTTTCCATTTGGACGAGGCCCAAACAGCCCAAAGCTCTCCTTTCCTTTCTTCCCGCCCGTGGAAAAGGGAAAAGAATGCTCTTGGTCTGGAGATGGCCCCAGCCGCCTCAAGCCTTCGGGTCTAAAGCAGCGTCTCAACCTTGGCCAGAGGATTCTTTGCTGTGGAGCCTCCTACACCTTGTAGGATGCTTGGCAGCCGCCCTGGCCTTGACCCCAGATGCCAGCAGCACCCCTCACCCTGGTTCTGACAACAGCAACGTCTCCAGACGTTGCCCCTTGTCCCCTGGGAGCACAGTCACCCCAGGTGAGAACCGTGGGTTAAAGGATCCGGCTCCATCCTGCTCCCCCACTGCCCTCCTGTCCCCAAGCATCCAGCTGGAGCCCCTGACTCCACTGAGGGGGCAGAGACAGGGTAGCCCTACCCAGGCTGCCTCTGCCCAGGAACTGGGCCTTCCGTGCGGCCTGGTGCACCCCCAGAGCCCCTGGCATCGCAGAGCCCCGGGCCCAGGCCACCCTGAGGCTGGAGTTACCTTACGAGCCGCAGGGAGTCCTTCCGGATGTTCACCAGGCTCCGCAGCGTCTTCACCGGCTCGTGGGGGGGCGGGGAGTGACGTAAGGAAACTAGGAGGGAAAAACCCAAAGCTGTCCCAGGTGCCTCCAGGAAGGGGCAGGGGACAGAGAACAGGGACCCTCAGACAACTGTCCCAATGCGAACAGGACATCTGGGTTCTCCGAGAGTGAGGCACGGTGCTAAATGCTGTGTCATCATCACTCTCCTTTTACATCGGAGGAAGGCACAGGCAACCGGGCATCGTGTGTGGGAAAGCCAGGACTCGAACCACCCTGATGGATTCTGGAACCCTCAATCACAGCCACTCGCAATACCCCAATTCCACAAGGGACCCTCAGCGACCCTCCCTGGCTCCAAGGATCCCCTGGTGCAGGCAGTTTAAGCTTGGGGTTCTCGAGCTACGCTCTCAGTGGTGGGCCTGGCTGCAGCTGCTGCCCTGAACGAGGCGGTGCCCTCCGACAATAACTGTCAGGAGAGATGCGGGAGCCGGGCCCTGGGCAGGAGCTGGGGCCACAAAGAGTGGGAGATGGGGTCCTTGTTCTTATTCTCGCAGACGCCTCAACTCGTGGGGTTCCTGCTGGACCCCAGCTGGGAAGAGGCAGGACTCTGGGCCCAGCCCGCCGGTGCCAATCCATTTAGCAGATAAAGATTTCATGCCAACAGGCTGTTCTGAGGCTAAACCAGCCTGGAAACCCTTGACCCACAGGGACCCCTCCAGGCCCCCCTCCAGGCCCAGAATTCTGCAGCCTGAGGGACACGGAGTCCGTCTCCTACACAGAGGACCTTCCGCCTGCCCCTCACCAACACCGGGACCACCGTTTCAAAATATGAAACCAAACCTCTGGGTGGCAAAGAACTTAACCTCACCCGAGGAGGGACCTGGCCTTCACCCTGAGCTCCTGAGAGGTGCTCTCTAGGCCCCCGGAACATCCTGCCTGAGGAGAGAGAGGGTCTTTGTTTGCCGGGATGGGCAGGGCCTTGGACCCTGGCAGAAAGTAACCAGGTGGTTTCGGGTGGGGGCTCCAGGTCACCTGGTATCAGCAAAGCCACTGGAGACTGAGGTCAGAGCCTGCGTGGTGGAGCCCCAGTAAAAGGGGACCCCGAGGCGGGCTTCCCTGGTCGGCAGAGCTCCGTATGTGGCCAAGAATCAATTCCAGGAAAGATGTGCTGTCCTGACTCCACGGGGAGAGGACAATGGAAGGCTCGTGTCTGGAACCCTCCTGGATTCCACCCCATGCACCTCTTCCCGTGGCTGACTATAACCTGTGTCCTTTCGCTGTCATAAACCGTAACCGTGAGCATAACTGCTTTCAACAAGCTCTAGGAGTCTTGTAGTAAATTTTACTGAACCTGAGGAGCTCTTGGGGACTCCTGAACCTGCAACTGGTGTAAGAAGTGAGGGTGGTCTTATGGAGGACTTTGGACCCTGTTCGGCATTTTCCCCTCCATGGAGCTCCCCTCTTTCCTGGTGATCCTGCCCAGGCCCGGCCCCCCACCCCTGATCCAGACATGTACTTGCCCTGCCAACCCCAGCCTCTTCGCACGTGCACACTCCACAGGGCCTCCGAGTTAACACAACCCCATGCAGGACACCCCCTTCCACTCTTCTCCTGGCTCTCCCACCTCGGCCAGTGGCTCCAAGGCACCGCAGCCCTCCCCGGGCCCTGGCCTCTCCTCTCCGCACACACAACCTCCACAGCACACCCCGAATCTGGATGCTCCTCCCTGCAGCCTCTCCCACACTGGCCAAGCCTCCATCACCTCTTGTGCGTTCACTGCAAGGGCCCATTTGGACATCCTGTTCCCACACTCACCCCACGATGGTCCAGGCCCTCCTACTTCCTCCTCTGCTCTCACCCGGGGGCTTTGCTCCAGCCCGCAGAGCCCTGCGGCTGGCCCCTGCCCACCTCTCAGGCCCACTTCCCACCACAGCCCCTCGCATGGACCGCTCCGGTCCCCCGCCTTCCTGCTCCTCTCCATGAGCCAGGCCTGCTCCTGTCTCTGCACTCCTCCTGACCATCTGCACAGCTGGCACCTTCTGCCAGTCAGGTCTCAGCTCCCCACCGAAGGCCCCCCCCGTCCCCCTCTCTCATACTTCCCCGTCTGTCTTCCTGCAGCTCCCCTTCATGCAATGCTTTCCTCCCTGTGGTCGGCATCCCCAAGGGGGATGGACGAGTGCCAGGCATAGAGCAGGCACCAGGTGCCCTTGCAGGGGCCCCTCCCTGATGGCCAGGATGGTGCCGTCCAAGCCCGTCCACCAGCCTTTGCCCTCCTCCTGCCCATCATGGCTCCTGCCCACCGTTCCACTGGGATGAGGAGGTTCTTGGCCTGGAATCAAATCTACAAAGCTCACACAGCTCCTCCCACACCCCACAGCGCCTGGAGGCGCTGGATTTAATACAGGCTGCTTTGTCCCTCAGGGACCTGGCCCCGGCCATTGTGCCTTTCGGGGGACGGCACCCAGCATCCCCCAGTCCACAACATTTACCCACTGCACAGACCCCTGGGAGGAGGCACTCGTCTGGCTGGGTGACGGTCCCTGCCTGTCCTCGCGGCTGGACATGTCCCAGCTGGAGCAGGGACTGCCACAGTGACCCAGCCGCACCTGCTAGACTCACCTGCACCGGGCGGTTGCCCAGGAAGTTCAGGTCCATGTTCTCTCCGAAGAGGTAACCTTCAGGGTGGGGGGTGTCAAACTTCTCGCCTCCCATGAAAAAGTGTGAGGCAAAGTAGTTTCCTGTTTCAGAGAGAAAACACGACTGTCGATGACAAGGCTCAGTGCAGCCTGGTGGGAGCCCGAAGCCAGCCTCCGCCTCAGGAGAAGTCAGCTCGGGCCAGGCCCTCCGGTGGACCTCTGCTCTGGCCAGGCGCCTCGGCTCTTCCGGCAATCCTGCCGGCCTCCGTGAACCGGCCCCTCTGCTGCACCCCTGGACCCCAGGTCACAGCTGCTCCTCCGTCAGCCCCCAGCTCCAACACCCCTACCCCGGGAAGCCTCCCTGACCCCCAGACCAGGGCAGCTCCTCCCACCCCAAATCCATCTCTGCACCCGCCACAGTTCAGAACTCCCCGCGCACCGGGGCTGTGACTGCACTGGGGGAGTCTTCCTCTGTGAGGCCTGGGGCCACACCTGCTTTCCCCTAGGCCCCCCGGCAGACACTGGGAACGGAATCAGTATTTCTTGCATAAGTAAAAGGATGAACTGCACCAGACTCCAGTCAGATCCAAACAAGTGAGCTCTCAGCCTCACTGGGGAAGACGCAGGGGGTGCCGGCTCTCCCCACTTCCAGGTCCGAGGCGTCACCTCTCTCCCCCGTTTCTGTCTGGCAGAGAAGGTGGCCCAGGCGACCTCGGGGCCCTGTGGAATTCTGTGAACACCGTGATGTGCAAACCCCAGCTTCATGCGTGGCACGGGCTTCTGGTCACCAGAGCCCAGGTGGGTCCTTATGGGCCCCCCGTGGGGACTGGCCTCTCAGAACCACTGTGGCGGCCTCTGTGGGGCCACGTCCCTTTCTGAGAACTGCAGCCCAAGGCAACCAGGGGGCACGGTCATGTCTGCAGCAGCCTGGGTGGCAAGGCCAGCAGTTCCCCTGGGCAAGGGCCCGAGCCAGGGTCCAGCTGGAGCCCGGCCCGACTGCTCTTGATGGCAGGGAACAGAAGCCGGGGCAGTGGGCAGGGGCCGGACCAACCCCAGCCCTAAGCCCCGCAGAGAAAGAGCCACGGAGAGCCAAGCAGGGGAAAGGTAATAAAGCGGCAACCAATTAAATAAACTATGGCACCCTGATTGTATGGTATACTACAGCTGCTAAACTTGGATGCGCTGATAGGGAAGAGTCACAAAATAGTTGTCAGCAAAAAAACAAATGGCTGTCTTCCCAGACCCCATTTTGGGGTAAAGGCACAAGCTCAGGTGTGATACAAGCTGTACGCGCATGAAGGAAAGCTGGGAAGGAAACGCAGCTGGGGCGGCAGGTAGATGCAGTGGGGACAAAAGACCAAACGTTCTATTCTGCAGGGAACCTGCACTCGTGCGGTTTTTAAGCTGGTAAAAATAAAGAGTGGAGGCACAGCCACTGTGGAAGACAATTCAGAAGTTCCTCAAAAAGTCAACAATAGATTTACCATATGACCCGCAATCCCACTTCTAGGCGCACACATTAGAGAACTGAAAGCAGGGGCTCAGACAGAGGCTTGGACGCCAGCGTTCACAGCAGCCCTCTCCCCAAAGCCAGGAGAGGGACACCAGCCAGCGTCCGGCCACAGGGGAAACGACAATGGAATATGATCCAGCTGTAAGAATAAATGAAGGGCTGATCCCTGGGACAAGGACGAACCCTGGAGACATCATGTTGAGTGAAATAAGCCAGACACAAAAGGGCAAATATTGTATTGCTCCACTTATATGGAATATCCAGAATAGGCAAACTAACAGAAACAGGAAATAGATTAGGGGTTAACAGGGGCTGAGGGAGGGAGGAATGGGGAGATATTGCTTAATGGGGGCAGACCTTCTGTTTGGGGTGGTGAAAAAACTCAGATAGTGGTAATGGTTGCACAACTTTGTGAATGTCACTGAATTGTACACTCAAAAATGGATAAAATGGCCATTTTTATGTTATACATTTTTTTACCACAATAAAAAATAATAGTGGAAATAAAGGGTGTGCTGGTTTGGATGTACCATGTCCCCGAAAATGCCATGTTTTTTGATGCAATCTTGTGGGGGCAGATGTATTAGTGTTGATTAGGTTGGAATCCTTTGATTGAGTGTTTCCATGGAGATGTGACTCAATCAACTGTGGGCGAGACCTTGACTAGATAATTTCCATGGAGATGTTACCCCACCTGTCGAGGGTGGGTCTGAATTGAATCACTGGAGTCCTATAAAAGTGCTCACAGACAGAAGGAGGTGCTAGAGCCAAGAGCGACACTTTGAAGAACGCACAGGAGCTGAGGGAGGAGCTAGAACAGAGCCCGGGACGAGCAGACACCAGCCACGGGCCTTCCCAGCTGACAGCGGTTTTCTGCACGCCACTGGCCTTTCTTCGATGAAGGTACACTTGTGTTGATGCCTTCATTTGGACATTTTCATGGCCTTCAGACTGTAACTTTGAAATCAAATAAACCCTCTTTATAAAAGCCAACCCATTTCTGGTATTTTGCATCATGATAGCATTAGCAAACCGGAACAGAGGGGAACACAAAGATGCCCTCCAAATCACACTGATTTATGCACTGACCCCAGTGCGCTGAAAGCATGGTGCATGTTAACACGCAAAGACTTCGCACAACGCCAGGGGCCAGTGGGCGGATGGCTTCCAGGCTGCGGCAGGGGTAGTCCCGGGACCACACTACTGGCCGGCTGGGCCCAGCCACCCCACCCAGCCCACCAAGGGTGATCCACGCTCACTAACTCAGCACCAGTGGCCTGGCCACCAGGCACACTGAGCATCCAACGGAGGCGGGAAGGAGAGACCGCTGGGGGTGGCCGAGCAGGTCTGAATGTCTGGGCCACCCTTAGTGGTGACTGGGCCCCTGACTTTCCTGGCTCAGAGACAGACTGCAGCGTGAGCCAGAAACAGGCTGGGCAGCCCTGCTGCTGGAGGGCAGGCTCGGGACAGGGCAGAAGAGGGCCTGGGAGCCAGGCTGCCCCTGCGCACCTTTCCAGGCGGATGTGCCCGGGACCCCAAGAACCTGAGGTGGGAGACAGGTCCCTGGGCCGGAAGCCACCCTCTCTGACCTCCTCCTGGGGCCATTCACGACCAACCGCTCTGTACCTCCCAAGGCCCCAGTTTCCTCTCTAGAGGCAGAAAGCGGCCCTAGTGGCTCACACCTCCTGGGGGGGGGGGGGCACGTCTCCGAGGGGCCTCCTCTCACCGTGGCCAGGCTGACCTTGTGGAAACAACCGAGCCGCCTTCCCAGGGCTCTGGGGGCAGCCAGCTGCCAGGCTGTGAGGACATTTGAGCAGCCGCCTGGAGAGGGCCACATGGTGAGCACCAAGGTCTCCCACCTCGGAGGTGAGCTCAGCCCGGTGAGGGAGCATCCTGGGGTGAATTCTCCGGCCACAGCCAAGTTTAGGAGACAGCAGCCTCCTCAAGAGAGAGCCTGAGCCAGAACCACCCTGCAAGCTCCCAAATTCCTGACCCACAACTATGTGAGACAGTAAGCATTTATCCTTACTTTAAGCTGCTAACTTTGCAGTAACTTGTTACGGAGCACAAGCTAAACACCTCAGTGGGCTTCTGAAACCCAGGCTGGGTGGCTCCCGGCTTTCTCCTCTCCAGGCTCCTGATCCTAACACATTTCAACAGCCCCACCCGTCAAAGCCACGCGTCTCCTGCCTGCAGCACTGCAATCTGCCCGGCTGGTCCCCACACTTCCTTCCTTTGTGCCCCCAAAGTCTGTTCTCCACATCTCACTGCTCTAAACTTCCAGGGGCTTCCCACACTCCTCCCCACGGCCCGCCAGGCCCTGTAAAACGTGACCCTGCCAACCCTTTGCGCCTGCTGTTTCTTCCCTTAGCAAGAGCCTTCCCAAAAGCTGCTCCTGGAGCCTTCTCCCCACGTTACCTTCTCAGCGAGGGCTTATCCGACCACTCCTGTGAACAGGTGCCACCCCCTGCCCGCCTGCTGAACCTCCCCATCCTCTTCTCTGCCCTCTTCTTCCCCACAGCACTTTCCATGACCTACATATAGCTGGTGCCAAAGCGGTACTGCGGTTTCCAGCTTTAATAACTTCAGCGGTGTAACTGCGTGAGCTAAAATCACTGGATTAAGAGGTATAGGTGACTGCTACTTCTTTTTGCTTTCTACAATGAATGCATTTTACTACTGAAACGAGAAAAATTATTTTTAAAAGCTTTGAGACCTGGGGAAAGGATGTCTGTTGCAGCAGTGGTGGTGATGTCAAAACCTCATCACTGGAACCACGTTCTGGAAATGACTGGTGATGGCTGCCAGGACTCTGTGATCATACTAAAAACCATGAATTAAACTGTATAATATGTGAATTATATCTCAATAATGCTGTTATTTTTAAGAAAACTGGATGGACTGGACTCGGGCAAGATGGCAGCATAGAGAGGAGTGGAAGCTAAGTAGTCCCCCTGGAACAACTACAAAAAACCAGAAACAACTAGTAAATAATCCAGAATAACTGCGGGGGGACAAACGAGACCATCCATTCATCATACACCAACCTGAATTGGGAGGAATGCCCGAGAACACAGCATAAAATCTGTAAGTAAAACCTGCGGAACCAGGTTGGGAGATCCCCTCCCCAATAGCCCGAGCTGCGGAGCTGCGTGGTGCCAGAGAGAAGCTCTCTCCCAGCAAGCGAATACAGCTCAGCTGAGCTCCAACTGGGGTTTTAAGCAGCGAGTGTGAACTGCTCACTACAGGTACGCAGCCCCAAAAAACAGACAGAGGCTTTGGGTGACGACTGACCTGGGAGAGCAGGAGGGTTGCCTTGGACTCGATCTGAAGGGGACTAGCTGTTTCTTTTTTGGCTCAGTGGAGAAAGCCCCAGTCATTTTTAGTTTCCAGGGCTGTGACTCTGGGAAGGGTGGAGACACCACAAGCAGAGCGAGACCATTGAAATGCTAATGACCTCCACCTGGGGGCTCTGTCTTCTCTAGGAGGAAAGGGGTGGGGCCCTTTCCATTCAGAACCAGACCCCAGAGCCTGGGGGAACACGGCCATACCGCCTCACACCAGTCAAGAATTATAGGCGGACAGGCGTCACCTGCTGGGCAGAAAAGCACAGTGACCCGAGGCATCAAAGGGTGGAGCAATTTTCTAAGACACACCCGCAGGGAAACCAGATACTGAATATTTCTTCCCTCTGGGACCTGAGCCTGTTCTGGTCTGGGAAAACCTGATTTGGATAACCAAGGAAACCATGACTAGACAACAGAAAATTACAACCTACATTAAGAAAAACAGAGTTATGGCCCAGTCAAAGGAACAAACGTACACTTCATCTGAGATACAAGAATTTAAACAACTAATGCTAAATCAATTCAAAAAGTTTAGAGAAGATATTGCAAAAGAGATAAAGGCTGTAAAGGAAGCACTGGACATGTATACAGCAGAAATCAAAAGTTCAAAAAACCTACTAGTAGAAACTATGGAAATGAAAGGCACAACACAAGAGATGAAAGACACAATGGAAACATACAACAGCAGATCTCAAGAGGCAGAAGAAAACACTCAGGAACTGGAGAACAAAATACCTGAAAGCCTACACGCAAAGGAGCAGATGGAGAAAAGAATGAAAAAATATGAGCAATGTCTCCGGGAACTCAAGGATGAAACAAAGTACAATAATGTACGTATCATTAGTGTCCCAGAAGGAGAAGAGAAGGGAAAGGGGGCAGAAGCAATAATAGAGGAAATAATTAATGAAAATTTCCCATCTCTTATGAAAGGCATAAAATTACAGATCCAAGAAGCGCAGCATACTCCAAACAGAAGAGATATGAATAGGCCTATGCCAAGACACTTAATAATCAGATTATCAAATGTCAAAGACAAAGAGAGAATCCTGAAAGCAGCAAGAGAAAAGCAATCCATTACATACAAAGGAAGCTTAATAAGACTATGTGCGGATCTCTCAGCAGAAACCATGGAGGCAAGAAGGAAGTGGTGTGATATATTTAAGATACTGAAAGAGAAAAACCACCAACCAAGAATCCTGTATCCAGCAAAGCTGTCCTTCAAATATGACGGAGAGCTCAAAATATTTTCTGACAAACAGACAATGAGAGACTTTGTGAACAAGACACCTGCCCCACAGGAAATACTAAAGGGAGCACTACAGGGTCATAGAAGACAGGAGTGTGTGGTTTGGAACACAATTTTGGGAGATGGTAGCACAACAATGTAAGTACACTGAACAAAGGTAACTATGAATATGGTTGAGAGAGGAAGGTGGGGAGCATGTGAGACACCACAAGAAAGGAGGAAAGATAACGACTGGGACTGTGTAACTTCGTGAAATCTAGAGTATTCAACAATTGTGATAAAATGTACAAATATGTTCTTTTACGAGGCAGAGCAAGCAAATGTCAACCTTGCAAGGTGTTAAAAATGGGGAGGCATTGGGGGAGGGATGCAATCAGCATAAACTAGAGACTGTAACTAATAGAATCATTGTATTATGCTTCCTTTAATGTAACAAAGGTGATATACCAAGGTGAATGCAGATAAGAGGGGGGGATAGGGGAGGCATGTCAGACACTTGACATTGGTGGTATTGTCTGATTCTTTATTCTACTTTGATTTAAGGTTATTTTTCCTTTTGCTGCTTCCTAGCTGTCATTTTTTTGTTTCCTCTTTCTTTTGCCTCTCTACCTTCTTTGACTCTCCCTCCTGCCTTGTGGAAGAAATGTAGATGCTCTTATATAGATAGTGGTGAAGGTGGTGAACACATAAATGTATGACCATGCAGAAAACCATCGATTATTTACTTGGGATGGAATGTATGGTGAGTGAACAAAACCATATTAAAAAAAATGGGTTGATGGCAAAACCTTGAGGGCAATATACTGAGTGAAATAAGCCAGACACATTAGGACAATTATTGCAGGGTCTCACTGATAGGAACTAATTATAATATGTAAACTCATAGACATGAAGTATAAGGTACCAAGATATAGGACGAGGCTTAAGAATGGGGAGTGGTTGCTTAGTATGAGCAGAATGTTCAATTAGGATGAACTTAAATGTGTGGAAATGAACAGGGGTGTTGGTAGCAAGATGTGAGAATAACTAACAGCACCGAATGGTGTGTGAATGAGGTGGAAAGGGGAAGCTCAGAGTCATATATGTCACCAGAAGGAAAGTTGGTCAAAAGATGGAAATGTATAAAACTGAATCCTATGGTGGGCAATGTCCGTGATCAATTGTACAAATACTAGAAATCACTTCATGAACCAGAACAAATGTATGACAATACAATTAGAAGTTAATAATAGAGGGGCATATAGGGAAGAACTATATACCTATTACAAACTATATACTACAGTTAGTAGTATTTCAACATTTTTTCATAAACCGTAACAAACGTACTATATCAATACTAGGAGTCAACAATTGAGGGGGGTTGGTTAGGGATAGGGGAAGTTTAGAGTTTCCTTTTCTTTTTTTCTTTTTTCATCTTTCACTTTATTTCTTGTCTGGAGTAATGAAAAGTTTCTAAAAATTGAACAAAAATTAAGTGTGATGGATGCACAGCTGTATGAGGGTACCCAGGGGCAAGTGATTGTACACTTTGGATCTTTGGATAATTGTATGGTATCTGAACAATCTCAATAAAAATGAAAAAAAAAAAAAAAAAAAAAAAAAAAAAAAATCCACCCATTTAATGATGATATACATTTCCAATGTACTTTTTTAGTATTTACGTTTATTACTTACAAAAATTGTAACATCTATTTTGTTAGGATCAGCTGGGTATTTGTAGTGGCCACTCAAACCAAAAGAAAAATTCTCATGTAGAGCTTTGATTATAATTTCAGTTTATGTTTATACAATCAATCCTTGTTGGCGGTAGCTATATCCTATAAAATCACCAGAAACACTGAATTAGCAAATACTGGACCACTGCTCCTTGGGGAAGTACAGGGTTATGCCCCTGCAAACCTGTGGTCACAACATTTTCATCAGTCGATCAACAAACAGCCTTGTTTTATATGTTTCTGTTGAGAAACACCTTCTTAATATGTATCGCCGATATTGAACTCACGGCCGACAGCACCAGTAACTCATGAGTGAACTAACCTAATCTAACACGTATTTTCTCCTTAAGGTACACCACAGCCTCTGGTGCGTCAACATGATGCTTAGATGCCACTTTAAACAGAGAAACCATCAACAAAAATGAGAAAATGTGGCACTAAATGTACCACAAAAATAGCACTTGTTTAGCAGTATGAAAAACCTCAGCTGGGAATGTGTGCAACAGGGGACTCAAAAGTTTTCACCATACATCTGCGGTGCAATGCACTGCAAGTACTGATTTTATGTTTACCAATGAATTTTAGCAAGTAGGTGAATTCGCAAATACAGACTGCAAATAACGAGATTCAGCTGTGTTTCTAATGGTCGCCCAAACTAGAAGAACAATTCTCCCTTAGAGCTTCTAGATACGTGAAATTCAAAAAAAAAAAAATTAATCTCAATTTATATACATATTTTAGCCACAGAGACATGTTGGTCAGTAAAAGACCTTTCAAGCATTAAAAAACAAAAAAACAAACTAAAACTGGAACCAACGTATACATTTGTCGATAAGGAAATGAATAAACATACTGCAGCACATTCACAAGACGTAACAACCACCACCCAACAGCTAAAGGTCGTGAGCCAGGTCTCTGAGTCTCACCACACGGCAGGTGCAAAGCAACTCAGGGAAAGCAAGTGTTCTAGTTCACTAATGCCGCCAGAATGCAAAACACCAGAGATGGATTGGCTTTTATAAAAGGGGTTTATTTGGTTACACAGTTACAGTCTTAAGGCCATAAAGTGTCCAAGATAACACATCAGCAATCCGGCACCTTCACTGGACGATGGCCAATGGTGTCCAGAAAACCTCTGTTAGCTGGGAAGGCACGTGGCTGGTGTCTACTCCAGAGTTCTGGTTTCAGAATGGCTTTCTCCCAGGATGTTCCTCTCTAGGCTGCAGTTCCTCAAAAATGTCACTCTTAGTTGCACTTGGGGTATTTGTCCTCTCTCAGCTTCTCCGGAGCAAGAGTCTGCTTTCAACGGTCGTCTTCAAACTGTCTCTCATCTGCAGCTCCTGTGCTTTCTTCAAAGTGTCCCTCTTGGCTGTAGCGCCTCTTCAAAACATCACTCACAGCTGCACTGAGTTCCTTCTGCTTTTCAGCCCATTTATATGGCTCCACTGATCAAGGCCTACCCTGAATGGGTGAGGCCATGCCTCCCTGGAAATCTCTCATCAGAGTTATCACCTATAGTAGGGTGGGGCGCATTTCCATGCAAATCTTATCAGCACCAAAACGTCTGCCCCACAAGACTGCATCAAAGAATATGGCTTTTGGGGGACATAATACATTCAAACTGGCACAGCAAGTGATTGGAGAACACCATGAGATGGTGCTCAGGATGAGGACGTGAAGACGCATCCTGAAGCAGTCCCACAGGCATCCACGGAAGATGCACATAAAGAAAAGGGCAAAACTTGGAAGGGAAGGAAATGCACGAGGCCCAGGATGAGGCAGGAGAGAGCGGCAGGGCCTGGGGAAGGGCTCAGGAAGATACCGTTCCTTAAGGGGTATTTGTGTGCTGTGTATTTATGTGTGCACATGAGAGTATGGCGTGTATTTGTGTGTGCATTTATGTGTATAGGGTGTATTTGTGTGCTATATGTGTGTGCACATGACTATATGGGTATGTCTGTGTGTACTTCGTGCATTTATGTGTGAAAGGCATATTTGTGTGTTGTGTGCATGTGTGCATACGTGTGTACGTGTGCACTTTAGGACCAAGAGAAGCGGGCAGAGCTATGGAAGGTTGTAGGGGGGAAGGGGAGAAAAGAGAGAGAAAAGGAGATTGAGGGGGAGAAGAAAAGTAGGAAAACATATTGATGAAAAGGAAACCGAGATCATAACTAGCATTTTTTGGGTCCCACTCCGTGCCCACTGCAGGGCAGGCCTTACTTAGCCTCATTCTCCCGCTGGACCCAGAGAGTGCCCCCATTTCCCAGGTGGGAATCTGAGCTCAGAGATGGGGCCAGGGCTCAAACCTGCACACTCCAGAGCCCACTGTCTTTCTAGATCCCCACCCTGGCCCCCCACCACACAACGGGGACGGGGGACAGCAGCCAGCCCTGAGAGTGCGGCTGTTCACACAATGAGCCATGTGCACAGACCTTCCCAGTCAGAATGGCTGAAACTGACAGATGCCACTGGGGCCGAATGGGGCCTGGAAATCCCAGCTGCGTGGCTGGGACCCCAGAGCCTCCGAGCCTCCAAGGGGCGTCCTCAGACAGCAAGGGCTAAACACAAATTCATCTCCCCGAAGACGCGATGCTGTGTGGAATAAGCCAGGCACAAACGGACAAGTCCTGTGTGATTCTACTCAGATGAAGTATCTAGAATAAGCAAATTCATGGGGACAGGAAGTAGATTAGAAAGTAGACGAAGAAGTGCAGAGCTCCTCTGGGTGACAGAAAAGTTTCGATAATGGATCCTGGTGATGGCAGCCATTGTAAATATAATTAATTCACATTGTGACTAATGTAAACGTAAATTAACCTTGTAAATGTAACTAATGCCACTGAACTGTACACTTAAAAATGGCTAAAGCGGCAAATTTTATATTGTCACCACAGTTTTTCAAAAATATAATAAAAAATAATATAATGATTCTCTGCACGATTTTTTGGTAAACGTACAGCTTCTCTAATAAAACATTATCCAGCTGACAGAGAAAACCAACACCGAGTCCCTCTCTGCCCCTGCCCTCGTGCGGAGGCCCCCGGCTGGGCCTTCCCTCCACTCTGCCCCGGACCGAGCCCTATCCGAGGCGACGAGGCGGCGAATGCAGCGGAAACAAAGGCTGCGGCAGCTGCTCCTGCACACGGAGGACACGCATGTCTATCCTCTCAAGGATCAGAGGGGCTGGGAGAGTGCCGGCCCGTCTCGGGGGCCACCGGCAGACCCGACTGCTGGGTTCCTTCCGTCTGGTCCACTCCACCGTGAAACGTCTGGGGCCCACACGCGCACAGCGATCATCACGTACGACAGAAAAATGGAGACATTCTAAGTCCCTTCAATAAAACCAACCCTGCTGTGAAAGAGGGAGCCCCGTGGCCATGGAACATTCTCCAAAGGGCAGAAGTAAAAGCCAAGACCAGGTTAGGAGGGAGAGCACGGATGCGTTCACATTAAAAAGAGCCCTACCCTCTCTCTCTGACTGAGCCAACTTGGCGGGTGAAATCACTGCCCTCCCCGCTACGTGGGATCAGACACCCAGGGGAGTGAATCTCCCTGGCAATGTGGAATATGACTCCTGGGGAGGAATCTAGACCCGGCATCGTGGGATGGAGAACATCTTCTTGACCAAAAGGGGGATGTGAAAGGAAATGAAATAAGCTTCAGTGGCAGAGAGATTCCAAAAGGAGCCGAGAGGTCACTCTGGTGGACACTCTTATGCACACTTTAGACAACCCTTTTTAGGTTCTAAAGAATTGGGGTAGCTGGTGGTGGATACCTGAGACTATCAAACTACAACCCAGAACCCATGAATCTCGAAGACAAGTGTATAAAAATGTAGCTTATGAGCGGTGACAATGTGATTGGGAAAGCCATAAGGACCACACTCCACTTTGTCTAGTTTATGGATGGATGAGTAGAAAAATGGGGGAAGGAAACAAACAAACAAACAAACAAAGGTACCCAGTGTTCTTTTTTACTTTAATTGCTCTTTTTCACTTTAATTATTATTCTCGTTACTTTTGTATGTGTTGTAATGAAGGTGTCAGGGATTGATTTAGGTGATGAATGTACAACTATGTAATGGTACTGTGAACAACTGAATGTACGATTTATTTTATATGACTGCGTGGTATGTGAATACATCTCAATACAATGACTATTAAAAAAAAAAAAAAAAAAGAGCCCTATCGGTCAAAGCGGATCAAGACCCTAAATATAAGTGCTAAAACGACAAGACTCTTAGAAGAAGGCGGGGGGGGGGGGTCTTCAGGACCCTGTATTAGGCAAATGATAATTAGACTTTACAAGAAAATCATAAGCAACAAAAGAAACAATAGACTTCATCAAAATTAAAAACTCGTGCATCAAAGGACATGATCAAGAAAATGAAAAGACGACCTACAGAATGGGAGAAAATAGTTGCAAATCATACATCTGATAAAGTTTCATAATCCAGATGATATAAAGAACTGAAACTGAACAAGGAAAACAACAATCCAATTGAAAAATGGGCTCAGCATCTGAAAACAGACATTTCTCCAAGAAGAAATGGCCAATAAGCACAAGATAATAATATAGTCATGATAATAAGATAATAACAATAAGCACAATAAGATGCTCGCCACCAGTCACTAGGGAAATGCAAGTCAAAACCACAGTGAGAGACACCGCACACCCAGCAGGACGGCTACTTTCCTAAAATAACCAGGGACGGAGGACGCAGAGGAACGGAACCCTCGTGCCCTGCTGGTGCGAACACCGGGGGGGCAGCCGCTGTGGCCGGCAGCCCGGCAGTCCCTCGGGAGGTTGAACACAGAGCTACCGCGGGACCGGCACTCCCAGGGCTCCACAGGCACCTGCACGCCAGCGTCCATCGCAGCCGTCACCGTGGCCAAAAGGTGGAGACGGTCCCGCTGCCCCTCGTGGCTGGAAGGATAAACACGACGCGGTTCATCCATGTAACAGAATATAAAGGAATGAAGTTCTAGCACACGTGACCACGCGGACGAGCCTTGAAGACGCTGTGGTGAATGACGTAAGCCAGACACAAAAGCACAAAGCTGTCATTCTGCTTATACGAAATAATTAGAATAAACAAATTCACAGAGGCAGAGAGCAGATTAGAGGAGGAGCAAGGAGTTCTCACTCAGTGGGGAGAGAATTTCTGTTTGCGGTGATGAAACAGCTTTGATGACGGATGTGGTGATGGCTGCGCAGTATCATGAATAAAATCAATGCTACTGAATGCTACATTTAAAAATGGTTAAAATGGGAAATCTTGTGTTGCATGTGTTATCACAATCAAAATTTTTAATTGGAAAAGAAAGAAAGAAAAAAGAGCAATGTGTGAATAAAAGGGTCTGGAAGGTTCCACACCAAACTGCGGTCAGGGGACCCTCTGAGGAGTGTGGGGGAGGGGACGGGAGGAGTAAATGGGGACCCCGAAGCTCTCCCTCAATACAGCTGTGCGGCTTGAACCTTTCAGAACTTTGTACTCACTGAGTTTGTGTTTAGACCACTGGGCCAGAGGTTCCCCGCTTGAACCCTTAAAAAGCATTTGCACCCAAACCCACCTACTTCTGAGACACCCCAGGCCAGACGCAGAGCCCCCCAGCCCCGAGGCTGCCCAGTCCGGCGGCCCCACCAGGAGGGCCTCCCACTTCCCGGCTCCAGACGGAGGGCCTCCTTCCCCTCGGAGCCCAGGTGCGGCCTCCCCGCCCTCCCGGGGACCAGCTCCCCACCGACTCCTCCATCTCGGCTCAACCACCGTTTCCCCTGGTTCACTGCCCGGTCCTGCCCCCACCCCCGGCCCCCAGGACTCCACCTGTGGTTCTACATCCTGGTGACACCTCTCGGCTGCACACAGTGGGTGCTCGATAAACACTTGTGGAACGAATGAGCCCCGCAAGGTGGGCGACACCGTTACTGCTGTTTACTGTTGAGGGAACTGAGGCACGGGCAGGTCACATAGCCGCTGGAGCCCCACGGCCAGGGAGGAGGTGCCTTCATCTAACGGCGCCTCTCTCTGCCTTCCCACCCACGCAGACACAGGCTCCTAAGGGCACCCAGCACGCCACAGCCTGAGGAGCACACTCTGCCCTGGAGCCTGGCGCCGCACATGGGTGCCACCACTGGCCTTCATGGATCCCGCCCAGCGAGAAGGTGGCCCCAAGGGCCAGGGACGGCTCAGGGATCCCACTCGCTGACAATCCTCCAATTCCGCCAGAAAACAGCAGGTCCCAGTTCTCAGGTTCATCAACCCAGGGGGCCCAACTGAGGAGAACAGGGTGGTGCTTGGGGAGGCCTTTCCAGGGCCCAGGATGGGCACATCAGGACGGGGACCAGGGTCGGAGGCCAGGGCCCGCGGCCCGTTCCCAGGAAGAGGGGCAGAGGGGAGCACCGGCGGAGGGCCTCGCCACCGCCCACCCGGCCCCTCCTCTCTCCAGCTGGGTGCCACCCTGAGCCTGTTTCCTCTTAGTGACATGGGACGTGAGGTTGCCGGGAGGAGTCGGGGAAAGTAAACACTGGCTGGTACCTGGAGACAAGACGACAAACCCTGACCCTGGGGGCCCCGGGGATCAACAGAGACAACGGCACAAAGGTCCCTGCTGGAAGTTAAGGCTAGTTCCCTAACTCCCCATCCATGCAAACCCCAGTTGACTCATGGAATAAAAAGCTCCCATCTCCCGGCATGGAGAGGGAGACAACAAGCCCAGAACAATGAGGCACTTGGACCAGGCAAAGAATAGTTCCCCAAGTTTCTTTAAGTTGTAGCTGCCCCTTCTGCGAGGCGGTCCTCCTCCCCAGCCACACACCCTCCTTTCTGGAAACACGTCCACCACCCAGGGGGCGGGCCCGGCTGCCACCACAGGACGTGACTCCCACTCCCCCCCCAACAGCTGAGTGGCCGGGGTGGACACATGGCCACAGGACGGCCTGCTGGAACAGGTCCTTGAACTCAGCGGCCCCCAGCGGGTGGCTGGTGAGCAGTGCTGTGGACAGACAGGAGGAGGTGCAGACAGACAGAGGGAGGTATGGAGGCCAGGGTGCAACAGGGGCTGCTGGGTCCCAGTGGCCTTACATGCCACCCTTGGGTTCCAGAGTCTTCCCTGGAACCTTCCAACAAATTCCACTTGGCTAAGCTGGTTTCCATAAAAGCCATACAGACCCCTGATTTCTAAAGAACCCCAAATGTAATAATAATAATTAACAAAATGTTTAGTAAAGAGCTCCTGCAAATCAATAAGAAAAAAGAGAGACAACCCAATTTAAAAAAAAACGTGCAAAAGGTACTTCACAAACGGAGGGAGAGAAATGAATGGCCAATTTACATACAAGAAGGTTCTTAACCTCATTTGTCAGCAGGGAAATGTAAATGAAAACCACAAAGAGCTATCCGCCAAATGGCTAAAATTAAAAACAAATACCTGACCTTACCTAGCCTTACTGAGAATCTTCAGCAAACACAAGTCTGTACTCTGGTAGCACAAGTGCACATTTGCACAACCCTCAGGAAAACTGCCCGTAAAACCTACTGAAGCTGACCACACGCCCACACGAGGGGTACGGGCACCACAATGACGCAAGGAAATCGGACTCACGCGCACCGAAGACAGACACGAGAACGCCCAGGGCAGCCCGGGGGGGAGGTGACCCCAAGGCCCGGCCACGGCACAGACAGGTGACGAGTGGCACGTGTGAACCCTGTGCGAGCCTCTCCTTCACCGCGTGTGGAGTCAGAGAAGCCAGATTCCAGGGAACGTCGTGTTCCAGCGACATCAAGTTCAAGACCAGGTGCGGCTCCCCGGGGCTGGGAGGGCAGAGGCACTGGCTGCTCTGCTTCCTCACCACGTCCCGGGGTCCCTCTCAGTACAGCTGTGTCAGACTTAGTTTCATATATTAAATACACACACACACACACACACATTTATATGCATATTTAAGCACTGAACTGAATCCAAGTCCCTCTTTCTTTTGAGTCCCCAAAAAGCCACCTGGGAGCCTGGTCCGCAGGGGTATTATAACGAAGGACCGTTCCCTGCGGCAGGAGACGTGGTTAAAGGGCAGCTTCGGTTACTGGAACTTGGACCCCCAGCGGGGCCAGCGCGAGCTTCTTCGCACCAGGACCAGCCCCAGGCCCGCCGCCGTGGGCACCAGACCAAGCGCGCTGCAGAAAGCACTGTGGGAACCGTGACCCTCCACCTCGGCCTCAGGTCTTATTTTAGAGATACAGGTGGACACAGACATTCTATTGCCAAAACCAAAACCAAAATCAAAGTGTCCCAAAGTCGGAGTCATCCCTCAAATTTGCTCCATGAGGAGCAAATCAACCCTACTCATCTTACAGGCCCTGCCCTGTCTCCCACCGCCTGACCCAGACCGCCCGCCCGCACACACCACGTGTCCGTATACACCAACGGTACGCACTGCCCGCCCCAGGTCCACCACCTGCCCCGTACGCACGGCCCGCCCCAGGTACACGACCTGCCCCGTACGCACTGCCCGCCCCATGTACACCACCTGCCCATATGTACCGCCTGACACTACCCCACACTGCTGGCTTCTCAGCAAACAGCAGGGGTGGCACATGGGCCTCGCTCCTCCTATGACCTCCTTCCTGGTGGGACGGTCACCCCTCCCAGGCGCAGGAAGTGGCTGAGCTGGTCCTCCTCAAGCTGGGAGATGCTGGGCAGACCCTGGGCAGGTGGCAGAATCGGCCACACTTACCTACTGAGCACGAAGCCAGGATGGGGATGGGGATGGGGACGGCGATGATACAGAGGCAGGAGGGGATGACTGTAGGTGACCACAAAGGGAAACAGGCCCTGGAAATGCCCAATGGAATGCAATCCAGGAAAGCCTCAGCCTGGATGGTCAGGCAGGTGGGCAGCTCAGTGCCCACAGGGTCCTCCAGGAAGGGTGCGAGGGTTCCCAAGAAGCTTCCAGATGAGTGAAAGGCAGACAGCTCTGCTGGACAGATGGGGGCCTGGGCTTGGTCCCGCCAGGCCTCTCCCCTTCACACCTGCCAGCTCATGCAGACTCGCCAAATCAGAACCCAAAGGGACTCGGAAAACCAGGGTTAACTCGCTGGGTTTCAGCTGGGGAAACTGAGGCCCCAAAAGAGCAAGGCCACAGAGTGAGTTACTGGCAGAACTGGGGCCAGAACTCGTTCTACCACATCTGTCTGCAGGCTGAGAGCCCTGGAGGCCAAGGATCCCACCCCATGTCTTCAATCTGCACGTCAGCTAGGACTGGTTTTTCCTTCACATTCACTCAACTATGTAACTCCAGCCTTTTATACAATGCTAAACTGGTCAACCTGCACGGCCATCTCTGTGGAACGGTACAGTGTAAATAAGGTAACGGCTACCCCAACTCACAAGGACGAAAACACACAGGCACATTCCCCCACACTTTTTATTTTTACTTTAGAAATGGTTTTATTTCATGTGCAAATAGTTAACCAATGCTGTACCCATCCATAAAGTCTGATTTCAAAGAATAACAGGAGTTTTTAAAAAGAAAATGCAACAGATTTTAAAAGGCACTGGGGTTCCTCTGCTTCTACATTAGTGCCACACTGGAAAAATAAAGCTCGTTCCACCAGGAATCTCAATTCCAAGTTAGTGGAAATTAATAGAGTTTAGTGCCATTTCAGGAAAACATTATTCAGTTCTCCCCCACAACATACACAACTGGCTATCGGAACACTTAAACCAGGTCAGAGTGTCCAACACGATGAAGCCTCAACCGACGAGCACCAAACTGCTCCGCTAAGATGCCAGTAAAGCAAAGCAGGAAATCTTAAATCAAAATAAAAGTATCGTGTGAGGCCAATTTTCATACAGATTGCTAGTTCCTTAATGTATTCCCCCTTCTACAACACTAATAAAGGGAGTGTCTCACTGCAAAGAAAATTTTATTTTATGTATCATCAGCCATGAATTTTTGTCATTAGTTATTACATAAACACCACCTCAGGCCATTATCCAGTGACAAGACCATTCGATGCCCACAATTCGCTTCTGTAACTACAAACAGAATTTTCACGATTTACCCAAGTACAACTTCTCAGTGAGGTTTAAAGTTGAGACACAATCTAACATTCATAACATCTGATGTTTTATACAGAGTAATATAGGAGAGTTGAGTTTTCAATTACCTTTCGAGCGACCTTATGTAAAATAAATCAATAGTTGAGATGTTCCAAATCTCCAACAGAGTTTCAAATGCACATAAATGGTTACGGGCTCTGAGATTTTTAAGAAACATCTTCCACGCCCACATCCTGCTGTAACTGCTGTACCATTTCTTCCAGCTGCTTTCCTTTGTCTGCAGGAGGAGCCCGGGGAAGATGGAAGTTTTGTTTGACTTCTTTTATGTCCTGAACTTTCTGTTCTTTATTTTTCTGTAACCTGATCATTATAAATTTAGCTTGGCGTTTCTGTTTAATTTCTTTGATTCTCTTCATTGCGCTGAGAGTTTTATTCCATAGCTCTCACTGGTACGGGACAGGTTCATTTCAACGTTTTTCAAATTTAAATGAATTATCCACTGTAAGCTCTTTACCAGGTGCTTTCTGAAATGCTTTATTCCTGACCTTGTGAGGATTATGCTTCTTTTTAAAGTTTTTATGACATTTGGATTTACAGACTCTGAACCCCTTACAATCGCTGTGGAGGAACTTTGTGCCATGGCCGGGACAGACTGGCCACAAACTGAAATCACACTTCTTGATACGCACATCCAAACTAAGTCTCCTTTTATCCCAGCCCTTGCCCCCGGCCCGCGAGCCACAGCCAACGTCGGGGCCGGCGGCAGCCACCACCTGGCACTGGACGAAAGGCCTGTTTGCTGTCCAGCCAGGCCACCTCCTCGCCATTCCAAGGACAGACCACCTCCCGGTCTCCGGTTTCTGAGACCCCAGTGCCTGACCCAGGCCACAAAGAAGCCTCCCACTCAGCTGCGGTCTGGGGCAGGAGGTGGCCCAAGTGGTCCTGGACCCCAAAGACCAGCCAGAACCAGGACAAAGCCGGGGGAGCCTGAGCGGAGCTTCCCGTTGTTTACCGGTTTCTGCGACAATGGCCATGACCACGTCTTACTGCGAGCCCAGCACGGCACATCCTGTACCACGTGTCACGCTCCCCCAACCCCACGGTGTGAGCACACTCAGTGCTCCCGTTTAACGGATGACAGAGGAAGGCAGGAACTTGCTGGTGGAGGCAGAGTCTTTGTCAAACCCAGACAGCTCACCCCAGGGCTCGGGCTGGCTGTTTCCATGACTCATGGCCCCAAGGTGAGCCGTCCCGGATCCTCCTCCAGCTTCCTGTCCTGGAAGCTGGAAGAGGAGAAGGGGAAGGTGGAGCCCTCCTAGAAAGGAGTGAAATATGCTTCCCGGGTAGGGCTCTTGTCTTCTCAGAGCCCCCAGAAGCTCCTAGCTGCAGAGAGAACCCCCTCACCCCGCACCCCCAAGCAGAGAGACAGTGGAGCCCAGCCTCCCCCACAAATCTGGGAGCCTCACGGGTACAGCAACTTCTCTGGGAGACTCAAAAATTCTGGAAACAACCCCAATGTCTATCAACAGATGAATGGATCAACAAAATGTGCTACTTCCGTACAAGGGAAAATTATTTTTCAGCCATAGAAAGGAATGAAGTTCTGACACGTGCTAAAAAACACTGTGCTGAGTGAAACAAGCGAGAGCCTGAAGCCCACAGATTGCATGACTCCATTTAAATGAAATGTCCAGAAGAGGAAAATCCAGAGAAGGGAAATAAATTCACAGTTGCCAGGGGAAGGAGGCTGGGGAGCAAGTGCCAGTGGGTACAGGGGTTCTTTTTGGGCTGACAAAAATGTCCTAGATTTAGGTGGTGGTGATGGTTGCACAACCTTGTGAATGTACCAAAAACCACTGAGCTGAACACTTTAAAAGGAGGCCTGGTGACCTACGTGAAATGCCCCTCAATAAGGCTGTTACTTTAAATAATGACCCGCCCTCCTCTCCCGGCTGCAGACCACCGCCAGCTCGGGGTCACTCCCCTGGGAGGTCGGGCTGGCTTGGCCTGGGGGGGAGCGCAAGTTCAAAGGCCCAAAGGTGAGCCCTGGTGCAATGGACAGTGATGGTGACGGTGCAGCGAAGACTGGGGAGCAGGAGGCTGGCCTGAGGTGGGTTAACACAGGCAGGCTGTTTTCGATTTAACAGAAGGTGACTGTTTTTCAACAATTCCCAGAGAAACCGTGAGGGGTCCCTCAAGCGGATGTGACCTGTGACACACTGAGCCCAGCAAACAATGTGGGGACCTTGGGGACACCCCTGCTCCCAGGGGCCCAGGACAAACACACAGGGCCCAGGGCTCCCACACACCCAGAGCACGGGCGGGACACGGGGTCAGGATGCCCACAACCCAGGCCCCTGGCCTGTGGGGATCCAGGGGCCCGTGGTAGGGCCCTCACGCCCAGGCCCGGCCCGACACCCCCCTGGAGCAAGCACACCCTCAGACCCCACAGGCCCACAAAGCTTTCTGTCACTGTCGTTTTTGTTGTTGTTGTTTCACCTAAAATATAACCTTGCTTAAGTCTAGATAACTGAGCTTAGTAAACACACCTGAATCCCACAGCTCTTAGGATGACAGAGTCCAAACCACGTCCACACCGGCAGCGCGCAGCCCGGGTCTTCAGTGTCACCAGCGCAGATGACGCTGGGCAGCTACATCTCCGCTCACCAGGACGCGACGAGGCCCAGGAGCCTGGAGCTGGGCGTGAGAACTCCCGCACGCAGGTGAAGTGTCCTCCTCCGTTCCCACTGCCACCACAGCGCGCTCCCCGCGCACGGGGCCCAGAAGGCCAGTGGGGACACAGGGGTCCTCCCTGCTCTGCAACAGCTGCTTCCGCTCTATGCTTCCAGCGCCAAATAAACCAGGACAGGGCCACGGTCCTCCTGGCAGAGGTGGCACTGGAGCCACCGGCAGGTCTCGTGTATGTGAATTTCCAGGCTGCTGTCAAGCTAGAGGCACTCACCCAAAATACTCCCCCCACACCATGGGCCTCAGACTCTGCTCAAAGCCCCATGGGGAAGATGTGGCCCAGTGAGTGTGAGCAGCACCCCCAGGGGGGAGATGTGGGTCCACTCCTCCACAGAGTGTATTAAATGGCTACTGAGTCAGGGGACCCAGGGTTCAGGCTGATTTCCAGCTCCTCTGCAGAAGCAACACAAAAGTTAGTGTCACAGAGCATGGCAAAGTGCCAACAAAGTAAAGGTGGTGAAAACACTCGGCCCTGGCCTCCGCACTTGAAACGTTCGGGATTCTGGCACATTCTGACCGCCGTTTGCCCTGCTGCTTCTCTTAGGGCAACCTGGTCCCAGAGCAGGGCGGGGCCCTCAGACCCCAGGGCGGCCGGCTCCGCTGAGGGGCTCACAGTTTACAGGGGTGTCAGCAGCAGGGGCCCGGCCAGGCCCTGCACGTGGCACCCATGGCGACCAGGGTCCCCAAGGACGGGCCCCACACTCTTCAGGAGCTCTGCGGTGGTGCCCTAGCACCTGCTTTCCTTTCTTTTTTTTTCAATTGAGATGACACCCACATAACATAAAATTAACCATTTTAAAGTGAACAATTCATCTTATCTAGTTCCAAAACATTTTTGTCACTCCTAGAAGGAAACCCTGTACCCATAAGCAGTCACTCCCCACTGCCTCTGCCCCCGGCTCCTGGTAACCACCGATCTGCTTTCTGTCTCCGGATCTGGTATTACACGTGCGTCTTACAAGTGAACTCACAGGTACTGGTCGTTCACTCAAAGTGAGGTCCTCGGGGTGTCCCCTGCCGCAGCTGGACAAGCACTCCACCCCTCTGCACAGCCGAGCAACGTGCCAGTGCGCAAGAGACCACATTTGGTTCATCCCATCGCCTGCTGACAGGCACTTAGGCTGTTTCCGCCCCTCGGGGATGGCGTACTCCTGCCTCTGAACCTCGGGCACGGGGCTGCCTGTGCGGACTCAGCTTCCTCATCTGCAAAGGCTAACAGGGCCAGCCCTGCAGGACCATGCGAGGAGCCAGCAGGATGCACAGCCGTACAGGGCAGGCCCTCGGCCCCGGGAGCCGCCCTGACCATGGAGCCCCAGGTTTCACAGCCAGGGAGGGGGAGGAGGTCTTGAACCAGCACCCCAGGTCCCCCAACCCCGGCCCCTTCCACTCTGCCATGCCTCAAAGTCCCAGCCCGTGTGCTCTGCGGAAGTCCCCGCTCCCGCTTGCTCTCCCAAGGAGGAAGGCCCAGGGAGACACCTTAGGGCGCTGTGCTCGCCCCAGGGGCACGTGGAGACAACTAGCCAGGCAGGAGGGCCCACTGGCTCCCGTAGGCCTCTCAGCCCTGCAACGGAAAGGACGGGCAAGGCCTGGCCTTGGGATTTTGCACAAAATGCCATGTTGGGTGCAGGCTTCCAAAGAGGAGGAAAATACCTACACAAAGGGGGCTGCATCCACACTAAATAATTTAACATGCATGGTCAGTTTATTCAAACACCATAATTACACAGAACTTTGAATATGAAGTGAGATCTGGTAGGTTTGTACAGGTTAGTGCAAAATCCTGATACATCCTATTTAGTTTGGGCAGAGAATAAAAATATATTTGCAGGGCCCCCCTGAGGAATTGGGGGAAAATGTGGAAATGGTGGATGTCCCCACCAGGGTTATTACTGATTCTCTCACAAACACTGGGGACTACCAATTTAGTAGGCCAAACCCTCGATCTTGGGGTTGCCCTCATGAAGCTTGTTACCACAAAGGAGAGGCTAAGCCTACTTATAATTGTGCCTAAGAGTCTCCCCCAGAGAACCTCTTTTGTTGCTCAGATGTGGCCTCTCTTTCTCTAAGCCAACTGGTCAGGTGAGCTCACTGCCCTCCCCCTACATTGGACATGACTCCCAGGGGATGTCATGGCAACACGGGACATGACTCCTGGGGATGAGCCTGGACCCGGCATCAGGGGATTGAGAAAGCCTTCTTGGACCAAAAGGGGGAAGAGAAATCAGTGGCTGAGAGATCTCAAATGGAGTCGAGAGGTCACTCTGGAGGGCATTCTTATGTACTATATAGATAATCCTTTTCAGTTTTTAGTATATTAGAATAGCTAGAAGGAAATACCTGAAACTGTCAAACTGCAACCCAATAGCCTTGAATCTTGAAGATGACTGCATAACTATGTAGATAACATGGTATGACTGTGTGATGGTGAAAACCTTGTGGCTCACACTCCCTTTATCCAGTGTATGGACAGATGAGTAGAAAAATGGGGACAAAAACTAAACGAAAAATAGGGTGGAATGGAGGGGATGGAATGCTTTGGGTGTTCTTTTTTACTTTTATTTTTATTCTTATTTTTATTCTTTTTGGAGTACGGAAACCACTAAAAAATTGATTGGAGCACAACTATGAACAACTGATTGTACACTTTGAAGAACTGTATGTTATGTGAACAGATCTCAATAAAATTGCATTAAAAAAACAAAAAAAAATTTGATTTTGATTGTGGTGATGATGCACAACTATATGACGGTACTGTGAACAGCTGATTGTACACTGTGGATAACTGCATGATATGTGAATATATCTCAATAAAACTGAATTTAAAAAGGGGGCGGGGTACTGCACTGACTGCAAGCTAGCAGAACGCAGGTTGGGGTCTGGATCTGGCCTGGGCTGGAATCTGGCCCCACCATGAACTTCAGGTGAGGCTGGTCGCTGCTCCTGGGCCTCGGTCCTCACCTGTCACTGGGGGCTCCAGGCAAGAACAACGTTCCCCCAGCTTCAGGAACTCACTGCAGGGCTTGTCCCACGACTTTTCCTACGTGCCTAAGTGTACTTAATGTCTTCGTCAAAATCAACTCTTACTTCAAGAAATGTCAAGAAAGAAACTTTCTATCACTACTGGATTGGAAAACCAATATCACTTGCCTTAATTAGATAAAGTTACCTTAAAAATGCATAATATCAAGAACACAAAGCCCTAAATACCTGTTCATTGAGAGGAAAACTCAATATTGTGGCATTTCTCCCCAAACTGTTGATAGATTTGATGTGATCATTATCTAAATCCCTGCAGGTTTTTTGTAGACATTGACAAGGTAATTCCAAGGTTTATTTAGAAATGCAGAGGACTAGAATATCCAAAATAATTTTGAAAAATAAAAAGGTGGAGGACTTATACCACCTGATTTCCAAAACGTATTCTGAAGTTACATGAAACAAGGCGGAGCGGTACTGGCATAAGGCTAGCCCAGGCTTTCTCTGCCTTGGCACAATTGACGTTTAGGCCAGAGGAGCTGTCCTGGGCACCGGAGAATGTTTCACAATATTCTCGGCCTCTACCGAGACAGTAGCATACCACTCCCCCACCCCCCCACCCCAGCTGTTAACAACTAAAAGTGTCCTCAGACATTGCCAAATGTTCCGTGGGGGCCAAAATCGCCCCCCGTTGAGAACCACTGGGATAGACTTATAGATCAAAGAAACAGAACAGAGTCCAGAGATAACCCCTCACATTTATGGTCAACCGATTTTCAAGAATGTGCGAAGGCAATTTAATGGAAAAAGAATTGTCTTTTCATCAATGATGCTAGAATAACCAAATATCCACATGCCAAAAAAAAAAAAAAAATTAAACGAACTTAGATCTTTACCTCAAACTATATACAAAAACATTAAATTACAGTTTGGCAGTTCCTCAGAAAGTCAGACATAGAGTTACAATAGAATCCAGCAACTCCACTCCTAGGTATATACCCAAGAGAATGAAAACATATGTTCACACAAAGCCTTGTATATAAATATTCCTAGCAGCATTATCCATAATAGGCAAAGAGCAGACCAACCCAAACGTCCATGAATGGAACAGATAAACAGGATGTGCTGTTTCCACACGATGGAACGGAGTACTGATATGTGCTCTATCAATAAACCTCAAAAACATTATGCTAAGTCAAAGAAGCCTGCCAAAAAAAGACTACATACCATATGATTCCATTAATATGAAATGTCCAGAAAAGGGAAATTTTTAAGGCAGAAATCACATCAGTGATGAGCTGGGGGTGGAGTGGGAACTGACTGGAAATAGGCACAAGGGGACTTCTCCAGGTGACGGAAGTGTCTAAAACTGGATTGTAGTGATGGCTGAACAAGTCTATAAAAGTACCAAAAATCACCAAACCCTACGTTTGCAACAGATCAATTGTATGGAGCCTAAATTACACTCGGTAAAGCTCTTATGAGTGAAACAAATTTTAAAAACACAATGAAACCAAAGCTCAAGCATTAAATTTGAGCTAGATACTGCAGTTGGAAAGTGCTACAGATGCATCAAAAGACATTAAAACAGAATGACCCTTTCTCCTCGACAAAAATCAATAAAACTCAACAGAGACCTGAAAAGGGAACAACTTTCTCATGTGATTTAACAGCCCAGGGGGTATCCCCCACAATCGTTCCAAACCCCTCCAAGGCGCCCAGTCCACTCCTAGGGAAATGCACGCAGGCACCGCGAGGGGCCCTTCTGCCTCTACTGACCCGCCAGAATCTCACGGAGGGTCTAGAAGGCAGCGGAGCCCCCGGGCACAGGGCCAGGATCCCCAGGCTCCCCAAAAGTCCAGGGACCAGGAGCTATGAACAGGACAGGTTTAAGTGTCTGCAAGGCGGGCCAGAAAAATAAGGAGGCAGGTAAGGAAAAAATATCAGGCAGAGTGGACAGCCTTTGGACTGGGCAGGCCCGGAAAAGAGCCATCGCTCCTGGCAGCCAATGGGGTTCACCTGCGGTGCCAGCTCCACCTGATCCGAGTGGCGACTGGATTCTGAAAGCAAGTCCAGGCTCAGTGGGACAGGGTGTCACGACCCAGTAACAAAGTCTGCCAAGGCCAGATCCAAAAGCCGGGCTGGGAAAGCGGTGTCTTTGTCAACCCTGCTCAAAGGTGTTTTGTCCGAGCTCTCAAGTGAAGGGACATCAAGTCTGCTTTGGGCCCAGGTGACCGACGTGCCCTATCAACTTATTTGTTTTGGAAATCTCAACCATGTGGGAAAAAATCAAGCCAGCGTCTACTACTTTCAGGGTCCGAGCCTAATCTACTTTCTAAACAATTTTAGCAGCCAACATTCAGCGAGCACCAAGTATGTGCCAGGCACTGTTCTGGGCACCATGTGCGCATGGGCCCACTTAGGTGGTATCAACAGTTTATCACCATTTTGCAGATGGGAAAACTGTGGCCCAGGAGGTTAAGAAACTCACCCTGGGTCATTCATCTGGAGACAGGCTGGGAGAACATTGGAGACAGAAAAAGACATTAAATAACTGCTCCGTTGGGTCTGGGGATGTCAGCCCATGGGCCTCCGGAGGTTCCCCTGGCCTCCAGCCCCACAACAAGGGGACATGGTGCTCTCTCCAACTGGCAAGCAGTGCTTTCTGCCCAGCTCTGCTCCATTTTCTTCCCATAGCTCTGAAACTGCCATTTCCTTAAACCCCCAAATCACTTTTTTCCACTTTGCAAAATCAGGGCAGAGCAGTTCTCAAACCTAAGTGGACGTCAGACTCACCTGGGCAATGGGTTTAAATGCAGGTTCTAGGCCCCAGCAGGCCCTGTGGGTCTGTGGCATGACCTTAATAAGTGTCCCCAAGGGGTTGGAGCAGGTGGCCCTGGACCTCCCTGGGAAGGCCCTGGGAGATGCCAGAGATGCCAGAGAGCCAGCTGTGAGGCCCAGGAGGCCAGACGTCAGATCAGCCGCTTCAGAGGCCAGGATCTGAGGTACCCACTCCGAAGGTCCCAACGATGCCCCAATCCTCCCTCTGCCATCCCCTCCTTCTCTCCTTTCCACCCCAAGTAACTGGATGAGAGCGACCGTGAGGACCAGAACTAAAAGTCCTCAGTCAGGCCCCGCTCATCATCAGAGGCAGCAGGACAGCGAGGACACAAAGCTTGTCTGGGAATCTGGGAGGCGGGCACCTGGGCCTGACCCCGGGTGTTGTCTCCATCCAGCTCAGACACCTTGGGAAAGTCACTTCCTCCTTGGAAACGCCAGGTCCTTGAGCCATGAAACAGAGACGGGAGAACCCAGAAAACCCCCTCCAACCATCCCAGTGTTCTCCAGCTTGCCAACAACCCCTAGCCCCTTCCCGCCATCAATTCCAATCATCTCTTCCGGCCTAGGCCCCCTGGCCCCAACACCACCCCACCCACCACCCCAGGAGGCCGCAGGACAGTTCAGCCTCTGCCCTGACAGAATGGAAACTGTCCAGAACCACCAGGCCACCAAACAAAGTGAAAAAACGGTGATGTCAGTTCTGATGACAATTGATACTTTATAAGCACAGACGAAAGACCAGGCACTGTGCTGAGCGCCTCGCCGGCGCTGTGTCACAGAACCTCACCCCAGCCCACCCTCACCCCACTTTCTAACAGGTCCCCCACGGTAAGGATGAAGGAGCTGAGGCCCAGAGGGATTTAAGTGACTGACCCAAGGTCACCCGGCCGGGAAGTGGCAGCACCGGGCACGACCTCGGGCGAGTCGGGCGCTCTCGGGCCCAGCCCCCCACCCACACCGCGGGGTCCCGGCCGAGGAGAGGCGCGAAGCTTCGGGACCTGGGCGTAGGAAGGAGGGTCCCAGGGCCGCGGGGCCCCGCGCGGGCGCCACCCCGGCCACCGTCGCCCGGGCCCGCGTTCCACCCGGCGCCCGCCGTCCGCACCCGGGGGCCCGGCGCTCACCGGACTTCGGGGGGTAGCGATAGGCCGAGTTGGCCTGGATGTCGATGTCCTCCACCCCCGCGATGCGGCGGCTCAGGATGGAGCCCATGGTGCGCTGCGCGGCCAGGCAGGGGCCGGGGCTGGGACGGCGGCGGCGTCTTCAAGTGGACATGGCCCGGACCGGGCCGCACGGACGCTTGTCCACGGCCGCAGCAGCGCCTCGGCCTCCGAGCCCCCCCCCCGGCTCGGCCAAGGGCCCGACGCCACGGCGACCCCGCCTCCCGGGCCCGCGGCATCTCGGGAAATGGAGTCCTCTCGCCGCCAGGGCCGCGCTGCGGGAAGCCCATCTGGGAACCACATTTCCCAGGATGCTCGGCTCCCAGGCCTGCTGAAGTTATAGACCAGCACTTCGGGACAAACCAAATGGACTTAAATCCGGAGGGGAGGAACAATGCACCGCGCCGCAAATTGTCCTTGTCTTTGCATTCCAGGCGCAGCATTAGCATCTTAACTCTATTGTCTCCTCATAGTCTGTTCAGATATAGACCTTTTTAGGAATCCAAAGTCTTCCATTTACCCTTTTGGTGAAATGTCTCCCTGCGCCATTGTGGTTTTCCCCACTTCCCACGGTCTACCTCCTGCCCGGCCAGCAGAGGGCACACCTTTACCTGCCACCCAGCAAGCGCTGGTCTGGGACACAAGCTTACCTGGAACAATGCACACTGGGGAAGCAAAGCACCTGCTTTGGCCTTAGTCAGAACTCAGGCACCTCTCCAATACCACGTCCAGAACAATTACTTCGAAGACATAATTTTACAGCCCCCACACAAGGCAGTAGATCTCTCCCCATTTTACAGAGAAACTGAGGCAAAAAGGATGGAGGGCCACAGAGAAGATGCTGGAGACAAGTTTGCAAGAATCAGGGTAAAGATATAGAACCTCATAGTTTACAAAGTACTTTCTTGGCTTTTGACTCACATGCACAAGTCTGTTAGCAGGCCAAGCTGGGGTCTGTTTCTGCCGAGTTTACAGTGGAGGAACTAGGGCTCAGGGAGGGAAGTGACTTCTCAGGGGCAAAGGAGGTTCTCAAAAGCCTGCTGCACCAAGAAAGCAGCTAGGGAGGGCAGCAGCTAAGGGTCTCCGATGGTGAATTCACCACAGCCCACGTTACCTTTACCAGGACTAAAACCCAGAGAACGGCCTTCGGAATGCTTGAATGCCCAGATTTCATGTCTTTTGACACTGGTTGGGCCTGATGACACCCCCACCTCTGTTTGATCTTTCTTCACTTTACTCTATACTTCCTTTTGTTGCATCATGTTACACAGGTACATTCAACTGAATGCCCTCCCTGACTGTTTCAGGGAAGGAAAGGAGAATACTGAGAACTCTCTTGTTCCTACACATACTCCTGAAAAATAACACCAACATGTCCTCCCTCTGGATGCTGGGCCAGGGCAGCCGTTTTCACAGCTGAGTGCTTGATTAACTAAACATTCAGCTTCATGGAGTTTTGTACCGGAGGTATTCTCAAAGCCCCTCTGGAGTTATTTTTCTGTGATTATCCATGCCCAGCTGGGAGACAGGCCCTTTCTGATTTAGTCCTAGCTCCACAATCAACATCCGGGATGATTCATTCATTTAGTCAACAAACGTTTATCATGCAGCTACTATGCAAAAGGCGATAGGAGTCAGCCAACAGAGATCAAAGGATGGAGCAAGCCAGACATGGAGGTTGTAGGCTAATGGAGAAACAGACTAAAAACGTTAACAAATGAATAGTTACAAACCGTGTTGTTAAGTGCTACAGGGCAATGGATTGAAGTGTCTAAGGAGGTGACATTGAAACCAAGACTTGAAATAGCAGTAAACAGCTAAAGTATGAAGGAGAGGCCAACATGAGCCCCTGGCAGGAGGATCAGCATGTGCAAGGTCCCTGAGGCAAGAAATAGCTGACTGTGGTCCAGGAGCTCAAAGGTGTGGAGTGGAGAAAGGAAGAGAGTACCAGACCAGGAGCCCCCCAGGCAGCTGCCACTGGGGCCTTTGGAAAATAAGGAAAAGCCTGGAAACAGCTTCATAGTCCCTGGTCTGTGTCCCTCAAGTCTAGCCTCACAAGCCTCCTGACCTATTCATTCCAGGGCTCCCAGGGCCCGGCACGCAGGGGGTGTTTGGCAAATATTTGGGAAGTGAAACGAAGAACAGGGATGGGAGAGGGAAGCCAGGGGAGGCCAGAGATGCCAGTACCCTTGGCGCTTCGCTGACCAGCTGCGTGAACCTCAGCAAGGCTGCCAACCTCCCTGGGCCTCAGGTAAGATGAAGGTGCTGCTCAAAGTGCCTCTTCCCCGCCCCCCTACTGGCTCCATCTGTCAGGCACCGGTCAAGCCTGCTGAGAAATCCAAAGTCCACTCTCCAGGCAGGCTACTCCTGGCTGAAAACAAGGTTGTTTTTTTATCTCCTGTGCAGCCCCTGGAAAAACAAGCCGGCTGGGGATCACAGGGGTCAGCACTGTGACCTTTGCCCCTCGCCCCTGACTGCCCCACCCCCGCCTGGGACAGTTCCTTCTGGGCTTGGTAGGCCTAGGCTAGTACCTGAGGGTTACCTGAGTGAAGGTGGCAGGAGGGGTGAAGGCATTTCCTAACTCCCTGAGAAAGAAAAACCCCTGGTGGGCCCTGCCAGGATGGCACCCACCCTCCCTTGGCAGAAAGCTAACTAGCTGGCCCACTGGCCAGGCAAAAGGGCAAGCGAATCTGCTTTCCAGCCTCCGTTTCCTCATCTGTAAAATGGGAATGGAGGCAAGTGTGAAAATCAAGAGTACACTGAGGGCCAGGTCCCACCCTGAGCGCTTCACAGGCATTAACCTATAGCAGTCCTGGGGGTGGGGGGCTCAGCACTCTAACCTTGGGTTACACAAACGAGGAACCTGAGGCTTCGAGCGGGAGTAACTGGCCCAGTAAGTGGCAGAGTGAACGCTTACCTTCAGGATTGTCTCCAGAACCCGCCCGCCTTCCACCTTCCTCTTAGTAGTAACAACGGTGATCATATTCAGAGCTGCCTTTTACTGTGTGCCTACCCCACACTGAGCACCTGGCTCACGTTAATTCAAATGCTTTGCAAAAGTGAGGGGGATTCTTAGAGCAAAAATCTCCTGGTGCCATCAAGATTTGCAAAAACCACTCATTGGAGCCTGAGTGATTCCCAAGGTGCAGAAAAGGGGCCAAAATGCTGTTTCCCAGGTGAAGGAGCATAGATGGCTTCTGCCAGGGCACAGATGCCAGCCTGGAAGACACCCTGAGTCCTTTACTAGTCAATGGGCCAAGCCCCCAGCCCCAAGCCCTCAGAGGCCTCTCAGCAGTCCCACTGAGGCCTAGGTCCCTTCCCTGCTGGGATCTCTGTCTCCAGGGCACTCCCAGGATCTTTCAGGCCCTGTCCACGAGCCCCCCATTATCCTCCTCCTGTTGGTCAGAGGGAGAGCCCCTGCCAGGGACAAGGGGCTGGGCCGGTCGTGGAGTCGGCTCAATCCACTTCCAATTCGGTGGACAAGGATTCGTAGCAAGACTGCTCTGGCAAGACAAGGGTGGCCTCCTCTGGAACCAGGCATCCCCGGAACATCGCCTAACGCTGAATGGACGCCCCTCCTCCCCTATCCGGTCCCCACCCTGCCGCAACCACCGTAATAAGTACCAGAAAGCAAATCTATTAATACCCTTCAGTGGCCTTTAACCCACTTCCTAGGCCTGGGCCTCCTCAGGGCATTTTCCACATGTACAATTCGACATTTGTTCATGGGGTTTTCAACACGCCTCCACCCCCCTCCCCGGCCAGGTTTTGACTCTGATGCACCGCCCCCTCTCCCCCCAGCTCAGCTCCAGAGTAACAGCCCAATAAAGAGTAGCTCAATGGATTAAACCCGGTCCAGAGGGAGCAAGGAACCCGGCCAAGGTCACCCGGCGCGGGGATGGCCGGCCAGACCTCGGCCAAGAGATTCTCCCCGCCTCACCGCCCCCCATTCCGGCTCGGAGCCAGGCCGGGAGCCGCACGACCCGCCCCTCAACGCCAACCGGAAGCGGCACGTGCGGGGCTGTAAACACTGCCCGCCACGCCCCACCCCCGCGCCCTCCGGCCCCGCCCCGCCCGCCGCGTGACGCGCCCCCGCCCAGCGCCCGCCCCCGCCGCCGCCTCATTGGGCCGCCAGCTTTGTTTACCTTATATGGCCAGGTCCTAACACCCCGCGGTCGCCCATTGGCCAAGGTGCGGCCTCACTCAGTGACGTCACCTGGGACGGCTAGATGCAAATAAACCCGTGCATTCTGGGACTGGAAGTTCGGGGCCGCCCCGGAACGGGCTCCGCGCGGTCCTGATGCCCACACCCCACAGGCCGAGCTTTCCGGCAAAGCACAGGGATTTTGCGTGGGAAAGTGGTTGTCCCTCGGGGGTTTGCAAGAGAACCCGAGATGACAGAGGCTGCCCGGCCTCGCCAGCCTGTCCCGGGTGCCATCCATCCCACCAGATGTTCCTCGGGCCTAAAGTATGGCACCAAGTTCTGGGATCGCCGGGAAGACCCGGGAGGCTTCCTGGAGGCGGTGACACGGGCAGAGCCTTGAAAAGGACAGACTCATTCACTCATTCATTCAAGGAACGAGTGTTTATTGGGGCCTCCTGTGTACCAGGCCTTCGTGGAGCTTGTGGCCCAAGAGCGGCCGCCTTTGGCCAATATTCCTAGGGCCCGCTCCTCAAAGGTTCGCCTGCTTAGTGGAGGGATGTACTGAGAAGGTCCTGGAATCTTGACCTAGGCCCCAGTAGCCCGGGATTTCGCCCATGCACAGATCAGCGGCCCCCTACCTCCTGAGCCCCCGTCAATGCCAGGGCAACGGCGCGGGTGCCACCCACAGCAACTGGGGGGACAAGGACGGGCCCGGGCAGGCGCCTGTTCTGTTTCTGCACCGGGCCCCCGGGCCTGGCATACAGTAGGTGCTCAATTCAAGCACACACGCAGCGCCCCCGGCCCCGCTCGGGGTCGGCCTCGCCTTCCCCGGCCGGGCCCCCGGGAAGACTACAACTCCCAGCATGCCCGGCCGTCCCGCCCGCCGCGCCGCCGGAGCGAGGCGAGGCTCGGTGAGTCAGAGCCGCACAGTAAATATTTGTATTTGCCGGAGCCGGCTCGCTTGCTAATGGTGGACGCGTGAGGCGGCGGGGCGAGCGGCGGCGGGAGGCCGAGCGGGCAGCGCGGCGGCGGCGCCATGTCCGTGAACATGGACGAGCTCAAGCACCAGCTCATGATCAACCAGTTCGTGCTGACGGCGGGCTGCGCGGCCGACCAGGCGAAGCAGCTGCTGCAGGCGGCCCACTGGCAGTTCGAGGTGCGCGGCCGGACCGGGGCGCCGGGGACTGGGGAGGGACGGTGTGGACGGTGTGGACGCGCGCCGGCGGGGTGCGGGCCGTCTGTCCACGCGTGTCCGCGGGGCGGGTGCGGGCCGGCGTGGACACGTGCCCGGGTGTGTGCGCCCCGCGGGGGCCGCGCGCGCCGACTCGCCCCGGTTTCCCGGCGGCCGAGCCCCAAAGCGCACCCGCGGCGGGCGGCTGTCAGGCCCCAGCCCGCAGGCGCGTCTACACGGCCCCCGCTTCCGCGCGGAAACGCCGCTCGCGCGCGGAGTGTGGGAGGGGAGGCCACCCTCGCCGGAACCCCGAATCCTGCCTCCAACCCCCCCCAAGGTGTTGACTGGGGGGACCCCCTTTTGTTCGGGTAACGGCCGGGCCGCGGGGCCGAAGGGCGGGGCGGCGCTTGGCCAGGACGGACAGTCCGGCTGTCGGCCGGAAGGAGGACGCCCCGGGCTGCAGCCGAGCGGAGCCCGCGCCCGCCCCCCTCGAGGGACGCCGGGTCCCGCGGGTGGAGCCGCCGCGAGCGTGCGGGGGTCTGCGCGCCCGGAGGGACGGCTGGCCAGCGTGAGTAGGCGCACATGTGTATGTGTGTTTACGCACGGACCACGTTACAGTGCCTGTGTGAAGCTGTCTGGGGACACAGAGGTGGTCTGAATGTGGGTGCGTTGGCGTGTGTGTCTGGTGTGGGATGTGCGTGTTGGCGTGTGTTCAGTCGGTACACAGTGCTGTGTGTACGGGTGTCGTGTTGGGGTAGTAGGGATGTGCAGCTGTGTACTCAGCCCCATAGGTGTGTGGCAGAGAGGGCGGGTGTCTTGGGCTCTGCGCTCTGTCGTGGCAGAGGGAATCATGTACCTGCACGGGTGCACCCGGGAGGATGTACACAGTTCAGTAGCTTTCAGGCCAGCTTGGCAGGAAGTGGGGCCTCTGCTGGCCTGCGGGGGTCCTAGGGGCCAGGCAACCTTCCCTGAGTCAAAAGACTCAGAAGTAACCCTGGGGCTGGTAGTATCTAGGGCTGTTTCCTAGTGTTGAAATGGGGATCAGAATTCCCTCCCGAAGGTTCGGACAGACTGGGAAGGCAGTGGTTGATTCACCAAGATGAATCCGTTCTTCTCTCCCTGTTCCCCTCCTTGCTACCAGACAACTGGGGGTCGCTGACCCTGTGCAGTCTTCACTGCAGGAGCCAGGAGACTGCTCTGCACATCTCCCCACTCTGGCCTCTGTTTCCAAATTTGTACCCAGGGAGTTGGGACGGCAGCTCACTGCCCCCACCATCACCCGCAGGCCAGCAGCCCCACCCTGCAGGAAGCTCCTTGCTCCCCACCTCTCCTGACAATCGACACCTCTAATCAGCCCCATGTGTCTCAAGGGCTGGATGTGGCAAAACTTGCAAAACCACATTCATGGTAGTTTGCTTGAGTCCCACATCTGCATACCCAGCTCCCTCTCCTGGGGCCGGGCCGGGCCTGGCTGGGCAGGTGGCTGGCGGGAAGCGGGCCTGGCTTGCCGGGACTCTCAGCCCGGACCACGGAGCCTGGCCCTGAGCTGGGCACCCCCAGGGCCACACCCTTGCTCCAGCAGCCTGGGCTGGTGTTGCTGGATCACAGGAAATGAAGATGTGACTTTGAGGATTGAAATTTTGGGGGACAGGGTAAGGGGGGCTAGTAGCCCCCAGGGGCCCAGGGATCTCCATCTGTGTCTCAGTGTCCCCATCTATAAAATGGAGGCTCACATAAGGCAGAAGTGGGTTGTGAACCCCCAAACTTCAGGCTTCTGCATGGCAGTGAGTGGGGGCTTCTCTTGGTTAACCTTTCCCCCTCCGGGCCCTCCTTCCCACCGTTGGCAGCGTGCACAGGCGGCCCTCGCAGGCAGCTGTGTTTCTGGGTCACATTCTCTGAGTCCGCTGCTAATGGGGGCAGAAGGCTGTGGGGGGAGGGCGCTGTGCCTGAGCAAGTTGAGCCATTGCGCTTCAAGGGGTGGGACCGTCTGAGCCGTTTCTCAATGGAAGCTTCTCACACTTCAGCATTTGGAGCGGCTGCTGCGGGAGGAAGGAGAGGGCGTCCCCTGGGGCTCCTGGGTGAGGATTTGCAAAGTGAGGCTGGGCTGCACACCAGCAGCCCCTGCTGCCTGGGGATTTGGGGTCTTGGGGAGATGCTTAGAGACCAGCTCTCAGCCTGGAGCCCCCAGTCCCCCTTTTGGGTACCCTCAGGGTGGGGTACCTCCAAGAGGAAATTCCCAGGGTAACTCATTTGAATTTGTTCTTAAAAAAAAAATTAAAAATAAAACCCTGAGGGCCAGCCCTGGGAGCCGCTGTGGTTCAGGGTCTGCTGGGCAGGAGGAGCCAGGAAGTGGAGCTGGCATCGGGCATGCAGAGCTGTGGGGTGAGTGGCCGAAGGGGCCAGGCCGGTGGGGACCCCTCACGCCCCTGCCGGCTCCCTCCCAGGGCGCTTGCGCAAGAGTAGCGGCTTCCCTTATTCTCCTCGGAGGCCGGGCCGGCACACCAGACGCCCGCACTCTCCTTGGTGAGCCTGCCCTGCTCCCCCCGGCACGGACTTGCCTTCTGGCCTCCCCCCCACTCCCCTTCTCAGACTGCCCTGAGGATTCCCGGGTCCCTGTCCCGTCTTGCCTTTTTCTAACCAAGTGTCCCTGGGCTGGTCACTCCATCCCTCAGTTTCCCCATCTGTGCCTCCCGGGGCTGAGGAGGAGGGGAAGACGCTCCCGTTGGGATGTTGTGACTGAGCCCGGGCACGTGCTCAACGGGCAGCGGCGTGTGGGGAGGGGACGGTTATGGGCGCCGTGCCCGGCCAGTAGCAGATGGCCTGTGGGTGCAGCTGTGGTTAGTGGCCACCAAAGGTCACTGTCATAAACCCTGGGGTGGGTCAGTCCTAGAAGCACACGTTCTTTCACCACCCTTTTGCTCCACCACCTTGAGAACATTCTGGGGGAAGCTCAGGTGCATGAGCAACCGTGTTACTTAGTTCTGGGCTTTCCCAGCCAGAACGGGGTTCTTAGGAGGTCACTGCCATAAAGGGGGGGTGGGAGGATCTGGAAGCCCCCTAGTCCAGGCTCCTTGTGGTACAGCTGGAGAAACTGAGGCCCAGGCGGGGGTCAGGTGACTTGGTTGGCCAGCGGTGGAGCTGGGCCCCAGGGCTCCATCTGCCTGGCTCGGCGCTGTGTCTGTCCTGTCTGGCCTCGCAGTGAAGCAGGAAAGCCAGGGAGGAGACCTCGTGTCACAGGAGGAGTCCAAGGCTCAGAGGGGAATGAGGACTTGCCACTCTTTGGGTTGGCACCCGAGCCAGGCTGGACTGCCCTGAGTCTCAGGCCAGGTCCAAGTCAAGCTGTTTGAGAGCCGCAAAGCCACAGGTGAGGGGCCGAGGCGGCCAGGCGCGCACATGTGATGGGGCAGCGGCACCGCCCACCTCCAGAGCTACCAGGTGTGTGCACAGGTGGGTGGTCTGCCACGGCGTGAGGGTCTTGGCCCCCGCTCAGTGGTGGGGAGGAGCAGGAAGGGAAAGCTGGTGGTGGGCTTGCTGTCCCCACAGTTGTGCCTTGCCCACTCTTCCCCGGGGGCCACGCTGAGCACCAGGGCAGCTCGGCTGGGCGTGGGCCTGGGGGGAGGGTCTCAGAGGCTAAGTGTGGGCCTTTCTCCCCACAGACGGCCCTCAGCGCCTTTTTCCAGGAGACCAACATCCCCTACAGCCACCACCACCAGATGGTAAGTGTCCCCTGGAGCCCCGAGCTGCAGCACTGCAGGGGCCCCGGTTCTGCTCGGGCAGTAGTTAGGTGTGTGAGCAGCTCCTGGCCCAGGGCAGCTGCAGGTGCGGGGGCTCAGGTGGGTGGCCTGGCTTCAGTCCCACCTCTGCAGTTCCCCTACTTAACCCCAGAAGCTTCGGTCTCCTGAGTGTCCACCTCACCGGTAAAGGACAAGTACCGCTCCTCGCCCAGTGCTCTCCCAGATGCCGGGGGCAGATCGAGATGTGAGGGATCTGGAAAAGGCTCATGGTTCCCTAGCTAGTGTGGACAGAGGCCTGGCACTGGCCCAGACCAGCTGGATCGGCCACCCAGGGCCCCAGCCCCTCGGTGGGGCTGGTCAGCCCATCTCCAGGTGGGCACAGGGGCCCCGGTGGCTTCTGCGGATGGAACCAGCAGGCTTCCTGGCAGTGACGGGGCACATGCTCCTCTTGGAAGGCAATGGAAAGCCTGGGCCCCCCAGGAGGGCACCCCATGCCTCCCTCCCTGTTCTCTCTCTCTCCCCTGCAGATGTGCACTCCCGCCAACACCCCCGCCACGCCCCCCAACTTCCCCGACGCCCTCACCATGTTCTCCCGGCTCAAGGCCTCTGAGAGCTTTCACAGCGGCGGCGGCAGCGGCAGCCCGATGGCTGCGGCAGCCACGTCGCCCCCGCCGCACTTCCCCTACGCGGCCACCGGGAGCTTCGCGGCCTCGCCCCCCGGGGGCCCCCAGCACCACCAGCCACCGCAGCCACCCCTGTGGACTCCGGCACCTCCTTCCCCGGCTTCAGACTGGCCGCCCCTGGCCCCCCAGCAGGCTGCCTCCGAACCACGGGCCCATCCTGCCATGGAAGCCGAGAGATAAGGGCGGCCCCTCCCCCCTCCCGAGGCCAGGACCCCGTGGGGCGGGGGAGAGGATGTCTCCGCGGGCCCCCCACCCCTCCTCTGCACCCTGACCCCCGGAGCCCTGGAGGGGAGGGTGCGAACTCTAGGCAGGCAGGGAGGTGCCTCGTGTCCGCACACACGGCCACACACGCCCAACGGATGGCCATGGCGCTCAGGCCGTGTAGACGTGCATGTGGATTGACGTGTGGGTGCTGGTGGACATTGCTGCTCGGAGACCAAGCAGCCTTCCTGCCAGGACCCCCGCCCCTCCCCACTCCGGGGCTGCTGCGGAGAATTTGCTGGCTCCTGCCTCTAGCTTCCTGGGGCCGGCAGGTGCTGAAACCCACCCTGGGGGTGTAGCGCCCTCTGCACATGCCGTGTCTGTGTATTTATATATGTGGTGTTTTTCCGAAAGCAGCCTGGGCCGTGGGGCATCTGGACTTTGCATGTGAGAGCGAGCCCTGGAGCCCCGTGCCCGCCCCCCGCCCTCCCGGGGCTCTGCCTCCCTCCCGCTCAGCCAGCATTGCTGTTTGCTGCAGAGAAGAGGATTGTGGGAAACTCCAGGACTCTTCCCATCCATCCCCCAGTGCCTGCCTGCTGGGGCTGCCTGCATGCCTCCCCCAAGCCGGGGGTACCCCAGGCCCATTTCCTGTCCCCCTTTTAACAAAGGAGAAGAACTGCAAACCACCACTGGGCTCCGTGGTCTTGCCGTGTACCCTGAGTTCTGCTGCCAGCTGGCTCCGTTTGGAGGGGCGCAGCTGAGCAGAGCCCTGAGCAGGGAGCACCTCCCCACCTCGCTGGCTCCACTGCTCCTGTCGCCGCCTTTTCAGTTACAACACGCTCTGGAATCTTCCTGACCACCCGAGGCTTCTCCCATGGTCTGTTCCCAGAATCCCCTCAGTCTTCCTGGCCTTCCCGCTGCTCGTGTGGACAGAGACCGACCCCACGAGTGAGTGACTAGGGCAGGGCTAGCATCGCCGCCCAGCGTCCTGGGTTCACATCAGGACCCTTTTCCTTGGTTCTTAGCTCCAGGGGCTGCACAGCAGGCTGCACCCTCCAGCAAATGTGGCTGGGTGGGCTGGGGGTGTCCCCTGGGGAGGCAGCAGGGCCGGCACCTGTTCCAGATAGCAGAGCCAGTGGGGGCGGCACGAGGGGCCCAGGGCATAGGGAACAAGGCTGAGGTGCAAGCATTAGGTCACGAGAGGACGCATCTGAGGGGCAGGCGAGGGCCCTAGGCTCCCCTTGAGCCCAGCAGGGACAAGCACCTGTTCTCGCCTGAGCCCGGGCTGCACTGCTGGGGAGGGGGCTCCGGGGGCAGCTTTGGGGTGACACAGCCGCCACCTTCCAGGGTACCCTGACTTGGGGAGGAAGAAGCTCAGGGCCTCTGCAACAGCCTCTTGGGGTTCAGGGCATGGCTCGTTGTGGGCAAACTTCTCTCGCTCAGCCCCTCACTCAGCTAACCCCTGGGCTGTCCTTTAGAAGCTCACAAGTTTGCTTCGCCCCACCACTGGGCTGCCCCACCTGCTCTCAAAGCCCCTGAGACCACTGTTCACTTGGGGTTGTCACTGAAGACTCTGTTGCTGACGTTTACACCCAGCAGCCTGCTCTCCCTGGGAAACCCCAGCTTTCTCAGCCTCTAAGAGTCCAGGGCTGGGAAACGAGCTGGCAGGGTCCCCCCAAGTCACCCACAGAGCAGGGGGAGGAAGAGGCGGCAGACAAGCCTGTCCCGGGCCCCCTCATTTTCGCTCCACCTTCCTTCTCTGGGGTGGAAGAGGTTTCTCCAGGATCTGCCACACCCACCTTCAGGTAGTGGGAAAAATGCTTCTGAGAGGCAAGAAAGTGAGGCCTTTACCTGCAGAGTGGGGCGGGTAACAGGAGAGGCCTAGGCGCAAGGCAGGATGCAGGCGTTCGCGCCTCCTTACGGCCTTAGAGGCCTGTCGCTGACTGCAGCTGTGGTTGCTGGCTGGCAGCATCACTGCTCTTTAGGAATGCAGGCTCTCAGGCCCGGCCTGGCCCCACCGCACCAGAGGCCACCCTCTAACAAGACCCCCCGTCCCAGTGACTCACGTGGACAGTGCAGTTTGAGGAATGTGCCCTCCTGACAGCTAGACTGAGTGCTGAGCTGGTGGAAGAGGCTGTGCCAAGCCTGCTTCTGCTGCTGGGGATGTGTGCCAGGCCTCGGAGGGCTCAGGACTCACACGAAGGCTGCAAGGGCCCAGGTTTCTCCTCTAGACCACTGACATTCTGGACTAGATCATTCTCTGGCAGGGGCTGCCCTGTGCACTGCAGGATGTATGGCACCTTCCCTGGCCTCTACCCCAGTGGCACCCCCATTCCTGACAACCTGTTAGGAACAAATATCAAAGTCCCCCAGGTGCCCCTGAGGCAGCCCACCCAGCAGCAAGTCCCTTGCAGGGGAGCCCCAGATTCAGGATCCCCAAAGTGGCAGAGCCAAAGAGTCCTTAATGCTTGTTAAACACCCATGTTCCCAGGCCTTACCCTTGCAACTCTTTGGGGGAGGGTTAATAAGTGCCTGGGCAAAAGGGGACCAGCTGCAGCTCCTGTCACGAGCTGAGCGGGCGCTGGGGTCTGCTGGGGCCACCTGAGACCAGCACTGTCCCTCCATGTGGCCCCAGGTCTGTGCCCCTGGGGCTGGTACCGGGCACTTGGTGCCTGGTGCCCCTGGTCTAGGTGCAGCTCTTGGGCCAGGGGAGGGCTGCATACATCTTTGCACACCCAGCACCATGCCCAGGGCTGCACAAGTGGCCCGGACAATGCAAGTGATGCCACCTGCCCCAGAACCAGAGTATGGCAGGGAGAATGTGGAGCCTGCCACCACTTAACAGGCCTGGAAGTCCCGAAGCAGACCTCGCGAGGCCAGGACAGCTGCTCCCTGCTCAAGTGCAAGCTGGATAAAGGGCACTGGTGCTGCTGTCCCAGCGGAGCAGAGGGTGGCCACACGCTCGCCCCGGCCACACTGGGGGCTGCTGAGTCACACGGGGAAACCAGCTGTGTCACCTCAAAGTCCAGCCCAGCCTAGGCCTTGTCACCCTGACTTGCCCTCCAGACTTGTCTCCAAATGAGAGTGCTGAGTTTCTAAAATTCCACTCCAAAAACAAGGTTTGCATCCATGAAAGTTGCTGGGAAGAACATGCTTTGAGTTCTGCGTCTAATCCCCGAAGAGGGCTGGCAGCACCGAGGGGATGGTGTGTGCTCCCCCAGGTGACCAGTGTGTGGGTGCCAGTCCGGGCTGCCCCCGAACGTCGGCTCGCTCATCTCAGAGGCTGCAGTCCCCAGATGGACGCTTCCATTGCATTTTTAAATTTCTTGATTTGTTTGCGAACATTTTAAAATCAGGAGCGTTTACATGAAACTTCCCGGTTCTGACTTACCATGGAAAACTAGATCGCCTGGCCCCAGCTCCCTCAGGCCGGCCTGGCTGAGGCTGACCACCCTGCCTGTCCCGCCCTTGCCCAGCTGGCGGCTCCCTGGCCGCTCGGGGTGGTGCCCGCCAGCCCCCTGCAGCAGCCTCCTCGCTGAAGGGGCCCTTGTTTTCCCCCTGAAGCCATGAACGGCTGAGCACAGGCGTCTGGCTGGCCAAGCAGCCGTGTCTTCTGGCCGAGGGGGTTAGACCGAGAAGTGCTCTCCGCAGGCAGGTGTGGCTCCTTGGCGTGGCCCTGTAAAGAGAAGGGCTCATTTTCCCGTGAGCTTCTGCTGGACACGCATCTCCAGGGCCTTCCTGGTGGTTGCACCAAGCCTCTCTGAGGACGGCCACAGGACCCCTAACTCCCCGGGGATGGCTGCAGGGGTGGCCCAAGAGGGAGTGGGGGTCTGCTGGGGCCTAGAGGTCTGCGAGAGGCTTCCAGCGCAGACCCCTCTCAAGGAGAAATGATCCCTTGGCTGCCTCCACATCCTGGTGGCAAGGAGGCCACCCAGGCTGGTCCAGATGGAGCAAGGCTGTTTCCAGCTCTTACATTTGCAAAAGTTTCCAGGTTTTTAGCCACGGCTTATATTTGGGCAATCTATGTATTTCAAACGAGACTTAAAGAATGCAGGTCTTCTGTGGTGGAGAGGGGGGCCTGCTCTGCTTTTGGGGGGCATTTCTTATCTCCTGGGGAAGAACAAGGCTGCAGGTATTGGGGTGTTCTCAGGATGAGGCCGTGAGCAAGAGAAGGGGAGAGGGGAGAAGCCCCTCCGACAGGCACATGTGGGTGCTTGATTTTTGGGGGAATCTACCTAGTGCCCCCCCCTGCCATGCTCCACAGACAGGGGTCAAGCCAGCCTAGATGACAGCTTGTGGCAGCTCGAGTGTCCCTAAGAATTCCGACCCCCCCCCCCCCCCCCGAAGGCCCTGTCCTGGATCCTCCACCTCTGGCTTCCTGCCCCTGGGTACTAGTGGTGCCTATTTTCCAAGGCAGATCGTCTTGTTTGGGACACGTTAGCCTGGTCGGTTGTTGACACCTTGGGGTTAATGAGTTCACGTGAAAGGAAGGAAGGCTTCAGTGACCCTTTGCTGGTGGTAGTGAGGGTGGGGGTGTGGGGCTGGGCCGGACCGGGCCTGGGGTGGCAGCCGGTCACCAGGCGGCACGGCCTCCACCCAGCAGCACCCGGGGCATGGTCCTCTGCTGGGAAAGAGGCAGCCCCCTCCCCTTCCTGCCTGCACCCACTGTGCTGCCAGGGACAGTCCCGAGGACCCTCTTCAGCCCTGGGAAGCCGGGATGGCCGGCCAGCCTCCCTGCCCAGCCCAGCCCTGCCGCTGCATCTCAGGCCAGGAGTCGGGGCTGAGGGCCTCCTGGGCCTCTAGTCCCCTGAACTCCCACCCTGCTGGCCCCACCCCTGGTTCCCTCTCCCCAAGCGCCTTCCCCTCCCCAGCTTCCAACACCGGCTGGGTCCCACCTCCTGGGACCGGGGGAGTGGGGGGTGGTCTGCCCGCCGGGGACCAGGACAAAGGCCAGCGTGCCCCCGGGGGCAGGAGCGTCTTCTCCCAGGGCGGCTCCCACAGTGCCGGAAGGCAGACGGTCACCCCCCGGCCTCCTGGGCCTCTGCACCCAGCGGCGAACCTCCTCATTTGTAAACCTGATGGGCTCGGCGGCAGCTTGTGAGGGGCCGAGAGGGAGGGACACGGGGGCTTGAAGAGAGTCATATCGGGTGGGGGCAAGGGATGAGTCCTGGGTGCGGTGGTGCCTCCACCACAGCCAGCCCCCCAGTTACCAAGCTGGGGCCACACCTGCCTTCCCTGTGGTGGGAGGGGCAGAAGTGGGGTCCTCACAACGCACAGAGCCCCCAAAGGGCGGCCTCCAGGATGGGAGGAGAGCTCAGTCTCCAGCCTGTGACGCCAACAGGTCACGCTGCCCTTCTGCCCACAACAGCTTACCTCCCACCGCGCTGGGGCAGGGAGCCTGGGCCACGGGGCTCTGCGAGGTCCACCCCGGGGTGTGGCTGGGGGAGGGGCATGCAGGTCCCACCCACCCCCGTGTGGGGAGGACACCTGGCCAGTCACCCCATCCACACTCAGAAACATGAAAGATTTTATTCCGGGGAGAAGTTGCCAAAAGTACTCATCTGTGATGTGGAGGTAGGGGCAGAGGGGCCTGGGCTCCGTGGCTGCTGCCCCCCAAAGCAGCTCAGACAGGTGAGTCACCTGGGTCAGGAAGCACTTGGCCTTATTTCCTTGGAAAGGAAAAAGCACAGTCAGGGTTGGGGGGTGGTAGTAGGAGCTGGGGAAGGGGCCTGGGGTGCCCCAGAGGCTGAGTCTGCAGATCCCCCTCCACACCACCTTCCTGACAGAGCCTGGAGCCCCAAGAACAGCCCAAAGGGGAGTGACTGGAAAGCCCCCCCAGGCTCACTCTGGGTGCTCACTCCCTGCCCAGCTCACTACTCCCTCCATCCCAGGGCCTCAAGTGAATGTGTGTGGGGGGGGGAGCATTATGCCCCCAAACTGGGCAGAGGGACAATTCTTTTTAACCTCTGAAATGTGATGGAATTGTCAAAGTACAAAAAAGAAGGAAGCAAAGCCGGACCCAGCTAGGGAGTGAGAGAAGAGAAAGAGTAAGAAGGAGAAAGGGAGAGACACAACTGAAAAGGGAGAAATAAGCAGGTGAGCGAGGCTCAGAGCAGGTGACCTGTGCAGCCAGCCCTCTGCTCCGGGTCCCCAGGCCGTACACTAAGTTGCCGAAACGGGACACTGTGACCTTACTGTGTTTGCTCCTGGTTCCCTGAGTGCACAGGCAGTGAGCACAGGACCAGAAACGTTTGGGAGAAAGCAGAGGAGGTGGAAGAGCCTGCAGAGCAACCCGGAAAATCTGAGGTGGTGGTTCCAGTTTCCTCGGGGCTCAGCCAAGAAGGAAATATAAACAATCAGGGGTTTTGGACCCAGTTCATAACGGTAATTAACCGTAGAAATAATCAACACACACAAAAATAATGCATGTAGGAAAGCTTGGTTCCCATGGGGAAATTGGACTTGGTAAAATAATAGCCCTCCAATAAAATGTACAGTGGGAATAGCTGTAATTGGTAAAATAGGATGGGGGTTGATCAATGAATCACTTTCGCTGAAAAATTTACATGGAAAAGAACAGATCCTGATGCAAACATTTCAGAAAAATAAAAAGGAAAAAGATTAAAAAAAATCTCTGTTGTATTACAAACTGGTCAAGGAATTAAATTGGTGTCATGGAGAGTTCACTCTTGAAGGTTTAGGATAAGAGGGATTATAATGTTTGTATTTATACCCGTGGAGGTGGAGCACTTGCTGGGCTAAAATGCTGGGGCCAACTGCGGCCTCCCCCTTGTGGAGACCCCCCCACGTGCAGGGCCCTGCCTGCTCCCTCTGCCCCTCCCCTTGTGGAGACCCCCACCCCACCCCCGGGGCCCTGCCCCCTTCCCTAGGCCGGCCCGCGGGACCCGCCGGCAGCAGGGAGCGGAGGGGACCCCGGCGGGGCGGGGCTCACGGGCGCGCCGGCTCCTCCGCGGGCTGGGTGCTGGCCGGCTGCCTGCCGGGCCCTGGGAGCGGCGGCAGGGGCGGCAGGGACCGCAGGGGCGGCGGCCGCGACGGGATGATCAGGTGCGGGCCCAAGGAGGTCGTGCCGGCCCTGCTGCGGGGGTACAGGGCTGCGGGGCAGGGGAGACCCTCGGTTTGGAGGCCCGCGCCCAAGGGAGGGTGACGGGCAAGAGAACCCCTGAGCCTGGACGAGCCCCCAGCGAGCTGGCTTAAGGGTCGGGGAAGAGGAGAGGGAGAAAGGGCTGCGTAAGCTGCGGTGCCCCCGAGGCCTGTTACCATGGTGATGGGGGGGCTCCCCAGGGTGCAGGGACTCACACGAGTACACGGCGCCCACGACGGCGCCGGGGCGCACGGGCTCGTCCAGGGACCGGGATGGAGGCCGCGGCACCTTCACAGCTTGGGGGAGAGAAGGGGGTCGGCGCTTGCGGGGCCGGCTCCCCCGCACTCCGGGCCCACCTGGGGCCCCGCCCTGCCCTCCGCCCGGGGCCAGGTCCCTTTAGGTCTGGTGGGCCCCCGAGTGCCCCTGCAGCCCCCACCCCCTCCCACCAGCCACCCTCACCCCTGCCTTCTAGGAGGACACCCCCTCCCTGCCTTCCTGCAGCCAAGGCCTCTCCCCAGTCTACAGACGGCCTTCTGATGATAGCTGAAGGCCAGGGAGGAGGAGACATCATTTTAGCCTAACAGGACCCAAGTGATGTGGAGGCGGGAACATTTACAGTTTAAGGGGCTGTTGGTTTGGGGACGTTCCCACTGGAGGCCAGACTCTCGCAAAGGCCCCCCTTCCGCCCTCCTGTCCTCCTCCATGAGCCCAAAGCTTCCCTTCTGCTCCAGACAAGAATGAGCGCCACTGACCACCCAGGCTCCAGCCGCCGCACAAGGGGCGGCCAGGAGAGAGAAGACGGCGGAGGGCAGCCACCCAGGGCACGTGAGGTCTGGGCCTAGGGGGGTGGCTCCCCACCCAGGACCCCTGACTGTTCCTTTACCTGGATGGCACCTTCTTCCTGGGTCTTCCTATGGTGGTCCCCAGACTACTCCTGGCTTACGTGCCACTTTCTCAGAAAGTCCTTTAGACCCCCTGACCTGAAGCGCCCTCCCTAAGTCATTCTCATCCCCTTTCTGTCTCATCTGCATTCACTGAACTTACTCGCACATTTTATCACCTCTTGTAGAATAAACACTCTACGGGGACAGTAACTTGGATCACTGTGACCCTATTGGCTTTGCCAAGTGGTGTCTCAAACAGCTTCTGGCACCAAGGAGGGGCTTGGGAATTATGAACCAAGTGACCAGGGGCAAGGGACCGCCAAGGGGGCAACCGTGCAGATCTCCCTGCAAGAAAGGGCAGGAGGGAGCTGGAAGGGGCTGATGGGGGCTGGCAAACTCCAGCTGTCAGCATCTTCCAGGTCTTCCCAGCCAACAGCCCGAGCACGGAAGGAGCACAGGGCCTGGCAGTTGGGTCAGCCTGGACCTTATCTGATCTGCATCACTCTCTCAGAGTCTCCTTCTGCTCCCTCCTTGTATCTATCATAGGCGTTACCCCTCCGTTCCCCATAAGCCCCTTGCATTCCTAACTGCCACAGGGTCTGTGTTCCAGAGACCCCCAACTGACACAGGGTAGCACCCTGATTCCCTATTAATTAGCCTTTGGCTCCCACAGAGCTGGGATCCTGTCCCTTGGCCCCGAGCCCAGAACTCCCTGTGTGCCTTGCGGTCCTGCGTGAGCACAAACGCCCGGGCAGAGGCTCCCTGAGCCCCCACTCTGTTCACTGACTAGCACCCGTGTTCCACCAGGGGTCAGAGTTGGGACCTGCCACCAGCTGGCCAGTGAGTTCCCCTGCAGGTGGCTGAGGACCTGGGGGGGCAGGAGGAGCAGGACAGTGTGGTGGGCTGAAGATGGCCCTCACGGGTGTCCCCAACCTAATACCTGGAAACTATGAAAGTGTTGCCTTACGTGGCAAAAGGGACTTGGCAGATGCGGTTAAACCAAGGACTGGGGTATGGGAGATTTTTCTGGATTATTTGGATGGGCTAATGTAATCCCAAGGGAGGCAGGAGGGTCAGAATCAGAGAAGAAGCGGGACGATGGAAGCCGAGGCTGGAGTGATGTGCTCTGAAGATGGAGGAGGGGGCTGTGAGCCAAGGAATGTGGGCAGCCTCTAGAAACCGGGAAAGGCCAGCAAACGGATTCTCCCCAGAGTCTCCAGAAGGACCCAGACCTGCCGACCCCCTGACTTGAGCCCCTGTAAGATTCATGTAGGATTTCTGACCTCCAGAATGAGGATAATAAGCTGGTATTTTTAAGCCACTACATATGTGGTGCTTTGTTACAGTGGGAAGCTCACACAGCTGGGCTCTGGGCCACGAGGGGTCCGGCCAGGCCAGAGCTTGAGGCAGTTCCCTTCCAGCTGGCAAGGAGGGGCAGGGCTGGCGCGGGGTCTCTGCCTTAGTTTTCCCCTTGCCTCTCTGCCCCCATCCTTCCCCCAGGAGGTTCTCCATGGCCACCTCCTCCTACCCAGGTCTGCCCACCCTTGTGCCTTGCTCTGCAGAGCCCTCTCCGACTGCCAGCCCACTGACCCACCCGGCCCCTCTGAGCCCCTGCTGTGAGTCCCGCTCCCCGGGGTCCATCGTTCTCTGTGTGGGTCTGAACTCCTCGCTATGGCGTCTACACCAAGTACAGCGCTGGGATCACGGGCTGGCCCGATGCCTCGTGGGGCCCCATGGGCTAGCCTGGGGCTGGTCGCGGCAGGGGGGCGGGTATGCGTGTGGGCGATGAACAAACAGTAGCTGGACCCTGGTGCCCCTTGCTGGGTGAAGCAGTTGAACCAGGCGGACGCCCTGCTGTGCTGCAGGTGCCTTGGGAGGGAATGAGCCACTCCCTGAGAGGAGAGACACCCTCCCTGGTGGGGAGCCTTGGTGGGGACGGGCGGGTGGACCCAGGTGGGATGCAGGCGTGGTCCTGCAGGGTGGCGGCTCCAGCCCCCAGTTCCTCCCTCCCAGCTGGGACACTGCCTCTCAGGGTGGGAGGAGGCAGGGCAGGGCTGGCGCAGAGTCGGGGCTCATCAGCGTGGCCGCTGCTGTCATCATCCTGCTGGGTGACCCTGGGGACACGGAGCGGCTGAGCCATCTCCAGGAAGGGCCACTACCACCCCAGCGACAGCAAGGCCCCCCCCCCCCCAGCAGACACAGGTTCTGGGATGGCACCCTGCTCTCCTGGAACAAGGGTGGGATGGGCAGTGGGTGGAAAGGTGACCCCTAAAAGATACATCCCTGGGGACCTACGAGCAGGACCTTATTTGGAAAAAGGGTCTTTCAGATGTACTTAAGTGAAGGGTCTCGGGCTGAGACGATCCTAAACTGGATGGTGCCCTCAGAAGGGAAGAGAAGGGGACATGGAGGAGGATGGAGGTGGAGACTAGGGCGCTGCAGCCACCAGCAGGACCCCTGGGGCCCCCCAAAGCTGGGAGAGGCCCCTGGGGCTTCAGAGGGAGCAGGGCCCTGCCGACGCCTGGCTTCCAAAAGCCGGGCACCCAGAGCTGTGAGAATAAATGCTGGGGGTAAGACACCCGGTTTAGGGTGATTTGTCATAGCCGCCCCAGGACATCTCTGCTGTCCAGGCCTCGAGCCGAGGGGCAATGGTGGCTGAGGAGGAGTCACGGCAGGCAGTGCCCAGGCCTCTGGGCCCCGTGGGAGCCGGCCAGAGCACCCCGTGGGGCAGGGTGTAGCTCCCAACCCAGGGCATGATTCAGACTTCGTCTTCCAAGAGGGGGAAGAGGTCCCAAAGGGACATAGAAGCAGGTTTCCCTTTTTGTATTCTGGCCTGGCGTGGGAGCCCCGAGTCCCGGCCTCCCCAGCAGCAGCCGGCTGAGTTCCCATGGGCCTCACTGTGCCTGCTTCCTCCCGCCACAGGGCCTTTGCACCTGCTGTGCCGCCCCCGGACCACTCTCCTCCCCTCCCACCCCCTCGCCCAGCTAAGCCCCACTCCCTCTCCAGAGCCCAGCCCGGCCCCCTCCTGGGGCAGCCTCTCCCTGGGTCACAGGCTGCCCCTTCACCAGGGGCTCCCTCAGCTCAGTTCTTCATCTGTTTGTAACGATGACCCTCGTCTTCCGGTTATTCACTTACACCTGCCTCCCACTCACATGGAGGCCCTGGGCTCGTCCCACCTGTTCTGCTCCCGCTGTCTCCCAGCACCCGGCCGGGGGCCTGGCACGTAGTAGGGGTACATTTTGGGGAGTGACTCCATGGGGGTTCCCAGGGAGGGATGGCGCCGGCTCCGGGCCCTGCCCTCCTCCCATGACCCTGCCCTGCAGAGCCAGGATCCCCGGGCTGGGGGTGGCCGGGGGGCCCGATGCCCCTCACCTGGCAGCTCCTTCTCCACGCTGGCCACAGGCTGCATCCCCTCCTGGTTGCTCATTCGGCCTTTGTACAGGATCCCGTCCACGCCCAGGATGTCCACCTCGGCCTGTGGGATGGTCCGGTCTCCAATCAGGGCCTCCCACTCCCTCCGGGGCCACCTGCCTCCCCCCCCACGGGGCCCAGCTCCGAGCCTCCCACCACCCGGGCCAAGTCCCTCCCTTGCAGCGGGGCCCGGAACCACGCGGAGGCTGCAGCTGGACCCACCGTGTCATAGTCGAGCAGCTCGGGGTCCCCGTAGGGATAGAGTGTTGACAGGTTGTATGACTTGAGCTTGAGGCCGGCGTCATTTCGGGGGCCATCGCCCCAGTCCTGAGGGGGTCTCAGGGAGTCCAGGCTCTCCTCCTGGTCCCCCAAGTTCTGAAGCTGCTGCAGCCGCTGCTGTTCCCTGGGGCATGTGGGGGGTCAGCAGCCACCTGGAGCCCACCAACTCCCCAGAGACGCCTCGGGCTATGCCCAAGGGCCTGGCCAGAAGACAGGGAAGACTGGAATTCAGCTTGTGCTTGACTGCAGCTGGGAAACCTGGACCTGACGTGTGGATTCAGGCGTTCGGAGTTGGGGACGGGAAAAAATCAAGACACATTTCCCCAGACCCCAGCCACGCCACGGAACATGATCTGGCTGCCAAAGACATGCTGTTGGTCTTGAGAAGGAATCAGGTGAGAGAGGAAGGCAGAGGCCGCTTGGCATCCTCCACACCCGGCTAGAGGCCCCCACTGGGCTAGATTCTGGGTGGACCCAGGAGCCCAGGGATGTCGGGATGTCGAGGGGTGGAACTGGCTTCAGGCGCAGGGCTAGAGCCCCTGCTGGATATGGCCGCAGCTGGAGTTCCTCAGCGTCTGTATAGAGGCCGGCGCTGCCATTTGTCAGCTGCGCCCTTGGGACCAGGCTGCTCAACTACCCTGAGCCTCAGTCTCTTCAGCTGTGAAATGGGCATGATGCTCGCTTGCACCCACCTCTCCGGGGTCAAGCCCGTCAAAGCATTTGGCAAGGGGCCTGCTGGGCCATGGTCAGGGCCATGGAGGGGGGACGGCCACTGCTGGTTCCTCCTCTGTGAGGCAGGTACAGTCATCCCAGCCCACAGGGGGTGATGAGACTCAAAGGAGAAACCCTCCTGCTAGGGCACCCACCAGTTCTTGGCCCAACATAGGCATCCAGTCAGTATGTCAGGGTCTCCCCTCCAGGGTCACCTCATTTGTCTGCCGCCCAAGCCACCTCTGGGAACATCTCTACTAGGGGTTGGATTGTATCCCCTAAAAAGCCAAGCTCAGATCCCAACTCCCAGTCCTCTGAATGTAATCTTATTTGGAAATGGAATCTCTGGAGATGTGATTAGTTAAAATGAGGCTGAACCAGATCAAGGTGGGCCATAAGCCTATAAGACTGGTGACCTTATAAGAAGGGGGAGGAGACGCAGACAGACAGATGCTAGAAGGCAGCCATGTGACCACAGAGACAGACTGGAGCCCAAGGACTACCAGCAAACCACTGGAAGCTGGGAAGAGCAAGGCACGAGTCTCCCCCGGAGATTTCAGACTTCGGCCTCGGAACCGTGAGACAATACCCTTCTGTTTGAAACCACCCAGGCTGTGGTGCTTTGCACGGCAGCCCAGGAGACTAAAGCTGTCCCCTTGCAGATGGTCAGCCACTGCCCAGGACAGGTCTCCGCAGGAAGAGGCTCCTGGAGTCTGGGGTGGTCCCCGCCCTGCGGCCCCCTCACCTCATGTGCTGCCGCTGCAGGTACTCGTAGCTGTTGGCGCTGGTGGGCCGCAGCCGTGACAGCAGGTGGGCTTTGCGGATGGTGATGAGGTGTCTGCAGGAGGACAAGACAGTGGCCCCAGCTAGGCAGGGGGTGCACGTGGCAGGAGAGGCTCAAGCCCTCACCTCCTCCAAGGTGCCCTCCTCCTGGAGGAAGGAGGACAGACCTCGGGGTACGCCCACCCTCCAGCGGGGCTTCCCCTCCAGAATCGTCCACCAACAGGGCACCGTGCCAGGGTTCTGAGGAGCCTTGGTTAAACTGGAAACTTCATACAACACTTGTGCACGGACATTCATAGCAGCATATTCACAGCAGCCAAAAGTGGAAGCAACCCGAGTGTCCATTATTGGATGAACAGACAGACAAAATGTGTCCATCCATACAAAGGAATGTTATTCAGCCACACAAACGAATAAAGTTCTAATACATGGGACAATGTAGAAGAATCTTGAAAACTTATTCTGAGTGAAATAAGCAAGATACAAAAAGGACAACTGTTGTATGATTCTACTTTTGTGACATTTCTAGAATAAGCCAATTCATAGAGACAGAAAGTAGATTAGAGGTTACCAGGGCTGGGGAAGGGCAAAGGGAGAGCCACTGCTTAATGGACACAGAGTTTCTGTTTGGGGTGGTGAGAAAGTTTTGGTAATGGATGGTGATGGCAGCACAATATTGTGAATGTCATCAGTGCCACCGAATTGCACACTTGATGGTTACAATGGGAAATTTTGTCTTACAGATATGTTACCACAATAAAAATTTAATAAAAACTGCAATTAAAAAAAAAAAGAACAAGTTTTTAAATGTTAAAAGCAAACCCATAGCGCCTATAGAGATGGAACACAGATTAGTGATTACCAGGGGCCGGGGAGGGGGAGGGATAGGGAGTGGCTATTAACGGGTACAGGGTTTCCTTTTGGGGTGATGAAAATGTTTTGGAGCGAGATAGAAGTGATGGCACCACAGTGCAAATGTACAAAATGCCACTGAATTGTTCATTTTAACATCCTTATTTTTATCTTATGTGAATTTTGACTTAATACAATTTTAAAATAAAAAAACAAAAAAAAACTTATTAGCCTCCCAGGTTGCTGTAATTGTTCTACATCTTGATGTAAGTGGCGGTTACACAGGTACAGACACGTGTAAATATTCCATGAACCGTACAATTAAAATTTGTGTACTTAACTGTGTGTTTGTGAAGCCACAATAGAATTTTAAATTAATACATATTGACTGTCAAAATGTTGGAAAGCATTGAAAGGCACAAAGAACCAACAGAGCATGTAACCAGATGACAAACATTTTGATATGTGTTCTTTTCCCGCACTTCTGTTTTTTTTTTTTTAACAAACATAGGATCACAATCGATGTACTACTTTGAAACCTGCTGTGCTAGTTTGAATGTGTTATGTCCCCCAGAAAAAGCCATGTTCTTTGATGCAATCTTGTGGGGCAGACATTTTAGTGCTGATTAGATTGGAATCCTTTGAGTGTTTCCATGGAGATGTGTCCCACCCAACTGTGGGTGATGACTCTAACTGGATAATTTCCATGGAGGTATGGCCCCACCCATTCAGCACTATATAAGCTCAGACAGAAGGAGCAAGCTGCTACAGCCAAGAGGGACACTTTGAAGAAAGCACAGGAGCCGCAGATGAAAGACATTCTGAAGATGGCCATTGGAAGCAGACTCTTGCTCCAGAGAAGCTGAGAGAGGACAAATACCCCAAGTGCAACTAAGAGTGACATTTTTGAGGAACTGCAGCCTAGAGAGGAACGTCCTGGGAGAAAGCCATTTTGAAACCAGAACTTTGGAGCAGACGCCAGCCACGTGCCTTCCCAGCTAACAGAGGTTCCCCAGACACCACTGGCCATCCTCTGTGAAGGTACCTGATTGCTGATGCGTTACCTTGGACACTTTATGGCCTTAAGACTGTAACTGTGTAACCAAATAAACCCCTTTTATAAAAGTCAATCCATTTCTGGTGTTTTGCATCCTGGCAGCATTAGCAAACTAGAACACCTGCTTTTTTCATTTAACTAATTGCAAACATTATTTCCAGTCATGAAATACTCCCCCACAACAGCACTATCCTATAGGATGGCCAATGGCCAGGCATGGCTATTTACATTTAAGTGAACTAAAATAAAATGTAAAATTCAGTTCCTCAGTCGCAATGACCACATTTCAGGGGCTCGCCAGGCCCGTGGACACGTGGCTACTGCCCTGGATGGCAGACAGTGAGCACTTCTGCCAACATGGAGCCCTGTGCTCTTCCGAGTATGATTTATAGTGGCTGATGCTGTAACTGAGAAGTTAGGATTTAAGGACTGATGACGATTACTGAATCATTGTATAGATATTCCTTTTTACTTTCTGATACATTAGAGTAGACAGAGGGAAATATCTGAAACCTGAACTGTGATCCAACTGCCTTGATGTCTGATAATGATTGTATAGCCTCTCTTTACCTTGTGCCTTGCGACTGTAAAAACCTTGTGACTAACCTTCACTTGTATCCATTTATCCAGTTTTTCGACTTCAAAGTCTTATGATCACTAAAGACAGCCCCTAATGTTTATTAACAAAGAGTTTTGGGTCAGCCCAGAATTAACCCACCCCAAGTCCAAAGTTATCTTGATAACTGAAGCTGAATCTAACCAAAATGGGCCTGTGTGACATGCACAGTAGCTTAGACTTTAACCTATAAGTCACTTATACTTCATTATAATACTAAAAATCACACCCATCATATTAACATCACCATTTTCTTACATATGTTCTGTGACTAAGCGTGTAATCAATCTGCACATCTGATAATTAGATCACCTTTAATTACATAATCTGGGGCCAATGTGCTCATTATCTTAAAACCTGCCCATCTTTTGATGCTTTAAAACTGTCAGAATTACTGCAATTTGGGGAGACAGATTTTGGACTGTCAGGCCATCTGCTCTCCTGCTTCATGCTTAGCAATAAAACTTTCTCTCTCTGAAACCCGGTGTCTCAGGAATTGGTAAAAGAATCCACTGCCTTGGTCCGGTAACAACTGGTAACTGCTGGACCTTGGGTTACCTCCAATTTTTTTACTATTATAAATAAAGCTGCAAGCAGACATCAGTGTTTGAAAGAAAAGTTCTGGATGTCACCCCAAAGCCCCTGCATGGCCAGGAGCTGGCCTGGGCTGCTCGCCAGGGCCCAGCTGGCACCGCCGAGGCTGTGGGCACTGCCAAGGCCCTGGCGTTCCTCCCGTGGGCAACGCAAAACGAAACTTTTCAGTTACTAACGGTAAGTGCAAGGGAGTTCACCAAAGTTCTGCTTCCCCCGCGATGACGGCGTCCCTTCCCTTTTGGGGGTTGGTGCAGCCCCGGGTCCATAGCGGGCACCAGGGAGGGTTGGCCAGAGGGGAACGGACTTCCCGGGAGATGCCCCCGGCCCTGGGAATCCCTCGGAGTTGGGAACAAATGCAATGACGTGTGCAGAATGACGTCCGCAGATGTATGTGTAAGTGACGGGACGTCTACAGAACCACGCACACGGACGCGCACGCAGCGGCCCCCGCAGACGCCCCGCGAGCGCAGCGGGGTCGGCGCGGCGGGGGAGGGTCCCGGGGAGCAGCGCCCCCTGGCGGGACACTGCGGGGTACTCACGGGCCGGTCGCAGGAGATGCATTTCACCCGCTCGAACAGTTTCCTGCAAGGCGTCCAGCTCCGTCAGCTCGGCAGCTGTGGCAGCCCCCCGCCCCACCCCCAGACCCCAGGCAGGGCTAGGTGGGGACGGGGGTGCAGGTCTGTCCACGCCAAGACTCCCTCCACCCGGCCCAGCTCAGCAACTCGGGCTCCTGCTTACCCCTCATCTGGGGTCTCAAGGGGCAGAGGTGGGGATAAAAGTGCTTATGGTTTATGTCCCTGCCCCAAAACCAAGGGTAGTCTTTGATATCAGGGGCTTCTGGAAGATTTCCTGCAGGGTGAGCATTGGGGGAGGGTGAGGGGTTATCTGAGGATGGACCCCTTCCCTCACAGTTGCGTGGGGTGCCGCCTGGGTGGGGGTCAGGGGTCTCTACAGCCTTGCACAACCCCTCTGCTATGAGCCTAGGTGTCCTCATCTGTGGCAAATGGGCTTTGGGGCAGACCCCCTCCCAGAACCCCTTCCCCCAGCCAGATCAGAGTGACCACCTCGGGCAGTGACCTGTGTGACCCTCTGCACTCTCAGCCCCATCCCTGCTTCTCCCCCTGCCCCGAGATGGGAAAGCCCCTCCCCCCAATCCTCCTTCCCAGAATCCCCGGGATGCCCTCATTTCCTTCCTGGAGAGAGAGCCCCCAGCCCCAGGGAGCTGACCCCTCCTCAGATGGGGCCCTGGGGGCCCCGTGCATTCACTTCCTAAAGCCTGCAGCACTGTCTGGGTCAAATCGGAGGCCCTCGATCAGCAGTTTCCTGACAATTTTCCAGACCTCTTCCATTTCTTTCTTCACGGGATCCAGATCACTCTGGACTAGCTGCCAACAGTCAAAGGGGAGAAAAGAGAATCCAGTCAACTGCCTCATCCTGGGAAAGGATTTACAGTGTCCTACAAAGTTATGCAGAGTATAACAAGATCAAAACAAAACAAAGTGAGGTAGTCAAGGAAAGGGAAAATGGTAAAGCTTGGGTTGAGGCTCTTACCCCTAATACATGCTAGGCCTCATTGCTGGGGGGAGCTGCAAAGTGGAGCTTCCCAGCAGCCAAGGCAAAGAAATACCATTGGTTACTGACTCCAAACCCACAGTTCAATTCCAGCCCCAGAGGTCCAAGAAACATTTCTCCCAATGATCTCCATTTACCTGACATCCAAGCATTCTATCCGCAATTACTGAGCGTCTGCTAAGCACTGTACTGACTTCCCCAAATCTCTCTGGTAACACACACAGAGATTCTCACTTCCAATTAGGGACTTTTCCACAGTTGGGTGCCTTCACCAACCAGAGGGATTTGTTTGCTGGGCCCCTGGGGCAAGGCAGCCTCCTCCCTCTCCCCTGCACATGGGGCTGGCTTCGTGGCCAGGCCACCTGTGCAGACCCACAGTGCCCCACACTCAGAAAGGCCCCAGCTTAGTTTAATGTGCTGCTGTCGCCATCTTGAAATTCTTGGTGATTTTATCTTTGAAATTGTGTATTGTAAGTGGAGTCCGATGAGACAACTGGAGTGGCTTCAAGCCCACCCGCATTGCCAGCAACTGGCCTGGGCCCCTAGCATGCACATGCCTCGGGGAAGTGGGGGTGTTTGTGGGGGGACAGTGAGGGAGTGGCTGAGCGGGAGGACCCCAGACTGGGACCCAGATAGGCAGCAGCACAGCAGAAGGGGCAGTGGTGGCAGAGGGGAAGGGGTCGCTCATCCATCCCCAGGCTCAGAAATAGAAATTAAATGGAAAGAATGGTCACATTTCATGGAAGAGAACACTATTTTCCTGTAAAGCTTTGGACAAACCAGTTATTAATTTTAAAATTAATTTTTCCTTGCATTTGAAGATATAGCAATAAAATGCATGAACATTTTAAATTATATAGAAATCATGATGCCACTTTCAACTTAGCAAAATGTTTTCAAGGTTCATCCATGTTGTAACATGTAAACTACTTCATTCCTTTCTATGGCTGAATAATATTCCATTGTATAGATAGACCATATTTTATTTATCCATTCATCCACTGATGGACATTAGGGTTGTTTCTACTTTTTGGCTATTAGGAATTCTGCTGCTATGGACATCTGTGTACAAGTTTGTGTGTGGACATCTGTTTTCATTTCTTTTGGGTACATACCTAGGAGTGGAATTGCTGGGGAATATGGTAACTCCATGTATAACCTTTTGAGAAAATGCCAGCCTGTTTTCCAAAGTGGGACTTGTGAGTTTTTAGGAAGTGATGCTTCCAGTGCCCGGATTATGGTCTCTAAATACCACTTCCCAGTACAAGGAACTAAGGCTCCATAGAGAAATGGCTGCTTTGGGTCTGAGGAAGGGAATGTTCGAGGTGAGCTTGTAACATCCTCTCAGAAAGCAAGGAAGCTATCCAAGACTAGAGTGTCAAGTCAAAAGGACTTGGAAACCACCATAAGTATGTGCATGTGCCTATATTTATATAGATATATATTTTTTCCTTGAACCATTTACAGACGTCAAGTTCCATCACCCCTACAAAAAGTGAAACACAGAATTACCGTATGAACCAGCAATTCCACTCCTGACTACATACCCAAAAGAACAGAAAGCAGGGACTCACACACATACTTGTACTCCAGTGTTCACAGCAGCAGTATTTCCAATAGCCAAAAGGTCAAGACAACCCAAATATCCATCAACAGATGAATGGATAAACACAACATGGTCCTTTCATGACATCCAGAAAAAGGAATGGCTTTCTTGTACAGGCTACAACATGGATGAATCTTGAAGACATTATGCTGAGTGAGAGAAGCCAGACACAAAAATTTACGCCCTAAATACGTAAGCACATGTCTCCAAAGAACAAAGACATTCTCCTATAGGATCACCACACAATGGAAAATTTAGCATTAATACCACACTATTATTTACTATGCAGTCGATATTCACATTTCCCCAGCTGCCCAAATAATGTCTTCATAGCTGTTTTATTTAATTCAGAGTAGAATCAAAGACCATGAACCACATTGAGTTGTCACATCTCTCTGGTATTCTTAACCTGAAGTTGTTTCCCAGTTTATTTTTGCTTCCATGGCAACCTACAAAGCACCCTTGACAAAGATGTTAACCTGGATCTGATCAAGACTTTAGAGCTAACTTCCAAAGTACAGAAAACTCTGGAATAGATGCAAAAATTAAATGACACCAAGAGGAAGCAAGGAGACAAATCCGAGAGGTGGGGTATTCTACAGAAGAGCTGACCTGTTGTTCTTCAATAACTCAGTGGCAGAGGGGAGAAATGGGAATGAAAGGACTGTTCCAAATGAAAAGAGTCTCAAGAACCAAACAATCAAATGCAACAACACATGGTGAGACTGTGTTTCCTGGTTCAATCAAGCCAACTCCAAACATGGGTTGGGAATTAGATCAAAAAAGGAATTACTGTTAATTTTTTAGATGTAATAACCATATGGTGGTTATGTATGAAAAGTGTCCTCATCTTTTAGAAATAATTACTAAAAATTTTATGGGTTAAATGTCATGATTTCTGTAACTTAAAAAAAATACCTCATAAAAAGGAAGCAAATATGGCAGCATGATCATAATAAACCCAGGTGGCAGGCAAATGGGGGTTAATTATACCACTTCTCTACATGTTTGAAATGTTTCCTAATAAAAAGTTTGTTGCTGTTGTTGTTTTAAGTGAATCTACACTCATTTCTTTTCTTTCTTCTTTTTCTTTGTTGTGGTAAAATTCACAAAACAAAATTAACCATTAACCACTTAAAAGTGTGCAATTCAGCGGTGTTTAGTGCACTCACATTGTGCAGCCTCCACCTCTCTCTATCTGGTTCCAGGAATTTTCATCACCCCAGACAGGAGCCTGGTACCCATCAGCAGGCGCGCCCGTTCCCCGGGAGCCATCACGCTGCTGCCACCGACTCCCTGATTTGCCTATTCCGGAGGTTTCATCAAACGGGTTCACACACTACGTGGCCCTTTGCTTCTGGCTTTATTCACTCAACATAACCTTCTTGAAGTCCTTCCGCCACTGCTTTTCTTTTCATTCCCTCTAAGCCTTGGCCTCAGGCGGAAGCCGTGGGCACCTTGATTACACTGTCAGACGGCCTCACCCCCAGGCAGAGGTCAGCCCAGAGAGGCCGCGGCTCAAGGGCCAGCCTTCTGGAGAAAGGGCTCGGCAGAGGCTGCAAATGCCCCCATCCTGGGACGCCTGGGCCTGGGGTGCACTGGGACACTCCCAGCCCCCTCCTTCCTTTGGCTTCCTGTATTCTTGGAGAGAACTAGTGGAGCCTCCACACTGGTCATCCTGCCCTCATGTCCACTCCTGCTCCTCCAGTCCATTCTCCAGCCAGCCACCAAGGGATCTTCCCAAAACACAACTGCAGTGCTTGGTGGCTCCCAGCCACCCTGGGAGGACAGACTCACATCTGGGGCGTTTGGCAAACCCTCCCATCTTTGGCCTCCTTCTGCGTCACCACAGTGGCCTTCTCTTCCTTCTGAAACCTGGCCGGCTCCCTCCTACCCCTGGGCCTTTGCAGGTGCTATTTCCCTCTGCTGGGAATGCTTTGAGGCTGCGCTGTCACGTATGGGAGCCACGAGCCACAGGTGGCCACAGAAGTGCCCTTGAAATGCAGGGGTCCGATTGAGAAGTGCTGGGAAGTGTAAAATGCACGCCGGCTCCCATAGACGTGGTGTGAAACCAAGAATGTAAATTATCACAGTAATTTTTAATATTCATTCCACGTTGAGATGATAATATTTTGGAAATTTTGGGTTAAATAAAAGTTATGACTAAAGTCATCTGCACCTGCTTCTTTGTACTTGTTTACTGTGGCTTTTCAGAAAATTTAAAATTCTGTACATGGCTCCCGTTCTCTTTCTGTTGGGCAGGGCTGCTCTGGTGCTGCCTTCTCCACCACACCTGCCATCCGTTGCCCAGCTAACTTCTTATTTAGCTTCTTTAGATTTCTCTGTCTCCGTGAGGGCTGGGTATCATCCCTGTTTTTGTTCATCAGTATCTCCCCAGTGCGGTGAGCATCCAATACATATGTGATACGAATAAAGCCCATTTCACAGAAGGGAAAACTAAAGCTCAGTGAGTTGACATAACTTGTCTTGGGGCTCACTGCCGGTCGTGGTGGAGCTGGGCCGCCAACCCGGAGCTGCCTGATTCCAAACCCACGCTCTTTCGGCCATGCCAGCCACACCAGTTGTGGGAACCAGGCTGCACCATAATTGTTGGGCTGACTGTTAAAAATGGAGGCAGGGGCAGTGACTCCCTCAGCAACACTGCCCCAGGGTCTGGCCCATCAAAGGTGGTCAGAAAATGATGAGTGATTGGATGAATGAATGAATGAATGAATGAACTGTATGGCCCTTGAGCAGAGCCCTGCCTCCACTCCATCATATCTCCTCGCCTGCCCGAGCCGGCCCCCAATAACATCTTTTGCTATTTCCACCCTCGTGGAGTCCCCTCCCACACAGAACAAAGCTGACTTGTGTAACCAACAGGAGATTGCAGAATGATGGCCTGTGACTTCAGCAGCTAAGTCTCTGAGATGCCTTGCTCTAGGGGAAGCCAGCTGCCACGTGGCGAGGACCCCCAAGCAGCCTGACCTACCACCAGCCCCATGGTGGGCCTCTTGGAAGGGGGTCCTGTGGCCGCAAACCTTCCAATGCCTGCAGCCCCAACCAACAGCTTGACTGCAACCCCAGGGGAGACCCTGAGCCAGATGAGCCAGCAAAGCCACTTCCAAATGCCCGACCCTCAGAAACTGTAAGATAATAAATATTTGTGGTTTGAAGCTGCTAAATTTGGGGGTAATTTGTTACGCAGCAAGAGACAGTAAAGGGGAGCTCACCTTGGTGCTCAGTTCCCTATTCAGCTGCTCCACAGAATTCTTCCAGCTGCACTCGTTGTCTGTGAACTTGAACAGCAAGCCCTGAATCGTCTCGTTCAGCTCCATCGCCGTCGTCTTCAGGTCGGCCCAGCTTGCCTTGCCTGCCAGGGCGCTCCGGTCGGCTTTCTAGAGAGAGGGGGAGCTCGAGGAGGCAGGGCTGCTGGAGGGGGACAGGGCGAAGCTGGGGGAGAGCAGACCCCTTGGGAAAATTTTTTCTAAGTTCAACCTTGGGGTCTGTGTTGGCTCAAATACAACCTTGACAGCCAAGCCAACGTTTTCCTTTGGCACGTGGTTGTTAAGCCTACATAGCAAAGTGTCACCATAACAAAGTGAATGCAGGAGTTGTTGGGAAAACGTTTGAGAATTTACCTCAACCTTTCTATATGAACAAAAGCCAGAGGAAATTCCGAAAGGCTCTCTCTCTGGCTTTGCCTTTGGCTGGATGTTTCCGTTTCTCTGGGTGGGAGAGCTCGGGCTCAGAACGGGGTAACGGGGAAGAAAGAAGAACCTCTCTTTACTCACCTCCTTCAACTCCTGCTCCATCACTTTTTTATCCACCTTGTTCATTTCTATTTTTTTAATCTGAGCCTGGATATTCTGAGAACAGAAGAAAAGGCATGTCAGCCACCCTTGGAAGCCCTGAGGCCAACAGCTGCCTCCCACCGCCACTCTTGCCCTGTGCTGGGAAGGGGCAGTGAGGCCAGGTGGACAGTGGGCAGGTGGCTCAGAGGTCAATGGGTGTCCGGATCGGGAGGGAAGGGAAGTGGGACTTGGGATGAGCTGTCCTCTCAGAGGTGGTACCATAGAAACTTTGCCTTACAGGAAGACAGACAAGAGGAAGGAAAGCACAAATCAGGACTGATGATTTGGCTCCCAAGATGTTTAAGGCAAACTCACTTCTTCTGGTCTATACCGGGTTCCAGCGAGAATACCATTCTATTCATTTACTGAGCCCATGCCAGACACTCTTGGCCCAAGTGTCAGGGGAACCCCCACCCGATGAGCTGACTCCACGAAGAACAAACCCCACCCTTCTTTCTGCTTACTAGATCGTTATAGGCAGTATTATGGCCCCCACCACAAATATATGTTCAAGTTTTCATTCCTGGTCCCAGGAATGTGATCCTATTTGGAAGTAGGGTTTTTTGTGTTTTTTTTTTTTTTGCACACTGGTGTGCATAGCAGCATTGTTCACAATTGCCAAGAGATGGAAACAACCCAAGCATCCCTCAACAGACGAATGGACAAACAGAATGTGGCACATACACACGATGCATCACCACGCAGCAGCAAGAAGGAATGAGGTCCTGAAACATACAACAACATGGATGGACCCTGAAGACATGAGGCTGCGCGAAACAAGCCAGTCACAAAAGGAGAGACACTGCATGTCACAACCGCTGTGAACTCGCCGAACAATGCAAAACCAGTGTCCCACATGTGGACTGTAGGGGACCCAGAGACAGACAGAAGCCCATGAAGCGGAAATGACAACCCAATACGTACAGACACAACAATGAGGGCAAACTCAAGGGCACGGGAATGGAAGGGGCTATCGTGGTGGACGCAGGGTCTTTAAAGACGTGATCAGCTAAGATGAGGTCCAATTGGAGTCTACTGGGCGACTGGTATCTTCCTAAGAAGAGAAACTTGGACAAACGGACAAGACACAGGGGCGAGGCCACATGATGACAGAGGCAGAGATGGAACAATGAGCCTAGAAGCCACGTCACACTGAGGATGTCCGGCTGCCACAAGAAGCGGGAAGAGGCCGGGAAGGACGCTCTCTGTGGGTTTCAGAGGGAGCCCAGCCCTGTCAGCACCTCGATGCCAGGCTCTTAGCCTCCAAAACCATGAGACGACAGATTTCTGTTGTTTTAAGCCAAGTTTGTGGGACGTTGCTAGGCAGCCCTGGGAAATTAAGACACGGAAGCTCCCCATGAAAGGAGCTGCAGCCAAGCTGCTTGGTAAGAACTTCACACCCAAGGAGCCAGAAACTGGCCTCTAGCCGGCACCTGGCTGCCCGGAATCAACACCACATTTCACAGCCTCCCCTGCAGCCAGGCGTGACCACTAGGATGTCAATGGAAGTGGGTGGGTGTCTTTAAAGTGCCAGGACATGCCCTTCTTTATCCTCCCTCCTCTTTGCTGCAGGCTGGGATGCAAGGTTAGTAGCTGGCACACCAGCAGTCACCTTGGACCATGAGATGACCTTGTGAATGGAAATAAAAGAGCAGAACAAGAGAAAAAGGAACTTGGGTCTCTGTCACCATGGAGCTCCGTGTTAGCTCTGGACAGACCATCTCTGAATTTCTCCAATATGAGAGAGAAACACATTTATATTTTGTGTAAGTCAGTAATTTGGGGGTTTTATGTCATTCAAAGTTGAACCTAATTCTGATTAATGCAAAGCTCCATCCCACCCACCCTGCCCCACGGGTGGGTCCCAAGGTCTAGAATGGGAGGTGGAGCTGTGCAAAGAGGCTCCTGCCTTGGCTTCAGGTCTAGCTGCCTCCTCCAATCCAACATTAACAGTGAGCTCAGGCCTTTGGGAGTTATCAAGCCCAATGTTAATTCTTAGATCTCCATTAGATCTTTATGCATATTCTCTACTAGCTAAAATCTAGACATGATGAGTGGTGATTAGTCAGGACCCTCTAACTTCCAATGCCAAGTTCACTGGTTAAGAGGCAGGATCGGGATTCAAACCCATGCCTATCTTACTTCAAAGCCTGTGGTTAGTCCCACAATACTGGACCACCCCCCAGCAGGGCCAGCTCAGGCTGGTTTCCCTGCCTGGGTCCGTTTCCTCCTTTTTAAAATGGTGTGAATTCCACTCCTCTTCCAGAGATATTAAGGGGACTAAAAATTGCATCTATAATGTTCTTAGCATTTAGTTAGCATGTAATATACACTAGCTGTTGATCTTTTCCTGCACCATCAGATGAATATAATAGTTTGTCCCAAGAATGATTTTGGAATGCACCATCAGCTTTATAAAAGGCCACTTGTCCACTTGCAAAGGGAAAATAATGTTTTCCATAGACTAAACAAGAAAGAATTCCATCTTCATGTAGTTTTCTGCTGTGTTCTTGGTGGGAAACAGTCTTAGAAACCCACCAGGGGCTCTAAACCCTCACCCTTGTTGACGGTGTTTCCTTCTTGTCCACAGTGAGGCTTCCAAAAGTGATTATGCCCTCAGAGGCCTCGGAAAAGGGCCCTGAGAGCTCAGCGGGCTTTGTTGGAGGCTGGGCTGCTGTCCGAAGAGCTCTGTCTCTTTGGATCCTGCCTGCCTCGGAGACTTGGCTCAGGCCGCACCGTGCCCGTGAGTGCCGCTGGGCTCAACTGCCACTGCCTTCCATTTCTCTCCTGACAACCGTCACCTAAACCTGGGCTTCAAGGACAGTGGCTACCCCTGGACCAGTGTCCTGTGGCTGCTGTACCAATGACCACACACTGGGCAGCTTAAACCCACAGACGATTATTCCCTCAGTTCTGTGAATGTTTTGGGAAAGGAAAACCGTGAATAATGGATTAATATCTAAAAATTCATTTCTCCCTAGTTTAAGTCATGAATTAAATTTCAATCAAAACAGCAAGGTGGGGTTTCTACTTGCTGTATGGTCAAGTAAACTCCTGGACATGACTCTCCTGCAAAACCTCTCCAGTCTGGAATAAACACACACATACAGACAAAGTCTCACACACACTCACACTCACACAAATTCACACACTTGTGATCACCCACACACAAAATAACCTGATGGCACTGGAGAGTGAACAAAACCAGCAGACTGTGGAGAGTCAGCACGTGAGAGAAGAGAATCAGCACAGGGTGAGTCATATGCTTTTTTTTTTAAAAAAAAAAAAAAAACTAAGGTGAAATTTACGTGACATAAATTAATCATTTTAAAGTGAACAATCCAGTGGCATTTGGTACATCCACCATGCTGTGCAACTATCGCCTTATTAGTTCCAAAACATTTTCATCACCCCAAAAGGAAACCCCACACCCACTAGCAGTCACTCTCCATTCTCCCCCAGCCCCCAGCAACCACTGATCCACCTTCTGTCTATGGATCTGCCTATTCTAGAATCATACAACACTTGCCTTTTTACATCTGGCTTCTCACACTGAGTGTAAATGTTCAAGGCTCATCCATGTTGTAGCATGTATCAGCACGATGCTCCTTTTATGGCTGAATAATTTTCCGTTGTGTAGATAGACTGAGTCATCTGCTCTTAAGGCTTCTAGCCACAGGTGGCACCTTATAGGTGCTGAAAGTGACAGAAAACTACAGGCTCTCCAGCCTCAAGAACCAGAAGTCAGGGTTTGGGGTAACCACAGATGTGAGAGGGGAAATCTTGGGAAGGACGGAGGTAGAGAGGGGGAACCCAATTTCTGTGTATACACTCAGCCTAAATCTCTAGCAGACCCCTGCCTCGGTGAAACAAACCCCAGCTAAGGATGAAAGAGCTGAACTGAGATTTGAGCTGCTCCCCAAGAAAGAGTTTGCAGTTTGAGTCCAACAGCGGCATCCATTGCCTGCTAAAACATAACAAAATACAACAAATGAATAAACAAACAACACACGCTCTTCAGATGAATGGAACAGAATCCAGTTTCCACAAATAATATTCACAATGTTTAGGGTAAAACAACAATAAAAATACTTGACATATGAAGAATCAGGAAAATGTGACCCATTCTTGGGAGAAAAGGAATTGATAGAGAGCAACCCGGGGATGACTCAGATGCAGGGACGACCACACAAGGATTCTAAAGCAGATCTTCTAACTGTGCTCTCAAGAACATAACAGGGAAAGGCCTGAAAAGAGAAACAAGATAGGAAATCTCAGCAAGGAATAAAAACATTTTTAAAAGAACCAAATTGAAATTCTGGAATGGAAAAATAATAGATCATAATTACAATATTAAAAAACTTTTAAATGGGCTTAATGAAGACGAGAGGGGAAAAAATGCAACTGGAAGATAAATCAGTAGAAATCATCCAGTTTGAAGAGCAGAGAGAAAAGAAGAAAAAAAAAAAATCAGAGCCTTAGAATCTGTGGGACAATATCAAAAGAAGTCCCAGGCAAATGGGGTGGGATGGGGGGATGATTTGGGTGTTCTTTTTTCACTTTTATTTTTCATTCTTGTTCTGGTTCTTTCTGATGTAAGGAAAATGTTCAGAGATAGATTGTGGTGATGAACGCATAACTATGTTATCATACTCTGGACAGTGGATTGTATACCATGGATGATTGTATGGTGTGTGCATATATTTCAATAAAACTGAATTTAATAAAAAAAAAAATCAGAAAAAAAAAAAAAAAGTCCCAGGAGAAGAGGAGACAGAGAATGGGGCAGAAAAATATTACAAGAAATAATGGTTAAAAAAAAAATCACCAAATTTGGGCAAAGACATACAAGTGCCATGCTAAGAATCTCAGTAAGCCCAGGCAGGATACGCAAATAGAAAACCATACCTAAGAATATAATTAAATTGATGAAAATCAAATATAAAAAGAAAATCTCAAAAGCAGCCAGAGAAAGCAACACATTACATACGTGGGAGTGTGGGGGGACAAAATTATTCTGATGATTACTAACTTCAGAAAGTGTGGAAGCCAGGAGACCATAGAAAACATCTCAAAAATGCTGAAATAAGAAACTGTCCACCTAGAATTCTATATCCATGGAAATTTGATTATAGAATAATAATGAAGGGAAAAATAAAGACATTTTCATATTAGAGAAAAGGAAAAGAACTTCTTCCAGAAGATCTGTAGTACAAGAAATGTGAGAGAAGTTTCTTCAAGCTGTAGGCAAGTAGTACCAAGTATTAAAATTTCTTTTATTTATAAATAAAAGAAAGCAGTAGTAAATTCTATGTAGTTGAAAAACACAGAATGAGAAGGCTCTTAAAACAGATTAACATATACTACCATTTCCAGGAAAAAAAAAGGGTGGAAGGAGATTTCTAGAAAAAAAAAAGGTGAAATATTTGCTTATATATGCAGAAAATGTCTCTGAAAGAATACAAAAAACAATAATAGCACTAGCTTCCTCTAGGAAGGGGAACTGGGGAGCTGGGAAAAGGGGTGGCAGAGAAACTTTTTACTTGTTCATGCTTTTTAACCTTTTGAATTTTGAACCACACTAATGGTTTTGCATTACAATATTAAAAAAAGAAAAAAGAGTGCAGAAACAGTGTAGGAATGGGCAGATCAACAGTATAGAAAGACCAGATCTAAGAATTCATAAGAATTTTGCACATGTTCACTAGAGAAAGATGGATTATTCAATACGTGGCGTTAGGAAAACCATTTGGAAAAAACTATTGAATTTCTTGGTGTCCCTTGAGATGATGACAAGTAGCATCATTTTAGATGAGGACATTGAATTAAGAGACTTCAAGTGACTTACGAGTCCAGTGACAAACACAGAACTGGAAGCAGATCTCATGACTATCTCCGGCTGTTTCCTCTATACCATGTTTCTAACAGGTAATGCCTGGCACGTTGAGTGATGGACAGCCACAGATGGTCTGTGTCACAGACACTACCACAGCTTTCTAGATTGGATAAGTTGGCCTTGAAGTCAGACGCAGTAGAATTCAGGGACAGCTTTGTGCTCAGTGTTTCCAGTGGAGGATTTTGCAACTGAGACTTCTTTGGTGCAACCAATATTCAACTTCAGTCTTGAGTAAGCTCATTGCCAGCATGCAGTGGTCTTTGTATACTGTGAGCTGTCTACCTAACACCACCCCAATTATTCCCTGGAAACACAACTTGACTTTGTTCAGGTATCAAGCAGCCACACACTTCTGAGAAGGCTGGCCCTCTCCTCAGTCCCAGGAGGCAAATCTTGATTAGTCTAAGCCACTCTTTTTCAAAAAGTAAATAATTAATTGCTTTTTAATTGTGGTAAAATATTCATAACATAAAAACCATTTTAACCACTTTATGTGGACAATTCTTTGACATTAAGTACCTCGACAATACTGTGCAATGCTCACCACTATTTCCAGACTATTTTCATCATTCTAAACCAAAGTGCATAGTCTAAACTTGATATAGTCTTGATAATAGTTTTTTCTTCCTTCACCGTAAGCATTTAAGACTGCACATTTTTACCCCTCTTAGTGCCACTTTTGTTGTACCACTCAAGTTTTGGTATGCGGGATTTTTATTATTGTTCAAACCTACTGGTTGGATTTCCATGATTTCTTCTTTGAGCCATGAGTTACTTAATTTCCAAACACACAGATCTTTGTTTGTTTTCTCGTTATCTCATTGGAATCAGTTTCTATATTTATTGGCTTGTGGTCAGAGAAGGTGATTTCTATGATATACCAATCCTTTGAAATTTGTTGAGATTTTAATAACTTTTCTGTGTGTACTTGAAAAGAATAGTTATTCTGCAGTATTCTATTTATGCCCATAAGATCAAACTTGTTAATTATTAATTTTTGAATTTTTACTGATTGTTTGATTCATGGAGATGTGTTAAAATCCCCCAGTGATGGTTTATTTATCTATTTCTCCTGTATTTCTGTCACTTTTATATATATTTCAAGGCTCTATTATTAGTCTAAGTTGAATTTTTTTATTATTTTGTAGTGACTCTTCTCATCTCTGGTGATCCTTGACAATGTCAGTGAATCACTGAATTAAGCCATGCTGTGATGACTCAACCTCTGGCCTTCTTGCTTTGAAAGATAATACATTTTCCTTATTGTTTAAGTCACTTTTAGCTGGCCTTTGTGTTCATCGCCATCAAAGGCATTGCAACTCATACAGCTTCATCTTGATCATGTACTTCAGAGCCCAGGTTACACAATTCCAGAATTTTGGATGGTGTTCACTGATGAATGGTAAGTGCATTCGCTATCTATTTCCGTGCAACAAATCACCCCAAACTTAATGACTTAAAACAACAAACATTCTATCTCACCCAATTTCTGTTGGTCTAGAATTTGCCAGGGCCTCAGCCGGGTGGTTCTGGCTGGGGGGCTCTCCTGAGGCTACAGGGGGGGTATCAGCTGGGACTGCAGACTCATCGGGGCTGGACGGCCCGTTTCCAAGGTGGCTCTCTCACAGGGCCGGCAAATCCACGCTGATCCTTTGTGGGAGGCCTCATTTCCTCACCACACAGACCTCTCCGCAGAGCTACTTGAGTGTCCTCTCAATGTGGTGCCCAACTTCCTCCAGAGCAAGGATCCGAGAAAGAGCAAGGAGGACGCCACGACATCTTCTATGACCCAGTTTCAACAGTCACATGCCATCATTTCTGCAATGGCCTGCTGGTGACACAGGTCAGCCCTATTCAGTGTGGGAGGGGACTACACAGCTTCAACAGCCCAGAAGCATCTTTCAATGTATTTGTGCAATTATACAGCTTTTCTTCTCTGATAATGATGGAGAACGGGATGAACAAAGCACCATCAGCTCTGTCAGGACCAACAAGAGTCCTCTTTGGAGCTGGCAAGCTTCTCCAGACTGCCAGGCCTCCTTACAAATAACAGAGTTCAGCTTCACTGGCAGTGGTAAATGCTTTGGTAAACGCTTTGGTAACTGCACGTGCAGTTCGGAGGAATGGAAGTTTTTCCCTATGGTGACACCAAAGGTGGTGTCAGCCTCCGCCTGCTGCACTGGGCACCTCCACAGACAGACGCAACCGACACTAACTCTCCACAGTGAACTGCAAGGACTGGAGCCAACAGAAAGCAGAGCTTCTGTGAGGACGGCCCCGGAAATGTCTTTCCTCTATTTTTGCACAGGGAAATGCATCGAGCTAGGGTGTCTGATCCCCTTCGAACTGAGACAAACTCAGCTCACACTCCCATTCTGTGCCCTGAGGATATCAAAAGTCCTTTCCAAGGCTTCTGAGAATTCTGGGGGTTTTAGGGTCACCTTTTCTCTGGATTCACCCACTGCATTTTGTGACTTTTCCTTTTCACCACACTGCGCTAACCCACCCAGAGACTGACACCTTCGCCTTTACCACTGTTTTCCAAAGCAAACAGGAATTCAGGCAGTTGTGCATAGCAGAACTTTTACAGAAGGTGTCTGGGTCACCAAGAGTGGTTCCTCTGTACCCTGCTCAGGAAAACAACATAAAATCATGTACTGGGCACTCTTGTTTTTAAAAGTCCATGAAGGCTCCCAACCCTTCAAAATGGCAGAGTGAGAAGTTTCAGGGCCCCACATAGGAGCTTTGACCAACCAGCAAGAACAGCTTTCTGAAAGCTCCAGAAAACAGGCAAAGGATTGCAGTAACAGGGCAAGTACAAAATCAAGAAAAAGGCAATTTAAAAGGGGCAGGGTCTTGCGGCACGCTGTCTGCCCCTTCCTCGCCCCTCACCGGCTCAGTGCGGAGCCAGCCACGGTCCCAGTGCAGTCCCTGCCTGTTGCAGACGGAGCAGAGTAACCGCCATGCACACACCGGGGCATGCACGTCTCGCCTAATCTGTCTGGTGGTGGCCAGCCCCAGTTCCAATCTGCCGTTGAACCACTTTAAGGAATTTTTAATTTCTGTTACTATGATCTTAGCTCCATTTTGTTCCTTTTCATAACTTCCGTGTCTCTGTTGAAATTCTTTCTGTGCTCATCTGTCATTTTCATGACTTCCTTTGGTCCCTTGTAGATGTTTTCTCGCAGTTCTTTGAGCATAATTAGGATAACTTTTTTAAAGTGTTTGTCTGGAATATCCTGGGTCTGTTCCTCCTCACTGATGCCAATGCTCTAATCTTCCTCTTTCCCTGGGCCATCACTTCCAGTTTCTTTGTATGTTTCTTTTGTATAAACCTGGACATTTTGATATTTTAACATGTTATCACTGGAAGTTAGACTCTCCTATGTCTGTTCTTTAAGCTTGTACCCAGCTAATATTATGACAGAACTTTCTTTGAATGCCAGGAGCAGGGGAGAAGAAGGAGGAGGAGGAGGAGAAGGAGGAGGAGGGAGGAGGGAGGAGGGAGGAGGGAGAAGAAGGAGGAGGAGAAGGAGGAGGAGGGAGGAGGGGGGAGGGAGGAGGGAGGAGGGAGAAGGAGGAGAAGGAGAAGAAGAAGGAGGGAAGCAAGAAGACACCGTTCCCAGCCTTTGCAGACTGACCTTGGGAGAGTTCTTCAGGGATTACCGACATAAAGGGTTTAGGGAATAGCTCCAGACCAAAGCACAGGGGCCTCCCTCATCCTTTCCGCCCACGCACCTTCCTGGGCATGCCCGTGTGGCCCTAGGAATTCCCTTGTTTCCATGGTTCCAAGTGTCTGCCTTCTCTTCCCTAGGAAACAGAGTCCTCACAGTCCAGGGCGCTGCACTGTTGTCCCACACCCAGCAGTCCCTGCCCAGGCAGCCAGCTGACTGCTCTCCCACCGCGTTCCGTAGGAGAGCTCGGGGAGCCACCTTCTACACGCAGGGCAAGTTCTGGGGCAGCGAGCCCCTCAGGCCACCAGCAGACTGGGCCAGATACACGTGCTCCAGATGTGCCCGAGGACCAAGGGTCCACACTGGTATTCAAAGAAAGTTCTGTCATATTAGCTGGGAGGGTGGGGAAGGGGCTGGCCAGGGCACCGGGAGCTCCTACTGCTTTTAAGCGGTCTTTTTCTTGATTCAGTGCTCGCCGCCTTATTGCAGTACTTTAACTGTTCTCTGGAGCTTTCAGGAAAATATTTCTAGTGATTCTTACTGGTTGCTCAAAGTATCTGTGGTTAACTTTTTTTTATTGTGGTAACATATATAACATAGAATTTGCCATTTTAACCATTTTCATGTGTATATTTGAGCGGCATTAATTACTTTTACAGTGTTTCATTACTTTCATTACTGAAATGTTTTCATCATTCCAAACAGAAACTCTGTACCCATTAAGCAATAACTCCCTATTCCCCCAACCCAACCCCTGGCAACCTCTATCTACCTTCTGTCTCTATGAATTCGCCTACTCTAGGTATTTCATGTAAGTGGAACCATACAGTATTTGTCTTTCTGTGACTGACTTCTTTCACAGTTTGTCCATGTTACAGCATGTTTCAGAACTTCATTCTCTTTATGGCTGAATAATATTCCATTGTATAGGTATACCACATTTTGTTTATCCATTCACCTGCTGATGGACACTTAAGTTGTTTCCACTTATCCAGGGTTAACTTTCATAAACAGTTAAGTACTGTTAGCACAAGAACCAGGAAGGAACTGGGACAAAAGTTGATTTGCTCCATTTTGGCCCTCAAGGGCTTCGTCCTCTTGTGAAAGTTTCTCTCAACTGAGGACAACTCCTTGAAGACGGACGCCATGACCTATCCTTCCCGGGTGCCGGGCTTGGCACAAAGCTGGGCACACACCAGACATGCTCCATTCAACCAGCTTCAGTCTGCATTGAGGAAGGGCAGCGGTGTGTCCCTGGGACAGGGTGGCCCAGGCCTTGTGGGGAGCGGTGACTGAGACGGCAACGAGGTGGCAGGAGGCAATGCCGTTTCCGATCGCAGGTGCTCATGGGGGACATCCTTAGGCATGAGATCCCCAAAGACAATGAACCCTCCCTGCCAAGCCCTCTTCTTAAGCTGCACGTTGGTCCCCCTTTTATGAATTCTTTCCCCTTCAAAGTTGCCCTGTGTTTGTCCTAGTCTGATGACGTCATGTGACAAGGGTGAGAGGAAGCCAAAATCCTATTGGCTTGCCTTGGTCCCCCTTCTCCTGCCCCCATATCCCAATGGTCCCCACCAACAGCTCCTGACTAGGGATCAGAGGCCCCCATGGAACCAAGGCCAGATAGCTCCCGCCTACTGGGAATGACCCCCGATTCCCTCTCTAAAGGTTTGGGACCCACCTGGCACAGGTACATATTGGACTGGGTGGGTCCTGGGAACCTACCAGGCCTGTGTCAGACAAGCCCGGCAAAGAGCCTTCGGGCCCACCAGTGTCTGGGTTAAGTGAGGCCCTGGGAAGGGCGTGGTATCTAACTTTTTAATTTAATTTAAAATTTACAAATACTCTCTCTTTCCCTTGTTCCCGCATTCCCATCCTCCTCAGTAACCTCTAAACTGCTTTTTATCTCTGCAAATTTGCTATTTCTAGTTATCTCATAAGTATCATATAATTTTTGCCCTTAGATGTCTTGCTTATTTCACTGAACATCATGTTTTCAGTCTTCCACGTTGGAACATGTCTCAACTTCATTTTTTTTTCCATTGTGTGTATATACTACATTTTGCTTATCAATCCATTTGTTGATGGACATTTGGGGTGTTTCTAGCTTTTGACTAATGTGAATAATGCTGCTATAAACATTTGTGTTCAAGAATCTCTTTGTGACCCTGTTTTTACTCTCTTTGGGGATACACCTAGAGGTGGGATTGCCGGGTCAAATGGTAACTCTATATTCAACTTTTTGAGGAACCGCCATATTGCTTTCCACGGCGGCTGCAAGCATTTTACATTCCCACCAAAAATTCACTAGCGTCCCAATTCCTCCGCCTCCTCTTCAACACTTATTTTCCACTTTAAAAAAATAATCGTCTACCTTCACATTTATCATGTGAGGAACCCCCAACCTCTCTGCTGGATCAGCTGGTTACTCCGCCGTTCCCATGGTGCTGAGGTTCAGGGGAGGGCCCCTTCCCCAGCTGGTTTATGGCAAACACCACGGGCATAATAGTGGCCTAACTAGTTCTCTTCCTGGTTCACTTGTTGATTCATCCAGCAAATGTTACTGAGTCTCCCTTCTGTGCCAGGTGCCCTTCTAGGATCTGGGGACTACAGAATTAACAAGGCAGACATATCCAGGTCCTTCCGAGTGTGTGTGTGTGTGTGTGTGTGTGTGTGTTGGGGTAGTGATATTTGTTTGGTTTTTCTTAAAGTATAATTTATGAACAGTAAAATGCCAGTAAGATGTTCCTGGATTCCCTGGCCTTGATGCATTCCCACCTTCTTCAAAGCCTGACGAGGAGCTCTCCCTCACCAGCCCCTCTCGTCACCACCGCTGACCCCCACCCCAGACCTCCAAACCTTGTACTCATCCATGCGCAACTGGAGCTTTTCCACAGCCCTGTCCAACACAAGATAGTGGTCCTTCATCGACTCTATTTGGTTGCCCCAAATTCTCTCAAGTTCCTCCTCCTAAAAGGGGGAAGACACAGACACCCCAGGCCTCTGCTTCTGAGGTTACCATGACCAGGAAGGGGCTGGAAGGGATGGCTGAGATCGAGAAGAAGGTGCCAGACTAGCACATCACTAACTCGCCCCATCCTAATAGCTGCCCAAGACGTGCACTATGAGGAACCATGCAGCCACCCGTCGGTTGGGACCCTGCACAAGATCTGCCCTCCATGTAGCTGCCTTCCCGCCTCCCCTTCCCACCCAACTTCCCCTGGTCTCCTTTCAGCTCCAGGATGAACGCTGTGTCTGGGAGGGCAGAAGTGCCACCTGGTTCTGGGTCCAAGGAGTCTGCCATCAGCTCATCTCAAGCCATCATGTTCTCAAAAGCTGTCCTCTGCCCAGGATACTGACCTGGAGCCTGGATTTCTGGAGGTCGCCAACCGTTTCCTGCAACACGTCCACCGTTGTCCCAAGCTTGGAAGAGGGTCCCATATTAGCTGAAAGCAAAGGAAGGAGTGGCTGTTGGGGCCAAGGATGGAGGAAGAGGATTTGGCACTGGGCAGAAACCCCTATTGGCTAGATTTCCAGCTGCTTCCGAGGCAGCACTGCCCAACAGAAATACATCGTGACCCACATATGGGGGCCATGGATATAATTTTAAATCTTGTAGTTAGTCACACTAAAAAAATTAAAATGAAGCAGGTGAAATTAATTTTATTAAAATATTTTATTTAACCCAATAGATCCAAAATATTACCATTTTAATATGCAATCAAAAAATCATTATGGGGAGTAATGCAAATGTTCTAAAAATGATCATGGTGATGAATACACAAACATGTGACAATACTGCGAACCACTGATTGTATACTTTGGATGGATTGCATGGTGTGTGACTATATCTCAACAAAATTACATTTACAAAAATCATTATGAGATATTTTACATTCTTTTTTTTGTACCAAGTCTTCAAAACCCAGGGTGTATGTCACACTTAGAGCGTGCCTGAATCCAAACCGGCCATATTTCAGGTGTTCAATGGCCACAGGGGACTAATGGTTCCCACATTAAACAGTTGGGCCTGATTTACTCTCCCCCAGAAATTACCCTGAGCAAAACTATGACATATCTTATTTACCAGAGTCTGTGAAGAATATTATTCCACTGCAAAAATAAAAGAGAGGGATTTAACTAAAAAGGGGGGCATTAAAAAAAAAAAAGTAGCCTGTAGTCAGTTATGGATGGATGGCCTGAGACCCGAAGCCAGAAAACAATGTTTATGACTCCACTAGGTGTACGAAAGCGTGTCAGCCAAGGTGAGCTTTATAACTCGCTTTCGTTTTCTTTACAAAAATGACAGCTGGTCAGAAGAAGAGTTTGGGCTATTACTGTTTGACATTTTAAACTGATCACTATCATAATCTTAGCCACGGACCAGCATTCACTGATATCAGAGAAATTCTTTTTAGCCATGTGAAGTTATACTTTTTTTTTCAAGCTCTGTAGCCTCTCAGGGGCAGCAGCATGCCCGGATTTAACTTAGGTTCATTCAAGTACTTGGCAGAGAGAACAAGGAGCAAAATGATGACGTAAAGAGTGAAGACAGCGGTTCTCAAAGTGGGGCCCCCAGGCCAGCAGCTTCAGCATCACCTGGGGACGGGTCAGGAAGGCAATTTCTTGGGCCCCATCCCAGACTGGTGGACTGAGAAGCTCAAGAGCTGGGCCAGCAGATTGGGATGGAAGGAGCCTCCAGCGGAGCTGAGGCCAGCCAAGGTTGGCAACCGGCAGGGTGGGCCGTTTTGTTCCCATCCCACCATCCCATATGCTTGGCCCACCATGAGCATGATGTGCTCCCGCGGCCGCCCAGGACGTGACTGTCGCCTTTAAGGATGCTTATTTTGGCTCTTAATCCCAAACTGATCACCTCATCAGGGGTCTGGTCAGTGCTGTCAGATGCTCAGCTAAGCTGAAGTTATTAAATGACTGCAAGGTACTGGGTTTTATGGGCATTAGAAAGGAGTTTTCAAGAGTAATTTTGATGTGAGATTTTCCCCCTTACGGGCCAACTTTAAACCCTAACAGCAGACCCATTCACACCCCCAAGTTAAGATCTCACTACACAGTCATTGCAAAAGGGTAGCTTAGTAAGAGGCTAATGCTTACCCCAAAGGAGTGAGTGCCCAATGGCTGAATGCGGATTTTGCTGGGGGAGCTAAACAAGGGAGAGGAGGTCCTTCTCAAAGGCCATGGGGAGGGCCCTGGAGCTGGGCCTACCTAGATAAGTCAAGCGCTGCTGCAGCTTGGAAGACAGCTGGGCAAACTCTTCTTTCAGGGCATCCCGGAAAGCCGGAATCTGCCCCACGTGGCTCATGGAATACCTCACCGCCTTCTTCTTGTCCTCGGGGGTCGCGGCCTGTTTGGCAGCCAGTACAGCTACCGACAGGGACCCATAGGGCGAGATGGTGCCTAGGGAGTGGGAAGGAGAGAAAAACTCGTAGTCTTTTTCAGAGTCCTCACTGAAGGCCATGGAGGTGGTGGCCCCACGGGAGACCCCGGCGCCCAGCACATCTGCAAACACCCCCAAGGGCCCGGATGCGGCTGTGGTCATCGCTTTGGTGGCCATTTTGGTGGCGGGGGCGTCTTTGACCACCTTGGCAGCGGCCTCGGCCGCCTGGGCTGCGGAGGATGCAGCAGCGGTATAGGCAGCGGCGGCGGCAGCGGCAATGGCAGCTGTGGTTTTCATCCGCTGAATGGCAGACCGGGGCTTACTGAGGGGCTCTTCCTTGGGGGCCCCCTTCGCCTCAAGGGGATGCTGCTGTTCCTGACCCCTCCTTTCCACCACAGCCTGGTGAGCTGGTGGAGGCAGGAGTGGAGTAGGCTGTGCTGCCTGAGGCTCTGCAGTGGGTGGCAGGGTCCCGGGGGGTGGGGGCTGGGGCTGGGGCAGGGGCAGGGGGCTAGATGGGCCTGCGACAGGGTGGAAGAAGCCTGGGGCCCAGAAAGGCCAAGTGCCGGCCTCGGGCCAGCCTCTGGGAACGGGCCAGCCTCCTGGAGGCATGGGCCAAGGAATCAGAGCAGACCCAGATCCAGGCACAGGCCAACGTGCTGGTGCTAACCCAGGTGTCAGACCAGGCCCCAGCACAGGCCTGAGTGCTGGCACAGTCCCCAGTGCCAGAGCAGACCCCACTGCAGGCCTGGGCTCTGGCAGAGTCCCAGGCTCGGGCACAGCCCCAGGCTCGGTTGCAGCCCCAGGCTCAGGTGCAGCCCCAGGCTCGGGTGCAGCCCCAGGCTCAGGCTCCAGTGCCTGTGGCTGGGCTGGCTCCTGGGCCCTGGGGAGCCCAGCTGCTTGGGCAGACTCCTCGTCTGGTAACATCCCGGACGACTCATAATGCCAGACGGTCTGTAGGAGCTCAGGGGCCTGCAAGGGCTCCGTCACCTGGATGGGTCCCACAGCCTCGAGGTACTCAGTGGTCTGGGGAAGAGGTGCCTCTGGGAGCCGCTCCGAGGTCTGCCACAGCTTGGCCTGCAGAAGAGAGGGCCCAGCTGGCCAGGGCTGTTTCCCACCCCAGGTCCCCACCCCAGGCCAGCATGGCAGCCCTCCTCTCCTCTCCATCACCCCTGCTATCTTCTCTGCCCTCCTTCTGCTTTTCCTTCTCTTCCTCCTTCACTCACCGAAGAGAACATGGCGTCGTGGAGGCTGCTCCAGAGCACCACATCTTCACTTTTGGGGAAGGAGCTCATCTTGCTCTGGACAGAAATCTGGGAGGTGGGGGTGGTTGGGAAGGACGGCAGCATATGGCTCCCTCATCCACACTGCCCTCCGCGCTTGCAAACAGATGGGCCTTTCCAGGTTTGTTCCCCTCTTCCCCCTTCCTGCCCCCAGGACCACGGGGAGGGAAGACGGGGGCCGAGACCCTCACCACTTCCCGCTGTAAGGTGCTCATCTTGCGGTTCTGCCCTCTCAACTCCTTCATGAGGTCATCCACTTTTTCTGGGTTCATCTGTAAATGAGATAAGCCTGTGGGCCAGAGGAACAGGCTCCAGCTCCAGCCCTGCTCCTCCCCGCAGCTAGAACAGAAGGGTTTCGCTCTAGATGACTAAAAGATTTGAGAAGGAAGAACAGATCCCATCACAGTGTTGCCCAGAGAGTGGTAAGAGGGTTGGCAAAAGGGTTCCACAGGCAGGTAAGGGCTAGTATATACAACACTGCTAGGTTTATTCCTCCTTTCAGTGTGGACAGAGCTTTCTAGAAGAGGAAAAGCTGTTATTTTCCTGCTAAGTTGGTGGAATGCCAAGACTTGGGGTGTCCCTAACTGAGAATAAAGCCGACCCAGAGGAAATCATTGTTCGAAAAGAGGATGTTGATGTATGAGCGCTTCGATCTGGATGAAACTGAAGGCAGCCCTGGGCTTTTAAGTAAGTGAGATAACAAGTCCCTTTATTTTGCCTAGCTTGGACGAACTGCTTCTGTCACTTACAAGTATGTTTCCTGACCAACACGGCAGGCTGAGGAGTCTAGAGGGGCAAATAACAACCCAAAGGCACAGAAGGCTCAGTGGGACAGGTCAAGTGGCTGGGCCCTACCAACTCCCTTCTCCTGCTCTCATGACTGCTTTCTTCGACCAAGAACAAGCTCCTTATATTTTCCCTCTTGCCCCAAACACCTGAGGTCTGAGGGGCATGGACATTGTGGAGGATGCTGGGGAGTGTCTACCTTCTCAAATTCCTCTTTCAGCATGTCCACATCCTTTCGCAGAGCATCGAGGGTGGTCTTGAATGAGTAAATGTCAGTGAGCAGATCCTGCAGAGTCTTCATGGACTGAAGAGGGGGGACAGGAAGGGGAAATGTGAAGTTGGGTGTGACAGGAGGAGAAGGCACACAAAGTGGGGCAGCTCTCAGCTGGTGGCCGTGGCCCAAGGGGTCCTTTTGGTTCTCCCAAGGTCTGAGCTGGAAGGAACTCAGAGGAAAGCAAACGACTCCAACTCAGTGGTGCTCTAGGAGGGGAAAAGGCAAACTCTGGTTGAGTTTGCTCAGTAGCCCAGAGTTACTCATCGGCAAGCATCTCTTGTCCTTTCTCATGTGATGCAAGTCAGCCAGGGTAGCGGCTGAGTGAGGAGGGACAGCCATTCTGAGTGGAGCCAGTGGATGGTTGGGAGCAAGGGCATCACAACTGGATTTGGATTTTTGAAGGATTCCTCTGGCTGCACATGGAAACTGGGTCTGGGAGGGCAAGAGGGAAAGCCAGGGGATCGGGCAAAAACAGCTGTTCACAATGCTGAGCTTTTGGCTCAGCTCCAGCACTGACTGAGGCTATTAATGTATCTTTCCAGGTTTTAGATTCCTCAACTATAAATAGGTATAAAAAATATGATGTGTATATAGAACCTGGATGCAAAGTTAAGTATTCAATTAATAAAATAACAAATAGCAAAGTGGCAGAGTAAGTCATTCTTTATCAGTAATTACATTAAATGTACATGGATTAAAATTTCCAGTTAAAAGACAGAATGGGTTTAGAAAACAAGATCCAACTACATGCTGTCTACCAGAGACACACTTTAGATTCAAAGACACAAGTAGGCTGAAAGTAAAAGGACAGAAAAAGATATACCATGCAAGTAGTAGCCAAAAGAGAGATGGAATACCTACACTAATATGAGGCAAAATAGACTAAGACAAAACTGTTACTAGAGACAAAGAAGGGTACTTTATAATGATAAAGGGTCAATACATCAGGAGAATATAATGATTCTACAAACATATATGCACATAACAATAGAGCCCCAAAATACATAAAGTAAAAACTGACTTAACTGAAAGGGGAAACAGACAATTCAATAATCATCATTACAGAATTCAATATCCCCACTCTCGATAGGGGATAAAACGACTAGACAGAAGATCAACAAGGAACTATAATACATGAACAACACTATAAACCAACTAGACCTAATAGGTATCCATAGAACATTCCACTCAACTACAACACTATAAACCAATCAAACCTAACAGACATATACAAAACACTCCACCCCAAAACAGCAGAACACACATTTTTCTCAAGTTCACATGAAACATTTTCCAGGATAGACTATATGCTAGGCCATAAAACAAGCAGCAATACATTTTTTTTTACACTTTATTTTGAAATAAATTCAAAGTTATAGGAACAGTTGCAAAAACAATACAAACACCATAAACAGAACTCCAGCATTCCCTGACCCCTCCACCGATACCCCGATCCACTAACTTTAACATGTTGTCACACTGCTATTTCTTTCCCTCCCTCCTTCTCTCCCTATCATCCATCATCTATTGCTCTGTCTTCTGAACATATGAGAGCTAGCTGCACACATCCTTGAACATACACTATAATTCACGTATACACTTCCCATGAACAAGAACATTCTTTTCTGCAATCCCATTAAGTGCAGCTAAGAAGTACAAGAGATTCAACAATGATACGAAGCTTACATTCCATATTTCCTTTTCCTTATGTCTCAACTGTGTCCCTTTGAGCCTCCTGTCCTCCATCCTCAGATCCCATCCAAGGTCATCCTTGGCATTCAATTGTCATCTATTTAGACTGTCTTTTTTTTCCCCTCAATTGTGGAAACATATATACAGCCTAAATCTTCCCATTCCACCCCCTCTCTAGCATTCCATTAGTGGGATTAATCACATTTAGAATGTTGTAATGCTATCACCTTCCCACCATCCATTACTAGAAATTTCCCTTCACCTCAAACAGCAACCCTATACTCATTTCTTAACTCCCCATTGCTCCTTCTCCCATTTCTCTTAATCCATACTCTACTTTTCATCTCTACAGTCATATTCTCTGATAATTTCTTTGTGTTTACTGTGGGGCTTAAAATTAAACTCTTAAAGCCATAACAATCTTGTTTTTCTTTGATACCAACTTAATTTCAATAGGACACATAAACTATGTACCTATACTCCTCCATTCCCCCACCTTTATATAGTTCTTGTCAAAAATTACATACTTTACATTGAGTTTGAAGCCACTGATTTGTCATTAGAGTTTGTGTATTTTATATCATGTAGGAAGTAAATAGTGGAGTTAACAATTAAAAAATTATTGACTTCTATTTGTATTCCATTGTGGTTAGAGATTGTGCTTTGAATATGTTCAACTGTTTTGTTGTTTTTTTTTTTAATTTATTGAGGCTCATTTTATGTCCCAGCATATGGTCCATTCTGGAGAAAGACCCATGATCACTAGAGAAAAATGAGTGTCCTGGTGATTTTGGAATGTAAGGTTCTATATATGTCTGTTAAAATTCTCTATATCTCTTTCTCCTTTCTTTGTTTCTCTGTCGGTAGGGCTCCCTTTAGTATCTGAAGTAGGGCAGGTCTTTTATTCGCAAACTCTCTCAGCATTTGTTTGTGAAAAATTTAAGCTCTCCATCAAATTTGAAGGAGAGTTTTGCTGGAAAAAGTATTCTTGGTTGGAAATTTTTCTCTCTCAGAGTTTTAAATATGTCATGCCACTGCCTTCTCGCCTCCATGGTGGCCACTGAGTAGTCACAACTTAGTCTTATGCTGTTTTCTTTGTATGTAGTGAACTGCTTTTCTCTTGCTGCTTTCAGAACTTGCTCCTTCTATTCAGTATTTGAGAGTCTGATCAGAATATGTCTTGGAGTGGGTTTATTTGGATTTATTCTATTTGGAGTTCGCTGGGCATTTATGCTTTGTGTATTTATATTGTGTAGAAGGTTTGGGAAGTTTTCCCCAACAATTTCTTTGAATACTCTTTCTAGACCTTTACCCTTCTCTTCCCCTTCTGGGACATTAGTGAGTCTTAAATTTGGAAGTTTTATTTTATCTATCATATCCTTGAGATCCTTTTCAATTTTTTTCTCCATTCTTTCTTTTGTTCTTTCATTTTCTGTTCTGTGGACCTCTAGGACACTGAGTCGTTGTTCAACTTCCTCTACTCTTGTATTATGAGTATCCAGAATCTTTTTAATTTGGCCAACAATTTCTTTTACTTCCATAAGATCTTCTATTTTTTTATTTACTCTTGCAATTTCTTCTTTATGCTCTTCTAGGGTCTTCCTTATGTCCCTTTTATCCTGCTCCATGGTCTTCTTCATGTCTTTTATATCCTGTGCCATGTTTTCATTCCTTGATTGTGATTGTTTGATTAATTGTGCCAAGTACTATGTCTCTTCTGATATTTTAATTTGGGTATTTGGGATCGAGTTCTCCATATCATCTGTTTTATCATATGCATTAAGATTTTCTGTTGTTTTTGGCTTCTTGGCATTTGCTTTGCTTGATAGGGTTCTTTCAAGTTGTAAAAAAAAAAATACCAATCTAATTTTTCAGAAATACAAGCTGGTAGCATACACTTTCTCTAACTAACCAGCAGATGGTGTCTGTGAGTCACCTATACCCCTCAAGTCAGTTCTCCCCAACTCTGTCTCTGTGGTGCATGGGGAAATGATTTTTGTGGGGTTCAGTTGGTGAACTCAGTTTGGGTTTGTTGTTGGAGCTGTGCACCCTGAATGTGGGGCGTGTGTCTGGGTGGCTAGGGAGGCAGGGCAGCTTTAATATTCAAATCTCCCAGGTTCCCGGAGATTCAAGGCTATTGCAAGAGTCTAAGCCTTCATTTCAGTTTTGCCCCAGATTTTCTCTGTCGCTGACCCACAAACCACCAGCATTGATGTAGCGTCCCTGGGTTTTCTGAGCGGGGCCCCCTTCTCAGCTGTGATCTTCCAGGACCTCTGCTGAGGGAATGCTGTGCTACGTCACTAGTGTGCGTCATCCCTCAAGGGAAGCCCCGGGCCGCTGGGCCATGCAGGGGCACTCTCAGCCTGATGCAAAGATTAGCCCATAAGTCTTGACTGGTGTAAGTTCTGAATAAAAGGCAGGTAGTAGAGCTGGGCCCCACCCCTTTCCTCTTAGAGAAGATAGACGCCCTAGGGGGAGGTCATTAGCATTTCAGTGGTCTCTCTCTGCCTGTGCCACACCCCTGTCTGGGTCACAGAACTGGGAACTGAAAATGGCTGAGGCTTTCTCCACCGAGTCGAAAAAGGAACAGAGCTAGTCTGAGGCGACCCTCTGGCTCTCCAAGGTCAGCCGTCACCCAAAGCCTCTGTCTACTTCCTGGGGATTTGTACCTCATAGTGAGTAGTTCACACTCGCTAATCAAAACCCCAGTTGGAGCTCAGCTGAGCTATATTCACTTGCTGGGAGAAAGCTTCTCTCTGGCACCACGAGGCTTTGTAGCTCGGGCTGTGGGGGAGGGGCCTCCCGATTTGGATCCGCCGTTCTTACTTACAGATTTTATGCTGTGATCTCGGGCAATCCTCCCAATTCAGGTTCGTGTATGATGAGTGGACGGTCATGTTTGTCCCCCTGCAGTTATTCCAGATTATTTACTAGTTGTTTCTGGTTTTTTTTTCAGTTGTTCCAGGGGGACTACTTAGCTTCCACTCCTCTCTATGCTGCCATCTTGGATCCTCCCCCAATAAATTTTTAAAGGATTTAAATCATACAATATATGTTCTCTGATCACAATTGAATTAAATTAGAAATCAACAACAGAAGGAAATTTTGGAAATTCACAAACCACTTGAAATGAAAAAATACACTGAGATGAATAAAAATGAAAACAGAATATAAAAAAACTTATGAGAGTGCTCGTTTTGGCAGCACATATACTAAAATTGGAAGGATACAGGGATTAGTGTGGCCCCTATGCAAGGATGACATGCAAAGTTGTGAAGCGTTCCATATTTTTATGTTCTGGTTTTGTTGTAATTAAAATATTTTGGAAACTCAAAAAAATATGCAGCAAAAGCAATACTTAATGGAGATTTATAGCTGCAAATGCCTATATTAAAAAAGAAGACAAATGAAAGATAGGACATTATTCTGACTTTACTGGAATAAAAAGGATTATAAGAGAATACTCTGAACAACTATATTCCAACAAATTGGATAAACTGGAAGAAATGGACAAATTGCTAGAAATACATGAGCTATCAAAATGGACTCAAGAAGAAACAGAAATTCTGAATAGACCTATAATAAGTAAGGAGATTGAATCAGTAATTAAAAACCTCCCAACAAAGAAAAGTTCAGGACCAGATGGCTTCACTGGTGATTTCTACCAAACACATAAAGAAGAATTAATACCTGAAGGCATCATGTTGAGTGAAATAAGCTAAACACAAAAGGACAGATATTGTATGATTTCATTTATATGCAATCATGAGAATATGCAAATCATAGAAACAGAAAGTAAATTACAGGCAACCAGGAGTGGCAAGAGGGGGAATGGAGAGTTACTGCTTAATAGACACAGAGCTTCTGTTAGTGGTGATGGAAAAAGTCTGGCAATGGATGGTGGTGATGGTAGCACAGCAGTGTGAATGTAATCAATTCCAATGACTTCTATATTTGAAAGTGTTGAAAATGGGAAATTTTATGTTGTATATCATTTACCACTATAAAAAAATTTTAAACTACATAAATAAAATGCTTATGCTATAGAGTCAGAAATGTTAATGACTATTACATAAATATCACGCGTTCTAACATCTTAAATGAAAACATATATTAGGTTTTTATGAAATGTAATTTTATTTAAAAATAATAAAATTTTAAACAGTTACAAAAAAGGAAATAATTAACACCAATCCTTTTTAAATTCTTCCAAAAAACTGAAAAGGATGGAAAACTTCCTAATTCATTCTAGGAGGCCAGCATTACTGTGATACCCAAAACCGTACAAAGACACTATAAGAAAAGATAACTACATACCAATATCCCTTATGAATATAGATGCAAAAATCCTCAACAAAATACTTCAAAATAGAATCCAAAAGCATATTAAAAGAATTATACACCATGACTGTGATGGTTGGGCTCATGTGTCAACTTGGCCAGGTGATGGTGTCCAGGTGTCTGGTCAAGCAAGCACTGGCCTAACCATTACTACAAGGACATTTGTGGCTGGTTAATAAACCAGAAGGCTGGTTTATCAAATCATCAGTCAACTGGCTAGAGCTGTGACTGATGACATCAACGAAGGGCATGTCTTCCACAATGAGAGAATTCAATCAACTGGATTTAATCCCATTAGTTGAAAACTTTTAAGTGAGACAGATAGAGGACCTTCACTTCTTCAGCGAACCAGCAAAGTGCTTCCCGAGGAGTTCGTCAAAGTTGCCAGTTTGTTTCCTGAGGAGTTCATCAAACACATTCATCGAAGTTGCCAGTTCGCTGCCTGAGGGGTTCATCGAACATCATGATTGGAGTTGCCAGTTTGCTGCCTGCCCTATGGAATTTGGACTCGTGCATCCCCACAGTTGCATGAGACACTTTTATAAAATCTTGTATTTATAGATATCTGTTGTTGATTCTGTTTCCCTAGGGAACCCTAACTAATACAATGACCAAACGGGTTTTATTCCAAGTATGCAAGGGTGGTTCAACACAAAGAAAATCAATTAATGTAATACACCACATCAATAAATTGAAAGGGAAAAACCACATGATCATCTCGATTGAGGCAGAAAAAGCCTGTGACAAAATTCAGCACCCTTTCATGAAAAAAAAAACCACTTCAAAAGGTAGAGGAACTGAAAGAAACTTCCTCAACTTGATAATGGGCACACAATATATGAAAAACCCACAGCTAACATCCTACTCAATGGTGAGAGACTGAAAGTCTTCCCTCTAAGATCAGGAACAAGACAAGGATGCCCACTGTCACCACTGCTAGTTAACATTGTGCTCGAAGTTCTAGCTAGAGCAAATAGTCAAGAAAAAGAAAAAAAAAAGGCATCCAAATTGGAAAAGAAGTAAAACTGTCACTATTTGCAGATGACATGATCCTATATTTAGAAAACCCAGGAAAAAAAAATGATAGCAAAGCTATTTGAGCTAATAAGCAAGTTGAACAAAGTGGCAGGACACAAGATCAACATGGAAAAATCAATGGTGTTTCTATATACTAGTAATGAGCTATTTGAAGAGGTAATCAAGAAAAAATTCCACTTACAATAGCACATAAAAGAATCAAATATCTAGGAATAAACCTAACGAAGGATGTTAAAGACCTCTACACAGAAAACTACAAAACACTGCTAAAAGAAATAAAAAAAGACCTAAACAAATGGAAAGACATTCCACGTTCATGGATTGGAAGGCCAAACATCGTCAAGATGGCAGTTCTACCCAAATTGATCTACAGATTCAATGCAATACCAATCAAAATTCCAACAGACTACTTTGCAGAAATGGAAAAGCTAATTATCAATTTTATTTCGTAGGGTAAGGGGCCTCAAATAGCCAAAAATGTCTTGAAAAAGAAGAATGAAGTCATTCTGACTTTAAAGCATGTTATAAAGCCATAGTAGTCAAAACAGCATAAAACTGGCACAAAGATAGATATATTGATCAATGGAATCAAATTAAGAGCTCAGACATAGACCCTCAGATCTATGGTCAACTGATTTTTGATAAGACTCCCAAGTCCACTCATGTGGGACAGAACAGTCTTTTCAATAAATGGTGTTGAGAGAACTGGATATCCATAACCAAAAGAATGAAAGAAGACCCCTATCTCACATCCTATTCAAAAATTAACTCAAAATGGATCAAAGACCTAAATATAAGAACTAGTACCATAAAACTCCTAGAAGAAAATGTAGAGAAACATTTGCAAGATCTAGTGATAGTCAGTAGTTTCTTAGACTTTACACCCAAAGCACAAGCAGCAAAAGAAAAAACAGATAAATGGGAACCCCTCAAAATCAAATACTTCAGTGCTTCAAAGGACATTGTCAAAAGGGTGTGAAAGGCAACAGAATCAATAGGAGAAAATATTTGGAAACCACATATTTGATAGGGGTTTGATATCCAGAATATATGAGGAAATCCTACAACTCAACAATAAAAAAAAACCTAATTTAACAATGGGCAAAAGACACGAATAAACATTTTTCCAAAGAGCAAATACAGATGGCTAAAAAAACATGAAAAGATGCTAAGCTTCACTAGCCATCAGGGAAATGCAAATCAAAACCACAACAAAATATCATTTCACACCTACTAGAATGGCCGCTATTAAACAAACAGGAAACTAAAAGTGTTGGAGAGGATGTGGAGAAATTGGAACACTTATTCACTGCTGGTGGGATGTAAAACAGTACAGCCGCTGTGAAGGATAGTTTGGCGGTTCCTCAGGAAGCTAAGTAGAGAGTTGCCTTACTATCCAGCAATCCCTCTGCTAGGGATATACCCAGCAGATCTGAAAGCAGGGAAGCAAACAGACATTTGCACACCAATTTTCACAGCAGCATTGTTCACAATTGTCAAAAGATGGAAACAACCCTAGTGTCCATCAACTGATGAATGGATAAACAAAATGCAGTATATACATATGATGGAGAATTAGTCAGCAGTAAGAAGGAATGAGCCCCTGAAGCACGTGACAACATGGATAAACCTTGAGGACATTATGTTAAGTGAAATAAGTTAGATACAAAAGGACAAATATTGTATGATCTTACTCATATGAACTAATTATAATATGTAAACTCATAGACATAAAATACAGAATATAGTTTACCAGGATATAGAATGAGGCTAAAGAATGGAGAGCGGTTGCTTAATACATGCAGAATGTCTAACTAGGTTGAACTTAAAAACGTTAGGAAATGGACAGAGGTGATGGTAGCACGTTATCGTGAGACTAATTAATAGTGCTTAATGGTGTGTAAATATGGTGGAAAGGGGGAAATTTAGAGTCATGTATGTCACCAGAAGGAAAGTTGGAGGTTAAAACATGGGAATGTGTAACACAGTGAATCTTGTGGTGGACAACGTCTGTGATTAACTGTACAAATATCAAAAAGTTCTTTCATGCACTAGAGCAAATGTATGACACTATTACAAGGAATTAATGGAGGGGTATATGGGAAAAAAAGTGTATGTTGCAAACTATGGACTATAGTTAACAGTAATATTTTTTTTTTTGGTTTTTTTTTTTTTAAATTTAGTTTTATTGAAATATATTCACAAACCATACAGTCATCCATGGTGTACAATCAACTGTTCACAGTATGATCATATAGTTATGCGTTCATCACCACAATCTATTTCTGAACATTTTCCTTACATCAGAAAGAATCAGAATAAGAATAAAAAATAAAAGTGAAAAGAGAATACCCAAACCATCCCCCCATCCCACCCTATTTGTCATTTAGTTTTTACTCCCATTTTTCTACTGATTTTTTTTCAATTTTTTAACTTTGTTTATCAAAAAATTAAAAACAAACAGGCAAACAACAACCAAAAAAACCCCACAACATTTCAAACAAAGCAATGGATTAAGGAAAACAAATAACCTAAAATAACTACTTTGCTTCCAATATGTTCCTACCATACCCCAAGAAAATTAATAAACCATGTCCAAACAGAGGAGTAAGAAAAACAAATAATCTAAAATAACTACATTGCTTCCAACATGTTCCTACCATACCCCAAGAAAATTAACAACCCCTAAGAAAACAAAGGAATAAGAGAAAAAAAAAAACCTAAAATAACTCTATTGCTTCCAACATGATCTTACTATATGCAAGAAAGTATACAAACCATAATCATTCCTGAGCATTCCCATAACATTGAGATTACCCTCCATAGTTTATCTGTTCTTATTAGATTATCATTCCCCCTCCACTAATTGGTATCTCTAGGTCCCCTACATTCTACAGTATAAAACATTGTACATTTTTCACAGAATTCACATTAGTGGTAACATACAATATCTCTCTTTTTGTGCCTGGCTTATTTTGCTCAGCATTATGTCTTTTTTTTTTTTTTAATCTTCATTTTATTGAGATATATTCATATACCACGCAGTCAAACATAACAAATCGTACTTTCGATTGTTCACAGTACCATTACATAGTTGTACATTCATCACCCAAATCAATCCCTGACACCTTCATTAGCAAACACACAAGAATAACAAGAATAATAATAAGAGTGAAAAAGAGCAATTGAAGTAAAAAAGAACACTGGGTACCTTTGTCTGTTTGTTTCCTTCCCCTATTTTTCTACTCATCCATCCATAAACTAGACAAAGTGGAGTGTGGTCCTTATGGCTTTCCCAATCCCCTTGTCACCCCTCATAAGCTACATTTTTATACAACTGTCTTCGAGATTCATGGGTTCTGGGTTGTAGTTTGATAGTTTCAGGTATCCACCACCAGCTACCCCAATTCTTTAGAACCTAAAAAGGGTTGTCTAAAGTGTGCGTAAGAGTGCCCACCAGAGTGACCTCTCGGCTCCTTTTGGATTCTCTCTGCCACTGAAGTTTATTTCATTTCCTTTCACATCCCCCTTTTGGTCAAGAAGATGTTCTCCGTCCCACGATGCCGGGTCTACATTCCTCCCCGGGAGTCATATTCCACGTTGCCAGGGAGATTCACTCCCCTGGGTGTCTGATCCCACGTAGGGGGGAGGGCAGTGATTTCACCTTTCAAATTGGCTTAGCCAGAGAGAGAGGGCCACATCTGAGCAACAAAGAGGCATTCGGGAGGAGGCTCTTAGGCACAACCATAGGGAGGCCTAGCCTCTCCTTTGCAGCAACCGTCTTCCCAAGGGTAAAACCTGTGGTAGAGGGCTCAACCCATCAAACCACCAGTCCCCTATGTCTGTGGTCATGTTAGCAACCATGGAGGTGGGGTAGGCCAATACCCCTGCATTCTCCACAGGCTCCTCAAGGGGGCACTGCATCTTTTTTTTTCCTTGTTTTTTTTTTTTTTTTTTAACTTTCCCTTCTTTTTTAAATCAACTGTATGAAAAAAAGTTAAAAAGAAAACAAACATACAATAAAAGAACATTTCAAAGAGACCATAACAAGGGAGTAAGAAAAAGACAACTAACCTAAGATAACTGCTTAACTTCCAACATGTTCCTACTTTACCCCAAGAAAGTTACCTAATATAGCAACATTTCTGTGAACTTGCTCCTACTATATCCATCAGAAATTAACAGACCATAGTCATTCCTGGGCATCCCCAGAACGTTAAATAGCTTATCTGTTCTTCTTGGATTATTGTTCCCCCTTCCTTAATTGCTCTCTATTGCTAGTTCCCCTACATTCTACATTATAAGCCATTTGTTTTACATTTTTCAAAGTTCACATTAGTGGTAGCATATAATATTTCTCTTTTTGTGCCTGGCTTATTTCGCTTAGCATTATGTCTTCAAGGTTCATCCATGTTGTCATATGTTTCACGAGATCGTTCCTTCTTACTGCCGCGTAGTATTCCATCGTGTGTATATACCACATTTTATTTATCCACTCATCTGTTGAAGGACATTTGGGTTGTTTCCATCTTTTGGCAATTGTGAATAATGCTGCTATGAACATTGGCGTGCAGATATCTGTTCGTGTCACTGCTTTCCGATCTTCCGGGTATATACCGAGAAGTGCAATCGCTGGATCGAATGGTAGCTCTATATCTAGTTTTCTAAGGAACTGCCAGACTGACTTCCAGAGTGGCTGAACCATTATACAGTCCCACCAACAGTGAATAAGAGTTCCAATTTCTCCACATCCCCTCCAGCATTTGTAGTTTCCTGTTTGTTTAATGGCAGCCATTCTAATCGGTGTTAGATGGTATCTCATTGTGGTCTTAATTTGCATCTCTCTAATAGCTAGTGAAGCTGAACATTTTTTCATGTGTTTTTTGGCCATTTGTATTTCCTCTTCAGAGAACTGTCTTTTCATATCTTTTGCCCATTTTATAATTGGGCCGACTGTACTATTGTCATTGAGTTGTAGGATTTCTTTATATACACAAGATATCAGTCTTTTGTCAGATACATGGTTTCCAAAAATTTTTTCCCATTGAGTTGGCTGCCTCTTTACCTTTTTGAGAAATTCCTTTGAGGTGCAGAAACTTCTAAGCTTGAGGAGTTCCCATTTATCTATTTTCTCTTTTGTTGCTTGTGCTTTGGGTGTAAAGTCTAGGAAGTGGCCTCCTAATACAAGGTCTTGAAGATGTTTTCCTACATTATCTTCTAGGAGTTTTATGGTACTTTCTTTTATATTGAGATCTTTGGTCCATTTTGAGTTAATTTTTGTGTAGGGGGTGAGGTAGGGGTCCTCTTTCATTCTTTTGGATATGGATATCCAACTCTCCCAGCCTCATTTGTTGAAAAGACCATTATGACTCAGTTCAGTGACTTTGGGGGCCTTATCAAAGATCAGTTGGCCATAGATCTGAGGGTCTATCTCCAAATTCTCAATTTGATTCCATTGATCTATATGTCTATCTTTGTGCCAGTACCATGCTGTTTTGGCAACTGTGGCTTTATAATAAGCTTCAAAGTCAGGGAGTGTAAGTCCTCCCACTTCGTTTTTCTTTTTTAGAGTGTCTTTAGCAATTCGAGGCATCTTCCCTTTCCAAATAAATTTGATAACTAGCTTTTCCAAGTCTGCAAAGTAGGTTGTTGGAATTTTGATTGGGATTGCATTGAATCTGTAGATGAGTTTGGGTAGAATTGAAATCTTAATGACATTTAGTCTTCCTATCCATGAACATGGAATATTTTTCCATCTTTTAAGGTCTCCTTCTATTTCTTTTAGTAGAGTTATGTAGTTTTCTTTGTATAGGTCTTTTACATCTTGGTTAAATTTATTCCTAGGTACTTGATTTTTTTAGTTGCTATTGAAAATGGTATCTTTTTCTTGAGTGTCTCTTCAGTTTGTTCATTTCTAGCATATAGAAACATTACTGACTTATGTGCATTAACCTTGTATCCCGCTACTTTGCTAAATTTGTTTATTAGCTCTAGTAGCTGTATCGTCGATTTCTCAGGGTTTTCTAGATATAAGATCATATCATCTGCAAACAATGACAGTTTTACTTCTTCTTTTCCAATTTGGATGCCTTTTATTTCTTTGTCTTGCCGGATTGCCCTGGCTAGCACTTCCAGCACAATGTTGAATAACAGTGGTGATAGCGGGCATCCTTGTCTTGTTCCTGATCTTAGAGGGAAGGCTTTCAGTCTCTCACCATTGAGTACTATGCTGGCTGTGGGTTTTTCATATATGCTCTTTATGATGTTGAGGAAGTTTCCTTCAATTCCTACCTTTTGAAGTGTTTTTATCAAAAAGGGATGTTGGATTTTGTCAAATGCTTTTTCAGCATCTATTGAGATGATCAATTGATTTTTCCCTTTTGACTTGTTAATATGTTGTAATACATTGATTGATTTTCTTATGTTGAACCATCCTTGCATGCCCGGAATGAACCCCACTTGGTCATGGTGTATGATTTTTTTAATGTGTCTTTGGATTCGATTTGCAAGTATTTTGTTGAGGATTTTTGCATCTATATTCATTAGGGAGATTGGCCGGTAGTTTTCCTTTTTTGTAACATCTTTGCCTGGTTTTGGTATTAGATTGATGTTAGCTTCATCAAATGAGTTAGGTAGTGTTCCATTTTCTTCAATGTTTTGAAAGAGTTTGAGTAAGATTGGTGTCAGTTCTTTCTGGAAAGTTTGGTAGAATTCCCCTGTGAAGCCATCTGGCCCTGGGCATTTATTTGTGGGAAGATTTTTGATGACTGATTGGATCTCTTTGCTTGTGATGGGTTGGTTGAGGTCTTCTATTTCTTCTCTGGTCAGTCTAGGTTGTTCATATGTTTCCAGGAAATTGTCCATTTCCTCTACATTATCCAGTTTGTTGCCATACAGTTGTTCATAGTATCCTCTTATAATTTTTTTAATTTCTTCAGGATCTGCAGTTATGTCACCTTTTTCATTCATTATTTTGTTGATATGGGTCTTCTCTCTTTTTGATTTTGTCAGTCTAGCTAGGGGCTTGTCAATCTTGTTGATCTTCTCAAAGAACCAACTTTTGGTGATATTTATCCTCTCTATTGTTTTTTTGTTCTCTATGTCATTTATTTCTGCTTTAATCCTTGTTATTTCTTTTCTTGTACTTGGTTTAGGATTGGTTTGCTGTTCATTTTCTAGCTTCTTCAGTTGATCCATTAGTTCTTTGATTTTGGCTCTTTCTTCCTTTTTAATATATGCGTTTAGTGCTATAAATTTCCCCCTTAGCACTGCTTTTGCTGCATCCCATAGGTTTTGGTATGTTGTGTTCTCATTTTCATTCGTCTCTATATATTTAGCAATTTCTCTTGCTATTTCTTCTTTAACCCACTGATTGTTTAGGAGTGTGTTGTTTAACCTCCAGGTATTTGTGAATTTTCTAAGTCTCTGATGGTTATTGACTTCTAATTGTATTCCACTGTGGTCAGAGAATGTTCTTTGAATAATTTCAATCTTTTTAAATTTATTGAGGCTTGTTTTATGTCCCAGCATATGATCTATTCTGGAGAAAGTTCCATGAGCACTAGAAAAGTATGTGTATCCTGGTGATTTGGGATGTAATGTCCTGTATATGTCTGTTAAATCTAATTCATTTATCAGATTGTTTAGGTTTTCAATTTCCTTATTGGTCTTCTGTCTGGTTGATCTATCTATAGGAGAGAGTGATGTGTTGAAGTCTCCCACAATTATTGTGGAAACATCAATTGCTTCCTTTAGTTTTGCCAGTGTTTCTCTCATGTATTTTGTGGCACCTTGGTTGGGTGCATAGATATTTACGATTGTTATTTCTTCTTGCTGAATTGCCCCTTTTATTAGTACGTAGTGGCCTTCTTTGTCTCTCAAAACATCCCTGCATTTGAAGTCTATTTTATCTGAGATTAATATTGCTACACCTGCTTTCTTTTGGCTGTAGCTTGCATGAAATATTTTTTTCCATCCTTTCACTTTCAGTTTCTTTGTGTCCCTGTGTCTAAGATGAGTCTCTTGTATGCAACATATTGATGGTTCATTTTTTTTGATCCATTCTGCAAATCTATATCTTTTAATTGGGGAGTTTAATCCATTTACATTCAACGTTATAACCGTGAAGTCATTTCTTGAATCGGCCATCTTATCCTTTGGTTTATGTTTGTCATATTTTTCCCCTCTGTCTATTAATATCCTTTATTGTACCCATACCGAATCTCTTTAGTACTGAACCTTCCTCCAAGTCTCTCTGTCCTTTCTTTGTTTCTCTGTCTGTAGGGCTCCCTTGAGTATCTCCAGTAGGGCAGGTCTCTTGTTAGCAAATTCTCTCAGCATTTGTTTGTCTGTGAAAAATTTAAGCTCTCCCTCAAATTTGAAGGAGAGCTTTGCTGGATAAAGTATTCTTGGCTGGAAATTTTTCTCACTCAGAATTTTAAATATATCGTGCCACTGCCTTCTTGCCTCCATGGTGGCTGCTGAGTAGTCACTACTTAGTCTTATGCTGTTTCCTTTGTATGTGGTGAATTGCTTTTCTCTTGCTGCTTTCAGAACTTGCTCCTTCTCTTCCGTGTTTGATAGTGTGATCAGTATATGTCTCGGAGTGGGTTTATTTGGATTTATTCTATTTGGAGTTCGCTGAGCATTTATGATTTGTGTATTTATGTTGTTTAGAAGATTTGGGAAGTTTTCCCCAACAATTTCTTTGAATACTCTTCCTAGACCTTTACCCTTTTCTTCCCCTTCTGGGACACCAATGAGTCTTATATTTGGACGTTTCATATTATCTATCATATCCCTGAGGTCCATTTCGATTTTTTCAATTTTTTTCCCCATTCTTTCTTTTATGCTTTCATTTTCCATTCTGTCATCTTCCAGGTCACTGATTCGTTGTTCAACTTCCTCTAGTCTTGTACTATGAGTGTCCAGAATCTTTTTAATTTGGTCAGCAGTTTCTTTAATTTCCATAAGATCATCCATTTTTTTATTTAGTCTTGCAATGTCTTCTTTATGCTCTTCTAGGGTCTTCTTGATTTCCTTTATCTCCCGTACTATGGTCTCATTGTTCATCTTTAGTTCTTTGAGTAGCTGCTCTACGTGCTGTGTCTCTTCTGGTCTTTTGATTTGGGTGCTTGGGCTTGGGTTATCCATATCGTCTGGTTTTTTCATATGCTTTATAATTTTCTGTTGTTTTTGGCCTCGTGGCATTTGCTGAACTTGATAGGGTTCTTTTAGGATTTGTAGACCAATTGAAGTCCTTATCTCTAATTTCTCAGATCTACAGCTTCGTGGAGTACACTTTCTCTAACTAACCAGCAGGTGGCGTCCACGAGCCACCTGTTCTCCACAAGCCAGTTCTCCCCTGCTTAGCCTTTTTGGTGAGTGGGGGAGTGAGTCTTGTGGGGTCCAATTGGTGTACCAAGCTTGTGTGTGTAGTTGGTGTTGCCTGCCCTGTATATGGGGCGTGTTTCTGGGCAGTCAGGGAGGGGGGGTGGCCCTAACAATCAAATCTCCCTGGTGATCCTAGAGTTTTAAAGCTGCTGCAATAGTCTAATCCTTCAGTTCAGTCCTGCCACAGTTTGTCTCTGTCACTGACCCACAAGTCCTTGGTATTGGCGTATGGCTCCTGAGACTTGCAAGTGGGCCCGTCTTCCAGGCCGTGCACCCCGGGTCCTCTGTTGAGGGATGACTGTGCTATGTCACAGGTGAGTGCCGTCCCCCCAGGGCAGTTCTGGGCTGCTGGGCTGTGTAGGGAGGCTCCCAGTCTGCTGAAATGATGGCTGAATGGGGCTTTGTTAATTCACACTGCTCTACCTTCCCAACTCTGGGACAATCAGCTGAGGTTGCAGGGAAGGCTAATGTCCACGCCCAGTTTTGTGGTGTGTGCCTGTTATTTGAAGCACTTCCATCACACTGGGTTGTCTGGGGCGGTTCTGGGCTATGGGGCTGGCGATGGGCAGGAGTGTTTCCTGTCCACCAGGATGATGGCTGTGAGCGGACACCCCCCTTTTCTTGGGAAGTTGTGGTGTTTAGTGAATTTTCTCAGCCACTGGATTATTGCATTTTGTCTCAGAGCTCTCCTAGTTCTGCTCTTGACTTGACCTGCCCAAATAGTAAGTCTTTGAAGCTTTCTGTATTGGGCTTCTTAGAGTAATTGTTTTAGAAAAAGAAAAAAGGATTAAAAAAAAAAAAACAAAAAAAACAACAGAAAAAAAAACGGGCCCTCCTCAGAGATCTAATGGGTTATTGAAATGCTAAGAGACAAAGCAACCAGGGCCATTAAGGAAAGGTCCACAGGGCAGAGAGATCAGCTTTTCTTCGGGATTTGCATATGCGCCTCAGGGCCCTTCCCCTTTCTATGTTCACCAGAACTCCAAAAATCCTCCGCTTTTATTTTGGAGTTTTTCGTGTTGTTTTTTTTCTATGCCTGTCTCCTCTCTGCTGGGCTGGCTGCTCTCAGATTCTCTGGTGTCTGGTCTCAGTCTATCTATGGTTGGAGTTTGTATCAGTAGAATGAGTTTCCGATAAGGGCTGCCACTGCAGTTCTCCCTTCTCCTTCCCGGAGCTGACAGCCCCTCCTCCCCCGGGACTGAGCCTGGCAGGGAGGGGCGCGGGTCCCCTGGCCGCAAAAACTTACAGATTTCGCTGATCTCAGCAGTTCCACGTTTTCATGAGTGTTGCATGAAGTATGCCCAAAGTCAGATTGCTCTGTGGTGTCCAGTCCACGCAGTTCCTGGCTTTCTACCTACTTTCCTGGAGGAGCAACTAAAACATACAGCTCACCAGTCTGCCATCTTGCCCCGCCCAACAGTAATATTTTAATACTCTTTCATCAGTACTAACAAATGTACCACACCCATACTAGGGGTCAATAATAGGGGGGATAAGGGGTATGAGAGGATTTGGGTTTTCTTTTTTATTTTTATTTCTTTTCTGGAGTAATAATGAATATGTTCTAAATTTGATCATGGGGATATATGTACAACTATGTGATGTTACTGTGAGCCATTGATTGTGTACTTTGGATGGTTTGTATGGTGTATGAATATACTCAATAAGATTATATTTTTAAAAAAATACTAGCAAACTGAATTTAGCTGCATATTAAAAGGACTATACACCATGATCAAGCAGTATTTATCCCTGGAATGTAAGAGTAGTTGAAAATCAGTCAATGTAAGACACCACATTAATAGAATGAAGGGGGGGGAAACATGGAATCATCTCAATTAGTGCAAAAAAAAAAAAAAAAAGAGCATTTGACAAAATCCAACACTCAGAAAAACACTCAGAAAATTAGGAATAGAAGGGAATATCCTCAACATGATAAAGGTCATATATGAAAAACTCACATCTTTGAGTCTTTCTCAATGATGAAAGATTGAAAGCTTTCCCCTTAGATTAAGAAAAAGATAAGGATGCCCACTTTTGCCTCTTCTATTTGACATATACTAGGAGTTCTAGTCAGAGAATTAGGCAAGAAGAAGGAGGAGGAGGAGGAGAAGGAGAAGAAAAAGCATCTGTGCTGGTTTGAATCCGTTATGTACCCCATAAAAAGCCATGTTCTTTAATCCACTCTCATGGGGGCAGACTTATTGTGTGGGTGGGACCTTTTGATTAGATTACTTCCATGGAGATGTGACCCCACCCATTCTAAGTGGGTCTCAGTGCATGACGCCCTCTATGAGAGGATAAAAGGCAGAGACATTTTGAAGAGAGCTCAAGAGCTGACACAGATCCAGAGGCTTGGAGATGCAGACAGAAAGACGTTTGGAGATGCTAAGCTAAGAGACGAAGCCCAGGGTTTGCCCAGGAGAAGCTAAGTGAGAACCCACCGAGGCTTAAGGAGAAGGCCACTGCAATCAGAAACTGAAAGCAGTGCAACTCAGGAGCAAAGGACCAGCAGACGCCAGCCATGTGCCTTCCCAGCTGACAGAAGTGTTCCAGACGCCATTGGCCTTTTCCTCAGAGAAAGTATCTACCTCTTGATGCCTTAGTTTGGACACCTTTATGGCCCCAGAATTATAAATCTGTAACCTAATAAACCCTTTTTATAAAAGCCAATCCATTTCTGGTACACTGCATTTTGGCAATTTAGCAAAACAGAACAGCATCCAAATTTGAAAAGAAATAAAACTATCTCTATTTGCTGATGATATGATCTTGTATACAGAAAATTCTAAGGAACCTACCAAGAAACTATCAGAGTTAATAAACTAATTCAGCAAAGTTGCAGGATACAAAAATCAATGCACAAAAGTTAATTGCGTTTCTATATACTAGCAATGAACAATCCAAAAAGGAAATTAAGAAAATTCCATTTACAATAGCATCCAAAATAATAAAATATCTAGGAAAAATTTAACCAAGAAGACTGAAGAATTGTACTTTGAAAACTACAAAACATTGCTGAAAGAAATGAAAGACCTAATAAATGGAATGAAATCTCATGTCCATGTACTGGAAGACTTAATATTGTTAAGATAACAATACTACCCAAAACAATCTAAAAACACAAGGCAATCCCTATGAAAAGTCAATGACTTCTTTTGCAGAAACGAAAACCCATGCCAAAACTCATGTGGAATTTCAAGGGACCCAGCTTAACCAAAACAATCTTGAAAGAAAACAACACTGGAGGACTGACATTTCCTAATTTCTAAACCTATTTTACAAAGCTACAGTAATCAAAACTGTGTGGTACTGGCATAAGGGTAAATATACAGCCCAATGGAATAGAACTGAGAGCTCAGAAATAAACACTCACATCTATAGTTAATTGATTTTCAACAAGGTGCCAAAAACTTTCACTGGAGAAAGAACAGTCTCTTCAACAAATTGTGTGTGTTCCCACAGGGACAATACACACACAAAGGAATGAAGTTGAACTCTTACCTGATGCCATATACAAAAATTAACTCAAAATGGATGAAAGGCCTAAAATTAAGAGCTAAAACTATAAAAGTCATGAACTTGGATTTAGCAATGATTTCTTAAGTTTAACACCAAAAGCACAGGCAACGAAAGAAAAAAATAGATAAAATGGACTTCATTAAAATTAAAAACATCTGTGCATCAAAGGACACTTATCAAGAGAGTGAAAAGACAACCCCACTATGGAAGAATGGGGAAAATGGCAGAAAATATTTGCATATCACATATCTGATAAGGGATATAAAGAACTACTACAATTCAATAACAAAAAGAAACAACTCAATTAAAAAATGGGCAATGGACATGAACAGACCTTTCTCCAAAGAAGATAAACAAATGGCCAATAAACACATTAAAAGATGCGCAACATCATTAGGCATTAGGGAAATTTAAATCAAAACCACAATGAAATCCCAGCTCACAGCCACTAGGATGGCTATAATTAAAAAACAGCAAGGATGTAGAGAAATTGGAACCCCCATGCACTGCTAGTGGGAGTGTAAAATGGTGCAGTTGGCTCTGGGAAACAGGCTAGCAGTTCCCCAAAATCTAAACAGAGTTACCATGTGACCTGGCAATTCCACCTCTAGGTGTATACCTGAGAGAAATGAAAACATAAATCCATATATCCAGGGGTAAGGGGAGTTATTGCTTAATGGGTACAGGGTTTCAGTTTGGGGTGATGAAAAGTCTGGAAATAGACAGTGGTGATGGTTGCACAATATTGTGAGTGTAATTAATGCCAATAAGTTGTATACTTAAAAATGGTAAAAATGGCAAATTTTTGTTATACATATTTTACACAATAAAATTTTTTAAAATAAAGGGAAGATGGATAAAATAAATGATGCCACCTTCATATGACAGAATTTAATACAAGTACTCAAAGAATAAAGTAGAGCTATTTCCATTTCCAGAAAACGGGGTTTTTGATTTCCATAATGAACAGCTGATGCCGCCCCCTTTCCCCGCGAGGCGGGCCAGCTGGGTGTCATGTTCACAGATGAGAAGACTGAGGCCTCCATGACACAGAGGGTGGCTCCCGGGGCAGCTTTCCAAACCAAGGTCAAGGGTGCCAGGGTGGGGGTGGGCTCAGGGATTGGGAAGCAGGGGTCAGCGGCAGGGCCCGGAATCTGCAGTTTTGGAAAAGCTCCCTGGGTGGACCTGGGGTGCACACAGGCCCCAGGCCAGTGACCTGCTCAAGATCAGTCAGCACGTGCCCAGGTGGAATGGTGGCCCCGGCTTTCTAACCAAGGGACATGAGCTGGGGGCGATTTTGCCTCCCAGGGGACATTTGACAATGTCTGGAGGCATCTTTGATTGTCACAACTGGGCAGGGAGTTAGGGGGTGCTGCTGGCCTCGAGTGGGTGGAGGCCGGGGGTGCTGCTAGAACATCCTACAAAGCCCAGGCTGGCCCCATAGCCAAGGATGACCCGGCCCCAAATGTCACCAATGACAAAGCTGGGAAACCCTGGAATCTAACCCTGCTTAGTAATGATTCTTTGAGGTAGGGGCACAAGCCCCCAAATCTGGCGGTGTGTTGATAAAAGGCAGCAGCCCTCAGGGGCCACGTCTGTGGATCCCACAAGCCTTCTCTCTCGCACTCTCAGGGGAGAAGCCCCTTGGGGCCTGCCCTGGTCTCCTGCACTGTTCACCTTGCCTGGGGCAGGTGTTGAGGCTGATGGACTTGGGTCCTGTGCCCCATGAGCCCAGAGGAAGGGGGTGCAATATACAGACAGGTGGCCCTGGCACCTCCTCGCATTTGGTCCACCACCCCCTGGGGCACTAGCCTGATTGGTTGGTGGGTGCAGGCACTTAACTAATCAGCTGGCAACTCCCCCACCCCAGAACCCAGCAACCTTGGCAACCCCGACAATGGGTCCTTGGGGTAACTCTTAGCAACCTGGATCAGCTGGAACAGGTTGGTCCTAGCTCTCCAGAGCCTCTGTTCTGAGTTGGGGTCACCCTGCTTGAGATGCCCCGAGTGCTTGTGTATTCCAGAAGCCTTTGCCCTTAGAGGCAGGCAGAGTGGGGGCAAGGCTGACTCTGAGGGGCTGGCACCTCCAGACCGAGTCCTCCCATCCTGCTCCAAGGCCACACACCCCTGCCCTCGGCCACCCCGTGCAGCCACCTGGCCCCTCTCCTCGTTCTCTCTTTTAATTGTGGCAAAATACAGAAAACATAAAATTTACCATCGGTGACATTTAGTACCCTCACAATATTGCACAACCATCTCCACTCTCTAATTCTAGAACATTTTCAATACTCTGAAAGGGAACCCTGTACCCAGCGATGGTTGTCTGGCCCACCCAGCTGGTCCTTTGCCAAATGACGCCTCGTGTGGTTCTAAATAAGGATGTTGTAATAGGGATGGGGCTGGAGTTGCGATTCCCCGGCTGTGGGGCCTGTCGGTACCCTCCTCTTCCTCTCCATCCCACAAGAGCTTGCTGCTGCCTCCGCTGTTGGGTCTCACTCCCCGGCTCCAGCTGCCTCCTGTCTCCCAAGTCCCTGAGCCCCATTTCTCTGGGTCTGCTCTCCATGGTCTCCCCTGGAACTGGTGGCCTTGCCCCAGCATCAGCTGCGCTTTTGACTCCCACAACCCACTCATGGCCTCCCTCAGCTGGTCTCCAGTTCCCTGACCGAGACCCCAGGGGCCCCTCTGGCTTCTCCTTCTCATTCCCCCTAAAGTCCAGTTGCCAGCATGGTGCCCTTCCCATGCCCCCCACACCCGCCGGCCCTCCCTGCCCTCTGGCCTGGGGTAAAAGGTGCACGGCCTCCTGTCTGGCTGCCCACCCTACCCTGACGCCTCCCGCTGAGGCCACACAGCCCTCTCTGGGGCTGCTCAGCTCACATCCAACCCCTGCCAAGGAAGACTGCACACTTTCCCTGCCTGCCTTCTCTCGAGCACCGCCGGGGGGTCCGTCTGGCTTTCCCGTGCCTTGTCCTCTCCACTGCCTGGGGGGCAGCCGACAGGACCATCCCTTTCGCCCCCTGCATGCCCTGTGCCTGCTCATGCCACTTCCTCAACTAGGAAGGCCTTCCTTCCACTTCTCTGCTGAAATTCTCCCGTCTTCCCAGAACCATCTCCTACTGCTTTCCTTCCCGTGACACTTTGCTCTGAGTTCTCTGTGTGGCAGCAACTTGCAGCGGGCCCGCAGTGTGGCGGCCACGTCCACCGCCTCTAGCAGCCCCATCCTGGGAGGCTGATGCCCAGGGAGTGCACCGCCAGACCCCTGCCCTCTGGTCTGGCCGACAGGATGATGGCAGGAGAGAGAGACCAAGGTGTTTATCTGCCAGGCCAGCGTTGGGCAGTGGCTGAGTTCCTCCGCCAAAGCCACAGCCGCTGAGAGATGGTCCTGTCCCGCAGCTGAGCTCTTGCTGAGTTCTGGTAACTGCTCCCTCCCTGCCCTGCAAGCTGACGGTGGTGATCACTGCTGCTGACCTTGGGTACTTTGCCTTCACTACTCCTTACTGGCTTCTTCTAACCACGTCTCTCCCTCTGTAAATACTCCCTTGAACTCTCTCCAATCACCCCCTTAAATGTGTCCTGGGACCTGGCTCACACTTAGCCGACCTAATGCCCTGCCTCCCGTTATGAAGATGAGTAAGAAGATGCAAGTTGGACACGTGGGGCAGATGTCCAGCTGGCAGTTGAGAAGACAGGGTGGGTGCAAGTGGAGATTTGGGGGCCAGGGGCTGGGCACTATGTGCTTCAGAACACATTCCCCCCAGCCTTGCGTTTCGTGTTCACAGGCACCCCAAGGGCCATGCAGGGTAGGATCAGAGGCCCCTTGTCGTGGGTTGAATTGCGTCCTCCTAGAAGATTTATTCAAGTCCTGTCCCCGGCACCTGTGAAGGGGACCTCGTTTGGAAACAGGGTCTTTGCAGCTGCCATCAAGTTAAGATGAGGCCAGACTGGACCAGTGCAGCCCCACCCCCTGACCAGTGGAAGACTGGGGTCATGCAGCCGCAAGTCAACAAACCACTGGGGCCACCAGAATCGGGAAGAGGCCAGGACAGGTTGTCCCCCAGAGTCTTCGGAGAAGCTTCCGGAGGTGAGACCAGCTCTTTCTGCAAACTGGGGCACAAGGCCCTGAAGCCGTCACTGGAAGCACACAGGGACGCTGGGCCCTGGCGGCAGCAGCTCATCTCCCACCTCCTGTTCGGGGCAGAAACCTGCAGGGAGTAAGGTTGGCCTCGGGGAGGCTTGTTGAGTTAGGGGGGGAAAGAATTGAAAATTAAGAAAAATCTGATGGTGGAAATTTAAGGAAGTCAACTCTTATTCCTCCTTGGGCCATATTTATTGAGGACCTCGTCCGTGCCTGGCAGCCGGCCACCTCGGTCCAACGCCCTGCTCCGCCCGTCACTGTTTCTGGACCCTCTGCAAATTAATGAGCGCTGCTGAGCATTACTTTCCTCACCTATAAAATGGGGATGATGTCCTTTTCTCCCTCGTCCCATGGCTAGTTCTCACAGATTTTTATTCACTTGCTTTTCTCTGTCTCCCCTGCTAAGCTACTAGCTCCTGTTCACCCCACACCCCCAGTGACTAACCTGGTGCCCCTTCCATGGTAGGTTCTACATTAATGTTTTGTTTTTTTTTTTTCCTTAATTACATTCACAATGTTGTGCAACCATCACCATTACCCCAAACAGAGACCCTGTACCTATTAAGCAAGAAACCCCCATATCTCCCTCCCTACCCCCCAGTCCCTGACAACCATCAATCTGCTTTCTTTCTCTATGGATTTTCCTATTTTGTGTATTTCATATAAATGGAATCACACAATATTTGTCCTTTTGGGTCTGACTTATTTCACTAAGCATAATGTTTTTCAGGGTCATCCGTGTGGTAGCATCTATCAGAATTCCATTCCCTTTTATGGCTGAATAATACTCTACTGCATGGGCTAGACCATATTTTGATTCTCCATTCATGTGTTGGACACTTGGGTGTTTCCACCTTTTGGCTATCGAAGACACTGCTGCCATGAATATTGGTGTATGAGGAAATGTCTGAGTCCCAGCTTTCAATTCTTTGGGGTTACACAGCTAGCGGTGGTGCTTCTGGGTCATATGGCAACTCTGTTCAACTTTTTCAGGAACCTCCCGACTATTCTGCACAGTGGCTGCACCATTTTACATTCCCACCAGCGAGGTAACCTTGATTAATAATTGACGAAGGATGCAAGCTTGGAGCTTTGGTTCTGTCTGACTCCAAGGCCCCATTCTTCCTGCTCTGGGATTAGAGGAGGGACTGTCAAGAGAAGGCACAGGGAGTAGGGGCAGGATATCTGGGGAGGAGAGGGAGCGGGGCAGGAAGTTTCTGGAGGCCAGGTCACTCACCTTTGCCGTGGCTTCTTCATTGCCCTCCACCATCTTCCGGAGCTTGATGAGCTGCCACAGTTCCTGGGCTGGCCAGCTGGCCCCGTGGCTGCCCTCCAGCAGCTGGGCAGTGGAGGGCAGCTCCTGGAGCACGGCCAGCTGACACTCTATCTTCTCGATGCGGTTCACCACATGGTCAAAGACATTGCTGAGCTTCTTCATGGGGCTCGGGATGGGCTGGGCATCCCCCTCCCTGGGCATGAACATGCCCTGTGAGGTCTGGAGGAAGTCCTCATTCCCTGTGAGGATCTTCTTCAGCTCACCCATGTGGATGTGCTCCAGGATACCATGGAGCAGGAGGTGCAGGGCTTGGAAGTTCACCACCCCGCCCTGTGGGATGGCGATGTTGACCAGCTCGGTGAAAGTGAGCGAGAAGCTCATTCTGCAGGTGTGTGTGTGGTGGGGGCTGGGTTGGGGCTCTGGGCAAGAGTTGGTTTTCCGTGGTCCCAGAAAGCTACAAGGACAGGTCTTAGAGGCCCAAGCAAGCAGTGAGTCACAGTGGTTGGGGAGAAAATGGCATCTGTTCTAGCCGGAGGTCAGGTTGGAGTCTCTGCTGGTTGCTAGGACACCAAGGAACATGGGCAAGTGTGTGTGCTTCCGAGAGCCTGAAGTGGGGCAGGTGCTCTCAGGTGATCCTTGCCCAGAGTAGGTGCTCAATTAATAATTCACAAGAGTTTGAATAGATGAATGGTTGGCTCTTCGATTCAAGCTCTTCAGTTATGTAAGACTGATGAACCTTTCTAAGAGGCATGTAGGGAAAGCAAAGGAGAGGCCACTTGCTCCCTAGAAGTCCCTAGTATCAGGAAAAAACTTGTTTCTTCGAGTATGGAAAAGCCCAGGTTTTGAGAAAAGAGGATGTAGAGAAAAGAATCTGAAGAGCTAAGTTGGTTTCTGGACCCTGGCAAATGCCCCACAGGCTTTCCAGTTTCTGGCTGGGGAGAGCCAGGAGGTGAGAAGAGTACAAGTGGTCCTGCCTCCTCGGAAGCCTGAGTGACAATGCCCTCACAAACTGTGCTCTGCTTTTCCCTTGTGCAGGGGCTCACCCAGACCCCAGGCCGTTTGAGCAGGGCCTCAGCCTCGCTCTAAGTCTTACGGACACAGATCCAAGCCAGGTGCCAAGGACAGAGAGGCCAGCTGGGTCCCTGGCGTAGTCAGGCCCTGCTTCTGTCAATTCTCAGACAAGAGCATGGCAGTCCGCTCATCCCATTCTCCTAAGGGAAATGCATAGGGAAGGCCCTCAACTTAGCCTAGGACCCCCACTCCTGGCCTGGGGCCCCGACTCCTGGTCCACCCTAACATGGCTATTCCACATTCCTGGCACACACGTGCTTACTCAGAACACACAACTGAAGCCCTGCTCAGGGATTCAGTCTGCTAAGGGCAAACCTTGCCCAGATTTTACCCCAAAGAGCTGGAAAGGTGTAGTGGGTTGAATAGAGCTCCCCCAGAAGATATGTCCACATCCTGGAACCTGTGTATAGGACCTTGGAAAAGGGTCTTTGCAGAAGTAATGAAGTTAAGGATCTTAAGAAGAGCTCATCCTGGCTTACCCAGGTGGGTCCTAAATCCAACGGCAGGTGTCCTTATAAGAGACACACAGAGTAGAGGGGATGCCGTGTGAAGACAGAGGCAGAGACTGAGGGATGTGGCCATAAGCCAAGGAAGCCAAGGAGCACCTGGGGCCACAAGAAGCCAAAAGAGGCAAGGAAGGGTCCTCCCCTAGAACCTTCCGGGGCAGTGTGGCCCTGCCGAAACCTTGACTGCGGATGCCTGGCCTCTAGAACTGCGAGAAAATAGTTCTTTGGGAACCACAGGAACTAACATTGGGAGTCTCTTTGCTACAGCAGCTAATTTGTTCTCTCCAGAAACAAACTGAAGTCCACTCAAGCACATCACCTGAAGAGACAAAAACAAAACAAAACAAAACAAAAGGCTCACTCTTGTTGTGCTAAACGATACTTTTACTCCCAATATGGCCTGGGCCCCACTGCGGTACTACTTTTTTCTGTTTAAATAGCTTTATTGAGATATTCATGTACCATAAAATTCACCCACTTAATGTACAATTCAGTGGTTTCTAGTATATTCATAGAATCCACAACTATCACTACAATCAACTTTAGAACATTTTCATCACCCCAAAAGGAAATCCCATACCCTCCAGCAGTCACCTCCATTTCTACAGCCAGACCTAATCTATTTCCTGCCTCTAAGGATTTGCCTATTCTGGATATTTCATATCAGTGGAATCAGAGGATATGTGGCCTTTTATGTCTGGCTTCTTTCACTCAGCAAGATGTTTTCAAGGTTCATTAATGTTGCAGCATCTACCAGTACGTCATTGCCTTTTATTGCTAAATAAAATTCCATTTTATGGATATACCACATTTCATTTATCCATTTATCTAAATGTTGGTAGATATTTAGGCTGTCTCCACTTTTTGGCTATTATAAATAATGCTGCTCTGAATATTCATGTACATGTTTTTGTGTGGACGCATTTTCATTTCTCTTGGGCACATACCTGGGAACAGAATCGTTGGTCATACCGTCACTCTACAATTAACCTTATGTGGAACCCCCAGACTGCCTTCCACAGCGGCTGCACCATTTACATTCCCACCGACAGGGCATGAGGGTTCCTATTTCGCCACATCCTCACCAACACTTGTTAACAATTACACTTGTCATTGTCTGTCTTTTGGGCCATAGCCCTCTTAGTGGATGTTGAATGGTCCTTAAGAGAACATCAGGCTAAATGCTCCTTCCACACACTTACTTATCCTGGGCATTCTGGAAAATTGTTAGAGATCTTCAAATGAGTCAAATGACCTCCCCTCCAGTTGATCATGTTTTGCTGAAAAGAATACTCAGAAACCCCAAAACGAGGCAGGCACAGGCTACCTGGAGAACTCCCCGGAGGGATAACTGATTCCCTCGCCACGAACCCTGTGTCAAGGATGGTTTCCACAGCAGGGACGATAGGTCTGGAAAAGCTGGCATCAAACTTGTCTCTGACCCCAGCAGATGTCACAAATGACACAACTTGTGCTCTGGAAGCCTGAGTAGCCAGTTTAAATGTAAATTCATTAGCTGGTTGTCATGGATAGTCATGGAGCCCTCAATTTCTTCTTAGCTAACCAAAGGGGAATTTATGCTCAAGCAAACACTTCCTGCTGCACCTGTGTAAATATTATACAAATACTACAGGTCAAGTAGAACAGTCTGTGAGTAGGCTTTCAAAAAACAACTGCCTGGATCTCTACTAGAAAAAAAAAGACCAGCTGGACTTAGGAGCGTGGACATGGCCTGGGATTGATAATCGGCCCCTGTTTTCAGGCTCTGTTGCCAGAACTAATAACCATTTTTGTTTCTGATAATTGTCTGTGTTGCAGGTGGCTGATGTATTCTGTCCAAAGTTTAAATTCTCCGGTGTCGCCACCGTAATGTCAGGAGATCCAGCCACTCAGCCTGCAGTAACTCACCTGCACCAGAAAAGAGCAGGGGAGACTAACCCTCGTCCAGGCAGAGCAGGTACTCTGAAGCCTCCTCATCAGGAACTTGTTGGCAAAGGCAAAGGTCTGGGTATCAGAGATGAATGTTCCGAGCACTGACTTCATCAACCCTTGGCTAAAAGGGGGCACCAAGGAAGACGAAAGCAGCCCCTGGCAGCCAGGAATGGGCCTGACACAATCCGCCTTGGTGCTGCTTGGAGCTGGCTCGGTGTGCTCCTGTTGAACAGCAATAATTTCAGAGCACACCAACATCAGACAGCTGTGCTACCACTGTGATGGGTCAAAACAAAAACAAGACAAGTCTGCAATCATGTCTGAACTCAGACAAAAATGACCAAATATCCCCCTAGCCGGGCTAAGATGAGTGACTGCTGCTTCTTTACCAATTAAAGCTTCAGCTTTGCTTCATTCCCCACCCCCCGCTTCTAGATTAGATTAAAATATCCAATCATAATTACTCTCACTTCCTGACAGCATCCAGCCCAGAACAAAGCCCCCTGAATCCTTCTCAAAATCACTTAGTGTACCAGTTTGTCTATATTATGTCCACTAGAAAAGCCATGTCCTTTGATGCAATCTTGTGGGGGCAGACGTATTAGTGTTGATTAGATTGGAATCCTTTGATTAAGTGTTTCCATGGAGATGTGAGTCAATCAACTGTGAGTGAAACATTTGACTGGACAATTTCCACGGAGGTGTTACCCCACCCATTCAGGGTGAGCGTTAATTGGATCACTAGAATTGCATAAAGGAGTTCACAGATCCTCAGAGCAACTGAGAGTGACATTCTGAAGAGGAGCTGTAGCTAAGAGAGGACAAAACACCCCAAGAGCAACATTTTGGAGAACGCCAGTTTGAAATGCAACCTGGGAGCAAGCGGACGCCAGCCACGTGCCTTCCCAGCTGACAGAGGTTTTCTGGATGCCAATGGCCTTCCTTCAGTGAAGGTACCCTGTTGTTGATGCCTTACTTTGGATATTTTTATGGGCTTAAGACTGTAATTTTGCAACCAAATAAACCACCTTTATAAAAGCCAATCCATTTCTGGTACTTTGTATAACGGCAGCATCAGCAAACCAGAAAACCCAGCATGAGCCCAAATCCTGGAATAAGTCTTTCCTAATACCCTCTTCCTGAGACACTTATGGTTCCCCAAGGTGTACAGTCTCCCTTGTTCCAACAAGTCAGCAAACCCAACTTTGTTCAACCACAGGTGGATTCCTGGTGGTCTTTGGCTGGAGGGTACTTTCACTGCAAACTTAGAAAGCTTTTTGGGTTTGGGAGTTGCAAATAAAGGACTGTGGACCTGCATTATTACTGCACCACAAGCAAGAGTTACCCAAGTGGGCAAGAGAAGATAAGGGGGAATTGCAAGTTTAGTGTAGGAAACAAGGCTGGAGAGGTGAGCATGGGTGAGAAGGAGAAGATCAAGGCACTCTTTGATCATACAAGTCTTCCAAAGAAATATGACTGACAGAATTTTAAGCAACTATTGGCAATTTGGAGCCAGGATGGGAAAATGGTATGTGGCTCTTTGTCATCTTTTGAGGATGTCCCGCATCTGAGACCATCTCTGTGTTTGGAGAAGTCTCCACTTTAGGGGTCTTGGTGGGAGGCACATTATAGAAGTGGAAAGTTCCAGTCATTAATTCCTCCAGCCTCCCCTGAAGTATGGGCAGGTCACCCCAGTTGGGTAACTCAGAGACTCCCATATAGGGCTCTGAATGGGGAGCTACTGGCACAAAAATACAGATACCAGAGTCATTTCTCTGATGGCAGAAAGATGAAGGTGGGGGTTAAGGGGTCAGAAGACACCAGAGTTCCAGAGCTCAGTGTTAGGGTGAAGGTTATAGAACCTCCAAGCCTGATTCTTGAGTCCCCCAGTAACAACTCTGGACTACCCAATATCCTTCCAATATTTTTTTCAGCATATGCTCTAGTGGAAGCATAAATTATTGAGAACCATTTTGGGAAAGTATGTTTCAAGGTCTATCAAGTGAAACATACACACCCTACAGCCCAGTCATTCTACTCCTAGATGGGTACCAACAGAAATGCACTCGTTTCATGCACAAGAATGTTTGTGACAGCACTATGCATAAAAGCCCCAAACTGGAAATTACCCAGATTCCCATGAGGAGTAAACAGACAAACTGTGATATATTCACATATTGGACTAGTATAAAGCAATGAGAATAAACGATCAACAACTATATACGACAATATGGATGAATTTCACAGGCATAAAATGGTGCAAAAGAAGACATATATGAAAGAATTGTAACACAGAGATCTGTTTCTATAAAAAGTACAAAACAGGGAAAACTAATCTTAGTTGTTTGAAGTCAGGAAGTCAAGCACAACGTAAGTGCTCAGAGTGGTACCCTTAGGTGAACTCATGCTTGGAAAGGAGAATGGAAGGGAATTTCTAGGGGCTGGTTATAGTGGTGTGTTCAGTTTGTGAAAATTTGTCAAGCTGTACACTTCTGATACGAGCACTCTTCTGAATTATGCTATACTTAAAACAAAATAAAATAAAACAAAACAAAAAACCGAAACAACGGAAGGTCTGTGTTTTAGTTTCCTAGGCTGCTACGCAAATACCATGAAATGGGTTGGCCCAAACATGGGAATTTATTTGCTTACAGTTTTGAGGAGGGAAAAATATCCAAACCAGGGCACTGTCAAGGCGATCCTTTCTTCCAAAAGACCAGTGCTGGCGATTCTTGGCTCCTCTGTCACATGGCAAGGCTGGTCTCTCACTTCTTTTCCAGGTTCCAGTGATTTCAGCTTCTCTCTCTCTCTCTCTCTGCGTTCATTCCATTTATAAAGGACTCCAGTAAGAGGATTAAGACCCATCCTGAATGAGGTGGGTCACACCTTAACTGAAGGAGCCTCATCCAAAGGCCCTACTTACAATGGGTTTACACCCACAGGAACGGATTAAATTTAAGAATAAGCTTTTTTCTGGGGTACAGAAAGCTTCAAACCACCACAGTCCAAGATCTGCAACAATTCAAATTAATGACCCAGGAACACGGACTGCACAGGGGCCGCTGGCCCAACTGCAGCGAGCTGTCTTACTGCCTCGCACTGAGTGCAAAGAACCCGCCTGGGAGAAACAGCTGCTTCTCTCGCGGCAGTGTCTGCTGACTCACAGGAACCTGGGGTGCAGACTGGGTGGGGAGCGGCACCGTTGCGGTGGAATCTCAAGCCCTGGACCCTCAGCCGGAGTCCCCCAGGCGCTTACTGTGCAACTGTGAGCATGTTACTTAAACCCTGTTTAGGTTTAGGGCCCGAGAGGTAAACCCACAGGCTCCTTGTGGAAACAAAGGGAGATGAAGCATGCTAACTGCCGAGCCCAGCACCTGGCACGACGTAAATGCTCAGCGGTGTTAGTCGCGGCTCCTAAGATGGTTGCGTGATTTTGTTTGAAGCTTTCAAGCCAGTGATGCATTATTAGCTGGATGAGGGCGGGGAGAGGAAGCAGGGGGTGGGAGGAGGGGGGCATCGCCTCACGGCTGAGTCCGCTCTGCAGGGCAGAACCATATTCCAAATGCCCTTTAGACAGCTGGGTTTTTTGCAATTATAAAAATTACACACTATATGGCGCCAGTCACAGGGGGTACAAAAACAGGTCCGGGGCCAGGCTAGTATCTTCCTTTGGGGTGTCAGTGACTGGGGGGAAACACGGAGAAGCGGTTATATTCTGTTTTCACCTCTGCGTGAGGTTTGTGACAATTCATCGGGCTAACTAGGTAAGCTATGGGCGCTTCTTTCACGGAGTCAAGGTAAGAACCGGGGTGAATTCCGACTCTGGCCTAGAAGGGCTAAACTAAGCGGGATCGTCGTTTCTCCCAGCACAGGGACCCCGCGCTCCCAGACGGCAGGAGCGGCAAGGAGGGAATGCGCCACGGCCTTTCCACCGCCCCGCCAGCAGACGGCGCTGGCCGCGAAGCGTTGGGAAGCGCGCCCTTTTCCCACCTGGGGCTGTTCCCGCACCACCCGGCAGGCGCACAGCCCAGCAAGGGCGCTGGCGAGCCCAGAAAGCCGTGGGTGGGCGTGCTGAAGGCCGGCAGGTGTCCATCCTGTGCCTTCCTGTGTCACCGAGGCCGTGTCGGGCCTAGGGCTCCTGCCTCTCCGGCGCTGGGTGGCTGGCTTTGCAGGACAGGTGTGAGGCACCGAGGCCAGCCTCAGGTGCTGGGGAGGAGGCTGCGGGTGGCGGAAGGAGCCACGTGGCGCGGGACCGCGTGGGGGAGGCACTCCGTGGAAAGTCCTCCCGGAGAAGAGATGAGACGAGCAGTTACACGGCGAGGCTGCAAATGAGAGCTCCTGAGACAGTCGTGGGCTCCTGGTTTCAGCTGCGCCCAGCGAGGAGTCCTAGCAAATATCACCAATAAAACGTCGCCCTGTCCCTGTACAGAGATGCTTGCTTTTCCTTGTGTTTCTGCATGATGTGTCTAAATTCTTCGGATACAGCTTTTGTGTGTGTGTGCCAGCTTTAATGATTATGATTAATTTCACAGTTACCATATGACCCAGCAATTCCACTCCTAATTATATATCCAAGAGAAATGAAAACCTGTGTCAAGTGTACAATTCAATGGTTTTTAGTTTATTCAGAGTTGTGCAACCATCACCACAATCCATTTAGAACACTTTTGTCACTCCAAAAAGAAACCCTGTACCCACTGGCAGTCACCTCCAATTTTCTGCCCCCCCCCCCCGACTTGGGCAATCTCTAATCTGCTTTCTGTCTCTGTGGATTTGGCTATTCTGGACATTTCATATATGCAGAATCATACAATACCTGGCCTCGGTGTCTGGCTTCTTTCATTCAGCAAGTTGTTTTCAAGGTCCATCTATGTTGTAGAATCTACTAGTAATTAACTCCTCTTTCTGGCCAAATAATATTCTACTGTACAGATATACCACTTTGGTTTATCCATTTATTAGTTGATGGACATTTGGGTTGTTTCCACTTTTAGGCTATCATGAACAATGCTGCTATGAACATTTGTATACAAGCTTTGTGTGGATACAGGTTTTCATTTTTCTTGGGTATGCAGTTAGAAGTGGAATTGCTGGGTCATATGGTAACTCGATGTTTACTCATTTGAGGAATGTTTCTGTGGGATGTTGAATTAGGTACCCCAGAAAAAAGAAAACACATTCTTAATCTTAATCCATTCCTCTGGGTATGAGCCCATTGTAAATTGGACCTTTTGAAGTTGTTATTTTTGGTTAATGTGTGGCTCAACTGAGTGAGGTTGGGTCACAATCCTATTACGAGAGGTTTTATGAAGAGAAAGCCACGTGGGAGGAGCAAGAAGCTGGAAGTCAACAGAACCCAGAAGAGAAAGGAGGACACTACCATGTGATGGGAAAGCCAAAGAACCAAGGATTCTGGTCAGCCAGTAGGCTTACAACCACAGGAAGAAGCAAGCCTTCCAGCCTCCGAAACCCAGAGACAATAAATTAGTGTTGGTTAAGCCCATCCATTCTGTGGCATTTGCCATAGCAGCCTGGAAACCAAGAGAGTTTGCCTTTAGTTTCAAGGGGACCTATACTTCAATCATCTAATTTACTTCTGGATTCCTGTCAACAGCAAGTGGGAGATGATAATTCCCTTTTTACAGATGAGGGATCTGAGGCCCAGAGCTACCATCTGTATTGAGTGCCACCTATGCGTTGGGCACCGTGTGAAGTGACTTAAATGCACGAGGTCATTCCGTCCTCACAATGGCCCGATGAAGTTGCGATTATATTTATCCTCATTTCGTAGTTAGAAAATTTAAATATTTTAACCAAGGTCACACAGTGTTGTGGTCTAAGATCCAAACCCTGTTCTATCAGACTAAATTTTAGGCTCTTCCCAGCTCTCAAACTCACTGCTATTTGGTGGACCCTGGAGAGTCACTAAATGTTCCCCAGCCTCTGAGTTGGTAATGCTCGTGTGTCCTGTTCCACTTGTCCTCTACTGTGGGGACACTTTTGACCACCTTCGCACTCCTTTCTCTCTGAATGTCCTCTCAATATCCAAGGGCCTTTCCTCCTGGATCCATCCTAGAGCCCATTCCCTTCCTGATGGGTCTTTCTGCCTCCAATTTCCACCCACTCCACCCTGCCAGAACGATCTGTCCAAAGCACAAATCTGATCATACCATTCTGCTTAAAAATCTCAACATTCCCTATTACCTACCCAACAGAACAAATTCTAAATTCTTTAGAGTGGTCTATAAGACCCTCACCTTTCCCCATCCTCTACCCCTCCCATCTCACATCCTATGATCCAGTCATATTGAATTGCCTGCATCTCTCCACAAACACTCTGCACTTCACTCCTCTGGGACCTTGCATAAGCAATTCTCACTGTGTGGAGTGTCCCTCCCCCTTCTCTCACCTGGGAAATGCCTAAGCATCCTTCACTTTCCAATCCAAGTGTCCATCTCCTCTCTGAAGCCTTCCTTGTCTTGATACTCCCTTCCCTGAACCCTCAAAGTACTTTGCTTTGAAGAATTAAACATAACTATTATACTGGTCTCCCTAGTTGGGCTGTGAGCTCTTTGAGAACAGGGACTAAGTTTTATTCCATTTTGTGTATTTTCAGGCCTAGAACACCACCTTGCTGGATTGAATGAGTAGATCTACTCTGTCCAATAAGGTAGCCATGAGCCATATGGGGCTACTGAGCACTTGAAATGTGGCTGGTACAAACTGAAATGTGCTGTATGTATAAAATGCACAATGGATTTAGAAGAATGTGAAAATATCTTATTGATAATATTCATATCAATCAAATATTGAATTGATAATATTTAAATCAAGTATTATAAATATCAACTTTGCATGTTTCTTTCTACTTTTTTAATGTGGCTACAAGAAAATTTTAAATTGTATGTGTGCAGGTCCGTATGGTCTCCCAGCTCCCTAAATGCCTCTAGACTTGGTGTCAACCATTCTCCATACAGGAGTCAGGATGATCTTTTAAATGTCAATCAAATATATAATTCCAGTGCATAAAACCGTACAAGGGCATTCCACTTTTTAGAATAATCCAAACTCCTCTCAAAGGATTTGAACTCTGCCCCCTCCAAAGGCGTCACCCTGCTCTGACCACACTAATCTTTCTGTTTCTTCTCACCTCCAGGCTTTTGCCCCGGCCCTTCCCCTGGCTCTTGGCTCGCGTCTTTCCTATTTCATGCCTCCGCCTCACCATCACCTCCCGAGAGGCCCTTTCTAAACGCCCTTTCTAAAGCACCACCCCGTTATTGTCTGTTAGCGAATCCCGCTCCTTTCCTTCACAGCACTTGGCATGTTGTGATTTACTCGTATATTATCTGTCAAGGTGGAAGCTCTTTGAGGGCAGGGGCAGTGATTGTATCTTTTATGTTCGCACCTAAAATCTCAATAAATATTCTTCAAATAAATGAACAAATGCACCCCGGGAGAAGAGAAGGTGCACCTTCCAGGCTCTAGGCTACGTCGACGCCCTTGGAGCCGGCTGGGGAGAAGAGGCAGAACTACGAAGCCTTTCCCCTATTTCCAGCTATTCATCACTGGACAAAGCAGGCCCTGGAGCCGCCCACGCGGTCAGCGTCCTCCAGGCCCAAGGCCAGCCGCTCCCGTGACGTCACCGGGGCGCGTCACGTGCCGCCTCCAAGCCCCGCCCAGGAGCTGACCTCATGACCGCGCCCCTCGCCATGACGCCACAGGCCTCGGCGCCTCTCCAGAGCCTACCCGCCTCCTTTTGACAGAAGCGCGATAGCGAGCCGCTGAGGGAGCCGTTCCTGCTGCTGTGGCCGCCACGGGTGCCGCGGGGACGGTGAGTCGCCTGGGTGCAGCCGGAGACACATTCAGAGATGTCTTCTCACAGGAGCCCCCCCCGGAACACGGGTGGGCGCTCGCACCCCTCGCAAGGGATGACCTCGGATGCGGAGCCTCCTGGCGCCCCCGCGCGCGGCCGGCGCCATGCATGCCGGGACTTGTAGTCCCCGAGCTGCGCAGGGCGAGCTGCGGGCGCAGGGACGGACTACATCTCCCAGAGGCCTTTGGGGCGGGGCGGGGCGCGCAAAGCCCCCCGGGGCTGAGGGGTCTTATACGCCGAGCGCCAGCGCCTTGGCCTGTCCCCGCTTTCGTCTGGCCTCGGGCGGCCTGGTATCTCGAGGTAAAGGGACCTCTGGGGCAGCGGGCTTGACGGGGACCGTTGCCACCTTCCCAGGACGTCAGTGGAGCTTTAATGTCCCTGCCTCTGGGGTTGGCGAAGCACCTCGCGCGTGGACGCGGAGCGCGCTGTCAGCCCGTTATCCCGCGGGGTTGCGCGGACAGCCTCGGCCAGGGCCCCAGCGCGGGGGCTCCTGCTTGCCCGGCTCGTCAGCCCGGAGCGTCGGGCCCCTTCCTTCTGGGTCCTGCTTCTCGCCCCTCCCCACATTTCCCTGATAGGAGGGAAAATGCCACCTCCGGTTTTCAACTGGAGATAGCGAGGGCAAAGGGGGGTGACGGTTTCCTCAAGGAGAGGGGTCAGGAGGAGGGTCCCAATGATCAGAGGCCCCAGCGGAGCTGCGTGGGTGACCTTGGCAATCCCGGATCAGCCCCGTCGCCCGGCTCTGCCTCCCCCGCTCGCCAGCGTCCGTAAATCAGGTTTATTGTTCTTTCGGCCTTCACCCCGCCTGAGGCCATCCTGGACCTTGGTGTAGCTGAACCCACAACGTCATGCCAGGTTGGGTTTGGGAGCTTGACCTGTTTATGGTGTGCGTGTGGTTCTCCTCTCAGCGTTCCCGGGGACCTCACAACAGGTGTCCAGGGAGCTGGAGTGATTGGCTGCAATTTCCTCCGAGTGTGAGCCTGGGGTTTTGTCTGCATCAGCATCACCTGGGACCCTTGTTAAGAGGGCATATTCCAGGAGCCCACCCAAGAGGTTCTGATTCAGTCATTATGGGGACTAGCCTGGGAACCTGTATTTATTCAGCTCCCTGGATAATTCTCAGGCTCACTGTCCCACGGTGAGGAGGATGGAGGGTCTGGGGCAGGGAATGTTCCATGACATTAATACCAGTTATGTATGTATTCTGGGGCCACTGGGCCAACTTGGAGCCTGCTGCTGGGTAGGGGAGTGCCCAGGAAAGTGTGACCTCCCTCCTTTGTACTTTGTTTCTTCCCTTGGGACTGACCTCAGGGTTAGGTGGGGAGAGGCATGCCACCTGTGCCTTGCTCTCTGCCCTTCTCTGGAAAGGTTATTCTGTGTCACTTCCCATCTCAGAAGACTACTTTCTTCCCCCAATATTTCATTGTGGAAAATTTCAAACGTACAGAGAAGTTGAATGCCCATAAACCCACCACCTGGAATGTACAACTAACATTTTATTGTACTTTATCCCATATGTACCCATCCAACAGTTGTTTATGCATGTCAGAGTTAGTTGGAAACATTAGTATATTTCCCTCTCAAATACTTAAGCATGCATATCATTAACAACAGTCATAAAATTCTTATTTACTGGTTTTTAACAACAGATGCCCTGGGGTCTTTGAAAGTCTTTCTCCCAGCCCTGAGGAGCTGAAGGAGTTTGAATGTTTTTCTACAGTCTGAGCCTCTAGAACCAGGGAAGACCTTTACATGTACAGCTCTTAAAAGGATTTGAAAACAGCGGGCCATAGAATCACTCTTAAGAGCAGAGATATGGAATGTATGAGGTAGACTGTCACTTCAGGGAGCAAAATTTGAGAGAGAGTAATGAAATGTGTCCCAAAGGCCAAGTTGCCCCAGCAGATCATGTTGGCAATAACTGATGCAAGTCTGTGAGCTTGCACACCCTGTTTCTGATCTTCACAGTATAAGCTTGCCCAGCTTTAACCTGCTGGTTGAGTGTATGTTCTTTAAAGCTCTAGGAACACGGGGCTGCACAGCACAGTTGCAGAGCTAGGGAAATGGGACTGTGGAACTCATGTGCTGATGAATTAGAGGCCATAGCTTTGAGTCCCTTAGGTCCAGGACTCTGCTTTGTTCCGTAGCCACAAACATCAACCCTTAACCCCATTCCATTATCTAAGAGGGAAAGGAGAGGCAGATCCTGTGAAAATCTATCTCCACTTTCAGAAACGCTATTCAAAGTGCATGACCACATTTTTATGGAAAGAGTATAGAGTGTGGCTGGGAAGTAAGGGCCTTTGTATTGACGTCTGTGACATTTATGGAGGAAGGCAGTCTGGTGCTGGTGATAAGGGACCACACAGCAGAGCTGTGCAGGGGATGCCACCCCAAGTGGGGAGGAACAAGAAGAGCCAGCTGGCAGTGGGGGTATGAGGCTTTGTGTGCCCCACAGGGACTTGGACATCGAGTGCACAGAGAAGTGTGCTCAGTGCCAGGCCCTGCAAAGGATTTCCATCTCCTCACTGCATAGTCAGGATTCTCCCAGCTCAGACCTAGTCTCTTGGGGAGGTGGTGGTGGCTGCCTGCAGTGAAGAGAGGGAGCTGCCAGAAGACAGCTGGCCTGGAGCTGGACCCCTCCCACTACAGGAGGCATTGGTTGACTGGAGCTCTCCTCTGTGAGCCATCGAGGCAGCGTGCTGGGGCGGTGCTGGGGACCAGTACCACACAGACGTGGAGTCAGCAGACCAAGCTGGATGTGCCTGTCTGCCTCCTGGAAGCTGTGTGACCTCACTCACCGAGTCTGTGGGAGGTGAAGAGCAGTACCCAGAGCAGAGGGAGACCTGTGTGGGGTCCACGCACATTACCAAAGTGAAAACAACACGGAACACACAGTTCAGGGTAAAGGAGTCCCATGGCATTCTGATTTGTTCCGTGACGGTGTTTGCGATGCTCATCTGGTAATATCAAAGTTTTTTTTCAGAACACATTTCTCCCCTTTCTGGTGCTCCTGATTTCTGGGCACTGTAAGCCCCTGCCTGATCTGTCCCCTGGGAGACCCAGCACTGTAGATCCCTACTGCAAGGAAGTTTCCAGAGAATTCAGGAAAACCTGTGACTGTGCGTGATACGTCACGTGTGCAGTAAACGTTGATCAGTCTGAATTCAGCTCTGGTTCCAGTGTTTGGGTTTTTCCTTCAGGGAAGGTGGAAGAGGATGCCTGGGCTAGGATTTGAAGATAATTGTAACCCATCATTGCTTCAGGAAGACTGCAAAAGGAGTTGTTGTAGTTCAAATTAACACTGAGAACAGTAGCCTCACACGTTGGGGAAACAGAAGGGAATGAGGTTTCTTTTGCAGGTGTAGAACCCTTTGCACATGCTTTGTACCTGCTGGTCAGCCTTCTCGCCTGTTGTTTCTGTTTCCTGCTGTAGTGGCAGCAGCTCCCTGAGTGAGCTAGCACAGGCACCATTCCACAGCCCAGCAGGCAGAGTTACTAAGTAACTGGCTCGAGGTTGCCAAATCCGGGCAGAGTGGGACTCCAACCCTAGCCCTCCTGAAACAACAGGGTTGGAGGGAGCGAGGATGAGGGAAATTTGGGTTCTCCGTGGCCCACCATTCCATTTTGTTGATCATTACTCAAGAAAAGGTGTTTTATTCCAGTCTGGATTTTTGGCCATCAGGTATTTACCTTCCGTTAGGGAGCCAGCGGCTCCATCTAGGACGGCCGTGGCCATGTCCTGGCCCAGTGGCTGTGGGCATTTGGGTTAGGAATGACAGCGGAGGTCCTGTCCCAGCCCACAGCACTCCCCTTCTCTGACCTGGCGTACCTGCTGTCACGTGTTCTCACCTGGCCCCTAATGGGTTTTGTCCCTTCTCTTTTGTAAATTTTTCTCAAGTGTGGTTGGGATTCTCAGGGACCACGACATGAATGAACTATGAAGTGTTATTCTCATAGAAGAACGAAATATTTGCTGAATTAAAGAGTCTTTTCCAACAGGTAGTCACTTAAAAAATAGAAAGAAACCTTGATAGTGACTGTTCTGTTGAAGGAAACAGCTTCTCTCCAGCTCTGACTAGAAGAACCCATTTCTGCTCTGGTCTCTGCTCCGGGCTGCTCGGCCTCCAGCTAGATCACCTGCCCAGCTCAGGTTACTTGTGTGTGTGTGTGTTACTTGCTTTGCCTGGAGAAAGTCTGGGCCCCACTGGGACCCAATTCTCTATGGCCCCAAACTGGCCAGAAAGAAACTGTATCTACAGAAGGGTGATGGCCAAGTACTCTAGGGTTCTCCGTTTCTTTGGTGTCGGGGCTTTTGGGGATCCATGTGGGTGTACCCTGCATGGCACTGAAAAGGGAGAATCATGGGATTCTGGTGAATTGAGGTGCCTCCCATCTCACCCAGAGTAACAGTGGACTTCCCTCAGTCCCCCTCCCATCTGCCCTCACCCCTATCCTCCCTGACCTGGGCTCCTCCCACCCTCCCCTCCTCCCATTCTCCTGCCTCCCGCCTCCCTGGGATCCCTCCTTCCCAGCTCCCCCACTCTCCGCTCACTCTGCTCCATCCACTGGGGCTCCCGGAAGCTCCAGGCCTTACACTTACTGTTCTGGTTGCCTGAACTCCTCCCTGCAGGTGTGCACAAGGCTCCCTTCCTCACCTCCTTCAGACCCTTGCCGAAGGCTCCCTTCTCGGCAAAACCTTCCCTGCTTGAAATCGCAGCGCCCAGCACTCCCTGTCGCTTGCTTGGCTTTATGTTCCCCCGTGGCGCTTACCACCATGGAGCATGCTTGGTGCTTATTTCTGCTTTTCAGACCTCCCTCCCCACCAGAACGTAAGCTCCATTAAGACAAAAAATTGTTTTCCTCTTTGCAGTGCTTGGGAAGGTGCCTGACTCGCAGTAGGTGCTGAGAGTGTGTGTGTTGAGTGGAACCCTACACTGTGCCTGCACTTTAGCTGGCTCCTCTTCCTGCTGCGGGTCAGCACCCCAGGGCCCTGATCTGTGTGCTCTGTCCCCTGGGGTGCTGGGAAAAGCACCTTGAATAGAGTTGAATTGTCAAGTGAACGTTCCAGGGGGTAGGTTCTGAAGTCACTTGTGGAGCAGAAACCTCATGTGGCCGAAATTCCCTCTAAAGCCCTGAGTTGCCTTTGAGTTCAGTGAGGTGCACACTGTGCCCCACCAGGGAGACACCATTGCATCTGCCTCCCTGAGCTGGGCCCCCAGCCAGTTAAAAAAGGGGTGGGGGGCAGGGCAGCACCACTTCAGTTGTACCCCTTCTGCTCTGAGTAAAATGAAATCCAGATAAAAAATACATATGATGGCATTTTGCTGCCTGAAGCCCTTTACTGGGAGTATGGGATCCCGCTCAAGTTTATTTTGAAAAACATTTTGGAGAATGTGAGGAAAGAGGGCTGAAGCAGAGTAATGCAGAAGGAGCACTGGGCAGGAGTCAGGACCACTGAGGACTGGCTTTGGCCCTGTCCCCTCCTCGCAGCTGGGACAGGCCGTGTCACTCCTTGAAGCCAGCTGCTCATCTGTGAGCACTCGAGCGTGCCACTGCTTGCCTTGCCCACCATCCTTTCCGGGCCCAGTAGGTGCTTAGTGACACTTGAGGCTAAGTGACTGTTGCCTGAGCCTTGGAACTCAGTGCTCTCTAAAGCCCTTTCCAGCCCTAGAAGATGCTCTCTGGCTGAACGAATGGCAACGCCAACCCTAATGCCATTTCCCATTTCCCAAACAGAAGATCCTAAATAGTCCTTTTGTCCCAGCTGGCATCGATGACTCTCAGGGTCAGCTGTCCATTTACAGTGTCATGGATTTAGTTACACTTACACATATTATTTCATAGAATGCCTTTTAAAATGAAAATTAGACTTTTTTCCCCACTCATATTTCCTGGAGCACTTTTACCCCACTCTTCCCAGGCACCTTCACTGATTGATAGCCATGTCCTTGTCACCAGAGCCACCAGTGCTGCAGGCACGTTGTCCTCAGCACGGGCTGTCTATAATGTGCCAAGCTACAGTGATGGCTCTGTGGGGGAGTTTTGCTCTGGCCCCAGGACCGTTTGCATCTTCATTGGTTTTGTCATCTGTCCTATAATAAAACTTCCACCTGCTTGCTTTTAAAAGTGTACTTTAAAAGGTTGTCTCTATCAGCATCTCAAGAATTGCAACTGTGAGGCCGTACCCCAGGAGTAATTGCTAATCAGTTGACTGTGCTTTTTCTTTTCACTGACCCCACCAGGTGACCGCTGTAAGCGTGCCACACGAGCACCGACTGAGCTCATTGTGGGCTGATGTGCAAAATAATTGAGAGAATGCCCTGGAATACAAGAGATTGAAATGACACAGATAAGACACTCCTCTCACTGTTCAAAGGGAGAATTTCTGTGGGTGTAGCCCTTTCGTATATATTCAGGTATATGTGGTATATCTTCAGGTATATTCCTCAACTCCGAAGCATGTGGATCCTCTGTGGGGAGTGTGCTCCCGTCCTCCACCCCAGGGAATGGGGACACTTGGGCAAGGCCTGGCTGGAGGCCAAGCTCATCCCCCTGGGAGGCATTTGTGTGCTGGGTGGCAGTGGTTGTGCAGTGAGTGGCTTGTGACTTCACTGTCCCTCAGGGTCTCAAGCTGTTTCCCAGGTGAGGTAACTGACTAAAATCACTCCAAAGGCTGGCTGTTTTGTGTCAGCTACATGAAGACAGAGGTAAAGATTTTTTTCAGGCCTCCATTTTGATTGCCCAAGTGATGGTTCTTCACATTCATCATGTTTCTAAAATTAGCCAGCCTCTTGGTTACTGAGTTTTTCTGTCCAGCAGGTGCAGATGACGTGTTCATTCGCTGGTGGTGGTTGCAGCTGTATCTGTTTTTCCACCCTTTGCCCCTAATCTCCCCTTCTGTCTTTACTTCCTTCATCGTCTCTGCCATTGGTAGGACACACCTGGAGCTCTTGGCTCCCTTCTGCCTGGGGATGAGGCTCGGTGGACAGGCCCCCACGCTCCCCGGGCCTCACCAGGCCCACAGCCTCAGGCTTCTGTTTATCGTGTGTCTCAAACGGGGATTGTGGCCAGTCCTCCTCAGTCAGGTGACCTCCTAGCTGTCCGGGCAGGGTCTCTGAGGCCAGCACTTCCTCGGGGTGGCACTGCATTCCCACTTTCCAGGTCTGGGCCTCAGTTTTCCTGGAACACCGAGAGGTGATCTGGCCTAGGGAATGGAATCATGCCACCAAACTCAGAAGAGGCCACTGTGGAGACCAGAAGGCCCGCTGACTGGCCCAGCCCTTAGGTCGCCCCTTGGGCCACTTTTTCCCTGTAGGCAAAACCAAATTAGAGTCAGAACCACTTTTCTGGATTGAGGAGGAATATACATAAAATTAGCATAATTATAATGAGCATTTTGAGTAAGGAATCAATTAAAGGAGCTGCCCACCTTAGAAAAACTACAAACGAACCATAAATAAAAAGTTTATGTAGTATTTATATATAAAAAAACAACCGAAATCTCTCTACCAAGGGAAAACCACTGTTAATATTTGGTGTGTAATATTTACATAAATATATGCTTTTGAAGTCGAATCATGTTATACATGCTGTTTTTACGTCCTTTCTTCACTCAGTGCTGGATCTAGACCGTCTTAGGCCAGGAGACCTGTATCATTTTTAGAGGGGCACACGATAACCAGGCGGCTTCCCCAGTCCTCTCCTGCCATCCAGGCACCTGAGCATCCTGCCTGCGGCTTAACTCATGTGCTCGTTTATCTCTCTAGGATAAAGGCCTCGAAACGGAATCAAGTCAGAAAGAATGTTCAGGAAGCAAATGGTCCTCCTGAAGAACCGTAGGGGCCCACTGTTGCCGTGGGTCCCAGCGCAGTGAGGGGGCTGTTTGGGGGTCTTTGATTTCAGCATTATGGAAAGTGAACGATTGTTATCGTTGTCGTCATAGTTCCTGGAAGGCTTAGTGCTTTTAAGTTTAGAGTTCAAATCCCATCTGCCCTTTGCCTTTTGAGTTTGCTTCTGATTAAGAACCACCAATGTATCTTGCTTTTGTGTTCTTTCTTTCTAAACCTCACTCTCTTTTTGTTTTTACTGTGTACTTCCTCTTTCTCATGCTCTGCTCGGGCCTCCATTTAAAAAATTATTAGTATTTTTTGGACACTGTGTGACAGGCTCTGAGCTATGTGCTCTTTATACATGACCTCATTTATGCGTCATCAAAACTCTGGATCAGGGGCCTTTGCTGCCACTTTACGGATGAGAGAAACTGAGACCCTAGAAAGCTAGGTGGCAAGCCAAGGTGGCTGGTGTGGGGCCTTCCAGCTTGGCCTCCTCGCGTCAGCGCTCGTGAGTCCCCGGGGGAGCGCGGTGGCGTTCGGGGCCTTTGGGCTAGGCTGGTGCCAGGTCTCTTTGTGACTTGGTCCTGATTTGGGAGGAGCAAGCCGGGCCGGGTGGGAGGGAGCAGACAGGTGGGACACCAGACCCACTCTCTGGCCCTTCCTTGGTCTTAACTGCTTTAGCTAGTTTTAAAGTGTCTTAAATTCCTAAGGCATCAGACAGGCCCGTGTTCAAGTGTAAAAATAAAGAAATGGTTCAGTCAGTGATGCTCTCGGATAGAGGGACCATCCCCTGTCCTGCCTCCCATCAGGGAGGACAAGGGAAAACGGGCCACGTTCAGGACTTCCCAGCCCGTCTCACCAGTGCTGGACCGTGGCCGCCAAGGGCAGTGGCCCCAGGGGAGGGGGCATATTGGCAGTCCCCTCCTGAGCTCCAGGGGTGCTACTCCAGCTAACCAGGTGGTCTTCTGTGAAGGGGTCTTTTTATCTTGTCCCCACCCAGCATGTTGGGAACACTGGCTCCCTGGACAGCTGCCGAGAGGTTCCAGCTAGCCATCCACTGTCAAGCACTAACTGGCAGGTTTCTGCTAGCCCCAGGCTGGTAGAGGGCTTGGTGGAGAGGGAGCTAGTGAAGGTTTGGGGCACATGAGCACCGTCTCCACAAGAAGCCCACAGTTTCATTTTGCATGCCTCCCAAGTGCCACCATCCTGGGCTCACACGTCCACATAGTAAGTGTTCCATAAATGGTAGCGACGCGTCATCATCATTGTCATCTTTAATATCTCCTTTACCCACCAGCCAGTCACGCTAAAAGGAGCTCTGGGTTGTAGAACGTGACCTCAGCCCAGGGCAACCCGGCTCCTCTCCAGTTGGAGGTGGGGTGGGCTGGCCCCAAGGGTCCTGGGCCCAGCTCAGGGCTCTTCTGTGTCCCCAGAGACTGCCAGGACATGCTGCTGACAAGTCCTAGTGGACACTCCAAGGCCCTGGAGTGTGGCGTATCTGCTGGGATGTGAGATGGTTAGGAGCCTCTTGCTCTGGGGAAATGCTAAGTATGGTCTTCAGTCTTTCAATATGAGACTTCCTTGCCCAGCATGGAAAGTCAGGAAGCACAGCTTCCCATTGAATGCTTCTCCAGCCTTGTAATTACTTCAGTGATACTTCCGGTGTCCAGAATAGTTGGGGGAGAGGCATTTCACATATGGAGAATTCCCATATAAGTGAAGCTTACTACGTTACATGCTAAAGTTTAGTCAGTTTGGGCAGCAATTTGTCCAAGAAAGCAGGAGAGTAACAGTGTACCCCAGATGTCCCTGAGCTCTTGGGGACTCCTGTACTAAGCGGCCCAGTTCTGTCTGGTCTCTCATCTGCTTGCCTGTGTCTACCTCCAGCATCGCCTGCCCACTCACTGCCGACTTCCCTTCTGCTGGGGCTGGGCAGCCAGGTAGCTGGCTTCTTCAGCGTCTAACTGATACCCAGCAGGCTCTGAATTAGTCTGAGGATCCGATTTGTGGTATTTGGTGCAAGGACTTGGGTCATTGCTAGAGACCATTTTTGTTTTTGTTCTGGTTCTTAACAGTGACACTGGTGGATATAAGATGTTGAAATACGTGAGCTCTGACTACTCTAAAATGTTGCCAGGGCTTTGCCCCAACTGGTGAGCCCATGGGTATGGCAGGTCAGCAGGTGCAGTGTCCACACTGGTGGAGGTGGAGTTAAGCCAGGTAATTTGGAGGTCCTTAATGGGAGCTTTTCTGTTATAAATCACTTGGAAATAAACTGTTTTCATACCTTCTGGCCTAATTAACACTATATGTTTTGTTTTGTTTTGTTGTTAATATTTATTTTTAATTGTGGTAATATTCATGTACCATAAAAATCACTTTATTAAGTGGACAATTCTTTGACATTAAGTACATTGACAATACTATGTAACTTTCACTACTGTCTATTTCTATACTATTCTCATCATCCTAAACCAAAACTCATACTCACTTAGCAGTAACTCCCCAACACCTCTTCTCCCACCTTGGGTAACCACTATTCTGCTTTATAGCTCTCTGAAATTCATATTTCGTATAAGAGAAATCATACTGTATTATTCTTTTGTGTCTGGCTTATTAAGAGAAATCATACTGTATTATTCTTTTGTGTCTGGCTTATTCACACAACAGGATGTCTTGAAAACGTCATCCATGTTGTAGGATGGACCCTCAATCACTTCACTTCTTTTTACAGCTGAACAGTTTTCCATTGTTTGTATATACCATGTTTTTTATAGCCATTCATTGGTTGATGGACACCTGGGTTGCTTTGATCTTTTAGCTGTTGTGTATATTGCCACTGTGAATATAGTTGTGCAAATATCTGTTCAAGTCCCTGCTTCAGTTCTTTTGGGTATATCCCTGGGAGTGGAATTGCCAGGTCATATGGTAATCCTGTTTATCTTTCTGAGGAAACGCCAAGCTGTCTTCCACAGTGGCTGCACCATTTTACATTCTGACCAACAATGTACAAGAGGGTAGGAAGTAGTATCTTACAGTTTTAATTTGCATTTCTCTAATGGCTAATGGTGTGCATCTTTTCATATACTTATTAGCCATTTGAATATCTTCTTTGGAGAAATACCTATTCAAATTCTTGGCCCATTTTTTTAAAACTGCAAATTTTCTTGAGATATATTCACACACTGTATAATCCATCCAAAGTATACAATCAGTGTCTCACAGCATCATTACCTAGCTGTGCAGTCATTGTCACAATCAATTTTAGAACATTTTCATTACTTCAAAAATAAAAATAAACATAAAAAAAGAAAGCCCCAAACACCCCATAACCCTTATCGCCCCCTATTATTGACCCCTGGTATTGGTGTGGTACATTTGTTACTGTTGATGAAAGACTATTAAGATGTTTCTGTTAACTATAGTCCGTAGTTTGCAATAGATACTTTTTTCCCCATATACCACTCTATTATTGACTGTACAGTTGTCGTACATTTGTATTAGTTCATGAAAGAACGTATTTATACTTGTAGTGTTAATCATAAATATCATCCACCACAAGATTCACTGTGTTATACAATCCCATATTTTAACCTCCAGCTTTCCTTCTGGTGACATACATGACTGTAAACAACCCCTGTCAACCATGTTCACCTATAATTGGGCACTGTTACTTAAAATCCCAATAACGAGCTACTGTCACCTCTGTTGGGCCCATTTTTTAATTGAGTTTGTTTCTTTGTTGAGGTGTACATGTTCTTTGTATATTCTGGATGCTAATTTATCATCTATATGGTTTCCAAATATTTTCTTTCATCCTGTAGATTGACTTTTCATTTTCTTGATAATGGTCTTGATGCAAAAAAGTTTTTCAGTCTGATGAAGTACCTTTTATCTATTTTTTCTTTTGCTGCTTATGCTTTTGGTGTAAAATCTAAAAATCCATTGCCTATGTATACCCTGAAGATATTTCCCTATGGTTCCTGTAAGAGTTTTAAAGTATTAGCTCTTATATTTAAGTCTTTGATCCATTTGGATTAATTTTTTAATATGGTGAAAGTTCAGGGTCCTCATTCATATTCTTTTGCCTGTGGATTTCCAGTTGTCCCAGCATCATTAGTTGAAGAGACTGTTCTTTCTCCATTGAATGGACTTTGGACCCTTATCAAAAATCAACTGGCCAAATTCTGAGATGTTGATCCCTTAATGTATAATCTGATTGGTCTCTAGAACATTGGGTATCTGTGTTACACCTGAAACTCAGATCTGGAGCTCAGCAGATAGGAATATCAGTATTTACGCATACCGCAACTGTTAAAAAAAAAAAAAAAAAAAAGCTTAAACAGAGCCCAGACTTCAATTAAAGATATGAATAAAGCAGATCTGGTTAAGACTAGAGCAAATCAGGCCAAAGGGTAAAGGTTGAAACTGACTGTGTTCAAGCTTCAACTTCTATGAGACCAAGGGAAGAGATGCTTATTTGGTGTAGGATCTATATTTTCTAAACAGTATAACTTCTACAGTCAGTTTGTTCAAACACTACAATTACATGGAACTTTGAATATTAAGTGAGCTATGGTAGGTCTGTATAGATTAGAATGAAACAGCAACACATCCTAAAGTAATTTGGGTGGAGAATAAAAATATATATTCAGGGCTGCCCCTGAAGAGCTGGGGGAGGATGCAGAGGTGTTGGACTTCCTCACCTGGCTTGTTGCTGATGTTCTTACAAATGCTGGGGACTGACGGCTTGATGTGCTGAGCCCTCTGTCTTGGGGCTGGCCCCTATGAAGCTTGGTACTGCAAGGAGAGGCTAAACCTGCTTATAATTGTGCCTAAGAGTCTCCCCCTGAGTGCCTCTTTGTTGCTCAGATGTGGCCTCTCTCTCTTTCTAACTAAGCCACCTTGGTGGGTGACCTCACCACCCTCCCCCCTACATGGGACCTGACTCCCAGGGGGGTAAATCTCCCTGGCAATGCAGGATATGACTCCTGGGGATGAATCTGGACCTGGCATTGTGGGATTGAGAACATCTTCTTGACCAAAAGGGGGATGCAAAATGAAACAAAATGGAGCTTCAGTGGCTGAGAGATTTCAGATGGAGTCGAAAGGTCACTCTGGTGGACATTCTTACACACTATATGGAAAGCATTTTTTAGGTTTTAATATATTGGAATAGCTAGAAGTAAATACCTGAAACTATCAGACTCCAACCCAGTAGCCTTGACTCTTGAAGATGATTGTATAACAATGTAGCTTACAAGGGGTGACAGTGTGGTTGTGAAAACCCTGTGGATGGCACTCCCTTTATCCAGTGTATGGATGGATGAGTAGAAAAATGGGGACAAAACCTAAATGAAAAATAGGGTGGGATGGGGGGGGGTGTTATCTGGGTGGGTTTTTTTTTTAATTTTTAATTTTTTATTCTGATTTTGATTCTGGTGTAAGAAAAATGTTCAAAAATAGATTGGGTTGATGAATGCACAACTGTAAGATGGTACTGTGAACAGTTGATTGTACACCATGGATGACTGTATGGTATGTGACTATTTCTCAATAAAACTGAGTTAAAAAAAAAATCAACTGGCCATAGATGTGTGGCTTTACCTCTGGACTCTAAATTCTATTTCATTGGTCTATGTATTTTTCCTTATGCCAGTACCATACTGATTTAATTACTGTAGCTCTGTAGTAAGTTTTGAAATTAGGAAATAGAATCCTCCAAAAGTTGTTCTTCTTTTTCAAGATTGTTTTGACTATTTAGGATCCCTTGTAATTTCATATGAATTTAAGCATCAGCTTTCTCATTTCTACAAAACAGGCTCCTGGGATTTTGATAGGCATTGCACTGAATTTGTAGATTGCTCTAGGTAATGGTATTGACATCTTGACATCTTACAATATGAATTCTTCCAGTCCATCATCAGGGGATGTCCATTTATTTAGGTTGTCTTCAGTTTCTTTCAGCAGTGTTTTTGCAGTTTTCCATGTACAAGTCTCTCATCTCCTTGGTTAAATTTATTTCTAGGTATTTTATTCTTTTAGATGCTATTGTAAATGGAGTTGTTTCTTGATTTCCTTTTCAGATTATTCATTACTGGTTATAGAAACACAAATGACTTCTGTAAGTTTATCTTTTGTCCTGCAATTTTGCTGAATTAATCTATTAGTTCTAGTAGCTTTCTTGTGGATTCTTTGGAATTTTCTCTGTATAGGATCAAGTCACCTGTGAATAGGGATAATTTTACTTCTTTTGTTTCCAATTCGGATGCCTTTTATTTCTTTCTCCTGCCAGACTGCTCTGGCTAGAACTTAGAGTGAAACCTTGATTAACCGCGGTAAAAGCGGGCATCCTTGTCTTGTTCCTAATCTTAGGGGGAAAGCTTTTACCATTGAGTATGATATTTCCTGTAGGCTTTTCATAAACACCCATTATCATGTTGAGAAATATTGAGGATGTTGGATTTTGTCAGATGCCTTTTCTGTATCAGTTGAGAGGATCATGTGGTTTTTTTCCTTCATTCTGTTAATGTGGTATATTACAGTGATTTTCTTGTGTTGAATCAGCTTTGCATTCCTGGAATAAATCCCACTTGGTCATGATCTATAATCTTTTTAATATACTGTTGGATTTGGTTTCCAGAATTTGTTGAGGATTTATTCTCTTGTGCTGTCTTTATCTGGCTTTGGTATCAGGGTAATACTGGCCTCAAAGAAAGAGTTAGGAAGTAATCCCTCCTGCTCTGTTGTTTGGAAGAGTTTGAGTAGGACTGGTGTTAAATCTTCTTTAAATGCTTGTTAGAATTCAGCGGTGACACCATCCAGTCCTGGACTTTTCTTTGTTGGAAGGTTTGTGATTACTGATTTAATGTCTGTTTGTTATAGGTCTGTTGTGATTTTCCATTTCTTTTCACATTAGATTAGGTAATTTGTATGTTTCTAGGAATTTGTCCATCTCATCTGCATTTTCTAATTTGTTGGCATATAATTGTTCACAGTACTCTCTTATAATCCTTTTTACTTATCTAAGGTTGGTAGTCACATCCCCACTTTCAAAACTGATTTTGATTATTTGGGTCCTCTCTCCTTTTTTCTTTGTCAGTCTGGCTAAAGGCTTGTTGGTTTTATTAATCTTTTCAGAAAGCCAACCTTTTGTTTTGTTGAGTCTATTATTTTTCTATTCTCTATTTCATTTGTCTCTGCTCTAGTATTTACTATTTCCTTCCTTCTGCTAACTTTGGATTTAGCTTGCTGTTCTTGTGCTTGTGTCTTTAGATGTGAAGTCAGGTTACTGATTTATGATTTTTCTTCATTTTAATGTAGGCATATAGAGCAATAAATTTCCCTCTGAGCACTGCCTTTGCTGCATCTTGTAAGTTTTGGTATGTTGTGTTTTCATTTTCATTTGTCTCAAGATATTTCCTAACTTCCCTTGTGATTTCTTCTTTGCCCCATTGGTGGTTTAATAGTGTGTGGTTTAACTTCCACATATTTGTAAATTTTCCAGTTTTCCTTCTGTTATTGTATTCTAGCTTTATTTTATTATGGCTGGGAAAATACTTTGTATGATTTCAGTATTTTTAAATTTATTAAGATTTGATTTGTGGCCTAATATATGGTCTCTCCTGGAAAATATTCTGTGTGCACTTAAGAAGAGTGTGCATTTTGCTGTTGTTGGGTGGAGTGTTCTGTATATGTCCATTAGGTCTAATTGTTTTATAGTGTTGTTCAAATCCTCAATTTCCTTATTGATATTCTGCTTAGATGTTATATCAATTATTGAAAATGGTATATTGAAGTCTCCAACTATTATAAAACTATTTATTTCTCCCTTTAATTCTGTCGATTTTTGCTTCATATATTTTGGGGCTCTGTTGTGAGGTGCATATATGTTTATAATCAATGTCTTGTCTTGCTGGATTGAACCTTTTATCAATATATAATATCTTCCTTTGTCTCTTGTAATCTTTTGTGACTGAATGTTTTGTCTAACAACAGTGTAGCCACCCTGGCTCTCTTGGTGACTGCTTGCATGGAATATCTTTTTCCACCCTTTTACTTTCAACCTCTTTGCATCTTTGTACCTAAAGTGAGTCTCTTGTAGACAGCGTGTACAGGCACACCTCTGAGATATTGCACGTTCAGTTCCAGACCACCACAATAAAGTGAACATTGCAATAAAGTGAGTGATATGAAGTTTTTGGCTTCCCAGTGCATGTAAAAGTTATGTTTACACTATACTGTAGTCTGTTAAGTGTGCAATAGCATTGTGTCTAAAAAACAACATACGTACTTTAATTAAAATATGACAGTGACAAGAAGTGGCACCTGCTGTTGGAAAAATGGCACCAATAGCCTACCTCGATGCAGTGTTGCCACAAACCTTCAAATTGTAAAAAAAAAAAAAAAAAAAGCAGCATCTCTGAAGTGTAATCAAGTGAAGTGCAAATAAACTAGGTATACCTATAGATGGATCGTGGTTTTTCATCCAATCTGCTGATCTCCGGCTTCTAATAGAGGGGTTTAATCTGTTGACAACTACGGTAATAACTGAGAAGGAAGGATTTACTTCTGCCATTTAGCTATTTGTTTTCTGAATATCTTATATATTTTTTGTTCCTCACTCCATTGCTGCCCTTTTTGTATCTAGTTGCTTTTTTGTAGTATACCTCTTTGATTCCCTTCTTTCTCTCCTTTTCTTTATGTTTTTTAGTTATTTTTGTAGTGGTTACCTTTGTAATTACTGTTGACATCTTAAGCTAAAAGCAATCCAGTTTGACTGGTACCAGTCTAGTTTCTGTAATATTACAGACTCTACTCTTATATATCCCTGTCCCTCCCCCTTTGAATTGTCCCTGACTCAGATTACATTTTTATGCACTGTGTGCTTATTAACATAGATTTTAAATTTTATTTTACACAATTGCTTGTTAATGTCATATGGGGGAAAGCAGTTACAAACCAAAATGACAATAAGACAGGATTTTATATTTAGCTATATAGTTACCTTTACCAATGTTCTTTATTTCTTCTTAGGGCTTCTAGTTACTGTCTAGTGCCCTTTTATTTCAACTTGAAGGTTTTCATTTAGAATTTCTAATAGGTTAGGTCTTCTGGTAATGAATTCTTTCTGCTTTTCTTTTTCTGTAAATGTTAATTTCTCATTCATGTTTTATTCCTTTTTTTTCCCTCTCATTCATTTTTGAAAGATAATTTTGCCAGATATTGAATTCTTGGTAGACACATTTTTTTCTTTAAGGACTTTAAACATGCCATCCCACTGTCTTCTGGGCTCCAGGGTTTCTGATAAGAAATCTGCTGTTAATCTCATTGGGGATCCCTTGTATGTGACAAGTTGCTTCTGTCTTGCTGCTGTCAGAAGCCTCTCCTTGTCTTTGGATTTTGATAGTTTTGCTGTATAATGTCTTGGTGTGGCTTTCTTAGAGTCTCTTCCTGGAGTTTGTTGCACTTGCTGAATGTCTATATTCATTTCTCTCATAATATGGGAAAATTTTCAGCCATTCTTTCTTCAAATACTTTTTCTGCTCCTTTCTCTCTCTCTCATCTTCTGGAGCTTGAATGATGCATCTGTTGGTATGCTGATGGTGTCCCACAAGTCCCTCATAATCAGTTCATTTTTCTTCATTATTTTTTCTTTCTGCTCCTTATTCTGGATAATTTCAATTTTCTTTTCTTCAGGTTCGCTGATCCTTTCTTTTGCTTGTTCAAATCTGCTGTTGAATCTGATGAGTTTTTCATTTCAGTTGCTATACTGTGCAGCTCCAAAATTTGCTTCTTTTCCATAATTTCCATCTCTTTTTTTTTTTTTTTTTTTTTTTTTTTTGGCTTAGGCAGTGTTTTCCCAGTTGCCTTTAGTTTTTTGTATATGGATTCCTTTATCTCATTGAACATATTTAAAAAACTTGATTTAAAGTTTTTAATAGTTCCAATGTATGAACTTCCTTAGCAGTGGTTTCTGGTCAATTCTTTTTTTCTTGTGAGTGGGCTACACTTTTCTTTGTGTTTTGTAATTTTTTGTTGAAAAATGGACGTTCTAAGAATTATGTTGTTATAACTCCAGGAATTGAGTTATCCCAGTCCTCTGGGATGCTAGGTTTTTTTTGTTGTTGTTGAGGGCTGGAGCCATCAATTTGTGACTTCTGCAGACTATTTTTGCTTCCAAATAGGGAATGGAAAGGGAGAGAGGGAGAGAGAGAACAATGGCTGGCCTCAGGGCTGAGACTCCAGTGCGATCTGAAGTAGCTGATCGAAAGCAGTGATCAGCGATCAGACCACACAAGCCCAGATTTTGGAAGACCAGGTTCTTATAGCCCCCCATGGCACCTGCAGACTACACTGGGAGCCTGGGCTGCAGAACCCACTTCTGCCTGCCTCCCCGCTGAGGCATGGGGGAGGTGGGAGGGTTACACCAAAGGTGGAATTCACTGGTTTGTACTACAGTTGACCAGCCTCTGCTGTGACACTAGGGACACAGGGTGCCTGTCTTACCCTGGGCCTGTGCCCCTCACTGAGCGGTAGGTTGGGTGCCTCCTTGTTCAGCAGATGGGATGCCACAGGCAAGGCAGAAAGGAAAGCTCCCTTTCAGCTTCTCCAGCAAAGCAGAAAGGCCTGCTCTTGGCCAGATGCCTGGAACCCGCCTCCTGGGGAACAGAGGAGCCCCCCCACCCCGAGGCCAGCTGGTACCATGGTGACCAAGGAGGATGAGCTCCTCTGGGGACTCTGGCGTGGGTGGCACCAGAATGCGAGAGGCAGCAGGAGGGCCAGCTAGTCACCCAGCCTGGGAGCCGGGCTCCGCAGCCGCTGCCGCCTTGTCACCCACTCCGCTCCAGGTCTGTGGGTAGAGGGCCCCTCCCAGGGGCAGGGCTCACCTGGGGAGCTTCAGGGGAGGCCACCTGATGTTTCTGAGAGGAAAACCAGAAAGGAGTTATGGCCTTTTCAGGAGGGAGCAACTTAGCCACTTGGCTCTGCTGGGAGTGGACAGTGCTGGCCAAAAACTCGGGCTGGGTTTGGATTAGGGGCCCCCAGCAGTCCTCTGGGGCACCCTATCGTGCGGCCATTGGGAGTGGTGTTCATGCCCCAGGATCTCCCGGCTGTTCTGTGGCAGCAGAGACACATCAGAACCTGTCCTGTTTTCCTTTGGAAGTTGTTCATAACTTCCTGCTCCAGGCGTTTTATGTGCGTTGTCCCTGAGACCCTGCTCCAATCCCGAGAGGTAGGCATAACTACCCCAATTTACAAATGAGGAAACTGAGGCTCCGAGAGAGGTCACACAGCTAGAACTAGTCTGCTGCAAAGCCCGTGTTCTAACTGCGTGCTTCCCATACCGCAGCAAGCTCTGCCTGGGGCTCGAGGCTTGGGGGAGCCGCAGCGAACTGGGAGTCTTCCCAGGAGAGACTTTGAAGCTGACCATTCACTCTTTTTAAAAATTAGAGAAGTTGTAGGTTTAGGGAAAAATCATGTAAAAAATACAGCGTTCCCATATACCGTCCCCCCCATTATTAATACTTCACATTAGTGTGGTACCTTTGTTAAAACTGATGAAAGAATACAATTGTACCATTAACTATTGTCCATAGTTTACGTTAGGGTATATTTTTTCCCCCATATACCACCCTATCATTAACACCTTGCATTATTGTTGTACATTTGTTAGAATTCATGAAAGTAAATTTTTATAATTGTACTATTAATTATAGTCCATCGTTTACAATAGGGTTCACTTTGTTGTACAGTCCTATTTTTTATCTTTTAATTTTTATTCTAGTAACATATATTCAACCTAAAATTTTCCCTTTTAAACACATTCAAATATAAAATGCAATGCTGTTAATTACACTCACCATGTTGTGCTACCATTACCACTTTACAATCAACCCAAATAGAAATTCTGTACAAATTAAGCATTAACTCCCCATTCCCTACCCCCAGCCAGCCCCTGGTGACCTATATTCTAAATTCTCAAATTCTTGAGTTTGTTTATTTTAATTGTTTTGTATCACTGAGATCATACAATATTTGTCCTTTTGTGTCTGGCTTATTTCTTGCAACATAATGTCTTCAAGGTTCAACCATGTTGTGGCATGAACCAGAACTTCATTCCTTTTAATACTGAATAATATTCCATTGTAGGTATATACCATATTTATCCATTCATCAAATTGATGGACACTTGGTTTGCTTCCATCTTTTGGCAGTTGTGAATAATGCCATTATGAACATTAGTGTGCAAATATTTGTTCGAGTCCCTGCTTTCAGTTCTTTTGGGCATATACCTAGTTGGATTTCTGGATCATATGGTAATTATGAATACCTGGCTTTCTGTGGGACTGCCAAATTGTCTTCCACACCGGTTGCACCATTTTACACTCCCATCAGCAATGAATGAGTGTTCCTATTTCTCCACATCCTCTACAACACCTGTAATTTTGGTTTGTTTTTTTTTTTAGTAGCCATTCTAGAGGGTGTGATACACCTTGTGGCTTTGATTTGCATTTCTGTAATAGCTAATGATATTGAACATCTTTTCAAGTGCTTTTTAGCCATTTGAATATCCTCTGTGGAGGAATCTCTATTCAGGTCTTTTGCCCATTTTTTAAATTGGGTTGTCTTTTTATTGTTCAGTTGAAGGTTTTCTTTTTTTTTTTTTTTTTTTTAATTAAATTCAGTTTTATTGAAATACATTCACACACCATACAATCATCCATGATATACAATCCACTGTCCACAGTATGATAACATGGTTATGCGTTCATCACCACAATCTATCTCTGAACATTTTCCTTACGTCAGAAAGAACCAGAACAAGAATAAAAAATAAAAGTGAAAAAAAAAACCACCCAAATCATCCCTCCATCCCACCCCATTTGTCCTTTAGTTTTTTTTTTTTTTTTAATCATTTTATTGAGATATATTCACATACCACGCAGTCATACAAAACAAACTGTACTTTCGATTGTTTACAGTACCATTACATAGTTGTACATTCATCACCTAAATCAATCCCTGACACCTTCATTAGCACACACACAAAAATAACAAGAATAATAATTAGAGTGAAAAAGAGCAATTGAAGTAAAAAAGAACACTGGGTACCTTTGTCTGTTTGTTTCCTTCCCCTACTTTTCTACACATCCATCCATAAACTAGACAAAGTGGTGTTTGGTCCTTATGGCTTTCCCAATCCCATTGTCACCCCTCATAAGCTACATTTTTATACAACTGTCTTTGAGATTCATGGGTTCTGGGTTGTAGTTTGATAGTTTCAGGTATCCACCACCAGCTACCCCAATTCTTTAGAACCTAAAAAGGGTTGTCTAAAGTGTGCATAAGAGTGCCCACCAGAGTGACCTCTCGGCTCCTTTTGGAATCTCTCTGCCACTGAAGCTTATTTCATTTCCTTTCACACCCCCCTTTTGGTCAAGAAGATGTTCTCCGTCCCACGGTGCCAGGTCTACGTTCCTCCCTGGGAGTCATATTCCACGTTGCCAGGGAGATTCACTTCCCTGGGTGTCTGATCCCACGTAGGGGGGAGGGCAGTGATTTCACCTTTCAAGTTGGCTTAGCCAGAGAGAGAGGGCCACATCTGAGCAACAAAGAGGCATTCAGGAGGAGACTCTTAGGCACAAATACAGGGAGGCCTAGCCTCTCCTTTGCAGCAACCGTTGAAGGTTTTCTTTATATATTCTAGATATTAAACCTTTATCAGATTTAGAAATATTTTCTCCCATTGTGTATCTTTCAAAGTATGCTTTAACAAGTACTTATATAGGAAATTTCCAAAAATGTTATGAGTTACAGTGCTAGAGTTTCAGTTATTTCCTTATTGTGAAATATAACGTATACAAAAAGCTGATAACTTTGAAATTACAATTTAACAAGTAGCTATAGAACTAATTTCAAAGGATGCTTTGGGTTACCGTTCCACCATTTCAGTTCTTTCCTTCTAGGTATTCTAAACCCTACCAACTAAGAAGAAGATTATATAGAGATTCAGTATTCATAATCCTTTGTTGAATTCCATCTTGTCTGTTGCTACTCCTTCCTCTAATTTAATCACTTTCCCGATCTTCAGGGACATCTAGGTAGTGACCACCCTAACTTGTTCATGTTGGAAAGGGTGTCAACATTATGGGAAAAGGGAACACATCCATTTGATGTTTTTGAAGAGGCTATTGCCTCTGGATTTTGGGACTTAGCTGGCATGAGAGTTCTCTGGAGGATTTAAGTTTCTGAAGAATAATCTTTGTGAGTGAACCTTTTATAGAGTCTCAGATAGGGATCGGGTATTCTTTAGTGTTTCCAGTACTACTGTTGACTTGGGCTTACCATCCTGTCGTCATTTGGCGAATCGAGCTGAAGCTCGCATAGGAGTAACCTCCAGGACGGCCTCTCAACTGTATTTGAATTCTCTTAGCCACTGAAAGTAGGTTGCCTTTTTACTTTGAAGATACAGTCCTTTACGCAAAATGTTTTAATTTCGATGAGATCCCATTTATTTTTTGTTGTTGCTTGCGTTTTGGGTGTAAAGTCTAAGAAGCCATTTCCTAACACAAGATCCTGAAGATGCTTTGTTACATTTTCTTCTAGGAGTTTTATAGTCCTGGCTCTTATATTTTGGTCTTTGATCTATTTTGAGTTAATTTTTATATGTGGTGTGAGCTAGGGGTCCTCCTTCAGTCTTTTGCATATGGATATCCAGTCCTTCCAGCACCATTTGTTGAAGAGACTATTCTTTCCCAATTGAGTGGACTTGGCAGTCTTCTAAAAAAAATCAATTTGCCATACACGTGAGGGTCTATTTCTGAACTCTCAGTTTGATTCCATTGGACAATATATCTATTCTTGTGCCAGTATCCTGTTTTGTCCACTGTAGCTTTGTAATAAGCTTTAAAGTCGAGAAGTATGAGTCCTCCAACTTTGTTCTTTTTCAAGATGTTTTTGGCTAATTGTGGCTCCTTACCCTTCCAAATAAATTTGATAACTGGCTTTTCCATTTCTGCAAAGTAGGCTGTTGGAATTTTTATTGGGATTGTGTTGAATCTGTAAATCACTGGGTTGAACTGACATCCCAACAACATTTAGTCTTCCAATGCATGAAGTGGAATGTCCTTCCATTTATTTAGATCTTCTTTGATTTCTTTTAGCAAAGTTTGTGGTTTTCTGCATATAAGTCCTTTACATCCTTGGTTAAATTTATTCATAGATATTTTATTCTTTTAGGAGCTTTTATAAATGGATTTTTTTTCTTGATTTCCTCCTCAGATTGCTCATTACTAGTGTGTAGAAACTCCACTGATTTTTGCATGTTAATTCTGTATCCTGCCACTTTGCTGAATTCATTTATTAGCTTCAGTAGCTTTGTTGAAATTTTTCAGGACTTTCTATGATCATGTCATCTGCAAATAGAGAAAGTTTTACTTCTTTCTTTACAATTTGGATGCCCTTTTTTTTTTTTTTTTTTTTTTTTTTTTGCCTACTATTCTGGCTAGAATTTCCAGCACACTGTTGAATAACAGTGGTGACAGTGGGCATCCTTGTCTTGTTCCAGATTTTAGAGGGTGAGCTTTCATTCCTTCACCATTGAGTATGATGTTAGCTGTGGGTTTTTCATATATGCCCTTTATTGTGTTGAGGAAGTTTCCTTCTATTCCTGGTTTTCTAAGTGTTTTTATCAAAAAAAGATGCTGAAATTTGTCACATGCCTTTACTGCATCAGTTGTGATGATCATGTTTTTTCCCTTCATTTTTTAATGTGGTGTATTACATTAATTGATTTTCTTATGTTGAACCGTTCTTGCATACCTGAGAACCCACGTGATCGTGGTGTATAATTCTTTTAATATATTGTTGGATTTGTAAATGTTTAAGGCTATAAATTTCCCTCTCAGCACTGCCTTCGCTACATCCCATAAGCTTTGGTTTGTTGTATTCTTGTTTTCATTTGTTTCAAGATATTTGCTGATTTCTCTTGTAATTTCTTCTTCTATCCACTAATTGAATGTGTTATTTAACTTCCATATATTTGTGGATTTTCTACTTCTCTGTCTGTTATTGATTTCCAGCATCATTCCATTATGATCGGAGAAGATTCTTTATATAATTTCAATCTTTTAAAATTTATCAGGACTTGTTTTGTGACCCAACATGTAGTCTATCCTGGAGAACGATTCACTTGCACTTGGGTAGAATGTATATCCTGCTGTTTTGGGGTACAGTGTTCTGCATACGTCTGTTATGTCTAGTTCATTTATCATATTGTTCAAGCTCTCTGCTTCCTTACTAATCTTCTGTCTAGATGTTCTGTCTGTTGATGAGTGTGGGTATTCAAGTGTCCAACTATTATTGTAGAGACATCTGTTTCTCCCTTCAGTTTTGCCAGTGTTTGCCTCATGGATTTTGGGACTCTCTAGTAAGATGCATATATATTTGTGATTGTTATTTCTTCTTGGTGGATTGATCCTTTGATTAATATATAGTGTCCTTCTTTGTCTCTTGTAACAGCTTTTGACTTAAAATCTATTTTTTCCATTTTTAGTATAGCTACCCCAGTGTCGAAAATAAAGCGGTACCTGTAAGGGAATAAACGCTCACTCGGTTCTGGAGGAGAAAAGAATTTATTTACAATCTTGCAAGATAGGGCGTCCAGCCAAACACGTGGCAGGCTGGCGCGCCAGAGGAAGAGAATGGCGATCTTTAAATCTTCTACTTCTAATTCGCAAGTCCCTCCCCTGTTTCCCCATTGACTGGGTACTACAGAGGTTACAGCCTATCCGAGAACACTAATTTATCTTTTGAGATTTTAATTTGTACAGCCTATCCCAGAGAGCCAACTAGCTCATTATTGAGATTTTGAACTGATCAACCTATCCCAGAGAGTTCATTTAGTTTAAAAAAAAATTTTTTTTTTTTTTGCTGTGAGTTCCCGCCTCTGATTTTACCTCATATCTCTTTACATTCCAGTAACCATGGTTACTTTTCCATATAAGGAGCTAGCATAGATTTTCTTTCTTCCCTTTACCATAGGGCTTGTTTAAGCTGGTTCTGCCTCCATTTTCCTTATTCCATGCTGTCTCTATGTGAAAACTAAACTTATGCCTTTCTTACACCCAGCTCTTTTCTGTTTACTATTTGCATGGAATATATTTTTCCATCCTTTCAATTACAACCTATTTGTTTCTTTGGGTCTAAGGTAAGTCTCTTGTAAACAACATATAGTTGGATCATTCTTTTTTATCCATTCTGCCAGTCTGAGTCTTTTGGGGCATTTAATCCATTAACATTCAGTGTTATTACTGTAAAGACAGTTCTCTTCAGCTATTTTGTCCTTTGGTTTTTGTAAGTCATTTCTTTTTTTGGTCTCTCTTTTCTTTTATTGCTACGTCCTTTTCTATATAGTTGATTTTTTGTGATGTGTCTGATTGATCCCTTTCTCATCTTTGTTTCTGTATATCTTTAAAATACTTTCTTTGTGGTTACCCTGGAGTTTGTATTATACAACCTATGTCTATAATCTATTAATTTGAAAAGATACCAACTTAGCTTCAGTAGCACACACATTCTCTGCCACCATATCCCTCTGTTTTCCCTCTTTACGTTGTTTTCATCCCACATTACCTCTTTATATTTTGCATGTTCACTATCAGGAAATAGAACTTTTTCCTATGCAATTGTATTCTGACTTTTATAGGAGTTAAAGAGTAGAGCTGAGGATTCAGTAAAGGTGACCCTTTTAGTTACCTTTGCTGCAGATCATTTCTTCACACTACTCTCACTGTCTTTTCCTTTTCACCTGCAGAACACCCTTTGGTAATTCATGTCGGGCAGGTCTGTTGTTACGCACTGTCTGTTTATCTGCAACTTTAAAGGACAGTTCTGCTGGATAAAGAATTCGGGGCTGGCAGTTTTTCTCTTTCAGTGTCTTAAATACATTTGCCACTACCTTCTCACCTCCATGGTTTCTGATGAGAAATTGGAACTTAGTCTTATTGAGGATTCTTTGTATGTGACGAACCACTCTTGCTGCTTTCAGCATTCTTTATCTTTGGCATTTGACATTCTTATTAGTATGTGTCTCAGAGTAGGTCTGTTAGGGTTTATTCTGTTTGGAGCACATTGTGCTTCTTGGACACATATAGTTATGTCTTTCTTAAGAGTGGGGAAATTTTAGGGCATTATTTCCTCAAATATTCTTTCAGCTCTTTTCTCTCTCTTCTTCTGGAACATCTATGATGCGTATGTTTTTATGCTTCATGCTGTCACTGAAACCCTGAGACACTGATCATTTTTTACTATTCTTTTCTCTATCTGTTCTTCTGATTGTATGATTTCGATTAGTCTTGTCTTCTAGTTCACTAATTTCTTTCTTCTGCCTGTTCACATCTGCTGTTGTATGCCTCTGGTGTATTTTCAGTCTTCATTATTGTGCCTTTCATCCCCATAATTTGTTATGTTTCTTTCTTAACTTTTCAGATTCTTCTTTATGCCTATGCATTGTCTTCTTAATATCTTTAGCTCTGTATCCTTTCCTTCATCTCCTTGAATTGATTTAGATTTGTTTGAACTTCTCTGATTAGTTGTTCCAAATTCCCTTGTCTTCTCTGAAGTTTTAATTAGTTCCCTTGACTGAGCTGTATCTTCCTGTTTCTTAATATAGCTTGTAATTTTTTGCTGATGTCTGGCATCTGAATATTTTGATGTGTTAATTCTGAAGGTCAATTTCTCCCTCTTGCTCAGTTTGTTTTGGTGCAGAATTTTCTCCCCTGCTCCTATTACTTGTTTAAATTCTCTCTCTCACACAGTGCCCCCTTTTCCTTACACTGTTTAGTTCTGGGACCCCTCCTGTCTTCCAGCAGTTCAGTTCCCCCTGCCACCCCCGTTATTTCTCTGTGAGGCTTTTCTGCCTCTGGTTTCTTCCGCATTAGGGTAGCCCACCCTGGGGCCCCAGACGGGGTCAGTCTGGAAAGGTCTGTTCTGCTCTCAGGTGTCCAGCGAATGGAGACTGGGTTAAGTGTGTGCACCTCCTGCCAACAGTTCTGCCAAGGCCCCCCCCCCTGGGGGGGGCCCTTTTGTACACAGCGCTCCTCAGTGGCTTCTGCTCCTCCCTGGGTCTCGGGGACTTGGGTCCCTCTGCCTGGGTATGTGTGAGGCTCCAACTCACTGCTGTTGGTGGCTCTGTGGTCTGCATCTGTGGCAGAGGGGTCTGGCCGTGCTCCCTCTGTGCGACCCCCACACTGCAGGGAACCTGGGAGGGGGAGGGGTCTGGCCGTGCTCCCTCTGTGCGACCCCCACACTGCAGGGGACCGGGGAGGGGGAGGGGTCTGGCCGTGCTCCCTCTGTGAGACCCCCACACTGCAGGGGACCAGGGAGGGGGAGGGGTCCGGCCGTGCTCCCTCTGTGTGACCCCCACACTGTGGGGGACTGGGGAGGGGGAGGGGTCCGGGCTGGGAAGTCTGGGGTGGGAATCTCCTACCTGGCCTTGGAACCTGTTCTTTTTCTTCAATTCGGCATTTGTGGAGTCGTCTTCTACTCTGTTATCCTCCAGGATTCCTAGCAAGTGGGATTTGTCCTTTTGTCCTTTTCTTAGTTGATTCTGAGGGGAGACTTTTCCGGGGCGGGGGGTCTTCGGCTGTGGAGCCTTGACACTGCTCTGCCTCCAGGCACTTTGGTGATTGCACCCTCCCGTTCCAGCCTGGGGTTCCTTCAGCTCGCGGGCCCAGACTGTGACCTGCAGTCCCCTGGGGCTCCCTGAGACCTGTTCAGGGGGCTACAGATCAAAAATGTTTAAAAATCACACGGACGTATTTGTTACATCACCTTTGGTCACTGGGTTGACGTTTGCACTAATGGTACAAAAGCAATAATGAATGCAGCCGCTGGGGCTGAGCACGGCTCACAGGCAGAGGAGCTGAACGGGACTTTAGTCACTGCAGTTGTCCTCAGTCCACCATGCACTTGGAGTTCAAAAAAAAAAAATCAGTTTCGCTTAAGAGAAAGCAGTAAAACTTAATAACTTTATGAAATCTTAACCCTTGAGTACCCGTCTGCTCAGTACTCCTAGTGATGAAATGTGAGGCACACGTGAGGTATGGTGGTTGTCTCAAGGAAAAGCACGTATGCAGTTGTTTGAGTTGCAAACTGAATTAGCTGCTTTTGCCCTGGGAACTCTATTTTTACTTAAAAGAATGATCGACAGACAAATTGTGGTTATTTAGACTTGGGTATTTGGGAATTTGGCAGACATTTTCTTGAAAACAAACAAAGTGTCCCTGCTACATCAAGGAAAACATCTGGCAGTATGTATTGCCAGTGATAAAATTTGAGCTTCGAAATGAAAATTGCTAAGAATTTTGGAGGACTTATTTCTGTCATTGTGTGTCCAACAGCTTCCCAATATTTAAAGACTTTTTTTATGAGATTGGTGTGACACTAACAAATTGATTTTCTTTTTGATAATGTATAATGAGCTATATCAGCACTGGAAAATTTGTATAATCAATGAACTGACATTTTCAAATGACCCATGCATGATGTTACAAAATCAGGCATTTGTAGTAGACCCATTCCAAGTACAGGGCAGACTGATGGATTTTTATGAAACAGTATGAAAACTTCATTGCTAGGATTTGGATTTCACATTGTAACTAACCTTTAAGAAACTACTACCTGTTGAGTTTTGGTGTAGTCAGGAAAAATATCCAGTTATATGAGTAGGTTACTAAAATATTCCTCCCTTTTCCAATTATTTATCTGTGTGAAACTGGGTTTGCTTCACGTACTCCAACCAAAACAACATACAGCAGTAGATTGGAGGGAGAAGCAGGTAGGAAAATCCAGCTGTGTCCCTTAAGCCAGACATTAAAAAGGTTTGCAAAAATGTTAAACACTTCAGTCTTCTCACTGAATTTGTTTTTGGTAAGTATTTATGTTAATATGTAATATGTTTATTCTTATTTTTAAATGAATTAACAATACTGTTTTAAATTTCTCATTTTTGATTTCTAATGTGACAAATGCGGATAAATATCCCCCCCAAAAAAAATCTCTTTGGAGCCCTGAGTCCCGGAGGCTGCCTCGGGATGGTCCAGTCTCAGGGCCCTTCCTCTCACCCCCGATGCTTGGTGCTTGGCTCTCGGCTTGGGTGGGGGTGACTGATAACTTGTGGAAATTTCCCCTCCCTGGCAGTAGACGTATGCTGGATGGCTTTTAAAGGGGAAGCTTGGTTGGCCTCAACACAGGAATATCTGATGGTGGAATTGTCGGCCGTCGGGGAGGTTTCCCCTGGCGCTCGCCCTCCGCTTGCAGCCGCTGGCCCTCCCCGGAGGGGGCTGCTCGGTCTCCTTGGTGGGCCCATCAGTGAGGACGAGACCTGGTGCGGCGTTTGCCTGTGGAGGGCAGTTGAGACTGGAGGGTGGGCTCGCCTGGGCCCTGCCTGCAGAGGCTGCAGCCTGCATGCTGGGTACCCCGCTCCTGCCCTCCACAGGCCCTGCAGGCTGGGCTGGTGGGGATGGGGTGCCCCGGCCCCCCCAGCTTCCCCTGGGAGCCTGCCTTGGCCACCTCGGCCCTGGACCAGAAGCCGCCCTCTCTGCAGAGAGTAAGGACAGGTTGGGAGCAGAGCCGAAAGCCAGCGGCATTGCCCAGGGCCCAGAGGTTTGTGGTTTTAACCCCTTCCTGCAAAGGGGGTGCCCTGGGGGGGAGCCCCTGAATGCTCCCCAAACCAGGAGGTGGGAGATCCCAGCTCCCTCCTGCTGTCACCAGGAATCAAAGCTGTCCTAAAATTGTATTTTTTTCAAAAGTTTATTTTTAATTATGCAAATAATATACGAATTCCTTCTAGGTGTGGGGGGGAAATGGTACAATAAAGGAAGGCCTGGCCTCTCTTGACAGCCACTACCAAGCTTCACTGCCAGGGATACTCAGTATGGGATGGGGTTGGGGTGTTTTCTTCCCCTTTCTTTAAATACACATATACAAAGAGAAATATCTAGACTTAGGTGGGTTTTGAGCTGTAATTATAATTTACACACTATAAAATTTGCCCTTTAGAATGCTTTTAGTGTGTTCACACAGTTGCATGGCTGTCACCACTGGCTAATTCCAGACGCCATCGCCCAGTGTATGTTACCGTCCTGTACACAGAAGGCTGTTAGCAGCTGCCTGGCAGCCGGCGTCACCGGTGGCTCCGTGGCCTCGTGGGGGGTGCTGGTCCACCCAGGCTCACCCAGGCCCGAGGTGCAGGCCCCTGTCCACTCTGACGCTCCTTGCCCTTGCCATCCTGGCTGTTTTCCACCAACTAGCTCGACTTTGGGAAATCCTCTCCCCTCTGGAAAATGGGGGAGGGAGCCTGGGTCTAGAAGGCCTGCAGTCTTGAGCCCCCCGCATTAGAGCGCCCTGCGTTCCATCCTCGAGCAGCGTCATTTCCTGGATTGCTGCTTAGGATAGTTTAATGCAGACATGGCCTGGGATTTGGGGTGGGGGGCAGCAAGGCAGTTTTCCTTGGTTTCATTGGCCAGAGGGGGTGCCCTGAACCCCACAACAGGCATCTCAAAATATCATTTCCCTCCATCCTGGGGGACCCTCCCCAGATCCCCTGCAGCTCCTCAGGAGAAGCAAGAACCTGTCCCCGTCCCGCCCCAGAGGCTACAGCGTGTCCCCGTCCCCGGTGAGTGGCTTGGCTGAGTGAAGGCAAGATGTCTGCAGTGGAGAGGGGGAGGCCTGGGCTCCTGGCATCGGGGTGTAGAGCAGCAGATCCCCCTTTGTCAATCTGGGCCCATGGGGAGGGATGCTGGGAACAAGGGGTGTGGGGTAGCTTTGCAGTGAAGGGCTTGGCCTAGGTGGGGCAGCTGCAAGGGCGGGGCAGGCTGAGAAGGGGACCAGAAGTGCGGCCTGCCCCCGCGAAGCCCCCCAGGAGCTGCTGGCACCTGCTGCCCCTGGGAAGGTGAGAGGAGACTGCGGTGAGGAGGGGGCAGCGGTCCACAGACGGCGACTTGGGCACTTGAATTGTTCCTGTCTACCTCAGAGCATGGCAGGGCCTGGTGCTGTGTGGGCAGGGGGGCAGCCAGGAGACCAGGGGCATGTGCGGGGCCCCCCTGGCTTGCCCCTCTCCCTGTAGGGGTCCCAGAGGCCCCTCAGGACCACCCTCTCCGGGATCTGCCAGCCCCTCTGTCCCTGGGCTCCCCAGTGGTGAACTGTGGCCTTTCCCATTTTAAGGGTTTCTCAGTGATCCCCCTCAAGGAAGCAGGTGATATTACAACAAACAGCACGGAGAAGTGGCACAACCCATGGCAGCTACTGGAGCCCCTAGCACCTGCTCTCCACTCCCCGACTTCACTCTCTGACAGCCTAGAACCCTCCAGCAACGGCACTTGACACTCGTAAGCTGCCTGCCTCATATGCCTCCCTGCCAGTCCCCATCTGACCTGCAGATGCAATCGTGGGACATTTCTCTTGTCAGTTTGATTTCCGAGGCCCTTGTAACTGGAAAGGGTGACTCCCAGTAATCCAGGCCTCCACCCTGCACACATTTCCTGATACCATCTACTGCTTCCAGCCCAGACTTCCAGCTTCTGGGAGTCTGCTCTGTCTCCCCGAGGGCCCTGGAGGGGCTGGAGTGGGGCTCCACTGCTTTTATCCAGGGCTAAGTGTGATGTTCCCAAGCGTCCCGACACTGCGCCTGAAATCAGGTAGAAACAAGAATTCAAGGCTCAGAAGAAAGCCTCGCTTGTTTTCTCTGTACAGTGGAGACACTACGAGGACCTCCCCAGAGGCTGCCCTGAGGGAGACTTGTGCAGGGCTCAGCACGGGGGAGGACATCTGGAGAGGGCCGAGGGGACGTCCCCGTACACAGTGGTGTCGATGGAGTCGTCATTTCTGTAGGTCTCACTCGTCATGTCGCCTGGGCTTGGGAAGGTGAGCGCGCTCCTGGAGCACCCCCCTTCAGGGGCCCGGACGGGGTCCCTGTGGCTACCCCCCGTCGTGCCTCCGCCAGGCCATCCAGTGCTGTTATCAGAGTCTCCCCTTAGGGCTGCTGAGACTGCATTTTCAGATTGGACATTGGTATTTTGTAGCTTAATTTAAATAGTGTTCATTTTTTATTGGAAAACTGTTTTGCTTTGGAACATGATTTTAAAGACTTGCATTCTTTATATTTATTTTGGTAACGTTATGACATAAAATTTGCCATTTTAACCATTTTTAAGTGTACAGGTCAGGGCATTAATTAGATGCACCTTATGTGCACCATCACCATCATCCATTTCCAAAATTTTTTCATCACCCCAAACAGAAACTCTGTACCCATTAAATGAAAACTCCCCATATCCCCCTTCCCAGCCCCTGGTAACGGCTCATCTATTTCTGTCTCTATGAATTTGCTTATTCTGGGCATTTCATGTCCATGGAATCATAAAATACCTGTCCTTTTGTGTGTGGCTTCTTTCACTCAACACGATGTCTTCACGGTTCTTCTGTGTTGCTGTCACATGGATGAGAACTTCATTCCGTTTTATGGACGGGTAACAGTCCGTTGTGGATGCCCCCCTGCTGTGCTTATCCGTCCCTCCGCCGAGGGACAGCTGGGTTGTTCCACCTTGTGGTTACTGTAATGCTGCTGTGAACATTGCGTGCGAGTAGCTGTGAGTCCCCGTTTCCATTTCTTTGGGTGTATGCTTAGGAGTGGAGTTGCTGGATCATATGGTAACTTCGTGTTTAACTTTCTGAGGAACCTTTCCATGGTGGCCGCCTGTTTTACTTTCCCTCCACCGTGCACAAGACGTTCCTGTTTCACCACGTCCTCACCAGTACTCATTTTCCGTTCCTGTTGTTGTTTTTCAAATAATAGCCATCCTTGTGGATGACTGATGACTAATGATGTGGAGCATCTTTTTACAGGCTTGTTGGCCATTTGTCTCTTCAGACCCTGTGCCATCTTTTACTGGGCTGTGGTTTTATTACATGGTATCCAACAGTTTTATGGCAGTGCTTTTTTTTTAATTGGGAGGCACTGGGCAAAATGGTGTTTGAACTCTAAAACGCTTCACGAGCTGTTTCGGAAGCCCTCTCCTTCCTGTTGAAGGGCTCGGCCCGCGGTCTCTGTCTCTGTCGCTGTGAAGGACGAGGCTGGAGAGCTGGGGCGGGATGGGGTCCGTGCGCAGCAGGCTCGTTGGCCTGAGGTCAAGGCCGGACGAGCCACGGAGTCTGCTGTGTCGGTCAGCGCCCTGGAGCAGGCAGCTGTCCTGTCTGCTCTAGGGACAGGACTGCTCCAGGGTTGGGGGACACCCAGGGAGACCGTGTCCTGTGTGCAGGCTTGTACCATCACGAGGAAGCATTAAGTCCCAAGAATTACGGAGGAGGGTGTTTTCTCTTGAGCCTGATTTTGATGAAAAGCCGGGCAGCATCTGCATCCTGAGTTGAGGCCTGTGCCTGCGTGTGTGCGTGTGCATGGGCGTGTGCATGTGCATGCTAGAAGCGGGGGGTCCGGGGGGCCCAGGGTGGGTTCTCCAAGAATCCTCGTGGGCTCGAGCGGCTCCCGAGGTGCGGTGTGGCTCCTCTCTCCGGCCTGCTCGGAGCGCCCCGAGGCCTGGCCAGTCTCCTGGTGAGTCTGGCCCACGGTGGAGGCCTCGCAGCTGGGCGCCAGCAGCTGGTCCTACAAACCAGCACCTTGCATCTGGACATCAAGCCCACTGAGGAAGGCTGTTTCTTTGTGGATGCCTTGGGGGCTGGCAGCGGCCCGGGCAAGGCCCAGTGCCAGCTCACACAGCCAGCCCGCGCTGGAGGGGAACTTCACGAGATCCTCTGGAGCCTCTGCGCAGGCGAGGCCCTGGCGGACACACAGCCTCATCAGTCCACAGCCCGCCGAGGCAGGGGCATGGTGCCTAGTCTGCGGCTTTAAGGATTAGGCTCGGGCTGCACTGGGGGCCGTGCCGCAGCCTGTCCTTCACCCCGTGCTGCTGGAATTGGCCGTGAGGGCAGGAGTGGGAGAGCCATGCTGGGGTCCCAGGCCCAGTTCTGCTCAGGGGGCCACGGTGACCTTGGGCAAGCCCCTCCGTTCCTCACCGTGTCCTTAAAGGATAGGAAGCAGCAGTTCACAGGTGAGGGCGTCCGGTTTATAAACACTTAGGAAAATGTTCGCCTCATAGCAGCCAAAGAAGCAACAAATAGAAGTGAGCAAGCGCCACCCGAACACGAGTGATGACAGCAGGAGTATCTGAAGTTCGCAGCGTAGGGTGATATCATCCTTTAAAAGAAGGCATGAAATGTTTGTACCCTTTAACTTAGGTATCTCGCTTCTGGCAAGTTTAGCCCAAGGAAATAATCCAAGCTTTAGCCAAAGGTGTTCCCTCTTTTTTATGGAAGCAGCGAAGATGAAGGAACCTCTAAGTGCTTAGAGAATAGGGGTGGCCGAGAAAACAGTGACAGGCCCAACTCATGGGACATTAAGCCGATGGTCACGGGGACTGGCAAGATGCAGCAAATACGTGTGACAGCGCGCTAGAAGGATTTTAAACTCTATAAAAACGTCGGTGCCTGTGCATCCCGCCTGCGGGGGCCGTGCAGAGAATGGGCTGCATTAGGGGGATGGGACCGTGCAGTTTAGGTATTTTTTTTAATAACAGCTTTATTGAGATAGAATTCATATACCATACAGTTTACCCATTCAAGGTGTTTTTAGTATATTCAGAGTTGTGCAACCATCGCAGCAGCTTTAGAACATTTTCTCCAAAAGAAACCCTTTACCCATTAGCTGTCTCTCCCCATTTCCCTCCAACTCCCCTAGCCCTTGGCAAACACTAATCTATTTTCTGTCTTTGTAGAATTTGCCTATTCTGAACATTTTCTACAAATGGGATTACACAGCAGTTGTCCTTTTGTGCCTGGCTTATTTCACTCAGCATATTTTCAGGGTTCATCCGTGTTGTAGCATGCATCAGAACTTCATTCCTTTTTTATGGCTGATTAATATTCTGCTATATGGATATAACATATTTTACTTATCCATTTATTAATTGATGGACATTTGAGTTGTTTCCACTTTTGACTATTATGAATAATGGTGCTGTGAACATTTGTATTCAAGTTTTCATTCTCTTGGGTGTATATTTAGGAGTAGAATTGCTGGGTCACATGGTAAGTCTACGTTTAACTTTTTGAGGAACTGCCAGACTGCTTTCCACAGCAGCTGCACCATTTTACCTTCCCACCAGCAGTATGTGAGGATTGTAGTTTCTCCACATCTTCTCCAGCATTTTTTTTTTTTTAATAATAGCCGTCCTAGTGGGTGTGAAATGTTACCTCATTGTGGTTTGAATTTGCATTTCCCTAATGACTAATGATTTTGAGTATCTTTTCATGAGCTTATCAGTCGCTGTCTATCTTCTTTGCAGAAATGTCAATTCAGATCCTGCGCCCATTTAAACATTAGTTTTGTCTTTTTTGTTGCTGAGCTGTAAAAGTTCTTTACATATACAAGATAAGTCCCTTATCAGATACATGATTTGTAAAACTTTCCTGCCATTCTCTAGGTTGTCTTTTCACTTTCTTATGCTTCATCTTTGAAGCACAAAAAATTTTAAATTTTGATGAAGTCCAAATGCTTGTCCTTTTGGTGTCATATCTAGGAAACCGTTGCTTAATCTAAGGTCATGAAGACTCACATCTCTTTTCTTCTAGAGTTTGGTAGTTTTATAACTCTTAGTTTTAGGTCTGTTCACCATTTCCTTCAGTTTTTCTATCATGTTACTTTCTAATTTAACCCAAGAGCTTGGACTTGGCTCCTTTTGGCTTTGCCAGACTGATTTATTAAATTTAATACTTAAACTTAACTCTCCAGGCTCCTTCTCACCCCACAGCATTATTTGGGCCCCCCATCCTTACATGGTTCTGAAATGAACCACAGAGGGCTCTGGTAAGGGGCTCAACAGGGGAGAGTTCCTCTCACTGTATGTCTTCAGTGCTCTTTAGATTTTTTACTAGTTCACTTTATTACTTTCTGTTAAAGCAGCAGTAACTGAATCTCATTTCAAAGTGCTGGCTGATCTGCGGCTTTTTATGACTCTAAAGTGCAGTGAAAGGGGCCGAGGGAGACAGTGAGTGTGAACCCAGGGCCAGGAGCAGGTGCTCCGTGAATTTGGTGAATGGAAGAAATGACACCGTCTTCCTCCTTCCCACTCCCCAGCCAAGCAAGAGGGGCCCAGCCCCAGCCCGCCCGGCCCACCCCTGCACCTTGGTCCTTCCTGCCAGTGGAGGGGGCTGGGGGTGCAGGGGTCGGGGCATGGGGGAAGTGTGGGTGCCCCGCAGAGGCACCAGGTACGAGGTCCTGGCTGGCTCCAGGGCTGAGCGCGCCTCCTGTCGCCCTTTTCCCCCGGAACAGCTCCTGAGCCCCCTGCCAGTTGTGTCTGGTAGACCCTGAAGGAGCCTTCCCTGCCCTCCTTTCTTGACCGAGTACCAGGGGCTTGAGGTAAGAAATAAACTCTCCTGGGCATGTCCTGGGCAGGGGACCCCATCCCACGAGGAGACCCCAGGCAAGCCTTGCCCGGATGCTGACCGGCGCCCCTCTGTGGCGCCTCAGGGCCGGCGGGGGCCGTGCTCAGAGATGTCAGGGAGGGGGGCCCCGTGGCCAAGCTGTGCTTGCTTGTGGAGCCGGCCCAGGGGGTATTCCCAGGGCTTCTGGGTAGGGGGCCGCACCCCACTGGGCTCTGCTTCCTGGGTCTGCCCTGGCCCTGCAGCTCTTCAGCAGGAAGTGGGGGCCCTGTGTGGTGGGCAGGATGGTAGCGCTGGGTGGGGTTATCCAGGGGCTGCTGGGGGCAGATTCTGAAGGATTCAGTCCCCAGCCCCATCCCTCCCAGAGCTTGGGGATTCCAAGGTGGCAGCTCCGGCTCCCTGCGCCACTGGGGCAGTGGAACACCTGGCAGGAGGACCCGGGAGGCTCAGGCCCGGGCCGGGCTGGGAGGCACATTGGCCAGGAACTTAAGCTTGGTGTCTGGGTTTCCCCTGCAGGTCCAGGAGAAGCAGCCACGATGTCTAATGAGCCGCCACCCTCCTTACCCTGGGGGCACCCACGGCCCCACTCCTGGAGGAGAAGAGTGGAGCCCCGCCTGCCCCAGGTAGGCTTCGGGGCCGAGGGTCCTGCCACTGGATGCCTGGAGCAGCCCCCCACCCTGAGGGCTGGTCTGGGCCGTGGAACCTCTGGGTCCCCACTCCAGAGGACGGCCCTTGGGTCCCGTCTGTCTCCCAGAGCTGCCACCCATCCAGCCGGCTGCACTCCCGCGGTGCCTCCAGCCGACCTGTCCCTACCTCTCTGTCCAGGCCGCGCCTCCCCAGCTGTGCCGCCACCTCCCCCGGGCATGTCTCTGCCCCCAGAAGACATGGCCCCCCACCCTACGAGCCACCAGGTCACCCAATGCCTCAGCCCGGCTTTGTCCCCCCCCACGTGAATGCAGATGGCACTTACATGCCTCCAGGTAGGTCGGGAAGGGACCTCGGGGGAGAGGAAGGACCATCCGGCCCAGGAGCCCCCAGCATCGTGCTGGTGTTTACTGCGGGCCAGCCCTTGCCCTCCGGGAACTCAGGCTGACTGGCCAGGTCGGCTCGGAAAGGTGACACCGAGGAGAGGGCCTGGCCTGGGAGGGGCCCCTCGGTCACAGTGGCCGTGCCAAGGCCCCCACTGCCAAGGCCCCACTTCAGGGGGCCTGTGCGGGCTGCTTGAGGGAGCCTGGCCAGGACCTGATGCTGGGGGGGGGGGGGGCCTCTGCGGACAGCCCCATGTGCAGGTGAGGCCGAGTCCCATCCCTGCAGGGCAGAGAGATGGGGCACAGGACCAAACTGGGAGCTGGGAGGAGACACCGGCTTGCGCTGAGTCTGTGTGGGCCAAGTGGTTGCTCTGTCTGGTTCCTGTGGGCCAGGAAGGCTGTGGGTGTCCCTTGAGCAGCCCCAGCCTGACTTGCCTGGGGGCTGGGGGCCCGGGACTTGGTGCTGGTCTCCTGCCTTGGCCTGGGGCGAGTTCCTGACGCCTTTGCCTTGTCCTCTGCACCACTGCAGGTTTCTACCCCCCTCCAGGCCCCCACCCACCCATGGGCTACTACCCACCAGGCCCCTACCCATCGGGGCCCTACCCTGGCCCAGGGGGCCACACGGCCACGGTCCTGGTCCCTTCGGGGGCTGCCACCACAGTGACAGTGCTGCAGGGTGAGATCTTCGAAGGCGCACCTGTGCAGACAGTGTGTCCCCACTGCCAGCAAGCCATCACCACCAAGATCTCTTACGAGATCGGCCTCATGAACTTCGTGCTGGGCTTCTTCTGCTGCTTCATGGGGTAGGTGGCCTGAGGGGCCTGCAGCACGTTGGGGGGCTGGCTCGGGTGCGTGCCAGGAGGCCCAGCCTCACCCTCTGTCTCCCTGTCTCCTGATTCAGATGTGATCTGGGCTGCTGCTTGATCCCCTGTCTGATCAACGACTTCAAGGACGTGACCCACACGTGCCCCAACTGCAAAGCCTACATCTATACGTACAAGCGCCTGTGCTAACGGAGCCAAGACTCGGACTCCCGCCTGCCTGGTCCCTGTGCTTTGCTCCCTGCTCCCACTGGGGTTGGAAGAGTTTCACCGTCCCCAGGAAGTCATGTGTTCTCTTTGCCTCGCCCTTCCCTGTGCATCGTCTCTTCTGGCAAAAAATTCTGTCGGATTGAAGGCTAAGGGTCAGCAGGTGGATGGCGCTGAGGTTGTGTGTTGCTGGTTTGCTGGTGTCAGTGATCAGGACGATAAGCTGGCAGGGGCTACCTGCACAGCTCCCTGCTGAGGCTCTCCCCCCTCTATCCTGAGGTGTGGGAGCTGGTCCCGTGGGCCAGGGTGTCTGTTGGGAGGGTGGTCTGCGGAGGGGACGGCCCTGTAGCATGGCACGGTCGTTCCTGAGCTCCGGGGCCAGGAGTGGAGCACCACCTGGCTCAGGCGGACCGAGCAGGCAGGGGTTGTGAGGCCTGGATTTGTATCCGTGCTCCTTTGTGTTGGGAGCCAGGGAAGGGCGTGAAGGTCAAAAGGAGCAGCTGCCAACCCTGGTCCTCAGAACTCTCAGGTATTGAAACTCCGGGACTCGGACTCCTGCCCAAGTGCCTGAGAGCCCACGCAGCCTGCTGTGGGGGCAGAGGGGACAGTCCATGGCGGTCGCTGGACACGTGAACAGGTCTTGGCTAGCCAAGGAGCTTGCCTTTGACCCCTACCCAGCTCCCACTGCGTCTGTGCCATCCCTGTCCCGGCCCGTCTTAAACTTCGCACTTGCTGGGCCAGAGAGGATCGCCCATGCGCCTGGCCCCCGGCTGCCCCGCTTCTCAGCGCGTGTGGAGCCCACCACAGGCCGGGGGGTGGAGAGTCCCAGCTGTGATGGGAGGCGGCGGAGAGCAGGGCTTCCATGGGCACACTTGGATCTGCAGTGCTCCCTGTTGATTCTCGTCCCGATGTTTCCTGGATGCCAGCTCTGCTGGGGCCTGAGCTGCCTGTCTGGGTTTCCCAAATGGTCTGTCTGTGAGCTTTCTCGTCTGGACTGCTGCGTCCTGCTGCCCCTCCTGGTCTCTGTGCTGGTACTGCATGCTCCCGTGGCAGAACCGTGGCCTATCTGTACTTCCTCATTAAACTGGCCCTTCGCTACCCCACCCTGGGCCTCTGCTCTCCCGCCTGGCTTTCTTACTTGGCAAGGGAAGGGGGGTTGGAGGGGGGCTGTGAGAGGCCTGACAGCAGGGAAGGGGGTCAAGTCCCCAGACCTTTTAGGGTGCCCAGTCCCTCGACTCTCCTAGGTATTTGTGTGCCAACGTCACATTTAAGTACCTCAGCCCAGCACACGAGACTGCGTCAGATGTCACCCCACCTCAGATGTGGGTCTCAGCCCTGTGCACACCGGGGCGCCCGCCGTGGGGCCTCTAGGCCGGGGCAGCTCGAGTGCAAGACCTTGGGGGCAGTGCTGCCGCTCCTGGAGCCAAGGAGGTTGCTGGGGCTGAGGGTCCTGGGTGGAGGCCCCTACCCCTCTCCCTGGGCCCAGTTACCTGGAATGTGGTGATGGGGTCAGTCACAAAATGCTCCCAACTGTTTAACCCTTTTTTGAATAAAACTTCTGTAGATCCCCAGTATATGAAACCAATTAATAGGTTTCTATTAACAATAAAGCATTTAAATTCAGATTTCTATTTTAAATGGTCAGTGAATAGTCATATAATACAAATATGTACTTTTTTATCCTTATTTATAAAAGTATACATTTTTAAAAAGTAGGAACCCCAAAGCACATGCAGGCAGGAGGGGCTGCTGGCTGGGGGCGTGGGCAGGGCCGCACCGGGCACCCCCTGCACCATGGGGCCTCCTCCCCTGAGGGCGGGGCCATGGCAGAGGCGGGAACAAGCTTGTGGAATTCGCTCTCCTGGGTGCTGTGGCATCTCCATGGGCAGAGGAGGAGACCAGCTGGAGGGACCTCTCTCGGGGCGTTTCTGGTTGAGAAGGGCAAGGATGGCCGCCCAGAGGGTGTTCCCAGGTTGGTGGCCCCTGCCCCCAATCCCAGAAGCAGCCCCAGGAGGGAGGGCAGTGTCTCACACGTCCCCCTCGCCCTGCCACGACCCAGCAGAGGAAGGAAGGGGGCACATGCCTGGGGTCAGAGGTGTGGGAGCCCCAGGGACCCAGGCCCGCCGCACCGAGCTGTGTAGTCCAATCCGTGGCAACAGCCTGGGGGCTGCAGGGCAGTGAACCTGCTCCTTACCTCCGCTTCTGGGCCACACAGAGGACAGTCACACGAGGCTTTAGTGTCTGGCTTTTATTGGCTGCTTGTTTTCTCAAACCCAGCATTAAAAAAAAAAAAAAAAGTCACCTGAGGCGGTAGTTTAGTTGGGGGAAGGGTGGGGTGGGCCGGTGGTCACTCTGGCAGGCGGGCACCAGGTGACGTGGGTGGGTGGGGGTCCTTCACAGGTAGTACCAGGCCAGCAGGCTGGCAGCCAGGGCCACACTGGCAGCAAGCACGAGCTGGAGGTTGGAATTCCTCAGCACGGCCATGGCCGTCTGGAAGGGGCAGCTGCTGCCCGCGAGGACACCTACGTGGCAGAGGCAACAGGAGACGTGGCATTAGTGGGGGGGGGGTGCACTGCGTGGGGAGGGGGACTGGCGAAGACAGCGCCTACCTTGGTCGTGTTCGGTGGCGTAGTAGGGGCATTTGCGCATGTCGCCCTTCCCATTGTGCGCTGGGAGCCCGTCTCTCGGGGCCTCCTTGGCCAGCAGGCTGCCAGCCTGGTCCAGTTCACTGAATATCTGCAGGGGCGGAGGTGAGGCTGAGCCGGGACACCACCGCTCACTCCGCTTTTAGAGCAGGCCCTCTCCCTGCAGGGGCGGGAGCTCTGGCAAGGTAGACGCCGCCCCTTGTGCTGCCTGGCACTCTGCCCCCCTGCTGCCACCCATGGCAGTGCTGCCCTGGCACCGGCCGGACCCCAGAACCCGGGGTGGCTCGAGGGGCTGGGACTGGAAGGGCCAAAGGACTGCGCGGCCTGAAAGGTTACCCAGGACAATCCCCACCTCCAGCCTTGAGGGATCTTTAAAAAGAAAGGTCAGCTTTGGGGAGCTGGGAGAGTTTTGGTAATGGATGGTGGTGATGGTTGCAAACGATGTGAATGTGAACTTGAAAGTGGTTAAAATGGGAAATTTTACATTGCACATGTATTACGACGATAAAAAAGGACAGAAAAACAGGATGAAGGAGAACGAGCCCGCGGCAGGGCTGCCCATCCGGTGGTCTGAGGCGGCGTGGGGGTGGTGGCCCGGGCTCTCCCCCCATCCACCTTCCCGACACTGAGGGCTCCCTCAGAGCTCGGACAGAATTGGACGCCTCAGCCTTGGTCTCCACCAAAGGCTCCCTGTGAAGCGAGTCACTCTCCTTGCTCGCGCTGAACTCACCCAGCAGCGATCCTGGGCCGGGAAGGGAGGGCAGCTCTGTCCTCCCAGACCCCCGCGGGACTCCCCAGGGGCCCGCCACCCCAGCGTCCCCTCTGGCCGAGAGCCTGGCTGCACCCGGCGGTACCTGCATGTTGAACTCGAAGGCCTTATTGGCCTCCTCCACGACCCTCTCCTTGGCCTCCGGGCTCAGGTCGAGGGCGTTCATCCGGGCCCGGTAGAGCTGCTTGAACTGCTGGGCATCACCCACGTTCTCAAACTGGTAGAACTGGGTGCCCTCCCCCGTGCTGGGCAGCTTCAGGGCCCGCTGGGCCACCTTCTTCAGCACCTGGCCCCCTGAGAGGTCCCCCATGTAGCGGGTGTAGGCGTGTGCCACCAGCAGCTCGGGCTCACTCTGCCCGACGTAGTGGATCCGCTCCACGTACTTCTGGACGGCCTCGGAGCACTGCACCTGCTCTTCCCAGTTTTCACCAAAAAAGTACTCCATGTCTTTGGTCAGCGCCTCCTTGCGGTGCAGCTCTGTGGGGAAGTACAGCGGGGCGAAGGCCGGGTGCTCCTTGTTGCGGTCCATCTCCTCCTCGAGGGCCGAGTATGTGAAGTAAAGCGCGGTGGTGGCCAGCTGCGGGGGACGCGAGACTGAGGCTGCGGCACGGCCCTCCCTCCACCCCCCACCGGGGCTCCACACAGGACCCGTTACGCCGCGAGTCCTCTAACGCACCAGGGAGGCTGCGCGGTTTCGTGAGGGAATGGCACGGTGAATTCTATAGAACATGAATGTTTTGCTTCGTTTACAGCAGCCTGTTAATTCCATTTAAGCCACGAGAACCACAGCTGGACTTCACTTCAGACAGGAGCTGCGCCCAGAGCAGCTCCAGGGGACCCCTCATGGGACCAGGGCCTCACCCCAGCCCCTGTGGTACTCTGCTCCCCTGACTCCTTCAGGGGCTGAGGGCACAAACCTTGAAGAGCTCCTTCTTGATGTTGCCTTTCAGGAAGTCTTTGACAAACTGGGTGTTTTCTGCCCGGTCATGGGCCTCCTTGGTCCCTTCCTTCAGGAGCTCAGAGAGGTCGGGCGTTCTGTGGCAACAGGAGCGGGACGTGAGGGGGCAGCCCTCCTCAGCTCCGGGGTGGGGACCCCGCGCAGGGGCAGCGGGCGCGTTGCTGAACCCCAGTCCCGATCCATCGCCTGGTTCAGACTCCAGGGCGATTAGAGAACTCCACACACAGGCCAGGGGCTCGCCAGCAGCTGTGGCAGACAGACGACATCCCACCCAGGGAGGACAGGCCCCCTCAAATGCCCGTGCATGTGAACAGCCGGTAGATGGCTGCCGAGCCCCAGAAGGGACACACGGCTCTAGGGCCCTGACGGTGCTTGCCGGCCTCCTGGTGGCATGTCCCCGAGTGCTTGCCACTGTCAAGGACCCAGAGCGGGCGCCTCCTGCAGCCCCACTGCCCCCTTCTCCGCTGGACCCCCAGCCTGGCCTGAGCAGGATCCCCCTCGGCTGGGGCCCCAGGCTGAGCAGCAGGAGAAGGAAACAGGCCAGAGGGGCTGGGGCCAGGGCCTTGGGATTGTGCTGCTTAAAGAAATGGCCCCAGATAGGGCTGTACCAGCGGAGGCCAGCCCTGGACGAGGTGGGAGGGCTGAGCATAACTGGCAAGGGCTTGTGTGCCTGAGAGAGGACAGCCCTGCCCTTTCTCTGTTCCACTCATGCTGGCTTCTGAAGGAGACCAGCTCCCGTCACCCAGCCACCTGAGAATTCATTTATTAGCAATTACTTTAGGATATTAAAAAAAAAAAGAAAAAAAAAAGACTTTGCCAATGACAGAGCTGTGATGAGAGACGGGAACAAGGGAGAACAGCCCTGGTTCCAGCCTCACGCAGGAAGACACTGTCCTGGAGGGAAGTCAGGGATGCTCCCTCCTTCTGAGGAGTGGCAGATGCTACAAGGCACCTCTGGTCACCCTTTCTCACCCACAGGAAAAAACCTCGAGGTTTGTAAGAAGGGTGAAGAGCGAGGAACCGAGTCCTCGAAGCCGCCTCCCTGGTGAGACAATGGATGGGCGCGGCACACCCGGGAGACAGCAGGCGGCCATTGGCACTGGCAGCGTCTCTCTGGTCTGTGTGGCCCGGGTCCCACTGCGATGCCAGCAGCACAGCCCGACCGCGCCCCGGGGCACCCACCCTGACCACACCCAGCAGGACCCCTCGCTCACCTGGTGTGGTTCTCCCTTTCCGGGGCCCCGGAGACCTTTCCTTCTGACTCGTCCACCCCCTCGGATGTCTCCGGTTCCGTTGCCATGCTGCCGAGTGGCTGCGGACACTCACTCCTCTGGTCCTGCGGGAGACACGGCTGGTGACTCGGTGCCGCAGCAGGTGTTTCCCAAACTCCTCGAGCCAACGCAACCAGGAGAAGGGGAACCGTGCACCCCAGGGTGTTTCTTTACAAGTAAGGCGCTGACGTTACTGGGACCATATAAGAATATGGAAAGCATCCAAATATGGGCTGTGGATTCAATAATGTTGAATTTCTTGTTTGTTTTTTATCATCGTGTTGTAATTATGGCAAGCCAATGTCCTTGCCTTAGGAAAATACACAGTGACGTACTTAGGAGGGACATGCTCTGCACCTGGTTCTCAAATGGCTCAGAACAAGTGTGTGTGCGTGTGTGTGTGTGTGCACATGTACATGTGGTGAGCGAGTGGACGCGCACAGGGAAGGGAATGAGGAAGCAAATGAGGCAAAGTGTTTGGTCGCTGGACCTGGGAGGAGGGTGTGCAGGAACTCTTTATACTATTCTAATAACTTTTCTGTAAGTTTGAAATTACACCAAAATTAAGTTACCAAAAAAAGAAAACAATAAAGCATTACAGATAAAGCTAAAAACAAAATGAAACAAAGTAAAAAAAACACAAACAAAAACAAAAAACCAAACCAGCACAGCAGCCCTGCGCCCGGCAGGCAGCTCCCGGATCCTGCATCCCAGGCTGCGTCGGAGGCCGGCTCGTCCTTACCCGTCAGAAGCCAGGGCCCCGGGCCGAGCGCAGTGGCAGCCAGGCACTGACTGGCACGCACAGCCAGGCTGTCCACGCGGCCCCGCTTCCGAACCGAGCAGCTGGAAAGGCCCAGGGAGCCTGTGTGAGTGCCACTGCGTCACCAACGGGCAGACCGTCCCAGCCCACGAGGACGCCGCGTGGCTGAGGGACATGGGCGAGTGGCCAATCGGTTCCCGGTGCCTGCCACAAGGGCTGAGCCTTCATCAGCCAGGGACATACAGCCACACCGGGTGACGGGCTCACCCTCCTCCCTGGAGCCCTGTGCTCTGGCGGTGGAAGGGGCGGTGTCTGGAGAACTTTCCAGTGGACAGCAGCAGCATCGCACCCAAACTGAGGAAAGCTCACAAAGGCAGAGCTCTCCGCCAAGGAAACAAGAGGCCTCCACTTCCGACCTCACCCAGTATTTGTCTCCTGAACACTTCCTACGGGTGGCACCACACCGCACGGCCGGGGAGGGGAACAGACGGTGTAAGCGACAGTCCTAGAAAGACACGAAGAAGAAAAGAAAACCCAGCCTCTGTCCCTTCAGACGGACGCCCTCCCGACACACTGGTACGTATTCCCTCTGAGTCTCCTCCAGGCACGTAGTGATGTTTTCTTTACCACCTTACGGGGATCCTGTTTGTAGCGGGCTTCGGCGCTTCTCCCTGGGCTTCCTCTCGCCTTCCACTTCAGCCATGCCACGGGGCTAAGGACAGGAAGGACTGAGCAGGCCTCCATGTGTGGAAAGACTGCAAGGGTGGTGGCCGTGTCTTGACTGAGGCTTGGTGATGTCCAAGAAGGCCCAGGAGATAGGCAGCAGAACATAGAGAAGACAGAACCTTCTCTTGACTCCTGTCCAGCAGTGCTCCTGCCCATCCGTTGCAGTCCTAGAAGAATGCTCAGGCTGGCGACGAGAGAAGCCGATGGCAAGGCCTTCGGAAAGGCTTCAATCCTGGGACTTCGACGATGGAAAGGACATGGAGGGGAATGGGGAAGGGCCCCTAGGTCAGGGGGACAGCCCGCGAGAGAGATGGAGAAAGGCTGCAGGACACGGCCCAAGAGCCCCTTACCGAAGGGCCGAGGGGCTTCACCAGCCATGGAATAAGGCCCCCACGGGCCTCCAGCGGCCATCCCACACTAGCCTCGCTTCACAGACTTCTAAGAAAGAACATGTCTGCTCCGAGGGATTTGTTCCCAGCCATTCTGCCTCAGCAAAGAGCAGGAGAGAACTGCTGGGTGGAAGCAGGAAGGGATCCCCACGGCTCAGGCAGGCCCTGGGCACATGCGGTGCTGGTGATACCCCAGGCACTACGGGCTTACAGGTGAAGCTCCCAGCAGGTCAGACGAGGGCGAGAGCAAACGGGCTGCAGAGGCCTAGCAGTCCTGGCACCCAGGCCCCACGTGGCACGATGGCAGGTGGCTGTGATTAAGGTGATTAAGTCACACCATGAACTGTGCTTTATTTGAAATAACTGCACACTCTGGAGGGGGTAGTCTTGCTTGAACAACAAGGCCTTTTGTGGCTCTTTTACATAAAAAGGCAAATGGGGAAGACACTTCACCTGGCACCCACAGTGGCACTTTCTTCTTCTTAGCAGCACGTTACCTGTGCCCGTCTCCCTTCAGGCACACCCTCCACCCACCCTCTTCAACCTCTGTCCTGCCTGAGACACTGTCATCTCAGCTCCAAGGAGGCCAAGCTTTGTTCCCAGTGGCAGAGTCAAGGCTGTGTTTTCACTCCTGTATCTCCAGGGCCCGAAAAATAATGGGTTCTCAATACATACTTGAATTGAAAAAAAAAAAGGAGGGAAGGGAGGAAAAGGTCTAATGCAAACTGCCAACAACATGTAGTTAAAAAAAAAAAAAAAGGAAAAAATAATCCATTGTCCATTACTTCAACAGTTCTCTAAACCTGAAACTCAATTTACCACTTTGACTTGGAAGGGAAGATAACGGCTCGTCCCAGGCCCGGGGGCGAGAATCCTGAGTCCTGGGCTGGCCGACGGCACCATCTGCACTAGCGGGAGTGAGGTTGCCCTCGGGGGAGGCCTGGGTAGCACATTCCACCCACACGGGCCGGGCCACCCCCGTCCCCTGAGGAGTGGAGGGTCAGTGTGGTCACCCAGAACCACCCTGCAGTGGCAGGTGCAGACGTCTCTTTGCTGTAGGAAAAGCTTCCTGTCCAGACTTGGTCCGGCTGACCCCTACACTTGAACCTTTTTTCCTTGCAGGAGCCGCTGGCCTCGCTAGAAAATAGGGACCCAAATCATAAATATAGAGCCTTTCAAGGCATCAACCTCTCAATATCAGCAAAATCAAACAAAAACAAAAAGATCTAAAAGAGATCCCACTGTGGGGGAAACATCAAGAAATATTAAGCTACCAAAATGAGAGACAGCCCCAGTGACTTCGGGAAAACTCTCGCAGCCTGACAGCCAGACGGCCTGTCCCCTCAACACCAGGGCAGCTGTGACAGTCCACCGATGGGGTCCAGGCATGGAAAAGTGCACAAGTGTGTCTGCAAAACAGGACCCCAAACACGGACTACAAGGAGGTGCAAAAGGACATGCACTGACACCGACCAGAAGGGAACTGGAAAGCTAGAATACAAGCTTTATTATGTTTATTGTTTTTAGCTAACTGGGTTCTTTTATATAAAATTGCTCAATTCTCTTGAAAAGAAAAGGAAAAGTAAAAAAACAAAAACAAAAAATCCCAAGAGAGGAACTGGGCCAGCTAAATCCTGCACTGAACTAAACAGTCAACAGGAAGTCCCCAGGGCCCTCTGTACTTCACTATCACAAATTCCAGAAAGGTCAATCTGCCCATTTCCCACTTCCAGAAACCTGTGACCCTCTATTTATAAAACCTGCCTCCCTAGTTGCTGCCCTCCCTGCTAGTCACCTGACCCGGCCACAGGTGTGCACCCCAACACCTGACCTGACAGGCACGGCACTACTGTCCCACCCCATTGCCTCCAAAGAGGGTCCCCATGGACGCGCAGTTCAGAGCTTTTGCTCCTGTAAACGGCAGGCTCAAGACTCCAGGGTTTCTGAGACAACAGACGCGTTCAAAGGTGGTGAATCCTCTGCGGAGACCCGAGGAGAGCAGGTCAGGTCAGGTTCCCCAGCCCCGCCAGGGGCCGAGCACAACCTCCGGCCAGCGCTCGCCACTCACTCCCCTCTGGAGACCCAGAAGGCGCAGTGACGCCTTCATCTGCAGCAGTTCTCGCTGCTTCTCTTCCGCGTTCTCTCTCTGCCCTGGAAGAACCAGGACTGAGGGAAGGGAGGAAGGCAGCGGGTGCGGAGCCCGGGCAGCACAGAGAGGAAAGTGCATGAAGGGGAAAGGAAAGGCCGGGCTCCCTGGATAGTAACGGTCTCCCCGCTGATGCCCTGGGGCTGTGGTGGCAACAGGGAGGGTGGCCCACTGCGGCACCTCGTCTGAGCCTCACAACACCCGGCCCCGGGTTAGCCCACGTTTCCGGAGAGCTGGCATCCCGGGGCTCGCCAGCCTGACCTGCGGCAGTCGCAGAAGCAGAGATGCAACACCTGCTGGGAAAGCCAGCAACACGCAGGCCATGTATACATATAAACAAGAGACTACAGGTCACATTCTGAAACACCAAGTAAAATAATAAACACTTAAATTCAGTACTATGTCTTTTAATTAATTAACTGGTATGATATCTGGTTTTATCTTGCTTCAGATCCGATTCTTCTCCTTCCCACTTTTGTTCGTTTGTGGTCTGGACTTTCTAACTCACTGCTGGTTTGTATCCCCCTTGCGCCCCTCCAGGCCCAGTGGGGCTGGCTGCGGTTTACTGAGCCGTCTGTCTGTCTGTCTGCCTGCCTGCACAGCTGCTCCCCAGGGTCCCCAGCCCTGCCCTGGGCTGCGCTCTGCCCACCAGACTCTGGTACCCTCTGACGCCTCCACGCTGGCCAGTCCCACTCCACCACCCCCAGCAGGGCTGCTGCTCCCCCACCCCCACCCCCCCCCCCCGCCCGCCTTTGGGGGCAGCTCGGGCTCCTCCTTGGCCAGAGCTGGGGGCAGTGAGGCCGCCAATGGCCTCTGAAGGGCTCGCTCTCAGCCCTGGTAGAGCTTTCTTCCCACGCCCCTAATGGGCGAGTGTCTTCCGTTCTCTCAGCTGAATAATACCTTTCAAGTGTCTACACCTTTATGTCTCTCTCCACCCACCTGTGTCGTGACATTCAGGAGGGTCACAATTCAAGAAGGATAAAATTACCACTCACAGAAGCCATATGCAAATATGTGCCCCACAAATGTTTTGAGATGATAAACACAATACAAGGACCCCAAATTCTCCCTTTACTGAATTATAAGAGCTGTTCCTCCTCTGTCTATGCCCTAAAGGCCTTTTATGGTTAAGCAAGAACACCCGTTTCTGTTTAACACCATGATCAGGCTGATCAGTTCCTGACGGAGCCAGGCAACCCCATCAGGCCTTAGCAGACACAAGCAATGAGGATGTTTACCACCCTAGAGCTCTTTTCTGAATTTGTCTACTTAGGATAAATTCCAACATTCTACTCATAAACCTACCGAAGGTAAGGGGGAACAGAGAATGCAAAGGGCACTGGGAAAGGAAAAAACAGCAGGAGGGAGCAAGTCAGGGCAGAAAGGGCCATCTCAAGAGCCTCTAAAGCTCTCTGGGCCCTAAGTTTCACCTGTAAAAATGGAATTAATGCCTGCCCAGCATTCAACACCCCAAGACTACTGAGATGATCAAATGAGATAATGACTGTAAAACTTCATTAGAAATGTTAGGAGTTACACAAATGTTGCCAAAAGAGTTGAGAATGAACACAGAGCTCTCTACCAGCCAGTCCACCCTTGGAGATGGCCACCTAGTCGAGGCTCCAGGTGAGCTCTGCAGACTTTGTTAGGGCACCAAGAAACGCTCCACAGGGTGGGGGTGGGGGGTCCCATCACTGGATGCAGCCTGGAGATGGACTCACTCTCCTCAGTACCGTCCAAAACCTGGCATTTATAAGGGTGACCCCCACGCCCGGCCTGTCTTGTTTCCCATCCGACGACTGGCTGCCCAGAGGTACAAGCTCCTTAGGTAAATAAGACACCTGGCTGCCCTGCCCTGCTCCCTGCACAAGCTTAGTGGCCCTGTCTGGGCTCCTGCTCACCACTGCTTATTGCTGGAGACCCAGCTCACCTTCTGGAATGGAAAGGTGGCTTGGCCCTGCACAAAAAGCATGGACTTTAGAGCTAAAAATTGGGGTTTGAGATCTGGAGCCCCTACCTAGTAGCTCTACGGCTGTGCGTAAGTCATAACCTCTTGAAGACTGTTTCTCCATCCATAAATCAGGTAACAAAACTCTCCACTGTGATCACCTTCTCGAGAGTGCTGTGAGAACCAAGTGATCCAAAGTGTGCTAAGTTATGTGTTTCATAAACTGTAATGCTGCCTCAGATGTTGATCTTACTGAAAACGATGCCAGCCAGAATAAGCAGCTGTGCGATTAGGAAACAGCAAGGAGGAAGGTGAAATCCACAGGTATTTCTGGGCATGTCTGAGGACTTCTGACTTAGACCTCATTTTCTGGCAGTGTCAGCAGGGAGAAGCCCCTGTCCCTTCCCAGGAGGGGCAAGTGATGGCCACAGGCTAAAAGACTCCATCGCAGAAGCTGCAGTTGCCGAGAGAGAACAGAATCAGCTCTCACCCAGCCGGGCCTCGAGGAAACCACCCTCCTTAGGTCAACAGTTTCCGAATGTAAATAAATGGACTGTGTCTGCTCTGAACTCTGGAGCTGCCATTCCTCAGGAAATCTCACACACATGCTTCGCTCCTTTCATTTTAATCACCCTGTGAATTCAGTCACACAGTTCATTGATGAAAAGCAAGCTCAGGCAGCGAATGCTGGGTAAGTGGACCCCCAGCACACAAAGTGCTCGAATGGGGTTTACTGAACATGTACTTGCACATCCGGGCAACCAGATGTGCAAGTACAAACAGAAAGTGAAAACCACTGCCAACTGCTGTAAAGTCCTCAGCACCCTCAACACTGATCCGGTCCAGGGAGAACAAGGCTTCTCTCGCAGGCTTTTCCTGCAAGTTCAAATACTGCTGAGCAAGCATTCAACAACAGCACCGAGGACAGAACCTGAAACCCCGAAAAGAGTGCAGCGAAGGGCCAGGAGCCCCACTGCTGGGGCTGACTTGTGGTAAGGAACACATCCTGCCACCAGGAAATTAGCGAGAGGCTCAACATTTCCCAACTGCCACCTCCTCTTCCACAAGAAGACACCTCAGGGATGAGGAGGACATGAATCTGTACCCTCAGGAGCACTGAAAGGAGGTGGGGGGAGGGGCTGACTGAATTTTCAAATGGTCAGGACAGATTTTTATAAGGAAGACAAAGTTGAGGACCAGACAAACAGCTCTGGTTATAACAGGAAATGCTCCTAAACCTTGGGCCATCCCTGGATACCCATCAAGCAAAAACAATTCCAGCTTTGGAGCAATCGTGAACGTGTCCTGGGGTCTAAGTAGAGCCAGTCACATTTCCTTCCATCCAGGCACAACTGTCACCAGCAGCTTGAGCCTCTCTCATGAGCCATGACCATGGATGGCATCCGGGGGTGGGGTGGGGGGCAGCAGGTGACTGGGCTGTGTCTGCTGAATTTCCTTCTTGGAAAACCTAGAAGAGCGGTCAGCTCACAGCCTTCCTCTCTATGCCCGGGCTGGGGGAGCCTCAGAGGAGAGCACCTGCTGGGTGGGCTGTCTGACAGACCCGGGACCCGCAGGCTAAGGCACTGCCGCAGGGTCCCAAGCTGAGATCCAGGGTACTGAGGTCACTCAGAGGTAACGGGCAAGTTAAGACCAAAACCGAGTTAATCGCAAGGCAACACGACTCCTCTGAGGCCGGCTCGTGCTCCCTGGTGCCCGCAGGTGGGATGAGTGTGACGCAGCCACAAGCTACTGTGAGTGCCACGCTGTGTGAATGCAGCAGCACAGGGATTTTCCAATCCATGGAGTGTGGCTGGTCTTTTAGTCCAGAAAGGAGCTCGCTGCCTCCCTGCAGAGCACTCACCTGGCGCCCTCAGGTTACACAGCAACCCGAGGAGACTGTCCCTGTGAGCCCTGCTTGTTGACTTGCAGGGCAGGCCAAGGCTGGGGACAGTCGGTCTCACAGGGGCGGAGGCATGCCCCACGGCTCGGTGCCTGGGGAGAAGCAGCCAGACCCACCAGGCTGTGAGCACAATGAAGCCCGGGATGCTGGGGCACCCCTACCCCAAGGGGAGGTCACAATCGGGATGTACATCTCTATGGCACCCATCGCCATAGTAACTACACAGAAAAGGAAGACATGGTTTTCAAGAACCTGAGAGCATGGCAACCCGCGTGCTGAGTGTTTAGAAGCTAAGCAGCCCACCTTTCTGCCCACTGCAAGTGTGTTCTGCCTGGGAAATGACAGTGCAGGGAGCACACAAGCTTCGTGGACTGGCAGCTCCACAGGCCGAGGCCCTGGTCAGCCTAGTAGGTGGCTCCTGTTTCTGCCTCTGGACTGGGAAGGAATCTACCCGCTCCCATAAGCCCACGGCATTATGTTATTCCTAGGATTTTCCACAATGACTGCCCAGATCTGAGGGAGTGAGCTGGGATGGTGGAGAGGAAACAAGCCCAGCTCAAGAACCAGGAACTCCAAACAGCTGCCCTCCTACCCAGGCTTGTCAGTGGCGGCCTGGGAAGTGGGACAGCAGCTCCCTGACTTTCTGGGAGTAGGGGAGTGTCCCCTCCCAGCTCACCCTGCTCCTTGTGTGGGGCAGTCAGCCCACGTCTGTCTGCTTCCCTGCTCTAGCGGACAAGTCAACCTCAGCTCCCGGAATGAAGGTTCTCCATGGTTTCCTCCCCCAGTATATCTGGCATGATTTGCACATGGATGACAGTGTCCCGTGGGAGTCGCCAGGGGCTGCAGCAGAGAGGAAATAGGTGGCAGGTAACGTGGACTTGTCAGTGGTTAGCTGCAGCGGCAACACTCCCTCCACTCTAGGAAGCCTCCCATCATGAGTGACAGCTGCCTTAAACAAAAAACTTTAGCCCAATCAAACTTATTTTTAAGAGGCAAATCATTCAAAAACTTCCTTGTTAGCAACAGATTACTTGCAACACACCTCATAACCACCCTTAGACGGCAGAAAATTCAAGTGACCCAGTGATGACTTAGCAAAATGTCCCTATTCTTTCTTTCCAGGAAAGCTTTCCAGACACTCTAACTCCTCAATGAAGCCTTCCAGGACATAATGGAAGAGACCCTGGATAGCAAGGTGTTTCTCTGCCCAGTCGATGTCTGAAGTTTCCACAGCCCTGTTCTGTTTTCCTTACCAGTAAGAAATCCCCAGGACATGCCTCCCCCATGGTGCAGTCACTTGGTGTTAACCCAGTACCTGGATGAATGCCACATACGACCACGGATTTAGATGCAGATGTAAATATTTCTATTTCAGTACATATCCTGCGACAAGGGGACCAAATCCCTGGATCCGAAAATCTCTAGAAGGTGGGCTCCTGCTACCAGCAGGCATGTGCACGGATGTCCTCTCTGCCCAGCACAGTACTGATGGACTGAAACAACACCAAAGGAGGTGGCTCATGTATTGAACTCTGTGCCCATCTCTAGAGCTGGCCCCACAGGAGGCACCAGTGACTGTCAGCCGGCCCGAGCCTAGCTGGGGAGGAGCTAATGGCCACCCAGAGGCCGAGAGGCTGCACGGATGTGGCCCAGGCAGAGGCTCTAGACAGCACACCCAAGAGCCAGCCCTGCTCTGCCACATACTGCTGGGTGGCTTGGACCAGCCACTAACATCTCAGAGTCCCAGTTTCTTCTTCTGTCAGAGCCAGCTCTACTCTGCAAGGTAAGTATGAAAATTCAATGAGATAAACGATTTATAAAACTGCGACACGTTGTATGATGCTGACTAATAAACTAAAGAAAAAGTCACTTAAACTTTAAAGGTAAATACCAATCTCATATACTTTCAAACAAGCCATGGAAATACCTCTATCTCCATGGAAAGCCCTACAGGTGGCCTCAGGTCAACACGGGGGCACAGACAGAGCTGATGCTCCCTACAAAGAAACCTTTTTCATTCCAATAACACTAGATACCAAGAAAGGAACAGAAAAACCTGGGAATTTCTAGCCAAATAAATTCTGAAGAAGGCCTAAAGGCAGACGGCTAACACCATAGGAGCACAGAGTTTATGCTCTTCCAAGGAGACCCTGAGCGTAAGTTCGGTGGCTGTTGAGGGAAATGGAAAACTTCTGGAACTGCTTGATCCTGTGACAAAGCTGATTTACATTCATTATCTCATGATAACCGACGCCCAACCCAGCAGTTCTCAACCTGGGGCCATTCTGCACCCCCAGAGGACACCTAGGGGACGGGGTGTGCTACCGCCATCTAGTGGGCAGAGCCCAGGGTGCTGCAGAGCACCCCACAACACGCAGACCAAGTGTCGCCAGCACTAAGGCTGGGAAACCCCGCTCCACGCAGAGGCACCTCCACCGACCCCTCGAGAGAAAGACGAGATCTGTTTCGGCACTGTGCTGCCCCCATTCCTCATACCTTTACCAAATGCCCTTTTCAAAGACTCCTGGGGAAACGGAAGTTCCACCAGAAAAGAGAAGAGGCTCGTAGCAGGTGGACACAGCTGACGATGGAAAGGGTCACAGCACCTTCCTGGGAAGAGGCTGATTTGTGCTCCAATCGCCAGCAGGCTAAGCCTGTAAAGCATGCTCAGCAACAAGGCGGGCAGAGGTGAAGCCCCTGGTAGCGTGTTCACTGACTTCTTTGTGGGAAACAACACAAAACTGGGAGAAATCTGATCATTCTGTTCATCAGTCTGGTATCTAAATGATGAGCAGGCTAATAATCAGAACTCAGTTTTACCATCAAGTCTGCTACTAGCCAGCTCTATGGCTTCCCTGGAAATCAAGTGTCCTCACTTACAGAGTAAGAGTCATTTTTCAGGGGCCACAGGAAGAAGGGGCTTGAGCAAGAGGCAGAACAAGACAGGCAGGGGGCCTCCCCACCTTCCAGCCAGGCAGCTCCCACATTCCTTATTATACTTCCTCTGAAAAGGGGGCTGGGCTGTGCCGAAAAATAAAGTCTAGGAAACAATGAACTTGGTGATGGTGAAGGCCTGACATTCCATCAAGAGCTGCCTAAGCAAGGCTTTCACAATCTGTTATAGTACTCGGATCCTGTGACAGAATACGTTTGTGTGTCTGTTGTCCAGATTACAGTTCATTTGTCTTTGTATCCTACTACGTAACACAGGGCACCCACCCATTCAGGGTTTGCTGAGTGAATGAACAATTTCCAGAAGTTGAGCTATTCTCAAAATCCAGATAGTCGCAAAGAGCTGAAGACAAAGAGAACAAGTACCAGTAAAAGTGAATTTCAGAAATAAAAATGGCTGGCTAGTGAGTAAGCATTTTTGAGCAGCATTTCTGCTACAGAAACATCTGATTTGGGGGTGAGTGGGAATGGCTTTGGGGGGGATCAAGCATATGATTCTTTGCACTCAAATAACTCATTCCATTACATATTATGTGAAGAACTGTTGCATCGCATAGATTTTAGACTAGTTTCCTTACACTCCACAAATACAGCTACTGACAGCATGCCTTTTAGATTTTCTTTGAAAGTCTGACTGGTAGAACACCACCTCATACACGCACACACCCCTTTTTTAAAGAAATGTATAGACAAACTTTTAATAACCAAGGTAACAAATGCCTGCCAGCAATTCCTCCGCCACATGCACACACAATCCTCCTGGCACATGCTGGTCTCTGTACCTGTGAAAAAGCCCTTCATGCCCTCCAGTTTTCCTTACCAACTCTACTTCAGAGCAGAAGCAGGTTCTCTTCATGTCTGTTCCTGTAGGGAAAGAAGGGGTCAACCACAAGAAGGCAAGAGCTACATGACTTCATAACACATCACATCCTGCCTATGTGCAGATTGTGGAGGAAACACACCCAGGCATTAAGTTATTATCGGGAGGAAAAAAGCAAAATGCTACACTGATCACTGTTTACTGAGAAAGACAAAAACAAAAGCAAAAAAAAACACAGCAGTTTGCTGCCATAAAATTGAGTAACTTCCTGGTCCACTTTCTAAAATGCGGCATGGTCCACAAACTATATCAACTGAAAATATATAAAGTGCACCCTTGTAATTCCCAAGCGGACTCCAGAATTAGTCAAACATCATTGTCTCCATTAATCATTACCAAGAGGAAATTCAAAGAACTGAGAACATCTACTGTTGACTAAGGACACGATTACGCAATGACTAATGAATAACTTTAGGAAAAAGGAAAATGGACAGGAAAGGTCGAGAAACAGGTACTCAGGGCTATGAGAGGTACACTCGACTCTTTTTTCAAACAAAACCCTGCAGCGAAGGCCACGATAGAAAGCAGAAAACAGAGTGGAGCTCCCAGAGTCAAAGTGGGGGGCAGGCAGGGGATCTCAGGAGCTGAGGGTGGGTCCAGGGGAGCAGGACCCTCCCCTAGGCCGGCGGGAACCTTTCCAGCTGTCTGTACTAAGGCTTAGACGTCTCTAAAGCACGGTGTCCGAAGCCGCAGAGGGAGGGTAGTCCCCGATTAGCCACTGTTCTGGACCTGCCCGGGCCTTCTGGCTGCCAGGACCCCTACTTTTTCACACCTTGCTCCCAACAGTCCAGCAGCCCCCTGAAAACTTCCTGGCCTTCCAACAGGCATGTGGTTTCTATGTCTTACAACTCATGCCACCCCAACGCTTTGTACTTAGCTCTTATCGTATATTTTGGACAAGTGCACACTTGTCTCATCAGCTGCACATAACTGTAGGGCCTTCAGGGCAGACTTCGAGCCTTAAATGTCTCTGCTTCACCCGTGCTAGCCAGGGAAGGGGCTGCGGCCGCAGCCGGTGCCCAGCCTCTCGGGAACCAGATCAGAGCTCTGCGTGCATGTGGGAACACACTGTCCTTTGGACGTGCATCCGTGCATGTCCCATGACAGCTGGTATTCAGTGAAAGGCTGTTTGTTTACAAAGGAACACCCTAGCAGCTTCTTTCTCCAATCTTCCACCCCAATACTTCTACATCTGAAGATACAAATTCAGAGACGTGCATCTCTGAAGAGGGGTCGGAAAGGTATTTGCCAGAATAATCGTTAGCCTTTTCTGGGTTGCATTCCCCTAACCACCACCCTCGGCCCGGAGAATATGATGAAAGCTATGGACTCTCTCTCTAGAGTAATCACGAGAAAAAGTTGCATGTGCCATTCCAGAGGACCCACAGTCCTGAAAGTTTATCCACAGACCCAGAATTTCAGATGAAGAACCCTTAGTCCAGAAGGTGTCTCTTTATGAGTCACAATATCTTTGTGGTAATATTTTTTCAGTAAGCACCCTCAGGGGTCTGAGGGATTCCACCACTTGTCCTGTCCCTCTGTCTCTCCATCCCCTTTCATTTTCCTTTGTCTTCCCTCCTTCTTTTCTCTTCCGACTCTCATTTACCTTCTCACAGGGTTCCTGTCCTGTTCCCCAGTACTCTGTAACGTCCTTGGCCTCCCAGAATACCTTGTGTCAGAATGACAGACACAAACCTACCAAGAGACTCTGCTGTTTCACAGGCGGCCACCTGTCTCCCCCAGGTGACTGCCGATCCTAGCAGATGAGGACCATGCTGGTTTTGTTGTTCTGCAGATGCTCTCAGTGCCCGGTTGTGTGCAGCACAGAGACTCAGGGCGTCCTTGCCACACAGGCAGACAGCACGGCTCCTTCCTCCTCCCACTTTCAGGCACTAGGAATGGAACATGTTGGCATCTTCCGAATCTCAGCACATGCATTAGAAGAGCCACATGCAAAGGCAGAAAAGCATAACTTACAGCAGCTAGCTGCCCACATTTTTCTTCTTTTGGGTTCACTAGTACGATAAACACAAAGTCTTACAAAGCAGGACAAGCATGACATTGAGCAGATACTTGGAAATTTGCTAAGGTTGATAAACACCCGAGTGTGCAGTAGAGGAGTGGAGTGTTTTTAAAGTTATTTTCTAACTAGTGTGATACCTTGCCACTACTAAGAAAAGAGAAGGCCTGACCCTCCTCTTGCCTTCCTGTGGACAAAGAAAGGAGTGGTGGGTTAACGCTCTCTAGAAGACTGCCCAGGCCCACCGGGGCTTGATCCTTCCAGCTGCCTCCAACAATGCAACCCAGCCCGCCCGCCCTGCATGCTCAGTTTTGTACACTGATTCTTTCCCATCACCCTCTTGCTCTCCTCCAGACTTCCTGGAAATAGTTCCAGGTGATCAAAGTTTCTCTGCAGCACAGTGTACTGATCTTGCCAGGGAGAACAGCAGATCAGGGATCTCAGGAAGAGATGGGTACACTTGCGGAGGTGACATTACATTGATTTATTATCAACAAACATTTATCATCTTGCTCAGGGACTCTGACTACAAAGAGAGCTAAGACCTTGTTCTGGACGCCAAGCAGTTTTCAATCTAGAGAGAGAGGTGGAGAAATAAAAAGATAAACAAGGTGACAATGTGCACTGTACTATAAATATTAATTGTGAGGTACAGACAGCAATGCTAAACACAGAGCCTTATGTTTCATGTTTTTCAGGGCAGCTCTGATTTCAAGTATCCTATTCGACCAATTCCTTCAGTACATCTCTCCACTGAAACTGTGCGTCCCGGTGTTTGGCTTAGAAAGTATGATCGTCGCAGCTACCGACCAGCAGGCCAGGCGACCTGATTAGCTAAATCATGCCAGCCAAACCATGCCAGCCGCTTGTTTTAATCAGTTAGCATCTTCCCACAGCCCCCAGCACAATGCTTTGCACGTAGGCCCTCAGGTACATGTTTATGTGCTCGAATACAATACAAGCAGCGGTGAAATTTAAGTCTTCCAAGACTGAGAACCCATCTGGAGAAAGGCAGGAAGCTGGGAGTGTTTACGTAAAGTCAGGAAGGCAGGGACCCCGGCTGTTATGCCATTCTTCCCCAGAGCCCTCCAGAGTTACCAAGAACTATAGCAATAATTAGGCCTATGACACTCCTGGGAAAGAAACAATTCTATTAGTCTGACAAAAAGTAATGTCTTCTTCCTCAGCAGAGGGAAGAGAATATCACTTGCTTGGTCTCTGGTGTAAAAGCTGACAGCCCAGTTATCACCAAACAGTCCCCTCTTTCTTTCTCTTCTGCTGTCCCTTGACTCACGGGGTCCTACTGGCTTACTTCTCTACTCTGCTTGCCCCTCTTCTGTCCAGACTGTGATTTGGACACGGGGACCCAAGCAAGACTCTCCAGGGCCACTTTAAAAAGACAGCTCTTCAGGCCCGATGCCCGGCTTACCGAAACAGACCTGCCTGGAAATCCCCACGTCACGATGATTACTAGCTTCCAAAGGCACCAAAGACCTTAGGGGGCAGCAAGTGCCAACCTCATTTCCACACACAGAAACTGAAGCTCAAAAGGTTTAAATGACTTTCTCATGGTTTAAGGGATGCTGCCATAACTACCTTTTCTTTTTTCTTTTTTTAAACAAACCATTTATTTTTCATTCTTTCTAATGTAAATTAATATGTACATATTTATGTGCATACACATACATGCAAAACAAAACTGTCCAGTGTTGAAGAGCTATGAAGGAAAATACGCTTATAAATCGACTAATTAGCTTCATTTTGTACTGAGCAATCCAATCATTCTGGAGTGCATCTGTAGCCTCTTACTCTCTTCGACACCACATGCACCAAACAGCCAGAAGACATGCACTCCGAGGCAATTCCTACTCCGCAAGCGGTCTAGACAACACTTGGCTTGTTTGCAAAACACCTGCTTAAAAGAGATATGCATCATATAAAGAGAAGCATGTTTGCTAACAGTCTTTCAAAATGACACCAAAACCTATTCAGAGAAGAGCCTACTGAATTTGATTCCTGTTTTGAATGCCTCGTTAACAATTCAGAATATTGCCTTGTGAGGTCTGAATATAGAGCAGTGGATATTAAGACCCATGCGGAGCTCCTGTCTCCATGTCAGCCTGCCATGACCACAGTTTAGATGCAGTCCTCTGATGGGCTATTTGTAAACTGTTCCCCTTACAACAGCTCTACACCTTTAAATTATCTATAATAAATCCCAATAATCATTATTATTCTTAAATAGAAGCATATTCATCATTACAGAAAGATCTCTTGAAACATACATAAATAAATGTAACTGCCTGTTCTGCAAATGTAAGTAGCATTGCTAGACCAGATCATCAATTATGGGCTGCTGTATTTCAGTACTATGTGTCAAATTTATTAGAAATTTAAAAAGAAGATGCCTGAGGGACTTAGCTTCATTAGTCTGCTTTAAAATGTGTAATACCATGGAAGATGACATCTTTTGATGAATACATGGAGTCGATATGGAAAAGTAAACTATACAGTGAAGGCATCAGCAAGCAGGGTGGGATATCATCAGGGGGGAGTGTACAGGATAAAGTAACAGAAGACCCCTAGACAAGCAGTTATATTAACTGCTCCAATTAAAGATTCATCTCTCCTCTCACTTGTTGCTGGCAAGAATTAATTGGTAATGACCCTGCTTCCCCACAGTACAAAAATACCTTAAGAAATTATTCAGATTATAACAAAAGAACCAGAGCATTCATCCTATGTTTTTGCATATAACAAAGCTGCTAGATATATGTAAAGTTAAAAAGCAGATACACAAAAGGGGATGTGACAGAGACCTCTTAATTCTCTCATTGCCTAATATCAGGGAAAAAACTGTCAAATGTCCATTTATAACTTGTTAACTATATAGCCAATAATAAATAAGGAGGTCATTTGTAGTTCAAGTTTTTCCTGTCTCTTCTCTCCAAGTAGTTAAAAGCTGAATTCTAAATTTTATGCTTAAATATACAATTCCAAATTTAAAAAGGGCTTCCTCCAGGAAGTGTTACTCCAATGTTTTGTACAATCCTGATGCAAAACCCAACAGTCCTATGAAAAGAATCAACTTTTTAAAGTAAACAAAGTTAGAACGGTCATTGCCCAAATATTCCTTAAGATTGAGAGAACGATCAAATGAGAGGGAGGAGTAGCAGAGAAGATAGGATTTAACAATTGATTATGACTACCGAATCATATAGTTTTTTTTTTTCAGTCTCTAGCATACTGGAACAGCTACAAGGAAATACCTGAAACTGTGGAACTGTAACCCATACCATACTTTGAAATTTCCTCTGTAACTACTTGTTAAACTGTACGTAGAAATTTATCACTTTTCTGCATGTTATATTTCACAATAAAAAATGTTAAAAAAAAGTAAACACTAAAAAAATCAAGAGTAGCCCCAGAGTCCCAGCTGTCCAGTTTTGCAAGTCTTAGACTTGATGAGGGTAAGGCAACGAACACTACTTTCTGTTACTCATCTCCTTGGAGCTGTCACTCTAGGGCAGCCCCGCCCTCCGGACTCTGGCGATTCACAGCTTCTCACCTCTCCGCCCCAAGCAAAGGAAAAAAGGAAATCAAGTCAGACAATGGGGTAACTAAAGGATTTCCCTCATCACATCCTCAGTTAATGAAGTCATTGAATGACTGTGTGAGTTTCTAAGGCTCCAAGAATTCCCACACCCTCACCAGTTTGTAGCTTCAGATTTCACGAAGTAAACTTGCAAATGCCCTATTGAACGGTGAACTCCTAGTTACAAAACTTTATACCTTAAGACGTTTATGAAAAAAGGAAAAAAATCTAACGAATAAACCACAGACTTACTAACTTATATTCCTTATCCCCCATCCCCACCCCAGAGAAAGAAACTGAAAATTTTAATAAGACACCTAAATTTTTAATCAAAACCTACGGGATAAAGCCATACCAGAAATTCTAATGCATAAAACCGGTAAGTTCATGTTTCCTTCCACTTGGAAGGGCAGTTTAGGGAGAGAGGTCAAGAAAGCAGCTTGAATAACATAGGATGTGGACGCAGAAGACCAGATCCAAGACCTCCTGTGCCATCTTCCTGGTCAAGTCGCTTAACCTGAGCCTCATCAGCAACCCCGTTTCACGAGGCAGGGCTGTGGGAAGGAGCCATGAGAGCGAGCGGGCGTCCCAACCTGCAGAGCGCTCTCCAGGGTTTCTTTCTTTTAATCAGGCTCCGCCTTGTCTGCTTTATTGAGCCATCAACGCACCACAGAAGCGCTGAACAGCCACAGGCCACAGCAGCCGGATGCAAACAGCACGCCACCGCCAGGCCTTGCGAAAAGGCTGCTCGGCCCGGGCAATTAGCACACCCGGCCACGGCGCGTTAGAGGTCACCTCCGCGTCCAGACCGACCGGCGGCCCCTGGGGTTGACCCCTCCCAATGTGACACTCGGCTCCCGAGGCCTGCCACGGTGCCTCCGGCAGAAGTGACGGCGACTCAAGGGGCGCTTACGACCGAGGCAAGTCAGGAGGAGGGCAGAGCCCCAGCGAGTGCCAACAACGCAGGCCCCGCTTCCCACGACGGGGGCTAGGCCCGGGCACCCCAGGCCCCCCGGGCCCCCCAGGCCCCGGTCACCTCGCCAGGCACGCGCGAGGCTTTGGGACGCGGTGGGCCAAGCGGGGCAACCCCCGACGAGCCGATCCGGCTGCCCGGCTCCCGGGTGCGCCCTGGCCCGACACTCCCCCTAATCCGCCCGGGTCCTCGCCCCCTCCCCAAACCTCAACCCGCCTCCGCTCGCTCCACCCCGCAGGACCCGGGGCAGGTCCCTCTCTGGCCGCGGCCCGGCCCGCCCGCGGGTCCCCTCATGCCCGTGCCGGGGACGCAGCGGGCCGCGGCCTGGGCGAGCCGGGCTCCCGAGGGCCGCGGCCAAGTCAGGGTCCGCCGAAGGGGCGAAGCGGCCCAGGAGCCCCGGAGGAAGGCCCGGAGAGAGCGCCGGTCACTCACCGGCCGCGGGTCCGCTCCGGCGCCTATCCGCCGGTCCCCGCGTCAGTCAGTCAGCGACTCCCTCCCGCGCCGCCGCCGCAACCGAGCGGGCGGGTGCGAGGGCGGCCGGACGTGGCCACGCAGCGCGCGGGGCGGGGCCTGAGGGGTCAGGGCGGTGCAGGGGGCGGGGACTGAGGAGTCAGGGAGGTGCAGAGGGTGGGGCCTGGGGAGCTGGGGCGGTGCGGAGGGCGGGGCCTGTGGAGTCGGGATGGGAGGAGGGCGGGGCCGGAGGGCTTAGGGCGGTGCTGGGGCGGGACCTGAGGAGGTTAGGGCGGGGCGGGGAGGGGCGGGGCCTTTGGAGGGCCCGCCTCCTGCGGCAGGGACGTGGCACCTTCTGCGGGTCCTGAGAGGCTGGCGACCCGCCCGAGCTTGGCTGGGGAAATTGGGATGCTTCGAGATGAATGCCTAGTATTAATAAGAGCAAATGTATGCAGACACCTCTGGGCTCATTTAACCCTAATAAAGCCATCCGGTTATGCAACAAACCAAGTTGTCAACCTTGACACCTCCCTCTCACTTGCTTAGTCCTTGTCACCAGTCCTGTGCGACTCTGCTGCAATACACCAGCCTTGTATTTGGTTTCCTGTGTCTGCCTTGCCCATTCTCCAAAGAGAAGCCAGAATAATCTTTTTAAAGCCCAAATCTGGTTGTTGCACGCCTCTCCTGCTTAAAACGCTTGCACGGCGCCCTTTGCTTTTAGGATACAGATCCCCGCTATGGTCTACAACTCTCCGCGTGCAGGCTAGACCATGCCGCCCCCTCTTCAGGCTTATCTGCAGCTGTGCTACACCTGCCCTTCCTGTTCCAACCACACTGGCTTCCAGTCAATTCCTTAACTGGCTACAGATGAAATGACTGGTAATATCGGTATTGGCAAAAGTGTGGGAAGTTGAGAGCTCTTTACAGCGTTTGTGGGAGTTATTGGAGAAGTGGGAGACAATTTGAGTAGAGCTGTTAACATTTAGAATAGGTGTACTCTTTGACCCAGCAATTCCACTTATTCTAGAGAAAGGCTCGCAAGAACCCAAAGAAGCACAAACAACAAAGGTCACTTCATTTTAGTGAAAACTTTGATACAACCCAAAGGTCTTTCTAGAGGGGATGTGGGTTTGACAGTGGTAAATCCGTTCAAAAGACAGTTAAAAAAGGGCAGACCCCACCACCAGAGGAAATGGAAAACTCTCCAAATATTAGGTAGGGGGGGGGGCAGTTTTAGAAAAATACAAAAATACATTCAATAGATTTTTGCATTTCACAGTATGTAAACAGCCTTAAAGTATGTCTGTATGTGTGTATTGAACTCTAGTTAAAAATGCACATGCTTAAGTTTTTAAAGGTGAAGTGTACTGGTGTCTGCAACATACTTTGAAATGCATCCAAAAGTAAGATGGTTGATGGATGGGTGGATGGATAGATGGCTAGATAAGTAGATATCTGATAAAGCAAATATAGCGAAATGTTAAGAGTTGAAGAATCTAGGTGGTAGGCAAATGGGTGTTCACCGTACAGTCCTTTCAACTTCCAAATGTTTACAGACTATCGTAATAAAGTTTTGGGAGAAAATTCATTCAATAGGATCCTTTTCACTTTTTTTAACTACAAAATCATATAATTCTACATGTTCATGTTTAGGTGTGTAAAAAGCATCCAAAGAGCTCCAGAATGACTTAAGGAGGTCCAGGGTCACACTTGCTTCATCTATATCATTTAATTTTTTTAAATGAGAATGCAAATGTATTATGCATTACTTGGCTATGAAAACTCAACCAAAAACTGAATTTTAAGAAAATTATAGCCTGAAGTACACTCTGCACTCCCCCGTCCCCCTCCCACCACCACATAAAACCGAATTTGAGCCAGATGGCACTGATTGAAGGAGTGCTCATTGCGAGGGTTCAAATGAGATGATACAAGGCTTAGTCTGTGCCTGCCACATACGGCCAGCCCAGAAATGGGTTCCCAATGTCATCGTCATTGAAATATGTCACTAGGGCTGGGTGAACCGTCAAGTGCTTTATAGCACATCCTTCGTAAGATACCAAGTCCCACAGAAAATGCTGACTCATGTCTGGGTGCACTAGACAGTAGCCAAATCTCTCCCTTCCGGAGCACAGGGTTGTGGCTGGCTGGGTCTTCAAGAGACAAGACCTTTGCCCTGAGCTGCCAGATCACTTCCCGACAGCCCACGGACACCAGCTCCCCCGGCTGGAAGCCAAGGGAAGAGAAGGCATGCCTTGCACTCACTGCCAGTTCTGATTTCTGAGCTGCAGGTTCAGCAGGGAAACAGGTGCCAGCGTTGCTCCGCCCCCGGGGTCGACCTGTCAGGCTACTCTGGATTACACCTGGGCACCAGGACCCACTGCCTGTGAGCTCTGCCATCAGATGGGGCAACATGCTCAGGAAGGCCCCAAGCTTGGTTTCATGCTTTGCTGTTGCTGCTTTGAAATTCTTCATAATTTTTGAACAAAGGGCCCTGAGTTTTCATTTTGCACGGCACCCCACAAATGGGTCTTGCTGAGTACCTTCTTGTTTGAATTTATTTCCTTAAAACGGAGCCCCCGGAACATTGGATTTTGTGGCTTTACCCCCTGCAATCAAAGAAAATCCTTCTTTTATCAGAGTAATATGCACTTCGGTTCCACGTAGCAGACGTTTGCTGAGTCCCTACTAGGTGCTGGACCTGCTGGGAGGGAAAGAGACCAAAGGACCCAATGTGGGCGCTTGGGAAGACCTCAGTCTGATGTCATAGACAATTCTGCCAGTGGGAAAGAGATGGGAGTGGAATACAGTAATTAGTCCAGCCTAGGGATCCAGGAGGGCTTCCTGGAGGAGGTGATGGCTACAAGGCTTCTTTAGGAATGAGTAGGAGTGAGCCCCTGCTAAGATGGTGGGAGGAAGGTATTGCGGGAAGACTGAACGGTCTGAATACAGATGCCTAACAGGGTGTGCAGGAGATGGGGATTTATGCAAGATGACTGCATCAATGACATCTTCAGGTAATATTTATGGCATGCTTACTATGTGTCAGTTACTATTTTTAGGTGCTGGGGTTTCAGCAGTGAAGATGGACCAGAGCCTGCTCTCACTGACATACCCGAGGGGGTGCTGAGCACCATTCCCATTCTAGAACGAAGCAATGAATGAGAAAATGACATCCAGACGGTAATGAGTTTTTTCAGAAAGGAGTGACAGAGTTATTTTTTAGTTTTATTAAAGGCAAAGAAAGTCCACTTTTCTGCTGAAAACAATTCAAATCCATGTAAGTAGTAGCAACTTCAGACGTGAGTCAGTCACCCAAGAACCACAGGCAGAACCTCGAGGGTTAAGCGTCACGAATAGAAACTGAATTATTTTTAGGCAACACCCAAAGTCTGGGTGTTCTTGCTAAAGAGGTAATTTTTTATTTTTCTTTTGCTTTGCCGGTCATCACCTGTGGCATCCTGTTAAGCAGCCGTCTGACTGGTGTTTCTATCAGCGTCTATTTACACAAATCCAGTTTCCCCACTGCGGGGCTGGCACACCCCGAACCCGCGGTCAGAGTCCCGCCAGAGCGGGACGAACCATCTGAGCCAGCGTTGAGGGGTGGTGGTGGTGGTGGGAGCAGATCTGCTCGGCGCACTCGGGCTCTGGGCCCAAGAGTGTTCGCAAGGGGGATCCCTGGGGGTCGTTTGGCAGCTGCGGCCGCAGGTGTGTCTTGGCCAGGTGGGGTGGGGGCGGCGCCTCGCGAAGGAGTCCAGCCCCCCCGCCCCTCCTCAGTGGACTGCGCTGCAGACTCGGGGTCGCGCCTTCCCTGGAGCGTTTCCCGCCTGCGTCGCCGCGAGGAGGGAGCTCGGCCCCGGGGACCCGGCCGAGGGGGACGGGTACTGGGACCCGAGGGGGCGTGGGGCGGGCCGGGGGCCGTCGCGGCGCCTCGAGATCTCGGGCTCGGCGTCTCCCTGCCCTGGCCGGGCCGCCCCGCTGGGCCCTTGCTCGGCGCCCGCTGGAAGCCCCGGGTCGTTCCGGACCGAGCCCCGCGCCTCCCACCACCCCCAGACTCTCGCTCCTGCTCTCATGGCGGACAGGAAGCTGGTGGTGGTTTTTGGAGCCACAGGTAAGCGAGACTCCAAAATCGTGGCCCGGAGGCCGACCCGGAGGGGACCCCAGGAGCGAGGGAGTCCTGCGGCCGCCTGCAGGCCTGCCAGCGCCGGGCGTTGTTCTTCCCGCGGGGACCCCTACCACGTGCTGTGTGATCCCACTTCCAGGAACCTTCCAGAACAGGCAACTCCGTGAGACAGGCAGCAGCTTAGTGTCTGCAGGGGCCGGGGGAGTTGGAGGGAAGTGGGGACGGGCTTGCTTTTGGGAGCGGTGGAAATGTTCTGAAATTGTTCGTGGTGATGGTTGCTCAGTTTTGAATTGTACGCTTTAAAATGGTGCGCTGAATGATACCGCAGCAGAGCTGATGTTTTAAAAAGCGTCGGTGAGGTTTTCTCGGGTGTTTCCTGGAGGCCTTGCTGCCTTTGCAGGTGCCCAGGGCGGCTCGGTGGCCAGAACGCTCCTGGAAGATGGGACGTTCGGGGTCCGGGCGGTGACGCGGGACCCTGCGCAGCGCGCGGCGCGGGAGCTGAGGCTGCGAGGGGCAGAAGTGGTGCGGGGAGACCAGGATGACCCGGCCAGCATGGAGCGGGCCCTGAGCGGGGCTCACGCCGCCTTCATTGTCACGAACTACTGGGAGCATCTCAGCCGGGAGCAGGAGGTCAAGCAGGTGAGGGGACAGGAGGAAGGGTGACAGGGCAGGCCAGGGGCCAGGCGGTGTCCAGGGGGCCCCAGGGACACAGCGCCAACTTGCCAGAGGAGTGCTGACCACTTCTTCCCTGCAGCCCTCCTAGACTGATGGGGGCAGCAGGCTGCTTCTTTCTCACCCTGTAACCTTTTTTTGGAGACATCATTCCCGCACCATAAAACTTACCCTCTAAAAACATACGGTTCAGTATATTCAGAAAGTTGTGTGACCATCAGCACTGTCTGATTCCCGAACATCTTCATCATCCCTGCCCGTACCTGTCAGAGGTCACCCTGAGCCCCCAACCCAATGAACCACTAATCAACTTGTCATCCCCTGATTTATACCACTTTTTAAAAAACCAACTCTGTTGACCTATAATTTACTTATGATAAAATGTACACATTTTAATTCACAGCTTGGTGAATTTTGAAAATATATATACCTATGCATGTTCATTTTCTCAGGCTGCTGGAACGAAGTACCACAAACCAGGTGGCTTGAAACACAGAAATGTCTTCTCTCACAGGTCTGGGGGCCAGATGTCCAAAATCGATGCATGGGCAGGGCCGGGCTCTCTTGGAAGGTTCTAGGGCAGGGTCCTTCCCGCCTCTTTCCGCTTTTTGTTGCCGGCCATGCTTGGTGTCCCTTGGCCTGACAACACACCTCCCTGTGTGTCTATGGCTCTGTTTTCTCTTATGAGGACGTCGGGCGTTGGTGAATCACGAGCCGGAGGTCTCATTCCGGCCTCTTGCAAACTCACTGGATGGCTTTAGACACACAACTTCTTTCCCTTGTCCTTGTTTCCCTCCTCTGTAAACTAAAGGGAGAGCGGATTGGACCACGGGCTTTTAGCCTTGACCCTCCCTCATTTACCATCGCACATGGAAGCCCATTACCTGGAGTGAGCGGCTCCTGTGCAGGAGGGGATCTCACGTCATCATCCTGACAACCCGTAGTGGTTTCTGGGGGCTGCCATGAAAATGACCAGAAACCATAAGGCTCAGATGACAAATGCATTTTCTCGCCATTCTGGAGGCCAGATGTCTGAAATTGGGGTGTCATGCAGCCCTGCTTCCTCCAAGGGCTGTCGGGGAGGAGTCTTCCTGGCTGCTTCTGGCTTCTGGGGGTGCTAGGGGTCCCTTGGCTGGTGGCTGTGTCCCCACAGCCCCTGCCTCCATCTTCACGAGGATGCCTCCTCCGCGTCCATGTCATCTCTTCTGTCTCAGAGGACACCTGTCATTGGATTTAGGTTCCACTTGGGTCATCCAGGATGATCTCATCCTGTAATTGCATCTGCAGAGACCCATTTTTCCAAATAAGGTCACGTTCACAGCTTTCCGAGGTTGGGATGTGGCTATATATTTGGGGGGCACCATTCAGCCTCCTCCCCCGCCTCACGTGGCAGGTGGTGGTGTCGCCCATGTAACCAACTGCGGGACACTGATTACGTGCTTCAACTTGGCGGGCCTGGGCCAGGGGACCGGATCCGCCCCTGGGGAGGGTGGTGGGCACGGGCGACAGCGCCCTCCACAGCCCCCCGGGCCTGGGAAAGTGAGGCCGGAGGCAGGCCCCATTTCCTCACCCAAAATACCACTGTTGGGAGAGGCTTGCCGGAGGGAACCGCCTTTTCCCCACCCCCTTGTCCTGCTCGGACACTCCTCGTTGCCGGAGCAACTCCCCCACCTCTAGTGAGCATGCTCAGTTACCGGAACAACTCCCGCCCCCTGTCTATCAACCTCTGCACCCTCTCTGAACCAATCCAAGCCTTTGACCTCTACAGCTATCCCGCCCCCTAATCACCCAATATAAGCTGGTGCTCTCCCCTAATAAAGCTCTCTCTCGCTCTCTTGGTTTTCCACACCCTCAAAGAACCGTGTCCCGCCTGCTCCTTCTCGCCGCCCTCCTTGCACGCCTCCGCCGGGGACTAGGGCCCAGTCCCCCGCCTCGCCCTCGCCTCCGGGAAAGAGCCCCCGCCGCCGGTACCCTCAGAGCAACGCCGAGAGCCGAGGGTTCAGCAACCGGCTGCCCCCCCCCACGAAGCAGCAAACGCGACCGCAACTGGTGCCCCGTGTGAGGAATTCTCCACACGACGGTTTAGCAGGTCGCCCGCTCGCCCGGACGCCTCTCCAGCTCCCCTTCTCCTCGCCTGCAAGGTAAGGGCCGCCTCTCCTTCGCCGCTTCCGGAGCCGCCTCTCCCTCGCCGCTCCGCGTTAGGAGCCGCTTCTCCCTCGCCGCTCCGCGTTAGGGGCCGCCTCTCCCTCGCCGCTCCGCGTTAGGGGCCGCCTCTCCCTCGCCACTCCGCGTTAGGGGCCGCCTCTCCCTCGCCGCTCCGGAGCCGCTCCTCCCTTCCCCCATTATCCCGGCTGCCTCTCCTTCTTTTCTTCTATGACCCCCATTCTTCCTAACGCTCTCCCTCTTCCCCTCCATTACTTTGCTGTCGTCCTTTCTGTCTCTCTCTTTGTTTGGCGCCCTGTACCTCTTTGCAACTGCCCCCCCAGACTGCTCCAAAATGGCGAACTTCCTCCTTCTTCTTCTACTGAGGGGAGGAAGTGCTCTAGTGATGACGTCAGCCCTAAGCCAGACCAGAAACCGCATGCGCTTTACCCCGCCCTTTCACAGGGCGGAGCTAGTCCGCCATCTTATGCCTTAGGCCCCACCCTTTCACAGGGCGGAGCTAGTCCGCCATCTTGTGCCTTAGACCCCGCCCTTTCACAGGGCGGAGCTAGTCCGCCATCTTGTGCCTTAGACCCCGCCCTTTCACAGGGCGGGGCTGGTCCGCCATCTTGTGTCTTGGCCACGCCCACCGTGCCGCCATCTTGCGACGCTTGGGGCCTCCCACTTCCGCCTCCCCCTTCGACAAGCTCCCCCTCGGAGCCGCTACCGGCAGTTGCCGCTACTCCTCCCACCCTGCCGATTAACAACCCCTGGCTGCCTTCTACACCTCAAGGCAACCCTTAGGACAGCGCTGCCCCTACCCCCACTCCCGTGCCAGGCCCTCTGCTTTGGGTGCACCCTGCTAAGAGCCGGCTTAGGAAAATTTGCCCCGCAGTGCGGCTCTGGATCAGCCTAGCTTCAGATCTAGTCACTCTGGTGGTTCATGTATTTGGAGAGCCGCCGGAAAAAATTGTTTGGCCCCTGGACGCAGGCCAAACCCGCCTGCTTATACGTGATAACCCGGACATGCAAATCCTCTTAGAAGGATTTCAGGGGAAATTCAGCTGCCATTATCCTAGCCATCGACTGTTACAGGGGCTCGCCAAGCTTCCCTTCCGCAGCCCCTTCCATCCTTTCCCCTCCTCTGCACCCATCCCGGGTGCCACTACCGTCTTCACTGACGCCTCCAAAACCCGTTTTGCCTTCCTCTCTTATTCCCAGGACCACCCTGAACCCCGCCTATTCAGTTATGTTAACCTTCATTCAGTCCAAGTGGGGGAAATTCTGGCAGTGTCATACGCGCTAAACGCCCACTGCAACCACCCAGTAAACATTTTCACAGACAGCCTCTACACGTATCAGGTCTGCCGAGTCCTCGCGTTTTCCACCTTTTTCCCGGGAGACTCGGCCATTGATAAAACGCTTTCTGACCTCAGAAGCATCCTGGAGCATCGACAGGATCCTTGGTTCATTAGCCACATTCGTAGTCACTCAGGCCTTCCGGGGCCCCTGGCTAATGGCAATAGTATAGTAGACCAAGCGGTCTCAGCTCAAAATACCCAAGCTATGCTAACTCACACGGCAGCCCCTCCGGGGGACGCTGTTAATCAGGCCAAGTTATTGCATTCCAGGTTTCACTTTTCGGCTACCTCGTTACATCATCTATGTGGCCTCCCCCTAGATACCTGTAAACATCTTGTCCGCAATTGTGCAATTTGTGCGCCCTTTGCGCCGCTTGGCCCCCTGCAACCTCAGGGAGTCAACCCACGAGGCCTAAAGCCCAATTCTAGATGGCAAATGGACGTAACTCACGTTCCGTCCTTTGGACGCCTCAAATATGTGCATGTAATAATTGACACCTTCTCGGCCATGTGTTATGCAGTCCCCCTTGCCGGGGAAACGGCCAAGCACTGTATCAAGGCCCTAAGACAAGGAATTCTCTTCATGGGAGTCCCCTGGGACCTAAAAACGGACAATGGGCCTGCCTATCGCAGTGCCTCCTTTGCGGCCTTTCTTCAGTTATATAACATCACCCATCATTTCGGCATCCCCTATAATCCTCAGGGGCAAGCCATTGTGGAAGCAGTCCATCGCCGCTTAAAAACACAAATTAAAAAAGAGAGGGCTATGCTCCCCCAGGCAACTCCAGGGGACCTTATCATAGCAGCCCTTATTCACCTTAATCTACTCACATTCAATAAAGATGAACTTTCGCCCCTACATAAACATTGGGGGCCCTCATATAGGCCCGCCTGGGCCCCGATGGTCTACTGGAAGGACCCAGAGAATGATGCCTGGAGGGGTCCCTCTCCACTCCTCGCCCAGGGGCGCGGGTTTGCTTGTGTTTTTCCAGATAATGCAGCACAGCCAGTCTGAGTCCCGGGGGGGACAGTCCGGCCTGCCGCCAGCAACCACGCGTCAAGCGAGGCGAGAACGCCGTCGTCTTCGCGGCCTGGTGCACCAGATGACAACGGTACACCTGAGCCTGGACCTCAGTCCGAGTGAAACCCCGGAGAAACAAGAAATCAGAGAAATCATACGTCCCCCTAACCTTTCATTCAGTCTCCTTTACAGGAAAGTGCATCCGCCCTCGCTCAAGTAACTCTCCCAGCCTCACAGCTTGTGCCAACTACTCCTCTCCCAGCAGCTCTGCCAAGTTTCTTATTCCCCACAACTCCTCCCAATGGCTGTGCTCCTCTACAGGACTTACCCCCTGCCTTAATGTGCAAACCCTCTATACAACTAATGAAACTTGCCTCCTAATTGTCCTTATCCCTAGGGTCTTATACCACAGCGAGGAAGACTTCTTCCTCCGCCTGGAAAGAACTGCAGATTCCGCCCTTCTGCAAAAGCGAAAGCCCATCACCGCCCTTACAATTGCCTCCCTCCTAGGTCTTGTAGGCACTGGCACTGGAATTGCTGCACTAGCCCGACAAAACTCTGCCCTAACTCACCTCAGGGCAGCCGTGGACGAAGATATCACTCACCTACAAAACGCTATTTCCCATCTTAAAAATTCTGTCAATTCCCTCTCTGAGGTAGTGCTCCAAAACCGTCGAGGTCTCGACCTTCTCCTCCTCAAAGAAGGGGGCCTCTGCGCCGCCCTAGGAGAAGAGTGCTGTGTATATGCCAATTCCACAGGTCTCGCCGAGGACAGCCTAAAAAAGGTCCGAGAGGGACTGGAACAACGTAAAAGAGACCGTGAAGCCACCAACTATTGGTCCCACATCTTTACACCCCTCCTCCCATACCTCCTCCCTCTCCTTGGCCCCCTACTAATGATCATTCTAGCTCTCACCCTAGGGCCCTGCATTATCCTCAGAATTGTCCAGCTTGTAAGGAAACAAACGGATGCTATTTTTTCCTCGTTCGTGCAAGTCCAGTACCAGCGACTCGCCACCTCTGACGCTCCCTACTCCAAGATGACAACCAACCCTCCGCGACCTCGCCGCCACCGGTCAACCCGCCGACCGCGAGGCCCTTCTCAATTGCCTGAACCTCATACCAACCTCGAGCTCCAGCTTCTCTGAACCTTCAACTTTAAACCTCCCACCTTCGCCCATCCCGCTAGCAGCAAGGCCCCTGTCGAGCGCCCGGGCGCCACACCAACGCTGAGCTCCAGCCTTGCTGAGCCACCGTCTACCCCTTTTTCCCCTCCCCAACCGTCCCCTTCCCTCATCCCTTGGCGGACCTCTCCGGTAAGCTTCTCCCTTTAATTTGAAAAGAAGGGGGAAATGCGGGACACTGATTACGTGCTTCAACTTGGCGGGCCTGGGCCAGGGGACCGGATCCGCCCCTGGGGAGGGTGGTGGGCACGGGCGACAGCGCCCTCCACAGCCCCCCGGGCCTGGGAAAGTGAGGCCGGAGGCAGGCCCCATTTCCTCACCCAAAATACCACTGTTGGGAGAGGCTTGCCGGAGGGAACCGCCTTTTCCCCACCCCCTTGTCCTGCTCGGACACTCCTCGTTGCCGGAGCAACTCCCCCACCTCTAGTGAGCATGCTCAGTTACCGGAACAACTCCCGCCCCCTGTCTATCAACCTCTGCACCCTCTCTGAACCAATCCAAGCCTTTGACCTCTACAGCTATCCCGCCCCCTAATCACCCAATATAAGCTGGTGCTCTCCCCTAATAAAGCTCTCTCTCGCTCTCTTGGTTTTCCACACCCTCAAAGAACCGTGTCCCGCCTGCTCCTTCTCGCCGCCCTCCTTGCACGCCTCCGCCGGGGACTAGGGCCCAGTCCCCCGCCTCGCCCTCGCCTCCGGGAAAGAGCCCCCGCCGCCGGTACCCTCAGAGCAACGCCGAGAGCCGAGGGTTCAGCAACCGGCTGCCCCCCCCCACGAAGCAGCAAACGCGACCGCAACCAACAAGGTCAGGATGGTTGAATAACTTGTCCTGGCTCACACAGCCGGCACGTTGCAGAGCCTGTGTGGGGAACCCGGCGCCTGCGGGCCTAACTGCAGAGCTGCAGCAGCCCCCTGGGTTGCCCCGTGGCAAGACGCTCGGCCCAGGCAGAGCTGGGGTCGGCAGACCTGTCCGGCCTCACCCCATCCCAGGTGGACCACAGTCGAGGCCAATGAGCTCGAGAAGCTGCTTGGGGGCCGCAGGAGTACAGACCTATGATTCCGCATCAAAGGGGGTGGCGCCGAGCATGAGCCTCCCAGAGAGGTCAGGGTGTCCGGCTCCTAGGGAGACAGCGGCAACCCTAGGTGAGGCGAGTGGGGGCCGTGGCTGGGGACACACATCCTCCCTCTCAGCCTTGTGGTTTCTACCTTTCTGCCCGCCAGGGGAAGCTGCTGGCCGATCTGGCCAAACGCCTGGGCCTCTCCTACGTGGTCTACAGTGGCCTGGAGAACATCAAGAAGCTGACGGGCGGGAGGCTGGCGGCAGGCCACTTTGATGGCAAGGGTGAGGTGGAGGCCTACTTCCGGGACATCGGCATGCCCATGACCAGTGTGCGGCTGCCCTGCTATTTCGAGAACCTCTTCTCCTACTTCCTGCCTCAGAAAGCCCCGGATGGAAAGAGTTACCTGCTGAGTGAGTGCCTGTCCTTACACATCTGCTCCCACTGACCTGGCGAGAGGGAGTTCTTGTCTCGGAAGCTGTAGCGTGGTGGAAGGGGGCTTGTTGCTGCGCTGCTCTGGGTTTGAGCCCGACTCTCCTATCAGGGCTGTGGCTCTGAGAGAGTCATTTATCTTGAAACAGGGATAACACCAGTGTCTGTAGGGGTGGTGGGAAAAATCTACCTGCACAGTGATACGAAATGCTTTGTCAGCTGGAGAGCTTTCCAGAAACTAGTGCAGTTAGTGTTACTTCTTCAAAAATAAGATCTGGAAGACCTGGTTCCATGGTAGATTTCAGAAAGTAGAAAAGCTCTTTCTTCTCAAATAACATTTACAAATCTGTCCACGGGCTGAATCCACTGGGTCCCAGCTGGGGAGGAAGTGCAGCTTGTCTCCTGCTGGCTGGCTTGGCGGTTCAGAGCGAGATGCTCATGAGGCTGGAGGTGGAGGGGACAGGGCCCCCGTCCAGCCCCACCTTGCACCTTGGAGAATGCCGGCTCACGTGGCATGGCAGCCGGTGCCCGTCCAGTGGGCAGTTTGGTCCCAGGGATGGTCCCCGGGCACCGTCCTTTCTCGTGTGCAAACCTGCCGGCGGGACGGCCCTGTGTTCGGTCTCTAGTTGGCGATCCATCTGCACAGGCAGCCAGGGCGGCCCCTTTTCACAGGAGACGACATGGCAGGGGCCCGGGTCTCCAGGCTCCACCTCTGGCCCGTTCTGCTGCACTCCTTGGCCTCTGTGTCACCGACAGAAGCCACACGTGGGGATGTAGTCACTCGTTCGTTCCGTAGATATCTGCCACACGTTGTGCTTTCTCTGGGCTCGGCCCAGCGTCCCGTTCATCAGGCGGTGTCAACCGGCGGCCATTTGGAAGCTTGGTCCACAAGTCTCCAGGACCAGGAATTCAGGATAGAACGAGGCACCCCAGGCTGATACGTGGGGTCCAGTGGGGCCCCTGGGCACCACACTGTTCTCGGTGGCAGCTTTCTAAGCCCTTTCCTTATCCTCCTCTGCTCCTCATCTCAGCCCTGTGGTGGGGGCAGGTCAAGGGCTCGTATCCCCATTCTAGGAGTGTCCGGACCAAGTCTCAGAGCTGGGCTTGCACCCCCAACTTCCTGACTCTGAATCCCACTTTCTCCTCCCACACCATGAGTGCCAGCAGGTGCTCGTATCTGCGCCCAGCAGGGACCCGTGCAGATGGCCCCCCAGGACAGGTGCTGACGGGTCTTGCTCTCCACTGTCCCAGGCTTGCCCATGGGTGACGTCCCCATGGATGGGATGGCTGTGTCGGACCTGGGTCCTGTGGTGCTGAGCCTGCTGCAGATGCCGGGAGAGTACGTCGGACAAGACCTCGGGCTCAGCACCTGCAGGCACACCGTGCGGGAGTATGCTGCCCTGCTCTCCAAGCACACGGGCAAGGCCGTGCATGATGCCAAGGTGGGCTCCCCCGGGGGGCTCAGCAGCCTCAGTCAGGCTTCTTGAACCCCCAGACGGAGTTTCCAGGGGTGTGGGGAAAGGGGGTCTCTAGGGCTGCCCCCTCCCTCTCTGAGCCTCACCATTAACATTCAGGCCATACTGTTATTGGGGGCTAAGTGGGGCCACGGAGTATGGGCTTAAGCGTTTTGACTGAGTGGAGAGAAAGGTTCCAGGAAGAGGGGACAGTGGGAGCCTAGGCCAGGGCGAGCAGGGCGCCTCTGTGCAATGTGACTAGAGAAGAGGGGAGGGGACACTGGAAAGGCAGGCTTGTCCCCCTCTCCCTGGCCTGGGGTGGGCAGGAAGCCCACTGCTCTCCCCCAGCCCTGCTGGCCCTTTCTTCCTGCCCTGACCCCACACCGCTCCAGGGCCACCATGCCAGTTTCTAGGAGAAAATAAAGTCAGGAACTGCTGAGATGTGAAAAGACAAAAGTCACCCCAAAAGCCCCCACCCAGACCCAAGCAGAGCAATTATGGGGGCAGTGGTGGGGAGCGTTAGGGCAGGTCAGACCCCAGACCCAGATCCTGTTCCAGCCCTTAGCACCCTCCTGCAGTGACCTTGGGCACAATCCCTGACCCCTCTCTGCCTCAGTTTCCGCATCTGTGAATGGGCATCTTGACAGTGTCAACATCCTAGTGCAGGTGTGAGGCTTAAATGAAATAATCAATGGAAAAACTTTCTTAGCACAACACCTAGCTCAGAGAAAACGTGCAATAAATGGCCATGTATTACTATTTTTAAAAAAAAAGGTAGGCTGAGCCAGGCCCTGGAGGGGCTTTGATGATTAGGCTGAGGAATTATGGTTCAGTTCAGTAGAGAAAAGGGAACAGCTTTGGATTTTGAGCAAGAAAGTGATGAGATCAGATTTCTGACTTGAAAGGGACTGCGCGGTTTTCATCTCAGATCTAAACTGACCCAGACATCCGGGCAGCTCACCACGAACACTGGTTGCCAAGTGCTCATCATTTTGGTAGTACAGTTTTCACACAGACCCCTGGGGGGCTGTGGCCATCAGGAGGCCGAACCCACCAGCCGCACCGCATGGCCTCTCGGGGACCCTGGAAGAGTCTGACCCAGTGACAGGTGTCCTTCTGCTTCCAGACAACCCCAGAGGAGTACGAGAAGCTGGGCTTCCCCGGGGCCCGGGACCTGGCCGACATGTTCCGTTTCTATGCCATGAAACCCGAGCGCAACATTGAATTAACCCTGAGGCTCAACCCCAAGGCCCGGACCCTGGACCAGTGGCTGGAGCAGCACAAAGGGGACTTTGCCAGGCTGTGACCTGCCCTGGGTTTGTTGGGGAGAGAAAGGCACAGAACTACAGTTGCCTTTTTTGTGATGATTTTTTTAAAATTTTTAAGTAAAGGTTTTCAAATGAAATACCAATTGTGATGCTTACAGCATCTCCTAGCTGAGGCCTGGCCCCTGCCCCCTCTGGCCTCCCTCCCTGGAGCTCCCTGGAAGTGCACGGAACTTTGGCTGCTGTGATGTTAAGCGCTGCCCGCCCTGAGCACATCTTGTTTTGAGAAAAGAGCACATTCCAAAGTGTTCTCCCTCTGCTCACACACAAGCCCCTGGCACTGGCCACCTTTGTCCCTCGGCCACATGTAACCTGGAGGGCAGCTGCCCAAGGTGCAGACACACTCGGGTGAGCTTCTTGCTGTCAGGCTGTCCGCGGTGAGGCAGCTGCCGCTCTCTGTACGGAAATTTCCCTAAATGCTCAAGGACTGATCGCACTGACGTTCAGTGCCTGTTTTTTTGGAATCTCAACAGGCCCCAATGTGGGACAGTTTGGGGGAGTCCCAGCTGGGTCTCCCCTTTTTCTTTTTCCAGGGTGAGGACTTCTGCTATATCAGCAGGATATAACCACTAGTGTAGTTGGCAGAATTCTGGAGAGATGGTCTGGGGAAAAGAAGAGCTGACCAAGGAAATCCTGGGTGGCCACAAGGGTCTCAGGGGCCAGTGCACATCTTGGACATCTGCGGGCCGTCCCGGGAGAACCACGGACACTCCAGAACCCAGCTGACCTCCCCTGCCTGCTGGAGGGCTCACGCTGCACTCAGCCAGCAAGGAGGCGAGCGGCTGCGGCTGCGGGATGGTGGCCCTGCTGTTGGTTATCCAAGTGGCTGCTGAAGCAGCTACACTTAGCAGCTGAGACCAGACCAGGCAACCTGGAGGAAGAGGTGCAACTGGAGCAAGACGTGAGGGCAGGTGCAACTCTGCTGGCAGCTGATGTGGCGGGGAAGGTGGAAGGAGGGGAGTCTGGGCCAAACAGCAGGGCCTGCTGGTGTGCAAAGAGGTGAGGGACGAGGCTCCCTCAAGTAAAGATGCAGCCTAGAGTGCAGGTCCCCGATCGGGAGGCAGAGTGGGGTGAGTCGAGGAAATGAGTTCAGAAGATAAGGGCGGGAAAGCATCTGCATGCACATCCCTTGATACAGAATTAAGTAAAACAGACTAGATCAGCGGGAGCTCAAGGACCGCCCCCCCACCAGCAAATCAAGCAGACCCCATCCCAAGCGCACCCCAGCAGGGCCAACTGACACCGCGAGCCGTTCCCCCCAGAACCCTGGGACGCTGGCAGCATGACTGGTCAGCTGTGGGCCAGTGGGGCTGATGGGGTGGTCTCATCTGGGAGGGATGTAGCGCCTCCAGCCACCCGTCCAGTGGACAGCGCTGCCACAGGGCGAGGGCAGTGCCGGCACTCTGCCTGCCCCAAGGTGCGTGGCCGTCAGAGGGGGAAATGGCAGGAGACTCTACTGCCCCCTGGAAACCTGCTGGAGGAGCACAAGGGCTGCTGAGAAAGTTCGTGATGCATGCACCCTCTACGCGCTGCTCTCCCAGGCAGGACAAGGCCGCTTTTGCGGCAGGCAGGCGTGAGGAGTCAGTGATTCAAAGTGGCGCCTCCCGGCAGGAAGGGAAACCCACCCCCCACTTCGAGTCCTCTTGCCAGATCCTGTGTACGGCGTAGGACAGGCCTGGCTGAGATGAGAAAGAAAGGGCCAGAAACCAGGACATCCAGCATCCGAGGGCCAAGTGCAAGTGGAATTCTGGGGAAAGGAAAACCTCCTCCTCCCAGGTCCAATGCAAGGAGGGTTTCCTGAAGCTGGGCATGGCAGGCCCTGCTGAAGTGGGGCGGCATGGGAGAAAAGTGACCCATGGCCCAGTGCCCTCCTGCTGAAACTCTGCAAGGGGCTGAAGCCAGAGCAACAAACACTGGACGGGCCCCTGGGCCAGGGTTACGACCAGCTGCTTCCCCAGGAGGAGACCAGGAGGGAGTGGAGGGCCAGCCCTGGGCTAGAGGCCTCATGTGCAAGTGACTGTGATTTGGTTCCGGTAATTGACACAGGAGCAGCAGATGGCTGGCTGGCATTTTCATGGGGCCTCTTCTGGGTGCCACAGGTGTCAGTGTGCACCCATCTTGGTAGACGCTGTCTCAGGCTGCTCCCCTGCAGACATGCCAACCAAATGTCCACTATTAAAGGCCTGCAGCGTCTATGATGTATAACACGCTCGGTGTCACTTTTAATGACCAGGGCTCCCGCTTCACTGACACCTAATACAAGATTGGGGATAATGTGGTAGTTTCATTTGCCTTGTAACCGTCAAGGGGTCAGCATGATAGACAGGAACAACCATCTACTAAAGGCTCAGCTCCAGTGCCTCACTGTGTGGACATCTCTAAGATGATGGGCCAGAGTCCTACCGGAGGCCCTCAGAGACCTCATGAGTGCCCATCAAAGGAGGGACACCAGAGTTTGATGGGGTCCTGGCAGCACCAGCCCTTGCACAAGCCAAGCAAATGTGGAAACGGACAGAGGCGGCCTGGAGCCAAGCTAAGTGCCACCCGCGATGGGATTACTCTCAACTCCTCTCCCCATCTTGGAGTCTGGGGTGGATGGCACCCAGGGGATGGAAAAGGCAGGAGGCCCCTGCGATCCTAGAGCAGACCCTGACATTCCTGGAAGAGAAAGGGCAGGTGAGCGTCCCAGCCCCAAGGGCCGGGCTGTGGCTAGAGTGGCGCTAACACTGCTAGCACGGTGTGTGTGTGCGCGTGTGCGCATGTGTTGGGGGTGGGGGGGTCCTCCCCTGCTGGGTCAGCCGGGGCGAGTCCCTGCTGCGGCAGAGGTCACTTCCGGATAAGGAACTAACACTAGTCTCATGGACAGAAGGACTGGAGAGCCCGATCTGTGTTCCTAAAAAGATCTCATCTTTTCACTGCTGTCTTAAGGCTTATGCTAAAGCTTGGAGCACCACTGAAATGTGTCTTTAGCCTGGGCCCACTGCATGTCAGATACACAACCAGTCCAGCTGCTGGGTTTGTAGCCTCATGCCTTTGAGCAACCATGGGGCCATCCCCTGGGGGGCTGATCAGCTTCGTGACTGGGACGCTGTCCAATGCTTAATCCGAGAACAACAGAAGGAAGCGTCAACCTTGTACACCACTGATGTCACAGGTGACCCCATTGACTCATGGGGGATGCTTAGAGAGCAGAACCTTGACCTTTTCTAGCAAAGCCTCGGAAATGGGAGCCATCAAGGCGGCAAGTAAGCCCCGAAGAATACAACCTTCCACCAGTGGGGTCCTGTGCCCAACTGAAGGATGGGTTTACCTGGCTAACTCCTAGCATGGATGCTACCACGATCTGCCTCCCTGGGTTGGGAAAAGACCACAGAAGACCACGAACAAAGTAATACAGATACCTGAGCTATGTGTCTCCTGACAAATGCTCCCGTACCACTGTCCAAAATAGCAGTGACTGGTTTGCCACGGACTGGAGCCGAGGCCCCGGTATCTTTTGGGTTTCCCCTGGTGGCACGAACCTGTGGCCATGGCTGCCCCACCCCTGCCCCGGGTGGACAGGGAGACGTGCCTTGGCTTTCCCTGGATGCTCTCCAGGATATAGGACAATCCCAGGGCCCTCCAATGGGCCTATGTGGAGAGGGAGCACATCTTTATTCTCTTGCTGTGATTATTTGGTCTTTTTCTTCCCCAAGGAGGTGTTAGTCATGATTCTCAAGATAAAAACTTTCTGAAAGTCTGTAACCATGGCCCGCAATGACACCAAACACAGCCTTTTGGCATTAGATCAAGAAACTGCGGCTCTGTGCAAGGTGGTGCTATAAAACCGTGTGGCCCTGGACGTTCTGCCACAGCACAAGAGGGAACCCGGGCCTTATGAAAACTGAGTGTCTACACTCCAGATAAAAAGGCCGAGGTAGGTAAGCCCTTAACTCATTTGCAAAAGCAACAGCATCTCTGGCGGCGAATGCTTAGCGTGCAGAATGTTCAACCAGGTTGAACTTAAATGTTTGGAAATGGACAGAGGTGACGGTAGCACGTTATTGTGAGAATAACTAGCAGTGCTGAAGGGTGTGTGAATGTGGTGGAAAGGGGAAGTGTAGGGTCATGTGTGTCACCAGAAGGGAAGTTGGAGATTAAAACATGGGAATGTGTAACACAGGGAATCAATCTTGTGGTGGACAGTGACTGGGATTAACTACAAATATAAAAAAGTTCTTCCATGAACCAGAACAAATGTACATCACTATTACATGAATTATTAATAAAGGAGTTTATGGGAAAAAATGTACCTATTGCAAACTGTGGATTATAGTTAACAGTAGTATTTTAATACTCTTTCATCAACAGTAACAAATGTACCATGCCAATACTATGGGTCAATAATAAGGAGGTTTGGGGGGGGGGGGTTTGGGTTTTCTTTTTTCTTTTTGTCTCTTTTCTGGAGTAATGAAAATGTTCTAAAATTGATCATGGGGTTGTACGCACGACTGTGTGTTGATACTGTGAACCAGTGATTGTATGCTTCAGATGGTTTGTATGGTGTGTCAATATAACTCAATAAAACTGCATTAAAAAGTAAACAATTACATCTCATAGATCAGGTGGGTGAAGATTCATAGTGGTCTCAAATAAAGACTTAGTTGGCAGGGTGGGGAAGCTGGTGGAAACCACTGTTGACAAGCTTTCTAAGTAATGTGGCAATTAGACTTACTCTAATCACATGTATAGATTGTTGGTGTGGGTTCTGTCCCCACTGCTCCTGAAAAAATGGGGAAGACAGTCTCACAAGCTATACCCCCAGTAACAGGGTGAGTGCCAAATCAAGAAAAAGGCCCCTAAAAAAGCAGTAGGATCTTGTGGCATCCCGGTAGGCCCTTCCCCCCACTGGGGATCCCGGATATCTCTGGTCCTGGTTCTGGGGGGAGCAGAGGAGCCCTCAAGCATGCGCTGGGAGCACATATGTCTGGCCCAATCTGTCTGGGGGTGGCCCCAGGGACTCGCTGTCCCAAACTTGCCCTTTCACCGAGCTCTCCTACAGAACGCCGTGGGAGAGCAGCCAGGTCATGGTGCCTGGGACAGAAATTGCTGGGTGTGCGATACACAGTACAGGGCCCAGACTATGAAGGAATAGTTTCCAAGGGAAGAGGGGACACTCATATCCGCATAAATGGGGGAAATCCAAGACAAAAAGGCCTGTCCAGCAAGGCCCACGGGAGACCCTTGCGATTTGGCCTGGAGCAATTCTCTAAGCACATTGTATGGAAATGCTCTGAAGGAGAGCAACTCCACAGTCCATCAGCAAGACGGAAAGGGGTTTTCTTGTTTTCATTTTATTGGTTAGCTCCTGGCATTCAAGGAAAGCTGTCATAACACTAGCTGGATAGAAGCTTAAGGAACAGATACATGAGGTTCTAAATTCCAGTGATAACATGTTAAAATATCAAAATGCCCAGGTTCCAACAAAAGGTTACAAAACATACAAAGAAACATGAAGCAACAGCCTAGGAAAAGAGAAGATGAAGGCACGAGAAACCATCAATGTGTGACAGTCCAGACAAAGACTTAAAAAAAAATGGTTCTAAATACGCTCAAAGAGCTAAAGGAAAACAGGAAAACGACAGATGAACACAAATAGAATATCAATAAAGATGGAAGTTAGGAAAAGGAACCAAACAGAGCTGAAGATCACAGTAACAGAAATGAAAAATTCCCTCGAGGGGTCAACAGCAGATTGGAGCTGGAGCCAGAAGAAGAAAGACTCAGACTTTAAAGATAAGGCAAATGAAATCATCCAGTCTGAGGAGCAGAAAGAAGAAAGAGGGAGGAAAAGGGAACAGAGCCTGAGAGACCTGTGGGACACCATCGAGAATGCTGATATAGTCATTGTGGGAGTCCCAGAAGGAGAAGAAAGGAAGGGGCAGAAAAAAATGGCTGAAAACTTCCTAAATTTAACAAAAAACAAGAATACAAACATCCAACATGCTCAATGAACTCCAAATAGGATAAGCCAAATACACGCACGCCGTGCCACATAATAATCAAACTGTAATGCTAAAGATAGAGAATTGTGAAAGTCACAAGAAAGAACAAACATAAAAGGGAGCCTCAATAAGATTAAGTGCTGATTTTTCAGCAGAAACCATGGAAGCAAGAAGGCACTGGGAAGAGATATCTAAAGTGCTGAAAGCAAAAAAAAAAAAAAAAAATGCCAATCAAGAATTGTATACCTGAAAAAACTGTCTTTCAGAAATGAGGGACAGATTAAGACATTCCAAGATAAACAAAAGCTGAGGGATTCATCATTACTAGACCAGCTCAACAATAAATGCAACAGTTATGCAGGTTGAAAGAAAAGGACACTAGACAATTGACTGAAGCCACATGAATAAAAATCTCCAATGATGATAATGAATGACATGGGTAAACATAAATACTTGTATGTTCCAGTTTGCTAATGCTGCTGTTTTGCAAAACACCAGAAATGGACTGGCTTTTATAAAGGGGGTTTATTTGGTTACAAAGTTAGTCTTAAGGCTATGAAGTGTCCAAGGTAAGGCATCAACAATAGGGTACCTCCGCTGAAGGATGGCCAATGGTGTCTGGAAAACCTGTTAGCTTGGAAGGCACGTGGCAGGCATCCGCTTACTCCCAGATTGCAGTTTCAAAATGGTGTTCTCCAAAATGTTGCTCTTGGGGTGTTTTGTCATCTCTTAGCTGCAGCTCTTCAAAATGTCACTCATTTGCTCTCTAAAATGTCACTCTTAGGTGCTCTGAGGTCCTTCTGTCAGTGATCCAATTAACACCCACCCTGAATGGGCGGGGTACCCCTCCATGGAAATTATCCAATCAAACGTGTCACTCACAGTTGACTGAGTCACATCTCCATGGAAACACTCAAAGGATTCCAATCTAATCAACACTAGTACATCTGCCCCCCGTAAGATTGCATCAAAGATAATGGCGTTTTGGGGGACACAGTACATCCAAACTGGCACACAGTACTACTGTATCTTTTACTTTTAATTCCATTTTTTACTTCCTACAGGATCTAAAAGGCAAATGCATAAAATGTAATGATAAATCAATGGATCTGGACTTATAATGTATAAATATGGAATTTTTGACAAAAACTATATAAAGGTGGAAAGAAAGAGAGGTATAGGAACATAGTGTTTGTATATTACTGAAATTAAGTTGGTATCAAAGCAAATGAGAGACTGTTACAGATTTAGGATGTTAAATTTAAGCCCTATGTTAGCCACAAAGAAAATACCAGAGAATATGCGAACTTATGGGGACAGAAGGTAGAGACAGGTTACCAGTGGTGGGGACAGGGGCAATAAGGAGTCAATGCAAAATGAGTGTAGGGTTTTCATCTGGGTTGAAGGGAGTTTAGTAATGGACAGTGATGGGGGGACTGCACCACTGTGAATGTGATTAATCCCACTGAATGTATGTTTGGTAGGGCTTGGGGTAGTGTGGTGCTTTGGAACTATGTACCCCAGAAAAACATGTTCTTAATCCTAACCCGTTCCTGTGGGTGTGGACCCATTGTAAGTGAGGCCTTTAGAAGAGGTTCCTTCAGTTAAGGTGTGGCCCACTCAGTCAGGATGGGTCTTAATCCTATTACTGGAGTCCTTTCTAAGCAGAATGAAATTCAGAGAAAGCTGCATACGCAAAAAAGCTGAAATTCAAGGGAAACTGGGAGAGGAGAGAGGGGACGGGAGACACTATCATGTGCGTTGCCATGTGACAGAGAAGCCAGGACCAAGGGAAGCCGGCAGCCAGCCCTAGAGCACCAGTCTTCAGGAAGAAAGCATTCCCCTGATGGTGTCTTGATTTGGACTTCAAGCCTCAAAACTGTGAGTGGATAAATTCCCATTTAGGCCAACCTACTGCATGGCATTTGCTTGAGCAGCCAAGGAAACGAAAACAGATGAGATTATTATTATAATATATATATTTCCACAACTGGGAGAAAGATAAACTAAAGTGATAATGCCAATTAAATGTAATTTGTGGTATTGGACAGGCTCTAAGAATGGATGAGAAAGGCTCACAATGACCTTACTGGGACATAAGAAAAAGCTGGAATATAGACTGTAGCTTTGTATCAATGTTAAATTGCTTGAACTTGGTAACTGCACTGAAGGTGATTACGTAAGTGAAAATTTTTGTTCTTAGGAAATGTGCATGGCAGTATTAGGTGTTCCAGGAGTATGATGTGTGCAACCTACTCTCATATATTCACCAGATAGGTAGGTAGGGAGGGAGAATGAATGATCCAGAAGAGGTGGCAAAATGTTAAAATTGGTGGTTCTGGGTATACGGGGGTGGGGGTGGGAGTACGCTGAAGTTCTCTGTTATGGGGTTTCTATTAGTTTTGCAACTGTCCTATAAGTATGAAATTATTTCAAAATAAAAAGTAAAAAAAAAAAATTTTTATAAAAGAAAAAGACCGTTTCTGGGACTTGTACTAGGGTGGCAGCTGCTGGGGCACTGGCAGCATTAAAAGCCAAACAAGAGGCACCGAGGTGAAGTTTTGGTCCCATCTCCCTTCCCCTGCAGTGAAGGGGATTTGTGGGGAGTGGCCTGTGTGGACTTAAAGGATCGGGTGTAAACATGGGAAGTGTCTCAAAGGCTCTGGTCTTAGATCAAACACTAGAAGTTCACCCAGCCCGGGTGCTGGACAAGCATGGAAGCAGAGAGGAACCCCGGGCACCACCAGGAGCACCGCCTCAGACGTCCCTGCACAACCCCCTTCTCCAGAAGGTTCCAGAAGGCCAATGAGAGACTGGCTCAGAAGGAGGGACTCAGGGGGGAGAGGGAGGGAACCCCCCCACCCCGCCTCACCTTCCTATGGGTGGAGCCTGCCCCAGGCTGCAGCCTAGGGATGCAGGAGACCTTCAGGACAGGTGGGCAAAAAAGAAAGCAATGAAGGGCTGCTACAGGGCTGCACACATCACTGTCATTGGACCCAGCTGGGGAGGGAACCCAGGGGGCACAGCAGTCTCCCATTGGTAGGGCTGCAACTGGCATTCAAATGCCAAGGGTGTTCCACATGTCCCTTCCCTGCACTTTCTGGATGCATCCAGGTTCCCACACTTACCTGAGACTCCAGGTGGGGGTATTTTTTCCTGTTGGTGTGCAGGTCTGTGAGCATTTGCCTGTGTAGAGCCTGGTGTCACCATCCCCAACCCACGCCAGCCTCAGTACTTGCACACCACAAAAAGGGGCGCCAGTGCCACAAAATTCATTTCATCTGTTCATTAACTAACCCAGTATTTCTTCAAGCACTTTTCAGTGTGCTGGGCCCTAAATATCGCATTAACCAAAAAGTTAAGGCGGGGCCTCGAGGGGCTTAGTGTAGCGGGACAGCTAGATATAAACACAGTGCTTACTAATGGTTGAAAGGGCTACAAAGAACAATCAGGAGTGACGAATAACAATGGGCCGCGGGCAGCACTCTTTGAAAGCATGGACAGGAGCAGCCTCTGAGAAGGTGACAGGTGAGGACTGCAGGGATAGGTGGGGGGCTCCTTCAGGGCAGGAGGGAAAACTGTAAGGAGTGAGGGTTTCTAAGCCCACAAGGGTCAGGAAGAGAACATGAGGGGTCATTTGTTCCAATCGTATGTGATGCTGAGGGGTGGAAATCTCCAACCCTCCAGTGCTGTGATGAAACTGCGACAAGGTGAGATGGCCCTGGCCTGCGTGCTGCCGGCTTGGGCCTGCAGCCAGCACTGCCTGACCCCATGGGGAGCCGGCTGTGCCCCAGCCCAGAGCATAGTTCAAGAGCGTACAGGCCTGGGCTCCAGCCTCGCTCTGGCTCCTCTCTTACAAGCGGGAGACGGCCAACTACCTGGTCAGTCGCTGTGAGGTGCCATGAGGTCAGCTGTGCAAAGTTCTAAATACAATTGTGCTGATGGTTGCATAACTTCATGAATAACTAAAACCCACTGAGTGGTACACTTTATATAGGTGAATGTATGATATGTAAATTATACCTCAATAAAGCTGTTTTTAAAAAATGAATGCCCAGCTTCTCTTGGAAAATATCAGATCCAGCAGTGCTGGGTTCGAGTTCCTGCTGAGCCACCTTGGTGGAAACAGAAGGACACAGGACCTTCAGGTGGGCATCTGGCCTCCCCATGCCTGCCCAGCTCCTGGACACTGAGGCTGCGGGCCGATGCTCTTGGTCACTTTACTTTGGACCCACTTTGCTTTTTAATGTAAAGGTCCTTCCTGGCCCATTTGTGACCCTTTAAGAGGGTCAGGCCAAATAAAGAGAATTTCTAGTTAGAAGACAAAGTGCCAATTCCACGGGGCTGATTCACGACTGCGAGTGCCAGGGCCTCCTGTGTGCTCAGATCCTCGGTTCCCAGGGTGGCCCCGAGTGCTGCAGGAGAACAAAGGGAAGGGCTGGGGCGCTCCCTGGGCTCCAGGGGAGACTCTGGAAGCTCGTGGGATGGGAGAGGATTCTTGTACATTGAGGGGAGATGTTGATAACAGGAAAGAAACAAAGGCCATTCCACCAGAATCCCAAGGACTGACTGTGAGGTCGATGGCTCAGGTGGGAAACAGAAGCAGAGCAGGGCCCTGAAGGTGGGACCACAGCTGAGGTCCAGTTCCCAAGCCCCTAAATCTTCCACACGGGGACTGCACCTTCTTGGCAGCCTACCTCCGGAATAGTTCAGCCAAAGCTAAAGAGCCATCTTTCTCCCTACTCCTGATCCAAAGGCTCTGAGGAGCACAGATACTTCTGCGTGTTTTTAAGTACCCCCTCTCAAACCAAGCCCCAACGAGGAGGCTGCAAAGAAGTCTGGTGGCAAATGCCTCAGGAGCCACCTGTGGAAATGACCAAGTCCAGCCTCCAAGTACGGTTCATTCTAGAGGCTGCACTGCCACCTTCTGGCCTTCTGGGGAAGGACACTTCAGTGCCCCATTTGCAGTATCTGACAGCAAGAAATCCACACTTCTCTGCCAGTCCTTCTCTCTACTCCTGAGACTGGGTTGATTTCTCCAGGCTTTTGTGAGAGAGGGACACTGGTTCACGCCACACCACTGTCCCCTCAGGATCTATTCAATGCATATTTGTTGAATGAAAGAAAAGTTTCTGAAATTAGCTGTATGTCACGGCTGAGCCTCTTCTGTGTCCATTGACTCTGTCCCAACCTCTCCTCCAGCCAACCCGGCGACACGCACACCTCACCTGCTCCATCCAGAGTCCCAGCCACGTGCTTGGGGCCTGCTCTAACTGGGCAGGCCTGGGGGCTTTGGGGGAGACGGTCTCCGCTGGAAGCCCGGACTAGTGAAACCACAATGAGCGGAAATGTTAATGTAAGAAAAGGCAAAGACTCTGAAGCAATGGAAGTGAAACAGTCGAACAAGGGAGAAGGCAGCCGGGTAGGGACCCCGACAGGGAGGCTGCCCTGCCTGTCTCACCAACCCAGGCTCCCAGAGAAAAAGTCAAGCCCCAAATCTAGACATTCATCCCAACAGAACATCCATCTTATGGTAGCCCCCACCACGAGAAGCAGGGTGGGAGGTGGGTGAGCACCTGCAGACGTGACCCATGACCATTGTGATGGTTGGGTTCATGGGTCAACTTGGCCAGGTGATGGTGTCCAGGTGTCTGGTCAAGCAAGCACTGGCCTAACTGTTGCTGTGAGGACGTTTGTGGCTGGTTAATAAATGAACAGGCTGGTTTATTAAGTCATCAGTCAGTTGGCTGCAGCTGTGACTGATGACATCAACATAACACGTGTCTTCTGCAATGAGAATGTGAACAGCTGGATTTAATTCAATCAACTGAAGACTTTTTATGAAGAGAGGGAGAGGACCTTCACTTCTCCGACTAGCCAGCGAAGAGTTTCCTAAGGAGTTCATCAAACACCTTCATTGGAGTTGCCAGTTTGCTGCCTGCTCTACAGAATTTGGACTCATGCATCCTGCCCTTGGACCCGTGTATACCCACAGTCGTGTGAGACAAGTTTTATAAAATCTTATATTTATAGGTATCTCTTGTTGATTCTGTTTCCCTAGTGAACCCTAAATAGTATAGCCGCATGCGTCTGCTCCAGTGGGTGGGTGTGATGACGTGGGGAGATGAACGCCCTCCCCCACCAGCCCACCAACATGGAGAAACTGGACGGCCCAATCTGCAGCCCCCTCAAGTTACCTGAAGACAGCTACGTGAACTCTTGCAAAGAAAAACTGACCACGATTTAGATTTTAAATATCTCTTTGCAGTAGACAGTATTATTTACATTGATCCAGAATCATTTCACATTCTTAAACCTGACACTAATAGATGCTTTATTTTAGTAAATTTTAAAGAATTTCAGAAGTGTGCTTCATTAACCTGGCTTACGACAGCTGGAGGATCCTGAAACACATGGAAACTGCAGCTTCCGACAAGGCTGTGGGAGCAGCCTGACTGGATATGGGTTAACTGCAGAGAGCAGGGACTGCTTGGACTCCGCTTTTCTTTTTTGAACAAATGGTTATACAGGAAAAGACAATGAATTCTTAATTGAATAATTTAAACACGCTCTTGAAAATAAAGGTCAACAGTCTAAGTGGTGAAAACCAAGTCTCCAGCTGGCACCGGGGGCAGGGCTCAGTGTGACAAACCCACTGAATTCTATCCCGAGACGGCGGCTGTGGGACAGCTGTGGCTCTGCAGAAGGGCAGGGTCCCCACTCCCGGCCTATCCTAAAACAAAGGAGCGCACCTAGTGGACAACGGACGTCCTGACAAAGACCATCACTCACGTGGTCAGGAAGGGGGTCTCCCAGGGGCCCCGGGCCTTTATATGTGCTTCCCCCATGCCCCAGAATGCCTGCTTTCAGGTGGCTTGGACCCCTGGGAATTAGGAACGAACTCCAAAAGGAGCAACTGTGGCGGTGGCATGCAGGGCGAAGATTCCCAGAGCAACTACCTGCCAGGAAAGACTCATTCCAGACATCCAACATTTGCTGAGACGGAAATCAATCAATCGAATCAATTAATTCCTTGCGGCTAAAGGCTTCTTTTTTAGCTGTAAGCATGGCCTTTAATTCTTTAACTAAGATCTCCACCGCATTCCATTGCAAGTTAGAGCTTTAGGTCTGACAGAAGTGCCTGCCTGCCTTCCTCTACCCCAAGGCAGAAAGGGGCTAAGTTACCTACCCGCAGCCAGGAAACATGTATCGACCCCTGAGGTGTCCACATCTTCCTGCCCCGGGCTCCCCAGTGACCCCCTTCCGGGGAGCTGTGTGGTCACATGATTTTGCCTTGCCAAGGCTGTCCACAGGGCCGCTGCAGGAAGGGTCCCGCGCTGCTGTTCCGGAATCCTCCCGGTGCTGCGGTGTCCCGGCCTAGTTTCCAGTGGACCGTTTTCCTGCGTAGAGGAGACAAACAGTGACCTTTCTCGTGGCTGCACAGCCAGAACTCATCCCTGGACAGGAGCTGTGTGAGAGGATCAAGAGCTCTGGCCACTGGGGAACAGTGCCAACTCAAGTGGGTTACAGGAGCCAGGGCAAGTGGGCACTCCTCCAGGCACCAGCCCGAGGCTGCACACCCCCGCCCCCAGGCTGGACAGCCAGACGGCGAGCTGCAGGATAGCGGGGATGGAGGAGGTCTGAGTTCTAGGCCTGGCTCTGCTACAAACGTGACCGTGGGCAGCCTGGCCTCGCCACCGCAGGCAGGAGAGCACCCGATCCCACCAGTGAGTGGGAAGAGCAGACACCAGCAGCTGTGCTGATGTGCTGATGCCGCCCTGGGATGCTGGCTGGCTCCTGCACAAGCACCCAAACGTGAGTACTCGGCAGGCTGAGAGGCTGGGTTCCAAGCAGAACCAGAGTTATCACGTCCTAGACCAGCACCTCCTCCAGCTCCTGGAGGGGCCCAGTGTTGGGTGAAGTGAGAGAAAACAGGGATTGGTTTGTAGCGGAAACAAAGGAGAAAAATCCTCGAGAGTTTCCTACCTCGGCTGGGCTATCAGGAGGTAAACATTTTCTTAAGTTTGGAAAGGAAGCCCTCCTTGTCCTCCCCAGCCTCGGGCCTAGCCTTGCCTCCTGCAGAGCTATCCATGGCACTGCCACCTGGGCACAAACAGCAGAAAGAACGGGGGTCAGGGGCACACAGTTCCATGCATCATGACCCAGGCCCCCCTACCCACACCACGGCCACCCAGGGCCCGGCATTTGGGGTGACCAAGCAGAGAGGAGGCCCTCCCCATGGCAAAAACAAGCATCTAACTTGTCAGATGACGGAAGCCAACAGGCTGCTCAGAGCTTACTTAGTGTATTCCAACTGGTCTACGAGTCACGGACCCAAAAAAGGCAACATGAAACAGAGACGGTCAACGACCAGCTGTCTCTCGCCCAAACAATAACAAACGCCTGGCCGGCACAGAGACCTTAGCAGCCAGTTCAGGCAGTCTGCCCGCTTCAGCAGTGACTCCTTACGAAAACCTTATGGCTTACCTGTTATGGGTGACAAAGGTGGAGCCCAGAGGTTAGGCGGTAACAAAAAGTCACAGAGCCAGTAAATGGGAGGGAAACTCGGTTCAACCCAAACAATCTGACTCCCAAGTCCAGGCTCTTAACTACCAGGCTACTGGCTATCTGAAGCTAAATAATACAAGCCGAGACAAGATCTGCTATCTAGGCCAACTGACCACATTCCATCTCTGCACATGCAGAAAATAATGTCACAGGACACTCAGCGAGGGGCCTCAGTGCCACACGGAAGCTGTAACTGCACAACTCTGACTCACGCTGGAGGAGGATTCCACTGGGCATGCTCCCCCATCTAAGGGCATCGAGCCCTAAAGGCTCCTGACACAGGGAGGCCGTCCTCCCGCTTCTGTGGGGCCCAGGCTGAGACCACCTAGAATAACCTGGCTGCACAAGGCATTACTTTAAAGACCTGCCGACCACCAGACAAGGAGGGTGATACGCACAGGAGAGCAAACAAGCCTCCTTCCACCAGGCGCTGGAGCACAGCCCCATATGCCAGCATTTTACATCCAGGCTCATTCTTACTGTGCCACGAGACAGGTACCAAGTACCGAGTGTAACTGAATCAGACACACCCCAGGATCTCGGTCTGAATAAGATGCCTCCATTGGTGAGAGGCCCAAAGCTGTGGGGCAATAGGGCCCCTGCAGAGGTAGGGAGGGAGGTACCTACAGGGGTGGCAGGAGGAGTCACCCTGGGTACAGCACCTCAGGGCTTACCTGCTGGACCCAGGGAGCAACCATAGCCTCAGCCCGGCCCTGGCCTGCTCTTAGGGGAACACTGGTGACCACATAAAAGAAAGTGCCCAACGAGATCCGAGCAATCACCAAGGCAAAGCAGCTGGGGTGGTAGCCAGAGCCCAGGGCTCTGCAGGGTGGGCAGGCAGGTGCACTGAGCTGCACCCACCACAAGCAGATGAGGCACCTACCCTCTCTTAGCTCCTGGCATGCCCTTTTTTTAACTTAAATTCTTAAATAACAAAAAGTACTCTCTTAACCCAAAGGAATCCACAAAATTTCTAATCATTCCTGGGCCTTCCAGGACAAGGGAGAACAAGAGTATCGAATTGGGTTATGTCCTTGGTAAGTGGATGGCAAATCTCGAAGTGTGAGTGTGAGTGTGTGTGTGAGAGAAAGAGAGAGAGTCTGGACAAGTGTGTGTCTGTCACATGATGTGTGTTACCACGTGTGATCTTTATCACACAAACTCTATGAAGGAATTATTACTATTGTCACCAATTTACAGATGACGACACTGGGGTTCAGAAGAGTTAAGCCATTTGCCTAAGGCTTCACAGCTAGTAATGGCAGAACTGGGATATGAATCCTCTAACTTCAGAACCCAAGCTCTTAATTACTAGTTGAAATGGAAAGAAAATCCAGAAGTAGCAAAGAAACTGCTCAGTGACAGCGCTAACCTCCTGCCCCAGCTGCAAATGCTCTCCCTGCCACTGGAGGGGAAGAGGCAGCCGGCACCCCAGGGGCTGGTCCTGTTTGAGCCACAGGTGCCAAAGCCTGGGAGACCTGGGGCAAGCACCTGCCTAGCCAGTCCCTGACATTATGTGACTCAAAGAGGACGACAAAAACTAAAGCAACAAAACATAGATGCACACCCAGAAACACTCCTCACCTACCACTGGAACAATGGTCTCATCTTTTTATTTTAAATTTAGCTAAAAGGGGAAAGAGCCCCTTCAAGAATTAGATTTACTATCAGGGACATGAAAGGATATGAAGAACTGAATTTAAAAGTATGAACAAAATACCAGTAATAAATGGTGAGCTTCTGTGAACAGATACTTAAGTCTGTAAATATGTCACTTTCTCTCCACGCCCTGATGTCTCTGAGGACTAGCCTGGGGTGAGAAGAGGGACACTGCCTTCTAGATGTCCTGGGCACTCAGGTGCCTTCTGGTCCCATCACAGGGTACAGAGCTGCAAGCTTTACTTCCCAAGCTTCTCCAAATAAAGCTGGCATACAGTGTTTGCATTTCAGGATAAACAGGAAGTGCATGTGGCAGAAGGCCGTGCCAATGGAGAGGGTACGGTCTGCGTCTCTGGCAGGCGGCGGCAGGAGGGGCTGCTCAGTCAGCCTTGGACAGGGGACAGGGCTCACAAGTCAGAACGGCCCTGCACACCTGCGTCAGCCCCCACATGGCTTTGCTGAGAGGATGGGTTACTTATCAGTCTCTTCTTCGGAGCATTTCCCTGACGATGGTAGGGAGCTGAATTCAAATAATCTCAACAACACTGACCACGAACCCACCGTGTGCAGGCGCTGGGGGTATGAGCAGGAGACCATTCGTTTCTTACAAGTGGGGATGTCAAGTCCAGAATTGACAGAGGCTGTTTATAAGGCCAGGCCAGAGGAAGGCTCACTGGACTACAACTGTTCTGTGAGTCTGTAACACCACGTGGGGCAAAAACGTTCTCCCTGTGGTAACACGACTCCTGGTGCAATGAGAAAGGTCCAGCACTTATCTGTGGATTGTCTCGCCTTCCCACAATGTAATGATGTAATGAAATGCTGACAAGGGGCGGGGCCCTGTCTCTACCTCACTTCTCACTGCACGGTTAAGTGAAAGTGCTCAGTGAGCATCATCTGAAGGAACAGAGGCCAACAGGAATAAAGGATGTGGCTTCTGAGGAACGGGTCTACTCCACAGGGGAGGTGCCGTCCACACTCGCGGCCCGGCCCAGGAGGCGTCTGCACGTACACACGTGGGTCCACAGGGCCCTGCACTGCCTCCACCTCTGCTGAAAGGTCTCCCTTGGCTTCCTCTCACCTTGGCCACGCAGAAAGGGGACAGACCATCAACCCCATGAGCCACGTCAGAGAAGAGAAATAGCATGGGCAACCCCTATATCACTTATGTTGAGCTCTGGAAAATGTTTCTACACTTAGAGCTAAATACGAGTATCTATTGTGACAAAAACTGATGATCCAGAAACAAGAGCAAGAAGCCATGAATGTATCTTACTCGAAAGGTGAGGAAGCCACGCAACGACCTCAAAGCGCCCCCCAGTGTCCTGTGTCTTCTCACCAGAAGACGTGGCTGCTCAGCCCTGTTAGCTCAGAGCCCTCAGGCACACTGGGGGGGGTCACGCCTTCTTGGTTCACAGACTGCGAAGAGACTAGAGTCAGCCACAAAGGGTTTCAGTAGCTGCATTAGGGAACAAAAATCAACAAGAGACACTAAATCCATCAAAAACTTTAGGTTACTTGCCTAAATAATTGTAATATTCCAAATGCCTTCCAGGTACCCTTTCCCCATAATGAAAACAAGTCTTCGACAATACCTAGGAATAAATTCGTGTCTGCAGACGACTCTCAGCAGCGTCTAAGGATCTGCTAACTCAGGTGCACTCAGAAGGCTATTAAAAAAACAACATGACCCTCTCATCTATGGCCAACTGATTTTTGACAAGGGTGCCAAGTCTACTCGATGGGAAAGAAAAGTCTCTTCAACAGATGGTGCTGGGAAAACTGGATATCCATATGCAAAAGAATGAAGGTGGACCCCTACCTCACACCATATACAAAAATCAACTCAAAATGGAAAAAGACCTAAACATAAGACCCCCAAACTATAAAACTCCTAGAAGAACACATAAGGAAGCATCTTCCCTTGTTTTAGGCAATTATGTTACGCAATGTTTTCTTAGATTTGACACCAAAAGTACAAGCAACAAAAGAAAACTAGATAAACAGGACTGCATCAAAATCAAAAACTTTTGTGCACCAAAATATTGGGACACCACATATCTGAGAAAGATTTAAAATCTAGACTATAAAAGAAACCCTAAAATTTAACAACAAAAAGACAAATAACACAATTAAAAAATTGGCAAAAGACTTGAAGAGACATTTTTCCAAAGAGGAAATACAAATGACTAAAAAGCAAATGAAAAGATGTTCAACATCACTAGCCCTCAGGGAAATGCAAATCAAAACCATAATGAGATATCATTTCACACCTACTAGAATGGCAGCTACTAAACAAACAGGAAACTACAAATACTGGAGAGGATGTGGAGAAACAGGAACACGTGTTCACTGCTGGTGGGAATGAAGGATGGTGCAGTCGCTGTGGAAGATGGTTTGGCAGTTCCTCAGTTAGCTAAGTATAGAACTGCCATGTGACCTGGCAATCCTGGTACCCGGTATATAGACCAGGGATGCAAACAGACATTTGCACACCAATGTTCATAGTGGCATTATTCACAACTGTAAAAAGATGGAAACAATCCAAGTGTCCATCAACTGATGAATGGATAAACAAAAACGTAGTCTCTCCATACCATGGAATATTAGTCAGACAGTAAGAGAATGAAATCGTTATCCGTGCAACAAGATGGAAGAACCTTGAGGATATTATGTTGAGTGCAATAAGTCAGGCACAAAAGGACAAATATTGTATGAGCTCATGAAGATAAACTAACTAGAATAAGTAAACTCAGAGCTGAAAGCTAGAATATGGATTACCAGGAGATAGAAAAAGGGCAGAGAATGAGGAACAGATGCTTCATGCATGCAGAATTTCTAACTAGGTTGAATTTAAATGTTTGAAAATAGATAGAGGTGATGGTAGCACATTATGGTAAGTAGAATTAACAGCATCATATTATGTGTGTGGTTGTGGTTGAAAGGGGAAGTTTAGAGTTGTGTATGTCACTAGAAGGAAAGCCACAGGATAAAACGTGGGCCTGTATAACACAGTGAACCCTGTGGTGGATGATCAAAGTGCTTAATGGTACAAATGTAAGAATGTTCTTCCACAAATCAGAACAAATTTTTGTCACAACTACAAGGTGTTAATAATAGGATGGTATATGGGAAAAATTGCACCTAATGCAAACTATGGATAGTAATATCTTAATGCTCTTAACATCAGTTGTAACAATGGTACCACACTGAAGCTAAGTGACAATAATAGAGGGGTATAAGGGGCTTGGGGTTTTTCTTTTTGGAGCTATGGAAATGTTCTAAAATTGATTATGGTGATGCAAGCACAGCTCTGTGATTATACTGAGAGCCACTGATTTTATACTGTGGATGGTTTGGCATATGAATAAAATTATGTTGAAAAAATAAATTGGCAAAAGACTTGAATAGACATTTCTCCCAAGAAGATTAAAAAATGGCCAAAAAGCACATGAGAAGATGCTCAACATCATTAGCTACTAGGGAAATGCAAATCAAAACCATGAGATACCATTTCACACCCACTAGAATGGCTAATATTAAAAAAAAAAAAAGTAAAGAAAATTGTCAGTGTTGGAGAGGATGTGGAAAAAGAGGAACACGTGTGAACTGGTGGTGGAACGTAGATAATTTGACAGTTCCTCGGAAAATTCAAGAGAATTACCATATGATACAGCAATCCCGCTTCTAAGTATATATCCAAAAGAACTGAAAGCAGGGACTCAAACAGATGTTCACAGCAGCATTATTCACAATTGTCAAAAGGTGGAAGCAACCTAAGTGTCCATCCACAGACGAACAGATAAATAAAAAGTGGTCTATTCAGGCAATGGGACATTATTCAGCCATAAAAAGGAATCAAATTCTGATACGTGAAAGGGGAAGGATAAACCTTGAAGACATGTTGAGAGAAATAAGCTAAAAACAAAAGGACAAATACGTATGATCTTGCTGATATAAAATAATTAGAATAAGTAAATTCATAGTCAGAAAATAGAATACAGGTTACCAAGGGCCGGGGGTGGGAGTAAGGAATGGGAAGTTAAGGCTTAATTGGCACAGAATTTCTGTTTAGGGCAATGGAAAGTCTGGGTAATGGACAGTGGTGAGGGTAGAAGAACATTGTGAATGTAATCAACACCACTGAATTACATATTTGAATGTGGTTAAAAGGGGAAATTTTAGGTTGTATGTTTGTTACTTGAATACAAATTAGAAAACAAAACAGAACAAAAAAACATAGGACTGTATCATACAGTGAACCCTAACATAAACTATGGACTACAGTTAATAATACAATTATTAGAATATCTTTTCTCATTTGTAACAAAGATACCACACAAATGCAAAGTGTTAATAATAAGGAAAACGGCACATGTGAGGAGGTGTATATGGGAACTCTGTACTTTCTGCATGATATTTTCTATATACCTCTAATCTCTCTAACAGAAAATAATAAAGATGAAAAGGTAAAAAAAAAATGACAAGTATGTCTTTATCTCAAGAACAATTGATAAATGAATGCAGACCACTTTCCGTATAACTCTAGTGAAAGGTTTTGTTGAATGCCTGGAATAAGAGTCTCAATTATACTTAAATAAAACACATGGTCAGTGAAGGTGTCAGGGAGTGAGCATCCCGTGCACTGGAACGTTTTCACACGTGGACAGTCTTCGAGGTGTGACAGGGGCTTCGCCAGCCTTGGGCAGCAGGGGGCCAGTGCCCCGCCCCTGACCCCTGGCCTATTCTGAGATTCTTAATTGTCATTTAAAAAAATTACATCTGGAGCCAAATTTTCCATTATAATATAATTCTGAAATGACAATGAAAGTTAACCTGGTATCCCCATTTTCCTTTATAAGCAACTTTTCAGAAATGCATCCAATACAGACACTAAAGTTAGACTACATGCAGTGAATTTATATCATTAAGAATTTAAAAGGAAAAACTGACCGAGTCTGGCACACAGCAGGCTCCCAACAGATCTTGGCTGAATGCGTGAACCAGCTCATCGGGGCAAGGAACCATGAAGATGAAAGGTCTAAGGACACTCACGAACCTACCGTACAATCAACTCTCTGTTTAAGCTATCAGAGAGGGGTTTAAAAAATCAAACTGCGACAGCTTTCAAAGCCAATAAAATTTGCTCAGGTCCCTCTCAGGGCTCAGCTCCAGCAGACCCGAGGTTCCCTGGGTGGGCAGGGGGAGGCGGGGTGATGGGCCGAGCGCTGTCTGCAGACACCATCTCACATGCTGGGTGACTGGGGGAATATTTGTGTTTCAGGAAAAAGAGGAGAACGAGAAGCCAGAAGTGCACACTGTGAGTTACCTGGATTGTCAGGGTAGCTAGTTCAGGAGATGTGACACAAAAAGAAAAAACTATTAAAACAGTAACCACTTGGGCCTTGCCAGTCTAGAGGGAGGGTGTGTGGCAGCTGCTTTTCACTGGGGACTTCTGGTCCCCTGGACTCCACAGGTGCTCAATGAACGTCCATGCACAGGAGGGTGCTGCTGCTGGAACAACCCCCCCAACCCAGGGGCTTCGTGACCAAGCCCCCCACCTCACTGGAAAACTCACCCCCAGCTCAAAACACCTGCTCTGAACTATCATACATCATCTAATGCTGCTGAAGCTCTAAGAACTTGAGAGGAACAACCAGCCCACAGAAAAACAAAATGATGCAACGAGGGTGAAACACATACAGCCGAAGCCAGTGACACCCTCGGCATAGCCTGTCCTGAATCAACAGGCCTCCCAAGAAACAGGGAGAGGGCTGCCTCTGGCAGAGCTGCCCACCCGCCTGCCACCAGAACCGGGGCTGCGATCACAACTTCTGTTACAAAGCTTCTGCCTGCAAATCTTTTTGTATCCAATCACTAATATTTAACTATGCTCTTTAATAGAGCAAGAGGACCTTTGAGCTGAGAGTAAATGTCCATTGCTAGATGAATTCGAAGTTAGACATGCTGTAAAACTGCAGATTTGGAGGCACGGTGATGATGGTTTTTTTATGGCTGTGGTTGTTGTTGTTTACAAGACACTCGGAAATCTCTGTTAAACATTCTGGGTTGGGAACACATAAATCTTTTCAATGCCTCTTTTCCTTTGGCTTTTATAAGAACTCTTTCATGGGATGTGCCCAAGGTCACAGAGCAAGTGGCAGAACCAAGGATAGAACTCAGAGAACCAGCCCTCTAAGATCTGGCAGGAAGCCTTCTAGTGCTCTTACCTCACACATGAACAAGTACACATGAAGAGAAGAGCTTTTCCTCTTCAAGCCAAGGCCACTGCTTCAGTTGTTCCCACCCCTTGGCTCCCCGCTTCACAGCACTTCTTGCCAATCTCCAAGTGGGAACCCCCCACCATGCTTCTCCGAATCTTCCACCCTCCAGGGATTCAGGCCCCTCTAATGTTCTGGAGGCACTGCCTGGGGACGCCTTACCAGTGCTGGTGCTGGTGACGCCATTCACTGTCCCTTCCACGTCGGTCTCATCCTCAGCATAGCTCAGGATCAGGCTCTGCTGCCGGCTGGTGAGACGCCTGTGGACCCAGCAGAGTTCGCATCTGAGGAGCTCCTCTGGGCAGGAGATGCAGATGCAGCCAGTGCTCACCCCACCCAAGCCAGGGGGTTGGGGGGGCATGTGAAGCACCCACCCAGGCTCTGGCCCAGGAGCAGGCAATGGGCACCCAGTCTGAAACAGTGAGGAGAACCTGAACAGATGTGGCCTGCGAACTTCTGCGAAGAAAATTTCCTAAATGCTCTAAGTTGGTTGAAATAACTGCCACTGTGGCTAGGCTAAACACTTTCACTAGGGGAAAAAAGTCTTTACACATGTGAGATAGAGAGGCAGGTAAGAAATTATCTAATTAAAGGGATGAGTGCTAGAAATATGATCCTCCCAAGCAGAGCCAGGCGCGTCTTGCTCAGGGTGGGTGCCCCCAGCACAGTCAGCACCATGCCCAGACCTTCCTCTCAGAGGACAGAGCCATCGTGCACGGTGAGCTGTTTACAGATCTGTCTCTCCCACCAGACATCAAACTCCCGAGAGTGACAATAACATGACACTCATTACACCTGAGACAATGGCAGCAATAGCCAAGCCTTTCCTGCGGATACTTGTCTCATCCTCCTAACATCTCAAGGAGGTTGGCTTTCTTTATTACGTCCACTTTACAAACAAGAGCTTAGGGAGGAAACCCCTAACTCAAAGGGAGAAGAAGTCATGGAATTTTCAGGGGACCCCGGCAGTGATCTGGCTTGGCATGACGCCCTCAGCCCAGGGCCTGGCAGCTGACGTGCTGGGAGAGGGCTCCTCCCGAGGATGGGCATGTGCAGCTCTGGCAGGCTTCGGCACTGCCCACAGGGGCGCTTACTTGGGAACCCTTATCTTGATGTGAATGTAGTGATCGCCGTAGCCGTAGCTGTTGATCCGGGGGATGCCTTTCCCACTCATCCGGATCCTTTGGTCAGCCTGAATCCCAGGAGGGATCTACGAAGCAAGAAAATCTGTGGTTTATCTTGGTCTCTAGTTGCCCAAATGAAAACATTTTTACTATAAAAAGAAAATCTTACGGTGACTCCATGAAAAGAACTTCCATTCAGGCTTCTAGACCTAGCCTAACAACCACCACACGGAAAGTCAGGTTCCCCCAAAGCAGAGCCAACCACAAGAACTGGGTGCAGGGAGATTGGGGGAGGGGAGCCCAGGAAGTGAGACATGGAGGGAGGAAAAACTGATCTGGAGGTGCATGGCTCCCTGCAACTGGGGCCTGATTCCACAGGAGCCCCTGAGAAGCACAGAGGACAGCTCCCAGAAGTGTCGCCAGACAGAGGCTGGAGAAGGCCCTAAGGCAGAATGTGACAAGGAGCATGACCTTGAGATGGGATGAGCTTATGGGAGATGGCAGCGCCCAGGAACTCTGAGATCCCCACAGCCCCCCCAAAACCTATTCTTTCTGAGTCCCTGACGTGGAGGCCATCCACAGCTACAGGCCACTGCCAGCCAGGGCCGTTTCAGAACAAGAGCCACCTGCAGCGGGGGGGCGGGGTGGGGGAGCAGAGGCATCCTCCCACTTCCCCACCGGCCAGTTCTCTCACCGTCACGTTGATTGTCTCGTACAGGCCCTGGGCTCTGGCTGTCCCACCGAGGATAGCTTGGGCGATAGAAATGAAGAGGTCGGAGTGGATGTCTGCACCATCTCTCCTGAACACGGGGCTCTTCTGTACCTGCAGCCAGGAGCAGACAGTGAGCACTGACCAGAGAAGGCGCTGGGAGCTGCCCTGGGCACCAGCCTCCCACCGCTCGGGCCGACACCTCTGTCCACGCTCACAACATAGGATGAGTGAAAGCACTGTGCTTTCACCAAAATCAAAGGCTACCCCTGAGTCCAGGAGTTCCACTTTATACACTGCACTGGCAAAAATGCCTAGGTGCTCCCAGACCACGCTGCTCAGTTGTGAAGGGAAATAAAAAGGAAAACTGGCTTTTTGAATGTTAAAAAAAAAAGTCTTTCTTACTTTTACCTACTGAATTATACTTATTCTTACTAGAAAGTACAGCGAGATACAGACTAACTAATACATCTACAAAGGCAAAAGGGTTTTTTCCAGAGAGTCATTTGATACAAATTACTTTCAAGGCAGACTGGCAGTGCTGGAATTAATTTGATTTTATAAATACAATTTTTTGCATTTCAAGGACATTCTTTGCCCTCCAGTGATTTCTTCTCTTTTTTCCCCTCTATTAATAGGAACAGAATCTGAATTATCCTTCAAACTTTAAATAGATTTGCTTCCAGCTTTCTGTCTTCACCCTTTAATTTCTAAGCCTAGAAAATTCATCCGTTATATTACTTTTGGCTTTAAATAATACAATGTTTCACATATATAATAAAAGTAAACTAAATAACAGGCAAACACCATATACCTACAACCCAGCTTAAGTAATAAAATGTTCTAAACACAGCCCAGTCCCCCTCGGAGCCCCTGCTCCCACCCTCCAGTTACCCTTACGCCTGAACTTGGAACTTCTCACTCCTACGAGCGTCTTTTTACCATTTCTACATATTTGCAGATTCCTAAATAATACATAACACCATTTTGCATGTGTACAACTTTATCTCAATGTCGTCCTACTACCTTTATCCTCTTGCAACCTTCTGGTTTTCACGCATCCTCTGTAAACGTGAGGTCTCCCTGCTGACGCTCGTTCTGACCATCTATGGTGTGCCCCGACCCCAGCTCAGCTCCCTTCACTGGCCTCTTATTGAAGGACAGGTGGGCTACTGCCCACGGTGTGCTGTCAGGTGCAAGGCCGCCCCGCACATCCTGAGCCATCACCTGGTGCACCTGCGTGGGCTTTTCTCAGGGACAGACCTGGGAGTGTGACTCTGGCAAAAGGCACCATCTTCTCTGATGTTCCGTTATCTTAGAAGACCAAGTATGTAGTGGAGTACCCAACAGCACCTACTCTCCCTAACAACAATTTGATACATTTAAAAAAAGCCCACGAGGAAATGTTTTCTATATTTTTATGTGTCCTGTTTCCAACTTGCAAGCCTCTTGAGGAAGCTGTGTTCTTTCCACACCCAGCATAGAGCCTTGAAGTAACCCATTTCATAACCACATTAAGGTGGATGCTGTTCCCCATAGAAATCCAAATGGCAAGACGGGCTCCCATGAAGCTCCTCTCTCACACCAACGAGAAGCCGCAGCCGCAGCCACATCCTCTCAGAGAGGGTAGGACCCAACAGAAGCTGTGCACAGCAGAGCACCCACCCTGAATGTGATGAAAATTTCTTTCTTTCCTACAGGCATCCTGACGGTCTGGCCATCCTCCACTCCTATAAGAAGAAAAGTTCAATAGGGAACAATTATTTTTTGACCTCTCAAGGCATTTTTTACCCCAAGATCCATTTAGAACCCACAGCTTCCTTGGTTATTCCTGCTTCTTCTTGAGGAACAATGCAATTATCAAGAAGGTAGCAAGTATAACTTTCCAAGGCACAATCACAATGTGCTACGGTAATCGGTAACTGAGAAAGAGCACCTTCCCTTTGATCAAATGTACTGAACACCTGCCTCACGCCAGGCCTAACATTGCCTCAGGGAGATTACAGTCTAGCCGGGGAGGCAGCTAGTAATCAGATGAAACCACTAATAAATGTACAACTGCAAACTGAGATATGTTCTTATAAGGAAAACGGAAAGAGACAGCACCCCATAGAAAGGCATATCTAAGGAGCAGAGAGGAGGGTTTGAGAAGGCTTCCCTGAGGAAGTGGTACTTCAGCTGGGATCTCCAGGATGAACAGTTAACCCCCTGAAAAGGAGGCAGAAAGTGAGTCTCAGAAACAGGGAACAGCACACACAAAGGTTCTGTTTTGGGAGGCTTTAGGGACTGTCCAAGGATCTAAAAGCAAGTCAATAAGGCTGTAAGGAAGGCAACAAGGGAGGCTGGAGAGACCAGCAGGGCCAGAGAAGGGAGTGGAGGGCTTTTATCTTCATGGCAAGAGCAACATGGAGTCACTGAAGGGTTTTAAACAGAGAAGCAAAAAGATCAGACCGGCCGTGGAAAGATCACTCAGGGGAGCAAAGATGGGTGGGGATTGGGAGTCTAAAGGCTGTTCAGGGGAAGGGGGAGATGGAGTGGACCAGGGATGATGCTGGCCTCTGTCAACTGAAGACAGGGTGTAACAGAGGAGAGGAAACCACCTGGAGAGAAGCTTCCTCACCACGTGTGAGCAGCATCGGCCTGTCTAGTCTCTTCCCCCCAACGTCACCCATAAAGTGTAGACTGTAAAGATAAACGGTGCAAAGGCGAAAATGCAGTGAGATTCTACTTCCTCCTCACTCCAGGGTGCCAAGGCCTTGGCACAGCTCTCGCCAGTGGATAAATCACAGAGGCAGACGAGGACCCCAGCACCCCTGGCCTCGTAGGGTGTGGTACAAGCCTGAGAACCCACCGGCCGGCACTGGGATCATCACTTTCTTCTTCTGCTTGGCCTGCCCTGTTCCTCTGCAGATCACACAGGGAGACGTGATGATGGAGCCGCGGCCGCCACACCTCCGACACGTGGAACGCATCACAAACGGGCCCGTATTTATGGTTTCCTGATGAAAAGGAGATAAAACATGGTACCCTTAAGGGTTCAGGTAAATTCTGAGGGCCGTGGAGCAAGGACCATAAGGTATAGGAAGGAAATGTTTCATGAATGATCTGTTCTTTCTATGCATGTGCACTAAAAAGTGCTGCCTAACACGGCTGCAGGTGCTGAAACTGCTAATCTCATCTTCTAGTACAAATCTACATCTGAATTGCAAACCATCAAGTTGATTAGATGAGAAGAAAAATGAGACATTGCCTCTACAGAAGTACCCTGGAAACCCCTGGGAGCTGAACAAATAAATACATTTCAAAAAGATTATTCCCCCTCTAACTACAAAAGTAGTAGTTGGGAAAATAGAAAAACCAAGAGGAAAAGGACAACTAAGTGCACTCCTACCACCCAGGGCCTCACTGCTGGTTACTGGGCCTTGGGCTGCTCCTGCACCATGGAGGGGCCCATATAGACAGAAAGGGAGCCTGCAGGGGTTCACCATACACCCACGAAGACCACCCCCCCCACCCCCACTCACAGGCACCTGGAAGCAATGAAGCAAGCAGCTCCTCTCTCAGGAATCTGGTGCCCTGGTCTACCCCAACCTCCCACCCCACTCCCAAGGGGGTCCCTCCTAAACAAGCTGTCAAGGGCATCACACACAGCTGTGGTCTGAAGGGGCTCAGCCTGGCCTTACGGCTGCTCTGGTGAAAACAGACAGGAAAGGGGAGACCAGATTCAGACTAACTGTGAGACTAAAGGCAACTCAAACTGTATCCAGGTTGACAGGTGAGAACAGAGGCAATGCACTTTTTCCCTAAGATTCCTCCTGCCTGAAATATCTTCTCCCTCACCCCCAGCCCACACCACCACCCTTTGGGAGCTTTCTCATCTCTCACTCCTACAGAGCTGGCGAGTCCTTATGATCTGTGGCCACTTCCCTCAACCTCTCACCTAGCATTTGAAATTGGTTATCTTTCTATTTAATGCAACATCTTTGGATTTTTTTTGGTAGATTGTCAATGCATGCTTGTTATAGCAAATCAAAGAATACAGAGATACATAAAATGTTATTAATATCTCCTCGCCCTGACTCCCAAGGTAACCAATTCACAATAGTTAATAGTTTAGGGTATTCTTTCCACAACTTTCTTCCTCTCTTTTGTAACAAAGAGCCTTTTTTAAAAATGCAAATTTTATAATCAGATTATATTATACACATTGGTGTGTGACTTGCTTTTCTTAATTTCTTAATGCTATATCATGAATGACCCTATAGGCCAATAAAAAAGTTTTCATTGTTTGTGAAAAATTTAAGCTCTCCCTCAAATCTGAAGGAGAGTTTTGCTGGATAAAGTATTCTTGGTTGGAAATTTTTCTCTCTCAGAATTTTAAATGTGTCATGCCACTGCCTTCTCACCTCCATGGTGGCCACTGAGTAGTCACTACTTAGTCTTATGTTGTTTCCTTTGTATGTGGTAAATTGCTTTTCTCTTGCTGCTTTCAGAACTTGCTCCTTCTCTTCAGTATTTGTCAGTCTGATAGGAATATGTCTTGGAGTGGGTTTATTTGGATTTACTCTATTTGGAATACGCTGGGCATTTATGCTTTGTGTATTTATATTGTGTAGAAGGTTTGGGAAGTTTTCCCCCACCATTTCTTTGAATACTCTTTCTAGACCTTTACCCTTCTCTTCCCCTTCTGGGACACCAATGAGTCTTAAATTTGGACGTTTTTATTTTATCTATCATATCCCTGAGATCCATTTCAATTTTTTCGCTTTTTCTCCCCATTCTTTCTTTAGTTCTTTCATTTTCCGTTCTGTGGTCCTCAAGGAGGCTGAGTCGTTGTTCAACTTCCTCTAATCTTGTATTATGAGTATCCAGAGTCTTTTTAATTTGGCCAACAGTTTCTTTTATTTCCATAAGATCTCCTATTTTTTTAATTTACTCTGGCAATTTCTTCTTTATGCTCTTCTAGGGTCTTCTTTATGTCCTTTATATCCTGTGCCATGCTCTTCTTCATGTCCTTTATGTCCTGTGCCATGCTCTCGTTGTTTGACTTTAGTTCTCTGATTAATTGCGCCAAGTACTGTGTCTCTTCTGATCTTCTGATTTGGGTGTTTGGGTTTGGGTTCTCCATATCATCTGGTTTTATCATATGCTTTAAGATTTAATGTTGTTTCTGGCCTCTTGGCATTTGCTTTACTTGATAGGATTCTTTCTTGATATATAAAGTACCAATCTCTAATTTGTCAGACCTACAGGTTGGTGGCGGACACTTTCTCTAACTAGCCAGCAGATAACGTCTCCAAGTCACCTATTCCCCTCAAGTCAGTTCTCCCCAACTACGCCTTTGTGGTGTGTGGGGGATCTGATTCTTGTGAGGTTCAATTGGTGCACTAAGTTTGGGTGTGTTGTTGGTGCTGTCCGCCCTGAATGTGGGGCGTGTGTCTGGGTGGTTAGGGAGGCAGGGCAGCTTTAATAATCAAACCTCCAGGTGCTCCCAGCTGGAGATTTAAGGCTGTTGCAAGAGTCTAACCCTTCATTTCAGTCTTGCCACAGACTGTCTCTGCCTCTGACCCACAAGTCCTTGGTATTGGTGAAGGGTCCCTGGGATTTCTGAGCGGGTCCCCCTTCCCAGCCGTGCTCTTCCAGGACCTCTGCTGAGGGAAGGCTGTGCCACATCACAAGTGTGCGCCGGCCCTCCAGGGAAGCCCCGGGCCGCTGTGCCGTGCAGGGGCGTTCCCAGCCTGCTGTAAAGATGGTTGAATGGGGCATGTTAATTTCCCCCTCTTCGCACAGCTCCACCTTCCCAGCTCCAGGACAATTAGCTGTGGGTGCACTAAAGGCCACTGCTCACGGCTGATATTGTGGTGTGTGCGAAGTGCTGTGAGAAGTACTCCCTGTCACACTGGGACCCTTGGCATGGCTCTGGGCTATAGCTCTGGCCCCGGGCAGGAGCATTCCCAGCCCGCCGGGGAGATGGCTGCAAGGGGTGCGGTATCTTTCTCCTTTTGGGTCCCCTCTGTCCCCCTGGCCCCGAGACAATCAGCAGCGGGTGTGGGAAGGGCTATCCTCCATACCAGACACTGAGACGTTGGCACAGCATGGTCCTGCCACGCTTCACTGCACGGTTCTCACCGTTGTAACTGCAGCCGCTCCCGCGTTTTTTTGTTTTTTGTTTTTTTAAAAAGAATTAGTCTGTCTCCAAACACCAACCCATGGTTTCCACACACCGCACAGCAGCCGCCGGACTTTCAGCTGGCTCACTCACTCGTTTCAGAATGCAGACTCCCGTTTCACCAAATGCACGGTCCCTGTGGACTGTGCAGACCTTTTCCGGCTGGTGCATTACTAGAACTGGTGTTCTGGGTCACTTTCTGGCTTTTATCTAGTATTTTTCATGGAGGTGTTTTTTTGCCCTGTCTTACTTAGCTGCCATCTTAGGTTCTTCCAGTTTTCATTGTAATATTTAACTTTTTCTTCAATGCTGGGGGAAAAAAATATCCCTGCATATATATCCTTCTATTCTGATGCCTTTATTTTTATAAAATAGCTTCCCAAAGGTAGAATTGCTGAGTCAAATAATTATTATATTTAAAAATCCATGTGCCTTATGTTTATTTGAAAAGGTAATGTGTGCAGATGGTACAAAGTCAAAAGTGAAAACTGGGTGTACGGTAAAGGCAAGTACCACCCCTTCCTGCCCCCTAACTGCCCAGGCACCTCCCCTGGGGGCACAGCTCCTGTAGGAGTCTTGTCCACCCTCCTCTATGCAAATACAAACATTTCTAGCCATCCCCCGTGAATCAGAATTTGATGTTTTTTAAGCCAAGAAAGCACATTATGTACACGGGTCTGCAGCTTTTGTTTTGTTTACAATTAAAAAACTATCTTGGAAAGCACTTCATAGCAGTGGACAGTTTCCTGTCATACGATGGACCATGACATTTCAGATCTCACCCTCTCGACATCCGTGGGGCTGTTCCAGTCCTTGACTGCAACACCCTTGCACACTAGCAATTTTACACATGGGAGCCGGACAGCACGTTCCCACAGCCGGAAATGCCAGGTCAAACAGGAAGTACGTTTAAAGCGCTCCTAGCTGCTGCAAACTCCATTCCTTGCACTTCTGCTTTCCACTTGCACCAGAAACGTTGATTGGTTATTTGCATTTCCTCTTCTGTTCAGTCTTGACTAGTTTTTCTATCAGACTATGAGTCTTTTTCTCATCAATCTGCGTCTTTAAATCTTTACATATAGGAATACTAATTCTTTATCAAATGTGCTGCAAACATCTTCCCCAGTCTCAAACATTACATTTGAGAGAAATACACTTGGGCCTTATTTTCTTATTTCAATGTTCACTTCAGAAAGGTTAAAAAAAAAAAAAAGTCACAGCAATTCAGGGCCTTAGAGAAGGACGTTGGGCATGAGAGAGAACTGGGAATGGCAGATCAGAAAACCCAGCGTCAAGTGGTGAGAGCAACCCAGCTCATAGTCCTGGAGGGAGCACAGTCACGGGAATCCGCCCCTTCTCCAAGAGTGCCCTCTAGAGGAACACAACCTCGAGTTCACATTCTTTAAGTTCAGATGATCTTTTTATCAATGGGAGTATTTATAGGTAAGTTAACTTTAGATATACCCACTACTGGACTATTACTCAGTTATTAAAAACGATATTTGAAAATATCCAAAGACTTAGGAAAATGCTTATATTAAAATAATTAGGCAAAAAGAAAAAACGCTATATGATTCTCAACTATGTTGAAAATTATATACATACAGCCAAAAACTGATACAAAGTGAAGAGACAGATGGCAAACTAGGAAAAACACAACTTAAGCCATTGAAAAGGGGCTAATTTACTTAATTTATAAAAAGCTTCTACAAACAAATAAGAGAAAGACCAATCACTCAATAGAAAGAACAAAGATGTGAATTCAATTCACAAGAAAAAAACTCAACATATTAGAAAAGATGTTCATCTTCTCACATAAAGATACTTGCACATGAAAGAAATATGAAAATGACAAAGGTGTTCATTGTCTATAATCGCAAACAATGGGAACAACCTAAGTGTCAATTAATAGGGGCCTGGCTCAACTATGATATATTCATATAAAGAAATCCTATTTTCTTTTCAATAGCCGTTAAAAAGATTGAGACAGCTTTACATGCAGAATATTTCCAAGATGTACAGAGAAATGGAAACAAAACAAAACAAAAATCAAGGTACAAAACAGTGTTAACTGTATACTACCTTTAGCATAAAATGATGCACACACATGCACGTACCCACAGGATTCTCAGCTAGGAGGCTCCTCAAGAAACTACGACTAGAGGCTGCCTCTGGAATGTGGAACTCAATGGCTAAAAGTCAGGAAGAGGAAAGACTTATTTTACACTGATTATAATTTATACTCATTGAATCTTTAATGACTTACACATATTATCTATTCAAAAATAGCTATTGTATATTTTAAAAAAAGACAGTGGCAGGAAACACACTAAAATGCTAACAGTAGTGGGATTATCAAAGAATTTTGTTTCAGGTTTTTTAAGGTCTTAAAAACAACTCCCCCACTAATACACACACACACATTTAAATGTGGGTGGTAGAAGGGCTCCCTGCTTCCTTTAAAAGAAAACCATCTAAAGGGATTGCAAACATAATCAAATAAAACCTAACCGTATTTCAAATAAATACTGTAATCACAGTGAAGGGGTTAAAAAAGAACTGACCCAAGTAACTTCTGAACACCGTATTCTGACTATATAACCTCAACCCAAAGGTAAAAAGAACTCTAAACAAATACTGAATGCCAATAAATAGGACTGTTTTTTTGCAGTGGTATAACAATTCTGAAACTACTTTTTGTGTGTACAAGGATTGAGCAAATGAGTAAATATGTTGAGATAATCAGAGTCAGATTTCTATTAGAGAAAAAAATTACAAATATGGCCATGGTCTGACAGAAGACTAGAAGGAATCTTGTATTGTGATACTGGAATTGGAAGTTTCAGGATGAATTCATATATAAAAATATGTGTAGGTGTGCCAGTTTGAATGTATTATGTCCCCCAAAACGCCATTATCTTTGATGTAATGTTTTAGTATTAGGGTTGATTCGATTGTAATTCAACATACTAGTGTTGATTTAATTGTAATTCCTTGATTGAGTGTTTCCATGGAGATGCGACCCACCCAACTGTGGGTGATAACACTGATTAGATAATTTCCATGGAGGTGTGGCCCTGCCCATTCAGCGTGGGCCTTGATTAGTTTACTAGAGCACTATATAAGCTCAGACAGAAGGAGCAAGCTTGCTACAACCAAGAGAGACATTTTGAAGAACGCACAGGAGCTGAGAGAGGAGCTGCAGTTTACAGAGACATTTTGGAGGCGACCTTTGAAAGTAGACTTTTGCTCTGGAGAAGCTAAGAGAGGACAAACACCCTAAGAGCAACTGAGAGTGACATTTTGAAGAGAAGCTGTAGCCTAGAAAGGAACGTCCTGAGAGAAAGTCATTTTGAAATCGGAACTACGGAGCAGATGCCAGCCACATGCCTTCCCAGTTAACAGAGGTTTCCTGGACGCCATTGGCCATCCTCCAGTGAAGGTACCCGATTGTTGATGACTTACCTTGGACACTTGATGGCCTTAAGACTGTAACTGTAACCAAATAAACCCCCTTTTATAAAAGCCAATCCATTTCTGGTATATTGCATTCTGGCAGCCTAAGCAAACTGAAACAGTAGATATGTGTTTTTCTGTATCTACATCTATATGTGTGAATTGGTACGGTATGGAAAGAGACATAGCCATGTGCACGTGTATCTACGCGTGTACAAACACATACACACATTTCCCCCCCGGCTCCATCTGCTGCGAGTATAGAAGCACAATACCCCAGCAGCAGTGAGCACACTAGAGCATGGGTCTCGGTTTCTAAATTCCATTAAACACTAACAGCAGCCAGGGCTCCTTGGAGAAATGGCTGGTTCCAGGGCTGCAGCAGGGAAAGAAAAGGCTACATCAAGAACATCTTGTGGGGATAGAAAGTAAGGAAGTACTGAAGAAATGGTAGGAACATATCAACACAGAAGCCAGACTGAAGGGACTTCTGGCCAAATCAGGGACAATTTGAGCATCAAAGTAGGTAATAATACTGATTATAACCCTGTGAATAAAATAAAAATCCATGGGTCCATACTGACATAAAGAAATGAATAAATAAATGGGAAGAATAGAAACTTTATGCTAACTAATAAATGCATAAGAGATGCTGGAATTACAAAATCACTGCTGTGCAACCATCACAGCAATGACTCTTAGGTAAGAATGATCAAAGAATGCTAAAATTTGAGAGGGAAAGTTTGATGAGGAAAGAACATTAGTACAATCTGAAGGTGTCGCCCCACAAAGTTGAGGCAAAAAGTTGAGTTTGAGGCAAATTAATGATTTCTAACTTTAGAGAAACCAGGCGGCCACCACTTTAATCATATGAAAATGATCAAATTTAACATCACCAATGATGGAACAGACTGCCATCTCATGACTCAGGGTGTATGCACAGAAGGGACACTGCATTACTTCTGTGGTGTTTCTGCCAAAAATGTATAATCTGAATCTGATCACGAGAAAGCATCAAATAAATCCAAATCGAGGGAAATCCTGCAAAATAACTGGTCTGTAATCTTCAAAAATGTCAAGGTCATAAAAGAAAAAGAAAGGCTGAGAAACCATCCTGGATTAAAGGAGTCTAAAGACACGGCAAGCAAATGCAGTGCTGGGATCCAGGAGCAGGACGGGAGAGGGGCGGGGAGAAGACACTCTAAATGACATTGTAAGTCAACTGAAGAAATTTTGAGTAAAAACAGATAACACAATGTAATCAGTAAATGTCCTGATTCTGACAACAGTACTGTGGTGTGCCAGTTTGAATATATTATGTCCCCCCAAATGCCATTTTCTTTGATGTAATCTTGTGTGGGCAGACCTATCAGTGTTAATTAGATTGTAATTCTTGGAGTGTTTCCATGGAGATGCGCCCCACCCAACTGTGGGTGATGACTCTGATTGGATAATTTCCAGGGAGGTGTTGGCCCGCCCATTGGGTGGGTCTGAATTAAATTACTGGTGCACTATATAAGATCAGAAGGAAGGAGCTTGCTACAGCCAAGAGGGGCACTTTGAAGAAAGCACAGGAGCTGCAGAAGAGAGACAGTTTGAAAACGGCCGTTGAAAGCAGACTCTTGCTCTGGAGAAGCCGAGAGAGGACAAATATCTCAAGTGCAACTAAGAGTGACATTTTTGAGGAACTGCAGCCTAGAGAGGAATGTCCTGGGAGAAAGCCATTTTGAAACCAGAACTTTGGAGCAGATGCCAGCCACATGCCTTCCCAGCTAACAGAGGTTTTCCGGACACCACTGGCCATCCTCCAGTGAAGGTACCTGATTGCTGATGTGTTACCCTGGACACTTTATGGCCTTAAGACTGTAAATGTGGAACAAAATAAACCCCCATTTTATAAAAGCCAATCCATCTCTGGTGTTTTGCATTCCAGCAGCATTAGCAAACTAGAACATGTGGTCACAAAAGAGAAATGTTCTTGTTCTTAGAAAATACCTGCTGACATATTTAGGAATAAAGAGACACCATGTCCATGTCTTACTCTCAGACGATTCTGGGGGTGGGGAAAATATAGATCCATGCAACATGTAAATATATATACGCAGAGGGAGGGAGAATGTGCACACCAGAAATGACAAGCAAATGGGACAAAATGGTAAAACTCAGTAAAACATATAAGGGAGTTCTTTATACTGTTATGAAAATCTGAATTTTATCAAAGCAAAAAGTTATCAGAAAGAAAAAAGGAGACCAGATGAGACTTCAAGCAAAATTCAAATTACCAAAATATCCCCGAGTATATTTTCAGGGAAGACAGCACAGTTCGCCTGCTCTGTCTGCACTGCCCACCTACTAAGACAGCACTCTCCTGGTGGAATGCAGAAGGTTCTAGGTAAAACAGTCCCCCTTGGTTTTGGCCTCTCGAAGCCCATGCACCATTAGAGTAAGCAGCCCCGGGAGCACAGGAGCAGGGGCGGGTGGGGAAGGCGCAGTGGACCTGGAGGGGCAGTAAGCTGAGCCTCACCATGCCGGAGCCGCCGCAGTAGTGGCAGTGCTGCACCTTGGTGCCGGGCTCGTTCCCGCGGCCGTTGCACCGTTCGCAGGTGTCAGTGATGTTCACCGTGAACTCCTTGTTGACGCCCTTGGCAGCCTGATTGAACGTCAACTCCATGATGTACTAAAGAGACCAAGGGACAGGCCCATCACCTTTCTTTTTACAATTCCACAGTGATGCTCTGCTTTTAAAGTACAGGAGGGAACGTGAGTAACACACTGAATTGTCTGCACAACAGGAAAATTCTAGGTGGCAGCTATAATACTACAATAAAAATTTAAAAAATAAACCCATGGAACTGCACAACACAAAGAATGAATCCTAATTTAAGTTGCGGACTTTAGCTGATAAAATAACAAATAATATTGGTTCATCAATCATAACAAAGATACCATATGAATGCAAAATGTTAACGATAGGGAACACTGCGGGGAGGAGCAGTATATGGGAACTCTAGTTCCTGCAGAATGTTTCTGTAAACCTATGACTGCTCTAAAAATTAAAACAAAACAATAAACAAAAAAGTAAAGGGGTACTGGTCAGCATTACTTAATTACTTGAGTGTACAATGAGAATGGGTAGGACTCACTGAACTGATTCTGTCCTACTCAAGATGTTTAAGAGATAACGTATGTTTTAATGTAAGTGAAAAATATACTTTTCAACAAACTGAAATGTCTGTCGATAGTATTGTGCAAGGCACTTACAATTTTGAATGGTACAATCATAGCTTAAGTCATGAAATACTTTCCCTCTCTCTTGATCTCTGTCAAGGTCACTGAGACATAAACATGGGAGAGGTAGGACCGGCAGGTCCCCACCGAATTGGGCTCTCCTGGAATAACACAGCAGGCTCTGGATAAACAGCCACACCCTCATTATGAAGCCTGAAAGCCTGAGGTGCTGCTGACTAAGCAATTGTAAGACCATAGTCAAAACAGAAGTACCCATTGTTATCTAGAGGATTTTTCAAATATTGCTATTATTTTCTACACAAATGGCTGCCTCCAGAGCATTCCATTTAAGCTGCTCTGCTTTTCCTTTGAGATTCTGTTTGCATCACACTTAGCCTAAAATTCGAAGTTTTTCAAAACGAGAAACTTACCTCCTGAGGCTGATCAAATACACTCTGGAAATCTCCAAAAGATGACGATGATGAGAACTCCCCGAAGATCTTCCTGAAGAGCTCCTCGGGGTCAACAGTGGGGCCCCCCCGCCAGTAGCTGTGCCCGGAGCTGCCAGCCCCAGGGTCGAAGCCGGCAGAGCCGTACGCATCATACTGCTTTCTCTTCACTTCATCGCTCAGCACCTACCGGGTGAAAGGCAGGGCATTCATGATTCCTCCTTCTCCCAAGGCAAAGAAAGACACAGAAATACAGACACGAGTTCACACCAAGTGAGCCAGTCACGTTCCCTAAGTGGCTATATTGGATGAGATTCTTTGAGATGGGGTGGGACTGTGACGTCAGTATCTGGAAAAGGTTTGAGTACAGAGATGACTGCGCTGAGTCTGGGTGTAGGACGTGTGAGTAGTTCTAAAAATTTAATGGACGTTACCAGGGGCTGCCTTTTATGTGGAAATGTTTGCGTTTCCTTGAAGAACATCACAGGCAACCTGTACTCCTCACTGGCCCACGTTTGCCACTCTTCTCGGGAGACCCTGCCTAGGAGAGAATTTGTGCTGAGCTGTATAGCCTCTACTCCTCATTAACCAGCTTCCAGAGGCCAGGACAAATGAACTGCGGGTGGAAGTGGTAGCAGCAGCAAGGTGCAGAGGGTACAGCGTATCCTCTATGCAAACATCTAAAGACCCTGCTCGCCCCTGCTGATGCAAGCACGTGCAGCAGAACAACAGGGATATCTGGGGGAGAGGGCTTGGAGAAGGCTATGAAAGAAACCTGTTTTCACTGTGTATCTCTTTTATCTCTCTGCTTTACCTTCCTTTGTTTTGTTTTATATTAATTGAAAAGGAAATGCAGGCACAAGGGAAGAATGGCTTCTGGAGACACAAGGTCAAAAGATGTAAGAGAAGAGACAGAAAGATGACAGTATTGCCAGAACACAGGAAGGGCTCAGTCACACTAGAGAGGAAAAGTTGGAATAAAGTCTGCTTTGTTCACACCAGAAAATTAAAAAGGCACTGCCCCGCAGAGCAAACAGAAAAGAGCACCCCTCCTCCAAGGGGAAAAGGACCCCTCCGCTGAGAATCAGAGGAGGACACGAAGCAGGCGGGCCAGAGAAAGGCCTGGTGCCTCAGGGGCTTCAGGTACCGACCGAGATGCAAAGGAAGCTGCTCTGCCAGGAAAGGAGGCGGCGACACGAGAAGGGGAGACTCGGCAGAGGCCCTTGGGCTCCTGGGGCTGAACTTCCCGGTTTCAACCCCTTCCCAAGGAACTACTGCTCTCCCCCACCCCAATTAAAAAATAAAACTTAGCTTCTATAGAAGGAGGTGCTAAGAGCCTTTAGTTTTGCTATCAACTAGTTTGAGTCACTGTAGCAAAACAGTATTATCTGAGAAATACACTATCAAACATACCTTTCGTTAGATATAACTGGCAGGGGGAAGACACATCCATTCAGTAAATATGTACGGAGTTGAGGCTGTTCTCCCATGTGGCTGTATACTCCTCTGGTTATGTGCTAGCCTGTATATCCTGACTCCCTTCAGGATGGGAAAGGTCTGGGAAGCAGATACACTTTCAAATAATTCTGGAATTGCTCAACAGTTGTTTCATATATGTATGCTTTGTCTCTCTAATTACATTTTAAATTCTTCCAGGTCAATGACAGTCCTCTACCCACCATCCCTAATAGACAGTGATGCACCGAGTAGGGGGTCATCAAACAAGTGATGAATTAATTAATCCTAATAGGATGAAGGTGCCAGGGTCCCTTACACCAGGATTTCCCAAACTGACTACACATCCAAATTACCTGGGGATTTATTTAACAGATTACTAGATCCTGTTTGTTGAGATTCCAAGTTAGTATACCTGGAGAGGGACCTGGGACTCTTTTTTACAAATCAAGGTGATTTTGATACAAGGGACAGTCTTCCCACACTGGACCTTATGACATGCCAGGCTGCCCTGTCCAGTAAACTGAATCACACACGTGGTTAAATGACAGTAAGTGCCTACACGCCAATCACGTTACCTCATAGGCTTCTGCCAGCTGGGAGAACTTCTCCTTGGCTTTGGGATCATCCTTATTTGTGTCTGGGTGATATTTCTTGGCAAGCTAAGATGGAAAAAAAAATGATAAATTACCATGGATGAGATAATTGCTCAAAAAGAACCTGAAATGCTAGTCATAATTACTCCTCTTTCTTCACACCTGTCTCACTTGAGACTTAGCAACCAATAGAAATCCTTAAAACAAGAGTTAAGACTTTAAAATAGTCTCTTCAAATCCGAGGTAGGTACATATATTTTTTTTCAATCACAACAAATCTCTACCAAAAATAATTAATTCCTTGGAACCTGAAAAACTTTGTAAAAGCAAGGTGCAAAACAGGGTGTCTGATATGTTATCATTTATGTCAAAGGGGGAGAATGTGAATGGATAGGCAGAAAGACAGCTGTATCTGCTGTGTAAATTACTTTTGGTAGAATACATAATAAACCAATAACTTTAATTGCTACCAGGGAGATGCAGATGAATGGGAAAAAGAAACTTCACCATATACTCCTTTGTACTGTTTGATGTCTGAACAAAGCAAAAACTATTGTTTATTCCATAAACAGGTTTAACAACTAAAAAAAATCTCATTTGTTTGCCCAGAGCATATGAACGGCTATGAACAGCTCTAAAGTGAAGGCTCTAAAGTGAAGGTGCTACATTTGTGCTCTTCTGTGTTTGCTACGTTTGCTGCAGCCACTGATGAGTGCCAAGTCGACAGACTACTGTCTGCCCGTATGTGAAGGCAAGGAGGGTCACAGAATCCTAAAGCTGAAAGCAACTCAAGGAACCATCTGAATCTATCACTGCCAGCCACTGGCTATCGAGCCTCAGCTGGCAGGTGACCTCAAGGAAGTTGTTAAAAGCACAGCCCCTGGGGTCAGAATGCCCAGGTCTATCATTTGCTAGCTGATGGCATGTTACTGAACTTCCATAAGCCAGTTTCCTCACCTGTAAGACGGCAAGAATAATGGTACCTACTTGATAGGGTTGTTGCAAGAATAAAATGAAATAACACAGATAAGGAATTTAGCACAAGGCAAAGCCCACAGTAATACGTGACATCAGCTATAGTTAGGACACAGGAGGGAGTATAAGAACATGTTTGGGAGGGGACATCTGAGAAATTCTAATAGGAATATTTAACTGCCAATGATGCTCCAAAACATATTGCTATCAGTATCTGCTGAACCACTAGGATGATACTGAAAAATAAAGCACTGCAAGCCACTTCAGAGTGTGCACTTTGTCTGCAACTGTGTGGTGCCAGGAGTACAACTGAGAGAGAACAAAGGGAGACGGCATACACAAATAATGCACTCTTGCCAACTAAAGGCAGAATGATGTCATGGCTCAGAACGCAAAGTAAGGATTCAAGGAAATTCAAATTCAAATAAATACTAGAACCCAGACATCACGGGGCTGTATGGATGGGGCCAACTCCAAAACTCCTGGAGACATGCGTACAATAACCATGAAAGGAGAAGCAGCCTGATTTTAAACATACGGCATCATCTATGATCTGAAATTCATTTTATTTAAACGGAGTTAGTACATGACCCAAGTTTGAGAAACACTGCAAGATTATTTCCTGTGACAGGGAACTCACTACCACCCAAGGCAGCATGTACCCTAACCAACAGGTCTCAGAAAGTTCTTTGTTAGAGTGAGGTTAAGTGTCTCCACTTCTGCACTCTGGCATCACAAGGTAACTTTAATCCATCTTCCACAAAAGAGTCTGGTAAATAATTGAAACCAGGTAACATGACACATTAAGTCCTTTCTTTTATGCTAAGACCAATCGCTAACTCTCCGACTTCCACACTAGCAAAAGGAAGCTGTACAAGTCACCAGGTGTGCTGGTTTGAAGCTGTTATGCACCTCAGAAAATGCCATGTTCTTTTAATCCATTTCTATGGATGCAGACCTACTGTGGGTGGGACCTTCTGATTAGGTGGTTTCAATTAAGATATGACCCACCTAATTCAAAGTGGATCTGAACCCTTTACTTGAATCCTTTATGAGGATAAAGGAGAGAATCACCCAGAGAGCTTGGAGAGGAAGCCCCCAGAAGAGCTGACAGAGGGAGCCACTGAAGGGAGAAGCTGAAAGCAATAAAACCCAGGGAAGAAGGACCAGCAGACACTGGCCATGTGCCTTCCCATGTGACAGAGGTGTCCTAGATGCCAGCAGCCTGTCTTCAGAGAAGGTATTCTGCTGTTAATGCCTTAATTAGGACATTTTCACAATCTGAGAACTGTAAATTTGTAAACTAGAAAATGCCCATTGTAAAAGCCAACCCATTTCTGGTATATTGCACTTCGGCAGCTTTAGCAAACTGAAACACTAGGTCTGCAAAGAAAATACCAAAAAGTTGTTCAAATGCCACCCAACTTTGGTTTCCAAGAAGAATGAGGATGCTGACAGAAGTTGCCAGAAACCTCCACCCACTTCCCAAAGTCAGGGAGACAAGAACAAAGCAGCATCCGAGGTGGCTCCACCATTCAGCGTGAAGACAGCCATAGACGGAAAAGGCGGGGACAGCTCTGCTGGTCCCTCCAGGTTTTGCTTGCTGGAGGTGCTCTTCCCCATGCCATCCTATAGAAGCACACCTGCGTGCAGAGCTCTGAGGGGGACACTCCATGCCACATGCTAAGGTAAAACAAGCAGGTCTTTTCACAAGCTCGGCACAATGAAAAGAGCACTCTTCTGTAGTCAGAGACTGTACTTCAGTCGCCTGATGCCACATCCTGGCTCGTGTGGTCTTGGTCATACATCATAACTTCTCCAACCTTCAGGTTCTTCACTGGCAAAACAGCAATATCGGTAATCACCCCGTGAAGCTGCCACGAGGATTAAATGATGGAATGCATGTAAAACTTTTACCAGTATCTGACACCTAGTAATTGCTCTATAAAGGACACTTTAAAAAAATTCAGGTCTTAAACTGAACAGCTTTACCTGATCTTTTTACTTCTATTCCTAAAAGCTTGAATAATTCCCTACTCTCTCTTAAATTAAGTTTCTAGTACTCGTTAAGGGACTCAGCTGTCACATTAATTTAGCCCCAGCCTCCATCTTTTCAATCGTCTCCCTCCTGCCTCAGGGAGCCTACTTTCCAGCCCCAAAAAAGAGACATGCTATTCCCAAGCCAGGATCTGCTTCCTAAACCTATGCCTTTGCTCATGCCATCACAACTCAAAAATAACAAGGTAAATAACCCAATTAAAAAATGGGCAAAGGAGCTGAAAAAAACACTTCTCCAAAGAAGATACACAAATGATCAATAAGCACATTGTTAGCCATTAGGGAAAAGCAAATCAAAACCACGATGAGATACCCCTTCATAACTACTAGGATGGCTAGAATAAAAAAGACAAACAACAAGTTGTTGGTGAGGATGTGAAGACATTGGAACCCTCCATACACCACTGGTGGCAATTTAAAATGGGGACACTGCTGTGGAAGTCTAACAGTTCCTCAAAAGGTTAACCATGGAGTTACCATACGATCCAGCAACTCCACTCCTAAGTATGTACCCAAAAAAAATGAAAACATAGGTCCACACAAAAACTAGTATACAAATGTTCACAGCAACACTATTAATAGACAAAAAAAGTGGAAACAATGCAAGTGTCCATCAACAGATGAATGGACAAACAAAATGAGATTGATCCATACAAGGCAAAATTATTCAGCCAAAAAAGGAATGGAGTCCTGATACATGCTACATCATAAGTGGACCCTGAAAACATGATGCTGAGTGAAAGAAGCCAGACAGAAAGGCCATATATGTATGATTCCATTTATGTGAACTGTCCAGAATAGGCAAGTCCACAGAGACAGAAAGTAGATCAGTAGTTGCTAGGGGCTGGGGGAGGTGGCAATGGGGAGAAACTGCTAATGGGTTTCTTTCTGGGGTGATGAAAATGTTCTAAAATTGATCATGGTAATGGCTGTGCAACTCTGGGAATATACTAAAAACCCCCGAATTGCACATTTAAAATAAAAGGAAGAGGAGGGTGAAGCTGTCCAAATCATAAGTTGTCAGGCCTGGTCTTGACCCATATTTGGTTCACAAATCCTTGGCTAGGTCAAAGTTGTTGCTCACCCACAGAAAAATGAAAAGAAAAAGAAAAAAAAATAAAGACTCGTCTAGGAAGTTTTTCATAAAGGAAAATCAATTTAATTTAGAGATCTCTTTATTCTGATATTATGGCCTTCCCATTTTTCTGATGTTTGCTTTATGAAATGCTTGCTTTATGAAATGACGCTAATAGATTGCAATTGTTGCTTTTAGTATCTATATTAGGCTTAATAAAAAAGATGGCGATCCTACATTGGTGCCACCAATTCTTATCTTATCGGTCAGAGCAAACCCAAAGTCTGCGAACCTCTGGTCTAAGTAACTCACATACCACTTTAATTAGCCTTAAGACATTTGGGGATTTGACAATGGGAATCTCAGTTTCTGGGTTAAGAAAACAAATAATTCTAAAACTCATAAACTTTTACCTGAATGCAAAGAATGGCTACCTAAAACTTAGACCAACCTCCCCCCACCCCACCCCCAATTCAGAAGACACAGAATAAAGTTAATGACAAAAACAGCTCTGGAAAAAGAATGTTTTACGTCTCTGGTTCTGATTCTTTTCTGAAGTATTAACTGCTCGCCAGAGCATTATGTGCTGAGGAATGCAGAGTGCCAAGCCCATCTTTATCATCTTGTCCCAGATTGTCAGCTGCAGGCTGCCTATCAGGAATCATACCACAATCAGATTCATTCCACAATCTGGTCTCTAGTCACTGGCTGGCATACAGACCTGGTAATAGGCTTTCTTGATCTCTTTCTGGCTGGCATTTCGGGGCACTCCTAATATTTGGTAATAATCCTCTTTAGCCAAAGGGGCGCTCGTGTGGAAGGAGGCAGTACAGGCAAAAGGGTAACTTTTTACTCCTAAAAAGGAAAAAAAGTAAAGAAAGAAAATCACTCAGGGAATGCATTCAACAAGAAGAATTTTTAAGTAAACTACCAACCAGAATGTACCTGTGAAGGAACAAACAGACCACAGCTCTAGGATTTGTGGTCTTCCGAGTCTACTGGGAACATACACACTGCACAACTTCCAGCATGGCTGAGGCCCAGTATTCAATTAACATAAAGCATCGTCAGAGCACTGGGTGGGTGACTCTGCTGGATCACACTACCGCGGCAGCCTCATTACAGCCCCGAAGGTCTAGCCCCAGATTGGGAGTGGCATCAGGGGAAGACTACAAAGGACCTTAGTTCTCCCTCACACTCACTGAGCACCCAACAACTGCTGGGCATTGTCATATAATTCTCACTTAATTCTGAACAATTCTCTAGGTCCTTTTCTGCCTTGCAACCTTGGGGATCTGCTTAAGTCCTCAAAGTCTGGTCCCTGAACCAGCCACATTACCATCAGCTTGTTGGAAATGCATTTTCAGACCCCACTCCAGACCTCAAACAAAACTCTGGAGGTGGGCGCCAGCAAGCTGTGTTTTAGGAAGCTCTCCAGGTATTGATTCTGATGCACACTCAAGTCTAAGAACTCCTCCCCTAAAAATACACACAACACACATACAAACTGAGTACAACTTTAGGGAGCTGACAGACCCCAGGGTTAAAAGGCCCTGCGCCATAGCCTCTGTTTACCCCAGAGTGGACAACTTGAAAGCAATCAGTTTCTGGCTACACGGCAGGAAGCCAAATGCATTGCCCTTCTTTCAGTCCTATTGCATCAGCAGCTCTGAGGAAGGCCTAACACACCTACTGGACTGACCTTTCTGCACGGAGGGAGAAAGCAAGTGTAGACTGGCCTGTCGCCCAGTGAAGAAGCTGGGGAAGCTGCCCTGCCACTTCAGGTCCTGCCTTCTAATCCTCAACCGGGGAATGACAACTGAAAGATGGGGAGGGAGGGACCAGCGTAAATGGGAGCCAAGTTAAGGCAGAAGGGAGAGTGAGGTCAAGAAAAGAGAATGAGGATCATTAGGAAACACTGGATTTCTAAATCAAACATTCACCATTCATACATTCAACAAATACTCAGAATCGGCCATTTACCAAGAACTGTTCTCCACAATGGGGATACTGCAGCAGCCCTGGAGCTTATATTTTTAAAGGACTGTTGGCACAGAGCTGATTAAGATATACACTGTATTAGGCCCTGAGGATACAAGAGGAATAGAAAGCGTCACTGCCACTGCCTTGGAGGAGTTTACTGTCTGCTGTGGGACTGCGGGAGGCAGTGTGTAGACAGCTATTAGCAAGCACCCTGTACAGTGCTATGACAAGGACACATATGGGATAAGAATTCACCAAAGGGTCTCCTAGCCCAGGGTCTCTCAGCCTCGGCACTACTGACATTTGGGGCCAGATAATTCCTCACTGTGGGGACTGTCCTGTGCAGCGCAGGATATGTAGCAGCATCTCTGGTCACTACCCACTAGATGCCTATAGCACCTGACCCAAGTTGGCAACTAAAACTGTCTTCAGACATTGCAAATGTCTCCTGAGGGACAAAACTGTCCCTGGTTGGGAACCACTGACAACCTATCTAACAAGTTCAGGGAAGATTTCCTAGGGTACCTGCTGTTAAGCTATAGAGAATAGCTAGGCTAAGAAAGGGTCAGAATCCATCCAGAGTCATACTTGTTGTGCTGGTGTAATTACTGTCAGCATCCCTTTACACTTTCAAAAGTGCCCTGTTTGGAGACTAAATTATATGATCACCTTGGGTTTGGAGGGAATGGTTCAGGCAGAAGTAAACGGTAAGGACCTAGTGCATTTAGGAACTGTAAATACCCTGATAATGGCTAGACAACAGCCTGCCTGTGTGCGTGTGTGCACGCTTGCATGTGTGGTGGTGCTGGAGAGATGGTGAGAAATAGTGACGACTACTGAGGCCTAGGAATAAGCAGAAGGGCCTGGTGAGCTATGCTAAGGAGACTGGATTTTATCCTGAGGGCAACAGGAAGCCACAACAAGTCTTAAACTGGGACTTAACTGGATTTGCATATGAGAAAGAGCTCTCAAAATAAGGATTGGAAGACCACTTCACTTAAGCACAAGATACCCAGGAGTGTAAAGCATGTCCAGGAAGGGGGCACAGATAAAGAAGATCAGACAGGGGAATGAGTCGGAATGAACAAAGTGATGAAGACCGGAAACAGGAAGTAAACATGTTTTCTGTATCTCCAATACTTGCTTTCTGCTGCTGCATCCTGGACTTCCTTGGCTAAAAAAAGCACAGTAGAAGTACTAGGGGTTAGGAGACCACTACTTTGATCAGACTTGGAAAAACAATAAAGCCAGTGACTCTGTACTTCACCGCCTTGTTGCTCCTCAGTGAGGGGCACCCTGTAAGTGTGAAATTATTTAAAAATAAAGTTTAAAAAAAATGCTCCCCAGAGTAATACAGATGTAATATAAGCATTTAGCTTAATCAAGGAATTAATATTTCAAACAAAAAGATGCAGCCAAATTTCATTTCAAACAGCTCGTTTTTCACCTTGACATTAGAAAACTTTAGCGAAACCTAAAGATGACCACTTTTGCTTACACTGAGAAACAGGGCAGGACATCTCTACACTGCATCTTGAAGAAAACTAAACAGACTACTGGCAGACTATTGACCCATCCATGAGGAAACAGAGATGGCAGGAATAGAATTTAAAAGTGGGTTAACTTGAGCAAACCCACACACAATCTCCTTGTTTGTTCTCTGCTGTATCCCCAGTGCCTAGAACAGTGACTGGCATATGACAAGCTCTCCATAAATAGCTTGTGAATGAATGAATAAATTTTCACAGTTAAGGATAGAGGCTCAAAGGCTTTAGATAATTCACCAAGGTCACACACACTGGTGGAGCCAAGTCTGTTCACCCCAAAGCTCCATATTTTTTTCTTTACACTGCACAAAGGAATCACAATTGCTGATACTTTTATGGGTGCCTATTACGTAAGCACTACAAAAGTACATCCCAAAAGGAAATGATCTTCATAAATTATCTTGTCAAGGCCTTTAATCGGTCTTAGTTTTAAGTTTATAGACAACTTAAATATTACTTGTGCAAATTCTAGGGGACACTGTGCAAACAACTATTAAGGTTGTGTGGTAGGGTGGCAATGTTTAATCCCTGCCTTCCCTTCCTCTCACTAAAACAAGTCATCCAACACATAACATAAGAAATCATCATGGCAAAGTGCTTAACAGCTTAATTCATATTTAATTACTTCACTATCACTGCTGACAACTAAAAAGACAGGTTTCAAATCAAGGCTGTACCACTGCTTCATGACCAGTTACTTTGTGACCAGTTGCTTAACATCTCCAAGTGGAATACTGGCATCTATCACATGGAAATAAGATTTTAAAATGCTAGGTCGTATTATTATTACAATTACCACCTTAAGAACTTGCAAAAAAAAGATTGGAAAGTGTACCCTTTGGTTTACACCATCATGGGGTAAAAATAGCGGACGCTAAGAAATGACAGTTCTGGGCTTGGGATCACTCCTGTAATCTAATTTTATGACCTTGGGCAGGTCGCCTCCTCTGAGAGCCTCAGTTTCCCATTCTGTAAAACGGGGATGAAGACCCCTGCTCGCAGGGTTGTCCAGACGATCAAGTAAGATGAGACACAAGAATGTCTATTCGAGCGGTGCTCACCGAACGGCAGTTATCGCTTCTCTTCCGCTACAGGCTGAAGGGAACACGAGCTAGGAGATGGATGGACAGGAAAAGAACAGGGCAAGGCAGCAGCGCCAGGCCTGAGAGACGCTTCCAGAAATGTTGACAGAAAGGTGAAAGTTCAGGGCCTGCGGCGCAGTTCACCGCCGCTGCCGGGACCTCGTGCACCTCTCCCTCCCTTCACCGATCCCAAGCGGCCCCAATGGGCCTCCATGCCTCCTGCTTGCCCGTCTCCCCCGCAACTCCGCATCCAAGTCCGAAGACTCACTCCGCCCCGCTCCCTGCGTCGCAGAAGGAGGCGAGTCTCTCCTTTCCAGGCCCTGGAGCTCCCACCCGGCGCTGGAGCCCGCCCTCACCTGTGAGGCTGACACCCGGTCTCAATGTCAGGAACGCCCGCGGGCCTCGAGCTCCCAGGGGAGGTGCATAGACGGTGACGCTCAGCTTGCGGCCCAGTGACGCCCCCACCACGCCCTCCCGGGGCGGGCGGACCCCTCTCCCCGCTGCAGCCGGCAGCCGAGGGGTCCCCACAGCTACCAGCAACCAGCGTGAGTAACACCGCGCGGCCATCTTGGCCCGGGGACACTGCGCCTGCGCCACCCAGCTCACGGAGGCCTTGCGCGGACGACGCTCCCGCGCAGCGTCAGCTCTTCCGGGGGCGGGGCCCGCCGCGCGCGCACACACATGCAGGAACGCAAGCGTTGCGCACGCGCAGCCACGCTCGAATACGCCTTCTTGGCGGCCAATGCCGAAATGAGGCTCGCTCTGGAAAGTGCTGTTAGGCAGGCCTGCCTTGGAGCACCGTGCCATTCTCTGCTGCACGGCCAAAAGACCGCACTTTTACCTAGGAAAGGATGTGGCTGAATGTACCCGAATGTCACTGGTCTGAGCGTCCCGATAGGGAGCGAACTACAAACTCCAGCATGCATCGCGGTCCGCCGCCGGCAATCCCACCATGCTACGCGCAGGTTCCTTCATGCGGATCCTGGAAGACTTGCATCTGCTTGCTTGCGTATTTCTCCTCCAACGTTTGCGCAGGCGGCGTTTTTCTCTGCCCCAGCTCTGAAAACCTGGCCTCATCTGACTTGCTCTCAGGCTTATACCCCACGTGCAGGACTTTGATTCCTCAGCACTCTCGTTGGCGTGTTAGATTTTTCCAAGCCTGTAGCGAACTTGGTGGTTACGCAATGAAAGCCGAGCGACCCAAAAACTAGTTTAGTAAACGTTTTGAGCGCCTACTGTGTCATGAGCTTCCTAAAATGTTGGGGATACAATGATGAGTGGCATACTGTCGCTGCTGTGGGCGAGCAGACTGGAGAGACAGGCCCCACGGCAGTGAACACAACATAAATGCCGTCCTAGGTATGAATAGGGAGATTTGACCTGTTTGCTTAAGCCCGAAGCAGGATGTGTGGCTGGAAAGAGGCTACAAAGGCAGACCTGGCTTGGCAAACCTTGCAAAGGAATGTCAGCGTTCTCACTCCCACTACTACCCCCAGGATAGGAAAGGAACCTTGAGTTTTAGACCTGGCGGTTCATGGATGGGTTTAAGATCATCTTTGTAAGTATGAAAATTTTGTTTGTGTATGATAACTTGGGGAGCTGTCCATAGTGTTCATCGAATTCTTGGAGGTCTCTGAAACTCAAGGTTAAAAACGAAGAATATCTTGGAGGCCTGATGAACAGTTATAAGGCCATTGTAAAATTCAGAGGATACATAAGAGAGTTTGGGCGAGGGATGGAAAGGACTAAGGTGAGCAAGAAACAAAGAAAAGGATACCATGGGCTGGAAGTTCATTTAATACATTCAACAAATACTTAAATGTCTCCAGCATAGAGGTTAAGAGCATACCCTCCAGAGTCAGACTGCCTGGGATTAAATCTCAGCTCTGTCACTTCACCTGTGCATACTGGGAACTTACTTGGCCTGTCTGTGCCTCGGTTTCCTCTTTTCTAATAAGAGGCCATACTAATAACTCCCTCAAAGGATCAACTGAGGAGTAAAGGAGATAATCCACAAAAAGGCATCATACAGTACTTGCTACACTGTTAAGTGCTCCATAAATATTAGTCTTACGTGCTGGTGCCATGCTAAATACCAAGAATACTGGGACAACTCAGACACTTTTACTTGCCCACAGGGAGCCTCAAGCCTAGGCTAGAGAGAGGGGGCTGCTTGGGAAGAACAACTTTCAGGAATAAAAGCTGACAAGAACCAAATGGACTTTCACTTATCACCTCAGAGGGAGTTAGGAATTAGAGGAGAGCTACTGATGTGAAAACTTGGTCAGCTTTGTAAGTTCCCATTTTTTAGTATTTTATTTTATCCCCCGAATACCTTCCCATAGTGCTTAACAGTAAAAAGTCCTCCACAGTGAAATAATTCTTGTGTTAGGGGCCAGCAGGAAGGCTGATTGTTGGCGAGCCCATATTTCCTCTTGGGAATCAGAGAATTCCAATGGAATGGAGAAGGTGATGGTGGCTGCCGAAGGAGAGGAAAACAGGGACCTGGGACCTGCCACATGGAAGAAAGAAGAATATGGGAAGCCATTGAAAAGACACCCTGATAAAGAAAAGCCAAAGCCTGTGGGTGGTTTTTCTCACTGCCAGTCACTATAGAGAAGCAGGAGACTATAATTATTAACCATGGTTAAGTGACAAAGCTTGCAAAATCTTAACAATCATGGTCTTTGGTCTGTGGTTCCTGAACCCAGCCTGATTTGATTGTTGTTGGGGAGCAACACATACTTTTTTTATGCTCCCCCAACCAGTGGTGATGCCAAGCTAAAGAAACCAGGGAAGGAGCAGGTCTGGGGAGAAAGATAATGAGCCGTTTGGGCTTGTCACACTTGAGATATCTGTGGACCAATTTCAAGCAGTTGAACCACAGCTATGGAGAAATCCGAAAACTTCAGCCATGCTGTCTAATAACAGTCCCTTTGCACTTCACAAAGAACTTCTAAATATTTTCTCTCTTGATGTGATCACAACCCTGTTGAGGTAGGCAGGGCAAAAATTATTCCCATTTTTATAATTGGACACCCCTTCTTAAAAAAAAAGTTATGAAAGATTAAAAGACTTGTCCAGTACAATATGGATGAATACTGAAAGCATTATGCTAAGTGAATAAAGCCAGGCACAAAAGGACAAATAATGTATGACTCCACTTATATGACTTATCCAAATTGGGCTATTTCATAGAAAGTAGAAAGTACCAGGGCCTAGGGGAGGTGGAGCGGGGAAGGAAAGTAATTGCTTAATGGGTTCAGCGTTTCTGAAAATTTTTGAAATAGTGGTGATGCAAGTACAACATTGTGAATATAATTACTGCCACTGAATTGCATGCTTTAATATGGTTTAAATGGTAAATTTTAGTTATGTACATTTTACCACAATAAAAAAAGATACCAAAAAAAAAAAACAACCCCAAAACAGACTGTCCCAGGCCACACAGGTAGCAGTAGGTATCCAAGGTTCAAGCCCAGATCTTCTGACAATGAAACCAGAGCTCTTTCCTTTAAACCACATCTTTAGGCTTGTCGTATCAGCAAATATGCACACCGCCCTTGCTGGTTAACGAAGTACTTTCTCATGCCTGATTTCATTTGCTTCTCAGGACCAAAGGAAGACAAGAGGGGTAGTACCACTCCCCCACGTACAGACTGTTTCATTGCCATCCAAGGACTTCAGCTGTGACGGGACATGAGGGCCCATCCAAGGCTCATTGCCAAGGACTGGAATCAGCACACAGCCCACACCTGCCACATTCCTGGGCAGAATATGTCCCCACAGGCCCCATTCTCCAACTTTAAACAAATGTAAGTTGCAAAAGGCACAGAAGGCTCACTCAGAGGTACCTACCCTTCAGCACTTCTCATTCTACTAGGCCAGTGATGGCAGTGGGCCCTTTGCAGCTGGTCATGGTCTGTGAGCACAAGCAGGGGGCTAAGATCCTCCGGGGAGCCTGGCAGGAGGGAGACAAGAGGGTCAACTCCGTGATGTCCCTCTGACACCCCCCCATCTGAGGTATAATGGGACTGGCCAAGTCCACGGCCACCAATGGCTGCTGCCCTCCCCATGTGAATTAGGAGCCTTCCCAGGCAGGAAGAGGGGCCTGGGCCAGTCTCTTCCGAGGTGTTGAAAGCTAGCTCAAGATTTGTCTGCTTCTAGCGTTTCCTTTCCTCCCCAAGGGATTATGGAGCAATCCCAAGCGGGTGGAGAATGTATGATCCAGATGTTCCTGGGCATTCCTCCTGCAGCAGGTGCAGTTCCCTTCGGAAGGAGGAGACACCTGCCCCTGGCCTCCATCATCTGGGTGGTCCACAGAGGGACCTGCATACTTATGATTTCCTAAAAGGCCCTTAAAGAAACCGCAGGTGGCTTTGGCTTGCAGCTAAAGAGTCTTCTGCCCAAACCAGGTTTCAATTTAAGCACTGTTTTGCAAATTTGAGAATAAAAGGAGCTCTCACTCTCTTTTTTAACAGTTTTATTGGGATATAATTCACACACCATATAATTCACCCATTTAGAGTATACATTTCAGTGGTTTTTAGTATAATCACAGAGTTGTGCATCGGTCACCACCATCAATTTATAATGTTTTTATTGCCCCCCAAAACTCCATGCCCATTAACAGAAACCCCCCAGTCTCCCTTCCCCTCATTCCTGGCAACCACTAATCTACTTCCTGCCCTATAGATTTACCTGTCCTGGGCATTTCATATAAATGGGGTCATACAATATGTGGTCTTTGTGGCTGGCTCCTTTCCTTTAGCATAAAAGTAAAAGGAACTCTATTAAAAGGAAAAAAAAAAAATGATCCTACATGTTGAGAATAAGGCTATGGATCTCCTACACATCAGCAGACGCCTCTGAAAAACATCACCTTACAGCATTAAATCTAATTCTATGAACATGCTCTTTAGTTTTCAATTATCATCATGAAAGTTAAATTTTGCATTTATAACTGGGTAAAATGTTTTGTTATTGTAAAAATAAAAACAAATCACTAAATGCAGTACAACTTCGAGCCTCCCACAAACACATCAGTATATTCCATTTGAGAAACAAAATAATAAGGCAAGGTGCACTGTCAAGCTGGGAAGAGATACTGAGTGTTCTGCCAATACTTTGAACTTATTTTTGTTGCATAATCGTTCATTTCCTGTGCTGAGATAACCGCCTGTGCCTTTTTGCACCAGCTCCTAAATACGGAACAGGTAAGGGTTTAAAAATGTTTTCAGTGTATAATTTAGTAACCAGTCATTTCAGGGGCAAAAAACTAGATCTTAGGAATTTGATGTTGGCATAGAAGCTGGCCTCATCCTTGCCTCTCTTACAAAATTTGTGATCTGTGGAACCCCCTGAACTGACAGAAGATTAAGGGCACATCATACTGAAACCTTCTTTTCTTTGGCATACCAGTTTAAAGTTGGTTTGTATCGGGATTTTGCCCTCCTCTTCTCTGCTGGTCCCTTTATTTTCTGCTAACTTTCCTTCTGTTGGTTAAGTGCAGAGTTTTGAGTTTTCTCAAAAGAGGTGTTCTTTACATTGGATTCCCAAATCCTCATCTGTAATTAATTATTCTTGAAAACAGGACCCTTGAAATCTAAATCACCTTGCTAGGCTCCGAGCTAAACAGACATTCTTATTTTGCTGAAATTTTCCTGCCTTCTAAGAGACAGCGTTTTAGAACAGAGAGGTGTCTTCCAGTATTCTTGGAGACGAACAGTGAAGTTATCTGCCTTACTAGGAGTATAAAGAAACAAAGCTGGTAATTCACAGGCTCATGGGACTGGGAGGAATCTCAGAGGCCCTTGAGTCCAACTTTGCAATTCACACGGGAATTTATCTGCTAAAGTTTGCAGCAGCATTAGGGCTCTGAACTCTCTACCAGAACCACTCCCTCCAGCCAGAGTGGATCTGGGAGCATGGAAATTGGACATTGACTTTCTGGGCCCTGATATCCTTCTGACCCTCCCCTCCTCCCTGCTCTGGCTGGTCATTGTGGGGATGGGAAAAGTGACAGTCTTGTGCTCTGCTTCCACACCTGCCCCCACTTTGTAGAAACAGTCACATGACCCAGCACGGCCAGCTCCTGGGAGAGGAGGTGACTTCTTTTTGTTGAGGGTGGGTGTCATAGATGCCAGGGCCAGGCAGGTAAAGTGTATGAGTGTAGTGGCCAGGTGTAAGATGACAGGGGTCGTGGGGCTGTGGTGACTAGGAGAGCACTGGCTTTAAGGGTGGCAGGTGCTTCCCAGCACCAGGCAACTGATGGTATGTGATGGGATTAGAAGAGCCCAGGGTTAACAAATCTTCCTGTTTTCCAAGACAGGCTGAGATCTAATCTTTTATGAAATTTCCAAATATTTTAAACCATGTGAACCAAATAAACCATCATGCCAGATGTAGGTCAGATTTTATCCATTACCTCTGTTGGATCAGTGGCTTTCCGCCTTTCTGACCAAACCCTCTAAGGCCCACCTGATAGTCTAGTAGATTTAAAAAAAAAAAATTCAGGGATAACAATGGAATGACACCAAGCAAGTTTAGGGAGGCATACGTGTTCCTTTGTATTAAGAGTTCAGTTCATTTATAATTGGAACCACATTGGGTAATGTCTGAATATCCCCTCATTAGAAAGTTATAGGTTGAGAGGCCATGGAGGTTTCCTGGAGGTTCCCTTGCCAAGAACCTCCTTGGGCTCTGACCAGGTCCTGCCAATGGCAGATGCCTGTCAGTACACAGCCAGGGAGGAGGGGAAGAAGGGACCTCAAACAGCTCAGAGGGGTGGCTCCTGCCCATTGGCATCCAGCAGAGAGGGGTGTGTTACTGTTAATGTAAATAGGGATTTCTGCAGTCAATGGGATAAACCAACCAACAGTAACTAAATGATGGTGATTGTAATTTATAAAGCACTCTGTAGTAATTGAGCACCACAACCAAAAAAAAGACAGCACTGATGGGGCTCTTTCCAAAACCTGCCGGAATTCCAGAGACGAGTGTGTGCCATAGGAATTCAGCACAAATGCGGCAGCCACATTGCTTAGAATTCCAAATTCCAGGTCTAAGTCCACTCGACTGATACTGTCTTTAATTTAGGGAAATCAAATCTAGCTGCTATTTAACTCCTTTTGTAGGATCCTGGGAAGAACTGATGAAATAACTTACATTTTGGGGTCCATTCGGGCCCATCGGGAAGCCAAACTTTCAGAATCACCTTCTGGGTAGCGAGCCTCGGCTGAGGCTGCGGCCCCACCAGGCCGCCCACGGGGAATTGCACAGCAGCCGGCCTTTCCTGACCGGTAATTCGTATTCCTCAGATTAAAGTGCTTTCTCCAGCAAGCCTGAGCAGGTGTGCCGTCCGCTCCGCAGCAGGAAGCGTACTCTGGAATCCCAGAGTCAGTTTCCAAAAGCGCAGGGAAACGTTTGGAAGCAGTGGCCGGTAGCGGAGCGAACCTGCCTCACTCTGCTCTCTCCTCTCCAGGTGCAGGGGAGCTAAGCCAGGCAGCGCCCGGCGCGCAGATTCTCCTGGAAGGGAGTCTCCCTTGCACTTTTCTTTCTCCCTTTTAGCATCTGTAAACCACCTGAATGATTTCCTGCGGGGGGTCCTGCCCCAGCACACCCAACGCCTGGCGGGGGCCGATCAAGAAATGCTCCACTAAGGGCTTGCTGAGGACCCCTCCTCTCCCACGGAGCCCACCTGTAGGAGTGTGGGTGGGGGTGCAGAGAGGAAGAGGAAGTTCACTAAGCCTCAACGGACAGGAATTTGCGTCAAAAGACCTGGGCTCCTGTTCCCCGCTGTCATCTCCTAGGGGTGTCACCTGGGGAGAGCGCTTTATACTCACTCTCCTTGGGCCTCAGTTTCCCGGCTCTGAAATGGAGCTAGCTAGTCACTGCCTTCTCTGCTTCGCGGGGAGGCAGACAGTGCGGGAAGGGGCGCCTGCACCCCTGGAAAGCTTCACGGGACAACTCCCCGCGCGCCAAACCGGGCAGCTCGAGCTCCAGTCCTCGGCGCCGCGGGGCCGTGGGCGGTCGGCCGCCCCGCACGTGACCTCCCATCCGCGCCTGCCGCCCTTTCGCGATCGGGGCGTGGCCTCACGGGGCGGCCTCGCGGCTATTGGCCGGCAGGCGGGGCCGACGGCGCGCGCGCGGAAGACGAGGGTTCTGGGGCGTGGCCGGGCAGGCCGGAGGAGGCGGCGATTGGCCGGGAGGCGTCCCGGGGGCGTGGCCGCGCGGCGGGCGGGGCCCCGAGGCAGCGGGAGCGGCGGGCGCTCGTCGCGCACCTGAGAGCTGCTGCCGGGGCCTGGGAGCCGCGCTCGTCGCCATGCACCGCTTCAAGGTGTCCAAGTTCCGGCACACGGAGGTCCGGCCGCCCCGCCGCGAGGTGAGCCCGGCCCGCGGGCCCCCGCGCTAGCCCCTGGCCCGCGCCGCCCCCCGAGCCCTCGTCTCCCCGGGCGCCCCTCTGGGCCGGGCCCCGGTGTCCGCGGGGAGTCCGGAGCTTCCGTGACGCGCTCTGGCCCTCGCCCCGCGATCCCGGAGCGGCGCTGCCTCCCCGCCGCCTTGGGGCTGCGCGCCTCCCGGGTTTCCGGGCGGCCTCCCCTGGCAGCCGCGGCTCGGGGCGCTGCCGCCACCCGGCAGCTCCTCCTGCCGCCTTGGGTCGCCTCTGCCCGGGGCTGCGGGTGGGAGAGATGCCCCTCCCTGCCCTGGCCTCCGCCAGTCCCCGCGTGTCAGCGGAGAGGGGTGCCCCCCGGAGCAGAAGCGCGCCCCTCCCTCGGCTTCCGCCGGCGCTTCCTCCTCCTCCTCGCGGTTGGCGCAAGCTCTTCGCCGGGTCCGCCGACGGGATGCTGCCGAGGGGCTGGGTGGGGCCCGGAGGAGGAGCTGAGCCGGGGTTGCGGGGCGGCCCAGACTTGATGAGGCGTGTGCTTCAGAGGTGGTGCCACCCGGGTTTGCAGCTCCCTGGTCATTGGGAGTGTCCTCGGATAATTGAGTCTACCAGCTGACCTCTAGTGACCCCGCTACGGGCCCAGAGCGCGTCAGGGCGGGCCGCGGCGGAGGCCCCGTTTTCATTCTCTTGAGGGTATTTCCTGGGCACCTACAAAGTGCTCTATACCCGGGGTTACAGTCTCGGGAGGGGGCAGCCGCAAAACAAGCACAGAAGAGTGCTGCACGTTTTAATGAGTGCACTGAAAAACACACGCATCTGGGGTCCAGGGGGCTGGGGTGCAGAATGCGGAAGTGGGGCTTAGTGGCTGCTGTGAGTAGGTGATTTTAAAGGTGAGGTTCCACCCAGGGGTGTAAATCTCCCTAGCAACGCAGGACGTGACTCCCAGGGATGAGCCTGGACACTGCAACGTGGGATTGAGAAAATCTTCTTGACCAAAAGGGGAAGCAAAATGAAACAAAATAAAGTTTCAGTGGCTGAGGGATTTCAAATGGAGTCGAGAGGTCACTCTGGAGGGCATTTTTATGTGCTATATAGAGATTACTTCTTAGTTTTTAGTGTGCTGGAATGGCTAGGGGGAAATACCTGAAATTGTCAAACTCAACCCAGTAGCCTTGATTCTTGAAGATGATTGTGTAACTATGTAGCTTACATGGTGTGACCATGTGATAGTGAAAACCTTGTGGATCACACTCCGTTTATCCAGTGCATGCACAGCTGAGTAGAAAAATGGGGACAAAAATTAAATGAAAAAATAGAGTGGGATGGAGGGGATGGGGATGGAATGCTTTGGGTGTTTTTGTTTTTACTTTTATTTTCATTCCTTTTTTTAATTTTTTGGAGTAAGGAAAATGTTCACAAATTGTGAATGATGCACAACTGTATGATAGTACTGTGAACAGTTGATTGTACACTGTGACTGACTGTATGGTACGCAAATATATCTCAATAAAACTGAATTTTTTAAAAAAGTGAGGCTTGAAGGGTAAGAGGGCATCAGCTATGTCAAGAGTGGGGCAGGGGGGAGCAACTTGTGCAGAACCCTGGGGCCGGGAAAGAGCCTCATAGAGGAACCGAAAGTAGACTAGGGTGGGTGCGGTGCCTGGGGAAGTGAGGGGCCCTGCAGAGCCTGAGGCTCCCAGATGACGGTGGGTTTATCCTAAGGGCAGTTAGGAGCCACAGAAAGAGTGAAAGTGTGGGTGGGGTGGGGGGATGGGGTTCAGGTTTGCATCAAGGCAGCCTCTCTGAGAGCTGTGCCTCCTGCTTGGAGGGGTCTGGGGAGTGGGTGAGGGGGCCCTGTCTTGCTCCCAGGTGGGACCATGGATTATAGTTTATGATAGGGAGATGGGATGACAGGTGATCTGCCTTCTTTTTCAAAGATACTTCGAACTGGAGTGGTAGATGGGGTGGGGGTGATAATGCAAGGTGATGGTGCCTTCCCCTGTGGCTGGGGAACATTGAACTAGAAACCCTAGGTGGTTGGAGTGGTTTCTGCGACTGCAGGTGGGGTGGATGGGGAGATACGGGTGTTGGTCTTCGGGTAGCAGTAAGGAGCATTGCATGGCATGTCCACACCGAGAGAGAGAATACCTGCTCCTCTGCCCCCCTACGTGGGGGGGTGGGTAGGTAGCATTATTGCTTCTCTGTGGGGTTGTGCCATCCACCCCCTATGGGGCTGCATGGAAAGTCACGTTCGCCTAACGGGGCCAAGCCTCGGTTCCCCTTCTCTGAGCTTGGGATGTTTCTCCTGACGCCCCTGGACTTGGCAGTCCGGTTGAGGAAGTTGAATCTGTCTTCTGTCTTTAGAGCTCACTTCTTTCTTTGCTTTTTCCCTGCCTTTGAACAGAAACAACACGCCTCTCTGTTGGCTTTGCTCCTCCTGGGCTGCCTTCTGACAGCATCCTCCCCTTTATTATTTATTAGGGAACTGATTTAATAGGCAAAAGCTCACTGTTAGTGGCTTAGAGTATCATTTCAAGAACACTGCATTTTCTGGGAGACTGCATGAGTGGAGACAGGGTTTGATTCAAAGGAAAGAGTCTCTGATGGAGCAGATTGGAGGCACAGGGCACCTTGGGTGTTTCTAGGGTAGATCTCCTTGGATTGACCCCACCCTCCCTTAGGCGTGAATTAAGACATGTCAATCACTGCAGTTTTCTGCTGCTTTATTTCAGGCCTGGATCAACGGTATTCGCACAGGGACCAGCCCCTCGTGTGGGAACCACATCAAAGCGAGCAGCAGCTTGATTGCATTCAACTCCGACCGTCCAGGTAGGGTGGCCGGCCACAGGTGTGGAGGTGCAGACATTGTTATCATAGGTAGGGGGGACGGGCAGGCCTGTTGCTGGTGGGGGGCTTGGAGGAGCCTCAGTCTGACAGGAGCAGCCACCCCAGCCTTAGAACCCTACAGAGGTCAAGATGCAGTCAGGAGGTTGGTTTTGGTCGGGGCGTGGCTGTGCCATCGCCTAAAGTAGGTTGGCCGTGGTCTGTAGGAGCACGGCCAAGGGTGGGGGGCAGACCGGCACCCTTAGTTTCTGAGGAGGGGCAGGGCTCCCTGCCATCTCTGTGTCCAGGTGGCCTTGTCTGTGAACCTGGTGGTGGCGGGGTGGACAGGAGCACAAAGATGTGAAAAGTTCCAGTGGTTTGTTAGGCCTCGCTTGGTGGCGAGTGGTATCTAAGGCCTCAAGCTGTCTTCCGCAGAAAGTGGGGACATTTTTAACTTGAACACCTAAGAATCCAGGAGCTTCAGGCAGAGCTACGTCTCAGGGACCTCCCTCTGCTGCCCTTGAGAGTTGCCTGCCTTCTCTGGAAAACTCTCTCCACCTGCAGTGGCACCTGGTGGTCCCAACCTGACCTCGTATGACCCATGATGTGAAAAAGAGACAAGCTCTTTCCCCAGAGCCTTCTGTCCATCTGATCGCATGGAAGGCCTTGCATGGGGCAAGAACCCAGCAGTGGACCAGTCCCCGTGACCAGAGGATGCCCTCTGACAATGGGTGGGGGCTCAGGGAAGGTCTCTTCTCCTCTGGGAGCCTTGAGTCACATGTGCTTGGCTCTGGTGCCAGCAGGACATGGAGTCCCCGTGGGGACATAGACAAAGTAGATGTTCCCCGACAGGCCTCAAGTCAGAGCCCTCGTGTTTGTCTAACAGGCGTGCTGGGCATCGTGCCTCTGGACAGCCCGGGAGAGGAGAAGAGACATGTGACCCACCTGGGCTGCCATTCGGGTGAGTGGGTGCTTTTCCTGGATACCTCAAGCATGCCCTCCCTCCCAGGGGCCAGGGACTTGGACTCACCTGGACCCTGTGGCTTGCTAGTCCCCCACCATTGTCCCCCCGTGCATTCTGATGGATGGGGTCAGTCTCAGGCTCGGAAGAGTCCAGCCTGGGCAGGGGGCTTCCTGGGTGCTCCAGCTCATCCAGCCGGGAGGAGAGGTGTGTGCCTCGGGGTCTTTCCTCTAGCCTCAGGCTCCAGGCAGAGGCCGGCTCCTGGCCACTGCCATGGCTCCGTGTCCTTTCCTGGCTTCCTGCAGGGCCCTCTAAGGAGGTGGCCAGGCCAGGCTGCAGGCCTGAAGCCGGGGCCGCACAAAGAGCTATTGTCCGCTGCAGCTGCTCCTGGCCTCCTGCCCGTTCCGAGCGAACAGCTTGCTCTCCTCCAGTGGGCCTGCCTGCCTGGCCTCTTCCTCTGTCCAGCCGCAGCAGCTGTGGGCCCAGCTCCCCCAGGGGGCGAGGGAAGGGGCTGCGTCCTCGGTCCTTGGGCTGGACGTGGCTCGGTCAAGGGCCCGGATGATGGCAGTGGGGCTGGATGGAGCATGCTCTGCCAGGCCCCCTGCTTGCCCCGCGACCTGCCTTTCTGCATCTAATCGCTTTTTAACTTTTTAAAAACCACTCGAATTGCGGTTAAAACGTTGCCTGTTTTAAGTGAACAATTCAGGGGTGTTTGTCAAAGCTGCAGAATTCTGCATCCCCCCACCCCAGTCTTGTGTTGTCATTGTCCCAAAAGGACCCCTCCTGCCCCTTGGCAGTGAATCCCGTGTCCACCACTGGTTCAGGGCAGCCCTCAGTCCTTTTCCCGTCTGCAACACCGCTGCCCCGGGCCAGGTGTGCCTGCTGCCTGCGTGTGTGAAGAGCTTTTCGGGCCCCCAGCCATATCCATTCATTCCCATAGAGTCTGCAGCTGCTTTCTCGCAGCAGCCAGAGAACGGAGCAGTTGTGGCCGAGCCTGCGTGGCCGCTGAGCCCCCCGTTTCTACTCCCTGGCCCTTTCCAGCAGGCCTATGCCTTTTCTGGACATTTCATATAAATAGAATCATATAATAAGTCGTCGTTTCAATCTGGCTTCTTTCACCTGCATAATGTTTTCTGGGTTCATCAACTTTGTAGCATGCAGAAGTTCGTCTTCTCATCTAATCTCACAGCTTTTTGAAGGAGGTTTTAAAATTCTCCCCTTTATAAAAAAAAAATAGACTTTATATTTTAAAGCAGTTTCAGGTTTTTAGAAGAGTTGCACAGAAAGTAGAATGAGTTCCACATACCCCACATCCCAGTGCCTGTCCCCCAGGATCTCTTGTTATTAGGGGCTTGTCTGAGTGTGGTGCATTTGTTACCACGTTGCTCAACCAATGCTGATTTATTATTACTAACTGATTCCAGCAGGTTAGTCAGGGTTGTGCAGTGCTGTGGGTTTTGACAAGTGTGTAACGTCCCATATCCACCACTGCGGTATCTTTCAGAACAGCTTCACTGCCCTAGAAATGCCCCGTGCTCTGCCTGCCCCCACTCACCCCTCTCCCCTGCATGGCTGGCAATCACTGATTGTGTTAGTGTCCCTAGTTTTGCATTTCCCAGAATGTCATCTAGTTGGAATCTTACAGTATGTAGTCTTTTCAGATTGGCCTCTTCTTTTTTCTTTAAATTAAATTCAGTTTTATTGAGATATGTTCACATACCATACAGTCATCCATGGTGTACAATCAACTGTTCACAGTAACATCATATAGTTGTGCATCCATCACCCCAATCTATTTTTGAACATTTTTCTTACACCAGAAAGAATCAGAACCAGAAATAAAAGTAAAAAAGAACACCCAAATCATCCCCCCATCCCACCCTATTTTTCATCTAGCTTTTGTCCCCTTTTTTCTGCTCATCCATCCATACACTGGATAAAGGGAGTACGATCCACAAGGTTTTCACAATCACACTGTCACCCATTGTAAGCTACACTGTTATATAATCATCTTCAAGAGTCAAGGCTACTGGGTTGCATTTTTGCTAGTTTCAGGTATTTACTTCTAGCTATTCCAATACATTAAAACCTAAAAAGGGTTATCTATATAGTGCATAAGAAGTGACCTCTCGACTCCATTTGGAATATCTCAGCCACTGAAGCTTTATTTCATTTCTCAGCCAGTGAAACTTCATTTCATTTCATTTTACATCCCCCTTTTGATCAAGAAGATGTTCTCAATCCCACGATGCCGGGTCCAGATTCATCCCCGGGAGTCATATCCTGGTTGCCAGGGAGATTTACACCCCTGGGAGTCAGGTCCCACATAGTGGGGAGGGCAGTGAGTTCACCTGCCGAGGTGGCTTAGGGAGAGAGAGGGCCACATCAGATCGGCTTCTTTTGCTTAGCAGTATGCATTGAAGGCTCTACCACATCTTTCTGTGGTTTGATAGCTCATTTCTTTTTTAAATTCAAACTTTTTTATTAGAAAAGTTGTGGGTTTGTGGGTTTACAGAACAATCATGCATAAGATACAGGATTCCCATACACCCCACCCCCCACCAACACCTTGCATTGGCATGGAACAAACAGTTGTTAAAATTGATGATAGCACATTTTTATAACTGTACTATTAATCAAAATCTGTGGTTTAATTTAAGGTTCCCTGTGTACATAGTGTAGTTGTATGGATTTTTTTAAAAGCTTTATAGTTACCATGTATACAATGTAATATTTCCCCTTTTAATCACATTCAGGTATATATTTTGGTGCTGTTAATTATGTTCACAGTGTTGTGCTACCATCACCATCATCCATTCCCCAAACGTTTCCATCATTCCAAATAGGCATCCGGTGCATTTTAAGCCTTAACTTCCCATTCCCTGTCCCCACCCCATCCCCTGGTAAACTATATTCTAGATTCTGATTCTGTGAGCTTACATATTCTAATTGTTTCAAAACAGCAAGATCAAACAATATCTGTACATTTGTATCTGGCTTATTTTACTCAACAAGATGTCTTCAAGATTCAGCCATGTTGACCAAAGTAGCATGACTTCATTCCTTTTTACTGCTGAATAATATTCCATTGTATGTATACACCACATTTTACTTATCTACTCATTGGTTGATGGACACTTCGGTAGCTTCCATCTTTGGGCAGTTGTGAATAATGCCACCGTGCACATCAGTGTGCTCAGGTCACTGCTTTTAAGTCTTTTGGATATACACCTAGTAGTGGGATTCCCGGATCATATGGTAGTTCTACACTTAGCTTTATGAGGAACCATCAAACTGTCTTCCACAGCGCTGCACCATTTTACATTCCCACAGCAATGAGTGAGTTCTCCTGTTTCTCCACATCTTCTCTGACACTTGTACTCTGTTGGTTTAATAGTGGCCATTCTGGTAGGTATGAAATGGTGTCTCACTGTGGTTTTGATTTTCATTTCCCTGATGGCTGATGATGTTGAGCATCTTTTCATGTGCTTTCTGGCCATTCGTATATATTCTTTAGAGGAATGTCTATTCAGATCTTTTGCCCATTTTTAAAGTGGGTTGCTTGTCAGCTAGTTTCTTTTTATCACTGAATAATATTCCATTCTGTGGAAAGACCACAATCTGTTTATCAATTCAAAAAGACCCATTTTACTGTTATAGTAACTGAGTCCAGACTTGGAACCCAGGTCTGCCTGGCTGCTGCATTCTTAACCATTGAGTTATTTGCTTGTCATTGCTGTTTGCTTGTGGGGGGCGCCACCCCAAGATGGTGGCGTCTGTAAGGGGGTGAGCCCCTGGGTGCTAGGGCTCTCCGAAGAGAAGCTGGACCAGCTCCTGTGGGCGCGTTGCAGCCTGCCATGGCCCTGGCCACTCAGAGCCTCGCCCCGTGGAGCCACCTCACCAGGAAGCTGCCGTCAGGGTGGCTGAGCTGTGGCTCCCTAGGAAGCTAGAGGAACCAGGTAACGTCCTGCCGCTGAGGTGTCCAGGGTGGGCTAGGGCTGCTGCCCAGCCTTCGGGGCACCTTCAGCTTCTCAGCTCAGGACGAGGCCGGCCCACCAGCCCAGGGGAGCCGAGGGGTGGGAGCGCCTGGAGGGAGTTCTGCATGTCTGGGCTGTAGGGGTGGCAGCAACCTGTCCCCATCTGGGACTAGCAGCGTGGTGTGCAGCTGAGGAGTGTGGGTTCTAGGCTGTGTTAGCTGTGGAGTTCTGGGCACGTTTCTGTACCTCCCCGGGGTTTCGGTGTTCTCACCCTGTACGGGGATATGCTCACGGCACCACCCGCCTGGTCCTCGGGGAGGTCCAGGGAGACGACGCGTCTGAAGGACGCTGCGCAGCCGGCCCCTGCTGGGACGCGTTACAATCCCCATTTCTCTGCTTGGCCGCGTGCTGCCGCGCCACCTGGCTCGGGACCTGCCTGGCCTGCAAGGCGGGGATCCAGGGGTCTGGGCACCAGACCACTGTATCCCAGGGGTACCACCTACGTCCACCACTTCCTTTTCCCTGTCTCCTCCCAGGGAGTCCCAGGCTCGGGGATTTGGGCCGGGCAGAAAATAAATCTGCTGGGCCCCACTGGGAGGCAGACAGTGCCTGGCAGCTGTGCGTCTTGCTTTAGTGATGTCAGCAGCTGTCCTACCCACCCACCCCGTGATGTCAGCAGCTGTCCTGCCCACCCACCCCATGATGTCAGCAGCTATCCTGCCCACCCCCACCCCCACCCCGTGATGCCAGCAGCTGTCCTGCCCACCCTCACCCCCACCCCGTGATGTCAGCAGCTGTCCTGCCCACCCCCACCCCGTGATGCCAGCAGCTGTCCTGCCCACCCTCACCCCCACCCCGTGATGTCAGCAGCTGTCCTGCCCACCCCACCCCGTGATGTCAGTGCACTGTCCTGCACACCCCACCCCTAGCCTTCCACATCCCCAGCCATGGGGCTCTGACTTCCCAGCCTCATCTCTTCCCCCAAAATCACAGCCTTATTTTCACCCCAGGCTCTGGCCCGCCCCCCACCCCTCGTTCATGTCCTCCCTGCCCCCCAGTACTGAGAACTCCAGGATATTTGGTCGCAAAGAACTGAAACCAACTCCAGCTACTTTAGCCAGGAAGGGATTTGTTGGGAGAATCCCGGGAGCTTCCAGAACTGCAGGAGCAACTACACGCGAGGCCTGGGGGACCAGCAGGGCAGCTCTGGGGTCTTGGCTCCTGCTGTCCAGTCCACCAACTCAGCCCTGGGTGCCTTCCCATCCCAGGTTTAATCCCTCGGGAGGGAAGCTGTCTGATCTGCTTGACTCTAGTGGCTCCCCTGGGTGGGCCAGCCCTGGCTTGGGGCACTTCCTCAACCCAGCCACAAGGGACAGGAAACGGGTAACCTGCGGAGGGTACAAGGGATCTTTTCAGTGTTCTGGAAATGGTCCCTGTTTTAAGTGAAGGCTTTGATGATCTTGACTAGAGTTGCAGAGCTGTGCACACCGCCATCTGGTTTTGGCACGTTGGGCAGAGAGCCATTCATGCAGGTCAGCTGTCACTACAGGAGAAGCATGTGGCCACCCCGTTTCCCTCCCGCTTGTCCTCCCTGTCCCACCCTTTCCCGTCCTTCAGGGTCAGCTGCACCCTTCCAGGAAGCCCTCTGACCCCTGACCCGTCTGCGAGCCCCTCCATAGGCCCAGAGCAGGGCTGATGCTTGTGTTCAGTCACACATTCGTTCATTCTCCAGCTGTTTAGTGTGAGCTTCGGGAGCCCCATGCTGGGCTCTGCAGGTGCCCAGTGATTGCGGGAGCTCCCTGCCTGCCTCCTTCCCTACTGACCCAGGGCCCTCTGGGGTGTAAGTCGCAGCACAGGGCCGTGCTGTTTGCCTCTTTGGTTTCCAGAGGTGTCCTGGCCTTGGTGAGCCTTGACCTGTGTGTGTGGAGGCAGCTGTCACCCCGAAAGCCTCCGTGCTTCCCGGCTGGGGAACAAGTCGTGCTGGGTTTGGAGTGAGTCTGTACTCGTGTCCTAGGGCCGCCGAAACCAGGCCACAGACTGTGCAGCTTAAAACTGCAGACGTGTATTGTCTCACAGCTCTGGAGGCCAGATATCCAAAACCCAGGGGTCAGCGGGCCGGGCTCCAGGGGGGCTCCTCCCGGCCTTGTCCGACTCTGTGGGCCACGCTCGGCAGCCTTGGCTGGTGGCCGCAGCACTTCCCCCTCTGCCTCCGCCATCACGCGGCCTCTCCCCTGGGTCTGCGTCAGGCCAGGGCCCACCCTGCTCCCGTCCAACCTCATCTAATCACCTTTAAAGGTCACATTCATGAGACAGGGGTGTCAGGGCTTAGACATACCTTTTGGGGGGGACACGGTTCACCCCCGAACAAGGCCTTTCCGGCAGATTCTCATCGGCCTGCGCTGACCTCTCCCCTGCAGACCTGGTCACGGACTTGGACTTCTCGCCCTTCGATGACTTCCTCCTGGCCACTGGCTCAGCCGACAGGACGGTGAGCGGAGCCGGCAGGACAAGCCGCTCGTCAGCCCCCACTTCTCCCTCCAGGGCCGGTGGCCCCCGGTGGCTCCTCTGGGCTGCCTGGAGCCTGCTTGTGACATAGCTCCCCAAGGAAAGCTGGGCTGGGTGGTCCGGGGGGCCCAGAGGTGACAGAGAGGGGCCCCGTCCCTTCCCTGAGCCAGATACTGCAGCCCCCTCCCCTTCCCTTCCCTGCCGTGAGGGGCAGTGTAGTTCCCGAGCCCCAGCAGCCGTGGCGAGCGGGATGCCCACCCACGGGGTGGACGGGTTGACCCTGTGGAGCCTCGGTCCACCGCAGGGCCTCGCTGGGGCAAGGTTGCCTGGGGGCCCTGCAGCCCCAGGGCTCACAGACGTGCCCCTCTCCCGCAGGTGAAGCTGTGGCGACTGCCAGCGCCCGGCCAGGCCCTGCCTGTGGGGCCTGGGGTGGTGCTGGGCCCCCAGGAGCTCCAGGTGGAAGTGCTGAAGTTCCACCCCGCCGTGGACGGTGTCCTGGTGAGCGCGGCGGGCACAGCCGTGACCATCTGGGACGTGGCCAGGCAGCAGCCCTTCACAGGTATGGGACCCCTTCCAGCGGCAGCCCCTCTGCCCGGACAGAACTCGGTTGGTTGGTTTGTGGGTTTGGTAAGGTGAATGTTCACCATTGGACCAAAGTTTGCCACATACATAGTATAAAAAGTCATAAGGTTCTACAAGACTTGTAGGAAAAAATACTTCACCCCTCTCCATTCCCCTTAGGCAGCTATTTTATCATCCTAGGGTTTTCTTCTGCTGTCTCTTCCATAGTTCTGGATAACTTCCCTAGGATGTTAACTCTTGAATGTTTTTTTAGTTTTCAAAGCCAGTGATTGGCTTGCTACCCCGGGAGATGGGGATTTTGCTCCCTTACAATGCATCAGGGAGGCTGCTCCTCCCCTTTTCCCCATTAAGCTGATCATGCCCCTGGGGGTCTGGGTGTCCCATGTTTAAATGCTGCAAGATGCGCATGTGACTCACAGCTGCGCCACGTGGGACACCATGGTGACATCACACTGTCCTTTCTGCAGGATCCCCCTGACATGCTCATCCCCCTTTTTTTTTTTTTAATTTTAAATCTTCATTTTATTGAGATGTATTCACATACCACGCAGTCATACAAAACAAATCATACATTCGATTGTTCACAATACCATTACATAGTTGTACATTCATCACCTAAACCAATCCCTGACACCTTCGTTAGCACACACACAAAAATAACAAGAATAATAATTAAAGTGAAAAAGAGCAATTGAAGTAAAAAAGAACACTGGGTACCTTTGTCTGTTTGTTTCCTTCCCCTATTTTTCTACTCATCCATCCATAAACCAGACAAAGGGGAGTGTGGTCCTTATGGCTTTCCCAATCCCATTGTCACCCCTCATAAGCTACATTTTTATACAATTTGTCTTCGAGATTCATGGGTTCTGGGTTGTAGTTTGATAGTTTCAGGTATCTACCACCAGCTACCCCAATTCATTAGAACCTAAAAAGGGTTGTCCAAATTGTGCGTTAAGAGTGCCCACCAGAGTGACCTCTCGGCTCCTTTTGGAATCTCTCTGCCACTGAAGCTTATTTCATTTCCTTTCACATCCCCCTTTTGGTCAAGAAGTGCTCATCCCCTTTTGAGAGATAAAGTCGCAGGGCTCAGAAAGTTGCAGGCCCCAGATGGTGCGAGTGCTGAGAGTCAGCCGAGCTCACTGTGGCTGGGAGAGGGCCGCCAGCAACGTGACTGGGGTGCCGTTGGGGGTTCCCTCCTGGTGCGTTGCTTACTAGGGCTTCAGCCAGCACCCACCATGGAGCCCTCTTGTACGCGAGGGATGTGGGCTTCTCGGGCGTGAGCTGTTTCCCCCCAGGGCTCCTGCTGCAGTGGCTCGCACACAAGGTGTGCCCGGCCCTGCCGGGACTGCCCTCGCCCCGAGTTACACATGTGGCTCCGGAGGGTCAGTGGCTTGGCTGGACCAGGTGCACGCAGGTGGCAGAGCCGGGTCTCGTCCACCCTGCGGTTACCTGCTGCTGCAGAGCAAACTACCCCCAAGCGGAGGGGCGCGGAGCGTTTGTTTTCTCACGGTTTCTGTGGGTCGGGAATGCGGAGCGGCTTAGTTGGGAAGCTGTGGGTCAGGGTCTCACAGGAGGTTGAGGTTGAGCCGTCAGCCAGGCCCGGGGACCCACCCCCACGATGGCTCACTGCCCCAAGTCCTTTCCATGAGTGGCTTGCGTGCACCCATGGCTTGGCAGCCAGTGTCCCCAGGGGGAATGGTGCGGTGGGAGAGCACAGGGAGGAGGCTGCAGGGTCTTTTGTGGCCTGGCCTTGGAAGTCACGTTCCACCACTGTGGCCAGATGCTCGTTAGAAGTGAGTCTCCGGGTCCTGCTGTCACTTGAGGGGAAGGGCAGAGGCTTTGCGTTTCAGAGAAAGGCAAGTCCGTGAACTCGTGGGTGTGTTTAAAACCCCACAGGGGAGAACGGAGAGGCAGGAGCAGAAGGCCCAGGCGGGAGCGGGTGGCGTGGGTGTGGGCCGTGCAGCTCAGTCAGGGGCCTGGGGGTAACTGGAGGGGGGCCTGGGTGGGCGGCGAGATCCAGGCCGGGGAGCAGGGAGCCTCGGAAAGTTCTTGAAGGAAGCATGTCCTGACGTGGGGGGACGGAGCTCCTGGCTGCAGGTGGGGTGGCTGGGGGGCAGCTGCTGCCTTTGGCTCCCGTCAGCCTCCTGGCTAACAGGGGCCCCTAGAACTGCGGCCTTTGCCCTGGGTAGGGGTACCCCCAGCTGGGCCTCCTGCATCCACTTCCCTGGTGGGGGGCCCCCTCCTGACCTCAGCTGCTTCCCTGCAGAGCTGGTGGCACATGGGGACCTGGTGCAGAGCGTGGCCTGGAGCCAAGATGGAGCCCTCGTGGGCACGGCGTGCAAGGTAGGCCTGCAGGGTCCCACCCTGGGGGGCCATGCTCTGCCTCTCGTCCTCGCAGTGTTTGGGGGGGCAAAGGGGTACAAGGTCAGGACGAGCTGCCGTGACACCCTCCCGTCCTTTGGTTGAGACCCGCATCCGGGAGCCTCCCCTGAGACCCTCACACCTGGGCCTGGGGTCCTGGCGAGATGGGGGCCTGAGTCGAGCCCCCGCGGCCCCCCATAGCTTGCCTGGGTTGTCCACGCTCCTTCCCCTCCTCAAGTCTCGCCACGTGCCGGGCCCCACGCTGCAGGGAAGGCAGACACGGGCCCAGGAGTCAGACAGTGGAAGGACCCAGCACTGAGGGGCACAGGAGGCTTTGAGCTGGCTGGAGAGAGCCCGCAGGGCAGAGGGAGAGCACAGGGGGCACATGGGGCAGGGCAGGCCTGGAGAGTGTGGGGGACCCCCCGAGGCTGGGTGCATCAGGCAGTGACGGGAAAGGCTGAAGAGCTCCCTCTAAGCAGTGCGTTGCGGGGCTGGAGCAGTGTCTGAAAATGACGTGGGCACCTCATTTGGGTGGGGGGGTGCCCGGGCTCAAGAGGATGCTGGAGCTGGGTAGAGGCAGTGGGTCAGGGTGGGCATGAGGCGCTGGAGGGTCCCGGGCACAGCTCGTACTGCTGGCCATGGGCATGTGTGAGGGGCTTGGCGCATCCGACCCCCCTGCTTTCCCCCGAGCTGTTCTGGGTCAGGAGCTCGGGAGGCCTGGCCTGGGCCCTGGAGTCGGGCCCTCTCAGCCGTGCGTCTGCATGCCCCGAGTGTGCCCCTGAGCGTGCTGTGGGCGACCAGGGGCACCTGTCCACGGGGCAGGTGTCAGCGTCTTCAAGGCAGAGCATGCGCCCGGCCCCGAGGGGCCTCAGAGGGGCCAGGGCTGCAGACCCCGTGAGCATCAGACTGCAGGAGGACACCTTCCCTTGCTGTGGTGATGGTGCCCTGGGCCGAGTGTGGCCCCCGCTGCCCGGACGGCCCTGTCCCGTGTCTGCCCTCAGCCGGGGGTCCAGTCGGGCAGCAGCTTGGAGGGCGGGTTCCTCGGGGGCTCGCCCTCAGCCCTGTCCCATGTGCCACCCCAGGCAGGCCTCTGCGGGGCAGGTGTCGGGCTCGACCTGGGCACACCTGCGGGACAGGTAGCGAGGGAGGAACCGCCAACACAGTAGCCTCTCCCGGAGCTCGTGGCCGGGCAGAGACTCAGTGACCGATCCGCCCCCCGCGGGGGTGACTGCTGGCCCAGCGAGGACTGTGAGGGGCAGGTGTGGATGCCTCCCTGGGGAGCCGTGTTGGAGCGGACGCCCATAGCAGGGGACGGGCTCGCCTTGGGGGCGAGAGGCTGCAGCTGCAGCTCCCGGGGCAGGGGAGTGGGCCGGGGCCAAGGGGCACCGTGAATTGGGGTGCTTGAAGGGGCCGCGGGACCCTCTGGCTGCCACGGGCGGGTGGTGAGAAGGGACCTGGTCGTGGCGGGGAGCCGGGTGCTGCCCGCAGGGGAGAGGCCGTCAAGAGGCAGCTCAAGAGAAGCTGGCGAGCAGGAGGCTCACGGGGAGGGCACAGAGCCCAGAAGGAATGAGGGGCAGGCCGGGTGGGGGCCCAGGGGTCCCCAGAGCCGGAGCTGGCCCCGCGACCTCGAGGGCTCATGGGGACCCAGCACTGACCGGCCCTGACTGGGGCTGCCCCTGGGTGGGCCTTGGGCTGCAGCCTCAGCAGCCAACTCCGCCCAGCCCTGGGGCCGTGGGGGGCCGCCTGCTCCTGCAGTAAGCTCACCCCGGGAACAGCTTTTCTGGTTCCTGGTTGGATGTCAGGGCACCAGCACTGTCCCTTCCCCTGTCTTCCTGGGCCCCGGGGGAAGGGCGCAGACGGCCACTAGAGGGTGCGCGGGAGCCGGGCTGGGCTGCGCTCCGTCTCCCCCACCCGGAGGTGCCTCGTCACTTGGCAGCACAGACGGTCCCCAGGCCTGTGATGGAGGCGGATCCGAGCCCAGGGCGCTCCTTGCTCTGGGGGGCTTCTCCCTCGCCCACCACCTCGGGCTGAACTTTCGCACTTGGAGGGGACAGAGCTTCTTTGGAAGAAGCCATCAGGGAAGCGGTGGTGGTGTGGGGAAGGTGAGGGTGCAGGGGTGCCTATGGCGGAGCCATTGCCTCCCAGGGAGGCCTCCAGCGCCAGGGGGGTCCCTGTGGGAAGCTTCTGTCCTCCCCCCAATTTAGTCCTGAGCCAAGCAGGGCCCCCCAGGCACACGGTGGGGGGACTTCCCCAGTGATGTCCCAATGTGCAGCTTGAGCTTCTTGCCACACTGCTGGGGGAGATGCCAGGGCCCCTCTCTGAGGACTCCCCTCTGCCAGAGTGAGGTGGGGACGGGGCTCTGCTCCCAGCTTTGGCGAGGAGGCAAAGAGCAGATGAGCCGCAGATAGAAGGCAGACTCTGCCTCCATCTCTCTGTGGCCCTCCCTGCCTGTCTGTCTGTCTCTCCTTGGCCTCTCTCTGTCTCTCGCTGTCTGTCTCTGAACAGCCTCCACACCACGAGGCCTGGGAGTGGTGTTAAGAGTGACCCCTGGACGGTGCCTGCCTGGCCATGGCAGGTCCTTGGTAGCCTGCAGTTGGGAGGGCTTCGTCGGGAGTGACCCACGAACCCTGGGACCCACCATGTGTGTCGGGAGGGCTGGGGGCCGATCTGCTGAGGGAGGCCTGGCTCCTGAGGCCCTCCTGGGCTGGCCCCCCCCAAGATCCCTCAGCCTCAGGTGTGCTTACCTGGGGCGGCCTCCATGCCTCACTCCAGGTCCCTCCAGTAGCCCCCAGCCCCCACCTCCAGCCCCCCATCCTCCCACAGTCTCTTCCCCTCCATATCACCTGCGGGCACGTTCCCACCTCCACACCTTAGCTCATGCTGTTCCACCTCTTGTGAATGCCTTTCCCTTCCCTTCCTGGTTCAGATCAGGTCCAGTTTCCCCCCAAAATCCCTGACTGCTGAACCACATGTGTCTCCCCGTCTTCTTGGTGGCAGCAGGGCTGTGTGCTCTTTGCAGTGTCCCCAGCACCAGGCAGGGCCAGGCACATTGCAGGCACTCGGGTGGTTTTCCTCTGTTATCCGAAATCCAAGAGGTGCCCACACTGATTGACTCGAGGGAGAGCCGAGCTGAGATGCACAAAGGAAAAGCGAGTCACTCCCCGTCCTGGTCACCAGCGTTGCCAGACCAGCTGGTGCAGGTCAAGGCCGTTCTCCTTGCTCAGCAGACTCGCAAGGACAGGGACCTGGGCACACAAATTGGAATTTTGGTTTGTGTTCACCACGGTAGAATCACACCATGCTGTTATTCTGCAAATTCCTTTCACGCCTAACAGTTTGCTGTGGCCAGGCCTGGGGAGAGCTGGGGGCAGGTCCTGTCCCAACTCTGCCCTCATTGTGTGTGCGTGTGTGTGCACATGCCCACATGCACACACTGCACACACAGGCACACACACCCAATGCACACACATGCGCACACACATTACAGATACAAGGCCCGTACGAGGGACAGGCATTTTATTTTAGTTTGGTCCTTTTCTTCCTCTTTGTCCCTTCCATCCCCTCTTGGAAGCTGGAACCACAGTGGCGCACTGGTGGGGGGTCCTGATGTCTGAGCTCGTCTTCCCTGCTCAGATGGGGAAATGGCGGAAATGAAGTCGTCAGGGGAGCCCCTGAGTGCCGGGCCTGGCCTGGGAGGACACTCATGTCCCAGCTCAGAGCTGGAATTAGGTTCTGGGCTTCCAGTTCCCCATCCCTGTGGCGTGGTCACGGTGACAGCCCCACTTCCCTGGGCAGTTGGAAATTCGATGTGGGGGTCCCTGCCAGCCGGAGCAGCCGCTCAGCAGGGGCGAGCTGTTGTCACTGAGTTCCCTCTCCCAGGCTGGGGGGCTGGGGAGGGGTCCCCTGGTGGGGTGTCAACCCAACTCCGGGGGCTGGGATGAGCCTGGGGTGTGGACACAGGCCGGCTCCTGGGACACTGACCTGTCTCCTCCTGTTTGCTTTGCCAGGACAAGCAGCTGCGGGTCTTTGACCCCAGAACGAAGCCCAAGGCCTCCCAGGTAAGTGGAGTGGGCCTGCTGGGGTGTGGGGCTGGTTCCTAGGGACAGGCTGTGCCCAGCCCACACCCTGCGGTGAGGCCCGGTGGGCACATGGGGTCACCTGGGAGCCAGGCGCCCGCTGCTGGAAGCCGCTTCTGGGAAGGCTCTCTGGGTCCTGGAAGGGCCTGGCCCTGGGCCCAGGGTGGGGCGCCGCCCGGCTGCCCGCCGGCCCTCACGGAGGAGGAGGCCTGCGGCTTCGGGCAGCTAATTTGAGATTCCAACTTCCTCCCCGCTTTGGGTCCCCGGCCCCCACCCTCCTTCCCGGGCACAGTCTGCAGAGGCCAGCCCTGGTGGAGCCAAGACGCCCACTAGGGCCCAGGGCTGCCAGCCCCCACCCGGGGCCCCTGTGTTCTCTGAGCAGGGCTCGGAACCGACAGGCTTGTTTGTTTTTTTAAGCTTTATTCACACACCATACAGTCCATCCAGAGCGTACAATCACAGAGTTATGCATTCACCACCACAGTCAGTTGAGAACTTTCCTATTGCTCTGAAAAAAAAAAAATCCCATCTTCCTTACACCCACCCCCGTCATTGACACTTAGCTTTGCTCTAGTACCTTTGTTACAGTTGATGAAAGCATATTACAGCGTTACAGTTAACTGTAGTCTTTAGTTTCATTAATTGTATTTTTCCCATATATGAATCTATCGTACACACTTCATACTGGTGACCTACATTTGCTCTAGTTTATGTGAAAACTTGCTTGAATCTGTACAGTTAATGGCAGTCATTGTGCACTATAGGTTTCACTGTTATACAGTCCCAGGTTTTATCCTCTAGCTTTCCTTTTAGTGGCATACGTGACCGCAGACTTCCCCATTCAACCAAGCTCACGCTCAGTGCTAATTACCCTTACAGGATTGTGCTACCATCACCTCTGTCCATTTCCAAACACTTACGATCAACCTTATTAAAAATTCTGTACACCTTAAGCATCATCTGCCCATTCTCTCTTCTCTTTCTATCTCCTGGTATCCTATATTCTAGATTTTAACTCCCAGGGTTTGCTCATTATAGATAGTGCGTATCAGTGAGACCATAAAAATATTTGTCCTTTTGTGTCTGGCTTATTTCACCCAACCTAATGTCCTCAGGTTCATCCGTGTTGTCGCGTGCAGCAGGACTTCATTCCCTATTACTGCTGACTAATTCTCCGTCGTACGTACATACCACAGTTGGTTCATTCATTGGTTGATGGGCACTTGGGCTGTTTCTGTCCTTTGGCAGTTGTGAGTAATGCTGCTGTAGACATCGGGGTGCAGGTGTCTGCAGATCTCCTGGGTATATGCCTCGTAAAGGGATTGCGGGATGATATGGCAGTTCTATGCTCGGTCTCCTGCTGAACTGCCACGCTGCCTTCCAAGGCGGTTACACCAGTCTCCCTTCCCGCCAGCAGTGGATGTGTTCCTGTTTCTCCGCATCCTCTCCAGCAACTGTAGCTTTCTGTTTGTTTTTTTTTTTTGATACTGGTCATTCTAATAGGTGTGAAATGATATCTCATTGTGGTTTTTTGTTTTTATTTAGAGTTTTTTTTTGTGGTTTTGATTTGCATTTTCCTAATAACTAGTGAAGCTGAGCATCTTTTATTTGCTTTTTTAGCCATTTGTATTTCCTCTTTGGGAAAGTATCTATTCAAGTCTTTGCCCATTTTTAAATTGCGTTATTTGTCTTTTTATTGTTGAGTTGTAGGATTTCTTTATATATTCTTGAGATTAACCCCTTATCAGGTATGTGGTTCCAAATATTTTCTCCCATTGAGTAGGCTGCTTTTCTACCTTCTTGGCAAAGTCCTTTAAAGCCAAAAGTACTCAGTTTTGAGGAGATTCTATTTATCTATTTCTTCTTTTGTGGCTTATGCTTTGGGTAAGAAACCACTGCCTACCACAAGATCTTGAAGATGCTTCCCTTCATTTTCTTCTAGGTGTTTTATGGTCCTTGCTCTAATGTTCAGGTCTTCGAACCATTTTGAGTTAGCTTTTGTGTGAAGTGTGAGGTAGAAGTCCTCCTTCATTCTCCTGGATGTGGCTATCCAGTTCTCCAGCCACATTTGTGGAGAGAATCCACGTGCTTGGTGTGTGTGGTTGGAGCTCCATGTGGGGCAGCAGGGACCCGTGTCCCCAGCCCAGGTTGGGGCCCTGGGGGAGCACATCCTGGTGAGAGGCTGTGACAGCAGCTCAGGGCCCAGCCCTGGGTGCCCGCTGGGGGGCCGACCTTGGAGCTACGCCTGAGCACACAAAGGGGGACGACTGGGTCCAGGATCTGCGGTGGCCAGGTGGGGCTGGGGCGTCCTTAGTGAGGGTCCTGCCACCCCAACCGTGGGGAGCACCACGGAGTTTTAAGCAGCAGGTGAAACGAGTGGGTGGGCTGTTATAAAGAGGACGCCCCGGAAGCCCAGGAAACTTCTTCCCCAAGGAAGGCCTGCACTCCTCTCCCCCAACTTCTCGGAGAAGCTGGGTCCTGGGCACCCCCACCCCCACCCCAACCCCCCTCGGGTGGCATGGTGCAGCCTTTTGGCCAGGAGGGTCCGGTCGGCGACCCCGCAGACCGCTCAAGGCCAGCACCCCCCCGTCTTGGCAGGGCAGCCGCCGTGGGGAGGTGGCGCTGTCTGGAGAAGCCGGCCCCTGGCCCCGGGACGCTGGGTGGTGGCTGCTGGGGGCTCAGAGTGGGCGGGTGTGAGCAGTAGCCCTAACTCAGGCGCTTTCTTCTGCCAGCCTCCAAGCTTTGCCCAGAAAGGGGGGTTCCCGGGTCAGTTGAAGGAGGGCTGCTTGAGCCCAGGTCGGCTTTGCTCTCCCACCCGGCTCCCCCAGCCTCCCTCCTCCTGCAGCCTGGGGAGTGGGGGGCGGCGGCGGGCCGAGGTGGGGCTGGGGTGGCCGCCGTCCAAGGGTTCCTAGAAGAGGGAGGGAGAGGATCTGGTCCTGGGGCGCCCCTGGAGCAGACCTGGGAAGAGCGGGGGCGGCTGCAGCCCCCTCCCAGGCGCGGGCCGGGCTGGGCTGGCTGCTGCGGGGGCCGCGGGCCTGGAATGCCGCCCTCCGCCCTGCCCCCCACTTCCGCCCGGGGTGTCTGGCCCACACCTGGCTCCTATTAGGAGAACCGCGGCTGGCCGCCAGGGCCGGTGCAAGCCGAGGGGCCGGTTCCGGGGGCTCCCCTGCCTGGGAGCACCTTCTCGGGAGCCCCCCTTCCTGCCGGATGGGGCGGGGGGCTAGCAGCGGCCTTTGGGGGTCAGGGGAGGATGCCCTGTCACCCCCCCCCCCCCGGGCCCATGGACTCTGTGACTCACGTCACCCAGCTCTGATGGGAGGGGGGCAGCCGGGGTGGGGGTGGGAGTCCTCCCTCCAGACCCCCTTTGGGCCCTGTCTCTGGCTACCCGGGCTTGGAGCAGGCAGACCCGGGGCTCCCTCTTGTTCACACCCACTACTTGGATTTTAATATTAAAGATTTTTTAAGAGTAAACCTTATCTTTAGAGCAGTTTTAGGTTTACAGAAAAATTGCTCATGAAGTAGAGGGTTCCCTCTGGCCACCCCCGAACCTGTTTCCCCATTTAGGTCTTGCCTTAGTGCAGTTCAGTTCTTAAAACTGATACATTTTCAATACCGATAGCTCACAGTTTCCATTAGAGTTTGCTCTTTGTGTTGTACAGGTCTGGGGTTTTTCCTTTGGCTTTTCATTAGGTGAGTTGGATTATAGAAAAATCATGCAGAAAGTACAGTTTCCCGCAGAGGTCTGTAAGTTTTGACGGATGCTCCCCATCCTGTTGCCACCATCGCGGTGTCACATGGAAGACCCCACGGCCTCAAGTGCCCTGGGTGCCACCTGCTCAGCCTCCACCTGCCCCGAGCCCGTGGCCACCCCTGATCTCTTTACCGTCTCCACGGTCTGGCCTTTCCCGGGCTCCTCCCTTATGCCCCAGCGCGTGGCTGCCACCACCCTTCAGCTCTGTCCCGCGACGAAAAGAGCCGGGGGCTCAGGCCAGTCCAGTGGCCCTCCTGGCTCACACTCCTGAGTGGACGGCCCAAGCCAGGCTCCTGTCCCACCGCCGCCCCCTGCCAGGCCAGCACCCAGGGTGGGTCGTCTGTCCGAGCCCCTGGCCCCCAGCTTCACCATGCCAGGCCTGGGGTGGGTTGGCCGAGATGCTGAACCTGGGTGTACCTGGGAAGGGCAGCCCAGCAGTGGAGGGGACGCCCAGGGAAGAGGGGGCCAGGCAGTGAGCCCCCGGCCTCTGCCTCCTGACTGCCCTGTGGGGAAGGCGGGCCGGGCCTGGGGCCTGGGTGTCGGGAGCCCAGAACTGAACCTGGCAGAGGAAGGGGGTGGGCGCGCAGTGGAGGCTTCTTGTTTTGGAGGCCGGCAGGGCTCTGGCTGCCCCGGGCAGGAGCCCCTGCTCCCCCAACAGCCCACCCCACACAGGAAGCGTCACCATGGGGACGCAGGGCTCCGCAGCACCGCAGCTGGAATGCAGGGTATGCGCCTTGGCTTCTGCCCCGGGCTGGGCTGCCTCTGCTGGCCACAGCCCCCCACCCTGCTCTGGGGCTAGGGGTCAGGGACACCTTCCCCGGGGGGCTTCTCCAGGAGCAGGACTCCGGCTGCTGTTGGGGCACAGGCCTCTCCCTGCAGCACCCGGGTCCGCCCTGCTCCCCGTGGCTCCCTGGGGGCCTCTGTGGCTGAGGGCAGCTGGCTGCCTGGGTCCCTGTGGCTGCAGAGAAGGGACTTTCGAAATATTTGGGGGACTGAGTATTGCTCCAGTGACCTGGGAAGAGAGGAGGTAGGAGGGGATCAGTGGCCACCCCCTGGGCAAACAGAGCTGGGCCCCCGAGGTGGGGTGGGGTGGGGGCTGCTGGGCCACAACCGAAGGTCTCACCTTAGCTCAGCTCCCCAATGCCTCCCCGCCCTCGGGTCTCCTGAAGCCGAAGGCCCTGTTCTCTCTCCCCCAGGGTGGGGGCTTCTAGAATGTTTGCTGATGAGCGGGGCTGGGAGGGGCGTGGTGAGCTCCCTTCCACCCGCACCACCCTGAGCCCCCGGTCCTCATGCAGCCCCAGCCCACAGGGACAGAGAGCCCACACACCCCTTGGCTGTCTTGTCGGGTGACGCGGGCACGTGGTGTCCTCCCTGGGCCTCTGGTTTCTCCGTGTATGGGACAGGAAGGTGGGAGACCCGGGCCGAGGTGCCTTCTGTCTCCAGCCTGCGCCTTGGAATGGGAAATGCTCGGTCACGGCCCGTCGGAGCCTCAGCCCTCACCGCCTTCCTCCTGCCCTCGCCAGCCATGCTGGCTGCTTCCCACGCGGGGACCTGCCCTGGTCTCAGGAGGCAGCAGACCATGCACGGGCCTGAGGGCAGAACTTTGTGCCGTTGGGGCAGGGAGCACAGGCCCAGCCCCTGCTGCTCCTTGACGACCCGGCTGACATGTCCCCTTTCCCTGAGGCCCCTCCGGACCCCACACATTCGTCCCCGCAGTTCTACTCTCACCATACCCTCTTCCTGCCCTTTTACAAAACGCACGTCCAACGTGTGCCAGGCACAGCCCTGCCCCTGCCAAGGGTGGTCACTTCCTCCTCCCGGCGGCCCTCTGAGTAGGAGCTTTTCACAGACAAGGAAACTGAGGCCCAGGGACCTAGCCATCCGTGGCCACATCGGGTACTCCACCCCAGCATCTGACTGCGCGGCCTGCACTCTTGACTTCTTTGCTACTTTGGGGCACTTGCGATGCAGTGCGATGGAATCCTGATTGCTGTTGGGGTCACACCTCCCTCCCCAGCTCAGATATCCCGTGGGCTCGGGGACCTTTCTGTTTTCTTCGCGGTATTCCCAGCGCCTCATCACGTGTGTGGCTCGGATGCCCGTATGCCCAGCCCTCCCCCGAGTGCCTGCAGCCCCCCACCCCCGTGCCTGGCCTGGGGAGACCCCATGTGCTTCCGGAACCGCTGGGTGCAGTACGCGGCATCGCGAGCGGCAGCGGGGTGTGTCCACTCGCTCCAGGAGGGCAGGGCCTGCAGTGGCCCATCGCTCACCCCAACCCCCAGCCCTGCTGGTGTGAGGCGAGGGGCCTGGGGTCCCGGTTCCCAGGCTCCGGCCCCCACTTCCTGTGCCGGCACCGGGGGCGAAGGGAGCAGGGAGCAAAGCCCCCTGAACGCTTCGGAGCCATTTCCAACGTCTCCCATGCTGGGGTCGGCCTCCGCAGGGCTGGGGGGGCCGGCCCAGCTCCGCACAGGCCCCGTTCCTCCGTCGTTCATTCCCGAGGAGATCGTGGGAAGCTGGGAGGCCGCAGTTCAGGATGAGCTATTTTTGGTAACAGGGTCCTTTCTCCCAGGCTCCGGGGCCAGGGTGACCCGGAGGGAGCCGTTTGCATTTCCTCTGGCCCCTCCGCTCCCCCCAGCCCCCATCCCCCACCCCACTCCCCCCCCACCCCGGCCGGGAGACAGGGCCACTCGGTGTGAACTCACCGTCCCTCCCCGGGGGCCGTTTCCACCCAGCCTTCCTGCCGGGGGTGAAGGGGGTGCTTCCTGGCCCTCTGTGTCGGGGGGTCCTCCCCAGGCTGGGCAGCGGCCCCTCAGCAGCCCCCGGGCGAGGTGAGTGGTGATGTCCCCAGCTCCTCCATGTGTCGATGGCAGGTCTTCGCAGCAGTGCAGGCCACATCAGCCCCATTTACGGACAAGAACGATGCGGACTGGAAAAGGGGTGGGCTCCCCGGGGCCTGGCAGCTCCTGGGTGTGAGGGCTCGGAGCAGAGCCTGGGGGTGGTGGTGCTTGGCGAGGGGCTACCGCCGGGGAGCAGAGCTGCAGCGGCCACCGTCCCGGCCGGGAGCCTGGCTCAGGAGGCCCTCGTGCGTCCCAGGTGGCCGTGGGGCTCCTGCCCTCCGTAGGCTCACAGCAGGCGGGCAGCAGCACTTCCCACCCAGGGGGACGGGAGCTGGTGGCTGAGCCCTGTCTCTTGCCTCCTCCAGAGCACACAGGCCCACGAGAATGGCAGGGACGGCCGGCTGGCGTGGACGGGCGCCCAGGAGCACCTGGTGTCCACTGGATTCAACCAGGTAGGGCCCGTCCTGGGCAGGCAGGCCCAGCCGGGGACCGAGTCCAGACGTGTGGCACCAGCACCAAGTGGGCAGGGGGCGGCCCATGCCCGGGCCCTGCAGGTTTCAGAGCCCCAGGGGAGTGACCCGCCAAAAACAGCACATTCCTTTTGCAATAACTAAGCGTGACCCCGGGAACCCCGTCCACCCTGCAGGGACCGGGGTCCGTGGAGGGAACGCCTCCTGTCTCTGGTCACCTAAGGGCTCTTAAAGGGGCAGGACCTGAAAACCCAACTCGCCCAAGCTGGCCTGCCTCGCCACCACCCACGCCCGCCCCCCAGCCTTGCTCTGGGTTCCTGGGGCCACGTAGGAACAGGCCTCTCTGGGCCCCTGTCTGTACCCTTACAGATGCGGGAGCGTGAGGTGAAGCTCTGGGACATCCGGCTCTTCTCCAGGGCCCTGGCCTCCCTCACCCTCGACGTCTCGCCCGGGTAGGGACCCCTGGGCATGCTGGGTAGGGTGGGCATGTGGGTGGGGCCCTGAGGGGCCTCAGGAAGGCTCAGAGGCTGTCCCCGGGGGCGGGGTGGGCAGGGCCTGAGCCAGAGCCACCCTCTGGAGCCCACTGCTCCTGCCAGTGAGCGGGAGGTGGGATGCCAGCCAGCATGGGTGGGCACGGTGACTGGACAGAGTGGACATGGCCATGGCACGGTCTCCTGGCCTGGGGCTCCCCTGGGACCTCTGGGAGGACACTTGGTTCATTCCGGAAGGGTTGTGACTTGGCAGTCGTGTTGGGGGAGGCACCAGAGAGCACGTGACTTTGTGGTGGCGTTTCGGTGGGGTGTTGGGTGGATGGGGGGCAGCCTGGCTGGCGGGCCTGGGGGCACGAGACAGCTCCTGGGGGACCCCAGACACCGCTGGTATTTGCATAGTTAGCTCTGCACCCGCCGCACACTGTTCCCTGCCTGTCCCTGCTACACCACAGCCTCCCACGGGCAGTTTGGTGCCCCAGGCAGGGGGCCGTGGGGCCAGCACCTCTCATCCCTGCATCCCCCCAGCAAGCACTGGGGGGCCACCTCCAGTGCCCACGTTCCTGCCAAGGGGACTGTGGCCCAGGCAGGCTCCGAGCACCGGCCCGTTCCGCTCCACGGCCTGACTCAGCCGTGACTCAGGGAAGGGGGTCTGTGTGTGACGTTCTCAGGCAGGGGTGGGGCCTTGGGATCTGGGCCTTGGGGGCTGGCCCAGCCCCTTCCTGTTCCATTTCACAACTCAGGAGACTGAGTCACGGAGGACATGGTGGCCTGCCCAAGCCCCGGGATCAGCAAGGTGGGGCCTCTGGCGGCTGGTGACCGTGCAGGGGCTTCCTGGGACCCTACCCAAAGAGACCCCCTGAGGACCAGTCGTAGCTCTGGTCGAGGGCCCCAGGCGAGTAATGGGGTGCAGGGGCCCCCCACTTCCTCTCACGGGTCCCAGCCTACAGACGAGGAAGCCAAGGCCAAGGCGGGTTCAGTGCCGTCCATAAAACTGCTCTGCAGACGGGAGGCCAGCCAGGCTCCATTCTCGGCCTGCTCCGCGCCCAGGGGCTTGGGAGGTGCCCCCCAGGACTCTGCGGTAAGGAACTGGACTCCGGTGCTCTCTGGCCCCGGGCCTGTCCTTCTTGGGCCCTGATGCTCAGCTGGCGTCTCAGCCTCCGCGCCTTCCTGGGCGGCTGGCCCCTCCCTCCAGGGCCCCCGATGCGTTGCTGGGGTGAGCTGGCCAGCACCAGCCCTCAGATGCTCCTTCGCCCACCACTTCCTGCCTTCCAGGCTCCACCCTGCCTGGGGTGAGCCCATGCCAGACCCTCTCCCCGCAGAGCAGCCCCAGCCCAGCCTGCCACGTGGCCCCCGGAGGACGAGGAGGCCTGGACCCACCGTGCCACTGGCCAAGGCTTGACCCTGTAATCACAGCCGTTAAGAATAGCCACACAGAGCCAGTGAGGCCTGGAATTTCCCAGCTCACTCTCAGCTGGGGGCCAGGCCTATCCCACTCCCCCTCGGCCCTGTACACCCCCTAGGCCATTCCTGGTCCTGCACAACCTCCCCACCCCCCACGACTGGCACCTCCAGGCCCCCACAGAGCTGGTGATGCCAAGGGAGAAGGGTAGGCCCCAGGCTGCTCCAAGAGGTGGCACTCCCCCACCCCACCCCAGCTCCCTGAAAGCCCCCTGCCGGCCCCTGCAGTGTCCCCAGGTGGGGGCCAGGAGCTGAGCCAGTCGAGACTGCAGGAGGGGAGGGCACTGCACTGCTTGGGCATGACTACGGGGGTCTGACAGGCATCCCTCTGGTCTCCGTCCACCCCCTCCACTCCGTCTCATTCATGACTTTGCACTCGGCTTGGGCAGAACAGTGTGTGCTCTTGGAAGAGCTGGGGGTGGGAGCAGACACGTGCCCTGAGCCCTCTCTCTGTCCCCTCCCTGGGGGCATGCAGCCCCGTGCCCACGGTTGGTCCCCTTCACATGCGCGGGGAGCACACACCTGCCTCACCAGGACATGCGCCTCATGGGGCTTGGGCAACCCCTTCCTCGGCCGTCATGGCAGGGGGCATCCCAGGTGGTCCCAGCATTCGGCGTGCCAGCCTGGTGCTCGGTGTGGGGGTGGGTGGCCGGAGGGCTTGGACTGGAGGACAGCTTGTGCTCCGCCCCAGGAGAAGCGAGAACCATACCTGTCTTAGGTGTGCGTGCGAGAGTGTTTGGATATGAGGGAGTGTGAGCGTGTATGAGTGTGCGAGTGTGTGAATGGATGTGAATGTGTAAGTGTGTGGAGTGCCAGGGAAACGTCAGCGGCCAAGCAGACGCCCCTCTTCCATTTCGCCCCTGAGGCCCAGGCAGTGGGGTCTCTGCCGAGGTGACCCCGGCAATGAGCCTGTGCAGGGTGGAGCCTGAGGTCCCGGACTCAGGCCCAGGTCCCTGGGGGGGGGGGGTGCCTAGGCCCTCCTGCTCCCCCCTTGCAGCCCAGGACAAGGGCCTGCTGCTTCTGCTGCTCACAGGTACCCCAAAACCCTCCCCAGGACCCAGCACTCCCTGCCGCGTCCCCACTGCCTCCCGCCTGTGCCGCCTGTCAGGTGGGTTTTGGGGCAAGAGAGAGAGCCTGTGTGGCCGCGTGGTGCAGGGCCTGCCACAGCGGGGGGCTTGGTGAGTGGGAGCTGGGACCCCTAGGCCTCCTGGGCCCTGGTCCCGCAGTCGTGCTTGTCCTGGGTCAGGGCCGCATCTTGGCTCTGTCCCCGACTCGGACCCTGGCCCTGCCTTGCTGCCTTGAGCCCCTAATCAGAGGGGACGCCCCAAATCCCTTTCCTGGAGGCCGGTGTGAGTGCCCTGCCCTCTGTCCCACCAGGCCAGGCTTGGCCTTGCAGCGAAAACATTTGTTCAGCCGTCTCTGGGTTTGGTGGCGCCCCACAGCCCACAATGGCCCCTTTGACTCGGCTGAAGGGGGCAGCCGTGCTGCAGCGGCTCCCCTAATGGGACCCGGGCCACCGCCTGCCCTGTCCCGCCCCCGGGCCTCCCAGCTGCTAACTGGATCCAGAGCCTCGCGTGGCCGTGTTGGGTCCACGCCGACCTCACCGCCCCGGGCTGCAGGGGGAGGCTGGGGCAGAGGCTGTGACCCGCGGGGGCCCTGGGCCTCCCTGCTGGCCCCAGGGCTCCCTCTCCCCCCAGGGCAGGGTCTCCAGGATGGGTGCTGTCCCCGAGACCCCACCCCCCAGTCCCAGCCAGAGCTACAGCTCTGACCCTGCCTTGGCCTGTGCCCTTCCTGAAAACCCTCCTGCTTCCAGGGCTTATGGAAAGGCAGAGGGCCAGGAGGCACCCCAGGGCCACCGGCCTGGCACCTCCTGCAGGCCTCTGGTCCTCCTCCTGAGCCGCCCGCTCCACGGCAGGGGTGGGGGACCGGAGGCAGGGCGCAGGCCTTCCCCACCTGAGCCCCGGCAGCAGGGCCGCAGGGCCGAGCTGGGCTGAGCGGGGTCACACTACCACTCGGCCAGCCTGAGAACCTGCAGGAGGGTTCTGGAAGCCTCCCAGTCCCAGGACCCTCCAAGAGGACTCTGGAAGGAGACGACTTAGGGCACCCTCTCTTAGAGGAGGGCAGGCCCGACCTGCCTGGGGGATCCTCTTGGCCCTTGTCTGCCGGGAGCACCTTCCCAGGCTCACACCTGGGCAGCACCCAGAGCGGGGCTGGGGCACCAGGCCCCAACTCCTGCTGGCAGCAGACTGGCCTGGGCAGGGGGAGGCTGTTTTAGCTGTGCCCCTAACCCTGGTTGGAGGTGGTCTGGTGCCCAAACTCTACCCCCCCATTGGGAGGCAGGACCAGGCGTCTGCCCCCAGCAGCCCCCCACCACCCTGGGGTTGCTGACCAGGGCCTGGTTCCGACCAGGAGAGCCCCTCCTCCCCACACCTCAGCTCTCACCAGAGCCCAGGACACCCCCCCACTCCCCACGTACCATGGGGCCACGCCCAAGAAAAATACTCTGATTTCATTTTCATTTTTGTTTCTTACAAAAGACTTTCATATCGTTTGTCTTATAAAAGCCAAAGTCCTTGTCTCAGTTTGAAAAACATTTTCCCAGAATAAATGGGAAAGGATTGCTTATAAATATATTTTTCTTAAAAAAAAAAAAAAAAAAAGCAAAACATGTTCCTAGAGCGTCTTTCTTTCCAGTTTGTTTTGTTCCTTTGCTCCTGAGGCTGAGGCTGGGGCCCCGCTCACTCTCCCTCTTCTCTCTGGGGGCTTCCTCCGGTGGCCCCCAGCCTCCTGGGGGTGGGGGCCAGGCTGGGGCCAGGCCCGTGTGTTGCCAGCACACAGTGGGACCAGACACGTGCCTGGGGGCTGCACAAGGCAGAGGACAGGACACACCATCCTTGGTGCGCTCGGGCTCCCAGGAGACCTGGGTACGCAGTCCTCACGGACGATGAGCCCAAGGTCCGGGAGGGCCAGAGATGGGCCTGCAGTCAGGCAGCTCCCCCTCCCTGCGCATCTGCCTCAGAGACGAGGACTTCTGGGTGGGCGGGTGGCCCCGCTGCCCTGGGCCTTAGGTGTAGGCCTTGGGCGGCAGGGGCCCCAGGAGGCCGGGCCCTGGACAGCCCATGAGCGGTGCCTCACACTCGGGCCCACCCAGCGGGGCCTCCCCACCCGCCTCAGCCACCAGGGGGCCTGGCTCCAGGGGCACCTTCACGCCCTCCAGCTCCAGGGGCCCAGCCCCCAGCCCCACCTGCCCTTTGCCCTGGGCCCCCGCAGCTGTGGCCCGGCCCCGCCGCACGCAGTAGGCCGTGCCCACGGCGGCCAGCGCGGCCAGGAGCAGGGCAGCCAGTGCAGGCGCGATGAGGAGTGGCAGGTGGCCCTCGTGGGCCTGGGTGACGGGTGCATGGCTGGAGCGGGTGGCAGGGGGCGTGCGGGCCTCCCCGCAGGCCTCCTCACCCTCGGGGACCCACGCGGCCCCCAGGGGCTGAACACAGACGGAGTAGGTGGCATTGGGCCGCAGCTGAGTGACCGTGTACTCGGCGAGCGAGGCAGGCAGCCGCAGCATCACCAGCCGCTTGTCGGGACCTGACAGGTTGCGGTAGGTGAGGCGCAGGCTGCGGAGCGGCACGGGGCTCTGCAGGTAGCGCTGGAGCCCCACACGCAGGGAGGTGGGGCTGGCGGGCTCCAGGAGCAGGGCACGGGGCGGCCCAGGCGTGGCCGGAGCGGGGGTGGGCCGCGTGCCCGGCTCCTCCCGGCCCTCGCAGTACAGGCCTGCACGCCCCGGGGGGCACAGGCACTCCAGGTGGCCCCGCGCGCCCAGGCTGCAGGTGCCCCCATTAAGGCAGGTGGATGCTGGACAGTCCTGGGGTGGGGGGGCAGGCGCCACGGTGGGCCGGGCAGCGGGCGGAAGGCTGGGGGCCTCGCTGGCCGGCTCTGTGGGCCAGGGGAGTGTGGGCACCACACTGGGCGGCGGGGGTGGGGGCTCGTGGGCAGCGGGCCCCGTGGTGGGTGCCGTGGCCGTGGTGGTGGTGGTGGTGGTGGTGGTGGCTGGGCAGCCGAAGTCGGCGTAGTCCAGCTGCAGGAGCAGCCGGCCAGCATTCTTCGGGGGGAAGTGGCAGCGCGTCTCTTCAGGGCTTGCCAGCGTGACACGGCTCTCACGCACCCACTGGCCAAACCAGCTCAGCAGGCACACGCAGTTGAAGGGGTTGCGGGCAGCAGCCAGCAGCCGCAGCCGGGGCAGGGGGCCAAAGAGCGCAGGCGGCAGGGCCTGCAGGCTCAGGTTGCTGAGGTCTAGCTCCTGCAGGGCGGCCAGGCCAGCCAGCTCCTCAGGCCGCAGCTGGGCGATGCGGCTATTGCCAGCCAGCCGCAGGTGCGTCAGGCCCTGCAGAGCCCCAAGTGCAGGTGGCACCTGCTCCAGCTGGTTGTCAGACACATCTAGATCATGCAGGTTCTGCAGCGGGCCCAGGAGCCCCTCTTCAAGCTGGTGCAACCCCAGGCCGGCCAGCCGGAGCGTCTCCACTTTGGGGGTGTCCAGGGCCCCCGGCTCCAGCCCTGGGAGGCTGTTGTGGCTGAGGTCGAGCAGCAGCAGGCGTGGCAGGTGCAGCGGGGGCAGCGCCCGCAGCTCATTGTCCTGCAGCTTGAGCTCCAGGAGACGGTCGAGCATGTCGAAGGCCCCTGGCTGGACGAGGCGGATGTGGTTCTTGCCCAGGTAGAGGCGCTCAAGGCGGCGCAGGCCGCGGAAGGTCTCGTTGGTGACCTCGCGGAGCCTGTTGCCTGTCAGGTCCAGGTTGGTGAGGTTAGCGAGCAGCTGGAAGACCCCGCCGGGCAGGCTGGCAATCTGGTTCTGTGACAGATCCAGGAGCTGCAAGCCGGGCAGGCCCGCGAAGCTGCCCGCGTCAAGCGTGGTGATGCCGTTCTCAAAGATGTACAGGCCCAGCGTGTCGGGCGGCAGGTCACGGGGCACCCGGGGACCCCTGCGGGCCGCGCAGAAGACTGTCTGCTGCTGGTGGCACTGGCAGCCCGCCGGGCAGCCATGCACCGGCCCACAGCCCAGGGCCAGCAGCAGGAACAGCAGCGGCAGCAGCAGGGCCGGGGGTATCCTGGGGTGCATTTTCTGGTCCCTGGTGGCACAGAGGAGACAGATGGGGAGACTGTGAGTTGGAGTCCCCAACAAACAGGAAGGGAATGGTCCGCCTCCCGCCCCCACTTCCAGCCCAGCACAGTGGCCGGGAGCCAGGTCCCCAGCCCTGTAGGCTGTCACAACTCTGCGGGCATGCCGCGGGAGAGGCCTGCGGAGGTGGGCCCCAGGCCTGGCACCCGTCAGCCACGAGCCATGTCTCTCACCCAGGCCCCGGCCTGTCCAGGCGGGTGCCACCTGGCTGTGCTAAGCAGGAGCATCCAGCTCTGCGGCCCCGGCCCCCACAAAGCTCCGCCGAGGTGGGCAGGGGAGGGCGAGTCCCGGGAGAGGCTGCCCCTCCCTGCCGTGGCGGAGAATGCAGTCAGCCTGGCGCGTAAGCAGAGAAGCTGGCCGCCCTGGCCGCCGGCCCCCACGCTCCCCGTCTCCTCCGAGTGAGGGAGACCGCAGCCGGCAAGGCTTCACATGGAAGTCATCGGGATCGGTGTTTTTCCACTTGTGAAGTCAGACCTGCCCAGGGTGGGAGCTGTGAGCCCGCCAGGATGTGGCCAGCGGGAAGGCGGCTGGAGAGGGGGCCGCGGAGGCCTGGAGCACTGGGCGACGGTGAGGGGCAGGGAATGCCTGTCTTCAGAGGGGACGGCCCCGGCCTCCCTGGGTGACCCAGGGCTCAGGTCAGGGGCCCTCACTCGCTCCTTTGGTACTCCTTGGACTCTGTCCTGGGCCCGGCGAGGGCAACGCTGAGTCGCAGCCCTCCCTGGGGTCACTGGCCATTACCACTGCCCGGGACAGGCCGAACATTTTCCAGTCTTCTCCCCTCATCCCCCAATGGTTATTCCAGGTAGAAACTGTTCTTAGCGCTCCTAGGTGAAGAAAACAGGGCTCCCCGCAGGGGCAGGACTGCCGCCACCCCTCACAGGGCCAGGGAGCTGAGCTGGGGCCCGGCCTAACCGCTTCCAGGTGTGCACTGCCCCCACGCCGGCCCCAGGGTCTGTGCCCCCTCCCCACGCAGGGCCCGGAACTCCAGAGCCCAGAGCCCGGCCCTCCCCCAGCCACACCAGCCTCCAACCCTTGGCCAGAAAGTTGCCCCAGACAGGAAATGTCCAGGACACAAAAGCACCCCCGACACATACACACCCAGGGACAGCCCTCGCCTTTGGGCCCCCAGAGCCCCCTGAGCCCCACAGGGTGCCAGCCTGGCCCTGGGAGGCAGCCTCACCTCCCCAGACTCCTGCTCACACAAGGGCCTTTTGTGCTGTTGTGCAGGCCTCCCCTTCCCCCACAGGCCCGTCCAGCCCCGCAGGTGACACCACCCCCTGCCCAGCCTATATGCTGCCCTGGAGTCGGGGAGGAACCCGGGGGCCGCTGCAGAGAGGGTCTGCCTAGCGTACCCCCCGCCAGCAGCCTCCAGACCCCAGCCCCTCAGGAACACCCCAGGACAGCCGCCACCCCAGCCCCAGCCTGGGTGCCCCCACCCTGCCCACAGCGTGGTCCTGGGGCTGGCTCCCCTTCAAGGAGTTCTCCATTTACAGAAGTGCCAACCAAGGTCCTGTCCGTGAGCCCGAGACCCCGCCTGCCCTGGTCCCCCATCTCCCCAGCACCCACGGAGCTCGTCTTTGCTAAAGGGTGGGCTGGGCAGGGAGGTGGGGGGTTGCCTAGGGAGGGCCTTGCACTGAGCATCTGCTGAACCGGAACCCTGGGGGCCCGTGTGCCCATCCTGGGGCCCCTGTGCCCCCCAGTGCTGCAGCCCTGCCTCCTCCCCTCCTCCCTGGCTCCGGAGAGCGCGGGTGCGGCCTGGCCTCCAGATGTTGGCGCCGAGTGACCCCATCCCTCCCTGCAGCCACGTGGGGGGTGAGGCTCCCTTCCCCTGAGTCAGCCCTCCGGGCTGGGCTGGCCGAGGTTGGGACGGGAGCAGCCAGGCCCCGGGCTGGGAGGGGGCCCTACGCGTGGCCAGCCGGTCCACCCCGCGGCCCCAGCCCCCCCGGACACGTATAAGGTCACGGTTAAGAGCTCGCGCCGCGGCGGGCCACCCCAGACTGTGTGTCTGAGCTGCCAGGCCTGAGCCGCCTCGTGTGTAGCGCAGGGGCGGTATCTGTAAGGGGGGAGATGGGTGCAGACCCAGTCAGCTGTCCCGGCCGGCCCTCGGACGCCTGCGGCCTGTGCTGTGGGGGCTCCCCCTTCTCCCCAAGGGCTGCGGGCTTGGCCCCAGTAATCAGCAGGAGTGGGGGGACACGCAGGCTGACATGTCACGAGCTGCGGAATGTGCCGTCGTGGCGGGGTGGGGGGAGGCTGGGCTCCTGGGCTCCCAGGTCTGCTTCCCATCCCCCAGGGGCAGGAGGGGGCCCCTCGGCCCAGCGGGAGGCTGGGGCTTTAGAGCACGGCCAGCTGCTGGTACCGAACCAGCTCGAACCACCCCAGGAGGGACCGCAGAGGGCAGAGGGTGGCAGGGCCAGGGGCCAGAATTGGGCTCCTAAGTAGCTTTGCAGCCACTCCAGGCAAAACCCTCCTTGACGTTGGGTCAGATGGGTGCGCGGCCTGCCCTCCCCACCCTTGGAGGTGTTCTGAGCAGCCAGTGTCGTTGCTGCCCTTGTTTCTGTTTGTTTTTAATCGGGGAATTTACAATTTGTCATTGGGGTGCCTGCCTGCCGGGTGCCGTCCTGGGATGACGGGACAAGATCCAAGCCGCTGACCCGAAGGGGGAGGGCGAAAGTTCTGGGGACAGCCTTAGGGTCATGGAGGCAACTGTGAGGGCCAGGCCTCTTCTCGCCACCCGCAGCAGCCTCAGACGGCACCGACGTGCTCCCCCCCTGCCAGGGCGGCTGGGGGCTCTCTGCAGGGGGTGGTGGGAGGTGGGGGCCTGGGCTGTGCTCCAGCCTGGCTGCCTCCAGGTGACCATGGCTAGGCCGGGGCTGGGAGACAGCGCCTGGTCCTTGGGGGGGTTTAGTTTGTACCCGGAACACATCCCGGGTGGTCAATAACCATTAGCTACGTGGCCTGTCGTAAAACATGAGCCAGCTGTTGGGCAACGGGGGGCTCTGGGCCCAGGGTCAAGGCCACCATCTCAGATAGCCCTCAGCCCGCAGGTGATGGGAGCGTGGGAAGGGGAGCTGGGCAGGGGCCTGATGGGGGGTGTGAGCTGTCCTTTGGCCAGCCCCCTCCAGGGCATGACAGGGGACAGCGGGAGAGTGTTAGGAACAAGGAAAACTAAGGGCCTCCGTCATCTCAGCTCTTAGGGACCCCACCCACCACTCCGAGTGTGGCCACACTGTGTGCACCCCCTGTAACGTGCTGGGGCTGGCGGGGAGAGGCATGGCTGGGGGTGACCTCGGGGCTGTTCCGGTTCTTATTTCTGGGGAAGGCGCTGTGCCCAGCCAGGTGGGTGCTAGGCTCAGACAGACAGGGAGACGGGTGCTGCAGGTCCCAGCCCTGAGGCTCTGGATCCTCTGGCTGAGCAGCACGGGCCCGGCCTGGCAGCAGCTCAGCCCCGGGAGGCTGCCAACCCCCCACCCCACCCCAAGGCAGGCGGGACCGCTGCTGGCAGCCGGGATGGCTGGCTCCGGTTTCGCTGACGTGTCCGAGGAGGTCCGGGCCCCTGGCCGAGTCTGCCCTGTCTCCTTTCCCGGGGCCACAGCAGCCCCTGGCCCAGCAGGGCAGAGAGCCTGGGGGTCTCCACCCCGGGCCCCCAGGGGATGGGCAGAGGATGCCGGGCCTCAGTTCCTCCAGGCTTCTCCCGGGACCCTCTCTCCAGGAGCCCACCCCCATGTCCACCTCTGCCTGTTCCCTCTGCACCCTCCCGGCAGCCAGCTCAGCTCATGGAGCCGACTGCCGGAACTAGGAGTGCGGCATGACACGTGCCCTGTGACCTTGTCCAAGTCCTCTTCTCCCCACCGAGCTCCCACATCCCACCTGTAATTCTAGGGTGTTCTCCACTCCAGCTATACAGCAGAATCACTCGGGAAGCTTTTTAAAAATCCTTAGTCCTGGGACTCACCTCTGGGCCATTTCAATCAGAATTTCAGGGGCTGAGGCCCAGGCAGTGACATTCTGGAAAGACTCCCCAGGTGAGCTCCCCTTCCAGCCAGGGTTCCGACCGCTGGGTGGACTGACCGCCAAGGGGGGCCGGGCCAGCAGCTGTGGGGCCTGTCCAGGTGAGGCCCGGCTGGCAGCCAGGACCGGCCTCCCTCCTCCGCCCACGCATGCCAGCCGGGCCCAGGTGGGTCTGACTGCACCGTGGGTGACCTGGCAGCCGCCCGACCTGCCTGCCCAGGGCAGGGGAACCTGTGACTAAGGCCACTGCCAGCTCAGGGGAGCCTCCGGGCAGCAGACGAGCCTGAGTCAGTGACAAGAGGTGTCACCTGTTTGGGGAGGTGTGAGGTGGCGGCTGTGGCCCGACCAGATTCCAACGTCGGCACATGGCTGGCGTGACGCCGCCGGGGCTGGGCTCGGACAGGCCACCTGGGCCAGGCACCCACCTGATGGGGCCCTCACCCTGCAATTAACCCTCAACTCACCAGAGTCAGACTTTAGTCACCAGGAGGGGTGGCCTCCCTGGGCCTCAAGCCAGTGGGGCCCAGGCTGTCTGGGGCCTAGAAGGGCTCAGAGAAGGAAGTGGCCGCAGCAGGGGGCTTGCCTTTCTCCCTTTCACCATGCCCCACCTGCCAGCCAGAGTTCCTGGGCCCTCTGGGGCAAAGGGGTCTTCCCAGGTCTGTAAGCTAAGGATGGGCAGGTGGAACTGATGGGGGGAGAGCGGGAACTGGTCCCCGGCCCAAGCCCTGCCCCCACGGCTCCTTCTCACTGCTGCCCACCAGGCTCCAGGGTGCCAGGGGCCCCAGGCACATCCTGCCCCTTCTCCGTACAGGCCAGCTCTCTGCTCGCCTTAATTAAATCTCTCCGGCAGCGTCCGAGGAATGTCAGAGGCTTATTGCATCCCCCCAGGAGTGGGGGCGGGGGCACCCTCCCCAACCTTGGAGAGGGACTGACCCTCGCCTGCACCCCACCAACATCCACCACCAAGCCAAGGTGGCCGCAGGGAGCCTCCTCACGCCCAGGGAGGCTGGAATGAGGAAAGGCCCAGCCGGCCGGCCGGCCCAGCTTAGGGAAAAAGCAATCCGGCTGTCTCTGGAATGTGGAAGCCGATAAAGGAAGGAGGCTGAGCCCCCAGCCCCTCCCCAGTGCACACATCCCCACCGCAGCAGCACCCCCACTCCACCCACAGACACACAGCCCGGCCCCAGTCACGCGCACGCGGACACACGCCCACGCGGACACACGCCCACTGGGCCCTGCTCCTGCCTGGCGCACACCCCCTCCCCCTTCTCCAAGAACTCACGCAAATTCCAGAGCAGTGAGGGGAGCTGGTTTTCTTGGCAGCCACTGAGCCTTGGGCTCCCCAACCCAGGGAGGGGACTCAAAGGAGTGCTGAGGGGCCTCAAGGAGGGGCCACTGGCCAGCGAGGTGGCCCTGCTGCCCTCCGCTGGTCAGCCAGAGGCTGGCTGGCCCGGCTGCTAGGTGGGAGCCCCGGCCTGGGCTCAGCTGGGGCCCTGCTCTCCTGCTCCCAGGGGCTGTCCAACTGGGGGCATGATCCCCTTACAAGCCCCCAGAAGAACTTAACTCTCTTGACCTAGAACTTGTCCCAGGTTCCCAGGGCTGCAGTGGGGCAGGCAGTGTCAGGACTGGGAGCTGGGAGCTAGGAGCCGGAGAGCCAGCTCTGCCCAGGTATCTCCCCGGTGTGGGGCTGCTTGCTCAAGGGAGCTTCTGGGGGTGCACAGGTCTGGGTGGCAGCTGGCAGGGGCTGCAGGCACTGACCCATCGTCCTTCCCCATTCAGAGACTGGAGAAAGTGGCACCTCAGGGCGAAGGCCCTGGGACGCCAGCCCTCAACCCCGACCCCAATTGGGTAGCTGCTGGGGGACAGGCTGTGCCCAGGTCCCCAGCCTGGCACGTGCCCGCTCATCCTCCCTTCCCCGGCCCGAGGGAGGCCAGATAATAGTCTGGAGGGAATCCAGCCGCGCTGCTCATTACCAGAGCCCTCTTCCTGCCTCTGACACTGTGTTTACAGAAGCTCCCGGGGCTGATTCCCCCAGGGAGAGGAGGGCAACGATGGGGCTGCTCTCCCATCCCCCCACCCGCCCTGCTGGGCCTTACCAACAGCTGGGCCACACCGGGCTTCCCTGCCCGCCCCCCAGGTTCTGGTGGACCCCCACTCTGAGGGCACCAGCCCAGGCCCCTGCTCCTTGCCACCCAAAGCCCAGCCTGCCCACATGGGCAGGCCCTTGAAGGTTTAGCCCAGTCCTGAACCCCCTCCCCGCAGAGGTTCTAGGGGACCGCTCTGCAGAGCCTCACCTGCTCTTGGCGCAAAGGCATGCAGGGGGCCACCTGGACCCTCGGGGCCTCTTCCTCCTTCCCACCCTGCAGGCTCCACCCCCGAGCCCCTGGGAAGAGGCAGCCAGTAGCCCTGGCGTGGTAATCGTTAACTAGTGGGGGTGATGCAAAATGCCTGGCACCAGGGTTGGCACCAATTGGCTGGGGACCTTGGCCACTCTCAGACCCCAGGGCAGCCAGTCCAGGGACACAAAGGACTAGGCTGGCTCCAGGCCATGGGGCTTGTAGCCTCTGTCAAATCCCCTTGCTGGGCAGAGAGACGGGGCACCCTAAAACCTGGAGCACTTGGCCTGGCCAGCCAAGGACTGTTCCCCACCTGAGAGAGCTGGGCCCTCAGTTACCTGCAAATCGTCGCCATCTCCCTGGCTGCACGGAGTGACCCGCCGGTCTGCTGGGGGGAGGCGGGGGGACCGAGCCAGCCTCTCCGACCCCAGGAGGGAAAAGAAACCCAAGACTGCTGCTCGGCCACCCCCTCAAAGAGGTTTGATTCATAAAACTGGTCATGCCGGAGGGCCCGGCCGTGGGAGGAGGAAGCGAGGGAGGGGGTGTTTATTTTGTCCGCTCGCAGCCGCGTCCGGAGAGCCGCGGACACACGCGGGGCTGGGGGCTGCCGGCGCCCCGGGACGCGCGGGGGGCTCACCGGCTCCCGGCGCGCGCCCCCGGGTGCGGGAGCCGGTGCGGGGCTGGGGGCTGCGCGCCCCGCCCGTGTGTGCGTACGCGCGCGGGGCGCCCCCGGCCCCGGCAGACACTCACCCGGAGGCGGCGGCGGCGGAGGGAGCTGGGCGGGGCGGGCCGCGGCCTCGGTGCTTCCCGCCGGCCGGCCCGAGGGTCCTGGGTCCGGGACGCAGCCGCGTCCGCCGTCCCCGCGGTCTCCGGCGTCTCCCGCCCGGGCTCGGGCTCGGGCTGCGGGGCGGCTCGCGGGGGGCGGGGCCGGGGGCGGGGCGGCGCCGCATTGGCGGGCGGGCCGGGGGCGGGGGCAGGGAGGGCCGCCCCTTCTCTCCGCGGCAGGGTCCCCGTGGCGCCGGGCGACCCCGGGGCTCCTGGGTTCGCGTCCGCTCTGCCGCCGTTTGCTGTGTGCCCTGGGGCAAGTCGCCCTCCCTCCCGGGGTCCCTGGTGTCTGGTCAAAAGCGAGCGGATTTTGAGCCAGATCGAGAGCCTGGAGGCGCGGGGCAGGCAGCACAAACGCAGAAGCGGACCCAGGGCGGGGCCAGCCGCTCCCGCGACCACCCGTGCCTGGGCGTCGGGGTTGACGCGAGAAACTGGAAGTCCAGACTTTCGGACGACATCTCCCGAGGTGGCGGTGTGGGTACATAACTCGGATTTCACAAAACCCTGGGCAGGCCACACAAAGCCCCTCTCGGTTCTGGGGTCCTCTTACCCATGGCTGGGAGCTGGGAGCATCCCTGGATCCTTCCCTGTGGTGTAGATGCGGGGAAGGGGGAGTGACCGCTGCCCAAGGCCCCGCAGTCACTGGCCGTTTCAAGGCCAGGACACCCAGGGTGGACGGTGGGAGTTTGGCCCTCACCCTCTGTGGGTGGGGCCTGGGCTGCAGCCGACAGTGACCCTTGGTTGGACACGAGGGGCGGGGACAGGGGACAGGCTAGTCCAGAAAAATCCCCTGCCTTGGAGGATTCCAGGAAAGCATCTGCCTCCCCCACCCCACCCCCTCCACCCCCGTGTTTGTGCTCAGGGCCATGCCTCAGAGCCTCGGGGGACCGGCTGAGCTCCCGGCTTCCTGAGGGGCTGGGACACCCACCACCCCCTGCAGCCTGCCCTGGTCTCCGGAGTCCTGAAGGCTGTGGTTTCGGGCAGTCTCGGGGACTCGCTCTCCTCCAGAAGACAGGACGGCCTCTGTGTCCGGCTGTTGTTGGGGGCTGAGGAGGCTGCTGTCTGCTCCCAGGCTGGGACGGTCGCCTTCTAGATGTCCCAACTCAGCACCTTTCCTGGCACAGGCCCTCTTGCCACCAGGGCTCCTTGCAGGATGTCCAGCGCCCACACCCCACAGACCCACACTGCATTTGTTTCTTAGCAGGTGTGGACGTAGGGTTGCGGTGGCTGAGCAGCTGCTGCTCCTCAGCCGGAGCTGGCGCCAGGTGGGCCTCACCTGGCTTACACAGGCACTTGTCAGATGCTTGAAGCTGTTGCTAATAATTAGGATTCAGGTGGTTTCACTTTAAAACAGGGCTTCCCGGCTAGAACAGGAATACGCAGCCGGGCCCAGTGGCTCCTGCCCTCTCCTTCCCCCTGCAGCTGAGGCTCTGCCTCCCCAGGCCATCCCGGTCCCCACCACCCACCATCGCCTCACCCCAGCTGCTTCTTCCCTCGTGAGTGTTTCCTGCTGGGCCCTGCTGATCGAGGTCAGCCTGCCCCTGTGCCTGTACCCTTTTGTCCCCAAGGCCCTCAGGAGCGTTCACAGATGCCCTGAAGGGGGGTGGGGGGTGTGCTCTGAGGACCTCCAGCCCGGCTTTCCCCAAGGAACAGAACCTCCCAGCAGCACCTCAAAGGCGCCCACCCCTGTGGCCAGTTCTCCATCTGGAGAGACCTCCTTTCTCCAGAGCCCTGATTGCCCAGCCTGGGCCCACACAGGCCCTGCTCCCCAGACTCAGAGATCCAAGTGCCACCCTCCTGAGAACCTGGAGCCTCCATGAAGGGAGGGTGCTGGGTCCTGACTGCCCAGCCTGGGTGACAGGAACAGATCCCAGGGACCTGGCCTGCTGTGGGCTAGCAGCAGCACCAGGGTGTCTAGGCTGGTGGGCTGCCGGGAAGAGGGGGCTGGAAGGGAGGGTCAGGGAGGGGTCTTGTAGCTGCTACTCCCCACAGGCACCGCCGGGGACTTCCTCTGCACACTTATGGCGAGAGCACCGGGAGACCTAATGGAGAGCATCCGGGTCTAATGCTTTCCCCACATGGCCCTCTCAGTACCACCTGTCTCCTGCCTCTCCTGGGACCTGAGCTGGGGCAGAGGGGCACCCTGGGCTCTAGAACTTCCATGGCTTTGGGCCTGGGCTCAGATCCCTTCCCCAAGACAGGCGTGATGCCCTTACATCTCCATGGCGTCTGTGCCAGCCCTCACCACCTCTGTCCTCTGCTGGGCCCAGCTCACCTCCTGCATTCCAGACCCAGACATGGTTTGGCTCTCTGTGGGAGGCCTGGGGTCAGGCCCGTGCCAGCTCTTGACCAACCCTTGGGGCCAGTGCTGTGACCCCATTTCCTGGCCCCCGCCACAGCAGGCAGGATGCTCTCGCCTGGTGGAGCTGCCCGGGTGGCTCTGCCCAAGGCGAGAAAGACTGGCCCGACCTGTCGGAGGAGCCAGCCCGCCCTGCCCTCCGTGACTTCCTGTCCCTGTGCCCCCAGGCCTGAGTCAGTGGGCCTGTGGGGCCGATGGGCGGGGGGCCAAGGGAGGCCAGGGTGGCTGCATAAGGATGTCGGTGTGGTGCACAGGTAGGCCCAGTGCCAAGAGGAAACACACAGGCACGATCCCCATTCGCACCTGGGCCAGGGAGGGAGAGAGGTGCCCCCCCTCCCCAACCCACCTGCCTCTCAGCCTCCGCCCTGAGCCCCCCGTTCCCGCCAGCTCCCCCTCCGCCCCCCGCCTGCCTCAGCCCTGCAGCTGATTCGAGCATGATCTCTGCCCAGCTCAAATCGGATCTGTTTCCTCTCTGCTTCCAGCGTGTCATCAGCTTCGTTGCTCGCAAAATGGAGCCAGACCTCCTGTTGCCCCAGCAGCAGGCTGCCCTCCGTCCCACCCGCCAGCCCCTCCGCAAGCCCCCCTGCCCAGCCAGCCAGCGGGTCCCCTTCCTCCCCATTCCTCAAATGGGGCCTTTGCACGTGCCACTCTCTCCTTCTCTGGGATGGCCCCCCTTGGCAGCATTAATTCCACCTTAAGCTTTGGGTTATAGGGATGCCCTCTTATCCCCACAGCGGGGACCCCACAAGTCAGGATCTTGGAGACCTTTCCTCATTCATCTTTGGGATGTGCGGTCAGTTGTCTGCCTCTCGCTCTGGGCTGTGAGCTCCTTGAGGACAGGGCAGGGCCTGATGCCCATTCCACCCGTCACATCTGCGGGCCGAGCCTGGGTCAGGCACAGAGCCGCCCGTCAGGGGAAAAAGCAATCACGAATGAATGAGTGAGCAAAAGCCCCGTCAGGGCTGCTGAAAGGGACCCTCCAGGGTCAGCGTGCAGGACACACAAAGTTCACACGGCACCTTTGCCCCCCACGGCAGGCGGTGGGAGGCAGCGGGCAGGCCTGGCAGGAAGGATAGCCTCCGAGCCCAGCTCGCCCTGCCGCCCGAGGTAATTAGGGGCCTGAGTTACTCACAGGTGACAGGCCCGGGCCCTCCAGGAAGCTGTGGAGACACCGTGCCCCACCCAGCCTCCCAGCCCACTGTGTCCCGGCGGGTGGGCAGGCAGCTCGTGGGGGGGGGCAGGGAGGGGGAGGCTGGGCCCTTTGTTGCCTGGGTGAGGGACAGAGGCAGCTGCCACAGCTGGGTGACCCCTGACCGCTGGGGATGGGCTTCTGTTTGAGGGTGTGTTGGGGTCAGTAGGGGTCCAAGCTTGGGGTCTCGGGGACATGGCTTGCCAGCCAGGAGCCAGAAACAGGTAAAGGTACCCATGAGCCCTCCCTCCTGGGTCCTGCTTCTCACCCCCGGACACTGGGCAGGAGGGCAGCTGGTCAAGGCTGAGACGCACAGAGAGGCAGGGGCTCTGGGGCTTGTCCTCTCACACCACCCCAGCCACCATCCCCTCCTGCCAAGGCTCCTACCTGGGGAACAGAGAGGGGACGAGAGCCCTGCCCTCTGGCCCGGCCTGGGCCGCAGCCGTGGGAGGGACAGGGACACAGCTCAGCCAAGGAATCCCCCCTCCCAGGGCACCCGAGTCAGAACCTGTGTCCTGTGTCCCTAAGAAGCCACCAAGGTCGGCAAGTAGCTCCTGGACTAGTCAAATGCCTGATTCCTGGAGCCCACCCATAGAGAGGCAGCACGGGGTGGAGTGGTTGTAGCCCCCTGCCCACCCTGTAACACTGGCGTGGTGTCCAGGCCGGCTGAGGTGGGCCTGGGGACAGAATGTAGGTGGGGTCTTCCCCTAATTGGGGTGCCTGGCACAGGGATCAGGACTGGGGTACGGACAGAAGGGGAGGCTCCAGCACGAGTCCTGGATGAAGCTGGCTGGGTGGGGGCAGGAGGGGACCTGGGGAAAGACAAGCTGGGACGTGGGAATGTCTGGGTGTCACGGGCCCAAGGGGAGGAGGCGGAGGGCCCTGCAGGACAAGGCTGGACACAGCGAGGGCAGCGTTGCCCCAGCTCCCAGGCCCCCAGCCCTCTGCCCCCCCTCACCCAGGGGATGGGCAGTGACCCCCGACCGGCCCTCTCCCCCCAGGTCTCTGATGCCCCTGCTGGACCCAGACTCCGGGCTCCTGGTCCTGGCGGGAAAGGTGAGCGAGATGCTGGAGCTCTGCTCCCCACCTCCATGACTAGCACCCCCATTTCTGCCCAATGCCCAGCCCTAAACTTCCATCTCACTAGCCTGCCAGGAAAGGGGGATGTGTAGGAAAGCTCACCCACTCTGAGAGAAGGGACAGGAGTGGCCCAGTGTGGGGAGCAGTGCAGCTCAGTCTTGCCCCCATCCCTCCTGCCCCCAGGCCTAGTGGCCTCCTATGGGGCGTCCCATGGGGCCGGGATAGCCACTGTCCCCAAGATGGCAGCTTCACGAGGCCTGGAAGAGGAGAGGGCCTGGCTGTGTAGAGAAGAGGAGGCACTGAGTAGATACTGGCTGCCAGTCCCCGGCCCGCCCGCCCGCCCCACGATGCTGAGGTGGACAAGTGAGGCAGAGGCCATGGGGGTTAGCTCAGCGTCCAGAGGAGGATGTGCTCAGTGGCCATCCGCCGTGGTTCTTGCGCTGAAGCCCTGGGGGGTGAGGCGGCAGCCAGTGCTAGACCCGGGGCGTGCATGTAGTTCGGGCGGAGCTCAGGCCAGGCTTGTTCCAGGGTGAGAGTCAGCTGTCCTGCTACGAGGTGGCCACGCAGCAGCCGGCGCTGAGCCCGGGTAAGCCCCCACCTCCTGCCCACTGCCCACCGCCCACCACCTCGCCCCTCACCCACCCTGACTGTCCCCTGTGGCGTCCCTGCCAGTGAACCAGTGCGTCCTGGAGAACGTGCTGCGGGGTGCTGCCCTGGTGCCCCGGCGGGCGCTGGCTGTCACCAGCTGTGAGGTGCTCCGTGTCCTGCAGCTGAGCGACACGGCCATCTTGCCCATCAGCTACCACGTGCCCCGCAAGGTGAGGGGGCCCGATCAGGGGGCTGGGAGGTCCTGGGGGGCCCGGGGCCTCACTGTCACTGTCATTGCTCCCAGGCTGTGGAGTTCCACGAGGACCTGTTCCCCGACACTGCGAGCTGCGTACCCGCCTGTGACTCCCAAGCCTGGTGGGCAGGGAGCTGTCAGCAGGTAGGACTGCGGCCTTGTTGGGGCCACCAGGCAGCACCCCCACCCCTGGCCCCACAGTCCAGCTCAGCACTGACTCAGCTGGGCCGTCCCTGTTGACCCCTCCCAGCGGCTCCCTTCCACACATGGCGGCCCCCGTCCCACGCCCACTCAGGACCCCTAACCGCCCACCTCTTTGCACAGGTGCAGCGGGTCAGCCTCAACCCAGCCCGCCGACCCCACACCAGCTTCACCTCCCGACTGGTGCCCCCCGCGGAGCCCTCCGCTGACCCAGCCCAGCCTGCAGGGACACCTGTGGGTGACACAGACCCAAGCGTGAGTGCCGAGATTGTCCCCACTCACCTCACTGCTCACAGACGCACTGGGATCCCCAGGCTAGATATTAGAGGGGTGGGGTCCCCCATCTCCAATGCCACGGGGGGTGCCAGGGGCCAAGGCTGGTAGCAACACACTATGCTCAGCCTGCCAAATGGTTTTTTGGTCCTTTAATTTCGTTGTGGTAATGAAAAACATGAAACTTCCCATTTTAGCCGTTTTTAAGTGTATAATTCAGTGGCATTCATTACATGTACAATGCTTGCCCATCACCACCCCCTGATTACCACAATTTTTCCATCACCCCAAACAAAAACTCTGCACTCACTCAGCAGTAACTCCCCACTGCCCCACCCCACCGCCCCTAGTAACTGCCGATCTACTTTCTCCCTGTGGTTTTGCCTGTTCTAGATATTTTGTGTGAGCAAGTCAGACAATATTTGTCCTTTTGTGTCTTGGCGTTCTTCACTCAGCGTAATGTTTTCGAGTTTCATCTGAGTCGTAGCATGTGTCAGAACTTCGTTCATTTGTGTGGCCGCATAATCTTCCTTTGTCTGGATAATACCTCCTTGTGTTTCTCCGTCCATCGGTTTACGGACACTTGGGTGGCGTCCACCCTTTGTCTGCTGTGGATAACACAGCTCTGTATACTGGCAGAAAAGTAGCTGTGTGAGTCCCTGTTTTCAGTTCTTTGGGGTCTTTACCTAGGATAGAATTGCCAGGTCATATGTAATTCTACCTCTCACTTTCCGAGGAACTGCCAAGCTGTTTCCCACAGTGGCCAGTGATCTTTCCACATTTTGTGGTTGTCAAGTAACACCAAGAGACTCATGAAGCATAAAGAACCTACCAGTATTTTTTCAGTCAAGCAAACATTTTAAAAGTAGGACTTTTTACATGAAAGTCTAGATTTCTGGTTTCTCCTGAATACCAGGTCTTACACTGCGCCTGCCCTCCCGCAGAGGCCCCCAGCCCTCCTTCAGTCTGCTTCCTGGAACACACGGCCCCGCCCCATCAGCGCCTGGGCCAAGCCGCTGTCCTTCCGGTGCCCCATCCCTCGCCCCACGGTACAGGGTCATGCCTGCAGGAGGCCCAGGCAGGGCCCTGGGGTCCACTTGGCCGCCTCTCTCCCTTTGGCCAACATGCCCAGGGCCTGCCTCGCTGACCCTGGGGTGCTTGTCCCCCAGGAGGGCTTCTCCTCCCCCACCAGCTCGCTGACTTCGCCCTCCACACCCTCCAGCCTGGGACCCTCACTCTCCAGCACCAGTGGGGTTGGTACCAGCCCCAGCCAGAGGTCGCTGCAGAGCCTGCTGGGTAAGCAGGGATGAACCTGAGCCAACCCCCTCCCAAGAAGCTCTCTCTACCCATACCGCCAGCCCCAACCAGTTTGCACCCCAGGCCCGTTCCCACAGCTCCACCTCCCAAAGCCCCGCCTCTTCCCAAGCCCTGCCTCCCCATAGCCCCGCCTCCTACAGCCCCACCTCCCACAGCTCCGCCTCCTCCCAAACCCCACCTCCTCACAGCCCCGCCTCCTCCCAAAGCCCTGCCTCCTCCCAAACCCCGCCTCCCCACGGCCCCGCCCCCATAGCTCCACCTCCCAAAGCCCTGCCTCCCCACAGCTCCGCCTCGCGTAGCCCTGCCTCCTGTAGCCCCGCCTCCTCTCACAGCCCCGCCTCCCACCTGCCTTACCTCTCCCAAGCTCCACCTCCGGTAACCCAACTTCCCGTCCCCAGCCACACCCCCCCAGCTCTCCTCACCTTCTTTCCTGCAGGGAGCCCTTCCCAAAGGCATCCCCGACTCACACAGACTTGGGGCTCCTGGTGGAGTCATGGAGGAAAGGAGGCTCCAGGTTTTCAAACCTGTAAAGCTAGAGGGTGCCTGGACCAGTGGTTTTCAAGCTGGGTTCCCTGGAGCCCGGGGTTCCCCCGAGATGCCCAGGGACACAGAGGGTGAGGCTTTTCCTGCAGGGCAGGGTGGGCAGGCAAGCTCTGTGTCCTTGCCGCCCGCCAGGCCCCAGTTCCAAGTTCCGCCACACGCAGGGCACTGTGCTGCACCGAGACAACCACATCACCAACCTAAAGGGGCTCAACCTCACCACTCCTGGCGAGAGCGATGGCTTCTGTGCCAACCGGCTGCGGGTAGCCGTGCCCCTGCTTAGCAGTGGCGGGCAGGTGGCTGTGCTCGAGGTGAGGGCCCAGGGAGGGCACACCCCCCTCCCCCGGGCTGCCCCTGGGAACCCTGGGCAGCAAGGGTGCTGAGAGCCCCCCTCAGCTGCCCCATGCAGCGGGTGCCACTCTCACCCCCATTTTACAGATGGGGGCATTGAGGCACAGAGAGGTTTAGTGGCCTGCACGAGGCCACACAGCTGTGTAAGTGGTGGAGCTGGGACTCACACCAGATGCCAGGGTCCCGAACCCGAGCTCTGTCCACCATTGCACGCTGCCTGTCCCCACTTTCCGAGCCTCACCTTTGGCACTCGGGGTTCAGGGCACAAGGTGGCTGAGGAGGGAGCTTGGGCCACCAAGAGGTGGGGCACTGGCTGCAGAGGGCCAGGGCCCTGGCATGCTGCTCCCCCTGCAGCCCCATGCAGGTGAGCCTCCTGCCTGGTTCTGATGGGCTGCGGGTGGGGCCCCTCCTGCAGCTGCGGAATCCTGGCCGCCTGCCTGACACGGCACTGCCCACACTGCAGAACGGGGCGGCCGTGACTGATCTTGCCTGGGACCCCTTTGACCCTCATCACCTGGCCGTGGGTAAGGAGGGGGCATCAGGGCTGGAGCGGGGCTGGGGCAGCCCGGGGGTCTTGGCCTGGCAGTGACAGCCGACCATTCTCTGCAGCCGGAGAGGATGCAAGGATCCGGCTGTGGCGGGTGCCCCCAGAGGGCCTGGAGGAAGTGCTCACCACGCCCGAGGCCACACTGTCAGGTCAGTGACGAGGATGGGGCTGGGAGGAGGGGCGGGCAGCAGTGGCTCCCAAGGGGCTCGGCGTCACCCCACGCCTCTCCCTCCGCCAGGCCACACGGAGAAGATCTATTCGCTGTGCTTCCACCCGCTGGCAGCTGACGTGCTGGCCTCCTCTTCCTACGACCTCACCGTGCGCATCTGGGACCTCCAGGCTACAGCCGAGCGGCTGCGGCTGCAGGGTCACCGGGACCAGGTAGGACAGGTGTGGGGACAGGGGCCCAGCCACAAGGCAGGAGGCCACCTCTCATGTCCCCATCCCACCCCCAGATCTTTGGCCTGGCCTGGAGCCCAGATGGGCAGCGGCTGGCCACCATCTGCAAGGACGGGCGTGTGCGGGTCTATGAGCCCCGGAGTGGCCCTGAGCCCCTGCAGGTGAGTGAGCCTGGGCTGGGGGCTGCCCCCTGGGGTCCCACTGGACTTCACACTGGACCACTGGACCCCCAGTGGCTAGGGTCCCACTGGGTGTCACACGCTGTATCCCACCAGGAAGGCCCAGGGCCAGAGGGGGCTCGCGGAGCCCGTGTCGTCTGGGTGTGTGATGGTCACTGTCTGCTCGTGTCCGGCTTTGACAGGTGAGGGCTCAGAGGCCACCATCCCCACTCCCCAGCTTCAGCAGCCACCTGTGTCCCCTTTCCCCAAACACACTCTTGTAGAAGCTACTCCCACCTTGCTTGGTGGATGAATGGATAGATGAGGGATGGGTGGATGGAAAGGCAGATGATGGATGATGGGTGGGTGGATGGTGGGATTGATGGAAGGAAGGAAAGAAGGAAGGGAGGAAGGAAGGAAGGAAGGGGCAGTTGATGGATGATGGACGGATGAATGGTAGATAGATCAATGGATGACAGATGGGTGATGGATAGATGGATGGTAGGAGGGATGGATAATGGATGATGGAAGGATTAATAATGGATGGATGGGCAGACATGGCAGATGGGTAGATGGATAGAGGAAGGATGGATGATGGATGAATGGGTAGATGGATGGAAGGGAGAGATGGTGATGGACAGATGGAAGGACACATGGGAGGGAGGCAGAGATGGAGAGTGAGTCCACTGGAAACCCAGTGGGATGAGATCCAGGCGACTGTGTTTCGTGGGGAATCAGGTGCAAGAAACAGCAGGCCGACTGGAGAGGCCTGGGAGGGCGGCCTTGGGCACTTCTGAAGAGGGATCAGGGAAGGCTTCCTGGCGGTAGTGTCTTCTGGGCTGCACCACCAAGTGGGTGGGAATCAGACACCTAGAGGAGAGGGCATTGGAGTCTGGGTGGAGAGCCTGGTTGGAGCAGAGCAAGGGGCGAGAAGTCCAGGAATCCAGGAAGACTCCTTGGAGTCTTTGCCCTGCCCCAGGCCCCTCCAGTGCTCCCAACCCCCTACTCCTGCAGCCGGAGCGAGCGCCAGCTGCTCCTGTATGCAGCCGAGGCCCTGGCGGCTGGCCCCTTGGCTGTGCTGGGCCTCGATGTGGCCCCCTCGACCCTGCTGCCCATCTATGACCCCGACACTGGCGTGGTGTTGCTCACGGGCAAGGTGGGCTGGGCTGGGCCTGGGTGGGGGTGGGGGGCAGTGGGCAGGTGAGAGTGACCCGGGGAGGGAGGCCAGGGACCCGGGAGGCCCAGCCACCCACCTCCCTGTCACCTTCCCCGGCCTCTGCCCCCCAGGGTGACACCCGTGTGTTCCTGTACGAGCTGCTCCCTGAGGCCCCTTTCTTCCTGGAGTGCAACAGCTTCACATCGCCTGACCCCCACAAGGTGAGCCCACACAGGCCCTCCAGCTGTGGGGGTTGCCCCAGCACCCAGCTGCTCCCGGGCACCCAGCTGCTCCCAGGCACCCAGCTGCTCCCAGGCACCCAGCTGCTCCCGGACACCCACCCTGCCCCAGCACCCAGCCTGCTCCAGCACCCAGCTGCTCCCAGGCACCCAACCTGCCCTAGAACCCAGCTGCTCCCAAGTCTGAGGTCCCTCAGGTGGACCGCAGCCCTCCCTCGCCCTCTCATGGCCATTTGGGGAAGTGCAACGGGCTGGTGGTGTGGCAGCCGCTCGCCAGAGCTCCTTGTGAAATTTCCAGGAATTTTGCAAGCTGGTTGTTAAACTCAACCATTGTTAAAAACCAAATTATATAAAATTAAGTTATATAAACTTGCAATTAAGCAAGTTACATTAGAAAGAAAAGCAATACTCAAACTTTATTGCTTCCCAATCATCTAATCGGATTTTACTGTTACAGGTTGAGGTTGTTGACATCTGTTGGCTCTGCACGGCACAAATATCCCACGTGCTATTGCACAGCTTTCAGTCAGTCGCATTGGAAACTTGAAATCAGCCATCCTGGGAGTGTTTACACCACAGAAATAGGCAAATACTTCAAAGCAGGGTCCTCTCCTCCAGTGGCTAACCACTTGTCAGCCCACCTCTGTCTAGGGACAGGCCTGAGAGGTGTCTGCTGGCCCCTGGGGTCCCTGGGTCCCCAGCTCGGCTCTGACCACCCGCCTCCCCTCAGGGCTTCATTCTCCTGCCCAAGACGGAGTGTGACGTGCGGGAAGTGGAGTTTGCCCGATGCCTCCGGCTCCGCCAGACCTCTCTGGAGCCTGTCGCTTTCCGGCTGCCCCGAGTCAGGGTGAGGCTGGGGGCCGAGGACTCCCACGTGCAGCCCCCTTTGCTGGGCCTGGCAGAGGGTTGGGTCCTATTCAGCCTCATCCCCAAAGCTGCCCACCCAGTGCTCTTCAGGCACTATTTCTGCTGAGATTCTGTGGCGGGGGAGGGGGGTGGGGAGACAGGTCTCCCCATGCCCCCATCTAGTGGGGCCTGTGTGCTCCGGGCCCCTGGGTCGTGCCTCAGGGACCTCCTTCCTCCCTCCCTGCAGAAAGAGTTCTTCCAGGATGACGTGTTCCCAGACACGGCCGTGAGCTGGGAGCCGGTGCTCAGCGCCAAGGCCTGGTTGGGTGGTGCCAATGGGCAGCCCCGCCTCCTCAGCCTGCAGCCCCCCGGCATGATCCCAGGTGGGAGGAGAGGCTGGGGGCGGGGGGAGCAGGGGAGTCGGTGGAGGGTACAAAGCGGGGCAGCAGGTCCAAGTCCAGTCGTCTGGCCCTGCAAGCACTGGCAGAAACTTCTGGCACTGCCAAGCACAGGGGTATCTCCAGACCCATATTCTGAGCCCCTGGAGGGCAGGGCCCATGGTCTGTTTCTCTCACAGTCCCCCCAGCACAGACACACACACACATGCGATGCACTCCCGTGCACACACACACTGACACAAACTCACAGCCCCTGGTACCCAGCGCAGGCCTCGTGACCCTAGGGTCCACTTGCTGTCAGTGCCGCCTCTCAGGTCTCGCCATGGAATCCCCTAGGGGCCATGCTGATGCCTGTCCTTGTCCCACCCCAGTGAGCCAGGCCCCTCGTGAGGCCCCCACTCGGCGGGCCCCGTCCTTAGCGCTCTTTCTGGAAGAGAAGTCAGACCAGCAAAAGAAGGAAGAGGTAGGTGTGGGGCTGAGCTGGCAGCGTGGAGGGGAGGACGGGGCCGGCCACACCTGGCGATTGTCCCTCAGTTCTCCAGCCCCTGCTGGACCTGGGGGAGGGGCCACCTGTGACACCCCTCAACTGAGGACTTGGGAGGCTGCCTCCTTGCCCAGGCCTAAGCCAGCTGAAGCCAGAAGTCTTGAACCCTCTCGTGCAGGGACAGCCGTGGCCTATGTCTGTGTTTCTGGTGCCACGTGTCACCATCCCCCAGGCTCTGTGTCTCTGACATCCCCATCTCTTTTTCTTCAATGAAAACCTATCAACTTTGCTGGAGTCCCAGTTGAAATGGCTCCTCCCCCAACATTGCCGGGAGAGCTGCAGGTGTGAGGTCCTGAGGGTGGGAAAGCACTATCACCCCGTCCCCTCTCCTGTGCCCCCGCCCAGCTGCTGAACGCCATGGTGGCGAAGCTGGGCAACCGGGAGGACCCACTCCCTCAGGACTCCTTTGAAGGCGTGGACGAGGATGAGTGGGTGAGTGGACACACCGGCCCGGTGTCACCCTCCCTCCCACACCCCCCGGATGCCCCCTGCCTCCCCCACGCCCTCTTAGCTCCCCACCGCGTCTCGGTTTATCTCCCCAGGACTAGCCAGCCCACCCATCACCTCTGGCCTCGCCTGCCGCATTCCCCTCCAGAACTGCCCTGCGCCCTCTGCACATCTCAAGCCTCAACCTCCAACTAGAAGCTGCCTCTCAGGGGCCCTGGCCTGCCTCACCTCAAGGAGCCTGGCAACCTTTGGGCCTTGGGCGCTTCCTTGGTGGTCTCTCGGCCCTGCTGGCAACCCCCAGGCACTGTCCGTACCTCTGGGGCCAGCCCGTCCTCTGTGCCAACTGCTAGCATGTGGAGCCAGGGGCATGGGGTGGGGTCAGGAAGCATGTCCCTGGGCTGGCCCTGGGCCCGTTGCCCCTGCCCTTTCCACAGGCCTGGGTGGCTTCGCCCAGCACCTTCAGTTACTGCCTGCCGGTCCTTCTTGCCTGCTGCCCCAGCTCCATCAAGGGCCTCGGGGGCCGGCCCCCACCAGGCCCTTTGGAGCACCACCAGCCTCAGGGGCCTGGGATGGGCTGGTCCTGCTACCCAGGCCGGAATCCAGGAGAAGGAGGCATCACAGGGCAGATGGCCCACCGCGTCGGGGAGCCCCACAGAGACAGCCTGCACGTGCCCTGTTGTTTTCAGCAATTAAACTTTCTCAGTGGCCACCTCTCGTGCTGCTCTGGTCTCCATGCTGTCTGGACAGGGGAAGGGGCAGGAAACTGGGTGAGGGCCGCTTGTCCCCGGGCTCCCTGCCTCGTGCTCAGGCTCCTCAGGCCTTTTCGACCACCAGGGATTTTGTTCATTCCTTCAGCATGTAAGTCACTGCAGCGCCTGAGGCCCGAACTGAGCAGGAGAGACAAGGTCTTGTTAGTCTCCAGGGAACAGGCTCTGCAGGCAAGCAAGTAAACAGAAAGCATGAAGAGGGCCATAACGAAGAAAACGAGTGAGTGGCTGGGATGCAGCGGGAAGCAGCGTGTTCAGGTGTCGGAGAAGGTGACATTAAGCTGAGACCTAGAGCCGATGGGCTGAGAGGCAGCCAGCCACGGAGAGAGCCGGGAGAACACTGCCAACTAAAGAAAAGCCAGTGTGGGCACAAGGGAAGAGGGCATTTGGGGGCTGGAGGAGGGAAAGAAGGGAGGAGGGCTGGAGGCCAGGCCAGGGCTTCTGGGTGTTTGAGACATAAGAGTGAACAAGAGACAAAAATCCTGTCCCCACTCCCTGAATTCACATTTAGTGGGAGGAAGCAGATAATAAACAATAAGCATAGATTCCTGAAAAAGTCAAACACAATTATCTTACGACCCAGCAAGTCCACTCTTGGGTACATGCCCCAAGGAATGGAAAGCAGGGATTCATACAGATACTTGCTCACCAGTGTTCATAGCACTATTCACAGAAGGTGGAAAGAACCAAAGTGTCCAACGGTTGGATGGAGAAACAAAATGTGGTCCAGCCACATAACAGAGTACTAGTCAGCCTTAAAAAGGAAGGAAGTTCTGATACGTGCTACAAAATGGATTAACCTTGAAAACAATGAAATAAGCCAGACACACAAGCCCATGCCACTGTATGATTCCGTTTATATGCAATGTCCAGGAAGGCAAATCCACAGAGACAGAAAATAGAGCAGTGGTTGCCCAGGGCTGGGGAATGGGGAGGGACTGCTAGTGGCAGGGGGGTTGCATTTCGGATTGTTGGGAACATTCTGGAATTAGTGGTTTGGGTTGCACAACTCTGGATGTACTAAAAGACCACTGACTCTTACACATTAAAAGGGTAAATTTTATGGCCTGTGAATTGCATCTCAACTATTATTAAAAAAGAACGGAGGGCAGCTTGCAGTGTTGGGGGGCGGGGTTCAGAGGGGGCCTCATTGAGGAGGTGACCTTTGATCAAGACTGGGAGGTGAGGGAGTGAGCCCCGCAGGTATCTGGGAAAGAGCTTTCTGGGCCGAAGGAACCTGGAAGGAAACATTTTGAAGTTTCCTGTTTTCTTAGATATTCGTGAAAATTTAGTATACAAGTCCTGATTATGTTCGTGGGGGTGGGGGGTTGTGTGTTTGTTTCATATAATGTTTTAGCCCAAATACTTGGACGAAATCAAGGGAGAAATTGCTCCACCTTGGAACCAACAAGAGTCCCGGGGGAGAGCTCCCACCGCCCGCCCACCCCGGGGCAGGCCCCGCCCCCAGCCCGCCCTTTACGTCACTGCCGGCGCCCCGCCCCCTGGAGCCGGCGCGGCACGCATGCCCAGCGCGGTCTCGCGCACGCGCTCTCCGCAGCCGCCTTTGACCTCTGACCTATTGCCCGCCCTTCGGCCGGGTCGCGACGCCGCGGAACCCGGCGCCAGCGTCCCGGAGGCGGAGCGGCCGCCATGGTGAGGCCTGAGGCGGGCGCTGCTGGGGGTAGGGGGCCGGGCGGGGGCGGCGGGCGCCGGGCCGGGCTGCGGGCGCTGGCGGGCGGGCAGGGGGTCTCACCGCGCCGTAGCTGGGGACGAGGCCGGCGGGGGCGGATCGCGGGGCAGGGCCAGCTGCCCGGCTTGAAGGCAGGGCGGGCTCAGCGGGCCGGAAATTGCCGGCAAAGATGGGCGCGGTGGGCGCCGCGTGTGCCAGCCCCTGTGCGAGCGGCCGTGGGTGGCCAAAGGCGAGCGACACCTGCTCCGTCCCGGAGCTCTACCGCTTCGCACATTCCGCGGTTGAAAGTTGACAAAACGGGGCAGAACTGGCACCTAAAGCTAGTCCCGTGACACCGAAAACCGAACGTCTCTACCACGGTATACCCTTGGTGCCTGCAGCCCGTGCACTGGCCTGAACCCCACTGGCCATCTCGGAATACCCGGGGAACCTTTAAAACTTCGGCTTCTTGAGCCCCATGGCGGGGGATTTTCTGGATGTATTTTTGAAGTCTTCAAATGATTCTGATCCAGCTGGTGTGGAAGAGCTGCTGCTTTACATCCTGTTACTAACAGTCAACACTTTCTGACAGCTTAGGTGCCAGGCCTTGGGCTTTTCATGGATTCGCTCATTTAATTCTTGTGAAGTAGGTACTGTCATTGTCTCGTTTTATAGACTGGGAACCTGAAGCTCAAAGAGTCACACAGTGTGTGTGTGTGTGTGTGTGTGTCAGAGTCACACAGTGTGTGTTTGTGTGTGTCTCAAAGAGTCACACAGTGTGTGTGTGTGTGTGTGTGTGTGTGTGTGTCTGGCCAAAGCGAAGCTGGCAGTGACCTGGCCGATTCCTCGACGGCTGCGTTTGGTCAGTATGTGTCTTAACTGCGGGCCTGGGAACACGGTGGCAGAAGCCACAGTTGTGGTCCTGACCTCCCTGGCCAGTGGTGGTGCCAGCAGCTGTGCTCCAGGGCCCTGGGGGAACAGAGCATCCTTTCTATCTCACTGCATCCTCGAGAAGGAAATAGTTCTCAGAGGCGAGCCCTGCTCACCAACCTGAGGGCCTGGAACCTTGCCTTGGAGGGAGAAGCTGGGCTCCTTTCTCAACTTACTTGATGCAGGGTGAACCACATTCCTGAGTCCCCCTGCCCCATGCTGTCTGGGTCCTTGGCTTTGATCCTGCATTGAACTATGTGGAGCTTTCTGGCAACAAGCCCAGGGCCATGTTACTCCACAGATGAGAAGGCGGATGTGCCTGTCCCCTGTGGGCCCCAGGGTAGATTCAGTGCTTCTTGACCACCTGCTTGGCCTGAAGTTTGATGCCACGTCAGCTGGTTGTTCTTGCTGGGGCCTTTGGGCCCGGGTGTCAGTCAGTGGACTACGGGATGTTTGAGGGCTTCCTTTGAGAGGCTTCAGCCAGTGGTCTCCAGTCAGCAGAGTTAGCTGCAGCTGGCTGAGCCCTGCTGCCCACAGGATCCTCAGCTCTGAGCGTAGACTTGAGCCATAGCTGGTGCCCAGGGTGCATCTGGGAACTGAATAAATGGGTAAGTGGGCCGGAGCACGGCCCAGAGGAGGCTCGATGGCACCGCCTGGTCTCTAGACCCTTAGGCTCCAAGCAGCTGCTCATCTAGAAACAGAAGGGAAAATGGGTTCAGAGAGGTTGAATGGGACTTGCCCACTGCCTTCCCGGGAGGGCCTCCTAGAGCCACGGGGCCCTGGACAGTGGGAGCCATGGGGGCCTGTGCCCCTTAGGTTTGAAGCCAGAAGGGGATGGATGGGACAGCGCTCCAAGTGCAACCTCAGCTCTTAAGCAACATTCACTGCCCTTGGCAGAAAAGTAAACGGGTGGTCACAGGACAGTGTGACAAGGTTGCGCATGGTTTGTGGCCAGAGAAGCAGGGAGACTCTGGAGGGGAGGAGAGCAGGAGTCGCCAGGCAGTCATGGGAAGGGCGGGGGGGGTCTCCTGGCCTGGCAGCCTCACTGCCCCTTGGATCGGACAAGCTGTCCGTTCCTGAGCCTCCCTCCTGCCTGGGGCAGGTTTAGGCAAGTGCACCCATGATTTCTCTTTACATCTGCAACCCAGCTGACTGCAGCCCACCTTTGATCACAGGAGGGGGTTCTTAACTGGGTTTTGCTCTCTGGTGTGAAATACAAGGCTTATGAAACGTCCCCCTCCTTGTGAAGTGCAAACCCACTTCTGTTTATAAATTCTCCCTGAAGCCCCAGAATCCCAGCCCTACCAGTAGGACCAGGCAGGTTGTTTGGGGGCTGTGCAAGGGCAGTTTGGGAGTCTGGGCAGCTGTCCTGTCCTTCCACAGGAGTTGGCCTGGGCTTGGGCTCCTGGTTTTGTTGGGTTGCACAGCCTCCCCCTCCACGACCCGGAATCTGTGACACCATGGCTCGTGGGCTTCCCCTGGACTAGCTGCGTGTCTGGGCTAGTCACTCTGCCCTCTGCACTGGGTGCCTCGAGGCGTCTGGATTCAGCAGCACAGTGCCTGGTACCTGGCTCAGGCGATGCATGCTGACTAGTAACAAATGGAACCGCAGAATGGGGTGAAGAGGAAAGGGAGAAGGACATAACGTGCGGGAGCATTGTGAGCCCGCGGGAGGCGTTCTCCCCAGTGCCCCAGTGCACCCATGTGTTCACAGCCTCACATGCATGTGATCATTTTAATTTGTACTGTCTGTCTTCATTCCACAGTACAGTCTGCACATTTTCCCACCTCACCCACCTTCCTAGGCTGACCTTTGACTCTTCTTCACAAGTTCCCTCAGCTCTGGCCAGCCTGGGACATACCAGGGTCCTTATACTTTCTTTCCTCCCAGCCCTGGCCCATCCCAGTCCCTCTGCCTAGAACGCCCTGATCTCCCCACCCTGATTCCACCTGCCCTTCAAAACCTAGCCCCATAGAGGTACCATCTTCTTCCAGAATCTCCCTCTCCTTCCTGACTTTTCCCTCTGTTGAGTTCCAAAGTCCTGGTCACTTCTTAATAGACTCCCGCATGTGCTTCAGTGGTGCACTGAATTGTGCAGTCCTAGAGAGGTGAAACCGCCTCGCCATGCGTCGTCGAGGGTGCCCTGCCCAGCCGTGTCGGTCCCTGTGCACTCGAGGCAGGGAGTGGGTCCTGGGGATCCTTGTACTCCAAGTGCTGTGCAGAGAGCAGTGTCGAATGAATGAATGAATGAATCCATGGGTGAACAAATGAACTAGCCTTACTCTGCCTTATCATCTGGTCCTTCATGCATTTGTCTATCTACCCTCTTAGTGGACTTTTGGTTCCTTGAAGGTAGAGCGTGCTTTGCTCTAAGTTGACCCCTGGTGACCTGTGGTGTTGACTGAAATCACAGGGTTCTGATGGTGTTGGAAGAATTCGAATGGATCTTGGTTTCCCACCTGCACAGTGGGAGTCTCAGGGACACGGGAAGATCAGTCCAGGGTTGCAGAGGGAGTTAGTGGCGGTCTGGGGCAGGGCCAGGGTGCTGGCTCTTGGGCCAGGACCCTTCTTCCAAAAGCCAGGGGCCTCTGGGCCCTGCAGGCCACTTGGCCTTGGCGCCTCTCTCCCTGCCTCTGGGGATTCCATCAGGATTTGCCCCTCGGTGGGTCTGTCCCAGGAGAGCATTCTGAAGCCAGCCAAAGCTTTTTATCAGGGTAATTGGGAGGGATTTGGAGGGCAGGGGCTTGCTTCTGCTGCTCTACGCACAATTCCCTCAGATCTCCACAGCCTTGCTGCTCCACAGCCATTCACAGGCCCCATCTCTGCGGCCCCAGGAATGCAGTCCACTAACCAGATGCCTGCTTTGCCCCCAGGCCAAGTACCTGGCCCAGATCATTGTGATGGGGGTGCAGGTGGTGGGCAGAGCCTTTGCCCGGGCCCTGCGGCAGGAGTTTGCAGGTAAGCCCAGGCCCTGGCCTCCCCCTGGGCCAGGAGCCCCTGCCCAGGTCAGATTTTCCCTCTAGTTTTCAGCCGCTGGGGCCAGGTTGGGAATGCAGGGATCCTCTGCGGTGGGGTTTTGGGAGCCCAGTGACTGGGGGCACTTTCCCACAGTGGGGGGCAGTGCTGAACTTTGGGAAATTCCCATGAAAGAGAGAGGTGACTTCCCTTGCCCCCCATGTTACTCTTCAGTGAAACCTGATTAAAAGGAGTATCCAGAGCCGAGGATGGCACACAGTGTCCTGCCTGGCCCCGTCTTTTTGTAAATCAAGTTTTATTGGAATATAGCCACATCCATGTGTTTATGTGTTATCTGGCTGCTTTGGTGGCAGAGACCATTCAGCCTAAAATCTTGACTCTCTGGTCCTTTAAGAAAGACGCTGCTTGCTCCTGAGTCTCGGGTCACTCAAAGGGCAGAGGTCCCTGTGGCTGCAGGCTCTGGTGGCTTCGGTAACAGGTGGGCAGCCCGGTCCTGGCCGAGCTGCTGCCGCCTCCTCCTGCCTGCAGCTTCTTTCTGGTCCCCAGAGTGGCCTAAAGCTCCCCATTTGCTATACCCTAGGGATGAGGGGGGAGAGGGACAGGGTCACCCCGCAGTTTAGGTAGGGGACCCAGTAGCGTGACAGCCAGACCCTGCCCGTATCCTCCAGTGGGGCACCTCTGTCCTAACTGCACTGCCCCTGGGGAAGAGACACTTGGGGCCGCCCCATTCCTGCATGCCTCCTCCCCTGCCGCCCTCACCCGAGTGTCCACACAGCCAGCCGGGCAGCAGCTGACGCCCGGGGACGTGCCGGCCACCAGTCTGCAGCCGCATCCAGCCTTTCTGGCCTCAGCCTTCAGGAGGCGCAGCAGATCCTCAACATCTCCAAGCTGAGCCCTGAGGAGATCCAGAAGGTGCTTCTCCTTTGGCCGAGCGGAGTGTGGGGGTGGGGAGGCGGCCACCGGGGCAGGGACAAGTGGCTGGAGGCCTTGCAGGCAGAGAGGGGCAGCGTGTGAGGCTCTGGCCGCAGCCAACTTGGACACCAGCTGGATGAGAGCAACAATCAGTTGTTAATTTTTAAGGCAGAGGCAGAGACAGGAGCAGTTGGTGACAGCCAGACCCACAGCCCCCCACATCACAGAGTGTGGGGTGGAGGGTGGGGGCCTTCAGCTTCCCCTTGTCGTCGTCCTTCAGCTTTGCCTGCTGTCCTGGTAGTCCGGAGACTGCACACCTCTCACCCGCCTCCTTTCCTCTGCAGAACTTTGAGCATTTATTTAAGGTGAACGATAAATCTGTGGGTGGCTCCTTCTACCTGCAGTCGAAGGTAAGTTGATTCTGGGGGGCGGGTACACCATGGACCTCTGCTCTTTACTTGGGGGTCCCTCAGTTCCAGGCAGGTAGAAAGGTGTGCCAGGCCTTTCCCTGATCCCCCAGCCTCAGTGACAGCTCCCTCAGCCAAACCTGCTGGGCCCAGCAGCTGGGCCCTGTCTGACCATGACCTTGGATGGCGGCTCTTCCAGCGGCCAGGACCGTCAGCTGGGGGTGTACTAGAGCCAGCTCTGGGCTCCTGGAAGTCAAAAAGCAGGCAGTGTGTGCCCCAGCTCCTGGCAGCCCTGTACTCTTGTCTTCCCGTGGAAGAGATGCTGGCCCCGGGCCCCCTCCCACCCCAGGAGCCGATAAAGGAGTCGTCTGTATTCTGCTGTCGCCTCGAGCAGAGACCTGCACGCAGGCCCCTGTGGGGTGCAGTCTGGCAGCCCGGCCTCATTGCTTATAACCCCCTCCCCCAGGTGGTCCGAGCGAAGGAGCGCCTCGACCAGGAACTCAGCATCCAGGCCCAGGAGGACAGAGAGAAGGGACAGAGGCCCAAAACGTGACCACTTGACTCATCTCTGCCAGCCCCGCCCCTGCCACCTCTTAATTTATAGTTTGGGAATAAATGACTTTTCCGCATCTCTCGCGTGTACACATCCGGATTCCAAAAGGCAGGCTGCTCGTCCTGCCAGCTGTGGGCTGTGCGCGCACAGGGAGAAGCCGCCGAGTGCGCCTCCAGCAGCCCAGCGGGGTGTCCCGCCAGGCTTCAGCCTCCAGGGCATGGCCCTCGGGTTGGCCCCTGCCCTTCCCATGGCCTGCCTCTCCCTTGGCAAGTTTGAATCCAGTATCTCTGTGCTCTGTGGGTGGAACACGGGGTGCCCTTAGCGGAGGAGTAGCCCTCACCAGCCTCTCGGATGGCCTGCGGGCCCGGGGAGTCAGCCCCACGGCTGAGCCCAGGACGTGGACGTGGCGGTGCTTAGCTGGGGTCTGGGCACTTGGCGGCAGGGTCAGTAAGAAAGCCCAGAACAGGGTTTCTGGGGTCTGTGGGATGGGTGGGCCCCACCAGGGCAGAGGGCAGGGGTCGTCTGTCAGGCATGTCCAAGGCTCAGACACCATGTCTGCAACTCATTTTTATTGTTTCTTTATAAACTTCCTCTCTCACCTGGAGGAATATATTGTTATAGTCATTAGCTTATCTCTTTTTTAAAACTCTATGCTAACAGCAATGGAGCCGAGAGGAGGAAAAACATAAGCTACGATAGAAAGGCACTTAGAACCTGTTAAAATACTGATACCTCGGAATGTGCAACAACAAACCGACAACAAGAAGTACACCGGCCCCGTGAAGCCTGGTCTGTCACCATGTCACATGCGACCTAAGGTCAGCCTTCCAGTGCCCATTCTGCTCCCTGGGCTCGAGTCTAACCCGTGACCCCCACCAGCTACCTGGGGCCAGGGAGGGGCCCGAAGAAAGGAGACCAGCTCCCTCTTCCTTCGCTCACAGCCCCTCGGAGGGGCAGAGCCAGCGCTGCCGGCCCTGTCGAGGGCTGGGGTCCTGAGCCCAGCATGGGGACCCAGTCAGGTTGACCCCTCTGAGACAGAAGGGCGATCCAGAGAGGGATAGGGTCAGCAGAGCTGCTCAGTGGAACAGCAGGGGGACCCACCTGGTCCCCTCGGACCCCTTGCTCTACCAATGGGGAAATGCAGGGCTCTTGTCACCCTGCAGTCCAGGGGCAAAGCAGGACAGCAGAGCTCCCCAAACCACCATAGGCCGCCTCAGGAGCCAGGCAGTGGGCATGTCGGTCCCCAGCACCCCAAGTTTATTTCAGCCCAGCCATAGGCCCTCTAATTAGCACAGACCCTGGGGGAGCCAGGCAGGCTGTGAGGACCAAGCAGGGTGCTTCTAGGATAGGGTTCAGGTAGGAAAGCAGCCGGAAGCACCGGGCCATGGGCCCAGGCTCCTCCCTCCAGCCTCCCCCTCAGCACCCTGCTACCGGGCCCCCAGAGCAGGAGCCTCGTCCCAGCCTGGGGTCTTCCCCGCCGGCCTCCACATCCCGGGGCTCCTGGTGACCCAAGGCAGGCCATAGCCCTTCCTGCAGGGTGGCCCTGCCCCAGGCCAGGCCCAGCCAGGGTGGGGATGAGGAAAACAGCTCGGAGCACAGGCCCAGCCCGCCCCACCTGTTCCCTGAGCAGGAGCTGGGCCAGGGACCAGGGCCACTGAGAGCCACCACTGCTGCCCCCCACCCCAGGCTCCCCACCCATCTTCCCACACTCCCAGGGTTTCCTGAGAAGCAGCGGGCAGAGGCCCCAGAGGCCAAGGGGCAGGCTAGGTGACCGGGTGTGTCCCCTGGCTTTGGGGACCCAGTGGGGGCAGGGAACAGCGGCAGAGCGGGCCTCCCTCCCTGGGACGGGAGGCGCCTTGTCAGGGATGGGCAGGGGCAGGCATGGGCAACGGCGGCTTGTTTCTGTGGCTTTGCCATGGCCTGCGTCTGTCTTGCTCTCCCTCTGGAGGGTGAGTCAGAGGGAAAGGGGTCCTAGGAGCCTGGGAGCAGGGTGGTCTGAGGCTAGCTGTCTCAGGATGTCACAAAGGGACCGGGGAGACTGCTTGGAGGGCAGGGCAGGTGCCACCCACAGCTGGGATGCAGCAGCACTCCTCTGCCCATCCTTGGGGCTGGCAGGTGGACAGGGCAGGGGGGCAGCAGCCTTCCAGGGTCAGCCTTGGCTGGGGAGGCTGAGAGAGGCCTGGGGTGGGGAGCTGAGGGGCACTGAGGGTTAGTGGAGACCCAGGGTGGGCCGAGGGTTCCTGGAAGCCACGGGCACACAAGGGCCAGCAGGGAGTGAGCCTCCGCACCCAGGAGTACACTCCCTGGACACAAGTCCAGGTCCTCACCCAGGAGCCCGGGAAGCCCGTGGTACCCTTCTAGCACCATCCCTGCTGCCCAGCCTGTTGGGCCCTGTGGGCAGGAGAACATTATTGCTATTTCGCAGAAGAGTTCCGTTCGTCGAGGGGCAGGGCCAGGAGTTGCTGTCCCGGGTGGGCTCAGTTTACCACGGCTGGTTTGAGCAGCACGGAGCCGGGGGGAATGACCACCCAGCCGGGAGCCAGCGCCTCGGGGCTGCTGGAGGCCGAGTTGACGCCGGTAGAGAGGTCAAGCACAGTACCCGGGAGCAGGGGCAGTCCATCGGGGCTGGGTCGGGGGCGGCCGCTCTCAGTCCTTTCAAGGGGCGTCTTGCAGCCTTCCACGCCCAGGGCCCTGGCCAGCCCCGACCCACGGCCCTTCTCCCCCTCGGCCTTGCCGCCAGCGGAGCCAGCGAGGAGGGAGACCACGGGCAGGCCCAGTCCACCGGCCCCAAAGGGCGAGGGCAGCAGGGGGTTCTTGGCCAGGTTGAGGGGCAGGACAGGGCCCGGCAGCCCGGGGCCCATGCCGCCCCCACCCCCACCGCCCCCACTGTTGCCACAGGCCAGCGCGCTGAGGTCAAGCGGGCCTGGGGCCAGGGGCAGGGGCAGGCCGGGTAGGCTGGTGCCCCCGAAGAGGGCAGCGGGGTTGGGGATGATGATCTGGGCCCCATTGACATAGGGGCCACTGTCAGGGGTAGCCAGGGGTGGTTTGGGGGGTGGGCGCAGCTGCAGGAGCTCCTGCTGCTCATGAGACACGAAGTGGCCATGGGCTTTGATGTGCTTGCGCAGCGAGCTGGGGTCCGTGTAGCGCTTGTGGCACCCGAGCATCTTGCAGTAGTAGGGCTTGTCCACGTAGTGGGTGCGCGTGTGCTTGAAGCGGTCGCTCGAGTTGGAATAGCGCTTACTGCAGCCCTCGTAGGGGCAGACGTAGGGCTTCTCACCTGCGGGGCGGGCACACGTCAGGGGCTCTCCCACCTCCCAGGTGCCCCAGCCCCATTTTCACCCCTGCCCCTGCCGCCCCTGGAGAGCGGGTGTCCCCCCAGTGCCTGGCATGAGGCCTGACCCTGCCTTGCCCTTGAGAAGCCAGCCTCAACCTCCCCGCTCGGCCGTGCCTGGGCCTGGCCCTGGGCCTCAGGTTCCCCGGCTGTAAACAAGGTGGTAATGGGAGTGACTCCCGCAGTTGGAAAGGTGATCGTGGCGATCATATCGTTTCTATAAAGCGCCTCCGGCAGGCCCTGGCCAAAGTGAGTGCTGACCGCTCTCCTGTTTGTCTTCAGTCCACAAACTGGCTCCAGGTTGACTAAGCGTCTGCTACCATGTGGAGCCACAAGCCACGTGTGGCCCTGGGGTCCTCAAAACGGGGCTGCTCCAAACCAAGGCCCCCTGAGTGTGACGTGCACGCCAATCGCAAAGGCCTCACACAGGGTGAAACAAGTCATGCATTAATACTTGTTAAATACTGGAAAGATAATTCTTTGGACGTATTGGGCTCAATCAAATGTATTACTACAGTTCATTTCACTGGTGGCCCTTTACCTTTTTTAACGTGGCGATTAGATGATTTAAAATTACGCAGGCAGCTCGCATTCTATTTCTGCTGGCCAGCGTTGGCTCAGTGAGTGCTAGGGGTACAGTGCAGGGTGAAGCAGGCCCCGTCTGCCATCCCCAGGCATGTGGCTCAGGAGGGGAGACAGATGTCGGTCAACCGATCACACAGACAGGAAGCTGAGCACGGGCAGCAGGTCTGACCCACTGGGACGGCTCCCTGAGCGAGTAGCACCAAAAAAGGAACTGCCCGGCACACAGGTGTCCCTCACCGCCAAACGCCCGGTCCGTGGGGAGCCCCTGTCCCTGGCCGCCTCTCACCTGTGTGGGAGCGGTTGTGGATCTTGAGGTTCTCCAGACGGGAGAAGCTCTTGTTGCAGGTGGGGCAGCGGTGCGGCTTCTCGTTGGTGTGTGTGCGGATGTGGATGAGCATCTTGTACCTGCTCCAGAGCGGGTGCGGGGGGCACTGGTCAGCCCCTGCCCTCCTCGTCCTCCCTCCCCGCCCCCCTGCGGCCCCGGGCTCACCCCCCTCACCTGGCGTTGAAGCCACGGCCATGGCGGGCACAGCCCTCCCAGTGGCAGCAGTAGCCCGCGTCCTTCTCGGGCTTGACGTGGTAGTCGTTGACGTGGTCCACCAGGTCTTGCAGGAGCTCGAAGAGCTGGTTACACTGCAGGGGGCAGAGTTCTGAGCCCAGGTGGGGTCCCCCCTCCCCGCCTCGCCCTCCACTGCACCTGGCCCCGCTCACCTTGGCCCAGCGACACACCAGCTGCTTGGGCAGGGGCAGCTCAGGGGAGAGGCACTTGTCCTTGGGTGGGGTGAGGAAGGAGGAGGCAGGCAGGTGCAGGGCGCCCCCAGAACCCAGGGGCAGGAAGAACTGGAAGGAGCCGGGGACACTGTCCAGATAGCGCAGTGGCTGGAAGTCCTGGGGCAAGAGGACAAGGGGGCAGCTAGCTGGTCAGTGCCCCACCCAGCAGGCTCAGACACCCCTGGTTCCTTTCCCGTTCCGCAACCCTTGAACCCTCCTCACCGGGGCGCTGGGCACTGGAGGCAGGTCCCCGTGGCTTGGGCGCTCGGGGGACAGTGAGCTGCTGCCGTTGGGGGAGTCCAGGCCAGATGGCGGTGACAAGCTGAGGTCCACCAGAGGGGCTGCTGAAAAGCGTCCCTCCACCTTCTCGGGGAACTTGGGGTTCAGCAGGAAGCCTGCGGGAGAGGCACGAGTCAGGGGGTACTGGAGCTAGGAGTCCTGGGGGCCCTCTGAACCCCCCATCAGAACCCTGGAAGCAGATGCCAGCCACACAGCCCTAGGCCACCCTGGGATTTCTGGGGGTCAGAGGAGCAGCCTGCACAGCTGACAAATGGGATTTAAGAGACAACCCCCCCGTCTGACCGTCCCTGCCACGAGAGCTGACCATCGGGTAGGACGGGGCGTGGGAAGTGCCTTCTGACAGGAGAGCCAGGCATGCCGTGTGGGGAACAGAATGGGAACTCAAACCCAGGACCCCCAGCTCCCGTCATCCTGGGTGGGGACCTTTCTAACTTTCCCCAGTCCCCTTCCTGTCTCAGTGTACCCTCCTGTCACATGAGAGGACTGGGCTTGGCTGCTTCTAGGATGCTCCCAGCTTGGGTGTCTACGTCTGGCTTTCACGGTCTGTGCAGCACAGAGCAGAGCCAAAGGGCAAATGCCACACTGGGGCTGGGTCCCAGCCTTCCCAAAGCCCAGGAGTTGGTCAAGGGCCCTTTATCACTTCTGATCCCCTTTCCCCTCGGTCTCCCTACAGGCCTCACCAGCCCCTCGAAATTCTTCCACAGTCCTCAGTTTGAATCTTGCCTCCACTGGAAGTGCTGTGAGAACTTGGAAAGGCATGATTGCCTCTTTCTGGGGATAGGCAAATGTGCGAAAGATCAACGGACAAATGTGGAGGGTGCACTCTACCATCTGGGAACCCTGGGGGGCTGCACCACGGAGGTTGTCTGTTGCCAGGACTGGGTCAGGGCTCAGAGCCCACCTGCTCCATGCAGGGTGCAGTACCTGAGGGCGGGGAGCTGGGGGAGCCCGGGGTGGGGCTGTCGCCCACCAAGCCAAGCTCCCTGTGGAGAGCTCGGGGCCGGGCCACCCCCATGGTCCTCTCCCGCTTCTCTCTTGCCGCCCGGAGCTTGCTAATGCTCAGCTTCAGGTCGAGCGGCTCGTCCAAGGAGTGCATGGTGATGGGGGCTGGGGTCAGGCAGTGGCAGGCAGGGGGGCTCCCAGGCTGGTCTGCAGGCAGGAACCTGGGGGAAAGACAAGAGCTGAGCTGTGACACTGTGACCCCAGGCTCCTCCTTGGGTGGCTCTCCCTGGATGGGGAGACCCCGTGAGTGGCCCTGGCCAGCAGGTGTCATGGATAAATCCAACTGTCCCCTCAGTGGCTCCTCATCCACTTCCTGTGAGTCTTTTCTGGGAGGCAGAGCTCATGATCTCCATCTTGCTGTGAAACTGGGTTTTAGAGAAATCCCATGGAGCTAGGAAGCCAGCGGCAGAGCTACCAGGTTCAAGGCCAGATCTTCTCCCTAGCATTGATCAGCCGAGCTCAAACAGTCATTCTGACAGAGTGGGAAGCCATGCCTGGAACTCATGCCCAGTTTGATTCAGGAAGATTCTGGAATCAGGCCAGAAGAGCAAAGAGTGTCCTCCAAGGTGGTGGGGCTCAGCTACTGATTAGCAGGCCCGCTGCGCGTCAGGCCCCGTGCGAGTTAGCGTGCAGGCAAGCGAGGGGACACTCATGCTTGGGAAACCTGGGTGGGAACCCCCCGCCATCTGATGGGGGCCGGGTGGGTGGCCCTCTCCCAGGGGGCGCCTGGAGGAGAGGCGCGGTGGGCATTAGGGAGTCAGAGGGCCCCCGGCAGCCACCGCCACCAGGGGGCAGCTGGGGACTGCGGCCTGGCCGGGCGGGCAGGCGCGCTAAGATCCGCTCTGGTGTTCGTCACATACCCCCTAGGTTTCACCCCCGTGTGTCTCATGGCTCCTCATTTCCCCGGACCTGCTCCAGTCCCGCTAAGACCTTCCAAGCACACGGCCCAGCACAGAGCCCTGCCCCACCCAGCTGCACACAGGGAGCAAGACGGCCCCTTCCTTCTGGTGACACATCCAACAGCCCCCCAGCCCTAGGGGGGGCCGACCGGGGAGCCTGAGCTTGGCGGGGGGCCCATGCACCTGCCCGGAGCAGCAGAGTCTGCGGCAGGGCAGCCATGCTTGGCCGGTGACTGGACCCAGGTCCATGGCTTTCCTTGTCCCTCTTCAACTTGGTCAGATCTGTTTGGATTTGCCCCCCAGGCCATGCATGGTTATGGGCTCCCAGTGATGCAAGGGGGTCTGGGGCCAGACTGTCACTCCCAGTCCTTCAGGAGCCCAACCCAGGCCAGCAGGTGGGTGGGGATGGTGAGGGATGGATTGGGCCCCTTCCTTCTTCCTCCTCTGACCGGGCAGGGGGATGCCCACCCCCACCCCCACAGCTATGTCTGTCTATCTGTGTGTCTGCCTGTCCCTCCACCTGTTTATTTTTAGACATTGGCCCAGTCCAATCTCCCTGAAGCTCTTCGGTGCTGGGAGCCTGGAAGGGGAGGAAGGAAGTAAATATTTATGCTGATTAAGAATTCAGGAGCCAGGAAGGGCTGGTGGCCTGGTCCCTCGCTGGCCTGGGGCCACAGATCTCCCTGCGGCCCCTGCCCCCCACCCTGACTTTCCAGAGAAGGGCCCCCGAGGCCAGCATGGTCTGAGAACTGGGAATTCAGACAGACTCTGACTTTCACTGGCAAGGCTGCCCCGGGAACATCCTTTGGCACCTGACCCACCCACCCCCAGGCCGGAGGGGGGCTGAGGAGGAGGCCAGGGCCCAGGGGTGACCTTGTTCTTCAGACCCCAGGGGACACGTTCTCAACTGAGAGGCAGGGAGGGCCCAGGAGGAGCCCGTCTCCCAGGGCGGGGCCCGGGCGCAGCGCCCAAGACTGGGGAGGGGGGCTCCAGGCCACCCCCTTCTCCATCAGCAGGCCCAGTCCCTGGAGACCCCACCCCACCCCCCACTTCCTGCCACTGGGCTCTGCCCAGCGAGCCAGGGGTTCATTCCAGTGGAAGCTGGAGCCAGCCCCGGCCCCGCCTCCCCGCTCCTAGGAGCCACCACAAGAGCCCGCAGCTCCCAGCGCCCCCACCCTAGGCCGTCCCGGCCCCAGGATTCTTCCTGCCATGGCAGCCCCCGACCCCACACCCCGGGGGAAGACCGCCTGTGATCCCCACTCCAGCTCTGACCTTGGCCAACCTCAAAGCCCTCCCACCCCCACCGCACCCGCCGGCGGCAGCAGCTCCGGGCTCCCGGCTTGGCTCTTTGTTCCCGGCTGGGCGAGGCGGGGGCAGGCGAGAGCCAGGTTCCCGCTCTCCGACAGCCTCCCGGCCTCCTGGGGCCCCGAGGGGGGCCCGGCCTGGCTGGAGCCTTGGGAGGGGGCGCTGTGAGCACCTCCAGAGTCCCGGCCACGCCGTCACCCCGTGCCATGCTCTGCCCGCCATTGCGGGGCCGTGGGTTCCACAGAGGGGAGTGACACCCAGGTGAGCGCGTCCCAGCCCAGGGCGCAGGGGACCTCTGCTCCCTGCCAGCTCGGGCTTTCAGCCCCCGCACAGCTGGCACTTCGCCAGTGGGGGGGTCCCCGTGCCCCCACCCCACTCGGTTCCCCTTGGAGATCCCGCCCGTTCCTTGTTTACTGCTTGGTGCAGTGGGGTGGGGGTCCCCGAGGGCGGGAGCCTGGTCTACTTCGCAGCACCCCCGGCGTGGCCCAGGGCCGGGCACCCAGCAGGCGCCCGCCGGGTGCGGCAGGTCAGGTGGCCGAGCGCGGACTGCCGCCCGTCGCTTCCCTCTGGGAGTCTTGCTGCGGAACGTCCCCGTGCCTCAGTCTCCCCGCTGGTTTAACGGCCGGCAGACAAGCGCCCTTCCCGTGCGGGGCCGTCCCGGCATCGGACGAAGGGGCGCGTCTCTCGCAGTGCCCGGCTGGGGACGCACGAACGCGACGCCCCCGCCCCGCGCGGCTCCTCCGGCGGCAAAAGGAACTAATTAGAGCGGAGGGAGCGGGAGGAAGCGGCGGCGGCGGCGGCGGCGGGGGAGGAAGCGCGCGGGGGCGGCCGCGGGACCACCGGGGCGGCGGGTGGCGGGAGGCATCGCCCGGCCGCCCCCGCCGCCCGGGCCGAGGGTCCCCCGGAGGGTGGGCTGAGCTGTCCTCTCCGGGCCCGCCCCCCGCCGGCCGCGCCAGACAATGGCCGCTATTGTGCGCGCCCGCCCGGCCGCGCGACTCGACCCCGCTGCAGCGGCCGGCGGCGCCCCCACCCGGGGCAGGTAGCGCGAGCGAGCCCACCCCGGCCCCGACTGCGGGGCGCCCGCGGCGGCTCGGGGCGCTTTGGGAGCTTGAGGCCCAGAGGGCGACACGGAACTCGCCCCCCTATATCGGGTGGGTGGAACCCAGACCCGAAAGGGGGGCTGTCAGCTTGGAAAGGAAACGGGGCGGGGATAAGTGATCACCACTAAACACCTACCACGTGTGAATTCACTGCACCCCTAAAACCCCTGCTGGGAGTAAATGCTGTCACTTTTCCTGTTGGCACAGATGGGGAAACCGAGGCTGGAGGTCAGCAGCCAGAGCTGGCAGGAATTCCGCCTCTGGTTAAAGCCCTTCCCTGCTTGGGGAGGGCAGCTGGCTGGCCCGGGGGCCTGGAGGGGTGCCTGTGGGGGACAGCGTGCCAGGCACACCCACTCCCGGGACCCCCAGGGGTCACCTTAGCAGATGTAGAGCAAGGTCAGGGTCCTCTGTAAGGTGGGGGTGCCACTCCTGCCCACCCCACAGCAGCTGGACAACCGTTGTCAAGGGCAGGGCCAGGGACCCCCTTATTCCCTGGGGTAGTTCTGAAACTGCCCTCTGGTCAGCTGTGGCCCTGGGGACAGGGGCCCAAGACGCAGCTTGTAAGAGCCCATGTGGTGACAGGGGACGCTGGTGACGGTAGCACAGCTGTGTATGAGTCATTAATGCCACTGAACTGTACACTTAGAAATGGTTAAAATGGCAAAATTGATGGTCTACATACATGTTACCACAATAAAAAACATTTTTAAAGTCCACGTGGCCTTCTTGACAGCAAATGGGGAGGGGAAGTGAGTCCCCAGTGTCCCCTGCCCCACCTGCTCGAGTCTACTCCGTGTGTATCGCAGTGGCTGCTCTGCAGACAGGGAAACTGAGGGCCAGAGGGGTGGTGGCCACCCCAGGCTGCACAGGTGGGTAGCAGTGGGGGCCACGAGCCTTGGGCAGACATGACGGTGATGGTGAGCCCGTCAGTTGTCCATGGTCCCATGACGTGCCAGCCCCTGCTGAGCTGGCCTGGGTGAGAGAGGTGCCGTTTCACCCCATGTTACAGATGGGAACACTGAGGCTCAGGGGGTTGAATGACTTGTCCAAGGCCACACAGCTCTGTTGGAGCCCAGGTGTTGATCCAGAAGCCGAGTTCCCCATTGTTCCCCCCTGTCCCCGGGGAGTGGCAGAGCCAGGCGGAGACTAGACGCAGAGTCTAGCAGTGTCTAGGAGGGGCGGCAGGCCGTGGGTGGGCGCTGGAGGGGCCGACAGGGGCTTGGAGAGCTGAGGACACAGCCGCTGCCAAAGCAAGCGGCCCCACAGCCCCGCATTCCTGGGAACGGGCCACGGCTCCAGCTGGGGCCAAGAGCTCCACCCTCCTGGGCGGCCCAGTGGCGGCCTGGGGGCAGGGGTGAGGCCCGCGGGGGCTGGCCCGGGCCTCCTGGGTCCCTCCTGGCTCTGCCACTTCCTGCCCATGCAACTTCCTCCCACTCTGAGCCTCATCATCCTTATCCCTAAAAAGGGGGTGGTGGGAACAGTGATGGCACCCCCACTGGGTTTGGGGAGAAATCAATGTATTAACACACATCCTACCCTTCCATCAGCATCTAGAACAGTGCCTGCACAGAGTAGGTGCTGGGCAAAGCTGACACTAACTGTCCCCAGGGCCGAGACCCTGGCCTTAGCCAGGTCCGGAGCCACACAGTGAGTGGGGAACTGGCCGTGTCCCCTCGTCACCCGCAGACACCACAGGCTCACTCCTAAGGGCGACAGCCTGGCCGCCCAACTCTGCCAATCGGTCCTGGGACTTGAAACAGGCCCGTGCCCCTCACAGAGCCTTGGCTCCTTGCCCTCCCGCAGAGTGACCAGAGCTGGCCCTCCCCAACTTCTAGAACCTGACGCCAGCAAAGAAAGCACTGGGGGGCCTGGTAGAGGCTCCAAGGATAAAGAGACATGGAGACACGGCTGCTGAACGGCGTCCCAGGTGCAGAGGAGGGTCTCACCTGAGGCCCCGGCCCTGCAGGTGCCAGAAGCGCACCCTGGGCAGCAGCTCTGGGAAGAGGGGGGCTCCCCTTCCCTGGGAACCTCTCCCTCAGCAGGTGGGAGCCTCCCCCATCCCAAGATGGGCACTCAGCCAGCGCTGGGGCCCCCCAGGCCCCTCCCCGGAAATGCAGGCAGGAAGCCGGGCCCCACCCGAGTGGGGTACAGGGGCCTCCCCCGGGTGACCCAGCCAGGGCAGGAGACTCTGCTCTGAGCCACAGGGGCTGAGCAGCACCTGAGGGGGGTGTGCCAGGGAGCCCGCTGGGGAGCCAACCTAGCCCTCTGGAGTCAGGCTGCCCGGTTGGTGTCCCCAGGGCCCCCCTGGCTGTGGGGCCTCAGATGGGACCCCGATGCCTTCTTTGGGCCTTGGTTGCCTCATCAGTAACCCAGGCTCCCTGATAATGGGCCTCACTCAGATTCGGGGCATCGCCCAGCGTGAGCTTGGCCCAGCCCTGGCACACAGGAAGTACAGCAACTGGTAACCCCGAGGGCTGGTGTTCCCGGCCCCGGGCTGGGGGTGCCCCACACAGCAGCTAGGCCTGCCAAGGTCACCCGGATAGTTGAAGGCAGAGCTGAAGCTGGGAGGCAAGCCGGTGGGGTCCCCCAGAACCCCTGGCCGTCCCCAGCTCCCCTGCAGACACTGTGGCTGCACTTCCTCCCCCAGTGCCAGCTAGGTGACACCAGGCTCTGGGGCAGTCACACGTGTGCCCCAGCACGCATGTGCACACTCACACAGACACACTCCAGCTGCAGGGGCCAGCCTGGCACAGGAGCCTCCCCTCCCGCGGGTGGCTCTGGGCCCCCTTGCAGCCCCCGCCCCCTGCCGCCCGCCTGCAGCCACCTTTGCACAACTATGTCTGGTATTTTCCTGTCTGCCCAGCTTGGGGTGGGGGGGGGCTGTGCATGGGGCCATGAGCGCTGCCTGCACCTGGGCCTCAGCCAGAGCCCGCCAAGCGGCCCCCACGCCCCACCCACCCGGGCTGGGCCCCGGCCGCCCAAATCCCTGGGAGGGGCCGGCACCGGGGGAGCCCGACAGGGACGCAGGCCCAGCACAGCCCAGGCGAGGGTGGCCCCGGGACCGCGGGGAGGGCCGGACTCTCGGCAGAGGGAGCACTCTGGGGCCAGCAGGGGCATTGGCCAGGGTCCCGCAGGATGTGGAGGGCACCTGTGCCCCTCCCCCAGACATACTGACACATGCATGCACCTCACACCTGAGCACAAACGGCCCAGGACCCAGCCATCCTCAGCTCCCAGGCACGGAGGTGGGTACGAGTCCCAGACCCCAAGGGGAAGGGAACACTGCATTCCCCAAACCAAATCCGGCTGCAGGCGGCCCCCAGGGTACCTCCCATGCCCTGGGACCCATGCCCACTGCTAACCTCCCGGGGCACAGCACCCACCAGCCCTGGAGCAGGAGAGGGGCAAAGCAGGCTCTGGACTTCGGCCCTTCCTTCCCCACCTCCAGATCCACTTGCCCATTTAGTCATTCTGGGGGGCGACAGAGGAATCAGACAAGAAGCCCAGCCCCTGAGGGGCCCAGACCACGATGAGGGAAACACAGTGGGAGAAGAAACAGCGGTAGGGAGTGGGCTGCTCCCCGGGGGTGTTGGGGGCAGATTCAGCTCAGCCACGTGGGCATGGGGGGCACGTCTCCAAGCAGAGGGAGCCCAGAGAAGCACTGTGGCTGGGGTGGAGGTGGGGGGCAGGTGGCTCGCCTCCTCTCCTACCTGCCATCTCAGTTCACCCTCCCAACCCTGCGAATTAGGCACCAGCACCCCTAGTTTCCAGATGGGGAAACTGAGGCTCGGGGCAGTTCAGTCACTTGCCATGGTCACAGAGCTTGGAAGTGGCACTGCTGGGGTTTACCTCCAGCTGACCAGACTCCAGAGCCCACACTTTCCTGGCCCTGTTCCCCAGAGGCCTGGAGGTGGGGGGAGACCTGACCCAGGAGAACCTGCTTGTCCTTCCAGAGAGGATGAAGGAGAGAGCAAGACCCAGGAGGGAGGCTGGGCTGGGGCCTGGAGGGCACTGGGGAGCCACGGAGAGTTCTACACAGAAGAAGGGCCATCTTCCTTTTCAGCCCAGAGCCTCCACCCCAGGGTCTCCCCTTCAGCACCTCCCTTCTCAGGATCCCTACCTCCCAGAGGCCTGATGCTCACCTCTGGGGTACCCGTTCCTGCCTGACAACCTTCTACACTCCCCCATTCTCCTCTTCCTCAGCTCCCTGCCATCTCCTCCTCCAGGAAGTCTTCCCTGATTCACCAGCTCCAAGCCTCAGCCTCTTGCTTGAGAGCCTCTCATGGGCAGGGCACCTGCTTCAGTCCCTGTACTCCTGGGGGCAGCTGTCTGCTGCCCTCCCCCTGGGTGCAGGTTCTCACAAATCCGTCACTGCCACCACCAAGGCTTACCAGCTCCTGAAGAGACCCGGGCACCTGGCACTGGGCACCGAGTGTTTCATGCACTGGCTGTCTGACCCCGGCCTCCAGGCCTTCCGCCGTGTCCCTGGACTTCAGGGCCCCTCACCAGGAAGGGCAACCTAGACAGGCAGGGGTATATCTGGGGCACTGGGCAAGCTCTGAGCCCACTGGGGGTGTCGAGGAGTAAAAGGCCCCGCTGAGCAGAATACGACCCCATTACCCCAGGCCCTTGATCTGAGCCCCCTCCCTCTACCTGAGGAGAACACCATGAACGGGCTAAGGGGCAATGGCAGCCCCTGATTTGTTGAGTGCTGCGGGGCAACCCTCTGGGCCTCGGTTTCCCCACCTGTTAAAGGAGGGGGCCAGCCTAGGATGGAACTGGAGCTCAGACATCCTAACCACTCCCCTCCCGTGATGTCATCACACGTGCCTTTGGCTTTTCCCAAATGCTCAGTGCTCAAGGAATGTTTGTTGAGTGAATGAGTGGGTGGGTGAAGAAATGAAGCCGTTTGTTGTACCCATTCCACACTTGAGGTGGGTAGGTACACAGGCACTTGAGGCCCAAAGAAGGAGGTGATGTGCCCAAGGTCAAAGTTACAGGCAGGGCCTGACCCCCTGACCTCCAGGGTGAGGGACCCGCAGTGCACCTGGAAAGGCAGGAGCGGCCAGCCGGGATGGCCGGAGGGGCCCGGATGCTGCAGCCTCATCTCCTGCCGCTCCCCACCCAGCCCCGGCCTGAGCAGGCCCAGCAGTGACACTGCACCCCACGCCCTTCTTCCCGCCGTCCCTGCTGGCCCACTCTGGGCAGCAAAGCCAGTCCAGAAACGGGGGCAGCATCCAAACCCATCGGTGTCCTTTTCCTTCCAGAAGGGAACGCCCACCGGGTAGGGCCCTGCCAGGCCTGGCTGCTCCCAGCCCTCTCAGGGCCAAGCAGAGTAACCACTGGGTGTCCTGGGGTGGGGAGGGGTGCCGGCACGCAGACAACCAGCAGCACTGGGGACTAGGGGTGGGGAGGAAAACTCTAGAAGAGAGGGGACAAGGGAGGGCTCCACAGCTTGGTGTGGTCAGCCTAGGAGTGTGGGGATGGAGTTGAGGGGGTGGTCTGGAGGAAGGAGCGAGTGGCCCAGGGGAGCCCCTGGCTTGACAAGGCTGGGACTTGCCAGGCAGACCCAGTGGATGACAGGAGGAAGGGGGGGGCTCCCTCCAGACACATCTGCCCCCCAAGTCACACCCTGGCACTGCTGGAGTGGAGTTGGGGGCGGGGGGGTTGAGGGGGATTCCCAGGCTGAAATGGCATTTCAGGAGCCAGGGCCAGACAGCCCTAGGCTCCAGCCCCCAAGTCCCTCTCTGACCCCCAATGATCTTGGGCCAAGCCCCAGAATCTCTGAGCCTCGGGCCCCCCAGACCCCAGCCCCCGATCCGGGGGAGGTGCCGCCTGCCGGTGCATCCTGCCCGGAGCAGCCCCTCGGCGGCCGGCACGATTGTTTTCCAGAGCCTCCCAGCCCCGGCTGACTCAGTCTGCAGACGTCTCCTGGGGCCTCGGCGGCTCCCCACCCGCCCTTGGCCATGGCTGGAGGAGGGGGCCGGGGCCGCTGCACGTCCCCTCCCCGAGCAGCCATCTGCCGTGCGGGAGAGCGTGTGCACACACATGGCACATGGCACCTCGCACGCAGACCCCGGCCCGCGGGGGGAGCTACCTGCCCTCCCAGGCAGTGAAGACAAAGGGCGGGAGCCCCCCGGCGGCCCCTGCGGACCCCCATCCTCCAAGCAGGGCCATCCGGAGCAGATGGGAAGGTGCCCTCCTTACCCCCCTACCCCATGGCCATGGGCCTCTCTTCCCATCTTGGTGCCCCCCAGGCCCCTCCTAGCTTGGCCATCAGCTAACCAGAACCCCCATCCCATCTGGGGAGCAGGAAGGGGACTGTGGAAGGCCAGAGCTCCCCTGACCCGGAAGCCCCCATGCCTACTTGCCCTGGGGGAGCTTAGAGGGGAGGGCTCAGCCAGGACTACAGAGAGAGGGATCCTCTTTCTCCACCCAGGTCAGACTTTTGGGGCTCCCTGGGGACCAGCTCTGTGGGAGGCTGCGGGAGCCTCCCCACCCCTCAGCCTGGGAGGGTCCCCAAGCCCGAGGGCCAGGATGGGGAGGGGGCCCAGGGCTTGGCCTCCTGCAGACCTGGGCTGGGCCTGGGGACCCACCTCCCACCCCCTCTCTGGGGCCCAGGCCAGGGGAGATGTGTGAGCTCCAGAGGCAGGATAGAGGCTCAGGGCCCAGTGCTCACAGGCGCCCCTGGAGAGCGGGGTCTCCTTCTCACCTCAGGCTGAGAAACGGCCCCCCGGGACCCCCAGCCAAGCAGGCCCAGGAGCCCCTCTGTCCTTTTCCAGCCTGAGCCTTGGTCTCCCCATTTATCAAATAGGACCCCATGGACTTGCCTCAGATCACTGTGGTCACCCCGGGTAAGGAATGCAAACACTCTGCAAAGTCCAGGGACGCTGGAAGGCATCTGTATAGATGTAACTCTTTCGGGGGCTGTTGGCGTCCCCTCCCACTCACCCCCCCAGCCCCAGCCAGCCAGGGACCTAAGGCTGCACTTTCACTGCTGGTTAAAGACCTCGGGAAGGCTGAGACGCCTCGAGGCTGGGGGCTCCTGCCTATGACAACTCCCACCCCGCAAGTCCTTTCCTGTACTGGGATCAAAGGGCGGGGCCCCAATCTTGGCTGATCAGGGAGCACTAGGGGTGATGAGGACAGAGGCAGCCACCCCAGGGACTGCTGGAGTACAGGTGGAGTAGGGGGTCCTCCGGGCCTGTGGTCCCCTGCCTGGGCGGTGGAGGGCACCCCATCCCCACCCACCCTAGCGTTCTCAGGGAGGCAAACACCCAGATGCATTCCGGTCTCAGCCCATCTCTGGGGCCCTTTCACACCCCTGGGGCAGGGTGGGAGCAAAGCAGAGAGCGGGTGGATGGAGATCATTCCCACTGGCCGCACAGCCCCACCCAGCAGCCGGCCGGGGGTCCCCAGCACCCCACCCTGCAAGCCAGGCACAGGCCCCACCTCCGAAGAGCGCATGCTGGGAGGACCCCCTCCCCACCACCATCTTCCAGGGGTCACCCCTCTGGCCTCAGTCATCTGTTGTGAAATACCAGATGCGAGTGATAACCCCGAAAAGAGGTCAAGGGTACCGGGGAGACTTTCCTCCGCAGGCTCAGGCCCCCATTCCCCCCAGCCGGGAGCCTCCCCTCCGAATCTGAATTTCCCACTTGGTGAGGGGCCTCCTAGGCGCCCCCTGAGCACCAGGAACCTGCAGAGGCCTCCTGAGCTGGAGGGCTGGTGGGGAGGCAGGAGCAGGGGTCTCCCCGTCAGCACGCCTCCCCCAGCCCCCGCCCCTCGGGCCCCCACAGGCAGGAATGCCAGGGCCCGGGCCCCACCCCAACTGCCTCCCAAAGAGCTCAACTCCAGGCCCCGGCCCCAACATCTGGCCCCCCAGCCACAGCTGTGGCCTCCCTCTGTCAGCATGGGACTGCCCCAAACCCTGCCCAGCACCCTCCTCCTCCCCTTCGCCCAAGTGGGAAATTCGGATTCCAGGCGCGCCGTGGTGGATGGAAATGCACATGGGAAAATCGTCAGGAAAACACATTCTTCCTTCCATACGGCAGCTCAAACCCAGGCAGGGAGGATTAGGTGGCAAGAGAACACTCCCACCGCCCGGGGCCAAGGCCAGGCCAGGCCAGGAGGGTGGAGGGGAGCAGTGGGGCCCCTGCGGTAGGGTGGAGGGGTGCAGGCCTCCCTCCAGACCCAGAGGAGGGGCCCTGGCAGGGCTTTGTCTTCCTGCAGACCACTGCCCTCCGCCCCCTGCACTCCCACCGAGGGGCGCCGAGGCCAGGGAGAAAGCTCTGCGCTCTGTGGCTATCCATTTGCAGCTGGGCTTTTTAGAAACAACAAAAGCAAAGCGTTGGGGGGACGCGGTTCACACGATTGTTTAAAATGAGGTTTTTGGATCATCTGTGGCATCCAGTTATTCATACTGGCTCCACCCACGGATAATTGAGAGTTGGCTTTCGGTTGGATTTACACCCCCCCATGCCCAGCCCCCCACTCTTATAGACTCTGGTGCTCACGAGGCTCACCTTGTCTGACCCCGTGGTTTTACAGATGGGGAAACTGAGGCGTGGAAAGGGTGGACCCTGGCCCAAGGCCCCCTGGGAGTCGGTGGTCAAGCCAAGGCGAGAGCCGCGGCCATCCGATTCCCAGGCCGGGTTCCCCTCCCCACGCCCCCGCTTGGCCTCCAGGCTGTGGCTCAGCTCCAGCAAATCCCCCAAAGCCACGGTCCCCAAAAGCAGTGATGCCTGGAAGTGGGGTGACTCACTGTCTGACTTCCGGGGCAGGCACCCCCTCCCCATCGGTAAGGGAGGGACTGGCAGGTGTCCCTGGGTAGAGAGCCAGGGGCAGGGAGAGGCCCCCCAGGGGGCCTGGGCCAGGGTCACTCAGGGGCCAAAGAGCCCCAGCTGGAGGGATTTAATACCAAGGGTCAAAGGTCACAGACGGGGCAGGGCAGGCCGGCCTGGGGGAGGTCAGAGGGTCAGCACTAATGGCAGCTCCGGAAAGGAGGGGGAGGGGAAAGGGCGAAGGAAAACAGGGCTGCTTCCAAGGGGTCCCCACCCCCCAGAAACGGTGCCCCAGCCCCCTGGCGCTGCCCACTGCCTGGCTGGCTGCAGCCAGGGCCGAGCTGAGCTGGGTGGGAGTGCGCTGCAGCTCAGCAGGGGTGTCCAGGGAGGGCCCCCAGGTGCGGCCCCTCCCCCAGTGTGGGGCAGAGCCAGCTGGGAGGCCCAGACTGGGCCCAGAGGAGAGAAGGGGGGGAGGAGCAGGGGGGGAGGCTCCGAGGTCACCGGGGAGGGCCGTGTGGGCTGGGCTGGAACAGCTGTGGTGCTGTGACACTGGGAGTGAGACTTGGGGAGGGGCCGGGGTCTCCTCTTCCCTGAGCTGGGGGAGGGGGAGAGGCACTGAGAAAGGTCCCCAGAGAATTGGGAGCCGTCTTTCCCAGCTGCCGGCTAAGCCCCACCTCCCCTCCAGGATGCAGGGGCCAGGCCTGGGAACCCTCAGGCGGCTCCCCTGCTACCCAGGGTGGTGTGGCAGCCTCGGAGCACCCCACGCAGGCCCCCACCTAGCCCAGACACCATGGGAGCCCAGACCTTGGCCAGGTCCCCGGCTGGCCTGGCTGCCCCCTCGGTGTCAAACGTTCCCTCCAGAGCCAAGATCCTGGGCTGCGATGGCTGGGGGCCCAGGACTCCTCCCAGCATCCCTTCCCGCTTCCCAGGCCCAGGGCAGGGCCGGCAGCTCCCTGCAAACCTCACTGCCCGGCCTCCCGCTGGCCCTGCGGGCGGGCCCTCCTGGGCAGGCTGCACACTGCCCGGCTGTGCCCCACGACCCGGCCGGGCAGGGCAGCGTGCCAAGGCCTCCAGGTGCCAGCCTGGATTCCAGCCCCATCGCAGGGGGCTGCGGGGAGACGAGGGCCAGGCAGCCCTCCCTGGGGATGCACCTGCCCGGGCTCCCCTCCCTCCTGACCCTCCCCAGTCCGGCCAGGATGCCCCTGCCCGTGCCCACCAAGCCCGCGGGGGAGGAACAAGTGCTGGGCAGGAGCCCCGAAGCGGCGGCGAACCCTGCCCTGTCCCCCGCGGGGCGCCCCCACCCCAGTTCCAAGGAATGGCCGGGGCTGGCCAGGGGACAGGGGGGGAGACTTTCCCGGACTAGGGAGGAGACACCTTTCACCCCCCTCCCCTTCCTAGAAACAGCCGCGGCGCGGCCGTGCGGAGGGGCAGCTGCCCCCCGACAAAATCGTGCCAAGGCAGGCTCGGTGCCCTCGGGAGGGCCGGGCGCCCCTCGCCCCCCAGCGCGCCCCCACCGCGGCCGCCCAACTTCCCCGCCAAGTTTGCGCCTGCCCTGGGCTCGGCCGCGGCTCCGGCCCGGCCCCCGGACGACGGGAGGGAAGGAGGAAGGAGAAAAGCAGCGGGGCCGGGGCCGGGCTGCCGGCGAGGGAGGGAGCGCGCGAGCCCGCAAGGGAGCGAGCGAGCGGAGGGGCCTCGGCGAGGGCTCACAATGGCCCGGGGCGAGGCGCGGGCGGGGGCGAGGCGACCCCCGGGGCCCCGCGGCCCCCACGCGACCGGCGCGCCTCCTCCCCCCGCCGCCCGGTCCCCGTCCCCCCGCGGCGCGACGCCCGGGGGCTGCCTACCTCGGCGGCGGGGGCGGTGGGCTCCGGGCTGCGGGCTCCGGCGGTCGGGGGGCGGTGGCGGCGGCGGCGGCGGGGGGCAGCGCGCGGGGGAGGGGGCCGGGGCGGGCGGGGGCCGGGGCGCGAGGCTCACGGGGCGCGGGCTCCCCTGGCACGGCCGCCCGGCGCCCGGCCGCTCCGCCACATCTGCAGCTCGGGCAGGGAAGGCGGCCGCGGCGGCCGGGCGTGCGGGGATGTCTTGGAGAGGGAGGGACGAGGCAGGCGGCGGGGGAGGGCCCGGCGGGCCGAGGAGGAGGGCGCAGGAGGAGGGGCGCGGGGGGCGGCCTCCCTCCCTCCGCCGCTCGCTCCCTCCCTCGCTCCCTCCCAGCAAACCCCCCTCGCCGCCGCGGCCCCAGGCCCGGGGCGCCAGCTGCCAGGCGGGGCGTGCGCGTCGGCGGGGAGGGGGCGGCCGGGAGCCGGAGCTGGGCGGCGGGAGGGGAGGGAAGGAGGGCGGTGGCAGCGGGCACCGGGAAGGGGGGGAGCTGGGCCGCGGCGGAGCCGCGCGCGCCCTCCTCGGCCCCATCCTGGTCCCCTCCTCCGCCGCCCCGCCCCCGGTCCGAGGGCAGCGCTAGGACACGGCCCGGAGGTGGCCTGGGGGTGGCGCATGGTGGGGGGGAATGTCCCGCCCTCGGGGAAGCCCGCGGAGGGGGGGGGCCGGCGCCTGGGGAGGGCTCGCGGAGAACCGGAGGGAGGACGCGCAGGCCCAGAGGAAAAGCCCCAAGCCCGGGAAGATGGAGGAGGTCGCGGCGGCCGAAGGGGCGGGGGGCCCTCGCCTCCCTCCCGCGGGGTCACCTTGGCCAGGCACCCCGCAGCCCCGGGCGGCAGGAAAGCTTGTCTGCAGGCCCTGGGTTCTCCGGCCAGCCCAGCTCCAGGAACGCGCGGGCAGCGCGTGGCGGGCAGAGTCCAAGGCTCGGGATTCCGGGCCGCGCAAACAGGGGTTCGAGACCCGGCTCAGCCTCCACCTCGGCCTCCACCTCCTTAACCATGGAATAAGGACGAGGCCCGTCCCGGAGCTGTCGGGCTCGCTCTCGGTCCCAGCCGCTGGGACCACTTGCAACCCCCAGCCCGAGTGCCGCGGGGGTCCTTGATCCCGTCGGGGCCCTCTCCTGCCCGCTGTCAGTAAGTGGAGGAAGTGGACGCACGCGAGTGTCAGGCTGTGTTTCTCCCTCCTGATGCTGACCCACAGACTCGCGTTCCTGACTGTTTTGTTTGGGCCGATCCAGAGCCCCCGCCCAGGGCTTGCCGCTCTGCCGTCTTGGGGCAGATCGTGGTTCCAAAACCACCCTCCCGCTGGCCGCCCAGCCCCGCCGCCTCGCAGGTGGCCTTGAGGGGTCCAGGGAAAGGCGTTTTAGATTTGGCATCATCCTCTCCCAGGTGAGGCATCTGACTCCGAATGACTCCGATTGTCATTCGCCCTCTTGTGGTGCCAGGTCTTGATCACGCGGCATTCCCCGTGCCCGGGACTGCCCTTGGCACATAGTAGGTGCTCGTGGCAGGGCGCGTGGACACATAGTAGGTGCCCAGGTCCTGTCGAGTGGTACAGGGGAGTGACTGAGAAAGGCCGGTTTGCCCCCAGTAAAGGCCCGGGAGGTGGCGATTTGGAGGCTACCGGCCCCAGCCCCAGCCCCCACTCCACCCCGGGTTCCCGAGTGTGGATGATGTGGAGTGTGGCCGAGTTAAACATTAGCCGGCAGATGGGCCCCGGGGAAGGCCAGCCTCGGACCGGCGGCGTCTTCCAGGACCGAGGCTCTGCGGGTCTGCGGGCGCGCGGGGGCGGCGGGCGGCTCCGAGGCCGGGGCCGCAGGGCGCCCCCTCCCGGCGCCGGGAACCGCGCGGCCAGTTGAATGTGTCAGCGACAACGTCACCGACGGTGCCGGGACTGTGCGAGAGCCCCGGCTACGGGGGCACCCCCTCCCGGGTTTTACAACCCCGTCGGACAGATGGACCTGAATCAAGCGACCAGAAAGCCTAAGGACCCCCGTCCCGTGAGGACTCGGCCAGAAGAGACTTCACCCTCGAGGGACTTTTCTCATAGGTGTCTGTCTACACACACCCCTTCTCATGGACAAGCACACTGCTCCAAAAGGAGCCGGTGAAGGGCACCCTGAACTATGCCCTCTGACCCCTTGGGAGGCCCACTCTCCCGTGGTGAATAATAACATCTTGCCATGGTTGGGGTGACCAGAAAGGAGGTTCACACTCATTACACATTAGCCATCGCTGCTATGTGTCAGCTTGCTGATTCCAGGACAAACACACACCCCGTACCCCCTCAGCTGCCTGTAAATCCTTAAATTCAACTGTTTGGCTCCTGAACATCCATCAGGAGTGAAACACTATAATCTTGGGATGGTCTGTCCACCCAGAAGCCCCCAGTTCTCGGCCAGACCAGCTCTTTCTCAGTACCAGACACTTGGCCTTCACTATATTCTCTGGTTCCCGGTGGGTGGGTCCGATTTCCATTCCCTTGGTACTGAGGAGGAAACTGAGGCACCGAGACACGATGTAACCTGACTGCGGTTTTATAAGCTAGTATGAGGCATAGCCCAGATTGTAATCTCCGTGGGGCTGACTGGCTCTAGCCTCCCCGGGGCATCAGATAACTGGTGGGGCCAGCTCTGAGCGGGTTTCTGGTTTGGGGAGCCCTGCTTTTCCTGGAGACAGCACCTGCCTCAGCAAGCAGGCCAGGCCTGGCTTCCTCCTCAGTGAAAGGTGGGTGAGGAGGGCTGCCCTCATCCCTGGACATCTCTCTGTTTTCCTCCCTCCACGTTTTACTGTTTTCCGCCTTCCCATCCAAGACTCCACACCCTGAGCAGGGGTGCTTTGCTATCCACTGCGTTCCCGTGTCCCATGTGCTATGCACTGTCTTTGTAAGTTCTCCGAAAAGCGGGATAGAGAAGCACTTTTCTCTTTTCAGTGAGCTGCACAAGGCCTGGCGATAATGAATGCTTCGTGTATACTGCCAATTGATATATTGCTGGAGGCTGAACCTAGTCCCCTAAGCCTTCGTGCATACACATTTATGGGACATTTCCTGGGTTCCTACTGATTCAACAGATGCTTATGAAGCTCTTACTATGTATTTAATAATTGGGGCCCCACTGTGTGCCCTGGGTGTGCACTGACTGTCACTGACTGTCACCCCTTCATGGGGGGCCCCTCACCTCTGCCTACCTATGTGTAGGTGCTTAGTGAATGGCTTTTTTAAATTTACGTGGGGTACTAGGCCCAGCAGGGAACGCAGGGGTATAAGCAAGATTCCTTACCTTCCAGACCCCTTAATCTACTCAAGGAGCTCAGAACAAATAATAATACAATGCAACATAAAGAAGTGAAATTTACGGCCAGCCTTGCAGACATGGGAGAGAAGAGAGAAACCAGGGCCCCCATCTGACCCTTGACCTTGGCCAAGCCATCTGACCTCTTTGAGCCTCACTTCCCGTCTGTGAAATGGGGGTCCTCGGACTGCCTGTCGCAGGGCTGTGTGTCTCAGTGGACGGCACACACAGAGGGCTTCCACCCAGTGTGGCTGTTATAATGAACGAAGCTTGCAGCCCTCTGCGAGCTGCCCGGGCACAGTGGGGGAAGGGTGGAGGCCACGAGGACAGGCTGACTTATGACCTGGCGCTGGCCTTGCCCGGCCTGCGGGCTGGGGATGTCTGTGGGTAGAGTGTGCGTTCTGGGAAGCAGCCTTGGTGGACCCGCAGGCCCTGCTCCAGTGAGAAAGGAACACTGTGGGTCAGAACTCAGGGTTCCAACCCAGCACCACCTGCCAGCGCCGGCCCAGGGCAGGACGTGCCCAGGAGGACCAGGCTAGCTCCGTGAAGGTTTGGGGACACCTCTGTGGGGGACAGGAAACCTGTTCTGGGGGCCTGAAATGCACAGTAGGGGTGGTGAGGATCCAGAGCTGGGGGTGTGATGTCGGGGATGGGGAGATCCACACTGGTTGCTCTGTCACATAGAAGACCCCTGCCCCTCCACCCAGGTCCCTTCATCAGGGTCAGCTTTGGGGACATGCCAACCATGCAGTCCCACAGGACCCGTGCTTAGAAGGGCCCCAGGCTTGGCTTGGTTGAATGCTCTGCTGTCGTCGTCTTGTCGTCTTGACATTCTTAATCATTTGTACAGTGGCTCTGCATTTTTGCATTAGAAGTCCCCCCTCCAAATTATGCAACTGGTCCTGCCTTCCTATTTTGGTTTCCCCCAATATGTAGCTTCTGCCTCGAATCTGGGACTCTTAGACCCACCCCTCGAGCAGCCCCAGGCAGCCGGGAATGCCTTGAGTAAGGCCCCTTCCCAGGAAGGTGGGGGGTGGGGGGGAGAGGAGGGGAAGCACCTGCCCCAACCCCAAGTCTTCAGGGCCATCCTCCCTGGGAAGCCTGAGGTCAGAGGAAATTTCAGGCCTGAGTTAAAATCCCGGCTCTGCCCCTTGTGGGCTGTGGGACCTTGGGCAAGTCACTCAGCTCCTCTGAGCTTCGGAGTAAGATACAGCTACACCCTCTCAGCTGGATTGTCGCGAGGGTTAAAAGGGGCAGTTCATGTACAGGGCACGGGGCCTACCACGGAAAAAGCGCTCAGTAACTTACAACTATTATTTTGTTTTAAAAATGACGATTCTGGGGCGCTAGCCTAGAGGGAGAGAGGGGTCTGTCCGCCACCCTTAGGGACCTACCCCAGGAGGGAGCCGGCCCCGCCCCTCGCGTCTTCCGAGGGGGGGAGAACCCCCTCCAGGGCAGGGACGAGGGGGCGGAGGAGCGGGAGCGACACATTTTTGAGTCGTGACCAAGTGGAAACTCCCTCCCCGAGGCGGAAGCCGGGGGGCGCCCCTCTGGGGCCCGAGCCTCTGCCGGGGCGGGGCGCTCCCCGGAGGCCAGGGCCCCGCCCCTCAGCCGCCTCATGAATATGAATAAGCCGGCGGGGAGGGGGCGAGTGGAGCGGAAGTGGGAGGTGGCCCGGCCCGGCTGGCCCCGCCCCCGCCGCCAGCTCTCGACGCGGCGGGGAGAGGCCTGCGCAACGCCCCCGCCCCCCCGCCCCGCGCGGGGCCTCCTTCCGGCCGGCGCGCCCGGGACGTGACCTCGGCGGCCGCGCGCCCGAGTCGCCCTGCGGGAGGCGCCCGCGGCCGCGCACAGGTAGGGCCGCCTTTGTCTGCCGGGCGCCGCCCTCCCGCGACCCCGGACCCCGTCTGCCCGGGTTCCCAGGACCTCCCCCGGCAGGGACCCAGCCCCCCCCCAGTCCCCGAGCCCGCGGAGACGTCATCGGAATCATTCATTCGTTCGAGCCGGATTTATGGGGCGCGTTCTCCGTGCCAGGCGCTGGGGATGCGGGAGGGGAAAATTGCGCAACGGCCTGGAGTACAGTGACCCACGGCAGCAGAAGGGGCTGGCCAGGGAGGTGACCTGAGAAGGTGACTTTGAGTCAAGACTTGAAAGAAGCGAGGCAACAAGCCTTGCGGGGAACGGAAGAAAGAGCCTTCGGGGCCCACGGGTCAGCTGGGTGCGGGGCTGGCCTGAGGAGCAGCAGGGAGACGAGCCCGCGGCGTGGCTGCAGTGGGAGGAGGAGGAGAATAAAAAGGGTGTGGTGGTGATGACGATGGCTCACGGTTCTGAGCAGGTGCCAGGTGCTGCTGCTGTGCTCAGGGCTTTATGCATTCTTTCAGCCCTCAGCCCAGCCCAGCCAGGTGAGTGTGTGGAGGAAATCAGGTCCAGAGAGGTTGAATAACTTGCCAAGGTCACCCAGCTTGCAAGTGGTCAGACTGGCCACAGACCCGCAACCCACCCACGGAGACTGACATCACTGCCTGAAGCACCCTGAAGGTGCAGGTTTTTACTGCAGGCTGCTGGGCTGGCCGTGACCTTGACCAAGGGGGCCTGCCGCTCTGCACCTCAGTTTCCTCCAAGTGCTGGGCATGGAAGGAGGTGACCGACCTCCTGAAGAGAAGGATGGGTGGGCTGCTGTAGTGCAGACCCAGGGATGGGGGGTGGGGGTGGGGGTGGGGGTGGGAGGCAAACCCTGCCCCCAACCAGGGCACAGGACTGTTCTCCAGGGAGGTGCTGCTTTTGTTGTGTGGGAAGCGCTTGTCACTCCTCCAGCACTGGAGCAGGTACAAGTGGCTTCCTAGAGAGGGGAGGGTGGGAGGGTGGGAACCGGGAAGAGGAGGGAGAGGGGGAGGGTGGGGGCCGGGATGGCTGAGTGCTCCAGAGCCCCAACAAAGGCTATAGCAACTCACCCGCCTCTGGCAACTGCAGAACAAGCACAATCACCCAAACAATCACCCAAACATTCCCCAAGACAGACAGACAGACACAGACACACACACACACACACACACACACACACCCAACCCACTCTGACACACACACACACACACACACACACACACACACACACACACACACCCAACCCACTCTGGCTGCTGTCCGGATGAGGTGGGAAGGACCCCCGGGCTGCCAGTCTGCTCTCTGTTTGCTGTGCTGATTGCTTCTTAGCTGCAGGAAGGGGGGATGTTTGGGGGCCCCTGTGAAGATCTGTCAGTGCCTCTGCTCCCAAAGTGCTGAAGGCCTGTGGTTTTCTAACGGGGGCAGGGATGGAGTCTTCTCAAATTTGCCTCCTTCTCCAGCCTGGCACAGCTTCCAGTGTCAGCCTTTGGGATATGGTGTGAAATGCATGAGGGGCGGGACCCAGCCCTCTGTGTTTGAGGTGCCGGGCTAGGAAAAGAGCCTCCACCTGAGGTCCCTGGGCAGCCCCCCGGGGCCTGGTGGTGCAAGACTGTATTTTTTGAGAAGTCCAGCCCTGCCCCTCAGGAGCTGATTCACCCCCACCTTGGTGAAATGTATTTTGCATTTGGCCAAATGCTTGCCAAATGTGTTCCTTATTTGGAGAGCCCCCACACACTATGTGGGTTCTTAGGGAGAGTTGGGGGCAATGACCTAGGGGGACATGCGAGACTTTCTGTTACACTTTCTTCTTGGCCACTCCACCCATCTTTCCCCCAGGCCTTTGCATCTGGGCTGAAAGGGTCAGCCCCTTCTCAGGTTGGGAGTGGTATAGCTGGAGCCCTAGGCACCTTAGGGACATTGGCAGCATCACCCTAAAAAATGGCTTTTCCCTGTGTGAAGTCCGGTTCTGTCGACTTGCCCCTTGCCTTGGAGCTGGGAGCATTGGGGTGCATTGGGGGGCATCACTCCACCTGGCTTCCTGGCTTTACCCAGAAAGGGGGCAGCTGGAGCTGTGGTCACCGAGCAACTGGGGCTTGAGTGTGGGGGGTGCTCAGAGTGGGCAGAGACCCCGAAGGTGGCCACAGAGAGGTCTGCGGCTGCACACGAGTCATGGGACAGTGTGCATAGGATGCTGGAAAGAGCTGGTTCTCTCTCAAGTAACCCCGATGGGCTGGGGCCCTTGACAAACAGTCACCCTGTATCCATTGTTGTATGTTGAGCTGGTCCCACACTCTGTCCAGAAACCAAACCTTGCTGGGGCTATTCCATGTCTCTGGAGCCCTGGTAGGTTGTCACACAGACCCTGCTGAATCAGTTAGGACCGAGGAATCTGCATTTTGACAGGCTCCCCAGCTTATCTTTTGCAGGTGGCCATCAACATGTCCAGGCAGCCACGAGAAGCCCTTGCTCCCCTATACTGGGTAGTCCGAAAGTCCTGTCCTGGGGCCTCCTTTGCTGGATGCTTTTCCTCAGTTGAAGAGAAGAAGGGACCCATCTTCTCAACTAGAAAGAGCCCCCCACTGCCTCTCTGGGACCCTCTGCTGCGGGCCATTTCAGGGGATGCCGTGCCAGATCAACTAGCAGTGCCCCCACCCCGCTCTGATTCACCGAGTTTACTCTCCATTACGCACGATTATCCCCCCCTCAAAGGAGGGCCTGTCCCATTGGGGCTTAGAATAAAAAGGACCTCGGAGGAGGATCCAAATGTAAAGTTGTTAGGGCTCAAAGGTCTGAGAGCTCTTTGCACTTGACCTGGTGTCAGCGCTGTGTTTGCTGAGCCGATGCGGCATTAAACTTAGCCTCCCTCATCAGGGAACTGCAAACCAAAGCCCCTGTGTGGTGCCATTTCACACCCACTATGATGGCTGTCATAGAAAAAGACCAACAATAACAAGTGCTGGTGAGGATGTGGGGAAATTGGAACCCTCCTATGCTGGTCATGGGAATGCAAAATGGGGCAGCCCTTTGAGAGTCTGGCAGTTCCTCAAAAAGGTTGAATAGAGGTTTCCAGGCAGTAATTCCACTGTTAGGTATAAATTCAAGAGAAATGGAAAACTCGTATCCCAATGTTCATAGCAATTATTCATAAATAGCCAAAATGTGGAAATATCCCAAGAGTCCATCAACTGATGAATGGATAAACAAAAATGTGCTCTATCCATAGAATGGAATATTATTCAGCCAGAAAAAGGAATGGAGTTCTGACTAATAGACATGGATGAACCTTGAAAACATCATGCCGGGTGAAAGAAGCCAGACACAACAGGCTACATATTATATGATTTCATCTACAGGAAATGTCCACAGTAGGGAAATCTCTAGAGACAGGAGATTGATGGTTCCCAGAACACCAGGGACTGGGTGGGTGGGGTGTATGTGCAGGGATGGGGAGTGACGACTTGGAGATAGGGGCTTTCTTTTGGGAGTGAGGAAATGTTCTAAAATTGATTCGGCGATGGTTGTACAACTCTGTGAATATAGTAAAAAAAAAACCCACTGACTTCTATACCCTAAGCGGGTGAATTGTATGCTAGGTGCATTACCATGCAATAAATCTGTTATAAAAAAATACCAGCTGGCCCCCCAGCTCTAATGCTGACAGGAGGTGAGGAAGAGGACTCAGGAACTTACTGATGGGAGAGTGAACAAATATCAGTGTCCTTCTCTTGAAATGACCTTGAGAAGCACCTCTGTAGAGTCTCTATTCCCCCTTCCGGCCTCAGCTTCCACGTTACACCCTGCTTCCCTGCACCCCCCACCCCAGAACTGCCTCCCCTTTGTCACTTTGTCTTGTGTCTCAATCCCTTGTTTCATTCCCTCGTAGCTCTCAGCACAGCTTGGACTTCTGTGCCTGTGGCCCTGATTTGGCCTGTGCGTTCCACCGGGGCAGGGCTTGATTGTCTATTCTAGGTCTATTCTAGCACCTTCTAGGTGCTCGGTGCTCAGTGCTCGGCCAGTGTCCCTGGAGCGACTGAGCAGGTGTAGGTCAATTCAGCTGGGGGAGCGGGACCTTCTGAGCAAGGCTCGGTGCCGGGGACAGGGTGGGGGGAAGAGGCGGAGATGGGGTGTCTCCCAGCCTGCAGCTTTCCTTCTCTCCAGGACCCAGTTCCAGGAGAAAGTCTTCTGAGAGGAAGCCTACGGGCTGGGCTGTCGGGGAGGAGGCGCGGCGGGAGGGGAGGAAGTCTGCAGCAGGGCCTGCACCTCAGAATGCAGCTGATTCACCCCGGGCGGGAGCCCCGTGGTGGAAGGCTGCGTTCCAGGGGGAGAGGGACGTCCCTGCAAGCAGGTGCCTGTTCTGAAGTTCAAACGAGACGATGGAGCTGTTCCAGGAGGAGAGCGAGAGGGGCCCGCACCCCACACGTACCCCTACACCACCACCCCCAGGGACCCAGGTGGCATCTGGGGACAGGTGAGCCCCAGCCCTTGTCCCCAGCCTCTGAGCCACCCTTTCTGGGGGCCGCAGGGGACAAGGAATTGACATGCGCTCCGCAGGCAGACCCGGGCTCAAAGCCAGCTGTCTACAGGGCTCTGAGCATTGCAAAGACCCAGGGCAGCAGGGTCGGCTCTGCAGTGTCACCGTGACACTGACCAGCATCTCACAGTGACTGTCCCTCCCTAGGCCAGCGCCCCCCCGTCCTCCCAGCCTCCCACTGGCCCAGAAAGGGTCAGTGAGCCCCTGGTGGACAGGGAGGGTCAGGGCCGACCCTGGAGCCACATGGACGATGCAGGAGTGGGGTGGACCCCGGAGGGACAAACGTCCAGGTGGGGGAGGGAACGGCCAGCTCCACAGCTCAGCCGGGCCGGGCGCTGTGTGGCTCTGCAGGCTGCCACCTGCCAGCCGCCTGCCCCTGCCTGCCTCCCCCAGGCGCTCAGGAACTCATTTCGTCACCCCTGAAATCTGCTGGGATTCTGTGAAGGATCGAATGCGAGAGTGTGGCGGATCCCTTCCAGCAGCCCGGCCCAGACAGCAGGATGCTCCCGGGCCCCCTTTCCCTTCCCATCCGGGTCCCATGCGCCCTGCCTGGGGGGCCGGAGGGACCCCGGGTGGGGGCAGGGCACGGGCAGCAGCCTCTTTCTCTTCTCCAGGGAGTTTCCTACTATTTCACTTGTCCCGGGAGGGTGAGGGGCTCCCGGGGCAGATGGGGGAGGCAGGAAGGGCTGGGAAGGGCTGCAGGGAGAGCTTGCTTCCCAGCCCGGTGGCCTCCACCGCCGGGCTACAGGCTCAGGCCTGCCCCTGGAAGTCGCCTTCCCGGCCCCTCAGCTCCCCTTGGGGCTCCTGGAGGAGGGGGAGGGGCCTGGGGTTCTCTGTCCCTTCCATGCTGCCCAGTGAGGGTGCCTGCTCATTGTACACTGAGTGTGTGTGGCAGGGGGGTCCCCTGAATCAGTCTTGCTGATCGTATATATTCTGCCTCCTGGAACCTGGGGGTAGGGGAGAAGAGGAAGAGGGTGCTCCCCGGAACTTGGGGGTCCTCCAAAGAGGACATGCCATGTACCTAGACTCAGAGCCTCTCTGAGGGCCTTGGCAGAATCTCGGAGCATCTGGGAGGGTGGGCAGCATATTTGAAGCTTTTGCAGCTATTTGTTAACTGAGGTAAAGCCCCTCCGAGAATTTGCTGGGGTCCCTGGGCTCAGCTCCCTCCACCCAGCCGGCCCTGCTCTGTGCTCTCACCTCGGAGCCACCATGGCTTCCCGGGACACGGACCCTGCCCCCTGCCAAACACCCCAAGTCCTCCAACTCTGGGCTCAAACCTCTGCGCAGCCTTTCCAGCCGGCCGTGGTGGTTCTCGTGTGGGAGGCCGCGGGCTCCACACTTGCCTGCGGAGCTTGGTCGGGGCCCTGCTGCCCACGGGAGCTCCAGGCCCCTCCAACGACAGGCCAGTCGGTGCCTCCTGGTGGACGTCCAGCAGCCCGTCCAGTTCTGCGGCCCTGAGCCCTCCCTGGGGCCTCTGTCCCTGGACTCTGTCAGGACCAACTGCACAGTCTGGTGGGGAAGTGCGAAGTCCTGCTATCAGACAAACCTGGGATCAACTCACCGTTGCCACTTGCTGGCTGTGTGGCCTTTGGGCAAGTTTTCAAAACTTTTTGACCCTCTGTTTCTTCTTCTGGAAACTGAGAATTTCAGCAAAAGTACCTACCTAATGGTTAGTCTCATGTGTCAACTTGGCTATTGTACCGTTAATCGAACATGAAGCTCAGTGTTGCTGGGAAGGTATTTTCTAGACGTGGTTAACATCTGCAATCAGCTGCCTTTAAGTAAAGGAAATTACCCTTGATAAGGAGGGGCGGGGGTGGGGCTCATCCAATCACCTGAAGGCCTCACCAGCAAAAACTGAGGTTTCCTGGAGAAGACGAAGTCGCGCCTCAACACAGCAGCATCCGCTCTGGCCTGAGTTTCCAGCCTGCCAGCCTCCCCTATGGATTTCAGACTTCCCAACTCTCACAACTGCATGAGCCAGCTCCTTCAAATAAATCTCTTCATGTCTGTGGACATGCATGTGTGTGTGTGTGTGCATGTGTGCATGTGAATGTATATATGTGTGTGTGCCTCCTGTTTAGTATATGCATATATGTGCATGTGTCCGTGTGTGTGTGTGCATGTGTGCATGTGAATGTGTACATGTGTGTGTGCCTCCTGTTTAGTATATGCATATATGTGCATGTTTCTGTGTGTATATGTGCATGCATGTGTGTGTGTGTGCATGTGTGCATGTGAATGTGTATATGTGGGTATGCTTTCTGTTTAGTATATGCATATATGTGCATGTGTCCATGTGTGTGTATGTGCATGCATGCATGTGTGTGTGTGTGTGTGAATCTCCTCTTGGTTCTGTTTATCTGGGGCAAACTGCCTGAGCCACGACCCACGCAGTGACGTGCCTACGCAGTGCCCACCACCTCGCAAGAACTCAGCAGGAAGCCTCAAGTCTTTGGTTGGCCCTCGCTAGATTCCCTTAGTCCCATGCAAAGGCTGGCACCCAGGCCTGGGAAGGGGCCGGAACCCTTGCTTCGTTCCCCACCCCGGGAGCAGAGGCAGCCTCGTTTGGCTGGAAGGCCTCCCATGAGTCAGTTCTGCCCCAGATGGGGGAAGTCAAGCCTGGACCCTTGAGTTTGGGTCCCCGAAGAGGCCCTCCCTGTCCCTATCCCACCCCCTCACAGAGAGCTCCCGGCTTCCTTCACTGCTGTCCTCTGCCCGGCCTCCCCACCCAGCGCTTCCGGCAAGGACTGGCAAGGCCTGGAACCCTGGCACGGCCCTCTGCCCCTTCCCGGATCTGCAGGACAGACCAGCTGCCTGGTGGCCGAGGGGCTTGGATACTGCCCACGACTGTCGACCACCCTAACCAGGAGGGGCAGCCGCGTGGGCAGGAGGTGGGTCAGGGGTGGGGGGATCAGGCAGCCGCCTTGGCAGACAGAACCGCTGGCTCCTGCCCGGGAAGCCCTCTGCTGCCTCGGCCTCTCCCCTGGCGTCTCACATTTCAGCTTCTGAGTTACTGGCACCACCACGTGCTGCTGCTGAGGCAGCTGCACCAGACAGATGTTAACCCCAGATGTGCTGGTGGCAGCAGCACGGCCGGCCGGAAAGGGGCAGCGGGCAGAGTCCAGGGAACAGCCAAGGGTCCTGGAATCGACACCTTTGCTCCAGCCTGGTTCTCCAGCCAGAGTGCTGATATCGCCTCCTTCCTCCCAGTTTGCCAAAACTTGAAGCCACAGCCTTGAAGAGAGCCTTCCCTGACCCCAATGAATTAGGCACTGAGGGTGAGACCACAAAGCAGGGGTTTTATATCCTCGTGTGTGTGACCTTGTTGCTGCACACATGGGCACGTTGTCTCTCTCCTAGACCCCTCCTGGCAGTCAACAGTTCTCCCTGCCTTACCTGGCCAGGGCAGGGCCCCGGCACCCAGGTGAGCTGAGGAGTCCCATTTGGAAGCCGTTTTGCAGGGTGGCGGCATGGGCTGGGGGTGGCTGGGTCCTCAGGACACCAAAGCATGTTGGAATCCAGGTGTTGGCACTGACTGGCCACCATGATCTTGGCAAGTCACTCAAGCCCGGTAACTGGGACTTGCAGTGAGGATCCCATAAGGATTGCATTCAGTGGGCACCCTGGCACAGGTACCCCCAACCCTCCTGGACATGCACTGGGGCTCCCCGTCCCCTCCCCAGGGAGACCTATTCCCCCCTTTCCGAGCTGCTTCTCCCGCACTGCACTGTGCCCACGTCTGCTCTCCCACAGGCCCCTCCTTTCCACCCCCTCAACTAGGACTTGACATCCCACCTTCTCTCCCCACCTCTGCCCGCCAGGCTGGAGGACAGCCAGCCCCGAGAGCCACCCAGAAGCCCTCCCCTCCCAAGGGACCAGCCCTTCCCACGTCCCCCTGCTTCCTATGCAAGCAGCTTCCCCTTGAGCCTAAAAGGCTGGCCCTTCACCCCCTCGGCGGCACCCCTTGAACCCTCTGCAGCCATGCTCTCCTTTTATGTTACCCAGAGGCCAGAGGCCCTGTCCACCGAGGCTCCCTCCTGTCCTCCCCTCACTCCCGGATGGAAAGGCCCCAGGCCCGCACCAGCCTGCTTGGGTCTGGCCCCATCTTTATCGTAAACTCTTTAAGGGTCTTCAGACAAGTCCCCAGCATCTAGTGGAATTATAACGGCCAGAGAAATCAATGGAGGGAGCTGTCACACAGCCATGTCCGTGTCAAACAGAAACGGATTTCAGCCTGGGAGACCCCAAGCAGAGAACCCAGCGTTTGTCCTGAAAAGGATAGGAGAAAAGTACCCAGGAACTCACTGCTCTAGGGGATCCCTGTGCTTTTTGGGGCCCCCCAGGCTTCTGGGCATCTTTAGGGTGAATAAAGTCTTTTTAAAAATAATACTGCGTTTTTATAAAGTGATTCACGTGCCTAATCGAAACCTCCTCCAGAGATGCTTCTCCCGGAGAAAAGTCCCTAATGGGCAGGGCTGGCAACCATCCCAGGGCGCAAAGGGAGAACACCGGGTCGGGGGTGAGGCCCGAGGGAAGAGGGAGAGACGGGGTCGGGGCTGCAGAGGCGGGGCGCGCAGGCGGCCCCACTCGCCGGGGGAAGGCCTGGGGGTCCCCAAATGCTCCCCGGCGCTTGCCCACGTGGCCTCGTGTGTGTCGGGCGCTCCCTAGTGGATGGGGGGGGGGCCCAGTCTTGTCAGTCCCGAGCCCGGGCCCGGGGAGGGAGGGCTTTGCCGCCGACCCCGCTGGGGTGCCCCAGCCCCTCTGCCTTCCCGGGGGCGTGTGGGATCCTCTCCCAGGCAGGGATGTTCTGCATCTCAGGGCCTCATTCCGGCTCCTGCGAGCGGGAACCAGCTCCACGGCCCACCTCTCCTCCCCCGACGGGCTCCCAAAGGCCAGCTGTCCACCCCCTGCGCTCGCACAGAAACCCAGAATGAAAGTCGGGGCGAAGCTCCGCGTATAGGTTCATCTGCAGTTCTCTGCATGGCCTTACAAGGACCTTTGACTTCCTGGATGGCTCCTTCAGGGTCTCCCTCTGATCCCTGTTGATTGTGGGTGGGGCCTGGGAATCCAGGCTCCCTCCCGTGGTTGGGGTCCCCTAGCTGTCCAGGGCGACTTAAGGCAGGGAGGGCGTCGGGGTGTGAGCCCCTCGAGGGCAGAAGAGGAGTGTGACATGAAGGGGGTTCTCCATTGCTGGGGTGGATGGGGGGGTAGCATGGAGCAGGCACCCAGGGGCTGAGGGGGTCCCCAGCCAGCAGCCAGCAAAACGCCTGGGACCTCATTCCCACCCCCCAGAGGGAACAGGATCCCACCCAGACCCCCTGAGTTTGGAAGAGGCCCCTGAACCCAGATGAGACCTCAGCTTCCGCTGACACCTTGATTTCAGCCTGGGAGACCCCAAGCAGAGAACCCAGCGTTTGTCCTGAAAAGGATGGGAGAAAAGTACCCAGGAACTCACTGCTCTAGGGGATCCCTGTGCTTTCTGGGGCCCCCTGAGCTTCTGGGCATCTTTAGAGTGAATAAAGTCTTTTTTTTAAATAACAGCTTTATTGAGATATAATTCACATACTATACAATACACCCATTTAAATTTTTAGTATATTCACAGAGTTGTGCAGCCATCGCCAAATCAGTTTTGGGACAGTTTTATCACCCTCAAAAGAAATCCCACACCCACTAGCTTCACTCCCCATTTCCCCCCAACCCTCCCAACCCTGGGCAACCACTAGTCTTATTCCTGTCTCTGTGGATTTACCTGGACATTTCATATAAATGGAACCCTACAACGTGGGGTTTCTGGTGCTTGGCTTTTTCACCCAGCCTAATGTTTCCAAGGTTCATCCACAGTGTAGCATGTGTCAGAACTTCATTTCTTTTTATGGCCAAATAATATTCCATTGTCTGGATAGACCACACTTTGTGTATCCATCCCTCAACAAAGCCCTTTGGTGACTCTCATTCTCTCTTCCTACCTGGATTTGGGGGGCTGGGGGAAGGAAGGGGAGCAGAGAGAGAAGGGAGGGAGCTGGGAAATCTCTGATTTTGCAAGGTAGAGGAGGAAGGAAGGGGTGCTATTCTCAGGTGTCCCTGCTGCACTGGGTGCCCCCTCTTACCCCAGGCCAAGGCCCAGCCCCACACCTGCTTTCTGAGCAGTATCTGCCCCACAATCTCCAGAGCAAGTCCAGCCACAGGTGGGCCCAGCTTCATGCCATTTTAATAGACAATTATCCCTATTTCTAACAAAGATCACACAGGGGCAGTTACTTGATTTACAAAAGCACTCTCTACAGAGACCCACCTTTTAAGTGGCTGGTGGTCTGGGGGTTGGTTTTCATCCTGCCCGACCTTCCCTGATGGACGCCTCTACTGTGGCGCAGGTGTGCGCCAGGTTCAAAAGGTTCAAAAGCAAAGGATGTGGAGGACATCCCTGCTCCCTGTCGCCCCTGGCCAGCTTTAGCAGGGAAGAGGGAGGCGTGGCCACCCCGCAGTCCCTCTCCTGCACAGACCAGAACCCTGCCATTCTCCAAGGGCCAGCTTCTCCCCTGGCCACCACAGCCCAGGGGAACCCAGTAGCAACCAGCACCGACTGATCCCAGGACTTCTCACAACAGCCCCGTAAGGTGGGGCTGTGTGGCCTCCAGTTGACAGACAGGGAAGCTGAGTTAGGTTAAGGAACTTGGCTGGGGTGAGCCAGATTATAACTGGGGTTGGGGTTCGGGCAGAACCTAAAATCTCAACCTCACTACACAGCTTCTAGATCTCTCTGGAACTCCGTTGTCTAAAGACCAGGGAGCGTGTGTAGATGGAAGAGGTCCAGGGACAGAGCTGGCAGGTGTCCCGGCACCAGGCACAGGGAGAATTTCAAGAAGGTGAGATGCCACGAAAACTGAAAACAGGGCCCTGGACTTGGCGCCTTGGAGGTTTGATGGCGTGGGGAGGGCTGGATGGAGCAAGTAGGAACGAAGGGGGAACAGTGAGTGCAAGCACCCCAAAGGGCATTTTGCTATAAAGGGGAGCAGAGAAAATAGTTGTAGCTGGAAGGGGATATAGGAGCAAGGTTTTATTCTCTTCCTAATGGGGAATAATGACAGCACGTTTCGTGGTGATGGGCGAGCTCGAATAGTGCAATCGCTGATGAGGCGGGAGAGGGACCAGGGGCTGGAATGACATCTGTGAAGAGCCCAGAGGGGCTGGCACCGGCCACAAGCAGAGGGGTCCGCATTCGACAGAGGCCTGAGCAAGGCACGGAGTTCACCCAGAGAAACAGGACGGAGGGTGGATTCCCGGTGCAGGTGCCGGTGGTGATGGGAGCACGTTCAGGTTTGCTTTAATTGCTTCTATTTCCTCATAGAAACAGGAAGTGAGGTCATCAGCTGAGCCTGAGGAAGGGGAGGGGTGGTGGAGGTCTTGAGGAGAAGAGAGCAGATGTGACAGAGTCCTCAGGAGAATGGGGGAGAGGCAGGATCACCAACAGCCCCCTGGGCCCATGGAGGATCTTGGTCCTGCATTTAAAGTTGGGTCATTAGGCTTGTGGATCCTCTTTTCCCATTCATATCCAGTCTGTGGGGGGAGAGCAGAGCAGCGAGAGTTGGATTGAACCACGTTAGAGTTGGAAGGGAGTCGAGCGTGTGTGCAAGGGGGTGAGGTTGATAGGCCATGAAATCCAAGGGGGCCGAAGGCTCGGTAGGGTCAGTGGGCTTGGCAGAGAATGGCCCGCGGGCCATGTCCAGCCCACTGCCCATTTCTGGGTGGCCTGGGAGCCAAGAATGGTGTGATAGGCCAAGAGTGGACCCTCAAAGATGTTGCTTCCTCATCCCCAGAACCTGTGAATATGGTACTTTATGTGGCAAAGGGACTTTGAAGATGCGATTAAGTTAAGGATCTTAACTGAGATAAGGGCATTGTCCTAGGTCCAACGTAATCTCAAAGGTTCTCAAGAGAGGACAGTGGGAGGGTCAGAATCAGCAAAAGGGAGTTGATGATGGAAGCAGAGAGAGGGAGATGAGAAATGCTACGTTGCTGGCCTTGAAGATGGAGGAAGGGGCCACAACCCAAGGAATGCAGGCAGCCCTTAGAAGCTGGCAAAGGCCAGGAAACAGATTCTCTGCCAGAGTCTTCAGAAGGAATGCAGCCCAGCTGACACCTTGTTTTAGCAAATGAAACCCGTTTGGACTTCTGACCTCCTGAACTGTAAGAGAATAGATTTGTGTTGTTTTAAACCACTAAGCTGGTGGCAATTTGTTACAGTAGCAACAGGAAATCTAATACAAATAATTTTTACGTCTTAAATAGTTGACAAAATCAAAAGCATATTTGGTGACGCAGGAAAATTATATGAAACTCAATCTGTGTCCATAAATAAGGGTTTGTCGGAACCCAGAGATGCCCACCCTTTCAAGATCACCTACGGCTGTTTTCGCGCTGCAACAGCGCATTGGGTAGTTCTGATGGAGACTGTATTGTCCACAAAGTCTAGACTATTTATTGTCTGGTCTTTTATGGGAAAAATTTTCTGACCCCTGATTTAGAGCAAGAAGGGAATGTCATCGGAGAAAAGGTTGAGACTGTAAGGGACTTCGCTGAACAGCCACCCAGGACTCCAGAGGGCACAGTGGAAGGGTGTCAGGAGTCGGGAAGGGGTGGGAGGAGGGGTCAGACTCAGGGAAGTCCAGGGTCTTCAGGGAATGAGGGACGACCTGGATTTGGGGGCTTCTTGTGTCAACCACCATAAAGAGGAATCAAGTGTTGGGACAGAGGTGAGCTGGGGGTGGTGCGGTTTCAGGTCTCGGAGCAGGAGTGGGCTGAGGGGGCTCAGGGATGTTGACTTTTGTGCATCTAAGACACCTGAGGGGCGCTGGCCCAGGTACAGCAGACAGAAAGGGCAGTTTTGCAGAAACGGCGAGGCCAGGTGAGACGAGAGTGTGCTCACAGGAGCGGGCTCAGATGAGGCGTTTCCTGAAGGCCACGGAAGAGCAAGGGGCATCATTCATTCCTTCGTTCATTCGGGCACCATAGCAGTTGCTCAGTGTATCCTTCCCATCTATTGCATGGCTCTTTATCATGTGCCGTTCCCCCAAATGTCACTGTGTCCTGAGTCCCCACAGTGAGGTTGGGAGCTCCCCTAAGGGCAACGTGTCTGCTTTGATCTCTGTGTCCCCAGTTCAGGACAGGGAGAGGGAGCAAGAGCTGACTGGACACAGGGTTTCCCTTCATGGTTGGGGCAAAGGCGCCCAGCCTCCCTCTCCAGCACTGTACAAACGATGCCCATGGCTCCCTGGGACCTGGAGGAGGCCTGGGAAGGCAGACGGGCAGCCCTGACCCTGCCACCTCCTGGCTTGGGTTGTAGCAAGCTGCTGAGCATGGGACACCCAGCAGGCAGTGCCCTGCAGGCCCAGGCTGGGTGGGGAGTACACAGGACAGGGGATAGAGCGAGGCAAGTGTGGCACTCTCCCGGGGTGTGCAGAATTTAGGGGGCAAAAAACTCAGTGACCCAGATAAACATTATTTTAATGCAATATTTTAAAAAAAAAGAAAATGAATGCAAAACACCCATGATGATCAAAATACACTTTTAAAGTACCGACAGGTTCAGGCCCGTGCCAGGCAGAGCCGCCCGGGACCTGAGGGGAAGGGATGATTCAGTACCAGTGATGCCGTCTTTATTTAACATTTGGATATTTTGTTCATGGTGGATTTTTTTTTCCTTTGCATTCATTTGATTTTTTAAAATATTACATTAAGGTGTTAAATTCTGCAACCTCCTTTCGCTCGCCTCACCCCAGTCCTGGCCCTGGGAACCAGGGCCTATGTGGGCATGGAAAAGATTCCCAAGAGAAATCAGAAAGCAGCTGTCTCCAAGCCCCCAGCCAGGATCTGAAATCCCACTTCTTCTGGGGAGGCTTCCTGGGTTCACTGGCAGAGAGGGGGCCGCTATTGCCCGTTACTCAGCTCAGTCTGGGGGTGTCATTCCCAGATCTCCCCAAGCCCTGCGTGGCCTCAGGCCTTGAGCCGGCCGATGTCAGGCTTGTGTCTGAGTGTGCTCCTGTCCCCCCTGCAGAGGCTGTCTCCAGGGACGCTGTTGCCTGCTCCCGGAGGGACCCCCAGGCCTTGGGACATGAGCCCGGTTCAGGCCACTCCCTTCAGTTCAGCTGTGTGCCCGGCCCCGTGTCCAAGCCCAGAAGAGAGAGAGAGAGAAGGGGAGAGAGCACGGTCCCTGTCTAAGAAGCCCACTCGTTTCTGGGAGGCCAAACCGGTCCAGGGGGACCCCAAGGGAACAATTTAAGGCCGCCTGTAAATAGTCAAGTGTGACAGAATGGAGTATGGGTGCTGCCTAAGACCAAAAGCACAAAACAAGTCATGGTGGAGCGGATGGGGTAGTGTGATATAAGGGGCATAGGTTGTGAGCACTCTGGTGGGCTTCCTGGAGGGGGGGCCCTGCACTAACATCTTCATCTCTGTGGGCCTCGGGCTCCTCACCTGTAAAATGGGGATAGTTGACAGCATGGCAATGCCCCAGAATCCCCTGCTTCTTACCCCGGTCCTGGAGATTCTGATGCAGGTGGTCTGGGGTGGGGCCCGAAGGTGCTGCACTTCTTTTTTAATACGGTTTTATTGAGGTATGTTCACATACTCTACAGTCATCCACAGTGTACAATCAGTTATTTACAGTACTATCATATAGTTGTGCATTCATCACCAGAATCAATTTTTGAGCATTTTCCTTATTCTAAAAGAAATAAAAATAAAAGTTAAAAAAGAACACCTAAAACATTCCACCACCACCCCCATCCCACCCTATCATTCATTTAGTTTTTTCCTCATTTTTCTACTCATCTGTCCATACACTGGATAAAGGGACTGTGAGCCACAGGTTTTCACAATCACACAGTCACACCATGTAAGCTACATAGTTATGCAATAGTCTTCAAGAATCAAGCCTACTGGGTTACGGTTTGACAGTTTCAGGTATTTCCTTCTAGCAATTCTAATACACTAAAAACTAAAAAGGGATATCTATATAGTGCATAAGAATGCTCTCCAGAGTGACCTCTCAACTGTATTTGAGGTCTCTCAGCCATTGAAACTTTATCATGTTTCATTTCACTTCCCCTTTTTGGTCAAGATTTTCTCAATCCCATGATGCCGGGTCCAGGCTCATCCCTGGGAGTCATGTCCCATGTTGTCAGGGAGATTTACATCCCTGGGAGTCAGGTCCCACGTAGTAGGGAGGGCAGTGAGTTCACCTGCTGAGTGGCCTTAGGGAGAGAGAGCCCACATGTGAGCAACAAAGAAGCACTCAGGGGGAGACTCTTAGGCACAATTATAAATAGGCTTAGCCTCTCCCTTGCTGTAACAAGCTTCATAAGGGCAAGCCTCAAGATCAAGAGCTCATCCTACTAAATTGTTAGTCCTCAATGTTTATGAGAATATCAGTAACAACCCAGGTGGGGAAGTCCAACATTTCTGCATTTTTCCCCAGTTCCTCAGGGGGGCCCTGCAAATATATTTTTATTCTCTGCCGAAATTACTTTCGGATGTATTGGGTTTTCACACTAACCTGTACAAACTTACTTCCTTACAGATCTTATTTCCTATTCAAAGTTCCATGTAATTACCGTGTTTGAATAAACTGACCGTGGAAGTTAAATTATTTAGTGTGCTGCAGAAAATATAGATCCTGCACCAAATAAACATCTCTTCCCTTGGTCTCATAGAAAAGTTGAAGTTTTAAAACACAGTCAGTATCATCCTTTGATCTGATTTGCCTTAGTCCTAACCAGATCTGCTCCATTCATATCTCTAATTGAAGTCTGAACTCTGTTTCAGCTTTTTTTAAAACAGTTGCTGTATGAGGCAATACTGACATTCATAGCTGCCAAGCTCTAGCTCTGAATTTCAGGTGTCACACAGATACCCAAAGTTCCAGAGACTGACCAGGTTGTACACAAAGAGCTCCGCATCTCAGAATTTGGAGATAGCCATTACAACTCAGGAATAGACGTGACCGCTGTAAGAGCTTATGATCTAGGGACCATTACAATAAGCGTTCCTCTGATAAGCTGTGCACTAAGATTCAATTCTCAGAGTTTACACATTATAGTCAGTCCATATTAGTGAGGCATTATGTTTGTCTTTTCGTTTCCGGCGTACTTCACTCAAAACACTGTCCTCAAGATCCATTCACCCAGCTGTCATCTCACAGCTTCATTCCTTCTTGCAGCTGCTCAGTATTCTATTGTATGCACACACCACGGTTCACCATTCTGTTCATCAGACAGTGTGCTCTTAGGCCACCTCCATCCATTGCAAATCGTGAATACTCCCACTATAAACACCAGTGTGCCAGTGAATGTCCATCCGTGTCCCTGCTCTCAGATCTTCCAGTTACATACCCCCTAATGAGGTTGCAGGACCTTATGCCACCCACATACCTAGCTTCTTGTGGAACCACCACACTGTCTTCCAGATAGGCTACACCATTCTACTTCCCTACCAACAGTGAATAGGTGCGACCCTCTTTCCATGTTTTCTCCAGCACTTGTATCCCCGTTTGCATTTTTCCCTGCAAGTTTATAGAGATACAGTCACCGATCATAGGGTGCTGCGTTTTTATATAAGTCCTGGGTCTTTGATATGAATGGGTCTGGGATCTGCACTTAGAGAAACTTTGCCTAAGAGGTTGGTTTCCAGGATTGGAGAACATGTGTGCAAAACTGCCTGGCATCTGCAGGATGCCTGCAGCGTCTACTAACAATACTATTTATTAATAACAACCACAGTGATCATTGTTATTGGTAGAAACATTTTAACGAGGAGGTGCGATTTGGGTGGAATCTGAAAGCGGATGGGATTGGGAAAGGCGGTGGGCAGGGGCGAGGACATTCCAAGGCAGGCGTGGGCTTCCTGCGCCAGGAGCCAACCCTCCGGGAGCCAGCCGGCCGGAAGGTGGAGGGGGGGCGGAAGCTCGCCGCCACGGGGCCCCCACCCCCTGGCCGCGAGCGCACCCTGGCGGAGGAGCAAGTCCGGCGCCCGCTTGGCAGTAAATGGGCAGCCGCTGCTCAGGTTCGCAGCGGGTGGGAGGGACTGCCAGGAGGGGACCCGGCAGCAGCCACCAGACCTCCCGGGCGCGCTGGCAGCCTGCCCCCCACGCCCCCGGCGGGCCGCTGCCGTTCTGGCCCTCCTCCACCCTTCCGTCCCCGCCGGAGTCCCGCTTCCTCCGGCAGCCCCAGAAACCGAGGCGCTCCGCGCGCCGCCCTGTGCCCTCCCACCCCTGGGCTACGGGATTCCCGGGCTCAGAGCCCCGGGCCGGGAGGGAGGAGAGAGAGGGCGGGAGGGAGGAGGCTGGCCGGCCAGCAGCCCCGAAGTCAGCCCCAAGTTACATGTGGGAAGCGGTTGCTGTGACGCAAGTTTCCAGGGGGCCCCGGGCTCGGAGGGCGCGCGCCAGAGCGGCTCCGATCCCTGCAGTTGCAAGAGTGGGGAGGGAAAAAAAAGAAAGAAAGAAAGAAAAAAAGCCCAAGCACGCACCCAATGCCGCACCTCCGCAGCCCCGCGCCCAGGGCAGCCGAGCGCGCAGAGCCGACACCGGACAGGTCCAGCTGGACCCCGGGGCGCGCGAGCCGGGCTCCCCCGTGGTGGCCTTTTTTTTTTTTTTTTTTTTTCGCAATGCTTGCCAACCTGTCAGCTGATGGACCTCATCACCCATAGTGGCGCATGTAGCTGGGCCGCAGCTCGCTCCATTCACGCCGGCCCGCCGCCCCCCGCCCCCGGCGCCCCCGGGAGGCGCACAGACCGCGGCCGCGACCGATCCCCGGGGCACCGCTCCGCTCTCTCCCCAGCCTCGCGCCGCCCGGGGGGGCGCTGCAAATAGTCCTTTGTTTACATGCAATGCCTTACTCCGCGGAAGGAGGCCGGGGGAGTGCTGAGTTTTCACCAGCTGTTTCCCGCCTTGAAACAGACATCTGATCAGCTGCAAACACACACACACACATACACACGCCCGGGGAGGCAGGCCGGAGAGACCTCCCTCCCGCCCCTCCCGCGCGCCTCCCGCCCCTCGCCGCCGCCGCCGCCGCCGCCAGCATCTGGGACCCGCCGAGCTGCACCTCCGTCCGGCTCTGCCCTTTGATTCGGATTTCCATCTTGCATTCTCCAGCGGACCGCGCGACCTGGCTTGTGCAGAGGAGGGGGCCAGATCGCTATGGAGTATTTCATGGTGCCCGCTCAGAAGGTGCCCTCTTTGCAACATTTCAGGAAAACAGAGAAAGAAGTGATAGGAGGGCTCTGTAGGTGTGTACTCCTCCCCCCACCCCCTTCCCACTATTGCAGCCCCCGGCCAGCCCGCCCAGGCCGGCGCGCGTGTGCGCACGCATGGCCCGCGCACCCCGGCCCCGCTCGCTTTTCTTGGGCGCCGGGGCGGCTGCAGCCCAGCGCGCGGGGCTCGCGCCGCCCGGGGACCCTCCTCTCTCGGAGCGTGGGGCCACCCCGAGCGGCCCCGGCCACTTTTATCCGCTGTAGGAGGGCCAGCCGCGACGTTTGTAAATTGCAAACAGACCCACGTGGTTCTGCAGCAGTCCCGGCCATGCTTGGTGCTGGTGGCTTCCCACCCGCGCTTCCTCCTCCCCACCTCCCGCCGCGGCTTCCTTCCTCTCCCTCCTTCCTCGCTCTCTCTGGGCGCCCACCCCAACGGGGGGGCCGGTGGGGGGGATCCTGGACGCGCGTGGGGCCGCGGCGCGGGCGGCTACAATGCAGCCATGCCGCGGCTCCGGGGCGCGGGTGGGGGGCGGGGAGCCGCGCAGGGTGCGTGTTTGCAAGGATCCTGGCTGCCGCGGGGTGGGGCGGGGGGCGGGCTCGCGTGGGGGTGGAGGGGGGCGCGGGCCGAGCCCCGGCGGCCGGAGCGGGCCGGCCGGGGGCCCGGGGCACGTTGGCGGCCGCCCGCTCGCTCGCCCGCGTCCTGGCGCTGTTTACTAGCGAGGCCTGGACGTGACTCTGCAGCCCTCTTGGAGTAGGCGGGCCTCTGCGCGCGGGGCCTCGCGGGAGCTGTAGTTCCGTGGGCCCCGCGGGTGCGGGATTGTGGGAGTTGTAGGCGCACCCGGGCCACGCTTTCCCGGCACAAAGCTCCGTCCAGGCGGTCAGGCTGGAGAAGGGGTCCTTGCGGGGAGGGTCTTTGGGGAAGGGGGCACTTGGGGGCGCCCCAGCCCCACGAGGCCGCCTCCTGCGCCTCCGGCCGCACGTGGGGCTCTTCTGCAAACTTTCCGGTCACACGCCCCTCCCCCAGCCATAAACTAAAGCGTCGGGTCTCTAAGCCGGGTGTGGGGTGGGGTGGACATAGCCCGCAGCTCTAAGCCGGGTGTGTGTGGGGGGGTGGGCCGATTCCGCAGGCCCGCAACCCTCGCCGGCAGCCACTTCCCAAGCTTGGCCTTGGATTGCTCCAGATCCACGGTTTCTCAAAGGGTGTGGTGGGTTCCTGGAGCTCCTGCAACCGAATCACCCCGGGCACTTGTTAAAACGCGGGGACCCGGATCCTCTGATCGCTAGAAGGGCCGGGGCAGCTACAGATCGTCTCGACCAAGGTGGGATGTGGGGTGTTCCTCCGCACTCAGAAGTTGACGACCCGCGTCCCCCTTCCTGCCGCTCTGCTCCGGGAGCGAAATGGCTCCCCAGGGCTGGGGCCACGTGCTCCGCTGCCCCAGGCCGGCGGGGCGGGGGCTGAGGGGGAGGAGCGCCGCCCGGTGTGGCCCCGGCTGCTGGACGCCTGAGGCTGCGGGCGCCCGGCGAGGGGAAGGTTGCTTGCAGGCGCACACACGCACCTGCCCCAGGGCTCCCACGTAACGCTGCATCTCAGGTTCAGAGTAAACACCTCGGGATGGGTGGGCCGGTACTGGGCCTTCCAGAAGGCCCCCGGGGAGGCCCTAGCAACAGGGTAACAAGCGCACAGAGTTCCTGGGCGCTTCATGTGTGCCGGGGACTTGCTTTGGTAGAATTTTCTTGTGGCATTGTCAGTCTTCCTAGCTATTGAGTAGCCTTGAGATTGCTGTGTAAGGATGAGGACAGAGGGGCTGGAGAAGACGGCCTCAGCAAGTGGAGGTGCTGGGACTTGAACCCTGATCCCAGAGCCCCTTACCTGGACTGGTTAGCAGCCCTGTAGGCGCTGGTTGCTCAGAGGGCTGGGCCGTGGAGGTGGGATTGATTTGCTCCAGATGCGGGGAAAGATGTCTCAGTACCAGCCCTGACCCTGGGCAGAGTTGGGGCAGTGGGGCCCTTGGCTGCCGAGCCTGGGCTCTGGTTGCGGCCTTTCCGGCCCCTTGGGACCCAGTCATCACGCTGTCCCTGGGCAGGCTGGACGCTGGAGGCACCAGGAGCTGCCTTCTGGGCTGGACTTGCCAGGCAGTTGTCACACCGTGCACTGGGCCCGTGGGGCTGGGGCCTCTGGGCTTGCTCATTTCAGAACAGGCCGCTGGGTCGGTGTGTGGAGTGAGCAGGGCCTTCTGGCCGGGGTGGGCTTGCTCCTCCATCTTGGGGTTGGCTCCAGCTGAGGGACTTTGCTGCACCCCTCGGACTCTAGCTGTGCTCTCCTTGCCTCTCTCCTGCATCTCCCAGACCTACCAGCAAGGCTGTATGGCACAGCAGCACACACCCGGGCTGTGTGGTTTAGCCCTGTCGCCTAAACGCCCCCAGCCTCAGTCACACGGAGCACCTGTGGGCTGCTAGGACACGGTGGGGTTGCTGGTGGCTGAGAGCGAGGACTCTGCCTGGATCCTGCCTCGCTGGGGACGAGCTGTGAGAATTCTCACTGCGTTGAATGCGGGATCGCCATAGCCTCTGCCTCATAGGGCTGGTGTCACTGGAAAGGTGACGATGTTTGTTCGCGCAGTATCTGGCACGAGTGAGGCAGCGGCAAAAGTTGGCTGTTGCTGTTCAAGTAGGGAAAGCGCCTGGTAGCTGTGAAAATGCAGCCATACTCTTAAAAGTGTGGTGGTCTCTCCCCTGTCAGCTCTAAATGAAGTTTACTGACCGCCCTTGGTGGGGAAAAGAGACCAGTTTCCCCCAAGCAGCAGCTTGAGGTCAGCTGAGGGCTTCGGCGCGTGCTGGGTCCTTCCTCGGGCATTCACGAAGCGTCTGTGTCGTCCGAGACTGAGGATGCAGTGGGGAGTGAGACCTGGCCCCGTCGCCAGCAGCTCACAGCCTTGTGCTGCTAACGAGTGTTGTCAGCACCCTAAGAGGGACCCGTGGGCTCTCCTGGAGATGCGGGTGCAAACCCTGGAAAACAGGGTGCCCTGTTACCTTCCCTCTCTTTTAAACGTCACCATGATCCTGGGAAGTGAAGCAGTGTGCCTTCATTTTACAGCTGGGGACCTGAGGCTTCAGGAGATGAAGCGAGGAGGCTGGGGAGTTCCTGTGAGTTAGTGGCAGGGCTGCAGTTTGAGCCGGAGCCCAGCACGGGGTTCCCTCTGGTGAGCTGGGGGAGCCACGGGGACCGAGAGGAGGGCGCGGTGGCCGGGGCAGGGTGGGGCCTGTGGATAGAAGCAGTGGTACCCACTTCGCACAGAAAAGGACAAGCATCTTGGGCTCCCTGGGCACGTCATCTTCCTTTTAGGGTATGGAAGAAATTCCACGCAGACCCTCCCACCTTTGTGTGCATGTTAAGTGACTCTGGGACTGTATGAGGTGAGGGTTCTCAGTTGTCACTTTTGAGGTTGGAGCCGGCCAGGGGTGTGTGTGTGGGGGGACAGGGGCACTTGTCCTTGGGCTGGGCAGGAGGGACAGGTACTGGTCAGGGGCCTAGACCAGGGGCCCCTTGTGGGGACCCAGCCTTGGTCCCAGGGGTGCCTGGGGGTATTCTGGTGGTGGGGGTGGTGGCCTTGATCTTGGCACCCGAGGCTGGTACCCAAACTTTGTTCCTTTGGTGGATGGCTGCCGGGTGTCCTGCCTGATCTTGAGGCAGGGGCAGTCCCTGACCAGCCTCTGGGCAAGGGGCTCAGGGCGCAGTCAGGGAGGGGGTGAAGCCAGAGATGGCCAGGCCACCTGCCCTGCTCACCTGGGGGAACTTGAAGTTGCCAGGAAGGGGGCCTTGGGGCTTTTTCATTGTGGTAACTTACTTTAAACCATGCAAAACCCAGAGAGGGCTGTAAGAAACTTTCAGGCATTTGCAGAAAAATCCACTTTATCCAGTGCAGTATCACTGGGAAATTCCAATTAGTCATCATTCATCAATCAGAACCCCTGGCTGGCCGGCCCTCCACCAATCAGAACCCCTGGTAAGCCCATAGTCAATAAACAAATTGTCAGTTTTGGGGTACAGTCTGTTTTCTTGGATTTAAGGTTTGCACTAGGTTGGTCAGCCCAAAGTCTGGTTGGGTTTGGAGGGGACAGGGTTTGGAGGGGACAGAACCTTTGGGGAAGGAAGACTGGGCCTTCCCATGCAGAGGAGTCACTGACAGAGACCCCTGCTCCCTGCCTGGCCCTGGGACCCTCTTCCTTCTGGGACCTTTGGGCCAAGGCTTTCAGGCCTGGGATCCTGTAGTCTCCTTTGGTCTCCCCAGTTAGCAGGTATCCTGGAGGGAGGGGAGAAGCATAGGGTCAGCCAGGCAGAGGCTCAGCTCCAGGGCTGGGGTTTCATGGGTGGGTGAGTTGGCTGGTTGGGGGTGGGGGGCACCCTGAGCTCTGGCTGGGGCCAGGGGAGCTGGTGGACCTGGTCTGGGGCTGTGCCCAAGGGGTGTCTGGCAGCCGTACCCTGCCCTGCCCATTTGCCGCTCAACTTTGGACCAGTTGCTTCACCCCTCTGAGCCTCTGGGTGCACAAGGGGCAGGGGTCCAGCTGGCAGCCTTACACACGGCTCTGGTAAGCAGCTGGCTATGCGGGAGCCGGCGCTCAATGGTGCCATCATCCGGTGCGGCGGGGGGCAAGCAGGTGTGACGCTGGGTCTAGCTGCTGACCCCGGATTCCTTGTCTGTTGATGATGATGATGATAGAGCCACGCCACTGGGTATCCCTGAGAGGCAGATGTGGGGCAAAGAGATCAGAGTTCTGTGAACGATAATAGGAGTGAACCCAGTTACGGGCTCACCAGCGCCTCACCCTATCGGGGTGGACGGCTGTGTGGGACACAGCGCAGAACCCCTTCCGCTCCGTGACCCCGAGTTCCACTAGAGGTATAGGGCTCTGGGGCCAGGGTTCAAGTCCCAGCGCCACCGTTTGCTGCTGCTTTCTTCTCCAGCCCTCATCCTTACACAGCAATCCCAAGGCTACTCAAGTCCTAGGAGAACTGCCGATTCAATGAGAACATTCTAGCAAAGCGTGTCCCTAGGATGCGTTAGGAGCTCAGGGTCTCCTAGTGAGTGGGGCTTCTGGAAGGACCAGCACTCAAGGGGCCCGAGGACAGACCTATCGGGGGCTCTCCTTTCCGGCCTCTCACCATCCTGCTCAGCTCTGGCTTTTGGGGCTGAGCTGAGGTCCCCCCAGCATCTCTCCTGGGAAGGAGGGGGATGTTCCCAGGCAGATCTCAGCTGCCCGGGGACTTGGCTTTCTGTAGACTCTCCCCACCCCTTCTTGCCCCCGGAGACCCCCCACTTTAACTACCCTCAGCCTGCTGGCCCCTTGGAGGTGGTGTGATCTGGAGGGAAGTGGCAGTCTGGACTCTGTGCCGATTATCTCCTCCAGAGGGAAGGCAAGCGGCCACTCGTCTCCCCCAGTGTTGGGGCAGGGCAGCGGGCAGAAGTGAGGTGTCCTTGGCCCAGAGGCAGGGGAGCCGGACACCGGCTGTCTGGCCCTAAAACCATGTCCCTCCCCTCTCAGAGCCCTAAACGTCATCCAGCTCTGACCCTCCAAGGCCCTGGTGTGGGCTGGAGCCCTAGGCCTTTGGTGGCGTTAGACGAGCGGGGAGGAGGCCGACTTGTCCCTGACCCCCGCCAGGCACGGGGCTTCACCCTGCCCAGCCAGCTACGCTCTCGTTTGTTGGGAGAGGAAGCCAAGGCCAGGAAGGGACAGGGATGAGTCCAGCGTCCCGGAGGGAGCTGAGATGGGATGGACGGGGCCGGCGGATGGGGCCAAGCCTGGCCTCGGCTGCTCCCAGCTGTTGCAGATGTTGCTCTCTCGGGCCTCAGTGCAAACTCGTTCTGCCTGGGGGTGGTCCGGGGCCTGGGCACTTCCTTGTGCTGACTGCCCTCACCAGTGGAACAAGGGCTGCCTGGAATCCTTTGCCCTTTCCTGCAGACCCCGGGGCGTGCGCTCCCTTGGCCCAGGCCTGGAGCGGGTCACCCCGGGAGGGGCCCCTCAGGAGGAGGCTGTGGCTGTGGCTTTGGGTGGGGTGGGGCTGGCAGCATCTGGAAGCCATCAGGCTGGGGTGGCGGGGGGAGCGGGTGCTGGAAGGAGAGGGCCGGGAAAGGGGGCCTGCCTCCTCCAGGCCACACGCAGGCCCACCCTGTGGGAGCAGCGCCTCTGGGCTCACAGGCTCTGAGGGCCCTTGGCCTCGCCCCCTGCTCCTGGCTGTCTTCTCCCTCACCCTGCTGGCCGCTGCCCCGGCAAGGCACAGTAGTCTCATCGCTTCGCCGCTGCTGGGGGGTCTGCCCCTTGGGGTGAGTGGCCTGGGGGGAGAACCATCCCCAGGCGTTGTTGGCCTGGTGCCCCCTTCATTGGATGAGTGTCTCTGTCTCGTCTTCTTGGCCCAGAACGGCTGAGCCCAGGGCAGGGGGACTTGGACAGGGGCTGGAGAGATGGCCACAGGGACGGGAAGCCAGGAGGGACGCCCTCCTCGGACCTGAGACTTTAAGGAGGTGGTGGGTGCAGAGTGGGGAAGTGAGGGGCACACCTGGGTCAGAATCCTGGGGGTGCTGGTTGACCAGGCAGGTTTCCGGCCCCACCCAGGCCTGCCAGTCGGACATGGGGCTCAGGCTCTGGGGGCTTGCAAGGCCTGGGGTGCTTCTGACATCCAGGCAAAGCTGGGAACCTCTGTTCCGGAGGACGGGCCTCTTCCCGTAAAGGAACCCGGGGAGGGGCTGGGTTCTGGGTGGGCTGCCCTTCCCGCAGCCGGCTAGCGGGGCTGGTCAGCCTGCGTCCCAGGCCTGACCTGCCTGGGCCATGGGCATCAGGCTGACCTGGCATTTTTTCCAGTGGAAGGAATGGATGCAGGTGACACTTGGGGCCCTCCAGAGATTAATTAAAAAGACGGGGTCTCTTGGGGTGGACCCAGAGGCATCTGGCCTGAGCACACGCCCGCGTTCCCCACAGCCTTGCCAACATTCCACTGACCCCCGAGACCCAGCGGGACCAGGAGCGGCGGATCCGGCGGGAAATCGCCAACAGCAACGAGCGGCGGCGCATGCAGAGCATCAACGCCGGCTTCCAGTCCCTCAAGACCCTCATCCCCCACACAGACGGCGAGAAGCTCAGCAAGGTGGGCTGGGGCGGCTGGGAGGGCTTCCTGGAGGAGGTGGCGGGCTCTGGCATGGACACCGCTGGCCGGGGCCCTGACCCGCGGTCCCTCTGCCCCCCCAGGCAGCGATCCTCCAGCAGACGGCGGAGTACATCTTCTCGCTGGAGCAAGAGAAGACCAGGCTCCTGCAGCAGAACACACAGCTCAAGCGCTTCATCCAGGTATGCACTGTCCCGGCCTCGTCCCCTCTCCCCGTCCCCTCTCCTCAGCGTGGGGGTGCTCGGGGACCCGGAGGTGGCTTCAGGTCTTCGCCGTTGACCCGCCTCACTTTACCCACCTGTCACATGTGGTGGAGCCGGCTCTGGAAGGAACCGGGCTGTCTCGGTGTTGTAGGGCCATCGTGACAGGGTACCCCAAACTGGGTTGGTTGAAACCACAGAAATGTCCTGTCTCACAGTTCTGGAGGGGAGGCTCCTCCCTGGCTCCTTCCAGCGTCTGGGGTGGTGACCATCCTCGGTGTTCCTTTTGAGGCCGCTTTGCTCCAGTCTCTACGTCCACGGTCACCCGGCCGTCCCCCCATCTGTCTCGGTTTCCATCCCCTTCTTGTCAGAACCCCGGTACCCACCCTAATCCAGCTGGGCCTCATTTTAACGCATCACGTTCAGAGACCCCATTTCCAAATAAGGTCACGTGCACGGACCGGGGCTTAGGACTTGAGCGTGTCTATTTGGGGGACACAGTTCAACCCATAAGATGGGGTGACTGCATCGGGGAGCATGTCGGTTGGTTCTGCCTGCCCTGTTGGATTTGCAGGGTGGGGGTGCTCGGTGTCCGGCTTTGACAGCTCTTTGGGGGGCTGAGGTTGAGCCCCCAGACATCCCTGGTGGTAGTGGTGGCGGTGGTGGGCGGGGGCAGGGCATCATGTCACACTCACCTGCCCCTTGGGGTCGCTAGGACCTGAGCGGCTCGTCCCCCAAGCGGCGGCGGGCGGAGGACAAGGATGAGGGCATCGGCTCGCCGGACATCTGGGAGGACGAGAAGGCCGAGGACCTGCGGCGGGAGATGATCGAGCTGCGGCAGCAGCTGGACAAGGAGCGCTCGGTGCGCATGATGCTGGAGGAGCAGGTGAGGGCTCCTCTGCCGGCCCAGGGGGGCGGTGTGGCTGGCGGGAGGGGCGCGGCCAGGCCCCCGCCCTCGGGGGTTTCATGGTCGTGGAGTGGACGATGCAGGGGGTTTCTGCCTGGCTTCCGGGGGGCACAGCCAAGCTCCTGCAGAAGGGCCTTGAGCCCAGGCTGGGGGGAGAGCCTCACAGGTAACCAGGCAAAGAGTGGGGAAGGGTGTTCCAGGCAGAGGGAACAGCATGGACGAAGGCCTCGAGATGGGAAGGAGGTGGGCCGTGGTGAGGGCTGTGGTCTCTGCCCTGTGGGGTGGGCAGGGGGCTCCCTGCTAGGGTTTTTAGAAGCGGGAACTGTGCACTTTGCGACTGATAAGAGCACGGGGAGGCACGGTGCCAGGATTAGGAGGGCCCTGCTTTGCCTGGAGGCACAAGGGCGTGTCCCGGCCCTGCCCTGAGCACGTCGCTCCCCCCAGGTGCGCTCGCTGGAGGCCCACATGTACCCGGAAAAGCTCAAGGTGATTGCCCAGCAGGTGCAGTTGCAGCAGCAGCAGGAGCAGGTGCGGCTGCTGCACCAGGAGAAGCTGGAGCGTGAACAGCAGCACCTGCGCACTCAGGTGAGTGGCCGGCACCCAGGTGGGGCTGGGTGGGCCCCAGGTACAGGCAGGGGCTCAGTCTCCCTGGCCTGGGGGTTCTCAGACTTGACATCGGTGCCTCCAAGTGTCCGGCAGGGCAGACACATGTCTAAACTGAAATCAACTCAGACCCTTCTTGAGGAGTTCCCGGTTCCCGGGTGTTTTACATGCACTGTCACATTGAGCCTTCTGAGGCCCAAGCCATTATCACTCCTGTTTCACAGATGAGGAAACTGAGGCACAGAAGCATTAACTAACATGATCATGATCCTTTAGCTAGGAAGTGAGTTGGGAGGGGGTTTGAACCCCAGCTGTCTACCTCCAGAGCCTAAACTCCAAGCTACCACTGTATTGAATGTTGAACTGCCTGCTTGGCACTCACAAGCGAAGGGGCCACATGGTCTCGGATGGCTGGAAGCCCCTCCTGGCCTTCCTTTTCTTTGTTTGTTAAAATTAGGGGGTTTTATTTTTTCTTTAACTAGCCAGCCCCCCATGAGCGAGGGTGGGAGGTCGATGGGCTGGAGTGATGTGCAGAGGCAGTGGGCAGGAGGGAGATGGTTTCGGGGGGCTGCCCCCTGGGCAGGGAACAGCAGCTCCTCGGGCCCCCGGGAGCAGGAAGACCAAAGGCTTCTGTCTTACAGCTCCTGCCCCCTCCCGCCCCCACCCACCACCCCACGGTGATCGTGCCAGCGCCGCCACCCCCTCCATCCCACCACATCAACGTCGTCACCATGGGCCCCTCCTCCGTCATCAACTCTGTTTCCACGTCCCGGCAAAATCTGGACACCATCGTGCAGGTACCTGGGCTCACGGCGGGGTGAGAAAATGAGGGCAGAAGGGGGAACAGTAGCAAGTCAGGGCTTGGGTGTGGAGGGAGCTCTGGAAGCCTGGGTGGGATCCATCCCCGAGTCCCCCCTTCCCCCTATCTGCGAGAGGCTGCATGGGGTTCCCCAGGGCAGCGGGATGAATGACTCAGAAGACCCTGTTCTTCGCCCCAGGGTGGGGTTTGCTGACTGGCCCTTTGCTCCCAGAGCCCCGGGTTGCAGAGTTTGTACACCCAGCTCTTATGTTGGTCCAGAACTTTCTTTCACCTCCACCTCCTGGGACCCGGAGCTGGGGTAGAGGTGGCAGTGGCTGGGTGGGTGATAGTGAAGCCTCCCACGGAGAAGGGAGAGGCCCATCTGTCGACCCTGTGGTCCAGGCTGAAGTTACTGCCCTGCCCAGCTATGGCTAGACCCCTCGGGGAATCCAAGAACATCAAAAAAATAATAAACCAAAGAAGCCCAAATGGAAAAAATCCCTCAGCCCCCGGAGTTTCAGTTGCACATAAACTCAGCAAATTGAATAATAAAATTAATGCCAGAGACCTTTCATAAGCTAACAGGCAGACTTTAAGACATGTGAATATATTAAAAACTCTCGTGACTTTAAAGCGACACTGGGATTGATGTCCTCCTGCACGGGGCTTTCCAAATCCACGGAAGGGTTTCCCAAAGTTTGTTCCCCTGGACTCTGACAGGCCTCCTCTGCTGCCTGCCCAGCCCCGTTTCTGGACACTTCTGGGCTCCATGGGTTGGGGTGCAGGGAGGGGGCCGGCTGAGCCTCACTGCGGCCTGTCCCCGGCCCAGGCGATCCAGCACATCGAGGGCACCCAGGACAGGCAGGAGCAGGAGGAGGAGCAGCGGCGGGCCGTCATCGTGAAACCCGTCCGCGGCTGCCCGGAGGCCCACGCCTCGGACACGGCCTCGGACTCGGAGGCCTCGGACAGCGACGCCATGGACCAGAGCCGGGAGGAGGCGCCGGGGGACGGGGAGCTTCCCTGACCACCCCCCAGCCCCCCTCTCCCTTCTGGGGGGGCCAGAGGGGGCCGGGGCGGCGACAGGGAAAAACGGGGAGAAGGAGTGAAATTTTTACAAAATTACGATGTCATTTGGGTCGCTTTTATGACCTCTTTTTTCAATACTGTAAATCAACCTTTGAGCGCAGCCACCCAACCTGAGGTCCCGGGGGTGCTGGGATGGCACAGAGCGAGTTGGGAGCATCGGGACCCCTGGGGCTGGGCCTCGGCCCCGGAGGCTGGGGAAAAGCCGACCCCGAGGTGCCTGGCCTCTCTCCGCCAAAAAGCATTTTTTTTTCTCACTTAAATGTGTTTTTAAGAACAGGGAAAATAAAACAAAACCCCAAGGTATTTTTTCCCTCCCCAGAGCCAGCCCTACGACTGTCAGCCTTTCTTTCCCCTTCCCTCTTATTTTGGTTTTCTTCTTTCTCCTTTAAGCACTTACATGGGTTGGGGGGTCTGGCTGGGCCAGGGCTTTCTGGGGGGTCCGGGGGGTCTTCGTTGTTTCTCGGTTGGGGTTTGCTGCTGCCCTCCCGCTCCTCTCCCCCATCTCAGCACTAGAATTAGCCACTTGCCGTCACCACTCAGCCCCCACCTTCCCCTTCAGATTTCCCATCTTCCACCCCAAAATGTCTTTGTCTTTCTCTTTTTGTTTTGTTTGTTGTTGGGTCTTTTTTTTTTTTTTTTTTTTTTTTACAATTTTGAGGTCTTTGTGTTCAAGGAGAAGCTATTATATTTTGTTAAGAAAGTGGGGGGAAAAAAACGAAGAGGCCACTGTGCCTTTGTAAAGAAACAAAATAAAGTTTGTACTTTGTTTTTTAGAACTGTGTCTTCTGGGTGCCTGTGGTTCTGAGGAGCTGGCTGGGATGGGGGATGCTAATTGGACTGGGTGTTGTCTGGCCCACCGGAGGGGACTGGAGGTGGGTAGGTGTGAGTGCTCCCCTAATTTGTGTGTGGTATTAGGATGGGAAACTGGGGTCCTCTGATCTCAGATTCCCTGGGATTATGCTGGGTATTCTGCAAAGATGAGAGATGGTATTGGCGTCTGGGGAGTGGTCCCCAGCTCATCTGGAAGGCAAGGAGAGAAGAAAAGGTTCTGAACTCCTGGAGAAAAGGATACAGAGCATTCAGGGGTCCTGGTTGAGCCTTAGGCTTTGCCACTTCCTTGGCTTGTGTAACCTTCCTGAACCTCAGTCCCCTCATCTACAGAAGGGAAGGGAGCACCTGCTCATTTTGGGCAGGAAAGCGAAGGTGGTGTTTTAAGAGCTCAGGTTCTGGAGTCAGTCTGCTGGCAGTCAGTTCCACCTCTGGCATGCCACTTCACCTGAGCCTCAGTTTTCTTGTCTGAAAATGGGGGATAATAATGGCACATGGGCACTGCATCTTATGGGGAAGGATAGTCCTTTAAATCCCTTAAGCTTCTGTAGCCAGAGACTGCTTCATGACGCGTCCAACTCCACTTGCTTTCCTCTAGCGTGGAGGCTGACTGCTCTCTCCAGGTGAGCACCAACTTGCGTTTAATTTGTTGCCTGTCTGGTTGGCTTGCATTTAATTTGTTGCCTGTCTGTTAGAGCCAGGGACGTTTCCGGGTGCATGCTCATCGCATCACCCCATGGCAGGTACATGGGAACAGGGCAGAGCAGAACAGTCGATTCATCTCTCAGCCTGTGACGGCTCAATATAAAAGCTCATTGAGTGGAAGAGCAGGCAAGAAGCTGCATTTTCTTTCTTTATAAGATTTTTTTTTTAAAAGTGTCAGTTACATTCGGTAAAATTCACCCTAAATTTTTAGATTTTGGTTCTGCAAATGTTGATAAGTGCATACAGTTGTGTAACCACCACCATAATAAAGATAAAAAATGGCTCCTTTCTCCCCCAAATTCCCCTCTGCACCTTTTGTAGTGTCAGCCCTTTCTCAGTGCCAGCCCCTGGCGACCACTCCGTTCCTACGGGATTGTATACCCTACAGCCTTTTGAGGGTGGCTTTATTTACTTAGCATTATAAGTGTAATTTTCCGTCTTTTTGAGTGTACCTGGCTACATTTACATAAGTTAAATGTGCATCTGAGGGGAGGGGCTTAGCCAGGACGCCCTCGCAAGCGGCCCAGGTCCACGTAGCTCCTGAGAGAACCAACAGGGGGCGCTGTGGGCCCAGGACGCTCCGCCCGGACGAGGACGGAGGCCCCGCCTCTGTCTGGGTCCGCGGAGCTTCTCAGTTCCCATTGGCCAGAGACGGAGCTTGGGGGAGTGGCCAGGGCCCCACCCCTAACCCGACTTCCCAGGCCGGCGACCGCGTGCGCGGTAGGCGTCCTCACCAGAAGGCGGCGGAAGTCAGAGGTGCGGCCGCGCTCTCGCTTCTTCCCGGACGCTCCGCCCCCTCAGTGCGCATGCTCCTTGGCGCTTCAGACCCTCCCGCGCGCTCCCGCCAGCACGCCCGCCCGGCCACGCCTACAGCCCCACCCCCGCGCTCGTGCGCTCCCACGCACGCCCCGCAGGCCAGCGCCGCTAACGTGACGCTGTGGCCTCTGTCCCCACGGCGCAGTCCCGGCGTCCCGCGTGCCCCCCAGGGCCCTGGGGACCCTCGGGACCCTCAGGACCCTCATGGACATAGCCAGGCGGCCACCCGCCCCTGCCCGGAGGACGAGTAACTGCGAGTCCGACCGAGGCGGCGGAGCCATCGCCATCCCACAGGAGTGCCGGGCGAGCCACAGTGTGACTTAGAATATTCTAGAAGCCACACTAGAAAAGGTATAAAGAAACGTGTGAAATTGGTTTTAATAATGTATTTTTTTTAGCCCAAAGTATCCAATCATTTCGACATGCGAAGAACATAAGGAATTATTGACGTTGGCCCCACAGCCCCGCGTTTCCCATCCACCTTGTTAGTGACAGCCAAGAGTCGCGGAAAAGTGGCCTCCACCCAATTCCACCATCACACTTCATTGGCAGAACCTAGTTCACTTCCAGCAGGGGTGTCCGGTGTAGTTTTAGCTTTCCAGCTATTCCACATAGAGGGAGTGTGCAAATGGAGGTTGAGAGAATTAGTCCAAGTGTTTTCTGCAGTGATTTTACCTATCTTGTAAGCAGAGCAGCCACACATGATTTAAAACAAAACGAAACAGATTTTTCACATCCTTTTTTTGCTACCAAATCTTGCAAACCTGGCATGTACTTTGCACTTGGCAGCACATTTCCACTCGGTCCACTCTCTTCCAGGGCACAGTGGCCCAGGCAGCTCATGGCTTCCCTGTGGGATAGCACAGGTTTAGACCATTGGGAAAATCGGAGCCCAGCCTGGCAGAAAGAGCTGGTGAGCTGTGCAGGCAGTGCAGACACTGGCCTGAGTGGGAACTGGATGGTCGAGAGCCCCCATGTCATGAGAAGAAGCGTGGATTTTATTTTTATTTTATTTTTTGTGAAGGGGAAGTGGGGTGACAGTGATATGAACAATGCAACATTTAACAAAACCGATTTTAAAAACTTTTATTGAGGTGCGGCATAATCAAAAGGGCACGTATCTTCAGTGATAACTCTGTGAATTTCGCTCACCAAGCTCCAGAAACTCCTTCATGCTCTCTTCCTCTTATTACCTCTCAAGTGGTTTATTTTGTTTTTAGTGTTTTTTCTTTTTTTCTTTTTCACTTTTGATTTTGAGTAACTATAAATTCACTCAAGTAAACGTACAGGGAGCTCCCAGGTACCCTTCACCCAGCCTCCCCCAATGTTAACCTTTTTTATAACTATAGTACGATATTGAAACCAGGGAATTAATATAGGTGCTTAGTCAGATTTTCCCAGTTGTATATGCACTCATTTATGTGCATGTGCATGTACAGTTATGTACTGTTTTGCATTCTCACCAGCCACGTATCAGAGTTCCAGATGCTCTGCCTCCTCATCAACCTTTGGTATTATCAGCTTTTTAAAATAACTATATTTTTGCCATTCTGGAAGTAGTAGAATCTCATCATGGTCTAGTTTCTATCTCCATAGATTAGTTTTGCTGATTTTTAACTTCACAGAAATTGAAACGTCTAGTATATATACTCTTGGGCTTCTTTTGCTCAATATAATGTTTTTGAGATTCATTTATGCTTTTGTGTGAACCGGTATGAATCTGTTTTAGTAGATGCTGTCCTCCAAATTCACCCTCCTATGGACAGTATGTGAGGTGTAAAGCGCTAGTTCCATGAGATGATACTCCTAAGCCTGGCATTGTTGACCCTCCTTGGTAGTTGTTTGTTTGGGCGTGGGGCTGTGCATCTTTAGTCCTTGGTGCCCCCCACTTCACCTCCTGTAAAACGTGTTCCATCTGCTCTAAGGATGTTCTCAAGGATTGTTACTTGACACCACATCCTCTTTATGAGGATCCTCAGAAGAAATTCTTGTTGGTTCTCAGCAGCAGAAATTATTTCACTTCTCCAGAACAGTTGGTTGGTTCTTATTTTGAGGACACTGAATTGGATAACCAAACAAATTACAGAAATGTAAGGAACTCACACAGTGTCGTTTGTTTTGATGTTAGTCTTCTGCTGTTTCTAATTCATGCTTTCTTCCTGTAGTTTATGACTTTTTGGGAGCCAGCTTGATTTTTTTCTGGTACAGGGTGGGTTATAAACAAATGTCCCTTGTGCTAAGACTTGGGGGCAGTCTTTGCCTTTGCAGCAGGGCAGTCACCCCGGCTCCGTTAGATGTTTGAAGGGCTGTCTGATGGAAGAGGGGTCCCCTTGTGACGTTGGCCTCCTTAGTGGTTGACCACCTAGCCCAGACCAGCCAGCTGGCCACCCCATTCTTAATCTCGGATTTTGTTGGCTCTGGCTCCACAACCCATCCCACCATCCTTTCCTTATCCAGCTGCCTCTCTGTGCTGTTGGCCTGTGGCATTGTCTTTTTCTCTCTCTGGAGTGCTTCTGCTTGCCTGCCTTTCCCATACAAGTCCTGGAGTGGGGGTGGGGTTAGTACCCTGGGTCCCCCTCCGTCTTGGTCTCCTCTCTTGCCCTGCTCAGTTGCATGTTTCTTTTGTTGATTGACAAGGATGCATGCTGACTGGGAGGAGTGAGGAGGACTGGGGCTGGACTGGCTCTGAATCTGGCAGCTGTGGAAAGGAATGAGCTCCCCAAACTGGCTCTCCCCCCACCACACTCCTGTGTTGAAAAGGGAGCTAATGGTGACAGCTGCAAAGTTTCCTGAATTAGGGGACCTAGGTCAAAAGTTTCCCTTGTCTCAGTGGATAGTCACAGAATTAATTAAAATAGGAAGTGGGAACGTGAGGAGGTTGCAGGTGCTACACAACTTTGAGAGATGAGTCGGTTCGTACTTGTCTCTCTTGCATCACTTCCCACCTGTGGGAGATAAAGTGGGTATGCTGAAAATTCTGGTTGTAAACATAATTGACTAAAATCTTCTATTTTTTTTGTAGGAAGAAGGTATTGTCAGTGAGGCTGGACAGGTACTGTGGGTTATTTAGGGGCTGCTTGCTTGATATTGGGGGCAAGGCAGTCTTCATTCTAAGGGGAACCCTGTGATGCATGGTCCTGGCTTTCTACTTGAAGTTGAGATGTCAGTTGGGAGGAAGATCTGGAGCACAGTTAGCTAATTCTAGGCCTCACACCATGTTCAGAACAACAGGGCAGTTGCTTTAGAGGTAGTGAGCTCCCCATCACTGGAGACATTCGAACAGAGGGTGGATAAATATCTGTCAAGAGCGTGGAGGGGATTTCTGCATTGGGTGGGAATTTGGGTGGGTACTTATAAGACAAATGATCTATAATTCCTAAGATAAAGGGGAAAATACCCTTGGTGAGGGTTTACTTGTTGCCCTGTGTCAGTATCGAGTGTAGAACAGATCCAGACAGAACTGAGTTGTCAGAGTTTGACCGAGTTTTCCCAGCACCTTGAGGAGCTGAATGGTTTTAAGGTATGGATTGATCTAGCAAGTCAGCTGCCAAAGAGGGTCTGAACCACAAGAACTGTGTGTCAGCTGGGGCTTGCTATAAAATTCCAGTTAAAGAGTCCTCACCATCACTTGCTACTCACGCTTCATGATAATTCACTGAGTGATCTACTCATGACTTCTGTATTGTGCAGTATGTGGATTATAATGCAGTGAAAGTTTACAATATTTAACCCTCTAGCATCTCATGTGTTCCTTGCTCCAGTTCTGTGAGGTTTGCTGTCCTGTTTGACCACTGAAGAGGCTGAGCCCAGGCTTTCCGGGTTACCCAGGGTCACAGGGTTTGGAACTCTGAGCCCTGCCCCAGGCCTTTTCTCCACCAGAGGAGAAGTGGAGGGCCTTGATAGAAGTTCAAGAGAAGCAGGTGTTTTTAAGTGATTTGGGGGAAAAGGGAGTTGGGGTGAGGAGACCCACCCCAAACCCTCCCCCAGACCTTTGTTGAAGGGGCTGGACAAAAGCCTTTTGTTTGCTTTGCAACCCTCAGATTCCCAAGAGTCTTTACCCTCCCTTGGCTTGTCCCCACTGCTGGAAGTGCCCTCTCCTCAAGGACACCACTTGCTGGATAAATCCCTCAGCACTCTTTGGGCCCAACACGTGCAGTGACACTGGACACCGCAGATGTTTCCGAGACAAGGACGTGGGCTGGGCTGATGCTGGCAGTAAGAGGCCCAGGAAAACGCTTCCACAGAAACCAGCAAGGCCTGAGGTCAGGAGGAAGTGATGTGGCATTGAGGTGGGGAGGGCCTCCCCGAGAGGACATGGGCCCCAAAGTCTTACCTAGACTCGGACTTTCAGGGTAGAAGTGAGGGAAACCATTTGTGTGATGTCCCACCCCAAATACCTTGTTTCTGCTTGAATTACTGCAGGAACGGGGAGCGCACCATCTTATCAGCCAGCCTGACCCCTGCTGGAGCTTGACTTGAAAATTCCTTACGTTTAGCTGAAATGTGTCCCATATTAGCCCTCACCTATCAAAACTAGCTGTGCCCCCAGGAACCACATGAAACAAGCCTACTTTTTCTTCCCCGTGGCAGACTTCAGCAATTGAGACATAGCCGCCAGGTCTCCCAAATAAACAGTACTGACTGCGGCCGGACTTGCAGTTTTGAAAGTCTCTTCTCATTTAATCGGAGAACATTCCCCGGGGAGATACTTCTTTTCCGCACTGCCCTGGGGCATGTTGCTCTTAGATGCAGATCCATTCCCCACTTGTAGCCAGATAAAGGAAAATCTGGACTTGTAAAGCACTGACTGGGGTGATCCTTTACTTTTCCAGAGAGTGATTTCTCTTGTGCTTGGGCAGGGATCCTCAAACTACAGCCCAAATCCTGCCACTTATTTATTTATTTTTATAAATAAAGTTTTACTGGGACACAGCCACGGCCATTCATTTACTGTAGTCCGAGGCTGCTTTCACACAAGGACAGAGTTGATGAGTTGCCCATGGCCCAGAAAGCCTAAAATGTGAGATGTTTGTCGACCCCTACTCCAAGGCATAGGAAGTGGGACCTGAAGGCAGGAGCACATGGTTCCTCTCCTGTCCTACCTCTTGTCTCTCTTGCACTTGTGTTCCTTCCCGTTCATCCCAGGAATGTCAGCCTGAGATAGTCCGGAGCAGCTGTGCCTGGGGCTTCATGGCTTCTGAAAATGGGGTGAAGATTTCTGAGGCCGAGGGCTGTGGTGGCTTCTCTAAAGGCTGGGCTGGGGAGAGGGGGCTGGTTCTTGGGCTGAGAAGGTGGGGTGGCTAATGTGGTAAGAACCAGTGTGGAGATGGCATAGGGCTAGTGAGATCTCTTTAAGCCTTTGTGACTTGAGACTATCTTCGATCAAATCTGCTTCTCCTTTTTCATCTTCCTTGTTTTCCAGACAGGATATCTTTAAATCACACAAATTTTTAACCTTTTAAGCAGTGCTGGGTTCACACTTGCCCTTGCTGCCTGGGTTTGGGTTCTTGTGGCTTTCTTTCACTCTTCAGCCCATGCCCTTTCTATATTCTTCACACCTCCCCCATAGCCCTCAACCCTCTTTCCCTGACATGTCAATTCTTCTCTTTCTCTAATGGCATTAACTGAGATTAATAGGAAAAGTCTTGGAATTATGTGTTAGACAGAACTGGGTTCAAATTGAGACAACTCCATTCCTAGTTATGGGATATTGAGCAAGTTAACTTTATTTCTCTGAGCCTCATATCCTCATTGTGCAATGGTTATAATACCCACCTCTTATTACATGGAAAGTACTTACTACATAATAGATGTTTAATTTACTCTTAGTTCCTTTTCTCTCCCATGACCAACTGCTACCTCTTCCCTCACAATGAAAGCCTCCCCCAGCCATGTGCATGGATTAGAAAGTTTGAAATTGGTAACTTGTCAGTTCTCCCCAAACTGATCCACAGGTGCAATTTAATCCTAAAGTCCAATAGGACTTTAAAAAAAAAAAAAAAAAAAAGACCAATTCTAAAGTTCATATGTGAATGCAAAGGATCTAGAACAGGTAAAAGTTTTGAAAAAGAACAAAGTTGGAGGACTCACACTGCCTGATTTCAAATTACAAAGAAGCCATAGTGCTCAAGACAGTGTGATGTTAGCAAAAGGATAAACACACAGATCAATGGCACAGAATAGAGTCCAGAAACAGATTCAAACGTATGGTCAATCAATTTTCAACAGAAGTACAAAAGCAATTCAATGATGATAGTTTTTTCAACATATGGAAAAACAAATGAACAAACAGAAAACAAAATTCGGTCCATATCTTGCACCATCTACAAAAATTAGCTCAAAGACCTAAATGTGAAACCTAATACTATTACACTTCTAGAAGAAAACAAAGGAGAAAATATTCATGACCTTGGGTTAGACAAAGAGTTTTTAGATATGATACCAAAAGCATAATTCATAAAAGAACAAATTGATAAATTAGACTTTATCAAAATTGAGAATTTCTGCTCTTTGCAAGGCACTATTACAATAGCATTGACAATAGCACCAAAAAAAGAAAAGAAAAGAAAAGAAAGAAGTATTTAGGGATAAATCTAACAAAATATGTATAAGATCTATGTGTGGAAAACTATAAAACTCTAATGCAAGAAATCAAAGAATATCTAAATAAATGGTGAGTTATTCCATTTTCATAGATTGAAAGACTCAATGTAGTTAAGATGACGTCACTTCTTCTCAGCTTGATCTGTAGACTCTTTGCAATCCCAGTCAAAATTGCAGCACGCTGTTTTGTGAATATCAACAAACTGATATTTGGAAAGGTGAAAGACCCAGAATAGCTAACACAATACTGAAGAAGAATAAAATTGGAGTACTGACCTACCCAATTTTGAGATTTACTCTACAGATACGCTAATCAGTATAGTGTGGTGTTGGCAAAATAATAAACACATACATCAGTGAAACAGAACAGAGAACTCAGAAGTAGACCCACACAAATACAGTCCATTGATCTTCGATGAAGGAGCAAAGGCAGTTCAATGGAGAAAGGATAGTCTTTTCAACAAATGGTGCTGGAACACTTCGGTGTCCGCATGCCAAGAAATGAGTCTGGAGCCAGACCTTATCCCTCTCATAAAAAGTAACTCAAAATGGATCGTGGACCTAAATGTAAAATGCAAAACTATAACATGTCTAAAGAAAAACATAGGAGAAAGTCTAGGTGATCTTGGGTTTGGCGATGAGTTTTTAGCTACAACGGCAAAAGCATGATCCATGAAAGAAAAAATTGATAAGTTGGATTTTATTAAAATTTAAAACTACTCTGCAGAGGACACTGTTAAGGGAAGGAAAAGACAGGCCACATACTGGGAGAAAGTATTTGCGAATCACATATCCAGATAAAGGACTTTTATCCAGAATCTGTAAAGAGTTTTCAAAACTTAGTAAAACAACCTGTAGGAAAAGATTTGAATAGATACCTCATGGAATAAGAATAGGAAAAGATGCTTAACATCATTAGTCATTAGGGAGATACAAATCAAAACTACATTGAGATGCCACTTCCCACCCACTAGGATGGCTATTAAAAAAATGAAAAATAACAAGTGTTGGTGAGGCTGTGGAGCAACTGGAACTCACACGTTGCAGGTGAGAATGTAGAATGGTGCAGTCATCTTAGAAAAAGTTAGACACCCACTGTATGACCCAGCCATTCCACTGCTAGGTATTTACCCAAGAGAAATGAACGCATACATTCATACAAAGACTTGTACACAAACGTTCATAGCAGCTTTATTTATAATAGGCAAAGCCTGGAAACAACCCACATGGTTATCAGCAGGTGAATGGGTAACAAATTGTATTCCATCCATTCTACGGAATACAGCCAGTAATCCAGAGGAATGAACTCCCGAGGCAGGCAACAACATGAAGGAACCACAGGATAGTTATGCTGAGTGAAAGAAGCCAGATACAGAAGATACACACTGCATGATCCCATCCGTATCACCGCACGTTCATGTACAGTGACAGAAAGCATCAGTGGTTGTCGGTGGGGGAGGGGGGTTAGAGAGGGGTTACCAAGGGGCACAAGGGGACTTTTGGTGATGAGGAACATTTCATCACCTTGATTGTAGTGACAGTTCCGCAATTATGTACAATATCTATATATACAAACTTTCCAGATTGTAGACTTTAAATATGCATCATTTGGGTATGTTGATTTTACCTCAGTAAAGCTATGTTTAAACCTATCACATAGTAGATGCCCTCGTGGCCACTGCTGCCCCTCCCCTCACGGAGACACTGTCCTTCAGCCACACCACCCCTACCTGTGCCTCCCTTGGCTTCATGAAACCTGCACTTGGGAACTACTGTGTGCTCTGAGAAAAACTGCAGCAAAGAGCACTTGCAGAGGCGACCACATGCTCCGGAACCTCTGCACAGGTGGAGGTAGGGCTCTGTCCTCTCAGCCTCTGACTTCTGTCACAACATCAGAAGCGTCTCCCAGCTCCCTCTTTCCTTCCTGGTTAGCATTCTTCCTTCCAGAGGCCTGGGAAGGTTGCGCTTCTGGCAGTCAAATTCAAAGGGCAGATGTAGCAGATTTTCCTGAACTCACCATTATGGCTTTAGCCCCTCCAGAGGGGCTAAAAACAGTATTATCAGTGGCTAACAAATGGGGTCTCTGGGTATGCCCAAGAGTGTCTACATTCACACCTAAGTGTGTCAGGATCATTGATTTGCCCCAGAGTTTATATCAAGTTTGTACCAGTAATGAGAAGACTTGAGTTCCTGACTCCTAGACCCAATCCCAAGGGATGCCCCCTCCCTCTCTGCTACCCCAATCCTGTGATCCATGTCGTGTGATCCCAGAGCTGCTCCGGGTGGAGAGACTCAAATCCCGGGCCCTGCCTGCCAAGCCCTGGCAGCTGGGAAGGCAGCGGCGGTGGAGAGCCTTTGTGCAGCCTGTCAGGGTCTGTGCTGCTTCCCCATCACGTCCACACGGTTGCCCTAGTGACTGTGTGACCCTTCTCCCCCTGCCTCTGTGCCGCTGCTGCCGGGGCCATATAAATAGAGGTGCGGAGCAGCTGGGCTCTCTTGGCAGTCACCATGAGGGCACTGGTCCTGCTCGGCTGCTTTGTGGCGTCGCTCCTGCTCTCAGGACAAGCAGGTATGCCAGCACCCCACTTGTGCAGGCCAGACCCAGATCGCAACCCCAGTGCTTCCCCCAGGTGTTTTTACTGCGTGGGTGGGGGTGCTTGGGCGGTGACGAAGACCGAGGCCTCTGTCACTCTGGAGGCTGACGGCAGTTGTACTCCTTGCTGGCCTCACAGCTGTCACCATTCTCGCCCTTGGACCTGGGGCTATGGAGAAAGAGCTCGGAGAACCAGAGAGTGGTTGGGGGCTTGTGTGGAAGGCCAAATGGAGTGGAAGCCGTGAAGGGAAAGCTGCGGGCTGGCATGAGGCCTGGGCTCTCTGCTGGTCAATGTTGGGGAAGAGGGCCCCAAAGTAAGACAGGAGCAGGCTCTGGACAAAGTAATGCAGTCTTCCAGCTGGGGGAGCCCCCGGGGGTCATTTAGTTGAACCTACCCAGTGGAAGACAGGGTGGAGGCCTGCACTCTTGCCAGAGACCTGGGTCTGCATGACTGAGGATGGGGGGTGGTAAAGCGGGCAAAGTGGGGGTTCTCTTGTTCTTTTGGGGAATAGTGTGGGATAAGAGTTGGGGTCAGTTTGGGATGAGAGGATTGGGTTGGAAACAATTGAGCGCAGAGTACAGAAGTCAAATGAGAACTAGTTGGGTCGGAGCCTTGGCCAGGGTCCGGGACCCCCCACTGGCAGTGGGGCGCAGGCGTTTGCGTGCTGTGGTTTTCCTTTGACATCTCAGCACTTTGTGCAGCAGAGGCGGTGACTTGGGTTACAGCGTGGGGGTTATTTATAGGCTGTGGAGGGAACACCAGATCATTTTGCCACCTCTCTTATTCCTCATTTTCCTGGGACTGGGGCTGGCTTCCCCTTGGGGATGCTTGCGGGGAGGGTGCCCTGGGGATCTCCCTTGGAATCCAGGACTCCCCCACTTTGTCCTTTCATGACTTGGCAGTCTTCACCTGGTCCAGCCCGGAGTCTTCTTAGAACTCTCTGCAGATGGGCCTGTGGGGGCCTAATGTCCCAGCTTCCCGGATCTTTGAGGTTGTTTCTTGAGACCAGGGGGCTGCAAGGGCACAGTCCTAGCAATGAGAGCTGAGCAGTGGGCAGGGGCAAAATCCATCCCTTTGGGGGTGAGGCATGTGAGGTGGGGGGCTCAGACCAGCACATGTGCTGCTGGGCCCTGCCCTTGTCTGCCCTTGAGTTAATTTGGGCCCCGTGGGGCCGCAGTGGCTGGATGGAGAGTATTCCAAGCGGCTGTCAGGTGGCTAAGTATGGAAACAGCCATGTAATTGGATCTTGCACTTCAAGCCGCTGCCACCCTCTCCCCTTCACAGCCCCTCCTCTGCCCCGGCCCAGCTCAGCTGCTGCCTCGCCCAGGCTTCCCACAGAGCAGGGCGCCAGGAACTTTTAGCCTTTTAGGGACATCCTTTATGTTTCCACCCAGCAGGGGAACTGGAAATCTGGTATGTTCCATCGGCCATGCTGGGGCTCTTGCAGCGGGGATGGGAGGCAGGCAGACTCTTTGTGCAAAGTCCCCAAGAGGCACTCTTGTTGCTGGGCTCTGCAGTGTGTGTCTGCCCCTGGCCTGGCTACCTGTCCACCAGTGTGGAAGGTGCCCTCCTGCCTCACCCCTGCTTGCCACGTGGGCTGTAGATTCCTAACCCAGAGGAATTTGTCACTACTCTGTTCCAGGTGTAGATTGTGTACCCCAAAGATGCTTCCTCTGGACCCCCCGGGAGGTTCTAGCCCACAAGAGTGGCTTCCCCACCATAGAGACAGTTATTCCTAGTGGCTGATTTCCCCCTAGAATTGTGCCATCCCAGGGAAATGCCACCCCACTCTCAGGCAGCGTCTTTGCTCGTGAACTCCCCTTTCCACTCCACCACTGTATCCTTATCTCCATTTCGCTTGCCCTGTGGCTGGGCGGTGGCAGACTTTCTCTCCAAATCTCCTCTCCTCCTGCTTCCCAGGGTGGGGACCCTGCAGAGCCTCCACCTCCCCCTTCTCCCATGTCTCCCTGGCCTAGGGCGATGGGCTCTACAGTCCCTGGTGCCAGTACCCAGGACTCACATGGAATAGGCCGGGGGCAGGTCCGGCCAGCAGACCCCTCCCCGGTCTCCAGCCCCCTTTTGTAGCTATCAGGATCCTCCTCTTTGGCTTGGTGCCCTGCTCGGGGATAGGGTTGCCCAAGGGCAGGGGGAGAGGACCCTGGAGATGGTTGAATGAGTCGCCTTACCGTGCAGGTAAGAGGACGGAAGCCCAGAGAAATGAAGACAGTCATTCCAGGTCAGTCAGCGAGTTAGTGACAAGTCACAACGAGGCCACTGCTGTTCGCATCCCCTGAGGATTGTCTTTTCAGAGTAGTCTCACCTCTCCTTGGCCGTTCTCTCTGATAGACCTCGCGGGCACCTCTCTGCCTGGCAGGGGCATGTGAAGGGCGGGGGGCTGGGTAAGGCTGCCCAGTGGGTGGCTTCCCACAGGGGCTGGGCAAAGAGCGATGCCCTGGGCTCCTTAACTCCCTGGAGGACAGGGCAGTGGGGGGGGTTGCCAAGAGAACATTTTTTGGGGGTTCAAGCTGTTGGCATTTGTTGCTAAAGGCTGGATTAGGGCCATCCTGTCTGCTATGGAGGTCTGGGACAGACAGGGCATTCTTCTGCCACTCATTCATCCTCCTCCACACCCTGGGCGTTTCTGTGGAAGAGTCCAGATGCACCCTGGGATTGTCTGTCTCTAAGCACCCCTGAGGGAGCAGTGGCCGGCAGGAAGCACCCCCTCCCCCAGCTCCTCCACCCTCCCCATTGCTCATGTTTCCTCAGTGGGGCAGTTCGTGGCTATGATGCACCACGGAGAGGGCGGGTGAGAGAAGATAGTGAACTCAGGGGCCTTTGAGAGGAGGCAGACCCCAGAAGTCTTCCTAGTGCCCTGCAAGCTGTGTCCCCAGAGACCTGCAGGGAGCATCTAGTCCGCTATTTCCCAAATGGAGTCTGTGTGGTGTTGGTCTGGGAGATGTTGATGCATTTCCTAAAAGAGTGGACCCCTTGCTTTGCAGCCTAGAGGAATAGCAGGTTGGGAAATGCTGATTTTGTCCCACGCCCATGTATTAGAGTTAAGGTGTAACAGTTAGTTAATGGCAGGGCTGGGGCCAGAATTCTGGTCTCCCCACTTCTAGTCCAGTGATTTTTTCTGCTTATTCCCCCAAAGGGAGCTTTAGACAAGGCCGTTTGCATCAAACTGGCCATTTGGTGCTTGCTTTGGTGCGGTGGTGTGGGAAGGAGCCTAATCCCCGGGGACATGGTGGAAGACAGCTCTTTCTCCTCTTTGATCCGGTTGGAGGGACCAAGATCAGGGCCTGAGCGTTGTGTATCCTGATCTGGAGTGGCAGGGGTGGCACCGGTGGCTGTGGGGTGCTGGGATGGAGCACCCAGGCTTAGCTGTCTCTCCTGGGCACGTACCCAACTCCAAACCCAAATCTGTGCCTACTCACATCACAACCCCTGACGTTTAAATATTGCTCGAGTACACGAAGCCCTTTTCATCACTCACTTATTCATCACATATTTACTGAGTACCTCCTATTTTTTAGGTCTTGTACGAGGGTAATTCACATAGGCATTTTGTCCTTGGTGTGCTTCCAGTCCAGTTGGGGAGATGGGACATCTTCTGCCCTGTGTCACCCATGCCCAGATGAGACATGGCTGATTGTCATAAGGAGATAAAAGTAAAGTGAGGGGGATAGGAGGAAGTGGGAGGTCATGTTTACCTGAGTGGATCAGAAATTGTTTTACAGATGAGGGAATATTTGAACTGGGCCTTGGGAAGAAAAGAGGGATTCAGACATGAAAAGATGGAAGGAGGGAACAGTTTGGGGAAACTTGGAGTTAGGAATGAATGGAACATTTGGTGAGAACCAGAGCCTGTACATTGCTCAGTTTTGGATAAGATAGGCAGAGTGAAATGGGGTTAGTGGGAAGAAATATATTTGGAAAGCTAGATTGGGGCTAAAGTTTGAGGGGCCTTGAGTGTTAGACTGATGAGTAGGACTTTATTCTGCAGGCAGCGCATAACCCCTGAGGGCTTTGGAAAAACCCACCTGACAGTTGTTTGTAGGAAGGAATAGAATGAGGGGAGACACTCATGAGTAGACAGCCATGTCAGAAATGCGAGTAAGAACGTGTGAATTTGTGCGAAGGAGTGGAAATGGAGTGGAGGGGCAGGTTCAGCAGATAGCTGGAGTAGAATTGACTAGACTTACTGACTTGGTGAACCGGGGCAGGGAAGGGAGCTCTTGAGGGTTGAGCTTCGCTCACTGGAAGAATGATCTTGCCAGAAGAAGAAGCAGAGTATGTAGGAGAGAAGAACAGATTTGAAAAGATTGGTTTGGGTCATTATGAAGTTCGGATGCCAGTGGGATATCTGAATGGAGCTATTTAGCAGAAAGGTGGGGTTGGAGCTTAGAGGAACGTCAGGTCTGGGGCTCTGGAAAGGAGATTAATTTAGATGAGGGTGAGGTTGTGAGATTGCCAAAGGAGCTGTTACACAGAGAGAAAAATAGGTTCAAAGACGAATCCTTGGGGAACACTGGATATGGGGAGTAGGAAAAGGAAGGTGATAAAGAAATTGCAGAAAGATGGGAAGAGATCCAAAAAGATACAGTGAACTGAAAGTCAAGGGAAAAGAATCTTCTAGAAGAGGGGGCAGCCAACAGGATTAAAGATTCAAGAGATGTGTTGGACAACCAGGAGGTTACTGACCGGTTGGGGTGGGGGGCAGATTATAAGGGATGTAAGCATATTTGGTGAGGATGTGGAGGCAACATGTTTAGACATATACTTTTAAAAATTAAATTTGGCATTTGGGAGGGATAAAGGATAGTAATACGTTCTATATCTATTCTAGAGAAAACGTAAGTGTGTTTATGAGCCAATGGGGAAGGATCCTCTGGAGAGGGAAAGATTGGAGACTGCAAGGAAGAGAGGAGGTGACTGAGACTTCAGAATGCTTGAGGAGAGCAGAAAAGGTCAGAGATTGGCCCTGTGGGCAACATGCTGTGGCTTTGCTGAGAGCCTGTGAGGAGACTTCTATTGATCATCACACATTGGAGGTGGACTCAGTAGCCCTGGGGTCCTTTCTTCCAAGACAAGAGCCACCCCTAAACTAGGGGTGGGGCAGGCGGCTCCTGGCCTGCACTGGGGGTTGCTGTGCAGGGTGTGGGCGGCTCGGAGGGGCCGAATCAGCCTAACTGTCCCAAGAACCCTGAGAAGTAGAAAGGGAGGGCTCTTGGCCGGAGTTGCATGGTTTTGAGCCATCGGGCGAGAGCAGGTCCCGAGCTCCCTCACTGGAGCGAGATTGGGCAGGGCCTGAGAGAGACAAAGCATGAGAGGAAGTCAGCGAATCAGTGCTGTAACCACCGTGTCAGGGCTCTCACCATTGGTGAGCCAGTCCCCACCCCAGTCCCCCAAGCCAGAATGTTCTCTGGGGAAGAGGGTGAAGTTTGACTCCAAGCTCCCATCTAAGACATTTATTCAATAAATGTCTGTTGAGTCTACGATGGGTATTTTGACACCATCAGGGTTAATTATCTAAGTGAAAACTGTTGGGTTGTAGACAGGAGCAAGTCTGCAGCTTCCTCTCGGGTGTTTTCCTGGTTGTGAGGCCTATGCCCCTCCCGTGGCCTGTAGCTGGGACTCACTCTGGGAAGAGGGAGAGAGCAAGAGGGGCAAGCTGTGGGCTGGGTTGTGTCCCACCTGGGTCTGCCTGCAGAGACCCTGCCCCTGCTCTAGTCTGCCTTCCCAGGGACCATCCACCAGAAGACTTGTGCCTCTACCCCGTTTGGCTCCTTTTCTTCCCCTTCGTAGGAGCACCCATTCCTACCCTCATGCTGGCACCCTGCTCCGCTGTCCCCTTCCCGCAGCTGAGACATGCCATCAGGAAAGGTTCTGAAACTTACACCAATGGAAAGGCTGACTCAGTAGCTTAAACTGTCACTCAAATCATTTTCTGTTTTAAAAGATTCAGAAGATTTGAGCCCAAGGAATGCATCTCCAACATGGAATTTCCTATTGGTTTGGTGGGCAAGATCTTACCCAAAGTCCTTCAATCATAGCATTGTGGCAATGAATAGCCCACTAGTTCTGAGCACAAAGAGGCTGAACTATAAAACGGGGGCTTTCTCAAGCTGGTCCTGAATGAATGAGTGAGTGGATGAATGAGGGAATTGGAGTGATGGTGGGCATAACTTCAGGACTGCCAAACTGGACTTGCTAGTGCTTGGGAGGTCTTCGTGCCCTCTGCTCAACCCCAGCCCTGGCATCCTCAGCAGGAGGTGACGGGGATCATGAGCCAACAAAGGGGATGGGTTGGATTTAGCCGAATTTCTGGAGACTGATCTCTCCTGGTCTGTATTGGCCTGTGCTGTCCTTCTCTGGGATCAGGAAAGTGCTGTCACATCTGGTTTTGGCCCATCCCTCTCCAGCCTGAAGGTGGTTTTGTTCAGATTCAAAGTCCAAGGTGCCCTGCACCTGGGGACGTGCCTGCCCCTTCTCACTCCTTGTCCTCCCGTCAGAGGACTCTAGGAGCAGCCGTTCCTGAGCTGCCCGGTATGGGTGGGCAGCGCAGGTGTCTGGACCGGCTCCTGCCTCGTACAGGGCCCATCCTAGTTTCTTAGGGCTGTTGTAAAAACTGGGTGGCTTAACAGATGTATAGCCTCACAGTTGTGGAGACTAGAAGTTCGGAATCAAGGTTTCAGCAGGGCTGGGCTCCCTCTGAGGGCTCCAGGGAAGAATCCTTCCTTGCCTCTTCCAGCTTCTGGTGTTTGCTGGCAATCCTTGGCATTCCTTGGCTTGTAGACACATCTCTCCAGTCTCTGCCTCTGTTGTCAAGTGACCTTCCCCCCTCTGTGTCCCTCTTTATGGGCCTTCTCCCTTCTGTGTCCCTCTTCATGGGCCTCCCTTCTGTGTCTGTCTCTGTGTGTCTTCTCTTCCAAGGACACCAGCTCTATTGGATTAAAGACCCATCCTATCGCAGTTAGGACCTCATCTTAACATAACCAATTATAACCCTATTTTCCATTCTGAGCGACTGGGGGTTAGCACTTCAGCATATCTTTTGGGGGGACACAATTCAGTCCCTAGGGCCTGGGGTATTAGGAGGTCAGCTCTTCCCACCTGGCAGTTTGGGGCTTTTCTGAAGCCCCCTCCCCTCGTACTCTTCCCTAGTTGGCATGGAGGGGACTGCCTGGGTGGGTGTGTGGGTGGATGTGCCCGGAGACCCCTGGTCCCCTCATTTTGAGGGCATCATGAGACCATGGGTGCACTCGCACCCCAGGATCCTCTTTCCTGAGATAATGTGATTGGGGCCACGGGAAAGCCCCGTCGCTGTTGCTTCAACCAGCTCCAAGCTGGGATCCAGAAGGATTTGGGGTGGGACCTTGGCCCGGCCAGGGCAGGCTCACCAGGCTCACTGCAAGGGTGCCAGGAGTCCTCTGCCCCTTGCGAGGACTCTCTGCCCATCCACCCCCACCCCCACCCCGTTCTCTTTTGCTAAAGCCCTTGACCCTCCACCCTTAACTCAGTTTATTCAAGAGCACAGAATGGGTGTGTCCTTGCGGCCAGCCCTCGGGGGTGAGCAGGGGTTCCGTGCAGGGTTCTGAAGACATGGGCAACGCTGCCTTCCCTGGTAGGCTCGCTCTGTGACGGGAGAAAGTGAGGGTGCACCCATGATGTGGGGGCGAAGGACAGAATGCAACCACCAGGAGGCATGCAGTGAAACACAGACCTGGTGCTCCGGGAACTTAGGGAGAAGGATGGGCTGCTTCATCGGACAAGGTGGGGGCCTGCTAGAGTGGGAACGGGGCGCAGGCGGGGGCGTGAGGCCGATGCGGCTCCCTCTCTGGAAGGCACAGTTCTGCAACCCGGAGGCCAGGCCTCGCCTCTTATCAGCCCTGCAGGAACCCCAGGGGGCAGGCGGAGGCGGGCTCCATCTCTGGCCCTGAGAGCTGACCTTCTATTTGGGAAGGTGACATGCACTGATGCCCCTGCAGCACGTGCGGGGCGAGGCTCGGAGGAGGAGAAGGAAGGGCCACCCCAGACCACAGGCTCCGGAGGGGCCCGGGCCTCAGGTTCATTCTCCTGTCTTTGCAACGCCAATGCTTAGCACATCACATAGCTCGATAAAGGCGTTTAATAACGTCTCGTGAATGAATAAATGATCTGAATAGGCAGAGAGGAGAAGGAAGCACGTCTGAATGTAGCAGTCAAACGGGGCATGGCAGGGATGGGGTGAGAGCAGTTCTGTCTTGAAGGTGGGGCTCGTGTTGAGGAGGGGGAGATGAAGCCGCCCCGTGGGCTGGCGCCGGTCACGCAGGCCCTTGAATGCGGAGTCCGGTAGTTCTTTCCCTTTTCCTCACGCACTGTAGTCTGCTTCTTTCCTGGCTAATCCCCTCCCCTTGCCTTCCCTCTCATATAATATTTTGGATCCATCTAGAGCAGGGACTGGACTCTGGCCTCAAACAGGTGCAGGCAAAGCCTGGCCTGGAGTTCTGGGGCTACAGGAAGAAGGTGGCTGCCGGGACCTCAGCCCAGAACCCCGCCAGGGGGGAGCCCTGGGGCTGGGGAGGCCCTGTCCTCCCCCACCAGGCTGCTGGCCAGAACTGCGGCCCCTGGTCCTTCTCCAAGTGGCTATTTGGTTGGGACCTAGGCCAGGCCGCTTGTCTCCCATGGAATTTTCCCTAGATGGCAATAGGTACAGACCTGGCAGAGACAATCCCTTGGAAAATAAGTCCCTGAAGTGCATCTGCTTCACCCTGCCTGTGGAGCCCCGGGGTGCCTGCCTTCCACACCTCGTCCACCATGGAGGGTGCCAACCTGTCTGTTGGAGACTTCCTTCCCCTGCATTTCCTCCTCTGTATTCCGAGGGTCAGGGGTTAGATCACTGGTTCCTGTAGCCCTCATCCAGGAGATCAGGAGGCCAAGGGTTCTCTGGGACCTGAAAAAGGGTCTGGAAAACTCGGGGGCAGCTCAAAGCCCTTCCCCAGCCTGGGGCACCCTCTCCGGCCGAGGTAGCTTAGGCACAGGCGGTGACGGCAGGAGAAGTCCTGGGCGAAACCACCCTTCCCCCCTGCCTGTTTCTGCCTCAGTTTCTTTTCCAAATTGGTAGTGAGGCCTGTCGTCATTCCAGAAGGCTCTCAGCAACAGAGGCTTCCCCCAGAGAGGCAGAGTGGCCGGCCTGGGGTGGGTACAGGGCTGGCACCAGGACTCTGTGATGGGGCAAGCCCCAAATCCCTCTCTTTCTCTGCACCTGCTTCTTCACCATGAAATGGAGACAGCAGTCTTTGCTCTGTTCACGGCATGGGGTTGTTATGGGGCTAAAACAAGAAAATGGCTCTTGGATACTGGAAGTATTTTTGGGAATCAGAGAGTTTTTAAAGTAAAAGAACTATGACAATAATGATATGGTATCACTGTTGTGTCACTGCAACTTGACATTTTCCCTGGGTTTCCCAAATATCAGACACATAAATAACTAGGGGAATCCCTCACACTTCTGCTCCCTGCTCGGGAGGTTAATATCCTGTCCTCAAAAGCTTCCAAACCAGGAGGGAGGCAGTCCATGCTCATGGCATGAGTGGAGAGCCATGGAAGGCGGATGCAGTCAGGGGCTAAAAATAAGTAGCCTGTGAGCCTAGAGGAGGGGAGAGAGGGGTGCTGGGGGGGGGCGGGGCTCTGGGAGGAGCAGAGCAGCAGATCCCAGGAGGCCTGAGGGGCAGGTGGAGGCCACCGGGAGACTTGGCTGGTTTAGTTTGAGATGGGTCTGTGGGCAGGATTTCATGTGGCCAGGCTTAGGTGTCAGTCCTTAGCCTCAGACCCCAGATTTTTCTGAAGGTGCCAGTTCTGAGTGGAGAGTTCCTGCCCCTCCCTTGGATTGCAGCCTTCTGGTAGGCAGAGAGTGTAGCCTGCCTCCCTGGTCCTGTCCCCAGCCCTGCAGCCCACACATTGCCCACAGCTCATGGAGAGACCTGCCAGTGCATCCAGGGCACGCTTGTGGAATGAATGGACGGACGGCTGGCTGGGGACAGGGAGTCCAGGAGGCAGTGGCAGAGCTGAGGGGCAGTGTTGAGGGGCATGGTGCCACCTCTTGGGGAGTCTCCCAGCTCTCTGTGGGGCATGCCCCAGATGCAGAGGGAGGGAGAGGCAGTGTGTCCAGAGAGCAGGGAGGGCCTGGCTCCTGGATGATAGCCTGATGGAAAGAATAATGGACCGAGTGCCACGCACTGCAGCACTAGCCTGTGTTCAGCCTCAGGCCCAGCCCTCTTTCTGCCGGAGTCCCCTGTGCCTTGTCCCTTCACGGTCCCATGTTCTTGGGACCAGGGGCCACCAGGCAGGAGAGTGTGCAGGATGCCGTGGTACCTCCTCATCCTCTGGCAAAAGCTACCTGGGAAAAGAAGTTCTAGTGAATCCTCAGCGAATGTCAGTGGGTGGTGTTGTCTTGGCATCTTTGCCCTTTGGATGATTTCCTCCCGAGTCAGGGTGGGGGGCGGTCAGAGATTCTGGGTCTTGTCACTGCAGATGTGAGGGGTTCCCAACCGGCAGGTGAGGCTTTGGAGGAGCTCTCTGGGCAGATCACTGTTTGGCTCTGTGGTTTGTCCAGGTCCTGGTGGAGAGCCGGCCTGAGTAGACAGGTCTCCGACGTTCCTCAAGCCTTTTCAGGAATGGTCTCCAGTGGCCAGGGACAATTGGTTCAAGGACTCAAGTGTTTGTGCTTTCACCTGGCTCTGTCCTAACCTTCTAACCATGGCCAGTTCTCAGACGCTTGGCATTGCTCCTGCAGTGTCCATCTCAAGATGACCTTGCCCTCTCATGAGCTCCTCTCATGAGCCTGGGGACACAGACCCCTGCTTGGTGCTGAGAGGCTATGTGTGCTGTGCATGGTTCTCTGCATGTTGGCTCAGTTCCTTCTCTACCTAGATGGTGGTGTCTTCAGGGGGTGGATCTTGAATTCAGCAAGTCAGCTGGTTTGACCCTTCCGGCAACCTTACGAGCTGGTTGGACAGCTAATCAAATAAAAAACAGGCCTGGAGGGACTGTAGGAAGATGGTGGAGAAGGAAACTCCAGGAGTCAGTCTCTTCACCAGAACAACCATTAAACAGGCAGGAACTGTCTGAATCAACTATTTTTATATTCAGGAGTCCAGTAGAATATTGTACAGGGAAGAGTGGGAGGAAGAGGCTGGTAAATTAAGGTAAATGCCAGTAATGCTCTCTCCATGCAGTGGTTCCCCTACTCTTGTGGCAGGCAGCAGTGGGGTCTGGCCCTTGGCGTAACTTTCTGTTGCCAAAAAGGGACATAAAAATCTACTTCCCCAAGATCTGGGGTGGGAGCAGGCTGAACGCTGATCACGGATTTTGATTAGCTATTTTGGATCACTGGGGCCTGGCTCTGAGGGCAGCCATTGTTCCAGCCTGCCCCTGACAAGGGCAGCAGAGCAGACTCAAAGGTGGAGTGCTTCTTCAGCTCCGGGGGGGACAGTGAAAGGCTACATTTACTGGGCAGGTCAAGAAAGTGCAGCTTTAGAGAGAGTGGAAGTAACTCCTTTGCCCATTTTGACCCCTCCCTCATCCCCTCTTCAGGGCAGTTTGGAGCCAGAAGGTGCTCCCTTTGTGGGTCCCTGGCCTTGTTCTGGCTGGGAAGGACTGACTGGGGAAACTCCTTTCCGGTGTGTGCCCACTCCCTCTGCCCTCCAGAAAAAAGCAGCTTGGGACCACCAACGCAGTGTAAGAGACAATTGAATCAGACAGCCTAGGGCAAAGGCTTACCTGCTTTAAGTCTGGAAGTGGAACACCCAGGAGAGAGAACAGGTCTGTCTCCTGGGAAGGAGAGGAGGCATTCAAACTCCCCTGAACAGGGGAGCTCCTAAGGCCACCAATAAGGAGAAGCGCAGGACAAGACACAGACCCAGAAAAGGCAGGAAGGACCCTACACTTTGCAGTCACCTTGGGCAGCCCTTTCTGATAGGAGAGATGATAGTCAAGAAAATCTGTCATATCAGCTGGTGTAAACTCAAGAAACAGACATCTCAGGGAATAAATCCCGGAGTTACTTTTTTTTTTCTTTTATGAAGCAGTAAAAATTATTAATCTTATTAAATCTCAAGCCTTGAGCACATCCATGTCTTTTCCAGAGTTAGCATTTTAAAATATTAAATGCTATACAGTGTGCAACAGAAGATTACAAGACAAACAAAGAAACAATAACGATGGCTCATTCAAGGAAGAGGATGAAAATCCAGAAGCCATAAATGAACAAGACCAGACTATGGATATAGCAGTCAAAGACTAAAAACATTATCTTCAATTATGCTCAAGGGGATAAAGAAAGAACAAAGATATCAAAAAAAAAAAAAAAAAAAGCAGTATGAGAATCTCAATAAAGGGACAGAAATTTTGATAAGGAACTAAACAGGACTACTGGAATTGAAGATCACAGTAATTGAAATGAAAAATTCCTAAGAGGGTTTCAACAGCAGGTTGGAGATGGCAGAAGAAAAAATTAGCATATTCAAAGATAAGACAATTGCAATAAGTCAGGCCGAGGAGCAGAAAGTAAAAAGAATTATAAAAAGTGAAAATAGCCTAAGAGACCTCTGGGACACATTCAAGCATACCAATATATGCATTTGTGGAGTTTCAGGAGGAGAAAGAGAAAAAGGGGCAGAAAGGATAGTCAAAGAAATAATGACAGAAAGCATACCAGAGTTAGCAAAAGAAGTGAACACACACATCCAAGAAGCCCAGAGAACACCAAAGAGAATTAACATGAAGGACACAAAATGTCCTGTCACATACTGATCAACCTGTTGAATGTAAAGGACAAGGAGAGAGTTCTCAAAGTTGCAAGAGAAAAGCAATGTGTTATGTACAAGGGAGTCCCAATTAGATTGAATCCCAATCAGATTAGATTAAAATTTTTATTAGAAACCATGGAAGCAAGAAGGTTGAAATACTTGAAGTGTTAAAAGCAAACATTGCCAACCAAGAATTTTATATCCAATGAGGCTTTCTTTCAAAAATGAGGGTGAAATTAAGACATTCCCAGGTAAACAAAAGCTAAGGGAGTTTTTCACCATTAGACCTGCCCTACAAGCAATGCTAAAGGGAGTTAGTCATACTTAAAGGAAAAGACACTAGACAGTGGTTCAAACCAGCACAAAGAAATAAAGACCTCCAGTAAAGGTTATAATTTGGGTAATTATAAATGCCAGTACTGTTGTATTGTGTGTTTTGGTATGTAATTCCACTTCTCACTTCCTATAGGTATTAAAATACAAATGCATAAAAAATACCGTATCTATGGTTTTGGACATACAGCGTACAAAGATTTGAAACAAGTATAGAAAGTGGGGTGGTGGCGGAGGTGTGTAGGAACAATATATATGTATGTATTGAAGTCAAGTTGGTACCAAATCAAATATGATTGTTATATATTTAGGATGTTAGATTTTAACCACAAAGAAAATATATGAAAAATATATCCAGATAGAAATGAGAAAGAACTCAATACGGTACAATAAAGAAAATCAAATAAATATGAAAGTAAGCTTTAACAGAAGAATTGAGGGACAAAAATGGTATAAGACTTATAAACACTAAATCGTAAAATGGCAGAAGAAAGTCCTGCATTATCAGTAGTGACTTTAAATGTAAATGGATTAAACTCTGCAATTGAAAGACAGAGATTGGCAGAATGGATAAAAAAGCATGACCCAACTGTGTGCTGTTTACAAGACTCACCTTAAATTCAAAGACATAAGTAGGCTGAAAGTGAAAGGATGGAAAAAAATACTGTGTAACCAAAAGAGAGCTGGGGTAGCTATACTAATAACAGATAAAATAGGCCGTCAAAAACTGTTACGAGGGACAAAGATGGTCACTATATACTTATAAAGAGGTCAATTCTACTAGAAGATGTAACAATTATATAAGAACCTAACAGCAGAGCTCCAAAATATAAGTATCAAATACTGACATATTTGAAGAGAGAAATAGATGGTTCTACATTAATTATAGGAGACTTTTATATACCACTTTCCATAATGGATGGAACATCTAGACAAAAGATCAAGATTTGAATGGTACTCTAAACTAGGTAGACCTAACAGATATATGTAGAACACTTCACCCAACAACAACAAAACGCACATTCTTCTTGCGTGGACACGGATCATTCTCCAGGATAGACCTTATCGTAGGTCACAAAACGAGTCTCATTAAATTAAAAAACATTGAAATACAATGTATCTTCTCTGACCACCATGGAATGAAGCTGGAAATCAATAAGAGAAGGAGAAACGGAAAGTTAGCCAGGACCAGGTGGAGTGGGTGAAGGGGAGAGGCCGTGGGGTTTGCACTCAAGGAGACTGATAGGAAGGCCCCTCTAAATTTCTTGAAGAATAATTCTGCAGGTATTTATCATGTGAGTCATTATGCTAGCACTTTTTCAGGTCTCAGGGAGACATAATAAAGAGGAATGGGCAAAACTCCTGTCCTCGACAAGCTGTCAACTAGAAGGGAAGATGGGGCAGCCTCAGCTGACATCCCCCTCCCCCAGAGGCCACTGCAACCCATGGCAGGTCTGTGCCTTGTCACTTGGCCCAGAGTGGAGGTGGAGGATCCTGAGGGAGCTGAGGCCAGAAGGGAGCCCTGTGGTCCGGAGGAGTAAGAAGGGAAAGGCACTGTGGGGGAGGCAGGACAGAGGTGAGCAGGAGGGCGCAGGTGGGACCTGCAGAGACGCAGAGGCAGTTCCTGGTACAGGTGGTGTGAGCCTGGAGACCACGCTCTTGATCTGGCCAGGGGTAGGGACCCTTTGGGCAAGTCTGCCTGTTGGAGATGCAGCTCTGGTGGTTTTGTGTAGACCAGGGAGGTCCAACTTGGGGACAGAGAGTGTGGAATGTACACTTGCACTTGCCCCACCCTCTCCTCCTGCCCTTGGCTTTAACCTCCAGTCTCCAGGAGGAGCCCCTGCGAACGAGGAGTAGCTGGCCTGCCCTGGCTTGCTGTGTGGACTCCAGGCTGCCAAAGGGAAAGAACAGAACTGAATAGCTCAGCAGCCCCTGGGTGGTGAGAGCCTCATCTGGTTTCAGTGTTTGAAGAGATGAGACTGAATGCAGAGAACTCCATGCCACCCCCACCCAGGCCCCTGGTGGCACTAAATCCACTGAGTCGGTTATTCTGAGGAGGGCTGCTCTCAGGTGTGGTTGCCTGTAATGACTGCCCGCAGGAGCCTGGGGGAGAGCTGAAGACCTGGCCTGAAGGGGAAGGGCCGCGGCTTGTCTGGAGGCAGGTCTCTGTGTCCTCAGCTCAAGGTCCTCAGTCCCCTGGGGACATAAACCAGAGGCTCTAGCGAGAATGTTCCCAGGGGAGACCAGAGATTTCTAGAATATTCCACCATAGAATGGCCTTGCTTTCTAGACATCTTTGCCTCTGGAGTTCCAAGCCTGGAGTGATATTTCAGCGTAATGGACTGATTTGCTCTGGGGGCTTAGAGTTTCTGCTGTTTGTGGGGCAGAAAGCTGGGAGATGGGAAACCTTCCTTTCTCTAAGTGACCCAGATTCTGGAGGGCCCTTCTGGTCCAATCTTCTTGTGGCCTCTGCCCTCCTGAATGTTGACAGCTGAGACCTACACCCTCACCGGGACCCTTTGTCTCCTGGTGATGATACCAGTGAGACCCTCCTTGCGTTCTTCCTCTGGTGTTGCCAGCAATACCACAGACTTAATGGCTGCAGCTGGGCTGGACTGGGTGCAGGTGGCCCCAGGGAGCACACCCTTCACCCCGCATCCTTCCCCAAATCTCTGTTCAGGGCTGTTGTTGGGGGCCCAGGCTTAAAAACCCAGTCTGGATGCCCCTTTACACAGCTCTCAGCCGGCGCTCATTGGGAGGTCGGTCATACTTTCTGGTAGTGAATAGGGGGACAGACGAGTGACCCCTGGAGCCCCAGGTCTGAGGGATAGGGCAAGACGTGAGCAGAAGAGGGTTAGCAATGTCAGGGCAACAAGGGAGTCATATTTGGGAACCTCTGTATGAAAAACTGTGGACTAGAAGTCTGGAGACTTGATGTTGGCCCTGTTTTTGTACCAACTCACCAGTTTACTTTGGGCAGGTCCTTTCCCATTCAGGGCCTCAGTGTCTTCATCTGTGAAATGGAAGAGCTGGGCTGGCTAATTTCTAAGTTTCCTTCTGGTTCAAGAAGTCTAATGTAAAAATAATCCTTAAGGATAAATAACAAGATGAGGCTGGGGAAGGACTCAGAAGTGGAGCCCATCTGCCATGAATTTGATGCAGCCCTCTGGGAAAGAAGGTAGAAGAATCTTCTTGGTGCCTGGAACAGAGTACCACAAGCTGGGAGGCTTCCAACAATAGAGAGCTATTTTCGGGCCGCTCTGGAGGCCTGAGTCCGAAATCAAGGTCCCAGCAGGGCCGTGCACCCCCAGAGGCTCTAGGGGGACCCCTTGTGCCTTGCTCCAGGCTTCTGGTAGGGGCTGGCTGGCCTTGCCCTTCTGAGGCTGCCCAGCTCCAGGCTCTGTCTCTGTCTTCATCCGCCCTCTCCCCTGTGTCTCTGTCTGCCCCTCTTCTTACAAGGCCCCCTGCCTCTTGGATCAGGGCCCACCCTAATCAGAATGGCCTCATCTTAACTTGATCCCATCTGCAAACACCCTATTTCCAAATGAGGTCACGGTCACAGGTCCTGGGGGTAGGCCTCCAGCCAGCACTTCTTTGGGGGGACACTATTCAACCCAGAACCTTGCCTGAACAGCAATTTTTCTGAAAGGGTCTTGGGGCCGGGGCATGCAGGACAGAATTTTTGTCTGTGATGACTGCCCCACCTTTGCTCTCAACCTGACCTTCCTCCTTACCCAGGGGAACCTGTGCTGAGCAGACCTGGCTGTGGATAGCTTCTCTGGCCCCCTTGGCAGCTAGGAGGGCAGAGCTGCTGTTGGCCCGCGGGCTGGGCAGGTGTGCATCTCCTGGTGTCCTGGTGGCAGCCCCTGTGCTCGCCTGGTTCTGCCCACGCAGTGGAGGCTGGGGGCACTGGCGGAGGAACAGACCCGTGTGCAAGGCCCCTCAAAGTCTCTTGAAGAGTGGTTCTGGCTCCCGCTGAGCGTCTCAACCGAGCACCACTCAGGTGGGAGCTAGCCCGGCTCTCTCTCTGCCTTGGTGGCTCCGCCAGAGCTGGGTTCTGACTTGCTTTTAAAGGTTCATTGGCCTTGCCTGGTGCTCACTGATTTCACAGATGATAAGGCCATACTGGTGCCACTGATCGCCTCCCTCCAGGTGTGCTGCTTTTCAGAGAGTTTCGGAGGGCCCTCAGTTGTTCTCTGCCTTTGAACGGGACCTTGAACCCATTCTCAGGAAGCTGTGCCTGTTACGAATGGTTCTGTTGACATTTCCTAGTGTGCATTTGTGGTGGGAGAGAAATGAAGGGCTATGATGAGTGGGTGTCTGGGAGGCATCTGGGAGTGGGTGAGGAGAGGGGAAGCCCCGTGTGGCCTCGGAAGTTTCTGGGTGAGTCAGGGCTGGCTGAGGCTGGGAGGCGGTGACCGCAGGAGTTAACTCTGGGCTCAGCAGGATGAGCTTTTGGCCCCGTGAGTGTTGACAGCTAGGGCCCATTCCTGTTTCGAGGCCAGCTGGAATCTCACGGAGTGAGTGGGGCTACCCCAAAAGGCACCTGTCCTGCTTCTGGCTGGGAGAAGGGGAGAAGGAGTCCCAGCCAGGAAGACCTCTCGGGCCCCTGACTGACCCCCAGAATCAGACGCGCGAAGGAGCAGATTGAAGGGCGAGCCAGCTGGGCTCCTGTCCAAGGCTGGTTCTGTTTTGGCCCACTCACTGAATTTGGGATTTGGCCTGGAGCCTTTGCCCTTCTAGGAAATAATTATTATTATACCTGATATTTGTAGGATGTTCTTAAACATCTACAAATCTGTCTGGTGATCCAGATACTCTGATGGGGTTGGCACAGCAGCTGCGATCTCTGTTCTATGGATGAATAAAGGAGCAGCCCAGGGCCATATTGCTGGCTGGAGGGAGTTGTGAGCAGGAACCAGCTCTCCTGCCCCCCACCCCAGGCAATGCTCCACTGCACCAGGAGAGACCAGGGGGAGGCGTGGGCCAGTGCTACGCGGGGTCAGAGGCTGCTTAGCCCATGAGCGTGGGAAAGGACACTTTCCCCTGAGCTCCTGACCCAGCACAGGCTGGGGAAGGAGTCAGCTCCACTGCCCAAGCTGTAGAATCAAGCAGACTTTCTCCTGCTTCCCTGGGTTGGGGATGAGTTGGGTCTGGTCCTACCTCTTCCTTCCTTTGCCAAGCCCACTGTGGCTCTGATGGAAACCCAAAGTGTTCTGTGACTGGGGGAGTCAGACTCTGCTGGCTCTCCCCTGTGGGTCTGCCCTGCCCAGTGACCAAAAAATAAACCATCAGCTCCTCCCCACAGACCCCAGGGAGATTTCATTTCTTTGGGTTGGGGTTCGGGGCACGCCAGCCACCTGCCTGGGTCTGTTCAGAATCCAGCCGGCATCTCCTCCTCCTTTCTTCCCCTCCCCTACAGCACTCGGCCCCTCTGAATGGTGGTGGTGGTGGTGCGATGTAGCCCAACAACTTCTGCGTGGATTTCTGTTCCTTGCAGGCAGGGCTGTCTGGAAAAATCGGGTACCTGACAGAGTACCCTTTCTAATGATTACTTTGCACTGAAGGGTTAGGACTTAATGCTTTGCTTCTTCCAAAAGTATCTGCCTTTCGCAAATGAACGCTCACCCCCATTCATGAATCCTTCCAGCCTCCACGATGAGTGAGTATAAAGTCAGTAGTGGGGTTTGGGGCAAGTTCTTTCTGTACCTCCCAAACCAAGAACTCCTGGATGTTAGAGTGGGGAGTGAAGCTATTCTGTCAATTGCCTGCACTTCAGGGGCTAAAAACAACTGTCTTGAGTCTTAAACCGTCTTGTAGTAAAGGTTGGAGAGGGGGTAGACTAAGACATCTCCGTCCTCTTGAGGCAGTCTCGACCCTCTGATCAGCTTGGGGGTGAGTGGACGGTTCTGGGAAAGCTCGTGAGTTGGGGAGCTGGTCAGAGAGCTGGGCTCTAGCAGCAGCCTGTTGCCAGCTAGTCCCGCCAGCCCCGTGGTCTCGGGAAAGTCAGTTATCAGGGTTTTAGGAGCCTCTTCAGTGAACTCAAGCTAGCTGGTCAGAGCAGAGGTCCCTTTGATGTAAGAATCCTGTGATCCTCTCTGACTGTCCCCTGGGTGAATCGCTTTGGGCTAGAGTCCAGCCAGGGACAAGCTGTTCTGGTGGGATTAGCCTTGATTTGAGGAGCTTGGCCAGGAGGCCAAAGAAATCTTCCAAGATTGGCTGCCTCTTTCACTGCACCCCAGTTGCCCTTGACTGGGGTAAGAGTTTAAGGCCAGTGGAGGGTGAGGAAAGTGTCTTAGGGCTCCTGGGAGGTTGTGAACAATGCTGGCCTCTGGCAAGCATTTTCATTCGTAGGCCCTCGTCGGCGTTGGCCTCCCACAGAGTTGTCTGAAGGCGTCATCTGAGAAGGAGAAGGAAAAGGGGCCCTGAACGGTGAATTGTACTCTGTAGAATAAGCTCAGGAAAAATTGGGACCCACACCTCCCCTTGGGGAATGTACAGAGGTAAAATCTAGAACAAGGAAGGGGTCAGCCCACCAGCTCCAGCTTCAGGAGCTCTGTTTTCCGAAGCACTCGCAGCCGCACTCGAAGTGTGTGGTTTGGGCAGAGAACAGTCCAGTGAAAGACGCGGGACTCCTCGGGAAGTCGAGGGTGGTTTCTGACTCCCTCGGGCAGGTGTGTCTTGGGATAGAATTGGAAAGTGATTTTTTCCCCCAGGACTTCATAACTGATGACTCATCTGTGTAACTGTGTATGAATAACAGTCAAAGGTATTTTACTTATGTGTGACTTTGGACCCAATAGTTTCAGTTCAAAGGGATGAGAAGAAGTCATGTGGAAGAAAAACCTTGACAAATCCTTGTGAGAAATGACTGCTGAAGAGACCTGAACGGGCCAGATTGAGTTCACGTTCTGTTCCATGAGGCACTGTGTATAACCTCAGTGCCAGGAGGTGGGCTCAGAATAGGAAAACACAATACATTCTGAGTTCTGACCCCTGTTCTCTGGATCTTCAGTTTCAGCTTCAAGACAGGAGGCCCTGGCCCTGTGCTCTGATGGTGGTTCTCGGTGGGGGTCATGAGACACACAGGCACACTGACCCAACCCCAGGGAGCAGGCACTGGGGTTTGGGAAGCTGTGTGGGTCCTGAGTCCCACTGCCACGTGGGCCAGGGCCTCCTGTCTTGGTTTCTCAGCCCAAGTTCTAGTCTGTCTCTGGAACGACTTGTTGAGCAAACCACCGAACTCTCTTCATTTCAAGAGAAGTTGGTCATCCTTGTTTTTCCTGCCTCCAAGGATCAGAAGAAAATGGATGTGAAAGTACTTTGAAGAGCATAAAGTCCTGCACAAAAGTGAGATGTTGTCTAGCTCAATGTCTGGCACCTATTGGACTTCTTGGGATGCTGGAGAAGATGACTGAGAGGAGGCTAGAGGAAGATGTTTCTAGGGAAGAGATTCTTCTAGGGAAGATCACTGTTTGTCAATCTCCTCCCCTTTTTAAGCAGAAGAGCAGACAGATGAGATCATAGGAGAGTTGCTGGGCAGAAAGGATGAAGGGGTGGCTGAAGCCCAAATGCTTTGTCTTCCTTCACCCCCTTTAGTCACTTCCATGGACACTTAGGGCTTCGTGGGACATGGTTTGCAAACCATTAGGACAGTGGAAGGAACTCCAGGCTAAGGGCTGTGGACTCAGGCTCTGTCCCAGTCCTACCCTGACTCTGGGTGTGACCTTGGGCAAGTCTCTTAGAGCTCCCTGGCTAGAGCTTCCTCCTATGCAGCTGGAATCACCAAGGCCCTTGGCAGTTTCTCAATCCTTGGGAGTCCATGTGGAAGGGCTTTGGAACCAGGTAGGATCTGGGGGAAAAAAATCAAGAGTGGTGTGTGGTGGAGAGATAAGACCTGAGCCTCCGGCTGCTACTGCAGAGGCTGTGGGGCTGGGGGACCAGGGGAGAGCTGGGAGAAAAGCAGGACTGGATCATGCTGCTCTGTGTGAGCGGGCCAGGGGCACCAGCCCTCAGGCCCGCTGGCTTTCCCATGATCTTGCGGCGGAGCTGGGGTCCTGCTATTTATGTGCCTGACATGAGGCCCAGGCCCTTCCGGGAGCCGTGTGGCTGCCGTGGCAGCAGCACATACAGTACAGTATTTCGTGTCCTGGGATAGACCGAGACTCAGCTTACGGATGCAGCCATCCAGGGCGTCCTTGGTCCTCTGCAGCTGCCCGTGTCTCCTTCAGGGGCTGGTGGGAGGCTTCGGCAAGAGAGCTCCCCTTCAGCAAGGGAGGAGGGAGAAGGGAGGAGGGAAGGGTACTGGCTAGGATCTGAAGGAGGGGAACCGAGTGTAGTCAGAGGCCTCTGAAGCCTCTGCGTAGGGCTCTTCGAGGACAAATAGGGCCCAGTGGCACTGCTTGTTTCATTGAGAGACATTCTATCTTACAAGTTATTTTTAGCCCAGGAAGGAAAGTCACCAGCAGGAAGCCATCACCCTCAGACTTTTTCACTCCAAATTGTTTAACAGAAGGTCAGGGGCAGCTCAGCACCACATCGAAAAACCAGGTAAGGACATGGATGGCAGCACGTGATACCTGGCACACACTTTAATTCCTCCAGCCAGGGCCCGAGAGGGGAAGTACATAACAGTGTGAGGTCAAGGTAAATTGAGTTTCTTATCCCCAAAGCCTGGGGTCCTCGTCGGCCTTGAGACTATACACCCCTCTCACCACCGCAGGGGATGGATAGTCTTTGGGGAATATCAGAAATGCCACGGTAGGTCAGACCCAGAGTCCATGTGGCTCAGCAGCATCATCCTCCTTACCATCCTTACTGTCACCACCACCACCATTACCACCATCCCCACCACCATCCTCATCCTTACCATCATCACCACACCACCATAATCACCATCACCACCACCAGTACTGTCCTCATCCTTTCGTCATCCCCACCACCATCCTCATCTTCACCATCACCACCATCATCACCGCCATCCCCACCACCATCCTCATCCTCACCATCAGCACCACCGCCATCACCACCGTCACCACCACAGTGGAGGGCAACAGGGGCTTGTGGAAAGGGCTGGATCCCACGGAGGAGAAGCCCTGACTATGACTGTCCAAAGGTAAATGCCAAGCACTGGGCCAGAGGGACCAGAGCAGGAGGCTCAGGGCCGGGATTATTTGACTTAGCAGTGGTTCTCAATTTGGGTTGTGTGTTAGAATTACCTACCAAGGTTTTCTCTAAAGTCCTGGTGTGGGGCTGCACCCCTGACCACTTAAATCGGAATCTCTGAGGAGGTAGGGAAGCATGGGACCAAAGCACCACCTGATTGCAATTCGCAGCCCATGAGAACCACTGTTTTAGAGGCCGTTTTATGAGGGGGCATGTACCTGTGTTTTGCGAACTTTTATAGGCAAACAACATCACTTGGATATCTTGTTACAATGCAGATTCTGATTCAGTGGGTCTGGACGGGGCCAGAGAGTCTGCATTTCTAACAAGCTCCAGGTGCTGCTGCTGCTGGGCTGTGGGCCACACTGAGGAGTGCGAGGGGAGAACCCGCCCCAGGGTCACATGAGCTGCTCTGCAGCTTTGGAGTTCCTGGCCTCTGCCTGTCACTAGTTATGTGATGTTGGGTAAGTCACCCAATGTCTGATTTGAGTCAAGAGTGATTCTTGCTTCACAGAAGCGAGATTAAGTTGATGTTTTATATATAACATGCTTGAACGTTGCCTGGCACACATCAGCACGTGTGATCTGTGTACCTTGCTGCTCAGAGCACTTTCAGTCTCCTTGAGTTAAACCAACTTGCTGCCAGAGATTTTTCTGCAGGGGGTAGAGGGAGTAAAGATGCAGGTGAAGGAATCAGGACTTACAGGTATTTAAGTGGTAATGGGAGAATGTTTTAATGAGTAACATCCAGGGCCCCCACCCCAACCCCCACCCCCTCTTGCTGAGGGACCAGGAATTCTTCTTGGTGTCTGAGTCGCAGCACAGCCCTCTTTCATCTAAGCACTTTCTGTGGGTCAGGCAGGGTCCCAGGCCCTGGGAACACAGACAGGATTTAGACTTAGTTCCTGCCAGCCAGGAGCTGTCGGGAGCAGGGGCTGGAGAGATGGCGCGTGCATGCAGGGAGGCTGAGGAACCGGGGTGGGGGCAGCTCCTCGTGCTCCCCTGAGCACATCGTGGCGTGGAAAGCCTGGTCAGGTTGTTGGCAGTTTTTCGTCAATTACTCGTCAGCCCCTTGGTGGCTGTGGATCTTGGGCAAATCACAGCCCTCTCTGGACCCTCACTGACTCAGCTCTGAAGTCTGGCTGATGGTAGCTGTTGAGGGGGTTCTGATGCAGGCACGCAAGGGGAAATGCTCAGGAAAAGGGTTGCATCAACATGTGGGGCTATTCTTATAAAAAATTTTAAAATTGAGGTATAATTTATGTGACAAAAAATTAACCATTTTAAAGGGTATAATTCAGTGGCATTTAGTACATTCACAGTGCTGTGCAACCACCACCTCTGTCTAGTTCCAAGACATTTTCATCACTCCAAAAGGAAACCCCGGTCCCATTGGCAGTCTCCCCATTTCTCCTTCCCCTTAGCCCCTGGAAACCAAGGATCTAGTGTCTGTCTCTGTGGATTTATCTCTGGATGTTTCGTGTAAATGGAATCCCACATATGTGGCCTTCTGCTGTGCCTTCCTTCACTGATCCTGGCACCTCCTAGGTTCATCCACGTGTGGCACGTAGCAGCACTTTGCTCCTTTCTACGCCAAGTTTATTATTGTGTTTATTACCCGTTCATCTGCCGATGAGCACTGGGGGTGTGTCCCCTTGGGCTGTAGTGAATATGCTGCACAGGGCTCTGCCTGTAAGGAAAGGGCACCCAAACTCCCCTCATTCTGAATCTGCAGTTTGGCAGCAGGTTGGCTCTGTGGGGACTACTGAGAAAATATTAATTCCTGCTCCCTGGCACTATTCAAGGTAGAAGGACCAAGAAGTGGCTTTTCATTGTTAGAGGCAGAGATGGGAGTGCCAGGCTGTGGCCTGAGTGCGGGGTGTCTGGGCCCAGCGCAGGGGGGTGCTGCTTCCCCAGAAATCAGAGCGATGGCTGCCCTGGGAGTCGAGGGAGCACGGGGCAGACGGGGGAGCTGGGAGCTGTGTCGGCTGCCCTGCGGCAGGGCTCCGGGGAGCCTGTGGGCTCTCGCTCGGCGGTTTCCCCCTTAGATGCACCCCAGCCCGGGTGGGAGGGGGCCGGGATGGGCCCGACCTTCCCAGCTAGCCCTTCCTACCTCATTTTCCAAATGAGGTAAACTTGTCCCTTGAAACGGACCTCTGTACAGTCTAGGTCCCTGCTCTGCTCCCTCCTGCTCTGCTCGTCCTGTACCCTCAGCTCCCCCGAAAAGCTGCAGGCCCTTAGAAGGGGATCGATCCCCTCTACTGGGGTTGGCTAAGGCCACTGGGGAGCCCAGGCCTGCCTGTTTTGGACATGTCCTCCTCCTCAGGCCATGTTCACCCATGTTCTCTAAGGCAGAGAGGCCAGCGAATGCCTGCCCTTATGGGGACAGGGTTGGGTGTGTGACTTAATGAGGTTGAGAGACACAAGTAATCCCTTAAGCACGCTGCCGTGTAATCTGAGAGTCACCTACAAACGCGTTTTCACTCCTTTGCTGATGGCAGTGTAGAAAGCAGGCTGGTTAATGACTGGGTACTGACAAGGGGTAGCGTACATGCGTGTGACGTGCCTTGGAAATAACTCCTAGTTAGAGGCCGCGCATGCCTGCTCCGAGGCTGAGGGAGGACTCGAAGGGCACACCCAAGTCTCCATCCCCACAGTCAACAGGGGGGTGTGTCAAGGGCAGGGTCAGGAGAGCGGGGCCCTCGTGAGTGCAGCCACTGCCTCCCTTGGAGGTGGACAGCAGGCCGTCCCTTAGCTGCCCGGGCCAAGCTGTCCAAGTCTTGGGAGAGAAGAATGATGCCCGCTACGAGTGTCACCCAGGGAAACTACAAAGACCCAGGGAGGCGACCTCACACTGCACACCAGCTCCACACTGCGTGCCCGGAGACCGGAGCTAGACTTATTTAGTCTCTTTTTGAGAAGCAAAGTGAGTGCCAGCCCTGTGAAACTGACCAATAATGTTCTAATCATTTAGAACTGCAAGTCTCTGCCTCGGGTGGCACAGAAGATGTTGCCAATTTGCTGGAGAATCATTTCCCTACTGGAGACGCAAGTCTAGAGGAGAAGGAAAGGGCCCTTAATGCAGATGCAGTCCCTCCAGAGAAGACCCCGCTTCTTCATTACCCAGACGGCAGTGAGGCTGAGTGCGTGGAGAAGACCACGGCCGGGGCCCCTCCCGCTGCCGCCAGCCCGGGCTCCGGTTCCGAAGCCAGCCTCCCCGGGGCCTCAGCCTCAGAGTCCGCTCCAGCCGGGGACCCTGCGGGACCCGGGGAGGAAGAAGAGGGCCCTCCTGGTGCAAGCACCTTTCCTCCAGGAGGGGAGGAGGGGCAGCCAGAGCTCAGTTCGGGAGAGGGCCTGGGAGAGGCTGAGGCTGGGTGTGGACTCCCGTTGGAGGGCGTGACCGATGGGGGGGCAGACGGACAGGCTGGGAGTGACGAGGTCCCTGAGCAAACAGAGGAGGTCCCAGGAGACAGCCCTACCCAGGGAGCAGCAGCAGGGGCGGCAGAGCCTGAAGCCGCGGGGGCCTCTGCCGGCCTGGAGGTCCAGGAAGGCCAGGCCCCAGAGACAGAAGGCGCGGGAGGCCCAGGGCCCCATGGAGTGCCCGAAGAACCAGACGGAGCCCAGGAAGCAGAGTCTGGGGGAGAAGAGGCAGTGGTGGCTGCCAACGCGGGAGCTCAGGAGGGGCCCGAGGAGCAGGGGAAGCCTGGCCAGGCCGCAGGAGAGGCTGGGGAGCTCCCCCACCCCGTGGGCCAGCCACCAGCCAGGCTGGTAGAGGACCCAGCCTTGGCCTCCTCGGAAGAAGAGGGCAGCCATGGCGGCGGACGCGAGGAGGAAGGAATCCCGTCCGGAGGGGAATCTGAAGAGGAATCCGAAGAGGACAGCGGCAGTGGGGCTAGTTCCGAAGAATCAGGGAGTGCCTCGGATGAAGCTGGGGAATCCCAGGAAGCATCAGGGACCCCAAACCAAGGGAATGAGGGGGCCCAACTGAGCTCAGGGGAACTGAACACGGACCCCCAGGGCGTCGAGGCAGAGGAGTCTGTGGAGGGGCAGCAGGGTAGGGGAGTCCCATAGTTTCCCCTCGGCGGTGGGAATTCCTTAGCGGCAACCCCAGTACCCCAGCGTTCTAGGAAGCCTTGTCTGCAGTGGGATAGACAGGGACAGGGTGCGGGGGAGACCCTCAGCTAGTTCTGGACTTGTTAGCTGGAGGCTCTGTCCTGTTGGGTTGCTCTCTAGCCACTTGATTCCAGTTTGGGAGGACGGGGGGGAAGGCTGTGCTGCAGAGGGTCCTGAGGAACTGGTCACTTCCAAGTTAGGTCCTCAAGAGCCCGCCCGTCAGGGCCCCTGGGTGCACTTTAACATGGAACGGCACCTTAACTTAAAAGCTGGGGAAGTGGCGGTGGGCTCTGAGGCAATCGCCTTGGTGGGCTGGCATGCTGGGTCTCCCCTTTGAAGACCGGGCTGCATCAGGTGCAGAGAACTGGGACCAAGGGTCAGGAATGTGAAGAGTGAGCATGACTGTGACCGCTGCTGTCCCACATCTGCGCCCCCCCAGCTGCTGCCCTCAGGGGGGCAGGAAGGGGCAGCACCAAAGCATGGGGCAACTTTACAGATATTTTTCAGGCTCCAGAGACGTCAGGGCGGTTCATGGCCTCGTCCACGAAGTATGTGGACTTAGACCAAAAGCGGGGCTTCCAGAACTGAGGGTTAGGGTCGATTCTTCCTTTCTCAGAAGGCTTCCCACAGGTCTCCAGCAGCATTCAATTTACATCCTGCTTGCCAGGCCCCTGAACACTCCAGAAAGTGAGGGACACCTGCCACCAGTCAGCGCCTCCCCTTCCCTGTCCCCATTCTGGATTGTGGGTAGGGGCTGCCTGGGTTTGAAGTAGGTTAAGAACCAGTTCCTTGGCTTCCCATCCCTAGTGGGGCTCGCTCTCTGCCAGGCCTGAGTCCACTGCTCTCAGCCACCTCCTCTGTGCACTCAGTCTGGGTGGAGACCGCGGCCCGGGTATTTGAGTGTCACCCACCTGGGAGCCCGCATATGGTTGCAGACATCTCTTCCTTGGCCACAGGCAACAGTTTGCTGCAGACAAAACTTCTGTTGCAGCCACCACCCCCCCACATCCCTCCCACCACCGCCCGGTCTCCACCCAGCAGCCGTTGGGGTCCTGATAAAACGCTGACATGATCAAGTCGGCTGCCTGTTTACAGCCCCTCCCTGGCTTTCAGCAGTCAGGACAAAACGCAAGCTGCTTCCCAGGGCTTTCACGCATGGACAAACCCCCAGACTCGTCAGCTCCCGCTGCTGACGCCCACACCACTTTCCCCTCACCAACTGCGGTCCACCCACATGGGCTGCCGCTGTTTCTGGGGCTTTTGGAAATGCTCTGTGCTGTCCCTGGCAAACCCTTCTCTTGCTCTTCACCTAGTAAACTGCTCTCACAGTGGCCCTGAGCTCAGGGGTGGCTTCCTGGGGGGAGTGTCCTCTGGTCCCCTGTGGGGACTGGGTGGGCGCCCTTCTCACAGGCCCTCGCTGCTGCTTTTTTTTTTTTTTTTCAGTTTTATTGAGATATATTCACATACCATATAATCATCCATGGTGTACAATCAACTGTTCACAGTACCAGCTTATAGTCATGCATTTATCACCCCAAACTACTTTTGAACATTTTCCTTACATCAGAAAGAATCAGAATAAGAATAAAAATAAAAGTAAAAAAGAACACCCAAATCATCCCCCCCAACTCACCCTATTTTTCATTCAGTTTTTGTCCCCATTTTTCTACTTGTCTCTCCATACACTAGATAACGACAGGAGTGTGATCCACAGGGTTTTCATAATCACAGTCACCCCTTGTAAGCTACATTGTTATACAATCGTCTTCAAGAGTTCAGACTACTGGGTTGGAGTTTGTTAGTTTCAGGTATTTACTTCTAGCTATTACAATACATTAAAACCTAAGAGGTATTATCTATATGGTGCATAAGAATGTCCACCAGAGTGTCCTCTCAACTTCATTTGAAATCTTTCAGCCACTGAAACTTTATATCGTTTTATTTTACATCCCCCTTTTCGTCAAGAAGATATTCTCAATCCCATGTTGCCGGGTCCAGATTCATCACCAGGAGTCAAATCCTACATTGCCAGGGAGATTTATACCCCTGGGAGTCAGGTCCCATGCAGTGGGGAGGGCACCTCACTGCTTCTTGACTTTTCCCTTCCATAGCCCACATTACAGTTTGTAATTATTACATTAGTTTTACAATCACTTACTGTCTCTCTCCCCACTAGACTGCAGGAAAACTCCCTAGGGGCAGGGGCTGCGTTTGTTCTGTAACCTTTATCTTCCCAGCATGCTGTTCCGTGCCTGGCTCTTAGCAGGTGCTCTGTAAATATTGGTTGAATAAATAAGATTGATCATGGAGCTTAACAGAAGTTGGATTTGGGTTTTCACATTCTATCCTAAGATCAGAACTTAGTTCAGCACGGCAGGCCTGGCCCTTGACCATCTTTGGAAGGACTTAAGTCCAGCTGAATCTTAGCTTGGCCCTAACCGTTCTCTGCTTCTCTCCCCAGAAGAGGCAGAGGATGTAAGTGAAGAAGCCCCCAAGAGGGACCGCTCCCACATTGAGAAAACCCTGATGCTGAACGAGGACAAGCCAACAGACGATTACTCTGGTAACCAAAGAAAGGAGATGGGACTGAGGCTGGGGCTGGGAGAGCCACCTGGCCAGTCCCGGGGCAGGAGGGGCTTGAGCTCTGAGGCCGGAGGGAGCACAGGAAAGAGGCACACCCTGGCAGTGGAGGCCCTCGGGGGAAGGCTGCCTGGGTAGGTGAGGCTGGCCGGCTCCAGACTGCAGAGAGGAGAAGAGGCGACCCAAGCAGAGACCAGCGGACACACAGGGGCAGTCGAGGGCTGCTGCCCGGGGAGGAGAAGACTGCTCCTAAGGGTCCGTCCCTTTTTTTTTTTTTTTTTTTTTACAGTTTATAAAGTCCTTTATTTTTCCTTTAAAAAATATTCTAATTAGAGAAATTGTAGGTTTACAGAAAAATCATGTAAAAAATACAGCGTTCTCATATACATCTTTCCCTCCATTATTAACACATTGCGTTAGTATGGGACCTTTATTACAACTGATGAAAGAATATTATAATTGTACTAATAACTATAGTCTATAGTTTACAATAGGGTTCATGTGCTTTTTGCACAGTCCTATATTTTCTCTTTTAATTTTTATTCAAGTAACATATATGACCTAAAATTCCCCCTTTTAACCAGTCACATATATAATTCAGCGCTGTTAGTTACACTTACAACATTGTGCTACCATCACCACCAACCATTTCCAAACTTTACAATCAACCCAAATAAAAACTCTGTACATATTAAGCTTTTAAAAATTATTTTTATTTATTTATTTATTTTACAGTTTATAGAGCCCTTTTATGCACAGTATTTCATTTCACCTCAAGGATTTCAGCAGGCGTCCAGTCTCCTCTTACGAATGAGCTACCTAAAGCTCAGAGAGAGGCAGCAGGTGGCCTGTGGCCACACAGCTCACGTGGCAGAGGGAGGGTCAGGTCTGGGCACCTGGCCCTCAGCTCCCCGGTTCTTCTGCTTGGCCCTCCGGCCTCACTCCTGCAGGCTCCCGCCTTGTCCTGGAGAGCCGAGGAGCTGGGCTTAAGCTTCTCGCCAGAGCTCTCTCTTCCCAGGGGGATCCGTGGATGTCTGAATCCTCCTGGGAGCATCTGGGAGAGCAGTGCAGGGTGAGGGTCCAGGGTAGTGGGCCTGAGGCCCTGCCGGTCGCCCCCTTGCCCTCCAAGCCTAAGGCAAGCACACGTGGGGGTGGGGAGCAGAGAGGGGAGAGGAGGGGCCCTCACCCACCATGGAAAGAGCCTCCAGCTAAACGGCCCACCAGAGAGCAGCAGGTGAGGCGTATTAACAGGACGTGGTTGGGTGGAGAGCGAAGGGAAAGTGAGGTTTCCGGGGGGTGGGGGGTGGGTAGAAGAATGGCTTTCGGTTTGACGTCTGCCAAGGTTTGGGGTGTGGACCAAGTCCCTCCACAAAGGCTAATAATACACGGTCTGGTTGCCGGGCGGCAAATGGCCCCCCTCTGCCAGTCCTGGTGGAGCTGCCCTGCGGAGGGTAACTGCCCTGTGGTGGGAGCGCCGGGTGGCAACGGCCCTGCCTGATGCTCCCCCTTCGCCCTCTCTGCTCAGTGGTGCTGCAGCGGCTTCGAAAGATCTACCACTCGTCCATCAAGCCCCTTGAGCAGTCTTACAAGTACAACGAGCTGCGGCAGCACGAGATCACAGGTACAGTCCCCTGGGCCTGGAGGTTGGGGGTCTGCACCTGAGAGAAACCAGAGTCTTTGAAAGCTGAGGCCCCTCTGGCCCATCAGATGCCCCTGAGCGCCCCTAAGGAGTCAGAAAGGGTGGATGCCTCAGGGATGTGAACCATCCCCTTCCCAGGAAGGGTGCTGTCTCACCCACAAAGGAGACTTTCAGGCAGTGTTTATTTCTCGGTAGCTCAGGTTTTGGCTTCCATCTGCATCAGTGCCAACGTCCACCCCACGTGTGCTCAAGAGCCCACAAGGGCTCCCTCTGCACTTACAGCATCGAGTCCCAATTCCTGGGATTGGTCTAGATTCCCTCTCTCCTCCGTGGCCCTTCCCATTCCGCTTCCCTTGGGTATGGATCCTTTTGAGAACAGGTTTTCAAAATAATAAAAATAAGACATGCTTGTTGCAAAAGATTTAAACAGTACAGAACAGTATACTTTGAAAAACAGAAATCCATTTCTTGATCTCCATCTTCTCTAATTCTACTGCCAGAGACACCCACTGTTAAGAGTTTCTTGTGAACACTTCCAGACATTTCCTCTGTCTGTAAAGCCATATACAAATATACCTTTTTGGTTTGTTTTCTGAAAATGAAGTCACATCATGCAAACTGTGTGTGTGTGCACATCTCTCAGCCTCTTTGACAGCTGCATCGTCTTCAATTGCACGGATGCTGACAACTGGTGTTTTCTATTTTCCACTTTTTAAAATGTTAAGAACACTACTAAAATGACTATCCCTGTATGTTTCATGCAAATATATTTATAGGATAAATTTCTAAAAGTGGAATACTGGAATTAAACATTTTGATGGTTGCTGCCAAGTTGCCTTAGATGGTACCAATTTGTACTCTCAATATGAGTATTGAGAGATCTCGTTTCCCCACACCAACGCCATTTATCAGCATTATGATTCTTTTTAAAATGTAACAGTATCTTACTGTTTTCATTGGGAGCAATATTATAAATTTTTGCTTGTGTTAATTGGCTATTTCTTTCTCATTTGAGTCTCTTGATGGCTAGAAAGTAGATGAGGTATTATCGAGTATGTATTATTCCTGCTTCACAGGAGAGAACCGATGCCTAGGGAGATGCTGGGCTGCCCAGGACCACACGGCTGGACTTCAGGGCTAGAGTTTTCCACATCTTCTCTAGGGGATACCCTGTTTTCACAACAACCTATAGTGTTTCTTGCAAACCTAAAGGCAGTTCTTCCTCTTCTGCTTCATTGAGGATGTCTCAGCCTTGGTGTGAGGTTACAGAGACGGTCTCAGTTGTCTTTCTCTGTCCTCCACACTTGCCTCCTCTCCTGGACCTGCTCGGCCACTCCAGTCTGGACAGCAGCAGAGGCCAGGAGGCTCTGGGCTGCCCTGGAGAACGGTGCCTGGACTTCTCCAGAAGGAGGCACTCAAGCTCTTGGCTCCAGACCTCACTTTTGGACTTGGCCCACACTTTAGGCGGCTTTCTATATAACTGTCTCCCTCAGTGTCTCAGCTGTGGGCTCCTGCATATGCCAGTACTGCCCCCTGCTGTGGAGAGCCAAAACAGCAGCACCCCTGCAAAAGCCTTCTTTGTGGTTTGTCTCCGAGAACTCAGAGGTTCAGTTTCCCTTGGTGTCACTTGGGCTGTTTAAAAGAGACTCTGTGAAATCTCTGTGACTACAACTGGGAAGTCCTACCTCCCTCTCAGCTTGCCTATCCCTCCTTTTCCCGAGCCAGGAGTTGATACCCAGAGAGGTGTGTGCATCTTACTGTATTTACAGGCAGGAAGGGATGGGGCAGGAACATAAGATCACCTTTGGGCAATGTGCCCACCATTTAAAGACACCATCTTGGCCTTCTAGGAACTTAGCTTCACCCTAGAGAAAGAAAATCCGCATATCCAAAAGCCAGGCACAGAAGAGGCAGCATATGGTGCTACCATTTGTACAAAAAAGATGGAAAATTAGATATATATCAATATTGTTTAGATATGCATTCATATCAACTGTGGTGGCTACCTCTAAAAGAGGGATGTTATTGCCTGGGCATATGGGGGACAAGGATAAGAGACTTTCCACTACAACTTTTTATACTTCTGATTTTTGAACCAAGAAATAAAATAAATAAAAATTTAGAAAAATAAAATTTAGAAAATAAATGAAAAAAAATTGCATGTCTATCTGCCAGGCTTGGAGACAACAAGTTCTGGAGAACTTTAGATGCTAAATTATTCAGGGCCAACCCTATGTGCTATAGTTTAGAGAGGGGCTGGAGGAGCTGGGCCTACAAATCAGTAACAAGAGTGGCCATACCCCATGCCAAAAAGCTTCTTACTCTCTTCCTGCCTGGTTCTAGAAGCACTGGAGAATTCTACTTTTTGTTCTTGTTGACCCCAACTGGACTGGTCCATGCAAGGTTTTCTCTCAGACTTGGCCTTTGGAAGGACATTGGGCACAGGGTCCAAGAACCCAAGAATTGCCAATTCAGTGTTTGGCCTCAGACTCTGGCAAGTCTGTCATGGACTTTGCAGACTAGTACTTGAGACTGGCCCTAGAGTGCAGAGTTGGGCTGCGCCTGAAGAGTGGGTTTCAGTAGCCAGAGCCAAGGGGAGAAGAGAGCTACAGAGGCTGGGGACAGGCAGGGCATGACATCCAGACTGCTCAAAACTGTATAAGCTTCTTTCATAGCCGTCCTTTTCCGTTATCAATCCAGATGGCAGAGTTGTAATTTCTCTCCATATGGAAGCTCTGCCCTCCCCCTTTTATTAACTGTTCTCCTCTAGATCTAGCTCAGGAGACCTCCCCTACAGTGAACTCTGAGTCAGTGTTTCTTGAATTCACTTGGATTCTCTTCCATGTGCAGATGTGCCATCGATCAATGCAAGGCAAAAACAAGATTTTCTCATTTCTTTTAAGTGGGTAAACATATTTAGGTGGCAAGAGAAGAGCCACTGATTGCTACACACTGTCTGATCCAGTGCAGAATTCCACAACTCAATTAGATGGGCTGTCTGGGACGACAGATGGCTTTGAAGAAATGTACCTCTCCTGTAGTAAGAAACTTCATCGGTTCACTTCTATGTGTAATTCCTATTACCTACAGATGGGGAAATCACTTCTAAGCCAATGGTGCTGTTCCTGGGACCATGGAGTGTTGGTAAATCAACTATGATAAACTACCTCCTTGGGTTGGAAGACACTCACTACCAGCTCTATACAGGTAATAAGTTTTCTTATGTGATTGTTGGTGTTAAAATGTCATATAAAAAAGCACTATGAAAAATTAAAACTTTTATATTTAAGAGTCTTCATATATATAGGTACATATGGTATACGTAAAAGAAATGATAATACATATAAGAAATCAGCAGCTTAGCAAACCCAGGATTCTATTTCTGTGGCAAAACACCCCCTGAAACCCCATGCTTACTACATCCTTTGCACCCACTGGGTGTGTTTCCCAGAGATCACTGTATTTCCTACTAACCTGAACCCCTGTGTGTAGGTGCTGAGCCCACCACCTCTGAGTTCACTGTCCTCATGCATGGGCCCAAGCTGAAAACCATAGAAGGAATCGTCATGGCTGCTGACAGTAGCCGGTCCTTCTCACCCCTTGAGAAGTTTGGCCAGAATTTCCTGGAGAAGCTGATTGGCATAGAGGTTCCCCACAAACTTCTGGAGCGGGTCACTTTTGTGGATACACCGGGCATAATTGAGAACCGCAAGCAGCAAGAGAGAGGTAATTTAGCATTCATTTCTGACTAGCATGAGTTCACCTTAGAAAACTATTTCAACAGTGGGTGGAAGCCAAGGAGGGGAGAGGAAACACGGTCAGTGTTGTCTAGACCAGGAGATGTGTTCTTTACTTCCACCCACTTCTCATGCCACGTTGGTTTTAGAGTTCCATGTTCTCCTGCCTCCCCAAGAACTTATCTGGATTGGAGACCATCAGTATTTCCCCCAGGGGGAGAGCTAGCCTTCCCTGGAAGTACCACTGGGAGGCCTAACCTGGGGCTGAGTTGTCTTTGGGGGGCTCATTCTGCCCAAATCATGATCAGGGGCCTAGACTAAGTGGCTCCCAGTTCAGGTGTGCCTGACTTCTAACTCAGGTCTGGGGCTCATGGGCTTGCTCTGGATTGAACCTGACCTTCATCTCTTCCTGTTTCCAGTTTCTGCTTTACCAAGTCTGCTTCAACATAAGTCTTTATCAGGCTTTCCAGAGCCCTACTTGCCTTCAGGTGTCAGAGCTTCCACATGGAGAGAAATTACATCTCTGCTATCTGAATTGATAATGGAGAAGAAAGGATATGAAAGAAGCATACACAATCTTTAAAAACTCAGCCTGGCAGAAATTGGACTAGGGCTATCAGCAGCAATGAGTTCTCAACAGGGCTTGTTGAGGAATATGTGACCAGATAGTGGGTCTCAGTTTATGGTTCTCACTCCCATTTTGGTTATAAACAGATACTATTTTATTATTAGTCTTAATATTGTTATTTCTAATAATCATAATAGTAAATTATTATTTTTGACTCCTATTATGCACTGGATAATTTTATGCATTATTGACTGATCATTGTAAAACACTTTTTAAGTCTCCTCACTTTGTAAATAAGAAAACTGAGGAAAGAGGACGTTAAAGGAATGAAAATATTGAGCAGCTATTATGTGACAGACTTCGTTTTAGTTAGATGCTTTCTCATATGTATAGCCAATGTAGTAATCTTTATTTCACCTTAGGGTCATTGTTATTCTTGTCATTTTGTAGCTAAAATCTAGATCTTAGAAACATTTAATATTCATCTAGCCAGTAGCAAAGCCTGAGCCCCAACCCAGGACTTGATACCAGGTCCACATTTCTTTCTCCTAAATAATGCATCCTCTCTTTCACTTTCTTCCAATTCCTGGACATCTTTCAACTCTTTGCTGTCGCCCCAGATCTTTTTAGACAGCAGGAAAATCTCTATTTAGAAAAAGTATTTTGCTTCCCTGGAGACTTGGATTCCACTGTAGGTTAAAATAAGGATCAGGCTATTCTTGGTTGAAGGTTGACAAGAGTTAGGAGATATGCAATTAATTCTTTAAAAAGTCAGTCTTTAGAAACCCAGAAAATGCCTAGTGCTTTTTACTTCTTTCAATTCATGGAATGGTTTGATTTTGAAAAGAGGTGCCAGGGGCTTTGAGTAACTCCTGCTCAGCTTGATTTTTCATTCCTGTTTCCCAAAGGTTACCCCTTCAATGATGTGTGCCAGTGGTTCATTGACAGAGCAGACCTCATCTTTGTCGTCTTTGACCCAACCAAGCTGGATGTGGGTTTGGAGCTGGAGATGCTCTTCCGTCAACTGAAGGGTCGTGAATCCCAGATAAGGATCATCCTGAACAAGGCTGACAACCTGGCCACACAAATGCTCATGAGGGTTTATGGTGCCCTCTTCTGGAGCTTGGCTCCTCTCATCAATGTCACAGAACCTCCAAGGGTTTATGTCAGCTCCTTTTGGCCAGAAGAATACAAGCCGGATACCCATCAAGAGCTGTTTCTCAAAGAAGAGATCTCCCTCCTGGAAGACCTCAATCAGGTGATTGAAAACAGGATGGAGAATAAGATTGCCTTTATCCGCCAGCATGCCATCCGGGTCCGCATTCATGCCCTCTTGGTTGACCGTTATCTGCAGACTTACAAAGACAAAATGACTTTCTTCAGTGATGGAGAACTGGTCTTTAAGGACATTGTGGAAGATCCTGATAAATTCTACATCTTTAAGACCATCCTGGCAAAGACCAATGTCAGCAAATTTGACCTTCCCAACCGTGAGGCCTATAAGGACTTCTTTGGCATCAACCCCATCTCTAGTTTCAAACTACTCTCCCAGCTGTGCTCTTACATGGGAGGTTGTTTTCTGGAGAAGATTGAGCGGGCCATCACCCATGAACTTCCTGGCCTCCTGGGTAGCCTTGGGCTAGGGAAGAATCCAGGTGCTCTCAACTGTGACAAAACAGGGTGTGGCGAAACCCCAAAGAATCGCTATAGGAAACCCTAGATTGTTCTGTGGCCATTCTCGAGTTCCTATTGGTGAATGAGCTTGTGTCCTGTCTTGAGAAGTCCTGGTTTATTAACCCTCTGAGCCACACTGGCAAGAATTATATGTTGTAGATTTGGGAGCTATTTGAGGCCAGTAGTGGGGGAAGGTGTGTGGGTCTAGGGTGGAGAGTGGAAACTGTGAATTACAGTGTGCTTGTCTTATGTTAATTAGGAGGCCTGACTGAGGCATGTCAGCCCACAGCTGCTTTTGCTGGACCCTATCTTGGAGGGACAGAGCGGCTAAATTCTAGTATATTCTGAATTAATGAGGGTCAAATAAGCTAAAAGCAGCTAAAATTTCTTTTTCCACTGTAAGCTGGAAAAATAGTGAAGTCCTGAGTTATAGAGGGCTCTTCAGGTCCATTTTGATTTCTTTCACATACAGTTTGTTCCCCAGCCCTCTGCTGTCTCCTAAGCTTGGGGTGACTTACAACGGTGGGCAGTCTCTTGGATCTGAATCTACTTGTGTTTTGAGCCTACCTCCAAGACTTTTCCATGTTTCCTCAATGGGTGGGGAGTGATTTAGGATACCAGAACACAAAGAGAGAGCAAGGGTTCCCAGGTTAGGATCTGCCTCCTTCAGTGCAGTTTCTTTGAGGCAGTCATGAAGCCAGTCAGGAAGCTTGGTCCCCTTATTGGCCCCAAGAGGAGTCGGAGTGTTCCATGTATTCAGGTAATTTACTTCTTGAAAGGGACTTAAGTGAAAGTATTGGAAGGGCTCAGAGGGTTAATTGGTTTGCAGTGTGTCTTTGTCTATTGCATGTCTTGGAAAACTCAGATCCCAAGGCACTGGGTTTCAGAGAAGACAGTGGAGATCTTGCTTCTTTTCGTTGGGAACTTCCCTGGGCATCCAGCTTCTCCTAAATTTAGGAGAGTGTTTCCACCACTTCTCTGTGGCAACACTTGGCAGAAGAGTTGTTCCTTTCCAGTTTTCATTACCATGACTTTTCCTTTCCTTTTCTTCTCCATTCCCTGATGCAAAATCTGCAGTAATTTCCTGTGAGTCGGGGTAAGCAAGGCTTAACATTGTTTCCCACCTGAACTTGATGCTGATATCCACTTAATGCACCATAGGAAAGCCAGGGCCTGCAAATACCAATGAGTGTGAATATGTGTGTCATTGTCCAGAGAGATTAAGGAGATGATATTAGAGGGCATAGACAAAGAATTTCTCCTTGTGAGAATCCTGCCTGGCTGGTATGCACTGCCACTTCAGTGGGTGAGATGGAGAGGAGGGAGAGCCTGGAGGGGAGCAGCCTTTTGAAGAAATGTGGATGGGGGTGAATGGTCTGTATAGGTTAAGGAGGCCTGGCCTAGGGCTGCCTACAGGGGCTCCCTTTCAGCATAGTGCGCCAGCTCCTCTTGGGAGCAAGTTGTCCCAGGGGACTCACCCACGAAGCGTGTGACAGGACCCACCAGCTCTGAGAAGTCCTTGGGGACCAGAGGGAAAGTGAAAGTGAAGGCAGAGAGAGAGGCCATCCGAGTAGGCAGTGCACGCAAGCTGGCAATCAGATTAGGCCCCATGGAGAACTGCAATTTAGGAATCCCTTTTTCTCACAATCATTAGCACTCTGGTGCATGCTGCAACACAAGCTGCTGCTTTTGGCTTTGCTGAGGGCTTGGAACCTCCCACAGAAAACCAGAGGTCCCAAAGCCTTCAGGACGTTGTTTCTGAGGAGAGTCAACAAAAAGAAAAGAGAATGCTGGAAGGGGTAGCCAGGGAGGTTGGTGACCAGGGGCTGATAGCTAGACTCTGTCCGGGACTTTTCATCTCATTTAAGAAAATAAACCCTGCCTCCGTTCTCCCTCATGTACCCTCTTAGAGGCTGCCCTCCCCCCATTCTCCTTAGTGCTCACGAGCTACTATCAGCATATCTGTTTTTCTCAGTGCAGTAAGGGAAATTTAAAAAAATGGACAAATTGTATAGGTATTGTTATAGCTGTTGATGTCACCACTGCTTTTTTGGGGGAAGTGGGCAGAGTGAGACTAGTAAATTCTATCAATATTTATATTTTCGGGGGGGCTACATTATCGGTGTGCTCTTTTCTTTTTTCTCTTGTGGACTTTTCTCCATCTGTTTTCCTTTTCTTATTCCTTCTTCCTTTGAATTCTGTTCCTCTTCTCAGTGCTTGACTTTTTTTTCTCTAACTGCCCCCAGGCCTATCAAATGGCATATGTATTAAGTGCCTGTTTCGGGCCAGCTCTGTGGAGGTGGATTTCAAGCAGAATTCTGACTCTTTGGGGTGTTGGGATCTGGGGAAAATATAGGACCTAAAGATCCCACAAGAGGAGTATCTGTAAATATTTGTGTCTGAACAATTGCTTTTCTCTCCAAAGCTGAACCTTTCCAGTATTCTTTCAGTTCTGATTTCTTCAGGGAGAAAGTCTCAATAAAGTTCCATTCTCTCTTTAAAACCTTGTACTTGCTGTCTCCAACCAGTTTAATCTCTTTATCTTCCTTTTATCTCATAGAGTCTACTGATTCCTTAAGTTTCTTGGGGATAAACTGAAAATTTATAAAAATTGCCTACCCTGGTGGATGTCCCCTGTGCCTCTTCCCAGCGCACACTGCCTCCTGCTTCTCAGCCTACTAGTGGCTTAAAGACGACAATACCTCAGCTGGCTGAAATCAAGGCCTACTATTGTATGACCTGAAATTTTAAGAAATACTCTCTCCTCTGCACCTGAATTGGTCATTTTCCCTGGCGTCTGTGGCAATACCACTTTTAACAGAGGTGACCTGAAATTTCTATTCCCAGTTCAGGCACAGTTATGCTATATGGCTAGCACTCACCCATGTGGCTGTCCACGTGATTCCCAGAGGCTCCGGTGGAGGGAGGTGGAAAGTGATCTCCCCCATCCACACCATGTGGATTTGGGCCTCCTGACTACTAGTCTTTAAAGAACTCTGAATATATTCTTGATTCCCTGAGTCTGTGCCCTTCCCACTACATTTTGCTGTCTCCATGGCCCCTTCAGCGTACAGCTCCTTTAGTTTTGCATTTTTGCCTCTGGGATCCTTCTAAGGAGTTTCACACCCTTTTCTTGAGAGCATGTTTTGAAAGGGAAAGAACTGGTCCCTGGAAACCAGTTGGAAATAACTGAAAGTGGAAACTAGTCCCTAAACACACTCTTCCACTGATGGAGTCATGCCAGAGAAGATGCCACATGCAGCGGTGGGAGCTGACTTCTCTGGGTTCCTAACCCGGGAGGGGCTGATCCTGGGGCTGTGTGTGTCGGCCAGTGCAGTTTGCTTCCTTCCTCTCCTCTTCCTTCTCCTGATTAGGGGAGTCTAGAGTCCATGTTAGGCAACCGTCTTTGAGTACCCCAGCACCCTGACCTAATTAAGGTCCCTCCCTGGTCACTCATTCCTACCCAAGGTTGCCTCTCCCACTCATTACTGCAATTAGCATCTCCCCAGGGTTGGGAAAAACACAGAGTTTTTCCCTGGATGAGACCTCAGGTTGATGAGGTCTGTTTTGAAGATTATAAATATAAGTATTTAACCTGCCAGAACCTGCCTCAAAATTGTGCTATTTCACAAGCCTCATTCATACCCTACCAGTTTTCACTGTCTGCCATTAAAATAGGGAAATAGAAACACAAAATGGAGAAAGCAAAAATCAAAGACCATTCTAAACAAGGCCAGATAATATGAGGGGCATGAATAGAGAGAAGTGTCTTTAAGGGTAAGTGTATGTACTGTCTGAATATATGGGTGTTACATGTCATTATGTGTAAAAGGGGATGCAGAAGAGTCTGTGCATGTGGGGAAACAGATGCATATGTGAGTTCTGTGGCCAGATAATGCCCAGGGGCCTTGCACAGTGCCTGGCACACAGGAACTCATTGCTTGAAGAAGGAATAAATGAGTAAGTGGGTTTTGAGGGCAGTATAGAAGGTGTCTCTGCATAGTATGTTGTGTGTAGGGCCCAGAGTGAGTAGGTATGTCGGGGTTGGGTGGGTGGATGTGACTGTGAGGAAGGAATTGTATGACTATGAGTTTGTATGAATAGCTGAATATAAACTGTATAACTACATGAATATATCTGGATTACAGGTGATGGGAGTGTGTGTGTGAACCTGGGTGCCCAGCTCAGGTGCAGGAGACTCAGCCACAGGACGTCCTGCCTGTCCACGGGAGTTGTAGGAGTTGGATCTTACTTCAGTGAACTGAGGCAAAAGTCTGAGCCTTAGAGAACTCACAACTACTGGCAATATTTCATGCTAAATAATACTTTCTATGACTTTGGGTTCAAGCTTTTCTTAATCCAGGGAAACTAATTTTTCTTTGGAAGACCATAAGGCAATTTAAAAAAACATCAGAAAAACAGAAACAAGGTAGTGACCTAAGGTTGCCTGTGGCTAAAGGTATAGTCAGTGGGCTCTGAACTTGTCAATACCAACCAACCTCTTATACTAAGGATAAAGTGACATGCATAAATGAGCATTTTCTGTGTCTGCTGGCACTATGGAACCTGTTCTCTGTTCTCCCATGTCAACACGGAACGGAACCAACTTCTACAGCCTGTTTTGTGCCAGGAACTGGGCCAGGTACCTATAGACATTATCACATCTATACCTATAATGATGCAATAATTATAAAAGCTGTGCACCACGCACTACACGGAGTGCTTTATGTGCATTACTTCATTTAATCCTTACAGTTACCTCACAGGGAGGTTGCTGTCCAGCACAATTAAGAGCACAGACTCTGGAGTCGTATTGCGTGGGCAAACAATTACTAGCTGGACAACTTTAGACAAATGACTTCTCTGTGCTTCTGTTTCCTTACCTGTAAAACGGAAGTACTAAAAGTCCTTCCCGGATGGGGCTGCTGAGAGGATTAAATGACGTAATACATGCAACATGCTTGAAATGGTACCCAGCCCACAGAAAGCAGTCAATAAATGTTAGTTATTACCACTTCTATTCATATTCTATTGATGAGGAGCCTGAAGGTCAGAGCAGTTGAGCTGACAGCATGTGTAAGCAGGAGGGCCAGAATTCTGACGCGTGGCTCATCCTGCAGGTCATGCTAGGTTATGTGCCCAAGGTGACATTAGGCAATATCCTCACCTTCTGATCCCAAGGCTCTTCTGTACTCTTCACAAAACAGCAGAGACTCAGAACTACTTCATTTCTGAAATGGTCAGTCAATACCTTGAAGTTTGTTAGTAACAAAATTTAAAACATTTAAAAGTAATTTTCATTAGAAAATTTATTGAAAAAATTTTTTTCTGAACAAAAACTGCTTAAAACTAATATCACCACTAACTCCATTTCATATTTGACTGTCACCATGGTCATCTTATAAAGTAGATGGGGCAGGTGTTTTTATTAGCCCTTGTCCATTAAATGGAGAAACTGCACCTCCAGGGAAGTTAAGCTTGCCCAATTTCATTTAGTTAAGACATGATAGAGCCAAACTAAAAGCCCAATTCTCTTTCCACCTCAATATTCTTCCTACCATGTTTATTCCATCATTTTGATTTGTATTAATTTGGAGCCTAAACCAAGTTGTGCAGAGTATATTTTTCTGACATTCTAAAAAAAGTGATTTTGTATTTGTGATGAGTATAAAAACATTTGTTGGTAATATTTCCATTTTCTCCAAACTTCTGGATTTTTTTCTGCACCTTCAAAATATTTGGAAATTCTACATATTTACTAAGACAGTCTCTGCCTTTGAGGCGCTAACAATCGACGTAGGGATACAAGGCACAGGAACCAGAGTGATCAGGGAAGGTCTCAGGGACAAAGTGATCATATTTGCAAAATCATATATCAGGGTAATGTTCTGGCAAAGAATTTTCTTTCTCATTTGCAAATGTAATTATTTGAAAAGTCTGACCAATGCATATAAAGTGTTGTCTTTATTTAACTATGTCATGGATCACCTTTTTAGAGAAGTTTTTGTAACATCAGGACTCTTCTGAGAATACTGATGCACACTGGGCTTGCCAAGCTTGGGGAGGGAGTGGAATTTACCTACATTCCGAGGGATGGTCAAGGGTTTGGAAGGTCAGAGAGAAGGGAGATGGATCCTGGGGGAGATGATGGGCCCAGACCCAGACTCAGAGGAAGGGAGACTTGAGCATGGTTGGTGAGGAGGGGCAAGAGAGGAATCAATAAGAGATAAAACGAGTTAGGGAAGGCCAGGCCTGAAACGGAAGTTGAAGGAGGCTGGGCTGGAGGCCACGGCAAGTTTCTCAACAGGGGAGCTTGAAGAAGCAGGGTGTGGGAAGAGCCAGCTGGCAGCAGCAAGTGGACTGACTGGAGCTGTGCAGCCTGGCAGCAACGCAAGGAGCCCACTTTGGCGATCCAGAGGGTGTCCCTTAGGCTGAAGGCAACCACCCACGGCCTGCCCCTGGGCCTGCTGGGTGGGGGGCATTAAGGTCCCTGTCCTCCCCAAGTGCTGGGAACCAGCTGATGGGGCGCCGTCGGGAGGTGGCGAGCAGAACCCCATCAGCCTGGCCCTGCCTGGGCGCCCCTGTTTGACCTGCACCCCGCCACTGGGCAGACCCCCTCCTGCGTCCCTTCTCTGGATTCGCGACAGTCTGGGTCCCTCCAGTGAAGAACACGGGTGAAGGGGGCCAGCGAGGACGGGTCACCCAGGCCTGTGTGCCCCCGGGGCCGCTCCTGGCCTCGGGCTCGCTTCCTCGGGGTTGCGGCCGGCGCGCACCACGAGCGGGGCCCGGGCCGGGGCGGAGACGGGCTCGGCACGGGGGTCCCAGGCTCGCGCTCTCCGCCCTCGGAGCCCTCGGGGGCTGCAGTCAGTCTTCTCGCTGCAGGAGGGAAGACATCACGGCTGGAGCGGCCTCAGCCTCCCCCAGGGCACCCCGTCGCCTAACAGGGAGCGGAGACGCCAGAGGGGCAGTCCTGATGCAGCGGGGGTCACCTCTCGAGCCCGGCTCCTTACGCGTTAAGAGGCTCCTCTGAGGAGGGCTCACCACCTCCACCTGCCCGGGACCCGCGGACAGGGACTGACCTGGTGGCCGCTCCTCAGTTAACACATAACGGAGCCCCAGTCCCCGCCGAGCGCCGCACGCAGTGGGACTACCCCGGGGCGACCTGCTGGCCTCGCAACACGCATGCGCGCGCGGCCCGGCGGCCGATCCTGCTCCCGCGACCGTTGGGCTCGGCCCCGCCCCCTCCTGGGCCGCGCGCTCAGGCCAAGTCACGCGCCCGGGCTCGCGCAGGCGCGTGGCGGCGGCGGCGCTTCCCGGGAACGCGGCGCTGGGCGGCTTCTCTGAGCGCGCGGTGACTCGGCGCCGGGGGCGGGGGCGGGGGCGGGGGCGGGCTGGCGCCGGCCGCCCCGTCCCCTCCCCGCGCGGGATCTTGTCCCTCAGCCCCGGGCCGAGCAAGGCGCGAGAGTCGTTGGCGCTACCCTGGCCCTCCCCGCTCGGCCGAGGGACCCCAGGGTCGCCGCTCCCCCGGACCCCTGCTCCCTGGGGGTGTGCGGGCAGCTCTCCTCTCAGGCCCCCGACGTGCCCTGAGGGGCACCGAGGGCCGCTCTGAAGGCCGGGGTTGCTCCGCGCACCCGAGACCTCGCGACCCGGCCGGTGCCCGGCCCGACTCGCCCCTTCCGGCGGCCTTCGGATTCCTCGGCCTGGGGGCCCCGAGACGCTCTGGAAAGTTTTGATTTGGGGCGGGGCAGGGACTCGAACTTGCCAATCACTGACAGGTTGCGGATTGAGGCCACAGATTTCTGGAGGCATTTGGGGGATGTAAAGAGCATCAGAGACAAATTGGTGGTTGCAGTTATTACTCTGTGGTTTTCACCTGAGGCTTGCACTCGGGGGAAACAGGAAATGAGGATTTGCAGCGTTTATCCGGCAGAAGCTGAGAAGATTGAAACCCAAGCTGCCCGCTCCCTCTCCAGTCTGTCACCCAAAGCAGAAACCTGGTGAAGGCCGTTGGAAACTCCGGATATGGAGGGACAGGAAGGATGAGCTTCTCCTTAGAATGCCTTTTTTTGTGTGGCCATTGCTTTTGTCCCGTATCATTCTTGGAAATAATTAAGGATTTTGTTTATTCCTCTTTCTTCCCAGAGGACTCCCAGACCCCAAATTGCAGTTGTCACTGGCCTGCTCGTTTCTCTCAGCCCTGGGATTCCCTGAGTCACTGATTGCAGGAGCTGAGAGAGACTTCAGGGATTCTGGAGTGCCTCCTCAAGTGGGCACCAGCCTCTATTTGAAACATGCCCAGTGACAGGGCACTTCTTGTCTTCTGTTGGAGTGCTGGTTCAGGCTGTGCCCTCTGTCCCCGAAGCCGGCCATCTCCAGCATTTCCCAGTGGAGAGATGGCTTCGCTTCACCTTGCAGCCCTATGGAGAATGCATGCTTAGGCCCTTGGGTGTCTTAGAACCGGAGAAGGGACCTCTGTGGCTAAACCAGGGATGGTCAGTTGGTTATTGAGGGGAAAGGGAATTTGCTTTTATTTTTCTGGGTTTCCTTGGCTGTTGCTTTGGAGTGGAGATTATTTAGGCATCTGGCACCCTGCAGGCCTGAGAAGAAAAGGAGTGAGGTAGAACTGCTGGGTGAGAATGAGCTGAAACGGGGTGAGGGAGGAGCCACCTGGATGGCTGACCTGGCCGTAGCTCTGCACGAGGGAGTTGTATTCTCTAAGGTGCGTCCCTCCCTGGGTTTAACTCAGAACACCCGTAGTGGCAGGGAACCACAGCACGGAAGAGCTTTGTGGTTCAGCCTACTCGGTTCACAGGTGAGGAAGTTGAGGCCTAGACAAGGAAAGGGACTAGCCCAGGGTCAAGAGTGATTAGTGGCAGAGATGGAACTTGAACTCAGGCCTCCCGATTCCCTGGCCTGCTCTCATTCTACTGTACCATGTAAGTGGTGCAGCAGTGTCTAGCAGAAACAAGATGGCACATTTAAATTGGGTTATTTGAAGTGGGTTCTAGGGAAATGACTGGAGGCATAGAGGCTATAGAGAGGGCTGTCTTATAGAGCTGGGGTTTTTGGTCAGAAGTCTCAGGGAAGTGTCCTCACTTTCCTCCCTCCCTCTCATCTCTTGTTCCCCATGGACTGAACCCATCCAGGAGTCAGAGGTCAAGAGTGTTCATGTAGTAGGTACAGGTTGAATCCAGGGCACAGTGAAGGATGAAGAACGTACCTGGAGGGCCAAAAGGAAGTATCCAACACACCATGCAGTCTTACTTCTGATTTGGTAATAGCTTACATTTCTCTAGCACTTACTATGTGCCAGATTTGTCCATGATCTCATTGGATCTTCTCGTAAGCCCTGTTTTCTCTATTTGACAGAAGGAGAAACTGACTAGTGAAACAACCTGAGGGATGGAGCTGTGAACAACGGAGCTGGCTGCCATCTGCTTCTCTGGAATCCTGTCTTGTGTATAGTGGTTCCTCTCTCAGTGCGGAACGAATGGGTCAACTGTGATAGAGTTAGGTGGTAAATCTCACGAAGGAGCCTCAGCTGTGTGAATTCTCCATGAGACTTGGAGGGAAGGCTATAGGGACTGAATGATTTCTGTGGAGGCAAATCCTATGCCCATTGATATCCCCCTGCTAGTTTGTAACAGGCCAGCCTCTTCAGGTTAAAAGAACAGATAGGTAAGTCTGAAACAAAATCTTGGACTTCCGCTTGGTTTTTCTAATGGTGGATGGCTTTCGGAACTTTTAAATTTTCTCTCTCTAAAGCCATTTTACCCACTCCCTGATTTCTGATTCCCCCACATTCTGGGCAGGGGCCCAGTTTGCTGCCTTCTCTGCTCAACTCCCACTCACTCACTGCTCCACTCTGGAGCTCAGTTCTGCTAATTGCATTGCTGGTGCTGCTACTGGAACACAGCGTTCTTTGGGGATGAACTGAACAACAGTTTATTGGGGAGAGTTTTACCAGCACCCCTAAAATGTCTAACTGTGAAGCAGAAACTTGCGCTTAAAGGCATTGGACCCTTTCCTCTATGCTTCCTCTCCCTGTACTATCTCCTCTCTTTAAAATCTTTTTTAATTGACATCTTTCCTAGAGGATCCCATAAAGTTTTTTCATTTGTTTGTGGCCAAAGCCTCTCAAACATGGAAAAGGACCCTAATAAACATCGATCTCGTACTGTGTGCCAGGCACTCTGCCAGGTGCCTCATATTCATTATCTCATTTAATTTCATAGCAATCTATTAGGTAGAAAGTATTAGGTAGGGACCTTACAGATGAGAAAACCAAAAAGTTTGGTTAGGCAGTTTTGTTTAAGCTGTTAAGGGTACAGCTGGCATTTGTACTCTGATCTAGTTCTAGGGCTTCTCCTGACAAGCTTCTCACTAAGAATAAATCCTGCTGCTGAAGTATTTGGGTACTTCTAGTACTGTTTCTATCAGAGCCTTTCTTTGCACCCTTGCTTGTGTCCCTGGGGCTTGTGCATGTTGAATATACTCTGTTTTAGCCCCCGTCTTGAGGGTTTCCATGTGGCTTTGCCTAACATTTGAGTCTATCTGTAGTTCTTTGCTGGTGATGTCTCTCCTTCATCTAGGAGACCATCTCATCTATTTCTGAATGGTAACATCCAGCCCCTACAAAGCAACATTCTCTAAAGCCAGGTTCACATGCCACCTTCTCCATTATGTTCCCCCAATCTCTTTTGTCTGTAGGTTCCCAAGCTCACTTCTGTGAGTTTCCCCTAGAGGATTTACATTATTCCTTGTGTGACAGTAATTTGGGTGTGTAAATATTTTCCTTTATTGGGGGAAGGGATTAGACTCATTAATATTTGGATTTCTCCAATTCTTAATGGAAGACCTTGCACAGAGTAAGCTACCAGTGAATGAATGCATTAGGGAGGCTCCTTATGGTGAGAAAAGTTTGTAAAGTGAAGACTTCTCCCCTAACTACATATATTGACTTTGCTTAAAATAAGATTCAATTATTAGCTAAATGTTGAGTCTTGGGAATGGGTGGTGGTAAGGCAACTGGAAGGGAGAAATTCCCTGTTTCTCTTGAGGAGCTTTGAATTCAGAGACATGAAGATACATCATCGAGGGCAGGCAGTGGAGAAGAGTCTTTATTTAGGTGGAAAGCCCCCAGGTAGGGACCCAACAGAGTGGGTCCCCAGGTAGGGCCTCCTCTCTCCAGGTAGGGACCCAACAGAGTGGAAGCTATGCCCCTTTATCTTCATCATGTGCTGCAGCTTTTCTGAGGCCATCCATTGTGCTATTGAGTCCCCTTTTGTTTGTTCTCATCAATAAAGGCCATCATTCTTGCTTTCGCCACCAGGATCAGGGGAGACCTTGGCCATAACGTCAGTCCTTCTTCTCTGGAACCCAAGTTGGCTCAAAGCATCCATTCTCAATATCACCCAAGACAGACAGATGACTGTGCCTTTCAACAGATAGCGGGTGTGGGTTGGGATGACTCACCTGCTCTGTTGCCGCCTACAGCTCAGCTCGAAGCCCTTGGGAATCAACACACTCTCCTGAGAGAGGCACAGAAAGCTCTCCTTAGAGATGGTAGCTTGGGTTCCTGCTTCTGCAAATGTCTGTCACTGTCCTAATGTTTAAAAGCTCAGGTCAGCGGGGCACCATCCAACTGGACAGTCTTGGAAAACAGGTGGAAGAAGCACCCTCGAAGATGGTGCCCTGATCTGGGCATTAGAAGACCTAGATTTTAATTGGGCTTTTCCAGTAGTTCACTGTGTGTCTATAAAAGAAAGGCATACGTTCTTCAAGTAAAAAATTTTTCGAACATCTACTCCCACCAGATACTGTGCTAACTAAGGGCAGGGAGAGTGATGAGCAATCAAACCTATCCCTACCCTTGATGATCTCGGTCTTTGTAAACACATACAAATCAGGGCAATAAATATTATCCTGAGGTGTTTGAGGAGCATGGAAGAGAAAGTAACTAATCCTCCCTAGGGGGAATGAGCAAGTCAGGGAAGATTTAACCGAGGAAATGATGCTTGAGTGAGTGCTTGAAATTGGAATTCTGGCCAATGCAGATGAGAGTAAGTATACTGCATCTCTGGAGAATATTATGCATTATAGTGTCAGTGTCTTATGTAGAGGGATAATGGTGAAGAAAGAAGGTAAGACATGAAGGTAAATCCTAGTTTAATAGTGAAAGGCCTTATCCTGAGGTTAGAGGGGAGACATTGAACCATTTGGGGCAGGGCAAGACATGGTCAGATCTATGTTTTAGAAAGATCACTCTGGCAGCAGTATGGTGTGGTGAATTGGAAGGGTCAAAGATGAAGAGAGAGACACTGATTAGAAGAGGTTTAGAATCTCACAGGAAAGAAGTTTAAGGACTTTTACTGTGGAATTAGAGAAGAAGTTTAGGCTAGATGATCCCTAAAACTAAAGTTCTTTGTTCCTGAACCCACCTGTATCTTGGGTGGTTTTTGTTCCTGCCTCTTCCCCACCCCACTCCTAGTTGATTACTTGATTGCTTGCTTGTGCTCCAGTCTGGAGGTCTGTGACCTGTTTGGGTTTTGACCCTATACAATTTCCCTGTTTGTCAGTTCTGTTCACCCAGCACTTCAGATGAGACCCCAGCTCCTTGGAAGCCAACTAGTAGAAAGCTGTTATCTCACTCTCACCTCCAGTTCTGACTCGGCTCTTTGCTCTGGCCTTGAACCAAGGAACTCCACATTGGCAATAGCATCTATGCTATCCATCCCATTACTCTTTCCTAAAGGAAGGATGAGACACCAGTCTCATAAGATTTTGACAAGCAGGAATCAGAAAAACTGATTAAAGTCTAGTTTGGGACCTTGGTCCGAGAGAGAGCAGAAGGTGAACTACAGGGCAGAAAGGAAGGAGTAGCAAGTGGTCTCAGTCTCTTGGGTTGCCTCAAGTTGGGGGTAGGATTCAGACTAGATCTAGCCTCTAAGGGTCCAGGCTGGATTCCAGCCAGCCTGGGTGTGAGGTTGGGGGCCGAGTGGCATCTGATGCTCTATTTCCCAAATGTCATGACATTTCTTCAGTCTGCATCTTGTAACCGAGAAATTAAGAATTAACAAATGATTATGATTACTGAATCATTATATAGATGTTTTTATTTCTATATTGTAGAAAAGGCAGAAATTAATGCCTGAAATTACTGAATGTCAATTAGTCTCACCCTTGTTTATACTTACTATTGTAGTGGTTATTATAGTGTAGTCTTAGCCTTTGCTTACACTTGCTATTGTGATAGTATCGACTCTACCTTCCCTTGTTCAAATTCCTAAAATCCCTAAAATCCTCAGACTTGGGGAGACAGATTTTTAAGCTGAGAGGCGATCTGATCTCCTGCTTTGCTCACAGCAATAAATCTTTCTCTCTTTGAAACCCCAGTGTGATAGATTGGCTGTTATGTGCATTTGGCAAAGAATCCCGCTTTTGTTCGCTATCGGTTTGGCAACCCATATGGGACCAAGGGTCCCTAAGGAATGAGGTGTCCAACTGCCCAAAGTCCTGGAGCCCCAGCAGGACAGGTATGTGTGATAATCAAGCCGTTTGTGACTTCCAGACCTTGTTTGTTGTGGGGGTCGGATTGGGTGCAGAAAGATGGGAAGGGTGGCTTGGTTCAGAATTCTTTCTATTGAGCCTGGAGATTAGAAATGGTAGCCATAGGGGAAGTGTTACAGAATAAGCCATGTTTGTTCTGAGACTTCTCAAATTAAAAAAAATTTTTTTTTCCAATGATACCTTTGCAATGGTAGCTGTAGTAAAAAACAATCCATTATTAAAGCATAAATGGCCTTGAAATAGGGGTAATTGAATAAAATCTAATTGCCAAATTTCAGTAAATAAAGGAAAATGTCCTTAGGAAGTATAGAAAAGTTTTCCTGGATTTATGCTTGGAACAAATTAAACATTGTAGTATATTTTCCAGAACTTGATAGTGTGCTTTCAAGGTTGTTCATAATTTTAGGATATTATGAAAACAAAAAAGAATTTTTAAACCACCAATAGAAGAAAATAAGGCAAATAGAGCTACAAAAAAATACAGTGACAAAGTCTAGTCCTATTCCTGTTTTTTATAATACTTTTGAACCAAACAAATACAATTTTATTCTCATTGTGTATGTTCTCCCTAGATTTATACAAGTTTACTAATAAAATAAACTAGCATTGTATCTATTAGATCTTTTTTTTTTTTAATCTTCATTTTATTGAGATATATTCACATACCACGCAGTCATACAAAACAAATCGTACTTTCGATTGTTTACAGTACCATTACATAGTGGTACATTCATCACCCAAATCAATCCCTGACACCTTCATTAGCACACACACAAAAATAACAAGAATAATAATTAGAGTGAAAAAGAGCAATTGAAGTAAAAAAGAACACTGGGTACTTTTGTCTGTTTGTTTCCTTCCCCTATTTTTCTACTCATCCATCCATAAACTAGACAAAGTGGAGTGTGGTTCTTATGGCTTTCCCAATCCCATCTATTAGATCTTTAAGACAGTGAAAAATGTAACTTTGTGTTTAATGAAATTAAGTTATTATTTTGACAAACTATGTTTTGTAGGATGTTTAAAGACAGGATCAAAGATCTTTTTGGTAACTTAAAGTATGTGGGTATGTCAAGTAAACAGGATGTGTTTTGTTAAGGAAAGGAGTGTAGTTGTGTCTTGAGAATGTATAGGACAAAGCCTGGGTGAATATGGAAAGTTGTGGAAGTTTTTGGAAGTGAATTTTGTTTGTCATAGTCAGTGCTGAATAAAATTGATAAGCTTGTTTAAGGGAGTGTGGTTTTGTCCTAAGTAAAATGGCTAGTTAAAATATGTAAGACAAGACCAAAAAAAAAAAAATGAATTTTGTTTGTTGTAGTCAATGCTGACCAAAAGTTTCATAGGCTTGTTTATGATGTTTTTTTTAAAAGAGATTTTTTGTCAAACTGTGTATTCATACAAAACTGATGTTTAGTTTTCTCTCTGTTAAAATAATGCAGATGGTTGGTCTGCTCTTAATGAAAGGTTATAAAAAGTTTTTCTTAACCATCTGAGTGTTCTGTCTAGAAGACAAAGATTCTATGTCATACCAGAATAATATCCTTGTTGATATTTATGTTAACCTTATCATCCTTTACTTTAGAAGACAAGTCCTCTCACTTTTAAAAGAACTAAGTATTTTTCTTACACTTTGGTTAAATAAGGAACTAAATAGTGTTTCATGGTAACCCATTTTCTTGTTTAACATAATGTTCAAGGCTTCTAACTTTTGACATTTTTCCCTCCCAAAATTGAATCCTAAGGTATATCTTTTTATTTCAAACTGTTGCTGAGAGTTTGTTCTTTTACCTTGTAAAAGTGAGGTGCTAAAGATAGTTCATTTAATATATTACATGAGAAGTGTTTGGGAAGTATTATTCAAAATTAAAAGGGATCTTCTAGCCATCTTTTGGTTAAATTTGTATGAGTGAAATGTTATTCATGTATTTAGAGATTGTATAAAATTCCTAAAGACTTGACAATGTTCTCACTGTCCATGTTATATCTTGATACTAATCGGCATGATGTTGGACAAAGTATGATGTTGTTAGAGAAGAATGTTACAGATCATGGAAACTACCAAATTTCCTTGTCAGTTACATACTACTTTACTCTAATACTTCTCTAAAAGTACAGGTAGTCAGCTACAAGTCAGAACTTCATCTTCAACAACAAGGGACTTTAAAAGAGAAGCAAGGCAAGTATATAAATTATGTTCTACCTGTTAATTAGCATAACTAGTAAAAGTGTAAAGATGGGAGAGTACAAAACTTCTGCTATGCTTTGTGGTTGATGACCCCAATATAAGTCAATTGTCAAATGTTTTATCTCTGAAAATAGCCTCATTTAGAAAAAGCTTATGAGAAAATTAGGGCTAGATTATAAGCTCTTACAGTCACATTTATACCTGAGCTTTAACTGCTATTTCTAAATTCTGAGATGACTTGCTCTTTGTGTATGATCAGGTAGCTCCCTGGAACTTTGAGTGTCTGTATGATACATGAGACTTAAATTTAAAGTTCTTCAGCTCTAAGGTACTAAGAAGCAGCACTAGTTCTAAAAAAGATGACTCCATACAACAACTGTTGAAAAGGCTATAGACTCAGACTTCAATTAAAGAGGTGAATGGGTCTGATCTAGTTGAGAACTAAAGTGAATTAGAATACAGAGTAAAAGGTATATTTGCTGTATTTTAAAACTTAAATTTCTATGAGAGACCAAAGAAGGAAAGATTTATTTTGTCCAAAAATGTAAACTTTCTATAGCAGATTATCTGGCTTAACCTGTCTGGTCAGTTTATTTGAACAACCTAATTCTGCTTTATTTGACATGGAACCTAGAATAGGAATTAAGATCTTAGTATTCTATATAGGTTAATGTAATATCCTGACATATTTCAAAGTGTTTGGGGCCTAAAATGAAAAAGTAGTTGCAAGGTCCGTTGAAGAACTGGGGAAAGAAAGCATAGAATTATTAAACTTCCCCATCTGAGGAATCCCTACTATTCTCTTAAGCAATAGGAGCTCCTAATTTACTAAAACCATAAACAAAGAGCTTTGCAAAGACTAAATCTAAGATCAACTCCCTTTTTTGAAAAATACAAATTATCCCCATTGAAACTTGTAACAGGGAGACCTATAAAAATAAACTCTAAAATACATGAGTCCTGCCTAGTAAAAAAGAAACATGCTAATAGGCCAAGTCCTTGATCTTGAGTCTTGTGCTTATAAAACTTATTTCTGTAATGACGTAATGCCTAAGAATCACCCCCTGAAAATTTCTGTGTTGCTCAAATGTGGCCTCTCTCTCTAAAGCCAAGCTTAGCAAATAAACTCATTGCCTTCCCCCCTAAATGGGACATGACTACATGACTTCCAGGGGTGACCTTGCCGACACCATGGAATTAGCAATGGATCCGTGACCAAAAGAGGGGGAAAAAAAATAAAGTTTCAATGGCTAAGAGATTTCAAATAGAGTTGGGAGGTAATTCCAGAGGTTACCCTTATGTAGGTCTCAGCCAGAAATTGCCAACACTACTCCTGAAAACCCTAAAGAACACCTTGGGTTCTATCTAAAAATCTATAAAATGTTATTTCCATCATGTAACATAGCTATAATTCACTAATCATAATCCTTCTACTCCTTTTGTTTAAATATAAAATTTTAAATCTACTTATTAAGTTTATTTTTCAGAGACTTCAAGCCTTTGGATTGTTCCTAAGCCAATTAAACTCTGAAACCCAGAGGTACCAGTCTCTCCAGTAATAACAACCAGTTTCATTCCTCTACCCCATAATGTCAATGCCCCTTTTCAGTATAAAGAAATTAATTGGTTGTCCCACAGATACCCCTGAAAATTGAGGAAACAGATAAATAAGAGGGAGGCGTTGTAATCGAGCATTAAGAATTAACAAATGGTAATGATTACTGAATAATTACATAGATGTTTTTTTTTTTTTTTTTTTTTTTTTTTTTTTTTACTTCTTAGTATATTGTAGAATAGCCAAAAGTTCATACCTGAAATTACTGAAACTAGTAACTAGTCCCAGCCATTGTTTATACTTACTATTGTGGTGGCTACTCAAGGCTGGTCTCAACCCTTTTTTTATACTTACTATTGTGATAGCAACCACTCTACCTTCCCTTGTTTGAATCCACAAAATTCCTAAAATCTTTAGACTTGGGGAGACAGATTTTTAAGCTGAGAGGCAATCTGATCTCCTGCTTTGCATGTAGCAATAAACTTTCCTCTTTGAAACCCAGATGTCATAGACTGACTGATACGTGCATCGGGCAGAGAACCCTACATTTGTTTGGTATCATTGTCATGTATTTGTGAATGGTTTTATTTGTTCTCATAGACTGTGAGTTTCTTGATAGCTGGACTACATCTGATTCATTTCTTTAACTACAAGTAACCAGCCTAGAATGGTACATTGTCAGAAATTGTTTGTTAAATGGATGAATGTCAGTTTAATAGGTTCCATTCTCCCTGCTGTATAAATTCTATAACATCAGTTCTCTAAATAGCAATCCTAAAACCAGAAGGGAAGGCCTGTTTTCTGGGGCCAATTTCTGGCAGAGAAGCACATATAGATTAAAAGGCATTTTAATAGGATTTATGTGGAATGTCATTCTTCTCTTAGACTCAATCCTTCAGGACCAAAAGGACAAATGTAGGGTATGAGTGGTGAGAACACTCTTCCTTAGCTTATGGGGAGAGTATACTGGGCTGGGAATCAAGAGTTAGGTGCTAGTTCTGATCCAATCTCTGACAAATGGTGGTATTATGGTTGCCTTGTTATTCTTATTGTGCTGTTCTGTGAACCAGATAAGAAAAGACATATGTGAGTTCTTTGAAAAGTACAAAGTGTTATTTGAATATTAGGTGCCCTTATGTTTTCCTTCTTGTTTCCTCATCCCTACTTCCCCTTCATTGTTTCTAGAAGAAAGCTCTCAAGTCACTAACCACCAAGGTCAGCCTGAAAGAACTTAGCTGATCACCATTTGAGTTCCAATTTAGGCCCAGAGAGGAAAGAACAGTTTCTTGGCTTCTAAGCCAGGTGACATTGGGTAAATCGCTTAAAGTCTCTGAGCCTCTGTTTCCTCATCCATAAAATGGAGATACTAATCTCTACCCCATTTACCTCCAGGCTTAATGGGAGGGTCAAGTGAGACAGTGAAGGTGACAGTACCTTGTAAACTGTAAAAGTCTGTTCAGATCTATGGATTTATTTTTTATTCTGTGCTTGAGGGCTCTGGATGAAATTTGCCCAGGCTGTTGCAAATCTAGACGGTGACATCATATGCATGTTATTGAAGTTCAGGGTGGGGCACAGAAGACAGGCTCAGAGTCATGGGGGAGGGTAGACTACAGAAGGGAACCCCACCCTCTGCCTGCCCATGGAGTCCTGATTCTGTTGTCACTCACTTTTATGACCTTGGCTTCCAAATTGGTCTCTTAGTTTCCCAACTGTCAAAGACTGCCGTGATCTCTGTGCTCAAGGGATACTTTGATTAAAGCTCAAGATGAGGGTCATGCTGATTTCTTTCTCTGTCTCCAGGGTCCAACTTGGTACCCAGCACATAGTAGGCATTCTGTTGAACAAGATATAAGAACAAGGTAATGCATTTTACGAGACATCCTATTCATCCGTATTCCCACCTCCTTTGTGTCTGCAAATTCCAGTTGTAGATAAACATAAAAAACCAGGACATGATTCAGACAAAGAGTAACCTGACTTGTACTTGCAAACATGACTAGCCAGTGTTTATGAAAGGTCAGCCTTCAGAAATGGAGTATCACCACCTTGGTGCTTTGTTAATCCTCGGAGGAGGTGAAGCCAGAGTCGAATGGGAAAGCCTTTCTCTCTCTCTGTGTCCAGGCAGTTTGTGGACCCCCTCATTGGCCCTGCTGGTCATTGGAGATGAAAGAAAATGGCTTAATTGATGAATATTTGTGAGTTCTTATTGTGTGCTTGGCCCTGTTCTGGGCCAATGACAAATGTCAAGTTATACCCCGAGTTGGAATACTTATACTAAGTTGACAAGGCAAGACTATTGTAGAGGAGCAGCGAATTCACACTTGCAGTGTTTGCACCGGGCCAAGGGAGTGGTAGCTGATTAGTGACAGAGGCAGGCAGAGGGGCTTCGCAAGGCTTTCTAGAGGAGGTGGATACATGCAAAGTAGACTAAGTCAGTCACTGAGATTTACCTCTCTCCACAAAATGTCTTATTTCACAACTAGAAGATTTTATTAGTTTTTCATTGCTGCCTAACTGCCACAATTTTAGCAGCTTAAAGCAACACCTATTTATTATCTCACAGTGCTGTAAGTCAGAAGTCGAGATAGCATCTGGAACTGAACACAGAAACCCTTCTTTGCCAAGCATTCTGGGCAGCACTCAATGTTCAGGCTGGTTTGACTTTTTTGATGCAGAGTTCACAAAGATGGTTCACACTGTGATGTTGGTCCCCAGTTTGTGGGAAGTCATGGCACCATTCTGTGGTAGCTCCCCTAGGACAATCATTTCTGGGCTGACCTCCTGATAAATTAGATCACTGATAACTCATATTTCTCCTTCCTTGACTATGTCTATTCAGTCTGTTTCTAATAAGTGACGATTACAAAAGAGCTTTGATGGGAAATGTGATCTCTATAACAGTAATATCCTTTTCTGTGAATTTGGCTTGATTTATTAGGAAATTCATATGTTACTGTACTTCTCAATTGCTCCGTCACCTTGGTTTCTCCAGATTGCTGAGTCTTTGTCACTCACAGGAACATGGAACTTCTTTGTGGTTTTGACCTTACCCTGTTCTTGAAATGTTTCAGCAACACTAACCTACTTAAAACAACACTCAACAATGGAAATATTGTAATTAAGAGGTTAAATGGGAGATACGACTATGTTAGATGTTTTCTCTAAGGGCTGTCCCAATCCTGATTCTCTCCCTTTGGAGTTTAGTTGAGAGGGACATCACTAGGGTTTAGAAGTGACAAGGCAGATGACAGGGAGGAGGGGGCCCTAAAGTTGGGTATTAAAGGATGAGACTGGTCTAAGTAGTCAGGAGAAGGGAAGGCCTTCCAGGCAGGGGTGAGAGCCGAGCAGAGACATGTGGGTCTGAATGAGCCCAATGTAATTATGGGATATGAGGCTGCCAATCTGAGATGAGCTGGCAGCCATGGCTGTATCTCATATACTTTCCTATGGAGTATTTTCTAGAGGAGCATAGGAGGATGGAGGCCTATTTTTGGTCACAGTGGCTTGGAGAGCTTTCCTCTCTCTTCAGGCAGGTGGGGACCAGTTGGCTGGATATTCCTTTCCCTTCTTTGAATCTGACCACACCAGAAAAACATAGCTGCAGTGATCCTGCACATCACGTGGAAATGAGTTCACTCCTGTATTAGTTAGGATTTTGCTGTTACAAGTACAGAAACCAGCTGGAATTAGTCTAATCCAAAGAATAGAATTTGTTTCAAAGATTCAGGGATATATCATGGGATCTGAGTACAAGAATACTCCTGGGTCACAGGAAAGCACTTGAACTAGGAGCTGTATAGCCATCAAGAAGCTAGGCGATTTCTTTGTGCATTTGCTTCAATCCGTTCCCTGTGCAGACTGGCTTTTTCTACTTCCAGTTCACATGTAAGATAGAAAAGGCCATTCCGAGTCCCCAGGTGTCCAGTTCTCTTCATTCAAGAGAACAGCCAGGGGTCAATGAGCATATGTTAGTCCCGATTGCAAGTAGGTTTGGAAAACCAACCACTCTTAGTCCAGTCAGCTGTGCCCAGCGAGAGGTCATGGGACACGACCTCGGCTGCTTCGAATAGCCCTCTTGCCAAACCAGACAGATGGTCAACAACTCATTGCTATTGGGATGATTTGCATGTTTCACGGAACTAGTGACATTTTGTAGAGATGGTTGGGGACTGGGTCGGGAAATCTGGTGACTGGAGGAGTCGTATAAAAGACAGATCTGGCTTGTTTCTGGTCCCTAGTGCTTCATAGGTTTGCCAGTTTTGCAGTAGAGGCCTCGAAAAAGCTAAGAACTAATTCATCTGCCTGCTTCAAAACTACATGCAACTTTTTAAAAAAAGCACTTAACCAAGTTTTTAAAAATGTGTTTTGTCATAAGAGATGTGTTTTTTTCCTTTTGTATTGAGATGAAATTCATATACCATAAAATTAACCATTTTAGAGTAAATAATCCAGCAACATTTAGTGCATTCACAATGTTGTGCAACCACCACATCTATCTAGTTCCCAAACATTTTCATCAAGGACGCAGTCTTTGAATAAAGTTATTTTTGAAAGGCAATTTGTAAGCCATTTGTAGAGAATTGCTAAGAAATATTTTTTGGTATATTTGTTTAAACAGGCCCCTAAGCTGATGGGAGAGTGGATGTTTTCATGTTTCTTGAGATCCATTGTCTTTTTCTTAATGCATTTTTTATTGTGAACTTTAACATATATACATAACAGTGATAACTTTCAAAGTACGATTTAACAAGTAGTTAGAGAGCAAATTTCAAAGAATGTCATGGGTCACAGTTCTACAACTTCTGCTATTTCCCTTATCGTAAAATATAACATAGCTACAGAAAGGTGTTAACTTTCAATGTACAGCTCAACAAGCAGTTATATAGGAAATTTCAAAAATTGTTATGGGTTATAGTTCTTTCTTTATAATGCAATATAGGGTATATACAGAAGGGTGAAGCCTTTCAAAGCACAATTCAACAAGTAGCTATAGAACAAATTTCAAAGAATGTTATGAGTTACAGTTCCACCATGTCATTTACCTCCTTCCAGCTATTCCAACACTCCAGCATCTAAAAAATGTAAATATTTATATAAAGTTTCAGTATTCATATGCCTTTGTTAAATTTTATCCTGTTTGTTGCTACCCCTTCCTCTCACTTAATCTCTTTCTCCATCTTCAGGGGTGTCTAGGCAGTGAGCACCCTAACTTGTTCATATTGAAACAGGTGTCAACATTATGGGGAAGGGGCCACATCTGATAGTTGATCTTATAGAGGCTATTGCTTCTGGATTTTAGGACTTATCTGGCATAGGAACACTCTGGTGGATTTAAGTTTCTGAGAGATAAAACTTAGTGAGTGAACCTTTTATAGAATCTTGGGTAGGGGCCTAGGTATTTGGGGACTACTTTTGGTAAGGGCATGGCGTACTGAGGCCATTTGGGATGTCTAGCTGGAGCTTGCATAAGAGAAACCTCCAGGATAGCCTCTCGACTCTATTTGGGATCTCTCAGCCACTGTGACCTCAACTTGTTGCCTTTCTTTTTTTCCCCTTTTGGTCAAGTAGGCATTTTCAATCCCTCACTGTCAGGGCCAGGCTCATTCCTGGGAGTCATGTCCCATGTTGCCAGGAAGATTCACTCACCTGGGAGCCATGCCCCTCAGGGGAGGAGAGAGAACCATTGTCTTTTTTTTTTTTTTTTTTTTTAAACTTCATTTTATTGAGATATATTCACATACCACACAGTCATACAAAACAAATCGTACATTTGATTGTTCACAGTACCATTACATAGTTGTACATTCATCACCTAAATCAATCCCTGACACCTTCATTAGCACACACACAAAAATAATAAGAATAATAATTAAAGTGAAAAAGAGCAATTGAAGTAAAAAAGAACACTGGGTACCTTTGTCTGTTTGTTTGTTTGTTTCCTTCCCCTATTTTTCTACTCATCCATCCATAAACTAGACAAAGTGGAGTGCGGTCCTTATGGCTTTCCCAATCCCATTGTCACCCCTTATAAGCTACATTTTTATACAATTGTCTTCGAGATTCATGGGTTCTGGGTTGTAGTTTGATAGTCTCAGGTATCCACCACCAGCTACCCCAATTCTTTAGAACCTAAAAAGTGTTGTCTAAAGTGTGCGTAAGAGTGCCCACCAGAGTGACCTCTCGGCTCCTTTTGGAGTCTCTCTGCCACTGAAGCTTATTTCATTTCCTTTCACATCCCCCTTTTGGTCAAGAAGATGTAGAACCATTGTCTTTTAACAGAAATAGCACTGGTTCTGGAATAAGAAGACTGGATTAAGGTTTCAAACCTGACACCAGGTTTGTGGCTTTGAGAATGTTACAATCTCCGAGCCTGCATTCTACTTCTGCAAAATGGGATGAACAATAGAATGTGCTTCCTAGTAGAATCTTTGTTATGCGCCTGGCAGACTTCTTTGTATGGAAGCATTCAGTGCATGCGATCCGACAAACAGTATTGCTTAAGCCTGTTTGCTAAGAGTTAAGGATAAATGAGAAAAGAACAAATTGCACTTGTGTGTTCGTTTTTTAAAAAGGATACTCTGTGAATAACATTTTAAAAAAAGTGTTTGCTAATGTTGCCTTTGCTGGTTTGGATATATATGTCCCCCACAAAAAGCCATGATCTTTAATCCAATCTTGTGGGATATTTGGATCAGGTTGTTCACATGGAGATAACTCCATATAGCTCTGCAGGTGATAACTCTGATTAGATTATTTCCCTGGAGACATGGCCCCACCCATTCAGCGTGGGTCTTGATTAGTTACTGGAGTCGTGTAAGAGCTCAGACAGAAGGAGCTTGCTGCTGCAGCTTAGAGAGACATTTTTGAGATGGCCGCTGAAAGCAGACTTTTGCCGATGCTTTGGAGATACTAGCCCAGAGTTTGCCCAAGAAGCTAAGCCTAGAGACATTTTGTTGAATGCCATTTTGAAATGAAACCTGGGAGCAAGCAGATGCCAGCCCTGTGCCTTCCGAGCTAACAGAGCTTTTCCGGATGCCGATGGCCTTTTTCTAGTGAAGGTATATTCATGTTTATGCCTTGGTTTGGACACTTATTAAGGCTGTAGAACTATAAATTTGTAACTTCATAAATCCCCTGTATAAAAGCCAATCAATTTCTGATATTTTGTGTAATGGCAGCATTAGCAAACCAGAACTTTGCCTGTGTTTAGCTGTTTAATAGAGTTATATGTGTATTTTACTTATATTTTAAAAATTGTGCCATGATGTAAGATAAAACCTGTCTTTTTAATCATTTATAAATATGCAATTCAGGGACATTAATTACATTTACAGTGTTGTGCCACCAACACCACCATCCATCCAAAACTTTTTATCACCTCAACAGAAACTGTGTACCCATTAAGTGTTAACTCCCCATCCCCTTTACACCCCAGCTCCTGGTAACCTCGAATCTACTTTCTGTCTCTGTGAATTTTCTTATTCTAGATATTTCATATAAGTGGGATCATATAATATTTGTCCTTTTGTGTCTGGCTTATTTCACTTAACATAATGTTTTCAAGTTCATCCATGTTGTAGCATGTATCAGAATTTCATTCCTTTTTATGGATGAATGGTATTCCATTGTATGGATGTATCACATTTTGTTTATCCATTCATCTGCAAATATCTGCTTGAGCCCCTGCTTTCAGTTCTTTTGGGTATAAAACCGTAGTAGTGAGCTTGCTGGGTCATATGGTAGTTCTATACTTAGCTTTTTGAGGAACTGCCAAACTCGCTTCCACAGCTGCTGCACCATTTTACATTCCCACCAGCAGTGAGTGATGTTCCTATTTCTCTGCATCCTCTCCAACACTTGTTATTTATTTGTTTTTTTTTTTTAATAGCAACAATTTGAATTGGTGTAAAATGGTATCTCATTGTGGTTTTAATTTGCATTTCATATCAAATGATGTTTGATGGCTAATGACATTAAGCATCTTTTCATGTATTTTCTGGCCATTTGTACATCTTCTTTGGAGAGATGTCTGTTCAAGTCGTTTGCCCATTTATAAATTGTGTTGTTTGTCTTTTTGTTGTTAAGTTGAAGAATTTCTTTATATATACTGGATATTAATCTTTTATTGGATATGTGGTTTCCAAATATTTTCTCCATTGTTTAGGTTGTCTTTTTCCTTTCACGATCAAGTCCTTTGGGGAACAAGTTTTTTTTTTAAATTATTTTGATGAGGTCCCATTTATCTGTTTTTTCTTTTGTTGCTTGTACTTTGAGCATAAAGTCTAAGAAACCATTGTCTAACACAAGGTCCTGAATATGCTTCTCTATGTTTTCTTCTAGGATTTGATAGTTCTGGCTCTTATGTTTAGATCTTTGATCCATTTTGAGTTGATTTTTGTAAATGGTGTAAGGTAGAGATTCTCTTGTGTTTTTTTGTGTATCTGTTTTTTGTTGTTGTTGTTCTGTTTTGTTTTCAAATGGAGAGCCAGTTTTCCCAGAGACATTTGTTGAGGAGACTATTCTTTCCCAATTGAGTAGTCTTTGCCATCCAAACATCAGCTGGCAATAAACGTGAGGGTTGATTTCTGAGCTCTCAATTCTATTCTATTGGTCTACATGTCTGTCCTTGTGCCACTACCATGTTGTCTTGATTACTGTGGCTTTGTAATATGTTTTAAGATTGGGAAGTGTAGTGTGAATCCTCCAACTTCATTCTTCTTTTTCAAGATGGGTTTTGCTATTTGAAGCCCCTTACCTTTCCATATAAATTTGATGATTGGCTTTTCCATTTCTGCAAATACGGTTGTTGGAATTTTGATTAGGATTGCATTGAATCTATAAATTGCTTTGGGTAGTGTGATGGTTTGGAGGTTTTATGGACCCCAGACAAGATCATGTTCTTAAAGGTAATCCTTTCCTGCAGGTGTAGACCTATTGTGGGTGGGACCTTTTGATTAGGTTATTTCAGTTGATGCATGCCCCAGGTGGGTCTTATCCCTCTTACTGGAGTCCTTTATAAGAGATAAAATTCAGAGAAGCTGAGAGAGAAGCAGCAGAAGCTGAAAGCAACAAAACCTGGGAGAGAAGGACCAGCAGATGCTGGCCATGTGCCTAGCCATGTGTTTTGGTTTGCTAAAGCTGACAAAATGCAATATACCAGAACTGGGTTGGCATTTACCATGGGGATTTATTAATTCCCAAATTTAGAGGTCTAAGCCTTGAAAATGTCCTAATTAAGGCATCAACAGGACTATACCTTCTCTGAAGACCAGTTATCCCGAGGTTGGGTTCCTCTGTTAGAGAGCAAGGCACACTGCGAGGTCTTGCTGGTCCTTCTCTCCTGGGTTTCATTGCTTCAGCTTCCGGCTTCTCCATCTGTGGCTTCTTCTCTAAACTTCTATGGGTGTTTCTCTGAATTTTATCTCTCTCTTCTGTATGTGTTTTATCCTCTTATAAAGAACCCCAGTAAGGGGATTAAGACCCACCCTGGGGCACTGAAATAACCTAATCTAAAGGTCCCACCTACAGGAATGGATTAAAAGAACATGGCCTTTTCTGGGGTACGTAACACCTTCAAATTACTGTACCATGTGACAGAGGAGTCCCAGATCACAGGTAATTGGTCTTCAGGGAGAAAGCATTACCTGTTCATGCCTTGATTTGGACATTTTCATGGCCTCAGAACTGTAAACTTGTAAGTTAATAAATATCTATTGTAAAAACCAGCCCATTTCTGGTATATTGCATTTTGTCAGCTTTAACAAATTAAAACAGTTAATTACTGACATCTTAATAATATTTAGTCTTTCGATACATGAACACAGAATATCCTTCTATTTATTTAGGTCTTCTTTTATTTCTTTTAACAATGTTTTATAGTTTTCTGTGTACAAGTCCTTTACATTCTTGATTGGATTTATTCCTAGTTATTTAATTATTTTAGTTGCTATTGTGAACGGAATTTTTTTTCTTGATTTCTTGTTCTGATTGTTTATTGCTTATGTATAGAAACACTGCTGATCTTTTAGTGCTGATCTCGTACCCCATCACTGTCAGATTTATTAACGTTAGGAGCTTTGTTGTGGACTTTTCAGGGTTTTCTGTATATAGGATCATATCAATCTGCACATAGGGAAAGTTTGACTCCTTCCTTTCTAATTTTATTTCTTTTTCTTGCCTAATTGCTCTGACAAGAACTTCCAGTACAATGTTGAATAACTGTGGTGACTGGGCATTCTTGGCTTGTTCCTGATCTTAGAGGAAAAGCTTTCAGTCTCTCGCCATTAAACAGGGTGTTAGTTGTGGGCTTTTCATATATGCCCTTTGTCATGTTGAGAAGTTTCCTTCTCTTCCTAGTGTTCTTAGTGTTTTTATCAATAAAGGGTGCTGTATTTTGTCAAATGCCTTTTCTGCATCAACTGAGATGATCATGTGGTTTTTCCCCTTCATTCTGTTAATGTGGTGTATTACATTAACTGATTTTCTTATGTTGGACCAACCTTGTGTCCCAGGGATAAATCCCACTTGATCATGATATATAATTCTTTCAATATAGTTTTGGATTCGGTTTGCTAGTATTTTGGTGAGGATTTCTGCATCTATATTCATAAGAGGTATTGGTCTATAGTTTTCTTGTGGTATCCAGCTTTGGTATGAGGGTGACGTTGGCCTCAAAGAATGAGTTAGGGAGTGTTTCTCCCTATTCTATTTTTTGGAAGAGTTTTAGTGGAATTGGAGTTAATCTTCTTGGAATGTTTTGTAGAATTCCCTTGTGTGAGACCATCTGGTCCTGGGCTTTTTTTTGGGGGAGCTTTTTGATTAATGATTCACAGTCTCTTTACTAGTAATTAATTTGTTGAGATCTATTTCTTCTGGAGTCAATGTAGTAGTTTTTGTGTGTCTAAGAATTTGTCCATGTCATCTAGGTTATGTATAACTTTTTGGCATACAGTTGTTCATAGTATGCACTTATAGTCCTTTTTATGTCGGTGGGGTCGGTAGTAATGTCCCCCTTTTCATTTCTGATTTTTGTTACTTTAATCCTCTCTCATTTTTTCTTTGTCAATCTAGCTAAAGGTTTGTTAATTTTGTTGATGTTTTCAAAGAACCAACTTTTTTAGTTTGGTTTATTTTCGCTATTGATTTTTTATTTCTATTTCATTTATCTCTGTTCTAATCTTTATTTCCTTCCATCTATGTGCTTTGGGTTTAGTTTGCTCTTCTTTTTCTGGTTCTTCCAGTTTTGAGATTAGGTCTCTAGTCTGGAGTCTTTCTTCTTTTTTAATGTAAGCATTTAGAGCTATAAATTTCTCTCTCAGCACTGCTTTCGCTGCATCACGTAAGTTTTGGTATATTGCAATTTTATTTTCATTCACCTCAAGAAATTTCCTGATTTCCCTCCTTATTTTCTCTTTAACACATTGGTTGTTTAAGAGTATGTTGTTTAATTTCCACAGATTAGTGAATTTTCCCTTTCTTCCTTTGTTATTGATTATTTGCTTCATTCTGTTGTGGAAAAAATATACATTTTATGATTTTGATATTTTTTAATTTATTGAGACTTGTCTTGTGACCCAGCATATGGTCTATCCTGGAGACTGATCCTTGTGCACTCGAGAAGAATGTGTATTCTTGTTTTTGTTGGGTGCAGTGTTCTATACGTGTCTGTTAGGTCTAACTGGTTTAATGTATCACTCAGTCCTGTACTTCCTTATTGATCTTCTGACTAGAAGTTCTATTCATTATTGAGAATGATGTGTTAAAGTCTCCTACCAATAATGTCGAGCCATCAATTTCTCTCTTCAAATGTGTCAGTATTACTCCATATATTTTGGGGCTCTGCTGTTAGGTCCATATATATTTATAATGTTACATCTTCCTGTTGAATTGTTCCTTTTATTAGTATGTAATGACCATCTTTGTACCTCGTAACTGTTTTTGACTTAAAGTCTATTTTATTTGATATGAGTATAACCACCCCAGCTCTTTCAGTTACTACTTACATGGTATATATTTTTCCATACTTTCACCATCAACTTACTTTTTTTTTTTTTTTTTCATTTTTATTGAGATTGTTCAGATACCATACAATTATCCAAAGATCCAAAGTGTACTATCACTTGCCCCTGGGTACCCTCATACAGCTGTGCATCCATCACACTTAATTTTTGTTCAATTTTTAGAAACTTTTCATTACTCCAGACAAGAAATAAAGTGAAAGATGAAAAAAAAAAAAAAAAAAGAAAGAAAAGAAAAGAAAAGGAAACTCTAATCCTCCCCTATCCCTAACCAACTCCCCTCAATTGTTGACTTGTAGTATTGGTATAGTACATTTGTTACTGTTTATGAAAAAATGTTGAAATACTACTAACTGTAGTATATAGTTTGTAATAGGTATATAGTTCGTCCCTATATGCTCCTCTATTATTAACTTCTAATTGTATTGTCATACATTTGTTCTGGTTCATGGAAGCGATTTCTAGTATTTGTACCGTTGATCATGGACATTGCCCACCATAGGATTCAGTTTTATACATTCCCATCTTTTGACCTCCAACTTTCCTTCTGGTGACATACATGACTCTGAGCTTCCCCTTTCTACCTCATTCACACACCATTCGGCGCTGTTAGTTATTCTCACATCTTGCTACCAACACCCCTGCTCATTTCCAAACATTTAAGTTCATCCTAATTGAACATTCTGCTCATACTAAGCAACCACTCCCCATTCTTAAGCCTCGTCCTATATCTTGGTACCTTATATTTCATGTCTATGAGTTTACATATTATAATTAGTCCCTATCAGTGAGACCCAATAATCGTCCTTATGTGTCTGGCTTATTTCACTTAGTATATTGCCCTCGAGGTTTTGTCATCAACCCATTTTTTTTTTAATATGGTTTTGTTCACTCACCATACATTCCATCCCAAGTAAATAATCGATGGTTCTCTGCATAGTCATACACTTATGTGTTCACCGCCTTCACCACTATCTATATAAGGGCATCTACATTTCTTCCACAAGGCAGGAGGGAGAGTCAAAGAAGGTAGAGAGGCAAAAGAAAGAGGAGAAAAAAATGACAGCTAGGAAGCAGCAAAAGGAAAAATAACCTTAAATCAAAGTAGAATAAAGAATCAGACAATACCCCCAATGTCAAGTGTCTAACATGCCTCCCCTATCCCCCCCTCTTATCTGCATTCACCTTGGTATATCACCTTTGTTACATTAAAGGAAGCATAATACAATGATTCTATTAGTTACAGTCTCTAGTTTATGCTGATTGCATCCCTCCCCCAATGCCTCCCCATTTTTAACACCTTGCAAGGTTGACATTTGCTTGTTCTCCCTCGTAAAAGAACATATTTGTACATTTTATCACAATTGTTGAGTACTCTAGATTTCACCAAGTTACATAGTCCCAGTCTTTATCTTTCCTCCTTTCTTGTGGTGTCTCACATGCTCCCCACCTTCCTCTCTCAACCGTATTCATAGTTACCTTTGTTCAGTGTACTTACATTGTTGTGCTACCATCTCCCCAAATTGTGTTCCAAACCACACACTCCTGTCTTCTATCACCCTGTAGTGCTCCCTTTAGTATTTCCTGTAGGGCAGGTGTCTTGTTCACAAAGTCTCTCATTGTCTGTTTGTCAGAAAATATTTTGCACTCTCCCTCATATTTGAAGGACAGCTTTGCTGGATATAGGATTCTTGGTTGGCGGTTTTTCTCTTTCAGTATCTTAAATATATCACACCACTTCCTTCTTGCCTCCATGGTTTCTGCTGAGAGATCTGCACATAGTCTTCTTAAGCTTCCTTTGTGTGTAATGGATCGCTTTTCTCTTGCTGCTTTCAGGATTCTCTCTTTGTCTTTGACATTTGATAATCTGATTATTAAGTGTCTTGGCATAGGCCTATTCATATCTCTTCTGTTTGGAGTATGCTGCGCTTCTTGGATCTGTAATTTTATGTCTTTCATAAGACATGGAAAATTTTCATTAATTATTTCCTCTATTATTGCTTCTGCCCCCTTTCCCTTCTCTTCTCCTTCTGGGACACCAATGATACGTACATTATTGTACTTTGTTTCATCCTTGAGTTCCCGGAGACGTTGCTCATATTTTTTCATTCTTTTCTCCATCTGCTCCTTTGCGTGTAGGCTTTCAGGTGTTTTGCTCTCCAGTTCCTGAGTGTTTTCTTCTGCGTCTTGAGATCTGCTGTTGTATGTTTCCATTGTGTCTTTTGTCTCTTGTGTTGTGCCTTTCATTTCCATAGATTCTACTAGTTGTTTTTTTGAACTTTTGATTTCTGCCATATATATGCCCAGTGTTTCCTTTACAGCCTCTATCTCTTTTGCAATATCTTCTCTAAACTTTTTGAATTGATTTAGCATTAGTTGTTTAAATTCCTGTATCTCAGTTGAAGTGTACGTTTGTTCCTTTGACTGGGCCATAACTCTGTTTTTCTTAGTGTAGGTTGTAATTTTCTGTTGTCTAGGCATGGTTTCCTTGGTTATCCAAATCAGGTTTTCCCAGACCAGTACAGGCTCAGGTCCCAGAGGGAAGAAATATTCAGTATCTGGTTTCCCTGCAGGTGTGTCTTAGAAAATTGCTCCACCCTTTGATACCTCAGGTCACTGTGCTTTTCTGCCCAGCATGTGATGCCTGTTAGCCTATAATTCTTGACTGGTGTGAGGAGGTATGGTGTTCCCCCAGGCTCTGGGGTCTGGTTCTGAATGGAAGGGGCCCCACCCCTTTCCTCCTAGAGAAGACAGACCCCCCAGGTGGAGGTCATTAGCATTTCAATGGTCTCGCTCTCTGCTTGTGCTGTCTCCACCCTTCCCCGAGTCACAGCCCTGGAAACTGAAAATGACTGGGGCTTTCTCTACTGAGCCAAAAAAGAAACAGATAGTCCCCTTCAGACCCAGTCCAAGGTGACCCTCCGGCTCTCCAAGGTCAGTCATCACCCAAAGCCTCTGTCTGTTTTTTGGGGATGCATACCTGTAGTCAGCAGTTCACAGTCGCTACTTAAAACCCCAGTTGGAGCTCAGCTGAGCTATATTTGCTTGCTGGGAGAGAGCTTCTCTCTGGCACCACAAGGCTTTGCAGCTTGGGCTATGGTGGAGGGGGTCTTGCAACTTGGATCCGCAGGTTTTACTTACAGATTTTATGCTGTGTTCTTGGGCATTCCTCCCAATTCAGGTTGGTGTATGATGAGTGGATGGTCTCGTTTGTCTCCCCGCAGTTATTCTGGATTATTTACTAGTTGTTTCTGGTTTTTTGTAGTTGTTCCAGGGGGACTACTTAGCTTCCACTCCTCTCTGTGCCGCCATCTTACCCCGCCTCCCTATCAACTTACTTTTATCTTTGACTTTAAGGTGAGTCTCTTGCAGACAGCACATAATTGGTCATGCTTTTTTATCCATTTTGACAATCTCTGCCTTTTGACTGAAGAGTTTAATTCGTTTACATTTAAAGTCACTACTGATAATACAAGTCTTTCTTCTGCAATTTTGCTATTTAGCCTTTATAAGTCTTACACTTTTTTATCCCTCACTTACGTTAAAGCTTACTTTTATGTTTATTTGCTTTTTTTTTTTTAATCATCATTTTATTGAGATATATTCACATACCACGCAGTCATACAAAACAAATTGTACTTTCGATTGTTTACAGTACCATTACATAGTTGTACATTCATCACCTAAATCAATCCCTGACACCTTCATTAGCACACACACAAAAATAACAAGAATAATAATTAGAGTGAAAAAGAGCAATTGAAGTAAAAAAGAACACTAGGTACCTTTGTCTGTTTGTTTGCTTCCCCTACTTTTCTACACATCCATCCATAAACTAGACAAAGTGGAGTTTGGTCCTTATGGCATTCCCAATCCCACTGTCACCCCTCATAAGCTACATTTTTATACAACTGTCTTCGAGATTCATGGGTTCTGGGTTGTAGTTTAAAAGTTTCAGGTATCCACCACCAGCTACCCCAATTCTTTAGAACCTAAAAAAGGTTGTCTAAAGTGTGCGTAAGAGTGCCCACCAGAGTGATCTCTCGGCTCGTTTTGGAATCTCTCTGCCACTGAAGCTTATTTCATTTCCTTTCACATCCCCCTTTTGGTCAAGAAGATGTTCTCCATCCCACGATGCCGGGTCTACATTCCTCCCCGGGAGTCATATTCCACGTTGCCAGGGAGATTCACTTCCCTGGGTGTCTGATCCCACGTAGGGGGGAGGGCAGTGATTTCACCTTTCAAGTTGGCTTAGCCAGAGAGACAGGGCCACATCTGAGCAACAAAGAGGCATTCAGGAGGAGACTCTTAGGCACAAATACAGGGAGGCCTAGCCTCTCCTTTGCAGCAACCGTCTTCCCAAGGGTAAAACTTATGGTAGAGGGCTCAACCCATCAAACCACCAGTCCCCTATGTCTGTGGTCATGTTAGCAACCATGGTGGTGGGGTAGGCGAATACCCCTGCATTCTCCACAGGCTCCTCAAGGGGGCACTACATCTTTTTTTTTTTTTTTTCCTTGTTTGTCTTTTTTCTTTTTTTTTTTTTTTTAACTTTCCCTTCTTTTTTAAATCAACTGTATGAAAAAAAAGTTAAAAAGAAAACAAACATACAATAAAAGAACATTTCAAAGAGACCATAACAAGGGAGTAAGAAAAAGACAACTAACCTAAGATAACTGCTTAACTTCCAACATGTTCCTACTTTACCCCAAGAAAGTTACATAATATAGCAACATTTCAGTGAACTTGTTCCTACTACATCCATCAGAAATTAACAGACCATAGTCATTTCTGGGCATCCCCAGAACGTTAAATAGCTTATCTGTTCTTCTTGGATTATTGTTCCCCCTTCCTTAATTGCTCTCTACTGCTAGTTCCCCTACATTCTACATTATAAACCATTTGTTTTACATTTTTCAAAGTTCACATTAGTGGTAGCATATAATATTTCTCTTTTTGTGCCTGGCTTATTTCGCTCAGCATTATGTCTTCAAGGTTCATCCATGTTGTCATATGTTTCACCAGATCGTTCCTTCTTACTGCCGCGTAGTATTCCATCGTGTGTATATACCACATTTTATTTATCCACTCATCTGTTGAAGGACATTTGGGTTGTTTCCATCTCTTGGCAATTGTGAATAATGCTGCTATGAACATTGGCGTGCAGATATCTGTTCGTGTCACTGCTTTCCGATCTTCCGGGTATATACCGAGAAGTACAATCGCTGGATCGAATGGTAGCTCTATATCTAGTTTTCTAAGGAACTGCCAGACTGACTTCCAGAGTGGCTGAACCATTATACAGTCCCACCAACAATGAATAAGAGTTCCAATTTCTCCACATCCCCTCCAGCATTTGTAGTTTCCTGTTTGTTTAATGGCAGCCATTCTAACCGGTGTTAGATGGTATCTCATTGTGGTCTTAATTTGCATCTCTCTAATAGCTAGTGAAGCTGAACATTTTTTCATGTGTTTCTTGGCCATTTGTATTTCCTCTTCAGAGAACTGTCTTTTCATATCTTTTGCCCATTTTATAATTGGGCTGTCTGTACTATTGTCATTGAGTTGTAGGATTTCTTTGTATATGCAAGATATCAGTCTTTTGTCAGATACATGGTTTCCAAAAATTTTTTCCCATTGAGTTGGCTGCCTCTTTACCATTTTGAGAAATTCCTTTGAGGTGCAGAAACTTCTAAGCTTGAGGAGTTCCCATTTATCTATTTTCTCTTTTGTTGCTTGTGCTTTGGGTGTAAAGTCTAGGAAGTGGCCGCCTAATACAAGGTCTTGAAGATGTTTTCCTACATTATCTTCTAGGAGTTTTATGGTACTTTCTTTTATATTGAGATCTTTGGTCCATTTTGAGTTAATTTTTGTGTAGGGGGTGAGGTAGGGGTCCTCTTTCATTCTTTTGGATATGGATATCCAACTCTCCCAGCCCCATTTGTTGAAAAGACCATTATGGCTCAGTTTGGTGACTTTGGGGGCCTTATCAAAGATCAGTCGGCCATAGATCTGAGGGTCTATCTCTGAATTCTCAATTTGATTCCATTGATCTATATGTCTGTCTTTGTGCCAGTACCATGCTGTTTTGGCAACTGTGGCTTTATAATAAGCTTCAAAGTCAGGGAGTGTAAGTCCTCCCACTTCGTTTTTCTTTTTTAGAGTGTCTTTAGCAATTCGAGGCATCTTCCCTTTCCAAATAAATTTGATAACTAGCTTTTCCAAGTCTGCAAAGTAGGTTGTTGGAATTTTGATTGGGATTGCATTGAATCTGTAGATGAGTTTGGGTAGAATTGACATCTTAATGACATTTAGCCTTCCTATCCATGAACATGGAATATTTTTCCATCTTTTAAGGTCCCCTTCTATTTCTTTTAGTAGAGTTATGTAGTTTTCTTTGTATAGGTCTTTTACATCTTTGGTTAAGTTTATTCCTAGGTACTTGATTTTTTTAGTTGCTATTGAAAATGGTATCTTTTTCTTGAGTGTCTCTTCAGTTTGTTCATTTCTAGCATATAGAAACATTACTGACTTATGTGCATTAATCTTGTATCCCGCTACTTTGCTAAATTTGTTTATTAGCTCTAGTAGGTGTATCGTTGATTTCTCAGGGTTTTCTAGATATAAGATCATATCATCTGCAAACAATGACAGTTTTACTTCTTCTTTTCCAATTTGGGTGCCTTTTATTTCTTTGTCTTGCCGGATTGCCCTGGCTAGCACTTCCAGCACAATGTTGAATAACAGTGGTGACAGCGGGCATCCTTGTCTTGTTCCTGATCTTAGAGGGAAGGCTTTCAGTCTCTCACCATTGAGTACTATGCTGGCTGTGGGTTTTTCATATATGCTCTTTATCATGTTGAGGAAGTTTCCTTCAATTCCTACCTTTTGAAGTGTTTTTATCAAAAAGGGATGTTGGATTTTGTCAAATGCTTTTTCAGCATCTATTGAGATGATCAATTGATTTTTCCCTTTCGAGTTTTTAATGTGTTGTAATACATTGATTGTTTTTCTTATGTTGAACCATCCTTGCATGCCTGGAATGAACCCCACTTGGTCATGGTGTATGATTTTTTTAATGTGTCTTTGGATTCGATTTGCAAGTATTTTGTTGAGGATTTTTGCATCTATATTCATTAGGGAGATTGGCTGGTAGTTTTCCTTTTTTGTAGCATCTTTGCCTGGTTTTGGTATTAGATTGATGTTAGCTTCATAAAATGAGTTAGGTAGTGTTCCATTTTTTTCAATGTTTTGAAAGAGTTTGAGTAAGATTGGTGTCAGTTCTTTCTGGAAAGTTTGGTAGAATTCCCCTGTGAAGCCATCTGGCCCTGGGCATTTATTTGTGGGAAGATTTTTGATGACTGATTGGATCTCTTTGCTTGTGATGGGTTGGTTGAGGTCTTCTATTTCTTCTCTGGTCAGTCTAGGTTGTTCATATGTTTCCAGGAAATTGTCCATTTCTTCTACATTATCCAGTTTGTTGCCATACAGTTGTTCATAATATCCTCTTATAATTTTTTTAATTTCTTCAGGATCTGCAGTTATGTCACCTTTTTCCTTCATTATTTTGTTTATATGGGTCTTCTCTCTTTTTGATTTTGTCAGTCTAGCTAGGGGCTTGTCAATCTTGTTGATCTTCTCAAAGAACCAACTTTTGGTGATATTTATCCTTTCTATTGTTTTTTTGTTCTCTATGTCATTTATTTCTGCTTTAATCCTTGTTATTTCTTTTCTTTTTTTTTTTTTTTAAATCATCATTTTATTGAGATATATTCACATACCACGCAGTCATACAAAACAAATTGTACTTTCGATTGTTTACAGTACCATTACATAGTTGTACATTCATCACCTAAATCTATCCCTGACACCTTCATTAGCACACACACAAAAATAACAAGAATAATAATTAGAGTGAAAAAGAGCAATTGAAGTAAAAAAGAACACTAGGTACCTTTGTCTGTTTGTTTGCTTCCCCTACTTTTCTACACATCGATCCATAAACTAGACAAAGTGGAGTTTGGTCCTTATGGCATTCCCAATCCCACTGTCACCCCTCATAAGCTACATTTTTATACAACTGTCTTCGAGATTCATGGGTTCTGGGTTGTAGTTTAATAGTTTCAGGTATCCACCACCAGCTACCCCAATTCTTTAGAACCTAAAAAAGGTTGTCTAAAGTGTGCGTAAGAGTGCCCACCAGAGTGATCTCTCGGCTCATTTTGGAATCTCTCTGCCACTGAAGCTTATTTCATTTCCTTTCACATCCCCCTTTTGGTCAAGAAGATGTTCTCCATCCCACGATGCCGGGTCTACATTCCTCCCCGGGAGTCATATTCCACATTGCCAGGGAGATTCACTTCCCTGGGTGTCTGATCCCACGTAGGGGAGAGGGCAGTGATTTCACCTTTCAAGTTGGCTTAGCCAGAGAGAGAGGGCCACATCTGAGCAACAAAGAGGCATTCAGGAGGAGACTCTTAGGCACAAATACAGGGAGGCCTAGCCTCTCCTTTGCAGCAACCGTCTTCCCAAGGGTAAAACTTATGGTAGAGGGCTCAACCCATCAAACCACCAGTCCCCTATGTCTGTGGTCATGTTAGCAACCATGGAGGTGGGGTAGGCGAATACCCCTGCATTCTCCACAGGCTCCTCAAGGGGGCACTACATCGTTTTTTTTTTTTTTTTCCTTGTTTGTCTTTTTTCTTTTTTTTTTTTTTTAACTTTCCCTTCTTTTTTCAAATCAACTGTATGAAAAAAAAAGTTAAAAAGAAAACAAACATACAATAAAAGAACATTTCAAAGAGACCATAGCAAGGGAGTAAGAAAAAGACAACTAACCTAAGATAACTGCTTAACTTCCAACATGTTCCTACTTTACCCCAAGAAAGTTACATACTATAGCAACATTTCAGTGAACTTGTTCCTACTACATCCATCAGAAATTAACAGACCATAGTCATTTCTGGGCATCCCCAGAACGTTAAATAGCTTATCTGTTCTTCTTGGATTATTGTTCCCCCTTCCTTAATTGCTCTCTACTGCTAGTTCCCCTACATTCTACATTATAAACCATTTGTTTTACATTTTTCAAAGTTCACATTAGTGGTAGCATATAATATTTCTCTTTTTGTGCCTGGCTTATTTCGCTCAGCATTATGTCTTCAAGGTTCATCCATGTTGTCATATGTTTCACCAGATCGTTCCTTCTTACTGCCGCGTAGTATTCCATCGTGTGTATATACCACATTTTATTTGTCCACTCATCTGTTGATGGACATTTGGGTTGTTTCCATCTCTTGGCAATTGTGAATAATGCTGCTATGAACATTGGCGTGCAGATATCTGTTCGTGTCACTGCTTTCCGATCTTCCGGGTATATCCCGAGAAGTGCAATCGCTGGATCGAATGGTAGCTCTATCTCTAGTTTTCTAAGGAACTGCCAGACTGACTTCCAGAGTGGCTGAACCATTATACAGTCCCACCAACAATGAATAAGAGTTCCAATTTCTCCACATCCCCTCCAGCATTTGTAGTTTCCTGTTTGTTTAATGGCAGCCATTCTAACCGGTGTTAGATGGTATCTCATTGTGGTCTTAATTTGCATCTCTCTAATAGCTAGTGAAGCTGAACATTTTTTCATGTGTTTCTTGGCCATTTGTATTTCCTCTTCAGAGAACTGTCTTTTCATATCTTTTGCCCATTTTATAATTGGGCTGTCTGTACTATTGTCATTGAGTTGTAGGATTTCTTTGTATATGCAAGATATCAGTCTTTGTCAGATACATGGTTTCCAAAATTTTTTCCCATTGAGTTGGCTGCCTCTTTACCTTTTTGAGAAATTCCTTTGAGGTGCAGAAACTTCTAAGCTTGAGGAGTTCCCATTTATCTATTTTCTCTTTTGTTGCTTGTGCTTTGGGTGTAAAGTCTAGGAAGTGGCCTCCTAATACAAGGTCTTGAAGATGTTTTCCTACATTATCTTCTAGGAGTTTAATGGTACTTTCTTTTATATTGAGATCTTTGGTCCATTTTGAGTTAATTTTTGTGTAGGGGGTGAGGTAGGGGTCCTCTTTCATTCTTTTGGATATGGATATCCAACTCTCCCAGCCCCATTTGTTGAAAAGACCATTATGGCTCAGTTTGGTGACTTTGGGGGCCTTATCAAAGATCAGTCGGCCATAGATCTGAGGGTCTATCTCTGAATTCTCAATTCGATTCCATTGATCTATATGTCTATCTTTGTGCCAGTACCATGCTGTTTTGGCAACTGTGGCTTTATAATAAGCTTCAAAGTCAGGGAGTGTAAGTCCTCCCACTTCGTTTTTCTTTTTAAAGTGTCTTAGCAATTCGAGGCATCTTCCCTTTCCAAATAAATTTGATAACTAGCTTTTCCAAGTCTGCAAAGTAGGTTGTTGGAATTTTGATTGGGATTGCATTGAATCTGTAGATGAGTTTGGGTAGAATTGACATCTTAATGACATTTAGCCTTCCTATCCATGAACATGGAATATTTTTCCATCTTTTAAGGTCCCCTTCTATTTCTTTTAGTAGAGTTATGTAGTTTTCTTTGTATAGGTCTTTTACATCTTTGGTTAAGTTTATTCCTAGGTACTTGATTTTTTAGTTGCTATTGAAAATGGTATCTTTTTCTTGAGTGTCTCTTCAGTTTGTTCATTTCTAGCATATAGAAACATTACTGACTTATGTGCATTAATCTTGTATCCCGCTACTTTGCTAAATTTGTTTATTAGCTCTAGTAGGTGTATCGTTGATTTCTCAGGGTTTTCTAGATATAAGATCATATCATCTGCAAACAATGACAGTGTTACTTCTTCTTTTCCAATTTGGGTGCCTTTTATTTCTTTGTCTTGCCGGATTGCCCTGGCTAGCACTTCCAGCACAATGTTGAATAACAGTGGTGACAGCGGGCATCCTTGTCTTGTTCCTGATCTTAGAGGGAAGGCTTTCAGTCTCTCACCATTGAGTACTATGCTGGCTGTGGGTTTTTCATATATGCTCTTTATCATGTTGAGGAAGTTTCCTTCAATTCCTACCTTTTGAAGTGTTTTTATCAAAAGGGATGTTGGATTTGTCAAATGCTTTTTCAGCATCTATTGAGATGATCAATTGATTTTTCCCTTTCGAGTTTTTAATGTGTTGTAATACATTGATTGTTTTTCTTATGTTGAACCATCCTTGCATGCCTGGAATGAACCCCACTTGGTCATGGTGTATGATTTTTTTAATGTGTCTTTGGATTCGATTTGCAAGTATTTTGTTGAGGATTTTTGCATCTATATTCATTAGGGAGATTGGCCGGTAGTTTTCCTTTTTGTAGCATCTTTGCCTGGTTTTGGTATTAGATTGATGTTAGCTTCATAAAATGAGTTAGGTAGTGTTCCATTTTTTTCAATGTTTTTAAAGAGTTTGAGTAAGATTGGTGTCAGTTCTTTCTGGAAAGTTTGGTAGAATTCCCCTGTGAAGCCATCTGGCCCTGGGCATTTATTTGTGGGAAGATTTTTGATGACTGATTGGATCTCTTTGCTTGTGATGGGTTGGTTGAGGTCTTCTATTTCTTCTCTGGTCAGTCTAGGTTGTTCATACGTTTCCAGGAAATTGTCCATTTCTTCTACATTATCCAGTTTGTTGCCATACAGTTGTTCATAATATCCTCTTATAATTTTTTTAATTTCTTCAGGATCTGCAGTTATGTCACCTTTTTCCTTCATTATTTTGTTTATATGGGTCTTCTCTCTTTTTGATTTTGTCAGTCTAGCTAGGGGCTTGTCAATCTTGTTGATCTTCTCAAAGAACCAACTTTTGGTGATATTTATCCTTTCTATTGTTTTTTTGTTCTCTATGTCATTTATTTCTGCTTTAATCCTTGTTATTTCTTTTCTTTTTTTTTTTTTTTTATCATCATTTTATTGAGATACATTAACATACCACGCAGTCATACAAAACAAATTGTACTTTCGATTGTTTACAGTACCATTACATAGTTGTACATTCATCACCTAAATCTATCCCTGACACCTTCATTAGCACACACACAAAAATAACAAGAATAATAATTAGAGTGAAAAAGAGCAATTGAAGTAAAAAAGAACACTAGGTACCTTTGTCTGTTTGTTTGCTTCCCCTACTTTTCTACACATCGATCCATAAACTAGACAAAGTGGAGTTTGGTCCTTATGGCATTCCCAATCCCACTGTCACCCCTCATAAGCTACATTTTTATACAACTGTCTTCGAGATTCATGGGTTCTGGGTTGTAGTTTAATAGTTTCAGGTATCCACCACCAGCTACCCCAATTCTTTAGAACCTAAAAAAGGTTGTCTAAAGTGTGCGTAAGAGTGCCCACCAGAGTGATCTCTCGGCTCATTTTGGAATCTCTCTGCCACTGAAGCTTATTTCATTTCCTTTCACATCCCCCTTTGGTCAAGAAGATGTTCTCCATCCCACGATGCCGGGTCTACATTCCTCCCCGGGAGTCATATTCCACATTGCCAGGGAGATTCACTTCCCTGGGTGTCTGATCCCACGTAGGGGAGAGGGCAGTGATTTCACCTTTCAAGTTGGCTTAGCCAGAGAGAGAGGGCCACATCTGAGCAACAAGAGGCATTCAGGAGGAGACTCTTAGGCACAAATACAGGGAGGCCTAGCCTCTCCTTTGCAGCAACCGTCTTCCCAAGGGTAAAACTTATGGTAGAGGGCTCAACCCATCAAACCACCAGTCCCCTATGTCTGTGGTCATGTTAGCAACCATGGAGGTGGGGTAGGCGAATACCCCTGCATTCTCCACAGGCTCCTCAAGGGGGCACTACATCGTTTTTTTTTTTTTTTTTTTCCTTGTTTGTCTTTTTTCTTTTTTTTTTTTTTTTAACTTTCCCTTCTTTTTTCAAATCAACTGTATGAAAAAAAAAGTTAAAAAGAAAACAAACATACAATAAAAGAACATTTCAAAGAGACCATAACAAGGGAGTAAGAAAAAGACAACTAACCTAAGATAACTGCTTAACTTCCAACATGTTCCTACTTTACCCCAAGAAAGTTACATACTATAGCAACATTTCAGTGAACTTGTTCCTACTACATCCATCAGAAATTAACAGACCATAGTCATTTCTGGGCATCCCCCAGAACGTTAAATAGCTTATCTGTTCTTCTTGGATTATTGTTCCCCCTTCCTTAATTGCTCTCTACTGCTAGTTCCCCTACATTCTACATTATAAACCATTTGTTTTACATTTTCAAAGTTCACATTAGTGGTAGCATATAATATTTCTCTTTTTGTGCCTGGCTTATTTCGCTCAGCATTATGTCTTCAAGGTTCATCCATGTTGTCATATGTTTCACCAGATCGTTCCTTCTTACTGCCGCGTAGTATTCCATCGTGTGTATATACCACATTTTATTTATCCACTCATCTGTTGATGGACATTTGGGTTGTTTCCATCTCTTGGCAATTGTGAATAATGCTGCTATGAACATTGGCGTGCAGATATCTGTTCGTGTCACTGCTTTCCGATCTTCCGGGTATATCCCGAGAAGTGCAATCGCTGGATCGAATGGTAGCTCTATCTCTAGTTTTCTAAGGAACTGCCAGACTGACTTCCAGAGTGGCTGAACCATTATACAGTCCCACCAACAATGAATAAGAGTTCCAATTTCTCCACATCCCCTCCAGCATTTGTAGTTTCCTGTTTGTTTAATGGCAGCCATTCTAACCGGTGTTAGATGGTATCTCATTGTGGTCTTAATTTGCATCTCTCTAATAGCTAGTGAAGCTGAACATTTTTTCATGTGTTTCTTGGCCATTTGTATTTCCTCTTCAGAGAACTGTCTTTTCATATCTTTTGCCCATTTTATAATTGGGCTGTCTGTACTATTGTCATTGAGTTGTAGGATTTCTTTGTATATGCAAGATATCAGTCTTTTGTCAGATACATGGTTTCCAAAATTTTTTCCCATTGAGTTGGCTGCCTCTTTACCTTTTTGAGAAATTCCTTTGAGGTGCAGAAACTTCTAAGCTTGAGGAGTTCCCATTTATCTATTTTCTCTTTTGTTGCTTGTGCTTTGGGTGTAAAGTCTAGGAAGTGGCCTCCTAATACAAGGTCTTGAAGATGTTTTCCTACATTATCTTCTAGGAGTTTAATGGTACTTTCTTTTATATTGAGATCTTTGGTCCATTTTGAGTTAATTTTTGTGTAGGGGGTGAGGTAGGGGTCCTCTTTCATTCTTTTGGATATGGATATCCAACTCTCCCAGCCCCATTTGTTGAAAAGACCATTATGGCTCAGTTCGGTGACTTTGGGGGCCTTATCAAAGATCAGTCGGCCATAGATCTGAGGGTCTATCTCTGAATTCTCAATTCGATTCCATTGATCTATATGTCTATCTTTGTGCCAGTACCATGCTGTTTTGGCAACTGTGGCTTTATAATAAGCTTCAAAGTCAGGGAGTGTAAGTCCTCCCACTTCGTTTTTCTTTTTTAAAGTGTCTTTAGCAATTCGAGGCATCTTCCCTTTCCAAATAAATTTGATAACTAGCTTTTCCAAGTCTGCAAAGTAGGTTGTTGGAATTTTGATTGGGATTGCATTGAATCTGTAGATGAGTTTGGGTAGAATTGACATCTTAATGACATTTAGCCTTCCTATCCATGAACATGGAATATTTTTCCATCTTTTAAGGTCCCCTTCTATTTCTTTTAGTAGAGTTATGTAGTTTTCTTTGTATAGGTCTTTTACATCTTTGGTTAAGTTTATTCCTAGGTACTTGATTTTTTTAGTTGCTATTGAAAATGGTATCTTTTTCTTGAGTGTCTCTTCAGTTTGTTCATTTCTAGCATATAGAAACATTACTGACTTATGTGCATTAATCTTGTATCCCGCTACTTTGCTAAATTTGTTTATTAGCTCTAGTAGGTGTATCGTTGATTTCTCAGGGTTTTCTAGATATAAGATCATATCATCTGCAAACAATGACAGTTTTACTTCTTCTTTTCCAATTTGGGTGCCTTTTATTTCTTTGTCTTGCCGGATTGCCCTGGCTAGCACTTCCAGCACAATGTTGAATAACAGTGGTGACAGCGGGCATCCTTGTCTTGTTCCTGATCTTAGAGGGAAGGCTTTCAGTCTCTCACCATTGAGTACTATGCTGGCTGTGGGTTTTTCATATATGCTCTTTATCATGTTGAGGAAGTTTCCTTCAATTCCTACCTTTTGAAGTGTTTTTATCAAAAAGGGATGTTGGATTTTGTCAAATGCTTTTTCAGCATCTATTGAGATGATCAATTGATTTTTCCCTTTCGAGTTTTTAATGTGTTGTAATACATTGATTGTTTTTCTTATGTTGAACCATCCTTGCATGCCTGGAATGAACCCCACTTGGTCATGGTGTATGATTTTTTTAATGTGTCTTTGGATTCGATTTGCAAGTATTTTGTTGAGGATTTTTGCATCTATATTCATTAGGGAGATTGGCCGGTAGTTTTCCTTTTTTGTAGCATCTTTGCCTGGTTTTGGTATTAGATTGATGTTAGCTTCATAAAATGAGTTAGGTAGTGTTCCATTTTTTTCAATGTTTTGAAAGAGTTTGAGTAAGATTGGTGTCAGTTCTTTCTGGAAAGTTTGGTAGAATTCCCCTGTGAAGCCATCTGGCCCTGGGCATTTATTTGTGGGAAGATTTTTGATGACTGATTGGATCTCTTTGCTTGTGATGGGTTGGTTGAGGTCTTCTATTTCTTCTCTGGTCAGTCTAGGTTGTTCATACGTTTCCAGGAAATTGTCCATTTCTTCTACATTATCCAGTTTGTTGCCATACAGTTGTTCATAATATCCTCTTATAATTTTTTTAATTTCTTCAGGATCTGCAGTTATGTCACCTTTTTCCTTCATTATTTTGTTTATATGGGTCTTCTCTCTTTTTGATTTTGTCAGTCTAGCTAGGGGCTTGTCAATCTTGTTGATCTTCTCAAAGAACCAACTTTTGGTGATATTTATCCTTTCTATTGTTTTTTTGTTCTCTATGTCATTTATTTCTGCTTTAATCCTTGTTATTTCTTTTCTTCTACTTGGTTTAGGATTGGTTTGCTGTTCATTTTCTAGCTTCTTCAGTTGATCCATTAGTTCTTTGATTTTGGCTCTTTCTTCCTTTTTAATATATGCGTTTAGTGCTATAAATTTCCCCCTTAGCACTGCTTTTGCTGCATCCCATAGGTTTTGGTATGTTGTGTTCTCATTTTCATTCGTCTCTATATATTTAGCAATTTCTCTTGCTATTTCTTCTTTAACCCACTGATTGTTTAGGAGTGTGTTGTTGAACCTCCAGGTATTTGTGAATTTTCTAAGTCTCTGATGGTTATTGACTTCTAATTGTATTCCATTGTGGTCAGAGAATGTGCTTTGAATAATTTCAATCTTTTTAAATTTATTGAGCCTGTTTTATGTCCCAGCATATGATCTATTCTGGAGAAAGTTCCGTGAGCACTAGAAAAGTATGTGTATCCTGGTGATTTGGGATGTAATGTCCTGTAGATGTCTGTTAAATCTAATTCATTTATCAGATTGTTTAGGTTTTCAATTTCCTTATTGGTCTTCTGTCTGGTTGATCTATCTATAGGAGAGAGTGATGTGTTGAAGTCTCCCACAATTATTGTGGAAACATCAATTGCTTCCTTTAGTTTTGCCAATGTTTCTCTCATGTATTTTGTGGCACCTTGATTGGGTGCATAGACATTTACGATTGTTATTTCTTCTTGCTGAATTGCCCCTTTTATTAGTATGTAGTGGCCTTCTTTGTCTCTCAAAACATCCCTGCATTTGAAGTCTATTTTATCTGAGATTAATATTGCTACACCTGCTTTCTTTTGGCTGTAGCTTGCATGAAATATTTTTTTTCCATCCTTTCACTTTCAGTTTCTTTGTGTCCCTGTGTCTAAGATGAGTCTCTTGTATGCAACATATTGATGGTTCATTTTTTTTGATCCATTCTGCGAATCTATATCTTTTAATTGGGGAGTTTAATCCATTTACATTCAACGTTAAAACCGTGAAGGCATTTCTTGAATCGGCCATCTTATCCTTTGGATTATGTTTGCCATATTTTTCCCTCTCTCTATTAATATCCTTTATTGTACCCATACCGAATCTCTTTAGTACTGAACCTTTCTCCAAGTCTCTCTGTCCTGTCTTTGTTTCTCTGTCTGTAGGGCTCCCTTGAGTATCTCCAGTAGGGCAGGTCTCTTGTTAGCAAATTCTCTCAGCATTTGTTTGTCTGTGAAAAATTTAAGCTCTCCCTCAAATTTGAAGGAGAGCTTTGCTGGATAAAGTATTCTGGCTGGAAATTCCTCTCACTCAGAATTTTAAATATATCGTGCCACTGCCTTCTCGCCTCCATGGTGGCTGCTGAGTAGTCACTACTTAGTCTTATGCTGTTTCCTTTGTATGTGGTGAATTGCTTTTCTCTTGCTGCTTTCAGAACTTGCTCCTTCTCTTCTATGTTTGACAGTGTGATCAGTATATGTCTCGGATTGGGTTTATTTGGATTTATTCTATTTGGAGTTCGCTGAGCATTTATGATTTGTGTATTTATGTTGTTTAGAAGATTTGGAAGTTTTCCCCAACAATTTCTTTGAATACTCTTCCTAGACCTTTACCCTTTTCTTCCCCTTCTGGGACACCAATGAGTCTTATATTCGGACGTTTCATATTATCTATCATATCCCTGAGGTCCATTTCGAGTTTTTCAATTTTTTTCCCCATTCTTTCTTTTATGCTTTCATTTTCCATTCTGTCATCTTCCAGGTCACTGATTCGTTGTTCAACTTCCTCTAGTCTTGTACTATGAGTGTCCAGAATCTTTTTAATTTGGTCAACAGTTTCTTTAATTTCCATAAGATCATCCATTTTTTTTATTTAGTCTTGCAATGTCTTCTTTATGCTCTTCTAGGGTCTTCTTGATTTCCTTCATATCCCGTACTATGGTCTCATTGTTCATCTTTAGTTCTTTGAGTAGCTGCTCTAGGTGCTGTGTCTCTTCTGGTGTTTTGATTTGGGTGCTTGGGGTTGGGTTATCCATATCGTCTGGTTTTTTCATATGCTTTATAATTTTCTGTTGTTTTTGGCCTCGTGGCATTTGCTGAACTTGATAGGGTTCTTTTAGGGTTTGTAGACCAGTTGAAGTCCTTATCTCTAATTTATCAGATCTACAGCTTCGTGGAGTACACTTTCTCTAACTAACCAGCAGGTGGCGTCCACGAGCCACCTGTTCTCCACAAGCCAGATCTCCCCTGCTTAGCCTTTTTGGTGAGTGGGGGAGTGAGTCTTGTGGGGCCCAATTGGTGTACCAAGCTTGCATGTGTAGTTGGTGTTGCCTGCCCTGTATGTGGGGCGTGTTTCTGGGCAGTCGGGGAGGGGGGGTGGCCCTAACAATCAAATGTCCCTGATGGTCCTAGAGTTTTAAAGCTGCTGCAATAGTCTAATCCTTCAGTTCAGTCCTGCCACAGTTTGTCTCTGCCACTGACCCACAAGTCTTTGGTATTGGCGTATGGCTCCTGAGACTTGCAAGTGGGCCCCTCTTCCAGGCTGTGCACCCCGGGTCCTCTGTTGAGGGATGACTGTGCTATGTCACAGGTGAGTGCCATCCCCCCAGGGCAGTTCTGGGCTGCTGGGCTGTGTTGGGAGGCTCCCAGTCTGCTCAAATGATGGCTGAATGGGGCTCTGTTAATTCACACTGCTCCCCCTTCCCAGCTCTGGGACATTCAGCTGAGGTTGCAGGGAAGGCTAATGTCCACGCCCAGTTTTGTGGTGTGTGCCTGTTATTTGAAGCACTTCCGTCACACTGGGTTGTCTGGGGCAGCTCTGGGCTATGGGGCTGGCGATGGGCAGGAGTGTTTCCTGTCCACCAGGATGGTGGCTGTGAGCGGACACCCCCCTTTTCTTGGGAAGTTGTGTTGTTTAGTGAATTTTCTCAGCCACTGGATTATTGCCTTTTGTCTCAGAGCTCTCTTAGTTCTGCTCTTGACTTGACGTGCCCAAATTTCAATTCTTTGAAGCTTTCTGTATTGAGCTTCTTAGAGTAATTGTTTTAGAAAAAGCAAAAAGGATTTAAAAAAACAACAACAAAAAAAAACAAAACAAAAAACGGCCCTCCTCAGAGATCTAATGGGTTATTGAAATGCTAATAGACAAAGCAACCAGGGCCATTAAGGAAAGGTGCACAGGGCAGAGAGATCAGCTTTGCTTCGGGATTTGCATATGCGCCTCAAGGCCTGATCTCCGCCCTTCCCCTTTCTGTGTTCACCAGAACTCCAAAAATCCTCTGCTTTTATTTTGGAGTTTTTCGTGTTGTTTTTTTTTCTATGCCTGTCTCCTCTCTGCTGGGCTGGCTGCTCTCAGAGTCTCTGGTGTCTGGTCTCCGTCTATCTATGGTTGGAGTTTGAATCAGTAGAATGAGTTTCCGATAAGAGCAGCCACTGCAATTCTCCCTTCTCCTTCCCGGAGCTGACAGCCCCTCCTCCCCCGGGACTGAGCCTGGCAGGGAGGGGCGCGGGTCCCCTGGCCGCAAAAACTTACAGATTTCGCTGATCTCAGCAGTTCCACGTTTTCATGAGTGTTGTATGAAGTATGCCCAAAGACAGATTGCTCTGTGGTGTCCAGTCCACGCAGTTCCTGGCTTTTTACCTACTTTCCTGGAGGAGTAACTAAAACATACAGCTCACCAGTCTGCCATCTTGCCCCGCCTCTCCCCTATTTGCTTTTTTGTGTTGTACCATATTTAGTGCCTTCTCATTTCTAGCTGGATATGTTTTTCATCTGTTTTCTTTGTGGTTACCATAGGGTTAAAATTTAACATCCTAAATATAGAACAATTACATTTGTTTTGATACCAGCTTAACTTTAATACATGCACATATACTTTTCCTGTACCACTCTGTTCCCCTGCCATTTTTTAAACTTGTTACCACCTTTATCTTTGTACATTGTGTGTCCAAAAACCTAGATTTATCATTACTTTTTTATACATTTGCATTTTAGCACCTGTAAGAAGTAGGAAGTGGAGTTACATACGATACAATAATACTGGCATTTATAATTACCCAAATGATTGCCTTTGCCGCAGGTCTTTATTTCTTTATACTGCTTTGAACCACTGTTTAGTATTCTTTCATTTCAGTCTGAAGAACTCCCTTTAGCATTGCTTGTAAGGTAGGTCTAGGGGTAATGTACGCCCTCAGGTGTTGTTTACCTGGGAATGACTGAATCTCCCCTTCATTTCTGAAAGGGAGTCTCGCTTGATATAAAATTCTTGGCTGGCAGTTGTTTTCCTTCATCCCTTTAATTATTTTAGCCAACTGCCTTCTTTCCTCCATGGTTTCTGATGAGAAATCAGAACTCAATCTTATTGGATTCTCTTGTACGTAGCAAGTTGCTTTTCTCTTGCGGCTTTCAGAACTCTCTCCTTTTCTTTTACATTTGATGGTGTAATCAATGTATGATGGGGTATATTCTTCTTGATGTTTATCCTGTTTGATGTTCTCAGAGATTCTTGGATGTGCATAGTCATGTGTTTTGCTAAGTTTGGGAAGTTCTCTGGCATTATTTCTTTGACTATTTCTTCTGCTTCTTTCTTTCTTCTCCTTCTGGGACTACCATAATGTGTATATTGGCGTCCTTGATGGTGTCCCATAGCTGTCTTAGGCTATTTTCACTTTTAATTTTTCTTTGTTCTTTCTTACTCATTTCAAGTGCCTTGTCTTTGAGTTCACTGATTCTTTCTTCTGCCAGTTCCATTCTGTTCTTGAAACCTTCCTGTGCATTTTTCATTTCAATTATTATGGTCTTCAACTCCAGTAATTCTATTTGGTTCCTTTTTAAAATTTCTATCTCTTTACTTAAACTCTCATAGTGTTTATTCCTTGTTTTCCTGATATCCTGTAGTTCTTTCTTTGTACTTTACTTCATTTCCTTAAGCATTTTTAATGCAATTTTATTGAGATATATTCACATACCATACAATCATCCAAATAATTGTTCACAATATTATCATATGGTTGTGCATTCATCACCACAATCAATATTTTGATCATTTTCATTACTCCGAGAAATAAAAATGGAAATTAGAATAAAAATAAAAGTACAAAAGAATACCCAAAACATCTCATACTCCTTTTACTCCCTATTATTCATTTACTTTTTGTCCCCCTTTTTTCTACTCATCTGTCCATACACTAGATAAAGGGAGTGTGAGCCACAAGGTTTCACAGTCACACAGTCACACCATATATGCTATATAGTTATACAGTTGTCTTCAGTAATCAAGGATACTGGATAGCAGTTCAACAATTTCATGTATTTCCTTCTAGTTATTCTAATACACTAATAACTAAAAAGGGATCTCTATAAAATGTGTAAGAATAACTTACAGAATGACTCTCGACTCTGTTTGAAATCTCTTAGCTACTGAGACTTTATTTTGTTTAATTCCCTTCCCCCTTTTGGTCATGAAGGCTTTTTTAATCCCACGATGCCAGGTCTAGGCTCATTTCCGGGACTCATATTCCATATTGCCAGGGATATTTACACCCCTGGGAGTCATGTTCCACATAGAGGGAGGGCAGTGAGTTTATCTGCAGTGTTGGCTTAGAGAGAGAGGCCACATCTGAGCAATGAAAGAGGTTCTCTGGGGGTGACTTTCAGGCACAGTTATAAATAGGCTAAGCCTCTCCTTTGCAGTAACAAGTTTCATAAGGGCAAGCCCCAAGATCAAGGGCTTGGCCTACTACAATGGTAGCCCCCAGTGTTTGTGAGAATATCAGGAATTCCCCATCTGGGGAAGTTTAATGTTTCCAATTTTTCTCCAGTCCCTCAAGGGGGCTTTGCAAATACATTTTAATTCTCTGCCTAAATTACTCTGGGATGTATCGGGGCTTCATGCTAACCTGTGGCAAACCAACCATATCTCATCCTCTATTCAAGGTTCCGTGTAATTGTGGTGTTTGAATAAGCTGACTAAATTATATAGCATTCTACAGAAAATATAGATTTTGCACCAAATAAACATCTCTTCCTTTGGTCTCACACAGAAGCTGAGGTTTTAAAACACAGTCAAGATCATCCTTTTCCCTTTAGTCTGGTTTACTTTAGTACTAACAAAGTCCATTTTGTTCATATCTCTAATTAAAGTCTGATCTCTTTTTCACCTTCTTTAACATTACTGTATGGGGTAATGCTGACATTCATAGCTGCCAAACTCTGGCTCTGTTTCTTAGGTGTCACACATATACCTGAAGTTCCAGGGACCGAACAGATTATATACAAACAGCTCATCATCTCAGAATTTAGAAATAACCATTACAACTCATGAATAGATGTGACTGCTGTAAGAGCTTACAATCTAGGAACCTTTGCCATAAGTCTTCCCCTGATAACCTGTGCTCTCAGATTCAATTCTCAGAGTTTGCACATTATAGTTAGTCCATATTAGTGAGGCATTATTATGTTTGTCTTTTCAATTCTGGCTTATTTCACTCAACATACTGTCCTCAAAGTCCATTCACCTAGTTGCTCTTTAAGCATTTTCAGGATCATTTTTTAAAAAGCTTTGTTCAGTATGTCTACATTCTCATCTTCTTCATGGTGTTTTCTGTATTTTTTCCTCTTCCTTTGGATGGGCCATCATTTGCTGTTTCTTTGTCTTGTATGCTTTTACATTTTAATATTTTAAACTGTACACTGTACATTTTAATATTTTAAAATGATAACTCTGGGATTTACTCCCTGGGATGTCTGTTTCCTGATTTTGTAACCAGCTGGTGATAAGACAGAAATTTTCCAGAGCTTCAGGAAGGTCTGCCCAAGGCAAATGTACTGTGCAGGGTTTTCCCTGTCTTACTGGGCTTCTGTTTTGTCCTGGGCTTTTACTTGTTAGTTGTTTTGGAATTCCTCTGTTTACAGGATTTGGTTGTCCCCTCTGTTTTCCAGGGGACAAACCTCCCTCTCCTGGGTATCTGTTGCTGACAGGCCTTTGTCCCAGACCATCTGCCTCTGTAAATTTTTACACTCCTTTTGTTGTATCACTCAGCTTTGGCCTGGAGGGCAAATTCTGGCAGGAGGGTCACCCCAGGTGGACTTTCCCAATTTGGTCTTTCCCAACCCAAACAGTCCAGGCACCCATGAAGGGGATGCAGACCGGCTCTAAAGTATCCTGTAGAGGGGGTCAAGAAGGGCATCCAAAACTTCTCTAATGGCCCCCAAAACAGAGCTTTCCTGGCCTGCCCAGCAAATGCAGTCCTTCAGCTAACTTTTCCTGCAGCACTGAGGAGGCCCTTTGTATTTAAATCTCCACCGCCTCCATCCGTGTCTTAGGAGGGTTGACATAATCGTTGCCGCTGCATTTGCCAGGGCAGGTTGAAATAATAGCTGCTCTCAGAGCCAGGTCCCAGCGATCCAAATTCACTAATCAAAACTGTGATCAGTGAGCGGCCGTTCACACCCCTGTTCCTGGGGAAGAGGATTGTTATGTCTCTTTCGGTCAGCAGCAGCTGGCCAGGGACTGGGCCATGAGGCGGCTGCAATGAGAGGGGGGATAGGCGCCCATAGCTGCCGCAGAGAGAGAGCAGTTTACAGTTCTTTACTGTAATTTATCAGCCTCTTCCTCATGCTCTTCCCCGGAGGCTATACAGAGTTCTTCTGGCTTCTGGAGTTTCAAAATATTTGTTTCAGACAGTTCCTGCTGTTTAGTAGTTTTGGTTGAAGGACTGAGTCCTGGAGCTCCGTACTCCGCCATCTTCCCTGGAATTCTCCCTAGCAAACCTCCTTTGACACACACACTGAAATAGAAAATTAGGCAGGGGAGAGTAAGTCTCTTGGGGTATCTTTGCCCCCAGTCCTCACCCCAGATTTGTAGAGGCTGCCTAGAGGGTAGAACGTGGTTTGGGAGCCTATTCAGGAGTGGGATAAGTGGCTGTTACACAGGGCCTTAAAAAGTGCCCTCCCAATCCCCACACCCAAGTTATTCCCCTTTCATCTTTGGTGGCACTTGAGGTTCCATTAGTTCCTCTTGCATGTTAATACACGTGCCACTAACCCCTTTTAATAACTTCATCCTATTAGCCTAATTACAGGTTTTGAGGCTATAAGGGTCAAAGAACATTTTGGTGAGTTGGGGCAGAAGAAACCCTAAGTGGTGGGAGCCACTGGGTGAGGCAGGTCCCTAAGCAGCAAGGAAACCCACAGAGTTCTTGCGCTTTCACAGACTTTGGAGTCTTCGGGCTCAAGGATTGGACTTGCGTCTGGATGAAGAACCTTTCTGAGGCACTGCTCTGCAGGCCTCTCTTTGGTAAGTGTGGAGAGGTGGCCCCTCACAAGCTTGCCTTCTGGCCTAGTAAGGAAAATAAGTGACTAAGAAAGCTAGACGAAAGATGCAAAATATTTCAAAGTTAGAGGAGCTAGAAGCATATTTTGGTAGAGTTTGGGGTAGAAGGTGGTCAAGTATCTCTCTTCCAATGATGTTACCACTATAGGTCATAGATATTAACAAATAGAAAATCACCCCTCTACCCATTTATAAATGAGGACATGGATTCTGAGAGAGGAAATGATGGACCCAAGTTTGCATGGCCAATTAGTAGTTGAGTCAGAGCATCTAGCTTGTTCCACTCAAGGCCCACACATCTACCCAAGTCAGCAGCCTGGGTTTCCAGAATTTCCATTGCTGAGAAGGAGATGGGACAACTGATACAGTGCAGGTTTGAAGCTGTTACGTATCCCAGAAAATGCTATGTTCTTTTTTTTTTTTTCTTTTGCCGTGTTCTTTTAATCCATTCTTGTGGGTACTGACCTATTGTGGGTAGGACCTTTTGATTAGATTGTTTCAACTGAGATGTGCACCCAATTCAAGGTGGGTCTTAATCCTTTACTGGAGTCCTTTAGGGGAGGATAAAAGGCAGGAGAAAGCTAAGAGAGCTCAGAGAGAAACACGAGAGTTTAGAGAGAAAAGCTCCAAAGAAACAAGCAAAGACCCACAGAAACTGAAAGAGCCCTGAAGCCAGAACCTAAAAGCAATGAAACCCAGGAGCTAAGGACCAGCAGACCCAGCCATGTGCCTTGCTGTCTAACAGAGGAACCCCTGGTGGCAGCAGCCTTTCTTCAGAGAAGGTATCGTCCTATTGATGTCTTAATTGGGACATTTTCATGGGCTTAGAACTGTAAATTTGTAAACTAATAAATCCCCATTGTTAAAAGCCAGTCCATTTCTGGTCTATTACATTCTGGCAGCTTTAGCAAACTGGGACAGATGCCGACTGCAGACCTCTCCAGAGGATGTCTGTCCAGCTGAGCAGCACATGTCTGACTTTCCCCACATGCTGTTCTTGTGGCTTTCTTTGGAACGGTCGATTGTCTCTCACATTTTGCTTTTTGCCTTCTCTGCTGCAGCCTCCTCAGTCTCCGTGACAGCATCTCCCGGAATTGTGAGTCTGCTAAGGAACTCGATAACTTTGCCCATCCCCTCCGCCATGTTCTGTGGAGTGTGGGCCCAGGCCAACACCAGTTCGATAAGTGCAGAGAGTTCTCTTTTATTTATTTCTGATTGCTTAGGGAGAGAAATGTTACTTCAGAGTCTTAGTACTTAAGTAGTGACAATATTTAAAAGGCACTTGCAAAATCTTTTCCTTGGTGTTAACTTCAGTTCCTCGTGATCTCCCCTGCAGACACACGGTCCCTGGCACAGTTTTGCATCATGAACCAGGTCTGTGGTTTAAAGGGGTTAGAGAGCTGAGCCATCAGGAGCTATTCTGTCTCTTGGCCTCCAAGCCTGCTCCTCGCCATGCCCCTGATCTTATTCTCTGAAATCGGGAGAAGCCACATCAGACAAACTGTCATTTGAGAAAGCCCTCTATAGTCTTGGAAAACCTGGCATACACTCTTTGTGTAAAAGGGAGATGCCCAGTCGTCGTCCTCCTCTCCAACTCCATCTTTCTTTCCTCTCTTTCCTCCTTCCTCTCCCTCCCCTTCCCTTCCTCTCTTCTTCATCTTTTCTTTTCATCTCCCTATTTCCCCACCCTTGTGACTGAAGGACATCCAGTTACTGCTCGTGTATAATGCTGTATCAAAGATATGCATGAAGATATGCATGAAGATATGATAGCACAGTTGGGCCTTTCACTGTCATATGTGGTACCCACTCCCTGGGAATGTCTCAGCCCCAAAACCAGCTCTAGGAGCTAAGCTATTCCAGGATAGGAATCTCTTTCTTCTTATTTTAATCATGAAGGTAACCAATGGAAAGGTTTTGTGCCTCTTGAAGCTGGGTGTAAAGGGGACCAGTGCATGGTTCTGGTCAGTACATGGTACTGACAATGGCAACTGAAGTGAGATGAACCCCAGGGGAAAGTATCACTCGGGAGAAGTGGGGACAGAGTTGCTCAGCCCAGTGCTTTTCCCTGCCCGGAGCTTCTCTTTCCAGCGTGGTCCCCTGAAGCTTGAAGGTTCAGGTTATATTTCTGCCAGGGAGGGTGTCCCCAGAGCCCTCACCCAGCCTTGCCATGAACTTCCCTGCAGCCACCAGCTCGTACCTTTCTTACCAAAATATGCCCCCAGAAAGCAGCAATAACACATTTGTTTCCACTTTGAAATCAGGAACTACCTACCCAGTCTCTGGCCTCTGTTCGGGCCATACCCAACTCATTTGTGATTTCCCAAATGTGCTATATCCCCTCCTGCCTCCATTTCAGTAAATGCATTTCCCTCTGCCTGGATCACCCTTCTTTCCGCCTCTTGGCCCAGCTAAAACCTTCTTGCGCTGGGATTCCCCTTCTTCCGGGAAGCTTGATCAGCTGCCTCTCCATGGGCTCCTGAATTCTCCTCTGCCCATCTCCATCAAAGCACTCATCTCCTTGTGTTGCAACTGCCTGTTGACATGTACGTATCCGCCACTAGATTCTGAACTCTTTGAGGGGAGGGACATTATTTGTCCTAGCTCTGTTCCTGCTGCTTGCTAAGTTAATGAATGAGTGAAGTAGCAGCTCATTTGACCACATTTGCTAAACAGGCATCTGCATCCAACCCTTTTAGCTGGAATGAAATCTCCAGAGGGAAATACATTTATGAAGGGATGGGGAAGTGGGGAGTATCTACGGGGTAGTGTGTGAGTGCATTTCCACCGATTCTACAGGGCACTTGTTTCTTGTGGCTGCTGTTACAAATGGCTGCACACTTAGGGGCTTAAAACAACCCAAATGTATTGTTTTAGAGTTCTAGAGGTCAGAGCCCAAAATGAATCTTATGAGGCTAAAATCAAGGTGTTCCTTCTAGAGGCATTTCCTTGCCTTTTCCAGCTTGTAGAGGTCACCCACAAGTCTTGGCCCATGACCCTTTCTTCCCATCACTCCAACCTCTTGCTCCATCGTCTCATGTCTTACTACTCACTCTGATCTCTCGCCTCCCTCTTCTAAGGATCTTATGAGCACATTGGGCCCATCTGGATAATCTAGGGGCATCTCTCCATCTCAGGATCCTTAACTTAATCTGTGTCTGCAAAATCCTTTACCATGCAGGGTAACATGGTCACAAGTACTGGGGTACAGGATGGACATCTTTGGGGGCCATTCCACATGCAGAAACCCCAAGACCCAGTGTCTGCAGCATCTCCTTATCTGTATGTGTCTGGCTTCTTCCTGTCATGCAGGACCCAGTGCTGCCTCCTCCATGAAGCCTTCCTGAGTACCCTCTCCCTCTAGTTGGGAGCTCCTTGGCTTTGGCCCCAGCTGCTGCACTTGACCCCAAGTGCCTCTCTGCTCAAACCGAGCCCCTCTTTGGTCTGCGTGTTTCCACCTCTGCACCTTTACTCCCAGAAGCTTCCTTCTCTCTGGAATGTCCCTGTTTGACCCAGCCTGTCTTCTCTCTTCCACAAAGTCCACCCCACCCCTCCTGCCTCTCTCAGGCAGATGCCCTTGATTGGCAGAATGGGGACATCCCTTGACTTTTACGGCTACCACAGCACATTCCAATTCTTTGCTCGCAAGTTGGTCTGTGGCCCTGGACAGTGAGCGAGCTCCTCGGAGCCTCTGAGTAATTGTGACACCCCAAGCACTGGCACAGGCTTGGTGCGCAGCACGTGACCTCTGTCGCCATGGATTATTAGTTGTTTCTTCTGCAAGTCCCCCCTTCCCCAGCCCAGCAGGGTGAGGACAGTGGTCTCCAGCACTGCACACAGGCCTTGCAGCCCCCAGACGGTCTACTAGGTGGTGCCAAGTGGAATTGCCACTTGTTGAGGCCCTTTCCCTGCCTGCTGCTGCTCCCTCCCAGCCCGGAGCTACTTCCCTCTTCCCTGCCTCAAGTACCTTACTCCTCCCTTGCATGGCCTTCCTTCAAGGGTTAAAAAAAAAAAAAAAATTAATGTCAAATCAGATGCCAGTTTATTGATTTACATTAAGAGATACAACTACCAGGCTATCCAGATATTCTCTCTCTCGTGGCATGAAAATCTACCTGTGAGGACAACTTAGCATTACAAAGTTGCTTAGTAAGCAAAGGATGCAAATGATCTGAAAAGGGAGCATGCTTTGCAAGGATGGGCCAGCCCAAAGAGGCGGGCCACAGGCCCGAGGGTCCCTTCTCTGCCGGGGGGACGGGGCTTTCCCTGTAGGACAGAATGCACCCTGCCGCAGGCACTCCAAGTGGATGGGCGCACACTCAGAGACAGCGGCAGGGTCCCGGCGACCCAGGCCCAGGCTCAGTCCCCACTGGGAGAGTCGGTGTCGACCTGGATGGTCTCCCACCCCTCAGATTACCGATGATGACCACGCTAAAACAAGGAGGTGCTTCCAGGAGACTTCCCTTCTTTGTTTCTTTTCTTCTTCCCTCCCTCCCTCCTTTCCTTCTTGTCTTCCTACCTTTTCACCTTTCTTCCTGTCTTCTGTCTTATTTTGTGCCTTTCTGTCTTTCTTTCTTCCTGGGCCTTCTTTCGTTATTTTTTGAGTAATAGTTTATCTACAATAAAATGCACGTATTTCAAGTGTTACAGTTCAATAAGCTTTTTTAATGCATTTTTATTGTGAACATTTATACATAACAGTGATAGCTTTCAAAGTACAATTTAACATGTAGAGAGAAAATTTCAAAGAATGTCATGGGTCACAGTTCCACAATTCCAGCTATTTCCATTATTGTAAAACATAACATACATACAGAAAGGTGTTAACTTCTGATGTACAGCTCGACAAGCAGTTATAGAGGTAATTTCAAAAATTGTTATGGGTTACAGTTCCACAGTTTCAGTTCTTTCCTTGTTATGCAACATAGGGTATATACAGAAAGGTGAAGCCTTTCAAAGCTCAATTCAACAAGTAGCTATAGAGCAAATTTCAAAGAATGTTACGGGTTACGGTTCCACCACGTCATTTACCTCCTTCCAGCTATTCCAACACCCCGGCCTCTAATATATATATATGCATTTATATATATTTATATAAAGTTTCCGTATTCATAGACCTTTGTTAAATCTTATCTGGTTTGTTGTTACCGCTTCTTCTCACTTAATTTCTTCGTCTTCAGGGGTGTATGGGCAGTGAGCACCCTAACTTGATCGTATTGAAAGGGGGTGTGGACAGTATGGGGAAGGGGCTGCATCTGGTTGTTGTTCTTAAAGAGGCTGTTGCCTCTGGGTTTTAGGAGTTGTCTGGCACAGGAACACTCTGGTGGATTTAAGCTTCTGAGAGATAAAACTTAGTGAGTGAATCTTTTATAGAATCTCATGTTGGGACCTGGTTATTTGGGGACTCTTTGGGTAAGGGCATGGCATCCTGTGGCCAATGTTTGTCTCATGTACATTGGAGCACCTTGATTAGGTACATAAACATTTTTTAAATTTTTTATTTTATTTTGAAATAAATTCAAAGTTATAGGAACAGTTGTAAAAACAATACTAACCCCATACAAAGAATTCCATCATACCCTGACCCCCCTCCCCTGATAGCTCAATCCATCAACCTTAACATGCTGTCACATCGCTATTTCTTTCCCTCCCTCCCTCCCTCCCTATCTATCATCCATCATCTGTTGCTCTGTCTTCTGAACATATGAGAGCTAGCTGCACACATCCTTGAACATACACTATAATTCACGTATACACTTCCCATGAACAAGAACATTCTTTTATGCAATCCTATTAAGCGCAGCTAAGAAGTACAAGAGATTCAACAATGATACAAAGCTTACATTCTATATTTCCTTTACCTTATGTCTCAACTGTGTCCCTTTGAGCCACCTGTCCCCTGTCCTCCAATTCCATCCAAATTCATCCTTGGCATTCAATCATCATCTATTTAGACTGTCTTTTTTTTTTTTTTTTTTTTCAGTTGTGGAAACATATATACAGCCTAAATCTTCCCATTCCACCCCCCCCCAGCCTTCCATTAGTGGGATTAATCACATTTAGAATGTTGTAATGCTCTTTCCCATCATCCATTACTAGAAATTTCCCTTCACCTCAAACAGAAACCCTACACTCATTTCTTAACTCCCCATTGCCCCTTCCCCGATTTCTCTTAACCCAAACTCTACTTTTCATCTCTATGGTTATATTCTCTGATAATTTCTTTGTGTTTGCTGTGGGGGTTAAAATTAACCTCTTAAATCCATATCAATCTTGTTTTTCTTTGATACCACCTTCACTTCAATAGGACACATAAACTATGTTCCTATACTCTTCCATTCCCCTACCTTTGTATAGTTGTCTAAAATTATATATTTTACATTGAGTTCAAAACCACTGATTTGTCATTAGAGTTTATGTAATTTATATCATGTAGGAAGTAAATAGTAGAGTTACAGTTCAAAAATTATTGACTTCTATTTGTATTCCATTGTGGTTGGAGAATGTGCTTTGAGTATATTCAAAATTTTTTTTTAAATTTCTTGAGGCTTGTTTTATGTCCCAGCTTATGGTCCCTTCTGGAGAAAGATCCATGATCACTAGAGAAAAATGAGTGTCCTGCTGCTTTGGGATGTAAAGTACTATATATTTCTGTTAAAATTCTCTGTATCTCTTTCTCCTTTCTGTTGTTTCTCTGTTGGTAGGGCTCCCTTTAGAAACTGAAGTAGGGCAGGTCTTTTATTGGCAAAGTCTCTCAGCATTTGTTTGTCTGTGAAAAATTTAAGCTTTCCCTCAAATTTGAGGGAGAGTTTTGCTGGATAAAGTATTCTTGGTTGGTGTGCCAGTTTGAATGTATTGTGCCCCCCCAAATGCCATTGTCTTTGTAGTTTTGTGGGGCAGATGTTTTTGGTGCTGGTTGGATTTACTTGGAATGTGCCCCGCCCAGCTGTGGGAGATGATTCTGATGAGATGTTCCCATGGAGGCGTGGCCCCGCCCATTCAGGGTGGGCCTTGATCAGTGGAGCCATATAAATGAGCTGACTCAAAGAGAGGAAACTGAGTGCAGCTGGGAGTGATGTTTTGAAGAGGAGCAAGCTTGCTAGAGAGGAACGTCCTGGGAGAAAGCCGTTTTGAGGCCGGAGCTTTGGAGCAGATGCCAGCTGCCTTCCTAGCTAACAGAGGTTTTCTGGACGCCATTGGCCATCCTCTGGTGAAGGTAACCGATTGCTGAGGTGTTACCTTGGACGCTTTGTGGCCTTAAGACTGTAACTGTGTAGTGAAATAAACCCCCGTTTTATAAAAGCCTATCCATCTCTGGTGTTTTGCATTCTGCAGCATTAGCAAACTAGAACAGTTGGAAATTTTTCTCTCTCAGAATTTTAAATATGTCATGCCACTGCTTTCTCGCCTCCATGGTGGCCACTGAGGAGTCACAACTTAGTCTTATGTTGTTTCCTTTGTATGTGGTGACTTGCTTTCCTCTTGCTGCTTTCAGAACTTGCCCCTTCTCTTCAGTATTTGAGAGTCTGATCACACTATGTCTCGGAGTGGGTTTATTTGGATTTATTCTATTTGGAGTTTGCTGGGCATTTATGCTTTGTGTATTTATATTATGTAGAAGGTTGGGGAAGTTTTCCCCAACAATTTCTTTGAATACTCTTTCTAGACCTTTACCCTTCTCTTCCCCTTCTGGGACACCAATTAGTCTTAAGTTTGGACGTTTTATTTTATCTGTCGTTTTCCTGAGATCCATTTCGATTTTTTCAATTTTTTTCTCCATTCTTTCTTTTGTTCTTTCAGTTTCTGTTCTGTGGACTTCTAGGACACTGAGATGTTGTTCAGCTTCCTCTAGTCTTGTATTGTGAATATCCAGAGTCTTTTTAATTTGGCCAACAGTTTCTTTTATTTCCATTAGATCTTCTATTTTTTTATTTACTCTTGCAGTGTCTTCTTTATGCTCTTCTAGGGTCCTCTTTATGTCGCTTATATCCTGGGCCATGGTCTTCTTGATGTCCTTTAAATCCTTTATCATGTTTTCGTTCCTCGATTGTATTTCTTTGATTAATTCTGCGAGGAACTTTGTTTCTTCTGATAACTTGATTTGTGTGTTTGGAGTTGGATTCTCCATATCGTCTGGTTTTATCATATGCATTAAGATTTTCTGTTGTTTTTGGCCTCTTGGCATTTGCTCTGCTTGAGAGGGTTCTTTCAATTTGTAAAAAAAAACCTATCTAATTTTTCAGAAACACTGTTTGGTGACGTACGCTTTCTCTAACTAACCAGCAGATGGCATCTGTGAGTCACCTATACCTCTCAAGTCAGTTCTCCACCTTGTCCCTGCGGTGTATGGGGAAATGATTCTTGTGGGGTCCAGCCGGAGAACTCAGCCTGGGTGTGTTGCTGGAGCCATCCGCCCTGAATGCGGGGCGCTTGTACAGGTGGCCAGGAAGGAAGGACAGCCTCAATATTCAAATCCCCCCAGTTCCCAGAGATTCAAGGCCGCCGCAAGACTCCAAGCCTTCATTTCATTTCAGCCCCAGCCCCTCTCTCTCACTGTCCCACAAACCACTGGACTTGGCGTAGTGTCCCTGAGATCTCCGAGCAGGTCACCCCGCCCAGCCGTGATCCTCCAGGACCTCTGCCGAGGGAATGCCAGTGCGCGCTGTCCCTCAAGGGAAGTCCCGGGCCGCTGGGCTGAGCTGGCTCACTTTCAGCCTGATGCAAAAATGGCCGAACGGGGCGTCTCCACACCCCCCTCCTTGCACAATTCCTCCTTCCCAGCTCCGGGACAACTGGCAGGGCTCTGGGCTGTGGGCACGGCCCCGGGCAGGAGTTTATCCAGCCCTCCCGAGAGCAAGCTGCTAGCCGCGGGGTTTCATTCGGCTTCTGACTCTTCCCTCCATTCCTCCGGCCCCAGGGATATCTGCAGCGGGCTATCTTCCAGGCCAGACACAGAGGCCGGCCCAGCCCCCTCTTGCTGTGTTTTACTGCGTGGTTCCCATGATCGCACCTGCAGCCGCTCCTGGGTTTTTCCCTTTTTTTTTTTTTTTTTTTTTTTATATTAAAAGAGCCCGTCAGTCTCCAGACGCCAAACCCTGGTTTCCCCAGATTGCCGCGCAGCTGTGGGACTTCCAGCCAGCTTACTCACTCGTTTCAGAATGCAGACTCCCAGTTTCACCAAGTATACAGTCCCCGGGAACTAGCAGATCTCGTCCAGCTGGCACATCGCTGTAACCAGTATTCTGGGTCACTCTCTGGTCCTTATCTAGTGTTTTCCACGGAGCTGTTCCTTAGCCCTGTCTCACCTAGCCGCCATCTTGGTTTCTGGTGCATAAACATTTATGATTGTTATTTCTTCTTGGTGAATTGTCCCTTTTATTAGTGTATAGTGTCCTTCTTCGTCTCTTATGACTCCTTGCATTTAAAGTCTATTTTATCTGAAGTTAGGATTTCTACCCCTGCTTTCTTTTGGCTGTAGCTTGCATGGAATATTTTTTTCCCATCCTATCACTTTCAATCTCATTGTGTTGCTGGGTCTAAGATGAGTCTCTTGTAAACAGCATATTGATGGTTCATATTTTCTAATCCATTCTGCCAGTCTATATCTTTTAATTGTGGAGTTTAATCCATTCACATTCAATTATTTCTGTGATGGCAGTTCTTGAATCAGCCATCTTATCCTTTGGTTTTTATTTGTCAGATGTATTTTTTCCCCTCTCTCTTTATTTCCTTTAAGTTACCCTTACTAATACTCTTCAGTTCTATGCCCTTCTCCAAGCCTCTCTCTCCTGTCTTTTTTTCTCAGCTGGTAGAGTTCCCTTTAATATTTCTTGCAGGGCAGGTCTCTTCTTAACAAATTCTCTCAGCATTTGTTTGACTGTGAAAATTTTAAGCTCTCCCTCAATTTTGAGGGATAAAGAATTCTTGGCTGGCAATTTTTCTCCTTCAGAATTTTAAATATGTCATACCACTGCCTTCTCACCTCCATGGTGCCTGCTGAGTGGTCACTACCTAGTTTTATGTTGTGATGAATCACTTCTCTCTTGCTGCTTTCAGAACTTTCTCCTTCTCTTCAGCATTTGACAGTCTGATCAGAATATGTTTTGAAGTGGGTTTATTTGGATTTATTCTATTTGGAGTTCAGTGGGCATCTTTGATTTGCATATTTATGTCGTTTAGAAGGGTTGGGAAGTTTTCCCCAATAATGTCTTAGAATACTCTTCCTAGCCCTTTTCTCTTCTCTTCACTTTCTGGAACACCAATGATTCTTATATTTGTGCACTTCATGTTGTCCATCATTTCTCTGAGATCCATTTCAAATTTTTCAATTTTTTCACCATTCTTTTGTGTTTTCGCATCCAATCACTCTATTGTCAAGTTTGCTAATTCTTTCCTCTGCCTCTTCAAATCTGTTATGTGACTCAAGAATATTTTTAATTTTATCAACAGTATTTTTTATTTCCATAAGATCCACTATTTTTTAATTTACTCCTGCAAATTCTTCTTTATGTTCTTCTAGGGTCTTCTTGATGTCCTTTATATCCTTAGCCATGACATTGATGTTTGTGTATAATTCTTTGATTAATTGCTCCAAGTTCTATGTCTCCTCTGACTTTTTAATTTGGACATTTGGGTTGTCTATATCTTCTGTTTTTTTCATATGCTTTATATTTTTCTTTTGTTTTTGGCCTCTTGGCATTTGCTTATCTTGATAGGGTTCTTTTAGGATATGCAGGATTATTTGAACATTAATCTGTAATTTGGCAAAGCTAAAGCTTGGTAGAGTGTACTTTCCCTGTCCTTACAGATGGCGCTCTTGACTCACTTCTTACCCTCAAGCCAGTTCTCCGCAACTTCGTCTATGCACCGAGTGGGGGTCCAAATCATGTGGATGTCCAATCAGTGCACCAATTTTCCATGTGCACTGGGGACTGCAAGCCTTGTGGGTGGGGGGCGTGCCCTGCACAGTTTGGCAGGGAGTCTGCTCCAGCACACAGTGGTTCTAGCTGTTCCAGGGCTGCAGGGCTGCACCTCTCATCTTCCAGCTCACTTGTCCCACAGTCCCTGTCTGCCGTGAGCCCATGAGTCCCTGGGATTGGGGGATGACTCCTGGTACTTCTGTGCAGCGCCCTTCTAGGCTGTGCACAACATGGGCTTCCATGGAGGAAGAGTAGACGCTACCACAAACCTGCCAAATCCTGAATTCCCTCAAGGAAGCTCTTGGCTGCGGGGCTGTGAAGGGTCATCTCCCCAGCCAATTGCAAAGATGGCTGCACAGGGTGTAGAAAGCTGTCCCCCTTCTTGTTCGTCCATCCACTCCAAACACCAGTCCCTGGCATGGGGGCTCTTGGCCATGGGTCTGTGAAGGGCTATCGCCTCAGGCAAGTGCTGAAGAGGGTGCCTGGGGCGTGGAAGGCTGCTCCCCTCCATGCTCATCAGCTGGCTCCAACCGTCTGTTCCCTGGTGGCATTCCGGGCTGAACACTCACCTGTCTTAAATACAGTCTCTTGGCTTCTCCAAGTAAATACTCACAATGGGTTTAGAAGTCCTTGCAGCTGGTAGAACCCTGGAACTACTGTTCTGGGGCACTTTCTGTCCTTTATCTAGTGTTTTTCATGGAGGAGAATTTTGCTCTGTCTCTCCTAATCCACCATCTTCCCGGAAGTCTCCAGTTCAATATATACACCCCTCCCCCCACGTAACTACATGGCAATCTAAATACAGAACACTTCCCCAAAAAGTTCCTTGTGTCCTTTCCAATCAAGGCCCTCCCCGAATGTCCATCAACTGAAATGTAAATGAATGGATAAATGAAATGTGGTCTATCCATGCAATGGAAAATTATCTGGCCATAAAAAGGGATGAAGTATTGGTACATGCAACATGCGTAAACCTTGAAACATCATGCTGAGTGAAAGAGGCCAGTCTCAAAGGACCACACATATTGTATGATTCCATTTATAGAACCAGAGACCAAAAGTAGATTAGTGGTTGCGGGAGCTGGGAAGGAATGGGGAGTTGTGATTAATGTGTATGGAGTTTCTTTGGGGGTGATAAAAATGTCCTGGAATTAGATAGCAAGTGGTAATGGTTGCACAACTCTGGATATACTAAAAACCACTGAGTTCTAAACTTTAAAAGGGTGAACTTTATGTTATGTGAAATGTATCTCAATGAAGCTATTATTATGAAAAGATGTAGAACATTGTCACCCCAGAAAGTTCCTTCCTGCTATTTCCCTGTCAATCCCATCCCATCCCTGGTACCCCAGAGGATACTGCCGTTCTATTTTTTCCCAACACAGCCTAGTATTGCCTGTTCTAGAACCGCATATATATGGGATCACGCTAGGTACTCATTAATGTAAGGCTTCTTTTGCTCAGCATATGTTTTTGAGATGCTCCTATGTTGTGTGTCAGGAGTGTGCTGAGTACTATGACTTTGCCACAGTTTCTTTAGCCATTTCCCTCTATACGGACATAGGGAGTTTCCAGTTCTTGACTATTATGAATAAAATTGCTACAAATATTCTTGTACAAGGGTTTAATGGACATATGTTTATCTTTCTTTTAGTTAAATACCTAGAAATGGAATGGCTGGGTCATAATTTTATGGGAAACCACTAGTTTCTCATAGTTTTCCCATTTTACCTTTTCCCAAAGTGGTTTTCCCATTTTACACTCCCATCAACAATGTAGGGAAGTTTCGGTGGTTCCACATTCTTAACCAACATTTGGTGTTGTCTGTTTAATTTCAGCCATTTTGGTGGGTGTGTTGGGAATGTTAAATTTTGATGAATTCTGGTTTGTTAATTTTTTCTTTTATGGTTAGTGCCTTTTGTGTCCTAAGAAATATTTGCCCGCCTCAGAGTCATGAAGATATTCTCCTATGTTTTCTTTTAGAAGCTGACTGTTTTTAGTTTTTTTGTTTGGGTCTATGATCCATTCCAATTATTTTTTTCAATATGATGTGAGGACTTGAGGTTCTTTTTTGTTCCCCTTTTATGGATTAACAATTGTTGCAAAAATTGTTGGAAAGACTTTTCTTTCCCCGTTGAATTATCTTGATACCTTTTTTGGAAATCCGTATCAATTGAATATATCTATATCTCTGTCTATCTGTATATTTATATATGTAGTTGGACTCTGCTTTCTATTCTGTTGATCTGTTTGTGTACCCTGATTGTCTTGTATCTTGTCTTGATTACTGTATTTTTATAGTATGTCTTAAAATTGCTATTGTTTGCCCTCCAACTTTGATTGTTTTAGCTATTCCAGGTCCTTTTCATTTCCACTTAAATTTTAGAATTGGCTTGTCAATATCTATTTTTAAAAAGCCTTCTGGCATTTTGATTGCACTGAATCTACAGATCAGCTTGGGGAGAACTGACATTTTAATAATCAGTCTTCTATGAACTCAGGATGTCTTTCTGTTTATTTAGATCTTCTCTAATTTCTCTCAAAAGTTCTTTGGTAGCTTTCAGTGTAGAAGTCTTAGACATTTTTCATTAAATTTATTCCTAAGCAGCATTTTTATTTTAAGAGAGGAAACTGGAAGCCCCAAAGGGAAGAAGGTGAAGTGGGAGAGGGACAGATGATGGGTCTGATGTTTGGGGTTGGGGCCCTATGCAGCACCCCAAATGATCACCAACAAGAAGCAGCAGATCCCGTGGGTGGTTCTCACTGAGCCCCCTCCATCTGGATATCAGAATCAAGACCCTTCTCTGTCTGGGGACAAGATTCTCGAGAAGTCTGTATTCTGTTATTCCCTTATCTCCTTACATAAACAGCTTCTTATCCTCCTTCTGGGCACTGATGTACGACACTTGTCCCTCACAGACTTGTGCTCACTGTCACTTCCCGAGGGAAACTGTGATGCCCCAGCTTCCGATGAGAGACACCGCCTCAGGCTGTTCCCTGAGCAGCAATGGCCGGTGACTTCTGCGGGGAGCCAGCTTGGAAAGCCTTGCTCTAGTCAGCTGGGAGATGCAGCAGAATCAACAAGGATTTGGTAGAGAAGAAGCAAATAGATGGATGAGAAGCAGCAGGGTGGAGAGAGGAGCCGGGTGACTTGGATGGCTGAGCACTGGAGTAAGTGGTCCACGGACGCCTGGTGCCTGGGCTCTGCCAGGTGGCCTGCCCTGCAGGGCTGCCTTGGGTTTCCAGCGGCTCTTCAGTTCTGATGTCTGGTAGGCCTCGCTTTGGGATCCCTGCTCTTGCCATGGGGCTTGATTGCTTGGCTTTTCTAAGGCTTCTCTGAGAGCTAGCCTCATGGCAAAGTTTTCTCTGTTTCTTATTTTCACAAGTATCTTAACAGTACCACCCACCCGCTGGCAGGAGATGACTTGAGGGGGTGGCTGTTTCTTGCACCCAGCAGTGCCAAACTCATACGTCTGGGATTCCTCTTGGGTCTATTGTGTTCCCTTAGTTTGGAGCCTGTCATTTTCTCCTGGGTTATGTTTGTGTAAGTGTGTGTGAACACAATTGACTGGGTCTCTAAACTTCATCTTTGCAGTTTTGTCACACACAGGAAGAGGTCTTCTTGATAATTTGGAGTGGGTCCATCGGAGGATATCCTGGACAGCGGGAGATCTGCAGGCCATGCCACAGGAAGGGCCGAGAGAACTGGGATGCTTGGGAGAGAGGCGGGGGCCTTGCAAGACTGCTTGGAAAAGGAGCCCATTTGTTCTGAATGCCTTATGCAGGGGCAGAAGCTGTAGGAGAAATGTTTTGGCTTCAGGTAAAGAACTCTGTAGGAGCTACACAACCACGGAATAGGCTTCCTGACCGTGGTTTCCAGCTCCCTGGAATAGACATGCAGATGCTGTCTGAGATTCCTGTCCTGGGATCAAATGTGACCTTCAAGTTCCATCTGATACTGTGCCTAACACCTTACCAGGGGTTAATTAACATTCTCCTTGCAAGGGTATTTTCAGAAGAGGACTTCTCCTGGAGAAAGGAACCCAAAGAAAGAAATCTTTGAAAGTAGAATTTCAGGAGCAGTGATAGCAAGGCGGAGAGGTGGTTTTGAGCAGGGACATGCCATTGTCCCTCAAATTATACCGTAGCTGGGATACAAGACCGGCCCCACTACTTTCCACCACACAGAAATGCTGTTCCCATCAACATCCTCACCAATCATTTGTTTTTGTCCAAAGCAAGCTTGCTCAGGCCACTTGGGCTGGGCCTTCTTCCTCTTTGCAGCCTCTTCCATGAGACACTGCCAGGAGGTGTGGCACGTGGCCTCAGGGCTGGAGGAGAGAGTGGAGGAGGGGGGCTCAGGAGACCTACTCAGGCTCTTCAGGGAGGGTGTTGTCTTAGCATCAGCTTGGAGTCAACTTTTCTTTCTTCTTGCGGCTCAACCACCATTTCTTAGAACAGCTGCCTGAGCAGTGTAATTTCCATCAGAAACTCTGCCCAGGCTGAAGCTCTGAAGCTGTAGGAATTTGCTCCTTTCTCACTTAAGGGCTTAAAGGAGACTCAGCTTTTCCCTTTTGGGGGGGGGGATCACCCCCTTCATGTCTTTTATGGGGTGGAAGACAGCACCCTTTCCTTGTGCTCTCGGCTGGTCCTACCATCAATGTCTGTCCCCAAGAAGCATGTCTGGGGCCTCGAGACAGGGAGCCACACACGGGGCTCGAGAAGACAAACTCCCCCAAAACAAAATGGGAGGCATAGTGGGGTAAAGGAAGGAGCCTTGAGATTGGGCAAGCCTGGATTTGCTTGCCGGTTCTGACACTGACGAGCTGTGTGACCTTGGGTAGTTAGTGAACTCATCTGAGCCTCAAATTCCTCCTCTATCAAAATGAGGTGACAGCATCTACTGTACAGGGTTGGTGCGATTATTCAGTGAGATCCTGTGCGTGAGGGCTCCTAGTGTGGTGCTTGGTTTTGAGCTGGAGCTCACTGAGTGCCGACTCCCTCGCTCTGCTTTCCCACCTCTGCCTGCAACTGTGATCTTCATTCTGTCCGGGGCCTCGGGCAGCGGCTCAGCAGGCTCACCAGCAGCAATGGGCGTGGAAGAGCCGCTTATTGGATGGAAAGTCTTGGCACCTTTTGGAACTTCCAGAGAGGTCCAAAGATAGCGTAGGCGGCCGCCTTCTGCAGTTGCAGAGGATGGTGCGAGGAGCGGGTATCCCACCCCATCTGGAACTGGTTTATTCACTCCCTGGCTGAGGCCTGAAATCCCTGTCATTTGTCGTTTCCATTTTAAAAGTTGCCTTCTGGAATCAACAGGTTCACGTGGAGAAAGGCTGGACTCTGGAAAGCCACTTTAGAGGGTGGAGAGGAAGGCCAGTAAGGTGGCTCGTCAACCGGGGGCTTCACTGGCTGGCGCCTGGTGAGATGCCGCCACTCACCCCTGTTTAGTTAGAGCATCGAGTACCGGGCCCTGCCTACAACAGGGGCTTGTCAACCCCTTCTGATGGTCCAGTGACTGTCTTTAAAAAATTATGTGTGTGTATGTGTGGGCGTGTAACCCAATCAGTATCCTAAATTTAAAAGTTGTGGTGTAGTCGATTATTTGTCAAAGGAAGTGCTGGGAACTACCATTTGTGAGAGGTAAAGATGTTGCTGGGGTTGTTCACTTATTCAGCCAACCCGCCTTGGCCGCCTGCTCCTTCAAGCTCCTGAGCTAAGCTGGAGGACTCAGAGGTTCATTTGTGTGTCTTTGCTGCCCCAGCCAGGGCCTGCGGACTCCTGGATTCAATGAGTGAAGCTTATGCTTCATTTAAGAGACTGAGGAAGAACTGATTGAGTCCTTCTGGTGTTCCAGAAGGGCTTCAGGGGGGAGGCAGCGTTTCAGCTGGCGCTATTGTTTCGTGAGGACTTCAAATGTCAGAGAATAATGCGAGGAACGTGGGGGAGCCCTGGAAACAGATGCAGAGTCAGGACGGGTCCGGCAAGTCCAGGAAGTGGCAGGAAGCTGGTGTAGCTCGGGGTGCAGTTATGGGTGAGCGTGAAAATGAGACAGAAGGAGCACTGCACAGTGGCTTCAGAGTCACCAAACCTGGGTGCCTGTCTCACCCCAGTCTCGGTCAGAGTTCTCAGCCTCAACCTGCCCGGGTTGAGGAGATTAAATGAGAAAACCTGTGTGGAGTGTTTACCTGGACTGCCTGTTTCTATTGACACCTGCATCTGTACACACACGCAGAGCACCCTGCAGGTCTGCAGACAAGCCCCGAGGACTCCTGGTTCTCAGTTCTGTTTTCCGAGCAGGGCGAGGACACCTGGGTGTGTCTGGTGCCCTCGGTCTCCCCAGCACAGAGCCAAGGGCACAGGTGGAGCCCGGGGGTCTGAGGCGGTGGGTGCTGTGGCTGCCCAAGCCTAAGGCTGGCCTCTGTCCTTCGTCATCATGTTCGGGCCCTGGTCAGAAGTCCACTGCCTGGGATGGGTCAGTTTACCTTGTTGCTGAGGAGACCACGCTGCCTCAGAGCACACTCATCCCTCCTACTCCTGGGAGAGACATTTCGGGAGGCAGTGGGGTCATTTTCGTCAATAAAAGACAGCACATTCCCACACCCACATGAGCGGGAGGTCTGGGTGACTTAGATGACGGTGGGGTGGGGAGTCAGGCAGCCAGCCTCTGTGCACCTCGATACCTTGGCTGCTTCAGCTACTTGGCTTTGACACGGTCACCTCCCAGGATGGTAGGGAGGCTGAATGGTGTGGGGGCAGTATTGGGACCGTGGATGAGAGAGAGGAAGTAAATCACAGAACGAGTAATGGAGGGACTCTGAATTCCTGACACATTTATAGAGAGTCTGTTAATAATTATAATAGCATAATAGCTAACATTTCTTGAGCATTTCCTGCGTGCCAGTAACCACACAAAGTATTTTATATCTATCCATCTATATTTTTTAGATGGAGAAGAAATCAAATCTTTATCTATATTAACTCCTGATATTTAGCATTTCCTTCCATTATGAGTCTAGGCAACAGACCAAAGAGCTGGGACTTTGTCACCAGTGGAAACCACAGATATTGAATCAAAGAGGTTCGGCACTGCAAATCGATGAAAAGATCTAGGCTATTTTCTCTGCTTTGGTATCACAAGAATTCTGACTTGCATGGATATGCAGACACAAATGATTTTTTTTCTCATTGCTTTATGAGCTATGTCAGCATAACCACTGAGGAAAGATGCCCAGAATGCTGCCAAATAGGAGCAAAATGTTCAGACTGTGATTGGTGGAAATTTCTAGATATGTCTTGGGTTGAGAGATCAATGGATCGGACTCCTATGGAAGTCCGAGAAGGGCTCTGACTGACCGCTCAGTCTCATTTACTATTTTCTGGTTTGTTTTGTTTTGATTTCCTTTCATTCATCTTTTTTAAAAATTGAGGTATAATTCACATTCCACAATTTTCACCCATTTAAAGAGAAAAATTCAGTGGTTTTTGGTATATTCACAGAGTTGTGCAACTATTGCCATATCTAGTTCCAGAACTTTCACCGCCCCGAAAAGAAATTCTATGCCCGTTAGCAGTCACTTCGTATTCCCTCATCTCCCCGGCCCTAGCAACCAGGAGTCTACTTCCTGACTATGGATTTGCCCATTCTGGATATTTTAAATAAACAGAATCTATGTGGCTTTTTGTAACTGACTTCTTTCCCTGAGCATAATGTTTTCAAAATTCATCCATGTTGAAGCGTGTATCAATACTTCATTCCCTTTTTATGGCCAAGTAAAATTCCATTTTATGGATATATCACATTTTGTTTATCCATTCATCAGTTGATTGACATTTGGGTCATTTCTACTTCTTGGCTATTGTGAATAATGTTAATATGATATTGGTGTACAAATTTTTGTGTGAACTTATGTTTTTGTTTTCAATCTCTTAGGTATTCACCTAGGCATGGAATTACTGGGTCGTATGGTAACTCTATGTTTAATTGGGTCTCACAAAACTCTGTGAGATGGGCAAGGCAGGTTTAAGAATTACGTCCATTTTGAAGAGGAATCTGAGACCCAGAGAGGTAAACAATGCTTTGCCCAAGGTACCCAGTTGGCAAGTTTCAGAGCTGGGGTCCCTCTGCGTCCACTGTCCTGTCTTCCTGACCCCGTGGCTGGCTGCAGTCAAGGAGCGACCTGTTGCCTGAGGGAGACGGGACACAAAAAGAAAAGGTAAAGACTGACTTCATGTACTTCACTTTTGCCTCGGCCCGGCTCCCATGGCTTTGCTGCTGCTCCCCTTGCGGGGCGAGCACCTGGGACTACGGGAGCGGAGCCAACCCTTTGTCTTGGAGTGAACCCTGACATGAAGGTGTCAGCACTGCCTCTCTCTCCCGACTTTCCCTCCTTGTGTGTGTGTGTGTTCCCAGCCTCACTTCCAGACGGCAGTCTGCTCCCTGAAGGGGAGAGTCTAGATGGAAAAGTCAGGTTTTATCTCAAGTACTATCATCTCCTTGGACACAGGTAACAGAAGACTGGGTGTTTCTTGACAACCCAGCCTGGTTATACAGCAAAAACAAAAGAAACAAGACAAAACAAAACCCAAATCCAAGAGAGTTTTGTTAGCCTTGGCAGAATTAAATTATGGTTAAAAGTAGAAAACCAAACAGCTCGTTCATTTTCTCAAAGCCTGCGTGTGTCATGACGAATATGAATCTGAGATCAGACCTTGGTGCTGGGGCCATGGGAACTCGGAGAAAATCTGTAGTTGATTTAAAGCAAAGCAGTCATGGTGAAGACTCCAAAGACAGCTGCCAGCTGAGCACAATAGACTTGCAGCATTCGGATTAAATATGCCAATTTAAAAATATAAGTACGATATTTTGACATGTTATAAAAATTTTTTGATAACTACCTGGTGAGCAGCTTGGTGTCTTGATAAATTCATGATCACCAGCCTTACCTTGGTCTTCTATATTGAGGCACATAGTAGGTTCTCAATGAAATATTTATTGAATAACTCTGAGAGTAAAGCCAACATAATAAATTAATCACTGGAATTTTTTTTTTTTATTAAATTCAGTTTTATTGAAATACATTCACACACCATACAATCATCCATGATATACAATCCACTGTCCACAGTATGACAACATAGTTATACGTCCATCACCACAATCCATCTCTGAACATTTTCCTTACATCAGAAAGAACCAGAACAAGAATAAAAAATAAAAGTGAAAAAAAACACCCAAATCATCCCCCCATCCCACCCCATTTGTCCTTCAGTTTTTATCCCCATTCCTCCACTCATCGATACACTAGATAAAAGGGGGTGTGATCCACAAGGTCTTCACAATCACACTGTCGCCCTTGTAATCTACATTATTATATAATTGTCTTCAGGAGTCCAGACTGCTGGGTTGGAGTTCGGTAGTTTCAGGTTTCTACCTCTAGCCATTCCAATACACCAAAGCCTAAGAGGTGTTATCTATACAGTGCATAAGAATGTCCACCAGAGTGACCTCTCGACTCCATTTGGAATCTCTCAGCCACTGAAACTATTTTGTCTCATTTTGCATCCCCCTTTTGGTCAAGAAGACACTCTCAGTCCCACGATGCCGGGTCCACATTCATCCCCGGGAGTCATACTCTGCGTTGCCAGGGAGATTTACACCCCTGGGAGTCGGGTCCCACGTAGGGGGGAGGGCAGTGAGTTCACCTGTCGAGATGGCTCAGTTAGAGAGAGAGAGGGCCACATCTGAGCAACAAAGAGGTACTCAGGGGGAGACTCTTAGGCACCATTACATACAACCCTAGACTCTGCTTTGTGGTAATGAGCCTCATAAGGGCAAGTCCCATGCTCGAGGGCTCAGCACATCAAACCGCCAGTCCCAATGTTTGTGACAACATACGCTAGGGGTTCAGCATCTCAAAGTTTAGAGATAGGCCTTACAATTCAGGGATAGAGTTAACTGCTGTAAGAGCTTACAATCTAGGGACTATTACAATTATTGTGTCCACGTTAGGCTATGTTCTAAGATTCAATTCTGAGTTTACACATTGTAGTTAGTCCATATTGGTGAGGCATCATCCCTCTCACCATGTTTTCTCCAACACTTTTACTCCTATATATATATTTTCTTACAATTTTATAGAGTTATATTCACATACCATACATTTATCCACAGTGTACAATCAGTTGTTCATGGTATCATCATAAAGTTGTACATTTATCACCACAATCAGCATTTGAACATACTGATTACTACAAGAAAAATTGTTGTTTTTTTTTTTTAGCAATAAGAAAAAATGATAAAAAGAAAAATAGCATGTCATACAATACAATATACTACTAAGGACAGCAAATAACACCACTACCAAGAATCCCATATTACTCCCCTATATCCCCTTCTCACATACATTTAGCATTGGCGTATTGCCTTTGTTACATTTAATGGAGGTATATTACAATGTTACTGTTGACCATAGACTCCAGTTTGGTTTGATTATGTTTTTTCCTGAATACCATCCCTTTTTCAAATTTCTACATGGTTGACATTCATTTGCTTTCCCACATGCAAAAACATTTTTATATTTGTATATTTGGTAACAGTCATTGGCCACTCCAGTTTTGCCACGTTATACAGTCCCAGTCTTTATCATCTGTCTTTACCTCTGGTGTCATACATTCTCCTATCCCACCTCTTTCAGCTTTACTCACAGACATCTTTGTTCAGTGTACTTACAATACTGTGCTACCATCACACAGTATTATCCTGTCTATTTCTGGATCTATGCAATCAATCCTAAACATTCTGTAGTCCTTCAGCATCAAATGGCTGATCTCTGCCCTCTTTCTATCTCCTGGTCGCCTGTGTTGTCAGCTTTTAACTCCCAAAGTTTGTTCATTAATGTCTGTTCATATTAGTGAGACCATACAGAATCTGTCCTTTTGTTTCTGGCTAACTTCACTCAACATAATGTCCTCAAGGTTCATCCACATTATTACATGATCCATGTCTTTGTTCTGTCTTACAGCTGCATAATATTCCATCATGTGTATATACCACAGTTTGTTTATCCACTCGTCCTTTGATGGACATTTGGGCTGTTTCCATCTCTTGGCAATTGTGAATAATGCTGCAATAAACATTGGTTTACAAATGTCTGTTTGTGTCTTAAGTTTCAGTTCCTCTGAGTATATACCCAGCAATGGAATAGCTGGGTCATATGGCAAATCTATATTTAGCTTCCTGAGGAACCTCCATACTGTCTTCCAGAGTGGTTGCACCATTCTACATTCCCACCAACAATGAATAAGTGTGCCTCTTTCTCCACATCCTCTCCAGCACTTGTCATTTTCTGTTTTTTGGATAATGGCCATTCTGGTAGGTGTAAGATGATATCTCATTGTGGTTTTGATTTGCATTTCCTTAATAGCCAGTGAAGTTGAGCATTTTTTCATATGCTTTTGAGCCATTTGTATTTCCTCTTCAGAAAAATGTCTGTTCATGTCTTTTGCCCATTTTTTAATTGGATTGTTTGTCTTTCTGTTATTGAGATGCAGGATTCCTTTATATATTCGGGATATTAAACCCTTATCTGATACGTGGTTTCCAAATATCATCTCCCATTGTGTAGGTTGCTTTTTTACTTTTCTGACAGAGTCCTTTGATGTACAAAAGTGTTTAATTTTGAGGAGATCCCATTTGTCTATTTGTTCTTTGGTTGCTCGTGCCTTGGGTGTGAGGTCTAAGAAACCACCTCCTTTCACAAGATCTTTAAGATATTGCCCTACATTTTCTTCTAAGAGTTTTATGGTCTTGGTGCTAATGTTTAGGTCTTTGATCCACTTTGAGTTAATTTTGGTGTAAGGTGTGAGATGGACATCCTCTTTCATTCTTTTGGAAATGGATATCCAGTTCTCCAAACACCATTTATTGAACAGGCTGCTCTTTCCCAGTTGCTTCGGCTTCACTGCCTTATCAAAGATCAGTTGTCCATAGATGTGAGGGTCTACTTCTGAACACTCAATTCGATTCCATTGATCAGTATATCTGTCCTTATGCCAGTACCATGCCGTTTTGAGCACTGTAGCTTTGTAATATGCTTCAAAGTCAGGTAGTGTGAGACCTCCCACTTCACTCCTCTTTCTCAAGACATTTTTGGCTATTCGGGGCACCTTACCCTTCCAGATAAATTTAGTTATTGGTTTTTCTATTTCTGTAAAGTAAGTTGTTGGGAGTTGAATTGGTATTGCATTGAATCTGTAAATCAGTTTAGGTTAAGATTGCCATCTTAACTATATTTAATCTTCCAATCCATGAACATGGTATGTTCTTCCATTTTTTCAGGTCTTGTTCAATTTCTTTTAGCAGTTTCTTATAGTTTTCTATGTAAAGGTCTTTTGTGTCCTTGGTTAAGTTTATTCCTAAATACTTGATTCTTTTGGTTGCTATTGTAAATGGGATTTTTTTCTTGATTTCCTCCTCTTGTTGCATATTACTTGTGTATAGGAACACTACAGATTTTTGCGTGTTGATCTTGTAGCCTGCTACTTTGCTGTATTCATTGACTAGTTCTAGTAGCTTTGCTGTAGATTTTTCTGGATTTCCTACATATAGAATCATGTCATCTGCAAATAGTGAAAGTTTTACTTCTTCCTCTCCAATTTGGATGCCTTTTATTTCTTTTTCTTGCCTAATTGCTCTAGCTAGAACTTCCAGCACAATGTTGAATAGCAATGGTGATAGTGGGCATCCCTATCTTGTTCCTGATCTTAGAGGAAAAGCTTTCAGTCTCTCCCCATTGAGTGTGATGTTAGCTGTGGGTTTTTCATATATTGCCTTTATCATATTGAAAAAGTTCCCTTCTATTCCTATCCTTTGAAGTGTTTTCATCAGGAAAGGATGTTGAATTTTGTCAAATGCCTTTTCTGCATCAATCGAGATGATCATGTGGTTCTTCTGCTTTGATTTATTGATGTGGTGTATTACATTAATTGATTTTCTTGTGTTGAACCAGCCTTGCATACCTGGAATAAATCCCACCTGGTCGTGGTGTATAATTCTTTTAATGTGCTGCTGGATTCGATTTGCGAGTATTTTATTGAGGATTTTTGCATCTATATTCATTAAAGAAATTGGTCTATAATTTTCTTTTTTTGTAGTATCTTTGCCTGGTTTTGGTATTAGGGTGATGATGGCTTCATAGAAAGAGTTAGGTAGCTTTCCCTCTTCTTCAATTTTTTTGAAGAGATTGAGCAGGATTGGTACTAATTCGTTCTTGAATGCTTGGTAGAATTCACATGTGAAACCATCTGGTCCTGGGCTTTTCCTTTTGGGAGCTTTTTGATGACTGACTCAATCTCTTTACTTGTGATTGGTTTGTTGAGGTCATCTATTTCTTCTTGAGTTAATGTTGGTTGTTTATGCTTTTCTAGGAAGTTGTCCATTTCATCTAAGTTGTCTAGTTTATTAGCATATAGTTGCTCATAGTATCTTCTCATTATCTCCTTAATTTCTGCAGGGTCGGTAGTTATATTTCCTTTCCCATTTCTGATTGCATTTATTTGCATCTGCTCTCTCTTTTTTTTTGTTAGCCTAGCCAGTGGTCCATCGATTTTATTGATTTTCTCAAAGAACGAACTTCTGGTTTTGTTGATTCTCTCTATTGTTTTCCTGTTCTCAATTGCATTTATTTCTGCTCTAATCTTTGTTATTTCTTCCCTTCTGCTTGCTTTGGGGTTAGTTTGCTGTTCTTTCTCTAATTCCTCCGGGTGAGCAGTTAACTCTTCATTTTTTGCTCTCTCTTCTCTTTTAATATAGGCATTTAGGGCAATAAATTTCCCTCTCAGCACCGCCTTTGCTGCATCCCATAAGTTTTGATAAGTTGTGTTTTCATTGTCATTTGCCTTGAGGTATTTACTAATTTCTCTTGTGATTTCTTCCTTTACCCACTGGTTTTCTAAGAGGGTGTTGTTTAGCCTCCATATGTTTGTGAATTTTATGACCTTCTGCCTTTTATTTATTTCCAACTTCATTCCTTTGTGGTCTGAGAAAGTGTTTTGTATAATATCAATATTTTTAAATTTGTTGAGACTTGCTTTGTGACCCAACATGTGGTCTATCCTAGAGAATGTTCCATGAGCACTTGAGAAAAAAGTGTATCCTGCTGTTGTTGGATGTAGTGTTCTATAAATGTCTGTCAAGTCTAGTTCATTTATCATACAATTCAACATCTCTGTTTCTTTAGTGATCCTCTGTCTAGATGTTCTATCCATTGATGAGAGTGGTGTATTGAAGTCTCCAACTATTATTGTAGAGGTATCTATTTCTCCTTTCAGTGATCGCAGTGTTTGCCTCATGAATTTTGGGGCATTCTGGTTTGGTGCATAAATATTTATGACTGTTATGTTTTCTTGATGAATTGACCCTTTTATTAATATATAGTGTCCTTCTTTGTCTCTTTTAATTGTTTTGCTTTTGAAGTCTATCTTGTCTGATATTAATATAGCTACTCCCGCTTTTTTCTGGTTGTTGTTTGCATGAAATATCTTTTTCCAACCTTTCACTTTCAGTCTATGTTTGTCCTTGTGTCTAAAGTGAGTTTCTTGTAGACAGCATATAGATGGGTCCTGTTTTTTAATCCATTCTGCCAGTCTGTGTCTTTTTATTGGGGAGTTTAATCCATTTACATTTAGTGTTATTACTGTAAGGGCAGTACTTTCTACTACCATTTTGTTTTTTGGAATTTATATGTCATATCTTATTTTTTCCTCTCCTTTTACCTTTCCTGATAATCTTCATTTCTGCACTCTTCTCCAACTCTCTCTCTCCTGTCTTTTCCTATCAGCCTGTAGCACTCCCTTTAGTATTTCTTGTAGTGCCGGTCTCTTATTCACAAACTCTCTCAGTGTCTGTTTGTCTGAAAATGTTTTAATTTCTCCCTCATTTTTGAAGGAAAGTTTTGCTGGATATAGAATTCTTGGTTGGCAGTTTTTCTCTTTCAGTATCTTAAATATATCATGCCACTGTCTTCTTGCCTCCATGGTTTCTGCAGAGAAATCTGTACATAGTCTTATTGACTTTCCCTTGTACGTGATGGATTGCTTTTCTCTTGCTGCTTTCAGAATCCTCTCTTTGTCTTTGACATTGGACAATCTGACCAGTAAGTGTCTTGGAGTAGGTCTATTCGGATCTATTCTATTTGGGGTACGTTGTACTTCTTGAATCTCTAATTTTCTGTCTTTTATAAGAGTTGGGAAATTTTCAGTGAATATGTCTTCTATTACTCTTTCTGCCCCTTTTCCCCTCTCTTCTCCTTCTGGGATACCCATAACACGTATATTTGTGCATTTCATGTTGTCACTCAGCTCCCTAAGACCCTGCTCATATTTTTCCATTTTTTTCACCATCTGTTCTTTTGTGTGTATGAATTCGAATGACCTGTCTTCCAGTTCACTGATCCTTTCTTCTGCCTGTTCAAATCTACTGTTGTGTCCCTCCATTGTGTTTTTCATCTCCTCCATTGTGGCCTTCATTCCCATGAGTTCTGCCATTTGTTTTTTTAAGTTTATGAATTCTTCTTTATGGTCAGCCAGTGTCTTCTTTATATCCTTCAGCTCTTTGCTATATCTTCCTTCATTTCATCAAATTTATTTAGCATTAGTTGCCTCCACTCCTGTGTCTCAGCTGAGCTATTAGTTTGTTCCTTTGGCTGGTCCATGTTTTCGTGTTTCCTGGTATGGCTTGTTATCTTAAGTTGTCTAGGCATCTGATTCTCTTGATTAGTTTATTTTGGAGCTTGTTTTCTGTCTTTTACCTAGTGGTTTTCTTGTTGGTTGGCTTTGTTTTCTGGCCTCTGTTATTCAGTTCAACTTATTCTAGACCTGTAACTTAGGTTCTGTTTAGTTGATCAGAATTTTTCCCCTCTTGTTTTTTCTGTTTCTTGCTCTGCCTCTATGTAACCTTTTTGTGAGTGGGTCTCCTCAGATATGGTCGACCCTAGTCAGATTTTCCCAGTCTAGTGAGGCCCAGGTCTCATTGGGAGGGTATGGAGTTTTCCTGATAATGAGACCCTCCTATGAGGCCTTTAGAATTGGTGCTTTTCCTCTCCTGTCCAGCAGGTGGCGCTGGCCAGCCCACAGCTCCCCCACCAGTGTAAGGAGGTGTGGAGCCTTTAGTTCTGGTGACTCTGATCCTGTCGGGGGCGTGGCTGACTGAAGCTGGAATCTGAATTCCAGCCCCTGGGGTCTGAGTTCCCAGAAGGAGGACTGCCAGTTGAGCTGGACCTCCCTCCACTCTCCCAATCCTCAGAACTCCAGTTGTCTCTCAGGGGCACTATTCCCTTCTCCTCTCTCCTCTTTGGGGCCTCTCCAGGTAGATTCCTTGGTCAGCCTGAGTTGCCAATTAAAGACAGGGGTGGAGGCCTTCAGTAGTGAATACGGAATTCAAAGACACTATGGGTACTCTGTCTCCCCTCAAGCCCAGCCTAGTCCCTCAACCTGGGCTTTCCAATGGAAAATAACCACATATATTACTTTTAGATTAAAAAAAAAAAAAATAGAAAAAAAAAAAAGGAGTCTCTTTTAAAAGTCTTTCCCCAGCCTGGAAGTTTTGTCAGTGTCAGAATAGAGCATTTAAAGATATGCTTTGGACTATTGTCTGATAATTACTCTCCAACCGCTTCAGTTCCACCCCTGCCGGGGGCTATTGAAATGCAAAAAGATAAGGGATCAGTGAGAAGCCAGAAGGGACAAAATGTAAGGGAAAAAAAAATGGCTTTTTTGGAGTCTGGGAATGGGTGCCCACTTTTACGTGCCCCCACTTCTCGGAGCCCAGCCCTTCTTTAGCACCCCAGCTCCCAAAGTTAGTTAATTAATTTGTTAATTAATTCTGCAGTTGAGGCTGGTTTGAGCCTCCCTTCTTGCCCTCAGCAGATTGCTGTTTTTTGGTTTTTTTTTCCCCCCTTTCAGGGAGCCGGCAGCAAGACAGTCTGTGAGGTCTGGGTGGGGAGGGGCGCCAGACCCCTGGTCCGGGGAACTTAAAATGTTCGCTGCGATCTCAGCTTTTCCTCCAATTCCAAACTTGCGTCCAGTGTGTGACTGGTTACTGGAGACCCCGAAAACACTTTCATATAGTTCTTGGGTAATTGCCAGCTGCTCTAGGGGAGAGACGAAATTCTGCTCCTTACCACTCCGCCATCTTGCCCCGCCAATCACTGGAATTTTGACACCACAAAATGAATATTAAAAAAAAAAAATTTTGTGTATTCTGTGGTTATTCCATGATTCAAAATGGTCTTTTTTCTGTATTTTTTTTCATTGTGGTAAAATATATCTGACATAAGATTTGCTATTTTGGCCATTTTTAAGTGTACAAGTCAGTGACATTCATTACACTCACAATGCTGTACAACCATCACCACTATCAATTTCCAAAATTTTCATCCCCCCATTAAGCCATAACGCCCCATTCCTCCAGCCCCTGGTAAACTCTGATCTGCTTTCTGTCCCCATAAATTTGCCTATTCTAGATATTTCATATAAATGGAATCATACAATCCCTGTCCTTTTGTGTCTGGCTTATCTCATTCAACATGATAGCTTCAGGTTCATCCATGCTGAAGCATGCATCAGAACTTTATTGCTTTTTATGACTGAATAATATTCCATTGTGTGGACAGACCATAGTTTGTTTATCCATTCATCTGTTGATGGACACTTGGGTTGTTTCCACCCTTTGGATATTGGAAATAATGCTGCTATGAACATTGGTATATAAGTAGCTGTTTGCATTCCTGCATTCAATTTGTTTGGGTATACACCTAGAAAAGAAATTGCTGAGTCGTATGGTAACTGTTTAACTTTTTGAGGAACTGCCAAGCTTTTTGAAAGTGGCTGTGCCATTTTACATCCTCACTAGCAATGCATGAGGGTTCCAGTTTCTCCACATCCTTGTCAACGCTTGTTATTTTCTGTTTTTTAAAGAATAGCTACCCTACTGGTTGTGAAGTGAGACCTCATTTTGGTTTTGATTTGCATTTGCCTAATAACTAATGATGTATATCTTTTCATGTCCTTTTTTGGCCATTTGTGCTCTTCTTTGGAGAACTGTCTATTCAAGCCCATTTTAAAATTAGGTTGTTTGTCTTTTTGTTGTTGAGTTTAGTTCTTTATATATTCTGGATATTAAATCCTCAGACATATGGATTCCAAATATTTTCTCCCACTCTGTGGATTGTCTTTTCACTCTTGGCAGTGTCCTTTGATGCACAAAAGTTTCTGATTTTGAAGAAATTCAATATACCTAGTTTTTCTTTTGGGGTTCACACTCTTGTAGAATTTATCAAAATGATCTTTAAAACCAAACAGTTGTCAAACTAGTGTTGCAAATCAAGGGATGAATGGCTGACTTTAAATATGCTTTCATCAAGGAAACCTCATGTGGTGATCATTTCTTTCCCACTTTCCCTGGTCGGAACCGTGAACTGGTCTTGATGCTGGCAGTAAGTACGCGGGCTGCCTGCTGGGTCCGGGTCAGTTTCTAATCAGTGCAAATCAAGGGGCTGCCTGGGGAGTTAATTACACAGAGAGCAAAGTGGTGTGGCTGTCAGGTCACTGCTGGACGCCAATTGAGAGGGAGTTTTTAAGTGCTCAGATCCACTTGCTTCCTGGGGCAGAGCCAAAGCAAACCTTTCCGCCTGCCAACCACGTGCCGTGACAGGCTAGGCACTGATAATTACAACCTGCATGAATTTCAAGTGTTTATCCAGCATCCTGGCTCCTCTTCACTGCCCGCTGAGTGGCAGGCCGGGTGGGTGTTGTCGTCCCTGTGGTGGTCAGGTTCATGTGTCAGCTTGGCCAGGTGATGGTGCCCAGGTGTCTGGTCAAGCAAGCACTGGCCTAACCGTTACTGCAAGGACATTTGTGGCTGGTTAATAAACCAGAAGGCTGGTATATTAAATCATCAGTCAGTTGATTGCATCTGTGGCTGATTGTATCGATGATCAACTAAGGGAGTAACTTCCACAATGAAAGAATATAACCAGTTGGATTTAATCCTTTTAAGGGAAGACTTTTAAGGGAGAAGAGAGAGAACCTTTACTTCTTCAGCCAGCCAGCCTCTCCTGGGGAGTTCATCAAAGAACTTCATCAGAGTTGCCAGCTTGTGGCCTGCCCTGTGGAATTTGGACTCGTGCATCCCCACAGTTGCATGAGACACTTACAAAATCTCTAGGGAGGTTCTGTTTCCCTAGAGAACCCTGACTAATAGAGTCCCCATCCTTAAGTATGGCGATGTCACATCTCCAAAATGGTGCGGGCAGTCAAGTGGGGGACCCAGGGCTGGGATCTCCCTTCTTTATTGTGCTGTGACTTCCCAGTCTGATAATGTAAGTCCAGAGATGGGCATACCCCATGGTGGCGGAGCTGGGGATCCTGATGCTGTGTTACTGTGCCAGCTGCGGGAGAGGGGCGAAGGCACCCGCCCACCCTCTGAGAGCTGGGGGCCAACAATGGGCACCTGCCTGCCCCTCACTTCTTTTCAGGTATGATGGCCCAGTTGCCACTATTTTTTTCTTTTTTTTTTTTTCCAAATCAAGGAATGCAGGCCCAGGAATCAAGCACTGCTGGTTCTAGCTTCACTGTTGCCCAGTTAGGTGACCTCAGACCTGTTTTCTCCTCTGTAAAATTAGGGGGATTGACTTGTGTACCCTAACGCTTTGTCAAAATTTGAAATATTTTATACATACAAAAGAATACTCACACATAGAGAATGTAAACCATAAAAAAAGGAACATTCATGAACACTGCACTCAGCATAATAAGTAGATTTGCAACATCTTTGAAGCTTCCTGGGTGCTCCTCTGTGATACTTCCCTCCCAGAAGTAGTCATCCCAAATTTGGAGTTCGTTGTTCCTTGTTTTCTTTACAGTTTTAATATATATATATATAAAACACCTCTAAACAATATGCTATATAGTTTTACCTGCTTTTGAACTTGTGTGTATTCTACTCTTTTTTTCTTCTTTTCATGAGATTTACCTGTGGTGATGGTGCCACAACTTATTCATCCACTCTCCTGACGGTGGACATGCAGGTTGTCTCCAATTTTTCACTGTTATAAACAGATGGTCCTTTTCTGCAATGTAAGACAAGTATAAACCCCTGTTCAGAATTCTCCAGATCCCCATCATGCTCGAAGCAAATGCCCAAGTCCTTGGGGCGCCCGTAACCCCCTGGAGCCTCTGCCCTGTCTCGGGGTGCTCTGCCCCAGCTCCCCCACTGCAGCCCCCGGCCTCCTGGCCACTCCTGTGCCTCCCCAGGCAGGCGCCTGCCGTGAAGCCTGGACCGCTCTCACCAGAAAGCTCCCTGGCTCGCTCTCCCACGCCCTCCAGTCTCTTCTATCCCCGCGGGCTCTCTCACCCCTTGCCCAGCGCCCAGCGCTGCTTTACAATGACGGGGTGCCATTCGGGTTTGCGATGAAGGGTGTTCCCCGAGCTCGCACAACGCAAGGCTCTTCTGTCCCTCTTCTGGTTGTTCTTTCTCCGTAGCACTTGGCATCTTTAAAAGCCTAACGCGATTGTCTTTATTTTGTATATCGCCTGTCCCTTCTCCACCTGTGCCGTGAACGTAAAGCTCCATGACGGGAATTTTGTTTCCTTTTCCATGCCTTACCCCCAGTATCTTGAGCAATGCCCAGCACATAGTAGGTGCTTAATACACATTTGTGAATGAATAAATGACAATCTTATTTCCTCCTTTTCAATCTTATACCTTTGATTTTTCATATTATATTATTGCCCCAAGGAATCTGCAGAATAATGTTGAATAGCAGCAGTGAAAGTGGTAATCTTTGTCCTGTTCCTGATTTTCAAGGGGTGCTTTTAAACATTTTACCATTTTGTGTTAGGTCTGCTATAGGTTTTTCAGTAGGTGTTTTTTATTAGATTAAGGAAATTTCTTTCTATACCTAGTTTGCTAAGAGGTTTTTTTTTTAAAATCATTGATAGTTGTTGAATTTTACTGAATAATTTTTCTGCACCTGTTTACTGAAATTATTATATATGTGTTTTCCTTTAACATGTTAATGTGGTTAATTGCATTAATATATTTTCTAATGTTAAACCCACCTTGCATTTCTGGAATACCCAAGCCAATCATGAGTGTGAATGCAAGCAGAGCATGCCAAGCTCACTAAGCTGAGGAGACAGAGCTAAGACTGGGGGGAGGCTGAAGCAGCTGAATTGACAGAGCAGAGTCCCAGAGGGGAGCATCCTAGGCAGGGAAAGAGTTCTGGAATCTGGAGACTGTCACTGAATACGGAGCCACATATACAGTAGGTGCAACTCCATGAGGCTGAGCAAACAACAACTGGAGAACTATGAACTGAAAATTCCTAGAGCTCACACAGGGCAGGGACATATCCGGGCTGAACTAGCCAGAGTAGAGAGTCCTCACTGACTACACTGGGCATTCAGCAGCAACCCAGAAGCGTCATGCTTTCATAGTAGGGCGAAACTATTTCTAGAATAAAAGATATTAATCCCTATCCAAACAAAGCTGAAAAACATTCCTAGAACTTAAGAGCTAAAATCATAAAACTCTAAGCACAAAACATGAAGGGGGAAAACCATGACCTTGGATTTGGCAACGATTTAGCACAAGCAACAAAAGAGAAAAAATAGGTTAAAACTGGACTTCACTAACATTAAAAACCTTTGTGCATCAAAGGACATTATCAAGAGAATGAAAAGACAGCCTACTGAGTGGGAGATGATAGTTACAAAGCATATGTCTGATAAGGGTTTAATATCCAGAATATATAAAGAACTGCTACAACTTAACAATAGAAAAGACAAACAACCTAACTGAAACATAGGCAAAGGACATGAAAAGACATTGTTTCCAAAGAAGATACATACATGGCCAATAAGTACAGGAAAAGATGTTCAATATCATTAGTCATCAGGGAAATGTGAGATGCCACTTCACACTCCCTAAAACGGCTATTATTTAATAAATGGAAAACAAGTGTTGACAAGGACATGGAGAAATTGGAACCCTCATACATGCTAGTGGGAACATATAATGGTGCAGCCACTGTGGAAAACAGTGTGGCAGTTCCCAAAAAGGTTAAACGTAGAGTTACCATGTGACCCGGCAATCCCTCTTCTAGGTGTATACCCAAACAAATTGAATGCAGGAATGCAAACAGATACTCATACACCAATGTCCATAGCAGCATTATTCACAATACACAAATGGTGAAAACAACACAAATGTCCATCAACAGATACATGGTTAAACAAAATGTGGTATATACATTCAACAGAATTTTACTCAGTCATAAAAAGCAATGAAGTTCTGATATATGCTACAATATGGGTGAACCTTGAAGATATCAAGTCAAGCCAGACACAAAAGGACACATATACTATATGATTCCACTTATATGAAATATCTGGAATAAGCCTATTCATAGAGACAGAAAGTTGAGTAGAGGTTACCAGGGGCAGAGCAAGGGGTGGGGGGTGGGAAGGTATTAGTTAATCTGTACAGAATTTCTCTTTGGGGTCATGAAAAAGTCTTGGTACTGGATGGTGGTGATGGTAGTTAGCACAACACTGTGAATGGAATTAATATCACTGAATGTATATTTAAAAATTGTTAAAATGGAGAATTTTGTGTTTCATATATATGTTACCACAATCGAAACAAACATATCTTGAAAAAAATTCTAACTAATCTGTAAGTAACTTAACTGCTGTTAGAACAAAAACCAGTACTCTTTCATGGAGGACAACAAAATCCAACCATCAAACATGCAGAATTCATGATGTTCATCATCTACTAAAAAGCTATTAGGTATGAACTAGCTAGAACATGTAAATTCAAGAGTCATAAAATGTAGATTATAAGGTACCTAGAGATAGACAGAAGCTAGAGAAGGGGGAGCAGTTGCCTAATATGTACAGAATTGTTAACAAGGTTGAACTTAAATGTTTGGGAATGGATAGAAGTGATGGTAGCTCATTATTGGGATTATAAGTTATAGTGTCATATTGTAACTGAATTTGATTGAAAGTGGTTGTTTAAAGTCATGTGTCAGCAATCAACACTACATATATAAATAAGTCTTGCATGAACTACTACATATTTAAAAAAATAATAGAGGGATATATGGGGAAACCATAGCTATTGCAAACTATGGACTATGGTTAATAGTAATATTTTAATATTCTTTCATCAACAGTAACAAATTTACTACACCAGTACTATGGGTCAACAATAGGGGGTGTAAGGGGTATAGGAGAATTTGGGTTTTATTTTTTATTCTTATTTCTGTTCTAGAGTAATGAAAATGTTCTAAAATTGGTCATGAGGATGTATGCACAACTATGTGATGACACAGTGAGCCAGTGATTTTATACTTTGGATGGTTTGTGTGGTGTGTGAGTATAGCTCAATAAAACTGAAAAAAAACAAGACATGGGAACAAGAAGTAAAATGTGATCCATAATCAAGACAAAAGTCAGTCAATAGAAACTGACTCAGAAATGACAAAGATAAAGGGATTATAAGACAAGGACTTTAAAACACCTATTGTAAATATTCTCAAAGATTTAAAGGAAATCATTTACAAAATCTTATAAAAATCATTTACAAGATCATTTGCAATATGGCAAATGAATCTTCTAGAGCTGAAAAATTCAATAAGTGAAATAAAAATTTCACTTGATGGGATTTATAGCAGATTAGACATTCACAGATTAGTGAATTTAAGCATAGTAATGGATGCTATCCCCATTAAAGCCCAGAAAGGAAAAAGGAAAGGAACACCAGACCCTCTGTGTCCTGTGGGACAATATCAAACAGTTTAACATATATCTAATTAAGGTTTCACAAGGAGTAGGATTAGGACAGAAAAATGTTTTATGAAATAATGGCCCCAAATTGTTCACATGTGATGAAAATTATAAAGCCATAGATCCAAGAAACCCAGTGAACTTCAAACAGGATAAACATAAATAAAGCCACTCCAAAGCACATCATAACCAAATTGCTGAACACCAGTGATGAAGAGAAAAATCTTGAAAGAATTCAGAGAAAAGATTATGTACAGAGGAACAAAGATAAGAATTACTACTGATTTCTTGTCAGAAACACCATATGCCAGAAGACATCTTATGCTAAAAAGTGCTAAAAGTACAAAAAACCCTATCAATACAGAGTTCTATAGCTAGTGAAAATATTATTCAAAAAAGACATTTCCAGATAAACAAAAGCTAACATGGTTGGTTATTTGAATGAGTTGATGCAGTTGGCAAATCTCTGACAAGATGATTTAGAAGAAAGAAGAGAAGACACAAATAAATAATGTAAGGATTCTCCCAGACAGAATGTGTTTGTGTCTGACACGTCCCTGGGGTCACTCTCAACTTAAGACCATTTAAGTCCATTTATCTGCCTGAGGATTTTTTTGACCATGTTTCTTCTTGAATTCAAGCCACCAACTCTCAGGATGGTGAATTTATAGTTATTAATTCCCAAGGAAGATTTCTGCCCCCTGCACCAAAAGCCTGATCTAGAGCAGATACATCTCCCTCTTTAGCTCCTTTTGGGGACATGCACACGTGCACACACACACACACACTGTGGATTTGCCCTTTGGGGATCTCAGCTCTCTGTGGGGACCTTACCTCCCAACTCCCATGGGATTGGCATAAACCTTTCAGGCAACCATTGGCCTTAGCCCTTGCTTGCCTCTTTGAATTACTGCTCTGATTTCACTTTTTGGTCTCTGAGATTTTACCTTACTTATCAACATGTCATCTGTGCTTTTACAAAATATTTCGTTGCAGGGGGATTTTCAGCATAGTGCCACCTCCTTGTTGCGAGATGGGGAACGTTGGCCCCAGCAGTCTAAAACATCTAGGCCGATGAGTCTTCCCTGTCCCTGTCGTATCTTGGCATCTATACGATTGGAAGGAAGGATAGGTACAAACGTACAGCACGAGAGCAGTCCGCCACCAGGAAGGGCAGCTCAATTTCTGCTCCCAGCAAGAAGCCTGTTGAACAAGAATCTCCTAGAACCAAATGACCCCAGCTGTCACTGAGAAGGACCATGGCCATTCTTTTTTACGTGAACTGGCAGGTGAAGCCCCTTCGGCTGCCTTGGCAAGTCAGGCTGCTGACTTGTATGGGTTGAATCGCTTCTTCCAAGAAGACATGTTGAAGCCCTAACCCCCAATACCCCAGGGTGTGACCGTATTTGGAAATAGGCTCAGTTAAGAAAAGGTCATGCTGGGGTTGAGTGGGGTGTCAGTCCAACAGGACAGTGTCCTTATAAGAAGAGGAGAAGAGGCAGAGACACACTAGAAGACAGCCAGATGACGATGAAAGCTGAGAGGGAGGGATGCAGCCACAAGTGATGGGACAGCAAGGACGGCCGCCACCCCCAAAAGCTGGAAGGGGCAAGGAAGGATTCTCCCCTGGAGCCTTTATGGGAAGTGCCATCCTGCTGAAACTTTTTTTTTTTTTTAAATCTTCATTTTATTGAGATATATTCACATACCATACAGTCATACAAAACAAATCATACATTTGATTGTTCACAGTACCATTACCTAGTGGTACATTCATCACCTAAATCAATCCCTGACACCTTCATTAGCACACACACACAAAAATAATAAGAATAATAATTAAAGTGAAAAAGAGCAATTGAAGTAAAAAAGAACACTGGGTACCTTTGTCTGTTTGTTTGTTTGTTTCCTTCCCCTATTTTTCTACTCATCCATCCATAAACTAGACAAAGTGGAATGTGGTCCTTATGGTTTTCCCAATCCCATTGTCACCCCTCATAAGCTACATTTTTATACAATTGTCTTCGAGATTCATGGGTTCTGGGTTGTAATTTGATAGTTTCAGGTATCCACCAGCTACCCCAATTCTTTTTTTTTTTTATTTTTTTTATTTTTTTTATTTTATTTATTTTTTTTTAATCATCATTTTATTGAGATATATTCACATACCACGCAGTCATACAAAACAAATTGTACTTTCGATTGTTTACAGTACCATTACATAGTTGTACATTCATCACCTAAATCAATCCCTGACACCTTCATTAGCACACACACAAAAATAACAAGAATAATAATTAGAGTGAAAAAGAGCAATTGAAGTAAAAAAGAACACTGGGTACCTTTGTCTGTTTGTTTCCTTCCCCTACTTTTCTACACATCCATCCATAAACTAGACAAAGGGGAGTGTGGTCCTTATGGCTTTCCCAATCCCATTGTCACCCCTCATAAGCTACATTTTTATACAACTGTCTTCGAGATTCATGGGTTCTGGGTTGTAGTTTAATAGTTTCAGGTATCCACCACCAGCTACCCCAATTCTTTAGAACCTAAAAAGGGTTGTCTAAAGTGTGCGTAAGAGTGCCCACCAGAGTGATCTCTCGGCTCGTTTTGGAATCTCTGCCACTGAAGCTTATTTCATTTCCTTTCACATCCCCCTTTTGGTCAAGAAGATGTTCTCCGTCCCACGATGCCGGGTCTACATTCCTCCCCGGGAGTCATATTCCACGTTGCCAGGGAGATTCACTCCCCTGGGTGTCTGATCCCACGTAGGGGGGAGGGCAGTGATTTCACCTTTCAAGTTGGCTTAGCTAGAGAGAGAGGGCCACATCTGAGCAACAAAGAGGCATTCAGGAGGAGGCTCTTAGGCACAATTATAGGGAGGCCTAGCCTCTCCTTTGCCCTGCTGAAACTTTGATTCCCGACTTCCAGCCCCCAGAATGGCAAGAGAATCCATCCCTGTTATTTTAAGCCCCCAGCTTGAGGCCTTTGGTCATTGCAGCCGCAGGGAACTCAGACATGAAGCAAGGTCAGTGCTGAGAGCTGCTGGTGCGGACGAGTCCATTTGACACTGGGTGGTCATCCAGCGAGCCTCCTGGACTAAGCCAACTGCCACCACCCGCCTTCCAGAGCCCCCTACCCCAAGATGCTGCTCTTTCACGACAGCCTCTACCTCCAGAATCACTTGAGCCTGGAGGACATGCTCGGAATTGGCTTGGTAGTGCGGCACTTTCTAGATGCCCGTGTCGGGCAGCCACACCCAGATTCTGAGCAGGTGTTTCAGCAGACCTGGCCCCTGCCGCACACCTTGCCCGCCCTCCCAGGTGCTTCCGCCTCGTGGTTTTGGGCTGCGATGATGTGCATCACCAGGGCATGACATCATTTATACCAGCCGAGAGAAGTTTCTTCCTCAGCCAAAGCTCATTTCTGCAAGTGCCCCGGTTCCACCTTCTGAGAAGATATAACTTGGGGAATGTGCAGGCCCTTCCTGCTTTGCGTGGGGCCTCTTCCTCTAGGCCACACAAGCCTCCTGGACCTCCAAAGGCATGGCCCCAACCCGCCGACGTCCCCGCTGCCCTCATGCCTGCTGCCAGCCGGCTCGTCCTCCAGACACTGCCCACCTCTCCAGCCTCTGCAGGCGGCATTTGCCCTGTGACTCCCGGGCACTAATCCTCCACCCGCTTCGAGGCCGCCTCCAGGGTTGCTGGTTTATAACATACCAGGTACCATGTGAGTGCTTTCTGTGGCTGGTTCGACGGCACCCTCACAGCGGACCTGTGAAGTCGGTTCTATTTTGATCTTCATTTCACAGACAAGAAAGCCTAGGCTGGGAGAGATGAAGTAACCAGTCGAAGGTTGGCTGGCAAGCCAAGGAGCGGTATCTGAAGCCGCAGCTTTAACCTCACCGGGTACCGCTTCCTCTTCCAGAATCCCCAAAGACTCCTCCAGCTGCCTCATCCCGGACCGCCTCCTATCGCAATCTGTGTAATTCGTATGTCTCAGAGGCATTTTCCCCTCCACTGCCCATTTCTTTTCCCCTTTCCCCTCTTGTCAGGAACAGACAGGGGGGGCTGTTGCATGGAACTAAACTGCAGGACTGTGTGTGGCCAGGTGTCCCCAGCACAGGGTGAGGAAGGCAAGAGGGGCAGACCTGCCAGCTCCACGCCAGGGCCCGTCCTGCCTGCCTGGACGTTGGTGGGGACACCTCCCGCAGACGGTGCTGGGACCTCCGGCTCACATGCTCCGCTGATAAGGACTCAAGAGGAGGCCCTGCTCAGGCTGAGTTGTCCAGTGAGGGCACCGCAGCCTGGCTGCAGCAGGAGGAGAGAATCACAATTTTTGCCTCCTCGGGGTCCTTAAGCAGCCTGAGAATGTGACTTTCGTTCTGCCCCAGCAGCACTGTCCTGAGCGCCTCAGGCTCAGCGTCCCTGCCCTGGCCTCGCCCGGCCTCACTAACCACCGTCTCCTGCCTGCCCAGCTCTGGGTCACACTCACTCGCTGCCCAGGGAGAGCACGCTGGCCTCGGTCCCAGCACACGGACGGACATGTTATCCAGCCTCGGCCGCTGGGGAATGACACTGTGGGCATCCCCGCCAGCCCGAGGCCTGGCCCTTCCTGGGGCTCTGGCCGGGGCAACCACCCCTCCTGGCCTCCCCTGCTAGAGGCCCAAATCTGCCTCTTCCCCAGAGAAGGCTGAATTGGGCCCCCCCAAAAGATATGTCCGAGTTCTAATACCTGGTACCTGTGAATGTGACTTTATTTGGGACAGAGCACTCTGCAGATGCAGTTAATTTAAGAATCACAAGATGAGCTCATCCTGGCTTAACCAGGCAGCCCAAAAGCCGATGACAGGGGTCCTTATAAGAGGGAAACTGAGGGAGATGAGAGATCCGGAGACAGAGATGGAATGAGGCCACCCCAAGCCAAGGAACCCCAAGCTGGAAACTGTCTCCCCTGGAGTTTTCAGAAGGAGCATGGCCCCACTGCCTTGATTTCAGACGTCTGGTCTTCAGAACTGTGGGAGAATAAATCCCTGTGGCTCTGAGCCCCCCGGTTTATGGGAGTTTGTTAAGGCAGCCACGAAACAAATCTGCCCCCCAACCATGGGTCTGGGGCCCAGGAAACAAGACCTCCCTTGGCCGGCCGTGCACTGCTCTGGGAAACTGATCCTGCCAGCCAGCTGCCGGGATGCTTAGCACCTTGCACCTACCAGGTACCCAGTATAAAAGAGTGGAATTGAACTGGATTGGGGGGGGGGGGCGGCTTCCCTGCTTTCCATGTTACTGGGATTTGAAATGTGCTCATTAAAGAAATGAGCTGAATTAATCTGCACACACACACTGCCCCTGTTAGAGCCCACAGTTTCGCAGCTAAGTTCTTGCTTCACGTGGCCTCCCCACTGGCTTCCAGTAACAGGTAGCGGGAGAGAGGCAGACAGTGAGTGCCGGGGTCCCCAGGCCAGTCCCCAGGCTGCCCCCCGCGTCCTCCCCCACCATCTGTGACAAGCCCCATCCTCGGAGTCCCGAGAGTCAGGGCTTCCTGGGGATTTTCTCACGAGTGGAATGGTGGGCCCTTCTCTCTGCCCTCCAGATGTCTGGAGCCTTAGGAGAGAGACACACGGCTAATTTTAAATCGCTGTGGGCACACAGAAGAGGGGTAGCTTCTTGGTCTCAGGGAGAGGGTAAAATCTCTGCAAGCAGCCCTTCTTGGGGGCAGAGCCTGCGATGAATCCCATCTCAAGGACTTGCTATTCTCTCCTGAATATTCTAGACTGGAGAGGTATACAAGGTGCTGGGAAGAAGCAGAAAAATGTGGGCGGAGGAAGTAGACATTTTTAAGTAGTTTTTCTCCCATGATACGGTAGAATCCAGGATGACGTTTGTCCTGACCTTGTGGTCTGGCCTCACTCACCCCGTGCCGGCGCAGTGAGCTCAGCATGTCCTGCCCACGAGCCCTTGTCTGCCCTGTTTCCGCACGTGCCCAGGCTCGGGCCTTCGAGCCTTTATTGCAGCACCCCCCTCGCCCCCCGGACTGCTCGAATGCCTTTTCTCTCAGCCCCACACCTGCCTGTCAGCGTCCTACTACTTCCTCAGGACCCCATTCTTAACCCACCCCCCTGAAGATGCCTTTCCCGGCCTTCTCCACCCAGTGAGCCTCTCCTGCCCCTCCCACCCCGCTGGGCGTCTGGTCTGCTTCAGCCGGGCTCTGGGGCGTCTGGGCACCCTAGAGAGGCAGGTCCTTATTTTTTTTTTATACTCATATTATGGTTTTATTTTATGGAAAAATGTTCTTCAGTCCATAAACCAACAGTATTAGACAGTAGCACAGATTATTTTGGCCTGACTACAAATGATGGTGAAGAATATGGAAGATTATACTAGTTAACCTAATTTATAACAACCACAAAAAACTAGTTAACCTTATTTATAACAACCACAAAAGCTTCCACGCTACAGAGAAAGAGAATCAATATTCCTGGCTATAGTTTGGAGAATTGATTTTATAAAATTCTTGTAAAATTTCTTTTTATCCTAACATAGCTGTGAATTAATCTTTGGATTATTATTCAATTTAGTTTCACTGGAAGTACTTTATCAGGAGGAAAACTTATTCAGACTCATATCATATTTCTATTTAATTTTTTTTAGGGTAAAGGATCATTTTCCTAATAACTTTTTTTTTCCATAATAGCTTTTTTTAAAATTCAGTTTTATTGAGATATATTCACATACCATACAATCATCCATGGTGTACAATCAACTGTTCACAGTACCATCTTAACAGCTGTACATTCATCACCCCAATCTATTTTTGAACATTTTCCTTACACCAGAAAGAATCAGAATAAGAATAAAAAATAAAAATAAAAAAAGAACACCCAAATTACCACCCTCCCCATCCCACCCTATTTTTATTTAGGTTTTGTCCCCATTTTTCTATTCATCCATCCATACACTGAATAAAGGGAGTACGATCCACAAGGCTTTCACAATCTCACTGTCACCCCTTGTAAGCTACATTGTTTTACAATTGTTTTCAAGAGTCAAGGCTACTGGGTTGGAGTTTGGTAGTTTTAGGTATTTACTTCTAGTTATTCCAATATATTAAAATCTAAAAAGTGTTATCTATATAGTGCATAAGAATGTCCACCAGAGTGACCTCTCGACTCCATTTGAAATCTCTCAGCCACTGAAGCTTTATTTCATTTCGTTTTGCATCCCCCTTTTGGTCAAGAAGATGTTCTCAATCCCATGATGCCAGGTCCAGATTCATCCCCAGGAGTCATATCCTGTGTTGCCAGGGAGATTTACACCCCTGGGAGTCAGGTCCCACGTAGGGGGGAGGGCAGTGAGTTCATCTGCTGAGTTGGCTTAGCTAGAGAGAGAGAGGGCCACATCTGAGCAACAAAGAGGCACTCAGGGGGAGACTCTCAGGCACAATTATAAGCAGGTTTAGCCTCTCCTTGCAGCACCAAACTTCATAGGGGCCAGCCCCAAGACAGAGGGGTCAGCACATCAAGCCGTCAGTCCCCAATGTTTGTGAGAACATCAGGAACAATCCAGGTGAGGAAGTCCAACACCTCTGCATCCCCTCCCAGCTCTTCGGGGGACAAGGCAGGACCATTTTAAACTTACCTTTAGCACTCCCCAACGTGCCATGTTGCTTTGTATATAGCAAGCACACAGTAAGGATTTGTTTAATTCAATTGGGTTAATCTACCTGGATAGCCGCAGAGGGGGTGGCTGGGAGTCACCCCCAAAACCCAGATTTCCTTTTTCAATATAAAGACCAAACCATTTCGATAGCACTAAGGTACTTTAGGCACAGCCCCAAAGTGGAGATCCATTTTAATGGGGGAATTAAGGCCTAAACAGCATTAATTCAACTAGAAAAAGCTTCTGGACCTTCCAAACTTGAGCCAGCTCTTTTTGGTCTAAGTACAAACTTCTAATTAGCTTCTTGGCCATCTGTACATTCTCTTTGGAGAAACGACTATTTAAAAGCTTTGCCCTATTTTTAGTGAACCCTTTAGAAACACTTCTCATTTTTCTAAGATTTTCTTTGAAGTTACCATGGGGCTTAAATTTAATATCCTAAACCAGTGACAATCTCATTTGATCTGATAGCAATTTAACTTCAATAGCATATACATGCTATGTTCCTGTACCTGTCTGTCCACCCTCCCCCTTTATGTAGTTCTTGTACAAATTACACATTATAAGTCCCAAACCATTGATTTGTCATTACTTTTTATGCATTTGCATTTTAGATCCTGTAGGAAGTAAGAAGTGGAGTTACGAACCCAAAACACAGTAGACTGGCATTTATATTTACCCCTGTTTTTACCCTTACCAGAGATCTTTATTTCTTCACATGGCTTCAATCTATTGTTTATTGTCCTTTCCTTTCAACCCATAGAACTCTCTTTAGCATCTTTTATAGGGCTGGTCTAGTGGTGATGAACTCCTTCAGGTTTTGCCTAGCTGGGAATGTCTTAATCTCTTCTTCAGTTTTGAAAGATGGTTTTTCCAGATATAGAATTCTCAATTGGCAATTTTTTTGCTTTCAGTACTTTAAATATGTCATCCCACTGCCTTCTTGTCTCCATGGTTTCCTGTGAGAAATTGGCATTTACTTTTATTGAGGCTCCCTTGTGTGTTGCATGTTGCTTCTCTTTTGCAGCTTTCAGAATTCTCTCTTTATCTTCGGCATTCAATAATTTTGTTATCAGATGTCTCAGTGTGGGTCTATTTAGGTTTATCCTGTTTGGAGTCCATTAAGTGTCTTAGATGTGTATAGTCATGTCTTTCATTAAATTTGGGAAATTTTAAGTTGTTATTTCTTTAAATATTCTCTCTGCCCCCTTCTCTCTCTCTTCTCCTTCTGAGGCTCCCACATGCGTATATTGGTATGCTGAATGGTATCCCACAGATCTCTCAGGCTTTGTTCACTTTTCTTCATTCTTTCTTGTTTCTGCTCCTCAGACAGGATAATTTCATTTGTCTTATCTTCAAGTTCACTGATTCTTCTGCCAGCTCCAGGTACAATCTGCTGTTGAACCCCTCTAGGAAGTTTTTAATTCTGTTTTGGCGGTTTTCAGTTCTGTTTGGTTCCTTTTCATGATTTCTGTCTCTTTATTGACACTCTCTTTCTGTTCATCTATTATTTTCCTAATTTTCTTTACTTCTTTGTCCATGTTTTCCTTTAGCTCTTTGAGCATATTTTAGGACCATTTTTTAAAAGTCTTTATCTGATATGTCCAAGCTCTGGTTTTCCTCATTGATGGCTTCTAATTCTTTTTCCTGTTCCTTTGCATGAGACATTGTTTCCTGTTTCTTTGTATGTCTTCTAATTTTTTCTTGCAAGCTGGATATTTTGGTATTTTAAGGTGTTATCTCGGAAATTTAGACATTGAGACTTCTGTTCCTTATGTGTGCATCTAGCTAGTGTTATGACAGAGATTTTCTTGAGTGTCAGGCACTAACAGGAGAAAAAAAAAAGAGAGAAAGAGAAAAACACCTTTCTCAGTCTTTGTAGATTGGCCAATGCGAGTGATTTTCTTCAGAGCCTAGCTGTTTTAACAGTAAGTTTAGAGAATAGCCTGAGGCACAAGCATAGCGCCCTCCCAAGTCTTTTCTGCAGATATGTCTTGTCCTGGGCATGCTTACGTGTCCCTAGGAATTCAATCCCCGCATTTACACAGATCCAAATTTCCACTCTTCACTATGGAGCAGTGTCTCTGCACAGTTCTGGGCACTGCACAGAACGGGCCCCTCAGCCAGCAAAACTTTGCCTCAGGCAACTGAGATTTGAATGTTCTCCTGCCATATTCTGTAGGACAGCTCTGTGCACTGTCCTACATACAGGGCAAGTTCTGGGACTACAGGCCAGTCCCTCTGGGCATCACCAGACAGACTGGCACAGATGCATGTGCTCACAGTATGCAAGGAGGGTTACTTTGCTCCCTTTGGAACTGGGCCCAGGGACCACGGAGGGCCTGGCAAGGGTGCCATGAGAGCCTATGTTTTTAAGTCACCTTCTTTTTGATTTGGCACTTTCCCTGTTTCTGTAATCCTTTGTTTTCTGGAGGTTTGAGAAAGATTTTCCTGCCAGTTCTGCTTGTTGTTCAAGGTCTCTGTGGGAACAGAGCCCTGGAGCAGCTCACTTCACCATCTTGATAGCCAGAATTTTGATTAGCTCTTTGGAGTAGGAAGGATTCCCAGCTCAGTGGGGACCCAGAGACCCACATCCCTAATTCAACAGTCCCCATGGACTGAGCCAGAGGAGCTACGGTGAAGCTTTCATTCCCTTGGAGATCTTTGGGGGAGTATTATATAGATTCATTTTTCAGTCAAGGCCCAAAGCCCTGGTCCTGTCTTGGGTAAGCAGAAGGAAGCTTGAACATAAGACAACTATTAGAGATTCTTAGTTCCATTTTTGGTTGTATTTACCTTTAAGTTCCTCCAAATGGGAAGAAGAGTGTCGTAGGACACCAAGGCAAGGGGTCAAATAGCGTCCTTGCAGAAAGTTGGCAGGTAACCCCACATGATCTAGACTTGGCTTTGATTTTGTACTTACATTTGAACATGGGTGTGTCAGATGTTCTGGGAATCTACTTCACACAAAATAATGAAGCCACACTAATGAAGACCTGCCGCAGGAAGAGCTGGGACGCGATCCAGTTTCCACCTCCTGCCCCTGCTCAGCTCCTCCCTGCCACCCACTCCACTCTCAGGAGAGAGAGCTCATCTCTCAGCCTGACTCAGAGCACCAGACAAGGTCCATTAAGTGCAAGCTCCTCCATGCTGAGCTCGTAGCACAGATGGATGCCCAGTGATCCATCCCACAAGTCTGCATCTTTCTCAACAACACCACACATTACCAAAGAAGATCACACCTAACCACCACCAAGAGGTGAAAGCAAGGCATACAGATCCCTTGTGCTCCTCATTCCAGCCAAGCTGTCTCCTGATTTTGTCTGAAAGAGAATGTGGATGCTACCCCGAATTACAACAGTACTAGGAACTGTAAGCAAATGACCACCAAGAGCAAGAATATTCATAGAACCAGATGTCTCCTTAACTGTATAACAAGAAGTTCTATTAGTCAAGAGCACTCTTTGGAAATATGCTGCTCACATCACATGACAAAGGCTTGTCTCATTCAAATAGTCCCTACCATGTTATTGTAATGGTGGGTTTTTATCATAATTTTGTTAGGACCTTGGAAGGGAACATCAGAACATGGTGAATGACCGAGTACAGCAGAGATCCAGAGAGAACTGTGCTGGTTGTGTGCAATCTGGAGCCAACAGCTTCGGCCTTCCTGTATAGTGCTGATGGTTGATGGTGCTGTACACTTTCTCCTGGAGTTTTTCTTTGTTTGAAAAAAATTATTTATTGGCATTGCAGTCATATTTGTCTGGCTCACAAACATTTTTCATAATGTTAATGTCAATTTGATATCACTACATGCCTAAAATAGACACACACCATCATAAGGAGTATATAGCGTTCCACCATGGTGCATACGAATAGATGCCTCTTTTTTTAACTTTTTATTTTGAAATAATTTCAAACTTACAGGAAAGTTGCAAACATAATACAAAAGTAATGAAGACAATGCTAAAATAACCCCCTAGCCAAATAGCCAGATTTATCAACTTTTAACATTTTGCCACGTTTGTTACATCATTCTATCTATATCATTTGTTTTATCATTTTATCTATCTAATCATTTATCATCTGACTATTTGTCATCTATTTTCTAAGAATTTGAGAGTAGGTTGCATACATCTTGGTTCTTTACCATTTAATACTTCCATGTACATTTCCCAAGAACAAGGATATTCACTTATTGTGCTGGTTTGGAGTTGTTTTGTACCACAGAAAGGACTATGTTCTTTTTAATCCATTCTTGAGGAGGCTGACCTATTGTGGGTGGGACCTTCTGATCAGGTTGTTCCCATGGTGATGTGACCCAGCCCATCCAGGGTGTGTCTTAATCCCCTTGTTGGAGTCCTTTATGGAAGGATAAAAGACAGATGAAACTTAGAGATCTCAGGGAAGCTAAGAGATGAAATCCAGAGTTTGCCCCAGAGAAAAGAGAGGAAACACTACTGGGGAGAGCTGAGAAAGAGGGTTTACAGAAGCAGTGCTGGGACTTTTAGCCTTCTTACCCCTCCTAGCTAAACAGCAGCCAGGCTAGAAGACTCTTCTTTGGAAAATCTGACTAACCCAAGGGAAAAAAAAATACCTGAAGATATTGAAAAGAGGTGTGTGTGTGTGTGTGGGGGTCCCCTACAAGATGACCTGGCTAGACACTGGAATCACTTGGAAGTTGGAATGCTTTTTAAATGTTACTGAGGTAAAATTCATGTAACATAAAATTATAACATTTTAATTCAGTGGCATTTAGTACATTCACAATGTTTTGCAACCATTACCTCTATTTCCAAAACACTTTCATTAGCTAGGAAGAAAACCCCATATTCATTAGCAGGCACACCCCATTCCACTCCCCCACTCCCACCCCCACCCCCAGCAACCACCAATCTGCTCTCAGGCTCTATGGGTTCACCCATTCTGGATATTTCATATAAATGAGTCATACAGTATGTGACCTTTAGAGTGTGGCTTCTTTTTGGGATGCTTTTTAATACTAACATCTGGACCCCATCCTCAGAGATTCTGATTTAACTATTTGGGGAAGGAGGAGGGGCACAGGTAGGCATTAAAACCTTCCCAGGTGATTCTAGTGCTCATTTACTGCTTTAGAATGTTCTGGCCTGTTGCTGACGAGCCCTGCCACATGCTACTTCAGGCCAGCATTTTAGTGATTCACTCTGAGCTGTGAATGGACAGTCAAGGCCTACCAAACGTGCAACTTGAAAATGCCAAAACAAACAGGAAAAAGCTACTAGGAGGACACGGAGACTCTGCAAAAGAACACTAAAACAATCTTTTTTTAAATATCTTCAGAGAGATGAGATGTTATTCCATTAGCATAATGAGAAAAGGATGGGATTACAAAATTCAGAATACAAAAAAATCTCTTGGATATTAAAACATATTATTATGCAAAATTTTTAAAGAGAAAAGGAAAAATAGATAGAAATAAAAATCTCAATAAAAAGTTACATGGGAAATTGAGGGAATCTCCCAGAAAGTTGAGCAAGTCAAAGAAAGAAAATGAAGGTTAGAGATGGAAAATAGACACATAAAAGTTAAAGAAACAGTCCAGGAGGTTCACTGTCTAAATAATAGGAGTTTCACAAAGAGAACAGGGAAAACAGAGGAGAGAAATCATCAAAGAAGCAATTCAAGAAAATTTCCCAGAAATGAAGAACACAAGCTTCCAAATTGAAAGGGACCAGCAAGTGCCTAATACAACAGATGAAAACAGACCCACACCAAGCTACAGCATGGTGAATTTCAGAACTACAGAGGACAACACTCTTAAATGCCTCCAGAGAGAGAAAAAACAGGCTTCATAAAGGGATCAAGGATGAGAATGACACCTGAACTGGCACCAACAATGGAAGCCATGCGACAATGGAACAAATGACTTCTGAATTCTGAGGGAAAATGACTTCCTACTTAGAATTCTACTCTTGTCCAAACTCTTGGTTAAGTGTGACATTTTTAGATGTGCAAGGTCTCCACAATTTTATCTTCTCTGAATCCTTTCTCAGGAAACTATGGAAGGATGTGCTCCACCAAAACCAAGGCATATATTAAGAAAGAGGAAGGGATGGGGTTGAGGAAACAGGAGATCCAACTCAACAAAGAGGGAGTGGCAATTCTCAGGAGGGTGTTGTAGGAAGACCCTGAGATGACATCCGCGCAGTGAACCTAGAGTTCAATTTGGAGTGCGTCAGATGCTTCCAGGAAACTCATTTTTGAAAAAATGAAGGTGAAACTGATGGATTACCCAGTAGATTTGAACATACCGAAAGGAGGTTTGCACAACTTGGGAAGAGTTCTTTATTTCTCTTAGCTTAAGTCCTCATCTGTAAAATGGGCACAGCACTGTGTAACCTGAGTTTCCTCAGGTCTCTCTAGGGCCATTTTAGCCTAAATGACCCGATCCCACCTCTCTCTCATGGCAGCAGTGCGGGCGGGTCTCCTTTCCCCATTTAGTGTCCTTGGGGGTCTTCAGCAGCAGCTCTTGAGGATGCCCTCTTGAGCCCTCAAAATGCTAAAGGTTTGTCACAGAACCCCGTGAAGTGGGGGAGACGCCCTCCCTCCCTTTGTCTTTAGTATCTGCATTGTTAGAGGGATCATGGTCTGGATGCCTCTGACAAAGTGATTGGTGCCTCTGACAGAGTTTGTGATGAAACAGCATTACCCATAGGACAAGATGGACACAGTGGTCCAGCAGGGGTGGGCCGGGCCACAAATCTGAGCAATAGAAACTACGCTGGGCTCAGAATCTCTTCTCCCCTCTCTCATCTAAGCTTTCCTTGCTGAGTCAACCAACTGGCTCCTTGTTACTCTAAAATGCGGTCACCCCCAGGAGCCCATCATCCCTGCCCCTTCAGGACACTGAATATTCCCATCAGATCTAAATGTGCCCTAGTTTTGGGTTTAGACGGAGCCCCTTCTATAAATGGAGGTGAAAAGGGCCGTCAACTCATAGGCACTCTATAAAATGTTATTCATTTTTTAGAAACGAGATCATGCAATGTTTCTCCTCTTGTGTCTGGCTTGTTCCTTACAGCATGTTGTCTTCAGGGTTCATTCGTGTCGTAGTATGTATCAGAACTTCATTCCTTTTGGTGGCTGGATACATCTCATCTCTTTCAAGTCCCATGTGCATTTATTCATTCAGTAAATACTTATTGGGTTACGCACCAGGCGCAGTAGGATTTAGAGTCCATAGCCAGGTAAAAGTCTCCAGGACTGTGGTGGTGTCTGTGGGGAACTTCTGTGATCTTCATTTATCAGTCCTCTTTGTCTCTGCCCAGACGCTTTATCCTCTGCCCGACATGAAGGCAGATGCCACCGGGATTGAGGACCTCGAGGGTGAAAAACGTGTGGGTAGATTCCTGCAGACTCACCCTCATCAGTTGAGAAAAGGACTCAAGGCTTGTAAGGCATCTTTCACCTGACAAGAGCAGCAAAGCCCATCTTCCATCTTCACTGGGCGGCTCTTCAAGCTCAGTGCCCACCTGACAACCAAGAATAACGTGGGAGCTGCTGGGATGTCAGGGGCTGGTGTGATGAGAATGGCCAGACTGGATCAACATGCTGCACTCATCTCACTCGCAGGTGCTTTTAAAAAAAAAAGAAAAAAAAAGAAAAAAAATATATAATTCACATAAGATAAAATTAACCACTTTAAAGTGAACAATTCAGTGGCATTTGGTACTTTCACAATGTTGGGCTACCACCCCCTCTATCTAGTCCTAGAATATTTTCATCACTCCAAAAGGAAACCCCAAACCCATTAGGCGGTCAGGCCCATTCCCCCACTCCGTGTGCCTTCTCAGAGCATGGAACCCTGGTTTTCTGCAACCAGGAGAATGAGTGGGTGAGGGAAGGTGAGGGTGGGATGCCAAGGCAGGTGGGCTGTCCATGAGCTTTTGCGGGGAGTTGTATGGGCACATTCTGATTCACACGGCATCCGAGTGGGGGTCCTGTGTACATCACAGCTGGAGAGAAAACCCGCAGATGTGGCAGCAACCTGGCTTGAGTGACAGGAGAGAGCCGCTGGCATCCGTCCGGTATCTGCTGGCTATCATCCTCCATTCTTTCGGGGGGGTCTCAGGCCCCTCCAGTGACTTCCCTCCAGGTCTTGGCATGACCACTAACCAGTAAGTCTAACCACCTAGTCATTCAATCTGTCAGCGAGCCTGAGTCCACCTTCTCATCCATCCCCTTCCTGAGCATCTTTCCCAGGCCATAACCAGCCCTACAAGGCAGAGATGGTGGACTATGGTATCCCCAGGGCCTTTAGGGTGCCAGGCCCAGCACCCCTGACCCCCCGGGGTTTACCGAATGACTCATCCCAACCTGGAGATGGGGATGGCTACAGTGTTGATAGGTTTCAACAGCAGTTCCACTGGTGGGGAACGCAGCCACACTGCTTCCAGAAGCACATGCAGATCACTGCAAGGGGAGGTGGGCATGGCCATTACCTGGGTCTGAAAATCAGGCATGACTAATGAGTTTACAAAGGTGAAAGTCACCACTGGTGAGTGGAGGAGACGCACAGAGCCCTAAAGATGCAGGGGGGCATCTTTCAAACTGTTTAAGGAAACCAGGAGTTTAGTGTTGCATTATGTGGGGAAATTTAAGTTGTGGGCATTGGCAGTTTGGGTTGGAGGGTGGAGAAGACAGGTAGGGCTGGTGAAGGGGTACTGTGAAGGTTATGAAGAGGGGTGTGGGGGTCCTCCAGAGCGCTGAGGTCTCAGGAACCAGATCTGGCTGTGAATCTGAACCTGCCACTTGGTTTCTGCGTGAGTTGCGCAAGCCAGTTTCACATCTCTAAAACTGGGACAATAATATCTACCGCTGAGGGTTGTGGCAAGGACCAAGTAGATCACAAGTGAAAGCATCTGGTAGGTTTCTGGCACTCATGACATACTCAGTAACTCTTGGTTGGTTGCTTAGGCAACTCACTGAACTTTTCTGAACCTCGGTTTCTTTCTCTGTAAAAATGAGATATGTGAGAGTGCCTGGCACATAGCTGACGCTCAAGAAAGGTGTGGCTTTTTATTTTGAAATAATTTTAAACTTAAAGAAGTCACAAAAAAACAATAGAGTTCCAAATACCCCACATTTCAGCAGAGCCACAGTACAAAGATCAGTACCAGGAAATGAGGAGTGGTAGCAACTACAGACTGTCCTGGCATTTCTGCAGTTTTCTCCTGAGTAGACTGAGGGGAGGTGCAGTGATCTCGTTTTCCTTGTAGCCTTAAAACCAACCCTGGGTCCTGGCTATGGGCCTGGGGCTGCACCTGGAAGGCGAGGGGAGCAAGAGGAGACCCTGTGACGGGGACAGAAGGGGTCAGGACTGGCACACCGGGAGTATAGTGATCGGATTTATTTTTGCAGACTGTGTTTACGAAGGAGAGTGTAGAGTTGCCCTACAGGAAGCAGAGACTTTTGAAAGTTTCTTCTGTGGAATGGGAAAAAAGTTGCGCATGAGGTGCGGGAGAGGGGCCCTGGGCTGGGGAAACCCCTTGCTCCGCGGCACCACGCTCGGGAGCGGCTCTCCCCCGGGGGGAACGCTTTCTTCGCTTGGAGGGCGAGGGCAAATCCAGCAGGATTTAGGCAAATCCAACAGACTGAAAACTCGGAGCTGTACAAAAGGTAGGCGCGGGGGAAGGTCGAACATTTGGACTTCCCAGAGGTTGCGCCACAGCCGCTCTTTGAGCAGCAGGCGCCCCGGCGTTGCGCGGAGGGGCCCTCGGGCCGGCAGTGCAGCCAGCGGTCCAGCGGCCCGGGCGCAGCGAGGGCCCCGGTGAGGGCGGGCGGAGCCGGAGCGCGCACCCCCACCGCGCACCCCCCGCGAGCCCAGCGCGCGCACGGAGGCGGGGCGGCACTCGCGCGCGCGGCCGGGACCCGGCGGCGGCGTGCGCGGGCGGCGCGTGCGCGCTGCGGCGGGGCGAGGGGCGGCGCGGGCGCGAGTCTGTCAGTGACAGCGGGAGGGGAGGGGGCCGGAGCTGGTGGCGGCGGCGGCCGCGGCTCTTCCGACATGAAGCGGCGGCAGCGGGAAGGACGGCGGCGGCCGCGGCCCGCGGCGGCGGCTCTAGGTCCGGAGGTCGCCCCCGGGGCGCGGGTGCCGGGCTCTTCGGCACCGCCGGGCCCCGTCCACCCGCCGAGGGGCCCGCGCCGCCTCCCTGCGCTCTGCCGGGCCCGGGAAGCGGGGGTCCGAGGCTCCGAGGGCTGGGGGTTCCGGGGCGTGCCCCTCGCCTCCTCCCGCGCCGGAGGTCGGGCCGGGGCGGCGCGCGCGGCTGAGCGGAGCAGGCCCGGCTAGACGGGCAGGACCGACGGGGGCGGCCGCCGCGGGCTCCGCAAACTCGCGGGCCGGGTGCCGAGGGCCCGCCCCTGTGCCGGCGCCGAGCCCGGAGCGCGGCGGGCTGCGGGGCGAGGCGAGGCGGCGGCGGCGGCGGCGGCACGGGGGCCGGAGCGCGGGCTCTGGGCGGCAGCGGGACGGGGCCGGGCCGGGCCGGCGGCCTTGAGCAGGATGGGGGGCCGCGCGCCGCCCCGAGAGCCGCTCGGCGGAGGAGGGTCGTGGCGCTGAGCGCGCTCGGGTTTGGACTCGGCCAGGGATCCTCCGGCGCTTACGGCCGCGGGACTCCGACCGCGCCGACGGGCCGGGGCGACCTGCCCCCGGCGGGGGCGAGGCGGGGGACAGCCCTTCCGCGACCCCTGGGTGTTCCAGGTCTGCCCCAGTCGTTCCCGTCTGACCCGAAGCGGGGACGGGGAAGCCGGGATCGGGCACCAGGGGTGGTTCTGCGAGCCGAGCCGCCGCCGGAGGACTCGGAGGCTCGCGCGGCCTCCAGGTGGGGCTGCGGGGTGGTCAGGGCGCCTCTCTGTCTCACCTCCAGGCTCCGGGAACCCCGGCCCGGGAGGGCGCGCGGTGCGCGGCAACATGGCCTCCCCGCCCCACCAGCAGCTGCTGCATCACCACGGCACCGAGGTGAGCTGCGACTCCAGCGGGGACAGCAACAGCGTGCGGGTCAAGATCCACCCCAAGCAGCTCTCCTGCAACAGCCACCCCAAGCACTGCAAGTACAGCATCTCCTCCAGCTGCAGCAGCTCGGGGGACTCCGGGGGTCTGCCCCGGAGGGTGGGGGGCGGCGGCCGCCTGCGCCGGCAGAAGAAGCTGCCCCAGCTGTTTGAGCGCGCTTCCAGCCGCTGGTGGGACCCCAAGTTCGACTCGGTCAACTTGGAGGAAGCCTGCCTGGAGCGCTGCTTCCCGCAGACGCGGCGCCGCTTCCGGTATGCGCTCTCCTACCTCGGCCTCGCCTGCCTGCTCTGGAGCGTCTACTTCGCCGTCCACATGCGGTCCAGGCTGGCGGTGCTGGCGGCCCCGGCCCTGTGCTTCCTCGCCGTGTGCGCCGGCGTCTTCCTGTTCACCTTCACCAAGCTGTACGCGCGGCAGTACGTGTGCACCGCGCTGGTCCTCACGCTCCTGGCCTTGGCGCTGACCCTGGCCGCGCAGTGGCAGGTCTCGGTGCCCCTCCCGGGCCGCGCCGACGGCTCCAATCACTCCCGCGCCGCCCGGCCGCCGGACCCGTGCTTGTCGAGCGTGGGCAGCTTCTCCATGTGCATCGAGGTGCTCCTTCTGCTCTACACCGTCATGCACCTGCCTTTGTACCTGAGCTTGGCGTTGGGGGTGGCCTACTCGGTTCTCTTCGAGACCCTGGGCTACCATTTCCGAGACGAGGGCTGCTTCCCCGCGGCCGCCGCGCCCGCCCTGCACTGGGAGCTGCTGAGCCGGGCCCTGCTGCACGTCTGCGTCCATGCCATCGGCGTCCACCTCTTCGTCATGTCCCAGGTGCGATCCAGGAGCACTTTCCTCAAGGTGGGGCAGTCCATCATGCATGGCAAGGATCTGGAGGTGGAGAAAGCCCTGAAAGAGAGGATGATCCACTCGGTGATGCCGAGGATCATAGCGGACGACTTGATGAAGCAGGGGGACGAGGAGAGCGAGAACTCGGTGAAGAGGCACGCCCCCTCGAGCCCCAAGAACCGGAAGAAGAAGTCCTTCAACCAGAAGGCCCCCATCGCCTTCCGCCCTTTCAAGATGCAGCAGATCGAGGAGGTGAGCATCCTGTTCGCGGACATCGTGGGCTTCACCAAGATGAGCGCCAACAAGTCGGCGCACGCGCTCGTGGGGCTGCTGAACGACCTCTTCGGGCGCTTCGACCGCCTGTGCGAGGAGACCAAGTGCGAGAAGATCAGCACCCTCGGGGACTGCTACTACTGCGTGGCGGGCTGCCCCGAGCCGCGCGCCGACCACACCTACTGCTGCATCGAGATGGGGCTGGGCATGATCCGAGCCATCGAGCAGTTCTGCCAGGAGAAGAAGGAGATGGTGAACATGCGCGTCGGCGTGCACACCGGCACCGTCCTCTGCGGCATCTTGGGCATGAGGCGGTTCAAGTTCGACGTGTGGTCCAACGACGTGAACTTGGCCAATCTCATGGAGCAGCTAGGGGTGGCCGGCAAGGTCCACATCTCCGAGGCCACCGCCAAGTACTTGGACGACAGGTACGAGATGGAAGACGGGAGAGTGATGGAGCGTCTGGGGCAGAGCGTGGTGGCCGAGCAGCTGAAAGGTACGTGCGCGTCGCTGCCCCGCCGTCCCCACCCCCGTCTTGTTTATGTTTTAAAAGGAAAAACAACAACAACAAAAACCTCTTGCCAGCGTCACCCTCTGGAGGCAGATCAATTGTCCCAGATCCCTTTACCAGTGTGACGTTTCATCCCTTGTGTCAAATATCACAGGTCTAGTGACACTGGGAACGGAGCTGGGCTAGGGGAGATCCTTAGCAGGAAGGATGACTTTGAAGATGCCATCCCAGCTGGCAGCTCCTGATGTTTCGGAAATTCTGGGGGGCATAGTCATTGCATGTTGGGGTTCGGGGAGCCCCTAGCAGTCAGGACTTGTGAGTGCTTAGAGAAATTGCCTTTGCCTCTTATTTGGTCACCAGAATGTTCCTTTATGCTTTCTTGCAAAATACGAGAAGAGTAAAACCCTTCCCCTCTCTAAGTCTCGCTTACTTTGTCCTCAGAATGGAATAAGGGGGTGGGCTCTGGCTTCCCAGACTGAATTTTGAGAATTGGGTGGAATTATGTACCTACGGGTGCACACGGCCTTTTGCTTAGGTCACTCTTTTTAAACAGTGCCTGCATTTTCTGCTTTCGGCTCTCGTTTATTTGACGATGTTTGATTATCCTGGCATTTGTCTTACCACCTAAGTCCCAGCATTTTAGAGCCTTGACCCTGGCAGGTCAGCGGGTGATTGGAAAGTGGGAGATGCCCCCGAGGGATGTCACATACCCCCACCCCCCTCTACCCCTCAGGTTTGGTTCTGGTCCTTTGTCCCTGGTTTTAAGCTCCTTACGACTAGTCTTGATTCTTCACTGGGCCGTTGCCTATTTTATTTTCCTTTCCTTATTTTTCGATAGGACAGAAATCTTTTTGGTCTAGGAAGTGATGTATATACGTAAGTGGAACCACAAATAAGAAATCTAAATAATTGGCTACATGTCTAACCCCTCTCCTTTTTTTTTCTTCTTTAAACAGTCTCCATGTTTTACTAGCTCTTCCTAATTGAGGGGACCCTCTATTTTGGAGGGAGGTAGGAAAAAAAACATTAATCTTTAAAAGCCTAAATTTGCTCAGCTGTATTATATTTTGTGGTGCATACACTGCATAATTACATCGTTAAAAAGCCCTGGGAGAGGGAATCCTCAGAAGGAATTTTAATCAGAGGCCGCAACTGGTTGTGTTGTCAGGGCCTGTGTCTGCCTTGAAGTCACCCTATATGCTGAATTTGTCTTCCCTTTCTCTCCCTTGTGATTGGAGCCCCCTCCGTGTTGTTTATTTATTTATCTGGAAAGACGGCTTTATACTCCTCTTGGATATTAATTTTGCTAGTTGAAGAACTTATGGAGATTCTAGAAACATGTTTTCACCTGAGAGTTCCTTGGCCCTAGCATTTCAAATGCTATACTGATGAGGTCTGAAGTGACACCTTGCGGTTCTCTTGGAAGAATCTGCTGTGTCCAAATTCTCTCTGGGAGGCTGGAGCCTGCTCTCAAGTCTGAAGGTGTCGGTGGGGACGGGACCCCTTCTTTACGACTGAGCGCTGTGGGCTCTTGTCCTCAGGTTTTGTGGGACAGATTCCAGGGAACCGAATTGCATCGCGCTATGTTAAACCAACCGTGTTGGGCCAAAGGACAATGAGTGCAGTTTTGTAAGTTGTACTTTGTACAGAGTGTTATTTGAATTTCAGAAATAAGAACAGGCATAATCATTAAGTAGGTTTGGAAATCCTTAAGTCATCGACTGTTTGGACCTACCCAGTTTTGTTCATTTATGGGCTTGCTTTCAATTCATAGATCAGTGGTCCCACACAAAAAATGCTAGAGTGGCTCTGTTGATTTTTTTTTTTACCCCAACTAGTGTAAATTTGGTAAATTAAATTTTCTTTAAACTTATGTACATTATTTATTTATAAAGGAAAAGTTGACTGTTGAATTGGAGGTAAGGAAAGATAGAAGGCTTAGTAAACTGGTGGTTTTTTAATATGGTGTTCCTCCTTTAACTGCTTCCGTGCGGCCATGATTTTTGCTTTAATCAGCTCGTTTGGAAATCTTTATGGACAGGGCTTGCTCTTCATGGAGTATATCTGCAAAACTTCCTGACCCATTTTGAAACTGTGCTGTTCGACCCTCCTGATGTTGTAGTGAGCTGATAAGTTGAGATGATAGCATAATTGCTAGAAACCCTTTTTATGCATGTGATTAAACTCATCTATGCAGTTTATTTTATCCTCCTTTCTTTGGGCTTGCAGCAGGTATTTTCTCTGTGCAGTGCTGGGTATTAGCTTTTATCCCCCATCCCCTTCTCTGATAATGGGGTTAAAAAGTCCCCAGTAGAGAACTCCGCTGAAGGGAACATCAGTCGGGTAAGCAGGGTCTTCTAGAACCAGCCTGGCAAGGTGAAAGGAAGCCACCTAGCATTTCTGTCTGCTTTACCTGCAAAGTCCTGGCGGGAGACTGGAATTTCATTATCTTTGCACAGCCGCTTGCTCAGCTGACATTTCTTATGCTCCCACCACGAGGCTGCCTTGTGGACTCAAAGGTGGGTTCCCCACGGCGCCTGACCTCGGCGCTCACGGCTGCCTGTTGTCCCAGTGGCCGGGAGAGCTGGGGGTGGGTCTGCAGAGGGAGCAGGCCTTCCCCAGGTCGGTGAAAGAAGAACTTCCCGACGCAGAGGGATGCACGCGCAAGGGCTCGGAGTGGCGTGTCCTGGTGGGGCTCCCCGGGACATGGGGTGGTGGGCAGGCCGTGGGGGACACGGGAAGGAGTTCAGGTTTGGTCTTCACTGGGAGCTGTTGCAAGGCTGCTGCGGGAGGGCTGGGTGACCTGGTTTGCGATTTTGAGACCGCCCTCCTTCAGTTCCAGGGACTGTGGGGGACGGAGAACGGCTGGAGATGCGGGGCCTGTTTCCGTACGTGCTGGACGGGGATGGTGACGGTGTCGACGGAGGCGACAGTGGGCTGGAGCTGGTGGGACAGCCGTGAGTGGTATCGAGACCATAAGCTTGACGCGACTCAGAGCCAGATTGAAACGAAGGATTGGGGGTGGGATGGGGGGCTTGCTTGTTTGGATGGAAGATGGCATTTTAGGCTTTTGGAATTGACCTGGTGGTGTTTGGAGTCGGGTGAGAGGCCTTTGACGTTTCCATGGCAAGAATGGAGAAGGCAGGATCGAGTTACCGAACATGAAACAGGCCGGGGGCCTGGGGCTCATTCATTCATTCGTGAACAAATATTTTGTGCAAGGCCCAGTTCTAGGGGCTGGTGATACGGTATTAAACAGAACAGACAAAACTTCCGTCTCACAGCGCTTCCCTTCTGACAGGGAGGCAGATCGTAAGCAAATAAGTAAAATGTAAAGCTTTCAGTGTGAAGTTCTAGGGAGAAAACATAAAGCAGGAAGGAGGATATGGAATATGGTGTGTGTGTGAGATTGTAGATAAGGCGGCTTCAGCACACGGCTGGGATTTTGGAAACGACCTAAAAAGTGAGGGCGATTTTTAAAGATAGAGAGACATGGTCTGATTTGGACGATGGGAAGATGGGCCCTTCCCCCACTTTAGGGTGAACCGCTGGGCCTTGAGGGGCTGTAAACTGGCTGCTCTTCCTTGGTTGGGCCACAAGCAGAAAAGGAGTAGATAATTCTTTATCTAGAGCAGTTGGTTTTTCATATCATAGATCAAGAGTCAGAAAGACAAAGTGAAACTGTCAGAAAATATCTACAGACATCTTATTTTCCACTCTTAAATATTAGGACGAGAAAACCAAGTGCCCACCAGCGTCTGTCTTTGGAGGGAGGAGCATCTGGTCGCCGACGTGTTGTCAGATGCAGAAATTAAAAAAAAAGGTTTTTTCCCTGGCCGGGCTTCAGGCTTGGGGAGCACATCGGGGAAAGACGCAGTGGAGGTGTGCACTTGGGCAGATCGTCACCCATCTTGGGCTACTTTGGCGACCTAGAGCTTCGCCTTTTGCAAACAGGTGGCACTTTAGAAGAATTCCTGTCTCAGCCCGGCTGGTGGCCACTGCTCCCGCTGATGGCGGCCGGCTGCATCCTTTAGGGTGTCCGGAACCGGAAGTCTGGGCTCCCTGGTCCCCAGCAGCCTGCCAGCAGACGGTCAAGAGTGGAGCCACGTGCCAGCTCAGAGTGCAGTCTGCTTGCTCAGGGGATGCCCTTGTGCCCCCCTAAGCCTCGGTGTGGACGCAAAGTCATTAGCCAAAAGCACAAGTCTCTCCCTGTAAGTTATGCTGGAGAGAAATTGCGCGCTCACCTGCCTTCTGGAAGGCCTCTCGTGCAGGTGGAAACACAACCACGTTGGTAAGGAGCGGCGGGGCTAAGATGAAGCAGCAAATTCGGCTTCACAACCACGAGAGGCGAAGATGACCCCCCGTGCCAGCTTAGGGCTTTTCAGAACAGATTATAGGATGTGCAGCAGGGAACACACACACAGCTGTTAGTGCTGAAGACAGGCTTTCAAGGGGAATTAGCAGTCGGCAAAGGAAATTATGGGTAAGATTTGCTGAACTGCTGGGTGGAATGGAGAGGAAGGCAGGTACTCTCTCAGGGAGAGTGATGAAAAATGGGAAAAGTGAAAAGGGGTAAGTAGGGCGGGGAAAGGAGTTTCAGATTCTTTTCTCTGGGCCAGTCTGGTTCCCTGAATAATCGCATTGTGAGTTTCTGTTGTCCTTGTGCTTTGACATGGAATAATAATCTTGGAAAAAATGCAGTGACTTTCCACGTGCACGCTCTGAATTCTCTTGTGTCGGCGTTTCTGTTGGGGTCTCAGCGCTGGGAAAGTGTGATCGTCCATCTTCCTAATTCTGTAGGTCCACCCTTGCCCTCCCTCCCCTGGAGCACGTTGGGAGAGCTGGGCCAGTGGCCGTCACCCATTTGGCTCTGGACATCGTTTGCGCTTTGCATATGTGACACCAAAAGACTTTTTTTTTTCCCTAGAGGAACTAGCATCCTTGGAGGGAATTTTATAAGGAGGCAAGAGTGTTTGATACAGGATGGGGCTGACCAGGGAGGGTTAAGAACTGGGGCCCGGAACAGACTCAAAAATGGGGTGAAATTCTGGGCCTGGGACAATCAGGGAAAGCTGTGACCGACTCAGGAGCCTTTCCATAAGCCAGTGGTTCTCGGGCTTTTTGGTCTCAGAATCCCGTTTGACATGCTTACAAAATCACTGGGGACCCTAAAGAGCTTTTGTTTATGTAAGTTATCTATTAAACTGTGCCGTATTAGACACTAAAACTGAGGAATTTAAAAATATTTATTTATTTATTCATTTCAAAACATTAAATCCCTATTTTGATAAAAATAACTATATTATAAAAAACAAAAAATTAGTGAAAAGGGGGCACTGTTTTATGTTTTTGCAAATCTTTAATGTCTGGAGTAATAAAAAACAGCTGGATTTGCTTCTCTGCTTTGGCTTTTGATCTGTTGCTGTATGTTTTGGTTGAAGAATGTGTAGAAAATCTGACCTTACAGAGATATGTATTTGGAAAAGGGAGGAGCATTTTAATAGCCTTTTTAGATAATTGTGGCTGTTTTTCTTTGATATTGTGCCAACACTCAACAAGAAGTAGTTTCTTGAACGTTTGTTACAATATGGAATCTGAGATCTTGTTAACGAATTTTTTTGTTACATTAAAATCCATCAGATTTTTGAATGGATCTTTTACCCAGGTGCAATATTATAACATCATGTTTCCTGAGTTATGCAGATCTTACAAATGTTGACATCAGGAAAGTCTTTAAATATGGGGAATATATCAGTGTCACAGGGGCAGATGTAAGTTTTCTAAAATTCTATTTTTTGCTTGAAAGTTTGAATTTTACTGGTAACAAGTATTGTCATTTTTCCCTTTGATGTAGTAGATTCATTTCACTAAATTTTTGAGAAACGGTCTGCCAAATACTCAATTTGTTTGTTCGTCAAATATTAATGATGTTCCATCAAAAAAGTGGCTAGTTTAGCTTGCAACTCAAACACTTGGCACAAGTTCTTTTCTTGCCGTCCCTCATACTTTGATCTGCAACAGACATGCTTTAGGCACTCTTCCAATTTCATCACCTAGAATGACATGTACTCAAGGTTGAAATTTAACACAATTCATTTTTACTGCTTCATCAAGGACACTCTGAAGTGAGACTGACTTTTTTTTCCTTCTGCAAGTGCTTGGTGGCAAAGAATATTACTATTACAGTTTGGTACCACTGCCTCGGTTTGTGCTACGGTGCTGGCAGTTGTACCTCTTGTGCCTTTTGCACCATCAGTGCAAATGTTGACACAGTGAAAAAGGCAAGTAATGTTGAGCATTATTACGAAAATAGTTTTGACCTCACAGATTTCCTACCAGGGTCTCGGGTATCCCAGGGGGCTGCAGACCACACTTTGAGAACCATTTCTCTAAGCTGTAACACAAGAAGTCTGAGAGTTTTAAATACCACCCACACGTACATCCTTATGTATATGCAGTAATTCAAACTGGAATTAGGATAGACATTTCGCATTTAGTATGAAGTAGCGAGTGATTTTAATTCATATGCTTACTTTTTCTTAATCCTTAAAGATCATTTGTGAGTCTGCCATGTCTTTTTTCCTAGTGTTCAGGGTTCCCAATAAAGGTCATGAGCTTGGTTTTAGTGCAGTTTTCCCCGCTCCGGCCTTTTGGAAAGACAGATTATTATCTTTTATTACCCTTTGGCAGTGTGGGTTAGTGGTTAGGTGCATGGATTTTGGTATCTGATACATTTAAATTCGGTTCTCAGTTCTGCCATTTCCTAACTGTGGGAACCTCATGCACACTACCTTAGGGCTCTAAAATTTGGTCTTTCTCATCTGTGACATGGGAATGACCACTTCCGTCAGAGAGTCGTGGGGGGATTAAACGAGATGATTCAAGTAAAGCACTTCCTAGCACAGGGACTTGAATGCAACAGCCACTCGATAATTAATAACTAATTATTCCATGAGGGTGAGTCACATTCTGCCCTGCAAAATGGTGCTTCTTTTTTTTTTTACACTCTGTTTGGTGCACATCTTTTATAATTTGGTACTGAAAACCAGAACACACCAGGGACTGTGATTGTGTCAGTTTCCAAGTTAAAAAGGGCAAGTGTCCAAAACAGAGAACACTTGATAGCCGGCCCTTGTTAAACCGTAGCTGCCAAGTTTGGCAGCTTCTTTACCGAACATCCCAGGGAGCTCAGGCATTCTCGCTTCACGGCCCCAGAGCTGACAGGGGCCCGAGGTGATGTGGCTCTTGATAGCTGAGGAATTAGGGGGAAATCTTTAGCTTTGCCACCCTGGAGATACTGACCGAGGTTTGAATTCCAGCAGTTATTTGACTTTATAATCTACTGTAAACTCATTTATTTAATCAATAAATATTGAATGAGCTGCTAGTATTTGCAAGGCCTGGGCTAGGTTCTGGAAATACAGCCATGCCCTTGCCCTCTTGAAGTGTACAGCCTAGCTGGGGAAGCAGGTATCCATCGATAATCACCTAAACAAATATGTACGGACTTAACGACTGAGTTATGAATCGGGCTGGGGTTAGGCACCTGCATTGTCTCATTTTATTGGTGAGGCAGTGCAAGCACAGAGAGGTTAGGCAACTTGCTGCAGTCACAGAGCTAGAAAGAGCTACTAAGTGGTGGGGCGTGTATTTAAACCCAAACGACTCTACTAGAAAATCCAAGAGCCCACCTCATGGAATTGTGGTAAGGATTAAATGAGAAAACACATGGTGAGCACTTAGAGGAACTTGGCACGTTGTAACCTTTGATAGAGGATGGATTCACTAGTTGATGTTACTCCAAAGCAGACAATTTTTCTCAGCAGCAGCCACGGGAGAATAACAGTTGCACCTTTGTACAGCCCTTTCCAGTCCACATGGTGCTTCCATGCGTGTTATCTCAACCATTGTGAAATATTAGGATGATGGGAACGGTGTGTGCTTAGAAATAAGAATTTTATATGCTTGATCCTCTTCCCTGTACACCAGCTGTATTAGTCAGGGTTCTCTAGGGAAACAGATCCAGCAGGAGAGATATGTAAATATTATAAAATTTTATAAAAGCGTCTTGCACAGCTGTGCAATTACATGAGTCCAAATTCCATAGGGCAGGCTGCAAGCTGGCAACTCCGATGAAGGTTTCCGATGGATTCCCCAGGAGAGGCTGGCTGGCTGAAGGAGAGATGAAAATTCTCTCTTCTGCCTGCTGAAGCCATCACTTCTCTTTTTAAAGCCTCCAACTGATTGGAAGAAACGTCTCTCATCGCTCATTAGTTGATTGTAGATGCAATCAGCCAAAGATGCAGTCAACTTACTGATGACTTAAGTCCACGAAGTGTCCTCTCTGCAGTAACAGGCCAGTGCTTGCTTGACCAGCCACCTGGGCATCATCACCTGGCCACGCTGACACATGAGCCAAACCATCACACCGGTTTTCAGACCGAGTTGGTTTCCTAACATCCTCCAAAGGTGACCAGTGACTTTTTTCAGTTATCAGTATAAATGCTTGGATTTTAGCTGATTTGATGTATTTCAGTCTATTACAAATATTTTTGGTTTTACAGATATTTTTGGTTATGATGCTCCAATGGTCCCGTGTTGGGCCTGTGGGAGCCCCTTCAGGGTGGCTCCCGGGTCCTTTTCGTACAAGCAGGATGAGGAGTCTTGGCAGCTTCCTCACTCAGTAACATTTGTAATGCATAAAGAAATTATAGGTATTAAGAGCTCATGAATTCTGTTTGTCTGCTATGTTTATTCAGAGAGCCTGAGCTAAGTTTGCCCTCTCCTTTTGTGAAAAGGAAATGAATATCATATGCATGTTTATGTGATGAATATTTAATAATGCAGAAGAAACAGTTTTCTTGCACTGTCAAGCTCTTCAGAAGCTTTAATTTGCATTCATACAATTGACAATTATAGAGGAATGCTGTATTTCTTTCCAAGGTATCTTCCCACTGTTATCTTCCTGCCTGCTGAGGGACAGCTACCTGTGAATGTTGGTAAATAGTGAAAAACAACAGTACAATTGTAAGGATGCTAAACCAAAATGTAGAGTACCTGTTTGCAGACTGGAGAGTGCCCCCAGCCCAGCAAGCTCCATTGCCCAGAGCTTCTGTGGAAGGCTCTGGAAGGTTTGGAAAGGTTCCAGAAGGCTCTGGAAGGCTCTAGAAGGCCCAACTCCAGGTGGAGAGTGCCTTCCAGAATCAGGCAGTGCAATGACCCTGCCATTCTCCTTTCCCTCCTAAGTACCGTGTATTTTCCTTATTTATTTTGCTTCTGGTCTGTCTCCACCCTGCTAGCCTGTAAACGCTCCAGAGCACGTTTGTTTACTGCCGTGTTCCGAGCACTGGGCCTGTAGCCTGGCCTGTCGTAGATGCTCAGTAATATTTACTGAACGAACGGATGAATGGATGGATAGGTGTTATGAATACTTACTCCCCACCATCGGGCATTCTGCTAGGTGGAAAACCACACCCCAACATGGGCACAGAACCAGTCGGTTTGCTAGGAATGGTCGAGTGGTTTGTTAAGCAGAGGCCTCGGAAGGATCTTGAAAGGGCCTGGAGGGGTGGAGCGCGGGCAGGTGCACGGAGCCGGCAGTGACAGCCCGGCCTGGAGAGCCAGCGGGAGGCCTCGGCACCCGATGATGCAAAGCCCGAGTGCTCCTTTCTGGCCCAGGAAAGTGGGCGTGAAAGCTTGCTTTAGGCAGTTACTTTCAATGTGGAGATTTGGAGAAGTGTTTTTATCTTTAATAATACTGTAGCTTCTTGTAATTCTTGCTTGCTTATCATTTATGCCAGGAAAGAGCCACATACCCTTTTTGGGCAAAGTTCCAGGAAGTCTGTGCGTAATTTCCAGGATTTTTATGTAATCTTATTAAACTTTGTGCTTTTTTGTTGTTGTTGTTGTTCCTTCCAAAGAGAAGTGTACTGAAAGCAGCTTTTGAATCATTTATATTTGTGTTTGAGCTGAGCTTGTTTGGGAAATATTGACTTCAGTTTTTTCAGTCTGGTTGGAAGAGAGAGAAAACCCACCTGCACACGATTTATTTTCTTGTATACGAATATTAAGATACAATATACCTTAAGGCTCTGGCACCTTAAGTCAGAGGGTCTATTGCACATTGATTAAGTTAGTTTTACCCTGTAAGGGTTAATTTTCAAAGTCTATATGGTACATTGCTTTCTGTAACTTCATACATAAGTTCCCTTCCCCGTGAGAAAATGTAGCATCTGTTTATGCTCATTAATGTTAATTTTTGTCCTGTGAATGAGCTGTTTATAAAATGAAGAGCTATCTAAAAGGAAAGTGCTTTTATAGGATTTTCTGATTATTTGTGAAAATGAATTTGTTTGGGTAGATTAGTTTTCCATATGAAGATGGTTTCTCCACTAAACTAGTTAAGCACTTTTGGGCAAATAATTTAATCTCTGTGGTTCTCAGTTTCCTCATTCGTAAAATGTAAGATTTTCCAAGAACCTTTGGGATTGGGAGATAATATATGTTCTTAATACTGAGAGGTAGTTTCTCAGACTTCCTCCATTCCTTAAACTACGAACCCTAATTAGACAAATTTAGCACGGGGAAACTCAGATTTACAGAACTGCTAAATTGCAAGGCCTGGGTCAGATTCTTAACAGTATACTTCCTTTAAATAAAAATAAATAAAACAGAGCCATAGAAATAAAATTTATATGTGTTTTTTTTTAGAAGCATGCTTGTTTAAAGCAGTGTATTATTAGAAGGACCCCATTTGTTTTTCAAAGTTTAAGAAATACTTTTAAATCGACTTGGAGAAAATGTGAAGTGGATTAAAACATTTTAAAAATGTGCTTTAATTCTTGGTTTTGTGTGATTTGGGGGAGAGATTGCAGGTTAGTTGCCAATAAAATGTATTTCACTGTGTTGGCAAATTTTTCACCATTAGAACAGAGCAAATATTGGTTTAATAATGTTCTTACTGATTATTCCATTAATCAAGGACTGGCTTGCCCCTGACAGTGAATTCCTGGATCTATCTGCGGTATATTTAGGACACCAGAGGGCTAAATACACAATCCTAAATAAGGAGAGGTGTGTTAGTCCTTTAATAATCCCAAATGGCTCACATACCTGGGAACGTGCCAACTTGGAACTTGTAATTAAAAATTAAAGGTCGTCAATGTTAAAAGCAAACCCCTTAGATTTTATAAAGGATTTGTAAAGGATTTTGAATAGATTTTATTAAAATCCTTTCTTTTGTACAGCAAAGAAACTCAGGGAAAGCCATGTAACATTTGCTGTGATTTGCAGGGCCGGTGAAATAAAGTTGAAAATAAAAAAAGAAAACAACGTTCAATTTGTTCTGTTGGCAGTGGGTACCTTGTCACCCAACCCGAGAGAGAATTTTACCTCAACAAAGACCCAAATTGTGAAACGGTAGCTTCCCTTAGAGAAACAGTTGTCCACAGCCTGTTGGAGTCGGATGTTTTCTAAGGACAAGATTGACCGGCTCAGCGAGGAAATAATTACAGAAGCTTTAACTTTTAGAGCTACCATGCAAACAGCCGTTTCAGAGCACTCTTCTTTGTCTCTAACACACATTGCACAGTAAATTTCTCAGCTGGAATAACTTCATTAAATCTGTTTTCTTTCTGGCTCCCTAAGAAGTTGGGATTATGAACACTTCTGAGCTAAAGAGTAAGATATCAGCCTGGTCCCGCTGCCATTTGAAGTTCAAATGGAAATGTTTGCTTTGAAAGCTCCAGTCACGATGTTACTTTATTTAGTAGCTATTAAATTTCCAATTCCATGTACTCTGCTGGCAGAGCTCCAGTTTGCACTAAGGTTTCTGTTTCTTCCAGCAACACAGCTTAGCGTGTGTGTAGAGTGTGACCCTGTCCCGGCTCTCCGCGTGGAAGCAAGGGTGATCATTTGAAGTTGTTCCTTAAGAATATATTTTTAAATAACAGTTTTATTGAACTATAATTCACATATCATCCAATGCACCCATTTAAAGTGTGCAAGTCATTGGCTTTTAGTAGATTCACAGTCATGCAGCCATTGCCATGGCCATCGCCACGATCAATGGTAGAATATTTTCATCACCCCAAAAAGAAGCCCCGGACCCCATTATCAGTCACCCTCCATTTTCCTCCCAGCGGCAGCCCCTGGCAGCCACACTGGCCTGTGTCTGTCTCTATGGGGTTTGCCTGTCCTGGGTGTTTTATATAAACGGAATCATATACCGTGCCGCCTTCTGTGACCAGCTTCTTTCACGGGGCAGAATGTTTTCAAGGTTCATCATGTTGTGGCCTGCATTGGTTCTTCATTTCTTTTTATTGCTGGATAATATTCCACAGTATGGGTATACCACATTTTATTTATCTGTCGATGGAAAAGCTATTTTTAAAAAAAAGACACAACTTTTCTTTGAAAGTAAGTTGAAATTATAAAAACATTTTTTAAATAGTATTCCTTGAATAAAATTTAGTGATTTCATTTTCAATAGTGTTTAGAAGTTTTTCTGAAAGGTTGGATTAAATGAGATTTAATGCTGAATTGTAATTTGAGGTAACTGGTTCATGTAATGTTTGCGTGTGTTTAAACAGCTGGTTTCTTCTCTAAGTTTGCTTCAGGTGGATTAAATACTTAAACTCTCTGATCCCTCTCATTCTCCCATCCAGCCCCCTGATAGGGGGCTTTAGGGGTAGCGTGTGGTTGAATATGAATCAACCTCATCTGATATGTTAGATATAAATATCAATTATAGTAAATCTTTGTGATGGTTTAGTTTTCTGAAGAGCTGAGGATTCCCCCCTTTAGTTAATCAGACTTTTTCCTGTCTTAACCAGTTAGAACATTTGGTTTTACATTTTTGAAATGTATAAAACACTTTCTTACCTTCATAAAAATAAGTATGCCAAATATAGCATCTTTTTTGATGACTGGGTTCTTTTTACTACCTGTTTTTTAGCTTTTACTAATATGGCCATTTCCCTATATTTAATAGTATATAGGAATTTTTGCCCTACTTTAAATAAACCGAGTTGTCTCTAAATAAACCGAGATGTCTTGATTATTGTGTTTTTCCAGTGCTTATGTTAAAAAAAATTTTTTTTTCTGCTCTCTTTTTATCAGCTGTCACTTGTATAGCAATTAGCATGTTTTCCTGTTTCAGCTTTGCTCCTGGGTTCCACCTTTTTACATTAAAAAACCCAAATAATCAAACTTGTTAACGTTGCAGATACAATTCAATTAAAGGAACTAAGATTTCAGTCTTTGTGCAATTTTTTGGTTGTCAGCTATATTCTGAATAAGTGAGACTGCTGGGTGCACGAGTTCAGGATGAGTAAGATGCTATTACACTTTTAAAAGCATAATATTAAAAGGCTAGAGAAAGGAATTCGAATTAAATTTGTGTCTTAAGTAAATGAAGCATCTTTTCCATAAGACCACAGAGTATGTAGAAATAGAAAATCGGAACTATGTATCAGATTCTTCAGTAGATAGAAGTAGATTCTTTAGCCTGATAAAGCTAAAATGTGAATGTTAAATTAGGGAGGTACTGATTGTTATTGAAATTTACCAGGATTTTGGGAAAGTGCTTTGCAGACTTCCCCAAGAAACATCTGGTAAGAGTAACTGTTTCTGGACGTTCTGTGTATGCCAAGGAAGAACCAGCTACAAGCTTCCTCTCTGGTTTAAGCTGAAGGCGGGTGTGGGTTTTCACCCCAGAAGTTTGGTAGGCAGGCATTCGGTGGCGCTGAAACCCGGCAATGTCCTGGTTGTCTCTTGCTGTTTTTGTTCTCAGAAGGCTGGCTCTCCCTGCCTGCTGGATGGAAGGGACCCCATCTGCTCACAGTTACCGTTCTGCAGGTGGCATTTGGGTGTTTGCCAGCTCTCAAGTGATCGGCTTTCCAGCGTACTAAGGTTGATGTCTTAGATTAAAAATTAAAGTAGATTCAAATTTTAGGAGGACGGCTTGCCAATGTTGTGAATTTTCAAAGTAGTCAAGGTGTAGTTTACATAAGAAAAAATGGTGCAAAGAGTTTACAAATCTAAAAATGCTTGATGGGCCCAAGGGTACTGGGGTAACGTTTTCCGAAAGAAGTTTGGGGAGCCCTGAATGTTAACGATGTTTTGGTTTGTGTGGTGGTGGTAGTGGGGGGCTCTCAGCCCTGGGGAGAGAGAATACGGGAAAGTCTTGGGACAGGCAAGGATGAGGAGAGATTGGAAGTGATTTCTTTGAAAGGAGGAGGGGAAAGCATTTGCTGTGTACGATTGCAGGCATGGCATTGTAAAGGTACAGAAAGAGTCTTCCTCGTCCCCCAAGTTGGTGACTACTTTTCAAAATGTTATTTAAAAAGAAGGTTCAGTAAAGCTTGGGGTGAGCTGGTTTAATCAGACATTTGTTAAGACCAGGTTGCAATAAATTTGAGTGAACTGTTTTGCATTTACTATTCTATGCACTGTATATTTCTACTAAAGCAAATAAATTATTGTTTAATCTTTCTCGGTAATTCTAATCCCATATATTTTTGTGATTTTCATTTAGATACTATATTAAATTCTAAAAATATATGTCGACTAAACTGTAGTGGGTTTTTTTTTGGTAAATCCCAAAGAGATAATATTTATCAAAATGAATTTTGGATGCAGTTGCCTCCTTGGCTTAATCAAGAGTCAGACTCAAGAATGTTTCAAAAACCCCATGTGTTGCAGAACTAAATATTTGGAGAGAAGCCCAAACCAAAACATTTTGTGTGTAGATGGGCTGTTCCCATGGAATTAAACTCATCAGCCACTAACAGTGTATCGGTGACAAACGGTGGCCATCAAAAGGCAGCACCTGCCCGTCGTAGAAGAAGGCGTGGGAAATGGGGTGTTCGTCGGTCAGTCGTCAATTTCGTTTGGGGCCTTGAGTTTTTTGAATCCTCACCATCATTTAATCTTGTTTTTAAAGAAGCCATGGCAGTGGGGAAAGGCCTTTGGAGCCTGGCACCCAGGCATTCTGGGTGCCCGTGATCTCGTCTGTGAATATGTCACCCGACCCGCAGAGCTTGGTTAGGGTTAGATGCAACCAAGCAGGTGCACAGCTCCGTGCCCTGGGCCTGGTGCGCCGAGGGGTTTATCAAATGGCAGTTTTCTCCCTACCACCCTCACCCGCACAAAGCCTGTTTGCATCAGCGCTGAACCCCTGACTGACGTGGCCCCATGAGCTGTGCTGTAAGGAAGTGGGGACCCCGTGGGGGCACGGGCTCGATGGTGCCTGACCGCAGCCTTCACGCCAGGTGTGCGCCAGGTGTGCACCAGGTGTGTGGCAGCCACAAGGAGCTCCCACTGGGTCTAGAGGCAGAAGGCACCTTCTGTCCTTGGCGCGCCGTCACCCTCTCTCAGTGTGACAAGGTGTCTGGGGCACCCGAGGACCCTGAAGGGAGCCTGGCTGGCGGTGGATGATGTGGCCGTGGCTCACCGTGAGCTCTGACAGGTTCAGAACGTGTCGCAGGCCCCGTCCTAGGCCCCGGGACCCAGGAAGGCACCAGAACCAGATGCACAAGCTTGGTAGAGACAGAGCCTGTGCAGGTGCAGGGAGACAGCAGATGAGGGCAGGGAAACAGACGCTCGTGGTTTGATACCTGGTGGGTAACAGGTGCATTGTCTCAGCAAACAGACGTTAATGTTGTGGCTGACGAAGGGGCAGAGGGAACCCTTTAACGTCCGCCTCCCCCCTTATCAGGTAGAGAAAAGCGCCAGGTTCAGTCTTGTCCGTGGGAATCACAAGCCTCTTTTACGGTGGAGATTTCTTATGACAGTCTCTGGGGTAGGGATTTCCCAGGATTTATCTGGCTCTAACCCTCCTTCAGTCTGAGCTGCAGGCCCGAGAGTTTTCGTACTCCTTCTCCGAGGCCGCCCGCGAGGTTGGGCTTCTCGGGGCCCTCGGTCGGCCTCTTCTCCCCTTTCCTGCTACTCCACGGCTTCATGTTTCAAAAATTGAAGTGAAATTCACGCAACATAAAATTAACCGTGTTAAAGTGTACAGTTCACTGGCACTTGGCACGTTCACACAGTGCTGTAGAACCACCACCTCTATCTGGCTCCCGAACATTTTTATCGCCCCCAGAAGGAAACCCTGTTCCTGTCGCGCGGTCACTCCCCACTGCCCCCCGACCCCAGGCCCAGCAACCACTGGTTCTGTTTCTCTCTACGGATTTGCCAGTTCTGTACGTTTCATATAAATGGACTCGTACAGTATTTGTCTTTTTGTGTCCAGCTTCTTTCACTCGGCATTATTTTTTCAAGGTTCATCCATGTTGTCACATGTATCAGAACCTTTCTCTTTTTTATGGCTGAATAATGTTCCACTGTGTGGATAGAGCACATTTTGCTTATCCTTCATCCATTGATGGGCATTTGGGTTGTTTCTGCCTTTTGAGCATTATTATGAATAATGCTATGATGGTTGTGTGCAAGTTTTTTTGAAAACCTGTTTTCAGTTCTTTGGGGTATATATGCCTATGATTGGAATTGCCGACATAGAGTAATTCTGTTTTTAGCTTTTTGAGGAATCTCTGCCACTCTTTAAAATGAGAACCTTGTGAAAAGGACTCTGTAAAAACTCACATCTGGCAGTCAGATGTTTCAGAAAAAAATCCCCCAGTTAGAGAGTCAAGCTGGTAACAGATAATGCTATAAACTGAGTATCTGATTGAGATAATTGCTTTGCTCACTGTGAGTTGGAATAGTGATGTGATTAGGCTAAAATCAAATTGTAGATGTAATATGTTTAGAGACCTTTTTCTTTTTGAAAAACATGTGGGTTTTGGCTGTCCCTTTCAAGCCAGCATTGGATTTGGCAACTTTGGAATTGTGTGTTAGATAAACAGTTGGTATCTAGGTCAAGCTTTAAAAAAAAAACTCCTATTTAAATAGAGACAAAAAAAAATCAACAAAAAAAACACAACAATTCTAGGAACTTTCTTGTTCCAAATGAATTAAAACTGTCTAAATACAGTGTGGTAAAATTAGGCTTCCCCTCTGGTTTCTGTGGGGCTGGCGAGCAGGTCTGGGACATTCTCCGCTTGTTGGCTGAGCTGAGGGTGTCTCCATAGCCGGCACTGTTCCCACAACGTGTCCTTAATATAGAACCTTTTTAACAAAACAAAACAAAACACCAGCTCCCAAACACGGCCATCAGCTTTCCAGTTCATTGCTGCTTTGTTTTTATGTAGTTAAAACAAGCAAGAGCATGTGAACTTGTCAGTGTCACCGAGTGTCACTATTGTTTAGGGTGGCAGAGGGGAAAACGGGGTGAGTCAGTGTCACCGAGTGTCACTATTGTTTAGGGTGGCAGAGGGGAAAATGGGGTGAATTCTCTGAGTTTCTAATCAGAAAAGAAGCTCGGCTAAATGAGCAAGGTGGGGGTTCTGCTTGAGGAAGGTCCGTGTGGCGTTGAGGGGTGTCGCCAGGGCCCCCCATGGTTATCAGTCCACCTCAAAAGGTGCTCGGGGAGGCGGGGCAAGATGGCAGACTGGTGAGCTGTATGTTTTAGTTACTCCTCCAGGAAAGTAGGTAAAAAGCCAGGAACTGCGTGGACTGGACACCACAGAGCAATCTGTCTTTGGGCATACTTCATACAACACTCATGAAAACGTGGAACTGCTGAGATCAGCGAAATCTGTAAGTTTTTGCGGCCAGGGGACCCGCGCCCCTCCCTGCCAGGCTCAGTCCCGGGGGAGGAGGGGCTGTCAGCTGCAGGAAGGAGAAGGGAGAATTGCAGTGGCTGCTCTTACCGGAAACTCATTCTACTGATTCAAACTCCAACCATAGATAGACTGAGGCCAGACACCAGAGACTCTGAGAGCAGCCAGCCCAGCAGAGAGGAGACAGGCATAGAAAAAAAACAACACGAAAAACTCCAAAATAAAAGCAGAGGATTTTTGGAGTTCTGGTGAACACAGAAAGGGGAAGGGCGGAGATCAGGCCTTGAGGCGCATATGCAAATCCCGAAGCAAGGCTGATCTCTCTGCCCTGGGCACTTTTCCTTAATGGCCCTGGTTGCTTTGTCTATTAGCATTTCAATAACCCATTAGATCTCTGTGGAGGGCCGTTTTTTTTTTTTTTTTTTTTTTTTTTTTTTAAATCCTTTTTGCTTTTTCTAAAACAATTACTCTAAGAAGCTCAATACAGAAAGCTTCAAAGAATTGAAATTTGGGCATGTCAAGTCAAGAGCAGAACTAAGAGAGCTCTGAGACAAAAGGCAATAATCCAGTGGCTGAGAAAATTCACTAAACAACACAACTTCCCAAGAAAAGGGGGGTGTCCGCTCACAGCCACCATCCTGGTGGACAGGAAACACTCCTGCCCATCGCCAGCCCCATAGCCCAGAGCTGCCCCAGACAACCCAGTGTGACGGAAGTGCTTCAAATAACAGGCACACACCACAAAACTGGGCGTGGACATTAGCCTTCCCTGCAACCTCAGCTGAATGTCCCAGAGCTGGGAAGGGGGAGCAGTGTGAATTAACAGAGCCCCATTCAGCCATCATTTGAGCAGACTGGGAGCCTCCCAACACAGCCCAGCAGCCCAGAACTGCCCTGGGGGGACGGCACTCACCTGCGACATAGCACAGTCATCCCTCAACAGAGGACTCGGGGTGCACAGCCTGGAAGAGGGGCCCACTTGCAAGTCTCAGGAGCCATACGCCAATACCAAAGACTTGTGGGTCAGTGGCAGAGACAAACTGTGGCAGGACTGAACTGAAGGATTAGACTATTGCAGTAGCTTTAAAACTCTAGGATCATCAGGGAGATTTGATTGTTAGGGCCACCCCCCCTCCCCGACTGCCCAGAAACACGCCCCACATACAGGGCAGGCAACACCAACTACACACGCAAGCTTGGGACACCAATTGGGCCCCACAAGACTCACTCCCCCACTCACCAAAAAGGCTAAGCAGGGGAGATCTGGCTTGTGGAGAACAGGTGGCTCGTGGACGCCACCTGCTGGTTAGTTAGAGAAAGTGTACTCCACGAAGCTGTAGATCTGATAAATTAGAGATAAGGACTTCAACTGGTCTACAAACCCTAAAAGAACCCTATCAAGGTCAGCAAATGCCACGAGGCCAAAAACAACAGAAAATTATAAAGCATATGAAAAAACCAGACGATATGGATAACCCAAGCCCAAGCACCCAAATCAAAAGACCAGAAGAGACACACCTAGAGCAGCTACTCAAAGAACTAAAGATGAACAATGAGACCCTAGTACGGGATATGAAGGAAATCAAGAAGACCCTAGAAGAGCATAAAGAAGACATTGCAAGACTAAATAAAAAAATGGATGATCTTATGGAAATTAAAGAAACTGTTGACCAAATTAAAAAGATTCTGGACACTCATAGTACAAGACTAGAGGAAGTTGAACAACGAATCAGTGACCTGGAAGATGACAGAATGGAAAATGAAAGCATAAAAGAAAGAATGGGGAAAAAAATTGAAAAACTCGAAATGGACCTCAGGGATATGATAGATAATATGAAACGTCCGAATATAAGACTCATTGGTGTCCCAGAAGGGGAAGAAAAGGGCAAAGGTCTAGGAAGAGTATTCAAAGAAATTGTTGGGGAAAACTTCCCAAATCTTCTAAACAACATAAATACACAAATCATAAATACTCAGCGAACTCCAAATAGAATAAATCCAAAAAAACCCACTCCGAGACATATACTGATCACACTGTCAAACATAGAAGAGAAGGAGCAAGTTCTGAAAGCAGCAAGAGAAAAGCAATTCACCACATACAAAGGAAACAGCATAAGACTAAGTAGTGACTACTCAGCAGCCACCATGGAGGCGAGAAGGCAGTGGCACGATATATTTAAAATTCTGAGTGAGAGGAATTTCCAGCCAAGAATACTTTATCCAGCAAAGCTCTCCTTCAAATTTGAGGGAGAGCTTAAATTTTTCACAGACAAAGAAATGCTGAGAGAATTTGCTAACAAGAGACCTGCCCTACTGGAGATACTAAAGGGAGCCCTACAGACAGAGAAACAAAGACAGGACAGAGAGACTTGGAGAAAGGTTCAGTACTAAAGAGATTCGGTATGAGTACAATAAAGGATATTAATAGAGAGAGGGAAAAATATGGCAAACATAATCCAAAGGATAAGATGGCCGATTCAAGAAATGCCTTCACGGTTTTAACGTTGAATGTAAATGGATTAAACTCCCCAATTAAAAGATATAGATTCGCAGAATGGATCAAAAAAAATGAACCATCAATATGTTGCATACAAGAGACTCATCTTAGACACAGGGACACAAAGAAACTGAAAGTGAAAGGATGGAAAAAAATATTTCATGCAAGCTACAGCCAAAAGAAAGCAGGTGTAGCAATATTAATCTCAGATAAAATAGACTTCAAATGCAGGGATGTTTTGAGAGACAAAGAAGGCCACTACATACTAATAAAAGGGGCAATTCAGCAAGAAGAAATAACAATCGTAAATGTCTATGCACCCAATCAAGGTGCCACAAAATACATGAGAGAAACATTGGCAAAACTAAAGGAAGCAATTGATGTTTCCACAATAATTGTGGGAGACTTCAACACATCACTCTCTCCTATAGATAGATCAACCAGACAGAAGACCAATAAGGAAATTGAAAAACTAAACAATCTGATAAATGAATTAGATTTAACAGACATCTACAGGACATTACATCCCAAATCAACAGGATACACATACTTTTCTAGTGCTCACGGAACTTTCTCCAGAATAGATCATATGCTGGGACATAAAACAAGCCTCAATAAATTTAAAAAGATTGAAATTATTCAAAGCACATTCTCTGACCACAATGGAATACAATTAGAAGTCAATAACCATCAGAGACTTAGAAAATTCACAAATACCTGGAGGTTAAACAACACACTCCTAAACAATCAGTGGGTTAAAGAAGAAATAGCAAGAGAAATTGCTAAATATATAGAGACGAATGAAAATGAGAACACAACATACCAAAACCTATGGGATGCAGCAAAAGCAGTGCTAAGGGGGAAATTTATAGCACTAAACGCATATATTAAAAAGGAAGAAAGAGCCAAAATCAAAGAACTAATGGATCAACTGAAGAAGCTAGAAAATGAACAGCAAACCAATCCTAAACCAAGTACAAGAAAAGAAATAACAAGGATTAAAGCAGAAATAAATGACATAGAGAACAAAAAAACAATAGAAAGGATAAATATCACCAAAAGTTGGTTCTTTGAGAAGATCAACAAGATTGACAAGCCCCTAGCTAGACTGACAAAATCAAAAAGAGAGAAGACCCATATAAACAAAATAATGAATGAAAAAGGTGACATAACTGCAGATCCTGAAGAAATTAAAAAAATTATAAGAGGATATTATGAACAACTGTATGGCAACAAACTGGATAATGTAGAAGAAATGGACAATTTCCTGGAAACATATGAACAACCTAGACTGACCAGAGAAGAAATAGAAGACCTCAACCAACCCATCACAAGCAAAGAGATCCAATCAGTCATCAAAAATCTTCCCACAAATAAATGCCCAGGGCCAGATGGCTTCACAGGGGAATTCTACCAAACTTTCCAGAAAGAACTGACACCAATCTTACTCAAACTCTTTCAAAACATTGAAAAAAATGGAACACTACCTAATTCATTTTATGAAGCTAACATCAATCTAATACCAAAACCAGGCAAAGATGCTACAAAAAAGGAAAACTACCGGCCAATCTCCCTAATGAATATAGATGCAAAAATCCTCAACAAAATACTTGCAAATCGAATCCAAAGACACATTAAAAAAATCATACACCATGACCAAGTGGGGTTCATTCCAGGCATGCAAGGATGGTTCAACATAAGAAAAACAATCAATGTATTACAACACATTAAAAACTCGAAAGGGAAAAATCAATTGATCATCTCAATAGATGCTGAAAAAGCATTTGACAAAATCCAACATCCGTTTTTGATAAAAACACTTCAAAAGGTAGGAATTGAAGGAAACTTCCTCAACATGATAAAGAGCATATATGAAAAACCCACAGCCAGCATAGTACTCAATGGTGAGAGACTGAAAGCCTTCCCTCTAAGATCAGGAACAAGACAAGGATGCCCGCTGTCACCACTGTTATTCAACGTTGTGCTGGAAGTGCTAGCCAGGGCAATCCGGCAAGACAAAGAAATAAAAGGCATCCAAATTGGAAAAGAAGAAGTAAAACTGTCATTGTTTGCAGATGATATGATCTTATATCTAGAAAACCCTGAGAAATCAACGATACACCTACTAGAGCTAATAAACAAATTTAGCAAAGTAGCGGGATACAAGATTAATGCACATAAGTCAGTAATGTTTCTATATGCTAGAAATGAACAAACTGAAGAGACACTCAAGAAAAAGATACCATTTTCAATAGCAACTAAAAAAATCAAGTACCTAGGAATAAACTTAACCAAAGATGTAAAAGACCTATACAAAGAAAACTACATAACTCTACTAAAAGAAATAGAAGGGGACCTTAAAAGATGGAAAAATATTCCATGTTCATGGATAGGAAGGCTAAATGTCATTAAGATGTCAATTCTACCCAAACTCATCTACAGATTCAATGCAATCCCAATCAAAATTCCAACAACCTACTTTGCAGACTTGGAAAAGCTAGTTATCAAATTTATTTGGAAAGGGAAGATGCCTCGAATAGCTAAAGACACTTTAAAAAAGAAAAACAAAGTGGGAGGACTTACACTCCCTGACTTTGAAGCTTATTATAAAGCCACAGTTGCCAAAACAGCATGGTACTGGCACAAAGATAGACATATAGATCAATGGAATCGAATTGAGAATTCAGAGATAGACCCTCAGATCTATGGCCGACTGATCTTTGATAAGGCCCCCAAAGTCACCGAACTGAGCCATAATGGTCTTTTCAACAAATGGGGCTGGGAGAGTTGGATATCCATATCCAAAAGAATGAAAGAGGACCCCTACCTCACCCCCTACACAAAAATTAACTCAAAATGGACCAAAGATCTCAATATAAAAGAAAGTACCATTAAACTCCTAGAAGATAATGTAGGAAAACATCTTCAAGACCTTGTATTAGGAGGCCACTTCCTAGACTTTACACCCAAAGCAGAAGCAACAAAAGAGAAAATAGATAAATGGGAACTCCTCAAGCTTAGAAGTTTCTGCACCTCAAAGGAATTTCTCAGAAAGGTAAAGAGGCAGCCAACTCAATGGGAAAAAATTTTTGGAAACCATGTATCTGACAAAAGACTGATATCTTGCATATACAAAGAAATCCTACAACTCAATGACAATAGTACAGACAGCCCAATTATAAAATGGGCAAAAGATATGAAAAGACAGTTCTCTGAAGAGGAAATACAAATGGCCAAGAAACACATGAAAAAATGTTCAGCTTCACTAGCTATTAGAGAGATGCAAATTAAGACCACAATGAGATACCATCTAACACCGGTTAGAATGGCTGCCATTAAACAAACAGGAAACTACAAATGCTGGAGGGGATGTGGAGAAATTGGAACTCTTATTCATTGTTGGTGGGACTGTATAATGGTTCAGCCACTCTGGAAGTCAGTCTGGCAGTTCCTTAGAAAACTAGAGATAGAGCTACCATTCGATCCAGCGATTGCACTTCTCGGGATATACCCGGAAGATCGGAAAGCAGTGACACGAACAGATATCTGCACGCCAATGTTCATAGCAGCATTATTCACAATTGCCAAGAGATGGAAACAACCCAAATGTCCATCAACAGATGAGTGGATAAATAAAATGTGGTATATACACACGATGGAATACTACGCGGCAGTAAGAAGGAATGATCTGGTGAAACATATGACAACATGGATGAACCTTGAAGACATAATGCTGAGCGAAATAAGCCAGGCACAAAAAGAGAAATATTATATGCTACCACTAATGTGAACTTTGAAAAATGTAAAACAAATGGTTTATAATGTAGAATGTAGGGGAACTAGCAGTAGAGAGCAATTAAGGAAGGGGGAACAATAATCCAAGAAGAACAGATAAGCTATTTAACGTTCTGGGGATGCCCAGAAATGACTATGGTCTGTTAATTTCTGATGGATGTAGTAGGAACAAGTTCACTGAAATGTTGCTATAGTATGTAACTTTCTTGGGGTAAAGTAGGAACATGTTGGAAGTTAAGCAGTTATCTTAGGTTAGTTGTCTTTTTCTTACTCCCTTGCTATGGTCTCTTTGAAATATTCTTTTATTGTATGTTTGTTTTCTTTTTAACTTTTTTTTTCATACAGTTGATTTGAAAAAAGAAGGGAAAGTTAAAAAAAAAAATAAAAATAAAAAAGACAAACAAGGAAAAAAAAAAAAAAAAACAAAAAAACGATGTAGTGCCCCCTTGAGGAGCCTGTGGAGAATGCAGGGGTATTCGCCTACCCCACCTCCATGGTTGCTAACATGACCACAGACATAGGGGACTGGTGGTTTGATGGGTTGAGCCCTCTACCATAAGTTTTACCCTTGGGAAGACGGTTGCTGCAAAGGAGAGGCTAGGCCTCCCTGTATTTGTGCCTAAGAGTCTCCTCCTGAATGCCTCTTTGTTGCTCAGATGTGGCCCTCTCTCTCTGGCTAAGCCAACTTGAAAAGTGAAATCACTGCCCTCCCCCCTACGTGGGATCAGACACCCAGGGAAGTGAATCTCCCTGGCAACGTGGAATATGACTCCCGGGGAGGAATGTAGACCCGGCATCGTGGGATGGAGAACATCTTCTTGACCAAAAGGGGGATGTGAAAGGAAATGAAATAAGCTTCAGTGGCAGAGAGATTCCAAAACGAGCCGAGAGATCACTCTGGTGGGCACTCTTACGCACACTTTAGACAACCTTTTTTAGGTTCTAAAGAATTGGGGTAGCTGGTGGTGGATACCTGAAACTATTAAACTACAACCCAGAACCCATGAATCTCGAAGACAGTTGTATAAAAATGTAGCTTATGAGGGGTGACAGTGGGATTGGGAATGCCATAAGGACCAAACTCCACTTTGTCTAGTTTATGGATCGATGTGTAGAAAAGTAGGGGAAGCAAACAAACAGACAAAGGTACCTAGTGTTCTTTTTTACTTCAATTGCTCTTTTTCACTCTAATTATTATTCTTGTTATTTTTGTGTGTGTGCTAATGAAGGTGTCAGGGATTGATTTAGGTGATGAATGTACAACTATGTAATGGTACTGTAAACAATCGAAAGTACAATTTGTTTTGTATGACTGCGTGGTATGTGAATATATCTCAATAAAATGATGATAAAAAAAAAAAAAAAAAAAAAAAAAAAAAAAAAAAAAAAAAAAAGGTGCTCGGGGTGCCCCAAGGTTGGGGGGTCACACCCTGTCAAGCAGTCCCAGCTGCTGCCATCTGCCCTTTGTGAGGGGGTTGATTCAACCTGGGGGGGGTGGGCGAGTGGGGCCTCCCCAGGAGAGGAGGAGCACCCTGCGCTGGTCGGGTCCCCTCTCTGGGTGTCGGGGAGAGAACCCCTCCTGGCCAATGCCCCAAAACCCTGCCGTCGGGAGCCGTTTCACTTTCTCATTTTCCAGCCTCCTCATCTATTCATTGCACAAAGGTTTTGAGTACCTCCCAGGATTGCAGACACAAAGACGAATGCCTTAGTCCTCATCTCAGAGGCCTCCCAGACGCCCCTCTTACGCCCTTGGTGGGAATGAAACGGTGCAGCCGCTGTGGATTCAGTCTGGTGGTTCCTCGGAAGATCACCCCTAAAGTTCTCACGTGACCCAGCCATTCCACTCCGAGGTCATCCCAAGAGAAAGGGACACATACGTCCACACAAAAACCCGGACACCAGTGTTTACCAGCAGCTTTATCCACAATGGCCAAAAGGTAGTGTCTCATTTCTTCACAGCTGACGTAAGTGCCATGCAGTGGGCTTGCTTAAACAATGGGGATTTATTGGCCCGTGGATTTGAGGCCAGAAGTCCCAAACCGAGGCAGCAACAAGGCGATGGGTTTTCCCTGAAGACCGTGGCGTCCTGGGGCTGGCTGCCGGGCAACCCTTTGTCCTTGGCTTTTCCGTCTCATGGTGGATCACAGGGTGGCATCTTCTCCTTTCTCTGCCAGGTTCCGTTCACTTCCAGCTTCTGGCTGCTCCCCGTGGCTCTCCGTGTCCAATTTCCTTTGTTTATAAGGACCCCAGCCTTGCTGGGTGAAGCCCACCCCCATTCTGTCTGGGCTCACCGTCCCTAATAGCGTCTCTCGAGGTCCTGTTTACAGATGGGCTCACACCGCAGGCCAGGGGTGGGGACCTGAACATGACTTTTGTGGGACACGATTCAGTCCCCGACAGGTGAAACAACCCAAATCAGGTGATGGATAAACAAAATGTGGTATGTGCATACAGTGGATTATTATTCAACCATAACAAGGAGTGAAGTTCTGATCTCTGCTACGGTGTGGATGAACCTTGAAGACGTTATGCTAAAGTGAAAGAAGCCAGTCACAGAAGGCCATATATTATATGATTCCATCTATATGAAATATCTAGACTAGGCAGATCCATGGAGACGGATAGTATTTAGTGGTTGCCTAGAACTGGTAGATGGCGGTGGCTGCTAGAGGGTGTGGGGTTTCTTTTTGGGGTGATGAAAATGCTCAAAAGTTGATTGTGGTGATGGTTGCACAACTCTGTGACTATACTGAAACCCACTGAATTGTACAGTTTAATTCTATGAGTGAATTCTATGGTAAGTGAATTATATCTTAAAAAAGCTATTATAAAAACAAACTTCCCAGATGAACGTTAAGAATTAATTAGAATATATCGTAGTACCGGGCAGTCACAACGGAAATAGAGATTCTGCAGTTAGTGGAGTGGAGGGGGAGGAGATGGACTGCGCAGTCGCAGCCTCGGGAGGGACAGAGGTCCTTGGGATCACTGAGCTCAGGATATCTTGTTCTCAGTGCCGGAGATTCGGAATCTTCTTTTCCGTCAGCGTTCAGAGTTGTGCAAGTTTAGAAGGCCTGATTCCTGCCAACCATGAGACCAATGGGTAAAAGAGGTGCCAGTGTTTTAGTTTCCACTGGGGAATACTGTGTACTTTTCCAGTGACTAGAATATTCTTATCAACTGCTCAGGGTGCTTCCTCCAGGGTGTCAAGGTTTCCAGGAGGCCTAATTAATTGTAGCAAGATTGCTTAAGGAGTGATGTGTCTAAGCAGAGGTTCTTAAAGGATTAGGCCACGTGGAAATCACCGTCAAGTTCATCTCACCAGACTGGAGTCTTTACGCCCACCAAATCGAGCGTCTTCCTCAAACCATGTAGGATAAACTCCAGCGAAGCTCTTTTGCTCTCCTAGAAGACAAGGAGACATTAAAAAACAACAAATAAGCATGCAAGGCAACACAGAACTAACCCTCACCATAAAAGGGAAAACTCCCTGCTTCCTTGGGGATGCATAAAATAGGTAGGGATGCATACAAATGCAGTCAGAATGGTTTCCAGTCTATCATGTTCAGGTGGAGTACATAAATTGAGGAAATGTAGAAACGGAATCAGAATAGAATAGGGCTAATCAGGGAACTTCTTAGGACAGTGAGGCCTGAAGGCGGGAGCAGAAAGCAAGCCCTGGGAGGAGACCCTTCAGAAATGGTCAAGCAGATTATGGTCAGTTTACCGTATTACCCATCTTGTATTGAGGTCCTGTAGACATCAAGTCGTTGAGGGGTTAGAGAGAGCTAGAAGAATACCTCAACATGGAACCCAACGTGAAAAGACTTTTAAAATGGAGAGCAGGAGATTGGCAGTCTCAGAAGTGTGGAAAAATAAAAGCGAGAACGAGACTGTAGATTTGGCTAATAGATGGCCCCACGGAGAGAGAATTCAGTTGAGTGGTCAGAAGAGAAGGCCAATTCTGGAGAGCACGGTGCAGGTGGAGAGGGTCAGAGATTTGTCTGGTGGAGAAAAGCAGAACCAGACGTGTGCTAGGATAGTGTAGACTCAAGTACGGTTACCCTGAAGCTCCATTTTTTCATGAAGCAGATCCCTGCAGTGAGTGACTGAGTTGGTCTTCCTGTGTGTGCGCTTTACCTCACCTCGGGGGATCTTGGTTTTTGGACGTCTCTGTAGCTTTCTGGCTACGTTTCTTACATTTCTGTTCGTCAGAATCTACTGTGGGGTATGGGGAGCTTTAAAAGCTATGCAAAAACACCCCCTACCGTCTTTGCAAATTGGCTCTGCGTTGGCTGGTGCTCTCTCTCAGCATTTAACTCTCCTATCATCAAGAAGATCAGCCCGAGGCCAAAGTGAAGTGCAGATTCTTCTCTGTCTTTTCTGAGCTGTGTCTTCGCCTGGGCACTGCTTGCTCGTGGCCTTAAGAGTTCCCACTTTCAGGAATCCAAATCCCCTTCTACTCCCTGCAAAATGGACCCCTTCCTCCCCTGTTCCCTGCTATGTGTCTTAAAGTCACTCATCTTTTGCCCCAGGATGCTTGGATTTAATTGCTTCTTACACGACTGTAGCTGGTTGGAAGCTGCTTCTGCCTGCAGGGCAAGTTCTGGAAGAATGAGCTAGAGATGGGTTTCCTGGTTCAGCCTTTCAGGCGGCCCCCTGATAGAATGGCACAGCATACAGGCACCGCGGTGGGTGCACGGTGGGGGGCTCCTCCCTCTGCAGCAGACGGGGGACACATGTCGGGCTGGCTCCCCACTGCCCTGCAGAGGGGGTGACGAAGGGCCAGCAAGGGCACCAGGAGCTTCTCCTACCATTTTCAAAGCTGCGTTTTCTTGACTTGACACTCACCCAGTTACTGCAACCCTTGAACTGTTTTCTGGAGTCTTGTGGAAGATGGCTCTGCCAGTTTTTGCTAGTTGTTCAAAGATTTTTTTAGGAGAATTACATTCTGGAACGTCTTATGCTGCCTTCTTGGTCCACCAGAAGTCTGTTTATTTTTGGTAAGATAGTGGTATTGGGGCTATATTTAAAAAAAAAAAAACGAGAAGAGTCATTATTTAGAGGTATTTATGGAACTATCAATGGATATAATCTCCTATCTTGCACCAGTGCTGTGAATGAGATTACATTTCGGTTTTCTCTTCATACTCCCACTCGAGGCTGATGCGCTCCTTCTGGGTACCAGTGCCTTTAAACACACAATCCTTCCGGTTCTGTGCCCTGCAGATTCAACGAGTGTGTTCTTTTCCTTCATTCGGGTCGTGGACAGATACGTGGATCCCGTCCTCATGGTGCGTCTCTCCAGGTTGATGGCTGTCACCTTTTATTTTCCCTGTGACCTTCAGGCTCTAGTTTTGATCCACGTCCGCCCCCTTTCCCTGCCATCTGGCACACAGGATGCAGCTGGTTCCCACAAAGGTTTCAGACGACCCTCCGTGGGAAGTGCTAGAGAGACAATTTCTTTTTCTGCTTCTTGGCGTCACTGTCTTCCATTTTGATGGGTTTGGCTTCCTTCCAACATAGTGTCCGAATCCGGTGGCATCCCACTTGTTTTTTCTCTGCCTTCTAACCCTCCTCCTCCTCCTTTTTCCTTTAAGTCTTTTTTCACTGCCTTACTCCCCTCCCCAACCTCCACCCCCTGACAGTCTTGGCAAGACGTTCTGCCTACCTCGGGGGACACTCACCTGGGCTGGAGAACTTCAGATCCAGAACACTTCTTGCTGGACACTGCGGAGTTTCTCTCTCTCTCTCTCTCTTTTAAGGGCACAGTAGATGCTCAGTACATTTTTTATTGTGGAATAGATGAAAGGGTTTCAAGCCACTGCCTCGGAACACCAGTGTTCACTGTGTGTTCCTGGGTTTTTACAGGTAGCAGGTAGCAGACCTGCAGTGATTCTCACCCTGGAGGGTGCGAGGAATTGCCCAAACACAGGTTTCTGGGCCCCACCCCAGAGGTGTGGGCTGGGGCCGAGAATCTGCATTCCCCTGAGTCCCTGTGCTGTGTGTGGGGTCACGTTTGGGAAGCACTGCCCCGGGGCAGCCTGGAAGGGTTTCTCCCCCTCTGCAGAGTCCTTTAGCTTCCAGGTGACTGATTGGGGTGGAAGCCCACGGGAGTTCTCCGTCTTTGGTGCCCGTCCTCTGTCCTTCCCAGACTTTCAGGACAGGTGGGTCCCCTGCCCCCCCACCCCAGGGTGGCTTTCCCTGGGGCTTCTTTGTTGTTGTTGCGCATGAATTGTTTAGCGCACGTTTGTGGAGGGTCTGGTGGGCGCTGGACCTGGGTGCGGTGCCGTCTACACCATCCTCTTTGGGAATCCTGTGCTTTCTCTTTCCACTCGCCGTCCAGCCAGCCAGACACGGTCCCGAACTCTCAGTGAGCGGCCGCCACTTAGGGTTAGCGTTAATTTACAGCTAATGAGCCGATTTGCAAATGGACAGAGAAATTCCCTTTAGAATTTTAAAAAATTCCCTTACCTTTTACTTCTAGCCTTTTTATCTCTGTTATCTTGAATTTTCTTTTCTTTTTCTGATAGGGACATAAGAGTAAGGTACATAACTTTAGAGAGAGACAGTTTATAATTTAAAATAGTGTTTTATTTGGGTAAAACTAAACCCATTGGAAAACTAGGAATTGATTTGGATGTTATAAATACCCAAGTAAAGAAGATACCTGGCAGGTCAAAAGAAGGTGAGCCATCCACGGAGGCTTTTCCTAGTAACCGGGTGACTTTGGCTGTGTTAGGAATACAACAATTACCACAAATCTCAACATTCACTTTTTTCTGAAACAGCATTATCGAGTTACTGTTTACATGCCACGCAGTTCACTCAAAGTGTACAGTTTTTCTGCATCTATCACCACAAACAATTTTAGGTCATTTTCATCACCCCCAAAAAGAAACCCTGGCCAGTAAGCCCATGAAAAGATGCTCAGCATCATTAGCCATCAGGGAAATGCAAATTAGAGCCACACTGGGCTACCAGTTCACACCCACCAGGATGGCTGTTATTTTAAAAAGGAAAAACACAAGTGTTGGTGAAGATGCAGAGAAACAGGAATATAAAATGTATAGCCGCTGTAGAAAACAGTTTGGTGGTTCCTCAGGAAGTTAAACACGGAATTGCCGTATGACTGAGCAATCCCACTTACTGGGATATTCCCCCAAAGAATTGGAAGCAGGGACTCAGGTATTTGCTGCACCCCGAATGCTCATAGCAGCACTCTGCATGATAGCCATAAGGTGGAAGCAACCTAAATGTCCACCAAAGGTGGATGGAGAAAGAAAATGTGGCCTGTCCAAACCATGGAATATTACTCAGCAGTGAAAAGGAAGGAAGTTCTGATACATGTGATATCATGGGCGAAACTTGAAAACCATATGCTGAGTGAAATAAGCCAGACACAAAAGGACAGATACTCTCTGACTCCAGTTATATGTCAACTAGAGCGTGCAGATTCATAGAGACAGGAAGTGCTTTCAGGGTATCAGCCCCGGGGGGGGGGCACAGACTTGCTGTTTGGGGTCATGAAAAGGTTTTGGGAATGGTGGGTGGTGACGGTAACCCAACGCTGTGAATGTGAAAAAGCCCTGAATTGTAGGCTGGAAAGTGGTTAAAAGGGGAAATTTTATCTTGTATTTATGTGACCACAATAATACAAAAGTTTCTTACCATCACCCCTAATCCCCCCACTTCCCCTGGCCCTTGGCAACCACAAATTTACCCTCCCGTCCCTAGAGATTTGCCTCCTCTGGACATTTCATGTGAATAGAATCATACAATCTGTGGTTTTGTCAGCTTTCTTTCACTCAGCATGTTTTCAAGTTTCATCCATGGTGTGGCAGGTGTCAGAACTTCATTCCCTTTTATGGCTGGATAATTTTCCCTTGTACAGATAGACCACATTTTAGTCATCCACTCATCCGCTGATGGACATTTGGGTCGTTTCCACTTTTTGGTTATCGTGATAACACCACTATTGAAGATTCACGTAGAAGTTTCTGTGTGCACAGGCGTATGTTTCCATTTCTGTTGGACGTATACCCACGAGCGGAATTGCTGGGCCCATGGCAATTCTGTGTTTTGCCTGTTTAACCGCCAGACTCTTTTCCAAAGCGGTGGCACCGTTTTACATTCCCACCAGCAGTGGATGAGGGTCCCGGTATCTCCACATTCTCACCAACACGTATCTCACTTTTTAATTACAGCCGTCCTAATGGGAAGACATTTGTTTGTATCAAACACAAATTGCAGATGTAAAAATATGCACTTGTGGTTTTTCTTAAGATTTTGTTTTGACAAGATGAGCCTGTTGGTTAGTGTGCTTTGACACAGTTAATGAAGGTCTAACTAAAGGTAGCTTAAAAAAAAAAAGGAATTTATCATCTCACAGAACTATGGCAATTCCAGGGTTGGCTAGCTTAGAGGTTGGCAGGTGCCCTCGTGGAGCTGGTGGCTGCAGCACTCCTTAGAGAAGAGGCCTTTTCCTCTCCTGTGCCCCTTTTTTTATTAGCCAGGAAAGTTTGCCCAGGCATCCCGAGTGGACGTCCCTCAGGCCCCTCTGGCCAGGGTAGGAGGGCACACAGAAAGAAAACAGCGCTTAGGGGTGCCAAGCTTCAGTGACTGTGACTTATAAAACATGCACTGTCTTTAAAATTAGAGTTTAGGGACTTGTTCTGAGGGAAAACCTCATGAATTTGGATCACGCAGACGCCTCTGTGCTTTGCTTCTCCAGTTCCCCGGGGTGGCCCCATCCCAGGCCCTCGTAAACCTGGGAGCGGAGCCCCCCGCAGCCCTCCCCACCCTCCTGCTTGCCCTCTGCCCCTCCCGACCCCACCCCGGGCTGGGTCCTCACAGGCAGGTGTGATGGTGGCCGTGTGGGTGCCAGTGAACAGAAGGAGGCGGTGGGGATGGTTTTAGGGTCTGGTATGAGCTGTTGGTGACATTCTCTCTAACGCAAACTGAACAGATTTCTCAAATCCTATATAATTAGAAGTCCTAACTTGTTTTCATTGAAAGAAAACACGGGAAGTGTCAGCTGTTCCTGAAACAGTGAAAGTATTTTCTTCTGTCCCATCGACATACGTTCGCATTCCCTCCTTCCTTTTTCATAAAGCACAGACTTATAAATATTTCTGTTTTAGAAATAATGTTTTTCCTACTGCGAGACAAGGTTTAGCTCTCGTCTAATTTTATTTCCTTGTTTTTATGAACTTGAGAATGTTTTCCTTAACCAGAAAACAGAAAAAAAGCACACAAAGAGATCAAGGCGACTTTTTCTTGCATTTCCCCGTAGACGAGGCATTTCTAGGTGAGATTTCCCTTTTTTGTCAGACAGGCTACTGGAAAACATAACTGCAATTGCAGACGGGACTTGAGAGAAGGGCTTTCTATTGGCTTTTTGTTGCCATGTGGAATGGTTTTGGGGAGTAAAATTGTCCTAACACTATGCCAAGAAAGTTTATCTTAGAGGCCTATAGAATGCTGTCATTCAGAAAGCATGTCTTTTTTTTTTTTATCATCTCTATTTAACTAATTTTATATGAATGATTAAAAGGTCAAACAACAAATAATTATGTGAAACTTATTCCCATAAATGAGCTACCCCTACGTATAAGGCTTTGTAATCTTGTCATATTCTTATGTAAGACAGTGAATTTTTTTCTTGGTTGAAGATGATGTGAACCAATTTGTGTTTTAATTTCCTCTTGATATTTTATGTAGATTTTTCTAGGCATCTACATGATTCACATATTTTTACTCGTGAGGAGAATAGTCCTTTGAATCAATGTGCCATAGTTTGTTTAACCATTTCCTGTTTGTGCTTTTGGGTTGTTTCACATTTTTTCCGCTTATAAATAATGTAGCTTTAAGGAACATGTGACTTTAGAAGCATTATGTTTAGACAGAGTGGGGTGAACACATTAGTTTTTTATTATGAAAGTAGAAGATGTTTATGGTCCAATTCATAGAAAAGACAGAGAAGTAACAAGCAGATAAAAAACACCACTCAGAGAGAACTGTTGTGAACTTTTTGATGTAAGATTTTGAGACTTTTCCAGTGTGTATATAGATATAATTGTACATATGTATATTGTTTTTACATGAATGGAGTCATATTGAACCTTCTTTTTCTCTCAGTTGATCATGAGCATCTTTCCACTGTTAATCTGTATATACATCTGTATTATCATAAAGGATGGTGTTATTTTGTTGTAGGGATGTACTATAGTTTATTCAGGGAATTCCCCTTGTTGGAAATTTAGATGGTTTCTATTTTTGCATTATTGTATATTATGATCCTAAGATGCATGTTTTCCACACACCTCTCAAATCAGGACACATCTTAGAATTTGATGGTATGTTGTAGTTTTGTTGGCAGAACTTTCTTTTGTAATGGAACATAAAATAATGACGTATCTTACGTCAATGGCATCCTAGATTCCATGAAATACGGTATTGTTAATTACAGCGTTGTGACAAACTTACTTATTGGTAACTGTCTTTGCCCATGTTAATTACTAATTGGCAATTACTAATTAATTATTAATGAGACTCAACCCTTTTTTAGAGTAGGTGTTGCTCTTGTTATTTCCTCTTTTATGAGTCACCTATAAATTGGAGTGTTTATCTTTTCCTTGCTGATTTGTAAAAGCTCTTTATTTATATAAGGATCTTGGATTTTTGTCTTTCATATATGTTGTAAAATTTATCCCAGTTTGTAATTTGCCTTTTTTAATCATGGTATTTTTGGACATGTAGAAATTTTGTTGTTATGTGTATCTATCTTTTTTTTTTTTTCCTACTTTTGGTGACATGGTTCTGCCTAAGGATTATATAAAAATTAACCTATATTTTCTTCTAGTGCTTTTATGTTTTTTCTTTATTTCATATACTTGTGTCTTTAATCCATATGACATTTATTTTAGTGTGAGCTGTAGGTAATCCGAGTGGTTAGGCAGTTATTAAATACCATTTATCAAATAATCAAACTTTCTCTATGGATTGGGAAGTTCTCCTATATCATGTACTGAATTCCAGTTTGTATGTCAACCTTTTCTTTCAGGTCTTTTATTCTTTATATTTTTATACATTTATTCTTCCAGGTAGAAGTTAGACTTGTTGTTTTCTTACAAGCTGCCATTGGAATTTTGATTCAAGTTTTGTAGTTTTCTTTATGAGCTTTTACATAATTCTTAAATTCTTAAGTTTTAATGTTTTTCATTGCTAATGTGAATAGGATCTTTTCCCCATTATATCTTCTAACTACCGCTGATATACAGGAAAGCTGTCAGGTTTTAAAAATCATCTTTATCAAGTTATAATTTGCATACAGTAAAAGTCACCATTTTAGGTGCACAGTTTGATGTGTTTTAACAAGTATGCGTAGTTGTGATGCACCACCACAGTTGAGCTATAGAGCGTTTCCATCTTCCCCAGTTAGAACACCCCCACCACCCCCACCCTGCTCACACACCCACTGCTGATCTCTGGTTTTGCATTTTGCTGAAGGTTCATATAACTGGAAGCTTTTGACATTCATCCACGCTGTCACGTGTATCAGTAGTTCATTCCTCTTTATTGTAGAATGATACTCTTTTCTTTAAAGTTATCATGTCTTTATTGGTCATTAGGTTTTCACTGGCTTTTTTTTATTAGAGAAATTGTAGGTTTACAGGAAAATCATGCATAAGATACAGAGTTCCCATTCACCACCCCACGTACCATCATCTTGCATTAGTGTGGTCCATTTGTTACAATTCATGAAAGAACATTTTAATAATTGTACTGTTAACTATAGTCCATGGTTTATAATAGGGTTCACTGTGTTGCATGTATTCTTTTGTATGGATATATCACCTTTTTTTAAGTTCATGTATCAGTTGATGGATGTTTGGGTGGTTTCCAGTTTTTGGCTATTGTGATTAAAGCTGCTACAGACATTTACGAGTCATTTGTGGACATGTTTTCATTTCTCTTGGATAAAAACATAGACGTGGAATTATTGGGTTTTATGGTGAGTGTGCGTTTAACTTTCCAAGAAACCGTGAAGCTCAAAATTTAATTTTTTTAAATAACGGACCACTTAATTGCATGTTTCTTGGTTCTGATTTTGAAAATCAGATAGTCTTTGATTTTCTTGGTAGAAAATCATATAAATTTAAAATCTCTTCCTTTTCAGTCTTTATACCTCATTTCTTTTTATTGAACTGAAATGTAAGGGCCAAAAATATGCCTTTTCTTCTCTAAGAGTTACAGTAACCTTTGATTCTCTAATTTTTGTGCCTCCGTGCATGTGTGCATGCATGCATGTGTTTTCCCTCCCTAAGAAAGAAAGGGGTGATGTAAAGTGCAGGAAATAGTCACAAAAAGGAAGTGCTGGCCTATTTGTTAAGTTCTCATTGCCGGCTAAACTGGTCACTTGACTTCTACAGGACTTGGGGAAGGGTGTTTGATCTCTGCTAGGGCCAGTAAGGCTGTGCAGCAGAGTAGGAGCAACAAATATCCTGGGTCTCTGGAGCCGTCCTCTGCCCTGTACGAAGGTGAACCTTGGAATTGTGCTTGGTTTGTTTTTCTAGAATTGGATGAGCCTGTGCTGCTGCACGATTGTGATCTTGGGTGAGTGCGTTTTGAACAAAGCTGTAACTTCCCAGAATAAGGCTTCTATTTTGCCTTCACCTTATACTCCCTCATCCAGTCAGTTGAAAGAGCTTTTGCACACACAAGCCGTGGAAAGTATATAAAAAGAAGGCTGATTCTTATTTATCGCTGCTGTTTGGATCTTTTTGAAGCCTTGCTAATAAACATCTCCATAATTTGTCACTACGTCTTATATCAGTCAAATGGCTTGTGGGCCCTTGATGCGCTTCTCATTTTCCCGGAACCATTTCAGATTTTTTCTTCTTAACCCCCCAGGGTCCCTCACCTTGTGCCCCCTTTATCACCGTATTTTTCTGCTTAGATCACAGAGGTGAAAGCTTGGTATTTCCTCCTCTGCAGGGTAAAACATGCATCCCTGTCTGTTTGTACGAGATGGTAGATTAGGCAAGCAGACTGAATGGGAGGTAGAGAATTGGAGCTTTTGCTTTTTGGACAGAAAAGACACAAAACCTGTTTCTTGTTTTGCAGAACTTTTTAAATGGAAGGATTTTCTAGATGGCATATTATTTACCACCACACATCTTGGGTTTTTAGGAGTTGTGTTTCATTTTGTAGCTTTGTAGTTGGGTTTTGATTTTAGCTCCAATTAGCTTTTCTAGCAGAGTCGCCTCAACCTGAGGCCAGGGCCTTGGACGTCTGATTCTGCCCTGCATTTGACTTCTCCCTGGCTGCTTAAGAGCCTTCCTCTTCAGTGACACGTTTCAGCACGTGAGGACCCCAAACAGCTCTTCCAGACTGAGAATTCAGCACTGTCCCCCCAAAAAACACCTCTACCTGCGTTTCTCCCACATGCGCCGGGCTCTCTGAGAACCGGCTCCAGCGCCTTCTCCCGGCAGCCCTGCCCGTCCCCCCACGGAGCCAGCGTTTAGTTCCCGTTGCCTTAACCGACGGCTGCGACTGTGTGTCCTTCCCCAGACCCTGAGCTCTCTGAGGACACGTGCGCCGTTTTCTGTGTCCGGGGCAGGTGGCACGTGGCAGGGACTCGATTTTTATATGTTCGTTGGTTTCACGCTTGCGGTGAAGTCAATTTCTTACAAATCTACCCAGCTTTCCCTCATCACTTACACTATGAATTAATGTTCTTCTTGGGTTTAAAAATTTTATTTGGGGATTCACACAAGTGCAGTTCAGTGCTAGAGTAGCAGTACTTAAAACATCCTCCACCCTTGTTTTCCTTCGACTATAGTTAATAGTACAAATCAGGGGCCCGCTGTTTTGCTCCCTTCTGAACACTGGGCTCACTTTCTTGATCTTCCACACACAGTGGCTCTTGAAAGTGAAACGGTTTTACTGAGGTTTTTGTTAGTTTCAAACTCACAGTTTGGGTTTTCAGTTTAAAGTAATATTTAGTTCTTTTTTCTCCCTGTCATTGTTTAACCTTTCTCTTTGTAGCCGATTTGCGGGTGCACTTTCCTCTCTGTGTCCTTGGATAAGGGGGATCAGTGTCCACTCCTTGGTGGGGAGCAGCACCTTCTCGGGGTCATCCAGCAACTAAGGAGCCCCTCCCGGCGATTGTCCACGTGAGCCGGTGTTGACTCGTCTGTTTCCAATCTCACCTCCTGCCTGTTCAGCTGATAACTTGGTACCATATTAGGAGCACTAGGGCACAGAAAATATTGAGTTTGGCCCAGTTTTAAGTCCACAGGCATTTCCAAGGCTAACAACGGGCAAAGAATGGAGGAAAAGACCCCCCTGCCCTGTTTAACCAAATCCCGCCTTTGGGAACCGGTTCGTAGATTATCCAGCTGCAGAATCCTGTTGAACTTGGTGTAATGATTGAAAGGATGGTCTTTGAGGTTAGACGAAATCTGGACCTCAGTTAAATCCTCGCTTCCCATTGATCAGCCACAATCACTGGCAAGTTGCTTAACCTTTCTGCACCTTGCCTTGCACGTCTGAAAACAGCTACTCCCGCACAGATGTTTCCTGAGGCTTCTCTCCGTTAATGGTGACAACTGCCCCCTCCCCTTTAAAGCAAGGGACACCTGCACCTGCGTATTTCTGCGTTGATAACAGCCCAGAACCTTTCAAATTTAAAATGATTCTGGAATTATCATAGTAAAATAAGTGTTAAATCTTATGCCTGTTTTGGAACTAAAATTAATTAATTTAGCAGGATAAAGACCCCTTGGTTACTTTTTTCTTTCATTAAAAATAAAGTCAAGTTTTGTGAGACGCAATCTACGTGCAGTAAAAGTCAACCTTTTTTAGGTGGATAGTCTGGCTTTCAGGAATAAGTATTTTTCCTGGTTCTGTGTGTTCTTTATTTCTGTTTTCTTCTTTTTCAGCTTTCCTTTTGGTTGAGCTTTTTTTTTTAATGATTCCATTTATCTCCCCCACTAACTTATTAGTTCTACCTGTTTTTCTGAATTTTTATAGTGATCATCCCAAGATTTACAATAAACATCTTTTACTTTTCATAATCTACCTTCAGATAGTTACACCATTTGACCTACTATATAAGAACCTTACAAGTCCTGTACTATATAAGAGCTATTTGTGCTATTGTTGTCACAATACTTTATTTTCCAGATGTTGTAAACCCCATGATACATGGTTAGCATTTTTGCTTTGACAGTTACCTTTTAGATCAGTACTGCCCAATTGAACATTCTGTGGTGATGGAGACACTTTATATCTGCATCGTGTTGTCTGATGGCCATTAGCCACGTGTGACTATTGAGTGCTTCAAGACTGGGAAGCAGAAACTGAATTTTTAATTTTATTTTAATTAATTGAAATTTAAATAGCTGCATGTGGGTAGCAGCTACTATACTCGTGCAGTTTTAGAATGATTAAAAACAAGAAAAATAAAGAATCTTATATTTATTTTCCATTTTTTTCTTTTCTTTCTTTTTTCTCCCTTCCCTCCCTCCCTTCCTTATAATCGATAATAGCAAAAATTGAACAGCGTCCAAATTTCTACCAATAGGTGATTGCTAAAGAAACTCTAGGAAGTCAACCTGATAAAATATTGTATTTATTAGTTGTTCAACAAACCCTTGCTAAATACTTACTGTGTGTCAGTTCTGTGCCAAGTGTCCTGTATGCCTTATCTCATTAAATCTTCACAGTTCCCCTAGAAGGTAGATATTACCCTTATCTCCATTTTGCAAGCAGGGAATGAAGCTCGGAAAGTTTAAATACCTTCCCAAGCCCCCCAGCTAGTCATCTGGAAGTCTAAATGCCCAACCTCCCTGGGAATCAGAGAAACAAACTGAAATAAGAATGAAATGAAGGCGATCGATTATCATCATCGTTGGTGAGGGTGTAAGGAAAATAGGCTTGCCGAAACGCTGTTGGTGGGGGTGCAAACCGAGAAAACCTTTTTGCAGGGCATTGGACAGTGTCCGTCAAATGTGTACCCCGTTCCACCAAACAGTCTCCTTGTAGGAACTTACCCTATGGAAAGGCTTGCATGAGTATAGGATGGTACACGAAGGAGGAGCTTTGTAACCATCTCGTTTGTTCTAGCAGAAGTTTCCAAAATAGTTTGTCTCGCAAGTGAAGACTAAGTAAATTACGGTGCACGCATACGACGGAATACTTAGAAACACTGTGGGAACGAGGAGGTCCATATGTACCGACGGGAGCAAGATGGCCATCGTGTAGTGTTGATTGAAAAAAGCAAGCAGCTGTCCTTATGGAAAACATGACCTCACTTTCCATAAAAAAAAAAACGATACATTTGAGAGTATGTGCATTTACTATCTGTATTGAAGGACACATGCAGATCCATAAACAGTGGTTTTTAGGTGGGGAAATTAGGAGAACTTGCCCTGTAATCTGTTTTTCTACGACAGACATGTATTGCTTTTATTAGCAGAAAAACTACTAAGGTTTTAAAAAAGCATTATACATATGAATTATCCTAACTGGTGGAAATGCATGTTTAAGGACTTAAGTGAGGAAAATGGAAAGCAGAATAAACCTAACTGTCCACTGGGTCTGATTGGATGTGAGCTTAGCATTCGTTACTTCTTGTTATGCTTCTTAAATGACAAATCATAATTTTAAAAGACTTTGTTTTCCTTACTAGTAGAAAAGTTCTTCTGTTTAAAGATGTTTAAGTTCTAGAAAAGAAAGAGGGGAAAAAAATCTTGGTAGGTTTTTTTTTCCCCCAAGACTAATTAAAGGAAACCTCCAATGTTCACTGAAAGTGCACCTGTTAGAGTTCATTGATCCCTGAAAAAGGTCAGTGATTTGATTCTGTTGACTTAGGGTAGCTAGGAATTCGCAAAGTAAATATTTGCACACATTAACCCACAGTGGGGAGGGGGCTGCTGGGGCATCTAACCTCCTTGTGAGGTGGAGCCTGTCCTCTTGGTCCCTGACGACCCTGGGTTAGCTCCAGAGGGTCCCCCAAGAGGTGAGGACCCTGAAATAGCTCCAGAGGGTCCCCAAGAGGTGAGGACCCTGAATTAGCCCCAGAGGGCCCCTAAGAAGTGAGGACCCTAAATTAGCTCCAGAGGGTACCCCAAGAGGTGAGGGCCCTAAATTAGCTCCAGAGGGTCCCTGAGAGGTGAGGACCCTGAATAGCTCCAGAAGTTCCCCCAAGAGGTGAGGACTCTGAATTAGCTCCAGAGGGTCCCTCAAGAAGTGAGGACCCTGAATTAGCCTGGAGGGTCCCCCAAGAGGTGAGGACTCTGAATTAGCTCCAGAGGGTCCCTCAAGAAGTGAGGACCCTGAATTAGCCTGGAGGGTCCCCCAAGAGGTGAGGACCCTGAATTAGCTCCAGAGGGTCCCCCAAGAAGTGAGGACTCTGGGTTAGCTCCGGAGGGTCTCCCAAGAGGTGAGGACTCTGGGTTAGCTCCAGAGGGTCCCCCAAGAGGTGAGGCTGCCCAGGAAGGCAGACCCGGTGGAGCCAGGGCTCTCTTCATCTGCTAACTCCCATGACTCGAGCCGGAAGTCTCGGCTGTGCCCCGGCGTCCTGGGTGTGCGGGAAGCGCCGTCAGATTAGGGTCATTGTTGGAAGCCCAGGGAGAGGCAGCCACGTGCTCGGCCACCCGACAGCCACAGCACACGGGAAAGGGTTTCAGGAGTTGGTAACTCACCCTGCTTGTGACGCAGTGTTGGGTATAAATATTATCTCAATCTGTTTATAAATCCAGTTTTTAAAAACCCCGTGTTTCAGGCAGGATCATGTTTCTAACTTGGGAAGCATTTTCTTCCCCCCCCTCCCCCGTTCCGTTTTGCTCGTGGTTTTTCAAAGTCGTCGTCTCGGTTCCCAGCGCGCCGTCTGTGGGCACTGGGCTCCAGCAGCGGTTTTCCCTGATTCTGTCCCAGACGACGGCTTGCACTTTAATTGTCTAAAAGATAAGGGAAGTGGGTAGTGAAGCCACATGTGCTTTAAAATAATAAATCTCTTCTCCATGTAAAGAAAATGGAAGTTTATGGAAAAGTAAATCCTTTCTTTGACTTGTATGTAAATGTGACAGTCGGGTGGGCAGTTAGGTTTCACTGGGCAATTCTTGAATTTGTAGGCTGGTGCCTACAAATGGGAGTCTTTGAAAGCTGAGTTTCTGATGTGACTTATTTGTTCTTCTCAGGACTGGATATTGGCCTTTTCCAGGGGCCTCATGGATGTGTTACTGGACTTCAGGTCTGTCTCCTTAAAAAGTGAACTTGTGGCTGTAGCCAAGGGAGAGCAGAGAACAAAGTGAATTTGGGTGAGGGGTGGAAGGAGGGCTGTAGTCAAAGATCAGAATGGGGAGGCCAGGGGAGTTTTTTGCAGATAAATGTCTCCTGGGGCATTTCTGTTAGAGCTATTTAATACTCCTTCAAGCTTTAGAATGGCATGGTTTGATAGGTTTTTGGGGGTTCCATAATGAGCTCCCCATCACAGATGATTCAGGCGAATTCTTACCCCATCTTAGGACGGGGACCCCTTGTCTGTTGTTGGAGGCATCCCCGGGCCTTAAGAGGCTGCAGCACGGAGTGGAAAACACACCCGGCTCATCCAGTCCGTGGGCTGTTGGGGAGGCTGAGTGCTCTGTCACCTACCACCGTCTCAGACGTGACAGCTCCCTGTGTCGTGGTGGCCTTGCCGTGAGGCTCTGAAACGAGGGAAGAACTTATGAATGTGAAGTGTTATTTCTGCTGGGGAGGAAAGGAATACAATTGGAAAGCACCAAATATTTGGAAGGAAACAAAAACTTTCCCTTTGCGCACAGCCTTTGCAGTGTGCACTTGGGAACTGAAAGTGAAAGGAAAGTGCAGGTGTTTGGGACAGGATGGGGTGGGGTGGGGCAGTGAAGATGAAAAGTCAAAACCAGAAGCCAGAAACGGTGGCTTTAAAGACCTGGGCGCTTTGATCTTAGAGCTCAGGTCCGAGTAAATGACCAGCAGCGTCTGGTGGCTTCTGCTCTCCCACCTGGGTCTGCAGAGCGGCACGCGCGGCTCCGGAGCGGCTGTGAGTTGCTGTGGACTCGAGCCTGGTGACAGCCTGATGCAGAGGCCTCTGCAGCTAATGTCTGTGTGTCCCACGCACTGTCCCCGTCAGTCCGTGTGTCCGCTCTCTTCATTTGCCCATCACCCACCACCCACCAGCCACGTGGGCCAGGAGAGGCTCTGGCAGGGACCAGCTGGAGCCCACGGGTGTAAGATGTGGGCAGATCATAGGGGGAAAGCGTTCAGTCATTCACCATTAAATAGGCTGTTAGCTGCAGGATTGTTTTTTTTTTTTTTTTTGTAAGAATGACAAATTTAATGTTTGTTGTTCACACCTGTAAACTGGTGGAGTCTTTCTAGAAAACAAACACAAAAGATGTTTCTCAATCCTACTTGTTTAAATGGCAGGTAAGATTTCACTTAATTCATCACTTTGAATCAGCATTTCATTCCCTAAAAATCCGTTTTTTAAAATGCAGTTTTATTGAGATATATTCACACCCCATACGAATCACCCGAAGTACACAATCACCGGCTCATAGTGTCATCATCTAGTTGGGTGCACATTCCCATGATCAATTTTAGAACATTTTCATTACTCCAGAAAAGAAATAAAAGTGAAAAAGAAAACCCAAAGCCTCCCATACTCCTTATCCCTCCCCCTATTTTTTATTGTAGACTATACCATGTATACATAAAAGTGATAACTTTCCAAGTGCAATTTAACAAATAGAGAGCAAGTTTCAAAGAATGTTATGGGTTACAGTTCCACAGTTTCAGTTATTGCCTTATTATGAAATATAACATATATACAAAAAGATAGTATCTTTCAAAGTATGATTTAACAAATAGTTGAATAGGAAATTTCCAAAAATTTTATGAGTTATAGTACCAGAGTTTCAGTTTTTTCCTTATTGTGAAATATAACATATATACGAAGAGGTGATAACTCTCAAATTACAATTTAACACGTAGCTATAGAACAAATTTCAAAGGATGCTGTGGGTTGTAGTTCCACCATTTCAGGTCTTTCCTTCTAGCTATTCTAATATTCTAGCAACTAAGAAAAAGAAAATTATATAAAAATTCAGTATTCATAATCCTTTGTCAAATTCCATTTTGTCTGTTGCCACCCCTTCCTCTAGTTTAATCACTTTCCTGAACTTTGGGGATGTCTAGGCAGTGACACCCTAATTTGTTTATATTGAAAAGGGGTGTCGACTTTATGCAAAAAGGTGACACATCTTATTTATGTTCTTGAAGAGGCTGTTGCCTCTGGGTTTTGGGACTTAGCTGTCATAGGAGCTCTCTGAAAGATTTAAGAATAAACTTAGTGAGTGAATCTTTTGTAGAGTCTCAGGGGCTCAGGTATTCTTGGGGCTTTTGGGGACTACTGTTGACTGGGGCTTATCATACTGTGGTCATTTGGCAAATCTAGCTGAAGCTTGCACAGGAGTAACCTCCAGGACAGCCTCTTGACTCTATCTGAATTCTCTTAGCCACTGAAACCTTATTTTGTTGCCTTCCAAATAGGCATTCTCAACCCCTTGATGCCAGGATCAGACGTATTCCCAGAATCCATGTCCCACGTCACCAGGGAGATTCACTCTCCTGCGGGGTCCTGTCCCATGTCGGGGGAGAATGATGAATTTATTTGCAGAGTTAGGCTTAAGGAGAGAAAGCCCACATTTGAGCAACAAAAGAGGTTCCCTGGAGGTGACTCCTAGGCATAATTATAGGTGGGTTTAGCCTCCTCTTTACAACCATAAGTTTCACCAGAGGAAGCCTCATGACCATGGGCTTGACTCATAAAGTAGGGGGTTCCTAAGTGCACATAGCATATGTCATGTCAACAATAATCCATCCATATCTCACACTGTCATCATTGGTTGTACAATCCTCATCACTCTCCATTTTAAACAATTCTCATGACCCAAAACATCTCATAGGTCTTTTCAGTCCTTAATTATTTGTCCCTAGTATTTGTGTGGTACTAGTAGAGTATTCCTATTAATTATGGTCCCTAGTATGCTAGAGGTAGATTTTTCCCATATACCCTTCTGTTTTCAACTCTTTATACTAGTGTCATACCTTAGCAGTGTGCCATGCAACACCTATCTGTATTTGTAGTGCTGATCTGTGATATCCCCCCTATTATTGACCCACAGTATTGGTGTGGTACATTTGTTACTGTTGATGAAAGAAGCTGAAGGTTTTTATAGATGACCCTTATCAGGTTGAGGAAGTTCCTTTCTATTCTAGTTTGTTGCAGCTCGTTATCATGAATGGGTGTTGGGTTTTTTCAAATTCTTTTTTCTATGTCTATTCTTATGATCACATAGTTTTATCCTTTATGGTATTAATAATGTGTATGTAATTAATTAATTTTCAGATGTTAAAAAAAACAACCCTTGCTTTCCTGGGATAAACCTCACTTGCTTACGGTGTATGATCCTTTTTTATGCTGTTGGATTTGGTTTCTTTATTTTTTAGAAAGGATTTTGCCTCTGTGTTCCGGTGTTCATGAGAGATGTTGGTCTGTAGGTTTATTTTCCTGTGCTGCCTTTGACTGGCTTTGGTATCAGGGTCCATAAAATGAGTTGGGAAGGGTTTGTCTTTTATTTTTTTGAAAGAGCTTGTGTAGAATTATTTCTTCTTTAAATATTTGATGAAATTCACCAGTGAAGCTGTCTGGGTCTGGATTTTCCATTGTGGGAAGATTTTAAATTACTGATTCAGTTTCTTCCACTTGGCATAGATTTATTCAGATTTTTAAATTTTTTTCTTGGGGCAGTTTTGATGATTTGTGTCTTTCTAGGAATTGACGCATTTCTTCTAAGTTGTTTAATTTGTAGGCATAAAATTGCTTATAATGTTTCCTTACAATCCTTTTAATTTTGATACCATCTGTAATATCTATTGTTTTATCCCTGATTTTTGTAATTTGTTTCTTTTCTCTTTTTCCTTCGTCTGTCTAGTTAAAGATTTGTTGATTTTATTGATCTTTTCAAAGAACTAACCTTGTGTTTAACTGATTTTCTGTATTATTTTTCTGGTTTCTAATTCATCGATTTCAACTTTCATGTTTATTATTGCCTTCTTTCTGCTCATTTTGGATATAGTTTACTCTTCTTTTTCTAGTTTCTTAAGGTGGAAGCTTAGGTTATTGATGTGAGATTTTTTTTTTTTTTCTAATACAGGCAACCAAAGTTATAAAATTCACTCGAAACACTTCCCCTAGCTGCATTAATTTTTATATGCTGTGTTTTTCTTTTCATTCAGTTCAAAGTATTTTCAGATTTCCCTCGGGATTTCTTCTTTGACTCATAGATTATTTAGATCTGTTTTCAAATTGCCAAGTATTTGGGGATTTCCCAAATTTCTTTCTGTTGTTGATTTCTAATTTAATTCCATTGCTGTGGAGAACATACTTAATAGGAATTTAATCCCTGTAAACGTACTGAACTGGTTTTATGACCCTAGTGTACGATCTGTCCTGGAGAATGTTTCAGGTGCAAAGAATGTGTATTTCACTGTTGTTGATTGAAGTGTTATTTGCCTGTCAGGCCACGTTGGTTGACGGTGTTACGCAAGTCTCGTATCTGCTTACTGATTTTCTGTTTAGTTTCTCTATCAGTTAGTGAGAGGGGGGTGTCGAAATCTCAAATATTGTTGGGTTGCCTTTTTCTCCCTTAGTTTCTGTCTGTTTTTACTTCATATTTGGGGGGGGGTCTGTGGAAGTGCTTGCATGCTTGTAATTGTTGTATCTTCCTGATGAACGGTCTCTTTTTATCATTATACAAATTTCCTCTTTGTCTCCAGTATCATTTTTGTGTTAAAGTTTATTTTTTCAGTTATTAGTATAGCCACTGCAGCTTTCTTATGGTTTTGTTTGAATGGTGTATCTTTTTTCATTCTTTTACTTTCAACCTCTTTGTGTCTCTTGTAAACAGCATATATTTAGATCTTTTTTTTTTTTTTTTTTTAATCTAGTCTCACAGTCTTTGCCTTTTATGGAGATGTTTACATTTAAAGTAAATACTGATATGGTTGGAGTTATAGATACCATTTTGCTGTTTGTTTTCTCTACGTTTCATGTCTTTTTTCATTCCTCTGTTCCTCCTTACTGCCTTCTTTTGTGCAAATAGATATTTCCAAGTGTTTCATTTTAATTCATGTGTCAGGGTTTCTAAAAGCTATTTTTCTTGAGTTATTTTCTTGCTCCAGGGATTGCAATATGCATCTTATTGCCATCTAGTTTAGATTAATCATAACATAATTCCAGTAAAATACAGAAATTTTGCTCCATTAAAGCTCCACATCCTCCTTCCTCCTTTGTGGTAGTATTGTCTTAGTTTATTATAAGCCCAATCATAAAGGTCTAAGATTATTGTTTTATATAATTATCTTCTAAATCAATTAAGAGTAAAAATGAAAAAAATATTTACAGTCTTTTTTTATATTTATATACCTAGTTACCTTCACTAGTCCTCTGCTTTTTCACATGGTTTTGAGTTATGGTCTCGTATCATTTGATATCATTTCCTTTCAACCTAAACAACTACCTAAAGGACAAAAGTTATTGTACTTTTGAACTCTAGAAGTTTCATTGGTTCCTTTTTATGATTTCTATCTCTTTATTGATATTCTCTATTTCATGAGTCATTGTTGTCCTGCTTTAATTCTTTACACATAGGTGCCTTCAGTTCTTTGAACATATTTAAATAATAACTTTGTAATCTTTGTCCACATCCAATAACCGGGCCCCTCGGAGCCTCTTTCTATTGGTGACGTTTTCCCCCAAGTGTAGTTCATAATACTTCTATATTTCTTTGCATGTCTGGTAATATTTTTTAACTGGATGGTTTGGAAAATATATTGTAGCAGATCTAGATTTGGATCTCCCTCTTTCCCTTGGCAAAATCCAGGTCTGCTGTTTTTTTTGCTTGTTACCTGCTGGGACTGATTCTGTAGCGTCTGCTCTTTTGGTCCTGGTTTCTCCACTTAAGCCCACCTTCCTGCAGTCGTCCTGGGTCAGTATGGCTTAGTGGCTCGGCCAGTAACCATCCATGGGTTGTACTTACCTAGAGCCCGGGAGGCTCTCTGCCATCTGCAGAGGGAGCTGCATGGGGGCTGGGGAATGCGTGCAGAGTTCAGGCCCCCGGCAGGCCTGCCTCATCTTTCACCTTTCACCTCTGGCAGACCTCTGGTCACCTCTGCTTGAGCCAAGGCCTCACCCCAGCAGGGGTCGGAGGCAGCTGCCCTCGGTGCCGTGGGCATGCATGTGTGCTCCCAGAACACCAGTGATCCGCGGGAGCTCGCCCTGCCCACTGCAGTTCTCTCGTTCTCTGGATCTCCCTGTCACATCCTCGGCTTGGCCCCGGCCTGCTGCTTGGACCACCTGCCGTGGTGCACCCGGCCACAGCGCCACAGACCCGAGCTTCGGATCCAAGGTTCAGTAGTTTTCCTTGAATAAACAGTCCCCAATTTGTTGTTGAGTTCCAGGGTCCTGAAATGGTTGTTTTTGACAATTTTGTCCAGTTTTATCACTGCGTCTTGAGGAGAGGTTTGGTCAAACGTCTCATGCCACTATTCCAGATGCTCGGCTCCTCCCCCAACACCTTCCTTTTATATCTTTGTTTTTTTCCAACTTTCCAAGTGGTATAAACTTGTTAAAGAAATTGAAATACATATGATGGGAAAGAAAAGTCTTTACTAGTCCCCTGCCTTGAAGTAGCCACTGTTGACAGGGATGAGTCACTTTATGGTCTTACTTTTGTCATGTATTTTTGGTTTTGTTTGGTGAAGGCCTTCAGTGATACAGCCCCTCACCACAGGATTCCTAATTTAGAGACTTCTTTTCTCTCCTTTGTCCTCTCCTGGCAAGGACAGGATACCGAGACTAGTGTGAGTTTTATGTTTTGAGTAGATGTGGTTCCGCCGGCACCTGTCGCCAGCACCCACCATCCGGCCACCCCCGTGGCTCTCAGGCCCCTGTCCTCTGTCCTAGTGACGGCTCGGCCTTCCCGGGTCTCTGGGAGGAACCTGGAGACCCGTGCCCCCTGCCAGGCTGTTCTCGGCCCGGCTGCTCCGTCGCCGTCTCTGAGGGCACTCAGCGTCGTGCAGGGTGGGGAGCCCGAGGTCCAGTGTCAGAGCACCTGGGGTCAGGTGTCCGTCTCCCCTCTTGGAGGCCTCCGTGACCTTGGTTCCCCGGAGCTCAGTTTTCACATCTCTAAAGTGGGGCTCTCCGTGGCCTCGCTGTGTGGGGTTGTTATCAGGACCTGGCGAGATCCTGGGTTTCACGTGCTTCCGAGCTGCTCGGGGCCTTGGCAGCTCTCAGCAGACGCTTCTCCTCTCATTGTCATTGTCATTGTCATTTTTCACTAACAAGGAATCACTTCTTTATGGTGACACTTTGTGTCTCTGTGGAGAGAACGCTGAGCAGGTCCCTCCCATCCCGACAGAGGCCTCGGCGCTGGTGAAGCCACTGAGCGGGTTGAAGGGCTTCCCAGAGGCAGCCGAGCAGTGCCGGCGGGGAGGCGGAGGGCTGGGAAGAGAGGCTGGTGTTGGGAAGAAAACAGGAGCCGGGCACTGGCCGGGCAGACCCAGAAGAAGCCCATCGAGATGATGGACAGTTTCCTGGGAGTGTCCCAGGAACCCCAGGTCAGCAGCCACGGCCAAAGCTGGCCCTGCACCCTTTGGAAAACTCGCTGTGGGATTTGGAAAGGAAAGCAGGAAGGAGAAAAGCTGAGGACCTGAGGTGTCTTCTCCACTCATGCCCAAGGCCTTGCTCTGGGTTTTGGGGCCTTGACAGCTCAGTGCTGGTAAAAAGCAAGACCGGAAAAGCCTGGAAGGCCTGGAAGTCTGGTGTCCACAGTGATGTTCTCCAGGGGAAGGCAGAATTCTTGCAGATAAGGCTGTATTTAGAAGGACGGCCGTGGAGGCTGGAAGGAGGAGGAAGGAAATAATATTTGTTGCATCAGTCAATAAACATTTGACTGATTCATGTTAGGGTCAAGTTCTTTAAATATAATCCCCACAACAGCCCTAGAGAGTTGAAGAAACCGAGGCCTAGGGGAATTAGACAATTTAACCAAGTTCTCCCGGCCTTACACAGCTCAAGTAGATTTTAAATTTTTTCTTGTCTGATTCCCAGTGGAGACCACTGCCTCCACAGAGGCTGGAGGACAGAGCAAAGTGTTGTTTTCTGTTACTTCGATTATTCTTTTGACTCAGAGCAGAGCCGGTCACACAGTGGTGAAAGGGCCATGCTCGGCGTCCCAGAGGGGACTTTGAGCTCCGTGCGTGCCCTGGATGTGGGCCCTGGTGGGTGCTGGCAGCTGTTTGGAAGCACTGTGAGGCCGGTGGGGGATGGCGGTAGACGTGTACCCCGAAACCCCACAGTCAGACGCTGCCGCACAGTGGTCCCAGGAGACTGGGTTTCAAATCCCCAGTGACATTTGCTTCAAAGCCCCAGAATTTTGGTGCAGGTTGGATAACCCCATGCATGCAGTACCTGTTCCATAAATGGTTGGAGATTTGGAGCTGAGAAAAGGAGTCAAGAATCCAAGATGTCACAGATTGTTTTTTTGAAGATGACACCCAAGGGGGGAAAAGTCTACAGGTGAACTTGAGTTTTGTATTCTGCAGCGCTGGCTACGAGCCCCTGCCACGTGTGTTGCCAGACGCCGCTTGCTAATTTGGGGTGGACAGGGTGGCTCCCGGTGCCGGGGGTGACGTGGCATCGCACCTTTCAGGACTTCACTGGCTGGACGTCTTGCACAGGAAGTTATTCCTCCCTGGTAAGGCGAAAGCTTTCTTTATGCTGGTGAGCTGTTCAAAAAAAAAAGCATTTCTAGAGGTGAGTAGGATCATCCTCTTGGGATCTGGGGCCCCCTTTAACGTGTGGCTAGTGGCCGAGCCCTCAGCAGCCCGTGGGACCCCTCCCACTTGTCCTCCTGCCCTGGGACCCCCTCCCACTTGTCACCTGCCTGCCCCGGCTTTGTGCCCCATCCTTCCCCGGGGGCCCGGGCTTGGCCTCTGCCTCTTTCTGACTTTCTGGAGCTTCCCAGCTATGGGAACATTGCTGACTTTTATTCACCTAAAACAGTTAGTTAGGTTTTCCAACATATTGATTAAAACCCTGAAAACAATAAAAATCCCAAGACTTGGACATGTTACAGGAGTCTCTGGGGTAACATGACCATTTTCTTACATTCGCTTCACGAGAGCCACAGTTCTCATTAGCGCGGGAGCGTCCGGTATCCAGCGTCGTCAGTGAGAGATTTTGTCAAGTGGAAAAACAGTAATCTTGAGAGTTTTAGGGGTACAATTTGAGCGAATGCTATTTCTGAATCAAGCTCTGTGAGGTCTTAGTCTTTGCATTCCACAACAGTTTGAGAAAATCAGGTATTTTGAAAAATCCATTTCTATTTTTGATGCACTGAATATGTAAAGAAAACTCAAATCTTGGTGTGTGGGGTGAGGAGATGGGGACATAGAACTCTGGAACCTCATTTTGGCCATCAGTATTTCCATGCTTTTCCTGATCCCATTGTCTCTGTTATTTAAGTTAATTAATTCCCCCAAATTTGCGTCCGATGGATACTGTGGGCCAGGCCCTAGTCTTGGTTCTGTAGCTACTTCAGTAGACAAAACAGACACAATATCCGGCACTTGTGGACCAAATATAATAGAAGTGGGAGTCAAAAGTCGGTGCATGTATTAGAAGAGTATGTAGCCCGTCAGTGGTGAGCACTTTGGAGAGAAGCCAGCAGGGAAGGGCAGGGGTCTGTGGGTGAGGGCAGGGGGGCCCGGGTGGGGGTGGTCACAGGAGGGTGGCCAGGGAATTCCTTGCATCTTTGGGACCCCCCATCAGAGAGACCCTCTGCAGAGGTCTGACAAGTGGTTTTATTACCGGCAAAGAGCACTTTGTGTGCACACTCAGAAGCAAATAACTTCTAAAGTTGGCATCAGCAGGACATTGTGCACCTGGCCTCGTTGGCGCGGTCTCAGACCTCCGCCTCTGGTGCGAGCGAACCACAGCTCTGCGGCCATCCCCCACGCCATCCCCAAATATCTCATGACCTTGCCGGGTGGCAGTTTCTTAAAAGTTATCTTAAATTTCCATAAAAGGGAAACATCAAAGCGTAGGTTGGCATCCCTGCCCTTCTTGATGCACACTGACAGCTGCACGATACAATTGACCATTGTAGTGCCCTGTGTCCGGCTGTTATAAATAGACATAAGGCCGGGAACACCGATGCGGCGGCCGAGGGCGATGAGTGGGAGGTGTTGCATCCGTTGAACGCCCTTCTGAAGGAGCAGCGTTCTTTATTTCACTGGCTGCGTTTTTAAAAAAATGTAGTTTCTGCGAAGGTTCTGCTCATTTTAACTATTTCTAATATTCTAATCCAAAGATATTTTTCTCTCTTTACTATTGTTCATAGGTGTGTCTTGGGCTTATTTGGTAACGAACGGCTTGACGGCCCCACTCACTGCATTTTTAGACTTCGTAAGGCCCAATTTTAAATGATAGGTGTGTGTCTGACTGTGCTGTGTGTGTGTGTGTGTGACGCACAGCTGAAGACGCGGGACTGTTCAATAGCATGTTCATCCCCATCGTTTTAGCCTCGATTCCAAGAAATGTTTATTGTAGATCATTGGTAACCTGCCAAAACATCTAAAACTGTGCCATTTGTATAGCTGTCAGTGATTTAAAAATCAGTTTGTCTCTTTAAAAAAAAAACCAGGGCAGGACGTCAGTTGTACTGACAGTCTCCCATTGCCAGTGCAGTTGCATGAGAGTTGCTCAGCGTCGTGTAGAAACTGATTATGTAGTGTGCACCTCGAGACGCTCCGATTCGTTCCACTGAGCTACGGGTGCCAAGTTCAGGTGGTTCGCCTTGACTGAGTTCACGTGCTACGTGAGATATTCGTGTTGTAGAGAAAGCCACTCTAAACACTCTCCGACCGGTGGCTTCGTCTCCCAGGGCTGCTGTCACAGTCGCACGCACTGGGTGGCTTCAGACACCGGAGGTTCCTTGTACAGCCTGTCTGAAACCGCGGTGTCTGTGGGGTTCGTTCCTTCTGGAGGCTCCGACAGAGAAGCCATCCCGTGCGTCTCTCTGAGCTTCTGGAGGCTTCCGGCAATCCTGGCGGTCCTTGGCTGGTAGCTGTGCCTCTCCAGTGTCTGCTTCCGCCTTCCCGTGTCATCTCTCCAGGACTGTGGGTCCTTTAATGCCTCTTCTAAGGACACTCTCATTGGATTTAGTGTCAACCTTAATCCAAGCATGACCTCATCTGTCCTTGACTATTTACACCCGCAAAGACCCTATTTCTGAAAGGTCACGTTCTGGGGTTCTGGTGGACGTGGGTTTTCGAGGGACACTCCTCAGCCCACTTCCGGTAACCTGTATCCAACTCGTATTTGTTGAGCGCCCACTGTTTGAGGATTATGAGGAGCTAAACACGGCGCTGGGAGGGGCGGGTCAGAGATGAAGGGCGTAGCTTCTCCTCGGGAGTGTGTGGTGCCCCGTTCTGCCCTCTTGTCACTGGCGATCAAGCACCATTTAGTGTCCAAAGGCAGGGAGGAGCCACCACAGCACGTGTTTCCCTCCCATCGTCCCCCCAAGCCGGCTGTCTGCAGAGCGGCTCCCGGTGCCCGTAGCCAGGACTGGGCCGTGGGCACCTGGAGCACCTGCCAAGCCTGCGCCAGCCACGGGGGAGGCGGGGGGCAAGGCTCAGCCCTGCCGTCCACGGCCAGCTCCTCGGCCAGCGTTGGGCCACCACAGCCCCCAGCGCCAGGTTCAGACCGAGACTCACAGCCGGAGGTGGTGCCCGAGGAGAGGAGGCCACGTCTTTGAGAGCTCAGGTGGTGACGTTCGCCTGCCTCCTTCAAGTCACACCCATCGCGGGAAATGACAGGAATCATCTCTGTTGGATTTAGTGATGGAAAACGGGTGGTTTAGAACCCAGCTCTGCTCTTCCCACTTAATGCTCCTCTGGTTAGACTGAGTGAAAAATACAGGGTTTTTTGGTGGTGGTGTTAGCATTCAGAAAATATAGCATTCTTTTAAAAATTTCTGACTTGAGATATTTGGGCATCTCTTTGTTTCTCTGTCAGTTTAGCTAAAGGTTTGTCAATTTCATTGATATTTCAAAGAAGCAACTTTCGGTGTTGTTGATTCTATGGTTTTGTTTTGTTTTTGTTTTTTGTTAATTCTCTATTTCATTTATTTCCACACTAATCTTTGTTACTTCCTTCCTTTTGCTCACTTTGGGTTCAGTTTGCACTTCTTGTTGTAATTCCTCCAGGTATAAAGTTAGTTCTCTGATTTGAGAAGTTTCTTCTTTTTTAATGTAAGAATTTAGAGCCATAAATTTCCCTCTCAGTGCACTGCCTTTGCTGCATCCCCTAAGTTTTGGTGTATTGAGTTTTCATTTTCCATTGCCTCAACACATTTCCTAATTTCTTGTAATTTCTTCTTTAACCCACTGATTGTTCATGAGTGTGTTGTTTCACTTCCACATGTTGTAAATATTCCACTTCTCCCTCTGTTATTGATTTCTAGCTTCATTCCATTGTAGTCAGAGATGATACATTGCATGATTTCAAAACTTAGGGGATGCAGCAAAGGCAGTGTGCTGAGAGGGAAATTTATGGCTCTAAATTCTTACATTTTAACATTTATTGAGATTTGTTTTGAGGTCTAACATGTTATCTGTCCTGGAGAATGTCCGTGTGCATTAGAGAACAATGTGTGTTTTTTGCTGTTGGGGTATGTTTCTACACATGTCTGTTGGGTTTATAGTATCATTCAGGTCTTCTGTTTCCTTACTGAGCTTCTCTTTAGATGTTCTATCTATTTAAGTGGTTACTGAAGTCTCCTACTGTTAAGGTAAAACCATCTATTTCTCCCTTCAAATCTGTCAAAATTTGCCTCATATATTTTGAGGTTCTGCCATTAGATACATATGAATTTATAATCATTTTCTTTCTCAATTGACCCCTCAAAAAGTATATCATGACCTTTTTTGACCCTTGTAACAGTTTTTGACTTAAAGTCTTTTTTATCTGCTACTAGTATAGCTACCCCAACTCTCTTTTGGTTACTGTTTGCATGGTGTGTATTTTTTCCACCCTTTCGCTTTCAGCCCACGTGTGTCTTTGAGTGGAAGGTGAGTCTCTTGTAATCAGCACATGGTTAGACCATGCATTTTCATCCCTTCTGCCAGAACCCTGGAGATATTGCGGGTTCGGCTCCAGACCCCACAGTAAAGCTAATATCACATAAAGTGAATCATACGAATTTTCCGGTTTCCCAGTGCATATAAAAGTTATGTTTACACTATGCTGAAGTCTGTTAAATGTGCAATAGCATGATGTCTAAAAATCAGCATATGTACCTTAATTAAAATGTGACGTAGACACACGAAGTAGCACATGCTGTTGGAAAAATGCTGCCTATAGACTTGCCACAGGGTTACCACAAACCTTCAATTTGTAAAAGACACAATATCTGCAAACTGCAGTAAAATGAAATGCAATAAAACAAGGAATGCCTGTATATAGCCTTTGACTGGAGAATTTAATCCAGTTACATTTCAAGAAAATATTTTAAGTATATTTAAATTATTTACAAGGACTTTCTTCTGCCATTTTGTTATTTGGTCTTTATAAATCTTATACCTTTTTTGTCCCTCACTGCTTCCTTTAATGTCTACTTTCATATTTATTGGAATTTTTTGTATTGTCTCATTTTGAGTCCCTTTTTGTTTTCTGTATATATTTTTCATATTTTCTCTGAGGTACCATGGGGCTTAAATATGACATCCTACACCTATAACAATCACATGTGATTTGACACCAACTTAACTTTAATAATCCACATTTACCCTGTTCCTATACTCCGCTGTCCCCTACCTTTTGGTTGTACTTGATACAAATTATATCTGTATACGTTGCATGTTCAAAGCCATAGACTGATTACTTTTTATGCATTTAAATTTTAGAGCCTGTAATAAGTAGAAAGTGTACTTATATACCAAAACTAAAATACAACAGTACTGGCATTTATAGTTACTAATATGGTTGCCTTTACCAGAGACCTTTACTTTGTTATGCAGCTTTGAGCTCCTGTCTAGTGTCCTTTCCTTTCAGTCTAGAGAACTCTCTTTAGCATTGCTCGTGGGGTGGGCCTAGTGGGGACGAACTCCCCCAGGTTTGGTTTCTCTGGGAATGTCTTCATCTCTCCCTCATTTTTAAAGATGGTCTTGCTGGATATGAAATTCTTGGTTGGCAGTTTTTTCCTCTCAGCACTTTAAAGAGTTCATCTCATTTCCTTCTTTCCTCCATGGTTTCTGATGAGAAATTGGCCCTTAATCTTTTTGGGTCTCCTTTAATCATAACTGGTTGCTTTTTCCTTGCAGCTTTCAGAACTCTCTCCTTGTCCTGGACATTTGACGGTTTGTTGTGTGTCTGGGTGTGGTTCTCTTTGAGTTTATCCCATTTGTGGTTCATTAGGATTCTCAATGTGCACATTCGTGTCTTTTGTTAAATTTGGGAAGTTTTCTCCCATTACATCCTTGAATATTCCTTCTGTGCCTTTCTTCCATCTCCTTCTGGGACTCCTGTAATACACATGCTGGCACGCCTGATGGTGTCCCACAGGTCTCTTTCCCCTTTTTTCATTCTTTATTCTTTCTGTCCCTCAGCCTGAGTCATTTCAGTTGTCTTGTTGTTGAGTTCACTGATTCTTTCTCCTGCCAGCGCCAATCTGCTGCCGAGACCCCCGAGGGAATTTTTCATTTCGCTTAGTATGGCCTTCAGCTCCAGTACTTCTGTTCGCTTCCTCTTCAGAATTTCTCTTTATACCTTCAAATTTTGCTGGTTGTCCCAGTATTGTCCCTTTTAGACCCAGTAGCCAATTCAGGATCACACATTGCCTTTAGTTTCCATGGCTCTTTAGTCTCCCTCAATCTGGGACAGTTACTCCTTTGTCTTTCATGACCTTGACATTTGCAGAGAGAACCAGCCGGCTCCTTTGTTGACCGTCCCTGAGTGGTTTGGGTGGAAGACCACAGAAGTGGTGCTGTGCTTCTGAGGACGTCAGATAAGGAACACAATCTTTCCCCCCATTTCTAAAGGTGTTCACTTTTATCATTTAGTAGAGAAGGTGTTGACCAGGTTTCTTCCCTATAAAATTAATTAATTAGCATTTGTACTTATTAATTTAAAAATATTAAGTATTTTGTGGTGAAAAACTTTGAGATGATATAAATATCCTGTTCCTCATTAAACTTACCCACTAGTTTTAGCATCTTTTGATGATTCTTGCCTGAATCAATTAATAGGATTGTTTCCAAATGATGATTTTCTAATTCCATCCTTTCCTCTACATTTATTAGTTGGTATCCCACTGTAAGGTGAGCTTTCCCTTCCCTCCCTCCCTCTCTCATAGATTCCTATTTTATTCAATGGCTTATAATCCATTACTATCATTATTTATGTCAATCTCAGATTGTTCCAGATTTGGCCAGTGGAAGCTCCTGGAAGCCAGATCCTGTGTCTTTTTGACATCATCCATATCATTCTTTGAGAAATTCCTTACTTTTTGGTACAGTATGTTCTAGGCTCATCACAAACTTTCCTTGCCCCAGCCCTGAAATCAGCAACTTCTCCAGAAAGCACTGGTTCCTTTAAGTGGGGAATGGTTTTTTTGAAACCAAGATCTGAACGCTTGGTGTGTTTATTGTTGCGGCTTCTAGACCTTCTCAGTGGACTGAGTTGGAAAATATATGTATGTTCCCATATATATCCATGCACACACACACACAAGTATATACATAATATGCATGTATACACATGGATTTATAGTTCTATATCTGTCAAAATCACGGTATCTCCAATTACAGTCTGGCGTTACATGGCTTATTTTAGCCTTCTGCCTTTTGCTAGTTGTACCTGCCTTCTCCAATGTAAGGAACTTGGCTCCTGTCATCTTCAATTATTTATTTATTTGATGAGCCTCCTGGTGTGTAATCAGTCTCCCGAACCAAGGGTCATCGGGGCCTCAGCCTTACACCTGGGCCCCGACTGCTTGGCAGACAAGAGTCCACTCCCCTGAGCCATGCCCCCCGGTGGTGGATGGGCTCGTGCCAGCCTGTGCCAACAAGCAATACAGGTATTTTTAAATATACACCTTTCCCTAAAAAAGGACTTAAGTTAGTTGAGGGACAGTTCTTATAGTAATAGCCTAAAGAAAATAACATACCCAACATACAAGGAGCAAAAGGTCTAGCGATATTTCTACATCAGACCAAGAGATTTTGATACTTTGAAGAATCAGCTGTCTCTGTTTGGTGAAAGGACCTTGGAGAGGACAGTGATTTGAAGAACAGGATAGGAAGTGAGGTGAGCTGGTTGGAATGTTTTTTATGCAATGTCATCTTTATTGTTCTGTTGTGTAGCTCAGAAGTAAGATCTGGTTTCACGCTGGCTTAGAGTGTTGAAGCAGAGATTTAAGTTGACATTCCCATGATTACTTTTGATGATAACCTGGCAGAAGGTGTTCAGTATTTTGTTAGCCAAAATCCTTGGGCTTGGCTTGGACCTGATCTGGTCTAAGGCCCCGTGGACGTTGTGTTCATCAGCAGCGGTGCATGCCTGTACCTGGTTATCTGTCACCAGCAGGGTATCAGCACTGCCCCATTCTGTATTTTTCTCCTTCATTGCTGGGGAAAAGCCTAGGACAGTATTTCCCAGAATCCTCTTTCCTGCATGGTCCCAGGTTAGATTCTCCATAGATAACAGAAGACGGGAGAAGATGCCATCGTTGTATAGCAGCAGTTTCAAGTAAACACGTGGTAAGTAGCAGATGTGAGGTTCTCTGTAGCTTCTGGGTGAGCTTGGCGTGGCTGTCCATGCAATTCCTGTTTGCCATCCTTCCAGGTGAGCCGCTGTGAGTCACCTGCCTCTAGTGGTGGCGTCCCCAGCCTTGGCTCCCCAGCTCTCTAATTCCCTGTGTGTAAAAGCCTTCCCAGCTGCGATTACTGGCTTGTTTTCCTTATTGAATCTTGACTATATAGGACTCTTGGTCATTCCAAGTCTTGATGGCCCTAGGAACTTTCCATTCCCTTTCTTGGGCTTTGGGTCATCATCTGGGGACCAGGAATTTTGTTTGATCAGAACATTATTGTGCCCTCTCCATTCAAGGAGCCACGGCCCTGCCAGGTGGGATTCTGAGTGGTCTGGGACTGGAGCAGCCCACTGGAGGATCACCACTGGGGACACTCAGCTGTCACATTGGCCAACCCAGACACTGAGTTCAACTCTGAAAGATAGAGTGGCGAAGAATCATACATGTTTCCTAACTTCAGGGAATTTCCACGTTATCTAGGAAGGGCAGGAATGGGCAGCCCTTAGGAAAGTGGGGAGCTGGACTTTGTGGTGCTCTCCTGGCCATTTTGGCCCCGCTCTTGAGATGGGGGTGGTGGGGGTGGAGGTTGTGGCTAAGTGATTCCTGAAGGTGCAGCCCACTTCTCACCTCCCCCAGGCCCCTTTCCAAATAGAGGAATTTTAGAGTCATGTTACTCCTGGGTAGGTTTTAATGGGTCACTTGTCATAATAAATCTTTGTTGAACAAAGAGGAGTTATGCAAACGACAAGGGGGAAAGATCAAGACAAAGAAATAAACTGTTGTGTTTTACCATTAGTGCAGATAACAAATTTAGGCTTGTTTTTCCTTGTCGAACTAAGAAGCCATTGAAATTTGAACTACATGTAGTCATTTTTTTTTCAGAGAGACTTCATTTTAATGTTATTGGTGTTATCTAATTTTAAAACACCAGTGCAAATGTAAACTTAAAATGGTATTTTTGATTAATTAAATTTCTCTTATGTCTGCCTGACAATTTCTGTTTATTGGGTGTTTCCTTTTCCCCCCAAAACAACAGAGAACAGAAAGCAATGAAAAGCTCTCTCTTTGCTCCCTTCTGAGCCTCTGACCTGGTTGTGTCCGGGATGACCACAGTGGAGAACGAGCCCTTGTGTCTCTCAGTGGGAGGATGGCATTACATGGCCCGAGTGGGTCAGGGCAGGGCCCAGGGCTGGGACACCCGTGCGCGCTCGAGATCCACTGTTGCCAAGGGGCCTTGTGCCAATGGGGCACGAGGGGTTTATGGCTAGGGTTGGGGAGAAATCTGCAATTAAAACAATAAAAACAAAATGTTGAGGGACGAGAGTTAATCTTAAAAACAAAAATCTTTTCTCTTATTGCTCAAAATACACTGCCGTGTTAAGACATTGTAAGCAAAATCTGTAAGCAACCTGAGGGCCAGTCTCCAAGCTTTTCTCCTGGTTGCTGTGGCAGCATCCCCACTGCACTCTACCCGCCTCCCTCTGGGAGGATGGAGCACCTGAAGCAGCCCCTCCAAACGCCCTGGCCTCCGCAGTGCTCATCTGCACCGGGGAACAAGCTCTCCATCGTAGCGTGGGGTTTGGAAAAGAAATGTGTTTCCCAGCCTCCACCCCACCACAAAAACTAATCATTAGGGAAGCCCACCCTTACTGTTCAGGAAGAAATGTGCTATCTGCAAGAACTTGAACTGCCGTGTGTGCAGTGGTGGAAGCAGAGAATGAAAGATGTCCCAAGTCTGTTTTATTTTTAAATGTGTGTATGTTGGGAGTGGGGTGGGGCAGGGAGGGCTGATTATCCGTAGGTAAAGCTTACAGACTGCCATTACTGGGATCTATATTATTTTGATCTCCATACTATATGAACAGCGATATAGCTCTAAGGGTCTACACATATAGGTGAATTGGTTGAAAACCATTACCCAGTGAATATCAATGTGTGGTTAAGGGACTACAGTTAAGCAGATCCATTGAAAAGAAAGCCTTTTGGTCAACCTAGTTGCCCCCCCCCAAAAAAAACAGAACAAAAAGTTTTTTTTTAGAATGACTTTGTAACAAATAATTTTTGATAATTTGTAAAAATTATCCCATAATGTTACTGGGGAGAAATATTAACTTGATATTGAGGCCTGTGAAAAATCTTAGTTTTAGATTATCTATGCTGATCAGTAGGCTGGAGGTTTTTTAAATTAGAGCAGTTCTAGGTTTACAGAAAAATCATGCAGATGGTACAGAATTCCCATATATCCCCCTCTCACACACACTTTTCACTATTATTAACATTTTGCATTAGTGTAGTACTTTTGTTACAATAAATGAAACAATATTAATTATACTATTTCTTATAGCCTATAATTTACATTAGAGTTCGCTGTTTGTGTTGTTCTGTTCTATGTTGTGTTTTTTTTCTGGGAACTTACATGGAACTTAAAATTTCCCATTTTATTCTCTTTCAAATTTATAGTTCAGTGGTGTTGACTGCATCTCCAAAGTTGTGCCTCCATCCTCCAATGCCGACACTTTTCTATCACCCCAAACAGAAACTCCCTAACAATTAAACATTAACTCCCCGTTCCCCACCCAGCCCTTGCTGACCTTTATTCGAGTTTCTGACTCTGAATTTGCACATTCTGCTTGTTTCATATAAGTGGAATCAGGTGATGTTTGTCCTTTTGTGTCTGTGTAATTTCACTCAACATGTCTCCAAGGTTCATCCGTGGTATAGCAGGCATCAGAACTGTGTTCATTTTTTCCAACTGAACAATGTTTCATTGTATGGATATTCCACATTTTGTTTATGCTTTCATCTCTGGATGGACACTTGGGTTGCTCCACCTTTTGGTAATTGTGAATAAACCACTATGGCCGTTGGTGTGCAGATATCTGTTTGAATCCCTGCTTTAAATTGTTTGGGGTACTATATATACCTGTAAGTGGGATTGCCGGTTATAAGGTAATTCTATACTTAGCTGTCTGAGGAACAGTGAAACTGTTTTCCATAGTGACATTTTACATTCCCACAAACAATGTACAAGAGTTTCTATTTCTCCATATCCTCTCCAACACTTATTTTGCCATCCTAGTAGGTGTGAGATAGTATCTTGTGGTTCTCATTTGCATTTCCTAGTGACTAATGATGTTGAGCATCTTTTCCTGTATTTATTGGGCATTTGTGTATCTAATTTTGGAGAAATGTCTATTCAAGTCTTGTTCCCATTTTTAAATTGGATTGTCTTTTTGTTGTTGATTTATAGGAGTTCTTCATATATTTGAAATATAAAACACTTTTCAAATAGATGGTTTCCAAATATTGTCTTCCATTCTGTGTCTTTTTTTTACTTTCTTGATAAAGTCCTTTGATACACAAAATTTTTAATTTTGATGAGTTCCCATTTATCTATTTTTTCTTTTGTTGTTTGCTGTGGGTGTAAAGTCTAAGAAACCATTGCCTAACATAAGGTCCTGAAGATGTTTCCCTATGTTTTCTTCTAGGAACTTTATGGTTTTGGTTCTTATATTTAGGTCTTTGATCCATTTTGAGTTAATTTTGAAGATTATGAGGTAGGGGTCCACTTCATTCTTTTGCAAGTGGATATCCAGTTTCCCAGCACCATTTGTTGAAGAGACTATTCTTTCCCCATTGAGTGGATTTGGTACCCTTGTCAAAATCAGTTGTCCCTGGGTGTGAGGTTCATTTCTGAACTCAGTTCAGTTCCATTGGTCTATATGTCTGCCCTTGTGCAAGAACCACTTGTCTTGATTACTGTTACTTTGTAGTAAGTTTTAAAATCGGGATGTGTAAGTCCTGACCTTTCTTCTTCTTTTTCAAGATGGTTTTGATTGCTGGGGGCTGCTTACCTGTATGAATTTGATAATTGGCTTTTCTTTTTCTGCAAAGAAGGCTGTTGGAATTTTGATTGGGATTGTGTTGAATCTGTAAACTGCTTTGGGTGGAACTGACATCTAACAATATTTAGTCTTCTAATTCAATGAACAAGGATTGTCCTTCTGTTATTTAGGTCTCCCTTGATTTCCTTCAACGGTGCTTTGTAGTTGTTCATGTACGAGTCCTCTACAACCATGGTTAGATTTATTCCTAGATATTTGATTTTTTTAGGTGCTATTGTAAATGGAATTTACAATAAAACAACCACTAATTTTTGTGAAGTAATCTTGTACCCCACTGCTTTGCTCAATTTATTTATTAGCTCTAGTAGCCTTCTTGTGGATTTTTCATATTTTTCTATATATAGGAACATGTTATCTGCAACTAAGGAATGTTTTTCTTTTTCCTTTCCAATTTGGGTGCCTTTTATTTCTTTTCTTCCCTAATTGCTCTGGCTGGAACTTCTGGTACCAGTGTTGAATAACAGTGGCGACACTGGGCATCTTTGTGTTTTTCATGATATTAGGGGGAAAGCTTTCAGTCTTTCATCATTGAGTATGATAATTAGTTGTGGTATTTCCATACATGCCCTTTATCATGTTGAGGATGTTTCCTTCTATTCCTGGTTTTCTAAATGTTTTCATCAAGAAGGGGTGCTGGATTGTCAAGTGCATTTTTCTGCATCAGTTGACATGATCACATGTTTTTTTCCTTCTATTAATAAGATGCATTACATCAACTGATTTTACTTTGTTGACCCACCCTTGCATACCTGGGATAAATCCCACTTGGTAATGGTGAATAATTCTTTTATTATGCTGTTGGGATTGGTTTGCTAGTATTTTGTTGAGGATTTTTGTGTCTATATTCATGAGGGATATTGGTCTGTAACTTACTTTTCTAGTGATATCTTTATCTGGCTTTGTTATTAGGTTGATGCTAGTCTCATGAAGTGTTCCTCTTTCTCAATTTCTGGAAGAGTTTGGGTGGTATTAGTGTTAATTCTTTTTTGAATGTTTGGTAAAACTCACCAGTGAAACCATCTGGACCTGGGCTTTTCTTTGTTGTGAGGTTTTTGATGACTGAGATCTTCTGTTTCTTCTAGAGTCAGTGTAGGAGGTTTGTGTGCTTCTAGAAGTTTGTCCATTTCATCTAGGTTGTATAATTTATTGGAATACAGTTGTTTAGAGTATCTTCTTATAATCCTTTTTATTTCTGTAGGATTAGTAGTAATGTCCCCCTTTCACTTCTGATTTTATTTATTTGTGTCTTCTCCTTATTTCCTTTGTCAGTCTTGCTAAAATTTTGTTGGTTATTGATCTTTTTAAAGAACCAAGTTTTGTTTTCTTTAAAATTCTCTATTTTTTTAAATTCTCTATTTCATTTGTCTCCAATCTAATCTTTATTTCCTCCCTTCTGCTGACTTTGGGTTTAGTTTGCTCTTCTTTTTCTAGTTCCTCCAGGTGTGCAGTTAGCTCTCTGGTTTTAGATCTTTCTTCTTTCTTAATGTAAGCATTTAGAGCTATAAATTTCCCTCTGAGCACCGCATTTTCTGTGTCCTGTAAGTTTCGGTATTCTGTGTTTCATTTTCATTTGTCTCAAGATATTTCCTGATATCCCTTGTGATTTCTTTCTTGACCACTGATTGTTTAAGAGTGTGTTGTTTAATTTCTATATATTTGTGAATATTCCAGTTCTCTCTGTTTTTGATTTCTAGCTTCATTCCATTATGGTTGTAGAAGATACTTTAATTTCTTTCAAAATTTATTAAGACTTGTGTTTTTGACCTAACAAGTTCTATTCTGGAGAATTACCCATGTGTATTTGAGAAGAATGTATGTTCTTTTATTTTGGAGTGCAGTGTTATGTATATGTCTGTTAGGTATAGTTCATATATAGTATTTTTCCAGCTCTCTGTTTCCTCATTGATCTTTTGTTTAGATGTTATATCCATTCATGAAAGTGGTGCATTGAATCCTCCAGCTATTATTGTAAAGGCTTCTCCCTTCAGTTTTGTCATTGCCTTGTGTTTTGGGGCACTGTGATTAGGTGCATAAATGTTTATGGTTGTTATATCTTCCTTGTTGATTGCCCCCTTTATTAATGTATAGTGTTATTCTTTGTCTAACAGTTTTTGATTTAAAGTCTATTTTAACTGATATTAGTATGACCACCCCTCTCTTTTGGTTATTATTTGCCTGAGATATTTTTTCCATCCTTTCACTTTCAATCCATTTGTGTCTTTGGGCCTAAGTTGAATCTCTTGTAAGCAAAATATAGTTGTATTTTGCTGTTTTTTTTTTTTTAATCCATTGTGCCAATCTGTGTCATTTGATTGGAGAATTGAATCCATTACATTTAATGTAATTACTCATAAGGCAGGATTTATTGCAGTCATTTTGTTCATTGTTTCTTGTACAACTGGTATCTTTTTTTTTTTGTCTCTTTTCCTTTATTGCAGCCCTCTTTTGCATATGGTTGATCTTTTGTTGTGTAACTTCTTGATCCCTATATCATTTCCCTTTCTGTATATATATTTTAAATACTTTCTTTGTGGTTACCCTGGGGTTTGTATTACACAACCTAAGTCTATAACTTATTAGTTCAAAATGATACCAACTTAAACTCAGTAGTGTACACAGTCTTTGTTCTCATATCCCTCCATTTTCCCTCTTTATGTTGCTTTTGTCACACACTACCTCTTTATACTTTGTAGTTCTGTAACATGGAAATATAATTATTTCTTACTCAATTATATTCTAAATATTACAGAAAATAAAGAGTAGAGTTGCATATAAAAGACACCATACTTCTGGGTTTTGCATTTACTCATTCAGTTACCTTTACTGGAGATCATCATTTCTTCACACTGCTCCGAGCCTCTCTCTCCTGTCTTTTCTTTTCAGCCTGCAGAACTCCCTCCAGCATTTCTGGTAGGGTGGGTTTCCTGGTGACAAACTCTCTCAGGTTCTGTTTATCTGTGAATATCTTAGACTTGCCCTCAGTTTTTTTTTAATAATTAAATTCGGTTTTATTGCAATATAGACACACAGCATACAATCATCCATGGTGTACAATCAACTGCTCATAGTACCATCATAGTTGTGCATTCATCACCCCAATCTATTTTTTTTTAATCATCATTTTATTGAGATATATTCACATACCACGCAGTCATACAAAACAAATTGTACTTTCGATTGTTTACAGTACCATTACATAGTTGTACATTCATCACCTAAATCAATCCCTGACACCTTCATTAGCACACACACAAAAATAACAAGAATAATAATTAGAGTGAAAAAGAGCAATTGAAGTAAAAAAGAACACTGGGTACCTTTATCTGTTTGTTTGCTTCCCCTACTTTTCTACACATCCATCCATAAACTAGACAAAGTGGAGTTTGGTCCTTATGGCATTCCCAATCCCACTGTCACCCCTCATAAGCTACATTTTCATACAACTGTCTTCGAGATTCATGGGTTCTGGGTTGTAGTTTAAAAGTTTCAGGTATCCACCACCAGCTACCCCAATTCTTTAGAACCTAAAAAAGGACCCCAATCTATTTTGAACATTTTCCTTACACCAGAAAGAATAAGAATAAAGAATAAAAGTAAAAAAGAACACCCAAACCATCCCCCCATCCCATCCTATTTTTTATTTAGTTTTTGTCCCCATTTTTCTACTCATCCATCCATACACTGGATAAAGGGAGTGTGATGCACAAGGCTTTCACAATCACACTGTCACCCCTTGTAAGCGACATTGCTTATACAATTTTCAAGAGTCAAGGCTACTGGGTTGGATTTTGATAGTTTCAGGTATTTACTTCTAGCTATTCCAATACATTAAAGCCTAACAATGGGTTGTCTATATAATCCATAAGAATGTCCACCACAGTGGCCTCTCAACTCCATCTGAAATCTCTCAGCTAGTGAAACTTTCTTTCATTTCATTTTGCTTCCCCCTTTTGTTCAAGAAGATGTTCTCAATCCCAGAATGTCGGGTCTAGATTCATCCCCGGGAGTGATATCCTGCATTGCCAGGGAGATTTACACCCCTGGGAGTTAGGTCCCACGTAGGGGGGAGGGCAGTGAGTTCACCTGCTGAGTTTCCCCCTCAATTTGAAGGACAGTTTTGCCAGATTTAGAATTCTTGGCTGGCAGTTTTGCTCTTTCAGTGTCCTAGATATGTCGTGCCACTGCCTTCTTGCCTCTGTGAGTTCTGAATGAGAGATTAGCACTTGTCTTTTTTGAGGATCCCTTGTATGTGACAACTCTCTTTCCTCTTGCTGCTTTCAGAATTCTGTCTTTTATCTTTGGTGTTCAACATTTTGATGAGCATGTGTCTTGGAATAGGTATATTAGTGTTTACCCTGTTATGAGTTTGTTGTGGTTCTTGGACATGTGTAGTTATATCTTTCATCAGATTTGGGAAATTTTCGGCCATCGTTTCCTCAAGTGTTCTTACTGCCCCCTAGTTCTGGAACTCCCAAAAGGGGTATATGGGTCCACTTCCTGTTGTCCCAGAGGTCCTTGGGCTCGGCTCAGTTGTTTCATTCTTTTCTCCCGCTGCTCTGCCACCTGTATGATTTCAAAGGTCCTGTCTTCGGGTTGTCTCTTCTTTCTTCTGATTGTTCAAACCTGCTGTTGAACACTTTAGTATATTTTTAATTTCCATTTTTTTGTTTGTTTTTAATCCCCATAAGGTCTGTTGTGTTCCTTTTTAAACTTTCTAATTCTTTGTTCACACCTGGTCTTCAGGATACCCTTTAGTTCTATGTCCGTATTTTCCTTTAGCTAACTGAACTGAGTTAGAAGAGCTTAATGAACATCTTTGATTAGTAATTCCAATGTCTTTGCTTCCTCTGTTGTTTTAATTTGCTCCCGTGAAACGGCCATCTCTTTCTTTTTTCTTTGTATGACGGTGAGCTTGCGCTTGCGTTGCTATCTGAGCATCTGATGCTTCCGATGTGCGAACTCTGGGTGTGGCTCCGTGTTAGGGCTCTTCATCCACGCTCATGGTGACACGTTAGAACCCTCTGCAGTTAACAGTCCGGTTTTCCTCAGGTCTTTCTGCACCTGCTTCTCCCTCCGTGTGTGTGTGTGTGTGTGTGTGTGTGTGTGTGTGTGTGTGTGTGTGTGTGTGCGTGCTCATGGTGACACGTTAGAACCCTCTGCAGTTAACAGTCCGGTTTTCCTCAGGTCTTTCTGCACCTGCTTCTCCCTCCGTGTGTGTGTGTGTGTGTGTGTGTGTGCACCTGCTTCTCCCTCCGTGTGTGTGTGTGTGTGTGTGTGTGTGTGTGTGTGTTGTTGTTGTTGTTTTGTTGTTGTTTTCAGCTTTTCCGTCTCCAGTAAGTTCCGTGTTGGGGGCTTCCGACCCACAAGGCCAAGCGGCGGCCGCGTTCCCGGAAGCCCGGCTGTTTCCTCCAGCTGCAGCCGCGAAAAGGGTCCGGGTGCGGGTGAGCCCCGCTCACCGAGAGTTCCGCCGGCTCCGCCGCGCCGCCCGGGCTCCCAGGGGCCGCTCCCCCGCCGGTCCTCGAGCCTCGATGTGCGCCCTCCTGCCTGTCCGAGGCGGGATGTTCCCCTCGCCTCGATTCATCGCCCGTCCAGGCTTCTCCATGTCGCCTTCCTTCAGAGGCCGCGCAGGCCGAAGCTTCCCCTCTGCCTAGCGCTCTCTGAAGGGCCCCCCGATGACGTCACTCCCAGCCTAGCTGGAGTTAAAAATATTGTTGGTTTCTTCGTTTATACATTAATGCTTAAAACATACACACATATGCACCCACAGGCACACAGGCAACGGGTTTTGCTGGCTGATACAATTTTTATTCTTATTTACAAAGCTAATGGGGAAATAGTTGCTGTGCTCACATGTGAATCGGCACAAAAAAGACTAACATAAATTTGGGGAATACAGGGAAAATGTATGTACTGTAGGTCAGTGCCAAGCCCTGCTACTTATTAATTATGTGACCTTGAGCAGTTACTTAAGCTTGACTTGAGGTTCTTCATCATTAACATGGATTGCAAATTCATAAAGATTTTGAAAGCTGATTATTATCTGAGATTTTCCCCCCTGTTAGGATGAGTCAAGAAAATTGGGTGACAAAAGTGTTGTGTTCCTCCCGAATTCAAACAGAGATCAAACTGCTTATTCTTACCTAGACTTTAAGTTTTTCTTAATAACCACTTAACGTTAGTCTTATTGTTATCCCCAGCATCCCCTCAGATATTTCCAAAGGCTCTAAAAACGGAGCAAGGCTCTTCAATTCAGTAATTTGTCCAGAGAGTCACTTACACTGCTTTTGTAATTTGTACTTGTCCTTAAGTTGACATTATAGTAAGCCATATGAATTTATGTTAATAAATATTTATTGCATGCTTGTTTCATGAGCAATGCAGAACCAGCACCATCTCATATCTCAAAGAATTTACGGTCACTGAGGGGAGCCAGGAGCCAGTCACTCTAATGCCGGGAAGTGGTCTATTTGTCTGGGGCGAGATTTATTGTTCTGGGGACAAGAGGATGGACGAGTGATCTTTTCCGCCTGTCTGGAGTGTTGGTGTGATCTGAGAGCTGGGTCCTGAAAACCTGGAAGGATGTAGAAGCAGCTTTCAGTCTAGAAACAGTCCTGAGTGGACTTGCTCTGTTTCTCTTAAACTAGATCAGGATTTATGAGTATCCAGAGATAGAACTGATTTATGTGAAAAGCAGCTGTAAACCTGTTTTCAAGATTAAAGGCAATATATTTGTTGATGCTAAACTGTGGTTTTACTGGTAACTAGGTTTTAAATGGTTTGATTCCATAGGTTCAGCTTAATTGAGACATCCAAGTCTTACGATTCAGCAATGTTTTTTTTTTTTAATTTCCTTTGCCCTGTGTAGCTAAACACTTTGGACAAAAATGACTCCATCAAATCGTAGAATTTTATTTATTTTATAAATCATAGTATTTTGGAATTAACCAAAGACACTTTGTAGTTTAGATGATTCTAATCAAACTGTCATTTTTTGAAAAGAAAGAGACCAGCTCCATGTAACTTTAGTGCCCTGTCGAAGTTCACAAAGATATTTAATGACATTGTGATTTGAACTTCTTTTCTCGATGTACTCAGTGCTGTAGTGCACAGAAAATTCTAGGCAAAGAAGAAAATATTCTAAAATTATTTGAAAATAAGAGAATCTTTAAAAAATTTCTGAGCCATTAGCACATTCCTTTGTCTTATAATAATAATTTGGGTTCATATTTAACAAATTATATAATTATCAAAGCGACCCTGTGAGGTAGAATTTTAATATTTTTAGTACTGTTTTACAAAAGAGATAAATAAGGCTCTGAGAAGTTAAGGAACTTGCCAAAGGGCACACAGTAGGGAAGTAACAGACTCAAACTAGAATTGTCCAAGTTGTGTCATATCCAGGAAGCCCCGAAAAAAAGCATGTGTAATGGGAAGGTCGCATCTAGAACTGCCAAAGGCCGATCTGGTAGAGTTTCCCAGGAGGCTCTTGGGCTTTCATTTCAGTTTTCCACGTTCTTTGGCATCACGGTGTGCTCCAAGAACTAGATGTTCACATTCCCACCCTTTCAGGTAATTAATGTTTACAGATCCTGGTAACTAGGAAATTCAGTTCAACCAGCAAGCAAATGCATGTCTCTGGGAACCTACCTAAAATGAAACCCTATTTCAGCATAATCAGTCAATTAAGGTCATGGTGTAAAAAAGGATTTTTCAGAAAGAAATAAATAGGCATAGTATCCCAAGAATTCAGTTTATTAAAAAATCTAAACAAACAGTAATAGGGGAGAGTTATATATTTTCCTTTTTCTCTTTTATTAATGGCTTCAGATAGCTAAAAATGAAAAGAAATTTTAGTTTAAACTCATGATTATCAACTTTTTCATTACACATCACTTTTTCTTTTTTTTTTTAGTATTAGCATTGACGTTAAAGTGGTACTGTATGAAGAGGGAGTCTGCTAGTCCTCTATTTATGATTCCAGAGCTATATGCTATTACAATCAAGTTTTCTTTGAGTTTGGCAATAAACCTAACCAATTAGAAAGGACTCTAGCTCTTTGGAAGGAAAATGTAAGGGTGGAAACACAGAAAATCATGAGTTGGGGTTGCTGTTTACTGAGAGTGAGCTTCTGCCCAAGCTGGATTTTTTTTAGGACCTGATGTTCCTGGGGAAGTCCGATGACTCTGGCTTGTCTTTAATGTCCCACGTGTGAATTTACTCACCAAGCTTTAATTTTCTGCCTTACCTTGCGTGGTCTTTTCCCTTCTGAAATTTTGGATGGATATTTATCACTAGCTTAAAACAGAACACTGTGGTTAGGTACTGCATGCCTTCTCCACTCCCCCATCTCTTTTGGAGGCAAAATTATTTCACCTCCCTCACTGGAAAACTAAACGAGATAATGGAAACAAAAAGGATAATTATTAGAGACAGTTCAATTACCCGGTAAAAAGACTTGTTTTAATGCTCTAACCTAGAATCAATATCTCACACTCAGTGGGCACTCCTTACATGTTTGATTGACCGAATGTCATTTTAACAAGCCAGCCATTCCTTTTTAAGTAGAGAAGAAACCAGGAAACACGGCCATGCTCAGCAAACTCACCAAGCGTTTGTCTTAAAAGCAGCAACGCCCAGAGCCAGAGAGTGTTCCAGAGAATATTACCTTGCAAGTTCCTTCCTTCTGCAGAGGCTTTCTTGATTAAGTAAAAAATGGGAAAGAAAGATAGAAATGAAGAAAGGGAGAGAGGGAGAAAAGGAGGGGAAGAAATAGCATATGAGTACCTGGGGAAGGGGCAAAGATGGTGGGTGTGGGAAGTGTGGTTGGAAGTGGCGTATGGCCAGTAGTAAGTGGCTTTGCACGCCACGGTAGTTCATGCTTTATTCCGTTAACAATAATTGTAATAGTACTTACTTCCTAGGACTGCTCGGGTTAAATGCAATAATAATACATGTAACATGCTTAGCACGGTGTTTGATTTGCAGCCAGTGTTCTCTAAATGTCAGTTGTAGTTGTTGTTCTTTTTCTTCATAGGAGGGCAGCCAGCAGGGGTTTTAGGGCAAGCTCTTGAGTGACAGTGTAGGAGTGAAGTGCAAGAAGAGAAACTGGAAGCCAGTAGACTGACTAGAAGTATTGGCTGGAACCCAGAAGAAATTAAAGTTCAAGTGGTGGAAAGAAGGTGACAGATTCAACAGGCAGGTTTGTCAGAGCTTGATGGTAAGGGAGAGGAAAGAAAAAAAAGTTACTTGGAGGCTTCTGGTTTGGATGATTGGGGGATGGTGGTGCCTTGGAGAACAGAGGAGAAAAACAGGTTTGTGGTGATAAGACTGAACTATCCTGTCCATCCTTCCCCAAAAGACACTTTGGAGACTTCAAAGCATAAAGATTGTACAGTTGCATAGGTTTCAAAAATGTTGAAACCTATGAAACCTTACACTGAGTGTTTATTGATACCAGTTGATCGTCCTCATTCTAATACTTGTCAACGTAGCGTAGTCCTCTGTAGACGGCTGATCAGCGTGAACTAGGCTAGTCAAAAGCAGTAAGTGCAGAACTCGTGAAGATGTGTGATATGTTCGTGAGTTCTTAAAGAAGGGGGTGGGGACCAGTGTTTCCTGTGACATGATCACAAGCAGCAGCCCAAAGCACCATCTCCTGGATCGCGTCCCGAGGTTGTCTGGCCGGATGGGGATGACGCCCAGTCTCCTGGGGGATAGGGAAGGTAGAAGGTGAGAGAGAAGATTAAAGCTCTCCCCTAACATCGTGGGTTACGAGGAGTTGGCATGTATTTGGTGAACACAAAGGTGTTTGCCGTTCCTTGGAGTCTCTAAGGCCAAGACCTGGGCAGTCGGAGATGCCGTGATGCAATCATGGTGAGGAAATCAGGAGAAAACCAGGAAAGATGAATCCATGCCTGACCCTGAGAAGGGGAAAGAATTGAGGGCTCTAGGGAACAATGAAGCTGCTAGGTGTCTTCTCTTTCCTCATGTGCGTGACAGGCTCCCATGCACGCAGGCTTGGGAAGGAAACCTGAGAATGTGTGTACACTTGTTTTGTGTGTACTGAATGAGTATGGTTAACTTTTGATTTTGAGTGAGCATATTACAATCGCTCAGCTTACTCACTTGCACATATACCAACTTACTCTTGTCAATATCAGAATGATACTTAACAAGTAATACTTGATACCATGTATTATGCCTATTATATAAGTAATTATTATAATAGCCTACCTGTGGTTCTTTCTGTAGTTCTGGAGGGCATAACTGAATACACACACTCAGAATTCTGGTTTTGGATCTCTGATCCATGGACAGAGGGCTATTCTGTTAGATGCATCTCTGTGGAAGCCACTAGACCGCTGCATGGTGAAACAACATAGTCTACCAAAGGCAACATCACATCCCTGGAAGGATTTCAGAGATGAGTGCCAGCATTAAGGACTTGGAAGATGTAAGGGTGGTGATTCCACCACATCTCTGTTTGCCCTGCCTGTTGGGCCCGTGTGGAGGCTGGTGGCTCTTGGAGAACGGCAGTGGGTTATTGTAAACCTAACTAGGAGGTCACTCCGGTTGCAGCTGCCGTTGTCAGAGGTGGTTTTGTCGCTTGAGCAAATCAACATATCTCCTGGCCCTGGTATGCAGCTCCTGATCTGGCGGGGGCTGTTTTCCCTCTGCCTGTTTTAAAGACCATCAGGAGCAGTTGGCTTTCAGCCGCAGTGCCAGCAGTACACCTTCACGGCTCCACCGCAGCTCTGTCACCTGCAGCCCTGACGTCATCGTCTGCACGGTTTGGATTGCCTCCCTCCTTCCACAGGCCATCAGAGGGGAAATGGCTCAGCAAGAAGAGGGGTGAGCTTAAGGAACTTGGTATCATCGTTTGGACAGAGAGTTTGTTGCATTATTTTAGGCAGTAGCCTGTTTTTCTATTGTTTGTGTTTGGAAGTCAAGGGTGATTAAGAAGAGCAGAGGGTGAATTCATACTGTCAGTTTACTAAGCTGGGATTCTGGGTTGAGCTCGGCCCCAGGAGACAATTTGCCCAGGATTTGGACAGCGGAGAGAAGCAGAAGCCAGGTTCCTTTTCAGGGTGGGGCCCAGGGGCTGCTGCAGCACCTGCACTTCATCTCTGACTTGCTGCCTTAGCTGGGTGGCTGGGGGCATCCAGCAGGCCTACAGCTCCCGCAGGCCCACAAATCTTGGGTTACTCCTCCCTCTGCATATTTGATACACATCCTTTCCACGTCTTCATCCAGGCTGTTGAGCAAATAATGATAAAATGTTTTAACAGAATGGGGTCAGGCACAGAGCCCTATTTATTTACTAAGGTAGCATATGATGAGTACAGTATAATAATAATAATGATAATAATAATGTGTTAGGAATAGCGATTGTGGTGATAGTATTTACTGAGCACTTTCTATGTGTCAGGCACCATTCTAAAGATTTTTAATGTATTATTTAGTTCTCACCACCACCCTATAAGCTGGGAACGTCTATTGTTGCAATTTTACAAATGAGGGAATCGGCTGCCCAGAGCATTAACTAGTAGCCAGTAAAGCGGTGAAAGTGGTATGAAAGCCCGGCAGCCTGCCTGCAGAGTCTGGGGTCTCAAATCCTAGACTAGATTGTTCTTCTCCAGAACCGTCTCCTTTCAGGTAGCCTTTGAGCTTTGCAACCATGTTCTCTGGGTGTGGCAGTCAGTCCAGCCATGTTTCCATCCGCCCTATTTATTTGGATATTTATCTTTAAGAACAGTTATACAGTGCTTATACGTGCCAGGCAGAGTTCTGAGCACTTCATGAATATTTACTTTTTGTCCTCATAACAACCCTGTATGGGAGGTGACATCATCACGAAACCAGGGCACAAAGAGGTGAGGACATTAGCCCAAGGCGTGGGCTGTTGGTGGAGAACCTGGGATCCCAGTGCAGGCGCTCACGGGTCAACGGGATGAAATGCAACTCAGAGCCTGCAGTCGGCTTGGCGAGACGACGCCTCTAAGAAGCTGCCAGGAGCTCCTGAGTCCTGCATAAGGAGAGAATTCGCTCTCGGCTTGGAATCTTACTGAGTTCTGTAGCATATGAGTCTACTGACCACCTCTTTTGGAACTGAATTCCAAGCAGCTGTAAATAATAAATATTTTGTTTCCGTTATCTTTGTAGCAGTAGGAGGACAAAAGAATTAGGGACCGAACCTATAGGGGTTTAAAATATTTTTTTGAAAGTGTTTGTATGTGATTTATGGAGAAATAACCTCCTGGAAACAGACTTTTTTTTTCCCCTCAGGAAAATCTTTTGTAAAGGTTTTGCAAGGCCTTTAATAAATCAGTCTGGTGTATAAGTTAGATGTGTTTTCATAGCAACCAAATTGCGAGACCATTTAGCAGCTGACAGTAGCATTGTTTGGATTACGTAACTGCTCTGGAAACTATGCCGCGAGGCCCGCAAAATCATGTGAGCAAAACCTGAGCTGAGTCTAAGTGCTAAGCTGCTCTCCTTTTCCCTCCAGAGTCCGATTAGAACTTGCTTCTCACTCCCTGCACAGCCACCTCTACTCTGCTCAGTCTGTTCTTTTGTAAAACCTTTTCTTAAATTGTAAAATTTAAGACAGACACCAAAGACCACATAAAACAAATGTATAGCCCCATATGAGAAAGGGGACACCAGGAGCTGAGCACCGCAGCCACCCCCTCCTGTCCCCTCCGTCATGAGGACACCTGCAGCTAGCTTTCCCAGCGAGTCTGCATCCTCAAACGCTAGGGCTTAGGTCATTTGGTTTTGCTGGACTTTTGCATTTTTCCCCCTTTTTATTTTGAAAACTTCCAAATGTTTAGAAAAGTTGAAAGAATAGAATCATGATTACTAATATCCCTTCACCTAAACCAACCAGTTGTTAACGTTTTGCCAAGTTTGCTTTCTCTCTGTGTGTGTGTGTCTCTAGCTGTATGCTTAAATATAGAATGTATATTCTTTATATATGTATACCCTTTATATATGTGTGTCCTCTATAGATGTACATGTATATCTGTGTGTGCTTGAGCGTACACATATGTACGGATAGACACATACACATAGGTACTATACATTTTTCTTCTCTGAGTCATTGAACCCTTAGAGAGTAAGTGGTGGGTGTCTTGGCCCTGCACCCTAGATTCTCCAGCTCGGATCTCCCGAGACCAAGGCCATTCTCCTGGGTAGCCACAATAAGTTATCACACCCAAGAAATGTAATGCTGCCGTGCGACTCTTATCAAATGTGTGGTTTGTAGTCAAGTTCCCCAGTTGTCTGGTGGTGTCCTTTAGAGCATCTTGTTGTCTTCATCTGGGACCCGATTAGGGAGAGCCTGTTGCACTCAGTCGTCATGTCTGATCTCCTTTGATCGAGAACAGCCCCCAGCCTTTATCGTCTTTAACGACGTTGGCAGTTTTGAAGAGTGCAGATGCCAGTTTTTTAAAGTAAACTTTTGCATTGAAGTGTCATATGCATACCTAAGAATGCATGAATTATAAGTTCAGCTTGAAGAATCATCACAAGGCAAACACATCCGCACAGCCGGCACGAAGATGAAATAGAACGTTCCGCTGCTCAGAAGCCCCCCCTTTACTCCCTCTCAGTGCTCTGCCCTCCCTCCTCCTACAGGTGACCTATATCCTGACTTACGGCACCATAAATTAGTTTTGTCTAGTTTTGAATTTCTTACAAATGAAATCATGCAGTATGCATTCTTTTTTAAAAAATGTTATTGTTTCCATTTTAACCATTTTTAGTGTACAATTTAGTGACGTTAATTACATTCACAACGTTGTGCAACCATCAGTACCATCCATTACTAGAACTTTTTCATCACCACAAACAGAAACTCGATATTTGTTAAGCAGTAACGCCCCCCTCTCCTCCGCCCAGTCTCTGGAACCTCTAAGCTACTTGCTGTCTTCATGAATTTGCCCATACTAGATACTTTATATAAGTGGAATCATACAGTATTAGTCTTTTGTGTCTGGCTTCTTTCACTCAGCTAATGTTTTCAGGGTTCATCTGTGTTGTAGTATGAATCAGAATTTCATTTCTTAATATGGCTGAATGATCCCCCATTATATGGATATACCCCGTTATGTTTGTCCATTCATCTGTTGATGGACATTGGGCTACTTCCACCTTTTGGCTATTGTGAAGAATGCTGCTATGAACACTGGCGTACAAGTGTCTGGGTCCCTGTTTTCAATTCTTTGGGGTATATAGGAGTGGGGTTTGGGTCATGTGGTAAATCTGTGTTTAACTTTCTGAGGAACTGCCAAACTGCTTTCCACAGTGGCTGTACCGTTTTACATTCCCACTAGCACATCCTCCACATCCTCAGCAACACTCGTTATTTTCTGTTGTGTTTCTGTTGTTGTTGTTTTTAATAATAGCTGTCTATCCTAGAAGGTGTAAAGGAAAACCTCGTCGTTTCAAATTGCACTTCCTTCCTAATGAGCAATGATATTGAGCATCTTTTCGTATGTGTATTGACCATTGTGTATCTTCTTTGGAGAAATGTCTATTCAAGTCCTTTGCTTTTTTAATTGGAATATTTTTCTTTTTATTGTTGCGTTGTAGGAGTTCTTTATGTATTCTGGGTGTTAAACCCTAACAAGATGCGTAATTTCCAAATATTTTCTCCCATTTTTAGGTGTCTTTTCACTTTCTCTATAATGTTCTTTGATGCACAAAAAATTTTAATCTTGATGAAGTCCAGTTTAATGTTTTTCTTTTGTTGCTGTGCCTTGGGTGTCATAGTTTGTATTCCTTTGTATCTGCATCTGTCACTCAGTATTGTTTGTGAGCTTTATCCCTGCTGGTGAGGGTTGTGGTTTACCCACTCTCTTTGCTGTGGTGTACTCTCTGTGTCACTGCATCACAGTACATCTCTTTCCATCCCACTGTTGCGGACCTGCAGGTTGTTGTCAGTGTTTGCCTTCCACAAACAGCATTGCTGTGATATTTGCGTGGTGGCTCGCAGTGCACACTTGCGTGCGCTGGGTAAATACATGTGTAGGAGTGAGACTGTTGTCATAAGGAATGAGTGTCTTCAACCTCAATAGATAACACCAAGCTGTTTTATAAATGGCTTTACCAGTTTGTGCTCCCCCAGGCCTGTGGGGAGCTCCCGTGTCTCCACCTCCTCACCGGCACGCGTCCGTCTGTCTGACTCAGGCCGCTCAGGAGGGTGTGTGCAGTTAGCCCGTGATCCCTGATTCGATTTGCGATTCCCGGCCGAGTTTCTTTTCATATGTCTGTTGACCAAATGTGATTTTTCTTCTGTTACATGCCTGTTCGAGTGTCTTGTTCATTTTTCTACTGTGTTGTCTGTTTTTGTTCTGTTTGGTTTTCTTATTGATTTTTAGGAGATTTTTATATTGGGGATACCAGCCCTGTGTCTGTTGTATATGTGGCAAATACCTTCTCCAACTCTGGTCTTGCCTTTTTACTATGAAATTGTCATTTTCATGGGTCAAAAATGGTCAAACAGTGACAATTTCATATGGTTCAACCTAGTAAAAGATTGATTAGTCTTTTCTTCTGTTAGTCTAATGCTTTTTGTGTCCTATTTGGGAAACCTTTCCCTGTCTCCAAGATCAATAAGTTACTCTCCTGTATTAGTTCTTAAATACATTATTGGTCAGCCTTTCAGATTTATGTCCACAATCCACCTGGAGTTGATTTTTCCATATGATGTGAGGTAGGGATCAAATTTTCTTCTTTTCTTAAAATATGGATATGTGATTGTCTGAGCACTATGTTTTAAAAGGCCACCCTCTCCCCAGATCCTGCAGCATTGCTTTTATGATAGATCAGGTGTCCGTAGATGTGAGGGCCTATTTCTGGCCTCTGTTCTCTATTTCATCCGTTTATCTGTCCTTGTGTCAGTACCCACTGTCTTAAGCACTATAGCTTTTTTAAAGAGGTATTAGAATCCTGTAGAACAAGCCTTTCCCTCTTTTTGTTTTTTCCCCAGGACTGTTTGGCTCTTCTTGGGCTTCAACATTTCCTTACAAATTTTAGAATCTGTTGAGATTTTTCTTGGCTTTTCACTTATCTTACAGATTAACTCGGAGAGAATTGATGTCTTTGTAAGACTGAGTCTTCCATTCTATTTATTTTGGCCTTCTTTAATTTCTCTAACTAATATTTTATACTTTTCACATGAAGATCTTCTATATATTGAGCAGTTGGTAGTTTTGTTGCTGTTTTAAATAATAGATTTAAAATTTTCACTTTCTGTGTTGCTTTTCTATAAAAGTGAGGGTGGTTAGTATATGTTGCCTTTTTGTCTAGCAACCTTGTTAACGAGCACTCTGAGTAATTGGATAATTCACCTGCAGAGTCTTGACTTCCCCATGTACAGAGTCAGACCCCTGTAAATAATGGGGGTAAATACATAAATACCTTTAATTTCCTCCTCCTCTAACTGCACCTCTTAGGACCTCCAGCCCTATAGAGCAGCCACTTCACGTGGAATCTTAACATACAGAGGAATTTGGGGAAATCCTGCTGCTCAGTTATTTCCCTAATTCCAGAGGAGGAGAGGCCGGGACAAAGGAGATTTCTCTCACTTTGATGGGCTCTAGAACCTCGGGCGAGTTGACTGAAAACGCAGACCCTTGGCCCCCGTGAGATGCTCATCCCCTCGTCCCAGGCTGGCGTCTGGGAGAACCACCCTCGGGGACACGTGGTGCAGGATCCCAGAGAAGGTTCAATTTTAAGGCGAGGTGCTGGGAGTCCCGCTGGTTTTACATGTTCATCAGGGTGCAGATTCGTGCTTGGCCTCAGCGGGGTCTGAATGCCTGGCTTGCTCCTCTCTGAAGGAGACCCACACACCTGCACACCTGTACACCCGCACACCTGCACACCTGTACGTCTGCACAGCTGTACGCCTGCATGCCCATACACCCTCACACCTGTACGCCCGCACACCTGTACACCTGTACGTCTGCACACCCGTACGCCTGCATGCCCGTACACCCGCACATCTGTACGCCCACACACCTGTACACTTGTACGTCTGCACACCTGTACACTTGCATGCCCGTACACCCGCCCACCTGTACATCTGCACACCTGTACACCTGTATGTCTGCACACCTGCACGCCTGCACGCCCATACACCCGCACACCTGTACGCCCACACACCTGTACGCCTGTACGTCTGTACACCTGTACGCCTGCATGCCCGTACACCCACCCACCTGTACGTCCGCACACCCGTACGCCTGCACGCCCGTACACCCACACACCTGTATGCCCACACACCTGCACACCTGTACGTCTGCACACCTGTACGCCTGCACGCCTGCACACCCACACACCTGTATGTCTGCACACCCATACGCCTGCACGCCCGTACACCCACACACCTGTACGCCCGCACACCCACACGCCTGTACGCCCGCACACCCGTACGCCTGCATGCCTGCACACCCACACATCTGTACGTCCGCACACCCGTATGCCTGCATGCCCGTACACCCACACACCTGTACAGCCGCACACCTGTACGTCCGCACACCCGTACGCCTGCATGCCCGTACACCCACACACCTGTACATCCGCACACCTGTACGTCCGCACACCCGTACGCCTGCATGCCCATACACCCACACACCTGTACGCCTGTACACCTGTACGTCTGCACACCTGTACGCCTGCACACCCTTACACCCGTACACCTGTATGTCCGCACACCCATATGCCTGCACGCCCGTACACCCGCACACCTGTACACCTGCACACCTGCACACCCACACATCTGCACACCTGTACATTCGCACATCTGTACGCCTGCACACCTGCACACCTGTGCCCCCAGCCACTCACGGCGAATCCAGCTGGGCAGGTGGTCGTCGTGGCCCTTGGAGAGTGATTCCCAGGCAAGATGAGATGTGAGGGGGGGCTGCATTTGGGTTGGAAGAAGGGAGAAAACAAGGACTGAAAAAGCATCTGAGGACCCCCTTTCTCCCTAGGGAAGGCCCTCCTTGCCTTGGGTGGGATTTTGGTCCTGGTCTGGAGCAAACCTGGGCACCCGTAATCTCTCCCTCTGGCCCGAGGCTGCACTGAGCTCTCCATGGCTCCGCTGGCTCTGATCACCCCAAAGGACTGGGGACCCAGTGGCTCCTCTGCCTGGGTTCTGCAGGCGCAGGAACGGGTTTGTCCCCACAGCCACCTCCTAATGCAGCCCCCCATGTTCTCTCCAAGTTCACTCTGTATTTGGCGAGCCCCTGTGAAATGTCACCCACCCATCGAAGGGTACAAAGCAACTTCACCTGCTCCTCTTGGTAAACGTGTTATCGCCCTTCAGCAGCTGACGGCAGAAGTGGGGCACTGTCCCCGGCCCCCTGTCCTCACCCCCTGCACCCGCTCCATCAGCTCTGCCCAGACTTTAGGTCCAATCGCTCCCTCTCTCTCCGTGTCCCCTAGGCCGGGCCACCTTCACCGTCTCCCCAGACCCCAGCAGCACCCCTGGGCTGAGCCCCTGCAGCTCCCCTGGAGCTGTGCACCACCTACAGTCAGAAAAGCCGGCACCGGGGGTCCTAGATAGGATCCGCGAGCAGTAAAAGGACCCAAGATTGGTGACATTTGAATAAAGGCTGGAGTTTAGTTAACAATCTTGTGCCAGCGTTAGTTTCCCATTTTTTTATTTTTGTACCCAACATAGGACAACTTTGGGGGCAGTGGAGCGACGGTATAAGGGAACTCCTTGTGCTATATTTGCAACTTTTCTGTGTGTCTAAAATTAGTTTGTGATAAAAGGTTTTTTTAGAAAAGTAAGATTTTAAAAAAAGCAAGTCGGATTGTAAGCTCCCCACTTACAACCCTGCAGTGACCTGTGGCTCAGGCTCCTCCATGGCTGCCACCCCACCAGCCTCGTGGAATTCGCGCTCACCTGCTCTCGCCCTCGCTTTCCTACACACCAGCGGCGTGAAAACGTGACTCTCCTTTCCGGACGGTCCCTCCGTCGTCCGGCGTGGGCTTCCGGGGCCATCAAACTCTTGGCTGTGTCTCACCGTTCCCGTCTCCGCTGAAACAGCGCTGGTCCTTCGCGGGCTTTCCCGAGCCTTCCGTTGTCCCTCCGGCCGGCCGTGCCCTTGTCCACGGAGTCCCCCGACTGCCACTCCCGTGGAGTTAAGGCGATGCGCATCACACCCCCTGCGTTACCACCTCCGTCCGGCCTGGCACACGGCGGGCGACGAGGTATCTGTTCACCCAGCGAACAGATAACTTCTTGTTCCGTATAATGTTAGGAAATTTCATCTGTGTAATTCAGCCTCCCGAGAAGTTACGAGTACCTTCAGCACGTTCTTTGACCCTCCCCTGATTTCCGCCCGTTTGCCACGGGGCACGGGGAAGAGCTGGGGTTCCACTCTACACGGACGTGAAGCCCCTCGCCGAGGCCTCGGTGGCTGCCGGGGGTCCTGCGGTTGGTGAGGATCAGGCAAATACGAGGGGTTGTGAGGACGGGAACAGGCCTCACCCTGTTCTTGACAGATTTCAGGAGCTCAGTGCCTGTGGAAAGAATATATCGGATGAGTTCTTGAGAAAACCTTTCCTTTTTAAACTGCTGCAGATCTATAGATATACACACATACATGCACATACACACATATATACACTCATATACATTATAAATATGTATATACATATATACATACATACACGTAGGCTCTGGTGCCACCGCCCCGTGGCTGGATTCCCACCACCCCCTCCAAAGGCGGCTTGATGAAAGGCTGCTCCGCCAGGAGGGTGCTAGAAACCTGTAAGAGACGTTTTTGGTGGTCTCAGTGGTTAAAGGTTATATTATCTGTAAATGTATTTTTATTTCAGGATGGCAAAGGTGACATTCCTAATTAAGCGTGTATTAAAGCGTAGTAAATGTGATAAAGAGGAGCCACTGGTCTGGCAGTGTTGAGAGCCAGTGGCTCCCAGTCTGGTTTCTGGAAGGTGTCGTTGGGGGCCTTGAGGGGGAACCTGGCAGAGATTTATGTGGAACCTCCCACCTCCAGGGCCGAGTCCCCACCAGCTGTGAGGCACCTTCCACGTTGGTTATTGGTGACGTAGGAATTTCTGAAATACGATTCAGGGACCAGATATTGTCACCTGCGTTTGTGTCCAGAAAGGCGCGGTGTGCGACCCGATCGGCCACAGGAGGTGGCCTCCTCGTCAGGCGGAAGCAGTGGGCAGGGGTGTCCGAGCGCTCCCTGGCCTCATTTCTTAGAGCCGACCAGGATATTGATCTATGTGATGTCACAAAGCCCCACACTACTGTCGTCGTGGGCTGCCGATGACGCTCACACAGTGGGTGACAGAGCACAGGGAAAGCCTGGAGGTGGTGCACCCTGGAGGGGCAGGGAGACGGGAGGTGGGCACAGGTGACCCCACGTTGAATTTTACCTGCTTCACGCACCAGCCTGGGGCTGAGGCCTCAGCACAGGGGACGGTGTGCTGCAGCAAAACCGCCCCTGAAACGCCTTCTCGGTGGCTTGGCTCAGCCCGCTTTGGACAGACCCCATTGGTGCCGTGGCCGTGGGCCTCCTTAAACTTTCCAGCTCCAGGGGGGTGCAGAGGACCCCCAGGGAGTGGCCATTTGTTCAGTGGTCTGCTTCAGTGCCCACGTTGCTTTTAGTGGGTGTAAAAGTTCAGAGAGCTTGGAAGTTCGTGTGCAAACTGTTTGTAGGAATCGAGGAGTAAAAACTGCAGTGTATAAAAAAGGTGTATAAAGTGTGTGAAAAGCAGAGTCCAAGTTTCCGTGAAAGGATGGGCACCCTGAGGACCCCTCAGCCCCCTTCTGGTGAAAGGGCTGTTGCAGGCAGCTCTGGCTCACTTTTCTGTACAAACCACTTTCCTTTACGTGGCCGTGACCGGGGACCCTTTGTCCTCTTCCTCATGGACAGACACCCACTGCCTTGGTTTTGCTTTCAATTTTGAGTCACAAGATAGTCGTGATCTTCCCGAGGCGTGAATCACCCTCGCACGCCCGGGCGAGGCTAGTGTGGGAAAGCCCTTTCGACTTCTTGTCTACTCGGCAGCAACACTTTGTGGTGATCGCACACACACCACGCCAACACGCCTTTGAGTCGTCTTTTCGTAATCAGAAACTAGCAGTTAGGGGGCTTGTGTGGCTCAAACAAGTCTGCGGAAGCAAGAAAATGCAATCTGGGAAGCTGTTTCAGGAAGCGCTCCAGCCATCAACAGAGAGGAAACCTTAGTGCAATATGAAAACAGGTTGGCTTTAAGTGAGGAAATTCACAGCAAACGTGGGACTGGTGGGGATGTGATTTGGGAGAACGCCAGGAGCCTGTGTAAACATTTCCACCAAGTAACAGGTGGGGGAGACCCAGGCGGCCACTCCCAGTCAAGGTCGGTCAAGAACTTTAAGACGCGTTGCTTTTTCTTTGTACAATGTGAGATTCTCTGGAGAGGCAGCTCTGTTGGCTGTGTTGCCACAGAAGGCATTTCTCCCAGCCAAGGATGCTCAAGGAAAGTGTCCGTGGTGGAAAATCTGGCGCCGTGTGTCTGAAGAAAATGCCTTTGCAAATAAACGCGTTCACGGGTGGGAGGAAGCATCGGTGGTGGCGGCGGTCCAGGAAAGCCTGACCTTCTACTCCTGTGGCCACAGAGCAGTCCGGAGCTCTGAGTAGGCCAGGCTGGTTTCCGGGCAGGGACCCCACACCGCCAGGGGTGACAAGAGCCTCTCGGGTTTGGCAATCCAATAAGCAGGCTCGGGTGTTGGCCCAACTTGCTCGGACTAGACTGCACTAGGGAAAGTTGCAAATTTGATGATTCTTGAAGATATCTTGTGAACATCAAACTATTTTTTTTGTTTGTTTAATCTCTCCCAGACTTCTGAACTTTGCCATGTTTGAACTTTTAGTTTCTCAAGGTTATTCAGCCTTATTTCTTACTTATGTTTTTCTTTTCCATCTTAGCCCTGCCACATTATCTGGTTCTCAGCCTTTATTTCTAATTTTTTTTTTTTTTACCTGCCACTGCCCTCTCCTTTACCTTGAATTCTCAAGGATAGTCTATTTCTTACCGACTTGTAAAAATTTTTGTCTCTAACTCTTTAAACTTTTATCTCGTGAAGTTCACATAACTTTATTTCTTTTCTTTGGAAGAAAAGAGCTTTATTGAGATGTAATTCACATACCATGCAGTTCACCCATGTAAAGTGTTCCTGATTCAGTGGCTTTTTTTTTTTCTTAGGGAAGTTGTGGGTTTATAGAACAGTCATGCATAAAATACAGGATTCCCATTTACCACCCAGAGTTTAACTTAAACTGCTGTGTACTGTAGTTCCATGGATTTTATTTTTAATTTTTATTCTGTCACCATATATATAATCTAGCATTTCCTCTTTAAATCATATTCAGAATTTGGTGGCTCTACTGTATCCAGAGTTGTGCAGCAATCACCATGTCTGATTTTAGAACTTTTTCATCATTCCCAAACCTATTAGCAGTCACTCCCCACCCCTTGCCCCCAGCCCTGGGCAGCTACTAATCTCCTTTCTGTCTCTATAGATTTCAGATAAATGGAATCAGACAATATATGGCTTCTTTCACTCAGCACCATGTAGCTTTATTTCTGTTTTCAACATATTACCTTTTTGTTATGTTTTTCAATGATTTCACTGCCACCTGTTCTCAGATTTTAAATTTATTCTTTCATTTTTCTTCTATCAACAGTCTGTTTTCCACCATCTATGTTCCACACTCAAATCTTGCAAGCTCTCCCATCAGCTCGTTCTCTCAGGAGAAGAATCCAGCTCTGACACATCCTGTACCTGCTTCAGGTACAACTTGTGCTGATGACAGTCTCTTCAGTCGGCTGCTGAAAAGCAGTTGACTGGGCTCTATTCTCTTTCGGCTCCTGATCACTCTCATTCTCGCCCCCTTGTCGTTTCACAGACTTTTCTGATGGTTTGTATTACAGACCCTCCCGTGACGATTAGCTCAGACTGTCATTGCTCTTTTGTTTGCCAAAGCTCACTCGTAAAATACCTTCTGTCACTTTTGACTATCCTGTCAGGATGCAGACTCACACTCGTGTAATTTTCTCTTCTCATGGGTTTGAATTGTCACTTATTGTCCTCCAATTCACTGCCATCCTTCAATTCTCAAATTTAATTTTTTGAGCATTATTTCAAGCCCTTCCTCAGTTGATGCTTTGAGTTACTGTTTGAGCATCTGCAGACTCTCGGGAAAGGCACCATCCTTCCCTTTTATGTGTCCCTCACATGCTGAATTTTACTTTCTAATGCTTACTTTCTGTTTTCTTTAGTTACTGCTTTTCTGTTCAGAACTCTGACACTTTGTCTCTTCCCTGGCCGACGAGCTCACTGGGGCTGTCCGTTTTCAAGGCTTTTCTCTAAGCCGTTTCGACACAGGGGGATGACAGCTTTCAGTTCAGGCTCAGACCTAGCAGCATAATTTGATAGTAGTAAGGATAATCTCCTTCTAACCTTTCAAGTCCTTTTCCTGTGCCCAGCCCTGTTCTAAGCATTTTATATGTATGTGAAAAAAGCATTTACTCATTCACTTGTCACGGCAGTCCTATGAAATGGTATTATTGTTTTTATTATTTCTATTTTACAGATGAGGGATCTGAGGTCGAGAGGTTAAGTAAAAGTTCTCATGCACACTCAAGTTCTAAAAGTAGAGTCCTTTTGTCTGTCCATTTCTTTAACCCTTAGCCCAGGCCCAAACCCTCAGTAAGTATTCAATAAATATTTCATTTGTTGGGTAAGTGAATGAGTGAATGAGCCGATGAATGAATGAGATAGTACCGGGCAGGCTATTTTGGGAGATGTCAAAGAACCCATGTCTGCAGCATTTGTGAAGGCACGTGGCATTAGACTGCAGCTGGGTGTGTTGTAGGGATGGGAGGGTGGGTCTCTGGCATGACTGGGGTGTCCCCAGGGGGCTCTCCCAGTGCTTGTACTCAGCAATGTGATGTTCGCAGGACAGTGCTTATTGATGTCGAACTTGAGAGTCAAGTGCAAGATGACTCCTGAGGCCTGGGTCCCTGGCAGGTGCTCAGTCCCTCGCGTTCAGCCGTGTGGGCATTGCTGGTCAAGAGAAACTGGGTGTAGAGAGCAGCTGCTCAGGAGCAGAGTCTGGAACATGTGTGTGTGTGTGTATCCGGAAAACTCATCTAGTTGGGCTGTAGGTTAATCCAGGTCAAGTTAAACAAGCATGGCGCCCACTGTCTTAGTTGGCCAGGGCTGCTCTGACAGATACCACATGCTGGGCAGCTTAACAGCAGGAGTCCGTTGTTTCACGGTGTTTCGCCGGGGTGCAATAGAACAGAAATGGGTTGGCTTTTACAATGGGGTTTATTAGGTTGCAGATTTACAGTTCTAAGGCCATGAAAATGTCCAAATCAAGGCATCAAGAGGTAGATACCTTCTCTGAGGAAAGGCTAATGGCATCTGGGGTTCCTCTGTCACGTGGGAAGGTACACGGCCAGAGTCTGCTGGTCCTTCTCTCCCGGGTTTAGCTTCTGGTGTCCGTGGCTTTCTCCAGAATGTCTCTGGGCTTCTGTCTTAGCTTCTCTTGTGGGTCCTTCTTGCTTCTCCCAGGGACAAACTCTGGATTAGATATCTTAGCTTCTCTGAGCTCTGTCTAAAATGTCTCTGCCTTTTATCCTCTCATGGAGCCTCCAGCAAGGGGCTTAAGACCCACCTTGAATGGAGGGGAGGGTCACATCTCCATGGAAACAACCTAACCAGAAGGTCCCGCCCACAATAGGTCTGTCCCACAAGATTGGATTAAAAGCACCAGGTCCTTCCTGAGTGCATAATAGATTCAAACCAGCACACCTGGTTTCAGAGGCTGAAATCCAAGACCAAGGAGTCGGCAAGGCCGTGCCTCCTCCACGACGTCTGGGCCTTCTGGTTCCTTGGCTCGCACCCCTGCCTCCCGTCACGGGGCCCTCTCTCCTGGGGACGGCTGTGTCCGGTTTCCTCTCTCAGCCCTATGGACTAAGCCCATCCTGATTCGCTTTGGCCTCATCCAAAATGGGATTTTTGAGGGTCTCGTTCACAAAGGAGGCCACATCCAACCACCAACAGCATCCTCAGGGCCTGTTTCCCGGCAGGTCACACCCCCGCCAAGGCCAAGGCCACGGCCACTACTTCCATGGGGCCGAGATTCACACCACCCTTCGTTTCTTCCACCTTCTTGAGTAAATCTGTCTTGTATTTCATTGTCTGAGACTTCGTTTTTTTAACAAGAAGTTAAGTTTATCCCACATGCACTTGCTGGAGAAACTTGTATCGTCTCATCCAGTATCAAGGACAATCAGAGCGAAACAGTCCTTGTTTTACGATGGAGGGGAGACGACTGAGGCCCACCCAGAATGTTTTAATGATGAACAAGGTGGAAACTGCTTATTTTTACCACCCAAACTTTCGTTCTTCTTAAGCAGAAGCAACAGACAGTTGTGAAATATAGTCATATGGGTAATTTTATGGGCCCTGATTATTTGGTAGATTTCAGTTCAAGGGGTGCTTTTACTCTTTTTTTTTCCTTGTTGGTTGACTACATTTTAATTTAAATACTTCTCACGCTACTTGGCCATTTCGGTCCTAGGTATGAGGGAAAATACAAATAGAGTAGAAAATAAATTTTTTAGAATGTTTGTGAGCAAAGCCAAATGAATTGCTTATGTTTATTTTTTTAAAAACAACAGTGATGTCATCTTCCAACCATTTGTTGTGTTTGCTGTGAACTCCCAAAGGTCGTGTTTTAAAGATTCTTTTCCTGATTGTCCTTCTCTTTCTGTTGAGGGGCCGGTCGGGTCCTCAATCCTTGGCAAAGGGGACATGGCACTCCAAAGCAGGAGCCCTGCAGAGAGGGGCCGCAATTAAAGAAGCCCAGAACAGTCTTTGTTCTCCAAAATGGACTTTGGCACTCACTCAAATGACAGTCATTTCACCAAAATGAAGCAGCAGCTGTGTGCAGGGCACAGTTTTTGTCCTCAAAGAATTGACGACCTCTTAAGGAACATTAACCATGAAATCGCAACATGCTTGGCCATCCGCGAATTCCTCTCCCAGAAGCGGCCTGGTGGGAAATGACTTTTCCCTCCTTCTGTCGCCTTTTGAAAAACAAAGCCAGTTAAAGGCATAAATGTTGGTCATGTTTAAAATCAATGACCAGGACAGAATAGAAGACAGTTTATTAATTCTGTTAATAATAATTCTTTATTAATTAATTTGATTACTTCTCCTGCTTACACACAACAAAATAAATCATTCGGCTGCCATGCTTTGACCTTCTGCTCCAGAAGATGTCTTCTGGGGAATTGGACCTCAGTGTCCACGTGGGTGGCTTTTCATTTAATCTTACTTCTTACAAACTCACTGGGCTTAAGGCTTTGATCAGGCTCAAACTCGGTAACCCAGTCCCAGGACATTTCTCGGAGCTGGTGTTTCCTATCGGGCAGCTAAGCCTTGCTTTTCTTTACGGGCTGCTCTCTGCAGTTTGGCGGAGCATTTCATTTTTAATCTAGCTTTCCAAATTGAAGCATCAGTACAAGGATGCTCAGTCCTGCCCTTGATTCTGCCGGCCGTGGACACGTCCACGTGTCTGACCTCTGTAACGCCAGTGGGGCTCTGACATCGGTACCAGCTGGTCTGCGGTGCTACATGAAGAAAGGTACAAGTTGAAAACAAATTTGGAGCAATTACTGAGTTAACAGTTCCACAGATACTTTTGTGCACAGAAGGAACGAGAAAGACTCCCAGAGGTCAGGTAGCTCCGACGCCCGGGTTGCTAGTGACAGCTGCTGTCCTGGAGTCCTCGCTGTGTGTCCATCCCTCACGGACGAGGATCCCGGGATGCAGACAGCTGGTCCTTCCCCGAGGTGGTGGAGCCTGGTCCTGAACCCGAGGACTCGGGCTCCACAGGCCTTGCCCTCAACCTCACCCTGACGGCCCGGGATGGAGGCCGTGCCTGGGCTTTGCCCACGTTTGAAGCAGGGTGTCCCGACTCCACCTCCCCTACCTCCCTGACCACAGGGACAGCGTTGCCAGCAGCTCCTGGGTCGCCCTAGCTCTGGCGCCCGGCTCGTCACTCTCTCCCTCCCCGAGCCCGGGGCCCACAGGCTGCCGCCCTGGATGTGGCTCCCGGGGCGCCCTGTGTCCTGGCTTCCCCGTCAGTTCTGGCCGTCGCCACGTGCAGTCTCTGTTTCAGCCACACTAACCTCAGCTACACCCGCCGAGAGCTCCTCTCTTTAAGAAAGAAAACCAGAACTTTTAATTTTGAAGTATTTTCAAACTTTTACAGGAGAGCTACAAAAATAATACAACCCCCTCAGAGAACCCCAGCATACCATCACCTCCCCGGATACCCAGACCTGCCAAGTTTAACGTTTGTCACATTTGTCATACCATTCTGTCTCCCTGTCCATCTATGCATCCGTCTGTCTGCTTATTTATCGATCCATTTTCTGAACCCTTGGGTGTAGGTTGAATAAATCATTCTCCTTAAACGCTTAATACTTCCGTGTACGTTTCCTAAGGACAAGGACATTCACTTATGCAACCACCTTCCATGCAGTTATCAAGTTAAGAAATTTAGCATTTATAGAAAGATTACAGACCATATTCCAAGTTTTTCATTTGTCCCAGTAAGTCCCTTTGAGCCTTTTCTCTCCCCTTGCGAGATCCTGTCCAGGAGCAGGGGCTGCATTTAATTGTCATTGTCTCTTCACTTGCTCTTCTTTTCTTTTTAATTACGGGGATATATATACAGCATAAACTGTCCCCCCAAACCCCTCCCAAGCCCACCGTTCAAAGGGATCAATCACCTGCCCAATATAGTGGGTCCCTCTCCACCTTCCACTGCCAGAACTTTCCCATTTCCCCACAGAAGCCAGTCCCCTGCCCCCTCCCCTGACAACCTGCACGCGAATTTCCGTGTTCTTGCATGTGCTCTGATATTTTCTTTGTAGTTACCATGGGGCTTCAATTTTACATCCTAAATCTGTAACAACCTTTGGTGCTTTGATACCAACTTAACGTCGACAGTTTATACACACTATTTTCCTACACCCTCTGCCCCCCACCTTTACGTCATTCTTGTCACAAAGTACACGTTGTACATTATGAGTCCAAAGCCACTGATTTATTAATACATTTTATTCATTTGCCTATTAGATCCTGTAGGAAGTAAAAAGTGGAGTGACAATGAAAACACGATAGCACTGGCATTTATATTCGTTTATGTGTCATTACCCTCACCAGAGACCTTTATTTCTCTCCCGCGGCCTCGTAGCGTCTCCTTGCTGAGCTGTTGCTTTGCTTTAGTAGTTAGACGCCGACGGGAAGGCTGCTTTCCTCTCGCAGGGATGGAGCCCATGGGGGGGACGTGACAGTTACTCCAGTGAAGGACCTTTCCTGGGTTTGGTTGAACTGAGGGGTGGGGGACGCGGGGATCACCCTCAGTGGTCGGGCCAGCCTGAGACACCCCCCACCCTGTGGAGTGGGGCATCACAGCCAGGGGGACCTCTGCGCCCCAGGGTGGGCTCCCCAGCTTCTGACTGGCAGTGCCCGCCCCAGCCCTGAGCCCGCCGGGGCCACCAGGAGTGAGACCCAGGCGATGGGCCTCTCCCCGTACCTGCCTGACAAAGCCGGGAACAAGGCCTGCCGGCCCGGGGACGCCCCAACAGGGCAGAAACGGGGCTCTTCTCTATAGTCCATGTGGGTTCCAGGTGTTGATTCTCAAGGTCAAATGGCAGTACCAGTTCTGCGTTGTCTGTGACAGACAGGGTGTTAATATAGAGATGCTTTTATGCTTTTGTCACATTCCAGTTCAAATTTCTACTTCCAGTTTATACATTTAATTAGTTAAAAATTGTGATTGGTTCTAGAAACAAAAGTGTATAGAAGTTCAGGTCCTAAGGGTGACCTTTTAAAGATCTCCTTTGGGGCTAGTTGGCGTCTAAAAATACTGAAGTCTCTTGATTCCCACCTGGATTTGGCCACACCCCAGGTGCCCCAGGTGTCCCCAGGTGTCTCAAGGATCCTGCCAATTTCTCAGAACAGTTGACTTAAAAACATGGCCACATAATATTTCATGAGGAGAGAAGGAGCCGAAGAAAGATTGTGATAAAACAGTGTCCTAATTAGAAAACGATTAAGGATTATTGCTTCAGTAGTCCCTAGGTCACTTGATTAACTCATTTGAAAGCATTTTAAAAAATATATACCAAACGTGGGAAACTGCCCTGGAGCCAGCGGTGGACACAGCCCTCAGTTGAGTCTTGCACGGTGTACTGTCCAGCCACCTTCCTCTCTAGCCTTCTGCTGGGGCGTAAACTTCCCAAGATGGGGACCCTGTGCTGCTCCTGGTTTTATGTCCACTGCCTCGCATGTACCAGGCTTAAAATGAATGTTTATTGAATGAATGACATTGCCACTCCCCTCAATAAATTTATATTTACATGTGGTTAAATTCCAATGAGGACTAACCATGGATTTCTTTAAATGAGGCTTGCTTCTTTTTCAAAAATTCCTTGAGTTCTGCCTGGAAAAGCTGCTCCTTGTTGTTTTCACAGCAAGACATTTATTCTGGATCCCAGAGGCCCCACTGTTAGAGCAACTTTACGGTGTCAGGTGCACTCGTGGGTTATTTCAGCCTCTGGCGAGTATCGTGAAGGTGGACGGTAATTGTCCATTTGACCACCTTTTTTTTTATATATATAAGGGGATTTTCCGAGAGAATCAGATGCACATTGACCACAGGTTGACAAAAGCCAAATGTTCGTGTTGTGACTGTTTGGATCCAGTGGACAAAGTAGATAAATTTAAATCAGGGGAGGGTGTCCCATCCCGTCAGAACGTGTTACATTCTCGCTTTTCGTGGTGGTTTTGCCGTCCCTGAAATAGGTAAAGGGGCTGCTCCTCGAGATCACCCTAGATTCCAGATTCACCATCGTAAATGACAGTGTCTGCTACTTATAGATCAAAATATCCCCCCAAAGGTACAGAGCCCACTGACAACCTGCTCTGTGCCCTCACAGCGTGGCGCACACACTTTCGGGGAGGAACCGGCTAACGCTCGTTTCAACCCCAGAGGTAAACGTGCCGGCCCACCGTTCCAAGGAGCTGTAAGTCAGCGGCCCTGCCACGAGGGCCACACGTGTCCCCCAGGCCACGGCCCTGAGAAGAGAGCGGAAGCCAGTCGTGCGGTGTGACATATGCGTTTCCCATGCGTTTCCCCTTTCTGCCAGCCTTTCGGGAGCGTGCCCTCCGCGGAGGACAGCATGGCGTTGTCTTTAAGCAAACGGTGGCCTCCATCTGTGCTCACTGTCGCTTTTATCCGTAGGTTTGAAGACATACCTGATCTCGGGCCAGAGGGCAAAGGTGCCCCCCTGCAGCTGCTCAGCGGCCGTGCCCCCCGGCCCCGAGGCCGCTCAGAGGCCACCGGGCACGGCATCGCCAGCCAGCACCGGTGCCTCGGCCCCCGCGGCCAGAGCCTCGGACAACCACAAGGTCAGTTGTGTTTTCTCCTGCCTCTCAAGTTTTATATTAATTCTGTAGTAGAGCCTTCAGCCCTGTGGCAGACGACGGGGTGTGCCCTTCCATTTGGCTTGTTTTTTATAGTTTTTATATAAATATAAAGTCAGCAGTATCTTGCATTTTTAACGACCTTGCTTTTTTGAGCTGTTGCCCTCTCCGGTTTTCCTTCTACCTCACACCTAAGGCGTCGCTCGCTGCAGCTGTCGTTTCCTTTTTCTGTGACTGATAGTATTTTGCAGGATTTCTAAAAGCTAATGACGAACGACAGGAAAAGTGATTCGCCTGCCTCTTGCTGGGAGAGCTAGTTTGTATCTTATTTCAGAAGCCGCTTTCGCAAGTACTCCTGTGTCTCGGGAATGCAGTGTTTTGTGATTATATTAAATTTTGTGGGTGTGAGTAAATCTTGAGACATAGCTCATGGAGAGAGTGCAGGCCTGCTAGGAACATGCTGGTGTTTCGTGCTTGTAACCGGGATCTCTGACGGCCGTCTGTCTGTCTGTCTGTCTGGAGGTGCCCGTTTCTGGACTGATGTCGTGTCATCATAACCTCCCAAGGTGACCTTGGGCGCATGGGATCAGGCTGGCTTCTGAGCAGTCCCTCACTTCACATGTGAGACTTAGTTCCTCCATTGGTACCTTTTGTTAAGTTTTACAGTTTAAATATTTACTGTTTTATTTAAAAAGAGAGAGGTTTGTAACAGTTCTGCCTGAACAATGTACTGGTTAAGATGATGGGCCGGAGCGACGGCTTTAACCCACTGTGCTCCATTTTCCCACATTCACGAATGGATTTGACAGTCGCTGGTGGGATTTAACCCTCACAGGCTAATGGTCTGGGGCTCGGCTGGGGCGTTCAGACCCCTTCACCACACCAGAACCCCAGCATGCGTCACACCGTTGCTTCTTGTAATTATGGTGACGACCACCCTCGGGCCTGGGGATGCCTCTCCCATGTCTTCATCACACACTTTGTCAACTCAGTGCAGAGCTCGCCAGCGCTGGCTCTGTTGGCCTTCTGGGCCAGATGGTTCTCTGGGCGCTGTGGGATCTCGAGCAGCATCCCTGGCCCCTACCACTGAAGGCCAGCAGTACCCCCCACCCCCCCAAATTGTGACAATCAGAAATGTCTCCAGACTTCCCCCCAGGCTCCCCACAGGGCACTCGGCCCCTGGTTGAGAAGCCCTGGGCTCCGGGTGCCGGACCCCATCACCACCTCTCCATCCTTTTTCTGGCATGTGCCCAGCAGCTGATGTGTCCGAAATGTCCTCAGTGTCCACAGACTTCCAGAGTGGCACCCTCTGTTCTTGACCAATACTGAGCCCGAGGCAGGGAGCAGGACGTAGCGAGGGCACGTCCCAAACAGGCTTCATGATTTTGGCAGAAATGACTTTCTCCAGACTTCCAGCTGAGCTGTGTTTAAGGAGAGACATAGGTCTCAGAGCTAAAAATCAACGATTTGTTGCCTCTGTCTGCCATTTTGATTGTGCTGGTCTGTTCGTATCCACTCCTGTGTGAGGTGCTGAGTTCACCATTGTAAAATTAGTTAGGGTTCTCTAGGGAAACAGAAACAACAGGAGATATTTGTAAATATGAGATTTTATAAAAGTGTCTCACGCAGCTGTGGGGATGCACGAGTCCAAATTCCGTAGGGCAGGCAGTGAACTGGTCCTCGATGAACTCCCCAGGAGAGGCTGGCTGGCTGAAGAAGAAGTGAAGGTTCTCTCTCTTCTCTCTTAAAAGTCTTCAACTGATCGGACTGAATCCAGCTGATTGAATTCTCTCATTGTGGAAGACACGCCCTTCGTTGATGTCATCAGTCGCAGCTGCAGCCAGTTGACTGATGATTTAATAAACCAGCCTTCTGGTTTATTAACCAGCCACAAATGTCCTTGCAGTATTGGTTAGGCCAGTGCTTGCTTGACCAGACACCTGGGCACCATCACCTGGCCAAGTTGACACATGAACCCAACCATCACACCGTTTTAAACATTTGCAAAGTTAGCAACAGAATTTTAATTCTGCTAAATTGCCCTAAGAGGGTTTTCTCTCATCACAGAAGAACAGTTCATCATGATAACGATGTCAGAGGACAGAGGTCATAGGGCAGCAGGTATCCCTTCCCACGTCCCACACCCACGTCTTGGCTTCTTGCTGTGGCCCGTCTAAGTGAAGGCTGTCCCCGGGGAGACCCCAGCATCACGGGATAGAGGGCACTGGGATCCGCGAGCCTGAGCTGCGGGGTACCCCTGGGTGGGGGGAGGAGAGAGACAGACCCCTCATGCCAGAAGCTTGGGAGGCAGCTCTGGAGCTGGGACTCAAAGCCATGGCCTCGGGACCATGAGCAAGTGACTCGGTTTCTCCACGCTGTGGCTTCCCTTTGGGACCACTGCAAAGGTTGTGTAGGGACAGATGCGCACGCGCGGCTTAGGGAGTCCATCCACGTCCCTCCTGCGTCCGTCCCTTCGGTCGTTCACCCAGGTAGAGAAAAGGGTGTCAGCCACAGGAGGGGGGAGACAGGGGCACCATTTTGGGGTTTGCCACAAGAAGACTCTCCAGGGAAGGTCTCACCTTCCCCGCTGGTCCTGGCAAGAGGGGGTTCTCAGCACCGCTGACCACTGCCATGGGGAGGGACGCACGCGGACGTCTTGGCCGTGTAACATGGTGACCGGACACTCGGCCATGTGATGTGGCGTCGGCTCCGCCGCGGCTGCTGCCCATTAACATCCGTGAACACCGGGGGCAGCAGGTGCGTCTAGACCACGTGTGTCCGTAAAACTCGCTGGTCTGGCATCTTGGCAAAGAGACAAGGACGGGAAACCAGGGATCGGGGCGGCTTGCAGCATGTTGTCCTCTCCGCGAGCCGCCCGAGCCACCGCTGGGCCCTCTCCGCCCTGGGCCACCTCAGCTCGTCCCCGGGCCTGGGCGGGCGTGCACCTGCTGGGCAGCCTGCGCCTCGGCCTTCCTCCATTGCCAGAACCTGCTGCGCCCACCTGCGGGATCCCAGGTGACGAAGCTGAGGACGGGCTGTGCCCTCGCGGGGGCCGGGCGGGGGGGACTGGTTCCGCTTTCAGAGGGTCACGCTGCCCCTTCGAATCGGGCCGCAGAGCTGTCCGGGGCCAGCCTCCTGGGACAGTTTAAAGACATTAAGTAATATGATTCGGTTCTTTTCACTTTTACTTCCTTATTATCTGCTTTTACGTAGGAGGATAGGCTTAGGAGGTTCAGCTTGGAGGAAATGGAAGGCCTTTTAGTACATTGTGGACACGGGAAAGGTTAATAGAATATATGAATATATATATATATCAAGCTTAGAAATTGTTTATAAATGGGAATTTGAGTTGCTTGTGGGGATGTTTGCATGTCTCTGTGGAAACATTAAAATCTGTTGACTTGTACACTTTAAATGAGTAAATTATATGTGAATTATATCTCAATAAAGCTTTTATAAAAATGAATAAATAAATGATTGCTTGCTCTGATGCAAATGTTAAAGTGAGTTTCTAAAAAAGTATTTTTCAAGTTTTAGCTCTAGTTTTAGGCACCTGTGTGTTTCCTTCAATTAAGGGAAAGCACATTGAAGCACATATCTGCCAGCTCTTCCGTACAGCAGATCCCAGTCCACAGAGGCAGAACGAGGGAGGCAAGCAGGAAATCTCCGTTAGAACCCCCGTAGTCGTTGCTGCAGGCCCATCACGGGATCCTAAAATCCAGTGGGCAGAAGGTTCAGGAGAAACAGGATGTTCCCACAGCCTCGGAGCATCTCTCCCAAATATTTACTAATCATAAAGAGAAGAACCATGTTTAGATGGAAAAGCCAAACGGTTGTGGTCAGCGTCACCAGCGACAAGACACGCCCAACACCACATGGCCCCAGGACGCGATGCGCTGGGGAGGGGGTGTTCACCCCCAGCCTCACCTTCAGTCGAGTCCTGAGAAAACAGCAGACGCACCCCGATCGAGGGACACTCTGCAAAATACCTGGCAAGCAACCTACAGAAGTGTCAGGGTCGCCAAAGGCAAGGAGAGACTTGGAACTGTCACAGGCCGGGGGTCAGAAAGAGACATTGAGGGGTGCGGGAGCTGGCAAAATACAGCAGAGTCTGAGGCTCAGTTAATCATCTTGTTCCAATGTTAATATCTTTGTTTTGCTGACTGTGCTGCAGTTAGGTGGGGGTGCTCGGGGAATGATACTCGGGAGCTCTGAAAGGTCTCCGCAACCCTTCTGTAAGTCTGAAATTGTTTCAAAATTAAAAGTGTAAAAAATACACACAAACGGAAAGATACGTCCAAGCATCATTAACTGGCATCGCCAGGTACCGTGTTCCACACAAATGAAATTTTCTGAAATACCAAACATTCTCTTATTTTTCCTTTCTGGTGGAGTGTTGCTACAACGTAGGAACAAGCTTCTCTGAATGTGATGCCGTCTCTCCCGGACTCGCTCCTCGTTTCGAGCCTCAGTTATTAAACTCAGTGGCCATCCCGTGCTGAGGAATCCCAGGAGAGGCGCAGAGTCTTTGATTCTACACACGTGGCTTCAGGAGCTTGGCTTGGAGTGTTAGGTTTGTTAGGTTTGTGTGTTGTTTTGCCTCCAGTGTCTCGGCTTGTCTGCTGTCTGTTCTTACAGCGTCCTTTTTCTGTAGTGGCCGTGAACTGGATGGGCTTAAACCCCTCCTCCACTTCTAAATGTGTGGCCCTGGGCAAGCCCCTTCTCTCCTCTGCCTCAGTTTATTCCTAGAGCCCACTTCGAGGCATCGTCCTGAGGCCTAAATATGTGGGTATTTGCCGGGAGCAAGAGTGGGGTCCCAGTCGGCCTTCTTGGTTATTACGATTGTCACAACGCGCCCGTCGGCCGTGTCAGCGTGAGCCTCATATGCTTCTGGTCACGCACCATCTCACCCAGCAGCCATGTTCAGCAGACCCCACAGGTCAAACCAGGGTTTCTCGGATATCTTTTCCCCCTTGTTTCTCAGGAAAGAGGTTTCCTGCTCCCTCCCAGGACAGTGATGGAAAAGGGGAGCTGTTGACTTAGAAATGCTTTATCTCGTGGAGGGCAGTAGTCTCGAGGGAAAAGGGTATCGTGAACAGAGCGCGGGTGCGTGCACTGAAACGTGCCCATGACAAACGCCGTGCCTGGGTCTTCCCGCCGAGGCCCACATCCACGTTCAGAGAGGGAGCAAAAATAACCTGGGAAAGCGCAGCGTTTGCTCTCGGCTGGTGTCCAGGGAAGGCTCAGGTTCCCCAGGCAGTGGACAGCAGCCGAGTGCTCCTTGGCGTGCACAGGGCTCTGTTTTGGGGACCGTGGAAGCTGGTCTTGGGGACGCCTCCTTTGGAGCCTGAGTGCTCCTAGAAGCCCAGGAGAGCTGCTGGGGCTGCACGGCCACGGTGGAGGAGGCACAGCCCCGGGATCGAGTCTGGACCCCCCAGGTGCTGGGGGCAGAGGCCATGGAGGGCTGATGATCGGGCCCATCTGCCCAGCCCTGGAAGCTGTAAGGAGCCGTGTGCCCCAGGCCCTGGTGCCCCCAGGGGTGCTTCCTGCCTTGCAGTGTCCAGGACTCATCGCCATCCTGCTCGGGAGTCCGTGAGCATCACGACCTGAAGCCCGGGCTCCACTTGCCACCCTGGGCCCAGGCACGGAGGTTTCCAAATAAAAGCCGCCATGACTCGCTGCAGTTGTTTCACTGAGCGAGGCTGCCAGCCTTGCCCCGCTGCCAGTGCAGGGCTCGGGCCTGCCTCCCGAGAGGCGAGCAGGTGCCCCAGGCTGCTTCCCACCATCGGAAACGCTCCTACCGGGGAGGGCTTCTCAGCAGTGACGGGGGCGCCCGCACTTTTGCAGGGAAGAGATCCTGGGGAACACGTCTCAGAGGTATCTGAGTGCTTGGCAAAACCCAGTTGGTTAGGGATGCTAATTGGGGTAAAATGGAGCTGGAAGACAGCTGAAGGGAAATTGCTGTGCGTGTGTGTGTGAGAGAGAGAGAGAAAAAGGGAGAGGGAGAGGGAAACCATGCATCTTCACGCAGGGCCTAATGCCGAAGGGAACAGGGAGGTCCAAAAACGTCTCCATCTGGGCAGAGGATTTCTTTCCAAGTTCTTCATTTGTGTTAAAGTTTTATTCAATAAAATTTCCCAGAGGAGGAAAGCAGCTGAGGAAGGAGGAGGAAAGCCGCTGCGGATCTGTGCTCTGCAGTCCTGGGGGCAGCCTGGCTCCAGGGATGGCTGGGAGGCCCAGCTGGTTCTCCAGCCGCGGGGGGATGTGGGTTGAGCAGGACCATGGCCTGGCCATCAGGGGTCCCGGTCGCGGGGCCTGCTCACTGCGACCTGAAGCATGGCTCCAGCAAGCCCCCTCCCCTCCCAGGGTACAATCCCCCGGACCATTCATGAACGTTCCGGCTGCGAAGGTGCATGTCTCGGCCTTGCTCTCTGCGGCTCCCTGGTGGACAGCTCTGAGAGCCTCGCCTCCGTGTTAGAATAGCTCCTCACAGCAGGTGCACAGGTCAGGTGGCTCCCGGTGGTCAGAGACGGCACACGTGGCACTGAGCTGCCTGGCTGTGATCACCCTGGTACCCATGGCTCTCCTGGTATGGCCCTCTGGCAGCCAAGATTGCAGAGAGCAGGTGCGGCTGAGGCTGGGCGGCCTGCAGGGCTCTCACCTGGGCTGCAGGGCTCTCACCTGGACCACTGTCGGCACCTGCGCCTGAGAGGGGAGCCTCTGCCTGTCTCCAGTGCGCCCTCTGGCGGTCAGTAAGGGATTGCCACATTTGCCTGCTTGTGACTCTGTAACTGCACAGAACATCTTACATGTGCAAAAGCCAGCGTGCCACGGAGAACGCGCTCTAAGGAGCAGATGGCCTGTTCTTAAAGTACATCAGGTGGTCTAGAGGCAAGAAAATACTTAGAAACAAATGGAGGCCTCTAGAAGCATATAGCACAAATGGGGTCTTAAGCGCACATATCCAGGGAAGTAAGTTAGCAGACGAACTGTCTTAATGACAAGAGAGAATAACAAGCAGAAATTATATGAGTGATGACGTTTAATTGGGTACCCACTGCCCCTTCAGTCACTGTGCCAAGCCGGGCATGGCAAATGCATGCACAAGTGCTTTCCTTCCTCCAACCCCTCACCCAGGGCAGATGTCCCCAGTCAGTCGCAGTTCTCGTCCCCACCAGGCCAGTCTGGGGTCTCAGAACCTGGCCGTGCAGTATTCTAGGAAGTCAGAACCACGTGGTGAAAATTGGTGCATAAAATGCACTGATTTATACCTCCAACCTGCTTTTTATGTATTTCCTCATTTTGCCCTTAGAATAATTCTTCGAGAGAGATTTAACCCCATTTTACACAGAAGGAAACCGAGGCCCAGAGAGATCGCATATCTGTTAGGTGGTGGGATCAGAATTCATTTCCTGGCTCATTTGGTTCCAAAACCAGTTCTTTCAGTCCAAGTGTTATCCTACTTCTCTAGTCCTAAATGTTAAAAAGTGCTCAGAATGGGAGTAAAAACTAAATGACAAATAGGGTGGGATGGGGGGATGGTTTGGGTATTCTCTTTTCACTTTTATTTTTTATTCTTATTCTGATTCTTTCTGATGTAAGGAAAATGTTCAGAAATAGATTGTGGTGATGAACGCATAACTATGTTATCATACTGTGAACAGTTGATTGTATACCATGGATGACTGTATGGTTTGTGAATATATTTCAATAAAACTGAATTAAAAAAAAAAAAAAAGTGCTCAGAGAAAGAACTTTTCCCTGCTCCCTCTGTCTTTTCAAGATCGGTGATGGTTCTGACAGGTCCCTGCCTCCACAGGCTTTGACTCAGATTGGAGTCTCGCTCAAACCGTAATTTACGCCTGTCTCCACGCACCGGGCTGTGTCCACTAGATGGTCCCCTGAAATGGCCAGAGTGTTCCTAGAGGAACCAATACTGCTGCCACCTCCACAGCCGGGGGCTCCCTACCTCCACAGAGCACACCTCTGTGGGCTGGTGAAAACATCGGGGGTCTGGGGGCTTGCTCCATGTGCCTGGCACTGGACCTCTTTTTCATTTGAGAAGATCACTGGCTCCTTGGGTAAAATGTTTTGAAGTCTGAGTTGACCCATCCCAGGTGCTTTGAAATAATTTTAAGGAATGCTATTGACTGTGAAAACAGCATTTTACCCTAATGGCTAATAATGGCAATTCTTAGAGAACTGTATGCACGTTTGACTCAGTTGCTACTATTTGCTCACATACGTTAGAGAACGATTTGGCCAGCTCTTTGTGCATATTAATTTTCATTTTTTGAATGAATACAAATGTCCAAACTTACTGTGTGCATTATAGCACATCCCCAAATCACACAACCCTTTAGAACGTTTATTGCTTTTCTCTGATGCCGTGCAGGGCTGAGCTCTCACTTGCGGTGTGAGCTGGGCCATGGCTTACCCTTAGGCGGAGGTGCCTCTTATTTTAACTTCCTAAAACAATACTAGTCCCGTTCTATAATTTATTTCCATATTTAACAATTCTTGCTGCAAGGAAACTGTTTCTGAGTCCTGATAAATCTCTCCTGCTGCAGTTTGATCTTCTTTACTCAAAACTGTTGGTTGCTGCCCCGATGAGGGTCTCCAGTTTACTAGATGATGTTCATGCTGGAGCGGCTGCCATTTATTAGGCTACACTGGGGCCAGGAATGTGGTGGGCCACACACATGCTTCTTCCATGTAATCATTACAGCGTATCTTCAAGAAAGGTTACTACTCTCATTTACAGAGGAGAGAATCAAGATAAAGTCACTTAAAAAGAGTCACCAAACTGGTAAGGACCTAGGGGTGTGTGTAAGAAACGAAGCTCTGCTCTTTCCACTGCACCATTCAGTATTGAGTCTTGCCTTCTCTTTCTGGGTCAGCTCGTTCCTGCAGCTTGTAGGACTTTCTAATCTATAAACATGTACCTCTAACTACTCAGTCCGTGTTAAATGTGTGAATTTTGTAGAACAGCTTCACCGTCACATAGAGTCCCGGGACCTTGTCTTAGTGTTCTAGATAAGGTTGGAAGCCAGTTTGTTTGTTTTTAAAATATCAGTTTTGTTGAGATAGAAATCAAACACCATAAAATGTGCCCTCTTAAAGTCTGCAGTTCAGCAGGTTTTATTATATCCACAAGGCAGCACAGCCTTCCCCACAAGCAGTGTCGGGGCATTTGCCTCACCCCATATCCACTGGCAGCCGTGCCTTATACTGCCTTCCCGTCAGCTCCTGGCAACCAGGAATTTGCTTTCTGTCTCTCCGGATTTGCCGTTTCTGGTCACTTCGTGTAAATGGGATCATAGCGTGTGCGGCCGTTTGCACGGTGTCTTCAAGGTCCATCCGTGTCGTAGCAGGATCAGGACTCCGTTCCTTGTTGTGGGCAAATAACACTCCGCCGTCTGCACAGACCGTATTCTGTGGACCCACTCATCAGTTGACCGACACCGGGTTGTTTCCCCTTTCTTGGCTGTTACGGATAAGCTTCTGCGAGCATTTGTGCGCAGGCCTGGGCCTGGACGCAGGCTTTCATTTTCACTTCGCCGGTTTGTTTTTATCTCATCCTCGAGTGGTGAGCTAAGCCTTCCTTTCGGTTGTGGCCATTCCGTGTCCTAGCGAGTTGTGCCAACCGTGGACTTGTTTGAGTGACGTGCAGCGACCCTGTTTTCCGGGTGTGTTCCTGTGATCTGTGTTTTCCCTGTAGATCTGCCGCTCGTGTGGTACATTTGCTCCCAAACCTGAAGCTGGAGCAGAAGGAGGAGCCGTCCAAAATGGCTGTCAGGACGAGCATAAAAACAGCACCAAGGTAACGCGCTCACGGGGGTTGTTTCCTGTCAGTTCCTCTCCTCACCTGTCCGCTTAAGGTGACGTTTCTGTCTTCTCCGCTTCTTGGTTCTGAGAATACCTCCCCTTAGGGAACACCATCCGTCTCCTTCTAGTCGTTTGGGTTTCAGGAGACCCACAAAGAACAGGACGGAGAGTCAGAACTACCCCCTGTGCAATAGAATAATTGCCTGGTGAGCTGGGTGGGCGCCCTGAATGGGCAGTGAGAGCGGAGAGACGTGCAGATGGGAGTAGTCAGGGCAGAATTTGTGGAGCCAGAAGCTGGACTGAGAATACGGTAGAAGGCAGATGCGCCAAGAAGAGGGCCGTCCTTCAAGATGAGACGTGCGTCTGTAGGAAAGGCCTGGCATCAGGGCGAGCAGCAAGAAGCTGCCAAAGAAACTCCAACTGTAACACCCAGGCCAGGCCTGGAGCGGAAGCAGAATAAAGGCCAAATCCAAGACCCCTTTGGGAGAGCGTGTGACGGCCGACTCCTCCAGGGAGGCCTGAGTCTCACTCACCCTCCACCGTCACCTCATCCGCCAAAGGACCTTCTCACAGCCGGTCGCCACCCAAAGCACCGGCCTCGTGTCCACCCACCCTTTCTTGACCCGCACCCATGCAGCTCTGGGCTTCCTTTCTCGCAACCCACCTCACACACCTCTGAGCCCCTGGTCCACTGGTTCTGGGGTAAGCAGGCTCCCCCAGGATGTCCTCCCCTCCCTCGGCTTTCCTTCTACCCGCTTTCTGGCTCTTCCCACGAGTTCACTCTTCTGGTTGCCTGAATTCCTGGAGATGTGATTTAAGGAGACGGGGCAGCGGGGAGAAGCAGAGGGTGGGGAGGCTGGGCGTTTCGCGTAGCACAGAGGTTTTTAAGGTGCTGCCACTGGGGCGGGTCAGAGCGTCCGGGGGCTTGGAAACGCGGGACCCGCGTGTGGCCGAGGCCCTCACTGCAGCCTGTGTTCACGCCTCCTTTGTCTCGAGGCAGGCTCCCGGAGCAGCCGGTTCCAAAGCCCAGAACGGCCTGCTGGGCCCTCCGCGGGAGGAGAAGCTCACCACCAGCCAGACCTCCCTGTGTGAGATCCTGCAGGAGAAGGGGCGCTGGGCCGGGGTGAGCCTGGACCAGTCCGCTCTCCTGCCGCTGAGGTTCAAGAACATCCGGGAGAAAACAGATGCCCACTTCGTGGATGTCATTAAAGAGGACAGGTGAGACTGGGGTCACCAGCACAGGACATACATCTGCAGGTGGAAGTCTCTCTGCTTCTTCTGAATTGCCTTATCGCCACTGTCACTGTATTGTTGTATTTTACTTCGAAGTAACTTCAAACTTGCAGAAAAGTTGCAAAAATAATACAGGGATTCCCACGTTGTCTTTTGCCCAGATTCACCAACTTTAGCGTTTTACCATTTTTTTTTTTATCGTGCTCCTTCTCTCTCACTGTATCTGAAATTTATTTATTTTTTTCTTCTGAAACACTTGACATTAAGTTGGATACATCACGGTGTTTATCCCTCAACACTTCAGTGGATATTTCCTGAAAGCAAGGATGCTTGTTTATGTGATCATATGTAAGTTACCAAACTCAGGAAATTTAACATAGGTACAATATTTTATCTAGTCTGTGGTCGGTATTGCAATTTTGTCAGTTAACCCCGTGTGACCTTTATAACACTTTTCTCCCTCTAGAAGAGGGTGCAGTCCAGGGTCACATATCCCTTTTAGTTGTCTTGCTACTCTAGTCTTTCAAAATCTGGAACAATTCTGCAGCTGTTCTTTGTCTTTCATGAAGTGGACATTTTTGAAAAATACAGGCTCAGTTATTTTAGAGAGTATTCCCAAAGTTGGATTTGGTGACGTTTCCTCGTGATTAGAAGAGTGCTGGTGACATTGTGACCTTCTCAGGGTTTCGTATCCAGGGTCACGTGGCGCTGTCTGCCCCCATCAGTGATGCTGATTTTGATCAAACCGGCATGGTGTCCAGTTCTCCAATCTATAGTAATTATTTTCTCCTTGTGACTCATAAGCAACTTGTGGGAAGACACTTTAAGATTAGGCAGATTATCCTGTTCCTTAACAAACTTTCCTACATTTAATTTCCATCAATTTTCTTGCCTGAAACAGTCTTGACTATGATGGTTCATAATAGTGATTTTCCAAATCCAGCATTCTCTGTACATTTTCATTTGGTACTTGGCATTCTACTGTAAAGATGAGCCCCTCTCCCATTTATCACTCCATCTATCCATCCATCTACCTGCCCGTCTGTCCATCCATCCCTCCATCCATCCATCCATCCATCCATCCCTCATCAACCCCAACTCATGGATTCATATTTTATATAGTAGGTTATAATCCACCTTCATCCTTATTGTATTTTAATCTTCTAATTGTCCTGAATTTGGCCAGTGGGAGCCCCTTCCGGCTGGCTCTTTTCAACATGCCCCCATCATTTATTTTGAGCAATTTCTTACTGTCCAGCCCAGCAAGATGTTCCAGGCTCATCTTATACCTTCCCTGCCCCAGCTCAGTAATCAGCTGTTTCTCCAAAGCGTCCTGTTTTCTTTAAGGGAGGAATGGCATTTAGATATAGTATTATTATTAATGACTCGTCTAACATTATTGTAGTCCAGGAACATACACTGTGTGACTCAGTTCTTTTACATTTATTGAGACTTGTTCTGTGGCCTCCTATGTGATCTGTTTTGGTGAACATACCACGTGTACCTGAAAAGAATGTGTAATCTGCACTTGTAGGATGTTGTGATCCATAAATATCAATTAGGTCCAGGTGATCTATATGGTATTGTTCAGATCAATTACCTCTACTGATTTTTCTTTTTCTAGTTCTATCAGTTGTTGAGAGAAGGATGTTAAAAATCTCCAACAATAATTGTGGAATTTTCTAGGTCTTTCTTTAATCCTGACAATATGTGTTCCATGTATTTTAATGTTCTCTTTTCGATGCAGACACATTTATGAAGTGTTGTATACTCCTAATGAATTGATCCTTTTACCATTTTGAATTGGCCCTCTTTATTCCTCTTAACACTCTTTGTCTTGAAGTCTGCTTTATCTGAGAATAATAGAGTCTTTCCAGCCTTCTTCTGCTTTCTATTTGCATGGTATTTAATTTTCCATTTTTTTTTTACTTTCAACCTATCTGTGTCTTTATATTTATCTTTATCTATTCTGACAATCTCTGCCCATTAATTCCATTTTAAGGCAATTAAGTGGTTGCTGTAGAAGTTACTGATATACATCTTTAATTTTTATAGTCTTTTTAGACTTAATATTAAATGTAGACTTCATTTTAAATGTAGAAACCTTGCAGCTGTGTAGGTTCATTTACTCTCTTCTCACACATTATACTATAGTATTAAATCTACATACATTTTAAACCCCGACCTCTAATTCCAACCTCTGGGTCATTTTGGGGTTGGTCTCCATCGATTGCTTTTTTGTTGGGTTTCGATCATGTTTCCCTGTTTCTTTGTATGTTTAGTAATTTTTGGATTGTGCCATGGACATTGAATTATTGTGAATGATGTGAGTAGATTCAGTTATATTCCTCTGAAGAATATAAATTTTTGTTTGATTGTATGTTTAAGCAGGAAGTTAACTTGTCTGAATTCAAACTCCAAACTCTGTCTCCCCTGAGCTGGGCAGCAGCTGGCGTATCAGTTCAGTTCTCTTAGCCTTAGCTGCCTGCTTGCACTCTGCCATGCACACATTTCAAGGGTCAGTGAGAGATTTGAACAGAATTTATGTGCAGAATTTGGGGCTCCCCTTCTCTGGTTCTCTCCTTTCTAACATTTCCAACCCTGTTTTCCATCTGTGGCCATTCTGAACTGTTTTCTGATTTTTCAAGCCAGAAAGACTGTGGGTTTGCTATCCAAATTTTAGCCAACTTGCAATGGTGCCAACTAACGATCGTCCTCAAGCAGCAAAAAAAAAAAAAAAAAAAAGGTAAAAATGTGAAATTCACTTGGTTCTATTCCTTCCTTCCAAGTGTTGACTCCACTTCAGTTTCTACCAGCTCCGTTGCTCTCCAGTGCCTTCCAGTAGTTGTTTTTATATTTTGTCCAGAGTTTATTGCCTGGGAGAGCTCCTCTGCCATCCCCCCACCTTCCCAGATGTAGAACATCCTCATAGGAATGTCAGAGGAGCAGCTCCACGTAGACAGTGTCGATTCTGCCACGGAACAGCTCCAGGTGGCCACTGAGCATCCTTACGGCCACTCTTCTGTTTTTCCCTGTCTGTACTTCCTGGGTGGAAAGGAGGATAGAGGGCCAACCTTCAGGGACACCACATTCTCTCCTTCCTCTGCGTCTGAGAGTAGCGAGTCCTGTGCAGCCAGCAGGAGGGCGTCCCACCTAGCAGGCCCTGGGGTGACAGGCATGTGCCAGAGGCTTTGCACGTTTTATGATTTAGTTCTCGTGGTGACTGTGAGCAGGGAGAATGCACCCTGGTGCCGTTCCCTTGAATTCACAGTAACTTACTGCAGTATGAAAAGAATATCACTATTTGCTAGCAGTTCGTAAAAGAATGAGAGTCACTGAAGGCAGGTTTGATTGCTCTGACATCATTCAGCCTTATCCTTTTGCAGACTGCACATGCAATCTGCACAGCAACAATAGCACCAGAATTACACTGGTAACTCACTGTAAATGCAATTTTGTGATAACAACCTTTTAGCTTTTACGGTGATAATTACTGTCGATGTTCTGAATGGCAGGACAGCCACTTCCGAATTATTTTTTCCTTTAGAGCCTCCAGATGAATATAAGTTCTCTCAGTGCGGGAATCTGCTGTTTCTTCTAAAAGGATCATTTCATAGAACCAAAAGGCTGCCTTCATCTTCTCCTCCTGCATATTAGGAACATATTTTTAAGAGCAGGGTCCTAATGATGTGTCTTAGAATTATGATGAGTGGTCATCCTTTAGTAGAGGTGAAACCTAAAATTTGATCAAGTTGAGCAACACAAAGGACTTCCCAGGGATGCATTTTAAAAGGGGGAAGATTGAGGAATAGCTATTATACAGTGACTTAGAACAGCTTTTGCGATATGCTTAATGAAATGGTGTTTGGTAGCTGATTGTGATCTTCTGATCAGCCGAATGTTGATCAATTGCATTTCTTCTCTCTTCCAGCCTGATGAAAGATTATTTTTTTAAACCACCCATTAACCAGTTCAGCTTGAACTTCTTGGATCAGGAGCTGGAACGAACCTACAGAACCAGCTACCAAGAGGAGGTGCATTTTTCCTTATCATTTTATTAAAGAAATGTGTCATTTCCACTGGGTAGTTTATTAATAATAATTCTAGGCTTAGAGGCCTTTTTTTTTTTCCTGAATAGCAGGAAAATGAAGGCTGATACTGTTTCCCATGGTCTTGTAAGCCTTACGTTGCATCTTACATGAATTTATCTTTGCTTGGGAGAAAAACACCCTAAACCTTTGTGCAGTCCTTTGTCCCACAGCCCGTCCTCATCCCTGCCGGCCTCTGTCCTCTGCACCCGGTCCGCTCCCGGGGCGCTCATCCATGCTCCGGCCCCCCAGCCAGCACAGCCGGGAGTGCTCCAGCCACAGGCCTCCTCGTCCTTAAGCGAGTCTGCTTGCCACGGCCTCTCGGCCTGCTTTCCCCTCTGCTGAGACGGGACAGGCTGCTCAGGAGGCCCCTCGCCTCCTCCGTGAAACTCCAGCCTCAGGGCTGAAACGACCCACCTCCGCCCCTCCCTGACTCAGCCCCTGCTGCCCCTTAGCTCTCAGCTCAAATGTCCCCTGACCCCCAGGCCGGATCGTGTTTCCCCTCTGTACGTTTCCTTCTGGGCACAGACCCCACTTCATACCCTTTACTTGTGTGATTGTTGACCCATCAACAGTGTTGAATAGCTCCCCAAACCTAAGCTCCCTGTGGATGGCCTTGGCTCTCATCCCCACCACGGCCCAGGACCACCGCACGGCACTCACACCCACACCCACACCCACAGGCGTTTGTGGGAGCAGTGAGCAAACGCGGGAGCCCAGAGCCTGCCTGAGTTCTCAGCAGCCGGCCCTCTCGTCCTTTCCTCGGGCTCAAGCCTGACCTCTCGAGTGTCCCAGCTCAACTCTAGAACCAAACGGATTCTTCACCCAACTTCCATCCACTCATTCCACAGGCTTTTAGCAGATGTCCACTGGGCCCGACTCTGTCCCGGGCTCTGGAGATAGAACGGTGAGCTGGGAGGACCCAGTCCATGCCCTTATGTCGACCTCCAAGGACAACGAATAGCGACTGACATCCCCAGCAGGGTTCACGCTGGACCTGAGGGTCGATTTGTGAGACAAAAACGTGACCTCCTTTATCCTCACAACAACCCTTAAGGAAGCACATCCCTGTTCCTATCGTACTGCTAAGAAAACCCAAGTACCTGGCCCAAGACCCCAGAGTGGGGCTCTGACCTCAGGGCCAGGGGCTCTGTGCCTGTTTGGATGTACTGTGTCCCCCCAAAAAGCCATGTTCTTTGATGCCGTCTTGTGGGGGCAGAAGTATTAGTGTTGATTAGATTGGAATCCTTTGACTGAGTGTTTCCATGGAGATGTGACTCAATCAACTGTGGGCGAGAACTTTGATAGGATAATTTCCACGGAGGTGTTACCCCACCCATTCAGAGTGGGTGTTAATTGGATCACTGGAGTCCTATAAAGGAGTTCACAGACAGAAGGACCAGAGAGCAACTGAGAGTGACATTTTGAAGAGCAGCTGCAGTTAATTGACTGATGATTTAATATACCAGCCTTCTGGTTTATTAACCAGCCACAAATGTCCTTGCAGTAATGGTTAGGCCAGTGCTTGCTTGACCAGACACCTGGACACCATCACCTGGCTGTGTTGACACATGAACCCAACCATCACAGGCTCCTAACCCCTCCCTCAGCCAATCACTGCGGCTTAAACATCCGCCTGTTATTTCTGCCTCGAATCCAGCGTTTACACCCCCACAACCCAGAAGTCTCCTGCGTGGACCGTCTTTACGGACGTGGTCATTAGCTTTGCCAGCTCGTTTTTCACCTCTCAGGTTAAACACACGATGTGCCCGTGAGAACCTACTGGTCTGCATCGGTTGCTGTGTGACCTTAGGCTAGTTTCCAAACCTCTCTGTGTCTTGGTTCCCTCCCTGATGAGAGGGTAATAGTAGGGAGATGAGCCCCTCGGGCATTTCTCACCCTGCACGTGGCCCCAGGATGGCGAGTGCTCCCCGAGTTTGCTAAACGATCACTCCAGCCGTGCGTGGCGGCCTCTCTTCATGCCTGTCTGCCCACAGGTCATCCGGAACTCCCCCGTGAAGACTTTCGCCAGCGCCACCTTCAGCTCCCTGCTGGACGTGCTGCTGTCGGCCACGGTGTTCCTCACCCTCTCCGCCGCCTGCTTCCTCAAGTACGGGGCAGCCGCCACCTCCCCGCCGCCCGCCGCCCTGGCCGTCTTCGGCGCGGCCCTGCTGCTGGAGGTGCTGTCCCTCGTGGTCTCCGTCAGGTAAGCGTCCGAGCGCGGGGCCGGCTTCTGGCTCGGCACGTTATGGCCCTTCGGTCAGACTGCGGGGCACCTGCCCCAGGGTCCCGGGTTCGGGCGACAGCCCCCACCGCACCCTCCCACACAGACGCCGCCCTCCGCACACGGGACCCTCGTATCGGAGGCCGGGGCTCACCGTCCTGACTGCCACCAGCGAGTCCCCGAATAGCCTAAGCCAGAGTCTCAGAGAGAGAACGTGGGAAGGAGGAAAGGCGAGAGGGAGACGATTGGGAGCAGCGGCGTGTGGGCTGGAAACGACAGGGGGTGCCAGCGGGGCCTCCTAAATGCACACACCAAACTACCACACTCTCAGAGGAGAACAGGAGTAAATCTTCTTCGTGACCCTGGGTTGGGCAGTGGTTTCTTACAGATGACACCAAGAGCACAAGCAACAAAAAGAAGAATGTAAGTTGGCCTTTATCAAAATTTCAAACTGTTGTAACACTAAGGACACCATCAAGAAAGTGAAGACAGCTCACAGAATGGGGGAAATGTGCAGATCACAGATTTGATAAGGGACTTACTCTTACAATTCAATAATCAAAAGACAACTAATTCCATTTGAAGAGGGACACAGGGTCTGCACAGGTGCTGAGTGCCCCTCGGCGAGGTCAGAGCACTGCGCAGAGTCTCCCACACGCCCCCTTGCACCTGCCGCCTCGCCCATCCCTGCCGCTCTCCCCGTCCCTCGTGGAGATAACTCTGAAGTGTCTTCTCCACGGTCTCCCGCGCTCCGGGTAGTAGCAGCCTTCTCCAGAGCACACCCCTCACTGGCGCTCTCTCCCACCCAGCCCCTCCGTGCCTCCGGGGGTCCCTCGCAGACTCCCCTCCACCCAAGCCTTCCCCAGGGTCTGCTTCTGGGGACCCACACTCGGACATCCTTAGCCCCCTGGGGTTTAAACAGCTTTGTCGTGGTGTAATTCACATGCCATAAAATTCACTCATTTAAGCGTACAACTCAGTGATTTTTAGTAACTTCTCGGAGTCAGACAACCATTGCCACAATCTAATTTCAGAATGTTTCCATCATCCCCGAAAGAAACCGCTTTCCCGTTTGCAGGCCCCCTCGCCCACCGCCTGCCCCTTGTGGGGGTTTGTGTTAACACGCGGGCCTGCAGCTAGGGGCGTCCCGACCATCTCCCAGGTCCTGTCCTTCTTTAACCCTTGACGTAGCTGTTCTCTGTTCCTTTCGGGTTCGGCTCTGAAGACCGAGGAGGCCCCGCTTTAGGGGACCCAGGGCCGAGGCTGAGAGGGGAGGCAGCTCCCGACGGGGCGCTGGGCGGGGGTCCCTTCCCGTCACGGGGAGGGTCGGGGCCTTGGGGTGTTGTCCTCACCTCGGAGGCTCCGTGGGCGTCCCCGACGGCCGAGACTGTGCCCTGCACGATACTTAGGAGCCGAGGAAAGCGCGTCCTGCAGCCTTCTCCGGTGACCAGCCCGTGCTGGCCTCCGCTCCAGCCTTCTCCCCGTCCCGAGCCCCTCATTCCCCAGTGCCCGCAGTGCCCACGGCGCCCGGGACAAGTGTGAGGACAGCGGGGCGTCTGTCCAAGCCCCGCCCGGCTCCCCGATCTCCCCGCAGAGCCTCCTGCCCTCAAGCATGTTTCTGGTTATTTTCTGAAATACCCCGAGGCTTCCGTTACGTTCAGGAGGACAGAACCGTCCGGTCCTGGGGGAATGGCCGGAGCACCGGTGCTTCCTCGTGGCAGCGTGGCCCAGGCCCTCGCCACGGCTGGTGCTCAGGACGGAGGGCTCGGCAGCCCGGGCGCGGCCAGGGGCCCCGGGAGGGCTCTCGGGCCGTGGGATCGCTGCTCTGGGACCCACCCTCCCTGGGGGCTGGCCTGAGAGACAGGGGCTGTGGAGCACGGGGGTCTCTCACCGGACAGAGCCCGGCCCGGCCCTCCGCCTCCCCTGCCAGGGCCTGAGCACAGGCGTCTCCCCAGCCCGGGGCTCCCTGGTTCACCAAGACCCGTCGTTCCTCAGACCGTGGTTCTCAGCCCCCACCCAGCTCCTGTGCTTTCACGTCAGCATTCCTCTCCTGAATTAGAGCCTCCCTGCGCCCGCGGTTTCAAAAATCCAAGTGCAGTGCCTCTGATAGGAGACAGAACCAGTTAGAAGGTCGTTTAGAATAGAGCAGGTAGGCGTTGAGCTTGGGTCTGCCTGCCCTGCTCCCCGGGGCCCACCAGGGTTGCCAGCGGCAGCCACACACGTGCCCTCCCCGCGACTCAACAGCCACCCTCACCTGCTGTCCCAGGCGAGCAGCATCACGGCACAAACTGCAACGTGGTTTGCTGAAATGCCGAACAACTCTTGGTGACGTCCAAGCAGAACGAGCTCATCTGCTTGGTCGGCACCGGACTTGCATTCCTGGGAAATTCCGCGTATGGTAACACCAACCAAAAAGCCCTCTCCGTTCGCACATGGAACAGAGTTCGGTTCTGCGGGGGGCTCACAGTCGGCAGGCTCTCACCACGTGGGGCCCAGGGCAGGCGGCGTGTGTGACGCCCCCCATGTTGCGGGATGGCAGGTGCCCCAAGCTCGAGTTCACTGGATGCCCCAGTCCCCAGCGCCTCAGCTGTTGCGGCCGCAAAGAGACCCCAGAGGGATCCAAAACGTACGCCCAGGAGAGACCCTGCATCCGAAAGGGAGGGCCCGGCCGGACGTGCTGGACGCAGACATGCCGAGGCAGAGGCTCTGGTTTTTAACACGCACTGACCAGAGGGCAGAGAGTCCACAAGTGGGCGGGTGCAGCCGATGGGGGGGACGCCCAATGCCCTGTGGCCCCCCCGCGGCTGCCGGTGACCATCCCCTCATTTTGCAGAATGGTGTTTTTCCTGGAGGATGTCATGGCTTGCACGAAGCGCCTGCTGGAGTGGATCGCCGGCTGGCTCCCGCGCCACCTCGTCGGAGCCGTCCTGGTGTCGCTGCCCGCCCTCGCCGTCTACTCCCACACCACCCCCGAGCTGCAGACGGACGTGCAGGTGAGTCGAGGGCCCCTCGGCCATTTAAAAGATGGTCATAAATAAGCCTGACGGCCTGGGGCAGCAGGTACACAGAGCCTTGAAAGGGCACAAACTCTTGGTAAAAACAATGAGCTTGTCCTTTTTTAAATCTCATTATGTAACACATCTAGTCGAAACATAAAAACTGCCGTTTTAGCCATTTTTAAGTGTGCATTTCAGTAGTATCGACTACATTCTCAATGTTGTGCTGCAATCGCTACTGTCCGTTGCCAAAACTTTTCCAACACCCCGAATGGAAACCACACACACCAAACAGTAGCATCCCCTTCCACACCTCTGGTAACCTCTAATCTACTCGCTGTCTCTACGATTTGGTTCTTGATGTTTCATAAGTGGAGTCGCACACTCTCTGCCCCTTGCGTCCGGCTCATTTCTCTTAGCGTAAAGCTTTCCGGGTTCATCCACGTGGTAGTGTGGGTTGGGGCTTCCTTCCTTCTTACGGCCAAGTAACGTTCCACGTGTGGAGGGATTTTACGCTTATCCACCGTCTGTGGATGGCCCTGGGGTGGCTTCCACCTTTAGGCCCTCGTGAATAAAGCTGCGATGAGCACCGGCATACAAGTCACTGTTTGCGTCCCTGTTTTTAATTCTTTGGGGCATACGCCTCAGCGTGGAGTGGCCAGGTCATACGCCAATCCTATGTTTAGCTTTTTGAATAACGGTCGAACTGTTTCCCGCAGCTGTTGAGCCCTTTCTCGTTCCCACCACCAGTTTCTCCACATTGCCTGTGTCATGTTTACAGAAGACCTGAGTCAAGTGGAGAAGCAGCCTGGGGGGCTCAGTGGCTCCTGTCTGGATGCTCAGCCTCTGCCGCTGGCCACACTCAGATGCCCCTCCAGCCCCCCAGCTCGTGCCCTCTCCAACTTTACTCCATCTTCACTTGTTTCAATTCCATTATTTTCTTACATTTTGCAAAGAAGCACCTGTCTTGTGTTTCCAAACAATGCAAGAAAACATGCTCGTTTCTAGAATTGGCACAAATAATGGGGTTGCACCTGGATCAGCTGTTGCTGATGAGAGAGGAAGCTTCTGAGTTAAATTCCATAAAGCGTGAGCTAATGCTATTGCGAAAGGTTACATTTTTGGTGCAGGTAAGTGTGAGATGAACTACTTGGGCGGGCTGGTTGGATTTGGTACTTGGACCCAAGTTACACAGCGGCCATGCACAGCTGGGCATGTGACAGTCACTGATGACAGAGGGCACATCCCTGGGGGGCAGCCTACCTTTCCTTCCCTCCAAAATAGCTCGTGCAGTTTCCAAACGTCTGGAGAAGAATTTCAGTACCAGCGTGAGCTCGTAACTTACGGCTCCAGGTGATTAACCTCACGATTTATGACCTGCCCTTGAAACAGCACGGCCAACCAAAAGTAAGAATGGATGCAGATAGATATGAGCTTCTGTGCTATCAGCAGTATGTGCCCATTAAGCAGAAGTCGAGGTCTGTGAGCGAATCATCTGACCTCAAGCAGCTCTGAGCCGCCAGCTGGGGAAGGGGTGGCCTGGGAGGCCCCTCACCATCTCTCCTCCTCTGCAGTTCGCCTCGTTCCTGTGCTCGGCCAGCCTCGTGGCCGTCGTGCAGTACTGCAACTTCTGCCAGCTCAGCTCCTGGATGAGGTCCTCACTGGCCACCGTGGTCGGGGCCAGCACCCTGCTGCTGCTCTACGTCACCCTGTGTCCCGACAGGTAAGCGGCCGGCACCCCCAGAACACAGCCCCTTCCCGTCATCTCTGACACCCCAGAGCTGACGCTCTTCTAGAATAGAGGTTTCCCGTCCCGTCGGGAGACATGTAGGTCACATAGTTTCCAACACACGTAATGTGGAAAAATGAATAAAATGCCCGAAGAGTAATATGCAAAAGAAAAATAATTTAGAATAAATTAATATTTATTTCAGTAGAAACCTCTTTGTGCGGCTGCACTCAAAGGCCTCACACAGTCGTCACCTGCTGGAACTTACTTATAATGAGTAAGTTTGAATTTCAGAAAGTTCGATCAGAAGCCGTTTGGTACAAGATGAACCAGAAAATGAAAGTGTGGAGGAGTAGGTAGACACAAAAATTAAGAGGAGAAAGCAGGTTGTAACCGTCCCTGAAGCAGGTGGGTGTACGAGGCAAATCATGGACTATTCAAGCAGAGGGGATGGAGCCGTGTGAGGGTTTTGCAGACGCTGGGCCTTACTCCTAAGTGTGTGTCACACTCATTCCCCGTGTCGTGGCGTGGAAGGTGGGGTGACAACAGATCACCAGGAGCCTTCTTCCAGCGTGAAGCCCGTCCGTGCCCTGAGGGACTCTCCCCTTCTCGGGCGTCAGCGTGGCGTTCAAAACCGTGTCAGCAGCAGGTGTGGGAACAGAGCATGGTGTGGAAAAGAAACGGACACTGGGGGACCTCCGGGGACAGGATCAGCTCCTCCCCTTTGCTACAAAAACCATAAAAATATGTGTTTCAGACACGCTGTATTAATGAACTCCAGTGACATCCCCGCCCCTCATGTGTTCTACTAATTTAATACAGTTTGGTTCCAAGTCTGTTTAAAAGTTGTCTCAAATTGCCTCTTGCACAATTGCAACTGGGTTTGTGGCTTTTCACCATTTTCAACCAACCATTTAGTCGGAAATTCAGTAATGCCTTGGCTACCAGGATGTGCCAGTGAGAAATTTATTCAATAATTTCACGATAATGTCTTTAACCCATTAAGCTTCCTTATTTACAAGGAACTGTTAAAGATGGGGCTTTTGGTGTAACGGCCTATAAAAAACACTTCACTGCTTCCACATATTAAAAACCACCTACTTATGGTTAAAACGGGCCTAGGCTAGCAGGACATTTCAGGCTTATGTGACGCACTTTCATTTTGCTTTGGGGGACACCTGCCATTGTTGTAACAAACGGGGGACCCCAGCACACCCAGTGTGCCCCCAGGGGCAGTCTTGTTGAGATCCCCGGCTTTTGTAACCTCAAAAGTAGAAAACGATCCACCTTGTAGTGATAGAAACAAAAGCAAATGTAATCGCCACAGTGTCTCTGGGCAGTAACAAAGCAGCGCTCACAGCGGACAGAGTAAGTTCCTTCCTCGCTTCCATGACAAAATAATAACGGGAAGAAAGATATTCTCTGCAAATTAAGATCAAAACAGGAATTCCAAGTAGCACCCTCCTTCAGTATTTGAAAAGAAACGTTAGATGACAGTTTACTTCCTTAAGCAAACCAAAGTATGCTTTCCCCTTTCCGAACGTGCGCTGTCTGCAATCACGGTCCCTTTCCGAGAGCGGAGAATTCAGCAGCGCGCCCTTTAACCTTTCTGCTCCGTCGCAAATCCCTCCCCGACTGCTCAGCGTCCCTGGGGCACCCCGTGGGGCTCCTCCACCTGTGACACCTCAGAGCGAGGCTGTCCTGTAGGACCCCATGCAGCTGGCCCAGAATTCAAATAGCAGATCTTGGGGTCGGGCGGTGGGCGCACCCCCATCTCCGCACACAAGATCCTCTGGGCCCGTCCACCCCATGGGCTTTATGAAACTGAACCAGGGTTGGGACTAGGCAGGGTGGTAAACAAAAAACTGAACCCAGCTCTATGTAAGGGGAGGGGACTCTCCAAGAACTGCAGCCAGCATGGGGGACGGGAGATGTCGGTGTGCAAGAGGAGGGTGTGTGGGGTTCCACCGTGTCACGGTCGTGTCCGCCAGGACAAGAAGAGGACCTCGAGGCTGGCATGCATGGAGGCGTGCTCTTGTGGCAGAGCTCTTGCTTCCTCTCTAAAGCCCTGCAGCACCTCGGGAAATTTTAAAGCCCCTCCGAGCCTTCCCCTGGCCTTTGCTGTCGGGGTCCCTGCTGCCTGTCCCCCACCCCCTAGCATGATCCTCTCCATGCACACAGGTGCTTCCTTAGCACCCCCTGTTTTGAGGAGCAAGGCTCAGGGATTGCAGGGACGAGCTGCACCTCGGTGGGAAGGCACAGTGGATCTGCAGGCTGCTAGGCCTCCCCTCGCCGCGGGGAAGATGCTCACATCGAGGTTTCATTCCTCTCCTAAAATAGTTCTCCCCTTGGGTAACCATATGCGGCTGGCTCGGTTCCGATACTCTGAGAGTGGGGTTGGTTGCTTTGGGCACGTCTTCCCCAGCTAACAGCATCGGGCTTCTGAGGCAGCTGTAACTGCCCTGGCCGTCAGTGGTCCTTTCCGGAACCAGGCCTTGTTCTCAGGGAGCCGTGGCACCAGGACCCGGGTTCCTGGCCCACAGGACGCCACGGGTCAGCACCGACGTGCAGCGGACACTTCAGATGCTCTTGCTTGTGCTTGGCTGCAGTGAGTGCTGACTTTCCGTGGCTACAATTTGTCAAAGACATGCAGTGTCACGTGATCATAAACACGTTTGTCCCTGTCTAATTGATCTCACCTTCAAAAAAAAAAGAGTAACTTGTTTCAGTTCTTCTCATGTTGTTTTATATATTGTCTTTTTGCTTTTTATAATCATATTTTTCTGCTTTATATATTGTCTTTTTGCTTTTTATAATCATATTTTTCTGCATTTTCATTTCAGTTCTATAATAATTTCACACCTCGATGAAGTAAAGAATTTCAGGTAAGCTTTTAATATTGTACCAATATTTGACTTAATGAGAGTAACAATATTATTACTGTGTATTTCTAAGCTTCCATAAAACCATTTTGTCTTGAATAAAATGCACAATGTAGGAATAAGTAAAAGGGGAAGTGGAAAATACCTGCTTATTACAATACCAGGTCATAGTTAGATCTTATTAGGAAAATAAAATGATCTTTAAGACTTATGTTACAGTTGGTTTCATCTCATGTAAGACTTTTACAAAGGAAAACTTACAAATCAAAGGAAAGTGGTATATTGTTCTCTAAAATAGTTTGAAATAGCTGACTAGAAATTTGAAAGAATAGATGTTACTATATACTTGCTTTATTATAAACATCACGATGAATTCTAAATAGAGTAAAAAATAGAAATTTATATAAAATCTAGAAAAAATAAAATTAAATAGTTTTCAAGCTCTAACTTTCCAATCTTAGAAACAGTAAATCAAACCATAAAAGAAGAGACTGACTGACAATCAGAGAAAAAGAAACTCAAAGCACACTGGGAAAAATATTTGTGAGGTGGATACATAAAGAGCTCATTAAACTCTGCATAGAGAAAGGACAAAAAAAATTCACAAAAGAGAAAATGCGCATAGAAGGTAAATATGGACGTATAGTCAATGTCCTTAATGATGAAGTCTTTGCACATTTAAATAACCATAAAACTCCTCTTGATCTTTTAAATTAGACCTTTGAAAAGTTACAGTACTAATGCCCAGTGTGGGCAAGGGTGTGGAACATTCCTAAATTGCTGGTGTGGGATAATTTTCTAGCACCCAGACACTTAAAGTATGTTTATTTAATCCTCACAACAACCTGACGTGCGAGGTGATTTTGTCCCCGTTTTTCAGACGAGGACGCTGAAGTTGGGAGCAGTTGAGGGCCCTCCCATGGTCACCCAGCGGGCCCCTGTGGGAGAAGCAACCCCTCCAGCTCCCAGGCCTCGCTCTCGCTGCCTCTTTCCTTCTCAGAGCGACACAGTCGTTTTGGAAAGTAAATTGACAACTTATAAAAAGTCATAAAATTTGTCATAGCCTTTACCTTAATTCCACCTTTGGTAATCTCCCGAGGAAATAACTGAGCACGTGGAAAAGGCTGCCTGCCCCAAACTACGCAAAGTGTGGTTGGTGATACTGAAAATTCATCAGGAATTTCAGTGGTTGGTAATAAAGGAATTAAATAAATTGTGATACCCATCCTTAAGTACTGAAACTGTTAAAATTATGCAACAATCTGGAAAATGTGTATGGTTTTCTTTTTTCATTTATTCTGTGCTGTACTGTAGCTATAGATTTTTTTATGATATATGAAAAAAATTGAAAGAAATTACTGCAAAATGATAATATATTTAAGATATATCATGAGTTTATGAGTAACAATTTTTTTCCTGTTTTTACAATTTGAAAAGTTCCATATCTGTGAATATTTAACTTTTTATTGATGTGTAACATATGCTCAGAAAAGTACCCGGCTCATAAGTAAACAGCTCGATGAATTTTCACAAGTGAACACACCCATGTAACCACCACCCAGGCCAAGAAAAGGAACATTGCCTGCACCCCAGAAGCCCTCCTTGCACCTCCTCTCTAGGCAGTTTTTAAAATTGCCATGAAATGCACCAAAATGGTAACAAGTGCCATGTTCAGCTGGTTAGGACTGTGTCTTTTACTCTAAATTCCATTAATGATTTAACATCCAACTATTAAATCATAAATTGACTCTTGCATTTAGTCACATAAAATTCCTCTTTTGAAAACAGACTTTTACTATGTGCACTTGGGCACAGAATCATCACTTTTGTTGCCTCTGTTATAGAATAAGAAACGTGGGTTGTAGTCTGGACGTGATTATCTTCGTACTTGTTACGGAGATCTTCTGTTTCAAGCCAGCCACCTTGGGTGCCAGATGTAAATCCCACGTATCATGACTTTTTTTTCTCTTAAGCAAAGATAAAAAGGAAAAACTGTGGTCCATTTTCCCGTTCCCTCTCACGCCAGCCCCCATTTCACTGTCCCTGTCCTCCGTCTGGAGAGGACAGTCCTGGGCTCGTCGCCAGAATTGGGCCACACTGGTGACCTCGACCAAAGCATCAAAAGCAACGGAGCGAGAGAGGAAGCCCAGATACGGCCACCCGGGTCCCCACGGGGATTTAAAGCACCTCCTTGTACCGTTACAGTGATTTTAAACCTTGGAAAAGTTTACTCGGAAAGGGGTCCGTTTCTTGTTTCTTGGTGTCATCTCTTTGCATAAACCAGTAAACCGTAAGGAAGGTTAGCTCCCGGCCCCACTAGACGGGCTCACAACCCAGAAGAGACTCACTTTCTACCGTGCTAGATTCTCTTTGCACCACATTTAAAAGCCAACCACAGAGGTTAAGGAGCACGATGTAAATGTGTTTTAGACATCTAAAATAAATGATTGTTTTGTTTAGTACTTGAGATTCATGGCATATATTGTCTTTGTTTAAATGACAGATGTTAGCAAAATAAATAAGTGAGCTTAGGGTGTCTTACCATGAGGACTTTTTTGGTTCCTAGTTCACTGACATTGACCTGTAGAACCCGTTTCGGGAGTCCCCAAGACCACCCCTAGGGTTGATGCATTATCCAGAGAACGCACAGGACTCAGAGTACAGCCAAACTCCTGGCTAAGACATTACACCCAAAGGATACGGAGCAAAATCGGCTGAGGACAGAGGCGCAGGGGATGAAGTCCAGGGGAAGTCAGGCGTGGCTTCCAGGAGCCCACCCCAGTGGAGACACGCAGGACGTGCTCGGTTGCCCAGCAGTGAGATGTGACATGTGCCAAATGTCTCCACCAGGGCAGCTCATTGGAGACGAGTGCCCTCAGGGGTTTTACTGGGGCCTGGTCACACAGGCACCCTCTGCCAGGCATGTACCAAAATCCCAGGCTCCCAGAAGGAACACTGGTGTGCCGTGGTCTGGACACCCAGTTTAAGCACAGCGAGCCACTCTTATCGGAGAACAGTGGGGAGCTTCCCAAGCTCCAGTCTCCCTGATGCCCGCCAAGGGCCAGCTTTGTAAGTGGGTCTTCCCGAGGAGAGCAGATTCCAGCCTTGCTCGTGAGCTTCTCTGCATGAGCCTTAGGCCAGGAGGACTGTGTGATCCTCCAGCCACCTTCACAGTTAACACGTGCGGGTGGAAGTTGAGACTCTGAAAGAAGACCCTGGCCCAGGGTCTCCGAACTCTACAGGGCTCCAGCTGGAAAGCAGCCCCCAGTCCAGATGACGGCGCACCATGGAAGGCTGTATGGGTCAGTTCCATTATTGTTTAAGTTACAGGTAACAAAACTTACTAAACACTTTGGTTAAAGAGAAGAGCTTCTTTCTGGTCATGGAGCTATCCAATCAACAGATCCATCTGTGTACAGCATGACGTGGCCCATTGCTACAGAAAATCTAGTGGACCACTCTGTGCTCCTTAGAAATACATCAGGGTACAGATTTATATGAATGGAGCAATCATAATGTTGTAAAAATACATAGAGAGAAGAAAGACCAGAAGGGAATTTAACAAATATTAGTAATGAATTACCTCTGGATGGTGGGACAATGGGCGAATCTCTTTTTCTGTTTCTTTTTGTTCCTCAATTTTCTCTGATGAGGATGTAATGTTTTAAAATTGAAAAAAAAAAAATGAGAGTTTTAAAAATACACTTTTTTAAAGAGATCGTGCCGCTCTCCGCTGATCTTCAGTCCTGCGGCCACGGCAGTCACCTGCCAACACCATCAAGCCTGCAGTCAGCTCCACCCAAAGGGGGCTCAATTGTTGGAGAGATTAGAACTTGATCCAGCCTCTTAAAAGGGCAGTTTGGAAATTTCTAGCAAAATTCTATATGCACATTATTGAAAATGGCTCAGCATTTCCATATCTAGGAGTTTATCCTGCAGATAGACTCATTCACATGCATGAAGATAATCCAGGGCCTCCAGAATATTCACTGACGCATTGGTAGAAGTCGGGTTAAATTACAGTACACGTGGATATTAGGATACTGTGCAGTCACAGTAAAACCATAACACTGGTCACCTCCAAGGAAAGGCACTTGTTTCCCATTGTTTACACAGTTTGTGTTTCTTAGTGTGTACATTTATTACTCTTAAAAGCCTACATATTCTTCTAAGAAATGTTAAAGTTGTCTTAGATGTTTCTGACGAAACAGAATTAACCCTGAGGAAACTTGGTATATTGCCAAGCTTTTATTCAGGTAGAGAGCAGAAAATTTACAAAAATTCTTTGTAAAAAATACAATTATTTCAAAAATAAAGCTGGAGAGTAAATCTAAGAAGCACATGTATCAGAGGCTATTATGGCATTGGAGCTAATTTCTTGGATACGATAATGGTATTGTGGTTACGTAGGGAAATGTTCTATTCTTGGGAGATTTGTACTGAAGTATTTAGGGCCAAAGTGTCATGAAGCCTGTAAATTACTTTCAGAATATTCAGTAAAATAAGCGTGTGTGTTTGTGTGCACACACAGAGAAAGAAAGCAGTGTGGAAAAATGTTGAATTCTCGAATCTAGGTGAAGGGTGGTGTATGGGTATCTGTTTGACTTGCCTTCTAACTTTTCTGTAGGATTGAAGTTTTTCAAAATAGAAAGTGGGGAGAACAGCAAACGAAGATATTTTTTGAAAGAAGCTGCTGGCTGTTCTGAAAAACAAAATCAATTATAAAGCACTTATTGAAGGAATCAGTTTAAAAATCACCCTTTATCTCTGCATGTTGTTAGCTTAGCCAGATGGAAATGGATTGTTGCATGGCTCTGGGCTGTTGACGATTTGAACCTAAAAGGCAAATTTAACTTAACAGAACTTGGTGCAGGCAGTGGTTGGCTGGGCTGTTTCAAAACGTTGAAGCACTGCATCATAACTTTCCCCTTAAAAGATGCATTTTTAAAAGCCTGTCCTCTTCTCTTCCCTTCACCCTCCAGTTCCGAGGGGAGTCCGTGCAACAGCTCGTTGCTGGATGACCGCAGGAGGCCAGCCAGTCTGCTTGGCCAGGAGGTGGTCCTCGTCCTCGTCCTCCTGCTCTTGCTGGTCTGGTTCCTGAACCGGGAGTTCGAGGTCAGCTACCGCCTGCACTACCACGGGGACGTGGAAGCCGGCCTGCACCGCGCCAAGATCCAGAGCATGAGAGACCAGGCCGACTGGCTGCTGCGCAACATCATCCCCCACCATGTGGCCGAGCAGCTGAAGGTCTCCCAGACCTACTCCAAGAACCACGACAGCGGGGGCGTGATCTTTGCCAGCATCGTCAACTTCGGCGAGTTCTACGAGGAGAACTATGAGGGAGGCAAGGAGTGCTACCGGGTCCTCAACGAGCTCATCGGGGACTTCGACGAGCTCCTGAGCAAGCCGGGCTACAGCAGCGTCGAGAAGATCAAGACCATCGGGGCCACCTACATGGCCGCGTCGGGGCTGAACGCTGCCCAGCGCCAGGACGACGGCCACCCGCATGAGCACCTGCAGATCCTGTTCGAGTTTGCCAAGGAGATGATGCGCGTGGTGGATGACTTCAACAACAACATGCTGTGGTTCAACTTCAAGCTCCGGGTCGGCTTCAACCATGGGCCCCTCACGGCAGGGGTCATCGGCACCACCAAGCTGCTGTACGACATCTGGGGGGACACGGTCAACATCGCCAGCAGGATGGACACCACCGGCGTCGAGTGCCGGATCCAGGTGAGCGAAGAGAGCTACCGTGTCCTGAGCACGATGGGCTACGACTTCGACTACAGAGGGACGGTGAACGTCAAGGGGAAGGGGCAGATGAAGACCTACCTGTACCCTAAGTGCATGGACAATGGGGTCGTGCCACAGCACCAGCTGTCTATCTCCCCAGACATCCGGGTCCAGGTAGATGGCAGCATCGGCCGCTCGCCCACAGACGAGATCACCAACCTGGTGCCCTCCATGCAGAACCTGGATAAGACGTCACTAGGTTCCGACAGTAGCTCACAGGCCAAGGATTCACTCCCGTCTCCTAAGAGACTCTGGAAAGAGCCTTCCAGGGCAGAAGAGAGGTGTCCATTGAGCAAAGCCTCAGAGAAAAGTGACTGCGAGGAGACAGGGCTGGAGGAAGCCAGTGAGCTCACCGGAGTTTTCCAGAGCGTGTGACGCAGCATCCAAAGCTGCGTGAGGTGCTCCGCGTGTCGAGACACAATCATATTTGTATTTGGCCGCGGTGCTTTCGAGGTGTCATGGCCTCCGTCCCCAAAGTGGCAAGCTGTTGCACCAGCCCTGGCTTCTGTGTGGATCACACAGATTACTTGGGGTTCATCTCCATCTGTTTCTTTCCTTTTGCTCCCCACCTCGGTGTGACCCCTTGAGCAATGTGGAGGATAACAAGTGCCTTCAGGGTCTGGCCTTGGCCTCAGGCCTGGGGATGGAGGCCCCCTGGCCGAAATCATGCATTGGGCAACCTTCGGCTTTCAGAACAAACGCTGTGGTCGAGAGAGCATTTGTATTGCTTTTTCTCACAAGACACTTTTTTTTTTTTTTTTGCTAATACAGTGTTTTTTGAGGTTGATTTTTTTCTGTATACATAATAGTGTTTTACAGTTTCCTGACCTTTCCATGTAAACACACATGTACCACGCACACTAGCATTTAGGAAACTGATGGAGAGGGCCAGTCACTGAGAGGGGAGGTGAAGGGGCGTGGATGGAGAGAAGCAGTTTGCCAGGATGACCCGGCCCACAGCCGAAGCGCCCATGAGCACTGCCCTGCAGGCCCCCTGGGGTCTGGGGCAGGGACCCTTTCCTGGCGCATCGTGGTTTCCGGAGCCCATCCACTGTCACGCGTGAGATTTCAAAGGCGATCCAGCAGCCTGGTTTGTGAACCCAGGCCTCGGGTGTTGAAAAGCCATTTGCCATCCTGTTGGTTACAGCCGAGGAATCTTCTGGTTGGGAACAAAGGGGGTCATCTCCAAAGCTGACTCGCCTGAGAAACTTGGAGCAGATGTCTCGGGGGGGGAGCATCTATTTATTTATTTATTTATCAGGACACGCCCGTGTGTGTGTGTGTGTGCATGTGTGCGCGTGTGTGGCAGACAGGGCGTGGGGCGGCTGGTTTCCTTGAAGGGCTCAGGAAGGGCCTGGCAGAACCAGAAGCCAGTGGCCAAGAGCCACCCCAGGCCTCTGGCACCCAGCAGGATTTGTAGCCAAGCTGGGGTGGCTTCCCAGACATTCAGCGTACTTTGGGTCAGAAAAACTCAACCCCCCTTTCCCAACAGAATGGAACAGAATGTCGCCACCGCCCAGGGCCTGTGGAGCCAATGCTCCCCGCGCTCCTCCCAGGGAGCTGGGTTGTGGGGAGACCAGTGGGAAGTACCGGAATCAGGCATCAGACCAAAGCACAGGTGGGCAGGACCAGTGACCCCCTTTGCAGATATTCAAAACATCCCTCGTTTTTTCCTGGTTTCAGCCTGCAGAGGCCTATGGGTGGTGGGATGTGGCCTCATGAGCTCATCCCAGCCCTCTTCGGACATCCCTGCGCTGTATTTGGGGACAGTGATCTGTGTGCAGATGTGCTTTGGGAGGTCTGGAAAAGCACTTCTTGACTTCTACTCCCACTGGCGGTTCCATTCTGCCACAGCGAGCCTGGGGTCGATGTAGAAAGGAACCTAGACCCGGGTGGGCTGGCCACAGTCATTGTTAAGCCTCGCTAGGTGGAGACCCCACTCCTTACCCAATGAGGTCCTCCCCAGCCAGCTTTCACGTGTCTTCCTTCCACTGTCAGCCCTTCCTGTTGCTTTCCACGGTCCCCTGGCCTCTGCCCTCCCCAAGCGCCCACAGACTCTGCATGGTGGAACACCATTCCCGGCCAGCTGGCACCCCCAGGACTGCAGCCATGTCCCGAATCTCGGCTCGAGAGCAGCTCAGGAACCGTTTCAGATTCTCCTTGGCATCTCCTGCCTGTGGTCTTCCAGGACTGAAGAAAGGATGGTTGTGACAATACCTCTTGCTTCTCAAGAATGTATTCTTATAAAATATTGGAGAACTTTTACTTTTTTTCCCCAAGAAACACTACTTGATGCTCCCTTGCACGGAGGGGTTTCCTCCTGTCAGTATTAGGGGGTGGGGGTGCGTGCTGTCAGCTGCCTCGGCCCTCTGTCCTCAGGCTCTGTTGCTAGAGTGACGACAGAAGGGCCAGGCAACTGCCCACGTGTTGCTCCCCCAGCCCCATCCTTGCTCTTCCACCTGAGTGGGCTTTACGGAGGTTTACGCCCTTGCACGCTTCTTCCCCACTGAGCCCTTTTCCTTCCCTTACCACTAAGGTGTCTGTGACCCTGACCCTGGGGACCCGGGAGATGCAAACGTTAGGGAGAGAATCCTTCCCACCTGGCAGTCGAGTTGGCCTCAGAGGATGGGTGGTCCAGCCCACATTTCAAACTGTCTTTAACATCTGCCAGAGCCCCACTAAGCAGCCAGGACAGACGTTGCCCCTGGGCCACTCGGCCGCTCAGACCCTTCCCAGTTCCCTGCACTGAAGCATACCTCACCGCAGAACCACAGAATCTCTGCAACGGAAACATTGGTTGGCATTGACTGGATGGACGCTGAAGACAGACAAGACAGGTTTCTGAGCAGTGCCCAGGTGCTCTCGATGCGAGGGAGGCCATACCTCGTTCCAACTTAGGGCAGAAAGCAATACTTTGCAACTGAATGTGTGTAAATAGTTGTTTTGAGTTGCAATTGCTCTTTTCTTCTTGACCCCAGGTCAGATCAAAATTTATACATGTATATATATATATATATATATATATATATATATATATATATGATAAACAAGCACACACAGTTTCATCCAATACAAACAAATGTGGAGCAGCAGTTACAAAACGCTTAAAGAGCTCCAAGTTTCCCAGATTTTACACACCTGTGCATGACTTGTCGCACAGACTTCACACATGGCGATCACACCTGCACATGGCCCCTGACAAGGCGCCTGGGAAGGCAGCATGCTTCCCACCACACGGGCTGGGAATAATACATCATTTCCAAAGATCCATCTGTATTTGAATTGATCAGTTGCCAAGATAGGTGTTTCCGATGGGTTGTTTTGAAATAATCACATCATGCCTAGAAATCTGAGATTAAATTAGCCAGAACAAGCTGCACTTTCTATATTTCTTTTGCTTGGCTATTATAAAATTGTTAATTCTAATAATTTCAAAATGCATCCACTGAAGAAATGGACATTAAAATATTCTTGAATCTAAACGCTTGATGCCTGGTACTTCCTGCTTGAAAAGATAAGTGCTGCTCCAGAGGTCAGTCGTGGTTCCTCGTGCTCTCTGCCATCTGTGACTGAAACAGGAAGATTTGCTTTTCCTTCACGTCCTGACTTTGAAAACAGGGCAACTAGAGCTACCCTGTCTGTGTATGTGTTTTTTTAACAGACGTACCTGACAAAGTTAACTTTGGTGACAAGTATTTCTTTTTACATGGAATTTTTAAAAATAAAAACTCAGGTTGCAGGACAAGTTTTACTTGTGACAGTTGCCCCATTCTTATCGGGCCTTCCAAGTAGCGCTCCCCATCACGGCATCTTGAGCAGAGTCAACCAAGCAAACGCAGTAGGTTTTCTAGAAAGATGGTCCTGAGTAGTCTCTCCCATGCCGAGTTACCAGGGAGACCCATTTCACGGCAGCTTCTGATGTTTTGGGAAAGTCATGTCAGAATCTGTTGGAAGTCATGGATCCTCTTAGAAAAAAACGCACATACCATTTTGTACACATTTTAGGGGGTTCTCAGCATCTCCAAATCTGAAGCCAAACGATGGCTCATCTGGGTTTTTTTGGGCCTCGGGTGGAGACTGTTCTCCAGGCTTTTTCCTGGGTAGTCGAGCACGTTCGTGCCATGTGGACCCTAAGAGGAGCCGAGACGCAGCCCCAGTCGGCGCCCCTGGCGGGGGGTCAGGTTTCAGGAGAGCCACGGCTGGAGCCCTGTGGCAGTGGGGTGATGGCCCTTTCCCCCAAGGCTGTGTTGCAGGCACCCCCAGGCGCCTCTTCAGAAGGGAAGGGATATCGGTCTTGCTGCACTGAGGGCCTGGTAGGAATCTAGGTCTTTCTACTAGAATGGGCTCCCCAGGGGCTCTAGGGGCAGATGTGGCTGGCAAGAGCCTTTGGGGAGTAACAGACCACCTCTTCTCTAAGAAAGGAGTGGGTGGGTGGGAGGCCACACATCTCCCTGCTCGTCCCATCTCAGCTCTGCACACGAGAGGCCGGGGTGGCCCAGCCTTCCAGAATCTTCTGAAAGAGTTGCTCTTTCTGTGTCTTCCTCTGACCATCTTCTCATCAAATAAAATGCTTGCCTGTTAGCTCGGGAGGGAGGTGAACAGTGCCAAAAGGAGGGATTTGTCCGTGTCGTTCTGGGGTAAGAAAGCAGAACTGGGAAGGAGAGGCGAGTACGCAGGCTCCCACCCTTTGCTTAGCTCTTCCTCAGCTAGAGACGGCTTCATGCCCTGGGCTGCTGGGCTCTCCGGACCGTTCTCTGGGTCTCGAGGTCATCCAAGGACACATTTGCCTCCAGACCCTGGGACATGTCCCGTTCACTGTAGCTGGGCCCCCACGTCCACTCCACCCTTACCCTGCACTTCCCGGAGAGGTTTCCATGCCATCCCAGTCTCCTCCCTCCTCTAGGAATACAGACAAACCTACAGCAACTCGGTGATGCTGACGTAAAGAAAACAGCTATAGAGCCTATAAATCCAGTTCTTGCCAAAGAACCTTTGCTCATGAGGTGGTCTCCCAATTATTTATATCTAAAAATATAAGAGACTCAAAACACCTGGTACCTCACTGGGCCTCATGACGCCCCATCGAAGTAGGTCTTTCAGTTCAGATTAGAAAGCTCAGGAAGAGAGCCCTGAATGGCTTGTCCCGGTTGAGCTGTCACGGCCACGATTTCCACGTCCCCACTGATGGGCAGGCCGTCTGCGGGGAGTGACAGCGGGAAAGCAGAGCGCGTGGCCAAAAATCATGATCTAATTTTTTAGAGCATTTCTTTTCAGGGGCAGAACCAGGAATCCAAGTCGTGGGGCATTGTACATTTAGTTTGTGAGACCAGGCACTCGTTTAGCACGTGACGGACAAGGTAAAAACACATTTCCCTCTTAAGAAATCTCTCTCTTTCCTTACTCTTTTGGTAAGACTTGTTACTTGAATTATATGTGCACTATTTAAGTTATTATCTAATTTATGTTTAGAATGAGGAAGTTTTTTAATTATTCAAGTGATTCTGAGCTCTTAAAAATAACCCAAATTGGTACCATATGCTAACCAAAAGCATCAGAGAAAAGAGTCAAAGCTTGCAACATTTTGGTGCCGTCTGAAAGATCACTATAAAACATAGATTGTGTCGTTGCCTCAAGCTTCTTGCTAATTTTAACAGAAATAGGACAGGTACCTTTAGCACAAAATCAGACTTTTTTTTCCTAACTGCTGATTATGCAATTCTTTATTATGTATGATGTTAGGGAATCTTTAAAAGCCTTCATCGTATATCTGCAGAAGGTGCATCTCCAGTATTTCAGGAACTTAGGGAAAGAGAAAAATAAATTAATTGGCCATTTAATTTGAATTATCATAGAACAATTTGAAGTTTTAACCTCGGTTTGGGAATCTTGGGTTTAAAAAGAGGTCCTGAGAAAGCCAGTGATGCCCTTTTTAAGAGCAAATCGTATAACCCGGTGTAGGCTAGTCTTGGATTGGGGGAACCTTCCCTTGGTAATTTTGGTTTGCCAAAATGATGCGTATTTTTCCTAAAGAGTGAAGATGTCTGGCTGGCATCACAGAGAGGTTTAGAATGTTGCTGAAGAATATTGTCCTTGGTCTCCTGTTTCGTTCCTTAATTGCATGATAAAGTTGGGCTTTCCAAAAATTTCAAAGACTTCAAAGATCCTATCTCCAGGACACCTAGAGAGGTTTTGGGTTTCTTGTTTTTGTTTTTAATATTAAAGAACATTGTTTATATGAACTTTCAGAAAACTAATTCAATGAAAACCTAAGAAAACAACGTGCAACTATTCCAAGAAAAGAGAGTGGGGCAATTTACCCAGGTAATTTGGGATGAAAACATCCTTTGTCCTGAAATACTTCAGTAGAGACTAAATGAATTTCTTGCATGATTCACATGGCCAGTGACCAAAGTTCTTCACTGCACTCTTCTTCTGCAGCCAGTGCCAGGGGCTGCTTGGGATCGTTTGCAGCTTTTCGTTTCCCACCAGCATTTCCTTATTACTTCGAGGGTGAGTTGGCAGAGATGCAGCAGCTCTGCTGCATGTGTGCATTCGGAGAAAACCTCATCCATTTTAGTGACCTAGCCATACGCGCCACGTTCTGCCACCACCTTGCAATATTTACTGGAACTCCGAAAGAGAATGCCCGTGCTCCAAAGCCGCGTCTTCTGTCGCTGCCGCAAACACAAGTCCCCGGACCTCTGAGTCCATAGCAGCAGCCCTGGTGGGTGACTCCTGGCAGAAGCCGGCCAGTCCCAGCGTCTGCGTCCAGCCCTACACGGGCCGGCCGGCCACGCGGATGGGACTGTCTCTTCCTGTGTTTTCTCCCAAGTGCGAGAAAGTGCTGTGCAGGCCCCACATGCAAGGCAGCCCTCTCGCCTCCGCGCCGGCCTGCTCGGGGAACTCCGACAGAACTCGCCATCTGTCTGACCCACACCCGTGCCCTGGCCGGGTTGACGCCCTAAGCCCCTTGCCGACAGCGGCCATCAGGTCCTCACCAAGCCCTTCAGAAAATCACCCCAAGTTCCCCCTGGTTTTAGCCCCAGTTGCCGCCAGAGCCCATTGAGCTGGGAGTGCGGCCTGATCTGGGCGCTTTGTCTGTCCACCCGGGGCTGGCCCAAACAACCCCCAGCCCACAGATGGTTCTGGGGTCCCCAGAGCTGTCCTTGGACTTGGAGGTGAGGCTGGAGGGGACTTCGGGGAAGTGAGGTCAGCAGCGTGCAGTGACCTTTGCAGCCAAACTCGGCAACCCTGCGTGCTGTGGCCCCAGGCCTGTCCGTCATGAGCCATCAGAGGGACGTGCCAGGTGGGGGCTCCGGACGCCCCCTCTTCCCACGACAGCAATAAACCAAAACGCTAACAACACATGGATGATAGCCAGCGACAAAACCAAAGCCTGAACATCCTCTTTGCAGACAAACCCTGTGTTGATTTCACGATTTGTGAAAGAGCACCTGAGGACTTAGTTGTGCCCGAGGTTACTGAATTATTAAAGTAAAATTCCACGGTCCCCGTTCATGCAGCGGTGGCCACAGTGAGCGCCGTGCTGCGGGGCCTCAAGTCGCACGCTTGGGCAGTGTCGTGTCCCTGAGCTTGGTGCAGGGGGTGGGGATGGGGGGCAGGACACCTTCCTCGTGCCCGTCGTCGCAGTGCCATGCCTGGAATGCTGCCAGTGGGGTGGCGACGGCCTGTCCAAGCATCTTTATGACTTGTGACTGCTGGTTCGTCGTGTCCTAAAACTGGCTTCTTGTCCCACACGCTGTCTCGGGCGTCCCACCCATGGCCTTGCTCACCGTGAAATTCACAAAGGAATCTCAGAAGGTTTTAAGCAAACCGTTCTGTCCCCAAAGCATATGTTCTAGAAATTGCTAACTTTTCTTACTTACTCCCCTTCTATCAAACCTTACTACCATCTTCTCTTGTCAGGAGACACAAACACTGCTGGGAGGGACACTCAAATTTCATTTCAGCTCAGGGTGTAGCTGCTGATCAGGAGCCTGGCTGTATATAAAAAATAAGACACTGCTTATGCCCTGTCCACAGCCAAAACCAGGAAGGAGTGTACCTGTGAAATATTAAGCAATAGCTGTACATAGATAAAAGTGCATCATCTTAACTCCATCACTACAGACCTTGTAATCTATCACATATTAAAATGTTTTACTTGCCAGAGAAAACTTCACACTCTAGATTGAGAAAAGCTGAGACAATAATTCAAAAATACAGTGTAATTAACTTGGATTTTGTTGGTTATTTATTCTGGGCTTGGCACAACTGCAAGGAGAAAATGTGCTTAATAGAAATTAGTTACCAGAGAGTCATTTTATCTGCAAGACTCCTGAAACCTTTTTAGCCAAACACCAGATGCATACAGTTTACCACCCGTGTATGCATCAGGCAGTTGAAGGGGGGCTGCTGGTACTTTAATCTGTGGGAGCTGAGGCTCCTGGGGGGCTTGGGGAGGGGGGTGGTCAGGGCTCTGATGTCCTCGGCCCTGACCATGACCTTGGAGAAGAAAGTGCTGCAGCGCAGCTCGATCCAGCCTGCCTTCCGCGTGTGGGCATGGTTTTAGGACCTCAAATGCCACTTGCCCCTGGACTGGCAAGTTCAGGAGCCACTGTCCTCGGGCAGGAAGGCAAAGATAGAAAGAGAGCAGAGAACCCTCCCTCCCTGGTGGTTTTTCTCCCTGATGCCAACAGGCAGGTGAAGCTTCTCTAAATTAAGAAACGCTTATCTGGCGCATGCTTTCTCTGTGATTTTGCTGGAGTTTGTTCAACACTGAGCTCACGGACAGGGGTGAGCCAAAACTTGTTTTCTTTGGACTGCTTTTAGCGAAAAAGGAAGAAAAGGGCTCATTTTTCCAGTGATTTTTTTTTTTTTAACATAAATAGCACAGATCCAAAGTAAGTAAGTATTCACTGGCCCAATTACCCAGTCTTTTAACTTAAAAGTGTGACTGCCAATTTCCTAGGTTTTAAGAATAGGCTGAAAACGAGCCGACAAGTGTAGGCATGGGGAATCATAGAAAGTTCTTTCCGTGTGCGGCTGAACCAGGCTTCCTGCAACGACTGCTGTAGTTTTAACTCCGATTTTGACTTTTTTAGCTGTTGTTGAGTAATCGGGTGTGTGAAGCTGGTTAGCAAAGGCAGTTCAAGAGATGCTGTCCTCTTCCGGTAAGGAAACTGGGCTTTTAAATAAGTATAGTAAATTCGGCACAACTATTTCGAAAGAGAAAATGCTTTTTCTCTTAGCCACTTAGCACTGTGCAGGAAGGTACAGAGAAAGATTTTCAGATGTGCATATTAACTAAATTAATTTTGTCCATGCAGGAAATTCTTTTGCTTTCCCTTTTATCCAGTTACCAAGCTCGCGTGAAAACAAGAAAAGACCATGCCCTGGAACCACTTTTCAGCCCACTTTTCAGTGGAGGCTCCCCTGAGATTAAAATACTCATCTCAGGGACCCCTTTCAGGCCTTCCTGGTGTGGCTGGAGACCAGGCAGTGTTCCCTGCACCCTTTAGTTTATGCAACCTGCATTCCAGTGCTCTGACTTTCCTTCGAAAACAAGGGACCACCTTGCATAGCAAATTTTTTTTTAATTTTTTTATTCATTTTATTGCATAGCAAACTTTTATAGCCAAAGGAATCTACAAGCAAACTTGGGGATATTGTTACCATTTTTTAAAAAGTTATGAGTTTTACTGTTGATTGACCAATTAGATTTTGGGGAGCTTTACAATTTTTTTTTATCAAGTTTTAGTCACTTTTGTTCTGTTGTGAGGCAGTTAGTTTAATTTCATGGCTTTCAAGAGCTTACAGGAACTTGAAAACTTGATGTCAATGAAATTCACTAGAATTGTCCATTATCTTGTGATTTTGGTACCCAGCTGTCTTACATATTTCCGTCGATAGCTTACAATGATGGCTAAATGCTGAACATAACACAGACTTATTATCTACACATATAAACACATCTGCATTGAGACCCAAGATTGGCCATAAAATAAGGCCATATCTGACTTGGATTTGACATCACCTTGAAGGAGAGCCCCATCTTCCCCCAGAAAACTGCATATATACGTTGCTGTGCTCTTGAGAATAGATTCAGAAACAGTCCTTCCAGCTCGGCAAACGTTATTTTGTTTTCTGTCTGCCCACCCTTTCTTTTGCAATAAACCTGACAAAAACTTCCAGAACGAGAAGAAGAATGTCCGTATCTGAAGGAAACTTTGGCAGGCAGCCACAGACTTAAAGTACGCAGAGTAATTTTTACTCTTGCATCCCTGCCAACAAATCCCGACCTCCACAGCCTTTGCACAACGCAGCGGCTGGGAGTGATTCTGATCGAGTCAGCCACACGCACACCCTCCGGAAACCCTTGACAGAGAAGGTGATGAATCACCAGCAAAATGAACTTCCTTTGCTCCTGGCCGAATTGTCTCGCCTCTCAGCCCATCAGACGGAAGGCAGTGCCACCATCCAGGGCTGGTAAACTACCCCCGCATAGTTAACATCCAGAGAACGCAGACCTCGTGCCTTATGTCAGCCCAGTGAAGCCCATTTAAGTCTTGTCTAACCCATCCTTCCTCCTAAATTAGGGGCGATCCCACACGTCACCAATAAACAAATGCAATAGCAAATGCCTTCGGTGCTTTTAAAACGGATTTGATTTTTCCAAGCACATTCTCCAGATCACATTTTAAGAACATGCATCCTTCCTTCTGGCAATGTAGAAGAGCTGAAGTTTTACGATTTGTTCCCAGGAGTAAGCGTCCCCATGAGGCTTTAAGCTAAATAGCAAACAGTAATAGGGTTTGACTGGTGTCCTCTGAAACTGGCAAGGTTTCTGAAATGAGGAACAAATGACTGATTTGGGGCCAAAAGGGACTTGGAGAAAAGAGTGAAGATTCCCCCAAGGGAGCTCCCCAGGCCTCCCAGGAAAGAGGTTGGTAGGAGGTGGGGGGATCCGAGTTTCACACTTTGCTAAACTGTGCGGGAAGGGGTGGCCTCAGAACCAGGAAATCCTCAGCATGCAGCAGCACAGAGAGCAGAGCCTGGGATGGCCCTAGCGAGCCTAAAGAGGAGAGGACACACTTCCCAGAAAGGGAACCACCAGGTGGGGTGTCGTTTCCCGATGGATCTGGGGCCTGATCTCAGATCTGGTGAGAAATTTCTCTCCATGGGGTTCATGAGACATCCAGAGGGTTGAGGTCACTAACAGTTGCACGTGCTTTGGGGGAATCCTAGAGGTCAGCACCAGGAAGTGGCCCTGCAGGGGCAGGCCCCTCGCCACGGTGACATGTAGCCTGGCAGTAGGCCCTGGAATGTTTCAGAAGCATTTTTTTAAAAAATTGCATTCTAAGGTATTTGTCCATGGGCTTGGACTCCACCATCCCCATGCTCCTCCTGGTTGACACAGATGCAGCCAGACAAGGAAGATGCTGATGCATGAGGCTCCTTCATAGAGAACCTCGGGCTATAAATAGTCCGGCAGCTGCTCAACAGCTGGCACAGAGCAGTGTCCAGCCCAGGGAGTAGCACTGGCGGGGGGAGGGAGGGAGAGAACAGAGCCACCCTGGCTCTCCCACCTTGCAGCTATGATGAGGCTCCTTTGCAGAGTGAGGGGAATCCTAGACAGCCCAGGACGTGGCAGAAGGAGCTGTGGGCTGTGCCTCCTTACACCCAGCACCCATGTGTGGCTCAAGACTGGACAAAGGGGGCAGAGTCTGCCTCCTGCCCCCGCAGCTGGGAGATGGCCCACCACTGACAGTGGGGTTTGCACATCTGAGTTGTCACATTTTTAAAACTTTCTATTTTTTATTGCAATGCTAACGTATCTCTGTGATTTTTACATATTTATACACCTATGAAACTGTCACCTGGATAAAGGTACAGATATCCCTAGCTCCTCAGCGGACGCCCTCCTGCCTCTCTCGTCAGAAACCCCACTGTCCAGAGGAGCCATCGCTGGTCATCTCCTTTTAACTTCACACCAGGGGAATCACACAGTCGGAACTGTTTTGTTCTCTCCTTCTTTCACTCGTCAACATGCTGGTGAGATTCCTCCCTGTCGTGTGATACGGACATTTATGCTTTTTCATTGCTGCGTACTCTTCCATGGCGAGCCGCGGCTGTCGTTTATTCACCCATTCTGTCGAGGACCCTTTGTGTGGTTTCCGGTTTGGAGCTTCGTGAATAATGCCACGAACAGCATCTTGCCGGTGCTGGGCTGTTCCAGAGCAGCTTGGGAGATGCTCGTGGGAGCTAAACTGTGCAGCCCCCACGGAGGGCAAGTGAGGAACAGCTGTCAAAACCAGAAAAGCACATGCCACTCTGGGAGTCTCTTCTACAGATCCACTCAGACACACAAGGTGCCTTGTGCACGAGGTTCTCTGTTACAGCATTTATCTGTAAAAGCCGAAGTTTGGAGGCAACCTAAACGTCCATCAGTAAATGACCCATCCACAAAATAGAAAACTACACAGCCATGAAAAGGTTGAGAAAACTCAGTACTGGTGTGACATGATCACCAAGGTATGTGAAGTGAAAAAAGCAAGAAGCAGAATAGTGCATATGGTTTTCTACCATAGATGTAAAAAGGGGGGTATCTCTGCTTGTGTTTATATAAAATAGCTATAGGAGCATAGCCAGAAAATGGATTTAGTTGTTTATGGGGAATATAACAGGGACAGGGGCCAGAGGATGATTTGCTGGAGATATATTTCTTTATTAATTGAACAAATTTATTAATTGAATTTTAAGCCATATGAATGCATTATCTATTTCAAAATTAATTTTTTGTGAATATGCTAAAAACCAGTGAATTGTATACATTAAAAAGGTGAATTTTATGATATGGGAATTATGTCTTAATTTTTAAAAAAAAGTTGAGGCTAAGAGGGAGGGTGGGTGAGCTCAGGCACGTTTCCTCCTTCTGGAAGTTAGAGGGAGCTGGGCGTAGGGGAGGGGACACAGCTGTCCTCCAGGGCTCTGCCCCCAGCCCAGCCATTCATTTCTTCCTTCATTCATTCACTCATCTCTCAACCTCCAGGAGTTGCAGACTGCCTGCTCTTGCCTGGTGAGAGCACACGAGCCGACAGGGCGTCATGGGAGGCGTTGGATGGAAGGGGGAAGCCATTGGAGACAAGATGGCGACGCGGTGACCAGCTTTGCTTTGGCTTTGGGGAGCCGCTCTCCGGCCGCGTCCCTCACAGGGTCTTCAAGCTGAGTCAGACTTCCAGGGCCGGTGGGGTGGCTGCCTGGCCTGTGCTGAGCCTCCAAGGCTTTTGGGGGGCTGTCCCCTGAGTCTGCCTCCAGCCCAGCCTCCCTGTGTGTGACGGTGACTTCCCCTGTCAACGTGGCCGGGCGATGGGGCCCAGTTTTCTGGTCAAGTGAGCACAGGTCTGATTGTCACTGCGAGGACATTTCATGGGCTTATGGCATCAGTAAGTTGGTTGCATCTATGGCTGATTCCGTCCACGGTCAACGGAGGAGATGGCCTTCAATGAGGAGAGAAGATGCATCCACTCAGTTGAGGGCTTTCATAGGGGATGGAGAAGTGATGATTCCAGCAGTCACAAGAGAGAATTTCCGTCTCTCCTTCAGCCAGCCAGCTCCTCCTGGGCAATTCACCGAGAACCTTCATCGGAGCTCCCGGCTTGCAGCCTGCCCTGCGGAATCCAGACTTGCCCCTCCCCACAGTCAGGTGAGACAGTTCTTATAAAAACCTCATCATATTGACCGATATCTGCAGTCGGTTCTGCTTCCCTAGACACCCCTGACTAATACGCTGTGTCCGGGTGGGGTGTCCCTTGAGACCCCACGCCGCGCAGCTCACGGAACAGCTCCGTCCCCATCACGGCACCTTCTCCCTTCACAACCACACGTCACCCCGAGTCTTCACTCATGAAATTGAAATGTGCTCCCATGCAGGGAGGACAAACCCCTCAAGGCGATGGATTCCTGTGTCCCAACAATCTCGATGCAGTAATACCAATAAAATGTTTAAAATTCAATGCAGTGCAAGGAATCCCATTTTGCAGAAAGGCAAATGAAGGCTCAGGTACTTAAGGCACACGGGGAGCCAGGCCGGCCTGGGAACTGCACCGAGGCCTCGGTGACTGGAGGACCCACCCCCGTTTCCAGGGCTCGGAGCTGGAGCTGGGTCCCCCACTTCTTCAGCCTGCTTCTCCACTATTCCTGATTCTTCCACTTCCTTGGATGGAAGCCAGGAATAAGCCTGTGGTTTAAATTCCTTGATGTTCGAGCACATTCCTTAATGGTCGAGTATACGTGCCTGGCTCAAACACGGAGGCTCAGCAGAGGAAAACATTCTGTGGCTTTTGCAGAGAAACCTGGCTGGGGCTTGCGGGTCTTTGCCTGGGGCTCCACCCCCAGCACTTTGGGGAACAAGGCCGGGGACAAGAGGGTCCCTTGGTGCTTGAGGACACCTCACGGCACTTGTCTCAGGAGGTGAGAGCCAGCAAGGCTGGACATTTGGACAAGGGGAAGGTAACTGCAGGAGACCATGTGGGGACCCCTTAACTCACGCCACAGCCGCCACTGCCAACCCCTCATCCCTCGACTCACCCCTCGGTCCCCCTGAATTCCTGCTTCTAAGTCGGATCTGCTCAGGTGTTAAGACAGTTGACACAAACTTGAAGCCACCACCAGATCGTCCCTCTAGACCCACTTACCTGGGGCCATGAGGCACCTCGATATTTTTGAATTTTACACCTGGCCTCTGGGGACTGCCGGCCGCCCTTGGGGTCCCTCAGCCCGTGGCTGTGGCCCTTCAGTCTGCACCTCCGACTCACCTCCTGCTCCCCCTGCGTGTCCGTGTGTCCCTTACCCACTACGAGTCGTTCGACCTAGGCCCCACCCTGGTCCGGTCTGACTTCAGCTCACCTTACCTGACTCCACCTGCAGACACTCTGCTTCCAGCCGAGGCCACGTTCCGAGGTCCCAGGTGCACATAAATTTTGGGGGGCACCATTCAAACCACTCCAATCAAATATACACATTTTATTTAATAAATGATTAACAGCACACTATACATGTACATCTGGCTCATCCCTTCTTATAAAGAATTCACAGGAATTATAAAGCTTCCAAAATTCATTTTTTTATTTTTAAAATTATATATTGTGGTCAAATGCACATCACATAAAAATCATTTTAGCCATTTGAAGTGGACAGTTCTTTGACATTAAGTACATTGACAAGACCATGTAACTTTTATCACTATTTCCGGACTATTTTCATCACTCCAAACCAAAACCCATACTCCTTTAGCAATAACTTCCCCATTCCTCACTCCCTCCCCGCCCCAAAAAAAATTCATCTTCAATAGGTAAAATGTGCGTGCAGTTAAAGAAAAAAAGGAAAAACTCTCTCCCATTGCAGTTGACCCAAATTCTTTGACCTTTTCCCTTCTCCTGTTAACAAACCTTTATGTTGTTACCAACTTTTAGCTGTTCAAACAATCCGGTATTTTTGCAATAGCAAAATATAGGAAACAATCTAAACATCCAGCTATAATGGGCTGGTTAATCCAATAATGGAAAATTAGATACTATGTTACTGTTAAGTGTAAGACAGATCTGCACATACTGATGTGGAAGGACTACTAAGATACACTGTTAAGGGAAGAAAATGCACTACGACATCGAGTATGGCAGGCCTCCAAGTATAAAGGAGAATTACATATATTCTTGAATGTGTCTGAACTCTCTCAAGAAATACAAAGAAACCAGTCACGGTGCCTCGCTCTGGGGAGGGGAGACCCAGGAACCAACTGCTGTGGAAGGAGCACTCTCCCCCTCCTCTTTTTTAACCACATGCACATTCCAGCCACCAAAATGAATAAGTAAAAAAAATTTTTTTTGAGATATAATGCATATAACCTAAAATTCACTAATTTAAACATTTTAAAGCATACACTTCTGTGACTTTTAGGAAATAAACAATTGTGCGTGATCATCACCGCTAATTCCAGAACACTTCCACCACCCACTCTCCCCCCAAAAATCCATGTTCCATCGAGTCACCCCCATTTCCCCCTCTCCTGGAAACCACTAATCCACACTCTGTCTGAAGGTTTTCCTGTTCTGGCTTTTCATTTAAATGGAATCATGCGACACATGGTCTTTTGTGTCTGGCTTCTTTCAGTTAACATAATGTTTTCATGATCCATCCTTGTTGTAGCATCCATCAGAATTTTGTTTCTTTTTAAAATTATGGTAAAATATATAACATAACATTTGCCATTTTAACCACTTGTAAGTGTATGATTCAGTGGCATTAATTACGTTCACAATATTGTCCTACCATCACCATTTCTGAAATTTTCATCACCACAAACAGCATTAAGTAATAACTCCCCATTCCCCCCTTTCCCAAGCCCCTGGTAATCTTGAATCTACTTTCTGTCTCTATGAATTTACCTATCCTGTTATTTGATAGAAGTGGAATCATACGATATTTGTCCTTTTGTGTCTGGCTTATTTCATTTAGCATAATGTCTTCTAGATTTGTCCTCATTGTAGCATGTGTCAAAACTTCATTCTTTTTTATGGCTTAATAATATTCCATTGTATGAATAGATCACATTTTGTTTATCCACTCTTCTGTTGATGGACATGGGTTGTTTCCACCCTTTAGCGATTGTGAATAATCTGCTATGAACCTTCACTTATAAGTTTTTGTTTGAATACCTGTTCCAATTCTTTTGGGTATATATCTAGAAGTGGGGTTGAGGAGTCATATGGTAATTGTATGTTTAACATTTTGAGGACCCACCAAACTATTCTATTTTTCACAGCAGTTGTACCATTTTTCATTCCCACCAACCATGCACAAGGGTTCCAATTTCTCCATATCCTCACCAACATTTGTTATTTTCTGGTTTTTTGTTTTCTTTTGTTTTTTTAAATAGTAGTCATCCTAGTGGGAGTGAAGTGGTATTTCACTGTGGTTTTGATTTGCAAAATGACTAACATTGTTGAACATCTTTTCATGTGCTTGTTGACATTTGTATATCTTCTTTAGAGAAATGAGTTTTTGCTCATTTTTTAATTGAGTTGTTTGTCTTTTTATTGTTGAGTTGAAAGAGTTCTTTTAATATTCTGGATACTAAACCTTTAGCAGATAACAATACTAAACCTTTTACTGGGTTCCTTATGAATTCATTTCTGTATGAATTTTGGGATCAGCTTATCCATTTCTGCAAAAAGCAGTTGGACATTTTTAGAGAGATTACATTGAATCTTTAATTTAGGGAGTACTGCCATCTCAACAAAATTAAGCCTTCCAATCCTTGAACATGGGATGTCTTTCCATTTATTGAGCTCTTCTTTAATTTCTCTCAGCAATGTTTTGTAGTTTTCCATGTACAAATATTTTCCCACCATTCTTAGACTTATTCTCAAATATTTTATTCTTTTTGATGCTATAGTAAATGAAATTGTTTTCTTAATTTCATGTTTGGATTGTTCATCAGACATACCACTGATATTTGTACATTGACCTTGTATCCTACAAATTTGCTGAACTTTTGTATTAGCACTACTCATTTTATTGTGAATTCGTTAGAGTTTTTTGTATATAAGATATATTATCTGCAAATAGAGTTGATTTTACTCTTCCTTTCCAGCAGGGATGCCTTTTATTTCTTTTTCTTGCCTAACTGCCTTGATGAGAACTACTGTGTTGAATAGAAGTAGTGAGAGAAGACATCCTTGACTTGATCCTGATGTAAGAGGAAAAGCTTTCAGTCTCTCATCATTAGATTTGGTGTGAGCTGTGGGCTTTTCATAGATGTCCTTTGTCAGGTAGAAGTGGTTCTCTTCTCTTCCTAATGTATTGAGTATTTATTTCATGAAAGGGAGTTGCTTTTGTAAAATGCCTTTTCTCTATCTATTGAGATGATCATGTGTTTTTTCTTTTTTCTGTAATATGGTGTATTACATGGACTGATTTTCATATGTTGAATCACCCTTGCATTCCTGGGATAAATCCACTTGGTCATGGTATATAATCCTTTTACTGTGCTGCCAGATTCAGTTTGCTAGTATTTTAAGTATTTTTGCATCGATATTCACAGAGGATTTTGGGTCTGTAGTTTTCTTTTCTTGTGATTTCTTTGTCTGACTTTGGTATCGGGGCAATACTGCATTACAGAATAAGTTAGGAAGTGTTCCCCCCTTTTCAGTTTTTAGGAAGAGTTTGAGAAGGATTAGTGGTAACTCTTTTTTAAACGTTTCATAGAATTCATCAGTAAAGCCATTTGGTCCTGGGCTTTCTTTGTGGGAAATGAGGTTGATTACTGACTCAATCTCTTTACTTCTAATAGGTCTCCTCAGATTTTCCATTTTCTTTTGAGTCAATTTTGGTAGGGTTTTAGTTTGCTAACGTTGCTGAAACACAATATACCAGAAATGGTTTGGCTTTTACAATGGGGATTTATTAACTTACAGGCTTACAGTTCTTAGGCTGTGAAAATGTTCAATTCAAGTCATCAAAAGGTGATGCTTTCTTCCTGAAGACAAACTACCAGCAAACTTGGGCTCCTCTGTCAGATAGCAAGGCACATGGCGACATCTGCTGGTCCTTCTTTCCTTGGTTTCGTTACTTTCAGCTTCTGGCTGTTTCATCTGTCGTTTACTTTCTGAGCTTCTGTTCTTGACCTTCTCTCTCAGCTTCTCTGGTTTTTCTCCCTCAGCTTCTCTGTGTTTCTCTGAATTTCATCTCTTATAAAGGACTCCAGTAAAAGGATTAAGGGATGCCTCAACTTCAACCTAATCAAAAGGTTCCACAGGAATGGATTAGCTTTAAGAACATGATCTTTTCTAGGGTACACACAGCTTCAAACCATCACAGATACTTTGTGTGTTTCTAGGAAATTGTCCATTTCATCTACGTTATAGAATTTGTTGGCATACAGTTGCTCATAATATTCTTATAATCCTTTTACTATCTGTAAACTCCAAACTAACATCCATGTTTTCATTCCTGATAGTAATTTGAGTTGCCTTTCTTTTTTCTTTGGTCTGTCTAGCTATTTTGTTAATAGTTTTCAAAGAACTAACTTTTCATTTTGTTTAGTTTCTCTGTTGCTTTTCTATTATTTATTTTAAAAAATAAAAATTTTTTATTTTTCCCCTTCTTCTTACACATATTTGTGAATTCTCCAAATACTGTTCTGTTATTGATTCTAATTTAATTCTATTGTGGTCAGAAAACATACATCATATGATTCAATCTTTTAAAATTTATTGAGACTTGTTTTATGGGCTTATATATGCTCTATCCTGTAGAATATTCCATGTGCATTTGAGAAGAATGTGTATTCTGTTGTTCTTGGATAGAGTGTTCTATAGATGTCTGTTGGTTCCCATTGTGATGAGTTGCTTCTCTCTCTCTTGCTACTTTCAAGATTCTTTCTTTTTGGCTTTTGACAGTTGAATTATGATATATCTCAATGTGGATCTCTTTGTGTTTACTCAAAGTTTAAGGAGTTTGTTGACCTTCTCCAATGTGTAGATTCAAGTTTTTCATCAAATCTGAGAAATTTTCAATTATTAATTACTCAAATATTCTTTCTGCTCTTTTCTCTCCCTCCTATCCTTCTAGACTTCCATTAGGCACATGCTGGTATTCTTGATAGTGTCCCTCAGGTCTCTTAGGCTTTGTTCATTTTTCTTCATCCTTTTTCTTTCAGTTCCTCAGTTGGAATGTTTCAACTATATTCAGGTTCACTGGTTCTTTTGCCTGCTCAAATCTGCTGTTGAGATTCTCTAGTGAATTTTTCATTTCAGTTACTGTACTTTTCAACTCCAAGATTTATATTTGTTTCCTTTTTATAATTTTTCTCTCCATTGATATTCTCTATTTGGTGTGATATCATTCTCATGTTTTCCTTTTGTTCTTTGGACATGGTTTCTTTAGCTCTTTCAACATAATAGAAATAGCTCATTAAAGTCATTGTCTAGTTAGTCCAAAGCCTGGGCTTCCTCAGGGACAGTTTTGATTTTTTGCTTTTTTTTCTGTGTATGGGACATACTTTCTTGCTTCTTCAAACATCTCCTAATTTTTCTTGAAAGCTGGGCATTTTGAATATTATAAATGTGGAAATTGGGGAAATAAGATTCTCGCCACACTCCAGGATTTTCTGTTGCTGTTTTTTTGTTTTGTTTTGGTTTGGTTTTTTTTGTAGTTGTCTGCTTGTTTGGTGACTTTTGTAACTATTTAGTAAAGTCTGTTTTCTTTGTTGCATGTGGTCACTAAATCTCTGTTACATTTGCTAAGTGGTCAGTTAATGGTTAGACAGAGATAGCCTTAAATGCCTGAACCAAAAAACCTCCCAGTCTTTGCAGAGGAGCACGGTGTATGTGATGCGGCATGACTGCCTCGCTCAGCCAGTTCCCAGTTCTGCCTTAGCCTTCACTTCCTGCTTGCGAAGGCCCTTAGGGTCAGCCATGGCGAGAGTTTAGGGCCTTCTCACGTCTTCCCTGAGCACGTTCACGGTTCTGGCCCTGTGTGTGGCCTTAGGAAGGGTTGTGTGTCACATTGAGGGCTGGCAAAACACAGGCTATGGGCCAATCAAGCCCATGGCCTGGGCGAAGAATGTGTTTTTATGTTCATAATATATTAGAAACAACAAAACAAAACAAAAACAAAAAGCAAAGAAGACTATGAAACAGACCCTGGATGTGGCCTGAAAATCCTAAATTTTTACTCTGTGGCCCTTTAAAGAAAAAGTTTGCTGGCCCCTATGCTAGGCCATAAAACAAGTCGCAATAAATTTAAAAGGTTTGAGATCCTATTATGTATGTTTTCCAACCACAACAGAATTAAATTAGAGATCAATAACAAAATAGTATTTGAGAAATCCCCAAATATTTGGGAAATAAACAACACCCTTGTAAATAAACCTTGGGTCAAAGAAGGAATCACAATGGAGGTAGAAAATACTTTGAACTAGATAAAGATAAAATATAACAAATCAATAGTTTATAGCTTTAAATGTTTAGAAAAAAAAAGAGAAAGATTCCAAGTTTATACCTAAGATTCACCTTATGAACTAGGCAAAGAAGAGTAAACAAAACCTAGAGCAAGCAAAAGGAAGGAAATAATAAAAATTGGAGTGAAAATCAATGAAGCACAAAACAGAAAAGCAGTACGAAAATCAACAAAATCAAAAGCTGATTCTTGGAAAAGAAAAACTGTTTGGCTAGAGTGACTGAAGGAGAAGAAAAGAAGACAAAAATACCAAAATCAGAAATTTAAAAGTTTATAAAAGAATACTATCGGCCACTTTATTCCAACATATTAGACAACTTAGATGAATGGACAAATTCCTAGAAGAACAGATTACCAAAACTGATGCAAGAAATACAAATTCCAATAGAGCTATAACAAGGAAAGAAATTGAATTTCTAATGAAAATATCATCAAAATTAAATAGATATCCTGAACAGTCCTATAGCTATTTAAGAAATTGAATTCATAGTTAAAAACCTTGACACAAAGAAAACTTCAGGTTCAGATGGCTTCACTGAAGAATTCTACCAAACATTTAAAGAAGAAACAATACCAATTTTACAAAATCACTTCCAGAAAAGAGAAAATAGGAGGGGACACTTTCCAACTCAATTTATGGGCATTAACTTAATTCCAAAACCAGAAAAATGTATCACAAGAGAGAAAAACTACAGATCAATATCCCTCATGAATACAGATGCAGAAATCATTAACAGAATATTGACAAACCAAATTTAGTAACATATAAAAAGGACCAGGCACCCACACATCTATGGCCAATTGAATTTTGACAAGAGTGTCAAGTCCTCTCAATGGAGAAAGGATGGTCTCTTCAACAAATGGATCTGGGAAAACTTGAAAACCACAGACAAAAGAAAGACAATGGACTCCTGCTGCACACCATGTACAAAAATTAACTCAAAATGGATCAATGTCCTAAATATAAGAGCTAAACTATAAAATTCTTAGAAGATAGCAGAGGGAAATTTTTCAGAATCTTGTATTAAGCAATGGATTCTTAGACTTTGTGCCAAAAGCAGGAGCAACAAAAGAAAAAAATAGCTACATTGGACTTCATCAAAATTAGAAACTCTTGCACATCAAAGGACATTGTCAAGAAAGTAAAAAGACAATCAACAGAACGGGAAAATATATTTGAGAACTACATCCCTGATCAGAATATATAAAGAGCTCCTACAACTCAACAACCAACCGACAAATACCCAATTTAAAAATGGGCAAAGGACTTGAGTAGACATTTCACCAAAGAAGATAGACAAATGCCGATGAATATATGAAAAGATGCTCAACACCGTTAATTATCAGGGAAATGCAAATCAAAACCATAATGAAATACCAGTTCATGCCCACTTCAGATGACTATTATTCAAAAATGGAAGCTAACAAGTGAACAGGTGTTGGCAAGGACATGGAGAAATTGGAACCCTCACGCACTGCTGGTGGGAATGTGAATGGTGCAGCTACTGTGGAAAACAGTTTGGTTTCCTCGAAAAGGAAACATAGTTACTGGATGACCCAGCAATGCCACTTCTAGGTATATACCCAAATGAGTTGAAAACAGGGACTGGAACAGATGCTTGTACACCACTGTTCATACAGCATTATTCACATTTGCCAGAGGGTGGAAGTCACCCCAGTGCTCATCAACAGATGAATGGAGAAAAAAAAAGTGGTCTATCATTACAATGGAATATTATTCAGCTGTAAAAAGGAATGAAGTTCTGATCCACGTGACAACATGGATGAACTTGAAAACATTATGCTGAATGAAATAAGCCAGACACAAAAGGTCAGGTATTGTGTGACCACTTATGTGAAATAACTGGAATATGCAAATTCATGGATAAGGAAAAGACCTTACAGGTGACAGGGGCTGCAGGGAGGGGGACTCAGGAGTCGATGCTTAGTGGGTGCAGAGTTTCTGTTTGAGGGGGATGAGGTTTTGGTAATGGAGTTTGGTAATGGTAGCAAAACACTGTGTGAATAATGCCACCAAATTGCTTGCAAGTGGTTAAAATGATAAACTTTAGGTTGTATATATGTTGCCATAATCCTTTTTAAAAAAAGGATTATAAAACAGGTGGGATTTATCCCAAGAATATAAGGTTGATTTAACGTCTGAAAATCGGTTAATGTAGTACACATATTAATACAATAAGGGATTAAAAAAATCACATGTTCCAATTCCTCTAATAAAAATACATTAATTAAAATCAAATGACCATTTCAATAAATGCAGCAGAAGCATTTGACAAAATCCAATATCCATTCCTGATTTAATGCTCTCAATAAAATATGAATAGAAGGGAATTTCTTCAGCTGATGAAGGGCTACGGATGACATGATACTTAATGGTGAAAAACTAAATTGCCTTCCCTTTATGTCTGGCATAAGGCCAGGGTGTGTGCTCGGGCCACTCGGATTTAACATTGCATTGGAGGTTCTAGCCAGTGTGATAAGGCAACAAGTAAAGGCATCCAAATTGGAAAGGAAGAAGTAAAACTGCCTTTATTTGCAGTTTTATGACATAGTTCTGTATGTGGAAAATCCTAAGGAATATATTTTTTTAACTATCAGAAGTAATAAGTCCAGCAAGTTCACAGGTTACAAGATCAATAATCTAAATCAATTATGTTTCTACATACTGGCAGCAAACAATTAAAAAATGAAGTTAAGAAAATTCCATTCACAATAGCATAAAAAGAAAAAAAAACAATTTAGGTATAAATTTAATTTTTAAAAGTGCAAGACTTGTACACTGAAAACTACAAATCACTACTGAGAGGCATTAAAGAAAATCTCAATAAATGGAGAGACATTTCACGTTCATGGATTGCAGGACTCACTATTGTTAAGATGGCAATTCACACCAAATTGACCCATAGAGTCATCACAATCCATATAAAAATCAAGCAGGTATTTTTGTGGAGATTGAGGAGCTGATCCTAAAATTCACATGGAAATGCAAAGGACTCAGAGGAGGTAAGACCATTTTGAAAAAGAACTGAATCAGAGGAGTCACGCTACCTGATTCCAAAACTATAGTTAATAGTAAACTATAGTTAATCATACAATTATAAAAAATGTACTTCCATCAATTATAACAAATGTACCAACCAATGCAAGGTGTTACTAATAAGGTGGTAGATGGGAACCCTGTATTTTACGCATGATTTTTCACATACATAACTTAATTAGAGAACCCACAACTTCTCTAATTAAAAAAAAACAAAACTGACAATAAAACCCCAGTAATCTGAATGGAGTGGTGATGGATTAAGAATAGGCATAGATCAAGGGGACAGAACTGAGAGTCTGGAAACAAACCTTTCCAGTCACAGCCCATTGATTTCTGACATTGGTGTCAAGACAACTCAGCAAGGGAAAAATAGACTTTTAAATAAATGGTGCTGGGACAATTTGCTATCCACACACAAAAATGACAAATTTCAAACTTTATCTCCCATCATACCCAAAAATTAACTCAAAAAGGATCACAGACCTAAAGGTAAGAGCTAAAAATATAGAACTTCTAGAGGAAAACATAGGAGAAAATCTTCATCACTCTGGGTTAGGCAACATGTTTTAGGTACGACAACAAGCCCAAGATACGTAAAAGAAAAATTTGATAAATTGGACTTCATCAACATTTAAAAATGTGTTTCAAAAGACACCGTTGAGGGGCAAGATGGTAGACTGGTGAGCTGTATATTTTAGTTACTCCTCCAGGAAAGTAGGTAAAAAGCCAGGAACTGCGTGGACTGGACACCACAGAGCAATCTGTCTTTGGGCATACTTCATACAACACTCATGAAAACGTGGAACTGCTGAGATCAGCGAAATCTGTAAGTTTTTGCGGCCAGGGGACCCGCGCCCCTCCCTGCCAGGCTCAGTCCCGGGGGAGGAGGGGCTGTCAGCTCCAGGAAGGAGAAGGGAGAATTACAGTGGCTGCTCTTACCGGAAACTCATTCTACTGATTCAAACTCCAACCATAGATAGACTGAGGCCAGACACCAGAGACTCTGAGAGCAGCCAGCCCAGCAGAGAGGAGACAGGCATAGAAAAAAAACAACACGAAAAACTCCAAAATAAAAGCAGAGGATTTTTGGAGTTCTGGTGAACACAGAAAGGGGAAGGGCGGAGATCAGGCCTTGAGGCGCATATGCAAATCCCGAAGCAAGGCTGATCTCTCTGCCCTAGGCACTTTTCCTTAATGGCCCTGGTTGCTTTGTCTATTAGCATTTCAATAACCCATTAGATCTCTGAGGAGGGCCGTGTTTTTTTTTTTTTTTTTTTTTTTTTTTTTTTTTTTTTTTTTAAATCCTTTTTGCTTTTTCTAAAACAATTACTCTAAGAAGCTCAATACAGAAAGCTTCAAAGAATTGAAATTTGGGCACGTCAAGTCAAGAGCAGAACTAAGAGAGCTCTGAGACAAAAGGCAATAATCCAGTGGCTGAGAAAATTCACTAAACAACACAACTTCCCAAGAAAAGGGGGGTGTCCGCTCACAGCCACCATCCTGGTGGACAGGAAACACTCCTGCCCATCGCCAGCCCCATAGCCCAGAGCTGCCCCAGACAACCCAGTGTGACGGAAGTGCTTCAAATAACAGGCACACACCACAAAACTGGGCGTGGACATTAGCCTTCCCTGCAACCTCAGCTGAATGTCCCAGAGCTGGGAAGGGGGAGCAGTGTGAATTAACAGAGCCCCATTCAGCCACCATTTGAGCAGACTGGGAGCCTCCCAACACAGCCCAGCAGCCCAGAACTGCCCTGGGGGGACGGCACTCACCTGCGACATAGCACAGTCATCCCTCAACAGAGGACCCGGGGTGCACAGCCTGGAAGAGGGGCCCACTTGCAAGTCTCAGGAGCCATACGCCAATACCAAAGACTTGTGGGTCAGTGGCAGAGACAAACTGTGGCAGGACTGAACTGAAGGATTAGACTATTACAGTAGCTTTAAAACTCTAGGATCATCAGGGAGATTTGATTGTTAGGGCCACCCCCCCTCCCCGACTGCCCAGAAACACGCCCCACATACAGGGCAGGCAACACCAACTACACACGCAAGCTTGGGACACCAATTGGGCCCCACAAGACTCACTCCCCCACTCACCAAAAAGGCTAAGCAGGGGAGATCTGGCTTGTGGAGAACAGGTGGCTCGTGGACGCCACCTGCTGGTTAGTTAGAGAAAGTGTACTCCACGAAGCTGTAGATCTGATAAATTAGAGATAAGGACTTCAACTGGTCTACAAACCCTAAAAGAACCCTATCAAGGTCAGCAAATGCCACGAGGCCAAAAACAACAGAAAATTATAAAGCATATGAAAAAACCAGACGATATGGATAACCCAAGCCCAAGCACCCAAATCAAAAGACCAGAAGAGACACACCTAGAGCAGCTACTCAAAGAACTAAAGATGAACAATGAGACCCTAGTACGGGATATGAAGGAAATCAAGAAGACCCTAGAAGAGCATAAAGAAGACATTGCAAGACTAAATAAAAAAATGGATGATCTTATGGAAATTAAAGAAACTGTTGACCAAATTAAAAAGATTCTGGACACTCATAGTACAAGACTAGAGGAAGTTGAACAACGAATCAGTGACCTGGAAGATGACAGAATGGAAAATGAAAACATAAAAGAAAGAATGGGGAAAAAAATTGAAAAACTCGAAATGCACCTCAGGGATATGATAGATAATATGAAACGTCCGAATATAAGACTCATTGGTGTCCCAGAAGGGGAAGAAAAGGGTAAAGGTCTAGGAAGAGTATTCAAAGAAATTGTTGGGGAAAACTTCCCAAATCTTCTAAACAACATAAATACACAATCATAAATGCTCAGCGAACTCCAAATAGAATAAATCCAAAAAAAACCCACTCCGAGACATATACTGATCACACTGTCAAACATAGAAGAGAAGGAGCAAGTTCTGAAAGCAGCAAGAGAAAAGCAATTCACCACATACAAAGGAAACAGCATAAGACTAAGTAGTGACTACTCAGCAGCCACCATGGAGGCGAGAAGGCAGTGGCACGATATATTTAAAATTCTGAGTGAGAGGAATTTCCAGCCAAGAATACTTTATCCAGCAAAGCTCTCCTTCAAATTTGAGGGAGAGCTTAAATTTTTCACAGACAAAGAAATGCTGAGAGAATTTGCTAACAAGAGACCTGCCCTACTGGAGATACTAAAGGGAGCCCTACAGACAGAGAAACAAAGACAGGACAGAGAGACTTGGAGAAAGGTTCAGTACTAAAGAGATTCGGTATGGGTACAATAAAGGATATTAATAGAGAGAGGGAAAAATATGGCAAACATAATCCAAAGGATAAGATGGCCGATTCAAGAAATGCCTTCACGGTTTTAACGTTGAATGTAAATGGATTAAACTCCCCAATTAAAAGATATAGATTCGCAGAATGGATCAAAAAAAATGAACCATCAATATGTTGCATACAAGAGACTCATCTTAGACACAGGGACACAAAGAAACTGAAAGTGAAAGGATGGAAAAAAATATTTCATGCAAGCTACAGCCAAAGAAAGCAGGTGTAGCAATATTAATCTCAGATAAAATAGACTTCAAATGCAGGGATGTTTTGAGAGACAAAGAAGGCCACTACATACTAATAAAAGGGGCAATTCAGCAAGAAGAAATAACAATCGTAAATGTCTATGCACCCAATCAAGGTGCCACAAAATACATGAGAGAAACATTGGCAAAACTAAAGGAAGCAATTGATGTTTCCACAATAATTGTGGGAGACTTCAACACAACACTCTCTCCTATAGATAGATCAACCAGACAGAAGACCAATAAGGAAATTGAAAACCTAAACAATCTGATAAATGAATTAGATTTAACAGACATCTACATGACATTACATCCCAAATCAACAGGATACACATACTTTTCTAGTGCTCACGGAACTTTCTCCAGAATAGATCATATGCTGGGACATAAAACAAGCCTCAATAAATTTAAAAAGATTGAAATTATTCAAAGCACATTCTCTGACCACAATGGAATACAATTAGAAGTCAATAACCATCAGAGACTTAGAAAATTCACAAATACCTGGAGGTTAAACAACACACTCCTAAACAATCAGTGGGTTAAAGAAGAAATAGCAAGAGAAATTGCTAAATATATAGAGACAAATGAAAATGAGAACACAACATACCAAAACCTATGGGATGCAGCAAAAGCAGTGCTAAGGGGGAAATTTATAGCACTAAACGCATATATTAAAAAGGAAGAAAGAGCCAAAATCAAAGAACTAATGGATCAACTGAAGAAGCTAGAAAATGAACAGCAAACCAATCCTAAACCAAGTACAAGAAAAGAAATAACAAGGATTAAAGCAGAAATAAATGACATAGAGAACAAAAAAACAATAGAAAGGATAAATATCACCAAAAGTTGGTTCTTTGAGAAGATCAACAAGATTGACAAGCCCCTAGCTAGACTGACAAAATCAAAAAGAGAGAAGACCCATATAAACAAAATAATGAATGAAAAGGTGACATAACTGCAGATCCTGAAGAAATTAAAAAAATTATAAGAGGATATTATGAACAACTGTATGGCAACAAACTGGATAATGTAGAAGAAATGGACAATTTCCTGGAAACATATGAACAACCTAGACTGACCAGAGAAGAAATAGAAGACCTCAACCAACCCATCACAAGCAAAGAGATCCAATCAGTCATCAAAAATCTTCCCACAAATAAATGCCCAGGGCCAGATGGCTTCACAGGGGAATTCTACCAAACTTTCCAGAAAGAACTGACACCAATCTTACTCAAACTCTTTCAAAACATTGAAAAAAATGGAACACTACCTAATTCATTTTATGAAGCTAACATCAATCTAATACCAAAACCAGGCAAAGATGCCACAAAAAAGGAAAACTACCGGCCAATCTCCCTAATGAATATAGATGCAAAAATCCTCAACAAAATACTTGCAAATCGAATCCAAAGACACATTAAAAAAATCATACACCATGACCAAGTGGGGTTCATACCAGGCATGCAAGGATGGTTCAACATAAGAAAAACAATCAATGTATTACAACACATTAAAAACTCGAAAGGGAAAAATCAATTGATCATCTCAATAGATGCTGAAAAAGAATTTGACAAAATCCAACATCCGTTTTTGATAAAAACACTTCAAAAGGTAGGAATTGAAGGAAACTTCCTCAACATGATAAAGAGCATATATGAAAAACCCACAGCCAGCATAGTACTCAATGGTGAGAGACTGAAAGCCTTCCCTCTAAGATCAGGAACAAGACAAGGATGCCCGCTGTCACCACTGTTATTCAACATTGTGCTGGAAGTGCTAGCCAGGGCAATCCGGCAAGACAAAGAAATAAAAGGCATCCAAATTGGAAAAGAAGAAGTAAAACTGTCATTGTTTGCAGATGACATGATCTTATATCTAGAAAACCCTGAGAAATCAACGATACACCTACTAGAGCTAATAAACAAATTTAGCAAAGTAGCGGGATACAAGATTAATGCACATAAGTCAGTAATGTTTCTATATGCTAGAAATGAACAAACTGAAGAGACACTCAAGAAAAAGATACCATTTTCAATAGCAACTAAAAAAATCAAGTACCTAGGAATAAACTTAACCAAAGATGTAAAAGACCTATACAAAGAAAACTACATAACTCTACTAAAAGAAATAGAAGGGGACCTTAAAAGATGGAAAAATATTCCATGTTCATGGATAGGAAGGCTAAATGTCATTAAGATGTCAATTCTACCCAAACTCATCTACAGATTCAATGCAATCCCAATCAAAATTCCAACAACCTACTTTGCAGACTTGGAAAAGCTAGTTATCAAATTTATTTGGAAAGGGAAGATGCCTCGAATTGCTAAAGACACTCTAAAAAAGAAAAACGAAGTGGGAGGACTTACACTCCCTGACTTTGAAGCTTATTATAAAGCCACAGTTGCCAAAACAGCATGGTACTGGCACAAAGATAGACATATAGATCAATGGAATCGAATTGAGAATTCAGAGATAGACCCTCAGATCTATGGCCGACTGATCTTTGATAAGGCCCCCAAAGTCACCGAACTGAGCCATAATGGTCTTTTCAACAAATGGGGCTGGGAGAGTTGGATATCCATATCCAAAAGAATGAAAGAGGACCCCTACCTCACCCCCTACACAAAAATTAACTCAAAATGGACCAAAGATCTCAATATAAAAGAAAGTACCATTAAACTCCTAGAAGATAATGTAGGAAAACATCTTCAAGACCTTGTATTAGGAGGCCACTTCCTAGACTTTACACCCAAAGCACAAGCAACAAAAGAGAAAATAGATAAATGGGAACTCCTCAAGCTTAGAAGTTTCTGCACCTCAAAGGAATTTCTCAAAAAGGTAAAGAGGCAGCCAACTCAATGGGAAAAAATTTTTGGAAACCATGTATCTGACAAAAGACTGATATCTTGCATATACAAAGAAATCCTACAACTCAATGACAATAGTACAGTCGGCCCAATTATAAAATGGGCAAAAGATATGAAAAGACAGTTCTCTGAAGAGGAAATACAAATGGCCAAGAAACACATGAAAAAATGTTCAGCTTCACTAGCTATTAGAGAGATGCAAATTAAGACCACAATGAGATACCATCTAACACCGGTTAGAATGGCTGCCATTAAACAAACAGGAAACTACAAATGCTGGAGGGGATGTGGAGAAATTGGAACTCTTATTCATTGTTGGTGGGACTGTATAATGGTTCAGCCACTCTGGAAGTCAGTCTGGCAGTTCCTTAGAAAACTAGAGATAGAGCTACCATTCGATCCAGCGATTGCACTTCTCGGGATATACCCGGAAGATCGGAAAGCAGTGACACGAACAGATATCTGCACGCCAATGTTCATAGCAGCATTATTCACAATTGCCAAGAGATGGAAACAACCCAAATGTCCATCAACAGATGAGTGGATAAATAAAATGTGGTATATACACACGATGGAATACTACGCGGCAGTAAGAAGGAATGATCTGGTGAAACATATGACAACATGGATGAACCTTGAAGACATAATGCTGAGCGAAATAAGCCAGGCACAAAAAGAGAAATATTATATGCTACCACTAATGTGAACTTTGAAAAATGTAAAACAAATGGTTTATAATGTAGAATGTAGGGGAACTAGCAGTAGAGAGCAATTAAGGAAGGGGGAACAATAATCCAAGAAGAACAGATAAGCTATTTAACGTTCTGGGGATGCCCAGAAATGACTATGGTCTGTTAATTTCTGATGGATGTAGTAGGAACAAGTTCACTGAAATGTTGCTATAGTATGTAACTTTCTTGGGGTAAAGTAGGAACATGTTGGAAGTTAAGCAGTTATCTTAGGTTAGTTGTCTTTTCTTACTCCCTTGCTATGGTCTCTTTGAAATGTTCTTTTATTGTATGTTTGTTTTTTTTTTTGTTTTCTTTTTAACTTTTTTTTTTCATACAGTTGATTTGAAAAAAGAAGGGAAAGTTAAAAAAAAAAAAAAGAAAAAAGACAAACAAGGGAAAAAAAAAAACAAAAAAAAAAAACGACGTAGTGCCCCCTTGAGGAGCCTGTGGAGAATGCAGGGGTATTCGCCTACCCCACCTCCATGGTTGCTAACATGACCACAGACATAGGGGACTGGTGGTTTGATGGGTTGAGCCCTCTACCATAAGTTTTACCCTTGGGAAGACGGTTGCTGCAAAGGAGAGGATAGGCCTCCCTGTATTTGTGCCTAAGAGTCTCCTCCTGAATGCCTCTTTGTTGCTCAGATGTGGCCCTCTCTCTCTGGCTAAGCCAACTTGAAAGGTGAAATCACTGCCCTCCCCCCTACGTGGGATCAGACACCCAGGGGAGTGAATCTCCCTGGCAACGTGGAATATGACTCCCGGGGAGGAATGTAGACCCGGCATTGTGGGATGGAGAACATCTTCTTGACCAAAAGGGGGATGTGAAAGGAAATGAAATAAGCTTCAGTGGCAGAGAGATTCCAAAACGAGCCGAGAGATCACTCTGGTGGGCACTCTTACGCACACTTTAGACAACCTTTTTTAGGTTCTAAAGAATTGGGGTAGCTGGTGGTGGATACCTGAAACTATTAAACTACAACCCAGAACCCATGAATCTCGAAGACAGTTGTATAAAAATGTAGCTTATGAGGGGTGACAGTGGGATTGGGAATGCCATAAGGACTAAACTCCACTTTGTCTAGTTTATGGATGGATGTGTAGAAAAGTAGGGGAAGCAAACAAACAGACAAAGGTACCTAGTGTTCTTTTTTACTTCAATTGCTCTTTTTCACTCTAATTATTATTCTTGTTATTTTTGTGTGTGTGCTAATGAAGGTGTCAGGGATTGATTTAGGTGATGAATGTACAACTATGTAATGGTACTGTAAACAATCGAAAGTACAATTTGTTTTGTATGACTGCGTGGTATGTGAATATATCTCAATAAAATGATGATTAAAAAATAAATAAATAAATAAATAAATAAGGAAACAAAAAACAAAAAAAAAAAAAAAAGACACCGTTGAGTGAATATACCTCAATAAAACTGAATTTAAAAAAAAAAAGACACTATTGAGAAAATGAGAAAAGCAGGCCACAGAGCAGGAGAAAATATTTGCAAAGCATATATCTGACAAAGAACTTGTATATAAAGAACTCTCTCTGTCTCTCTCTCTCTCTCTATATATATATATATGCACACACACACACACACACACACACACACACACACACACACACACACACATATATATAAAGAACTCTAACTGAATAAAGAGAAGACAACCCAATATAAAAATGGGCAGAACTTGAGGTGGAACAAAACTCTACACTCCTGGGGTGTGGGCTCCTCCCAGCGACTTCTCTCCAAGGAGGGCAGTATGAAAGGGTGGGGGTGACTTTATTGTGGAGACCCCTGGGAAGCCCTGCCTCAGCCAGAGGCTCAAGGTCAACACCAACAGTGAGAGTGAGGACAGCACGTACCCTGGGTGTGATGTGATGAGAATGTCACTTTATCTCTGGGATCTTCCTCCCCAAAACCCATAACCCCAGTGCAGTCACAAGAAAAGTATCAGACAAATCCCACTTGAGGGACACTCGACACAATCCCTGACCCGTCCTCAAAGCTGCCAAAGTCATCAGAAACAAGGAAAGTCTGAGAAACTGCCACCACCAAGAGAAGCCTACGGTGACGAGACGCCCAAACACCTTTTAAAAAGGATCATTAAGTAAAAACTACGGAAATCTGAATAAAGTATGGACTCTAAATAATAATTGTGTATCCATATCGGTTTGCAAACTGTGACAAATGTACCATGGTGATATAAGGTGTTAATTGGGGAAATGGCGTGTGGGCTATATGGAAATTCTCTGTGTTAGCTTCACAATTTGTCTGATCTATTTCTAAAGAAATCTAAAACTACTCTAAAATTCAAAGCTTATTTTAAAAATAGACAAAAGATTTGAATACACATTTCAACAAAGAGATATACAAATGGCTAATAATCACAGAAAAAGCTCAACATTAGGGAAATACAAATCCAGCCACAATGAGATGCCACTTTTCTACTGCTGGAACGGCTATAATCGGAAATAACAAGTGTTGGCGAGGATGTGGAGGGACTCAGAGCCCTTGTTCATTGTCACTTTGGGATGTAAAATGGTACAGCCACTTTGGAAAAAAGAGGCTAGGTAGTCTTAAAATGTTAGACAAGAGTTAACCATATGACCCAACCATTTCCCTTCTAGGTGTCTAGCAAAGAAAAATAAAGACATATGTGCACACAAAGACATGTAGAAGCATCACTCAAGACTGCCAAAAAGTGGAAACAATCCAAAAGTCCGTCAACCGATGAATAGATAAATAAAACATGCTATATCCATATAATGGAGTATTATTCGTCCATAAAAAGGAATGGAGGACTGATACATGCTGCAACATGGATGAACTTTGCAAACATTATACTAAGTGAAAGAAACCAGTCATACAAGACCACATATTATGTGATTCCATTACTGTGAAAAGTCCAGAATGGGCATATTCATAGACAGAAAGTAAGTTAGTGGTTGCCAGGGGCTGAGGTAAAGAGGAAATGGGGAGCAACTGCCAGTGGGTTTCAGGTTTCTTTTTGGGGTGATGAAAATGTTTTAAATGTTAAATGAAATATATATCTGAATATGATTAAAGGGGGAAATATTAGATTGTATATATGGTAACAGAATAAAAAATATTTTTAAAATCCATGGAACTAGGCTACACACAGGGAACCCTAAGTAAAACCATGGACTTTAACTTAATAGCACAATTATTAAAATGTGCTATCATCAATTGTAACAAATGTTCCACACCAATGCAAGGTGTTGATGGGGTGGTGTTATATGAGAATCCTGTATTTCATGCATGATTGTTCTGTAAACCCACAAGTTCTCTAATAAAGAAGAAAAATGGATTGTGATGATGGTTGCACAATGTAAATTTACTAAAAATTATTGTTACACACTTAAGTGAGTTTTATGGTATGTAAATTATACATTAATAGCACTGTTAAAAAAAAACAAAAAAAAAATAGGTAGGGGTAGAGGTTGGTGAGGCTTAGATGAAACAAGATCGGCAATATAGTAAAAGTTTGGGAAGTTGAGTACTGGGTAAGAAGGGTTTATACTTTTTACTTTTACTTTTGTTTACGTTTACATTTCCTCCCAATGAAAAGTTTAAAAAATGAATGGCTTGCTCCCGAGTGCTTCCCCGGCCCCCTGAGTACACACATTTCCCTAAAATCTGCCCGCACTGTATTTTGAGTCTAGGCGCCTCGTGTCTCCCCATGAGACCGTGGGTTCCCTGCGATTCACTGATGTTGTATTTCTCAGGGTCTGGCTCGGCCCCCGGCACATATAGGTGGGTCCTGAAGAAATGTTAGTTGGATCAATTTTTAAAATAAAATGGGGGAGGGGTGAGAAATAAAAAGGTAACATGGGAAAGGCCATTTCCAAAAGCCGACCCAGGTTGCTCAGAAGAAGTCCCTTCAGCGCCCGGAACTGGAGAGAACATCTTCCTCCAGAGCGCGGTTGGCTGCCGGGGGCTTGGCTGCCTTTGGGGCGGGGGTCGCGGCGTCGGGGACTGTCCCCCGCGGGGACCATCGCTGGGAACCTCCCTCCCCGTCGCACCAGCGCGGAAGTACACCGGGTTGAAGCTGTTCTCACAAATTTCCTTAAAAAGAAAAAGAAAAACACACAAGTATTTTCTTGAGCGGTTACTGCGCGCGATCTCGGCGGTCCCGGGGAAGAGCCGCGACCGCGGGGTGGCGCCCCGGGCGGAGCCGGCTCTCGGCCGCCCCCTGGCGTCGGGCTCCGGGACCCCGCGGCCTGCAGAGCCCCGCGGGCAGGTCACGCCGGCGGGGGAACGCGGGGTCCCGGGGCGCGCGGGCGGGAAGAGCGGTGCGTGCCGGCCGTCCGGGCCTCAGTTTCCCCGGGCGTAAAAGCAGAGGGGAGGGGGCGGACTCAGTGACGCCCAGGGCTCCTCTCGCCCTGGAAGTCGGGGTGCAAGTGCGCAAGCGCCCCCAGCCGCTCCCCAGGTTCCCGACCGCCGAAGCGCCTTAGCGCCCCCCGAGGAACTTGGCAAAAGACAAGGCCCCGGGCCCCGCCCCAGACCCACTGAACCGGATCTCCGGGTGGGCCTGGGCCTCGGCGAGGGAGACCCCAAAGCACTGCCAGGGCGTGGGCCCATCTCGCGTTTGCTGCTCGTAACCCCAGCTTCTCCGCCTGCCCGCCCCCGTTTACTGCCTGCCTTTGGACTGACTGTCCCCGGAAAGCGCTCGCCAGGGTGCGACTCTGCGGGGTCTGGGCGTATCCTCCCGTCACCCCTGGGCGCCGAGGGCGCCAGAGGGGCGCGGGCTTTTGCAGAAAGCCCCAGGAAGCCGGAGAAGTGATCTGTCTTTGGTCAGACACCTGGTTAGGGGCAGAACCGGGTCTTGAAACGTCCTGCGTAGTGGGGGTCGCCAGATTTAGCAACTAAAAATACAGGACGCCCAGTTAAATCTGAGCTACAGATAAACAATGCATGATTTTTTTTTTTTATAACTGTCCCAAATATTGGGACATACTTATACTAAAAAAATCTCATGCATTGTTTATCTGAAATTCAAATTTAACAGGGCGCCCTACGTTAATCTTCTCCCGCGCCTGGCGTGCGATCCCCGGGACCAGGGCTGGCTACACATTTTTGCAAAATGAAAATACAGGCCACTTGTTCAAAAAGCAGTAAGAAAGCACAACGAGAGGTGCGTATTTCCTTCCTTCTGTGGTCTCTCTCTCTCTTGATTTTTCAAGATGTTTTTATTTTGCTATTAAAAATATTAAGTAAAAAAATCAACTTTTAAATTATTAGCGTGAATTTTACCAGTCACCTTTCTATTACGCAATGCCAGTTGTAAACACAAATATAAGAGCGTTTAACTCGCTGAATTTAAATCACGGGAATTACGCAATTTGTGTTTTGTTCAGGCCCCAGCAGGCGGGAAGAGAAACGCCGGGGAGACTCTCAGGAAGGTTGGAAGCGGGGAGACTCCCCCAGGCACGGAGCTGGCCTCAGAGAACACGCGCTTGAGCTCGGGCGAGTGTAGACACTGCCAGGGCCTGGGGAGGCCAGGGCGGCCCTGCCCCCAGCCAAGGGCGCACCCCTGGGGGGTCCAGCCCGCCACCTCTTCTCCCGTGGGCTGCTGCCCCAAGGCGGGCGACCCCCAAGGATGCTTAAACATCCTGGTAAGATGCGCTCAGTACCCGGTGGCCAAGACTCCGCTGCCTGCCGGACTCACGGGGTGCAGCCGGCTCAGGGAGGGGCCTCCCCAATGCTGAGGGCAGCGCCCCCGACTCGGGGCTCCGCACTCCTGTCCAGACCCCACCAGGCCCGGAGGGTAATGGGCACAGGCGGCCGGGGTCAAGGGTCAGGGCCGGCAGGGGGACCCTTGGCAAGCTGGGGTCCCAGGGGCTGGCAGCCAAGAACCCCTCCCAGGGAGGCAGAGGGGGTGGGGTGGGAGGTGAGAGCGCAGTGATCTGAGGCTCCCGTGTCTCACTGGACTTGCTTAGAAAACACAAGTTCAAAGACGAAATAAAATTAGTAAGAATTTCAAGCTGGGGACAGCAGAGCTTCAAACCAAGCAGGGGGCTCTGAGCTGCACCGGTCACTGCCCATCAAACGGCCCTGCCTGGGACCCTTGCTAAGTATATGGACCCCTGGGTCCTTCCCCAAACCCAGAAATCTGAATCTCCAGGAGAGATGCCTAGGAATCTGTATTTAAAGACTTGGGAACCGCTGCTTTAGATTTCCAAACCTGGCTGATTATTAGATTCCTGGGATCCTCCTGCAGACTCAACTTCAAATTTCCTGAATTCTGCTCCCTTCCACCTCCACCCCCACTCCATGAAATTATATCAGATTTGGGGAACCACTTTGTGGGGGTTCAAATCCTACCTGTGCCGTTCACAAGCTGTGTGGTCATAAACAAGTTACTTAACCTCGCTGTGCCTCTCTACTCCCATCTGCAAAATGAGGATAGTAATGATACCTACCTCATAGGGTTGTTGTGAAGATTCAATGGATTAAAATACACAAAGCGCGGAGGCGGGGCAAGATGGCAGACTGGTGAGCTGTATGTTTTAGTTACTCCTCCAGGAAAGTAGGTAAAAAGCCAGGAACTGCGTGGACTGGACACCACAGAGCAATCTGTCTTTGGGCATACTTCATACAACACTCATGAAAACGTGGAACTGCTGAGATCAGCGAAATCTGTAAGTTTTTGCGGCCAGGGGACCTGCGCCCCTCCCTGCCAGGCTCAGTCCCGGGGGAGGAGGGGCTGTCAGCTCCAGGAAGGAGAAGGGAGAATTGCAGTGGCTGCTCTTACCGGAAACTCATTCTACTGATTCAAACTCCAACCATAGATAGACTGAGGCCAGACACCAGAGACTCTGAGAGCAGCCAGCCCAGCAGAGAGGAGACAGGCATAGAAAAAAAACAACACGAAAAACTCCAAAATAAAAGCAGAGGATTTTTGGAGTTCTGGTGAACACAGAAAGGGGAAGGGCGGAGATCAGGCCTTGAGGCGCATATGCAAATCCCGAAGCAAGGCTGATCTCTCTGCCCTGGGCACTTTTCCTTAATGGCCCTGGTTGCTTTGTCTATTAGCATTTCAATAACCCATTAGATCTCTGAGGAGGGCCGTTTTTTTTTTTTTTTTTTTAAATCCTTTTTGCTTTTTCTAAAACAATTACTCTAAGAAGCTCAATACAGAAAGCTTCAAAGAATTGAAATTTGGGCACGTCAAGTCAAGAGCAGAACTAAGAGAGCTCTGAGACAAAAGGCAATAATCCAGTGGCTGAGAAAATTCACTAAACAACACAACTTCCCAAGAAAAGGGGGGTGTCCGCTCACAGCCACCATCCTGGTGGACAGGAAACACTCCTGCCCATCGCCAGCCCCATAGCCCAGAGCTGCCCCAGACAACCCAGTGTGACGGAAGTGCTTCAAATAACAGGCACACACCACAAAACTGGGCGTGGACATTAGCCTTCCCTGCAACCTCAGCTGAATGTCCCAGAGCTGGGAAGGGGGAGCAGTGTGAATTAACAGAGCCCCATTCAGCCATCATTTGAGCAGACTGGGAGCCTCCCAACACAGCCCAGCAGCCCAGAACTGCCCTGGGGGGACGGCACTCACCTGCGACATAGCACAGTCATCCCTCAACAGAGGACCCGGGGTGCACAGCCTGGAAGAGGGGCCCACTTGCAAGTCCAGGAGCCATACGCCAATACCAAAGACTTGTGGGTCAGTGGCAGAGACAAACTGTGGCAGGACTGAACTGAAGGATTAGACTATTGCAGTAGCTTTAAAACTCTAGGATCATCAGGGAGATTTGATTGTTAGGGCCACCCCCCCTCCCCGACTGCCCAGAAAACACGCCCCACATACAGGGCAGGCAACACCAACTACACACGCAAGCTTGGTACACCAATTGGGCCCCACAAGACTCACTCCCCCACTCACCAAAAAGGCTAAGCAGGGGAGATCTGGCTTGTGGAGAACAGGTGGCTCGTGGACGCCACCTGCTGGTTAGTTAGAGAAAGTGTACTCCACGAAGCTGTAGATCTGATAAATTAGAGATAAGGACTTCAACTGGTCTACAAACCCTAAAAGAACCCTATCAAGGTCAGCAAATGCCACGAGGCCAAAAACAACAGAAAATTATAAAGCATATGAAAAAACCAGACGATATGGATAACCCAAGCCCAAGCACCCAAATCAAAAGACCAGAAGAGACACACCTAGAGCAGCTACTCAAAGAACTAAAGATGAACAATGAGACCCTAGTACGGGATATGAAGGAAATCAAGAAGACCCTAGAAGAGCATAAAGAAGACATTGCAAGACTAAATAAAAAAAATGGATGATCTTATGGAAATTAAAGAAACTGTTGACCAAATTAAAAAGATTCTGGACACTCATAGTACAAGACTAGAGGAAGTTGAACAACGAATCAGTGACCTGGAAGATGACAGAATGGAAAATGAAAACATAAAAGAAAGAATGGGGAAAAAAATTGAAAAACTCGAAATGGACCTCAGGGATATGATAGATAATATGAAACGTCCGAATATAAGACTCATTGGTGTCCCAGAAGGGGAAGAAAAGGGTAAAGGTCTAGGAAGAGTATTCAAAGAAATTGTTGGGGAAAACTTCCCAAATCTTCTAAACAACATAAATACACAAATCATAAATGCCCAGCGAACTCCAAATAGAATAAATCCAAAAAAACCCACTCCGAGACATATACTGATCACACTGTCAAACATAGAAGAGAAGGAGCAAGTTCTGAAAGCAGCAAGAGAAAAGCAATTCACCACATACAAAGGAAACAGCATAAGACTAAGTAGTGACTACTCAGCAGCCACCATGGAGGCGAGAAGGCAGTGGCACGATATATTTAAAATTCTGAGTGAGAGGAATTTCCAGCCAAGAATACTTTATCCAGCAAAGCTCTCCTTCAAATTTGAGGGAGAGCTTAAATTTTTCACAGACAAAGAAATGCTGAGAGAATTTGCTAACAAGAGACCTGCCCTACTGGAGATACTAAAGGGAGCCCTACAGACAGACAAACAAAGACAGGACAGAGAGACTTGGAGAAAGGTTCAGTACTAAAGAGATTCGGTATGGGTACAATAAAGGATATTAATAGAGAGAGGGAAAAATATGGCAAACATAATCCAAAGGATAAGATGGCCGATTCAAGAAATGCCTTCACGGTTTTAACGTTGAATGTAAATGGATTAAACTCCCCAATTAAAAGATATAGATTCGCAGAATGGATCAAAAAAAATGAACCATCAATATGTTGCATACAAGAGACTCATCTTAGACACAGGGACACAAAGAAACTGAAAGTGAAAGGATGGAAAAAAATATTTCATGCAAGCTACAGCCAAAAGAAAGCAGGTGTAGCAATATTAATCTCAGATAAAATAGACTTCAAATGCAGGGATGTTTTGAGAGACAAAGAAGGCCACTACATACTAATAAAAGGGGCAATTCAGCAAGAAGAAATAACAATCGTAAATGTCTATGCACCCAATCAAGGTGCCACAAAATACATGAGAGAAACACTGGCAAAACTAAAGGAAGCAATTGATGTTTCCACAATAATTGTGGGAGACTTCAACACATCACTCTCTCCTATAGATAGATCAACCAGACAGAAGACCAATAAGGAAATTGAAAACCTAAACAATCTGATAAATGAATTAGATTTAACAGACATCTACAGGACATTACATCCCAAATCACCAGGATACACATACTTTTCTAGTGCTCACGGAACTTTCTCCAGAATAGATCATATGCTGGGACATAAAACAAGCCTCAGTAAATTTAAAAAGATTGAAATTATTCAAAGCACATTCTCTGACCACAATGGAATACAATTAGAAGTCAATAACCATCAGAGACTTAGAAAATTCACAAATACCTGGAGGTTAAACAACACACTCCTAAACAATCAGTGGGTTAAAGAAGAAATAGCAAGAGAAATTGCTAAATATATAGAAACGAATGAAAATGAGAACACAACATACCAAAACCTATGGGATGCAGCAAAAGCAGTGCTAAGGGGGAAATTTATAGCACTAAACGCATATATTAAAAAGGAAGAAAGAGCCAAAATCAAAGAACTAATGGATCAACTGAAGAAGCTAGAAAATGAACAGCAAACCAATCCTAAACCAAGTACAAGAAAAGAAATAACAAGGATTAAAGCAGAAATAAATGACATAGAGAACAAAAAAACAATAGAAAGGATAAATATCACCAAAAGTTGGTTCTTTGAGAAGATCAACAAGATTGACAAGCCCCTAGCTAGACTGACAAAATCAAAAGAGAGAAGACCCATATAAACAAAATAATGAATGAAAAAGGTGACATAACTGCAGATCCTGAAGAAATTAAAAAAATTATAAGAGGATATTATGAACAACTGTATGGCAACAAACTGGATAATGTAGAAGAAATGGACAATTTCCTGGAAACATATGAACAACCTAGACTGACCAGAGAAGAAATAGAAGACCTCAACCAACCCATCACAAGCAAAGAGATCCAATCAGTCATCAAAAATCTTCCCACAAATAAATGCCCAGGGCCAGATGGCTTCACAGGGGAATTCTACCAAACTTTCCAGAAAGAACTGACACCAATCTTACTCAAACTCTTTCAAAACATTGAAAAAAATGGAACACTACCTAATTCATTTTATGAAGCTAACATCAATCTAATACCAAAACCAGGCAAAGATGCTACAAAAAAGGAAAACTACCGGCCAATCTCCCTAATGAATATAGATGCAAAAATCCTCAACAAAATACTTGCAAATCGAATCCAAAGACACATTAAAAAAATCATACACCATGACCAAGTGGGGTTCATTCCAGGCATGCAAGGATGGTTCAACATAAGAAAAACAATCAATGTATTACAACACATTAAAAACTCGAAAGGGAAAAATCAATTGATCATCTCAATAGATGCTGAAAAAGCATTTGACAAAATCCAACATCCCTTTTTGATAAAAACACTTCAAAAGGTAGGAATTGAAGGAAACTTCCTCAACATGATAAAGAGCATATATGAAAAACCCACAGCCAGCATAGTACTCAATGGTGAGAGACTGAAAGCCTTCCCTCTAAGATCAGGAACAAGACAAGGATGCCCGCTGTCACCACTGTTATTCAACATTGTGCTGGAAGTGCTAGCCAGGGCAATCCGGCAAGACAAAGAAATAAAAGGCATCCAAATTGGAAAAGAAGAAGTAAAACTGTCATTGTTTGCAGATGATATGATCTTATATCTAGAAAACCCTGAGAAATCAACGATACACCTACTAGAGCTAATAAACAAATTTAGCAAAGTAGCGGGATACAAGATTAATGCACATAAGTCAGTAATGTTTCTATATGCTAGAAATGAACAAACTGAAGAGACACTCAAGAAAAAGATACCATTTTCAATAGCAACTAAAAAAATCAAGTACCTAGGAATAAACTTAACCAAAGATGTAAAAGACCTATACAAAGAAAACTACATAACTCTACTAAAAGAAATAGAAGGGGACCTTAAAAGATGGAAAAATATTCCATGTTCATGGATAGGAAGGCTAAATGTCATTAAGATGTCAATTCTACCCAAACTCATCTACAGATTCAATGCAATCCCAATCAAAATTCCAACAACCTACTTTGCAGACTTGGAAAAGCTAGTTATCAAATTTATTTGGAAAGGGAAGATGCCTCGAATTGCTAAAGACACTTTAAAAAAGAAAAACGAAGTGGGAGGACTTACACTCCCTGACTTGGAAGCTTATTATAAAGCCACAGTTGCCAAAACAGCATGGTACTGGCACAAAGATAGACATATAGATCAATGGAATCGAATTGAGAATTCAGAGATAGACCCTCAGATCTATGGCCGACTGATCTTTGATAAGGCCCCCAAAGTCACCGAACTGAGCCATAATGGTCTTTTCAACAAATGGGGCTGGGAGAGTTGGATATCCATATCCAAAAGAATGAAAGAGGACCCCTACCTCACCCCCTACACAAAAATTAACTCAAAATGGACCAAAGATCTCAATATAAAAGAAAGTACCATTAAACTCCTAGAAGATAATGTAGGAAAACATCTTCAAAACCTTGTATTAGGAGGCCACTTCCTAGACTTTACACCCAAAGCACAAGCAACAAAAGAGAAAATAGATAAATGGGAACTCCTCAAGCTTAGAAGTTTCTGCACCTCAAAGGAATTTCTCAAAAAGGTAAAGAGGCAGCCAACTCAATGGGAAAAAATTTTTGGAAACCATGTATCTGACAAAAGACTGATATCTTGCATATACAAAGAAATCCTACAACTCAATGACAATAGTACAGACAGCCCAATTATAAAATGGGCAAAAGATATGAAAAGACAGTTCTCTGAAGAGGAAATACAAATGGCCAAGAAACACATGAAAAAATGTTCAGCTTCACTAGCTATTAGAGAGATGCAAATTAAGACCACAATGAGATACCATCTAACACCGGTTAGAATGGCTGCCATTAAACAAACAGGAAACTACAAATGCTGGAGGGGATGTGGAGAAATTGGAACTCTTATTCATTGTTGGTGGGACTGTATAATGGTTCAGCCACTCTGGAAGTCAGTCTGGCAGTTCCTTAGAAAACTAGAGATAGAGCTACCATTCGATCCAGCGATTGCACTTCTCGGGATATACCCGGAAGATCGGAAAGCAGTGACACGAACAGATATCTGCACGCCAATGTTCATAGCAGCATTATTCACAATTGCCAAGAGATGGAAACAACCCAAATGTCCATCAACAGATGAGTGGATAAATAAAATGTGGTATATACACACGATGGAATACTACGCGGCAGTAAGAAGGAACGATCTGGTGAAACATATGACAACATGGATGAACCTTGAAGACATAATGCTGAGCGAAATAAGCCAGGCACAAAAAGAGAAATATTATATGCTACCACTAATGTGAACTTTGAAAAATGTAAAACAAATGGTTTATAATGTAGAATGTAGGGGATCTAGCAGTAGAGAGCAATTAAGGAAGGGGGAACAATAATCCAAGAAGAACAGATAAGCTATTTAACGTTCTGGGGATGCCCAGAAATGACTATGGTCTGTTAATTTCTGATGGATGTAGTAGGAACAAGTTCACTGAAATGTTGCTATAGTATGTAACTTTCTTGGGGTAAAGTAGGAACATGTTGGAAGTTAAGCAGTTATCTTAGGTTAGTTGTCTTTTTCTTACTCCCTTGCCATGGTCTCTTTGAAATGTTCTTTTATTGTATGTTTGTTTTCTTCTTAACTTTTTTTTTCATACAGTTGATTTGAAAAAAGAAGGGAAAGTTAAAAAAAAAAAAAAAGAAAAAAGACAAACAAGGAAAAAAAAAAAAAAAACAAAAAACGATGTAGTGCCCCCTTGAGGAGCCTGTGGAGAATGCAGGGGTATTCGCCTACCCCACCTCCATGGTTGCTAACATGACCACAGACATAGGGGACTGGTGGTTTGATGGGTTGAGCCCTCTACCATAAGTTTCACCCTTGGGAAGACGGTTGCTGCAAAGGAGAGGCTAGGCCTCCCTGTATTTGTGCCTAAGAGTCTCCTCCTGAATGCCTCTTTGTTGCTCAGATGTGGCCCTCTCTCTCTGGCTAAGCCAACTTGAAAGGTGAAATCACTGCCCTCCCCCCTACGTGGGATCAGACACCCAGGGAAGTGAATCTCCCTGGCAACGTGGAATATGACTCCCGGGGAGGAATGTAGACCCGGCATCGTGGGATGGAGAACATCTTCTTGACCAAAAGGGGGATGTGAAAGGAAATGAAATAAGCTTCAGTGGCAGAGAGATTCCAAAACGAGCCGAGAGATCACTCTGGTGGGCACTCTTACGCACACTTTAGACAACCTTTTTTAGGTTCTAAAGAATTGGGGTAGCTGGTGGTGGATACCTGAAACTATTAAACTACAACCCAGAACCCATGAATCTCGAAGACAGTTGTATAAAAATGTAGCTTATGAGGGGTGACAGTGGGATTGGGAATGCCATAAGGACCAAACCCCACTTTGTCTAGTTTATGGATCGATGTGTAGAAAAGTAGGGGAAGCAAACAAACAGACAAAGGTACCTAGTGTTCTTTTTTACTTCAAATGCTCTTTTTCACTCTAATTATTATTCTTGTTATTTTTGTGTGTGTGCTAATGAAGGTGTCAGGGATTGATTTAGGTGATGAATGTACAACTATGTAATGGTACTGTAAACAATCGAAAGTACAATTTGTTTTGTATGACTGCGTGGTATGTGAATATATCTCAATAAAATGATGATTAAAAAAAAAAAAAAAAAAAAAATAAACAAAGCGCCAAGAATAGTATCTGCTACATAATAAGGGCAAAGTAATCGTTTGCTATCATTATTACCAGTCTGCATGTTAGAATAACCTGCTTTGTTTGTTTTTAGTTGGTTTGTTTTTAAATACCAATGCCTGGGTCTTGCTCCAGAACAACTAAGTGAGATCCACACGCAGATTCTCATGGAGGAGCGCTGAGGCCGCTTACATGTGCTGGAATTTGCTTCCTTCATTCAGTTACATGTTAAGGAGTTTCTTCCTTATATATAGATACAGAGCTCTGCCCTATCATTTTCTTTAACTTTTTATTTTGAAATAATCTCCCTAGTTTTCTTTTTCAAGTCAAGCAGACCTTAATTTTAAACATTTCATTTTGAAATAATTTCAAACTTACAGGACAGTTGCAAAAATAATGCAAAAACCATACAAAGAACCCCAACATATCCCTCACCCCATCACCAAGATACCCAGATCCACGTTTTCCAAATCACTCTATTCATCCATTCCTCCATCTGTCCATCCATTTGTCTATTTTCTAAACATTTGAGAGTAGGTTATATTTATCATGCTCCTTGAACACTTGATATTCCATGTGTATTTCCTAAGAACAAGAATACTCATTTATGTAACCACCTTAGTACAGTCAACAAGGTCAAGTGAATTAACATTTGAAATAAAGCTCATGGTCTATATTCCAAGTTTTTCATATGTCCCAATAATGCCCTTTGGGGCATTTTCTCTTCCATTATTAGATCTGGTCCAGGATCATGTATTGCATTTAATTGTCATTGTCTCTTTAGTCTCGTTCTCTCTCTTTTTCAATTGTGAAAATAATATATATAAAACCCAAAATTTTCCATCAAAACCACGACCAGCAAACCATTCAGTGGGATTAGTCACATTCACTACCATCTGTTACCATAACTTTCCCATCAGCCCAGAGACCCTGCACTCACTAGACATAAAGTCCCTGTGCTGATTTGGAGCTGTTTGTACCCCATAAAATGCCATGTTCTTTTATTCCATCCCTGTGGGTGCAGAGCTGCTATGGGTGGGATCTTTGATTAGGTGGTTTCAGTTGAGACGTGACCCAGCCCATGCAAGGTGGGTCTTAATCCTTTACTGGAGTCCTTTATGAGGATAAAAGACAGAAAAAGCCCGAGAGCTTAGAGAGAAACACCCAGAGAAGTTTGGAGAGAACTTAAAGGAAAAGCACCCAGAGGAGCTGAGAGAGGAAACTGCTGGAATCGGAAGCCATAAGCAACGAAACCCAGGAACCAAGGGCGAGAAGATGCCAGCCATGTGCTTGCACTCTGATAGAGGAACCCCGGATGCCAGCAGCCTGTCTTCAGAGAAGGTGTCCTTCTGTTGATGCCTTAATTGGGACATTTTTATGGCCTTAGAACTGTAAACTTGTAAATGAATAAATCCCCATTGTAAAAGCCAACCCATTTCTGGTATATTGCATTTTGGCAGCTTTAGCAAACCAAAACACTCCCCTCCTCATCCCTCCCCCCATCATAACCTACACTCCACCTTCTGCCTCTATAAATTGGCATTTTCTAGTTATTTCACATAAGTGGAATCATACTATATTATCTCTCCCTTTATGTCTGACTTATTTCACTTAACGTGATGTTTTCAAGATTTATCCATGTTGTAGCATGGATCAGAACTGAATTCCTTTTTATAGCTGATTAATATTCTATTGTGTGGATTACAATATTTTTTATCCTTTCATCTTTTGATGGACTTTTGGGTTGCTTCAGTCTTTTGGCTATTGTGACTAACACTGCTAGGGTCATTGGTGTGCAAATATCTGTTCAAGTCCCTGCTTTCAATTCTTTGGTGTGTATACCTAGAAGGGGAATTGCCAGGTCATTTGGTAGTTCTGTTTTTAATTTTTTGAGGAACCGCCAAACTGTTTCCACAGTAACTGCACCATTTTTGCATTCACAAGAACAATGCACTAAGATTCCTATTTCATTGCATTCTTGCCAACACTTGTTATTCTCCATTTTAAAAAATAATAGCCATTCTAGTGTGTATGAAGTGCTATATCATTATGGTTTTGATTAGAAATTCCCTAATAACTGATGATGTTGAGCATCTTTTCATGTGCTTATTTGTATATCTTCTTTGGAGAAATCTTTTCAAGCCCTTTGCCCATTTTTTAATTGTGTCATTTGTCTTTTTGTAGGAGTTCTTTATATATTCTGGATATTAAACCCTTATCAGATAAATGGCTTCCAAATATTTTCTCCCATTCTGTAAGTTGCCTTTTCACTTTCTTGATAATGTCCATTGGCGCACAAAAGTTTAAAATTTTGATGAAGTCCAATTTATCCATTTTTTTCTTTTGTTGCTCATACTTCTGGCATAAAGTCTAATAACCCATTGCCTAATACAAGATCCTGAAGATATTTATCTAGTTTTAGATCTTATGTTTAGATTTTTGATCCATTCTTGAGTTAATTCTTGTATATGGTGTGAGGTAGGGGTCCATCTTCTTTCTTCATTCTTTTGGATATACAGTTTTCCAGGCACCAGTTTTTGAAGAGACTATCCTTTCCCCATCCAAAAATCAGTTGGTGAAACCAACTAAACCTAACAGATATATATAGAACACTTCACCCTGCGCATGGATCATTCTCCAGGGTAGACCACATGTTGGGTCATAAAACAGTATTTTAAAATATTGAAACATTACAATGATCTCTGACCACAGTGGAATGAAGCTAGAAATCAATAACAAAGGAAGAACTGGAAAATTCACAAATATGTGGAAATTACACAAGCTACTCTTGAACAACCCATGGGTCAAAGAAGAAATCAGAAGGAAAATTAGGAAATATCTTGAGGCAAATGAAAATGAGAACATGACATACCAAAACTTATGGGAGGCAGCAAAGGCAGTGCTGAGAAGGAAATTTAAAAAAGAAGATCTCAAATCAGAGATCTAACCTCACAATGAAGGCTCTAGAAAAAGAAGAGCAAACTAAAGCCTAGGTGAGCAGAAAGAAGGAAATAACAAAGATTAGAGCAGAGATAAACAGAGAAATAGAGAGTTACAAATAATAAATAAATAGAGAAATAGAGTTTAAAAACAGTAGAGAGAATCAACAAAACCAAAAGTTGGTTCTGTGAAAAGATCAATAAAATCAACAAACCTTTAGCTAGACTGACAACGAAAAAAAGAGAGAAGATGCAAATAACTAAAATCAGATATAAAAAGAGGGACATTACTCCTGATCCCACTATGAGCACCTGCACACCAACAAATTAAATAACCTACATGAAATCAACAAATTCCTAGAGACACATAAAAAAAGAAAAAAACCCTACAACTGACTCAAGAAATAATAGATCCCCACAGACCAATAACTAATAAAGAGATTAAATCAGTCCTCAAAAACCTACCTCACAACAAAGAAAAGCCCAGAACCAGTTGGCTTCACAGGTGAATTTTACCAAACATTCCAAGAAAAATTAACACCAATCCTGCTTAAACGCTTCCAAAAAATTGTCTCTGCAACTTATTATGAACCTATCATTATTTCAAAATAAATAAAAAAAAATCAATTGACTATATATAAGTGGTTCATTCCTGGACTCTCTTCTGTGTGTCCACTGATCTGTGTGTCTGTGTGTCTGCCAATATACTCTATCTTGGTTGTTACAGCATTATAATAAGTCTCAAAACCAGCTAGTGTGAGTCTTCCAACTCTGTACTTCTTTTTCCAAATTGTTTTGGCTTTTCTAGATTCTTAGCATTTCCATATAAATTTTACAATTAGCTTGCCAATTTCTACCAAAAAATCCTGCTGGGATTTGTATTAGGATCACAGGGAATCTATAGGTTAATTTGGGGAGAATTGACGTCTTAACAATATTGAGTCTTCCAATCCATGAAGATGGTACAGCTCTGCATTTACTTAGGTCTTTTATAATTTCAGCAATGTTTTGTAGTTGCCCATGTAGAGGTCTTACACATGTTTTGTTAAAGTTATTTCTAAATACTTTGTTTCACAATATTGTTGTAAATGGCACATTAAATTTTTCATTCTTACAGTTAGTTTGTTGGTAATCTGTAGAAATCTAATTGACTTTTCTACATTTACTGTGTTTCCTGTGAACTTTCTAAATTCACTTACTAATCCTAAAAGCTTTGTGTACATTTCATATCTTCAACAAATAATGATAGTTTCACTTCTTACCTTCTAACTGAACTCATTTTATTTCTTTTTCACGCTTTATTTCAGTGGCTAGGACCCCCAGTACAAAGTTGAATACAAGTTGTGAAAGTGAACTCCTCACCCTGTTCCCAATTGCAGGAGAACTTTCAGTCTTTCATCATTACATATGATGTACCTTGTAGGTTTTCATACATTCCCATTATCATTTTGAGGAAGTTCCTTTCTGTATGTAGTTTGCCAAGAGCTTTTCACATAAATGGATGTTGAATTTTATCAAATATATTCTCTGCATCTATTGAGATGGTTGTATGATTTTTCTCTTTTATTCTATTAATGCAGTGGATTACACTGATTTTTCAAATATTGAATAAGCCTTACATTCCTGGGATAAATCCCACATGATCGTAATAGGTTATCCTTTATATGTTTCATTTGCTGACATTCTGTTGAGGATTTTTGCATCTATGTCATTAGGGATAGGGGTCTCTAGTTTTCTTTTTTATAAAGTCTCTATTACAGATCCCTACTTCCTCCTTAAATAAAAATGTGAGAGTTGAGGATACGTGCTCTTAGAGACTAGTTCCAAACACAAGGTCCTTACCAGGTACAGCCCTGTTCCCAGATGTGTGCTCTGTAATAATCAGTCAATACTGATGAGATGGCAAAACATCAGCTTATGAACAGGTCCCTCTGCATCTCTTAGTATGTACATTTGATGGGTAAGCTGGGACCATGGTCTCAGCTTCTGCTGTACACGTCCCAGAACTCAGTTTTATCAGATCACCCAACTGCATCATACTGTACAAACTCTTTAAGGCTAAATGACTGAATCAGAGTACCATTTTATTAATTTATACTGGAGGTATACCCTTCTGGAATTTTGAATATGCATATCTTTCTTCAAGGAACCCACTCCCTGTTTTGGCCTCAAAATGCTCAGGAAACCAAACCAGTCATCCGAAGATTCCATGGCGAGCACGGAGGGAGAGCTCAGAAGCTGTGTGACCCTACGTTTCCTTTGTCTGGGTTAAAGCGGAAATTGGAGTCATCCTGTCCCTCAGCGGTGATCCTGTGCCAATCATGGTATTTAGAATTTTACCATGAAAACTTGAATTCCTTAATCCAATTACCTGCGTGTTTCTGTGTGTCTGGCTACTTTTTTAAAAAAGTCATTCATGTTGTTGCATGTAGTTCATTCATTTTCATTCCATACTATGAATTTGTCACAATTTATTTATATACTCCACTGTTGATGGACATTTGAATTGTCTCCATTTATTGGAATCAGTTTGTAAAGTTCTATTTAAAAAAACCTGTAGGTACCCCACCTCGATGGTTGCTAACAGGACCACAGACATAGGGGACTGGTGGTTTGATGGGCTGAGCCCTCTACCACAGGACTTTCCCTTGGGAAGACGGTTGCTGCAAAGCAGAGGCTAGACCTCCCTATAACTGTGCCGAAGAGCCTCCTCCCGAATGCCTCTTTGTTGCTCAGATGTGGCCCTCTCTCTCTGGCTAAGCCAACTTGAAAGGTGAAATCACTGCCCTCCCCCCTACGTGGGATCTGACACCCAGGGGAGTGAATCTCCCTGGCAACGTGGAATATGACTCCCGGGGAGGAATGTAGACCCGGCATCGTGGGACAGAGAACATCTTCTTGACCAAAAGGGGGATGTGAAAGGAAATGAAATAAGCTTCAGTGGCAGAGAGATTCCAAAAGGAGCCAAGAGGTCACTCTGGTGGGCACTCTTACGCACAATTTAGACAACCCTTTTTAGGTTCTAAAGAATTGGGGTAGCTGGTGGTAGATACCTGAAACTATCAAACTACAACCCAGAACCCATGAATCTCGAAGACAATTGTATAAAAATGTAGCTTATGAGGGGTGACAATGTGATTGGGAAAGTCATAAGGACCACACTCCCCTTTGTCTAGTTTATGGATGGATGAGTAGAAAAATAGGGGAAGGAAACAAACAAACAAACAGACAGACAAAGGTACCCAGTGTTCTTTTTTACTTTAATTGCTCTTTTTCACTTTAATTATTATTCTTGTTATTTTTGTGTGTGTGCTAATGAAGGTGTCAGGGATTGGTTTAGGTGATGAATGTACAACTATGTAATGGTACTGTGAACAATCGAATATATGATTTGTTTTGTATGACTGCGTGGTATGTGAATATATCTCAATAAAATGAAGATTTAAAAAAAAGAAAAAAAATTTTTGATTAGGATTACATTGGATCTGTAGATCAATTTGAGAACTTACAATATTGAATCTTCTGATACATGAACATGTTATATCTCTCCATTAATTTAAATCTTTAAAAATTTATCTCAATTTCTTTTAGTTTTCTATTTAGAGGTCTTTGCGTATCTTTTCTAGATTTAGTCCTAGATATTGAGATTTTTTAAGCTATTACTCCTTTAAATTTCTTTTTCTGTTTACTACTGACACACTCTTGATTTTTGTGTATTGACTATCCAATAACCCGGTTAACTTCTTCTATTAATTCTAATATTTATCACATGGAATCAAACTCTAAGAATAATGACTGTTTTAGGTTTATTCCCTTTTCAATCCTTGTACATTTTAAGATTTTCCTGCCTTCCTGCGCAGGTCAGTACAAAGCTGAATAGGAACGATGAGAGGGGGCACCCTTTTTTCAGACACAATCTCAACCAGAAAGCTTTTTACTTTTTACTGTAAAGAATTTTATGGGAAGTAGGTATTTTTTGATTGACATGTTTTATCAGATTAAGAAAGTTTCATTCTTTTCCTGTGAGGTTTCGTCATATTTGGATGTTGAATTTTATCAAGTACATTTCCTGCTAGGCCTGAGATGATCATGAGTTTTCTCTTTCAATCTATTAATGTGGCAAATTATATTAATCAGTTTCCTTATGTTAAACCAAACTTGCATTCTGGAATAAATTTGATTGTGATGTATTATCCTTTTATATAAAGCTGGGCTCAGTTTGCTAATATTTTGTTTCTGGTTTTTGAACCTATATGTCTGAGTGAAATTGGCCTGTATCTTCCCTTTCTGGTAATGTTCTTGTTGAATTTTAGTATAAATGTTATGCCACCCTCATAAAATTAGTTGAGGAAACTTTTCCTATTTTCTGGAAGAGATTATGTAACATCAGTTTTATATGTTTCTTTGGTGTTTGATAGGATTCCCCAGTGAAGTCAATTGGGCCCTGAGTTTTCATCATAGGATGTCTTACAATTACAGATTTAATTTCTATAATAGTTATAGAACTATTCAGGTTTTCTCTTTCTTTTTTTTTCTTTCTTTTGTTAAGTTGTATCTTTCAGAGAATCTGTCCATTTCGCCTAAATTTTCAAATTTATTGACATAAAGTTCTTCATGATATCTTCTTATTTTGTGGTGAGGTCCCTTTTTTATTGATGTAGAATATACATCACAAAAGTAACCATTTTAAAGGGAACAATTTAGTAGTATTTAGTAGTCACAAAGTTGAGCAACCACCACGTCTATCTGATTCCAAAATATTTTCATTGCTCCAAAATAAAATCTCATCCCTAATAAGCGGTTCCTGCCTAAGCCCCCTTCCCCCAGCTCCTGGCAACCACCGATCTGCTTTCTGTTTCTATGGAGTTACCTATTGTGTGTATTTCATATAAATGCAGTGACACGTGGGAACTTCTGTGTCTGGCTTCTGTCACTTAGCATGACCTTCTCAAGTTTTGTCTACGTTGCAGCATGTATCAGGACTTCATTCCTTTTGTGGCTGAATAATGGTCCACTGATCGATAGACCACAGTTTGTTTATCCCCTCGTCCGTGGTGGTGATTTCCATCTTTTGGCTGTATTCACCTCTTGTGAATAGTGTTGCCATGAGCATTTGCGTACAAGGATTGTTTGAACACCCGTTTTCAGTTCTTTTGGCTAATATACCAAGAGTGGAATTGTTAGGTCACGTGGACAGTCTGTGTTTAACTTTTTGAGAAACAGCCAACCTGTTTTCCATAGAAGCGACACCATTTTACATTCCAACCAGAAACGTACAATTTCTCCACATCCTCACCAACACTTGCACTTTTTCATTTGTTTCATTTTTATTATTATTATTACATTATAGCCATCCTCATGGGCATGAAGTGGCATCTCATTGTGATTCTAATTTGCACTTCCCGATGGCTAATGATGTTGAGCATCTGCATTTTCACGTACTTGTGGCCCACTTGTGTATCTCTTTTGGGGAAATATCTGTTCAAGTTCTTTGCCCGTTTTTAAATTGGGTTATTTGTTTTTTGTTGTTGTTGTTGTTAAGTTGTAAGACTTCTTTATGTATTCTGGATGCTAGGCCCTTATCAGATGTATGATTTGTAAGTATTTTCTCCAATTCTGTGTGTGGTCGCATCTGTTCTCTGTTCTCTTGTCTCTCCTTTTCTGTCTTTATTTAGTTTGGTTGAGTTTTTAAATGTCGTTTTGTTCATCTGTTTCATAGTAATTCATGATTTTAGGATTCTTTTAGTAATTATTCTAGAAATTACAATACCCAGCCATGACTTAATCATCTAATAGCAATTATTACCTTCACCCCTCGCCTGGAAAAATCCAGGAACTTAGGACATTTACCTTTCTCCCTTTTACACACTTTCGTTGTTTTGAATTTTACTTCTCTCTATACTTTAGGCCCAACATGACATTATTATTTTATAAATAAATCCAGTGTCCGTCAGATTTACCTGCACATTTCCCATTTTTGTGACTTTTCAATTGCAGGCCAGGATGTTTCCTGGGCTCTCCGATGACTTGTCGCCGGGCTGTCCGCAGGGACAGGCTGCTCCACCTCCAGGCACGTCCTCGGAAGGGGCTGCCCTCGGAAGCCGGAGCCCAAGCAGGGGCCGGGTGGCCGGGGCCTCCCTCTTGGGCAGGCCCTGGGTCTGGACTTTCGTCCCCACAGCCCCGCAAGCTTGATAAAGTGCAGCTCAGCTTCTCAGCTGCCTCCTGAGAGCAGCCGACAATCCCCAGCCAGAAGCTCTCTGCTTTGCCTGCACCTTGGCCCAGACATTCCTCAGTATCTTGCTAGCTCTTCACTGGTTTTATTTCTCATCCAGCCTATTTAGTTATTTCATTGAGCAGGTTGGAACAAATTACCCAGAGCTTCATTACTGGAAGTAGAAGTGAGTACCTACTTTACATTTTTTTTTTGACAAATAATTATCTGGTGCCTACTATGTGTAATTTACTATTTTAGATACACAAAATATTTGAAAATAAATAAATTGGAGATCTCTGTCCTCAAGGAGCTCAGCGTCTAGTGGAGAGGCCATCCATGTGTTCACAAGGCAAACCCACAAGCCAAAGACTGGGATGTGAAGTAACTGTAATCAGAGTACCCAGGGAGCAACGGAATCCGAGAGGGCTGCATGGAAGAAATGGCACACGGGCAGGGCCTGCAGTAAATGCCAGAGACTCACAGTTTCTTTTTAAACTTTCTCTTATATTACTACAGATTGCTGCACTCATTCATTAACTGTTGATTCTTTGTTCCGAATTTGCAGGGCACCATTTTCTTTCCTGGTTCTCCCATTCTATGTATACCTTTACCCCTTACCTTATATACTTAATATAATTTTAAAATCCCTTTATTGTTAGCCCTCTCTGGCCTGGATCAATCAAGTCACAGATGCAGTGATGGACAGACAATCATGGGATTGTCTGAGAAGACAATCCCTGGCCCACTAAAATTCTTTTTCTTTAAAACAGCTTTATCACTCTGTAATTCATTTACCATAACATTCACCCATTTAAGGTGTGCATTCAATGGCTTTTAGGATGTTCACAGAATTGTGCAGCCAAAACCAAAATCAACTTTAGGACATTTTAATTACCCCAAAAGAAACACTGCACCCCTCAACACACTTCCCCAGTTGTCCCCAGCTGTGGGCAACCAATTATCTACTTTCTGTCTCTATAGATTTGCCTATTCTGGACATTTCATGTAAGTGAAATCGTATAATATTTGTCCTTTTGAGTCTGCCTTCTTTCACTTAGCGTAAGGTTTTCAAGGTCCATCCATGCTGTAGCATTTGTCAGTACTTTATTCTTTTTATGGACGAAATATATTCCCTTTATTGATACACTACAGTTTGCTTATCCACTCACCACTTTAAGGCCATTTGGTTTGTTTCCACTTTTTTGGGTAATTATAAATAATGCTGCTATGAACATTCGTTGTCAAGTTTTTGCGTGGACATAGGTTTTCATTACTCTTGGGTATATAACTGGGACTGGAATTGCTGGGTCACATGGTGTTTTGTCTGCCAGGCTCCTGTGACATATACCAGGAAGTTGTTGGCTCACGGTTTGGAAGACTAGAAGTCAAAACTCAAAGGTATCAGCAAAGCCATGATTTCTCCCCAAAGTCTTTACTGTTCCAGTTCTGACCTGCCTCAATCTTTGGCTTCAACGTCAGGCTCGCATCACGGGGAGCTCTCCGCTTCCCTACATCAGCCCCCCAGCTTCCAGTGACCTCAGCTCTGACTCCCCTCTGTGGCTTTCTGTGAAATCTCTTTCTCAGGCTCCAGGCTTATGGATTCAGGCCAACCCTGATTCCGTGGGGCCACACTTAACTGAATATAACATCTTCAAATCGGTCCTATTTACAATTAGGTCCTCTTCACCCCCACGGGAATGCAGATTAAAATTAAGAACATGTCTTTTGAGGGGTACATAGTTCAGTCTACCCCATATGCAATCCTATGTTTAACCTTTCTTTTTTCCTGGCTATCTTTTATTTTATTTTTAACTTCTTACAGTAAAACTAACTTTTTTTTTAAGTGTTCAGTTCTATGAATTTTATTTTTACTTTTCGTTTTGAAATACTTTCCAACATACAGGACAATTACAAAAATAATACAAGCCCCATACAGGGAACTGCAGCACACCCCAACCCACCCAGATACCTGCGTCCACAAATCTTAACATTTTGCCACATTTGCTGTGCCACTGTATCTATCTGTCCATCCATCCATCCACCCATCCATTCATCAATCTATTTGTCTCTCTCTGTCAACCTATTTATCAGTTCATTTTCTGAACATTTGAGTGTAGGCTGTATACATCACACCCCTTGAACACTTAATACTACCATGTACATTTCTTAAGAACAAAGATATTCACTTATGCAACCACCTTAAGAGCATTTATCAAGTTCTAGAAATTTAACACTGATAGAAAGATTACTGTCTATCTTCCAATTTTTTCATATATCCCAATGATGTTCCATTGAGCTTTTTCTCCTCCTTTGTTAGATCCCATCCAGGAACACATATTGCATTTAAGTGTCATTATCTCTAGTTATTCTCTCTTTTTTTTTAATTATGGGAGTTTATATACAACATAACTTTTCCCATCTCAACCATCCCAAGCACACCATTCAATGGGATTAGTTATCTTCACAATATTGAGATCCCCTCCCCAGCCTCAGTTACTAAAACTTTCCCCATCTCCCCAGACAGAACCCTGCACCAATTATACATTAACTCCCCATTCCTCTGCCCTGCCCCCCAGCCCTAGCAACTTTTATTCTAGTATGAACTTGCATTTTCTCTGACATTTTCTTTGTAGTTACCATGGGGCTTAAATTTAATATCCTAAATCTATAACAATCTCATTTGCTTTAATACCAACATAACTTCAATAGTATAAACATACTACATTCCTATACCCTTCCACTCCGCAACTTAAGTTATTCTTATCACAAATTACATGTTATACATTATGAGTCCCAAACTGCTGATTTCTCATTATACTTTATACATTTGCCTCTTAGATCAAGTAGGAAATAAGAAGTGGAATTACAAACCAAAAATGCAAAAGTACTGCCATTTATATTTGCCCGTGTCATTACCCTCACTGGAGATCTTTACTTCTTCATATGACTTTGATCTATTGTCTATCATCCTTTTATTTCTACCTGCAAAATTCTCTTCAGCATCTCTCATAGGGCTGGTCTAGTGGAGATAAACTCCCTCAGGTTTTGTTTACCTGGGAATGTCTTAATCTCTCCCTTAATTTTGAAAGACAGTTTTGCCGGATATAGAATTCTTAATTGGCACTTTTTTTGCTTTCAGCACATTGAATATGTCATCCCACTGCCTTCTTGCCTCCATGGTTTCTGATGAGAACTCAGCGTTTAATCTTGCCGAGGCTCCCTTGTACGGCATGTTGCTCCTCTCTTGTGGCTTTCAGAACTCTCTCTTTATTTTTCTATTTGACAGTTTCTTTATAACTTGGTGCAGCTTGGGTCTATTTGGGTTTATCCTGTTGGGAGTTCATTGAGCATCTAGGATGAGTATAGTCACGTCTTTTGTTACATTTGGGAAGATTTCCGCTATTAGTTCTTTGAATATTCTCTCTGCCCCTTTCACTGTATCTTTGCTGTCTGGGACTCCCACAGTGCATATACTGGGATGTTTGATGGTGTCCCACAAGTTCCTCAGACTCTGCTCACTTTTCTTCATTCTTTTCTCTTTCTGCTCCTCAGACTGGATGATTTTAATTGTCTTCTCTTCAAGTTCATTGATTCTTTCTTCTTCCAGCTCCAATCTGCTCTTGAACCCTTCTAGGGAATCTTTAATTTCTGTTACTGAGATCTTCAGCTCTGTTTGGTTCCTTTTCATAATTTCCATCTCTCTACTGCTATTCTCTTTGAGTTCATCTGTCATTTTCCTGATTTCCTTTAGTTCTTTGTCCATGGTTTCCTTTAGCTCTTAGAGCATATTTAGGACCCTTTTTAAAAAGTCTTTGTCTGAAATATCTCAGGTCCGATCCTCCTCATCAATGGTTTCTAATACTTCAGTCTTCTCCTTTGCCTCGGCCATCACTTCCTGTTTCTTTGTAAGTTTTGCAATCTTTGTTGAAACCTGGACATTTTGATGTTTTAGTGTATTAACACTGGAATTTAGACCCTGAGGCATCTGTTCCTCAAGCTTGTCCCCAGCTAGGGTTACAACAGAGCTTTCCTTGATTGCCAGGAGCTAACAAAATAAGGAGGAGGAGGAGAAGGAGATTTAAAATAAAATTAAAAAAAAAAGGAAACGTCTTTCCCCATCTTTGCAGACTGATCTGTGGGAGTGCGTGCCTTCAGGGCTTGTCCATACAATGAGTTTATAAAATAGCTCCAGGCCAAAGCCTAGGGTCCTTCTGCACATGCATCTTGTCTTGGGCATACAGGTGTGGCCCTAGAAATTCCCCCATTTACAGGGATAGGAATGTCCCCTCTTCTAGGAAGCAGTTGTCCTGCAGCCAGCAGTCCCTGCCCCAGGCGGCCACCTGACTGCTTTCCCAGAGTGTTCTGGAGGAGAACTCGCTGAGCCACCATCTACCCACAGGGCAGTGTGTCTGGGACAGGGAGCCCCTCAGGCCATCACCACCCAGATTGGGCCAGACATATGTGCTCCCACTGTGTGCTGGAAGTGTGGGCTGGGTTTACACCTGGCTGGTGGGGGTAGAGGGGGGCCAGCCAGGGCACCAGCAGATCCTTCCACTTTTAAGTGGCCTTTTTCTTGATTCAGTGCTTGCCCTGTCACTACAGTCTCTTAACTGTTTTCTGGAGCCTTGAGGGAGATTTTTCTACCACACTTGCTCATTTTCCAAAGCTTCTGGGGGGATGGAACCCTGTAGCATCTCATTCCACTGTCTTCCATGTTTACCTTTCAAAAACCTGCCCAGATGGTTTTCCAAAGTGGCTGCAACATTTAATACTCCCACCAGTTGTGGAGAGAGTTCCAGCTTCTCCACCTCCTTGCCAACACTTATTATTTTCTGTGCTTTTGATTAAGGCTGTCCCAGGGCTGGGTGAGGCTTTTGGCATCTTTCCTGTCCCTCTCCCTATGGAACTTTGGAAATGGTCTGCACCCCATTTGTGGGTCCCTGACCCTACTTTGATCAGAAGGACATGGGCAATTGTAAAGACCTAGCATAGGTTGAATGAAGAGTCAAAAAAGAGCCTTAATACAAAGCCAATCAATAATAAAATCCTAGGCAAGAGAGAGAAACCAACAGAGTAAACTCATCAAGATAATCAGATGCCTAGATATCAGCAAAAAAATTCAAGCCATACTAAGAAACAGGAAGATACAGCTCAGCCAAAGGAAAAATTAAAAAAAAAAAAGAGGACATACAGAATATGGAACAGCTGATCAAATAAGTTCAAACAAATCTCCTAAATCAATTCAAGGAGATGAAGGAAAGTATGGCTAAAGAGATAAAGCATATTAAGAAGACACTGGGTGAGCATAAAGTAGAATTTGAAAGCATGCAAAGAAAAAGAACAGATATTATAGAAATAAAGGTACAATAAATGAGATTAAAAACACACTAGAGGCATACAACAGCAGATTTGAACAGGCAGAAGAAAGGATCAGCAACCTAGAAGATAGGACATCTTAAATGGATCAGATAAAAGAACAGACAGGGAAAAGAATGGGGAAAAAATCAGGAGGGTCCCAGGGAACTGAATAACAGCATGAAGCACACAAAAATGAGTATCCCAGAAAGAGAAGAGAAGGGAAAGGGGGCAGAAAGAATATTTGAGGAAATAATGGCTGAAAACTTCCCAACTCCTTTGAGAGACATAAATATCCATGTCCAAGAAGCACAACAAACTCCAAACAGAATAAATCTGAATGGACCTACTCCAAGACACATGCTAATCAGAATGTCAAAAACTAAAGCTAAAGAGAGAATCCTGAAGGCAGCAAGAGAAAAACAATTCATCACATGCAAGGGACGTTCAATAAGACTACCTGTCTGTGCTGGTTTGGGTGTATTATTCCCCCAAAAAACCATGTTCTTTAATGTAATCCTGTGGGGGCAGATTTATTAGTCTTTTGATTAGGATGGAAAATTTTGATTGAGTGTTTCCATAGAGAAGTGACTCACCCAACTATGGATGATACTTTTTATTAGATTATTTCCATGGAGGTGTGGCCCCACCCATTCATGGTGGGTCTTGATTAGTTCACTGGAGCATTTAAGAGAGAAGCTAGGAGCCGACACAGACCCAGATGCTTGCTGACACTTAGAGATGGTTGGAGATGTGAACAGAAGGATGTTTGGAGATGCAAAGCTAAGAGATGAAGCCCAACGTTTGCCCTAGAGAAGCTAAGAGAGACCCAGAGATATTTTGGAGAAAGCCATTTTGAAATGCAACCCAGGAGCAAAGGACCAATAGACACCAGTCATGTGCCTTGCCAGCTGACAGAGGTGTTCCAGACACCACCAGCCATTCTTCAGGGAAGGTATCCTCTCACTGATGCCTTAGTTTGGACACTTCTATAGCCTTAGAACTCTAAATCTGTAACCAAATAAATCTCCTTTATAAAAGCCAATCCATTTCTGGTGTTTTGTATAATGGTAGAATTAGCAATCTGGAACAGGAGGATTGGGGGGGATTGGGACGTTTTAGTTGTTCTTTTTTACTTTTATTTTTATTATTTATTTATTTTGAGTAATGAAAACGTTAAAAAATTGATTGTGGTGATGAATGCAAAACTATATGATGGTACTGTGAACAATTGATTGTACGCTGTGGATGATTGTATAGTATGTGAATATATCTCAATAAAATTGAATTTTAAAAAAAGAGACAATGAAGAACATTATATATTAATAAAAGGGGCAATCCACTAAGAAAAAAATAACAATCATAAATATTTATGGACCTAATAAGGGTCCCCTAAAATACGTGATGCAAAACCAAAGGGAAAAACAGACATCTCTACAGTAATGGTAGGAGATTTCAATACAGCACTTTCATCTGTGGATAGAACATCTATACAGAGGACCAATAAGGAAGAAGAGAACTTGAATAATATGATAAATGAACTAGACCTAACAGACATATACAGAACATTGTTCCCCAAAAATGGCAGGCTATACATTCTTCTCAAGTGCTCATGGATCATTCTCTAGGATAGACCACTTGCTGGTCAAAAAACCAGCCTCAATAAATTTAAAAAGATTAAAATCATACACAGCACTTTCTCTGATTATAATGGAATGGAGATGGAAATCAATAACAGGTGGAAAACTGGAAAATTTACAAATATATGAAGCTTAAATAACACATTCTTAAACAATCAGTGGGTCAAAGTCAAAATTGCAAAAAAAAAAATCAGTAAATATCTTGAGATGAGTGAAAATGAGAACACAACATACAGAAACCTCTAGAAAGTAGCAAAGGCAGTGCTGAGATAGATATTTATAGCCCTAAATGCCTACATTAAAAAGGAAGAAAGAGTTAAGGCAAAAACCTAACTTCACACCTGGAGGAATTATTTAAAAAACAGCTAACTAATCCAAAACAAGCAGAAAGAAAGAAATAGCAAAGATTAGAGCAGAAATAAATGAAATTGAAACAAAAAAACAATAGAGAGAAAAACAAAACCAAAAGTTGGTTCTTTGAGAAGGTCAATAAAATCAACAAACCCTTAGCTAGACTGACAAAGAAAAAAAAAGGTGCAAATATATAAAATCAGAAATGAGAGGGGGAACATTACAACTGACTCCACCCAAATAAAAAAAGATCATAAGAGGATACTATGAGCAACTGTATGCCAACAAATTAGACAACTTAGATGAAACAGACAATTTCCTAGGAACACACAAGCAACCTAACTGACTCCAGAAGAAATAGAAGACCTCAACAAACCAATCATAAGTAAAGAAATTGAATTAGTCTTCAAAAACCTCCCAACAAAGAAAAGCCCAGATGGCTTCACAGGTGAATTCTATTAATCATTCCAAGAAGAATTAACACCAATCCTGCTCAAACTCTTCCAAAAAGTTGAAGAAGAGGGAACACTACCTAACTCAGTCTATGAAGCCAACATCACCCTAATACCAAAGCCAGATAAAAATACTACAAGACAGGAAAATCACAGACCAGTCTCTGTAAAGAATACAGATGCAAAAATCCTCAACAAAACTCTTGCAAATTGAATCTAATAGCACATTAAAAGAATTATACACCCAGATCAGTGGGTTTTATCCAAGGTATGCAAGGGTTGTTTGACACAAGAAAATCAATTAATATAACACACCACATTAACAAATCAAAGGGGAAAAACCACATGATCTTATGGATCAATGAAGAAAAGGCATTTTACAAAAACCAATATCCTTTCTTGGTAAAAAACAAAAACAAACAAACAAAAAAAAAAAACTTTGAAAGATAGTAACAGGAGGAAACCTCCTCAACATTACAAAAAGCATATTAAACCCATAAAAACCCACAGTTAACATCATACTCAATGGTGAAAGGCTGAAACTTTCCCTTTAAGATCTGGAACAAGACAAGGATGACCACTGTCACTAGTGTAATTCAACATTGTGTTAGAAGTTCTAGCTAAAGCAATTAAGCAAGAAAAGGAAGTAGAAGGCAACCAAATCAGAAAGGAAGAAGTAAAACTTTCAGGATTTACAGACAACATGATCCTATATTTAGAAAAATCTACAAGGAAGCTACTACAGCTAATAAGTGAGTTCAGCAAAGTGGTGGCATACAAGATCAACACGCAAAAATCAGTAGTGCTTTTACACAATAGTAATGAGCAATCTGAGGAGGAAATCAAGAAAAATTTCCATTTACAATAGCAGTTAAAAGAATCAAATATCTAGGAATAAACTTAACCAAGGATTTAAAGGATCTATATTCAGAAAACTAAAAAATATTGCTAAAAGAGATCAGAGAAGACTTAAATAAATGGAATAGCATTCCATGTTCATGAATTGGAAGACTAAATATTGTTAAGACATCAATTCTACCCAAGTTGATTTACAGATTCAAAGCAATCTCAATCAAAATCCCAACAGCCTACTTTACAGAAATAGAAAAGCCAATTATCAAATTTATTTGAAAGCATAAGGGGCCATGAATAGCCAAAATCATCCTGAAAAGGAAGAATGAAGTTGGAGGACTTACTCTTCTTGACTTTAAAGCATATTACAAAGCTACAGTGACCAAAACAATATGGTACTGGCATAAAGATAGATGTCCTGACCAATGGCATTGACTTGAGAGTTCAGAAATAGACACTTACATCTATGGTCAATTGATTTTTGACAAGACTGTCAAGTCCACTCAACTGGGACAGCAGTCTCTTCAACAAATGGTGCTGGGAGAACTGGATAGCCATAGCCAAAAGAATGAAAGAAGACTCCTATCTCATACCTTATACAGGAATTAACTCAAAATTAATCAAAGACCTAAATATTAGAGCTAGGACTGTAAAACTCCTAGAAGAAAATGTAGGGAAGCATCTTCAAGATATTATAGTAGGCAGTAGATGTTATAGACAAAGCCAAAGAAAAAATAGACAATTGGGACCTCCTCAGAGTTGAATTATTTTGTGCTTCAAAGTACTTTGTCAAGAAGGTGAAAAGGCGGCTTACTCAATGGGAGAAAATATTGGGAAACCACATATCCGATAAGGGTTTAATATCCAGAATATATAAAGAAATCCTACAACTCAACAATAAAAAGACAAACAACCCAATTTAAAAATGGGGAAAGGACTTGACTAGATAATTTTCCAAAGAAGAAATACAAATGACTAAAAAGCACATGAAAAATGCTCAACATCACCAGCTATTAGGGAAATGCAAATCACAATGAGATATCATTTCACACCTACTAGACTGGCTACTATCTTAAAAAGAGCCAGAAAACTACAAGTGTTGGAGAGTGTGTGGAGAAATAGGAATTTATTCTCTGTTGGTGGGAATGTAGTATGGTATAGCCACTATGGAAGACAGTTTGGCAGTTCCTCAGGAAGCTAAGTATAGAACTGCCATATGATCTGTCACAATTGCCTGATGGAAACAACCCAAATGTCCATCGTCCAATGAATGGATAAACAGAATGTGGTATACACACACAATGGATTATTTATCTGTAAGAAGAAATGACAGATGCATGCAACAACATGGATCAACTTTGAGAACGTTATGTTGAGTGAAATAAGCCACACACAAAAGAACAAATATTGTATGATCTGACTTGTATGAACTAATTATAATGAGCAAACTCATGGAGTTAAAACCTAGAGTATAGGTTATCAGGAGATAGACCAAGGGTAGAGAATGGCAAGCTGGTGCTTAATTTCTACAAAATATTTAATAAGGTTGACTGTAAATGTTTGGAAAGGGATAGAGGTGATGGTAGCACATTATTGTGATTGTAATTAACAGTACTGAATTGGGTGTGAGATTGTGGTTGAAAAGGGAAGTTTAGGGTCATATATGTCACTAGAAGGAAAGCTAGTGGATGAAACATGGGGCTGTACAACATAGTAAGCCCTGTTGTGGATGATGAATGTGGTTGTAGTACAAATATAAGAATATTCTTCCATGAACTAGAACAAATGTATGTCACTATAACAAGGTTTTAATAATGAGATAATATATGGGAAAAATAAACCTAATGCAAATTATGGACCATAGCAGTAACATTTTAATATTCTTTCATCAGTTGTAACAAAGTAACAACACCAATGCTTGGTGTCAATGATAGTGGATATAGACAATATGGGGTTTTTATTTTTAAATTTTTTGGAGGAATGAAAATGTTCTAAAATTGATTGTGGTGATGAACATACAACACTGTAATTGTACTGAGAGCCACTGATTGTACACTTTGGATGGATAGTATGGTGTGTGAATAAAACTGTTTAAAAACAACAGCAAAAAATACAGTTTAAAAAATTGACAAAGGGAAAATGCACATAGGGCAGAATCCAGGAGATGTCAGGAGTGAGCTTCCAGTTGTCCTCTCCCTGTGGAATCTTCCAAACAGCACTTAGTTCTCCCAGTAACAATGTGTGACAACATGCATGAGGTATTGCCAACCAGGGAAGCTCACTCAAGGCTTGGCGCCCAGGATTTTTATTGGGGGTGAGTCATAAAGACACTAGGTGCCTTCCTGTTGACCTTACTCAGTCTCCAGTCCCTCCAGAGGTCAAACTGAAACAGTGCACCCCAAGGTCCCCCCATAAATCACATTGTTAGCATGAACTATAAACCATCTGGTGCAGCCAAGGCCCCAAGCAAACAAGGCACTCTTATCAGGGAAGCTATTCCAAGGACTTAGAGGTTGCCTCCCAAGAGATGGGTAAGGGCCAGACTTTCCTTGGAATGTGTAGAGTTTGGACACCCCAGGCCTGCTGAGTTAACCCTTTATCACACAGCCTCTTTTCATGACCTGGCATCTGGCTTCCCCCAGAGTGAGGTATCCAAAAGTGAGAGAGAGAACAGGCAGGAAGCCACAGTGCCTTCTGTGACCTGGTCTCTGAGGCCACCCACCACCAGGTCTGCCTTATTCTATCTGATAGAAGCAAGCAACTAAGTTAGACTCCTCCAGGGGGGAGGATAATTAAGTGCCACCTACTGAAGGGAGGGGTAGCAAAGGATTTGCAGATGTCTTTTAAGACCACCATGATGGGGCATGATGACACCCACCAACATGGTGACATAAGATGGCTACTGGAAATCTCTCCCCAGAGATTCAGCAAAAGAAAGAGCCAATCTCACTTGCTCATAACTCTAGAAGAAGGCAAAGACTAGAGAAGGAAAAGAAAGAAAAATATATCAGATAGGAAACTGCCATGGGTCCTGGTGCCCATCCCCACCCCTGAGGGAAACAACAGTGAGTGCACAGATCCTTGTCTGGGGAATGACTGCAGACTGAGGCAGTTGGGGGAATCCTCCACCCCAAGTAAATTTGGGGGCACAGCCTGCCACTGAACCAGATTTTGGCCAGTAAATTGGGAGCACAGGAACCCTGCAGTTTCTGCCCCGCCCACTCAGATGCTGCCTGGGCTCCAGGAGGTGATTCAGCTCCACCCAGTCAGAAGCTGCTTGAGCTCCAGGATGTAATTCAGCCCTGCTTGGTCAGACACTGCCCCGGGCTCTAGGAGGTAATTCAGCCCTGCCCAGTCACACACAGCCTGGGCTCCAGGAGGTAAACAGCTTCTGAGGACGATTAAGTCACCAAACAGCACTATCTCCTGGAAGGCCAGAAAGTGCAGGGAAATGCAGAGCTTTTCAGCACCTCTCCAGACCCCATCCCAGGCCCATCAGAGCTGGTCTACACCCCCTGCAAAGGTACCCAGCCCTGTTTCAGCTGAAAAACATGGACAACCCAACTGCCAAAGCAGTGCCCTAATACAAACCCAGGCAACAACTAAATCCTAGACAAAAGAGACAAATCGACCTTCAGAATAGACCCATCAAGATAATCAGATGACCAGATACCAGCAAAAAAATCACAAGGCATATTAAAATTCAAGAAGAAATGGCCCAGTCAAAGGAACAGATCAAAAAGTCAGAGGAGATGCAGAATCTGGAAAATCTAATCAAAGATGTGCAAACAAATCTCCTGAATCAATTCAAAGAAATGAAGGAAAATGTGTATAAAGAGACAAAGGATATTAAGAAGACACTAGAACAGCATAAAGAAGAATTTGAAAAAATGCATAGAAAAATAACAGACATTATGGAAATAAAAGATGCTGTAGATGAAATTTAAAATATACTAGAGAAACACAACAGCAGATTTGAAGAGACAGAAGAAAGAATCAGTGAGTTAGAAGACATATCAACCAAATTTGAATAGATAAAAGAATAAATGGAGAAAAAAGTGGAAATTTTTGAGCAGAGTCTCAGGGAAATGATGGACAACATAAAGTGCACAAATAGACACATCATGGGTATCCCAGAAAGAGAAGAGAAGGGAAAAGGGCCAGTAGAATATTTGAAGAAATAATGGCTGAAAATTTCCCAACCCTTACAAAAGACATAACTATGCAAATCCAAGAAGCCCAACATACTCCAAATGATAAATCTGAATAGACCTCCTCCAAGACACATATTAATCAGACTGTCAAATGTTGAAGAGAAGGAGAAAATTCTGAAAAGCAGCTAGAGAAAAGCAATTCACCACATACAAGGGAAGCCAGATAAGAGTAAGTGCTGATTTCTCATCAGACACCATAGAGGCAAGTATGATATATTTAAGATATTGAAAGAGAAAAATTGCCAGCCAAGAATTCTCTATCCAGCAAAGCTGTCCTTAAAAATGAGGGGGAGTTTAAAATATTAACCAATAAACAAAAGCTGAGAGAGTTTGTTAATAAGAGACCAGCCCTATGAAAACTACTAAAGGGAGTTCTGCCAGCAGAAAAGAAAAGACAGGAGAGAGAGGTCTGGAGGAGGGTACAGAACTGAGGAGTATTAATAAGGGTAACTTAAAGGATAAAAAGGGAGAGAGAAAAAAATAGATCTAACAAACAAAAAACAAAGGATAAAATGGTTGAATTAAGAACTGCCTTTACAGTAGTAACTTTGAATGCTAATGGATTAAACTCCCCAATCAAAAGGCACAGATTGGCAGAATGGATTTAAAACTATGATACATCTATATGCTGTTTACAAGAGACTCATCTAAGACCCAAAGATACACAGGTTGAAAGTGAAAGGATAGAAAGATATTCCGTGCACTAGTAACCAAAAAGAAGTTTGGGTAGCTATCCCAATATCAGAGTTTAAATGCAAAATGTTATAAGAGATAAAGAAGGAATATATATATAAATATATATATGTAAAAGGGGCAATTCACCAGCAGAAATAACAATTATAAATATCTATGCTCCTAATCAAGGTATCCCAAAGTGCATGAGGCAAATACTTGCAAAGCTAAAGGGTTAATAGACAACTCCACCATAATAGTGGGAGGCTTCAACACATCACTGTCTCCAGTAAATAGAACATATAAACAGAAGATCAATAAACAGAGAACCTAAATATGATAAATGAACTAGTCCTAACAGACAAATATAGAACATTGCACCCCAGAACAACATTCTTCTCAAGTGCTCACGGAACATTCTCCAGGATAGACCATATGCTAGGGCACAAAACAGGTCTTAATAACTTTTAAAAGATTGAAATTATACAAAGCACTTGCTCTGATCATAATGGAATAAAATTGGAAATCAAGAATAAACAGAGAACCAGAAAATACACAAATATATGGAGCATAAACAACATGCTCTTAAGCAATCAGTGGGTCAAAGAAGAAATTGCAAAAGAAATCAGTTAATATCTTGAGATGAATGAAAACAAGAACACAACATATCAAAATATGGGATGCAGCAAAGGCAGTACTGGGGGGAAATTTATGGCCCTAAACAACTACATTAAAAAGGAAGAAAAGAGCTAAAACCAACAACCTAACTACAACTGGATAAACTGGAGAAAGAACAACAAACCAACCCCAAAGCAAGCAGAAGTAAAGAAATAGCAAAGATTAGAGCAGGAATTAATGAAATGGAGAATAAAAAAACAATAGAGAGAATCAATAAAACCAAAAGTCAGTTATTTGAGTAGATCAGTAAAATTGACAAACCCTTAGCTGGACTGACAAAGACAATAAGAGAGAAGCTGCAAATAAATAAAAGCAGAAACAAGAAGGGGGTCATTACCATGGACCCCAAAGAAATAAAAAAAATCATAAGTGGTTACTATGAACAACTGTATGTCAACAAACTAGACAACTTGGATGAAATGGACAACTTCCTCGAAACACATGAACAACCTACACTGACTCAACAAACCAATGACAAGTAAAGAGATCGAATCAGTCATCAAAAATCTCTAAACAAAGAAAAGCCCAGTACCAGACAGCTTCACAGGTGAATTTTACCAAGCATTCCAAGAAGAATTAATACCATTCTTGCTCAAACTCTTCCAAAAACTTGCAGAAGAGGAAATACTATCTAATTAGGGTGAAGCCAACATCACCCTAATACCAAAGTCAGACAAAGACTCTACAAGAAAAGAAAACTTCAGACAAATCTCTCTAATGAATATAGATGCAAAAGTCCTCAACAAAATACTTGCAAATAGAATCCAACTGCATATTAAAAGGATTATACACAATAACCAAGTGGATTTTATTCCAGGTATGCAAGGGAGGTTCAACACAGAAAAGCAATTAACGTAATATAACACATTAACAAATTAAAAGGGAAAAACCACATGATCATCTCAACTGACACAGAAAAGGCATTTGACAAAATTCAGCATCTTTTCATGATAAAAACACTTCAAAAGGTAAGAAAAGAAGAATACTTCCTCAACTTGATAAAGGGCATATATGAAAAACCCACAGCTAACTTCAAACTCAATGGTGAGAGACTGAAAGCTCTCCCTTTAAGATTGGAAAAAAGACAAGGATGCCCACTGTCACCACTGCTATTCGACATTTTGCTAGAAGTTCTAGCTAGAGCAATTAGGCAAGAAAAAAGAAGTAAAAGGCATCTAAATTGGAAAAGAAGTAACACTGTCGCTATTTGCAGATAACATGGTCCTAATTTAGGAAATCCTGAAAAAATGACAGCAAAGCTACTTGTTTCAGGATCCAAGATCAACATGCTATGTTTCTATACAGTAGTAATGTGCTGTGAATAGATAATCAAGAAAAAAATTCCATTTACAATAGCATCTAAAAGAATCAAATATCTAGGCATAAACCTAACCAAGGATGTAAAGGGCTTGTACACAGAAAACAAAATGTTGCTAAAAGTAATCAAAGACTACCTGAATAAATTCCATGTTCATGGAATGGAAAACTAAATATCATTGAGTCAATTCTACCCAAATTGTTCTACAGCTTCAATGCAAAACCAATCAAAATTCCAATAGACTATTTTGTAGAAATGGAAAAGCTAGTTATTGATTTTATTTGGTAGGGTAAGGGGCCCTGAATGGCCAAAAACAGTTTGAAAAAGAAGAATGAAGTGGGAGGTATCACACTTCTTGACTTTAAAGCATATTATAAAGCTACAGTGGCCAAAACAGCATGGTACCAGCACAAAGATAGACATATTGACCAATGGAATTGAATTGAGAGCTCAGAAATAGACCCTCAGATCTATAGTCAATTGATATGTTTTTTAAAATGAAATTCACATTTTATTTAGATTGAAATAAACTGTACAAAATTGATTTTCTTCAACAAAAATAATAGCAATATTTTCTGTATTATTCCTAGATAAACCACAAAACACTTATTTTTGTAGGCTTTCCAGCTTCTGCTGATGAATCAAGATGAGGCAGTAGACATAGTCATGGAAATAGACCGAAGAAATCAGACAAATCAGCAATCAGTATCCATGGCCTCTGATTCTGTCTTGATATGGTCAATTGATTTTTGACAGTGCTGACAAGTCCACTCAACTGGGACAGAAGTCTCTTCAATAATTGGTGCTGGGAGAACTGCATATCTATAACCAAAAGAATGAAAGAGGACCCCTATCTCACACCTATTCAAAACCTAACTCAAAATGGATCAAAGGACTAAATATAAGAACCAGTACCATAAAACTCCTAGTAGAAAATGTAGGAAAACATCTTCAGGATCTAGTGATAGGTGGTAGTTTCTTGGACTTTATACTCAAAGCACAAGCAACAAAAGAAAGAACAGATAAATGGGGACATTGTCAAAAGGGTGAAAAGGCAACCCACTCAGTGGGAGAAAATATTTGCAAACCACGTATCTGATAAAGGTTTGATATGCAGAATATATAAAGAAAACCTATAACAACAATAAAAAGACAAACAAGCCAATTAAAAATGGGCAGAAGACACCAAACGACATTTTTAAAAAGCACATGAAGAGATGCTCAGCTTCACCACCTATTAGGAAAATGCAAATCAAAACCACAAAGAGATATCATCTCACCCCTACTAGAATGGCCGCTAATAAACAAACAGGAAACTACAAGTGTTGGAGAGGCTGTGGAGAAATTGGAGCACTTACTCACTGCCAGTGGGAATGTAAAATGGCACAGCCACTGTGGAGGATGGTGGCCCAGGTGCTGGGCCGTTTGACAAGGCCGACTATGACACGAGCAGCTTGCTACACTGGGCTCCTTCCTTCCTTCCTTGGGGCACGTGTTTCCCAGACAATCCCCACCATATCTACATGGGTTTCCTAAACCGGAGTCCAGCCTTGGGCCCAGTGCAGGCCCAGACCTGGTCGTGCCCCAGGGGGAAACCTGCAGAGTGCCACAGAGCCAAGGGGTCTGGTGTCCAGTGCCCCCAGGAGCCTCACAACACAAAGACCCGTCCGTACCCAACTGCATCCCAGCCGGGTCAGCCTGGCTCAAGGCCTGGAGGGGCCAGCCCTGGGAGGTGGCTCTCGGGGTGCCTGGAAGAGCGGGGCTGGGGAAGCTGGGACCAGTCGGCCTTCCCCTCCTCCCCTCCTGGCCCGCTGTCCACTACCAGGAGGCCTGACTCCTCAAAGGGCCGCAGGGGAATGCCGTCCTGGTATGTGACGGAACCTGTCAGGTCACCCCCAGCTCCTCAGTGCCCCACGTCATGGGCCCGCGGGGGAGCTGCCTTCTCTGAGCAGCTGCCTGTCTGTAGGATGGGACTAAGAGCTCTGGCTTCGAGTTCAGACAGGCCTCGGTGTCTCACTTGAATACATTTCTGTGCACTGGGGGATCTGTCTGTAAAATGGGAGAATTGCAATAGCACGTACTTGCCAGGGCTGCGGTGAGAATCAGTTGAGGTAATGAAGGTAAAGCCCTTGGCTCTGCCCTCGGCGTGTGGCAGGTGCCTGGTGAGTACCAGCAGTCTGAGTTCATCACCGCCGTGTAGACGGGGCATCGTGGCACTGGCCAGGGAGTGTTTTATGAGCTGGGGCTGTTCTCCCTCAGCGCCTGGCTTGGTTGAGGGACTCGGACACCCCTCCACGTAGACCCTTCCTCTCCAGCTCTGGTTTCCTTTCGGGCATCCGATCTGACCCCCGGTTTGCACTCCGCAGACCAGCCCCTGGGAGGTTCTGGATGCAGATGGAGGGATGGGGGTCGGGCCCTTGCTGGGGACAAGAACCCCTGCAGGTCAGGAGCGAGCAGGGCCCACCCGCAGGAGAGCAGCATTGGCTGGAGCACCTGCTGAGCCCCCGGCCGCCCTGAGCCTGCTGGCTGGCCAGTAGGACACCCTCGTGTTTGCCCTGGAGCCGTTTCCACTCTTCCAGGAGTGCCTCCCGTTAAATAGGCAAAGTCGGTGGTAGCTGAGAGCAGGGGAGGTCCGTGTGTCACGGTGTGCACGCGGGCTAGTTTGGAATGTTAAGATTAGTAAACAGGGAACAAAATTTACCCATTGGAACCACAGTGGTGCCACCCCATGCCTGCTAAGATGGTTATTATTAAAATTTTTTAAAAAGGAAAATAACAAGTGCTGGTAAGGATGTGCAGAAATTGGGACTCTCGTACATTTCTGGTGGGAATGTAAATGGTGTGGCTGCTGTGAAAAACAGCTCGATGGTTCCTCAAAGAGTTACACATAGAATTACCATGTGACCTGCCAACTCCACTTCTAGGTTTAGACCCCAAAGAATTGAAAGCAGGGATTCAAACAGGTACTTGTACACCAATATTCATAGCGGCAGTATCCCCAGCAGTCAAAAGATGTAGACAACCCAAATCTCCATCAACAGATGAATGGAGAAACAAAATATGGTCTCTTCAGACGATGGAATATTACTCAGCCATGAACAGGGACAAAGTTCTGGTGCATGCTGCAACATGGATGAACCTAAAAACGTGCTCAGTGACAGAAGCCAAAAGGACAAATATTGTATACGTCCGTTTAAATGAAGTATCTAGAATAGACAAATTCTTAGAGGCAGAAAGTAGCTTAGAGGTCATCAGGGGCCAGGGAGAAGCAGAACCAGGAGTTATTGCTTAATGGGTACAGAGTTGCTGTTTAGGATGATGCAGAAGTTTTAGTAATGGATGGTGGTGATGGTGGCACAACACTGCAAATGTAATTAACACCACTGAATTGTAGACTTAGAGATGGTTAAAATGGCGAATGTTATGCTTCATGTATTTTACCATGACAAAAACAAACAAACAGAAAACACAAAAGCACCCGTTGAGGCTCATGGATAATTACGTACAGGAACGCGCAGAGGAGGTAAAGAAAAGTGGGAAGAAAGGCCACTGGGTAGCGGGGACAGTGAGTGATGCAGGATGCAAAGACCCAGGGTCCCAGTACCGGCTCAAACACACGTGCCTCCAACTCTCGGCAGCTTTTGTTCAACACCCGGAGCAAGCAACGAGACCCAGCTCCACTCTCTCACTCGATCCCTGCAACGAATAAACCTGAGTAGAGAGGCTCATTGTGCAACGTAGTGGAGCAAGCCCTGCAGACACCAGCCCTCCGTGCTCATCCCCCATCCACCAGGCACCTAATGTTTACCTCAAGGACAGGCCCTCAGACATCCCCAGCATCTGTGCATGTGTCTATGTATACACAAAGCCATGGAGACTGCGTTTTAAAGGCTTCTGTGCGTCGTGAATCACGCGGACCAAACATGTTTTATTTCCGCAGTGTCAGTTGGGGCTAGCCTGGGGCAAAGTCGTGAAACATCTGTGTGCCTCAAAGTGAGTCAAACCCTAAACACGCAGCAAAGCGGCGAGCAAGGCACACCTTGGCTGGGGGCCGTCCCCATCTGGGCACCTGCAGCCCCACCCATGGTCACCACCCCAGGAGCTTTGAATCCAGCCATGTCCGTGTCCCATGGTGTCCTCCAGGCTCCGAGTGGCCAGTTGCTCTTAGAGAGGGAAAGAACCGGCACCAAGAGCTCCCACCATGTTCCAGGCACCGGGTTCGTTGATCTTCATGGTCTGAGAACACGGGTTGGGAGCGTGGCTGTGCCCCTGTGATGCCCACAACCTTTTATCATGATGACACTGAGGTTCTGAGACCCCGACTTGCCCGAAGAACCTGATAGTGGGTGGCAGAGCTTAAAGAAGAGCCGCCCAGTCCTGTCAAGACATGGTTCTTCCTGCTCCCCCCCCCAATGCCTGTGGGGGCAGCAGGGTCAAGGGAAGGGCACCGTACAGTGTCCCTCACCCACTTGTCACTTCCAGGAAAAAATGGTCTCTGGGAAACCACCTGTCAGTCGACCCACACACTGCAGGCCAAAACACACCTCATGCGGTTGTGCGGTGGCAGGATATTTATTTCAATTTTTTTTATTGTGGCAACATAGATATAACATAAATTGTGCAGTTTTAACAATTTTTAATTATACAATTCAGTGCCATTCATTTCATTTACAATGCTGTGCTCCATCACCACCATCCTTTACTAAAACTTTTCATTGCCCCAACAGAAACTCTGTCCCCATTAAGGAGTAGCTCCCCATTTCCCCCTCCCCCTGCCCCTAGTAACCTCGAATCTACTTTCTGTCTCCATGAATTTGCTTATTCTAAGTATTCCGTGTAAGAGCCACCACTCACTGTTTGTCCTTTTGTGTCGGCTTCTTTCACTCAGCATCGTGTTTTCAAGGCTCATCCATGTGGTCGCACGAATCAGGGCTTCGTTCCGGCTCTGATCAGAGGGCTGGAGAGCATCTCCCCAGGTGGACGGACCACGTCCGTGGATGGACACCGCTGCGTGGACGGGCCACGTCCGTGGATGGACACCCACGTGGCCGCCAGCCCCCGACTTGGTGGATACTGCCGCTGGGGGCATTGGGGAACGAGGACCTGCTCCAATATCTGCTTCCAAGTCCTTGGGGGAACATACTTCATCCTCTTTTAAGAGGGTTTTGTCTTTCTCAACACCCAGTTTGTCCTTGTCCCCTTGGTGTCCCTTTGGGACATATTTGGCTTCCCTGGAGGGAACAGTAGACAAAGGGCAGCTTTGTCCATCTCAGCTCAGATCCACCAGCTGAGCCTCGTGGGCTCTCTGGACAGAGCAGAGTGGCCAGAATCCAAATACTGGCTCAAATGGGGCCCCGTACTAAGACATTGAAATACGGACTGACGAGAGAAAGTTACAAGGAACGTGCATAATGACCCCTTTGAATAGCATGTTTCCCACTTGGTTGAGATGGTGGGACTTGCCAGTGTCCCCTGGGGTCCCCGGTGGCACTCTTCAGCTGGCTATCCCAGAGCCAGTCCACGTGAGGGTTGCTGCGACCAACTTCTCTGGTGGAAAATGTTTTTTCTTTATCCTCAGTGGGAAGTATAAAAAGTGTCCACCCCTCAGGCTCCCCCTCTCCTCTGACTGGCCTGCTAGAGGGGTGGAGGGCGGCGGGAAACTCTAGCGGCTGCCGCTGGCTGTCCCTGCACAGCCAGGGGCTGCTCTCGGCACCCCATTTGTAGGGCAGCTCCTGGCAGTGACGGGGGTCCCTCACACCGTCAGCCCTTCTGAGGGCCCCCGGGGCCCAGGGTTGAAGAAACAGCGATCCCTGCCTTCCCAATACCTCAATGAGGAAGGTGGGGTTCCTCCAGAAGATCCCGGGTGGGAAATCAAGGAAGCAGGGCTTCGGGGTGGCCCTGTAGAGGGGGACCCCGATGTTGACCAGGCCAGGGATGAGGAACCCCCAAAAGGGGTGTGGACTTGGGTGAGGCAACTGTCTCCAGTCAGGGGCAATTCCCAGCAGTTGGGGCGCTGAGTCCTTCCTTTGGTCCTGAAGGGGGGTGGGGAGGGGTGGGGACGGTCATCACCGTGGACATCGCAGTGGACACTGCAGCCTGATTGCCATTTTTTTCAGATGAATAGACAATTTTTAGAGCAGTTTTAGAGTCACAGAAAAATTGAGCAGGAAGTACAGTGGGTTCCCAGATACCCCCCTCCCCACTCCAGTTTCCCTGGTTAGTAACATCTTGCATCACTGCAGCACATTTGTTACAGCTGATGAGCCAGTACTGATACAGTATTACTAACAAAGACCATAGTTCACATCAGGGTTCACCGTTGTGTGGTTCTGTGGGTTTTGACAAATGTCAGATGCCAAGTAGCTGCCATTTCAGCACCATTGTGCCCTAAAATCCCCTGTGCTCTCCCCACACCTGCCTCCACCCCACCCCACCCCCCGGCAATCACTGATCTCCTTACTTTCTCTATAGTTTTGCCGTTTCCAAGATGTGATATAGTTGGAATTGTACAATATGTCACCTTTTCAGGCTGGCTTCTTTCACTTAGCAATATGCATTTAAGGTTCCTCCATGCCTTTTTGTGACCTGGTAGCCCATTTCTTTTTATTGCCGAACAATAAATATTCCATTGTATGTCCATCCAGTCACCTATAGAAGGAAATTTTGGTTGCTTTTAATCTTTCGGCAATTATGAATAAACCCTGATCACTTTTAGTTCAACAGTGAACAGGGGGTCTCCCACTTCAGGTGAAGGGGGTGCCTCACCCTATCCAAATGTGCCCTGGAATTTGGCGTCCCCCTGGTGCCCTGTCCCAGCCTATGGGGACAGGTCCCAATTTAGCCAAAGACTCCTGGATCACATGGTCCAAGGGTATCCCCCGCAGCGGGTGGGGAGACCGAGGCCTGGGTCACCCTGGGTTACAGTGGCAGGGACTTAAGAGAACAAATTCCAGCTCCTCTGACCCGATCCCTTCCTGCAGTTGACTATGGAAATGCTGGCTGACACTGCACCAATATTGTTAGTTACATCTGTTTACAGTGCAGGTCTGATCGCCACGTTATGCAGTTAGATTATGCCCGCCATCAAATAGCAAGGTGGCCCTTGTTGCAAATTCACTGGCTTACAACACAGCTGTCCCCTGTGCTCCGTCACCAGAATGAGCTGATGGTTGTCTGCTCTCAACATCCAAAGAGAGAAAGCACTGCTGCTCCCCAGACTTCTGCTGATGGCTTCCTGGGACCTGCTGGAGTTAGGGAGAGCTCAAGAGAGCCCAGCGCCACCCTGAAATCTTTACCCAGTGCTCTGCAGTCGGTGCCCTGCACAGGTCTCCAGGCTACTCCTTCCGCCCTTCCGTAGGGTGTGTGATGCTTTTCTGTAGGTTTTAATCTTCAATTGACAATGGTTCCTTTAGTCAATGAATTAACTTCATGATTTTAAAAACTTAATTTTTAAAAATTATGCAAGCGGTACTTGAATTTGTTCTTTTAACATCTTTTTTCTTCCTCTCTATTTTTTGACCCCAGGCACGGAGGAGTAAGTGATGCAGACTCCTCCCTTCCTCCGTGTCCGGGCTTGGCTCTGAGCTGGGCAAGGCCTCCCTTGGGTTTTGCAAAAACGCAGCTGGGACGCAGCCTGGGGGAAAGCAGCAGGCCGGCGGTGCCCCCACCTCCAAGACTGACCCTCCCAGTTTCCCCAGATGGAGCAAGGGCCGGACGGAGCCTGGGGGCCTGTCTCTGGGCAACAGAAATTCCCAGGCTGCCTCTTATGGCCAGGACAGACCCAACGGGGCCTCTGGATTTTGGGTGCAAGCCTTGGAACTGCAGGAAGCAAGTAGAGAGGACGCTGGCCTGAGTCTTCAGGGTCTGTGTGGCCGGGGAAACCCCAAATCTGGCAACCCAAAGTGGATGGTGGCTCATTCCCTGGGCATGCTTTTGTGCCAGTCGGAGGCTGGCAGCTGAAGACAAGCAGCCTCCAGGAGTTTTCTCTCCAATACCCAGCTCAGATACCACCACAAGGCATCACACGGCCAGGGGTCCGAGAGGACGAAGGATGAGGGAGGTCTTCACAGAGAGCGTCCTGGGGGTGGTGAGTTGACCAGAGGACTCGCTCCACTGTCTTGGCAAGGAGTCCCTCCAGACTTCAGGATGTGCATGCTATGGGCTGGTGACCCGTCTTTGCCAATTTCCCCTCTCCGAGTGGGAGTCACTTTGGGTAGTTTTACAGATCTCTTTCTAGAATACTCTACTGAAGTGCTGGGTTGGTCAAAGTCATCCTTCAGCCACAGGTGACCAGATCATGGGGGCGTGCTCCCCATACTTAACAGAGAGGGCCACACATCACCCAGAGATTCTGATCTTGGAGGGGGATGCAATGACTGCATAAAATCCATTTTATATATGCAGGCAAGGGTGCCTTTTTAACTGTAAGTAAGGAAAGAAGGTATGTAGGGAAAGAGGGCACACGTGGCTCTTGGGCAACCAGGAAGGAGTGGAGGATAGCCATGTTATTGCACTTGCACCCCTCATTTCGTGGGCTGGTCACTGTTCCCCTGATTTTCCTTTGCAGAACCACCCCTCTCCCATCCCTCGCCCAGCTGGGGCTGAGCACCTGACTCAGGATGAAGTTCATCAGAGCATCCCATCCCCCTGCAGGAGGGTTTGGTTTGGGAAGAGCACAAAGCACGTTGCAATGCAGTGAGGGCTTCACTGTGCTTCTAGGAAAGAGACGGCACCACGAGTGCCGGAGCTACAGCCACCGCCTCGATCTGCCACCCCATGAGGCCTGGGATTGACGCCAGTGCAAGGAGGGCAGGGCCAAAGGCCAGAGAGAAGCCAAATTTATCGTTTAAAATTCGGAAGCCAGGGTTGTCGCGCCTCGCCCACTCAAGGATTCAGGACCAACTGCATCATTTGCCCAATGCCCAGTGCAAAACGAAAATGCTTGTGGGCCAAGCCCTCTACAATGGGACTTGCCCCTGGGAAGACTGTTGCTGCAAAGGAGAGGCTAGGCCTCCCTATAATTGTGCCTAAGAGCCTCCTCCCGAATGCCTCTTTGTTGCTCAGATGTGGCCCTCTCTCTCTGGCTAAGCCAACTTGAAAGGTGAAATCACTGCCCTCCCCCCTACGTGGGATCAGACACCCAGGGGAGTGAATCTCCCTGGCAACGTGGAATATGACTCCCGGGGAGGAATGTAGACCTGGCATCGTGGGACAGAGAACATCTTCTTGATCAAAAGGGGGATGTGAAAGGAAATGAAATAAGCTTCAGTGGCAGAGAGATTCCAAAAGGAGCCGAGAGGTCACTCTGGTGGGCACTCTTACGCACAATATAGATAACCCTTTTTATGTTCTAATGAATTGGAGTAGCTAGCAGTAAATACCTGAAACTATCAAACTACAACCCAGAACGTTTGAATCTTGAGGATGATTGTATAGCAATGTAGCTTACAAGGGGTGACAGTGTGATTGTGAAAGCCATGTGGATCACACTCCCCTTTGTCCAGTGTATGGATGGATGAGTAGAAAAACGGAGGCAAAAAAAAAAAAAGGCACCCAGTGTGTTCTTTTTTTCTTTAATTGTTCTTTTTCACTTTAATTTTTATTCTTATTATTTTGTTGTGTGTGTGGTAATGAAAATGTTCAAAAATTAATTTTGATGATTAACGTACAACTATATAATGGTACTGTGAACAACTGATTGTACACTTTGTATGACTGCGTGGTATGTGAATATATCTCAATAAAATCGCACAAAACAAAACAAAACAAAACGAAAAACAAAAATGCATGGCCCTTGTTCTAAAAGCAGGAACCAAAGTAAGAGAGGTCCTAAAGTGAAACGTGCTAAAATGGAGAGCTTTTTCCTCTCCTCTGTGCTATTTTTTACATAGAATCTCATTCTATGTAAAGAAAACAACATTTTAAACTATTAGCAATGAATTTTACTATTCATCTTTGTAATGTGCAATGCTGGTTTTTAATGCAAATATGGGTGCATTTAGCTCATACACGGAATCACTGAAATTACACAATTTGCATTTTGTAGATCGTCCATGCATAGGTATTTTGTTTATACTATCACGGTGAATTCCCGTGTATCAGGGGTCTACAGGAACTCAGAGATCATGGGGCAACATGAACCCTATATGTGGATGGAGCATGAAGGGACAGAAGCAAAAACACATATTACACGTCTCTCCTCTGCCCACATGCATGCTCTGTTGTCCCATCCGAGCTCACTTACAAAACACAAGATCAAAAATAAAATTAAGAGTTTCAAAAAGGTGACAGCAGAGCATCACACCAAGTGCAGAGCCCACAAAACTGACCCTGCCTGGACTTTACAGCTTACTTGAGCCCATAAATTTGTATTAAGCCCTTTGTATTAAGTTTGGATTTGCTTTCTGTCACTTGTGACCCCAAGAATCCTAACTGATAAGGATCCCCCAAACACATTTGTTTATTTATTCATTCAGCAAACATTTTCTAACTGTCAGGCTCACAAGGAAGCATCCTCTCCCATTTCCAGAAGCTCATGGTGCTACGAGAAGTGGGGGGGGCAGCGAATCCAAGGGCAGCCATGGGCTTGAGGCGGGGATTGGCTGCCTGGCTCTCCCAGGGGTGCCAAGGGAATTGCCTCCTGGAGGAGCGGACACCCAGCTTACACCTTATAGGAAGAGCAGGACTTGGTTGGGTAGATGGAGAGGGGGAACGGCATTCCAGACAGATGAAACTGCCGCAAAGACACAGAGGGGGAGGAATGTGGCCTGGAGGATCACAGGTAGATTGGTTTGATTGACACACGGGTTGGATGTAGGGGACTGGTTGGCGAGGACAGCAGAAGCCCAGCCCAGGGTGCTATGATAAGGATTTTAGATCTTATCCCTCAGGCAACTAGAAGAGCCTGAAGGATTCTTAAACCCAGTATACATTTTTGAGTTTGAAGGCTCTTCCTGGCAGTAGTGCATACAATGAATAGGACAGAATAAGACAAGCAGAGAGGCTACTTTGGAGACCATTATGATTGTCCAGATTAGTGATTAGATGCTCAGTAGTGGCCACTGGGTCAGAGATAAACTTGATTCAGTGGAGGGGCAGGTGGAGGGGCAGGAGGTGTCTGGGATATTCCCATGTTTCTGGCTTGAACAGTCAGATGCACAGAGCCAAGAAATATTGTGCAGATTTGGGGTTAGGATGGGGGCCAGAGAAGATGGAGTGTCCTATCGTTGGACAAGGAGGCACTGTTGGAAAGTCAGGTGGAGATGCCAGGTAAGCATTTGGTTGCACAGGTGAGGGGCTTACGAGAAAGGTGAGAACTGGGGAGTCTCCAGCAGGTGAGTGAAAGCTGAAACCACAGGTGTGGTTAAGAGAGGAGAACTGAGTTCCAGGTCCTGGGGGTGACAATTTCTTAAACTATTCCCCCTTTAAATTAAGTTTTATTTTTGTCAGTTACACATGCATGTACCTAGAGAGTCAAGTAGTTCTACAAGATTTGTTACCAAAAACTTCTGCCCACACACCCCACTTTTAACTTTTACTTGTTCTGTATTTGTTGTTGTTGTGTTTTTTTTAGATATTTACCTCTTTCTCTAAATAACATGCTTATGTTCCTTGTACTTAGTTTTTTCTTAAATTAGAGACATTCTCTATTGCCGGAGATGAGCATTTTGATCTTCCCCTCACCTCCGCCAACGTCTGCTCTCACTCACACTTCCTCTGCCCTTATCCTCCAAGAAAAGTTACATGTTTTTTCAGTTAGCTCAATATTTGGGTTTACATTATTACAACAATATAGGCACTGCTCAAACCTCTGAGCCATGTAGACGCTATCATTGCTTTTTCTTTCCTGACCAACCTTCTATTTTCCCAGAAGTGGTTAATTCTATAGTACATAAATGTTTTCTTTATCTGCTTAATTTTCTTTAGACTTAACAATAACACAACCTCAAACTCACTCCCATTTGGAAGACCTCTTAATATGTTAAACACATTACTTGTTGAAGTCAATTACTTCTTCTTGAAGAAATCTCCCCCAGAATCTTCCGGTCTAGAAGTATGGAGTCTTCTAGACCCGGCTGCTCAGTTGTCATCCTGGATTCCTCCTCTCCCTTCGTCGTGGAGGCAGAATCCTAAGAAGGACCCCCGTTTTATAATCTCTTTCCCTTGAGTGTGGGCAGAACCCGTGACTGTGATGAGACGTCCCCCCTGTGATTGGGTTACCTCTTCCAAAGAACTTCGCACCTGTGATGAAGGTGTCTCATCAGTGGAGCTCCAGATACGGAGATCCAGGTGGGTCCAACCAAATCACACGAGCTCTTTAAGAGCTGAGAGTTTTTCTCTGGCTGATGGTGGAAGAGGAAGTCAGGGAAATGCCAAGCACAAGAGATCGAGGTGCAGGATGTTCTCCAGTGTTGAGCTGGAGGAGCCATGGGGCCTGGGCCTGAGAACAGCCCCGGGGAGCTGAGCAGCCCCCGGCTAATGGTCAATAAGGCAACAAAGGTCTCGTTTCCACAACCCCAAGGGGCTGATTCTACCCAGAGCCTAAGTGAGCTTTCAAGTGTATTCTTCTCCAGCTCCCCCAGGACACTGCTTGATTCCATCCTTGTAAGATCATAAGCAGAGAACTCAGCTGTGCTGCCTCTCCTTCCCAGGCCTCTGACCCATGGATGGGTGAGATAAATGGGTACTGTTTCCGGAGGCTGGGCTTGCAGTAATTTGTTATGCAGCAATAGAAAACTAATATATCCTTTCCGAGGATTCCCTTCACTTCTCTCTTGGGTTGGGCCTCCTGTTTTTCTGGATCCTCTGTCTTTTACCTGGTTTACTCCTTTATTTAAAAGGGGCACATCTACCAGAAGCTTCCTAAGAAAGATACATGAAAAGCAAATTTATGTGCATTTGTTCTAAACTCACACTTAATTGAAAGTTTGGCTGGATATAGAATTTTAGGTTAGAAACCATTTCCCTCAAAATTTTGAAAGCGTTGCTTCCTTGACTTCTAGCTTCTAGTATTGCTGCTAAAAAGTCCATTGTCATTTGGATACTTGGCTCTTTATATGAAACCTCCCCCACCCCTCCCGGCGGAAGTTTGTAGACTCTTCTTTGTCCCAGTGTCCTGAAATTTCACAATGACATGCATGATGTGAGTCTATTTTCATCCATCAGGCTGGGAAGGGCCACCCTGCGATGTGGGCAAGAGGGTCCCCTGCCCTTGGCCTTACCCTTTAGAGAGTCCCACTCTGGTCATCCTCCAGCTATGCCCCTTTCCATTGGACATGGAGCCTCCTGGGCAACTCAGAGCCCATGCCCTGGAATTCTCTGCCCAAATGGTCCTGCACCCACATCCAGGACCTGTGCAGTCATCCAACACCCCCCCCCCACCTCCCACCAAGTGCACCCTATGCCCTTGGGACAGGCTGTGGGGGTGAGGATGGAGCTGAGAGGTGTGGGGTGGGGGGTCCGCATGCAGGCACATGAGGCCCTTTGTGGTGTGGGAGATCCAGGAGCTGGAGGAGACAGAGAGTGGGCCGAGGGGCCAGGGGCCAGCTCTCCTCACACCTTCAGATCCCAGAGCAGGGCTCCAAGGAGCCTAAGCCTTCTCTACTGGAACCCGGCCTTCCCGGAACTTATGAGGGTGCATTTGTCAAGGTTGTTTGTTAATAGTTTGTTAGCTTCATTTATGCTTTAAAAAATGTAGATATGTGATACATTAGCTGCATTTATACTCCTGCTTATACCTACCAGAGTTAGGGGTGGACTTGGTGCTGGGCCCTGGTGGGTGTCCACTCATCTGGAAATTCACATCCATCTGTTGCAAGGAATTTTCTTGAGTTATTTCTTAGATGATTTCCTTTAGGATATTTTCCCCATTCTTTCCTTCTGGAGCTCTTATTAGTTGTATGTTGGACTGCTCATGTGAGTCTTCTGATTTTCTTCTCACTCATATTTTCCTTTCCTTTGTTTCTTTTCTTTTCTTTCTTTTTTTTTTTTTTTTTTTTGGCTGCATTTTTCCTCCAACCTTTCCATTTTAAAGTGTTCATTTCTGCTGTAGTATTTTCAGTTTCCCAAAGCTCTTTTTTTATGTTCTTTGAATATTGCCTTTTTAATGCAACCTCTTCTTTTCATTTAACATGTTATTTATTTTCTTTCTCTGAGGATATTAAAATTCTAAAAAAAAAATTCTCCTCCCTGCATGGTCTGTATTTCCTGCAGGTTAACTCTTTTCCATTTGTTTTTTTTTTTGTTGTTGTTGTTGTTGTTATTTTGGTGGTGTTGTATTTTTTTTTTCCTTATTTGTTGTTGTTTTGTTGGCCTGTGCAATTAATCAGGTGCTTTTCTCCAATGTCGTCTTATCCTTTGCCACCCACCTTTACTTGAGAGTGGGCTGCTAGAAGCAGACTTGGGGTGGGCAATGGGAAGGGGGGAAATAATGCTTAATGGGTAGAGAGTTTCCGTTTGGGGTGATGGGAAAGTTTGGGTCACGGAGGGTAGTGATGGTGGCACAACAAATGAATGTAATTAACACAGCCGAACTGTACACCTGAAAGTGGTTAAAATGGGAGATTGTGTGATGTATATATGTTACCACAATTAAAAAAAAAAGGTTTTTTAAGCCAATTGGAAGCTCTGCCCATGTGGGAGGGCCTGGTCACCATCACCGTTGATCTAGCTGGGCCTCCTCCTCGCCAAAGCCTGGCATCTTAAGTTCTTTTATCTGGGGCAGGTCAGACTCCCTGAGAAGACTTTCCCATCTCCTGCCTGGAGAGTGTAAGCCTGGCTACTGCAGCCATGGGATCCGAGTGGCGGGAGAATCCTGGGAACTTTGACTACCATACCTTTGTCCTGAATTGGGCCCTGTGCTCCCCATCCTGAGACCTCCTCTTTGACCCTGTCCAGAGAAGACATCTCCAGCCTTCTGCCTGGGTTGGGGAACCACTGATCAGGCTATGTGGAATGGAGAGGAAATTTGCGAGTCTACCTGCTTTTTAATCAGGTTTTCAAAGAGTCCTCCTGCTTTTGGCCCCACCTCAACCCCCATTTCCACAGGTACCTATTGTTATCAGTCTGTGACATTTGGGGAGCTTCTGCCCTATGGATGGGTTGCCTTTCATCTTTCTGCTGTTGGATCAGGGTCCAGCTTTTTCACATGTTAGGTCAGTTTCCTGTTCTTCTTTTTACCAGCTACCAAAGTTTGTTCTATTTATTCTCTTGTCCTTTGGGTTACTGCCTTTTCCCCCCTTTCATACAAATTTATTGATGTATATTTTATATAGCATCCAGTTCAAGTGTACAAATCAAAGATTTTTTTACTAAATCTGCCAAGTTGTGTAATAATCACCCTTAATCAGTTTTAGGGCATTTTTATCACCCCAGTAAAGTGACTCATGCCCAAATACTGTTCATCTCGGTTCCTATCCCTGCCCTGGGCAACCCCCAGCTCTATAATTTTGCCATTTCTGGATATTCCTTGTATGTGAACTCATACAATACGTGGTCTCTCACCTCTGGCTTCTTTCATTGGTCTGTGTCACGGGGTGTATCAGTATTGATCCCTTTTATCGCTGAATAGTAGTCCATTTGTGGATATACCACATTTTGTGCAGTTGACGGTCACTTAGGTTGTTTTCACTTTTTTCCTGTTATGAATAATGCCGCTAAGAACATTGTTGTGCATATATATTTTTTTCTCAATGCAATGGTTTTCAATATGTTTGCAGATTTGGAACATTTTCATCACCTCAAAAGAAACCCTGTACCCTTTAGCTATCACCTTCCTACCCTCCATCACTCTTTCCCACTCCTGCCTTAACCAACCACTAATCTACTTTCTGTCTCTACAGATTTACCTGTATAGACTTGCCTGCCATATAATACATGGTCTTTTGTGACTGGCTACTTTCACTTAGAATAAAGTTTTCGAGGTTCATCCATCTTGTAGCACGTGTCACTACTTCATTCATTTTTATGGCCAAATAGTATTCCATCGTACGGACATACCACAATTCGTTTATCTATTTATAAGCTTACGGACCTTTGGGTTGTTTTCACCTTTTGGCTATTATAAATAATGCTGCTGTGAATGTTTGTGTACAGGTTTTTGTGAGAGAGATGTTTTCATTTCTCTTGGGCAGATATCTAGGGGTGGAACTGGTAGATGAAATGGGAATCCTATGTTTAACTTGTTGAGGAATTGCCAGACTATTTTCTAGCAGCAGTGGATGAGGATTCCAATTTCTGCAAATCTCTACCAGCACTTGCTACTTATCTGACTTTTATTATCTCTGTCCTAATATTGTAAAGTAGTATCCATTGTGGTTTTGATCTGCATTTCCCTGATAGCTAGTGATGCTGAGCATCTTTTTATGTGATTATTGGCTATTTGTGTATCTTCTGTGGAGAAATGTCTATTTAGATCCTTTACTCAATTTGTAATTGTTTTTTGTTGTTACAGTTGTAAGAGTTCTTCATATTTTCTAGACACAAGTCACTTATCAGATATTTGATGTGCAAATATTTTCTCCCATTCTGTGGTTTGTTTGTTTTTTTTTTTACTTTCTTGATAGTGTCCTTTGCAGCACAAAATTTTAAAAATTTTGATGAAGTCCACTTTATTTTTTACTTTGTTACATATGCTTTTGCCGTCATATCTAAGAATATGTTTTATTTTTTTTTTAAGAAACTGCCAAACTGTTTTCCAAAATGGCTGCACCAATTTCATTCCCCCCAGCCATGGAGGAAGGTCCCTGTTTCTCCACATCTTTGCCATCATTTGTTGTCTGTTTTTTTTTTACTGCAGTCATTCTAGTGGGTATGAAATATTATCTCATTTCCCTAATTACTAATAACTTTGAGCATCTTTTTATGTGCTCATTAGCTATTTGCAAACCTTCTTTGATGAACTCTGTAGACAAATCTTTTTCCCATTTTTTTTTATTGCAGAGTTTGTCTTCTTCTTTTAGAGTTCTTTGTATATTCTGGATACAAATTTTTTTGACATATATGTGTTTTGTTAATATTTTCTCCCAGTGTGTTGCTTGTCTTTTTTTTTTTTTTTTTTTTTAAAGTTAGAAACTGATGTTTTTCCAGCAACTTTATTTCCATTTTCTTTTTAAGAGCCTGTGGAAGGAGAACTTAAGGCCACTGGGTGCTTGGGTGGTTGTTCCTGCCCATTCAGTGGCCTGAGCAGCGGGAGCTGAGTGGACACAGAGGGTCCCCGCCTGCCTCTAGAACAGTCTGCACCTCGAGTGGAGTCACAGTAAACTCAGGAGCTGGGGCGGACCACTTACCCTGAAACCACCTGGCCATGGCCTGCTCGGCCACAGCCTGCTCCTCCGTGTCCCTCCCTTCAGTCTCTTTAGAAGGAGAGGTCAGGAAAGCCCCCCCCGGGTGCTCCCGGGAGATGGTGCCAGGCCTGCACAGAACCCCCGGGCCAGCACCCACCCCACCAGACCTGCTGAGTGGGCTCCCTCGTGGTTGCACAAGATGGCAACGTCCACTGCATTACAGGGAGCAGTGGTCAGCAGGAGGACGTAAGATGCCCCTGTGAGGGGCGGGTGGGCAGCTCTGGGGTCAGTTGTCACCAGCAGACACGCGCCCAGGAGGCTGCCCGGGTCTATCAGGGAAGGTTCCGGAAGGGCCGCACCCCGAGTAGGAGCAGCTCCCGTGGCAGCGGCAACTTCAGCAGAGCCCGCTGGCCGGTGTCCTGGAGGATGTGACTCTGACATCCAGGTTTTCGGTGGCTACAATGGCCCAAGCCACCCACAGACGCTTCTCCCAGGTCCTCTTTAGATTATGCTGTGGATGCCGTCACTCGTCCTTTCGTAGGTGCCCTCTTCCGTTTGGAGGTCAAGGTCAAGGTCGATGCCACCTACGTGGGTGCCTGCTGCTCCTCCTCTCTCTGCAGGACCTCAAGGGCCACGGACATTACAAGCATTTCCCTTCAAGTGATGACTGGAACCCAGGACAAGCCCTGGGGCCCCTCTCTGCATAACACAGAAAGGCTGTATTCTTCCCTTTTGAAGTACAAAAGTTTTAAATTTTGATGAGGTCCAGGTTATCAATTTTTCCGTTATGTTTTGTACTTTTGTGGTCATATATAAAAACTCTTTAATTCAGTCAGTAAAAGGTTTGCAAAAGTTCCGTAACTTCCAACAGCTTCCAACAGCAACTCGCAATACTGCCAATGCAAGGCTTCCAGGCCCTGCCCATGGAGCCAGGGTCTGTCACCCCCCCCAGCACGGAGATCTGTTAGCAATCGGCGAAGCACCCCAATGTCGGTGTCCAGGGTTTTTATTGGGGTTTCATTGCAGAGGCATGATTGATTGATCAATGCCCACGTGAGTGAACTGAATCTATTGTAAGACAAATGTAATGTCTTTACTAGACATAGAAATTATTATTTTTTTCCTAAGCGAGCTTTGTAGCTTGTGTCTGTCAAGAAATCTGTTCACTGCATTTAAGTTTTGAATTTATTGGCATAAATTTGTTGTTCGTAATATTCTTTTATTATCCTGCCCTCCAGGGAATCTATGGTGTCTCCTCTTTCATTCCTGATATTGGAAATTTTTGTCTTTTTTTTTTTTTTCCTAGAGATTTATCAATTTTATTGATATTTTCAATGACCCAGCTTTTGGTTTCATTGATTTTTCTCTGTTGGTTTGTCTGCTTTCTCTTTCATTGATTTCTGCTCATCTTTATTTTATTCCTTCCTTCTGCTTATTTTAGTATTAATTTGTTCTTCTTTTTTCTAGTTTCTTAACAAATGTACTTAATTGATATGAGACCTTTTTTATTTTTTAAATGTAAGCATTTAATGCTAAAAGTTTCCTTCTAATCACTGCTGTAGGTGCATCACACACATATTATGTTGTAGTTTTATTTTCATTCCGTGCAAAATATTTTCTAATAGCTCTTTTTGCTTCTTCTTTGAACAATAGATTCCTTAGAATTGTGTTATTTCATTTCCAAACCTATGGGTATTTTCCAGGTATCTTTCTGTTATTTATTTCTAGTTTCCATTATGGTAAAAAAAAAAAAAAAGTACTTTATATGATTTCAATCCTTTTATATAGTTATTAAATCTTGTTTTATGACCCAGAATATGGTCTGTTTTGGTGAATATTCCATGGGGGCTTTAAAATGTGTATTATGCTGTTGTTTGTGTAGTGTTCTATAAACGTCAATTAAGTCACATTTGTTGACCATGCTGTACGACTATTCTGTTGAGTCTTTGTGAGAAAGGAGTGTTGAAATCTCCACTTCTAATTATAGATTTTTCTACCTATCCTTTTAGTCTATCAGGTTTTTCTTCATGTATTTTGAAGCTCTGCTATTAGGTGCATTTGCTTTTAGTATTATTTTGTAATTTTTATTAATTGACCCCTTGATCATTATCTTCTTTATCCCAGGTAATATTCCTTAATATTCCTGGTTCTGAAATGTACTTTGTTAGATATTAATATAGCGGCTCTAACTTCCCTGTGATTTGCATGGTATATCTTTCTCCATCTTTTTATTTTGAATCTGTCTGTGCCTTTTTAATTAAAGTGGTGTTTTTGTAGAAAGCATGTAGTTGCATCTTGCTTTTGCATCCAATATGACAATTTCTTCCTTTTAATTGGGGCATTTAGGCTATTTACAATGATATAGCTATTGATACAGTTGGGTGTGAATCTACCATTTTATTTTGCCTTCTGTTTTTTCCTATTTGCTATTTGTTCCTTTCATCCTCTCTTCTTGACTTTTTTGGATTAATCGAGTTTTTTGAAATTATCCCAATTTTTTTCTAGTATGACACACTAGCTTTGCCTCTTTTTTTAAATTTTTTATTTTGGTGGTGACTCTAGGAGCTGTGTGTATGTGCATACCACTTCATGTATATTGTGAAAACCTTATAATATTATGCACTCATCTCCTCTTTCCCATATTTTATGTTATTGTCATACATTTGACTCCTACATATGCTATAAACCCCACGATGATTTGTGTTTTTTTTGCTTTAAACAGTCAATCATCTTTCAAAGACATTAAAAATGAGAAAAAATACCTTTTGTATTTACGAACATATTTACCATTTCTGGCATCCTGCCTTCCTCTGGGTAGATCCAAATTTCCATCTGATATCATTTTTCTTAGGCCTAAATATTTTCCTTTATCATTTCTTACAGTGCAGCTCTGCTAGAGATGAATTCTCTCTGATTTGACTTGTCCAAAAAGGTTTTTATTTTACCTTCATTTATGGAAGATATTTTCACTGAGCAAAACTCCTGGCTTGATAGTTTTTTCTTTCAATACTTTGAAGATATCTCCCCCTTGTCTTCTAGCTTGCATATTTTATGATAAGAAGTCTGCCTTCATTCTTATCTTTGTCTCTCTGTATGTAATGTGCATGGTTTTTGGAGGTTTTATTTTTTTCTGACAGCTTTTACGATTTCCTATTTATCACTGGTTTTAAGCAATTTTTAAATGATGTGCCTTGGGAGGGTTTTCTTTGGCTTATTCTTCTTGGGGTTTGTGGAGATTCTTGAATCTGTGGGTTTATAGTTTACATCAAATTTGCAAAATATTCATCTATCATTTCTTCAAATAGTTCTTTTGTCTTGTCATCCTTCTGAACCTCCAGTTTACTGATACTCCGTTCTTTTTTTCCTCTCCCCCCACCAAGTCTTTTTCCTCCGTGCTTCAATTTAGATAGTTCCCATTGCTATGTCCTTATAACTCAGTGAACTTTTGCTCTGAACCTGTCTAATCTGCTTCTCTATCCAGTATACTGTACATTGGGGTTTCTTGGTATCTTCCATTCCTCTCCTGATCGTGCTCATATTTCCCCCCCCTTCTTGAAATAAGCACAAATTTATAACCGCTTCTTTGTTATTGGTACCTGATTGTTTCACCATCACTGTTGCTTCTGGATCTGTTTCCATTAATTGATTTTTCTCCTGATTATAGATCACATTGTGCAGATTTTTTGTGTGTATTTGTGTGTACCTGGTAATTTCTGATCGGATGTCAAAACGTTATGAATTTTGCACTGTTGGCTTCTGGAATTTTTGTGTTTCTTTAAATGGAGCTGAATTTTGTTATTACGTTCAGCTACCTTACTTGCTATCAGTTGAATCCTTTGGAGGTTTGCTTTTAGTCTTTGTACGGGTGGCTCTGGTGGTAATTCAGCCCCACTCCTAAGGAAGTACCTTCTGAGGGTTTTGCCTGATGCCCCATGTAGTACAAGGTTTTCCCACTGTGGCTGTTGAGAACAGTAAGTGCTCCCGGCCCTCTGTGAGTCCTGAGAACTTTTGCCACCTCCCCAGACTTGCAGTTTCCTCACAGGTATGCCCAGCTCGGTTCTCGGCCAGTGACTCAGGGGCACCTTCCCTCTGTGAGGCTCCCACTTCTCCCTACTGCCCACAGGTTCTGGCCACCTCAACCTTCCCCAGGCTGCAGTTTCTGGCGTCTCAGTTCAGGAAGTCTGCTAGGCCTGGTTTCGATTCCTGTCCCTGCCTCCAGGCAGTTAGCTGGTGCTGGTGGAGGGCCCATCCTTTCAAAGTCCTGCCTTGCCTCTCGTCCAATACCTGAAAACCATCGTTCAATGTGCTTTTCCAGTTTCCTAGGTGCTTATGGTGGGGAGTAGATCCAGCCTTTGTTACTTCATTTTAGCCAGAAGCAAAATTCTGAGGGCTTTAGTTTAAGACTCACCTGGGGAGTAGAGATGGGGTTTTGAGTTTTTACGGAGCAAGAAACTGCAGCTAAGAACCCCTTCCATTTCCCAGAAAGGTGGGACACTTGAAGTATGGAACTCTCAGTGAAAGCAATAATTAGAAACATTTCTCCCCACTAGCACATGTGCAAGGAATCCGTCTATCTGTCGCTATAAGGACCCTAGCTAGTGCAGAAGTGTCTTCCCTGAGAATTTGTAAACAAAGGCTTGCATTTAATATGGGTTTGGGGTTTGAACTGAATAGCTCAAGAATCCCAAACTGAGGAAATTAACTTAAAAATTGACTCCAAGCTATTGATACTCTTGGGATACCTGGCAGAAACAAATGAAAAATATCTTTGAAAGGACATACCTTTAACTCAGACCACACAGAATTCCCACAGGTAAAATCCTCCTAAAGATGAGCTCACAATTCAAAATCACAAATTATACTAAAAATAAAAATAAAAAAAACAAGTCACCCAAACAAGAATCAGTAGAAATGACAAAGATAAGGCTCGAAACCTCAAGAACTTCAGCTGGTAGAATAATTGAGAGATGATAAAATGAGGATTTGTAAATTATTAAATATATGAAAGGCAGACTGTAAAAACATAAGAAAAAGAAAAAGACACATTGAAAAAAGAGTAGACAGGGTTTTAAAAGAACCAAAACAAACTTCTGGGAATGTAAAATATGTTTATTGAGACTAAAATTAATGTGTAGTTTCAATAGCAAATTAGGCAGCTGAAGAGGGAATTAATGAAATTAAAAGCCTGAGGAAATTACTTAGAAGGTATAACAGATATATCAATAGATTGAAAATGTGAAAGGGAAATTAAGAGACAACCAAAATAGAATAAGATGTCCTAACGTGTCTAATAGGAGTTTCAGAAGGTATGACTTTCAAACCAATAAAGAGAGTAGGAAGGAATAAAGACAACTTGATCAGTCCAATAAAAAAGCAGGAAAGGAGAAAAAGTCAGGAAAAAAGAAGCAGCTGGTAGAAATAAATGTAAACATATCGGTAATTACAATAAACGCAAATTGATAAAACATGACAGTGAAAAGACAAATTCTCAGGATTTTTTTTTAAATCCAGCTGTATGCTATTTAAAAGAGACACTTATAAATCATAAGGAATACCAAAAAGTTGTGAATAAAGACATGACATATTAACCCAAAGAAAGTTGATACAACCCGATCAGTATCAGATAAAATAGACTTTAAGGCAAAAAGCACTTTTAGGATAAAAAGGCTCACTATAAATTGATTTTTAAAAATTACAGAAAGATGTAACACCTATGTGCATCAACTAACATAACTTCAAAATTTATAAAGCAAAAATGAGTAGAAGTAAAAGGAGAAATTAAGTAATTCATAATGGACGATATTAACACACTTCTCTCAGTAAACAATATATCAAACAGAAAAAGAATAGTAAGATAAAAATAATAATAAAATGGTAAGAACAATTGAACAGAATAGTTTCAAGTATGTATTAAAACAATCAGAAAACTCAACATTCTTATTAAACACTAATGAACATTTATGAAAATTAGTGGTTGGTAATGACCTCAAAAAGTCGCTATCATACAGACGATGGTCTCTACTGACAATGCAATGAAATTCAGAATTGGTAACAAAAATATCGTTAAGAAAACCCCAAAGGATGCAAATTTTCAAACACAATCCTAATACATGGGTCAAAGCAGAAATAATATTGGAACTTAGAAAATATTTAGAAATAAACAATAATAAAAACATTATATATCTAAATATATAGAATGCCACTCAAGCAGATTAAGTTAATGTATTAGAAGAGAAAGATTGAAAACTAATAAACTGAGTATCCAACAGAAGAAATTTGAAAAAGGGCAATATGGTAAACTTAAAGTAAAAAGAAGGAAATAGTAGATATGAGAGCAGAAATTATTGAAATAGAAAACAAAGAGCCAATAAAGTGGATCAACAAAATCAAAAGCTGATTTTATAAAAGATAAAAGTCTGGTGAGACTTTTGATGAACAGTGAGAAAAGGAGAGAAGACCCAAATAAAGAGTAACTGCAAATATAGCAGATATTTTAGAAAAATAGGCAATTAATAGGCATTAACTTATAACCATAAAGGTATTATAATCAGAAGTTAAAATTCTATCTATAAAGGAAAAAAATCAAATATAAAACACACACACACGAAATTGGTCTTACAGGTGAGTTATATCAAACATTTAAGGAACAGTGTTCCAGTTTGCTAATGCTGCCATTTTGCAAAACACCAGAAATGAATTGGCTTTTATAAACATGGTTACAAAGTTTACATGGTTACGAAGTTAGTCTTAAGACCATAAAGTATCCAAGGTAAGACGTCAACAACAGGATGCCTTCACTGGAAAACTGCCAATGGCATCCGAAAACCTCTGTTAGCTGGGAAGGCACGTGGCTGGTGTTTGCTTGCTCCCAGGTTGTGTTTCAAAATGGCTTTCTTCAAAATGTCAGCGTTAGCTTCCAACGGCCATCTTCAAAATGGGTCTCTCAGCTGCAGCTCCTCTGAAGTCCCTCTGTCTGTGAGCTTTTATAGGGCTCCAGTAATTAAATCAAGACCCAAGCTGAATGGGTGGGGCCACACCTCCATGGAAACAAACCCATCAACAGGTCAGACCCTAATCAAGGGGTTACTGTCACATCTCCATGGAAACATCCAATCAAGATGTCACACCCTAATCAAAAAGATTAATCAATCTGCCTCCACAAGATTGCATCAAAGAACATGGCTTTTTCTGGGGGACATAATATATACAAACTGGCACAAACAGTTAAATTCTAACACAAACTATTCTAGAAAAGAAAATAATGCGGGGAAGCAACCCACCTAATTTTGGGAGACAAGAACTGTATGAAAAGAGGAAGCAATCTCATCTCTGAAACTAGATGTGAAAACCCTAAATAAATGTTAATAAATCAAATTCAGCAATACATTAAAGCAATAACGGTAAAACAAATAAGCAAACTAACAATAAAAACTCCACTTTGACCATGTAAACCATATCCCAGGGACAAAAGGAAGGTTTAATATGAGAAAATCTCTTTGCATAGGTCACAGAATTAACAGATTAAAGGGGAAAATGTAAATGATCGTCTCAACAAAAAAAAGCTGTTTGATAAAATTCAACACTTTTCAATAATTTTCAGTAAACAAAGATTAGAAGGGAGAATTCTTGAACCTGAAAAAGGATCTTCTCTCTTTTCTTTTTCATCAAAGATTAAAATATTGAGATCTGATTTCTGATGTTTTCTCCCAAACCTCTTCCCCCTCGGTCTTTTTCATCTCAGTTAATAGCCGTACAGCTGCTCCCACTAAAATTTGGTGTCACCCTTGACTCCTCTCTATTTCACTCATCACACCTCCAATTCATCCAGAAATCTGGTTGGCTACCTTCAAAAATATATCCAGAATTTATTCACCTTTCATCACCTCCCCTGCTACCGCTGGTCCATGCCGCTATAACCCCACTTAAAGTGTTAGCTTCCTACCTAAAATACTTGCTTCCAACTCTTCCCTTGGATCTATTCTCAGTGCAGCTACTAAAGAGATCCATTAAAAAAAAACAACAGCTTTATTGATATATAATTCACGTACACTACAATGCATCCATTTAAAGGCTTTTAGTATACTCACAAAGTTGTGTGACCATCACCACAATGCGTTTTTTAGTACATTTTCATCACCCCCCAAAAAACCCCTAAGTCATTACTCCTCAAATCCCCTGTTATCCTCTCCCCTCAGCCATGGGCAGCCACTAATTTATTTCATGTCTCTAGAGCTCTCCCAATTCTGGACATTTCCTATAAATGGAATCACATATATGTGGCCTTTGTGGCTGACTTCTTTTCTCTGAGCGTAATGTTTTCAGGGCTCGTCCGTCTTGTAGCATGTATTAGAAATGTTTTCACTTCTTTTTGTGATTGAATAATATTTCATTATATGGATAGACCATATTTTATCTAATCCATTCATCAGTTGATGGACGTTTGGGTTGTTTCCACCTTTCGACTATTGTGAATAATGCTCCTCTGAACATTTGCAAACAAGTTTTTGCGTAGACATATGTTTTCATTTCTCTTTAGTAAATACCTAAGAGTGGAATTGCTGGGTCATGTGGTAACTTTATGTTTAACTGTTTGGACAATTGTCAAAGTGTTTTCCACAGTGACTGCACCATTTTACACTCCCACTAGCAAATCATAAGAGCTTTAATTTCTCCACTTCCTCACTAACACTTGTAGTTATTTGTTTTTGTTTTTGAATTATAGCCATGCTGGTGGGCGTGAAGTGGTTTCTCATTGTGGTTTTGATTTGCATTTCCCTGATGGCTGATGATGTTGAACACCTTTTAATGTACCTATTGGCCATTTGTATAACTTCTTTGGAGAACTTTCTATCCAGATCCTTTGCCCGCTTGGGTGACTTGACTTTTTGGAATTGAGTTTCAGTAGTTCTTCAAGGTCCTTAGCAGATATGTGATTTGCAGTTAATGAGATCCTTTGAAAACACATATCAAGTCACTCTTCTGCTTTGGAGGCATCCAGAGGCTCCTCTCTCACCCAGAGTAGAAGCCCTAGTCCTTATAGCGTCTATAAGGCCCAACAAGTTCTGGTCCCCCATTAGGTCTCTGACCTAGTCTTCCGGCACGCCCCCCTCATGCCCTTCTTTCCACCCACCAGCCTTCCCGCTGTTCCAAGATGTGGTGTCTGGCTGCTTTGAGCTGCCGTCCGTCTGTCTTTCCCTCTGCCTGGAGGTCCACCCTCCAGGAATTCTCAGGGCTCGCTCTCGTACCTCCTTCTACTCTCTGCTCAAATACCACTTTCTCAATGAAATCCACTTTGACAGTCTTATTTAAAATTACTCTTACTTCCACATTCCCAATAATTTTTACTCTGCTCTGTGTCTTTTCTCAATAGCCACTTCTAGTACACCCTAGAGTTTATTTGTTATGTTTATTATGTATTAGTTCTCTCCCTACCCTAGAATCTCTTTTTTGGGATAGGCACTTTTTCTATTTTGTTCACTGGTGTATAGCAAATTCCTTGAACAGTGCCTGGCCCACAGAGGGCTCTCAATCAATATTTTTTGAGTACATGAATGAACAATTATAAACATAGGGACGCAAGGGGTGGTTTTGAGCAAAGGGGTGTCATGGTCTGATTTATATTTTCAAAGAACCATTGTGAACACTGTGTGGAATATAGATTGTAGTGAGCAAAGGGTAGAAGCAAGAAAACCAGCTGGGGGGTATTGCAGGAACCTGGGCAAGAGATGGTGATGACTTGAACCAGAGGGATTGCAGTGAGAGTTATGAAGAGGGCTTGGATTTGGGATCTATTTCTGAAGTCAAGTCCAGTGGATTTTTTAATGGGTTGGATGTGGGCTGAGAGAAAGAGGAACCAGGAATGACTCCAAGTTTTTTGGCTTAAGCAACTAGAAGAATTGAATTCCCATCAACCGAGAAGGAGAAGACATTGGGTGGAAGATGTTGTGAAGGGACAGTTAGGAGGTTGGGTTTGGGACCTCTTAATTTTGAGATATCTGTTTGATCTCTATCTGGAGTTCAGGAGGGAGGTCTGGCATGGAGATGTAAATTTGGAAGTCATGGGCATTTGGTAAATTTAAGATTACCAAAGAAATGGGTGTAGATATAGAAGAAGACAGGGGAAAAGGTCTGAGCCCTGAGACCTTCCAACATCAAAAAATCAGAGAGATGAGAAGGAATCAGCAAAAGAGACTGAGAAAAGACAGTAAAGGTAAGAAGAAAACTAGGAGAGTGTGGGGTCCTGGAAGCCATAAAGAAAGTATATCAAGGAGAGGGAGTTTTTAGCTGTGTCAGAAGCTGCTGATAGGTCAAGAAAGATGAGGGCTGAGAATTAACTCCAGCATTTAGCAACTTTGCAGTCACTGGTGACCTTGATAGGGCAGTTTTCAGTGGCATGGTGGAGATGAAAGCCTAAATGGAATGGGTTTAAGGAAAAATGGGGAGACTCTACTCCCTACAATGATGGAGTAAATGATTCTGGACTAGTCTCACAGACATAAACAACTGCCTTCAGGCACCAGACATCAGCAAGTGCCAGACTATGATCTGGAGAGAAAAGAAACTCATAAGATAAGCCCCATGATTTCCCAGCTTTCTCCTGGGGACGGTTTCTCAACCCATCCAGGGGAGCTAGATTCTGAAAGAGCATTGTGGTCACACAGAGCCGAAGAGGCAGAGATCAGAGTTCAGCCAACCTGGTGTGGCAGAAGTCTGTGTGCTGAGATATGAGAGAGGATGCATGTGTGCAGAGGGGGCCCCAGAAGTCTGTATTAGGGTCCCCCATGAGTTCATAACTGAGGGCTGGCCTGCAGATGTGCAGGGCAAAACTACCCCAGGCTTATCCAAGAGCAGCAGCTCCAAACTGGAGGGTCCAGCAGTCCTGAAAAGAGAGAAATGCTGGAAACTTTGAGTCTGGCCCTGCCGGAATAGAGAGACCTCCTAACAATTCATGAACATTCCTGGCATCCCACTGAAACAGCAGAAAGACTCTTAAGAATTAGGATCATGCCCTAGAGTGGGGGTTGGCAAAACTTTCCTGTAAAGGGCCATATCATAAATATTTCAGGCTTTGTGGGCTATAGGATCCCTGCCGCAACTACTCAACCCTTCTGTTGTAGTGTGGCAGCAGCTATAAATGTACATAAATGAAAGGGTATAGCCAGTTTGCTAATGCTGCCGGAATGATTTTATAAAATCATTTTTTATAATGGATTTTATAAAAGGGGGTTTATTTGGTTAAACAGTTACAGTCTTAAGGCTATAAAGTATCCAAGGTAACACATCAGCAATCGGGTACCTTCACTGGAGGATGGCCATTGGTGTCCGGAAAACCTCTGTTAGCTGGGAAGGCATGTGGCTGGCGTCTGCTCTGGAGTTCTGGTTTCAAAATGGCTTTCTCCCAGAACGTTCCTCTCTAGGCTGCAGTTCCTCAAAAATGTCACTCTTAGTTGCTCTTAGGGTGTTGTTCTCTCTTAGCTTCTCCGGAGCAAGAGTCTGCTTTCAACAGCCATCTTCAAACTGTCTCTCACCTGCAGCTACTTTCTCAGCTTCTGTGCATTCTTCAAAGTGTCCCTCTTGGCTGTAGCAAGCCTGCTCCTTCTGTCTGAGCTTATATAGTGCTCCAACAAACCAATCAAGGTCCACACCAATCAGAGTTATCACCCACAGTTGGGTGGGGCTCATTTCCATGGAAACAACCAGAAAATTCCAAAATCTAATCAACGCTAATATGTTTGCCCACACAAGATTGCATCAAAGATAATGGCATTTTGGGGGACATAATACATCAAACTGGCACACCATGTTTCAATAAAATTTTATTTCAAAAAACATGTGATTGGCAGATTTGGTCTCCAGGCTGTCATTTGTTAACTGCTGCCCTAGATTAAGATGTATCCTACACCCGATCTAACAAAGTCTAAAACCAAACCACAGCCAGATCCACAGCAGAAGCAGAGTTTGAAGGTTGAGTCTTGCCAAGTTAGAGAGCTGGAGAAACATTTTGGATTTCCACATAGCTACATTAACAATTATAAAAGCAAACCTATAGAAGTTCAAGGTGATCGGCCAGAAATTGAACTGTCTTCTAAAATTAGAATGAATACTCTTCAGAGGATGATTCCAGAAGCCATTGTCTCTACAATGTATAGAATTCAATAAAAAATCACTAGATATACAATAAAACAGGGAAATGTGATCCAAAATCAAGGAAAAAAGCAGTCAATAGCAACTAGACAAAATGTGGCCTAGATTTTAGACCTAGCAGACATATTTTAAAGCAACAATTAGAAGTATGTTAAAGGAAAATATGTTTAACGAATTAAAAGAAAACATGGTCTTAAAAGAGTGAATAGGTAGGAAATTTTAACTGAGAAATTCAAGCTACATAATTGGGAACTAAATGGAAACTAGAGAACTTACACATACAGTAACTGAAGTGAAAAATTCACAGGATGGCCTTGACAGCAGGTTGGTGGTGGCAGGTAAGTCAGTAAATTTTAAGGCAGTCCAAAAGAAATGATTCACTCTGAATAATAGAAAAATATTGAAGAAAAGTGAACAAAAGCTTCAGGGACAACATCAAGCAAGTGTACAGCCATCTAATGGGAGTCCCAGAAAGAGAAGACAGCAATACCGAGGCAGAAAAATAATGGCTGAAAATTTCCCAGATTTGATGGAAGACACCAATTTACAAGGATAAATTTACATTTATTCCAAGCAGGGATCAATGAAAAGAGAACAACATCTAGCACATCATAGTCACATCCCTGAAGACCAAAGGAAAAAATCTTGAAAGTATCAAGACAACAAAGACACAACACATACTTGGAAATAGCACTGGGAATGATTGCTGTCTTCTGGAAATAGTGGAAGCCAGAAGCCAGTGCAAAGACATTTTTAAAGTGCTGAAATAAAAAAAAAAAAAAAAAAAAAAGCTATGAACCCCAAATTTTATAACCATAAAAATATCCTTTTAAAATGAGGGTTAAATAAAGACATTTTCAGATAAATAAAAGCTGAAAGAATTTTTGCCGTTAGATCTTCACTATAAGAAATGCTAAAAGCTGTCCTTTAAGCTGAAGGAAAACGATACTTGATGGGAACTCAGATCTATGAGAAGAAATGATGAGCACTGGAAATGGTAAATAAGTGGGTGTTTTGGTTTGCTAAAGCTGTCAGAATGCAGTATACCAGAAATGGGTTGGCTTTTACAAGGGGCATTTATTCATTTACAAATTTACAGTTCTAAGGCCATGAAAATGTCCAAAGTAAGGCATCAAGAGGAAGATACTTTCTCTGAAGACAGGCTGCTGGCACCCAGGGTTCCTCCGTCAGATAGCAAGGCACGTGGCTGGCATCTGCTGGTCCTTCATTCCCGGGGCTCAGTGCTTCCAGCTCCTGGTTCCAGGGGCCAACTCTCTGAGCTTCTGTGGGTGCTCTCTTAGCATCTCTGGAGCCTTTCTGTCCAAGCTCTCTGGGTGTTTCTCTCTGAGCTCTCCCAGGCTTTTCTGTCTTTTATCCTCTCATAAAGGACTCCGGTAAAGGATTAAGACCCACCTTGAATGGGGTGGTTCACATCTCATTTGAAACAACCTAATCAAAGTGTCCCACCCACAAGAATGGATTAAAAGAACATGGCATTTTCTGGGGGTACATAACAGATCCACACCAGCACAGTGGGTAAATATAAAAGATCTTGCTTTATTTCTTCTTATAATTTACTTAAAAACAATTGACTATCTAAAACAATAATGACAGCGTTAGGCAAGGTTTATTTATGCATGTTAAAGTAAACGATACGATAAAAATCACACAGGAAGGGGAATGTGAATGGCATTTTTAAAAAAGAAAACTGGAGGAAAGAAATAGGAGACAATATGTATACGCAACTCTGTTTTTTTTTCAGATGGGAGAATTAAGGGCATATTTATATGCTGAAGGGAATGATCCAGAGAGAGGGGAAAATTGATGATATAGGACAGAGAGAATTAATTATGTTTATCTTCTCTCTTTGTGTACTAGAATATAAGTTCCGTGAGAGTAGAGACCTTTGTGTTTTGTTCACTTTTGTATTTTAAGCACCTAATACACTGCCTGACACTCAGTAGGTGCTCAACAAATATTTATGGAATGAACGAATAAACTTACCCCCCCCAATCATCCTTATTAAAGTTAGGAACAAGACAGAAATGAATATACAAATACTTGATGCTTGTGTCTATATTCTGGAGGTTTTAGCCAAAAGGGTATAACAAGACAAATAAGTAGAAGTTTTAAGTATTGGGCAGAAGAAACTAAATTTCACATTTCTTTTCTCCTCTCCCTCCTCCTCCCCCTCCTCCCCCTCCTCCTCCTCCTTTCTATCCTCCTTCTCCTCCTTTTCCTTCTCTTCTCCTCCCTCAACATATGATCCAAAGGCCTGCATAGAAAAATCTAAGATATTCTGGAAAAAAATATTGTAATGATTAGAACTAATAAGAGAGTTTAGAAAATTCATTGGCTTAACCAAAGGTGTGTAGGACTTTATGGAAAAAAATTATAAAACTTTATTGAAAGAGAAAAGAAAATTTAAATAAATGAACAGCCATATCATGTTTGTGAATGGAAAGGTGCAATATTTCAATATCTTAAAAACTTTATCATAGAAAATTTCAAACATGCACAAAAGTGCACAGAGTCATATGAAAAACCCCCTGTGCTCACCACTCAGCTTCAGAAACGATCAGTTCCTTGTCAATCTTGTTTCATCTGTTATATCCCCTACTTCCCCTCCTCCCATATTATTTAGAAGAAGTCCCAGAATCATGTTATCTCCTCCATGAACATTTTGGCCTATGCCTCTAAAAGATAAGGACTATTTAGAAATATATTACCACAATATCATTATCACCCCTAAAAAAATTTACTGGTAATTCCTTAGTATCCATTCCATACCAGTCAGTATTCAAATTACCCCAAATGTCTCATTATTTTACTTTAGTTTCTTTGACTCAGGATCCATATAGTCCATGATCAAGTTATTTTTGTTTCTGAAATCTCTTAATCTATACATAGGTTCTCATTAATCTGTTTTAAGTTTTTTTTCTTGGAATCTTATTTGTTAAAAAAAAACAAAAAACAAAAAACAAAAAAACAAAAAACTACATTGTTAGAGGCAAAGCCTGTCCAAGAACAACCACAAGGTGCAGCCCCCTTCACCATAGTGTTGACACCCCTTTTCAATATGAACAAGTTAGGGTGGTCACTGCCCAGATATCTCTGAAGACTGAGACAGTGATCAAACAAGAGGGAGGAGTAGCAACAGACAAGACAGGATTTAACAAAGGATTATTAGTACTGAATCTATCATCTATCCATCCATCCATCCATCCATCCATCCATCCATCTATTTAGTCTCTAGGTTATTAGAACAGTTAGAAAGAACTGAAGTGGTGGAACTGTAACCCATAACATTCTTTTAAATTTTCTCTATAACTATCTGTTAAATTATACTTTGAAAATAATCAGTCTTCTGTATATGTTATATTTCACAATAAGGAAATAACTGAAATTGTGGAACTGTATCCCATAACATTTTAGGAAATTTGTTCTGTAACTACGTGTTAAATCGTACTATGAAAGTTATCACTTTTCTGTATACATGTTATAGTTCATAATAAAAAATGTTAAAAAAAAATCTCCTACTAAAAATATAGAACTGTCAATTTCTCCCATGTCTGGATTTTGCAGATCACATCCCATAGTCTTGAATAACATGTGTTTCTATCCTCTATATGGCCTTGATTGGTAGCAAATGGGAATTTTTAAAATGGAAATTTTCCTTGAATTAATCTGTAAATTCAGTGCAATTCCAATAAAAACCCCAATTTCTTTTTATATTTTTTTCATGGACATTGACAAGCTGATCCTAAAATTCCTACGGAAGAGTAAATGGCAGATAATAGTCAAGATTGTTTTGAAAAGGAAGAGAGGGTGGGGGGATTCTCCTTACCCCAAACCAGGAGTTCCCCTAAAGTTGAAACATTTGAAACATTGTAGTGTTGGTGCAGGGGAATACAAATAGTCCAACTGAAAAGAATAAAAAGGAGCTTGGTATGAAACAAAGTTGGCAATAAGAAGTCAAAGAGAAAAGGATGGAGTGTTCAATAAATGATACTGGAACTACTGGCTATCTGTAAGGAAAAAAGATAGAACTAGATCCCTACCTCAAACCACACACACACACACACACACACACACACACAGAAGGAGTGGGGAGAGAGAGAGAGAGAGAGAGAGAGAGAGAGAGAGAGAGAGAGAGAGAGAGAGAGAGAGAGAATCCATGTGGATTGAAGACCTAAATGTGAAAAGCAAAGCTATAAACTTTTTAAAAGTAAGCGCAGGAGACTATCTTTATGACATCAGAGCAGGGAGGAATTTTTAAGCCAGAAATACACACCATGAAGGGCAAGCGGAATAAATTTGATGAGATTAAAGTTTAAAACTTCTGTAAGACAAAAGGCACCAGAAGTGAAAGGATAAACCACAAACAGGAGAAGACATCTATAAATTCCTTTATTAATGAAGAATTAGTATCCAAAATTAAAAAAAAAAATTCCTACTAATGATAAAGATGAATAACACAATAGATAAACTGGGATATGTAAGGCAATTCATAGCAAATAAAACTCCCCAAATCTATAAGTATACAAAACTTGCTCAACCTCATTGGTACCTAGGGAACTGCATATTAAAATTATGAGACACCATTTCATGCCCCAAAACTGAAGGGGGTGGAAAAAGTACTGTCTGCTAAATAACAGCTCATATTGGCAAAGTTATGGTTATGTACTGGTGGGAATGTGAACCGACAGAATCATTTTGGAAAGTCAGTTGGAAAGTCCTGCTAAAGTGAAGGACTGGTGTCTTCTCTGCCCTCCAACTGACAGTCTTCTTTCTCCACCTTGCCCTGTGCCTCAGGCTTGGAAGGGAGAAAGCCATAGGGTATTTGTCCACCTGCAGCTGGCTGAATTTCTCAGCTAAAAATTGTAGCTGCTCTAAAGCAACACAATTTTTTCTTCCCAGGTTCTACTTCCCTCTCGTTCCCTCGTCCCTCTGGGCCCAGTGGTCTTAACAGCTCAGCTGCTACTGACCCGGGTATTATCCAAACTTATGGCTTCTTTATGTCCTGCCCTCACCTGGCAAGCAGCTTCTTTAGGAAACCCTCCGTGTTACCCTATTTTAAGTTTTCCACGTCCTTCTCGGGGAGTCTGCCTGAGAGACCCTTAGACCCAGTAAATCCACTCTTCAGTGTTCACCCTGGAGATGCCCTTGGGTGCACGAGGAAACCTGGGCAGGAATATTCTCTGCAGCCCTGTTTTTAGTAGGAATAAACTGGAAACAATCTACCTGTCTTCAAGAGGGCATAGATGAATAAAATGTGGTGTGTTCCTACAATGGAATACAATATAGCAGGTAAAAAGGAAGGCACTAGAATTAGAAGTTTCAATGTGAATTAATCTAAAAAACATAATGCTTAGGGCAAGGAAGCAATTTCCAAAAAGAATCATACAATGTGCCATTTATGTAAAATGTTTAAATTTCAAGACCAAGTTTATTAACGGTTAGAGATACATGTCAAATTAGTTGAATCATATGGATTTGTCATTTGGGGGTGTCAAAAAACAGTCACATATTAGCAATTTCATATGGTTCAACTTAGTAAAAATACACATGTTGCAAAATAAAATACACAAACTTCAGGAAAGTGTGACCTTTGAAGGAGGGAGAAAGAAAATACAGTGGCTTTAGCTGTGTCTCTGACATTTTATTTCTTAAATTTACAAAAACACCGCAAAACCTTAACATTGTCTACTCGTAGTAAGGTATATGCGAGCATCTGTATATTTTTTTTTAAACTTTATCAAAAAATAAAAAAAAAAACATTTCAAATAAAACAAAATAAATCTATATATTATTTTCTGTAACTTGTCTGAAAATTCTCATGAATAACAATTAAAATAAAAACAATGAACCAAGTCTGTACAGACAACTCCTTCAAGCAGCTTGGCTGGGAATGGTAGAAATGGACAGGGGCAGGGTTGAGGAGGGTTATCCAGTGGTGGAGACAGAGCTGTCTGCATATAAGGATTCAGGATTCAGGATGGGTGATGGTGGAAAGCAACAAGGAGTCCCCAGGAAACAGGAGGTTGCATCTGCCTCTGTAGGGCTGGGAGAGGGGCAGGTGAGCATTTGTCCTTTGGGTGCCTGGTCTTTGTGGGCCAGGTGCCTTTATCTCATCTCAGCCCCACCTCAGCTCTCTCTGCAGGTGAGACCCTGAAGTTTGGAGATACAAGGGACTTGCCTTTGTCCCAGATGAGAAAGTGGCAGATCCTGGATTTGAACCAGCTCTGTCTGGATTCTCCCTAACACACGCTGTCTTTGCCCCCCCTCCCGAGCCACTGGTCCACAGTCTTCCTTCCCTCTGTCAGGTGTCCCCTGAATGACTGCTTGCTACTCTTCGCTCTCCCAAGACCACCCCACGACCACCCCAGGGTAGTGGGGGTAGCAACTGTATTCTCCACTCATCATTTCAATGGGAGTTGCATTTGTGTTTTCTCCCCAGTGTTGTTCTAAGTTGCTTGAGATCAAAGTCTGAATTTTAGGCTATTTTTAAAAAAATCCACTTAAGCCTAGAAGGAGGTGCTAAAGGCCGAATTGCATAGAACCGCATTTCGGAGAATTTCTATGCACCCCTCTAGATGCACATATCTTATGGGTCTCCACGCCAACCCTCACCTTGTCCTTTCTGCTGGAGACTTTGGGGCCAGATCTTATCCAGTAACATTTGGGAGGGAGGAAGGACAAGGTTTGGTGATGGCTGCATGTGGGGAGGGAGGGAGAAGGCAGCCTGGGGGTGGCAGTAGCCAGACAGGGCTGGCATCACAGGGTGCCCTGTCTGTATAGGGCCCCGTGCTCTGCTGTCGTGTCTTGAAATTCTTCACACTTTTTGAACAAGCGCCCCACCCCACCCCCCAAACTATGTAGCTGGTCCTGCACTTATGGGATGGGAAGCCCGAGAGGAGGAGCTGGTGTGGGGGGCAGGCCATGCCCTCTGTTTGGGGCCCAGTGAGTGTGAAGTAACCCTCAGGGGTCTGAGGCAGGTGGTAGCTGGAAGTGAGCTTGGGGGAAAATCTCTCCTTTCCTCAGTTTCCTCTCCTTCCAGTTCAGCCTTTGAATCTCAATCTCTGTTTCCTTCCTGCCATTCATCCCTCAGCCCAGGGTTGGGAAATCCCAGTTACATAAAATCTACACCCCCGGACCCTTCCAAGCGGGGTGTTTTCCTCTCGGCTCCACCAAGCAGCCCGTTTGTCACTTTCCCAGTAGGACCCCAACCTTGTTTCCACTCCTTTGTGGGGGTTGTTCTTTCTGCCTCTCTCTCTCCTCCATTCCCTCTCTTCCTTCCCTCCAAATTGACTTAAAAAAAAAAAAAAAAAGCTTTATTGACATATAATTCACACACCATCCAATTCCCCCATTTAAAGCATCCAACTTAATGGCTTTTAGTATATTCACAGACCATCACCACATTCAATTTTAGAGCATTTTCATCATCGCCAAAAGAAAACCCACCCCATTTAGCCGCAGCCTACCAATGCGTCCCTCCGCCCCCCACCCTGCCCCACCAGCCCTAAGCACCCACTAATTAGCTTTCTGTTTCCATAGCTTTGCCTATTCAGGAATTTCTTATCAATGGAATCGTACACTATGTGGCCTTTTGTGTCTGGCTTCTTTCACTGAGCACAATGTTTTCAAAGTCCATCCATGTTGCAGCATGTATCAGAACTTCACTCCTTTTGAAGGCTGAATACTATTCCGTTGTCTGGGGACAGCACATTGTGTTTACCCCACTCATCCGATGGTGGATCCAAATGGACTTTTCCTTGCGAAAACTTTCCTGACTTATTCCTGTCTCTTGCTCCTCTTTGGGCCCCCCCATACCCATTCTCCTTGGCCCCTGCACCTTCTGATGACGGAAATTCTTTGGCCATTTACCACTGTCCCTGCAGCTGGAGATAGCGAGGTGAGTGGAAAGAGCAGGCAGCCCTGGATCTGCAGCTCAGGTAAGCCATTTGGTAGCTGGGCGACTTCTCTTCCTCGGGCCTTATTTCTGCATCTGTGAAATGAGGACAGTGATATTTCCTTCCAGGACTGGAAAGAGCTTATCCCTGTGGAGTGTCTGGCCGACTGGCTGGGCATACAGAAGGCACTCAACAGTGCTGGGTCCATTTTATCTGTCTTGACAGCGATCCCCAGCTAAGGGGGTGCGAGCAGGAACTGTACTTACCCCCTTGCTCTTCAAGTACCCCATTAATGCCCGAGGGCGGTGTTCTTTGACGAGACCTAGGATGAGGGGAGAAGAGATAAAAAGGAGACAAAAAGCAGATAGCAGGGAATACCAGAGGAAGTGTTCAAACTGATACAAACTAGAAGGAACGAGAAAGAAAAAGGGACTGTGGTAGAGGCGAGTGCTGGAGTTGAGCATGGAGAGGCAGGAGGAACAGAGGCCTTGGAGTCCAAAGTCCCTCATTCCAGGCCTCCCCTGACCTGCCCCATCACTTGCATCTGTAAGTCACTGGGACTGGGTTCCCTCAGTTTCCTTCTCTGTAAAATGGGACATGAATGCCCCGCTGTGTAGACTGTACCCCCCCGGGGACCCAAGGGCTGCCTTGCCTCTCCTCTGCTCCAAGGCAGGCCCTCAGGGGGCCTGACATGTCCTCTCTGCGGGGGGTGGCCTGGAGCTGCTCCCTGCTGGGCCCCAACCCTTTCAGCTGGCCAGGAAGCTCCTAGCACTCAGGGGTACATGCCAAGTCTCATTCACTCATTCATTCATTCATCCAGGTTTACACACCTACTTCTTGCAGGGCACTGGACGGTGACTGAGGTGCAGCACATGCCCTGAAAGGGCTCACGGTGCAGGGGTGAGACAGACAGACAGGCAGATTCAGTGTGTCCTGTGCCTCCTGTGTTACTCTGTAACTTGATCTGCTTCCTGCCTTTCCCCAGGCAAAGTGACTTCAGGACCACTTCTGTTTGTGATTTTCAGGCCTTGCTATTTGGCCTCCCCCAATATATAGGGATTTCTTCCTTTATTCTTTGTCCAGGGGTTAGCTAAGTAGTAATGCTTCCAGTAGATAAGAGATATTTGATAACTAAATAAAAACACGAATGAGCAATTAGGAAGAAAGACAGACAGAGAGAAAGAAAGGAATGAGTTATGTGTCCTTTCAGATATGCCCAGAAGTGCAGTGGGAGCCCTAAAGAGAGTTAGCAAGGCTTCCTGAAGTAGGTGACATTTGACTGGTTTGCCTCGTATGTGTTCTCAGCACAGGAAACAGCGTTTTAGAAAGAATAAAAGACCCGGAGGAGGCCTTTCTAGAGGCTTGAGAGGGACGCGGGCTGTGATGGCAAAGCGTGGACCAGGAAGTGGAAGGGACAGTACAAGGTTTTGGACAATACAGATAAACAGAAAAAGAAGTAGAAAGGTCACCATCGCAACACTCAAAGACAATCACTCTTTGGGTGTGCATTTGCTTTGATCAGATTTCTTTTTTTTCAGGAAGTTGAGTCCGGTGCTAGGGTTAACTGGCGTGGGGAGAGATGTGAGCGCAGGAAGCACTGAGTGGAGAGCTGTCACCGCGGCCACCCAGGCCGAGGTGATGCAGGACGGAATGGGGCAGCGGGATGGGGAGGGGGTCCGTCTCCCCAGGTAAGGACGTGGGGACACTGACGGCGTCGCGGGTGGAGAGAGAGCGAGGAGCCCGCACTGACTCACAGGTTTCTGGGTTAGGAAACAGGGGAGCTGATGATACTTTTAAGATAAAGATTTCAGGATGCAGCGCGGGCAAGTAACCAACCGAGATGTGCACAACTGAGGGTTTTGCGGGACCGTCCCGCGGGCCGTGGCGACGCGTGCCGGCCCCCCCGGGCCCCCACGCCTGGTCTGGAGCACCTGCGGGGGGGACAGGGGGTGGGTCGGGGCCGAGGGAGCGCGCGGGCCGCTCCACGTGCAGGTGGGGGTGGCGCCCCGGCCCCCTCCCCCGGCCCCGCCACTTGCTGCCTTCCCGGGATAAGATCCTCGGCCCCCGCCCCTGCCTCAGTCTCCTCCTCTGCACACGAGGCGCTCCGGGGCAGCCAGCGCCGCCACACCTCGCTGGCAGGCGGCCCCGGCCCTCCCCGCCCGACGTGGCCAAGGGGAGCGTTGCGGGGAGAGGCACAGTTGCCCCCAGCGGGGCAGGCGCGAGCCGGGCCCGGCGCGGACTCCGCCACTCGGGGCTGCGCGGCCCGGGGCGAGGCCGCCAAGCGGCCGCCAGAACAAAAGTGGCGGCTCGGCCGGTCGTCCGCAGGCCCGGCCCCCGCCCCGCCGCCCGGCAGCCCCGCGCAGGGCGCCCGCGCCTTCGGCCCTTTCCGCCCGGGCGCGCTCGGCTCTTTCCGCCGCGGCCGGCGCAGGTGGAGGGGGCGGGGCGGGGGCCGTGCGTGGTGACGCCGCGGGGGGGTGACGCACCGGCGTGCCCCGCCCCCTCCCCCTCCCCGCTCAGGCTCTGGAAAGAGAAGAAAAAAAACTTTCTTTTTTTTTTAATTGAGGAATCAACAGCCGCCATCTTGTCGCGGACCCGACCGGGGCTTCGAGCGCGATCTACTCGGCCCCGCCGGTCCCGGGCCCCACAACCGCCCGCGCACCCCGCTCCGCCCGGCCGGCCCGTTCCGCCCGGCCCTCGGCGCCCGCTCCAGCGGCCCCGCTCGCCTCTCGGCTCGGCCTCCCGGAGCCGCGGCGGCGGCGGCGGCGGCGGCGGCGGCAGCGGCGGCGGCGGCGGCGGAACGGGGGGTGGGGGGGCCGCGGCGGCGGCGGCGGCGGCTCCGCTTGGCGCATTGTTTTTCCTCACGGCGGCGGCGGGCCGCGGGCGGGGAGCGGACCCCGGAGCCCCCTCCTCGTCGGGCCGCGAGCGAATTAATTAAGTGGGGCGCGGGGGGGGCGCGAAGGCGGCGGCGGCACCATGTTCCCGGGGACTGCCTGAGCCGCCCGGCCCGGGCGCCGTCGCTGCCAGCCGGGCCCGGGGGGGCGGCCGGGCCGCCGAGGCGCCCCCGCCGCGGAGTGTCGCGCTCGGGAGGCGGGCAGGGGATGAGGGGGCCGCGGCCGGCGGCGGCGGCGGCCGGGGGCGGGCGGTGAGCGCTGCGGGGCGCTGTTGCTGTGGCTGAGATTTGGCCGCCGCCTCCCCCACCCGGCCCTGCGCCCTCCCTCCCTCCGCGCTCGCGGCTCGCGCTCGCTCCTCTCCCCTCGCAGCCGGCCGCGGCCGGCGCCGACCCCCGCCCCGGAGCCCACGGCGGCCCCGCCGCCCTCGCTCGGGGCTGTTTTCGGGAGCAGGTGAAAATGGCCGAGAACTTGCTGGACGGACCGCCCAACCCCAAACGAGCCAAACTCAGCTCGCCCGGATTCTCGGCGAATGACAGCACAGGTGAGGAGGGGGCCGCGCACTCGAGGGGCCCTTGGGAGGGACTGTCACCCCCTTTGCCCCACCCGACTTCGGGGTCTCGGCGGGAGGCGACTCCGGAGTGGGCGTGCGAGGCCCGAGGGCCGCCCCGGCCCAGCGCCGGCCCGCGCGGCCCTGCCCCTCGGCCCGAGGTGGAAGTTGGTGGGAAGCCTGTCACCCGGCCCGAGCGGGCGGCACTTGCCCGCGGGCGCTGGGGCTCCCCGCGGTCGGTGAGTCCCCTCCGCCAGCGGGACTTCGAGGGAGAAGAGTAAAGCCGAGGGTGTTTACTTTGTTTGCCAGTGCCCCACGCGCTCGTCCGCGGCCGTGTGTCCCCACACGCGGGACTCCTGGAGGAGTGACAGAGGAGGGTGCGTTGCAGGGTTGGGGAGAGGAGAGATCGCAGGCGGAAGGTGACTTGCTGGGTTTTTCTGAATTGGTAACGCTGCGATCAGAACACAGCGGCTTGCGAGTTAGGACTGAAAAGTTGGAATGTGTTCCTTCGGAGAAACAATGTAGAATAGTCGTTCCATTTTTCAAACCCCCAACTTGGTTGGCAAGATACCCTAACAGTTGCTGTGGCGTGTTGACTTTTCCATGTATAATTTCAGAAGAAAGTTCTGTAGCAGCTTCGTTTGAGCAGCAGTCTCCATTTGAGCTTGTATTGCTTTTACGATGTAGCTGTGCAAAGAATCATGTTAAGGAATGTAGAAATGAACGTTTTTCAAAGAATTTTAGCAGAGCACTGCATCAGTTACTATTTTTTTTTCCTTATGAAGCAGCTTCGGTGAAAACTTTTTAAGGTAATTGTATCAGTTGCCTGAGAAGAGTATTTTGGTTTTCTGTTCATTTAATAAGTCGGAGCTCTCCTGTTCTGGCTCATTGTAATATTATGGACTAGTTGTATTTCCTCTTTTAGAGCTTTCTAATGTAGTAAAAACTCGGGTGTCTCTGTGAACGAGTTTATTCTTCAGTGCAGCTTGCATTTCTCCAGTGCTCTCTTGCTGTAGCAGCATCTGTAAATCAGTTTATAATGAATGAGTCCAAATTGAATTATATTTGTTGCTGCAGTGTCTTCAGATTTGCAGTAGACATAGCTGTGCAACTAGTGGAAATATTTCTCTGACTGATCCTTTGTGGATACAAAAAATCTGTTTCTACTGTGGAAACAACAGGAGTTTTGTGGATTCGGTTTTAATACAATCTCTGGAGTCTAGTTATGAAAAGTGGCATGAAATATTAGTTAATGTAGAAATGAGAGAAAAGATTTTATTAGAAATCAGTCATAAGTAGGTTCTTGTCTAGTGAAATTTTTGTTAAACATTGGAGAGGAGAAAATGAGTCTCATAGTAAATAAAAGTTACCAATAATACTCTTCATTTTTAAATTGATAAAGAGTTGTGTTTGACTTTAATTTTGTAAAGGTCTTTCAAGTGAGGAATCACTTATCTGAAGTGAGAAATGTGGAGACAGCCATGATTTAAATGCCCCGTTAACTGTAAAGTAGATCCCTTTCTTTCATTTAATCCTGTCATGTTTGAGTGAGAAGTCTTTAATCATAAAATGCAGATATTACTAAGAACCATTATCGGTGCAGCTTTCTTCTGAAACCCGGTAACTTTTGAATGGCTATGAAGCTTTGTTTGGTTGATTGAGGTTACTGTAGGTTTTGTTTTACAAAGGTGGACAAATTAGTAACATGACACCTAACAAAAGAGGTGGTTCCTATTGTCTCCATCCAGCTGTCTCCAAGGTGGACCCCAAAGAATGGCTTTTTGGGATAGTTCTATTATTGGACAGCCAGATACTGACTTAATATGCTGTTAAGGGCTACAAAGTTTAACAGAAAGGATTTTCCACTCTTAACCACTTTTTCTTGCCTACCGTCTTTAGACCCTCATAAGGAAAAAACAGGGGCCCCGTTTACTTTTCCAGTTGTTGAATAAAAAAGTTAGTTTCTAATGGGTTCCGGTTTGAATTATGCCGATAATAAAATTCACAGTCATACATAAGTTGGTTGGATGTTCATCCTCAACACACTAGAGCGAAAGGCTCTGTCAGTGTGGGGGCCCAGGAAGGATCATTGGGAAGCACATTAAACTTGAGCCAACTTTGTCTAGACATTGAGGAATGAGATGGACAGAGATGGATGTTACACTAATAAATGACCGAAGTGTTTTCACTAAAGGCGTTCAGAGGATTGAAGGACTTATTTGAGGGGTGGAAAACTGGGGAGATACATGGGAATAGCATTCTTGAGACACTCCACCTTGTTTCCCTGAGGGGATGTGTCCTTGAGGGTTCCAGGAGAAAACTGGGCCAGGTGGAGCAAGGTATAATACCTTTGAGGGAGGGGCTCAGCCTAGGAAGAGGTGAGGGGTTGGAAGAGGAGGGTGGGGGGAGAAGGGAAGAAGTGAGGGGCTAGGACCGTTGCCTCACATACCAGTCTGTGGGGGCTGGCCCGGGGAGCATTGGTGTCTGTCTGAAGTATTTGGGGTGGGGGTGGCAGGGGTCAGAGAGAACAGTGCCCCTGACCTTGGGGGGCTTCCCAGCCCAGGTACTGCCCACAGGGAGCTTGCCTGAAACACTCTTGTGATGCCAGGCAGCAGCTCAGTGTGGGTCAGTGCCATGACCACCGCGGCCCAGGGGGAGCTGCTGGAGGCTGAGGAGGGCTGTGAGGGCTTCTCAGGAGAGCGTGCCCTGAAAGGGGATAGCCAGAGGGAGGAGAAGAGACAGCACTCTTCACCCCAGTAAAACACGAGCTCCGGAGTGGCCACAGGACTTGATGGCCTCAGATGTTGTTGAAGTCACATTTTCTTGCCTTACCTTGGAGGTGTAAGCACGTTCTCACACGTGTAGTCTTCCTTTCCTTGACACCCTGTGTAAGAAGTGGGGACTTTGTGTTACTAGTGTGTAGCTTGTGTGTTTTGGGAACTTCGTTATTTAATATGTCCAAATTCACCAGTGGACGTGGTGATTAGAAAGTGCAGGAGGGATGAATATCCAGGCTGTCAGTAGACGCTTTCTGTGGGTCAGCTTTATTAGGCCAAATTTACATATAACAAATAGACTGGTTATGAAAAAAAAGGTTTTTAATGTGCATTCTGAAAATTGAAAATAGGTTTATTTCAGCCTGTGCTGTAAATGTGTCCCTAGAAAGTTGTGATCACATGTGAATCCTTTTAAAGGCAGCAGAGAAGCTTATTTGAAGAAAGCGTATGGTGAATACAGTCACCAACCAAAATACTGTAGACCAGATCGATGCTCTGTCAGCCCGGGCAGTGCTATACAAATTGGAGTGCACCTCATTTTGAGGCTTGCAACACCCTATGAGGTGGGAAGAGAAGGGACTTTCGTTGCCATTTTGTAGCTGAGGAAGCAGAATGGAGAGAGGTGTTCTGCCCACAGTAACAAACAGAGGGTCAAAATCAACCATTCTAGACATTTGTTTGTAAATCCACGTTTGCAAACCTTGAATTTGGTTGAATAGCTGACCCAGGAGACTGTAGTACTTGTCAGGTTTCAGTAGTGTGACTGGCAAGTGAAGTGCATCCCGCGCTGAAAGTTTGTAACCGTCCGCTGGTGGGGTGTTCTCCTGCCGCAGGGGCAGCTCGGGGGTCCCTCGTTCCCTCTGGTGTGACAGCCGAGTATTCATGGGTAGCGCTTAGGCTCCTGGTCCTGTATGGTATTGGATAACTGAGAAGTGGTCAGCTTACTTTATCTCATCACTGACTTCTCATTAAATAGGAAATAGTTTTCTTAGAGACTTCTAAAGCTGTGGTTTCACAGATTTTGCCTTGCTTTTTACTTAGTATAGAGATGGGGGACTTCTGAATAACTGAGAGGTGTGATGGCAGGTAAGTATGAATCAGCCTTAGTGAGAGATAAAAAAGGTTGAGAATCACTAATTGTTTAACATTTCATTTTGATTTTGTAATTCTTAAACATAATTGAAAATGACTTCTAAAGGGACTGAGGTCTAATCCTACAGTTGAAATTAATGCTTAGACAAATTGTCATCCTGTGTTTTTACAGGTTGTGCCATTGTGTGACAAACTGTGCAATTCCACAGGTTGCCAGGCTGTACCTAGAGTGTGTCTTGGCATGGGCTCTACTTTCCACCTGAGTGGTCTCGGCCTGGGCTCCACCTTCCACCTGAGTGGTCTTGGTGTGGGCTCCATGGCTTCATGCCGTACCTGGGGTCTGAGTCGTAGTGTTAAGTGCTAACTTTGTATTTTTACTTAATGTATTTGAAAATGAAATAAACATGTTTTTGTCCAGGTACCCCTACCCTTGTTAAGAGGAAATGTGCCTTATTGTGAATTTTTAGAGATGAGGAGAGGTTGCTTTTAAGCCAGATTAGGTCTCGAGGTCACATTAGTCAGGGCACCATCTCTTTTTTTTTTTTTTTTTTTTACTCAGTCCAGCACAGCACTTCTCTGAGTATCTCCTAAGAAACTAGAGGACCTGCTAAGAGGTGTTTCTTTAAAAATAAAGGTTTCTTGGCCAAATGAGGTTGGGAACAGCCTAGGAATCTTATTGCAGGCTTTCTTGGAGCCATGCTGTGCTGGTGAGCACTGAATCCCCCTGGAGGGCTGCAAGTTAAACCCGTTGCCAAACTCGCTGACCCTAGGACCCTCTTTCTGTGTAAAGAGGCCTGGCCCATTTTTTTTCTGTAAAGGGCTGTTGAGTACATTCTTTTTGACTCTGCTGCCGTCTGGTTTCTGGTACGGAAGCAGCCATAGGCAATATATAAATGTATGGGTGTGGCAGCGAGCCAGTCAAACTTAGTCCCTGGTTTGCCGACCCCTGAGGTCCCGTGGGTGCAGCAGGCTGCCAGAGTTGCCCTGTTTGGGCCGCCTCCGCAGGCTTAAAGGGTGTGAGCAGTGGAAGGGCCACAGACAGGTGACAGGCACCTGCCAGGTGCTGGGCAGGACAGAGACCCTGAAGGAGGGAATTTGCAGCAGCGGCCCACTTGGCGAGCACAGCAGAGTTGGCTAACACTTCAAAGCTTAGGAGCCTCTTTCTCTGTCTTTCTTATTCCTCTTTAACAGTTTTACATACTTCTTAATTTAAAACCAGTTAAGGTTAACCGTGTGTGTCTCTAGCTGGGGGAAAAACCCAATTAACTTAATTAAGATGCTTTTTTTGTTCTTTTGCATGGCCCTCCCTCTCAGTTTGCCATCTTCTGCCCTGGGAGTCCTAACCTTACCGTGACTGTAGCAAGTGAGCAGCTCAGTGAGAGTGTTTTCACTGCCGTGTTCCCAGTGCTGGAGCCCACAGGAAGTACTCAAAGGAATGGGTGAATGTGTAGTATTTATCCTTCCAGGTTCTCATTTAGTTTCTTCTAAGCTGGTTGCCATAAACTTAGGGTCTGTTCTTTGTTTCCCTTTTCCCGAGTTCCGTTGAGATGCAGACAAACCACACACACAGGTACTTGCTCACCTGAGGACCAGCCTGGCTGGCCTTAGCATTGCGCGGCTGGAGCATGTTTGGGGCCTGCGCAAGGTGTCCGGGAGCTGTTGGTGATGGTCGCACAGGCTGGGGATTCACCAGGGTTGGTGTGGGGATTGAAAGCATGGGTTTGCAGCCAAAGTTGCCCCCTTGCTAGCATTGTGACCCTGGTCGAGGTATATCATTTCCGAGCCTCAGTTTCCCCATCTCTCAAGTAGCGATAAGAACGATTCCTGCCTGAATGGGTGGTTATGAAGACAGAGTAAGATAATGTGTGAAAAGTGCTTAGCCCATGCCTGGTTTGGAGAAAGTGTTCAGTGACTGGTAGCTGGCACCGTAGTTACCCAGGAGAGTGGGGTTGCTTGTGATTGGGCTGAGGTGGGAGTGCTAGTCTATTTGTCTGTTGTTCCGCAAACCACTGTTGGTAGCCATGGCATGCTCATCCATGGAGGCCCGTGTGCAGAAAGATCTGTTGTATTGTAGCCCACTCTGCAGTTATGTAGCCAGGAATTCTGCATTCAATAACATTGATTTTTTTGCCTCCATTTGCAGTTGCATTTTTATTATTGGAATGTGGTGACCACAAAATTTTAAATGTGTTCCGAAAGTTCATACTAATTTTGAAGACTAGTTTGTGGACTGTTTAAGCAGCAAACGAATATGTAATTACATTTCTTTACTGTGTATCTTGTAATTCACTTTTAGGTACTGATTAGGTAATAGCAGCATTTAATGCATTCTGATGCCTTTGAGTAGCTTAGAACTATATTGACAATTTAAGACTTAGACAAAACTTGAAAAAAAGTATAAAAAAATGCAGCAAAGTGTCAAAATGCAGGTCAGAAACGGCAATCCAAGAATCCTCCTGTTTACTGAAAATTCCTGTGTCCAGAAGACCCTGGCTGGGTGCCTGAGTTGAGGGGAGCACCTGAGGCAGCTGCTGGGGCGGTCCTGTAGAGGGGCTTGCACCCATCTAGAGCAGTGCAGTGGGCCCTCCGTGCTTGGGGGCTCTGTGCCTCGTTGGCCACTCCCGCTGCCCCAAAAAGGCTCACAAGGAGCAAACAGGTTGAGAGAGCCTGCTTGTTTTCCGTGCCTTGGGCATGACCTGGGCAGGCTTGTCCCCTCAGGTGGCATTGCAGGCCCGCAGCCCTCTGCCCTCTTCTGGTTGTCCTGACAGCCCCTTCAGTCCTCAGAGTCCTGACCGTTCCCCTCTGATTTTTCACAGCTGTGCATGCTGTTCTTTTCAGCCCACTTGGAGCATCCCTCCTTGAAACACCGCCCCATGCCTTATGGGGCTGATGGGCCCGGGTCTGGCATGCCTGGCCACAGCTCCTGAACTGACTGGGGAAGGGGTGCCCCACTTTGCCAATTCATTCTTAAGCTTAGCTTTTGGGAAAATCCTCACATTTCAGCACATTACTGATGAAGAAATGGAAGCTTTTGTACCAGTAACATGTCTGGGGTTTTTGCCTGCTTGACTTCATATGAGGGAGGGGCTGCAGTTCCCTGACACAAATGCTAGGATAGGGCCCAGCGCAGGCTCCTGTAGGAGCAAGTCAGGCAGGTGCTGTTGGAGCTTTGTCTTGAAGAGCCATCATCACTAGAGGTTTGGGGGCAGGCGTCTTAGACACAGGGAAGGGTGCATGCAAAGGACTGGAGGGGAGCAGGAGCAGCTTTTTTTTTTTTTCTTTAATTCTTAGACAATATAGAGAATGACAGTTGCTGTCTTTGAAAAACTTCCTTTAGGGTGTTTTCTGGTTCTAAATTTGAGAAGCAAAACTGTTTCTGAGCTCCATGTCAAAAAAGTTGAATTCCTTTCTTTTTAAACCTTATCCTTAAGAAGGACTTGGATATCATCCCATGTGACATTTTCCCCCGTGTTTCAGTTTCATTAATCAAAAGAATGTTTAGTTGAACAGCCGCTAAGAATAGTAAAGCCTAGTGGTGAAAAAAAATTCACTTGATTAAATCTGACTTTCCCATTTCTAGGTATCCCGTCTGCTACTGGAAATCTCTTTAATCTGCCAGTCTTTGTAATACACCTGGGTAATACTGTAAACAGTAGGTGTTTCTTACAGTTGCACCTAAATCAACTTTTTGAATTTAAATAATGTTATAAGCAGAGGAAACAGTTTAATGGAGTTATGCAATGCTGTTTTAAAGCAAATTCTTTTTAAATGCAAAGCTTCCTCTTGTTCCCTGATAAAATGGTTTGGAGTTTTCTTATCAAACTGTACCACCTACACACGTTTTAACTTGGTGGTTAGAATAACCAATGAAAGAGGAAGGAAAATAAGCTACTTTTTTTTGTGATGACCTGCAAGAAGACGTGTCCAGTATTTCAATAGAGCGGGTTTTGGTATTTGATTACAAACTGAATGATAGCATTCAGGAGCCACAGAAGTCTATGAAGTAATTAGGGTTTGCTTTGACAATTTTGGACTACAAGAGCTTGACCCAATTCCTTTGGATTAAAATATTTTGAGTATTTGTCACCTGATTAAAAGTAGAATCTCCTAACCATGACTCAGAGTTGAGGGAAATGTCAGAGCTTTTTATATTAGGAGGCTGGGCAGCAAGGTTCTAAGGAAGGAGCCCTGGCCTCAGCTCAGAGAGTGGATGCTGAATCCAGCTCCCAGCTCGTCAATCCTGTGACTCAGACCATGGATCTCTTATTTGAGTTTTATTTTGGGGGGTGGGGTGGGTGGGTAAAGGTGAGTGGGGGTGGGTGAGTGTCTCATCTCTAAAGGGGAAATGGCTTTTTTCCCCTACAATTTTCCATTTCTCCTCATTTTGATTAGCTTTTGTTTCTTGGGCTCCTCTGGTGCCTGGCATTTAGCAGGTTGAGATAGCCATTGGTGTTCAGTTGCATGGGAGATAGTAGACTGTTAGTCCTGTGGAAATGAGTCTCAGTCACCTACCTCCTGGCTGGCGAGGGTCGGGACAATGTTGTTGAAGGGTCTGATCCAGCGCCAGACCTATGGAAGCTTCTCCCTCAGTGAAGGGCAAGCCCTGCCCTGCCTGTCGCCCTTCCGAGCACTGGGACTAGTGCCTCTAGGCACTAGTGTGTTCAAAGAATGAATTAAGAGCTGAGGTTCAGGAGTCCTACAAAATGGGTCATAGTTTGACTCACTTTACTCATTCTGTGTTTGAAATTAATCTGTTTTTTCCTTTATTGGAAAATTGAACACTAATTAAATGGAACTTTTTCTAGTTACTGTTTCAGAACAAGGGCTTGATTTAGTAAGGACTTAGAGAAGAAGGAAAAATGAGTACAGAGAAATTATAATAATATTTCTTTTTTTAGAACATAGAGTCAAGGAAGAAAGTGGCTTTGGGATCACCATCCATTTTTTAATCTGTCAGATTGGTTGAACTAAAGAACAGTGGGACTCTGCTTTCCACTTAGGTTCAGCTTCCGCTGATCTGGAAAGGAATGGGCGAGCTTGCTTGCTGAGGATGTAAATGTTGTGAGAATTTTCTATTCCTACAGATTCTAAACTAGGCTAGGAAATTATTTCATTGGAGGGCACTATTATTTCATTCTCCTACAGATTTTTAAACCTGGTGACTGTTTTTATTGTCGTGTTGGACAGAATTTTCCCCCTAGTTTGTGGATTATCTTTAAATCTTATTTACATAATTTAGTAAATAAACTTTATTGAAAATAGAGAAACACAAAATATTGCTGGGTTTTCTGCATCATTTTGAACATTTATCCACCGTTGAAATTGGTGGTGAGCTGTTTGTAATCGTTTTTGGTTGAAGCACACAGCCTGCCAAGTGTTGAACTTCTCTTGGAAAGTCTCTCTGGGAATCGTTTGAATTATCATGAAATTTTGCTGTTTAGCCATCACTGATGACTTTCTCAGTCTCTGAAAGTTTAAAGGAGAACTGATTCCTTTCTGGCAGTGAGAGAGTGGGATTTGGGCACTTGGTTTGAAATGCCAGTGTTCTCCAGATGATCTCTGTCCGGCCGTTCCTGGGCCGTCCTGCCTCAGTGACCCTGCTCTACGCTGCACTCCACACTGATGGAGCACCCGTGGATAGCAGTTCCGGGGGTGTGACTAGTGGGACTAAAGAACTAAACTTTTAATTTTATTAACTTTAATGAATGTAAATATAAATGTTAGTGTCTCCTGAATTGGGCAGTACATTTACTTACCCAATTTGTCTAGAGTTTTCTTTAAAAGAGAAATGACCTAAAGACAAAGTTGTTTTAAAAGGACCATCTTTTTCAAAAAGATTTCATGTCTTTAGGTGACTCCATTCTGAATTATTCACTCATTTAGAAAGTATCTGTTACATTATGGCGTGGACCCTGGGGATCTCGTGGGAATACGACAGGCCCAGTCTCTTGCCTTCGTGAGAGGTGGTGGGGAAGACAGATCTGGAACAGGTAACCACAGTCAGGTGTGGCTGAGTACCTTGGAGGGGAGGGGCCAGCACGTGATTGGAGCACAGGACAGGGACCAGAGCTGTTCCGCAGCTCCTTGGGGAAGTGATGTCAGCACAGAGACCTGAAGGATGAACTGAAGATGGTAGGTGGTGGGTACTTTTCTAGGCTTAGAGAACAGCATGAATATCGGGTATAACAGTTTTTGCAAAAATCAGTTTTGTTTTATGTTCAGAGGCCTACAGAATTTCGGTGGTGGGTGGTCCTGCTTCTGAGAGGGTGGAAGTTGGTGCTGTGGTCCTGCCTTGGGAAGTCAATGGGCCCGGGCTTCTCTCTAACCTCCAGCTCGTTGTTCTTGCATACGTGCACCGATGTGTGGTGGCAGAAGTCGTCCTGTCCTCGTGGAACTCGGGGCTTAGTGGCCTGGGCACTCAGGTCTTAACAGTCCCACTAATTCCCACTAACGCCTGTATAATTTCAAACTGAGCGACAGCCTGGGTGGTCAAGGAAGATTCCTCTGAGGAAGGACTTGAGCTGAAGGGAGGGGCTGGGTGGGGGTCAGGGTCACCTGCAGGGAGGCAGCTGAAGCGTCCTCAGCATGGTAGCTAATGGTGTGGCAAGCCTTGAGTGTCAGTCGAGGGGGTCCAGCCACCCTGTAGAGCGTAAAAAACAATACACATTTTAAAAACCCATGATTTCCAGAGTAATTGGGAGATGCTATTGTAATTTGCTTTCCAGAAGTCTAGTTCAGCTTTTCCCAAGGTGTATAGTTAACAGCTACATTCTCCTCTCCCCCAGCCCCATTTTGGGAGGAAAAGGGCCCTGTGAAAAACAGCTTTTAAAAATCTGATTAGTGTTCTTATTTAAAATGTTAAGAAAATTTTGTGTGAACAATAGGATTTTATTTTTTAAAGATTTTTGTTTATTCAACTGAATAGGTAACATGGTTAAATACTTAATACTAGTGTAATGTGGTAACATTCAAAATTCAAGGAGCACTTAAGAATATTTGTGCTCCATCTTGCCTGTTTTTCTGAGTTTACCCAGTTGTCCCGACAGGCTGCTAGTTTTAGCAGTTTCTAGTGTATCCTTCTACAGATATTCTATGTATATATAAACAAGTATATTTTCTTTTTTACTCTTTTTATACAAAGTAGCATGTTAGACATGCTCTTTCACTATAAGTGCATTTTGGACTGATAAATAGAGCTGTCAGAAATATTAATATTTGAAGAAAAACTTCATTCTAAAAACCTTTTTATCCCCCAAACATTCCTCCCTCACTTCTGTCTTCTCTCCCACCCCTTTCCCTAGTAATGTCTAATTTACCTTTTTTTTTGGCTGGGGGCGGGGGGGGTGCCTTTTTTTTTTTTTTAATGCAGTCTTGTTGTGATGTAGTCACACACAATACCAGCCATCCAAAGTATACCATTGGTGGCTCACAGTATCATTACATAGTTGTGCATACATCCCCGTGATCAGTTTTACAACGTTTTCAATACTCCAGAAAAGAAATAAGAATAAAAAATCAAACCTAAATCCTCCCATACCCCTTATCTTCTCCCACTGTTGATCCCTAGTTTTGGTGTAGTACGTTTGTTACCATTGATGAAAGAATATTCAAATATTATTGTTATGTTAACTCGAGTCAGTAGTTTGCATTAGGTACATTTTCCTCCATATACCGCTCTATTATTAACTCCTTATAATAGTGTCGTTCGTTTGTTGTAGTTTATGAAAGAACTTTTTTATATTTGTACAGTTAATCACATTCATAGTCCACTGCAAGATTCACCGTGTTATACATTCCCATGTTTTCACCTCCAGCTTTCCTTCTGGTGATATCCATGACTCTACCCTTTTCTGTCACATTCACACACCCTTCAGCACTGTTGATTATTCTTACAATAACATGCTACCATCACTTCTGTCCATTTCCAAACTTTTAAGTTCAACCTAGTTAAACATTCTGCACTAATCTGCTTATTGTCTCTGTGAATTTGCTATTTCTAATCATCTCTTGTAAGTGAGTATCATACAATATTTGTCCTTGTGTTCCTTGCTTTTTCCACTGAACATGATGTAAAAACCTTTTTAATGGCAAAATGTTTTGGTGCTGTTCTTAGATAAATGACACAAAATGATGTTAGTGTTTTCACTATAGGTAGGAAGGAATGGAGTTTTTAGAAAATTAATTTCACGTCATCTCAGAATATCAGTGTTCGTGATATTCAGTATTAGTGTTGCCAAATGCATGTAGTGCAACCAGTTCACCCCAGAGTTCTGTTTATAGTTTTCTAATTTCTGGAAAAGATTCTTAAAACCTGTGGTGTTTATTACCTACCCGTTATTAGTTGCTATACATACATCTGTAGCTTAATAACCTACTATCCCAAGCGGATAAAGTAAGAATCAGTCTCTTATCTTTTTTGATAGGACTTATCAGAATATTCACGGTAACTCCAGACCTTTTCATTAATTTAGTTAATTTATCTAGATGTTACAAAACACTGAAAATGACCTAAAAGTTCTTCAGAAAAGAAAGGGTTAAAGTATGACCCGTCCAAGGAGGCATATCCTCTGCAGTGGCAGATCTGGGTAAGGGAGAGCAGTGGGTCCTTAGGAGGAAGGATAAGTTTGAGAGTCATTAAATAAAAAAGATAGGTTGCAGAGCAAGACTTTTAATTAGCTTCTTTTTTTAGGCCTAAAAAGATTTATGCTAATGTGTGCATAAGAAATTTCTCTATATTGTTTATCGTCGTGGTGAGGGACTGGGGATGGTTTGTGGGGCTCTCTGCTTTTCACTTCATACTCTCCTAAGTGTGTCTTTTTAAACCGCGAACATGTATTATTTTTATAATGGAAGGCTAGTTCAAAACAAATAAATCTAATCCATCTTTAATATTTGTGGTTAGGAGAATCTGTTAAATGGTGAGGGGCGAAGTTTTGGTTATTTCCTGTTGTGTAAAACCTTCTAGCAAGAATTATTTGGAAAAAGTGCAAATTAATGTATAGGTCCTACACTCAGATGTGAAAATGCGATTTTGTGTGAGTGTGATGGCCAGTCACCTCTTCCTTTGTCACAGCTCCACAGTTAACAGAATCTTTTTATTAGAGAATTCTTCAGTGTTGGAATCTACAAGACCTGACAGCAAACTGTTTCTTTGAGTATTTTGAAATGTCAGATTTTTCCATGTGAGCCACATTTATCTTTTTACTTACTATGTTTGGTACAAAATTTATATGTATTTATCACATTCTCTTTAAAAAGGATATTGCTTTTGAAAAGTCCTTTTCTAAAGTCATTTTGAGCTCATTTGAACATTAAAAATATTTTAAACTACTATTGAATCCATTTCATATTTCATCCTCACACTCCTCCAACTGGAAACTGGAGCAGCTGGCACCCTTCCAGGTGTGAGCACCTGGTGCTGAAGCAAACCACCTTGGTCTGGACACCCTAGGACTCACTTAAAAAAAAAAATCAATTTCTTTAATTACTTTAATAGGTAGTTCACTCACATGGTTCAAAAATCAGAAAAGGACAAAAAACTGTAGAGATGCCTCCCTCCTTCCATCCACACTGTCGCCAAGGTAACTACGTGAATGGTTTCTTGTGCTTTCTTCCAGACTTTCTTTATATTCTAGCAGATACTGATGGAGAGTCTTGCTGTCCCTTCCTGTCCCCCCCCCCTTTTTTTTGCTTTTTGCAATTTTATTAAGGTATATTCACATACCACACTAACCATCCAAAGTATACCATCAGTGGCTCACAGTAGCATCACATAGTTGTGCATACGTCCCCATGATCAGGTTTAGAACATTTTCATTACTCCAGAAAAGAAATAAGAGTAAAAAATCAAACCTTAATCCTCCCATACCCGTTATCCTCTCCCATTGTTGATCCATAGTATTGGTGTAGTATATTTGTTACTGTTGATGAAAGAATGTTAAAATATTACTCTTGACTCTAGTCAGTAGTTTGGAATAAGTACATTTCCCCCCATATACCCCTTTATTATTAACTCCTTGTAATAGTGTTGTTCGTTTGTTCTAGTTTATGAAAGAACTTTTTTATATTTGTACAGTTAATCACATTCATAGTCCACCGCAAGATTCACTGTGTTATACATTCCCATGTTTTCACCTCCAGCTTTCCTTCTGGTGGCATCCATAACTCTACTCCTTTCCACCACATTCACACACCCTTCAGCACTGCAAACTTTTAAGTTCACTCTAGTCAAACATTCTGCACATATTAAGCAACTGCTCCCCATTCTTTAGCCTCATTCTAGTTCCTGGTAACCTATATTCTATAGTTTATGTCTATGAGTTTACATATTATAATTATTTCATATGAGTGAGATTATACAATATTTGTCCTTTTGTGTCTGACTTATTTCACTTAACATAGTGTCCTCAAGGTTCATCCATGTTGTCACATGCTTCAGGACTTCATTCCTTCTCACTGCTGAATAATATTCCATCATACATATATACTGCATTTTGTTTATCCGTTCATCTGTTGATGGACACTTGAGTTGTCTTTTTTTCCCTTCTTAGCCAAGGTAGCATTCTGTACACATTTTTCATGCGTTTACCAGGCATATGGAGAGGTTCCTTATGATCTTTTTTAGAGTTGCTTAGTGTTCTTTTACATGAGATGATCCATGTTTGATTGAATCTGCTCCCCAGTGATGGACAGTAGGTTGTTTTCACTCTTGTCTGTTCACAAACAATGCTTTAATGAGTAGCTTTGTACAAGTTTGTGTACGAGTGTATCCACAGAACGAATTCCTAGAAATGGAGTTAATGGTTAAAAAGCATACATGTTTGTGATTTTGATAGAATTATCAAATTGTCCTCCAGGAGCTTGTAGGTTGGTCGATTTAAAAGCAGCCCACTTACAGCCAGCATAGACATCATTCGATGTTTTATGTATATTGTTTATTAATATTGTATGGTTAATGAACACTCAGGTTGTTCTTCAGCCTGTGAGTCTCTGTCATTTTGTGCCTCTCAGTTGCCCCTGATTTATCTAGTTTTATGGTGTGCTTTTTGGACTTTATGCGTTTGTCTCCTGTTTTTGGTTTTCCTCTAACTAGCCCGCTCATTTCTGTACATTGACGTGCAGTAGAGGGACCCTGGCACCCCTAGTCTCCTTTCCTGTCCAGGATGCAGTCCTTTGCCTTTCTCCTAACGTGGTGCTGCTGCTTGCTAGTTACGGCTCCAAGCACCCAGGGCAAAGGACCCGGGCTCTGGTGCCTGCTGGCTTGTGCTTGGGACATGGCTAGACATCTGGGGCTGGCACGATACCTCCTCTCTCTCCACCCCACCTCCCACCCCAAAGCTTATTGGTTTACAAGGTGGATGAGCAGCTGCTGACCGCACCTCACCAGGGTCAGGATGCTGCTCTCAGCTGTGGTGGTGGAAAGAGGAACTCCTTTCTGCTACCCCTGCTCCAGATAATCCAATTAGAGTATAGGGGTCTCTGGGTCACTTGTGCTCAGGCTGCCGTGACAGCTGCCTTCTGTTTCACCCTTGGGCCCCTGAAGGCTTTTCTTCCCCTGTCACTGCTGAGGGAGGCAGCACACGATCACGTTTAGGACACTTAAAATTGTCTTGGCTCTTCCCTGTCACTTCTACATGCACCAGGTGAAAACAGGGGGCTGTCTGCATTTCCAGGACTCAGAAGATTTAGGTCCAGTATGACAAAGAGCTTTAACTTTAAATGAAGACTGTCCTGGGCTCTGTAAGTGGGAGGTAAATAGCAAACATTCAGGAAAGCAAGATTTCTCTTTTTCTTTCTTTCTCCTTCTTTCTCTCTCTCTCTTTCTTTCTTTCTTTCTTATATGAAAAGAAATTTTATTACTATTTTTCTTTATAACATTAGTAAATACACCAGATTACATTTGCTCATATGACAAATGAGGCAAAAATATAACATTTCTCTTGATTCTTAAGGAGAACCTGAAAATCATCTATCTTTTGGGGAATTTGGGTGCCTGTGACATCTGTGATACAGTCAGTGATACAGTGACACAGTGATACAGCAGTGCTTGGTAGTGAAGAACATTTAAGCAAGATTTCTTGATACCTGATGTAGAGTAGCCACGAAGTGCGTTTGGGGACGAAAAAGTAAAGTGCTAAAATTTTAGTAGTAAATTATGCTAAATAGATTTTCTTTTTTTCTAGGTAGACTTATTCTTCAACAATTGTGTAAGATGCATTTTTATAAACCAGGTATTTCTCCTCTGATTGGCATTCTAGTTTCTAGTTGTCATTATAGTTTCTAAGTTACTGTAGTTTCATTTAAGTTATTGAGATTGCATCTGCAAGCCTAGTTTGGTTTCCTTTCCCTCACTTCAAACTGTAAGTTTATGATATTTAAACATTTAAGCATACTTACTAGGCAACTTCCCATCTACAGCCCCCCCCGAATGGATTCTTCTGCAGTGTGAATATTTGTCCCATAATTTAGCTATAAATTTGGGTTTTATAAATTGGATTGTCTTATAGCCCTCAGCACTTATATTAGAGGATATGGCTTGGGTTTTATTATTTTTCTGGCATATGCTCTGCTTTGCATGATTGAATGGTGATTGAAATGGGCATTTAAAAATGATTTTCCCCAAGAAGTCCATTTCTTACTGAAAACATCTTAGTGGCTTCCCTCCTGTTTTATAAAACTCATACCTGCAGAGGAATCCTGCCGTTTTGGAGCTCTTTTTCTTGAAACTCTCCATAAAATGGCCAGTTTGTTAAGCTTGCTTAGCTTGCTGCCTTCTGTCCCTACCTACTTGGAATTCTTGTTTCTCAGTGTCCTCTTCCTTTAAAATTCTGTTCAGAGTTTGTCTCTCTCTCTCTCTTTTGTTTTTTTTCCCACCTTTCTTGATTCTGTTCACTCCCTTACTCCACTTGTCTGTTTTAGATGTGACATGTATGTGTTTAAATTATATCAGTTTAGGTTCATTGCTTGGTATCCATGGCTTGTCTTCCTCAATTAGATTGCAGTCCTCTTGGGAGGTGACTTTTCTTCAGGCCTCATGGATCACCCCAGAAGGTGAATCTGCCCAGAGCAAACCCGAGATCACAACATGCTGCCCACTTGGGGAGGATGAAGGGAGGTGGTGGGTTCGCCTACTTGAGCCCTTCTTGGCTCTTTAGCAGACTAGTGTTTCTGAGGAGGAGTGAGACTTTTTGCTTAATTTAAGTTTGCTGTTCAGAATGAGGTAAATCCTCATTAATTTGTACTAGTTAGGGGATGATGTGTCTGCATAAAAGAAGCCTGAATTACGGAAGATTATAGAAGAAATTTGCTTTAATTATTTCCTAATATCCATTGTAAAAAAAAGAAAGGTTAGATGTCTTTGGGGAACTTGTTTTAATTCCTTGATAAAAATGATTTGTGTTGGCATAAATGCTAATAAAGCAGTGCCCCTCCCCCTCCTTTTGGTATTTTAACTCTCCATTGTTAGAGAGTTGTTTATTTGTACACTCCCCAATAATTTTCAAAACAAAGGCAGCTTTAATTCTACTAAAATTGTCACAGATTATCAAGGAAGAGTATAGTAACAAGTTTTTACTATAGCGAAATGCTGAGCTCTGGGCCAGGCACCATGTGCTGGGTCCTTGATGTGCTTTACATCATTCAGTCCTGTCGCATACTCAGGAGATGGGGTTGGTGACGAGATAATAATGGCTGATATTTACTGAGCTTTTATTGGATGTCAGGTTAAGTGCTGTATATACTACAAGGCAGGGACTATTTTTGTTTCCATTTAAGAGTCTTGCACACGAGATGGTGATAGTGGCAAGTGACAGAGCTGGGATCTGAACTGAGGTCTGGCTGCCCCTTCCCCAGTGCCCCTCATGGTACTGGTGCTAAAGAGTCATTAGGAGTGAATATACCGAGGTTATCTGGAATTGTCTCCTGGTCATCTAACAATAAGAACCCTGCCAGAGGGTCTCCTTGTCTGTAGAGTCCTCACCTATAGATGTTAGCTTTTTCAGGATGCCTTGCATTATTGGATCAAGTTATTTTGTATCCAGTTTTGACTTAGGAATTAACAGTTGTTTCTGTAAACTCATCCAGGTTGGGTGAAGAAAGGTGCTAGGTCTTGAAATGCATCTTGTAAGAGAAACATTTGAGTAGTCAGAATACAAGGGAAGCCAAAAGAAAATCTAAAGGAATGATAAAAAACAAAATCTAAAGAAAGTATATCATCTTCACAGGGAGTAAAGGATGTGAGAAAGAAATAAGGGGTAGCAGAGAAGAGAAAATACCCAAGCATTATGCTTGGAAGGAGAGAATATGAACACATAACAACACAGCGTCTCAGCGCTTGTGTTGTTTACTAAGCACCATTTCTCATTCTACATTATGCCAGTTCATCTTCCATCAACCTTCAGAGGTTCATTGAGGCTGAAGTGGAGCCAGAGAGTGAAATATGCCTGAATGGTCCCCTGGAAGATAAAGAGGCAGTGGGAGGAAAGATGAGTAGAACAGTGTAATATTTCAAGAGAATTCTTTATTGAATTTTGTTCTCTTTGTTTCTGTTTTAAGAAAGTAGTAATAAACTAAATGTTAAGATTAATATTTTGTATCTTTGAGTTGACAAGTAACTTGGTAAAATTGATAATGCAGATCCTCTGAAACTCTGGCCCTCTTCTCTATTTATTTATTTTTTAATGCATTTTTTTATTGTGGACTTTAACATATATACCTAACAGTGGTAACTTTGAAAGTACAAGTAGTGAGAAAGCAAAGTTCAAAGAATGTCATGGGTCACAGTTCCATGACTTTAGCTATTTCCATTATTGTAAAAGATAAATACATAAGAAAGGTGTTAACTTTTGATGTACAGCTCAACAAGCAGTTATATAGGTAATTTCAAAAATTGATATGGGTTACAGTTCCACAGTTTCAGTTCTTTCTTTATTATGCCATATAAGGTATATACAGAAAGATGAAGACTTTCAAAGCACAATTCAATGAGTAGCTGTAGAGTGAATTTCAAAGGATGTTTTAGGTCACGGTTCCATCACGTCATTTACCTCCTTCCAGTTATTCCAACACCCCGGCCTCTAATATATATATATACATTTATGTATATTTATATAAAGTTTCAGTATTCATAGACCTTTGTTAAATCTTATCTGGTTTGTTGCTACCCCTTCCTCTCAATCTCTTTCTTCATCTTGGGTGTATAGGCAGTGAGCACCCTAACTTGTTCATATTAAAAGGGGGGTGTTGACACTATGGGGAAGGGGGCTGCATCTGATTATTGTTCTTAAAGAGGCTATTGCCTCTGGCTTTTAGGACTTGTCTGGCACAGGAACACTAGTGGATTTAAGTCTCTGAGAGATAAAACTTAGCAAGTGAATCTTTTATAGAATCTCAGGTAGGGACCTAGGTATTTGGGAACTACTTTTGGTAAGGGCATGGCATACTGAGGCCATTTGGGATGTCTCGCTGGAGCTTGCATAAGAGAAACCTCCAGGTAGCCTCTTGACTCTATTTGGGATCGCTAAGCCACTGAGACCTCAGCTTGTTACCTTTCTTTTTTCCCCGTTTTGGTCAAGTAAGCATTTTCAATCCCTCATGGCCAGGGCCAGGCTCATTCCTGGGAGTCATGTCCCGTGATGCCAGGGCGATTCACTCCCCTGTTAGTCAGGTCTCTCATGGAGGGGCAGGTTAATGAATTTATTTGCTGAGTTGGGCTTAGAGAGAGAAAGGAAACATCTGAGCAACAGAAGAGGTTCCCTGGAGGTGCCTCTTAGGCATGATTATAGGGGGGCTCAGCCTCCCATTTACAGCCCTAAGTTTCACAAGAGCAAGCCTTAAGTTGAGGGCTTGATTTATTAAGCAGTGGGTTCCTAATTTCACTTAATATATATTCTATCCCAAGATAAACAGTCAGTTTCTTACATTATCTTCACTTACTGGTACAATCATTACTCTCAACTTTAAATAATTATGGTAACATAATACATCCCCAAGTTCTTATCAGCTGCTAATTATTCATCCCTAGTATTAGTGTAGTGTTGGTAAGGTATTCTATTACATATAGTCTTTACTATGCAATGGGTAGTTTTTCCATAATACCACTCTTTTTTAGGTTTGTGGTGCTACTCTGTGGGTTACACGCCTTTAAACAACCATTCACGAACATGTTTGCCTTCAATCCTCGTTGATATTTATCATCCCATTAACAAACCATAGTCACACCTGACCGTTCCCATACCATTAAGTTCACCTTCATTATCATATCTGTACATATTAGATTATCATTTCTCTTTCACTAGCTTCTGTCTATTTCCAGGACCCCTGTATTCTGCATTATAGGACACTTACTTTGCATTGTTCACAGAGTTCACATTAGTGGTAACATACAATATATCGCCTTTTCTATCTGGCTTATTTCACTCAACATTATGTCCTCAAGGTTCATCCGTGTTGTCATATGCTTCATGACCTTGTCCCTTCTTACTGCTGCATAGTATTCTGTGATATGTAAATATCACATTTTGTTTATCCACTCATCTGTTGAAGGACATTTGGATTGTTTCCATCTCCTAGCAGTTGTGAACAGTGCCGTTATGAATATCGGTGTGCAAATATCTGTTCATGTCACTGCTTTCAGATCGAAAAGTGAAAATGCTGGATCTTAGGGTAACTCGTTATCTAGTTTTCTGAGGAACTGCCAAACTGTCTTCCAGAGAGGCTGTACCATTATACAGTCCCATCAGCAATGAATAAGAGTTCCAATTTCTCTACATCCTCTCCAGCATTTGTAGTTTCCTGTTTGATGGCAGCTGTTCTTCTTGGTGTGAGATGATGTTTCATTGTGGTCTTAATTTACATCTCCCTAATAGCTAGTGAAGATGAACATTTTTTTCATGTGTTTTTTAGCCATTTGTATTTCCTCTTTGAAGAAATGTCTTTTCATATCTTTTGCCCATTCAGTAATTGGACTGTTTGTACTATTGTCGTTGAGTTGTAGGATTTCTTTATGTATGTAAGATATGAGTCTCTTATTAGATACATGGTTTCCAAATATTTTCTCCCATTGTGTTGACTGCCTCTTTACCTTTTTGACAAATTCCTTTGAGATACAGAAGCTTTTGATTTTGAGGAGTTCTCATTATCTGTTTTTTTTTTTTTCTTTTGTAGCTTGTGCTTTGGGTGTAAGGTCTAAGAAGTGACTTCCTAATACTAGGCCTTGAAGATGTTTCCCTATATTCTAGGAGTTTTGTGGTACTGTCTCCTATATTGAGGTCTTTGATCTAGTTTGAGTTAATTTTTGTATATGGTGTGAGATAGGGGTCCTCTTTCATTCTTTTGGATATGGATATCCAGTTCTCCCAGCCACATTTGTTGGAGAGACTGTTCTGTCCCAGTTCAGAGGATTTGGGGACCTTATCAAAAATTAGTCGACCATAGATTTGTGCATCTGTTTCTGAATTCTCAATTTGATTCCATTGATCAATACGTCTATCTTTGTGCCAATACCATGCTGTTTTGATACTGTGGCTTTATAGTAGGCTTTGGTATCAGGAAATGTAAGTCTTCCCACTTCGTTTTTCTTTTTTAGAATGTTTTTAGCAATTCGAAGCCCCTTTCCCTTCCAAATAAATTTGATAACTAGCTTTTCCAAGTCTGCAAAGTAGGTTGTTGGAATTTTGATTGGAATTGCATTGAATCTGTAGATCAGATTGGGTAGGATTGACATCTTAATGATGTTTAGCCTTCCTATCCATGAACACAGAATATCATTCCATCTCTTTAGGTCCCCTTTTATTTCTTTTACTAAAGTTACGTAATTTTCTGTTTTGAGGTCTTTTATATCCTTGTTTAAGTTTATTCCTAGGTACTTGATTTTTTTAGTTGCTATTGTGAATAGAATCTTTTTCTTGAGCTTCTCTTCTGTTAGGTCATTTCTAGTATATAAGAACATTACTGTCTTATGTGGATTAATCTTGTGTCTGCCACTTTGCTGAATTTTTTATTAGCTCAGGTAGCTATGTTGTCGATTTTTCAGGGTTTTCCAAATGTAAGATCATATCATTTGCAAATAATGACCGTTTTACTTTTTCGTTTCCAGTTTGGATGCCTTTTATTTCTTTGTCTTGCTGGATTGCTGTGGCTAGAAATTCTGGCATATTGAATAATAGTGCTGACAGTGGACATCCTTGTTTTGTTTCTGATCTTAGAGGGAAGGCTTTCAATCTCTCATCGTTGAGTACTATGCTGGCTCTGGGTTTTTCGTATATTCTCTTTATCCTATTAAGGAAGTTTCCTTCAATTTCTACCTTTTGAAGTGTTTTTATCAAAAAAGGATGCTGGATTTTGTCGAATGCTTTCTCAGCATCTATTGAGATGATCAGTTGATTTTTCCCTTTTGATTTGTTAATGTGTTGTATTATATTGATTGATTTTCTTACGTTGAACCACTCTTGCATGCCTGGAATGAACCCCACTTGGTCATGGTGTATGATTTCTTTAATGTGTCTTTGGATTCGATTTTCAAGTATTTTGTTGAGAATTTTTGCTTCTGTATTCATTAGGCAGATTGGCCTCTAGTTTTCCTTTCTTGTAGCATCTTTATGTGGGTTTGGTATTAGTGTAATGGTGGCTTCATAAAATGAGTTAGCTAGTGTTACATTTTCTTCAGTGTTTTGAAAGAGTTTGAGCAGGAATGGTGTCAGTTCTGTTTTGCAAAGTTTGGTTAAATTCCCCTGTGAAGCCATCTGGCCCTGGGCTTTTATCTGTAGGAAGCGTTTCATTGACTGATTGGATCTCTTTATTTGTGTTTGGTTTGTTGATGTCCTCTATTTCTTCTCTGGTCAGTCTAGGTTGTTCATGTGTTTCCAGGAAATTATCCATTTCCTCTAAATTGTCTAGTTTGTTGGTGTGCAGTTATTCATAGTATCCTCTTGGGATTTTTTAAATTTCTTCAGGATCCACAGTAATGTTTCCCCTCTCATTTATTATTTTTTTTATTTGGGTCATCTCTCTTTTTGAGTTTGTCAGTCTAGCTAAAAGTTTTTCAATCTTAAAGAACTAACTTTTGGTATTATTCATTCTCTCTCTCTGTTTTCCATATCACTTATTTCTTCTTTAATCTTTGTTATTTCTTTTCTTCTACTTGCTTTAGGATTAGTTTGCTGATCATTTTCTTTTTTTTTTTTTTTAATCTTCATTTTATTGAGATATATTCACATACCACGCAGTCATACAAAATAAATCGTACTTTCGATTGTTTACAGTACCATTACATAGTGGTACATTCATCACCCAAATCAATCCCTGACACCTTCATTAGCACACACACAAAAATAACAAGAATAATAATTAGAGTGAAAAAGAGCAATTGAAGTAAAAAAGAACACTGGGTATCTTTGTCTGTTTGTTTCCTTCCCCTATTTTTCTACTCATCCATCCATAAACTAGACAAAGTGGAGTGTGGTCCTTATGGCTTTCCCAATCCCATTGTCACCCCTCATAAGCTACATTTTTATACAACTGTCTTCGAGATTCATGGGTTCTGGGTTGTAGTTTGATAGTTTCAGGTATCCTCCACCAGCTACCCCAATTCTTTAGAACCTAAAAAGGGTTGTCTAAAGGGTGCATAAGAGTGCCCACCAGAGTGATCTCTCGGCTCCTTTTGGATTCTCTCTGCCACTGAAGCTTATTTCATCTCCTTTCACATCCCCCTTTTGGTCAAGAAGATGTTCTCCGTCCCACGATGCCAGGTCTACATTCCTCCCCGGGAGTCACACTCCACGTTGCCAGGGAGATTCACTCCCCTGGGTGTCTGATCCCACGTAGGGGGGAGGGCAGCGACTTCACCTTTCAAGTTGGCTTAGCCAGAGAGACAGGGCCACATCTGAGCAACAAAGAGGCACTCGGGAGGAGGCTCTTAGGCACAACCATAGGGAGGCCTAGCCTCTCCTTTGCAGCAACCGTCTTCCCAAGGGTAAAACCTGTGGTAGAGGGCTCAACCCATCAAACCACCAGTCCCCTATGTCTGTGGTCATGTTAGCAACCATGGAGGTGGGGTAGGCGAATACCCCTGCATTCTCCACAGGCTCCTCAAGGGGGCACTACATCTTTTTTTTTTCCTTGTTTTTCTTTTTTTTTTTTTTTTTAACTTTCCCTTCTTTTTTAAATCAACTGTATGAAAAAAAAAGTTAAAAAGAAAACAAACATACAATAAAAGAACATTTCAAAGAGACCATAACAAGGCAGTAAGAAAAAGACAACTAACCTAAGATAACTGCTTAACTTCCAACATGTTCCTACTTTACCCCAAGAAAGTTACCTAATATAGCAACATTTCTGTGAACTTGCTCCTACTATATCCATCAGAAATTAACAGACCATAGTCATTCCTGGGCATCCCCAGAACGTTAAATAGCTTATCTGTTCTTCTTGGATTATTGTTCCCCCTTCCTTAATTGCTCTCTATTGCTAGTTCCCCTACATTCTACATTATAAGCCATTTGTTTTACATTTTTCAAAGTTCACATTAGTGGTAGCATATAATATTTCTCTTTTTGTGCCTGGCTTATTTCGCTCAGCATTATGTCTTCAAGGTTCATCCATGTTGTCATATGTTTCACGAGATCGTTCCTTCTTACTGCCGCGTAGTATTCCATCGTGTGTATATACCACATTTTATTTATCCACTCATCTGTTGAAGGACATTTGGGTTGTTTCCATCTCTTGGCAATTGTGAATAATGCTGCTGTGAACATTGGCGTGCAGATATCTGTTCGTGTCACTGCTTTCCGATCTTCCGGGTATATACTGAGAAGTGCAATCGCTGGATCGAATGGTAACTCTATATCTAGTTTTCTAAGGAACTGCCAGACTGACTTCCAGAGTGGCTGAACCATTATACAGTCCCACCAACAGTGAATAAGAGTTCCAGTTTCTCCACATCCCCTCCAGCATTTGTAGTTTCCTGTTTGTTTAATGGCAGCCATTCTAACCGGTGTTAGATGGTATCTCATTGTAGTCTTAATTTGCATCTCTCTAATAGCTAGTGAAGCTGAACATTTTTTCATGTGTTTCTTGGCCATTTGTATTTCCTCTTCAGAGAACTGTCTTTTCATATCTTTTGCCCATTTTATAATTGGGCCGACTGTACTATTGTCATTGAGTTGTAGGATTTCTTTATATATGCAAGATATCAGTCTTTTGTCAGATACATGGTTTCCAAAAATTTTTTCCCATTGAGTTGGCTGCCTCTTTACCTTTTTGAGAAATTCCTTTGAGGTGCAGAAACTTCTAAGCTTGAGGAGTTCCCATTTATCTATTTTCTCTTTTGTTGCTTGTGCTTTGGGTGTAAAGTCTAGGAAGTGGCCGCCTAATACAAGGTCTTGAAGATGTTTTCCTACATTATCTTCTAGGAGTTTTATGGTACTTTCTTTTATATTGAGATCTTTGGTCCATTTTGAGTTAATTTTTGTGTAGGGGGTGAGGTAGGGGTCCTCTTTCATTCTTTTGGATATGGATATTCCAACTCTCCCAGCCCCATTTGTTGAAAAGACCATTATGACTCAGTTCAGTGACTTTGGGGGCCTTATCAAAGATCAGTCGGCCATAGATCTGAGGGTCTATCTCCGAATTCTCAATTCGATTCCATTGATCTATATGTCTATCTTTGTGCCAGTACCATGCTGTTTTGGCAACTGTGGCTTTATAATAAGCTTCAAAGTCAGGGAGTGTAAGTCCTCCCACTTCATTTTTCTTTTTTAGAGTGTCTTTAGCAATTCGAGGCATCTTCCCTTTCCAAATAAATTTGATAACTAGCTTTTCCAAGTCTGCAAAGTAGGTTGTTGGAATTTTGATTGGGATTGCATTGAATCTGTAGATGAGTTTGGGTAGAATTGACATCTTAATGGCATTTAGTCTTCCTATCCATGAACATGGAATATTTTTCCATCTTTTAAGGTCCCCTTCTATTTCTTTTAGTAGAGTTATGTAGTTTTCTTTGTATAGGTCTTTTACATCTTTGGTTAAGTTTATTCCTAGGTACTTGATTTTTTTAGTTGCTATTGAAAATGGTATCTTTTTCTTGAGTGTCTCTTCAGTTTGTTCATTTCTAGCATATAGAAACATAACTGACTTATGTGCATTAACCTTGTATCCCGCTACTTTGCTAAATTTGTTTATTAGCTCTAGTAGCTGTATCGTCGATTTCTCAGGGTTTTCTAGATATAAGATCATATCATCTGCAAACCATGACAGTTTTACTTCTTCTTTTCCAATTTGGATGCCTTTTATTGCTTTGTCTTGCCGGATTGCCCTGGCTAGCACTTCCAGCACAATGTTGAATAACAGTGGTGACAGCGGGCATCCTTGTCTTGTTCCTGATCTTAGAGGGAAGGCTTTCAGTCTCTCACCATTGAGTACTATGCTGGCTGTGGGTTTTTCATATATGCTCTTTATCATGTTGAGGAAGTTTCTTTCAATTCCTACCTTTTGAAGTGTTTTTATCAAAAAGGGATGTTGGATTTTGTCAAATGTTTTTTCAGCATCTATTGAGATGATCAATTGATTTTTCCCTTTTGACTTGTTAATGTGTTGTAATACATTGATTTTCTTATGTTGAACCATCCTTGCATGCCTGCAATAAACCCCACTTGGTCATGGTGTATGATTTTTTTAATGTGTCTTTGGATTCGATTTGCAAGTATTTTGTTGAGGATTTTTGCATCTATATTCATTAGGGAGATTGGCCGGTAGTTTTCCTTTTTTGTAGCATCTTTGCCTGGTTTTGGTATTAGATTGATGTTAGCTTCATAAAATGAGTTAGGTAGTGTTCCATTTTCTTCAGTGTTTTGAAAGAGTTTGAGTAAGATTGGTGTCAGTTCTTTCTGGAAAGTTTGGTAGAATTCCCCTGTGAAGCCATCTGGCCCTGGGCATTTATTTGTGGGAAGATTTTTGATGACAGATTGGATCTCTTTGCTTGTGATGGGTTGGTTGAGGTCTTCTATTTCTTCTCTGGTCAGTCTAGGTTGTTCATATGTTTCCAGGAAATTGTCCATTTCCTCTACATTATCCAGTTTGTTGCCATACAGTTGTTCACAGTATCCTCTTATAATTTTTTTAATTTCTTCAGGATCTGCAGTTATGTCACCTTTTTCATTCATTATTTTGTTTATACGGGTCTTCTCTCTTTTTGATTTTGTCAGTCTAGCTAGGGGCTTGTCAATCTTGTTGATCTTCTCAAAGAACCAACTTTTGGTGATATTTATCCTCTCTATTGTTTTTTTGTTCTCTATGTCATTTATTTCTGCTTTAATCCTTGTTATTTCTTTTCTTCTACTTGGTTTAGGATTGGTTTGCTGTTCATTTTCTAGCTTCTTCAGTTGATCCATTAGTTCTTTGATTTTGGCTCTTTCTTCCTTTTTAATATATGCGTTTAGTGCTATAAATTTCCCCCTTAGCACTGCTTTTGCTGCATCCCATAGGTTTTGGTATGTTGTGTTCTCATTTTCATTCGTCTCTATATATTTAGCAATTTCTCTTGCTATTTCTTCTTTAACCCACTGATTGTTTAGGAGTGTGTTGTTTAACCTCCAGGTATTTGTGAATTTTCTAAGTCTCTGATGGTTATTGGCTTCTAATTGTATTCCATTGTGGTCAGAGAATGTGCTTTGAATAATTTCAATCTTTTTAAATTTATTGAGGCTTGTTTTATGTCCCAGCATATGATCTATTCTGGAGAAAGTTCCATGAGCACTAGAAAAGTATGTGTATCCTGGTGATTTGGGATGTAATGTCCTGTATATGTCTGTTAAATCTAATTCATTTATCAGATTGTTTAGGTTTTCAGTTTCCTTATTGGTCTTCTGTCTGGTTGATCTATCTATAGGAGAGAGTGATGTGTTGAAGTCTCCCACAATTATTGTGGAAACATCAGTTGCTTCCTTTAGTTTTGCCAGTGTTTCTCTCATGTATTTTGTGGCACCTTGATTGGGTGCATAGACATTTACGATTGTTATTTCTTCTTGCTGAATTGCCCCTTTTATTAGTATGTAGTGGCCTTCTTTGTCTCTCAAAACATCCCTGCATTTGAAGTCTATTTTATCTGAGATTAATATTGCTACACCTGCTTTCTTTTGGCTGTAGCTTGCATGAAATATTTTTTTCCATCCTTTCACTTTCAGTTTCTTTGTGTCCCTGTGTCTAAGATGAGTCTCTTGTATGCAACATATTGATGGTTCATTTTTTTTGATCCATTCTGCGAATCTATATCTTTTAATTGGGGAGTTTAATCCATTTACATTCAACGTTATAACCGTGAAGGCATTTCTTGAATCAGCCATCTTATCCTTTGGTTTATGTTTGTCATATTTTTCCCCTCTGTCTATTAATATCCTTTATTGTACCCATACCGAATCTCTTTAGTACTGAACCTTTCTCCAAGTCTCTCTGTCCTTTCTTTGTTTCTCTGTCTGTAGGGCTCCCTTGAGTATCTCCAGTAGGGCAGGTCTCTTGTTAGCAAATTCTCTCAGCATTTGTTTGTCTGTGAAAAATTTAAGCTCTCCCTCAAATTTGAAGGAGAGCTTTGCTGGATAAAGTATTGGCTGGAAATTTTTCTCACTCAGAATTTTAAATATATCGTGCCACTGCCTTCTTGCCTCCATGGTGGCTGCTGAGTAGTCACTACTTAGTCTTATGCTGTTTCCTTTGTATGTGGTGAATTGCTTTTCTCTTGCTGCTTTCAGAACTTGCTCCTTCTCTTCTGTGTTTGACAGTGTGATCAGAATATGTCTCGGAGTGGGTTTATTTGGATTTATTCTATTTGGGGTTCGCTGAGCATTTATGATTTGTGTATTTATGTTGTTTAGAAGATTTGGGAAGTTTTCCCCAACAATTTCTTTGAATACTCTTCCTAGACCTTTACCCATTTCTTCCCCTTCTGGGACACCAATGAGTCTTATATTTGGACGTTTCATATTATCTGTCATATCCCTGAGGTCCATTTCGATTTTTTCAATTTTTTTCCCCATTCTTTCTTTTATGCTTTCATTTTCCATTCTGTCATCTTCGAGGTCACTGATTCGTTGTTCAACTTCCTCTAGTCTTGTACTATGAGTGTCCAGAATCTTTTTAATTTGGTCAACAGTTTCTTTAATTTCCGTAAGATCATCCATTTTTTTATTGAGTCTTGCAATGTCTTCTTTATGCTCTTCTAGGGTCTTCTTGATTTCCTTTGTCTCCCGTACTATGGTCTCATTGTTGATCTTTAGTTCTTTGAGTAGCTGCTCTAGGTGCTGTGTCTCTTTTGATCTTTTGATTTGGCTGCTTGGGCTTGGGTTATCCATATCGTCTGGTTTTTTTATGTGCTTTATAATTTTCTGTTGTTTTTGGCCTCGTGGCATTTGCTGAACTTGATAGGGTTCTTTTAGGATTTGTAGACCAATTGAAGTCCTTATCTCTAATTTATCAGATCTACAGCTTCGTGGAGTACACTTTCTCTAACTAACCAGCAGGTGGCGTCCACGAGCCACCTGTTCTCCACAAGCCAGTTCTCCCCTGCTTAGCCTTTTTGGTGAGTGGGGGAGTGAGTCTTGTGGGGTCCAATTGGTGTACCAAGCTTGCGTGTGTAGTTGGTGTTGCCTGCCCTGTATATGGGGCGTGTTTCTGGGCTGTCGGGGGGGGGGTGGCTCTAACAATCAAATCTCCCTGGTGATCCTAGAGTTTTAAAGCTGCTGCAATAGTCTAATCCTTCAGTTCAGTCCTGCCACAGTTTGTCTCTGCCACTGACCCACAAGTCCTTGGTATTGGCGTATGGCTCCTGAGACTTGCAAGTGGGCCCCTCTTCCAGGCCGTGCACCCCGGGTCCTCTGTTGAGGGATGACTGTGCTATGTCACAGGTGAGTGCCGTCCCCCCAGGGCAGTTCTGGGCTGCTGGGCTGTGTAGGGAGGCTCCCAGTCTGCTGAAATGATGGCTGAATGGGGCTTTGTTAATTCACACTGCTCTACCTTCCCAACTCTGGGACAATCAGCTGAGGTTGCAGGGAAGGCTAATGTCCACGCCCAGTTTTGTGGTGTGTGCCTGTTATTTGAAGCACTTCCGTCACACTGGGTTGTCTGGGGCAGTTCTGGGCTATGGGGCTGGCGATGGGCAGGAGTGTTTCCTGTCCACCAGGATGATGGCTGTGAGCGGACACCCCCCTTTTCTTGGGAAGTTGTGGTGTTTAGTGAATTTTCTCAGCCACTGGATTATTGTGTTTTGTCTCAGAGCTCTCCTAGTTCTGCTCTTGACTTGACCTGCCCAAATTGCAAGTTTTTGAAGCTTTCTGTATTGGGCTTCTTAGAGTAATTGTTTAGAAAAAGAAAAAAGGATTAAAAAAAAAAAAAAAAAAGGGCCCTCCTCAGAGATCTAATGGGTTATTGAAATGCTAATAGACAAAGCAACCAGGGCCATTAAGGAAAGGTCCACAGGGCAGAGAGATCAGCTTTTCTTCGGGATTTGCATATGCGCCTCAATGCCCTTCCCCTTTCTATGTTCACCAGAACTCCAAAAATCCTCCGCTTTTATTTTGGAGTTTTTCGTGTCGTTTTTTTTTCTCTATGCCTGTCTCCTCTCTGCTGGGCTGGCTGCTCTCAGATTCTCTGGTGTCTGGTCTCAGTCTGTCTGTGGTTGGAGTTTGGATCAGTAGAATGAGATTCCAATAAGGGCTGCCACTGCAGTTCTCCCTTCTCCTTCCTGGAGCTGACAGCCCCTCCTTCCACGGGACTGAGCCTGGCAGGGAGGGGCGCGGGTCCCCTGGCTGCAAAAACTTACAGATTTCGCTGATCTCAGCAGTTTCACGTTTTCATGAGTGTTGTATGAAGTATGCCCAAAGTCAGATTGCTCTGTGGTGTCCAGTCCACGCAGTTCCTGGCTTTCTACCTAGTTTCCTGGAGGAGTAACTAAAACATACAGCTCACCAGTCTGCCATCTTGCCCCGCCTGATCATTTTCTAGATCTTCAGTTGTTCCATTAGTTCTTTGATTTTAGCACTTTCTTCCTTTTTAGTGTATGCATTTAAAATGAGCTATAAATTTCCCCCTCAATACCGTCTTCACTGCATCCCATAAGTTTTGGTATGCTGTGTTCTAGTTTTCATACATCTCTGGATATTTAAAAATTTCTCTTGCAGTTTCTTCGACCCACTGATTGTTTAGGAGTGTGTTGTTAAATCTCCAGATATTTGTGCATGTTCTAGATCTTTGATGGTTTTTGACTCCTAGTTGCATTCCATTGTGGTCAGAGAATGTGCTTTGAATAATTTCAGTCTTTTTTAAAAATTGAGAGTTGTTTTATGCCCCAGCATATGATCTATCCTGCAAAAAGTTCCATGAGCCCTAGAGAAGAATGTATATCCTGGTAATTTGAGATATAAGGCTTTGTATATGTCTGTTAAGTCTAATTCATTTATCACATTGTTTAGGTTCTCAGTTTCCTTAGTCGCCCTCTGTCTAGTTGATCTGTCTATAGGAAAGAGTGGTATATTGAAATCTCCCATGGATGTTTTGGAAATATCTTTTGCTTCCTTCAGTTTTGCCAATGTTTGTCTCATGTACTTTGGAGCACCTTGATTGGGTGCATAAACATTTATGATTGTTACTTCTTAGTGAATTGTCCCTTTTGTTAGTATGTAGTGTCCTTCTTTGTCTCTTACGATATCCTTACACTTAAAGTCTGTTTTATCTGAAATTTGTATTGCTTCTCCTGTTTTCTTTTGCCCATAGCTTGCATGGAATATATATTTTTTCCATCCTTTCACTTTCAGTCTCTTTGTATCACTGTGTCTAAGGTGAGTCTCTTGTAAACAGCAAATTGATGGTTCATATTTTGTAATCCATTCTCCCAATCTTTATCTTTTAATTGGGAAATTTAATCCATTCACATTCATTGTTATTACTTTGAAGGCAGTTCTTGAATCAACCATATTATCCTTTGGGTTTTATTTGTCAGATGTATTTGTTCTGTCTCTCTATTTCCTTTAAGTTACCCTTACGAATACTCTTCAGTTCTGTGCCCTTCTCCAGGCCTCTCTCTCCTTTTTTTCTCAACCGGTAGAGCTCCCTTTAAAGGTCTCTTGGTAACAAATTCTCTCAGCATTTGTTTGTGAAAATTTTAAGCTCTCCCTCCATTTTGAAGCTTTGCTGGATAAAGAATTCTTGGCTGACAATTTTTTTCTTTAAGAATTTTAAATATACCACTGCCTTCTTGCCTCCATAGTGCCCATTGAGTGTCAGTACTTAGTCTTATGTTGTTTTCCTTGTATGTGGTAAATTGCTTCTCCCTTACTGCTTTCAGACCTTTCTCCTTCTCTTCAGCATTTGACAAACTGATCAGCCTGTGGGTTTATTTGGATTTATTTTATTTGGAGTTCATTGCATATTTATATCATTTAGGAGGGTTGGGAAGTTTTTCTCAACAATGTCTTTGAATACTCTTCCTAGCCCTTTACTCTTCTCTTCATTTTTTGGAATACCAGTGATTCTTATAGTTGTGTGCTTCATGCTGTCCATCATCTCCTTGTGATCCATTTCAAATATTATGATCTTTCTCACCGTTCATTCTTTTGTGCTTTCACATTCCATTGGCCTGTCCTTGAGTTCACCAGTTTGTTCCTCTGCCTCTTCAAATCTGCTGTTATGTGTCTCAAGAATATTTTTAATTTGATCAAGTTATCTTATTTCCATAAGTTTTGCTATTTTTTATTTACTCTTGAAAATTCTTCTTTATGCTATTCTGGAAGATATGTCTTCTTCATATCCTTTATATCCTGGGCCATGATAATGGTGTTTGTGATTACTTCTTTGATTATTTGCTCCAAGTTCTGTGTCTCCTCTGGCTTTTTAATTTGCACATTTGGGTTATCCATATTTTCTGTTTTTTTTCCATATGCTTTATAATTTTCCATTGTGTTTGGCTTCTTGGCATTTGCTTATCTTGATAGGGTTCTTTTAAAATATGCAGGATTATTTCAACATCTATAAATTGGCAGAGCTACAGTTTGATGGAGTGCACTTTCCCTGGCCTACCAGCAGATGGTGCTCCTAACCCGCCTCTTACACTCTAACTAGTTCTCCCCAACTTTGTCTGTGCACTGAGTGGGGGTCTAAACCATGTGGATGTCCAATCAGTGTACCAATTTTCTGTGTACACTGGGGACTGCAAGCTCTGTGGGTGAGGGGGTGCCCTGTGCAGTTTGGCAGGGAGTCTGCTCCAGCACACAGTATTCCTGGCTGTTCCAGGGCTGCGAGTGGAGTACTCTGGGGCTGCAGGGCTGCGCATTTCACCTTCCAGCTCAAATGTCCCACAGTCTCTGTCTGCTGTGTGCCTGCGAGTCCTTGGGATTGGGGGAGGGCTCCTTGCACTTCCATGCAGTGCCCTTGCCTCTAGGCTGTGCATACTGTGGAGGAATAGTGGATGCTATCACAAGCCTGCCGAAACCCAGATTCCCTCAAGGAAGCTCTCGGCCGCAAGGCTGTGAAGGGTCATCTCCCAGCTAACTGCAAAGATGGCTGCACGGGGCATGGAAAGCTGCCCCACTCCGTGATCGTCAGCTGGCTTCAACCTCCATTCTCTCACATGGGGGCACTTGGCTGCAGGTCTGCAAAAAGTTATCACCCAAACCAAGTGCTCAGGAGGGTGCCTGAGGCATTGAAGGCTGCCCCACTCCACGCTCATCAGCTGGCTCTGACCTCCTTTTCCCGGGCGGTGTTCTGGGCCAAACAGTCACCGGTCTTAAACGCAGTTTTTTGGCTTCTTCAAGTACACACTCCATATGGGTATAGACATCCCTGCCCAGCCGGTGGAACCCTGGAACTGCTGTTCTGGAGTGCTTTCTGTCCTTCATCTAGTGTTTTTCATGGAGAGGAATTTTGCTCTGTCTCTCCTAATCCGCCAGCTTCCCAGAAGCCTACAGATATTTTTTGAGTGCCTAATATATGCTAAGCATTTGAAGCCAGGCACTGCGGTAGATGGTGGTGAGCAAAACAGACCTGATCTCTACCCTCATGGAGTTTATAGCCTCATGACTTAAAATGTGTAGTGGATAGGATGATTTCAAGCCTCATTCATTAGGTTTATGGAGTATAAAAGAGTTTATACTGATGGCCAGTGGAGGGTATAATAAACTGATTTGACAGAAAAATAAATTCTGTAAATACCAAGGCATTTTGAAGACCAGAATTTGGGGTTCCACATGCAATTCTAAGAAAAAAATTAAGGTATTATGATAAGAGAAAACCTGAAGAAAGGTGTTTTGTGGATGATTTCCTTAGTTGATGAACTTGATAACCATTTTCAAATGAAACTATTTTCAGATATTATTGGCCGGGCAGGTTGATTCAGCCACCTACCTGGTATTTGATTCTAAAAAATGAAAAGCCGTTTTCAGTGTACACTGAATACTAAGTAGTTCATTCCTTCTAAGGTAAAATTGAATTCTGATAGTGGTGTCAGTAAGAATTGCTCTTGGAACCTGTGTGGGGTGCGTGTTTGGAGGTGGAACGCCACCCCAGGCCCGACCTGCTGGGTGCAGGCTGGTCTAGACGCCAGGCATCCTTGTCGTCTTGGCCGATGAAGTGTCCTGAGGTTGGCTGCGTGCCGTTGTGACTCTCTCCTCCCTAAGCGCATGCATACTGTGTTCCCTCTTCCTCACTGGAAGGTTCTCCGGCCGTCTGTGAGTTTGTAGGAGACTGGGAAGCTTCTGTTTTCTCTCAGATCAGCTCAATGAAAGGGGTGGACCTGGGTTGGTTGCCAGGAAGACAAAAAGGAGAGAAAATTCCTGTCCCTAGCTGTGGAAATGTGACAAGCGGTGTCTGTTATTTGGCTTGTGACAGCAAAGTCTCCTGCTAAGGGCAAAGCCCCTGAAAGTAGGGTGCTTGCGAATCTCATCCTCAGGCTGGCGTCCTTTAGCTTTGCTCTCACAGGGGTCCCTAGCTGATGTTGCATCTCATTCTTTGGCTTTTATTATTTATCTGTTTGTTTTAGTATATTTGCTTTGCCACTGGAAAAAATGGCAGAAATGCCCTTGAGATAGCATTGGCAGAAAGGAAGGCATTTCTCTGGGATTGGAAGTAGTAGCTCTCAGTTTTGGATCTTAGGAACGTCCGATGATTCGGATTGTTGTTGCTCAGCTCCTGGGTTGGGACACTTTGGTGTGTAGAAAGCCTAGCTGTGTTATGTTGCAATAGCCTGGCCTCCTTCTTTACTCTACTTTGTCATTTTTTTTTTTACTAGAGAGTAGGTAAAAGTGATGACAGTCAATGGTGAAAAGAAGGGTGATGGTAGGGCATGTGTGTGTCTTCTACAAACCCTACGCAGTCTGTTGTCTTTTTTGAAAACCACACCTAGTATATTTGGTTGTACACATGTTCGTTTGTGTTTATACCTGTAGGTGGGGACTTAAGAATTAGTCAGCCCTCTCCCCACCTGACTGGGTGTGAGATGTGTTTGGACTGAAATAGGATGAGCAAAAGTGATCAGGGTGGACAAAGTGTGGCCATACAAAGTTCTCCCCACCCCCAAATAAATGCACCCAAGACAAAATGCACTGCTTCCAACTGTAAAGATGACATACATTTGGATGTGAACTAGAATAAAATGTAAATGAAAATTGGTAAATTTGGTGGTGGCAAGATGGTGGGTGAAGCTTTTTTTTGTTGTTGTTTTGTTTTTTTAATAATAAATTTATTTTGAAATAAGTTCAGTCTTATAGGAACAGTTGCAAAAACAGTACAAACCCCATACATAGAACTCCATCATACCTGACCCCCCTCCCCCGATACCTTTAAGATCCTGTCACACCAGCGTCTCTTTCTTTCCCTCCCTCTCTCCCTCCCTCTCTCCCTCCCTCCCTAACACCCATCATCTATTGCTCTGTCCTCTGAACATATGAGAGCAAGCTGCACATATCTTTGAACAAACAATATAATTCACATATATCTTTCCCATGGACAAGAACATTATTTTATGTAATGTCATCAAGTGCAGCTAAGAAGTTCAAGAAATTCAACATTGATATAAAGCTTACATTCTATAGTTCCTTTTTTTTTTTTTTTTCTTGTGTCCCATCTGTGTCCCTTTGAGCCTCCTCTCCTCCGACCTCAGATCCCATCCAGGATCATCCTTGGCATTTAATTGTCATCTATTTAGACTGTCTTATTTTTTTTTTTTTTCAATTGTGGAAAGATATATATATAGCCTAAATCTTCCTATTTCACCCCTCCCTAGCATTCCATTAGTGGGATTAATCACATTTAGAATGTTGCAATGCTATCACCTTCCGACCATCCATTTCTAGAAGTTTCTCTTCACCCGAAACAAAAACCCTACTCTCATTTCTTAACTCCCCATTGCCCCTTCCCCCACTTCTTGGAACCCCTACTCTACTTTTCATCTCTTTGGTCATATTCTCTGATACTTTCTTTGTGTTTACCATGGGGCTTAAATTTAACATCTTAACTCTATAACAATCTTGTTTTTCTTTGATACCAACTTAACTTCGATAGGACACATAAACTGTGTTCCTGTACTCCTCCATTCCCCCACCTTTATGTAGTTCTTGTCAAAAATTGCATATTTTACATTGAGTCCAAAACCACCTATTTATCATTACAGTTTATGTATTTTAGATCCTGTAGGAAGTAAATAGTGGAGTTATAAATCAACAATACAGTAGTATTGGTATTTATAATTACCATGTGGTCTTTACTGGAAATCTTTATTTCTTCATGTGGTTTCAGTCAACTGTTTAGTGTCCCTTCCTTTCAGCCTGCTTAGGACTGATCTACTGGTGATGAAGTCCCTCAGCTTTTGATTATCCGGGAATGTTTTCATCTCCCCCTCATTTTTATCCTTCAGGTATTTGTGAATTCTCCAAGTCTCTGATGGTTATTGACTTCTATTTGTATTCCATTGTGGTCAGAGAATGTGCTTTGAAGAAATTCATTTTTTTATTTTTAATTTTATTGAGGCTTGTTTTCATGTCCCCGCATACAGTCCATTCTGGAGAAAGATCCGTGATGACTAGTGAAGAACGTGTGTCCCAGTGACCTGGGATGTAATATTCTATATATGTCTGTTGAAATTCTCTGTATCTCTCTCTCATTTGTTTCTCTGTCGGTAGGGCTCCCTTTAGTATCTGAAGTAGGGCAGGTCTTTTATTAGCAAACTCTCTTAGCATTTGCTTGTCTGTGAAAAAATTTAAGCTCTCCCTCAAATTTGAAGGAGAGTTTTGCTGGATAAATTATTCTCGGTTGGAAATTTTTCTCTCTCAGAATTTTAAATATGTCATGCCACTGCCTTCTCAACTCCATGGTGGCCGCTGAGTAGTCACTATTAGTCTTATGTTGTTTCCTTTGTATGTGGTGAATTGCTTTTCTCTTGCTGCTTTCAGAACTTGCTCCTTGTCTTCAGTATTTGACAGTCTGATCAGAATATGTCTCAGAGTGGGTTTATTTGGATTTATTCTGTTTGGAGTTTGCTGGGCATTTATGCTTTGTGTATTTATATTGTGTAGAAGGTTTGGGAAGTTTTCCCCAACAATTTCTTTGAATACTCTTTCTAGACCTTTACCCTTCTCTTCCCCTTCTGGGACACCAATGAGTCTTAAATTTGGACGTTTTATTTTATCTATCATATCCCTGAGATCCACTTCAATTTTTTCAATTTTTTTCCCCATTCTTTCTTTTGTTCTTTCATTTTCTGTTCTGTGCTCCTCGAGGAGGCTGAGTTGCTATTCAACCTCCTCTAATCTTGTATTATGAGAATCCAGAGTCTTTTTAATTTGGCCTACAGTTTCTTTAATTTCCATAAGATCTTCTGTTTTTTTATTTACTCTTGCAATATCTTCTTTATGCTCTTCTAGGGTCTACTTTATGTCTTTTATATCCTGTGCCATGCTCTTCTTCAAGTCCTTTATATCCCTTGCCAGGCTCTCATTGCCTGTCTGTAGTTCTTTGATTAATTGGGCCAAGAACTGTGTGTCTTCTGATCTTTTGATTTGAGTGTTTGGGGTCGGGTTCTCCACATCGTCTGGTTTTATCACATGCTTTAAGATTTTCTGTTGTTTTTGGCCTCTTGGCATTTGCTTTACTTGATCTTTAATTTGTTAGAATTGCGGCTTGGTAACATATACTTTCTCTTAACTAACCAGCAGATGGTGTCCATGAGTCACTTATTCCCCTCCAGTCAGTTCTCCCCAACTTTGTGGTGTGTGGGGATCTGATTCTTGTGGGGTCCAATTGGTGCACTTAATTTGGGTGTGTTGTCGGTGCTGTCTGCCCTCAATGAGGGGCGTGTGCCTGAGTGGTTAGGGAGGAAGGGCAGGTTTAATAATCAAACCTCCCAGGTGTTCCCGGAGATTTAAGGCTGTTCTCTGCCGCTGACACAAAAGTCCTTGGTATTGGCGTAGGTTCCCTGGGATTTCCGAGCGGTTCCCCCCTCCCTGCTGTGCTTTTCCAGGACCTCTGCTGAGGGGGGGAGGGCCGTGCCACGTCACAAGTGAGTGCCGGTCTCCAGGGAAGCCCTGGGCCGCCGGGCTGTGTGGGGGCGTTCCCAGCCCGCTTCAAAGATGGTTGAATGGGACGCGTTAACTTCCCCCTTTCCGCACAGCTCTGCCCTCCCAGCTCCGGGACAATCAGCTGTGGGTGTATTCAAGGCCACTGTCCATGGCCGATATTGTGTCGTGTGGGAAAGACTCCCTGTCAGGCTGGGTTTCTTGGCTCGGCTCTGTGCTGTGTGTTCGGCCCCGGGCGGCAGTAGCCCCGCCTGCTGGGGAGACGGCTGCAAGTCATGTGTTTTTTTTTGTTTTTTTTTTTTCTCTCCTTTTGGCTCCCCTTTGCTCCCCTGGACCCGAGACAATCAGCAGTGGGTGTGGGAAGGGGTATCCTCCACCCCCGACCCCAAGGCGTTAGTCCAGACCGCTCCCATCTTATCTGCAGCTGTTCTTGGGCTTCTTTTTTTTTTTTTAAAGCGCCATCCCACTGTTGCTCCACACTGCAGCGTGGCCGAGGGACTCAGCCGACTCACTCACCCATTTCAGAATATAGACTCCTGGTTTCACCAAATGCACGTTCCCTGTGTCTTCAGCAGACCTTATCCGGCTGGTGTTGCTCTGGAAGTGGTGTTCTGGGTCACTTTCTGGTTTTTTATCTAGTGTTTTCCATGGAGGTAATTTTTGCTCTGTCTCACCTAGCTGCCGTCTTTCTGACTCCCTCAGTGGGTGAAGTTTTAAAGTTAAAAAATGTTTAGAATAACAATGTTTGTGCAAAATATAATAAAATAACCAAAACCTATGGCACAAAACATGCCAGTCCATCTTTTGTCATGTCACCCTGGGACATGGTTATCTCTGTTTTACAGATAAGGGAATTAAGATACAAAACTAAGCAATCTGCCCAAGGATGCATGGCTAATTGATAAAGTCAGGATTTGAACTCATGTGTTTCAGCTTCATAGTTTTCTTTTTCCATTGTAATCCATTGAACTAGGGACCCTCACCCTCCTTTGTTTAACTGTTCTTGGGTTTATCCGCTGCCCTTTGGCCTGCCCTTTCCTTTCTCAGGAAAAGTGCTTAGGGACCCTTGGAAGAGCCAATTAAGAGAACTTCTACAGGTCATCCTAGATTTTCAACATAAAATATTTGGAGCTCATTTGCTGCTCTGGTTTACAGTGTTTAATGTGGTCTGTTCAGCCCCAACCCAGGCCAGTAGGAAGGAAAACTGAGCTCTTTCTGGTTCAGTGAAGTCTCATTTTTATGCGTATGGATTAAGGAGCACTGCATTGAAAAATAACTGATTTTTTTTTTTTTTCTTCTTTAAAGAGTACTGCATGTATGTGGCCAAAGCCTGAAAGGCAGCAAACATAAACAGGTTGAAGAGGATTTGGGATTTTTTTTTTTTTTTTTTTTTCTTTAGCACTTGGAGACCTTAATGAATCTTCAAACTCAGGACAACATTCTAAGAATGTACTGTACTGAGAATTCAGAAGCTGGATAGTGGGCAGACAGGTTCAGTCCCTAGTCAGGTACACTCTCATTGGGCTATCTTCTGTATCCAAGAGTCAGATTCATGTCTCCCAAAATTACAAGTCCAGTAATCATGAGGAAGCAGTCCCAAACTGAGGGATATTCTACAAAGTAACTGGCCTGTACTTTTCAAAAATGCCAGAGTTTTGAAAAACAATGAAAGTCTGAGAAGCTGTCTTAAAGGAGACAAAAAAGACATGACACCCATGTGTACTGTGATCCTGAATTGGATTTTGGAAAAAATGCTGTAAAAGACATTATTGGGACAGCTGGTGACATTTGAGTAAGGGCAACATATTAAGTAATGTGTCAATGTTGAGTGTCCTGACTTTGATAAATGTACTGGGATTATGTAGGAGGAGGTTCTTAGGAGGCACATTCCTCTTAGGAGGAAAGGATCATATTGCCTGCAACTTACTCTCACATGGTTCTGCAAAAATGGCAAGTGAGTTTGTGTGTGTGTGTTTGGCAAGTGAACTCCATTCTCTTTTAGTATGTTAGGCACTAGATATGTGTTAGAGATGGCTTGCTAGGCTTGTGTGCACAGAGAATGAGGGTGGAAAATGAACAGAGGGCCTGGTCATCTTTGCAGAGGTAGCTTCATAGACACTGAGCTCTTTGAGGCTGGTCCATTCTGGGTTGGGCTTGGGGTTGGGTTGGAGTTTTCTAAACCAAGAGAGAGAGCATCAGGAAGAAAGATCCTGCTATAGGGATAGCCTGCTGTGCTGTGGCTAGAGAGTCGGGTGCCATAGAAGGTGTTGGGGGAAAGGAGGACTGAGAAATGGGCAGGGGCTGTGTTCTGCATGGCCTTGTGTGCCGCACTGGGAGTTTGAACTTCATCCATGGACGTAATGCCACATTTCGGTATGCTTTCAGCAGCAAGTGACATGAACAATATTAAACTCCAGTTAAAATGGTTTAAACAATAGGCAATGAATTCTCTCACAAAACAAGAAGTCTGAAAGTGGGGGCTTCTAGGGTCGGAGAATTGAGTATCTCAGAGATGTCTTCACCAGCCCAGTGGCTCTCTTTTCTGACCCAGCATCCTTAATGTGTGAACAGTGGCTCCTCTCCAGATGAAGGACGGCTGCCCCAGTTCTTTGAAGAATCTAGTAAAGAAAAGGGGTCTTTCTTTATGAGCATCCCTTATTATTGGGAAAGAAGACCTTTTCAAGAGCAGTCTTAGCAGACTTACCTTCGTATTCCTTTAGCTGGGATGGCATCACTTGCAGGGCAGACATGACCATGGTGATGGGCTTGTCCACTCGAGGAAAGTGTCCTTCCTAGAGGTTGGCCATGGCAGCCATCCTGGAAACAGGCTGGTTTTGCCGGCAGAGAAGGGGAGGAGTTGTGGGGTAAGCAGTCTTTAGGGCCAGCCCCAGTGGGAAAGATGTTTTCAGCTCTCTAAAAGTAGGCAGCAGGAAGTAGAGAGATGGGGGTGTGGGGAAGGAGGTTGTGTTAAATTAAAAACAAAAAAAAAGCCACCATATCCATTACTCTACCTCTTTGCCAGTAAAACTATTTTTTATTTTTGACATGTTACTTTTCATCCATTGTTCATTTGGACATTTTTTTTTTTAAATTAAATTCAGTTTTACTGAGATGTATTCGCATACCATACAGTCATCTATGGTGTACAATCAACTGTTCACAGTACCATCATAATAGTTGTGCATTCATCATCCCAATCTATTTTTGAACATTTTCCTTACACCAGAAGGAATCAGAATAAGAATAAAAAATAAAAGTAAAAAAGAACACCGAAATCATCCCCCCCATCCCATCCTATTTTTCGTTTAGTTTTTGTCCCCATTTTTCTACTCATCCATCCATACACTGGATAAAGGGAGTGCGATCCACAAGGTTTTCACCATCACAGTCACCCCCTGTAAACAACATTGTTATATAATCGTCTTCAAGAGTCAAGGCTACTGGGTTGGAGTTTGACAGTTTCAGGTATTTACTTCTAGCTATACCAGTACATTAAAACCTAAAAAGTGTTATCCGTATAGTGCGTAAGTCGAGAGTGACCTCTCGACTCCATCTGAAATCTCTCAGCCACTGAAGCTTTATTTCATTTCATTTCACTTCACCCTTTTGGTCAAAAAGATGTGCTCAATCCCACAATGCCGGGTCCAGATTCATCCCTGGGAGTCATAACCCATGTTGCCAGGGAGCTTTACACCCCTGGGAGTCAGGTCCCACATAGGGGGTTGGGCAGTGATGTCATCCGCCGAGGTGACTTATAGAGAGAGGGCCACGTCTGAGCAACAAAGAGGCACTCAGAGGGAGACCCCTAGGCACAATTATAAGCAGGTTTAGCCTCTCCTTTGCAGTAACAAGCTTCATAAGGGCAAGTTCCACTGCAGAGGGCTCGGCATACCAAGCCATCAGTCCTCAATGTTAGTGAGAACATCAGCAACAATCCAGGTGAGGAAGTGTAACACTTCTGCATTTTTTTCCTCCAGCTCCTCAGGGGGCCCTGCATATATATTTTTATTCTCCACCCAGATTACTTTGGGATGTGTTGCTATTTCACTCTAACCTATACAAACCTATATCTCACTGGATGTATTTTTAATTAGTTCTAGTCTTACTCCCTGTGTCATTTTACATACATTTTTCATTTGCATATGTTTTTATACAATACATACTTTCCTACACTTCTACATGGTCTTCATAATTATTTTAATAGATATATAGTATTTTATTAAACCTTCCTGTTATTGGCTAACAGTAATAACAATAGCTAATACTTATTGAGCATTTGCGACATACAGGCACTGTTCTAAGTGCTTTACATTTATTAGTTCATTTAATCCTTATAACATCCCTATGGGTTTAGGAGCTCTTATCACCCTCAATTTCTGGATGAGGAAACTGAGGCACGAAAAAATAATTTATCCAAAGTCATACAGATCGTAAGTGGGGAGCTGGAGGCAGAGCTGAGGTTCCAGAACAGGCAGTCTGGTTCTGTAACTGTGATGCTAAACTGCCTCTAGATGTTGTTTGTTCTGTTGCAGATAATACTATGATGTACACACTTCTGCATATCTAGTCCTTGCACACAAAGGTGTAGCCTGATTGTTGTGGAATGAAGAGTGCACTGGGAGTGATGGAGAAGAGATGACATACATAGAGGACTTGTAAAGGAATGTCACTTTGAGAAGGACCAGGAGAAGGGATTGCTCTAATTTTTGTTCTATTACCAGGAACGGTGTTTGATTTTTGTTTGCTATTTTATCTTCCTTTGTGTTAGTTACCTGCTCATGTCCTTTGTCCATTTATACTTGGAGTTGGTGTGCTCTTCATCTTTTTGTGGACTCATAAGCTCTTATTTTCTTTTATTTTAAACTATTTCTAATTTCTGTATATGTCACTCTTAAAAACATTATTTCTGCAGCTTCAACACTTCTAAGAAATCACTCATCTCATTTTCTGTTAGAACATTTTAACATTATAACTTAGTGAATTTTTGGACTTCCCACTGTTTTCCTTTAATCTGTATCTCTGCATTTGTCTTCATGCCACACTATTAAATTATTGCTTTAGAATACATGATACAGTCTTTCAGGGTTTGTCCCTCTCTCATGTCTGTTTAACTCTTCCTTTTTCAGAATTTGAAAAATATTCCTGTTTTATTTTCCTAAATGAAATTTCAGATCATTTTGCCATTATTCTTAAGACATGCTCGTGTTCTGGGTTATGTGCCCCTTTAGATTAAGGTCATAGCAACATAGGACACTTGCAGAGCTGTTATAGTTCTTTAGCTTCTCATTTCCATTTCTGTTTAATTTCTAGATTTTGGATCATTGTTTGACTTGGAAAATGATCTTCCCGATGAGCTGATTCCCAATGGAGGAGAATTAGGCCTTTTGAACAGTGGGAACCTTGTTCCAGATGCTGCTTCCAAACATAAACAACTGTCGGAGCTTCTGAGAGGAGGCAGCGGCTCTAGTATCAATCCAGCAATAGGAAATGTGAGTGCTAGCAGCCCCGTGCAGCAGGGCCTTGGTGGCCAGGCTCAGGGGCAGCCGAGCAGTGCGAACATGGCCAGCCTGGGTGGCATGGGCAAGAGCCCTCTGAACCAGGGGGACTCTTCAGCCCCCAGCCTGCCCAAACAGGCAGCCAGCACTTCAGGGCCCACCCCGCCTGCTTCCCAGGCGCTGAATCCGCAAGCACAAAAACAAGTGGGGCTGGCAACCAGCAGCCCTGCCACGGCTCAGACTGGACCTGGGATCTGCATGAACACTAACTTCAACCAGACCCATCCAGGCCTCCTCAATAGCAACTCGGGCCACGGCTTAATGAATCAGGCCCAGCAAGGGCAGGCGCAAGTCATGAATGGATCCCTGGGGGCTGCCGGCAGAGGACGGGGAACTGGGATGCCATACCCTGCCCCAGCCATGCAGGGGGCCACGAGCAGCGTGCTGGCTGAAACTCTCACGCAGGTGTCACCACAAATGGCCAGTCACGCGGGACTGAACACCGCACAGGCGGGAGGCATGACCAAGGTAAGTGGGCTCGTGTGCTTTGAGCACTTCCTACCTAACCACAGGCTTTTCCCTCCAAGGAACTCGTGAAAGCAGGACGGGGCGACACGTTCCTATTTCTCCTGTCAGGCTTTCCACACACCATTCATACTGGGAGGAGACAGATTTGTTACCTGGAGACCTTTCTGGGATGAAAAGGTCTCTGCCCTAGGTCTTAAGATGAGAATCCTCAAAGAACCACCGGCAGAATGGCCAGTCGGGCAGTTGGAGGTGTAGGGACATGCCGCCGACTTTTATCCTCTGAGGAAAATGTATGCAAGTGTGACCATGTGGTCGAAAGAGGAGACTTCTGCTTTGGAATCCGCCTTGTTTTACCTCAGTGAATCTGCTGAGGGGTGTTTACCTCCTTTTTACCCAGCTGAGAAGTACGGGTTCCTATACATGGTCTTCCTTTTTACAAATACCTGGTGAGGCATCTGTTGTCAGTTTCCATTTTACTGATGGAGAAGCTGGGTTCTGAGCTGGTCAGCTTCTTGTCACTTAACCAGGATGAGTTGGCAGGGGCAGGGGGTCCCAGAGGAAACTGGAGCAGGTTTCTCGGAGTGTGGTCTCCAGGCCACCGGCAGCAGCAGCACCCGAGAGTCTGTCACAATTGCAGGTTCTCAGGCCTCACCTCAGACCCACTAAGTGAGACTCTCTGGAGGGGGGGCCAGCCACGTGGGTGTAAGAAGCCCCCCAGGTGACCCTGAGGCCTGTGCAAGGTGGAGACTCCGCTCCAGGGAAAGGGTTAGCTGGCTTCGCAGTCACCAGCCGTGTGCCCAGTGGGCAGTGTAGGATCTGAGCTTTGGAGAAGAGGAAGGGCAGATCCCTAGATAGGTGTGAGGTAGCCAAAAAAGGTGACAGTTGATGGGGAGGAAGAGCACAGAGAAAGAAGTGCAGGCCGAGTGCTACTAAGTAAATGCTGCAGGAGCTCTGTGGTAGGTTTCTCAGCGTAGTCACCAGTGCACTGAGTCTAGGCACTGTTTGGTTCAGCAAATTCCGGAGCAGAAAAACAGTTTGGGCTGTTCTTTGGCTTTGGTTTGTCTTTGGTAAGGGAAAGGGAGAAATAAGTAGAACACAAGTTTCCCCACGAGGTTGCTGTGTTAGGTGAGGGATGCAAAGTCCTGTGACTCTCTTAGATAAGGAGAAGAATTTTTTTTAACTTAATGTGAAATAATTTCCAACGTTAAAATAGCATTTATCTCCTTTGAAACTTTAGTAGAGGGGAATGTGAATTTGAATTTTAGTTGTATCTTGCATTTGAAGAGGGTCTGTATGTGGCTTTTAGAGTCTGGGATAGAGAGGGGATTTCGAATGGATTTTATGATTCCTAGGTAGAATTGATATTTGTTTGTTGCTGATTCCCTCACTGTTCCATTCCATAATACTCAATTGTTAAAAAACAACTTTTTATTTTGGAGAATTTAAATCATACGTGACAGTAGATATAATAGTATATTGCAGTGGTTCTCAAACTTTTTGGTTTCAGGATCCTTGAATAATCTTAAAAATTATTGAGGACCTCAAGTAGTTTTTTTTTTTTTTAAATGTGGATGATACCTATCGATATTTACCTTATTAGATATTAAAACAGGGAATTTTAAAACACAAGCATACATTCTGTTAGCTGACTGGAACAGTGAGATTATACATGTCTTGAAGCTTCTGGGAACCTCTACTGTGGACTTGTGACAAAACGAGGGTGAAAAAGGTGAATGTCTGATTGTTTTACAAAAATAATTTTGACCCCATAGCCCCCAAAGGGTCTAGGTCCCTGGACCACACTTTTGAGAGCTGCTGTGATGTGTATATATTTGTGAAAGTTAAACTTTTTTTTAACCTAAACTCATTACCATTATCACATGTAAAAAAAAAATGAGCTATTTAATAATGTCATCAAATGTCCATTAAATATTTAAATTTCCACTTGTCTCATCTCATAATTTGTTTTTACAGATTTTTAATTCAAAATCTGAGTAATCTTTATTTCAATTGATTGATGTCTTTTAAGAATCTATTAATCTGTAATATCTTTATAATTTATTTTTGAAGAAACTGATTATTTTTTTTTTTCCTCCTGGAAAGTCTCCACAGTCTGGATTTACTGGTTGTGTCCCTATCATTTCCTGGTCCTCTGCCCACCCAGGTTTTTCATTCCATCCTGGATTTCTTCCTTTGTACAGAGTGATCTTTCTAACATCACCTCCTCAGAGTACACTGTTTGAAAAGTAAGCCACACCAGTGCTGTGGGGCAGTCGTCTGTTTCCTGTGGCTATCTCCAAAGGATGATCATGGGGGTTGGGGGAAGGCCTGACATTTTGAAAGGCTTGTCATTGTCATGCCCTTTGGGTGGGACACAGGCGGACGGTGGGCAAATCGCAAAAGCAGGAGGCAAATTCATTTTAAGCCACTCCTTCTCTGTAACATAACTTTAGTGTAACAAATAAGATTTAAAAATGCACACAAGGGAAAAGAAGCTTTTTAAAAGATAATTTTGTTTTAAAACTGTCATTGCAGAGGAAATACATATTCCCTATAAAATAATCTGAATAATAGAAAAAGAGCAGCCACACTTACACCTCTTACAGATGATAACCTTTCTACAGATGTATTTATTAACACACCCCCTTTTTAAATACAAAATGCAGCAAACCTACATAAGCACCTTGCTGTTTAACTTAATGGTGTACCTTAGATGTCTTCCCATGTCAGTGCACACAGATTTTTCTTGTTTTTTTCTGCTGATAGTAAAGTGTATTCCATTATGTGATGCACCATAATTTATTTATCTAATCCCCTGATGGAGAACATTTGGATTAATTCCAAGTTTTTACTAGTACAAACAGTGCTGTAGTGGATATATATCCTAGAATAGGCCTGTTCTCATGCATCATGGGATAGATTCCCAAAAGTGAGATTACTAGGTCAAAGACTTGGTGGGATTTTTTTTTTCTGTTTTGTTTTTAGAAAGTAATCATGCTCATGGTTTAACCAAAACAAAACAAAAAAAACCCCAAACAGACCAAAACACGGCACTAAGGTTAAGATCTGGGAAGTTAATCTCCCTTAATTTTTGATTTCTGGTTCTCCCCAGTTTTCTCACCAAAGGCAACTCCTGCTTTATCGATCCTGCGGGAGATGGTCAATGAGTATATAGGCATAGAGGAGTGTGTGTGTGTGTGTGTGTGTGTGTGTGTCGATCTCTCCTTTAACCATAGAGTAGTCCAGTATACACATCTTTCTGTGAATCTATAGTACACCCCCACCCCCCATCACATTCAACTATGAAAGTTGGGAATTGTTCCATGTTACAGATAGTGCTCAGTCATTTTTAATAGATATGGTAGTAGGCCCTCATTTGGGTGTACCTGAATTTATAGGACTAGTGTCCTATTGGCTGGACACTTAGGTCGTTTCCAGTGTTTTACTGTTGTAATGATTTTGCATTGAACATACTTTTATGAACATCTTTGTAGGGTTGAATCAGTGTATCTGCTGGATACATTCTTAGAAGTGGAGTTTCAGCATTAAAGAATATTGACATTTTTAATAAGCTTAGATATGACCAAATACTTTCCAAAAATATTGTGTAGATCAAACCTCACTAACAATGAAAGAGTTCTGTCCCCTAATCCTCACCAACGCTGGATATTATCATTATTATTATTACTATTTGCCATTCTATTAGGCAGAAGCCTTCATTTTTAAAATTTGCTTTTCTTTGTTATGAATTTCTTTTCATATGTTCATTGACGTTTGTATCTTGTGAATGCTTATGTATATCCTTTACCATTTTTCTCCTGGTTGGTTCCCATTTTTTTTCTTGTTGGTTTGTAAAAACTCCTTGTATATTAAAAGTAAGCCTTTTGATAAATTTATGTGCTTTTTATTCCCCTTATTTATTTGCCAATACCTGTTTTACCAGGAATATGGCCACACAGGTTTGCAGTATGATAGTTTGTGATAGTTTGCAATATAATACCAAATGAATATTTTCAGTTATTATAGAAACACATTTATCTAATACTTCCTTTATGGCTTTTGGGTTTATGTCATGTTTAGAAATGGTTTTCCTATTCCAAAATTATGAAGTAGTCTCCTGAATTTTTTCCTTTATACCTTGGATAAAGAAGTTACTCCAGAATTTTTTTTGGCTTTAGAGACCCAGCTGTATATTTTCCCAAATTATAGTTGTCCCAGTACCATTTATTTAAATATTGACAATCCATCTTTTTTCCTCACTGATATGATATACCATTTTTGGTGTATACTTAATTCCGTTTTCATATGTACAGGGTTTGGGTCTAATTCTTTCCCTCGTTCCATTGATATTTCTTTATTCCTGTGTCAACTATTATCCTAGCTGTTTAATGATTTTTAATATATGATTGCACTTGTTGCCTTTCATCCTTTTTCTTTCCCAGTACTTTCCTTGTCATTCTTGTAAGTTACTCTTTAAGATGTGTGGTTCTCAGTCCTAGCTGCGCACCAGAATTACCTGGGAAGTTTTTAAAAATATGATGCCTGAGCCCCATGGCAGACCAATTAAATTAGAATCTCCTGAGGGTATGACTTGGGCATTAATATATTTTATAGTTCCTCAGATGTTTTCATGGTAGCCAGGGATGAGAACCACTGCTTTAGACCAACTTTAGAACTGTGATCAAATTCCTAAAACCAAAAGCAAATCTTGGCATTCTGATTGGTATTGTATTGAATTTTATAAATCATTTTTGGAGAAATTTGATATTTTAACAGTTTTTGTGGCTTCTTTAGTCTTCTTATCCTGTAGAGACTAGTTATGTCTTTTCAAGGAGTCTTATGTTGCTTAGAGCATTGTGTAGTTTCCTTCATATAGGTAATACACCTTTCTGCTCTTTCTGAATGTCTGTGTTCTTTTGTTGCTTTTGGGGGCAAGTTCTTCTGTTTCATTATCTTAACTGCATATTGTTTTAATATAGGAAAGATGTTGATGTGTATGTGTCACTTTGGAATCTGGTTTCTGTATAGAATTATCTTATTTGTTCTAATGCTTTTTCTGGTGCTTCTTTGGATTTTCCAAGTTGACAGTCATCTTTTCCGTTATTGATACGCTTGTTGTCTTCCTTGCCAGTATTTTGACCAGTGTTTATGTTCTTGGGTATCCCTGACTTGTATCTGATTTAAATGGAGATATGTCTAGTGTTTTATTATTAAGCATAATATTAGCTTTGGTTTGCAGTCAACCATATATTTCTTTTTAAATTGAGGAGTAATCTAGTCCTCATTTATTAGATGTTGGATTTTATCAAATTCCTTTTCAACCTATGGTAATTACCCTGTGATTTTTCCCTTTTATTTTTGTGATGTTATCTCACTAGGTTTCCTAATGCCAAAGTTAACTATTCCTATAATTGTGAAATTAATAGTTAATGTATTGCTGAATTTTATTCACTAGTATTCCATTTAGAATTTTTGCTTCCCACTAATTAGTAGTGTAATTGATCATTAGCTCTCTTGAACTTTCTCAGTGTATGTGATTATTTCTCCTTTCTCATTTCTAGTTTTGCATGAGTCTTAAAGTATTTTAAGTAAGGAACATAAGCCATTTCAGCAACAAACAGGGCATGATATGATTGAAGAAACCAAGAAAAATATTTTCTCCATTTCAACAGTAGCAAAACCTAATGTTATCTTTTTTGGTAATATGTTCTAGTTTTCTACTGAAAGTAGCCCAAATGATTGTCCTTTAGAAAGAAAACAAAAGTAATCATTTTAAGTGGGCATTAGAAACCATACAACACTGAAGTTGTTGAGCGTTATTGTTCTGCACAGGGACAGTGGCAGCAAGAGGAAGGTTTTTTGATGTACAGTATCTGGCCAAGCAGTATAGAGCTTGCTTTAACCTGGGGCTCTCCCTAAGGAATAAAGATTTTGATTTTGATTGAGACCCCCCTGCCTGCCCCTGGACTGAATTGGCTAATGTTTTGGTCAGTTGCTATAAAGTGGTGGTTCTCCAGCTTGAACATCTGGGGTCACTGCTGCTGGGTAGAAGTTGACTGGCCACCCCCTCACGAGTTTCTGGTTCAGCAGATCTGGGATGAGGCCTGAGAATGGGCATTTCTAACCGGTCCCCAAGTGGTGCTGATGTGCTGGTCACAGACCACATCCACTCAAAGATGACTGTTCCACCTTCTCTATTTTGGAAAGGTATTTGGAAATTTCTAATATTTAACAGTAAGAGAAATAATACTGTGCATTTGTCTGATGCTTTTTACTTTTTCATGTATTTTCTCATTTGATCCTTACAATAATTCAAATGAAGGAATTTTATATCAAGCAAATTCTAATTTGGCCTTTTTAAAAAGATGGCAACGGAAATATTTTGTCAGTTTATAGACTGAAAAGATTGATAACTTTGACTTAGTGTGATGTGGGATGTAGGTAACTCATAGGCACAGGTTTTTGGCAGAAATAGTAGTTTTGTACTGGTTCAATCGTCTTGTAACTGAGTGAAAAATGATCATAGTTGTCCTTTCGAGTGTGTGATTCAGGATGTGCCTCACTTCCCCTGATAATTACCCATGAAATTTTTTTCTTGTAAAACTGTTTAATTAAATGAGGATTATGTGTGTGTGTACTGAGTGGCTAGCATGGTGCTCGGCACCGATGGTGAGGTTCAGGGTGCAGCAGCAGTTGCTGAGACTGCCTTCCACAAAGGCACCACAGTGAAGGGCTCAAGAGCAGGGCCTGGGCTCTGGAGTCAGTTGCTTCTGGCACACTTGGGCTCCACTAATTATGAGCTGTGGGAAAATTACCTAACCTCTCTGGGTCTTAGATTTGTCTTTTAAATGAGGATGATAAGAGTATCTACCTTTGAGAATTGTTTAGATTAAAAGGGGGTAATGTCTACCTTATAGAATTGATGGAAATGCAATGACTTCCCTTTTCTTGTAACGTTGACACCTCTTTTCAAAATGAGCAAGTTAGGATGGTCACTGCCTGTACATCCCTGAAGATTGGGAAAGTGATTGAACTAGAGGAAGGGGTAGAAACAGACAAGATGGAATTAAACAAAGGATTATGAATACTGAATCTCTATATAATTTTCTTTTTCTTAGTTGCTAGAGTGTTAGAATAGCTAGAAGAAGAGAATTGAAATGGTGGAGCATCCTTCACAGTAAGAAAATAACTGATATACAACTATGGTATTGTAACTCATAACAACTTTGTAAATTTCCTATTTAAAAACAAAACAAAACAAAACAAAAGAACAAAAAAAATGAGATGATATGTGTAAAATCCTTACCACAGTGCTGGCATTTACTGAAAAACTTAGCCAGCTGACAAATCAATTTTTTCTAGCTGTTTCATTAATGAAGGATTTGAGATGGCCACAAAAAATTACAGTGATAATAAAACTACTTTTCTACTGTTTTCAGAGAACATTTTTTCTAATAATAAAAGTAGTTGATGTTTATTGTACAGATTTGAAAGCACAGAAAAATCTAGGAAAAAAAAGTATCATCCACCATCTTATCACCCCAGTCTTACTTGATATTAATTTTTAAGCCAGAGTTGGAGTTGTGTATCTTTTTTTCCAGTTAACTTTGTAAGTGACTTTATTTTTTGTAACACAAAGTGATTGAAAGCTTTGCACAGTAGCAACATTGGAGACTTTTGTACGTCTCCCAGGTTACCACCTTGAAGATTAGTACTTGTAAGAAAACCAGTCAGCTCCAGCCCACCACGGTCAAGATGGCAGAGTGAGAAGCTTCAGGGCTCCGTGCACCGCCCCCCACCCCCAACCCCAAATCTTTTAACTACCAGCAAGAACTGGCAGGAAAATCTCACAAAGCTCCAAAAAAAGCTAAAGGATTATTGTAACAGGGTAAGCACGAGATCAAGAAACAGGCTACTTAAAAGCAGTAAGTTCTCCTGACACCCTGGCTGGACCTCCCCACCCCTCACTGGGTTGGCATACGGCAGGCCCCTGGTTCCAGTGTGGGTCCCTGCTACTGTTTCTGGAGGGAACAAAATCAACCCTTGTGCACGTACTAGGAACATGAAGATCTGACCCAATCTGTCTGGTGGTGGGCTGAAGGACTTGCTGTCTTCAAACTTGCCTTGTGTATAGAAGGCAGCTCGCTGGAACTTTCCTCCAGAAGGCTGTGGGAGAGCAGTCAAGCCATACCACCTGGGGCAAGGGATTGCTGGCTGTAGGACTTACAGTACAGTTCCCAGGACCATGAAGAAACCCTTTCCTAGGTAAGAAGAGAGACATTTGTATCTTTATAAATGGGGGAATCCCTAGGGTCACACGCCTGCCAAAGCTAAGACAATACACATGCCCGGAAAAACTCAGCTTAAGCTTTGGCCTGGATCTGTTCTCTAAACTTATTGTATGGGTAAGCCCTGAAGGGGATTGCTTGTAGAGGTCAATATACAAAAACTGGGAAAGATGTTTTCTTTTTGTTTTTGTTAGCTCCTGCCACACAAAGAAAACTCATTCATAACTCTAGTTGGGTACAGGCTTAAGGAACAGATACCTCAGAGTCTAAATTCCAGCCATAACACATTAAAATATCCAAATGTCTAGGTTTGAACAAAAAGTTACAAAACATACAAAGAAACAGGAAGTGATGGCCCAGATAAAGGAGAAAATTAAAGCATTAGAAACCATCCATGAGGAGGACCAGAACAGCAACATAGCAGACAAAAACTTTAAAAATATGGTCCTAAATGTGCTCAAAGAGGTAAAGGAAAACATGGATAAGAAACTAAAAGAAATCAGGAAAGCAATATGAAAAGGGACCAAACAAAGCTGAAGACCATAGTAATAGAAATTAAAAATTCCCTAGAGGAATTCACCAGCTTATTGGAGCTGACAGAAGGATCAGAGAATTTGAAGATAAGGCAATTGAAATCTTTCATTCTGAGGAGCAGAAAGAAGAAAGAGTGAAGGAAAGTGAACAGTGCCTGAGGAACATGTGGGATGCCATCAAGCAAACCTGCACACACATTATGGGAGTCCCAGGAGGAGAAGAAAGAGTCAAAGGGGCAGAGAGAATGTTCAAAGAAATAATGGCCAAAGGCTTCCCAAATTTAACAAAAGACATGAATGTATGCATCCCAGACACTCAGTGAACTCCACACAGGATAAACCTAAATAGACCCATGCTGTGGCATATATTATAATGCAACTCTTGAATGCCAGAGATAGAGAGAGAATTCTGAAAGCCACAAGAGAGAAACAACTTGTCATGTACAAAGGAGCCTCAGTAAAATTAAGTGCTGATTTCTCATCAGAAACCTTGGAAGCCAAGAAGGAAGCGAGATGACTTCTTTTGCATTAAAGTGGTGAATGCAAAAAATGGCCAACCAAGAATTCTGTATCTGGTAAAACTGTCTTTCAAAATTCAGGAGAAGATTAAGACATCCCCAGACAATCAAAAGCTGAGGGACTTGTTCACCACTAGACAGACCCTCTAAGAGAAACTAAAGAGAGTTCTGCAGGTTGAAAGTAAAGGACACTAGACAGTAATTTAAAGCTCTCTGTTGAGGGTAAGAACATGATTAAATATAAATGCTAGTACTGTTGTATTTTTGTTTTGTAACTCCACTGTTTATTTCCTATAGGATCTAAAAGGTAAATGTATAAAATGTAATGATGAATCAGTGGTTTGGAATTCTTAATGTATGAACATGAAATTTGTGACAAGAACTACATAAAGGTGTGGGGCAGAGGGGTATAGGAACATAAGTTGTGTATACTATTGAAGTTAAGTTGGTGTCAAAACAAATGATATTGTTATAGATTTAGAGGGTTAAACCTCATGTTAACAACAAAAAAAGTATCAGAATGTGCAAGCTCACAGAGACGGAAATTAGAGTACAGTTGCATGTATACAACCTACACTTAAGTGTTCAGAAAATGAATTGATAGACCAACAGATGGATGGATGGGTAGAATGGTAAAGCAAATGTGGCAAAATATTAAAATTGGTGGATCTGGGTATCTGGGTTGTAGGAGTATGTTGGAGTTCTCTGTATGGGGTTTGTATTATTTTTATAATTGTCCTGTAAGTTTCAAGGTATTTCAAAATAAAAAGTTTAAAAAAACCCAAAAAAGAAAAAAAGCAAAACCAGTCATACTTGTTACTTTACCAACCGAAGGTAAACTGTTAGTTTCTAAACTATTTTATTGTTTTACTTTTAATATTTTTGGAAGTATAATTTACAAAGAGTGAAATGTTCAGATCCTAAGTTTTACAGTTTGATGCTTTTGTCAGAACTCATATATCTGCATGACCATACCCCTTTCCATTTCCCCAGAGTTCCTTTGTACCCATCTCCTTAATTCCTGCCCCACACCCAACAATCACTGCTAGTTTGTTTCACCAGGGATTAGTTTTGCCTGTTCTCAAACCTCATATAAATGGAATCATACATTATGTACTTTTTTTATTGGCAAGGCTTCTTTTGCTTGTGACATAGTTGAGATTCATCAATGTTGCATGAATCAGTAGTTCATTTTTATTGCTTAATACTATTCTGTTGTATGGATATACCACAATTTTATCCAGTCTCCTATTGGTAGACATTTAGGTGGTTTCCAGTTTGGAACTATTACGAGTAAAGTGTCTATGAATGTTTTTGGACAGGTCTTTATGTCGATACATGTTTTCATTTCTCTTGGATAAATAACCGGGAATGGAATTCACTGGATAAGGTTGGGTCTGTTTCTGAACTCTCTAGTCTAGAGGCCGGCCAGCACTCTGTGGCCATTATGGGCCAGTGTTCTATGGCCTACAACCTAAGAATGTTTTTTTTTATATTTTCAAAGGGTTGTTAAATACAGAATAAAACAAAAAATAAGATGACAACAAAAAGACAAGTATATGGGATCAAAACAATATGTGACCTACAAAGCCTAAATTATTTACTAACTGGTCCTTTTCTACTCTATTCCATTAATCTATTTGTCCATTTCTTTAGATTTATAATAAGTATGAAAATCAGGTTGCTTAGTTTCTCATTTCCATTTGTTTAATTTCTAGATTTCTGGATCATTGTTTCTTTTGTTTGTTGCTAATGTGGAGATCGTATATCCTTTGTCTTTCTTGATCTGAGGAGGAAAGCTTGCAGTTTTTCATTATTAAGTATGATATTAAGTTGTAGGCTTTTTTTTTTTTTTGTTATGCGTTCATCACCACAATCTATTTCTGAACATTTTCCTTACATCAGAAAGAATCCGAATAAGAATAAAAAATAAAAGTGAAAAGAGAATACCCAAACCATCCCCCATCCCACCCTATTTGTCATTTAGTTTTTGCTCCCATTTTTCTACTGATTTTTTTTCAATTTTTTAACTTTGTTTATCAAAAAATTAAAAACAAACAGGCAAACAACAACCAAAAAAACCCCACAACATTTCAAACAAAGCAATGGATTAAGGAAAACAAATAACCTAAAATAACTACTTTGCTTCCAATATGTTCCTACCATACCCCAAGAAAATTAATAAACCATGTCCAAACAGAGGAGTAAGAAAAACAAATAATCTAAAATAACTACATTGCTTCCAACATGTTCCTACCATACCCCAAGAAAATTAACAACCCCTAAGAAAACAAAGGAATAAGAGAAAAAAAAACCTAAAATAACTCTATTGCTTCCAACATGATTTTACTATATCCAAGAAAGTTTACAAACCATAATCATTCCTGAGCATTCCCATAACATTGAGATTACCCTCTATAGTTTATCTGTTCTTATTAGATTATCATTCCCCCTCCACTAATTGGTATCTCTAGGTCCCCTACATTCTACAGTATAAAACATTGTACATTTTTCACAGAATTCACATTAGTGGTAACATACAATATCTCTCTTTTTGTGCCTGGCTTATTTTGCTCAGCATTATGTCTTTTTTTTTTTTTTTTTAATCTTCATTTTATTGAGATATATTCATATACCACGCAGTCATACAAAACAAATCGTACTTTCGATTGTTCACAGAACCATTACATAGTTGTACATTCATCACCCAAATCAATCCCTGACACCTTCATTAGCACACACACAAGAATAACAAGAATAATAATTAGAGTGAATAAGAGCAATTGAAGTAAAAAAGAACACTGGGTACCTTTGTCTGTTTGTTTCCTTCCCCTATTTTTCTACTCATCCATCCATAAATCAGACAAAGTGGAGTGTGGTCCTTATGGCTTTCCCAATCCCATTGACACCCCTCATAAGCTACATTTTTATACAACTGTCTTCGAGATTCATGGGTTCTGGGTTGTAGTTTGATAGTTTCAGGTATCCACCACCAGCTACCCCAATTCTTTAGAACCTAAAAAGGGTTGTCTAAAGTGTGCGTAAGAGTGCCCACCAGAGTGACCTCTCGGCTCGTTTTGGAATCTCTCTGCCACTGAAGCTTATTTCATTTCCTTTCACATCCCCCTTTTGGTCAAGAAGATGTTCTCCGTCCCACGATGCCAGGTCTACATTCCTCCCCGGGAGTCATATTCCACGTTGCCAGGGAGATTCACTCCCCTGGGTGTCTGATCCCACGTAGGGGGGAGGGCAGTGATTTCACCTTTCAAGTTGGCTTAGCTAGAGAGACAGGGCCACATCTGAGCAACAAAGAGGCATTCGGGAGGTGGCTCTTAGGCACAACCATAGGGAGGCCTAGCCTCTCCTTTGCAGCAACCGTCTTCCCAAGGGTAAAACCTGTGGTAGAGGGCTCAACCCATCAAACCACCAGTCCCCTATGTCTGTGGTCATGTTAGAAACCATGGAGGTGGGGTAGGCGAATACCCCTGCATTCTCCACAGGCTCCTCAAGGGAGCACTGCATCTTTTTTTTTTCCTTGTTTTTTTTTTTTTTAACTTTCCCTTCTTTTTTAAATCAACTGTATGAAAAAAAAGTTAAAAAGAAAACAAACATACAATAAAAGAACATTTCAAAGAGACCATAACAAGGGAGTAAGAAAAAGACAACTAACCTAAGATAACTGCTTAACTTCCAACATGTTCCTACTTTACCCCAAAAAGTTACCTAATATAGCAACATTTCTGTGAACTTGCTCCTACTATATCCATCAGAAATTAACAGACCATAGTCATTTCTGGGCATCCCCAGAACGTTAAATAGCTTATCTGTTCTTCTTGGAATATTGTTCCCCCTTCCTTAATTGCTCTCTATTGCTAGTTCCCCTACATTCTACATTATAAGCCATTTGTTTTATATTTTTCAAAGTTCACATTAGTGGTAGCATATAATATTTCTCTTTTTGTGCCTGGCTTATTTCGCTCAGCATTATGTCTTCAAGGTTCATCCATGTTGTCATATGTTTCACGAGATCGTTCCTTCTTACTGCCGCGTAGTATTCCATCGTGTGTATATACCACATTTTATTTATCCACTCGTCTGTTGAAGGACATTTGGGTTGTTTCCATCTCTTGGCAATTGTGAATAATGCTGCTATGAACATTGGCGTGCAGATATCTGTTCGTGTCACTGCTTTCCGATCTTCCGGGTATATACCGAGAAGTGCAATCGCTGGATCGAATGGTAACTCTATATCTAGTTTTCTAAGGAACTGCCAGACTGACTTCCAGAGTGGCTGAACCATTATACAGTCCCACCAACAGTGAATAAGAGTTCCAGTTTCTCCACATCCCCTCTAGCATTTGTAGTTTCCTGTTTGTTTAATGGCAGCCATTCTAACCGGTGTTAGATGGTATCTCATTGTGGTCTTAATTTGCATCTCTCTAATAGCTAGTGAAGCTGAACATTTTTTCATGTGTTTCTTGGCCATTTGTATTTCCTCTTCAGAGAACTGTCTTTTCATATCTTTTGCCCATTTTATAATTGGGCCGACTGTACTATTGTCATTGAGTTGTAGGATTTCTTTATATATGCAAGATATCAGTCTTTTGTCAAATACATGGTTTCCAAAAATTTTTTCCCATTGAGTTGGCTGCCTCTTTACCTTTTTGAGAAATTCCTTTGAGGTGCAGAAACTTCTAAGCTTGAGGAGTTCCCATTTATCTGTTTTCTCTTTTGTTGCTTGTGCTTTGGGTGTAAAGTCTAGGAAGTGGCCGCCTAATACAAGGTCTTGAAGATGTTTTCCTACATTATCTTCTAGGAGTTTTATGGTACTTTCTTTTATATTGAGATCTTTGGTCCATTTTGAGTTAATTTTTGTGTAGGGGGTGAGGTAGGGGTCCTCTTTCATTCTTTTGGATATGGATATTCCAACTCTCCCAGCCCCATTTGTTGAAAAGACCATTATGACTCAGTTCAGTGACTTTGGGGGCCTTATCAAAGATCAGTCGGCCATAGATCTGAGGGTCTATCTCCGAAATCTCAATTCGATTCCATTGATCTATATGTCTGTCTTTGTGCCAGTACCATGCTGTTTTGGCAACTGTGGCTTTATAATAAGCTTCAAAGTCAGGGAGTGTAAGTCCTCCCACTTCGTTTTTCTTTTTTAGAGTGTCTTTAGCAATTCGAGGCATCTTCCCTTTCCAAATAAATTTGATAACTAGCTTTTCCAAGTCTGCTAAGTAGGTTGTTGGAATTTTGATTGGGATTGCATTGAATCTGTAGATGAGTTTGGGTAGAATTGACATCTTAATGGCATTTAGTCTTCCTATCCATGAACATGGAATATTTTTCCATCTTTTAAGGTCCCCTTCTATTTCTTTTAGTAGAGTTATGTAGTCTTCTTTGTATAGGTCTTTTACATCTTTGGTTAAGTTTATTCCTAGGTACTTGATTTTTTTAGTTGCTGTTGAAAATGGTATCTTTTTCTTGAGTGTCTCTTCAGTTTGTTCATTTCTAGCATATAGAAACATAACTGACTTATGTGCATTAACCTTGTATCCCGCTACTTTGCTAAATTTGTTTATTAGCTCTAGTAGCTGTATCGTCGATTTCTCAGGGTTTTCTAGATATAAGATCATATCATCTGCAAACCATGACAGTTTTACTTCTTCTTTTCCAATTTGGATGCCTTTTATTTCTTTGTCTTGCCAGATTGCCCTGGCTAGCACTTCCAGCACAATGTTGAATAACAGTGGTGATAGCGGGCATGCTTGTCTTGTTCCTGATCTTAGAGGGAAGGCTTTCAGTCTCTCACCATTGAGTACTATGCTGGCTGTGGGTTTTTCATATATGCTCTTTATCATGTTGAGGAAGTTTCCTTCAATTCCTACCTTTTGAAGTGTTTTTATCAAAAAGGGATGTTGGATTTTGTCAAATGCTTTTTCAGCATCTATTGAGATGATCAATTGATTTTTCCCTTTTGACTTGTTAATGTGTTGTAATACATTGATTGATTTTCTTATGTTGAACCATCCTTGCATGCCTGGAATAAACCCCACTTGGTCATGGTGTATGATTTTTTTAATGTGTCTTTGGATTCGATTTGCAAGTATTTTGTTGAGGATTTTTGCATCTATATTCATTAGGGAGATTGGCCGGTAGTTTTCCTTTTTTGTAGCATCTTTGCCTGGTTTTGGTATTAGATTGATGTTAGCTTCATAAAATGAGTTAGGTAGTGTTCCATTTTCTTCAGTGTTTTGAAAGAGTTTGAGTAAGATTGGTGTCAGTTCTTTCTGGAAAGTTTGGTAGAATTCCCCTGTGAAGCCATCTGGCCCTGGGCATTTATTTGTGGGAAGATTTTTGATGACTGATTGGATCTCTTTGCTTGTGATGGGTTGGTTGAGGTCTTCTATTTCTTCTCTGGTCAGTCTAGGTTGTTCATATGTTTCCAGGAAATTGTCCATTTCCTCTACATTATCCAGTTTGTTGCCATACAGTTGTTCACAGTATCCTCTTATAATTTTTTTAATTTCTTCAGGATCTGCAGTTATGTCACCTTTTTCATTCATTATTTTGTTTATACGGGTCTTCTCTCTTTTTGATTTTGTCAGTCTAGCTAGGGGCTTGTCAATCTTGTTGATCTTCTCAAAGAACCAACTTTTGGTGATATTTATCCTCTCTATTGTTTTTTTGTTCTCTATGTCATTTATTTCTGCTTTAATCCTTGTTATTTCTTTTCTTCTACTTGGTTTAGGATTGGTTTGCTGTTCATTTTCTAGCTTCTTCAGTTGATCCATTAGTTCTTTGATTTTGGCTCTTTCTTCCTTTTCAATATATGCGTTTAGTGCTATAAATTTCCCCCTTAGCACTGCTTTTGCTGCATCCCATAGGTTTTGGTATGTTGTGTTCTCATTTTCATTCGTCTCTATATATTTCGCAATTTCTCTTGCTATTTCTTCTTTAACCCACTGATTGTTTAGGAGTGTGTTGTTTAACCTCCAGGTATTTGTGAATTTTCTAAGTCTCTGATGGTTATTGACTTCTAATTGTATTCCATTGTGGTCAGAGAATGTGCTTTGAATAATTTCAGTCTTTTTAAATTTATTGAGGCTTGTTTTATGTCCCAGCATATGATCTATTCTGGAGAAAGTTCCATGAGCACTAGAAAAGTATGTGTATCCTGGTGATTTGGGATGTAATGTCCTGTATATGTCTGTTAAATCTAATTCATTTATCAGATTGTTTAGGTTTTCAATTTCCTTATTGGTCTTCTGTCTGGTTGATCTATCTATAGGAGAGAGTGATGTGTTGAAGTCTCCCACAATTATTGTGGAAACATCAATTGCTTCCTTTAGTATTGCCAGTGTTTCTCTCATGTATTTTGTGGCTCCTTGGTTGGGTGCATAGACATTTACGATTGTTATTTCTTCTTGCTGAATTGCCCCTTTTATTAGTACGTAGTGGCCTTCTTTGTCTCTCAAAACATCCCTGCATTTGAAGTCTATTTTATCTGAGATTAATATTGCTACACCTGCTTTCTTTTGGCTGTAGCTTGCATGAAATATTTTTTTCCATCCTTTCACTTTCAGTTTCTTTGTGTCCCTGTGTCTAAGATGAGTCTCTTGTATGCAACATATTGATGGTTCATTTTTTTTGATCCATTCTGCGAATCTGTATCTTTTAATTGGGGAGTTTAATCCATTTACATTCAACGTTATAACCGTGAAGGCATTTCTTGAATCAGCCATCTTATCCTTTGGTTTATGTTTGTCATATTTTTCCCCTCTGTCTTTTAATATCCTTTATTGTATCCATACCGGATCTCTTTAGTACTGAACCTTTCTCCAAGTCTCTCTGTCCTTTCTTTGTTTCTCTGTCTGTAGGGCTCCCTTGAGTATCTCCAGTAGGGCAGGTCTCTTGTTAGCAAATTCTCTCAGCATTTGTTTGTCTGTGAAAAATTTAAGCTCTCCCTCAAATTTGAAGGAGAGCTTTGCTGGATAAAGTATTCTTGGCTGGAAATTTTTCTCACTCAGAATTTTAAATATATCGTGCCACTGCCTTCTTGCCTCCATGGTGGCTGCTGAGTAGTCACTACTTAGTCTTATGCTGTTTCCTTTGTATGTGGTGAATTGCTTTTCTCTTGCTGCTTTCAGAACTTGCTCCTTCTCTTCTGTGTTTGACAGTGTGATCAGTATATGTCTCGGAGTGGGTTTATTTGGATTTATTCTATTTGGGGTTCGCCGAGCATTTATGATTTGTGTATTTATGTTGTTTAGAAGATTTGGGAAGTTTTCCCCAACAATTTCTTTGAATACTCTTCCTAGACCTTTACCCTTTTCTTCCCCTTCTGGGACACCAATGAGTCTTATATTTGGACGTTTCATATTATCTATCATATCCCTGAGGTCCATTTCGATTTTTTCAATTTTTTTCCCCATTCTTTCTTTTATGCTTTCATTTTCCATTCTGTCATCTTCGAGGTCACTGATTCGTTGTTCAACTTCCTCTAGTCTTGTACTATGAGTGTCCAGAATCTTTTTAATTTGGTCAACAGTTTCTTTAATTTCCATAAGATCATCCATTTTTTTATTTAGTCTTGCAATGTCTTCTTTATGCTCTTCTAGGGTCTTCTTGATTTCCTTTATCTCCCGTACTGTGGTCTCATTGTTCATCTTTAGTTCTTTGAGTAGCTGCTCTAGGTGCTGTGTCTCTTCTGGTCTTTTGATTTGGGTGCTTGGGCTTGGGTTATCCATATCGTCTGGTTTTTTCATATGCTTTATAATTTTCTGTTGTTTTTGGCCTCGTGGCATTTGCTGAACTTGATAGGGTTCTTTTAGGATTTGTAGACCAATTGAAGTCCTTATCTCTAATTTATCAGATCTACAGCTTCGTGGAGTACACTTTCTCTAACTAACCAGCAGGTGGCGTCCACGAGCCACCTGTTCTCCAGAAGCCAGTTCTCCCCTGCTTAGCCTTTTTGGTGAGTTGGGGAGTGAGTCTTGTGGGGTCCAATTGGTGTACCAAGCTTGCGTGTGTAGTTGGTGTTGCCTGCCCTGTATATGGGGCGTGTTTCTGGGCAGTCAGGGAGGGGGGTGGCTCTAACAATCAAATCTCCCTGGTGATCCTAGAGTTTTAAAGCTGCTGCAATAGTCTAATCCTTCAGTTCAGTCCTGCCACAGTTTGTCTCTGCCACTGACCCACAAGTCCTTGGTATTGGCGTATGGCTCCTGAGACTTGCAAGTGGGCCCCTCTTCCAGGCCGTGCACCCCGGGTCCTCTGTTGAGGGATGACTATGCTATGTCACAGGTGAGTGCCGTCCCCCCAGGGCAGTTCTGGGCTGCTGGGCTGTGTAGGGAGGCTCCCAGTCTGCTGAAATGATGGCTGAATGGGGCTTTGTTAATTCACACTGCTCTACCTTCCCAACTCTGGGACAATCAGCTGAGGTTGCAGGGAAGGCTAATGTCCATGCCCAGTTTTGTGGTGTGTGCCTGTTATTTGAAGCACTTCCGTCACACTGGGTTGTCTGGGGCAGTTCTGGGCTATGGGGCTGGTGATGGGCAGTAGTGTTTCCTGTCCACCAGGATGATGGCTGTGAGCGGACACCCCCCTTTTCTTGGGAAGTTGTGGTGTTTAGTGAATTTTCTCAGCCACTGGATTATTGCGTTTTGTCTCAGAGCTCTCCTAGTTCTGCTCTTGACTTGACCTGCCCAAATAGCAAGTCTTTGAAGCTTTCTGTATTGGGCTTCTTAGAGTAATTGTTTTAGAAAAAGAAAAAAGGATTAAAAAAACAAACAAACAAAAAAAAACAACAACAACAAAAAAATGGGCCGTCCTCAGAGATCTAATGGGTTATTGAAATGCTAAGAGAGAAAGCAACCAGGGCCATTAAGGAAAGGTCTACAGGGCAGAGAGATCAGCTTTTCTTCGGGATTTGCATATGCGCCTCAGGGCCCTTCCCCTTTCTATGTTCACCAGAACTCCAAAAATCCTCCGCTTTTATTTTGGAGTTTTTTGTGTTGTTTTTTTTCTATGCCTGTCTCCTCTCTGCTGGGCTGGCTGCTCTCAGATTCTCTGGTGTCTGGTCTCAGTCTATCTGTGGTTGGAGTTTGAATCAGTAGAATGAGTTTCCGATAAGGGCTGCCACTGCAGTTCTCCCTTCTCCTTCCCGGAGCTGACAGCCCCTCCTCCACCGGGACTGAGCCTGGCAGGGAGGGGCGCGGGTCCCCTGGCCGCAAAAACTTAAAGATTTCGTTGATCTCAGCAGTTCCACGTTTTCATGAGTGTTGTATGAAGTATGCCCAAAGTCAGATTGCTCTGTGGTGTCCAGTCCACGGAATTCCTGGCTTTCTACCTACTTTCCTGGAGGAGTAACTAAAACATACAGCTCACCAGTCTGCCATCTTGCCCCCCCAAGTTGTAGGCTTTTATAGATACCTATTATCAAGGTGGGGAAGTCTTCTTTTCCTAGTTAAATGTCTTTTTATCATGAATAATTATTGAATTTTGTCTTGATTTTTCTGCATCTATTGAGATGAACATAAGGGTTTTTTCCTTTATGCTGCTAATGCGATGAATTACATGTTTTTGAATGTTGAACCAACCTGGCATTCTTGGGATAAACCCCATTTGATGTATTATCCTTTTATATATTACTGGATCTGATTTCTTAAAATATTGTTGAGGATTTATGCAACTATATATTCATGAGGGATATGAGTCTGTAATTTTTTTCTTGCAATGTCTCATTTGCTTTGGTATCCATACTATACTGGTTGCATAAAATTACTTGGGAATTATTCTATTTTCTGAAGAGCTTACGTAAGATTGGTATTATTTATTCTTTAAATGTTTGGTAAAATTCACCACTGAGGGTTTCACCTTTTCCTTGTGGGAAGATTCTAAGTTATGATTTAGTCATTTTAATAGGTGCAACTATTCAAAATTTGTTTTCTACTTGTGTTTTAAAAAGAATTTGTCTGTTTCACCTGAGTTCTTAAATTTATTGGCATAGAGGTGTTCATATTATTCCCCTAATATCCTTTTAATGCCTGCAGAACCTGTGATAATGCTCATTGTCCCCTTATAATTTTTGTTCTGTCTGTCTCTGTGTGTGTGTGTGTGTGTGTGTGTGTGTGTGTGTGTGTATGAGAGAGAGAGAGAGGGAGAATCTAGGGTAGGGGTTTATCAAAAAATAAAATAACCGATTTTTTCTTTTGTCAGTTTCGTCTGTTTTCTATATCGAGTTGTCTTTTTTCTTTTTTTCCTTCTATTACTTGGGTTTTCTTTGCTCTTTCTAGCTTCTTCGGGTGGAAGCTTATATCATGGGTTTTCGACTTTTCCAGTGTTAACATTTGAGCTATAAATTTCCCTCTAAAAACTGCTTTAAATGCATCACATACTTTTTTTTTTTTCAAATGTTCTTTCCCGAAGTGCAACAAATGTTCCACACCAGTGCAAGGTGTCAACAGGGTGGTACATAGGACCTCTGCGTTTTATGTGTGACTTTCCTGCAAACCCATACCTGCTTCCCCCAACAACACTGTCGTGAATCACTTTACTGATATTACAGGTCTGTATTGGGTACCTTGGCTGTGCGCTTGCCCCTCTGCCTTGTTCCTAAAAGGAACATTTCGCCATTGGAAACATCCCTTACAATTAAGAAAAGTATTGTGCATATTTAAAACATCAGTCTCAAGTGACAGCCACCTGGGTGTGTTCAGTGTCCATTAAATGAGGCATGAAACAGTTTTGTTTCAAAGCCCACCTATGGTGTGGCCCGAGTTGGCTAATTGGACCAGAACAGCTGAACTGTAACCTGCAAAAGTGTCAACATCGGTGAGGCTTCACTTAGAGCTCCAAGAGGGGATCAGTGTCTCAGGTGCATGTGGGATCAGTACCCCTGTCACTCCCCATGTGGCTTCATTCACTGGAAGACAGATGTACTGACTTGCAGCAAGTCACATATTTGGCATGTAGTGGTAGCTTCTGCATTGGAAACTTAGAGTCCTTTACTTTGTAAGACATGGCTTTTTTTCTTTTTAGTGGCCTTAAGTTTTTTTATATATAAAAAAATTTTATTAGAGAAGCTTTGTGTTCATAGAAAAGTCATGCAAAAAATACCGAGTTCCCATACACCACCCTACTACCAACACCCTGTACTACTGGCGCGGTACACCTGCCACAAGTCATGAAAAAACATTTTATAATTGTACTATTAACTATAGTCCATTGTTTACAGTAGATTCACTGTGTTTGCAGTCCTATGTGGTTTTTGTTTTTTTTTATTCTAGTAACATACAACTTAAAATTTCCCTTCTTAACCACATTGGCATATTTAATTCAGTGCTGTTAATTACATTCACAGTGTTGTGCTATCATCACCACCATCCATTACCAAAACTTTACAATCAACCCAAATAGAAACTCTGTACAACTGAAGCATTAACTCCCCATTCCTTACCTCCAGCCCAGCACTTGGTAACCTATACTCCAGATTTTGACTCTGTGAATTTGCTTAATTCTAATTATTTCATATCAGTGAGATCATACATTATTTGTCCTTTTATGTCTGGCTTATTTCAGTCAACATGGTGTCTTCAGGGTTCATCCAGGTTGTCACATTTTTCAGCTGAATAATACTCCATTGCTTGTTTATATCACATTTTATTTATCCACCCATTACTTGATAGAAACTTTGGTTGCTTCTATCTTTTGGCAGTTGTGAGTAATGTGTCTGTGATCACTGGTGTGCAAATATCTGTTTGAGTCCCTGCTTTCAGTCCCTTTGGGTATATAGCTAGAAGTGGAATTGCCAGGTCATGTGGTAATGCTACACTTCATTTTTTGAGGAACTGCTAAACTGTCCTCCACCACGACTGCACAGGTTACGTTGCTACCAGCATTGAGTGAGGGCTCCTGTTTGTCCAGACCCTCTCCAACAGTTGTAATTTTGTTTGTTTGTTTGTTTTCCCTTCAGTAGTAGCTGTTCTGGTGGGTGTGGAATAGTATCTCACTGTGGTTTTAATTTGCATTTGCCTAATAGCTAGTGAAGTTGAGCATCTTTTTATGTGCTTTTTAGTCATTGTATTTCTTCTTTGGAAAAACGGCTATTCATGTGTTTTGCCCATTTTTTAATTGGTTTGTTTGTCTTTTTATTGTTGAGGTGTAGGATTTCTTTATATATTCTGGATATAAAACCCTTACCAGATATGTGGTTTCCAAGTATTTTCTCCTATTGAATAAATTGTCTTTTCACTTTCATGATAAAGTCCTTTGTACAAAAGTTTTTAATTTTGATGCGGTCCCGTTTATCTTTTTTTTTTGTTGCTGCTGCTTGTGCTTTGGATGTAAATTCTAAGTAGCCATTGCCTATCACAAGTGCTTCACATACATTTTGATATGTTTTGTTGTTATTATCTTTTAATTCAAAATATTTTTAAATGTCCCTTTTGTTTTATTCTTTAACCCAGGGGTTATCTGGAAAAAGCATGCTACTTAATTTTTAAATATTTAGTGATTTTGAAGACAATATTTTATCATTGATTTCCATTGTGGTCTGTATGGTTTTGTCCTTTGAAATTTGAGGCTTGTTTTACGGCATAGCATCGTGTCTGTCTGGATGTTTGTTCTCTATGTTCTCATACAGAATCTGTGCTGTGCAGTTGTAGGATGTGTGTTATGTAAATGAGTATTCTCTAGGTTCTCACACAGAATCTGTGCTCTGCAGTTTAGGCTGTGGTGTCATTTAAATGTCAGCTAAGGCAAGTTGGTTGATTGTGGTGTTCAAATCAGCTATATCCTTACTGTTTTTTTTTCCTTCTATCAATTATTGAAAGAGTGATATTAAAATGTACAACTATAATTTTTCCTTTAGTCAGAACAAAATCTGGCTACCTGCTTCATGTATTTTGAAGCTCCTTTTGTAGGCAAATACACATGTTGGATTGTTTTTTCTTCCTGATGAATGAGTCTTTTATCATTATGAATTGTTCCTCTTTTATTTTTGTTACTAATCTTTGTCTTGAAGTCTACTTTGGTATTAATATAGCCATTCCTACTTTATGATTAGTGTTTGCAAAGTTTATCTTTTTCCATCTTTTTAACCTGCCTGTGTCTTTATTTAAAGTGCATCTCTTGTAAACAGTATGTTTTTGGATCTTGTTTTTTTGGTGGTTGTTGTTTTTAAATTTTTTCTGACAATCTTGACCTTTTAACTGAAGTATTTAGTTAATATTTACATTTAATGTTATTGTTTATGTAGTTGGGGTAATTCTCATCTTGCTATTTTTCTGTTTATCCCTTATGTGATCCTAATTTTCTCCTTTCCTTCCCTTCTTTTGAATTGAGTATTTTTTAAATTTCATTTTCTAATCTTTATTGTCTTTTTAAGCTGCATCTCTATTTGTTTTTTTTTAGTTTTTTAGTGCTTGGTTTTAGGGATTGCAATATGCATTCTTAACATTTTAAAGTCTCTCTATGAATTATTTTATAACCTCATGTTTTATCTAAGAATCTTATAACAGTAGACATCCATTTAACCCCTTTTGTATTTTTGCTATTGTGGTCATATTAACGTGTTATAAACCCATAATACCTTTTTATTATATCCACTTTATACAGTAAATTATCTTTTAATGAAATTCAATGGAAAAAAAAGTCATTAATTTTAATGAATTTATCAAAGTATAATTTGCATACTATAAAATGTACCCTGTAGTGAATCTATGAAGTTTTGCAAATGTAACCACAGGCATGCATTAATTTTTTTTTTTTAAGATGTTGTATTTTTCAATTCTGGAGTTCTCTTAATCTTTTTTTAAAGTTTTCATTTATCTACTGGGATTTCCCCTCTGTTTATTCCTTATATCCATCTTTTTCTTTAAATCCCTAAGTGTATTTCTAATAGCTGTTTTAAAATCCTTATCTTCCACTCTCTGTGTGCCCATTGTTTTTTTGCTGTGAAGTGGACATCGTGGGAGATATGTTGTTGAGATTATGGGTTTTGTTTTCTTCTTTTAGAGAGTGTTGAGCTTTGTGATGACTGGCAGTTAATTACTCACAGGTCAGTTTGATCCTTTCAAGGTTTATTTTAAGAGCAGGTCTTGGGGAGCCCTACTCCTTAGACATGATCTTTTTGGGGTCTCAATTCTTGGGGTGTTCAGCAAGGTCTTGAAACACTGGCTGGTCAGAACTCCTGTATCTCCAGCCCTTTGCCCCCTTTGGAATACTTGTAGTTCCTGCACACTTAAGTGTTCACCAGTGACATAAAGAGGTCCTGTGCAGATTTCTTGAGCTCCTTCTCCGCAAGGGTTCCCTGCTTCGCAGGTTTCCACCACCTCAACCTCCCTGCCTCCTGGGCTCAGCAGATGACCGTCCTGTTCTTGAGCCTCACTCCAAGCCCTGCAGTTGGGAACGTGCTTCTGGCAGGAAGTTGGAACAATCTAGGGCTCATCTCATGTGCTTTTTCTTCCTGCACTCACAGTTCCATGCTGTCTGTTGTCTAATGTCTGGAAACCAATTTTTAAAAAATTATAAAATGGACTTTTTCTGATGATGAAAGTAATACATACTTGTGTTGTAATCAGAAAATAAACAATAAACATTATTTTTACTGTTATCTCTAAAAAAAAAAAAAAAAAAGAAAGTAATACATACTCATTGTAGAAAATTAGAAAGGTGAAGACCAGTATAAAGATAAACATAGCTCATAATCCCATTCTCTAGGGATATCTACTATACAGATTTTGGTATTTGCATTTTCTTCAGAGTAGATCATATGTTATTTAAAAATCTTTTTAGATGTTTTCTAAAATTTGTATTTTGCTCGGTTAGTGCTGGGCTATTAAAGGGAGGGAATAGATGGGCATAGCATTTCTTTCCTTTCCTTCCCTCCGCAGCTAAGCCTCACTCCCTCATTCCACCACACCTCCAGCATATTTAAGGTTACTAATGATCACTCCTGGTCAGATTTACCATATAACTTTGAGTCTTGATGTAGGTTGATCTGTTAGTTGCATTTGATACCATTTAGCATTCTTGCACTCTTGAATTGCTGCCTTCTTTTCCTTTACCCTCTTCTGTAATCCACTGTCTTGTGCTTCTTTGTTATCTCTTGGCAGCTCTTTTTCTGGATCTAGTCCTTTGTCTGTTGGCTCTGCTTTCTGCCTCCTTTGAACTCTGATGATGCTTCCCTCCCCACTCTGATCTCTCTCACACCCAAGGCTTTACACCTGCTCCCTGCAGACTGACAGTAGCTCCCAGCCTGATCGTGCCCCCTTCCCTATGCTCCATACGTGTCTGTCTGCCTCTTCATACTCAACCTGCCGACTGAACTCATCCCCTTCTCTCCCCACTTGCCCTTCCTCATGAATAGGCCGTGTGTTACCTTCTTGTGTCTCAAGCCATCGTCTACATCCGTGTGATCGTTAAGTTTTGTCTAGTTGCTAACGTAATGAAGTAGCTCTTACCTAGAGCAGGATTAAAAATAAGTATTTACAAACACTTACCGTGTGTCAGGAACTGCCAGAGTGCTTTATGTGTATTAGCCCATTTAATTCTCACAACTACCTGATGAGCTTTGGGGCTGTTAGCATCCCCATAGTATGGAAGAGGAAAACCAGGTACAGAGATGCTAAGTGACTTGCCAGAGCCATCCAGCAAGTATATGGTGGGGCCAGGATTTGAACCCAGGCCGCCTGGCCCTCCAGTCCTGTCTCACCCCACCACGTTATTTTGATTTGTCAGTTTCGGACTGGTCAGACCATCTTCCGACTGGCCCCTCTTCCACATGGCTGCCCAGAGTGAGCATTTTAAGACAAGAAATGTCATCATGTCACTCTGAGACTCTGTCAGGTGCATTCACGTTCAAGATCTGAGCTCCCTGTCTTGGCATTCAGGACTCTTGTGGTGCTCTTGAACTTCATTCCCAGGGAGCTTCCTGTACTTCAGCTGTGACAAGTTCTCTTGTGCCTGTGCTCAAGCTCTTCCCTAGTGTTGCTCTTTGTTGCCTGGGGATTTCTGCATTTTGTTGTACTTGTTTCTTAGTTAGGAAACTGCTGATCTAAAGGAACAAATAGTTATTTCTGGGCAGGTCTGAAGCTTTGAGCCCCACTCTTCACACCAGCCCCCACCAAGGCGACCTCAGCAGCTTCTGGGATCACGTGAGTGGTCTGGCCTCTCCCGCGTGGCAGGAGACAGTGGCAGATTGAAAGGCACTTTGGCAAAATCACTGTGTCTAAACCTTAAAGTCACCCCATAGTTACTTAACAGGTGAAAAACTTGAGGCTCAGAAATCAGGTACTTTAAGTAAGGAACCATTTCCAAACCTGGCCATTAACCTGTCTTAGACATCTGAGTAGATGAGGGCAGTGCTCCCTTGACTTCCTTGAGCACACGATCTCCTGCGAGCCTGTGTTTGGACCAGCTCCCGGAGGGGCTGGTGCTGCTGTCTGCGCCCTTAGGCACTTGGCCACGCTTTCCGCTCTGATGTGCACACCACTTTAAAGTTTACCTTTGCCATTTTCCTAATTATCAGAATAAGTTCTGTGTAGAAAATTGGAAAGTACTACACCTAACATTCTTAATGTAGACGGGTCCAGAGCATAACTTGAAGGATCTTCTCCAAAATGTTTTTGCAGTGTTGTGGAAAGAATCACAATGACTGTAGACGGTAATTTGTGCCCATCTGTTACTAAGTTAAAACATTTAAGGGTTTTTATGTTGGTTACCATGTAATATTTTGGCATTTTAAAGAACTATATGTATGATTATAGCATAAAATGTCAATATGATCCTGTTATGAACAAGGATAACGATTACTATATTTACTCTTCCTGAGTCATAGTAGGAGGAAGAGCTTCCGGGAAGGAAATAACATTTATCGAGTGCCTGTCATACTGCTTAGGTATTTTGCAAACATCATCTTGTTTCATCTCGGGTTTAATAAACCTTTGAGGTAGATGTCATATCTATTTTACACATGGAATAAAAATTTGGAGCCACTTTTCCTGCCTTCCCAGCAAATTTTTCAGGATGGCACGTTAAAAATGGCAGACTTTGACTTTAAATCCAGCTGTCTAATTCCAGAGCCTGTGTTTTTTTGCTGTATCATTTTGTCTGTAATATAACAAGATTCAGAATATGGTGGGGAAAAAGGACATTATTGGGACATATGAGAAAATTGGAATATAGACTCTAGCTTTATAACAATGATAAATTTTTTTAGTCTGATTACTTAAGATGGTTATGTGAGTAAATATCCTTGTTCTTAGGAAATGTGCACGGAAGTATTGTGTATTCAAAGAGCATGATGTATACAACATACTCTAAAATGTTTAGAAAAGATAAATGACAGTCAGGTAGGTAGATAGATATAGCAAATGTAACAAAATGTTTTAAGTTTATGGGTCTGGGTATCTAGGGGGATATGTTGGAGTTCTCTGTATGGGTTTTATATTATGTTTGCAACTGCCCTATAAGTCTGAAATTATTTCAGAATAAAAGAGTTAAAAAAAAAAAAAAAGAAACCCTCATGGGGAAAAGCATGTTACCTAATTTTCTGTGTATGGACCAGCCCCCACACCCCATACTAGATAACTTAGAGAATAAATCTTATTTCCCATGAATATTTTTTGTTGTACAAGAGGATTTACTGCTTACATTTTCATAGAAACCCACCATGTGTGCCTTGTCTGTGGTCTCCCTGAGCTTGGGCTCTCAATCTGAAACACTGATTCTACCAAGCAGGTTTTGCAAAAGACCCAGAAAAAGAAGTCAGCTTCTCCAGCTAGTGAAAAATGTGTTTATCTCACATGCAGGAGGCCATAATTATAATTTTTCTTAAACATGATCTTAAAAAGTGATCTTTCCTCTTAAATTTTTTTCATATTACTATTTGATTTATAACTTTCTCATTTTTTATTCCCAAAACACACTAAAGAACAAAGAATAATATATTCAACACTTGTTTCCATTAGTCAGAATTAATACATGTTGATATTTATCATATTTTCTTCATATTATTTTTCCCATTTTAAAATAGACTTTATTTTTTAAGAGTTTTAGATCTACAGAGAAATTGTAAGATAGTATGTAGGATTCTCCTCGCCCGCCCCTGCACCCACTGTGCTCTGTTATTAACATCTTACATTAGTATGGTCACAACAAATACTCAGTATTGATACATGATTATTAACTAAGTTCCAGAGTTTACTCAGATTTCCTTAGCTTTTGCCTAGTGCCCCTTTTCTGTTCCAGGAGACCATACTGTATTTAGCTGTCATGTCACTGTTGGCTGTGACAGTGTCTCAGGCTTTCCTGGTTTCAGGCATTTTGTGGGATGCCCCTATTTGTCTGATAGTTTCCTCATGATTAGACCAAGGTTGGGTTTGGGAGAGGAAGATCCCAGGGGGAAAGCACTGCGCTCGTCCTGTCCTGCCCAGGGCGCACACGAGCTGAGGCAGAGTGGCTGTCGGGTGTCCCCACTGTAAAGTGACTGCCCCCCCCCACCCCCTTCCATACAGTTCTCTTTGGCAGGAAGTCACTGTGCCCTGTCCCCTCTCCGGAGTGGGGACCCAGGCTCCACCCTTTTGAGGGCAGGGTTTCTGCATAAATTGTTTGGAATTCTGCTCAGGAGATTTGTCTCTTCTTCAGAGTTTTAAAATAAGTACAATCAAATTTAACATAAAACCTAAGGTCTTATACATGATATCATATTATACAAATTCTTCATCTTGCTTTTTTAGCTTGACATTATGATTAAAATTGAGACATAGAGATTTGATTAACTTATTTTAACTTCTGTTTTGTGTTCCATCACATGACTTTAAAAAATCATATAACTTTTTGAATTCTTCTTGCATTTTTTTCTACTCTGGTTTCTCTCTCTTGTTTGTGCTTGTTTTTGAAGGTACAGATGACACTCTGAAATGAAAACCTTGCCAGTTTAAGTGTCCCTTATAAGAAGTTCAAATAGTGTGTGTGGCTTAATGTCAGAAAAAAGGAGGTTTTGTCATAGTAATTTTTTTTTTTATTGTGGAATGTAACGTATTTACATATTTACTTGGAAGTGATAACTTTCCAAGTGCAATGTAACAGGTAGTTAGAAAGCAAATTTCAAATAATGTTATGGGTTACATTTCCACAGTTTCAGTTCTTCCCTTGTAGCTGTTCTAATACCTTAGCAACTAAGAAAAAGAGTATTATATAGAGATTCAGAATATCATAATCGTTTGTTAAATTCCATCTTGTCTGTTGCTACCCCTTCCTCTAGTTTAATTACTTTCCTTATCTTCAGGGATGCCTAGGCGGTGACCACCCTAACTTATTCAAGTTGAAAAGGGGTGTCGACATTATGGGAAAGGGGGATGCAATTGGTTGTTGTTCTTGAAGAGGCTGTTGCCTCTGGGTTTGGGGACTTAGCTGGTATAGGAGTTCCCTGGAGGATGTAAATTTCTGAAGAATAAACTTAATGAGTGAAACTTTTATAGAGTCTGAGATAAGGACCTGGGTATTCTTTAGGGTTTTGGGGACTACTGTTAACTTGGGCTTATCTTACTGTGGCCATTTGGCAATCTAGGTGAAGCTTGCACAGGAGTAACTTCCCGGACAGCCTCTGATGCTATTTGAAATCTCTTAGCCGCTGAAACCTTATTTTGTTGCCTTCCTTTTCCCCCTTTTGGTCAAAAAGGCACTCTCAACCCTTCGCTGCCTGGGTCAGGCTCATTTCTGAAATCTGTATCCTATGTCTCTAGGGAGACTCACTCACCTGGGGCGTCCTGTCCCTCGTTGGGGGGCTGGTGATGAATTGGTCTTAGAGAGAGAAATCCTTAAGATTAAGGGCTTGACTTAGAAAGAAGGGGGTTCTTAATTTCACATAGCATATGTTCTGTCCACAATAATCAATATCTCTCATCATCATCATTTAGTTGTACGCACCTCATCGCTCTCCATTTTAAACAAATCTCTTGTCATAGTAATTTTTTTAAAATAAAAGCATACTCCAAATTGAGTTTCCCTCAAGCATCTTTGCTTGGTAAAATGCATTCTGCATGCACAGAAATTAATTTTCTTTTTTGTTCTTGACAGAGGAGTGAGCACTTTTCCTGAATATTCTAGTGAGACAAGTGTCCAGAGTGTTCTAAGCAGCACCTGGTTGGGGCTATGAGTTGAGTGATGATGACAATTTCTTGTCAAGAAGTGCAAATATTTATCAGTAGATTAAAATCCCAAGGCCAGAGTTCTGTGTATATACATCTGTGTATATTATTACATGTTTTAAGATAAGAATGTGGCACTTGGGTTTTTGACTTTAAAAAAATGGTGCATGATCTGAAGTAATAGGATTGCAGTGGTTGCTCTGCTATTTCCAAGTGGAAACTTCATGCCCTCAATAATGAGCCAGCCGTATTATTCATTTTTCTGCCAAGTATATGAAGAATGAACTGGAAAACAAGTCGTCTTAGATCTTTTCTAGAACAAGCAAATGTTCTCCAAAATGCAGATGTCAAACATTATTTTGCAATTATCAGCTCTGTAAATTGTTGCCGTTAAGATGTATACCTGTTTTCAGAATTGTAGAACACGTTTTCATTTCAGAGAATCCTGTCTAGTGTTAGAGATTTTCTGTGCTCTATTTTGGAGGAAAGAGCTAGCTTAAAGCCACTTCAAGATTGCCCAATGCTTTGCAGTTTGCAGAGCATTTTCCTATGTGCTATCCTATTTAAGTTGGACACAGGAAGTCAGAACAGCCCGGTGGGAATGATGTGGTGAACTATGTCACATTGATACACATGTGGAGGAAGAAATAGAGCCAGGCAAGGATGGGGCATAGAGATAAGGGACAGACCGAGGGGAGGTTACACTGAACAGTTTTTGCTGTAAAAACCTGGTACATTTTGCTTGAAGATGGAAATGGAGCAGGAGGTTGCCGGGGTGTGGCTTGGTCAAGGTGTGCCACCACCACCTTGAGTTCATGGCCGGGAAGGTGTGCAGAGGTGGGTGTGGCTGGAGGATGGATGGCTCTGACTCCTGGATCGAGTTTGTCAGAATTCGGTTGGCAAGATCATAGCAGCTTTCTTCCCTGCCTGTCAGTGTTGTGAATGGTGGGTACTGTTCTGAGACATGGCTTACCTTTTACAAGTAATCATCGGCATTATTAACCAGTTTACTCCTGCGCTTTCCAGAATGATATTCATTTTGATTAACACCTTAGATCTTTCCATCAACTCCCAGTCAGGTGGCTGGTCATCTTTTCTTATTGTTGTGGACATTTCAGAATATTTGAGTAGAGGAAAACTTTGAAACGTCCAGAATAACTTCTCTGGGCATAGTAGACTTTCAGGCCCTTCCTGCAGCATCTTACCGTGGTGCTATTAGTGATGGTGGTGCATCAGCCGGTGAATCCTGCTGTTATTTAGCCTGCCTCCAAGGGCCCGGCTCAAGTTTGACATCATGAGCCTCCCCAGGCCAGGAGCCCTTGTCTCCCTCTTCAGGCTCCATGTAGCTGTCAGTGTTGGTGCCCCCTGTTCACGGTCTACACCTGACTTCTTATGGGCCACGTCTCTTACTTTGGTCTTGTGAGATGATGGCCGTGTGGTGCACACTTCCACGGTGTCTCCCCTAGGGAAGATGCTTCACAGACATCCATCTCCCTCGTGGCTGATGAGCATGGATATTGTCACAGCCTTCTCAGCTTCGCTGTCTCAAAGCTAAGACCGTGATTGCTGAAGCTTCGAGAGAACCAGGAGGCAGGTAGGCTTTAGCAAAGAGAGTTGAGCAGATGTGAGGGCTGCTGGATTATCTCCTTGCTGAGAAGTACTAAAATAGTACTCGTACAAAGTACTAAAATAAGTGCTACTTTCCAATTACAAGTGCACTTTGCTGTCTAAACATGGAAACTAAATAAATTCGGATAAACCCCTTATGATCTAATCTCTTGCCTATTTGCTCTCCAAATCTCAGGTACCAGACAGGTTCAGATGAAGCAGTAGCCCTTGCTCCTGAACTGTGAACCCGAGAATTCAGATAGGAGGGATAGTTACACCTTTGTTGTACTGAGAGTCAACCTTGGAGGAGGTAAACATAAGCTATCAGAGTAGCATTTTGTATCCTGATTGGGATGTTGACTGCACTTGCTTCTTTTTCCCCTCCTTACAGCTCTTTCTAAATATTGTGCTGGTAGATGTCTGAAAGGAGTGACAAAGCTTTGTTCAAGCTTTTTTCCAGGTCACATCGGTAATAAATGGGAGCAAAATGTCACATCTTATAACCGTGTTATCACCAGTGTGAATTTGATTTAAATTACCACCCAGGAATAATCTCTGACAGTCATAATCAGTTTGATACCTAGTTTTATTCAGTGTCTGATGACAGCTTAAATCAATATTTTAAGTACAGCCATGCAGCCAGTCAGTGGGTCTTCTCGCCATGACGACTGAGAGGGCACGTGAAGTTTGTCCTCAGTCACATGGCTGATTAGTGGCACAACCAGGATTAGAAAGTTTCTCTGCCAAATCTTGGCCCAGTGCTTTTGCTTGTGAATTAATGCAGACCACACCCTGAGAATTGGTGCATCTAACCATGGTAACTTAGATATACTAGCAGTCTCAGTGTAGTGTTTTCATTGCCAGAAGTTTCTAGAGCAGTTAGGTGAATACGGGTGAGGCCCTGGTCTAGAGACCGCAGGTGGTGATCCGCTATTCAGTTTCCTTTCCTTCCCTTGTGGATCGTCCTCTCTTCCAAGTCACATTCTGGTCACAGATTCTTGAAAGACGTTAGCATCCACACTGAATACCACAAGACTTGCTAAGTGTTTTTCACCCACCTTCCAGTTGGGTCTTATCAGGCCAAGGGAAGTGTTCCAAGTGCTCACGGGCCACCCTCCTCCAGGGGAGCCACCCAGGCCTCCTGCGCATGGCCCCCTGCCGGCACTTTGTCCCGCTGTGCTCTTGGTGGTCAGGTGATGTCTGTGGCACTGCAGCCAGCTGAGTATTTCTACTTTTCTCCATTTGCCGTGCTGAGGGACTGGAAGGATTCCAAGAGCAAGCGATAGCAGACAACTGAATGCAGCTATGTCTTTCCATGAAAACTGCTTTTCTTGGCTTTCTTCCAACAATGGTAGATTGCCAAAAGAAAATGCTTTTGGCTTTACAAATGATATGGCCATATTCTGGGTTAGTTCTGGTTCTTTATGTCATTGAGAAGAATGAGTAGTTCTGGCTCTTACATTCTTTGGCATGTTTTTGCTCCTGGCATACTAAATTGTGCTGTTTTTACACACCTTATACAAACCTATGGTTTTAAGTGTATGCCAGTGTGTAAAGAAAAATGCTAAACACTCAGCCTAAAAGAATGTCAGGTTTGGTTGAAGCCACATCAAATAGATCAATTGTTGCCATGTCAGGCCCCCCTGGAGCGGGGGTCTCATCTGTTTCTTTTTCTGTGGGAGTGGTCTCTCTTGTTCAAGTTTTCTATGTTTTGACTTGAATTTCAACTCAGAAAAGTTAGGTTATAGTATTTTGATCATATGTCATTGTTGCTTGGTATATTTTAGGTTTGAGATGAACATTCTGAGTATTGTTTTTAAATTTGGAAAACAGTCTAGAGTGAAAACTGGAAATGTTTGTGACTTACTCTGACAATTTGGAAGTAATTGTGTACTTAAGCATTTCTGCAACTAGTAAGTGCACAATATTTTGTCATGAGTATTTTTGCTCATGTTTGTTTGAAAACATGTCATAATTAAATGCACATGTTAATTCCTGCTGACCTCTCCTATCATCATCCTGTGTGTGTGAACTACTTGATTACATCACATATTCCTTGAAAATGATAACTTATTATTCCCTTAAACATAATTACAAGAGAAATTCAATGTAGTGTAAAACATTCCTCCCAAAGCCAAATAATATTATGCTGACCAACGCTTACAGTGCTTACTCTGTATTAGTTACTCTTCTAAGTGGTTCACGTATGTGAATTTGTTTAATCCTCAGAACCACCCTAAGAGGAGGTACAATTTTCTCCATTTTATGATGATAATACCAAGGCATGGTGAGGTTTCACTAAATTACCCAAGGTCACACAGCTAGCAAGCCGCAGAGCCACCATTCAGACCAGGTAAATATTCTGAGTTTACAGTGAAACTGTATTTATAGAAACAACTTTAGGGCTGGATTTAGCTCACCGGTGGACATTTGTCTACTCCTGGTCTTTGTGGCAGAGCCTGCGTCTCCTTCCCTGCCTCTACCAGCTGCGCTCAAGCCCCCTGACTGGGAGAGCCCATGGGTGCTGCAGCAATGCTCATGCAAGGAGATGGCAAGCCTCAGGGCACCCAGCAGAGTCGCCAGGCCAGGGGCATGGCACACCTGCGGCTGCTTCTTCGCTGACTTGGTGTGCTCCCAAGCTTTCTGAGCCACGAGTTTCTCATCTGTGAAATGATCAGTTTTAACCAATCTACCCGAAAATTCTCACTTTTCCAGTTGTCCCTACTAAGCTTACTGCCAAAGATCATATTTTGTTTCCGTACTGTGTATTTCCTAACCAGCATCAGTAATCTCCCAGAGCCGGACCTCTGATTGCTCTACTGTGTATTGTGGTTTTATTTTTTTTTTTAAGCCGTTTTATTGAAATGTATTCGCATAGCATACAATCCATCTAAAGTGTACTGTCAGTAGTTCACAGTATCATCCCATAGTTTTGCACTCATCACCACAGTCAATTTTAGAACGTTTTCATTACTCTAAAACAAACAAACAAACTTCCATACCCCTTATGCCCCCCCATTATTAACCCTTAGTGTTGGTGTGGTTCATTTGTTACTGTTGATGAAAGAATGTTAAAATATTTCTTTTAACTCCATCTGTTCTAGTTCGTGAAAGAACGTTTTTATACTTGTACTATTAACCACAGTCATCGTCCGCCACAGGGTTCCCTGTGTTGTATAGTCCCCTGCTTTATCCTCTGTGACATACACCACTAGTGTATTGTGGTTTTAAGTGTGTATAAAAGGTGTGAGGAAAACTACTGAAGAATTCCGCTTTTGGAAAAAAGCAGTGTGTTTAGTGGTATCATAGAAGCCACATCAAAGCCGACATTTGTCACCACTCGAGGCATTTCTGAAGGCCTGGCCGACTCTAAGTAAAATTGTAAAGTAGCATGTTTCTGTCTGTCCCTGGAAATCCTCCCTTCTTCCCTTTTGTTCCAGATAGTCTTAGTTGGTTAAACAACATATTTCCATTAAGCTTTTAGCTAAGTGATTATGATACGATTCTTTTCCTGATGTGCATCCCAAGAGGATGTTTGGAGATGGAAATTGGATGGAGTTCACTTGGGAAGGTGGCTGTTGACATGCACGGCTGATGCCTTAGGACAGGAGACTGCTCAGAAAGGCCCCGTCTGTAGCGTAGGAATTGAGTGAGAGCAGGGAAGAGCTACCTCTGAAAGCAAGAGCCCCGAGGGACCAGGGGAGTTCCGTCCCCAAGGGCAGTGTTTTTTAATCCTTAGGGCACAGAGGTGCACATAATGCAAAACTTTGTATATAGTTCTGGGGTGGCCAAGTGTGCACCCAAAGTTTCCCGTTCCCCTTACCCACCCATGGACAACTTAGCAGTGCCTGGCCCACTGCCCAGTCCAGTGGGGTTCAGGCTGCAGGCAGGGCCTACCTGGTGGGGGCCCTGCTTGCAAAGGAAGCATTTCTCAGCACCCCCTTTCCTACAAAGGATCAAGGTGGATACGTGGCTTGCTACCTGCTATAGAAACCTGTTTCAGGAAGAAAATTCCATTTGGATGATCAGTTCTGTATGCCTTTACTTGGGTCTAACCTCCTTTTCACTATCAGTATTATTTCTCCTAAATAAAGCCCCCTAATTAGTTCTTGGATTTCAGTTGACTGCCTCTTACAAGACTAGACCGTTTTTGATTAGCTGAGCTAGATGAGTAGTAGAGCTATCCTCCTGCTTAGTATAATGGAGAAAATCATCCTGTTCTTTCGGAGCCTAGAGCTTGTTTTTTTTTATTATATTGATAGTTGTCTTATGACCCTATCGAGTGGAAAATGGTTATTTGTATCACATAGTGAGGAAGGCATAGGAGGCTGTTTGCAGCCGGAGGTGACTGCTGAGGCGGATGGATCAGTATTGCAGCACAGCAGAGGGGAGCTTTGGGGTAGGGCATCAGTGGGCCTTGCTCCGGGGCCAAGTGTTTGTAGCACAGAGGACCTGTTTATGGCCAGACTGAGCCCCTGTATATGCTGTGATCTGACACGCAGCTATCATCATCCTGCAAAAACCAACTTTTGAGAGCATATTCTCTTGGTGCTCAACCTTTCAGCATGGGCAGGAGGTTGCCTGTCCACTCCGATTAGTAGCTGATATCCTCATCATGGAAGTTTAGATGATGGAGAGGGCGCTGTTACTGCTGCCACTCTCTCCAACTGAAGGTGCCCCTCTTTGGGTCACTGTGCCCTGGCTTCAGTGACTCACCTGCGGTTCGTCCACCTCCACCTCCTGGGGGCGGGGGCTGGTGTTGGGGGCTCTGCTGTTCTGAAGGGCAGCATGATGTGGTGGTCTCTGGGAGTGTTTGTTCGTTTGGTTCTTTCCCCAGCACTGTGTGCTGCCGCCTGAGGGTACGGAGGAAGATTACATTCCAGGAGGGCAATAAGTTTTGTTATAGTTTCGTGCCCAAGACAGCTTCCCAGTGGATAATCGTAACTATTAATATGATGATCCTACCACAGCATCATGAACCTGCCCAGTTCACCTGCAATGTGTGTCTATCAGGTGGGGAAGAGGACGATCACCTTGACTTCCTGGGCTCAGGTGCTGTTTTGGTGGCTGTTACTCACCCACTTGCCTGACCAATTTAGCAGTAGTCAGGTCACTTGCCAGACAGTTCAGGACTTCACCAGTTTTGATTGATGGGCTCATTGGCCAGAATCTGCTGTAAGCGCAGTCTTTGTTTCAGTACTAAAGGGCTGGTGTAGGCACTGTTCGTGGTGGTTCATTTTTTTAACTAAACTCTTAAGAGAGGATTTCCTCATCAGATCTCATGCTCTAGAGCCATGCTGAGGCAACTACTTTATCCTATCCTTGGGGTGTGTGGGCGAGGGGAGACCTCAGGACCTGGCACTAAAGATTTTTCTCCTTTTTATCTAGTGTAGTCTTGTGCAAGGGGGCTGTAGCTTATGTATTTTTATTCTCAGCAAAGTGGTAGGCATACAGCACAGTAAGTAGATTTTCAAATGATCGATTGATACACATGGTCGTGAGAATGCTTTTTCATGGGAAGACTTAATAGAGCTCTAAGGCATTATTAAAATGAGATTTCATTAAGAGAGAACTTGCCTTCTTTAGGTGCTCATGTACTTCACTTCTCCTGTTTGCTGAGATTGAACTTGTATTAAATGCTTAGGGGGCTCTGTTTGCAAGAAGAGTAAAAGGAAAGTTTTACGCATAGATCATTGTTGGATGAGGCATAAGATGAATATTCTATAGGTTTTAAATTGTTCATATATTATATAAATTTCACCATCAACTAAACAGTTGCCTCCTCCTGTTCTGTTCTGCTTTTTTATTTTTATTGAAAGTTTATGTGGTAGTTTTTTTTTTTAGCAGCCTTAAACCAAATCTGGATAAACTTTAGTTGAAAATGAAGCCATATTACTAAATTACTATCAGGTAACTGTCAGGAAATTAGGAGACATATCTAGACATCTTGATTTTACTGTTTTATTTTTGAACTTTGGTGCTAAAAGTATATGTATTAGACTACACTTGGGGACCAGAATGTTCGGAAAATAGAATAGAATATTCAGATATAGAATAAATTCAGAAATCTCTAGAAGTGAATGGCTTTTCCCTAAAACTGCAGTGGACGGGGCAGCCTAGGACTGGGGAGTGGGCCTTTCAGCTTTGCCTCGCTGTGTCAGGTGGTGGTTTGTGACTAGCAGGGGGGTCAGCAGTGGTGACCTGTTGGGGGGCTGCTGAGCCAGCTGGCTAAGGGTTGGCTGGAGCTGCCTTAGAGCCAGGCCTCCCACAAGTATCCTGGTCTCGGCTTTTACTTGTTTTTGTTTTGGCTTGTTGTCATGGGCTGAGGATGGGGGTTTTCTCTGCTTTTTAAAACATATAGATCCCTGTGAGCTTTACAGTCCCATCATGCCCTACGTGATTTTTGACTTGACTGTGTCTCTTACCTTGTGAGAATTGAAACCATGTTGAAACAGTTTCCTTTGCTTTTGGATGGCAAAGATGAAAGGCCATAAATTTCTCAAACTCTTATCAAATGCTCCCAGAAGCCTGGATTATTCCACGAAACCTAACCAGTGAGAAGTAGCTTTGTCCCCAGAGGCTGGCCAGACTGTGCACCCTTGGCACCTGTTTGTATTCTGCCAACTTGTCTTTATGAAAGTTGTCAAAACTACTTACAGAGTTTTAGAAATAGGTTTTTCGAAACAGGCCAGGTGAACTCTGAGGCTCTGAGGCCTCCTTCTTGATGGCCTTTTGGTGTTGGTTTCCCTCTCTGCACTGAAGGAGTGCGGCTAACAGGCATTAGGGCGCATGGGAGAATAATTCCATTTACCTGTCTCCACTCCCAGGTGCTGTCTGAATGCTGGCTGTTTCCTAATAAATCAGAAATCTCCCAAACCTGATGGACTTGGGCACCTGTCAAGTTGGTGTTGTGAATCGGGCCCAGCCCTGCAGGAGGAGGGAGTCTGCGCATGCTCAGAGCAGGCTGGGCCACTCTGGTGGGGGCTTACTAAGTAGAGACATTTAAAATGAAACTTAGGAAATGGAAATCTAACTGTGTTTTGTTTCCAAATCCTTGGGCCTCTAAGAACAATATTGCAGCAGTTCGAGTCTAGGTAATGAAACAAATTCTGAGAGAAGTCATTGCTCCATGGAATTAGTTCAGTGTAATGCTTTCTGAAAATACAGCTTCCTGCCCCAGATTTTCCAAGTGCTGGATAGCAATTGCAGGACCCTAACAGAATATCGGAAATGCCCTTTATGTTAAAAACTTACCGTCTGGCCTTGATTAAGTCACTTGAGCTCAAAGTTTTGCCTCACCAGTGGGCTTTGTGAGGAATCTGTTTTCTAATTTACTGCAGCAGGGCATATTGGGGAAGGGCAGTAGCTAGAATGCATTCACTTTCCTAAAAGGTGAGAAGTGTCCGCTGTGAGGGCCAAACCTGGAAACCACTTGTGTGTGAAAATGCACAGAAGTGTGTCTTTTTGGTTATGCTAGATTGGTTTTATCTGTGTTTTTATGCTGGCATTTCAGCAGAAAAGGGTCATTTACAGTTGTGCTGAGCATTGGTTTCTTTGCAACCTAGAATTTTAGGGCTGAAAGATTTCATCTTGCTCAAGTGTCTCTCCTACAGGTCAGGGAATGGAGGTCCGTGGGAGGAGTGTGAACTGCCCCAGTAAACGGGACGGGCTGGCGGGCACTGTGGTGGGGTTTGTGGGGAGACCCTAGCTTCGTATCTGGGGTGGAAGCCCTGAAACCCCCTTCCTCCGTGCGCCAATCATCAGACAAACCAGGACACCAGAAACGAGCATTAGGCAGCAGAAGGAGCAGTGCTACGTCGTGGAAAAGCAAAGGCAGATACCAGAAAATCCATTTCCTTCAGAGAGGGTAGGCAGGCATTGCGATATCATCCTGGGAGTTCCAGAATTCACTGTTGTGGAGGTTGGGGTGTCCAGGGCATGAGGGAAGCCCTGTTGGCTGGAGGTGGGCTCCTGCCTGGTGGGTGAGTACAGGCCCTCATAGACAGGGTGGGATTCCTCCCTCCCATTGTTGCCTTCATCTACCATATATTTCATTTATTTTACCTTAATATTAAAAAAACAAAAACAAAAACCTTTGTTATGGAAAATTTCAAGCTGGTATAATATTAGAGAGAATAATATAACAAACTCCTGTGTTTGCAGTAAGCATCACTCAGCAGTTGGCAGCATGTGGGCAGTCTTTTTTTCACCTATCTCCCTTCCTTGCCACTACCCCCTGCCTCCCTGGATTATTTTTAAAGCAAATCCCAAACATTATGTCATTTCGTCTGTAAATATTTCTGCCATGCATTTTGAACTAATGGAAACTTGGTTCAAATCTGATGGGAAACTTGAAAGAAGCTAATTACTTATAGAGTAATTAAGCATTAAACTGAAGTAGCTCTCCTAGGTTAGCGACTTTGGAAGGTTTTGTTTTCCAAATGATTTTGTTAACATGATAGTGCCCTCGGATTGGGGAAGAGGAGTATATCTGAGGGTGAGGAAGGAAAGTGGGGGCTCTTTGGGATGAGTCTAGAATGATGGGAAAGATGTAGTTGTTTTGGAGCAGCTTCATTAGTTTTCTGCCTTCTATATGTAGTGTTTGGAGCCAGTCATGCTCCTCATAATCATAAATGTGAACCTCTTATTTATAATAGGTTTTACAGGAAATAAGTTATACTTCATTGGGTCACAGTCAACATTTTGTGTCCCTTTTATATATGATCACATCATGACAGCTAACGTTGCCTGTTTTTGTTTCAGATGGGAATGACTGGTAACACGAGTCCATTTGGACAACCCTTTAGTCAAACTGGAGGGCAGCAAATGGGAGCCACTGGAGTGAATACCCAATTATCCAGCAAACAGAGCATGGTCAATAGTTTGCCTCCCTTCCCTACAGACATCAAGAATGCTTCAGTCACCAACGTGCCAAATATGGTAAGCTGCCCTGGTGCTCAGTGCAGTGTTTCTAAAGGGTGCTTTGGGGGATGGAGTGTGCTGTGACATGACATCAGTGCCAGGAGACTAAGGTCCGTCATGGGCAACTGAAAATAACCCGTGTTTCCTATGATCAGCTCATTTGAATTGATTTTTCCGTTTTCTGTGATGAGGTAGAGATAGGAGGAATAAGTTGGGGTGACTCAGCCACCCCTCCTGAGGTTCCCTTTGTTGATAGGGAGAATTCACGTATGTGAATCATTTTACCTTTCTCTCCAGAATCCCCCTTTTGAATCAGTCGTGGAACCAAGAGAATCAGCGAGTCTGGCTTTTCTGATCCTTCTGCTGCTTGCTTAGTGGGTTTAAGATGTCATTAAAAGCCCATTGATTTGTGTCACAGTCAAATAAAGGACATCATCTTCCAAGATTATGTCTCACTGGAAGTTCAGTTTCACATGTCTTCCTTCTCTCTGAGATTTCCCATCTGACAATAGGAGGTATCCTTGTAACCTCTCAACCTAACTAACCAGGATGTTATGGGGAAAGTATCTCCTTTGCTCCATAAAAAAGAATCTCTTTTAGTTCAGAACAGTGAGAGAGGAAGTGCACGCTTTGATCAGACCTGAGTACTCGGGCACCACTGGCCTGAGAGTACCTGGCGTGTGTGTGTTTCGTGGTCAGCAATTGGACGTGGGCAGCCAACTCTTTCTCTCTGGACTTGTTGCTGGGAACTTGACCTTAAAGCTGCCATCCAGTATTTCTGCAGGAGATAGAGAGCACTCAAGAAACTAGGGGATTGTATTCAGAAAAAGTTGGTGTGGGTTTTTAAAACTTAGTTTTGAAGTAATTTTAGATTTACAGAAGTGTTTCAAAGTTAATACAGAAAATTGCCATATATAACTCACACAGCTTTTCCTGGTGTTAACATTTTCCATAATCTTGGTACATTTGTCAAAACTAAGAAATGCACATAGCTTTCAATACTTGAGAATAAATTTTAAGGCTGTTGGGAAGCAGGGAGATTTGTATCTCTTTCTTTTAGCATTTCGTAAAATTCTAAAGTGGGATAATGTTGAGGTCTCCTGACCAGGAGTTATCTGTCCGTTTGCTACTTTCTTCCTTCTTTAAAAACAACTGTACAATTATTAAAACCTGATTCAAAACTGCTTAAAATTTTTACTACTACTTTATTCTTCTGATCACCCCCCCCTTTTCTTGATCTGCTTCTCTCTCATTGCAGGGATTGTCCTTTCCCAGCAGTACAGATCCATGCCCTAAAACATAGCCCATGGCCTCTTAACTCAGCCCCTGAGTTCTGGTGCAGCACTGACCTGCGTAGAGCTGGGTGGGGCTGGGATGGAGTACCCTGAGCCCTTCCTGGTCTCTCCTGTTTTTCCTTTTCCAAACTGCACCCCAAAGAACAGTGGTGTGGACGCAGTGCCGATGGCTATCACTTGGAGTCTATTCAGTAACCAGGAGCAAATTTTGGTTTCAGAGTAAAAGCAATTACTTGGTTTCCAGGCGTCCCATGTCCTACAATTTGACAATCCTTGGCCTAATGTTTTCCTCACTTTTCTCTTTTAAAATCTTCCTCTCTGATTAACCCACACCAGGGTAAAGAACCGCTTCACTCCAGTTTCCCCTGCCAGCCTTTGTGCTGCTCCAAGGATAGGACTCGAACTTCTCAGGAATGGTGTGCTTGTCAAAAGCAGGTTCCCACTGGACTAGAAGGAGGCTCCTAATTCTCTTCAGCTGCACCCAGAGTGGAGCCATTAGGTCTAGGGTAGGGTTTCCCTCAGTACTGTTGACATTTGGGCCTAGATCATTCTTTGCTGTGGGGCCATCCTCTGCCTTGTAGGATGTTTAGCAATATCCCTGGCCCCTACCCACTAGATGCAGTAGCGCATGCACTCACAAACACGCATACACACGGTTATGACAACCAAAAATGTCTCTAGATATTGCCAAGAGTCTTATGGGGGCATCATTTCCCTCTCCTCAATTTGAGAACTCCTGTTCTGTGAAATAGAGGAGGCAATAGCAATGGTATTTTACCCTTTTATCTGTCTTTCTGACATCTGACGGAGATAAAACCAGTGAATTCATGGTCTGTCCCCACTGATCTTTTGATGCCACGAGGACCATCATAAACTGAGGGAGTGTTTGGTTTTTAAGGGCTCTGTGCTTGCTTGCATCCGAACACCACGTGCATGTCCTAGCTGCTGATTTCCCACAGGATTCAGTGTCCTTTGTGAAGGAGCCATAGCAGATGCCTTTGGGGAGGGCAGAAGTTTCAGTGACGCCCCAGGTATTTACTCCACCACTGTTTCTGGAGGGCACAGTGTGTGTCTGTGAGGCAGCAGCACCGAGTAGCACCCTTGACACTGTTGGGGCAAACACTAGAAGAGGACTGGCAAATAAGTGTAATGATGAGTGCATGCAGTTTGCATGCTCTCTTCCAAACTATTTTCCTGCCTTATGTTTTATCTCCATCCATGACAGCCTCTTGAGAGGCTTCATTACATATCCCATTTTACAGACGAGAAGTTGAGGCTCTGAGAGGTTTGGGTTTGTTCAAGGTTGTATAGTTTCTCATCTGCAAAGCCCAAAGCTCCTTTTAATTGTGGCCCGATATCATGTTTTAGCATCTCCAAATCCATGGGGAAGACTTCAATAGCCTGTGCTTACACTGCTTATTTGCAGGTCTTTGAATGTGTTTTATGGTCTTCCTAAGTATCTGACCTCTTGAAATTCTGTCACATGGTAAGGGAAAGTGGTTACAGGAAAGCCAGGTCTCTTTAATGAAAAAAAGAAAAAATATGAATGCTTAAGCTTACTTATTTGCATTTTTTTTCTTGTTTTGTTGTGACATCTTTGAAGCCAAACTAGATTTGGTACACCGAACAAGTCAGGTCAAAGCTTTGATGCCAAGTCACAGGGTGCTGTAGTTGAGCTCTTCATGGACCAGCACGGTGGTCAGTGGCCAAGGAGCTCTTGGTTTTCTCGCCTCCTAGTTTCCGAAAGATCCCCAATCACCAATGTTGAAAAAGGGAGATGTGTTCATTCATTTAATTTATATTTGCTGAGAGTCTTCTATGTGCCCAGATGCTGGACTAGATGCAGGGAATGTAGGTGTGTGGCATAGAATTAATCCTTCCTTTCCCCGTTTTTCTACTCATTTGTGCATATAATGGGTAAAGGGAGTGTGGGCCATGAGGTTTTTACAAATGCATTCACACCATGTAAGCTGTATAGTTAACACGATCGTCTTCAAGAATCAGAGATACTGGAATGCAGTTCAGTAATTTCAGATATTTCCTTCTAGCTATTCTAATAAACTAAAATTTTTACTAAAAAGAGATATCTGTATAAGGCATAAGTTACCTCCAGAATGACTTCTCGACTCCATTTGAAATCTCTCAGCCACTGAAACTATTTTGTTTCGTTTCTCTTCCCCCTTTTGATCAAGAAGACTTTGTTGATCCCTCATTGCCACAGCCAGGCTCATCCACAGCAGTCAGCTCACGTTGCCAGGAAGATTTACACCCTTGGGAGTCTTGTCCCATGTAGTGGGGAGGGCATTGAGTTTACCTGCCGAGTTGACCCTGCCTCAATTTTAAAAGACGGTTTTGCCAGATTTAAAATTCTTGGTTGGTAATTTTTTGCTTTCACCACTTTAAATATGTCATCCTATTCCATCTTGTGTTCATGCTTGCTGATGAGAAATCATGAATCTTACTGCAGCTTCCTCGTATGTGACTTGTTTTTTGCGCGCAGCGTTCAGAATTCTTTATTGTATTCATCAGTTTGGTTATTACATGGTGCTGTGTGAGTCTATTTGAGTTTAGCCTTTTTGAGTTTGTTGAGCATGTTGGATGTTTATATGCATGTCTTTTGTTAAATTTTGGAAGTTTTCAGCCACTATTTCTTTGCATATTCTCTCTGCCCCCTTTCTTTACTCTTTCTTCTCCTCCTGGGACTCTGACAGTGAGTATATTGGTCGGCTTGATGGTGTCCCACAGGTTGCTCTGGCTCTGTTCACTTTTCCTCACCCTTCTTTATGTTCCTTAGACTGGATTATTTCAATTGTCTTATCATCACGTTCACTGATTCTTTCTTCCATCAGCTCTAGTCTGCTGTCGTACCCCTCTAGGGAAGTTTAATTCTTATTACTGTGATCATAGCTCTGTTTTGGTTTCTTTTCATAATTTCTGCCTCTCTATTCTATTCTCATTGTATTCATTATTGTTTTCCTGAATTCCCTTAATTCTTTGCCCATGTTTTCCTTTAGCTCTTTGCGTGTATATTTAATACCATATGTGTGTTTTGTTTTTTTTTAAGACTTTGTTTGGAATGCCCCAGGTCTGATCCTCCTCATTCATAGTTTCTAGTGCTTTAATCTTCTCCTTTGCCTGGTCAGTCGTTTCCTATTTCTTTGTATGTTCTGTAATCATTTGTTGAAACCTGGCTATTTTGGTATTTTAATGTGTTATTGCTGGAATTTACTCTGAAGAGCCTGTTACTTAAGCTTGTATCCAGCTAGTGTGGTATATATGTACGATGGAATATTATTCCTCTGTAAGAAGGAATGAAGTCCTGATGCATGTGACAACATGGATGAACCTTGAGGACATTGAGTGACATAACTTTTCTTGAATGCCAGGAGCTAACAAAAGTATAAAAAGAAGGGATAAAAGAAAACATTTTTCCCAGTCTTTACAGAGTGACCTGTGCAAGCGCCCTCCTTCAGGGCTTCTCCACACAGTAAGTTTGGAGAACAGCTCCAGGCGAAAGTGTAGGGGCCTCCCTGGTCCTTTCTGTGCATGGAATTTCCCATTGACAGGATAGGAATGTATCTCGTCTTCCCTAAGAAAACAGTTCCTCCTGGGCACTGCACTGTGTGTCTTACAGCCAGCAATCCCTCACCCCAGGGAGCCCCTTGACTGCTCTCCCGCAGTTCTGTAGGAGAGCTCTGTGACCCACCTTTTACACGCGTGGCAAGTTTCTTAGGCCAACACCCGGCAGATTGGAGCAGATATATGTGCTCCCAGTATGTGCACAAGGATTACTCTGCTCCCTCTGGAATGGGACCAGGGATCCACATTGGGAGCGGGACCAAAGTGTACAATCAGGGTTCTCGGTTTAATTACAGAGCTGTGCTTTCATCACCACAATCAATTTTAAAACATTTTCATTGCTTCCAAAAGAAGCACCCCATGCCCTTAAACCCCCTTATTGTTGACACTTGCTTCAGTGTGGTATCTTTGTTATAGTTGATGGAAGAACGTTAAGATATTACTGTTAACTGTAGTCCATCTTTGCATTAGGTGCATTTCCCCCCATATGCCACCCTATTATTAATACCTTACAGTTACATTTGTTGTAATCCATGGAAGAACATTCTTGAATTTGTGCTGTTTACCTCCTTCAGCATCCACAACAGGGTTCATTATGTTATACAATCTCTTGTTTCATTCTCTAGCTTTCCTTCTAGCGATACACACGACCCTAAACTTCCCCTTTCAGTCACATCACACACTCGATTCAGCACTGTTGTTACACACACGATAATGTGCTACCATCACCTCTGTCCATTTCCAAACATTTACAGTCAACCTTATTAAAAAATTCTGCACAAGATGACCTAAGGGTACATTGACTGAAGAATGGAATGGTGTACTGTGGTGTACGCATACAGTGGAACATCGAGCAACTATAAGAAGGAGTGAAGCTGTGAGACACACAACAAGGTGAATGGATCCGGTACACAGTATTTGAGTGAAGTACACCAGAAATAAAGGCAAACACTTTAATGCCTCACCAAAATGGAATAACTACAATGTGTAAACTCAGAATTGAATCATAGAACATAGCCTAACATGGACATAAGTATTGTAATAGTCCTTAGATTGTAAGTTCTTACAGCATTTAACTCTATCCCTGAATTGTAATGCCTGTCTCTAAACTTTGAGATGCTGATCCCCTAGCATATAACCTGATTGGTCTCTGGAACAATGCATATCTCTGAGACACCTGAAACTCAGAGCTAGAGCTCGGCAGATATGAATGTCAGTATTAGTGCATACAGCCACTGTTAAAAAAAAAAACAAAAACAAAACTGTACAAGAGCCAAGACTTCAATTAGTGATATGAATGAAGTAGGTCTGGTTGAGACCAGGGCAAGCCAGGCCAAAGGGTAAAGGTTGAAACTGACTGTTTTAAAACTTTAACTTCCATATGAGACCAAGGGAAGGGATATCTATTTGGTACAGGATCTAAATTTTCCAAACGGTACAACTCTACAGTTGATTTGTTCAAACACCACAATTGCATGGAACTTTGAATAGGAAGTGAGATATGGTAGGTTAGTAGGAGTGAAATAGTGACACATCCCAGAGCAATTTGGGCAGATAATAAAAAATATATTTACAGCCTCCCCCTCCCCAGCCCTGAGGATGTGTTGGACATCCTCACCTGGACTGGTGCTGATGTTGTCACAAACATTGAGACTGGCGGTTTGATGTGCTGAGCCCTCGAGCATGGAACATGCCCTTATGAAGCTCGTTACTGCAAAGGAGAGGCTAAACTTGCATATAATTGTGCCTAAGAGTCTCCCCCTGAGTACCTCTTTGTTGCTCAGATGTGGCCTTCTCTCTCTCTAACTGAGCCATCTCGACAGGTGAACTCGCTGCCCTCCCCCCTATGTGGGACCCGACTCCCAGGGTTGTAAATCTCCCTGGCAATGCAGAATATGACTCCCAGGGATGAATGTGGACCTGGCAACATGGGACTGAGAGTATCTTCTTGACCAAAAGGGGGATGCAGCATGAGACGAAATAGTTTCAGTGGCTGAGAGATTTCAAATGGAGTCGAGAGGTCACTCTGGTGGACATTCTTATGCACTATATAGATTACACGTCTTACGTTTTAATGTATTGGAATAGCTAGAAGTAGATATCTGAAACTACCAAACTCCAACCCAGCAGTCTGGACTCCTGAAGACAATTATATAATAATGTAGATTACAAGGGGTGACAGTGTGATTGTGAAGACCTTGTGGATCACACCCTGTTTATCTAGTGTATGGATGAGTAGAAAAATGGGGATAAAAACTAAAGGACAAATGGGATGGGATGGGGGGATGATTTGGGTGTTCTTTTTTCACTTTTATTTTTTATTCTTGTTCTGGTTCTTTCTGATGTAAGGAAAATGTTCAGAGATAGATTGTGGTGATGAACGCATAACTATGTTATCATACTGTGGACAGTGGATTGTATACCATGGATGATTGTATGGTGTGTGAATGTATTTCAATAAAACTGAATTTAATAAAAAAAAAATTCTGTACAAATTAAGCCTCAGTTCCCTGTTCTTTACCCTTTTTCTAACTTCTGGTAACCTATATTCTAGATAATAACTCCATGAGTTTGTTCATTATATTTAGTTCATGTTAGTGAGATCATACCATATTTGTCATTTTGTGTCTGGCTTATTTCACTCAGCATAATGTCCTCAAGGTCCATCCATGTTGTCACATGCATCAGGACTTCATCCCTTAATAGCTGAATAATATTCCATCTATGTATATACCACATTTTGTTTACCCATTCATAGGTTGATGAACACTTGGGTTGCTTCCATCTTTTGGCAGTTATGAATAATGCTGCTATGAACATTGGTATGCAAATGCCTGTTTGGATGCCTGCTTTTAGTTTTTCTGAGTATACACTTAGTAGCCAGATTGCTGGGTCTTATGGCAGTTCTATACTTAACTTCCTGAGGAACCGCCAAACTTGTCTTCCACAGTGGCTGCACCATTTTACAGTCCCACCAGCAGTGAATACATGTTCCCATTTCTCCACATCCTCTCCAACACTTGTAGTTTTCTGTTTGTGAAATGGTGGCCATTCTAGTAGGTGTGAAATGATATTTCATTGTGGTTTTGACTTACATTTCCCTATTAGTGAGTGAAGTTGAGCATCTTTTCATTTATATTTTAGCCATTTGTATTCCTTTGTTGGAAAATGGCTATTCAAGTCTTTTGTCCATTTTTAAATTGGGTTGTTTGTCTTTTTGTTGAGTTGTAGGATTCCTTTATATATTCTGGATATTAAACCCTTATCATATATGTGATTTCCAAGTATTTTCTCCCATTGAGTAGGCTACCTTTTCACCTCCTTGGCAGAGTCCTTTGAAGCACAAAAGCATTCCTCTTCAGGAGGTCCCACTTACCTATTTTTTCTTTTGTTCCTTGTGCTTTGGATGTAAGGTCTAAGAACCCATTGCCTACCACAGGATCTTGAAGATGCTTCCCTACGTTTTTTTGTTTTTGTTTTTGTTTTCTCATAGTTTGATGGTACTTATATTTATGTCTTTGATCTATTTTGAGTTAGTTTTTGTATAAGTTGTGAGTTAGGGGTCTGTTCTAGTTTGCTAATGCTGCTGGAATGCAAAACACCAGAAATGGATTGGCTTTTATAAAAGGGGTTTATTTGGTTACAAAGTTACAGTCTTCAGGCCATAAAGTGTCCAAGGTAAGTCATCAACAATCAGGTACCTTCACTGGAGGATGGCCAGTGGCATCTGGAAAACCTCTGTTATCTGGGAAGGCATGTGACTGGCATCTGCTCCAAGTTCTGGTTTCAAAATGGCTTTCTCCGAGGACGTTCCTCTCTAGGCTGCTGTTCCTCAAAAATATCACTCTTAGTTGCTCTTGGGGTGTTTGTCCTCTCTTAGCTTCTCTGTAGCAAGAGTCTGCTTTCAATAGCCATCTTCAAACTGTCTGTCATCTGCAGCTCCTGTGCTTTCTTCAAAGTGTCCCTCTTGGCTGTAGCTCCTCTTCAAAACATCACTCACAGCTGCACTGAGTTGCCTCTGCCCATCAGTTCATTAATATAGCTCCACTGATCAAGGCCCACCCTGAATGGGTGGGGCCACACCTCCATGGGAATATCTAATCAGAGTTATCACCTACAGTTGGGTGGAGCACATTCCAAGGAAACACTCAAAGAATTCCAATCTAATCAGCACTAAAATATCTGCCCCACAAGATTGCATCAAAGATAATGGCATTTGGGGGACATAACACATTCAAACCGGCACAGGGTCTTATTTCATTCTTTGGATATGGATATCCAGTTCTTGCAGCACCATTTGTTGAAGACTGTTCTGTCCCATTTGAATGAACTTGGCAGCAATGTCAAAAATCAATTGACCATAGATGTGATGGTCTATTTCTGAACTCTCAATTCAATTCCATTCATCATTATGTCTGTCTATATGGCAATACCATGCTGTTTTGACAACTGTAGCTTTGTAATATGCTTTAAAGTCAGGAAGTGAGAGTCCTCTAACTTCATTCTTCTTTTTCAAGATGTTTTTGGCTATTTGGGACCCCTTACCCTTCCAAATAAATTTGGTAATTGACTTTTCCATTTCTGCAAAGCAGGTTGTTGGAATATTGATTGGGATTGCATTGAATCTGTAAATCAGTTTGGGTAGAATTGACACCTTAATGACATTTAGCCTTCCAATTCATGAACATGGAATGTCCTTCCATTTATTTAGGTCTTCTTTGATTTCTTTTAGCAATGTTTTGTAGTTTCTGAATATAAGTCCTTTATATCCTTGGTCAAGTTTATTCCTAGATATTTGATTCTTTTCGTTGCTATCGTAAATGGAATTTTTTTTTTCTTGGTTTCTTCCTCGGATAACTCATTCCTAGCATATAGAAATACTACTGATTTTTGCGTGTTGATCATCTATCCTGCCACTTTGCTGCACTTGTTTATTAGCTCTAGTAGTGTTGTAGATTTTTCGGGGATTTCTGTATATAGGATTATATTTTCTGCAAATAGTGAAGGTTTTACTTCCTTTCTGATTTGGATGGCTTCTATTTCTTTTTCTTGCCAAATTACTCTAGCTAAAACTTCTAGCACAATGTTGATTAACAGTGGTGGCAGTGGGCAACCTTTTCCTGCTCCTGATCACAGAGGGAAAGTTTCCAGGTTTTCAACGTTGAGTACAATGTTAACTGTTGGTTTTTCTTATATGCCGTTTATCAAGTTGAGGAAGTTTCTGTAGATTCCTGTCTTTCAAAGTGTTTTTACCAAGAAAGGATGCTGGATTTTCTGCATTGATCCAGCCGGTCATGTGGTTTTTCCCCTTCAATTTGTTAATGTGCTGTATTACATTAATTGATTTTCTTGTGTTGAATCACTCTTGCAAACCTGGAATAAAACTGACTTGATCATGATTATATGAGCCTTTTAATGTGCTGTTGGATTTGATTTGTAAGTATTTTGTTAAGGATTTTTGCATCTTTATTCATTAGAGAGATGGGTCTGTAATTTTCTTTTCTTCTAGTGTCTTTATCTGGCTTGGTATTAGGGTGATGTTGACTCTGTAGAAAGAATTGGGGAATGTTCCCTCCTCTTCAATTGTTTGGAAGAGTTTGAACAGGATCAGCAATAATTCTTCTTGGGGTGATTTATAGAATTCTCCTTTGAAGTCATCTGTCTTGTCCTGGGCTTTTCTTTGTTTGGAGATTTTTGATAACTGATTCAATTTCTTTATTTGTGATTGGTATGTTGAGGTTTTCTGCTTATTCTAGAGTCAGTGTAAGCTGTTCATGTGTTTCTAGAAAATTGTCCATTTCTTCTACGTTGTCTAATTTGTGGTATACAGTTGTTCATAGAATGTTCTGTTTTATTTCTTTGGGGTTAGTGGTAATGACCCTATGTGCATCTTTCTCTTTTTTTCTTTGTCAATCTAGGTAAGGGTTTGTCAATCTTACTTATCTTCTCAGAGAACGAACTTTTGGTTTGATTCTGTTTTTGTTGTTGTTCTTAATTTCATTGATTTCTGCTCTAATCTTTGTTATTTCTTTTCTGCTTGCCTTGGAATTAGTTTGCTGTTCTTTCTCTAGTTTCTCAAAGTGTTCAGTTAGGTCTTTGATTTTTAACTCTTCTTTTGTAATGTAGGTGTTTAGGATTATAAATTTCCCTGTCAGTATTGCCTTCACTGCATCCCCTAAGTTTTGATGTATTGTGTTCTTGATTACCTTTGTCTTGAGATATTTACTGATTTCTCTTACAATTTCTTCTTTGATCCACTGATTTTTTAAGGGTGTGTTGTTTAACCTCTGTCTGTGCACTTTCCAGTCCTCTGCCTGTTATTGGTTTGCAGCTTCATTCCATTATGATCAGAGAAAGTGCTTTATATGATTTCAGTCTTAAGTTTAGTAAGCCCTGTTTTGTGACCCAGTAAGTGGTCTATCCTAGAAAATGATCCATGACACTTGAGACGAATGTATATTCTGCTGTTTTGGAGTGCAGCAGTGTTCTGTGTATGTCTGTTAGGTCTAGTTCGTTTATCATATTATTTAGGTTCTCCATTTCCTTATTGATCCTCTGTTTAAATGTTCTGCTTGTTGATGAGAATGATGTGTCAAAGTCTCCAACTATTATTGTAAAGACGTCTTTTACTCCTTTCATTTTTGCCAGTGTTTGCCTTGTGTACTTAGGGGCACCTTGGTTAGATGCATAGATATTTATGATTATTTCTTCTTGGTGAATTGCCTGTTTTATTAATATATAATGTCCTTCTTTGTTTCTTATAACAGTTTTGCATTTAAAGTCTATTTTGCCTAGTGTTAGTATGGCTACCGCAGCTCTTTTTTGGTTATTGTTTGTGTGGAATATCTTTTTCCAGCCTTTCACTTACTGCCTATTTGTATATTTGTGTCATTTAAAATGAGTATCTTGTAAATAGCATATAGACGGATAGATTTTTTTTGTTTGTTTTTGTTTTTGTTTTTGTTAATCCATTCTGCCATTCTGTGTCTTTTGACTGGAAAGTTTAATCCATTAACTTTCAGTGTTACTACTGGAAAGGCAGTACTTATTTCAACCATTTTATCCTTTGACTTTTATTTGTCAGAACCATTTTTCTCTCTCTTTTTATCTTTTTGGTTACCCTTACTGATAATCTTTATTTTTGCACTCTCCTCAAGCCTTTCTCTCCTGTCTTTTCTTTCCAGCTTGCAGAATTCCCTTTAGTATTTCTTGTAGGGCAGGTCTCTTGTTAACAAACTTGCTCGGCTTCTGTTTATCTGTGAATATTTTAAACTCTCCTTCATTTTTGAAGGACAGCTTTGCTGGATAAAGACTTCTTGGCTGAGAATTTTCCTCTTTCAGTATCTTAAATATATCATACCACTGCCTTCTCACCTGCATGTTTTCTGATGAAAAATCAGTACTTAGTCTTATTTGGCTTCCCTTTTGTCTTGTGAATCTCTTTTCTGTTGCTGCTTTCAGAATTCTGTCTTTTTCCTTGCCATTTGGCAGTCTGATTAGTATGTGCCTTGGAGTGCGTCTATTCAGATTTATTCTGTTTGGAGTACATTGTGGTTCTTGGATATGCTTATTTATGCCTCTTATCAGAGTTGGGAAATTTTTGGCCATTATTTCTTCATATATTCTTTCTGGTCCTTTTCCCTTCTCTTCTCCTTTTGGGATACCCATGATGAGTATTTTTGTGCACTTCGTGTTGTCAATCATTTCCATGAGACCCTGCTCAAATTTTTCCATTCTTTTCTCTATCTGTCTTTTGCCAGTTCAAATTTGGATGCTCTATCTTTGGCTCACTGATCCTTTTTTCTGCTTCTTAAAATCTGCTGTTGTATGTCTCTAGTGTATTTTTAATTTATCTGTTGAGCCTTTCATTCCCATAAGGTATGTTATTTTTCTTTGCATGCTTTTAAATTCTTTATGCTCACCCAGTGTCTTCTTAATATCTTTTATCTCTTCAGCTATGTCTTTGAATTTATTTATGAGGTTTGTTTGAACCTCCTTGATTAGTTCCAAATTCTGTATCTCCTCTGACTTTTAATTCGTTCCTTTGACTGGGCCGTTATTCCTGCTTATCAGTATGGTTTGCAATTTTTTGGTGATACCGGGGCATCGGGTTATCTTGATGGGTTTATTCTGAAGGTCAGTTTCTCTTTCTTGTTTAGAATGTTGTTGTTAATTCCGTTTGTTGCTGCTCTTCTTTGACTGTTGGTTCGTCAATATTTCCTAGCCAAAACCGGGCCAGGTGCCGCTCAGGGGTGCAGATCATATCCAGAGGGCCTTGGGTAGAGGTTTAGCCATTTTTTCCTTTCCATGTCTCAAGATTGCACTTTCCTGGCCTGCCCAGGTGATGGCACTCTTCAGCAACCTCTACCCCTTAGCCCTATGAAGGCAGGCTGTTTTTGGGCCTTTGCCAGTTCCGCCTCTGATGTGGTTGAAGTAATGGCATGGCAGTACCTGACCAGGATGGGCTAGGACAGCTGTCTGAATTAACCGGCCTATGGCTGGATCAGTACTGGGCTTTGTCCCCCTTTGTAGTTGGGGCAGAGGACTCCTGTGGCCATTTCAGCCCATCGCAGCTCCCCAAACAGGACCACTCAGTGCTGCTTGCTTCAAGGGTGGATGGTGGCACCAGGAGCCATGAACGGAATTGCAGTCTCTGTCTGTAGTTTCCCAGTCTCTTCTCCGCACACTTCCCTGGATGCTGCACAGAATTCCCTTGGTCTCTGGAGGTGCAGAACTGTTGATTTGGGCAGCTTCTGCCTTTCTACTTGCTGATTTTGGGAGGAGTGGGCCCTGTAACTCCATCCCTGTTCCTGCACGTCCCAGATGTCTAGCTTACTGCTTTTCAGGGGCCTTTTTCTTGATTCAGCACTCACTCTGTTACTGCAGTCCTTTAACTGTTTTCTGGAGCTTGTAGTAAGATGTTTCTGCTAGTTCTTGCTGGTTTTTCAAAGCTTCTTTTGGGGAGACAAAGCCCTGAGTCTTCTTACTCTGCCATCTTGAGTGAGACTGATTTTGGGAGGGGAGGGGGAATTAACTACATTATGGAGCCTGTACCGTTCTTAACATTGTAATGCATGGGATTGATCAAGTGTGCTGCGTACTTAAAATTGCTCATGACAGTGACCTACAACTGTCGAGTGGGAGCTTTGAAGCAGACGCTGGGCAGTGGCTGATCCCATTTGTTGAGGGAAGGTAGGTGTCATTAGTGGAGGACTGCTCATGCAGGGAGGTGGTAGCCCCATCTTCAGTGTCCTGTCAGTGGCCTTTCCAGGGTTGGCTCTGCATCTTTGGGTTACTCTACATCTGTGTTTCTCAGCATGTTCTATGACCACGTGCGTCAGATGGACCAGGGGCTCCTGGGCCCCACCCAGGTCTTCTGACTCAGAATTTCTTGCAGGGAGGAAAGAGGAATCTTTTTCTGTTCACTATTATTTATGAAACTTTGTTTTTTTTTTCTTTCAGTTTCATATTCTTTCCAATTTATGTCTCCTAATTTCCTCTATGGAATTGTGGGTAATTGGAAATAGTGGACTTGTGGTTCCTTCTCTTACACTGGGCTCTGCAGTTTTAAACAGGCTCCCCCAGTGAGTATGATGTAGAATGACCTTTGTGAGAGCCATTGTCCACTGAAATGTACCTAATAGTCAGCTGTCCCCCTTCGGGGTGGGCTTGCTTTATTTATCCTGATGTCTACTCTAAAAGGCTTCAACTAACCAGTCCCCACCTCCCTTGTTTGTCTTATTCTCTCATTATTTTCTGTTCCCCCTGTATCTAGTTTCTGATCATTGAGGGAGCAAAGTTTAGGGTTAGGCAAAGGTTAGGCGCAACAAACCCAACAGGCTCTTTCTCTCATCTTCTTTGACTGGCTCATCTCATGGTGTTTTGTTTCCTTGCTGCATGGATGTCCATAACTTTTTCAAGCAAGCACCTTTTACTTCACAAGTGGAATGTTTTTAAAAATTGCAGGTTGTCTAATTTTTTCCTCTATACTAGGATGTTCCAATTTGTTAAAGCTGCCTTTATGCACAATACCAGAAATGAATTGGCTTTTATAAAAGAGATTTATTAGGTTACAAATTTACAATTCTAAGGGCCATAAAAGTGTCCAGACTAAGGCATCAGCAGGAGATTACCTTCACTGAAGAAAAGCCAGTGGCGTCCGGAACACCTCTGTCGGCTAGGAAGGCATGTGGCTGACGTCTGCTGGTCCTTTGCTCCCTGGTCCTTTGCTCCCAGGTTGTGTTGCTTTCAGCTTCTGATCCCAGTGGCCTTCTGTTTAAGCGTCTGTGGGTTCTCACTTAACTTCTCCGGGTCAAACTCTGGGCTTCATCTTTTAGCTTAGCAACTGCAAACATCTTGTTTCAACTGCTGTCTCCAAAATGGGCATTTTCTAAGTGTTTCTGTGTCAGCTCTTGTGGGTCCTCCTTGCTTCTCCCGGGGGCAAACTCTGGATTACGTATCTTAGCTTCTCTCCAGAATGTCTCTCTCAGCTTCTCTGAAGGACTCCAGTTAACTAATCAAGACCCACCCTGAATGGGTGGGGTAACATCTCCATGGAAATGATCTAATCAGAAAGTCTCTATAGTTGGGTGGGTCACATCTCCATGGAAACATTCAGTCAAAAGTTTCCACCCTAATCAAAAGACTAATAAGTCTGTCCCCACAAGATTGCATTGAAGAACATGCCTTTTGTGGGGGACACAATAGATTCAAACCAGCACATAGGACTGAGGAGAATGCTTATATAGTTTTTTTATTTTTTTTATTTTTTTTTTTAATTCATTTTATTGAGATATATTCACATACCACTCAGCCAGACAAAACAAATCGTACATTTGATTGTTCACAGTACCATTACTAGTTGTACATTCATTACCAAAATCAATCCCTGACACCCTCATTACTACACACACAAAAATAACCAGAATAATAATTAAAGTGAAAAGGAGCAACTAAAGTAAAAAAGAACACTGGGCGCCCTTGTCTGTTTGTTTCCTTCCCTCAGGGAGACTCTTTTTTTTTTTTTTTTTTTTTTTTTTTTTTTAATTTTTTTTTTATTGAGATATATTCACATACCACGCAGTCGTACAAAACAAATCGTACTTTCGATTGTTTACAGTACCATTACATAGTTGTACATTCATCACCTAAATCAATCCCTGACACCTTCATTAGCACACACACAAAAATAACAAGAATAATAATTAGAGTGAAAAAGAGCAATTGAAATAAAAAAGAACACTGGGTACCTTTGTCTGTTTGTTTCCTTCCCCTATTTTTCTACTCATCCATCCATAAACTAGACAAAGTGGAGTGTGGTCCTTATGGCTTTCCCAATCCCATTGACACCCCTCATAAGCTACATTTTTATACAACTGTCTTCGAGATTCATGGGTTCTGGGTTGTAGTTTGATAGTTTCAGGTATCCACCACCAGCTACCCCAATTCTTTAGAACCTAAAAAGGGTTGTCTAAAGTGTGCGTAAGAGTGCCCACCAGAGTGACCTCTCGGCTCGTTTTGGAATCTCTCTGCCACTGAAGCTTATTTCATTTCCTTTCACATCCCCCTTTTGGTCAAGAAGATGTTCTCCGTCCCACGATGCCAGGTCTACATTCCTCCCCGGGAGTCATATTCCACGTTGCCAGGGAGATTCACTCCCCTGGGTGTCTGATCCCACGTAGGGGGGAGGGCAGTGATTTCACCTTTCAAGTTGGCTTAGCCAGAGAGAGAGGGCCACATCTGAGCAACAAAGAGGCATTCAGGAGGAGACTCTTAGGCACAAATATAGGGAGGCCTAGCCTCTCCTTTGCAGCAACCGTCTTCCCAAGGGTAAAACTTATGGTAGAGGGCTCAACCCATCAAACCACCAGTCCCCTATGTCTGTGGTCATGTTAGCAACCATGGAGGTGGGGTAGGCGAATACCCCTGCATTCTCCACAGGCTCCTCAAGGGGGCACTACATCATTTTTTTTCCTTGTTTTTCTTTCTTTCTTTTTTTTTTTTTAACTTTCCCTTCTTTTTAAATCAACTGTATGAAAAAAAAAGTTAAAAAGAAAACAAACATACAATAAAAGAACATTTCAAAGAGACCATAACAAGGGAGTAAGAAAAAGACAACTAACCTAAGATAACTGCTTAACTTCCAACATGTTCCTACTTTACCCCAAGAAAGTTACATAATATAGCAACCTTTCTGTGAACTTGTTCCTACTATATCCATCAGAAATTAACAGACCATAGTCATTTCTGGGCATCCCCAGAACGTTAAATAGCTTATCTGTTCTTCTTGGAATATTGTTCCCCCTTCCTTAATTGCTCTCTACTGCTAGTTCCCCTACATTCTACATTATAAACCATTTGTTTTACATTTTTCAAAGTTCACATTAGTGGTAGCATATAATATTTCTCTTTTTGTGCCTGGCTTATTTCACTCAGCATTATGTCTTCAAGGTTCATCCATGTTGTCATATGTTTCACGAGATCGTTCCTTCTTACTGCTGCGTAGTATTCCATCGTGTGTATATACCACATTTTATTTATCCACTCATCTGTTGAAGGACATTTGGGTTGTTTCCATCTCTTGGCAATTGTGAATAATGCTGCTATGAACACTGGCGTGCAGATATCTGTTCGTGTCACTGCTTTCCGATCTTCCGGGTATATACTGCTTATATAGTTTTTATGAAAACAAGTGAGCAGTTGGTCATCTCTTCACCATGATACCAGTTTCTATGTAAAATCACTCCATGATTCTGAATTGTGTTTTAGTGATTGAATTGAAAACATGGGAAAAGTTTTGGAAGTAGGCATTGTTCCACAATTATTAGGAGTTCACTTGTCGGTGTTTTTAAGAGTTTGCCTCTGTTTCTCCCATGTATCTTGAGAGTTTCTGAGAAAATGTGTAATCAGGCTTTAGAAGAATAACCTCTCTAGTCCTAGTACATGAGGAAACTGAAACCATGAGACAGGCCAGTCAAAGACAACCACAGGGAGAGACAAATTTGGGTTCATCGGGCCTACTCTGAAATTCTTACTAATAACTATAAATCCTTTCTACTGTTTAAACTCATTCCTTTTGTTTTGGCATTAAATATCAGCTAGGGAACATGGTAAAAACACAATATGTGATGTGTCACATTGCAAATAACAGAAAACTATAAATTGAGAAAAATGAACAAGTCCTTAGGTATCGGGCACGGCAGCATTGCAAGTACTCAATCAGCATTATTTAATTTTCTTTCCAATATGGGTTTCCCATTAAGCAGCAGTGTCTTTTCTAAGATCTGATTAGTAGAGCCTTTTCTCCAATGAAACCCTCTGGGTTGGAGCATAAATTATCTTCAAAAATATTCTGTTCTTTTCCTTCATGTAAAGTAGAGAGACACCCAGTCAGAAAGTTCTTTGTGTCTAATTAAAGTGTGCTGCGTTCTTACTAACAACTAGCATTGGAACTTGTGTCTGTGTGTTACCAGCAAATAATGAGGGATATTTACCAACCAGTCTTTTCTGAGAAGTGAAATGACTGTTACAAGAATTCAGTAAATACCGCATTTAATGGATCTGGATGGGAACAGTCACAGCCAGCAACAATGTAAGGAAAAATTTTTACTGTATCTGAAGAGTTATAAACCATGCCAGTCTTTTCTTGACCCTAATCACCCTAATTTCTTTTTATCTTTTCCACAGTCCACCGAAATGGCCCTAAAGCTCAACTCACCAAAAACCAATTCATTAAATGACTAATTTGCCAAGTTATCAAAGATACATTAAAATAAATGTTCTTGAAGAATGTTTATATATATTGACAATAGTAAAAAAAAGAATATTCTCTACAAAATTTTAAGTGAATTAGTAATTCTCACAACCCTGGTAATCTGTGAATGGGCCTGGCGCCAGGGAAGACCCTGTCGTCAGTTTAGACTGCTGCCTGCTTGGCCGGTCCGCTCGCCTGTCGGACTAGGTCTGGGGCCTTCCGTCCTTCAGGGTTTCCGTGGGCAGTAGCAGGCAGACCCTGAGGGAAGACGTGTTCATGCCGCAGTAACCGCTCTTCCCTGCCAGGTAGACCCACTCTCCCTTTCTGACGAAGCGGCCTCAGGGCAGAGGGGCGGCGGAGGGCCGTCCAGTTGGTCGGACTCACTTGCATCTCTAAGCACATGTCTTCGCCCTTGGACTTGCCCATCACCTTCCTTTCTTGCCTTGCCTTAGCCATTTGTTTTTCATCTGAAAATCACAGGTTTTGGGATCTCGAAGATTACATATAAATCATTCTGGTGAAGCTTGCTTGTTTTATTTCCCTATTGAATTTAATAGTTTAATTTTTCAAATAATCTTTATGTTAAAAAAATAACTCAGTAAACAACCAGCAAAAAGAAAACATAAAAAAACATCATTCCATCCATCTAAATAGCTTTGCTTTTTTTCTTACCAGTTGATCTTTATCATCTCAAAGGTAACTATCCTTTCCCAATTCGGTAGTTGTGTATATTTAATGAGCATTTCTGTTATTTTATGACTCAAAAGCTTTGCAAACCCAGATGTTTTAGGGTCCTCATGGGGATACAGAATAAGCAAATATTACAGAATCATCGCCTGTCCACCTGGTGTTCACTTTGTAGTCGTTTTCTGATGTTAAGAGGTAATCTCAACTTTGGGGAGGTTGCGAAGTCAAATTTGCAGGGGAAAGCATGTCCAGGGAGCCTGGGTCTGGACTCCCCTGGTGAGGTAGGAGTGTGTGGGCCAGCTCCATGTCTTCAGCAGACTGGAATCCCAGTATGGTGTCGATTTGGGGATGTGATTCTGTTCCGGTTGGTCTTCACCTTCCCTCAGCCTGGTGTGGGATGAGCGGGCTGTACCCCTGTGGCTGGCTGACTGTGTGCTTTGTGTCTACCTGATGTTACTTGGCTGCGCAAACCGTTAGTGCAGGAGAGAGCCAAGCTTGAACCGGCGAGGATTCCATACCATGCTGATCCTCTTCCTGTGTTTACAAATCGCATGTGAGTGGATTCGCCTTCCAGAAATACGTAGTGCATGCATTTTAAGACTTTAGGTAGATGCCATAAATGGCCTTCCAGTGACAGCCATGCACCACTTCACCAGTATTGCGGAATGGTTCTTGGTAACCCACATCCTCCGAAGGCTGGGTGTTAGCATTCTGTGAGTTTGGTAGGTGGAAATGATGTCTCATTATTTTGATTTGATTCCTTTGATAACTAGTAAGAATGAAAATATTTATGTTTTTAAACTTTTTATTTGAAATAATTTCAGACTTCCAGGACGGTTGCAAAAAAAAAAAAAAATCCTTCAGAGATTTACAACATACACCCCACCCAGGTACCCAGATACACCAACTTGTAACCTTTTGCCACATTTGCTGTGTCATTCTTTGTATCTGTCCATCTGTTATCTAAACATCTGAGAATAGGCCATATACCTCATGCTCTTTGAACAGTGAATACTTCATGAACGTTTCCTGAGAACAAAGATACTACCTTATGTAACCACCTGAAGTACACTTATCAAGTTCAAGCAGTTTAACATTGATAGAAAGCTTGTAGTCTGAAATCCATTTTTTCATATTCCAGTAATATCCTTTTGAGCCTTTTGTCCTTCATTAATATCTCCAATCCAGGAGCAGGAGTTGCATTTAATTGTCATTGTCTCTTTAGTCGCTCTTTCTTTTTTTTTAGTTGTGGAAACTTACTTACCACATAAATTTCCTCATCTCAGCCACTCCCAGACATGTCCTTATGTGGGATTAAGCACATTCACAATGTTGTGCTACCCTCACCACCATCCGCTGCCAGAACTTTCCCATTTACCCTAAATAGAAACCCTACACCCATCAGGCATTAGCTCCCCATTCCCTCCCCCACCTCCGCTGCGCCTGCTGACCTGTACTCGACTGTCTCTGAATTTGTTTGATCTAACCATTTCATGTAAGTGCAAATCATACGATATCTGTCCCTTTGTGTCTAACTTATTTCACTCCTTATGATGTCTTCAAGGTTCATCCATGTAGTAGCATGTGTCAGCACTAAATGCCTTTTTAAGGTTGGGTAATATTCCATTTGATGTGTATACCACATTTTGCTTAACCATTCATCTACTGATATACGTGTACGTTTGAGTTATTTTCATTTTTTGGCTGTTATGAATAATGCTGCTATGAACACTGGTGTATACAAATAACCATGTATCAGCACTGAATTCCTTTTTAAGGTTGGGTAATATATTCCATTTGATGTGTATGCCACATTTTGCTTAACCATTCTTCTACTGATGTACATTTGAGTTATTTTCACTTTTTGGCTGTTAACGAATAATGCTGCTATGAACATTGGTGTACAGATATCCACCTGAGTCCCTGCTTTCAGTTCTTTTGGGTATATACAAGAAGTGGAATTGCTGGGTTTTAGGGTGACTCCGTGTTTAACTATTTAAGGAACCTCTAGAACCGTTTTCCACGGTAGCGGCACTATTTTACATTCCCACCAGCAATGTATGAGAGTTCCAGTTTCTCCATGTCTTCACCAACACTTATTTTTCTTTATTAAAAAATGATTGGAGGCGGGGCAAGATGGCGGCATAGAGAGGAGTGGAAGCTAAGTAGTCCCCTTGGAACAACTACAAAAAAACCAGAAACTACTAGTAAATAATCCAGAATAACTGCGGGGGGACAAACGAGACCATCCACTCATCATACACCAACCTGAATTGGGAGGAATGCCCGAGAACACAGCATAAAATCTGTAAGTAAAACCTGCGGATCCAAGTCGTGAGACCCCCTCCCCCACAGCCTGAGCTTCAAAGCCTCGTGGTGCCAGAGAGAAGCTCTCTCCCAGCAAGCGAATATAGCTCAGCTGAGCTCCAACTGGGGTTTTAAGTAGCGAATGTGAACTGCTCACTACAGGTACGCATCCCCAAAAAAACAGACAGAGGCTTTGGGTGACGACTGACCTGGGAGAGCCGGAGGGTCGCCTTGACTGGGTCTGAAGGGGACTATCTGTTTCTTTTTCTGCTCAGTGGAGAAAGCCCCAGTCATTTTAAGTTTCCAGGGCTGTGACTCGGGGAAGGGTGGAGACAGCACAAGCAGAGAGGGAGACCATTGAAATGCTAATGACCTCCACCTGGGGGGTCTGTCTTCTCTAGGAGGAAAGGGGTGGAGTCCTTTCCATTCAGAACCAGACCCCAGAGCCTGGGGGAACACGGCCACACCTCCTCACACCAGTCAAGAATTATAGGCTAACAGGCATCACCTGCTGGGCAGAAAAGCACAGTGACCCAAGGCATCAAAGGGTGGAGCAATTTTCTAAGACACACCCACAGGGAAACCAGATACTGACTATTTCTTCCCTCTGGGACCTGAGCCTGTTCTGGTCTGGGAAAACCTGATTTGGATAACCAAGGAAACCATGCCTAGACAACAGAAAATTACAACCTACACTAAGAAAAACAAAGTTATAGCCCAGTCAAAGGAACAAATGTACACTTCAACTGAGATACAAGAATTTAAACAACTAATGCTAAATCAATTCAAAAAGTTTAGAGAAGATATTGCAAAAGAGATAGAGGCTGTAAAGGAAACACGGGGCATATATACTTCAGAAATCAAAAGTTCAAAAAAACAAATAGTAGAATCTATGGAAATGAAAGGCACAACACAAGAGATGAAAGACACAATGGAAACATACAACAGCAGACATCAAGAGGCAGAAGAAAACACTCAAGAACTGGAGAACAAAACACCTGAAAGCCTACACGCAAAGGAGCAGATGGAGAAAAGAATGAAAAAATATGAGCAACATCTCCGGGAACTCAAGGATGAAACAAAGTACAATAATGTACGTATCATTGGTGTCCCAGAAGGAGAAGAGAAGGGAAATGGGGCAGACGCAATAATAGAGGAAATAGTTAATGAAAATTTCCCATCTCTTATGAAAGACATAAAATTACAGATCCAAGAAGCGCAGCGTACTCCAAACAGAAGAGATATGAATAAGCCTACACCAAGACACTTAATAATCAGATTTTCAAATGTCAAAGACAAAGAGAGAATCCTGAAAGCAGCAAGAGAAAACCGATCCATTACATACAAAGGAAGCTTAATAAGACTATGTGTGGATCTCTCAGCAGAAACCATGGAGGCAAGAAGGAAGTGGTGTGATATATTTAAGATACTGAAAGAGAAAAACCACCAACCAAGAATCCTATATCCAGCAAAGCTGTCCTTCAAGTATGAGGGGTAGCTCAAAATATTTTCTGACAAGCAAACAATGAGAGACTTTGTGAACAAGACACCTGCCCTACAGGAAATACTAAAGGGAGCACTACAGGGTGATAGAGCACAGGAGTGCGTGATTTGGAACACAATTTTGGGAGATGGTAGCACAACAATGTAAGTACACTGAACAAAGATAACTATGAATATGGTTGAGAGAGGAAGGTGGGGAGCATGTGAGACACCACAAGAAAGGAGGAAAGATAAAGACTGGGACTGTGTAACTTGGTGAAATCTAGAGTACTCAACAATTGTGATAAAATGTACAAATATGTTCTTTTACGAGGGAGAACAAGCAAATGTCAACCTTGCAAGGTGTTAAAAATGGGGAGGCATTGGGGGAGGGATGCGATCAGCATAAACTAGAGACTGTAACTAATAGAATCATTGTATTATGCTTCCTTTAATGTAACAAAGGTGACATACCAAGGTAAATGCAGATAAGAGGGAGGGATAGGGGAGGCATGTTAGACACTTGACATTGGTGGTATTGTCTGATTCTTTATTCTACTTTGATTTAAGGTTATTTTTCCTTTTGCTGCTTCCTAGCTGTCATTTTTTTTTCCTCTTTCTTTTGCCTCTCTACCTTCTTTGACTCTCCCTCCTGCCTTGTGGAAGAAATGTAGATGCCCTTATATAGATAGTGGTGAAGGTGGTGAACACATAAATGTATGACCATGCAGAGAACCATTGATTATTTTCTTGGGATGGAATATATGGTGAGTGAACAAAACCATATTAAAAAAAAAATGGTTTGATGGCAAAATCTCAAGGGCAATATACTGAGTGAAATAAGCCAGACACATAAGGACAATTATGGCAGGGTCTCACTGATAGGAAATAATTATAATATGTAAACTCATAGACATGAAATATAAGGTACCAAGATATAGGACGAGGCTTAAGAATGGGGAGTGGTTGCTTAGTATGAGCAGAATGTTCAATTAGGATGAACTTAAATGTTTGGAAATGAACAGGGGTGTTGGTAGCAAGATGTGAGAATAACTAACAGCGCCGAATGGTGTGTGAATGAGGTGGAAAGGGGAAGCTCAGAGTCATATATGTCACCAGAAGGAAAGTTGGAGGTCAAAAGATGGGAATGTATAAAACTGAATCCTATGGTGGGCAATGTCCATGATCAACTGTACAAATACTAGAAATCGCTTCCACGAACCAGAACAAATGTATGACGATACAATTAGAAGTTAACAATAGAGGGGCATATAGGGAAGAAATATATACCTATTACAAGCTATATACTACAGTTAGTAGTATTTCAACATTTTTTCATAAACAGTAACAAATTTACTATATCAATACTATGAGTCAACAATTGAAGGGGGTTGGTTAGGGATAGGGGAGGATTAGAGTTTCCTTTTCTTTTTTTCTCTTTTCATCTTTCAGTTTATTTCTTGTCTGGAGTAATGAAAAGTTTCTAAAAATTGAACAAAAATTAAGTGTGATGGATGCACAGCTGTATGAGAGTACCCAGGGGCAAGTGATTGTACACTTTGGATCTTTGGATAATTGTATGGTATCTGAACAATCTCAGTAAAAATGAAAGAAAAAAAAATGATTATAGCCATCCTAGTGAGTGTGGAATGGTGTCTCATGTGCTTTTGCTTTACATTTCCCTGATGGCTAATGATGTTGACAATAATCATGTGCTTATTGTCCATTCGTGTATCTTCTTTGAAGAAATATCTATTCAGATCCTCTGCCCATTTTTTAATTGAGTTATTTGTCTTTTTATAGTTGCCTTTTATAGAGGTCTTTTTTTATTCTGGACACAACGTTCCTAATCAGATATATGATATATAGACATTTTCTCCTGTTCAGTGAGTTGTCTTTCACTTTGTTGTTGGTGTCCTTTGGCGCACAATTTAACATTTTGAAGAAATCCAATTTATCTGTTCATCCTTCTGTTACTAGCGCTTTTGGTGTCGTGTCTGAGAAACCATTTCCTAATTCAAGGTATGAAGATTTACTCCTGTGTTTTCTTCTCAGAGTTTTATAGTTCATGCTCTTACATTTAGGACTCTGAACCATTTTGAGTTAATTATATGTATCTTTCTGGACTTAAATGTAAAGAAATCTATAGCTTTTTAGTATGCTTTGGAATCTGGCAAGATAGATCCCCCCTTTATTCTTACTGGTTTTCAAATTTTTCTTGGCTTTTGCAAAAATAAACAAAATCCCAAATTTGGGATTTCTACTTTAATAATATCAAATGTATATATTAGTTTTGGGAGGATTTAGGGCATTACAGTTCTGTACAGTTCTGTACACAAAAGGGATGTTTGTGTCTAAGCAGTTTTTGTCTATTCTTGGACAAGACTGGGCAAAAGGAACTTAGCAGGGAAGTTGATAGAGTCTAAAGGATGCCTCTGGCATAGATAACATACAGCCCTCTCATCTCATTGAATGCTAACCTGGGAAAGGAGGAAATTAAGTGAGATCCTGTATTTGTCAGCACTTTGCAAACTTCAATATCCCTGTACGAGAATATGAAGTTACTATGGGGAGGGCCAAACACAGGGACATAGGGTATGTCTCGTGTTACATTTCACTGTTGACTCAGCTTCACCCTCCAGTTTGCTTTTGAGACACATGTAAACCAGGTGTAGAACTCATTAGAGTGTGCTTTTGTCGTCCATCCACAGGTAGACAAATAATAGAACGAGTTTCAGATGTCCTGTACGGTTTCCAGCCACACAGTTTCTACGTATTGGACTTTCAACATATGGTCAGATTTGGTTCAAAAGACACATTTAAAATCACATTCCAAATGAGAAAACAAGGTGTTGATTTTGCTAATGGAAAAAAAATGCTTATAATTTAATTGTAAGGTTAGAATTTTCACCTAATTTTTATATGATTTATTTTTTTGTACATAGCATTTTTGCATTTTAGGAAACAGAGAGAGGACAACTGGCCTGATCTCTTCAAGTCAGTGTCATAAAAAATAAAGAGGAGGGAGGGTAGCAGTAAATGATTAACCTTAAAAACAACCACCAAATGTGTGTTCCCCTCAGCAAACCACCTATTTTAAAATTTTAATGTAGACTAAGTATTAGCTGACATTAAAGAATTATGGTTAATTTTGTTAGGTGTGGTTGTGGTATACTTTCCTCTCTGCTTTTCTGTATTCTTGAAATTTTTGTAAGTACAACAGAAAGGGACCTAAATGATGGTCACCTCGCTTTTCTTTTATTCTTCCATGTCTCCATCCTGCTTAATTCTGGGTGAACCTTCTAATCCGTAGGTAAGCTGATCTAGGAGGAGATTTTTAACATTGATAACTGAATGCTGGCAGGAGTAGAGTCAAAGCAGATTCCCAAAAACTACTAGTGAAAATGTGAAGTGCCACAGCCTTTCCGGAAGGCAAATTGGCAACTGTCTTCAGGAGCTTCAAGAATGGTCTTATCTGTTGACTCACTATTTCCACTTCTAGAATCCAGCTACCAAAAATTAAGAACAAAGGTTTTTCAGTAAGGCTCTTTGTTTATTGAAACTATTTAAAATAGCCAAGTAGACAAGGGAAGAGTTTAAATGCCTAACAAAGGGGGGTTGGTTGAATGACTGTACAGCCAGCTATACAGTGAAAAGCCACACAGCCATTAAAATCAGACTCCGTGAGACAAATTGATGGTAGGGCACAGAACTGCAGGGCAAGTGCCAAGCAAAAAAAAGAAAAATATTATGTACAAGAATATAGATTACAGTTCATACATACACATGTATATAAAGAAAAACTAGAAGAAAAAATCAGTACTTTAATAGTGGACTCCTGGTTCCTGGGATTTCAGGTGTTGTTAATGTTGAGAGTTCTTTCGCTTTTCAGATTTTCTATAGTATGCATATATTTTTATAAGGAGGAAAAAATAAACTTAAAGAAAATAACTGTTTTCTCTTAGGATGTAAGTACTTCTCAGTCAGTATATTCCACCTCTCAGCTGGGTCTTTGATTTGCTTCCTGCCTGACCCAGGCCTCCCAGCATTGTGCTCCTGAGCAAAGCCACCCAGATTTCCATACACTATTTTCTGAGTTCTCGTAAACATAAAACCAAAACAGAAAATGATCTGTTTAAAACCATCTTTGATGCATTAAGAAATATTTTTATATTTTTTCTTCCTAATTGCAAATATATAGTTTTCATAAATTTTTAAAAACTCGGAGTACGATATACCTTTAGGGAGGTAATGAATTTTGTGAAATCAAGCTGGGAGTATTAGAGTAGCAGGTTTTTGGAAGGTTAGACATCCTCAAACTATGGGTTGTTTGGCTGCATACTAGGAGCACTGCATATTATCTCATTTTGTCTGAAGAATGTTGGTGTTTTATAAAGAATAAGAAGACTCCATTGGTCACCTTTCCATTTTCTCTGCAGCTAAGAGGCATGCTTGATGGGGCTTGCTATTTTAGACAGGGGAAAGTATGCCAACTCTGTTTCTGTACCTTTAGGAGCTCGTCAAATACATTCTGAAAAATACTATTTTTGTCAGATGTTAGAGTAGAAATTTTAATGGCAGGCAAAGCATTTTGCAAGGCAGAAAAGCGTGCACGATTGTTCTGGGTATGAGGGACAAGTGCTGTATTTTAGGAGCGGTGCTGGCATTGTAACATGCAGCAATGCGAGTGGTGTCCTGGCCGTGTGATCACAGAATCTGAGTCTTTTTGCTGCTTATGCGTTGCAACTGCTCGGGCCTTGGTAATCTTTTTAATTAGGTTGAACCAAATGAAATTGCCAATTTGGGACCTATAAAAACAGCAGTTTCATATGGCTCAGCCTGATGCTATACACAGCTTTCCCTGTTAACTGTGTATTTGTAGAGTGAGTTGGGTTTTGATTACTGCAGTCAAGAGCAAGTGTCATTTTCTTGTTTGGATGTTAATCATATTGTAAGTGAACTTTAATCAGCCTTGCTTCTGAGTTGGGTTTATTTCTGTGCTTCTGGATCTTCCTTAAAGTCACTGATAGATTAATGAGAAATGCACCAACCTTCTTCTCTATGTGACCAGGTTATAGGACAACTGATATTGTTTATCATCTTTAGATAATATCTAAAAAACTTTAATCAGACTCTAATCATTAGTTTGAAAAATAGTTAATGAATGTGAATTGGAACTATAAAAGCATTTAAATATTTTCGTTATTTTTTAAATTTTAGTCTCAGATGCAAACGTCAGTGGGAATTGTACCAACACAAGCAATTGCAACAGGCCCCACTGCAGATCCTGAAAAACGCAAACTGATACAGCAGCAGCTGGTTCTACTGCTTCATGCTCATAAATGTCAAAGACGAGAACAAGCAAATGGAGAGGTTCGGGCCTGCTCTCTCCCACATTGTCGAACCATGAAAAATGTTTTGAATCACATGACACACTGTCAGGCTGGGAAAGCCTGTCAAGGTAAGTTGCAGTTTTCCAAAATCCTCATGGCGGAAGATTAGAATGATATTTGTCTTCATTAGTCTTAAACAGCTCTGGTATTAATATGATACCAGCAACCTAAGTGCTAACTTTCTTTTTGACGGAATATGTTAGTAAATATGAAAGTTAGTAAAGTGCTAACTTTCTTTTTGGTGGAATATGTTGCTCTCATGTCCCCACGCACTGATCACTCAAGTGCCACTGGAATGCTTACCTGCTGAGGGGGAAGGCGATTTGGTTTTGTTGTATTTAGTGAGCTTATACTGGATGAGGCTATGCCGTGCATTTGTTCTTTTCCTTCTTCCTCTGTCATGGATGACCATTCGTCACTTCTTGAACACTGTCTTTATTGTGAATGTCTAGATCATGGCTTACTTCTGAGCAACATAGAGCCCTTGCACATGTATACCCTTTCCTAAATCTGGAGCATCTGTCTTACAGCTGTTTGGTGTATTCAGACTGCCAGGGGCCCATTGCCTTGTGCTCCTCTGTCCTTTGGTCTTGAAGCCCATCAGGATAACAGCAAGGTTGTCCTGGGTAACTGTCAGTCAGCTTGGCGGTGGCCCAGGGATCTATGTGGTACAGCAAACCAGGCATGTCAGGTGTCCCCCTCTCCCAGACACCTCAGTTCTGCCGAAGGAAGTGCTTCTCATCAACTGTGCTTTTCTTTGAGCTTTATCCTCTTTCCTCCTCTTGCTTGTGCTCAGAAACCTTGGGAAGATCTCTCCCTGTTCTCCTTCTTTCCCTCTGACATTTGTGGGTCTCCAGAGTAACCCTGATCATGGTGAAAGAGCAGAGAAGGGACTGCTAGACGTTTAGAAAGAAAATGCAGCACCTTACTATTGAAATGAAGATCCAGTTGGAGAATAACCAGGTTCAGTTAGCCTCTAAAGTGCTTTTGAAAGTTCTCAGGGTCCCTTTCAGAATCTCCACACACTTCTCATTTGCTTCTCTATCAGTGTCTTCAACTATAGTCCTTAGATGGCTTTCATCTTTTACATAATTAATTTTTTTTTTAACATAGTGACATTACAGAACCATTTTTTGTTCTACCTTTCATTGCAATTCAGTATTTCAGGTTAAGTAGTTTTTGTTTTTATTTTGTGGGCTAGACCTTAACCACCCATCATTCATAACATTACTTCTGTTTGGAATTCTCAACAGTTGACTTACAAACTTTTTGGAAAACAGCCTGTTTGTAAGTTGAGGACTGCCTATACTGTGTTATGGTTACACTTGTTACCATTTTCTTATGGAATCTGGCATTATAATTTAGGTATAATTGAAAGTGTTACGATTTGGATAGAAAAATAACATCTCGTTGTTTTTCTGGTCATAGTTGCCCATTGTGCATCTTCACGACAAATCATCTCTCATTGGAAGAACTGCACACGACATGACTGTCCTGTTTGCCTCCCTTTGAAAAATGCCAGTGACAAGCGAAACCAACAAAGTAAGTGAGCATTGGGGGCAGAGAAGCTTGGAGGACATAAGCTATTTCTAAAGAGATTGCAGAGGACTAGGTAGGAAGCAGGGCAGAAATTACTAACTGCAAAGTATAGTGAACAGCTAGCAAATATACACGAGGTAGACACATATAGTGACATAGGATAAAGCTAAGGAGAGCAGACTTATTTTCAAGGTGTGTGTAAATGGATGTGGTAGTTTTGGAATTTCACTCACTGCCTCTTCACTACCCTGCTCCCCCCACATACTTGCATTTGAATTCAATAGCAAGGAACCGAACAAGGGGGAAAGTCACTTTGGCTAATCAAAGAGCCAACACAAAGAATCTTCATATTTCTTTATATATGTACTTTGTATCTGAGGGCTTTAATGCTGTATCACTATAATGGCAGCGATTTTGTGGGGAAAATGTAGAGATGCTTCTTTTGGAATTGAAAACCCCTTATCCTGAAGTCGGTTTTGGAATCCCTGCATTGTAGAAAAGTCAGTCAGGCCGGGTCACTGTAAAATTCCACACATAGACCTTTGTGAAGTTTTTTCCTTTCTATCTAGAGATGCAGTTCTCAGACCAATTTGCATAACTAACAGTTTCTTCAACTTCAGATTGGGAGTTTCTCCCCCAAGCTGACCCCATCCTGATCATACCCAACATTTTGTCATCTTTTGAATCAGCCATGCAGCCCCTAGTGAACTGGGTCAGGCAGTGATCGCCGTGCATCAGGAGGCCCAGGCGGTGGCTCCCGTGGGCTACCTGCCATTGTAGCCATCAGAGAACTTAGGCATCAGGCGTTAACCAGAAGCAGCAAGAAGGACAGACATCTCTTTCCATTTAAGTCCTTTACCTGTTGTTTCAAGGGAAAACCGTGGTCTTTGGTTGTATCCTCCATCGGGACAGATGAAAGGGCCCCAGGAGCACACATTCACCTCTCGCGGGAGCTGCTCCCTTAGCGACTGAGCCGGCCCAGCGCAGGTCTTCTTCCGCCTTGTCCCTGTCATCTTCCCGCCCACCCAGTTGGTGTTCTGGGTGTTCATCGCTGTCACTCTTCTTGGTCATCTTCCTCCAGACCCAGCAGCTGCCTGGAGGAAATTTGGTGCTTTTCCCTCTGGTTGTGTCCTAGGGGACCAGGAAAAGATTGAGAAGCACTTCGTTCCTGCGGGGCCGTGGAATGGTGTGCCAGTGATGGCCCTTATGGTTTTCCTCTTGCCAAGTTTGGTGCACCCTCTCCCGAAAGGGAGGCCCAGTGAGCAGGCACCGGCCAGGCCTGGCTCATTTTAAATCAGCGAATCCATATCACATGGGAGAGAAATTCTAGGAGATGGCACCTGCTACCCTCCCTCCCTACAAAGGAGCCATAATACGTTTCCTTTATAAGTCAGTTTTCTAAATCATTTAAATTCTTTGGCCAAAATTTGAATCAATACACAATTTTCCAGGACATCTCTTGTGTAAAGTGTAGTTCTAGGATCCGGGGTCTTCTAGAACCAGATATTTAGAACAGTATTCCAGTGGAATGCAATTTGTTTTTTCTCCATGTTAGTATAAAACTTTTTTTTTTTAAGTATTATATTGTGGTGGTTACAATTTCTTGTGTTTTAGAATACATGTCAGTATTAGGCTTTTGTAAGTGCTAAAATATTCCTTGTAGAGTTTGGAGTTGTGCAGAATCAATTCCGTGAACTGTTAAGTAGTAATGAGTTAGGAGACTTTGTTCTTAACTTTTAATTTGCAGGTGTGCCTTTTCTGGGATCCTTGGTTTTTTAGTATGCACTGCCATGGTAATTGTAAACTTTTATGACTTTTTTTTTCCTTTTAAGAAACACTTAATGTGGTTTTATTTAAAAAAAAAAAAAAGAAACATACGTGTGAATGTGGTTTGGTTTTTTTAGACATCCTTATGGCTGCCCTCGCGCTGTGAGAATCGATTGTGTGTGTGCCGTCTCAAGTGGTAAACCACAGTTTTTCTACCAGTCATAACATAAGGTGTCGTTTCCAGGGTGATTTTATAATGTACAGTCATAGAAGAGATTTAGATTTTCTTTGTTCAAGGGTTCGGTAGTTTTCATGAAAGAAACGAAAGTACTTATTTTTTTTTTTTTTAATTAAAATGCTAAAATTAGGTTTCAGCTTTAAGGGTATTCTTTTGGTGCTAGCATTATAGTTTTGTGATTATACAGTTGTATGATATCTTGAAAGAGAAAGTTTCTGCAATGTCTTTTCTGTAAGTTTTTGCTGTTGTTTCCCTTGTTCTAAAGCAAATTGTGCTTGTCGTGTGTGAACACTGGGTGAGGCACTGAGCACCCAGGGAGGAAATTGTGGATCTGTTCTCCCCTAGCTTGGAGTTGGGCTCCAGAGACGGAAGATATACATTGAAACTAATGTGGGGATGATCTGGGGTGGAAAGGGATGAAGCAGTCCTTGAGGAAAAGAGCAGAGTGTGCCGGGCCCCCTTTAAATAAAACAGAAGGGGAAGAACCTTCTAGACAGCAGGAACAGTGTCAGGACAGCTGGTGGGGAGGTTGGAAGGACTAGGGGACAGTCTGCCGGGACCCCCTGTGCCCGCCTGTGGGGAGTGCCTGTGCCGGCGACTGTGGGAGCTGTGCTCTCTGAGCAGTGTCTCCCACAGGTGCTGGCCTCACCTGGTCATGCTCACTTGGTCAGTGTCCCCCTGCTCTAAGTGATGAGTCTGTGGAGAGAACCTGCCACTTCACCTGTGGGGCTAACCTGACGTGCCTTGAAATGAAATCCCGGATCACTGGTTTCCTTTTTGTCCTATGTTTGAGATTTTGTTTGATTTTTCTTTGAATTGTTTTCTGGAGATTCTTTAAATTACTGTTCTCAAACTTTCCATCTCTTATATAGATATTCAGTTTTTAGTGAGCAGTTGGGGACTTCTCAAGATACATATCTACTGTTGTCAGTCCTGGCATCTGTGTTCAAATCAGTCCCGGGGCACCGTGTGGCGTAGAGGCCTGAGGCTAGGGGCACACTGCTGAGCGCCCCTTTTGGACCTCGGGTGGCCTCACTGGTGAGCCTCTTGCTGCTCAGTGTGGTCTCCAGACCAGCTGAGTGGGTGCTTCTGCCTGTGCTAGAAACTCAGGCCCCTCCCAGACCTCCCAAATTAGAATCTGCATTTTAATGAATTCCCAGGTGGTTTATATGTTCATTGAAGTCTGGGCAGAGCTGCTCTAGCTGCCCTGAAGGTTGTGAAGATTTGAGTCTGACTCTCTGGGGGAGACCACGAATTTCCGAACTCAGAAGCCCCAAGGACGATAAAAACAAATACTGCTGTGTCACCCCAGCACCAAACCTAAATCCCTCACTGCCCACGGCTGCCTTGGACTTGAACATAGCCACAGCTTGAACCCCATAGACTGGTTAAAAATCAGCAGTCCTTTTCAGCCAGCCCGTTGCTTGGATGCTTCCATTGGTTTGGCACTCATTACCTTACCCAGCTATGGATTTCATTTCTAGACGTCTCTGATTCTTGAAAACACCTCATTATATTGAGCCCATATCCACCCTGTTAAAAATGTCACCCATTGAGTAGCTTTGTTACTCAGGAACTATTTGCCAAACAAGCCTCTTGCTCTACTTGAAAGCTCTTCAGAAATTTTCAGATACCTCTTTGGACATTCTGGGTCTGGGGTAGAGGTGAAGGGAGCACTAGGACATAAATGGCTGTAGCATCGGAGCCAGGGGGCCAGTGGGCTTTGTTTACCCCTGGCTTAAGGACTAGTCATTAGTGATGTATTTCATCAGAATAGCTTTTTCCTTGCTCTTCTGGGTAACACAGCATTGCCCCCTCCTGAATCATTTGGCTTCTGAGGCACACAGTCTGCTGGAGGGCTGTGCATTCTTGGTTTGCAGTTTCCGTGGTAGGAATTCTGGGACTCGGACTTGGGTATGCCCTAGTGTTTGGGAAGGTTTCTCTCTGCCCATGTGCCTGCACTTTGCATGTGCTGGTGCTGTGAAGGGCACGTTGTCCTGCACCCACAGCACATGCCAGGGTGGCTGGGAGCAGTCACGCCCTACAGGTGGGGTCAGCTCTCCCTCTGCTTTCTCAGTAGAGATCTGAGCAGTGGCTAATGATGGCTGCTTCATTTGCTTAGCATTGTGCCCCCCCCCCCCAGCCCACCCTTACAAATTTTAATTTTAATTTGTGCCATTTTTCTTGAAATTTCCAAAGTGCGTTCAGTTTTATTGAGAATGATTGGGGGCTGACTTTTCTGGTTAACTGAGTCTTGTGAATGAGCAGTGTATATTGTACACGGAACCTATTTGTAGAACAAGCTTGAGGCTCAGAGGGGAAAGTACCATCTTGTGCCTGCATGAGAAATGACAGGTGAGTCCTGGAGAGAGCCCACCGTAATACGTGGCCTTTTGTTTTGTAGGTCATGAGCTCCTAGTGTAGCCCCAACAGAAGGGGCATGGTGAGGCACAGGAAGTGTATGTGTGTGTGTGTGTGGGGGGGGTGCTTTAAAGAGGCAAATATCTGAAAGCAGAGATGGTCGGGTGCCCAACAGGGTCAGGGGAGAAGAACCAAAACTGCTGTGTTCGGACACATGTGCCGTTCATTGGTGATGTCAAGCTCTCAGAAAGGAAAGAAGATGTAAAAATGGTAAAAGACACTAAGAGATTTTGACATTTAGAGAGGGAAACATTAATAACGTGGAAAATAGATTTATGTAGAAGACCTCATTCTCAGCAATGCTGGATAAACGAAGCTTTGTCACATACAACCTCCTTGAAGTTTTGTTAAGTCTGAAAGCTCCTGGTTCTGTAGTGCTGGGGGGAGGCTTGTGGATTGCCATTGTTGTACTTGACGGCTCCACTTCGCTTGAACTCTTCCATGGGACTTTACAAGGCCGGGAGCCTCTAGGTTCGGCCACGCTGTCCTGCCTGCAGGGGATGTACAGAGGAGATGAGCGTCTCTGGTGCAGGCTCCAGAGCTGCAGTCTTACATTGTGAGGAGATGACTAGGTTAATTTTGGTTACTCCCGAAAGACCCCCAAACTCCTGGGAGAGCAGCGACTGGTTTTGCTCCCAGTGTCCTGGAGCCTAGCAGAGGGCCTGGCACGTAGTGTGCACTCAGTTCACCTGTGGAAGGAATGGCTGAGTGACGAGTGAATCCATGAGGTGTAAATCCCAGAGAGCAGCAGAGGCCCCGGAGGCACTTGGAGGTTCAGGGACACCTTCACGGAGGCGTGGCGGCATCTTGAGCTGCCAGAGTTTATGGTAGCTTTTACATAATAAACCGCCACCCGTTACAGTAAATGTCCGAATTTCTTTACCCCTAAATATTTGTATCATCTACTAGTATCATTTGGACCTCAAATTGGGCCATGTTTAAATGTCAGAAACCTTTTTCGTTTGTTTGTTTTCCTTCTAAATTTTTAGAAACACGAGATTCCAAATGTTTACTAGTCTTCTTATAGTTATATTTTCTTTTAATATCAAAAATATAGTATGCTTTTAAATGTTTGCATTTAAAGCATAAATGCTTTTAACACAAACACAAAATATAGGGACTACGTTGGTGGCTTCCCTGGGAGGCCTGTTTTGAGCAGGAGGCCCTGACTGCCCTGGGGGTGGCCTTGGGCTCGGAAGTGGTGTTACTCTGAGGTGGGGCATTGGGGAAGTGTCGAGGAACTTTCTATTAGAAATTTAGCTTGTCGTTATCCTGGGTATGATAGGCATGTCTTTAAAGCTTTGGGGAATATTAACTATTAGAAAAAAATACTTTTAATGGTATTGTATGACTTATTCCAGCTACACACTTACAAAATGTATCTTGGGAGTTGCTTTTCATTTATAATAATGAGGTGCTTGGTGTGTGTAATTGTGTCTAATGAGCATTAATGAGTTTGAGATCTGAATATCCTTATTAGAAAAGTTAATAGTATGGAATGTGTAATTACCAAGTTTTTTTTTTTTCTTTTCTTTTCTTTTTTTTTTTTTTTTTTTACAGATTTTAGTTTAATTAAGTTGCTCTGATAAGTATTTGAGTTATTTATGTTATAGTTGCTGTCACGGCTTTGCTTTTTACACCTAAAATCTGTGATCTCCATTAGAAAAGGCCCGAGCCTCATCAAGTCGTGATTCCATCGGTTTGGGCTCCATTAAGTAACCTCCCACTCAAATAAGAGTCTAGGGACAGACAATAGTTTAAAAGTAAAGGGCACTCAAGACAAGAATTCAGCTTTAACACATTTTTACTAAAGGAGCACTTAAGGTAAAAGGAACAAGTTTATAGTGTAAAAATTAATCGATACATTACCAAGCCTGGGAGCCCCTACTCCTCCAGACACAGTTGGACGTGAGTTCAGAGAGCTCCCCCTTGTTTGAGTTACAGAAAATTTATAACATCTTGATTTAGAGTACCTTTAATTAACTCATATTCTATTTTCACATTAAATGATGCATCGTGAACACAGACTTTTGAAGTGAAGTGTCTTGATCCATGAGTGCTTAAAGATCAAAGGAGGGTGTCCACTTTACCAGAGACTTAGCCTTGAATGCCTGTAAAACTCTACTGATAGTATTTTTACTAATTAAGCTGTGATTTCTGTAAGAGCAATATAACATACTTTTACTTGTATAAAGTCTAAAAATTAGAAAAGAGATTACTGTTACTTGTCTCCACCCTGTTAATATAGTTTTCTCATTTTATTCCATGATTAGTTTAGCTAGTACATCATATTGATAGACATGCATTTGATTAGGACTGTATTCAACCTTGCTGCATTAGTTACAACCTATTTATGATTAAAGTAAGAGCTGCAGCCCCATCCTGTTTTCACAGAGGGCTAGGTGATTACATGTTATCTATATGTAAGAAGGTTGAGCGGACCTTTCTGCTTTCTTGAAAATATTCACAGCTTTTTTTTTAACTGTTTAGATTCTCCTTCAGTATAATCTTCTAATATGGGACTTGAAGGTTATGAATCATCTGTCCCATCCTGGTTACTATAGTAAGGTCTTTCCACTTTTTATTATTTGGAAACTGTACTTGAGTGTTCTTAGGTAAAAGTTCTGTTAAATATGCTTCTATTTCAGAAGGAGTAACTGATTCTTCACTATCAGAACAGAAAATATCAGGTGGTATATGAGAGCAGCAAAGAGAGAAGGAATCAACATTCTCATTATTAGATTCCTCGGTAGAGATATTATCCTGTGATATTGCACTGATGGTTGAATGTAAGAATATTACTGTTATGAATAATATGAATTTGAAGGAAAGGCTTTGTAATAGTACTTTTTTTAATTCATTTTTTTGAGATATATTCACATACCATGCAGTCATACAAAACAAAGCGTACATTCGATTGTTCACAGTACCATTACATAGTTGTGCATTCATCACCAAAATCAATCCCTGACATCTTCATTCCACACACACAAAAATAACAAGAATAATAATTAAAGTGAAAAAGAGCAATTAAAGTAAAAAAGAACACTGGGTGCCTTTGTTTGTTTGTTTGTTTTTTTCCTTCCCCCATTTTTCTACTCATGCATCCATAAACTAGACAAATGAGAGTATGGTCCATATGGCTTTCCCAGTGTGAGAGTACTTTTTGTATCTAAGATCATATAATATTAATTTTATAAGCTTCGGGTTATAATGTGGCTCTAAAGTTTGGGGAACTTGGAAAGAAAGAAACTTTTAATAAGTATTATGACATAAAACTTTTGCCATATGGTAAGTGCTCAGTATTGCCATATGGCAATAGTGGATGGATGGATGATGGATGAGAGGGTGAGTTAGCGAGTGGGTGGGTTGATAGAAGGATGGGTGGATAGGTGGTGGATGAATGGATGGATGGATGGATGAATGAAGTGAACTTGAAATGATCAAGGAGATGCATGTGTGGGGTCATCTCTCAGTCAACTTTGAAGCCCTTAGGAGTGGGGTTCCTTATGTTGCCACCAGTTTTTCCTTTAGTCTCCTGGAGTTAACCAGTTAGCTGGGACAACTAGAGGGAGTGTCTTACTGCCACCAGTAGGTTTGCGTAATAGGAGCTATGATGACTGCGTGAGGCAGAGCCAGCTCCTGGATGTCGGTGGTATTGAGTTTGTACCTGGAAAAATGAAAATCCATGTGGATCGCCAAGTTTCATTTCATCCATTAATTTCAGCTAGGTCAATCAGTTAAGTACAATATTTCTTCAAGAGTTTCATGTAGCCAGAGAGCCCAGCATGGTGCTCTCCTGCATAGGAAGCCCTTCGGGAATGTTTGTTGTAACGCTATCATAGGTGTTAGGTATCAAGGAATTGCAGTGTTGTTATTTGGAAGATCACTTTATAGATTTATTAATAAATAAGAAAACTGACCAACCTGGGGCTCACCTCTGCTCCCTGTGTTAACCCTGCTGTACCTGTGCAAGTGAGCCGGAGGGAACCAGGGGTGAGGCAGAGGAGGGGAACTCCTTCATTCATTTCAAAGATGGCCTATGGCTCCCAAATAATCAAGAACTTGCCGTTGTCACACATTTGCCACTCCTTTGTAATGGACTTCTCATGAGTCTATAGACATTAATCTGTATTAATTTTGTAAAGTGATCTCTGTTGTGATTTTATGGTCTATTTGCTTTCTAAGATCAAAGCTTGGGTTTTCTTGAGCTTTCATCTATTAAGTGCAGAATAGATGAATACAATAGGATTCTTTCTTAGGGGAGGAGGGAGGATTCCTTCTCTCAGCACAGTTCCTTGAGAGCTTTGTTTTAATACTTACGATACGCAAATGTATTCTTCTGATAAAATTGTTTTTGCCTCTCTGTAGTTTTGAAATCATTTGTGGGCTTCTCTCTTTTACTTATCTTTTGTTTGTTTGTTTGTTTGTTGTTATAGCCATCCTGGGGTCTCCAGCTAGTGGAATTCAAAACACAATTGGTTCTGTTGGCACAGGCCAACAGAATGCCACTTCTTTAAGTAACCCAAATCCCATAGACCCCAGCTCCATGCAACGGGCGTATGCTGCTCTTGGACTACCCTACATGAACCAGCCCCAGACCCAGCTGCAGCCTCAGGTTCCCGGCCAGCAACCAGCACAGCCTCAAACTCACCAGCAGATGAGGACTATCAATCCCCTGGGTAGGTGAAGGAACTCTCCAGAACCTCCTGTGTCCTAATGCAGCAAGCAAAATGCCAACCCCTACTTGAATCCAAGGCGATACTCAGTTACTGTTTTTAATTTGAATTCAAATTAATTTAAGTGTATCTTAGGGTAATAGTATCTTTTAAATGATTGAAATAAAAATCTTCCAGAAAAAAAGCAACAATGTTTGCTGAAAGGAATGTGTTACATGCATGTAAAAAGAATAACATTTGCAAGTGAATCAGAGTTTTTGTTGCATGCTGTGCTGCTTCTGTTTGGACAGTTTTCATGAAGGGCATTTCATATGGCTCAGAAGGCAAAATTTCACAAATTAGAATGATGTTTGTAGCACTTGCACTGACTCCCAATAGACTGTTCATTCATTTGAAGGAGAAATTGTAGGTGGTCTGCAGTTCTGAGCGGGTCTTGGTTTTGGTCACCTCACGGGTGGAGGTAACCTCCTGGACTCGGGCATGCTTACAAAATTCACAGCCAGTTCCCACTGTCTCAGGCCTCTGGTTATATTAGTGTTTTCTATTGCCATCCAACCCTTTATTTGCCAATCTTTGGTTATTTGCTCACATGTCTCCACAATTTTCGCCATCTCTGCATGTTGTTTCCTTGATATTTTACTTTAAATTGGCATAGTCCTTTTGAAGTTAGACTTAGGCTAAGAAGTAATGTCTGTGAAGACATAGATTTATTGTGCTGGTTTGTTCTTTCCCTAATGCACTTTAGAATAATTATTTTACTCTTAAAATGACCATTTAGAATCGTCTGTATGCCTTTTTGGGGAACTCTGCTCTAATGAGTATATAATTTACACTGGCCATGTGACTGAACTGGAGCCCTGAGACCTGAGTTCTAATCCAGCCCCACCCATTCGTGATGGTAGGAGTTGGAGCAAGACTGTTAAACTCTCCGAGTCCCAGCATTTTCTTTCTTTAAAATGAAATCTATCAAGAAACTGACCTTCTAATCTCCACCCCCACACACTTAATTTCTATGGTTTTATTTTCTGATAAGCAGAGAAAAAGATGCCATACAATTTTGTGGTAAATCAGCTTAACTGTTTAGAGTATGATATTAATGATATTAAGCCCAACTCAGAGTGTTAAATTGCAAATGAGTCATTTCTCATTTTTCCACAGCCATATAGTACACTTAAATACCAGCTAGCCTCCATGAAAATGCCTTATTTTGGTCACAAAGTAGAGTGGGAAGGAGTCTACAAGTCTGTCACTGTTATTGAACATACAACTTCCAGAGTTCCTGCCCTACTGTTTTTTTTTTTTTTTAACTGCTATAATTCATAAAAATGACTTATTTACATAGTGATTTGTTGTTTATCAGTTGTTAGAACTTTGAAGTGTATATTATAATTTTGAGTCGGTTGATTTCTTTCCTTTCTTTTTCAAGGAACTAACCCAATGAACATTCCAGCAGGAGGAATAACAGCAGATCAACAACCACCAAACTTGATTTCGGAATCAGCGCTTCCAACTTCCCTTGGGGCCACCAAGTAAGACCTCCGTTTCAGTCGCTCATGTCTGAGTGATGGTCGGACACAAAAATGGGGTGGAATCACACAAGGCTTTGTGTTTCTTTCTAAACGTGTGTCAGAGAAAATAATTTAAGCAGAGTGGCAGGGAAAATTACTGCTTTTAATTGTAAATGTAAAACAGAGTAAGCAGTTTAAATTTTGTCGTATGGGCATCATGTGGCTCTCCTAACTTAAGCTTTTTAAAAGTCATGTGTGGCTGAGAAGAAAGCCTTGGTTGAACGAAGCTTGTGTGAGTCCAGTCAGCAGACTCATGACAGTTCCTTGTTCTTCCCTTAGCCCACTGATGAATGATGGCTCAAACTCCAGTAACATGGGAACCCTCAGCACTATACCTACAGCAGCACCTCCTTCCAGCACCGGAGTTCGGAAAGGCTGGCACGAACACGTTACTCAGGACCTGCGCAGCCATCTAGTGCATAAACTGTAAGTGCCTGTTATTCATATGCGACAGAAACATTTTGTGGCTAAAGGCAATGTAATAATTTTGCAGTTTCATAGATACCTGATTTCTTTCTGAAGTTGTCCATTGGGCCCCAGGTTTTAGTACCCCAGGAGCTGAAGGGGGCATATTAGTTTTGTTTTAGGGATCACAAGACCCGGATGGCAGCAGTCTTGAGCAGACCAGGGATTCCCAACCCCACATCCCTGGTGGGTAGGTGGGTGGGTGTGCATCAGAGGAGCATGACTTGCAGCCTATGTCACCACTGGCAAAGACACATCACCCCCCCCACCCCCCACCCCATCCCCAGTGCAAGCCATACCTTCTGTGCCTTTGAGCTCTGGGACACAGATTGGGCTTGGATTACTGAAAAGCTTTGCTTTATTTTGTAGCTCAAGATTATAGCTGTGGAGACCCTTGAGAACTGGGGAGATTGGGGCTAAGTACAGGTGGCTTGAAAGTACTGCCATACAGTTGATGACTTTCTTGAGCTAATTAAGTTAAATTATAAATAAAGCTAACCAGCTAGATTCCATCAGCAGTTTTTTCCCTTCCTTATTTTAATCAAATTATTTTTTTAATAAATAGTTGTAAAATTAGGAATTTGAAATCATTATTCACAGAACTTACTTGTTAATGGCACAATGTTGGGTGTGTTTGACCTGCAGATAAGTTGACAGATCTGTGTTGTTTCCAGAGAGCGTCTGCATCTGTGTACATATATCCTAGACAAGAGAGACTTGGGAATGCTCTGAGTGGGGTATTGCCATTGGTAGACAATAGTCTGTTTCTTCTCTTTCCCTGTCATGTACGAAATAGCAAGATACTGATTTTGTAGTTACTATTTGGTTGCACTGAAAGTGAGAAGATAAAATCTGTTATCCTTTCAGCGTCCAGGCCATCTTTCCAACCCCCGACCCAGCAGCACTAAAGGATCGCCGTATGGAGAATCTGGTCGCCTATGCTAAGAAAGTGGAAGGGGACATGTATGAATCTGCCAACAGCCGGGTAGAGTGCCATGCTTCGTATTCCCATCTGTACAACACCTCCAGTAGAGATAACTGCATCTGATTTGTGATCTGGAAATGGTAGAACTGTGTCGTTGGGAAAACGCATTACCTTGGGGGGACTAAAACCAGGGAGACTTCCCAGTATAAGACATGAAATTATTCTGTAAAACCTTCTTGATAAATGTAGATGTACAGTAGTAAGTGACATGTATAAAAGTGCATTGTATCCATGGTAAATACTGTACAGTGGGTGTTTTTTATAATGATTGTATTATGTTACTGGAAGCATCAGTGAATATCTGAGAAGTTCAGTTACGGAATGAAATGTAACATGTATTTTAGTACCTACCACCTGATAAAGTTTGTAAAGTTGCTGGGAATTCAGGAAGAATTTGGGCCTTTGGTTTATTAGAAGTGTGACTACTTGTACCCTCTGCCAATGTACTTAATAAAAAACTGTTGAATTTTCTTGCTTTTTAGGACGAATACTATCATTTATTAGCAGAGAAAATCTACAAGATACAGAAAGAACTAGAAGAAAAACGGAGGTCACGTTTACATAAACAAGGCATCTTGGGCAACCAGCCAGCCTTACCAGCCCCAGGGGCTCAGCCCCCCGGGATTCCACAGGCACAGCCCGTGAGACCTCCGAGTAAGGATGTCATTTCCTTCTGTACCCCCTTGGTCTATTTGCTTCTTTTTTCTTCTGTGCTTTGGGTGTGTTTCTAAGAATATAGTTATAGTCTCAGAAGGTCTGTACTTTGGAAGCTGCATGTTTTAAGCTGTGTATGCTGAAATGCAGTGAGTTTCTTGTTTGGCCATATTTGACTGTTGAGTTTCTCTTGTGGGAAGGCTGGGACCATTGTTACCAAATTACACCATGCTCTTGAGCCTGTTGACCCTTTATTCTCTTGAAGTTTGAACTCCTTAAGAGAGAATGCCTTACTCCTAAATCAAAGATTACTTTAACTTACTCATTTTTTTCTGCTAATGTAGATGGACCAATGCCCCTGCCAGTCAACCGCATGCAAGTTTCTCAAGGTATTTAGCCATTATTGTGAATCATATCTTTGTTTAACGTGGCACGCGCAACGTTTATTGGTGACTTTTTCTCTTCCTCTTTCTATTACTTTGTAGCCCAATCCCCACTCATTTTTGTTTTATTCTTTTCCTTTTTGCTGATGAGCAGAAATGCCACAGGCAGTCTTACTCTGTTGCATTTAGCAGTTTAAAGAGCACAGGGACGATCTCCAGAGAGATGAGAAGAAAAAGCATAAGTGGACAGGAGAACAATCCTTGTAGGAAGAGGCCCCCCCAAAAAAGAAGCATCACTGGTTGAGGGAGGCGACATTTCTGAATGCTTGAAGAGGAGCACACACATGCAAGTCCTGGGGTGAGCGAGCAGCCTGTGGAAGGCTGTGCCGCGGAGGACAGGGCTGCTCCAGGTGTGGCGTGGCAGGTGTTCAAGCCCAGCGGGGTGTCTGCTCATGGAAGGTCAGTCTGCAGAGATTCCATGACAGGCTGGGAGCCTGGGAGCTGGTCTGAACAGTCTGTAAAGGGTCTTTTTCAAGTTGAGATTCTGTGGTTTTTGTTTGATTGAAGCAGTCATTTTGGTTAGTTGTGGAATTTGGGGAGGCATTTGAAAGCTTTTACAGTCCTTGACAAATTGACACTTAAGCCTTAAGATAGGACATTTTTACCAGGTGCTAAATAAGGTGGTGACATTATTTAGAAGATTCTAAAGAAAGAGGCCTTGTTGCTGTGTGTAGGGAGAAGAGGTCATTTTAAAAACTATAACGATCCTATTGCATATGAAAGGATGTGGAAGACAAACTGATATTCTGGAGAAACTTTTTCAGGAACTTGTTTTGATGGACTGGATATGAGGGGTGAGATAAATCAAGAAGTCAGAGAAATTGAGCCTTAGGAAAGTGGCTGGCTGGCTGTTGGGGATGACACGGACTTTGTCTACATCGGAAAATGTGGCTGGTTTGGGATGTGTTGAGATAGCTGTTTGTCAGAATGTTGAAAGATACTTTATAGCTAACCACTCATAAACATGGATGTGTAGGCGTGGATTTTTTATGGTGCTATTTCTTAGTACATCTTTTTCTCTTATTTATTCCTAAAATCCTCAAGAAAGGGGAACCTACAGGCTCCCTGGAAAGTCCTCCTGGGCCTGTATTGGCACTCAGTAACTTGAGAGTGACATTTCTGGGTGGTTCTGAAGGTGGCACTGAGGGAGGCAGGTGCTCTTTGGGACCCCCCTGCAGCCACCCAGTGCTAGGACGAGAGCCCAGCATCGCTCCTCAGACTGACTGGAACTGGCATTTTCTTGGTATTTAGAGTTTCTCACACAGTATTGGGAACTGGACACTGTGTTCTGGAGACACTTTTGGGCTTGTCAAGTTTCTTCCTTGGTGTGACATTCCTTCAAACTTGGAGCACTCCTGGAAAGGTGAAAGTAAGCCACAAAAAGATCTTTCCAGTCTGTAGAGGAGGTTGAGGTTGAGAACTTCCGATCTCCAGGGTGTACATTCCCTTGGCTGCTGTATAAATGCTTAAAATGCTCAGAAAATTAAAAGATGGTTGTGAGTCTTAAATCACATATTCTAAGAATAAATGTGAAAATGTAAACAGGCAGAGAGCTAGGAAGTCTGGGGTGATGGGAATAGATTTCCTGTGTAGAGGGGATGGAGCCAGGTGCTCCAGAGGTGTTAGGTGGAGGTTTGTCTCGATGGTTGCCCTGGTTTAGTAATCCACTCCTCAGTAGCTGGTCCCAGCACTGTCCTGACAGGGCAGACCCTGTTTTTCTTCCTGGTGCTGCCTCGCCTTCCCTTTGGCCGTTCTGTCTAGTGTGCTGTCTTCCACATCAGCTCCACCTCAGCCTCTTCCATTTGGGTTTCACCTGACCCTCATCCCCTTGCACTTTCCTACCACCCACCTCTACCATACCGCCCCATCAGTAACGTTTTTCTGAGTCTTGCTGTCCTAAGGAGGCTTGGGAATTGTTTACTATTTTTCCTATGTAAGTAAAAGTCTGGTACTTAACTATCTCTTTTGACTTAACTGGGTGGTTTCCTTTCAGTTACATTTGTTGCATATGTGTTCTATCGTATGTTACTTAGAGTGTTTTCCTCATGAACCATTGTGGGTACTTTTTTACAGGGATGAATTCATTTAATCCGATGTCGTTGGGGAATGTGCAGTTGCCACAAGCAGCCATGGGACCGCGGGCAGCGTCCCCCATGAGCCATCCTGTCCAGATGAGCAGTATGGGCTCGGTGCCAGGGGTAAGGCCTCTGCCCGACCTTAGTTGGGCTTGCGACATCCCTTGCTTTAGTAGAATTCTGTAAGCAGTGAAATTCATATTTAGTCTGAGAATCATGTGGTACCTGTCCCTTTGAATTTGGGTTATGCTTTATTTCCATGCTCTTGTTTGTTGTCTTCATTCCTGCAGTGATAATTCTTTTGACCATTACTTTTATTGGAATGATGAACTCATCGGGACTTTGAACCTTGTGAGAAGATGGGGAATCTGAGGACTAAGTAGGCAGGGTCAGATATGTGGCAAGAGGAATTGTCAGCTTCAGTTGACGCCTAGAGTAACCTTATGCTGCTTTCTAAAAACTTTAGCATATTTTGATCTTGAAATTATAGCTTGCTGCTGATTTATAAGTCACAGACAACTTGAAGTTGGCTCATAGGGAGATTGCATGAGAACGCGCATGAAGTGTCTAGGAACCAGGAAGTTCTTCCCAAGCCTGCTAGGAAGGAGGGAATTTGAGCCACGTGGTGAGGATGCTGGCTGTGTTGTCTGAACCGCAGCTTCTGGTGCTGCTTGTTGTCTTTCAGATGGCCATTTCGCCCTCCCGCCTGCCTCAGCCTCCAAACATGATGGGTGCCCACGCCAACAACATGATGGCCCAGACGCCCGGCCAGAGCCAGTTCCTGCCGCAGAACCAGTTCCCGCCATCCGGCGGTGCAATGAGCGTGAACAGCGTGGGCGTGGGGCAACCGGCGGCCCAGGCAGGCGTGGCACAGGTACACGACGCAATCCCACTGCATTTCCCACACTGTGTGGCACCCGCTTACTGCTGTGCTGCGTTTCGCAGAAGCTAGAATCCTGGAATATGTATTTAGTTTCCATGTGTCCGCATCCTTCTGTTTTTTCCCTGTTTTGCCATCACTGTAAAAGTGGATGTTGTGATTTTTGGTTTGTATGCTTTTGTTTGTGTCTTGATTTGGTGGTTTCTGGTTGTTGTCTTACTGGGTTTTTTTTTTTTTTTTTTTTTTTTTAACTTTTATTTTGAAATAATCTCACAGTTACAGGACAGTAACAAAATTAATATAAGCCTCATACAGAAAATGCCCAACACTGCCCCACACCCCCAGACACCCAGAGCCACCAGTTTTAGCGTTTTGCCATCTTTAGCATATCATTCTATCATCTACCTATTTTCCTGTCATTCTGTCTGTTTTCTGAACATTTGAGAGCAGGTTGTTGTACATCAAACTCCTCGAACACGTATTACTTCCATGCACATTTCCTGTGAACAAGGATATTCACTTATGTAAATTCCTCAATTACAGTTAACAAATTTGAGAAATTTAAATTGATATAAAGCATACATTCCATATTCCAATTTTTCTTATGTCCCTATAATATCCTTTTGAGCCTTTTTCACTTCCAATTTTAGATCCCAGTATCGTGTACTGCATTTAATGGTCATTATCTAATTAGTTTCTTTTTTTTTTTAATTGTGGAAACATATTTAAATCTTCCCCTCCCAACCCCACCCCCCCGAGCAGACCATTCAGTGGGATTAATCACATTCACAGTGTTGCAGGCCCCTCATTATCCATTACTAGAACTTTCCCTTCACCTCAGACAGAAACCCTACATTCCTTTTACATTAACTTCCCATTGCCAGTCTCTCCCCGAGCCCTGGTAGACTGTGCTCTCCTTTCTGTCTCTATGCGTTTATACATTCTCTGGTATTTTCTTTGTGGTTAACATGGGGCTTAAATTTAACATCCTAAATCCATAAAAACTTTGTTTGCTTCGTTACTAACTTAACTTCAGCAGCATACGTGAACTATGTTCCTATACCCTTTGCTTTCCCACCTTTATATAATTCTTGTCACAAATTACATATTTATACATTGTGAGTCCAAAACTGTTGATATATCACTACAGTGTATGCATTTGCCTTTTAGATCCTGTCGGATGTAAAAAGTGGAGTTACGAATAATAAGTACAATAGTATCAGTATTTATATTTACCCATGTCATTATCTTTACCACAGATCTTTATTTCTTCTTGTGGTTTCAGTCAGTTGTCTAATGTCCTTTCCTTTCAACCTGCAGACCTTCCTTTAGCTTTTCTTGTAGTGCTGGTCTAGGGATGACGAAGTCCCTCAGCTTTTGTTATCTGCAAATGTTTCAATCCCTGCCTCTTTTTTTTTTTTTTTTTTTAATTTTATTGAGATTGTTCACAGACCATACAATTATCCAAAGATCCAAAGTGCACAATCATTTGCCGACGGTACCATCATACAGCTGTGCATCCATCAGCACAATTAATTTTTTTTTCAATTTTTAGATCATTTTCATTACTCCAGAAAAGAAATAATGACAAAAAAAGAAAACTCAAATCCTCCAATACCCCTAACTACCCCCCCTCACTTATTGACTCATAGTATTGGTAAAGTACAATTGTTACTGTTAATGAAAGAATGTTAAAATACTACTAGCTGTAGTACATAGTTTGCAATAAATATGTTTTTCCCTATATACACCTCTATTATTAACTTTTAGTTATAGTGTCATCATTTGTTCTAGTTCAGGAAAGAGATTTCTAATATTTATACAGTTAATCACAGATATTGTCCACTACAAGATTCACTGTTTTATACATTCCTATCTTTTAACCTCCAACTTTCCTTCTGGTGACATACATGACTCTAAGCTTCCCTTTTCTACCACATTCACACACCATTCAGCACTGTTAGTTGTTCTCACAATAACGTGCTACCATCACCTCTGTCCATTTCCAGACACTTAAGTTAACCTAGTTGAACATTCTGCTCATAATAAGCAACTGCTCCCTGTTCTTTAGCCTTATTCTAAATCCTGGTAACTTATATTTCATGTCTATGAATTTATGTATTATAATTAGTTCATATCAGTGAGACCCTGCAATATTAGTCCTTCTGTGTCTGACTTATTTCACTCAGTGTAGTGCCCTCAAGGTTTCTTTATCAACCCATTTTTTTTTAAGATGGTTTTGTTTACTGTCCTAGTTTGCTAATGCTGCAGAATGCAAAACACCAGAGATGGATTGGCTTTTATAAAACAGGGATTTATTTTGCTACACAGTTACAGTCTTAAGGCCACAAAGCGTCCAAGGCAACACATCAGCAATCGGGTACCCTCACCGGAGGATGGCCAATGGCCTCCGGAAAACCTCTGTTAGCTAGGAAGGCAGCTGGCGTCTGCTCCAAAGCTCCGGCCTCAAAACGGCTTTCTCCCAGGACGTTCCTCTCTAGCAAGCTTGCTTCTCTTCAAAACATCACTCCCAGCTGCACTCTCTTTCTTCCCCCCCCCCCCAGTCAGCTCATTTATATAGCTCCACCGATCAAGGCCCACCCCGAATGGGTGGGGCCAAGCCTCCATGGGAACATCTCATCAAAATTATCTCCCACAGCTGGGTGGGGCACACTCCAAGCAAATCTAACCAACACCAAAACTTCTGCCCCACACAAGACCACAAAGATAATGGCATTTGGGGGACACAATACACTCAAACCGGCACATTCCACCCCCTGGAACCCAAAATGGCATTATCTTTCCAAATACAAAATACATTCATTTATCACAAAAACTTAAATCATTTCAGTAACAAAAGTTAAGTACAAAATCCCATCAAAATAAGTTTAGGCTTGGTCAGTTCTAAGGCATAATTCCCCTCTAGCTGTGGATCTGTGAACCTAGAACAAGTTATGTGCTTCCAATATACAAAGGAGAGACATTCATAGGATAAACATTTCCATTGCCATAAGGAGAAACAGTAAGGAAAACAGGGTTAACAGGAGCAAAACAGTTCCTAAAACCTGCAGGACAAACTCCATTAGATTTCAAAGTCTGAGAGTCATTTACAGAACGACGTTGCATCCTTGGGGCTTGAGAGAGCGGGAGCCTAACCCTTCCTAAGGGCCTTTTCGGCAGCCCTTTCCTCTCCAAACACTTAGGTGAGTGCTCCAATATATCCACACATTGGGGAGACCACCTTCTCGGCCCCACCCTCCTCAAACATCGGGGCAGCTCCCGGATTCCCTTCCATCTCCGGGGCACACGCTCAACCCCTTCAGAACAGCGTGGTGGCAGCCAGGCTCTCCCCAATTCCCTGGGAATGTGCTCCACCCTCTTTGGGGCTTGGGGTGGCAGGACATTTCCTGAGCAACGAGGTGGAAGGCCCGCCCTCGACCTCCAGGGCAAACTCACCCTTTCCCTGCGTGTGGGCTGCTCCGCTCTCTCAGCCCTAGACCTCCTGACTCCAGACCTCAACCTCCACGGCTCTGTCTTTGAAGAAATTTTTCCTTTAATTTTTTCCTTGTCTGTCTCCTCCAGTCCAGACCGGCAATGGCTCTGTCTATAAAGATCTCGCAAAAATTCTGTTGGCTTTGCATGAAGCACACAGGGGTCAAAGCCATCAGACAATAGGACTTTCCACAAATCCTTTCTGGATAATTCCGTCTCCAATCTTGGCTTGTACTGAAATGGCGGCTGGGTTTTGTGTTTGGTTACATCCTCACGTTGGGCTGTAGCCTCTGGGATTCCACCCCCTGGAAGCTCGTAATTTTCTAAGCCATCAGCTTCTGGTTTCTTTGAACCCAAGAGTTCAGTTCTAAGTTTATCTCTCTCCACTCGCATTTTACTATAAGCTGCAAGGAGAAGCCAGGATATATCCTCCACAGGTAGTCTGGAGATCTCCTCAGCTAAGTATTCCAGTTTGTCACTTTTAAATTCTTCCTTCCATCTGATACCAGGACTCAATTTTGCCAAATTCTCTGCCAGTTTAAAACAAGGATCGCCTTTCTTCCAGTTTACAACAACACATTCACCATTTCTGTTCAAGGCCTCATCAGAAGTATCTTTAGAGTCCATATTTCCACAAACAGTCTCTTTAAAGCAGTTTAGGCCTTTTCTATCAAGCTCCTCACAATTCTTCCAGAGTCTTCCCCTTATCCATTTAAAAAGCCGTTCCAGCATGTTTGGTATTTGCAAACTCAGCAGCAAAAGCACCCCACTTCTCTGGTACCAAAATCTGTCCTAGTTTGCTAATGCTGCAGAATGCAAAACACCAGAGATGGATTGGCTTTTATAAAACAGGGATTTATTTTGCTACACAGTTACAGTCTTAAGGCCACAAAGCGTCCAAGGCAACACATCAGCAATCGGGTACCCTCACCGGAGGATGGCCAATGGCCTCCGGAAAACCTCTGTTAGCTAGGAAGGCAGCTGGCGTCTGCTCCAAAGCTCCGGCCTCAAAACGGCTTTCTCCCAGGACGTTCCTCTCTAGCAAGCTTGCTTCTCTTCAAAACATCACTCCCAGCTGCACTCTCTTTCTTCCCCCCCCGAGTCAGCTCATTTATATAGCTCCACCGATCAAGGCCCACCCCGAATGGGTGGGGCCAAGCCTCCATGGGAACATCTCATCAAAATTATCTCCCACAGCTGGGTGGGGCACACTCCAAGCAAATCTAACCAACACCAAAACTTCTGCCCCACACAAGACCACAAAGATAATGGCATTTGGGGGACACAATACACTCAAACCGGCACATTTACCTACCATACTTTTCATCCTAAGTAAACAATCGATGATTCCCTGTATAGTCACGTATTTATGTATTCACCACCATCACTAGTATCTATATAAGGTCATCTCCATTTCTTCCACAAAGAAGGAGGAAGAGTCAAAGAAAGTAGAGAGACAAGAGCAAAAGAAAGAAAAGAGAAACGTGAAAGCTAAAAAGCAACAAAAGGAAAGATAGAATGAAACTAAAGTAGAATAAAAGAGTCAGACATCATCACCAATGCCAAGATATTGCCTTTGTTACATTAAAGGAAGCACAATACAATGTTTCTGTTAACTACAGTCTCTAGTTTGCATTGATTGTGTTTTTTTCCCCGATAGCACCCTATTTTTAACACCTTACAAGGTTGACATTCATTTGTTCTCCGTCATGTAAAAATGTGTTTGTACATTTTATCACAGTTGTTGAGCACTCTAGGTTTCACTGAGTTATACAATCCCAGTCTATCTTTCCTCTTTCCTTCTGGTGTCCCACATGTTCCTAAGCTTCCTCTTTCAACCATACTCACATTCATTTTTGTTCAGTGCACTTACGTTGCTGTGCCACCATCACCCAAAATTGTGTTCCAGACTTCTCACTCCTGTCTTTTCCTATTAGGCTGTAGTGCTCCCTTTAGTGTTTCCTGTAGAGCAGGTATCTTGTTCACAAACTCTCTCATTGTCTGTTTGACAGAAAATATTTTAAACTCTCCCTCATATTTGAAGAACAGTTTTGCCAGATTCTTGGTTGGTGGTTTTTCTCTTTCAGTATCTTAACTATATCATACCACTTCCTTCTTGACCCCGTGGTTTCTATTGAGAAATCTTCGTATAGTCTTATCAAGCTTCCTTTGTATGTGGTGGATCACTTTTTCTTTTGCTGCTTTCAGGATTCTCTCTTTATCTTTGACATTTGATAATCTGATTATTAAGTGTCTTGGCGTAGGTCTATTCAGATCTGTTCTGTTTGGGGTATGCTGCACTTCTTGGATCTGTAATTTTATATCTTTCATAAGAGATGGGAAATTTTCATTGATTATTTCATCCATTATTGCTTCTGCCCCTTTTCCCTTCTTCTGGGACACTCATGACATGTACATTCATGTGCTTCATGTTGTCATTCAATTCCCTGAGACGTTGCTCATATTTTCCATTCTTTTCCCTATCTGTTCTTTTGTGTGTAAGATTTCAGGTGTTTTGTTTGCCAGTTCGTGAGTGTTTTCTTCTGCCTCTTGAGATCTGCTGTTGTATGTCTTCATTGTGTTTTTCATTTCTTGTGTTGTGCCTTTCATTTCCATGGATTCTGCCAGTTGTTTTTTCAAACTTTCGATTTCTACCTTATGTTCGTCCAGCGTTTTCTTTGTAGCCTTCTCTTTTGCCATATCTTCCCTGAACTTGTTGATTTGGGTTTTTATTTGATTTAGCGTATTTCTTTGAAAATCTTAATAAATTGTTTCATTAAAGTGAAACAATATCTCAACTGTATCTTGATTGAGGTGTGAGTTTTTTCCTTTGACTGGGCCATAGCTTCGTTTTTCCCAGTGTAAATTGTAGTTTTCTGTTTTCTCAGCATCTGTTTTCCTTGGTTACCTCAGTCAGATTTTCCCAGAACAGAACGGGTTCAGATCTCAGAATAGGGTTATATTCAGTTTCACGTCTCCCTGCAGGTGTGTCTTAGAGATTGACAGACTTTTCTGTGAGGTCTGTAGCCGCTGTGCGTTTCCTAACCTGCCCAGCAGGTGGCACCTGTCAACCTGTCACTCCTGACTGGTGTAAGGAGGTGTGGCCCCTTCGGTTTCTGTTTTGGCTGTTTTCCCCCAGGCTCTGGAGTCTGCTTCTGAAGGGAAGATGGGTTGTAGAGCTGGGCCCCACCTCCTTCCTCTTAGGGAAGATACACCCCCTAGGGAGTTATCATCTGCATTTGAGTAGCTCCTTTGTCTCTGTTATCTCCACCCCTGTCTGGGTCAGAGCACTGTGAACTGAAAATGGCCGAGGCTCTCTCCACTGAGCCCCTCAGGTTGAGAGAAAAAGGGACAGAAAGTCTCCTTTCAGAGCCAGTCTACGGCCTGCCAGTTTTACCCATCAGCCAAAGGTAACACCTGGTCAGTGGAGTCTTCTGGTTCTTTAAGGTCAGTCATCACTAAAAGCCTCTGTCTGCTTGTTAGGGGTTTGTAGCTTGTATTTAGCAGTCCACATTTGTTAATTAAAACCCCAGCTATATTCGCTTGCTCTGGGAATGCAGCTAAAGCTTGCTGTGAGGGAAGGGGGCTCCCTCCGTGGTTCCGCAGTTTTTACTTACAGATTTTATGCTGCAATCTCAGACATTCCTCCCAATCCAGGTTGGCATAATGATGTGTGGACAGTCATGGTTTTCCCCCAGCAGTTATTCCAAATTATTTACTAGTTTTTCCTGGTTGTTTATTAGTTGCTCCAGGAGACTGACTAAATTCCACTCCTCTCTGTGCCTCCATCTTGCCTCCTCTCTCACCTTGCCTCATTTTTGAAAGACAGGATTCTTGGTTGGCAATTTTTTGTTTTGTTTTCAGCACTTTAAAAATGTTCTCCCACTGTCTTCTTGCTTCTGTAGTTTCCAACAAGAAGTTGGCCCTTACTCTTACTGAGACTTCCTAGTGTGTGACACATTGTTTCTCTCTGTGGCTTTCAGAATTCTCTCTTTATCTTTGCCATTTGATAGTTTGATTATAATATGGTGCAGCATGGTCCATTTGGGTTTATCCTGTTTTACAGTTCATTGAGCTTCTTGGGCATGTATATTTTATGTCTTTTGTTATATTTGAGAAATTTTTTTTCTTTTTTGCTTTAACTTTTACTCATATTCTTTTTTTTTCAAATGCAATTTTATTGAGATATATTCACATAACATACAGTTCTTCAAAGTGTACAATCAGTTGTTCATAGTTGTGCATTGATCACCACAATCAGTATTCATTACTCCAAAAAATAAAAATTAGAATAAAAAAGAACATCCAAATCATTCCATTAATTTGGGAAGTTTTTAGCTGTTATTTCTTTGAATGTTCTCTCTACCCCTTTCTCTCTTCTCCTTCTGGGATTCCCACAGTGCGTATATTGATACACGTGATGGTGTCCACAGTTTCCTCAGGCTCTGTTCACTTTTCTTTACTCTTTCTTCTTTATGCTTCTTAGACTTGATGATTTCAATAGTCTTATCTTCAAGTTCATCAATTCTTTATTCTGCCAGTTCCAATCTGCTATTGAGTCCCTCAAGGAAATTTTTAACTTCTGTTACTATGATCATTGATCTGTTTGGTTCCTTTTCATAACTTCCATCTCTCTATTGCTATATTTCTTAGTGTTCATCTATCGCTTTCCATGTTTTCCTTTAGCTCTTTGAGCATTTTTAAGACCATTTTTTAGAAGTCTTTGTCTGGAATGTCCCAGGTCCGATCCTCCTCATTGATGGTGTCTAATGCTTTAATCTTCTCCTTTGTCTCGGCCATCGCTTCCTGTTTCTTTGTGTGTTTTGTAATCTTTTGTTGAAACCTGTACATTTTGATATTTTAATGTGTTATCACTGTAATTTAGACTATGAAACATCTCTTTGTTAAGGAGGAAAAAGAGACCACCTTTCTGAGCCTTTGAAGATTGACCTGTGTAAGTGCTCTCCTTCAGACCTTATCTCTGTAGCATTTGCAGAACCCCTCCAGGTCAACACACAGGGGCCTCCCTGATCCTACTGCACCCACGGCATCTTGGGCATGTGTGTGTGGCCCTAAGAGTCTCCCCCTTTACACAGATACAGATGGCCCCCCTTCCCTAGGTCCCGGGCACTGCCCTGTATGACCGACAGCCAGCAGTCCCTTGCCCTGGGCAGCCACTTGGCTGCTCTCCACAGTGTTCTAGAGAGTTCAGTGAGCCACCTTCTACATGCAGGGCAAGTTCTGGGATGGTGAGTCCCTCAGAACATCCCCAGACATACGTGCTCTCAGTATGTGCAGAAGTGTTCACCTGCTCCCTCTGGATCTGGGACCAGAGGGGTGGGGAAGAGACACCCAGGGCACCACGAGATCCTGCTGTTTTTAAGTAGCCTTTTTCTTGACTCAGTGCTCTTCCTCTTACTGCAGTGCTTTAGCTGTTTTCTGGAGCTTGAGAACGATGTTTCTTCAAGTTCTTGCTGGCTGTTCAAAGCTTCTGTGGGGGAACAGAGCCCTAAAGCATCGCACTCTGCCATCTTGATTGGGGCGGGGTCCTGGCTTACTGCCTTTTGTTTGCATATTTTAAATTCTGAATTTCACACATGATCCTGAGAGACCTTGGGATTAAGAACAGGGTGAGAAAGCTTGGTGAATCCAGCCCTGCTGGTTTGTTGTGCGGCCTGTGGCCTGCCTCTCGGTTTTCCCTGTTGAGCTCACGCTAACTGGATCATCTGAGTGGTTCTCTCCTTGTTAAATGTGTTTTTAATTATTCAATCTAAAACTGAACAGAAATATTTTCCATTCATCTTGCTTTTCTTTTTCTTTTGTTACTGTAGTGCATCACATTGCTGTTGTATGCAAATGTAGAGGTATTTAAAACAGGTCATATCTTCCCCAAAAGAGAAAATTCATGGTTAAGTTTTTTCATACAACATAATATGAATAAAAATCATTAAATACTTTAGATTTACTTCCAGAATATTTATTAATTCTTATTTTCCACAACATTTCATTGTTCTACGACAGGGGTCAACAAACATTTTCTGTAAAGGGCCAGATAGTAAATATTTTTGGCTTTGTGGGCCAGAGGATCTCTGTTTTAACTGCTTCACTCTGTTCTTGCAGTGTACAAGTAGCCACGGATAGTACGTAAACCAGTGGGCCTGTGGCTGTGCTCCAGTAAAACCGTTCACAGAGCAGACAGCAAGTTGGGTTTGGCCCCTGAGCGGTGGTTCACCGACCCCTGCTCTGGGGCATTGATTGGGAATCACCTGTAGAGCTTTTAAAAATCTGTTTCTCAGATCCAGAGTCAGTGTATTTAGGGAGGGCCCCAGATGGTCATGGATTTGAAAAGGTCCATAGGTAATTTTGGAGTTTCCTCAGTTGAGAACCACTGCACCGAAACAGTTCAGTGTTTGAATCATTTGGTTTTTACAGAAGAGAAATACCTTTGTCAGTGGTCTAAGCTTCAGGCGTATGTTACGGGGCACGCAGCTAATGAGCTGAGTATATGTATGTTTGTTTAAACCAGAGGTTTTGATAGTTATATAAATCAAAGTAAGAGAAACATTCTTTGTGTTATCTTTATTATTATAAAATGCACATTATTACATGTGTACAGCGTGATGAATTTTCACAAATGGAACATTCCTGTCAAACCAGCAGACCTGATCGAGAAACGATGATTAGACTTTCACATATATAATTCTTCAGATGTATTGTTGTGTATTCAAAGTGGGAAATGGTTTTCATGTGCTCTCTTCTCTCCTGTTAGGGGCAGGTACCTGGTGCTGCTCTGCCCAACCCTCTGAACATGCTCGGGCCCCAGGCCAGCCAGCTGCCGTGTCCACCAGTGACGCAGTCCCCTCTGCACCAGACGCCACCTCCTGCTTCCACAGCTGCCGGCATGCCCTCCCTCCAGCACCCGACACCGCCAGGGATGACTCCACCCCAGCCAGCCGCTCCCACCCAGCCTTCGACCCCCGTGTCATCTTCAGGGCAGACGCCTGCCCCGACTCCCGGCTCTGTGCCCAGTGCCACCCAAACCCAGAGCACCCCTACAGTGCAGGCAGCGGCCCAGGCCCCAGTGGCCCCGCAGCCTCAAACTCCCGTCCAGCCCCCATCTGTGCCCACCCCTCAGTCATCGCAGCAGCAGCCGACATCCGTGCACGCCCAGCCTCCCGGCACGCCGGTGAGCCTTTCCCGCTGTGGGCGTTAGGCCAAGAGGATGCAGGGGGAGCTTCTCGGGAAAAAGTTCTGTGATGAGATCGCTGTCCCCTCTTGGTACAATCCCAGAAGATATCTACCCTAATCGAACCATAATGAGCTGTGCTTTGTTTCCAATTGGCTCCAAAGGCTGTGTGTGGTAGGACGTGACTTAGGATTATCCTCTCTAAGTAAACTTGATTTCAGGAATCTGTGATTGTAAAGACGTCGTCCTTGAGTCATCTGTAGAACTTCTTAAAGCATTTATTTGTAGGACCTTGTGTTCCCCATTATTTGTTCTAGAAGTCTATCTTTCAAGTTTTAGTAATTTTTCTCCTGATGTTAGGAGGATTTGGTAAACAAGCTCACATTTCTAATTTTACGTGGTCTTTAATCTTGTCTGTCAACCTTCTTTTCAAAGTAGAGAATCGTTTTATTTTCCCTGAACTGAAATGGCCCAGGCTTGCACTTCCTGTGTTTCAGAACTGCCTGTTCACCCCTGCAGGTGAAGGTTGGGGTGCTCTCAGTTGCGGCCTGCTGAAGCAGCCACCCACTGAACCAGGGCTTTCCCGTCTCTCCTTGAAGTTGTCGCTGAAATTTTAGTATCCATTTGCTTATCAGTCTAACATAGAGCCACCTATCCCCCCCCCACCCCACTCCCAATACAGTAACTTTATTCTTGGACACTTAGGTTATTTATTTGTAAATTGTCAACATTGATCCCAGCAATAACCCTGAGATGGCATTACTATTTGTATTTCTCTGAAGACAGATGTGCTTATTTATCCTTACTCCGTATTTCCTGTATCTAAATAAGATTCCTTTGTGATTTAATGTCATCTTTTGTTTGTTTACTTAACACTCCCATTGAGTAAGACTTTGAAATTTTAAAATTCCTTCATTAGTTCTTGCCCTTACTGTTTATTTGCTACAGTACCACCACCGCTGGCCTGTGGTTAGAAGGCTCTTTATACATCCTTTCTTTCTCCATATCAGCAGTCTCTTCCCCCCTTCGTAGAAACTAATAGATTTATAATTCAGCCTTTTGCCAAAAATGTTAATGACCTTATTGTAGGGAATGAATTTTAAAATAGGAGATTTTGTGACTAAGGTAGAAAATTTCCAGAAAATAATTTTATGTCAGAATTCAGAAAGCTCTCTCTTTCATCTCTGCACTCTCAGCAAGGAGCAAATTGTGTTATTGACTGACAATGAGTATCCCTACAACTCTGATACAGTACTGAGAAATTGTACATAGGTTCAGCAACAGAGTTCATGATCATTTATATTATCTTATTTAAAAGGTGAATGATTTTGATTTCTTCACAGCTTTCTCAGGCGGCAGCTAGCATTGATAACAGGGTCCCCACCCCATCCTCAGTGGCCAGTGCTGAAACCAATTCCCAGCAGCCAGGACCTGATGTACCAGTGCTTGAAATGAAGACGGAGGTCAAGCCCGAAGAGGTTGAGCCCGATCCCAGTGGATCCAAAGGGGAGCCTCGGTCTGAGGTGGGCACTGCTCCTTGGTTGCAAGTGGGTGTGCTGTGTGTGGGAGCGTCCATGGGAGTCTTTGGGCTTTGTTCCGATACTCTGATTAATCTGGGTTCAAGTTGTGTGTGTAGGACTAGGTTAAAAATCGATTGATTATTTTTAAATATGAAGTGTAGGTTAATTTTGTTTTGTCAAAACTGATGAACACTGGTTTATTTTTTAAATTTTTGAATCATCCAACACCTTTTTCCTTGGCATTTGTTCTGCTTTGCTAATATTGCCATTTTGCAAAACACCACTAAAGGATTGGCTTTTAAAAAGGGGGTTTATTTGGTTACACAGTTACAGTTTTAAGGCCATAAAGGGTCCAAGTTAAGGCATCAGCAGTCGGGTACCTTCACTGAAGGATGGCCAATGGTGTCCGGAAAACCTCTGTTAGCTGGGAAGTCACGTGGCTGGCATCTACTCTGGAGTTCTGGTTTCAAAATGGCTTTCTCCAGAATGTCAGTGTCATCTTCCAATGGCCATCTTCAAAATGTGTGTCTCAGCTGCAGCAAGCATCTGGACCTATGTGCCTCTTTTTAAAGTGCTCCAGTGAGCCAATAAAGACCCACCCTGAATGGACGGGGCCTCACTTCTATGGAAATTATCTAATAACTTATCTCCTACAGTTGGGTGGGTCTTGTGTCCATGGAAACAGCCTAATGGAAAGGTTCCAACTTAATCAACACTAATACATCTGCCCCACAAGATTGCATCAAAGAATATGGCTTTTTCTTGGGGGGGACATAATACATACAAACTGACACACAATTCTTTGTTCGTTTATAGTTCTGCAGATGTACACTGCAGAAAGGGTGTGTTCGTCTACTCATTAACCTATGGTAGAAGCTGAAAACTGAATCCAGCCTTGTAACTGTGTTTATTTGGCCCACACAATAATGTAAAGATCAGGAAATTGCACATAAAACTCTAGATTTCCTGGCGTCTCTTGAAAAATGAGAAGCTACGTCACTATTCTGCTTGCACAGCCGTGGCCTTCCGATGAGGGTGGGCTCTCCAGCTTGCCAGAGTCCCCACTGTTCCCTGCTGTCTTGTACCACACCTGCTTTACTTGCCTGGTCTCTCTGAATAGTTGGGCTTTTGATCCGTTCCCCAATTTTTTAAGAGATTCTTATTCTATACTAGAAATACCTATATGCAGAAATACTGAGCAGGTGATAGGGTGTTCATTTGCATTTGTGACTTTTTGTAAGCACTATCATATGTAAAAATTTTAAATTAGGACTGTAATTGCATTGGTACTTTATTGAGGTGACTTCGACTGACACTAAATGCTTCATTCCTACTTCTAGGAGAAGCAGGCTAGGGGAAGGTTTTAACAAGCCCATATAGATTTTTAAGAGTCTTTCAGTAAGGCAGAGTTAGAATAAAGCACTTTGAAATTCATACGTCATTTTTTGTTATTTTGTTTTTCTCAAGATGATGGAGGAGGATTTGCAAGGATCTTCCCAAGTTAAAGAAGAAACAGATACAACAGAGCAGAAATCAGAACCGATGGAAGTGGATGAAAAGAAACCTGAAGTAAAAGTGGAAGCTAAAGAGGAAGAAGAGAGTAGTGCTAATGGCACAGCCTCTCAGTCAACATCTCCTTCGCAGCCACGCAAAAAAAGTAGGCCGTTATTCCTTTAACTGTTTGAACTGTGCTGCTTTTCCATCATAGGGTGACCACCCTAAGGATTAAAGTCCTTAGGACAATACTTTTATTTCCCCTGTTGTCTTTCCTCCCTGCCATTCCGCAGGTTCTCTCTCTTTAGAAATTGTAGCAATGGGCTGGACTCCAGCCCTGAGAACGAGGGGTTTTATGGTATATGTGAGAAATGAGCTGATTCTCTTTGGGCAGAGCACAGAGTGCAGAGATGTCTTCTGAGATGCTGCTGGCCAAGAGGGCTGGATAGAAATTTGCACACCCAGGTCCTTGAGCAGCAGGCTAAGGAGTTGGGACTTTACTTGGCAAATGTGAAGAGCCATTGAAGGATTTGAGTAGAAAGATGACTCAGAAAGCAGTGATTTTAGGAAAATTACTGTAATGGCAGCACTCTGAAAGTTGTAGGTAACTGCTGACCCAGTTTGGAAACGTGTTAGTCCAAGGATGAAGGGCGATTGCCCCGAGTGCGGTGGGTGAGGCCCAGGGACCTGGTGCCGCAGGGTGGGGAGGAGGGAGGTGAGTGGGTGAGCCAGCAGCCTTCAGGGGGAGTTGGATGGAACCCAGTTGAGATGCGCGAAAGGTGCCAGGGTTGCAGGAAAATGTCGCCGACTCTTGGATGTGTGAGACGGGGGCTCCAGGAGTCTGGGGCTGCAGGTGACAAGTTTGGTAACATGAAGAGGAATGTTTGAGTCGAACGTTGTGCAGCTTTGGAGCTGGCAGGACCCTGGAGGTGCAGCAGTTTATACTCCGAGAAATGGAGAGCACTATAGAGTTTTTTCTTATGTGGATTATGTATTAGAAATTAAAACTGAGAAATTTTTAAAATAGTTAATTCATTTAAAAAGAACAGTAGATCTGTTACATGATACCCATAAGTAATGTGCTGATGAAATATTTTCCTAAATAAAAATATTTAGTGAGAACAGTGGCCTCGTGTTACATTTTGCACCTCTGTGAGGAAGGTAAAGGGGCTCAGGCAGGCCCTTGCATCTGCCCCTGTCCCACACAGCGTCCAGCCTCCCAGACGAGCGCTTGGAAGAGGCAGGAGCATGTCAGTGGCCTTTCAGACAATTGGGCATGTTCTTCTTTGGCACTACACCAAAGCTCCCCAAATGGTGGTCTCTGAAAGGTTGGTTGCAGTTGGAATCTGAGCCCGGAGCAGTGAGTTTTTCATATCCTCTTACATTAGAATCCACCAGTCTGCCTGCAGTTAAAATGTTCTTCCGCCCTTGCGTGGCTGACTATAATGCTGTCCACTGGTCATCTGGGAAATATTGGTCCACTGAGTTACACACATCTTCTAAGTGTTGACAGGCTCCACCGTGCAATATCACACGCACACAAACAAAAAACGCCTATCACATGCATTAGTATCGCCGTCATTCTCTTCAGAGAAAGTCTTGTAAGTTTTGAGAAGTTGTTAAGCTCATGGTAGTAGACACAAGTTTTCCCAATTTCTAATTTTTTTTTTGAAAGCCCTAATTTTGTCTTTGGCAACTGTCAGTTGTCCTTTCAGTCACAGGCCCTCTTTGTTCATAGTCAAGACAGTGTCTGCCAGATGTGCGTGGCCATCGTTGGTCTGTCACTCTTGCACTTTTTCTGGTGTTCCATGAAAAACAGTTCAGCTGTCAACTCCAGTAGTCACACCAGTGCCTTTTTCGCAAGACAGCCACTGTATGCAGCAGCAGAACTTTATGCAGACTCTGTTTTATCATACAGTTTTAAACGATGTGTAACCATGGGTGCAGATGTAATTTAAAAAAATAATTGTTGCTACCTGGAGGAAGTGCAGCTGGTGCTTGTTCCTGTGAGTGTGCAGCTACAGTGAGGAATCCAGTGATCACTAAGTGGAGTTTGGTGCCACCGCCTTGATTTTGCTAAGGCGCCAGCGCGCTTACCCACCATTACTTATGCCCCGTTGATGCGTCAACACAGTGAAAAGGCAAATAATGACTTAGTATTATTATGAAAATAATTTTTGTATAACGGAAATGATTTTGATCTTACATGGCCCTAAGAAGGGTCCCAGGGCAGTGCTAAAACCCAAGTGTTTCATCTCGTGTCTCCATTACGGCAGCCTCAGGCTTGGGCATCAAGCGCTTGAAGTGGGGCTGGTGTCGTTGAGGATCTGCACTTTGGGTTTACTCATTGCAGATTTAAATCCAAATGGCCACACGAGGCAGGTGACTCCCTGTTGGCACAGCACCCACAGGCCACATTTTGAGACCTTCCAGTGAAATGTCTTTATTTACTATGCAGTTTAATCCGTGTAGTAGATTTGGGAGCTGACTTCATTTTCTAGTCCAACAAACTAATGACACTGGAAATCTTTCACTGAAGAAGCCACCTTTTCAGTATTGTATTTTGCCTTGTGTCCTGGATACAATTTTTAAAAATTATGTTGCTGTATTTTCAGAAGCCTGAATCATATCTTTAGAATGTCTATTGCATCTCATAATGAATGAAAGCTCATAAAAGGCCTTGGAAGCATAATGATCGGCAGGGAGATTATTTGGACCCTTTTAGAAGCAGCCTGGGCTTCCATTTTAAATGTGGTGGTGAAAGAACTCAGAGCAACTTTTCCTGTCGTTCTCTAATTGCAGTCTTTAAACCAGAGGAGTTGCGCCAGGCTCTTATGCCAACCCTGGAAGCACTGTATCGACAGGATCCAGAGTCCTTACCGTTTCGGCAGCCTGTGGATCCCCAGCTCCTTGGAATTCCTGTAAGTTAAAATCATAAAACGTGTCATCACTTTTCCAGTGTCACTCATAGGTAGTATTCATTGTTTTACCTCTTAAAATTGGGTAAAATAAGCCCCTTGCTTACTTTTGACGATATTTCTCTCAATAAAATGCTGTTTCCTGTCAAAACAATAATGTGACTTACTGATGGAAATGTGTGTTTTATTTAATCTTCACCCTGTTTTGTCAAGCTTTGGGGTCCTTGGAGAAAGGTGCCACTGAGGTGGAGGGTAGGCAGGCACCTGTCTGTGTCCCCCTCACGTCCACCAGGGCACGGCCTCCAAGGCCTCCCCCAGACAGCGCTTCTGTGTGAGACTCTGGCTGTCTGAAAAGATGGTTACAGAATTGATGAGCATCAGTTGGAAAATCCACGGGCCTCTCACTCTGATACCCCTGTGTAGTTCTGCAAGGGTCTTAGCAACCCGGCAGATGCTGATTTGCAGTAGTGACTATTTTGGTTTTCTTTTTGTTTGTCTTGGGGTTTCATTTTGCTTGCTCCGACCAGGAGTGAATCTCTAGAAATACACATTGTGTGATAATTGTGTTAACCCTTTTAATCTGGTAGATTAAAATCTTTATTTTAAAAATCTTCATTAAACCAGTCCTTTTAACATTCTTTATTTTTACTCTAACTTTGCCTTTGAAATAATGTGATCACATTTGAAAATATTAATTACAATTTTAGAGAGTAAAATCAGAGGAGATTTTCTTTTCAGTTCCCTTTTCTTGCTGTTGAGAACAGATGTTCTTCTGGTGCCTTATATTTCTATTTCATTTTACTGTTTTCAAAAATAAAGCTGGCAGTTGGAATTTGGGGGAAGCAACTAGGCTAAGACCATTTTGTTTTTAAGGATTATTTTGACATTGTGAAGAATCCCATGGACCTTTCCACCATCAAGCGGAAGCTGGACACAGGGCAGTACCAAGAACCCTGGCAGTATGTGGACGACGTCTGGCTCATGTTTAACAACGCCTGGCTCTATAATCGGAAGACGTCCCGGGTCTATAAGTTTTGCAGTAAACTCGCAGAGGTCTTTGAACAAGAAATTGACCCTGTTATGCAGTCCCTTGGCTATTGCTGTGGACGCAAGGTACATTTTTAATTTTTTCTGGAAAATGAACTTGCCTAGTTAATCCAGCCGTAAAAGATATTATAATGAACTAATAGACTCAATGTTTTGATGACAACTCTGTGCTGGGAAGTACCCAGATAATGTCTAGAATTTTATAAGACAGTTGGTAGCCTGAAGCTATGTAATAGACGGTCAGCGTCAGAGGTGCTTATGGGAGAGGCCTTGGGTTAAGTGCAGCCACTTGTCCCTATGCATATTTCATCTATCTAATAAATGTCTTTTGGAGCCAACTCTACACTAATTCTGGCATGTTTTATCCCGAAGTATCTTTAAATAACTATGAAAATTGTTATCCATGTAATTTACTAGCAGGCTCTATGTCTCCATATAGTGCACTAGAACACTTCTTGAAGGTAAATGTGATAGATTTTTAGTATTTTTTCCCTTTGTTTTGTAGTACGAGTTTTCCCCGCAGACTTTGTGCTGCTATGGGAAGCAGCTGTGCACAATTCCTCGCGATGCTGCCTACTACAGCTATCAGAATAGGTAAGTATCTGGCAGCCTCCCGAGTTAGGGCCCAGTAAGGAATGCTTATCTGTTTGTAGCCCGGGTATATTATTTCTTTCCAGAAATTGACACAATGCTAGGTGCCCCAATTTCAGTGCTTTTTGATCACTCAAGTAGGCCCATGGTCTCTTAATTTTAGGCATAATTTTGTAGTATGAAAGTTTAAGCTTAAAACTACTCTCTGTACTACTTGAATTAGGTGCGCTCGCTATACTGCTTGAATTAGTTGCACTCATTCTTAAGCCGTGGTCTTTCCAAAATGTAATCTTATAAGCAAGAGTCTGAAGTTGAGAGTAACCAGTAAAGGTTGACATGCCTTTGAGATATTCATAGAGTAAAACAGTTGTAATTTACTGTTCTGCTTGCAAATACTTGTCTAGATAATTTGTCCTACAAAGTCTGAAGAAAAGAGTTGCATAAGTGCTACTTCATAAAAATGCCTGTAGTTTTTTGTTTATTTAATTTCAAATTAGTAGCACAATACAGAATGAGGTCTGGTGCTTTTATTGAGTCAAAGAAGAACTCTCCTAATAGAAGATGGCTGTTTTGGGGTTTTGTGAATGGTGGATATGCTTGAGAAATATTTGCAGTTTTTTTGAAATGTGAAAACTCTCATGAATTGATCTCCTATCTTAAGCAGAGGGAGAGTGAAAATATTTTTTGTTGTTGATTTCCTCCACAGATGTAACTTCTGTAGTGTTGTGGTTGTTTTGAAAATTGAGCTCACTCAAGTAGCCACAGTTTTCAGGGCATGATGGCATTCAGAAGCCTCAGAGCACAGGTTGTGAGCCTTGGTCAATTGCAATAAAATTGCCTCATTTTTATGAACTGGCAACTAGATTCTTTTTTTTTTTTTTTTCCCAAGATGGTTGCTGCATGGCTAGTCTTTGTCTTTAGGTTTAGTATTAAATTAAATGTCAACACGTTAGGGTTTGGTGATTTGATTATTTTGGTCTTGTTTGGTTATTATAGGAGTTACACATGTTCTAATAACTCAAAGAATATAGAGGGCTTTTTATTTGGGCAGAGGTACATGTACAGGCCTGAATAACTTGGAATTTTGAAATTATTTTTCTTCCAATTGTAAATGATTCTAATAGTTTTTTAAAAATCTAATCATGTTCAAGATAATAGCTCCCACCAAAATCCTATTTTTTCACATAAGAACTGTTGGCACAAAAGTGTCTTGAAGCCCCACCTGGCCACTTGTTCATAGCGCTTTCCAGTGCGGTGAGCTGCGAGGGTGGAGAGAGGGACAGTGGGCACCCCAGAGAGGCCTCTGTGCCAGAAGCTCAGCTCAGGCAGCTGTCCTGTTGAAAACGATAGAACATGCGGTTTTCAATTTCAGTCTTAACTTCCCCTTCCTTCAGTAGAAGCATTTTAAGACAAAGTTTGAAATGATACCACTGCCCTTTTGAAATGGAATCTCCAGTGTTCAAAGTGTGACGAAATGTTCTTCCAGAAGCTCTGGCCTGGTTGCTGCATTTACTCCTTTAGCCCCATGGCCTTGAGCACCTCTCTCAAAGAATCAAGTCTAACCTTCTCGCCTTTGATGCGGTGCAGCCACACCTTCCCTGGCAGTCTCCTTTTGTCTGTCTCTGATGAAATAATGAATAGGAACACACTTTTGAAAGATGTTATATGCCAAGCAAAATAAAATTGTCATGAATTTTAAAAGAACAGGTTAAAACTTAACTATACTCTGAAAAATGCCTCCCCTGCTCCTGGGTGGCCTTAACCCAGTTTGGGCCTGGAAGGAAGAAATATGTCAGGGTGGCTCGATGTTGCTGTCTAAATGCCACCTGTAGGTTTGCAGACTCTTCTGAAGCATTTGGGCCTTTCCTTTGTTACGTTTGTCGTTCCTGGGTACTTAGGGTTCCTGCCTTTGCTGGTTTGCCCAGATTTGGGCCGTCTGTAAGTCAAATAGAGTTGACAGGATTGGGCTGCACAGTCGCGGCCTCGGAGTGTGGTCGTTGGTGGTGTCCAATTTTATTTTTATATAGAACTTCATTTTTACTGAAAGTAATGTATTTTTCTTATGAGTGGAAATGCAAGTAAAGGAGCCCTGGGTTTTTTTATGATGTGTTTTAAAAGCTTCGGCATACTGCTCCTGAGCTAACTGGCTAGGTGTGCTGTCTGGCGAGGGCTGTGCCTAGGAGTCGATTAGCATGGTGAGTTCTGACCGCGCAGGGGCCTGGTTACATGACGGACACTCGAGTTGCTCACATTTGATTCACAACTTTGACTGTGAACACTATAGTGTTCTTAAGAGTGAGTGATTGGGTACTCACGGTCCTAAACTGTTTGGGCACTTAGAATCATAGAAAATCCTACAGACCACTTAAACAAGTGACATGTGGCACTCTCATAGATAAACTAATGTATGGTGACATTTTCACCTGTTTCTGTACTTCTGAAAATTGGAAAGTGACTCACGGGAAAACTGTTAATAAATTTTCTAGTTCTTTTCTATTGATAATATGTATTATCTTTGCATATCAGTTATTCTATACTGATATAGTACTTAAAACAATCTGCATTTGAAAACTTACTCCATACATTAAATTATCCTTAAAGGTAAACTGTGCGGTTACATTGTGCTAACTTTAGATAACCAGATGTGTTCCATCATCGGATTATTCAGGTATTTCTCCTTTGCAGTTCCATAGTCGTCAAACGGCTGCCTTAAAACAAGGTAGAATGTCATCAAGGCTCTTGGGGTTGAAGAGTGAGCTTCTGCCCCTTTACGTACTTCGATGGTGAATACAGTTTGGGCTAGGTAATAAGATGAGGGGCACCCTGGCATCAACATCAGTGCCCCTCTCTAGCATCACCGTCAGTCCCTCATTGATTCTGGGGTTGTCCCAGCCAGTTTGGCCAGATGAGCGACCCTCGCCCTCTCCAGGCCACCTACATCTCTGTCAGGGCAGTATAGCGAGGCAGAAGCAGGCTCGCTGCTCCGACTTTCCTGGTCTTGCCTCAGGATGGGCCACAGAGTGTGTTACTTGCTCTCCCTTCCAGGTTTCTGATCCTGGCTGTCTGTGGGGGTGGGGGGTGGTTACAAATAGAGCTGAGGTTTCTGCGAACACCCCGGGGGCTGGCCTCAGCCCCCACTGGAAAAGGATGGGTTATGATTCTTGCTTCTTGGAAGTTGTTGGACTTAATATCCTGTCTGAAAAAAAGCAAAGAATTTGTCCAGCATTTTGAAACCATTTAGACTCACATGTAATTATCGTGGCAATTTCAATTCAAAATGTGGCTGGCAATCATTTTTTAGCTAGCCCATGGTGGCAGCATTTGATCGTATAATGAATTGGAACATTCAATTCCCAGTTTAATTTTTAAATGGGAAGCACTTGTCGTTGAGAGGATATCTTTTCCACATTGTTCTGGTTACCATTGAATTGGTCTGTAGTTTCTATACTTTCAGTTCTTTCTTGCCAGTGATAACAGTGCCCTTCTCCACATGGAAATTCTTTTAATATAAAATTATTTCAAGGCTGCATAATAGTAAACAGCCAGAATAGAACATTGTCATGGTTCATTCCGATAAAAAGAAATAAAAAACACACACACACACCACAATATTAATGTTTTGTTTTTTGTTTTTTTTTTCTGGTCAAAGTTTTTAATCTTGGCAGAATTCATTCATTGAGTAGGTCCTGAATAATCTAGTCTCAGCAAGAAACTTTCGGTAATCCTGTTGTTACCTGCAGTGTACCTCGGTCATGTTCCTCATCTACAAAATGTAAAAAATTGGATAATCTTGAGATATTATGCATGCTCTACAGTTTTATACTTTTAACTTACAGTGTGTGTTTGGTTAGTGAAATATAGCAGACAGAATGCCTCAGGGTACTTAATTAAGATTAGAATTTGTGGGCAACCTGCTTTAATGGTAATGAAGATAAACATGGCAGAGTCTGGGCCTGATTGGAGTCCTTTGCAGCATGAGTGAGCGAGTGAGAGAGAGAGAGAGGCTGCAGACGGCCATATCCTCACCCCGCATTGTTGGTTCCATGTGGCGCTCAAAGTCTCGTTATGGTGTCTTTAATACTAATCATTCTTGGCATCTTGTAGATGTAGTTTTGAGCACTAAAACCGCATTTTATTGTGCTGCCATTGCTCCCTTATACTCATTCTTTGCTTGTATAATTCACTTCCATCCAGCTTGTTTATTTTTGCAGTATTCTTGTGTGCCCATCTTGTTTTATGCAGCATTAGCCTGCATTTTTGTTGATTTTTTCATTCATGTCCTTTCCAAACATTTAATAGTTTTTATTTTAACTATTCTTAATATGATAGCTTGAGCCCAGGCTCCATATTAACTTTAAAAATTTTTAGGGTAATGGATAATTTCTCAAATGCAGATTGTGCTTTAAAAATTAACTCTAAATTTGCTTAACTTGGACTGTCACCAAGTCAGAGCAGTCATTTACTGTGTATCTTGGATTGATGAGTGATTGGTCCCGGGACCGCAAATTTTAAATCAAAGCTTAGAATTGAACTGTAACAGTCTTAAGATTGTTCATGAATTTGCATATATTGTATTGTTTATACAATATATCGTGCTTTTTCCTCCATATATACTTACCGATAAATGGCTGGAAAGTCTCTGACCCTGACTGCATTTCTGTTAAATGTTTGTCTAGAATATGGATTTGGTTTCATTTGTATTGTAACCCAATTAACTGAATGACTAATATGAGAAAAGTAGCAGGAAAAAATTAAAACCAGTTCTGAGTGCTCAACCCTTGCATACATTTAAAGATCTGGCTTAATACTGGAAATAAAATCTCTGAATTGCTGTCAAGCATATATTTTCCATTTTGAAAAATTGAAGCTATTTTAGTTTAAATTGCCTTTTTTAGGCCTTTTGTCAGACTGTTTTGTTCAAAGTAAATTTTTTGCATCTCAGACCCTGGAGTTATATTCGATTTTCTCTAAGGAATAACAGAATTCAGATTCCTAAATTTAGGCTCCATGCAATTCTAGTATTGCCAGCTCCTTGAACACATTTGAGCCTTGGAGCCGACAGCCCCCGCCATTGTTAGTGATGATGGCCTGTGATGTGTGCAGTGAGACCGAATGCTAATCAATGCTTTGCCTTGGCTTTCTGCTCTGTGTTGTCCGGTGTTGGCGTCTTACCTGTGTGTCTGTGCTCTGTGTCCCTCCCCTGTTCTCTAACCCTGCCCTTCCCCACCTGCCCCCTGTGCCTTTCCATTGTCCTCACTGACCCATCAATCAACCAACAACGCCCCCCCTTCGTCGTGGTGATCCGCCCTGCTCTGGTTGGTGGCTTCGTTGCTTGGGTGGCTGTGTGTTATGATGGACCAGTTCACCCAAGTATGGCCTTCTTGCTGACAGGTATCATTTCTGTGAGAAGTGTTTCACAGAGATCCAGGGGGAGAATGTTACCCTGGGTGACGACCCTTCACAGCCCCAGACGTAAGTGCCATCTCATCATTCTTCGGGGAGGGGGTGGGCTCTTAACTGTTTTTTCCTCCTTGTCTGTGGTTGAAAGGGAAGCCCCACTCCATTTTGACATTCTTCTGTATTAACTGTGCCCGAATTTAATTTGGGAGACTGAGTTTGTACTTAAAAATGTAAGTGTTTTCACTGACCCTCAGTGCTCCCTCCACATTCTTCCTTCCACTCAAGGCAGCAGTGCTCTAGCCTCCCGTTGCAATCCAGGGGTCTCTCTCAGCCTGTTTTCTCTCTTCTTTTAAAAGACTGGTCTTTTCCTGGTGGTTGTCAACCTCCATTTGGTGAAACATTAAAATTTCAGTTACATCTAAGAGATTAGGCAACCCTGTTCACCAAACTGGTGGTTGGTGCACATCCCTGTCTTTTACATTTAGTTTATCTTCCACTTAAACCTCCATCCATCCTTTAAGTTGCTAAGCTGATGGAATTCAGAGTTGTGAGAGTCCAGTATTCTCAAAGCTCAGTTTTTAGCCATAGGTGTAAATGTGCCTCCTCCTTGCTGACTATAGCCAGTGGGCTGTTGCTCACTAGCTGCAAAAATGGGCAGGGAGGAGTTTGTTAGTTTATTTCTTCATTGAATTCATCTCTTTCTCTCTGATGCTCACCCTCCAAGAGAGTTACATTTGAGGGGTAGGATGGCCAGAATGTGGCAAGAAAAAGCAAATCCACAAATTGGATGATCAACTCATTTATTCACCGGAGAGATCTAAAAAATTGCCAGCCAACCAAATCTGCCCTGGACTGCCAGTGTTTTGTGGTTCTCTCTTCTCTGCAGACTGGGTTTCCCAGTCCTTCAGTGATGGCCGCCATGTGGTGACGTCCAGCTGTGTGGTGTGACTGTCCACCCACAGGCAAGAAGGGTTAACCACGAAACCCTTCTCCAGCAGTGTGTTCTGCTTTATTACAAGGCAGAACAAACCATAGTAAGACATAAACCAAAATAACTGAAATTGTACATATTCCCTTTGTTTTTATTTCCCTTGTCTTAATCCACTGCTCTAGTTGTATGATACATAAATGAATTTTATAAATCTGTGAATCAAAAATGATTCACTTATACACTGGTCATAACAAGAGGATAGTAGAAACCCAAATACTCAGCCCCTTAAGAGTAAGTGAAATATCCCCAAATGGATAACAACCTTGTTCAGTTGAGGTAATAGTGTAAATAGAAGAATTGGGCACCAGTATCAGTCAGATTCGGTAGCCATCCACTGCCAAGATTTAATTTTAAATCCACAGATTTGAATTGCAGCACAATTATGCCCTCCTGTTTTGACTAGTCTTAATTGAATTTTTTCTATAGTACTTCAGAGGAACACAAGTGGTAGTGCTTTCTGAGGAATTAGATTTTATGTTCATGCTATCATTATGTCTACTTGAGAGTTCAGCTGGCCATTATTCACTCTTCATTTGAAGAGCTAATTATGAAATATTTCAGAGGCCCTGTAGTTTATAAATTTAACAGATAAATTTTAGTTAACGATTTTCTTTTTTCTTTTTTTTTAAACAAGGACAATTTCAAAGGATCAGTTTGAGAAGAAGAAAAATGATACTTTAGATCCTGAGCCGTGAGTATATAGCTATTTCTTTCTGACTTTTAGATTTTAGTTTCAGATTAGGAAAGTTACACCTTATGATTGATTGGTTGTGAGAGAAAACATGTGAAATATTTATTTTGCCAAGTATGGAATTTCTTGCATGATGTTAACTTTTAGATGTGGATTCTATTTTAACTCACACAAAAGATACATGTCTGGGTAACATGTTCTCAGTTGCTGAATTTTAACCATGATAGGATTGGGGGGATTTTTGGTTCTGATGGAGCCTCCCTGATAGCCCGATCATCACTCTCTCTACGACACCATGTGTGAGTCTTTAGACGTCAAAGGTGGAAATTTGGGCTGGAGCAGGGTTGGTGTCATTTAAAGGGAAAACCTCTTAGAAACCACTTTCTAAAAATAAGGACTAGGAAGTTGAGTCTGTGTCCTTGCCTGTCTTTGGTATAATACGTTTTCAAAGGCTGTCATCAAATGCTTTACTTTTCTGACAGTAATGAATGGGAACTTGGCATTTGGAAGGTGTGCTTTGTGGTAACTTTGAGAGAGGAGTCCCTTGCATGTGTGGGGCCTCCTCCCCAGTCCCCACAGTAGAGGCCTGAGGGACACAGCAGTGTGTGGCCATACCACTGTCTTCTGTCACCATAGGGAAAGCCCCTGGGGGGCTGTTTGGTGAGTGCAGCTCTGGCACCAGTAGGTACCTGGGACCTGTGGAATGTGCATGTCCAGTGCCGAGGAGCAGGCCCCATGCTCTCTCGGTCCAGCCCTGCCAGCTCTAGGGGGCTGATTGCCGGAGTGGGAGACATGGTCTTCCTGTGTTTGGCTTTTCTTTTGCAGGTTGCTTAGTCCTTGCTGCCTGCACAGTACCCACATGTGGGAATTAAACTACAAAACAGATACAGCCTTGATACAGCCTTAGCAGTGTACCTGGTGTGACTCCCCCCACCCCCAGCCACCCACCTCTATCTTTAACAACTAGTGGGTTGTTTTTCTTGCTTTCCCACCTCCCTTTTCACATTACGTTCTGCCCTGCACACTTCTCAGTGTATTCACTTCTAAATTTCAAAGTCCAGTACATTCAAATTCTGGATTCACGCAGTGTCAATAAAGCGGGTCTCCTTCCCTGCATTGTCCACGTCCAGTCGAAGAGATGGAGCACTCCTGGTGCGGTGGTCCCAGCGGGGGGCCGGAGAGGGTGCTCCAGGCAGAGAGGAGGCAGAGAGGCATCACTCTGGAGTAGACAAAAAGGAGTGCAAGTACAGAGGGTGTTCAGCAAAATGACAGGTTACCTAGGAGGGGTGAGAGGGAGGGGATGTGGGTAAAGCCTCCCAAGGCAGGGAGGCAGACAGCACTCAGGGAGGGCCACTCTCCCTGTTCCTGGACGTTGAAATTCATCCTGTGTGTGGTGAGGAGGTCTGTAAGGACTTTGTGGGTTTCTGGGTTTAAAGATCACCCCAGATCTGTGTGGTGACTCGTCAGAGGGAAGAGACTTTGATCTCCAGTAGCAAGACTAGTTAGGAGACTTAGACCAGCAGTTCAGGCAGGAAGTGGAAGCCTGAACTAAAGCAGGAGCTGTTGGAGGTAGAAGAGGCCATGTTGTGGGGTGAGACAGAGGAAGCAGCCTGGGGGAAGGACCCCCAGCTTAGATGATAACTGCTGTTCACGGGGTCCCTTCTTTGTTTCACAGGTTTGATAGTTGATTTGGTCTTTGATATCATGAGCTTAAGGTACCAAGTGGAGGTGACTGTAGATGAAGGAGCTTGGCGTCAGAGGTTCTCAGTCCTGGCTGCAGATCAGAATGACCTGTGAGCTTTTAGCAGACTCCTTCCTGCACCCAGCCCACCCCACCTTTGGGGTGGGGCTCTCAAGTCCCCTGGGTGCTGGTGCTGAGCAGGCATGTTGAGGACCCCTGGGGTGAGCGAGAAGAGAGGACACCCGAATGCAGAATGTGTCTTCCGGGGTGTGGTCCGAGCAAGGGGAGAAGAACGTGAGGGGTGGTAGAGCTGGGAACGCTTCTATTTCAGGATAGAGGGGAGAGCGTTAGAAAAGGGCTGAGTAGAGTTGGGTACAAACGACGGAGCCTTCTGGTAGTCTTAGCAGGAGCAGTTTCAGTAATCAGGTGAGGTCAGAAGCCAAGGTGCATAAAGGTGGAGGTGGAAGCTGATTCTTGAATTGTCCTGAGGAAGGAGAAAGAGGAACAGGCAGGAGGGGTCCGAGCCCAAGGGCGGCCCTTGGTTTTCTGTTTCGTAAACAAAAGAGGTGAAGAGAGGGGAGGTGGATGTTCCGTAACTGCCGGAAGGGGTCTGAATCCATGTCCTGTTTTCTTGACATCCTCTTCCCTGGCCTGGGCAGGAAGAGTGTGGGAATGGCACGGGTTTGCAGCGCACAGAAATTGAGGGAGATGTGGACTGCTGTCCTTTTAAATCCTTGACGGAGGGGCTGAGGTTCCAGAGCATGGAAGCCAGTTGGCTGATGAGCTGTTGAAGGACAGCTGCTGTCGAGACCCGGAGAGGGAGCCACAGAGAATCCCCACAGGGTCCTTGCCAGGAAACACCGGGGACCGTGGCTTCTTCGTCCTGCCATGGGCATGGCTTTCTCCAGCAGAGCAGCAGAGCAGCCGAGTGATCGGGCAGGGCCGCGGCTGAGGGCCCACACAGCAGGGCCGTGGGGAGAGAGGGATACTGGTCCCGGAGCACAGCAGCTAGGCTCTGTGGGAAGAGCCGGAGGCCAGGAGAATTTGGGCAAGTTGTGATACTTTCTGGTCCCTTAGGTCTTCCATGAGGTGAGAGACTTTGGCTTTAGAGCATTCTGGAGTTTAAGATTCCAAGGTGAGCCCGGCTGCTGTGGAGCTGACAGGCCCAGGGGAGTCCGGGGTTGTGGGGGCTGCAAGGAGCGGTAGGAACTGTCCCCGCTGCACTGGAGAGCGGTTGTTGGGGAGGGTGTGGCCCACCCTCTTGTTCCTCCAGTGTTCACGTGAGGCGAGCCCTGTCCCTACACCAGGAGGCTGGATGCTTTTCACCCTCGTAATTTACTCCAAACCGACTGTTCCTGTGCATTGGGGATGGCCTCCCCGTGTTCCCTGTTGGCCACCCCATTTTGGTATCCTAAACAATGTTACACTTAGAATACGAATATTCCTCTTCTCTCTTGTTTTTTAATCAGCTTAGGCACTTGAAAACACTGGTCTTTAAAGTGCATGGAAGCCTTAGAAACACTGACCTGTAAAATACAGTTTCATCACAGTAATTTTTTTAAGTAAATTCTGTTTTATTGAGATATATTCACATAGCACACAGTCATGGGTGGTGTACAATCAGCTGTTCACAGTACCATCGCAGAGGCGTGCATTCATCATCCCAGTCTATTTTTGAACATTTTCCTTATACCAGAAAGAAAAAAAATACAAGTTAAAAAGAACACTCAAATCATCCCCCCCATCCCACCCTATTTTTCATTTAGGTTTTGTCCCCATTTTTCTACTCATCCATCCATACACTGGATAAAGGGAGTGCGATCCACAAGGCTTTCACAACCACACTGTCACCCTTTGTAAGCTACATTGTTATACAGTCGTCTTCAAGAGTCAAGGCTACTGGGTTGGAGTTTGATAGTTTCAGATATTTACTTCTAGCTATTCCAGTACATTAAAACCTAAAAAGGGTTATCTATAATATAGGAGTAAGAATGTTCACCAGAGTGACCTCTCGACTCCATTTGGAATCTCTCAGCCACTGAAACTTTATTTTGTTTCATTTCCCATCCCCTTTTTGGTCAAGAAGATGTTCTCAATCCCACAAGGCCAGGTCCAGATTCATCCCTGGGAGTCATATCCTGCGTTGCTAGGGACATTTACACCCCTGGGAGTCAGGTCCCATGTAGGGGTAGGGCAGGATCACAGTAATTTTTAAAACTAAAATTGTTTCATTTTTGGTTGCAAAGATTGGGAGAAGAGGAGGAATGAGGCATTTGTACAAAGAAGGGGGCAAGTCAGCTTTCCCTTTGGAAAATGTCATATTGATGCCTTTTTAAAAATAATGGCTAAATCAATCAACAGATGCATTAATGTCACAGGTGCTAACAGTAATGAAGAGAACAAGTTGTGAACACAATACACTAGCTCCTAAAAATGACTCCAGTTGTGTGGTTCTGGGTGCATTACAGCGTGCTTTCTGTGTCTTCTAGCTTTGTTGATTGCAAGGAGTGTGGCCGGAAGATGCATCAGATTTGTGTTCTGCACTATGATATCATTTGGCCTTCAGGGTAAGTAATTTCCTGGTGACTTCCTGTGATCTTAGGGAAGGGAAAGCAGTTCTGCACAAGTGAGCGGGAAGAGTGCCTACTGCTGCTCCAGCTCATTCGCTGCTTTCACCACAAACACAGCAGTTAAGATAGATGGCAGTTGGTTCTAGATTTACGTCTTGGTGTTCACCTGCTTTGGCAATTACAGAATTAAACAGTCTGCCTCTTCACTTTTTTATAATAATGTGAATTAAACTGCCAGCAAAGTATCTTGGTGGTGTATTTCTTTGGTTTGGCAACATATACTGTTTTATATAATCTAATCACACCTTTTTTTTTTCTTCCCAGCTTTGTATGTGACAACTGCTTGAAGAAAACTGGTAGAACTCGGAAAGAAAACAAATTCAGTGCTAAGAGTAAGTTTGTGGGAAGTCTTTTGTTTCCTGCTCGGTAGATTTGGGGACCTCACATGCCTCCCCCTCTCCTCTGGTACCTCCAGCATGTGGCATTGGAGCTTAATTGTCAGAGGTTTTTATCTGTCAGTTATGTTTCCTGAGACTTTGTATTTTTCCTCTCTTGCCCTCGAAGAGACTCATTTGGGATGATCTTTATATGGGAACCAGCTTTATAGTCAGACCATGCTTTAAAGTTTAGGTGTGTGTGGTGAGCTTTGTAAATTCTGAGAAAATTTGCCAGTGGAACCTTCTCAAGTAGCTTAGAAATAAGACACACACACATGCTGATGTGCTGTCATCACTGGCTCCCTCTGCGTCTTGGGGCTGCGTGTGGGCTGCCATTGCCATCAGAGGCACCGGCCCCGCTGCTGTGAGCCAGAGGCGCCCTCAGGTCGGTCTGCACCGAGACTAGTTGGTGCATCGCCGCTGCAGTGAAAGCAGCTGGGAGCAGCGCTGCATATGTCAAAAGAGCAATCTGTTGCTACCAAAAATTAACTTTTCCTAGGGAGACTTCATTTTGTTACAGACAGCATTATTTTCAAAAGTTGTGATTATTTAACCTTTGTAGAATCCACTACTGGGGACCGCTTCCTGCAGCCTATTTGAGGAGACGGGAGTGGACCAGAGACGGCATGGAGGGAAGGAGCACAGCTGGGGGACAGGGAAGGGGTGGCAGGCAAGGAGGAAGCCAACTCTGTAAGGTTCAGAGAGGTTTTCATCGAAGTTCAAACTCTGTGGTTACCTAAAATCCAAGGTTATCCTTTAGCTTATGCTCACTCTGTTTAAACCTTTTGAGCTGTCGTTAATTGATGAGCTCGCAGACTTCGTAGCATCTCTCTGAAGGGCAGGGTTTCTCAGCTGAGCCACTGTCGGCACTTGTTCGGGGGGCTGTTCCGTGCACCCTGGGAGCTGCCCACCAGAGGCCGGGAGCTTTCTCTCCTCAAGGCCTGGCAACCAGAAGTGTCTCCTGACATGGCCACATGTCCCTTGGGCACAGTCACCCTCAGTTAAGAGCCATTGCTTTGGAGGATCCTTTCTAAGTGAGAGAACTGAAGAAATTCAGCAGGTTAGAAACTCTTCTGGGCAAGAGTGTCCTAGTGGTCAAACAGAGTTGCCAAGAGAGCCAGGCCCCGACAGGACACCAGAGGGCTGCAAGGGCCGGGGGTGGGGGTGGGGAGGACGGTGGGAAGAGGACTCAGAGCTGGAGTTCAGCATTCAGAGGAAGATGGAGGAAGGTGTTTGGACCTTTAGGAGATGAGCTTTCTGTACATGTCGAATGTTAACATGCAGAAAAGGACCTTAGAAGGCTAGGGGTCCCCATATTTTTTGGTATGAGCATGTATTAGCACAATCTCTGGTAGTGCCTCTTGATCACAAAATAAAGGTTCACCTCAGTTCAAGAGCCACTATGTTAAACCTTTAATATTTGCACCAAGTATTTAAAATATCTTCCAACTGACTAGTCAGTGAATAATACTAGAACAGACCATTCATTAAAAACCACCCCCTTCCCTTACACCGCACACAAAACTAAATTCAGGTGGACTAGTTTTCCTAGAGAAAACTAGGACAGTTTAAGAATGCGGCAGAATTGAGCGTTCTGAAAGGAAGGAGGTCCAAGACCTGTTGTTAACGAGGTAAAGCGTGTTACATGACAGTTCTACTCCGTTTGAAATCCTCTGCACTGAGAATGGATGCATGTACGTATCATGTATAAAAACTAGTAAGTTAATCTTGAAGAACGGTTTTCCAAAAGATATGTGCAAATAACTTTTCTCCCCACTGCACCCCAATCTCTGGGAGAAACTGCACCCCCACTCCTTTTATTTTTGGGTGCACACTGGCTGCCCTGTAGGCCGGGCTCCCTGCTTCTTCACCATAGCCCCACCCCCTGCGTCGATGTGGATGTTCTCGCAGCACATGAAGATGCGTAGCCTCGCTATCTCCTTATGAAAAGTATTCACGGCACAGTTTGGTGTGATAACAAGATTGTTATAAATGGGCTCATTTAAATATCTGGGTTTTTAGTGTGGCTGCTTCAGACGATTCAAAGTGAAAAGTGATGACCTAATGGGAGAAGTTTATTCCTCCATTTGCCCTTGGAAAATCAGAGTGTGTGTTTGTATTTGCACAAGGGAAGAGGAGGCCTTCTGCTGCACTGTTGCCACGTGGCCCTTCTTGGCTGTCTTAACTTTCTGAATTGGAGGCTGCCTGATGAGGGAACAAAACATGTCCCACAGCAGGCAGCCTGGGGGCATGTGGGGATGGGGGCGTGAGGAATTTCTTCAGGAGCTTAGCAAGAGGAGTCAATGGGACGGTCTGTGAGCCGCCTCGCCCCTCATTCTGTGTCTAGAATGGTTGTCTCAGCCATCGGGAAGTCTCCATAGGGGTGCAGAGCATGGCAGCAACGCTGTGTGGGAGGTCCTCAACAGAGCTCAAAGAAAACCACAAATCCACTGGCCCCTTATTTTTCTGAATAATAATTTTTAATTGTGAAATATATACGATAAAAATCATTTTAAGTAGACAGTTCGTTGACATTAAGAACATTGATGAGCCTGTGAAATTTTCACTATTTCCAGACTATTTTTATCATCCCAAACCAAAACTCATACTCACTTAGCAGTAACTCTGTATTTCCCCTTTCCCCCACCCCTGGTAACTACTTCCCTCCCCTCCCATCTCCTCCCCCCTCTGAATTTGCTTCTTCTAAGCAATTTCTCTTTCATGTAAAAGAAATCATATAGTATTTGTCCTTTCATAACTGGCTTATTTCACTCAAGAAGATGAACGCGTTGTTCATCCGTGTTGTAGCAGGGACCAGCACTTCACTTCTTTTTTTATGGCTCAGTAATATTCCATTGTCTGGATAATACCACATTTGGTTTATCCCTCTATCTGTGAATGGACACTGTTCTAGTTTGCTAATGCTGTGGGAATGCAAAACACCAGAGACGGATTGGCTTTTATAAAAGGGGGTTTATTTGGTTACACAGTTACAGTCTTAAGGCCATAAAGTGTCCAAGGTAACACATCAGCAATCAGGTATCTTCACTGGAGGATGGCCAGTGGTGTCCGGAAAATCTCTGTTAGCTGGGAAGGCACGTGGCTGGCATCTGCTCCAAAGTTCTGGTTTCAAAATGGCTTTCTCCCAGGACGTTCCTCTCTAGGCTGCAGTTCCTTAAGAATGTCACTCTTAGATGCACTTGGGGTATTTTTCCTCTCTTTGCTTCTCCGGAGCAAGAGTCTGCTTTCAAATGCCATCTTCAAACTGTCTCTCATCTGCAGCTCCTGTGCTTTCTTCGAAGTGTCCCTCTTGGCTGTAGCTCCTTGTCAAAGTGTCACTCACAGCTGCACTGAGTTCCCTCTGCCCTTCAGCTCATTTATATGGCTCCAGTGATCAAGGCCCACCCAATGGGCAGGCCAACACTCCATGGAAATTATCCAATTAGAGTCATCACCCACAGTTGGGTGGGGTGCATCTCCACAGAAACACTCAAGGAATTACAATCTAATCAACACTGATAATGTCTGCCCACACAAGATTACATCAAAGATAATGGCATTTGGGGGACACAATATATTCAAACTGGCACAGACACTTAGGTTGCTTCCACATTTTGGCTTTTGTGAATAATGCTGCTGTGAACATTGGTGTACAAGTGTCTGTCTGAGTCCCTGCCTTCAATCCAGTTGATGCTAAGGGACTTTTCATTTACACACACATTGAAGTGGGAGGGATTGGAGCCAAATTTGGTTACCGTCCTGCCTCCGGATGAATTTTTTTTGTTTTATAAAAGTTAAAATTTAGCACACCTATAAAATAGCAGACAGCCCCTGGGTGATGTGCTTGGTTAGTCTGTTGCAGAATATTCTGTGCACCCTGTTAGATGCTTAGGGACTCTCCTAAGAGCTAGGCATGAAGGGGAGGGCCCCGGCCACTGAGTGCTCTTACACCATCCATTTCCCAGGTGTGTGCCAGCCTTGCCCTCCAGGAGAGCAATAGCAAGTTCCCTGTTTCTGTGTAGTGTTCCTAAAGTATAGATAGACTCTGGAAGCAGGAAGTAGCGTGGCTGGTGGACTTACAGGGACCGCGGCGTAGCCTGCCAGCCGCATCGGAAGGCCTCTCTCCCAAAGCCTTTTGGTCCACAATGGCACCTGTGGCCAGGGCAGAGTGTGTCTTACTGGTCAGGTCTCTGAATGCCAGGTCCTTAGGTGTGGGATGGCAGAAAGCAGGGCTGCCCACTGCTCTGTCTCTTCCTCGGACCCTCCCGCTTTACTTCCAGACTCGGGCCTACTCTGGTGGCTCTTCTACCTCTTACACACTGAAAGAAGCGAGGTGACCTGCATTGCCAGTGGGCGGTTCCAGCAGCCATCCGCAGGCTCTCAGCTGCTCGCTCTTGGCTTTCTAGGGTTGCAGACGACACGACTGGGAAACCATCTGGAAGACCGAGTTAACAAGTTTTTGCGGCGGCAGAATCATCCTGAAGCTGGGGAAGTTTTTGTCAGAGTGGTAGCCAGCTCCGACAAGACTGTGGAGGTCAAGCCTGGGATGAAGTCACGGTTTGTGCACTTGGTTTCAGTGTGGATGTGGTTCTGTTCATGAATCGGTGTCTCCACCCTACCTGGATGACAAATGCCCTGCTTCCGAGTGTGATGTCCTCATTTAAAGGCTTTTCAGTGGTTAGCCTATGGCCAGCCCTTCTCCCGTACCCCAAGCAGTATTTCCAAATTCACGAAGGCAGTTAAAATTGATGGGTGAAAGAAACAGTGCCAGAGAGACTTGGATCCTGCGCTGAGGCTGCTGGCCTGGGGCCGCTCTGGGGGTCCGGCGGCGGCCTGACCGGGTTAGAGCTTCCAGGCTGGTTTGTGACCACTCTTTGTAAACAACGATGGATGCAAATGTCAAGCTCTTACTTCTGTTTCAGGTTTGTGGATTCTGGAGAAATGTCTGAGTCCTTCCCGTATCGTACCAAAGCACTTTTTGCTTTTGAGGAAATTGACGGAGTCGATGTGTGCTTTTTTGGAATGCACGTCCAAGAGTATGGCTCTGACTGCCCCCCTCCAAACACAAGGTAGTCTCCATCTCCTTTTTGGGTGTGTGTCTTTTAGTGTGTGGTGTTACAGCAGGCCAAGGTATTAAAAGTGTTTTAGAGGAAGCTGTGTTCTTTAGTACTGGATTAAAATAAATTAAGCCACAACTAACTAACCAAATAGGTTGGTTTAATTTTCCCACTGAATCAGTGGAAAACGAGAGGTTTTGGTAACTCTTTGAAGCATCCTGTGTTGTGAGTGCACATGGGCCCTGGCCCCGTGTGGCTGTGCCTGACGGAGCCCAGGTAAAGCGCGGGAAGATCAGCAGTGAGAGGGTGGGATGAGGGCACGCGGTGGGCCTGGCGGGCCCCAGTGCATGGGCAGGCAGGACCTGGTGACAGGGAAGTGAGTGGCTCTCCTTAGCTGACCGTGATCTTCCCACAGTTGGCGAGCGATGCCATCCCTTCTTTTGTCCGGCAATGAAGCGGATTCCCGTTTCATTGATCGGCAGTGGCTGTCGTGATGGGGGTTTTAGCATGTTTTTTTCAGCAGCCAGTGTAAATACTATTGAAACAAAACCTATTTCTGGAGCTTTTGGGGCGGGGGGGGGAGCTTGACTTTGGTTTCAAGTTTGGGTGGCTCTCTAAATTTTAAATTTCTCTCCTTTTCCTCCCTAGGCGTGTGTATATATCTTATCTAGATAGTATTCATTTCTTCCGGCCACGTTGCCTCCGGACAGCTGTGTACCATGAGATCCTAATTGGATATCTAGAATATGTGAAGAAATTGGGGTGAGCTTAGTTTAAATTATTCAGAACTAACAAGAACTTGACTTTTATTCCCTCTGAATATTTACTTTGTGGAATAATGTGAGAATATTTTTACGTTTCACGTATCTTTGTTTTAACTTCATAGGGTAGATTCAAAACTTTCTAAAGCCCTCCTTTCCAGACTCTCACTTGGGCCATGTGTATTTTGTAACTTCCTGGCTCAGTGAAAGCTATTTCCTTGCCTTCTGCTTTCTTTTCTTACTTTTTTCCCCTCTAGTCTGTTTTCTTGTTGATTTCCTTGAGGCATATTTTACATAGAAAATTCACCTATTCCAGATGTACAATTCAGTGATTTTTAGTAACTTCACTGAACAAGGGGTGTGCCGCTATGAACGTAAATCAGCTTCAGAACATTTTGTTCCCCCAATAAGATCCCTTGTGCCCATTTACTGTTAATCCTCATTCCAACCCTGCCCCAGGCAACATTTATAGATTTGTCTATTAATTTTCCTTTTTGGGCATTTCATACAAATGGAATCCTACATTATATGGTGTCTCGTGTCCAACTTCTTTCTTTCTCTAGTACTTTGTTTTTATACTTCCCAGATTTGAAAACGTTAGACATATTTGACAGAAGTGTCGTGATCGAATGAATGACTTCTCTTTTGATTTTAACCCCTGTGGAGATAAATACTCAGCTGCTTTTCAACCGCAAGAGAAAGTGATCAGGACGTTGAGTGTGTGCCACGGTTTTTCCCGCAAGCCCGTGGGCTCCCTGGCTCTGTGAGGTGGCCGCAGGGCTCCATAGCAGCTGCTGTGGCCCCGCCAATCTGACCCCTGCCCCATGTGTTCAGCCTGGGAGTGGAGCATCTTAGGGCCAATTTCCAGGGCTTGCAGTTTGCTTCCTCTCTCCATGGCCCCTGTCCCCAACACACTGTTTGGGATTCTTTCTGAATCTCTTACCACATTCTGCCACTAACATGATCAGTTCTTTGTTTTATTTCTTTCTTTATAATTATTTCTGTCCTTGCTTTGGTCCTTGTTAGTCGGCTATAACTTCTTGAAGGCAGGGATCTGGTTTCACTGAACACTTCTGTTTGAATTTTGTCTGTGTACTATAGGTACGTAACAGGCCACATCTGGGCCTGTCCCCCCAGTGAAGGAGATGATTACATCTTCCATTGCCACCCCCCTGATCAAAAAATCCCCAAACCAAAACGACTTCAGGAGTGGTACAAAAAGATGCTGGACAAGGCGTTTGCAGAACGCATCATTCACGACTACAAGGTACCCAGTGTGGAGGGACCGGGTGGCTTTTTTCACAGTGATTCAGGTGTATTTGTGTGTCTTCCACTAGCATTCAAACCGTTCATGTATTCATTTACAAGAGATCAAAAGCAAAAAAAAACAAAAGCATGAAACAAAAATGTAGACGCGCCTCATGCAGATACGGAGATTTTTACTTCTTGATCTGAATACAGCACTAACGTTCCTGTTTAAGTCATCTGGTCTCTGTAGCTCACACACCTTGACAGTACCACCAAGTTGTTTTCCAAGAGACCCAGGATGTCCTGTCTCCTCAGGCAGTCGTCTGTGCCTTGCTGTTGCGCCGCACATGCTCCGGCCGGGAGCACCCCAGGCCCCTGCCATCTCATTGCTGTGCTGTGTTCGTTCTCCAGGACATTTTCAAACAAGCAACCGAGGATAGGCTCACAAGTGCCAAGGAACTGCCCTATTTTGAAGGTGATTTCTGGCCCAACGTTTTGGAAGAGAGCATTAAGGAACTGGAACAAGAAGAAGAAGAGAGGAAAAAAGAAGAGAGTACTGCAGCTAGTGAGACCACCGAGGTAAAAACCCTCCTCCTGATCATCCCCACCAGCCCTGGTCTGTGGGAGACCCGGGTGGCGTCCACTGCCGGGAGCTGGGGAGCTGGGGCTGCAGCCCGGGCTCGTATTCGTGCTGCAGGTAGCATTCTAGCAGTTAGAGAACCGGGTGCCCTGTCGGGTTGATAGGAGGTGGGCTTCTTCCTGTGGTGGTATTTTCCTACATAGCCGCCATCGTCACCCTCTGCGGGGAGAGCCATGCTGGTCACGAGCGACGCGTGGGCTCTGGGGAGACAGAGCGTCTGGGTGGAAAGGTGAGCAGGTGCTGGCATCTCCTCTTGCAGGTGAGCAGGGCGGGCAGGGGCTGGACAGGTAAAGATGAGAAAGGGGGCATCCCGTCACAGAGCCCAGAAAACAGATACAGGATTGGTTGTAGTCAGAAGCCAGTCAGATTTTAAAAATTACTTAAGGGTTGAATGGAGACCCTTGGATGCCAGGCCGCATTTGTTTCATTACAGACTATTGCCAACCCCTCCCACCCAACCCAGCCACTCGTTGGTATTTGTGCTTTGATGCGATCACCGCATACTAAGAGCCTCCTGGGTCCCAGGCTCCATTCTAAGCCCTGAAGTCATGGATGGAACAAACCCACCCCTGCATTTAAAGGGTTTATGTTCTTGTAGGAGAAATTCAAAAAATAAAAAAATTCATGCATAGTATACCTTTCAGAAAGTGGTAGGAGCTAAGAAGAAAGTGAAGTGCAGGGCAGAGAGGGTGGGTGGAGGAGGCTTCGGGGAGGGCGTCTGGGAGGTGATATTTGAGCAGAGGTGGAATGATGAGAAGGAATCCCTCATAAGGAGATCTAGAAGGACCTTCCAGGCAGTGGGAAGAGGAAGGGGAGAGCCGAGTCAGAAGGGAGTGCACCGTGTGGGATCGTGAAGGCGGCGGGCCTAGCAGAGACTTACGAGCGAGAGGCGGGAGGGGTGCACGGGGGGCGAGAGTGGAGCAGGGAGCCCTGTTCGTGGTGCTTGCACTGACCAAGGGAGAGGTGATGGTGCAGCTGTGGACATGGTGAAAAGGAAAGGATGTGTTTGGAGAGTGGCAGCCCCAGGACTTGGGGTGGGTCTTTGTGGCAGGTAAGGGAAAGGCATGCGAAGGGGGCTTCCTGGATCGAGGCTGAGCAGCCGAGGCAGGGCTGCTGCCCCTGAGACGGGGGAGCTGGGGCAAGGTTAGAAGGAAGAACTTGGGGGGTGAAGCAGGAATTGGTTTGGACAGATGAGTACTGTGATGCCTGCTCATCTGCCAGAGGAGATGCAGGACCGGGGGCTCGGGGCCGTTGTTGGGGTCATCAGGGTGAGGATGGCATCCAAGCCGTGGGTCTGGTGTGTGAGCACGTGTGCGCTGTGGCTGCCGTGCACACTCACCCTCCCACTCGCACGGTGACCTGTCGCTTTGCAAGGCCCTACCCTTACCTCTGGCAGAGCCAGGAAACACGAACCAGGGCAAGGCCGGTGCTTGTGCCCCCTGGTTCCCGAGGCAGGATCTGTTGCCCCCACCTCCCAAGGGTGGCTGGTCCTCTCCAGGGAATGGCGATTGGCTGCTCGAGAAGGCCCTCTTCCTCCCCAAGATGATGCGGGAAGACTTCGGGGACAGCCACATGTGAGGTGGCTTTGGGGATGGGCGAAGCTTCCATGCTGACGTGGCTTTGCAGCAGGAGGAGGGGCTGCTGATTCTCTGAAGTTTCTCTGAGGGCCTTCTGTGTGCCTGTCACTGCGCAGGTGCCCCAGGGGCGAGGGGGCCTCAGGCTGTGCGCCGAGATTGTAAAGGCGCCCAGAAAGGTTGCGGAAAAGGGGCCCTGGGCCAGGGTGGAAGAGTCTGTGCCCAGCCACTGAGCTCCCGGAAGTTCCTGCAGAGCACAGGGTGCCCAGCCTCGCCCTCCCTAAAGCAGGGCTCTAGGGGGGACACGGGCCCAGGTTTCGTGTGCCGGCCAAGGAGAAAGGCTGCTGTGGACGGGGTGCTGGTCTCCTGTGGCCGGCTCATGGTGCAGAGGTGACGGGCTGCTCCCGGGTCACTGAAGGTCATGTTCTTGAATAATGAAGGAACTGGGAAATGCTTGCGTTCATGTTAAATGGGGAGGAAGCAGGATGCCACTTCTGGGTGGGCCCCCAGCCCTGTGGAGAACATCGTAGGTGCAGACATGCGCAGGGGTGGCCCGGGGACGGAAGGCGGGCAGGCTGCTGCTCCAGGCACAGGCGCTCAGGGCTTTATTTTGCTTTTTATTTGTGTTTTCTAAATTTTACACAATGAATATATTTCTTTCATGAGTTTTTTTTAAATAGACTTTATTTTTAGAACAGTTGAAAGTTTACAGGAAAATTGCCAGGGTAGGCGAGATGCTGCCCCCAGGCTGCTCCTTGGTAGTCCCCATCTTTCTTTTGTGCGACCCATCCACTACCTTCCATGAACCGCTTTGATCCGTTGTCGTTAACTAAAGGCTGTGCCTTCTCCCACCGCCTTCCTTTCCACCTGACGGCCTCTTGCCGTCCCAGCAGCCCCCCCAGGATCCCACGTCACAGTCACCCGCCGTCTCCTTAGGCCTTGGCTGTAGATTTTTCTCAGGCTGTCCTTGTTTTTGACGACTGCGACAGTTTTGAGGATGCTGGGTGCTCTACAGGGTGCCCCCTACTGGGACCTGTGACTTGCTCACAGCTGGACTGGGGTGCAGGGCTGGGGGGAGGACCCCAGATGTGAGGGCCCCTTTCATCACTGCACTGAGGTAGGGGCTATCACCGTGACTTAGGACCATTGTCTTTCATTTTTTAAAAATATTTATTTTCAAAACAAGTTCTCCAGAATGAAAGGGTCAGAAATGCATGAGTAAAATAACCCTGGAAAATCACCCTTCCTGCACACAGCTGTCCCTTTGCTGTGCTGTGAGGACCGTGGAGAGCCTCAGGGCAGCATAGCTCTTGGGATGCCCAGGAAGATCTCTGTAGAACGTTCTTGTCGGCAGTATAGTTGGAGCCAAAGCATGAGGTGCCGGGATGCTGGGCTGGGTGAGAGGCTCTTCCCACAACACCCCAGCCGGTGCCCTCGTGTGGGAAGGCACGACAGGGTGAGACGCAGCTGAATCTTCCCCCAGACTCACACTTCCCTTCATGTGCTCAGTCTCTCCCGTTAACGTGACCTTCCCTGCACCAGATGTGGTTCCCTTTTTCACCTTGAGGTGTAAGTGTAAAACAGGCAATAGGAGCTTTTAACTGAGGATTGAGACCCTCTGACCATCAGCCAAATTATTGCGGCACTAACGGTGGGTTTCAGGCCTGAGCGGGCCTGGCAGGAGGGGAGCTGGGCCTGGGAGCTGTCCCACCCTGTGGCACCTGCAGGAGGCCGCTTGGGAGACTCTGCTCGAACCAGGCCACCTCCTGTTAGCACCCTCACTTGTCTCCCCCGAAGACCCGCACACCTGGGGTGTTGGGAGCCTTTCTATGGCAAGAGGTGATGTGGTCAGAATCGCAAGTGTGTGCTTACCCTGTACGATGAAGGGGAATCATAGAAAGTGGCTTCCTCTGCCTTGCATCAGTGGATTCTGAACTCAGTATTTTGCATATATCTTTCCCTTCACAGGTAGCTGAGAAAGTTCCAGCAGTCCTTACTTTACGTTTGTGTGTTGCCACAGTACCCACTTGCTCCTGGCCCAGTCCTGCCCCTGCTTCTCTCCTCATCCCTTTCCTGAGCAGCTTCTTCGAGGGCAGTTGTGTGTTTACAGTGCAGATCAGAGTCACCCAGGGGCGACCTGCCTTAGCTCGGGCTTCCTGGAGCCCCCAGGTGTGGGAACAGGAGGCCGGGCTGGTCTGACAACTTTTCATATTGTTACAGGGCAGCCAGGGTGACAGCAAGAATGCTAAGAAAAAGAATAACAAGAAAACCAACAAGAATAAAAGCAGCATCAGCCGAGCCAACAAAAAGAAGCCCAGCATGCCCAACGTGTCCAACGACTTGTCCCAGAAGCTCTATGCTACCATGGAGAAGCACAAGGAGGTAGTGGCGTGGCGTGGGGCTGGCCAGGGGGGTTGGGGGGGGTAGAGGAAGAGGGGCTGCCAAGTGCTGGTGCCCCACCTCTGGCCAAGAGGAAGGAGACAGCATCTTGGCTATCTCTCCCGCTGCTCAACATGCAGACAGACAGACAGACCTCCTGCAACCTCACTGGGCTGTGTCAGAGCAGCAGGCACCCCTGGAGGGCAGAGCTGGCTGGCGGGTTCGCACCTGCAGTTCTGCTGCAGGGAGCATGACCACTGGAGCACTCCTGGGGCGCAGGCGCCGATCCCGCCCGGCAGCCCTCTGTCCTGCCCCGGCTGCAGAGGCACGCAGAGCGTCCTGGGCCTGCAGTGTCACGCAGCTGCCTCTCCGCTGGGCTGACGACGCTGCTCTCTGCCGCTCTCCCCCTGTAGGTCTTCTTCGTGATCCACCTCCACGCCGGGCCTGTCATCAACACCCTGCCCCCCATCGTGGACCCTGACCCCCTGCTCAGCTGTGACCTCATGGATGGGCGCGATGCCTTCCTCACGCTTGCCCGGGACAAGCACTGGGAGTTCTCCTCCCTGCGCCGCTCCAAGTGGTCCACGCTGTGCATGCTGGTGGAGCTGCACACGCAGGGCCAGGACCGCTTCGTCTACACCTGCAACGAGTGCAAGCACCACGTGGAGACACGCTGGCACTGCACCGTGTGCGAGGTAGGCGTTGCTGCTGGCCTCTGGTCCCGCCTTGCCGCCTGCCGCGCTCATAGGGCTTCCTGCACCTCGACGGGAATTCGCAGCAGACGGTGGCTTCTGCTGGGCGGGCGAGTTGGTGTCCGAGGCTGTGGGACGTGCTAGCTGCTTGTGCACATTCGCTTCAGGCAGAAAGGGGCATTGCAGGTTGAACGGTTAGACAGCCGGCCTTTTTCAGGAGGAAAAAGCGACAAATTAAAAAGGCTGAGCTAGATGCTGGTCCTCTTGGGGAGACCTCAGCTGTTAGGTTGAGAGTGAGACACGGCACTCACTGGGTTCTACCACATGCCGGGCGCGAGGCTAGACACCAGAGCCCAAAGAGAAGCGAGGAGGAAGCGGGCTGCCCATCAACTGCGTGGTCTGGTTGGCTCGCTGGGGGACACGGGGAGGTGCTGGCAGGCTCGCCATGGGGGGCCGTGTGTGCTGGGCTGCCCCGCGTTCCCTGTGCAGCAGCGTGTGGTGAGCTGGGCCTTGCAGCCCTCCCGGGCACAGGTGTGGAGAGGCGGGGTCTCAGGTTTTGCCTTCAGCTGCAGCCTGTTCACCCTTGCTTCCTGCCCCAGTCATGTCCTGCTGAGGGACCGGCCACCCTCTGCCCTGCTGTTAGGTGTGGTGACTTTGCTCGGGGGTCTCAGCCCCTTGTCGCCTATTCCTGATGGACTGCGTGGCCATGCTGCTTTTTGGGGCTCTCCCTGGAGGGCTGGCCCAGGAGAAATGCTGTTGCCACCGCCGGCCCGCCCAGGGGCTGTGGCTTAGGCCTGCCCTTCCACATCCCAGATCTGTGCGCCACCGGCACCCCATCTCCTCCCCCGTTGGCACCTCTTTCCTGCCACCAAACCACAACTTGCTAGTACTGCCTTCCAGGACAGTCTCCACTGTCCTGTGGCGGCCGCGGCAGCTTTCTCTAGTGGTGGGGAGGGCAGGGTGTGTTTAGCAGGTCAGCGCACCCCCGTGCCATGCAGGCCTTCCCTTCAGAAGGCCCCAGCTTTGTGGCAGCTCTCTTCTTCGTTTCCAACCTTTTTCAACTCCTTTTGTTCCTTTTCTAACTTTTTTATGCAAGGATACTCATGGCCTTTTCGGGAAAGAGTTATCAGATCTTGGTCCTCAGTCTTTAGGTTTAGACTGCACTTTCCCGGTTCCCGGACACAAGCAGTTTTCCGAGCCTGGGGATTCCTTGATGGGGAGGGGGTGCTTCTCCTGGTGATGCCCCCCTGGGCCCTACCTGCTCGTTCCTGGGGGAGCTTCTCCTGGGCCTCCTGCAGGGCAGGTTGGGAAGGAGAGCTGTGGTTGCAGCCCTGCAGAACTCATGTGAACAGTGTGAGGAGCTCTGGGAGAAGGGGGGGAGCAGGGACTCCCCAGGGTGTCAGCTCAGGCTGTTGGGCAGTGCTTTGGAGAAAATTAGTCTTTAGGCTTCAGGATCCAAAACATAAGAGCAGGGAGTAATGGGACGTAGGTGAGATTTGTGGGTCACAGAGGAAAGAAGGCAAGTAAGTGATAACCATGAGCTTGTGGATCTTCCTTAACTGCACCTAGAAGCCTTGGGCACATGACTCCAAACCACTCTCTCCCTTCCTGTTTGCCCGAGAGGCCGCCTAAGCACGCGCCAGCACACCCGCGCGTGAAATAACAGGGTGGGAGGGAAGTATGGCCTGGCTCAGGGGGGCACCACCCAGAAGATGGGGAGGAGACAGGGAGGGTGGGTCTGGGGGTTTTCTGCACGGCAGAGATAGTCCGCAGAAATGCAGGTGCCAGGGGTTGGGCATTTTTGCCATCTTCTCCCCTCTCGGCAAGCACAGACTCAGTGGCCGCGGGCGTGTCAGGGTGGCCGGGGTGCGGGCCCCGCGCGGGCTGACGCTGGTTTGTCTGCTCTCCTTGTTGAAGGACTACGACCTTTGCATCAACTGCTACAACACCAAGAGCCACAACCACAAGATGGTGAAGTGGGGCCTGGGCCTGGACGACGAGGGTGGCAGCCAGGGTGAGCCGCAGTCCAAGAGCCCCCAGGAGTCGCGGCGCTTGAGCATCCAGCGCTGCATCCAGTCACTGGTGCATGCCTGCCAGTGCCGCAACGCCAACTGCTCCCTGCCGTCCTGTCAGAAGATGAAGCGGGTCGTGCAGCACACCAAGGGCTGCAAGCGCAAGACCAACGGCGGCTGCCCCGTGTGCAAGCAGCTCATCGCCCTCTGCTGCTACCACGCCAAGCACTGCCAGGAGAACAAGTGCCCCGTGCCCTTCTGCCTCAACATCAAACACAAGCTCCGCCAGCAGCAGATCCAGCACCGCCTGCAGCAGGCCCAGCTCATGCGCCGGCGGATGGCCACCATGAACACCCGCAACGTGCCTCAGCAGAGTTTGCCTTCTCCTACCTCAGCTCCGCCCGGGACCCCCACACAGCAGCCCAGCACGCCCCAGACGCCGCAGCCCCCCACCCAGCCCCAGCCCTCGCCCGTGAGCATGTCACCAGCCGGCTTCCCCAGCGTGGCCCGAACTCAGCCCCCAACAACAGTGTCTGCCGGGAAGCCCACCAGCCAGGTGCCGGCCCCCCCCGCCTCCCGCCCAGCCCCCGCCTGCCGCGGTAGAAGCCGCCCGGCAGATCGAGCGCGAGGCCCAGCAGCAGCAGCACCTGTACCGAGTCAACATCAACAACAGCATGCCCCCGGGGCGCACGGGCATGGTGACTCCCGTCAGCCAGATGGCACCTGTGGGCTTGAACGTGCCCCGGCCCAGCCAGGTCAGTGGGCCCGTCATGGCCAGCATGCCACCCGGGCAGTGGCAGCAGGCCCCCCTGCCGCAGCAGCCGCCCATGCCGGGCCTGCCGAGGCCTGTGCTGTCCATGCAGACCCAGCCGGCTGTGGCCGGGCCCCGGATGCCCAGCGTGCAGCCACCCCGGAGCATCTCGCCCAGTGCCCTGCAGGACCTGCTGCGGACCCTGAAGTCACCTAGCTCCCCCCAGCAGCAGCAGCAGGTGCTGAACATCCTCAAGTCAAACCCCCAGCTCATGGCAGCTTTCATCAAGCAGCGCACAGCCAAGTACGTGGCCAACCAGCCCGGCATGCAGCCCCAGCCCGGCCTCCCGGCGCAGCCCAGCCTGCAGCCCCAGCCCAGCATGCATGCGCAGCCCGGCCTGCAGAACCTGAGCGCCATGCAGGCTGGCGTGCCGAGGCCCGGCGTCCCACCGCAGCAGCAGGCCATGGGCAGCCTGAACCCCCAGGGCCAGCCTCTCAACATCATGAACCCGGGGCACAACCCCAATATGGCGAGCATGAATCCCCAGTACCGAGAGATGCTGAGGAGGCAGCTGCTGCAGCAGCAACAGCAGCAGCAGCAGCAACAGCAGCAGCAGCAGCAGCAGCAAGGGAGCACTGGCATGGCGGGGGGCATGGCCGGGCACAGCCAGTTCCAGCAGCCTCAGGGACCCGGAGGCTACCCCCCGGCCATGCAGCAGCAGCGCATGCAGCAGCATCTCCCCATCCAGGGCAGCTCCATGGGCCAGATGGCGGCGCAGATGGGACAGCTGGGCCAGATGGGGCAGCCGGGGCTGGGCGCAGACAGCGCCCCCAACATCCAGCAGGCCCTGCAGCAGCGGATTCTGCAGCAGCAGCAGATGAAGCAGCAGATGGGGTCCCCGGGCCAGCCCAACCCCATGAGCCCCCAGCAGCACATGCTCTCAGGACAGCCCCAGGCGCCGCATCTCCCCAGCCAGCAGATAGCCACACCCCTCAGTAGCCAGGTGCGCTCGCCAGCTCCCGTCCAGTCCCCGCGGCCCCAGTCCCAGCCGCCACATTCCAGCCCGTCGCCGAGGATCCAGCCCCAGCCGTCGCCACACCACGTCTCGCCCCAGACTGGTTCCCCCCACCCAGGACTCGCAGTCCCCATGGCCAGCTCCATCGATCAGGGACACCTGGGGAACCCCGAACAGAGTGCAATGCTTCCACAGCTCAACACCCCCAGTCGGAGCGCGCTGTCCAGTGAACTGCCCCTGGACGCCACCGGAGACACGCTAGAGAAGTTCGTGGAGGGTTTGTAGCATTGTGGGAGCACCACGGCCCCTTCATGCCCTCGGACCTTTTGTACTGAAAACCCAGGCATCTAGGCTCTTTTTATTCCTAGATGGAACCGCTACTTCCGAGCCATGGAAGGATGGATTGCTGTTTAAAGAAACAATACAAAGAATATATTTTTTTGTTAAAAACCAGTTGATTTAAATATCTGGTCTCTCTCTCTCTTTTTTTTTTCCTGTTTTTTTTTGTTTTGTTTTGTTTGGGGGGAGGGGGGTTTTGTTTGGATTCTTTTTGTCATTGCTGGTGACTCATGGCTTTTTTTAATGGGAAAAACAAGTTCATTATATTCATATTTTTTATTTGTATTTTTGAGACTTTAAACATTTATGTTTAAAAGCAAGAAGAAAAATAATATTCAGAAACTGATTCCTGAAATAATGCAAGCTTATAATGTATCCCGATAACTTTCTGATGTTGCGGGAAGATTTTTTTCTATAGTGAACTCTGTGGGCGTCTCCAAGTATTACCCTGGCGATAGCAGTGACTCCTGTGTGCACACACACGCACACCCCCACACACATCTATCCACACATCCTGGCTTAAGCCAGACTCTTGTCTTGCAGATGTAGAAATTGTTGCTTTGTTTCTCTGATAAAACTGGTTTTAGACAAAAAATAGGGATGATCACTCTCTTAGACCATGCTAATGTTAATAGAGAAGAAGCATTCTTTTCTTTCTTCTATGTGAAACTTGAAATGAGGAAAAGCAATTCTAGTGTAAATCATGCAAGCGATATAATTACTATAAATAAGAAAATTCAAGAAGATTCAATCACTGTATAGAATGGTAACGTACCAACTCATTTCTTATATCATATTGTTAAATAAACTGTGTGCAACAGACAAAAAGGGTGGTCCTTCTTGAATTCATGTACATGGTATTAACACTTAGTGTTCGGGGTTTTTTGTTATGAAAATGCTGTTTTCCACATTGTATTTGGACTATGCATGTGTTTTTTTTCCCCATTGTATATAAAGTACCGCTTAAAATTGATATAAATTACTGAAGTTTTTAACATGTACTCTGTTCTTTAAGATCCATGTAAGAATGTTTAAGGCTTTTATTTATTTATATATATTTTTTGGAGTCTGTTCTTTGTAAGGTTCTGGTTGTTCGCTCGGAGAGGAGAGGCGGGGGCCCGGGCCATGGTGGTGAGAGCCGGGTGGCAGCCGGGAGAGCCTGGGGGCTTCTCTCCAGAGACTGAGGCCGTCGGGTCTGCGCTGGCCCCACACAACTGAAGCTCACGGGTGAATTCCATCCACAAAGTTACGTGCGCACCTTGGTTTCAGACAGCACCTGGCTTCCCGTCTGCTTGCTTCTTCTGTCTTCCCTCCCCGTCTTAGCCATCCCCCCCACCCCTGCTCCAACCCTCAGTAGGGAGGGCTTCCTGCAGGTTTCTCAGGCAGTAGCCCCCTCCCCCTTCCTATATACAAACCCCACAATAGTGCCGAGAGTACTTTGGGGACTGGACATGGTTCCCGACTTCTCCCCACGAATTTAGGTTCAGTAGGGGAGTCCTGCTGTGGCCTCAGCGACACTGGGCATGCAGATAAGGCTCCAGCCATTGGGTTTCCATCCTCCTCTAGAAAATTCAGGCAAGGGGCTGCCCTGGAGGAGGCTGAGGAGAGCCACTTTCTGGAGCAGTAACATTTGCGCCCTGGCTGTTGGGGGGCACTTGAGTGCGTGAATGCTGTAAAATCACATCTCAGAGGGGCACCATGGGCAGAAGAGCTGAAGCTTATCTCTAGTTGCCACCCTCAAGAGACCAATGATGAGTCCAGTGTCTTTTATCCCTAGTCCCCAAACCAAAGGGTGGTGTAGATTGCACAAAGGGGGATGTGCTGGTGGTAAATTTTAAATTCATGGCCCAGATAACTTCCCTTTAAGCCTTTAGGTTCACAGAGATATTTTGAAAATACATGATTTTAGAATCAATTTGAAGAAACCCTTAAGAAATTGGAAGGGTACTTGCTAGTTTTAATACAGGGTTTTGTATCTTGAGTTTATTTTAATAATGTGTCAGGTAAGAAAAAGACCATCACCTACATCCCCCAGCCAAGCCCATCTACAGCCCATCCCAAGAAAGGAAACTCAAGACCATGTCCCTCCAGAGAAGACGCGGCTGCCCCTGCTCAGCTTGCTGGCTCGTGCACGTCCGTGTTCCCCGCGCCCCAGGCTCCCCTCTCCCCCAGGGGCGGGCCCTGGGCCCTGCGTTGAGACGAGGGAGAGCCGGGCTCCGAGCCGCTCCCCATGCGGTGCTCTCCCAGGCGTGCAGCCTTGAATGTGTTCAATAAAGAGCATCTTTTCCAGGCTTTCCAGAATTCAGAACTTTGTGTACCAAACTCCCCCTTTTTAGATTCCACGTCCCATAGCCCACTTAAGCAATCAAGATGTCAGAGGATGGGGCCGAGGGTGTGGGCATGCTAAGAGCCCTAAGCCTGTCTTAAGGAAACCTGTAAGAAAGCTGGAAAGCCCTGCCACTGTGTCTCATGCTGTATACTTAAAAGGAGAAGAAAAAAGTGCTATATTTGTGCTCAAAAAGAGGAACCTTGAAATGTGCTGGTGTTGATAATAAAAGCTGGTAAAACTGCTTGTATTCAAAGATGGTTCCAGTTGGCTTAAGACCCTCTGGGTTAGCTTAATGGTTAGTCATTCTATATTGAAGGTGCTGAATTGAGTTTGTCTCGTGCATGCGTTTATGTTTTTGAAAATTCAGCATGCTAGAAACACCAACGGAATGAAATCTGTGTTTCTTGAGGTAGAGAGGCTTCTGCTTCTCCTAAGTTAGTCTCCAGTCGAAGACCTGTTACTTTCTTCTCCTTTTGACTACTATAAAATGGAACCAAAGATTTCATTTGAGCCAAGATGTGCTTTTCGCACTCCATGGGAATATAAGCTACTGTTATTTTTTCTTAATCGCCTTTCATTAAGGAGGTGATTGGGTGCTGCTGGCCAGGGTGCCACCAGGGAGCAGCTCCACAAGGCCAAGGTGCGCTGCTTGAGCCGAGGTGGGGATGGGTGGCTTCAGGGTCCTACGGGCCCCTGAAACAGAACGTTCCGTGTGTGTCACTCGTGTGATTTTACTGCACATACCAAGACAATAGAAAGTCATGAGTGGGGATATGTAAGTCATTTACAAAGTTCTAAAGGAATTAGAACTTTCAAGTGAATTGTAGTGTCTAGGCCAACAAAGGAAAGCCTCTTGAATGTTCATGAGTAGATGAAAATGTTTTGCAGTTGGCCTAAATTGTTTATCAAGTGATGGTTTCAACATGTTCGCATCTTTCTATGGAGGAGTCACCTGGACTCATCATAGATGTATCACTGTTAACTTAATACCCTACACTGAAAAATCCAAAGGGAGCTGACAGCTGTGAGACAATTGGATTAAGAAAGTGCTCATGTATTTTTTAAGGGGATTGGGAAGAAACTGAGGCATGAGCTCAGACCATGAAGGCATGCCCCCAAGGTGGCGGTGGAGGTTGAGGGGGTGATGCTGAGGGCATCGCCTGGGCAAGGCCCTTGACCTTGACTGAGCCCCCAAACCCGGCTTTCCTCCCCTGAACAGGACAGTTGAAGAGGTGGAATAATCATCACATGCAACAAACGCTGCTGAAATGCGTAACTCCTCACCCTGACTCGAAGGAAGGAAAGCAGGCAGCTGAGTGGCCTGCCCGAGTTGGCATGAGCCGACCAGGCTTGGAAACTGCCTCACCCCTACCCTACCAGAAGTTCCTCGCAAACCCGCATTGGGGGTACTTAATATAAATTGTAGCCCAAAATTTAAGGGCTGCAACTGGACTATTAACAGAGCCCCTCAAATGGTGCCTAGAAAGTGAGCGGTAGCTGTCTGTGCAGGACTCTGGGACTCGCACTGCCTGGTTTGGTGCCCGCTGGAGAACGTGCCCCATGACAGGCAGCCCTGGTCCCTCCGCCCAAGGGCTCCACATCTCTCTTGTGTCCCCTGGGCGCTGGGCCAGCAGAAAGGAAGCCTTTTCATGAACCGATGGTTAAACATCTACGGGAATATCTATGTAATTCAGACTAAAGTCTCCTCAAGGGAGACTGTGGTGTTGAGGGAACGTCCCAAACTAGGGTGAGAACCTGCCTGCACAGGGGCTCCAGGGCTGTCCGGAGAGCCTCAGGAGGGGCGCCGAGGGCTGCAGCTTGGCACTGCCGCCCCAGATGCCTCCCCATTTCTTGAGCCGGAGCAGGCAGAGGCTGCCCGGGCCTCCTGCCGCCAAGGCTCCTTCCTGGTCCTCTCCGGCCTCCCACCCGCCGCCCTGGGCCCTGGGAAGAGGGTGGCTCCACATGCTCCTCCCCACGGGGTGGGTGGCAGGAGAAGGAGGCACATGTGGCTAAAAGGTTTGGGGACCAGACAGTGGCATTGCCATCTGCTCCCAAAGCTAGAAGACATAGAAGACACAGAAAAAGAAGGGGGTTAGATGTGGGGGAACCTCGCAAGGGCCACTGGAAGCCCAGGGATTTCAAGTCACCAGGAAGAGCTGGACCTCAGCCGGGCCAGGGCACAAAGGGCCGGTTCTCACTGTCCCCCCCACCCCGGAGCCCTGAGTTCCAAGCTCTGGTTTACCAGGCGAGGGAAAGGGGTCTTAGCGTGGAAAGAGGGCAGCTGTGAGCAGGTGCCAAGCGGAGGCCCCTTTCCTTCCGGGAGGGAATTTCTGGAATCCCCTCATAAAGCAAACCTACTGCTGCTTCTGACTTCATGGCCCTGGGTTGGTTCACTCAGCAAACGGGGAGCAGATCCTAGAACTCCATCTACAGAAGCTATTACTGCAGGAAGGTGCTGGGCTGGGGGACACCAAAGCCAGTTTGTGCTGGGCCCGATGAAGCCTTTCCCAGGGGCCATAACCGTGCAGGGCCTCGGGGTTTAGGAAGCACACCCACTCTTTTTCTTGATGCTACTGTTATGTCCTTAGGACAGTGCTTCTCAAACTCCAATGTGCACACGGAGCACCTGGGATCTTGCTAAAATTCTGATTCTGTAGGTCTGGATGGAGCCTGAGGTTGTGTTTCTAGAAGCTCCCAAGTGAGGCCAGTGCTGCTGGACCAGGCCACGCCTTGAGGAGCAAGGCCCAGGGGACCAAGAACCGACCATTTAGACTTTTAATTTGCCTTCGTCTTGTCTGGTCAAGCGGTTCTGTAGTCTTATTCATGGCCTGCATTCCAACAGGAGCCTTCTCTCCCTCTGTCCCGCGCTTCCCTCGGACCTGAGTAAGAACCTGCAGGCACGCGGCACCCACCATCCTCGGCGACAGTCCCAGGGTGCTGGAAACCCTTTAGCGCCCCAAAAGAGCTCCCTGACCATTTAGTTTGCCCCGGGGGACAAATAAGTGATGGGAGATGCCCTCAGCTATCCTTACCCTAAAGTTCATCTGAAAAAATGCAGATTGCAAAGAAAATAAAGAGCATTTGCCTTAGTGTAGGGGTGCCTGTGCACCTGCCAACCCCCCAGCTGATGTGCAGCGTCTGCTTTGCGCATTCTTCAGCACCCCTACTGAGTAAACTGAGGCAAAGCTGAGCGTCCCTCCCGCCGTGCGCCAGGTCATCTATAAACCTCAGGCCATGGGGGCCGCGGGGGCTGCAACACTCAGGTGTAACCAGGGCTCTGCAAGCAGAAGCCTTTGCTTTGCAGCTGTGTCCCCGGTGCTGCAGGTAGGTCTGCCGGATGATGGGCCCCTCTGCCCCAGTGCCCAGGAGGGAGATGGCACCTTCGGGGGACGAGAGTCGCCACTCCAACCATCAGGGAAAATGCCCATTTTGACTCATTCAAGGCCCTTTCCCCTGAAATTCCATTGGGTCAGCAGCACAAGAACTCTGACTGAGGGCACCCCCTTCACAGTGGAGGGGGTCTTGAGCTGCCAGCTGGGGCCTGATGCCAAGTGCCACTCAGGATACCCCCCCAGGGCATCTGGGACAGAGAGCCCAGGGCCCCTGGGCAAAGAGGGGCCAGTGCTATGGGACGCAGGTGGGGTGGGCCCTGCAGCTTCCAGAAGCCACACACAGGGAAAGGAGCAACCAGCAGCAAAGCCCCTGCCCTCCCCAGACAGCCTCCCCCTCTCCTCCAAGCATCTGGGGTTAGAATGGTGGCTCTGGAACTGCAGAGCCATTGGCTGGGCTCAGACACACACACACACACACACACACACACACACACACACACACACACACAGCCATTGGCTGGGCTCAGACACACACACACACACACACACACACACGGAGTTGCAGGTTCACTCACACACACACACACACACATGGAGTTGCAGGTTCACTCTGAAGTCAGGTCAAACTCGTCCTCACCTATCTTCCTTATGGTAAGCCATACACCCGAGCCTTCTGATTTGGTGGATATTTGATTCAATGCATCAGAGTGATCTCATCCACAAGCTGGAAAAACAAAAAAATGTGATCTGAGCTCTTCGCCAGGCCAGAAGTCACCTTTCAAAACACCAAGTGGTGACCCCAGCAGGGGCTCCAGGAAGGCCCCAGAGAGGACAAGGGACCAGCCAGGGGCTATCCGGCTAGTTGGTGGCCACGGGACCCCCAAGGGGGCTGGATTGACAGACGCTGCTGTCAGAGAGAGAAGGGAGAGAGATCTCAGGGTCCATTTGCTCCCGAAATGCATGGGGGCCGGGGGCATGGCCGTGGCACTTGTGCGCCCTGCAGAATGCGGGCTTATGATGTTCCCAGTGCCCCTCCATGGATGTGGCTGAAATAAAAGTGAGTGGCCACACCGGAGAGACAAATGGCCAAAAGGCACATGAAGAGCTGCTGCACGTCATTGGTCATTAGGTAAATACGAATCAAAACCACAAGGAAAGGGGTATGGGATGTTTGGAGTATTCTTTTTTATTTTTATTTTTTTCTTTATTTTGGAGTAATGAAAATGTTCTAAAATTAGTTGTGGCGGTGAATGCCCAACTATATGATACTATGAGCCACTGATGGTATACTTTGGATGGATCAATGGTATGTGATTATATCTCAATAAGATTGAAAAAACAAAAAACAAACAAACAAAAAAACACAGGGAGACATCACTTCACACCTACCAGGGTGGCTATTATCAAAAAAAAGCAGAGAAGTTGGAATCCTCTTGTGCATTGCTGGTGGGGATGTAAAATGATGCAGCCACTGGGGAAAATAGTTTGTTCCTCAAAAAGTTAAACATAGAATTACCATTATGACTCAGCAATTCCAGTCCTAGGTATAGACCCCAAAGAATTGAGAATGAACTCTCTCAGATACTTGGGCACCTGTTTTCATAGAAGCATATTCACAGTTGCCAAAAGGTGGAAACAGTCCAAGTGCCCACCGACAGAGCACTGGATTAACACAGTGTGGTCTATCCATGCAGTGGAATATTAGTCAGCCATGAAAAGGAGTGAAGTCCTGAGACATGCCGTGGCATGGGTAAACCTGGAAAGTATTATGCTGAGTGAAAAGACAAATACTGTAGGATTCCATTTACGTGAGGTATTGAGGACAGGCAAATTCATAAAAGAGAGGGCACCAAAGTGGGGTAAGGAAACAGGGAGTTATTGCTTAAGGGTGCAGTGTTTCTGTTCGGGATGATGAAAAGGTTCTGGATCTAGTGCTGATGTTTACATGCCATGCATTCAATGCCACTGAACTGTGGCATTTTAACCCTTACAAGGATTAAAATGGACATCTGTTTAACCATAACAAAAAAAAAAAAAAAAAATAGGAGCAGGGAGTGAATGTCCACTGGCAATGCAGAACAAAGCTGTTTGGGAAAAAAAAAAAAGACTCAAAGTTTTCCAGTGAAATTAGAAATATTCCAGTTAGTTCCAGGCCTTCAGATTCTCCCCACCACTGGAAAAGCCAGATCCTGCTAAGTGGTGGCACTGACTCCATGAAGGCCCTTGGGGTCCTTTGCTGGGTCCTACTGTCAGTGTGTGTGGAAGTGGGGTTCGGGGCCTGGCTTCCAGCCAGCTCTAGCTATGCTGTCTCAGGCAGGTCTCGGAAGATGGCAGGGGATTGGCGTTCATCAAACATACTTGTTAAGTGAACGGACAACATACTAGGTTTCTACTGGCCCCATGCTGAGCTGGCCTCTGAGTCCTAGAAAGGATGAAACGGACTTTAGGAGGCACACAAAACCCAATGCAGGTGGCACCAGGCCACAAGTTGCATCTCTGATGTTGGAAGCTTTGACGGCTCATGAGCCCAGGGAGAAGCTGAGGGTCACAGGCTCTCCACGCCGCAGCTGCCCTTCTCCCAGCATGGTCATTACATCTGCCTGCTGCCCCAGAGAAACCTTGCTCCTGAGACCTGAGCCCTAAGACAACCAGGGAACAGCTTTCAGACAATACCCAAAGGCTGCAGGACTGTCTGGAAGATTCTTTCCTCATCATCTCCATTTTTTAGCTTCAAAAACTAAGGTGTTTTATGAGAGAATCCATGAACTTGGGAAAAAATTTTTATCAGTCCTGGGACATTTCCACGCCAAGAAATACCTTTCAGCTGTGAGATCCCTCTTCTGGGGTTCTCCCAGGACATTGACTGGTGAGGGGAGAAGTTCACCTGGAAGTTGGTGCCTTGAACAAATAAGTGAAGGAAAAGGTAGGCAGTTGAATCTGCCTTTTCTTCACCGTGGGCATTTTTCACAGCCCCCAGCAGCTGTGATTTCTGGATTTCTCATACTAGCCATTGTGGCTGTCAGGAGACCCAGTGGGGCTTGCCCTCCCCAAGCCAGCTGTGCCAGCCTTTATTAATTCAACTCAAGTACTCTGCACCTAATCAGTTTTCCCTCCTTCCATGTCCTGTGCTTATGCAGGGACTGGGCTGAAACCTGCCCCTTCAGCACAGCTTTGATCCCTGGGCATCTGAGAAGCCACAGTTTCCCGGGCTGGCAGAGGACCCAGTCCCACAAGGACCTGTGGCTGAGGGTTTGTCTCTGAAGGCCACAGGCCGAGAGAGGAAGGACAGAAGGCCCTGTAGGTTTGTCTGGAGCCTGAGTCGGCTCTGGGGCTCCTATTCCCTACAGCCCCCCATCCTTAACCGAAGGCCAGGTTTCCCTCCTGCCTTTGCCAAATTCTACTTCCTCAAAGGCCTCCCCAAGCCAGATATATTGCCCCGTAAACCAGGGTATCAGCTCTCACAAAAGGAATGATTTCCTGAGCAGAGTGAAAAACAAATGAAATGTGAGGGTTGCGACCCTTTCATCCCCTGGGGAGTGGCTGCGGGGACATCCTGGAGACAGCTCTGCCTGGGACAGGCTCGGCTTGTCTGGAGCAGGGTGAGGGAGGGAGAAGATGCTGGAGAGCAGCGGAGACTGAGGCCCGCACAGCTGAGGCCTAGTGAGTTTGGAACTGACCCTCAGTGTCCCAGAAAACGCGGGGCGGCGCTGACTGCGGACTGTAGGACCTGGCTGCTGGAGAGAAGGGTGGGTGAGGTTGGGGCAGGGGGCCGGTAGGACACTGCTGGAGCCGCCAGGTTGAGCCCGAATCTGCCCATTCTTCCGTGTTCCTCTTCCAAGTTGCTTAAACCAGGAACTTGGGGATGGGGTGCTCATGCCCGACCTCTCCCTCCTGGCAGCGTTCCCCAACACGCCTCTCGCCCAACACCCCGTGGGGGACACTCGGGGCTCCTGTACTCCTTTGAGGCACTTGACACAATCTCAATTAAATCCGTTTTTCTAGGTATTTGATCGTGGCAGCTAATCTCAAACTTGGGCGTCCGCGAGGATTATCTGGGGACCGCGTCTGCAGGAAGCCGCCAGGGCCCCATCCCAGGGCAACGAAGGCTCAGGGTCTGAATTCCCAACTTGACCCCAACCTCAGCAGGGCGGAAGCCGCGTCGGGGCGCGAGGATTGGAATAAACCGGGTAAGCCCAGTTTAGCTGGTGGCGGAGGCTGCTGCGTCCACGTGTGGTGTAGACCAGTCAGGACGGAATTCCGCTTCTCATCCCTTTCAGCTGGGCGGCCTGCCTTCCAGCGGTCCGGACCCGCGGCTTCTCACCGACTTCCACGCCTCCTTGGGGGTGCCGCCATCGGCCCCGCTCGAGGGGTGCAGAAACTGAGGCCCGGCCGACGAGCGCGAGCCTGGGGCACCCCGACCACCCGCGACAGCGCCGCGCGCAGAGCCCGTCGCCCTTGACAACGCGACACAAGGTCACGCAGCCCCCGCGCGGGGACCCCGCCCCGGAGGCCCCCGCCGGCCGCCGAGCCCGCGTCCACCCGCCCGCCCGCGCAGGCAGCGGGCCGGGCAGCCCGGCGCCCGTCGTGACGTCACCCTGCGATGACGTCACCGCGCCGCGCCCCGAGGAAGGCCCGCCCCCGCCCCTCGTGGCTGCGCGCGGCGCTCGGGGAGGACGGTCATGGCGCGCGAGTTGCGGGCGCTGCTGCTGTGGGGCCGCCGCTTGCGGCCTCCGCTGCGGGCGCCGGTGCTGGCGGCTGCCCCGGGAGGTGAGGGCGGCCGGGGCCGGGAGGGCGGCGGGCGGAGGCCGCGGGCCTGGGCGAGCGGCGTCCCCTCGGGCCCCGAGCCCGTCTCCTGTGCGCGAGGCGCGTGGTGCTGGCACCCTCCGCCCCGGGTGTGCGAGGGGAAGTGGCGATGCCCGCGGAGCGCAGTGGCAGAGCCCCGGGGGCGGGGGTGCCCTGGATATCCTTCCCGAAACCGCGCGGTTGCGCCGCCGCGCCCGGCCCTGGCGTGACTCCCACAAGGGGCTTCTGGCAGCTCCGCGCGGGGAGAGGCGCCGGGTGAGCGCAGTCTCTTGTCCTCTGGAGCTTTCGCTCTGGTCGGAGAGTCAGGCAGTGAACAGACAAGCCATTCTGGAGAGTGAGAGCCTAGAGTGCGTGTGTTGGGCACCTCCTTTACTAGGGCGATCGTTTAAGTCCTCTGAATTATTTTTTTCCTCCCCTGCAAGTCGTATACACGAGTCATGCATAAATCATTCGTTCTTTCGTTCATTCGATAAATGTTGCCTGCTTTGTAACCGGGCATGGATTCGGGTTCAGGGGACACCACGGTGAGCACAACCAGCAACAGTCACTCCAGGTCCTCATTGGAGCTAGTGGACTCTGGCTTATTGGGCGCTCTATCCTCAGAGCTTGGGATGGGTAGATGCTCAATTAAATGTTGAAAGCAAAAGAAAAACCCATATTCGCACAGTCTGCTTTCCCATTTCCCACCTGGGAACCGGGAACTACGTTTGATCATTCCTTCCAAGTTTTGCACACTCAGTTACACATATATAAATAAATATATGTGTATAACTTCGTATGTAAAGAGGCCCTAACCATATGCGTTCTGCAGAATGTTTTTTTGTTTCTAGTATGCGTTATACATCTTTTCATGTCAGTTGCTGCACAGTATTCTGTAATGTGGATGGACATATTTTCATTCACTAAATGTCCTATTGTTGGACATAATAAAGATTGTTTTCCTTGTTTTTTTTTATTACAATGCAGCATAGAATGGGCTTGCATTAAATCTCTATGCACATGTGATTTTTCTTTAGAATTCCAGAATTAGAGTGTTTGAATTGCTGTTTGAAGAGCACTCTGTGCTGAGCAAACAGCAGGTGCAGGAGTAAGGAGCAGCTGTGGATAATCTGGTTATGACTAGAGGGATGGGGTGGGAGTGATCATGAATGGGGCTGAAAGTGGCATCTTTTCTCTCTTTTAGAGAAACACGTGTGTAGGGACCACCTTCTCTGGTGACCTTCAGGAGCCACTATGCAAACCCAGCCCACCTCCCCCATGAGGCCCCCGCTCCAGGCTTTCCACATACCCTCAGGACCTGGTGACTGGTTCTTTTACAGATAATGTCCTTCACTGCTCATTAGTGAATCTGAAGTTAATTGGTAGTTGGGAACCCACAGACACAAGTAATTTTTCTCCCTTGGTAAAATGTAGTTATTCGATATAGGGAGTAGGGATATCAGAACATGGGTAATCTGGAAAATTTGATGTTAATAACTTCTAGGTTCAAAGCCAGTAAACTTTTTCAGAGACATCCAAGTATCAGATGTCACTGATTTGCCAGTAGACTAATGAGAAGGCTACCTCCACCAGAAGAGACATGCAGGGGATTAGAGAGTTGACTGGGAAAAGTCAACCAAAGGCTCGGGATCTCCAGAAGCAAATGTGACTGTTGTAAGGCGGATGGAGGTGGCGGTGGGGTCATTTCATGTGCCAGTTAACTGCCGTGACCATCAACTCCTCCATGCCCTGTTTCTTAATCTTGTCTTATTTCCATGGTTGAAATTGCCAGAACAAGGTCATGAGACAGCCACAGCAGGATTTAGTCAGTGCTCGAGTTAAAGTCAGGTACCTTTTCTGTTCTCTGTAAACTGAAATCTTTTGCTGGAATTATCTGCTTTGGGAGATGGGGCTGTGCCAAGAGGGTTAGGAGAGTGGGGTGTGAGCCTGGTCGCTCACAGATTGTTGCATTTTCCAAAAAAAAGCACCGCTAGACCTTGCTTCTGAAGGCCACATCTTCCTATTCAGTACTTTATTCTTTTGGTTTATTTTGCTTCCTGCCTCAGCTCTCATTTTGTTCAGAGCCTGTGCTATTTAATTTCCACCCTTAAACTGCTCATGCTGAAGGCTTCATGAACATTCAGACAAATTCCAGGTGTGCCCAGGTGTTCTTTTCGGGATCAGGGGACACCAGTTGCTGGGCAGACTGCAGGCTCCCTGCGAAACAGCTGCTTATATTGCTCGAACAACAGGGCAGTTTAGGCTTAGAACCCTTGACCCCTTAGGCCCTGAATGACGCAGCTGCCTGCCCACCATGCTGTGCTGGCTGTGGCCCACACGCTCGCCAAGCAGGTGGAGGTGGAATCTCCTGCCTCTGGCTTGGGGATGCTTGGTGGGACCAGCCCCGGGGGGTTCTGAGCCGGCAGCAGAACCGGCCAACCCAGACGGTTTAGATTAGCAAAGACCCTACTGGTTACTGGCTGAGTAGTTGGCCAGAACTAAGGCCGAAAGTAAGGTCTCGGAGTGGTTTGCTATCCCTGGACAGAAGAGGGAATGCAGCATGGGGGGGCGGTGGGTCACATTGGTGAGAAAACAGTGGAGAAAAATAAGCATTTCTTACCCCCCTCCCCTCCATGGCGGTATTTACTGGGTCATAACTTGACAAGCTGGGTGATTTCCACAAAGGAAACAATTTGACTGAGGGCGGTAGTGTTTGCTTGTCTGTAAACAAAGCCTCCATATGTGGAGCTTTTAATGAATGAAAATGTATCCAGTTCACAATGAAGTGAAATGCTTTCAAAGCCAGAGAATGTTCTCGGATTGCATTTTGGTGCCCTAAATGCAGCCAGCTGAAATTTTTCTTAAACACTGTCCTACTCAGTCTTGATATGGAAGACTTGCCTTTTAAGAGGGACCTGTGTTTGCTTAGTTGAGGGGACTTCCCTGTAGTTCTGTAGCATTTAGTAAAGATAAATTTCAGGAAGTTTATATCTGATGTGGCTGGTTATTTCTGCTAAAACCATTTGAAATTATAGACCATGAAAGCTATAGCATGGAGAACCAGTTTTTACTTGGAGACATTATCTGCACCTGCTTTTTTTTTTTTTTTACTTAATTTTTTTATAGAGAAGCCTCATATACCCCATGCCTTTTCCCTATTAACACTTTCCACCTGCTTTTAAGCAGGTGAATTCCTATAGATAAGGTAAATTGAAAGCTGATGAGTCCTGACTAAGTTATTTTAAAAGAATGGCACAGATATTTAGCGACCAAATAATTAAGAAATGTGATTGGCATATAAAAAATTAATTTTGAGATAGCCCAAAAGAATACTATATTAAAAAGGAACCAGAAGACTAATAGCAGTAATGTTAAGAACAAAATGGAAGTGTATAACTCTTTCTGCTGTAACTGGAAATGTCAAGTTAGCTGAACTCAGGAAAGCACTTGGCCGTTTTAGTTCCCACACACCAGGGCCTCGTGCCCACATTTACTGGGGAACGGGGCGCCTAAGGGCTTTCCCACGACGCTCACTTCTATTCTAACCACTATGGTTACAAGTCTTTCTGGAAGGCTCGATGTGATCATTGGATAGGACAAAACTGAACATTTCCTTGGTGTCTCGGGGGCCATTCTTGGGAAGATTAATTGGCCGCCTTCTCTTGTCATCCTCGGCCCTGCAAGGCAGTTGCCAAGAACCCTCTGTCTGCAGCGGCTCCGCAGCCTCACTTCTTCTGCTTGGTTTCTCTGTGGTACTTCTGGCCCCCTTTCTGTAGCCTCCCTGGAGCCGTGTGCCCTCCTCTTCTCCCAGTTTTCAGATGTGTTTGGAAACTAGATAATAAGGCTTGTTGGTGTTAAATTTTCAAAAAGAGAGGCCTCTGTTGGGCAGGTGAATAGTGCTCTGTAACGAAGCCTGGTGTGTGGGTTTTCTGTCATGTGTTCTGACTGTTGAAAGGGGCTCCCCTTTTTAATGTTGTTTTGTTTCTTTTCTTTGTATTCAAGGAGAGGAGGTTCCTTGATAAATGGAAGTGTCAGTGTAGCTCACTCGAGAATGAGTAGCACAGGCTCTGAAACAGTAAGGCTAAAGAACTGTGAAAATGTTCGAGAATGCCAGAAGTCTAGAGATTTTTGAGGGAATGCAAATCTCTATTTGATACAAAAGTAGAAAGTGGAGAACTTTCTGTCTAGAATATGGACATACTAATTACAGAATGTAAGAAACAAAATACTTGGAGAAAGTACAAATGTGAATAGCAAACCTGAGGCATCCATTGAAAATTGAGAGAAAAATGAAACTTAGTTGACTTACTAAAAAGTAGAGAATTTCATGCTTATTGCAAAGTAGTTGGGGTGTTCTGGCAAAAAAAAAGTAATTGGGGTGTTCTGGCAAAAAAAAAGCTAGAGGCTGCATTCCAAAAAATTAGTTTTTCCAGCATAGTTTTTCTACTTTGTGGGAGATCATTAATTGTTATTTTATTGACTTGGGAAGTACTTTTAGTTTACAGAGTTTTAAACTTACAAGTAAATCGATGGTTTACTTTACAGAGCCTGTAGCTTTAAACTTAGAAATATTCAGGCCGGAATACATATTAGATGAGTGAATTTCAAAGTTTTTTTGTCCACAGACCCACAGTAAGAAATGCATTTCACATCTGTGGCCTGCTGTACAGATATAAATATGTGTACATATTTAGGTGAAGAAATTTTGTGAGTACTCTTATTGTGCAGTGATTGTTCCTTCCATTTCTTTCTTTACTTTAAATTCTGGTTTAACCTGATAAGTTGATTTCATAACCAGGGGTTCGTTGATCTTGGCCTGTGTAATGAAAGCACTTTGTACTTCTCAGAATATTAACTGCATGTTTACTAAGGGTTTGCTCTGAGTCTAGCACGTTAAGTAGGAAAAATAAAGACATGAAACAAAGTTTTAACCCACTAGTGTATCTCCATTGTGTACAGCAGCATCAGTTCATTGAGCCGAACATCAATTGTATGCCTGCTGTATACCAAGCACTGTTCTGGGTGCCAAGTGGAGACCCCAGGGAACCAGACAAACAGAAATCCCGGCCCTCTGTGGGGCTGGGGGTGGGCAGGGGCGGACACAGGTGAGTAAAGTGACACGGTGTGTTGCACGGTGACTGCCCCAAGGAAACACCAGCAGGAAGGGGAGGGGCCTGCTGAGGAAGGGGCTTCCGAGGTAAATGGGGTGCTATGGGAGGCCCCCCAGGATGATGGCGGTACAGCAGAGCCTTGTGTCCTCTGGGCCATTGCCGGGCCCTGAGCAGAAGTGGGCTGGCGCAGTCGAGGGACAGCCAGGAGGTCAGGGCCAGAGGTGGCACTGGAAGACGTCAGGTTGATAGTGGCCTAAGTCTTAAGTATTTATATTCACTCATTGAGGTTTGTGGGGTGACTAAGATTAGGTTCTGAGTTGGAGGTCAAGCTAACCTTAGAGTCTCCTGATGAAAATTCTTTCCGCGGTTTTCTTTGTGAGAAGTTGGTAGTGTTTTACGGAACACACTGGTACAGTGACAACATCTCCTTCACTCTTACCCGCTGGGCGCTGCATGGGGGCGGCCACTGTCCTCGTTCAGAAAATGCCCCTGCAGTGGTCGAATCTACACAAGTAGAGTCCCTCAAAAGAGAAGGAAAACTCCACTGAAACAGGAGGGACTTACACGTCATCTTCTATGCCTCGCATTTTCACTTACTATATTTTGGGACTCACTTCATACCAACACAGAGAGCTCTGGTATTTCATAGTATGGATGTACTGTCATTTATTAAACTACTTTCCAGGTGATTGGCATTCAGATTGTTTCCAAACTTTTTTAAAATTGTGGACAATACTGCCAACAGTTACTCACACCCTCACCAGCACTAGAATAATGTTATTTTTAAAATCTTTGTCAAACTGGTAGTGAAAATGCTACTTTGTTTTAAAATGCATTTCTTTAGTTATAAATGTGGTAAAACATCTTTTTATATGATTCAAAGCCATTGGTATTGCTCCTTTTGTGGATTGCCATTTTTTTCTTGGGCTATTGGACTTTTCTGCATCGATTTATAAGTGATCTTGGTATATTAAGGAAACTGGCCCTCTGTCGTGTGTTTCAGATTTTTTCCCTTAGCATGTTGTTTCCCTGTTGACTTTATTTAATTTTTATGTGATCCTTCAGTTTATGACTTCTCGGGTTATATATCTTATTTAGAAAGGTTTTCCTCGCCTTTAAATCATTAAAAAATATCTCAAGATACTCATCATCATTAGTCATTAGGTACGAAACTACGAATCAAAACCACAGCAAGATCCACTTCACACCCACCAGGATGGCTGTGATCAAAATACAGATAGTAAATGTTCGCAAGGACATCCTTGCTCCTTGCTGGTGGAAATATAAAATGGTGCAGCCACTCTGCAGAACAGTCTGGTAGTTCTTTGAGAGGTGAAACAGACTTACCCTATGACCCAGCAATTTTACTCCTGGGTATATACCCAAAAGAAATGAAGACAGATGTCTACATAGAAACTTCTACTTGAATGTTCATGGCAGCCTTATTTTTAATAGCCAGAAAGTAGAAACAACCCAAATAGCCAATATCTGATGAAAGGAGAAACAACGTAGTATCTCCATGCACTGGAATATTATTCGGTCATGAAAAGGAGCAATGTTGTGATACATGCCACAAGGGGGGTGAACCTTGAAAACACGTTAAGTGAGAGAAGTCAGATACAAAGGGTCACGTATTCCATGATGACAGGTGAAATGTTCAGAATAGGGAAATCCATAGAGACATCAAGTAGATTGATTAATGGTTGCTAAGAGCTGGGGAAAAGGGGGATTGGGAAATGACTACTGTTGGGTACGGGGTTTCTTATTGGGGGAATAAAAATGTTCTGGAATTAGATAGTGGTGATGGCTGCACAACTCTGTGAATACACTAAAAACCACTGAATTGTAACTAAATGGGTGCATTGTGTGATGAGTTATATCCCAAGCTGTTTGTAAAAATATCTTAGTTTTTTCCTGGGACTTTTAGCTTTTATTTACTTTTAAGGTCCATCTGGAATTTGTTTTGAATTAATAAGTAAGGGAGGAAATCTGATTCTAAAGTGGTAGCTTCATATTAATGTGCTTTAATATTTTATAATGATTGTCCCACCTCATTCTTTCCCAGATGTTTCTTAGCTGTTTAAACATGTTTATTTTCCACATGAACTTTAGAATAAGGTTGAAGAGTTAACAAAAGATAATCCTGTTTGGGTTTGCATTGGAATCATGTTAAAATTATAGACTAGTTTATGGGAGAATTGACATCTTTAAATATTTACAAGCACATTTCCCCAAGCTTTTTTCATATCTCTTTGTAAATGTTTTATGTCCCTGAGTAAATTTTTTTAAGTATCTTTTGTTAACTAGGTTGTTTCTGTAAATAGTTTTGTGGCGAGGTTATTGATAGGCAGAGAACAAACTCAGAGGATAGGAAAGTGCACACAGTGAAAGCAGCTGGCTGTCTCCCTCCGGCCCAAGGCGGGGTGACCCCATGTAATATCGGTTAGCCCCTTTCCCGGGCTCCTTGCAGAAGGAGGAGTGGCATATAAGAAGAGGTTTACGTACACGTGCGTGTGCACACACGTGGGTATGTTGGCATGTGCATTTAAACATCGTGGTAGCACATGCAAACCTTCGTTCCGTGTCTCACTTTGTTTTTTTCCCTCTTAATGTATCTTAGTCTAATTTGCCCTCAGGTAATGTGCTTGGTTTACTGATCCTCTATTGATGAGCACTTAAGTTGTCTTGTGGTGTCCGAGACTGCTGCAGTGACTGTCCTTGACGCTTTGTAGTGTTTTGAAGTTTTCTTCACATAGCTCTTGCATCCTCCTTGTTAAATTTATCCCTACTTCGTTTTTGTTACTGGGCTCTTTGACAATGCTTTCTTCCACGGGTTGATTTTTTTTTTTTAATTAAATTCGGTGTTATTGAAATATATTCACGTACCATACAGTCATCCATGGTGTACAATCACCTGTTCACAGTACCATCATATAATTATGCATTCATCACCCCAATCTATTTTTGATCATTTTCCTTACATCAGAAAGAATCAGAATAAGAATAAAAAATAAAAATAAAAAAGAACACCCAAATCATCCCCCCATCCCACCCTATTTTTCATTTAGTTTTTGTCTCCATTTTTCTACTCATCCATCCATATACTAGATAAAGGTAGTGCGATCCACAAGGTTTTCACAGTCACACTGTCACCAATGGGTTGATTTTTGTGCCTAGGAAAGCTATTGATTTTTCTGTGAAACGTCTCTAACCCACCCCCATTCTGGACTCTTCATTGTTTCTAATAGTTCTTTGGTTGATCCCCTTGGGTTTTCCAGGGAGTCAGTTATATTGCCTGCAAGTGGGGGTCATCTTGAGCAGATTACTGAGTAAATACAGTTAACACAAGATTAAAAACTACTAACTGACCATTCAGATACAAATTAAGTGTTTAAACCCGTTCTAACATCCTTATCTTTTTTAATGCATTTTTTATTGCATTACAGTGATAATATAATGCATTTTTTTATACATAACAGTGATAACTTTCAAAGTATGATTTAACAAGAAGTTAGAGAGCAAATTCAAAGAATGTCATGGGTCACAGTTCCACAACTTCAGCTATTTCTGTTATTGTAAAATATAGCATACACACAGAAAGGTGTTCATTTTTGATGTAGAGCTCAACAAGCAGTTATAGAGGTAATTTCAAAATTCCTGTGGGTTACAGTTCCACAGTTTAAGTTCTTTCCTTATTATGCTATATAGGGTATATACAGAAAGGTGAAGCCTTTCAAAGCACAGTTCAACGAGTAGCTGTAGAGCAAATTTCAAAGAATGTTATAGGTTACAGCTCCACCACGTCATTCACTTCCTTCCAGCTATTCCAACTCCCCAGCATCTAAAAATATATGTGTATTTATATAAAGTTTTCAGCATTCATAGACCTTTGTTAAATATTATCTTGTTTGTTGCTACCTCTTTCTGTCACCTAATCTCTTTTTCCATCTTCAGGGGTGTCTGGGCAGTGAGCACCATAACTTGATTATATTGAAAGGGGATGTGGACAGTATGGGGAAGGGGGCTGCATCCAATTGTTCTTCTTAAAGAGGCTGTTGCTTCTGGGTTTTAGGACTTGTTTGGCATAGGCACACTCAGGTGGATTTAAGTTTCTGAGAGAGAAAACTTTGTCTTTTGTAGAATCTCAGGTAGGGACCTAGATATTTGGGAACTACTTTTGGTAAGGACATGGCATACTGAGGCCATTGGGGATGTCTAGCTGGAGCTTGCACAAGAGGAATCTCCAGGGTAGCCTCTCTACTCTTATTTGGGATCTCTCAGCCACTGTGACCTCAGCTTGTTACCTTTCTTTTTTTCCCCCTTTCGGTCAAGTAGGCATATTCAATCCCTTGCGGCTAGGGCCAGGCTCATCCCTGGGAGTCATGTCTCAAGTCGCCAGGGAGATTCATCCCTCTGGGAGTCATGTCCCTCATGGGGGTGGGGGATGGGGTTATGAATTTATTTGCTGAGTTGGGCTTAGAGAGAGAAAGGCCACATCTGAGCAACAAAAGTGGTTCTCTGGAGATGCCTCTTAAGCATAATTATAGGAAGGCTCGGCCTCCCATTTGCCACCCTAAGTTTCACAAGAGTAAACCTCAAGTCGAGGGCTTGATTTATTAAGTAATTGGTTCCTAATTTCACTTAATATTTATTGTATCCCAAGATAAACAATTAGTTTCTTACATTATCTTCACTTAGTTGTACAACCATCATCACTCTCACTTTAAACAGTTATGACATAGTACATCCCAGAGCTCTTATCAGCTGCTAACTATTCATCCCTAGTATTAGTGTAGTCTAAGATATTCATATTAAACATAGTCTTAATATGTAATGGATAGTTTTTCCATTATACCACTCTGTTGTTAATCCCCTGAACCAGTGTCATATCTTATATCAGGCTAATACTTACTTAGGTTTGTGGTGCTACTCTGTGGTTACATGCCTTTAAACAACCGTTTATGAACATGTTTGCCTTCAATGCGTTACTGATACTTATAATCCCATTAACGAACCATAATTACACCTGACCATTCCCATACCATTAAGTTCACCCTCATTATCAAATCTGTTCACATTAGATTATTGTTCCCCCCTCACTAGCCTTTGTCAATCTGTAGGTCTCCCATATTCTACATTTTAAGACACTTATTTTACATTTTTCGTGGAGTTCACTTTAGTGGTAACATAAAATATCTCCCCTTTTGCGTCTGACTTATTTCACTCAGCATTATGTCTTCAGAGTTCATCCATATGGTCATATGTTTCACGACCTCATTCCTTCTTACGGCTGTGTGGTATTCCATGGTATGTATATACCACATTTTGTGAATCCATTATTATGTTGAAGGACATTTGGATTGTTTCCATCTCTTGGCAATTACGAACAATGCCGCTATGAACATTGTTGTGCAAATATCTGTTCGTGTCACTGCTTTCAGATCTTTGGGGTATATACCGAAAAGTGAAGATGCTGGGTCATAGAGTAAGTCAATATCTAGTTTTCTGAAGAACTGCAAAACTGTCTTCCAGAGTGGCTGTACCATTATACAGTCCCACCAACAGTGAATGAGACTTCCAATTTCTCCACATTGTCTCCAGCATTTGTAGTTTCCTGTTTGTTTAATGGCAGCCATTCTAATTGGTGTGAGATGATATTTCATCGTGGTCTTGATTTGCTGCTCCCTAATAGCTAGTAAAGATGAACATTTTTCTTGTGTTCTTTTAGCTATTTGTATTTCCTCTTTGGAGAAATGTCTTTTCATATCTTTTGCCCATTTTATAATTGGGCTGTTTGTACTATTGTTCTTGAGTTGTACAATTTCTTTATATATGCAAGATATCAGTCTCATTAGATACATGGTTTCCAAATTTTTTCTCCCATTGCGTCGGTTGCCTCTTCACCTTTTTGACAAGTTCCTTTGAGGTACAGAAGCTTTTGATTTTGAGGAGTTCCCATTTATCTATTTTTTCTTTTGTTGCTTGTGCTTTGGGTGTAAGGTCTAAGAAGTGGCCTCCTTGAACATGTTTCCCTACATTATCTTCTAGGAGTTTTATGGTACTGTCTCTTACATTGAGGTCTTTGATTCACTTTGAGTTAATTTTGGTATAGGGTGTGAGGTAGGGGTCCTCTTTCATTCTTTTGGATATGGATATCCAGTTTTCACAGCCCCATTTGATGAAGAGACTGTTCTTTCCCAGTTCAGTGGATTTGGGGGCCTTATCAAAAATCAGTTGAGCATAGATCTAGGAATATATTTCTGCATTCTCAATTCGATTCCATCCATCAATATGTCTGTCTCTGTGCCAATACCATGCTGTTTTGACTACTGTGGCTTTATAATAAGCTTCAAAGTCAGGTAGTGTAAGTCCTCCCACTTCATTCTTCTTTTTCAGAATGTTTTTAGCAATTCAGAGCCCCTTTCCCTTCCAAATAAATTTGATAACTAGCTTTTCCAAGTCTGCAGAGTAGGTTGTTGTAATTTTGATTGGAATTGCATTGAATCTGTAGATCAGTTTGGGTAGGCTTGTCACCTTAACGTTTAGCCTTCTATCCATGAATGCAGAATGTCCCCAACCATGTTTTGAATACTCTTCCTAGACCTTTACTCTTCTCTTTGCCTTCTGGAACACCAGTGATTCTTATATTGTGCCCTTCATGTTGTCCATCATTCCCCTGAGATCCATTTAGAATTTTTCAATTTTTTTCACCATTCGTTCTTTTGTGCTTCTGCAACCCATTGCCCTGTCTTCAAGTTTGCTAATCTGTTCCTTTTCCTCTTCAAATCTGCTGTTATGTCTCAAGAATATTTTTTAAGTTGATGAATTGTATCTATTTCCATAAGATCCACTGTTTTTTTATTTACTCTTTCAAATTCTTTATGCTTTTCTAGGGTCTTCTTCATGTCCTTTATATCCATAGCCATGACATTGATATTTGTGTGTCCTAGCTGTTCCTGGGGCTATGGATGTAGTACTCTAGGACTGCAGAGCTGTGTGTCTCACCTTCCAGCTCAGATGCCCTGCAGTCCCTGTCTGCCATGAGCTCATGAGTCACTGGGATTGGGAGAGGGCTCCTGGCACTTCCGTGTGGCACCCCTGCCTCTAGGCTTTGCACACTGCAGGCTTCTGTGGAGGAAGAGTGGACGCTGGCACAAGCCTGCTGAGTCCTGAATTCCCTCGAGGAATTTCTTGGCTGCGGGACTGTGAAGGGTTATCTCCCAGCCAACTGCAAAAATGGCTGCACAGGATGTGGAAAGCTGCTTCCCTCTGGTATCGTCAGCCGGTTCCAACCTTCGGTCTCTGTCACAGGGGCTCTTGGCTGTGGGTCTGCGAAGTTATCATCTGAGCCAGGTGCTCAGGAGGTGCCTGGGGCATGGAAGGCTGCTCCTCTCTGTGGTCGTTGGCTGGCTCCCACCTCCAGTTCCCCGGCAGCATTCTGGGTGGAACACTCTCCGGTCTTAAATGGTCTCTCGGCTTCTCCAAGCACACACTCACTATGGATGTGGACGTCCCTGCCCAGCCAGTGGAACCCTGGAACTGCTGTTCTGGAGTGCTTTCTGTCCTTCATCTAGTGTTTTTCACAGAGAATTTTGCTGTCTCTCCTAACCTGCCATCTTCCTGAAGTCCCATACTTATCTTATAAAATACAAAAACCCATCTTCTCCCCACAACTGGTCCTTACCACACCGGCTCCACCCCCCCACCCCCCGAGGCGGCTCGCGGCCCTCCCTGGCGCTTGGGTCACTTCTCTCTTGGCCTTGCTTCACACTCTCTCTCGCCCAAGCGTCTGCTCTGCAGGCCCCTGCCCCTGGCCTTCGCCGGTTCTCCCTGCCTCGACCTGGCTTCTGCACTGGGGTTCTTTCACCCGCCCCGTCATTACAGGCGGCGGGAAGCCATCAGCACCTTCATGGCAGCCACAGCGGGTTTTTGTTGTTTTTATAATTTCGTTTTCAATCATTGAGTATATATTTGATTAAGAAATCAAATCAAAACCATACAGAAATGTATACATTGTGAAGTCTTGCTCTCAGTTCTGTCTCCATCGGTCTTCTTCCCCGCTCCCTGCCTCTGTAGGGAATCATTTTTATTGCTTGCTTGTATCTCCTGCCAATGTTTCTTTACATGAATACATTTAAGTACAAATATATATTCTTATTTCCCTGCATTTCCTGTATAAGAGTATGTACTTCCCTGTATTGCTGGTCACATCATAGAACTTGAAGAGCTTGCCCTAGCAGTACGTGGCTTCCTCGTTCTTTTCTTCTTTTTGTAGCCATGTAGTCGTTGTCATCCTGTGTACAGGGCGCCATAGCTGGACATTTAGGATGTTTCCAGTCATTTGTTGCTGTATCCAATCTTCTAATATAGCCTTTTATTTACATCATTACATACATGTGCACATGGAATAAAGTCCCCAGAATGGGCTTCTCGTTTAAAGGGCAAATGCACCAGTAACCCTGACTGATGTGACCAGGTTGCCTTCCCTTCCCACTCCCACAGCACTTTCCCCTGTGCCCCCAGGAGCACTCTGAAAGGTGGTCCTGGAGGCAGCATGGCCAGTTCTGTTGGCATCTCCCCCTTCATCTGTGTGTGTGTGGGGTGACTGAGGTTTGCACTGGAGTGAAATGCCCAAGCGGCGGCCTTGGATCAGGGGAGACACTGAGCTGTGCTGAGCGGCCGGGCCCAGCCCCATTCCCTCCTTACCCTGCAGCTGGGTCGCTTGAAACCTATGGCCGCAGCTCCAGCTCAGGCTTTCCGCCAATCCAGGAGGGCCTTCCAGCAGATCCAGCCCGCCTCTCGGTGCTGGGGTTTCATTCGGCTCTGCCTCCCTCTGCCTTTGATTGGAAGCCTTGGTGCTCTAATCTCAGGCTTTGCCATGTTCTTGAGGTCCCACATGGTGACTCAAGCTCAGCCTAGGTAACTTGCCTTGTGCTTGCCGCTCCATGCCTGAGGTGGTGCCCGGCTGTGCTAGATCTGAGAGGTGACCCCTCAGAAGCTCCTGCTGATGGTTGCCAGCGTCTGGTGATTTGTTTGCAAATTTAAAAAGTGACCCCGATGCTCTGGAGCTTGCAGCTAGTCCCCTGAAGCTTCCTTGTCTTTCCTTTGTTTATTCTTTCTTCCTCCTTGTGCGTGAAATGTATCATATCTAAAACAGAGTGCATATAATATGTGTGTGCAGCTTAAAAAAAGAATGAAATGAATACCTATCCAGCTTAAAACTAGACTGTGACCAGTCCCCTGACGGTCCTGTGTGTACCCTCCCTGGTTGCATTCCCTCCCCTCTCTCCCACAGGTAACTGCTGACCTGCTTTTCATTCCCTTGCTTTTTATCTATATAAATTTATGCTCTGTGTGTATGTGTTGCAATCGTACTGTATATATTCTGCTGTGACTTACTTTTTTTGGTTGGTGTTGTGGCTTGGAGCTGTGTACCCCAGAAAGAACATGGTCTTAAACTTAATCCATTCCTGTGGGTGTGGACCCATTGTAAATAAGATCTCTTCAAGATCTTCATTCAGTTAAGGTGTAGCCCAAATGAATCAGGTCGGGCTTTAATCTGGATTACCGGAGACCTTTATAAGCAGAGTGAAAGACAGAGAAAAAAGCCAGGAGCAGCAGCTGGAAGTGAACTTGAGTCAGCAGAATCCAGAAGGGAAGGGAGAGGCCAAGAGAGGCCGCCATGTGCATTGCCGAGGGGCAGAGGACAAGGATTGCCAGTCTTCCGGGGGAAAGCACGGCCTTGCTGATGCCTTGATCTGGGCTTCTCCTGGTCTCAAAACTGTGAGCCGATAGATTCCCATTGCTTAAGGCAAGCGATTGCATTGTGCTTGTTTTGGCAGCCAGAAGAACTAGAGTAGTCAACATAATGGTTTTTTAGCTTTATCTGTGCTAAAGTTGTAGTTCGTTATTTAATTCCTGTTGTATACCTAAGTGGAATTGTTGGATCATTTGGTTATGTTCCAGCTTACTAAGTAATGCAGAATTATTTCCTGAGAAGAGTTGTGCACTTTCTTTTCCATCAGCAGTTCTACATTCACATCCAATGGTTGGTATTCTCAGACGTTTTAATTTTTATAAGTCCTGTGGGTGTTAAATGGTATCTTGTGTCTCTGTGTGTGTTTAATTATGGTATACATCAGAAAAGTGTTTAATGAAACAATGTTACACTTGTAAGATTTGTCCATGTCATTGTTGTGGAAGATTCCATAGTACATGATGGAATGGGATATATGGAATACACCTGATTTGTCCATCTTGTTGTCGATATTACTGATGGACATTTGGGTTGTTTCTAGTGTGAACTTTATTGTGCATGCATCTTGACTCACAGGTGCATTCATTTCTCTAGGTATGTAGCTGGAAGTAGAATTGCTGCGTTACAGGATGTGCATTTTTACCAAATAACCATGACTGGTTTCCAAAATGCATCTCAATTGACATTCCCATCATCTGTATGTGAAAGTTCCCATTTCACCACATCCTCACCAACACGTAGAACTTTCAGACTATTTAAATGTTTGTCAATTTGGTGGTTACGAATTGATGTTTCCGTTGTGATTTTAGTTGCATTTTAATTGATTACTAATGAAATTAAGCATGTTTTTTCTATGGTTTGTTGGCCACTTGTATCATGTTCTGTGAAATGCTGCTCATATCTTTTGCTCCATCTTTATTTCTTCTGGATTAGCAGTCTTTTTCTCATTGGTTACTAGTGTTAGTATGCATTTATAATGTAATCCTTTGTCAGTTAATACATGTTATAAATTTATGTTCTCCCAGTTCATGATTCATCATTTCACTCTATGGTTGGTTTGTTTTTGGATGAACAGAAGTTCTTAATTTTAATGAAGCACATTTATACATTTATCAATCTTTTCTTTTATGGTTTACCCCAAGGATACGCAAGCTACAGCCCATGGGTCAAATCACCCCCCCCCCCACCTGCCTTTGCAAATAAAGTTGTGTTGGAACAGAGCCACACCCACTTGTTTGCATAGCGCCCAGGACTGCTTTCCTGCTACGGAGACCCTGTGGTCTGCAAAGCCCAAAATATTTACTGTCTGGCCCTTTTCAGAATAAGTTTACCAACCTCTAGTTTACCCTAAGGTCATAAAGATTATCTTTATTTTCTTATAAAAGTCTTCCCTGATGCATGTCTATCAGACAGCTTCTTTGCAGCTTTACTCTGTTTTTCTCCTTGCTGGTAACCTTTCTCATGGACTTCCTCCTCTAGATTAGACTGCATTAGATTAGATGGTTTAGCCCTATCTTTGTGATCTCTCGCTGAGATCCACATTTGTCACCCACTTTGACTTTGGGCAGATTCAGATGGGTCTGCACTTGTCTGTGACTTGGAACAAGTGTTTTTTTAATGAACTTTTGTTTAATCTTTAAGACTTAGTCTTCTCCTGAATTAGCCTTACATTAATAGAGCCTCTAGCTACACTTGGAAAATTTCTTCAATTCCATTAATCAGTTTTCTTTATCTTCTGTTGATTAATGATTGTCAATAGCAAGGCATAGCCCCTTTCATTGGTTGTTTGATTTACTCGTTGAATCATTCCTTCAGATTATTCCTCTAGTCAGTTGATTTATCTCATGTATACTTAGAATATTTGTCATATTCTCACTGCTTCCGTTTTTTAAAAACCATAGTCTTGTTTCCATATAATTGTAACCTCTTTGTTGAATGCTTCCACTGCTTTTGAATATACAAGACATCATGGAGTCAATAACCTGAAAACTAAACTCAAAGGTAGCAGATATTTCATAGAAAAGAGTTGCAAACTAGTAACACACAGGTTTCTTCCAGCCTTTCAGTGAGTCTTGTTTGGCTCAAACATTTTTAAAAATTAATTGCAGACATTTAAAATTGGGAGATTTCCCATAAATACTTGAGTTTCCTCTTTCTTTTGAAAAATCAAAGGTTCTGAGAGTCTTGGCCTTTATTGCACAGTCTTTGCCTTGTAATTGTAGTATTTAGTCCACTAATATAAAATGTAATTATGGGTATAATTGGATATATCTCTACCTTGTTATTTGTTTTGTTTTTTTTTTTCTCATTTTATCCCTCTGTTTTTCCTTTCCTGCCTTCTTTTGGATCATGTAAATTCTTTATTTGGAATTCTGTTTGAGTTTACCTAATGTTTTCTTAGCTATACTTCTTTGCATTATTTTAATTTTTTTTAACTTTTTATTTGAAATAATTTCAAACTTACAGGACATTTGCAAAAATAATGCAAACCCCATGCAGAGAACTCCAGCACACCCTCACATCCCCCAGTACCCAGATCCACCAATTTTAAGATTTTGCCACTTTTGCTGTATCATTCTATCTATCATCCACCCATCTATGTACTTACCTACTTACTTAGCCAATCATCTGTCTATATTCTTTAAACATTTAAGTGCAGGTTGCATGTATTACACTCTTTGAACACATAATACATCCATGTACATTTCCTACAAATAAGGATATTCAGTTATATAATCACCTTAAGTGCAGTTATCAAGTCCAAGAAACTTAATGTTGATATAAAACTTATATTCTCTATTATAATTTTATGTCCCAATAATGTCCTTTTTAACTTTTCTCCTACGTTTTTAGATCCCATCTAGTATCCTGTATTACATTTAATTGTCATCATCTATTTAGTTTCTCTCTCTCTCTCTCTTTTTGAACTGTGGAAACATATATACAACATAAGTTTTCTCATCCCAGCCCCTCCCAAGCAAACTCTTCAGTGGAATTAATCACATTCACAATGTTGCAGAACCCTTGTCACCTTCTGCTACTAGAACTTTCCCTTCACCAAAACAGAAACCTTACAGCCATTTCACATTATCTCCCCATTTCCCCTGTCCCCCACCCCCGGTAACCTATACTCTACTTTCTGTCTCTGTGAGTTTGCATATTCTCTGATACTTGTGGTTAACATGGGACTTAAATTTAACATCCTAAATCTATAACAACTATGTTTGCTTTGGTACTAACTTAACTTCACCAGCATACAGAAACCACATTCCTGTGGCCTCTGTCCCTCCACCTTTGTGTAGTTCCTGTTACAAATTACATATTTATACATTATGAGTCCAAAACTGTTGATTTGTCATTATTTTATACATTTGCCTTTTAGATCCTGTAGGAAGTAAAAAGTAGAGTGAGAAATAAAAAATACAATAGAACTGGTATTTCTATTTACCCATTTCATTATCTTTACTGGGGTTCTTTATTTCTTCGTGTGGCTTCAGTCAGTTGTCTAGTGTCCTTTCCTTTCAGCCTGCAAACTCCCTTTATCATTTCTTGTAGGGCCAGTCTAGTGGTGATGAAGTCCCTCAGGTTTTATTTATCTGGGAATGTCTTAACCCCTACCTGATTTCTGAAAGATAGTTTTGCTGGATATAGAATTCTTGGTTGGCAGTTTTTGTCTTCAGCATTAAACATTTCTTCCCATTGCCTCCTCGCCTCCATGATTTCCAATAGAAACCAGCACTTAAGCTTATTGAAGCTCCCGTGTATGTGACGTGTTGCTTCTCTCTTGTGGCTTTCAGAATTTTTTCATATCTGGCATTGTACAGTTTGATTGTAATATGCTGCAGTGTGGGTCTGTTTGGGTTTATCCTGTTCAGAGATCATCAAGTGTCTTGGATGTATATATTCATGTCTTTTGTTAAATTTGGGAATTTTTCAGCTATTACTTCTATGAATATTCTCTATGCCCCTTTCTCTCTTCTTCTTCTGGGCTCCCACAGTGCATATATGGGGATGCTTGGTGGTGTCCCACAGGCTCCTCAGCCTCTGTTCACTTTTCTTCATTCTGTCCTCTTTCTGCTTCACAGGTTGATTTCAGTTGTCTTCTCTTTAGATTCACTGATTCTTCTGCCAGCTCCACTCTGCTGGTGAACCCCCCTAGGTTTGTGTTTGCGTGTGTGTTTGTGTGGTTACATTTTTCTAACTTTTTATCTTGAAATTTCAAACTTACAGGGCTATTGGGAATTTTAAATTTCTGTTACTGTGATTTTCAGCTCTTTGGTTCCTCTTCATTATTTCCATCTCTGTGTTGATATTCTGTGTTCATCTTTTATTTTCCTGATTCCCTTTAGTTCTTTGTCCACATTTTCCTTTAGCTCTTTAGGCATATTTAGGACTTTTTTTTTTAAAGTCTTTGTCTGGAATGTCCCCAGTCTTTTCCTCTTCACTGATAGCTTCTAATACTTTAATTTTCTTCTTTGCCTGAGCCATTGCTTCCTGTTTCTTTGTATGTTTTGCAATCCTTTCTTAAAACCTTGACATTTTGATATTTTCATATGTCATCACTGGAATTCGACTCTGAAGCTTCTTTTCCTTAAGCTAGTATCCAGCTAATGTTGTGACAGAGCTTTCCTTGAATACCAGGAACTAACAACAACAACAATTAAAAAAAAAGGAAGAAAAAAGTAGACCCCTTCCCAGTCTTTGCAGACTGACCTGTGGGAGTGCTTGCCTTCAGGGCTTATCCGTCGATGAGTTTATAAAATAGCTCCAGGCCAGAGTGTAGTGGCCTCCCCAGTCATTTCTGTGCCTGCGTCTTGTCTTGGGCATGTGTGTGGCCCTAGGAATTCCCCTGTTTACATGGATGCGAATGGCCCCTCTTCCCTAGGAAACAGTCTCCTCGTGGGCCTGGGCTCTGCCCTGTACGTCCAAAGCCAGCAGTCCCCTTTCTTGAGTTTGCGCTCGCCCTCTTACTGCAGTCCTTCAGCTGTGTTCTGGGCTTTGAGAAAGATGTCCCTGTCAGTTCCTGCTGGTTGTTCAAAGCTTCCTGGGGGCAGTGTAGCCCTGAAGCTCTCACTCAGCCATCTTTGCCACTATTTTTTTATTGGTTGCTCTGCAGAGTGCAATGTGCATCCTCAACTTTTTGCGGTCTGTATTTAGGGTATATATTATAACACTTCATATAAAATGTAAAATTTTGCAACTATATAAATGCATTCTTTTTTCCATCTTTTATTTTATAGTTGTCATTATCTATTACATGTTCATATCTTGTAAGTCCCACGAGACAATGAATTAAAAGAAAAATGCTTTTAGATTTACCATTTTTGTAGCTCTTCCTTCCTTCCTGAAGACCCAGTTTCCCTCTGCCGTCACTTCCGTCTGGCCTGAAGAACTGCAGCGTGCATTTCGGCGTGGTTGTCTGTTGGCGCCTGTGGAGGTGCCGAAGGTGCCCTGCCCCGTAGGCTGCCTCTGTTTCTCTCGGAAAGTTCACAGGCATTCAGATCACTGTTCTCCTGGGCAACTGTTTTTCTCTGACTCCTTTCAAGATTTTTTTCTCTTTCTTTGTTTTTTAGCAGTCTGAGTGTAATGTACCTATGTGTGTTTCTTTGTATTTATCCTGCTAGTGGTTGATGGAGCATCTTAAATCTGTGAAAGTATGTCTTTGACTGAATTTGGAGAACCTGAGTCGTTATTTCTTCAAATGTTTTTCTGCCCTCACCTTCTGGGACTGCAGTTACATATATGTTAAACTTTTTTTTATATTACCCCACAGATCCTCAAGCCTCAGTGCATTTATCTGTTTTTAAATTTATTTCTGTTGATTGATTTTGAGGTTCACAGACTCTTTCCCTTGATCTCTATTCTGTTGTTAAGTACTTCCAGTTATTTTTAATTTCAGATATTGTATTTTTTTGTTTCTAGACTTTACTTTTGGTTCTTTTGTTACAGTTCGTTGGTTTGTCTGTTGAGCATTGTTACAATCGCTGTTTAAAAATTCCTGTCTTCTGAATCCAACATCTGGCTTTTCTCAGGCTTAGTCTCCATTGATCGTCTCTTCTCTTGAGCGTGGGTCATGTGTTCCTGTTGCCCTGTATGTCAGGTCATCTTAGATCACGTCCTGGACGTTGCGAATGTTTTCTCGTGAAGTCTGGATTCTGTTGTCTTCCTCTGACGGGTTGTCATTTCAAAGCAGGCTATTAAACCGGTTGGACTCAAGCTGCAAATGTTTTCTCTTAGATGGTAGTTCAATTCCTTTATTCTTAGCTGGGCTGCTTGCAGTTTGCCCCACACATAAGTGGTTCATGGGTCAGCCAGAGACATTGGAGAGTTTATTCACAGAATTTGGGGCTGCCCTTCTCTTTCTCTCTCCTTTCCCTTTCCAGCTCTCCTCTCGTTTTTCAGGCCAGAAAAAATACACAGTGTATATATTTGCTCTCAGCTTTACCCGCCTTTTATTGAGCGATTTGTAACTTGCCCTTATTCCATGCTGCTCCTTTTTCCCAAGGGTGGTGCTCCTCTAGAGTCGGCCTGTTTTCGTTCATTCTTCAGAGCCTTTGGGCTGTCCGGTGTGGTTTGGTTTGGTTTGGTTTGGTCCTACTTCTTGACTGTTACCTGAGGGAGGTTTGGTTGGTTGGTAGGGTCCTTCTCCGTCATCCTGGAAGTGGCCCTCTCTGCAGTAGTTAAGACTATAAGTGAAATATTTCTTATACCCATCACATAGGAGAAATGGGAGATTATCTGATAGGGATATGTATTTCCAGAAAAAAAAACAGGCATATTTTCTCACAGCTTAGGACACTAAGTTTGTGTATCTGAAAGGCACAGCTTGAGATGCCATGATGAAACAAAACCACGGTAAGAACTGTGGCTGATGTGTACAGAAGGCAGGTATCAAAACAAAAAGCAAAACACCATTACCCACCGTGCCTTGACTCCCTGGCCTTGTGCGGCCTCTGCAGACATCTACCTTTTTAATTCCTGCGACCGGTCTAAAAGGACATGCGGGACCACTATGGCCACTGTCGGCCGAGTGACTGGGCTTCAGCTTGAGCACAGCAATGCTTGTGTGCATGGAAAGCTTCACACTTCCGTAGTCAGTGCTTTGGCCTACCAGAAATATGGAAGTTCTTACTTTCAACGAGCTCCTAATTGGTGAAATTAGTTATACACCAACAAAACATTAATAGTAAAAGAAATGCCACATGCTAGCATGGAGCAACCATTTTTTTCTTTTGTTTTGCTTTAATTGGAGAAGTTGAGGGTTTATAGAGCATAAAATACAGTATTCCCGTATGCAGATGAGCAGTGTAGAAAATAAGGACTTTGAGCTCATGGCAGGGAGCGGTTATTGTGAACTTCAGGGAGGAGGGAGGCCTGAATGAAGAGGGGCTTCACCTGGTCCTGGGGCGATTCAGATGGAGGAAAGGGGTGTGGTTCGGGTAGGGGGTCAGCAGGGGCACTGGCAGGAGTGTGAGTGTGAGCATGTGTGTGCTTGTGTGTGTGTCAGGTCACACGATCAGTGCCTCCCATTTTGTATGACCCCAAACCACCAAATTGGTTGGCAGTAAGATATTGCAGCCTGGTGTTGAGGTTTGTGGTTTTTCCTTTCGGGCGTGAGGGGAAATGTGAAGACAGATACTGTGCTGATGTGCTTTTGGTGTTGGGTTCCAACAGACTTGCTGTGGATTGATTTTTTATGTAGAGTCATTCTGGAGAGTTTGGTTAACCAAAACAAATCTGCCTTTAATTGTGCTGTTGATTGATGGGGTGTTGGAATTAGGATGGAAAGTCTTGATGTCATGGTTGGAAATAAGGATTGCTCATTTTTCCCCTTTTCCCAACTTGAAGGACTTATATATATTATCATCATAAAGAATATATTACATCCTTCAAAAATATTCCAGATATTAAGTGGGGGGGGGGGACACGACATAAAAGAACTAGGAAAAATGAAACATGGGAAAATGTGTTTTAGTCTTAGGGTGAGGAAGGCCTTTATAAACAAAAGGTTAATTTCCTTAATATGTAAAAAGCTCTTACAAATCAATAAGAAAAAAAATAAAAAGATATGATAGAAAACGGTCAGAGAGTATTAATAGTCCAAAGAAGAAAATAGAAAATATTTTAAAGTATGGAAAGATGATCCATCTTGCTCATGATAAGACAGATGGAAATGAAAGCTACAGTGAAATTTTTACCTGACTGATAGACAAAGATCCAAAAGTTTAAGAACAACTTGGCAGGAATGTGGTGTGTGCCAGTTTGGATATGTTATATCCCCCTAAAAGCCATATTGTTTAATGCAGTCTTGTGGGGGCAGATGTATTAGTGTTGATTAGGTTGGAATCTTTCGATTGAGTGTTTCTATGGAGAATGTGACTCAGTCAACTGTGGGTGAAGCATTTGATTAAATTATTTCCATGGAGATGTGGACCCCACCCATCTAAGGTGGGTCTTGATTTAATTACTGGAGTCCTATAAAAGAGCTCTCAAACAGAAGGACCTCAGAGCAGCTGAGAGGGACATTTTGGAGAGAAGCTAAGAGCTGACACTGATGCTGACACTTGGAGATGCAGGCAGACATTAACTAAGAGAAGAAGCCCAGCATTTGCCCTGGGATATGCTAAGACAGGACCCCCGAGGCACTTCCTGGGAGAAAGAACCAAGAAGGCACAGGAGCTGAGAGAGGAGCTGGAACACAGCCCAGGATCAGCAGACGCCAGCCACGTGCCTTCCCAGCTAACAGAGGTTCTCCGGACGCCATCAGAAAAGGTACCCTCTTGTTGGTGCCTTAGTTTGGACACTTTTATGGCCTTAGAACTGTAAATTTGTAACTTAACAAATCCCCTTTATAAAAGCCAATCCATTTCTGGTATTCTGCAAAATGGCAGCGCTAGCAAACTGGAACATGGGTTGATGTGCACTCTTCACACATTGCTTTGGAAATATAAACTGTCACAGTCTCTGTGGGGATGAATTTGGCGGTTTCTACCATATTGAGTAAAAATTGACATAACCTCAGGTCTGGTGATTCCACTTCTGGATATGAACTCAAGCGTGAATGCAATGACACAGGTACAAGAATACTCCTTGGAGCATTGGTTTTCATTTTGAAATGTTTTATTTTGAAATTATTTCATACAGTGAAGTTACAAAAAGAGTACAGGGAGTTCCTTCACATCTGCCCTCACCGTGGTACAGGGTTGAAACTGGAATGGACCTTGCTGCAGTCCGATCATGTGATCTCCCGCCCTCACAGGAGCTTGGCCAGTGTGCCCCCGATGTGCTCTCTCCGGCCGGGGTCTCCGCGTTGCACTCGGCTGTCCCTGTGCCTCCTCAGGGCTGTGACGGTTCCTCAGTCTTTTTTGTCTTTCGGGGCCTTGACCTTTTAGGGTCCTGGTCGGTCACTGTTGAGAAGCCCTGCCCTTGTCTGCTGTTCCCGCACGCGTGTGTGAGTGTGTGCGTGCGTGTGCTCCCACACAGCTGCACACACTTGGATGTTTGTTTCTGTCTGCAGTCCGTATGTGTGTGAGAAGTCGCTTTCGCCCTGACTCGTCCCCTCCAGGGCACCCCCTCTCCTGAGCTGAGCCTCCGTCCTCTGGCAGCGAGGGACTGAACCCATCTGCTCAATCCCTGCAGGGACGTGGATGCCTCAGGACTGCCACCCCATCTCCCTTCGCAGACACGTTTCCTAACCAGAGGGCACAGTTGTTAGCCCTTCTTCTTTTTTTTTTTTTTTTTTTTAATTTTTTTTTATTAAATTCAGTTTTATTAAAATACATTCACACACCATACAATCATCCATGGTATACAATCCACTGTCCACAGTATGATACCATAGTTATGCGTTCATCACCACAATCTATCTCTGAACATTTTCCTTACATCAGAAAGAACCAGAACAGGAATAAAAAATAAAAGTGAAAAAAGAACACCCAGATCATCCCCCCATCCCACCCCGTTTGTCCTTTAGTTTTTATCCCCATTCCTCCACTCATCCATACACTAGATAAAGGGGGTGTGATCCACAAGGTCTTCACAATCACACTGTCACCCCTTGTAATCTACATTATTGTATAATTGTCTTCAGGAGTCCAGACTGCTGGGTTGGAGTTTGGTAGTTTCAGGTATTTACTTCTAGCTATTCCAATACATTAAAACCTAAGAGGTGTTATCTATATAGTGCATAAGAACGTCCACCAGAGTGACCTCTCGACTCCATTTGGAATCTCTCAGCCACTGAAACTATTTCGTCTCATTTTGCATCCCCCTTTTGGTCAAGAAGACACTCTCAGTCCCACGATGTCGGGTCCACATTCATCCCCGGGAGTCATACTCTGCGTTGCCAGGGAGATTTACACCCCTGAGAGTCAGGTCCCACATAGTGGGGAGGGCAGCGAGTTCACTGTCACCTGGCAGTTAGAGAGAGAGAGGGCCACATCTGAGCAACAAAGAGGTACTCAGGGGGAGACTCTTAGGCACCATTACATGCAAGTTTAGACTCTCCTTTGCGGTAACGAGCTTCATAAGGGCAAGTCCCATGATCGAGGGCTCAGCACATCAAACTGCCAGTCCCAATGTTTGTGACAACATCAACACCAGTCCAGGTGAGGGTGTCCAACACATCCGCACCTTCCCCCAGATCCTCGGGGCTGGGGAGGGGGAGGCTGTAAATGTATTTTTTATTATCTGCCCAAATTACTCTTGGATGTGTCACCATTTCACTCCAGCCTATACTAACCTACCGTATCTCACTTCCTATTCAAAGTTCCATGCAATTGTGGTGTTTGAACAAATCGACTGTAGAGTTGTACCGTTTAGAAAATTTAGATCCTGTACCAAATAGGTATCTCTTCCCTTGGTCTCACATGGAGGTTGAAGTTTTAAAACACAGTCAGTTTCAACCTTTACCCTTTGGCCTGGCTTGCCCTGGTCTCAACCAGACCTACTTCATTCATATCACTAATTGAAGTCTGGGCTCTTTTTCAGCTTTTTTTTTTTTTTTTTTTTTTTTAACAGTGGCTGTATGCACTAATACTGACATTCATATCTGCCGAGCTCTAGCTCTGAGTTTCCAGTGTCTCAGAGATATGCATTGTTCCAGAGACCAGTCAGGTTATATGCTAGGGGATCAGCATCTCAAAGTTTAGAAATATAGCCCTTCTTTCTGGGGTTAGCCTTAGGTTTTCTGAAGTTCTCTCTCCCGCACCATCCAGGGTGGAGGCTGTAGGTTATACTGTCGGGCACGCTTGTCATTGTCTAGCTCATTTCGTGTCCTGCACACCCTGGCTGTCTTTGCTTTTTCCTGTCTGTGAGGCACACCCCTGCCTGGCGTGAAGTGTCCCCCATGTGCCCCTCCCCGCCACCCGGCACCCCCCGCCCGTGCATCCCTGGGGGGAGCCAGTTCTCCTTAGCTCCGGGTGCACCCCTCCTGCATTTCTTTGGCGCAGAGGAGCAGAATGTGTATATCCTGTCTCCTCTTCCTCCCATGCAGGGGAGCAGACAGGAGGTCACTCTTTTGCACTGGGGAGCGTTGTTTTCAACATCGAAAGACTGGACACAATTTCAGTGCCTGTTAGTTGGCAACCAGTGAAACATTTCACGGTTATCTGCTATAGCAGAAAGCCCTGTGTGCACTAAAAAGAAAGAGCAGCAGCAGGGCAAGATGGCGGCATAGAGAGGAGTGGAAGCTAAGTAGTCCCCCTGGAACAACTACAAAAAACCAGAAACAACTAGTAAATAATCCAGAATAACTGCGGGGGGACAAACGAGACCATCCACTCATCATACACCAACCTGAATTGGGAGGAATGCCCGAGAACACAGCATAAAATCTGCAAGTAAAACCTGCAGAACCAGGTCGGGAGACCCCCTCCCCCATAGCCCGAGCTGCGGAGCCTCGTGGTGCCAGAGAGAAGCTCTCTCCCAGCAAGCGAATACAGCTCAGCTGAGCTCCAACTGGGGTTTTAAGTAGCGAGTGTGAACTGCTCACTACAGGTATGCAGCCCCAAAAAACACAGAGGCTTTGGGTGACGACTGACCTGGGAGAGCCGGAGGGTCGCCTTGGACTGGGTCTGAAGGGACTATCTGTTTCTTTTTCGGCTCAGTGGAGAAAGCCCCAGTCATTTTCAGTTTCCAGGGCTGTGACTCGGGGAAGGGCGGAGACACCACAAGCAGAGCGAGACCATTGAAATGCTAATGACCTCCCCCTAGGGGGTCTGTCTTCTCTAGGAGGAAAGGGGTGGGGCCCCTTTCCATTCAGAACCAGACCCCAGAGCCTGGGGGAACACGGCCACACCTCCTCACACCAGTCAAGAATTACAGGCTAACAGGCGTCACCTGCTGGGCAGAAAAGCACAGTGACCCGAGGCATCAAAGGGTGGAGCAATTTTCTAAGACACACCCACAGGGAAACCAGATACTGACTATTTCTTCCCTCTGGGACCTGAGCCTGTTCTGGTCTGGGAAAACCTGATTTGGATAACCAAGGAAACCATGCCTAGACAACAGAAAATTACAACCTACACTAAGAAAAACAGAGTTATGGCCCAGTCAAAGGAACAAACGTACACTTCAACCGAGATACAGGAATTTAAACAACTAATGCTAAATCAATTCAAAAAGTTTAGAGAAGATATTGCAAAAGAGATAGAGGCTGTAAAGGAAACACTGGGCATATATATGGCAGAAATCAAAAGTTCAAAAAAACAACTAGTAGAATCTATGGAAATGAAAGGCACAACACAAGAGATGAAAGACACAATGGAAACATACAACAGCAGACATCAAGAGGCAGAAGAAAACACTCAAGAACTGGAGAACAAAACACCTGAAAGCCTACACGCAAAGGAGCAGATGGAGAAAAGAATGAAAAAATATGAGCAACGTCTCCGGGAACTCAGGGATGAAACAAAGTACAATAATGTACGTATCACTGGTGTCCCAGAAGGAGAAGAGAAGGGAAAGGGGGCAGAAGCAATAATAGAGAAAATAATTAATGAAAATTTCCCATGTCTTATGAAAGACATAAAATTACAGATCCAAGAAGCGCAGCGTACTCCAAACAGAAGAGATATGAATAGGCCTATGCCAAGACACTTAATAATCAGATTATCAAATGTCAAAGACAAAGAGAGAATCCTGAAAGCAGCAAGAGAAAAGCGATCCATTACATGCAAAGGAAGTTTAATAAGACTATGTGCGATCTCTCAGCAGAAACTATGGAGGCAAGAAGGAAGTGGTGTGATATATTTAAGATACTGAAAGAGAAAAACTGCCAACCAAAAATCCTATATCCGGCAAAGCTGTCTTTCAAATATGAGGGAGAGCTCAAAATATTTTCTGACAAACAGACAATGAGAGACTTTGTGAACAAGACACCTACCCTACAGGAAATACTAAAGGGAGCACTACAGGGTGATAGAAGACAGGAGTGCGTGGTTTGGAACACAATTTGGGGAGATGGTAGCACAACAATGTAAGTACACTGAACAAAGGTAACTATGAATACGGTTGAGAGAGGAAGGTTGGGAGCATGTGAGACACCAGAAGAAAGGAGGAAAGATAAAGACTGGGACTGTGTAACTTGGTGAAGTCTAGAGTATTCAACAATCGTGATAAAATGTACAAATATTTTCTTTTACGAGGGAGAACAAGCAAATGTCAACCTTGCAAGGTGTTAAAAATGGGGAGGCATTAGGGGAGGGATGCAATCAGCATAAACTAGAGACTGTAACTAATAGAATCATTGTATTATGCTTCCTTTAATGTAACAAAGATGATATACCAAGGTAAATGCAGATAAGAGGGGGGGATAGGGGAGGCATGTTAGACACTTGACATTGGTGGTATTGTCTGATTCTTTATTCTACTTTGATTTAAGGTTATTTTTCCTTTTGCTGCTTCCTAGCTGTCATTTTTTTTTTCCTCTTTCTTTTGCCTCTCTACCTTCTTTGACTCTCCCTCCTGCCTTGTGGAAGAAATGTAGATGCGCTTATATAGATAGTGGTGAAGATGGTGAGCACATAAATGTATGACCATGCAGAGAACCACTGATTATTTACTTGGGATGGAATGTATGGTGAGTGAACAAAACCATATTTAAAAAAAAATGGGTTGATGACAAAACCTCGAGGGCAATATACTGAGTGAAATAAGCCAGACACATAAGGACAATTATTGCAGGGTCTCACTGATAGGGACTAATTATAATATGTAAACTCATAGACATGAAATATAAGGTACCAAGATATAGGACAAGGCTTAAGAATGGGGAGTGGTTGCTTAGTATGAGCAGAATGTTCAATTAGGATGAACTTAAATGTTTGGAAATGAACAGGGGTGTTCGTAGCAAGATGTGAGAATAACTAACAGCGCCGAATGGTGTGTGAATGAGAGTCATATATGTCACCAGAAGGAAAGTTGGTCAAAAGATGGAAATGTATAAAACTGAATCCTATGGTGGGCAATGTCCGTGATCAATTGTACAAATACTAGAAATCACTTCATGAACCAGAACAAATGTATGACAATACAATTAGAAGTTAATAATAGAGGGGCATATAGGGAAGAACTATATACCTATTACAAACTATATACTACAGTTAGTAGTATTTCAACATTTTTTCATAAACAGTAACAAATGTACTATATCAATACTACGAGTCAACAATTGAGGGGGGTTGGTTAGGGATGGGGAGGATTAGAGTTTCCTTTTTTTCTTTTTTCATCTTTCACTTTATTTCTTGTCTGGAGTAATGAAAAGTTTCTAAAAATTGAACAAAAATTAAGTGTGATGGATGCACAGCTGTATGAGGGTACCCAGGGGCAAGTGATTGTACACTTTGGATCTTTGGATAATTGTATGGTATCTGAACAATCTCAATAAAAATGAAAAAAAAAAAAAAAAGCAGCTCTGTAGCCACTAATATGGTAATACAGGGTTATCTCTAAGATAAGTTCTTGATTAAAAGTTTTCAGAAGTTCGAAGGCCGTAAATCAGTTGTCCTCCCCCCACACCCCCACACGCTCGCTCTCTTTGGGGGCAGGTTTATAACAGGTAGTTTATGGGACTTTCAAAATACCGAGAGCCCCGAGCCTCTGAATGTTTCTGTTTCCCACTGTTTCGGGGTTTCCTTGGGGTGGGGGCAGTGTGGGGCTGAGAGAGCTGAGGGTGAGAAGGGCAGAAGGTGAGGAAGGGCTCTGTTAGCAGAGCAAGGGTGGGGCAGAAAGTAGAGAGAGGTGGTCAGTGCAGTGAATCCTGCTTTTGTGCAAATGACATGATTCAGGAATTGCTTTATTCCACGTAGAATCCGCCGGAGTGGAAAAGCAGCACCTCCTGTTGAGGTGTGTTTGGGGCCTGTGGCCGGGCTCTCCCCTGCTCCCTGTGGGCCAGGAGGGAGCCCGAGGGTGTGGGGAGACAGGGCAGATGGGAGCAGCCTCGGTGCACAGAGGACAGCCCCAGACTGCTGTGCCAGGGCGACGGGGTGAGAGCCTGGAGGTGGGACTGTTTGCTGGAGGCCTTGGATGCCAGCCCGAAGCGTTCAGAGGTGATGGGGTGTGCTGTCAGGAGGACACCTCTGGAATCTGGGAAGTGACAGGATGGAGTCAGTGGTGGAAGGCTGGCCTGTAGACATCCAGAGGACGGATTGGAGGAACATCCCTGCAGATCGGGAGATGCGCTGCGGGTTCAGAACTCACTGAGATGGGGTAAGGGGCTGGACCAGAGGATGTCGGGATGGGCGGGAGGGGCCCCGCCACGTGCTCCCCGCGTGTCCCTGTGTGGGAGAAGGCTCCAGAAGGCCATGTCTCAGCCCACTCCCGTGGTGAAGTGTTGGAGCATTGCTGGGGAAAATAAGGCAAGAGTGAGCCGGGGCCGGGGGTGCCCTGCCCTGCACGGGGAGCGTTAGATGTGAGGGCTTCCTAAGTGCTTTCCATGCTTATGAGGCTGCTCCGGTGGAGACGAGGTTCGCACCCCCAGCCTGCAATCACTGGCTTCGCTGCTCATCTTTCTTGGGGAGGTTTTGCCTTATGGCTCCAACTCGGTTGACCCAAACGTTTGTGCCCCTGTTAGCCTGCCTTAGGGTTGCACTCCACGCAGGACTGAATCCAGGGCCCGTCCTTCCAGGCCAAGCTCAGGTCTTTATTCCAGCCCCCACTGACCTCCTTCCTGAGTTCGTGTCCTTTAACGCAGAGGGGCCCCTCCCCCCCTTTGTGGGAACTGTTTACGTGTCAGCAGCTCACGTCTTCAGATGACAGAGCCCTTGGGGCCGGGGGTGACAGTGCTGGGGGAGCACTGCCTCCAGGCCCAAGGGCTGGCCCCACCTGGGGAGGAGGGTCGGGGTGTGGAGCACGGAGCCTGATGCCAGCGAGCAGTTCGATCCTGTAAGAGCAAATGCTACTTCATTCCAGAAGAAGCACCCCGTTTGATGTTTTTTTAACTATAAGAGTAAACAGGTAAAATGGAATATGCTATTAGGCCCACACATTTAAGTAGCCTGGAAATTGAATATTTTCTGAGTTGGAGTAGATTGTTTTTCAGGCATTCTGCATATAGATAAAGGCTAAAGTCATTATAAATCCAGTAATAAGCCTTAAGAACAGGCGAGTTTGTGGGATTGTGGAAGTTAAATATGTTAATTTTAAAAACCTTCAACTATTTCTGGACATTCTAAATCATTCTGTTCTGTCAGTTAAATTTGCAAGTAAGAGAAGCGGGTGCATGTCAGGCAGGCGCAGTTTACCGGGGTCTAGACGTTCCCACCACACGGGGAGTCTGTACGTCTGGAGGGGTCCTTGGAGTCGTCCTGCAGTGAACCCCCTGAGCGAAGCCAGCCCAGTGGCGGGTCCTGAGGCGGCCTGGGCTTGGCCCCGGCCAGCTGGCTGAAGTGGAGGGAGGCCTGCGCGGTGGCACCAGGGTGGGGATGTGCAGGTGCCAGGGGGACGCGCTCCCCTTTCCCTCACCGTGCTCCACCGGTGGCTTTCCAGGCTCCGCCGGGACGAGCAGGAAGCTGCAGAGAACAGACGTGAGGTGATGGGTGTCCCTGCTGGCTACGAGCAGAGTAGTTCACTTGCTGGTTTTCTGTTTTTCAAGTACACTGTTTTTGTTTTTTTTTTTTCTAACTCGGGCAGTTTTGAACAAAGAGGAAAGGAAAAGAATCAGGTTCTAGAAGATTACAAGATGATTCCACACAGTTTAAAAACTTGGATCCCTCTCACTTTGGGAGCAGATATTTTTTCCTCCCTTTTTAGTAACAAGTACATGGCAGGGAAGGCTGCCTGTCCGTTTACTTCAGGGTCCTGCAGGAGATAAGGGGATCCGGCCCGTTGGGATCTGGAGCTGTCACAGGGCCTTGCCTGGGGCACACGCCTCACGGGGACTTCTCAGAAGGCACCTGCCCTCCTGCCCGCAGCCTTGCACCTGAGGTTCTTGGACGCCCCCGCGTCTCACGCTCACTTGATGTCGTGTTATCACAGTGGTGCAAGCTGTGCGCCACTTATTTTTGCTCCCCCATGCAACACGGGATCTTTTGAGTGACATCTTTCAAGAAATCCGCCTGATGAAAGAAAAATAGCCAAAGCATCTTTGACAGAAGATTCTACACCAGGTGGAAGGATCTGAAACCTTCTTGGGGCCCCTCTTTGAAGTGGGGATCTTGAACCATCCTTTCTTTCATTCTCTCCTTCCCGTTTCCTATTTTGCACTGGATCTTCTGTCCTAAAAACTTACCCATCGCCCCTCTCCAGCTCCCCCTCCCCAACCCCCTGTACACATGTAATTTGGGGGTTATCTCCAGAACTCTTCAGTGACTTGTGCAAAAGACCCAAAGAATCTAGGAACCCTCTATCCCTCGTCCCCAGCCTTCTGAGTTAAGATCGTTCCCTGGCGTGATTCATACCAGCAGATTCACGCTGCCGTACTTGGATTGACTAAACCTACATAATTGTCAGTCCCGGGAGAGAGAGAAACAATGAGGGGGTGGGGGGTCGTGTAGAGAGTGTGGGGAGAGATCCAAAAAGGGAGGATGAATGTATGTCCAAGCCACTCGGGAACTTCTACGCAGGTGCAAGAAACATGTCAAAGTGACCACAAGATCGTTTAACAGGAAAAGAGAAAATGTAACTCCATGTTCACTGCTAGAAACCAAAGCTCTGTGTGGAATCTTGAATTTATGAGGAAGAGAGGAAAGCACGTGCTTGTCTGTTCTTTCCCTAATCCCTCCCCTCATTCCTGAACTGCAGGGCTGAGCCATCTTGGGCTTTGGTGACCCTATCACTGGGAAGGTTTATTTGGTGGTTGATTTTGTACTGGGTACTTCTTTCCCTTCTGCTGTAATTTTTTAACATGCTGACCCTTTCCCCTTCCCCTCTTTTCCCTGGGATAATACGATGAAGAAATAAAGACTTACTGGTACTGAAAAGAAAAAAAAAAATCCACCCGAGTTTCTGCCACATGTGGACAAAGTAAGATACTCTGTTTCTGGCGTCAGAGTAATTCTCCATCTTTCTGCATGTTGTCGTTTCAGGAAAGCCAGTTCTGGGTCCTTGGAGGATGACAGGCCAGCCAGGGAGCCCCGGGCAAGGCCTGGCTGCACCCCACTTCTGGGCTGGGCGGCTGTACAGTACGCAGGCCACCGAGGAGAAGGAGGAGCCCCTGCGCCCGTTCATCAGCAGCACAGAGACCGTGCAGGGTGGGAGACGGTGCAGGGTGGGAGACCGTGCAGGGTGGGAGACCGTGCAGGGTGGGAGACGGTGCAGGCTGGGAGACCGTGCAGGCTGGGAGACCGTGCAGGCTGGGAGACGGTGCAGGCTGGGAGACCGTGCAGGCTGGGAGACGGTGCAGGCTGGGAGACGGTGCAGGCTGGGAGACCGTGCAGGCTGGGAGACGGTGCAGGCTGGGAGACCGTGCAGGCTGGGAGATGGTGCAGGCTGGGAGACCGTGTGAGGAGGGCGCTGTGGAGCCGGGGCAGGGCCGCAGTGGGAGGGGATACTTCCGACAGAGCCACCCACTTGGCTCAGAAGCACGAAAGTCCTGATTACAGGGCACGTCCCCCAACTCACGCACCTCCGTGTCCCCCCAGCCGGGAGCGTCACTTCCCTCCCTGCGTGTCCTGCCCCCTCTGCTGGCCACGCGAGGGGTTGTGCGGCGCCTCCTCGTGATTCCTGACACATCTGCTAGTGATCACGCCAGCGGGACGGGCTCTCGGCCTTGGCCCAGCCGGGGCAGGACTGAACTCTGAAGCTGCGTTTTTCATTCCTGAGAAGCACAGGAAAGCAGTCTCCAGAGCAGTCCTGAAATGGTTACATTTCTGGCTTTTAAGCAGGATGACAATAACAGACTCTTTGAAGACAAGAAGTGAGGTTTTTTTGTTACCTTTTTAAGTTAATTAAGAAAGCACATTTTGCTTGGTGGTTACGTCCGAGCTGATTCTCGTGGTCAGGCAGTTTGGGGGATACTGGATTGCCAGGCCACTGGTCGCCCCAGCACTTCTGGCTGCAGCAGCGGGAGTCTGGGTTCGGGTCTCTCGTGGCGCATACGCCCCTTCCTCTTTGCTTCCACTCCCGAGACCCCTACCCCAGAGCCCCCTGGAGCCTTTATTTCTGCTGCTGCTTTCTTTTAGTTCATTTTTTTTTTCAAAGTTTAAAACTCATAACCTTGAAAGTTATTTGGAGTGTTATGTAGTCTGCTCTTTCATGAAAATAGAAATGAAACCTTATTGATTGTGTCTATGATTAATTACCAGGTTCTGCTTCCAAACACGAGTTCCAGGCTGAGACAAAAAAGCTTTTGGACATTGTTGCACGTTCCTTGTACTCAGAAAAAGAGGTACAGTACCCGTCAGCCACGCCCCGTGCCGGCAGGGATTCTCCTGTAAAACTTTCTACAGTGGTCTGGGCAGTGCCAGTTGGCGTTTTAGCCGTGAAAACGTGTTAAATTTGGGACAGGTCCCAATCTGAGCTTCCAGAGAGAGATTTTTTTTTAACCCAAAATATATCCAGATGATTCTTTGGGCCAGGTTAAGTCTGGGAACTAACTGTTTTGTTGACTTTATTAACCCCCCAAATGCTGGTGTGGGGCCTGCCGGGGTCCCTTTCTGAGGGGTTGTTTGAAAATGCTGATGCGCAGCGAGGCCTGTTTCCTCACCACCGGGCCTGGCACAGCCGCCCGCGGGTCTGGGTGGAGGACGGAGGAGGAGGAGCCCCTGCCCAGGGCCGTGGAGCAGGAGCAGGGGGACTTCCGGGGAGATGAGGAATCATTTGAGGGCAGCAGAACCTAGAAGTAGAAAAGAACAAATGGACCCTAACGCTCACATGCTAATTATTGCTAGACCTCCAAGGAGCATTTTGAAAGACAGAGCCCAGTATTCCAAAGTTAGAAGGGTTTCCTGGGGAACACCTCCAGGTGCAGTGTGGTTGTTCTCTGCCCAGGCATCCCTGTCACCCGCCAGATTCCGTTCTCGTGGGCTCAGATCCCCCCTCTCCCTCTCAGGCTGGAGGAAAAGGCACCTTTCAGGGACTGGGACAGTGGAGCCTGCAGCCCTTTCTCCTTGAGGATGGAGGGCCGGGGTTCGGGTGCTCCCCCTGGGTTAAAGGAGTCTTCTGTACAGCACAAGCAGCTGTTCCAGGGAGAGCTGGTCACCCCTGGGCCAGAGCTGGGGAAGAAACGTCTCCCACAGGGGTCTTCCTGAAGTTTGAGTTAAATGCAACTATGAAGGCGTGTAGGGAAGGTTGCAGGAGTCAGTTTTCCACACCAAGCTGTGTCAGGGGGAGCTGCCTGCATCCATAACCTCGTCACCTCCGCAGAGAAACTGCCTCTGACTGAAGCAGAAACTCTGTTACGGGACGGCACGTTCTGTGCACTCCTCAGACTCCTGACAGTTGTTAAAAACACGGCTAAGCAAACAGGCGCTGCAGCGTGCATCCGTAACGCCCGGTTCCTCTCATTTCCATTCCCGCAGATCTTCATCCGGGAGCTGATCTCCAACAGCAGCGATGCCTTGGAAAAGCTGCGCCATAAGCTGGTGTCAGAAGGCCAGACACCGCCGGAACTGGAGATCCACCTGCAGACAGATGCCGAGAAAGGCACCCTCACGATCCAGGTACCCCTCGAGTCTCCGTGCCGTGGGGGGCCGCACGACCTGCCGTCCCCACTGACGGTGGGGGTGTGTTTCAGAGGGCAGCAGGGTCGGCGCCGGTGGGCACAAGCCCAGAAGGGCCACACCACCCGGTGCCGTTCCTCTCGGTTTCAGTAACGTCGGGGCTGTCTTTATTTGTGTAACTTTTGTTTTATTTTACTGTAAAAATAACACTCGTTCATTATATAACATTTGGAAAACACAGTCAGCAAAAAGGAAGGAAGTGGAAAGCTGCTCCATCATCAGCGGCAGCTCCCGTGGCCGCCTCCGCGCGTGGCCTTTGGGTGCCGAGGCATTTGTGCAGAGGGCGACAACTTTGTAACACTCCGTTGTTTTTTAATGTACTCTTCGTAGCTTTTTGACTGTGCTCTTTCATAACTTGCCTTTTCCTGTGTAACACATGCCTCCCGTGTTACTAAATACTCTGCGGCGCTCTTTATAATAAATACCCACTGTACAGGTTGGCGGTCTTGCTTTAGATGAAGCAGTACTTTTGGTTGCTACTCTAACCTTTCAAAAAATTTAAGACTTTTTATTAGAATTTATTATTCAGAATGAGTCCTCGAGTATAATTAACTTATACGACTATAGACATTCACGTAGAGATCTCCTTGTTCAAAATATAAGTTAGAAAGGCCAAACAAGGGTTCACCTTAGGGCAATGGCCCTGAGAGACGTCGTGTCCCCAAGACAGCAGCCCTCGGACCTGTCACCCTGGGTTCCAGCGTGATGGGGAGGGGGAACAGGCAGGGCGGGCCGGACCTGTCCCAGGGTGCGGGCTGGTTGGTGGGGGGGGCCTTCTCGGGGGCCCTGGGTGTGCATGCTCCCTCCCGGGCCAGGCGACACTCCAGGATGAGCAGCCGTGCCAGATCCCGGCAGGGTGTGGGGGGAGCGGCCTCTTGTCCTCAGCGTTTCCGCGTGCTGCCCGACTGCGGAGGTGGCCACCGTGGGCTTGGGTCTGTCCCAGCCCCAGCCCCGGGTTTCCGTGGAGCAGGTGGCTGGGAAAGGGGGCAGTAGGGGCTTCATTCCTGGTCCCCGAGTAGAGGGGCTTGTCCTCACGTGCTGCTACTTCCTGCACCGAGACTCATGTGTTAACGAGAAGGGCACATGTGGGGTTTTGTGTGAGAACAGTTTTAGATGTACAGAAAACATGGGCAGATAGTACAGAGCAAACCGTGTTGTACCCTCCCCACATGCCGTGTCCACTCTTACTAACCTCTCACTTTGGCGTGGTCCATTTGTTACATTTAACAAGCCAATGTTGATACATTACTGTTAACTAAAGTCCACGGTTTGTTTAGATTTCCTTAGCTTCTGCCTTTTTCTTTGTCCTTTTTCTGTCCCGGGACCCCATCCAGGATCCTGCGTCACATTTAGGCCCCTCTTGGCTGTGGCATTTCTCACCCGTCCCTTGTTCTGATAGCTCTTGTATGGTTTGCCCCTCCACTGGGATTGGGCTGGTGTTTTTCTCATGGTTAGTCTGGGGTTATGGGTTTGGGGAGGACGACCACAGAGGGGAAGTGCTGTTTTCATCACCTCAGATCAGAGGAGCTGTCAGCACGACTTGTGACCACTGAGGACCTTGGTCACCTGCTGAGGCGGTGACGAGCCGGGTTTTAAGACGTACGTGGCAGGTGTTTGCTTTTGGATCCATCTGTCATCATTTCTTGGAGAAGAACTGATATTGGTGATGCTCATGCAGTGGTTTTATTTCATTTTAGAGAAACACACAGAGGTTAAAAGACTAGTAAGGTGAGCACCCAGGTGACCCCCAAGGTTGAGACGGAAACTTCCTGGCCCCTTCACCCCGACAGCTCCTTCCACCCAGGAGGCAGCTGCTAGGCTGATGCTCGCGGTGGTCGTTTCTTTCCTCCTTTTTATTATTTTACCATCTCTGCTTCTATCTCTGAACAATATGTTGTTCCGTTTTGCTGGTTACTGATCTGATAATGAAATCGCACTGTAGGTATCGTTGGTGATTTGCTTCTTTAATTCAGCAGCGACCTCGAGTGTAACTAAGTGACGCTGCTGTAAACGTGCACGTACAGGTCTCCCTGTTGGTCTGGCAGTGTTGTGCTGAGCTGTAGACTGAGGAGTGGCGTCCCCGGGCCGTAGGGTGTGCACGTCAGGTGTAGTGGGATCTCGCAAACTTTCTCCCAAAGTTGCACTGGCAGAGTCCACCCGGGGCTGCGGGTGGGGGTCCCCTGCACCTCACCCTCCCGCACTCACCGCCTCAGGCCTCCCCTCTCGGCTGGTACGGCAGGTGTGTGGCCGCGTGCCACCCGCTTGTCATTTGCATTTCCCGGGTTAGATACGCGTCTCAGCAGTTTTTTGCTTGGGCTTCCTCTTTTGTGCAGTGCCCGTCAGGTGGACGTTGCCATTTTTCTGCTGGGTTATTGGTTGGTAGGAGCGTCACGGATTTGTGCTTTTGCCTCCTTGATTCTTGCTGAGAGGCGTTCTCTGTGCCTCGGGGCTGGCTGCTCACCTGAGTGAGCTCGGTTTACCTGCTCAGGACGTCGCCGTGGGGTGTGGGGTGCCTGTGTGTTATGAGGAGCCTGTGGCCCCCTCTGGCCGAGGACCCTGCATCTTCACTGCCGGCAGCACTGTCCTCAGGAACCAAACCGGAGTCTCCTCGGCTCTTGGTCTCTCCCGCTGGCCACGGTGACTTTTCCCTTCTGTCTCTCAAAGTATTTAACATCTTCCATTTTCATTTTCCTTTCATTTTCAAGGAGCTGTCTTTTGTCTCTTTTTTTTTTTTTTTTTTTTTGGTCCAAAAATCTAATCCTCCTTGTTATGAGGAGAATTCCTGAACGTTTCTTCTGCTTAGGACTAGGAGGTGTGAGAGTGTGTGTGTGAGTGTGTGAGTGTGTGTTCCTTCCGCCGGTCAGTCTGGCTCTTGTGCTTTCTCTCTTGTTCACTGTCTGTCTGGTCTGCGTGTGTGTGCACCTTTCTTTGTTGTTATTTTTGTTTTTTCATAACAGCATTGAGGTATGATTCACATGTAATGAAGTTCACCGCTTTTGAGTGTACGGTTCAGTGAGTTGTGCCCGGTGTGTGCAGTTGTGCATCCACCGCACCGTCACAAGCTCACCACTCCCGGTGTTTTCTGTGCCACTTTGTCGTCAGTCCTCTGCCTCCATCCCCCTCCCCTACAGTCACTCACTGTAGTTTCAGCTTTTCCAGAATTCCATTTAAATGGAATCACAGTGTAATTGTCAGGGTTCTCCAGAGAAACAGAATTGACAGGAGATGTGTGTGTGGTATTTGTGTATCAAGAGATTTATTATAGGAATTGGCTCATGCGACCATGGGGATTGGCAAGTCCAAATTCCATAGGGCAGGCTGCAGGTTGGAAACTCAAAGGTGGCATCTGCCTGAATTAGAGGTAGAAATTCTTGTTTGTGAAATCCTCTCAGTTCTCACTTCTGCAGCCTCCAACTTTTTCGATGAGGGGACACCTTTCATTGCCAAGGGCAGTCTCCTCTGTTGATTGTAGATGCAATCAGCAATAGATGAAATCAACTGACTAGTGATTCACATTCCTCTACAAAATCCCCTCACCCGTAGCAATCAGGGCAGTGCTTGCTTGACCAAACAGCTGGACACCGAGACCCAGCCGAGGTGACCCAGGAACTTCGCCATCACGTCCTGTACACACTAGTCTTCTGTATCTGGTCTCTTTCCCCTTGTCACACTTCTGCCATTCGCCCCTGTTGCTTCAGGCATCACAGTCAGCTCCCCACCCCAGGTGTTCTGTTGGGGGTGCGGGTGCGCGATTGTGACTCAGAGGCAAAGAACTCCAAGGGGGGTCAGGCTAGGCTTTAAGGAAAGAAGAGCCTGCAGGGGGGAGAGCATATTGGGGCCACGTGGCGGGACGGGGAGGATCCAAGAGCCACACCTGCTCGGTGGGGTGTGTCCACTCTTCCCGTGGTCGTGGGCCAGGCTGTCCCCACATAGGTCCTCCTGGTTGGAATCCTCTTAAACTGGATTGTCCTGTTGGAGGTGTAGAACCGCCAAGGGAGGAGGTGGGTGGTCTCAGGTGCCACAGCGGCCCTCGCCCTGGCCCGAAGGCGGAAGCAGCCCGGCGTCGCCATGGGTGAGGGCCAGTCCCGGCGCAGCCTCTCCATGCGGCGGGCGACTGTCCCCGCGTGGGAGGACTGAGGCCCTGGTCCCCACCGCAGTGTGGGTGACCTTTGACAGCGTTAGGCTAGGGAACACAGGGCACCCGAGTCCACTTACGGGAAATGCCTGGAATAAGCCAGTCCCGCAGCACAGGGGAGTTGCTGCTTCAGGGCCCAGGGTTTCCGCGGGGCGGTGAGAGGTGGCTGGTGACGGACAGTGTTGCCAGTGGCACAGCCTTGCGACGGGGGCTGACACCAGTGAAATGGCAGCTCCTGTGTTACGTACGTTTCCACAGTTAACAGTGGAAAGGGAATTTTAAAGAAACAAAATGGAGAATGGTTTTTGAAGCCGAATCTCAATGACAGAAGAGTTATACTTTTCCTCCAAATTATTGACTCAGTATTTTCTTCTTTTCAGGCTTTTTTTTTCAATGCATCTTTTTATTGTGACCTTTAACATATATATGTATATATATGTGATAACTATATATATATACACACACACATATATAAATATATAACAGTGATAACTTTCAAAGTACAAATTAACAGGTAGTTAGCAAATTTCAAAGAATGTCAGGGTCACAGTTCCACAACTTCAGCTATTTCCATTATTGTAAAATATAACAAACATACAGAAAGGTGTTAATTTTCAATATACAGCTCACCAAGCAGTTATGTAGGTAATTTCAAAAAGTATTATGGGTTATAGTTCCACAGTCTCAGTTCTTTCCCTATTATGCAATGTAGGTTATATACAGAAGTGAAGACTTTCAAAGCACAATTCAACGAGTAGCTGTAGAGCAAATTTCAGAGGATGCTATAGGTTACAGCTCCACCACGTCATTCACCTCCTTCCAACTGTTCCAACTCCCCAGCATCTGAAAGTGTATCTGTTATGTAAAGTTTCAGTATTCATAGACCTTTGTTAAATCTTATCTTGTTTATTGCTACCCTTTCCTCTCAGTGTCTTTCTCTATCTTCAGGGGTGTCTGGGCAGTGACCACCCTAACTTGTTCATACTGAAAGGGGCTGTCGATAGTATGGGGAAGGGGCTGCATCTGATAGTTGTTCTTAAAGAGGCTGTTGCTTCTGGGTTTTAGGACTTGTCTGGCACAGGAACACTCTGGTGGATTTAAGCTTCTGAGAGATAAAACTTAGTGAGTGAACCTTGTATAGAATCTCGGGTAGGGGCCTAGGTATTTGGGAACTACTTTTGGTAAGGGCATGGCTTACTGAGGCCATTGGGGATGTCTAGCTGGAGCTTGCATAAGAGAAACCTCCAGGATAGCCTCTCGGCTCTGGGCTCTCTCAGCCACTGTGACCTCAGCTTGTTGCCTTTCTTTTCCCCCCTTTTGGTCAAGTAGGCATTTTCAATCCCTTGCTGCCAAGGTCAGGCTTGTTCCTGGGAATCATGTCCCATGTCGCCAGGGAGATTCACTCCCCTGGGAGTCATGTCCCATGTATGGGTGAGGTTAATGAATTTATTTGCTGAGTTGGGCTTAGAGAAAGGCCACATCTGAGCAACAAAAAAGGTTCCCTGGAGGTGCCTCTTAGGCATAATTATAGGAGGGCTCAGCCTCCCATTTACAGCCCTAAGTTTCACAAGAGCAAGCCTCAAGTTGAGGGCTTGATTTATTAAGTAGTGGGTTCTTAATTTCACTTAATATTATATTCTATCCCAAGATAAATGATCAGTTTCTTACATTACCTTCACTTCGTTGTACAATCATCATCACTCTCACTTTAAACAATTATCATAACATAGTACATCCCAGAGCTCTTATCAGCTGCTAGCTATTCATCCCTAGTATTAGTGTAGAGGTGGTAAGATATTCCTATTAAATATAGTCTTAATGTGTAATGGGTAGTTTTTCCATACTACCACTCTATTATGAACCTTCTGTAGCAGTGTCGTACCTTGTAAGTATCTCATGCTAACACTTATTTAGGTCTGGGGTGCTGCTCTGTGGGTTATGTGCTTTTAAACAACCATTTACAAACATGTTTGCCTTCAGTGTGTCAGTGATACTTACAATCCCATTAACGAACCATAGACATACCTGTCCATTCCCATACCATTAAGTTCACCCTCATTATCATATCTGTACATATTAGATCATCATTCCCCCCTCACTAGCCTCTGTCAATCTGTAGGTCCCCCATATTCTACATTATAAGACACTACTTTTACATTTTTCATGGAGTTCACATCAGTGGTAACATACAATATGTCTTCTTGTGCCTGGCTTATTTCACTCAGCATTAACGTCTTCACGCTTCATCCATGTTGTCATATGTTTCACGTCCTTACTGCTGCATAGTATTCCATCGTGAGTACATACCACATTTTGTTTATCCATTCATCTGTTGAAGGACATTTGGATTGTTTCCATGTCTTGGCAATTGTGAATAATGCTGTTATGAACATTGATGTGCAAATATCTGTTCATGTCACTGTTTTCAGATCTTATGGTTATATACCGAGAAGTGAAATTGCTAGATCATAGAATACTGCAACATCTGGTTTTCTGAGGAACTGTCAAACTGTCTTCCAGAGAGGCTGAACCATTATACAGTCCCGCCAGCAATGAGTAAGAGTTTCAATTTCTCCACATCCCCTCCAGCATTTGTAGATTCCTGTTTGTTTGATAGCAGCTGTTCTAATTGGTGTGAGATGATATCTCATTGTGGTCTTGATTTGCATCTCCCTACTAGCTAGTGAAGAGGAACATTTTTTCATGTGTTTTTTAGCCATTTGTATTTCCTCTTCAGAGAAATGTCTTTTCATATCTTTTGCCCATTTTATAATTGGGCTGTCTGTACTATTGTCATTGAGTTGTAGAATTTCTTTATTTATGCAGGATATAGTGTCTTACCAGATACATAGTTTCCAAATATTTTCTCCCATTGCATTGGCTGCCTCTTCACCTTTTTGACAAATTCCTTTGAGGTACAGAAGCTTTTGATTTTGAGGAGTTCCCGTTTATCTTTTTTTTTTTTCGTTGCTTGTGCTTTGGGTGTAAGGTCTAAGAAGCAACCTCCTAATACTAGGTCTTGAAGATGTTTCCCTATATTATCTTCTAGGGGTTTTATGGTACTGTCTCTTATATTGATGTCTTTGATCCACTTTGAGTTAGTTTTTGTATATGGTGTGAGATAGGGGTCCTCTTTCATTCTTGTGGATATGGATATCCAGTTCTCCCAGCCCCATTTGTTAAAGATACTGTTCTATCCCAGTTCAGTGGATTTGGGGGATTTATCAAAAATCAGTTGACCATAGATCTGAGGATGTATTTCCAAATTCGCAATTTGATTCCATTGATCAATATGTCTATCTTTTATGCCAATACCATGCTATTCTGACTACTGTGGCTTTATGGTAGACTTCAAAATCAGGACGTGTAAGTCCTTCATTTTTCTTTTTTTAGAATGTTTTTAGCAGCTCAAATCGCCTTTCCCTTCCAAATAAATTTGATAACTAGCTTTTCCAAGTCTGCCAAGTAGGTTGTTGGAATTTTGATCAGAATTGCATTGAATCTGTAGGTCAGTTTGGGTAGGGTTGCCATCTTAGCGACGTTTAGCCTTCCTGTCCATGAACATGGAATATCTTTCCATCTCTTTAGGTCCCTTCTATTTAATAAAGTTATATAATTTTCTATGTAAAGGTCTTTTATATCCTTGTTTAAGTTTTTTCCTAGGTCCTTGACTTTTTTTAGTTGCTGTTGTGAATGGAATCTTTTTCTTGAGTGTCTCTTCTGTTAGGTCATTTCTTAACGTGTAGAAGGTAAGGCATACTGACTTATGTGCCTTAATCTTGTATTCTGCCACTTCGCTGAATTTGTTTTTTAGTTCAAGTAGCTGTGCCGTCAGTTTCTCAGGGTTTTCCAAGTATAACATCATATCATCTGCAAATAATGACAGTTTTACTTCTTCCTTTCCAATTTGGACGCCTTTTATTTCTTTGTCTTGCCAGATTGCTCTGGCTAGCACTTCTAGCACAATGTTCAATAATAGAGGCAACAGCGAGAATCCTTGTCTCATTCTCAATCTTACAGGGAAGACTTCCAGCTTCTCACCATGGAGTACAATGCTGGCTGTAGGTTTTTCATATATGTCCTTTATCATTTTGAGGAAGTTTCCTTCAATTCCTACCATTTGAAGTGTTCTTATCAGAAAGATGCTGCAGAGCTGTGTGTCTCACCTTCCAGCTCAGATGCCCCATAGTCCCTGTCTGCCATGCACCTGTGAGTCCCTGGGATTGGGGGAGGGCTCCTGGCACTTCCATGTGGCACCCCTGCCTCTGGGCTGTGCACACCGTGGAGGAAGGGTGGATACCATCACGAGCCTGCCAAATCCCAGATTCCTCTCAGGGAAGCTCTTGGCCACAGGGTTGTGATGGGTTGTCTCCCAGCCAGCTGCAAAGACGGCTGCACAGGGCTTGAAAAGCTGCTCCCCTCCGCACTCGTCTGCCTGTCCTGGGGGCTCTTGGCTGCAGGTCTGTGAAGTTATCACCCGAGCCAGGTGCTCAGGAGGGTGCCTGGGGCGTGGAAGGCTGCCCCGCTCCACGTTCGTTGGCCGGCTCCAACCGCCTTTCCCCTGGCAGTGTTCTGGGCCGATCAATCACTGGTCTTAAACACAGTCTCTCGGCTTCTCCAAGTACACACTCACTGTGGGTGTAGACGTCCCTGCCCAGCCGTAGGAACCCTGATACTGGTGTTCTGGAGCATTTTCTGTCCTTCGTCTAGTGTTTTTCATGGAAAAGAACTTTCTCTGTTTCTCCTAATGCGCCATCTTCAGGCAGGTTTTTAATAAAGACATCTTCTCCTCTGCTACAACTTCCGGTTTTCTCTAGGAGGCCTGGGCCAATGTGACTGGAAGCTTTCCTGGTGCACACAGCCCTTTCTGCGAGGCTGATGGGTGCCATTGAGCCCCTGGGGCGCTGCTGTGTCTCAGTGCCTCCCTCAGTCCTGGTGCTGTGGCCCTTAGGGTGTTTGTCTCCTCAGGACACCGGAATTGGGATGACACATGATGAGCTGGTGTCCAACCTCGGGACGATCGCCCGATCCGGATCCAAGGTAAGCATTACCTACCTCTTCGCCGCCACCTTGATTTTGCTTGATGCTGTGACTGCCCCTGCCCCCATCCCTCAACAGGGAGAGGGAGCCCCGCACCGCGGAGGCCAGAGCCTGTGCCGGGCCCCAGGGAGTGCTCTGGCCTTGTCTTGTTTGCAGCACAGTGACCTCGAGGCGGGCTCTGAACAGCCCCACCTTACAGGTGAGGGGCCTGATGTCCGTCACCCGGGTCCAGAAGTTCTCCATTGACCTCTTCAGAGCCTCTTCTCAGTGATTCCTTGAGCTGGGTGGGCTGGGGGTGCCGAGGGTCACGGCAGCCACTTGTCCTCCCTCCTCTCTCCTGCGCCGCTGAGGCCCTGAGGCCGTGGAGTCCGGGGGTGCTGGTTGAGGGCTGCTTTGCCCCTGGAGCTGTCATGGAACGACATGGGCTGGTTCAGGGGCTCTCCACCCCCCCAAACTCTCTGTGTGCGCTGAGACACACCAGGTAGTCCCTGATGGGTGGGCACATGCTCGTCTCTCCACATTGGTGTGGGGGTGGCTGGAACGGCCGTGAGGCGTGTGCTTGAGAGTCAAATGTCGGCCCAGGGTATTTCACAGAAATCTCCACTTTTAAAATACTGCTTCACCACCGTTTCTTTTTTCTCATTGAGATTTTGTTGTGTTTTTATCAAGGATAGCCTGTGCTGTTCCACTTCATAGCCACCAGCCACGTGGGGCCGTTTAAGATTAACCTGATTTAAATGGCCTAACATTGACCATTGAGCCCCGCGGCCTCTGAGTGACAGGCCCTGTGTGCTCAGTGGCTGCTGTGCTGGACGGCACACACGGAACCTTCCATCGTCGCAGGAAGTTCTGTCGGCCAGCCCTGGCCGTCGGAATGAGTGTGCGTCGTACTTAATTTTTAATCTTAAGAACTTTGATAACGTTAAATGTCCAGCCCTGTGCTGTTATGTTAAAGCACTGCCTGGTGTGTCCTGCTCTCCCACCAAGCTTGGGCCCCAGAAGACAAACTTAGAAAACCCCCTTTCCTCCCCACAAAATAATAGGGGTGGGGCCTTCGGAGTCAGGTGGGCCTGACAAAGCGGGAGGCCCCAGGAGCCTGGCCAGGAGGCCCCTTCCGCAGCTCTCGCGGGTCCGGCTGCTTCGTTCTCCAGAACTTCCTGGGTGAAGACAGGGAAACCCAGGCTTTTAAAAAAACCTATCTTTTTTTTGAAGTCTGCAATAAATTATACTAATCACTCTCTCTCTTCAAACCCTCGGCTCTGAAGATCCTCCTTTTTCCTGAAAGTTCTGTAGTTTTGTTTTACACTTAAATCTGTGATCCCTTTTGGTCGCGGTTCACTTTTTTGCCTGTGGATGTCCAGCTGCTCCGGCTCTGTCTGGTGAGCCGCCTTCCGTGGCTGCCTGGGTGCCTTCGTCGGAAGCCGCTGGCCGGGTCTGCAGGGGCCTCCGGTCCTCTCCTGACGCGCGACCACCGTCCTCCTCTCCAGCAGGGCCCCCAGCCTGGATGACGCGCAGCGGCGCTGTGCTTCTCAGGTGTTAGCCGAGCTGCTGTGAGCCGCTTTGGGCACGTCGCTGCCATTTCATGTTTTGAGTTATTTTCTTAGAATAAATCCACAGGAGTGTATTTCCTGGGTCCCAGGCTCTGCAGCATCTGCTGGGCGTGAGGACGGTCTGCCCCCCGGGTCCTCGGGCCCGGCCTCCATCAATCCCTGCTTCCTTCTCATCCCCGTGTCCCTTTCTGCCTTCTTGTGCATGTGCCATTTCTCGGGTGTCCTCCTTTCCTTGGGTCACCCACCTGCTCTGCACTGCCTTCCCCAGAGGAGGTGTTTTCTGTAGCTGGTGTTGGAGTAAATTACCCCAGGTGGACGGCTTTCATCCTTACTCTGAGCTCCACAGTGGAACTGAGACTTCCCACCCCACTCGGCGTTGAAGGGGGTGGTCAGCCCTGTGCCCAGGGCCCACAGAGCCAGGCAGAAAGCTCCCACCCAGGCTCACCCAGCCTCTGCTGGCTGGCCCCTCTCTCCATTGACTTCTACCACTTGGAGGGGAGAACGTACAGCCGTTTTCCTAGAGGTGCTGTTCTAGAACTCTCCCTAGCCCTGCCGTAGACTGGCAGACTGCAGGAACATGCTGGGGAGGGTCTCGTCCCCTGAGTCCTGAGTGTCTGCATGGCCAGGTGGCATCATCTGCTGTTTCTGCTGTCAAATATGTGCACCCATCCAGACCCCCAGTCCCCCCCAGGACGTGGGACCCGCAGGCTGACAGCTGTGGAAACGGGCAGAATCATGGGCGTCGGGAATCGTGCAGCGCCCACTCCGCTGCCCCCCAGCTCGGTGTTGCTGGCAGCGGCTTCCTCTCTGCTCCTTAGTTCTTTCTGTGTCAAGTGAGGATGAAGATGCGCTTCATCGCGTTGTTCTGAGGATGTGGCATCAACGCCTGGGGGCTTGGGGCAGCTTCTGGTGGCCCCCGGGGGCTTGGGCGCTGAAGGTGCTCCCCGGGGTGAGGGCGCCCGCCCTGAGCAGCCCTGTCGCCACAGGCCTTCCTGGACGCCCTGCAGAGCCAGGCCGAGGCCAGCAGCAGGATCATCGGCCAGTTCGGTGTGGGCTTCTACTCCGCCTTCATGGTGGCCGACAGGGTGGAGGTCTTCTCCCGGCCGGCGGCCCCCGGGAGCCCAGGCCACCAGTGGCTTTCTGACGGGTGAGTACGGGGGGATGGTGCCCGCCACCCCACACTGGGGAGTTGCTCCTGCCCCCTGGAGAGCAAAGTGTAATTCAGCTGCACTCAATTTGGAGAAAGCTAGACCTTGTTCAGAAAATGGAGACGGGCATCTTCCAGGCTTTTAGAGTGGGGCTGGCTGCCACCGTCATGTTCTGCAGTGGGGTCCCTGCCCGTGGAGCCCCTTGGTGGCCTGGCTGGCTCGCGGAGAGGGGGCTTCTCCCGGCCTCGAGGCCCCAGATTGCCCGGGAGTTGACCTGCTGGCCCACCTCACCACGTGGAGACGGGCGAGAGGAGACCCTGGTGCCTCTGTGGCCGCTCAGCCCCAAGGAGTTTTCTCCGAAAGATGCTTGTGGTGTTGTTTAATGTGCACTTGGAGGGATGTCATTGCAAGTTATCAGGCGGGGTCCAAAAATCTTTTCAGATAGTAATCAGAAAATTGTACCTTATTCATTTCGGGAGCTTCAGGAAAACTTTCTGAATGTGGCTTTCCTGACCGGCGTCAGGTCTGCAGCTCAGTGTCGGGCGAGCCGGCTGGAGCACAGCTCTGCTCACCTCTCAGGGAAAACAAAAGTTTTCTGTCTATTCCGAGAAAGCAGAGCTCAGTAAATCTGGGCCCATTTCAGGGGGACGGCCCGTCTTGTGCTTTGGGATGGTTTTTCTGCTCTTCGGGGAAGCCCATGGCTTCTGCCAGAAACTCCAGAACGCAGTGACTTAGCAGAGGAGCCCAGGAGGTGCTGGGGGGCAGGCGGAGGCCCCAGGGCGTGGGGGAGACGCACAGCGGCCTTGGTCCCCCGATAGGCTTAGTCCGAGGGCCTTGCTGGGCTCAGAAATGGCAGCCCTTCCCGTTCCTCCTTCTACATGCTTCCAGGCTCTTGTTTCTGAAAATCCAAGGAAAAATGACCTAGTTTGTCATATAGGATTTGTCAATAACTGGGGAACTGGCTCTTCCCTTCCTTCTTGTATTAGCTCTGGAGTGTTCGAAATCGCTGAAGCTTCAGGAGTCAGGACTGGGACCAAAATAATCATCCACCTCAAGCCAGACTGCAGGGAGTTCGCCAGTGAGGCCCGGGTTCGAGGTGAGTGGGGCTTTTGCCCCAAGACCAGCTCCGGGAATGTGTGTGCGGCGGCCAGCGAGGCCCTGTCCTCCTGGCGTGTCCTGTTAGATTCCGGTTCCGATATGCACACGAGGGACACCAAGGCGGAGCAGTGGACATGCAGCCCGTTACCCGGGAGGGGCTGGGCGCCCGGTCCTGGGCCTGGGGGTGTCTAGGAAAGAACCTCTCTAGCCTCTCCTGGGAGCTGGACGGCAAGTCCTGCTGGCTGGGATGGGTCTGTCCTCTTTCTCCCTCCCTGGAGTAGGGCGTGTCTCCGCACACCTGTGGGCTGACCACCCGCCTTCCGCGCAGACTCCCCGAGGGGCCTCTCCTTTGCTGCGTTTAGGCCACTGGGGCAGTTCCCCCACCGGCTCGGCTGCTCCCCTGTGGTCCAGCGGGGAGGACGCGTGTCCCTGCCTGCAGGACGGACGGGGCGCTGGCCCACTGCCTGGTCTCCGAGCCGGGGGTCATTCCCAGCAGGCGGGTCCCTGCCGGAGCCAGCCCCAGGGCTTTGTCTCCAGAAGCCTCCTCCATTCGCCTGTGGCTTTTCTTTTTTCCCCTCCAGATGTGGTCACAAAATACAGTAACTTTGTCAGCTTCCCCCTGTACCTTAACGGGAGGCGTCTCAACACTTTGCAGGTGAGACCCTAAACTGCCCAGGGCATAGGCGAGATTGGGGGCCTCTTCCCAGAGTCAGAGGATACGGGTGCTGTTTGTGGAGAGGTGTGGTTGGGGGCCCCTCTCCTGCAGGGGCTCCAGCCCTGCCTCCTGGCTGAGCTTCCTGTGCACGGCGCCGTGGGGTCTTGCTCCTGCAGCCTCCGTGTTTCCTCTCTTTGCCAACCTTCCCCCACTCTAGCGCCCCCCACCCCTGAAAACCCTCCCCCGTGGGCCTGGGGGGCCACAGTCAGCATGGGTGGGCTGAGACGGAGACAGGGCCTCACTCGTTGGAGGGCTGTGCCCGCAGGCGCCCTGGGGTGCAGCTCAGCACCCACATACCCGTGGTCCCCGGGTGAGCTCAGGGTGTTGGCGGAAGGGACCTTCTCAACACGTCCTCACTGGTCCACACTGACAGGCCATCTGGACGCTGGACGCCAAGGACGTGGGCGAGTGGCAGCACGAGGAGTTCTACCGCTACATCGCACAGGCCCACGACAAACCCCGCTACACCCTGCACTACAGGGCGGACGCGCCGCTCAGCATCCGCAGCGTCTTCTACGTGCCCGAGATGGTGAGGCCCCTGGGCCCATGCTGACGGCCCAGGGCCCGGGGGGGTCTGCCGAGCCTCTTGTTGCACGTTACTGCCTGCCACACGGGCTCTAGAGCAGACGGCTGTAGCCCTCAGCGAGGTCAAAGGAGATACCTCAGGCTTTGCGGCTGCACAGCCTCTGTCTCCACGGCCGAACCCGCCACGGCGGCACAGAAGCCACTGCAGAGAACCAGGGACACGTGGCCGCAGCCGGTAGATTTCCGTTATAGACACTGATGTTTGAACTTCATGCACATTTCTCATGTCATGAAATACTCTTCTTTGGTTTTTTTTCCCTAACCATTTAAAACGAAAAAACCATCCTTAGCTGTCAGGTTGAACAGAAACGGCTGATCTCTGACCTGGAGCAAGGTCTGGCACTGTCCAGGGGATCTCACAAGCCTCGGTTGTTGATGTCCCTCTAGGGAGCAAACTGGGGTGCTGTGGAGGGCGGGGTGCTCCCCGGGGCAGGGCAGCTGCCGTGGCTGGCCCGGCTGGTTTCCCGGGGTGGCCCTGACCCGCCTTTCCGTCCTCAGAAGCCGTCCATGTTGGATGTGAGCCGGGAGCTGGGGTCGAGCGTGGCGCTGTACAGCCGCAAAGTCCTCATCCAGACCAAGGCTGCCGAGGTCCTGCCCCGCTGGCTGCGCTTTGTGCGAGGTGTGCCGCCCCGTCCTCTGTGGGGCCCCCAGCTTCGTGCCTGGGGCCCCGGGGCACCTCCTGGCTGCGTTTGTGTTGTGGGCCCAGAGGTCATTCTGACACGCGTGGGGCAGGGCAGGGAGCCCCGGCTGCCGGCCGGTCCCGGGTGGGGGTGGCTCGGGGCGTCGTCTGAGTTGGGCCCTTTCAGTGTTTGAAAATGTCACAAGCCTCAGGTTTATACGTGGTTTGCCTGAGTCAGTGGGATTCTAGATTATTAAAGAATCCAGCCCTTCAGTCTTCTATCCTCATAGCATACACGGGTGCAAAATGTCCGTGACATAGCGATGCTTTTTAAGATAAAATCCAGGAGGTATTTTTCTGAGCATCAGTGTGATCCTGAAATCTGGAAGCCTCCCTGCCAAGGCGCCTCCTGGCCTCGGTGCCGACCTCCCGCTAGATTGCCCCGGCCCAGGCTCTGCCCTTCTCTGCTTCCCTCTCACCACAGATGTCCTGTTTTTCTTTTTAAGTCAAATTTGATTTTTTTTTTTTTCTTTTAATTGAGATGTTGTGGGATTACAGAAAAGTCATGCACTGAATAGAGTTCCGTGTCCCACCCTGTTATCACACCTTGCCTTGGTGTGTCGGTTACAGTTTGTGAGAGAACATGTCTCTGATTGTGCTGTTGCCTGCAGTGTCTGATTTTAGTCAGGCTGAGAGGATGAAGGACAGTTAAGGGTGGGGATGGGCTTGCCGGGGCGGCGGAGGGGCCTTGCAGAGAGGGAACCAGGGAGAGCCCTGACACTGTTTCCCAAAGGTGTGGTGGACAGCGAGGACATCCCGCTGAACCTGAGCCGGGAGCTCCTGCAGGAGAGCGCACTCATCAGGTGAGCTCCACGGATGTGTCTGTGAGGAGGGGGTCCTGGGGAGCCTGGTGGGGCCCGGGCCTGGGGATTCAGCGTATCTCCAAGTGAGTGGACGGGGGTCCAGGAGGATTGGGTGGGGCTGCAGAGCCAGGTGGGTCTGGGGACGGGCAGAGCCCCCGGCTGTCAGTGGGTGGCCGTGCCTTTGGCTCATCTGCTCCGTTCTGGGCCCACCCAGTAATCTTTATTAAAAGTTTACCTTACTGGCTTTTTTGCTCAGTGAAGGGTACAACACTCAGCTCCGCCCCTGACCTGCAGGTGACCACTGTGTCCACTCTAGGGGGTGGCAGGTGGATGGCCGGCGTGGGGGTGGGTTCCGGGGCTGTGTGTGGGGTGGACGTCAGACTGGAGCCTCGCTGTGCCTGGCTCTTGGGTTGGCTGTGGAGTTGAGCAGGCAGCACTGACGGGCCTCGAGTCCTGTGCACCTGCCCCTCCGCGGAGGTGTGGGCGTGGGGCTGCGGGGTCAGAAGCAGAGGTGGGCTGAGGCGTGAGGTGGCCCGGGGACCGCTCCTGCCGCTGTCCCGGGGTGGGTGACGTCCAGGCGGGGCAGGTGCGGACACACCATTTCTGTTTTGTTTTGCTTTTAACATCACTGAAGTCAAACTGCTTGTACTGCTGTGTTTCCTTTTCTCCTACTTAGTGTTTAATTTTGAGCATTCTCCATTATAATGTTTCCTGGAAGCTCTTTAAGCTGAGACAGTGCATCCGTGCGTGCGCTGAGGTTGTGTTCCCACTCCCTTAGGGCCGAGCGTTTAGACTCTCCAGGTTTTTTTGTTTTGTTTTGTTTTGTTTTGGCTATTATAACACTTCAGTCAACATATTTATCTTTGTCCTTAAATCTTTATCCACAATGCTGAGTATTTCTTTAATGTGAGATTGCCTGGAGTGGGGTTACTTGGTCAGAAAGATCAACACCTAAGTATATGAAAGTTGTTGGTGTTTGTTCCCCCTTCTTAGGAAAGTGCCGTGCGTGTGACCCGTTGGCAGCAGGGGGTGCGCCGAGCAGGGGCGGGGCCGGCCTGGGCCTCGAGGCCTGCGCGTGGGGGCTGGCGACTCGCCCTGGGTGTGCCAGCAGGTTGCCTGTGATTTGCCCGATGTTTTAGCTCACATTGAAAAGGGGAGTGGGGACGCAGCCACTGAGGGAAGCTGGCTTGTGTGGGGCGCTGTTCCCCCCTTGGCCAAACCCACCCATCCCTGCACACCGCTTGGAGCTGGGCGAGGCCGGCTTGCCGCGGGGCTCACTGATGAAGCAGAGGGGCCAGGGCGGGGACCCGGTGGGCACGAGCGGCTCCGGGAGCTCCCTGTCCTGGTTGTGGCCGTGGCCCCCGTAGCGGAGGCTGCAGCAGCTGCCTGTTGCTGAGGCTCGTCCTCCACCAGGAAGGCTGCCGGCACTGCGCCCGGAGCCCTGCGGGGCGGGAGCTGCCGGGTCCCCGGGGGCCTTGCAGAGCCTCCCCAGACCGGGGAACTGGGCAGCAGGGGGGCTCGCTTGGCAGTCTGAGAAATCATCTTGAACAGAAGGGAGTCGGCCTTCAATGGAAACTTTTTAAAGAATCACGAACTCACAGAAAAGTTGGAAGCACGATGCAAAGAACGTTTTCCCCTGGAGCCTTCGCGCGTGAGTTGCCGCTGTGATGCCATCTTCCCCGAATCCTTTAGGGCACGTTGCCGGCAGACAAGGGCCACAGAACAGCCGCCACGAGGAAGGGAACTGCACAGCGTCCCTGCTCCCGTCCTGCTTGTGGCCGTGGCCCCCGTTCGGAGGCGTGTCGCCTTAGCTTCCTCCCGGGGGGAGGTTCCCGGCTCCCCTGACCGTCCCGACCGGGTGCCCTGGAAGGCCCCAGGCTGGTTGTCTGGAGAGCCCGGGCGGGTCTGACGCTCCCTCGTGGCGTTTTCCGGACGCGCCTGGCGGGAAGAGCACAGAGGTGGCCGCATCGTGCCAGACCCACCCCTGACCGAGCTGCTCTCTGGACGCTGAAGGTGGCGTCCGGGGGGATCACTCTTTCCCCTTCATGATGAATCGATATTGCGTGGGGTGGTATTTTGAAGCTACATAAATGATGCATTTTTATCAGACTTCCGAAGTATTTCTTTTATATATTTTTGCAGTGTTTGTAATTACTCACATGGACTGGTTTCCTGTTTTATTCCGTGGACAGCCATCTGTTCCTGTCTTTATTTATTTATTCATTCATTTTTTTTTCGTTGTTTATTTTGAAGCTCACACTGTCACCGAGCCAGCCCGTGGGAGCCCGTCCAGGCTGGCCCCGTGCCCTTTTAACACGTCCCCATCCTGCTTTGAGCACTTCCCCTGCCTCTGCACGGAGTGTCCCAGCTCAGCTTGTGTTTTGCTTGCATCCTTTCCCAACCCCAGGATTATTCGCTCCTCCAAGGAGCCCTGGTCCTGCTAAGGATGGGTGGGATTTAGAAGCTGAGATCCAGGCAGTGGGCATGCTCGTCGCCAGCGGGTATCACTGCTCCCAGGTCTTCTGGGTTGCCGGAGCGGAGGGGTGGGTGTGTGTGTGTGTGCACACGCGTTCACGTACAGCTCTGGGTCATGTGACGTACACAGCTGCATCCACATTTGTCCCTAAGCCCACTGGAAAGCACTCGCCGACAACTCCAGCACTCACGCTTGGGACCACTGGGACCCTGAGTCCTGCCCCTGCCCACACTGGCAGCTCCCTCTGACTGTGGGGACTCTGCCGCTCATCGTCCTTAGTGCATTTACTTGTGGGTAAATGGCTCCCATTGCTCCTGCCCCCCTGCTTGTGCTGACGCCCCATGCCAGGCCACCCTCCTCACCTCACTTGGGCCCTGCTGTCTCACCCTCACCCCCCAACAGCTTCCATGCCCAGCTCCCTGTGGTCTGACCCTGTGTGGACACCCCCTCGGGTCTGACAGCCTCCCGGGTCCGCCCGGGGCTGAGGTTGTTCAGGACAGGCCAGTGGAGGGGAAAAGGTTAAATATCACTGTCCCCCTGCCCTGGATTATTGAGGAAGTATGTGCTACTTTAAAGAAAAGACAAAATATTATCAAGAACATAAAAATGCCTGTAATCCAGCTGTTTGCTCGTGATTTTATGCTATTATATAAGGCTGCAGTAAACATCCTGACCCAGAAAAATCCTAACTTTGAAAAACTATAGTGTGCATGTGGTCTATTCATTTTAAATCCCAAAATACAGTGCAAACATAGCATACGCAGTACTGATCTTAATTCTGGAAAATTCTAGTGTGCATATAGCGTGTATAGCTTTTACATACGTGCTATCTGTGTGCACTGGAATTTTCCCAAATTGGGGTTTTTCTGACTCTGCTGTCAACTCTGGCACATGGGACTGTTCATGGTGGTGGTTTTGGTGGCTGAGCTGTGCCCAGCCCGCAGCGTCCCGTCCTCTTGCGGAACACCAGGGCCCTTGGTGACTCTTTGCTCTCCCGTGTGCTGCGGTGGAAATCCTGGGGCGCAAGTCTCTGTGCTTGCAGTTTGTTCCCAAGACGTGAGTCCTGCAGCTGGGACACAGGCTCACGGGCGAGATGCTGCCGAGGCACCTGACCCCGTTGCCAGGCTGCCCTCTGGAAGGGGCTGGGGTGGGGTGGGGGCCTCCCAGTGCTGGGGACAGAAACAGTTTTTTAAATTGTTTCAGTTCAGCTCATGTTGCTGTTTTTACTTGTTTGGTCACTAGTGAGGCTGGACTATCCTTTCAGAGTCTTCTTTCTGGTTGTTTTGTAAAAGTTGCTTGTTTCTGTTCAATGAATGTCTGTTCTTTAGGAAACTCCGGGATGTTCTACAGCAGAGGCTGATAAAGTTCTTCGTTGACCAGAGTAAAAAAGACGCTGAGAAATACGCGAAGTTTTTTGACGATTACGGCTTGTTCATGCGAGAGGGCGTTGTGACCACCGCGGAGCAGGAGGTCAAGGTGGGGGGCCGTGGCCGGGCCGTGACCTGGGCCAGTAGGGGCTCACCGGGCGGCTCGTCCCGGTCCCGGGGCCAGAGGAAGGGGACTGCTGCGTGTCTCCTCCTGCGGGTTAGGGGAGCCCAGCGAGGGCACGAGGGGATGCCACGCCGTGGTGGGTAGAAACCCCTTAACCCTGTGCCCTCGGGGCCTGTAGTTTAGTTAACAGAACTCCTGATTGCCCAAAAAGGGTATATTGATTCCATGAACATTTTTGCGGTTTTTCCTGAGGCGAAATCCACAAGGCATAAAGTTGGCCACTTGAAGGTCCGCACTCACGCAGTGGTTTCCGTGCCGTCCCTGCGCTGTGCACGCCCCGCCGGCAACTCCAGGGCTCTGTTGCCCCAGGAGGAACCTGCACCTGCTCCCCTCGGCGGCCCACAGAAGGGGGTGACAGAAGCATTTGGGGGCCCCTGGCCGCCTCCTGCTTGTCAGCAGACGCCAGTGTCTCCTCCACAGGCCTGTCCAGCTGCCCCATCACTCTCATTCACCGCATTCTGAGTCGGCAGCACCGTTGTAGTGTGCAGCGTGTGCCAGAGGCCAGAAACTGGTCTAAGTTTCACTCGTTCACTCACTTCTGCCTGTCAGCGAGGGCCGGGGGTCGCTGAGGATGATCGCCCGCTGCAGGCTGCTGTTTGCCGGCCTGCAGTGCGCCCTGGCCCCTCTCTCTCCTTCACCAACCTTCTCTGCTGGGAGCCCCAGGGTGCCCTTCCCCTGTGCTGCTCTGGCTAACTGTCAGGGAAGCCACATTTCAGTGTCTTGACTTCCCCGAGGCCCGGGGTGGCCTTGCAGGCAGGTGTGGTTGCCTCGGCCATCGGCACTGGGCTCCTGGCTTGTTGCTGCACAGGGAAGGAGCAGAACAGACCCTTCCTGCCGGGGCCTCGGGGTCCCCCTCACAGCTGCACCTTCACCCACACCTGTTGGCCAGAACTGGTCATATGGCCGCACCTGGCTGGGAGGCAGGCGGGAAATGGGACTTCAGGTTGGGAGTCCAGGTGCCCAGGAAAGACGGGGTTCCCTGACCAGGAAGGAAGGGAGACACTGGTCCAGCAGCCATGTCTGCTGGGGACAGGGTCCAGGCCCTGACGGGCAGAGTGGGGCCTGCCTGGGGTTCTCCTGAAGGGTCCCCCGCAGGCTGCAGGAGCAGAGCCGGCCAGAGAGACCCAGGGCCCAGGCTGCCCGGACCCCACCCCAAACAGTGGGTCCTTCCCAGCCCGGGGATGAAACGGCCGGAGCCGTTCGTGACGTTAGCCACGGGCCACGGGAATTCTCTGCCCAGCTGGTTGTGAAGGGGAGGCTTTCGGAACGTGCTCCAGAACGGGCAGTGACACACACTTTGTCCTCAGGAGGAGATTGCGAAGCTGCTGCGGTACGAGTCCTCGGCACTGCCCGCAGGCCAGCTGACCAGCCTGGGGGACTACGCGGGGCGCATGGCAGCCGGCACCCGCAACATCTACTACCTGTGCACGCCCAGCCGGCACCTGGCGGAGCACTCGCCCTACTACGAGGCCATGAAGCAGAAGGGCATGGAGGTGGGTCCCTGGCCAGGCCGGCTGGAGGGCAGAGCGTGGGGGCCCCGCAGGGGCCTTGGGCTGCCGGCTCCTGGGCCTGTGCCAAGTGCAGGGGGTCCAGGCTGTGTGACCGGGGCTGAGGCGTGGCTTTGTTAGTAGATGGAGCCCCAGCATTCCCAGTGCCACCCTGGGTGGCTCCCCTTGGATGTCTCCCACCACAGCTCCACGTGACACTCTTGGACTGTCACAGGTTCTCTTCTGCTATGAGCAGTTTGATGAGCTGACCCTGCTCCACCTCCGGGAGTTTGACAAGAAAAAGCTGGTTTCTGTGGAGACGGACATCGTTATCGATCACTACAAGGAGGAGAAGTTCGAGGGCGGGTCCCCAGGTCAGCCTCCACCCCCAGCCCACCCTGAGCTCCTGCTGCTGCATCTCATGGCCCCGCAGTGGTGGATTTCTCCTGGATCTTTTCTCGGTGTTTTTTGGGGTTCATCAGCATGTGGGGGCATTGTCAGGGGCGGTGTAGACAGTGCCCTTTTAGATCCCAGGGTCTCCAGTGCCCCTTCCAGCTGGGTCCTCAGGCCACCAGAAGTGTCCTTCCCAAGGCTCCGGTTTCATTTGCTTATTTGTAGATGGAAAGCATGTCTGGTAGCATTTGTCTCCGATTTGGGGGATAGAGAGCTGGTGTGGATGCCAGCTCGGGGTGTGGAAGTTGGAGCCCAAACCCTCTCCTTGCCCCCTCCAGCTGACGAGCGCCTGTCCGAGGAGGAGGCAGAGGAGCTGCTGGCCTGGATGAGGAACGCACTGGGGCCGCGGGTTGCCAACGTGAAGGTGAGGCCTCCAGAGTGCGCTGGCCCCTCACAGGGGCCCGAGGGGCTGTTGGAGGAGACGGGCCTGCAGGGGTGCCACCACCTCACCCACCTGTGGGAGACGAGAGGGATCCACAGCCACGGGCAGTGCAGAGGGCTGAGGGTGTGAGGGTTTGAAGGGAAGTTCCACCCCAGCCCTCAGGGAACCTCGGCTAACTTGGGTTTTTCATGGGTGTTTCTGGGTGGGCTGAGAGAGCCTAGAGGAGAAAGAACCAACCCCGATAGCTGTGAGCCAGTGGGAGGCGAGTGTGTGGGTGGAGGACAGCAGAGGAGGGCCTGGCCCGGATCCAGAGGCCCCGGCTGCTGGGGGGCTCCATACCCAGCCCGTGGCAACAGGCCGAGGCCCTGGCAGGAGCAGGGTGGGTTGCCCAGAGTGCTTTGTGGGGAAAGGAGGCGAGGAACAAAGCAGAGGCCAGAGTTGGCCCTGGGTGGGGCGGGGTGGTGGCGGTGTGTGAGTGCGAGGCCTGCTGGAAAGGCTGGGAGGACGGGGCAGCGAGTCCTGGGGTCTCAGCAATGAAAAAGGCGAAGGTCACGCTGGAGCCGAGAGCCTCGGCTTCTCTGCAAGTTAGAAAGCACTGCCCCCGATGGAGGCGCCGCCCGGCTGAGGCCCTGTCCCCGGCCTGGCTCGCAGGTGACTCTCCGCCTGGACACCCACCCCGCCATGGTCACGGTGCTGGAGATGGGGGCTGCCCGGCACTTCCTGCGCATGCAGCAGCTGGCCAGGACCCAGGAGGAGCGTGCCCAGATCCTGCAGCCCACCCTGGAGATCAACCCCAGGTGAGGCCGCTGCCCTGCCCCTCGGAGACCCCATGAAGGGCGAGTGCATTTGTGACCAGCCGGGTCGTTCTTAACTTGTATTTTCTTTTGTTGTAAAACGTAACATGTGAGAGAAGTGCATAAAGTTTGCTTGCATAAAGGGAACACCCGTGTAGTTAGGCCGTGTTAGATTTAAACTGTACCCACGTAAAGTTTCACAAAACAGAACACCGCTGTCCCCAGTGCTCACGTCCACCCGTCCCCTCTTCCCTGGGCACCACAGTCCCGACCTTGGCACCAGCCCTGCCCTGGCTTTGCTTGTTGGTTTCGCCCGCTCCTGGGCTCGTGTTGCTCCTGCCGTGTGAGCTCCTCCTTCACGGGGCGCTGGGCGCCATCCACTCGCAGCTGGGAGTGCTCCCCACTGTGGGCCTGTTGGCCTCCGTCCCTCGAGGGACTTGGGGAGTTTCCAGCTGGGAGCACGTCCCTGTGTGGTGCCCAGCAGAGCTGGCTACGTCCTCACCAACCTGGGTGACACCAGACACAAGTGCAGGTCCAGCCCCAGCGACCACCGAGGCCGGGCACCAGCTCTCGCTTCATGGACTGTGGATTTGTTCTACGACAGGCCTTCTGGGATATGTGTGCTCTTCATTGACTTGGGGTTCTCCTTATGCAATCTTTTCTACATTGTCTTTTCTCCTGCTTTAAGGTGTTTTTTGATGAGAAGTTCTTTAATACTACCAAATTTATAAATCTTTGGTAGATGCTTTTGCACTTTAAGAGACCCCTCTCTCCTGGCCATGGCCTCGTGTTGGTTTGGCTCTTCTCTTCCCCGTGAGTCTGATGCGAGGGGACCCTTGGGTCCCTGTGGTGTCCTGTACTTGAGGATCAGGGCCCGTGTGCTGCATCCATTCATCTGTCCCTGTGCCCTGACTGCCTTGATCAGCTCTGAGAGAACTGGCATCTGCCCTCGCCATCTGTGAACACGTTCTCCCTTCCCCTCTGTTTAGGTCTTTTAATATATTTTGGTGATTTCTCTGGGTTAATAGTTCCTCTTTGGTGTGTCTTATTTGTTGGCTATTTTTAAATTTCATTTTCTAACTGTTGCAATTGTATAGGAAGACAATTTCTCTTTCTTTTAGAAATTGATTTTGTATATGGCAATAATGTTTTTAAATGACATAAGTTACAAAAAATTTCAGAAAACAGCAAAAAGAAAATCAAAGTCCATGGCCTCACCCCACCACCCCCATCACTGCAGCCTGCTAGCTGTTTTCTTTTGGACTCTTTTTTTCATTGGTTTTATTTATTTAGCATAGTATGTCTAATTTTTCATGTCACTTTATTGCAACTATCCTTTTGATGCCTGCATCACGTTTTACCTTGTGGGTATCGACCAGGTGGGAGATGCCAGGTGGCTGCCAAAGCACTGCTGCCTGGCCTGGTGCCAGTGCCCGCGGGAGGCGGACTTGCTTGAACTATCTCTGCCACAGACTGTGTGTGTAAGACACACAGATGTGCTCAGTACCTTTACCAAAGGCCTTTATTTCCAGATTGTATTTGCTCTTAACGTTGGTGCTGTAGGTACATAGTTTGCACTTCAAAAGAACCAAGAGTTTATAGTGAAAATTTCCGCATCCCCCCATCTTTGTCTCCAGTGTGAAGTTTCGTCTGTGTCTGCCCAGGGCTCTCATTTTTCCCCTTTGTGGCACAAGTGGTACTTTGCTTTTTCCATGCGACTGAACTTTGGAGCTCTCTGCATTAGCACGTTAAGGCTGTCCTCCCCTTCCCAGCCCCAGATGCCGTTGTCAGGATGTCCACGTTCCCTTTGTCTTTTAGTGCCGGGGAAACAGACTGCAGGGCCTCAGCCCATTGACCTGCTCTCCACAGTGACTGGGAAAATCTGTTTTATGTCAGCCTGGAGTGAAATATTATATTGTCTTATAATTTTGACCATCATTTCCCATGAGTAAGATTTTAATTTTTTCCAATACAGAAAAAAATTATTTTTGGGTAGTCAAATTTATTATTCTTTGCTTCTGGGTTTGTATTTTGCTTGGAAAGGTTTTCTCTTTCTGAGATTATGAAACGTTCTTCCTTGTTGCTGTTACTGTTTTATCTCGTACATTTTATCTTGGGTCTGCCTGGAATTTGTTTAGGTTTGAGGACGAAGGTAGGAGCCCACCTTTGTGGTTTTTGGTGATCAGCCAGCTGTGCCGGCACTGCCCCTGCACAGTCTCTCCCACCCTGCTCCCCAGTGCTGTCCTCACTGCCTGCTGGACCCCAGGCGGGCCTGTGTTGGCTTTATTATGAATTTTTACATCTGATACTTCCTGCCAATATTTCCGGGCTATTCTTGTTTATTTTTCTATGTGAGTTTATTTCAGTATGAAAGTAACCTATTATACAAAGGAATTGTGTTAAATTTTGGGTTAATTTACAGGAAATACCCACCTTTATTTTGGGTCTTATCCAAGAACCATCATATGTCTTTTCATATATTACAGCCTCTCTTTGTCCCTTTGTGGTGTTTTGGGGAAGATTAATTTTGGTACTTGGCTGCCTTACTGCCTTGTCTAAGATAGAAACTCTTGCTTGATTCTCCATCTGCATCTATTTTTCTACCCCTTATTTTATTTTATCCTGACTAGCCTGATTACACTTTTTAGAGCTGCTGTCCTGCCAGCATCTTGGAAGGATAACAGTCATGAAGTTTAAGGCCCCTGCTGCAGGGCCATGCCCTGCACTCTGATCAGGTTTCTGGGTTGCAGGCACAGGCTGATCAGGAAGCTCAGTCAGCTGAGAGAGCGCGAGCCGGACCTGGCCCAGCTGCTTGTCGACCAGGTGAGATGAGGGAGAGGCCCAAGTAGAGGTGGAAGCCCTTCGTAAAAGGGAAGGTTCTCTTGCTTTCTAAACTCTGTGTTTTGGTTACCTGAGTTGGAGCTGGGTCAGGAGCCTCCCTCCTGACGAGCCCCCCCCTTGCAGATATATGAGAATGCCATGATCACCGCGGGGCTGGTGGACGACCCCAGGCCCATGGTGAGCCGCCTCACCGAGCTCCTCACCCGGGCCCTGGACCGGCACTGACGGCAGGACCCAATGCCTCAGCCGAGAATACTGCCTTTTCTTGAGCTTTATTTATCCAGATTAAAAGTTGTTTCTTAACCTATGTGATGAAGCTTTTGTCGGCTTCTGAGGAGGAGGGTGCTCCGGTGATGTGTCTCCTGTCTTAAAGCAGCTGCACCTACCGTGCTCTGGGTTGGGAGCTGTGGGGTGAGCTGAAGCAGGGCTGGGGAGCTGCAGCCTCAGACTCTCAGACTCTCCTCAGTGTCACCTCCACCGGGTAGTGGTCGCTGATGGCAGATGCCTGCAGGGGACACATGCAGCGGGGCGTCAGTGATGGCAGATGCCCGACAGCCTCACCCCAGTCTGTGCAGCGCTCGCTCTGGCTGGGGTCTCCCACCTCAGGGCCCGGGTGAAAGGTAAGGCCCAGGCCCCAGCAGTCCCACCGGGTAAAGGAAGGGGACGTACGAGTTGGTTGCTCAGTCCGTACGAGGCTTGGAAGTCGAAGGGAGTGGCCGAGTCGGGAAGGACAGAGCGCTGGAGCAGGGTCCCTGAGATCACGATCCTGCAGCGCGGCAGGACGGGTGAGCCGAGCTCCACAATGCAAACCTCTGAGCCCACAGCCTGTTTCTCTCCACGACCTCACTTCTCTGTCTGGCGAAAGGCTACCTGGCACATGCTTGTGCATCGTCAGCTGACATGGCGCTAGGTGACCAGGAGGAAGCCCCTGACGCCCTCCCTGCACCCCCCACGGGAACTCCAAGGCCAGGGACCCTGAGACCAGGAGATGGTGTCTGTCTGTCCATCTGCTGTGGCCTGGGTGCCACAGCCTCCCTCCTGGTTGGACTCGAGTCTGGGTCTGCCTCCCCGAGCTCCACCCCCCTGTGCACTCGGGGACACCAGAGCTGCTGTGTCAGGGTAGGCTCAGCCTCACCTGCGTCCCTAAAGGTGCTCTCACAACACCTGAGGTGTTTTATTCCATTTCACTAAGCGGATCAGCTCGGGCTCAGGAGGTGGCCGTGCCCATGGTGCTGGTGTTGGGACGGAGGCAGTGCTGTCCGCCACAGCCCACTCACCTGTCATAGGCGCAGTGCGTGGAGGAGACCGTGGTGTCGGCTGAGTCGGGGATCAGCCACTGGAAGGCCGGGTCTGTCCGCAGGCGGATGGACGCCCACTGTGAGGGGGTCACGTAGCTGCAGCCGGCATTGAAGTCGCCCATCAGCATGACGTCCTGCCGGGAGGCACCAGCCCCGTTAGCCTGGGGGGCTCACCCCGCACCCCACCTCTGCCAAGGAGCGGGGCACCCTCACCTCCACACCCCACTTCTTTAGCACGTCCAGGTAGACATCATAGAGAGCATCGATCTCGGCCACCGCGTCTGTCGGGGCTGCATGCAGGGGCACGATGACAAACTCCCTGACCTCTGCAGGGGGACAGGGCACCGAGGACCTGTGCTGAGAGCCCCGAGCAGCTGGGGGCCACAGGCCCATCCCACAGGCAGCCCCCAGCACTCTCCAGGGTCCAGCTGGGTTCTGCGCTCAACACCATGAACACGGGCAGGGCCCTGGTGGAGCTGGGCCACAGTACCTGGGGGTCCTTCCCTGGGTAACTGCGGCACTAGGCTCCCCAGGGGTGCACTGGGACGGGTGGGGCCCTCCCTCCCCTGACCGGGGGTGGGGGGTGGGGGGGTGGGGAAGCGCAGGCAGCACTGACGCGTGAACGGGGAGGAGAACTTGACAATGGCTGGCTCGCGGCTGAAGGTGTCGGTCCCGCAGGGCTCACAGCCATCGTCGTAGTTGTAGCTGTCCAGGACAGTCACCTGGTCGGGTCTGCAGGCAGGCGTGGGGGGAGGTGAAGGGGCCCGCGGAGCTCCCAGAGGCCCCCCCAGGCCTCTCAAGGTAGAGAAGCTGCTGTTGCCGTGGGAGTGGGGGGCGTCCCCAGCGCCCCCTCCACCCAGGGCCTCACCTGTACACGAAGAGGTAGCGCTCCGTGTAGCTGTTGCGGCCTAGCGGCTCACTGACCACGAACTGATAGGTGTTTGGGGCATCCCTGGATCAAGGAGATAAAGTGTCCTGTGCCCCTGGAGCAACTGTCCCCTCACCAAGGGCCCCACCACTCTGTCACCCACCGATTGAGTTCATCCAGCAGCTTCCCCACTGCCACCAGGTATTTGTCCCGGACCTCCTGGACAAGGGCGATGTCGTAGCGACTCAGGATCTGGGGTGGGGGGGACACATGCTGAGCTGGGCCTGCGGAGCGCCGGAGCTGCCACCCCTCCCCGGGCAGGGCTGTTCCGCCAGGACTCAGCCGGCCAAGACCAGACACTGAGGCTGCCCTGGCCCAGCAGCCTGCGGCCTCCCATGGGGCTGGCCTGCCCGTGGCCCCGGCCCCACCCCAGGGACCAGCCACCCCAGTCTGACCTGCACAATGTAGGTGGAGAGGGTGGCGTTGGACATCTTGGTCTCCCCGAAAGTCTGGATGTTGAAGGCCGCTATTCGCAGGCACAGTGCTGCCTGCAGCAGGCCGGCCAGGGCAAGCAGCACCCCCGTCAGCCTCACGCCCCTCATCCTGGGGGAGGAGAGGTGGCCCCCATGGTCCCTTCGCTTTGGGACGAGTGCCTGCCACCCCCACCCACCCCTGGAGTCCAGCTTGGGTTGGTCAGTCCCATTCAGGGCTGTGCTAGACCCAGGCTTGGGGGACCCCAGAGCCCTTGCACCTCTGCTCAGAGGCCACCCTGGGGCCTCACCCGTCACCCCCATGAACGAGGCCTCGGGCTGCCCCTGCCCCTGGGGCCCAGCACCCAGTCCCCCTGGGCACTCACCCGACCCGGCTTCCTCAGCAGTGATGGTGGCTTGGCCAGGAACCTGCGCTGGGGGCTCCTGCACCTCAGACCCTCCCACTGCTGCTCCGGGAAGAGGAAAAGGGAGGGCGGCCCGTGGAGACGCGGCCTCAGCACCAACTCCCGCTCAGGGCGTTTCTCCCACCAGGCTTTTAAAGGGCAGCTGTGACCTATCCTGGGCAGGCACGTGGGCACCTGCCTCACCTTGAGGGCGCAGCCCTGGCGCTTTTGAAGGGCACCTGTGACCTTTCCCGGGCAGGCACGTGGGCACCTGCCTCACCTTGAGGGTGCGCAGCCCTGGCACTACCTGAGCACCTCCCACACGGGGGGGGGGGCTGCTGAGAAAACATCACCTGATGACCCCATGTGCTCTTGGTTTCTACACGCCTCAAAGCAGCAAAGGCTCTGCCCTTCACCTGTGCCGCCCACTCACGGGTCCTGCCAGGTGGCCGTGGAGCCAGAAGCCAGAGCCGGGCACCCAGGCTGTTCCGGGGCCCCTTGGCCACCCGGGACCCTCCTCACACTCAGCTGTGCACGAGTGCAGCGGGCAGCTCAGGGAGGAGGCCTGGGGGGCTCTGGGCAGGCACCAGAGGGCGGCTGAAGCCCACCTCGAGCTCTGGGCAAGGCAGAGGGGGCTTCTGGAGGTGACCAGAGGAGACATAGTCCAGCCCGGGCTGACCGAGCGGCCAGGTCCCGGGAAGGCCCACACCAGGCCGTGAGTCGACCTTCCACCGCAGGCGTCTCTGCCGTAGCAAAGTGCCACGCTGGGCGGCTGAAAACAAACCTTTTCTTCGTCAGACCTGCCGGTCACAAGTCCCACGTCCGTGTCCCGGGGCCACTGGTCGCCTCGTCCAGCCTCTGCCCCCTCCTCTCTCACAGGCCCGGGGGCTGCACTTAGGGCCCACCCCCCATCCCCAGGCCCTTCATTTAATCACATCCATGGAGTCCTTTTTTGCCACATCAAGTAACATTCACAGGTTCTGGGGGGCGAGGACGTGGGTGGATTTGGGGTGACCACCACTCAACCCCCTACACCATGCAAGGGGCTCTCCAAAAGAGCACTGTGGGGGGGTCTCGCCTCGCACGGTGCGGGGAGCGGCGGGAGGCAGCGTAGGAGTCCGCGGCACTGGCGGCTGGGACGGCGAGGAGCCAGCCCGGACACCGCCAGTGACGAGAACACGCTGCCGGGTCTGCCTGGGGGGCTCCTGTGGGGTCTCGGGCTGCCGGCAGCCCCGCCCAGCCCTCTTCAGAGGCCCCTGCTTCCCTGTTCTCAACTCCCGAGGCCGGGGCTGCCTCAAGCAGGTAAAATCAAGACCCCGACACCGAGCAGGACCCCGGGGTGGTCCCTGCGGGGGGCTGGGCCCTCAGCTCCGTGCCCTGCATCTCTGGACAAAGCTGTCCCTCCACAGCGACTGTCTCGTCCAGCTTCCGCCCAGACGCAGGGGCCACACAGCAGCCACACCGCGGTGCCCTGGCCCCTCCAGTCCCTGTCTGCGCCCCTCCCGACTGCGGCACAGCCCTGCTCTCCTCTCTCCAGGACAGGAAAGGGCCTAATTCAGGCCTCGCCAGCACCAGCTCCGGGCCCTGGGAGGGATCCCCGGGGTGGGGGTGGGGGGCAGCACGCCAGGGAAGCGCCTGCCTGGGTGCCTTTAACCATTTTGCACCTCATTATCTTCCGTTATGGGATGTTGATCAGACCTCTGCCTTCCCTTTAGGTTTAAGGGTCAATTGATAAAACATTCCACACAACAACCATTTCACAGTTCCTTAAAAACACAGTATCCCTGAGACCAGAACCATCTGAGACTGATTCCCATCGCTCATGGACCTTTTTCCATCTGTACCTGTCAGCCATCGCTGGGTAACAAGCCAACCCCGAACTCAGTGTGCAATAAACCTTTCCCCTCAGGCTCACGGCTCTGCGGGTGGGCTGGGCTGGCTCCAGGGGTCTCAGGCTCTCCTCACAGGCGCAAGCTCCCAAGGGGGGTTGGGGTAGGGAGGGGTGGAAACGCTCGCTGGCTCTTGCAGCCGGGCTGGGCGTCTGCACACTGTCACCCCTGCCCATGTTTTACTGGCTTTAGCAACTGGGCCAAGCCAGCACCAGCAGAGGGGGTGGGAGTGACCCCCACATGGACTGAGGAGAAAAGGAGAAGGTAGGTGTCATATGCTCAGCTACGTTACCTCATCATCTCTTCATCATTTCTGCCAAATAAAACACTTTCCCAGTGGAGGAATACATTCTAGTTCAAGTGGTGGTTTGCCACGTGTCTCAAGTAAGATAACTTGTTCAAGATGGCACAGAGGTCACAGATGTGTATAAGTTAGCGTTTTGTGCCAAGTGGCTGGGAGGCCTGGCACCGGGTGGGGAGCCCCAGCACTGCCCAGGGACCCACAGTGGGTGCTGGGGGCAGGGGGAGGGGGCAGGAAGCTCAGCCCGTGGCACTTCTCAGAGTCACATCAACAGAGGACCGGCCACTGACAGGCAGTGGCTAAAGCCAGGAACACTGGCCACTTCCTTTGATGGGGGAAGCTATTTTTAAACCAACCACGAGGCCTTCCCAGCCTCGCTCTGTTAAGCTGAACCTGTACTGAAGGAGGATGGGGGGTGAGGAGAGGACAACGGTCACCGAAGCTGGAGCCAGGTCTCGTGCTGCTGCTGTGAGCACGGGGCCAGGGACAGAGGGCCCCAGGACGGACAGCGCGTGTCTGGACAGTCTGTGCCCACCAGAGGATGTGCCACAGTGTGCAAACTGAGCTCCCCACAGCCACGAGAGCCAAAGCAGCAACCCGCTGCCCTCCAACGTCCACGCGGAGACACCCCGCAAGCCTCGCCGACGGGGGGCAGTAGAAGGCGGACAGCGGGGACTCCCAGACCGTGCGCTGCGGTACCCGGGCACGCAGTCAGCTCACAGGGTGCTGTCGGATGTTTTTAATTTGGAGGGAGCCTTTGCGATACTTGATGTACTGCACAGAACTCTAGCTTGAGGCAGGTCCGTTTCCACCCTACATCTCCTGACGTTCCTTTCCATGTCATCTGCAGAGCTGGGTTTCTGACAGTTGTTCAAAAAGCATTTCCTGTGAGAAAACTGGCACCCGATCTGGCTCCCCGGCGGGAGAAGTCTCAGGCCCAGCGGGTTGTGCATCCCACCAGCTAGTGGCTGTGTTAGGGATGGAAAAAACTTTTTTCTCAATTTATGCTTATTTTTCGAGTATCTACTAAGTTGCTAGGACAAATACTTTGGACTTACCTATTTAATAAATGGAGACTTTTGACCTTGAGCTGCCTTAAAATAATTGCTGAAACTTAACAGAGGGTGCAGTGCCTGAGAAAGTTTGGACCCTCGGGTCTAACGTAACGGCAGAGGATAAATCTTACTGTGGCAATTGTGCCTTCCTTACTGGCCTTCATCATTCATAACTGACCAAATATCACAAAAATTCTCAACTCTGCAGGTCACTAATGAGAAGAATAATTGCAACAGATTCAGCATATCAACGATGTTTAAATACGTAATTCATAGGGACATAAAAAACATCAGCACTTACCTTTGGAGGTTGCTAGGGAACCAACTGGCAAATAAAATCAAAGAATCAAGTACTTACCCTGTCTTTCCTGTGCTAAGGTCAGAGCAGCTGGTGTGTTTCTCTTTACATAGGAGCAGCCCCGCTAATGAAGGAGGACCCCGGAGGAACTCACATATCAGGGCGCTAATCTGCAGCTACAAGCATCACATTATGTGCTTCCTGGTCAAAAAACCCCAAAGCACTTAAATTCTTGCCCAAACAATCTTGAGTCTGATCAAATCTCTGGCTCTAAATATGAACTTAAAGCATATTTTACAGGGGACAGAGGCCTATACACCATGACATGGTCAGCAAGATCCAGAGGAGACTACAGGACAGGCCACCATCTCTTCAATAAGAAAAGAGTGATAAGGTGAAAGGAGGATTATGGTTAAAAAGAGACTTGAGATATATCAATAAATGCAAGGAGCAGACCTTATTTAGATCCTGTAAAAAAAAAAAAGAAAAAGAAAAAATGAGGCAGAGAAATCAGAATCCTGGTCTGGTTGGTTGGTAACTGATGAAATTAAGTTTTTAGATTTGATCATGGCGCTGGGGTTAAGCGTTTAATAGTCTTTCTTAGAGTTACACAATAGAATATTTAAGGTGAAAAATATGCCTGAGATTTGCTTCAAAATACTGGCCACGAAGCTGGGTGATGGGTGCTCGAAGGTTCGTTATATTATACTCTTGAACATGTTGAAATTTTTCATGATTCATTTTAAAAAATTCTATAAATCAAAAATTTTACAAGCCACAAAACTGAATATAATGCAATATCAAAAAATGAGGTAACAAAGACTTAATATTCAAAACCAAACCACTCAAAAACCATGTAAGTCCACATATATGCATTTTAAAAAGCACCCGGAGGAGGGAGCAGGGCCCGGGAGGAGGGAGGAAGGAGGAGGGAGCAGGAGGGCGGTGAGGCAGAGACCGGAGGTCACAGGAAGGAAAAGGGACAGAACTTGGTGGCAGCCTGGGTGTGGAGAGTGAGGAGGAGGATTTGCGGAGACTGGACTGGCAGCCACGGTCACAGGCCCTGCAGCCAGCGGGTGGGCATCTGCCCCCGGACCCCCATCTCAGGAGACGCCGTTCCCCACTCCAGGGGCTCGGGCCTCAGAGCTGTCCTGACCCGGCTCTCCTCGGCCACACCTGGGGCATCAGCAAGTCGGTGCCAGCCCAGAACCCACCCCAATCCTGCAGGACCCGGCGGGTCCGTGCCCCCGGCCCACCCCGAAGGCTTCAAGAGCCTCTGGTGGTCTCCCTGCCCCCGAGACCCTCCCCACATCCGAGTCTCCACAGCCCAGAACCATCTTTTAGATGTATGAGCAGATCAGTTATTCCCCTGCCTAAAATCTGTCCAGGGTTCTCACTGTCCTTCAGATAAAATCCAATACCGACCATGACCCATGAGCTTGTCGCTGAGAGCCGCTGCCCTGTCAGGAGAGCTGGGCCATCTTGCCATTCTGGTTTTGGCTGAAATGTCACCATTTTGGGAAGGACTTCCCTCCACACCAGTCCCTCACCATCACCGCGATCCCAGTTTGTTTTCTGTGGAACGCGTCACTTAGTGTTTTGATTAGGATACGGCCTGCCTGTCAGCCAGAAGCATCTGCATTGAAAGCAGCCCCTGCCCAGAATGCAGGACATGAACCCCGGCTGGACGCGCAGGGCCGGGGCTCGCTCCCTCCCCGCCCTCCCCTCCCCATCTGCCGGACCAGGGAGAGAACCAGGCCCTCCTGTACTGCAGTGCGGAGGGCACCGAGGCCCCGTGGCCTCCGGGCTTGAGCTGGCCGAGAGCTCCCAGGAGCCCGACCCTGGTGGCAGCCCAGGCCGGACGTCGGAACTGATTCCTTCCCACCGGGGAGGTGTGTTCACTGACCCCACGGATGGTACATTTTAGAGGACAACGTGTCTTTTACCTTTTACGTTCAGGGGAAGGGCCAGTGTCTTTGCTGTGACATTGCCGATTCACGTCAAATGACCCAAGCCAGCCAGCCCACCAGCTCAGCACGCTGCCCTTGGCCCCTGAACCAGCCCCAGCTCACCATCCCTCATGAATTTATAAAGAAGCCATTAACCCAGAGTAGAAAATTTCTCATCGCAAAGATTAGAAACAGCTTCAGTCACCCCCAACAGCAGATCTGACCCCCGCCTCCTCCCTCGTGGCTTGTGCCCGTGTCCCTCACCACAGTGGAGCCGCTGGCCTTTGGGCCCCACATCGACGAGTCCTGACTACAGCACATGCACCCCCTTGCTCGTTCCGGGCAGGCCTCCGCTCGGCTGCCCCAAGCCCCGGCCCAGAACACTACTTCTCTACACTCTGCTTTTGAGAGAGAAGCAAATGAAAAGCCGCCTTGTTAAAAAGGGATTTTCTAAGGTGCATGTTGGAGAAGTTGGCACAACTTTAGCCTGAGTGCGAGAGTATGAGAGCTCATATTCCTAATGATGAAACTGAGGCCCTTGAAGATTTAATTAGGGTCACAAAATTCTACTTACCAGGGCAGGAAAACAGACTCCTAATGTGCTAGTAATGTTTCCAACAAGGGTGCAGCAAAAAGTATTCCCCAAACTCCCCAATTCCCAAACCACCTCTGTCCCTCAGCAGCACCCCTTCACTGTCCGAGCTGGGGCCCCCAGGAAGGCGAGAAGGGCCCCGAGGGTGGAGGCAGCGGCTCACCTGCCAAGCACAGCTGAAGAGGCCTGTGCAGGACGTTCTCCACTGACCCGTCTTCTCACTCGTCTCCTCTCCAGCTGTCTACAATCTGTTTCTAATTTCAGTTGTATTTTTATGTTTTAGAATTTTTACTTTTAATGAATTTCAATTCTCTGTGGAATTCTTACCTATTTTAATGTGTTAGTAACAATTACTTTGACGCCCAGGTCTAACTCCAGTATCTTAACCTCCTATAGGCCCGCTGCTTTTTCCTCCTGGCTCTCTCAGCGTGCCTGGTGGTTTTTGACCAAACACCAGGCACTGTGGATGAACTGCAGAGGGTCTGGATGGTCTGCCCCTGCAGACATGGCTCCTTCTTGCACTGGAGAGGGGCAGAGAGCAGGTCACCACATCCAGCCAGGGCTCTGCAGCCCCTGCAGAGACCCATCTACCCATGGCTCCTCCAGGGGCCCCAACCCAGGGCCCTTCCTACCTGACGGGTCCTGAACACTTTCCCAGCACCAAGAAACAGCCAACAACTCTGCCTTGCTTTCTGGCCACCTTCTGCTTTGCTTCTTGGCTTTTTGCCCTGAACAGCTGACTCAGCAAATGCCTTCAGAGAAAAGTGGAGCTAAGCCTTGGTCTCACTTTTGTGCACCCCCTTTCTCTCAGGGAACTCAGCCCCTCAAGTCCTGCTGCTTCAGCAACCCCAAACTCCAGCTTTGGTCTCTCTGGCCCTGCAAGGTTGCCTGCAGCTTCTCTGCCTCCTAGCAGCCCCCGCTGCACAGCTTCTCAGGGCAGGAAGCCGGGCTCACCTCGCTGAACCTCCCCCCAGCCCATGGCTGCCTCAGTGGCTCTCCAGTCCTTCATGCAGATGCCTTCTGAATTGTCCTTGGCCGGCTGGTCTGCTACAGGTTCCTCCGTCACAGCCAGAGGTGGAATCTGTTTTGCATGAGCTGGAATGAGTCACTGAAAAGTAGAGTTGGAGAGGACGTGGACCGATAACCAGTCAAGCTGGCCTGACTGCGGCCCAGACTGTGTGGCCATTTCCCGGCTATAAAATGTCTGAAGGTGTGAGCCAGATGAGAGAAAGCCAAAGGAATACGGCCGTCCCCTGGGGTAGAAGACTTCCATCTCCTCACCCGAGCTCAGGGCCACAGCTGGTGTCTTTCTCGGCCTCAACCTATGAGGATGGACAGTGCCAGAAGACGGCAGCCCTCCCAGAGGACCGCGCCTGTCCTCGGCCCAAGAAGGGTGCCTCGGGGCCCTGCCAGCCCAGGGCCGCTTCCCTTCTGGGGGCGCTGCCGTCTTGACCAGATGGGCAGGCCTGGTTTCCGACAAGAACTGCCCGCAGCACTCGGGCTCCCTGCCCAGGACTGGCCATGGGGCTCTTCTGCCGACACCAGTTTCACATGGACGGTTTCAACCATGTGTCCCAAGAGGCTCCTGCCTCAGGGTCCTTGCCCTGTCCCTCCACCCGGGACCCTGCCTCCGGGTACTTCCACAGGGCGCCCCCCCTTCACTGAAGCACCTGCCCAAGTTTCACTGTATCATCGCCTCCCACTGAAATTATCACCTTCTGGCCCACTGCTCTCATCTCCTTTGTCTTGGCTTATTTTTCACCCCACTAATCACCGTCTAACACACACTTGTCAGGGTCAGTCTCATCTCACTGGGCACATTTACCAGCACCTAGAACAAAGCCTGACCCAAACCTGGTGCTGAATGAATGAATGTCAGAGAGGAGCCTTCTTGCACCAAACAACAGCTTTAGGTGTTCTCCAGGCTCTTCAGTTGCTCTGCTTGTCCCATTTAAGTGTGGGCATCTCACACAAGCAGACCCCAACTCAGTCCTCTCTGATGCATGGGTGAAGGGACAGGCTTCCCTGCTGGGCCACACCCCACACCCTGGCAGGATGGTGGCACCCAGCCAAGGATGACGGTGGATGGAGGGGCTGGGGAGTCTATCAGCAGAGCTCAGATAAAGGCATCCCAGAAGGGAGAGAACTTGGAACGCCAGGAGAAAGGCTGAGAGCTGCTGCAAAATCCTCTCAGTGGGACTCTCCACCCTTGCCCGCTGCCTGTGCCCATGCAGGGGCCTCCAGCTGGGCAGCGGCCCTGGGCTCAGAGGCCTGCAGGACTGGGAAGACTAAGAGGCCATAACCGAGAGCTCTAACACTGACCCTCAGGCCTGGGCTCAAACTAAACGTGTCCTTTCCAGCCCATAGCCCACTCGCCGCCCCCCAGTCACTGTGGTCCACCAGACATCCTCCTCCACTCCATTCCATCCTCCAAACACCCCCAGACATCAGGTGTGGGACTCGGAGACAATGCGGCCCTGCCAATGGGGAGGGGCTGGGTCCTCACCCCCACCATGGGAACTTGCGGGCTGTAGCATCCCTGTAACTCGACTCTGCTCGTGGGGAGGCGGGGACACGTGGCATCCGTACTCTGTATTCACTGGAGGCGCCGTGGGGGCCCAGCTGTGTGCAAAACCACATCACGGTAAAAGGCTCATGACTGGACCCAGCCTCCCCCGGCACCCTCAGTCTCCCCAGTGGTGCCTTCCAGGACAGAGGACTTGTCCCGCCTGCTGTAAGAAAATTTCCATTCTAGGTCCCACTCTCAGGCTGGGGTCAGGGGTGGAAGGGCTCTCCAGAGGGCCTGCCTATGCCTGGTGCCCCAAATGGGGCAGACCCAGGGCACCCCTCACTGTCCAACCCGAGACCCCGGGTGTTGCCCTGGGGGTAGCCCGAGGCACATCCCAGGTGGGAGACAGGAGTACCCAGGAGCCAAGCGGGAGAAGCAGTGGCAGAGACCTCGACCTCCACAAGACAGCTCTGGCTCTGGGGAGCGGCAGCAGTTCTGACGGCTGACAACAGGTGCCGCCTCGGCCTGCGTCACCCTATTTCCATGCCTGCCCAGTAAGCATGCCACTCACCATGCGTGCAGGCTGCGAGGACCTCCTCCCCAGTGTGGAAGCGCTGCTGCCAATCAGGGGTAACAGTGTCTGTCCGCTAGCAGGGACGGTGGGCAGCAGGATGCCCTGCCGCCCCAGCCAGCCCCCTGCCCCGATGAAGCCATGGGTGACACCCAGGAGGCTGGGGCCTGAGTCCAGTTCAGTGAAGCCGCAGTGGCCAGAGGTGGGGGCCCTTGCCGGCCTGTTCCCTGTCATACAAAGGTGGCTGCTGGGGAGAGGGAGGACTGGGACGGGGCCGTTGAGACAGGGCGGGGGCTCTGCGCCCCCCACCCCGAGGTCACGGGCTGCTCATCTTCCCACTTGGGTTCCTCTTCACCAGCACACAGAGATGCTGCACGACGCTGGTGAAATGGACACGCCGGGAAGCTGAGGCCCGGCTGCCGCGGCATCACTGCCTCACGGCCTGCACAGCTTTGCTTGTTTCCGTTCACACCAGGACTGGCGAATAAAAGAAGAAAAAGGGAATGTTAATATCAGTCAGCTTAGCCAGCTCCTGATGTGCTGGTAGAGGAACAGGGGCCCCTAAACAACTGGAGAAGAGGACAAGCCGTGGGAAACGAGGGTTTCAGAGGCACAGGGCACAGTTTACCAGGAGAGAGCCCCGTGACACACCAGCGTCTGGCTCAGAGGAGTTTGCAGGCGGCAGTCCCAGGAGGGGAAACTCACACAGGACCCGGCAGTCTCCCTCGGTTGAGGAGACCGAGTTCCGAGTTCAGGGAGCCCATGGTAGCTAGAAATGTGGGGCACAGCGCCCTCCTAGTCCACAGGGTATGGGGAGAATCCTCAGGAGGGCACGGCCCTAAGTAATGGGGCAAAATTAGCCACAAACCAAAGGCGGGCCTGGACCCAGCCAACAAAGCTTAGTGGCAAGTCTCTAAAGGATATACGATGGTCCCAAACAATGTAACTGCATGCCAGCCCAAAATCCAATGCTATTTAAAGGCATACAACAAAATGCAACAGCCAGGAACAAGTCACAATGTCCAGTATCCAATAAAAATAAATTACCACAGGTATGAGCCGAGGTCCAATCGGGAGACAGAACCCACATGATATCAGAACAAGCAAGGTCTAGTATAAATAATCATGAACTGTTTGTGGGAAATTAACTAACGGGACAAAAAGACCCCTAAAGAACACACCAGGACTGAGGGAGGGCACCTAAGGAAAGGGTGTAGCAGCAGCTCCTTGGGTAGTGACAGTCACTGGGCTCTCCAGGCCAAGGGTGGGCTCTGAGACCCGCCTTCTAGGGTGCCAACAAAATTACCTGAGAACTTACTGGGGAATGAGCTGGAGCACCGGTTGGCTTCACTGGGAAGCCACCTAGAGGGGGGGCACATGTTGTTAAACTCCCAGGAAAGCAGCCACTGGGGGTACTGCTGAATTCACAACCAAAAGCCTCCTGAGAGGGAGCCAGAGAAACTCACGGGGTGAAGGGGTGGTGAGTTCATGTCCCACATGCCAGCCCAGTATCAAAGGAAAAAAGAATGAGCAAAACACACCAGAACCAGGAAGAGAAGCCCCTTTCTCCCCCACTGTCCCTCCAGTGCCCTCTGCTGGCAAAGATTAACATTGGGCAAGATGACATGGGATATCAAGAGAAAAACCAGTCAACAGATACTGACCTAGAAATGAGAGATAAAGAAACCTGCAGACAAGGACAATATAACAGCTATTGTAATGTGCTTCATATATTCAAGAAGGTAGAGGAAAACATGAGCATGAAGAATGGAGAAATAAAAGATTAAAAAGCCCAACCGGAACTTCCAGAGATGGTAAATACAACAGTTGAAATTAAAAGTACTCTGGATTGGATGAACATCAGACAGACACTGTAAAAGAAAAGGTCAGTCAATCTGAAGACATAGCAATAGAAACTATCTTTTAAAAGGCACAGACAGAAAAAAGACAGGGTAATAAATGAATAGGATCTTAGTGACTAGTCGGACACTACCAGGCAGTCTAACATGCATGTAACTGGAGTCCCAGAAAAAGAGAAGAAAAACAGGAACAGAAAAAATATTCAAATAATAAATAAAATTTCCCAAATGAAAACTACAAATTCACAAACCTAAGCAGCTCAATAAAACCCAAGCAGAATAAACATCAAGGCACATCATAATCAAGATGTAGAAAAACCAGTGCTAAAGGGAGAAGCTTAAAGCAGCCAGACCAAAAGGACATATTGTGCAAAGTTAAATAAAGATAAGAATGACAAGAGACTTCTGTTGCAAGTCAGCAGACAATGTAGTGACACCTTTTGAAATGGAATTACAAGAACTGTGGGGAGAGTCCCTCCACCAAAACAACTCTTCAACCGGCAGGAGCCATCTGAATCAACTGTTTTGGAACTCTGGAGTCTTGTGGAACACCGTGGAGCATCCAGGGAAGAGCAAGAGGAAGAGGACGCAAATTGTAGTAAATACCCGTGAATTTTACCTTCTGTGTAGCAGCCTCCACTCCCCACCCCTCAACCGTGTGGCACAGCAGTGGGGACTGTATTCTGGCCTCCTGATGTGGCTTGCCAGTGCCAGTGTGGACTACAAGGAGCTAGTGCTACATACTCCAGGGGAGAGCGCGCTAATCCCTGATCACTGCCTTTGATCACCTGCTACAGATTGCTGGGGGACTGACTACTCGGGCAGCCATTGTTCTAAATGCCCTTCAGGGAAATACAGCAGAGGATTCTTAAAAAGACAGCACCAACTTTTTTTTCCTCCTCTTGACATTTTCCATTCTCCATTTGAGAGCAAAACTGGTTTGGAAAATTGACAAAATAATGGCTCCATCCCTCAACAACCACCACAACAAAAACCCTTGAAGTCCCAGAGGAGTGGGAGAACTAGATTTCCAGAGTTACAACAACATACAGGCATACATCATTTTAATGAACTTGTGCTTTATTGTGCATCACAGATATTGCATTTTTTTTACAAATTGGTTTGTGGCAACCCTGCATTAAGCAAGTCCATTGATGCCATTTTTTCCAACAGCATGTGCTCACTTTGTGTTTGTGTGTCCATTTTATTTAAGCTATGTACATTGTTTTTCTTTAGACACAATGCAATGGCACACTTAATAGACTACAGTAAAGTGTAAACATAACTTCTATATGCACTTGAAAACCAAAATATTCATGTGAATCACTTTATTGTGGTGGTCTGGAACCGAACCAGCAATATTCCCAAGATATGCCTGAAATATTCAAAATGTCCAGTTCTCAACAACAAAAAAATGACAAAACACACAAAGTAATACTAAAGTATGGCCCATTCACAAGAAAAAAAGAATTTTCCAGAAGCCATCCCTGAGGAAGTCATCGGAACTGTTAGTCAAAGACTTTAAATCAACCATTTTAAATACATTCATAAATACATAAATAGAATGAAGGGAAAACCCTCATAGTCATCTCAATTGACACAGAAAAGGTACTTGAAAAAAAAAATCCATCATTCTTTCATGATAAAAACACTCAGAAAACTAGAAATAGAAAGGAACTTTCTCAACATGATAAAGGGAGTTTATGAAAACCTCACAGCAAATATAATCAATGGTGAGAGACTGAAAACTTTCCCCTTAAGAACAGGAACAAGTCAAGGAAGCCCTCTGTCACCAGTTATTCAACAATGTGCTGGAAGTTCTAGCCAGGGCAATCAAGCAAGAGAAAGAAATATAAGCATCCAAATTGGAAGGAAGAAGTTAAATGATTCCTATTGGCAGATGACTCGATCCTATATATAGAAAATTCCAAAGAATCCACAAGAAAGCTATGAGAACTAATAATCCAGTGAAGTTGCAGGACACAAGGCAACATGCAGTAGTCATTGCATTTCTATATACCAATAATGAACAATCTGAAAAGGAAATCAAGAAAATTCCATTTACAATAGCATCAAAAGATAAAATACCTAGGAATAAATTTAACCAAGGTGGTGATAGATTTGCACATTAAAAAATATAAAACATTGCTGAAAGAAATTAAAGAAGACCTAAATAAATAGAATGGCATCACATGTTCATGGATTGAAAGACTTAAGATTGTTAAATCTAAATTCTGACTTAAAGTGATCTACAGATTCAATGCAATCCCTATCAAAATTCCAGCAGGTTTTTTTTTTCATTTTACAGAAACAGAAAACTTTACACTCAAATTCACTTGGAATTACAAGGGGCCCCAAATAGCCAAAACAACCTTGAAAAAGAACCAAGTTCTTCTGATTTTGAAATTTAGTACAAAGCTACAATAATTAATAAAGTGTCATACTGGCATAAGGATACACATATAGACCAGTGGAATAGAAATGAGAGTCCAGAAATAAATCTACACATATATGGCCAGTTGATTTTCACAAGAGTGCCCCATCCATTAACAGGAAAAAACAGTCTCTTCAATAAATGGTGCTGGGACAACTGGAAATCCACATGCAAAAGAACAAATCTGGACCCCTACCTCTCACCATATATAAAAAATTAATTCAAAAAGGATCAAAGATCTAAATATAAGAGTTAATATTGTAACTCTTACAGGAAAACTTGGGGAAATATCTTCATCTTCTGAACCTTATAGTAGGTAATGGATTTTTAGATTTTATACCAACCACACATGCAACAAAAGGAAAAACAGATTAAAAAGGACTTCAAAATTAAAAACTTGTGTGCAGATTGTATAACTATGTAGCTTACACATGTAGCTTATATGTGATTGTGAAAACCCTGTGGCTCACACTCCCTTTATCCAGTGAATGGACAGATGAGTAGAAAAATGGGGACAAAAATTAAATGAAAAATAGGTGGGATGGGGGGGATGGAATGATTTGGATGTTCTTTTTTACTTTTATTTTAATTCTTATTTTGTGTGTGTGTGTGTGTGTGTGTGTGTGTGTGTGTGTGTGTGGTAAAGCAAATGTTCAAAAACTGATTGTGATGATGAATGAATAACCAAATGATGGTACTGTGAACTGATTATACACTGTTGATGACTGTATGGTATGTGAATATATCTCAATAAAACTGAATTTTTTAAAAAGGGGGAAAGAAGGAAAAAAAGAAAAAAAACTTGTGTGCAAAGGACTTGATCAGGAAAATGAAAAGACAACATTCAAAATTGGAGAAAATATTTGGAAATCATGTATCCAATAAGGGTTTACTATCCAGAATATATAAAGAGCTCTTACAACTTAACAACAAAAAGAAAGCCCAATTTAAAAATAGGCCAAAGATTTGAATAGGTATTTCTCAAAAGATGACATTTGAATTGCTAATCAGTATAGCAAAAGATGCTCAACATCATTAACCATTAGAGCAATACAAATTAAAACTACCAGGAGATACCCACTTCACATGTACAAGGGTGGCTATTATTTTAAGAACTGCAAATCAGTGTTGGTGAGGATGTGGAGAAAAAGGAACCTTCATATATTCTTGGTAGGAAGGCAAGATGGTGCATCCACTCTGGAAAATAGTGTGATGATTCTCAGAAAATTAAACATAGAATTACCATATGACCGAGTAATTCCACCCCAGGGAACTGGAAGCAGGAATTAGGACAGATATATGTTTATTGATTTTTTTATAGCATTATTGACAATAGCCAAAAGGTGGAAGAAACCTAAGTGTCCAACAAAAGATGAATGGATAAACAAAATTTGGCATAGCCATACCATGGTATTCAGCCAAAGAACTGAAGTACTGGCACATGCTACAACAGGTATGAACTTTGAAGACATCCTGTTGAGTGGAACAAGCCAGACACAAAGGGACAAATATCATATGATTTCTCTTATAAGAAATACTTAGAATAAGCAAATTCATAGAGAGCAAAATAATGGTTAACTGGAGTGGCAAGAGAAGTGAATGGGGATAACTTATTTTATATAAGTTTTGGTTTTGGATGATGAAAATAGGATATAGTGGTGAAAGTTATACAATATTGGCAATATACTTAAGGCCAAACTTTAAAATGGGGGAGGTGATGTCATCAACATGGTGATGTAACACATCTACTGACAACCTCTCCCCAGAGATTCAGCAAAAAAGACAAATCTCACTTGCTCAGAACTCTGGAGGAAGGTAAAGACTTGAGAAAGATCCCACAAATGCTGAATCAAAGAAAGAGAAAATCAGGTAGGAAACTTCTATCCTAGATCAGCCATCATTTCCCCTTCCCCTCACTCGGTCCCATGCAGCTTCAGAAGGGCCCAGATACAGCAACTAGGAACCCTTCCACCTCCCACTGGGGACACAGACTGTAAAATCTCTCACAGCAGTAAGACAGATCCCCACCCATATCCAGACACAGAGACCCAAGTCCACAGGGACCCACGTGGGGACTCAAGCAGCTGGGGAGTACAGAATACAAAAGAGGAGCAAGGAAGAACTTCCAAATGGAGGATTAGGGAGGGAATAGCAGAACCTTTCCCCAAAGCAACAAGTAGCCAGGCAGAAACTGTTCAAATAAACTGTTTGGAGACCCAGGAGACAGGGGAGGATGTTTCAAGGCCAGCTCCTGGTGCCCATCCCCACCCCTGAGGGAAGCAGCAGACTGGGGCAGTTGGGGAATCCTCCAGCCCATGTAAAGTGGGGGTCACAGCCCCACACTGAGCCAGGTATTAGACAGTGCAGTGAGGACATAGGAACCCACAGTTTGAGCCTAGCCCACTTAGATGCTTCCTGGGCTCCAGGAGGTAAACTTCTGAGGATGAATAAGTAACTGAAGAGCACCATCTGCTAGGCAGGCCAGAAAGTGCAGGGAACTGCAGGGCTTTTCAGAACCTCTCCAGACCCATCCCAGGCCAATCAGAGCTGGTCTACTCCCCCTGCACAGGTACCCATCCCTACCCAGCTGTCAAAGCAGTGACCTACTACAAACACAGGCAACAACTAAATCCTAGACAAGAGAGAAAAACTGACCTTCAGAATAGACCCATCAAGATAATCATATGACCAGATACCCACAAAAAATCACAGGCATAACTAAAACACAGGAAGACAGGGACCAGTCAAAGGAAGAAATTAAAAAGTCAGAGAAAACACAGAATTTGCAACTAATCAAAGATATTCAAACAAATCTACTAAATCAATTCAAAGAGCTGAAGGAAAATATGCCTAAACAGATAAATGATATTAAGAAAATACTAGGAGAGAATAAAGAACAATTTGAAAGAATGCATATAGAAATAAACTTTTGGGAATGAAAGACACTGTACATGAAATTAAAAATATATTAGAGATACATAATGGCAGATTTGAAGAGGCAGAAGAAAGGATCAATGAACTAGGAAACAGAGCAACTGAATTCAAACATACAAAAAACAAATGGAGAATAAAATGGAAAAATTTCATCAAGGTTCAGGGAAATGACTGACAACACAAAGTACACAAACATATGCATCATGGGTGTTCCAGAAGGAGAAGAGAAGGGAAAAGGGCCAGGAAGAATATTCAAGGAAACAATGGCTAAAAATTTCCCAACCCTTATAAAAGACATAAATATGCAAATCCAAGGAGCCAAACATACTGCAAACAGAATAAATCTGAAAATTCTGAAAGTATCAAGAGAAAAGCAATTCACCACATACAAGGGAAGCCAAATAAGATTTAGCACTGATTTCTCATCAGACACATGGAGATGAGAAGGCAGAGAAAAATTGTCAGGCAAGAATTCTCTACCCCGCAAAGTTATCCTTCAAAAATGAGGGAGAGTTTAAAATAGTCACAGATACACAGAAGCTGAGAGAGTATGTTAACAGGAGACCTGCCCTACGAGAACTACTAAAGGGAATTCTGCTGGCTGAAAAGAAAAGACAGGAGAGAGAGACGCCTAGAGGAGGTTACAGAAATGAACAGTATTAGTAAGAGTAACTAAAAGGATTGAAAGAGAGAAAAAATAGGTCTGACAAACAAAAGCTAAAGGATAAAATGGCTGAAGTAAGTGCTGCCTTTACAGTCAAAATGTTGACTGTTAATGGATTAAACTCCCCACTCAAAAGACACAGATTGGCAGAATGATCCTTCTATGTACTGTTTATAAGAGACTCTTTTACACGCAAAGATACAATTAGGTTGAAAGTGAAAGGATGGATACAGATACTCCATGCAAGCAGTAACCAATAAAGAGCTGGGGTAGCAATACTAATGTCAGACAAAATAGACTTTTAATACAAAAATGTTATAAGAGACAAGGAAGGATATTATATATTAATAAAAAGGGCAATCCACCAAGAAAAAGTAATCATAAATATTTATGCACCTAACCAAGGTGCCTCAAAATACATGAGGCAAACACATCAAAGCTGAAGGGAAAAATAGATGTGTCTACAATAATTGGAGACTTCAATATATCACTCTTAGCAAGAGATAGAACATCAAGACAGAGGATCAATAAGGAAATAGAGAACTTGAATAAAATGATAACTAAACTAAACTTACAGACATTTACAGAGCATTACTTCCCTGAAGAGCAGGTTACGTATTTTCTCAAGTGCTCATGGAACACTCTCCAGGACAGAACACACGCTGGGGCACAAAACAAGTCCTGATAAATTTTAAAAGATTGAAATTATACAAAATACTTTATCTGATAATAATAGAATGAAGCTGGTAATTAATAACAGGCAGAGAACAGGAAAATTCACAAATAAATGGAGGTTAAACAACACATTTTTAAAAATTCATTTTATTGAGATACATTCACATACCATGCAGTCATACAAAACAAAGCCTACATTCAGTTGTTTACAGTACTATATATAGGTGTGCGTTCATCACCAAAATTAATTTTTGACATTTTCATTACCACACACACAAAAATAATAAGAATAAAAGTTAAAGTGAAAAAGAACAATTAAAGTAAAAAAGAACACGGGTGTTTGTTTTTCTTCCCCCATTTTTCTACTCATCCATCCATAAACTAGACAAAGGGGAGTGTGGTCCATAAGGCTTTCCCAATCACATTGTCACCCCTCATAAGCTACATTTTTATACAATTGTCTACAAGATTCATGGGCTCTGGGTTGTAGTTTGATAGTTTCATGTATTTACTGCTAGCTATTCCAATTCATTAGAACCTAAAAAGGGTGGCCTATATTGTGTGTAAGAGTGCCCACCAGAGTGACCTCTCAGCTCCTTTTGGAATCTCTCTGCCACTGAAGCTTATTTCATTTTCTTTCACATCCCCCTTTTGATCAAGTAGACGTTCTCCATCCCCGGGTCTACATTCCTCCCCAGGAGTCATATTCCACGTTGCCAGGGAGCTTCACTCCCCTGGGTGTCAGATTCCACATTAGGGGGAGGGCAGTGATTTCACCTTTCAAGTTGGCTTAGCTAGAGAGAGAGGGCCACACCTGAGCAACAAAGAGGCATTCAGGAGGAGGCTCTTAGGCACAATTATAGGCAGGCCTAGCCTCTCCTTTGCAGCCACAGTCTTGCCAAGTACAAATCCCGTGGCAGAGGGCTCAATCCATCAAACCACCAGTCCCCTATGTCTGTGAGCACATAAACAACCATCAAGGTGGGGAAGCCCAACATCCCTGCATTCTCCACCTTAAAATATTTTAACACACTAATCACAGAACTAACTATGAAGGATAAACTGAAGTACATTCAAGTTAAGAAGTTATAGTTACAAAAATTCCATTAAGAAACTGAAAATATCAGTTTGGGAAACATCTGCAACACATGTAATTCATTTAAAAAATTATACACAGAAACATAAAATAAGTCTTTCATATCAATAATAGGAAGACATAAAACCTAATAGAAAAATGGGAACTTCGTAAAGCAGGATATCCAAATTGCTCACAAATATATAAAAAGGTTCTCAATCTTATTGTTTTACGGGAGTCTCCATTTCTGTGAACTTGTTCCTACCATACCTATCAGAAATTAACAAACCATAGTCATTCCTGGGCATTCCCAGAATTTTAAATTTACCCACAATAGCTTATCTGTTCTTACTGGGTTACCATTCCCCCTTCATTAATTGCTTTCTATCGCTAGTTCCCCTACATTCTACATTATAAACCATTTATTTTAGGAGTGTGTTGTTTCACCTCCAGGTGTTTGTGAATTTTCTAAGTCTTTGATGGTTACTGACTTCTAATTGTATTCCATTGTGGTCAGACAATGTGCCTTGAATAATCTCAATTTTTTTAAATTTATTGAAGCCTGTTTTATGTACCAGTATATGGTCTATTCTGGAGAAAGTTCTGTGATCACTAAAGAACAATGTGTATCCTGGTGATTTGGGATGTAATGTTCTATATATGACTGTTAAATCAAATTCATTTATCAGATTGTTTAGGTTTTCAATTTCCTTAATGGTCTTCTGTCTGGTTGATCTATCTATAGGAGAGAATGATGTCTTGAAGTCTCCCACAATTATTGTGGAAACATCCATTGGTTCCTTTAGTTTTGCCAGTGTTTGTCTCGTATTTTGTGGCATGAGTGGGTGCATAAACATGATTGCTATTTCTTCTTGTTGAACTGCCCCTTTTATTAGTATGTAGTGGCCTTCTTTGTGTCTCATAACATCCTTGCATTTAAAGTCTATTTTATTTGAGATTAATATTGCTACTCCTGCTTTCTTTTGGCTGTAGCTTGCATGAAATATTTTTTCCATCCATTCACTTTCAATTTCTTTGTCACTGTGTCTAAGATGAGTCTCTTGTATACAACATATTGATGGTTCATATTTTTTGATCCATTCTGCCCATCTATATCTTTTAATTGGGGAGTTTAATCCCTTTACATTCAATGTTATTACTGTGAAGGTATTTCTTGAATCAGCCATCCTATCCTTTGGTTTATGTTCATCAGATATATATTTTTTCCCTCTCTCTCTTGTCCTTTAATGAACCAGTATTGAATCTCTTTAGCACTGAACCTTTCTCCATCTCTCTCACTCTTTTCTTTGTTTCTCTGTCAGTAGGGCTCCCTTTAGTATCAAAGTAGGGCAGGTATTTTATTAGCAAAATCTCTCAGCATTTGTTTGTGAAAAATTTAAGCTCTCCCTCAAATCTGAAGGAGAGCTTTGCTGGATAAAGTATTCTTGGTTGGAAATTTTTCTCTCTCAGAATTTTAAATATGTCATGCCACTGCCTTCTCACCTCCATGGTGGCTGCTGAGTATGTGGTGAATTGCTTTTCTCTTGCTGCTTTCAGAACTTGCTCCTTCTCTTCAGTATTTGAGAATCTGCTCAGAATATGTCTTGGAGTGGGTTTATTTGGATTTATTCTATTTGGAGTTCACTGGGCATTTATGCATTGTGTATTTATATTGTGTAGAAGGTTTGAGACTTTTCCCCAACAATTTCTTTGAACATTCTTTCTAGATCTTTATCCTTCTCTTCCCCTGCTGGGACACCAATGAGTCTTATATTTGGATGTTTTATTTTATCTATCATATCCGTGATGTCCATTTTGATTTTTTCAATTTTTTCCCCATTCTTCTTTTGTTCTTTCATTTTCCGTTCTGTGGTCCTTGAGGTCACTGATTCCTTGTTCAGCTTCCTCTAGTCTTGTACTATGAGTATCCAGAATCTTTTTAATTTGGTCATCAGCTTCTTTTATTTCCATAAGATCATCTTTTTTTTTTAAATTTACTCTTGCAATTTCTTCTTTATGCTCTTCTAGGGTCTTCTTCATGTCCTTTAAATCCTGTGCCATGCTCTTCTTCATGTCCTTTATATCCTCATTATTTGTCTTTAGTTCTTTCATTAATTGCTCCAAGTACTGTGTCTCCTCTGATCTTATGATTTGGGGGTTTGGGTATGGGTTATTCATATTGTCTGGTTTTTTCACATGCTTGGCAGTGATTTCACCTGCCAAGTTGGCTTAGCTAGTTGTTAGTTGTTTTTGGCCTCTTGGCATTTGCTTTACCTGATAGGGTTCTTTTAGGATATGTAGGATTATTCAAAGACTAACTTTAATTTGTCAGATCTATAGCTTGGTGGCATACACTTTCTCTAACCTGCAGATGGAGTCTGCAAGTCACCTATTCCCCTCAAGTCAGTTCTCCCCAACTTTGTCTTTGCGGTGTGTGGAGGTTTGATTCTTGAGGGGTCCAACTGCTGCAGCAAGTTTGGGTGTGTTGTTGGTGCTGTCCACCCTGAATGTGGGGCATGTGCCTGAGTGGTTAGGGAGGGAGGGCAGTTTTCATAATCAAACCTCTCAAGTGTTCCTGGAGATTTAAGGTGTTGCAAGAGTCTAAACCTTCATTTCAGTCTCACCACAGATTTTCTCTGGCACTGACCCACAAGTCCTTGATATTGGCGTATGGTCCCTGGAATTTCTGAGTGTGTCCCTCTTCCAAACTGTGTCTTTCTAGGGCCTCTGCTGAGGGAATGTTGTGCTACGTCACAAGTGCGCACGTCCCTCAAGGGAAGTTCTGGGCCACCAGGCTGTGTAGGTGTGTTCTCAGCCTGCTGTAAGGATGGGTGTATGGGGTGTGTTAATTTCCCTCTTTTTGCACAGCTCCGTCTTCCCAGCTCCGGGACAATTAGCTGTGGGTGTGTGAGGGTGTATGTTGCCAGGGGTATTCACACCCCTAGGTGTCAGAGCCCATGTAAGGGGGGGGCAGTGATTTCACCTGCCAAGTTGGCTTAGCTAGAGAGAGAGGGCCACATCTGAGCAACAAAGAGGCATTCGGGAGGAGGCTCTTAGGCACAATTATAGGGAGGCCTAGCCTCTCCTTTGCAGCAACAGTCTTCCCAAGGGCAAGTTCCATGATAAAGGGCTCAGCCCATCAAACCACCAGTCCCCAATGTCTGTGAGCACATCAGCAACCATCGAGGTGGGGAAGCCCAACACCCCTGCATTCTCCCCCAGCAATGTTCACATTAGTGGTAGTATATATTTCTCTTTTTGTGCCTGGCTTTTCCTATCTTGGTTTTCAACATGCCTTCCTCACTAAACTTGATCATTTCTAGTTTTTTATTTAAAGTGAGATGTGTGATTATTCTTTTCACTTGAACACTTGGAGGCCATTGTAGGGTTTTTAATTGGCCTAATTTCAGTTTTGTTGTGTCTCAGGGAATAGGGAGGCCCAAGGAGAAGAAGAGAGACAGAGGTACATCTAGTTGTTTGATCACTCAGAACACACACAACATTTATCAAGCTTACCATCTTACATGGGGACAGTACCTGGTGCCACAAAACAAGTACAATAGTAACATCAAGGATCACAGATCATCGTAACAGATATAATAATGGTGAAAATTTTGAAATATTGTGAGAATTACCAAAATGTGACACAGAGAACCAAAGTTTAGCACATACTATTGGAAAAGAGGTGCTGATAGAGTTGCTTGATGCAGGGTTGCCATAAACTTTCAATTTGAAAAAATGCAGTATCTGCAAAGCACAATAAAGTGAAGTGCAATAAAATGAGGTATACATGTTCTGACAGATTTGAAGGATGAGACAGATAGTTCTACCTTAACATTAGGAGACTTTAATATACCACTTTCAATAATTTACATAACTAGATGAAAGATAAGTAAGAAAATTCAAGACTTGAATGATACTATAAACCAACTAGACCTAACAGAAATATATAGAACACATCACCCAGGAAGAACAGAATACACATTCTTCTCGAATGCATATGGATTATTCTCCAGTGTAAGTATCTCTTAGGTCACAAAAAGTCTCAATAAATTAAAAAATATTGAAAGCACACAATGTACCTTCTTTGACCACAATGAAATGAAGCTAAAAATCGATAACAGAGGGAGACATGGGAAATTCACAAATATGTGAAAATTAAACAATGTACTCAAACAACATTTGGGTTGAAAAGAAATCATAGCCAAAATTAGGATATATCTTGTGGCAGATGAAAATGAAAACACAACATATTAAAACTTTTGGGATGCAGAAAAAGCAGTTCTGAGAGGGAAATTTATAGCTCAAAATTCTTCCATTAAAAAAAGAAGAAACGTTTCAAATTAGAGACCTAACTTCAAAAGGGGAAAAAACAGAAAAAGAAGAGCAAATGAAACCCAAAGCGAGCGTAAGGTAGAAAACAACAAAGATTAGCATGAAGACAATGAAATACCAAAAGTTGATTCTTTGAAAAGATCAATGATACTGACAAACCTTTAGCTACACTGATGAAGAAACAGAGGATAAAAATAACCAAAATTAGAAATGAAAAGGACTATAAGAGAATACTATGAACAACTGTATGCCAATAAATTAGATAACCTAGAGGAAATGGAAAAATTCTTAGAAACACACAGACTACCCACACCAACTCAAGAATAGAAGATTTCAACAAACTAGTTGCTAGTAAAGAGATTTAATCAGTAATCAAAAATTTCCCAACAAAGAAAAGCCCAAGAGTAGAAAGCTTCACAGAGGAGCTTTCCTGTGAATCCCCCACTCCCCGCAATTAAAAAGACAAATTTTATATTCTTCTAGAATTTTGTACAACATGACAAATATGTCAGTCTTTGTTGTTTCATTTATGGCCTTCAGGACATATTTCCAGTTTGCTTCAGTGTTGTCAAGTTATAATCTCTTGTGATTTATAGAGGATGTTTCAATAAAATAGAGTATATCTTAGCTCTAAATTCTGAATAAAGTATAGTATTGATGAAGAAATGCTGCTTCTTTTCAATGTAATTCATATTTTTATTCAAACTTCACATCTTTACCTCTTTAACAATAACTTTGATGCAGGTCATCTAGAGAGTAAAGGAAAAAAGTTATTTCCTCTTTGTCTCTTGTAATGTAAACTGTATAAAACTGTGTTATATATTTAGTAAAATAGAAATTATTTTCACTGTCATTACAAAGAAACTATTAAGGACAAATGAATCCATAGTAATTTTGCAACCATAGCATTTTATTTCCTCCATCTTCCCTGTTTCCTTTGCAGTTTTTTATTACCACTGCTTTTTTACCTCATCTGTAAAGGATTGCATTTTGGGGAAAAAAATTACAATGCAGGGTACTGAATAAAATAAAATTAAAAAACAAACAAACAAATAAAATGACCCCTGAAAGGGGGCCTGCATTTAATTGGATCAGACTGTGGAACAAGTTATGCTCTGGAGCATTGTCAAAAACAGTAATGCAATCAACTGGCAATTAGTGGCACCTAACATCTCTCCGTCATACTAAGCAAGGCAGAAAACTTCACAAAGTGTTTAGGGAAAGAAACAAAGGGAGCCCTGCTAAAACCACTGTCATCCAGAGTGACTGCGTGTGCCCAAGGCTGCACCCTCTGAGGATCAAGGTCAAAGTCTTCATACTGTGGGGGAAATAGATGTCACTAAAATAGTCCAGCCAACCACTTAAAAAATAAACAAGCAAACTACAAGAAGTGCTCGAGTTGGAGGGTGGGGAGAAGATGCAAGAAACAGGAAAATGTGACCCATATACAAGGAAAAACGCAGGCAGAAGAAACTGTCTGTGAGAGGGCCCTGAAAAGTTGGACTTAACAAAGACTTCAAACTGGCCATTATAAATGTGTCCAAAGGACTAAAGTAAACAATGCTTAAAGAAGTAAAGAAAGACATGATGACAATGTCTCACCAAACAGAAAATATCAATAAGAGAGAGAAATTATAAAAAACCAAATGAAAATTCTGGAGTTGAAATGAAAATTCACTAGAGTGAGTCAACCATAGACTTGAGCTGACAGAAGACAGAACTGGTGAACTTGAAGGTTGATTGATAGATATTATGCAATACAAAGAACACTGAGAAAAATTAATGAAGAAAAACAAAGAGTCTTGGAGAAATGGGAGACACTATTAGGCATACCAATGTATATTTAATGGGAGTGCCAGAAGAAAGGAGATAATGGCTGGAAACTTCTCAAATTTGATTTTTAGAAAAGCATTAAACTATATTCCAAGAAGTTCAACAGATGCCAAACAGGATAAACACAGAGATTCACATACAGACCCAAGTGATAAGAATGCTTAAAGACAAAGACAAAATCTTGAAAGTAGAGAAAAATGACTCGTTACATATAAGGGAACTCCAATAAAATTGAAAACTTACTTCTCATCAGAAATAACAGAGACCAGAATGCCGTGGGATGACATACTTAAAATGCTCAAAGAAAAAAAATTTGTCAACCAAGAATCTTATATCCAGCAAAACTATCTTTCAAAAATGAAGGTGAAATAAAGATATTCCAAGATCACCACCACCACCACCACTAATGAAAAAACAAAACAAAACAACAACAACAAAAACCCCAAAAGAATCCATTGTTAGCAGATCCAACTTACAAGAAATACTAAAAGAAGTTCTTTAGGCTGAAAGCAAGTGACCCCAGATAGTAATTCAAATTCACATTATAAAACAAAAAATACCAGTAAAGGTAATTATGTAAGCATAAAAGGCATTATAAACACACATTTCTCCTAACTGATTTTAAAAGCAATTGTTTAAAATAATAAGTATATAATTGTATTGTTGGGCCTATCACATAAAAATGTAACATTTTTCAGATGATAACTGGAATGTACAGGAATAAATGAAGAAAACCAGAAATAGTAAATAAGATGGTTAATATAACAAACTCTACATATTTGTTCTCTTTTCTTCCCAGACTCTTTAAAAGACATAAAGTTATATAAAGTAATAACTGCATTGCTGGGTTGTAAGATATATTGATGTAATGTGTATAACAATAATAGTAAAAAACAGAAGAGTAGATATATATAAAAATAACATTTCAATATCTCACTGGAATCAAGTTAAATCTGAAATAGATTCTGGTAAATGGAGATGTGTAGGGCAAGACCTAGAACAACCACTGTTCTAGTTTGCTAATGCTGCCAGAATGCAGAACACCAGATATGGACTGGCTTTTATAAAACGGGGTTTATTTGGTTACACACTTACAGTCTTAAGGCTACAAAGTGTCCAACATAACACATCAGCAATTGGGTACCTTCACTGGAGGATTGCCAGTGATGTCCAGAACACCTCTGTTAGCTGCGAAGGCATGTGGCTGATGTCTGCTCTAAAGTTCTGGTTTCAAAATGGCTGTCTCCCAGGACGTTCCTCTCTAGGCCGCAATTCCTCAAAAATGTCACTCTTAGTTGCACTTGGGATATTTGTGCGTTCTTAGCTTCTCCGGAGCAAGAGTCTGCTTTCAACAGCCATCTTCAAACTGTTTCTCATCTGCAGTTACTGTGCTTTCTTCAAAGTGTCCCTCTTCACTGTAGCTCCTCTTCAAAATGTCACTCACAGCTGCACTGAGTTCCTTCTGTTTGTCAGCTTATTTATATGGCTCCACTGATCAAGACCATCCTGAATGGGTGGGACCATGCCTCCATGGAAATATCTCATCAGAGTTATCACCTACACTTGGGTGGGGCACACTCAAAGAATGCCAATCTAATCAGCACTAAAATGTCTGCCCCACAAGATTGCATCAAAGAATATGGCTTTTCCTGGGGGACATAATACATTCAAACTGGCACAACCACTAAGAAAATAACAAAAACAATCACAAAAGGAATTAAAATGTTACACTAGAAAGTATTCAATTAATGCAAAGGAAAGCAGTAAAGGAGGAAATGAGTAACCAAAAAAGGGAAAAAAAGATCTTGGACATAGAAAACATAAAGTCAAATGGCAGAAAAAATCCAACTATATCAATAACAACATTAAATGTGAATGGATTAACAACCATATCAAAAGGCTGAGATTGTCAGACTAGACAAAAAAACAAGATCGAACTATGTGGTGGCTATAGGAAACACACTTTATATTCAAAGATGCAATTAGACTGAAAGTAAAAGGTTGTAAAAAGATATATCATGCAAACAGCAATCATAAGAAAACTGGAGTGGCTTTATTAATACAGACAAATTAGACTCTTCCGGTTTGCTAAAGCTGCCATTATGCAAAATACCAGAAATGGATTGGCTTTTATAAAGGGGATTTATTAGGTTACAAAGTCACTGTTTTAAGGCCTTGAAAGAGTCCAGACGAAGGAATAAACAAGAAGATATTTTCACTAAAGAATGGCTGATGGTGTCCAGAACACTTCTGTCAGCTGGAAAGGCACATGGCTGGTGTCTGCTGGTCCTTTTCTCTTGGATTGTGCTTCAAAATGGCTTTCTCCAAAATGTCTCTGGGCATCTGTGATAGCTTCTCTTGGCTCTCTGCTTAATTCTCCTGTGGCAAACTGGGCTTCATCTCTTAGCTTAGCATCTCCAAACATCTCCATGCATCAGCAAACATCTGGGTCTGTGTCAGCTCTTAGCTTCTCCTTTTTTTTTTTTTTTTTTTTTTTGATTACCCGGGAATGTTTTTATCTCCCCCTCATTTTTATTCTCCAGGTGTTTGTGAACTCTCCAAGTCTCTGATGGCTATTGACTTCTATTTGTATTCCATTGTGGTCAGAGAATGTGCTTTGAACAAAGTCATTTTTTTTTTTCATTTACTGAGGCTTGTTTTTATGCCCCAGCATACGGTCCATTCTGGAGAAAGATCCGTGATCACTAGAGAAGAATGTGTGTCCCGGTGACCTGGGATGTAATATTCTATATATGTCTGTTAAAATTTTCTAAATCTCTCTCTCCTTTCTTTGTTTATCTGTCACTAGGGCTCCCTTTAGTATCTGAAGTAGGGCAGGTCTTTTATTAGCAAAATCTCTCAGCATTTGTTTGTCTGTGAAAAATTTAAGCTCTCCCTCAAATTTGAAGGAGAGTTTTGCTGGATAAAGTATTCTTGGTTGGAAATTTTTCTCTCTCAGAGTTTTAAATATGTCATGCCACTGCCTTCTTGCCTCCATGGTGGCCGCTGAGTAGTCACTATTTAGTCTCATGCTGTCTCCTTTGTATGTGGTGAACTGCTTTTCTCTTGCTGCTTTCAGAACTTGCTCCTTCTCTTCAGTATTTGAGTCTGATCAGAATATGTCTTGGAGTGGGTTTATTTGTATGTATTCTATTTGGAGTTCGCTGGGCATTTATGCTTTGTGTATTTATATTGTGTAGAAGGTTTTTGAAGTTTTCCCCAACAATTTCTTTGAATACTTTTTCTAGACCTTTACCCTTCTCTTCCCCTTCTGGGACACCAATGAGTCTCAAATTTGGACTTTTTATTTTATCTATCGCATCCCTGAGATCCATTTCGATTTCGTTCCCCATTCTTTCTTTTGTTCTTTCATTTTCTGTTCTGTGGTCCTCAAGGAGGCTGAGTTGTTGTTCAACTTCCTCGAATCTTGTATTATGAGTATCCAGAGTCTTTTTAATTTGGCCTACAGTTTCTTTAATTTCCATAAGATCTTCTATTTTTTTATTTACTCTTGCAATTTCTCCTTTATGCTCTTCTAGGGTCTTCTTTATGTCTTTTATATCCTGTGCCATGCTCTTCTTCAAGTCCTTTATATCCTGAGCCATGCTCTTGTTGCCTGTCTGTAATTTTTTGATTAATTGTGCCAAGTACTATGTGTCTTCTGATCTTTTGATTTGGGTGTTTTGGTTTGGGTTCTCCATAACGTCTGGTTTTATCATATGCTTTAAGATTTTCTGTTGTTTTTGGCCTCTTGGCATTTGCTTTACTTGATCCCTAATTTGACAGAACTGCAGTTTGGTGGCATACACTTTATCTAACTAACCAGCAGATGGCTTCTGTGAGTCACCTATTCCCCTCAAGTCAGTTCTCCCCAACTTTGTCTTTGTGGTGTGTGATTCTTGTGGGGTCCAATTGGTGCACCAAGTTTGGGTGTGTTGCTGGTGTTGTCCACCCTGAATGTGGGGCATATGTCTGGGTGGTTAGGCAGGCAGGGAGCTTTAATAATCAAACCTCCCAGGTGTTCCTGGAGATACAAGGCTGTTCTCTGCCGCTGACCCACAAGTCCTTGGTATTGGCGTAGGTTCCCTGGGATTTCCAAGCAGATCCCCCTTCCCAGCTGTGCTCTTCCAGGACCTCTGCTGAGGGAGGGCCGCTCCACGTCACTAGTGCACGCCGGCCCACCAGGGAAACCCTGGGTCGCTGGGCCGTGCAGGGGTGCTCCCAGCCGGCTTCCAAGATGGTTGTATGGGAAGCATTAACTTCCCCCTTTTTGCACAGCTCCGCCCTCCCAGCTCTGGGACAATCAGCTGTGGGTTTATTAAAGGCCACTGTCCACGGCTGATATTGTGGCTTGTGTGTAGGGCTGCGGGAAAGATTCCTCATCACACTGGGTTTCTTGGCACGGCTCTGGACTGTGGGTCTGGCCCCGGGCAGGAGCATCCCCTGCCTGCTGGGAGATGGCTGCAAGGAATGTGGGTTTTTTCTCCTTTTGGCTCCCCTCTGCTCCTCTGGTCTTGAGACAATCAGCAGCTGGTGTGGGAAGGGGTATCCTCCACGCCAGACACTGAGGCGTTAGCCCAGCCCGCTCCCACTGTGCTTCACTGCATGGCTCTCCCTGTCCTATCTGCAGCCACTCCCAGGCTTTTTTTTTTAAAGAACTAGTCCGTCTCCAAACACCAGCCCACCGTTTCCCCACACTGCAGTGCAGCTGTGGGACTTTCAGCTGACTCACTCACTCGTTTCAGAATGCAGGCTCCTGGTTTCACCAAATGCACATTCCCTGTGGATTTAGCAGACCTTGTCCAGCTGGTGCATTGCTGGCAATGGTGTTCTGGGTTACTTTCTGGTTTTTATCTAGTATTTTTCACGGAGGGGTTTTTTTGCCCTGTCTCACCTAGCTACCATCTTAGGTTCTCCCCTTCCTTTTTTTTTTTTTTAATTCAGTTTTACTGAGATATATTCACATACCATACAATCATCCATGGTGTACAATCAATTGTTCATGGTACCATCATATAGTTGTACTTCATCACCACAATCAATTTTTGATCATTTTCCTTACACCAGAAAGAATAAAAATAAGAATAAAAAATAGAGTAAAAAAGAACACCCAAATCATTCCATCCCCCCCCCAATTTTTCATTAGTTTTTGTCCCCATTTTCCTACTTATCCATCCATACACTGGATAAAGGGCGTGTGATCCACAAAGTTTTCACAATCACACTGTCACACCATGTATGAGCTTCTCTCTTAAATACTCCACTGAACTAGTCAAGACCCATCCTGAATGGGCAGGGCCACACCTCCATGGAAATAATCTAATCAAAATATCACCCACAGTTGAGTGAGTCACCTCTCCATGGAAACACTCAATCAAAAGATTCCACCCTAATCAAAAGAATAATATATCTGCCCCCACAAGATTGCAGTAAAGAACATGGCTTTTGGGAGACATAATATATTCAAACTGGCACAACTTTAAAGTAAAAAATGTTACTAGAAGAGGGACATTTTATAATGTAAATCCACCATGAAGATAAAACAATTATAAAATATATGCACCTAGCAGCAGTGTCCCAAAATACATGAAGCAAAAATGGACAGACTCAAAGGCAGAAATAGACAAGTAATAATGACAATTGTAGACTTCAATGCCCCTTTCAATAATGGATAGAACAACCAGGTAGAAGATCAACAAAGAAATAGAAGACTTTGCTAACACTATAAACCAACTATACCTAATAACCCTCTATAGAATATTCCACCCAACAACAGCAGAATACATACACATTGTTCTTAAGTGCTCCTGGGACATTCTCCAGGACAGACCATAGGCTGGGCCTTAAACAGCCTTAGTAAATTTAATAGGGTTGGAATCATACAAAGTGTGCTTTTCTCTTGCCCTTGTGTACTCTTCTACCGACCCACACCACTGCAACTAAAAAAGCCTTGGAGAAAGCAAATGAAATTCAGAATTATTACTCTCACAAGACATCTTCTGTGGCATACTCCGAAAAACAGATGACAAGCAGCATTTGTTTTCCATGTGTATTAGCTTATACAGGAAACAAAAGTCTATTTGTCACATTTACAGACAGAAGAGTTTTGCAGTCATCTAAATATCCTTTTCATCTAGAGACTGAGGCTCTCCATGGGCATGACCTCTGGGTGTGCGGAGGAGGAGGAGGTGGAAGGAGGCTGGGGGCTGTGTGGGAGGGTACAAGGATGGGCCTACAGTTCTCTCCTCAGGGCTCCATAAGAACCTCAAGTGGCAGATACTATTATCCAGTGGGTGACAGGGTCACTTTCACTTGCAGAGCACATGTTAAAACACTCTGATCTTTAGGTTTAAAAACAAAGTCAAGTATAATCATTTAGTTCTGCATTCACAGAAAAACATAAAACCTGATTTGTTTTTAGTTCCATAAGCCAGATCATACAACCTTTTCACAGACATAGGGGTCCAATGAATACCTGCTGGCCCAAACAAACATAAACAAAAACCTTCCTTTCCTGAAACCATTTGTCAGAAATGTCCTCAATGAAAGAACCAAATGCAGCAAGCAAATATCCTAAACATTTTTTTCATTTTTCAGATACCCTCTACCCTGTCTGTGTGCCTAAGAGACAGCTTGAGACTCTCTGAGCACAAACAGTGGCCTTAGCCAAACAGGTGACATCTTTGGTAAAAAAGCCATCTTTCATCTAAGAGCAGTGTAATTAGCCTGGTGACAACTTATCACCTTGTCCAGTCCATTAAAGGGCATGTTTACCCCTATTACCACTTAGTAATTTCAGGTGAGGGTTAACACAATTCAGGATTGCTTGCTGTGGCTCAGGGACTACTGAGTGATAGCTGAAGGCATCACTGATGGTGGCACTCTACTCCTTCTAAATCACAGCCCTCTTTGAGCCTCCTTTGTTTCCCTTCTCATCTGTTCTTTTCCCATCTCTCTTCAGTGTTACACTTACCAGGAATCCTGCTTAGTCCAACTAGTGGCACGCAAATAGTTGCTACCATGCGCTGTACAACCTTACCTATACAGGTACTGAGTCATATCCAAAATGGCAGATGACTCTGCTTCATGACCACAAAGTCCAGATATCTCTGGGGAAAGAAATGGAGACTCCTGCATATGACGTCAGTGGTGAAAATTCATTTCATCATTCCAGAATACTGTGATACTGAAGATATTACACTTCTTCTTAAATGGTGGGGGAGGCGGGAGCAGTTAGAGCAGATTCCTGATCTCTACTTCTGGGCTTCAAAAGGTTTGGGAAATTGAGAACACCGAAAGTTCTCCACATTCAAATGAGCTGCATCAACAGGCCTTGAATTTGTCATAGTTATGCTTGTCAGCAGCTGAGTGCACACACTCACTCTTCTGCTTCAGAATATGCAACTCTTACTAAATGGTCTCTTCCAAGAAGCAACACTAGAGAAAGAAGAGCATCCTGAATCCTCCAGCTTGGCTTTTTGAGCAAGAGCTAGCCATGCTTGACACTCCCAATAGCCCATGATTGGGCTAAAAATTCCACTTACCTACTTGAGCAAGGAGGCAAGTATAAGGATACTTGCTGCAGTGTTGTTTTAATAACAAAAAGAAAAAGCACACACCTGAACACCAGCCTATACTGACTATTTAATACATGAAGGTATAGCCACATCATAATTTTAATTGCTATGCAGCAGTTAAAAAAAAAGTTAAATCCGAATGTAAATGAAAAGCCCTCCAAAGCAGTATTAAATTAAGACCAAATTGTAAAACAAATGCTTACAACACGGTGCTATTCAGATAAAAAGAATGTGTTTCAACATGTATGTATGTGTGTAAAAGGCAGAGATGAGGACCTGGAAAGGTACATACCAACTAATAATTGTTTTTACCTCTAGAGGAGGGTCTGGGGACTGAAGGATGTTGTTAAGGGGAACCTCGGCTTTATGAGTATTGTTAGAGTTTCTTACAAAAATATATTCATGTATTAATTGAATAATCATGGAAATAAAAGCAAACACATGCCATTTGAGAAGAAGGGATGCCAAATACACCAGCTGTCAAGTTTGTGTCCTACAGGCAAAGTCAAAGGAATAAGGGAATTTAATCCATTCCTGTGGACGTAAACCCATTTCAAGTAGGCCCTTTTGATGAGGCTACTTCAGTAAAGGTGTGACCCAGCTCAATTGGGATGGGTTTTAATCCTGTTACTGGAGTTCTTTACAAGCAGAATGAAATTGAGAGAGAGAGAGAAAGAGAGAGCGAGTGCACGCCACAGAAAACAAGAAGCTGAAACAGAATCCAGAAGAGAACAGAGACCAGGAGATGCCACCAAATGCCTTGCCATGTGACAGAGGAACAAAGGATCACCAGCAGTCCGCCCCAGAATTCCACAGTCTTTGGGGAGAAAGCATCACCTTGATGATGCCTTGATTTGTACACTTTCCCAGCCTCAAAACCATAAGCGAATAAATTGCCATTATTTAACCCGACTCATTTCATGGTATTTGCTTTGGCAGCTACAAAACTAAATCTGGTGCCCAAGACCATTCAATGGCAGAAAGACTAGTCTTTCCAACAAATGATGCTGAGACAACACAATATCCACATGCAAAACAATGACATTCGACCCTTATTTCACACCATATACAACAACTGAATAGAAATTGATGGAAGACCTAATGTAGAGCTAAAACTATAAAGCATTTAGAAGAAAACACAGCAGTAAATCATATACCTTGGCAATGGCTTCTTAGATATGATACCACCAAAAATACAAGTAACAAGAAAAAATAGAGAAATTGGACTTGATAAAAATTGAAAGCTTTTGTGCTTCAACGGACACTTTCAAGAAACTGAAAAGACAACCTACAGAATGGGAGAAATATTTGCATATCATATATCTGAAAATATGTCTAGTATCCAGAATTATAAAGAATGCTTGAAATTCAACAGTAAAAGGAAAATAACCCAATTTTAAAAATGGATGAAGGATTTCTCCAATGAAGATACACAAATGGCTGATACGCACATGAAAAGCTACTTAACATCACTGTCATTAGGGAAATGCAAATCAAAACCACAAATGACATACCACTTCACACTGACTAGAATGGTTACAATAAAAAAGGCAACAACCATTGAAAAAGATGTGGAGAAATGGGAACACTCATATACTGCTGGTGGGAATGTAAAATGATGCAGCCACTTTGGAAAACAGCCTGACAGTTCCTTAAAATGTTAAACATAAAGTTAGCATGTGACCCAGCAATTCCATAGGTAGGTACATACTCAAAAGAGAATTGAAAACATATGTTTACACAAAAAGCTGTACATGAAAATTCATTGAAAGTTATTCAAAATAGCCCAAAGGTAGAAACATCCAAGTGTTCATCAACAGATGAATGGATAAGCAAATTGTGGTATGGGCACACCTCAGAGATATTACGGGTTCAGTTCCAAACTACTGCAATAAAATGAATATCTCAACAAAGCAAGTCACAATTTTTCTGGTTTCTCAATGCATATAATAGATATGTTTACACTATACTGTAGTCTATTAAGTATGCAATAGCATTATGTCTAAAAAACAATGTATGTACCTCAATTCAAAAATACTTTATTGAGGCAGGACAAGATGGCAGCATAAAGAGGTGTGGAAATTAGTTAGTGCTCTAGAGCAACTAGTAAATAGCCCGGGACAACTAGAAAATAGTCTGGAACAACTGCTGGGGGACATACGTGACTGGACACACATTGTAAACCAGCCTGGAATGGGCAGAATAGCTGAGACTGAAACACAGAACTGTAAGTAAAGCTCCAAAAACTGCAGAGCTGGCACCACTCCCCAGTGGCATAGAAGGCTGAGTTGTAACACTTCCCTGTGGAAAAAAGAAGCAGGCTACCTGGAGCAGGGAAAAGTAACTCAACCAAGCTCCAATCATGATTTTAATTAACAACTTTGGACTACTGAATACAAGCTACAAGCACAGATTAACCCAGAGCAAGCAGGAAAGGAACCTGAGGTTGTTCCCATCAGAGAGGAGGTGGGACTGATGGGAAAAGTTAAATAAATAAAAACAGAGGCTTTTGGAGATGGCTGAGCTCAGAAGACTGGAAAACGGCTGTGTCCCGAGAAAAGGGGCCCAGAGAACTGGGTACCAACACTTGTCAACCAGTGAAACTGGGGGGCTGGGGACTGGCTCTGAAAAGGGGCATTCTCTCTTTTTCCATTTTTTTCCCTCCCATTCCAAGTAGCTCATTACAGAAAGCCTCAGGCATTTTCAATTGTCAGCCGTGACCCAGGCAAAGGTGAAGTTAAGAGAGTCAGAGAGACAAAGGAGGAATTCAAGTGTAGGAGATAACTCCCACAGGGTTTACCTTCCCTAAGTAAAGGGGGGCAGGGCCCAGCTCAAGTGGCTGCCCTCCTTCAAAGAATTCAGCCCCAGGGCCTGGACCGGGGGGACAGAAACAACTTAAGGTTGGCTTCTGACACCCTCAGTCCCTGGCCATGACAGGGTACACTGAGAATTAAAGGGACTGCACCTCTTTACACCAGTGGGGAGCTGCGGGCTGACGTGCCACCTGCTGGACAAGATAGGAAATGCAGAGTCTAGAGGTCTCACAGGAAAGTCTGAGAACCTGATGGGTCTTATCCTCAGGGAAATGTGATACTGATTACCCCTCCTTAGACTAGGGCCCATCTGGTCTGAGAAAATGTGATTGGGGTAATCAAGGAAACCAGATGCCTAGACAACAAAAAATTACAAGACACATTAGGAAAAATGAAGATAAGGCCCAGTCAAAGGAACAAACTTACACTTCAAATGAGATACAGGAGTTGAAACAACTAATTAAAGATTGTCAAACAAATATGCTAAATCAATTCAAAAATCAAACCAATGAGTAGAGGGAAGGTATGGCAAAAGGGATGAAGGATAAAAAGAAGACATTCAGTGAACGTAAGGAAGAACTCGACAGTTTGAAAAAAACAATTGGCAGAACTTATGGGAATGAAAGGCACAATACAAGAGATGAAAAACACAATGGAGACATACAACAGCAGATTTGAAGAGGCAGAAGAATGTTTCATGAACTGGAGGATAGACCATCTGAAATCCTATACACAAAAAGAACAGATAGGGAAAAGAATGGAAAAATATGAGTAGTGTCTCGGAGAATTGAATGACATGAAGTGCATGAATGTATGTGTCATTGGTGTCCCAGAAGAAGAGAAGGGAAAGGGAGCAGAAACAATAATGGAGGAAGTAATCACTGAAAATTTCCCATCTCTTATGAAAGACATAAAATTACAGATCCAAGAAGTACAGCCAACCCCAAATAGAATAGATCTGAATAGACCTAAACCAAGACACTTAATAATCAGATTATCAAATGTCAAAGACAAAGAGAGAATTCTGAAAGCAGCCAGAGAAAAGCGAACCATCACGTACAAGGGAAACTTGATAAGACTATTTGTGGATTTCTCAGTAGAAACCATGAAGGTGAAAAGGCAGTGGTATGATACATTTAAGATACTGAAAGAGAACTGCCAACCAAGAATCCTATATCCAGCAAAACTGCCCTTCAAAAATGAGACTTTAAAATATTCTCAGACACAGAGAGTTTGTGAACAAGATACCTGCTCTACAAGAAATACTAAAGAGAGCACTACGGGCAGATAAGATGACAGGAGAGGTTTGGAGCGCAATATTGGGTGATGGTAGCACAATATTTTAAGTAAACTGAATAAAGATGACTGTGAGTATGGTTAAAAGAGGAAGGTTAGGGGCATGTAGGACACCAGAAGGAAAGACAGAAGATAAAGATTGGGACTGTATAACTTAGCGAAACCTAGAGTGGTCAATGATTGTGATTAAAGGTACAAATACAAGAATGTTATTACATGAGGGAGAACAAATGCATGTCAATTTTGCAAGGTGTTAAAAATGGGTGGTATTGGGGAGAAAACACAGCCGACGCAAGCTAGAGTCTACAGTTAACAGTAACATTGTAATATGCTTCATTTATTGAACAAAGGAAATATACCAAAGCTAAATGTCTATAAGAAGTGGATATAAGGGAGGGATTTAGTATTCTTAGAGTTGGTGTTGCTGTCTGACCTGTTTATTGTATTTTTATTTTTTCTTTTGTTGCTTTTTAGTTATCTTTTTTTCCCTTTCTTTTTCTTTTCTCTTTTTTCATCTTTTCCTCTTTCTTTGTGGAAGAAATGGAAATGTCCTTATATAGATAGTGGTGGTGAATGCATAACTATGTGATTATACAGGGAACCACTGATTGTTTACTTAGGATGGAAAGTATGATATGTGAATAAAACCATCTAAAAAATAAACAGAGGGATACAAGTGCTGGAGAAAATGTGGAGAAAGGGATATACAAAATCACTGTTGGTGGAGAAGTAGAATGGTGCAGCCCCTCTGGAGGGCACTGTGGTGGTTCTACAGGAAGCTAAACATGGGACTGCCATATGGTCCTGCAACTCGGTTATTGGGTATATACTTGGCAGAATTGAAAAGAGACATGAATGGACATTTGCAGTGGGGTTTATGGTGTCAGTATTCATGATTTGTAGTGGATGGAGGTGGCCTAAAGGTACATCAACAAATGAACAGAATGGCAAACTGTGATGTATGCATACAATGGAATACTGAACTGCTACAAGAAAGAGTGGTGATGTAAGGTGAATGGACATTGAGGACAGTATGTTGAGTGAAACAAACCAGAAATGAAAAGAACATTATAGTGCCTCACTAATATGGACTAACTATAATGTGCAAACTCTTTGAGAACTGAGTCTGAGAGCACAGGTTATCAGGGGCAGGCTTACTGCAAAGTTCCTAGACTGTAGGCTCTTACAGCAGTTACATCTATTCCTGAGTTACGATGGCTATTTCTAAATTCTGAGATGCTGAGCTCTTTGTGTATAATCCAGTTGGTCTCTGGAACTTTGGGTAACTGTGTGACACCTGAGACTCAGAGTCAGAGTCTGGCAGCTATGAATGTCAGCACTACCCCATACAGCAAGCACTAAAGACTGAAGAAAGAGATCAGAATTCAATTAGAGATATGAACAAAATAGTCTTGATTAGGATTAAGGTACATCAGACTAAAGGGTAAAGGATGGTATTGACAGTGTTTTTAAAACTTCAACTTCTGTGTGAGACCAAAGGAAGAGATGTTTATTAGGTGCAAAATCTCTATTTTTTGTAACACACTATATAATTTAACTTGTTTGGTCAGTTTATTCAAACAACATAATTACATGCAACATTGATATGGAGTGAAATCTGGTTGGTTTGTACAGGTTGGTGTGGAGCCCCAAAACATCCCAGAGTAATCTGGGCAGAGAATACTAAAAATGTATTTGCAAAGCCCTCTTGAGGGACTGGGGGAAAATGTGGAAATATTATATTTCCCTCCCTGGGGAATTACTATTCTCACAAGCATTGGGGGCTAACAATTTAGAAGACTGAGCCCTCAATCTTGGGACCTGCCCTTATGAAATTTGTTACTGCAAAGGAGAGGCTAAGCCTACTTAAAATTGTGCCTAAGAGTCACCCCCAGAGATTCTCTTCTGTTTCTCAAACATGGCCTCTCTAAGCCAACTTTGCAGGTAAACTTACTGCCCTCCCCCCTACATTGGACATGACTCCCAGGGGTGTAAATCTCCCTGGCAATGCAGGAAATGACTTGCAGGGATAAGCTTGGCCCTGGCATTGTGGGATTGAGAAAGCCTTCTTGGGCCAAAAGGGGGAAGAGAAATGCAACAAAATAAAGTTTCAGTGGCTGAGAGATCTCAAATAGAGTCGAGAGATCATTCTTATGCATTATATAGATATCCCTTTTTAGTTTTCAGTGTATTGGAATAGCTAGAAGGAAAACCTTAAACTGTTGAACTGCCATCCAGTAGCCTTTATTCTTGAAGACAATTGTATAACTATACAGCTTACACTGTGTGACTGTGTGATTGTGAAAACTTTGAGGCTTCCACTCCCTTTATACAGTATATGGACAGATGAATAGAAAAATGAGGATGAAAAGCAAATGCGTATTAGGGAGGGATGGGGAGTATTAGATGTTTCTGAAGTTCTTTTTTACTTTTGTTCTTATTCTTTTTTGTGGATGGTAATAAAAATGTTCAAAAATTGTGATGAACGCACAAGTATATAATGGTACTGTGAACAGACTGTACCCTGTGGATGACTGTATGGTATGTGAATATATCTCAATAAAATTGAATTAAGGAAAACTTTTTTGCTAAAAATGCTAACCATGATTCAGCAAGCTGTAATCTTTTTGCTGGTGAAAGGTCTTGCCTCAACGTTGATGGCTGCTGACTGATCACGGTTGTGGTTGCTTGAGTTTGGGGTAGCTGTGGCAATTTCTTAAAATAAGACAATGAAGTTTGCCATGTCAATTGACTCTTCATTTCACGAATGATTTCTCTGTAGCACGTGATGCTGTTTGATAGCTTTTACACACAGAAGTTCTTTCAAAATTGGAGTCAATCCTCTCAAATCCTGCTGCTGCTTTAACAACTAATTTGTGTAATATTCTAAATCCTTTGTCATTTCAACAATGTTCCCAGCATCTTCACCAGCAGATTCCACCTCAAGAAACCACTTTTGTTGTTCATCCATAAGAAGCAACTCCTCATCCACTAAAGTTTTATCATGAGATTGCAGCAATTCAGTCACATTTTCAGGCTCCACTTCTAATTCTCTTGCTATTTCTACCACATCTGCAGTTACTTCTGCTACTTGAAATCTTGAACCCTTCAAAGTCACCCATGAGCATTGGAATCAACTACCTCCAAATTCCTGTTCATATTCATATTTTGACCTCCTCCCATGAATCATGAATGTTCTTAATAGCATCTAGAATGGTGACTCCTTTCCAGATTTTCAATTTACCTTGTCCAGATCCATCAGAACTGCTATCTATGCAGCTACAGCCTTACAAAATGTATTTCATAAATAATGACTTGAAATTCAAAATTAATCCTTGACCCATGGGCTGCAGAATGGATGTTGTTAGCAGGCATGAAAACAATATTGATCTTTTGTAAATCTCCAACAGAGCTCTTGGGTGACTAAACGCATTGTCAATGAGCAGTAATATTTTGAAAGGAATCATTTTCTCTGAACAGATCTCAACAGTGGGCTTCAAACATTCAGTAAACCATGTAAATAGATGTGCTGTCATCCAGGCTTTTTTGTCCCATTTATAGAGCACAGGCAGAGTAGATTTAGAATAATCCTTAAGGGCTCAAGGATTTTCAGAATGGTAAATGAGCACTGGTTTCAACTTAAAGTCACCAGCTGCATTAGCTCCTAACAAGAGTCAGCCTGCCCTTTGAAGCCAGGTATTGACTTCTCCTCCCTAGCAGGAAAGTCCTAGATGGATTCTTCTTCCAATATAAGGCTGTTTCCTTTACATTAAAAATCTGTTTTTAGTGTAGCCACCTTCATCAATCATCATAGCCAGATCTTCTGGATACCTTGCTGCAGCTTCTACATCAGCACTTGCTGTTTCACCTTGCACTTTCAGGTGATGAAGACAGCTTTCCTTAAACCTCATGGACCAACTTCTGCTAGCTTCAGACTTTTTTCTGCAGTTTCCTCATGTGCCAGTTTGAATGTATTATGTCTCCCAAAACGCCATTATCTTTGATGTAATCTTGTGTGGGCAGAGGTATCAGTGTTGATTAGATTGTAATTCTTTGAGTGTTTCCGTGGAGATGTACCTTACCTATGGGTGATGACTCTGACTGGATAATTTCCATGGAGGAGTTAACCCACCCATTCAGGGTGTGTCTAAATTAAATCACTGGAGCCATATAAATGAGCTGACGAATAGAAGGAACTCAGTGCAGCTGTTAGTGACATTTTGAAGTGAAGCTGAGAGGGACATTTTGAAGAGGAGCTACAGCCAGGAGGGACACTTTGAAGAATGCACAGAAGCTGAGAGCAGCTGCATATGAGAGACAGTTTGAAGACAGCCATTGAAAGCAGACTTTTGCTCCAAAGAAGCTAAGAGAGGAAAAACGCCCCACGAGCAACTAAGAGAGACATTTTTGAGGAACTGCAGCCTAGAGAGGAACGTCCTGGGAGAAAGCCATTTTGAAACCAGAACTCTGGAGCAGACACCAGCCACGTGCCTTCCCAGCTAACAGAGGTTTTCCGGACGCCATTGGCCATCCTCCAGTGAAGTTACCCAATTGTTGATGACCTACCTTGGACACTCTATGGCCTTAAGTCTGTAACTTTGTAACCAAATAAACCCCCTTTATAAAAGCTGATCCATTTCTAGTGTTTTGCATCCCAGTAACATTAGCAAACTAGAACACCTCACCTCTCTCAGCCTTCACAGAACTGAAGAGAGTTAGCGCCTTGCTCTGGATTAGGCTTTGGCTTAAGGAAACGTGACTTGTTTGATCTCCTATCTAGACCACTAAAAGTTTCTCCATATCAGCAATAAGGCTGGTTTGCTTTATCATCATTCATGTGTTCACTAGAGTAGCACTTTTAATTTCCTTCAAGAACATGCCTTCCTCAGTAAGCTTAATAATTTCTAGCTTTTGATTCAAAAGTGAGTGATGTTAGACTCTTTCCTTCACTTAAACACTTAGAAGCATTGTAGGGTTATTAACTGGCCTAATTTCAATATTGTTGTGCCTCAGGGGATAGGAAGGCACAAGGAGAGGGAGAGACAGGGGAACAGCTGGTCAGTGGGGTGGTCAGAACACACACAGCATTTATCAATTAAGTTCACCATCTTATATAGATGCAGTTTATGGTGCCCCAAAACAATTACAATAGTAACCTCAAAGATCACTGATCATAGGTCATCATAAAAGATATAACAACAATGAAAAACTTTGACATATTGTGAACATTACCAAAATGTGACACAAGGACATGAAGTGACACATGCTTTTGGACAAATGGTGCTGACAGACTTGCTCTACACAGGGTTGCCACAAACCTTCAATTCGTGAAAAACACAATATTCTCATTTTATTGTGCTTTGCCTTTGCATGTAGCATATATCATGTTTTTAGTGTGACTACCACTGAATTATACATTTTAAAGGTTGAATTTTATGGCATGTGAATTATATCTCAATAATAATAAAAACCACCAAAGATAAGAGAAAAAAACCTTCACCACAGAAACAGAGGAGATGATAACAAATTGGAGGTTCATATGTATAAATTTATACAATTACATCTGAAAATCCATTAGAAATAGGTAATTTGGGGGGAAATAAAAATCACCAAATTGCCTCAATAAGATTTAGAAAGGCAGACCCAAGTACTACAGAAGAAATGCAAAAGGTAGTGGAAAATATACCCTACAGAGGTACCAGACTGAGATGATTTTAATTAATTAGTTCTATAAAACCTTCAAGAACAGAGTATCCCTACATTATATAAACTGACCCAAACTATAGATACGACAGAAAATCAAACAAATCATTTTGCTAAGTTATTATAACACTGAAATAAAAATCATTAATGAATAGCACAAAATAAAAGCTTATACGCCAAACTCGTTAATGAATATAGATGCTGTACCAGTTTGTATATATTATGTCTCCCAGAAAAAGCCATGTTCTTTGATGCAATCTTGTGGGGGCAGACATATTAGTGTTGATTAAGTTGGGACGTTTGGATTAGGTTGTTTCCGTGGAGATGCACCCCACTCTACTGTGGGTGATAACTCTGGATAATTTCCATAGAGGTGTGGCCCTGCCCATTCAGTGTGGACCTTGATTAGTTTACTGGAGCACTATATAAGCTCAGACAGAAGGCATGAACTTGCTACAGCCATGAGAGACACTGAAGAACGCACAGGAGCTGAGAGAGTAGCTGCAGATGACAGTTTGAAATCAGCCATTGAAAGCAGACTCTTGCTCTGGAGAAGCTAAGAGAGGACAAACTCCCCAAGAGCAACTGATAGTGACATTCTGAAGAGGAGCAGTGGCCTAGAGAGGAATGTGCTGGGAGAAAGCCATTTTGAAACCAGAACCTGGAGCAGATGCCAGCCACATGCCTTCCCAGCTAACAGAGGTTTTCCAGACGCCACTGGCCATCCTTCGGTGAAGGTACCCAATTGTTGATGTGTTACCTTGGATACTTTATGGCCTTAAGACTGTAACTGTGTAACCAAATAAACCCCCTTTTATAAAAACCAATCCATTTCTGGTGATTGGCAGCATTAGCAAACTAGAACAGATGCAAAAAAAATTCTCTTAAAGAATTAAATGTGCAACTTGAACCAGCAGTATATTAAAAGATCAATACACAGACTTTGAGAAGACAGCAGTAGTGGTGTCATAAATTTTGGATCTTCCAAAATTCCCACATAAAGAGCAACTAGATATCAAAAACAAAAACCCATGAAGTAACATTTGCAATAAGACTGGATGACCAAATGTCTGCACACCTACCTAAAATACAGGTAGGTCAAGGGAGGGAACCACAACAACCGTAAGACTTGCATGTTATCAGCCCCAATGTGAGACAAACTAGCGGGAAGTAACAGTGTCTGACTGACCTGAGATGGCGAAAATCTCCAAATAACCAGTAGACAGTCACTGGAAATCAGTGAGCCATTCTGGGAATGTGGCTGAAACTGGGAAGAGTTTTCCCTCCTCCAATAGCAGGTGTGAGGAAGGGGCCAGAGCAAAGGATCAAGGGGTCTAGGCCCCATGAATCTTCTGCCCAGGACAGGAACCCACACTGAAAAGAAACTGCTGGCAATAGAAAAAAAAAAAAATTGATCAGAAAATAGACAACAAAGATGAAGAAAATAGAGGGCCCAGATAAAAGTAGGAGAGGGAAACAGAGGCAAGAAACCTCAGAAAGCAGCCACCGTATTTTTTAACACTACATGGAAATAACAAAAGGGGGAATTCTATAAAGTTAAAAAAGCTATCTGAGGCAAACTTCCTTCTAAAAGTTCAGGAAAATTAAATCCACATTAAAATGATCAATAGAAAAAATGCAGAAAGGTGAAATATCATGTAAAAGAAAGGAAATGAAAAGCAAAATATTCTTACAATGAAAGCATGCCAGAAAGACATACTAAAAAAAGAGATCAAAACTATTATGTACTATTTCAAAACAAATTAAAAGACATTAAGAATATTATATGGGGGGAGGAGGGGAATGGGATGTTTTGGATGTTCTTTTTTATTTTAATCTTTATTTTTTGGATAATGAAAATTGTCAAGGTTTGATTGTGGTGATGAATGCACAACTATATGACGATACTGTGAACAACTGAATGTACACTGTTGAATGATTGTACATTATGTGATTATATCTCAATAAAATTGCATAAAAAAGAATATATAGAACACATGAAAGAATAACATACCTCAGAACTTTAAAAATACAGAAGTGAGGAGAAAAATTAAGAATTAGAAATAAAAAAATCATTTCAAAGAAAAGAACATTTAAAGTTGAAAGAATGGAGGAACAAATAAACACAACAAATATTACTTTAAGAGAAATACAAGTTAAAAAAGGAAGACTTTTTAAAAAACAAAAATAAATGAAGAAATAGAAACAGACTTTGAGAGTGATACATGTTGAAGGCAGGTAAAGGAGATACAACATACAAATAACAGCATCCCTGAAAAGGAAAATCAAACTAGAACTAGAACAAATACTAAAATAGAAAACAAACAAACCAACAAAATACTAGGTGTAAAGAATGTGTGCCTTAAAAGGAAGAGAAAATTATATTATCATATATTTTTTTAGGAAACTAGATTTTCATTGGACTTTTTCAAAAAATAAAATGGAGTTGCAGATTTAAGATACTTACGGGACAAAAATGTGATCCAAGGATTTTAGATCCAGCAAAACTGACCTTCAAGTATAAGAGCACAAGTTGTTACCAACATACAAGAAATCAGGAAATACTGTTCTCATGAGTACTAAATGAGGAATATACTACAGAACGAGAGAGAGAGAGACTAGAAGACACCAATATAAGGACTCATGGTGAGTTAAGTACAGTTACTTGTGGAACTAAGACTAAAGGAGAGTTAAAAGGAAGAGACTATAGTGTATAATGGCTTCATGATCTGACAATGTACACATAATACATCAGAAAAATATGGGGGAGATAGGAAATACCAAAAAGTTTTTAAAAAACTGTTTTCAATAATCACAATCAGTGCTGGTAGTATTATTAGTATCATTATTCAGAGCTGCTATATGTGTAATGTGGGAAAAAACAAATGCGTAATCCTGGGCTATTTTAATTCTATCATATCCTATGTCCTTAAAAATCAAGATTCCTGATACAGAATAAAGGAGATACATGTATAATATAGAAGACGTTAAGTATAAACGCTTTAGTCCTGAATATAAATAGAAAATAGTATGAACTCACAAGGTATTTTGGCTTTAAATACACACACACACACACACACACACACACACACACACACACCTCTGAGCTCTGGTCACTGAAAAAGCCTGGAAATTGCCAATCCAGTAGCAATGAACATACTTAGATTGTGGTGTTGAAATGCAATTTCCCATTAAAATAAGCCTGCTAATGACCTCTGACACATAACACTCTAAGACAAGAATTGAGAAAGAAGCAGGTCAATTAGAAGACATACATTTTTTTAAATGGGCAAGACCAACCTATAGTGTCTAGAGATGCTTAAGTAACAAAATCATAAATAAACACAGGAAAGTGATTGCTATAAAGATTAGGGTAGTAGTTACTTTTGGAGGGAGGTGAGAGCTGAGATTGGGCTGGGTCACATGGAGATGCTTCTGAAATGGCTGGCAAAGTTCTATTTCTTGACCTGGGTGGTGGTCGTACGGTGTTTATCTTATAATTTGCATTCGTTTTCAATGGTTATCTTCATTTGTGTTTTGTTACAAAAAACAAGAGGGAGAACACAATACATCATTCCTGAGTTCAATTTATCACAGATGTGCAAGGATTGTTCATTATTAGAATAGACAAATGACATTATAAGAACCAAAAAGAAATTTTCAAAGCTCTCTCTCAAAAAAAGGGCTAGATCTGATTTTACTGGTAAATGAGGCCATACCTTTAAGGAACAGTTTGTCCCAGTGTGACTTAAACTTTAGAGTATAAAGCTTCCCCATTTCTTTCCACAAAGCTAACCTCACATAGTAAAACGAACGGAACTGGAATCTAATCACTTTTAAAATGTTGGTGCAAAAAATTTGTTGCTTATCTAATAGCTTCTCCCCCATTTCCCCTTCTTCCTTGCCAACAGAACCCCACTATTGTTGGGATATTTTGTGGGAATGATTCAGAGGTTAGAAAATCTGGAAACCTCTTCCAGGCCCAAGAAATAAACAAATTGTTGTAATACCGTTCCTATTTAAGACTGTTTCAAAAGAAAACTCTTTTGATTGTAAAAACCTTATGACTGACATTCCCTGTATCCAGTGTATGGGCAGATGAGTAATAAGATAAAGACAAAAATAAATAAATAAATAACAGGGAAGGATAAGGGGTATGGGATGTTTTGGGTATTCTTTTTTTTTTTTTTTGGAGAAATGAAATGTTCTAAAATTGTGGTGATGAATGCACAGGTACGTGGGGATACTGTGAGCCAATGACTGTATTTGTATTCCTTGGATGGATTGTATGGTGTTTGAATATATCATAATAAAATTGCTTAAAAAAAAGATGACTGGTTTAGGAGTATGACCTAGTTCAGACCACTAACTGAGGGAAGTTGCTTCAGAACTTCTGGAAAAGACTAACCTCTAAGACGTGAAGAAGTTCCCCTTCGGTTTTGCCTTTGTATGAAGTTGTGTGAGGACATCATGCTCAGAGCTGCAGCAACAGACCTGAGGTGTCAGACCATGGCAGGAAGGCAAAAAAAGAAAAAATTCTATATAGCTTTATAGAGATATATCTCACCGAGAAGCCAACCCAGAGCACTGACACTGTTAACCCGCTAAACTAGTCCTGGAACCATTAACCCTTGGATTTCTTGTTGTATGAGAAACAAATCCTCCTGTCTAAGGTGTGCACAGTTAGAGATTCTGTTATTTACAGTGGAAGGCATCCTAAATTACGCATAACTACCACATTAAAAAAATACATAAATAATCAGGGAAGTTTCTTCCAGGAATGCAAAGATAGCTCAATACTGGGATATTAACATTGATTTTGCCATGCTAAGAATCTGAAGGAAGAAACTGTATGATATTAACAAAAACAATTTTAGCATCTATGAAGATAATCTATTATCTGTTCCTGATTTTTAAAAAAATACTTTCTTACTAATATAGAATTATATGGGTTCCTGTTCCTGATAAGATGAAGTAAACACATGCTACCTTGTCTCTCATTGAATGTTGCTATAAAACCGGACAGAATATATGGAGTAGCTGTTTGAGGACTGTGAAAGTAAAAGGCAGCAAGCATGTTAGGAAAGAAGACCAGAATTCGAAGTACCACTGAACCAGCAGTGAGTTTACCTGTTCTTTTCCCTCTGGTATCATCTGGCCTGGACACAAATTAGCCTGAAACATGGAAGTGGCTCTAGGCAGAAAGAGCAAGCTCCAGGAGAAGATTTTTAGTTCTGTCTCAAGGAGCAAGAGAGGGGCATCCTACGATTCAGAACAAGTAGTAGGAGAAATCTGCCATTTTTTTTTTTCTTGTGCCACAGGTCCCAATCAATTCTGTGGTAGTGATAGCTGCTTTTATCTCTCTTTCTTTCACTGCATGGCCCCAGATGCAGTCACCAGCAGTATGTGGCAAAGTGAACTAATTAAAGCCACAGGTTTTGAGCCCAGGGACCAAAGAGGGGAGCCCCAAAGAACCATAAAATATTGGGCAAATCTTGGATAGGAAAAAGGTCAGGAAAGTGATCCCCAATTTTTTTTTTTTTTTTTTTTTTTTTAAAAACTCTTGGGCTTACCTCCAAACTGTGCATACCATAGATTCTGAGGATGAACAGCCACTGGAGGATGCACTCAAAAGATAGATTCAAATAGCACTGTAAAGGCTTTGAAAATTGAACTGACACTGGAATCACAAACTTACAAAAAATCTAGTTTGAATTTACAACCCATCCCAATCAGGTCAGCTGCCAGCTAAAATACACATATCAGCATTCTCCACAGGCTTTAAAGATAGCCCAGAATCTCATAACATGATATTCAAATTTTCCAAGATACAACTAAAATTACTCTTCATATGAAGAACCAGGAAAATTTCAATTCCCATGGGGGAAAAAATCAACAGATACCAAAGCCAAGACAACACAGACACTGGATTATCAGGAAAAGACTTTAAAGTAGGTATTACAAAAATGATCCTAGAAGTAAGGACATGCACTCTTAAAAGAAATTGATAGGAAGTCTCAGTAAAGAAATAAAAGATACAAAGAACCAAACATAAATGTTTTAAGACTGAAAAATACAATAACCAAAGCAAAAGCTCACTGGATAGGCAGGCTCAGTAGCAGAATGGAGATGACAGAGGAAGGAAATGGTCAACAGAAATTATCCAGCCTGAATGAGAGAGAGAGAAAAAACATTAAACAAAAATCAATACCAAAAGTTCTAAAATGTGTGACACTGGAGTCTCAGAAGAAGAGAAACAATGTAAAAAAATTGTTTTTTTTTTTAAAGAAATAATGACTAAAAACTTCCCAAATTTGGCAAAAGACATAAACCTGCACATGCAAGGAGCTTGATGAACCCCAATCAAGATAACCATGATCAAATCCATGCCCAGATACATCACAAACTTCTGAACACTAACCACAATAAAAACAATCTTGAAAGCAGCCAGAAAAACAACATATCACTTGTATGGGAACAATATGAATGACTGCGGACTTCTCTTCAGAAACCATGGAGGCCAGAATGAAGCAGAACCTTTTTAAAGTACTGAAAGGAGAGACTTATCAACCCAGAGTTCTATATCCAGTGAAAATACCCTTCAGAAATGAAGGTGAAATAAAGGCATTCTCAGATGAAGGAAAACTAAGGGAATTCTTCTCCAGCAGATCTGCTTAAAATAAATGTTAAAGGAAGTTCTTCAAATGGAAGGGAAATGTTACCAGGAGGAAACTTGGAATATCAGGGATGAAAGAAGAACAGAAATGGTAAACATATAGGTAAAGATGATAGACTTTTTTGCTCCTAGATCTTGAAAATGTTTGATGGCTATCAGCAAAAATTATAACATCACATTTGGTAGGGTTTTCAATGTATGTAGAAGAAATACATAATACAACCACGAAATAAAGAAGGAAAGCTAAAGGGACCTGTATCAAGTAGTAAAATACTGAATCTAAGTAGACTGTGAAAAGTTAGGATTTACATTCTAATCCTTACAGCATCCAGTAAAATTCTATATAAAGATACAGTCAAATCCACAATAGGCTAATTCAAATGAAATAACAAAATATGTTCAAATAATCAAAAGGCAGAAAAGAGGAAACAGAGTAACAACAACAAAACCAGGAGGAACAAGTAATGAAATGGTAGCCGTAAAACCAAACTTATCAATAATTACATTAAATTTAAATGGTCTAAATCCATCAATTAAAATACAGATTATGAGAATGGATTTTAAAGAGACCTAACTATATATGCTGTCTGTAAGAAACTCATTTCAAAAATCATGATATATGTGTATTAGAAGTAAAAAGACAGAAAAAGATATACGACGCAAACACTACACAAAAGAAAGCGGGGGTGGCTTTATTAACGTGAAACAAAATACTTAACAAAAAATATTACAGGGATAAAGAGGGATATTACATAATGACCAAAGGGTCAAATCACCAAAAAGCTATAAATCCTAATGTATTTGAACCTAACAACAGAGCTTCAAAATACACAAAAACTGACAGAACTGAAAGGAGAATTCAGCATTCCTCTCTCAGTAAGATAGACCTAGTAGACAGAAAATCAGCAAGGACATTTAAGAAACACTCCACCCAACAGCAGAATACATATTCAAGTGCATATGGCACATTCACCAAGACAGATCATATCCTGAGTCAAAAAAGCCGTAGAACTGTAATGAACTTAAAAGAGGTGAAACCCCACAAATTACATTCTCTGACCATAATGGAACAAAACTAGAAATCAATAAGAGAAAGAACAGGACATTTTCTAAACACTTCAAATTATACAACATTCTTCTAAATAATCCATGGGCTAAAGAAGTCCTTCCCACACTTGGTAAAGTGTCTTCAACTTTGTAATTCTACTGGGTTTAGTGATATACCATTGCAGTTTCAATTCGCATTTCCCTGATGAACAATGAAGCTGAGCTTCTTTTCATCCATTTGTTGGCCAGTAAAGTCTCTTGACTTTTTCTGTTGTTTATCTTTTTTTTTGCTTCATTTCTAGGAGTTCTTAACATATGCAGATACTGGACCTTTGTTAGATATGCATTGCACATATCTTCTCCCAGTCTAATGGCTTGCCTTTACTCTATTAATGGTGTCTTCTGATGAACAAAGTTTCTTAATTTTAACGTAGTCTTATCTTTTTTTTTTTTTAATGGTTAGTGGCTTTTTGTGACCTAATTTAAGAAATATTTGCCTATTCTGAGGTCATAAAGATTTCCTTTTTTTTTGTTGTTTTAGTAGCTTTGTTCTGTATTGGCTGTGTTTTATTTTTTAAGTAGAGTGGCAGGTACATGGTTTTAATTATATTAATCTTTTTACTTTTTCTATGTCTAAAACATTCCATAAATTCTTATAAATAAAGTAATCAACGAAAACCTACTGAAGGACAGAAAATGATGACTTAAAAGCAAAGACATGTTTGGGAATGCAACAGTCTTATAAAATTATCCATTCTCCCAGATTTAAAATATAATCCTAATTTATTCCCAATAAAAATACCAACATGAATTATTTTTAACTAGACCAACTAATTCTAAAAGTTCATATGGAAAAATAAACTTACAAGTAATGCCAGGAAACTTCTGAAAAAAGGAAGAGGAATAAGGAAGGACTAGCTGTCTAAACATTAACTTTATAAAGCTACAGTGACTCAAAAAGTTTGGTACCGGTACATAGCTAGGTAGAGAGCTTAAAAGAACTAGAGCCCAGACAGAAACCCAAACAAATATGGGAAATCACAAAATGAAAACAGGTGGCAATCCAATCTGTAGAGAGAAAATGGTATGGGGACAACCAAATACCAACGTTACTCATTACACCAAAATAAAATCCATACAGATAAAAAAATTTAATGTACAAAGTAAAATAAAAATTCTAGACGAAAATATGGAAATCATTGTATAATCTCAGAGTAGAGAATACCTCGCTAAACAATTCACCCCCAGAAGCCACAATAAAATAAAAAAGGTTGACACTTTTGAATACAAGTTTTTAAATTCATATGGCAAAAAATTCTATTAAGTAAAAAACAAATAACAAACTGGGAAAAATTATTTGCAATCTAACACAGAGTTAATTTTCTTAATAAACAGTTCTTTACAAAACAAAAGGAAAAAGACTAATCACATAATCTAAAAGCAGGCAAAGCACGTAAACACATGGTCACAGAAAGATAGACAAGTGGCTTTAAGCATATGAAGAAAGTGCTCAAACTTACCTCAATAAAAGAAATGTAAATCCAAAGCTATAAGAAACCATTTTCAACTTCTCCAATTGTCAAAGCCCAAAATGTTTCATTTTATGTGGGTGTTGATATCAATAAAAATACACACTCTCGATTGTTGGAATAGCAATTTATTTAGCCCCTTTGGAGGGTAATTTAACAATAGCTACTGAAGCATTCTTTGATCCAGTACATACCCTCTGACCCAGCAAAGTCACTTATCTTCATTATCCTATAACTATACGTGCAAACTTGTGCATAAAAGTATATACAAGGATATTCACTGAAGCATTATTCATTGTGGGAAAAAAGCAGGAAGTAACTTGTTTATCAGTGGGGGACTGACAGTAAAGTGTGAATACATTCATACAAAGAAATATAATGCAATTACTTAAAAAGATAAAGAACATGCAATAAGGAACGACTCCAAGATATTTTATTAAGTGACAAAAACAAGGTACAGAACAATGTGTAAAATGTGCTATCATTTATATTAGGAAAAAACCAGGGATATATACTTACATTTATCTGTATGTGCACAGAATATTTCCGGAAGATCACACAAGAAATCTCTGAGTCTAGGGGACTGGGGGCCAAAAGTGGGAGGAACTTCTTATACCTTTCTGAAGTTCCTGAAAAACATTTTTTTTAAACAATGTGCGTATACTACTTTTTCCAAAACAAAAGGCAAAACAATAAAACAAACATACTGTTTAACACAGTAATCCTATACTTGGGACTCTTTTCCATAGAAATAAAAACAAATGTACACAAGGATATATGTACAAGGATATTTACTGCAGCCCTATTTGTAGTGACAAAAACTATAAACAAAACAAAATTTTTATCAATAAGGGAATACTTGAATAAATGTGGAATATAACCTAGTTTTCTCTCTACTGATTTTGAGAAATGCTCATGATGTAAGAAAGGCAATATGGAATAATGTGTATAGTATGACTCTATTTTTGTAAAAGCACATCTAACAGAGAAAGTCTATATTTATATACTTACAAGATCATACAGTCAGATGTGAAAAGATATATATAAGATGTTAATACTTGATGCCCCTGGGAGGTGGGAATAAAAGGTGGAAGGAAGATGATTAGTTTTTCTTTCAAATATCTTTAGTTCCTACTTTTGTAATTAAAATGTAATAAACAATTTAAAAGGAATGAGTTGGAGGTGAGGAAGGAGAAATAGCACATAGACAACTCTTCAAGTTCTGCCATGAGCCAAGGAGAACAGAGGAAGAAGCTGGAGGGACCTGCGGCCAAGGGAGATTCTGCTGCTGCTGGTTTAGTGTGGGAGGTGTCAATGCAGGTGTGCAAACTAACGTGAGCAATCCTGGGTTCTTAGCAGAGAAAAGTAGTAATGTTACCAGGGGGTGCTGCAGGCCTGGTTGAGCTGGATGATCACGAATCTAAAGCGATAGTATCTGCCCTGTGGTATGAATTACCCAGGGATGCCCAGCTGCCTGGCTACCAGATGGGTACAAAGGGAGGGGTGGAGGTGGGGTGGGGAGGGGTGGAGGTGGGGTGGGGTAGGGGTAGGGGTGGCTGGCTGGCTGGAATAAAGATAAGGAGGAGGGGGAGGCTAAGGCATTTAGAGTACTGGAAATAATATAACCAGCATGATGATCCACAAGTTGCATAAAGAAATGATGAAAAAATAGAAGGCAAAGGGGTCAATGGACTGAAGTCCCTATCGAGGTCAAAGAAAAGATACAGTGGTAGCCAGTCTGCAAAACATAAACTCCAGATTCCAGAGTAATCTGGGAAAGGATAATTTGGTGAGGTAGACACTCTGTATTTACAAAGATCAAGGCTTGAATCCTGCATCTGCTTTTTTAGCTTTGTGACCTTGGGCAAATCATTTACCCTGAGCCAATTCCTTCATTTACAAATAAGTACAATAATATTTATCTCAGAGGGTTTTTCAGAGGATTAAGGGAGATAATGGATGAAAAAGGTCAAAGAAAGTACCTAGGACTTAATTCAGTAAATGCTCATTTCTTCCCTAGAGGCAAAACTCAGGATTTATTTGGGGCCAACTGGAGTCAGGTTCAAGTTAAAAATTCTTTTACTAACTATACAGGGCTTTCTGATCTCTGAAAATGGTTTTTATACATTCATATGAATAATATGATAAATAAGAGAACTTTTCAAAAGGAAAGCCATAAACATGGACTTTCCTCATATTTATAGCTAGTCTGCTGACCCTGTGAAATATTTAGAGGGGCAGGAAATAGAAATCAGGATTTAAAAACAGTCAATAATGCCCTATTTCTCAGGCTGGGGAACAGTACACTTGTATTCACTTCATCAGTATTCTTTACACTACTTATGCTCTTTGGTATACAGATTACATTTCATAATAAATTTTTTATACTGAGGAACTAGCTGTGTCCTTCAGTCATGAGGGTTATCTTCTAAGAACTTTCAGTTACTTCTCTTTGTATCAAAGAACTGTCAAATCTTTGTTTTATTTTATAAAAGGCCATTATTATAATAATTAAAAATAAGTAAATATATTGTAAGAGCAATGGCATGGATTTTTAATTTTATTTTTGGCCTATCTACTTTTTATTAGTATTTATAATTTGTTCAAACAGTTTTTATTGAGACATAATTAAGACACCATAAAAATCAACCCTTTAGAAGTGTATAATTCAGTGGTCTTTAGTATATTCATAGACTCATGCATGGATTGTTTACTTTTTTTATTTTGAAATAAATACAAAGTTATAGGAACAGCTGCAAAAACAATACAAACCCCATGCACAGAACTCCAGCATACCCTGACCCCCCTCCCGAAACCCCAATCCACCAACTTTAACATGCTGTCACACCGCTATTTCTTTCCCTCCCTCCCTATCATCCATCATCTATTGCTGTCTTCTGAACATATGAGAGCTAGCTGCACACATCCTTGAACAAACACTATAATTCACATATACAATTTCCATGAACAAGAACATTCTTTTATGCAATCCCATTAAACACAGCTAAGAAGTACAAGAGATTCAACATTGATACAAAGCTTACATTCTATATTTCCTTTTTTTTTTCCTTTTATCTTTCCTTATGTCTCAACTGTGTCCCTTTGAGCCTCCTGTCCTCCATCCTCAGATCCCATCCAGGGTCATCCTTGGCATTCAATTGTCATCTAGTTAGTCTTTTTCTTTTTTTTTTTTTTCCTCAATTGTGGAAACATATATACAGCCTAAATCTTCCCATTCCACCCCCTCCCTAGCATTCCATTAGTGGGATTAATCACATTTAGAATGTTGTAATGCTCTTTCCCACCATCCATTACTAGAAATTTCCCCTCACCTCAAACAGCAACCCTACACTCATTTCTTAACTCCCCATTCCCCCTTCCCCCATTTCTCTTAACCCATATGCTACTTTTCATCTCTATGGTCATATTCTCTGATAATTTCTTTGCGTTTACTGTGGGGCTTAAAATTAACCTCTTAAATCCATAACAATCTTGTTTTTCTTTGATACCAACTTAACTTCAATAGAACACATAAACTATGTTCCTATACTCCTCCATTCCCTCACCTTTATATAGTTCTTGTCAAAAATTACATATTTTACATTGAGTTCAAAACCACTGATTTATCATTAGAGTTTGTGTATTTTATATCATGTAGGAAGTAAATAGTGGAGTTACAATTCAAAAATTATTGCCTTCTATTTGTATTCCATTGTGGTCGGAGAATGTGCTTTGAATATATATATATAAATTTATTGAGGCTTGTTTTATGTCCCAGCATATGGTCCATTCTGGAGAAAGATCCGTGATCACTAGAGAAAAATGAGTGTCCTGGTGATTTGGGATGTAAGGTTCTATACATGTCTGTTAAAATTCTCTATATCTCTTTCTCCTTTCTTTGTATCTCTGTCAGTAGGGCTCCCTTTAGTATCTGAAGTCGGGCAGGTCTTTTATTGGCAAACTCTCTCAGCATTTGTTTGTCTGTGAAAAATTTAAGCTCTCCCTCAAATTTGAAGGAGAGTTTTGCTGGATAAAGTATTCTCGGTTGGAAATTTTTCTCTCTCAGAATTTTAAATTTGTCATGCCACTGCCTTCTCACCTCCATGGTGGCCACTGAGTAGTCACTACTTAGTCTTATGTTGTTTCCTTTGTATGTGGTGAATTGCTTTTCTCTTGCTGCTTTCAGAACTTGCTTCTCCTCTTCAGTATTTGACAGTCTGATCAGAATATGTCTCGGAGTGGGTTTATTTGGATTTATTCTATTTGGAGTTCGCTGGGCATTTATGCTTTGTGTATTTATATTGTGTAGAAGGTTGGGGAAGTTTTCCCCAACAATTTCTTTGAATATTCCTTCTAGACCTTTACCCTTCTCTTCCCCTTCTGGGACACCAATGAGTCTTAAGTTTGGACATTTTATTTTATCTATCGTATCCCTGAGATCCATTTTGATTTTTTCGATTTTTTTCTCCATTCTTTCGTTCTTTCATTTTCTGTTCTGTAGACATCTAGGACACTGAGTCGTTGTTCAACTTCCTCTAATCCTGTATTATGAGCATCCAGAGTCTTTTTAATTTGGCCAACAGTTTATTTCCATAAGATCTTCTATTTTTTTATTTACTCTTGGAATGCCTTCTTTATGCTCTTCTAGGGTCTTCTTTATGTCCCTTATATCCCATGCCATGGTCTTCTTGATGCCCTTTAAATCCTCTGCCATGTTTTCACTCCTCAATTGTAGTTCTTTGATTAATTGTGCCAAGTACTGTGTCTCTTCTGATATTTTGATTTGGGTGTTTGGGATTGGGTTCTCCATATCATCTGGTTTTATCATATGCATTAAGATTTTCTGTTGTTTTTGGCCTCTTGGCATTTGCTTTGCTTGATAGGGTTCTTTCAAGTTGTAAAAAAAAAATACCAATCTAATTTTTCAGAAATACAAGTTGAGGGCATACACTTTCTCTAACTAAACAGCAGATGGCGTCTGCGAGTCACCTATACCCCTCAAGTCAGTTCTCCTCAACTTTGTCCTTGTGGTGTGTGGGGAAATGATTCTTGTGGGGTTCAGCTGGTGAACTCAGTTTGGGTGTGTTGCTGGAGCCATCTGCCCTGAATGTGGGGCGTGTGTGCGGGTGGCTAAGGAGGCAGGGCAGCTTTAATATTCAAACCCCCCAGGTGTTCCTGGAGATTCAAGGCCACTGCAAGAGTCTAAGCCTTCATTTCAGTTCTGCCCCAGACTCTCTCTGTCACTCACCCACAAACCACCGGCATTGATGTGGCATCCCTGGGTTTTCCAAGCAGGCCCCCCTTCTCAGCTGTATCTTCTAGGACCTCTGCTGAGGGAATGCTGTGCTACATCACAAGCGTGTGCCATCCCTCAAGGGAAGCCCGAGGCCGCCGGGCCGTGCAGGGGCGCTCTCAGCCTGATGCAAAGATGGCTGAACGGGGAGTCTCAACCCTCCCTCCCCCCACAGTTCCTCCTTTCCAGCTCTGGGACAACTGGCGTGGCTCTGGGCTGTGGGCACGGCCCCAGGCAGGAGTGTCTCCAGCCCACCAGGGAGCCAGCTGCAAGCAGCGAGGTTTCTTTCTCCTTCCGGCTCTCCCCTCTGCTCCCCTGGCCCTGAGGGAATCTGCAGTGGGCTATCCTCCACGCCAGACACCAAGAGGTTGGCTCAGCCTGCTGCTGCCGTGCCTCACTGCGCGGTTCCCACCGTCGCAACTGCAGCCGCTCCTGGGTTTTTCCTTTTTTTTTTTTTTTTTTTAACTTTTTAAAGGCTGTTGTTGCAAAAGTAAGAAAATGTACCCAGAGGGCCTTAATCCATTCTAGGTAAGATCATTCCAAATTCTTTTGGAAGACAATCTTTTTATATACAAAACATAATTATACAAAACATAAATTATCATTTTGAAGTACCCAATTCAGTGGCATTTAGTACATTCACAATGTTGTATAACTATCACAATTATCTAATTCCCAAACATTTTCTTCACCCCAAAAGGAAATCCATATCCATTAAGCAGTCTCCCCTCCTCCCAGCCCCTGGCAACCATTAATCTGTTTTGTGTCTCTATGGATTTGACTATTCTGGATATTTCATATGAATGGAATCATATAATACGTGGTTTTTTCTGTCTGCTTCTTTCACATAATGTCCTCAGAATTCATCCATGCTGTCACATTATAAGACCTTCATTCCTTTTTATGGTTGTATCCATACATAGGGATATACCATATTTTATTTATCCATTCATCTACTGATGAACCTTTGGGTTATTTCCACCTATAGGCTATAGTGAACAGTGCTGCTATAAACCATGTGGCACAAGTTTTTGTTTGAACACTTGTTTTCAATTTTATGGGTATATACGTAGGAGTGGAATTGCTGGCTCATATGGTAATTCTATATTTAACTTGTTTAGGGCATGCCAAATTGTTTTCTATAGCAGCAGTATCATTTTACATTCCTACCAGCAATGTATGAGGGTTTCAATTTCTCCATATCCTTTCCAATACATTTTCCTTTTTTTTTTTTAATTATGGCCATCATAGTTTGTGTGAAGTGGTATCTCATTGTGGTTCTGATTTGTATTTCCCTAATAACTAATGATGTTGAGCATCTTTTGTGTTTATTGGTAATCTATAACTTTTTCGGAGAACTGTCATTTGAGTCCTCTTAACAAATACAGGATTAGCAAATATTTTCTCCCAATCTGTAGGCTGTCTTTTCACTCTCTTGATAGTCTTTTTTTTTTCATAATCAAAACTTTATTGAAAAACTGACACCAAAATAGGAAATCACTGCTGTATACCTTACAAAATCAAACATAATTCCATTGTCTTGGTAGGTTAACTAAATTGTTAAGGCATTCTGCGATGTAACACAAATTCAGGAAGTTGTATGGATCATTAGTGTTGTTTTCTTCTAAATGAACATCCTTCTGTGAGTCTGGCCTTTCCTCCTGTAGGCTGGCACAACACTGTTGAACAACCTACACAAAGAACCATTGTCTGAGCATGGCTGAAAACCGTAGTAATCTTGTAGCAACCTGGACATTTTACATCCATAAAATAAGAATTTGGACTTTGAACTAGCCGTTTCTTTTTATGTTTTTTCTTTTCCTCTTCCAAGCACGGATGTAGTAAACCTCTAGCCAAAGGCATGTTGATCCTCTCTCAAGCCCAGCCCTTTCAGAGCTGAGGTGACCTGATAGTGTCTTTTGAAGCACAGAAGTTTTAAATTTTGATCAAGTCCAATTTACCTATTGTTTCTTTTCTTGCCTGTGTTTTTGGTGTTGTAGCTAAGAAATAATTGCCAAATCTCAGGCCAGGAAGGTTTACTTCCATGCTTCTAAGAGTTTTATAGTGCTAGCTTTTATATTTAGTTCTCTGACTCATTTTGAGTTAATTTTGTATACGGTGTGAGATAACAGTCCAACTTCACTCTTTTGCAAGTGGATATCCTGCTCCACTTGTTAGAGACCAATCTTTCCTAATGAATGTCTTGGCCTCCTTGTCAAAAATCAATTGCCCATCCTGTTACTAGGTACATACTTCGCAGGATGGAAAGCAGGGACATGAATAGACATTTGCACACCAATATTTATAGCAGTATTATTCATGACTGTCAACAGATGGAAACAGCCCAAGTGTCCATCAACTGATGAGTGGATAAACAAACTGTGGTGTATACATACAATCGAATATTATGCAGCTGTAAGAAGGAATGAAGTCCTGATGCATGCAAACGTGGAAGAACCCTGAGGACATTAGGTTGGGCAACATAAGCCCGAAACAAAAGGACAAATATGGTCCCAGTAATATGAACTAATTATAATGAGCAAACTCTGGGAGTTAAAATCTAGAGTATAGATTACCAAGAGATAGAAAGAGGGTAGAGAATGGGCGGATGATGCTTAATGTGTACAGAATACGTAATAAGGTTGATTATAAATGTTCAGAAATGGATAGCACAATACTAGGCACAATACAAGTGTAATTAACAATGCTGAGTGTGAATATGGTTGAAAGGGGAAGGCTAGGATCACGTATGTCACTAGAAGGAAAGCTAAAGAATAAAATACGGAACTGTATAACAGCGTAACCTAATAGTGGACGATGACCGTGGTTAATTGCACAAATATAAGAAAGTCCTTATATGAACCAGAACAAGTATACATCACTATTACAAGGAGCTCATAGGGCGTGGTATGTAGGAAAAAATACAATTAATGCAAACTAAGGACTATAGTTAACAGTAACATTGTAACAGTCTTCCATCAATTTTAACAAATGCACTATAACAAAGCAAAGCATCAATAACAGGGAGATATAAGGGGTATGGGATTTTTTTGCCATTGATTGTACACTTTGGATGGATTGTATGATGTGTAAATAAAACTGTTAAAAAAAGATTAAAAAAATTAATTGCCCATAAATGAGTTTTTTCCTGGACTCTTAATTCTATTCCACTGACCTATATGGCCATCCTTATACTAGTACCACACAGCCTTGGTAACTGTAGGTTTGTCTAAGTTTGAAATCAAGAAGTGTGAGTCCTCCAACTTCGTTCTTTTTCAATATTCTTTTGGCTATGCAGGATTCCTTACAATTCCATATGAATTTTAGGATCAGCTTTTCCATTTCGGCACAAACAGCTATTGGACTTTGACAGCTGGATTTGCACTGACTGCTCTGGGGAGTACTGCCACCTTAACAAAATATGGAAGAGTTAACTTCAACATCAAAATTATGAGAACCATTATCAATATTAGGGGGAAAGCTGTTTTACAGCTGAGGCCAGTACATCTACATGGAATCCCCTTAAATCCATCTAGCAAAGCTAATAAATAGAGCTACATCATACAAAGGGTGGTAAAGGATACCGAGAGATATGCAGCATGACCTAGAGTAACCCTGTACATTTTGACATTTAAAAAGTTACATACACACACACCCCATTTCAACAATTTTAGCAGTGTAGGAAATGGGATTATTGTACTGTAAATAAGTTTTATGACTAGAGAACTGAAAAGACAATTATTCCCTTGTTCAATCTGGCCTCTACTCCCAATCCCTGCCAAAATAAATGAAAGGGAGCTGGGAAGGTTTTGGCTTTGTGATTTATAAGCAAACCAAAGACCTGGGAGAAGGGCCTTTCACTTCTTCCTCAGAACTGTTTTAAACATTAACCCACTGGAAGGTGTCAAGAGTTTCCAAAAAGGAAATACTCCAGGAGAGAATAGAAGCGATAATCACAGCATACATATTCAACCTTTGCCTGCTTTCCCTGGACTCAAAAATGATCTACTCCTAAGGGCTTGGAAAAAAAGTCTCTCCTTGGTATTAATACTCTTCACAGCATGTGTAAATTTTTCCACACGCTTCTGCATCCTTTTACTCTTTCTGGTAAATATTTAGGATTTAACTAACAAGGATAATCCTGAGCTTTTAAAAGATGAAACATTCCTTCCTCTCCCTTGGCAGCACTGTGGGTTTCTGCCTCAAATGCTGGCCGAAAAAATACAGAAGCATTCCCACTGAAATAATGTGGATCTAGCAATGCTGTTTGTGGATCATGTCCCTCAGCTTGGTCATACTGGGTGACTTGTGCCTAATTCCAGGGGAAGAACATGAAACCCAGAGCTTCTGCTGGAGACAAATCACAACTGGGTCCAGGCCAAGGAGGCCCCTATGGCTCACCTGGGCCAAAGAGAAAGCTGCCCCAGTTACTGGATAACTTAGCTCCTTGAAGTGGGGAATCACATCTAACTCCACATTCCAATCATTCCTCGCCCCCTTTAGGCATCTCTTCATCCCACAGAATTTGCTCAGCAGGTGCTGGTTAAACCACAATGATTCTTAATCAGGAGGCCATCAGAATCATCTGTGAAACCTTCAGAAGACACAGGTTGGAAACCCTCCCCCAGGATTTAATCTAAGGGTGGTGTCCCAGTATTTCCAATTAAACAAACAAACAAACAAAAAACCAACCCACAGATGATTCAGTTGAGAATCTCAGGTTTAAGGAACACTCCCTTCTCTAAACTACACTTTTAATTCATTTTGCTTAAAAAACAATATGGCCAAATTTGGGGGGGGGGCAGGGAGTGTTGGGTGAGTGAGGAGGGCTTTCTTCATTGGGCCTCAGGAGATTTAAGTACTAAACTGGATTCAGGTCCCTCATTTTCTCCAACTGGAAAAAATAATCTACACCTTTACAACTGTCCTTTATATTGTTCCGGTCCATGTATGTCTTGGTGCTGCCTACTAAATAATCCAAATGGAACCATATGACAAACTGACAGATTCCCCAGAGAACAGAGCAAGCAATACCTCCTAGCTCTTTCATGCAGAAGCTCTTGGAAGTCCTATTAGCATTTGAAACTCAACACTCAAAAGTAAATTTTAATACAACTCAGCAATTCCATTCCTAGGTGTATACCCCAAAGAAAAACACAAAATGTCCACACCAATGTTCATAGCAGCATCATTCATAATGGCCAACAAGTAGAAACAGTGACCCAAACGCCTATCAACAGACGAATGAATAAACAAAATGTAGTATATCCATACAACGGATTATTCTTCAACCATGGAAAAAAGGAATGAAGTACTGATACCATGCTACAAACTGGATAAACCTTGAAAACAGAAAAAACAGTAAAAGCCAGACAGAAAAGGCCACATATTGAATGATTCCATTTATATGACCTATCCGAAATAGGTGAATCCCTAGAAAGGAAACAGATTGCTGGGGGGCTGGGGGATGCTAATTGGTAAGCGGTTTCCTCTTGGGATGATGAAAATGTGCTGGAATTAGTGATCTTGGTGATACAACTCTGAATATACTAAAATCCACTTAATTGTAAACTTTAAAAGGGTGAATTTTATGGTATTTGAATTACAACTAATGATAAAAAAAATCACAAAAACCGAACCTCTCCCTCCAAACCTACTCCTCCCGTACATTATTTCGTTGACTGGGACTTACTCAGACGTTCAGGCCAGAAACCTACAACTGTAAGAAATAATGAGGTCATGGCAATTCTCCCACCTTAACCCCCTCCACTCTGTCCACCCCACGAGAGTCCAACTCCTAATTCAGGCCACCCTCACTTCGCACCTCCTAAAGGGTCTCCTGGCTTCCAGCTTTGCCTCTCACAACTCATTTTTACACTGTGACCCAGAACATCCTTTAAAAACAAAATCTTCAGAGGCTCCCAGGGACCCCAGGTTGAAGTTCAAACCCTTAACACGATTTATAAAGTCCCTCAAATTTCAGCCCGTGGCGCACCTCTTGCCGACCGCGTACGAGCCAGGCCGATGGGCTGGGTTATCCCCTCAGGCTTCGCCACGCGCCCTGAAGAAGACACCCCCGTGGCGTAGGTAACGATACCCGACCTCCAGGTCCCGGTTTACACGCTGCACCCCCAACCCACACCCCACCCAGCTCGGGCCCTGCAGACCACGTTTGGCGCCTCTTCAAACCCCCCTCAGTGCACTTCCCCTTGTCTGCGCTCAGGCAGGTGCGCTCCGAGGGGGCCGCCACTGTAGCCCCAAACATCTCCTACGTGAATTGAGGTGGAACCAAACTTGGACCTAGAACTGCCACAGGGCCCCACACTCACCCTGGCTATCCCCCAACATTTAAAAACGCCCTCAGGGCGCTGCCACGACGCCCCGCGCACACCGGAAACGCTTTCCGACGCGCGCCCGCGCCCTAGGCCGCAGGGGAACATGGGAAGTGAGCCTCGACCCCATTCCGCGCCTGCGTAAACGCGACTCTCCCCGTGGGACGCCGGGCGGCGCATGCGCAGGCGCGTGGTTCTCCGTTGAGAAGCGCCGCGGCGGTGCGGGAGGTAGGAGGAGTCGGGCTGTGGGGCTGGGATCTGCGCCCGGGCGGAGGAGGTGCTGTCACCTAGGGTCCTTCTCGCGCTCCTGATGGAGAGGCGTCCTTCTCGCTGGCCCCCTGGCCTCTGCCGCCCCGCAGCCGCGGTGTAGAGGCCGGAGTCGTGCTCTGGCGGCGAGGGGCCGGGGTCGGTCAGAGGGAGGGAGGGTAGGCGCGTCCGGAAACCTCCCGCCGTCGCAGTCCGAGGGTCAGTCTGGCGTCCGGAGGTTTCACCGCGATCGGAATTCCCCGTCCGGCTCTATAGGCGTCTGAGTCCTTGGCAGCCCTTCCCCAGGCTGCTCCCCCAGCCTCCCGCCGTATGTCGCCGGGTTAGGGGGCGGGGGGGAAGAGGGTGGGTCCGCGCGGTCTCGGTCATCCATTCATTCATTGCGCGCCTCCCGTGGGCCCGACGCCGTGGTGGGTACGCAGCTGAGCAGGCACAAGTCCCGACCCCCTGAAAGCTTGCGGTCTCTCGGGATCCCTCATGCCTTTCAGCAGATATTGATGGAGATGCAGGAGACGGACTGTGTAAGACTACTATCTGCAGAGCTGTGAGGACTCAACACAGTTGTAAAGGAGGTGGAATTTGCTCCAGCCCCGTCCCACATCCAGCACGCTAGGATTCAGTTTGCTTAGCTGTCATTCCAGTTCCTTGTGAACTGATCTCTGCTTCTCCCTGCACCTTCTCTTGGCTCCGGTTATGCCAAACTCTTTGCAGTTAATTCATTCAACAAATCATTGTCAAGCACCTATTACAAGTCAGGCACCGTATCAGCCAATGGGAATACAACATAAAATAGGCTAGTCTGTGCTCTTAACCTTCTCAATTTAGTGGGGACAGATAATAAGTTCATGAGTAGAAACGTAAGAACTGGTGCCCTGGAACCAGACTGTCCAGGCTTGACCCCAGCCCTGTCACTTCAAAAGCTATGTGAACTTGAGCCAGTTAATCATTCTACTTGTACTTGTTTCCTTGCTGTAAAGGTGGAATGGCAATAAATGCTATCTTCTAGGATTGTAAGGATTAAAAGAGTTGAAGACTTCTAAAGCAATTGTAATGGTGCCTGGCATTCAATAAATGTTATCAGTTACATATGATTATAAGTTGTGATAAATGCCAGGGAGAAAACTGTGTGATGACAGAATAATGGAGGCGAAGGGGGTCCACTTAGATAAAGGATCAGGAGAAGCTTCTCTAAGGAAGGGACTTAGAAGATGAGAATGACCCAGCCATGCAGTGTAGACTCTAAGTATGTATCCATCTGCCCAGCTGTGGAAAACTCAGTGATTAATCATGTTACTTGGACAGTGGATACTGCATTATTCTGTTTGAAATGAAGGACTCTGCTGCTGCATCATTTGAGTTTGATTGTTGAGCCCCACTGGACTGCCAAAGTAAATAATCTTACCCAAAGGGCGCCACCTCTGCACTGGATAGCATCCTAGTCTTCAGTTTGGAGAGCTCTTGTCGGGCTGAGAGGATGGAGAAAAGTAGCCTTTTTTTATTATTACTCGTAAAAATTGGTTTTATCAATTAACCTTCCCGTGTCCCTATGGTTTGTCTTCTGAGAGTTCAGGTGCTTATTACTTCTCTAATATTGCAGTGTCTGCGGATACAGCCTCTAAAGCTGGGGGCCTTAGATCTGTGTAGGAGATAGTTTTTCTGGATTTGGGAATCATCTTATTTCTGTGGTGGTTGTCCTCCATGGGGTTTATTTCCCAAATTTCAGTAAAAACGATACTCTTCCAAGACACGTATGTTTTTTCTGCCTGTGGAAGAATATGCTATGACAGGTTTCCAGATCCTTCTCTGTTGTGTTATGATGTCCTGTAGAGCCATTAATCTGTTAACCAGGCTGTACCTGAGTATTTCATGGGGTATTGTAACTGAAGACTTTTCCCATACCCCACATGTACTTTTTGGAAGAAATGACATGAAATTGCAATATCTGCCTGATGACACATAGATGCTTTTGGTTTTCCACAGATGTGAAATTCAGTGGACCAAACCCACCTCATCACCGTGGCAATCTTGGAGAATCTTCTGGGCACTGAGTTCATATCTGTTCTCTCCCAGAGACATCTATTGGACAACAAAACATCCTCTCAAATTTGAACTTCAACAAAGGGAAGTTTAAAACATGTTTAACCACGGTCCCAATTTGAAAGACATCCTAAAGTGTTATGCGGGGAAAGGCAGCACCCTTTGCTCAATTGTGCAAACTCTTGGTAAGAAGTAGAGAGGAACCATGATGAAGCTGTGAGCCTGAAGGAGGCCCAGCTAGACTTACACTGGGGTTCACGTTCTCGTCTGTGCACATGCAACCCAGATCGGTCCTTTCTTTTCTGGAACTAGCCTGAAAGCCTTAATACTGGTCAGATGATGGATGAGTCCGACGATGATTTTAAAGAACTCTGTGCCAGCTTTTTCCAAAGGGTGAAAAAGAACGGAAACAAGGAAGTGTCAGAAGGAAAGAAAACACAAAAGGCCTCAGACGGCACTCAAATGAGAAGCAAATTGAAAAGGACCAAACAAACTACTACCAAGAAGGAGACTCTTCCTGTCCCCAAGGAGAAGAAACCTCGGTCTGGCAGCCAGGCTCCAAGGACTAAAAGGCCAAGGGCAACCAAGCCACAAGAAAGCGAAACAGCTCCCAATGTGAAGGGGGAGAGAGCCGTGCTTGCTCCTGCTTGCAGTCAGCAGAGCACCCAGACAGGTAACTAGGCAAGAGCCACTGCCAGACATTTCCAGAGAGGAAACCAGAGTGATCTGTGTGACTTTAAACCAGGGGTTGTAAAAGTTTCTGAAAAAAACCAGGAACTAAATATTTTCAGCTTTGGGGACCAAATAGTTTCTGTCCCAACCACTCAACTGCATGGTAGTGAGAAAGCAGCCCTAGGCCAATTTATAAATAAATGGGCATGGCTGTGTGAGAATAAAACTTTATTTACAAAAATAGGCAGCTGGTCCGCGGGCTATAGTTTTCTGACTCCTGTTTTAAACAGTAGTCACTAAGAATATAAGCCCTGTGTGGATTTTCCAAACATGATGTTTGGAGCCCTCTGCTCATTCAGAATTTTCTGTAAAAGTTGGCATATGGTCCATGAGCGTGAAAATAATGCTGCTTCTCTCATTTTCCGGAATTTATACCAAGGTGGGTACATTGGAACAGGCCAGCCAATTTGGTAAGGCGCTGAGAGGGCAGTTTGAGCATGTTGCGTGGGTTTTTGGTCCCAGGAGAATCTTCAGGTCCTTCCTTTTCCTTCTCAAGGACCTTCCTCCCACCCCACCTCCAAGCAGCTTTATTGCCCTGTGCCCTTGCTAGACTTAGCCTTATGCTTAATGCACATCCTTCAGGCAGAACTGAAAAACAGCCTTGCATTTATAGTTCAGCACAAGATCTTTGGGCTCCTATTTTCTTGTTCCTAAATTTTTCTCACTTCACCGCCTGATCATAAATAACATTTTTCATGTGGTTAGCATTTCTTCTCAGTAGAGTGGCACTAAAGACTAAGCTCACAGAGACTGGTTGCAAGGCTTTGGGAACGGACTGCTGTGGCTGAAACAGCGGTTCTCTGTGCCCCCTTTTCACTCACACCCAGACCTGTGAATCTGCTGCACAACCACAGGGGATTCGTGGATCCCAACTGAAGGCCAACCGTGGGTCCCAAGTTAAAGTAGAACTCCCAATCTAGAAAGAAGTGTTTGTCATTAAGAAGTCTCTCACAACACCTTTATTGAGATATAACTCAGATTCTATACAATTCACCGTTATAAAATATACAGTTCAGTGGTTTTTAGCATGCTCAGATGAGTTGTGCAGCCGTCACCACTACCTAATTTTAGAACATTTCACCACCCCCAAAAGAAACCCTGTACTCATTAGCAGTCACTCCCCATGTCCCCCTCCTGTCCTTAATATTTACATTACCACAGTGAGGTTTACCAGTAAGCACTCAGTCCTGTTACATGTGCGAATCAAACCTCAACTAGTTGGTAAAGGACCTCTGAAACTTGGGTCTAACCTGTACCTAGTAGAAAAGTCTTTCATTTCTCCAGTTAGTTCAGATGCTTGTGAATCTTTTCCTCCTTGCCAGAGGGTGCTCCAAGCCGTGACTCGCAGCCACCCCCTTCCTGTTTGCCCCCCGTGCTGCCAAGTCCCTCCAAATCCCGGACAGCGGAACTGGTCCTGCAGCGAATGCAGCAGTTCAAGAGAAGAGACCCCCTGCGCTTGACACATGCTTTTGAAGAGTGCTCACTGGAGGCTGCAACTGAAGAAGACGTCCCCGAGGGCCCTCAAGAGGAGACGGTGGTGGGGAATGGTAAGACGGGAATGTTTCTCTCTTCCGAACAGAGACAAGTCACAGCTCTGGGAAAAGAGAATCCGAAGGCACCAGCACGTGCTGCACTTCAGCTCCGGGCAGGTTCTCTGCCAGGCGTTTACCTTTGTCAGTTCACTGTACCTGGCTAGGGAATGAAGCGTCCCTTGGCTCATGTCTCACTTAGCCTCTTTGAAAAGGTGCCCGTTCCTCTTTTATTTTCCTGGCCTTTTTATTATGAAAATTCTCAAACATACAGAAAACTTAAAAAAATTGTACAATAGTGCAAATACCCTCAACCTAGATTTAACAGTTCTGAACAGTTTGCCATATATATTTTCTCTGTCTCCATAAACACGCATGTTTTCTTCCTGCACCACTTAAAGTGGGCTGTAGACAACACGACACCTCACCTGGATATTCCAGTGGGCCTCTCGTGGGAATAAGAACTGTGCCCGAGCTAACCACAGCATCCCTTGCGCAGCTGCTTCCCCAGGATCACCTGGTTCTCCTTCAAATGTTCCCACTTGTCTTGAGGATAGCATTTATGGCTCTTTCCTTTCCTCTGAATGAGGACCCAGAGTAAGTTCACGCATTGCCTAGGGCTCTAGCTCGTAGTCCCTTAAGCTCTAGACTCTAGAAAGGTCCGCCCCAGCTTTTTTTTTTTTTTTTTAACCATGACATTGACTTTTTGCAGAGCCCAAGACAACTGTCCATAAAGATTTCCCATTTGCTGAATTTCTTTGATGATTTCCTCGTGGACTCATCTGTCCCTTTCCCGTATCCCCCATACAGTACACTATTAATAAACTAGAGTTCTGATTAGATCCAAGTTACGCAGTCTGGGCAAGAAAGCTGCTCAGGCGCTGTGTACTTTGTAGTCCGCCACCCCTGAGGCACATGGTAAGAGTGGTCCTCTTCTTTATCCCCTAAACAACATGGCTCCTCATCTCAGATGAGATTATGCAAAAGGAAAAAAGAACAGGAAGAAACTGGGTTGACAGACCTCCCGCTAATAGGCATGCAGTTTCTTGGTGTTGTGCTCGCAGATTTCCCATGAAGAGACTGAGGGTTCCAGGCCTCCCCAAAGGTCCATAATACGTAGCAATTTGCTGTCTTGCCAAGGTCCTCGTGGCACCCATGGGCTACAGAGGAGCTGCTCAGCCAGGGCATGAGCCCAGCTCATTCTCCACGTATCTTCACACTCCCATCCAGTTGTGCTCGGGAAGAGATAAACCATTTCTTTAAAGAGAAGGGGTGTGTGTGCCCTGTGGAAGGAGTGATAGGCTGCGGGGGGATTTTTTTGAAGTTCGTGGGGCACATCCCTCATGAGTGCTAAGGGTCCACTGCAGCAACGTCCAACGTAGCTGGGGGCCGCAGCGCTGGGCCTAGGGGTTGCGTGACCACCTTGGGAGCCATCTCAAGACAAGTCCGTCCTTTGGTCAGAAGCTCCATGAGGGTCTTACCTCTCGACTGAGAAAGGCACACCAGCAACTTGGTTCTTCTGTGATGGGCCATAAAGTTCCTAGCAGCAGGACGGGTTGAGCTTTGTTGGAATTAGGAGTCTTGTAAAATAGGGAATGCCCAAAGTAGCAGACTGCAGCAGAAATGGGGAAACTGAAAGGTGGGCCCGTAGGACCTTGAGCCTCAAAATATTTCCTGGACCAGCAGCCTCAGCCTCAACTCAGAGCTGGTTAGAAATGCAGAATCTCAGGCTCTACCTGGACCAACTGAGTCCAAACCTGCATCTTCACAAGCTTCTCACGCACCATGCCCGGGACGGGGTGGGGCTGTTTCGCCAGTGGCAGAGGACTGCTGGGTTCTGGTTGCCGCCACGCTCTGCGAGATCCGACGGGCACAACCCAGAAGGCTGAGCAGGCTCCGTCTCGGGCTCATCCTCATGGCTCTTTGATGCCTCTGCAGGGGACGGGCCCGGGCCCCCTGCCACGGAGAGCGACGCCGCGGTGGCCCTGGCCCTGCAGCAGGAGTTCAAGCAGGAACGTGCAGCCGCACACGCAGACGGCCTGGAGGAGAAGGGGTGGTTTTTCTGCCAAATCTGTCAGAAGAACCTCTCGGCTATGAACGTGACACGACGGGAGCAGCATGTTAACAGGTGGGTGTGGCTAACCATCCCCTCTCCTGGGCGCGTGGTCCCAGTGGGCATCTCGAGACGCCTTGCCACGACGACAGCAAGTTTTGTTGTCACCCTATCCTTACTTTTTTTTTTTTTTTTTTCAGCTTTATTGAGTTGTAATTCACTCAGCACCATATGATTCACCCATTTAAAGTTTACAATTCAGTGGCCTTCGGTATATTGCCAGTACCGTGCAACCACCAGGCCACTTAGAACATTTTCATCACCCCTAGAAGAAACCCTGTGTACTTTAGCAGTCACCCCCATTTCCCCACCCCCAGACCCTGGCAACCACTAATTTACCCTCTTTCTCTATGGATCTGCCTATTCTGGACATTTTATATAAATGGAATTATACCCTGTGGCCTGTGGTGACTGGCTTTCTTCACTCAGCATCATGTTTTTGTTGTTTGGTTTTTTCCAGAAAAATATTTTCAGAGTTCATCCATGTGGTAGCATCTGTCAGCACTGCCTTCCTTTTTATGGCAGAGTAATATTCCACTGTGTGGATGGACCACACTTATTTATCCGTCTGTTGGTTGATGGGTGTGTGGGTTGCTTCCACTGTTTTGTCTGTTCTGAATAATGCTGCTGTGAATATTCACAACCAAGTTTTTATATGGATGTGTGTTTTCGTATCTCATGAATTTACACTTATGAGTGGAACTGCTGGGTCAGTGGTGGGTCTGTATCTGGCCTGTCCCTGCTTTCTTTAGCTGCCTTTACCCACAAATTCCTAGATTGAGCGACCAGAGGCTGACTTACTGCAGGTGGCAAAGCTGCCAGGAGATGTACGGGTGGTGAGGAGTGATGGGTCTGTGCTGATGGGGAGCACATCCGTCTCTCTCTCTGTCACCACGGAGGATGGCTCTGAAGTTGCTGTCTTCCTCCAGGTGCTTAGATGAGGCAGAAAAGACAGCGAGACCTCCCGTACCTCCGGTCCCCGAGTGCCCGATCTGCGGCAAGCTGTTCCTCACCGCCAGGAGCAGAAGCAGCCACCTGAAGCAGTGCGCGGTGAAGATGGAGGTTTGCCCCCAGCTCCTGCTCCAGGCTGTGCGGCTGCAGACGGCTCAGCCCGAGGGGGGCTGCATCCCGGTGGCATCAGGGTGAGTCCACAGGAAAAAGGAGAAAATCAGAGAAGCTAAAGAATGGCATTTGTACTCTGAATTAGTGTTTTTTTAAGAGCTTTCTTATAATAGTGTTGGAGCAAAACTGAGTTTTCTGATTTGGGAAATGAAACATTTGAGGAGAAACATCAGGCACAGTCTCCAAAGGGATTGCAGAGGGGATAAAGACCCCTCGGAAGGCCTTGAGGCTGTCAGTGCAGGTGCACCTGTGGAAGGGTTTCCTCAAGGCCCTTCCTAAGACTTTTCCAGTCCTGTGATTGTGTGGCTAGTACCTTCCAGGGTGGCTGAGAATTTAGCAATTCATTTTTCTGTATGCGTTTCATTGCTTACACAGCACGGTTTCCATCTCGATGTAGTTCGTTTTCCTGCTGTTAATATAAGATCATTTGGCCTAGTTCAGAGTTGGTGAAACAGAACCACAGGGACTTTTTTTTTTCTAAGTTGCATGAATGAAATGCTTAAGTGTTAAAAAGAAGGCCCTGCTCACGGCTGGAGATGTGTCCCCGGAGCATGGTCAGGGCCAGCTCCCGGTCACACTGTCTCCCCGCTGGTGCCAGGGCTGACCCGGCTTCCCCGGGATGAAGGCAGCCGGGGCCCTGGGCTTCTCCAGGGTTGGGACCACTTCCCTCCAACAGCCGCCAGGAGCAAAGGGAAGGCTGAAGGCAGTGACTGCCCGACCTGGCCACTGCCTTGCACACAGATTGTGGGCGTGTGAGCCGGGCCCAAGGTCGATTCCCCTAGTGCTAACGGTATCTTAGCGCACTAGCACTAGCATCGCAGGGCAGCAAGCCTGGAGGCCTTAGATTAGAAGTTACCTGAGCCATTTCTTGCCTTTTGGCAGGACCACACCCACACTCCTTGAGTTTTTCACCCCCCAGGTAAAATATATCTGGTTTTTAAATTCCTCTGAGAAGTGAGGCAGAATGTGTGAGGGTCCTTCTAGAAGGTTGTTAGAGCAGAGTGCTGCAGCAACTGGACACCCTCACTGGGACTCTGAATTCCCCTCCCCTAAGGCCAAGCCGGGGCATCTGGAACCCTGGGGTAGTCAGACTCCCCCAGCCAGAGAAGATGTGCTGTCAGAGCCCCCTACACGCTCCCTTCACCACTCGCATGCTTTCTCCTCGCCCCTGGCAGCCCATCCTGCACAAAGGCAGGGGCCCTGGCTTCCTGGTGGCCCCTTCTCCCTCAGAGACTGCGGTTATGATATAGGGCTCCCAGGAAGTGGGAACTGAATCGGGGCTTCCTCAGCTCTTCCTGAGATTGTCCAGCTGTCCCTGGCCCCATGGAGGGCACGGGGTTCTACCAAACCCTGAGGCCGCCCTACAGCTGCCGGGGGGGGGGGGTGCCCTGGGTTTGCTCTAAAGGGTTCCCATTCACTGTACCCTTCTTGCCCTGCCCGGTGGGATTCTCCCAGGCAGTCTGGGTTCACGCCAGCCAGAAAATCCCGTAAGTTTTCCTCCTCCAACCACACGCAGTGCTGCACACTGAGTCCCCGAGCGGCTGCCGCGTCAGGGCTAAGCCAGAAGGCCTTTCCCTCAGGCCTTGGGGAAGGGTCTTTTCCTGGCCGGGCACAGGCAGGGCTGCCTGAAGGGATCAAAGCCGGTGGGCATCAGGGAGCTGACGTGAGGCCACCCTGTGCTCCAGTGTTCCTCTCGACTCCACAGTTAGGCTGTGCAGGGTGTCAGTTTTGTCTGTCCGCCAGGAACCCGGCCGGGCAGCATCACACGGAAAGACCCAGAGCCTCCCGTGTCTGACCAGCACTGAGCAAACCATGTCGGGACTGTGCCAAACTTGTGGCCTGGGATCACATGGCCTCATGAGGCAGGAGAAGGGCAGTGAAGGCCCAAAGCGGCTCTGCCCCTGTCCGAATGGCTCCCGTTTACTCCTCCTCCTCTCAGCCCCTAAGGGAAGACAAGTCCAGCTCTCGTCCATCCATCATGTGGGCCAGCCTGGGGAGAGGAGCTGTGCTTCTAGTTCTCCCGACTGCTCTCTTTGGCTGCTTTTTTAAGCTTCAGCAACCAAGCGGGAGGCGTGAAACGGAAGGGAGCCGCCCACCAGGAGCCACAGAAGAGGCGGAAGGTCAGTGGGGCCGAGACGCCCTCCGAGGACCTGCTGGTGGCCGTGGCTCTGTCGCGGTCGGAGGTGGAGCAGTGCAAGGCTGTGCCGGCGCTTAAGCTGGAAAGCGCGTTTGCCACGCGGATAAAACTGGGAGCAGGTACGATGGCCTCCAGGGAAAAACCCCCTGCCCAGCTGCCGGCTCAGGGCCGATCACTGCTCCGCTACCAACCCGTGTTGCCTGTTTGTTTCTAGAGAAGAAACGCCGCAAGAAGAAACCGCCCGTCTCCCCGCCCCAGCTGTTAGTTCAGGACTCCGAGACCACGGGTAGACAGATAGAGGATCGTGTGGCCACGCTTTTCGCAGAGGAGGTGGAATTGTCCAGCACGCCTCCGCTCCCTGCGAGCAGAATCTTAAAGGAAAAGCTGGAAAAGCCAGGCTGGCACCTGCAGCTGTCTGAACGGAAGAACTTTCTGTGGGACGGCAGCGCCCTGACAGGAGCCTGGGCTATGGAGTCCTTCTACACAGCGAGCCTGGTCCCTCCCCTCGTGCCGCAGCTGCCCGCCCAGGTGAGGCCCTTCCCCTCAGGATGCACCTGTGGACAGACATGGGGAGAGTTTGGCAGGTCCCCGATTGCACTGGGCCCTTGTGGCGCCAGGTACCAAAAACCGGGTGGTGGAAAACGAAGTGTGCAAAGGAGAGGAGGGTAGGGTGGAAGCCAAAAGAGGATTGGCCATAGCTCCCTTCTTGCAGGAACAAAACAGCTCTCCTAGGCAGAACGGTGAGGGCCGCAGGCTCTCAAGGTGTGGGGTGTTCCTGGAGGAACCCCCAGAGGCACTGATAGGCTTTCCTATAGTGGGTCCCAGAATCTGCATCTAAATAAGCTCCAGAAGGTTCTGACGCAGGTGGTCCCAGACCTTAGGAGGGACCCTCTCCAGCTCTGATGCCCTTTCTAGAAATAAATCTTTCTAGAAATAAATCTTTCTCCAAACTTGGATGCCACAGGGCCCGGTCTTTGCCAAACAGGAATCCCCTGACAGAGAAGCCTGTTGACACCCAGTGGGGGGGATTAGTCCCCAAGGGAACTTCTGTCCTCCACAGCCCTTGCCCTGCTCTGCAGATTCAGGGTGAGGGTCGGCTCGCCTCCACGTCACCCAGCCAGGCACACCGTGTGGTGGCCGCTGCGGCACATGTAGGGGTGAAGATGAGAATCTGGTCGATTTGGCTCTCTGGCTCGTTTTAGGGTCTCCCAAAGGAGCCTATGTGTCCATCGATGCCACCTGACCCGCCAGAGCCCGATGCGCAGACGCCACCTGCTCCCCACAGCTCCCCTCCCACGGGCTGCGGCTACAGAGAGGACCAGGAGGAGCCCGAACCCAGGAACCCGTCGCCTTCCTCCAGCCAGAGGGAGCACCAGGCCCTGCAGGACCTCATGGAGCTGGCCGGGGAGGGGGAAGCGGCAGGTGAGGCACGGGGGGAGATGCTTGGGCCGGTCCCCACCTGCCTTTGGGTCATGGCCTTGGCTGGTGTGATCGTGGCGGTCCCCTTTGCCGTTGTGACTGTGCTTGGGTCCAGCGCTCTGCAGCCCGTCCCCAAGGGGCAGGGAGAACACTCGGTCTCTGGGTAGCTGCTTTTAGTTCTTTCTAACAGGTAAAAGTGAAGCAGATAAGGCATCACGGTTTCTTTAAACTTTAACCAAGGAAAGAGCCGTCTGTGCAGTGGGAGTGACTGGGCTGATTTTCTCCCTTTTACCGTCTGCCAACCTCCCTGTTGGGAATGGGGTAGTTGGCAGCACTGAGGCTCATGGGCGGTTTGCTTTAAACAAAGCCATCCTCAGATGCCAGACACCTCCCCGGGAGCCTCTGGGGCCAGCTCTGGTCAGTGCTGTTTCCTTGGCAGTTCACGTGGCCACGAGGTGATGTTCTTTTAATCTGCAAACCCTTCTCTCGGGCAGACTTGGTGCTGAGCGGCCTTCCGTCGACTGGGTTCATCCTGCCACCCAGAGAAGATCCCCTCGAGGGGGGTGGCAGTGCCTCGGTAAGGACCAGAAACCGACCAAGGGCCGTGCCGACTGGGCCCTGCTCCTCGGCTCGGGGTTGTTCGCCAAGGGTTGGTGAGGTCAACTGGCTGCCGGACTCCAGGCCCATCCGTATGTCCAGTGGTCTCTTGAGAAGCAGCTCTGCTTCCCAGAAGGTTGACCCGTCTTCCGGCCTTTGAGCTGGGTCCAGTGGGTCTCCCCGCGGGGCACTGCTAGGAAAGCTTGTGTCCCTCTGTTACTGAGCTATGTGGGTCCTGTCTGGAGTCGAGGCCTGCAGTGCGCTTTGTCCTGGGGTCCAGAGGAATCGCCTCCTGCCCCGGGAGGCCGTCCTTGCGCAGCCATCTGCCCTTTGGTGACTCACGCTGCAGCGCACCTTCCTGTGTTGCTGGTTGGTCGGGTTAGATGTCGGGTTTTCCTTAGAGAGACAGTGCCCTGTGCGTATGTTCACGTCAGCCAAACCCTTCACACAAAGGTCCAGGCTGGTGCCATCACTGCCAAGTGTTTAAATGGCTCAGCGCTCACAGCCGGGCCGGGTCCTCGTCTGTGCCCTTTCCGGAAATTGCTCTGAGCACGGAGTACAACAGCGTGTGTCAGGCACTGAGCCCGGCTCACAGACGGTCTCACGGCTGCCACCGCTGCCATCACAGCCTCATCCTCGCCACTGGCCGCCCCTGCTCCTCCCTCCCTTCCGAGGTAGGGAATTCATCGTAACAGGGAGGTTGAGAAAGAAGCTACCCTTTTGCCACATCCCCAAATGCCTTCAGGTAACTCAACAGTGGGCTCCGGCTTAGGGAATCAAGAAGAGGAGATGAAGGGGCCCTCCTGGCCCCCGAGGGCACCCTTCAGTCAGGTGGACTTGGCACAGCTCAGTGAGAGGCCTGAGCCGTGGGCACCCCCTCTGGTCTCCGTTTCAGCTCTCCCTCGGTGTGCTGGCCTCCGACTTCAGCGCCATGGTCAACAACCCACAGCTGAGCGACGTCCAGCTCCAGCTGGACAGCGGGGAGGTGCTGTATGCACACAAGTTTGTGCTCTATGCTCGATGTCCGCGTCTCAGCCAGTATGTAAGTGCCCAGCGGGCGGGAGCCCTCCCAGGACACCTGCCCCTGCCTCCAGCCACTCGGCCAGCACCTCGTCCTTTGCCTTCCCACTGGTGATCCTTCTCTCTCCTTCCTTCTCTCTCCCTCTAGCCTCTTTGCTTCCTGCCCCCGCCGCCCCGTGCTCTCCTCCCTCCTCCCTTTGTCCCCCACCTCTGGTGCCATCGTGGTTACGCTTCAGTGGAGAAGAGATGAAGGGAAGGCCTGGCTGAGGTTAGGAAGTGGTATGAGAGCCAGACCTCAGGCTTGGGAAACACCCAGCGTTGGTGTTCCGTCGAGCGAAAGCCCTTTTCTCCCCCAGAATAGTTTCCTTTTTTCTCCATTTGCCTAATTCTAAAGTTCTTTGATCTCCCTCTGTCAGGTTGCGTTGCTGAAGAGCATTTCCAGAGCCTTCTGCCCTGACACGGTTCTGACGTGGGTTTGACTTGAATGTCCCAGGAATCCAGGGACTTGTCATTCTCCCGAGCAGCAAGTGCTAGAGCCTCTGCCGTCTCCGCTGAGGGAGCACTGCCTCAGTTCTCAATTTCCCTCCCTAATTTGGGTTTGGAAACAGCCGTTTTATGGCCTCCAGAATGAATCAGCACTGCCCAGTGCTTTCCCTGGGGTGTGAGGCTGCTCATGAGACTAGAGATCCACAGGAGCCCCGGACCACTGGTTCTGCTCAAGGTGTGACTGTGATCGATAAACCTTTCGCCTTTTATTTCACCCTCAGGTAAACAGTGAAGGCTTCTTCGCAGCAGAAAATGGGGATCTCAGGAGCCAGCGTGTCCTGCTGAGCGACGTGAGCTCTGAGGCCGCCTGCGCGTTCCTGCGTTATCTCTACGCTGGGGACACCGGCCTGCCTGCCCCTCTGACCCCTGACCTGAGCTCCCTGGCCCTCAGGTCAGCATCACCCCTGCCATTGACCTTTCAGCCTTCAAAACGCACTGACCTAGCAGCAGCTGGGTGATAGCCACGGGAAGGTCAGGGCAGAGGCCATCAAATTAGGGTCTTTATACCTTTTAATGCAAACTTTACAGCCAGTGATGACCTAGAACAGGGGGTGTATTTGTTGAGAGTCTGAACAAAATGGACTTGCTGGGATGCCAAGCTCTGGTTGGATCACTCATGGGCTTTTAGCTCCTTAGACCCCTCAGCCTCCACTCCCCACAAAGAACTGCCGGGCCTGAGCAGGGCCCACTGTTCCGCCACTAAAGCTGGCCCAGAAAACGGAAGTGGGCAGAACACTCGGTCTAACGCTCATGAATTTGCACCTACCCTGGCTTGGCTACCCCAGTCTCATGATCGATGGGAAGTAGCGTAGCCAAAAGAGGCTTCTCCCTCTGCCCAGGCTCGGGGACCTCGGGGACAAACCCTTGTATATGCTGCATTATCCACTAGGTGCATCCTCGAGAAACTGAGGAACGGCTCAGGCTTTGGGGTTTTCTGTGGACAGTTTAAACCACAGAGCCTCTGAGCAGGTGGCAGCCCCCCCACTTCCTCCGAGCCACCCACTGACATTCGCAGCAGTGGAGGCCCCAACCCAGCCTTAAGCCCCATGAGCTTCTGGTTTCTAGAACTTGGTGCTGTTGCCGGGTGTGCACGCGGGCCCCATGTTTGGAGGAGAGTGGGGAACAGGCTGGCGCGGGCCTGGTTCTTCCTCTCCGAGCGGTGCCTGCTCTGATCCCCAAGCAGCGCGGGACTGACGCGCGGCCTTCTACGTTGCAGGTTCGGCGTGAGCGAGCTCGTCCATCTGTGCCAGCAGGCACCCGTCACGGAGGAGCCCGGGGATGGACAGGGGCAGGTAAAGGAAGGCGATCGTTGTGAAAGCCGGGAGGAGAATTTCCAAGAACTCTTGAGGTCCATGTGGGCAGATGAAGAGGAGGAAGCAGGGACCGTGTTGAAATCTGAGGACCGCGAAGAAGACCGAGACAATGTGAATGAAGCGGAAATAGAAGAAATCTATGAATTTGCAGCTACTCAGCGAAAGCTGCTCCAAGAGGAAAGAGCGACGGAGAGAAAGCAGGCGGCTGAGCAGCTCACAGGGGTCAGGCCAGGTTCCGCGTGTGGTCTGGCGAGCGTCCAGGTCAGTACAGGACACGTGGAATCATCTGGGCAGGGGGGAGATGAGGCCCCGGCCAGGCGGAAGAGTGCCAGGCAGTCTGTTCTCCAGCCCCTGCCGGGCCAGGGCGCAGACGGGAAGGAGGACGCGGAGACACCAGAGCAGACGCTCAGCCATTGCCGCCGCTCTCGCCCGTCTGGAGAGGACCAGGCAGAAAGGCAAGAAGGCTCCCTTTTGCACTCCTTCCACGATTATGAACCGCTCTTGTCACGTACTCGAAGAGAATACGCCCAGCCTTCCCAAGTGAGAAGTGATCGAGCGGGAAAAAAGAAGACTGTCACGGAAAATGAGGTGGGGGTTCCCTGCACCCCCAGTCGCCACCAGGCACCTCCGTCACAGCCCCCCCAGGGTGGGAGTCCTCCCCGCCCACACCCGCATCCTCGTCGCTCGCGGGAGCCCTCCCTGCCAACACCCCAGTCGCCGAGTGCTTTTCCCAAGGTGGGCTCCCCCATCCCAATGTCGCCCATTTTACCACCAAGTCAAAAGAGGGACTGTGGCGTTCTGACATTACTTATAGATCCAGGCCACCCGAGAGGCAAAGAATGCAGTTACGTGCTGGAACACAAAAATAAGGGGGTCCTGCTTTCTCCCGAGGAATCACCATCCATTGACCTAACCCAACCGAAACCTGGCCGTTTGAACCCCAGATCTCTGAATTCCCCAGCCAGCATGAACAAAGAGGATGAAGTTATCCTTTTATTGGATTCAGATGAAGAGCTGGAGCTTGAACAAACCAAAATAAAATCAGTTGCCCGTGAACCCCCAGAAGAAAGGAAAGGGCTGGAGATTAGCCCCCAGTCCTCGGAGCTGTTCTCGGTCATTGACATCGATGCAGATCAGGAACATTCTCCAAGCCCACCCTCCAGGGCAACTGAGCTGCCGCAGGGGCAGGAGGAGGAGAGTCGGGGCCCCTTGGGCAGCAGGGGGCCTCTCCGGCTGTTCTGCGATCGGGAGAGCAGCGCCGAGGAGGACAGCACCACGGATACGTCGTGGCTGGTGCCTGCCACCCCGCTGGCCAGCCGAGGCCGTGACTCCTCATCCCAGACCCAAATCACAGGCCTGCAAGGCAAGCCTTCCAGGGATCAGAAGACTCAGCTCCAGCCCCGGGCCTCACTAGAAAGTAGGGAAGAAAATGGGGCCTCAAGTAAGCTCTCAGTCATCGTGCCCCAGACGTCACTGTCACACCTGGTTCCTCTCTCTCCGGGAAACTCTGACGCAGAAAGGCGAGTCCACCGAAGCCCTCCCAGTTGGCACTGTGTGCACTTTTCTCCCACGGCAGCCCGTCTGATCTCAGGAGGGCCCACTGGTTTCACTGAGCAGCCCCAGAAACGCCTGCCACCCGAGCCAGGCCCGGCCAGCGAAGTGGTGGAGCTTGAGGACAGCGAAGACGAGCAGGAGGCAGTCTCCCATCAGGCCAGCGGCCTGCCCCTGCTGGACAGGAGCCCCCCAACCCCAGCTAATGATTGCTGTTGGGGCGCTGAGCCCCTCTCGCCGGTTCCAGTTGACCCCCTGAGCCTGGAGCGGGCTGGACCCCTGAGCACCAGCAGTCCCAGCAGCAGGACGAGGGCGGCCCCCGGCAGCCATGACCTTGGCTCCCCGGGACCCCTGGGCACCACCCCCATCCGCGGAAGCTGCCCCAACCGCACCCCAGAGACATCCCCACAGGCTGGGGTCCCCCGCAGCTGCAGGCCGAGCTTCCTGAATTCAGCCCTGTGGGATGATTGGGATGGAGAAGAACAGAACTCTCCAGAGATTCTGTCCCGGGCGCAGAAACTAAGTGCTGATCCAGCTCAGAAATCAGAAGGGTTCCAGACGCCCAGTGAGTAACCTGGAGGGCTGGGGACGGGTCCTGGTGTTGTAAATGCACAGGGGCATGGGGCAGACTGGTGAGGAAAATCCGGAGGCCAGTGCTGAGGGGTCTGCTCACCCGTGGCGAGACCCTGTCCTCGCCAGTCCCTCTCCATGGTTGGGGGACAGTCAGCTTCTTGCCTAGTAAGTCGGTATTTCCTAAACTCGCCTGGATCATAAGCATCATCTGGGGCACTTGTTAAAATCCCCAGCCATGAAATGCACAGAGGTGTCAGTAGCAAGATGTGAGAATAACTAACAGCGCCGAATGGTGTGTGAATGAGGTGGAAACGGGAAGCTCAGAGTCATATATGTCACCAGAAGGAAAGTTGGAGGTCAAAAGATGGGAATGTATAAAACTGAATCCTATGGTGGGCAATGTCCGTGATCAACTGTACAAATACTAGAAATCGCTTCCACGAACCAGAACAAATGTATGACAATACAATTAGAAGTTAATAATAGAGGGGCATATAGGGAAGAACTATATACCTATTACAAACTATATACTACAGTTTGTAGTATTTCAACATTCTTTCATAAACAGTAACAAATGTACTATACCAATACTACGAGTCAACAATTGAGGGAGGTTGGTTAGGGATAGGGGAGGATTCGAGTTTCCTTTTCCTTTTCTTTTTTTTTTTTTTTCCCATCTCTCACTTTATTTCTTGTCTAGAGTAATGAAAAGGTTCTAAAAATTGAACAAAAATTAAGTGTGGTGATGGATGCACAGCTGTATGAGAGTACCAGGGGCAACTGATTGTACACTTTGGATCTTTGGATAATTGTATGGTATCTGAACAATCCTAATAAAAATTAAAAAAAAAAAAAAAAAAAAAAAAAAACCCCGCTCCAGAGCACGAATCAAAATCTCCATGGGATGGGTCGGGACTCAGGTCAACAAGCTCCTCAGTGGCTGAGCAAGTGGGAAACCCAGCTCGGCACCGTCGTCTCTTCTCATCCCCAACACGGAGAGATGCCACTTCCCAGCTCAGTGTACGAAACCTTAAATTAGATAGGACCCATCCTTTTTTTTTCTTTTCTGTTTTTGCCTGGTTTATTTCTTTCACTTATAAATGGCTTTGAGTCCTATAGATGTAACTATTAAGTCAAAATGTGCAAGAAACTTCCTTGATGAAAAACAATCAAATACTCTGTCTTTGCCTCTATTAAGCTTCCAAACCCTTATGGCAAATATCACACCAATATGGAATGGAGACTGAATCAGTATTCCACCTCTAGGTGGTTTCCTCAAAAAGCATTTATTTTTGTGACTTGTTCTCTTTGTTGACTTGGTGACTGAATTGGTTATGCTTGGTTTCTTAAATTTTCAGTCTCATAAGAAGTTTGCTTGTGTTATAATATCATGATTATTTTTTTAAAATTCTAGATGTACAACAGACCCTTTAATTCGAGAGACAAGGCTTTGTAAATATCCTGAGTCATGAATATCATAATAACAAATTATTTCCCCCATGGAACTTTCTATGTTCTAAGATTCATAACTGTCTTAGATTGTTTCACATTCTCTTTCATTTCTTGCCTCTAGCACTGAAAGTTCATTCTTTCTTTTTATTGTTGGACCATATTCATAACATAAATTTTGCCATTCTAATCATTTCTAAGGGTCCAATTCAGTAGCATTAATTACTTTTACAATGTCATGGAGCTACAACCACCTTCCATTACTAAGACTTTTTCATCACCCAAAACAGAAACTCTTTACCCTTTAAGAGCTCACTCTTTTGAGGATTATTTTTCACTGGAAAACAGAATTTGTGCTACTTGATGATTTTTACCCTGTAGGCAGCGACAGGTGGAAAATAACTGATGTGTGTTGAGCTGCAGATGGTGGGTCAGCAGGCTTCCACCCCAGGGCCTTGGGCTGGCTGTGGGTGCAACTCAAACTCCTGCCCTTCCAGGGTGTTACATCCGTGGGCACCGCGAGTACCCCATGGCATCCAGCCCCACTCAGCTGGACGTGACAGAGCTCCTGGGGCTCAGGAGCTGGATGGGCGGGTGACGTGGCCCAGTGGGGAGGGGAAGCCTGGCTCTCTCCCCGTCTTGGACATTTCCCAGGCCTTCAGCCTTCCCCACATATTCAAGGGCAGCTTCTCTCCACCCTGAAGTCTGAAACCCTCAGAGCTAAACCACCAAGTGGGTGGTCTCTCCAATTCCAGGTTTGCTCAGTGAGAAAGCTGGGAGCTCCCCGGGCCGCAGAGCTCTGGCCGCACCGTGCCGCTGGGGCCACAGGCAGGAGGCCAGGCCAGGCCTGGTGAGAGACTGCGGCCCCGCCGGCCCTTTGTGCTGCTCAGAGCGGGGGGAGACGGGGCCTTTCTCAGGCGGACACTTGAGGACAAGTTAGTGAAGGAGACTGACAGCTGCAGGGCCTCGAGTAGGTCGCCCCTGTGGTGTGTCATTTCTGTCTTTAGGGGGCTTGGCCTCCCCAGGGTGAAGCAGTGATTGATCGCGGCCCAGCAGCTGCCCGTGGCCCGGGGTTTCGTTTCCTCCTGAGGTCCCGGCTTCACTAGGCCGCGGCCTGGAGCCAACACCCGAGGCGCCTGGAGGGCCCGTAGGGCCGCTCGGCGGGGCCCCGGGGACCACGAATTTGCATTTCCAACCCGCTCCCAGGCACTGCTGTGAGAACTGCTGCCCGAGGCCGCAGGCCCAGGCCCCAGCTCCAGCGGCCTCCAAGCGCCACAGACCCTGAAGTTACAGGAGGAGATTGGGGCATTCTGGGGGAGACGGGATCCATGGGGTTCACCAGTCTTAAAGGGCTCCGTGACGACGAGAAGGTTAAGGTCAGGAACCAGAAAGGTTCCCTAAGAACCAAAGTTACATCCCTAGGTTGACCTGTTTGTCTTTAAAATACTGATCTCTCCTTTTTAAGAACCATAAAATTCACCCTTTTGAACTGTCCAGTTTAGTTGTTTTTAGCATTTCACAAAGTTGTACAACCTTCACTACTGATTCCAGAACATTTTCATCACCCCGAAAAGAACTGAACCCATATGCTGTCACTCCCACTCCCAGGGCCAACACCAGTTTACTTTCTGTTACTATAAATTTGCTTGTTTTGCACTTTTAATATAAATGGAACATGAGGCCATTTGCTTGTGGCTTCTTTCACTTTGCATAATGTTTTCAAGTTTCACCCACACTGTGGCATAAATCATCCTTTTTATTGCCAAATAATATTTTGTTGTCTGGATAGACCACGTTTTGTTTCTCTGTTCATCTGTGGATGGACACGTAGGTTGCTTCACCTTTGGGCTACTGTGAATAATGCCGCGATGAGCATTTGTTTGCCAGTGTCTGTCCAAGGCCCTGCTTTCAGTTCTTCTGGGTCTCTACCCGAGAGTGGGATGTCCAAGGCAGATGAGAATTCTATGTTCAACTGTCTGAGGAACCACCAAACTGCACCATTTTCCAATCCACCAGCAATTCAGGAGGCTCCTGTTTCTCCACAACCTCCTAACCCTTGTTATTTTCTTTTACGTTAAAATAATAGGTGTCCCACTGGGCGTGAAGTGGGGTCTCATTGCGGTTGTGATTTGCAGTTCTCACATGGCTAGTGATGTTGAGCATCTTTTCATGTACTTTTTGGCCATTTGAGTATCTTCTTTGGAGAAGCGTCCATTCAAATTCTTGGCCTGTTTTTAAATTAGGTTGTTGTCTTTTTGTTACTGAGTTGTAGGAGTTCTTTTATGTTCTGGATATTAAGTCTTTATCACATGTATGGTTTCTAAATATTTTCTTCCATTCTATAAATTGTGTTTTCACTTTGTTGATAAAGTCCTTTGATGCACAAAGATTTTTAATGTTGATGAAGTCCATTTTATCTATTTTTCTTTGGTTACTTGTGGTTTTGGTGTAAAATCTAAAAATCCATTCCCTACTACAAGGTCCTGAAGATATTTTCCTATGTATTCTTGTAAGAGTTTTATCATTTTAGCTTTTATATTTAGGCTACTGATTCATTTTGAATTAATTTTTGTAGATGGTGGGAGGTAGGTGTCCACATTCATTCCTTTGCATGTGGATTTCCAGTTGTCCCAGCACCATTTGATGAAGAGACCATTCTTCCCCCTTTGAATGACCCTTCTTGAAAATCAACTGGCTACAGATGTGTAGATTTTTCTCTGGACTCTCAGTTCGATCCCACTGGTCTGTATGTGTATCCTTGTGCCAGTACCACACTGTTTTAAGTACTGTAGCTTTGTAGAAAGTTTTGAAATCAGGAAGTGTAAGTCCTCCAACTTTGATTTTTTTTTTCAAGATTGTTTTGGCTTTTTGGGGCCGATTTTTAGGTTTATTTACACAAGGTCTCCTCATGCCCGACTGCTGGGATGAATAGCCCCAGCAGCACCATCCGTGTTGTGCGAGACGGCGCCTCTTCCTTCCAACGGGAAGACAGGACTCCAGAATGGAACGGCAAAAGGGGTAGACAGCAGCGCTCTCGTAGAGCAGAAGGCAGCTGGGTTGCCGTCGATGCTGTGTTTCTTGGCGATACCAACAGGTGTCAGAAATGGCAACTCCGGGTCCTTCGTGCTGAAATGTGTGTTTCTTTTGTTCCACCCAGAAGGTGCTAATCAGAAGAAGAACTTGCCCCCGAAAGTGCCCATAACCCCGATGCCACGGTATTCCATTATGGAGACCCCAGTGCTGAAGAAGGAACTGGACAGGTTGGTGTTGTCCCCGGAAGCTTGCTCGCAGGCATCTCCCTCCTGCTCTGCATTTCTGGGCTGACCACAGCTGGGGGCTGGAGGATCCCCCCATGGTCCTCCGGGGCCAGGGCCCAGCCTGCCCTGGTGTGGGAGCTGCACGAGACCCCTAGCCGATTCCCCACAGAGCGTTCCCCGTTTCCCCAGCCCCGAGAAGCAAACTGGCGAGACACCTCCAGATCACCCACCAGGTGACAGGTTGCAAATGGCATCGTATGCTCCACAGTCTGAGTGAGGAGACCTGATTTTAGAAACAGCATCAAAACCACCGTCACACCCAGATGAGGGCCCCTGTCAGCCTGGGGCCTGGGAAGCCCATGTCGCCGGTGTGGCCCGGAACGTTCCTCAGAGTGAGCTCACTGGCTCGTGTCACAGACCCCAGCCTTTGAAAGTCCACAGTGTCAGGCCCTTAGGTTTCAGTAGCACAAAGCCGTGCCTCAGACTTGTGATAACTGTCTGCTCCGCTGGAATTAGGAACAGGGTGGAGTTGTACGTTCGGAAGCCATGTGGCCGAGCGCACATTCACCTGTTCCCTAACAGGTTTGGAGTCCGCCCTCTGCCCAAACGCCAGATGGTCCTGAAGCTGAAGGAGATATTCCAGTACACTCACCAGACCCTGGGCTCCGACTCCGACGATGAGCTCCAGGCCCCCCAGCCGCCCCTGGACGCACCTTCCGGCTGCACCCGAGCCCCCGAGACCTCCCAGACCTCAAGGGCAGGAGGCTGCTCCCAGCTGGAGGCCACCGCTGGCCCCGCTCCCCGAAGGCTCAGGGGACCCGTTAAGGCCAAGGGCCCCGGACACAGAGAGCAGCAAGCGCACGGCAGCCTCCCGGCCCTGCACTTGGCACCGGCTGAGGACATCCCTCGGAGCCCGGAGGGTGATGCCCGGCTCCCAGCCTCCCAGGAGTCGCCGGCCTCCGCAGACGGCAGCGATGGCACCTTCAGCTCACAGAGGTGACGGGGGCAGTGGTGGGGTTGGCAGCACTGCAGCCCCCCAGGTCCTCCCACCACAGGACCAACATTCAGAAAATTCCAGTTGCTCCCTGGTTTGAAAGTACAGAAAGCCCAAACAGGTTTAAAGGGTACTTACCTCCGCACCCTGTAAGAAATTGGGGTGCTCCCCTGGGGGGGTGTGGGCCTGACCTGGCCGGCCCTCTTAGTGTTGGAATAACCAGACTTTGAGGGGCTGCCAGGCTTCCTGCCACCCGGGTGGGTCAACCCTGCCACATGCCGGGCTCTGCAGGGGACACGGAAACACACTCCCCCCAGAGAGGCTCCTGGTCCTGGGTGGGGGGGCTGGGGAGAGGGGCTTTCACACACCCCCATCCTTTGGTTCTTTCAGCTCTTCTTCCAGCGAGTTTGGAGCTGCCTTCGAGTCTGGAGATGAAGACGAGGAGGACGAGGAGGGGGTCCCGGCCTCGCAGGCAGCAGCCCGGGCTGCGGACACGGAGGAGGCCGTGAGACGCTACATCCGCTCCAACCCTGCCCTCTACCGGAAGATCCTGCTGTACCAGCCCTGCGAGCTGGCGGAGCTGCGGGCGGAGCTCAGGCAGCACGGCGTCCGGGTGCCCGCAGGGCAGCTGCTGCGCTTCCTGGACAGCCACTGCATCACCTTCACCACCGCCGCAGCCAGGAAGGAGACACTCACGCGCAGGCGGCCACCCAGGGGCCAGAAGAAAGGGCCGCCGGGTCCACGGCCCCCCCACGCGTCAGTACCTTGAGAGTCTGTGGCCTGGCATCGGTGGCCCCCACAGGGAGCCTGATTCGGGCTGGCCAGGCATTTCGGGGCCCCTGTGACAGTGAGGAAGCGACCCGGCACCCCACCGGGATCTCATCTCTGGACTGAGGAGCCGGCCCCTTCCGTCCGGCGGTGCCCGCGGTTCCTTCCCCTGTGGCCCAGGAGGCCCTGCCCCTGCGTGTTCAGAAGTGGACGGACCGCTGTTCCGTGCGTCCAGGTCCAGCTGACAGCCTGGGCCTGCTGTCCTCCTGGGCGCTCAGGCGACTTCCCAGCCACCACCAGCAGACCAGTGCTCCCCAGGCCCAGCCATCCTCGTCACCAGCAGGCTCCAAGCCGGACCGTGCCCAGGGGCCCCACACAGCTCGGAGTCCCCCAGAGAAGCCTGTTCTCCGTTCATGGGTCCCACTTTTGGGTGTGAAAGCTGCCTCCAGACTCGGAGGGGAAGGTGGGGGGCGCAGGGGAAGTTCAAAAAAGTCTTTCACTTCTGGTTCCTTGAGAATGTCCTTGTCTGTCTGAAATCCAGTGCAGTCGGTTTTACATGAGATGCAATAAAAAGGATTTTGTGAAGACCCTCCAGCGGCTACACCTCCAGGAACATAGTGAGGAAGCCGGCCGTGCGCCCAGACCTGCAGCCCCCTGGGCCCCCACACCCTGTTCCCTGTCGCAAGGGGTGACCCAGGCCTCATCTCACCGTATCCCATTTCAGTTCTGGAGTCACTGAGGCAGGTGTCTTTCATTCATTCACCCACACGTCTGTCCATCCATCAGCCACATTTAACAGAGCCCTTACCCGGCCGAGCTCCAGCCCCCGCGGCTCGGTGTGGTCAGTGGCAGGTTGTCACGGGTGTGGACACGGGCCCCAGCCCAGACCCACTGGGTCAGAATCCACATTTTAATAGGATCCCAGGCCACACTAGCCAGCAGGCTGGGAGAGCCGGACGCAGACAGGGAGGGGCAGCGCTGGGGCTTCCTGGAGAGGGTGGGGAGCCAGGCCGCAGGGTGTACATGGCCCAGGGCAGACAACTTGGGGTGTCGGGGCTTGAGATGACACAAGCCGAGCAAGCAGTTTATCAAACTTAAGCCAGCATTTAGCATATTTTAAAAGATGGTGCACATTTCTTACGTGAAGGGTTTGGCTCCCCCTCCACAGAGTAGATAGTTTGGGGAAGAGATGGAGTTAGGAAGGCAGGAGGGGGCTCTGGTCCCTGCCTGCCTTAGCAGGGGACCCGCATGAACCCCCCTGAGGAGAGTTTGAAGCTTTCACCGGCCTCAAGCGTTGGTAAAGATTCACTGGGGCAGTGGAGTCTGGAGGTGATGGCTCCATCGTTAGAAAGCCAAGTTCAGAGCTCGAGGAGGCCATGCTGGAGCAGGCGGAAGGCAGGGCCTGGGGTCAGCAACGGTGGGGGCTCAGATGCCGTGTCCCACCGTCTGGCCCCTGGGCCCTGGGGTGCAAAGGACTGGCCACACAGTTGTCACTTCCAGAGGGAAAGGGGGTTAATAACGAGCCACAGCAGCCAAGAAAGTGCTACGGGGTCGGCAGCATCCAGGAAACCACCCGCCCACCCACCCCCATGTGATATCTACAAAACGAGGTCCAGCTAATTGGTTCGAAAGGAAATCGGGTTCAGCGGTGCCTACTCTCGGGAGGTGCCTGGGGCCGGCCTTGGGGCCCCCTCATGGCAGGGGGAGAGGGGCCGTGGTGGAGGGGCTCCAGGAGCAAGGGCCGGGCCCACTGGCTGCCCGGCTGATGCCCCATCTGGGAGTGAGAACCACCTTGGGACACCCCCCAGGAGAGCCAGGGAGAAAGCCGGGGACCCTCTGAGCTTCGGGCCTTTCTGCAAGAAGGGGCAGGGGGTGGGGGCGAGTGGGGTGTCTCGAATCTGGAAGTGCTCCGAGAGCCCCACGGAGGCGGCCGTTCCTTCTTGGGTGCAGACCCACCCCCATGAGCTGCACAGTGGGGGCTGAGCGAGCCGCCAGCCACTGTCACGTCAAGGGCCCAGGCCCTGCGGCTTCTGACATCCTGTGGGGCCGCGTCTCCGCCTCCTCCATCTGCACCCACGGCCGGGCTGCTCTCTGCCCACTGGGAGCCCGGGGGGCAGTCACTGGGCGTCCTCCCAGCCCCTGGCACACTCCTGGGGGCTCAGAAAGCGCTGAGCCAGGAAGGGGAGCCCTGGGGACAATGGGACACATCTCTGCATCCTGACCCCCCGATCGCTGCCCACAGGCTCTCCAGTGGGTCGACACGTACCCTCCCACAGGCTGCTGCACCCTTCTCCTGCTCTACAACCATCACTGGCTCCCCGTGCCTGCTGGAGAGACCTCAGACCCCACGGCCTCCAACACTCGGCTCCACTTGTCACCTCCTTCCCTCGTGGACCCTGGGCCCCCTGTTAAACGGCTTGTTCCCTGTCACCTGAAGACACCTGTGCTTCTGCTCCAAACTTTCCTTGTGTTTTTCACTCTGGGCCAGGGGCCTCCCCCTTCTCCGTGCACACCCGCTGCCGTGTCCTCCCAGGGAGCCTTCGGGGCCCCTTCACTCACAGGAAGACTGTGGGGTACCACCGGTTCACACCCTGCGGGTGATGCAGGGGTGAGAAGAGGAAGGGACGGGGGCTGCAGGGGCAGCAGGGCTGGCCTGGAGCTGGGAGCTCCAGCCCCCAAGGGCCTTTTCCACCTGCAGGACCTTAGCCAAGTTGCTCGGCCCCCGCCGCCCCCCTGCAGGCCGAGCACCTGGCAATGGGAGGCTGATCTCTCGGCGGGGTGGGGGGCTGCCTGGGCTGCGCAGGCTGCTCAACCAGCTTCTCCTGAGCCTCTGGTGGGCTGGGGCCGGGGTCCTGGAAACCAGACCCCCGGCACCACCCCCTGCGCCCCCCCAGAGGAGCCCGAGGCCGCCGCAGCCCTCGATTCGTCCGCGAGGCTGTTGGCTTTTGAAATCAGACAGGAAGGAAGGTTGAGGTGGGGGCACAGGAAGGGGTGAGGAGCGAGCGTGGCTGCCGGGGCGCCCGGGGGAGCCGAGGGGCTGCTCTGTCCTCCCCGGCCCCGCCCGGTCAGCCTGCCGAGGGACCCCGAGCCCTCGGAAGCCCCCGGCCCAGGCTGCGCCCCGGCCCCGGCCGACCCCGGCTGACCCCGCGGGCTCAGGGCCCTGCGGAGCTGCCCCCAAGTCCCCCAAGGCCGCCCCCCACTGTGCGCCACCCCCAGCCGCCGGAGCAGGGCTGAGCCCCCGGAGCGCCGGGATGGAGACCCCCAGCACCCCCGGCCTGGCAGCCCCGGAGCAGCCCCGAGGCCCGGGAGGTAAGTTGAGTCCAGGTGGCCCCAGCGAAGGGGGAAGGAAGAGGGTGGGCCGGCAGGAGGGCCAGCGACGTCCAAGGCCCGAGCCAGGCTGCGGAGGGCTTGGGGGGCTGCGGAAAGACAAGGTGTCCGCGTGAGCCTCGGAGAAGACGTCCCCACGGGTGCTGGGGGCACCGGGCAGGACGAGCTCCCCGCGGGGCCCAAATCAGCCTCGGGCTGAGGGGGAGCTGAGCTCCTGACCCAGGGGACAGGCCGGGGCTCCCCGGGCACCAGTGAGTCAGGGGGCCGCCGCGAGGCTGAGCAGCCCTGCCAGTGGGTCCCCCCTTCCCGGCTGGGGCCCCGGCAGGCGGCTCACCCTCCCTGCTCCGGGTGCCCGCCTGGGGGACGGAGGTGGTAACGCCAGGCCCTGCCTCCCGGGCTGTGCGTTCGGGGAGGGGACGGTGCAGTGGCCGGGTCTGCCCAGCACAGGGAGCTGCACCATAAGGCCACCCCGCCTTGAGGGAGGGTCTCTCCCGGCCACACCCGGGACGGAGATGCGGCTCCACCACGAGGGGAGCTCCAGGGATGGACCGTCATTCTGCAAGTGAGGGCAACCACAGGAGGCCTTCTTGGAGGAGGCGCTGCTGAGCTGGGCCAGGGTGGGTGTTGGCCATGGGTCCTCGCCTTGGAGCCTTCCTGCAGTGGGGCTCACGGCCAGGGGACCCCAGGTCCACCAGCATCCCCAGGGCCCAGAGGCTGACCCTTGGCCAGCACCAGCCCTCCGTGGCCAGCTGTCGGGGGTGGGGGTCTCATGGTGCAGGCCCCATTTCTTTCTAGAAGGCCATTTGAGCTCCCCTGGTCAGCCAGCCACATGCACAGGGCTCAGGCAGGAAGGGGGTCCCAGGAGTCGGGCAGAGGAAAGCATCCAAGTAACCATGGCCAGAGGTGCAGCAGCCCCAGCCGGCGGTTGGGACTGGGGGGCCCTGCACACCGTCACCAAGTGGCAGGCAGCAGAGCAAGGGCCGTCCATCCTGGGAGAAGCCAAGCAGGGCTCCCTCTCGGTGACCAAGGCTCAGAGCCAAACTGACGCCCCTGGGAGGAACATGCAGGATGAAGATGGGGACCTTCTGGCTGAAACAGAAAGCACAGGGTTCAAGCCACATGTACACCGGGGAACACAGGCCCTTAGATCCACCCTCCCTGACCAACAAAGCTCTGGAGGACAGGCTGGGGGCTCCAGGGTGGCAGGCCCCGAGGGAGGCGGCAGTGGGTCCCCATCGTCCCTCAGGGCCGCCTGCCCTGGTCTCCCCCCTTGAAGCTGGGCTCTCCCGGGGGTCTCGCTGCAGGCTGTCTGCATAGGGGGGTTGGCCTGCCCGTCCCCGGTGGAGGGGCCTCCCAGCTGCCCATGTCCTGGTCCGCGGTAGGTTCTGCCCTGAAGGCAGGTATCTGGGGCTGCACGGAGGGCCTGACCGCAGCAGTAGCCAGGCAGCAGCCCCTGCGGGGGGAGACCCCCATTCCCAGGCCCTGCTCTGTTCTGGCCCCGAGGTGGTGGTTTCGGGGTAGTTCTTGGTTTGCTTGCAGGGGTGTCCTCTGTCCCCGATGGAGACGGTGACTGAGGCAAAAGCCAGACTGGAGAAGGGGAGCCCATATCCGACTGGGGCCTGAGTATGGGTGCCAGGTAAAATACAGGGTGCCCAGGAAATGTGAAGTTTGGATAAAAAATGAAACACTTTCTGTATAAGTATATCCCAAGTATTACAGGGGACATATTTATACTAAAAACAAAACAAAACTATCTGCTGTTTATCTGAAATCCCCATTTCCCAAGCCTCTTCCTCACCCATCACTTAAAAATTTTTTTTACTTATGTTTATTGTGGTTTTATATATTATATATTATTATATATATAATCATAAAATTTGCCATTTTAACTTTTTAAGTGTACAATTATTATTATTTACAATGTTGTGCTACCATCACCACCATCCGTTACCAGAACTTTTCTTCACCCCAAACAGAAGCTCTGTCCCCACTAAGTACGGACTCCCCAGCCTCCCCTCCCCCAGCTCCTAATCTAATCTCCTTTTTGTCTCCGTGAATTCGCCTGTTCTACACTGTTCATATAAGTGGAACCGTACAAAGTTCATCCTTTGTGTCAGGTTTGTTTCACTCAACACGATGTCTTTGAGGCTCATCCATGTTGTCGCCTGTATGGGAACCTCATTCCTTTTAACGGCTGGATAATATTCCACCATATGGATGGGCCACGTTTCGTTTCTCCATTCTTCTGTTGGACACTTGGGTGGCTTTCACCTTTAGGTCCTTGTGAATAAAGCTGTGATGAACATTGCTGTACAAGTATCTGTCTGAATCCCTGTTTTCAGTTCTTCAGGATATATACCTGGAGAGGAATTGCTGGGTCATATGATCATTCCATGTTTAACTTTTTAAGGAACCACCAAACTGTTTTCCACAGTGGCTGAACCCTCTTACACTCCCACCAACTGGTTCCAACTTCTCCACATCCTAGCCAACAATGGCCATTTTCTGTTTTTGTGATAATAGCCATCCTCACAGGTGTGAAATGGTGTATTATTGTGGTTTTGATTTGCATTTCCCTAATGATTAATGATGAGCATCTTTTCACATGCTTGTTGGCCATTTGCATGTTTTCTTTGGAGAAGTGTCTGTTTAAGTCCTTTGCTCATTTTTTAAGTGTGTTGATTTTGTTGTTGTTGAGTTGTAAGAGCTCTTTATATATTCCGGATAGTAGGCCCTTATCAGATATATAATGGGCAAATATTTTTTCTCATTCCGTAGGTTGTCTTTTCACTTTCTTTATAATGATAATGTCATCTGGTGCACAAAAGTGTTAATTTTGGTGAAATCCAATTCATCTATTTTATTTTTCATTGCTCCTGCTTTCCGTGTCACAACTGAGAACCCACTGATAAATCCAAGGTCATAAATATTTACCTCTGGGTTTTCTTCTAAGAATTTTATTGTCTTAGCTCTTACATTTAGGTCTTTGATCCATTTTAAGTTAACATTTTGTATATGGTGTGAGGTAGGCCTCCAACTTCATTATTACAATTGATTTTGGTATTGATCTTGTATCTGGAACCTTGCTAAATTCACTTATTAGTTCTAATGTATGTTTGTAGATTCTTTTGGATTTTCTCTGTTATACAGTCATGTCACTGTGAATAGTGAAAGTTTTCTTTCTTCATTCCAACCTTGCTACCTTTTATTTCCTATATTTTCCCCATCTAACTGGCACTTAAATTTTTAAAACAAGCCATCAACCAGAACGGGTTACCCATGAAGAATGGAAACGGGATATATACTTTATTTACTTTTGTATTATTTAAATGTTTTAGTGAGCATATATTACTTTTGTAATTTTGCAAGCAACCAATACAAATGGAGAGGAGAAAAAGCAATACAAGTTTGCTAGCAAAATTTAAGGGACTGAAATTCACAAAATAATTTTAAAAAGTCTTTAATCCCTCTATTATATATTTCTAGCTTTTTTCTATAGCTAGGCAAAAATGGTATTATATATCATAATTCTCTCTGTACCGTGTTCTTTTTCCACATAAAAATTTACTGTAGATCCTGTATGATTCTACAATTACCAAATTCTAGAAAAAGCAAAACTAATCTATATAAAAAGCCAACCAATGGCCTGGGACTGGGGGATGGGGGTGGGGGGTTGACTGCAAAAGGGCATGAAGGAATATTTTCCAGAGAAGGAAATGTTCAACATCTCGATTGTGGTAGTTGTTTCATAGATGTGTATATGTGTAAAATTCCTATAACTGTACACTTAGCATGGGTGGATATTATTGTATATAAATTATATTTCAAAAAAGGTGACTGGACTAAAACTTATGACATCGGGAGACAAAAAATACACCGTAGATGTTTTCAGGCTTGACACATAGCGCGACCTTATTATTTGTAATGGCCACATAGTATTTCACTGCATAACTGGATCATAATCGATTTATTTTACCAATCCCTATGGGATAGAAAGTTTTTTTTTCCCCTTCAATTTCCTGCTGTAATAAAGTGTTTCCATACCCTTCCTAGTAACCACATCTGGTGTACTTGTCCAATTATTTCTGTAGGATAAATTCCCAGAAATGGAATTTCTGGGTCAAAAGCTATTTATTAGCAGTAAATAGTGACAAATTATGATCCAGAATTATTGAACCCATTTACACTCCCACCAGCTATGTATTAAGGTTCCAATGTCTCCCACATTCTCACCATTGCAGCCTGTTATGTCTTTATATTCTTTGCCAATTAGATGAAAAATGATAACTCGCTATTTTGTTTTTTCTTGATCAGTAGTGAGATTGAGCATACTTTCAATATTTTTATCATTTATTTCCTTCTATAAATAATCTCTGTTTATAATTCTATTTGGTTCTTTCTTATTGATTTATAAAAGTTCTTTATATATTAAGGATATTGATGCTCTTTCTTGTATGTTGCAAATGTTGACTCCCAGCTTGTGGCTTTTCTTTCAACTCTATTTATGGTCTCTTTTATTATTCAGAAATATTACATTTATATGAAGTCAAATCTGTTAGTCTTCCCTTTGTGACTTGGGTTTTATGTCTGGCTTAAAGCAGGCCTTCCTTGCACACAGATTTAAAACTATTCTCTCATATTTTCTAATTGTGCTTTTATGGGTTTGTGTGTCTAATTTTAACTCTTTAATCCATCTGAAATTAAACTTTGTATTCAACATGAAGTAAAGCCCAAAATTTTGTTTTCATAGGCTGGCCAATGGCCCTGCCACTTCCACTGATTTGAAATGCTCTTTTTGTCATGTTCCCAAACTCCTTTCTAAATATATTTGTTTTTGGACTCTATGTACTGTTTCTATTGATTTATGTACCTATTTCTGTGCTAGCCATCCTGTTTTTACAGCTTAATATAAATGGAAGGTTATATTCTGGTTCAATATTAGAAAACCTATCAGCAACGCTCACAGATACAGGAGCTGATGGATACCCATCATGCCTTCCCTCCAGCAGCTTCTCACCACACTTAGAACAAACCCAAACTCCTCACAAGGGCACACAAGGCTTGCCTTGACCAGGTCTCCAGCCACCCTCTGACCTCAGCCCCCAGCACCCCACTCGCCCCTGCACCCCAGCTCCTCCAGCCTTTCCTGCTCCTCTAACACGTGGGGCGCGGGCACTGGCCGTGTCCCCTGCAGCGCTCACTCACTCCCAGCCTTCCCTTCTCTGCTCAAATGTGGCCTCCTCCAGAGGCCTCCCCTGGCCACCGCGACCAAGGTGGCACCTCCCCTGGACCACCACCCTCTCGGGAACGTCACACCGTCTGCTTCCTTCTCAGCACGCGTCACCATTAGAAATTGCCTTGCTTATTTATTTGTTTTCTTCTTTATGTCATTAACCCCTCCTCCCAGCACACTCACGGGGTAGGGTCCTCATCTAACATGTTCACCTCAAATCCCCGGTGCCAAGAACCTATAAAAGGGCCGCGATAAATACTCGCTGGTCGCATGAATGAACGGAAATAAACCACACGATTATCTCAGCATACGCTAAGGAGTCGTTTGCTAATTTAACACACAGTTCTAACTTTTAAAACATCTGAAGAGGCACCAGGACAGGCAGTCGCCCTGGAGGGGAAGCTCGGGGGCAAGTGAGGCCCTCGTTCTGATTTGGCTCTACCATGGCCCCGCTGTGTGTCCTCAGGCAGGTTGTTTAACCTCTCTGAGCCTCAGTCTATAAAATGGGAGACTCGCCAAGACAGCTGTTAGGAGAAGTAAAAGAGATGATGTAAACACAGGGCTTAGCAAAACTGGAGCACAGACAGCATGCAATACACACTCCATATTATTAGACTGGTGATAGGATACGGGGCACTGAAGGAAATTTCCCCAACGGGAGAGGAGCACTAATTGGAAATCTGCCACAGACACGGTGTCTAAGTGTGGGCCAGGGGCCGGGGGCGAGCGGACAGCTGTGGTGACGGCTGTGGTGACGTCTGTGGTGACAGTTGTGGTGACAGCTGTCAGTCATCGTCGCTCAGGGAAGGGGAGGGTCTGGCCAACGTAGCAAAATTGTACAAAATAAGAGACAGAAACATCCTTATTTGCGGTAATACAAAAACCCCGGAAAGAATGAACTGAGAAACAACTTGAACTAATATGAGCCCTTAATAAGTTGATGTGAACTTATTAAGATCAATGCTCAGAAATGAATGTTTCCTTTTATACCAACAATCTCATAATAGCAACAAAAATACAAAATCCTTAGAAACAAATAAGAAATGGACCAGATCTAAGGAAAAGCATAAAGCATTTTTACAGGACCGGAAGAAGACGCCAAAGTCACCCCTGGGGCCCCAGGCATGGAATGCAACGTCGGCCGCGAGCCCACCTGGCTTTTCCTGGCTTTGACATCCAGAAAAATAAAGGAGTGAAGCAGGGATCTGAAAAAATAAAACGAGGGCGAGTGCGGGCTTACCGGGCGGTCACCTTCCCCAGGCAACGCGGTCTCACCCACCCTGAACTCATCAGTTCCCATGAACGGAGTGGCTGCAAGAGGCTGTTTCACTTGAGCTCCTTCCAGCATGTTCCACCCCGAGGGAAGACGCTGGGATCCCCAGTGCAAGACCGCGGTGGGGAAGCTGTTCAGTCCCGGGGGCTGGAGCCGGGAATCCTGAGCAAACAAGCCCGAGAATCAGAGGACCCTGGGGCTGGGGCTCGGGGTCTCATCTGCTCCCCCGGGGCAGCAGCAAAGTCTGCGGAGGAATTTTTAATGGGCAATTCGAGCAGCACCTGCTGCGTTCGCTCCCACGGTGCAGAAGTGCCCGAGGCCCGTGGTTTCCAGGCTCCTGGCAGCAGCCCCGGGGGCACGTGGCAGCTGGGCTCGGAGCCATTTTATAAACGGAACCGGAGAGTTTAGGGGCCCCCGCAGAGCCCAGAGGGGCAACCGCACCAAGTGGGGCCAAGCCTGGCCAGGCCGCACCAGCTGCATGACCTGGGAAAGGGACTTGGCCTTCCCGGATCCCGGATTCTCCTCTGCAAATAGAGGGGTCCTCCCTCCCCACCATCCCCCACCCCCCTTCCCGAGCAACACTCCACCCGGGTAACCCTGGGCCCCTCCTGAGCCCAGACTCCTTCACTCCTCGCCAACCCCTCTGCCCCTGGATGACAATGGACTTACCCTGACTGGCGGGTGTCCGTCTCCCTGCCGCCATTGGGTTGGACCATAGGGTCGAGGTGGGGGGTGGCCCCAGGGCTGCACCTTCACCCCCAGCTTCCAGCAGCCGCCCCGGACAGGTTTCTGCTTTCTCTACCAGGCTGCCTGTGGGCTTGCTGTGCTGCCTGGAACAGGCCCTGAACCTCTCTGTTCCAGCCTGTCAGGAGGCTGTGGCTGGAGCACCATAGAGGCTGAAAACTAGCCAGGAAATGGGGGTGGGGGGCCGGGGTGACTGTCACCCCGAACTGGGAGCCAGGAGCAGCACCACGCCTGGCGGGGACAGTGAATTAGGCCCCCTGGGGCAAGCCCAGGCCCCCTGCCCTCCCCTCGCCTGCCCTCCGGCCCCACAATACGACAGCCCACCTCTGGCTCTGCTCTCCCCACTCCTGGTTCATTGCCCCCTTCAGTCTGGTCTTGGGGGACCTGAACCGAGAGGAAGACTGTGAGTTTTCTCACGTGTAAGATGAGGAGACTGAGTCCAGCCAGCAGGGAGAGGAGGCTGTGCAGCTCCATCTGATGGCGCCCGCCTGGGCCCTGCCCACCTCCCCTCCGCTGGCACCTGGGAGCCCGGGGTGGCCGTGCTGAACAGGAAGGGCCTGCAGGCCGGGCTTCCCCACCGCCTTTCGCTCTCCCTGCCCGCCCGTCACCCTGGTGCAGTCACGGCTCGCGTGGCCCAAGGGGCTGCATTTCCTGACCTCACAGACTGACCCATAATTAAAATCTGGTCGCCATCCTGAGGCCCCTGACCCAGAACCCGGGGTTCAGGAAAGGCCCCCCTGGCGGCCACTTGAGCTGAGTGTGGAAAGGCGGTAGGAATTAGCAGACAGGCGGCAAAGGGACCAGCAGGCCCAGAAAGGGAACAGAATGTGCAAAGGGCAGCTCCCCAGAGGAAGCCAGAGGCAGACGGGGTGGGCGAGGGGGGCAGTGTCCGCGCCAGACCACGGGGTCCTCGCCGAGGCCATGGGGAGGTGTGTGGAGTTTGGGGGGAGGGGTCACCAGAAGGTTTGAAGCAAGGGAGTCGCAGGCTTAGACGGGGGTGTCAGGGCCAGAGGCATTCAGAGCGACCAGCAGAGTCACCACACGCCGGACATGCCGCTCCTGCGTGTTTACCCCGAAGAGATGACAGCAGGGACCCCAGGCTCGCCAGGGTGCGGGCAGCCTGGTCACAAGAGCCGACGGGGAAGCCCCCGCAGGTGAACGGAGAGGCAGCACGTGCCTGTCACCCACCGGACTACCACCCGGCCCTAAAAGGGAGCGGAGTTCCGATGCGCGTTTCTAGGTGATAAACCTTGAGAACGGTTTGCTGAGAGAAGACACGCGGAACGACAGCTGTTGCGTGAGGCCACGTGTCGGGAATGCCTGGAACAGGCCACTCCACAGAGACCCACGGCAGATTCGAGGCCACGAGCGAGGCGTGGAGGGAGCCCCCGCCGGCGGTGCAGGTTCTCTCTGGGGCGATGCGGCTACAGTCGCACGAGGCTGTGAATGTGATTCACCCCCCGAATGGTGCCCTTACAAAGGGCCGGGAGAGAGCAGGAGCCATCGGCCTGGGGCTGAGGAAGCCCCACAGGGCAGAGAAGACGAGCCTGAAAGGTCAGGGGGCAGCGGACAGCGGAAGGGGGTGGGTCACGGAAGCCCAAAGATGCAGGTTCTGAGGAGGAGGGGGAGGGGGAGGAGGAGGGGGAGGAGGGGACGGGGAGAAGTGACAGAGGTGACAGGAGGTGACAGGAGTGACTGGGAGTGATGGGAAGTGACAGAAGTGATGGGTGACAGGAGATGGAGGCGACAGGAGGTGACGGAAGGTGACTGGGGGTGATCAGGGGTGATGAGAGGTGATGGGAGGTGACGGGAGGTGACAAGGAGGTGGTGGTAATGGAGGAGACAGGAGGTGACTGGGGGTGATGGGAGATGACGGGAGGTGATGGGAGGTATGGTGGTAATGGGGGGTAATGAAGGTGACGGGAGGTGACGGGAGGTGAGACGGGAGGTGATGGGGGTGGTGGGAAGTGACAGGAGGTGACAGAGGCTTCTGGGCCTTGCGGAGAGGGGGTGTGGAGTGAAGGAGGCATGTGTTCTATTCTATGGTTTTAGAAGGAAAGGAACTTTGTTCTCTCCCCTGTCCCCGTCAGTCCTTGGCCTGGACACAGGCCCCTGCACACAGGGAGAAGGGGGGTGCTGGGCAGGAGGGGGCCCCGGGACGGCACTGATGACTCTGCCACAGGGGCCATGACCTGTGCCCAGTCCCCCTTGCATCTTCTCTCCTAGAACCACGGACAAGGGATTGCCAACCACCAGCCCCTGAGCTCCAGGGGACCCTGCTGGAGGGGCTGCCTGCAGGTGGGCAGGGGAGGAGGGCTGGGCAGGGCTCGGGGTCCTGGGGGTCCCCTTGGCTGGGGTAAGGCGGCCGACCTTGGCAATGAGCCAGACTCAACTCCTGGAGAGGAGGAAGTAGGCGGGGGTCTCGGGCCCAGGGGTGCCTCTTGGCGTGGGCCAGGGGTCCCTCGCACCCAGGAGACCCCAGGCGGACAGAATAAGACAGGTCACCGGGCAGGGCTCCCAGGGCCAGGCTCCCTCCCGCCCGCCTTCCCTCCTTTCGAGAGGACCTGCTCCCGACAGCCTCGTCATCGTTTCCAGGTGACAGATGAGGATGCCGGGGCCTAGCGAGCCAAAGCACCCTGTGCAGTATCACCCAGGTATGGCCCCAGCCCTCCATCTCACCCACTCAGACCCAGGGACCGACGACCCTTCCTGACAGCAGGGAACGGGGGGCTTCCTGGGGGCTGCGGAAGCAGGGAGGGTGGGGGCTCGCCGGGTGAGGGGCACAGTGGCAGGAGTCCGGGTCCTCTCTCACAGCTCCGGGTGGGGGCCCCCGACCCCATGAGGAAGCAGGAGGTGGGCACGGGCAGGGAGGCCGGCTCCCCGGCCGAGCAGGTGAAGGCCCTCGTGGACCGGCTGGCTGGGAAGGGCAGCCAGGGCCCCCAGGCCACGCAGACCCCCGACGGGACACCGGAGACCCCACTGGGGCCCCACAGCAGTGGTAGGCCGGGTGTGGGTGGCCGGGGGCAGGTTCAGCCGGGGGGTGGCCGGACTCCTTGGGGCCTCCGCCACTACCCACCCCTCTGGCCTCTGCCCCGCAGACTCGAGGACCCAGAGGCTCCGGGAGGCCCTGCTGAGCCGGACGGGCGGCGGCCCCGGGCTGGGAGGCCCCGGGCACAGGCTGACCAGCCTCCTGCTGGTGGAGGGGCTGAGCGACCTGCAGCTGAGGGAGCACGACTTCACGCAGGTGGAGACCACCCGGGGGGCCGGGCGCAGCGCCAGGACCGTCGGCCTGGACCAGCTCTTCCAGCCCCTCTCCCGGGTGTCCGTCCCGCCCCGTGTCTGCATCACCGTCGGCGTGGCCGGCGTGGGCAAGACAACCCTGGTGAGGCACTTTGTCCGCCTCTGGGCCCAAGGGCAGGTCAGCAAGGACTTCTCGCTGGTGCTGCCCATGACTTTCCGGGAGCTCAACACCTACGAGAAGCTGTCGGCCCACAGGCTCGTCCGTGCCGTCCTCCCGCATGTCGGGGAGCCTGGCCCAGTACTGGCCGACCCCCCGGCCAGGGTCCTTCTTATCCTGGACGGCCTGGATGAAGGAAAGATGCCTCTGGACTTCTCCAACACCGTGGCCTGCTCGGACCCCCAGAAGGAGATCCAGGTGGACCACCTGGTCACCAACCTCATCCGGGGCAACCTCTTTCCAGAAGTTTCCGTCTGGGTCACCTCCCGCCCTGGCGCAGCAGGCCAGATCCCGGGGGGCCTGGTGGACCGAATGACCGAAATCCGGGGCTTTAACGAGGAGGAAGTCACGCTGTGTCTGGAGCAGATGTTCCTCGAGGACCAGGCCCTCTCGGGCCGCGTCCTGAGCCAGGTGCGGGCTAACCGGGCCCTGTACCTGATGTGCACCATCCCTGCCTTCTGCCGGGTTGCAGGGGCAGCGCTGGGCCACTGGGCCCGCCAGGGGCCGGGGCCCCAGGACACGGAGCTGTCGCCCCCCGCGACCTTGTGTGAGATCTATGCCTGGTACTTCCGGATGGCCCTCGGCGGGGACGGCCAGGACAAGGGACCTGGGAGCCCCCGGATTGAGCAGGTGGCCCAGGGGGGCCGCAAGATGGTGGGGACGCTGGGCCGGCTGGCCTTCCACGGGCTGGTCAGGAAGAAGTACGTGTTTTACGAGCAGGACCTGAAGGCCTTCGGGGTGGACCTGGCCCTGCTGCAGAGCCCCCTGTGCAGCTGCTTCCTGCAGCGGGAGGAGACGGCGGCCTCCGCGGCCGCCTACTGCTTCGCCCACCTGTCCCTGCAGGAGTTCGCGGCCGCGGCCTACTACTACGCGGCGGCCCGCAGGGCCATCTTCGACCTCTTCACCGAGGGCGCGGTGTCCTGGCCGCGGCTCGGCTTCCTGGCGCACTTCCGCGCCGCGGCCCAGCGCGCCATGCAGGCCGAGGACGGGCGGCTGGACGTGTTCCTGCGCTTCCTGTCGGGGCTGCTGTCGCCGCGGGTCAACGCCCTGCTGGCGGGCGCGCTGCTGGCCCCGGACGAGCACCAGGCGCACCGCGCGCCGGCGGCCGCGCTCCTGCAGGCCTATGGCACCCCGCGGCCGCCGTTGGGCGCGCGGGCCGTGGAACGTGCTGCGCTGCCGCTGCACGAGCTTGCAGCGCGCGGAGCTGGCGCCCGCGTGGAGGCGGCACCTGGGCGGCGGCGGCCTGGCCGCCTCTTCGGGCCCCGCGCTCACCGTGGCGCTGGCCTACCTGCTGCAGGTGTCGGACGCCTGCGCCCAGGAAGCCAAACCTGTCCCTGGGTCCTCAGCCCGGCCGCGCTCCGGAGCCTGCTGCCCCCAGCTGCTCTACTGCCGGGGCCTCAGGTGGGCGCCCGGGGCGGCGGGGAGGGGGCCAGGGGGGCGGCAGGAGGACCCGGAATACCCCCACACACACCCCCACTGTGCCCCTCGGAAGGGTCCCGGTGCCCCCGAAGCTGTGCCCCTGACCTTGGGGAGGGAGAGGCAGGGATGAGGGAGGAGGGGCGGCTCACACCAGCGGGAGAAGGGTATTGGGGCGACAGGGACCCCCGGACTTATGGCCCGCTAAGGGAGGCTCTGACCCTCGGGGGGGGTGCCGGCCTCAGCTCTTTGAGCCCCGACGGTGACGGTGATGCCGCGTTGGCGTGGAGAGGCGCGGGGGCAAAGGGGTGGAAACCCGAGCCCGATGTTCCTCTGCTGCTCCCCGGGGGCCCTGCCCGTGTCCGGGGGCCCCTCACCGTCGCTCTGCCCTTGGCCAGGCTGGATGCCAACCAGTTCCAGGACCCCGCGATGGAGCTGCTGGGCAGCGTGCTGAGCGGGAAGGACTGCCGCATCGAGAAGCTCAGGTATCCCCGGCCCCGGGCCCCCCCCACCCTCTCCGCGCAGCCGGCCAGGAGCGCGTTCACGGGTCTTTGAAGCGCGCGGCTCGGGATGCAGTTTCCACCATTCCAGAGGTCCAGAGCCTCGGGTAGCTCATGTGTAAGAAGGAAACGCCAGGCTGAGGACCAGTCTCGCTCGTGGACATGGGAGCATGTCCCAGGTGCTAGAAGCCCCGAATGGCCACCCAGGTTCCCAAAGCTCCTCTCAAAGTCTGACCTCAACACTGTTCAGAAAGGGCACCTATTTTTTTTTTTTAATTAAAAAAAAACTTTATTGTGGCAACATACACACAACACAAAGTTTCCCATTTTAGCCAATTTCATGTGTGCAATTCAGGGACATTAATCACATTCACAGCCTTGTGCTGCTGTCACCACCATCCATGACCAAAACATTTCCATCCCCCCAAACAGAAGCTCTGCACCCATTAAAAAATAACTCCCTGCTTCCCTCCTCCAGCCCTGGTCTTCTAATCCACTCCCCATGCCTGAGAATTTGCTAATCCTAGACATTTCTTATGAGTGGAATCATACAATATTTGTCCCTTTGTCTCTGGCTTATTTCACTCAACATCACGTCTTCGAGATTTATCCATGTTGTAGCATGTATCAGAACGTCATTCATTTTGATGGCTGAATAACTTTATCATATAATATAGTGTTGTAATAACTCTACCATTTGTCACTAGGGCTGTGATCAGTGATGTGCAGAAAATGGTTTGTACCAGTTGTGAGAGCTGGATGCTAAATTTTCAGGAATGTTGCAAGCCAGTTGTTAAACTGTTAGTGCTTGAAATAGGCACAGTGGGAATATTTACACCACGGGAATTGGTGAATGTTACAAATCAGGTTTTTGCTGTGGTTTTCCTAGCACCAGTTTACCAGTCTGCTGCTGGTGGGACCCGCCTGGGTGGGTTCCGTAATTGCCATACTCTTGCTGTGCTGTTGGGGTAGAAGCTTCTGGACAAACTTTCCCTGGGACCCTTTGCTGGACTGAGGTCTGTCCATCCGCTCTGGCCCAACCTCACCCAGGCTCGGGGGATTTCCAATGGGCCACCCTATCTCCACCCATGCCTAGTCCCTGATGACGTTCGAGATGTCTAGGGTCTGAATCCAGACCTGGCATTGAGAAAGAGGTGAAGAGATGCACTGGCCTGAAATAACCACTCCTCTCTCTCTCCCTGGGCAGCTTGGCTGAGAACCAGATCGGTAACAAAGGGGCCAGGGCTCTGGCCCGGTCCCTCCTGGTCAACAGAAGTCTGACCGCTCTGGAGTAAGTAGGACGCCTGTTCTAGTTTGCTAATGCTGCCCGAATGCAAAACACCAGAGATGGATTGGCTTTTATAAAAGGGGGTTTATTTGGTTACACAGTTACAGTCTTAAGGCCATAAAGTGTCCAAGGTAACACATCAATAATCAGGTACTTTCACTGGAGGTTGGCCAATGGCATCCAGAAAACCTCTGTTAGCTGGGAAGGCAAGTGGCCAGCATCTGCTCCAAGTTCTGGTTTCAAACTAGCTTTCTCCCAGGACGTTCCTCTCTAGGCTGCAGTTCCTCAAAAATGTCACTCTTAGTAGCTCAATGCTTGTCCTCTCTTAGCTTCTCCAGAGCAAGAGTCTGCTTTCAATGGCCGTGTTCAAACTGTCTCTCATCTGCAGCTACTCTCTCAACTTCTGTGCATTCTTCAAAGTGTCCCTCTTGGCTGTAGCAAGCTCGGTCCTTCTGTCTGAGCTTATATGCTGCTCCAGTAATTTAATTCAGACCCACCCTGAATGGGTGGGGCAACACCTCCATGGAAATTATCCAACCAAAGGTCTGGCACACAGTTGATTGAATCACATCTCCATGGAAACACCCAAAGGATTCCAAAATCTAATCAACACTAATATGTCTGCCTACACAAGATTGCATCAAAGATAATGGCATTTTGGGGGACATAATACATCAAACTGGAACAATGCCCAAGAGAAAACCTTCCTCATTGGAACAGTGAGAACTGTGTGCCAACTCCTGAAGGCTCCTCCCTTCTGTGAAAGGGCTTGTGTTCTCTTCCACCCTTCCCTGGTTCCCCAGAGTCAGCCCAGGGGGTAGCTTTGGGGCACGGTTCCCGTATTTCACTCAGAGCAGGTTCCAAGGTAGGAGCCCCTGTAGGACTAAGAAATAGGGAGCCCTCACCAGACCACACTGTCCCCTGCGGGGTTGGAAGGACAGCTGAGAAAGCAAAGGCACGGCCCCTCTTCAGCTGCTCCCTGAGTCTCGTCCCCCAGGACCGTTGAGCACCAGACTTTCTGCCCCGAATCTGGGGTTATTGTTCTCATTTCCACATGTCACCCAGACCCACTAATCCTTTAGGTTCCACTTTCTTTTCCCCATCACATGGGACTATCTTGGGACATTCCTTCCTTGTTTGTCTAAGGAAGGCTCTCTGCCCTGGTTCCACCAAATATGAAACCCTGAACCCTGGCTCATTCCTCTCGAGGATCATAGCTCTAAAGGCCAGTGTGACTCCAGTCCTCCTTCCCTCCCTGGGAGTCGGATGGAAGAGGATGGTTCTCTCTCTTTCTCCCCCAGCCTCCGCTGTAACAACATCGGACCTCCAGGGGCCAAGGCCCTGGCCGATGCGCTGAAGATTAACCGGACTCTGGCCTCTCTGAGGTAGGGGTTACTCGCTCCCTGTCCCCCCTGCCCTCTCCTCAGGAGCCACCCATGGGGTGTGAGGCCATTCAAGATGGCAGGCACGGGATACCAGCTCCAATCCCACTGGGCAGGGAGACTTATATCCTAGGCAAGTTTCCAAAAGTTCCAGCTCTTCCCCAGTCTTTGTGCCTGTGGAGGGAAAGAGGAGAAGCAGGGGAGGGTATGTGGAGATGGGAAGGACAAACTCGTGTTAGGAAAACCACGTGTCCGCCACTGAGTGGGGAATTCCCAAGGCCACCATGTTAGAATTTTCCCTGAAGTGTTTCCCAGCCCAGTGAAAAGCATCTTTCAGAAGGTTCCTGTGGTTTGGTGACAGCCTGTTGTACCCTCCTCGTACTGCTTAGTTGAAGGCGCTACTCTCGTGTTTCTTCTTCCACTTAAAAAAAAATGAGGTGAAATTCACGTTACATAAAATCAACCATTTAAGTGTGTATCTCGGTGGTATTTGGTACCACTGTTGTGTAACCACCACCTCCACCTGGTTCCAAAACATTTTCCTCACCCTCAGAGGGGACCCCGGACCCACCAGCAGTCACTCCCCATCCCCTTCCCCGCAGCCCCTGGCAACCACTAGTCTCCTTCCTGTCTTTATAGATTTCACACGAACAGAATCGCACAATGTGTGGTCTTTTATGTCTGGCTTTTTTTCACTGAGCATCATGTTTTCAAAATTCATCCTCAATGTAGCAGGGGATCAGCACTTCATTCCTTTCCACGGCTGAGCAGTATTCCCGTCTGCTTGGACCCCACGGGTTTATCCACCGTCCTCTGGCGGGCATCCAGGCTGTCTCCGCCTTCGGAAACACGTACTTAGTTTGAGTCCCTGGTCTCCATTCTTCGGGGTTATAGACCCAGGAGTGGAATTGCGGGCCACATGGTAATTCTGCGTCCAGCTCTGCGAGGGCTGCCGAACCGTCTTCCACAGCGGTTACAGCCTTTTACTCTCCCACCAGCAACGTTTCCAATTTCTCTGCTCCCTCACCAGCACTTGGGTCCCATGGTTTTGGGCTGCAAGTAGGATCTAGAGGAGAGCTTGTTTGTTAGTGTAGCTTGATCCATGGACGCCCCGTTCCCAGTCCACAGGCAAGCGCTCCTGACCCGGAGGGAAGCCGTGGGCCTGGGGAGGGGACGGGGAGGGGCCCTTTGTCCTCCAGGTCCTGTGTGGTGGGCAGTGAGGGCATGGCGTGGTCACAGCCCCTTCCCCACTGAGGGCAGCTGCTGCCCGCCTGGGGGCCCGGTGACCCTGGGGCGGTGGGCGCTCATGGCCCCACGTGCTCCACTGCTGATGCCCCTTTCTCTCGCCTCCGCAGCCTCCAGAGCAACACCATCAAGGACGATGGTGCCAGGTCGATGGCCGAGGCCTTGGCCAGCAGCCGGGCCCTCTCCGTGCTGCAGTGAGTGGACGTGCTGGCTGGCAGAGAGCCTCCTCTCCCCTCCTCTCCTTCCCCAAGGGCCTCTGTGCCTGTTTGCTGCAAATAGCGATGGGCGGGCAAGGTCCGGAGGCTTCTGGCCTGGCTGGCTGGGACCTCGCAAAACCTGATGCCCACTTACTTTCTGGAGAACATGTGCTGGGGAAATAATTAAAAATCAAATCTACAGCCAATCCAGAAAATCCTCTCAACCAATGGAGAAAAGAACGAACGTTTTATTGTTTGAATAAGCATTAAACCTGACTGTGTTATGCATCATAGGCAATCTGCGAGAGGTTACAAAGAGAGAAAGATATCCTACCTTTTTATATAGTCAATAGATACAGCCCCTCACATACCAGTTCTCAAGATAAACAGTAACTAAACCTCAAGTAAGAGGACTGGACAGCACCATTTGCTATGCATAGTTCATCCTAAATTTACCTGGTGATTGGGGTGGCCATCTGTGTTAGTTCATTGCCTTTATGCAAAGGAAAAATGAAGCTTCTCATATCTTTATGACAAGCAAGTAGGTGGTTACAACCAGGAGCTGGCACCCAGGCTACAGCCCCCCGAGGCAGGGAGCTGGGGGTGCCCTCCTCCGTGATGTTCACATTTCAAAGAGGTGGCTCCTAGGCCCTTACCAAGGACATCCCTGGGTTGTAAACAAGAGGCTCATTTAGATTTTAAAAAGATTTACACACATCTCAAAGGGACAGAGAAAGGATTTACAGTAACAAGTTTTCTCAAGGAAATACTCCAGGAAGAGGCAGGGCGGGAGGTCTCGTTCCTTTGGGCACCAGGGAAAATTCAATATTTTAGGTTTACAAGGGAGGGCCTGGCTGTCCCCGCGTCTTGCTCTCCCACGTAGTATTGCCAGTCTGTTGGCAGCACTTTGGCAACAATCCACAGATGTTGCCTGGAGACCACACCCCTCCTGGGCCGTGATATAGGGGAGGGCACTCTGGTTGCCTCTGACCTCTCACCTCGACCCCGGAATGTCCCCGGCCTGGGCCTGGTTGTCACCAGCTTTACTGAGAGATGCTTCCCCTCTCCCACAGCCTGCAGAAGAACACCATCGGGCCCCTTGGAGCCCGGCAGATGGCACACGCCCTGAAGCAGAACAGGAGCCTGAAGGAGCTCATGTGAGCAACGCAGAAGGGCCTGACGGGTACCCCGGGTGCCTGGCACAATGCCCAACCCATCGCAGATGTCTTTGGACATGGGCACGGGTGAAGGGATGGAAGGAGGGATGGATGGATGGATGGATGAATGGATGGATGGATGGATGAATGGACAGATGGATGAAGGAGTGGATAGATGGGTGAATGGACAGATGACTGGATGGATGCATGCATGCACGAAGGGTGGATGAGTGGGTGGATGGACAGATAAGTGGATGGATGGATGGATGGATGGATGGATGGACAGATGGGTGAATGGACAGATGGATGAAGGAGTGGATAGATGGGTGAATGGACAGATGACTGGATGGATGCATGCATGCACGAAGGGTGGATGAGTGGGTGGATGGACAGATAAGTGGATCGATGGATGGATGGATGGATGGATGGACAGATGGGTGAATGGACAGATGGATGAAGGAGTGGATAGATGGGTGAATGGACAGATGACTGGATGGATGCATGCTTGCAGAGAAGGGTGGATGAGTGGATGGATGGACAGATAAGTGGATGGATGGATGGATGGACAGATGGGTGAATGGACAGATATAAGTGGATGGATAGATGGATGGACAGATGAATGAGTGGATAGATAGGTGAATGGACAGATGACTGGATGGATGCATGCATGCATGGGAGGGTGGATGAATGGGTGGATGGACAGATAAGTGGATGGATGGATAGACGGATGATGAATGAGTGGATAGATGGGTGAATGGGCAGATGACTGGATAGATGCATGCTTGCATGGGTGGGTGAGTGGGTGGGTGCAGGACGGCTGGATTTGGTGTCTAAGTATTAGACCAGTAGAATGGAGAGCCGGATCCCCAGGATTGGGCGGGCCCTGACCTTCTCAGTCCCACATTTAATGTCTTCCCAGATGGCAGAAAGTAAACAAACAGCTTTTCCTGGCCAAATTCACATAAAGTACCACAAATACCTCTCACCAGAGAGTCAAAGAAGACTTTGCTACCTTGACCTCTCATGGGCAGCAGGGAGTCACGTGCATACGTCAACAGGCCTCAGACAGAACAGACCGTGCCCGGCCTCCCCGGGAGGGCCTCCTGGACCCTGGTTGTGGGCCTGGCCCTGTGCGGCTGCTCCAGGGCCCGGCTCACCCACGCCCCATCTCTCGCAGGTTCTCCAGTAACAGCCTTGGCGATGAAGGCACCAAGGCCCTGGCTGAGGCCCTGAAGGTGAACCAGGGCCTGGAGAGCCTGGAGTGAGTCTGCCTGACCCCCGTCCAGGGTGCGGCGGGACCCCCGGCCTAGCAGATGGGTGGGCCCTGGAGGAGGGCTGTCAGTCGGGGTGACTTCCTGGCCAGAGCCAAACCAACCACAAGCCCTGGCCATACTCTGGTCTCTGTTTCTCCCCACCATACCCACCACCTGTCCCCCGGAGAAAAGGGGTGTGATTGGTTCTGGAGTTTTCAGAGTGGCAACAGGCACTGAGTGTCCCGGAGAAACAGATGCAGGTGGCTGAAGGCTGGTGTGGCTGCGGTGGCCTCAGGGTAGGGTGCAGGAGCCGGTACAGCCCCCACCCTGGACACTGCCACAGTGATGGCTCTGGGGGCCATGGACACAATGCAATCCCCTCAGGGGCCGTTTGGTGCCACCCACACCAAGGCAGAGGCTAAACCTTGAGGCTTGATGTGCTAAACCCCCTGCCCTGAGGTATCAGGGGCTGGAAGGTGGGGGGAGAGGAGAGGAAAGTGTGGGGAGAAGTGCCAGGTAGGGGGTAGTCCCACTGAACCCGCCCACAGCCCTGGGCTGCACCCCAGCCCTCCGGGTCCTGGGACAGCCCCCCCCAAGTGAGCCCCCCTCTGCCTGCAGCCTGCAGAGCAATTCCATCAGCGACGCGGGGGTGGCGGCGCTGACCGGGGCCCTCTGTGCCAACCGGACCCTCCTCAGCCTCAAGTGAGTCCCGCCTCCCCCTCCGACCGTGGCGTCCCTTTGCCCACAGGGCCTGACCCCCTCGCCCACCGCGCAGGAGCTTTGTCTCCCGTGGTCATGCGCCGGCTCCCTTCGGGACCTGGCACCCTGTCCCTCTTCCTGCTCCCTCGGGGGGTGGGGAGGGGACAGTGTGGCCCTCACGGTGCCCCTTCTCTGCCCCTTCCTGTGTGCGGGCCCTTCAGGCATCGCCCCCCGCCTGCCTCCGGGACCCTCCCTCACACGCCCCTCCTGTCCTCCCCTCCCTGCTGGCTGCCACCCGAGCCTGGCTGGAGCAGGCTGGGGCCCCCACCTCTGGGCGCACAGGATGCGGGGGTCCCAGCGCCAAGCCCGGCATCTGCGCGGTCTGGCCTCCCCCGCCCCAGGCCTCCAGGAGGGTGGCGGGTCGGACGCCCCGGGTCTTCTCTCTTTCCTCAGCCTCCGGGAAAACTCCATCAGCCCCGACGGAGCCCAGGCCCTGGCGCGCGCGCTCCGCGCCAACAGCACCCTGCAGAACCTGGAGTAGGTGGGGGCACGGCCACTGCACGCGGCTGGGGAGGGGCGCGGCCCGGGACGCAAGCCCCCCGTTCACGTGGGCGACTCTGCCTGCCTCGCGCCTGCGGGATGCGCGAGCACGGGGGGCGCCGGAGGCTGCGGGGCGAGGGCAGCGGGTGCCCCGGGCTCCCGGAACCTCGGTGAGCCGCGCGTGGTCAGCGCCCAGCGGTGGGGCCGCCTGCCCCCGGGCCCGCCATCCAGATGCTTGTAACGGGGGCGCGGCGCGGACGCTCACTGGCCCCTGCTCCTTGTCGCAGCCTGGCCGCCAACCTCCTCTACGACCAGGGCGCCCGGGCCATCGCGGCGGCAGTGGGAGAAAACCGAGCCCTCACGTCCCTCCAGTGAGTCTGCGGCTCCCCGCCCCGAGCACCCCTCCCCAATCACCGGTGGGACCCCCCAAGGCCGACCCCCCCCCAGGTCCCAGGGCCGCCTCCAGGAACCTGTGTCCTCACCCCCGCACTGCCTCCCGAGGCTGACCCCCACAGGGGCCCGGGGTTGGGGTGGGGGGGTGCCCCCCGCCCCTAAGCAGAGTGCACCCCGAACTTGAGGAGTTGCAGGAATCCCCCGTCCACACCAGTGGCCGCGCGCCCGCGCTGGGGGAACTCCTTGCCCGGCCTGGGGCTTCCCCGAGAGGAGCGTCCTCTGTCCGGCCGGGCCCCCTCCCGGCCCCCGCCTGCTGCTCACGGGTCTGTGTCCCCAGCCTCCAGTGGAACTTCCTCCAGGCCGGCGCCGCCAGGGCCCTCGGGGGCGCGCTGCAGCTCAACAGGAGCCTGGCCAGCTTGGAGTAAGTGGGGCCCCCGTGTCCCTGGGAGTCTGAAAATTTGGGGCCCCCCCGGGTGCAGGGCTCCCACTGAGGGCCCTCAGCACCCAACTGCTTCTGCAAAAGCCAGGCACACTGCAATCCTCATCTTTATTTTTTCATTTAACACTTTAATATACCACAAAATTCTCCCACTTAACGTGTGCAATCCATTGGCTGTTAGTGTATTCAGAGTTGTGCAACCATTACCACAATCAATTTTAGAATATTTTCATCACCCCAAAAGCAGTCACTCCCCAGCCCCTGGATGAACCACATTTTGTTTATCCATTCAACTGAGGTGCAGCTGGGTTGTGTCCACTTGTTGACTATTAATAACACTGCTATGAATGTTTGTGTACGAGTTTTGTATGGAATCTCTTGGGTGGATTCCTTGGGGTGGAACTCCTGGGTCACATGGTGACTGCTTAATCTGTTGACCTTTACCTGCCTTTGACCTAGACCAGCTCCCAGGACACCTCCGCTCTGGCTGCTTCTCCTCTGCTTCTGGCCGACCCTTCAATGCTGCTGTTTCTGAGGGTTCTGCCCTCGGCCATCTTTCCTTGACATCTCTTTTCTGGGAGCTCTCCCCCCACCCCACCCAGGTTCCAGTTACCTCCCAAGAGCCATCCGGCTCCCCCATCTCTATCCCAGCCTTCTCAGAGGCTCCAGAGGCTCCAGACCCACTGCCCCCTGCAGCTCCACTCGGGGGTGACACAGGTCCTTCCACCTGACTGCGTGATCTCCCCCACAAGCCGGATTCTCTCTTGGTTCCACCTCTCCAGAATGGAACCAGCCAACCACCTGTGCAAGCCGGAAACCTCGCCTTCTCTCTCACTCCCACTTCCAACTCATCACCGTGCCCTTGTCGACGCTCCCTCCCAATTCTCTCCACCCACCATTTCCCTCTGTCCCCATCAGCGATGGCCAGGCCACTAGCATCTCTTACATGCATGCCTGCGACAGCTGCCACATCCAGCCCCTCCTCTCAGTCCGGCTGTCCTCCTCCTGGGGGAGATGTATGGTGCCTGCAGAGTCGAGTCTGACCTCCCAGTGTGGCTGATACGGCCCTCAGGGACCTGCTGCCTTTGCACCCCCAGTCTCACTTCTCTCAGCTCTAGGGATGCAGTAGTTTAGACCTACTTCTTGGGGGCAGCCTTCTGTGAGCACGCTGCGGTGGAGACCCTGTGGGGGTCTCGGACTATTCTAACTGCTCGTTTGATCCCATCTCCCCAGCTGAGCTTCCAAGAGGGTGGGACTTGGCCTGCCACCTTGCACAACACCTAGTGTGCAAGACACATTCGGATGTTAAGGTTCATGCAGATGGCTCCCTTACACACGCCGGTGCACACTTGAGCTAAACTTTTAATCACTTACTGCTCCAGGATCTGTTTTCCTTCAGTTTGGAGGGAAAAAAATGACACAAAACCCTGATTAGCAAGAATGCCCCGGGGGGCCAAGGGGGTCACTTTAATTATCTGGCTGGTACTAAAAACCATGCCTTCTGTCCCAAGCCCTCGTTGACAAGATTCCCACTGCCGGTCCCCTTTTCTCGCCGGCCTCTGGTGGCTCAGACTTGCGCAGAGCCTCAGGCCCTCTAAGTGTTAAGCCGATTCTGTGGGGCTGCGATGGCCGCCCAAGAGGGGCGATTATCCCCCGGGGCGACCCCTGGAATTACAGACCTGTGTGGTGTGTTGTCCTCTGAATGACACCTCGGCAGGCTCTTGCTGGAGCGCTGGTCCCGTGTGGCCGAAGGGCTCCCTCCGTGCTCCAGTTTACAGGAGAACGCCATCGGGGACGAAGGGGCGTCTGCGGTGGCCAGCGCGCTGAAGGCTAACACGGCCCTCACTGCTCTCCAGTAAGTTCCCTGCACCTGGCAGCCCAGGGAGGCAGCCCCCTCACCGTCCTGCCTTGCGTCTCATTTCTGTTTGTCAAAGAGGTTGTGGTTGCTTTTCCTAAGCTCAATGATTGGGAAGTCAAACATCTAGAAAGTAAGAATTAAGAGGAGGGTATTCTCCCCCCAACTTTCCAAGGGACTAGCTCTGCTGCCCCGGTCCTTCACGTCCAGTTCTCTTAGGCATCAGACAGCTGTAGGAGCTGTAGAGATTTCTCATCAGATCATTGGTCAGAAATTTCTCACCAATTTCAGCCCTAAGTTAAGAGATGGTCAAATGGAGGGGAAGACTGGAGGGAGGCAGGGCCAGGGGCAGGTGGAAGCGCTGGGAAGGCCGGACCCTCCCCACTGACCACACCGCCCCTTCCAGCCTCCAGGTGGCGTCCATCGGTGCCCCGGGGGCCCAGGCGCTGGGGGAGGCCCTGGCAGTGAACAGAACCCTGGAGATCCTTGAGTAAGTATCCAGTCTCTGGCTACCTTCTCTTGCTGAAAGAAACAAAGCTGTTGATTCAAAATGAATAGACACGAAAGAAAAGATGCCAGTTCACATGAAACTGAGTCATTTTAATAATCTTCCTTTAAAATGAGATGTGCTCCAGCTTTCCCATTCCCATTTAATGCCTCTTCCCTGGGAGTCACCATCATGGTGGGCTTTGCCTAGGCTGGACACATCCGGGGCCCAGTTTAGGTCTCTAGGGTGGCTGGGTCTTTGGTCTATAAGATCCGAACTCCTGCTCTGTGAGGCCCTCGGGTGTCCAGGTGTTCCCTGCTTTTGCGGATCCGGAGATGCTGGGGGCCCTCTGGTGGAGTGGTGCCTGTCTCAGGCAGGTTTGTCCTCCTTTGGAACGGACAAGGAGGATGAGGGCTCCAGCAACCCCTGGAGGCCGGACTCGCCCCTTCTTTATGGGTCCTGCTCCCTAGAACTGAATTCCGTGCTGCTCCCCAGGGAGAGAGGAAGGAGCGGCCCAACCTCCTTACTGCTGGAGCCGGGGATCCCTCTAGCAGGTGCTCCCCCCACACACACACACACACGTGAAGAGGGCTCGTTGTCACCTCTCAGCCTGTCCCATGCCTTAGATTTCCTGTTTTTCCCAACAGCTTAAGAGGAAATGCCATCGGGATAGCTGGAGCCAAAGCCCTGGCGAACGCTCTGAAGGTCAACTCTAGTCTCCGAAGACTCAAGTAAGTAGCCGTAGAGACCTGCTGGCGCCAGAGCAGCGCCTCTGCTGGGGCGCCCCCCCGCAGCATTGTGCTTTCCCTCTGAATACAAGTCATTCAGGCTGTTCTGATTATTCCAATCCATGTGCCATTGCAGATGGCTTTGTTTAACATAAGCCAGAGGTGAGTCCTTTAACATCTGCATTTATGGCTCTATGAAGTCCATGGCACTTGGCTACCTGTAGACACTAGAGTCTCAAGGGTTAAATGCCACCTTGCAGTTGCTACGGTAACAGAATCAACCCCAGGCCCCTCTGTTACCTCACAGGATGACTGAGTGCTGCTGCTTCTGAGCATTTTCTTCTGTCCTCATGCCTCACTGTGGTGGCTCCATCTTTTCTTTGTCTAGTCTTCAAGAGAATTCCCTGGGGATGGATGGGGCGATATGTGTTGCCACGGCTCTGTCCGGAAACCATGGGCTCCAGTACATCAAGTGAGTGGGCTCAGCAACCCATGCCCTTCCCTGGGATTCCTGCTCACCCTGAGAACCCCTCCCAGGTCAGCTCCGCCTTGGCCTGACTCTGGGAACCAGCTGACCCCCACCCCTCAGTGAAACTCAGCATAAGAGGGATCCATCCTGAGCCTTGTCCATGGGAGGGATCCTGGAAGCACATTTCTCAGAGTTCTGCATTAAAAAAACAGTGATGATCCACTCCATAAAAAGAAACCATAGGCCCTCAGCCCTCACCTAATTTTCCAGGCCCTGCCCTAATCCTTGTCTTCTAGTCTCCAGGGAAATCACATTGGGGACTCTGGCGCCAGGATGATCTCGGAGGCGATCAAGGCAAACGCTCCCACGTGCACTGTGGAAATGTGAGCAAAACAAGTTCCTGCTGGACTGGGCAGGAGGATGGGCAGACTCAGCTGGAAGCTTCCCAATGTGAAGTCAGTTTTCCGGGCTGCCTTCCTGTGATCTGGGAATGAGGCGATGGGAGCAGTCCTCTGCAAGAAGGAAGGAACGGCACTGCCGAAGGAGGCCGTGGGCAAGGGCCCTTTCTCCTGAGCCGAGGGTCAGCCCAGACAGGGGCCAGACGGACATGCTGCAGGCACAGAGAAGGGACGGGGCCTCCCCCAAGGCCCGAGGGACAGACCTTCACCCAGAATCAGTTGCTCTTTCCAAGCCCAGTAAGAGCACCAGGTGGCATGAGTGACAGAGGGGACCCTTTTATCTTTTCTCAAAAAGAAAAGGCTTTAGGGGTATGATCCTTAGAGGCATGGGACATTTTTGAAGAGAAACGAAGGTTTTAATTATAGGCATCTAGGGCCAGAGATTTAAAAAGTTCTCTGAGTTTTTATCCATTAAAAAGTCAAAGACATGGACTTGGCCTGGCACCTGCTATTTGGAGTCTGGCACACTGGTTATCAATAGCACATTAGGTGCTGATGCTTTCATAATGTTATTTTATATTAGGCTTCCAGAAACCACAATAGTGGATACAGCTTCCCTATGAAGGCAGGCAAGCTGAGCGTCCATGTGGCATAAATTACCTCAGATTCCTTGGTTGAAAGAAAAAAAAATCCATACCCAGCTTTCATCAACTAAATAATCAATGAATATGCTTATGAAAATATGGTGACTGATACGTTTAAATGTGAACAGGAATCACTTTTATTCCAAAATGTTTCCTTAAAAATGCATACATAGGCAAAAATCATGAATGGAAGCTAAAAATCAATGGATGAAAGCCTATTGGGGAAGAAGATATCTACGGTCTCAAAGTATCACCCCACAAAGGGGAATTTACAAAGGGACAAGGGATCTAACAACAGAGAAATCTGGCAGACGCACCTCAACCAAGTTGTCAAACGTAACATGACCACAATGGGACAAAGGGACATCATATGCCCCAGTGAGGTGCACTGAGCAGGACACATCACTGAAGTGTTCTTGCTGAAAATATTTACCTGAGGGAACAGACAAAATCCAAATTGATGGACATTCTGTGAAGTAACTGGCCTGATTTCTTAAAGATGTTAATGTTATGAAAAATAAAAAGGTAAGGGACTATTTTAGATAAAAGGAGATTAAAGAGACGTAATAACTTAATGCAACGGGGACACCTTTGATTGGATCCTAGACTGGAGGAAAAAAATCAGGTATAAAGAACATTATTTGGAAACCAAGGAAATTTGAACATGGGTCTTATAATATTGGATTATGTTTTTGGAAGATATTTTTGCTGGGTATAGAATTCCAGTTGACAGTGTTTTCTTTCAGTTCATTAAAGAGGGTGTTCCACTGCCTTTTGGTTTGCATTATTTCTGCCCAAGTTAAGAGTTTGGAAGAACAAAGAGAGAGTTGCAGGAGTCAAATGCTGGCAAAAGCTGTGTCCTGCAGGAACCTAGCACTGGAGAATCCTCAGGGGCCAAAGCAGTGGAGAGAAAAGTGTGCTCTCCAGGGATTCCAAGAGCAAGCCACAGTAGAACTGGGAAGGAAAGCCCCTTCGTCCTCCATCTCTCCAACACCCCAGTGACAATGCCTAGTATCTTGCTGGCTGGAGAAATATTTACAAGGTCGAGTTCAATTAACTCTCAGCAGGTGAATTTCAAGCTTAGGCAATAAATTGATAAACCAATACAATGGGTTTTTTGGTCTTTCTCCCCCCCCCTTTTTTCATTTTTTTTTTTATATTTTCCTACAATTTTATAGAGTTATATTCACATACCATACTTTCATTTTGAACTGTTCTATCGCTATGTCAAGTTCTACAATCTTTTCTTCTGCACTGTCTAATCTGCTGTTAATTCCATCTAGTATGTTTTTCAACTCATTTTTTAACTTTTAGAAGTTTTGAGACTTTTTCATTTCTTCCATACCTCTGCTTAACATGCTTATGTTTTCCTCTACCATCTAATATATGGAATATAGTTCAAATAATTCTATCATTTGTGCCATTTGGGGGTCTGTTTCTTGATTTTTCTCACTATGCCCAATAATTTCTGATTGGGTACCAGACACTGAAAATTTTATCATGTTGGGTGCTGACTATTTTTGTATTCCTTTAAATATTCTTGAGTTTTATTTTGGGACAAATTACTTAGAAACAATTTGATCCTTTCAAAGCTTACTTCTAAGAGATCTTACTTACAATGGTTCCACACCCACAGGAATGCATTATGTTTAACAATGTTTTTCTTGGGTACACAGCTCAAGCCACCACATATATATTCATATTTTTCTTTAAATTTGGGAAGTGTTCTGCCATTATTTCTTTGAATATTATTCTGTCTCTTTCTCTCTTTCTTATCCTTCTGGGCTTCCACAATGCAAATATTGGTACACTTCATGGTGTCCCACAGATCTCTTAGGCTCGGTTCACATTTTTTCATTCTCTTTCTTTTTCTTCTGCTCCTCAGCCTGAATCATTTCAATTGTCTTGTCTTCAAGTTCACTGATTCTTTCTTCTGCCAGCTCCACTCTGCTGGTGAAACCCTCTAGGAAATTTTTCATTTCAGTTATTGTGGACTTCACCTCCAGTAATTGTTTGATTCCTTTTTAAAATTTTTATCTATCATGATTTTCATACTGTTCATCCATCATTTCCTTGATATCCTTTAGTTCTTTCTCCATGTTTTCCTTTATCTCTTTGTGCATATTGAAGAGGATTTAAAAAAAAAATCTTCATTTGGTTTATCCCAAGTCTAGTCATCTTTGTTGATGGTTTCTGAATTTTTATCTTGTTACTTTAGATAGGCCATTTCCTGTTTATTTGTCTTGAAAGTTTTTATATTTCAAACTGTACATTTTGGTCCCTGAGCTGTTCCTTAAGTTTGCATTCAGCTAGTGATATGACAGATTCTTCATTGAGCACCAGAAACTAATAAAAACAAGCCAACCAGTGCAAAACAAACACCTTTCACACTCCTCTGCATCGGATGGTGCTCTCTTTCAGAGTTTAGTTCACCTATCAAGAAAGTGAAGTGCAGGGTCCTCTCCATCTTTTCTAAGCCTGCATCTTGTCCTGGGCATGTAAGTGCTCACGGCCTTAGGAATTCCCGTTTAAAGGAATATAAATGTCCCTATGAAATAGGGTGAAATACTCTCAGGTGCTCTATTGTATGTCTTAAAGCCAGTGATCCTTTTCCCCAGACCACTTGGACTTGTTTCTTATACTACTTTAACTGTCCACAAGCTGCTTCTGCCTGCAGGGCAAGTTCTGGAAGGGCAAGCCAGAGAGAAGGCTCCTGCTTCAGTCTTTCAGGCTGTCACCTGAAAGACTGGCACGGATGTACAGGTACCACAATACGCAGAGGAGTTACTGTGCTCCCTCTGGAACAGGTCCAGGTACCCACAATGAGAGCACAGGCTGGCTCCATACCACACCAAGGAGGAGGTGAAAGGCCAGCAGTGGCACCATGAGCTTCCCCTATCGTGTTTAAAGCTATATTTTCTTGATTCAGGACTCTCATTCAAGTTACTGCAACCTTTTAAGGGTTTCCCACAATTTGAGAATTTGAGCAAGATGGCTCTGCCAGTTTTTGCTAATTATTCAAAGATTCTGTGGGTAAACAGTACCCAGAAGTATCTTATGCCAGGATCTTCAATGGCCAACATCAGGCTTGGGCGCTCTCCATCTGTTTGGTTTTTTGTTTTTTTTTCCCATCTGCTTTTTATGTTCCAAAACTTGTTGATGTCTCACTTACTCTAGTCTCATCTCCAGTTCACTTTATCCTTGTGGGTTGACCCCACTGATGTTTCTTCTCTCTCTCTCTCGTTAGTGGAATTTCAGGAGGGGACAGAGATTAACACATTCTATTCACTAGGTTTAGCTGGATGTCTTCCTTGTATGCCTATTTCCAAGTGATTACTGGGTATTACCACCTGGATATCTGACATCTCAAGTTCAACATGTTAAAAATCTTTCCCCTACCCTCTCCTTCTTCCTACCTGCTCTTCCTCCTGTCTCTCAGGTAACAGTCAGCTAAATTGGAATTCTTTCTTTTTCACCTTCAATTTTTCCTTCTCATCAATTTACCTCTCACCTATAAGCAGTCCCCAAATTCCATCAGTTCTCCTTCAAAGAGTCTCTTTTGACATCTGAATGCACTCTATCCCATCACCACTGAGCATTTCCTTTAACACCCAGCAGCTTCCTGCCAGCCTTCCTGTGTCGTCTCTATCCCTCTTCCCAGCTTCTCTTGTATAGTGCCAGAGTGATTTTCCTGACAAGACCTCATCTCTGAGGGCTGTAACTGCCTACAGGACAAAACCAAAACACTCCTCAGCATGACAAATAAGACCCTTCTGTTACTCCCTCACCATATACTCAACAACTTTGGCAACACCATGCTCCTTGTCATTTTCCAAACAGGCTGTGCACATTAACAGCTCTGTGCTTTTCATATTCGGGTTGGGACTCCCTGCCCCATCATGCTGCCACGTCTGACCTTCCATTTGACAGATTCCTTCTCAGCCTTTAAGATCCGGCTCAAATCTGACTTTCACAGACATCTTCCTTGACTCCTCCAGGCAAGGCTGCTCCTTACTCTGGGTTCCCATAGTATGTTACAAATACTCTTTACTTTGTACATATCACATTGTATTACAGTGTTCAATCATCTTTCTCTCTTACTAGGTTGTCAGAGTATCAGGGCAGATGCAAAGCTTAATTATCTTTGAATTCCTCAGTATTTAGTGCAGTGGCAGGACACAGAGGCTGCTCAGTAAATGTTGGGTGAGCAGAAGAATTAAGCACTAGGAAGCAAATCTGTAGCAAAATAACCCCACAGTCAAGGCCAGATACACTCTAGGTGACGGCGCACTGGGTTCTTAAAATTGGTACTTTAGAACCTCTCTTCTAAATATATAGATATAGACATATAGATATTTTACATTCTTGGAAAACAAGCAAACATTCCCTCTGAATTACACAAATGTGTCATTTCTCAACCACAAAGGGAACTCAGGTGACTCGTTGTGCATGTTTTGTACCCAGTCCTCCCTCTCTCACTCATGAAACAATGATCATACACCTTCACGCTGTCAGCCTATGGTCACGAGCAGAACAAAGCCACCTGACTCCCACATCCACTCAAAGCACCACAGAAAAGATAATTCTGACAAAGGACAGCCTACTGGGTAAGACGTAGAACCTTTTAGTTCCCTTTCAATTCAACGAGATCAGATTCTAGCACTTAGTCCCCTGGATCAATCAGTTTACCATATAAATCAATTTTTGCAGTGTGCTGCCGACCTAAAGGGACACAACTTTCTTTCACATGTTTTATTCTGATATTACATTTTAAAATGCTCACGAAAGATATCTTGTATTTCTTCCTCTTGTCCCAGCTGAAAGGGAAACAGTTCTTCAGATTTCACATAGGATGTCCTTGGACTTTGTTCTCGAGATACCCCAATAAAAACTCAGAATTTGAAACATTCCTTTATTGTTTCTGTCAATATATATATTTTAAAACACTTGAAGAGGTCCTTTGATTACATAGTAAAAATTGCCAGCAGTGATCCCACGCTAGTTTTTCATTTAACTACCCATGCACTGTTCTCTGGGGCTTGAGGTCTGCATTCTACTGCTTGGCCAAAAATAAATGAGCACCAGGACATAAGGACTTCCACATATCTGACACCTGGATCCATTATAATGAACCAAAATACACTAACAACAATGATCGAGTACTTGGAACTCCTTTGCTGACAGAAAGTGCTCCAGCAAGGAAGCCCCGTATCACTGGGAGACTCTGCACCAAGTCAGGGAGCCAACGGGTGGAGGATGGTCAAGAGCAGGTGACATGATGATGTGCAGGCACAACGTGGGGATGAGCTTGGGCTTCCAGATTAAAGGCCATGAGAAGGAAGCATCACATAAGGAAAACATAAATACACCTCTGTGTTTTTAAAAAATATACATCAGGCCAGACTCAGGTGAACCAAAGCCATAACATCCAAGACTACGCCAGACTCGGGCGCCTGAGGTGCCACGGTGTCTGAGATAGTTAATGGGGTCCTCAGCACAGCTATTTCCTTTTTCATTTGTTTAAAAAGGGTTATCTCCTACACAAAATTTAGGAAAACACAGAGGGGAAAAAAGCAAGATAGAAACTGTCACATAGTCTCCTAAAATTTACACATATCTTATTGACCTGTGAATTTTTCTTGTTATTTGCTCTAGGTGCAAACAATTACAATTTCAAGTAAAACATATCAAATATTATAAAAATACGGTATTAAGTTCACATCTAAAACATAAGCAACTTCAGAAGTTGTCTGACCTTAAAATTGTTAAATAAGGGAAAACCGTTCCATGCTTTTCGTATAAAAGACAAAAACAAAACAAAACAACACTAACCATCTCTCATTCTCATTTCACAACAGGGAAATTCTTCTAGTGCTACTCTACCCAATTCAATTCTGGCTTATTTTATAAATCAGAAACACAAACCTGTAGGAAACTTTTTCCTCAATTTGCTCCTTCCCCTAAGGAGATGCCCTGGGAGTGAAATGCAAGAAACCTGCTCCCCTTTCCTTTGTGGAGACTTTACACAAGAAAAAGGTTTTGTCAGAGCAAAGCCGGCTGGTGGGAAGGAGCGTGTGCCCGCTGCTGCCAGCACAGGGTGTGGACCGTCTGAAGGCTGCCTCCACCCAGCCTGGCCGGGCTTCCGACGTTAGACACACCGTGGAAACATGACGGCGTCTCTAATCCAAGGGAGAGCTGACTCCCTGAGGAACGTCAGCTTTCTGAGAGAAAAAGAAATATTTATAATACAGAGCCTCTCTCTGTTGTCTGGTTTTCAAGGAAAACTAGTTTTTATCTAACTTGGCTAACCTTTCAGATGATCAAAATGTTAGTAAAATTCGTTTAGAACTTGGTATTGTGAGCATGCAGAAGAAAGTAAGATTCTAAGAAAAAATAAAGACTAGAATTAAAAGCTGACGCATAGTAAATTTCTAAACTGTGCAAGTGATAAACAATCAGACGTTCCCCTCAAATTCCCAAAACCAGGTTTTGTGCCACATTCCAACCCCAGGTCTGCCCCATGGATTCTTAAAGGGAAAGTGTAATAACAGAAGCAAGGCTTAGACAGCATGTACCTTTCTTCTCCTTGAGTTTTTGTCCTGTGGATGTGAATCACTATGAACATATGTACTTCCCAAGTTTTAGGAGGTAAAAGGGGCACACAAATAGTCTTTGGGTACGCATTGGTGTTATTTCAGTTTATGGAATACAAACACAGGTGGCCCCAGTGGAAACAGTAACAAGGAGTCCAGCTGGCTTAGCAAACAAAATACAGGTTACCTTCTGAAATTTCTACTTTCTTGTTTACCTATAATCTGAGGATTCTAAACTGCCTGGGTCCTTTGGCAAGAAGGTCAGAAGTCATTGTCACTCTCATCCAGGGGCTCAGGTTTCCGGATCCTTCGACTGGGCTTAGCCGGAGAGAGTGCGATGCTCTCGTCTTCCAAATCGTCATCATCTTCTTCATCGTCTTCCATGTCAATTTCACTGTCCTCTGAATCTTCCTATAGAAAAAAGTCAGCAAATACAACTTTAGGTCCTATCTTGTTACTGACATCTTGTTATCTACCTCACTTTTTTACCAGTACCTTGGAGGGGTTACAAGCACAATAAATAGCAACACCCTATATGAAAGCAAGAGCTTGGCTGGGCTGTGAGAGGCTTAAGATGGGACCAAAGCCTATATCCTGCTGGCCAGGGGACACGTAGAACCCGGGTCCTCCAAGCAGGGACGTGGACACAACGTGCAATTCAGGTTTGGCACCGCAGGGCTGACTCTACAGCTGCCGTCTCAGGAGCTCCAACAGATTTACGCTGTGTGCTGGCTGGGTATGGCTTGCTCCTGTGGGCCCAGGAGCCCACTGTGGGACAGCAAGGAGGACAGGGGCTCACAGAGAGGAAGGGAGGCTTATTTTGTCTTTTGCCAGATCAGGGAGAGAAAGGAACACAGGAAATGAGTGTAAGGAGCAAAGGAAAAGAATCTTCTTTATCCAGAGCCAGGGCGACCAAACGTGTCCCTGGTTTGCCTGGGACTTTCTTGGTTTGAAAATTGCTCAGTTCCAGGTAAACCAGGATGGCTGGTCACTCTCACTGATCACTCCCACCAGCACACAGACATGCCGTGATTTTCTTCTTTAAAAAAACAAAACCAAAGAAACCTAAAACTTTCTTAATCCCACCTTCCCCTCCAGCTACTATGCCTCATTTCTATGCTCCCCTTAGAGCAAAAGTCCCCAAACGAGTTGCTGGACTTCGTCCCCACTTGTTCCCCTTTCGTTCCCTCTTAAGCATGCTCTAATCTGGCTCTCACCCCACCGATCCCCCCTGCTCTTATCAGAACCGCAGGTTGCCAGATTCAGAGGTTAATTCTCAGCCCTCATCTTGCTTGACTGACAGGCTGCCTCCGACAGGGCACGACTCCTTCCCTGGAACCCTCTCTTCTCCTGTCCTGCAGGGGCCTCTTCTCTCTGGGGCCTCTGTCCACCTCACGGCCAGCGTCTTCTCAGTCTCCCGCGCGGGACCCTCTCCGTCTCCCTGACCTCTGTGAGGTGGGGGCGGCTCAGGAACCGGCACTCGCCGCTCCTACCCTCCCACACCCACTCCCACGGCTTAAGCACTCTCTGAACACGGACGGCTCCCGAATCCCCATCCCCAGCCCAGACCTGTCCCTCAGCTCCAGACCTGAACTTCCAACTGGCTACTCAGTCCCGGACATGGATGTCTAACAGTCATCCAGTCAATGTGTCCCCCGAGCCCCTTCCTCGAGACTGCCCTGTCTTGGGAAATGATGCTGTATGCATGCAGCTGATTAGGCCAAAACAGAGGCATCCCTCATTTCTCTCTTTCCTAATACCCACATCAAGTCCATTAACAAAACTAGATGGTACTTACCTTGGAAACATCCAGACTCTGACTACTTCTCAACACCTCCACCTCTACCACGCTAGTTGAAGCTGCCATCATTTCTGATCGTGAGTCCTACAGTTGCCTCCTAACTGGTTTCTCTTAAAATGTGAGTCAGCCCTTGGCACCCCTGGGCTCCCAGTTTCCCAGCGCCTCCCTATCGCCTTCACAGAAGACGCCAGAGCCCCCTCTTATCCTACGTGGCTCTGCACGCCCTGGCCCCTGCTGCCCCTCACTGCTCCTCCCATCAAGTTCACACAGACCCGCCAACCACCTCCAGGCCTCAAACGAACCACACTCCCTGGGCCGAGGGCACCACCCCCCCAGGTCCCCATGTGGCTCACTCCCCCCTTCCAATCTGGCCTCAAATGTCCCGACCAGAGCCCTTCCCTGGCCCATAGAAAGACGATGCTCCCCTGCCCCGTTCCTGTCACTCTGTCCCCTTAACCTACTTCATCTTCCTTCTTCATGCTTATGGTGCTGGCAGACTTCCTCCATCACTGTTGGCCCCTCCCACCAGATGTAAGTTTCATGAGGGCAGGGGCTTTGCTTCCCTTCCCACTCTCTTCCCCATAACCCAGAACAATCCCTGGCTCCTAAGGGACCCTCAATAAACATACGCTGAGTGACTGAGAGGACATATAAGCACAAACCTCTGTGCCTGGGGGAATGTATGGGTATGAGCCTCCCTGGAATCAAGTGACAACAGCAAGGTACAGAGAAGATATAAACTAAAACTCACGCATTCATTCTGAAAAGCAGAAAGCTGTGCAAACGATCAAGCAGATCATAAGAGGCCACACCAGCTCCCAAGCCAGACTGTCCCCATTTCTGTCTTATATGGGTAAGATGGGTGGGTAGAAGCTATCACCTACCCATCCCCAACCTTGTTAAAAAAATCTCTTTGAGGTGGTGTCTCTGCTTCTCTGAAGACTATCTTCGATGAGTTCAAGGCTCTACCTTCTCTGTGCAGCTTGCCCAGCAAAGGGCAGTAACTGCGCCCTCCGGGGAGTTTCTCGAGCAGTATACACTGCTGGCACCTAATAAATACACCTTTCGCACAGGAACTTAAGGCCCAGGCTTCTCTCTCCGTGTAGCTGCTGGCCCAGGCTCCGGATGCTGTTGGCAGTCAACCACCTCTTTCCAGAGGAGACGTTCTGCGGCCTGTGCCCGCCTGGCCATCCCGCGCCTCTCAGTCTGAGAAGCATGCCGGGGACCGTGACAAGGAACGGTGGCTGGCGTGATGGCTATGCAGCGCTGACTGCCCAAAGTTGGCAAGGCCCACTCCTGCCTTCCTATTCTGCTCCCCACTCCGTGATGCTCGAAGCACTGGCAGCCTGAAGTTTCAGCTCCGGCCCAGCCTTGGAGGCCTCGGAGGCCGCGGTCCTGACAGTGCACCTTTTCCGTGTTCTCCGGAGCTGAAGGGGGCTGGCCTTGCCCCTGCTCCTCACTGCATCCTTTCATTTCCAGGTTGCAGTCCAAGGGGCTGAGGAGCCCCAGCCACGGCCCTTTTCTCTTGGCTCAGTGCTCTGGGCCCTCCTCCTCTACATCTTTAGACAGTTTCACCCCTCACGGCTGGGATCCATTTTGAGTGGCTTCCTGCCCAGGAGAGCCACAGCCCCACTCCTGGGGAAGAGGCGCTCGGCCGCCCTCTGAGGGGGCTGACACCAACTGCCGACCCCTCCCCTGCTTACAGACCAACAAATGGATGAGGTGAAAAAGAAAACCAACCTGCTTCTTGGAGCTGGAAGTCTTGCATTTACCTAAGTGAGCTGGAACTGCTTCCATCTTTGGAAAGCGAGAATGGAAAGAAAGATGAGAAGGCAAAAAAAAGTAGGCAAGCACGTTCATTTGAAAAGAAAAGAAATGAGCCATCAATAAGCAAAGAAAACAGCTAAGCTCCTTGGGAGGCGAAACCCTGTCACAGCAAAGTGACAGGCTGGCGCGGGCGCGCCTCCGTCACCAACCGAGCAGACGGCTCCCCAGCTGCCGGCCGCGCTCGGCTCACCCTGCCCAGGAGCCAGCCCGAGAGCCAGGAGTGCAGCGCGTCAGAGGGGTGGGGGGACTCACGTCGTCGTCGGAGTCGCCACCCTGCATTGTGCCCACGATGCGCTTGCTGGGTCTTCCTGGAGAACAAAAGCATGAAGAAATCATGAAAACCCACCTGACCTGCAGAAATACGGCAGGAAGTGGCAATCAAGATTTGCTTGTCCTTAGAAAACTGGAAAAAATGTACATAAGTAATGCCCAACTAATCAGAACTGGCAACTAACAGCAGTGGACTGTCTGCACTTCCATTCTGGGGTAAAAAAAACAGAGGAAAGGGGCAATAAAATATAACACAAATATAATTTAAAAAAAAATTTATCCTGTAAAAACAAACACTTCCCCCTCCTCCTCTCCCTATACCCCCAATAACCTCTAATCTCCTTTCTGTCTCTGTGAATTTGCCATGTCTAGTCATCTCTTAAAAGTGATATCATACAATTTTCCACAAGTGCCTCGTTTATTGCATGGCGCATACTGTTTCCAAGGCTCTTCCATGTGACAGCATGTCTTAGAACTTCATTCTTTCTTATGGCTGAAAAATATTGCATTGTGTGTATGTACCACGTTTTGTTTATTCATTCATTTGTTGATGACACTTGGGTTGTTTCCATCTTCTGGCTATTGTGAAAAATGCTGCTATGAACATTGGTGTACAACTATCAGCTTGAGACCCTGTTTTTACTCTCTTTGGGTATACCCAGAAGTGGAATTACTGGGTCATATGGTAATTCTATACTTAACTTTTTGAGGCTTGTAAATGTTTTAGTGAAAACACTTGAACCCCAAATTAGTTTACAGGTCACTGGACTGGTATGTTACCTACTGAAAAAGAAAAATTTTCTCTCTTTATGGACTAACTGCACTTGAACTTGGATCTATGTCTGAGCTTTAAAAAGAAAAGTTTTTTTAACTTTAAGGATTATAATTAGTTCATCTTTCAAAACACTGTCAGTGTCTAAATGATTCTCTCCTCCTCCTGGGCAATTCACTACTGTCCGGATGTGATTTCCCTGCAGGCTCAGGAGCGTCCTTCCCCCTAAGGCTGGGATAGCCACAACGTGTCCCCAGGTCCTGGACTCAGGAGGAAGGCAGCAAGGGCAGCTCGGAGAAGTCTTCAGGACAGGCTTGGAAACAGACAAGTGGGCTCTATTTATGCTATTTTACCTCCATTAGCCAGATAAAAGGCAAAACCCTGTGTTTGTCTGAAGTACTTATTTACAGTTTTTGGAACTGGAAAATGAGATGTTATTTCTGCAGGTTGAGTGGCGAGCAGGAGAACCAGTGACTATGTTTACTGAGCCAGTCACAGACCTTCCGGACCCCTGGCTCTGAAGAGAGAGATTCAGAACACCTAACCTCTATTTAAAATTAAAAGGAAGAAAAAGGAAATCAGAGTATCCAGTTATGCTATGAGAAAAGCAAATGTAACAAAGATAGCTGAGCCCAGAATAAGAGAAAGCAGTTAACAACAAAAGTTAATGTAAAATAATGAAGGGAAGATGATTTACCCTGAAATTTATTATGTATAAAAAAAATGCTATTGTGCTTTAAAAACTAACAGGTGGCAGATAAGAATTACTTTTAAACACAAATATAGGGCATTTTAATACTACGTATTAAAGGAAAAATGTACAAAACCTTTGAGAACTCCACTTTTAATGACACAACCTAAAGAAATACTAGCAAATAAGAAGAAAGAGGTAGATGCCAGGAAAAGAGTGGAAATGACTTCAGTGTGTCAACAGGGGAAGGCCCAAATATTTCTTCAGCACAGCCTTACTGTGAAATACTCTGCAGCTATTAAAGTATTTTACTGACATGGGATGAGTTCCCAAATTTTTAATTAAAAACAAAAAACTTACATATAGTCTAATCCCGCATAGGTTGAAAGAAATGTGAGAGTGATCTTTGCTAAGTTTGTACGGGTGCACGTATCTGCGTGGAAAGACAATTCAGAAGGACAACACTCCAGGCACTGGCCAGACCCTTTGAAAAAGGTGGGGAGTAGGGTGGGGAGTGGGAGGTGAGAATACCCCGGGGGTACTGCTCGAACCTTCTGCACTGAGGAGGTATGAATTAGATGACCATCTTTTAAAGACAGAGAGGCTCAGCTAAGTCCCTTCTTGATGCATTAGTTCTCTGGCCATAAGGGGCATAAAACGCACCAACAACAGTTCAGGCCCCCAGAAGGGCAGGCAGGCGATGGCTCAGTGGCACTGGAAGTATGTGTCTGAGGCCTCTGTGAGAAATGCCATGTCACGAACATAAAGTGGCTTTCTTGGTACAGCGTCATTGGGTAGCAAGGATCACCACTGTGCAGTTTAAGAGCCACGTCCTGCTCAACGACAGGCAGGCTGAACACCAGAGCAGGGACCGCTGCAAGGTGCCGCTCCCGATGCGCTGGGGCCTGGTGACCAAGCAGCCCTGACCTGACCCCTGCCGTGGCGCGTCCCTGAAACAGGGGACAGGAGGAGGGGGACCGAAAGGATCCCGGCTACCTTGCATGAGCACCTCCATGGCTGTCCGCGGCTTCGACAGCCGTCTCTCTTCCAACTCACTGTCGGATTCATCGTCCTCCTGGATATCGATGTCGGAATCATCATTACCTGGTGAGAACACAAGGAAGGCCCCGTCATTACAATTTTAAAAGGCTTCGGTTCCGTCAGGCTCTCGCTCACAAGTCATCTGCACTTCCCAGCCTTTCTTTTGGGGCAGCAGGTCTCTGGACACACTCTGGATTTGCCTGTGGATGTGCAGGGAGGAGTTCATGCAGACAATGATGCTGTTCTTTTTAAACAATTTTCTAAAGCAAGAACAAAATGAGTCAGATGTATTAGTTGGAAAGACCACTCTGGTACGTGAAACTAAAAAACTGAATCGCCAGCTGTCAAGGTAGCTGCAAAAGCTCTATTAGTTAAGGGAAAAGAAACCCGCTCTGTCCAACGTGGGGCTCTGCCGCAGAACCCCAGCTCCTGGATCAGGTGAGGAGGCCGAGTCCCCAGAAATTCCGTTTAAGGATATGTGAAAGGCCACTCTCCACGCAACAGCCTTGGATATTAATTTCTTCCTCTTCTGGAGTCTTAGATGAGCAGGCTGACCATGTACTAATGGAAACCTGCAGAAGGAGTTTTCGGTGTGCTGAAAAAGCTTCCACAGCTCGGCATCTGGCGTCTCTGCATTTAGGGTTGACCTGGGTTCTAGCAAGGCAGAACTGGAGAAGTCTGTGGTTGCTGCTTTCATTAGCTGACTCGGCAGTCAGTTTGGAAGCATAGTAATAGTTAGTCCACAAAAAGGCCTCGCTGGGCACCCAGGGAAAGTTCTCTGCTTTCTCTGGCCGTGGAGAGAAGAACTGGGTGCTGCAGGGTCAGGAGGGCAAACCCGGGAGTCACCGAAAGTATCACTCACGGCATTCTTCGAGGACTTCAACCCAATTAATTTAAAACTGCCATCTTCCAAAAGGTTTTACAGAAAACATGTCTAAATATTAATGTAAATTCATGACTACAAAGTGAAATCACTATTCAGCGTAATTCACTTGTTACTTCATCCAGGAAAATTATGGGATTAAATCCTCGCCCAGGCAATGTAAATCAAATGGTATCCTGAATTTTTAAACAAAATGAACACACATTTCTCAGGCTCTACAAGATTTCTTCCGACAGCTCTAACTAGTACAGCCTGAGGACAAGCAGGTAAACTAAAGTTAATGCATGCTGCCCCTGAAACTGCTGAGCAATGAGTGACGGCCGACAAGCAGCCATTACAGTTCAGTGGGGAAGGAACAGTCTTTTCAACAGGTGGTGCTGGGACAACTGCACGTCCAATGCAAAAGAATGAAGGTGGACCCCTGCCTCGTATCACAAGCAAAAATGAACTCAAAATGGATCACAGACCTAAATGTAGAAACTAAAATGATAAAATTCCTAGAAAAAAATACACATAAATTTTTGTGACCTTCAGTTAGGCAGTAGTTTCTTAACTACGACAACCAAAAGTATCAGCCAAAAAAAAGAAAAAAAATAGACAAATTAAAATTTAAAAACTTTTGTGCTGCAAAGTACAAACACAACCCACAGAATGGGAGAAAATATTTGAAAATCATATCTCTGATAAGGAACCTGTATCCAGAATATATAAAGAACTCTTGCAACTCAATAAAAAGACAACCCATTTTAAAAACAGGCATAGGATTGGAATAGACATTTCTCCAAAGAAGATACACAAGTGGCCAATAAGCACATGAAGAGATGCTTGACATCATTAGCCCTGAGGGAGACGCAACTCAAAACCACCATGAGCCACCCAGTTAAACTATGGGTAGTTTCTTCTTTAGATCATCATTGTGCAGTAGAAGCAGACTGTGAGCTACATATGTAATTTTTAATTTTCTAGTAGTCATATTAGAGAAAAGTAAAAAGAATCAGATGAACTAATTTAATTAACATTTTAACTCCATATATTTTATTTTACTCAATATTTTATTTAACCCAATATATCAAAAACATTTTAACATTTAATCAATACCAAAAATAACTAAATATTTTACTTTTTCTGTACTAAATCTTCAAAATCTGGTGTCTACTTTCCACGTGCAGCACACCTCGATTGGGACAAGCTACACGGCTGGTGCTCAACATGGGCGTGTGGCTCGCGGCTGGGCCGTGGGTGGCGCAGCTCTAGAGCGTGCCTCCCGAGGGGGTACACTGTGCCGCCGGGCTGCAGTGTCCGACACACGGCAGGCACTCAGCAAGCACCTGTCAAACGCATGAAAATCTTTTCTCTGCTAAGCCACAAAAACCGAATCAAAGCAGGGTTACTAAAGTGCTTTCTAGAGACTTCTGAGTCATTTTATGAATTCAAAGGACTTCAGTGAGTTCCTAATGCTGCAGAGGACACGGGAGCAGTGAGGCTCGGAGGAGGGCGGGCAGTGAAGACGTGCCTTGACCTCTCCAGGGTGGCGGGACGAAGCCCTTGGCCTTCAGCCTCTGGCCCGTGCGGCAGTCTCTTCTCTCTAATCACCTCTTTCTCCCACTCCGCACAGCGGCTCAGACGTTCTCTCTCTTCCTCAAGTCCCTTACAACAAACCAAGTCCCAGATGACCCCACTCCCCCTTACAGAGGAGGTGGCACCCACCAGCAGGAACGCTTCTGCCACATGAACCCCCTCCCACATCACCCACTCTGCCTGGCCCGGGCCCTGCCACACCCACGCTTTCCTCACTTGGCAGGACCCCATCCTTCCTCAGGCTCCCCGCCTCTCGGGGACGTCCCTTCTCTGGTATCCCCTTTCTCCCCTCCTCAGCCGGCTTAGAGTCTCTGCTCAGACGGTCCCTTCCATGTGTCCGGCACTGACTCCTAGTCAAACGTGATCCTGTCGCAGCCCCCAAACAAACCTCCTCACCTGCTCTCCTTGCCCCCATGGCATTTTTCAACTTCCCACACATTATAGAGTGTGATTATGGATTATCATTTATTATCTGCCTCTATTAAGACACAAAGCCCTGTCTTTTGTCCACTGAGGTATCCTTAGCACTTGGAATACACTAATACTTCATTGAGAAAAACCGTAGAACTGCATAACACAAACAATGGACCCTAATGTAAATTGACTACAGTGAACAATGTAATTATAATAATATTTGTTCATCAATTGTAACAAAGGTACCACTGTAATGTAAAATGTTAACAGAGAAAACTGTATGTGTGTGGGGGGGGTGGTGGTGAGGGGTGCATGGGAACTTGGTACTTTCTGCAAGGTTTTTCTGTAAACCTACAACTACTCTAATAAAAAAAATTAAAAAGAAAAAACCCCTTGGTTGAGCTGAATTAAATCACCTGCCCACAGAAAGGACTTAACAGGCTGATCTCTTCCAGCTTCTGGACTTTTCTCTTGGTGCACGTGTATGTATCCTGACGTTTTCCCCTTCGGAGGAGCCTGTCACAGGTGGACGCCTCATCTCGGACCCCGGTGCTCTGCACAGTGCCCCCACACGGGCAGACAAGCAAAGAAAGAGGCAGCTTAAGAACTTTAGGACAAACAGAACCTAAAATGGACCCCTTCATCAATGGCTTCCTCATTTCCCTGCCTCTCCTTGCTGACTGAAGAGCTACCCTTCGTTAAGTCAGTTTAAAACTAAAAATTATTTTTCTAAAAACAAAAAATCACACATGCTCATAAGAATCTTTGTCCCTCAAGAGGTCCCAGGCCCACGGATCACAAAATTAATGTCTGAGTTCAGAAGAATAAAGTGAGGTCTTGTGAAAGGTCTTGGTGTGTGGCCTGGGGGCTGAGGGGGCGCAAACCACTCACCAGTGCCCGCAGCTGTGCCCGGCCTCCTGGGAAGGGGTGAGCCCCAGCAGGCTCATCCCTTAGGGCTGCCTGGCTCTCCTGGCGGGCCTAGAACCACAAAGCTGAGGGGCTCTTTCAATTCCCTATTCTTGTCCCCAGGGAATTCCCCAAGTGTCCTTATTCTCCCTCCAGTTTCCTGAGATTCAGAAGAGATGGTTAGAACAAGTTCAAAGGGAGAGAGAAACTAAGGGAAAAGACACAGGGAGCCAGCCTGATGCCCCACGTGTACCATCGACAACCACGAGAGAGCGAGCGAGAATGAGGTGTCTCCTCTTCACGAGGAAGGAGGCGGCGAGCAAGACGAGAAGCTGCTCCCGCTGCTGCCCGTCCCAAGGTGACCAGGAATTGGACGAAGGTGACGGTGGACAGGGCTGACCAGAGAGCTCCCCATCCAGACGCTGGGTCGCCCATGTGGGGACCCCCATTTCTCTACAGTTGTGAATCATGGGGGACACACGATGGCGGTGTGGGGACTCCTCTGCTGGCCCTGCATTACTGTATTACTTTCCATCAACCTGCCCTAAACTAAGGAAACTGCTAAAAGTGAAACTTCTTTTATAGGGAGACACAATTAAAACTAACTGTAACATTTAAGCTGAGAGAAAGAGCTATTTAATTGGCATAAGAACCAAATGTGTTTCAAATGCTACATAATTTATACCACTCTCTTGGATGAATTACTATAGTACCCAATGTAAAAGCTGTGAGAAAACTGCCCTTTGGAAAAACAAAAATGTATACATATAATATTTTCAAGGCTAAATATGCAAGTCCAGAATAAACATCTATTTAAAAAGCGAAGCCTTACTTCCACTTTTGAGCAGTCGCTTTTCTTCTTCCTTCAGCTTGTTCTGCATCAGACGCAGAGTATTTTCAGCTTCCTGCACAACAGGAAAAACAGTATTCAGAAGAAATCACCCTTCTCAGGACTGTTTTACTATTCTTTGTTATTCGTATAAGTACCACTAAGCGTGTAACACAGAGCCAGGAAAGCTCTAAAGTACAGGAGAGGGAAAGCACTGATGTTGCCAAATAGCCGCTTCAGTCCTTCCTCCCCGTGACTGTTCCAGCAGCCCTCGGAAACGGGGGCTCCCGAGCAATGTACCCTGCCCAAGATGGGCCCACCTGGCCCCGAGCCCACGCACCTCCCACCACACCCCACTGCCTCTGAAGGAAAGCAGAAGGTACAGCCAAGTGCCCAGCAGGGTGCCCGCAGGGGACGGCACCATGTGAACAGGTGCACACAACCACGGGACAGGGACGGGCTCTTACAAAGGACAAAGCGTGAATCTTATTGTTTTTCTGCCTGCACCGCCTTCGTAATTCCGGCCCTGAAAGATGCTAAATGCTAAGACTGGTCAGGATGGGAAGATGAAATAATAAACACTACTCAATCACCAGCACAAAAAAAAGATCAAAAAAAAAAGATAACACTTCAGTTCGACTATAAAAGATGTCCTGGATTATTATCAAAAGAGAGAATGGGAGAGGAAACTGGCATTTTAAATTGCTGTTGTTCTAAACATTAAAAAGAAAGCACGTTTCAGGCACGGGCTATTTTGAGGGGCCAGGTGTGATGAACGCAGTGTAGGATGCGGGGAGGAGAAGAGGAGGATAAATGCTTGAAGGAAGGGTGGGGGGGACCCTCAGCGGTGACTGGGGCCACCGACCCGCCGCCCCGAGGCACATTCCTGGGTGGACTCTCTGAACCTAGGGACCACCCGTGACTACCTCCACCAGCCTCACTTCCTAAACTCCAGGCTCTTTCCCTTGTCCTACACACCTGCCCTGGATACTGCTCCCCCATGCCCAGCTCTCCACCATACAGCAACGTGGCAAAGCGGCTACTCATCAAGACAAGCGTGCCTGCACTAACGTGTTAGTTACTCCCAGTTAGCCTTCCCGAACAACAAAACGTCACCTAACACAGATGCCCGGATTTGAAAGAAGACTAACGTAGCCTCTATATCAAAAGTGACAAGGACGGTGTAAGAAAGAGCGATTATACACAGACCAAGGCCACCGTGGACGCAGACACGAAGTGGCTATTCTCAGCCTAAGGAGAAGTATGCCTAAGGGAAAAGAATAGTCAAAAAAGTCATAGTTGGTCCACTTTCCTTTGCTCTGAATTCCACATTTATGAGCTCATTTACAATGCACTGGGGAATTATTCTTCCCTAAATGAGCCTACACACTGAGATGAGAGGAACCTACAACACAGCTAGTCAGTTTCTGGTTATACGTATTTCCCACAATAAGTCAATAAATGATTCTTCTTCATAAAAGAGACTCTGGCGAGCTAGTTTGGGTATTAGATTCACCAGAGACTTGAAACCCTTTAAGTGAACTGACCAAGCTGGTTTGGAGATTGTACCCAGGACCAGCTTGTCCGTGCTCCTGACCCACCAAACTGCGACGCCAACATCAAAGATCTGGCGACCCCGGCGTCCCTGCTACACACCAGCACAAGAGTGTTTCAATGTGACCCGCAGACTGACTACGGAGAAAAAACGTTCTCTGCTATTTTTTTCACAATGTTATTTCCAAACTGATAGTCAACAAACATAAAAACCTCACCCACACGCAGGGACTTATTTTGGGGTTCCCACTGACTTCCAGGAAGGACGCATGTCCCTCTCTGACCCCAGCTTGGGCAGCCACCTGTCTGTGCCACGGTGACCCTTCCCACATGACCCTGCGGTGCCTCGAGCCCTCCGGGAACGGCGCGGAAGGGACGCGGAGTGAGTGGGGGACGCGGGTCGGCGGAAGGGCAGTCCCTGGAGGCGGCATGCCCCGCGAAGGCCCTGCAGGAGCTCAGTCAAACGGGATGGTACTGGGGAAGTATGACTGTTAATGAAGCCAAAGAGAAATTAAAAGAGGCACCAGAAGGAATCTTCTTGATTAGAGACAGTTCGCATTCAGACTACCTATTAACAGTATCTGTTAAAACATCGGCTGGACCAACTAATCTGCGAACTGAATACCAAGATGGGAAACTCAGACTGGACTCTAACATGTGCGCCAAGTCCAAGCTCAAACAGTGTGACAGCGTGGCTCACCTGATAGACTACTATGTTCAGATGGGCAAGCATAAGTGGACTGGCCCGGAAGCCCCCCGGAACGGCACTGTTCACCTTTCGTGCAGAGGGCAGCACCCAGTCTGCAGCATCTGTGTAGAATCACCATTAACAAATGTACCGGTACCATCTGGGGACTGCTTGTACCCACAAAACTAAAAGATTACTTAGAAGAATATAAATCCCAGGTGTAAGTGTTTCTCTTTTTCTAAACATGCCTCCTATAGAGTGTCTCCAAATGCAGCTGTGTGAAAGAGAACAAAACTTGAATTACTGCCCTGGATAACTACGCGGAATTCTAAGAACAGCTGAAGTCGATCTAATTTAAGTGTGTGAAGCGGTAGCTAGGTATTTAAAGTTCCCCCAAATATTTTCACCCGAGTGATGCTTCCCTTCCTAAGCCTGACCAGTTGATCCATTTAAATTAAAAATAAAATGTCCCAAGTAAAGGCTGTAGGAGCATTTTATCAGAATGCCTTGCCTTTCTGGGTTTCTTTTCAGTAGGTCAAAGGTCTGGGTGGTAGATAAAGAGCTCCTCCTAGGAGCACCGAAAAAAGGGAAGGAAGTAAGCTGACACCAGCTTAACTTCAGTTTTATATACGTAGTGATCAGACTCTATTTTAGGACATGTTATGTTTTGTATTCTGATGTATCTAGGAGTTTTGTTAAAGAGATCCTACTTGTGAGTATTCATCCCTCATTTTATGCAATCAACCAAAAAAAAAAGTTGACCAGGAAATCCTGTATTTGTCTTTTTACTGCATGTATGAACTCTCTCACGTGAATGAGTACTGTAGTAATCCACTTAAAGGGAGCCTTATTTCAGAAATACTTCAAACTGGTGCAAAGGGAAAAGACTTTCTCTTTTCCTTTAAGGCTAAAGACAAGAATGTCATGCTATACAGGTGCAACTCAATCTCTGTTAATAAAAACAAAGTAGATGTAGACATTTTATCATGTCAAAGTAGCTGTGTCCCAATATATTGCCATTGATTTTTTGGGAAATGGCTTTAGAAATTTCCAAGTTGTCCTTGAATTGTCTAACCATGGACATCAGCAGTTGTCTCCCTTCTACCATGTAGAATACTTTGACTTAATTTTCTTCCAGATATAGGGGGATACCTGCCTGTTTTTCAAAGTGTTTATTTACTGCTGTTACTATTTGATTAGAATGTATTAAATAAAAAACCCAACTTTAAAAAACAAACAAACAAACAAAAAACCTCACCCCAAAGCAGGGCCTGCACAGCGGAGCAGGGCGAGCACTGACCTCAAACCTCTCCTGCTCCAACCTGTGATGGTCCTCTAGCTGCTGCTCCAGGTAAGCCAGGTTCCGAAACTTCTCCAGATAGACGTCGTACTGCTTTTGCAATTCCTCCTCAATCTTCTCATACTCATCCATGAAGGCTGGCCTGAAGAGAGCGGATGAGACAAAAAGCGAGAGAGGAGTCAGCACGCAGTGGCTTGGAACTGGCAGTCAGGGTTCCAGAGCCTTCACGGTTTTCTTTGGAAACCCTGTCCCTGGAGAAGGTCCCTCACTCTTGTAACTGTCAGAAGCTATTTCTCTTTTTCCCTTCCTTCTCCCAAAATGTACATACTCCTTTCTCTTTCTTTCTATCATAAAGTTAGATGTGCTCTTTGAAAAACTCTGAAATAATCATAAAGGTGTGAAGAATGAACTAAATATTATTCATAATCTCATCACCAGGTGTAAGCAATTAACGTTTGGCTTACATGCTTCCAGATCTTTCTATGCTTGGATACATAAAGGAATATATTTTTAACAAATAATAAACATTACCATAAATGAGGTTTTGAAGTCTTTTTTTTATACCATAGACTTCAACGAAGAGTTAAAAAGTAATGATATAAATGGTGAGAGGTGATGGTAGCATGTTTCTGTGAATACAGTCAACAGTGCTGTGTTTTGTGTCAGTGTGGTAGAAAGGGGTAGAGCCATGGATGTCACCAGAAAGAAAACTGGAGGTGAAAACATGGGAATATATAACACAGCGAATCTAGTGGTGGATGATGACTGTGATGACCTGTACAAACATAAAAAAGTTCTTTCATAAACTAGAACAAATGTTTGACACTATTACAAGGAGTTAATAGTAGAGGGGTATATGGGAAAAATGAACATATTGCAAACTATAAACTAGAGTTAACAGTAATATCTTAACATTCTTTCATCAGCAGTAACAAAGGTCCCACACCAATGCTAGGAGCCAGTGCCAGGGGGAATAAGGGGTATGGGATGTTTTGGGTTTTTCTTTCTTTCATTCATTTACTTATTCTGGAGTAACTGGTTTGCTGAACTTATTTACTTTTTCTTTTATTACTGATCCTGAGGGGGAGAGCTCTGCTCTTATATAACTATAAGCAGAGGAGCCAAAAAATAATTTTTAATCTTTGGATTAAAGCAAAACAGAGAAACTTTTCTATTAAAAGAATTTGGATTGAAAATGAGTGTTCCTTAAAGGCATAATTTTTAATGAGATCATATATGTGGTGGCACTGATTTTGGAAGAGGAGGGGCATGACCGCCCTTTGTCGTGGGGTGGGTGGAAGTGGGGGCTTTTGCCCTGCAGCCGCTGCCTGGCATCTCCAGGTGCCGCTTCCCTTCCACAGACCCCAGGACAGCAGCCGGGGTGTGGGTTGGGGGTGGCCCGGCAATCAATCGCTAACAAGCAACACACACACTCCGAGCAGCTGCAGTGGCTGGGAAGAGGGGAGGGTACAGAGAGAAAGATACAGGGAGAATAAAAAGGGAGAAAAGCTGAGGGGTGACACGGGAAAAGAACAACAAAGAAACAGAGTGGGCAGCGGAAGGGAGGGTGCGAAACAATCAAACAGAAGAAAGCGCAAGAAGAAACTCCGAGAAAACCTGAGGAACACGGTAAAGAGACCCTGCTGCTGAGAAGGTGTTTTGCGCCACTATGATCCATCAGTATTGTCTGGAAAAGGTATTTCCAAGGCGGTAAAGTCAGAAGAAAGGTGAATTACTGGGAAAGGAATTATAAAAATCTAAAATCTACTCAAACCAAGAAATGAGAGCATATTTCTGTTTCCCCTAATTCGCGGCACAGCCCAGATCTTAGGAGATGAGCTTTACACGACCCTCCCCATCTGGGTTTATTTACTTTGCCTTGCAGTCCCAGAAGCCATAAAGCTTGAACTGCAGCTCAAGAAGTAAGCAGTTTTCCAGACACTGAAAGCAGTAAAGGGAAGGAGTTTAGCAGCCTGCTTGTCAGGACAGGTAAAACACGTACAAACTGAAGTAGCAACATCCTTGTGTGGGGTTTTTTCCACTGCTTGAAAAGGTAATAATATCACTGACCTCTGCATTTTCTCAGTTTCAAGGACACTCCTACTCATCCTTCAGGTGTCCGCACATACCTGACACTCTGCAGCGTCTGTAACCGCTTTCGATTTCTTTCCAGTTCTAATTTTCTCTTTTCAATTTTGGCTTCTAAATTGGCTTCATCGGAGGCCACATTATTGAGCAGATCTTTAGTCTTCTGAACCTGTGCCTGCACGTGACAGGAGACAGATGAGACAACGAGCTGGCACAGACCACCACGCTGTTCTGAAGAGAGGAGCCACGCAACGACTCAGTCAAGCAACAGCAGCCGAACAACAGCAAGAGCTGACACTCACCAGCGATCACTCAATTAACCAGCCACTTCTGGGGGAACATCCCGTGGAGACCCAGGAAGGACTGTGGCTTTCTTTTGTGAGAAGTGGATGATTCTGCCCAGGGAGGCAAACGGCAAAGAACAGGGTCCTGCCCTGGTGGAGAGAAGCCGAGACCTCCTGTCCGGCCCACTCCTTTAGAGCCGTAAGATGTTACTTTCCTTTTGCATCACTCAGGACACTCGGGTTGGAAACAGCTGACTTGTGGAAGACACACACCTACAAGTACGGCTTTATTTAGGAGGGGACAAAAGAAACTTTAGTTGGCCTCAGGCCTGATCCACTGCCTTCTGGGATTGAGAGAGAAAGTTCCTGTTTCCTTTCCCCAGCAACTGCAAGTCAACGACAGATCAATAATAAACAGAGAAACCACGCTGTGAAAGTGCAACAGTGGCCTGCCGGGGGCCTTGGAGGGGAGCCCGAGAGCGGCAGGACAGAGGCCGTCACGAGGGGGACTGAGGAAGAAAGGGAGGGGGACGAGGGGCACTGACGACAACTGCAGGCCGTCCTCTCCTCTCGCAAGAGAAGGTCCACGTGAACGAAGTACAGGCAGAGTAAACCCACCGGGATCCACGAGGGCAGCCGGGAAGCAGGCAGGTCAGGTGCCTGCGGCCCTGAGTTCCCAGCGGCTGCAGCAGGAATAATGCTGGGATGCAACGCAAATGAGCAGGGCACGGCCTCCCCCGGTTCTGCTGCCCCCCAGTACTCTGCACAGGCGTAGGTGTGCCCCTGAGTGTTCACCTGCAGGCCTCTGAAAAGTTCTGGGTTCACAAAGGAATGACAAGACCCCCAGGCACTCTCCTCGAGTCTCACAGAGACCACGTACATTGCAAAGCAAACACTCTGGTTGACAATGAATATCTAGTTTGATTTCTGGGGGTCTAAAGACACTAACCATGGCTACGATGGTCACTAATCTTCCATTTGCCCCAGTAGAGAGGCGTGTTGACTCTCACGGGAAGATACAGCAGGTCTCATTCTGGACAAGCAACTCAAATTAATGGCAACTATTTGTCTGAATCAAAGTCACATTCAAACCTAGTAAATTTATCTGACCTCAAAATTAAAACCAATTAAAAAAAAAATTGGTTGCTCAAAAAAGAAAGAGCCATATGATAAAAACAAACAGTTTTCCTTGGCTTTCTCAAATAAATGACCTGTATTTCCTTTTAAATATCTATGCTGTTGAGCGGGTATTTTTTGAGTAATCAAACCTCATAGATATTTTGCAATAATGAAAAAAAGTGTCAGCCAAGAAATGAACTGTGCCCCTTTCTGGGTGTTTCATCTTTAATATACTAGCACTAAGAGCATGTTTATGCCCCATTCACTAGATTCAGCCAGAACATTGGCAAACACAGAGGTTTTTTTTTTTAATGTTTAAATTGAGAAAATCACAACCTTATGGGAAAAGCTGGAGTACAGCACAGAGCACTTTTCCCTGAACTATTTGAGAGAAAGTTGCTGATCTGATGTTCCATCACCCTGAATACTTTAGTGTACATTTTCTACAAGTAAGGACTTTCTCCTACATAGCCTGAACACAATCATCCAACTTAGGACATAACATCCATGCGTGACCACACTCGCCCTCAGACCCCATGCACATCCGCCGTTGGCCCAGGGAACTCCTTCACAGACGATGGCCCCCATGGCTGTTTCAGCTGCTTTCTCCCAGCAGCTCCTCAGCTTTTCTTGGGCTTTCACCACCTTGGCACGTTTGAAGGGTCCAGGGCAGCTCATTTATACACGGCCCCTCAATTCTGGTGTGATCAGGTAAAGATTATGCATCTTTGGCACGAACATCACAGAAATGACTGCCTCTTCTCAGGTAGTGCATGATTTTGATTTGTCCCATTACTGGTGACATTCACTTTGATCTCTTAATTAAAGTGGTGGCTGCCAGGCTTCACCATGTCAAGTGACTCTTTCAGTTTCAGTTTTGTGGGGAGCTGTTTTGAACCTATGTGAATAACCTGGTCCTCTCAAACTTTCAGTGTATCCACTGACTTATTTTTATCAGTGTGGACTCATGTTCCTATTTTATTCAATGGTCCATAAATCCATTAATTTCTTTATTTTGTCTCTGATTTGGCCAGGGGAAGCCCACTAGATCTGACTTCTGTGTCCTTTTGGACATAGCCCTTTCATTCTCTGAGGCCCAGGATGTTCCAGGCTCATCTTGTTCTTTCCCTGCCCCAGCTTTGGAATCAGCCACGTCTCCAAGAACCCTGGTTCCTTTCAGTGGAGAATAGCATTTAGAAGCCGAGATCTGGGTACTAAGTGTGTTCATTGTTATTGCTTTGCTCTGAGCTAAGGAATGTATGAGTGTGAATGTGTGTGTGCATGTGGGGAGATGTGTATTTATCTACATATAAACATTTCCCATCCATCCACACACACACGTTTACTGGTATTTACCCCTGTCCCTATCTATGTATCTGTTGAACATATTTGTAACTCCCTTCTCCAACAGTGAGAAACTCAGCTTCCATTATCCTTAATCTGCTTTCTGGTTTCATCAATGTCCCTGCGTGTAACAGGTCTCCCATCTCTGCCACTACTTCCTTCTCACCCCGCTGAGGCTCTGACTCGTGCTGGGCCACCCACGGAGCATTACTGTTTCATGACGAGGGTGTTATAAAAACCTATCATTCTTAGAACTTTGAACAACTCACAGCAAATTCTTGTTTGTATAAGGCTCCCCTCCCTATGTTCACTAACTCCTGTGGATCACCAATAATTCAGCAATGACTGAATACCTACTACGTGCCAGAGACTAGGTTTTATATGCAAGGTGATGATTAATGCCCGTAAGAATCCTCGGTGGTTGGCACTGCCATTCTCCCCGTTTTACAGGGGAGAATGAGGAAAGTTTCTGAGGAAAGTTTCTGAGGAAAGTGAGGCACAGAGAGGTTAAGCAACTTGCCTAAGATCACACAGTGGGATTCAAACCCAAGTAGTCAGAGTTGTGTCTTCCTCACTATCTGCTTTCCAAATGAATGCTTTAGATGAGATGAGCAAGTAATAACTGATTGTGGGTGAGTAGTAAATAATTCTATTTATTACACCATCATTTAGATTTAACAAAAACTGGAAGCCAAATGCCCAGCCATGAGAAACTGATTCAATAAATAATGAAGAGTCCATAAAGTAGAAAATAATGACTAAAATTACTGAATAATTTTTTAATTATTATAACTGAAGAATTTTTAATAACTTGAGAAACTGTTCATATTTATAATGAGGGAAAAACACTTGTAGTAATTAATCTAGGTATTCTAGAATGTCCTAAATTTTTCATTTCCCCATTAACATATAGCCCCCCTTCTTTGTTACTAGGTGTAGCTTATTCTGTCTAGACCAGACAGGAAAAAAATATTTTTGAGTCCCAGGCACATGATATTGAATAAAAGCAAAGTAATCTTACCAAAATATCTTTTATCGCAATTCTCATCACTTTTTCAGTCTCATTTATTTCCAGAGGTCTGGCAATTGCTTCTGTTCTCAGTTCCTATAGAAAACAATAAATCTTTTAGGAATATTTCCAAAAAAGGAATTCTCAAAACCAGTATTCCCAGACCTGGATACGGTTTATGGACTGGTTTCCAAGAGTTTTACTCCAAAGTGAATTTCTGACAGAAAACCACGTCTGCTCTCGCCTCCTGCAAACGTCTTCCATAACCGTATCACCTGCCTGACCCCTCCTTTTCAGCCAGAGGACCCACACGCACCTGAAACCATATGTAAAACTGAAACTATCATCTGTTGTCATTTCTCCTAACTTTGCTTCTTTATCTGCATTCTACTCAGGCGATGCCCAAACTGAGCACAGTTCAACTTGCTGCCTGAAGCCCTGCCAGCCTCCACCTCTTTCTCGTGAATCAGCCCCTCTGAGCTGCCTGTCACTGACAACTTCAGCAGACGAGAACCGTCGCTGCGGCCCCACACCTAGTGTTAGCTGCTAACCAACCCAGGCACTTTTGCCCATCATATCAGTTTGGGAAACATCTGAGATACGACTGTAATGTGGGTGCAGTTAGGAAGTTCTCAGGGCACTTTATCGAGCTCCACCTTGTGCTCCCTTCCCTACTGGTGCTAAACCAGCTGAGAGCAGCGAGTGCTCGACGGCCTGGAGCTCAGTCCTCGCCTGTGATTGGCGTTGGTCTTCAATGACCGTTTGTTGACTATATGAACAAGTATCGGTTGGGGGATCTTCCCCAGACTGTGACTGTATGCAGAATCTGAGAACTACTATATTCAGGGTCCCCTGGCTTCCTAGAGAACCACTGATTATTTCATTCTTTCATTTCGGGACGGTCCCCAATGGAATCCCATGAAGTCTCACGATGATGCCAGAGCCACAGTGGCCAGTCAGCAAGGAAGCCGCTGGGATGCATGGGCCCTGCTGCACAATAAACACGGAAAACACAGAAGCCTGGAGGGGCCTCACCAGCCATCCACATCAGACATCAGTGGCAGCTTTGTTCTGACCACCAAACTTCACCAGGGGGTCACCACCAGGTCAAAATATCGACAGCAGGGAGGGTGACCCAGCTTACCTGGTAGCAGCAACACCAGACACAGGGAAGGAGGTGCGAGTTAAGGTGCAGTAGGGGACTGACGCCTGAGGGGGCTGCTGCACCCCTGGCTGTGACCTTTTATTCAACTGAAAAATGTTACATGTGAGTGTGTGTGCTTCAAATGCTGTAAGTCCGTACCTGAATGTGAACAAGCCTTCATTTCTTTTTAAACCATTAAAGTGATGCCTACCTAGCGTGCCCAGAGTTTCCGATTCAGTGGTATAGGGGACGACCTGGACACTGGGATTTTTAAAAGACCCCCCCACCAGGTGATTCTAATGATCACCTAAGAGTTTAGGACCCACTCTAAACACATACTTAGATGTAGTAGAAGGAGAGGACTCTTTGACTGGCATTGGCTGGAACAAGGATGGCAAATGAATTTTAATTGTAACTTCAATTTCAATTCATTGATACTGACTGCCTGGAGCAGGGGGTTCCCACACTTTGCTTTACATTAGAATCACCTGGGAGGCTTTTAAAACTTCTAGTGCCCAGGCCACATTCCGTAATGACTGGAGCAGAGTGGCAGTCAGGCACCAGTATTGTTTGAAAGATCCCCAGGAGATTTCAATGGGCAGCAGGGTTTGGGAGCCTTTAGCTTAGAACTGTGTACTGTTGAGAAGAATGCCCAGGCTGGGCTCACCAGGAAAAACCGTCAGGATCAATCAAGTCTGGCCTGGGTGCAGGAAGAAAAAGCTCAGCCATACACTGCATATTTGCCACTCCCGAACGAGATGCTGAAGGTATTTAAAAAACAAAAACGAGAGCCCACTAGAAGCAGTAAGAGCAGCTATATCCCTTTCCCATATTTTATCTCGTTTAATCAGGTAGTGCTTAACAAAATTAGGAGAATTGAAAAAGAAAACTTTGTAGAGAAAATGTGCTTAGCTAAGGAAGTAATGATTGCATCTGAACGCCACTCACCCTCAACTCCACCTCCTTGCCCAGCAAGTCATAGAGAGACGCCCCTTTGGAGGTGATTTCAGAGGCGAGCTGCCTGGCTGCTTTCAGATCTGCAATCTGGAAGAAAAACATCAAAAATAGAAACCTCAGCAACAGATTTTTAAACAGGCATTCAGAATTAAGAAATAATAGAATGACCACTCTGCTAGGACCCATTCCTCCCTTCAGCTGGGACACCTGACGACAGAACACTATTCACAAGACACACAACCACACCTTGCAGTTTCACCCCTAGGACCACAGCGAGGGAGACGGTGGCCTAAGCACAAACCAGACCAGCCCCAGGGCACCTGGTCTCCAAAGCGCCAAACATCAAGTGCAGTTTAATTTGACACCAGGCGGTGTAGGAGGGTAAAGACGGACATGCCCCGATGTGGACTTGGTCACTACAAGGTCCTCTGACACAGCAGGACACAGAGGAAGGGGACCTTTAGGGACACCTCCCAGGGCAGCATCCTGGCGCCCTCTGTTCACCCTTCCTTGGCACTGCCCCCTCCTTCTCTGCCTTCGGACTTCACTGCACAGGCTGTCGTGAGACTCACACGGGTTTGCACAAAAAGCACTCACAAGTCGGGGCTTACTGCTAGGAGGAGGAGGAGGAGGACTTAGCATCTAGCCTTTCACACAGGCTTCCTTCTTAGGATTTACACGTCACCTTCTCTTCCTTGAAGGTGCTAAGTTCTTCCAAGAAGCCCCAAAATACACATCTCTCTGCTCCACTCACTCTCCCTTGCTCCTAAACACTAATTTCCAACTGCTTTCCTTTCTTTTCTTTTCAAATCACAGCAACAACACCCTTTGCACTCAGAGCTGATGCCTTTCTTCCCATTCCCCTAGCCCTCCAGGATCCAGCTCCCCTGGGCTCCACTCCTCTTCCTCAGCCCTCCAGGATCCGGCTGCTTTTCCTACTGTACTGGCAGCTTTCCCCTCCTCAACCCTGGAATGGACCAGAGTCCCTCCCTGGGGCCCTCTTCTTCTCTACTCACCTCCCCCTAATCTCATGGCTTTCACACCATCCATGGCTGGCGGCTCCCGGCCTGGAGCTCTCCCGAGTCCAGACTCACACACACAACTGCCTACCCAGCCGCTCCACTAGCACGTCCAGTTGGTACTGCAAATTTTACAAAAACTAAACTCTAATCTTTCCTGCCAAACTCTTCCTCCCAAACTCTTCTCCGTTTCTGAAACTGGTAACTTCATCCTTCCAGGTACTCAGGCCAAAAACTTTAGAGCTGCGATGTCCAATACAGTAGCCACAAGCCACCAGGAGCTATTTTAAATTTTAAATTAATTAAAGTTAAATAAAATTTAAAACTCAATCCTTCAGTCACACTAGACTTATGTGGCTGGTGGCTACCATACCATATAGCACAGAGTGAGAACACATCCACCATCACAGAAAGTTCCACGGGACAGTGCTGCTTTAGAACCGCCTTTGTGCCCTCTCTTTTTCTCATAACACAATCCAATCCCGTAAGATCTTCAAAACATATTCCAAACTCCAGCCCTCTCTCCACCTCTCCCACCGTCACTCTGGTCAAAGTCACCATCATCTTGTCTTTGACCTGGTGCCCCTGCTTCCTCCCCTGCCTACTTCAGCAGCCAGAGGGAGTGAGCCTTTTAGTATGAAATACAAGGCAGTTTTCCATCTCAGAGTAAAACCAAAGTCTTCACAGCGGCTCACGAGGCACGCCAGGGTCTGCCACTGCCTCCCCGCCCTGAGCCCACCTCCCTGCCCTCCCTGCTTTTCCTAAGCACACACAGCTCCCACTCACAATGGTGCCCGTCCCCCTTCACTGCAAGGCCAGCGCCTTCCCACCCTCCAAGCTCTGCTCAACACGTCATGTCATCCCTGAGGGCCTCCCGATCACCCTACCGAAAATATCTCACCCAGCCCTCTCTGCCCCTTTCTCTGCTTGATTATTCTCCGTATCATTCACCACCTCAGACCCACCACACCTTTTACTTCTCTGTTTACCATCTGACTCCCCCAGCTAAGCAACAGAACATGGACTTCCTTTTTGTTCATGCCTGCATCCCAGCGCTTGGAACAGAGCCTGGCAAACAGCAGGCTATCCCTGAATAGTCAAATTAATTTATTGTGACTTCTGATTTTACCCAAACGCTGATGAGCACAAAACTGGCACATTTCCCTCAGTCAAGAAGTAAGGAAGAAGTGGTACTGTGTCAGACACATTCCAGTGCAGAAACATTTCCATTCCAAAATTAACAGTCCATTCTCTCTCTACAAGACGTTTGTCTTCCATACCTTTGAGCCAAGATCAAACTTGAACTTGCTGATATCTTCCTCTCCTATCTTAGAGCCCTCCATCCCTTTGGTCTTCATAGCATTATAAAGGACCGATGTGATCTTCAATAGTTCTTTAACGGCATACCCATCTGCTTGATAAAGCTTCTTAGTATTGAGTTTTATATGTGCTTTGGTTGCCTATTTTCAGAACCCCCCAACAAAAAGAAAAGTTTAAGGCCTTTTCCACGTAACATCTAGACCAGATCCCATGTAGGCAATTTGAAAATATCTTTGCCAACAACTGAGATATAATCTGATCGTATTAGAGTCGAACATTCCAAGTGCCTCATACACTCCAAGTGGGAGTATAAATCCATACAGCCTTGATGGAGAGTGATTTGGTAATCCCTACCAAATTTACAAACACAGTGTATTCTGATCCAGCAATTCCAATCCTAAGAATGTACCCTAGGGATATCCTCACACACACACAAAATAGTATGTGCAGGTTACTCATTATAGCCTTGCCTCAAAGAGCAAAAGTTAGAAACAACGTGAATGCTTTTCAATTGAAATTAAATAAATTTTGGTACATCCCTGCGAGCAATACTGCTCAGACATAAGAGAGAATGAGGCAATTCACTATGTGTTGATTTGGAAAATTCTCCAAGATAGTCTGTTAAGTGAAAAAAGCAAAATGTAAACAGTGGTATGTAGTATGCTATTTGTGTAAAAGGAAGGAAAAATAAGAATATATGTTCTCATGTATTCATATGCATACAAAACTCTGAAAAAAATTAACAGCAGCATTTGCTGGGAATGAAACTGACCCAAAGGCAGGCAGGGTAGACAGACATGTTTCTTTATATCTTTTCAAGCTTTTAAAACTTTAAACCATGAAATATATTATCTATCAACTATAAATAAACTAATAACATTCTTAAATAATTAAAAAAAAAAAACCTTTGCCAGTGCAATGGCTCCACAGAAACCTGGTAAAGAAATGGGTCTAGAAAGTAAACCCAATTTGAAAGCAGCCCTAACTAGGACTCATCCCTTCCTTATTTACTTTATTTTACAACTCCACAAAATAACCAGGAACTAACCATGAACTGGGCGATTGCCTTAATAAAGAAAACTCGGTCCTGTTCAGTCTCAACGTCAGAAGGGATGTCAGTCTGAGGTTCATACCTATCAGAGAGAGAGGACAAAAGCTCATCAAGTACAAAGTCCACTAAGGAGACAGTGAAGGACAGCAGATCTGTAACGCGGGGCTCTCCAAGTCCCCAGCTAAGGTAGCTAAGGCTAAGGAAGTCTTCAACAGCAACACAAAATACTTGCCAACCATCCATCCAAGGAAGCAAATCCCCATCTAAGAACAGGGTCGGCTGATTTCAAAGCCAATCTGCGACTCAGCTTACAAAGTTCAATCTACTGCAGACTTCAAAGTTTCATCAAAATAATCAGAACTGTTACTCTGGCTGAGAGCTCTTGACCCAGAGATAAACTCCAGGGCTTATTTAGTTAACTCTGAGAAGCAATAAAGCTGTTGAAGTTACTTTCTTCGATGGTCCACCAGGGGTCAGCAAATTGCTGCCCTTGGCCTGTTTTTACACAGTCTGCAGGCCAGAAATGCTGTTTACATTTTTAAAGGGTTGTACAAAAACAAAATCAAAAAAGCAAAAAAGATGTGTGACAGAAACCCTATGTAGCCCGCAATGCGTAAAATATTTCCCAGAAAAGGTTTGCTGACCCTGAAATCATGTGAGATTTTTCGCACAAACAAAAGCCGAAGTTACTTCCAATCCCACACTCTCACTAGAGCGTGCAGGAGGCCCCTCCACTCTCAGGCAGGGGATGAGCAGGAGCCTGGAGGAGCACCCAGGGGCTGCTTCCCAACGAGCAGCTTCTCCTTTCGCACTGCTAATAAAGTCCGCTCTCCACAGCCTTCTTTAAACTCGGCTGATTTTTACCATGCTACAATGGACTCTGCAAGCGCAGATGTCATTGAACTCTTTCTTTTGCTTCACAACAGCATCCTGTTTCTTGGTGGCCAATGAACAAAATTTAGTCTTCACTCTTAGACCTTAATAAAGCCCAGTTCTAACCTTTTCACAAGCCAGAGGAGAACTTCAGATACGAGTCCAAAATTTGGTGTGCGGAAATTTTCCATAGAAATATGTCGAGGGTATCCTAAGGCTCTCATCATCTCTGTAAAATCTGTCCAAGGTAAAATACAATTCTGTCAGTTCCTCAACGAACAGCAACTACTTTTTAATTTACAAATTTTTCTTTGCTTTCCCTTCTTATTCCCTTCTTATTGGCAGTTTTAAGGACTATCAACTCTCTGAGAAGGAAAAAAAAAGGAGATAAAATTTAAAATACCTTATCTATTCCGTGCAAAACGTTTGTTTAAGTTCAATAGGAGCAGAAGTAGAAGTTGCACATTAAAATGGGGTTTAGGGATTGGCTGTGAATTTATTTCTTTATCTCCCTTTGGCATCTCATTTCTCTGTGATATGTTTCTTTTTACCAATCCAAGTTAAGAAATACCTGGTTTTATAAAATATCCTGAAGAAAAATTATTTTAAAATGTTAACATTCTGTGGGGGGAAGAGAATAGCAGGGTGAAGAGCTGATGTTTGAGTTGTCTTTTTTTTTTTAATGAAGACATAGGACCTTATTCACACACATTGTGAAGATTAGTTTCCTTATATTCAGAGAACTCTTAAACAAAGAGAATGGTTGAACCATAGAGAAACATTTAATTTATTATAAAACAGATGAAGAAATATTAATACTAATACTTGTTGATGGACTGGGCTCACTAAGCTCTATCACATCAGGAAAAGCTACACTGCACTCAAGAAAGCAGGCCTTCGAGATAAACATAAAAACATGCACCAAGATTCAGTGTGCTTCCTGGCTATGTAACGTCTCTCCTCACCCTTCTTGATAGGGGATGTTCAAAATGTCCCGACAACATTCACACATAACCTCTGCGAATGGAAGAGAAGGTAAGTAGCAGAGGAAAGAGTAAAGGCCCGAAGGGACCCGTTTTTGGAAATGTGAATCAAGTCTTTGGGTATGGAGAAGACCTGGGACCTAAAACAAGTTACTTCACCTCTCTGTGCTTCCCAGAATTTCTTCCAGGAATTACACTATCCACCTCATCCTGAACAGGTGTCCCCTAGGTAGTAGTAACTAAAACTCTTATCCCCATACCTCCACCTCCCCACCCTCCTAGCAGTGCTATTCCATTCCTTTCTTCCTTCCCCTTCCCCCTTCCCCCTTGACCCAGACCCCTTCTCGTCACCAGCCCCTTCAGAAAGGACGCAGGAGTTGGTGTCAGGTGACCTGAATTCAAATCCTAGCGCGACCTCTTACCACCAGCCACTTGACCAAGTCACGCGACCTCTCCGTGCCCGTTTCCCCATCTCTCAATACGGGAGACACAGAGCTGTTGAGAGGATTAAACTAAATGATTCACATAGGCAGAAGAGCATCTAACAGATCGTAAAAGCTGAAAATTTGTTCACTGCAGTTATTAGTGTTACCCAGCCCCCTCCTCGGTTTTACTGCTGTCCGTTTCTTTGAAATCTAAATTAACCCAGCTCAAATACGGACTGCGCGCTTTCCGATAGGTGACTACATAAAAAATTTAAAAATCAGCGCCTCAGCCGTCCTAGCCACATTCCAAGTGTTCAGTAGCCACATGTGGCCAGTAGCAAACACACTGCTTCCACATCGGAGAAAGTTCTACCGGACAGGGCTAGTGCGCTCAGCCGGGGTTGCTGCGGGGGCTAGGCACAGTCCCTGAGGTGCGGAGGCCCGGGACGGAGCTGCGGGCTGCGCCGGGACCAGGCCGGGGGTACCACCCGACGCCCCAGACCCAAGGGGGTCCCAGCAGAGCGAGGACCGAGCCGGAGGGACCAGGCGTCGCAGGTCCGAGGGGCTCCCGACAGCGCGGGACCCGAATCGGGCCAAAGACAAGGGACTCGGCAGGCCGGGCCGAAGCCCCGCAGGGCAGTTGGGGCGGGGGGGTGGTCTGCCTTACTGCGGAGATCGCGGAAAGACATGGCGCTCTGATCGCCAGCAGCCCTGGGTCGCCGCCGCGGCTCGTTTCCCGCAGACCACAGGCAGGCCGCTCGTCGGTCTCTATAGCAACCACCCGAGCCCTGGACGGCGCGCGGTCGGGACCAAACAAGACGCGCATGCCAAACAGCCGGGTAACGCGCGCGTGCGCAGAAGGGACGACCAGCAGGTGGCGCTCACGGGCGCTGTGGGCAGCCGGCGTGGGCCCCCGATGTTGCGAGGGACTGCGAGTACCGGCTTCCCTCTCGCGGGCATTTGGCATGGACACGTTCTGAGCCCCTACTATATGCCTGGTACGGTACTAGGCGCTTTCATGCACCCGGGTCCTTTCTTCCTGTGTCCCACCCACAACACCCTTCCTCTCCCGCAAGTGTAGAATGGCGGGTCCCGCGGCCCGCAAGAGCAAGGTCGGCGTAAAGAGAGCGCAGAATCGGCGGACAGCCGGGTGGTAAAGAGGGACCAGCCGGCATCTTGCGCAGGCGCAACTCGGACTTCACGACAAGACGGAAATCAGCCCTGGACCCGAGCGCACGACAGACGGCAGTTACAGTGGTAACCCAGGCCTCCCTCTTCCGGGATGTGGGACTAAAAACAAAAAAGTCTTAAAACACAAACAAACAAACCCTCAAAACCTTCCAGTCGCTTCCCGTTGTAGTTGGAATGAGACTCAGATCCCTTAGCCAGGTCTGCTCTCCAACCTCTCTGATCGTTTTCCCCCTTCCTTTTCTCCATCCATCCAGACAGCTTTCCACTAAAATCGCCAGCTTGTTTCTGCCTTGCGGTCTTTGCACTTGCAATCTCTTCTAGAGCTGGGGCAAACTGGGGTGCCAAAGCGCCCAGCACTGGCCTTTAAGTGAAGCAGTCAGCTGTGTGACCTTGGGCAAGTTACTGAACTTCTCAGTGTCTTAGATTCTTCAGGTTGTAATTTGTTTTGCTGGTAGCATATCCATTGTACAAACGACACAATTTAACCATCACCTGTTGATGGACATGTCCAGGTTGGGGCTATTACAAATAAAGCTGCTATGAATATTCAGGTAGAAGTCTTTGTATGGATATATGCTTTCTTTTCTCTTAAATAAATACCTAGAAAAAAAGTCTGAATCATATGATAGGTGAATGTTTTCTTTTAATAAACTGTCACGTGATTGTACTATTTTACATTTCCACTAGCACTCTATGAGTTCCAGTTCTTCTATATCCTGTCAACACTTAGTATGATCAAGTCTTTAATTTTAGCCATTCTGGTAGGTCTGTAGTGGTATCTCATTGTAGTTGTTGTTTGCATTTCCCTAATGACCAACTATGAATATCTTTTCATGTTCTTCTTTGTCATCTTGTGAGAATGAGATTAAGTTTAGCTTTCACACAGGACAGATGTGCCTAGCAGGGTGGGGCAGTTAAGGAGTTGGTAGAAGGTTAAAAAGACAAACTGTAATCCATAGTCAGTCCCCCTGCTTATCCGCCCACTATCCACTATCCTTGCAGGGTGGAGCCTCAGAATAGAGGTTCTCAAAATAGCCTGATAACTTGTTACCAAACTAGCCCAGACTGGCTCTAAAGAGGCCTGGGCATACCCATTATAGTCAGGGGTGGAGATTTGTTCCAATGGTTCCTAATGTTGCAAATTTGTGCCAAAAGGTATTTCAAATGTTTCCAGTTTGGGCAGTCTAGTTAGGCTTGTCGAATAGAATGTAACCTCTGGAGTATCCAGCCAATGGAGAAACAGGGAAGGGACTAGCGGTTAGGTTTAGGGAATGAATACTGCTAAATCTATTGTTCTGCGTGCCAACCCCCACATTTTGGTTGGGCGCCCATTTTTGCAAGATCGTGAATAAATTCTTTTCTTCTCCACAATCAGGTGAGCATTTATTCCTTTTGGGAATAGTGCTTGTTTCTCACAATCTGCATGTTTTCTTTGATGAAGTGTCTGTTCAAATCTTTCGCCTTTTTTTTTGGTGCTTTGTTTTCTTATTGAGTTTTAGACCTCTTTATGTATTCTGGATACTAGTCCTTTATATGATATATGCTCTGCAGATATTTTCTCCGATTCTTTGGCTTGCTTTTTCAGTCTCCTTTTGAAGAGCAGATGTTTTTTATTTTGTCAAAGTCCAATTTATCAATTTTTTCTTTTATGAATTGTGCTTTTGGTATGAAATGTTTGTCTAACCCAAGGTCAAAAAGATTTTCTCCTGCATTTTCTTCTAGAAATTTTATAAGTTTAGGTTTTACATTTAGGTCTGTGGTTCGCTTCAAACTATTTTTTGTATATTGTGTGAGAAAGGGAGCTAAGTCTGTCCTAAGCCACAGGGACCATGGATTTCCCTTAGGGGTCCAGCTCCTTCCATTGCCCTCTCCCCACCCAGCCCCTGCCTGGGGCATCATCCTCTCCTGAACTTGGGGGTCCAGGAAGGCTGGGAGTCTTCCCTGTGACATCACAAGGGTTGGTTGCCATGGGAGCCCTGCAGAGCCACCCCCTAGACAGGGAGAGCAGGGCCCCACTGCACAGGAGGCCTGCCCCTCCTCCCACACCACACTGGCCCTCCATGGAAGCCTTGGTCTGTGCCTTCTCGGAGCTGCACATAAGAGAAGGTGCTGGGCCGTGGGGAGGGATGGCAGGAGGAGAGATTCCTCCTGTGCCAACCTGGCCCCAAAGCCCCTGGGGGGTGGGGTGAGGGACCACTCATCCAGGTTCTGTGGCCCTGGGCTGGTCACTTCCTTCTAGGCCCTCTGTGCAATTTCTAAACTGAGGCCAGAATGCTCTCCTAGGGCAGAGGGAGTCCTGAGAAGGACCCTGGCTGTAGGTTGGGAGAGGGAAGAGGGGCAGGGGCCCCTTTAACAGACAAGTAAACTGAGGCTTAGCAGGCCAGGGGTGGAGCCCATTGCATAAGCGGATCTTGGAAGTCTGCATCTGCCTTCTCCCCTTTCTCCTTCCACAGATGCAGTGAGCTGGGTGCGCGGACACCCCAGCCATCCAGAAACGCCCCCCAACATCTACGAGGGGGGGCTGGGGGCCCAGCAGCTGCAGTGCCCCAGCGCCCCAGGAAGCAAGCCCAAGAACTTCCGGCTGCGCCACCTCCGGGCCCTGGCCCTCTACCTGCCGGCCCACATGCAGCCCACCGGTCAGGCTGAGAGCCACTGGCTGGGCCGGCTCATGGCCGGGGGCTGCCTGCCTTGGCCCGGAGGCCTGGCCCGGGCCCTGGACCCGCCACGGGGGACTCTGGGCCCAGGGACCCACCACTGCCCGGCCCTTCTGGAAGCCCAGCTGCCCAGGGGCAGCCTGGGAAGTCCAGGTGAGCGCTGTTGAGGCAGGACTGGGGACAGCGAGGCAGACCCCGGGGAGGAGCTGGGACTGGCCTCCGGGGGAGGGGATCTAGGGAGGACCAGGGACACCCCACAGTGACATGAGCATGGACAACTCTGTCCCCCTCCTCGGGCCCCTCTCTTTAGGGAGGAAGACCCCGCCCCACCCCTTCTGCCTGGGGACGACAGGTTCTGGGGGCCGAGGGGGCACGGCTGGCAGCGCCCCCTTTGGCCCTCCCAGTGACTCTCCTGCCCCCTTTCTCAGCCTCCAGTTCCAGCCCGGACCCAGCCAGGCGAGCCCCCACCCAGCTCGGTCCCCTCAAGGGCTTGGGGCTCAGACCCAAGAGGTCCTGGGGGGCCTTGGAGGAGTCCACATGTCCCTTGGCCAAGAGAACCCGGGCTGGGGCCCTGGAGACGCCATAGGGAGCCAGAGGGCCAGGGCTGGGGCCCCCAGCTCCGGGACAGGAGGGGGAGCAGGTCCCCAGAGGACCAGCTAGGGCCCGGGGAGCCCCCGCAGCCACCTCGTCCAGGTGGGCTGCCCAGCACCTGGGAGAAGGCACAGGGCCAGGAGGAGGCCTGCGGGTGCAGGAGAAATGGAGCTGTGCCCTGGCAGCGGGCTCAGCCCCCGGCGCCCAGAGGCCCGGCTGAGCAGAGAATGGGGCTCCCGAGAGGCCAGGAGCCCGTAGGTCTCAGTGCCAATAAAAGCCAAAGCCTGCACCTCTGGTCCCTCTGTCTGTCCACCGTCAGGTCAATTCAGCCTTGCCTGGGCCAAGGGCTGGTGGGGCACCGAGGAGGGTGGGACTCTGCGAAGGCTTCCTGGAGGAGGTGCTTCCCAGCTTGGCTCTAAAGGATGGGCAGAGTCTCCAGAGGCCCAAACACAGGGCACCACGTTCCTGGCAGGGGGTGAACAGAGGTCCGAAGGAGGCAGGCCAACTTTGGGGATGACGCCTGGGGGGAGCGCACATTCCCCCTTTAGGCAGAAACGGCCTGGGGCTGCACTCATGCCTCACGGCGGCCTTGGCTGAGGGCGCTGCTCAGTGGGGACCCCTGCACCCCGGGCTGCACTGGCACAGCCCTCTGCCTCCCCTGTGGGGCCAAACCCCAGGCCCCCAGGCTGGGCTGAACCATGGAACTGGGGGGCCTGGCTGTTCTCCGTCGCGGGGGCCGTCATGTGCACTACACAGCCCAGAGCAGGGTCCCTGGCTTCCGTCCTCCAGATGCCAGGACCACCACCCCTCCCCTCACGACAACCACAGACGTCTCCAGACACCACCAAATGCCCCGGGGTGGGGGGCCCGGTTGCCCTGGTGGGAACTGCAGCTCTGTACCCTGGGTCTCACCCTGAAGGGGATCTAGGCCACAGAGCCCTCGACTCGGGCCGACTTCCTGCCGGGAGCCCGGTCAGGCTAGCGCTGAGTGCCGCCCCTAACTTGGCTTCCTGCAGGCCACAGGTGACGGGGTCAAGGACGCCTCTGGACATGAGGGTGACTGGGTTCCAGAGGAGGCAAATCCTCCCTGTACCCAGGTCCTGCCCGGGACACTCCCCAGGTCCCTGGGAGAGCAGACCCTGGGGGTTTCAGGCTGTTAGAAGCACAGGGGCCTGGGCAGTGGACGCTGGGGTGCAGCCCCCAGGAGAGCAGATGCTGGCACACCCACCAAAGCTGGCTGCACCCAGGCCAGCCTTGGGAGGGACACAGTGCCCAGTGGGTCCACTCCAAGAAGTCACGGGGGTGACAGGGCAGCTGCATTCCCCCACCCCGGAGACGGAGGCCAGAGTCACTCTCTAGACATATGCGAGAGACCAGCAGAGGGACGTAAGGGGGCTCCTGGCCCAGCCACCAGCTACAGGAGCCAGGCTGTGTGGGGGGCCTCAGCGGGGTTCTGAGCGGAAAGGGTCTGGGAGGCTGTGGGCGCCCACCCCCTGCCCTGGGATGCAGAGCAGGCAGTCCCGGGGTCCTGATCCAGGGGGGTTCAGCCTGGGGCTAACAGCCACTTTGGTGACCTCCAATGGACCACAGCCTCGCGTACTGACCCACGTGTCCCCTCCCCATGGATGGGGCCTGGCTCTGGCTCTTGCTGTTACAGTGGAATGTGAACCTCCTGGGCACATTCTGGGGTTGTTGGTGGCCACGTAAGGAGCCCGACTCTCCTGGGGCGACCATTCAATGGGACACCAACCCAGCCGCAGGAGGCCACGTGGGGAGAGCCGGGGCCACGTGGAGGGAGCTGGGGCCACAGGTGCAGCCCTTTGAGTTGGGGCGGCCTCAGAAGCGGCTCCCCCAGCACCTGTCCAGCTACCTACTGGATGTCGTGTGGTACAGACGAGCTGACCCTCTGACCCCTGTCCAAACTGCAGAATCGTGAGCAAATAAAGTGGTCATTACTTAACCCATTAAGCTTTGGGGCATTTACCCACCCACAGGTAACCGCAGCCCAGGCTCACGCCCCCTGGGATACACACGGCTCTAAATCTGCCTCTAGAGGCTTCCTCCCGAGGAGCTCTCTAGAACAAGCTGAACACCCCAAACAGGCTGAGAAGCGGACAAGCCACAGCTCTGGCATGCTGGGGCAGGAAGATGGGCCCCCAAATTAGCAGACACCCATAAAATGCCCACCAACCTCCACTGGGGGTACACCTGTCACCCCCTCACCCCCTGAACTGCCGGTGGGTTCGGACGAGGCCGTCCTACAAGCCCCTGCCACAGATCCTCGCGTGGCTGCGGCAGTCAGGGCTCTGCAGAGAGACACCTGTAAGATGAACATGGATGTAAAAATCCCGGGATTTATTTTTGAGGAATTGGCTCCCGCTGGCAAGTCTGAAACGTGTAGGGCAGGCCGGCGGCGGCTGGAACCCAGCAGGAGACGCTGCTGCAGTCCCGAGGCAGAATTCCCGCTCGGGAAAGCCGGCTTGGCTCCCAGGCCCTGGGCTGACCGGCTGAGGCCCCCCACCTGCCGAGGGTGGTTTCCTTAAGGCCAGCTGGTGGGGGGTGTTAACCACAGCTCCAAATACCATCTGGCGACGACAGGAATGAGCCATCACGGGTGGTGACCAGCGCCCCAGAAGGGAGCCCCCCGGCTCTGCTGGCCCCAGCGGGAGCTCGCCCTCTCGCAGGCTGGTCTCCGTGGTAAACCCCGGAGCAGCCCGGGTGGCACCCATGTCTCCTGGAACTCTGCCCCCGTGAAACCCTGCAGCAGGCCCGCCCCGCGCTTCCTGTGCCCCCCGGAGCCTGCCCGCCGCACGGAAGCCAGGGAGGCTGCAGCAAGGCCCAGGCCCCAGGGCAACCCCACCTGGGCAGGTCGGAACTTCCCCAGAGAGGGAAGAGCCAGAACAGAGCAGGGCATACAGGCTTTGGGGGCACCCAGACTGGGGTAGGAATGCTGCCCCCCCCCACTCCCTGGGCCCCCTCACCTGCCTAATAGGAAGAACACACACAACTGCCCCCATGGGGGGCCGGAAGTTTCAGGAAGAAGGTGGCTGAGGCTCCTGGTCCTGGACAGGCCAGCTGGAGGCCAAGACACGCTGGCACCTGCCTCAGGCTCCCATGTTGGGGTGCACTGGCCCTGGGTCCCTCTCAGGCTCCCGTGTTGGGGTGTACCAGCCCCGGGTCCCTCTCATGCTCCCGTGTTGGGGTGCACCGGCCCAGGGTCCCCCTCAGGCTCCCATGTTGGGGTGCACTGGCCCAGGGTCCCCCTCAGGCTCCCGTGTTGGGGTGCACTGGCCCAGGGTCCCCCTCAGGCTCCCGTGTTGGGGTGCACTGGCCCCAGGTCCCCCTCAGGCTCCTGTGGTGGGGTGCACTGGCCCAGTGGTCCCCCTCAGGCTCCCATGTTGGGTGCACTGGCCCAGGGTCCCAGCCTGTCCATGCAGGTGCATCACCTGCAAAGCTTTCCTGGGTCAGGACAGAGCCCCCCAGCACTGGCTCCCAGCTCACGGTGGTGAGCAGCCTGGGAGACGCCTCAACAGAGAAGAGCAGCTTCTGGGTAATGTTTTAGTTTTAAAAACACCCCAGTTCTGTTTCCCAGATCTTCTGAACCTCCTCCCACCTTCGCATTCTTTGGCAAGGTTAATTACATGGAACAAGGTGGGGGCCTTCGTGGCACTGTCACGGGCTCACTGGACTGGATGCAATCCCGGGGACTGCATGGCAGACGAGCAGCTCCAGGTCCTGGCCCAGCCCGTTCAGCCCTGGTCCTGGCAATGGGGGCTGAGTCTGGGGCAGGGGCCCCAGGGCAGCAGGCTGGGCGCTGGACAGACGGGACATGCCCACTCAAGTCTACTGATTTGTTTGTAATGAGACAGGACACTACAATTCGGTCAACACTGGGCTGGACACCACGGTGATTGGAGGGCAGGGAGGGGCAGGGCAAGGCAATGGAGCTTGGTTACAAACGTCCAGGGCAGAACCCTTCGGAAGACTCTTCTCTCACCCCACGGGGCAGAAGTAGAAATTACATGATCACCGTTGATTCAGATTAGAGGGGACAGCACACTGAGAAGCCTCAGCACGAGGCCAATATCAGCTCGCGGCTCGGGCTGGTCAGTGCAGCAAGGCCCGAGCCTGCCGGCCGGCACCATAAACACAGGGCAGGCAGCCGGCCAGGGAAGGAGACAGGCTCTTCCTGCCCTGGGATTCGCCTCCGTTCCAAGGACCCCTTCCCCGATGCAAGGCCGAGAGGAGGCGAGGGCGGCCCTAGCACCAACAGCCCCAGCCGGGAAGGACCCGAGTTGCCGAGGCCATGCCTGCCCCTGCTGGGATGCTGGGGCCACATGGGGAGTGACTCTGCCCCCACGGCTGCTTTGGAAGGCAGAAAAGCAGCAAGGGGCTTTGGGGCACAAGGGTGGAAGATGCCAGAAGCACATGGTGGATGCACGCGGCATGCTGCAAGCACATTTTCCGGCACTGACGCACGGCCTCTCCCGTCACCGCCCAGGCCCCACCAGGTGTGGGACTGCCCACCCCACCCCAAGGCCAGGCAGCCGCAACGTCACAGTCCACCGGGACTCAGAGCTTCAGAGCTGTGGCTCAGGGAAGGACCTGGGAGGCTGAGCAGGGCGAGGCCGGCCTGGGGAACCCGTGGGGCACTTGTCCTCAGCTCAGGTCACAGCGGCACTTCAGCGGGATGGCGCAGTCCGTGATCCAATGAGCAGCTGAGATCCCTCCAGGACAGGGGGTGGCCAGCAGGGGGAGGCCACTGGAGGGATCCGCTTCCCGGCTGTGGCGCAGGGAACTGAGTCCTGGAGTGCTGTACCCCTGTGGAGGGGCAGGGGCTGTCACCCCGACTCTGGTCTTCTGGGCTGGCATTTCCGTCACCTCGTCCCAGGTTGTCCTATGTTCCTGTATCTTTAGAGTCCAGTCTGTCTGTCTGCAGCACTTGGGTCCCTGCCTCCCAGCAGCAAGTCCATTCTAGCTGTGGAAGGAGCCGGAAGGGATGGGCAAGAAGGAAGGGAGGCTTGGTGAGGGCGGTGGGAATGAAGCCCCTCCCGGCCCCTCTGATCCCAGGGTGGCAGCAGAAAGGGACCACAGCGGCGGCAGCCAGCCCCCGACCAGCCCATGGAAGGTGGAGCCGAGGTTTCCAGGAACGGAAGGGCCAGAAGCACCTGTGGGAGAGAGCGCAGGAGAGGAGTGGAGGCTGCAGTTCCCCCGGACCCCAGCAGGAATCGGAGCAGATCTCCCCAACATGGTTCCCAGCGTGGTCGGCGCGGGCCCTGCTGCAGGAGCTTGGGCCCAGGTCCCGACCTCTTGGGGCCACGTCCATGCTGCAAACGGGGTGCACTCTGGAAGCCCCGTGGGCCCTTCCAGCCCCGATGTTCTCTGGGGTCTTGGACCAGCTGCCCTGGGCACAAACAACTCTGTCTGAGCAAAAACCGATTCCACAGGGCACCCAGCCCAGAGCAGGCCAAGACGGCCGCCATGCGTGACGACGGAGCCACCACAGCTGGGGTGGAAGCACAGCCAAGACGGGGACACTGATGCCTCCAGGAAGGGAAGCCGAGGGACTGGGGCACAAGGAAACAGGAAACTTCATCTCTCTGTACTCTTCCCATTTTTGAACCATGTGAAATCATTACTTAACAACAACAACAAAATTTAGAAAGTGAAAAATAAAGTTCTGATTCAAGAACTCTCTGTTCATCTGCTTTCTTTCATGAAGTTTCTGGAAGAGTCAAGAATGACCACAGCTTACTCTGATAACCCCCTTCAAGCAGGTGCCTGCCTGGGTCCCCTTCCCACCACCTGCCCCAGGATACCTGTCAGACACCAGGTGTGCTCCGAGCCTGCAGCTTGGGCAGCAGAGGTCCGGTGGGCTGGAAGGCGGCTCCGCAGGCTCCGAGGGGTGGGCTGTGGCGCCGGCCGGCCAGCCTCACATGGTCCGGCTGTAGTCGATGCCACCCTTGGCGGAGATGCTCGACCACGGCAAGAAGCTGCAGAGCAGGCTGTGGGCCTGGCGGTAGATCCTCTGCGGGATGGAGCATGGGCTGAGGTTGGCTAGTGCCGAGCCCAGGTGCTGGATGTAGTCCGTGGGGCTCTGTTAAGGAAGACGCTGACCCCTTGCCTGCCCACACGTGCAGCACTCTGGGCAGGGCACCTGGGAGGCCCCGTGGGTCTGTGTACAGAAAGCAGAAGGCCTCCTGGGGCCAGGGACCTGAGGGCCCCTGCAGAGTGTGGAAGCCAGTGGACAGAGCAGCCTCCGCTGTGGGCCATCACAGTGGACAGCACCTGCAAGGCCTTCTGGGGGAGGGACTGAGGCCGGCTCAGAGCGAGGGCACTGCGGAGGGCACATGTCCCCCGTCCAGCCCCACACGCTCAGTCCTCCCCCAAGCCAGCAGGCCTGTGGGGCCCGGGCCCCCTTCCTCTTTCCCACATACTTCCCCACGAAGTGGATTTGAGGACACACACAGAGTACTTTTGGGGCCACCCTTTATGAGTACAAGGAAGTCTCCTGGCCTGCCTCCTCCTTATCAAGGACCAGGAGTTAAAGAGGAGGAAGCAGGGCAAAGGACACCCCCACTGTGCGTAAGGAAACCCCTGAAAGCATTTCTCATCCACGTGTTTGTTTCCTCCCCCACCAGCACAGCTCCGCGGGCACGGGGCATTTTGGCTTTTGGTTCACGGTTGCGCCCCTGGCACCAGGAATGGATGGCTCTCAGTCGGCACTTGTTGGATGGATGTGGCTCCCAGGCCATGAGGGGTAACGCCATCCCTTGTGCCAAACAGAAACCTTGGGCAGGCTGGGGGCCACAGCGCTTGCTTTCCCACAATGTGCAACAGATGGTACCAGAGTCACCCCAAACACGATCTGGTCCTGGAAAGGACGCGTCAACACATGGCACCCCCTAAGCGTGGCCGCCCGAATGCCACCTGGGAAACCATAGCTCCCCCCGGCCGCTGACGGCTGGGAAGTAAAGGATATAGGATGGTCCACGGTGGGTGGCCGCCGTTGAGGTAGAGGACGTAGGTGAAGCCATCTTTGAGGACGCCCCGGATGGAGTAGTAGTAGGGGAGGTAGTGGTGCTGCTTGAAGTCTCTGTTCTCGTAGAAGCTGATGGCTGTGTTGTTGGTGGTGAGCACGTGCAGGTAGATGGCTTTGCAGTGGTCCTGGGCGGTCGACGATATGTGATCCTTCAGGCTCTCGAGCAGAAGGGAACCTGGGGAGGGAGGCGGAGGTCACCCACGTGGGGCAGCTGGAGGGGAAGGGCGGCGCGGGCGAGGAGCAACCTCTCCAGAATCTTCCCGGGTGTCGCTCCGCCCGTCGGACACCTTCTACCGAGTCGAGAGCACCCCTGCAAACGGGCCCAGCGGTGTATGCGGCAGCAGGAGGGGTGGGAGCTGCCCGTCCCCGAGGATAATCTGACCGTGTTCTGTGTGGGAATGTGGCTGCCGCAGGGAGACGTGAGGATGTGAGCAAGAGACGTGAGGATGTGAGCAAGAGGACAGCTGCAGGACGACACAGATCGGGGGGCTTGGGGGTGGGGAGGGACGGGCTGGAGGGACATTTGTGAGCTAGAACTGCAGAGAAGGGGCGCCTGGCCTTGGACCCCACAGCCTCCACCGCCCTTACCTATGCCGTGCTTTCGGAATTCTTTCACTACTCCCAGGCTTAGGATGTACGCAACTTGGGTGTCGACAGAGAAGCTGGAGGCTAAAATGTCTCCATCCTGAAGGAACGTTAAAAAATAAAGTAGGGTCAGCAAGAGAGGCTCACAGTCTCACTCATCAGTGCTCCAGAGAAAACGGGAGGGGTTTGGCTCTTCTGGTGAAAAACTGTTAAAATATGCCCCCGACCCCAAAAAAAGCAGCCTCCCTTGGGGAAGGGACCCAGACAGGAAGGAGACACAGATGCCAGGACAGAGTGAAGTGCTCCGGGTCAGAGGAGACGACTCTGCTGAGCGGGTAACTCAGTGTGTGCCAACTGAGACCCGAGAGGCGAGGCACCGGCTGAGGAGGTTCTGGGTTTACCTGGAGGCTGGCCCACTGCCCCCCACTGGTCTTGGAGGGAAGCGGGTGGTCCCGGCAGCCCCCATCCTCTGCCGCCCACCCCAGGGCACGCAGCGCCTCTCAGTCCCAGGGTGGGGGCTCCGGCCACGGTGGGCACCCAGGTTCTTCCTCCAGGCCAAGAAGGGTGTGGCGTGGGTGGGGAACCCTGGAGCGGACACCTGACGACTCGGCCTTTCGGTCTCTGCCCAGCACTCCCTGGGTGACTCCCATGTGAGCCGACCCTGACGCTGCCGGGAGGAAACCGGCCAGGGATGGGCGCCTCGTGGCCCTTGTCATTCACAGTCCGCGAGCAGAGGCGGGGCGGTGAGGCGGGAGCTGGCCCCCAGCTGACACCTTCCAACAGGCCCCGCCCCACCCCAAGCTGATTCATCCAGCTCTGTGCAGAGGCTCCATCTCCCGAGGGCCGGGGGCGGGAGCAAGTGGCCATCCCTGTCCCATCACACAGGTAGCGGAGTGAGACAGTCACGTGGGGAGGAGCCACGGGGGGAGGCAGGGAGTGGGGAGGGCCCAGAGGATCCTGGCAGCCCCCCACCCCGACTGAAATGGGCAGTGGGACGTCTCAGGGCTCCGCACCCCCCACAGAAGCTTTCAACAACCAGGAAGAACTGGCAGCAACATCGTTCTCAAAGCTCCAGAAAGCAGCTGGACGGCCGTGGGATCAGGGCGAGGGCTGAGTCAAGCAAAGGCCACTGAAGGAGGCAGGGGGTTCGGCTGCCCCGCAGCCTGCAGGGGACACCCAGGACCCCTCTTCACTGCTGGAACCTCCTTTTCCAGGAGAGCGCCCCAGGCAAGCCCGTTCTGGCCAGCAAGATGTGGAGAAGGAAACCCAAATCACCTCACCAGAGAGGAAAAGAAAAAGTTAACTACAATTTGGCAGTCCCAGACAAAATGAACATGACCTTGAATTCAAACGGGATTTACACTGGCTCCAAAGCACAGATGGAGCGCCACAATCCTGCAGACGTCTCCAAACCCTGGAGAACTTGCACTCAGAAGCAGTGGCCGTAGGACACACTTCCAGTAGCACAAACACGTCCACCCACGCCTGCCCTTCACAGGGTCGCCACAGGGAGGATGGGGTCTGCCTCTCGGGGCGGGAACAACCACTCCCTCTGCCCAGGGCAGGTCCACTCGCTCTGGTTCTTTGTGAACACATAAGGGCCTCTCAAGTTCGCCGAGTTACAGCCCTGAGCGTCACCTCCCGGCAAGCTGTGGGTGCGGCCATCAGCAGGCAGCACTTAGGGCGCTCTGAAGCATGACCCCTATCTGCCTGTCCCCCCCCTTTTTATTAGTTATTTTAATTATGTGATGATATAAGATTAGGATGTGCGAATGATTTCTTAAAAGCTTAACAAGGAATCCACTTGAGTACTTGCTCTATGTTGAAACTGTTTTTGTTTTGTTTTGAACGTCAAAGAAAATCGTCCATGTGAACTCAAAGGCTTGGGGTGCTAGGAACTCTGAGGACCCTGTGAAGGATTCTGCAGGGGTCTGACGGAGAAAGTAGAAGGCAAGTTTGGGAGAAGGCCTGAGGCAGAGGGCTCTGCGGCTGGAAGCACGTGGTTTGTGTAACAAGTTTAGGATAGAGGAGAGAAGTGCATTTGCTTGTAAACAAGTAAAAACACTCAGGTTTGAGTTGCTGAATCCATTTTAGGATTGTTTAATGTCCTGCTGGGTAAAATGTGGGGATACAGCCAAGACAGGCAGGAGCTAAGCCTGAGGGAGCTGACGAGGGAGCCCACAGCAGGTGCACCTTACAGACATGCTGGACACGGCCTCGCAGGCAGCTGGATGGGACCAGCCAGTGGGACCAGAAAGAGGAGGGAGAGGATGCCACCGTGTGCAGTGCATCTGATGGAAAAGCCATGGACCGAGCATCACTGGCAGCCAGCCCCAGAACACCAGTCCTCAGGGAGAAGCATCACCTTTCTGACGTCTCAGTTTCATACTTCTCCAGTCCTCAAACCATGAGCCAATAAATTCCCATTATTTGCACCAAATCATTACATGGAATGTGTTTTAGCAATGAGAAACCTAAAACAAGATCCTAAAAGGCAAATGCTTAATATGTAAGGATAAATTAGTGGGTTTGAACTCATAATGGACAAACATGTAATCTGTGACAAGAACTACTAAAGGTGAGGGTTAATGAGGGGTGTAGGAACATAGTTTATGTGTGCTATTGAAGTTAAGTTGATATCAAAGCAAACAAAATTGTTACAGATTTAGGATGTTTAATTCAAGCCCCATGGTGATCACAAAAAAAAATCAGAGAATATGCAAACTCATAGAGACAAAAAGTAGAGTACAGGTTACCAGGGGTGGAGGGCAGGGCAATGGGGCAATAGTGCAAAATGAGTGCAGAGTTTCTGTCTGGGGTGAAGGGAAAGTTCTAGTAACAGGATGGTAGTGAGGGTACTGAAACCTGTGAATGTGATTAATCCCCCTGAAGAGGGTTGGGACGGGAAGATTTATATTGTCTATATATATCCACAATTAAAAAAAAAGACAGACAAACTAAAGAGATGATGACAATGAAATGCAATACATGATACTGGATGGGATCAAAGAAAGGAGGAGAAAAGGCTCAAAAGGACATTATTCGGACATAAGGAAAATATGGAATATAGACTGCAAGCTTATATCAACGTTAAATTTCTTGAATTTGATGTCTGCACTTGAAGTGATCACATAAGGGAATATCCTTGTTCATAGGAAACGTACATGGAAGTACTATGTGTTCATGGAGTATGGGGTGTGCAACCTGCTCGCAAATGTTCACAAGACAGACAGACAGACACCTAGAATGATATGGCAAAGGTGGCAAAATGTTAAAATAGGTGGATCTGGGTATGGGGGTGGGGGGATGCGGATATGTTGGAGTTCTCTGTGTAGCATTTGTATAATTTGGCAACTGTCCTCTAAGTCTGAAATTATTTCAAAATAAAAAGTTAAAAAGCATGGATTCCTCGGACCACAGGGCTCCTGAGACAAAGGGCCACAGAGCAGGCACAGCAGGTGGTGTGAACCCACAGCAGCCTCCCCCTGCCCCGGGCAGCCCCTGTGACCCCCAGGCCCCCCAAAGACACACACCTCTTTATGGATCTTGGTCCTACTTTTTATCTCAGCTACTATCATTCCCACGATGGTGCCTCTGTACGTAGCAGCAAGGGAGAAGAACTTGTTGTTGGACGTGATATCACGATACCATGAGTCTGGGTACCTGGGGAAGAGAACAAACTCAGGGGGACCCGGCCGGAGCTGATCCAACTCCTGCCAGTGCCCTGGGCATCGGAACCGCGGGGGATTCGAGGCTGGACACCCATCGCCCAGGAGTGACAGGAGCTGTCCGACAGCTTCCGACAGCTTCCACCTGGCCACGGTTGTTTTCCTAAAGCAGTGATGTCTAAAGTCTGTGCAGAAAGGACAGGGAATTTCTGATGGGAAAAATGAGAGGTGGGAGAAAACCTCCACAGACTTTGTGTTAGTGGAGAACAGTGCATGAAGGGGCAGCGGGGGCAGCAAAACACAGCTCGTTCCTCAGCTGGGCAAGCTCAGAGTTTAGGACCCTCGGCAGCCCACCGTCACATGGATGCTTTTATGATTTTCTACAAAATTCCCGTGAAGCTGCTTTGACAGTGAAGACTGGGGGAAGCAGGCTGGGGAGAGCCAGGTTCATGGCTGGGTGGGGCCTGAGCTCATGAAACCTCTCCGGAAGGGTCCAAGGACAAGACCTCAGGGGCTGCCCCCCAAGCACCAGGCCAAGATCTCAGAGAAAAGCAGCAAAAAGACCATTCAGTGCAAACCCCGAGGACACATCGTCAAAGCCACCGCCAGAGGGCCACCCCTGCAGGCCGGGAGGACGGGGGAGCTCGGGGTTTATGAGGGCGAGGTCTGTTTCCTAGGCATGTGGAACCGACCTCCCTGGAGGAGCAGGTGTGCCCGGGATGCCTCCCTGGAGGAGCGCCACACCCTCGCCACGACCCAGCCAGAGGTCCTCTCCCCAGCTCTGCTCGGGCCCCGGCCGCCCACCAGAGGGCCACTCTCCCGGGCCTGAGCATCTCCAAGCTCCCCAGACCCCTCCAGTTCCCACTCGCTCACCCGAGGAGCTAACAACTGGCCTTGGAGCCACGGGCTGGCCCGGCAGCCAGGACATGGTGGCTGGGACACGGCCCACCCAGCCCATGGCCCACCCAGCCATCTTTGGACGCAGGGCCTCAGGCTTGAAGCTGCGAGGGGGATAGGCTGGGCCGAGCTGCCCTGGGAGACACAAAGGCTGTGGCCTGTCCCAGGCAGGTCTCGGCAGGGCCACCTGTATGTGCTCACTGGTGCTCTTATTTCTTCAGACTACTTTTCAGGAGTGGGATCGCTGGGTTGAAGAATGAGCTTATTTTTAACTTACAAAGCCCCTGCTACACCACATTTCTGGAAGGCTGCAGCAATTGACTCCCATCAGCCACAAGCAGGAGCCCCCTTCCTGCTCCCCTGCCGCGGGTCAAGAACAAATCTGAGATGAAGGTTCACGGGAACACTGGTGGTTGATGGGAGCTTATTATTAATTTGTAAAAGTCTGCTTCTACCAATGGCAAAAGTAAACAATTGGCAAATCTGGGTAAAGTGTATTCATAGCATCTTGTACTATTCTTGAAACTTTTCTTTACTTTTAAAATTTTATCAAAATATGTTACAAAAATAAAAAAAAAAGTTTGCTCCTGTTTTTCTAATTGCAAAAGCTGTATGTGTCTATTACAGGAAAATGCAGAAAACACAGACACATAAAACCAGAGAAAATTAGAGACAATAAATCTACCCACTCCAAACTACTTAAAACACTTTGTTACATGGTACATATCCTCATAAACTTTTATCTGTGTGTGTGTGTAAATAAAAATATACCTGGTTTTGTTGTCTGCTTTTCTCAATTAATATCTTGTAAAAAAAACTTCCCTGTTAAAAAATATGCATCTACAACAGGGTTTTTTCCCCAGGCTGCCACTGTGAGGAACGTCTTTGCAATGAAGCTGCTCAGCAGGGCCTGTTTTGGGGTGGTCGCGTGAGGGGCACGGTTGGGGGGAGAACCCAGTCAGGGAGGGCAGTGCAGCCCCAAGGGTGACGAGTCCTCCTCCGGCTTCAGAGCCCGCCCTGCACCCCTCTCCCAGCATCGCCCGCCCCGCCCCAGGCCCGGGGGCAGCTGCCCACTTACTCAATGGGGAACCAGTCGCCGCAGAGCTGCTTCACAGTGTCTATGTCATCGTGGCTGAGCAGGCGCAGGCTGACCTCGCTGAGGGCGCTGGAGGGCACCACCTCTGTCATCCACACCTGCGGAGGGAGGGCCGGCGTCAGGGGGCAGTGCCCAGTAACCCATTTGACACACTGCTCCAGCTGCGGGGTTTGTGTCCCTCCCCAGAACCCGGGGCACCAAATGTCCCTTTGCAGATGAGGAAACCGAGGCTCAGGGAGGGCTGGCAGGATGGCCTGGGCCTCCCTCATGGCTCACCCAGGAAGCTGGTTCTCCTTTCACCTCTCTCTCTGCCCTTTGAGCTCCCCAACACCCTGGCTTCTCACTGCCCACTCCCCAGCTCACACCAGCCATTTCTCCCCTGCAGCCGTCCTCGGGAACAGAGAGTTCTCAGCAACCCACTGCTGGCTCGCGGGCTTGCACCGAGCCCGGGCAGGTCAGGCACCTGGCTCAGGGAGTTCCATGGGAGGGACCCAGCCCAGAGCCCAAGCTGCCAGGACACTGGCCGTGAAGCTCAGGAGCACAGTGATCCGTGTCCTCAGGAGATGTGCATCCTCAGGATCACAGCCTAAGGAGTGTGCCCGAGACGCTAAGTACAAATCGAAGGACAAGCTCACGCAGGCTGCCCGCCTCTCGCCACTCAGGGCCAAGACACCTGGGCAACCCAGGAAGGCCTGTCAAAACCTCGGGCTTTTGAGACCGAGTCAACAATCCTATAGCATCCAAGGCTAAGACAAAGCCATCCTCCCCAGTTCAGACTTTTCAGGGACAAAGGCCAGAGCACATGGCCGTCCCTCCCGGCTGCAACACCTGGAGGGAAAATCCTCAAACTCAAATGCACCCCCACCCACCAATCCCAGTGGCCACCAGGTTACATGCTGTGAAAACCCTGCTTCTACTCCCCAGTGAAGGCACAACCCCTCCTCTTCATAGAGGGGGAGCCCAGTGTGCTCCCACTGTCAGCTCACCAAAACAGCCCCACATCCACTGACAGATGAACAGATAAGCAAAATGTGGTTAATCCACAGAGCAGGATAATATTCAGTATACAGCACGGATGAACCTTGGAAACAGAATGCTCAGTGAAAGAAGCCAGACAAAAGAACAAATCTTGTATGATTCCATTTACATGAAATTCCAGAACAGGCATATCTGTAGAGACAGACAGAAACAGATCAGTGATTGCTGGGGGCTGGGGGCTTCGGGAAGATTTGAAGGGAGGGGGCTAAGGATATGCAGTTTCTTTCCTGGGATGATGAAAACATTGTAAAGTTGTCTGCAGCGATGGGCGCACAAACAGCTGTGAAAATACTGAAAACCACTGAATGGGCGACATGTACAGCATATGACTCATCTTAATTTAAGCTGTTTAAAAACAAAACAAAACAAAACAACAGCTTTAATCTGGAGAGTGGAAGATTGGTGAGCAAATGGCTGAAACGGATTACTTCTAAAAGGAGTCAAAGTAGATGCTGAAAAGACTCAAAAGCTTTCCAGCCTGCAAGGTCAAACGTGGTGACCCGGGTCACCAGGGGGCTCCGGCAAGCACGCTGGTCTGGACCCCACTCCCAGGCATAGGGGCGAGGGGTGGGGGGTCTGAGAAAGCCAAGGCTGAAGAACAGGCCCCCAGTCCCGAGGACAGGCCTGGAGGTTTATTCCAGATCTGGGCTGATTTTAAGGTTTCATGTTAAAATATCTCTATCTGTTGTTGGCTTGGAGTAAGAAGTGACCATAGAACGTTATAACATCTCAAGCAAACACTCCTGTGTTGTCCACACATTTCCCCGGGGAGGCTGCCTAGTCGCTTTGGAGCATGGAAAGAGGTCACACTCAGATTTCCCTGGGCTGGCAGAATCAACACAAACTGCAAATCGCTGGGTAAACCCCTAAATCAACGGTCACCTCAATACTTGACCTGTGCCCTCTGGAGTGGTCCGGGCTTTGCTTTAGCCCATCAGTGGCAGGTTCAGGTCAGCAGAGATCCAGGTGAGGGGCTGACGCCTTCCCCACTCCCGCCAGAGCCGAGGGGTCATCAGCTGCGCCCAGTGGACTCTGGCCCAACGGCAAAGACACCGTGATGAGCTTCCCCGGCGAGGCAGGGCCCACCCCGGGCCGCTGGCTCTGACAGGGAGCTGTGGGACGAGTGGGGCCCGGAAGGGTGGACAGGAAGAGCGGGGAGAGGGAGAGCTGGGAAGCACGGCCGTGAATCCCCACGGGCGCCTGGGGCAGGGGACTGACTGCAAAGAGACCGGGACTTTCCTTATTATCTTGATCGTGGCAGTGGCTGAGTGTACACAAACATTTGTCAAAATGCATTTAACTCTACACTTAAATGGGTGTGTTCTACTGGAGGTACATTTCAGTCAAGTTGATTTTAAAAGATCTTTAGAACTCTGTAGGTTGGGGTTGGATGGCAAAGGGGAGCTCCGTAATCAGTCAGCATCTCCCATGTGCTGGGGTTTCTCATTTCTCCCCAGTGTCCCAGGGACAAGGCTCATGACCAAAGCGACAGGATGTGCTCCCTGTTCAACTTTCAGGAAAAACTCTGGACTCCGAGAAACAAAGCTATTTGTGGATTCTCGTGTAACTATTAAAAGTATTTCCATGCTTCCAAAGGCCAGTTCTTTAGATGGGTCAATTTAGAAACGGAAACACGTCACAGTTAAGGGGAAAATGCAGCCTGTTACAGTGAACCACCTGTCCCGGCCCTAACCAAGGACAAGGCTGGAGCCCACTCATGTGCTGTGGGAGAAAGCACGGTGCCAAGGGGGTCAGTTTGGTCCTCCCCCGGGGTGCGGGTTGCTGAGGGGACCCGTGCCTGCCGCTGGCCCCTCTGCTGGCTGTCCAGGGGTGCAGACCATCTGCAGGCGGGCTGGAGGCTTGCCTCCCCTCGTGCTGCCCTTGTGCCCCCCACCCCCACCCCACACCTGAGCAGGGGGGCAGCAGACCAAGGAGAGAGAACAGGGCCCTGGAGAGTTTTCCTACCACCTGCCATGCTTTCAGCTCCAGGGACCTGGGGCATCTGGGGCCGGGGCCTGGCTATGGGGGGCCGTCCTGGGCTCATGGCCCCTCTCTCAGTCTGGCTGGACAGGCTGATGTCCCTGCTGACCCCCGAGCAGTTTCATTTCTGGAGCCCAGGGAGGCTGCGACATCTCTGGCAGGCAGAGAGTTATAAACTGTGACCAGATGTACCTCATTCAATGAGTGTGAGGCGTGAAGCAAATGCCGTCTGCAAAATGCCTGGACCAGGCCTAAGACAAAGCCCTCTGCAGACAGTAGCTGTGGTTGCTGGGGCTCACATTCTCTGGTGAACTTGGGGTGCACTTGCACTCGAATCTCCAGCCCCTCTCCAGGTTCTTGAGGATGGAGAGTAAGGCCAGAGGCCATGCAGTTCGGATGAGCACCCGACATGCCAGAGCTCTGCATTGTGCCCTGGATGAGACAGACGTTATTCTGTTTCAAGTTTCATTTTCCCATCTCGCTGTTTGACCCCACGTCTGCTGTGGTCAGATGCGGGGGACGTGTACTCGGGCCCCTGCGCACGGACACCACCCCCACGTCCCAGCCAGCACGAGGCTCCTTGCGAAGTTGGAACCAACCCCAGTCCCCACAGCCTGAGACCCCCAGGTGTGCTAAGGATGTACATCGGTGTGGCTCAGGCGGGCTTCTCCATGGAGGAATGACTGGAGCGTGGGGCAGGTCGGGGGACCCCTCACCCCCTTGGACTGCGCCAGAACTGGAGAACAGCAGACTGGGTCTGGGAGGGACACAGACAAAGGGGAGAAACAGGGACAAGAAGGCAACACAGGGGAATAGAGACCAACGCTGGGCTGGGGGCCAGAAGGTTCTCGCTGAAAGACAAGGGGCTCAGAGTGCGAGAAGGAGGACGCGGCCAGGATGAGGCCATCAGACGCCCGCAGAGAAGCCTGTTCCCCGGGCTTTTTAAACTGGGACCTGGGTAGGAGGCTGCCTGCCAGGGTGGCACCCAGAATATAATTCCCAGTTAAGACTGAAGGAGCGGGTCAACCAGTTTGGCTTAAAAACGCAACAAACAACGATGACACCAACAAAAACACCCATAAAAACTAATCAAAGAATGTAAAATGCACCTTTTTGATCAGCATTCTTGATTAACATGCAAGATGGACCCAATCTAGGGTTTGGGTTCAAACCCAACCAAGAGCTTGTCTGTTCTGCCACAGAGAATTCCAATGGCTGCAAGAAACCCCTCTGCTGTTTAGGAGCGAGTGGGTGAGGGGAAACTGGAGCTACTCAGTTTAAAGGGGAAAAGTACAGTGACAGGGAATAGGGTTTCGCTCACAAATCTACAGGCAGCACCCACAGCTGCCCTTCTTCTTTCTCACTTTCTAGGGCTTTGCTATTTGTTTTTTTTATCCTCTGCTTCTCGGGATTTGCATTTAAGATCCTTCAGAATCAGATAAATATTAAACATGAAAAGTGGGTACAATCTGGTAGAACTGACTACATGATCACCAGGTTAACTTCTATAACTAAAATAATATTTTCAAATTTCTGTCAGCGTTTGCCTCTGGAGCTATGGCAGATACCTGCCTTCCGCATCGCTCATTTCCATCTGATTTGAGTTTTTAGTATAATGATCCCAGGCTATTTTTATAATAAGAAAATAATAAAGACTTGTAGGTGGTATGTGGAAATTATGAACCCATTTTTATATTAAAACAATCTTGTGGGTTGTTTTTAATTAGTGAGAACTTGGAAGTTTTACACTATCTCTTAAATTATAAGTAGAATTACTTATCATTTCGCCCCAAAATAGACTCTCTAAGTACGACTTTTAAACCCCAGGCCCTTGGGAGAGCAAGGCATTTTGTGCACTGATGCCAGAAATAAATGTTTTAAACAAAGATTCAAAGTCATAATAAAGCAAAGAGGAGGCAGCTGTGGACAAGGACACAGAACAGCAAAACCTTTTAACAGGTCCCCGTGTAACTCAAAAAGCAATTTTAGTGGTATATAAAATTCAATACTTTAATACTTTAGAAGTTTCAAGATAACCACTGTTTTCTTTTCTTGAGGGAGGGGACACTTTTTGAAACTTTTATTTTAGTTGTAAAATACACACTCCCAATCAAATAAAAATTACATGCGCTATAAGGCAAAAATTAAGAATCCCCTACTTTTTGCCCCATCCCCAATATAACTAGTGTCAACAGTTACTTGGGTTTCCTACAAGAAAAAATGTATTTTAATAGGAGGGGGCCTGCCTGGTGGGGGCAGGAGAGGTCTGCTGGGAGGGGCTGTACAGCTGTGCTCACGTTGTGCCAATTCATCAAGCAGTGGGTGCGCTTTTCTGTTTGTATATTTCAAGAAACAGCTTAAAAATAGGAGGCTGGCGGAGAAGCCAAGTAATTTGGGACTAGGGTAGACAGGGAAAGCAGCAAATGTCTGACTAACAAGACACTCTCAACATAATAAAGTAATGAAAATAATCATCTCAGAGCAATTTCCAACTAGAGTTGGAACAAGTCAGTTTTCAAAAGAAACAAGTTTGGAAAAAAAAGTATTCTACAGCATTCCCATGAATGCTAGAGGAGTGACAGAAATATTGTTGGATTACCAGTTTCTGGATAAGCAATCTTTTTAGTAACTTAAGGGAAAATCACCCACCTGCTCTTTATAAAATGCAAACAGTTTCCCCTGACAGTTATTTTCAAGAAGGGCTCAAATGTCAACACCTTACTGCCCAAAGAGATCCTATTTCAGGAATGCAGGAAACCGAAAGAGAGGAACACCATTTGATTTTTAGTAATAACAGCTATACAACAAGACACAGAACTGGAAGATTTTTTTTTTTTTTTAATGTGATCTGTTAAAGATGAAAAATACTTTTCCTTTGTCTCCCTCTGGAAGCAAAGGGAATAAAGGTTTTCTCCATATTTGTTTGGCATCTCTTTCCACAACCACCTCCTCTTTGCTTCATTACAACTTTGAATCTTCCTTTGGATCATCTGTTTCCGGGATCAGTGCATAAACGTCAAGCTATTCAGAGTATATGGGGTTTAAAGGTCAGTGCTTCGAGTCTATTTTTAGGCAAAAAGAGTAACCATTCTACTTATAATCTGAAGAGACATGGAAATATCTCTAAATTGTCCCACTCATAGGAGGCTCTCCCATCATTTTTTGGAGCATCTGCCCCCTCAGCCACGTGGGCCCTGCCTGAGCTAAAAGTCAGGCTCAGGTGAAGAGATGGGGAACCTGCAGCTGCCACAACCGGACTGGAGACTGACCCTCATTTGCTGTCACTCACTCGGCTCAGGGCTGTGGCCACCTTGGGGTGACTGTCTCGGTTCTGCCAGCCTGTGCAGTGGGCCTTCCATGCTCCTCAAGCACTAGCTCAGTGCTGACATGGACCGCAAGCCACTGCCTGTAGACAGCCCTAGGGCTCCCCACTCACCCCCCTTTCTATCATTCCACAAGCACTCAGCAGAGATCTTACTCTGCATCGCAGAAGAGTTGCCCTACTAGACGCTCAGCTGTGTTTCAAACACATAGGTCCTTCTTTCTTTCATCAGCAGTCTGAGAAACCCGTCCTGCCAACCAGCTCCTATCAGAGGGCACATTAAAATAAGGAATATTCAGGGAAGGGGGTCTGACCCTGGAGTTAACAAAGGCACTTATAAGTATTTGCTGAATCAAATTCAGCATTTGCAATCAGCCAGAAGGAGACCCAAAACCTCCAACGTCTTTTTGCAAATCAGTATTTTACTTGAAAGCACTTCACACGGGCAAGCATAAGCAGAGCTCGCTTGGATTCAGAGCTCCACAGCCCAGCTCTGCTTTATGCAAATGAGAAATCGAGGTGAAAATCACCAGGGCTTTGTGAGGAGCCACCATGTAAGAACAGATAGTGCCCAATAAGCAGCCAATTTTCCACCCAGACAGGGGAGCTGTCACCAATGCAATGGGGACCTCTGGGCTGTTCCGGCAGAGCACAGACACGGGCACTGTGCTCCACTCGGAGAGCGAGAGCTATGAAGATTCTTCTCCACTTTATTCCCGTCTCCTGTGGCTGTGGCTAACGTGACAGGAGCCTGTCCACCTGGCCTGAGCACACTCCAGCCACCAGAAGCCAAAATGCTACCAGCGATCCATTGAGGTGCGGCGCAGCACCCTTCCCAGTCCACCCAAACCCCGTCTCAGGTGTAACTATCCTATCCGCAACCTCCTAACATCCAGGAATGTTCTTCCAGGCTGGTCAGAAGCCACTACATGCTGTTGCTAAGCAATTTCCACCTGTCACATCGAAAAATACTCTCCACACTGGCTGTGGGTGGGTGCGGTTAAAATAAACACAGTGACAAAGTCACTTCAAGTTACAACTGGGAGAAGCTAAAGATAGGACACACAGAGACCTTACTTTAAAATTGTCTCTGTATTTTTATTCTGGCAAAACACCAAGCAAGTCCAAAACTTAACTTTCTTACATACAGGTTTTAACTATCCTCCCACAAGCCCAGCAGGTCCGGAAGCTCAGTGAGATGAAGCTCCAGCAAACCACAGCCTGATGTAGAAGAAGCCCCCTTCTCAAAGGGCCAGGCTGCACATTAACTTAGGGGGGTGTAAAGTCCAGGAAAAGGGGAGAGGAAGACCTGAGTTCACTGCCAGGCACGATCTGTCCATTTGGAAAGAAGAGTGAGATTTATCTTCCAGCCACCATTGAGTTTCCTCTAGCCTTTAATCCTACCTTCTCTAATTGAGCAGTTCAGGGATTTTCAAATATATGTATGAAATATATATATATATATAAATGATACATATATAATACACATAAAAATAGATTCATTTTAAAAAGGGTTCGGAGCAAATTAATTCAACCATGCTCTCAAAGGCCAGTACTATGGTCACAGAACTTCTAACGTTTACCTCTATGTCAAAAACAATCTTACACGCGGGGCAGTATTTCCACAGACAACCTAGGCAGTCATGTAAGTTTCCCTGTTCCTAACTAGAGGTTTTGTGCCTTCAGAGCTCTGGTAAAAGGAAAATATCTGTAGCTGGCAATGCTCCCTCCAGTTCTGAGGCTCGATGAACTACCTACCATTCCAGACAGCCCCCGGAACTGGTCTGCTGGGCTGTTAACCTTTCCCTTCCCGGCTGGAATTGCTCAAGGACTTGCAATGTAAACAAACAGATGAAGCATCCAAGGCCCACCTTCCGTGCAGAGTAACTCCCCTGGGATCCCCAGGCCCTGGGCTCCATCGCCCTCCCGGCACACGGCTACCTGCTGTTCATGGCTACCTCCCCAAACTTTTTTTCCCGCAGACAAACCACAGAAGCTACAGATGCACTCGATTCCTTGGGAGGTGCCCAAGACGGAAGATCAGAAGGCCCCAAGGGTCTGAGCCGGTGTCGGCACGAACAGTCTGTAAATTACCGGAAAGGTAAGGAATCGAATTGCCTTCACACCAAAAGGCAGAGCTGAGGGTGCAGGAAGCGAAAAAGTCCAAGGCAGGGCCCTCGGCTTTCGGAACTCCACGGGAGGGCATACAGATCGGCAAATAACTAGTCAGCGCAACAAGTGCGGGAACTGAGGGACGGGACGGGCGGGCGCAGGCAGGGGGAGCCAACCGCTCCGCTGCTGGGCACAGGCCGTGTCTGAGCGAGACCCGGGGCCTGGCACGGAGGCGTCCCGCGGAGGAAGGCCGGGCTCCGGCCGCCCCTCCTCACCCGGCGGGCGCCGTCAGGGAAACCCGATTCCCGAGTCTGGAAACGCGAGGGGCGCGGGGCGGCGCCGGGAAGCACGGCCCCCACGCCGGCGCCGAAGGAAGGCCCCGGCCCCCAGCCCGAGCGGGCCCTCCTGCCCGCACCCCGCCCGACGTCCCCGCACCCCGCCCGGCCGGGCCCGCCGCCTCCGCCACAAACCCCCCGACCCGGCCCCGAGCCCCGGCGCGTCCGCGCGGCGACGGCCGCGCCCCCACCTCACCTCGGGCGGGAGCCGGCGGCGGCTGGCGGCGTCGTGGGGCTCAGCGCATCCCCGGGTCGCAGGCAGCCGGGAAGTGGGGCCGCGCGGAGCCGGCAACCAGTTATGTAACCGGCAGGGGCCGCAACCGGGACGGAGGCGGCGGCCCGCGGCACTTCCGCCTCCCGCGCCGGCCCGGCGCCGCAGACCGGAAGCTCATTGGCCAGCGGCCCCCACGTGAGGCCGCCCTCCCTGAGGCCGCCGCCGCCATCTTAGGAGCGGGCGGGCCGGGCGCGCAGCCGGCGAGGGGACGCCGCGGGGGCCGCGCCTGCGGGTGATCCGGAGGGCCTGAGCGTCGGCGTCGCGGAGGCGCTGGGATGCGGCGGGCCAGCCCCCTGCCAGCGCCCTCAGATCGGGGTTCTTTGGGCTCCGCTAAGCGCCTTACGAGAGGTACTCACCGTGTTCCGGTTACCGGCTCACATGCCCTTGGCTTGGAGTTTGGACTTGGACTCTCCCGTCCCCAGCGCCCGGCTGGGTGCGGACCCGCGGTGAGCGTGATTGAATGAAGCCGTGCAAAGCTGGCTCTGCGGCCGAACAATCGGCGGCCGCAGGCGGCCCCGCCCTGCGATAGCGCCCGACGTCAGCGGCCCGGGCCGTGCAAGGCTCTCGCTGTCAGACGGGCCAGCGGGAGCTGTCCTCGAGGTGCAAGGAGGCCTAGATCGCAGGAGCTAGCCCAGGTGTTCCCAGGGGACCTGTACTGCGCAAAATCCGATGCCAGCTTTAAAGCAGGGCTGCATTCTTTGCTTTCAACTAACTACAACGATCCACATAATCACAGAACTGAAAAGGATCCGCTTACAGCCAAAGGCTAACATGATTAACCCTAAAAGGATTTCATTCATTTCCAAGAGAAGTGAACCTTATATTTTTAAGCATTTTTGTACCTGAAATGAAATAGCACTATCTCAGAAACACTAAATGCATATCCTCTTAATGTTTTACAAGGAGAAAGAACCTAAAATATTAGAAGAATTAAAGGTAATTGGTATCATATATACAGGTTGATATAAAATAACAAGGAATGGATACTCTCTACAGTGTAACAAATGATATGAAGTATAGTGGCTAATGGAATCTTGAGTTATGTAAAGCAGCCTGTATTTATATTTCTTGTTTGTAACAGTTTTCTTTTTGTAACAAGTTCCTTGTTTTTAAAAAAATACAACAAAAGAGGCTGGAAAATCACTTGGACAAAAATAAAGATCAATGTAATACTGTTTACAACCCTGTAGAGTTACAGTGTCAGAAGAAGAGACACCTAAAGAGAGGGCACCCCACTCCAAACAGATGTTGGGTCACCAACACAGAGAAGAGACAGCACGAGGTCAGCGTCACTAGTGAGCGTCGTTCTGGGGGCCAGAGGGTCTCAACCCCGGGCCGAGGCAGGGAGATGTTCCCCGAGCATCACCGCTCCGTGGTGTTCACGCGCTCCCTCCCCGCCAGGGACGGATCCGGTGGAGCCGGATGCCGTTAAGACGCGCCCACCAGAGTCAGAGCGTCTCCAGCGAATGCCACACACGCTCACGGCGTGGGGGGAGGAGCGGACCTGCAACACCTTATCCGGGAAGAGACAGGGTTTTATCCTGCTTGAGCACAATTAAATGTAGTAGGTCGTTATTGAATTAATCTATCATTACACTCGTTCCAAAAAAGATTTCAGTTTGATTAGAAAGACCCATACAATTAGGCAAGATAAATGAGTGGATAAGGAAATGAAGGTAGGAGGGTCCGGGGAGATGGGTGTGTGAAATGCATACCATGAAGACCTACATACTTTCTACGGACAAGCCCAAATATTGGAAACTTGCTCCAAGGCTTCCGGATTCCAACTTGAAGAAAGGAAGAGCTTCTTACAAGATTCAGCCACTGCGTCTTGGCAGTGGCTAAGGGTCCCCCAGTCTCCTTTCTCTCACACCTTCTTCTTTTTTTTTTTTTACAACTGCGTTATCATACTTTCTTGTAGTCCTGGAACCCCCACTCCTTTCAGCAGGGCACATGGCTGTCAACCTGGGGCAATATTTCTCAGCCTCTCGTGCAGCGAGGTGAGACTATGTGCCAAAGATTTTACCACCGGACAAGAGTGGCAGTGACACAGCCACCTTCTGGGTCCCTTCCTGCAAAGGAAATTGCTTAAATGTTAACAATTGGTGACTCTGGGTGAAGGGTATAAACAGGTGTTTAGTGCTCTATCCTTTCAAACATCCAGGAGGTCTGAATTTTTCAAAATAAAAAGATGGGGTTAAAAAAGGGATTGGCCTGCCTGCCCCTTCCCCAAGCCCCCCTTTCCCAGGGGCTGGAACACAGGCGCAGTGGCGAGCCCCTTCAGCCACCCAGGAGAGGCCAAACCCGAGCTAGGTCCTTACTCCCAAAGTGTGGTCGCTGGGCCAGTGGCAGCAGCAGCAGCACCACGAGGGAGCGTGTTAAAAATGCAGCGTCTTGGGCCTCACCCCAGAGGCACCGAGTCAGAATCTGCATTTATCAAGATCTCTGGGTGATTCACACGCACGTGGAAGAGTGCCAACATTCGGCTGGAGAGTTCCAGATGAACTGTGAAAACTTGAGAAGGGCACTATATCCATTCAAACTTTAAAAGCACTGCTTTTATGCACAAATGAGAAAATAGTAATGACAACAGTTTTCCCAGGGCTTCCTGTGTGTCAGACACCGTGTGAAGCATTTTATGTGGGAGCTCATCGACCCCACAGCTTTCTCGGTTAGGTGATGTGTCACTCCCAGGGATGTTCCCAGCAGTTGTCTCCCTAAAAATCATGGCATCCTCTCCCACTGCACGGGTGGCACTGGCTCCACCCCTGGCTCCCAGTGATCCCTTATTGGTCTAACCAGTTAAGGTCATCCCGCTTTCCCTTGGCTAGGAGATTGTTTCAGATAACCTGGGCCCAAGCAGGTCATCGTGGGGCACTTCCCAATCTCAGGGACTGGGTCAGAAACGGTCTAAGCGGCGCCGAGCTCACGACTCCTTGGTCCTCCCATCTTTGCCCTTCTGATTTCCTTCTCTGTCCTCTTCCCTACCTGAATCCCTCGTGTTTTAAGAGATTTCCTTTGCTTGATTTAACAGGCCACCAGCTTAATAATGACCATCCTCTCCTTCAATTTATGTACTGAACTTTTAAATTAGAAAAGAAAACATGCTTTTGGAGAAGCAACCAAAAATTGTCCATCACCAGTTCCTCATATCCTTTGCCCATTGTTCTATTTGGATTGTTCCCCCTTTTTTTTGTCATCAATTTATTGATGGCCCTTGCATGGAGCTAATGTTAGCCTTTTTCTGTACCTGTGTCGCAAACGTTTTTTTCCCAGCATATAATTTCTTTATAGTTCCTTTACCGTACAAAAGTTAAAATGTATACATAGAGCAATATAACTTCCTTTGACTTTATGATTTGGGATTTTCTTTCTTGCCTAGTGATGTTTTCCACCACAAGACAAGCACATTGGCCATGACATTGGTCAGAATGGGTTAGGGATATTGTGGGAAGAATGACAACCACCACCACCACCATGGTATGGCTATAACTGAATCTGCTCCCATTGTCGAATTTGGGTAAAGCTGTCCTCGGTCTCCTCCAGAAGTTGCAGTTCACCAGGAGCCACCTCTTCTGAAGTTCTGCCTGCTCTTTCTTCCTCTGGTTATGAGGTCTCCTTGGTCATATTTTTTCCTTTTGTCTATTCATGACTCTTTCCTTCCAGAGGCACCACAAGTGGAGGAGAGCCCATTATACCCACATCCCAAGCTACCAAGCAGAGGGAGTCCTCCCTGCAGGCACTAGCAGGGAAGCCCTCTGTTTTCCATTTCTTCAGCTGCAAAGCCCACTCCCCCAGGGTTGGAGGTGGTTGGGGTCCTGTGGTCTGAGCAGGGCAGCAAGTGACCACCAGCATGGGCAGGCTCTGCCCTTCCTCTCCAGGGTCCCATGAATCTCCAAGACCAAGATCATTCCAAAAAAATTAAGGCATTTTAATTTTCTCTGGTCCCCAGGCTCATATCCGGCCCAGTGCACTGGTTTGAATGTATTATGTCCCCCAGAAAAAGCCATATTCTTTGATGCAATCTTGTGGGGCAGACATATTAGTGGGGATTAAATTGGAACATTTGGATTAGGTTGTTTGCATGGAAATGCACCCCACCCAACTGTGGGTGATGATTCTGATTGGATAATTTCCATGGAGGTGTTACCCCACCCATTCAGGGTGGGTCTAAATTGTACTGGAGCCATATAAATGAGCTGCCAAACAGAGGGAACTCAGTGCAGCTGAGAGTGACATTTTGAAGAGGCACTACAGCCAAAAGGGATACTCTGAAGAATGCCCAGAAGCTGAGAGAGTAGCTGCAGATGAGAGACAGCTTGAAGATGGCTGTTGAAAGCAGACTCTTGCTCCGGAGAAGCTAAGGGAGGACAAACACCCCAAGAGCAACTAAGAGTGACATTTTTGAGGAACTCCAACCTAGAGAGGAACGTCCTGGGAGAAAGCCATTTTGAAACCAGAACTTTGGAGCAGACACCAGCCACGTGCCTTCCCAGCTAACAGAGGTTTTCCGGACACCATTGGCCATCCTCCAGTGAAGGTACCCGATTGTTGATGACTTACCTTGGACACTTTATGGCCTTAAGACTGTAACTGTGTAACCAAATAAACCCCCTTTATAAAAGCCGATCCATTTCTGGTGTTTTGCATTCCAGCAGCATTAGCAAACTAGAACACCCAGAGAGGCACAAAGTCAAGTTACTGCTCCCTTACCCCAACTCTGGCCATCCCTCTGGATCCTAACCATCTTTGGCCCCAGTGACTGCTCTATTCAGGAAAGGTGAGTAGATGGACTGGGGTTGGAGGAGGAAGACAGCAGGGACTGGTTATCAGGTTTCCCCACCAACACCCAGACATTCACACTGTGAACAATACAGCAACTAACAACTTGGAGACAACTCAGCACACATTCTCATTATTTCTCTAGGGAAAACTTCTGGGATGTTAGCTGGAAGTATACAGGTTTTAAATTTTGAAACAAACCCCAGGTTGCCTGCCAGAAAGATCTTAAGACTCCCTTCCCCCACACCCTCACCAATAGGGGGAACGAGCTTTCTCTACTGCAATCTAAGTGAAAAAGATCTCATTTTAATTTGCATTTCTTGTTAAGTTTGAATAATTTTTCTATTGTTATTTTTTTTTCAGTGTGGATCCATCAGTTTATTACTCTACATCAAAGATGGTTATCAATTTTTCCACAGCTACCAAAATACAGCATGCAGCTCAATGCCAATCTTTTTTTTTTAATCTTCATTTTATTGAGATATATTCACATACCATGCAGTCATACAAAACAAATCGTACATTCAATTGTTCACAGTACCATTACATAGTTGTACATTCATCACGTAAATCAATCCCTGACACCTTCATTAGCACACGCACAAACATAACAAGAATAATAATTAAAGTGAAAAAGAGCAATTGAAGTAAAAAAGAACACTGGGTACCTTTGTCTGTTTGTTTCCTTCCCCTATTTTTCTACTCATCCATCCATAAACTAGACAAAGTGGAGTGTGGTCCTTATGGCTTTCCCAATCCCATTGTCACCCCTCATAAGCTACATTTTTATACAACTGTCTTCGAGATTCATGGGTTCTGGGTTGTAGTTTGATAGTTTCAGGTATCCACCACCAGCTACCCCAATTCTTTAGAACCTAAAAAGGGTTGTCTAAAGTGTGCGTTAGAGTGCCCACCAGAGTGACCTCTCGGCTCGTTTTGGAATCTCTCTGCCACTGAAGCTTATTTCATTTCCTTTCACATCCCCCTTTTGGTCAAGAAGATGTTCTCCGTCCCACGATGCCAGGTCTACATTCCTCCCCGGGAGTCATATTCCACGTTGTCAGGGAGATTCACTCCCCTGGGTGTCTGATCCCACGAAGGGGGGAGGGCAGTGATTTCACCTTTCAAGTTGGCTTAGCTAGAGAGAGAGGGCCACATCTGAGCAACAAAGAGGCATTCGGGAGGAGGCTCTTAGGCACAATTATAGGGAGGCCTAGCCTCTCCTTTGCAGCAACCGTCTTCCCAAGGGTAAAACCTATGGTAGAGGGCTCAACCCATCAAACCACCAGTCCCCTATGTCTGTGGGCATGTTAGCAACCATCGAGGTGGAGTAGGCCAATACCCCTGCATTCTCCACAGGCTCCTCAAGGGGGCACTACATATTTTTTCCTTGTTTTTCTTTTTTTTTAACTTTCCCTTCTTTTTTAAATCAACTGTGTGAAAAAAAAAAGTTAAAAAAAAACCAAACATACAATAAAAGAACATTTCAAAGAGACCATAACAAGGGAGTAAGAAAAAGACAACTAACCTAAGATAACTGCTTAACTTCCAACCTGTTCCTACTTTACCCCAAGAAAGTTACCTAATATAGCAACATTTCTGTGAACTTGTTCCTACTATACCCATCAGAAATTAACAGACCATAGTCATTCCTCGGCATTCCCAGAACATTAAAATTCTTGTCCCAGTGCAGGAGAGTGCTGCTGGCATTCTCTCTCTTGTCAAGCTAGACATTTCCATTTAAAATAAAATAAAATATTTAAAATAAAATATTTTGTCCTTATATATTGATATTTACAGATGTGTAAAACATTATATTTTGGTTTAACTTGGGTTCTGACATTTTAACATTTTTTTTAAGAAGTAAAGCATGCCCATGGTCAAAATTTTTAAGCAGAACCAAAGGATGTACAATAAAAAGTAAGCTTCCCTTGATCTGAGTCCCAGAGCTCTCCGAGCAAGCATTGTTACCAGTTTCCTGGTATCCTTTCAGAGATATTATTTACATGGACAAACAACATTATCGTTTGTTTTTGATGTTCCACAGGGAAGTGGAAAAGCCCCCCGCTCAGTTCTGGTCTTTCAGTACTTCAGAAATGTTCCTGTCCAGCCCTCCTTTCTCCAGGAAGGCCCCTGATGGAGGAGGTGGTCTCTGAGGACCGCTTGACCTGTGGGGAAGGAGGAACTCAAGCAGAGGGAACCCCCAAGGATGGCGTCATCTTCCTGCCAACTCCCCTGTCGCCTCTCCTTCCAAGTGCAAGGAGTGCCGGCCTGAGTTTTAGTCGGATCGTGGGCTCCTGGGGCCTTGTGAAGTCATGGCCCTCTGGTTCCAGTCCAGGGCTGCCAAGTGGAACTGGGAGCAGCCCTTGTCCAGGGCCACCTCAGCTGTCTCTTGGCTTTTTTTGGAACCAATGCCCTGACCCCCGATATCCCAACTTCACAGAGATGTCTTCCAGGAACAGGAGTATCCTTACATGTGCTGTTGATGAAGACCTGCAGGACACACGGACACACACACACGCACATGCACACACACACACACACACAGAGCCCAGCACATGCACAGACCCCTGCGGCCCACCCCACAGTGTCCCCCTAGTAGCCCACTCCCAGGGTCCCGGGCTCACCATGGCCTGGGAGAACCTGGGCCACCGAATAGTGACAGAACAGGGTCTCTGATCTTGATCCACCCGGGGTTTCTGATGCTCAGCCAGTTCCTGAATTAGCCTCACAATGTCTCCAAAGTCCCTCCTGGCCTCTCAGATCTGCAAAGAAGCCACCCCAGTCCCTGCTGTCTGGGACCAAAGTCCAGAGCCCCACCTGCATGCCACAGGACCAAGCAAAGGGCAACCGGGACCCTTCACAAGGTCGACAGACTGGCACCCTGAAAAGCCGAGGGGTGCAGGCAGTGGGGCCGCCATGGGCTGGGAAGAGGGGCCTGGGCTCCAGAGACGGTACAGCCCAGAGGCTGCAAGATATTTTAACAAATTCAAGGCCAGTTTGACAAGGCAGTGAATGGGACGGTGGCCGAGCTTGAACATTGGATTCTCTTCCTTCCTCCTTCCCTCACTTAAAGAGAGCCAGCATTGTGCCAGGAGCTGTGGGCACAGGTGGGGCCTGAGATGCAGGCCCTGCCTCTGAGGATCTGTGTGGTCATGACATGGTCTGATAGGGTGGCAGCAGCGGCAGGGACAAAAGGCAATGGAATTTCTGGAATGAATATTTGCTGTGTCTGCTATGCGCTAAACACTGCTGTAGTCCTTCCTATCTGATCTCAGTTACTTTCCCAACGACCCTGAAAGACAGGTATTGCTGTCCCCGTTTTCACAGACTGTGACATACCCCTGCAGGGCCTTTATATCCTGCAGAGTGAAGCTTCTCTCCCCAGCAACAGCCCTGAGCCCCCACCACAAAAGAGGAAAGTACGGAACAAACAAACTGGCTCAGTATTAAAAGCTAAGATGCCTTCCTTGGGTCACAACTTTTCTGACTCATGCAGGAGGACAGCTGAGTTTCTTAAAAGGCAGAACCTGAAAACACTTCTCATAGGGTCCCAGAAAGAGATCGTGAACAAGCACACTGCATGGCAGATTCTGTGGATGCCCAGCAAACTGAGCAGCATCTGCTGGCCTGAGAGGCCCACGGGTCACACCGGAGCACTCCCAGGAGAGCAGCCGTCCTCCGTAGGGGATGTGGATTATTCCGATTCACTGTTCTGAAGTGTTTATTCATATCTGCATGAATCAATCCAGTACAACCAGGAGATATTTTGCTTCCAAAGAAATTCCCCTTTGGTGTAAAATGATGCAAGTGTGTTATTTGGATCACCAAAGATGACATTGTGTCTGCAATTAGAACCAAATCAGAAGTGGCAAAGGACAACTGTGTGGCCACGTAGCCTGGTCTCAGAGAGTCAAGGCAGTGCATTGAGAGGGTCTGGTTCTCCACTAACATCATCAGTGTTCCCTGAGCCTGGGTTTGCCAATCAGACTACAAGAAACTGATGCTTCACCCAGGATGCTTGCGTGCTTGCTTATGTTACAGTGACTGGACACTTGTATGCTTGCTCCAGGCCTCCTTCCCCATGAGAAGCCTCATGATTAGTAGAAAGTTCTGGGTAAGCAAAGTATCAGAGGAAGGGGAGGTGGAGATGCTTAAGGGAGATTTTTACATGTGCCACGGTGCTACACAACAGACCTTTATCTAGTGTCAGAAAAGCTTTTCCCACAAGACCAGTATTCCTTGTTTCTGAGCAGTGCTAGAAGAACTTCCAGCTCTTGCTGGTTCTTGTTTTTCTTGGTTCCACGAAGACTGGTTCCCTTCTGTAAACTGTGCCGTCATTAATCTTTCAAGGCCCTGATTTCCTATTCACACCAAGAACACACGCTGCCCTTAAGGTTACTTCTAATTTCCACAGAAATCTGATTTTATCCCCATTTTCCTAGTTTAATTCTTAAAAGATAGTCTTATTTCCCTCTTCCAAGTTCTTGGGAAACACCACATTACAGTAACCTAGATGTATCTGATTGCTAAAGCACTGATATAGTAATTTTACTTAGAATTTTTTTTTCAATTATAAAGCTAACACTTTTTGAACACTTCCTTTGTACTGAGTAGTATTTAATGTATATTATCTCATCTAATCATCTCAAGAATCCCATGAGGTAGTTGCAATCATTTTATTCCTATTTTGCAGATAAGGAAACTGAGGCTTAGAGAGGTTAAATAATTAACATTAACATAAGGTGTCATAGCTATTAAACTGTGAGGAGCAATTTCAATCCAGCAAGCTAACTCCAGAGCCCTGGCTTAATAACTCTGCTAATTATGAAAGTAATATACACTCACTGTAACAAATAAGAAAAATGTAGAAGAGAAAAGAAGAAAGACAATCACTCAAAGACAGGCAGTTGTTCAACATTAGTATGTTTCCTTACTGCTTTTGTTTCTGAGGCAGCTGGAAGCAGATACCATGAAATGGTTTGGCTTGAACAATGGGAATTAGCTTAAAGTTTGAGGCTGAAAAAATGTCCAAATCAAGCCATCATCAGGGCAATGCTTTCTTCCTAAAGACCGGCTGCCAGTGATCCTTGGCTTCTCTGCCACATGCAAGGCACACAGTGGCCTCTCCTGGCCTCTCCCTTCTCTTCTGGGGTACGTTGCTTTCAGCTTCCTGCTTCCATGGCTTTCTCTCTCTCTTTCTGTATTCATTCCATTTATAAATTAAATCCCATCCCGAATGAGGTAGGTCACAGCTTAACTGAAGTAGCCTCATCAAAATGTCCTACTTACAATGGGTTCATACCCACAGGGATGGATTCACCTTAAGAACATGGTTTTCTAGAGCACTTACAGTTCCAACCCACCACACTGCTCTTTTTGATACATTTGAAATAATTCTGATGGTACTTTATGTACAATTTGGTATCTCATTTCTAACTTATAATGAAAATATTTCCCTATGTTATTAAAAACACTCAAATATCATCTTAAGTGGCAACAATAAAATTTCTTCCTGGGGAGGAGGAAAAATATTTACACATTAAGTTATTTCCAATTATTCTTTATTATAAATAGTTCTGCAATGAACATATACATTATAAAGCTTTCTTCATTTTTCAATATATTTCCTTAGATAATGTGGCACTGACGGACAGTTGTGCTCCATGTTCACCTTCTCCTTTCTTATCATTGTAATAAATCCTGCTTTTTTTTTCAGCTTCAGGCCATCCAGAATAAATACTATGCTTCCTAACCTCCCTTGAGCTGTGACAGTGTTAACATAATTATAGTTACTGAACCATCATCTAAATGCTTTCTAACTTTCTCATATATTATAATGTAGCCAGAAGCAAATACCTGGAACTCACTGAAATATAACCCGATGCCTGTTTCTTTAATGTTGATACTATGTTTTGAAACTGCGTAACCTTTACCCCGTAACTGGATAGTAACAAGACAACTCATGACTGGCCCTGCTTGTACCCCTGTATTAGTTAGGGTTCTCTAGGGAAACAGAATCAATGAGAGATATCTATGAAATGAAGTGGGATCTTCGACGAACGTGTTCGATGAACTCCTCAGGAAACGAACCGGCAACTCTGACGAACTCTTCAGGAAACGCTTCACTGCACAGCCAAAGAAGTGAAGGTCCTCTATCTGTCTGGTTTATAAGTCTCCAACTGATTAATTGGATTAAATCCAGCCAATTGCATTCTCTCATTGTGGAAGACATGCCCTTAGGTGAGTCATCAGTCACAGCTGCAGTCAATTGACTGATGATTTAATAAACCAGCCTGTTGGTTTATTAACCAGACACAAACATCCTCACAGCAATTGTTAGGCCAGTGTTTGCTTGACCAGACAGCTGGATACTATCACCTGGCCAAGTTGACACATGAACCTAACCATCACAACCCCCTTATCTTGTTTTGCAACCCTGAAGTTGGGTGCTCCTGAACATAATTCACTCATGATAATTAATGAAGTAACATGAGCCAGCCCAGAACTGACCGCCTTGCTCATCATCCCAAGCCTGCCTGCCTTTGTCTGAATGCTATAAAACACTAAAAGTTTCTCCAGTTCAGGGAGACAGGTTTAAGGTCCATAAGCCTTTTGATCTCCTTGCTTTGCACTTAGCAATAAACTCTTTCTCTCTTCAAAATCCCGGTGTCTACTGACTGACTCTGTGTGCATCAGATGAGGACTCACTTTTGAGCCGTCACAGATCTAGGTGTGTGGTTGTGAGACCACGTGACTCAGTTCTAGCTAACGGATGTGAACAGAAGTGACAGGTGCTACCTCCAGGATCTGTCCTTAGAAGGAAGGGGTGTGCACTCCCATTCCCCTTCCTGCCAGATGCAATGCAGATGTGCTGCGGAGTCATACCAGACCACAGCCATGAGAGGAAACACCTGAAGGATTGAGGAGCACAGAGCAGAGGGAGCTGGACAACTGCCAGGAGCACAGCCATCATTCCACCTGGGCTCTATGTCAGAGAGAAATAGATTTCTGTTTGTTTAAGCCAATGTTGTCTCAGGTTTCTTTGAAGAGCTAGTGAAATCAGATGCCTAATTAATGCAGATGGAACTTTAGAATTGGATTTACAGGGTCAAATGGCGTGGATAGTTTTAAAACTCCTGATGCATACAGTAGGGGCAAATTACAAAAGAATATACTTATTTACTCTACAAGCAAAATGAAAGCACTTGTTTCAGCAACACCCTCTACCATACAGTGTTAATTTCTTTTGAAAGTTACTGAGAGGTCAAAAATGGCATATCTTCCAAGTAGGTTTCCTCTGACTATGAGAACATCGTGCACAGGAGGAAACAGAAAGGCTCTGCCTCACTCCCCAGAACTCCTCTCCCCATTCAGGCTGGCTCAGAGCCTCGTTTCTACAGGTACAGCCTTTCTGTGTGCCACAGGGGAGAGAGAGGCGAGGCCATCACTTCACTCCCAGCCACCTCTTCTGTTACTCTTAGGCTGGTGGATCTCGGACAATTTAACACCTGATCTCAGAACTCTCAATCTGATGCACGTTAAGCACGTCGTCCTCTAACCTACTATGGAATCCATCATCTCTTCTCCATCCTCACTGTGTCTAACCTGGATTCTCTGTGGATATCATTACTCTCTCTATTCACCAGAATTAATCAGCACCATTATGCTGAGAATCTTTCTTTGGAAGCATCTCTGGCCTCAGGCACTGAAGAAGAATTCTGCTGGAGTTGACAGAGAGCAAAGCCACTTTCTGGTAAGGGGATTAACATGTTGGAGATACAGTTTAGAGCACGGAGCCTCTCTGTGATAGGGGGTCTGCTGTCCAACTCGAGGTGATCCTAGCTTCACAATCATGAGAGCCTCTAGTTATTGGTGAACGTAAAGTTTGCAGGTATGAGCTGCAGTCATTTTCCCTTCAGTAAGAGATTGGATACTGCTGAATGTCAGTTTTCTAACTGCTCATTTAAGGTATTCTGGACACTGGTGAGAAAAACTGCCAAAGTTGGGCAGAAAGACAATCTTATTTATCTGGAGCCCTTGAGCGCACCATGAGAAAGCCCTGCCAATTTCCAAACAGCAATGACATCTCATGAACGATTCACTAAAGGCCATAAGGAGCAGAGACATACTTTAAAAAAATTTCCACTGCTAATTTTATTCACCAAATTAAAATATACCAGACTTCTGCAAAAATCAACAGTTTTAGTACAGAATTAATAGCAAATCCACTAAAATGTTTTCATCAATGAATGAAGCTTATCCTATGAATATAACTTCTTTCAGCTATATATATGTCTTTTATTTTTATGTTCTGATTTTTTTTTTAATTGCTGGAAAGAAAACAAAGTCCTTAAGATAGTGGCTCTCCTGACTTGGATGTGTGCATTCAAACTCATCCTCTGGGTTTCCTTGGTGGCATTACTTTGTCTGTAGAGCAGGGTCTTATCCTGAAAAAAATACCACTTTATGGTCTCGCTAAATTGGTAAAGCCAATGCCAATGCACGGTAATCAGTACTCTGTCTTCACCTTGAGTTATTCATGAAATGGTTTGGTTTCAATTTTAAACATAATCTGGAAAAAGTACTTCAAATGCCCCAAAAAGTTTAGATGAGGGGAAGACAGCAGATCTAGCAGGACTTTGGATTACGAGCAGCTTCTAGAATTCAGACACGTGCCTCTGTTGACTCCCTGGCACAGTTTCTGCCGAGGTCCTCTAGAGCACTGCTGCTCCTTGGCCCTGAGGGCTGGAGGCCAGTTCAGCACTGAAGAAGCTGCAGTTGGTGATCTCAGTGACAAGTGACAGCCCAAAGCCCAGAGACTTCCTAGAGTTGGCCCTTTTCATGCAGTCTCTGTAAATAATGAACTTGTTGAGTTACTTCTCCTTGAGGCTCCACAACTTAGTCAGCCATCTAAGGTGACGCAACTATGAAGTACATAGGGGCACCATTCCTTCAATGCCTTTGAGTTTTCTAGGACCTGTGAGCTGAATGGGTTTCAAGACCTGCCTTACAAGACATGAGAAAAATATTTTGCTTCCTCTAGGAGGTAAGCCCCATTACTCAGTCTTTAGTTTAAATGATTCACCATTAATCCCAAACTGTTTGAATAGACGTCTGTGGTCATAAAGAACCAAGCAAAGACAGCTTCCCAGGTAATAGTCACTGCTGTGATGGACCCTCCTGTTGTGCTCCACGGACCCACCATACAAAGGCCTGGTTGACAATATAAGGTCATTCTTGTTTGATTTATTTCCATCTGAGAACCATTAAGTGTTTTGTCCATTAGCCTCAGGAAGTTGGCTTCAAAATCTCTGAGGCCGGAGTTATGATTTCTGGCTTGGATCCTTTGGACCTTAATGGGTGGAAAGGACCAGGCACTGGCACAAGAAGTTGCAGCCCACAAAGCTCAGGAAGTGCATCTGGTGGGCGCTTCAGAGGCATGGGCGGGCCATCAGCAGCAGCATCAGTGGTGATGGTGGTGAGCGCAGCTTCTGTTCCCTCCTGTAGTCTCCAGGAAATGCCTCCTGGGCTATGACCTCCTCCTCCCAGCTGGATTTCATCCTTGCTAATGTCCTCTCCGCGATGCATGGGCTAGGGGTGGTGCTGGGGGTGGGGGGACGCTGGTCTGTGACCAAAGCCATCTAGACACTGCTGGGCTGTTCCAGGCAGGTCATTCTCTTCCTGAGTATGGGGGGTGGGTGGAGGGTGAAGGAGTTGGGATGGGAAAGGGGGTGTGGGATGGGGGTGAGGGGAAGGCAGAGGAGGAGGAGGCTGCAGTGACAGCCACAAGCTCTGCACCCACCACTGGACTCTTGCCAACATACTTATTTTTAAGTAATAAAAAGCAATACCTTCTGGGAAAAACACTAAACCTGGTGAGCAATGCACTTTGGAAATCATGTTAAAAATCACCAAGGAAAATATATATACTTAAGAGTCAACAGTGGTGATCTCTGGGTGACAGGAATGTGGTGCTTTTATTTTCTAACTTTTTAATCTGTATTTTCCAATTTTCTAAAATGCACATATACTTCTTTGTAATAATAAGAATTATTTTTAACACTTAAAAAAGATGATGTCATTGTTAAGAGGAAGCCAATATTTAGCTATAGGAAGAATTTCAATACAGATTATCATCATCATCACATTAAAGGCTGAAATGGAGAAATCTGGCAAAAGGTTGTGGCACAGGGGATTTTTTTAAGTTCTGATGATTAAAATCTGTCACATGAACATGTAACAGATATATATTCAAGCATCTCTAATTTAAAAAAATTGAGTTAGTCACATAATTCAGTCTTATTCTTTCAATCTTGGTCTATCTTGGACTTTGTATCTCATATTTATTTTTAGCAAGATTCCAAAGGTTCAATTCCTCTTTCCTGGTGTTCTTGTTTAATTTTGATAGTTAGCTCCTAGGAGGTCTAGGGAAGATTTTGTTTCCTCTATTTCAGGAATAACCCTCTCTCTGGCTATCCATTGTGTTAATACTGCAAGCTTTATTTCTAGTTATCAGAAACCGTATTTATTTCTTTGTAATAATGGGAACAGGATTCAAAGGAAAAGGCCTTGTAAAATCCAGATCAGGAGACTCTGAGCCCAAAATGAGCTTTCCCTGAAATAAGAATACCGTTAAATATATGCAGGAGGAATAGAAGCAGAAGAGAGAGGAGGAGGTTGCCCTACTTGAGTCTCTGGGATGAGCATAGGCCTCCACAGAGCAGACTGGGCTCTTAACATTTATGCTTTGAGTTGTCTGGCCTGTTGGGAAGTTCGCCTTTATCATTCTTCCACTCTTTCCTCTTAGCACCTTTCTACTTCTTCCTGGGACAACCATTCCCTAAATACCTCTTTTGTGACTCATTCCCACAAGTCTTTGCTCTTAGCTTGCTGTCAATAGATCCTGTTGGTTCCTATCTGATATCTATTATACTTCCCTCTTTTGCTTTTGCAACAGATGCCTTATTTTGTAGATACTTTGTCAGGGGAGGCTGGGTCCTTCTCCCATTGCTATGGTGGGTCAAAATCAGTCACGATCATCTTTTTACTCTTGATAATGATTGAAGGACATCTTCTTGAGGGCTTGGGGAAAGGTTTTCCTCCTTAATAAAGACAAATTTGGAAGAAAACATTCCTCTTCTTAGCTTGACATCATCATGTCTGCATGTATTGTCTCAACTTGTTGTCACCTTCACCAACATGCCAAGGATGACAGAAGAGAAATATGAAAGCATTGGCTTATCAATGGTGTCGATAAGCCACTGAATTAACCAACCTGTAACTGCCCTATCTTTGAACACCTTTTGTTGGGTTTTCTGTTACTTGCAGTTGAAACTGTCTTTATCTGATATTCCATCAAATTCCACTACTTAATTTGTCAAGGCTGATAATACTGTTTTAATGACCACACAAACATCCAATGAGCAAACCTTTTAGGTACAGGCACCTGCCCAGCACTAGAATACGAACATATATATATTGAGACCCTTTTCAGAATTTTCTATTCAGATACCTATCTGTATTAGTTAGGGTTCTCTAGGGAAACAGAATCAACAAGACATATCTATAAGATTTTATAAAAGTGTCTCACGTAACCGGGAGTGTGCACGAGTCCAAATTCCATGGGGCAGGCAGCAAACTGGCAACTCCAATGAAGATGTTCGATGAACTCCTCAGGAAATGAACTGGCAACTTTGATGAACTCCTCGGGAAACACCTCGCTGGTTAGCTGAAGAAATGAAGGTCCTCTATCTGTCTCGCTTAAAAGTCTTCAATTGATTGGATTAAATCCCGCTGATCACATTCTCTTATTATGGAAGACATGCCCTTCATTGATGTAATCAATCACAGCTGCAGCCAATTGACTGATGATTTAATAAACCAGCCTTCTGGTTTATTAACCAGCCACAAATGTCCTTGCAGTATTGGTTAGGCCAGTGCTTGCTTGACCAGACACCTGGGTACCATCACCTGACCAAGGTGACACATGAACCTAACCATCATGCTATCCTTTATGTTTTCTTCTTCTTTTTTTAAAACAAAGTTTGTAAGGTGGCAATTTCTTTCATTTACATTATCATATCTTTGAAAGTACCCTCTGAGGTAGCCAAGAGAGCTCTTGGTGGCTGAGGAAAGAAAAGTTGCAAATTGACTAAGATCACCCAAGCAAGTAGAGGGAAGGAGCACAATTTTCTAATTCTAAATCTCTACAATACGGCACCCAGTCTAGGTAAGTAGGAAATATCTGGCACTGGGGCAGGTCGAATGAGAGGTACTGGAGACACAGAACGTCTCGCAAAGCAAACCGCTGGCTCCCCTCCTGCCTGAGGTCCGCTCGGGCTCGGCTGAGCCTCGGCCGCCAGACAAGACGCCCCTAGAACCTCTTGGGTAGCAGACTGCAGTCTGGACAACGCCAGTTTGAACTGTGTAAACGCAGAAGGCACTCCTCTACAGTCCCGGCCCCACAATCCGCCGAACACCCAGCGGCCTGCTCACGCCGAAGCTCCGAGCTCTCATCCTCTTCGCCCCTGCCAGACCCACGTTTCAGGGTAACACGGCACTGCTGGCCGAAGCCACATTTCGTTATCGACTGTCTTCGGGGTTCCAAACTCTTCCTGTAGTCCCACTTTCCTTCCTCTCGGAAACAGCACCTCCCTCGTGCACCGCACTTCAGCTGCTCCGCAGGCTCGAAGCTCATCGAGGAGACCCAGTCGACGGAACCGGAAATACTTTCTTGGAGAGGAGGAAAAACTACATCTCCCAGCATTCCTAGCGCTTTTTTCCTGCCCTCTATTATGGTGCTCGATGGTCAACGCTGAAGAAGGACTGCCCCTCTGATCAGGTCGACCAATCACAAGCCAGGATGGTGTACACGGCCGGGGGCGGGCCGCTTCCGGCGGTTTTCCCGGCAGCTCCAGCGTGCGGGAGCATGGGAGCGTGGGAGTCTGTGCGGCGGCCGCTTTTATTGTTGCCTCTTGGTGAGGCGTCGCTTTCTGGGGTTTCTGTCCGGGTAGGACGAGGCCTTCTAAGGTCGTTAGCCCCAGAGCGGTAAGTGGGGCTCGGCTGACCGGGCGGGGTAGGGGAGCAGTCGGCTTAGGTCTTAAAGGGGTTGGGGAAGCGAGGGAGCCTGGGGGTGCGTGGGAGTTTGCGGCGGTATTGGCTCTTCTAGGAACTGTTCTCTCCCCTGCCAGCTTTGTCCTGATATCCCTGTGGCGGCTTGAAGACACCCCCTCACCCCACCCCTCAGATGGCGTCCACGCCCCCGATGGCCGGGGCCCAGGTGAGGCCGGTCCTTTCTTGTGCAAGTTCCCGTCTTCTAATGCACGGATCGCCCTTTCACCAAGTTTAGTTTCTGTACCAGGCGCAAAGGAGAAATGGTTTAGCAAACTCTTCTTTTTAGACCACTGGTTGGGAGCAGTGCCCTTTGGAGGAGTCTATAGCAGATTTTCTCAGTCTTTCTGGAATGCTTCTCAGAATTCAGATTTCTAGGCTTCACTCTACACTGTTGAATCAAAACAACAGCAGATATTCCAGATGATTCTTATCACACCAGAATTTTCTTACTGATTTATAGGACTGGTAAAATATAGGGGAGGAAGAGTAGGCCTAGATGAGGTGCTATAGGATGCTTAACAGTGAGTGTCATGGGTAAGAAGGAGAGAAAATAGAAAAGGGAAGGATATTGGGAGAGCCCCAGAACCTCCATCCTTTTTGTGACTCTTTTAACTGCTCAGACTCCTTTCTCTTAGCACATCCTTATTTAATGGTTTCTCTCCCCAAGAGTTGTTCCCGCATCTTTTATCTTCCAGGATAGATTACACCATTTTCACAGTTTACTGTCTTGGTCCTTATTCAGTACCCTCAAAATTTGTCAGTTTTTACTTTCTCTCCCCACACCCCATCCCCAGCCCTTAGGACTCACTATACTCCACACCCAGCACTAAGATGCATTTTACCCCAATCCCCCCTTCTGTTTTGGGTTTGATGTTTCTAGCCCTTACCTGCCTTTCTGACTGAATAGGGGTGGGGTGGGGTGGGGCTGGTGGCTCTGAGATCTCTTGTACTCATATGGGATGTACTGTTGTTTCAGGGACCAGTGCTGTTTGAAGATCTGGCTGTGTATCATTCCCAAGAGGAATGTGTGAGTCTGCACCCTGCTGGAAGGTCCCTCAGCACAGATGTTGCACAGGGGTGTTTGGAGGATATGGCTTTGCTGGGTAAGGGAATTGGTTTTTGTTTTCCCCTGCATTTGAAACTTTGGTGGGTTCTAGATTAAGATTTCATGCCTCATCCACATTTTGTTTTGGGGGAGTAGAACCTATCCCTGGGTGTTTTATGTGAATACAAGAATTTGCAATGGAGAGCAAGTGTCAATGTATGAGGTGACTTTTTAAAAGAACAAAATCTAGTCTAGTACAGTGATTGTGTATTTACATGAGACTTGGTAGTATTTGATAATCTTTCCAAATACTTTCACAATTTTCAGTTTACTTGGGAAACCAGTAGGGTAGGTTACTGTCATTTGCTAAAGATTTTTAATTGATTTACTGTTAAGGTGGTGTATGCCTTTTTCTAAGGGAACCATATGCAGAAATGTTTCTTTGCCTGAGTAGATTTTATCCCTGACTTGGGTTGAGTATCTAAACTATCCCATAACTCATATTTTGTGCCTTCCATTTTTCTTTACCATATTGATGATTGCTATTTTAACATTCCTTCTGCTAATTTTATCATTTGTGTATTTCTGGGTCTGTTTCTATTGATTGTTTTTTCTCCTAGTTATGGGTCCTATTTTTCTGCTTCTTTACCTGCCTGGTAATTTTTGATACATTGCTGGACATTGTGAAGTTTATGTAATTGGGTGCTGGATTTTGTTGTATTTAAAAAACACGTATTTGTGTTTTTTGTTGTGGGGTGCATTAAAGCTACTTGGGTTCAGTTTGATCCTTTCAAGTCTTGCTTCCTTCTTTGCTTTGTAAGGGTGAGTTCAGGTCTACTTTTTGACCTACAGCTAAGGTATTATCTTTCTGAGAATGCTACCTGATGCCTAGTGTGTTAGGAGGTCTTTAACTTTGGTGGAAACCTGAACTATTGTGTGAACTCTGGGTATTGTTCTTTCTGTTCCTTTTCAGTGATTCTTTCCCTGGCTTCGGGTAATTTCCTCTCATGCATTTGCAGATCAGTACTCAGCTGAAGTATTAAGGAGATCCCTGTGTAGATCTCTAGAACCCTCTGTCTGGGCAACTCTCTCCACTCTACTATTTTGCCTTCAAACTGTAGCCACCTTGGTACTCTCTTTTCTCAAATCAGCAAAACCACTGGGTACTGTTTGGGTTCCCAGGGCCTACACTGTAGCCCAGAAACCCTTTCCTGCTCTGTTTCGTTGGAGGAGAAGGACCATTTTGTATCCATATACGGGCATTATAAATGGTACAGTAGAAAAATACTCGCCCTCTTTTTTTCTTGACAAATATGAATTCCAATCACTATTCCAATTGTGATGGCTCAGCTGTCACTTGGGATAGCTTAAAAAGATTAAAAGCTCCTAAGTTCTACGTGGACTAACTAGAAAACCCACCTCCAGACAGTGTCTACGAGGACTGCTCTCAGCACATATCCTATCACACCCTTACTTGGCTACAGTTACTTTTGGCTCCCTCCCCTTGCAGGCCACGTGGAACTGGATCCTTTGGGAAGCCAGGATCTGCCGACTCCTGATTTTGTATGTAATCAGTGTTCTCAGTTATAGGACAACCCATCCACAGTTTCCTGGTCCTCTGTGTATCTTTCTTAGCTTGTTCTTTCCCGAGCATCACCTGAAGGCTTTGTCTATGTTCTGCTTTGTTTTGTTTTTATCAACAGGAGGGGAAAGTGAGTCTGAGATGAATCAGCAGTTAAGTCTAGAGTCTATGGAACTTGAAGAGCTTGCCTTAGAAAAGTACTCCATTGCTGTGCCCCTTGTCTATTATCCAGAAAAATCCTCTGAGGATGAAGTTGAAAGTCCAAAAGGGACAATATCAGGTGGAACATCTACTTGCCAAAAAAGACTCATAAGCCTTTTAGTTACCATTGAAAATCATACCCCATTAGTAGAACTATCACAATGTTTAGGAACCAGAACACTTTCTGAAATCCTTGATTTTCCCTGGGAAGAAGCCAAAAATGTGTATAAGTGTCCTGAATGTGACCAAAGCTTCGGCAATAATTCATACCTGGTTCTGCATCAGAAAATTCATTTGGAAGAGAAAAAGTATGAATGTGGTGACTGTGGGAAAATCTTCAACTGTAGAGCCAACCTGAGGACACACAAGAGAATCCATACTGGCGAGAAGCCATACATGTGTGGCGAGTGTGGCACCAGCTTCTGCCAGCACTCTCATCTGTCTCGGCACACGACTATCCATGTAAAGGAGGAACCGTGTATGTGTGGCATGTGCGGGAGAGGTTTTCTGTGGCTCCCAGGATTGGCACAGCATCAGAAAACCTGTGCCGCAGAAAAGGCCCACATGTGTGCTAAGCCTGGGAAATATTTTGGTCAGAAAATGGATCCAGCTTTGCATGAGAAAATGCACACCCTGGCACCCCAGTACCCGTGCACACAGGATGGGAAGAACTTGGGACAGTCCCCACACCTTAACCTCCCCGAGGAGGAGGAGGAGGGCTCCGAACAATTCAAAGACTGTGGGGGAAATTTACTTTCATTTCTCAAAATTCAAACCTTTAAAATGTCCCAAGTGTAAGATGACCTTTCTTCATTATCTCTGAGCTTACTTCCCATTGGAATGTTCATATGAGGGAGAAGCCCCGGGAGTGCAAACACATGTAAAAAGTTTTATTTTGGACTCAGAACGTGCCTGCCACTAGAAGAGCCACACAGGAGAGGAACCATTTAAATGTGCCGTGTGTCGGAGAAGTTTCAGGTTGAAGACACATCTCATTATTCATCTGCGAACCCACATGAAAAACACCATGTAAATAGAACACATTTTTATCAGTGCTTGTGCTTTTTAGTGTTCGTACAGTGGGGATCAGTTACTTTTTGTGTCAGCCCTGTGCTAAGTGCTTTACGCTCATTACATGTATTATTTCAGTTTTATAACTGAGGATACACGCTTGATGTCACAGGGCTAGTGAATGAAGCGAGGATTCTAGGATGCTGACTCAGTTACTGTTCAAATCCTATGTTTATGAACCTGGGAAGGATAGAACTTTTTTTTTGTAATTCAGTTTTCACTCAAGTGAAGGTTTTTGCTAGAGTTCTTTTAATTTTGTTTACTCGGTTTTCAAATAAGTTTTGGAAATAGGAGAATTTATTTATTTATTTATTTTGCCAGTTCTGCAGATGAGAGTATCTAGGAGAGTAAATACTTTTATATGTTTTATACTTTTTTTTTTTGCAATAGCTATTTGTAATATTTGAACAAAACTATTATTGTTTTACATGTGAGTTTCTAAAGGATTTTGGAAGCCTCTTATTTTCTCTGTAAAAAGTTCCCAGATGGGTGGATTAGATAGTGTCTTGGTGGCTGTTGATAACCGTGACTTTCCTATTCTCAGAGCTGATGCCCGGGGCAGGTACTGGCCTTTGTGACACGAGTGTTTGCAAGGTGTTTGGGCAGTCTAACCACAGCCCTTCTCTGGTGCTTGGGTCGGGGGAAAGGTATTGACAGGTGGTAGCAGAGCCTGTACCTCTCAAAGGCTACCCTTATAAGGGAATTTGCCTCCATATCTCTATCAAAACACATTATGTGTCTTGGGCTGTATAATAGTAACTGCTTAGTGAGCCCCCTAGGTACTTCAGGTACAATACCTAATATAATCTTCAGACTAGATCTGTGCCAGGGAAGAAACTCTCCCCATTTTATAAGTGAGGAGACTGAAGCCCACAAAGGGTAAAGTCAGTACCTTGCCCGAGATACAAAAGTAGTAATGAAGTGAAGTTGACATTCGAACTCAGGTCACTCTGACAACAAAGCCATGCGTGATGTGGCACTGCATTATTTATTGGAATTCTCACCACTTGTGAGCACTGCAGGCAGCTGGTCATGATGGAGGTTGTCCTGTGCGCTTGCATCTCAGATCGCCTTTGTGCCTTATCCAAAGCCTGACTTGGGTGTACAGTTATAAAGCAGCAGAAAAGCTCTCCAGGACTTGAAGTTCAAATCTGCATACTCTTATGAGCAGATCAGAGATTGCAAACTCTACAGAGTTAGTCCTCAAGGTTTTAGTTTGGTTTTGTTTTTTAAAAAATTTTTTCCTCCCCATCTCCAAAGAAAAATACTTAGTGAAAATTGTTAGGGTTTAGCCAGAATACTTGGTCTTTATTACCTATAATTAAGGTTACAAAATATCATTAAATAGAATTGATAATTAATAGCAAAGAGCCAGGGGATTTTGTAAATAGACACTTACATAGAATTTCTCTTGAATACAAAATCGGTTGTATACTTTTCATCAAAAAGCTTTTGATCAGAATATGAGAATGGTCTTATGCTATTTAAATGTACATTATAAAACTATGGTATTTGCTAAAATGGGATTATCACTGGGAAACCTCATGAATAAAAATAAGGTCTCTATAGGCCTAACTGATTGGAAGGTAGTCCCCGGAACATGTGGTCCTTCTACAGAGCAGCAAATTGAGAACTAAACGTACAGAAAGATGCCAACTACTGTGCTAAGCTGTTAACCTGATTAGAGGCAGTAGGGTGCTGTTGGTGAGTGAAGACAACCAAAACCAACAGCCCTAACCCAGCTTACCCACTCCTTTTCCCTCTTTTGTCATTCTCGTCTTTTTCTTGTCTGCAGATCCACAATTGAGACCATGCACTCTGTATGTCACGGTCTTTGCTTCTGGTGTCTCCACTCTCAGGATAGAGGCCATCAGTCAGCCAGAGCTTCAGGGTCTTGAATCAAAAAGTGAGCCCTTCTGGATTTTTCTTAAGCAGGTCTCTCTGCCTGCGGTGCTTTAAATTGTGTAGAATACAAATCTCCAGTTAAATTTCCTATTAGCCAACTCAGGGATATAATGATCTTTGTTAAATGTTAGCTAGGGCACTATCCCTGCTCTTCTGCTTCTGCCTTTGGTGAGAGAAGCTGGCACAGTGCCTCAGCACATATTACGGGCTCTATAATTTAAGTTAAAGGCTGAATAAAGAGTTGCAGGGTGGTGAATGAACTTGGAAAAGAGGCCCCCCCAGCACAGCTCCTGCAGAAAGAAGGGAAGAGTACCTTAGAAGGCACTTGGGCAGAATGGAGCAGACATAAAAGATGGAAGCTATCATCCTTTCCGTGCTCGTAAGAAAGTATATAGGAGCAAGGACTCTTATTCTTCCCCACAATGTGGAAATTCATTTTTCCAGATGAGGCTTCCTTTACAATTAACCTCAGTTTTTTGCAGTTTTCTTTTTTCTCCAGATTTTGGAAGATTGTGCCAAACCTCAATAAAAGATTAGAAAAATAGCATCTTCACAGAAACATTAACATATACATGTGTATAACTAAAATGACTTTTGGGTGGTATATGTTGTTAATAATTGCTGTGCAGAAAAAAAGGGAGGGGGAACAAAAAACCCTGAGTGTTGGTTACTGTGAAAATGGCGACTAAGAGTTGATACCTCATTGTGCACTTGTACCTAAACAGATTTGCTGGGTGTAATTCAAGCTGCTCCGAGCCCAGAAAGTTGAAGGAAAAGGTCAGTGTCAAGCCACTGAGACTCACACTATTTTTATGATGATGGCTTTTTAACCTATTTACAGTGCCAACTGATGGACATAGATTCCACAAGATTGCCATTAATTTAGAGATATTATTAGCTTACCGCATTAGGTGCTATTAACAAATACTGGATAAAAATTTATATGGGGATGTCAAACTAAATGTAAGACCTTATTGTATGAACAATTGGTTAACTACATTTTGCAGCATAGACTTTTACTTTGCAGAACAGAAAGTTTGTGTTGAAGAAACTAACTCGTGAACAAATTTCTTGTTTTTTGTTTTTGATGCAGTGAACAAAATGTGTACCAAGTCCTTAACATGGTTCCTGCATATCAGGGTCTGCTAAACACTCATCAGTGCTGAAAGACATCATTCCAATGGAATTCGGATGTCAGGGTCTTATATTTTGTGTTTTAAAAAATTGTGGAGTTTATTTTCAAAGGAGTTTCACTCAGAATAGCTTTTAGATCTCTGTATCTTCAGCTAATGGTCTATTCACATCTCCCCAGTTAATGCTGAAAGTGACTAACCCAAGAATTCAGAAAATTAAATAACATTTCACAATGTTATTTTGAACTTTTGTCTTTTGAGATTCCATATAATTAAGTGGCAGTGTTCTGATGACTGCAGCATAAAATTTCATGTAATCTGAAACTTCAGCTTTTGCTCAAAGTTATCTGCCAATTTACTGCATATGTGGACAAAATGAGAGCATCTTGTTTATGTGAACGAAGAGTCTATTTTGAATTGTTAAACTTGTTATCCCTGTGGGATTTCAGTAGGAAAGTGTTTTTGCTTTGACCATCTGTTTTAAAAAGTAACCAAATTATGTTCATTATAAGTGCATACCTGTTTCAGTTTTATAGATTGGGAAAGCTATTGATCTGATACCAAGATGACCATTACCCAGCTTTCAAAGCTGTTTTTTTCCTTTTCCTTTTCAACTGTCACTCCTTTTATTAACAGTCTAGGGCAGAGGAGGACACGACATGTTTATTTCTATAACCTGAGAAAACGCTGCAGTCTCCAGTTCCTTTGGATACCTCAGAAGTATGTTATATGTGTAGTTCAACTGTTGAATGTTTTAATTTTATGTTTTTGATGTATTCTCATCAGTCTTACCTCTCGATTGTAAGCTCTCAGTAGGCAGCAATTATGTCTGAGGTGCAATTTGGTGTTTAATAAATGCTTTTTGACGATGTTGGTAATGAGGTGGGTTTTGTTTTGTTTCAACACTTCAGTGACTTTAAGTATATCCACTATGAATTTTGAAGACTGGCGGGGACTGTGGTTTGGAGAGGAGTGTATATGAACGGCGCTCAGAAAAAAATCATGGCGCTATTCCGGGAAGACAGAGCACAGGCGTCCATTTCCCATCCAGTCTTTGCTCCGCGTGGGTCGCCGCTCAAAGGAGTCAGGGCTAGGGAGGGTTCAGGGCTAGGGAGGGTGCGGCGAGGACTCCCAGCAGGCCGCGCGGCCTGGGAAAAAACCTCCAGCTCCCCGGCGAGGCCGGCCGGCGGAAATACCAACAAGCTGAGACGCGCTAGAGCGGCCCGCGCGGCTGGGAACCGGAAACCACGCGCTCACTTCCGGCAACCTCAGGGCGGTGCCGGGCACCTAGGGCGGATGGTGGTGGAACGTGAGGACCCAGCCGGACCATCCGGCTGCGCTGCCCGCCCAACCCACCACCGTCCGCTCGGCGGTCTCCGCGGAAACCTGGCGGTGGGGGGCGGGAACGTCGTCGAGGCAGCATCTCGGGACTTGCCCTCCGCACCAGCGGGAGGATAACGCGGGTGCACCGACTGCGCTGCAGGCAGGAGAAGAGCCGGTGCTACCTTTCCGGCCGTGTCTCCGCTTTGACTGCGAGGAGACGCGGACCTGCGCTGCGTCTGTGCCTCCGTCTTATTGAAAGGGTTGCTGTTTCTCACTCCGCTCTGGGTGGAGTATAGACGCAGCACCTCTTCTGCTTTCAGTGTACCTCGCAGCCGAATTCTAACGTGCTTCTGGTTCCTGGGAGTGAATCCTGGGCTCACCTGAGTACATCGTCTAACCAAACGAATTTAACCATTCCCATCGCTACAAAGAACTTATTTTATCTCTAGCCTAGATCTCTCCTCCCCCATGCACTCCAGGTATCTACATTCAGGTGCCTACTAGAGATCTTCCTTTGGATGCCTCTCACGTATCAAAACTCCAGTGCCCAAAATCAATGTTATGCTTTTAGCACCTGATCTGTTTTCCTCCAGTATATGGCGCCACATGCATACAATTGGAAATGCTATAAACAGATTCTCTCTCCCTTCCCCTCCACATCCATTCAATCAATTCCACTGGATTCTGTGTGTATGTTTGTGTGTGTGCAAGTATGTACATATGTATATATCTATATAATTTCAAATATGACTGCTTTCTATCTCTAGTGTCCCCACCCTTCTCCATCGGTACTCTTCAGGGTGACTCACATAGCCTGCCAACCTGTCACATCACTATTCTCTGCCAACACAGCCAGCACATCTGATCATCCACCTTGACATCTATCACTGGCTTCCTGTTGTTTTTAGGCTAATCAAAATCTGCAACATGGCTTTCCTGACCCTTCATGACCAGCGTCAACTCCAGCTGCTCTCCTCTTTATTGTAAACGTCAACAACTCCCTTTCAGTTCATCAAATACACCAAGCTCCTTACTTCCTCAGGAATTATGCACATGCTTTTCCTTATGTCTGGTGCATCTCCTTCATACAACCTTTATTTTTTTACCCCTCTCCCCACCAGCACTTTCCATGCTTGTAATCTAACAGTAATTTTGTAATTAATTGTTTAATAGCTCTTGGAAGGCAGGGAACAGGCACATGATAGGTGCTAAAAAATATGCATTGAATGAATGACACATCTATGGATCTGTCATTTTCATAGCGTCCAATGCAGCCGAAGGACAGAAGAAAAAAGTGTAAAGGACACCAGAGCTGTCAGTGACAACAAGCAGGATGTGTATCAGGGAACAGTTCTAGAGAAGCTGTTAGGAGCTTCTAAGAAAGTTATTAAGAAAACTCTAAGAACTTAGAAAGTCCCCAGGATAAAAATATGTGATTCTCTAAAGGCTTGAAGGGAATAATTTTTTGAAGATACACAATTGCTACAAGCAATTGGTTCAAAGGAAGTGAGGTAAAAATTATGTCTGTATTTCAAATAGAGTTTTGTTGAACTAAGAGAACAAAGAAGGGGACTTGAACAAGTTGGGACTGCATCTTACTGCCTTGAACATTCTGGGCATAAAGTGTGAGTCATTAAGGTGGCTCACGTCTCTTGTATAAGGAAACAGAGGGACCAGAGGTTGCCTGGCCAAATAATATCATTTTCTATGTTTTCCCCATTCTGGAAGATGCCCATGGAATACTCTCAGTGGGAGAGGGCATATAAGCACCCACAATGGGCAGAATGGTGCTACGTGTGAAGGCTAGGATGCCCAGGGAATTCCGAGAGAGGGAACTGGTAATGTTCTGAATACCATGGAACAAAAGGGACTTGGCCAGCAGGTCCACATTCCTGTTACAGGTGATGTTTCATTTGACTGACTTGGCTCATAAGTCCATCCATCAACCAAGCAGTGGCCAGGAGGATGGAGTAGACTGGTTTGCCAGGTCCAGTTCTTGGGCACATTCCTGAGGCTGGGCTTGTGGTCAGTCCCCCCAAAACTGCATGGACTACCTGTGAGGTAAGAGGTGATATCCAAAGGATACTTAAGATACTGTTTCAAGAAGAAAAGAGTAGGGTGCTGGGGTCAAAAACAGCAGGTAAGGAGGGTCGACCAAGATGGTGGCATAAAATGCTCAAGGGGTGCCATTCCCCCAGAGAATCTTTGAATGAATTAGCAAAAAATAGCAGAGTCTTCTTCCTTAAAACTCTAGAAAACAATTAAAGGTTTGCAGTAACTGGGTGAGTCACAAATCAAGAAAGTACAGCTTTAAAATGATGGGAAATGCTAAAGGCATGCTTACTGGCCATTCACCACCCCCTCCCTGATGTGTTGTGGAGCCAGCATGCAGTCTCATTGTACATCCCTGACCCTATTCTGGAGGGAGCAGAGGAACTCCAGGGCACATATTGGGGGGCCCCTGTATGTCCATGCCAACGTACTGGGTGACAGTCTGAAAGACTGAACCAGGAAACTCATCTTGAGATCTCCATTCCTGAACATGGCTGAAGGCAGAAGCAGCTTGCATACAGCTAAAGCAGTGTAAGAAACAATTAAGCCAAAGCAGTCTGGGGAACATGATTACCAGCTTCAACACATACAATTGAGCACCCAGGAGGGTGCCTAGACATATAGTAGTCAAACTGTCTAATACCAAGGACAAGGAGAGAGTTCTGAAAACCACAAGAGAAAAGCATCATGTTATGTACATTGAGAGAATAGGGAGAATCTCTTGAGAGAATAGAGAGAGTTCAATAGAGGGAATCGAACAAACCAAAGTTGTTTTTTGGAAAACAACAATAAAATTGACAGACCTTTAGCTGGACTAACAAAGAAAAAGGGAGAGGATGCAAATAACTGAAATCAGAAATGAAAAGAGGAATTACCACCTACCTAATAGAAGTAAAAAGGATTTTAACAGGATATTATAACCAATTGTATGCCAAAAAATTGGATAACCTACATGAAATGTACAAATTCCTAGAAACATGCCAACTACCTACATTGACTCAAGAAGATATAGAAAATCTTAACAGAACAATACCAAGTAAAGAGCTTGAATCAGTAATAATAATAAAAAAAACCCAATAAAGGAAAGCCCTGGATCAGATTGTTTCACTGGTGAATTTTACCAAATATTGAAGAAAAGAGAACACTTCCTAACTCATTTTGTGAGGTCAACATCACCCTAATACCAAAGCCAGATAAAGATATCTCTAGAAAATAAAATTACTGACCAATATCCCTTATGAATATAGATGTAAAAATCCTCAGCAGAATACTACCAAACTGAATCCAGTAGCACATTAAAAGAATTATACACCATCAACAAGTGGGATTTGTCCCTGGTGTGCAAGGGTGGTTCAACATAAGAAAATCAATGAACATAATACACTACATAATAGAATGATGGGGAAAAAGCACACGATCATTTCAATAGACACAGAAAAGGTAGTTGACAAAATCTAACACTGCTTTTTGATAAAAACACTTAGAAACCTAGGAATAGAAGGAAACTTCCTCAACATGATAAAGGGCAAATATGGAAAACCTACAGATAACATCATACGTAATGGTGAATGTTTAAAGCTTTCCCTCTAAGATAAGGAACAAGACAAGAATGCCTATACTCACCACTGTTATTCAACATTGTTCTGGAAATTCTGGCCAGAGGAATTAGGCAAGAAAAAGAAGTAAAAGTCACCCACATGGGAAAGGAAGAAGTAAAACTTTTCCTACTTGCAGATGACATGATGCTATATATAGAAAATGATAAAGAAAATCCACAAAAAAGCTATTAAAGCTAATAAACGAATTCATCAAAGTGTCAAGATATTAGAGCACTCACAAAAGTTAGTAGTGTTTCTATACACCAGTAATGAACAATGGGAGGAGGAAATCAAGAAAAAGTTCATTCACAATACAACTAAAAGAACCAAATATCCAGGAATAAATTTGACCAAGAATGTAAAGGATTTGTACATGGAAAACTATAAAACATTGCTAAAACAAATCGAAGAAGACCTTGATAAATGGAAGGACTTTTCATGTTCATGGATTTGAAGACTAAATATTGTTAAGATGTCAATTCTACCCAAAGTGACTTACAGATTCAGTGAAATCCTAATCAGAATTTCAACAGCCTTCCTTGGAGACATGGTAAAGGCAATCATTAAATTTATATGGAGGGTTAAAGGGCCCTGAATAGCCAAAAACATCTTGAAAAAGAACAAAGCTGGAGAACTCACACTTCCCAATTTAAAAACTTATTACAAAGCCACAGTAATTTAAAAAAAACTCACATGGTACTGGCACAAGGACAGACATATAGACCAATGGAATTGAATCAAGAATTCAGGAAAAGACCCTCACATCTATGGCCAATTGATTTTTCAAAAGGGTACAAAGTCCATTTGATGGGAAAAGAATAGTCTCTTCAACAAATGGTGCTGGGAAACCTAGATTTCCATATGCATGAAGGTGGACCCCTACCTCACAACATATTCAAAAATTAACTCAAATGGACCAAATACCAAAATATAAGAATCAAAACCATGAAACTCTTTGAAGAAAACATTGGGAAGTATCTTCAGGACCTTGTGTTAGGCAAGGTTTCTTAGACATTACACCAAAAACATGAGCAACAAAAGAAAAAAATAGATAAATGGAACTTCACCAAAATTGAAAACTTGTGTGCATCAAATGACTTTATCAAAAAGTAAAAAATATTTGGAAGCTACACATCTGTGCCAGTTTGTATGTTTATGTCCCTCAGAAAAAGCCATATTATTTAATGCATTCTTGTTGGGGCACATGTATTAGTGTGGATTGGGTTGGAACCTACTGGTTCGGTGGCCATGGAGATGTGACCTACCCAACTGTAGGTGATAACTCAGATTGGATAATTTCCATGGAAGTGTGGCCCTGCCCATTCAGCATGGGCCTTGTTTAGTTTACTGGAGCACTATATAAGCTCAGACAGAAGGAGCTCATGGCTAGCTGGAGCTGAGACAGACATTTTGAAGATGGATGTTGGAAGCTGATGCAGACATTTTGGAGAACGCCATTTTGGAACACAACCTGAGGGCAGCAGACACCAGCCATGTGCCTTCCCAGCTAACAGAGGTTTTCTGGATGCTATTGGCCATCCTCCAGTGAAGGTTCCCTTTGTTTATGGACACTTTATGGCCTTAAGACTGTAAATGTGTAACCAAATAAACCCACTTTTTTTTTAATCATTTTATTGAGATATATTCACATACCACACAGTCATACAAAACAAATCGTACTTTCGATTGTTTACACTACCATTACATAGTTGTACATTCATCACCTAAATCAGTCCCTGACACCTTCATTAGCACACACACAAAAATAACAAGAATAATAATTAGAGTGAAAAAGAGCAATTGAAGTAAAAAAGAACACTGGGTACCTTTGTCTGTTTGTTTCCTTCCCCTATTTTTCTACTCATCCATCCATAAACTAGACAAAATGGAGTGTGGTCCTTATGGCTTTCCCAATCCCATTGTCACCCCTCATAAGCTACATTTTTATACAACTGTCTTCGAGATTCATGGGTTCTGGGTTGTAGTTTGATAGTTTCAGGTATCCACCACCAGCTACCCCAATTCTTTAGAACCTAAAAAGGGTTGTCTAAAGTGTGCGTAAGAGTGCCCACCAGAGTGACCTCTCGGCTCGTTTTGGAATCTCTCTGCCACTGAAGCTTATTTCATTTCCTTTCACATCCCCTTTTGGTCAAGAAGATTAAACCCACTTTTATAAAAGCCAATCCATTTCTGGTGTGTTGCATTCTGACAGCATTAGCAAACTAGAACAATAATATCCAATAAGGGTTTAATATCCAGAATATATATAAAGAAGTCTTACAACTTAATAACAAAAAAGACAACTCATTTTTAAAATGGGCAAAAAAGACATATTTCACAGAATAGACAAAAATGTATGATCCATCTATATGCTATCTACAAGAGACTCACCTTAGACTGAAAGATACAAGTAAGTTGAAAGTGAAAGGCTGGAAAAAGATATTCCATGCAAACAGTAACCAAAAAAGAGCTGGGGCAGCTATTGGACTAAAAAGACCTTAAATGCAAAAAAAAAAGAAAAAAAGTTATGAGATAAGGAAGGCCATTATATATTAATAAAAGGGGCAATCCACCAAGAAGAAATAACAATCATATTTATGCATATAACCAGGGAAGTGAAAAATATACATTGCTACAATAATAGTTGGAGACTTCAATACACTACTCTCATCAACAGATAGAATATCTAGACAGAGGATCAATAAGGAAACAGAGAATTTGAATAAAAGGATAAATGCACTAGGCCTAACATATAAAATATTGCAGCCCCTAATAACAGGATATATATTCTTTTCAAGTACTCATTGATTGTTCCCCAGGATAGACAACATGTTGGGTCACAAAACAGGTATCAATAAAATTTAAAAGGCTGAACTTATACAAAACATTTTCTCTGATCATAATGGAATGAGGTTGGAAATCAGTAACATGGAGAATGGGAAAATTCACAAATATATAGAAGTCAAATGATACACTCTTAAACAATCAGTGGGTCAAAGAAGAAATTGCAAGAGAAATTAATAAATATCTCGAGACAAATGAAAATGAAAACCCAGTATATCAAAACTTACAGGATGCAGCAAAGGCAGTGCTGAGCAGGAAATTTATAGCCCTAAACACATAAAAAGGGAAGAAAGAACTAAATCAAAGACCTAAAGAACAGCAAAGTAATCCCAAAGCAAGCAGGAGGAAAGAAATAGCAAAGATTAAAGCAGAAATAAATGATATTAAGAGCAACAACAACAAAAAACAATAGAGAATCAACAAAACAAAAAGTTGGTTCTTTGAGAACATCAATAAAATTGACAAACTCTTAGCTAGACTGACAAAGAAGAAAAGAGGGAAGTTGCAAATTAATAAAAGCAGAAATGAGAGGGGGACATTACTACTGACCCCACAGAAATAAAACGGCTCATATGAGGATACTATGGCATATCTGTACGTCAACAAATCTGACAACATAGATGAAATGCACGAATTTCTAGAAACACACAAATTATCTACACTTTCTCAAAAAGAAAATAGAAGACCTCAACAAACCAATCATAATAAAAGAAATTGAATCAGTCATCATAAACCTTCCAATAAAGAAAAGCCCAAGGCCAGATGGCTTCAAAGTCACATTCTGACAATCATTCCAAGAAGAATTAAATAACAATCTTGCTCAAATTCTTCCAAACAATTGAAGAGCTGGGAATAGTACCTATCTCATTCTATGCAGCCAACATCACCCTAATACCAATGCCAGATGAAGATATTACGAGAAAATTATAGACCAATCACTCTAATGAATATAGTTGCAAAAATACTCAACAAAATACTTGCAAATCAAATCCAATAACACATTAAAAGAATTATACACCATGATCAAATGTGATTTATTCCAGGTATGCATGGATGGTTCAACACAAGAAAATCAATTAGTGTAATACACCACACTAACAAATGAAAGGGAATAAAACACATGATCATCTCGATTGACACAGAAAAAGCATTTAACAAAATTTAGCATCCTTTCTTAATAAAAACACTGAAAGATAGGAATAGAAGGAAACTTCTTCAACATGATAAAGGGCATATTCTAAAAACCCACAGCTAACATCATAGTCAATGGTGAAAGACTGAAAGCTTTCTTTCTAAGATCAGGAAAAAGACAGAGATGCCCACTGTCACCACTGTTAATCCACATGGTGCTAGAATTCCTAGCTAGAGCAATTAGGCAAGAAAAAGACAAAAAAGGCATCCAAATTAGAAAGGAACAAGTAAAATTTTCACTATTTGCAGATGACATGATCCTATACTTAGAAAATCCTGGAAAATTACAACAAAGCTACTAGAGCTAATAAATGAGGTCAGCAAACTGCCAGCATACAAGAAAAACATGCAAAAATCAGTGGTGTTCTTATAGAGTATAACAAATAATCTGAGGAGGAAATCAAGAAAAACATTCCATTTACAATAACAACTAAAAGAATCCAATATCTAGGAATAAATTTAACCAAGGATGTAAAGGACTTTTACAAAGAAATCTGCATAATATTGCTATAAGAAATCAAAGAAGACCTAAATAAATAGTAGGATATTTGTGTTCATGGATTTGAAGTCTAAATATCATTAAGATGTCAGTTACACCCAAACTGATTTAAAATTCAATGCAATCCCAATCCAAATTCAACAGCCTACTTTAAACTAATGGAAAAGCCAATTATCAAATTTATTGGAGGCATAAGGGGCCCTGAATTATCAAAAACATCTTGGAAAAGAAGAACAAATTGGAGGACTCATACTGCCTGACTTTAAAGTATATTACAAAGCTACAGTGATCAAACAGCATGGTACTGTCATAAAGATAGACACTGTGCCAGTTTGGATATATTATGTCCCACAAAAGCCATGTTATTTAGTGCAATCTTGTGAGGGCAGACATTAATCTTTTGATTGAGTTTTCCATGGAGGTGTGACTCAATCAACTGTGGGTGAAATGTTGATTAAATTATTTCCATGGAAAATGGACCCTGCCTATTCAGGGTGTATCTTAATTTAATCACTGGAGTCCTATAAAAGAGCTCACAAATAGAAGGAGCTCAGAGCAGCTGAGAGAGACTTTTGGAGAGATGCTTGGAAGCTGATGCTTAGAGATGCTTGGAGATGTGAAAAGAAGGATGTTTGGAGATACTAAACTAAGAAGAAAAAGCTATTTTTGAAACACAGCCCAGGAGCAAAGGAATAGCAGATGTCATCCACATGCTTTCCTATCTGACAGAGGTGTTCCAGATGCCATTGGCCATTCTTCAGTGAAGGTATCCTCTTGTTGATGCCTTAGAACTATAATTTGTAATCTAATAAATCCCCTTTATAAAAGCCAATCCATTTTTGGTATTTTGCATAATGGCAGTATTAGCAAATCGGAACAGATATATTGGCCAATGGAATTGAATTGAAAGTCCAGAAATAGACCTGCATATTTATGGTCAATTGGTTTGGTTTTTTTTTATTTTTTTATTTTTTATTGAGATTCTTCAGATACCATACAATTATCCAAAGATCCAAAGTGTACAATCACTTGCCCCTGGGTACCCTCATACAGCTGTGCATTCATCATACTTAATTTTTGTTCAATTTTTAAAAACTTTTCATTACTCCAGACAAGAAATAAAGTGAAAGATGAAAAAAGAAAAAAAAGAAAAGGAAACTCTAATCCTCCCCTATCCCTAACCAACCCCCCTCAATTGTTGACTCGTAGTATTGATATAGTACATTTGTTACTGTTTATGAAAAAATGTTGAAATACTACTAACTGTAGTATATAGTTTGTAATAGGTATATAGTTCTTCCCTATATGCCCCTCTATTATTAACTTCTAATTGTATTGTCATACATTTGTTCTGGTTCATGGAAGTGATTTCTAGTATTTGTACAGTTGATCATGGACATTGCCCACCATAGGATTCAGTTTTATACATTCTCATCTTTTGACCTCCAACTTTCCTTCTGGTGACATATATGACTCTGAGCTTCCCCTTTCCACTTCATTCACACACCACTCGGTGCTGTTAGTTATTCTCACATCTTGCTACCAACACCCTTGTTCATTTCCAAACATTTAAGTTCATCTTAATTGAACATTCTGCTCATACTAAGCAACCACTCCCCATTCTTAAGCCTCGTCCTATATCTTGGTACCTTATATTTCATGTCTATGAGTTTACATATTATAATTAGTTCCTATCAGTGAGACCCTGCAAAAATTGTCCTAATGTGTCTGGCTTATTTCACTCAGTATATTGCCCTTGAGGTTTTCTCATCAACCCATTTTTTTTTTTTAATATGGTTTTGTTCACTCACCACACATTCAATCCCAAGTAAATAATCAATGGTTTTCTGCATGGTCATACATTTATGTGCTCACCACCTTCACCACTATCTATATAAGAGCATCTACATTTCTTCCACAAGGCAGGAGGGAGAGTCAAAGAAGGTAGAGAGGCAAAAGAAAGAGGAAAAAAAAAATGACAGCTAGGAAGCAGCAAAAGGAAAAATAACCTTAAATCAAAGTAGAATAAAGAATCAGACAATACCACCAATGTCAAGTGTCTAACATGCCTCCCCTATCCCCCCCTCTTATCTGCATTTACCTTGGTATATCACATTTGTTACATTAAAGGAAGCATAATACAATGATTCTATTAGTTACAGCCTCTAGTTTATGCTGATTGCATCCCTCCCCCAATGCCTCCCCATTTTTAACACCTTGCAAGGTTGACATTTGCTTGTTCTCCCTCGTAAAAGAACATATTTGTACATTTTATCGCAATTGTTGAATACTCTAGATTTCACCAAGTTACACAGTCCCAGTTGTAATCTTTCCTCCTTTCTTGTGGTGTCTCACATGCTCCCCACCTTCCTCTCTCAACCGTATTCATAGTTACCTTTGTTCAGTGTACTTACATTGTTGTGCTACCATCTCCCAAAATTGTGTTCCAAACCACGCACTCCTGTCTTCTATCACCCTGTAGTGCTCCCTTTAGTATTTCCTGTAGGGCAGGTGTCTTGTTCACAAAGTCTCTCATTGTCTGTTTGTCAGAAAATATTTTGAGCTCTCCCTCATATTTGAAGGGCAGCTTTGCTGGATATAGGATTCTTGGTTGGCAGTTTTTCTCTTTCAGTATCTTAAATATATCACACCACTTCCTTCTTGCCTCCATGGTTTCTGCTGAGAGATCGCACATAGTCTTATTAAGCTTCCTTTGCATGTATTGGATCGCTTTTCTCTTGCTGCTTTCAGGATTCTCTCTTTGTCTTTGACATTTGATAATCTGATTATTAAGTGTCTTGGCGTAGGCCTATTCGTATCTCTTCTGTTTGGAGTACGCTGCGCTTCTTGGATCTGTAATTTTATGTCTTTCGTAAGACATGGGAAATTTTCATTAATTACTTTCTCTATTATTGCTTCTGCCCCCTTTCCCTTCTCTTCTCCTTCTGGGACACCAGTGATACGTACATTATTGTACTTTGTTTCATCCCTGAGTTCCCGGAGACGTTGCTCATATTTTTTCATTCTTTTCTCCATCTGCTCCTTTGCGTGTAGGCTTTCAGGTGTTTTGTTCTCCAGTTCCTGAGTGTTTTCTTCTGCCTCTTGAGATCTGCTGTTGTATGTTTCCATTGTGTCTTTCGTCTCTTGTGTCGTGCCTTTCATTTCCATAGATTCTACTAGTTGTTTTTTTGAACTTTTGATTTCTGCCATATATATGCCCAGTGTTTCCTTTATAGCCTCTATCTCTTTTGCAATACCTTCTCTAAACTTTTTGAATTGATTTAGCATTAGTTGTTTAAATTCCTGTATCTCAGTTGAAGTGTACGTTTGTTCCTTTGACTGGGCCATAACTCTGTTTTTCTTAGTGTAGGTTGTAATTTTCTGTTGTCTAGGCATGGTTTCCTTGGTTATCCAAATCAGGTTTTCCCAGACCAGAACAGGCTCAGGTCCCAGAGGGAAGAAATAGTCTGTATCTGGTTTCCCTGTGGGTGTGTCTTAGAAAATTGCTCCACCCTTTGATGCCTCAGGTCACTGTGCTTTTCTGCCCAGCAGGTGATGCCTGTTAGCCTATAATTCTTGACTGGCGTGAGGAGGTATGGCCGTGTTCCCCCAGGCTCTGGGGTCTGGTTCTGAATGGAAAGGGCCCCACCCCTTTCCTCCTAGAGAAGACAGACCCCCCAGGTGGAGGTCATTAGCATTTCAATGGTCTCACTCTCTGCTTGTGCTGTCTCCACCCTTCCCCGAGTCACAGCCCTGGAAACTGAAAATGACTGGGGCTTTCTCCACTGAGCCGAAAAAGAAACAGATAGTCCCCTTCAGACCCAGTCCAAGGCGACCCTCCGGCTGTCCAAGGTCAGTCGTCACCCAAAGCCTCTGTCTGTTTTTTGGGGATGCGTACCTGTAGTGAGCAGTTCACACTCGCTACTTAAAACCCCAGTTGGAGCTCAGCTGAGCTATATTCACTTGCTGGGAGAGAGCTTCTCTCTGGCACCACAAGGCTTTGCAGCTCGGGCTATGGGGGAGGGGGTCTCCCGACTTGGATCCGCAGGTTTTACTTACAGATTTTATGCTGTGTTCTCGGGCATTCCTCCCAATTCAGGTTGGTGTATGATGAGTGGATGGTCTCGTTTGTTCCCCCACAGTTATTCTGGATTATTTACTAGTTGTTTCTGGTTTTTTGTAGTTGTTCCAGGGGGACTACTTAGCTTCCACTCCTCTCTATGCCGCCATCTTGCCCAAGTCAAGCTGGTCAATTGGTTTTTTACAAGGCTGTCAAATCCACTTAATGGGGACAGAACAGTCTCTTCCACAAATAGTGCTGAGAGAACTGAATATCCATATCCAAAAGAATGAAAGAGGACCCCTATCTCACACGTTATACAAAAACTAACTCAAAATGGATCAAAGACCTAAATGCAAGAACCAGGACTATAAAACTAGAAGAAAATGTAGGGAAGCATCTTCAAGATCTTGTGGGAGGTAGTTATTTCTTAGACTCAACACCCAAAGCATAAGCAATGAAAGAAAGATAGATAAATGGACCTCCGTTAAATTGAACACTTCTGTGCATCAAAGGACTTCATAATAAAGGTGGAAAGGCACCCTACTCAATGGGAGAAAATACTGGGAAACCATATATCTGATAAGGGTTTAATATCCAGAATATATAAAGAAATCCTACTACTCAACAATAAAAAGAAAACCCAATTTTAAAGTGGGCAAAATATATGAAAAGACATTTTTCCAAAGAGGAGATACAAACGGCTAAAAAGCATATGAAAAGATGCTCATCTTCACCAGCTATTAGGGAAATGCAAATCAAAACCACAATGAGATATCTCACACCTACTGGAATGGCCGCTAATGAACAAACAGAAAACTACAAGTGTTGGAGAGGCTGTGGAGAAAAAGGAACTCCTATCCACTGCTGGTGGGAATGTAAAATGGTACAAGCACTGTTGAAGACACCTTGGTGGTTCCTCAGGAAGCTAAGTATAGAACTGCCATATGATGCAGCAATCCCACTACCAGGTAGACATTCAGAAGAACTGAGAGCAGGGATGCGAACAGACATTTACCTGCAGTGCAGGCTTCAGGCTGGGGAACTTTCCACCATGTTGTTTTTGTTCTTTGTTTTTTTCTTGAGATATAATTCATATGTCATAAAATTTATCCCTTTAAAGTACATGATTCAGTGGTTTTTAGTATATTCACAAGTTGTGCAACTATCTTTGCTAATTCCAGAATATTTTCATCATCCCAAAAAGAAACTCCACACTTATTAGCACTCACTCCCAATTACCCTCTCCTCCCAACTCTTGGCAACCACTAACCTACCTTCTGTCTCTATGGATTTTCCTATTCTGGACACTTCATATAGATGGAATCATACAATATGTGACCTTTTGTCTAGCTTCTTTCATGTAGCAAAATATTTCCAAAGTTCATTCATGTTGTAGCACGAATCAGTACTTCATTCTTTCTATGGCTGAACAGCATTCCATTGTATGACTATAATACTTTTTGTTTATTCATTCTGACCATTCTTTCTTGGGATGTGTCCCCTGGAAATCTTTCAGGCATTCTCATTCCAATGTGGAACAGTCAAGCTGCCTGGTGGTACACTGATCGGAACCCCAAATTGGAAAATCCTGTCTAAGACTTCTGTTCCTGAGCTACTTGTCAAACCTGGGATACCTCAGTCCCCTCTCCCCAGTAACACAGCTTCCTGGGGACCTTCCTTTCCTGGCTCCTCATCCTTCTCATCCTGCCTTTCTCCTCACTCCAGGAATCAGTAATAACAACAACCACAGACCCCTGATTCCCAAAGATAGGAGTCTTGGTAGAAACACCATGAAGGGAGCAATTTGCAGCATAGTGATGAAGAACACAGACTTTGAAATCGCACCCAGGATGCTGTTGGCTATTTGTGGTGTGTGGTGGCTTAAACTGTATGTACCCCAGAAAAACATGTTCTTAAATCTAATCCATTCCTGGTGTAAACCCACAGTTAAGTAGGACCTTACCTGAAGTAACTGAGGCTACTTCAGTTAAGGTGTGACCCACCTCAACGAGGATGGTTCTTAATCCTCTTACTGCAGTCCTTTATAAGAGAAAGGAATTCAGACAAAGAGAGAGAAAGCCATGGAAGCAAAAAGCCAGAAGCAACAAAATCCAGAAGAGGAGGAGCCCAACACATGCCACCATGTGCTTCCCACTTGGCAGAGCAGCCAAGCCTCACTGCCAGCCATCTTTGGGAAGAAAGCATCACTTTGATGATCCTTGATTTGGTCATTTTCTTGGCCTCAAACCGTAAGCTAATAAATTCCCATTGCTTTAAGCCAGCCCATTTCGTGGTGTCTGCCTTAAACAGCCTAGAAAACTAAAACATGGTGCCTTAGCAAGTTATTAAAATTCTCTGAATTTATGCAATTTCCTTATCTCTGAAAAGAATAAACTATCCCACTTGGAATAATAACTATATCACAGAATTAAATGAGGTCTTGTATGTAAAGGATTTAGAATGTCTGTTGCTTACTAAGTGGTCAAAAATAGTATCTTTATTATAGTGGAAAATTATTCCCAAGTCCAAACAGTAAGACTATTATTTTAATTTCTTTTTAAAATCCTCCATTGAAAAAATTTGCCCCATGTGATTGAAGAACCAGTTCTAGTAGTGGGTAGCCTGTGGCAATGGTGTGAGCTGGAAGGCTGCCAGGGACTCAAACAAAGTTGCAGTGATCCCTGGCCTCACTATTTCCATTTACAGGAATTGTGATGGTATTGGCCACTGTTGTATTTTGGCAGGTGACAGCTGTTTTAAAGAGATGTACTGTAATATGCAAAAGTATATGTTCCGGTTTGCTAATGCTGCCATGATGCAAAATACCAGAAATGGACTGGTTTTTATAAAGGGGGTTTATTTGGTTACAAATTTACAGTCCTACGGCCATAAAAGTGTCCAAAAGAAGGCATCAGCCATAGGATACCTTTACTGAAGAATGGCTGATGGTGTCCAGAAAACTTCTGGTAGCTGGGAAGGCATATTTGCTGATTCTTTGCTCCGGGGTTCTGGTTTCAAAATGGCTTTCAAAAAACGTCTCTGGGCTTGTCTCTCTTAGCTTCTTCAGCTCCTGTGCATCTAAGTGTCGGGATTCCTCTCTTAGCTTCTTCAGAGCAAACTCTAGGCTAGCATCTCCAAATGTCTCCAAGCATCTCCAAGTATCAGCTCTTAGCTTCTCTCCAAAATTTCCTGCTCAACTGCTCTGAGCTCCTTCCGTTTGTCAGCTCTTTTATAGGACTCCAGTGATTAAATCAAGACCCATTCTGAGTGGGCAGGGTCCATATATTCATGGAAATAATTTAATCAAATGTTTCACCCACAGTTGTTTGAGTCACATCTTCATGGAAACACTCAATCAGAAGATTCCATCCCAATCAATACTAATATGTCTGCCCCAACAAGATTGCATTAAAGAATATGGCTTTTGGGGAGGCATAATATATCCAAACTGGCAAAGTATATTACAGCAAAATGGCAGAAAATATTTGCAAATCATATAACTGATAAGTGAGTTGTATCCAGAATATAAAAATAACTCTTCAAACTCAAAAATAAAAAGACAACCCAATTAAGGAATGGGCAGAAGATATGAACAGATGTTTCTCCAAAGAAGATATACAAATGGTTAATAAGCCCATGAAAAACTGTTTAAAATGCAATATTCCAGAAATGGGTTGGCTTTTAACAATGGGGATTTACTAAGTTACAATTCTAAGGCTGTGAAAATGTCCAAATTAAGGCATCAACAAGAGGATACCTTCTCTGAAGAAAGGCTACTGGCATCTGGGACACCTCTGTTACATGGGAAGGCATATGGCTGGGGCCTGCTGGCCCTTCTCTCCTGGGTTTCATTGCTTTTAGGTTTTAGCTTCAGTGACTCTTTCAGCTTCTGTGGGTGTTTTTCTCTTTCCAAGCTCTCTGGGCTGTTTCTGTGTCCTTTATCATCTCATAAAGGACTTCAGTAAAGGATTAAGACCCACCTTGAATTGGGTGAGTCCAATCTTAATTGAAGCAACCTGATCAAAAGGTCCCATCCACAACAGGTCTGCCTCCACATGAATGGATTAAATGAACAACGCCTTTTCTGGGGTACATAACAGCTTCAAACTAACACAACATCATTAGCCATTAGGGAAATACAAATCAAAACCATGACATACCACATCACACACTCTAGAATGGCTATAATAAAAAAGAAAGAAAATAACAATTGTTGGTGAAGATATGGAGGAATTAGAAGCCTCCTACATTGCTGGTAGGAATGTAAAATGGTGCAGACTGGAATACAGTTGGGAGGTTCCTCAAGAAGTTAAACAAAGAATTACCAAATGACCCAGAATTATACTCTAGGTATATACCCAAGAGAAATGGAAACATATATCCATGCAAAAATTTGTACACTAATGTTCATAGCAGCATTATTCATAATAGCCCCAAAGTGGAAACAGCCCCAAGTCCATCAACTGATAAACAAAGTGTGGTCTATTCATACAATGGAATATTATTCGACTGTTACAAAGGATTGACATTCCGGTACATGCTATAACATGGATGAACCTTGGAAACATGCTGAGTGAAAGAAGAGAGGGAACTGAGGGGCCTCAGGAATGGATGGGAACTGCTGATCACCATGAGGTGTCTTTTGGGGCTGTTTAAAATGTTCTAAAATTAGACTGTGGTCACGGTTGCACAACTGTGAACATATTAAAACTACTGAACTGTACACTTTAAATGGATTAATTTTATGGTATGTGAAATATACCTCAATAAATCTGTAAAAAGAGCATTTTTGTTTTAGAAACAATTGGGGGAAATTTCAGTACTCTCTATTGGATGTATTCAGGTGTTATTGTTAATTTCGTTGGAAGTGATAATGGTATCATATCATAATGATTGGTTTTTAAATCCTTACCTGCAGTAGATGGAAAATGCTTTTCACAGAAATGTGCAGGGCCCAGATTCCACCTGTCCACTGATGCTTCCCCTCACTTCCCTGCCTTCTTGAGGCGACCAAATAACCAGAGCAAGAATCAGTTCCACCCCTGTGAGGGTGAGAGAAGGGCATGTCCAGGAAGGACAGCAGAATCTCACAGGCTGCTCTGTGGGTAAGGGCCCCCCATGACAGGAAAGAAATGTTTTTCTTCTGTCAGGGTGCTGCAAGCGGTAGCTGATTGGAAACCAGCAGGTCAGCCTTCTGTGCGGTGGTCCTCTGGTGGAACCATGCATGGGCAAAAGGGCTGAGGGGAAACCTATGTCTGAAGAAACAAGTACAGACCTGAAAATGTGGCCAACAGCCCAGGGGCCGCCTTCTGTGGCTGGGGACCCTTACTGGTACTCTTCGCCCGGAGGTGAACCTTTCATCTGCCAAAGCAGGGGCCTGGGAGAAGGCAGAGTCAGAGACCTGAAAACCTTTTGGAAATGACAGATATTCAGAGTGGTGCTTTTGTCACATTTATTCAAGGTCCACAGCTGGACAGATACCCAAAAATACCGATATTCAACAATGAACAAATTAATTTTGTAATCAGAAGAGAGGGAAAAAACTCAAAAAGGCTCTTGATTATTTTTCCAAGGACTTCAAAACTCACCAAGCAAGCAGAAACTCTTATTTAAGGAAGAGTTCCTGTCCCGAGCCCTTATAAATAAGAAAAACGGAAATCTATGGTCCTTCCCTGCCAGGAGAGATCCTCTTTGACTAACCAAGTAGATTCAAAATAGATGTGAATACAATTAGGGAAGTAACTGAGTGACAACTATAGTGGCACTGGCCTGGAAAAAGGAGGGGCAATGGGGATGAGCCCATTGAGGAATAAAGAGGCCCAATCAGTGAGTCGAAAGCAGAATGGAGTGAGCAGCCTAATACCGAAGATGAATTCTTTTGCTGTCCAACAGTCATTGAAAGGGGACCTCGGATTAGAACCCAATGGGCCACCCAGAGCTATGAGGAAGGCCAGTGGGCTTTAAGTCTCTGCCCAGAAGGCAGAGGCTTTGGCCTGCCGCTTTTAACAGACTGTAATCACCAGAATCTCTTCGTTCAAGAAGAAATGGGCCTCAAATGGAAAGCCAGGGTCCTCTATTATTTAATTACTGAACGCTGACTTCTCTTGGCTGGGCACCCTGAGGTGGTTGGTGGTGACTTGATGATGGTAATGTTTTAGGAAAATTTCTACTGACCACTATTTTCTGCTTGAGATAGTGCTCCATTCTGCAAAAAGTTTTCTCTCAACCAAAAGACCAGCTGGTTTGCCCAGTGTGACTAAGTATTACATTCTGATTGGGTTTTACTTCCACTTGGAAAAAATGAGAGGGTGGGATTCGATGATCTCTCAGGTCCAATCCAGGAATTTAACATTTGGTATAAATACATTTGGTCATTTTTAAAAACTTGAGGTATGATTTACATATCATAAAACTTGCCATTTCAATGATTTTTAATAAGTTTATCGAGTTGTACAACCATCACCGTAATCCAGGTTTAGAAGATTTTCATCACCCCAAGTATTTTATCATTGTTGAAGCTACCAGCCTAAGTGAGAAAGGAGAGTGTTAGGAAGTCACTCTTACATCTCCTTAGGTGTGTTATGTAAAATAAAATGGCCACTTAGATTGGCATTGCCAGGAGTGACACTTATCTGAGAAAGGATTTTCCAACAGACAGAAAACAACTGACCACAAGGCCTTCTGAGAAATTGGAAAATACCCTACAGAGTTGCAGTTAAGTACCAGTTAAGCACCTGGTGATAAGCCAGTTTCAGTCCAGTGAAGATACCTTATCAGAATTGACAAGCATACCACACTGATCAATATACACCTGCTCCCTGCTTTGTAATACTGCCTTATGTAATAAGAAACTTCAATGTCAGTTAGTCTTTGTAAACTAACTGGAAATTCCCTAAATGCCTTTATAGGCAGCTGTGACCAGATGGCTATTGAGACTGTCCCTCCAACTCCTCTAGTTTGAGATTTCCCTGCTCAAGATCAGTTTTTCTCTTAATAAACCCTTTTAATGCTTTAATTTATAGGTGGCAAATTATTTATTTTGGAAGCCATCTTTATCTAGTACGTGCTTCTCTCTGTAGCCTTCCCCTGGTCTTGCACTGAGTTTGCAGCAACTGGGTGGGCTTTCTTTTACTAAATCAAAGGTGCTTTGATCTAAAAAAGGATCCCTCAAATGTAATTTTTCTTTCTTTTTTTTTTGTAAATGCACCTTTTAATTATTTGAAAACCCTCTCCTCACACAAATACACACATACTTTCACTTAATGCAGTCCTTTTGTCACCAACAGGCAGGAATTACAGAAGGAATACCAGGGGATTTATATTCCAATGAACTTTTACACATCTTTATTAAAGAAATGTCAGCATGATAAAAATTGTATGATGTAACAGCAAACGCATAACTATAGATATATAGCATTTACACTTTAACCTATTTTAGAGACTAAATAAAGCAACAGGGAGAAATTTCAACGATGAGGGAGGGCATCTGCAGGAACATCTTGTCTCTCTCTTAGATAGCAGTTTCTCCCTGCTGTCTAATGGCAACTGCTATTCTTGATGCAATGCCCTGACCAACCATCTCTTCACCCTTGTCACTGAGCATGGCCGCATCCAATCAGCCTCTGCGGGGGCTCATCACCACCCTATGTGCACTATATCATTCCTCAGGGACCTCTTCCTTTCCTTGTAAGTCACACAGATGGTCTTTGTGATTTACATGCAAGTAAGGGAAGAAATACAAACACTTTCCTTCTGAACATGAAGAATGAAGCCTCACGCTTAGTCTCCATGGTGGAGTCTGTGATGCTGGTGAAGGTTTGAGCTCTGGCGAAAGCTTTTCCCACACTGGCTGCACTGGTACGGCTTCTCTCCAGTGTGAATTCTCTGGTGCAGTTTCAGGGTCGACTGCCGCCCAAAGCAGTTTCCACACTCTCCGCATGTGTAAGGTCTCTCTCCTGTGTGGACTCGCTTGTGTCTTTTCAGCTCTGAATTCCATGTGAAGCTTTTCCCACAGTCATCGCACTTGTAAGGTTTCTTTGCTGAGCGGGTTGGCAGGTGGCCAAGACGTTCCAAATGACTGCTAAGGCTTCTTTTACCTTCTTTGCTTTTCTTCAGCTCCCTCAGTGCATGGCTTTTCAGGGGGCTGCTGACATACTCCAGTTCCCTGCAATGTTTCTGGTAGTGAGCAAATGGCTTTTGAGCATTTGTGGGGCTGACCTGTCTCCGGGTCAACCGGGGTTCATTCAGATTTGCCCCTCTGGGTTCAGGACTCTGCAGACCATTCCCTTTGGATCTGCCAGCTGGTGCTGCACATGGTTTTGTTCCTTTGGCCCCTTCTTGTTGTGGATTTTCTTTGTTGTCACTTCTCATTCTGGTGGGCTCTATAATTAGAAAGAATATGTTCCATTTTCTGGGCTTTCAAGAAAGAACCTTAGCAAGAGTTATGAAATATACTGTATGGTTTCTCAAAGTGTGCCTCTTCTCTCGACTTGCGTTACATTCATCTGGGGGCACATGCTGAGCAAGAAGGCTCCCCATCACTCCCTCAAAGTTGCTGAGTCAGAATCTCTGTGGGTAGGCTTGGAAATCTACATAGTTAAGAAGCTCCTGAGATGATTCTGATTTATTTTAAAGTTAGGAACCAAGGTCTCCAACCAAGCCCCCTCCTTTCTACCTTTAGGGAAAAGTTCAGGAAAGGAGGAAAAGGGAAAAGCAAACCCATCAAACTCAGTATTGACTAATTAATGAAGGAAGGAGGAGAGCTGAAATCTCAAAACTGCAAATTTCAGTCCCATAGTCTAGTGCTTGAGCTATCTGAACAAACACCCCTCATTTACATGGACAGTGATTGACAACCACCTTCCTTCAAAGGACAGTAAGTCTAGTGACTGGTGTCTTCCTTCATTCCAAAGTTGTCAGCATATGTGTTCAGAAACTGGAATATGAGCTAATCATGTATCCTAATTATGGAAATCCCCCAATTTCTCACTGGCAGGACTGAGGATCAGGATGGAAATGGGCTGGAATGGTCTGTGCACAAATGGAGGATCTAGAGCAGTGCTTTCCAACAGTTCTTCCTGTGACATGGAAAATTTTTGTGTGTGTGCTGTTCATCCTGGCAGCCACCAGCCACATGTGGCTACTGAACACTTGAAATGTGGCTAGTGTGACCAAGGAACTGAATTTTTAAATTTATTTAATTTTAGTTAGTTTTCATTTTAATCACCAACCCATATATTTGTGGTTGATTGATTTTTGACAAGGGTGCCAAGACAATTCAATGAGGGAAAGATCATCTTTTCAACAAATAGTACAGGGACAAATGGATAGCCACATGCAAAATAATGAATTTTGACCCCTACCCCACACCATACACAAAAATAAAGTCAAAATGAATCAAAGACCTAAATGTAAGAGCTAAAAACTATGAAATTCTTAGAAGAAAATGTAGATGTAAATCTTTATGACCTTGGATTAGGCAACTTCTTTTTAGTCCTAACACCAAAAGCATAAGCAATCAAAGAAAAATAGATAAATTGGCCTTCATCAAAATTAAAAATTTTGTGCATCAAATGACACTATCAAGAGAGTGAAAAGATAACCCACATAATAGGAGAAAATATTTGAAGACCATACATCTGTTAGGGATCTAGAATCCAGAATATATAAAGAATATTTACAACTCAATAACAAAGAAAAATAATCCAAATTAAAAATAGGCCAAGGACTTGAATAGACATTTCTCCAAATACAAATGAAAAGCCAATGAGCACAGGAAAAGCTGCTCAATGTCATTAGTTATTAGGGAAATGCAAATCAAAACTACGAAATACCACTTTATGCCTACTAGTTATCTATAATCAAGAAGATGGACAATAACAAGTGTTGACAAGGATGAAATTGGAACCCTCATAAATTGTTATCGGGGGATGTAAAATGGTATAGTTGCCTTGGAGAACAGTCTGGCAGTTCTACAAAAAGTTAAACACAGACTTACCATATGGCCTAGCAAAACTACTCTTAGGTATAGACCCAAGAGAAATGAAAACATGTCAACACCAAAATGTGTATGCTAATGTTCACAGCATCATTATTCACGACAGCCAAAAGGTGGAAACAACCCAAGAGCCCAGCAATTGTTGAATGGATAAACAAAAATGTGATACAGCCATACAATGATATATTATTTGGCAATAAATGAAAACACGTAAGTGAAAGAAGCCTGACATGGTCACATATTGTACAATTCCATTTGTATGAAATGTCCAGAACAGGCAAACCCATAGAGGCAAAAAATAGATTAGTGGTTTCCAGAGGCTGGGGGGAGGAAGGAATGGGGAGGAAGGAATGGGTACAGGGTTTCTTTTGAAGGTGATAGAAATATTCTAGAACTAGATAGTGGTGAGGTTGCACAAATCTGTGAAGACAGTTAAATCCACTGGTATGACAATTATATCTCAATTAAAAAAAATTAAAATAGCCACATGTAACTAATAGTTACTGGATTAGACAATGTAGCTGTGGAAGGCATTGGTGGGTCTTAAGAGATGGGGTTCCCTCAGGGATCAAATATAAGGAGATGATATCGGGCAGACACACCCAGCTGCCTCTACAAGATCATGAACACCACATGTTATGGGGCAGGGGACTCAGCCAGGGTTCTAATACTTTTCTACTGGATGTCCCAGGCCTTCTCCTTTTCCTGAGTTCTGAGAATAATCAAACCAAAATGTTTCACTGAGTGCAACATATCATAAAGAAACCCAGATTCAGTCTCGCTGCTCTCCTCTTCTGTAACCTGCTGACCAGATCCCATAATGACATCACCAAGACTGGCCAAACTGGTCCTTTCTTTCATTCTTAGGGATCACAGGATTGTGCGAATTGGAGCCAGCTATTGTATCGGCATCACACCATAAACAGGGAAGCAGACACAAAGGGATTTAAAGCACAAACAATGCCATGGGTGTGAGGAGGGGAGGAAGCAGAAAACAATGTGGAGAGGGGCTTTTTCTGTAATGGGCAGAATATTCTTTAGGCCCCTTCTTAATATGGGACCATTTTAAGTAATGAACTCAGCCACAGCTTAGATGGAAATTTATCAGTGCTTTTGGTGGTCAGATTTCAATCTGTCTTCACTACAAGAATCTCTGAAAGGGACTGAAAAGTGGTCACTAGAATAATCCTGTTGTGCACTGGACTGTCAAACATTCATTAATAGAAAATGTTGAAAACACACTCCTCATTTATATTCTCAATACCATTCTAATTAGTGAAATTTTTAGAGAATCATCTATTATTACATACATGAGGAAAACCCACACCTACTTGGTTTATGCTTTTTCAGAACTGTGAGACGCTTAAACGGAGATAAAGGGCTGATGAAAGGGAGAGAAGAGGTAGAGTGTTTACCTGTCTCAGTCGATTTGGGAGCTGGTTCTTGGAGGACCTGGAATCTCTCCCTGTAACAGTGGCTCGGCTGGTCCTGAGAGCCTGCCTGGATCTCCGGAGAGCTCTCTCTGGGATACCTCCTAGGGCTTTGCAGTTGAAAATCTGGCAGTTCCTGTTCTCCAAGCTGAGATCCAGTTTTCTCCAAGAGCACCTTCTGCCCCTGCATACAAACAGCCACCTAGGACGAAACCCCATCATTTCCATTAAAGTCCAAGTACTGGCTGAGGGTAGCTTTACCTCTTGTTGCTCTACAATGACCCCTTTACCTTGGGAACTCCTGATGACTGCCTGGAGATCAACTTTCTTTCTTTCTTTCTTTTTCTTTTTCTTTTTCTTTTTTTTTTTTTTACATTTTTTGTTGTGAAATGTAACATATATACAGAACAGTGATAATTTTCAAAGTACAATTTAACAAGTAGCTAGAGATTAAGCTTCAAAGGATATTATGGATTACAGTTCCATAAGTTCAGTTATTTCCTTATTGTGAAATAAAACATACATACAGAATGGAGATCAACTTTGATAGAGACCCTGAAACCCTCAAAGGGAGCAAAGGGAAGGACATGCAGGACGACAAGAACGAGGCTGCTTCAAATCAGCAGGTACTTCCTGGGTGGCTGCCCTAAAGCCTGGCCTTTCTCAATGCCTGGCGTCATCAGAGGAGAGCCTAGCAAGTATCAGCGTCAGCCACGACACTGGCCCAGTGGATTCTCACCTTCTGCCCCCCACCCTCCCCTACTTCTGCTGGAAATAGGCCCTATAGGATTAGAAAACAGTAGAGTGAGGGGGCCATTAAAAACAATTCTGGAATTCTTCTGCCAGAGACTGTCCAGTAAGGAGAACTCAGCAGTAGAAGGGCTCCAGAAGTCCATCTCACCTCATTCCCTAACCACTCCCATTTTCCAAAGTACAAAGTTGTCTGCTTCCAGCCTAGGCCCTGACTTAAGGAATGGGAATGGGCAGGAACAGCAATGCTGACCAATGGGGCTGTAACTTCCTGATCCAAAGGCACTGGAACAAAGCCCAGTGAAGTTCCCCCATACTCCAATTCCTACCCAACAGGATGATCTTGCCTTCTGAGAATACTGTTTGGAGGAAAACTTCAGGAGGAATTGGGTGGGTGGGAGTGGAAGGGGAGATCTGACAGCAGATTTAAGAACCTTAAAGCTCCTTCTCGCGACATGAGGTCCTTCATGGGATGGCAAGAGCCCTTGATCCACTACTATCTCACTGGAGTGCCCGTAGCTGGGTTGACCAGAAACCTGTCCCACTCCCTGAGGCCAGAATCAACTTGAGAAGGCACCCAGTCCATTTCTGGACTCTGTCTAACGGGGGAGGGATCCAGAAATCAAACACCTTCCACATGAAAACGATATACTGGGGGGCCACCAGGGACCCTCCTTACCCATTGCTTCGGTCTCTTGGATGCTCTGTGAAAATCTTCCACCAGGGCCACGATCTCCTTGCTGCTTGTCGGACGTCGTTTCCTCGCCTGAGCCTGGATCTCCGCGGGCAGGATGGTGAGAAACTGCTCCAGCACCAGCAGCTCCAGGATCTGCTCCTTGGTGTGCTGCTCGGGCTGCAGCCACTGGTGGCAGAGCTGTCGCAGGCGGCTGAGCGCCTCCTCGGGTCCAGATACCTCCTGATAACAAAACCGTCTAAAGCGCTGGCGGGAGAGCTCAGGATCCGGGCAGGTTTTTGGCATCGTGGGTCTCTGCACCTCTTCTAGCTTTGTTATTATGTGTCTCTCTTGTCTGGGAGAAGTCAGAGTGTGGGACTCCACGCTCAAAGTTATCTCCATTTTGGCCGCCATTTTGGAGCTCGAGAGGCTTCTCTGCCCTGGTAAACAGCTCAAACGTCCGGGGTCATGAGTCTGGAGAAGCCTTTCCGAATGCTAGAAACGAAGCTCCTCTGAGGATGCCGAGAGCGCCCAGTTAGAGAGGACGGGGTGCACACAGGGTCTTCTCATTTCCTAGCCTTCACCCTCAAACTCCACAGGACAGTCCAGTCCCGCAGTCTTTCCGGCAATTTCCTGGAACTGCCTTGTATGGGAGAAAAACCATAACGTCCTAAAAGGAAACTGGGGGAAAATACCGCTTTTATTTCAGTTTCAGAGGAAATGAGCAATATGATCTACTGGGCTGACAGAAATCCTAGGAAAAGTTCACGCCGTCATAGAGATGGCTTGCACCAACTCTCCCGCCTCCTGTCTTAAACCGACCGCGAGCATCTCGCTGGAAGCTGAAGGGTAGAAACAGGGGAGGCAGCAGCGCAACCCGGAGCTTGCGAGTTGGCGGTAACACTGAAGGAAGCGCGGTGGCCGCCGGCTCCGAGGCTCCGCGGCTCCGCAGGCCCTGCGGCCCGGTCCTCCAAGGGCGCCCCGCTCGGGCTCCGCGCCTCAGCGGGCCCCGCGCTTGGCTCAGCGGCGGGAACTCAGCGCGAGGCTCAGCTACGGGGCCAGGTTCGAGCTCGAGCCGTCAGCCGGACGCCCGGCACCCGGCGCCTACCTGCTGCAGCCTCAGCTCTCCAGGAGCTGGGGACCCGGAACCCGGAGCAAAGGCTGGGGGCGGAGCCGAGGCCGCTAGTCGCAGAGACCCCACAGGCGGCCTGGGAACTACCCTGCGGGAGGGCCCGCCTCTTCTCCAGAGAGATTGGTTCTTCAAGGGGTTTTCTCTCGTCCATTGGCTTCTACTTCTGTCAGTGCCGGCGGGCCGTCGCCCAGCCGTCGCAGTGCACCCCGGGAGTTGTAGTCCGGTGAGGCGGTGGCGAGCGTGCGCGGTATGCGGACTGGCGCGCCGGCTCGCGGCGTGGACTTCTGGCCCCACGTCTGAAAGAGTGTGGGGAGTCAGGAGAGGTCGGCTCCGGTGACTTCTCTGCTTGGTCGCGGCCGGGCGGGTTCCGGGCTGGGAGGCTCTCGCCGCTGGCAGGCTTCTCAGAGGAGGTAGAGCCAGGTCCGGGTGGGCATCTCGGCGGGACGGGTGCCCTTCCCTCGCGAGGGTCGGCCCCGCCGGGAAGCACCGCCGCGCGCGCGCACCCGCCTCCCTCGGGTCCCGCACCGCCGCGAGCCGGCCCAGGCCGGGTCCCGCTCCCCGGGCCTGAACTCGGGCGCCGCCGGGGCCCCTCGCCCTGGAGCCGGCGCTCGGACTCACCCCTGCCCGGGACCCTGCTCGTCTCCGCGCATTCCCGCGAGTGGCAGCCTTCGGGTTGTCTTCCCACACCGCCACATCCAGAGTGCCTAACCCCAGCACGGAATAGCTTCGCAATAAATACTTGCAATGAGACATGAATCGGCCCAACTCCCCGTCCCTCTGCGTTCCTCTGAGCGTCCCGGCGCATCGCTAGAGTGAAACAAATTTCCGAGAGAATAGTGTTGTGTGTGTTTGTGCGCGGTGAGATATGCACGACTCATTTCCCATTTTAACAACTTTCAAGTATACAATTCAGTGGGAGACTAGTTTTTTTTTTTTTTTTTTTTTTTTTAAGTTAGTAACTACGAGTGGGATGTGAGCTGTAGAGAAAGCGGGGCGCAGGCTCCGCCTTCATGAACCTAGGATAGCATTTAAATTATATCTTTAACCAGGTAAGTTGCAGGATGTAAGAAAATGTGTAAGGCAAGGGTCACGGGTTCTAGGCCTGGCTTTGCTGCCTAGGAGTTGTATTCTGTGATGTTAGGCAAGACACTTAACTATTGTGTTTCAGTTTCTTGCCTTTTGTTAAAAAGTGTTGTTAACAATAATGCCATTGATTTCTCCATCTCTAATCCTTGCCTGCTGCTCTGAAATGTAAAGAGATTACAAGGGAAAGCACTTTAAAGTTTTTTGAAAAAAAAGGCAACCTGAATCCATTTTAATGCTGTTAGTATTTAAAGAGGATACTGTTTTCATCTCCTATTTTAAGTAATAGAGACCCAACTCAAGCTAATTTAAAAATTTGACATATAAACTGGCTTCAGGGATCCATGGATGTCGAGACTCCCTGCGTATTTGTCTCCTGTAAACAGGCTCCCTTTGGTAGAGGAGGAGTGGAATGGAGAGCGTGGGACATAGTTTCAGACAGCTCCAGTCATATATCCTGTAAATTTAGAATGTCCCAGAAAATCCAGAACTTCTCCTGCCCCACCTATATGTAAAATCTCAAGAGAAGAATTCTGATAGGCCCAGTTTATGTCATGTGCCCACTCGAGGGAAGGAGGGGAGGGTATTGTAATTAGTAGTTCCAGCAGAGCCAGTGGAGTAGAGGAGAAACTCACAAAGGAAGAACGTACTGCTATCAGAAGTAGGGAAGAAATGCTGAGAAATAAAAACACATATAACAGATTGAACCATCACTTAGTGTCCACATTGTGCACGTGTTTGTTGCGGGAACGGGGAAGGTTTGTGGCACCGGCAGGGTGGGGGTGGGGGTGGGGTGGGGGGGTGGTTGTAATAGCGATGAAGTTCTTAATTGAGAGGCACATACACACCTAGTCCTTTCCTTTAGAGAAAGTGGCAATTGGGAATATGGGTCCAGGCTTCTCAAGGGAAGTCTAGGGCAGGGAAAAGACCCAGCAGACAAAGAGAAGGGACAGCTGTACTACATTGAGAGGGACAGTTTGGGTAAACCATTAGCAGATACAGGAATCTACCACTTTGGATCCTTGACTTGGATTTGTGGAGGGAGTAAAGGAAGGGGTTAGAAAGTAAATCCAAGAATCAGAGTTAAGGATGTATAGGACAGTTTCATGCTGTCTTCTTCCATCATTAGCCTGCCTTCCAGGCTGAATCTTTTCTTTTAACATTTCTGAGTGATCTATGACATTTTCATGTCCCTTTGATTTCAGGAAGACACCCCTTTCACTAATATCCAGAAGGACACTGCTTCCCAGGATTGAGGAGATGGAATCTGATCCCCAGGGTAGAAGTGGCAACCAGTGTGAGCCAGTTTGTTGAGGCAAATCATGGCTGCAGCAAGGGGTCCCCAGGCACACCCATCCCCAAGCAAGGACTCCTCACAGGGACAGAAACCAGCTCTTCATGGCAACAACCCTAACTCCGAGGCCTTCCACTAGCGCTTCAGGCAGTTCTGCTACCAGGAAGTAACTGGACCTCATGAAGCGTTTAGCAAACCCTGGGAACTCTGTTGTCAGTGGCTGAGACCTAAGACGCACTCAAAAGAGCAAATCTTGGAGCTGCTGCTTTTGTAGCAATTTCTGACCATCTTGCCAGAGGAGATCCAGACCTGGGTGAGGGAGCAAGTGTCCAGAAAATAGCAGGGCAGCTGTGGCTCTGGTTGAGGAAGTGCAGAGAGCACCTGGGTAACTGGATCAACTGGTGAGAAAAGGAAGTTAGAAACTTTGTGGGTTTGCTTTTGAAGAAGTTGGGGTGAGGAGCACAAGACTCTAGTTACTGGAGAGGCACTCAGTTGAGAAATTCACAGGAGCCCTCTGCTACCCACCAGTAAGTTTTGCGTATCTTGGGTTGGTCCTGTCCCCTGATTGTATAGGAAGAACTTCTCATTTGCTAAAATAACTGTTAGGCATTCATATATCTGGTAAATGATTAGAGTCCCTAATTAAAATGTAAAAACACTCAGAAAAAAAGTTCTTCAAATCAAGGTCAAGGAAAAGACAACTATCCTTTACTCAGGGGATCAGGAATATTAGAGAAGGTTGGTGAGTTAAAATCTAATCTCTCTTACTAGACCATTCCTTTAGAGCAGAGAGCCATGGGTTCTAGTAGAGTTCTTGCTGCCTGGATGAAGTGGTCAGTGTGGAATTGTGGTGGGTTTCACAAAGTACTCTCGTGTGGAGATGGGGGCTGGGACTGAGGTCTGGTCAGTGTAACTGTCTTGGGTGTTTGGGCAGAATGGAGGCTTGAAAGGCACAGGAGAAGTGAAAGTAACACGAGGGCTTTGGTGTGGGAGATTTGGGAGGAAGAGGACAACTGAAATCCAGATCAGAAATCTGGGAGAGACGTAGAGGAGTATGGATCAGAGGGATGTGGTTTAGCCCAGGTGGGAAGACCCTCCCTGTGTGCCCTGAGTCTGGCGGCTGGGATGGGAAGGAGCCGGGCAGTGGAGGTGCTTGTGTTTCATTGAGGAGGTGGCTCGTACATGGGCTGTGAGGAGGGAGAGTTAGAAAGGGAATGCAGACCCAGTTTCAGAGGATTGAGGATAGAGTTATTTTGACATAATCTGGAGAGTGGAAGGGTGGCAATGTAATAGGGAAGAAGTTGAGGAGGAAGTTAATTTAAAATCTATGGGATTGGGATTATCAATAATAAATGGGAATGGGAGAGGCAGAAGCACATGTATGGGTTTAGGGTTTAGAGGGGTGAAGAAAACAGTGGGAATCCCTGTATGCTAATAGCCACTCTAATCCCAGTTCCCCCTGCCATTTCTCTGTGTTGATGAGCTCTACTCCCCATTTTTTTTTCTTATTTCTCACCATTCCAGAGCCTAAGTATTACTATGGATGACAACAGTACAGCAATGCAAGGGTTAAAGCAGCTATTTGAAACCTATCATGAAAGTGAAGGGGATAACAAGAGGAGGGTTGAGAAGTAGTAATGGAGGTGGATATAATGTCCCAGGACTCCAGTTACCTTTCAGTACCTCTCCTCAGTCACTTTAAGGACACATTATAGGGATAGGATTTAAAGAATGAAGAGGGCTGTGGCAAGTTGATTTTAAATGCCTACCATCTGTCAGATACTGGAGATATAGTGAGCAAGAGTATGGCCCCTGGCCTGCTGGAGCCTACATTTCATGGGGGAAACAGACAATAAGCAAATGAATCAAAATCAAGATCTTTTTAGATAAGTGGTCCAAAGCTGAGAAGCAGGGTGATCTGCTAGAGAACGATGATCGTGGGTGAGATGGGTGCTCAGGCAAGGCCTCTCCGAGGAAGTGATGTCTGAGCTGAGGTGTGAAGGCAGGGAAGGAGCCATTCGTGCCAGGATTTGGGAGAAGAGCATCTGGGCAGATGGCACAGCACACACCACATGCCTCCGATGCGAAGGGGCTTGGTGGAAGGGCTTGAGGAAGAGAGGGGCAGACTGGAGCCCAGCAACCAGGTGGAACAGCGTCTGAGGGATGGTGAGAGAGGATGGCAGGGCCAAGTCGTGCTGGGCCTTTAAGGCTGCGAAGAGGAGTCTGGATTTATTCTCCGTGAGCAGGAGGCCACTGGAGAGCCTTCCCAGGGAGGGGTGTGATCTTACATTTGATAAAAGATCACCCTGGTTTCTGTGTAGAGAATGGATTGGGGGGTACAGCAACCGAGAGAGGGCAGGGCAGCCAATTAAGAGATGATTCCAGCAGTGCAGACAGAGGAGGGTGGCTTGGTCCAAGCTGGCGGCTGTGCGGTTGGAGAGCTGAGGACACAATCAAGGCATCTTTTGAAGGGAGCACCAACAGGACTTGGTGGTGCATTGGATATGGGGACAGAGGAAATGGCAGAAGTCCTGGATCACAGGGCAGATGTTCTACTTCCAGCAAAGGAACCCATACTCCGGCAAGCTCTGTCCCAGGTGCTTTCATATAAATAAATGATCTTATTTAATCACTTCAAAGGGAGACCACATTTTTAATTTTTATTTTATTACGGTAGCCATACAGTGGCTCTGAGAATATTCTCCTTCTGCTTCCGCATGTTTCATTTTGAATGCCACTCTTAGGGCTGGTAATGTCCGGATTAGGCGGGAATTTGTAATGACAGACAATGGGGTCTGTTCCCAGGTCCCAGGTTCTGGGAAGGGCTTGGAAGTGCTCAGCGAGCAGATGGCCCCTTTGGGAGCAGCCAGAGAATCACTGAGCTTCCAGCCAAGACCAGAGGAGCGGACTTCGGAGGGTTCACTGAGCTCACCCCGAAGGCCCCGCAGGCAGCCAGAATGGAAGCAGAAGCCTCTGCCCTCCCCGCCAGCAGGTGAGGCGCCATCATCCGTTTGAAACTAAGGTCTGATTAAATGCCTTTGAAATATATCCAAAAACACGATTTCAAATTTCAGTTGAGGGTATAGCACTTAAAAGAGGAATGGGGCTCTTCATGTGTTACCCTCATTCTTTTATTGCAGTTTATTACTTCTTAATTAGGTCTCAGTCTTTTTGAACACTCTCACCCTTACCTTCTGCCTGAGGACATTAAATCACCTTCCATATCCAGCTTAATCTTTTCCGGAATACTCTTCACCAGTAATTCATGCCTGTCTTCCAAGGCCTGCAGATCCCAGGCCTCCTCTCCATGAAGAGATTTGGCTGGTACATTTCTGGGTGGCCTTAAAGGCCATTGCTGCCTTTTCCACTTAATTGAAAGCTGCCATTACAGGTTGCCAAGTAGTTTCTAAAAGCCAGCTCATCTTTATGTAATTCAAATCCTGGAGGAAGACACTGCATCTTAATGTTGTTTAAATTGGCAAGCTTGTGCTGATAAAATAGAAATTTGCTTATGAGGGATATTTGCTTTAGTATTTTTTAAGCAAAGTAAATGCCCTATCGATATCTTTGTAAACTTTGCCACTTAGCAGTGCTTTACTGTTAATCCCTGGGAACACCCTGTTCTCTGGTCTGGGCTTCCTGCGGAGCCGGATAGCAGGGCTCTGTGAGTAAAGGGGGGCAGGGTTCCCCACCTTGCAGGTTCCACGTGCCCCCCACATGCCATGCCCACGCGCTCTCATAGAGCCAGTGTCGTGACTTCCCAGGGGTCACATACCTCTGAGATTGCTTTGAAGTTCTGTCAGTAAGTCACAAAAATGAATCATTTCTCTGTAGAATTCTTGAAGGTGGGGATTTGAGTAGACCATTGTCCTAGTTTGCTAATGCTGCAGAATGCAAAACACCAGAGATGGATAGGCTTTTATAAAATGGGGGTTTATTTCACTACACAATTACACTCTTAAGGCCACAAAGCGTCCAAGGTAACACATCAGCAATCGGGTACCCTCACCGGAGGATGGCCAATGGCCTCCGGAAAACCTCTGTTAGCTAGGAAGGCAGCTGGCATCTGCTCCAAAGCTCCGGCCTCAAAACGGCTTTCTCCCAGGACGTTCCTCTCTAGCAAGCTTGCTCCTCTTCAAAACATCACTCCCAGCTGCACTCAGTTTTCTCCCCCCAAGTTAGCTCATTTATATAGCTCCACCGATCAAGGCCCACCCCAAATGGGCGGGGCCACGCCTCCATGGGAACATCTCATCAGAATCATCTCCCACAGCTGGGTGGGGCACATTCCAAGCAAATCCAACCAGCACCAAAACTTCTGCCCCACACAAGACCACAAAGATAATGGCATTTGGGGGACACAATACACTCAAACCGGCACAACCATGTTTATTACTTTGGTCGGGAAAAATAAAAGGTTTGCGTTACTGTGGTATTTTAAGAATACTATGGATATCTTTGGGTCAAGGGGCTATGAGATTTTTCCACCTCTGTTGTTCTTAAAAATTTTTTTCTATAGTGTGCACATATTTCTGCGTGTCAAGAGGAATCAGGTGAAAGGAACTTCCTGCCAAGCTCTGTATGGAGATGGCCATGCAGAGGCAAGTTGTCTATGACTGTGGTTCTCTAACTTGAATGTGCATCAGGCTTGCTTGGAGGGCTTGTTAAATCCTGGATTCCCAGGCCCCACCCCCATAGTTTCTGATTCAGTAGGTCTGGGGTGCGGCCCGGGAATTTGCATGTCTGACAGTTCTCGGGTGCTGCTGCTTCCGCTATCCGGGGACCCCACTTTGAGAACCTCTGCTCTGTGGATGTTCATGTGGAAGCTGCCCTCAGCTGGCTCTAGAGTACATGTGTTCAGTTGTTCAGAGAGAAAAACTGAGAGTCCAAGGGGGAGGGAGACAGAGAGAAAGAGGGAGACTGTTAGGTGGAGAGAAAGAAGGAAATAAACAGGACAATACTGAGAATAGGCAAGATGCAGAGACACAGATTGAAAAAAAGAGAAAGTGAGAAAATCAGAAGGCTCATGAAGGAGATAGACAGCATGTGGGACAGTGTAAGGGAGGGAGCGTGAGACTGACAGCTGTGGGGAGCTGAGTGTGAGAGGGAGGTAAAGGATAGGAGGAGGGAGAGAAGCAAATTGCAAGAGTAAGACAGAGAGCAAGAGAGTTATAGAGCAGGGACTGCTGGCCAGCCACATACGGAGACAAACAGGCAGCCATGAGGCAGGCAGCCAGGGAGCTAGTGAGGCAGGCAGACAGACAGACAGACAGATATGTGGTCAGTGAAGCAGACAGGCAGCCAGTAAGGCATAGCCTTTGAGAGGAACAGGTGCAAGAGATGAATGAACGTGTGCTCACACACAGAGGGCTCTGTTATCTCCTGAATTTCTCCAGTGGCAGAGGAGACCAAAAGATAAGGTGAAACAACCCAAGCCTGACAGTCTACCTCTACACCCAAGCCCTTCAGGGGGAACCAAGAGCCCCTTTCTAGATTTGCAGGACACTCTGGGGGTTCTGCTCATGGACTGCTCTCTTGCCTCTCTCAAGCCAACTGGGCCCCATCTGGGCCAAATAACCTCTCCTTAGAGTAGCCTCCATGGCCACCCTGATTCAGACACAGACGCTCTGTGATGAGCTTAGGCCTTGATGTCTCCTCTTTGCTTCTTCACATGCAGGATTTCCCATTCGTGGTCCAAATGTGATCTCTGCACTGGGTCCAAGAGAACACACAGAGATCCCAGATTGCCACAGCTGCAGCAAAAGGAAGGGTACTAAAGGCTCCAAAAGGGAGACTGGAGTGAAAACCCAGGAGAAACCAGCAAAGTAGGAAGAAAGCATCAGGGTGGACCCAAAACAGCTGGACGTGGTGGATGCAAGAGTGGCAAGTGCACTCTGGGCTTACGAGAAAACCAGGACTTTCCTTTGTATTCTCCATGAGCCTCAGTTTTATGAAGTCCAGGTGCTCCCACCAAGTAGCCAGCTCTGTGGGGAAATCACCAAGCTACTGTGTGAACGAGGTTTCCACCAGACTCTGGGGCAGTGTCAGACCAAATTCCAAAACCTCCAGGCCATGTGTTGTCAAGGAAGGTGAGGCTGCAGCCAGGAGCCCTGTGCCTTTCGGAAAGAGATGGAAGTGCTACTGGCCTCACAGGGGTCCACCAGTTCTCCCAGAAGCTGGGCAGACAGGGCTGTGGAGGCCACAGGGCCAGGCCAGGGCCCATGGGAGCGGAAAGAGGTGGGGAATATGGACACAGTGGAGAAATCAGACAGCTACAGCACTGACAGCAAGCAGCAAGTCCAGGAAACTGGGAGCCCCCACACCTACAGCCTGCTCCAAAGCCGCTTGGGTAAGAGTCCCCAGATTTCTGCCCTGTGTGTCCTGCCCTCCACATTTCTGCTCTCAACCCCTCTGGCACTGATGGCTTGTAAGCAAACCACTCCTTGACAGGAGGTCTTGTTTTCTAGCTAAAAATTGAGGACAGTTTCTGTTCCCTCACTGTTGGGGATAATGTTGGGATAAAAGTTTTCATGGATACCCAGTGTAATGCCATTCATTTTGCCATGTGTGGGTTACATAGAGGGAAAAGTAGACCCTAAACCCTTGTTGTCTGTACCCAGGTTACCCAGGGAACTTTCTTTTGAGTTGTGAAATATGAAAGCCAAGGCAGGTATGTTTCTATCGCCAAAATAGTGAATTATCAGAGTACGCGCTGTATCTAGATTTTAATAGAACGTAACAGAATGAAGATGACATAAGCCTAGGGACTGAGGAGTGCACACTATATGGAAGGTGGGTGATGTCCTGGACAGGTGCCACTGTGTGAATTCAAAAGATTATTGTTTTAGTTTGCCAGGCTGCTGTGACAAATATCACATGATGAGTTGGCGTAAACAACAAGCATTTATTAACTCAAGATTTCAGAGCCTAGGAGTCCAAAATCAAGGTGTTAGTAAGGCAATACCTTCTTCCCAGTCTGTAGCATTCTGGCACTGGCTTGGAGTAATCCTTGGGGTCCCTTGGCTTGAATCTCTGCCTTTTGTCACATGGTGATCTCTTTTTCCTTGTGTTTGCTCTTGTGCCTTCTGTTGACTTCCAGCCTCTGCCTGTGTGACCTTCCCTGAATTCTGGCTTCTGGTTTCTTCTCTTTATAAGGTCTCCAGTAATATGGATTAAAATCCACCCTGATTCAGTTGGCCACACCTTAACTAAAAATAACATCTTCAGAAGGTCCTATTTACAATGGGTTCACACCCATAGGAATGTAGATTAAGATTCAGAACATGTCTGTTGTTGGCGTATGTGATTTAATCTACCACAATTTCCATAAGTCCTGCAATCCATTATATTCAGTTGACAGTAGCAGGGAATTGATCTGGGTCCGTGATGACTACATTCCTCAGAAAATTACTGCCATAGACCCAAGCAATCAATCGGTTTCCTATTGCTGCAAAATAAACCACCCCAAAACAGAGCTTAAAATATTAATTTATTACTTCTCATCATTCTACAGTGGGTAGTTCTGCTTCTCTTGATTTTGGCTGAGGTGCTGGCAAGATCCGAATGGCCTCACTCACACTGTTGGCCCCTGGGTTTGGTTGCCAGCTAGGAGCTCAGCTGGGTCTGCTGGCCAGGGGCCTTCGATCTCCTCTACACGGGCATCTCCGTGTGGCTGCTGGCACCTCCTCACATGGTTTCAAGTGGGAGCATTCCGGAGGCATGTTCAGAAGGGTTCCAAGAGGACACGCCCCAGCATGCAAGTGCTTATCTAGTCTTTGTTTGCATCATGTTTGTTAATGTCCTCCTGGACAGAGTTGGGCACATGGCCAAGCCCAAGTGGGAGGGGACCAGACAGGGAAGTGCGATACCTGGGGGCCAAATCACAGCGCCACAGCTGCCTCTCTTCTCATGTCTGATCAAGATACTGCCCTGCTTCACTCTTAGAAGGATGTCCTCCTGAGTCCATGATTTTCACCCTGTCCAATCCATTGCCATCCAGCTTTGCCATGCAGTTCCCATTTCCTAGCTTTAACATTGTTCCTTTTCTTGCCTCCTTTTCGGGCTCCTCCTGCACCTTATTTTTGGCCAGTTCCAGGAAGAGTATGGAAATGTGCCCTTTTGAGCAGATTTGTATTACTAAATATCCGTTGTTAATACAATGTAATAAGACATTCCCTTGGAAGCTCTATAATTTTTTTTTTACTTTATATATATATATTCTTTTAAAATTCAATTTTATGGAAATATATTCACATACTATACAGTCAACCACAGTGTACAATCAGTTGTTCAGAGTATCATCGTATAGTTGTACTTCGTCACCACAATCAATTTTTGAACATTACTCCAAAAAAAAAGAATAAAAGTAAAAAAGAATGCCTAAAACATCCCATCCCCCCATCCCACCCTATTTTTCAATTAATTTTTGTCCCTATTTTTCTACTCATCTGTCCATACACTGGATAAAGGGAGTGTGAGCCACCGAGTTTTCACAATCACACTGTCATACCATGTAAGATACATAGTTATGCAGTTGTCTTCAGTAATCAAGGCTACTGCGTTGCAGTTTGACAGTTTCAGGTATTTCCTTCCAGCTATTCCAATATACTAAACACTACAAAGGGCTGTCTATACAGTGCAGAAGAATACCCTCCAGAATGACCTCTCAACTCCACTTGAAATCTCTCAGTCACTGAAACTTTATTTTGTTTCATTTCACTTCCCCCTTTTGGTCAAGATTTTCTCAATCCCACGATGCCAGGTCTAGGCTCATCCCCGGGAGTTATGCCCCGCAGTGTGAAAGCCCTATAATTTTAATTTCCTTGTACCCAGTACTATTAGGCTTATTGAATAGGGCTTGTATTCCCCCACACACTTTCAGCCTCCTGTAAACAAGTTAGGACCTTTTAAAATTAGGGATGGGAATTGAGATAGAAAATATGGGAAGACAGGTCATTATTTCAAGAAATATTTCTTTAGTGTCTACTATGTTTCTGATATAGTTCTAGGTCCTTAGGGATACAACAGTGAACAAAATAGACAAGGACCCCTCCCCTGAGGGAAGACACAGACAATAAGCATAATAAATAAGTAATTTAAGTAACATGTAAGAACGTGGTAACTGCTATGGGATGAAAGAACAGGGCAGAATAAGAGTGACTAGGAGTACCGGGGGCAAGGTGGGGCTTGCACTTTAATTTGGGTGGTCAGGGTAGTCCTCACTGTGCAAGTGGTATCTGAACAGAGACTTGTAGAAGTGGGAATGAGCCATGGGGCTTTCTGGGGGATGAGTGTAACAAACAGAGGGAGTAGCCAGTGCAAAGGCTCAGAGGCTGGTATAAGTCTGGGTGTTTAAAGAGTAGCAGGGAGGCCAGTGTGACTGTGCAGATGGAGAGGGGGTGAGAATAATAAAAAAAATGAGGTCAGAGAGCCAGATCACACAGGGTAGTGCTCCTGAGAGGTGAACTGAGATGGACAGCAAGCATTTAGAAATTGACATTGCTACATTATCCAACTGCATTTTTCTTTATTTTATAAAACAAACAAAAAAAAATGGTCCTTTGCCACAGATAATTTGAGAAGCACCGATGCAGGACCCTGAGGCCCTCATAAGGATGGGCTTATATCCTGAGTGAAATGGGGTAGCCTTGCAGGGCTCTGAGCAGAGGTACAAAAGGATCTTTTTTTTTTTTTAAACAATTTTCTTTTTAAATTAACAAAGTTATGGGTATACAGAATAATCATGCAGAAAATACAGAGTTCTGATATATACCCCCTCACACATGTAATTCTTCCTATTAGCACTTTGCATTAGTGTGGCACCTTTATTACAATGATAAAAAAATACTATTATAATTGTACTGTTAACTGTAGTCCATAGTTTTACATTAGGGTTCATTGTGTTGTACAGTCCTATGTTCTTTATTTTATTTTTATTCTGATAACATATACACAATCTGAAATTTCCCCTTCAAACCAACTCAAATACTTAATTCTTTGGTGTTAATTACATTCACAATGCTGTGCTAACATCCCCACCATCCAATACCAAAACTTTACCATCATCCCCAAACAGATATTCTATACCAGTTCCATACTCCCCATTCTCTACCACCACCCTGGCCCCAGGTAACCTGTATTCTACATTCTGACTCTTATGAATTTGCTTATTCTAATTACTTCAAATCAGTGAGATCGTATAATATTTATAAATGTCATTTGGTATCTGCCACATTTCACTCAACATGATGTCTCTAAGGTTCATCCATGTTATCACATGAGTCAGAACTTCCTTCCTTTCTATGGGTGAATAATATTCCAATGTATGTATATTTTGTTTGTCCATACGTCTGTTGATGGACACTTGGGTTGCTTCCATCTTTTGGCAACTGTGAATAAGGTCTCAATGAACATCAGTGTGCAAATATCTGTTTGAGTACCTGCTTCACTTCATGGGGTATATACCTAGAAGTGAGATTTCTGGGTAATATGGTAATTCTATACTTAACTTTCTGAGGATCTCCCAAACTATTTTCCACAGTGGCTATACCATTTTACATCCCCACCAACAAATGACGAGTGTTCTGTTTCTCCAAATCCTCTCCAACATTTGTTATTTTCAGTTTTTTTTAACAGCCATTCCAGTGGGTGTGAAATGTGAAATAGTATCTCATTGTGGTTTTGATTTGCATTTCCCTAATGGCTAATAATGTTGAGCATCTTTTCATGTGCTTTTTGACCATTTGGATATTGTTTTAGTTTGGTAGGTTGCTTAAAGCAGATACCATGAAATGTGTTAGCTTTCACATATGGTTAGAGTTAAGGAAAATACCCAAATCAAGGCATCAAGTTGATGCTTTCTTCCTGAAGACCAGCTACTGGTGATCCTTGGCTCCTCTGCTATATGGCAAGGCACATGGTGGCATCTACTGGTCTCTCCCTTCCTGGTTTTGTTAATTTCAGCTTGCATTTATGGCTTTCTCTTCTCTTTTCTGAATTTCATTCTCTTAGAAGGGACTCCAGTAACAGGATTAAGACCCATCCTGAATAAGGTGGGTCACACCTTAACTGAAGTAGGCTCATCAAAAGATCCTCCTTACAATGAGTTTTCATCTATAGGAAAGGATAAGAATTAAGAACAAGTTTTTCTGGGGTACATACACCTTCAAACCACCATGGATATCATCTTTGGTGAAAAACCTATTCAAGTCTTTTGCCCATTTTTAAAATTGGGTTGTTTGTCTTCTTGTCATTTAGTTGTAGGATTTCTTTATATATTCTAGATAATTAAACCCTTATCGGATATGTGGTTTCCAAATACTTTCTCCCATTCTTTTCATTGTTCTTTTACTTTCTGATGAAGTCCTTTGATGCATACAGATTTTTAATTTTGATGAAGTACCATTTATCATTTTTTTCTTTCATTGCTTGTGCTTTTGGTCTAAAGTCTAAGAAACCATTGCCTAACACAAGGTCCTGAAGATGCTTCATTATATATTCTAGGAGTTTTATAGTTTGGGTCTTCTAACATTTAGATCTTTGTTCCCTTTTGAGTTAATTTTTGTAAATATGTGTGAGGTAGAGGTCCATGTTTATTCTTTTGCATATGGATATCCAGTTTTCCCTGCATGATTTGTTGAAGAGACTATTTCTTTCTCCATGAAATGGACTTGGCACCTGTGTCAAAAATCAGTTGGCCATTGATGTGAGGATCTGTTTCTGAACTCTTGGTTTGATTCCATTCATCTATAAGTCTGCCCTTGTGCCAGTACCTTGCTGTTTTGATTACTGTGGATGGCTTTGTAGTAAGTTTTAAAATCAGGAAGTGTGATTCCTCCAATGTTGTGTTCTTATTTTTCAAAATGTTTTTGGTTATTCAGGGTCCTTTAACCCTCCATATAAATTTGATGATTGCCTTTTCCATTTCTCCAAAGAAGACTGTTGAAATTTCGATTAGGATTGGGTTGAATCTGCAGTCACTTTGGGTAGACTTGACATCTTAACAATATTTAGTCTTCTAATACATAAATGTCCTTCCATTTATCGAGGTCTTCTTTGATTTCCTTTAGCAATGTTTTGTAGTTTTCCATGTACAAATCCTTTACATTCTTGATTAAATTTATTTCTAGATATTTGATTCTTTCAGTTGTATTGTGAATGGATTTTTTTTCTTGATTTCCTCTTCATATTTTTCATTACTAGTGTATAAAAACACTGCTGACTTTTGCATGTTGAACTTGTACCCTGCCATGTTGCTGAATTTGTTTATTGGCTCTAGTAGGTTTTTTTGTGATTTTTAAGGGTTTTCTATATATAGGATCATGTCATCTTTAAATAATGAAAGTTTTACTTCTTCCTTTCAAATTTAGATATCTTTTATTTCTTTTTCTTGCCTAATTGCTCTAGCTAGAACTTCTAGCACAATGCTGAATAAGAGTGGTGACAGTGGGCATCCTTGTGTTGTTCCAGATCTTAGAGGGAAAGCTTTCAATCTTTCACAACTGAGTATGTTAGCTGTGGGTTTTCATATATGCCTTTTATCATGGTGAGGCAGTTTCCTTCTATTCCTAATTTTCTAAGTATTTTTATCAAGAAGGGGCACAGATTTTGTCAAATGCCTTTTCTGTGTGAACTGAGATGATCATGTTGGCTTTTGTTCTGTTAATGTGGTATATTACATTGACTGATTTTCTTATGTTGAACCATCCTTTCCTATCTAGGATAAATCCCACTTGTTCATGGTGTGTATTTCTTTTAATGTGCTATTAGGTTTGGTTTGCTAGTATTTTGTTGGGGATTTTTGCATCTATATTCATAAGGGACATTGGTCTATAGTTTTATTTTCTTGTGGTATCTTTATCTGGCTTTGGTGTTAGGGTGGTATTGAGCTCAGAAAATGAGTTAGGAAGTGTTTCCTCCTCTTCAATTTTTTGGAAGTGTTTGAGCAGGATTGGAATGCTTAGTAAAAGTCACCAATGAAGCCAACTGGTCCTGGGTTTTTCTTAGTTTGGGTTTTTGCTTTTGTTTTTTATGTCTCCTGGTAAAATATTTTTTATTTCTTTGGGATCAGTAGTAAAGTCCCCCTTTCATTTCTGATTTTTGTTTTGTATCCTCTTTTTTTCTTTGTCAGTGTAGCAGAGGTTTATCAATTTTATTAATCTTTTCAAAGAACCACTTTTTGGTTTCATTGTTTTTCTCTATTTTTAAAAAGAATTTCATTTATCTCCACTCTAATCTTTGTTATTTCCTTCCTTTTGCTTGCTTTTGGTTTTCTTTGCTATTATTTTTCTACATCCTCCAGTTGAGAGGTTAGGTCGTTGATTTGTAATCTTTCTTCTTTTTTAATGTAATCATTTAGAACTGTAAATTTCTCTCTCAGTACTGCCTTTGCTGGATGCCATACATTTTTCCCTTGAGGTTTCTTCTTTGACTCATTAATTGGTTAAGTGTGTGTTTTTATATTTCCACATATTTGTGAATTTTCCAGTTCTCCCTGTGTACTGATTTCTAACTTCTTTCAGTTGTGGTTGGAGAAGATACACTGTATGATTTCAGTATTTTTTAATTTATTGAGACTTGTCTTGTGAACTAACATACAGTTTATCCTAGAGAATGATTCATGTGCACTAGAGAAGAATGTGTATTCTGCTGCTGTTGGGTGAAGTGTTCTATATAAGTCTATATATGTCTGTTAGGTCTAGTTGGTTTATAATATTGTTCAAGTCATATTTCTTTATTAATCTTATGTCTGATGTTCTGCATATTATCAAAAGTGGTATATTGAAGTCTCCTACTATTAATGCAGAACCATCTATTTCTCCCTTCAAATCTATCAATATTTGCTTCCTATAATTTGAGTCTCTGTCATTTGGTGCATATAAATTTATAATTGTTATGTTTTGTTGAATTGGTCCCTTTATCAGTATTTAGTGACTTTCTTGGTCCCTCATAACAGTTTTTCACTTAAAGTATGTATTATCTGATATTAGCATAGCTACCATTAGCTCTCTTTGGTTATTATTTGCATGGTATATATTTTTCCATCCTTTCACATTGAACCTACTTGTGTCTTTGAATTTAAGGTGAGTCTTTAGCAGCATATAGTTGTATCATTCTTTTTTTTTTTAACCCATTCTGCTAATCTTTGTCTTTTGACAGGAGAGTTTAACCCATTTTCTTTCTTTTTCTTTTTTTTTATGTAATTTTATTGAAATACATTCACACACCATACAGTCATCCAAAGTGTACAGCTGTTCACAGTTTCATCATATAGTTGAGCATTCAACACCACAATCAATATTTGAACATTTCCATTACTCCAAAAAATAAAAATGAAAACAAGAATAAAAATAAAAGTAAAAGAGAGCACTCAAAATATCCCATATCCCCCCCCCCCCATTTACTTTTTTTTTTTTCCATTTTCTTTTAAAGTAACTGTTGAGAATACATGAGTTTCTTCTGTTGTTTTGCTGTTTGGGTCTTTGTAAGTCTTATACCTTTCTTGCCCCTCAATTCTTTCATTAATGCCTACTTTCATGTTTTTTGGCTTTTTGTATTGTACCACTTTGAGTCCCTTCAAATTTCTTTCTGTATGTGTTTTTTAGATATATTCTTTGTGGTTACCATGGAGCTTAAATTTAACATCCTAAATCTATAACAATCAGCTTTGATTTGATACCAACCTAATTTCAATAGCATACACATATACTGTTCTTATACTGCTCCCACTACCACCTTTTTATTGTACTCATTACACAGTATATCTTTATACATTATACATCTACAACCAATGATCTATCATTACTTTTTATGCATTTGCTTTTGAGAACTTAGAAGAAGTAAAAAGGCGTTGCATACCAAAATACAATGCAATAGTGCTGGCCTTGATGATTAACCTACATGGTTACCTTTACTGGAGGTCTTCACATCTATGTGCTGCTTTGATGCATTGTTTGGCATCTTTTCCTTTCAGTCCAAAGAACTTCCTTAGCATTGTTTGTAGGACAGGTCTAGTGGAGATGAACTCCCTTTACTTTTGTTTATCTGGGAATGTCTTAATTTCTCCCTCATTTTTGAAAGAAAGTCTCGCCTGATATAAAATTCTTTGTTGGCAATTGTTTTCTTTCAGCACTTTAAATATTTTGTTCCCACTGCCTCCTTGCCTCCATGGTTTCTGATGAAAATTGGCATGTAATTTATTGGGACTCCCTTGTACATAACACATTGATTTTCTCTTGCAGTTTTCAGAACTCTCTCCTTGTCCTTGGCATTGAAGCATGTGATATACTTTGTGTCTGGGCATGCTTCTCTTTGAGTTTATCCAGTTGGGGAATCATTGGGCTTCTTGAATGTGCATAGTCATGTCTTTTGTTAAATTTGGGGAGTTTTCTGCCATTATTTCTTTGAATATTCTTTCTTCCCCTTTATGTCTTTCTTCTTCTTCTGGGACTCCCATAATGTCTGATCATGTTCGCTTAAAAAATTTTTTTTCTTCTCATTTTTTAAAATTATTTTTTTCTTTCTGCTCTTCCATCTGAATCATTTCAATTATCTTTTCTTCAAGTTCACTGATTCTTTCTTCTGACAGCTCCAAGCCGCTGTTGAAACTCTCTAGGGAATTTTTCATTTCATTTATTATGGTTCTCAACTATGGTATTTCTGTTTGTTTTCTTTTTAAAATTCTTAATCTCTTATCAAAATTCTCATGTTGTTCCTTCATTGTTTTCATGATATCCTTTAGTTCTTTCTCTTTGTTTTCCTTTATCTCCTTGAGCATAATGAAGATCATCTTTTTAAACATCTTTCCATATTTATTGATGGTTTCTGGATTTTTATCATGTTCATTTGGATGGGCCATCATTTTCTGTTTGTTTGTTTGTCTAGTAATATACTTTTGCACACTGCACATGTGTTAACTCTGGGAATTAGTCCTTGAACTCTATGTTCCTTAAATTTGTTTCCAGCCAGTGGTATCACAGAGATTTCCTGAGTGCCAGGAGCTGACAAAAATAAATAAACAAACACAAAAAACACCTTTCACAATCTTTGCAAATTGTCTCTGTGTTGGCTGGTACTCTCCTTCAGAGTTAGCCCTCCTATCAGATCATCTCGCACTTAAATCTACTTAAACTTCTGTTTGTAACTCTTTTCTGTCACAGGTACTTTATAGCACTACTGACCTCCAAGCAAGCAAGTTCCATGTCATATTTATATTTGTACTAATCAAAAACTGTCATAGTAGGCACTCAATAAATGTTAGCTGGAGTGAATGGGGAAAGAAGTGAGTAGAATTGAATAGTAAAGCGGGGAGGGCTCATTTTGACTGCTGGATTAAGAATAGACTGTAGGAGGTTAAGAGCAAGAGGACCAGGTAGGAAGCTACAGCAGCAATCCAGGTATGAGATGGTGTGGCCATGAGCAGAGTACAGGTGATGACAGAAGGCTGGGTGCCCTTCTGAGCAATGTGACCAGATATTATCAGACAGCAGTGGCTGGAACAGCTCTATATAATTTTGCCCTCACAATCAGGCCCCAGATGGGCAGTCCTCTGGGAAGATGTTGGGCTTCACCTGAGTTGTGGGAATGTGTGCTGAGTATTCTTGAGTAACGATCCAGCTTAAACTACTATTCTCAGGAGTTTACTACTTATTTGACTTTGGATATTCTTATAATTTAGTTTCTTGCATTACAGGGTGACAGGAGATATAGACAGACAGAGATGGGCCAGATCAGGAGTTACTCATATGTCAGAAGGGAGAGTAGGTAGATGTTTCCTATAACCAGCTCTTTTTTCCTGTGTCTTTGCTTCCCTCCAAGCCCTTGCTGTTCACCATGTCCTCTTATATGATCACATACCCCCAGGGATTCCCACAGCTGTAGAGACAGGCAAGCTACTATCCTTATTGCTAGTTATCTCTCCAGGAAATATTAGTGGGACTCAAGATAATTAAGGAGAAATAGAGAGAATGGCTTTAGTAGATAACTGTACAACTCCTTTTCTGTTGGAGAGAATATTTTTTTCTACTACATTAAAAGTTTTTATGTTTTAGGCAAAAAAGCCCACAGTGGGATATCTTCACAGGAATAATAGTAGCCACTTGTGGTTTAGTTTGAAAAACTAGTGTGTAACTTCTTGGGCTACTCAAACCCTACACTGCAATATGTGCAGTCCTCCCTGATCTGATCGCTGTGTTCGTTGTCCCCTGGAAGCAGGTGTGCACTGGGGCTCTGATGAGACCAAGACATTCCTAGCCATTAGTGAGTCTCAGCTTTATGAAAAACTCCAAACCCGTCAGCGGGAACAGTCATATCCAAAGTGCGGTGGCAGAACTCCAGGAATGGGGTTTTCTGAAGACCCAAGAGCAGTGTCACACCAAGTTCAAAAGCACACAGTTGAACTACCGCAAAGTGAGGCGAGGCCATGTTACTAAGCCTTGTACCTTTTATGAGGCAATGAGCTCCTTCGCCTCTGCCCCCGATATAGCACGTGATGTTTCTGGCCAAAGAGGAAAGTGAAACTGAGCTGGGAGAGCTGAATCAGCAGAACAGGGAGCCCAGAGAGGTTAGGGAAGGTGCCACTAGGGGTGGTGCAGACAGGGATGAAATGGATGTCAGGAATCCTGGCCAGGAAGTTAGGAGACTTTATCTGCCAATCCTGTTCCCTAATAGACTTGGTAAGACTTTCTTGGCACAGACGGTGAAAGGACAGGAAAGTCCACTTAAGAGGCCCTTAACCCAGCAGTGAAGAGGGAGATGCTTCTGCTCATGCCTTTGTCATCATCTTGATTTTTGACTTTGCACAGGCCAGGAGTCTTGGTTTTCATGGGGTTTAAGGCTTATTTCCCCTGCATTTTAGAGCCCTGATTTTGCATTTGCCAACCTCTTTCATTGAGAACATGCCATTTTCTCTATGGCATTCCACTTACTTTATTTCTTCACATTGCTAGGCCTCCAGACCAGACTCCAACTTCTTCTTGCCTTTTCCAGCACCGATGCTCCTTTTGTAGCCCCAGCCTCTGTTTGCCAGCTATTCGGCAACTTGCTTTCTTCTTGTTTCAGCTGGCCAGACCCAGGGTAGCCTCTTTTTATTCTGCACCCAGAGGTTAGGCCATTCAAAAATTAAAAATAACACCTATAAATAGGTCAACAGGTGACACAGAGCTTGACCCTTTACCTGTTTTATCATTGTGTTAGAACACCCAAAAAGAGAATAAGAGAGAAGTTGTAAGGAGGCAAAAAGGTAATATGCCTGTGACTACAGAATCTGGAGCTGGCGGAAACAGTGGGACTCTCAAATTTCTATTATCCCCAAAACATTACTATTGGAAAATAAAATTTAGACTGTTAATTAACAAATGACAGTCACATCAAGGATTCCAATTAGGTATTTCTTCTTCATGGTAAATTATTAGTAACTCTCTCCTCATTCCATTGTTTCCCTTCCCTACAGTACAGTCAATTGTATTTCTATTCTTTCAGGTTTTGAGAGCAGGAATAGAATTAAAAAAGAGAATCCAAAAATGGGTTGACTCAGGAAGTCAAAGTGAACAAGGCTTTAAAGAGAAAGTCTAGCAGAGAAGTTTCTCAGCACTCTGAGTTTGAAAAAGGCTGGGAGAATGAACTAACATCAAGAAGGCATAGTAGAAATTCTCCGGGGGAGAGTGGGGAGAAATCCCCACCCCATGAGAGGATGAGTTACCAGAGACCTTGTACTGGGGAAAGATCCTCTAAACATTTCCTTTGTGGGAAAAACTGCTCTCAGAGTTCCTTCTCTCCCCACCAGCCAGCCCCCAAACTGGAAAAAGCCTCTAAATGTCATGAATGTGGAACAAAATTTAGCCAAGCTTCTTATCTCATTTTCCATCAGAGGATCCCCATGGGAGAAAAGCCTCACAAGTGTACTCAATGTGGGAAAGGCTTTAGTGAGCGCTCCAACCTCACTGCCCACTTAAGAACTCACACAGGGGAGAGACCTAACCAGTGTGGGGAATGTGGGAAAAGCTTCAACCAGAGCTCCAGCCTTATCATCCACCAGAGGACCCATACCGGGGAAAAACCTTATCAGTATACCATATGTGGAAAGAGATTCAACAACAGTTCCCAGTTTAGTGCTCACTGGCAGGGGCACAATGGGGAAAGCCCATACAAGTGTGCGGAGTGTGGGAAAAGCTTCAACAACAGCTCTCACTTAGGTGCCCACCAAAGAACCCACATTGGGGAAAAGCCTTACCAGTGCTCTCAGTGTAAGCAAAGCTTTACTAAGAACTCTGCCCTCAATCACCACCAGGGAGTTCATGTAAAAGAGCCACTCATATCACAAAAAAGAAGAGAAATGTTTTAAGTGTGTAGGAATCCTGACAGATCAATTAGGCAAACACATGTTTCATAGAGCTTTCTTCTGCTTCTGGGGAGATCTGTTAGCCAGTCCTTGGATTACTGACAACTGGAGCTTAAGAACTATGTCCAGGAATAGGAATCAAAGAATAAGGATCCTGAACTCCCTTCCTAGCTCTGCCTGTGACTCCAGAGTTGTGTTTCACTGTGGACTTAAAGTTTGCTTTGAAGGAGAGAAGGCTATAGAATCTGTAAGTCTTAACACTGAGAACCGGTGGTCAGTGGCCTGAGAACTGTTTCCAAGCCAGGTCAGAGCATGGCACAAATGGCCCACACAGTTGAGAAAGAAATTCTGCCCCTCACGGAAGTACATCTGGAAGTTAACAGCCTGAACTTTTCTAAACCAGAAATTGACCTCTAGGCACCTTCTGTTATGTACAACTGCTACCTTTAGAGGAGAGGAAGGATGAGTTAAGCCAATAAATAATACTGAAATTTCTTTCCTTAAAAGCAAACATAACATCTAGGTCAATCTTTGGAAGATTTCTCATCTTGCCATACCCCTACCCTAGTTCCTAGTGTCTTACAGTAAATTATTTTTACAAGTTTATAAGCATTACTATTTTTGATGAAAATGTGTTTCTTCCTCAACTTTCTTGGCCTTTGGTTATAACTTTCTCCATTAGGGGACACTTTATGCTCATGAAGAAGCCTGAAGGATCCTGAAGAGAACCCAAGTATAGAATCTGCTTCCAGGCTATAGGACATGCAGAGAAGGAATAAAGGGCAGGAAATGGGGAGAGGAGGAACAAAATTGGGCTGGGATGGGTTTGAGCCAGCCTTGAGAAGGAAGATTATAGGAATAAGGAAAGTACATGGGGCTTCAAGAGGGTCTGAATGCTTAGAGCATAGCAAGTGAAAGGAGCATTGAGTGTGAGAAGCTGTAAGAGCCAAATTTAAAACCTACTGATCCAGAACGAGTCATGGAAGTTTTAAGGAAGTGAAGGTGTTTCACGAAGCTCACTAGCTGGCTCTTCCCACTCCTGGACCTATTATGGACAGGGGAATTGGAATGCAATTACTGAGTGCCTAGCATTTTTAGGCTGCTTCCACACTTCAAAATTCTTTATCCTGTGGTCTGCTGGGCAGGAAAAGGGTATTACAACTTATAACCCTTGCCTACCACTACTCCAGGTGATCTGGAGTAGAGAGATCGGAATTATAGGACACATTCATTTACTCATTCAGGAAATATGGAGCCTTTTATTCTGGCAGGAGCTGTTAGTTCCAGTCTTCAGCTTTTTTTTTCCCCTTTTCCAGAACCAGCCTCATTGGGCCCCTCAGAGGCACTAGCTCCAGTCAGGCAGCAGCCTCTCCCCACCTCCCCAGAGGTCTGAGGCCCAGCATAGCAAGGTTTCTCTTCCAAGATTCTAAGTTCTGATAAACCCAACTGTGCTGGTTTATATATATTATGTACCCCAGAAAAAGCCATATTCTCTAATCCAATCTTGTGGGATACTGGGATTAGGTTGTTTCCATGGAGATGTGACCCACCCAACTGTGAGTGACACCTTTGGTTAGGGTGTGACCTCTGATTGAATGTTTCCATGAAAGTGTGGCCCTACCCATTCAGCATGGGCCTTGATTAGTTCACTGGAGCCCTATAAAAGCTCAGACAGAAGGAGCTCACTGCTAGCTGCAACTCAGAGACACAGTTTGAAGATGGCCATTGGAAGATGACACGGATGTTTTGGAGAACATCATTTTGAAACCAGAACTCTGGAGCAGACACCAGCCACGTGCCTTCCCAGCTAACAGAGGTTTTCTGGATGCCATTGGCCATTCTCCAGTGAAGGTACCCAATTGTTGATGCCTTACCTTGGACACTTCAAGGCCTTAAGACTGTAACTGTGTAACCAAATAAACCCCCTTTATAAAAGCCAATCTATTTCTGGTGTTTTGCAGTCTGGCAGCATTAGCAAACTGGAACACCAACCTTTTCCCTCTGTTCCCTCAGCCCCATGTGTGGGAGCTGCTCCCAACAGTTACTATCTCTGTTACCTTAGTGTTCCTTTTTCATTTCTGTTCTCTGACAACCATTTGACCAATCCCTTATATTAAATTCTCTGAAATATCTTGCATGGTTTCTGTTTTTCTTGACTGGACCTTTATTGTTATATGGTATGCTAAGAATTTTGGATTTTATCATTATGTGTAATGGGAAGCCAGTGGAGGATTATTTTAAGCAGAGAATGATGTGAACTTAAGGAACAATGGAAAAATCCAGATAGTTGATAGACAACTGTTGAATAGAGAAATCCAGATGGTTGCTAGAGTATCCACCGCTAAAGCAAATGTCAAAAATTGGGATTTCATCTCAGCCACTTTGCAAGCTTGGGATTTCTCCTAGGAGCTACTGTTTGGAGCAGAGTTGCCTGTAGAGTCCTGCCCTTAGAAAGTTTAGAGGATGCCCAGGTGAAAGAGCCTTGTCTTTGCAGGTACCAGGATCCTTCTCAGGAAGATTTCTTCTAATTTGGCAGTTTCTGCTTCCCATCTGGAGATTTCTTCTTCCATATCCAGTCTTCACAATTCTCCCTCTCACTTCTATTTCCCATCTGGGTCCACTCTAGGCCTTCCCTAACTGTATCAGTTCAAACATGGAGAAATCAGAGGGAGAAGTGAGTAATAATAAGAAAAAGGATAAAACCCCAGGTAGAAAGCAAATGTTTTCCATGGTATCTGTGCAAGAGGGAGGAAAGAAATAGGAAAATATTTTGGGGGCAGTAGGGATAGGGCAATGAGCAGGCTTGTGGTTCAATCAGGAATAGAGACAATTATAACTCAGGTATCCTAAGTTGCAGAGGACTCTCTCCTTACCAAATCCTTTTTGCAGACATGCCAGAAGAGAATGTTGACTGCCATTTAACCTTTTGGCTGGGGCTTGAGTGCTGGGAGTGCTGGCTTGGATTGCCTCCTCAATGTTCTTGTTCATTTTCTCATAGAAGCCAAGAGGGCTTTGGCACATGGTCGCTGCTCTCCTTGTGATAGTCTGATGGCATTTGACTTTGGTATAACACTGCTTTAGGGTCTGTGACTACCCCAACTCTGTCTTTATAGCTACTGCTGTAAAGGTCCCTTGTAGTTCTAGTAATGGGTAGGAAGTTTTCATGAAACTGTCATTTGCCAAGGATGGCAAAGAAAGTCTTTTTCTTCAGAGCCCCAGTGCATGCCTGCCATTGGGAGAGAACATTCTGGGTGTCAGCCTAGGACTACTTTCTTCTTGGTCAATTGACCACAGCCAGGCACCCCCATTGCCTAACTCCACCCAATCACTGCACTAATCACTCAAGAATGCATGTGAAGTAGGTGCATAAACAGCAACACCCCCAAGTCTACAGAGTTCCTTGGATGTGTAATGTTATCCTCCTGATTTGGTTTAGCCCTTCAGACATCCATTAAAAAGTCAGTTTTTAATTTTGTAAGTTAAATACTGGGTTCGTCATACAGTTTCTGTACCTCCTTCCCTCAATGAAACACTTAAACTAATTGGTATGTAATTTTTTCAATTGGCACTACTCCTTTTTCCCAAGGATTCCTAACTCCTTCCCATGGATGGGAGCACATATTCCCCTGCAAGTAGGGGAAAGTCTACAGATGTCACCCTTTTCACACTCTACTATGGCTCCTCAGTGTAAGGTGGCTGATGGATGGTCACAGACAAAACAAAAGTAGAGCCCTGCAAGCCTCCTTAACCCACATTCCTTTCCTCTTGCTACATCTTCTATGCCTCACCTGTAAAGGGACCTCCTTACCAGTCAGTTTTGGAATAGCCTGGGACTTCTAGGATCCTGGGCTAGAGTGTGGCTGAATCCTCTCTTTCACCGCTATCAGTTCCAGCCTTGTTTCACTCCCACTGTTCAACCTTGGTTTGGTTTTTGGCTAGAGACAAAGAGAAGGACTGAGAAGCATTCAACAGTGTTTTCATTTCCTTATGGAAAATATAAGATTCTAGCAAGCAACCTCGTCACTCCCTGTGGTAGTAAGTCTGAAAATGTTTGAACTTGATGTTACCTGCTCTGGCATCTGGAAGAGGCTGTGCTGCAACTACTCAGTAGCTCCCATGGCCATTCCAGGGTACATCTGGAGTTTTTCATAAGTTTTGGATGTACTGAGAATTGCAAGTGAAGTCTTGGTTCCCAGTAGCCCCTAGTTCATACCTACTATCAAAGGTTAAATGACTTGCACAGTGACTAACATGAAAGATCTGGATTTTGAACACAGGTTAAACCAATTCCAAAACCTTTTATTACAATGCCTCTTCAGTCTCTCACTTGCAAACACTCTGGCTTAAATAATATCTGTAGAATTTCTAAACACAGTCCTCATGCCAGATGTTAATACCATGCCAGGGAAGGCCTGCAGTGGCAGGGGCCTTAGGCCTGGGGAACTTGGGAAGATGCAGGCATAGCTGCCGCCTCATATCACATTCATTGCCATCAAATATCTCCCAGGAATGCTTGGCTCCTGGAGTCAGCCAAGCACACAGTGCAGTTTTATCTGTTTATTCATCCCCTCCCTTACCCTCTCACATTGGCTTCTTAGGCCTTTTCTAGATATCTTAACTCTAGACCATTTCAGTATTATTTTGTCCTTCATTCTTATCCTATGGCCAAGCCATCTTACATGTACAAATGGGATCATCTATCTGAAGATTTTCACCCTTTTGTTAGTATCTTCTGATTCAGGTCACACTCTCCAGGCTACCCCCAAAAGCCTGGTCAGAAAATTTGCTTATCAGCTTTTCTTCCTTCAGGGGAACAAATTATTTCAACTTCTCTGAGGTTCTTTTCTCATTTGAGGATAACAATATCCACCTTGTTGGATGAAGGAAAAGATTAGAAATGGCACTTGTAAAGCATCTAGCCCAGTACTTGGCACTTAGAAGGTGCTGAATAAATGGCATGTGGTGACAGTAAGAGAGGCTTCATCTTACAGGAGTGTATTCACAGCATATCTCACCACTGGACATATATTTATATGTTTAATGTCTGTCGCTTCCTACAAGAAGGTAAGGTCTTTTAAGAGTAGAGACTTTGTTTTGCTCATTGCTGAATCCCAGCACCTCGAACAGCGTCTAGTGCTAACTAAATATTTGGCAAATGAATGCACGGGTGCAAAAATAAGGGGAAGGCTGGGATCATCAGACATTATTAACTGACCTATACTTACAAGGTGTCAAGTACTTAAGCACCATAAAAGATACAAAAGGAGCCTAAGCCTGGTCTCTGCAATGTCTCTGACATCTGTCCCCACTACTATCACTCTAGGTCAGGGTTTCTGAATCTCAACTCTACTGACACGTTTAAACAGATAATTCTTTGCTGTAAAGTTGTCCTGTGCATTGTGGGATGTTTAACAGCTTTCCTGGCCTCTACTCACTAGATGCCAGTGGCAACCACATCCCCCACCCCCACCCCCGTGCCAATAAATTGGGTCCAGACATTGTCAAATATCCCCTGGAAGGAAAAGTCACCCTTTTGAGAAGCCCTACTCTACTGACACATTACTCTAGCAATACATCAGGCTGGTGTAGGTCTTCTGCCTGGTTTTCCCACAGAGCAAATCTGTACTTCCTGACTCTACAAAGCATATCTAATTGTGTAACTACTCTGCTCAAAAGCCTTCAAGACTTCCTATTGCCACAGATGTAAGCCAAAGATCTCCTTGTTTTCGAGGCTCTCCCTGGCTCCCAAGGCCCCAGCCTACAGACTCAGCCTCATTGCCCACTCACTATCCCATACATGTTCTACAAGCCAGCACAGGTGAACTTGCCCCAGTTCCTGAACAGGCCCTGTACTTTCCAGCCTCAGGTCCTCTGCCCACCAAACTTCTCCTGCCTGAAATATTCTGGCTGAGTCATTCTTCCCACATACCCTGAACAAGACGGGCTGCCAGTCTCCATCCCTCCCAACCAGGGAAGGAAGGGCACCTCAGCCTAGGCATCAGAAATGTACAAATAAGGGAAATTCGGTATCTTCAAGGAGAAGCAAGGACAAGAAGAACTCCACGGAATGACGGCTGGTAACAGTAACACCACCACCTTCTGGAAGCCTCTTGATCCACGCCTTATCTCACCCTAACTAATATCAGAATTTGTTTCTTCTGGGTTTATCGCCTCCACCAGCTCAGGAGCTCTCCGAGGACAAGGAGCCCGTTATCTTCGTGCCCCCGGCGCCGAGCATAAGGACAGACACAAAAGGGCCTCAGTTACCGAGCGTTTTTATGCGTGTTAACAGAGTAAGCAAGAGGCTTACTCCCCTTTAAAGAAGACTTCCCCGGAAAAACTGAACCGACGGGATCCCCAAAGGAGGAAAGGACCGACATACAGGGCTACCTCGTTCCCACGCCTTCCCAGACAAAGGGAAGCGGCGCACTCCAAGTCCCTGCGTCCCGGGACCCCAGGACGCACAAGGAGGGGGACAAGGCGGACGGCGAGTCGCGGCCCTCGGCCCCGCCCCAGCCGCCTCTCACGCAAGACTCGCCAGCCACGCCCCTGTCTCCACCGCGCCATTCCGGAAGCCGCTGCGGAGCACTCTGGGACTTCCAGAGGGTCAGACGCATGCGCAAGGCCTAAGCCCGAAAGGAACGGCGCGGGGCCTGCCTGCGGTGCCCTTAAAGCACCGCCCCATCCACCGGGCTTCCGCTTTCCGCTAATGGACAGCAGCCCTCACTAATGAGGGGGAAGGATCCCGCCGGCGCGTCGTACGCTGGGGCCAATCACGATGTTTGAGGACCCGGGGCCCTGGATCCGGGCGTTTATTAGCCCCCTCGAGTACTTTACTGCTGTCAGTACTCGAGGATCCTCCATGGGTGTTCTTTGCGTTGGTACTGGCGACAACCCTGACAGGGCGCACACCCCTGCTTTGCAGTCGGGGTGACACAGTAGGAGGAAACCTGGCGATTATTGCATGATAGGCGCAGCTCTCAGCACTGCGAAGTCAGTCCTGTTACCGTTTTCATTTTACAGATTTAACAGATTTTCTAATGGCAAGAAGTAGAAGAACTCACCTCTAACCAATGGTTTTTTCCCCTTTATTTATTTTTTGTATTATGGAAGTACCATAAAACATTCTCACTGTGAAAAAAAAGTCTCCCTTTATCCCTTACCTCCCAAACTACATTCTCTCCCCAGAGGAAATAACTTTGTGTATTTTTCTGGACCTTAATCTGTAACTTGTTTTTTCCATTTAGTATATCTTCATGTTTTTTTCTATTTTGATATATAGATCTACCTCAATTTTTAAAATTCATGTATGTAGGCATGTACCATAATATATTTAATCTTCAATCATTTTCCTTTTGATGGACGTTCAGATACCTGATTTTCACGTGTGTGTGCAAATGCTGTTCAGAATATTCTTGTATGTGTATCTTTGAACATAAATGTAATTATTTCTGTAGACTGACATAGTCTGGGTCAAGGGTGTACACATGCATAGTTGTTCCCTAATACTGCCCTTGGAAATTATCATATTCAAGTTTTTGCCCATTCGAGTTTGGTGCATTTTCTGCTCTTAACCAAGGGCCACTTCACAGGTATCTTTGGTGAAGTCTCCCTTTTGCAAACTACAGCATGGGAGTGTAGTAAAGGTCTCCATCCGCAAATCTCCAGTGGCTGCCTAGAGTTTCACCAAAGGCGAATATCATGTTAAAATTCAAAAATTCAAGACAAGTTAGACATTAAGGCAATCTCAGTCATTAACACCTCAGTCTAAATGAGTTTGTTAAGCCCAAGGTTCCAAAGGCTTTACAAAAGCAGCTTTTTCTAGTGGACAAAAGTTAAGAGGATAGAATAGGCAGAGGTGGGGCACTGGTCCAGTTGGACTATATGGGTAGGAAATCTCGGGCAGTTTTTTTTTTTTTTTTTAAGTGTACAACTCGCTGGTGTTTAATAATTCACAATGTTGTGCAACCACCACCTCTATCTAGTTCCAGAACATTTTCATCACCCTCAAAGGAGACCCCATCTCATCAACCGTCACTCCCCATTCCCCCTTCCCATCCCTTGAACTAGGATCTGCTTCCTGTCTCTACAGATTCACTGTTCTGGACCTTTCATATAAGTGAAATTGGATGGTATGGGGCCTTTTGCATCTGGCTTCTCACTCAGCACCATGTCTTCGAGGTTCAGCCACATCATAAGTGTGTATCAGAATGTCACTTCTTTTCATGGCCAAGTGGTATTCCACAACAGCCACCCTGCTCTGAAAAGGGGCAGCAGCAGCAACCGCTTGGCCTGCATGGGGGTGGGGGTCACCCTGATGAGGACACTCCTTTTAGCAGACCTCTCCACATCAGCTGGTGCTGTCCCGGGCTGAGCAGGGCCAGTCAACATAAAAGTCCTAACTGTTGGGGGCAAAATACCCCCCGGCCACCTCTTTTTTGCGTGAAACAGCCCTCCTTTCAGCTTCCCAGCACAGACTTCCTCTTGAGGGGCTCTTGCTGGGGTCCCCTCTGTGGCTCACACACGGGCCAGGGCTGCCCTGGGCTCTCTGCATGGCGCTGTGTTTGCGTGGGGGTCCCCTCTGTGGCTCCCCCCACCCCCACAGCATCACCAGTGGCCTCATCCCCAGTGTTCACACTCTGCTCTGCTGGTGCAGGGCTGACACCCATGGGTACTGAGCCAGAACCACCTCCTTTAAGAGATGAACAGTGCTCTGAATGCCAAAAGCCCCTGAGAACTGAGGCAAGGAGTGGTGGGGGTCTGGCTGTGGTGTTTCAGATCCCCTCCCAGACTCCGCCTGGCCGTGGGGCGGGAGGGAGCTCGACAATGCTGGCAAGAGCATTCCAGACTGAAAGCGCAGCAGATGTAAAGGGCATGGGGCGGGAGAGGCCAGGAAGCAGAGCAGACAGGGCCAAAGACTTGCTGAAGGTCACAGGGCATAGGGGTGGCCGAGCCTACATCTGGCTGGGGGACACCAGCCAGGCTTCCTGGCAGAGGGGAGCTCGGGCATCACCCTCAGGTCCTTGAGGCAGTAAAATCTGGGAGGCTGGGGTGCAGTCACATGTTGGACAAGAACCGGTCCAGGCACTTTGCAGGGGCAGGGGCTGACCTGCGCTGTTCCCCTCGGAGGCTGTGCCATCTTCTCTCCTCCTCTCCCTACCACCTTCCAATGTCCAAGCTTTCAACAGGCAGCTGCGTCCAGGCAGTGGCTCCAGAATCAATGCAGCTCTCTGCAACCTGTCCGGGGCCCCAGAGCAAATCCTTCTAGGGCAAATCTTAAAGTTTCCTAAATGAGGTGAGGGTTTCCCACGAGGCACTGTTGACATTGGGGGCCAATGGTTCTCTGGGGTGGTGGCTGTGGTGGGCACTGCAGGATGTTAAGCAGCATCCCCAGATACCTTATTATAGTGCTTTACAATATTCATATAGGGCTTATTTTTAATTTAATTCTTACTGTCATATCTTGCTTTTGCCTTTGAAATTCTAATCCTTACTGTGGCTTTCATTCATCTTCTTTTTATTTTCACTGTTGAAGAAAATGGACAGTCTTTGTTCTTGTGAAACTTACATTCTAGAGAGGGGAAATATGCAGTAGACAAATGTACATCAGGTGATCACAAAACTATAAAGAACAGTAACCTAGGGTGAGGACCTAGAATGTCAGGGAGGTGTGACTGTAGATAAAGGAGTTAGGGAAGGCCTTTCTGGCCAGGTGACATAGAGCAGAGACCTGGAGGAAGAGAGTGAGCAAATGGTGAGGGGATCTGGGGGAAGAGGGTCCCAGACCATGGAATTGAACATTGCAGAGGCCCTGAGGGAGATGTAAACTTGATGGTGTTCAGGGAATCAGAGGGAGGCCAGTGTGGCTAGAGTAGCCTGTGCAAGGGAGTGAGGGGAGATGAGATCAGAGACGCAGCCGGAAGAGGCATCATGTCAGGCTTTGGGGACAATGTAAGTGAGAAAGAAAACCATTTAAAGTTTTGAGCAGAAGAGCAAGGTTTTAAAATAATCAGTCTAGCTACTCTGTTGAGAATGATTATTCTGAGGGAAGAGAAGAAGCAGGGAGACCAGTTAAGAGGCTGTTGCAATATCAAAGTGAGCACTGAAAGTGGGTTAGACAAAAATAACAGCAGAGAGGACTGAAAGAAGGGTCATGTTCTGGATGTATTTTGAAGAGGGAGCAAATGGGTTGGGAGGCAAAGGGCAAGAGAAAGAAGAATGGAGCATAATACTAAGGTTTCTCCCTGAATTACCACAGGAGCCTCCTAAGTGGCCTCCGTGTCTCCAGTCTTGTGCTCCTACAACCTTCCATCAGTTATGGAGGCTCTGGGAGCCCAAAGAAGAAATGGTACTCCACAGGATATAAATGGAGGGAGGTGGGTTGTAAAATAGACTGATAAACTTCTTTAGGAAAGTATTTCTCCTTCAATTAGGCACAACACAGAGCCATTTTTAAAGCACTGTCACATGCATTATCTGTTTTGATCCTTGCAACATTCCTTCCAGATATCATATTCATTTACAGATGATGAAACAGAGAGCTATAGAGGTCCACTGACTACCATAGCTAATTAGTTCCAGAGTGAGCCTAAAAAACTCAAGTCTCTTGATGCCCAGTATCCTGAACTTTCCAAGGTATCCTGCTGCTCCTATTCATAGAGCAGAGTAAACATGTGGCTACATTGGCAGGAAAGAAAGAGAGAGAGAAACCAGAGCCCAAGTGTGGGGAAAAATCAGATCAGAGCAGTGCTTCTCAGGTGCCAGATTCACATGTCTCCTGAGCTGCCCAGAACTTCTCCAGTGCACCCTAAGGTGCTTTTTCCTCCATATTCTGAATTGCCAATGTGCAAAAGCCCTGTAACCTGTTTCTTAACTCCATCGGCCCTGACCGTGAGATAATTCTGTGCTTTAGTGTCATAGTCATAGACCACAGGCCAAGGAAAAGGCACTCCCAGTCCTGCCCTCAATGGTTTATCCAATGACAAGGACAGAGAAGGCAAGGGGGAGAATCATCTCAAAATTCCAGCTTCATGTCGTGAAAAGCAAGCTCTTCTTTCTGCAATTTCCAAGGGCCCTGCCACACCAAAGTATTTCTAGCCAAGTCAAATATACCCAGATGCCAGGGACACTGAACAGCTGGCTTTCAATTTCCGATTCTTCTTTCACATGTTTTTCTTCTCTTTTGATTTTAATTATGGGCTAGGCAATCTCTTTCTCAATAGACTATTATCTGTACCACTTATCGATCACCGCATAAAAAATTATCCCCCAAACTTTGTAGCTTAAAGTAAAAAAAAAAAATACTTATTATCTCATAGTTCAAGAATTCAAGAGTGGCTTAGCTGGGTGGTCAGGGGCCCTCATGACGTTGCAGTCATGATGTCAGCAGGGGCTGCAGTCAGCTGAAGACTGGAAGACCTGTTTCCGAAATGGCGCACCCAAATGGCTGTTGGCTGGAAGCCTTGATTCCTTGCCATATGGGTCTCTCCATAGGGCTGCTCGAGTGTCCTCAGAGCACGACAGCTGGCTTCCCCCAGAGTGAGGATCAAAGAGAGCAAGCAAGGAGCAAGCTGCAGTGCCTTTTATGACCAGTTCTTTGAAGCCACACCTTGTCACTTCTGCTTTTTCCTGTTTGTTAGAAGTGAGACACTAAATGCAGCACACTTTCAAGTGGAGGGGATTTAGATCTTATTGCTGACAGGGTGACGCAGGAATGAGACACGGACACAAAGCTAAGAATTAAGGGAGCAGGGGGCCCACTTGCATCTCGTGCTAGGTGGACGACAATGCAGCCTTGCTCCAGCTATTTATTTCAGAAGATCAGGTGTACATGCTAAAGGTGCTCAGGTGGCGGCAAGCCCATCAGGTGTGTCCAATCTAGGTTTAAGCTAATGGTAGTCACAAGACACACCTCTTTACAGGGTGGGCCTGCATGGCATTCTATGCAGGCCTGCGGCTCAGCGTTCTAAGTCACCACCCTAGATATGCCTCAGGCAACATGGAAGACTCAGTTTCCCACAAGATCTTACCTCTTGAAGGAAGGCATATCAAAGAATTCATGGACATTATTTTAAAACCATTATAACTTCCATCCTATTCTTTGTACTGTTGTTAAGATTGTCTTTTCTAGTCATCAGCCTGACAAATCCACCTTCCTTACTCTTCTTTAACCCTCTGAATTGGCTCCCAATGATGAATAAATACATCATGACCTCAACCTTTACCCTCTGCCTCAAGACTTCTTTTAAAAAATCAGATCAGCCTATGTTGCTTGATTTCTCTCCCCACTGGCTTGGACTCATTGTCTTGATTTTCCTAATGCAATCATTCAAACTAGTATTCAGTAAGTATCTACTATCTGCATAGCTCTATTTGCCCAAGCCTATTCATCATTCCTATTTTCCAAGGCTTCTTCCATTTTACATATGCATTTAAAAATACTTCCTCCTCTAAGAAATCCTCAGAAGGGAAGTGGCACTTTCCTCGCTATCTTTCCGCTACTCTGATTTCCTTCTCCTTTCTACCTCACACAGTGAGTTTGCTATAAATAAGGTTATGACAGCATGTATTCATTTTGCATGTGGAGGTTTTTTTTTCCTTTTATGGGTCCTCCATATTCAGTTATGTTCTTGGAGTTACCCCAGCATGCTACAGAGTTGGAGTTGAAAATAGGGAGAGAGTAAAGTGTGTGCAAGCAAGAAGAGTGACCTGGAGACTAGACGTGCACAGTCAGGTGGAGTTTGGTTGGCACCCTGCCTGGGCAGTGTCGGGAGTTGTCATGGTCTAGTTTGAGAGAACACTGAGAAAACAGTTTTTTTTTCCAAAATGCTTTCCCTGCTTGCTGTGTCATGTAACCAAAAATTGCCATGTTAAGATTATTTCTTTGGATGGAGTCACTGTTAAAATGTATATTCATCAAAAAGTGGAAAATAACAAATATGAAGAAATGGAACCTTCATGCATGACTGATGGGAATGTAAAATGTAGCAGCTATCATGGAAAACATTCCAGGACCATTCCTCTGAAAGTTAAACATGGAATTACCATAAGACCCAGCAATTCCACTGCTAGATGTATACCTCAAAGAATTGAAAACAGGTACTCAAACAGATACCTGTACGCCAATGTTCACGGCAGCACTATTCACAATAGTCAAAGGTGGAAACTACCCAAGTGCCCATCAACAGAGGAATGGATAAACATAAAGGAATGAAGCTATAATAAATGCTACCACACAGATGAACCTTGAAATCCATGTTGGGTGAAATAAACTAGACACAAAAGGACAATTATATGATTCCACTTAATTGAATTATCTAGAATAGTCAAACGCATAGAACCAGAAAGTAGAATAGAGTTACCAGGGGTTGAGGTAAACGGGGAATAGGGAATTATTGCTTGATGGGTACAGAGTTTCTGTTTGGGGTGATAAAAATTTTGGAAATAGTAATGATTGTGGTCACTGTGAATGTAATTAATGCCACTGAATTGCACACTTAAAATGTTTAAAATGGCAAATTTTATGTTATATATATTTTACCACAATAATAATACTCAACAAACATTTATTTATCAGTCATTCTGTGCCGAGTACACCCTTCAACAAATCAGGTGCCGTGAAAGACACAGCCTCTGCCTCTGAGCCTCTCACTATTTGGGGTGTGGGTGATGAGAGACAAACTAATAAACTGATCAAAATCAGTGTGTTATGTAGTATTACTATCAGGAAATAATTTCTTCAGTATTATTCACCAGGTTCCATACACTGTATATATCTAATCTTGTTTGATTCATACAACAGCCCTTCAAGGTGCAGGACTCTCAGTTATCACCCAGAGTCTTACAGCTGGTGGGTAGCAGGTCTGCCTCCATCACCTCCAAGTCCAGGATCTCCCCACTGTTCAGGGTTACTGGGGGAGCAGCACAGAGAATGAGCCTCTAACACATTTGGGAGAAGGGAAGGTCAAAGTTGACTACTCAGAGGAGATGATTGCCTTATGCTTTAGTTTCCTAGGCTGCTCAGGCAAATACTGTGCAAAGGGATGGCTTAACCAATGGGAATTTAATGTCATTTCTCACTGTAAATGAACCAGCTGGAGCATGTGACCAGTCTCCTTACAGTTACAGTTCTCATAAACCAAATAACTGGAATTCGGGTTTATACCTCAGCCTTTAGGAACTTGGTTATTGTGAGTCTACCCCCTAAGAACTGATCTCATCTGAGAGCATTTATCAATGAACTTTTTGAGACTGCAAGACTCTGGACTTTTGCGAATTCACCAAGATAATGCCACCAGTTGTCCAGTCCTGGAGACATATCTCAGTATTTCTTTGTAAGAAACAGAGAAAATAGAACATGGTATTGGTCTGCAACTGGGAAGATAACCTCAGGACAGGACAATATAGTTAAATGTCTTTAGAGAGCATTATGGAAGTGTGGGAAAGGGGGAAATTTGACTTTGTTTTTTTAGTGTTGCCCAAGGGACAGGATAACCCCAAACTGCAAACATGAAAATGATTCATTTGACAAATTTAGTTGCTAGTGTGAAAAAGCAGAATTCATGAGGCTTGTTAACTCCATTCACTAAGCATTTATTGAGCATCTACTATGGACAAGGCATGTGTTTACAGATGCAGTGGGGGACACGAAGCTGAAACTAAACTAGTCCTAAAACCTATTAATCTACTTTTCTCTGGTAATGTAGTTGCCAAGTAACTTTGTCATATTAACCTGGCTCCTCCGCCTGGGAAAATAGCAATGAACCATGGTGGATAAGGATTCCTCTGGCAATTCCAATAATGCACAGAATCACAAACTGGCATCCTGATTCTAATACCTGAGTTCCTCGACTGAGTCAGTGCGTGCTGGACTGATTGCTGAGTTCTAAGAACTGTAAGTTCGAGAGGCAAGATCAGCACAGAGAATCTTGTTTTATGGATGAATGATTCTTCTTAGGCTCTTAAATTTGCTGAAAGGAACTCAGAGCATTCCATAATCACCGAACAGACTAGTATATTCCAATGCTGGAATCAAACCCAAGAGCTAGGACTTTTAGATGGGATGATTTAAATAAAACTATAGCAAGGACTTATCTTTGGGTAGAATTGAAAAGCAGATGGTCTTTCCTACCTTTTCTCATTAAATATTAAATGAGGCAGAAGGAAGAATGGGACATGAGCATAAGGGAGAAAGTAAGCAAGATGACAGAGGATGTATGGATGTGTTAACATACAGCAAACTAAAGAGAAGAAGAGACAAAAAAAGAAGGACAAAGACGATGGGTAGGTAAGATGAACCGTGTGGGCCTTCATATGGGGTTAATAATACCTGGCTTGATTTTGTGACATTATAATAATGGTATATAAGATACTGCAGGTGGCGGTGCTTTAGAAAAGTACAGAATTCTCTAGAAATATAAGGTATAATAAACAACATGTGGACATTGGAGACAGACAATGAGATAGGTCTGAACTAGGTTGATAACCACTGGGCCTTGAACGGCACATGCTAGCCCTGTTTCTGTAGTACACAGTAGGTTGTTTTGGTAAATAAGTGTAGACATGCCTCGGTTTTGCCAGGTCAGTTCTCCTCGTGTTCACCTGACCAGAGAGATGATGACAAAAACTGTGTAGAGAAGAAGAGGCAATAAACGATGGAGAAGTTTTGCTTCTCTCAGCCAACTTCCCTTCCTTTCCTCAGCAGCCTTCTTAGCGCCCCCTTCACCTCCTTGTTCCTAAGAGTGTAGATGAGAGGATTCATCATGGGCGTGACTACCGAGTAGAAGAGGGAAATGAATTTGCCCTGGTTCTGATTGCTGGACTTAGCTGGGAGCAGATATCCATAGATGGCTGAGCCATAGAAGAGGAACACCACCACCAGATGGGAGAGACAAGTATTAAAGGCCTTCTGACGCCCCTCAGCTGAGCAGATCTTCAGCACCGCCTGAGCAATGAAGCAGTAGGAGATGAGGATGATGCTCAGGGGAACAGCAGTGAAGAAGGTGCAGACTCCGTTGAGCACAGCCTCATTGAGACTTGTGTCTCCACAGGCTAGTTTGATCATGGCGGGCACCTCACACAGGAAGCTGTCCACCCTCCGATGCCCACACAACGGGAGCTGCAGAGTGAACGTTGACTGGATCACGGAGTTGCCCAAGCCACCCAACCAGGCAATGGCAGCCAGCAGCCAGCAGAGCCGAGGGTTCATGGTGGTGGTGTAGTGCAGGGGCCGGCAGACTGCCACATAGCGGTCGAATGCCATCACCACCAGCAGGATGCACTCAGAAGCCCCTGGCCAAAGGAAGACATAGAGTTGGGTCACACAGCCACCATGGCTGATGGTTTTGTCTGGGCCCCATAAATTGATCAGCATTTGGGGTACAGAGCTAGTAGTGAAGGCAAGGTCCAACGTGGAGAGGTGGCTGAGGAAGAAGTACATGGGTGTGTGGAGCCGGGCATCTAGGCGGGAAAGCAGGATGATGGTCGAGTTTCCAAGTAGGGTCAGCAAGTAAGAGATGAGGATGGCTACAAAAAAAATCCTCTCCAGCTGGGGATGGTCAGATATACCCATCAGAATGAAACCCCCTAAGGAACTGTTGTTGGCCCTCTCCATCACTGGTTGCCTTCAGTGCCTTGAGGAATCTGCCTGGGGAAAACTGCTGGGAGCAAAGCAAGTGAAGAAGAAGCTATTGGATAAGGGGGATCTGCATCAGGGAAGGTCTAATAGATCTCCAAGCTTCACAGTTATGTAACAGTTTAATTCTTACGAACAAAAAGTTTGGTGGCAACCCTCAACCACTGTCAGTCCCACAATGAATGGAAACTGATTCCATCAGAATGACAAACATGAGCTATCACCAAAATGAAGGAAGTGCTTAATAAAGATAGAACAAAAAGATTAGGGCTCTTCAGATCAGAACAGTGGTTTACAACAGGGTGGAGGGATTTGACCATCAGGAGTAGATGCAAAAATTCTCAAAATATTCATCTTCCCATATTTGATATGCTCAGAGAAGTGGGAAGAGTACATACTGTATTTGGAAAAGCTCCCCAAAGTGTCTGATGTATTTCCTCTTCTCCCTTCTGTATCCTTCCTCTCCCAGTTGAAAACTGCTGATCAAGAAAGACGAAGACTGAGGAAGAACATGACAAGTATAAAATCATGTAAATAATGGAAGAAGGAGTGAACGCAGATGTGGTCACCAAATACAGAATAGGTGACTATGTGAAATAAGAGGAGATAAGTGTAAAAGAAACAAAACTTCACATAAGCCCAAGTAAGTTTAGGTGGAACAGGCTAAAAATATAAACAAGTTTCATACAAAAAGGGGTTAAGTTAATGGGCATCCATAACTATTAAAAGAAACTAGAAGATTCCAGAGAGATCCCTGATGTTTTGATGTAGATGGCTACCATGCCCACCTCTAAACCTTGGAGTAATTCTTAGTATCTCATGAACAAAAAAATAGCTTTTATTAATATTGGCCAATTACCATCTCCTTTTCTTGGCCAGGACTTAGGCTCCTTTGAAGACCCTAAACAAAGGCCCTTCCCCAGTATCTTAGATCTCTTGATTAATAAATGAATCTGAGAACAAAACAGAAATAGTCCTTGGATCAGTTGGCCTCACCTGGATGCTGAAGATTGGGAGGGAATACTCTCAACTGGCCACCTGTGTAAAACCACAGCAGATCCGGAAAACTGGCCTTCTCCAATCACAGCAGCTGACACCCCCATGTAGGGATGCTTGACCTCAGAATTCAAGCCTTGCTTTTAATATTAGCCCAGGCAAAAACCTCATTAGGAAAGGGAATCATAAAAAGCAAAACAAAACCAAAAACCTAATCCTGCATTCCAGATCCCAACAGAGAGGTTTTTAGGTAGATTTTGTTTCAAAATATTTCCTTTATTTTGGAGATAGTTGACAGCGATATTCCTGATGGTTCAGTTTGTGTCTGACTCTTGCACATAAGTTCTAAGTTAGTATTTTCTTGATGACTTGGTCAGAGTTAGGGATATGGTTTTCAAAATCAGATGGTATTGTGATAGTATAGAAGGTAAGAACCAAAAAAGCAAAATAAACTTTGTCTAAAGGTTAAAGGTGGAGGCAGAATACAATCAAAACCTCTCAAATCAAAAAGATTTGAGGTAATAGATAAAGTCAACAGGGATTCCCCCTCCCAAATACTGGAATTCAAGAATCAAAGCTAGAGGAGTTTGCATCTTAAAAGAGTTAAACTTAGGACCAATAAAGGGAACAAGTGCATAGTTGAAATAACCTTTTGCAAACTATTACTCCCAAGAAGCACCAAAGTTTAAAAATATTAAAATTTAAGTAACAAAGTTATAATGCAAATTTAAGGGAATGTGTGCTTTTCTGAGGGGTCCCTAACTTTTGATGTTAGCATCAGGGAGGTCAACCAAACTCTCCTAAAAATGTGTTCTCTGATTGGAGAAAGAATCCTGGCTGAACAGGCTGTAGGCCTGACCAGGTGGCAATTCTGCTGAGCAAAGGATCCTATAAAATAGAAAAAGGACTAAATGCATGGTAGTACGTTAAACAAGTACAAAATTTAACACCACAAACTCAGAATGGTAAAAGGCCTGCAAGCACAGACATTCCAGGGGTAGATCTCAAAGCTGCACCTGTCCACAAGCTGAAGGCAAGCGGCAGCGAGTAACCCCAAAGTGCAAAATCAACAAAGGAGTGTTCTAGGTGAGGGGCGGGAAGCAGGCTTTCTGCTGTGACTGCTTTAGGCGGCTGCTTATTGGAGCGGGTTACCTGGTTTGCCTGCCCCTTTAAAAAGGATATGGAGAATGTGCTGATTTTTAGGGAACGGGAGGAAACAGATCCTATGAAGACAAGTGAAGCCTCAGTCTTGTTCATGAAGCAATGGTTACAAGATGTGTGTTTTTGCCTCCCCACCCCCACCCCAGTTACCGTCTTCACTGTTAATGGTGGGATTTTAAAGTTGAGTGAGTACTGCTCAAGTGTCTTCCTTGTCTATGAAAAACAAAAATAGGCTTAAATTAAAAGCAGGGGAAATTGTGATAAGACTTTTTAAGCTTTCAGGGTGATAAGATACAGGTAAATTCTTTGGCATGGGGAGAGATTGGGGTGGCTTACAGATCTGGAGGAGCCGGGCTGTACTTCAGCCTCTCAGGGTTCCTTGCTGCTTGGGGATTCTGTTCCCAGGCGGGGGTCCACACACAGAGGGGTTTCTTTCAGGCTAAGAGTTTCCCAGCCTCTCTCCTGGCCCGTTCTAAAGATGATCTTTGTTAAATAGTTCTTACTGTGTCGTTTTAAATCTCCCCTTTGCAGTTTGAGCAGTTGGCCTTCCTGCCTCCTCCCCGAGCGGACCGAGAAAGCTCTGCACAAACGCTCGGGGGAGGGGGATCTACTTCCTCGTCTCTCCAACCTTGCTCCTCACGGAGGAGCCTGAAATCGGTTAAAGGCCCTTGAGCAATCTCTTTTCTCTTTTCTGTTTCCTTGCCCCATCTTCCTTCCCTCCCTTCCCCGGGCTTCTCCAGTAATAAAAGTCCATGAACCGTTGGTGGAAATATACCTTTGGCGGCAGGATTCCCCCAAATCCCTCAGGCTTTCCCTGCTCAGGGAGGATCCAGCAGGGAGAGCGAGCGAGGAATCCGGAAGGAGGCTGCGGCCGCAGGCTCTTAACCCGGAGGCGCGGGTCGGCCGCGGGGAGGCCAGGCTGGTCCGGCGGGTCCCGCAGCGCGCAGAGGGCCATGTCCGCCCCCGCGGGCCGGGGCGGGGAACGCGCTGCCCCTGCAGGACGGCCTCTTTCTCGCACCCATCGCCTCTCGCGAAGGCAGGTTTCTAACTGAAGCAACAATAATAGCTGCACTTCTTGCATAATTACTAATTATATAATTTTCTTCTCTTCAAGGTGCTCTCGCGTTCTCTTAGTTCCGCAACGCGCAGGAAGGGCAGGTGACGTTCCCTACTCGGTGGCTGAGTAGAGGGGGCAGAAAGTGGAGCTTGATGAGTGGTCAACGGTTGTGACCTCAGCGACGGCTTTTCTCGCTGGACAAACGCAGGACATCCCGGGGGCGCGGGGCAGGGGGCCGCCGCCCTTCCCTCCCTCCCCGCCGCGCAGCAGGGCTCCCCCAGCCCCACCTTGTCCACAGAATTTGTAAAGCATTTTTTTAAGCAAATGAAACAAAACAAACCAAAACCAGGGTATCTTATGCCTAGGAAATTAGCATTTTACTCACTACTTCTGAAATGTCTTCTTTGAGGATTTTTTTTTGGGGGGAGGGTCCCACTATTTCCGGCTCTTACATAAACCATAAATGAGGGCCATGACCTTAGACACGCACACGAGGCTGTGTGGAAAGCGGTAACTTACGAAGGACTGGAGAAGCCTAGGAAAGGAGACCGGCGCCCGGCTGGGACGGCGAGCGAGGGGGTCTCCGGGAGCCTCTCCCGGGCTCAGCGCTCCGCCGGCTGCTGCTGCACGCCCACCAGTGCCGCGCAGTTGACGGGCATCATCACAGCCAGCGCACCTTGGCACACCAGGTACATACCGTTATTCCGCTTTTACAGGAGAGGCACTGAGGCTCAGGGGTGTTAAGGAGCTTGCCAGAGGGTAGAGCCAAGATCTAAAACCAGGTCTGTTTCACTCCCAGGTCCATACTCATGAAAAATTGGAGAACTTAAATGTCCATCAGTAGGGGAATTCAGGAATTTAAGCAACCACTTAAATGAAAGTAGATCTGTTTGGTTCTGACATGGAAGAATGTCCTAGGAAGATTCAGTGAAGAAAAAAACAAAAACAAAACAAGTTGCGAACCATTTGTATAATACCGTCTCACTTTTGCAAAAAGCTTTCTATATGTACTCATATACACATAGTGCATCCATGTACACACACGTGTTGGTATACATAGAGAAAGTCTGGAAGAAACAACAAATAAGCAGCTGAAGGTGGGAGTGGGAATGTGGGCTGGTGAGGAAAGGTCTTTCACTTTTTAAAATTTTATACTTATGTGTTGTTTGAATATATTACAGTGAACTTGCCTTACCTTTGTAATTTAAAAATTTTAAAAGATGAATGGGTATTTTAATTTAAAAATTTTTAGTTACAAAGATTTTTGGTTAATTAAAAAAAAAATTCAGAGCAAGAAGGATCCCCCCCGGATCACTGCGTAGCCGGGTTATTTTGACCTGATGTGGGAATATCAGAGCCCAGGGAGTAGCCCACTCTGGCCAACGGCGTGCCTGCCGGGTGGCAGTCTCGTGGTCCAGCTGGGATTCCTTGCTTTCTCTTCTGAACCCCTCTAGCATTTGTATTTATCACATATTGCCTTGTAAAGTTGATTATCTTTTCCTAGCCATTTATTTACTCCACAGTTATTTATTGGGCACCCACAGGGTCCCAAGCACTGTTCTGGGCACTCGGGATTTGGTCCCTGCCCTCAGGGAGCTCGCAGTCTGGTGAGAAAGAGTCAGGACATTAAAAAATAAACAAGGTAGATAATAAGTGATCAGTGCTGTAAGAAAAAGAAAGGGAGGTAAGAGGGATGGACAGTGACAGGGAGTGGGCAAGTCATCTGTAACAACATAGAATTTTTGCAGAGACCTGAACACAGATGTCTGGGAAAGTGCACCCTAAGCAAAAGGAGTGGTGAGCCCAAAAGCCCTGAGACAGAAGTGTGCTTAGAAGCATTAAGGAAGTGTCATGAGGATGTGATGCTGGAGAAAATAAATGGGTGTGAGAGTATTAGGAGATGAGTTTGGGACGGCATCTGGGGTCAGATCATGTGGAATCTTCCAGACCATCTATGATAAGTGCCTTAGTCTCCGGGCTGCTATGACAAATACCACACGGGGTTAGCTTAAACAATGGGACCTCACTGGCTCACGGTTTTGGGGATTAGAAAGCTTGCTTCCTCCCCAAGTCAATAGCAATCTGTCTGGCCAGCAATCCTTGGGTTCCTTTGCTTTCCCATCACATGGTGGCTTCCTCTTCTTTTTCTTCCAGGTTTTGATGACTTCCAGCTTCCCCCTGTAGCCTTCACTTCCATGTCCAATTGCCTTTACTTATAAGGACTTCCGCCATATTGGATTAAGGCCCCACCCTCATTCAGTTTGGGCACAGCTTAACTCATAACATATGGATCACATCTATAGAAGCAGGGATTGGAACCAGAACATGCCTTTTTGTGGAGGACATGCTTCAAACCCCAACACCAAGAGTTTTATATTTTATTCTGAGGAAAACAAGAAACTGTGGGAAATTTTGAGCAAAAGAGTGACATGATCAGCACAACAGTTGGGCAGCCATGTTGGGCAGCCATTGCAACCATTCGAGTGAGAGCTGATGGTGGCTTGGTCCACAGCACTAGTGCAGTGACTAAAAAGTGGTTGGATTCTGGATATGTTTTTCAGGTAGAGCTGACAGGATTTGTTGATGGCTTGGACATGCAGTGAGAGAAATCAGGAGTTGAAGTTGACTTGAGGGTTATTGGCCTAATAACTGGAAAAATGGAGGTGCTGAGAGGGAGCTAACTGTGGGAGCCCCACAATTCGGGGGGCTGGGATTAAAGAGTTTTGACATGTTATATTTGAGATGTTTGAGTAAGCACGGACCTGGGATGCACAGGCATTGGATGTGTTACTGTAGCTCTGGGCAAGAGGTCTGGTCTTGTGTTCTTGATGCTCTGATCTTGAATCCATGTCTTATTTTCCTCAACTAGATTTCATACCTCTACACTGATACAGTGCCTGGATCATAGGAAGATGCTCTATACATGAAAAACAGAAAAGTTTTAAAAATTTGAAGTGAGAAATAATTCTACTCAGTTTATTGCAGACTGTCATCATTGGTCTGTGAAAGACTTCTCTTATTCAGCTAAACATTAGTTTACTTTATTTACTTTTCTCACTTGATTCTCAACCCCAACTCTGATTCCTTCACATTTTCTCATAGTTACCTATTCTATCTAATGTGTTTTACATAGGAGTGTTTGGATATATGTGTATCCCTGTAAAGCATAATGTTTTGTCTATGTAAATGTTTTAAATTAACATCAATGTGTATATTGGGAGAGCTGGCATTCTCATTCTGTTTCTTACTTTTTAACTCCTTTTTCACAATGTTTTTGCTGTATTTTTAAAGATGAAGTCATGCTGTCATGTACATTTAATTTAGAGTTTCTAATGCTGAATATGCATCTGTCATATTTTATCTACTCCCTATGGATGAACATATAGCTTGCCTTTAATTTCTCACTTCCAGAAACAGTACTGCAATGTATTCAATGTATCCAATGACCTGGATGAGAGTTCATTTTATAAATACATATATATATATATATATATATATATATATATATATATATATATATATTTAAATACACACACACACACACACTCTGCTGGATTATAATGAATACCACCAAATTGCCCCAAAGGGGCTGTAGCAGTCTCCACTCCCACCAGCTATGAACGGAGGTTCCTGATTTCCCTATGTCCTAACCATCAACATAGTGTCATCAGATTTTCTAATTCATGCCAAGCTGATGGTTGTAAGACAGTATCTCACTTCAATTAGCATTTCAATGATTTCTAGTGAGGCTGAACATTTCTTTATAAATGTGCCAGCCATTTTTATTTCTCTCTCTGTGAATTGCCTATTCATATCCTTTACCCGGTTTTCTTTTAGTTTTTTTATGTTTTGCTTATTTGTTTGAAGTATGCATTAGTATAGTCTAGATATACTTTGCCAGTTGTAGACAATGCAAATATTTTCCTCTAATTTAGTATATTCTGAACTTTGTTGAAAAGAAATCCTTCATTTTGTGGTTATCGTATTAATACATTTTCTGATTTAAAGTTGGTTTGGAAAAATAAATAAATAAATAAAGTTGGTTTGGGCTTTCCTTTCCAATCCTTTCCAATCCCAAAGACACAAATATATCCCATTTCATTTCATCTGATAATTTCATATTTTTATTAGGTTTTTAATTCTTCTGCAGTTCACCATTGTATAAGGTGTGAGACAGTGATCCGACTTAATTTTTTTTAAGCAAATTGGAGGTTTGTTTTCCCTCACAAAAAAGTTCAGAGATGGACAGTCCAGAACTAGAGATGTGGCAAAAGCTCAACAGTCATCAACCTAGATTCCTTCTGTCTTTCGGCTTTGCCATCCTTAACAAATCTTCTCCTCTCAGGGCCATCCGTGCCCAACAATGGTGGCTGCCGCTCTAGCCATCATATCCGTTTTCCAAGGAGGAAGGTAGAACAGGCTGTTTGTGGTTCTTTAAGGGCGCTGTCCCAGAAGCCCCACCAAACAACTCCCTCTTAGGTCTCACTGGTAAAGATTTATTCATATGATCACACCTAATTGCAAAGGAGGCTCAAAAATGTAGTTATTTAGCTGGTCACAATAATTATATTATGCAGTATATCATATTGTATATCATATCATGTCATAACATGTCACCGTACATCGTATCATGTATCATATATCATATTATGTAGCCCCATTTATAGAAGAGTTGAACATTAAGAAAGAAATGGACAAGGGTATTGGGTAGCCAAGTAGTATCCCTGCCAGAAGCAGAGTATTAACTGTTTGTGAAATAGACTTCTGTATTGTTTGGCTAAATACAATGACAATGCATTCATTAATTTATTTTTTAAAATCCAATTAGGAAAATTTTTTAAATTATTTTTTATTCAAAAAATGTTTTATTGAGGTAAAATTCACATAAAATTCACCGTTTTAACTGTTTTAAAGTGTACAATTCAGTGGCATTCAGTACATTCACAATGTTATGGAACTATCACTACTGTCTATTTCCAAGACATTTTCATTACCCCAAAAGGAAAACCCATACCCAGTAAAAAGCCACTTCCCATTTCCCCTTCTCCAAATCCCTTAGCGACCACCAATCTACTTTATGTCTCTATGGATTTGCCTATTCCAGATATTTCATGTAAATGGAAACATATAATCTGTGGCATTTTGCATATGGCTTTGTTCACTTAACATAGTTTTTTTAATGTTCACGCACGTTGTAGCATGTATCAATACTTTATTCTTTATTATGGCTGAGTACTATTCCATTGTATGGATATATCACATTCTGTTTATCTGTCCATCAGTTGATGGATGTTTGCTTTGATTCCACTTTTTGGCTATTGTGAATGGGGCTGCTATGAACATTAGTGAGCAAGTTTTTGTTTGAACATCTATTTTAAATTCTTTAGGGCATATATCTAGGGGTGAAATTGCTGGGCCATATGTTGATGCTATGTTTAACTTTTTGAGGAATGGCCAAATTGTTTTCCACAGAAGCAGCACCCATTTTACATTCCCACCAGCAATGTACTGGTGTTCCAATTTCTCCACATTTTCACGAACACTTGTTTTTTTAAAAATTATTATTCTATCCATTCTCGTGGGTTCAAGGTAGTATCTCCTTGTGGTTTTGATTTGCATTTTAGTAAACACATCCTTTCATGTGCATACTGGCCATTTGAATATCTTCTTTTGAGAAGTGTCTATTCAAATCCTTTACTTATTTTTAAATTGGGTTGTTTGTCTTTTTATTGTTCAGTTGCAAGAGTTCTTTATCTGGAAATTAGAAACTTATGAGATACTTTATTTGCAAATATTTTCTCCCATTCTATAACTTGTTTTATTTTTACTTTTTCAATATTTTACTTGTCAGCACAAATTTTTAAAAATTTTTTGATGCAGTCCAATTTATCTATTTTTTCTATTATTATTTCTGTTTTTGGTGTCACATCTCACAAACCATTGTGAAATCCAAGGTCATGAAGATTTATCCCTATGTTTTCTTCTCAGAGCTTTCTGGTTTTAGCTCTTACATTAGGTCTTTGATCCATTTTGAGTTAATATTTGTTTATGATTTGAGGGTAGGGTCCACCTTCACTCTTTGCATGTGGACAGCCAGTTGTCCAGAAACATCTGTTGAAGAGACCATTCTCTTCCACATGAACAGTCTTGGTACCTGTGCCAGTTTGGATGCACAGTGTTCCCCAAAAAGCCATTATCTTTCATGCAGTCTTGTGGGGACAGACTTTCTTGTGTTGATTAGATTGGAATTCTTTGATTGAGTGTTTCCATGGAGATGTGACTCAATCAACTGAGTGAAACATTTGATTGGATGGTTTCCATGGAGGTGTTGCCCCGCCCATTCAGGGTGGGTGTTGATTGGATCCCTGGTGTCCTATAAAGGAATTCTCAGACAGAAGGACCAGAGAGCAACTGAGAGTGACACTTTGAAGAGGAGCTGCAGCTAAGAGAGGACAAAACACCCCAAGAGAAACATTTTGGAGAACGCCATTTTGAAATGTAACTGGGAGCAAGCAGATGCCAGCCATGAGCCTTCTGAGCTAACAGAGGTTTTCTGGGCACCAATGTCCATCCTTCAGTGAAGGTACCCCCTTACCTTGGACACTTTATGGCCTTAAGGCTGTAACCAAATAAACCCCCTTTGTAAAAGCTGATCCATTTCTAGTGTTTTGTGAAAAGGCAGCATTAGCAAACTGAAACAGTACCCTTGTCAAAAAGCAATCCACCATCAGGGACTGGTGGTTTGATGGACTGAGCCTTCTACCACAGGACTTGCCCTTGGGAAGACTGTCACAGCAAAGGAGAGGCTAGGCCTGCTTATAATTGTGCCTAAGTGTCTCCTCCTGAATGCCTCTTTGTTGCTCAGATGTGGCCCTCTCTCTAGCTAAGACAACTTGGCAGGTGAAATCACTGCCTCCCACCCGCCACGTGGGCTCTGACACCCAGGGGAGTAAATCTCCCTGGCAACGTGGAATATGACTCCCGGGGAGGAATCTAGACCTGGCATCATGAGATGGAGAACATCTTCTTGACCAAAAGGGGGATGTGAAAGGAAATGAAATAAGTTTCGGTGGCAGAAAGATTCCAAAAGGAGCTGAGAGGTCACTCTGGTGGGCACTCTTATGCACAACATAGACAACCCTTTTTAGGTCCTAATGAATTGGAACAACTAGCAGTAAATACCTGAAACTATCAAACTACAACTCAGAACCCTTGAATCTTGAAGACGATTATATAAAAATGTAGCTTATGAGGGGTGACAATGTGATTGGGAAAATCATATGGACCACACTTCCCTTTGTCCAGTGTATGGATGGATGAGTAGATAATTGGGGGCAAAAAAAAAGGCACCCAGCATTCCTTTTTACTTTAATTGTTCTTTTTCACTTTAATTTTTATTCTTACTATTTTTGTGTGTGTGGTAATGAAAATGTTCAAAAATTAATTTTGGTGATGAATGCACAGCTGTATAGTGGTACTGTGAACAACTGAATGTACGCTTTGTATGACTGCATGGTATGTAAATATATCTCAATAAAATTTTAAAAATCCACCATATATGTAAGGATTTATTTCAGATTTTAATTCTATCTCAGTGGTCTATGCATCTATATTTATGCCAGTGCCACATACTTTCAGTTACTTTGGGTAAATTTTGAAATCAGAAAGTGTGACTCCTCCAACATTGTCCTTTTTCAAGATGATTTTGTCTATTCAGGGTCCCTTGCAATAACATGTGGACCGCGGGGTCCCGCCCTTTCCGCTCGGCGGCTGAGAGGGCAACGCGGAGGGCGCTGAATGCCGAGCCCCGCAGGACCTGATTCTACCGGAAGGCATTTGTTATCGGAGTGGCGGCAAGGCTGGAGGAGTAAGACCAGAAACGGGAATCAAGGCAAGAAATGACTGAAGCCTAGAGCTGAAGCCCTGGACAGGTGGATCTCTAGTAAGGCCATGAGAGTCCTACTAAAGAGCGCTGAGACCCTGAGAACTTAACCAAAGGCCCTCTACCTCAAAAGAGAAGACAGAAGTACCAGGAGTACTGAAGATGGAAGCACCTGGTGCCTCTTGCAGAGCGATGAATGGTTTTATTGGCGGCAGGTGGTTGGCAGGGCGATCGAGGCACCCAATTATGCCTGAGCCCCAAGTCAAGGCGAACTCTAACTCACGGGATGGACAAAATGGAAGATATTTATAAGCTTTTCAGTGTTCAAAAGCCTCTTTTTATACAAAATCAAATTTTCAAAGCACATTATCTCCGAACAATATAACCGTACTGGATATGTGAAAGAAAGCAGTGTAAATAACACCATATTCACAATGACCATCTCCTGTAACTTCCCAACTTTTTACCAACCGATTAATTTATAGGCCTTACTCTGAATGCTTTCTTGCTCTATCTTTGTATTCCCCACCAGCCAAGGAGTTCTTTCTAACTCTGTTTCCTATATTATGAAAGATTAAGTATTTTTATCAAAATTAGAACACTGAATATGATTTTATAAACTATAACTCTCCCCACATCCTGCAATGCTGATATAATTGTAGGGGAAGGAGACAGTGCTTTTCTCTCCTAGTCCTGAAAATAAAGTCCTTAAGTCTATGAGTAACAACCTTCCTACTCAAGGCCCCTAAAACTAAAAAGTTTGATTACCTCTGAAACAGATTTTTTTAAAATGGCAGTGAATTAGTAGAGAGAATTCACTGCAACCAGAATGTGTGATGGGACATTGTACATACAATGTGCATGTTTAACAATGAAAGGAAGTGACAAAATGTGAATTGTAAAAAGAATGAAAGAATATATATGTCAGGTGCTTAAAGAATACCAGTTTACGTATATAACTTACATAAAATACAAATTTTTACGTCTTTAAAGTAATTCCTATAATTCTGGTATATGTTTGAAAATAAAACTACACTTTTACATATTCTCTATTTCAGAAAAAAAAGTTATGAGACTACCAACCTGATTATATAGAAGAACTTTAAAATGTTTGTGAATGTCATCTTTTTAATACTGGAAGAAAGAAATATTCTGTTGTGTTTCATATAGTGTTTAGGATGTCCTTCATGGAGCTGATTAAAAAGATGCAATTTGAAAACAAAAAAAAAAAAAAATAACATGTGCATTTTAAGATCATCTTTTCCATTTCTTAAAAAAATGCTGTTGGAACTTTGATAGGGATTGTTTTGAATTTGGTAGATTGCTTAGGGAATATTACCATTTTCACAACATTAAATCTTCCAATCCATGAACATGGGATATCTTTCTATTCATTTAGACCTTCTTCAATTCCTTACAGCAATATTTTTTAGTTTTGAGTATGTAAGTCTTGTACTTCCTTAGTAAAATGTAGTTCTATGTATTTTATTGTTTTTGATGCTGTGCTTGTTTGAATCTGTTATACACCCCATAAAAGGCCATGTTCTGTTAATCCAGTCTTGTGGGGGCTGACCTATTGTGGGTGAGATCTTTTGATTGGGTTTTTTTCCATGGAGATATGACCCACCCAACTGTGGAGCTGTGACCCTGCCCATTCAAGGTGAGTCTTAATTAGTTTACTGGAGTCCTTAAGAGAGCTGACACCCTTAGAGAGAAAATGCCCAGAGACATTTTGGAGACAGCCATTGAAACCAGAACCAGGAGAGAAGCTAAGAGATGAAATCCAGAGTTTTCCCTGGAGAAGCTAAGAGAGGCCCTCCAGACACTTAGAGAGAAATACCCTGGGAAAAACAAGTAAGGATACACAGGAGCTAAGAAAGAAGCTAAGATAGAAGCCTGGAGACATTTTTGAGAAAGCAATGAAAACCAGAAATTAACCTTGGGAGAAGCCCAGCAGACTCTGGCCATGTGCCTTCCCATGTGACTGAGGAACCCCAAATGTCATTGGCCTTCCTTCAGAGAAGGTATCATCCTACTGATGCCTTAATTGGGACATTTTCATGGCTTAGAACTGTAAGTTGTGAATTAATAAACCCCCCATTGTAAAAGCCAATCCATTTCCGGTATTTTGCATTCCAGCAGCTTTAGCAAATCAAAACAGTTGCTATTGTAAATGAAATTGTTTTCTTAATTTCATTTTCAGGTTGATGCAATAGTTTTTGTGGATTCTTTAGGATTTCTAAATATAAGATGATGTCATCTGAAAATAGAGATAGTTTACCTCCTTTTTTCCAATCTTTGTGCCTTTTATTTCATTTTCTTGCATAATTGCTCTGGCTAGAATTTCTGGTACACTGTAGAATAGAAATAGCAAAAGCAGATATCCTTGTCTTGTTCCTGATCTCAGAGGGAACGCTTTAGTCATTCACTAATGAGAAGATGTCAACAGTGGGTTTTTCTTAAATGCCCTTTATCATGCTTAGGAAATTCCTTTCTATTTTTAGTTTGTTGAGTTTTTTTTTTTTTAACCACAAAAAGGTGTTGGATTTTGCCAAATGCTTTTTCTGCATCAATTGAGATGATCATGTGGGTTTTTTCTGCTTCATTCTATTAGTCTATTACATTGATTGATTTTCACATATTGAACTCTCCTTGCATTCCTTGTGTAAATTCCTCTTGGTTATGATGTATAATTCTTTTAATGCTGATGGATTCTGTTTGCTAGAATTCTGTTGAGAATTTTTGCATCTATATGCAGAAGGATTAATGGTCTATAGTTTTCTTTTCTCACAATATATTTGTCTGGCTTTGGTTATCAGGGTACTGCTGACCTCGTAGAATGAGTTACAAAGTGTTTTCCTCCTCTTCTATTTGTTGGAAGAGTTCAAGAATTATTGGTATTCATTCTTCTTTAAACATTTGGTTGAATACACTAGTGAAGCCATCTGGTCCTGGGATTTTCTTTATTGGGAGGGTTTTTAAAGTTGTGGTAAAATATGCATAACATAAAAACATTTTAACAATTTTAAATGGAAAATTGTTGACATTAAGTACCATGATCTATTTCCAGACTGTTTTAATAATCCCAAACCAAAATTCACACTTACTTAGCAATAACTCCTCATTTCCTGCTATGCCCAATGCTGATAACCACTAATCTATTTTCTGTCTCTCTGAATTTTGTTGTTCAAAGTATTTCATGTAAGAGAAATTATACAATTTGTCCTTTAGTGTCTCTGGCTTACTTCACTCAACAGGAAGTCTTCCAGGTTCATCCATGCTGTAGCAGGTACCAGTACTTCATTCCTTTTTGTGACAGGATAACATTTCACTGTGTGGCTATACTACATTTTATTTATCCTTTCATCTGTTGATGGACACTTGGGTTGCTTCCACCTTTTGGCTATTGTGAATAATGCTGCAATGAACACTGGTGTACAAATATCTGTCTGAATCCTTGCTTGCAGTTCCTTTGGGTATACACCTAGATGTGGAATTGCCAGGTCATGTGGTAATTCTATGTTTAATTTTCTGAGAAATGGTCAAATTGTTTTCCACGTGGTTGCACCATTTTACATTCACACCAACAATGTATGAGTGTTCCTATTTCTCCACATCTCTACCAACCATTATTTTCCATTTTTTTTAAGTAATAGCCATCCTAGTGGGTGTGAAGTGGTATTGCATTGTAGTTTTAATTTGTGTTTGTCTAATAGCTAGTGATGTTGAGCATCTTTTCATATACTTATTAGCCACTTGTATATCTTCTTTGGAGAAATGTGTACTGAAGCCCTTTGTCCATTTTTAAATTGGGTTGTTTGTCTTTTTCTTCTTGAATTGTAGGAGTTCTTTTATATATTCTGGATATTAAGCCCTTATCAGATATATGGCTTCTAAATATTTTTCCCATTCTATAGCTTGTCTTTTCACTTTCTAGATAATGCCCTTCAATCCATAAAAGTTCTTAATTTTGATTTTGGAGTAAAATCTAAAAATTCATTGTCTACTACAAGGTCCTGAAGACATTTGCCTATTGTTTTCTTGTAAGAGTTTTATAATGTTGGCTCTAATATTTAGGTCATTGATCCATTTTGAATTAACTCTTGTATATAATGAGAGATAGAGGTCCACATTCTTTCTTTTGCATGTGGATTTCCAGTTGTCCCAGCACCATTTGTTGAAGAGACTATTATTTCCTGCATCGAAAGGACTTGGCACCTTTGTCAAAAATCAACTGACTATAGATTTGTGGATTTATCTCTGGGTTCTCAATTCTGTCCCATTGATTTATATGTCTATCTTTATGTCATATATTTTATGTTTTAATTATCATAGCTTTGAAGTAAGTTTTGAAATCAGGAAGTATGAGTCCTCTGTTCCAGTTTGCTAAAGCTACCATTATGCAAAATACCAGAAATGGATTGGCTTTTATAAAAGGGATTTATTAGGTTACATATTTACTGTTTTAAGGCCATAAAAGTGTCCAAACTAAGGCTTCAACAAGAGGATACCTTCACTGAAGATAGGCCGATGGCATCCAGAACATGTCTGTCAGGTGGAAAGCACATGGCTGGCATCCACTGGTCCTTTGCTCCCAGGTTCTGGTTTCAAAATGGCTTTTTCCAAAATGTCTCTTGGCTTCTGTCTCTCTTAGCTTCTCTCTGTCAGCCCTGTGGAACCTTGCTTGTTCTCCCAGGGCAGGGCATTTCTCTCTAAGTACCTGGGGGTCTTATCTTAGCTTCTCTGGGACAAACTCTGGGCTCATCTCTTAGCTTAGCATTTCCAAATGTCTTCCTGATTGCATCTCCAAGCATCTAGGTCTGTGTTAGCCCCTGAGCTCTCTTAAGGATTCCAGTAAACTAATCAAGACCCACACAGAATGGGCGAGGTCACACTTCCATGGAAATAATCTAATCAAAAGGTCTCACTCACAGTTGAGTGAATCCATGGAAACAACCTAATCAAAAGATTCCACCCATGATAAGTCTGCCCCCCCAAGATTGCATAAAAGAACATAGTCTTTCCTGGGGTACAGAACAGTTTCAAACCAGCACATCCTCCAACTTTTTTCTTCTTTTCCAAGGTTGTTTTGGCTCTTGGGGGCCCCTTGCAATTCCATATGAATTTGAGAAACAGATTTTCCATTTCTGCAAAAAAATTTTTTTCTAGAATTTTAATAGGGATTGCATTGAATTTGTAGATCACTTTAAGCAGTACTGACATCCTAATAATAGTAACTCTTCTAATCCATGAACACGGGATGTCTTTCCATTTATTTAGGTCCTCTTTAATTTCTTTCAGCAGTGTTTTGTAGTTTTCAGAGTACAAATCTTTCACGTCTTTGGTTAAATTCATTCCTAGGTATTTTATTCTTTTCGAGGCTATGTAAATGGAATTGTTTTCTAGATTTCCTCTTAAGATTGTTCATTATTGGTGTATAGAAACCCAAATGACTTCTGTGTCTTTATGTTGTATCCTGCAACTTTGCTGAATGTGTTTATTAGTTCTAGAAGCTTTCTTGTAGATTCTTTGGGATTTTCTATATATAGGATCATATAGAATGTGAAAGGAATAATTTGACTTTTTCCTTTCCAATTTTTATGCCTTTTATTTCTTTCTCTTGTCTGATTGCTTTGGTCAGAACTTCCAGTATGATATTGAATAACAGTGTTAACAGTGGGCATCCTTGTCTTTTTCCTTATTTTAGGGGGAAGGCTTTCAGTCTTTCATCATTGAGTATGCTATTTGCTGTGGATTTTTCTTAAATGCCCTTAATCATGTTGAGAAAGTTACCTTCCATTCCTAGTTTTTTTTGAGTATTTTTATCATGAAAGGATCAATTGAGATGCTTATGTGTTTTTCTTCCTTCATTCTATCAATGTGGTATATTATGTTGATTGATTTTCTTACATTGAATCATCCTTGTATTCCTGGAATAAATCTCACTTAGTCATGGTGTATATTCCTTTTAATAGACTGTTGGATTCAGTATGCCAGTATTTTGTTGAATATTTTTACATCTATTTTCATGAGAGATACTAATCTGTAATTTTCTTCTCTTCTTCTGTCTTCATCTGGCTTTGGTGTTGGGGTAATTAATGGTTGCCTCATAGAATGAGTTAGGAAGTAATCACTCCTCTTCTATTTTTTGAAAGAATTTGAGAGGAATTGGTGTTAAATCTTCTTTAAATGTTTGGTAGAAATTAGCAGTGAAACCATCCAGTCCTGGACTTTTCTTTTGGGGGAGGTTTTTAATTACTGTCTCTCTCTTTACTTGTTGTAGGTCTGTTGAGATTTTCAATTTCTTCTTGCATCAGATCATGTAATTTGCATCCAGGTTTTATAAGTCTTGGGTATATAATTGTTCAAAGTACCCCCTTATAATTCTTCCTCTTTTGGTAAGGTCAGTAGTAATGTCCCCACTTTCATTCCTGATTTAAGTTTTTTGTTTCCTCTCTTTTTCTTTGTCAGTCTGGCTAAAGTTTTGTCGATTTTATTGTTCTTTTCAAAATACCAACTTTTGGTTTTGTTGATTCTTTTTATTGTCTTTCTATTGTTTATTTCACTTATCTCTGCTCTGATATTTACTATTTCCTTTCTTCTACCAAATTTGGGTTTAGTTTGCTCTTCTTTTTCTAGTGTCTTTAGGTATGAAGTTAGGTTATTTGTGATCTTTCTTCCTTTTTAATGTAGACATTTAGAGCTATAAATTTCCCTCTGAGAACAGCCTTTGCTGCATCCCATAAGTTTTGCTATGTTGTGTTTTTGTTTTCATTCATCTCAAAATATTTCCTAATTTCTCTTGTGAGTCCTTCTTTGACCCATTGGTTGTTTAATAGTATGTTGCTTAATTTTCACATACTTCAAAATTTTCTAGTTTTCATTCTGTTATTGATTTCTGGTTTTATCACACTGTAGTCTGAGAAGATATTTTGTATGATTTCAATATTTTACTTTCAACAGGATCTAAAAGGCAAATGCATAAAATATAATGATAAATCAATATTTTAAAATTCACAATGTATAAATATGTAATTTGTGAAAGTTAGGAGGACAGAGGGGCATAAAAACATAGTTTATATGTGCTGTTGAAGTTGTTAAGTTGGTATTAAAGCAAACAAGATTGTTATAAATTTAGGATGTTAAATTCAAGCCCCATGGTAACCATAATGAGAATGTCAGATAATATGCAAACTCATAGAGACAGAAAGTAGAGTACAGGTTACCAGGGGTGGGAGCAGGGGTATTGGTGAATTAATGCAAAATGAGTGCAGGGTTTCTGTTTGAGGTGAAGCAAAAGTTCTAGTAATGGATGGTGGTGAGAGTACTGCAACATAGTGAATGTAATTAATCCCACTGATATGGTATGTTTGGGAGGGGTCGAGAAGGGAAGATGTATGTTTTATATATGTTTCCACAATTTAAAAAAGAAAGAGAAATGAAAGTGATAAATGACAATTAAATGCAATTCCTGATATTGGATGTTATCTGAAAATGGAAGAGAAGAAGCTCAAAAAGGACATTACTCAAAAAGGAAATTAGAATATAGAGTGTAAGCTTTATATCAATGTTAAATTTCTTGAACTTGATAACTACACTTAAGGTGATTACATCAGTGAATATCCTTGTTCTTAGGAAATGTACATGGAAGTATTATGTATTCAAGGAGTATGATGTGTGCAACCTGCTCTCAAATGTTCAGAAAATAGATAGATAGATAGATAGATAGAGCGAGCAAAGGTGTCAAAATGTTAAAATTGGTGGATCTGAATATCTGGAGAGTTTGGAGGTATGTTGAGTTCTCTATATGGGGTTTGTATGATTTTGCAAACTTCTTGTAAGTTTGAAATTACTTCAGAATCAAAAGTTTTAGAAAATCAATTGGTCATATTTGTGTGGGTTTATTCATGGACTGTGTGTTCTGTTCCATTTATCCATGTGTCTGTCCCTTTACCAATACCACTCTGTTTTGATTAATGTAACTTTAGAGTAAGTCTTATAATCAAGTAATGTGATTCTTCCAACTTTATTAGTCTTTTACAAATTTTTTGTGCTATTCCAGTTCCTTTTCTTTTCCAACTTGCATTAAATTTATTGATCAATTTGGGGAGAATTAACATCCTTATTATGTAGAGTCTTTCCATGAACATGGTATGTTTTCCTATGTATTTAGGACTTTTTTGACTTCTTTCACCAGTGTTTTTTAGTTTTAAGCACACAGATCCTGTAAATCTTGTTATATTTATACCTAAGCATTTAATTATTTGAAGCTATTATAAATGGCTTTGTTTCTAGTGCATGGAAATATAATTGATTTGGGGTGTTGACCTTGTATCCTGTGATCTTACTAAACTTTTTACTTCTAGGAATTTTTTGTAGGTTCCCTGAGATTTTCTACATAGACAATCATATCGTCTGTGAATAAGGACAGTTTTGTTCTTTCTTTCCAGCATGGATGCCTTTTTTTTTCTTTTAGTTGCATTATTGCACTGGTTAAGACAATGCCGAACAGGAATAGTAAAGTGTATAGCTCTGCCTTGTACCTGATTTTAGAGGGAACACATTCAATCTTTGACCAGTAACTATTATATTAGCTGTACACTTATTATAGATGCTCTTTAATAGATTGAGGAAGTTCTATTTTTTTCTACTTTTCTGAGAGTCTTTTTTTAAATCATAAATAGATGTTTTTTGTCTCTGTCTTCATTACAGTGCTCACTTTCTGATTTCTAGCTGTTTTAAGTTCAGGTCAGGGTATACTAGAGGAAAATAAAATGAAAATTCAACTCCACTTTGGTGTCACCAGAATTCTGGTGTTCTCCAAATAACCTGCTGCTATTGATTCTCCAGAGTTCACAAGTAGTTGCTCCAGACATTGTATCCAGATTTTATAGTTGTTTTCAGTGTGAGAGAAAAGGTGAAATGTGCTTACTCCATCTTACCTAGAGCCCAGACCCCACTACTAATAGTTCAGTTTCTGCTTCCAATTTTTATATATTTTATTTCTTTTCCTTGTATTACTGTTCTGGGTAGGACCTCCAATACAATGTTGACTACAAGCAGTGATAGCAGCAATCCTGTCTTACTCTTTAAATAATATTCTTGGCCCTGAATTCTATGTTTTTCTTTCTTTTTAAAATTGTAGGAATGAATTGGGGTAGCTGGTGGTAGATACCTGAAACTATCAAACTACAACCCAGAACTCATGAATCTCGAAGACAATTGTATGAAAATGTAGCTTATGAGGGGTGACAATGGGATTGGGAAAGCCATAAGGACCACACTCCACTTTGTCTAGTTTATGGATGGATGAGTAGAAAAATAGGAGAAGGAAACAAACAGACAAAGGTACCCAGTGTTCTTTTTTACTTCAATTGCTCATTTTCACTTTAATTATTATTCTTGTTATTTTTGTGTGTGTGCTAAGGAAGGTGTCAGGGATTGATTTAGGTGATGAATGTACAACTATGTAATGGTACTGTGAACAATCGAATGTACGATTTGTTTTGTTAAAAAAAAAAAAAAAAAATAGCCGAATCATTTGATTACAACAGATCATCCTAGCTTGTATATAAAATTTTTAAATAAATTTAAAAATAAATAAATAAATAAAATGGAAAAAAAAATTATGCCCTGAGCTCAGAATATTTTATTTAAAAAATATATCTTTTATTCACATTTAAGTTTTCCTTTTTACATTTGTACTCACAAATATAATTTTTACAAAATTGCATAAATGTGGTCGTATCACACACATTTGGAACTTGGGGGAAATCTTTTTTCTTTTCCTGTTCAGCTTGTCTTCTCTCTCCCCGACTTCTGCTTCCTTCACCCCCCCCATATAATCCCTTCCAAATAATCCATGTTAACAACTTAGTCTATATTTACATATATTTTATCCTAGCTCATATAATCAAATACAAACATTTATATAGATACCTGAAAATATACTTATATGCGGGGTTATTCTGTTCATTGTTTAGAAAGATGGGATTATATTATATTTTTCTGCGTCTTGCTTTTCTCGTTTAACAATACCACTTGGAAATTCCTCCAAGTAAGCTGGCATAACTCTCATTCATCTTTTAGCTGACTGAACAGTATTCCATTGGATGGATACCCCATAATTTATTCATCCCTGTTGATAAGTATTCACTTTGGTAACCATCTTCTGCCACTACAAGCAGTGTGTGTGTGCACACACACGTGTGCATGTGTGTGGGTGAATTGTTATTCTTATTTCTAAGAGTTGGAGAGTTGGATTCCCTGGAAAAAGAATGTCTGGGTCAAGAGGCATAGATATTTTTAATTTTGATAGATGTTGCCAGATTATCTTGCAAAAGCTGTAACAGGTCAAATTTCCTCCAGCAATGAATGACAGTGCCCTTTTCCCTGAATCCAACCAGCCATAAGTGCTATAGAGTCTTTTACATTTTGTACCAGTTTCATGAACACTATCTTATCATTACTTTAATTTGCATTTTCTTTTGCTAAGAGCATCTTTTAATGTTTTGTTGACATCTGGATTTTCTTTCTTGCAAATTGCCTCTAAATCTTTGGCCCATTTTTCTATTTGCAGAGAAATTATAGGCATACAGTAGAAGGCTTAGTACATATAACTGCATTTTTTCATACTTATCTTCACATTGTCTATTCTACAAAGAACAGTTAGAACATATAAAGAGAAAGCTGATCCAGATTACAAAATGTTTTTCAATTGTTCAGTAAAAACGTGTATACCTTCAAATAATTAGATTAATAAATTATCTTCAAGAGCAAAAAATAAATAAATAAATAAAATTGTAGGAACATATATACTGCATAAACCTTCCCATCTCAACCACTCCCAAGCACACCTTTTCAGTGGGATTAATCTCATTTGCAATGTTGTGGTATCCTCACCACCTTCTGTTACTAAAATTTCCTATCTCCCCAAACAGAAATGATGTACCCATTATGCTTAACTCCCCATTCTACCACCCCTGGCAGCCTGAACTCTAATATCTGTCTCTATAAGTTTGCACATTCTCTCATTTTTTTTCTGTAGTTACCATGGGGCTTTACCCATGGTACCATGCTTTATTATTTGTAACTAGTCACAAAGAGCTCTCCATCCATGTCACCTAAAGATAATTTCACCCACTGCTCTGTTTGAATGCCAGTCTTCTGTCTCTCTCCTCAGCAGTTGTGAGCCAGTCACCTTTTCCCCAGGGAAAAGATATCCATGGCTTCTGGCCTTTGCCAATAGCAAGAATGTTGGAAAGCTGGGTGGCAAAGCTGTTGCCATTGGCATCTTTCACATGAACCACATCAAAAAAGGCAAGATGTCTCTCTCCCTCTCTCTGTTGGTGATCACACCAATTCTTCCCAGGTTAGCACCTCCAGTCACCAGGAACAGGTTACCAGTATTGAACTTTATGAAATCAATAAAGTTGCCCATCTCCAAATCAATTTGAATGGTGTTGTTCACCTTGATGAGAGGATCGGGGTAGCGGATGGTGTGAGCATCATGGGTCATCAGATCAGGGATTCCTTTTGTGCCTACAAAGATCTCCCTCACTTTGCACAACGTGTGCTTGTAATGCAATGAACAGCAAAGTGACCCTTGGTGTCCTAAATCAGATGGAAATTCTCTCCAGTCTTGTCAATGCTGATGACATCCATAAAACCAGCAGGATAAGTTATATCAGTTCTGGTCATCAACCTTTATGAACTGCCGCATACAGATTTTTATTTCATTTCCTGTCAGGGCATATTTAAGTTTGTTCCTTAAGAAAATGGTGAGAGAGAAACATTCTCTCAGCTTATGGGGACCAGTGGATGGACAAGGAGCAAACTTACAAGTCAGTTTGTCCAGCATCCAATGCTTTGGAACTGCTAAACACTTCAAATGCTTCTTTGGTCCATGAGCCATGGCTGTGCTAGGCACAGAATGAGCTCTCACTCATTTTTTTAAGATGCAATTTTTTTATTAAGATTTATTCACACACCATACAATCATCCAAAATATACAATCAACTGATCACATTACCATCATATAGTTGTTCATTGATCAACCTGATCTATTTTTTAACATTTTCCTTGTACCAGAAAAAGTGATAATAAGAATTTAAAAAATAATAGTGAAAAAAGAACACCCAAATCATTCCCCTTGCCCTATTTTTCTTTTAGTTTTAAAATGCAATTTTATTGAGATATAGTCCCACACCATATAATCCATCCAAAGTATACAATCACTGGCTCACAGTATCATCATATTGTTGTGCATTCATTGCTAGAATCAATTTTCAAACATTTTCATTACTTCAAAAATAAAGAAAAATATATAAAAAATAAAAATGAAATAAAAAAGAACACCTAAACCATCCCATACCCATACCCCTTATTCCCCCCTATTATTTATACATTTTTGTCATTATTTTATTACTCATCTGCCTATACACTGGTTAAAGGGAGTGTCAGTCATCAGGTTTTCACTATCACATGGTCAAACCATAAAAGCTATATAATTATATGATTATCATCAAGAATAAAGTCTACTTCTCCCTCATTTTTGAAAGCATGTTTTGCTGGATATAAAATTCTTGGTTAGCAGGGGGAGTTTTTGTTTGTTTTGTTTTTTGTTTTTTGGGTTTTGTTTGTTTGTTTGTTTTTTGTTTTTTGCTTTCAGCACTTTAAATGTATCATCCCTCTGCCTTCTTGCCTCCATGGTTTCTGATGAGAAACTACGCTTAATCTTATTGAGGCTCCCTTGTATATGACATGTTGCTTCTTTCCTAATTCTCCAGTTTGATTATAATATGTTGTAGTGTGTATTTGGCACTCCTCAGTTTGATTATAATATGCCATAGTGTATGTCTACTTGTGTTTATACTATTTGGGGTTTTTTGAGCATCTTGGATGTTGTTCTGGTTTGCTGATGCTGCTGTTATGCAAAATACAATGAATGGATTGACTTTTATAAAGGGGATTTACTTGGTTACAAAGCTACAGTCTGAAGGCCATGAAAATGTCCAAATTGAGGCATGAACACAAGTATAACATCACCGAAGGAAGGCCAGTGGTGTCCGGAAAACCTCTGTTAGCTGGGAGGGCATGTGGCTAATATCTGCTGAGTCCAGGTTGTGTTCAGCTTCTGTGCATTCTTAAAAATGTTGCTCTTGGGGGTGTTTTGTTCTCTCTTAGCTTCTCTGGAGCAAACTCTGGACTAGCATAAGTCTGCTTTCAATGGCCATCTCCAAAATGTCTCTCAGTTGCTCTCCAAAATGTCACTCACAGCTGCTCTGAGCTCCTTCTGTGTGTGAACCCTTTTTATGGGACTCCAGTGATTCGATTAAGACCCACCCTGAATGGGTGGGGTAACACCTCCATGGAAATAATCCAATGAAAGGTCTTACCCACAATTGGGTGAGTCACATCTCCACGGAAACAATCAATAGGTTCCAATCTAATCAACATTAATATGTCTGCCCCCACAAGATTGCATCAAAGAACATGGCATTTTCTGGGGGACATAATATATACAAACTGGTACAGATGTGTATATTCATGTATTTGTTAAACTTAAGAAATTTTCAGCCATTATTTTTTTTTTTTTGAATATTCTCTTTCTCTTTTTTCTCTTTCTTCTCCTTCTGGGATTCCCTCAATTTGTATATTGATATGCTATATGAGGACCCACTTGTATGTTAGTCTCTGTTCATTTTCTTCATTCTTTCTTCTTTCTGCTCTTCAGACTTAATGGTTTCAATGCCTTATTTTCAAGTTTACTGACGATTTTTCTTGCAGCTCTAATCTGCTATTGAACCCCTCATGGAAATTTTTTATTTCTATTACTGCAGTCTTCAACTCTATTTGGTTCTTTTTCATAATTTCCATCTCTCTCTATTGATATTCTCTTCATGTTCATCTCTCACTTTCTTGAATTTTTATTTCCTTGTCTATGTTTTCCTTTACCCTTTGAGCAAATTTAGGACTATTTTTAAAAATGGGTCTCATGTCCCAGATCTGTCCTCTTCATCCCTGTTTTCTAATGCTTTCATCTTCTCTTTTGCCTGGGCCATCATTTCTTATTTCTTTGTATGTTTTATAATCTTTTCTTTAAATCTGGACATTTTGATATTTTAGCATGCTATCACTGAAATTTAGATTCTGAAGCATCTGTTCCTTAAGTATGCATCTAGCTAATATTATGATAGAGTGTTCCTTGAATACCAAGAAATAACAAAAAGAAAGAGGAGGAGGAGGAGGAGGAGGTGGAGGAGGAGGAGAAGGAGGAGGAGGGGAAAAAGAAAATGCCTTTCCAATTCTTTGCAAATTAACCTATATTGAGTGCTCTCCTTCAGAGCTTATCCATATGATGGGTTTAAAGAAACACTCCAGGCCATAGCTTTGAGATCTCCCTGCACATGTCTTATCTTGGGTACGTGTGTGTGGCCCTAGGAATTCCACCATTTACACAGATAAAAATGTCCCCCCTTCTCTAGGAAACAGTTTCTTCATGGTCCTAGGCACTGCACTGTATGTCCTACAGCTGCAATCCTTTGCCCCAGGCAGCCACAACCTCACTGTTCTCCCATGGTGTTTTGTGGGAGAGCTCTGTAAGCTGCCTTCTACATGCAGGGCAAGTTCTGGGACAGTGAACCTGTGATGAGTATCCTGGTTCAGTCCCTCAGGCTTTCCCCAGTCATGCTTCCCATATGTGTACAAGGGTTACTCAGCTGCCTCTGGAACCAGAACCAGGGATCTGCACTAGGAGTGTGGGTCAGCACTGTGCCAAGTGGGTGAGGAATAGGGGAGGGACCAACCAGAATGCCACAATCTCCTACCACTTTTAAGCCTTTTTCTTGATTTGGGGTTCACCCTGTTTCTGAAGGAGTTCAGAGCAGCTGAGAGGGACATTCTGGAGTGAAGCCAAGAGTTGACACTGACACTTGGAGATTCTTTGAGACATTTGGAGATGCTAACCTGGAGTTTGCTCCAGAGAAGCTAAGAGAGACAAGCCCAGAGACATTTTGGAGAAAGCCATTCTGAAACCAGAGCAAAGGATCAGCAGATGCCAGCCACGTGCCTTCTCACTTAACAGAGGTTTTCTGGATGCCATTGGCTTTTCTTCAGTGATGGTATCTTCTTGTTGATGCCTTAGTTTGGATACTTAGGACCTTAGAACTGTGAATTTGTAGCCAAATAAATCCCCTTTATAAAAGTTCATCCATTTTTGGTATTTTGCATGACAACAACAGTAGCAAACTGGAACAGGTAGCTTACAATTTTTTTTCTTTTATGTTCTTAAGTTCACTATAATGTGCCTAGGCGTGTGTTTTTCCCTTGTCTAGCCTGTTTTCTTACCTATCCTATGAACCTTTTCATAGTGTTCTTCTATCTTTAATTCTGGGACATTCTTGGTCATTATACCTTTAGATATTTTTCTTTTCATTTATCATTTACTTTTACTTTTTCTTTCCTTCTGGCACTATTGTTTAAATGTTGTCATTTCCTGATGCCGTCTAGATGAGTTTCTCTCCTGATCTTTCAGTTGACTAATTCCTTATCTGGCAGTATCCTTTTTGTTACTCAGCCTAACTACTGAGTCTTTTATTTTAGCTATTGTACTTTCAGTCCCCCCAGGCATATCGGCTACCTTGCAATTAAAGTGAATGGGAAGGGCTAATGGCCAGGCCCCATCTCTGCTCCACCATGTGAGTTTAGGGAGGGTGAGGGGAAACATCACAAGGCATAGAGCCTCTGGCACTACTCTCTGGGTTTGAACACTTCCCTTTTGCCACCCCTGTTTGCCATCCCTTCACTGGGACCCTTTGCTTCAGGGAACCTGCAATATCTCTACTTTGGGGATGCTCCCTTCTAGGGAGTTGTTGGGAAAGGAGAGGGAGGAATGAGAGGAGAACCACATAGAGCAGCTAATATCCCTACACTCATTGTTTTCTGCTCTCCCTGCCCCCCAGCCAAGCTCCAGTTCTGTCCATCCACCCTCCCAGATATTTCCTCACCCTTTCAATAGGCAGGTACTATTTTTTTTTCCTGCCTCAGTTTTGGCAAGGCAAGCAAGATCTGTATAAGAAATGGTTGGGGAGAGAAAAAATTGCTTAAGGATCTCTACTGTAACCTATGCCCTTTCTGTGGAGTCTGGTCCTCTGCTACTCTGGACAACCCTATACCCCCTACCCTACTCCCAGCACATCCATCAAGACCCATCACCTTCTGTCTCCCCAAGAGTCTGCTATCAGTTTTATGTTAGTTTCTTAATTTCATCATCTTCTCTCTTGGCTTTCTGGCATCCACAGGGTTGGGAAGGAGTCAGCTAGTTGGTGCTAATTTTGCTTCTAGTGGATAGGCTACAAGGAATACAATTTTAATTCTGAATTCAGCATTTTAACACTTTGAATTTCACCTCAATTCTGAATTTTGTTACTTATTTTGGATATTATTAAAATGTTTTAACATTTCTCTTAAACTTTATACTTTAAAAAGGATTGTTGCATTCTTAAGTGTTATTTTTTCATTTACTCAAGGCCAGATTTATCTTTGTATATGAAAATCTATTTCTAATTTTGCAAAATAACTCAATGAAAATACAATCTTCTTTATTGCCAATTTCCCAGGAACACATCTATTTTGTAAGATGAGGATGTCTACGAAATGTTCATTGATTAACTCATTCATTCTTTTTTATTACAGGTTATTGAGGTATAATATACAATTCATCCATTTAAAGTGTACAATTCAATGGTTTTTAGTATATTCACACAGTTGCACATCCATCACCATGATCAATTTTAGAACATTTTCATCACCTCAAAAAGAAAAAGCCCATACCCACTACAGTCACTCCTCATTTCCCCTTGTCTCCAACCCCTGGCAACCACCAATTTACTTTGCTTCTATGGGTTTACCTCGTCTGGACATTTCATGTAAGCAGGATCATACAATGTGAAGTCTTTTGAGACTGGCTTCTTTCATGTAGCATAATGTATCCAAGGTTCATCTATGTTGTAACATATATCAGTACTTCATTGCATTTATTCTTTCACTTATTAAATAAACATCTGTTGATTGCCTAGTATCTGCAAGGCACCTTGCTAGGAGGTGGGGGAGAATATATAAAACACATGATACCTATTATCAAGAAGTCCATAATCTAATTTAGAGTCAGATATACGGTAAGTGATATAACTGTAATAAGTGGACATTTGGGTTCTTCCCACTTTGGGGCTATTATGAATAATGTTGCTATGAATATTCATGTACAGGTTTTTAAATTAAAATATATTTTCAGTTATCTTAGGCATATACCTAGAAGTAGAATTGCTGGCTCATGTGGTAACTCTATGTTTAACTTTGGGATTAACTGATGAACTATTTTCAACAGTGGCTGTACTATTTTACATTCCTTCCAGCAAATATATGAGGATATGTATTTTTTTATTCCAGTTTTTCCCATATCCTCATCAGCCCTTATTATTATCTGTCTTTTTTATTATAGTCATCCTAGGCGTGTGAAGTGGTACCTCATTGTGGTTTTGATCTGCTTAATCAATCTTTGACATACTCATTTGGTTTTCATTTGGCTTTCAAGAGTACCTAGCATAGTGTCTAATATACAGTAGACGTATAATAAATGTATGTTGATTTAATTTACAAGTAATCAGTCAACACAGATGGCTTTTGTCTATGGGGAAAACAAAAGCTTAGACACAATTAGGAAAACAGGTTTTCAACCAGCAATTGCAATTGCTTGTTTAAGGTTGATAATTTTTAAAAAGATGAACTAGCTTTATATTTCATGTAGTTTTAAACAATGCTGCTTGTGATGAAGTTTCTGACCATTTTGGGGTGGCACATTGTGAAAATTTGAGACACAGGGAAAAAAAAACCTTTGGCAAATTGAATATAATTGCTTATATACTGAAGAGCCTATAATTTTCTTTAGGAGTTTGCTTTCTTTCTCAATGTCTTCACTGAGCATAGGTCTAGAATTCTTGTCTCTGCTTGTAATGCTCTAATCATATCTGCATCAGTAACATTTTAAAAAAATTATGCCCCTGTAAGTATTTGGAGATGGCCCCCAATACTAAATACTAAAGACCACTCTCAAAAAGTAGAGTTTAAGCCAGTTCAATTACATTTTTTAAGGTGTACAAGATAGGAAAGATGTGTTTTTCATATTTCGTCTTTGGGGAGCTGGAGTTGCAGCTGAAGATAAGGCAGAGTGAGAAACTGAGCCCCAGAAAGCTAATCATATAACCAAATAAACATAATAAAAATATTATACAATTGTTTCTTTAAACAATGTTGTTTTTTTGTTTTTAAATAAAAGCCTAGAAAATGCTCTCTTCATTCTAAACTCAACAGTCCTTCAAACAAAAAACAAAACCAAAAATATTTGTGAACATAAAATCCCGCCACCTAAAACAATGCCTGGCACATAGAAAGTGTTCAATAAATATTTGTCCACTATTGAATGAATAAATAAACATAGAAAGTACATGTCTTTCAAAAGGTTTTAGGGAGGAGCAAATATCTTCAGAAGTTTTTGGTAGCAGGTTAGTTTAAGTGTCAATTTGGGAGTTGCAGAAGCTGCTCATCATTAGCTTTTGCCACCAGGACTCCTGGTTGCAGAGAACATAGGGTTGGCCAAGTAGGCTTTCATAAATGACAATATATGACAAGTATTAATGGGCCCTAAAGGGATCTTTCAAAGCAGTTTGTACCACACTTCTTGACTGTCAGTGCATTGTGTTAAAGTACAGAGCAACTACTTAGAATAACTCCAGAAAAAGGATGAAGGGAAAGAACAGATATCAACTAAGGAAAAGAAGAAATTCCTCATTATGAGGAACCATGATGACAAATGGGGAAGAAAGTAGAAAAGGGATATTAAATTCCCAGGTCATTTTTCATTGTAGCATTTACTGAAATGTGATGGTAAAATGATAATTAAAACGAAATATGCTTAAGAAGGAAGATGAATTATAATGAAATTTTAGTGTTTTTAATATTCATTTGCACATTATTTCCAGAAAAACTTTTTCAAAGGCAATGCAAGTAGATAAATAAGAAACTATCCCCAAGGGCACTTTGAGTTCCTTGAGGAAATGCTCTATATAATCCTGTGGGAGGGTAATTACTTTTGTTGTTCTTTAGTGGCTTCCAGGAAACCAAAAATTGGCTGTTGCCACCAAACTCTTAATGAGTGAATCCCTCTGGGGCTCATTAAAAGTGCAGCACTCAATCATATAGTTCAACTTATTTAATAAGTTGCTCTGTTGATCATTAAAGGCATCTCACATCCCTTCTGGACCACTCTCATTAGGAGGGTGCCTGGGGTTCTCATAAATGAACACCCCAGGGAGGAGGCCAAGGGGGTCCTCTTTCAAAGCCATCTTGAGAAGTTGCCCAAGTTTTGGTTGCCTTCTGGGGGAGTGAAGGCAGTTCCCAGCTCCCATGTTCTCGATGGAGCTTAGCTCCTGTGGGAGAGAGGCCTCCGCTGAGTGGGAACACTGTCTCAAAGATGATTTAGTGCCGAGTTTCTCAAGAATTGTTTATCTCTTACAAACAGAACTATTTATAGGTGAAATGCTACAATGCCTGAGATTTGCTTTAATTTAAAATACTCCAGTACAAAAATAACCATCACCATCCCAAAACAAACAAAAGGAAAAGAAAATGGTGGGCAGGGATAAATGAAATAAGATTTGCAAAGTGGTGGTAATTGTTGAAGTCTACATGGAGAGTCATTAAACTGTTCTAATTTTGTGTGTTTGATAATGTCCATAATAATTTTTATATCACTATATATAAAAGAAATATTTATTTCATATATATATATCTTAAATCAGTTGTTATTCTCTGTATTAGAATTCTTTCCAATACAATGAACAGAAAACCCAATTCAAATTGGCTTAAACAATAAAGGGCTTGCACAGACTCGTGTAGTTGACAAGTTCACAGCGGCCGTTGTAAGGAGCAGGTGTTGCTTGATCCTGCAGCTCAGTAATGTCACCAAACACTGAAATTCTATCACTGTGCTCTGCCTTCTTGGGTTTCATCCTAAGACCCATGTCTCTCATAGTTTCAAGAAGAGCATCCACAGCTACTGGGGCTACATGTGTCATCTAGCAAGAGGAATGTCTTGGCACTAGCATTTCCAAAAAAGTCCTGAGGGGACCAGCTTAAGATCACATGCCTAACCCTGCAACAGAATCTTCTAGCCAATGAGACAGACATTAGTTTAGGTCAGGTGCTCCACTCCTGGAAACCAGGACAAGGAATCTCTCAAATCCCGAATGGAATAAGCTGTTGGAAAGGGGCAAATAGGAGAGGTTTGCTATGAGGCAGTCAACTAATGTCTGACATACGCTCCCCAAGTAGAGCTCCCAGTGGAATAGAAAAAAAGGACATTGAACCATAGCTGCTAAAACTGTGATACAGACTTGAAGGTGTGGTTAGAAATCAGGGACCTGGATGGTCTGTAGGGGTGGAAGATTCCCTTAATGAATGGATGGCAGTGTCTGGAGATGAGGGTCTGATGTGCTTCATTTTGGAGAGGGTTTCTACCGCCACAAGAAAGGCATCATCTTGCCCAGGGCAGACTGATTTTGTTCCCTCTGTGCCCGCTGTGGTCGTCAGGACACACGAGCACACCTGCAGGATAGTGCCTCCATGCTACAAGTCTCGGTCGCCAAGGCCCACACCAGCCACTTGCATGCCTCATTCAGAAGGGCCATTTATCTCAGGGACATTGTCATATTTAAAAACGTGTACAACTAGGATATCTAATGATATTAAAATAGAGATAAGATAAATATAGATATCTATAGAGTGTTTTTATTTACACATGTGTAGGTGTGAATATATATTATATGCCTAGGAGATATCTATACATATGTATAGATATATAGATATAGATACATATCATGCATGCACAGAGAAATTCATTCCAATTTTTCCCAGTGTACTTAGATATTTTTCTCATGATTGGTTGGTCAGTCCAGCAGAAGATCACTTTTATATGGTCTTAGCAAACGTGACTAATGTGCCATAATGTCCTCTCCTTAGTTCAATGACCTTTGCCGATCTGTTTACTCTATTGTGGTCTCTTTTTCCACCACTATTCTGTCTTGGTAAACAGTTTTGACCCATAGTGGCTGATAAAAAGCTTTCAAATGATACTACAGAAGTACCTCTAAAGGTGCCAAGGTACAGAATCTTACACAACCTTGGATTAACAAAATGAGACTTTTATTCAGTGACTTCATGAACTTCAAGGAAATGGTTGAGGAAATTGAGGTAAAATATAATCAGGGCAATTAGGAATTGGTGGAAGCGCTTAGTCATTATGAAGACCATGAAAAACACCTGTGATCTGAGGGCTGGAGCCTCGCTGTGTGACTAGCAGCTGGAAGAAAGTACAGCCAGATCTATGTCATGACTTCAGGGCTTTTGAAGAAAACTCAAGAGCTTTTGCCAATGCACGGTGCCAGAAATACATCTTCCCACACCTGTGCCATAACAATCCCATATGGTACTTCCTTAAAGATCTAATTTCCAGGAACACAAGAAGTTCATGTAGTTGACTTCAGTTAGAACCAATGAATATTCTTTAGAATCTATTTTAATGAAGGTCTACTGGTAATGAACTCTCTTGTTTTATCAGAAAAGAGCTTTTATTTCTCTCTCATTCTTTATCTGAATAATCTAGTCTGCCTTTACCAGAAATGCAAGTTCTTATTTTTAAATAGTTTTCAGTTAATTAGCTCACATTTTCAGGGTATATAATCATACCATCTGAAAATAATGATCACTTTGCTTTTATTCTAATAGCTATAGAGCAAAAATAACACCATAATGCTATAAGAGGGATAATGTTTAAATTTTATTTAACCTGGGTTTGTATTATTATTATTATGAGAAGTTGTGGGTTTACAGAACAATCATGCATAAAATTCAGGATTCCCATACACTACCCCACCACCACACCTTGCATTGGTGTGGAACATTTGTTACAATTGAAGATAGCACTTTTTTTTATAATTATACTATTTTTTAACAGTAGTTATCTTTGTTACAATTGATGAAAGACTATTAAATAGCACTATTAACTATTGCTCATAGTTACATTAGATGAATTTTTCCCATGTACCACCCTATTATTAACACCTTGTATGACTGTCATACATTTGTTACAATTCATGAAAGAACATTCTTATAGTTGTACCATTAACTATATCCATTGCTACAATAGGATTTATTGTGTCATACAGTTCTATGTTTTATCTTTTAATTTTAATTTTAGTAACATATATGACCTAAAGTTTCTCCTTTAAGCCCCATTCACCTATACATTCAGTGCTGCTAATTACTCACAATATTGTGTTACCATCACCATCTTCCATTTGCAAACATTTACAATCAACATAAATAGAAATTCTTTATAAATTAAGCATCAACTCCGTATTCTCAAAACCCAATCTCAAAAACCCTTGATAAGGGAAAAAAAAAAAAAGATGTAGTGCCCCCTTGAGGAGCCTGTGGAGAATGCAGGGGTATTCGCCTACCCCACCTCCATGGTTGCTAACATGACCACAGACATAGGGGACTGGTGGTTTGATAGGTTGAGCCCTCTACCACAGGTTTTACCCTTGGGAAGATGGTTGCTGCAAAGGAGAGGCTAGGCCTCCCTATGGTTGTGCCTAAGAGCCTCCTCCCGAATGCCTCTTTGTTGCTCAGATGTGGCCCTGTCTCTCTAGCTAAGCCAACTTGAAAGGTGAAATCACTGCCCTCCCCTCTACGTGGGATCAGACACCCGGGGGAGTGAATCTCCCTGGCAACGTGGAATACGACTCCCGGGGAGGAATGTAGACCTGGCATCGTGGGACGGAGAACATCTTCTTGACCAAAAGGGGGATGTGAAAGGAAATGAAATAAGCTTCAGTGGCAGAGAGATTCCAAAAGGAGCCGAGAGGTCACTCTGGCGGGCACTCTTATGCACACTTTAGACAACCCTTTTTAGGTTCTAAAGAATTGGGGTAGCTGGCGGTGGATACCTGAAACTATCAAACTACAACCCAGAACCCATGAATCTCGAAGACAGTTGTATAAAAATGTAGCTTATGAGGGGTGACAATGGGATTGGGAAAGCCATAAGGACCACACTCCACTTTGTCTAGTTTATGGATGGGTGAGTAGAAAAATAGGGGAAGGAAACAAACAGACAAAGGTACCCAGTGTTCTTTTTTACTTCAATTGCTCTTTTTCACTCTAATTATTATTCTTGTTATTTTTGTGTGTGTGCTAATGAAGGTGTCAGGGATTGATTTAGGTGATGAATGTACCACTATGTAATGGTACTGTAAACAATCGAAAGTACGATTTGTTTTGTATGACTGCGTGGTATGTGAATATGTCTCAATAAAATGAAGATTAAAAAAAAAAAAAAAAGAATATGGGTTTTTCTGGGGGACATGATATATCCAAACAGGCACAGCACCACAAGGAGGAAGCTCTGATACAACAAACCTGATGTGTGAAAACCCAGTTTATAAAGAAATTGGGGGTAGGAGGTGGGGGTGGGGTGGTTGTGATTTGTACTTTTTTACTCTAAAAAATAATTGCCTGAAAGTATTCTTTTAACTAGAGAACACTTCCAAGGTATTTCAGTTTTATAAATCAGTAAAATAAAAGAAAATTTTAACATTTCTATTGGAGCAATGTTAGTGGCCATACCTCTCATTCAAAACAATTAATTTAGTTCTTCCATTCTTTGATGATGCAAATTTATTTAGTATGACTATCTTAGCTGTAGTGTATCCATGTAGGTGGCTCTTCTTCTGGGTTCCAGAGTCTAATGTGTCCTTGTCGTGGCTCCTGGAATGGCAAAAAAATCCCTTAGGAACTGGGTTGTTCCTTCTCTAATCTTAGGGCCTCCAAGGCCAGCATTTCTCAATCTCTAAAATCTGTGCCCCTTTTGGCTAAATTAAAAACTCCAGTCCTTTTATGATTGTGTGTTATGTTTTACAAATATAACTTCATATGTTTATTATCCTTGGTCAAGTCATGTGGATCCCTGGTTAATATCATTTTTTTCTGGAAAATGTGTTTGGTCCCCGGCTTCCCTGTTGTTTTTGCCTAACGAGGGCCTGAGACTCCACCTGGGTGTACACAGTGCTAGTCAAAGCGTGATCCCTGGAACTGGCTGGTCTGGTGCACAAGATAAATACAGAAACCGAGAGGAAGCATCTGGCAACTTTGGTAGCAATTTGACAAAGTAACTTGGTTGAGTCTAATAATTTCAAAAATTGGGTTTGCATTTTGTGCATCTTCAACTTTTTTAGTTCCTTTCCAGTAATTCATTATTATTGTATTTTACAAAAATATTAGTCTGTGACAGACTGGAAACAAAACACAACACTAGACCTTCACCAGAGATGGTTTGGGAAAGCGCTGGTCTGGTCTAGACTAAATTCCTTCTAACTGCTGTGTGCTGTGGTAGCTGTCGGAAGCTGTTGAGACTGTTCTTGCTAAAGCACCGTGATCTTGTACTGGATCCAGAATCCAGAACATGCCTAACAGAACTGGTTGCATTGGACTGGAAGAGTTAAGTCCCTCTGGCTGGGCCCTGGGGAGAGAGTTCTTTTCATCTATTAGTAGGTGCCCCAGGTTCTGGTTCTGCTGTGCCACCAGTATCAAGCCAAGGGATCTTAAGCCTCCATTTCCTGTGTGTGTGGCAGTGAAGCCTTTCTAGCCACCTGAGGTGACAGGCTGTGTGTTCTGGGGGAGAGGGCATTTCACTGTGAGTCAGGTGATGTGGGGTCTGGTTTTTGTTCCACCATGTCAGTGGTTGATCAGTGTTTCTCCAACTCGTATTCCACAAAACCCCGTGCACAGACCTGTTAGTTGTACCCACAGACACACACACACCCCACAACCACATTACAAAGGTCTCTGTAGTCACATAAGATGGGAAACACTACTCCACAGACCCCCAAGTTTTACACTGTACATTTACACATAAATGCTCTGAGTTCTCCTATACTGACTTTAACCCATTGTTCCCCAGCTTACCCGGGTGCAGAACACTTTTTTGTTGGTATGCCTCTTAACGTCTCAGTGTTTTCTGAGTACCAGCTGGGGATGTCAACTGCGCTCGATTACCAAGATCCCTTCCCGAGTGGTGGGTTTTGTGGTTCCATAGGCTCCACAGATAAGCTGCCGAGTGCGTGCAGGACCCAGGTCCGGCTGGCACTCAAGCCCGCGCTGCTTGGAAGTCCTGGGCAGTTGACTTTGCCAGGGTGGGCGCTGGAAGAAGAGGCGATCAGAGTGGAGGTGCTTTTCCCGGGACGCACACTGAATCCCATCTTTCTGTTCCAGGGTGAAGCTCACTGAGCCCTAGCTGGGAAGTTCATGCAGATAGAAACTCCCGAGCATATGAGTTTTCTGGGAGCTCCTTAGAGGACTTGCATGCCTTTCTCCTCCATCTCTCCGGGTAAAGGAGGAGGGTAGGGGTCGTGGCCATCACAGATCTGCCGGGCCCCTAATACTTCAAGATGGGACATCGCTGAGCCAGAGGATGCTCTAACCAGAGCTAAAGTTCAGGTGCCCACGGCAGCAACCTGTTTACAGGTAGGTTTTCATTCTTTTGTCTATTACCTATTATGATGTGTCAGTCTTGTGCTCAACACTGAAGATGCACGGCAGCACCACAGAGACACAGCCTGCCCTCTTTGTACTTACATTCTAGTAGGGAAAGACAGAAAAAAATAAGTAAATGCTCCAAATAATTCTAAATTGTGATACTTGCTCTGCAGGGAATAAACATGGGGCTCAGAGTGATATGAGCAGATATGACCTGCTGGGACATGAGGGAAGATCTAGAGCTGAGGGGCAAGGGGGCCAATGGATTAAGGGATGAGGGAGCCAGTGGATTAAGGATGAGGGATCCAGTAGATTAAGGGTCAGGGATAAGCCAGGTTTGGATTTTAGGTGGGAACTTTGAGAGATCTGAGAGGGGAATACCCTAGGAGCAGCACCCCTTAACCTTTTACTCGAAGAATAAGATTGTAAATACAAGTTTCTCCTTTAAGGAGGATAGATGCTTTCAAAGCTGAGTAATGCTTACTTAGCCTAGTTAAAGGAAGAAGCAAAAAGTCCCCTCCCCCTCCAAAAACAAGGTCCACTCCTCTGTGTAAGACGGAACAATAGTTCCTTAAGTTACTAATGTTTTTTTAAGATAAGATTTTTTCTATTGTTAAAACTATGTAATTTTACTTCTCTCTTCATGAACTTCAAAGATCCTTTGCCCTGTTTGTTTCAAACACTTTGAAACTTTGTTCAGGGTTTTGGACAGGTCAAGGACAAACGGTTAGCATGAAAATTATGTTGGAAATGTTGTGCCTATTGGATCTAAAATGTTAGCAGTAGCCTTCATACTAAGGTTTTCTTAAAGGTGTATTGCATCCAAATACTACAAAGCTTAATTCGTGTTGGTGCTGCCACCGGAGGTTCATCTTCCTACCATGGTAGATCAGAAATGACTCTGACAGTTTTCCTGAATCTGAAATGTGATGCATGAGCTGGCTTCTAAATTCCTCCAGCAGGAAGGTGACGGGGACTGCTGTAGGCCCAGTGCAGGCCTTGTCACAGACGCGTGAGGCACACAGGGGGACAGCCCTGTAAGTGCTCGATGGCAGAAAGTACCTCAGGGAAGCCCTGCTAGCATTGTCCACTAGCGGATTCATACACGGAGGAAACCCTACTTGTGTAGCAAGTTTGGTAGATGTTCGGGCCTTGTTCCCAGTGAACCCACCCAGGAAATAAGCGACATAAACGACAAGCATGGGGCAAGATTCAGTAGCAAAAATATGCTTGTGCACTTGTTTGGGTGGATTAATACAGGAAAGAACTCTAGAAACACGGAGTGTGGTTCAACTCCTTCTCCCACTCAACATCTCCCACTTGTAGCCATTTCCAAGACTCTACACAGGAGAAAAACCTCCTCTTTCGGTGACAGTGAAAAGTTAACCGCGACAGCCTTGCCCCAGGCCTCCCATACACACAACAGCGGGACCTGGCCCGGCACAGCGCTGAGCTGGGAATGCAGCACGTGCTCAGTAACCACTTGCCAGTGGGTGACTCAACCATTGTTTGGAAAATCCTTTATAGAGTCCAAATCTTTTGCATTAACCCAACTGTACATTTGAATAGGAGAAGCTGCTTGGCATTCTTCCTCTCGAAGTCTCCTGGAAAATTTACCATTCCTGTTTTCATTAGTCCCAAAAGTTGATAGAAACCCCAGGAGTTTTAGTTTAGAGATTTTACTCCAAACTCGCCTCCTGTCCTTTCCCTGCAGTTAAAGGAAATCTGAGGTTCTCAAGATCAGCTCAAGGTTCCAGGCAGACTCTGCTAAATGGCAGACAGGACTCAGAGTCTGAGAGAGTCCCAGCGCACTGACCTCTTAGACCAGCTAAGAGAAGGGGTAAGGGATTTGGGGGCTTTGTATTGGGTCAATGATCCAGTTTCCAGAACTTACCTTAGGGCCAGTATTAAGGTTGTTACCTGAACACACTAAAATGGAGCACCCAGCTGGTTTGTCCTGGGAATCATCAGGTTAAGATGACGGAGGGCATGTTTGTGAGAACTTTAGTGCTAATGTTAGAATTCTGAATTTAGGGTTGTGCGAGCTCTCAGATTACATTTGAAAGCTAGGTGTCCATAGATTTTGGTTCCCATTCCTATAAGGCTACAGAACTTCCTCTTTTGCCAATTTCCATCCCCAAATTCCAACATAAGGTCTCGTGAGACATTGCACAGATGGTTACTGGCTAAGCAAGGTCTTTACCACTCGACGTTTCTCATTCCTGACAGGGGCCCTGTTCCACTCCTGCTTTCCTGCCTAAGGTTCTTCCCAACTGTCGCCTTCCTTAGTCCCAAAAGAATAGCTGCTTTCTTTTCTACACCAATCTGGGCAAAGCTGCTTCTGCCCTATGTTCCATCCTGGTTTTCATGTGAGGTACAACTCTATAAGATGTGACCAATGTAGTTACCAGACCATTTCCTTAAGTCTGCTGTGCTCATGTGAGGAACAAAAGGCGGCTCCTGCCCTCTCCCCAGGCCACTGATCAGTAGAAATGCCTCTGTTGTGAATGTGATGCAGTGGACCACAGGGAGACAATGAGAAGCAAAGAATATGAATAATGGAAAAAGCCATTTAAACAACTGACCTCCCCAAGATCTGTCCAAAATCCGCCATGTCTTTCTTCCCTGACGTCTCTAGTCTTGTAGGCTTTCCCACTAGTCTTATACCAGCTCAGTCGCGCATCTAGAGAAAGCAAAGACCAAGAGAAAGGAAAAGGAAACAACTCTTGAGCTCTAGTAAATTAGCCACCTCCCCCGAATGCCCTCCTCTAGGCTCTCTCAAGTCTTTTAGGATAGGCTATGTTGTGCCACAGAAACAAATACCAGTATCACAGTGGTTTAAGACAACAGTATTTTATTTCTTATTCCTACAAAGTCCATTACAGGTCTGGGGAGCTCAGCAGAACAGCTTCCTTCCATGCTGTGATTCAGCATTCCAACTGCTTTGATCTCGTGCTCCACTCTTTATGTGCTTCCACACGGAGGCAGAGAGCACTGGTCTTTGCACCAAGAAATAAATGCTTCAGGCCAGAAGTGACACTTCTGCTCAGAACTCATTGCCCCAAACTATCTCGTGATCCTGTCTAACTGCAAGTGCAGGAAAGCACAGGCATTCACGCCTTTACTGTTCAACAGAATGCAAGTTCCACGAGGGTAAACATTTTGTCTCTCTTGTTCACAGTTGCATCCTCAGGTTGTCTAGAAAAGCATCTTGAATACAGTAGGCCCTCATTAAATTGAATGAATGAATGTAGTGCTAGGAAGAAACCTACAGGTCCTGGGAAAAGAACCAAGAGTACCAGGGGTCTAAGGCTAAGAGAGTGTTGGTTAAGAGCTATATAGCCCAGAGCGGCAGAGCTGGCTGTGTTTAAGAGATAATACTTGGTGTAGTTTGTCTTCGGGATTAAAATAGAATCCCTAGTGAGACCTCCAGACCAATCCCATTGAATGGGGGCTCGTATCTTATGGCTCGGAATATATCAGAGAAAAGGGAAGAATTGATGTGAGCAATCTGTACAGGAACCTATCAGCCAGGATAAAAAGAAGCATTGTACAGTGTGACTAAGGATGACAATTCTAGTCTTAGCTTTGGGGACTGTCTTGACTTACTCCATCAAGAACCAAATTAACTTAGCATAACCACTATAAGCATTGAGCTCCTAAATGAAGCTGCCATAGCCATCTGCTTCTTTAAGGTAGGCAGCCCCACACATCACCGGGGAAAAGGGAAACCCTTATCAACAGCATCAACTATGGTCGAGGCCGTGTTTTAGGTGCTTTCATTCATCAGTTCATCTAACCCCAGAAGCTGGAGGTGCTGTATCTATTTTATTGAGGAAATAGTGTTTCAATGATCAAGAAACAAATGTTTTATAAACCAGAAATAAATTTAATACAGTGTTATCTAGGCTGGTTATGCAGGAATAACATACAAATTAGTTCTCTAATCCTGCCTTCAGGCCTTTCTGGCTGACAGCCAACAGAAGGAATGTCACCCTCTAGCTGAGGGGTCTTCGGCAAGTCATTGTACCTCTTTGAGCCTTAACTTCCTCATCTAATAAATAAGAGATTTGGAAGAACTAATTTCTTAAACCCCTTTCCTAAGACTGTACCTCAAAACTCCAGCAGGAACATACCCCTGAGTCACTGTTGTAGAGAAATAGGTGAATCATAAGAAAATCTACAGGCCTATACAAACTCTCATCAATCCATCAAATTTATCACCTAAGGCTGCTCTTAAATGCTATGCTAGAGAACAGAGAACAGGCACACCCTGCCCGCTTAAGAGCTGACAATGTAAAACAAACAACATGGACATGTGTGCACTCATCCTTGTCCAACACTCAGTATCAGTTCCCAGTTTTTCCTTTCAGGAACACTGCCTCCTGCTGACTAGATCCCCAGGTCACCATGCCAAATGAACCCCAGGAACAAGCCTGTGGAACACAAACCCCAGTTACCATACAAACTTTTGTTCTTAGTAATAACAAACAGAAACCAAATTAAAAAGCAAACAAAATTTGACAATGAGTGGATCTGAACTCTCATTATTTTTTCTCAGGCCTTAGACAAATGCTATTTCTTTTGGCTGTTTTATCCTATTAATACTGTAAGGAAAGGAAATAGTCTAGTTTCTTTTATTGCAGAAAATTCTTTACATCTAATATATATCCCATGGCTTCAAATTCCAACACATTTCCATCTCATTAGAGACGTTTTCCACTTTCCAAACACCACTAACAAGAGGCATAAGATAGGACATTATCAGTTCACCTAGCAGATTCCCTAACAGTAAATGTGATCCCATCACAAAAAAAAAATTGTGCTAAAAGGATTCAAGAGCTAAAGTTGCTAAAAAGTTCAAGCAAGAACTCAGAGGATGTTCAACTTTGAGAAAAGGGTCCAGTGACAAAAGAAACAAAATCTGATTGAGTTCTTAGAGAACCTTCCATTAGAATACATTTCTGCCCCACGAGACTATTAAGGTTGGTAAACCTGCCACTCTGAAGATAGTGGTATATAATTAACCATGCAGATAATTGCTTTTTGATTTGGAAGACCATGTTACAAACATTTCTATCATATGTTTAAGAGTGGCTGGGGAGATCACTGCAAAACCAACAATATTTACCTCAGGGACCATAGAAGACTATTGATTCATGGTTGCCATTTGCTATTTGAAGCTGAATTGCTAATTTTCCAGATACAATCCCCAAACATTCAGAATATTCTTATAACATCTCTCTTGCAAAAGAATTCCCTGATTGTTGTAAGTAAAAGCAATAAGCAGTACAATCACAGTTGCTCCCTCCAGCACAATCAAGGTAGATTTCTTCTGTGAAATATGATGTTTGCCAACATCAAATTTTCCACTGGTGACAAATTCCTGTAACTGGCTGCTTCATGATTTTGTCATCATTCATCAACTTGAAGATCACACTCCATCTGGTCAATTTCTTGACAAGCTTGCCTTCACCCATGGAGTTTCTGATGTCTAAGAAGACTTGACCGCCTGCTGAAGTTCCTTTTGCATGTGCTACAGGTATAAGGCTGCTCACCTGTGTGGGTTCTTCGGTGTTTAATAAGATGGGAGTTCTGACTGAATTTTTTTCCACATTCATGACATGTAAAGGGCTTCTCTCCTGTGTGAGTTCTTTGATGTGTGTGGAGATTTGTGTTTTGGCTGAAGCTTTTCCCACACCACGAGCATTTATATGGTTTTATTCCTTGGTGTGTGGTTAAGTGCTTATTAAGATCTGAACTCCATCTAAACCTCTTATCACACTGTTGACATTTATAGGGTTTCTCTTCAGTGTGTATTCTCTGGTGCTTAATAAGATCAGAACTCACTCTGAAGCTTTTCCCACATTGTAAGCATTTAAAAGGCTTCTCTCTTGCATGGTCTTTCTTGTGAAGATCCATAAGTTTCAACAGCTCTTGTTTCCAGGTTGAAAGTTTCTTTCTTTTCTTCATTGGAAAATCTCGATGCCGTTTCCCCAACCTGTGCATATTACTATGATTTTCTTTGCCCATTTTCTGAGGAACTTTCACTCTGACCTTTTTTGATGGTATGTCTCTTGGTTCATGTAATTCTAAGGTAGAAAGAGATGTAGGCTGGTAATTTCCAGTGTCATTTTTCAGCTTTAACCCTGTTGGAAAAAAACATAAGGATCAGCCATTCACATCCCAGAGTAAGAAAACCACACAAATGGAGATAAAATTCAATGATGCTTGATTAAAAAAACAAACAGAGGAGCAGAATCTAAAATGATAATTCCCTGCAAAGTTCTTATCAAGAGATACTTTCTGTCCATGGTGTACACTTACCTGTAGGAGACTCTCTGGGACTGTCCTTCAACTCCTGGGGTCCTTGGATCCACGGCTCTTCCCCTTGCTCTAGACAGGAGATCACTTTAGGTTTGGGGAGCACAAATAATGCTGCGAGAAGGAAAATTTAAGGTCATGGACTGGCAACTTAACAGTCAATTGGCCCACTAATTCTAGACTATTTGTGAGTAGATAAGCAAAGTGGGGGCTAGGAAATAAACCTAAGGTGGACAGATGAAAAGGATGTAGGAAACTGGACTCCAGAGCACATTACCCCTCTTTTGCCACCAACAATATCCTGTGTTCAGCCAAACAGGAACAAAGCTCTGGAGGTTGCTGGGAACACAGGCTGGTCCTATTAACTCTTTAGGACTCATTCTAGATAAGACCAGGTCCAGTGGCTCCAACTGGAAGTTCAGTAGGTTGGAAATCATATGTATGAATGATTTCTATTAATAATTATAGTTATTTTTAAGTTAACACCTAAGCACCAGGCACTGTACTAGGAGAGATTTCTACCACCCCTATAGCTGACTGATTCACATCCAGGTCTGCAGGACAGACTAGAATTACTTGGTGTACATTTTCAAAATACAGTTTGAGACAGATGGTGAAAAATATTCCATTACTGAGTCATTCAATAAATATGACTGTGACTACTGTGTGCCAGGCACTGCTCTACAGGCTGGGGATACACCATTGAATAAGACAAAGTCCCATATTCTAAAAGATCTTACATTCAGGGAAAGAGGGGGACAGATATTAAATAAATAAGTAAATAATAAAACAATGTCTGGAAAGTGATAAATGGTTTTAGGAAAGTTAAAGCAGGGCAAGAGAACATTTTAAGACTCTCCTCCCCTGAAGCTATTTTAGATAAAGTTGTTGCAGAAGATCTTTTTGAGAAAGTGATACTTGAGCAGAAACCTGAAAGTGAGAGTTTTGCCACTTGGTGGAATAATGTGTTTAAGAGAGGAAATGAAAACACAGAAATCAGCCTGACAAATGCAAGAAACAGCAAGAAAGCCAGTGTGGCTAAAGAGGATCAAGCAGGAGCAAGAGTGGCAGAAGATGAGGTCAGAGAGGAGAGTAGGAGCCAGACTGTGGGAGGGTCCAGAAGGGAGTTTGCACTTTATTCTGAATGTGATGAGAAGTCACCAGAGAGTTTTGAAGCAGGGAAGTGTCACAGTCTGATTAGATTTTAAAGAGATTACTCTGGCTGCTGTGTGGAAAACAGTCTGCAGAAGAGCAAGAACAAGAGTGGGGTCAGGAACACCACTAAGAAAGCTACTGAAGCAGACTTGATTAGAGATGACGCAGGCTTAGAGCTGGATGGTTATAGTGGAAGAGGCTGAGACACCAGTGGATCCAAGATACACTTTGAAGGCAGAGCCAGGAGGACTTGTAATGCATTGGTCAGGAGGTATGACAGCAAGATCAGAGTAAAGGACGACCACAAGTTTCTTGGCCTGAGCAACTGGGTGAATGGTGATGCTCCTTACTGCAATGGAAGAGATGTGGGAAGAACAGGGCGCTCTCTCTCTCTCTCTCTCTCTCTCTGTCCCCCCTCTCCCTCTCTCCCTATTTATTTATTGGAGGGTAGGAGGGTAGACTGTCAAGATTTCTATTTAGGATAAGGACTAAGCATGTGGTTTTAGAAAGAGCTCTCCAGTTGACCTGACCTGGATGACCTTTCCTCTCCCACACACCAACTAGTTGAGAACCAACCAGCTATTGGAACAGACTCTCTCACAGGGCTGCATACTCAGTAAGCTGAGGACACTGCAGATTACTCAACCACTACACAAATGGAAGGGAGAATCTTTACCTAGAGAGATGACAGTGTCATAGTTTTCCTGCATTACATCATGGTAGAGGGCCTTCTGAGTGGGGTCCAACAACTCCCATTCTTCCTGGGAAAAATATATGGCCACCTCTTCAAATGTTAACAAGCTCTAAAGAAGAGAATGGGCTTCAGTTCAGTACTTGTCACTACAGAACCAGTACTACCACCCAGCCTCTGAACTGCATGGCCAGGCAGGCACTAAAGGGATTAACAGTACATGATTAAAAATATATAAAAAGGCAGAACAGAAAGAGCCAAGGGCTCAGTAAACAGCCTGGGAGGTGCCCAGTTCCTGCTGGACCAAGCCTAGATACCCAGAGGAGCACACCTGGGGCTGCATTGCCTCAGGGCACCTGCTGGGCAGTGCGGGTTTGGGGCAGCAGGGAAAGACATGGACAAGGTCACACTCAGGGAGCCCTAGAAAGCTGGAATTACAGCTCACCCGGGACTCAGGCAAGATGAGCTCAGATGCCATCGTCCAGTCTTTGGTGCTTGTCTGCTTAGGAAGGGCTACAGTCTGTTCAGCAGGCACAGCTGTGGGTGGAAAAGAGCCACAGGACATTTCTCTATTTATGAATATTCAGAGCTCATTTCTATATATTCTAAAATACAGAGGATCCTGATTCTTTCAGGGGACGGGACACCTTTACAAGTGTGTGTGTGGATCCAGAGGTGGCCTTCTCATTGTAAAACAGATCCAAGTGTCCACCAGCCCACAGAACCAATTCCCAATTGACAGTTACCTCCGATTTCATGAGAAATTTTTAAAAAATCTGTTATTTCCCTCCCATAAAATAAACTGTTCTCCGAGCTGGGAAAGAGTTAAAGGTGCTTGAAAATGACCAAGCCAGACTAGGCCAATCACCCTCAATTCACCAATTCAAGGACTCCACTGTACCATAGGAGATGTAGTTTTTTTTGTCTTTTATTATGTTTTCCCTGGTACACTATCATGCCCACATTCTGCCACTGACCATCTATTTCTGATCCAAATTCCACCTTAAACTTATGAGGATGAGGTGGCTCCAACCCTCCCTGCTTCATCTTTTCCCTTCCTTTTCCACTTTTCTAAGGAACAGATTTGTTACCAGGGTGCTGTGGCTTGGACATGTCTGTATCCTAACTCAACCCCCACTTCACACACCTAGGGTGAATCTATCAGCACCTGGGGTGGGGAGTGGGGTGCACATCAAATTTGCTACTCTGGTTGCTTTTGCAGATCAACAGGCTGCTTTTACCCACAACATTCTGGCTGAACAAATTACCATCACAGTTCCCAGGAGGAAATTATCGTGAAGCTCCTTACCCCCTTCATATACAGGATCAGTTTCTTTATGAGTATTCTTGCTCAGTCGTTCTTGTAGACCCTGGTTTGTACTCCAAAGTTCTTCATCCTGGGACACACCCACTTGGGGCTCTGGTGACTTTGGCTTGAAGCCCAGAACCTCTGTTGCTCCTCCCAAGATCTCTGTCTCCTCTCCCAGCTCATGGACTGCAACCTAGAAATAATCCCAATCCTTGTTACCACAGAACATACTTTTGCTTTGGGGGTAGTAGGGGGAGGAGCAAATGTAGAACCCAAATGGTAGGAGTGTGAGACACTTAAGGAAGTGATAAAAATACTTAAAGGATAACGGGCCATCAATTTTCCACTAAGAACTATATAAAAAGATCTGGGAAAATTAGGATAAAAGGGAAAAAAGCTATGGCTACTGCACCCCTCCAACTCAGCCCCTGCCCCTCCACACAGCCCAGTGGAGACCACTAGCAGGCTGGGGCAGGCCATCTCTTCTCATGCTGCCTTGACAAGCTTTCTCTCTTGACTTGGATCTCCTGCCTTAATGGTTTCCTGTCCTCTAGTTTTCTCTAAAATTAAGGAATTGGAAAAAAAGCTTTCCTGCCAGCCAGATTCTTCAATCCTCCAGTGCCAGAGGTTTCCACAGGGAATGGGGATGGAATGAAGAGACTGGTTTCAACCAACCTCCAACTCATTTGGTTCTAATATGACAGCCACCAAACATATGCTCTGTCCTGTACTCTTCACAGGGGGCCTGAGGCTTGGAGATATGCTGCCACCTACCCAGGAGCATTTCCTGGGTCCCCACTCACCAGCAGGGCCAAGGAACAACCACTAAGGGAGGGTAGCGGAGATTCCTGTCTCCAGGCCCTGAGATGTGTTTCCTGGTATGGAAAAAAGTACTCCTCAGCATCTTTCTTTCTGTTACTATGTTGGGATTTTTCTTCTTTTCAAATCTTTATTTCCTTTTTTGCTTTCCATTTTTTCTCTTCCTTTGCAGTCTTCCCACAGTTGCTTGATTTCTCCTTCTCTTTTCTATCCTTGCTCCCCTTGGTTCTGCAACTATTCTCCCTTTTTCTGGATCTATACACCACCACCTCCCAACTCTTATTGCCTTTTATCTCTCTGTTTCTAAGAACTTAAGTCCTGTCTCCTCGACCAAGCCAGACTAGGCCCATCACCCTCAATTCACCATGGCTCTAAAAAGGGCAAAAAGCAATTCTTGTTCTCTAGAGCCAAGGAAGGCTCTGCCAGGGGCACCAAAACTTGGGGACTATTGTTTTGGGCCTGTGGTTTCAGGTCCTGTCTTGGCTGTCCTGAAGGAACAACAAAAGAAGGACTCAGTCCATCTCATTTCTCTACTAACTGTCCCCTTATCCCCAACAGATCCACCTTGATCCTATTTCACTGTATATGTCAGGAATCTTTCTTCTCACCCCATTCTTCATTTGAGCAGATTCCCTCTGCAAGTGTTCTACCAGGGCCACAGCCTCCTCGATGCTCTGTGGAAGGTGCGTTTGCATCTGGATCTGGGTATCCCTGGGCAAAATGGTCAGGAACTGCTCTAGCACCAGCAATTCCAAGATCTTCTTTTTTGAGCTGATCTCTGGCCTCAGCCATTGATGGCATAATTCCTGAAGTTGACTCACAGCCTCGAGAGGTCCAGCTGCTTCACAATAGTGGAAGTCCCGAAAGTGCCGACGAGAACTCTCGCGACTGAGACTGTCCATTTGTAGGGCAGGTTTCCTACTGTGACTGGAGTTGTCTGTCACAGACCCCTTGGTCTCCCACAGAACCCTGATCTGAGGGCTCAAGTATGCAGCCATCTTCAGGTCTACCGTCATCATTCGACCCTAGGAACAGGTTTACTCCTATATGCAACACTCTCCTGGCTGCACTTTTGACAACTGAGGCCCTGTCCCATCTGGTAGAAAATCAGTAAGAGGATCTTCTTCCTAAAGGCACTGACGGCAGAAAAATATATATATATATCAACAAGAAAGTCACAGGAATCTTATTTCTTGCTACATATCATGAGAGAAAAATGAACAGATAAGGTCCTATCTCCTTCCCCCCTTAAAAATCAACTGCCAAATATTAGGAAACTTGAGTCAATAGATTACTTCAGGACCTACATTTCTCTCCTTTTCTTTGTTATTCAACTCTGAAACATAGCATGGTGAAGATAAATGCCAATCAACAACTCTGCCTTTTTTTTTGTTTTTTTAACAGTTTGCAGAAAAGTTGGTGGGTAAGAAAATTGGCACCCACTGGCTCAAAGGAGCTTTGGGATTATCCAAAGATTAGTGAACTTCCTATTTCATCTTCTATGCCATGGGAAAATTAGGAGGAAATAAGATTAGGAAAAAATTCTGAGTTTCTCTTAAATTTTAACAGATCATCCCAATCTTTTGTCTTTAGTCAAGTGAGGAAACAACTTCTACCACCCTTTATCTTCTTGTGAAGATGGAAGCCTTCCCTTTGTGGAACATCTGATAGTCTGTCTCCTTTCCATTGTATTACTGCTAGCAGAAGAGCTGGAATAGTGAGATCAGAATAGAAAAAAATTAGAATAAAAGTAGACTAAATTTTCATCATTCTTTGAAACTTTGTAAGATTTAGAAAGGGCACTGTGCAGATATTTTTGTTTACCTGAGCTGGGAAAAACTTAACAGCTGGCTTTTGTAAACAAGATATTCAAATATCAGGTGGTTTTAAAAAGAGAGAAGGGAGTTGGTGATGCTTACGGATGTTCAGACAATGTGACCCTTCTGCTGCCTTTACATTTTCTGAGAGTCATTTAAACCTCTCGGCAAGGCGGAGCATCGTGGGCCCTACTTTCCCAGAGGTGACCCAGCAGAAATGGCACCGATATTTTGTGCAGGATGCCACGGGTATTCAAAGAAATGGCTGGCCCCTTGCTGCCCACCCTGGCTCCGGAGGCACAGGGATGCTACCGCCCCATGTTTTTGCACCAGAAAAGGCTGATCTCACCTAAGCTGAACCGACCCGTTACACGTGGCAGCACCAACCTGCGGAGAAAACGTCAGCAGAACCGGGAAAGTTCTCTAAGGGCAGCGACAGGCCTGACTGCGCCCCCACCTCGGACTCGCTTCAGCCTCTGGACCCACGACAGGCGTGTCCATGAGCAGCGCCACGCGGGCAGCCTCCGCGTGCACTTCCACCCCGGCCGCGGGTTATATTATCGGCGACAAGTGGATTCCGGAGCCCGGCGGCGGCTCCGCCCCAGGCCCGGGCCGCCCTACCTGGAAACACCGCCGCCGCCGCCGCCGCCTACGGAAAACGGCTGCCTCTCCTCCACCCCCGGCCCGTCACACAGCAGCCCAAAGCGGCAGCCGGCGTTCCTCAGGGGCCTGTGGAGCCGACTCCAGAGGGAAGGCCGCTTCCTGGTTACCTGCTGACCGCTGGGCCGCGGGGGTGGCCGCCTTCCTCCTTCTCGGGCTCTAACGCGAAGCCGCCGGCCCGGCTCCGAGGAGCGAAGCTGACCGCCAGCGCCACTCGGAGACGGGATCGGCCAGCGAAGCCTCGAAGGCCCGGAATCGCAGGCCCTCAGAGAGCAGGCGTCCCACCTACCCCGGCCGCCCGCCTCAGGCTGTTCGCCGTCCCTCGGGACCCGGGCCCGAGCGCCAACCGGAAGCGGAAGTGACGCGCCCCGGGCCTCGCGCAGCCGCGCCCCAGCGACCCTTGTCCCCTGGCTGGGTGGTCGCGGCTCCGCAGCTTCTCGCCGCGGAGGGACCGGCTGCCTTCCCCGGCTCGGCCCAGGAGGCAGTGGAAGGGTTAAGGCCACCGAATCCCCGGGCCCGCCGAAGCCTAGATAGGAGCCTGGAACGGCTCGTCGCGGGCGTGCCGCAGTCTCGGTCCCCGCTCCGCGTCGCTCTGGGGCTCCCGGCGGCAATAGCGCCGGGAGCCCCGCCCGGTAAGGATCGCCGCCCCGGGCGTCGAGGGGCCGCCTCTCACCCGCGCGCGCCCTTCTCGGGGCTTCCTGCGGCCGGGCCCGTCGCCGCCGCCGTCTCGAGGCAGAGGCAGAGGCAGTGTTGTCCCGCACAGGCCCCTCGCGGCGTGGCACCGTTTCCTGGTTCGCGTGGCGCGACCCTCAGAACTCCTGTGTGTGTGTGTGTGTGTGTGTGTGTTCTCGTGTGTCGGCACCTGTGAGATAGGTTCCATTTCTATTTTTCCTTGACAGAGAAATTGAAACCTAGAACGTGGCTTGCTCAGGGACACAGTTGACCAGTGGGAGGAATTTAGTTTCCGGCTCCTGTGCCTTTCTAGATTGCTTCCCTGGAGGACAGAGACCTTGGTTTCATCTTGTATCGCCAGCTAAATAGTTACTGAGTCATATTTATAAGAATCTGAGTATTTCGGGTTGTCAGTGTTCTTCTAATTATCAGCTTTTTCATAGTGTCAGTGTATATTCAAGGGTTATTCATTAAGTCTGCTGTATGTAACCACTGCTGCAGATAAATAGGACAAGGTTTCTGACCTCAAGTAAGGGAGTAAAAGAATTGAGATCGTTTCACAAACATCAGTAACACAAGGTAGCAACAGGTAAAACATAAGTGGAACACTGTGAAAACTGGAGAAAATGAAAGTCGATATTTGGTTGGAGAAATTATGAAAGACCTTGAGGGATTTCTGCCCACAGCAGGGAGTGGGGACACTTTCCAGGTAAGGGCAAGGGCTTAAAAGCTGGAAAGATGAGAGGGTGAGAAGATCTATAGTCCATTTTTAATGAGTTGGGCTACATTTAGGGAAAGAGTAAAGAAAAGTTAGAAAATAAGTTCATGTACACCTTATTGTGGAGTGCTTGGAATGGGAATAAGGAGATTGCATTTATTAAAGATCCTGGACCACCAATTCAGGGTTTTTGAGAGAGTGTCTTTGTGGGGCAGGTCATCTGGAGGTAAGTCTGAGGCAAGAATAAAAACGGGAAGCCTGTACAAGGCCATTGTACTGTTTTTGCTTTTGGATAGAATGGCATAGATTTTGACCCTTTTTGACTGAGGGAAGGAGAATTAAAAAGAGGCAATAATAATAAGCGTCTGCCCAGGTCACTTGAATATGTGTCCGAGCAGGTTCATTTCCTCAGAATCTCAGTTAGACTTCATTTCTTCAAATTTGGGACTCAGTTTCTTCCAAAGTAATTATTGTTTCCAGTCTCTCAAAACCAGTGGGCATTGCATTTAGGTCCTCATCACCTGGCCCAACACTGAGCATATAATTGGAACTTAGAAAATTAAATAAATGAAGTTCTGCCAGCAGTGCCCTTATGATTCATAGGTAGAGAGATGGTCTAGGGGAGATGAGAGAAGGAAGCGGAAAGAGGGACCCCATGGAAGGAAGAGGAAGAGAGGTGCAAATAGTGAAGAGGGATGAGGGCTACTGATATTCAGTGTTGGAGGTTTCGTGCCGTAGTTGCCTACCTTTGCTGTGGAGTCCACAGATATCCCCTGAATCTTTCCTTTTGATTTGACCTTCCCTGCTTGGGCTCTATTTTGGAAATGATGAACGTACAGCTTGGAAACAAAAAGGGCAAATACATTGAATTTATTCTGAAACATCTACACATCTTCCATAGTGGACTGATATTTCTTGGTGGGTGACTGGCTGGAGTTAGTGATACTCCTACTGGCTAAAAAAAATACTCTGTTTTTGTCCCATTTATAGTAGTTACTAGTTAGTGTTAGTTATTGCTGCCACCTTTAAAAAGTTCCTTGGTCCTAGGCTATCATTGGCTCCATATCCTAGTTACTGTCATACTCTTTTATGATCCCCCTAGTGGTCCATAACCCAAAAATGGCATTTCTTGCAACATTTAGAGGAAAATCAACAGTCTGGACTCTTCTGGGTTCTTAGATGAGAGACCTGAGAGAATTCTATGTGGTTGAGGAATGAATGTAAGCTAGTCAGGCTATGATCTAAAGCAGAAATATAACTAATAACCAATCATTTTTCCTCATTTCTCTGACATACTTTTCTTTCTTCATAGCCCCTGGAATGGATAAAAGTGGCAGTTTTTGTTTCTTCCCATGTGGTTGTGTAACTGGAGTGAGAATGATGAAACTAATCTAGAGTAGGACATTTCTAAGGACCTGGAATGGCACTGGGCAGTACCAAGAGGATCTCAAAGGAATATTTGAGGGCACAGAGCTGTGGAAAACTTTCCTAACAGAAGGATTTATAGGAAATAATTGATCAGAAACACCAGTAAAGAAAACTTAAATTTCTTCAGGCAGTGGAGAAGTTGAGTCTTGGTTCAAATTAAGCAAAATCTACATTGAAGAGAAATCAAAGTCTTAAATACAGGAAGTATGCTACTTGACACCCTCCTGTAAATTTAGAGAACCAGTGAAAGATATCTTTTTAATGTTTTAACTATGGGAAAATTCTTGTAAAACTTTTTTGGATTCATCTCTAAGAATTGCCATGATTCTGAAACTTGACATATCCCAAATATGGAACAGTTTCAATGAAAAATAACACTTGAGAATACACCAGAGGTACACAAGGAAGAAGATATGAGAGTGCAAAGTGCCATGGACAAAAAAAAAAATTACTTACATACTTGCAGATTACCTTGGTAAAATAAGAGACACTTAAGTTAAACCTCAGACTTTGAGAATGCTGTATCAAATGCAATCAAAGTTGGATTCCATTTGTATGGACAACAGAACCTAACTTTCTTCTTCACCTGAAGAATCTATACCACTGTTCCCAAATTCCAGCTCTCCAGATATACCAATGTCAGGGAGTCTTCTTCCAAATAAATGGACTGCATCACAGTGAACACTACTTACAGAGCAAGGCAAGCATCGTTTTCTTTTCTGGAAGTGAGGTAAAATTAGGTCGTTTTGGAAGGGGAGAAGCCACACTGCATCTGTGCTACATAAGATTACTCTGTCCTTGACTTTTGAGTCTTTCACACTTTCTTCTTAAGCACTTTTTATTGAGACTTATCCCACTTGGGTCTTCTTGTGGGCACATTTCACTCAATGCCTCCCATCTTCTTTTTGCCCCTTTTACTGCATCGAGTTCGGGAGAGTATGCAGGCATTCTTGTTCTTCCTGAATAGTTCTGTGGTATCTCTTGAGGGAAAGGAAGAGGAGCACAGACGGTTCCAACTGACTACCGATATCTTACAGGCACACAGGCTAACAGGACTTTTGGCAATGGCAGCTTTCTGAGTTTATAAGACTTCCACCTCTAGACCAGTACTTCAGTCATGAACCTTTATCCCTTTTGGCCTGTTATTCTCCAATACAAATGCCTGTGCCTTCTCTAGCTTTGCACTAGTTTTGTTTTTGTGTTTTTTCAGACTAGAGCTTTTCCCTTTATTTTCTCCTATTGGTTGCTTGAAATCAAATTCAGTATGAATAGGAGAGGGAAATACACAACATTGAATTTGGAGGAAAAAATGAAGGTTCTAAGTAGAATTGAAGCTGGGCAATCTCTTAAAAGTGTAATGGATGAATTTGGAATCAGTAAATCATTTTATGATATTAAAAAGAATAAGAAATTGATTTTGGACTCTGTATTGAAGCAGGATATGCCATTGGTAGGGGCTGAGAAGAGAAAGAGGACGACGGGAGCCAAATATGGCGATGTGGATGATGCAGTCTACATGTGGTACCAACAGAAATGCTCAGCTGGTGTTCCTGTTAGAGGTGTGGAGCTTCAGGCTGCTGCTGAGAGATTCGCCCATTGTTTTGGACAAACAGACTTCAAAGCTAGCACTGGTTGGCTCTTTAGGTTTCGAAATAGGCATGCAGTTGGCAACCGAAAAGTATGTGGGGAACAAGTCCTAAATTCAGCTTCAGAAAGTGTAGAGCCTTTTCAACAAAAACTGTCTGTGATAATCAAAGAGGAGAAACTGCATCTAGCCCAGCTGTACAGTGGGGGCGAAACTGACCTCTTTTGGAATCAATGCCAGAAAACACTCAGGCAAGCAGAAAAGATATCTGCATGCCAGGGAGGAAAATAAACAAAGAGCGGCTGTCTGCCCTTTTATGTGCAAATGCAGATGGGACTCATAAATTGAAGTCAATCATTATTGGAAAATCAAAGCTGTCCAAAAGTGTGAAAGAGGACACAAGTGCATTACCTGTGATATATAAACCCAGTAAAGAGGTTTGGTTCACCAGAAAGTTGTTTTCAGAATGGTTCTTTCAAAATTTTGTTCCTGAGGTCAGGCATTTTCAACTTCACATTTTAAGATTCCATGAAGAAGAAGTCAGGGCATTGTTACTTCTGGACAATTCCCCAGCTCACTCTTCTGCTGAATCACTAACTAGTGAAGATGGTCGAATAAAATGCCTGTTCTTTCCCCATAACACATTGTTCTTGATTCATCCAGTGAATCAAGGTGTGATCCTGAGCTGTAAACGACTTTATAGGTGTAAGCAACTTGAAGAGAGTCTTGTGATTTTTGAAGAAAGTGATAATGAGCAAGACAGGAGAAAAAGGAGTTTCCAGGATTAAAACCTACAACATGAAAAGTGCAGTTTTTAACTGGGCAAAGAGTTGGGATGAAGTAAAACAAATAACCATAGCAAAGGCATGGGAAAATCTTCTGTACAAAAAGGAAGCTGAATATGACATTCGAGGCTTAGAAGGTGGGGATTATAGAGAAATTCTTGAGAAATGTGGAGAGTTGGAAACCAAGTTGGATGTTGACAGAGTGTGGTTAAATGGAGATGAAGAAAAGGGCTGCCCCCAAAAACAAAAGGTGGGGTTACAGAGGATGTTGTTCTAAAAGGAAGAGTTGCTGATGAAGAGTATCAGCAGACTGCTGAATTTAAGTTACCTGCTGTAAGAGAGAGTTTGGACTACCTTCTTGAGTTTGTGGATGCCACACCTGAGTTTCAAAGGTTCCATTTCACATTGAAAGAGATGCAACAGGAGGTAATCAAGAAACAGTTCCAGAGTAGAATCCACTCTAAATTTGGTAGCTTTTTGAAATCCAGACCTCATAGTATTAAGGATTCCTTCAACATGCCTTCAACTTCTGGTTCTAATAATTAAATTTCATGTTCAAAGATTTCTGCAGTTGTATGATAAAATATAATGTAAGCCTACTGTGAATTGTCATTCTTTTTATCAATGCCCTCATTTTGTGTATCAATGCCCATTATATATTGGCTACAAAATACAGTTTGAAAACAATAAAATTATGTTTCTTTAAATGTATACATGTATTTAATAATTCAGATTTTTTTCTATTTTAGACAGGGATGCCCGAACTCTCTTTACCAGTACAGCCTCTCAACATTTTAGTATATTTCACATATTTAAAAAATAGGCATATTACATTGTAGATACAATTTTATACCCTATGGTTTGTCTTAACATTTTACACTTTGGTACTAATAATTGAATTAGCATTTATTGAGTACTTATCATAACAGGATTGTATACACATATTAATTTAGTCCTCATATTAAACATCCCTCTTTTTTTTTTTTTTTGATAGGGAAACTGAGGTGTAGAGAAGTTAAGTAACTTGAATAAGGTTATATAGCTGGTAAGTGCCAAAGATAATATTTAAATAATTCTATTTAACTCCAAAGCTCAGGCTTTTAGGCATTATGCTTCACTATTTCTCATAATTTCCCCATGTCATTAAAATATCTTCACAAACCTCAAATTAAATGGCTATGTAATACTCCACAGGGGTCTATTACATCAGATGAATGAAATGACCCATTCTACTATTGAATTTTTGCTTCCTATTTCTCAATGTAAATGATATGATGAGAATTTCAAATTATTTCTTCCAAATTGATCTTCCAACTCAATTTCAGCATAAAATTTATTAAAGCCCCCCCCGCAAACACATACACAACAGATTCCTTTGGGAATTTATTCATAATTTAAGTAAAATTAATTTGGGAAGAAGTGCTAGTCTCACCATTCAGGTTGTAAATTGTGTAGTTTTCTTTTAATAGGAACCTCATTTTTTTTTTTATTTTAAATTCAGTTTTATTGAGATATAGTCACATACCATACAGTCATCCATGGTGTACAATCAGCTGTTCACAGTACCATCATATAGTTGTGCATTCATCACCCCAATCTATTTTTGAACATTTTCCTTATACCAGAAAGAATCAGAATAAGAATAGAAAATAAAAATAAAAAAGAGCACCCAAATCATCCCCCCCATCCCACCCTATTTTTCACTTAGTTTTTGTCCCCATTTTTCTACTCATCCATCCATACACTGGATAAAGGGAGTACGAGCCACAAGGTTTTCACAATCACACTGTCACCCGTTGTAAGCTACATTGTTATACAGTCGTCTTCAAGAGTCAAGGCTACTGAGTTGGAGTTTGGTAGTTTCAGGTATTTACTTCTAGCTATTCTAATACAACAAAATCCTAAAAAGTGTTATCTATGTAGTGCGTAAGAATGTCCACCAGTGACCTCTCGACTCCATTTGAAATCTCTCAGCCACTGAAGCTTTGTTTCATTTCATTTCGCTTCCCCCTTTTGGTCAAGATGTTCTCAATCACATGATGTCGGGTCCAGATTCATCCCTGGGAGTCATATCCTGAGTTGCCAGGGAGACTTACACCCCTGGGAGTCAGGGACCTCATATTTTTTATTAAGGTTATTCCTAGTTTTATTGTTGTGAGTGGGATCTTTTTTAATAGTTACTTATTTCTGATATTTTTACATTATAAATCAAATAGTTATTCCTTTTTTAATATCTTTATTACACAGAACCTACAGAGAAAATTAAATTGCTATCAGGCACCCTTTTTACAAGTTAGATGCACTTTATGCTGCTTTTATTCAGTGTGCAGCCTTGTGGAAGCTAGAAGACCTTTAACATCAAGCAACTTGGCTTACTGTTTTTTTCTAAAGGAAGATTTATCCAGAATTACAGCAAGTTGGGGTAGGGTAGTGCTTTGCCTCCTTGAGATGCCTTCCAAGCCTGGGATGGAATGGATCATGGAAGAAGGGAGGGAATGTAAGATGAGGACACTTTTAATTTTAATTTGGGCCTTTGAATCAAATATCTTTCTTTATTCTTTTTTAATGGTTTTGAATTCCCGGAATGAATGGCTGTCATTTTTATCTTCAAATTACTCATTGGTTCTGGAAACATCACGTTGCCCTTCCATGTCCTGGGCGCTGAGCTCTGTGTCAGCGATTCAGATCTGAAGGAAAGAACAGGAACAACCTGCTTAGGTGTGCTGTGGGCAGGCAGCTGGGGTGAGTGCGGAGAGGATCAGTGTGGCTTAGCGGGAAGGGCGGCCACGCAGAGGGGAGCACGAGCAGGGGCTCATCTGAGCGCGTTTATCTCTCGGGAGCGCGGCAGGAGCCCTGGGTGGCGGCTGTAGGGGCTGCTGCACAGAAAAGCAGGAAGGGCACCAGGGCCAGACTTCCCGTGACCTTGGGGGTCATTCTAAGATCTTAGACTTTGGTCTGGGCACGCTGCCCACCCAGACTCCCGACAGCTCTACCTCTTGAACGTCTGTCAACTCTGTCTCCACTTCTCCCTCCTCGCTGCCCCTGGCCTGCTCCAGGCCACCGTCACCCCCTTCCTCGACGACCGCCCCGGCCTCTTGAGTCCCCCTGTCCTCCTTTCCATCCTCTCCCCATCCTGTAGCCGGGCGAGCATACTAAACCCAAACTAGAGTAGGTGACCCCCCCTGCTTAAAACCCTTCGTGGCCGTCCGATTGCGTCTAGGCAAAGACCCAACCCCGCAGGCGGCCCGCAGGCCCACACCCCGGCCCTTAGGACTCCTGTGCCTGCGGCCACCCCCAGCTTTCCGAGCGCGCCCTGCTTCCTCCCGCGGGGCCACCCGGCCCCCACTGGCGCGCGGCTCGGGGCGGCGAGTGCCGGGAGTGGAGCCCCCTTCCCCTCCCCTGCACCCCGGTGGCCGGGGGCGCCCGCGGGCGATGAGAACGCGGCTTTGGGCCGAGCCCTGTGGATGGCTCCGAGGAGACCCGGCGGCCGCGGGCGAAGCCGAGGAGGGGCCGGCGGCAGCCCCAGGGCCCGGCAGTGGGTGAGCGGTCCCTGGACACAGCTGCCCGCGCCTGTCCTCCGGGTCCCTGCGCGGCCAGTCCCGGGTGGAAGCCGCCGGGCGCTGACGGCCAGCGGCTGTTTGGGGCGGCCGTGGTGACTCGCCGGTTAGGAGGTGTCTGAACTGGGGCCCAGCAGCCAAGACCAAGCTGTGGAAGCCGCGGGCGCGTTTGCCTTGTCCCAGCCTGAGGCCTGAAGGCTGTGGGCTGGGGTCAACCCCGGGCACCAGGGCTCCGCGAAGCCTGGGGGACCCGGGTCTATGCCGTTGCCAGCGCAGGATGCTGAGCCCGAGATGGGACTCCCCGAGGCCTGCGAGATCGGGGACCCCCCAGGGGCAGCTTCACCAACCTTTCCGTCGGCAGGGGGGCCCCACGGCGCTCGGGAACTCCCTGGTGGACTTGGGGAAGAGTGTTTTTCAACCCCCACCCCTCAAGTCGGGGGGAAAATTATCTCCCAATCTCCCTGGGGTAGGTTTGGATCCTTGTGAGTCACAAGTGTTGATTTGTGACTGAAGCTTCTGGGTTATTCAAAGTGTTTCAGTGATGAACTGAGGCTGTTAATGTTAACTGAAAGAAATTTTACAACTTCTTTGTTGTCTCAGCAATTTTTCATCAACCATCTTCTGTCATTGCTATAAATTTACCTAGACCATCCCCAGTCTCCTCACTGTGTACCAGTGTCAGGCAAGAGGTTACCCCTAAACCTTTCCTCTCCTGGGAGAAAAGCATGTAAGCCCCTCTTAGTAAAAATTTTATGGTCAGAAGGAAATGTCAGTCTCCCTTTAAAGAAGGCAATTTTTAATCAAGTGCTTGCAAGCTAGATTGATGGCTGAAAGAAAACGCTTCCAAACACACATTTGCTTTAACTCATCTTGCTATTCTTAAGCCAGTTGAAATTTGTTATGGTTTCTTTTACAAGATGACTGGAGCTTAAAAGAATGTATAAAGTATAAACTTAGCCATTCACTGCAGGAACCTAATGGAACCCTTCAGTAAACGGCTCTTTGAATTAAGACTCCAGAGAAAGGGGAAGTCATCAATCCTGCCTTTCAATAGCAGCTTCTCCCTGAAATTCCTGTCAGTGTCGTCTTACACTGACCTCAGGGCTATGTGTTTAGAAGGAAATCTTTTGCCAGTTATAGGCTCACGGTCGGCACAAATGTACAAATGCTTTCTACATGCCAGGCACTGTGCCAAGTGTGTTACATGTATTATTTTGCGTTAACATCTTCTCATTAAAGCAAGGCTGAGAACAGCTCTGCATGTGAAATTTGCAAGAAGGGGAACTAGACTGGGGACTGGGTAAAAGCTCCTATTGGAATCCCTAGGACAAACACCTGGGGTTCTCCTCGGTGCTCCCGCTCCAAGTGGCAATGCAGCAAGCAGGAGCACCATCAGTCTGATCATGTAAGATCTGCAAGGGGTATATTACAGTGGTGGTGATGGGGGGCAAGGGGTTTTCCACTCCTATGAAATTTATGGTCCACTTAGTTACCATTACAACCAGTGTTCAGGGGCAGGGCTGAGACAAGACCGATAGGGCAAGGGGGAGGCACTGTTACATGTGAAAGCCTGATGCCAGTCAAGTGTTTCATCTTTTTCTCCCAAAGGGCCAGGTAGATGCCTTCCTCTTCCTCCAGGACCATATCCGGAGATTCTCCTGGCACCAGAATATCCTACTCCTAGAATACTGCTTGGTATTCTACAGAACTGTTTCCCTTGGAGGCACAGTCCTAGAATTCCTAATCCCAATCCCCATTCTAAAATGCTTTCCTTTAATAAAACATTCTCAGGATACAAGTTTCTGGTCTGCCCTCCCCTACATCTTCCCAGCATTAATGATCAGTAACTCAGTTGTATCACAACCTTCCTTGGAAGACCAAAATATCCTGTCTTTGAAGAGTCAGATCTTCCTTCAGCTACTTCAAAAGAAAGTAAAAATTGTTAACAAAGAGTATGAGGTATTTTCACTGTTGTACGCCACAGAAAGAAAGAACATTTTGGAGGTCCTTTGATGACTTCACCCTAAGCAGCCACTGGCCTTGAACCTTTTCCCCCCATGTAGCAGTCCCAGCTTGGGAATTCGCCAGGCCCAGACTGCCCCACCTTGTCTGCTGCCACCTTTGTCAGAACCTTCTGACCATCCCATTAAGGCCACAAGGAGAAAGCAGGTCCTCTAAGGCAGAGCAGGAACAGAGCAGCAGCACGAAAGGGCAAGACAAAGGCCCTCAATGAAGATTCACACTTTCATATTTCCTTAAGATATTTATTACCATCCAAACATACTTTCAACAGGGATGGGCATAATCCCTAATTTCCCTCGGACCCAAGTTTTCAAAGCTTTCCAGGGAAAATCCATCTTTCACGGAATCTTTTACCCAGGGAACAAGACTCCAGAGTGCCATCTATTTCTGACAGGTAGGTGAAAAGTCTAGATCCCTCCAAAGGGTAGACTAATTCAGACTCCTGCTTCCTCTGCCAATTCTTGGGCTGACATGAAAATTCCATCTTACTGTTTCCCATAGGTCTCTGGTTCCTTTTGTCTGAGGTGACATTTACATGTGTGGCCTGTCAGTGGCACTCCTGTCAGGCCACTGAAGAGCGCTATGGTAGCTGGCTCTGGACTGCCCATGGCTCCCCAGCCAGGGCCTTCAGGACAGCTGCAACTGACAACCAGGCTTCTGTTGACTTCTGGCTAATTTTTCAGGATACTTCAGGTCTTCTTTTTTGGTCTCAAGGGCCTCAGGAGCCTAAGCGGTCCCGCGGAATGTCCAAAATGAGGAAAGAGGAATTATCACTTGGATTTCCAGAGTTGCTGAGCTAGACACTAGGCACAGTAAGGCACCCAATCACAGTGTAAATGAACAGGATGGACTTAGGAAATTCCATCTTCAACAGGTCACCTCCAAGAGTTGCAATCCTCACTAGTTCCAACAGAATTCCTTTTTAGCTTTACGGTAATCCTTTGCTGCCTCTGCACCTCCTTCACAATGACTCCCTTTTCTTCTTTATAGTAATTACCTTAAAAACATATGGGTCACTTGATCAGGTGGACAAGGAAGACCAGCTTGTAAGAACAGGACCTTCTGAATAAGCCACCTTCCCTGGTCCAAGAGAAACCCCATTATTTCTATCCAGTGTGAGTTCTCTGATGGCTTATAAGGCGTGAACTCCGAGAGAAGCTTTCTCCACATTCAGAACATTTATAGGGTCTCTCACCTGTGTGGGTTCTGAGGTGACGAATCCGATTAGAGCTGTGAGAGAAACTGTCTCCACACTCATGGCAGGTATAGGGTTTTTCTCCTGTGTGAATTCTCTGGTGCCTGATCAAGTTAGATCTATGAGAGAAGTTTTCTCCACAGAGGGCACATTTATATGGTTTCTCTCCCGTATGCGTTCTCTGATGTCTGGTAAGGTGCATCCCTTGGCGAAAGCTCTTCCCACAAGTTAAACATTCAAAGAGTTTCTTCTCTGCCTTGTGGGCTCTGTGATTTGTAAGAAGGGGGGTGCCATCACTCATCGCTTCCCCACACTCAGAGAAGGGGTAAAGTCTCTCTCGCTCATGAGTTCTTTCATGAATGACAAGGTGTGAACTACGAGAGAAACTTTTCCCACACTCAGGACACTTATAGGGTCTCTCTCCTGTGTGAATTCTCTGATGCCTGAGGAGGTTGGAACTGTGAGCAAAGATCTCCCCACACTCAGGGCACTTGTAGGGCTTTTCACCTGTGTGTGTTCTCTGGTGCCTGTGGAGGTTGGAGTTGCAGGAGAAGCTTTTCCCACAGACATTACACTGATAGGGCTTCTCACCAGTGTGGGTGCGCTGATGGCGAGTCAGGTGGGTATTTTGACTGAAGCTTTTTCCACATTCAAGGCACTTATGGGCTTCTTCTCCCAGGTGTGCTCTGTGTAGTGAAAGAAAATGTGGGTTCCCACCTAAGAGGTCACCACAGTCCATGCCCATGCACAGTCTTTCTGCTGCATGTATTCTCTGGTGTCTAATTAGGTTCGAGTTGTTAGAGAAATTTTTGCCACACAAGGGACATAAATGGAGTTTCTTTGGCTGCAGTTCCTTTGGTCTCCCCAGTGCTCTGCAACTTGTGGCCTCCACTAAAGAGTGGTCCCTTTGATCTACTGAGGGAGGGTCCCAAGGCCCTTCGGACCTGTCACAAGGTCTTCCCTGCTCAGGACTCCAGGGTACCTCCCCGGGGACGAGCTCCTGAGGGTGGGTGTTCTCAAGGGAAACAGATGGAGCAATTTCCTCCCGGTTCTCAAATTTCTCTTCCCCTGGGAGAGAGACAGAGAGAAAGCAAACCCTTACATTTCTTCTTCATTGGAGACAAGGAAATCCCACACATCTGCTACTACCTGTACCTCAGAAGTCCAGAGAAGCTGTTTCTGCCTTGGTTTCCCATTTTCCCCTACAGGTAAAACACTCCAGAGAGGCATTCAGATAAGGATTGGGGCCATCACTCTATGAATCAGAGCTCAGGCCCGTCTTGGAATTCCCTTCCAGGAACTTCCATCCACCTCTCCAAAGGAGCCTCTGGCTTCTGCCCTTCAGAAATGGGTGGCATGAAGCAGGGCTGGAACTGGGGTGAGGCAGTGAGCTGAAGAGTGAAAGCCTATTTAAATTTTGCACCCTGGCAGCCCTGCTGGCCTCACCCTAGTCCCTGCCCTGGGATGGAGAGTGGACAGTACGGTCACAGGAAACAATTTATCACCCTGGCAGCAGTGGTGGGCTGCCCCATTGGAGGGGGCTCTACACCCACACCCTCAAATGCTTCACTATCAATAGTTGTCGGCCTTGCTAGACAACCTGCTCATCTTCATTTCTTACCTGGAACTGGGCTTCTGAGGTTTGGGCCCTCCTTGTAACTCTGGACACTAGGATCCCATGGCTTTCCTCCTTGTTCCACCTGGGTGCTTAGGGCCTCCTGACTGGGAACCTGAGACTCTGTTCACATGAAAGAAATAGATTTCTATATCAGCATTTTCCTTTACCAGGTGGGGGAAACAAAGATAGTCTTGTGTCCTGCCCTCAACTGACAGATACAGAATGTACAGTAAGTCTGACAGCAATTACTTGGAATACACACTAAACTATTCCCCGTGGTTATCTCTAGAGAAAGAAATTAGGGGAGGGATATTATGACTTTTTTTTTTTACACTTTGGCAGTACTTGGGTTTTCTTGAAATTAAAATGATACTTTTTTAATTAAAACAACAATAAAAAGAACATGGTCAGATGGTCAACTGCTTAAAGCCTCAGTTTACTATTGTAAAAGAGGCATGCCTCTTATGTTTATTTAAAGTAGAAATAAGTTTGGGCAACTCCAGAGAGAGAAAAAAAATAACATGGACAGAAAACGACCTGAAGCTCTGAGAGAAGGGCCTTTGTTGTGCTTTGCTAAAAGGAAAACCAAAACCTCATGCCACTTCCAGCAAATACGAACTTAAAGTCTAATTCCAAGAAATTGTGAGCTGAACTTCTCTCCATGTTTAGCACCCCCTGAAAGACCTATGCTCCTCTTTGGGCACCAAAGCAGCTGAAAACTGATATGGAGATCCTGGAGACAGTCCTGATGCAAGGAAACAAAAACCCAGCAGTTCTGCCCCCCTTTGCAGAATTAGTGTCAGTGAGTTTGTGGCTGTGATTCTCTTTATGCAGACCTGACGTTTGGAAACAAAGTACAGTGTGATTCTTTCTACGAGAGTGTACGTCAATGTAGTTGTGCCTGTTGTTTACGTATGGTCTTCCTTTACGTTGTTTTTAAGACCTCCCCCAACTTTTTATTATGAGAATTTTCACATATACAGAAAAGTGAAATGTATACAATGATTACCTATATATCCTCCACCTAAATCCAACTATCTGTTTTTTGTCATTATTTCACAAGCATCGTTTTTAATGTCTGCATAATAGTTCCACATACAGATGCATCTTAATTTATGCTTCTCTATTCAACCCTTCTTTTGGACATATACATTGTTTCCAAATTGTCAAAATTATAAGTGATGTCAGACGATCGTCCTCTCTGGTCACAGAGACTCTCCTTCCTGGATTTTTAAGAGCTGTGATAGCTGATAAGCTGGAATGTTGGTACTAGTGCCCTGAAGTTTTTGTCTGTGGGGAAGGGTCTAGAAGTACTAATGGGACATACAAAGTATAGGAGAGCTCAGAAGAACAAGCATCTTGAAATTGCAAGGAATCAAAAACTCAGAGCACCCACAGCATCCTGGGACACTGGGGGTGGGGGGTAGGGGGTGGAGGTGGATGTTACTGGATTCTGGCTTCTGCCCTAGGAAGTCTATTACGGTCCAGACTCCCTACCTTAGCTCTGGCGGCTGGGGCACGAGTCCTGGGTTGCACCTAAGTGTGCTGACTATGCCACCCAGCAGATGTTTAAAGGGATGTCTCCTGTGGTGGCTTCTGGCAAAACTCAGAGCTTATGTCAGGGAGGTGAGTGTCTAAGGGACAGGTCCCTGGTCAGAAATGGCTCAGTCTTCATCCCTGGAAAAAAAGTCCTTACCCAGTAAGTCCACATTCTCATAACTCTCCTGCACCGTGTCCCTGGAGAGGGCCCTCTTACTAGGATCCTGATGTCCCCACGCCTCCTGGGAGGTGTGCACAGCCATGTCCTCTAAGCTGCCAGGCAACTGAAACAGCACAAGGTCTCCTTTAGCCCCTGGTGCACCAAGAACAATTCAAGCAGAGTTATGAATTAAAAGGTACTGAGGGTGCTGAGGACACATTTCATGGGGAAGAAGGATGCCAGGCCTACAAGTGATGTGTGAAGGACACAAAGAGGGCAGGGGAGACACGTGTGGTGAGGGAGGAGGATCCTCTGCAAGTGGCAGGAAGGCCCCCGCCCCCATAGGAGAAACTCCAGGGAGGAAGGGCCCTGGGGGAAGACAGTGGGGACTTCCACATCACCTGGGGCCCAGTCATCTCCTTCTCTTCCAGGTGCCCTTCGGGAGGAAAGAGAGAAAGCCAGGGAGCGGATGATGCTGAAGGTGACAGAAATTACAATGAGAATGGCATTCCTAATTCTTGGCACCTCAAGCTGTTACAACACAGTATCCATTCCCCCGCACCCAGTCTCTGCTCTTAGAATTAGTCACTTAAAAAAAAAAGCTTAATAAAGTGATATCCAAAATGACAGGGTCAGAGTAAATGCGTCCCAGCAGTCTTCTTTCCTGCTGGCCGGCACTCAATCGGCTGGGGCTCCCACTGAACCAGAGGTCTCTGCTCTACATAACAAAAAAAGGGGCTCTACTAAGAGATCCCCATCCCTCCCCCACCCCAGAAAAGCCCCAACCACCACTTCTAGGTCTGTCACTCCACAACTGAGAATGGACTTCAGCAACTCCCTCTCCTGGGCAGCTGTGCTTCACCCTGCTGGTGCCAGAGGCAATCCCGCAGCCCCGCCTCCCTCCCGCCTGCCCAGGTAACTGTTCCTCACCCCTCTCCTTTACAGCTTGGGGGTCCCTTTTGGGGCTGGGGCCTAGCAGCTCCTGCAGCCTGGGGCAAGGGCTTCGCTCAGTCTCCACTGGCTCCAGCTTGAAGCTCGGTGACTCTTGTGCTGTTTCCAGAGGCAAAGGCTCCTCCAAAAGCATTTCAGTTCCCCGCCCATGGTTTGTGACCTGGGAACCAACCCACATCACTCGTCATCACAAGGGGACCCAACACAAAGGGAAATTACACAGGAGTCCACCGCGGGGACCCGCAGAGAGACGGCTGATTAAACTAGAGGCTTTTTTGATCAGGGAAAATGGGGGGTGAGAAGGTGTCTGTTCCAGTGCACACCTTGTCCACAAGCTTTTCTGATATACCTCACTCCCTCTTCCTCTCCCCCCACCTTTTCTAGAAGTTTTCATTCCTCACTACAAGGTAGGCAACTTGAGTGGCCCTGGAGGCAGTGACCTCAGAGACTCGGTACCAAACTGTTTTTCTAAGTTGACAATTAACTGAGACCCAGCACTGCAGAAACCAGACTGCTGACCCTAAAATAACAGTAGCTAACAGTTATTAAGCACTAATTATAAGCTCACAGCATGAACAAATTTCTTTTGATCCTCAAAACAACCCCTACAGGATATTTTATCACCCACTCTCATTGTACCAGTTGGAAAACTGTAGCCCAAAGAAATCAAGGAACTTGCCCAAAGTCACAAAGCTGGTACACACTAGTTAGGTTTGAAACCCTGGAGATCTAACTCCACAGCTCACACTAACTACTGCAGTGACGCTGCCACCGTATGGAAGCAGGGCAATCTTCGCTACTTATGGTGCCCATCTGAGGACAATCTGGAGGATGAAAGTTTCCAGATTCAATTCCAAAAACTTCTCTTGCCCATGTAAGGTGTACTCAAGACAATCGAGTAAATTCGAAAGGGGAAATAGGTCAGTGCGATGTCCTAGTCCTAAGAACCAAACCGCTGGTAAACACGCTCTTTCTCTCTCTCACCTGTTGCCTCAGTTTCCCAAGCTCTCTCTGCATATCCTCCACAAGAGTGACAGCTTCCTCGCCGCTCTCCGGATGCAGCTCCTGCACCCTGCTCTGGATCTCCTGGGGCAGGATGGTCAGGAACTGCTCCAGCACCAGCAGCTCCAGGATCTGCTCCTTGGTGCGCATTTCAGGCCGCAGCCACCCATGGCAAAGCTCCTGCAGCCGGCTGAGGGCTTCCCGGGGACCAGCTGCCTCTTGGAAGCGGAACCGTCGGAAGCGCAGATGGGAGGCCTCGGGGCTGGGCCCCGCGTCGGGTGGGGGCAGCTCCTGGCTCCAGGCGCAATCCTCCTCCAGTTTAACTATCAGGAGCCCTTCCCGCTCCTGGGCGCCGGGGCCCGACGCCATCGTCAGGCTCCCAGGGTGCCTTAGCCCCCAAACCAGCTGCGCCCGCCTGGGGAGGCGCCCCGGGCCCCGTGAGGGGGTGGGCGGTGTCGGCAGGAGCCGGCGGACCCGGGGCTCCAAGTCCCGGGCGAGGGGCCCACCTCCAGCCCCGGCGCAGCCGGCTCTGGCGCCTCGGCCCCAGGCGGTTCCGGACGCCGTGGCGCCAGGTTCCCAACCCTCCCCGCCAGGGCCTCCCCAAGGGCCGCTCTCCCGCCCGCGTCGGGAACCCACGTAAAACCCAGCCCTCGGCTCCCACGCCGGAACTCCCAGCGCGCGAGTTCAGCGTTCACAAACCAACGGCAGGACCAACTTCCGGGCTACGTTTTCTGAGATCTAGCGCCCATTGGATCAGGTTTCGCCACGGTCTCGCTGCTGGCCAACCAGAAGAGAAGAGTTGCTGCGGAGGCGGGACGAGCGAAGAGCCAATCAGAATACGAGAGGCGGGGCCGTCCGGAGAGCGGGCGGGCCCAGGGATCCCCAAGACGCCGAGGGGCGCCTGGGGGCGGTTGGGGAGGTCTGAACGCGGGTCTTCAAAAGCAGAAAGTGAGAAGCCCAAGGACGATCCGAGTCAGAATCTGCAGGAAAGCTCACTACAGTGCACCACAAACCGCGAGCCCACGCGAGATCCAGTGCCTCAGATTGTCGAGTGGGGCCCTGAATCTGAACTGTTAACAAGCAGCCCCCACCCGGGTTGACCGGGTAGGCTTCGCTCAGTCCCCAATCGGCGCCTCAGGGAAGCCGGGAGCGCGCGCCGCCCTCGGTCAACATCTGGGCAGGCGCGGGGCCTGCCGGGAGACGCAGTCCGCCGTGTTGTCCCAACCAAGCGCGCGCATCCGCGCATGCGCCTTGGAGTGCCGAGGACGCGGAGGCCGTGAGGACTGGGGCAGAGCGCGGTACGCGGCCGGCGGGGAGCTTCCTCTGGGCGGAATCTGGCTCCAGGCTGCGGAACGTCTCCGAGGAAAGCGCGGGGCCGGGGATGTGCCTTCTCCAAGTCCCTGGCGTTTCCTAAACCAGCTTATTGCTCAGCCTTGTGGGGGCGAAGGATATTATTATTACTCTCCCTCCTGGCCCGGTGAAGCGAACTTTGCGACGTGAGGGGCGAATGGGAGGAAGCCCCATTTCCTGGTGGTTTCCTGGGCGACGCAGTTGGGGCTGGAGAGGGTGGACGGGTGTCCGCAGCCAGGGTCGGCACAGGCCCTGCGTTGCCTCCAGCAGGAGGGTCCAGGAACTAGCAGCGCGGTAGGAACGCGTGCTGTGTGCCGGACACGCGGCTAATCGCACGCAGTTGGAGCCTCATGACAGACTGTAGGAGGTGCATGCTGTTGTCACCCTCGTGTTGCAGATAACGGCCCCGAATGTCAGTTGCCCAGGGTCACACAAGTATTGCGTCGCTAAAATTCAGGCTACCCTGATGGTTAATCGTGACAGAGTGACACAGAGGGTCGATTTTGGATGACTGGAGGGGACGAGAGTCCTGAGTATTTTGTTTTTACTTCGTTCCATTCCAAGGAAGAAGACAGGGACACCAGCTGTCACCGCAAATGGGGAACCAGTGGCCCCAAACACACGGGCAAGTACAAGTCCATTTCAGAAAACCGTGGTGAGGCACGTGAACGCCTCTCTGTGGCCTCAGAGTCCCCTAAGAACATTTTGATGTTTTTAGAAATTAGAATTTCAGAAGATTATAGATTCTAACGCAATTACCTCCTTCCTCTGACATTTACTCTGTGGATCTTGGGCAAGTTATTCAATCCTGTTAAACTTCAAACTTCAATGCCTTCAGTCTGTACTAAAAGGATAATACTGGTTTCCACCTCATAACATTGGGAGGGGATTACATGAGCTAACATATGTTGGCTGCTTGGAATAGTACCTGGCACATAGCATGAATTCCATAAAGGTTAGCTGTTGTTAATGCACACCAAATTCCCGAAGACTTCCCTTATTTCAGAAAAGCACTTGGGTTCTTATTACAGGATGGAGGGCATGGGAATGTTTGCAGAACTTCATGTACCTTGAGATGGGAAGAATGGGGGATTAATCATTTGCTGTCTAAAGTTCCTTTCTTTAGGCTAGTAATGAGGATCTAAAGCTAAATAAACTTTCAGGGTTATTCAAAATGATTGTTAAAATGCCTCCTCCACTGAAGCAGACATATTCAGAAACAAAACTGTGTATTCGAGTAGGAGTGGAGTTATAGGCTAGTGGATCTATAGGGGTTTGTTTGGGGCAGGAGTTTTTAACCTGGAGTCCATGAAATTCTAGAGCAGTACTGTTCAGTAGAATTTTCAGTGATGATGATTTTTGAGCACACGGAATGCAGCTACCGTTGCTAAGGAACTGAAGTTTTAATTTTATGTACTTAACTTAGCCACATGTGACTAGTGGCTACAATGTACAATGCCTGTACAATATAGCACATATACAGGGTCCATGGATGGTTTGGAGATTTGTAAAGCTTTGAAATTGTATGCAAAATTGCATGCTTATGCATGTTTTTCTAGAAAGTGGGTCCATAGCTTTCATCAGATTCTTAAGACCACCAAAAAGATTAAGAATTGCTACATTAGGACTTTGGTGAAAAGTAAGTTAAGGGAGGTAAATGTGCCCTTGTATAACCACTACTGTTTCTACTTTCTTCTATTTTCTCATCTTTAGCTGTAGATGGCTCCCTGACTGTTACAGATAAACACTAATTTGAATCTCAGACTTCAGATCCCAGGTGGTTTCTGAACTGCTGGAGGGGGGCGATGGCCATGGCCCTGAGTTATGCTCCCTAGACCTCGAATCAGAGCTCCGTGCTTCAGAGTATGATACTGACTGTGCAGTCTTCATCAGCATTGCTGGAATTTCCATGACCAAGGAGCAGCCAGACCTCAAGAAACTTTCAACAAACTTGGCGGATTTGCTGTCAATGGCTTAAGTCAGAGATGTGTTCTGAGGAACCAGTCTTGGAGCCTCTAGTGTTGGAGCAAGTCCTGACTCTTCTGCACATGGAGATAAAGGCCTGGGCAAGCGAACACTGCCCAGAGAAAAGAGAAAGACTTGTGGTGCTGAGAGAAGTCTTACAGAGAGAACTTGAGATACCAGAGCAGCAGGTAAGAAAAGAATTTGTAATCTTTGTATTTAGACAAAAATAGCTGGCAGAGGCAGCTGGGACTGCACGAGACATTTTGTCTCTGTGCTATTCCTCAGCCCCAGTTTCATCCATGGACCTTTTTTTACTTTACCTTTTGTTGAATCAGCATTCAGGTCTGTGGCTCCCAGCTCTATCAACCCCCCCTCAACCCCTACCCTCTTATAACAAATATTCTGCAATGTCCTCTTTACTATCCTTGTCTTAGTTTTCTGGCTGCTAAAACAAATTCCACACAATGGGTTGAATTAAACATCAGGAATGTATTGGCTCACGGTTTTGAGGTTAGGGAAGTCCAGAATCAAGGCATTAGCAAGGTGATGCTTTCTCCTTGAAGACTGTGGTATTCTGGGGCTGGCTGTCGGCGACCCTCGGTCCTTGGCTTTTCTGTCACATGCAGCATCTCTTTCTCTTCTAAGTTCCCTTGACTTCTAGCTTCTGGCTGCTCCTGTGGCTTTCTCGTAAGACCTTGACTGATTCAGTTGGGCCACACCTTAACTACAGATAACCTCATCAAAAGGTCCTGCTGATGATGGGTTCATACCACAGGAATGGACTAAGAGTAAGAACATGTTTTTCTGGGGTACAAAATTTTAAACCATCACAATCCTGAAATGAGGTTAATTGATAATGTAACCTATCTGCATACCTAAAAAAAACTCTAACTCAGGAGTGGATAGAATATAACCGGTGGGTAAATCTGGCCCACAGACTGTTCATTTGTTTGTTTTTTTAACAGCCTATGAACTAAGAATGGTTTTTACATTAATAAAAAAGAAGATGACATACTGGATATGGCCCGTGAAGCCTAAAATATTTACTATCTGGTCCTTTAAAGGAGAAGTTTCCAGACCCTAAGTCAACTAGAGTCCGCTGAAATATAAAGGAAAAAGAAAGTAGTGTCTTACAAAGAAATATGTATTTCTTTATAAATATATTTGGGCTTGACTGCACTAATGAAGTTCTCTGAAGTTTGCACCCATGCATAGATAGAATCACTGAATGTAACAGCCAGAGAATCAGACAGATACACCTCCAATACTGAGTAGTGTGCTGCTCACCATGATTTTCCAAAATGGCAAGCAGCTCTCATAAAATTCTGCACCCACACACAAAACCAGGAGAGTCTTCCTTTGATTTACACGGCAGTGCACTCCTAGAAAATTTGGGTGACTCTAAAACTATGCAAAAAGACATTTTGTATTGATATGACCATCATGGTAACGTTCTAGACACTCTTTTATCTAAATGAAGGCTTTTGCAGGATATTCAAAAGTTTTTTGGGGCATAGAACAATTCTGCATTGTGAATTTCCTGGGCCTGGCAAGGTGCCTTGTGTCTCTGGCCCCTGACCACTACATTTCAGTAACTACCACCTGCCGTTACTTCCAAAGCATCCACAGGAGTACTACTGCCTTCCACTGAAAACCACTGGGTAGAGCTTCTGGTTGGGCGTACCGTGGCTGTGCGTCAGGCAGAATCTTTGGGTGAAGGCAGCAAGTGCTTTTAGGTGGCTTTGGGGCACCCAAGACTGTATGTGGGCAGGCTCTGCAATAGCTCTGACCTTCGGGGCAGTGAACCTTCCCACACCAGAGTCATCCAGTTTCCAGCTCTCCTGGGATAGAAGGAGTTTTGTTTCCATTCTTTCTGTTCTTGGTGTATAGTTTCCTTAGTATTTAAGACTTTAGCTCTGTGTCATCTAGACCTGTGCTGTCCAGCTCAGTAGCCATGAGCTACTTACGACTACTGAGCCCTTGAACTGTGGCAAGTCCAAATCAAGATAAGTTGGAAGTGCAAAATGCACACAAGATTTTGAAGATTTGGAATGAAAACAAGAATATAAAATATCTCATCAATAACTTCTTGTATTGTTTACACATTGAAATCATGATTTGGAGATATATTGGGTTAAATAAAACATATTATTAAGAGTAACTTCACCTGTTTTTGTTTGTAATATGGCTATTAGAAATTTAAAATTGTATGTATGACTTGCATTGGTCTAGATATTAGAGACATCTTATATAAATAGAAAATTCTGAAAAATACAGAACAAAGCTCCTAGAGCCAATAATGAATTCAGCAAAGTGGCGGGGCACAAGATCAACACCCCAAAATCAGTAGTGTTTCTATACACAAGCAATGAATAATTGGAAGAAGAAATCAAGAAAAAATCCATTCACAATAGCAACTAAGAGAATCAAATATCTAGGAATAAATCTAACCAAGGATGTATAGGACTTATACATGGAAAACTAGAAAACATTGTTAAAGAAATCAAAGAAGACCTAAATAAATGGAAGGATATTCCATGTTCATGGCTTGGAACACTAAAAATCATTAAGATGTCAATCCTACACAAATCAATTTATAGATTCAATGCAATCCCAATAAAAATTCCAATAACCTTCTTTGCAGAAATGGAAAAGCCAATCATTAAATTTATTTAGAAGGGTAAGGAGCCCCAAATAGCAAAAGCCAACATGAAAAAAAAAAAAAAGAATGAAATTGGAGGACTCACACTCCTGATCATAAAACTTATTACAAATCCACTGTAATCAAAATAGCATGCTACTAGCACAAGGACAGACATATACATGTAATGGAATAGAACTCAGAAATCAACGCTCACATGTATGGCAAGCTAAAGGTTTGTCAATTTTATTGATCTTTTCAAAGAACCAACTTTTTGATTTTGCATACTCTTTTCTTTTTTTCTATTTGATTTTTCCCTGCTCTAATCTTTGTTATTTCCTTCCTTCTGTTTGCTTTGGGTTAAGTTTGCTCTTCTTTTTCTAGTTCTTCCCAGTTTGAGACTCGGTCTCTGATTTGAAGTCTTTCTTCTTTTTAATGTAAGCTTTTAGACTATAAATAAATTTCCCTCTCAGCACCACCTTCAGGGCATCCCATAAGTTTTGGTATGTTGTATTTTCATTTTCATTGGCCTCAAGATACTTATTAATTTTGCTTCTGATTTCCTCTTTAACCCATTGGTTGTTTAAGAGTACATTGTTTAATTTCCACATATTTGTGAATTTTCCACTTCTCCCTCTGTTACTGATTTCTGGCTTCATTCTGTTGTCATCAGAGAATATACACTGTATGAGTTTGATATTTTTTTAATTTATTGAGACTTGTTTTGTGACCCAACAAATGCCTACTTTTATATCTGTTTGATTTTTTTTGCCTTGTACCATAATGAGTGCCTTCTCATTTCTGTCTGGTTATATTTTTCATCTGTTTTCCTTGTTGTTACCATGGGGTTAAAATTTAATATCCTAAACATATAACAACCATATTTGGTTTGATACCAACTTAACTCCAATTGCATGCATGTATACTTTTCCTATACACCTCCATCCACCCCTCACCATTTTGTTCCATGCTTGTTACCACATATATCTTTGTATATTGTATGTCCAAAAACCTAGATTTATTATACTTATGCATTTACATTTTAGCACCTGTAGGAGGTAAGAAGTGATTACATACCAAACAATAAACTACAGTAATACTGGCATTTATAATAATCCAGATGGTTACCTTTACCACAGGTCTTTATTTCTTTATGTTGCTTTGAACCACCGTCTCATGTCCTTTCCATTCAGTCTTAGCATTGCTTGTAGGGCAGGTCTAATGGTGATGAACTCCCCCAGCTTTTGTTTATCTGAGAATGACTTAATCTGTCCCTCATTTTTGAAAGATAGTCTCTCCAGGTATAAAGTTCTTGGCTGGCAATTGTTTCCTTTCGGTACTTTAAGTATTTCAGCCAACTGCCTTCTTGCTTCCATGGTTTCTTATGGGAGATCGGTATTCAGCCTGATTGGGACTCCCTTGTATGTAACATGTTGCTTTTCTTTTGCAGCTTTTAGAACTCTCTCCTTATCCTTTGCATTCAGTAGTGTGATCAATATATGATGGGGTGTATTTTTCTTCATGTTTCTCCTATTTCGTGTTTTATGGGCTTCTTGGGTATGCATATGTTCTAGTTTGCTAAGGCTGCAAAATACCAGAAATGGATTGGACTTTACAATGGGGGGTTATTAGTTCACAAATTTACAGTTCTAGGGCCATAGATATGTCCAAACTAAGGCATCAACAAGAGGATACCTCCACTGAGGAAAAGCTGATGGCATCAGAATACCTCAGTCAGCTGGAAAAGCACGTGCCTGGCATCTGCTGGTCCTTTGCTCCTGGGTTGCATTGCTTTCAGCTTCTGATTTCAGTGGCCTTCTTCTTAAGCATCTGTGGGTTCTCACTTAACTTCTCTGTGGCAAACTCTGGGCTTCATCTCTTAGCTTAGTTAACTCTAAACATCTGGTTCCAACAGCTGTCTCCAACGCTGTCTTGGGCGTTTTCTCTCTAAGCGTCTGAGTCTCACTTCCAAATATCTCTGCCTTTTATCCTCTCCTAGAGGCGCCATTAAACTAATTAAGACCCACCTTGAATGGGTGGGGTCACATCTCCACAGAAACAACCTAATCAAAAGGTCCCACCCACCATAGGTCTGTTCCCATAAGACTGGATTAAAAGAACATTGGCTTTTTATGGAGTACGTAATAGATTCAAACCAGCATAGCATATTTATGTCTTTTGCTAAGTTGGGGAGGTTTTCTGTCATTATATTCCTTCTGCCCCTTTCTTTCTTTCTTCTCCTTCTAGGACTCCCATAATGTGTATATTGGTGCACTTGATTGTATTTCAGAGGTGTCTTAGGCTATTTTTGCTTTTAGTATTTTTTTTCTTTCTGCTCTTCAGCCTGACTCATTTCAAGTGCCTTGTCTTTGAGTTCACTGATTCTTCTCTCAGCTCCATTCTGCTCTTGAAACCCTCTGGGCATTTTTCATTTCAGTTATCGTTGTCTTCAATTCCAGTACTTCTGCTTGGTTCCTTTACAAAATCTTTATCTCTTTACTAAGACTCTCATATTGCTCAGTCATTGTTTTCCTGATATCCTTTAGTTATTTCTCTTTATTTTTCTTCATCTCCTTTAGCATTTTTAAAATCATTTTTTAAGGGATTTGTTCAGTATGTCTACTGTGGGAGCCAAGGCCCAGGCCCCTCCCTGACATCATGAAATCCAAAGAACTTACAGCTGATAAAAGTTGGTGATTATTCGAAAGGTACTGGAAGATAAGAGTTCTGTTCGTGGGGTACAGATCTAGTCTTGGGTCTCTCAAGTCTTTGGGAGCATCGTTGGTGCTGGTGAAGAGTAAATGAGGTAGAGGAGACTGGAGTGTTCCCCGTTTGCCTCCCTGGGTTTTTGTACTTCCAATTCCCTCATTAAGAGTTACCTGGGGTCTGTTTTATGTTAATAGTTGCCTAGCTATTAAGCTGGCAGCAAAAGCAGGAGGCTGGTGGACCTAGGAGAGTCCTATCCCCTTTCTCTAGCGGGGAAAGCCCTCCCTGGGGATGCCATAGGGATGCCATGGCTTTTCGTCCTCCTGAAAGCAGAGAGAACTTGCAGGGGGCACTTAGAATTTTACAAATGTGACCTTCCAGAATCTGCAGAGATTGTTTTAGAGTGCGCTGAGGCTGTCGTCTAGGCTAAAATCAAGGAGGTCGGGGAACATACTGATGAATCAGCCCCCAAGGGCTCATGGTCTGGGGGGAGAGGTGAGACATTACATTCTGCCCTCCCCCACATGCAGTCACCATCATGTTCTGGAGAGAAGCCACCATGGGGCCCTCCAAGAGACTACGTGATCTTTACTTCTGAGATGAGTACCTAGCCTAAAACTCTTTCATTTTAGCCTAGTGAGCTGGGCTGGATAATCTCAGAACTAACCAAAGTTCACCGGTAAGCCTCGGGCCCAGCTCCCTGCTTCCTCTCCTCTAGACAGAGGTGTACTGGTTTGGATGTATTATGTCCCCCAAAATGCCATTATCTTTGATGCAGTCTTGTGTGGGCAGGAAACGTATTGGTGTTGGTTGGGTTGGAGACTTTTGATTGGATGTTTCTTTGGAGATGTGATCACTCAACTGTGGACAAGATCTTTCATTGGATAATTTCCATGGAGGTGTGGCCCTGCCCATTCAGCATGGGCCTTGATTAGTTTACTGCAGCACTACAGAAGCTCAGAAGGAGCGAGCTTGCCACAGCCAAGAGGGATACTGAAGAACACACAGGAGCTGAGAAGAGAGCAGCTGCAGATGAGAGACAGTTTGAAGATGGACATTGAAAGCAGACTTTCGCTCCAGAGAAGCCAAGAGAGGAAAAACGCCCCAAGAGCAACTAAGAGTGACATTTTTGAGAAACTGCAGCCTAGAGAGGAACGTCCTGGGAGAAAGCCATCTTGAAACCAGAACTCCAGAGCAGACACCAGCCACGTGCCTTCCCAGCTAACAGAGGTTTTCTGGACACCATTGGCCATCCTCCAGTGAAGGTACCCAATTGCTGATGCCTTACCTTGGACATTTTATGCCTTAAGACTGTAACTTTGTAACCAAATAAACCCGTTTTTATAAAAGCCAATCCATTTCTAGTGTTTTGCATCCTGGCAGCATTAGCAAACCAGAACAGATGGCCAGGGCAGGAAGTGGAGCTCAGCTCTTAGCCTCTCCTTAGCACTATAATCACTTTATGCAGCCCCCACATCTGGGCATGTAACAGCCGGGCTAGAGGGATTCCTTTCTCCCCAGAGTTATATGTGGGTCACCCCGCCCGTCCTTTCCAGTTGGCACAGTCAGGCAGGACTTCCCAGGGGTCCACCAAAGCCTAGCCCCACACTTTTAAGGCTCCTAGAAAATTAAAATATTTCAAAAGTTGCGGTATATTTTAAATGTTTACATTTAACATCTTTAGCACCCAACACAAGAATATGACTGTATGTTTTACTGCAGATGACTTGAAAAATCTAAAACTTAAGGCTAAAACTCATAAAAGTGAGACCATACCAAACGGCTTGGGAGAAACTGCCCACCCCTACTTCACACTCCATGGTAACTCTTTAGCCATCTCTTGCCAGTTAGGGCCCCGTCCTGAGGAGGAGGGAGAGTAGAGGCAACGGCCAAAAACTTGAGGCCTTCGCCTCTGTCTGGGTTGGGGGAGATCTTCAGCTGCCTTCTCTCCTGGCAGCGCAGTGTTCCCTGGGCAGGGCGGGGTCCCTGCTGCTAAGAGGTTATTCCAGCATGAGCCACGTGCTGGAGAGCCCAGCACACACCAAGAGCAGATGGAAGAAGGAAGGAAATCTGTGATTGTGTTACTGACAGTGGATTCTTGTGCCCAGTGCACTCAAATGACTAATTCCTGAGACACTGGGGTTTCAAAGAGAGAAGGTTTCACTACTAGGTGCGAAGCAGGAGAGCAGATGGCCCATTGTTCCAAAATCTGTCTCCCCAAACTGCAGTAGTTCTGATAGTTTTATATCATCAAAAGATGGGCAGGTTTTAGGATAGTGAGTGCAATGGCCCCAGATTATGTAATTAGAAGTGATCTCATTATCGAGCATGCACAGCTTGATTACATGCTTAGTCACAGAACGTATGTAAGAAAATGGTGGCCTTAATATGATGGTGCGTATGATTTTTAGTATTCTAATGAGGTATAGGTGACTAGTAGGTTAAAGTCTAAGCTACTGCACATGTCATATGGGCCCACTGTTAGATCCAGCTTCAGTTATCAAGATAACTTTGGACTTGGAGTGGGTTAGTTCTGGGCTGACCCAAGACCCTTGGTTAATAAATATTAGGGGCTGTCTTTAATGGTCATAAGAGTTTGAAGTTGAAAAACTGGATAAATGGGTACAAGTGAAGGTTAGTCACAAGGACACAAGATAAAGGCTATACAATCACTATCATAGATTAAGGCAGCTGGATTATAGTTCAAGTTTCAAGTATTTCCCTCTTTCAACTCCAATATAGCAGAAAGTAAAAAAGAATATCTATATAATGATTTAGTAATCAAAATCAGTCCTTAAAAAAAAAAAATCAGTCCTTAAATCCTAACTTCTCAGTTACAGTTGTTACCCAATTACTCCACTTTAGTGGAGAGACCGTATAATTAGACTGAGAAGGCTCGCAATATTTGCTGAATAAATGACCTTGACAAAGCCTCCAGGTCTTGATTTCTTCCTCTTTCATGGCTGTTTTAAAACACAGCCACAAATTCTTTGCCTTTCCTTCCATCAGGAGGTGGGGCCTGTGTCCCCTCCCATGGAATCTGGGCAGGCCTGTGACCACTACCAGTGACGTCTAGCAGCAGAAGCTGTGTGGCTTCCAGGACAAGGTCATAGAAGACCTTGCAGCTTCCCTCTTGCTTGCAGGGAGCACTCGCCTTGGGCACCCACGGAAGAAGTCTCTCCCCTGGCTCAGCACGTGTAGGTGTGAGGGTAGACAGGCCAGAGGGGCCTTGTTTCTTATATAACAGAAGTAAAAACAAAAGCAAGCAAGTGGCGAGGCACTGTAACATTTATTAATTGTTGTATTCTGTATGCTGGAACTATTTCATGAAGGAAAAAGTAAATAAAGATCCCCAAGGAAGTGGATACTGGAGAGCTTATCCCAGACGATCTCTGGCTGTAGGTCTGCACAGGGCTCAGACTCCACAGCAGGAAGAAATCTCTTGCCAGAAGGGGAGGACGGAGATCATGGGTTCTGCTGCAGGGAGGGTAGTGCACGGCCCAAGAGGCTGGGATCTGGCACCTTGGTCCCAGCAGGTCTTCCATTTGGCCCTGCCAGCTCTGCTGTGCTGGGGGACCCCAGATGGGGCAGCGTCCCCCAGACATTGGAGCAGACAGTAAGCCACCAGCCTGTGCCTTCTTCCTGAGGACTCCCCTCTGTGTCTTCCTCCCAGAAACGCAGCCTCTGCCAAGTTCCCAAGGCCCTGTCCTCGTGTTCCATCCTCTAAATTTTTAAAGAGAAGATTGAAAACAACAAAAAACAATATAAGAACCTTCAGAGAAACAAATAGATCCATTGGGGTAGAGGTATTGGCAGGATCTCAGAGCTTACCTGGGAAGTAAGCAGACAGTTGGTAAGATTTGTTATCTGAAAAGAGTTCTATCAAAAAAAAAAAAAAAGCTTTTGAATTGCTGTTTCTTCATGTTTTTAGTTCTTCACAGCCTACTTCATCCATTACTCATTCTTGCTTCTGCCTCTGCCCTTATCTTTGAGATCCCAGATGGGAAAGAACACCGTCCAGGCAGTTAGGTGGACTGGTTCCTAGTCCCAGCTCTACCCCTGCCGTGAGAACCCCTGGTCCCTGCGTCTGCCTCCGTAACTGAGGGTGTCGGCCTGACCATCTCTAAGCAGTGTGCTGGTGCTGAGAGGCTTGCGATTGAACGTTGGCTGCCCTGCTCTTTGTATTTTGTCGTCATGGGCAGGTTAGTGTATCCAGAACTCCCATTTTTCAGTAAAATGGATATGATGACAGCACCTCACATGATGGATAGAAACACCACTTATTACCTTGTACCCAGCTCTCTTTGTGCTTGATGTCTGTTCACCCATTTAATCTCCACTCGCCCAGCGTCACATAACCGGTTAACTGCACAGTACTTGCACCCAAGCAGTCTGAGCCCAGGCCCTGTGCACTGAAGTCAGGCAAAGCACTTACCTGCTTCTTGGCACAGATCAAGGCTCATCGTGTGCTGCCTTCAGTTATGAGGATCACCCGTGGAAGTTCCTAAATGCTTTGTGTTTTGTTTTGTTTTGTTTTGTTGGTATTTTCATACCTCTTCCCCAACCGCTACACCAGCCTTGGAGATGTTTTCTATGCTCTCTGATCTCCACTTTCAGCCCTGACTCACATAGTCATTCTCTTCTGACCACTTCCTACAGCATTAGAAACTGTTTCAAGCTCCTGGCTTCTGCACAGAGCATTGTCCTTGGGGTGGGGGGTGGCAGCCCCTGGCCTGAGCAAAACAGGCCTGCGGAACTTGTCATCGCACAGCAGTCTGTGTGACCTGGGCAGCTAATGTTTAACCTATCATCTTTGTAAGCCAATAAAGAGAAAAAGGTAAATTAACCTTAAAATGTAAGTTTAAAATGTGAAACGGGAAGTAAGCAGGAGGTGAGAAACTCTTGGTCTCACAAAAGAGCAAGATGTAAATGTACTCCAGACCTCCTGCTGTCAAATGTTAATCTAGTCTACCTGCTTCCTGGCTCCCAAATGTTGTGACTCTTGTGGTTATCTACAAAGCCCCATCCTATAATTCTCTCCTTCCTGCATCACCCCCATGTCACAGGACCCTGTTCCCACGTCTGTGCTCTCCCACCCTTAGGAATGTCTTTGTCTTAAACCCTTATAACCCGTTGGCCACTTCTCTAAGCAGTGATCGACTTCCCTGCGAATTGCGATGCCCGCCCGGTGTGACAGCCGTCATGGTCTCTACGCCGACTTCCCACCCTGTTGGTAAGCCCTGAATAAAAGTTCATGTATCAGAAAATGCCCGGTGTCTTCCTTGGCCTCTGGCCTGGCTGTCCACTGTGCTTCTGGCGCTGCCTTAGGGACCCCGTGTGAGTGGCGCGCTGCGGGAGCGGAGAATTCCACCTGGATGTGGATGAAGGCACTTGTCCAAGGAACCAAAGCTTTCCTGGGCAAGCAGCTACTTTCAGTCACCAGTTTATCTCAACCACATTTTAAAATTTGTGCCTTCTGCTCTGTAGCTCCAGCGGAGTCAAAGCGTGAGACTCTAAGCCCTAGTGAAAAAAAGAGTCTATGTCTGCATTATTTTGATGTCTGCAGTGTGTGTGCTTACTTTGGAGATAGGTCTGTGCTGTGTTTACTTCAGCCTTGGCTCAAGGTTCTTATCTGACTTGCTACTTAAACTCATCCTAGTTTGAAAACTTCACATATTTGTTTCTCTAGGGCATAATCTTGCTTTTTAAAAACGTTTCCCTAATCCTTTGACTCCCAGGTAAATAATACCTCAGTTAGGGTTGTTGTTTTTTTTTTTTTTAATTTTTGTTATAAAAATAATGGAGAAAAACATGAAAGTCCCCCTCTAAAATCTAGCATTCCATATTTTCTGCTTTGTTTTTATTTTACATTGAGAATATATTCACAGACTGTGTTTAATGTGTCATAAAACTTTTAATCCTCACTGAAAAAAATGAAGAGAACAGAGTAAAATTACAACTCCTTCCCTAAATTTACTCACTAGAGATCATCATGTAAATTTCTTGTATCTCCCTCTAGATATTTAAACTTAAAAAATATATTACTACCATTTAAAACATAGGATCATACTTAACACTTTGTACTGCAAACCTTCTCTGTTCACTTCATGATATATATCCGCCATCTTTGCACATTAGCGCTCGGAAATCCACCACATTGTTTTCAGTGGATGCAGTGCAGGGAATGGAGTCACCGAAATTTATTCAGTTTGGCGATTGTATTTGTTGTTCACCATTTCTAACTGGCAAGTGTGCAGGCAGGTGACTGCTCCCGAAGGACGGCAAGGATCTGAGTTGAGAGAGAGCCCTTCAGGCTGCCCGGCAGTCGTTCGAAAAAGATCCGGTGAACACAGTGAAGAAAGTAGTTGAGGGGTAGGGCTTAAAATACACTGTTGGAATTGTAAACACACACTGCCTAGCTAGGTAATCCAAACTTAAAAAAAAAAAAAAGAAAGAAAAGAAAATTAGCTGCGTACTTTCTTATGAAAGAAAACCTTTCCTGAAGATCTAGCATCTAATTCAGTTGCAAAGTGGGGCTGCCCTGGCGGAAGTGGGGTTCTAGCTAGACGAGGAAGTCCATGAAATCCCTAAAATGATACACAAATTTATAGGCATGTGTGCTCTTTTCTGAGCAAAACCGTTGTCTCTAAGGCCTACAGCTTTTTACTAGATTTTTCAAAAGGAATCTTGATACACCGAAGTTTGAAAACTGGTACCATAGGGTTCCGAGAGCCGGAGTTTGAAAACCCTTGCCCTAGCCCCAGTGGTAAACGACACTGCAGTGCCGGTGTTGGGTTGATGGCCTCCTCCCTCTCTCCAGCCCAGGGGGTGAGCGCCTTGGGGCAGGGATCCTGCCTGCCCGTCCACCGTGAGTGGCACATCCTAGGCACTCAGGAATTGGTCGTAAACATTAATGAATGAGGTCTACGGGCTGATTCCTGGTGGAGGGCCTTTGGGATCGCCGCCTCGGCGCGGACCCATTCGGGGAGCGCCGACTCCACTTCCTGGCGCTGTGCGGGGGATACCAGGGCTGCGGCACGCGGCGGATTGGCAAGGAGCAGCTAATAGGCTGTTGGCGCTGTCGGTCTGATCCGCGGCGCCGCAGCCCGGCGCCCTCTGGGAGACGTAGCCCCGGTGAGCCCGCCTACACGCCTTCTGATTGGTTCCACGCACTCCCTGGGAAATGTAGTCTGGGAGCCTCCTGCGCCTGCGCGTTCATGGGCGGGTGGGTGAGTGTGTAGGTGCTGTCGGGCTGGGGAGGGGTAAAGGGCGAGGGCGGGTCAGGAACGGACCCGGGGTGGGGCGGCGGTGCATCCCGTTACCAGGCCCGCTCCTCCCCGCAGAAGCCGCTCGGGGCTTCCCCTGTATGGGACGGTCCTCGGGACCCGGCGGCCTCCGCCCCCGGTGCTCTCGGGGGGTCGCAGACAGTGCATGGGTCCGGGGTCCCTGCCCCGGCGCCTCCCTGCCTCGGCCTGCTTAGCTGACACTTCCCCTTTAGCCTCGGGCAGCTGTTTCCGATAACAGACACCACTTCTCCCCCGGCCGCTTCCCCTTTGGGCTCTTGAGCGTGAGAGCCGGCGTGGGGGGCTCGGAGGCCTCTGGGGCGCACAATGATGGAGTTGATATTGACTCTTGCGGCGCCAGGCTCTTTGCGTTCATTAGCGCGTATCTTCTCAATATGACAGGCAGGAAACAAAAGCTGGAGAAGTCGGGTTACTTGCCCTGGTCTCACAGGTACAAAACCAGCTCAGAAACCCCTCTTTTCGCATCGCTTGGTGCAGCTTCCAAGCCCCTTAAATGGTTTCAGTTCAGAGTGGAGAGAGGGAAGGACAGAGGCACAGGTGAGCCCTGCTGGGGACAGGAGGACGGGTGAGGCGGGGGTGAGGAGCGCTGAGAAGACATTATGTGACCTCAAAGTATAAGTATTTGCGCCCACACCGCCTCCATCCCCGAGTGCGGGGAAGAGCGAGCAGGTGGCTTCCGAGCGCAGAGGGTCTCCAAGGTGGCTCATTCTCTGCCTCCTCGCTGAGCTGTTAGCCCTTGGCGGTCAAGGTCTGTGGCCTAAAGCCTGTCCACGCTGGCCGAAGGAATGCGTTTTTCTTTCCAATTGTTTTATAATTAAAAAGTACAAAGTTGAAAGAATAGTAAAATGAGCATCCGTGTCCCCACCCACCCCCCTCCCTAACCATCGGAATAATAATGTGTATAGCGCTTATAAACTTAGAGTTTAAGGAGCCTGCATTGCAAATGACGTTCTCGTTGGAGAGCTGTGGAGAGAGATGGTTCCCTCCTTCTGTGGAGACCTCCCTGCACCTCCAGCCCCTGCCCCCATCTTACCTCGGGGAGGCAGCTTCCCCTCCCTCCCCTTCCATCCTGCTTGGGGGCTGCAGGTGGTCACAGAACATGGTCCACCCTCAGACAGCACAGGTACAAATACGTTTCTCAGTGTGAGGTGGCGAGCAGCACCCGGAGCAGCAGAGATCCCTGTTCTTCCCACACACACCCCACCCCCACCCCTGCTGAGAATTAGAGCCTCAGAAGCTCCCCATTGTCTGCAGGGCTCGATGCAAACTCCCTGGGGTAGCTTCAGAAGCCCTTTATATAATGTGGCCCCCAACAGTGGTGACCCCTCAAGGCCTCTTTCACACACCCATTATTCTGCTCTCCCTTCAAAATTAGCCAGAAGGGACCCCTCTTCTCCTCCTCTGCTTCCACCTGATTCAAAGCACCAGCCTCCCTTATCTGCAGTAGATTTCTTTTTCTTCTGTCTGCTTCCATCTTTTTTCCTCTACTGTCTCTTCTCCCTAGAGAAGCCAGAGTGATGCTTGTAAAGCCTAAGTCAGAGCCTGTCACTCCTCTGCTCAAACTCTCCAGTGGCTCCTCATCTCAGATAAGAGCTGAAGTCCTCCCCCTAGCCTGGAAAGCCCTCCCTGGCCTGGCCGCCGGCTCCCCCCCACTACCCCTCTGTCCACTTCCTCCCTGCCTCTGCTCCAGCAGCCTGGCTGCTCTCCTCTTCCTCGGGCACTGAGCACACAGATGCCGCAGGGCGTTGGCACTGGCTCCGTCGCTGTGGCTTACTCCCTCACTTCCTTTGGATCTGTGTTCTCCAACCACCCAATTTAAAATGCCAAATCAGCCCCAGCACTCCCTAACCCCCTTGTTCTGCTGTGGGGTGTCTCCAGCTTCCTTTTCACCACCTGATACATTATACACTTGTTTATTGTCCGTCCACACTTCCCCATGAGATTGTGAGCTGGGCAAGAGAATGAGGCTTTTTCTTATTCACTGCTGTATCACAGTACCTAGAATAGCAGGTGCTCAATAAATAGGAGTTGAATGAATGGCCCAGCCAGACCCTTCCTCACCGTTTTGAGCCTGTCAGTTAGCCCCTCGAGGGAGAGTGACCAGTCCTGCTGGTTTCCCCAGGACCCTGGGCTTTTGGCGCCAACACTGGGAGAGTCCCAGGCAAATCAGGATGAGTTAGTCAACTGACTGTAAGCCTAAATTGCTCATCTATAAAATAGAGAAAAATCGTTATCTTCCTCATAGAACTGAGTGAGAGTTAAACAGGAGCGTTGTGTAAAGATGCCTGGTGTGGTATCTTCTGCATCATAAAGGTGAGCTGTGGCCGTGTCCTCTGCCTCTGGACCCTGAGCCATTTCAGGGCTGCCATTTGGCTTTGGCTACTTTGCCGCAGCTATTTCCATGGCAGAGACTTTTGATGTGACCCCTTTGGCACAGGGACATTTAGACTTTTAAAAAAAGAAAAGGAAACCAATTTTTAAAACCCATATGCACATGCATTTTATTGTTCAGCAGTTTGTGGAAGATGTCTGGTAATAAATTAATTAATTAAATAATCGTATGGATATATGCACACGCACACATATATATAATCAGATAATTTGAGTCCTCTGTTGGAAGAAAAAAATAAGAGTAAATGTTGATATTTAGCTTCTTTTTCTTCTCTCTTTTTGTTATTTTCACACTTAGCTTCAGCTTTGATATCACAACAAGCTTCGGCAGTGTTACTTACTGTTTATTCCAGGGTCCTTCCTGGGTAAAGCTCCTGTCTTCATATCCTATCAGCAGTATAGTAAATGGAAATTTAGGGAAAGAAGCAGTAGGAACTGCTGTATATCACTAAGTTGACCGGATTTTGATACCAAACAGAAAGAAAAAAATTATTAACCTTTTAGGTTCTAAAATTTCCATTCATCAAAAACTGTGCAAAACATAATCTCTGCATTGAAGGGAGGGCTGGCAGGCAGGCCGGGCATAACTGAGGGGCACTTGCTTACCAGCTCACTCTCCCTGACTAATTCTAAGCAAAGTGTCTGCTCTGCTTGCTGTCTGGAGGTTCACTTAGAGCTTGAATGGTTAGTCTCTCAAAGTCTCAGATGTCTCCTTTGAATTAAATAAACTGGGGGGAGGAGGGAGAATTTGGATCACAATGGGATCTGTTATTTTCAACTCCAGATTAACATCAGAAATCTTCCATGACCCTCCCCCCAGCTCTCACATGTAATACATGTAACAGATACGTATTACTCCTTTATCATGAAGGTTTAGGGGGGACAAGATGGATATCCCCTTAGAGGCTAAGCTAATAATAAACGACTCTTAAAACTATCATTTTTTCTGATTATAAAAGTAATGCACAGTCATCAAAAATCAAAATGATTCAGAAATGGATGTCATGGAAAGTGAGAGCCCCTAATGTCGGGAATGGAGTTGGATGTGCACGTAACTTAGGAGCAAAACAGAGGTTTTATCCTTGACAGCAGCTGCCTCCAGGGACCTACCTTCACGAAGGAACTTGAACTTAGATTTGTCATGCTCCCCTCCAAATAGGGTCACATGTACAGTCACGGAGACACAAGAAAAAAAGAGTCTATCGTATCACTTTAATTGTTAGAATAAAAGTCCCACTTTAATTCTTACATCAAACATTGAAAATACAACACAAGAGTTATAACCTTCTTTTCAAGTTTTTTCATTTTAAAAATTACTGGAAACTCAACATATGGAAAGAGCCTCCCTTGACCCAGCAAACACTGCCTTCAAGAAGTCCTGCATCAGAATTGCCTGTGTTGCAAAAGGTGACACAGCCATTGCAAAATATCCTGCTTTGCACTGGAAAGCCCCGTTTCCTACCCAATTCTGTCATAGGTGCATAGGCTCAGCTCAGAAGAGTTCCCTGACCGGTCAAGAAAGAGTCGGGGACCCTGGGCACCCACAGCCACCTGTGCATCATTGCAGGACCTTGTCATTTCTCACCCAGCAGTGGGAGCCTTCCAGAGCTTCGAACAGGTGCAAGTCTGGGTGACACCCCACAAAAGCTCCTCCTGGCCCAACCTGAGAATTTCACACATCTGCTCTTTGCACCATAAACGTGCATTGGGGTTCGTCTCTTTTTCAGGGAAGATGTTGGGTTTGACTTCTTTTTCTCAGCAGAATTCAGTGAACTGGATGCTGTCAACTTTGAGGGCAAACCAAAAGGATCAAATTGGACAATAAGGAAAATCCAGCCAGCCAGAGCTCACCACAGCCTTGGTCCCAGCCTGGTTCTGCCCTGGACTGTTTTCCCAGCCAGGCCTCAGAACTCTGTTAGTGACCCGTGGAAGTGGTCAGCGTGGCCCATTTTGAGCATCAGTGGTTAGCTGAAAAAGGGACACTCATGGGTAGAGATGAATAGTAAAGTAAGAATTTTTTGTCGTGGTAGGAGACAATATCACAGGGTGGTTAAGACAGTGGGTTTGAATCCTGGCTCTGAGCAAGTCACCAAACCTAAACTATGATTCCTGGTTGTGAAATCCCTGCAGGGGTGATGCAGAGATCTTAGGAGACAGTGCCTAGAAAGCAAGCGGTGCCTGGCACCGAGTAAGCCCTCCTGCGAGGGCGTCTCGTTTCCCAGTGCTGCTGCCATTGAATACCCCAAACTACACAGGTTACTCTCACAGAAATTTACTCCCCCTCAGTTCTGGAGGCCAGTCTGAAAACAAGGTGTCACCAGGCCGTGCTTCCTCTGAAGGCTCCAGGGAAGAGTATTCCCTCCCCTCTTCCAGCTTCTGGCAGCTGCAGGCATTCCCTGGCTTGCGGAAGCTTCACTCCTGTCTGTTGCACCGTCACGTGGCCTTCGCCCCGCGTGTCTTCTCTGTGATTCTATAACCCACCTCCCTCTCCTTTCTCTTATAAAGACACCGGCCCTTGGATTCAGAGCCCAGCCTAACACAGTGTGACCTCATCTTAACACGGTTACATCTGCAAAAGGCCTTATTTCCAAACAAGGTCACTGTCACAGGTACCAGGGTTTAGCCTTGAACATATCTTTCCAGAGGGCATCAATTCCACCTGCCACAGAAGGTAATTGCATTACCAGCAAAATCTCATGAGGGCAGAAAGTTTAAACCAGGATATGCAAAGAATGCCAACTAAGAGATAGAAATATCACTATTTGCACCCACTGTTGTAATAATTGGTTTAGGAAAAGATCATCAGTGATGCTAAGACCACTGATTGAAAGAGTGTGGGAAGACAAGACAGTTTTAAACTCTCAGATTATTGGTTAATTACAAAGTAAGGAATGTCCTTTTACAATGGAGAGATCTTGAGGACACTTGAGTATTATCTTCAGTCTAAGAATGAAAGAATCAGATAAATCTAGCTTGAGGGACATTCTTCTTGGAATAGACATTTCAGAAACATCAATGTCTTGAAAGGAAAAAAAGGCTGGCGAAGGGCGGGAGTGTTCTAGATGGAAAGGGACTATGGAGACATGACAACCAAATGTGATGTGTGAGCTTTGATTGGATCCTGGATTGGAAAAAAAAGAAGAAACTGTATGAGACATTATTGGGACAATTGGTAAAATCTGACTATGGACTGATTGTAGTATTGTAACAATGCTAAAGTGCTAAAGTTCTTGAGCTGTGATAATTGTACTGTGATTATTTAAAACAATATCCTTGTATCCTTTCTCTTAGGATTATTTGGGAAAGTTGGAGTGATGTGTAAAAATGCTCTCAATTTATTGCCAAATGGTTCAGGAAAAAAAAAGAACTATGGGGGGTGGGGGCACAGAGAAAGCATCAATTATAGCAAAATGCAAACAATTGGTGAATCTAGGTAAAGGACATTTCATTGCATTATGCTCTCAACTTTTCCAAAGGTTTGAAATTTTTTAAAGCAAAAAGTTGGGTTAAAGAAACAAAAAATCAAGGCATGCATCTCTAAGCCAAACTCCGCAAAGAAACTCATTACCTGCCCCCCTTCATGGGACATGACTCCCAGGGATGAACCTGGCCCTGGCATTGTGGGATTGAGAAAGCCTTCTTGACCAAAAGGGGGAAAAGAAATGCAACAAAATAAGGTTTCAGTGGCTCAGAGATTTCAAATAGAGTTGAGAGTTCATTCTGGAGGTTATTCTTATGCAGTTTATAGATATTCCTTTTTAGTTTCTAGCTTATTAGAATAGCTAGAAGGAAGTTCCTGAAACTGTTGAACTGTAATCCAGTAGACCTGAGTCTTTTGATGACAATTGTATAACTATATAGCTTTTATCGTGTGACCATGTGATTGTGAAAACCTTGTGACCGACACTCCTTTTATCCAGCATGTAGGCAGATGAGTAACAAAAAAAAAGACTAAATAAATACATAAGGGGGAATAAGGGGTATGGGATGTTTTGGGTGTTTATTTTTATTTATTTTTTTGAGTAATGAAAATGTTCTACAATTGATGGTGGTGATGAATGCACAACTATATGATGAGACTCTGAGACACTGATTATATACTTCAGCTATATTATATGGTGTGTGACTCTATCTCCATAAGATTGCATTTTAAAAAAATCAAGGCATGCAAAAACACAGAACAGGAAACCAAGGTTAGCCACCCCCCACGTGGACCGTCATTAGCACCGGAGCCGCCTCTGGGGCTCCACACTGGCCTGCACTCTCCAGAGGACCCTGGTGTCCTTTCAGCCATCGCACTCCAGCCCCCGGGTATGTGTCCAGGGTATGTGTTCGGCACACATATAGGGAAGAGTGACCTTGCTCCGGGCTACGCCCCCACCCCGCCCTGCAGCAGGGGCAGAGTCGGCTCTGGTTGCAAATGATCAAGATGGTGGCCCCAGGCCTCGCGCTTCAAGGCCTCCGTGTTGCCAGAAGGCCCAGAGGACTGGAAATGCATCCACAGAAGTGCCTCCAGGTGTCCTCTCCTGGCAGTGCCCTTCCAGCCTCTGCAGCCTTCTTGGACAGGGAACGGACAGCTTGCAGAGCTGTATTTGCTATCCCTTCCTCCTGCTATTGGCTTTGGCGGGCCCATAAAACCCTGAGAGTCTGGAGGAGAACAGCTGGCCAAAGGGGGCCAGGGGCTCTGTCCCCGGTCCCCGCACCGTCCGTCAGCCCCGTGTCCTAGAGCAAGAGAGAGTGAAGTGTCCAAGGCCCACCCTAGAATGGAGGCCTTCCTTCACAGCCTTACCCACCTCTCTGCAGCCAGCCAGCGGAGGTGAAAGCTGGGTCTGGAGGTCCCTGTGGCCGGTGGGGCACTGAGCCCTCCCACCTGGAAAAGCCACTGCCTTCTCTGAGAAAGAGAACAGCCAGTGTTGACATACCTATGACTTCTGTCTCAGTTCCCACAAAAGCTCGGCACACTTCCTGTGCCTTTTCCGCTATTTCACAAGCCGGCTCTTCTGGCTCACACGCTGGGCTCCAGGCAGAGGGCCTTTCATCCTCCCCGGAGCCAGACGGCCAGCTCTGGCCTCTCCCGGTCCACGCCATGGCCAAGACCCCCAGCGACCACCTGCTGTTCTCCCTGGAGGAGCTGGTGCCCTATGACTTTGAGAAGTTCAAGTTCAAACTGCAGAACACCAGCCTGGAGAAGGAGCAGCCCCGCATCCCCCGGGGCCTGCTGCAGATGGCAGGGCCAGTGAAGGTGGCCTCTCTGCTCATCAACCACTACGGGGAGGAGTATGCCCTGCGGCTGACCATGCAGGTGCTGCGGGCCATCAACCAGCGCCTCCTGGCAGAGGAGCTCCTTAGAGCCGCTGGGCAGGGTAAGGTGGGGTCCCCAGGGCCCCCGCACCCAGGGCTGGTGCTGCTGTCTGTGGGGATCCGGTGGAGGGCAGGGGAGCTGGTCCCCTGGAAAGCAGGGAGCGTGGGCATCCTGACATGGGAGTTATTGGTCCCGGGTCTACCACCCCAGGCAGACCTTGGCCAAGCCAGCCCCACTCCCCCCCCACCACCACCACCACTCTGGGTCTTGGGAGCTGGGCTGGTAAAGAGCCCTGAGGCTCCTAATGGCTTTAAAAGAGAAAGAAAAAGGCTGGAACTCTTGATTGCTGAGAATTCTTCGCTTGATTTGACACGTATCTCTGTGTAGTAGAAAGGGCTTGCTAACCAGTCACGTTCACTGGCGTTGATACATCATCTGCTCATTGTTTTCCACCTAATTTCAGTTTTGAGTTTTTTAATGCCATTTAAAAGGGTATTTAAAAACTCTAAGCAGATTACTTTCTCTCCTTCCCTTCCTTTTTTCTTTCCTTTTCTTTCTTTCTCTCTTTCTTTCTCTTCCTTCCTTTTTCTTTATTTTCTTTTTTCTTTCTCTTTCTCCACCTTGTTCTTCTACACCCGTTTGTTTCATTTTTCTAATTTTATTCCATTGGGATCAAAGCTAATCATGACTGCTTTTGACAGCTTTTTTGGAATTTTCTTGGGGCCTAATACAAGGTCAGTTAAAATCTTTGGTGTTTGAATTCTTCTATTTCTAGGTTTTAAGACAACATTAGAAACGTGTTTCTATGAGGTAGAACAGTTTATGATTGCAAGATTTCTCCATTCCTTGAAAGAGCAATAGAACTCAATTGTAAACTATCTGAGTCTAGTGTAATTTGATGAGTAGAATTTTTTAAATTACCTTTTCATGTTTTAAAATCTGATTATTAGTATCTGTGGGGTTTCTTACCAGTTCTTGAACCAGTTTTGGTAATTTTGTTTTCCTGGAAAGCCAATGGCAATCTGCTTTCAACAACTTTAAGTAATTTTAGTAACTGCTTCTTTAGACTGAAAATTAATGTGCTAATTATTACAGGTTATCTGTATTTCCTTATTAGAGTAGTGGTTTTCAAATGATGCCTTTGGGAGGTATTTCAGGGATTCTTTAGAACTTAACAAATACATATTTAAATGTGCCATTCACCACATTTTAAATTTTTAGAGGCCACCTGAGCTGTACTGGAACCCATTTTTAAGTAGACATTGGAACTAAGCCTTTCTTTTCTGTTTAATCAAACCGGGTCTTGAGACTTCTAGACAAGCTGTTGTTTTTCTTTTTTTTAAATTACCATTTGCATTTACTTACCTGTGTGAATTAGGATTTTCTTCAAAATGCAACCAAAAAAATGCAGAAATAAATTTGCTTCTGAGGTTCTGTCTTTCATAACTACTGATTTCAGAGTTTTGTGTCAATCAACCCCCTAATTCTTTTTTATTGTCTGATTCTATAATACGTGAATTTTGAACAGCTATAATCACAAATAAATTCATACCAATGAACTAGAGTTTTAATTATTTTGTGCATTGGGGTTCTGTGCAAGGTCTCGTTTGAGACAAGTTCTCCTGCTTAAAAAGTTTGGAAGCACTATTTGAGAAATACGTGGTAAATAATTTGTGCTTTCTCACTTAATGGTAATTGCTGTTGCCCTAGACCGTTCTGAACTTTAATTTCTCTAATTAGGAAGGAATCCCCTTCTCTCTCCCTTCCCCAAACCTTCTGCTCTGAGTATGGGACATTTTCATGCCTCCGTGTCTGGTTGCCTTTTCAGAGTGTCCACTACAAGAAGGAGTCACGGACAGTTCTGCGACATCTTGTTCCTCCGGGGAGACTAAGCCCAAGAGCCTGAAGATACCAGATGGCCCAGAAAGTTCCGGGCAGCAGCAAAGGGGCAATGGGTCGCCCAGCCTGCTGTCCAGCCAGCCTGAGGCTGAGAAAGGGTCCCAGAAGAGGTACCCAGGCAAACGGAGAGAGGAGAAGGGCTCCGAGGGCCCAGAGGGGCAGGGCAAGCAAGGGGCCAGGGGCACAACTCGGATTTCCAGGAGGAACATTTTCCTGTCTCCGGGCAGGGTGCCCTGGGAGAAGGAGAAGGAGAGTCCCAGGCTGCGCAGGAACGCCTTCTCGTCCAGCGGGCTCTCCGAGCTCTCCATCCGGTCATTTTCTGGGTCCTTGGGAAGGACAGCGATCAGGAAATCTGAAACACATTTACCCTCAGGAAAGAAGAGACCCAAAAGTCTCGAATTTGCCATTCCTTCAGGAGAGAGAGGACCCCCAAATTCAGAAACCCTTCTGATGCAGGATGGGACAAGAATCAGTCCAGACTCAACAGCCATTCCCAGAAAAGTGGCCACTCTGTATGTAGAGGCTACTGTGGCTCCAGAGCAAGGTTCCAGGAATCCAGAAGTTGCCGTGACTCTGGAGGGGCTGGCATTCAAGAACACACTTGACAATGCTTCACAGACTGGGGAGAAGACCTGGGGGCATACGGAATCCACAGACCACTCTAAAGAGAATGGAATTGGGAGTCCAGAGGCCCCTGTGCCCTTGGGGGAAATGGTAGACAGTGCACTCCATGGGCCTGCAAATCCACAAGTCTTTCCATCACTGGGGAGGAAAGGATCCCAGAATCCAGAAGATCCGCCATCCTTACAAATTACAGCCTATGAAGGTATTTCCCCCCAATCTTTCTTTGTCCCCACTGAATTTATATCACTGAGATCCCTGGGGCAGAGGTCCCCAGTCCTTTTGGGAACCTGATGCAGGCTGCAGACCCTGAAAAAATCCATTAGACACATCTTCAAAAATCTTGCATCAAATTTCAGTGAATTCTTGGGCACTCTGAAGTCCTTCTTTGAATTCTCAGGGGAAGATTGAGTAAAAACATCCCCTTTTCACAATAACCCCATGGAACTATGTCCTGGGGCCCAGCTCAGGTCCCTTACTGATGGGGTGGTAAGTGGGATTATGTTTGGCTGTGAGGGACAGAAACGCTTAAACAAGGTAGAAGTTCATTCCCCGGCTCATAAATGACACACAGGTGCTTGAGGACAGATGCGATACTCCATGAGTCAGGTTCCCAGGCTCCTGCGGGTTTGCTCTCAAGCTCAGGGTCTTGGGTGGTGGCATCCTCACGGGAGGCAGAAGGACAGAGGGACAAAGGAGGAATGGGGGAACAACATGCATGCTGTCACTTACAGAAGGTTTCCAGAAACTGCTCACGACTCCTGCATTTACAGTCCTCTGGCCAGAATGCACCCAGACGGCCACTCCTCACGGCAGGGGAGGCTGAGAAACGTGGTTGTGTTTTTGGTAGGGGCGAGGGGGCATAGAAGCAGCCATATGGGCAGCCACCAATTCCACCACGACGGCAGGAGGGGAGAACAGCTACTGGGGGCGCCACTAGCACTCTCATCTACAGATGTGATTTGAGCTCCCAGGACACCATGGGGGAGTGAGTGCAGCTCTGTCTGTTTCCTCTCGTATCGCCTGTCATTTCTGCATTTCTGCTCTGTGAAGTTGCCACTATGGTCTTGGGGCAGAGCTCTCCATGACTGCTAGGTCTTCATGGTGACCTCTGCCCTTTAGCATTGCGACATCCCCTTCATCATGGGAGCAAATGCCTCTTGAACATGGATGTGAGTGCCGCTCCATTTGTTTCCTCATTCGACACACATTCCCCAAAGGCTCACCCGGCACCGGCCGCTCTGCCAGGGATTTAGGGGGCAAACCAAACCACTGGGCAGCATACTGCTCTCTTTTATGTCACTGCTAGACTAGTGTAGAAAGTATAACAGAGACCCGGTGGTCTTTCTTTACAATAAATGCCCAAGGATTCACATTCCAAGCCTTAGGTCTAGCCTTAGCCCTCAATTCCGGTGGTTTTGCTTGCTGTTTTGCTGGATGGAGGCTGGGGGCAGGACAAGCAAGGAAGTGGTCAGAGTCTACCCAAGAGCTCTGCATCCCAGACTTGGGCTCACTCCCCTGTGCTTTGCTACATCCCATTGCAAACATCTTGGATTTGCTACTCAAAGAGATTTTCCCACTGCTATGTCCCCAGGGAGGCCGCAGGACACGGCTGCGTATTCCTTTTGCCAGGCCCAGGAAGGAGACCAGGTTTGTGGTCCCTGTGTGCATGGTTCCTGCAGCTGCTCTGTTGCTTCTGGGGACTCAGGTGGCCACTCGTCCAGCTGCCCACTGTACCAGGCCCCACTCCCACGGCAATGCTCAAAAAGCCGGGAGCAGCCAAAGGACCCGCAGGTGGCCAGCCTCGGCTCCGATCCCCCACCGCAGTGTGAGCGGCACATGAAGCAGCCCCGCCTGCTCTTCTGCGAGGACCACCGGGAGGCCGTGTGCCTCATCTGCAGCCTGAGCCAGGAGCACCGAGGCCATCAGGTGCGCCCCATCGAGGAGGTGGCTTTTGAATGCAAGGTGAGATCCTCTCTGCCTGGGACCCTTCTCCACCAGGGGCTTAGACACGCCTGGCCTTGCTTCATTTCCCCCCAAACCCTGGGAGGTTGGTGCATTAGCCAGGAGTCTTAGCCTGCCAATGGCAAAAACCCAACATATGCCAGGCCAGCAAAGAGGGAATTTACCAGCTCATGTAGCTCAGAGATCCAAGGGATGGTGGCTTCAGGTAGGGATCAATCCAGGGCCTCACAGATCATTAGGACTCTCTCCCTGTGCTTCCCTTGGTGTGACAGTCCACTCTTCCTCCTTCCTAAGTACCCTCTCCCCAGTGTGCTCAGCTGCAGCACCCTTGGCTTTGCTCCCAGAGGCAGGTTTTCCACACTAGGGTTGGTGCCAACTAAAGACGGCAGCAGCCATTGAAGCTTCTCAACAAGTGCTCTTTTTTCCAGGAGCAAATTAAGAGGCAGCTGGAGCATCTGAAGGATTTGAAAAAGTATGGGGAGGAGCAGAAATCCGAGGGGGATAAGGAAACAGCAAACTTCCTGGTAAGGCCAAGGGTGCCCCATGGCCAGTCCTTGCCTGGGGTTCACTCCTGCAGAAGCAGGGAGGGGACCAAGAGTGAGCAGGGATCCCCGAGATTCCTTCCTGGTTCACGGGGAAGCAGAGATGATCATGAATTCAGATGATCACCTGCTCCCAGAGGATGGGGTGGGAATTGGCATCCAAGGATGAGCTCATCCCTGTAGAGGCTGAACCCCCCAGCAGGAAGCGGACACCCCCAGGGACCCTGTCCTGCCTTCTCAGACTCACCTTATTCTTTAAAATGGTCTAAAGAAACCAAACCAGCAGCTACTGCTGAGGAGTGGGACTGAGGAAGGGGGAGGAGAGGCTATTAAACTTTAAAACTCTTGTATTGATTTTGTAATTGTTGTTGTCTTTTTTTTTTTTTTGTATCAAAACCTTATTGGCTTTTAACATGTAAATTATTAAAATAGACATTTTCTCTACAATTACAGTTTTGCAATGCCACGGATTTCAGTAATTGCAACTTTGTGGCCTCTTGGAAGGGTGTCCAGCTTCTTGTGAGGCTGATTCCATTTTCCCTGGAAGCCCTGAGATCTGCACCCAGAGCCTTTGTGCTTCTACAGCCTTTTGGTGGGCCGGGTCCCGCCTCCCTCTCTGGGTTCCCAACTCCTGACGAGCCAAGTCAAGTCTGTGCCCACCACACCTCAAAGGGAAATGGGGGAAAAACCAAAGGGCAGAGTGGGGGGAGACTTGCGAATGGTGGTAAAATGAAAACCCCTTCCTGGAAGAAGCTGGCTGGGAGCAGCGGAGGGGGGGGGCAGTCGGGGTACCCCGGTGGCAGAGGGCCCTGTGGAGAGGAGACTCGTAAAGCTCAGCCTTGGTGGGAGGACAACAGAGGAGCTCAACATCTGCCCGTGCATGAAGGACGTGGCGGTCAAGTCCACTGACAAGCAGGCTGACCACCCCGTTCAGAAACTCTAGTGTGCCAGCCCACGGGGGCACCCGGAAGTCTCCGTCCAGGAGCCCTTGGCCATTTATGCCCCCAGGGCCGGAGCTGACCTCATGCTGGCCTTTAGGGAAGGACAGAGGTGACGCCAGGTTTGAAGGCACGGTCCAAGGGCCAGCCCCTGCCACCCTCCATCTGTTCCGGAAGGTTCCAGCCGGCTCTGCCCCTGCCCTGGAATCCAGGCCTCCAGGAGGCTGAGGAAGCTCCTGCCCTGGGTCCTTCCCCAGGAAGTGGGCTTCTGGGGGCTGCCTGGACACCTGTGTCCACCTCCCAGCACAGAAGCCCTCCCTGTGCCCTGTCTCCCAGAAGCAAATCGAAACTCAGAAGCAGAGGGTGCAGGGCCAGCTGGAGCAGCTGTGCCGGTTTCTGGAGGAGCAACAACAGCACTTCGTGGCCTGGCTGGAGGCGCTGGGCCAGTCCATCTGCCAGGTCGGGGGTGCGTACGGCACCCGTGTGTCCCAGGACATCGCCTTTCTCGACGAGCTCATTGGGGGGCTGGAAGCCAAGCAGTGCCAACTGGCTTGGGAGCTTATGCAGGTGAGTGTGGTCAGGCCCGCTGTGCTTGGCAGGGTATGCAGGGGTCCCAGCACTGCCACCCTGCTCTGCCCTCGAGGCCTGGATGGGACCCACGATGCTTCTTTTGCCCAGACCCCTTCAAGGAGCCAGAGTGGCCCCACAACTAGGGGATCTCTAGCATCTCCCCAAGTAAATCAGCAGAGACTGAGTGCAGCTTCTTTGCAAGCCCCAGCCAGCTGCCACCTTGGGTTATCAGAATCAGGGAGGGGGTGCTCCAATTTCACTGGCACCCCAGGGCTGGGGACCCTGGGAAGGGGCAGGGAGCAGCCCAGGAAGGAGAGGCCGGGGGTGAGCGTGGCGCCTGGCAGGCTGGTAATGGAGAGCGCCCCTCTTTTCTCTCCTAGGACATCGGAGACACCCTGCACAGGTATGGTAACACGGGGTGTCCTGCAGGAGGCTTGTGGGAGCCGGTCCCAGGAGGGACAGGGAGGCAGCCAACCCCAACCCCTGGGTCTGTGACTCCTTCCCAGGCTCCTCCCATCTCCTGCTGCTCCTAAGAATGTTCCGGATTCACATAGGGAGAATGGAAGCCCGATCAGGAGGGAGAACATGGGGTTGAAGACAGGAAAGAATAAACACAGTTATGCTGGGATGTGGCAGGTGCTGCCTGAGAAACTTGCCTTGTGGATTGATCCTATGCAATTCGCCTTACGAAAACTGTAGCTGCAGAACTGCTGGTAGCACGAGGAGAGGAGACAGTCTTCCAGAAGTCTCTGCTCTTAGGAGAGAGCCCATTTGGAGCAGGCAGGGGAGGGGCGGGGTGGGAGGAGACTCTAGGAAACTAACTCTCTCTCTCTCTCTCTCTCTCTCTCTCTCTCTCTCTCTCTCTCTCTCTCTCCCTCCCTCCCTCCCTCTCTCTCTCTCTCTCTCTCTCTCTCTCTCTCTCTCTCTCTCTCTCTCTCTCTCTCTCTCCTGGACATTAGTTCCTCCTGGGGAACTTTGCAAAATCTGGATGCCCAAGCCAGGCCATGACAATTAAATCCGAATCTTTGGGGGTGGGACCCAGGCATCCGTGACTGGTGATTTCAATCTGTGGGCAGAGTCGAGGGCCCGTGTTTTGAGCTCGGAGTCCAAAAAAGCCTTTTCTTGTCACAGCCCGGGCTGGACCGGGCCAGGCTTGCCCCGTGGAGGCTGCACCTCGCTTCCAGCTCACAGGGACTCGGGGGACCCCCAGGGCTCCAGCTCTCCCTGGACAACAGTCTTTTCTCCTTAGGGCCAAGACAGTGGCCGTCCCTGAGTCGTGGGCCACCCCTCCAGAGGTGAAAGAGAAGCTGCACCTCCTCTACCGGCGATCGGAGTCTGTGGAGAAGAGCATGAAGAACTTCTCGGGTGGGTGGGCTTGGGGGAGCTGGACGGCACCTGCTCTCCCCTCCCTGAGACCCTGTGTAGCCCCTCGATTCTCTTCTCCCACCCCCACTGCCTTTCTGACTTTGCCTCCAGCCTCCCCCGACCTAACCTGCGCTTCTCTCTACTCCCTTTTCTCTTTTTAGAAACCCTCCGTCTGGAAATGGGGACTTTCCACGATGAGCCTGGTGGAGCTGGTGGGTGCTGACCAGGGGTTCCTGCGGTCTCCCCTTATGCTGGTGGTTCCTAGGGATTGTTTACAAGGGAGAAGAACTCTTGGAATGGAGGTGGGAGACTGGGCATGAAAGGCTGTCCCGGGCTCTGGGTGCCGTGCTCGGGCCTGACTCGGCTGCGGGCTGGCCAGGGCCCTGGGTGCCTGCGGGGAACGGGGTCACACCCAAGTGCAGGAAGCTGGGCTCCGAGCGGGGATCCCTATCTTTCTGTGTTACGGAGGCAGCGTAGATGTAGCCCCTCTGAACGAGGATTTCTTTGTGCTCTCTCCTTTCTCTCCGTAGTTTCAGAGCTGACAGGTGCTCAGGCCCATGCGGGTAAGTGGCCTTGGCCTGCTGGGTCCCTGTGCTCTCCCCCACCAGGTTCCAGAGGGGCAGCCCGGTCCATGTTTCCTGGAGGTGGGGGAAGCCCTGGGAGGTTGACGCCTAAGGAACCCCTCCCCACCCCACCGCCAGCTGCTTATTCCAACTCTCTCTGCAGTGAACGTGACTCTGGATGCAGAAACTGCCCATCCTAACCTCATCTTCTCCAACGATCTGAAGAGTGTGAGACTTGGAAACAAGGAGAAGCAGCTGCCCCGTGGCTCAGAAAGATTCGATAGCTGCATCATGGCCCTGGGCTCTCAAACCTTCCTCTCTGGTCGCCAATACTGGGAGGTGGAAGTGGGAGACAAAACGGGGTGGGTCCTGGGAGTGTGTGAGGCGTCCATTAGCAAGAAGGGTAACATGGCCCTGTCACCCGAGAACGGCTACTGGGTGGTGATAATGACGAAGGAGAAAGAATACCAGGCCTCCACCTTGCCCCCCACCCGTCTACGGCTGAGGGAGCCTCCCAAGCGGGTGGGCGTCTTCCTGAACTGTGAGGCCGGAGACATTTCCTTTTATAACGTGATGGCCAAATCCCACATCTACACATTCACTTGCTCTTCCTCCGGGCCCCTTCAACCCATCTTCAGCCCTGGTGCGCATGACGGAAGGAAGAACAGGGAGCCTCTCATCATCTGTCCAGTGGGTGGTCGGGAGCCTCACTGAATGGCCAACATTTTCATCCCTTTCCCGGCACCCAACCTTGTACCCTGTGTTCATACACTCAACAGTCATTACTGAATGCCTACTGGGTGCCAAGTGCTGTGGATAATACACGAAAGAGAAAACAGTCCCTGTGCCCAAGGAGCTTACAGAATAGTAGTGGAGGTAAGCCAGACACACAAATATTGGCAAACCAAAAGTGAAGAGAACACAAACCCAATGGCTTGCAGTGGATTTCAGAAGAGGAAGTAAGTGGCTGTTGCTTAATAAATAGCTGGATGAGTTAGCACCCTCAGCTGCCCCTGACGCAGAGGAGTCTGCCTTTGTTTTTCCTCAGAACTCAATGACAAGGGTATGTCCCCTCATTCCATCCTCCCATCTCAAGGGCATGAGATGGCCTGAGAAAAAAAGAGCAGACTGGATTGTTTAGAAAAGTATTTTTGTACCTGGATTAAATAAACTATGACACTTATGAGTATTGGCTGAGCCTCATGAATAAATCAATTAGAAATTCTGGTCATAATTATATTTGTGGTCACTCCATTGATCACTGAGGGATCCTATTTCCCTACTGAACACCATGAATGAGATGGGGCTGCTATAGTGGAAAACATTTGACTCATATTCCAAGAGTCGGATTACTCTGTCTTGGTCCATACTGGAAAGCCTGTGGGCCTTGGGATGATGGGTACTCTAGTTCATACTTGTCCCCTTCATCACCCCCCACTGAAAGAGCAAGAATGCAAGAACGAACAAAAAAAGAGAAAATGAAATGTACAAACACCAAACTCCTCATGTTCCAATTACTCTTTCCATCTTCACTATTAGAGTCGCTATTAGACTCACAGGTTCTCCATGGTTGTGACTTGAGTGTGCAAACACATGCTCTGCTTTCTTCATGGAACGTTATTCCATAGGCATAATCCACACACCAACAAAATCCATGCACCACATTTGCTTAGGGGTTCCTCACTGTCAATCATTTGTCACTTCCAATTCTTCCTCGTTCTCACCTCCCCAATGAACAGTTCTGTGCATATTCTCTACTCCCTCCTGAGACATGAATTTTTCTCCTTATATTTTATTTCTAAAATGGTTCCTGAATGTGAACTATTTGATAACACCTGCTACTGTTTGCCACACCATCCTTCAAAAAGGTTAAAAAATGTTCTGTGCCCAAAGCAACATTTGTGATTTTAATATTTTTTCTGTTTTAATAGAAATGTAATGAGGCCTTTCCTATGTTTTATTATTACCTGTCAGTGAAGCTGTAAATTTTTCCATGTGAATTTCTGCTCTCTGATCTATTCTATAGAAAAGGTGTGTCCTTTTTGACTACTTACTATGGGGAATCCAGTATTGAATTCAGTTGTTTGTAGTACTTCATAAGTATTTTAGATAGTGTTTCAGTTTGCAAATGCTGCTGTTTTGCAAAATACCAGAAATGGATTGGCTTTTATAAAGGGGATTTATTTGGTTACAAAATTTACAGTCTTAAGGCCATGAAAGTGTCCTAGCTAAGGTGTCAACACAAGTATACCTTCACTGAAGGAAGGCCAATGGCATCTGGAAAACCTCTGTTAGCTGGGAAGGCATGTGGCTGGCATCTTCTGATCCGGGTTGTATTCCAGATCCTCTCTCAACTTCTGTGCGTTCTTCAAAATGTTGCTCTTGGGGTGTTTTGTCCTCTCTTAGCTTCTCCAGAGCAAACTCTGGGCTAGTATCTCAAAAGCGTCAGCAAAAGGCTGCTTTCAATGGCCATCTCCAAAATGTCTCTCTTGGCTGCAGCAAACATCTGGGCCTGTGTGGCTCTTTTTAAAGTACAACAGTAAATCAATCAAGACCCACCCTGAATGGGCAGGGCCACACCTCCATGGAAAAAATTCAGAGTTATTACCTACAGTTGGGTGGGTCACATCTCCATGGAGACAACTTAATCCAAAGATTCCAACCTAATCAACACCAATACGTCTGCCCCCACAAGACTGCATTGAAAAACATGATGGATGAAATTCTCCCTGTCTGGTGGTTTTTAAAAATTGAGATATAATTTACATACTAGACTTTTTAAGGTGCACAATTCAGTAGCTTTTAGTATATTCACAAGGTGTGTTCCCCACATGACTATCTAATTCTGTAACATTTTCATTACCCCTAAAAGAAACCCCATACATGTTAGCAGTCACCCTCCATTCTCTCCCAACTCTCCCAGTCCCTGGCAACCACTAACCTATTTTCTGTGTCTATGGATTTGCCTATTCAAAGCATTTCATATAAGTGAAATCATACCATATGTGGTCTTTTGTGTCTGGCTTCTTTCATTCAGCATAGTTTTCAAGGGTCCATTCCTTTATAGCATGTATCAGAACTTAATTCCTTTTAAAGACTAAAAAATAATCCATTGCATGGATATATCATATCTTACTTATTTGTTCATCCATTGATGGACACTTGCATTGTTTCCCCTTTTTGGCTATTATGAACTATGCTGCTATGAACATTTGTGTACAAGTTTTTGCGTGGACTATATATTTCATTTTCTTGGGTGTATACTAAGGAGTGGAATTGTTGAATCATGTGGTAACTCTATGTTAACAGTTTGAAGAATTTCCAAACTGTTTTCCATAGTGGCTGCACCATTGTACATTCCCACCAGCAATGTATGAATGTTCCAATTGTTAATTTATAGATTTACAAAACATAAAAAGTGAAACACAGCTCTAATCCTACTCCTTAGAGATAACTACTATTTGTTATATATTCTTCCAGTTTAAAAAGTCTATTTTATTGGCATATTATAGGCTGTTCTGTAACTTGCATTTTCATTTACCTCTTTTTAAATGGTTGCGTTAGATTGCATTGTATGAACTTACCATTTTTTTCCAGTTTTTGCCACCACAAAGTATTATACAAGAAATGCTTTCTTCATATAGCATTATAAACTAGTGCTTCAATTCCTAGAGACTAGAGTCTGAAGTGAGATTGGGAGGTAAAAGGGTACGTACACTTTTAATTTTAATATATACTACAAGACAACTTCTCACACACCATAATCTACCAGCAATAACAGCGACTATTGCCCACCTTCTTCACTGCTCCAGGGGTGAAAATGGAGTCCCCTTTGAATATATGATTTTCTTGACTGGTAGTGTGGTTAAGAATCTTTGCAAATCTTAATAACCATTTAGTTTTTCTCCTTTGTGGAATGGCCTTTATCTCTTTTATCAGTTGGCAGAGACTCAGTATATTCAGAATGTCTAATTCTTTGTCTACCCTATGTTTTACAATTACTTTCCAGGCTATTATTTGTTTGACTTTGTTCATACTGTTAAAAAATGTTCTAATTTATTCACACAGGTTTATATTTTACTTTAAGACATCTGTTTCCTGTTCTACCTAAATGTTAAACTCAATGTTCTCTTACATCCTCTTTTACTATTAGATTCCACTTTTATATGTGATATAAAGAAGGGGAGTTTACTTTTTCCAGAAAAATCAATGATGACACTTTGCTAGCACTATTTTACACTCAATAATAACGCTATCCTTTCATATAGGTCCACATATATACAGAGCAACTTTTGCACTTGATATTCTTTTCCACTGATCTACTTGTCCACTCCTAGATTAATCCATAGTGCTTTGTTTAAAGAGATTTTGATGTCTGGAAAGACAAGTATCCTCTGTTTTCCAAAGCGTTTTTGGTGCCACACAGTTTTGATACTAGTCCCTTTATAAAACAAATTGCCGTGAGTCAGGTATAGTTAGCTTTAAGAAAATGCACTCATTTTTACTTTTAGTTATGTCATCCTGCTGGAGGCTGGTGTTGCAGAGATGAATAACGCAATGCCTGCTCACTGAGTGTCCCAACTCTTATCAGTGTCTCAGAGGGGAAAGGCGTAAGCTGAAACTGGGAACGGAAGAAAAGATAAAGAGTCAAGCCTGAAGGATTTCTTTAAAAACGAGGTCCAGACCGCAGGAGAGAGGTTAGCAACCTGGGAAGGGGGAAGGGAAGTGGAAGACTCGGCCAGCCCGGACCCACGGGCCGCCCCCCACGCAAGGGAAGCCTTAAAGTGAGCCCAGGCCAAGGCGGTGCACCCTGCCGACACCACCCTCCTCGCCTCTACGGTGCCGTGACCCGCCCCGGCTGCTAGGGCGGAAACTGCGTCAGCTTCGAGCAGACCTTCCGGCCCGAAGACAGCCGCTTCCGGTCCGGCCTGGGCCCGGCCCCGCCCTAACGACACGCTACGCCTAGTGGCCTCCCATTGGTTGTTTTTACCGTACTACATTTCCCGGTAGGCCATGGAGTTGGGCGGTCCGCACTTGGAGTGAAGCCAGCCGGTCATGGACGACTGGAGTCAGCCTCCTGTTTTCTGTCTCCTAGGCAGAGCCACAGAGAGGGTGACTGCTGCCGGCCTGCTCTCCTCCCGGCCCTGTGCGCTCCGCCGGCCTTGAGCCTCGTCTTCTCCAGCGCAGACTGCTCGCTCCGAGCGGGGAGACCAAGCTTTCGCACCGGAAACGAGGCACCGGGCGTGACGTCACGGCCTCGGAGGCGCCGGCCACCCAGAAGGCACTGCGTCCCCGCCGTCCGCCTAAACAGCGCCGGGCACCGATAGCCGCCCGGCGTCCTGAGGGGACATTCCGAAGGGCGAGGGAGGGCTCGTCCTCTGTCTCCGAGAGTCCCGGTCTCTCCCGGAGCCTGGGTCTCTGGGCCGGTCCCAGCGAACGCCCAGGGCTTGCAGAGGCCCAGAGAGGTGAGGGGATTCCGTGAGGGCGGAAACCAGGCTGAGGCGGTGTCCGGGAAGTAGAGCGTAGTCTGTTGGGGGAGGCAGGGCTGAGGGGGAGCCGGATGTGTGCCCCAGGCGATGCGGCCTGCCGGGCTCTGCGAAAAAAGGTGGCCCTAGGCCGATGGGAGACGCCCATTCTGGGCCTGGCCTGGTGGGTTCCTGGTGGGATGGCCCCTGCCGCTCTCAGCCACCCCCAAAGGGTGCGGAGGGAGAGTCATCAACAGTCCCCAAAGGGCACGGGAGGGAGCTGCGATCCCAGGGGGCCCGACTGCGCCAGATTCAGTAGCCCACCTGACTTCTAAGCAGATGTTCTCAGGGGTTTCCCCACGTTTCTGTCACCTGGCTCATTGCTCTTTCTACTAGCAGTGAGTTAAACTGCTCTTGCCAGTGGGTTTTGCACTTCCTAATTCCCAGGAAAATGCCCTTTGGCTTTCTGCCGGCTGCCTTCTCCTCCTTTAGTTTGGCCCTTAAGATTTGACATTCTGTGGCTGTCCTTGCTGAAAGTATCCTATAGAGGAACCTTCAGGTTCAAATTTCCGAAGCCCAGATTATCTTCCCTTTTTGATTTAGATCCCATTTGGCCACACCATTCAAGCCATATATTGGGGTGCAGTCGTGTCCTGCCTGGTCTTTTGGGTATACCATGGTTTCTCTTGTCTAGCAGATTTCCTACAACAAGAGGTGCGTTTTGAAGTCCTACAGGAACGAGTGTGGTGTATGGTTGCCAGGCACCATGGCTGCAAAAGTGGTTCCTATGCCCCCAAAACCAAAGCGGTCGTTTATACTGAGAGTTCCTCCAAACTCCAAACTGGGCCAAGATCTACTTCGAGATGCCACCGGTGGGCCTAAGACCATCCACCAGCTGGTGCTGGAGCACTTCCTTACCTTCTTGCCCAAGCCAGGCCTGCTCCAGCCCAGTCAGAAAGTCAAAGAGACCTTGGTTATTATGAAGGATGTGAGCTCAAGCCTTCAGAACAGAGGTGAGAAGTAAATCTGTTTCCCTAGAAGAGAGTGGTGCAGTACTGGGGACTGAGATTGGCTTCCATGTAAGTTAATAGTGAACTGAAGTTAGAACGGTAGATACTGAAAAAGCATTTGATTCTATTTCATCAACATGTTCTGGTCAAGCTGCAGCATACCAAGATGTGCTGGGTATATGTAAAACCACAGAATAAACAGGGTGCATCTTTCTTTGTTGTCACTTTTACTCAAATATTGTTGGAAGACATGGATAATGTGGGTGAATTATCAAGTTGATTTTGGGTTTATGTGGCATTTTAGAGAGTTTGTCTTTGCCCTGGATGTCTTCATTCTTTGTGTTCCCTGAATCTCCCCTTTGGTAATACCTCCGTGGGAAATGTGCAAAGGTAACTAGGGGAACCGTTCTTTTCGTATTGAGGAGACCCTAGATAGATTTAAGGCCCTCGGGTTTGTAGCTTGACCTCTGACTAGACTCACAAGAGTAGAGAGGGCTGTGAGCTGCCTGCAAAGGAGCAAAGACAGCCTGGCCTCGGGGTGTGGGTGGAGTCCCTGTGTTACAGTCGCTGCATTGTCACTAACTATGGCTTTCTCTTCAGTGCCATCTCGCCCCTTAGTGAAGCTTCTGCCCAAAGAAGGAGTCCAGCAGGAACAGGAGACAGAGTCGCTGTGTTTGAAAGCTGAGCCTGAGGTGGGTTTGGTTTTCCCATTCACCGTGTGAGTGCATCCGTCACCTCTGCTTTTACAGCTTCCCTGCTCAGCCAGCCCATATATAAAACCACATCCTTGGGAATCAGCAAGGAGAGTGGGCTAATTCTTTACTCCCTCCTTGGACATTTTTCTTCTGGTTTTCCTCTGCTCCTCACCGTCCCTGGCCTTCTTCTGCCTGTGCTGTATCTGCATGGGCTTTGTAGATCCATTTTCCCATCCCTTTCCCCCTTCCCTTGATCTTTGTGTCTTGGTGTCTTACCAGTAGGGCTTCAAGAACCTTGGTTACTAAAGGTAAGGGGGCTTTTTTTTTTCTCTTTCAGGAGCTGGTGGTCTTTGAGGATTTGAATGTATTTCACTCCCAGGAGGAATGTGTGAGCCTGGATCTTGCTGAACAACCCATCTCAGAGAAAGAAGAAGGTGATGTTGGGGAGATGATGTTGCTAGGTAAGAAATCAAGTCCCTTTTGTATTCAGATTATAGGTTATGGGAAAAGTATGTCCTCCTTTGTGTCTTGGACTTTTGCAGCTAAGCACATGTGCACACATGATTTATTTTTGTTTTATCCCATGTGGCACTGCCTGCTCCAGCTCCTTGTATCTTCAGGGCATGGCAGGGAGGAGACTTCTCTTGGTAAACGAGACCTGTGGCTGATGTACTAACATCAGGCAGTCACACAGATAGAACATGCAGGCAGATTATTTCTGGGCGCATTTTCTGGATCTAGTGCTATTCTCACAACAGGCATACAGTTATATTTTAAATTAGTTTTTTCACTGGACACATGACTGATTCTTCATGTTCAAAAAATGTGAAGCCTATTGTAAAAGTGAAAATACGTTCCACTATTGATGAAAATAATACCTAACAGTAAACATTTATATTCTGTTACTTGCTAAGTACAAATCTAAGTACTTTGAATGCATTTATCATCTTGTGTAATTATCACAATAGACCTGTGGGTGTAGGACTTATAACTACTTTATAGATGAGAGAACCGAAGCAGAGAGCAGTTAAGATTGCTAAAGATCACAAAGCAGTAAATGGTGGACAGGGATTTGAACTCAAGGAATCTGGCATCAGAACATGCAGTCTTGGCCCAGACCTATACTGCCTCTTGACTGCATTTTTCATCATTGTATCACTGAATTTCCTACGTGGCTGGTGAATAGGGCCTTCTTTATTTTACTCTCTAATAGTGGTTGACAGGTGCCTCCAGTGTTCCATGTGAGATTGATCAGGCAGCAGCAGCTTTTCTGCATGCTGCTTAGAGATGCTTCAACATTTTTCTGGAAGTGTACTGTTACCCTAGAGGTAGGAGCCCTCAAAAATGTTTTTCTTTGTCCTAATTCTTTTTCCCCTGCCTTCAGGGCTGTTTGTTTCTGAGGCTGAAATGAAATAGAGGGCAGGTTTTGGGAACTGCCTGGGGTGACAAAAATCCAAAATGGCTATTGAATTCTGTAGTTGTATTACACTGTATGGTTTTCGGTACTGGTATGTAATGAACTTATTTAATTTCCCACTTTGACCATGCACTTTGGGGCCCTCCTTGAGGCCCTGAGCCCCAGTCTTCACTCTACCACCAGCAGCCAAGTACTTGGAGTAGATAGTTTAAGTTTATTAGTTATTCACCAACATTTCCAAAATGCTATTTTGTTTCTTCCTCAGTCAGGGCTGGATTCTGGAACTGATATTCAGTGGGTTACAAAGATGAATGTTGTTCCATTCCTGCCCTCCATGAGCTTCCAGTCTGGTTTCTGAGACAAATCATTCACTTAACAAAATAAACAATGTGAAATTTTTATAGCTGTAAAGAACTAGAAGTCACATGTAAGGATGTAGAGATTTGAGAGTCATCAACAGCATGTGGGTAAGAGTTGAAATAAGAACATTTGATCAGTTTGTAAAGGGAAAAGTATAAGGGGTCAAACCTCTTGGGGACAGGAATCAAAGGAGAGTCCTTGACATAGGAGAATAGAGAATGTGTTTCTTAGTCCAAGACACATCACGTGAGCCTCTGGAAATAAGTAAAATTGTTGAATGCTTAAACAGATTTTCAGTGAGATAATTTTTATGGTTATATCTGTTCTCTACTGTGAAAAGAGAATATATCTTTCCAAGATTCATGAAAATTAACTGGGTACTACATGACAAAGACTCAGAGTTCCAAAAGTATCAATGGTACGATATGATCTAATCAAAATAAGCTAAAAGTAGAAATTACTAATGAAACGAGAAAATAGAAGTTCCTTCCACTTAGAACCTTTAACACTGTTAACCATCCTTGGGTTGAAGGGGAAATACAAATAAAAATTGCATAATTTTTCTAGAAAAGACTACATGATAGAGTCTATGGTATAACCTAAAGCAATGTTAAGAAAAATTCATGGCTGTAATTTTTTAAAACTGAAAAAAATTAAGACTCAAAGTTAAAAAACACAATAGTAAATTAAAGTAGAAAAGAAAAAAGATATTGATAAATACAAAATTAGAAACTAATGAGTTAAAAGATTGAGGGACTAATAAGTAGAAAATTTTAAACAAAAATAAACCAGTTTGCATAGAGGAAATTGAAATTTTCAAAAATTAGCCCCCTACCAGGAAAAACTCAGAGAGTTTCACAGAAAATTTTTTCTAAACCTTTAAAAACCAGACAACTCAAATGCTATGAAAATTTCCAGAGTATTAGTAAAAGTAGGAAAACTTCCAAATTCTTTTTGTGAAATTAGTGTAACAGTGATATCAAACCTGGTAAGTATCTGATAAAAATTGCCATGACCAGATAAGATTTATTCCACGGATGCAAAACAATGATTTAATATTTAAGCATCTATTAATATAATCCATTTTATAATAAAAAGGAGAAAAATCCTACAATTATTTCCGTAGATAGTGAAAAGATGATTAACAAAACTTAAACCCCTTCATAAAAACACTTAAGATATAGTAGTTATGGCTACTTCATTAATAGAGTACATGTCATCCTTTCAACAGCATCGTCTTTAACAGAAAACACTGGGAAGCAGTCCTACTAAAATTAGGAATGTGACAGTAATCTCACTTTAATTGCTATTTAAAATTGTATTGCTGGAATCAGCTAGTGCAGTTAAATGAGAAAGAAAGTAGATGTATAAGAACTTGAAAGAAATATAAAAGCTGTCTCTGTTTACATATGATTTAATTGTGTAGCTGGAAAACTACAGAGAAAGCCTTAAAACTTACTACAAACAATAAGAGAATTCAATAAGGCAATGGGTTATAAAATTAATATATAGACATCATTAGCTTTTATATATGTAAATAGGTAATCATTTAGAGATAAAATGGTGGACCCCATTACAAAAGAAAAAAACTAGCAGTAAACTTAAGAAACATGCAAAACTTATGAGTAAAACTCCAAAACACTTCTGAAGCAGATTTGAATGAATGGACATTCTTTGCTAGGAAGACTTAAGATCATGAAAGGCTCAGTTCTCCCCAGGTTGATTTATAAAGTCAATGTAATCCATTAACAATATCAATAGGATTTTTTGTGTGTATCTGGAACTGGACAAATCTGATTCTCAAATTCAAATGGAAAAATAAATGTGAGTAACCAGGAAAACTGAAAATGAAAAGCAGTGGGGGTGGGAGGAGTTCTAGCTCTATCAGGTATTGAAGCAGTCTGTGAAGCCCCCATAATTAAAACAGTGTGGTATTGACATATGAATACACGGATCAGTGGGATGGAAATAGCCTGAAATACACGTGGGTATTTAGTATGTGATGAAGTTGGCATTTCATATGTTTCATATCAGTGTGGTAAAGACAGACTTTTTTTGATGGAAGGTTTTGGGACAATTGGGTAGCCATTTGGTGAATCAGAGCCTTACTTTGCAAAAAAAAAAAAACAAAACAAAACAAAATAACAAGTGGATCAAAGATTAAAATGTTTAAAAAATATGAAACCATAAAAACAATTAAAAAATATGGATGATATGGTAGGTTGAATTACGTACCCCCAGAAAAACACGTTTTTAATTTTAATCCATTCTAGTGGGTGTGAACCCATTATAAATAGGACCTTCTGAAGATATTATTTTAGTTAAGTGTGGCCAACTAAAACAGGATGGGTCTTAATCAAGATTACTTGAGTCCTTTATAAGCCCAAGATGTCCAGCAATAGTAAGATAAAGCCACAAGGAGAAGAAGGTGGAAGTCAACAGAACCCAAAAGTGAAAGGAGAAGATGGAAAAAGTATGTGACAGAAAAGCCAAGGACCAAAGGATCGCTGACAGCCAGCCCCAGAATGCCACAGTCTTCAGAGAGAAAGCATTGTATTGCTGACACATCAATTTTGGACTTCTAGCCTCAAAACTGTGAGCCAGTAAATTCATATTGTTTAAGCCAGCCCATTATATGATATTTGTTTTAGCAGCCAGGAAACAAGAGACAGTTTTTGGTCCTGGTAAGTAGGGCTTGCTGCTATTACAAATACCTAAAAATACGGAAACAGCATTGAAATTGGATAATGTGTAGAGGCTGGAAGAATTGTGAGGAACTTGATAGAAAACACCTGGATTCCTTTGAAGAGACTGTTAGTAGAAATATGGGCGTTAAAGGTACCTCTTATGAGGCCTTAGAAGGAAATTATTAATGTGTTATTGGAAGTGGAGGACAAAGGCTATCGTTACAAATTGGCCAGGAACTTAGCAAAATTGTGTTCTGATGTTGGATGTATGGCAGAACTTGACAAGCGATGAATTTGGGTATTTAGCCAAGGAGATTTTCAAGCTAAATGTTGAATTTTGTGGCCTGTAGTAAAATGTTGAATTTTGTAGCTTGTAGTAAAATGTGAGAGGAAAGGGAAAAGCTGAGAATTAAATTCTTAAGCACAAAGGAACCAGAGGTTGATTTGGAAAATTCTCAGTCTATCCAGGTAGTATGCTCTGAGACTAGGCCCACAAGTGGCTCTATCAGCAACCTCTCTGAGCTTCCAGGAAGTGACTCCCCAGAGAAACAGAATTCCATGTGAGGGTTTAACTGAACAATCCTAAAGGGTGTGACTGAGCAGGCATCCAGTCAGCCATTTCAGTGGAAGTCAGGATTGGAAATGGAGTTATCCAGGATAGATCTGTGGAAAATCCTCTTGTCAGATGATTTGAACTGCATGCAAAGCTGAAAGGGTTTTTGCAAAATTTGTATGAGCAGAACCACTGCCAGCCTGGACTGAAAGGGGCAGAGAAGAGACGATTTGAAGAAAGAATGACTTCAGGGGCAGAACCATGGAAGCAGACGTCTGAACCAAAAAGATCTCCTTGGGCCAAGTCAGCATATCCTCCCACATGTGTGGAAAGGGCAAGTCTGCCCCTGCACTTGGAGGGGGCAGGCCTCGTGCCCTGATGATGAGGGCGCGTGCCACCACCCCAGTGTTTGGAGCCTGTGCCCCAGCATGCATGGAGAGCCTGGCTGCCATCCCAGTGCTTGGAGAGGATGGAGCCTATACTCCGGTGTTCAGGGAGAATGTGGCTGCTGTCAAATGTTTGGAAAGAGCAGGGCTGTCTCTCCAGCAGGCCCAGAGGACAAAGCATCAAGCCACAGATGACTCTCAGACCTTGAGAGCTAATCTGGAGTATGACCTGATGAGGTTCAAACTCGTTTGGGACATGTGACCCCTGTGTTCCTTCCAATTTCCCCTTTCTAGGAAGGGAATGTCTATCCTCTGCCTTTCCTACCATTATATATAAGAAGCAGATAAATAATTTTCTAGGTTTTATGAGTCCTTCAGACAGGAATTTTGCCCCAGGATGGACCATGCTCCTGATTTTAATGAGACTTTGTACTGAGCATTGTTACTAAAACGGCTTAAGGCTTTGGGGATGTTGTGATGGAACAAATGTGTTTTGAATGTGGGCAGAATATGTCATTTTGAGGTCCACAGAGCAGACTGGGGTAGATTGGATTAGCTACCACAGAAAAACATGTTCTTAATCCATTCCTGTGGGTGTGAACCCATTGTAAATAGGAGTTTCTGAAGAAGTTATTTTAGTTAAGATGTGGCCAACTAAAGTAGGATAGGTCTTAATCCAGATTCCTCAAGTCCTTTATGAGCAGAAGATAATCAGTAATAGTGAGAAAAAGCCATATGGGGAAGAAGGAGGTCAAAGTCAACAGAACCCAGAAGAGAAAGGAGAAGATGATGTGTATTGCCATGCAGTGGAAGAGCCAAGCACCCAAGGATCAACAGCAGCCAGCCCCAGCAAGCCAGTCTTCAGAGAGAAAGCATCGCCTTGTTGAGGACTCAATTTTAGACCTCTCCAGCCTCAAAACTGTAATCCAGCAAATTCCTGTTGTTCAAGCCAACCCAGTATATGATATTTGTTTTAGCAGCCAGAAAACTAAGACAGGTGAATTCCTCTATCAGCTTGGGATAAGAAGGTTTTTCCAATTAAGACTTAAAATCCTGGATCCTTGAAAGAAAAGATTAATTAAAATACATAAAACTAAAAATCTTTGTGTGGCAAAGTACATTAAAGGAATCTAAAATATATTCTTGGACACTTTCATTAAAATAAGAAAAATCATATTAAAGTTTTGATAGATTCTCCTCAAAACACACAATGAGCCCTTTTAAAATTTATATAACCTAACATTTATTATCATTCATAAAATTGGTGGTAATTCCTTAAAAACTGAGAACAAAATAAAGCAGTATGCTATCACTATTGATATTTAATGGAGCATTAAATGTATTTTCTAAAGCAATAAGATAAGGAAAATGGGTTAAAAGGAATAAATATTGGAAAAGGAGGAAACCAAAATATGATTTGTACTTGGCAAATCTAAAAGGATCAACTAAAATATTATGTGTAATAGTTTTAAATAAATGTATAACAACCAATAGCATTCTTAAATAAACACAAAATAATGAAAGATCTCATTCAGAAGAATCTTAAATAATGGAGAGACATTTCTAAATGGGAGAACTAAAATTGTGTAAAATTATCAGTGCCCTCCAAGTTTATTTATTCTGTAAATACAGTCAGTCAAAATATTTTAAAAGGTGGAAGTGGGTATTCTGATTAGTCTTACCATTGTTAGAATAGATTTCAAAACAATAAAGAAACAATGTGATACTAATGAAAAATACCCAAGTTGAAGAATAAGGTAAACATTTTAAAACGAGGAAAAGGAGACAATTTTAAATGGGGCTTGGATAACTGGATCATAATTTAGAAAAAAAAATGAATTTCAATCCATACTGTATACTGAATGAAGCTCTAGATTATTGGAATTACATATAAAAATAAGCCAGTAGAAGAGTGGCTAGAAAATAGAATAGAACTTTGTCAGATACTAAAAAATTGATTTTTTTTTTCTGGTTTTAACAGTGGAGTTACTACAGAGGAAGGCATTGATGAAACAATATTTATATCAATAATTGTTAAAGAGATTAAAATCTGTAATGTATAGAATTTATTTAAATTTACAAAAGTCTTGCCCAATAAAAGAATTATTATTTTGCAAAATCAAAATACCAAGTAAAATTACAATGAGAAACCATTTTATACCTGGTAGATATTTTAAAATTATATCTAATGCTGGCAAGATTATGGTAAAATTGATACTCATAGATTGATGGTTGTGTTGAAATTGGTATACCTTCTTTGGAAAGCAGTATGGCAAGTCATTTCAAGAACTGTAATAAAAATTTGCCATATGCTTGCACCCAGCATTTTCATTATTCTAAAGGAGTAATTTAAAAGAACAGTTAAAGAGAAAAAACACTGTTGGTGTGAAACTGCTAAATCCAGGAGAGTCGCGGTCCAACTTCAGGATCAGCTACAAAATCTAAATGGTTGATTGAACCCTTTATTCTAAGTTGCCCAGGGTTTGGTGGTCCCTTGTCACCCAGTTGTTGACAGCATACTTTTTTGGGTTTGTTTTTTTTTTTTTTTAACATATTTGTACCTTTTATTACAATCATTGAGCACCCTAGGTTTCCCTGAGTTACACAGTCCCAGTCTTTATCCTTCGTCTTTTGTTCTGGTGTCCCACATGGTCCTAACCCTCCTCTTTCAACCATACTCACGGTCGTCTTTGTTCAGTGTACTTACATTGCTGTGCTACTATCTCCCAAAATTGGTTTCCAAACTTCTCACTCCTGTCTTTTCCTTTCTGTCTGCAGTGCTTCCTTTAGTGTTTCCTGTAGAGCAGGTATCTTGTTCATAAACTCTGTCATTGTCTGTCTGAGAATATTGTAAGCTCTTTCTCACATTTGAAGGACAGTTTTACTAGATATAGGATTCTTGGTTGGTGGTTTTTCTCTTTCAGTATCTTAAATATATCAGCCCATTTCCTTCTTGCCTCCATGGTTTGTATTGAGAAATCCTCACCTAGTCTTATCAAGCTTCCTTTGTATGTGATGGATCGCTTTTCTCTTGCTGCTTTCAGGATTCTCTCTTTATCTTTGACGTTTGATAATCTGATTATTAAGTGTCTTGGCATAGGTCTATTCAGATCTATTCTGTTTGGGATACGCTGCGCTTCTTGTATCCACCATTTTATGTCTTTCATAAGAGATGGGAAATTTTCATTGATCATTTCCTCTATTATTGCTTCTGCCCCTTTTCCCTTCTCTTCTTCTGGGACACCAATGACGCATACATTCCTGCATTTCGTTTTGTCCTTAAGTTCCCGGAGACGTTGCTCGTATTTTTCCATTCTTTTCTCTATCTGTTCTTTTGTGTGTAGGCTTTCAGGTGCCTTGTTCTCCAGTTCCTGAGTGTTTTCTTCTGCCTCTTGAGATCTGCTGTTGTATGTTTCCATTGTCTTTCATCTCTTGTGTTGTGCCTTTCATTTCCATAGATTCAGCCAGTTGGTTTTTTGAACTTTCAATTTCTACCTTATGTACGCCCAGTGTTTTCATTATATGGTTCATCTCTTTTGCCATATCTTCCCTGAACTTTTTTTTTTTTTTTTGCTTTTATAAAGGGGGTTTATTAAGTTACAAAGTTACAGTCTTAAGGTCATAAATTGTCCAAGGTGAGTCATCAACAATTGGGTACCTTCGCTGGAGGATGGCTGTTGACATCCAGAAAACCTCTGTTATCTGGGAAGGCATGTGGTTGGTGTCTGCTCCAAGTTCTGGTTTCATAATGGCTTTCTCTCAAAATGTTCCTCTCTAGGCCACAGTTCCTGTTCAAAATGTCACTCTCAGTTGCTCTTGGGGTATTTGTCCTCTCTTAGCTTCTCCGGAGCAAAAGTCTGCTTTCAACGGCCGTCTTCGAACTGTCTCTCATCTGCAGCTACTCTCTCAGCTCCTATGCATTCTTCAACATGTCCCTCTTGGCTGTCCTAAACTTTCTGAATTGACTTAGTATTATTGTTTAAATTCCTGTATCTCAGTTAAGTGTAAGTTTGTTCCTTTGACTGGGCCATAACTTCATTTTTCTTAGTGTAGGTTGTAGTTTTCTGTTGTCTAGGCATGGTTTCCTTGGTTACTCCAATCAGGTTTTCCCAGACCAAAATGGGCTCTGGTCCCAGAAGGAAGAACTGTTCATTATCCGGTTTCCCTGAGGGTGTGTCTTAGAAAATTTGTACACCCTGTGAGGCCTTAGGTCACTGTGCTTTTCTGCCCAGCAGGTGGCACCTGTCAGCCTGTCACTCCAGACTGGTGTAAGGAGGTGTGGCCCGTGGCTGTTCTCCCTCAGGCTCTGGGGTCTCGTTCTGAATGAAAAATGGGTAGTAGAGCTGGGCCCCACCTCTTTCCGCTTAGGGAAGATAGACCTCCTAGGAAAAGGTCATTAGCATTTCAGTGGTCTATCTCTGCCTCTGCTATCTCTACCCTTGTCTGGGTCAGAGCACTGGGAACTGAAAATGGCTGAGGCTTTCTCCACGGAGCTGAAACAAGGGCAGAAAGCCCCCTTCAGGGCCAGTCCACAGCCATCCTCCAGCTCTCCAAGGTCAGTCGTCACGCAAAGCCTCTGTCTGCTTGTTGGGGATTTGTAGCTTGTATCAAGTAGTCCATGTTTGTTAATTAAAACCCCAGTTGGACCTCAGCTGAGCTGTATTCACTTGCTTGGAGAGAGCTGCTCTCTAGCATCTCGAGGCTTTGCAGCTTGGGCCATGGGGGGAGGGGGCTCCTGGCTGGGATCCGCAGTTTTTACTTACAGATTTTATGCTGCGATTTAGGGCATTCCTCCCAATTCAGGTTGGTGTATGATGAGTGGACAGTCATGTTTGTCCCCCTGCAGTTATTCTGGATTATTTACTAGTTGTTTCTGGTTGTTTATTAGTTGTTCCAGGGGAACTAACTAACTTCCACTCCTCTCTATGCTGCTGTTTTAGATCCCTCCTCTTTTTTGTTTTTTTTTAACCTAGTCTTTATGAACTTTTCTTTACACATAGGCTTTTTTTTTTAGAGTATCATATAAAAACAAATGTGTATACATCATGAATATACGACTCAGAATTTTCATTAAAAATGTATATATACTCATCTAAGTGCCACCCCAAATTGACTATGACCAGTACTCCAGAAATTCCTCTTGTGCCTACCTTGCAGTCACTACTCACTTCCTCCCCCGCTACTCTGACTTCTGATAGCATAGTTTCATTTTATCAGTCGTAATAATCTCTTTAATGGGCAAATAATGATCCATCTTGTCAATATGTCATACCTTCTTTATTTCTAATCATTTGAATTGTTTCTGGTTTTTTACCGTGTAGGATAATGTCATATTATCTAGTGCTATATAGTATTATGATATAGTTCATCTTACCAGTCACTTAATAGAGTCCTAAAGATTATGAGTGCTGCCCTTTATTTAAGTCTTTCATCCTCTAATCCTTAATTCAGTGATCTACACAAAGTATTTGGTCAGTATGAACTTGTTGAATGAATAATTGGTGCCTATTCAGAAAACAAACATGAAGTCTTTTGGTGCAGTTGCACTCATTTTATTAAGAAAAGAAAAAAAAAAGGACTATGCTTGCATTGTAGGGGATGAAGACTTATCAGTCTGTATCCTACCAGTCATTGGACTATCCGCCAGTTATCAGGTTTCTGACTGTTTGTTGGGAAATCTTATTTGTTTTCTTCCTGCCTGGTATTGTCATATCCTTCAGAAGCTATTGAATTCTCTTTTTGTTTCAGCAGCTGATGACAGTAATCATGGGGGTAAAGTTCTTCAGAAGGAACCTGCAGGGAATGAAGGCCATAGAGAAAAGTCTTCAGATTGTGATGAAATGGATTGTTCCTTGGTCTCTGAGCAATCACCAGATTGCCACAGAAAAGAAAATCTAAGTTCATCCATTCCAAGGGAGAGGAAATTGAGAAATCTTTTAGTTACCATTGAAAATGATACTCCACTAGAGGAACTTTCAAAATATGTGGACATCAATGTTATTGCACTAACCCGAAATCGGAGAACAAGGAGATGGTACACTTGTCCACTGTGTGGGAAACAGTTTAATGAAAGTTCTTACCTTATTTCCCATCAGAGGACTCACACTGGAGAAAAACCTTATGATTGTAGTCACTGTGGGAAAAGCTTTAACCATAAAACAAACCTTAATAAACATGAGCGAATCCATACTGGAGAGAAACCGTATTCATGTTCTCAGTGTGGGAAAAACTTTCGTCAGAATTCTCATCGGAGTCGCCATGAAGGGATCCACATAAGAGAGAAGATATTTAAGTGTCCAGAATGTGGGAAAACCTTCCCAGGGAATGAAGAATTTGTGTTTCATCTTCAGAGTCATGAGGCTGAGAGGCCATATGGTTGCAAAAAATGTGGGAGAAGATTTGGTCGGCTGTCAAACTGTACTCGGCATGAGAAAATCCATTCAGCTTGTAAGATCCGAAAGAAGCAGTGGGATTGGGAAAGTTCTGATGGTCCTGCCTTAACCTGAAATGTTTCATTAGTAATTCTGAATTCCTGGGCTGTCTGAAAAGAAGCAGATATGTGAAAACCTCATCAAAGCCAAAATTGGGTAAATACCCATCTTGGCTGAAACCTCAAATAGTTAGAAAATTCACAGGGAAGAAAACATCCTCAAGGGCTGTACCTCAGCATCCGGGCTTTTTGGACTAAGGAGCTTTCTTTTGTGAAGTTGTACAACAGTGTACAGATCCCTTTCCCAAGAAAGACTTTGAATGTGAGTCTGGAGGCTTTACCTGCAAAGCAAACAGAGTGACTCATCTCTACTGAGAATATACCAGTTTTTTTTTTCCCCCACATAGGAATCAACACTTGAAAAGAGTGAAAATAAAGCAAAGATCTCTGTCTAGAACCACATTATTCTGAAAGAACCAAACTACTGATTTGTTAAGTCAACAATTTATGTCAGCAATTGGTATAACCCTTTAAGAACAACCTGTTAAAGATTGAGTGTTGAAAGGGATTATTTGCTTTGGAATATAGAAAAACAACAGCAACTGAATGTCAAAGACTTACTTGATTATTTTTATGTTGTCCTAAACTGACAGTAAATTTCAGTAAATGTTTGCAATCTGTGGTGAAAATTGACTGTTTTACAGAAATCCTTTTCACAACTTTAAAGGGACTACTGTGAATTCTATATTTTGTTCAGCTATTAATAATCTCTCAGTCAGCTGTCTTTCACTCTGAGAAATGCCTCTCCCATATAGAAAGAACTTTGGATGGCTCAGGCCCAGCCACCCAGCCCCACCACTGGAAAAGCTCTCCAGAATCCTGTCCCTCTGCTGAGCCAAGATCTTACCTGCCAGGAAGGAAACCCCAAGAGCCTGAAGAGGAGAGCCAGACCTGGAGACAGGAAGAAGTTGACTTAGATCCGTGGTTGGTCAATAAGCTCACCATGTTCCCCTCTCAGCAGTCCTCCTGCCTTTGGCAGTGGATGGTCACCTACCTCAGAAGGCAATGTGCTTTAGTTGTAGAAATCACGCCTTTGGTGGTTCACTCACACTGCCCTCCAGAGAGAAGACTGCACATGTCTTCAGGAGCATGGGTGTTTGTTACGGTCTTTGGCCTGATACCCAGACCCTCCTGAGGTACCTGCGCAGAGGCAAGGCCAGCGGTGCCTTCACGGACCAATCCTGTGGTGTGAATCTAGGCATTCTGTATCACTTTTGCTTTTTTTGGGTTTCTCAAAGTTTTACATTGGGATTTTGATTGGAATTAGATTAATCCTATAAACCATTTAGAAGAAGTATAAACTTTACATAATTTGTTTTTTGTTTCCCATCCAGAAACATGCCTTTCCGTTTATTAAGAGTATTATGTTCCTGAGTAAATTTGTCTGATTTTCTTCATGTAAGTCCTACACAATTTTGTTTATTGTAAATAGCTTTTTCCACTGTATTTTTCTAGTTATGCCTATTCTTACATAGGAAAGTTATTTTTAATTATGTATTTGTATAGCCAACCACCTCACTGAATATTATTTTCAGTAATTTCTCAGTTTAGTTCTCTGTTATGATTAATGTAAAATTCTACCATCTACAAATACTAGTTTTGTTTCTTCCTTTCTACCTATTGGCTTTTGGGTTTGGTTTTGTTTTCTTTTGTTCTAAGCAGTTTTTTTGAGGTATATTCACACACCATACAATTCATCTAGAGTATACAATCAGTGGTTCACAGTCTCACTTTCATGGTTTTTTTTTAAACATGCAGTTCTAAATTTAGTTGTTTTGATACAAGGCCTATTAAAAGAAAAAAAAGATGCAATTCAGCACTGATTGCTAACTAACCACCATCACCACTTAAAGGGCTTAGAAGAACTTTCCTTTAATGACTTTCAAGCCATCCTTTAAAATTAGGGGCAAAACAAGGCCGCCAACAACGTATTCCCTTATTCCCAAAATCTGGGCCAACTCACCAGGACAGGGATTGTGTGCGACTGTGATACAAGGGGACAGGCATGCGGCAGCTGGACAGTGACTGGGGAGGTCAAGGGGCCGTGCACCCAGGATGGCAGGTCCCTGGGACGAAACCACCTGATGCCCCGCCCAAGGCTGGGCAGTGGCCAGTCTTCCCACAGTCATGGCCAGAGAGTCGCAAGCCAGCTCCCTGGCAGACTGGGGACCCTGGGGTTATGGCCACCATCCACCTGGGCCAGCCTGATTTCCACACCGCCCACCATACCAGGTGTTCAGACTCTGCAGAGGATCCAGAGAGCAGAGGAGGCGGGCTCCACGATGAGGAGCTGCCCCCTCCCTGGGAGTAGCTGCAGGGGCCACAAGAGAGAGCAAGCATGCAGTAAGGAGCCCCAAAATCAGTGAAATGAAAAAAAAAATTAATAGTTTTCCAGTATAGCAGCCAAAGCCAGTTAGAAAATATGAAATACCATAAGACCCAATTCCAATAGCAACTACAAATCAGGAGTACTCATTTCATAAACACAGAGCAGGACTGGATTTTAAAGGGGAGCATGCTTTGATGGAGTCTCCCTTGGGGTCTGGGTGGAGCAGAAACTCAGTAAATGTGGTAAATATATCTGTAGCTACGAAGGGCAGCAAGCACTGGAAAGGAAAAGGGTTCTTGGAGAGTGTTACAGGTGGGTATTCCAGAAGGGCATCTGGAGAAGTGGGGACTAGAAGAATCAGATGGCAGTGGGGGTGAGGTTGGGGGGCACGTTCCAAGCAGAGGGAACAGCATATGCTAAGGCCCTGGGCTGGGAAAGGGCTTGGTGGGTTTGATGAATATGTAGAAATAAACTTAAATTGTTAGAAATAGACTTTAAAAGGCTACAAAATCTTTGAGGAAAACCTCAAAAAAGATTTCACACCATAAAAGTTGTGACAAAATGTTGCTGTATAGGCTGGCTGAGTATTACAAAGATTTCAGTTGTTCCCAATTTAATTGATAGATTTAGCACTACTCCAGACAAAAGCACAGTGGAACTTTGGGGAGAAACTTGTTAAAGAGATTCTAAGGGGCATCTAGAAAGATAGATGGGGGGAAAAAAGGGTAAAAAAGAAAAGAGTAGTAAAGTCTTGCCTTAACTATAGAGCAATCTTTAAAATGTTCTACATCATATCTAAAAGCTACAGTAATTAAGACAATTTAGTATTTGTGCAAGAGCTAGAATTTTTTTTTTATACTTTATTGTGAAATTTAACATATATACATAACAGTGATAACTTTCAAAGAATGATTTAACAAGTATTTAGCAAATTTCAGAAGAATGTTATGGGTTACAGTAGAACATGTTTTAACAGAATTAGTCCAGAAATAGATTGCAGTATATATATATATATGAGTTTAGTATATGATCAAGGTGGCATCACAAATAATAGGGGGAAGGAAGAATTATTCAACAAATGTTGCTGAAATGATTTATTAACTGTAACGGGGTGGGAATTAGATCATCTCTCACCCCACACTAAAGTGGACACTAAAAGGATTGAATGTACAAAACCCAAACCCATATCACCTCTAACACAAAACCCAGCCACAAAACAACTAAATAGAAGGGCCATTTGGCTAGCCTCTGAATGGAGTAATGCTAAGAATTTTTTAAAAATTGTAAAGGAAAAAGATGGGTTTGGCTACATTAAAATGTAAAATTTTTATTTATCAAGAATTAGCAAAGATGGACACCACCCCCAGGGAAAACCAGCAGCTAAGGAGAAGAAGGCAGAGCTGGGCCCTGCTGTGTGCCCTTGAACCAGTCTCCAAACCTCTCTGATCCTCTTTCACTGTACACTTCAGAGCCCAGAGCTGTCGACTACAGTGGCCACTAGCCATGTGTGGCTGTTGAACACTTGAAATGTAGGGTCCGCATTAAAGATGTGCTGTGAGGGTAAAATGCACTCTGTTTGGAAGGCTTAGTGCAAAAAAAAAGGACTGTAAAACGTCTCTAATAATTGTTTATATTGATTACACTTTGAAATGATATTTTGGGTATACTGGGTTAAATAAAATATTTAAGTTGAAAAAATGAATTAGCACAAACAACAAAACAATACAGCATAAAATCCTTTTTAAAATGAAAAGGCAAACAATTGGGAAACTTTCACAAATTAATGACATAATATTTTGAATACAAGAAATTTTCTAAACCAATATAAATATTAACAACCCAATAAGAATAAGAAGACAACATGAACGATTTTTAGATAAAGAACCATGAATGGCTTAAAAAAAAATGAAAGAATGTTCAGCCTTACTAGTAATTCAAGAGTTGTAAATGGAAAGAACAGGAGATGTCATTTTAGGTATATTAAATGAACAGCTTTTATTTTAAATGGAAATGTCTAGCTTGACAAGAGAGAGAATGCCAGCAGCACTCTCCTGCACTGGGACAAGAATTTTAACGTTCTGGGAATACCCAAGGAATGACTATGGTCTGTTAATTTCTGATGGGTATAGTAGGAACAAGTTCACAGAAATGTTGCTATATTAGGTAACTTTCTTGGGGTAGAGTAGGAACATGTTGGAAGTAAAGTAGTTATCTTAGGTTAGTTGTCTTTTTCTTACTCCCTTGTTATGGTCTCTTTGAAATGTTCTTTTATTGTATGTTTTTTTTAAATTATTATTTTTTATTTTTTTATTTTCCATACAGTTGATTTAAAAAAAAAAAGTTAAAAAAAAACAAACAAACAAGGAAAAAAATATGTAGAGCCCCCTTGAGGAGCCTGTGGAGAATGCAGGGGTATTGGCCTCCCCCACCTCGATGGTTGCTAACATGACCACAGACATAGGGGACTGGTGGTTTGATGGGTTGAGCCCTCTACCATGGGATTTACCCTTGGGAAGACTGTTGCTGCAAAGGAGAGGCTAGGCCTCCCTATAATTGTGCCTAAGAGCCTCCTCCCGAATGCCTCTTTGTTGCTCAGATGTGGCCCTCTCTCTCTAGCTAAGCCAGCTTGAAAGGTGAAATCACTGCCCTCCCCCCTACGTGGGATCAGACACCCAGGGGAGTGAATCTCCCTGGCAACGTGGAATATGACTCCCGGGGAGGAATGTAGACCCGGCATTGTGGGATGAAGAACATCTTCTTGACCAAAAGGGGGATGTAAAAGGAAATGAAATAAGCTTCAGTGGCAGAGAGATTCCAAAAGGAGCCGAGAGGTCACTCTGGTGGGCACTCTTATGCACACTTTCGACAACCCTTTTTAGGTTCTAAAGAATTGGGGTAGCTGGTGGTGGATACCTGAAACTATCAAACTACAACCCAGAACCCATGAATCTCGAAGACAGTTGTATAAAAATGTAGCTTATGAGGGGTGACAATGTGATTGGGAAAGCCATAAGGACCACACTCCCCTTTGTCTAGTTTATGGATGGATGAGTAGAAAAATAGGGGAAGGAAACAAACAGACAAAGGCACCCAGTGTTCTTTTTTACTTTAATTGCTCTTTTTCACTTTAATTATTATTCTTGTTATTTTTGTGTGTGTGCTAATGAAGGTGTCAGGGATTGGTTTAGGTGATGAATGTACAACTATGTAATGGTACTGTGAACAATCGAATGTACAATTTGTTTTGTATGACTGCGTGGTATGTGAATATATCTCAATAAAATGAAGATTTAAAATTAAAAAAAAAATTATCACCCCTTGGTCCAGTAATTTATCTTCTATGTACAAGGAAATATATCTCAGCATTGTTTATAATACTGAAAAATTAGAAGCAACCTTAATGATTAAATCAATATGATGGAATATTATAAAGCTAATAAAAATCGTGCTTTTCACTAATCTTTGTTGGAAGGATGGGTCTCTTTCCATTCTCTATCGAACCCACTCCAGTCCTGCCTTCAACCCCACCATTCCACTGAAACTGCCTTTGTCGTATCATCTCCAATTTCCTGAGCCCAACATTCTAATATCAGTGGGTCTTAGAAGTACCCCAGGGTTCATTCAATTGCCCTCTTCTTGTCTCTTGTGGAACTAACTCTACATCAGAGGTTTGCTACACTAGGAGCACAGTAGAATCAACTAAGTTGCCTGTGGCCTGCCCCCAGAAATTATGATTCCATTGGTCTGGGTTGGAGCTGAGGAGTCAGAACTGTTTAGAAGCCCCCAGGTGATTCTAATGTGCATCCAGGGTTCAGTGCCACAGCTCTAAGTCAGTGGTTCTCAGACTTGAGTGCATCAGAATCACCTGGCAGGCTTGTTGAAACAGATTTCTAGGCCCATCCCAGAGTTTCTGATTCAGTAAGTCACAGGAAGGGCCCAAAAGTTTGAATTTCCAGAAAGTTTCCTGGTATGCTAAAGCTGCTGGTCTTGGGACCACACTTTCTGATCCACTGCTCTCCATCGGTGGTTTGTAACATTGGCTAAATATTTGAATCACCTGGAAAGCTTTTTAAAATCTCGAAGCCCAGAGTGCACCCCAAACCAGTTATCTCAGGATCTTTGGGAATGGGACCCAGGCAGCCATACTTTTCCAAGCTCAGGTGATTTCAATGGTCAGCCAAAATTGAGAACTGCACTAAGTGAGCTCATCGAGTTTCATGGTCACAAATTCTGTCTATAAGCTGATGTCTCCCAAATGTGTATTTCAGGCTCCAGCCTCTCCCCTGGTGTCTAGATCCATGTATACAACTGCGGCTTGACAGTTCCACTTGGATGTCCAATGGACGTCTCAAATTCAGTATGGCCAAAACAGAGATCTTTGTTTTCCCTGCCATTGTTCTGTGACTGTTGTTTATCATGGAAGAAAGCAAATGATTATGTAACATTCTGTTCTTGGTGGCATTGATAATGTCTCATCATAGGAGAAAGAAGATACAGATGTATTATCAAAAAGGTTAAAAGAAAACACTGCTGGCTTGAATTTGAGTTGGAAGTATCAGTATAAATTTGTGATTTTTTTTTTTACATTTTCATTGTGGTAAAATATACATAACATATTTTAACCATTGTAAGTGTACTATTGAGTGACGTTAAGTAAATTGACAGTGTTGTGTAAATTTTACCACTTTCCCCAGAACATTTTCATCATCCCAAACAAACTCTGTACCCCTTAGTAACTCCCTATTGACCCACCATCAACTCAGCCCTTGTAATCTACTTTCTGAATCTATGAGTTGCTTCTTCTAGTTATTTCATATAAGTGAAATCAAATTACACAGTATTTGTCCTTTAGTATCTGCCTGATTTCACTCTATGAAGGCTTCAAGGTTCACCCATGATGTAGTATGGATCAGAACTTCATTCCTTTTTATGGCTGAGTAATATTCCACCATATATATTTTTTCTTTATCCATTCATCAGTTGATGGATGCTTGGGTTGCTTCCACCTTTTGACTATGGTTAATAATGCCAAGAACATTGGTGTACAAATATCTGTTCATGTCCCTATTTTCAATTATTTGGGATAAATGCCTAGAAGTGGAATTGCCAGGTTCATATGGTAATTCTAAGTTTAGCTTTTTGAGGAACTGCCAAACCCTGTCTGCCATTACTAGCAGGGGATCCAGTACCTCCCTCTGGACGTCAGAACACCCAGAAAGAAGCTCACTCGGTTCAAAGGAGCCAGCCACTCCTGCTTCCCCCTGCCGGGTAGAGGAGAACTGGAAGTTGAGCGGGCCCACTGGCATGATTGAGTGAGTTGCTCGTGCACACTGTGGCCCTTGAACCTTTATCTTGCTTGGTCTTGGTCTGCTGGAGACCTGTTTGCTGCAGCAATGGTGACTGTGTCCCACATACCTTTGGGGGCTGCCCTGGGGCCCACCTTTGGCTCCCAAGTCCAGGTGTCTTAGCTCCATTAAAGCCTGACTCAGGGCCACGGTGGCAACACCCATGGGGGCTTCAGTCCCACTGTGGCAAACCGGCTGTCTGCATGAACGTGTGGGTATCAGAACACCAGCTCAGAGTCAGAGTCTCAGAGCATCGGCTTCTTTTGAGATCCCTTCTGGGTCCCTGGGTCTTTTTATATGGACTGGACCTCCATCCGGTGTTTTCAAGACATGTCTGTATCTGTAAAGTAGAAGTCAAATAAGTGTATATGAAAATTATAATATTCAAATGCTTACTGCCCTAGTTTATTTATTTTGTTCAGGCAGTGTTTTCCCAATTTCCTTCTGTTCTTTGTATATGGATTCTGTTAGCACTTTGAACATATTTATGACAATTGATTTAAAGACAGTAGTTCCAGCGTATGAGCTTCTACAGGGATGTTTTCTGGCAAATTCTTTTTTTGTGACTGGGCCATACTTTCTTATTTGTTTGCTTTGTAAACAAAGACATTCTGAGTATTATGTTTTAATAACTCTGGAAATCAAGTTTCCCTCCTCTTCTGAAATTGCTAGGGTTTTATTGTTTTTGTTTATGGTTTATTGCTGTTGAGGGCTGGAGCTGTCAGTTTGTGACTTTTCCAAACTACTTTTACACCCAAATGGGGAATGAAAAGAGTAAAGAGAAGAAAAAAAATCAGGTGGTGTCTCTTTAAGTCTCCTCTGCTGCTTTTGCCTGAAGAGGTTAGAACAAATGCCACCCTCAGAGCCGGCTCCCCCAGCGATCTGAAGTAGCTGATCCAAAGCAGTGATCCAAGAGACCACGTACCCCCAGGTTTTGGAGGACTGGGTCCTTGTAGCCCACTGTGGCACCAGCAAGGTGCACCAGGAGCCCAGCTGCAGTCCTCACTGCCCCTGCCATGTGTTTGGGAGCCAGGCATGGTAGCCACTGCATGGACGGTGGGATTCACTGGTATTTACCACAATTTTACCAGCCTCTTCCACCAGCTCTTCCCTAGATACTGCACAGTGTTGCACTGGACTCCGGAGTTTCAAACTATTCAGACAATTTCTGCCAGTTCAGTAGTTGTTTTGGTGGAGAGACTGATTCCTGGAGCTTCCTAATCTGCCATCTTCCCACAATCCTCTTCTGCCCTCATTGAAGTTTGAGCACTTCCTTATTTTCTGGTGCAACAAAATGTTTTTGACTTTTCATGTCTTTTCCTGTCCCAGACCTGGAATCACACATTTCTCCAAGGAATCCTATTTCCTTTTAGCAGAAAATGGTATTTGTAAGCCAAGATCTCAGTGCTAGGGGTGTTAATCGATACTGGGTCGTAATTTCTTACAGGTTTTCTCAGTTCCCTTTAAATTTTTTTTGCATACAAGATCTTTTTATTTAATTTTTAATTTTGAATGCTTTCAAACTTACAGAACAGTTGCAAAAATAATCTAAAACCATACAGTGAACTCCAGCATACACCCTGACCCAGATCCACCAACTTTTAACATTTTGCCACATTTTCTGGACCTATCAGTCAATCTATATATCCGTCTGTCTATCTGTTTTCTAAACATTTGAGAGTAGGTTGTATACATCATATTCTTTGAACACTTAATACTTCCATGTACATTTAGGACATTCACTTATATAACTACCTTAAGTACAGTTACCAAGTTCATAACATTGATATGAAGCTTGCAACCTATATTTCATAGTTCACCTTAACTTTTAAAACATGATAATTTTTCTCTGCCTTAAGTGCTCCTTCTCCAACCATTTTCTCTGCCCTGCTGGTGGAGTGAATCAAGTGGTTCATAGTAAGTAGATTTTTTATTCACGGGCATGCCTTCACATTTCCGTGTGTCAGATCTGCTTGGGGGACTCCCTCCATTTGACCCCAGTGATAATGTCCATCACTGGATACCCACCTTCCATGGGTTGGGATGATAACCCAGACTGACTGGAATATCCCACTCTCCCACCCAGAATGGTTGGGTAAGGTTGTGTACATGACCCAAGCGAGTTACTAACAGCCTTCCCTGAGCTAATAAATAAACACTGGTAGAGAGAAAGTCTTTGTGCCTTGTGATTGCTAGCTTGGGAAGATTTCAGTTTGTAGCTACTGATAGCCATTTTGCCTGCCACATAGAGAGAAATAGTCTGCAGAATAAAATCAAACAGAAGCAAACAGATTTAAGAGCTAGAGAATAACAGACTCCTGATGTCCTTATTTGGGCCCCTGAATCTAGTCCCAGTTGAAAGACATGACCTTCATAAGCAGAACTGTGGACTTTGCAATTGCGTAAACCAATAGATTCCATTTCTCCTTAAGCTAATGAGTGGATTTTCTATCACTTGCAAACAAACGTATTTAACAAAATGTCTCTTCTTTTTGCCCCACCTCCACCACCAGATATTTCATAATTAGCTTGTAGGTTATTGTTTGTTTGGGTTTTGTTGTTTTGTTGTGTTAGTTTGTTTTGCTTTGTTTTGTTTTTGCTGATTTTGGGAGGTAGAAGGAAAAGAACTTGATGTTTGCCTGTGCGTCTGATAAATACATGAAGGTTCATTATAACCCTGGGGTCCTTTTCTTGAATAACTGGGAGCAGGAGAATGATGTTTATTAAGATTCCACCATATAAATGGGGAACACACTGGAGGACTAGAGGGACATTCTCATGTTCAGAACGACAGTTTTCAGGAATGCACCTGCCACCTCTGACTCAGGTGTGTGGTTCTTGTGAGTTACTCCTTAATGTCATCAACCCAGGAAAGTGAGCTTTACAATGTCTGATATCAAATGCTTTATGGGCTGTCATCAAATATTCTGAAAAGGCAAATTTTAATGGCTGCAGTTTTTTACTATTATAAATATTACTATAATAAACATCCTTATCCTAAAAAAAATTTTGCTTTATGGGCACCTTAAGCCAGATCTTGCTTTCCAAATGACTGTGGACAAAAGTTCTTGAAACATTCACCATTTTTCACTGGAGGATCCAGGTCCTACCAATTTATAAATAGACTCAGCAAGGGTTCCGATTTCTACCTCTTTTACACTTAAATCAAAATATAGAAGAAAAGTTTTGTCACCTGGCCTCTTTAAAAAATGACTAATTGACATACGAAGATAAACACATAATGCTACATGATATTTCCCAGGAGCTCAGGTGATTGAGCAGAATGGAGGATGTAAATATAATTTAACACCTTTATCTGCTAACTAGTGGACAAGGTCCTAGCCCAGTGCATTCATGAAGTGAGGGGTTGTGAGGTTTTTAACAAAAATTACCTCATTTAGTCTTCACAGCTCCACAAAGTGGATATTATTTCCCCACTCTAGAGATGGTGAAACTTTGTGATTCAGTGAGGTTTGGTAGCATTCCCAAGGCCACCCAGCTGGTAATGGTGGATGTGTGGGTTGAGTGCAGGTCCGTGTGAACCGAGTTTTTCCCTTAATCCCTGCACAGCTTCCCGTGTATTTCCCAGGTTGGGTGAGGGATTAAACAGGATAGTGAGTTTTCTCTAGCACAGGGTTCTTGCCAGTGATTACCCCCAAGATGGCATCTTTCCAATGCTGCCAAGTCCTGAAACGGGAATTATATAACTTGGTTGGCAGGTCCCTATTACCCGCGCCGGCTCCAGGAGCCCGAGGAGAAGGGACGATCGCTCTGCTGGTTTCTAACGAGGCTCTGGGGAGCCGGGCCCTGGTGGCCACGGAGCTCCTGCAAAGGGCTCACCCTGTGGTTCCCCCCAACACCCTCCCTGCACAGGGGGCTGACTCGGCGGCGCCGGCTCCTCGTTCCTGCAGACTCAGCCCGAAACCCCAATGACGCTCCCTCTGCTTTAGACCAGCAGCCTCAGGCCAGGTCTGAAAAAGGGAAGGGGCTCCGAGACCCCTGATGCCAGCGACGACGGCAGTTCGTCCCAGGTAGGAGTCAGACAGGGGGCTGCTTGTTATCATCAGAGGCTGCTTGTTAGGGTGGGCTCCGCATTAATCTTTCTTTTCAGTGGAGCGACAGAAACAGTTCTGAAACCATCATCTGTTCCTTGAGGTCACCCAGGGCTGACCGGTGCATGTCTGGCCTGTTTGTTTATGAGTCCCTCAGCTCCGGGGGACACCCGTTGGCTGAGTTTCTGCCCTTACCTCAGGGTCACTCCACTTTAACTTTATAAGACCTACCAAGGGAGCTCCGGGGACGGCCGAGAAGTCCACCCAGACCTCCTCCTGCGGTGCCCTGTAGACGGGGCCCAGAGAGCAGCAGCAGCGGCAGCCGTCACCGACACCCCGGGAGCAGTTACTGATTGATTGATGACACAATTCCCAGAGCACACCTCTTAAGAACGTGTGACACACCCAGACCAGAAAACGTAAAACTGAAACTCAGAGAAGTTAAGAACTTTCTTTAAAGCAGTACCACCTAGGATATTGATCACAAGGTTATCCTCCATTAAATCCTCACTACATGTCCATCTCCATGGTAATCATGTAACATGTTTTCCAGTACTCATTACAAATATAAAAGTCTTTATTAACATTCTTATATTTGTAGTGTTTTATAACATTTACTTTTTAAGATATGTGGTGGTGGTAGAAAGTTCAATTAGTACAAAAGGATCTTCAGACAAAACCACTGTCATCACTCTCCTGAGTGTCCTTCCAGGGGTGCTGTGTGGACAAGAGCATTTGGACTTATTTTGCTCATGAAGGAATGGAGACTTCAGAGAGGTTCAGGTGCTGAATGAGACATAGAGGGAGCAAAATTCACTCGGTCTCTCCCCTTGTAACCTTGTTAATTGCACCATCGTGGTCATCATTTTGCATGGTTTTGGATCTACCATGCTTGGTCTGCATTTGGCCCGAGCCCCCACCCCCATGAATGGGGCCAACCAGTCTCGTGTCTCTGAGTTCCTCCTCCTGGGTCTCTCCAGGCAGCCCCAGCAGCAGCAGCTCCTCTTTCTGCTCTTCCTGATCATGTACGTGGCCACTGTCCTGGGGAACCTGCTCATCGTCCTGGCCATCAGTGCAGACTCCCGCCTGCACACCCCAATGTACTTCTTCCTCAGCACCCTGTCCTTCACGGACATCTGCTTCTCCTCCACCACCGTCCCCAAGATGCTGGCCAACCACATACTCGGGATTCAGACCATCTCCTTCCCTGGGTGTCTCACACAGATGTATTTTGTTTTCACGTTCGTTGACTTGGACAATTTCCTTCTGGCTGTGATGGCCTATGACCACTTTGTGGCTCTGTGCCACCCCTTACACTACTCAACAAAGATGACCCATCAGCTCTATGTCCTGCTGGTCATTGGATCGTGGGTCACAGCCAACCTGAATGTCCTATTGCATACCCTGTTGATGGCACAACTTGTGTTCTGTGCAGACAATGTCATCCCCCACTTTTTCTGTGATATTACCCCTCTTCTGAAACTCTCCTGCTCTGACACACACCTCAATGAGATGATGGTTCTCACTGAGGGTGCCCTGATAATGATCACACCATTTGTTTGCATCCTGACTTCATATATCCATATCACCAGTGCCATTCTGAGAGTCCCATCCACAAAGGGAAAATGGAAAGCCTTCTCCACCTGTGGCTCCCACCTCGCTGTGGTTTCACTCTTCTATGGCACCATCTTCGCTGTGTATTTCAGCCCTTCATCCTCCCACTCGGCTGAGAAGGACACAGTGGCTACCGTGTTGTACACAGTGGTGATGCCCATGCTGAACCCTTTCATCTACAGCCTGAGGAACAGGGCCCTGAAAGGGGCTCTAAGAAAAGTGACGGGCAGGAAGAGGTTTTGTGTCTGATGAAAAAATCAAAGCTCATTCTCATGACTAAGCAAATTTATATCTCACTAGTTGAGTATAACATAGCAGTTGTTTTGCCAAAGACAGTCTGGAAACAAATATATTGTCACCTGTTCTAGGAGCATGTAGAAAGGGATCCTTATTTATTTATTATTAGACTCTGATTTGCCTGTGACCTTGCTCTATATATCTAGTAGTGGCACTTCCTTTTAATCACTAACTTTTAAATTATTTTACAATCAAGTCAAAATTTTCCTTTTTAAGTGGTCTGTTTCAGAGGATGTGTACTACAAACATTTCTGAATATTAGAATCACCTGAGGGATTTATAAAACACTGATGTTCAGGCCCCAACACTGACTAAATAAATAGGTTCTCCAGGTATCAGGCTCTAAAACTGATGTTTTTAATACTTATCAGTAGATTCTAATGTGTAGTCTGAGTCAAGAAAATCTGGTCTACCTCATACTCCTTTATATGTCCTCCATGGTGGTCAGTCATAAAGGTTGGGTCTCAAATATCACAAAATTACTTTTGACACTTGGAAAGAAAAAGAATATCAGGGTGAAATTGGAGGACTGAAGTGGGTAATAACATTAGTCCTGAGACCCTGGTGAGCCCTGTTGGCCCTCTAGAGCATCAAGAGATCAAGAAGCACAGAGTCATGGAACCCTGCACGGTCCTCTACAGGGCTCCCTGGCCTTGGGGGCTGGCTCAGCCATGGCCATGTCTTTGTTTTGTGGGAAACTAATCAGCACTTGCTTTTCCCTATGCCCAGATTCCCCTGCTTTCATCTCAAGCTAGCAACCCCCTCCCACCCACACCTTCCTGAGCCAAGTCAAAGTTCCCCTTCTCCTCCCTGAAGCCTCCCTGTCTCTCTCTTCTGGGTTCTCAGAACTCTCTTGCTTCGGTTCAGTGCATATTGTAGTATAATTATCTGCCTGTCACCTCTTCCCCCAGCTCCATCACGCTTTCCACAGATTATGAGACCCTCCAGACACAAAAACACATATTATTCAACTTGTATCCTCAGTTTCTTGCATTGTTCTTAGATCAAAGTTGATAATCATCTTGAGTTGAAAGAAAAAAAAAGTAAATGAGTGACTATTACCTTAACTTTTAATTTTGATATACTTAAGGAGTTTTAAAAATAGAACATTTTGCTATTCAAAAGGTAACACCTATACCCTCTAGAGGACCAAAAATCATAAAGAAGAAAATCAGAATAACCTGTGACCTTGCCACTCAAGATAACCACAGTTATATGAATATAGTTTACAAATTCGGCTGCTGTCTATCCATATAATTTTGAATGCTGATTTTTCCACTTCTTTCTTCCTATGTCAGTAAGGATCTTGGAAATGTGATTTTAGTGGCTGCAAAATATTTCATCACATGGATATAATATAATTTATCCATTATCCAACTTGGAACAATTTCAGATGTTTCTCTATTGTAAATAGCACTGCTGCATACGTCCTTGTGTGTGAATCTTTGTTTGCATCCCCGATTATCGCCACAGGCAACCCGTGTGACCTCCTTCTCCGGACTGGAGTAAAAATCGCCTTTTCTTTATTTCTTCATTATTGCCATCCTATCTGCCGTTGCTAGTAGAGAATCCAATACCTCCCTCTTGATGTCAAAGCCCCCAGAAGCTCACTCCGTCTGAAGAAGCCACCAGTCCTGCTTCCCCCTGCCGGGTGGGGGAGAACTGGGAGTTGGGTGGGCCCACTGGCGTGACTGAGTGGGTTGCGAGTGCACCCCGTGGCTCTTGAGCCTTGATCTTGCTTGGTCTGCTGGAGGCCTGTTTGCTGCACTATGTGGGCTGTGTCCCACATACCTTTGGGGGCTGCCCTGAGCCCATCCTTGGCTCCCAGATCACAGCTGTCTGAGCTCCCTTCACTTTCTTCTCCATGAAAGCCTGATCGGGGCCATGGTGGCTACTTCGAGATCCCCTCTAGGTCCTTGGGGTCTTTGTATGTAGAGTGGATTTCAATCTGGTTTTTTTTTTTTTTTTTCAAGATATAGCAAAATCTGTAAGGTAGAATTCAAGTAAATATACATAAATAATACCCTTATTTATTTTATTTACTTGGTCTGTAATGTCTAATAATATTTCAAAAAGTGTTTTCTTTCTATATGTAATAGCTTTGAGTTTTTGATTCGATGTCAAGTGATGGAAGGGATAGAGTTTCATGAGTGTTATATACTCATTACGGATTGTACCTTTTAATAACAGAATGATCGCTGTACTTTTTAATCTTTTTTCCTCTTTAAGAGGAACTTTGGTTAATATTGGTGCCACCAGCTCTGCTTTCTTTTGGCTTGTGTTTGCTCAGTCTTTCAGACTCTCTGAAACAGTTTACTTGGATGAAGAGTTCTTTCCTTCACTGTCAGGGTCTTCTTTTTTTAATGCTTCTAGTAAGTGAGAAAAATTAGCATACCATCCTACACCCAGAAAGAGTAGTCTATAATGGACGCCTCCAGCTCCCATTCCCGATTTTAAGCAAACAAAACTTTAGGACTATAAAATTAATACACACCTTTGGGAGCTCCTCTGCACATTTTGTGAGCGTGGCACTGGCTGCCTGTGTTCCACACTATCTCTATTGTTAGGCAGAACTCCCCACTCCCACCACATACACACACACAACCCACCTCTAGCAAATATTCCAAGAAGCTCCCGGCACCCACAACAAACGTGACTGTTTGCATGGAGCCCACCCTTAGCTGACGTGACAGTTTGAGCAAGAACAAAAATTTTCCATAACGCAACCACCTCCCTGCTGAGACTCCAGACCTTCAGCAAACCAATCCCCTAACAACTCCTCACTTCTCTGTCTTACCCGCCATCAATTATTCCCCCAACCTCCCTCCCAAAGGCTATAAAATTATACTCCTGCCTTTGTTCCCGGATGTCGCCATTTTTTGGCTTCAGCCCGCCTGTGCATAAATACAACTTTCTCTGATTGAGTATTGGTCTCTTCTCTTCTCTGTCAAAAAACTTAACATCCATGAGGATACTGGTGGCAAACAGCCTTGGAAAATATAAATGGCATATCTTTCCAGAACAAAGATTTTTTTACTGTCCAGTAAAATAAAGATAATGTCTCCCTCTGTATCAAAGATCACACAGAATTACTCTCCATTATAAAATATTCAGGTTCCCAAGCTCAGGGATCCTTTCCTATAGCATAATCCACTGTGTGTGCAGCATCACCTGACTTTACTCATGTCATTCTGTGGGAAGTGGGGCCCTGAAAACTGGCACAGATGCTGATACTTTAGACACTGATATTGCTGTGAGCAATAAACTACCCTTTGTCTCTGACCCAAGAGTCTCGCGTTTCCTGCCACCATCCATGAGACTGGCAGGCTAGCAAATAGAGTAAAATCCTACTCTTCACAATTCTAGACAATGCTCATTGAAGAAACTTTCAGGAAAATGCAGAAAGTTGTAAATAAGAAAGAAAAATATTTTAAAACGCCATCATTTAGCAATAACCACTAGAAGCATTTTTGTGTATTTCTCTCCAGTCTTTTCCCTTTGCACAAATATATGTAATGTATTTATATTCCTATATTGTATAATTTGGATTATACTCTATATAAAATATAGTATTCTGATATTTTTTTTGGTTTAACATTCATTATGTGAGATTTTACTTAGGTCATTAAAATGTCTTCACATTTTTTCCTTCTTTGCGTGTGTGTTTAGATATGAACACTTAGAAATAATCATTGTAGAATATTTTGAGGGAAAACAAATAACTGAAAATGTTGTGTAATCAATCACTCAGATATAAACTTTTCACCACTTCTCTGAATTTACAAAATTGAGGTTATTCTGCATTCTGAATATCTTTGTGTCCCACTTTTTTCATTTAACATTTTTTAATTGTAATGATACTATTATAATAAGAATAGGTAAACCATGTTGATGGACCAAAACACTTGTACTTAACCACTGAGCTTATTGCATTTACCATATTATTAAATATTTATTGTTTAAAAATAATTTTGCCAAATATAATCAACGCTATTTCACTCTTTACTTGATTTCTCATTATGCTGGCATTGCTTGCTACTTGGTTCTTGTGGTACATTGAATTATAGGTCTCGATTCTTCACTCCCTTTTAATACAATTACACATCCACACCCACACCCTTTACGTGGCCTCATGGTGGATGATGTGCCTTTCCTTGTCCTTGACTTTGGGTTTGGCTGCATGGAATTGCTTTAGACTAAAGGATGTCAGTAAAGTTGACCTAAGGAGAGGCTTCAAATATGCTTGCACAGTTGGGTTTGCCCTCTTGCGCTCCAGTGTTCCACCAGGAGAACACGCTCTGGGTCACTGCTCCCCCTCCAGACTAAGACCCAGGAGAAATACAAGAACAACAGACATGAGCCAAACCACAGCCTGGCACCAAGCCCAGATGACCCAAAGTCCGAAGTTTAGTCAACCGGCAGAACAATGAGTGGGAAAAGAAAGTATTGTTTTTTAAGCCACTTAGTTTGGGGAGCCTTGTTACACACCAGTACTATGGGAATGCACTACAGGTACAATTCTTTTTGAAACTCAGGTCTTAGCTTCTGTGCTGGTTTGGATATATTATGTCCCCCAAAAGCCATGTTCTTTAATTCTATCTTGTAAGGGCAGACATTAATCTTTGATTGTTTCTGTGGAGATGTGACTCAATCAATGTGGGTGAGATCTTTGATTAAATTATTTCCATGGAGATATGGACCCTGTCCATTCAGGGTGGGTCTTAATTATATCACTAGAATCCTGTAAGAGACCTCACAAACAGAAGGAGCTCAAAGCAGCTGAAAGGAACATTTTGGAGAGAAGCTAAGTGGTGACACTGACGCTGACCCTTGAAGATGCTTGGAGACATTTGGAGATGCTAGCCCAGAGTTTACTCTGGAGAAGCTGAGAGAGACAAGCCCAGAGACATTTTGGAGAAAACCATTTTGAAACCAGAATCCCAGAGCAAAGGGTCAGCAGACGCCAGCCACGTGCCTTCCCAGCTAACAGAGGTTTTCGGGATGCCATCGGCCATTCTTCAGTGAAGGCATCCTCTTGTTGATGCCTTAATTTGGAATATTTTCATGGCCTTTGGGCTGTAAATTTGTAACCTAATAAACCCCCTGTGCCAGTTTGGATGTATTATGTCCCCCAAAATGCCATTATCTTTGATGGCAATTTTGTGGGGGCAGATGCATTAGTGTTGATTACGTTGGAACCTATTGGTTCAGTGTTTCCATGGAGATATGACTCAATCAACTGTAGGCAAGACCTTTCATTGGATTATTTCCATGGAGGTGTTGCCCCACCCATTCAGGGTGGGTCTTGATTGGATCACTGGAGTACTTTAAAAAGAGCCACCCAGGCCCAGATCCAGAGCAACTGAGAGTGACATTTTGAAGAGAAGCTAAGAGATGAAGCCCAGAGTTTGCCCTGGAGGAGCTAAGAGATGCTTGGAGAGAAACACCCCAAGAGAACTAAGCAGAGGGCTGAGAGAAGCTAAGAGAAACAGAAGCCCAGAGACATTTTGGAGAACGCCATTTTGAAACGCAACCTGGGAACAAGCAGATGCCAGCCACATGCCTTCCCAGCTAACAGAGGTTTTCCAGACACCATTGGCCATCCTCCAGTGAAGGTGCCCGATTGCTGATGACTTAGCTTGGACATTATTATGGCCTTAAGACTGTAACTTTGTAACCAAATAAACCCCCATTATAAAAGACAATCCATTTCTGCTGTTTTGCAAAACAGCAGCATTAGCAAACTGGAATACTCCCTTTACAAAAACTAGTCCATTTCTGGTATTTTTCATAACAGCAGCTCTAGCAAACCAAAACAGCTTCTGAGACACCACTTTTTTGTTGTTTCCTGGACCCTACTTTTACAGATCTCACTTGGTAGTCTGTCTTCTTCTATCATCCTGTTTTTTTCTATTTTTATTTTATTTTAATAGTGAAATATAACGTATATACACAACCTTTCAAAGTATGATTTAACAAGTAGTTAGAGATCAAATTTCAAAGAATGTTATGGGTTACAGTTCCACAATTTCAGTTATTTCTTTATTGCTATCATCCCATTTTATGTGTTTTTTTTTTCCACACATGGGTTTTATTCTTGGCTTTTTCCTTATCAGTCTATGCTCTCTCTCTCTAGACAGTCACATCTACTCTCATATCTTCAAATAAACTTATGAGCAGATGACTTCTGAATTCACGTGCAGCCAGATTCTCTCCTAGCATCGCAGGCTCAGAACACTCAACTCTTGGCCCTTTCACCTGAATGTGTCCAAATGGAATCTGTCATCTCTGCACCAACCCTGCCGTCTCCAGCACACAGACACACAGCAAAACAAAACCCTTTTCTCCAGCCTTCATCCCTATCTCAATGAACAGCACCATACATTCACTCAAGGCAAAAATCCAGGCACCACCAAAGATTATCTCATTCCCATACCACTAAATGCTATACACTCTACCTCCTTAGTACTTCTCAAAAACATTCCCTTCTCTCACAGTTTTTGCCCTAGTATAGTGTTTTTTATTGCAGATTTTCTGCAACATTCCTTAAAAATCTGATCATAGAGTTTCCTTCTGACCACAGCAATCTTTGTAAGATGAATAGCTGTCATTCCACTTATTATAATCTTTGAAGGTACTTCCACTGGCCCTGGAAAAAAATCCAAAATTCTTAATATTACTTATAGCCTATGTAATTTATCATCCAAATGAAGACACTTTTGAGAAAAAGGAGGGAGTTATTAAAATTACACCTGGACAACAGATGTAAACCAGGACTGTTCTGGGCAAACAAGAGTGTGACGTCACCCTATCCACAAGGTTACTGTGATGTGGAGTCTATCTTACCTGATTCTACACTGCCCACCCTAATTCCAGGCGTACCTGATTGCTTCCTCCCAAGGGGCACAGGCTACTTTATGGACTTAATTACTTCTCTTTGCCTAGGCTGCCCTCACAGTCTTTCCGCCCCACATCCACTGCCCTTTCCTGGAAGTCACCTATTCATGTTTAAGAGTCAGCTCTAGCCTTTCCTTACCCTTCAGCACCACCCCAAGTAGAACATACTCCTCACTTTATGCTACCCATGTGCCCCCAAAACTTTTTTCACAGCCTTTGGTTTCCTCTTTTATACATCTTCCACATACAAGCCCCTGGAAGCAGGAATAGTACATAGTGAATGCTGTATGGCACCACCAAGATCCCTTTTCAGGAATGCAGCATTTATTCTCCCAGTTACTGGGATTGTTGCTGGCAGAAGGCCCTCAGCTTGCAACCTTGTCTGCATGGTGCCTGCTTAATCCCAGGTCACCCCCCTTCCCCTGGGCAGCCTGCACTCACGGACTGATCAATGTGGAGCTTAAAGGCCTGACCCCTCCCCCTAACTGAACAATTCTGAAATGCCGTCTCCGCTTCTGAGGCCCCCGTGAGGTGGCTAAGGCATTGCAGCCCAGCATCTCTGCCCCTCCTGCTTCTTTCTCTTCCCTTTTCTTCCACAGGTGTTGATCCCAAGAGCCCTCCCTGACAGACTCCCACAAGACAATCTCCATTTCGGAGACCCCTTTCCCAGGGGAGGCACCTATGAAGAGGACTTTATTCATATTTCTACACTCTGCAGAAGGCTCTGGCCTGGTGCATGGAGGAGGACTATGTTTACCAAATGAAAGAATATCAGCAGAAGTTCACACCTGAAGATAGCATAAGAGGTAGTTAAGGCTCTCATCACAATTTAAAATTTTACTTGTGTTAATATTTGTTTATTATATATATTTCCACATTTTTTCCTTGCCATTTGTCGTAGGTTGAATTATGTACCCCAGAAAAGCTTGCTCTGGATCTTAATCCCATTCCTGTGGGTGTCAACCCATTTGTATTAGATACAGTTCTCTAGGGAAACAGAACCAACAGGAGATATCTGTAAATATGAGATTTTTTTAAAGTGTCTCACATAACTGTGGGGATGCACAAGCACAAGTCCAAATTCCCTAGGGCAGGATGCATGAGTCCACGTTCCTTAGGGCAGGCAGCAAACTGGCAACTCTGATGAAGGTGTTTGATGAACTCCTCAGGAGACACTGGCTGGACAAGGAGGAATTAAAAGTTCTCTCTCTTCTCCCTTAAAAGTCTTCAATGGATTGGATTAAATCCAACTGATTGTATTTTCTCTTTGCAGAAGACACTCCCTTAGTTGATCATTGATATGATCAGCCACAGATGCAGTCAATTGACTGATGATTTCATAAACCAACCAGAAAATGTCCTTGCAATAGTGGTTAGGCCAGTGTTTGCTTGACCAGACACCTGGGCACCATCACTTGGCCAAGTTGACACATGAACCTGACCATCACACCATTGAAATAGGACTTTGTGAATATTACATTTTTAGTTCATGTGAGCCAACTGAAGTAGGATGGGTCTTAATCCTATTCCTGGAGACTTTATAGAGAAAGCCACAGTGAGGAGCAAGAAACCGGGGGTCTGTAGGGACCTGAAAAAGAAAGGAGAGGACCTCGCCAGGTGATGGGAAAGCCAAGGAACCCAAGGATTGCCAGCCAATCAGAACGCTACTTACCACAGGAGGAAGCAAACCTTCTAGCCTCTGACACTGTGAGCAACAAATTCCTGTTTCAAACCAACCCACTGGGTGTTATTTGTCATAGAAGCTGGGAAGCCAAGACACTATATCATATATATTTACTTGTCTATTAACTAATTTTCATCTTCTCTCCATTTCTCTCCTTATGTTTAATAATTGGGGGTCAGTGGTAGATGACTTTAAACTTTTGTTCAGAGATTTTAGAATGCAAAAATAGGGTCAGGAGGGGAGTAAGATCTTGGCTTTGGACCTGGATGAGTAACTGATGAGATTTTGAGTTATCACTCTTGAAGATGAGCAAATGAGGCTTTCAGTCATTTGAGGATTCTTGAAGTATATGAGGACGGAAACTAACTTTTTCAGAAAGGTAAGGTGTGCATGTTAATGTTGCAAGTCCGAGAAGGACTCTAGTGGACATTTGGCTGCTCACCATCAAAACCCACTTCCAGTGTTTGTAGAATTCCCTCCTTTGTGGATGTTGCTGGAAACAGAGCCTACCTCTCACTGTAGAAATCAATATATCAGAATCCCACTTCTAAACCTCCCTTGCAGCTAGCATAAGGGCAAGGGACACAGTCTGTGTCCATCAGATACGCCAGCCTTTGACACTGAAAATAGGGGACCAGGAGGAACCTTCCCCAGCACTGGCAGCGATTGCTGCAAGATGGAATCCTGGAGCATGGGGCAACAGTGCTAGTGGTGGCATTCCATGTCCAGCGATGGCTGCATCAGGACCACAAACAGCAGCCCCTAGGGCTTAGTGGTAGAAACATCAGCATCCTCACCAACTGGATCTCGGCCATGATTTAGAGCAGTTACCAGATGAGTGGGCTCCTAAGACAGGCTATCCAGCCTCCTGGTGATTCCGAGAGGTGCTCAATATTCTTGTAGTGCAATCTTTTTCTGCTAAAATTACCCAGGGTTGTTTTGTGTTTGTTGCAACTAAGAACCCTGAGTGAAACATGCTGGAATGTAGCCAGTCATCAGAAAAGGACCTGAACCCAGAAATGGAGAAAAGCATGAGGATTTTCTCCAGCTGATACCTTCTCCTCTCTGTGTCCCTCTTTGCAATGCCTTTCTGATCTTCACTCCATGGGCTAGGAATGGGGTAGGCAAAAGAAGTCTGGACTGATGCATTCCGGCCAAGCCTGGCATTTAATCCCAGTTCTAAATAACCTGGTGAGGAACAGGAGAAGTAATATAAATGTGATTGCCGAGACCTCACCACACTGTGATGCATGGATTAGGGGACTTCTTTCCAGGAAAATAGTTGGAATATATGAGCTGGAAGGACATCCCAAAATGCATTTATCCTAGGGACCTGGTGTTTGCAAATCACCTCATGCTGGGCTGTCCCTGGGATAAAACCCTTACAATCAGGCTGTCCTTTATCCCAAATGCTTTCCCTACCGTGTTCTCCACATTTCTGTCTGCGATGGAGAGATAAGGCATCATTAATCTGCTCTGATGATGACCAGACCTGAGAAAGTAAAGGTTACACAGAAAACACTCAATTAGTCCCAGCTCTGAACAAAGGTAGTAGGAAGAAAAAGGATTTAATAATTGAATTTTCATATCTTTAGGCACAGGTCCGGCTCAGCAAGGTGATGAGATTTGAGGCCCCAGGGAATTTTGTCTAGAATTTGTCTCCACCAAGATGACTTCCTTTCTTATATCTTCAAGTTTTGACCAAAGAATTACACCTAAACCTTAGATAATATTCTTTGCCTTCATTGTTTGATCCAAAGGGTCCAAAACGTAGGTGGAACAATTACTGTCTTCTTAGCCCTAATGAGGCTCTCTGGGAATCTGGTCCCAATAGCTATGAAGTCCCCTGTAAATGCCTGCTCTGTGATTACCTCGAACATCCTTCCTGCACAGGGAACTAAGACTATGAACACCTGCTCTCAGAACCTGTCTATATTTCCAAGACACCCCAATACCCATATTGAAGAGAAGCATTGGCCAGTTATGCAAACGTGAAGAACACCTGATAGCACCAACCACCCCCAGGTAAGATTACAGCAGTGGAGACATCGATATTTGTTTATTAAAATGTGATGTTCTTTCAGGGATCCCCGTTGCTAAATCTTCCATGTACAGGAACTAATAGTAGGAGTCCTGAATCCATCAGTTGTCACGTGAGATGAACCCAGCGACAATCAACCACTTCTCTCATCTATGAGAGACTAAGGAGTAGAGGCTGGACTGGGAGCTGTAATCACAGGCACTCATAGGCAGAGTTGAGCTGTGTTTATCCTGTGTGTTTTTCAACATTAAATACACAAAATGAGAATGAGAGAGTCCAGTTGGAAAAGCATCAAGACTGAGTGTTGGAGATTGGGTGTGTAGGTGGGCTGTGAAGGTCTTGTCTTACTAAATCTATTGATTGATTTGCAAACCTGATCTTGCCTGGAGCCTTATTTGTCACATTTTAACCACATGTCTAGATTTTTGAATTTTTGCTGAATTCGATTCACCAGTGTCCGTGCCCATGAACAGGACCAACCAGTCTCGTGTCTCCGAGTTCCTCCTCCTGGGTCTCTCCAGGCAGCCCCAGCAGCAGCAGCTCCTCTTTCTGCTCTTCCTGATCATGTACGTGGCCACTGTCCTGGGGAACCTGCTCATCGTCCTGGCCATCAGCGCAGATTCCCGCCTGCACACCCCAATGTACTTCTTCCTCAGCACCCTGTCCTTCACGGACATCTGCTTCTCCTCCACCACCGTCCCCAAGATGTTGGCCAATCACATACTCGGGATTCAGACCATCTCCTTCCCTGGGTGTCTCACGCAGATGTATTTTCTCTTTGAGTTTACCGACATGGACAATTTCCTTCTGGCTATGATGGCCTATGACCGCTTTGTGGCTGTGTGCCACCCCTTACACTACTCAACAAAGATGACCCATCAGCTCTGTGTCCTGCTGGTCATTGGATCGTGGGTCACAGCCAACCTGAATAGTCTGCTGCACACCCTGCTGGTGGCTCGACTCTCATTCTGTGCAGACAATGTCATGCCCCACTTTTTCTGTGATATTACCCCGCTACTGAAACTCTCCTGCTCCGACACACACCTCAATGAGATGATGATTCTCACTGAGGGCGCCCTGATAATGGTCACCCCATTTGTTTGCATCCTGGCTTCATATATCCATATCACTGATGCTGTTCTGAGAGTCCCATCCACAGACAGAAAATGGAAAGCCTTCTCCACCTGTGGCTCCCACCTCGCTGTGGTGTCCCTCTTCTATGGCACCATCTTCGCTGTGTATTTCAGCCCTTCATCCTCCCACTCGGCTGAGAAGGACACGGCGGCTACCGTGTTGTACACAGTGGTGACGCCCATGCTGAACCCTTTCATCTACAGCCTGAGGAACAGGGCCCTGAAAGGGGCTCTAAGAAAAGTGACGGGCAGGAAGACATGTTCTTACTGATGAAAGTGTCATGGACCTGTCATTCCCAGTTATATAAATGTTTACCGACATTATAATGTAGCAATCTGTTTATCAACGTGTCCATGAGCCACAGAACAAATATTCTCAACAGATCCTTATCAATGAACTCTGATTTAACTACAACCCTGCTCTCTTAAGTAGAGAATATTTGTTTCTAATTACTGTCATTCAAATTATTTTCCATTAAGGTTGAGTTTTTCCTTTCTAACACAAATATGTTTGCACTTTCCTTTTGGAAATCCTCTCAGAATCTACAGCACTGTTTTTCAGTCCTGGCTGTATGTTAGTATCACCTGGGGAACTGTGAAAATATCCTGATTCTGGACCAAACCTCAAACAATTAAATCCGAATCTCTGGGGTGAGACCCAGGCATTAGTATTTGTCCTCCTTACATTGCCCAGGATTCACTGGGTTGAGCATGAGGGTTCTAAAGTACTTTCTGAGTTGGCAGTCTTGCTGCTTTGAATATCCTTTCTGATTGTTCATCACGAAGAGTGAACCAAGAAACCCTCAGAGGAACTCTAAGGTCTAATGTGGGTAACGTGAGTGGAGGCGAGAAACAGTCACCGGAAATTCTCTGTGAACCAGCACAAGTTCTCACGCTGAGATCAGACTTTTGGCCATTCATACAAAATCCTAAGAATACTTCACTCATATTTTTAGTGTCTCCCCATCCAATGTGACTTCCTTACATTATGAGGGTATATTTAGCATGAGGTATGCCTTTGATTTCAAAGAAACAGATTAAATATTTGCTATTCCGTCTGATCGGGATAGCTTGCCAGTTCCTTCTCCCTGGGTAGCAAACCGTCCCTGAACCTTCAAGATCCAGGTCGAACGACACCTCCTCTGTGAAGCCTTTACTGATTCCTCTGGGCTGAGACTGATGTTCTCTCTTCTGGGTTCCCACAGAAAATTCCTGTTTGTGTTATTGGACACGTGAACTGCCTGGTCTGCTTATCATAGCTTCATCTTCCCCTACACTCTTTCCCCCCAAAGCCTCATATAAATTATGAGATACCCGCACGTACTGCTCACCTTGGGTGCCCTCGGCAAGGCTTGGCTCCCGACACAAAGTACATACACAACCCACTTTACAGAATAAGTGAATGAATGAGCATCATCTTAACTTTCAAGCTGACATATCTCATTGGTCAAGAGGCTTAAAAATTACATTTTGAGAATTTTTATATTTTACATGTGGGAACTTTACATTTGGGAATATTTATAAACTGAAAAAGATTTTTTAAATAAAGGAAAAAATTAAAGTGACCTATAACACTGCTGTTAAAAACTTATGAAAATCATTTAGACTAAAATTGATTCCCAGCTCTCATACAACTTTGTATCCTGATTTTTCCCCTTTCCATTTCTCATGTCATTAAGTACCTTAAGAATATGATTTTTAAGGCTGCATAACACTTCATGGTATAGATGTATTGTAAATTTTTTAGCTAACCCCAACCTTGAGCAGATTCCATTTTTCACAGCTGTAAATTACGTTGGCGCTCATGTCCAGGGACGTAAAGCTTTGTCTGCAAACATGACCATTTCCACAGATAAGCAAAGTGACCCACCTCACCAGCTGGGCAAGAATCAAATCATATTTCCTTTATTTTATTATTTCCACCGATCCCACCAGCCTTGATTACCATGTGGTCCCACACCTCCCAAACTCACTCAGGACAAAGGAATCAGCCTGCAGGAGATCCATGAATGCAACAAAATCATCTATGGATTGTGCCTCCAGTGCTTTTATCCTTTTAATCTTTTGTTTGCTTAAACTCTTGTTTAATGGTAAAAGTAACTACCTGTGCTTTCTGTTCTTTGGGCTGCCGGTGTAAACCTTCTCATTCTCTGTAACCTGAGTTGTGTGACTTGGGAAATAGGTTCTTGTCCTCAATGTCAGGGGCTTCTTTTAAAGACTTCCCTGCTCTATCAGCTTCTGGTAAATGAGAAAAAATCAGACTCCACACCCTCTCCTGGAAAGAAGTTTCTACAGGTGATGCCTACACCTTACACTCACTCTTTAAAAACTTTTATTGTACAATAGAATATGTTCTTATTATAGAATTTTTTCCAAGAGTGCAGAAAATTATACAGAAGGATATCTAAACTCCTAGTAATACAAGTATGATGGTTTGAAGCTGTGTGTATCCCAGAAAAGATCATTTTCTTAAAGCTAATCCACTCCTATGGGTGTGGACCTATTGTGAGTAGGACCTTTTGGTTAGGTTATTTCGGTTGAGGAGCGCCCCATGAGGTTTCACTGAATGGTTGCTGTTTTAGTTTGCTAAAGCTGACAAAATGAAATATACCAGAAATGGGTTGGTTTTTACAATGGGAATTTATTAACCTACAATTTTGCAGTTCTGAGGTCATGAAGATGTCCAAATTAAGGCATCAACGGGCGTTGCTTTCTCCCTGACAAGCTACCAGTGATCTGGGACTCCTCTGTTACATGGTGAGGCATAATGTTGTCAAGGTTCTTCTATGTTTCAGCATGTCTCATAACTTCATTCTTTCTTATAGCTGTATAATATTCCATTGTGCATACATATCACCTTTTGTTTATCCATTCATTTATTGATGGCCACTAGCATTGTTTTAACCTTTTGGATATTGTGAATAATACTGCATAAATATTGGAATACAACTATCTGTTTGATACCCTATATTCACTCTTACTGGAATCCTTTATAAGAGATGAAATTCAGAAAAGCCAGAGAAGCTAAGAGAGACAAAAGCTAAGAGAGAAACACACAGAAGCTCAGAAAGCAAGCCACAGAGGTAGCATCCAGAAGCTGAAAGCAACGGAACCCTGGAGAGAAAGACCAGCAGATGCCAGCCTTGTGAGCAATGTATGATGGGGTGTATTTTTCTTCATGTTTACCCTGTTTGGTGTTCTCTGGGTTTCTTGGATGTGCATATTCATGTCTTTTGCCAAGTTTGGGAAGTTCTCTATTAGTATTTCTCTGGCTATTCCTTCTGCCCCTTTCTTTCTTCTCCTTTTAGGATTCCCATAAAGCATATATTGGCATGTTTTATGGTGTCCCATAGCTGTCATAGGCTATTTTCACTTTTAATATTTTTCCCTTTCTGTTCCTCAGCCTAATTCATTTCAAGTGTTTTGTCTTCAAGTTCACTGATTCTTTCTTCTGCCAGCTCCAATCTGCTCTTGAAACCCTCATGGGCATTTTTCATTTTGGTTATTGTAGTCATCAACTCCAGTAGTTCTGTTTAGTTCCATTTTAAAATTTCTGTCTCTATACTGAGACTCTCATGTTGTTCATTTGTTATTGTTCTGATATCCTTTAATTTTTTCTCTGTATTTTTCTTCCTCTCCTTGAGCATTTTTAAATCATGTTTTAAAGGCTCTGTTCAGTATGTCCACATTCTCATCTTTGTCACTGGTGCTTTCTGTATTTTTATTCTTTCTTTGGATGTGCCATCACTTCCTGTTCCTTTGTCTTGTACTCTTTAGTTGCACATTGTACATTTTAATATTTTAAGATGTTAACTCGAAGATTTACTACCTTGGATATCTGTTTCTTGGTTTTATAACCAGCTGGTGATGCGATAGAGCTTTTCTTGAGCTTCAGGCCTCCTGTCAGGAAGGTCTGCCCGAGGCGAATGCAGTGTGCAGGGTTTTCCTTGTCTTTCTGGGCCTCTGTCTTGTCCTGGGCCTTTGCTTGTTTGTGGTTTTGGAGATCCCCAGTTTACAGGAGTTTGGTTGTCCCCTCCATTTCCCAGGAGACAGACCTTCCTCTCCCAACACCAGCAGGCCTTTGTCCCAGACTTTCTGCCTCTGTTGTTTTTTACACTCCTTTCATTGTCTCACATTGCTGTTGCCTGCAGGGCAAATTCTAGGAGAAGGGTCCTTCCAGAAAGGACTTTCCCACTCAATCTTTTTTTTTTTTTTTTTTTTTGGTGTTTATTGCATTTTTTTTAATCTTCATTTTATTGAGATATATTCACATACCACGCAGTCATACAAAACAAATTGTACTTTCGATTGTTCACAGTACCATTATATAGTTGCACATTCATCACATAAATCAATTCCTGACACCTTCATTAGCACACACACAAAAATAACAAGAATAATAATTAAAGTGAAAAAGAGCAATTGAAGTAAAAAAGAACACTGGGTACCTTTGTCTGTTTGTTTCCTTCCCCTATTTTTCTACTCATCCATCCATAAACTAGACAAAGTGGAGTGTGGTCCTTATGGCTTTCCCAATCCCATTGTCACCCCTCATAAGCTACATTTTTATACAACTGTCTTCGAGATTCATGGGTTCTGGGTTGTAGTTTGATAGTTTCAGGTATCCACCACCAGCTACCCCAATTCTTTAGAACCTAAAAAGGGTTGTCTAAAGTGTGCATAAGAGTGCCCACCAGAGTGACCTCTCGGCTCCTTTTGGAATCTCTCTGCCACTGAAGCTTATTTCATTTCCTTTCACATCCCCCTTTTGGTCAAGAAGATGTTCTCCGTCCCACAATGCCAGGTCTGCATTCCTCCCCGGGAGTCATATTCCACGTTGCCAGGGAGATTCACTCCCCTGGGTGTCTGATCCCACGTAGGGGGGAGGAGCTAAGCCCTTTCAAGTTGGCTTAGCTAGAGAGACAGGGCCACATCTGAGCAACAAAGAGGCATTCGGGAGGAGGCTCTTAGGCACAACCATAGGGAGGCCTAGCCTCTCCCCTGCAGCAACAGTCTTCCCAAGGGTAAAACCTGTGGTAGAGGGCTCAACCCATCAAACCACCAGTCCCCTATGTCTGTCCCACTCAATCTTTCCAAGCCAAAACAGGGCCAAGGGACCCATGGGGCACAGACCAGCTCCAAAGTGCCCTGGGGAGGGGATCAGGAGGAGCTCCAAAGGCTTCTCTGATGGCTCCTTGAAGCTGAGCTTTCCTGGGCCGTCCAATAAATGGACCCCTTCAGCAACCGTCTTCCGCAGCCCCGAGGAAATGCTTCCTCTTTAAATCTCCCCTGCCTCTGCCCCTGTCCGGGGAGAGGTGAAACAATGGCTGCCACAGCATTTGTCCCAGGCAGGTTGAAACAATAGCGGCCCTCAGAGCAGAGAACCAGTGATCTGAATTGATTAGTGATTAGCAATCGGCAGTGCACACCCCTGTTCTTGGGGAAGAGGGTTTTTACCTCCCTTTCTATTACCAGCAGCTATCTAGGGACTGGATCCTGTGGCAGCCTGCTGTGAGAGTGGGGGATGGGCGCCAGGAGCCACCTCCTGAGACACCTACCTCTATATTGTAATGTATCTGTCTTTCCTTCCTGCTCTTCCTTGGATGCTGTAGTGTTCTTCTGGTCTCCAGGGTTTCTAAATATTTTTTTCAGACAATTCCTGCCTATTTAATAGTTGTTTGGGTCGGAGGACTGAGTCCTGGAGCTCCCTACTCTGCCATCTTCCCCAGAAGTCAAATTTTAAAATCAGGAAGTATGAGTCTTCCAACTTTACTCTTCTTTCGGAAGGCTGCTTTGGCTATTCAGGGCCCTTTGTGATTCCATATGAATGAGAGGACCGACTTTTACATTTCCACAAAAAACTGTGAAGACTTTGATTGAAATTTCATCGAATCTGTGCATTGCTCTGGATATTAATGACATCTGTTAAGAGAAAAACTTTTCATGCAATTTACAATCTCACAGATTTATTGAGCTATTAATGAATCAAGCAGCAACCCATTCAGAAAGTAGAAGGGAGCGCCACCAAGAGGGTTGTAAGGTGGAGCTTTATATAGGGCAAATATGGAAGCAAGTGAAGAAATGTTCCTACTGGCTGATGTTAAGTTTCCACTTTACATAGAAGTTGGGTCTTACAAATTGGGGAGCAGATATATATTGATTAGTATGGTATGATTGTCCATTCTGATAAGCTATATCTACTGGACTGTGCTGCTTTATCCCAAGTTGTTTCTTATCTGCATCTTTCTAGGGTGCATCCCCTTCCCAACCAAGGCCCAAAATGCTAACACAACTGTTAAAGCTCTCAACTTTTTATCAGGTACTGCAATTCCTAAGGTGCTGCATTCTGATCAAGGATCAGCATTCACTTCTGCCCCTTGTGACAGTGGACCAAGGACAGAGGTATATAGTTGGAATTTAGCACTCCTCACCACCCCCAAAGTAGTGGAAAGGTAGAAAGGAAAAATGGTGAAATAAAACAAGTCTTTACTAAACTGTTGTATGGATGGCCTTGAAAGTGGTATCCACTTATCCCTTTTGTTCAACTTTCCATCAATAATATACCATTCCTCATGGACTGACTCATAAGACACCTCATAAGTTAATGTTTGGGGTTGATTCCAATTGGCCTTTTGCAAATGTAGATGATTCTAATTTGTCTAGAGAAGAACAATTATCTTTACTGCAGGAACTCAGATAGGAACTTACATCATCCTCCTGCACTCCTGGTTGGAAACCTTTCATTGGCCAATTCGTCTAGGGGAGGGAACAGACATACACTCCCCTGTGTCCATGCTGGAAAAAGTCTATTAAAATTCTTAAAGTATTTGATGATCATACTGTTGAGATATTGGACCCTCTTGGCCAATGACAAAAGCTTAGTATTGATACTCTGATGCCCACTGCTCATTATGGAAAAATAAATACCTGTTCTCAACCTTCAGGATTGGATGATTTGGAATAGGGCAAAAGATATGGAATTTTTTAGGAGGAAATATCCCAATATTGATCTAGAGGATCTAGGTGGGAAAAAGAATAAATCTTGAAACCTACTGCACAGGTGAGGTTTAGATACTTTTTATATATCGTGTGTGCCACCACTACACAAATACTTTGTTGGTTCCTATTTAGACTAATAGTTATTGGACTTATACTAGGGTTTATTCTATCAGCAGTCTTTATATTGTAATGGAAAAATGTGATATATCAACCTTATACCCATATTAGTCAAAAATGTTCTGAATTATATTATTTAGAACCTAGAGGATGTGAAGAAAGGGATTACCTTATTTGTGAAGAAATTATTCTACATCAACCTTGTGGCAATAAAAATGGGAGTAAATGTTCAGTAACCAGAAAAAGTCTCATCTCCTTACTTAGAATCCATTCCTTTAAAGAGTGGCAGTTATATAGTTATGTCAGATACTATAAACTGTAATATGCCTCTGTTCTGGTTTGCTAATGCTGCTGTTAAGCAAAATACCAGAAATGGATTGGCTTTTACAAAGGGGGTTTATTGGGTTACAAAGTTACAGTCTTAAGGCCACAAAGCATCCAAGCTAAGGCCTCAACAATCGGGTACCTTCACTGGAGAAAGGCCATTGGCACCCAGAAAACCTCTGTTAGCTGGGAAGGCACGTGGCTGGTGTCTGCTTGCTCTCAAGTTGTGTTTCAAAATGGCAGTCTCCAAAATGTAGCTCCTGGGGCTTTTTGTCCTCTCTTAGCTGCAGCTCCTCTTCAAAATGTCACTCTCAGTTGCTCTCTGGTCCTTCTGTCTGTGAACTCCTTTATACGACCCCAGTGACCCAATTAACACCCATCCTGAATGGGTGGAGTAATACCTCCATGGAAATTATTCAATCAAAGGTCTCACCCACAGTTGATTGCATCACATCTCCATGGAAACACTCAAAGGATTCCAATCTAATCAGCACAGATACATCTGCCCCCACAAGACTGCATCAAAGAACATGACCTTTTCTGGGGGATACATTGTATATACAAACCAGCACAACCTCCACATCAATCCTCAATTGTCACTGTCAATGACATAGTAACATGCTTTGAAAAAATATTAAAGAAATCTTTGCCTAAAGAGCAAACTGTTGTTTTGGGTAACTTTCAAATACCAAAAATACAGCTGAGATTACCAAACCTAATTGGAATCTTAGCTAAGCTGAAGAAGATTAAAGTCAAGGTCACTGATACATGTGCTAGCATTGAAGAACAAATAGAAGATATGAAAACAGACCTTCTTAGACTGGATTTATATTAAAGGGACACTCCCGAGTGTATCAGGCAACTAGGAGAAGCACTAGAGGATCTCTGGCCTGCTGCAGCCTCAGGTGCTAAAATAGCCAATTTTGTGAGTCCTTCTACCAAAGGCATCTTTGGTGGAATAATTGATATATTAACTTATGTTAATCCCATAGTCATCCTAATAAACATTATTATACTTAGAGTATTGATTTTCAGGATTCTGACATGGCTTCCAAATTCTCAAAAAAAGAAGGAACAGTAAGTGGTCATGGAAGGGACAAGGAAATCCTGCTGTTTTACAGCATCTTCATAAAACCTTACTACAAGGCCTTAACGGTTAAGAAGAATGTAAGCGGAAATTTCATTCTGCTCTGTTAACTCTGTACACTCCTCACACTGTTAGGAACCTAATATATCATTTTGATAGTATTTTTATTGTAACTAAGACTAACCAACTTAGTCTGAAATATATACATATGTAAAATATGTGAAGAAGAGTTCCTGGATAGAAAACACCTGTTTCATAATTTCAATCCAACATCTAAGTTCTTCTTTCAATTAAAAAAGGAATTTAGTGCCCAAGTGACTATTCAAAAGTTAAAGAGACAATAAATTGTCATGCTGGTAGTTTGACGGGCTGAGCCCTCTACCACGGGATTTGCCCTTGGGAAGACTGTGGCTGCAAAGGAGGGGCTAGGCCTCCCTATAATTGTGCCTAAGAGCCTCCTCCCGAATGCCTCTTTGTTGCTCAGATGTGGCCCTCTCTCTCTAGCTAAGCCAACTCAGCAGGTGAAATTACTGCCCTCCCCACTAGGGCGATCAGACACCCAGGGTAGTGAATCTCCCTGGCAATGTTGAATATGACTCCCGGGGAGGAATGTAGACCTGGCATCGTGGGATGGAGAACATCTTCTTGACCAAAAGGGGGAAATGAAATGAAATAAGCTTCAGTGGCAGAGAGATTCCAAAAGTAGCTGAGAAGTCACTCTGGTGGGCACTCTTACACACAATATAGACAACCCTTTTTAGGTTCTAATAATTGGAATAGCTAGCAGTAAATACCTGAAACTATCAAACTACAACCCAGAACCCATTAATCTTGAAGACAATCGTATAAAAATGTAGCTTACAAGGGGTGACAATGTGATTGGGAAAGCCTTATGGACCACACTCCCCTTTGTCTAGTTTATGGATGGATGAGTAGAAAAATGGGGGAAGGGAAAAAAAAAAGCACCCAGTGTTCTTTTTTACTTTGTTCTTTTTCACTTTAACTTTTATTCCTATTATTTTTGTGTGTGTGGTAATGAAAATGTCAAAAATTAATTTTGGAGATGAATACACAACTATATAATGGTACTATAAACAACTGAAGGTACACTTTGTTTTGTATGACTGCATGGTATGTGAATATATCTCAATAAAAATGAATTATTAAAAAAAACAAAAGAAGCCAATCGCAAACAAACAAAAAAACTTATCCAATGGGGGGGGGAATAAGTTGTCATGATGTACGCTTTGCCTTGCAATCACCCATTCCTTCTAGTAAAAGCTCTAGGAGACACGGGACACCCCATCAGGCTCAGAGATTTGCAAACAAGCACGACTGGCACCTGACACCGAGCCCCTACGTCCCAGCAGCAACTCCATGTCCACTACCGAGCAGGCTGCCGCATCCGCTCAGCATCTCATCTGCCTGAAAACCTGTGCAGCCAGACAGGAGATCCCATACCCATCGCCATGGAAGAGATCTTCCAGGACGACCATCTCAACAGCCTTCAACACACTGGGGTTTGGGGATTTAACAGTGATTATGACCCCACATGGAACGGTGAGTTTTCTTTGCTGTAAAAATGCCACTTGGTGTGGTGACAAGTTTAAATTTAAATGTAATCCTAAGCAATGTTTTGCTGTGTACTATAATTATCGGTTTTGGAACCCCCCTAAGAAGGGGGACAAAGCAATTACATGGTATTTGGGTTTTGAATTAGATAAACCAATAACAGAAAACCGTAAATACCCTTTTAATTTTAATCCAGGTATAAGAACCCTACTCTCAGAACCTATGGATAAAGCAGGCTCTATTTTGAATAAATGGGCTACTGACCCTGATCAAATACATCTTACTTACAGGTATGGCCAGTTTCTGAAAGGTCACGAATTTCAGAGAGCAACACTGATTAGTCCTTACAAAATGAGCATAGGAGAACAAGGAGATCCAGATACTAATCAAATTAAAGATGGAATAGATTATGTAGAGAAGACAGAGAGGAGCCAGTGGAAGAGGATGCCACAGGATAATATCTCTACTGAGGAATGTGATAATGAGGACACTGACTCCTACCACATTGCTCTCTGGATCCAGAAAATTCAGCAAAGTGAGGTCCTAAAAGAAATTCACTCCTTAATAAACAACTATCAACATCTCCCCTGTTATAATCTTACACGGGATGAGTTGGTGTCGCTGCCACTGAGTGTTTTTCACCTTTACAGAACTGGCCAATACTCCCCTCTAGTCTAAGGACTGTGACGTCTCGGAAACGCAGCAGGCCCTGACTCGTGGCCTCAGCCCTCAGTGCAGGAAGGATTTCGGGGGACTCACAGGGCAGGCATTTACAGGAGCCCCCATGGCCACTGGGACCAGATTCCCTGAGAGCCCCACTACAAACTAGTAGCAAGTAATTATCCCACCTACTTCCTGGTCCCTTTGGACCTAACAATGATAGCAAAGAATATAATCTAACTCCTGGAGACGAAGCAAAATGGGTGGAGACTGGTCCAAGACAAAATTCCCTGGACTTTCAAATCTCATCACCTTGCTTATCTGGGCTTATGTTTATGGATTTGGATATTGAATTATTAAAATGTTTTTTCTTACTTTCTTAACTCAGAAGCTGGAGTTATTGCAGTGTTATCTGAATAAAACTTTTTTTAATGTCTGGTCATCTATTGTATAGACGTAGTAATGTGTTTGCAGATGTGAATACTGGTGGGGACATTACAGAGTTGCACTTAATCCTTTAAAGCATTTGACATAAAAGATAACCTGTTTGTAACTGGGAGAAGGGACTATATCCAGGAGAGCAGAGTGTGCCATGATTGGGGAAATCCAGGCTCCTAGACTGCTTTGGGGATGTCTTCCCAACTGACAATGGATCACCGTTTTTGATAATGTGTGTTGAACTTTGTCCCCAAAAAGAGATTTGTTCAAATTCTATTCCACAGTACCTGTGAACATGACCTTATTTGACAGTAGGGTCTCTGCGGATGTAATCAAGTTAAAATGAGATCATACTGGGTTAGGGTGGGCCCTAATCCAAAACCTGACAGCCTTATGGGAAGAGGGGGATTTGGACACAGACCTACAGAGGGAGAAGGTCATATGACAATGGAGGCAGAGACTGGAGTGATTTGTCTACAAGACAAGGAATGCCAAGGATTGCTGACTACCACCAGAAGCTAGGAAAGAGGCAGGGAACAGATTTACCCTCAAAGCCTCCAGAAGGAACCAACCTTGATTTAGGATTTCTGGCCTCCACAACTTGGAGAGAAAAATTTTCTGTTCTTTTAAGTTACTCAGTCTATGGTAGTTTGTTTCAGCAGGCCCAGGAAACTAATATGGGCCCGTAATCCATAGAGTCACAGGGATGGCCCTTTGCAGAGTGAGTTATACATCATGCCCCCCCCCCACACACACACACCTGAGGATTCATGACTGCATTAGGGAATGTGGAAAGAGGACTGAGGATCCATGGGCCATTTTCACCTGTAAGATGAAGATCCAGAACAACTCTCTCATGGCTGCATAGACAGAGAAGCAAAGGTTTTTAAGGAGGGGCAAAAAACGCAAACACAGAAAGAGGAGTAGAGATGAACTGCAAAAAGTCCTGAGGTTCAAGTCCTTTTCCGATGGTTGGCTGCATTCTGGTCTCACTCAGAGTTCTTAGTTGCAAGTAACAGAAACACCAAATCTTACTGATAGAAGCAGAAACGGCTTTCATTGAAGTGGTAATGAATACTTTTCAAAAACACTGGATAGCTGCAGAATGAGGCTACTAGGTTCACAAGCCCACATACTCAGCTACAACGCCCCAAATCATGCTACAGAACTGGTCTGGTTAGGACGTCAATGTTGTTGCAGCCACTAAGCACAGATGTTACAGTCAGCAGCACTGTAACAGCTGTCACTGGACATGGGATGCCATCACTAGCACAGCTGCCACTTCTGCCCCAGGAGTCCATCTCGCTGCAACTGCTGCCACTGCTGAAAAAGTTCCCTCTGGTCTTCCCTTTTTGTCAAATGCTGGAGTTGGGGAAGCTGATAAACAGTCACATGCCCACAACCAAGCTGCAAGGGAGGCTTGGAAAGTAGATATCCTGTTCTATAGGGAGAGGTAGGTTCTTGTCCCAACAAGAATTATAAGGTAGTGAATCACATAAACTTTGGAAGAGGTTACAGAAGTTGAAGAGCCGAAAAGCATAATTAATGCCCACCAGAATCTATCCTTCCAGATGCACAATATTAACACAGACCCCTTCTTACCAATATTTACTCTTCAGTGAATTCTAATATAATGCAACTATCCTTGGTTAAAGATGTTTGTGGGATGCCAAGTTGATGAATAAATTCATTCCTAAAACACATTCTGTCAGTCTCCCAACCTTAGATTGAGCACCCATTTCTTTCTGCACATTAAATGCCCTTTCCTGGGAGCTCCCGCATATTCCCAAGTACCCAGGCTCACCATAGGTTTTCTACCTATATCATTCTCCATCATCACTCAGTTAGGTGGAAAATGATGCCTGAGGTGTCATAAAAATCCTGAATCTGACTAACAAGTCTTAAACTCTAAAGCCTTCTTTAGGTTTGTGGTATGGACCGCTTCTGCAGAACCAGATACTGGCCTCACACTGCCTCCCAGACTGGAAGTTCGGGGAGGCTTAAAACGACACTTCCCAAACATTAGCCTGCGCACCAGTCACCTGAGAATGCAGTTAAAATGAAGATTCTGATTCCGTGGGTCTGGGATGGGGCCTGAGAGTCTGCATTCCTAACCCAGGTGATGCCTGCTCCTCCGCAGAGTGCCAAAGACACCCACAACCGACTACGCACTGTCGGCTCCCCAGCCAACCTCGCCTTTTAGAATGATACGCAGCTTGGAAGTCAGACCTGACCTCCGACAGTCCCCGAGTCCACAGGAGTCCCTACGAGCGGCAGCAGGAGACAGGAATCCCGAACATCACGGGACCCACCCTCACCCGCAAGGGCAGCCAGGCGGGGCACAGACCTAAAGGATCGCGGACAGGTGGAGTGGGGAGGGATCATGAGGCCCGTCACTTGCCCAAATATGGCGAAGACCCTCCCCGAGGTGCTTGTTCATGCCATTTGGGAATAAAAGAGTCAGAGGCACGAGCTCCAACCCGCGATACACGATGAAGCTCCAAGCCTGCAGCATCTCCAGCGAAAAATGGCGGCGCACGTCCCTGTGGAGACTGCGCTGAGCCGGAGGCTCCGCCCCCTCTCTTCTAATTGGGCAGAAGGACGCCAGCTGGAAAATTGGCCACTTTTATTGGATAATTACAGAGGGACCTTCAGGGGGCGGGACAAAGGCAGACAGGAGACTACAGCCTCTGATTGGTCCCGTTCGAGAGCATGCGTGGAGCTGCGGAGAAGCTCCGCTGAGCCTGAGGCGCTCGCTCTGCGCCTGCGCATAGGAAACCCTCCTAGGAAGGTGGTAGCCAATGGCGTCGTCCTGCGGGAGGAAGTTCTTCTGGGAGAGATTCTAGACACCGCGGAGGGTGGTGGTGAAGTGCAAATCCAAACGGGCGCCAAAAAACTTAGTATCAAGATAAATATTTTACTACAATATTTTTTAAAAAGCAAAAGTAATGCAAAAAGAAAAATCCATGAACAAAATATCCGTAAGATGACGGTAACTAAATTATTTAAGATTTATTACTTGCTCAATAGTAATTGTCAAACATATGACAATTCTCTAAATGGAAACCAAGTTAAGAAAAGTAAATTTTGTAAATATTAGTAATGAGCTTGCTTTCATTAAAACCAGGAAAGTAAATTTTTAATAAATTTTGTTTGGGATATAATAAAATATTTAAATTTAAAATAACGTTGTGACTTTTAATACCACGTAATTTTTCAGTGTGTTCAAATACTTTAAATGTTCTGGGGAAAAGAGCCATTAAAAAGGAGGCTTGTAAAGATATTACAAGCAGAGGGATATAAGTGTGGCCATATGATAGCCTGGTCTATTGGGGAAGTAGCAATCAAATATGGCTGAAGTTAGGGCGTGATTATAAAGCAGAGGGAGAGAGAGGCATAGAGCAAGAGACAGGCAGGGGATTATAGTAGCCTTATAAATAGAATGAGGGTGACTATGCAACCTGGTTTTCTTGACAGAGTCCTGATTTAACCCCTAATAATTGATAAACCCCTTGTCTTTAGTTTTCCAGCTGGGAATTTATTGACTCATGGTTTTGAAGCTAGGAAAAGTCCAAAATCAAAACATCAGCAAGGTGAAGCTTCCTTCCCAAAGTCTGTGGTGTTCTTGGGATGGCTTCCAGGGATCCTTGGGTCTTTGGCTTTTTGATCACATGACAATGCACATGGCAACATCCTTTTCTTTCTCCTCTGGGTTCCACTGACTTTCAGCTTCTTGTTCCTCCCTTTGGCTTTCTCTCTGTGACCTTCTCTATAAGGCCTCCAGTAATAAGATTAAGACCCATCTTGATTCATTTGGCCACACCTTGGCTAAAAATAATGTCTTCAAAATGTTGTATTTGCAATGGGTCCACACCCATAGGAATGGATTACAACTAAATACATGTTTTTCTGGGGAATGTAATTCAACCTACTATATCCCCTTTCACTCACAAGTGGCATGGTTTCGATGACAAATTATGTAGTCACCCCACAATAAGTCATATTGAAAGGTTTGAATCCTACCCTAGAAATCAGTGAAAGTGGCTTCAAAGACTGAACTCACAGGAAGGATCTGATCTGATTTTCATTCTTCTGAAAGATCCCTGTGGCTTCACTGTTGTGGATGGCAGTTTAGAAGGGAAACTTGGAGGCAGGGGAACCAATTTTAAAGTTTTGCAGTAGTCTTGGAAGAGGTGAGACCCTAAATGATGGCAAACATGGAAAGTGGGAAATAATGCTGAAGGATGCTAAGGTGGAAAGCAGAGCACTTGGTGACCGATTGGACATGTGGGCTGAGGGAGCACGTAGGGCATATGCCACCTGGTGGTCAACAGCTCAGGCAGGAGAGAAGTAGGTGGTGTGCTTGTCTGTGCAGGGTGCGTGGTGGTAGCTGTTGGTGGCAGTGGGAGCTGGTGGGTTCCATTTAGGACACGTGGGTGTGAAGCTATATAAGACAGCCAGACGGAGGGCTCCAGAAGTTGGGCATTAGTGGTTTACAGGTCAAGGGGAAGTCTCACAGATATGGATTTGGAAGTCACCAATATATAGGTTTAGTTAAGGACATGAAAGTGGATGTAATTGTCCAGGGAGAGAGTGTAGAGTGAGAAAGAAGTCCAAGAATAAACTCCAGGGGGACAAAAGTCATGTATGGGGGTGACAGAGGAGGAGGTGACAAAATAAATGCAGTTAGGAGACAGGGAACAATGAAAGAATAGTATTTAAGAAGCTACAGAGGTTTTTGTTGTTGTTTTTGACCCTTCACCCTTTGAAGAACATTTGGATTGCTTCCACTTTTGGCTATTGTGAATCAAGCTACTGTGAACATTCATGAAGAAAAGGGGAAGGGGAAGGGGCTAATGGAACCATGAGTTTTAAAAAGAAATGAATGGCTAACATTGCCATATGGGCAAAAAATCAAGTAAAATGACAGGATAGCATCATTGTATTTTGCAAAATCATGTTTCCAAATAAAATGCTAAGTGACATTTTGGATGATTAGTTGTGGAACAACAAATGGATCTTTGCCCAGGCAACATGGATTAGTTGTTATTTTTCATTGCTCTCATGCTTTTGTTGTTACTATTATTCAAATGTGCGATCTTCCACATTGGGGATTTCTGGTTGGGATCTCCAGAAGCACGTGCTAAGGTGGAATTTGGGAATACAAGACACTGAAACTCCAGTGGAAGGGAGGGGCAGAAGCAGGATTGTGCAGTGGGAAAACTGACACTGACATGCAGACTCAACACAGCCACAGGGAGATCTGGAGACTATAAGGCTCATCAGAATTGTTGTGGTTAAGGCTGAAATGTCAGGAACTTTAGAGCCCACCTGGGTCAGTGACTGGATGTTGGCCACCAGGGAATGGCTTGACATCCCGAGAGGCCCCAGTCTGCCACTGAAGCCAACCTGGAAGGAGCTCACAGCAGAAGGCTGTCTCCTGATGGCAGATTAAAATACACAGGTTTTTGGAAGAACTTTTAATGATATGGGTAAATTTTTACATAATAATGTTAAACTCAGAAAAAGCAGAATACATTATTTTACATATAGTCTATGTGTATAAATGCATATATATGAATACATTGATTATGTGTGCAAAAGAAGACTGGAGAGAAATACAAAAACTATTCATGAAGGTTTCACTGAATGACCACGTTATTGACAGTTTAGATTTGCCTCTATGCAATTACCTGCATTTTTTTATCTTCATTTTATTGAGATATATTCACATACCACGCAGTCATACAAAACAAATCATACTTTCGATTGTTCACAGTACCATTACATAGTTGTACATTCATCACCTAAATCAATCCCTGACACCTTCATTAGCACACACACAAAAATAACAAGAATAATAATTAGAGTGAAAAAGAGCAATTGAAGTAAAAAAGAACACTGGGTACCTTTGTCTGTTTCTTTCCTTCCCCTATTTTTCTACTCACCCATCCATAAACTAGACAAAGTGGAGTGTGGTCCTTATGGCTTTCCCAATCCCATTGTCACCCCTCATAAGCTACATTTTTATACAACTGTCTTCGAGATTCATGGGTTCTGGGTTGTAGTTTGATAGTTTCAGGTATCCACCACCAGCTACCCCAATTCTTTAGAACCTAAAACAGGGTTGTCTAAAGTGTGCGTAAGAGTGCCCACCAGAGTGACCTCTCAGCTCCTTTTGGAATCTCTCTGCTACTGAAGCTTATTTCATTTCCTTTCACATCCTCCTTTTGGTCAAGAAGATGTTCTCCGTCCCACGATGCCAGGTCTACATTCCTCCCCGGGAGTCATATTCCACGTTGCCAGGGAGATTCACTCCCCTGGGTGTCTGATCCCACGTAGGGGGGAGGGCAGTGATTTCACCTTTCAAGTTGGCTTAGCTAGAGAGAGAGGGCCACATCTGAGCAACAAAGAGGCATTCAGGAGGAGGCTCTTAGGCACCATTATAGGGAGGCCTAGCCTCTCCTTTGCAGCAACTGTCTTCCCAAGGGTAAAACCTATGGTAGAGGGCTCAACCCATCAAACCACCAGTCCCCTATGTCTGTGGTCATGTTAGCAACCATCGAGGTGGGGTAGGCCAATACCCCTGCATTCTCCACAGGCTCCTCAAGGGGGCACTACATCTTTTTTTTCCTTGTTTTTCTTTTTTTTTTTTTTAACTTTCCCTTCTTTTTTAAATCAACTGTATGAAAAAAAAGTTAAAAAGAAAACAAACATACAATAAAAGAACATTTCAAAGAGACCATAACAAGGGAGTAAGAAAAAGACAACTAACCTAAGATAACTGCTTAACTTCCAACATGTTCCTACTTTACCCCAAGAAAGTTACATAATATAGCAACCTTTCTGTGAACTTGTTCCTACTATATCCATCAGAAATTAACAGAGCATAGTCATTCCTGGGCATCCCCAGAACGTTAAATAGCTTATCTGTTCTTCTTGGATTATTGTTCCCCCTTCCTTAATTGCTCTCTATTGCTAGTTCCCCTACATTCTACATTATAAACCATTTGTTTTACATTTTTCAAAGTTCACATTAGTGGTAGCATATAATATTTCTCTTTTTGTGCCTGGCTTATTTCGCTCAGCATTATGTCTTCAAGGTTCATCCATGTTGTCATATGTTTCACGAGATCATTCCTTCTTACTGCCGCGTAGTATTCCATCGTGTGTATATACCACATTTTATTTATCCTCTCATCTGTTGAAGGACATTTGGGTTGTTTCCATCTCTTGGCAATTGTGAATAATGCTGCTCTGAACATTGGCGTGCAGATATCTGTTCGTGTCACTGCTTTCCGATCTTCCAGGTATATACCGAGAAGTGCAATCGCTGGATCGAATGGTAACTCTATATCTAGTTTTCTAAGGAACTGCCAGACTGACTTCCAGAGTGGCTGAACCATTATACAGTCCCACCAACAATGAATAAGAGTTCCAATTTCTCCACATCCCCTCCAGCATTTCTAGTTTCCTGTTTGTTTAATGGCAGCCATTCTAATCGGTGTTAGATGGTATCTCATTGTGGTCTTAATTTGCATCTCTCTAATAGCTAGTGAAGCTGAACATTTTTTCATGTGTTTCTTGGCCATTTGTATTTCCTCTTCAGAGAACTGTCTTTTCATATCTTTTGCCCATTTTATAATTGGGCTGTCTGTACTATTGTCATTCAGTTGTAGGATTTCTTTATATATGCAAGATATCAGTCTTTTGTCAGATACATGGTTTCCAAAAATTTTTTCCCATTGAGTTGGCTGCTTCTTTACCTTTTTGAGAAATTCCTTTGAGGTGCAGAAACTTCTAAGCTTGAGGAGTTCCCATTTATCTATTTTCTCTTTTGTTGCTTGTGCTTTGGGTGTAAAGTCTAGGAAGTGGCCACCTAATACAAGGTCTTGAAGATGTTTTCCTACATTATCTTCTAGGAGTTTTATGGTACTTTCTTTTTTTTTTTTTTTTTTAATCATCATTTTATTGAGATATATTCACATACCACGCAGTCATACAAAACAAATCGTACTTTCAATTGTTTACAGTACCATTACATAGTTGTACATTCATCACCTAAATCAATCCCTGACACCTTCATTAGCACACACACAAAAATAACAAGAATAATAGTTAGAGTGAAAAAGAGCAATTGAAGTAAAAAAGAACACTGGGTACCTTTGTCTGTTTCTTTCCCCTATTTTTCTACTCATCCATCCATAAACTAGACAAAGTGGAGTGTGGTCCTTATGGCTTTCCCAATCCCATTGACACCCCTCATAAGCTACATTTTTATACAACTGTCTTCGAGATTCATGGGTTCTGGGTTGTAGTTTGATAGTTTCAGGTATCCACCACCAGCTACCCCAATTCTTTAGAACCTAAAAAGGGTTGTCTAAAGTGTGCGTAAGAGTGCCCACCAGAGTGATCTCTCGGCTCGTTTTGGAATCTCTCTGTCACTGAAGCTTATTTCATTTCCTTTCACATCCCCTTTTTGGTCAAGAAGATGTTCTCCGTCCCACGATGCCGGGTCTACATTCCTCCCCGGGAGTCATATTCCACGTTGCCAGGGAGATTCACTCCCCTGGGTGTCTGATCCCACGTAGGGGGGAGGGCAGTGATTTCACCTTTCAAGTTGGCTTAGCCAGAGAGAGAGGGCCACATCTGAGCAACAAAGAGGCATTCAGGAGGAGACTCTTAGGCACAAATATAGGGAGGCCTAGCCTCTCCTTTGCAGCAACCGTCTTCCCAAGGGTAAAACTTATGGTAGAGGGCTCAACCCATCAAACCACCAGTCCCCTATGTCTGTGGTCATGTTAGCAACCATGGAGGTGGGATAGGCGAATACCCCTGCATTCTCCACAGGCTCCTCAAGGGGGCACTACATCATTTTTTTTCCTTGTTTTTCTTTCTTTCTTTTTTTTTTTTAACTTTCCCTTCTTTTTTAAATCAACTGTATGAAAAAAAAAAAGTTAAAAAGAAAACAAACATACAATAAAAGAACATTTCAAAGAGACCATAACAAGGGAGTAAGAAAAAGACAACTAACCTAAGATAACTGCTTAACTTCCAACATGTTCCTACTTTACCCCAAGAAAGTTACATAATATAGCAACCTTTCTGTGAACTTGTTCCTACTATATCCATCAGAAATTAACAGACCATAGTCATTTCTGGGCATCCCCAGAACGTTAAATAGCATATCTGTTCTTCTTGGAATATTGTTCCCCCTTCCTTAATTGCTCTCTACTGCTAGTTCCCCTACATTCTACATTATAAACCATTTGTTTTACATTTTTCAAAGTTCACATTAGTGGTAGCATATAATATTTCTCTTTTTGTGCCTGGCTTATTTCACTCAGCATTATGTCTTCAAGGTTCATCCATGTTGTCATATGTTTCACGAGATCGTTCCTTCTTACTGCCGCGTAGTATTCCATCGTGTGTATATACCACATTTTATTTATCCACTCATCTGTTGAAGGACATTTGGGTTGTTTCCATCTCTTGGCAATTGTGAATAATGCTGCTATGAACACTGGCGTGCAGATATCTGTTCGTGTCACTGCTTTCCGATCTTCCGGGTATATACCGAGAAGTGCAATCGCTGGATCGAATGGTAGCTCTATATCTAGTTTTCTAAGGAACTGCCAGACTGACTTCCAGAGTGGCTGAACCATTATACAGTCCCACCAACAATGAATAAGAGTTCCAATTTCTCCACATCCCCTCCAGCATTTGTAGTTTCCTGTTTGTTTAATGGCAGCCATTCTAACCGGTGTTAGATGGTATCTCATTGTGGTCTTAATTTGCATCTCTCTAATAGCTAGTGAAGCTGAACATTTTTTCATGTGTTTCTTGGCCATTTGTATTTCCTCTTCAGAGAACTGTCTTTTCATATCTTTTGCCCATTTTATAATTGGGCTGTCTGTACTATTGTCATTGAGTTGTAGGATTTCTTTGTATATGCAAGATATCAGTCTTTTGTCAGATACATGGTTTCCAAAAATTTTTTCCCATTGAGTTGGCTGCCTCTTTACCTTTTTGAGAAATTCCTTTGAGGTGCAGAAACTTCTAAGCTTGAGGAGTTCCCATTTATCTATTTTCTCTTTTGTTGCTTGTGCTTTGGGTGTAAAGTCTAGGAAGTGGCCACCTAATACAAGGTCTTGAAGATGTTTTCCTACATTATCTTCTAGGAGTTTTATGGTACTTTCTTTTATATTGAGATCTTTGGTCCATTTTGAGTTAATTTTTGTGTAGGGGGTGAGGTAGGGGTCCTCTTTCATTCTTTTGGATATGGATATCCAACTCTCCCAGCCCCATTTGTTGAAAAGACCATTATGGCTCAGTTCAGTGACTTTGGGGGCCTTATCAAAGATCAGTCGGCCATAGATCTGAGGGTCTACCTCTGAATTCTCAATTCGATTCCATTGATCTATATGTCTATCTTTGTGCCAGTACCATGCTGTTTTGGCAACTGTGGCTTTATAATAAGCTTCAAAGTCAGGGAGTGTAAGTCCTCCCACTTTGTTTTTCTTTTTTAGAGTGTCTTTAGCAATTCGAGGCATCTTCCCTTTCCAAATAAATTTGATAACTAGCTTTTCCAAGTCTGCAAAGTAGGTTGTTGGAATTTTGATTGGGATTCCATTGAATCTGTAGATGAGTTTGGGTAGAATTGACATCTTAATGACATTTAGTCTTCCTATCCATGAACATGGAATATTTTTCCATCTTTTAAGGTCCCCTTCTATTTCTTTTAGTAGAGTTATGTAGTTTTCTTTGTATAGGTCTTTTACATCTTTGGTTAAGTTTATTCCTAGGTACTTGATTTTTTTAGTTGCTATTGAAAATGGTATCTTTTTCTTGAGTGTCTCTTCAGTTTGTTCATTTCTAGCATATAGAAACATTACTGACTTATGTGCATTAATCTTGTATCCCGCTACTTTGCTCAATTTATTTATTAGCTCTAGTAGCTGTATCGTTGATTTCTCAGGGTTTTCCAGATATAAGATCATATCATCTGCAAACAGTGACAGTTTTACTTCTTCTTTTCCAATTTGGATGCCTTTTATTTCTGTCTTGCCGGATTGCCCTGGCTAGCACTTCCAGCACAATGTTGAATAACAGTGGTGACAGTGGACATCCTTGTCTTGTTCCTGATCTTAGAGGGAAGGCTTTCAGTCTCTCACCATTGAGTACTATGCTGGCTGTGGGTTTTTCATATATGCTCTTTATCATGTTGAGGAAGTTTCCTTCAATTCCTACCTTTTGAAGTGTTTTTATCAAAAATGGATGTTGGATTTTGTCAAATGCTTTTTCAGCATCTATTGAGATGATCAACTGATTTTTCTCTTTTGATTCATTAATGTGTTGTAATACATTGATTGATTTTCTTATGTTGAACCATCCTTGCATGCCTGGAATGAACCCCACTTGGTCATGGTGTATGATTTTTTTAATGTGTCTTTGGATTCGATTTGCAAGTATTTTGTTGAGGATTTTTGCATCTATATTCATTAGGGAGATTGGCCGGTTTTTCCTTTTTTGTAGCATCTTTGCCTGGTTTTGGTATTAGATTGATGTTAGCTTCCTAAAATGAGTTAGGTAGTGTTCCATTTTCTTCAACGTTTTGAAAGAGTTTGAGTAAGATTGGTGTCAGTTCTTTCTGGAAAGTTTGGTAGAATTCCCCTGTGAAGCCTTCTGGCCCTGGGCATTTATTTGTGAGAAGATTTTTGATGACTGATTGGATCTCTTTGCTTGTGATGGGTTGGTTGAGGTCTTCTATTTCTTCTCTGGTCAGTCTAGGTTGTTCATATGTTTCCAGGAAATCGTCCATGTCCTCTACATTATCCAGTTTGTTGCCATACAGTTGTTCATAGTATCCTCTTATAATTTTTTTAATTTCTTCAGGATCTGCAGTTATGTCACCTTTTTCATTCATTATTTTGTTTATATGGGTCTTCTCTCTTTTTGATTTTGTCAGTCTAGCTGGGGCTTGTCAGTCTTGTTGATCTTCTCAAAGAACCAACTTTTGGTGATATTTATCCTCTCTATTGTTTTTTTGTTCTCTATGTCATTTATTTCTGCTTTAATCTTTGTTATTTCTTTTCTTCTACTTGGTTTAGGATTGGTTTGCTGTTCATTTTCTAGCTTCTTCAGTTGATCCATTAGTTCTTTGATTTTGGCTCTTTCTTCCTTTTTAATATATGCATTTAGTGCTATAAATTTCCCCCGTAGCACTGCTTTTGCTGCATCCCATAGGTTTTGGTATGTTGTGTTCTCATTTTCATTCATCTCTATATATTTAGCAATTTCTCTTGCTATTTCTTCATTAACCCACTGATTGTTTAGGAGTGTGTTGTTTAACCTCCAGGTATTTGTGAATTTTCTAAGTCTCTGATGGTTATTGACTTCTAATTGTATTCCATTGTGGTCAGAGAATGTGCTTTGAATAATTTCAATCTTTTTAAATTTATTGAGGCTTGTTTTATGTCCCAGCATATGATCTATTCTGGAGAAAGTTCCATGAGTACTAGAAAAGTATGTGTATCCTGGTGATTTGGGATGTAATGTCCTGTTTATGTCTGTTAAATCTAATTCATTTATCAGATTGTTTAGGTTTTCAATTTCCTTATTGGTCTTCTGTCTGGTTGATCTATCTATAGGAGAGAGTGATGTGTTGAAGTCTCCCACAATTATTGTGGAAACATCAATTGCTTCCTTTAGTTTTGCCAGTGTTTCTCTCATGTATTTTGTGGCAACTTTATTGGGTGCATAGACATTTACAATTGTTATTTCTTCTTGTTGAATTGCCCCTTTTATTAGTATGTAGTGGCCTTCTTTGTCTCTCAAAACATCCCTGCATTTAAAGTCTATTTTATCTGAGATTAATATTGCTACACCTGCTTTCTTTTGGCTGTAGCTTGCATGGAATATTTTTTTCCATCCTTTCACTTTCAGTTTCTTTGTGTCCCTGTGTCTAAGATGAGTCTCTTGTATGCAGCATATTGATGGTTCATTTTTTTTGATCCATTCTGCGAATCTATATCTTTTAATTGGGGAGTTTAATCCATTTACGTTCAACGTTATAACCGTGAAGGCATTTCTTGAATCAGCCATCTTATCCTTTGGTTTATGTTTGTCATATTTTTCCCCTCTCTCTATTAATATCCTTTATTGTACCCATACCGAATCTCTTTAGTACTGAATCTTTCTCCAAGTCTCTCTGTCCTTTCTTTGTTTCTCTGTCTGTAGGGCTCCCTTTAGTATCTCCAGTAGGGCAGGTCTCTTGTTAGCAAATTCTCTCAGCATTTGTTTGTCTGTGAAAAATTTAAGCTCTCCCTCAAATTTGAAGGAGAGCTTTGCTGGATAAAGTATTCTTGGTTGGAAATTTTTCTCACTCAGAATTTTAAATATATCGTGCCACTGCCTTCTGGCCTCCATGGTGGCTGCTGAGTAGTCACTACTTAGTCTTATGCTGTTTCCTTTGTATGTGGTGAATTGCTTTTCTCTTGCTGCTTTCAGAACTTGCTCCTTCTCTTCTGTGTTTGACAGTGTGATCAGAATATGTCTTGGAGTGGGTTTATTTGGATTTATTTTATTTGGAGTTCGCTGAGCATTTATGATTTGTGTATTTATGTTGTTTAGAATATTTGGGAAGTTTTCCCCAACAATTTCTTTGAATACTCTTCCTAGACCTTTACCCTTTTCTTCCCCTTCTGGAACACCAATGAGTCTTATATTCGGACGTTTCATATTACCTATCATATCCCTGAGGTCCATTTCGAGTTTTTCAATTTTTTTCCCCATTCTTTCTTTTATGCTTTCATTTTCCATTCTGTCATCTTCCAGGTCACTGATTCGTTGTTCAACTTCCTCTAGTCTTGTACTATGAGTGTCCAGAATCTTTTTAATTTGGTCAACAGTTTCTTTAATTTCCATAAGATCATCCATTTTTTTATTTAGTCTTGCAATGTCTTCTTTATGCTCTTCTAGGGTCTTCTTGATTTCCTTTGTATCCCGTACTATAATCTCATTGTTCATCTTTAGTTCTTTGAGTAGCTGCTTTAGGTGCTGTGTGTCTCTTCTGATCTTTTGATTTGGGTGCTTGGGCTTGGGTTATCCATATTGTCTGGTTTTTTCATATGCTTTATAATTTTCTGTTGTTTTTGGTCTTGTGGCATTTGCTGAACTTGATAGGGTTCTTTTAGGATGTGTAGACCAATTGAAGTCCTTATCTCTAATTTATCAGATCTACAGCTTCGTGGAGTACACTTTCTCTAACTAACCAGCAGGTGGAGTCCATGAGCCACCTGTTCTCCACAAGCCAGTTCTCCCCTGCTTAGCCTTTTTGGTGAGTGGGGGAGTGAGTCTTGTGGGGCCCAATTGGTGTACCAAGCTTGCGTGTGTAGTTGGTGTTGCCTGCCCTGTATGTGGGGCATGTTTCTGGGCAGTCAGGGAGGGGGGGTGGCTCTAACAATCAAATCTCCCTGGTGATCCTAGAGTTTTAAAGCTGCTGCAACAGTCTAATCCTTCAGTTCAGTCCTGCCACAGTTTGTCTCTGCCACTGACCCACAAGTCCTTGGTATTGGCATATGGCTCCTGAGACTTGCAAGTGGGCCCCTCTTCCAGGCTGTGCACCCCCTGGTCCTCTGTTGAGGGATGACTGTGCTATGTCACAGGTGAGTGCCGTCCCCCCAGGGCAGTTCTGGGCTGCTGGGCTGTGTAGGGAGTTTTCCAGTCTGCCGAAATGATGGCTGAATGAGGCTTTGTTAATTCACACTGCTCCACCTTCCCAACTCTGGGACAATCAGCTGAGGTTGCAGGGAAGGCTAATGTCCACGCCCAGTTTTGTGGTGTGTGCCTGTTATTTGAAGCGCTTCTGTCACACTGGGTTGTCTGTGGCAGCTCTGGTCTATGGGGCTGGCGATGGGCAGGAGTGTTTCCTGTCCACCAGGATGATGGCTGTGAGCGGACATCCCCCTTTTCTTGGGAAGTTGTGGTGTTTAGTGAATTTTCTCAGCCACTGGATTATCGCCTTTTGTCTCAGAGCTCTCTTAGTTCTGCTCTTGTCTTGACCTGCCCAAATTGCAAGTCTTTGAAACTTTCTGTATTGGGCTTCTTAGAGTAATTGTTTTAGAAAAAGAAAAAAGGATTAAAAAAAAAGGGCCCTCCTCAGAGATCTAATGGGTTATTGAAATGCTAAGAGACAAAGCAATTAGGGCCATTAAGGAAAGGTCCACAGGGCAGAGAGATCAGCTTTTCTTTGGGATTTGCATATGAGCCTCAGGGCCTGAGCTCTGCCCTTCCCCTTTCTATGTTCACCAGAACTCCAAAAATCCTCCGCTTTTATTTTGGAGTTTTTCATGTTGTTTTTTCTATGCCTGTCTACTCTCTGCTGGGCTGGCTGCTCTCAGATTCCCTGGTGTCTGGTCTCAGTCTACCTATGGTTGGAGTTTGGATCCATAGAATGAGTTTCTGATAAGGGCTGCCACTGCAGTTCTCCCTTCTCCTTCCCGGAGCTGACAGCCCCTCCTCCCACGGGACTGAGCCTGGCAGGGAGGGGTGCGGTTCCCCTGGCCACAAAAACTTACAGATTTCGCTGATCTCAGCAGTTCCACGTTTTCATGAGTGTTGTATGAAGTATGCCCAAAGTCAGACAGCTCTGTAGTGTCCAGTCCACGCTGCTCCTGGCTTTCTACCCACTTTCCTGGAGGAGTAACTAAAACATACACCTCACCAGTCTACCATCTTGCCCCGCCCTTCCCTGCATTTTTGAAAAATTTTCTATAATAAGGATGTATTATATTGTACAATCAAAAATTTTTAAAGAATGAATGAAAGGTGTAGGCATCACCTGTAGACACTTCTTTCCAGGAAAGGGTCTGGAGTCTGGTTTTTTTTTTCACTTACCGGAAGCAGATACAGCAAGAAAGTCTTTTAAAGAAACACTTGACATGGAGGACAAGAACCCATTTCCCAAGGCACACCACTTAGACAGGTCATGGAGAATGAGCAGGTATACATCTGGCAGCCCAAACAACAGAAAGCATAGGGAGTGATTTCTACCATTAAACAATTAGAATTTAAGCAAAGAAAAAACAAAGACTAAAAGGACAAAAGCACTGCATGCACTATCCATGAGTCTATCACACTCATGACGCTCTAGGCCAGGCTGTCTCCTTTGGACTAAGTTCAGTGTTCTTTATCAACAAGTGGGAGATATGGAACTGCACAGTGATAAAGGCCAGTAGGACTGGGTGGAAATAACAGAATGGAGGAAATATGAACCCATGCTTGCCCCAGCTGGTTATCTGTAGAAATCTGTATCTCTGGTTATCTGTAGAAATTGTCATGGATGCGGACAAAACTGCTTGACCCTGGATATGAGCTCCAACATAATAACAGTTGGGGAAAATTGAATCCAAGGCATACATCATGCTAAAAATACCCCCAGAAAGTAAGATTGGATGGGAGAAACTAAGAATTATGAGTATTCTTAGGGTTCTCTTTGAATGGCCAAAAGTCTGATCTCAGCGTGAGAACTTGTGCTGGTTCACAGAGAATTTCCGGTGACTGTTTCTCGCCTCCACTCACGTTACCCACATTAGACCTCAGAGTTCCTCTGAGGGTTTCTTGTTTCACTCTTCATGATGAGCAATCAGAAAGGATATTCAAAGCAGCAAGACTGCCAACTCAGAAAGTACTTTAGAACCCTCACACTCACCGGCTCAAACCTGGGCAATGTAAAGGAGGACAAATACTGATGCCTGGGTTCCACCCCAGAGATTCGGATTTAATTGTTTGACGTTTAGCCCAGCATCAATATATTTTCAGAGTTCTCCAGGTGCTACTGTTTTAGTTTGCTGATGGTGCCGAAATGCAATATAACAGAAATGGGTTGGCTTTTACACTGGGGATTTATTAACTTACAATTTACAGTTCTTGGGCTTTGAAAATGTCCCAACTCAAGGCATAAACAGCACGATTTCAGGACTCTGAAGACAGGCTGCCGGCATCAGACTCCTCTGCCACATGGGAAGGCACACGGCTGGCATCTGCTGGTCCTTCTCTCCTGGGTTTTGTTGCTTCAGCTTCTGGCTTTAGTGGCTTCCTTGCTATTTTCTGGGGGTGGGCCCTTGTCTCAGCATCTCTGGGGCTTTTTCCATGAGTTTCTCTTAATTTCATCTCTTAGTTTCTGCACATGTTTTATCCTCTAAAAAAGGACTCTGGTAAGAGGATTAAGATGCACCCTAGGGCAGGCCTCAACTGAAATAACAATGAAAAGTTCCCACCAACAATAAGTCTGCACCCACAGGAATGGGTGCATACAGCCTCCAAACTACCACACTAACATACAACCAGGACTGAAAACCACCACTGTAGATTCTGAGAGGATTTCCAAAAGGAAGTGCAAACATATTTGTGTTAGAAAGGAAAAACTCAAACTTAATGGAAAATAATTTGAATGACAGTAATTAGAAACAAATATTCTCTACTTAAGAGAGCAGGGTTGTAGTTAAATCAGAGTTCATTGATAAGGATCTGTTGAGAATATTTGTTCTGTGGCTCATGGACACGTTGATAAACAGATTGCTACATTATAATGTCGGTAAACATTTATATAACTGGGAATGACAGGTCCACGACACTTTCATCAGTAAGAACATGTCTTCCTGCCCGTCACTTTTCTTAGAGCCCCTTTCAGGGCCCTGTTCCTCAGGCTGTAGATGAAAGGGTTCAGCATGGGCGTCACCACTGTGTACAACACGGTAGCCACCGTGTCCTTCTCAGCCGAGTGGGAGGATGAAGGGCTGAAATACACAGCGAAGATGGTGCCATAGAAGAGGGACACCACAGCGAGGTGGGAGCCACAGGTGGAGAAGGCTTTCCATTTTCCGTCTGTGGATGGGACTCTCAGAACGGCATCAGTGATATGGATATATGAAGTCAGGATGCAAACAGATGGGGTGACCATCATCAGGGCGCCCTCAGTGAGAATCATCATCTCATTGAGGTGTGTGTCGGAGCAGGAGAGTTTCAGTAGCGGGGTAATATCACAGAAAAAGTGGGGGATGACATTGTCTGCACAGAACACAAGTTGTGCCATCAACAGGGTATGCAATAGGACATTCAGGTTGGCTGTGACCCACGATCCAATGACCAGCAGGACACAGAGCTGATGGGTCATCTCTGTTGAGTAGTGTAAGGGGTGGCACAGAGCCACAAAGCGGTCATAGGCCATCACAGCCAGAAAGAAATTGTCCATGTCGGTAAACTCAAAGAGAAAATACATCTGCGTGAGACACCCAGGGAAGGAGATGGTCTGAATCCCGAGTATGTGGTTGGCCAACATCTTGGGGACGGTGGTGGAGGAGAAGCAGATGTCCGTGAAGGACAGGGTGCTGAGGAAGAAGTACATTGGGGTGTGCAGGCAGGAGTCTGCGCTGATGGCCAGGACGATGAGCAGGTTCCCCAGGACAGTGGCCACATACATGATCAGGAAGAGCAGAAAGAGGAGCTGCTGCTGCTGGGGCTGCCTGGAGAGACCCAGGAGGAGGAACTCAGAGACGCGAGACTGGTTGGCCCCGTTCATGGGTGTGGGGGCTCGGGCCAAATGCAGACCAAACATGATAGATCCAAAACTATGGAAAATGTTGACCAAGGTGGTGCAATTAAGTTTACAAGGGGAGAGACTGAGTGACTTAGGTAATGTAGTAGAATTTAGCTCGCTGCATGTTTTATTCAGCAATCAGACCTCTTTAAAGTCTCCATTCCTTCATGAGCAAAGTAAGTTCAAATGCTCTTGTTTATACAGCACCCCTGGAAGGACACTCAGGAGAGTGATGACAGTGGTTCTGTCTGTAGATCCTTTTATGTTGATTGAACTTTCTACCATCACCACATATCTTAAAAAGTAAATGTTATAAAACACTACAAATATAAGGATGTTCACAAAGACCTTTATATTTGTAACGAGTACTGAAGAATGTATATGCTACATGGTTACCGCAGAGACGGACATGTAGTGAGGATTTAATGGAGGATACCCTTGTCATCAATATCCTAAGTGGTACTGCTTTAAAGAAAGTTCTTAACTTCTCTGAGTTTCAGTTTTACGTTTTCTGGTCTGGGTGTGTCACACGTTCTTAAGAGGTGTGCTCTGAGAATTGTGTCATCAATCAATCAGTAACTGCTCCCGGGGCGACGACAACGGCTGCCACTGCTGCTGCTCTCTGGGCCCCGTCTACAGGGCACTGCAGGAGGAGGTCTGGGTGGACTTCTCGGCCGTCCCCTGAGCTCCCTTGGTAAGACTCATAAAATTAAAGTGGAATGACCCAGTATGATCAGTCCAAGTCAACAGTAGTCCTGAAAACTCTAAAGAATACCCAGGTCCCCATCTGAGACTCTATAAAAGTTTCACTCACTAAGCTTATTCTTCGGAAATTTAAATCTTTCAGAGTGCTCCTATGCCAACTAAGTCCCAAAACCCAGAGGCAATAACCTCTTCAAGAACATCAACCAGATGTGTCCCCTTTTCCCGTAATGTCAACACCACTTTTCAACATGGACAAGTTAGGGTGGTCACTGCCTAGACATCGCTGAAGATCGGGAAAGTAATTAAACTAGAGGAAGGGGTAGCAACAGACAAGATGGAATTTAACAAAGGATTATGAATACTGAATTTCTATAAAATTTTCTTTTTCTTAATTGCTGGGGTATTGGAATAGCTAGCAGGAAAGAACTGAAATGGTGGAATCAAACCCATAGCATTCTTTGAAATTTGCTCTATAGCTACTTGTTATAGTTTGAAAATTGTCATCTTTTTGTATATTTGTTATATCTCATAGTAAGGAAATAACTGAAACAATGGTACTATAACTCATAAATTTTTGGAAATTTCCTATATAACTGTTTGTTAAATGACACTTTGAAATTTATTACCTTTTTGCATATATGTTATATTTCACCATGGGGAAATAACTGAAACTGTGGAACTGTAACTCGTAACATTCTTTGAAATTTGCTGTCAACTACTTATTAAATTGCACTTGGAAAGTTATCCCTTTTATGTATATATGTTATACTCCACAATAAAAAAATATTATTAAATAAAAAATAATTTAAAAATAAATAAATAAACCAAAAAAGCTGAAAGATTAAAAAAAAAAAAAAAAAAAAAAAAAAAAGGAATGACCCTGAGGTAAGGGCAGAAACTCAGCCAACGGGTGTCCCCCGGAGCTGAGGGACTCATAAACAAACAGGCCAGACATGCACCGGTCAGCCCTGGGTGACCTCAAGGAACAGATGATGGTTTCAGAACTGTTTCTGTCGCTCCACTGAAAAGAAAGATTAATGCGGAGCCCACCCTAACAAGCAGCCTCTGATGATAACAAGCAGCCCCCTGTCTGACTCCTACCTGGGACGAACTGCCATCGTCGCTGGCATCAGGGGTCTCGGAGCCCCTTCCCTTTTTCAGACCTGGCCTGAGGCTGCTGGTCTAAAGCAGAGGGAGCGTCATTGGGGTTTCGGGCTGAGTCTGCAGGAACGAGGAGCCGGCGCCGCTGAGTCAGCCCCCTGTGCAGGGAGGGTGTTGGGGGGAACCACAGGGTGAGCCCTTTGCAGGAGCTCCGTGGCCACCAGGGCCCGGCTCCCCAGAGCCTCGTTAGAAACCAGCAGAGCTATCGTCCTTTCTCCTCGGGCTCCTGGAGCCGGCGCGGGTAATAAGGACCTGCCAACCAAGTTATGTAATTCCCGTTTCAGGACTTGGCAGCATTGGAAAGATGCCATCTTGGGAGTAATCACTGGCAAGAACCCTGTGCTAGAGAAAACTCACTATCCTGTTTAATCCCTCACCCAACCTGGGAAATACACGGGAAGCTGTGCAGGGATTAAGGAAAAAACTCTGGGTTCACACGGACCTGCACTCAATCCCCACATCCACCTTTACCAGCTGGGTGGCCTTGGGAACGCTACCAAACCTCACTGAATCACAAAGTTTCACCATCTCTAGAGTGGGGAAATAATATCCACTTTGTGGAGCTGTGAAGGCTAAATGAGGTAATTTTTGTTAAAAACCTCACGACCCCTCACTTCGTGAATGCACTGGGCTAGGACCTTGTCCACCAGGTAGCAGATAAAGGTGTTAAATTGTATGTACATCCTTCATTCTGCTCAATCACCTGAGCTTTGGGGAAATATCATTTTGAAGTAGCATCACATGTTTATCTTCATATGTCAAATAGTCATGTTTAAAGAGGCCAAGTGACAGATCTCTTCCTTTTTTTGATTCAGGGGTAAAAGACGTAGAAGTAGGAACCCTTGCTGATTAGAAGAACGTGGATACTCAAACGAATAACAGAGAATTCTTGAGTCCAATAGGTATCATGTTTCAAGAATTTTCCTCTACAATTGTTTGGAAAATAAGATCCAGCTTTAAGGTGCCCATTGAGCATTTGATCTTACGCATTGTAAAACTAATTTTCCTGGGTTGATAACAATAAAGAGTTGCTCATTAAAACCACACACCTGAGTCAGAAGTGGCAGCTGCATCCCTAAAAATTGCCCTATGCATACCAGAGTGTTCCTCTAACTAATTCTCTGCTTTGATTTTTTTTTTTAGTAAACAGTGTGTTCTTTATTCATATTTTAGAACCTTAATCAATAGCAATCACCTGTTCCTGGTAATTCAAGATAAGGACCTCAGGATTATAATGAACCTTCATGTATTTATCTGTCATACGCTAGGAGACATCAAGTTCTTTCCCTTCTACCCCCACAAATCAGAAAGAAAGAAAAAAAAGCTAATGATGCAATATCTGGGGTGGGGAGAGAAAAAAGAATAATCACTTAATTAAATACATTTGTTTGCAAGTGATAGAAAACCGACACATGAGCTTAAGGAGAAACGGAATCTGTTGGTTTATGTGGTTGGAAAGTCCGCAGTGTCTCCTTACAAAGGCCTTGTGTTTCAGGCAGGGCTAGATTCAGGGACCCGAATAACGACAGCAGGACCCTGTAATTCTCTCTCTCAACTCTGTTTGCTTCTGTTTGACTTTATACTGCAGACTATTTCTCTCTGCATGTGGCAGGCAAGATGGCTGCCAATTAAATGCTTGAAGCAGCAGGAAAGCAATTCAACAGTGGTTTAAACAAAAATGGCTTGTTTCCTTACATAATTAGTTTAGGGGTGGGAAGTTGCTGGCATCTGTCCAAAGGCTCAGTGACGTCAGAATTAATGTTTCTGTGGTTTTCTTGGCCAAGCATTTATGGTCCATATCTTCTTTGGTTAAGTGTCTATTCAAACCTTTTGCCCATTTTAAATTACCTTGTTTGTTTTCTTACTGTTGAGTTTTGAGAATTCTGTAGACTTTTTTGGATACAGCTTTTATCAGATAACATGCTTTACAAATATTTTCTCGGTCTGTGTCTTGTCTTTTCATTCTTTTAGCAATGTATTTCAAAAAACAGAAGTTTTAAATTTTGATGAAGTCCAGTGTTTCATGATTTTATTTTGTGTATCAGGCTTCTGGTGTTGTGCTAAGAAATCTTTGCCTAATCCAAGAACGTGAAGATCTCCTATTGTTTTCTTCTTTCTACTATTTTTATAGTTTTAGGTTTTACATTTAAGTCTGTTATTCATTTTGAGTTAATTTTATATATGGTGTGAGATACGAATTGAAGTATTTTGGGTTAGGCTTTTTTTGTTTGTTTGTTTGTTTTTGTTTTTCATATGACTATTCGGTTGTTCTGGAACCATCTGGCATTAAGACTATCTTTTCTCCACTGAACTGAACAAAAATCAGTTGTTCGTATATATGTGGGTCTATTTCTGGACTGTATCCTATTCCACTGATTTATTTGTCACTGCATAATTTCAAATTGCCTCTTCATATAACCATGTTGTAAGAGTCATTTTCCATAGAGGGAATAAAAGTAACTCAGTCTTTCCTTTAAAATGGTTAATTAACATTTAAAATGATCATATAATATTTAGGGAAAGCAGCCATCAAGTTCCTTTCATATACAAGATTAAGTAGGATTTCAGGGCATTTTGAAGTTTCCTTGTGCAGTGACTAATCCTAAACGTCCTTGAATTGACATCAGGGGTATCTCTGGAAGCCCCTCCTACCCCTGGACTGCTAGCGAGGACTTACTATACAACAGCTGTGACTGATCACCTAAATATATTCTGTTACTTCAAGTTTAATGGATCTCCGGCCCAACCTCCGTTTAGCTGTATCCTAAAGATGACCACGGACACTCCATTGTCATTCAACAGAAGAGGAAATCTGACAGAGAAGACAGAGCAGAACAGAACAGCGGTGTCACCAATTGCGCTTTAAATACTTTTACACATTTTGGAAATCAGTATCGTGTGAAAACTGTAACACGACCTCTCGCGGAGCCCTAAAGCAGAAGCTTTCTTGCTTCCTAGGAAGTCCACGTCTGCTTCTAGGTGAGAAACGGTGAAAATTTGTAACAGCAAGAAGCAGAGGTGTTGGGGTGGGTGAGGATGCGCATGTCAGATTTTAAATGTTCATGGCCTTTAGGAAATACCCTGAAAGGTGAACGTGTCGCGCCTCAAAAGTGTCAAGGTCATCAAAAACAAGGAAAGTCCGAGAAACTCTCCCCAGCAAGAGGAGCCTAAGGAGACAGGACAAAATAATTGTAATGGGGTGTCCTGGAAGGGGTCCTGGGGCATAAAAGGGACATTAAACAAAGCCAAGTAAATCTGAAGAAAGTGTGGACTTTAATTAATATCAGTATATCAATATTGTTCATTAAAATAAAACCTACAAAAATCGAGCAATATATAGGTTTTTTTTTTAATAGTAAAAAAATTAAAATCTCTCTTCACCTCTACCACTTCCAGTCCCCATCTTCTCCCCAGAAATAATCGCCTTCAAAGATTTGGAACTTTATGGGGGGGGGGGGTGTCAGGTATACACAGGTGATTGCATTTGAGAACTAAGAAAACAGTAATGCTTTGATAGCTATCCTTTCATGACTCCGTGGAAAGATGAGAAAGGAAGTTTCACTCGGTTTCTGTTACAGTTTGTGATTTAATGAAACAAGAGAGTTTCTCAAATGTTTCACTTTCTCTTGAGCTAATGAAAGTTTAGACCAGGAAAAAGGGGGAAATGGGCCTGAATTGCAATCTGAGAGTCTGATTTGGGACTGAGGTGTCATCACCGATTGCCAGCGCTCCTTCCCTTGCCGGCGTTCATGCTTTTTTAAAATGAAATGTCTTTGATGCGGACCCACAGGCCCCAAGGCAGCGAGTCACAAGTGACGCTGTTGGGAAAGAAGTGGTCCTGTGGGGTCAGATTTCCAGGTGGGAGTCACCTGCAGACACAGGAACCAGATTAATTGCTCACGTTTATCGGTGACTTATTCTGCTATTCTAAGCATTTTACATTATTGTCCTGTTTAAACCGCATAAGAATCCTGTGTTGCCTCACAGCAGGGTTGTTATTTACATTTTACAGATGAAGAAATGGAAGAGGCAGGCTGTGTAACTCCAGACCCCAGCACACAGCGCTGCTGCTCTAGAAAAACGTGGGTGCAAGGCGCTCGTGCAGAAGGCCGTGCTTTATTTAAAAGGCGCATTCTTCTTTTAACCCTTCATTTTTATATTACAGAAAATTTTAAACGTACACAGAAGTAGGTTTGTCCCGGAAGACTTCCCACATTCTGGATTTTGCTTATCACATTTTTGCACAATGGTTTAACATTTTCTTCTGTCCCTGATATTTCCTGTAAACTGGTAATTGGATCTAGAGCTCTGCTGTCCAAGACGGTGGCTGCACATCAACTGCTGAGCGCTTGAAGCGCGGCGAGTCGGAAGAGGGACTGGCGGTAAGCATAAAACAGGCCGGATTTTGAAACCTTAATATGACAGAAAGAAAAAAAAAAAAAAAAAAGAATGTGAAACATCTCATCAATAATTTATAGGATTACAAGTGAAATTACAATATATTGGTTTAAATGAGACATTTCACTTTTTAGACTTATTTTTAACATGGCTTCCAGAAAATTTCAAATTACACATTGCCCCATAGATATACCCCTCAGGAGGTACATGAAGTCCAGTTGTCCCCTTTTCCAATTGACCCAGAGATTTAGTTATGGGTCTCAAGAGGTCATTAACTTCCTAGCGACATTTATTTACTAGGCTTATGGGAAGCTGGAGGGAAAGGTAATGCAAACTGCCCAACGTGGGACTCGAACCCACGACCCTGAGATTAAGAGTCTCATGCTGTACCGACTGAGCTAGCCGGGCTGCTGCTAGAAAGTACTATAGCCTTCCTAGCTTGAAGAAATGCGCGTTCCCACTCCCCAGCCCCACCTCCCACCCCCTTGGCAGGAGCCGAAGGAGGAAGCCAAGAGGATCGGATCCCGCGCGGCCAGGAGAAGCTAACAGCCGTCCCGGGGTTGGACCCAGCAGGTGGGGCAGTGGCTCCGCGGGCCTGGGAGCCCGAGGCAGGGAAAACCCACCCGCAAGGCCGCGCGCCCCTGCCTGGGAGGGGCGTCCTCCCAGAAGTTATGGGTCTGAAGCGGCGCAACGACGTGCCCGAGGCCACATCGCCTAACACAGTCATGCATTCACTCAGTGTTTATTGAGCGCCTGCTGTATGCCACGCACTGGAGACAGAGCAGTAAACAAAACGGATTTATTTTTAAAAGAAGAAAGGGGGTGGGCTCCAGTTTCCTTCCTCAGCTGCTCCTCTCCCCGGGTTTGGCCCAGCGCTTCATTCCATCTGAGCACGAACCCGCGTAGCGTGTTTTTAGGGAAGATTCTCCTTTCCCTTTTCGGATACTCCCCCTCCCGTTTTTATTATTTTATTTTATTTTATTAAAACAAAACAAAACAAAACCCGGAGGTGGCTCACCTGAGATTTGGTCCCTATGCCGCGCGCTCCGAGAAGCGCACGCCCGGACCCTCCCGACCTTCCGTGTCCCCGAGGACACACGGCCTTCCGGCCAGCGCGGTGCTCACCAAGCCGCAAGCCAGCGTCGGCCGGACCCCAAAACCCGGACTGACCCCAGGACCCCGTAGACGAGACCCCCTCCCGCCCTGGAAACCGCTGGCTCAGCTTCATTGCAATAGAAATCCCAGCAGAAGCTCGTCCACAACCCTAACCCGACCTCAGGTCAGCCTTGCCCAGCTGTCCTGCAAGTGCCGATGTAGTTCTTACATAGTTACAGAGCAAAGGCACAACTTCTGTTTTCTACGTTTTCTTTTACATTTTTACCTGCGGACGTTTCCATTTTGCTGAAGTCCTTTTCTCCCTCCCTTCTCCTTGTTCCCGGGGATAGTATCCTTTCCCACCTGTTTCCTTTCCTGGGTCATCTCACACAAACCTTTCCAGTCTTGAGAGAGGCCCCTTATTTTATAAAAATCGGATCATCCATTGATATGTCTGCTCGTGTCATGTCTCTCTTGTGCTGGGATCTTCCAAGACAACCAGTAACGATCGAACGTTCTATTCCGAGGTTGAAAAATATTTAATGAAACCATATGTGTTCACCTCTTCCGTTATTGATGGTCACCCCTGTAAGGTATTTTGTTTTTAACCATATCAGACTTTGCTGCAATGAAACATCCGTGCACACACTAGATACTTCTGTTTCTTCCAGCTGAACTCACGCGAGTGGAACTGGTGAGTCAAAAAGATGTTTATTTGCCACATCAATTACCAAATTGCTTCTTAAAAAGATGACACCACACCCAACAAGGTGTATGAGATGTATATTGCTCTTTCCTTTTGTCTCGCTTTCTTTCTTTCGTCTGTGTAGTATTTGGGAGAAGGAAACACTATTACTTTGGTTTGCACTCCCTTTATTTGATTAGCACGTCTCTGACTTCATTGTCGGGAATTTGACGTTCCAACTGGAAAGCCTTTTCTCGTCCATGTGTAAGATCCCCTCATAGATCTTAATCCTTTTATTTACTAACTACCGTGTTGCTTTTCCTTCTCGACATTCCTCAATAGCTGTGTGCCCCAAAACGGACGCTTCAGATACCCAACTACCCCAGGTGGGACTCGAACCCACAATCCCTGGCTTAGGAGGCCAGTGCCTTATCCATTAGGCCACTGGGGCGGCCGCTAGGTTTTGCCAGGAAAACAGTAAAAGAAGGCAGAATTCATCACCGGTGGCCAGAAATGGACTTGCAGAATTCCTACAACGTATTAGTCCCTATTCAAGTCTCCGGGAGTGCCGCAGTGAACCCCCGCCCTCTCGCGGAGCCGAGGGCAGCCTCAGGACCCCCTCTCCCTCCGCGTGTTTCCGCTCGCTCAGTCGGCGCCATGATTCGGGTCTTGGCCACTGTCCAGGGGATGGAGGTGGCGGAGAAGAATCTACCCCGGACCTCGCTTCCCAGGCGAGGGGTGTGCAGGGCCTCAGACAAAAGCCCTCCGCTTGGGGCTGCCCAAAGCCAAGGCCACGGGAATTGGGGAGTTTTCCTGGCAGCCCACCCCTGTTTATTGATAGAAAAAAGCAGCTGTGGCTTGTAATTTATCCAATGGTAAAAAGTCAGCAGAATTCCAAGACACTCAAAATTCTCTCTCCCTCGCCCCACCCCATGGGGCTTCTGGGATCTCCGAGGTCCCCCTCCCCCCAATTTATCATTTATCTTTCAGACAACAAGTTTAACACACATTCCATATTCAAATGTCCCCAATAACAGCTTTTATAAATTTTATAATTTTTTTAAATGCCCAGGATCCAATCAGGCACCACCCATTGCATGTCGCAGTCGCGGCCTTTAATCTAGAAACAACCACTTCCTTCAAGGCTGTCAATTGATAGTTATAACGAGACCAGTGCCGCTGTCTTGTAGAATGTCCCACAGCCTGGAGTTTTCTGATTGTTTCCTCATGATTAGCCTCAGGTTAAATGTTTTTGCCAAGAACATTGCCTTGGTGACACTGTGTCCTCCCCTTTGCGCCCCGACAAGGAGGCACACGGCTGTCTGTCCAGTTGTCGGGGAGTCTTGACGACCTCTGACCCTGCTGTGACGGGCGTCCTTGAATCCACTGCGTGAACTTTTCAGACGGTGAGGTGGAGGTGGGCGTTGGAGAAGTGATTTTGTTCCTCATAAACTCGAGAGAGAGGGACGCCGCTTTTGGGGGGCTGCGGTGGGCCCTGGAAGAAGTAGGAGACCCGGCCTGAGCGGGCCCGGGGTTGTCTGGGGAGCCGGGAACCGTCGCCCTTTACGGAGGCAGCTCTCCGGGATTGGAAATCAGATTCCGCGCCCCTGGGTGACACTTAGAGCATCTCCTACCCGACGGCGGACCGGGCTCGCCCCTGCGCCTCTGCAGCCTCCCTCCCGGGAACTCCCTGGAAGCGCAGGGACCTTCAGTTGCTGTAACCTTGAACGCGGCCTGCCCCGCGCGCATCTCATTTTGAGAAAAGAGCACAACCCCTGACTCTTTCCCAAAAACTTGCACACTTGGCCGCCTTTGCCCCTCAGCCATATGCTTGCCAGAGGTGCAGAGAGACTCGAGGGAGCGTCTCGCCGTCTCGCTGCCCCACGCGAGGAAGCTGACGCTCTCTGTAAGGTCCCCTGTCAAAAGCTTTCCGGGGAGTCTTTCTTTGGAATCCCAGTCGGTCCCATGGTGGGGCGGTTTGGGGTAGTCCCGGGGTGGTCTACTCCTATTTCTTCTTTAGGGGCGAGTCCTGCTGTTGGTTCAGTGGGACCCGACAGCCCCCACTCAAGGGCCAAAGTCGTTTCCCGACGGGTCCTCCCAGCAGCTGAAAACGGGGCCTCTGCGCGGCCCAGGACTCGGCCTCTCGCTCCGGGGAAGCCCTTACCTCCACAGTCACCCACCAAGCCCAGGGCTACCCCCCATCCCACCCCCGACCCTGAGCCTGGCAGCCGTCGGGGTTCTGCTGGGGCGCGTCCGTCTAAGGCCTCGGAGGGTGGAGGGAGAAGAGCAGGGAGAAGAGGCAGGAATCTGCGCCCAGGTTCCGCGGGCGACGAGACGGAGCTCGGTCACCGCCCGCGCTCAGGGACCGCAGTGCGGGAGACCCGGGGCCGCCGCCACCGCCGCCCTCGGTCAGTGCGACAACTTCCCCTCTTGCCCAGCGCCGGTGCACGGCGTCCTCCAGGCCTCTCCCACTCAAAGCCGGATTCCTTCCTCCAGGCCAGCGACATATGCGCTACTCTTCTTCAAATCGGGGGTTTCTCGGGTTCTCCGGTTGTACCGGTTTGTATATATTATGTCCCCCAGAAAAAGCCATGTCCTTTAATGCAATCTTGTGGGGGCAGACATATTAGCGGGGATTAAGTTGGAACGTTTGGATTAGGTTGTTTCCACGGAAATGCGCCCACCCAACTGTGGGTAATGACTCTGATTGGATAATTTCCATGGAGGTGTTAGCCTGCCCATTCAAGGTGGGTCTGAATTAAATTACTGGAGCCCTATATAAGCTCAGAGAGAAGGAGCAAGCTTGCTACAGCCAAGAGGGACACTTTGAAGAATGCACAGGAGCTGAGAGAGGAACTGAAGTTTACAGAGACATTCCTCCAGTGAAGGTACCCGATTGTTGATGCCTTACCTTGGACACTCTATGGCTTTAAGAATGTAACTGTAACCAAATAAATCCCCTTTATAAAAGCCGATCCATTTCTGGTGTTTTGCGTTCCGGTAGCATTAGCAAACTAGAACACTGGTTTTGGCAGGAACGGGGTCCCGCGCCGGGGGTTCCTGTGCGGCCCCGCGGAGTCGCCCTGGCACAGCCCCGACGATCAGAGCCAACTCGGTGCGCTCCCCCACACTCCCGGCTAAATAGCTCCGGGTGTGAATTACTGGGCTCTTGGTGAGTCCCACCCGAGCAGCGCTGGACTTGAACCTTACAGGGTCTGACCGTGGAGAGGCCGACCCCGCAGTCCCTTCCGGTCCTAGAAGCGACTGACCCAGGCACCTGGCCCAGCGCGCTGCCACTGGGTCGCACCGCAAACTCTGGCATTCCCGGACTCCAGCAAAATCTTAAAAGGTTTAGGAACCAGCTTGGGGCTATTAAAGGTATTTATTCCTTCTCGCGGGTTTCTAGATCACGATCTGTGGTCCTGGGCCCTGCATACTTATAGAAACAAAAGGACACGGTTTGCGGATGAAAGAGGGATCGTCTGGGATTTGAACCCGGGACCTTTCGCACCCTAAGCGAGAATCATACCCCTAGACCAACGAGCCACGGAGAGTCCCCCTTCCGGCTCCGCTTTGCGGCCGACGTGGCGTCCCCGGGGCGGGGACCCGAGGAGCCGCGGCGCCGGGAGGAGACTCGTCTGGAAGTGGGGTGCAGCTCTGCGCGCCTCCAATCCCGCGGTGCTCGCCGTCCCCCTCGGTGCTCCGACACCCCGAGCCCCGGGCGGGAAGGGCGGGCGGCCGGGCTGGCAGCTGCCCCTCTCGGCGCCACGCAGGCGGGCGCTCGGGTCCTTCGGGGACCCCAGTTCAGCCAGACAGATGGACCTCCAAGGGCGGGCAGGGCTGCATGGAGGGTCTTTGGGCCGAAAACGCATCCAGTGGGTGTTCAACAGAAGCAGCGTTCCGCCCTTTCGGAGCCAGGACGTGGTCGCTGAGGGTGAGTCTCCAAAAATTCCGGCTGCAAACAAGAGAACCACCTGCCCAACGTGGGGCTCGAACCCACGACTCTCTGAGATTAGGAATCTCAAGCTCTGCCGACTGAGCTAGCTGGGCACCCCCGGCTTTAAAACGCGGTGTCTACAGTCCGCAGGGTGGCCCCAGGGTGGCGGGAAATGGATGAATCGGCCCCGGATACCGGGGACGCGCCGGCGACGTCCTCGTCCCCTCCTAGGTCCCGTCCCCACCCGGGTCACCTCCTGCCCGGTAGGTCCCGGGGAGGACAGAGCCCGGGGACAGCAGGGGCCGCAGTCAAGGGCGCGTCGGGACAGGCCGGGGTTTCGCTCCGGGAAGCCTGCGCCCTGCAGTCGGCGTCCCCTGTCCCAGCGCGACCCAAACAGCTGCCCGCGCTCTGTCTGAGGTCTCGCTCCCTCCCGCTCGCGGGCCGCGCGTTTCATCACTCTGGCCTCTCCGAGGGCTCCGGGACCTGGTCGCAGGAAAGGGGATCTCGCACAAACCGCGCTCCTCTTTCTCACGCCAAAGTGCCAAAGGCTTTTTGTTGTTGTTGTTTTAATTCAGTTTTATCGAGATATATTCACATACCACACAATCATCCATGGTGTACAATCAGCTGTTCACAGTACCATCATATAGTTATGCATTCATCACCCCCAACCTATTTTTTGAACATTTTCCTTATACCAGAAAGAATCAGAATAAGAATAAAAAAATAAAAATAAAAAAGAACATCCAAATCATCCCCCATCTCACCCTATTTTTCATTTAGGTTTTGTCCCCATTTTTCTACTCATCCATCCATACACTGGATAAAGGGAGTGTGATCCACAAGGTTTTCACAATCACACTGTCACCCCTTGTAAGCTACACTGTCATACAATTGTCCTCAAGAGTCAAAGCTACTGGGTTGGAGTTTGGTAGTTTCAGGTATTTACTTCTAGCTATTCCAATATATTAAAACCTAAAAATTGTTACCTATGTAGTGCATAAGAATGTCCACCAGAGTGACCTCTGAACTCCATTTGAAATCTCTCAGCGACCGAAGCTCTATTTCGTTTCATTTCGCATTCCCCTTTTGGTCAAGAAGATGTTCTCAATCCCACGATGCCGGGTCCAGATTCATCCCCAGGAGTCATATCCTGCATTGCCAGGGAGATTTACACCCCTGGGAGTCAGGTCCCATGTAGGGGTGAGGGCAGTGAGTTCACCCGCCAAGGTGGCTTAATTAGAGAGAGAGAGAGGGCAGCATCTGAGCAACAAAGAGGTACTCAGAGGGAGACTCTTAGGCACAATTATATACAAGTTTAGCCTCTCCTTTGCAAGCCCCAAGACACAGGGCTCAGCACATCAAGCTGTCAGTCCCCAATGTTTGTGAGAACATCAGCAATAGTCCAGGTGAGGAAGCCCAACACCTCCGCATCCTCCCCCAGCTCTTCAAGGGGGGCCCGAATATATATTTTTATTCTCCACCCAAATTACTTTGGGATGTGTTGCTGTTTCAGTCTAACCTATACAGACCTACCATAGCTCACTTCCCATTCAAAGTCCCATGTAAGTGCCAACGGTTTTACCTAAGAGGAGAAACTTTCTGGGATTCGAGATCCGAGTCCTGCGCATCCAAAGGACGAAACACATCCCCAGAAGGAGGATCCGGTATGTACAGCTTCTTAGCATCTCTCCTTGCCCTTCCCCTGCCTCCGGGCTCTTGGTCGGCGGGAGCGGTGCCGGGAGGAGCAGCCCCGACGGCCAGGAGAAGGGGGCCGAGGCGGGCGGGTTCCGCGGCGGGAGGGAGCGAACCAGGGAGTGGAAACTGCGGCGCGACCCCCGGCCTCCCTGTGGGCGGAGTCATCCCGGCAGGTGTAGACAGAGAGGGACCCCGGCTGACTCCCCCCTCCTCGCCCCTCCGTCTCCCTCCTCTCTCCTTCCCCGCATCCGCAGGCGGGATTCTCCACCTCGGCGGCGACCCTCCAAGCTCCGCTTTGTAACCGCGCGGCCCCCGGGGCACGGGTCCCCGGCAGCCCAGGCCTGGGCTGGACCCGCAGAGCCTCGGGCCCGCGTGGTCGCCCGGCTGCCGCGAGCTCTGCCCGGCCAGGGCTGCAGGCGGAGGGCCCCAGGCTTCCCCCGGCTCGCGGGAGCCCTCGCCGCTGCCGCCGCCGCTGACCCCGGTTTTGAACGACAAAATCATACCCGGAATTCGAAGCGGAGAAGAGGTAGGCGCGGTAATGACCCCCAAAGACTTCCGCGCCCTAATCCCCTGACCCGCGGGTATGTCGGGCTACGGGGCAAGATGGAACTGAGGTTGCGCATTAGCCGACCTGGAGACGGCAGGTCGCCCCGGATCCTCCGGACCCGCCCCACGGAACCGCGAGGGTCCTTCAAAGGCGGCGAGGGAGACGGGAGAGACCCAGACGCAGGCGGGAGGAGGACCCCACCGTCCCCGCCGACGACAGCCGGGATTTGCTTGGGCAATTCTCAGGCACTGAGAGTAGAACCGGAGTTAGTTCCACATTCCCGGAAAGCATTTAGCCTCAAAATTCCAGTGTTGGAATATATCCTCAGAAACAGTCATGGGAGAAGCAAAATTTAGATAGATACACAAGTGTTCTTTGCAGCATCAGAACAAAAAAACCTGAAATAAACACAAATACCTATTCCTAGATAAATGATTTTAAACTTTTAGTGTCTTTATCCAATGGAATACCATACAGTCACTAATAGTGACATGAGTTTGGGGCTCTGGGCATATAAAAAACCCGTCATACTATCTTACCTACTTTTTTTTTTTAATAAATTCAAAGTTATAGGAACAGTTGCTAAAACAATACTAACCCCATACACAGAATTCCATCATACCCTGACCCTCCTCCCCCGATAGCCCAATCCACCAACTTTAACATGCTGTCACATCGCTATTTCTTTCCCTCCTTCCCTGTCTATCATCCATCATCTATTCCTGTCTTCTGAGCATGAGAGCTAGCTGCACACATCCTTGAACAAACACTATAATTCATATACACTTCCCATGAACAAGAACATTCTTTTATGCAATTCCATTAAACACAGCTAAGAAGTACAAGAGATTCAACATTGATACAAAGCTTACATTCTATATTTCCTTTTTTTTTTCTTTTGTCTTTCCTTATGTCTCAACTGTGTCCGTTTGAGCCTCCTGTCCTCCATTCTCAGATCCCATCCAGGGTCATCCTTGGCATTCAATTGTCATCTATTTAGTTTTGTTTTTTTTTTTCTCAATTGCGGAAACATATATACAGCCTAAATCTTCCCATTCCACCCCCTCCCTAGCATTCCATTAGTGGGATTAATCACATTTAGAATGTTGTAATGCTCTTTCCCACCATCCATTACTACAAATTTCCCTTCACCTCAAACAGCAACCCTACACTCATTTCTTAACTCCCCATTGCCCCTTCCCCCATTTCTCTTAACTCATACTCTACTTTTCATCTCTATGGTCATATTATCTGATAATTTCTTTGTGTTTACTGTGGGGCTTAAAATTAACCTCTTAAATCCATAAAAATCTTGTTTTTCTTTGATACCACCTTCACTTCAATAGGACATATAAACTATGTTCCTATACTCCTCCATTCCCCCACCTTTATATAGTTGTCTAAAATTACATATTTTATGTTGAGTTCAAAACCACTGATTTGTCATTAGAGTTTGTGTATTTTATATCATGTAGGAAGTAAATAGTGGAGTTACAATTCAAAAATTATTAACTTCTATTTGTATTCCATTGTGGTTGGAGAATGTGCTTTGAGGAATTCAATTTTTTTTTTAATTTATTGAGGCTTGTTTTATGTCCCAGCATATGGTCCATTCTGGAGAAAGATTCATGATCACTAGAGAAAAATGAGTGTCCTGGTGATTTGGAATGTAAAGTTGTATATATGTCTGTTAAAATTCTCTATATCTCTTTCTCCTTTCTTTGTTTCTCTGTCAGTAGGGCTCTCTTTAGTATCTGAAGTAGGGCAGGTCTTTTATTGGCAAAGTCTCTCAGCATTTGTTTGTCTGTGAAAAATTTAAACTCTCCCTCAAATTTGAAGGAGAGTTTTGCTGGGTAAAGTATTCTTGGTTGGAAATTTTTCTCTCTCAGAATTTTAAATATGTTGTGCCACTGCCTTCTCGCCTCCATGGTGGCTGCTGAGTAGTCACAACTTAGTCTTATGTTGTTTCCTTTGTATATGGTGAATTGCTTTTCTCTTGCTGCTTTCAGAACTTGCTCCTTCTCTTCAGTATTTGACAGTCTGATCAGAATATGTCTCACAGTGGGTTTATTTGGATTTATTCTATTTGGAGTTTGCTGGGCATTTATTTATGCTTTGTGTATTTATATTGTGTAGAAGGTTCGGGAAGTTTTCCCCAACAATTTCTTTGAACACTCTTTCTAGACCTTTACCCTTCTCTTCCCCTTCTGGGACACCAATGAGTCTTAAGTTTGGATATTTTATTTTATCTATTGTATCCCTGAGATCCATTTCAATTTTTTTTATTTTTTTTTCTCCATTCTTTCTTTTGTTCTTTCATTTTCTGTTCTGTGGACTTCTAGGACACTGAGACGTTGTTCAACTTCCTCTAATCTTGTATTGTGAATATCCAGAGTCTTTTTAATTTGGCCAACAGTTTCTTTTATTTCCATAAGATCTTCTATTTTTTTATTTACTCTTGCAATGCCTTCTTTATGCTCTTCTAGGGTCTTCTTTATGTCGCTTATATCCTGGGCCATGGTCTTCTTGATGTCCTTTAAATCCTTTGCCATGTTTTCATTCCTCAATTGTAGTTCTTTGATTAATTGTGCCAAGTACTGTGTCTCTTCTGATATTTTGATTTGGGTGTTTGGAATTGGATTCTCCATATCGTCTAGTTTTATCATATGCATTAAGATTTTCTGTTGTTTTTGGCCTCTTGGCATTTGCTTTGCTTGATAGGGTTCTTTCAAGTTGTAAAAAAAAAGATACCAATCTAATTTTTCAGAAACACAGTTTGGTGGCATACACTTTCTCTAACTAACCAGCAGATGGCATCTGTGAGTCATCTATACCCCTCAAGTCAGTTCTCAGCCTTGTACCCACGGTGTGTTGGGAAATGATTCTTGTGGGGTTCAGTTGGAGAACTCAGTTTGGGTGTGTTGCTGGAGCCGTCCGCCCTGAATGTGGGGTGTGTGTACAGGGAGGAAGGGCAGCTTTAATATTCAAATCCCCCAGTTTCCCGGAGATTCAAGGCCACTGCAAGAGTCTAAGCCTTCATTTCAGTTCAGCTCCAGACCCTCTCACTTGCTGTCCCACAAACCACCAGACTTGGCGTAGTGTCCCTGGGTTCTCCAAGCAGACCCCCCTCCCAGCTGCGATCCTCCAGGAGCTCAACCGAGGGAATGCCGTGCTACATCACCAGTGCACGCCGTCCCTCAAGGGAAGCCCCGGGCCGCCGGACCATGCAGCGGCGCTCTCAGCCTAATGCAAAGATGGCCAGTCGGGGCGTCTCAACACCCCCCTCCTTGCACAGTTCCTCCTTCCCAGCTCCGTGACAACTGGCGGGGCTCTGGGCTGTGGGCATGGCCCGGGCAGGAGTTTATCCAGCCCTCCGGGGAGCCAGCTGCCAGCCGCGGAGATTCTTTCTGCTTCTGGCTCTCCCCTCCATTCCCCCGGCCCCGAGGGTATCTGCAGCAGGCTATCCTCCAGGCCAGACATGGAGAGGCCAGCCCAGCCCCCTCTTGCTGTGTTTTACTGCGTGGTTCCCACTTCACAACTGCAGCCGCTCCTGGGTTTCTCTCCCTTTTTTTTTTTTTTTAAAGAACCAGTAGGTCTCCAAATGCCAGCTTACTCACTCATTTCAGAATGCAGAATCCCAGTTTCACCAAGTATATGGCCCCTGTGGTACTAGCAGACCTCATCCAGCTGGCACATCGCTGTAACCAGTATTCTGGGTCACTTTCTGGTTTTTATCTAGTGTTTTTCATGGAGGTGTTTTTTTGCCCTGTCTCACCTAGCCGCCATCTTAGTTTCTCCTCTTACCTACTTTTTGTTACAAAATTTCTAAACTTCAAAATTATTTGTAAAAGACATAAGTTAGATCTTTATGTACTGACAAAGAAAGATGCTCATCAGGTATTTTAAGGTTTTTTAAAGTAAGTAACATAATGATATGTATATTTCCTATAACATGTATATTTATCTATATTATATATGTACATACAATCCAAGTAAAATTCTTATATAGTCACATGTAAATAAAATTATATATGATCTGTATGTGTACTTATATACATGTATGTGTTTGCATACTTGTGTGTTGCTATCATTGATAAATGGAATGAAAAGATATTTTACCTTTTTAAAAAATTGACTGAAGTCCATTGTTTACACTAGGGTTCACTGTTTGTGTGGAACAGTCCTATGTTATTGTTTTTAAATTTTGATTCTAACATATATACAACTTAAATTTGCCCCTCTTAACCACATTCACATACATAATTCAGTGCTGTTAATCATATTCACAATGCTGTGCGGCCATCACCACCATCCATTTCCAAAACTTTACCATCAATTAGACACTCTGTATAATTGAAGCATTGGTGCCCCATTCCCTACCCCCACCCCAGACTCTGGTAACCTATATTCAAGATTCTGTCTCTATGAGTTTGCTTATTCTAATTATTTCATATCAGATCATACGATTATACAATATTTGTCCCTTTGTGTCTGACTTATTTCACCTATGTCTTCAAGGATCATCCATGTTGTCGCATATATTAGAACTTCATTCCTTTTTATAGGTGAATAATACTCCATTGTATGTAAACACCACATTTTATTTATCCATTCGTCAGTTGATGGGTGTTGGGGTGGCTCCCACCTTTTGGCTATTGTGAATAATGCCACCATGAACGTTGGTGTGCAAATATCTGTTGAAGTTTCTGCTTTCAATTCTTTTGGGCACATACCTAGAAGTGAGATTCCCAGGTTATGTGGTAATTCTACACCTAACTTTCCAAGGAACCACCAAACTGTCTTCCATAAATACTGCACCATTTTACATTCCCACCAACAATGAACAAGTATTTCTATTTCTCCACATCCTCTCCACCTTTGTTATTTCCTTTTTTTAAAATAGTAGCTATACTAGTGGGTGTGAGATGGTAAATCATTGTGGTTTGATTTGAATCTCCTTGATGACTAATGAAATTGAGCATTTTTTTTTCATGTATTTATCGGTATCTTCTTTGGAGAAATGTCTATTCAAAATTTTTGCCCAGTTTTTAATGGATTTGTTTATCTTTTTTTGTTGTTGAGCGCTAGGATTTCTTTATGTACTCTGGATATTAAACCCTTATCAGATATATGGTTTCCAAATATTTTCTCCCATTCTTAGGTTGTGGTTTTCCTTTCCTGATAAAATCCTTTCATGCACAAAGTTTTTGATCTTGACGAAATAAAATTTATCTAATTTTTCTTTTGCTGCCCATGCTTTTGGTGTAAAGTCTAAGAAACCACTGCCTAACACAAGATCCTGAAAATGTTTCCCTGTGTTTTCTTCTAGGAGTTTTAGAGTTTTTGTTCTTATATTTAGGTCTTAGATCCATTTTAAGTTAATTTTTGTATTTGGCATGAGGTAGGGATTCACTTTCATTCTTTTGAATATGGGTATCCAGTTCTCACACCCTTTGCTGAAGAGACTGTTCTTTCTCAATTGAGTAGACTTGGCACTCTTGTCAAAGATCAATTGGCCAAAGATGGGAAGCCTTATTTTTGAATGCTCAATTTGATTGCAATGGACCATATGTCTATCTTTGTACCAATAACATGTTGTCTAGATTAGGGTAGTTTGTAATAAATTTTAAAATCAGGAAGTGTGAGTTCTCTATCTTTGCTCTTCTTTTTCAAGATGACTTTGGCTGTTTGGGGCTGCTTATCTTTCCATATATGCCTTTTCCATTTCTGTGAAGAAGTCTATTGGAATTTTGATTGGCATTGCACTGAATTTGTGTATCTTCTAATCCATGAACATGGAATGTTCATCCATTTATTAAGGTCTTCTTTGAACTCTTTATGAATATTTTCTAGTTTTCTGCATACAAGTCCTTTAACATACCTGATTAAATTTATTCCTAGATATTTTATTCTTTTAGTTTCTATTGTAAATGGAACTTTTCTCTTGATTTCCTCTTCAGCTTGTTCATTATTTTAGTGTGCAGAAACATCACTATTTTTCCAAATAGCTTTGTTGTGGATTTTTCAGGATTCTTTATGTATAGGATCATGTCATCTGCAAACGGAGAATTTTACTTCTTCTTTTCCTATTTGAATGCTTTTTATTACTTTTTATGCCTAATTGCTCTGGTTAGAACTTCCAGTACAGTGTTGAAAGACAGTGGTGACAGTGGATTTTATCTTTTTAAATTTATGCAACAACTGTAAAGTCCTTACCACTGATACGGATTATTTATTTCTTCTTTCATTATTTCCATATTGTGCTGGTTTGAGATTATTGTGTACCCCTGGAAAGACCATTCTTTTGACCCACCCTGGTGGGTGCAGACTTATTACACATGATATCTTTTGGTTAGGTTGTTTCCATGGAGATGTGACCCACCTAATTGTGGGTGAGACCTCTTGATTAGATTAGTTCCATGGAATGTAACCCTGCCTATTCCAAGTGGGTCCTGACTAATTTCCTGGAGTACTTAAGGGAGCTCAGGAGCCAACACAGACCCAGACGCTTGTAGATGCAGACAGAAAGATGTTTGGAGATGCTAAGCTAAGAGATGAAGTCCAGAGTTTGCTCCAGAGAAGCTAAGAGAGGACCCCCAGATGCTTAGAGAGAAATGCCCTGGGATAACAAGCAAGGATGCACAGGAGCTGAGACAGAGTAGCTAAGAGAGACAGAAGCCAAGAGATATTTTGGAGAAAGCCATTTTGAAACCAGAACCAGGGAGCAAAAGACCAGCAGATGACAGCCACATGTCTTCTCAACTAACAAAGGTGTTCTGGACACCATTAGCCTTTCTTCAGTGAAGGTATCCTCTTGTTGAGGCCTTAGTTTGGACAGCTTTATGGCTTTAGAACTGTAAATTTGTAACCTAATAAATCTCCTTTACAAAAGCCAATCCATTTCTGCTATTTTGCATAATGGCAGCTTTAGCAGACTGGAATACATATCATTAAACTTTTCAAAGTCTGTCTTAAGGATTTGTCATTAATCTCTATTGTAAGCTTGTTTTCAGCTTCATTAATTTTATGTCTTACCACTATTTTTCCCACTGTCCTATCTTCATTTTATGAAGCCAACATCACTCTAATACCAAAACCAGATAAAGATGCTACAAGAAAGGAAAACTACAGGCCAACTTCCCTAATGAATATAGATGCAAAAATTCTCAGCAAAGAGATTCCAAATGGAGTCGAGAGGTCACTCTGGTGGACATTCTTATGCACTATATAGATAACACCTCTTAGGCTTTAATGTATTGGAATAGCTAGAAGTAAATACCTGAAACTACCAAACTCCAACCCAGCAGTCTGGACTCCTGAAGACAATTATATAATAATGTAGATTACAAGGGGTGACAGTGTGATTGTGAAGACCTTGTGGATCACACCCCCTTTATCTAGTGTATGGATGAGTGGAGGAATGGGGATAAAAACTAAAGGACAAATGGGGTGGGATGGGGGGATGATTTGGGTGTTCTTTTTTCACTTTTATTTTTTATTCTTGTTCTGGTTCTTTCTGATGTAAGGAAAATGTTCAGAGATAGATTGTGGTGATGAACGCATAACTATGTTATCATACTGTGGACTGTGGATTGTATATCATGGATGATTGTATGGTGTGTGAATGTATTTCAATAAAACTGAATTTAATAAAAAAATTCTCAGCAAAATACTCGCAAATTGAATCAAAAGACACATAAAAAAATCATACACCATGACCAAGTGCAGTTCATCCCAGGCAAGCAAGGGTGGTTCAACACAAGAAAATCAATCAATGTAATACAACACATTAACAAATCAAAGGGGAAAAATCAAATGATCTCCATACATGCTGAAAAAGCAATTGACAAAATTTAGCATCCTTTTTTGATAAAAACACTTCAAAAGGTAGGAATTGAGGGAAACTTCCTCAGTATGATAGAGGAGCATATATAAAAAACCCACAGCCAGCATAGTACTCAATGGTGAGAGGCTGAAAGCTTCCCTCTAAGGAATGAGACAAGGATGCCTGCTGTCCCCACTATTATTCAACATTGTGCTAGAAGTTTTAGCCAGAGCAATCTGGCAAGACAAAGAATAAAATGCATCCAAATTGGAAAGAAAGAAATAAAGCAGATGATACGATCTTATATTTGGAAAATCCTGAGGAATCAACAACACAGCTACTTGAGATAACAAACAAATTCAGCAAAGTGGCAGATTAATGCACATAAGTCAGTAATGTTCCAATGCACTAGAAATGACCTAAGTGAAGAGACACCCAAGTAAAAGATTCCATTCACAATAGCAACTAAAAATATCAAGTACCTAGGAATAAACTTAAACAAGGATGGAAAAGAACTCCATACAGAAAATTACATAACTTTTACTAAAAGAAATAAAAGGAGACCTAAAAAGATGGAATATGTTCCATGTTCATGATAGGAAGGCTTAACATTGTTCAGACATCAATCCTACCCAAACTGATCTACGGATTCAATGCAATTCCAATCAAAATTCCAACAACCTACTTTGCAGACTTGGAAAAGCTAGTTATTAAATTTATTTGGAAGGGGAAGGGGACTCGAATTCCTAAAAACATTCTTAAAAAGAGAAACAAAGTGGGAGGACTCACACTTCCTGACTTTGAAGCCTACTATAAAGCCACAGTAGTGAAAACAGCATGGTTTTGGCATAAAGATAGACATATTGATCAATGGAATTGAATTGAGAATTTGGAAATAGACACCCAGATCTACAGTTGACTGATTTTTTGATAAGGTCCCCAAATCCACTGATCTGGGATGGAACAGTCTCTTCAATAAATGGGACTGGAAGAGCTGGATATCCATATCCAAAAGAATGAAAGAGGACCCCTACCTCACACCCTATACAAAAGTTAACTCAAAGTGGATCAAAGACCTCAATATAAGAGCAGTACCATAAAACTCCTGGTGATAATGTAGGGAAACATCTTCACGACATAGTATTAGGAGGTAGCTGCTTAGACTTTCCCAAAGCACAAGCAACAAAAGAAAAAATAGATAAATGCGAACTCCTCAAAATCAAAAGTTTCTGTACCTAAAAGAAATTTGTCAAAACGGTGAAGAGGCAGCCAATGCAATGGCAGAAATACTTGGAAACTACATATCTGATAAGAGACTGATAACTTGCATATATAAAGAAATCCTACAACTCAACAACGATAGTACAAACAGCCCAATTATAAAATGGGCAAAAGACATGAAAAGACATTTCTCTGAAGAGGAAATACAAATGGCTAAAAAACACATGAAAAATGTTCATCTTCACCAGCTATTAGGGAAATGCACGTCAAGACCACAATGAGATATCATCTCACACCAATAAGGATGGCTGCCATTAAACAAACAGGAAACTACAAATGCTGGAGAGGATGTGGAGAAATTGGAACTTTTCTTCATCGCTGGTGGGTCTGTGTAATGATACAGCCACTCTGGAAGACACTTTTGTGGTTCCTCAGAACACTAGATATTGAGTTACCCTACCATCCAGCAATTTCACTTCTTGGTATATACCCAGAAGATCTGAAAGCAGTGACATGAACAGATATTTGCACACCGATGTTCTAGCAGCATTGTTCACAATTGCCAAGAGATGGAAACAATACAAATGTCTTTCAACAGATGAGTGGATAAACAAAATGTGGTATATGCATACCATGGAATACTGCGCAGCAGTAAGAAGGAATGAGGTCATGAAACATATGACAACATGGATGAAGCTTGAAGACAAAATGCTGAGTGAAATGAGGCAGACACAAAAGGAGAGATATTGTATATTACCACTAATGTGAACTCCATGAAAAATGTAAAATACGTGTCTTATAATGTAGAATACAGGGGATCTAGAGATAGACAGAAGCTAATGAAGGGGGAATGATAATCTAATATGTACAGATATGATAATGAGGATGAACTTAATGGTATTGGAATGGTCAGGTGTGACTATGGTTCATTAATGGGATTATAAATATCAGTGACACTTAGAAGGCAAACATGTTCATAAATGGTTGTTTAAAGGCATGTAACCCACAGAGTAGCACCACAAACCTAAATAAGTATTAGCATGATGTACTTATATGACACTGGTGCCAATAGTTAATAACAGAGTTGTACATGGAAAAATTACCCATTACATATTACAGGCTGTATTTAATAGGAATATCTTACCAACACTACTCTAATACTAGGGATGAATAATTAACAGCTGATTAGAGTGCTGCAATGTTTTATGTTACCATAAGTGTTTAAAGTTGAGAGTAATGTTCATTGTACAACTAAGTGAAGATAATGTAAGAAACTGACTGTTTATCTTGGGATAGAATATATATTAAGTGAACTTAGGAACCCATTACTTAATAAATCAGGCCCTCAACTTGAGGCTTGCTCTTGTGAAACTTAGGGCTGTAAATGGGAGGCCGAGCCTTCCTGTAATTATTCCTAAGAGGCACCTCCAGGGAACCTCTTTGGTTACTCTGATGTGGCCTTTCTCTCTCTAAGCCCAACTCAGCAAATAAATTCATTAACCTCTTCCCAAGGAGGAACATGACTCCCAGGGGAATGAATCTTCTTGGAGACATGGGGCATGACTCCAGGGAAAAAGTCTGGCCCTGGCACTGAGGGACTGAAAATACCTACTTGACCAAAAGGGGGAAAACAATAACAAGCTGAGGTCACAGTGGCTGAGAGAGCCCAGAGCCGAGAGACTATCCTGGAGGTTTCTCTTATGCAAGCTCCAGCTAGACATCCCCAATGGCCTCAGTAAGCCATGCCCTTACCAAAAGTAGTTCCCAAATACCTAGGTCCCTGCCTGAGACTCTATAAAAGATTCACTCACCTAGTTTTATCTCTCAGAAACTTAAATCCACCAGAGTGTTCCTATGCCAGACAAGTCCTAAAACCCACAGGCAACAGCCTCTTTAAGAACAACCATCAGATGCAGCCCCCTTCCCCATACTGTCGACACACATTTCAATATGGACAAGTTAGGGTGCTCACTTCCTAGACATCCCTGAAGATGGAGAAAGAGATTAAGTGAGAGGAAGGGGTAGCAACAAACAAGATACGATTTAACAAAGGTCTGTGAATATTGATATTTAGATGCTGGAGTGTTGGAATAGCTGGAAGGGGGTAAACGATATGGTGGAACTGTAATCTATAACTCCTTTGAAATTTGCTCTATAGCTACTCAGAGAATTGTGCTTTGAAAGTCTTCAAGTTTCTGTATGTAGCCTATGTTGCATAATAAGGAAAGAACTGAAACTGTGGAACTGTAACCCATGACAATTTTTGAAATCACCTGCGGTCTCAGTTGACTCGTCTGGGGGGGGGGGTGGCGGCCGGTTGCTAAATCCTAGGCTCTCAGGACTGCTCGGAGGGTACCGGCGGCGGGGGCTCTTTCCCGGAGGCGAGGGCGAGGCGGGGGACTTGGCCAGGTCCCTGGCGGTGGCGTGCAAAGTATGGAGGGCAGCGAAAAAGGAACAGGCGGGACACGTTTCTTTTAGGGTGAAGAAACCAAGAGAGTTTATTAGGGGAGAGTACAAGCTTATATCGGGCGGTTTAGAGGGCGGGGTAGCTGTAGAGGTTAAAGGCTTGGATTGGTTCTGAGAGGGCGCGGAGGTTGATTGAAAAGGGGCGGGAGTTGCTCCGGTAACGGGGAGTGGGCGGGCAAGGTAAAGGGGGCGGTTTTTTCCGGCAAGCTTCCCCTGACGGTTGTACTTTGGGGTGAGGAAATGGGGCCTGCATTCGGCTCCACTTTCTCAGGCCCGGGGGGGCCGTGGAGGGCGCTACCACCCGTGCCCCACTACCTTTCCTAGGGGCTGATCAGTTCCCCTGGCCCAGGCCCGCCAAGTCGGAACTCGATAACAGTGTCCCGCATTTCCCCCTTCTTTTCTAATTAGAGGAAGAAGCTTACCGGAGAGATCCGCCAAGGGATGAGGGAAAGGGGAGGTGGGGGAAGGGATAGGGGTAGATGGTAGTCAGAGAGGCTGGAGCTCGACGTTGGTGTGGCGCCCGGGCGCTCGACAGGGGCCTCGCTGCTTGCGGGATGGACGAGGGTGGCGACGCTGCGGAGGGTCAGCTTCTTCAGCGGAGGCAAGTTGTTGATACTGGACTTGCACAAATGATGAAAAGACAGCATTGGCTTGGTTCTTAGCAAGCTGGACAATTCTGCGGATAATGCAGGGCCCTAGGGTGAGAGCTAGAATAATCATTAGTAGGGGGCCGATGAGAGGGAGGAGGTATGGGAGGAGGGGGGTAAAGATGTGGGACCAATAGCTGGTGGCTTCACGGTCTCTTTTGCGTTGTTCCAGTCCCTCTTGGACCTTCTTTAGGCTGTCCTCGGTGAGACCTGTGGAATTGGCATAAACACAGCATTCTTCTCCTAAGGCGGCACAAAGGCCTCCTTCTTTGAGGAGGAGAAGGTCGAGACCTCGGCGGTTTTGGAGCACGACCTCAGAGAGGGAATTGACAGAATTTTTAAGATGGGAAATAGCGTCTTGTAGGTGACGAATGTCCTCGTCAACAGCCGCCCAGAGGTGAGTTAGGGCGGAGCCTTGACTGGCTAATGCAGCGATTCCGGTGCCAGCGCCTGCAAGACCTAGGAGGGAGGCAATCGTGAGGACGGTGATGGGCTCTCACTTTTGCAGAGGGGCAGGAATTGCAGTTGTTTCCAGGTGGAGGAAGAAGTCTTCCTCGCTGTGGTACAGGACCCTAGGGATAAGGACAATTAGGAGGCAAGTTTCTTTAGTTATATTGATGGTTTGCACGTTAAGGCAGGGGGTAAGTCCTGTAGAGGAGCAGAGCCATTGGGAGGAGTTATGAGGAATGAGAAATTTGGCAGAGCTGCTGGGAGATGAGTAGTTGGCACAAGCTGTGAGGTTGGGAGAGTTACTTGAGCGAGGGCGGATGCACTTTCCTGTAAAGGAGACTGAATGAAAGGTTAGGGGGACGGCAGAGGTATTCCAATTGCATTCCGAGGGGCTGTCCTCTGTGTTTTCTGAAAAGGAGAGGTTGGAGGCAACTGGCTCATACAGGGGGGAGGAAGTGGAGAGGCAAAGCCAACAAGAGGAGGTAAGATTGGGGTTGGAGGAATTCACTGAGGTGAAGGCCGCTTGGATAAGGCCGAGGAGGGGAGAGGAGTAGCGAGAGGAGTAGCGAGAGGGGGGTAGAGGAGGTCGGGGTGGTGGGGTTGGCGATGCATTGTTTGCAGCTGAGGTGCGGCTGGTTGGAGCTGAGGTGCGGCTGGAGGGCTGTGGAAAAAGGGGGTTAATGACTTTATTGGGACCGATAGCAGAGGGGTTTTTTAGTACAGCCTCCTTTTTTATCAAAATAAGGGAACCTGGGTCGCCTCCTGGAACGTAAATTCGGAAGCCCCAAGTTCGACCGAGTAGCCAAGAGGGATCAGTAGGAAGCTGCACGGTGAGTATAAGCTTTTTGGGGCAGGTGAGAAACTCAAACAGACCGTTGTTGGACATACAGGCATTTTCAACTTCAGTAAGGGTTAGATAACGATCAGAAATGGGAGGTTTCCAACCTGTGGCTATTGTTTCACACCCCCAGTACGGGCAGTAATAGTCCTTTGGGGAGTTGCAATATGATTTTCCAAGATTTACTTGGGGACACATGTAATATTGGGCCTGGTTAAGACTGGTAGGGAAACGGCCTGGGGAGAATAGGTCGGAGGCGTAAATGGAAAAGGAGACTTGCATAGAGATATTGGTTCGTATAATTATGTTATCTTCCCACCGCGCTAGTGTCCATTTCCAAGGCTGGTGGGGGTTGGCCTGGGTAGAAGAGGCGAGGGTTAACATGGCTATTAGAAGAGAAGCTATGCTTGGGTGAGGGTTGTGAAGGTGTAGGGGGCTGGCTTTTGCCTGTCTGTATAGGCGCATGATTTGGACGATTTCTTGTCTTTCCTCTTGCGAGTTTTCAGGCCTCTCCGGGGGTGCTCTCGGACGGCCTTCCTGGTCCAGTTGTAAGGTTGTCATCTGGTATGTTAGGCTGCGGAGACGGCGGCGTTCTCGTCTTGTCAGCCGTTTGGCTGCTGGTGGCGGGTCGGATTGCTTTTCCCGGGATCCAGATTGGTTGTGCTGCATCATCTGGGAAAACACAAGCAAACCCGCGCCCCTGGGCGAGGAGTGGGGAGGGACCCTTCCAGGCATTATTTTCTGGGTCCTTCCAGTAGACCATCAGGGCCTGGGTGGGCCTATACGAGGGCCCCCAATGTTTATGTAGGGGCGAAAGTCCTTCTTTATTGAATGTGAGTAGATTAAGGTGAATAAGGGCTGCTATGATAAGGTCCCCTGGAGTTGCCTGGGGGAGCATTGCCCTTTCTTTTTCAATTTGTGTTTTTAAGCGGCGGTGGACTGCTTCCACAACGGCTTGTCCCTGTGGATTATAAGGGATGCCGAAATGATGGGTGATGTTATATAACTGAAGAAAGGCCGCAAAGGAGGCACTGCGATAGGCAGGCCCATTGTCCGTTTTTATGTCCCAGGGGACTCCCATGAAGAGAATTCCCTGTCTTAGGGCCTTGATACAGTGTTTGGCCGTTTCCCCGGCGAGGGGGACTGCATAACACATGGCTGAGAAGGTGTCAATCATTACATGTACATACTTGAGGCGCCCAAAGGACGGAACATGAGTTACATCCATTTGCCATCTAGAATTGGGTTTTAGGCCTCGTGGGTTGACTCCCTGAGGTTGCAAGGGGCCAAGCGGCGCAAAGGGCGCACAAGTTGCACAATTGCGGACAAGATGTTTACAGGTATCTAGGGGGAGGCCACATAAATGATGTAACGACGTAGCCGAAAAGTGAAACCTGGAATGCAATAACCTAGCCTGGTTAACAGCATCCCCCGGAGGGGCTGCCGTGTGAGTTAGCATAGCTTGGGTAGTCTGAGCTGAGACCGCTTGGTCTACTATACTATTGCCATTAGCCAAGGGCCCCGGAAGGCCTGAGTGACTACGAATATGGCTAATGAACCAAGGATCTTGTCGATGCTCCAGGATGCTCCTGAGGGTAGAAAGTGCTTTATCAATGGCCGAGTCCCCGGGGAAAAAGGTGGAAAACGCGAGGACTCGGCAGACCTGATAAGTGTAGAGGCTGTCAGTGAAAATGTTTACTGGGTGGTTACAGTGGGCGTTTAGCGCGTATGACACCGCCAGAATTTCCCCCACTTGGACTGAATGAAGGTTGACATAACTGAATAGGCGGGGTTCCGGGTGGTCCTGTGAATAAGAGAGGAAGGCGAAACGGGTTTTGGAGGCGTCAGTAAAGACGGTGGTGGCACCCGGGATGGGTGCAGAGGAGGGGAAAGGATGGAAGGGGCTACGGAAGGGAAGCTTGGCGAGCCCCTGTAACAGTCGATGGCTAGGATAGTGGCAGCTGAATTCTCCCTGAAATCCTTCTAAGAGGATTTGCATGTCCGGGTTATCACGTATAAGCAGGCGGGTTTGGCCTGTGTCTAGGGGCCAAACAATTTTTTTCGGCGGCTCTCCGAATACATGAACAGCCAGGGTGACTAGATCTGAAGCTAGGCTGATCCAGAGCCGCACTGCGGGGCAAATTTTTCTAAGCCGGCTTTTAGCAGGGTGCACCCAAAGTAGAGGGCCTTCCTGCCACAGGCAGCCCATAGGTGTGCCGGGCGTAGGGAGGATGAGTGCTATAAGATTGCCCTCTTTAGTGCTGAACCTGTTGAGACAGCAGGCGGCGAGTGCCTTGTTAATTGCGGCAATGGCTTCCTTTGCCTCCTGGGTGAGCTTAATGCGCCGGGAGATTGCTAGCGGCGGGGCTTCAGGGACACTCAGCAGCATAAAGAGTGGTTGGAGCTGCGCGGTGGTGATCGGCAACGCAGAGCGGAGCCAATTGATCTGACCGCAGAGCTGTTGAAGCTCAGTGATAGTGACCCAATCCGGTATGTCCAGCTGGGGAGCGGACGGGGCAATGGTTCTATCAATACTAAACCCTAAGAAGGCTAATGGTGGCACAATTTGAACTTTATCGGGCTGAACCGTAAGGCCGAGGTCAGCTAAATTAGTGGTGAGGTCTTTAAGGATTAGAGGAAGCGCCTCAGCGTCCTCAGAGGCCACCAAGATGTCATCCATGTAATGGATGAGCATGGCCCGCTTTCGCAGGGGGGCCACTGCGTGATTAACATACATTTGGCAGATGGCCGGACTGTTACGCATCCCTTGAGGGAGGACTTCCCATTGGTACCTGCTAGCCGCGCCTGCGTGATTGGGAACGGGAACTGTAAAGGCAAAGCGCGGGTGGTCTCGCTTATGTAGTGGGATGGAAAAGAAACAGTCTTTGATGTCAATGGTGGCTACATGATAGTGGGCCGGGATTGCCACCGGATGGGGGAGGCCAGGCTGCGGGGAACCCATGGGAAGAATATGCTTATTGATCTCCTGCAGATCATTGAGGAGCCTAAATTTCCCTGTGGCTTTTTTATGAATAACAAACACTGGCGAATTATAGGGACTAGTAGAAGGTTCTATGTGGTTAGCGTCCAATTGTTCTTGGACAAGGGCTTGAAGTGCCACTAATTTATGCGTGGGAAGGGGCCACTGCTCCACCCATATAGGTTCCTCAGTATCCCACTGCAGAGGAATGGGCGCTGGAGGTGTTAAACGAGCAGTGGCGCACATTATTGGGGGGGCTGTGTGGTAAGCACTGCCCCGGAGGCGGCGAGGATGTCGCGGCCCCATAGAATTTGGTCTATGGTGTGTAGAAATAACGGGCGGAAGGTGCCTGAGTGGCCCTCTTCATCCTCCCACTTAATGGGCCCTATGGCCTAGAGAGAGGTGGAGGTACCAGTGGCTCCCACTACTGAGGGACCATCGAGAACCATGCACATGGTGGCATACTGAGCGGGCATGCAAGAGACTTCTGCCCCTGAATCGAGCGTGCCCGTGTACCATTGTCCCCCTATTCTTAACTTACGAGTAGGCTTTTCTGGAGTGATAGGGACTGTCCAGAGAAGCGTTTTACTGCCGGTGAAGTGATTAGTTTTATTAGAACCGGCCAGCACGCTGCCTCTTAGGGGCGGGGCTGAGGCTTGCCCCGCTTGGAGTTTAAAGCTTGCTCAGCATTTTGGCGTTGATTGACACCAGGGCAGCGGCAGAGGGTTTTGGGGTTATTTTTGCAATCGCGCGCCCAGTGATAGCCACGCTGGCAGCGTGGGCAAGGAGTGGGAGGGGGGCGCCCATTGCGCTGCATGAAAGGCGGGCGGTTGACCTCCGCATTGGGGCACTCCCGGGCAAAATGACCGCTCTGCCCGCACTTAAAGCAACCGGTGGTGGCGGCTAAGGCGGCAGTGACAGCGCCAGAGACAGCCTGGGCTAGGGACGCGGCAGCTGGGTCAAAGGCGCTGCAGGCGAGTACCCAATCGTATAGGCTTTTCTCCCGCAAGGGAAGAATAGCCTGCTTGCAAGGGGGGTTGGCTCCCTCGAGAATGAGTTCTCGAGTGAGAGCCAGTTGGGCCTGGGGATCACTAACCTTCCTGGCGCAGGTTTCTTCAACCCTGGAGACAAAGGTGGCAAAAGGCTCATTTGGCTCCTGGAGGAGCTTGGTGAATTTGGTAGGCCGACAGGCGGAACAGTTGGCAAATGCTCGCAAGGCGATTACCCGAAGTGCGGTCGTAGTTGATTCGTCTGGGGGGGGGGTGGCGGCTGGTTGCTAAATCCTAGGCTCTCAGGATTGCTCGGAGGGTACCGGCGGCGGGGGCTCTTTCCCGGAGGCGAGGGCGAGGCGGGGGACTTGGCCAGGTCCCCGGCGGAGGCGTGCAAAGTATGGAGGGCGGCGAGAAAGGAACAGGCGGGACACGTTTCTTTTTAGGGTGAAGAAAACCAAGAGAGTTTATTAGGGGAGAGTACAAGCTTATAACGGGCGGTTTAGAGGGCGGGGTAGCTGTAGAGGTTAAAGGCTTGGATTGGTTCTGAGAGGGCGCGGAGGTTGTCTTTGGTTGTTGGGTGTTGCACAATGATTGGTGCATGCGCACTGGCAGTAGGGGACGTTGCATTGTAACGGAGGGGTTGAGTGGTTAGACGAGGGAGGCGGTCTTACCCGGCAAGCTTCCTCCAACGGTTGGTTTTGGGTGAGGAATTGGGGCCTGCCTCCGGCCTCACCTTCTCAAGCCCGGGGGGCTGTGGAGGGCGCTGTCACCCGTACCCACTACCCTCCCCAGGGGTGGATCCGGTCCCCCGGCCCAGGCCCGCCAGGTTGAAGCACGTAATCAGTATCCCGCAATTCCCCCTTCTTTTCTAATTAAAGGAAGAAGCTTACCGGAGAGGTCCGCTAAGGGATGAGGGAAGGGGGAGGCCGGGGAGGGGAAAAGGGGTTGACGGTGGCTCAGCGAGGCTGGAGCTCGGCGTTGGTGTGGCACCCGGGCGCTCGACAGGGGCCTTGCTGCTTGCGGGATGGACGAGGGTGGGGGGTTTAAAGTCGGAGGTTCAGAGAAGCTGGAGCTCGAGGTTGGTGCGATGTTCAGGCGATCGAGAAGGGCCTCGCGGTCGGCGGGTTGACCGGTGGCGGTGAGGTCGCGGAGGGTTGGTTGTCATCTCGGAGTAGGGAGCGTCAGAGGTGGCGAGTCGCTGGTACTGGACTTGCACGAACGAGGAAAAAATAGTATCCGTTTGTTTCCTTACAAGCTGGACAATTCTGCGGATAATGCAGGGTCCTAAGGTGAGAGCTAGAATAATCATTAGTAGGGGGCCGAGGAGAGGGAGGAGGTAAGGGAGGAGGGGGGTAAAGATGTGGGACCAATAGCTGGTGGCTTCACGGTCTCTTTTGTGTTGTTCCAGTCCCTCTCGGACCTTCTTTAGGCTGTCCTCGGTGAGACCTGTGGAATTGGCATATACACAGCATTCTTCTCCTAGGGCGGCGCAAAGGCCTCCTTCTTTGAGGAGGAGAAGGTCGAGACCTCGGCGGTTTTGGAGCACGACCTCAGAGAGGGAACTGACAGAATTTTTAAGATGGGAAATAGCGTCTTGTAGGTGACGAATGTCCTCGTCAACAGCCGCCCGGAGGTGAGTTAGGGCGGAGCCTTGACTGGCTAATGCAGCGATTCCGGTGCCAGCGCCTGCAAGACCTAGGAGGGAGGCAATCGTGAGGACGGTGATGGGCTCTCGCTTTTGCAGAGGGGCAGGAACTGCAGTTGTTTCTAGGTGGAGGAAGAAGTCTTCCTCGCTGTGGTACAGGACCCTAGGGATAAGGACAATTAGGAGGCAAGTTTCTTTAGTTATATTGATGGTTTGCACGTTAAGGCAGGGGGTAAGTCCTGTAGAGGAGCAGAGCCATTGGGAGGAGTTATGAGGAATGAGAAATTTGGCAGAGCTGCTGGGAGATGAGTAGTTGGCACAAGCTGTGAGGTTGGGAGAGTTACTTGAGCGAGGGCGGATGCACTTTCCTGTAAAGGAGACTGAATGAAAGGTTAGGGGGATGGCAGAGGTATTCCAATTGCATTCCGAGGGGCTGTCCTCTGTGTTTTCTGAAAAGGAGAGGTTGGAGGCTACTGGCTCATACAGGGGGGAGGAAGTGGAGAGGCAAAGCCAACAAGAGGAGGTAAGATTGGGGTTGGAGGAATTCACTGAGGTGAAGGCTGCTTGGATAAGGCTGAGGAGGGGAGAGGAGTAACGGGCAGGGGGCAGATGAGGTTGGGGTGGTGGTGTTGGTGACGCACCGTTTGCAGCTGAGGTGCGGTTTCCGGGTGTGCTGCTTGTACTCGAGGTGCGGCTGGGGGGCTGTGGAAAAAGGGGGTTAATGACTTGGTTGGGACCTATGCCAGAGGGTGTTTTTAATGCAGTATTTTGGCATGGTTGGCTTACAGCCTCCTTTTTTATGAGAATAAGTGATCCTCGGTCGGCTTCTTTTCAATAGATTCTGAAGCCCCAAGTTTGACCGAGTAACCAGGAGGGATTAGTGGGGAGCTGCACTGTAAGATTAAGATGTGTCCAGGATTCCTCGCTTTCTTGGCCGAGCCAGTTAACTGTAGGGAGTTTGCACCCTGTAGGGGTCCATTTTAAGGTAAGGTAATGATTAGGAACAGGAGGCTTCCAATTAGTGGCTAATGTTTCACACCCCCAGTATGCACAGTAGTACTCGTTGGGGGAATTACAGTACGATTTTCCAGGATTTGAGGATGGGCACATGTAATATTGGGCCTGGGGATCACTTACCTTTAGAGCGCAGGTTTCTTCGACTCTGGAGACAAAGGTGGCGAAAGGCTCACTCGGCTCCTGGAAGAGCTTGGTGAATTTATTAGGCCGACAGGCGGAGTAGTTGGCAAAAGCTCGCAAGGCGATTCCCCGAAGGATAGGCCAAAAGGTGGTAGGTGCATTAATATAAGCAGATGCATTTATAAACGCTCCCATGCCCAAGTAAGCTTCGGGGTGATAACAGACTCCAGTGGCTGCGTCTTGCTCGCTTTGGTTAGCTGCTTCCGCCTGGAAGTGAGCACGCCAATCAACGAACTGGCCGGGGGTTAAGGATGGTACGGGCAAGCGAGGCCCAGTCTTGGGGGAGGCAAAAGTCCATGGCGAGATCCTGCAGTAATTGGGAAGCGTATGGGCTACCTAACCCGTCCTCCTTGACGGCCCTGCGAAGCTGCTTGATAGTATCTGAGTCAATGGGATACCAGTCGTACGGTTTCTGTGGTGTGGGGGTAAGGTTAAGAGGAAAGCAGCGAAAAGCACGAGAGAAAGGAGGACGCGCTTGCAGAGGGCCTGGCACAGGGGTGGGGGCAGGGGCAGCGTTGCCCCAAGGGTTGCCTTGAGGTGTAGAAGGCAGCCAGGGGTTGTTAGTCGGCAGGGTGGGAGGAGTGGCGGCAGCTGCCGGTAGCGGCTCCGAGGGGGAGCTCGCCGGAGGGGGAGGCGGAAGTGGGAGGCCCCAAGCATCGCGAGGCGGCGGCGCGGTGGGAGTGGCTAAGGCATAAGATGGTGGACTAGCTCCGCCCTGTGAAAGGGCGGGGTAAAGCGCATGCGGTTTCCGGCCCAGCTTAGGGCTGACGTCATCACTAGAGCACTTCCTCCCCTCAGTGGAAGAAGAAGGAGGAAGTTCGCCATTTTGGAGAGGTTTAGTATTGCTTTGTTTTTGGGGGGCGACTTTGAGCGCGTTGTTAATTTGCTCGACTAAGGATTCTGTGTCCGAATCGTGGTCTACATTAGTATCGCTGTCTGAATCTGTTGACTGGGTTGATAGGGCCTCCTTGGATTTAATGGGGTTTCGATCAGGGGGGAGGGAGCCTTGAAGGCAGGAGCGGACGGTTATTAAGGTGGGGAGCAAGCCGGGAGGGAAGCGCTTGCTCTCATGTTCCATGGCGTTGGTGACCCGATCAATAAGGCGATTATAAGTAACAGGGTCCCAAAGATGGCAAGTGGTGAGCCATGGGTTAAAGGGCAGCAGGAGGTCCCAGTATACTTGCAGCTGCCGGACAGACACCTTACAGCGATGTGTGTCTAGGAGACCCGCCAGAGCGCGAACTTGGGGTGCTTGGCGTGCAGATAGACGATTACCCATAGCGGAGGGAGAAAAGAAAAAGGGGGGTTGATTATTGAGTAAAGAAAATGAGGTAAACCGTGGCCGCGAGGCCGAAGGAGACGGCGAGAATAGAAAGCAGGACCCTCTAGTAGCGAGAGCAGTTTGGGGGGGCGGTCGCAAAGAGGCACACCGCGCCAAACAAAGAAACAAAGACACAGAGGACCACAGCAAAGTAATGGAGGGGAAGAGGGAAAGCTACTGGAGGAAGAGTGTTAGGAGGAATGGGGGGGACATAGGAAAAGAAGACGAAAGGTAGTCGGGGGCAAGAGCCAGGTTAATGCGGGAAAGGAAGAGCGGCCCGGGCGCGGAGCGGCGTGGGAGAGGCGGCTCCGCGGGGCGGCGAGGGAGAGGCGGCCCTTACCTTGCAGGCGAGGAGAAGGGGAGTTGGAGAGGCGTCCGGGCGAGCGGGTGGTTTTACTGGACCGCTGCGTGGAGAGGACTTTTAATCCCAGGGTCGGTAGAGCATGGGTTAGGGTTTGCCCCACGTTGGGCGCCAGTTGCGGTCGCAGTTGACTCGTCTGGGGGGGGGGTGGCGGCCGGTTGCTAAATCCTAGGCTCTCAGGACTGCTCGGAGGGTACCGGCGGCGGGGGCTCTTTCCCAGAGGCGAGGGCGAGGCAGGGGACTTGGCCAGGTCCCTGGCGGTGGCGTGCAAAGTATGGAGGGCGGCGAAAAAGGAACAGGCGGGACACGTTTCTTTTAGGGTGAAGAAACCAAGAGAGTTTATTAGGGGAGAGTACAAGCTTATATCGGGAGGTTTAGAGGGCGGGGTAGCTGTAGAGGTTAAAGGCTTGGATTGGTTCTGAGAGGGCGCGGAGGTTGTTTGAAAAGGGGTGGGAGTTGCTCCGGTAACGGGGAGTGGGCGGGCAAGGTAAAGGGGGCGGTTTTTTCCGGCAAGCTTCCCCTGACGGTTGTACTTTGGGGTGAGGAAATGGGGCCTGCATTCGGCTCCACTTTCTCAGGCCCGGGGGGCCGTGGAGGGCGCTACCACCCGTGCCCCACTACCTTTCCTAGGGGCTGATCAGTTCCCCTGGCCCAGGCCCGCCAAGTTGGAACTCGATAACAGTGTCCCGCAATCACCTATATAATTCCTTGTTGAGCTGTACATCAAAAGTTAACACCTTACTGTATGTATGTTATATTTGACCATAATGGAAAGCTGAAGTTGTGACCCATGGCATTCTTTGAAATTTGCTCTCTAACTGCTTGTTAAATCGTACTATGAAAGTTATCACTATTACATATATATGTTAAAGTTCACAATAAAAATGCATTTTTAAAAAAGCCAATACATTTCTGGAATTTTGCACAACAGCAGCTTTAGCAAACAGGATCACATGGAATTTGGGGCTCGGCAGAACAAATGTACCCCCCGCCCCCGCAGAGCTCTTGAACATCGTTGGTTCGGTGTGTTCACGTTTGGTAGCCGAGGCCTGGGTGGAGATGTAGCAAATGGAACCAGAGCCTCAGACCCAAACCCAGCCCCTGTCGTTTCCAAGTGTTTGGAGTGTAGAACTTTCCCGCATTAGCAGGTCCAGGTGCTCCAGGGCCAGGGGTCCCGGTGTCCGTCTGTCACCGCAGAGGCTGCCCGGACAGACAGGCACAGCGGGACCAGCAGGACGGGACGGAGACCCCTCTCCAGGCGGCGCTGGACCCCAGGACCCCGGTACCCGGGCCGAGCCCAGGAGCAACTCGGTCTCCAGGGACCCCTTTGTGATCCAGGGCGGGGAAGGGGAGAGGAGCCCCCGGAGCCCCAGAAGGCCCAGGTGAGGAGCGACCCTGGGACCGAGAGGGGAGGGGGGAAGAGGCGGGGACGGCGCCCGCGGGTGGGAGCCTGAAGCGCGAAAGGCGCCCGACGGCGGGAGGATTTGGCTCTTATTATACAGAAAGGACTCGTCCCTTCTCCCTCGGTACCTACTGGCAAAAGTAGCAAGTCAGGAGACAGGGCTCTGGCGACCCTCTGGGGACTAAATTTAAAAAGCGCCCGTGGGGGCACACAGTCCGCTTGAGGCCTTTTGCCTGAATGACCGCCGGGGAGTCCCGCTTCCGCATTTAGCGCTGAGGTCTCGGGCGGAGCGTAGATCTCCTACTCGCATCTAGGGGAGAAAAAAAGAAGTTGAGAAGAGGGCTCATCCGGGATTTGAACCCGGGACCTCTCGCACCCTAAGCGAGAATCATACCCCTAGACCAACGAGCCACAGCAAGGCCGTCGTGGCGTCCCCGGGGTGGGGACAGACGTAGCCGCGGCGCCCGGAGGAGACCTGTCTGGAAGGGGCGGGCGCCCGAGGGGTGCCGAGGGAGCCCAGCGCCCCGTCTCCCCTCCCTGCCGAAGTGGGGTGCAGCTCTGCGCGCCCCCAATCCCGCGGTCCTCGCCGCCCCACTCCGTGCTCCGACACCCCGAGCCCGGGGCGGGAAGGGCGGGCGGCCGGGCTGGCAGCTGCCCCTCTCGGCGCCACGCAGGCGGGCGCTCGGGTCCTTCGGGGACGCTGCTCGCAGCCGCGCAGGCCCCGGGGATGCGCCGGGGGAGGCCGCCGGGAGCCCCCAGTCCAGCTGGACAGATGGACCTCCAAAGGCGGGCAGGGCTGCGTGGATGGTCTTTGGGCCCAGGTCACCGGGACATTCCTTGGAAACGTCCGCACCCCCCACGGGGTGGCACCCAGTGGGTGCTCAGTAAAAGCCAGCGGAGAGGGTGGAAGAAACAGCCCCGGCCCCGGCCCCCCCCCCTTCAGTCAAGGCCACACCCAAGGAACCAGCTACCCACGCAGGGGCCGGAACCCACGCAGCCCAGGTCCCGCCAGGCCTGTCCCCAGGAGCCGGGTCCTGGCTCCCGGAGTGGGTCGGGGAAGTGGGTCAGTCACCGCCAGGCTCAGCACCAGGGGCGGGTCCGTGATGTCCCTGAGATTCGGAAGCCGGGACTCCTTCGGGGCTTCGACCTCAGAAACCCAAAGTAAAAAATCATGCTGCCGGGACACCAACCACAGCGGCTTGCGCTCTAAAGAGCCTTCGCTTAACTCACTCGTGCCCACACTTGCAGCACTATCTTTTGGGAGCTTCTCCCCATTGCCCGCGCAGGTTAGTCCCGCCTGTCCGCGTCTCTGGACCCTCGGGGTGCCCGCCACGGCCAGCGGGAACCTCCACCTTCTAGGTCTTCCGCTGAAGGTAGGTCAAAAGCACAGGGCTCGTCCGGGATTTGAACCCGGGACCTCTCGCACCCAAAGCGAGAATCATACCCCTAGACCAACGAGCCACCGCGTGGTGATGCCCGCTTTGAGTTCTCTTCGGTGGCTGACTCCAAAGTTTCTGTTCCAGCCTCCAGATGGCTCAGGTGTTAGCGCGCGCATCATAGGAAACCTGGGTTTGTGCCTTCGCGAGTTCGCAGCCGCGCTCAGTCTTCCAGGGTGTCTGTTCAGTTCTGCATAAATCAGTGGCCCCACTCCTGGCATTGACAACCAAGCCTGCATTATTAAAAAAATAATAATAAACTCATCTCCTGTCCCAGGCCTCAGGTCGCATGGAGGGAGGAGAATCACAGCGGTGCCCAGCGAGCCGCTCCCCCGCTCCTCTCCCGGTTCACGGACTCCACGGGTTTCAGATTCCGCTTCTCACCCCTTGGAAAGCTTCTGGTCTCCAGCATCAACAGCTTTGAAGCATTTCACTCTTACATAACCGAGGAGAGAGGAGGCATTCGAAGTCAGGTCGCATGAAGGACAGGGCAGGAAACTGAGTCACACCCGCAGTCGACGTCCGCAGGGAGACAAGCTGTGGTAACCGTCACAGAAGTCACCGTGTTTCAGAGACAAATAGAATAAGAAATAATTCTTAGAATCAAAAGTTAGCCTGAATTTCTCTAAAAATAGATGAGAAGATGAGAAATCTCCCAACAAGAAGAACTAAAAGACAAAGGGTGACAAAAGAAAAAAGAAGAAAATAATGTGTAGGCCAGGAGTTTCAGCATCCATCTTTAAGGAGAAGAGAGGAAGTTTTCTGTTTTGTCTTTGTTGGTGTGTGTATGTGTTTTGCCAGGCAAAATGAATGAAAAAGAACTCACAGGGAGGCGTGTCCCTGCAAAATTTTGGAACCACGGATAAAGAAAACGTCCCATGAGCTTCCAGAGAGAAAACAACTGAACATTGACCAGGGATCTGGAATCAGGACCGCCTGTGGCTTGTCAAGAGCAGGACTCAGAAATGGACATTTGAAGCTGAAAGGAGAAATCATTTTCAACCCAGAATCCCGCTTTCAACCAAATCAGCAACCAGGTAAAAAGAAAGGCAGGGGGAAAGCTGAGCGCCCCCTCCCCGCTAGGTGCGGAGGGAGCTGGCTGCCTGGGCCCCGCGGACCACGACGGGGACGCCTCCCTGGACAGCTGGACTCCCCGACAGACACGGGACGCACAGGCCCTTAGTGGGGAGACCACCGGAACTTAGGACCCTGACTGCTGGGCCGGGGCCCCCTTTCTGCCTGGTGAGTCTCCCAGGAGCCTGGCCTTCTACCCCCTCTCCTGCTCCCCCGGGGAAAGACCCTCTCTCCTTCCGAATTCCAGGGTGCTCGGTTGGGCGGCCTCCCATTCAGCACCTCCAGTCAGCCTTGCTTAAGACGGCAGTCCCATCCCCTCCCGTGGAGGAGGGGGAGGGGACTTGTATTTCCTCTAGGGTGACGGGGCAATAGAGCCCAGAGCCGCCTTTGTGGCATGGGCGGGCAGGGAGACCCCCATCGGTGGGGAAGAGGGACCTACAGGCACCACCACCCCCAGCCTGGCTCTGCCTCCCCCGGCTTAAGCCACTCACGCCCCCCACCCCCATCCCAGTAAATTCCCAAATGCAGGGAGCACGACTCAAGATGTCTTCGCTGTACCGGAACGAGTCAGGAGGGGCGCCTTCTCCCGCCGCCGCGTCTTTGTGGCTTTCACACTGACCAGCCTCCAGATTTTCCCCAGACATCGAAGGGCGACGGCGGTGTAGCGACTAGAGGCCGCTAGAGCGGGTCCCTCTGCCCCGCTGCAGGCCCAGAGGCTGATGGAGGGGTTGGGGCATCTCCACGCTCCCCCGCAAGTGGGAATCCACCTCTTGCCTCTCCTTTCGCCTCATCTCAGTCCCAAGAGCCCACAATGGGGTGAGGGTTCCTCTGGGTCCCAGGGGTGGAGGGTGACAGCCGACGCGAGGCGCTAGGTGGGCCGAGGCCTCATGTCAAACCGCAGAGCCGCCCACCCTGCGCTGCACCAAGACATCTGGAGCAGAGAGACCAAGTGTTCCGCGCCCTCAGGTCCCATCGAGGAAGTTTCCCGGTCTTTGCAGCCCGGGGATGGGGGACGAAAGGATGAGAACTCTCCAGAAAGTCCCGTGGTTTGGAAGGGGGCAGCTACTGCCCATCCCGAGGACGGAGGCAGTGATACCAAAAGCTACGCAGCAGCTGGAGACGAAGCTGAGATGTGGGGCGCGACAGACGAAGGTACTGCGCCCCCCCCCCATAACTCCGGAGGGGTGCAGTTCCCCAAGGACGGTGGGACCCGCCATTCTGAGCGACTCTCATCCTCGTTCCGCTTGTCCGGTGGGAAAGGTGAGCCAGCGCCGTCCTCCCCTCGAGTTTTGCTGGAGCGGTCCCAAAATGCAGCGCGCCCAACGTGGGGCTCGAACCCACGACCCTGAGATTAAGAGTCTCATGCTCTACCGACTGAGCTAGCCGGGCCTTCGGAAGCGACGACCGAAGCTCTGGGTTTTGATGGGAGTCCTCAGCCGATTTGCCTGCTCTTATAGGTTTTATCCGGTTTCTAAAGATCCTAAGCCATTCGGACTTCTCCAGGCGCGGGATCCTGGTGCTGAGTCTCCCAGATCCGCCCAAGTTCCAGGGCTGCGACCAGGGGAAACGGAGATGCGGGTCGAGCCTCGGATTCCAGGAAGGTAACCGACTCGCCCGGAGCCTCCCAGCAGATGGAAGCCCCGGACGGGGTCCGTGCTTCGATGGGTCATTTGGGGTCGGTGAGTGTGCAGCGCGGGTGCCCGGAATCTGAAGACCTGCTCCGCCCCTCTCCGCCTTGGCACGGTCCGGGGCCCAGCCGCCTGACGCTGTCGGGGGAAAAGGTGCCGCGACGATGCGGGGGCTGCGCTCGTGGTCCAGGATTCTTGCCCAAGGGGGCCGCGAGGGTCGGACTCCCAACTGCAGGGGAATTCTGGCGTTTTCTCTGGTGGGCAGTCGGGCCCCAAACGTCTCCAGTGCTGATTTAGGGTCCAGCGCAGAGGGAGGCGGTGGCTGTGGGCTCTTGCCACTGGCGTGTGTCGGGGTTGGGCGGAGCACCCTAGCGCCCGTGGAACTTCCTGGACCATCCTGAGGCTGAGGCGGGACCTCATCTCGGTTTTCTGGGATACAGAAGAGGACATGGCCGGGGCAGCCAAGTGCTGAGGAGGGGTCGGTGGACTCGGCCCCCACTGCGCCACCCTCTGACAATGGGCACTGGCGCCACGGAACCTCGAGGGGCAGAGGCCGGACCCCGCCCTCCCCGGGACTGGAAGGAACTGCACCTGCGCCTTTCCCGGGGAGCCTAAGAGTGGAATAAACCCCCACAGCGCCGGGGTCATGGCGATGGCCTCTGAGCCAGGCGCGTGGGTCCCACTCTGAGTGGGCGAGTTCCAGGCTCAAATCCTGGGTGGGCCTGGGCAGCCCAGTGCGGAAAAGACGGCGACGGGGACAGAGCGGCGGAGTCGCAGGAAGAGGCTTCGGCCGGCGATGGAGGCTGGGGACAGGTATCGAGTAAGCCCTGGCTGGCGCCTTGCTGGAGAAGGTTCTGGTCCAACAGCCGGGACCTGTGGGCTTGAAGCCCCCGGAGGAAGGATTTCATGCGCCCGGCCCCTGCACCGCCATTCTGGTCGCGGCAGAGTGCGCTGATCCCCGCCGTTGGGTTCTCCCACCGCAGGGTGGACATGGTCAGATCTACTCCAGGCCTGGAGGCCATGACTTCTTTCCGTTCTTCCTTTCTTTTTAAATACGCTACGAACTTCCAGTCTAGGATCCGGTTTGTGCAGTAAAACGTCTGTCGCCCAACGTGGGGCTCGAACCCACGACCCTGAGATTAAGAGTCTCATGCTCTACCGACTGAGCTAGCCGGGCTGCCGCTGCGCCCCGCGCTGAGCCTCCCCCACCACAGAAGAAGGCGTCCCTAGACGGCACCCGAGTCCCCTGGCCCCGGCCGCCCCCACGGCGTCCCTTCCCCAGGCTGGGGGCGGCGGCGCGTTCCTTTTGCAGCCGTCCCGCATCCCCGCACAGCCGGCCGCACTGGGAGCGCAGGGGCCAGACCCGCAGTGTTGCTGACAGGGCGGCGCAGGAATGAGACACAGACACAAAGTTAAGAATTAAGGGAGCAGGGGGCCCACTGCATCTCGTGCTAAGTGGACAATAATGCACCTTTGCTCCAGTTATTTGTTTCAGAAGATCAGGGAGTATATGCTAAATGTCCTCAGGCTCGGGAGAGCCCACCAGATACCTATGTTTACATCCTGTTGCATATCAGAAGGAACAATCTAGGTTTAGGACAATGGTAAAGGTTGTCGTCATAGTCACAAGACACATATCTTTACAGGGCGGGCCGCACTGCCTTCCATGCAGGCCTGAGTGAGGCTTAGCGTTCTAAGCCACCACCCTAGATATGCCTCAGGCAACATGGAAGACTCAGTTTCCCACACTGCAGGGGCTGAAAGCTCCCAGGCGCTCGAGCCCGGCTCGTTCCTCCCGTGGGAAAAGCAGAGAGCCCGCGCCCCGAGTGCACCGCCCTGGGGCCCGTCGGTGTGCGTGCGGGGCCGAGACCTCTCCAGTTGCCCACGCGCCCGCCGGGAAAAAGCGCCACATCCTGGCGGCCGCCTCCAGGCGCCTGACCCGGCAGCGGCACAGGGCCCGCGCTTACAAGGGCCCCACGCCCGGCTGAAGGCTCTGCTGTCGCCCTCTTGAAAGTTTTAATAATTTGGGGACAAGGGGGATCCTCATGTTCATTGCACGGGCCCGTACAAAGGACGCAGCCAGTTCGAGCAGGCCCCTAAGACTAAGGAGCCCCCAGATCCTCCCCTCTTCCCCCGCGGGTCTCCGGGACCGCTGCCCGGGCTCGGAGGGAGGAGGTGCCGCGGGGAGGGGCGGCAGGGAGGAGGACAGGCGGCGGCTCCAGCAGGCCCCTGGCTCCCGCTCCCGGTGTCCGCCGCCTGGGCCCCTGGGTGTCCCGGGACCACTCCCGCGGGGGCGGAGGGGCAGAGCACACGCCGAGGCTGGAACTGTCCCCACCATTCCCGGGAAGACCAAGGGGATCTGGGATGGTTCCTGGACCAGATCGGTGATCCCTGAAATCCCAGAACCCAGCCCCTACCTCCAGCCACATACACACACAAATGTGAAGCACAGCTCTATCCAAACCAAAGGAATCTGCACGAGGGGTGCAGAGGAGCCGAGGGGTGCGGCTGGAGCTGGCCTGAAGGCCCCAGGTCAGGGCAGGCTGTGTGCTGGAGGCCGGGGCTTCCTGCCCTCTGGGCTCCTCCCTGCTGCAGCTGTTACCCCTCACCCCCGCCCCCCGGGCCTGGATGCGGGAACCTCATCCACGGGCCACCGCAGGCTCCCCCACCCTCTCCTGGGTTTGCCTCCAGGCCATCCTCCTGCCACTGCCGTGCTGCGTGGGGCCCCTGGGCCTGAAGCGGTCCCCTGGCTGCCCCTAGAGAGGGGTTTCCTCTTCCAAGGCCCCTCCTTCGCCTGAACCCCCTTGGCTGCTTGTCCAGATGGAGGCCCCTCCTCCTGGCTCTGGTTCCCCAGTGCTCTGCCCAGGTCTGAGGAAGGAATGGAGGAGGATATTCTGGTCAGAAAGTCACAGGCTCGGCTCAGAGGAATCCAGAGGAAGGAAGCCTGGAGGGCAAGCATGATTTGGTTATTTTAAGGCATGGACAGGAGTGCATAAAGAGCAGGCTCTCTCGACACACACACACACACACACACACACACACACACACACACACAGGGCAAAGGCCCAGCCTGTATTCCATGATGGGGCCTCTCCCATCCCCTGCCCAGGCTCCTCCAGAAGGGGCTGCAGCAGGAGGCAGGGAACTCCGGCCCCGGAGGACCTGAGCTATAGAGGCCCATTTGGGCCTGAGCCAGAGCCACTTGAGGGGCCCAGGCTCCCGTGGAGAGGCTGGGGGTTGCCCCCCACTCACACAGGCTGCCTAATGATGGCGAGGGTCACTGAACACCTGCCCCCAGCTCCCACTCAAGGACTCCATCAAGCCCTTGCCAGGCCTAGAGGCCCTGTCCTGGGCCTGGGAAGCTGGGAAGGAGGTCCCTGGAATAAAAAAAGGAGAGAGATTAGGGATAGGACCTTTGGCCACAGCCAAAGGTGCAGGATTCAGGGGTCCTGGGAAGGGAGAGTCTGATTTCTGGGCAACAAGGCTCTGGCACAGCTTTGTGCTGGTCTCTTTGCTTTAGGGCCCATTGAGAAGACGGATGCTGCTCATCAGCCCCAGTCAGGGAGACCTCAGACACCCCAATAAAATGCCACAGGAAACACATGAGAACACTCAAATACAAATAAAGAGGAAAAACTTCAGAACTGCAAATAAAAATTTATCACAAAACACATCAGAACCCACAAAAACAAATGCCACAGAAAACATCTGAGACAAACAAAAAATGGCACAAAAAACAAAATGGAACACCAAGTACAAATGCCAGAGGAAATGCCTCAAAACCACAAGTACAAATGTGATAGGAAGCACCTCAGAACCACAAATACAAATTCCAGGGGAAACGCCTCTGAACCCCCAAATATAAATGCCACAGGGAAACAATGCAGAACCCAAAAATAAAAATGCCATGGGGAACACTTCAGATCCCTCAAAACAAGTGGCACCAGAGACATCTCAGAACTCAAAAATGCAAATGTCATAGGAAACACCTCTGACCCCCAAATACGAGTCTCAAGGAGATGCCTAATGTTCTAGTTTGCTAATGCTGTGGAATGCAAAACACCAGAGATGGATTGGCTTTTATAAAAAGGGGGTTTATTTGGCTACACAGTTACAGTCTTAAGGCCATAAAGTGTCCAAGGTAACACATCAGTAATCGGGTACCTTCACTGGAGGATGGCCAATGGCGTCCGGAAAACCTCTGTTAGCTGGGAAGGCACGTGGCTGGCATCTGCTCCAAAGTTCTGCTTTCAAAATGGCTTTCTCCCAGGACGTTCCTCTCTAGCAAGCTTGCTCCTCTTCAAAATGTCACTCACAGCTGCCCTCCTTTCCCTCTCTCTGAATCAGCTCATTTATATAGCTCCACTGATCAAGGCCCACCCTGAACGGGCGGGGCCACGCCTCCATGGGAACATCTCATCAGAGTCATCACCCACAGCTGGGTGGGACACATTCCAAGCAAATCTAACCAGCACCAAATGTCTGCCCCACAAGACTACAAAGACAATGGCATTTGGGGGACACAATACATTCAAACCGGCACACCTGAGAACCTTCTAAATACAAATGCCAAGGAAAATCTGAGAACCACAAATACAAATACCACAGGAAATGCCCACAAACCACAAATACAGATCCCTAGGAAAACACTTCAGAACCCCAAATAAAATGCCAAAGGAAAAACCACAGAACCCACACACACAAAAAAAATGCCTCTCAAAACACCTCAGATCCCCCAAATCAAGTGACATGGAACATCTTTGAATTCCAAGATAAAAATGATACCAGATGACAATGGGATTTGGAAAGCCATAAGGACCACACTCCCCTTTGTCTAGTTTATGGATGGATGAGTAGAAAAATGGGGGAAGGAAAACAAACAAACAAACAAAGGCACCCAGTATTGTTTTTTACTTTAATTGCTCTTTTTCACTTTAATTATTATTCCTGTTATTTTTGTGTGTGTGGTAATGAAGGTGTCAGGGATTGATTTTAGTGATGAATGCACAACTATGTAATGGTACTGTGAACAATCGAATGTATGATTTGTTTTTTATGACTGCATGGTATGTGACTATATCTCAATAAAATGAATATTTAAAAAAAATGATACCAGAAACACCTTATAACCACAAATAAAAATGTCACAAGAACAACCTCAGAACTTCAAACCCCAATTGCACATGTCCCAGCTGAAATTGGAAGCACAGCCTCTTGCATACATAGCGGCATCTGCGCCATCAGACCACGGTCCCCTCCTCTTTTCCCTCTCATAGGTGCCCAGCACCCCTTCAACTCTATGCTCCCTTCAAGCCTGGGAGCTCTGTACTGAAGATTTCTCCCTCAGGTTCTTCCTTTCTGAAGGCCTGTGCCTCCCCCCACAGATCCATCCTGTCTAGCTTAGATGGTGAAGCAATATCCCAGGATCTGCTCCCCAAGTCCCCATGGGGCTGATCTGGGATCTGGTCCCTGTAGCATCTCGGTCCAGGGCTCATAGTCGGACCCAGTGACTGTGTGTTGAGGATGTGTGGCTGGGGTGGGGTGGAGTGGGGTGGGGTGGGGTGGGGGCAGGGGATGGGGCTGGTAAGAAAGGTTGTGGGGCTTCCCAGAACCAACTGCTCCCCTCTGTCCAGACAGTCCTTCTATTTAAAACTCAATATCCAAATGCAGAATGGAAATAGGGCTGTGAAGACTCAGGGACAAAGGCCACGTCACCTGCAAGGAAACACAGTGATTCCCAGGATCTGAAGTTGAAGAGAACAGACGAGGGTGGAGCCAGAGGAAAACTGATGTGCAGGTTTGACTCTGTTCTGTACCCCATAAAAAGCCATGTTCTTTAATGCAATCTTGTAGGGGCAGACCTATTGTGGGTAGGGTCTTTGGATTAGGTTGTTTCCATGGAGATGTGACCACCCAACTGTGGGTGAGTCCTCTTGATTAGATTTTTCCCATGAAGTGTGACCCCACCCATTCAACCTGGGTCTTGATTAGTTTACTGGAGTCCTTAGGAGAGTTCAGGGGCTGACAGAGGCCCAGACCCTTGGAGATGCAGACAGAAAGTCAATTGGAGATGCTAAGCTAAGAGATGAAGCCCACAGTGTGGCCGGGAGAAGCTAAGAGAGGACCCCCAGACGCTTAGACAGCAATGCCCTGGGAGAACAAGCAAGGATGCACAGGAGCTGAATGAGAGAAGCCCAGACACATTTTGGAGAAAGCCATTTTGAAACGCAACCAGGGAGCAAAGGATCAGCAGATGACAGCCACATGCCTTCCCAGCTGACAGAGGTTATCCGGATGCCATCTGCCTTTCTTCAGTGAAGGTATCTGAGCTGGTTTGGATGTATTATGTCCCCCAAAATGCCATTATCTTTAATGCAGTCTTGTGTGGGCAGGAAACTATTGGTGTTGATTGGGTTGGAGACTTTTGATTGGATGTTTCCGTGGAGATATGATAACTCAACTGTGGGTGAGATCTTTCATTGATAATTTCCATGGATAATTTCAATGATAATTTCCTGCCCATTCAGTGTGGGCCTTGTTTGGTTTGCTGGAGCACTATAGATGCTCAGACAGAAGGAGCGAGCTTGCTACAGCCAAGAGGGACTCTTTGAAGAATGCACTGGAACGGAGAGAGGAGCTTCAGCTTACAGAGACATTTTGGAGATGGCCTTTGAAAGCAGACTTTTGCTCCAGAGAAGCTAAGAGAGGACAAACACCCCAAGAGCAACTAAGAGTGACATTTTTGAGGAGCTGAAGCCTAGGCAGGAACGTCCTTGGAGAAAGCCATTTTTTTTTTCATTTTTATTGAGATTGTTCAGATACCATACAATTATCCAAAGATCCAAAGTGTACAATCACTTGCCCCTGGGTACCCTCATACAGCTGTGCATCCATCACACTTAATTTTTGTTCAATTTTTAGAAACTTTTCATTACTCCAGACAAGAAATAAAGTGAAAGATGGAAAAAGAAAAAAAGAAAAGGAAACTCTAATCCTCCCCTATCCCTAACCAACCCCCCTCAATTGTTGACTCGTAGTATTGATATAGTACATTTGTTACTGTTTATGAAAAAATGTTGAAATACTACTAACTGTAGTATACAGTTTGTAATAGGTATATAGTTCTTTCCTATATGCCCCTCTATTATTAACTTCTAATTGTATTGTCATACATTTGTTCTGGTTCATGGAAGTGATTTCTAGTATTTGTACAGTTGATCATGGACATTGCCCACCATAGGATTCAGTTATATATATTCCCATCTTTTGACCTCCAACTTTCCTTTTGGTGACATATATGACTCTGAGCTTCCCCTTTCCACCTCATTCACACACCATTCGGCGCTGTTAGTTATTCTCACATCTTGCTACGAACACCCCTGTTCATTTCCAAACATTTAAGTTCATCCTAATTGAACATTCTGCTCATACTAAGCAACCACTCCCCATTCTTAAGCCTCGTCCTATATCTTGGTACCTTATATTTCATGTCTGAGTTTACATATTATAATTAGTTCCTATCAGTGAGACCCTGCAATAATCGTCCTAATGTGTCTGGCTTATTTCACTCAGTATATTGCCCTCGAGGTTTTGTCATCAACCCATTTTTTTTTTAATATGGTTTTGTTCACTCACCATACATTCCATCCCAAGTAAATAATCAATGGTTCTCTGCATGGTCATACACTTATGTGTTCACCGCCTTCACCACTATCTATATAAGGGCATCTACATTTCTTCCACAAGGCAGGAGGGAGAGTCAAAGAAGGTAGAAAGGCAAAAGAAAGAGGAGAAAAAAATGACAGCTAGGAAGCAGCAAAAGGAAAAATAACCTTAAATCAAAGTAGAATAAAGAATCAGACAATACCACCAATGTCAAGTGTCTAACATGCCTCCCCTATCCCCCCCTCTTATCTGCATTTACCTTGGTATATCACCTTTGTTACATTAAAGGAAGCATAATACAATGATTCTATTAGTTACAGTCTCTAGTTTATGCTGATTGCATCCCTTCCCCAATGCCTCCCCATTTTTAACACCTTGCAAGGTTGACATTTGCTTGTTCTCCCTCATAAAAGAACATATTTGTACATTTTATCACAATTGTTGACTACTCTAGATTTCACCAAGTTACACAGTCCCAGTCGTTATCTTTCCTCCTTTCTTGTGATGTCTCACATGCTCCCCACCTTCCTCTCTCAACCGTATTCATAGTTACCTTTGTTCAGTGTACTTACATTGTTGTGCTACCATCTCCCCAAATTGTGTTCCAAACCACACACTCCTGTCTTCTATCACCCTGTAGTGCTCCCTTTAGTATTTCCTTTACGACAGGCATCTTGTTCACAAAGTCTCTCATTGTCTGTTTGTCAGAAAATATTTTGAGCTCTCCGTCATATTTGAAGGACAGCTTTGCTGAATACAGGATTCTTGGTTGGCGGGTTTTCTCTTTCAGTATCTTAAATATATCACACCACTTCCTTCTTGCCTCCATGGTTTCTGCTGAGAGATCCGCACATAGTCTTATTAAGCTTCCTTTGTATGTAATGGATTGCTTTTCTCTTGCTGCTTTCAGGATTCTCTCTTTGTCTTTGACATTTGATAATCTGATTATTAAGTGTCTTGGCGTAGGCCTATTCACATCTCTTCTGTTTGGAGTACGCTGCGCTTCTTGGATCTGTAATTTTATGTCTTTCATAAGACATGGGAAATTTTCATTAATTATTTTCTCTATTATTGCTTCTGCCCCCTTTCCCTTCTCTTCTCCTTCTGGGACACCAATGATACGTACATTATTGTACTTTGTTTCATCCCTGAGTTCCCGGAGACGTTGCTCATATTTTTTCATTCTTTTCTCCATCTGCTCCTTTGCGTGTAGGCTTTCAGGTGTTTTGTTCTCCAGTTCCTGAGTGTTTTCTTCTGCCTCTTGAGATCTGCTGTTGTATGTTTCCATTGTGTCTTTCATCTCTTGTGTTGTGCCTTTCATTTCCATAGATCCTAGTAGTTGTTTTTTTGAACTTTTGATTTCTGCCGTATATATTCCCAGTGCTTCCTTTACAGCCTCTATCTCTTTTGCAATATCTTCTCTAAACTTTTTGAATTGATTTAGCATTAGTTGTTTAAATTCCTGTATCTCAGTTGAAGTGTACATTTGTTCCTTTGACTGGGCCATAACTTTGTTTTTCTTAGTGTAGGTTGTAATTTTCTGTTGTCTAGGCATGGTTTCCTTGGTTATCCAAATCAGGTTTTCCCAGACCAGAACAGGCTCAGGTCCCAGAGGGAAGAAATAGTCAGTATCTGGTTTCCCTGTGGGTGTGTCTTAGAAAATTGCTCCACCCTTTGATGCCTCGGGTCACTGTGCTTTTCTGCCCAGCAGGTGATGCCTGTTAGCCTGTAATTCTTGACTGGTGTGAGGCGGTATGGCCGTGTTCCCCCAGGCTCTGGGGTCTGGTTCTGAATGGAAAGGGCCCCACCCCTTTCCTCCTAGAGAAGACAGACCCCCCAGGTGGAGGTCATTAGCATTTCAGTGGTCTCGCTCTGCTTGTGCTGTCTCCACCCTTCCCCGAGTCACAGCCCTGGAAACTGAAAATGACTGGGGCTTTCTCCACTGAGCCGAAAAAGAAACAGATAGTCCCCTTCAGACCCAGTCCAAGGTGACCCTCCGGCTCACCCAAAGCCTCTGTCTGTTTTTGGGGGCTGCATACCTGTAGTCAGCAGTTCACAGTCGCTACTTAAAACCCCAGTTGGAGCTCAGCTGAGCTATATTCACTTGCTGGGAGAGAGCTTCTCTCTGGCACCACGAGGCTTTGCAGCTTGGGCTATGGGGGAGAGGGTCTCGCGACTTGGATCCGCAGGTTTTACTTACAGATTTTATGCTGTGTTCTCAGGCATTCCTCCCAATTCAGGTTGGTGTATGATGAGTGGATGGTCTCGTTTGTCCCCCCGCAGTTATTCTGGATTATTTACTAGTTGTTTCTGTTTTTTTGGTAGTTGTTCCAGGGGGACTACTTAGCTTCCACTCCTCTCTATGCCACCATCTTGCCCCCAGAGAAAGTCATTTTGAAACCAGAACTTTGGAGCAGACGCCAGCCACATGCCTTCCCAGCTAACAGAGGTTTTCCGGACACCATTGGCCATCCCCCAGTGAAGGTGCCCAATTATTGATGAGTTACCTTGGACACTTCATGGCCTTAATACTGTAACTGTGTAACCAAATAAACCCCCTTTTATAAAAGCCAATGCATTTCTGGTGTTTTGTATTCCCACAGCATTAGCAAACTAGAACAGTATCCTCTTGTTGATGCCTTAGTCTGGACTCTTTTATGGCCTTAGGACTATACACTTGTAACCTAATAAATCCCCTTTATAAAAGCCAATCCGTTTCTGGTATTGTGCATAACAGCAGCTTTAGCAAACCTGAATAACCGAGTTGGGACTGATCCTGAGGAAGGGAGCCCCAAAAGCCCACAGAAGCCACACCCCTGAAATTACCAGTCTCCTGCTGTACCCACTGAGCTGGCGGGTGGATGGGACCCAATAACAGGGACGGTTCTCAGCGCTGCTCTCTGAGGACACGCCAAAGCGACCTGGACTCTTTTGGACCCGAGGGAGGCAGAGACCCCATGGGCGCGGGGTTCCTGCCCCAGTGACTGGCGCCCCCGCCCCAGGGGCCGCAGCGCGGAAAGCCGCCATGGCGGTGCCACCTGGCTAGGATATTCAGGATCGTTGGGTCCGGGAGTGGCGCTAGCTGACCAGGCAGACAGACAGACAGACAGAGGCTCTGGAGGAATGGAGGATGGACACCCCAGGCTCAGTTCTGGGACTCTGACAGTGGAGGCGGCCGCGCTAAAGTGCCTCCTCCAGTCACACCCATGCCCCGCCCATTTCCTCTAATGTCTCTCCCTCTCCAGGGACAGGACACTCGGGAACGTTTTGCAGGCAGGGAGGGCAAGGTCACGGGGGTCAAGTTCACCAGACAAGGAAGGCTTCATCCAACTCTTCCCTAACTCGCCTGGAGGTCTGAGCCCCCCTAAGTCCTGTCCAAGGCCCTGGGGGCAGAGGGAGGTCCCTGGGGCGGAGGCCCTGGCTTTGGAAGGGACCTGGAACTGCGAGAGCCCGAGGGGCTGAACCTCACCCTTCATCCCCTTCCCCTCCCTGGAAGCTGAAGCAAATCCTTCTCTTCTCTCTGGAAAAGATATTTCTCTTATAATCTGTGTGTGATAATCTCAGCATCTGAAGTCTTTGCTATTTTATTTACCTGTTTATTCACTGTCACTCATGGGACCCTGGTATGCTTGTTATTTTTGACTGTGAGCTGCTCATTTTCCTTCTAAATTTCTTTGTATGAGGAATTTCATGAGATCTAGAATAAACATGTGTTTCTCCACAGAAAATGGTTGTTTGTTTCCGCCAGAGGCTCAGGGGCATTAGCAGTCATGGGTCAATTTAAACTAAATCTTCTGCTTGAGGATTTTCCCCCAATTGGTCCTTAAGTGTGGTTCATGACACACTCACAACCCCCCTCCTAAAAAAAAAGGAAAACCCTGCCAATAACCCATATTTAACCCCATGGTTCTCCTGTTCCCTGCGTCCTCCTCCCCGGTGGAACTATCCTCTCAGCCCCTGCATGAGGTGGCTTCTCCTGGGCTCCTGGGCCTTCGTCTTCCAGCACCTGGGGAGTAGGGACCAGCTGTAAACCCACCCTGCCTCCCCCTCATCCCCTGGTCTTTGGGGAAAGGGACCTCCCCAAGGAATCTGGGGCTCCACAGTGCAACTGTGCCGCCACACACACACACACACACACACACACACACACACACACACGCCCGCGCGCGCACAGCAGAGAATTTGAACATCATTTGTTAAGTTTGTTCACCTTTGGTAGCCGAGGCATGGGGTGGAGACGTCACATATGCAATCATAGCTCCAGACCCAAACCAGCCCCTGTCGTTTCCAAGTGTTTGGGGTGTAGAACTTTCCCGCATTAGCAGGTCCAGGTGCTCCAGGGCCAGGGGTCCCGGTGTCCGTCCGTCACTGCAGAGGCTGCCCGGACAGACAGGCACAGCGGGACCCCTCTCCAGGCGGGCGCTGGACCCCAGGACCCCGGAGCCCCTGGGGCCCCCCGGAGCAGCTGCGGCGGGGCGAGGGTCCGGCCTAGAGCATCCGGGGAATCACGGGGCGCCCACCCCTCGCTGCCCGCGGGGTCCTGGGCCAGTCCCGCGGGGCGGCTGGGAAAGGAAGCGCGGTTCTGTGCGCGCGCGGGGTCTAAGGGGGTGGATAACCACCTGCCCGCAGCTCCTACGGGTGGGGTGCGGATTCAGGCGGTGTCGTTCCCCGCAGTCTCCCCACCACCACCACCAAGGGCTAATGGAGACCCCACGAGAGGGTCAGCTTCGCCTCCTTTCAACTCGTGTGGTTTCCTCTTTCCCCACCTCATACCCCCAGCCCTGAAGTGAGAGCTGTTGCCCGTCGCCGCTGTCCCTTCCGGGCGTGATGTGGAAGTGCCCGCGGCGGAGAGGGGTCTCGGCCTGGGCTGAGACGGCGAAGGGCGCAGCCCCGCAGTCCACGGCCCGGCTCCTGCTCGCGCCTCGGAGGCCGGAGAGGGGCCCCTGTTCTCCCGCGGGGATTGGGGGTGCTGGGGTCAGTCGGAAAGGGACCCCTTGCGATCTAGGGTCGGGGGCGGACAGGAGCCAGGCCCAGGGAGGAGCGACCCTGGGACCGCGAGGGGAGGGGGGAAGAGGCGGGGACGGCGCCCGCGGGTGGGAGCCTGAAGCGCGAAAGGCGCCCGACGGCGGGAGGATTAGGCTCTTATTATACAGAAAGGACTCGTCCCTTCTCCCTCGGTGCCTACTGACAAAAGTAGCAAGTCAGGAGACAGGGCTCTGGCGACCCTCTGGGGACTAAATTTAAAAAGCGCCCGTGGGCGGCGCTCAGACAGCTTGAGGCCTTTTCCCTTAAAGCCCGCCGGCGAGTCCCGCTTCCACATTTAGCGCTGAGGTCTCGGGCGGAGGGTAGATCCCCCATCCGCATCCAGGGGAGAAAAAAGGGAGGAAAATGATTGAGTGTTGGAAAAAATTGAAAAGGGGGCTCGTCCGGGATTTGAACCCGGGACCTCTCGCACCCTAAGCGAGAATCATACCCCTAGACCAACGAGCCATGGGGAGTCCTCTTCTCGGCTCCGCTTTCCTGCCGTCGTGGCGTCCCCGGGGCGGGGACAGGCGGAGCCGCGGCGCCGGGAGGAGACTCGTCTGGAAGGGGCGGGCGCCCGCGAGGCGCGGAGGGAGCCCAGCGCCCCGGCTCCCCTCCCTATCGGACGAAGTGGGGTGCAGCTCTGCGCGCCCCCAATCCCGCGGTCCTCACCGCCCCACTCCGTGCTCCGACGCCCCGAGCCCCGGGCGGGAAGGGCGGGCGGCCGGGCTGGCAGCTGCCCCTCTCGGCGCCACGCAGGCGGGCGCTCGGGTCCTTCGGGGACGCTGCTCGCAGCCACGCGGGCCCCGGGGATGCGCCGGAGGAGGCCGCCGGGAGCCCCCAGTCCAGCTGGACAGATGGACCTCCAAAGGCGGGCAGGGCTGCGTGGAGGGTCTTTGGGCCCAGGTCACCGGGACATTCCTTGGAAAGGTCCGCAGCCCCCACGGGGTGGCACCCAGTGGGTGCTCAGTAAAAGCCAGCGGAGAGGGTGGAAGAAACAGCCCCGGCCGCGGCCCTCCTCCAACTTTCCCGTCAAGGCCAAACCCAAAAACTCCAACTCCGGACGCGGGGGCTGGAACTCACACAGCCCAGGTTCCCAGTCCTTGCGCTGCCCGCTGACCCCCGTGGACAGCGCCTAGCCTGTCCTCAGGACCCCGGAGCTGGCCCTTGGAGGGAAGTGGGTCATGTTACCGCCAGACCCAGGCCCAGGGGCGAGTCGGCGATGTCCTCTCCCCACAGGGCACCCGAGCGGGGACAGCTTCTCGCATCCTCAGGTCGTGGAGCAAGCAGAGGACGCGTCCGCGGGACAGCAGGGGCCACCATCAGGGTTCGAGGTCCAAATTCGGGGCACGCTCGGGCTGTCTGTCTGTCGGTCCACGTGTTCCAGCGTGACCCGATCCTCGGGAATCAGGCAGATCTGGGCTGAGCGGGTCCCACCTCCCCCCTCGCCTCTGGGAAGGGCCTGGGCGAGCGGCGCGGGGCCGCGATCTCCTCCCAGCGGGGGCCCCTGAAGCTCGGCCCTGCGAGCCCGGGCCTTCTCGTGCTGAGTGTACCTTTAAGAGTAGGACTCCTTAGAGGCTTCAACCGCGAACCTCCAAAACCAAAGCAGGAATCATGCTGCGGGAGGGTACCACTTAGCATCACTCGCTTTCCTCCTTATTCTAAAGGCGCCTATCTCACTCGGTAGCGCTGGGTCCCGACTCAGTGTGATGGGTTCGTGCCCCACACTCGCCGCATTGTGTTTTGAGAACGTCTCCCCGTTGCTGGCACAGGATGGCCCCCCAAGTCCGCGTCTCTAGACCCTCAGCGTCCCCACCACCGCTCCCCCAGCAGGAATCTCCACCTTCTAGGCCTCCGGTCCTCCGCTGAAAGCAGGTTGAAAGGCTGGGCTCAATCCGGGAATTGAACCCGGGACCTCTCTCACCCAAAGCGAGACTCATACCCCGAGACCAACGAGCCGCCACAAGGATGGGTGCTATTTTAAGTTTCCCTCTGCTGTGTACAGTCTTGTTGCTACTTCCCGGTGGCTCAGGTACTAGCGCGCGCACCGCGGAGTCCCGGGTGTGTGGCTTCGCGGGTTCGCAGCCGCGCTCAGCAGCCTTCCAGGGCGTGCGTTCGGTTCTGCGGCATAAATCTGCGGCTCCCAAGATACCACTTAGGGGTCCTTGATAGCAAAACCTCGTAGGTGTCACTCTGTCCTAGACGGGCCTGAGACCCTGGGGCTTTGACTGAGCGCCGCTCCCTACGGAGCCGAGGACCCTGTCTTCTGGGCTAGGGCGCCCTGGCTGGCCTGGTGAGTCTCCCAGGAGCCCAGCCTTCTACCCGCTCTCCTGCTCTCCCCGGGAAGATGGAGACAGGGACACCAAAAGCTCAAGGGGAGCGGAGACCCTGAGTTGTGGGGTGCGACTGCTGGAGGCACCCCTCGTCTACCGTGGCCTTCTGGAGGGTTCCCGTTCCCCAGGGAGGCTGGGGCCACCATTCTGAGCGACTATCATTCACGTTAGCTTTCTCACAGTGTGAACGGTGGTCTGGGACCGAGCCCGCTCCTCCTCGTAGAGCTTGCCTCGCCCTCAAAGAGGGGTTTGGAGTTGTTTCGAGCCTGCGCGGCGGTCCCAAAACATACAACGTGGGGCTCGAACCCACGACCCTGAGATTAAGAGTCTCGTGCTCTACCGACTGAGCTAGCCGGGCTGCCGCTGCGCCCCCGCGCTGAGCCTCTCTCACCACAGAAGAAGGCGTCCCTAGACGGCACTAGAGTCCCTGGCTCCGGCCGCCCCCACGGCGTCCCTTCTCCAGGCTGGGGACGGCGGCGCGTTCCTTTTGCAGCCGTCCCGCATCCCCGCGCAGCCGGCCGTACTGGGAGCGCAGGGGAGCCCGGCTCGTTCCTCCCGCGGGAAAAGCAGAGAGCCCCGCGCCCCGAGCCCGCCGCCCTGGGGCCCGTCGGTGTGCGTGCGGGGCCGAGACCTCTCCAGTTGCCCACGCGCCCGCCTGGGAAAAGGGCCACATCCTGGCGGCCGCCTCCAGGCGCCTGACCCGGCAGCGGCACAGGGCCCGCGCTTACAAGGGCCCCACGCCCGGCTGAAGGCTCTGCTGTCGCCCTTTTGAAAGTTTTAATAATTTGGGGACAAGGGGGTCCCCCATGTTCATTACACGGGCCCGTACAAAGGACGCAGCCAGTTCGAGCAGGCCCCTAAGACTAAGGAGCCCCCAGATCCTCCCCTCTTCCCCCGCGGGTCTCCGGGACCGCTGCCCGGGCTCGGAGGGAGGAGGTGCCGCGGGGAGGGGCGGCAGGGAGGAGGACAGGCGGCGGCTCCAGCAGGCCCCTGGCTCCCGCTCCCGGTGTCCGCCGCCTGGGCCTCTGGGTGTCCCGGGACCACTCCCGCGGGGGCGGAGGGGCAGAGCGCACGCCGAGGCCGGAACTGTCCCCACAATTCCCGGGAAGACCAAGGGGATCTGGGATGGTTCCTGGACCAGATCGGTGATCCCTGAAATCCCAGAACCCAGCCCCAACCATACACACACACACACACACACACACACAGAGGCAGCAGCGTCCTCTCTCTGAGCTGCTCACCAGGACGCGGCAAAACGACCTGGACTGCGTTTGGGCCCAAGGGAGGCAGAGGTCCCGCTCGGCGCGGGGGTCCCCTGTCCCCTGTAACTGCGGCGTCCGGTCCCGGGAGCCCCAGTGCAGAAAAAGGCGAAGGGCGGCGGCGCCGGACTCGGACATTCAGGAACGTTGGGGCCGGGAGTGGTGCACACTGACCGGACAGACTGACGGACAGAGGCCCTGGAGGAATGGCGGGTGGACACCCCACGCTCCGGGCCGGGTCCCGCTCTCAGGGCTCCGCCTTCTTTCCCGCCATTCCCTCTAATTTCCCTCCCTCCCGGGAAAGAGGACCCTCGGAACCTCTGCAGGCAAGAAGGGCAGGGTCACGGCTGTCAAGGTCACCAGACAAGGAAGGCGGCAACCAACCCTTCCCTACCTCGCCTCGAGGGCTGAGCCTCCCTTAGGCCTGCCCAAGATCCCGGGCGGATCCCGGGGGAGCGCACACTTTTAAACCCGCAATCTCTCTCCATCTCCTTGAGGACGAGCAGCGTGGAGTGACCCCAGAAGGTCTATGGTGGGCCCCGGGACCCCGGGGCTGCAGCACCGGGGCGGGTCAGGGCCACTTTTTCCTTCCCAGTCGACTTCGGGAGCCTTCGCCCATCCGACAGGGAGGACAGGGTCCTGGGCTTGCGTCCCACCTCGGCCCTGGAGCCGCCCCAACTCCGGGCCAGGTCCCTGCGCCTCCGCCTGGGCCAGAGCGAGGTCAGAGGCGTTTCGTGGAACGGACCCCAGAACTGAGAGGCCCCGCGGTGCTGAAACTCACCTTTGCGCTCCCAGGAAGTTGAGTCAAATCCTCTCTTTCCCCGGGAGAGGCATTTGGGACTCTGTCCCACCCGAGCAAAGTGTGGTGCGGGTCAGTAAAATCGCCGATCGTCAACAGCACTGTGGTGGCTCGTTGGTCTAGGGGTATGATTCTCGCTTTGGGTGCAAGAGGTCCCGGGTTCAAATCCCGGACGATCCCTTCTCAGGACGCTCTTCTGGAAGCAATCCAAGCGTGATTCCAGGAGCAGTTTTCCAGGGCAGCGCTTAGCTCTGCCTAGCCGAAAGTCCCGCCCTTTGGCCTGCGATGGAGCAAGGACAGAAGGTGTCTCCCTGAACTGGGGTTCTCGGTTTTCTAGGCATACCCCTGGGGGGATGACCATCCTACCAGAAAATATAGTTGGAATCCCAGTCCCCAGGCTGGAGGTAAGGGACTCTCTCCCCTGGCCACACTCCCCCAGGAAGGGCTTCCCTGGGGCAAAGGAAGGGGAACCAAAGGACCAGCGGTAGAAGGGATGTTTTTGGTCTAAAGAATGTTTTTTTTTTGCTTTAGGAGTGAGAGGTCATAGGTTCAATCCCAAGGGCCTCTTTTTTTAGGGTCTTACATGTTTTTTAGAGCAGGGCTTGATGGTGAGTGATGTCTTTGCTGAACAAGGGGGAGGGAAACAGCAGTCCTGGGATCTGGAGGTCCTCAATGTTGGGGACCACCAAGAGCTTGGGCTTGCTCGACTTGGTGAGGGTGTCACTCATGGACACGGAAACTCAGGGGGCCCAGGCTCTGGGTGCAGATGCTTCTGGAACAGTCAACACCCCCCCTCCCCAGTTCTGCTCACACCCTAGGGGCCACCACCCAAGAAGCTCCCTCTGATTCCCAGCTATTTCTGTCCCCAAATTGTGACTCCTGTGCTAAGGCAATGGGTTCCTGGCCCCAGTTAAATGACTGCTTTTGACCTAGTCCTGTGGTTCCCGAAGCGCATGTGGAGGTGCCTCAGAGATTTTAGATTTCCCCGGGATGTGTTAAATTTTTGAGGAAAACAGCAACACTGAACATCCATCAGGCCCCACAGTTGAGCGACCTACCAGCTCCAGGCAGTTCAGCTTCAATCTTAGAATAGGCTACATCACTTTCCATGACACTGTATCTCTGCAAAGCAGGTTTTTGCCGAATCAGCGAGGAACAGGAAATGAGGCTGGCTGTGTCCAATCTGATTCCACGAGTGGAGAAGTTGCACCATGCCCAGCAGGCACACGCATCCCACTAGTAAGTAATTGCAGTTATTTGGGAATAAAATATAAATTTAATTTTTTCCAACAAGGTACTAAATTGGTAAGACTTTTTTCCCCCCAAAAAAGGTTCTTACTATGTTGTGTGGGCCCTAACTACCTATGAGACCAGATAGGAGAAGAAGAAAAAGTTACTGAGACTAAGGGTGCCCTGGATCCCAAGAGTTCAGGGTAACGGACAGGGACAACCGCTCTGATTGTGTCTGGGGGAGAAGCTTCCATTTCAAGAATTCTGGAACTAAGAAAGAAAGGAAATTCAGCATTGAGCTTGCCCTTCTTACAGCCTGAACCATTTAAAGGAAACATAAGAAAATCAGCTGACAGAATCAACGTGCCATTCTCCTCCCTCTCTTTTAACTTGGGGGGCCACCTGCCGGGTCTGTTTCCCCTTTTCTGTGGAGAGTGGGGCAGGTTGAGCGGTCCCCAGGAGAGGCCACAGACTTGGCTGAAGATTTGGTCCCCTTTCAGGTGCCCCTCACCTGGCTCCCAGGATCCCTCAAGGCCTGGAGATTGTCTCCCCCCCTTTCCCACCCTCGCCAAGCCCCAGCACGCAGCCCCCGGGTGAAATGCAGCCCGCAATGCATGCTCCCTTTTCTAAGTCTAAGAAGAGTGGTAGCTGCTACGTTCCTCTGGTTTAGATTGAGAGGGTGACCTATAAAGTTTGGGTTTTCCATTCAGTTAAAGCGACGCCCAACGTGGGGCTCGAACCCACGACCCTGAGATTAAGAGTCTCATGCTCTACCGACTGAGCTAGCCGGGCGGACAAGCAGGCCTTCTTAACCATCTCGGGTTCTGAGTTCTAAAAGCAGCCGCTTGACAAACCCGCGCAGACCCATCCGGCCTCAAGAGGCGGCGCCACGCGGGGCTACCCCCGGGTCGGACCTCTGGGCCCGGGGTCGTTCAGGCAGCCGGGAACGGTCCCTGCCGGGGACTCAGAAACCCGCGGCCACTCCCGTCTCTCCCACTTCCCAGCCAGCCCTCCGGGAAGTGCGAACCCTTTAACCTCAGGATCTTGGCTTCAAGCCCCACCCCCCTCCTCGTGTCATTTGCCACAGCCCCGGGTCGGGGCCTCTCAGGGTGGTCCTGGAGACCGCCTAAGTACTGCTCGGAAGGGGCCTGGAGTGCAAGCAGCCCCTGCTGGTAAAAACCCAGATCCTTCCTGAATTTTGAGCCTGGACTTCTCATGGCTCCGATGGCTTCCAGGTGTGCAAAGTTTCAGCTGAAGGAAGCGGTGAGGCCCCTCCATCCCCACCGGATCCGGGTGCAGGGCGGAGAGACCCCCCTGTGCACGTGTCGGAGGAGAAGGCTCCCGGGTCGCCTTCTTTCCCAGGGCGGGGCCCTTGCACCTGCGAGTCCAGAGCCCTACTCTGCCCGCCGTGGCCCGGGTCTGGGAAAATCCAAAGCCTGGTGGTGGCCGGGGTTGGTCGGTCCTCGCTGCGTGCTGGGGGCTTGGAGAGGGTGGCCCCTCTTGTCCCAAGCATCTGTAAGAGACCTTGGTGGGCGCGTTTTACGGCATCCGGCTGTCACCCCGGTGGTGGATCTGTCCCTGGCCGGAGGGAGCGCGGGAACGTAAGAGAGGGGTGCTGCTGGGGCATCCCCCTGCCTCGGCCGTGGATTGAGGCCCGTGGTCTATCGCGAACCGACGCCCACTAGGGACGCTGACTCGCGCTGTCTCTTCTCTGTGTGAGTAAAGCTCTTTCCACCAGAGCCTGTGTGAGTCGTGCTTTAGCTGGGGACCCGACACCTGAGTGGGAGTGGGGTGCCATCTCTCTTGACCGACACCCGCCACGTCTTGGGGTTTTAGGGGAAGGGATCCTTGTCTATGATCTCCGCCCAGGGGAATGCCCCACCCGGGGCTGGGGGTGGGTGGGAAGGGGACGGTTCTCTCTTAGCTGTGTTCCTGCTCTCTTTCCCTTCAGAAGTCCCAAACTCGAGAAAAGCTGCCCCTATTGAAAGACCAGGATGGCAGCGAGCGTCCGTGAAGGCGGATGACCTTAGCAGAGCAACCCAACCCAGCTGGAACTCCTGACAACGGGAACCCCCTCCGGAGTCCTCAAATGCGATCGCTGCACCCAGGTGGAGCCAGGGCCCTGCACCCAGGTGGAGCCAGGGCCCGGCAGCGACCTCTCTACACGACGCCCACGTGCCGGGCAGTAAGTGTCCTCCCTCCCCCTCCCAGCCAGGAGGTGTCAGCCGGGGCCTAAAGGGGAGCCCGAGCTCCCACCCCCACCCAGCAGGAACGACCCCCGCCCCCACCCCGTCATCAGCAGAGGCCGAGTGGGCAGCCTGGAAGCCCGACCCCACCTGATAGCAGCCAGGAGCCCTCCTTCTCCCCGCGGCACAGGGTCAGAGGAGGCTCGCTCACAAGATCTAAATAAGGTCCAGTATGTCCAGAAGGCAATTAAAAATCAACCATCATTTTAAGAACTAGGGAAATCTCAGCTTGAAGGAGAAACGTGATGATGTTGGAATCATCTGGCAAGGATGCTGAAGCAGCCATCATAAAAAAGCTTCAAGGAGCAATTACAAATGTACTTGAAACAAATGGGGAAACAGAAAGTCTTAGCAAAGACATAGGAGACATAGACATAAAGAAGTATAGATGGAGGTATCAAACCCAAAAGCGGAGATTTTGTAACAGACATTAAAAAATGTTAATGGATGAGCAATAGCAAAAATGAAAGAGGAAAGAATTAGTGAAAGTGAAGCTAAAACAACAGAAATTTTCCAGTCTGAAAAACAGAAAGAAAACAAACTTTTTTTTAAAAATCACAAAAACAGAGCCTGGGGGTCCTGGGGACTCTGTCAAAAGATGCAGTGTTGTCGTCATTAGAGACCCAGATGGAGAGGAGAAAGAAGGTGAGTCTGTAAAGGGATTCAAAGAAAAAATACCTGCAAATTTCCCATTCATTTTAAAACTTTTTATTGTGGTATCATATGTACAACATAATATTACCCATATTAAAAACTTTCAAGTATACAATTCGGTGTATCATTCATTTTTTTTTTTAAATCGGTCTCCCTCCACTTTTTTTCCTGAAATCTTTTAAAGCATATGTAATACTTTCACCCATAAAAACTTCTGCATATGTCTATAGTCTTTTTGAGTTAAAATACTCGCAATGCCATGTGCACACCCACCAACACGAACGATAATCTTTTAATATCCTCTAATCTCCAGCCCATGTGCAGTTTTTCCTCGATAGCTTCCGACCCCCGACCCCTGGTTGGTTCGCCGTTGGAGGACGTTCCTCTCACGTCTGCAGTCTCAGATGTCCAGCAGGTTTTCCAAGGCTCTGATCACCAGTTGGGAGGGAGAGAGGGGACGTCCCTGAGCGTCATCCCCAGGCTCTGCTCACAGCGCTCAGGGACGGGCCCGGTGGTTTGTCTGCAGTTCCTTCCTGCGCTGGCAGCGGGGTCAGGAGCCCACATTGGGGCTCCTTCCCTTCCCCTCCTACATCGCAGGAGACCGGACCCCAAAGCAGAGCGCGGGAGGTGGCTGTGCGACCTGCGTCTAGGGGTGCCCGAGTCCACTCCGCCAGCCTCGGCCGGGCAGCACGTTCCAGCAGCGCGGGATCGCCCAAAGCGCAGACCAAGAAGGTTTGCAGCAAAAAAACACAAAACCAAGCAATACAAAAACACATTTAGAAATTTTGATCCAGTCTAAAATCATTCAAAAGTATAGATGGAGGTATCAAACCCAAAAGCGGAATCCGGTAAGTCTAACAGTTATTTCAAGTGTATGGGTTGGTTTGATCACATATGGGGGAATGGGCTCGGTTGTCTTGTCCCCCTTTCGGGCCGCGCGTCCGCACGTGGAGGGATCAGCTAGCTGAGCCGCTGTCTGTCCGTGCGTCCGGTAGTCAGTGTGCAGCGCCACCTCTCAAGGTCCCCCCGTTCCCGGCGCGGCCGCCCCGCCGCCCTCTCTTGGGGACACCGCGATTTCCTGACCCTCAGACGGCGGGAAAGGGGACTGAGAAGTACCGTGGAGGCCGGAAAGTGGTGGGGGACTCCGGGCACCCCACTTCCGCACCCACTTTCCGGGTGCCTGACTCGTCTGGTCTTTTAGGATCACCCACCTGCAGGTGATCTGGGAATGGCAGTTGCCGTGGCCCGGCTAGCTCAGTCGGTAGAGCATGAGACTCTTAATCTCAGGGTCGTGGGTTCGAGCCCCACGTTGGGCGAGGCGTCTTTTTTGTCAGGAAAACAGAAACAAACTCGGGGACCTCTGAGCACACAGTTGACTTGTGAGCTCTTGAAGACACCGCCGAGTGTCCACCCCCTGCCACGTGGACCCTGTCATCGGCCTTCGCTGCACGGGGTGCCGTCACCCGCCAGAGCTTTTAAAGGGGTGATGAGTGCTCTTCTTTCACTAATCCTTGAGCCTGGGTCCCACTGCTTTGAGCAAAGCAATTTTAGAAACTGTTCTATCAGAGATTTGAATCCAGCCTCCAGAAAAAGACCACCCACTGTCAATGAAGCTGCCACCGGTATCTGGCTCTCCGCAGGGTAAAATATCACCATTGGGCAGGGATTTTCCTTCGGCTTCGGGCAGGCCTGGTGTGGGGTGTGGGGGTACTTGTGATTCCCATCGGGGACACGAACCTTGGAGTTCAGGGAGAATGAGCCCCTTACGCTTGTCATGTCCCGCGGAAACCCTTCAACTCCGCGACGAGGTCTTCCCTTCCCCATCGGAGGAGCCCGGGCCGCGCCTCCCACGCTGCGGAGCCTTAAAACTAGGGCTCGTCCGGGATTTGAACCCGGGACCTCTCGCACCCTAAGCGAGAATCATACCCCTAGACCAACGAGCCACCTTGCGGGAGTGGCTAACTCGCCGCTTTTAAGGATCACACACGGCGCCTCCCTTGCTGGCCTGGCTCAGTCCCGGTTTCCTCGTCTGTGGTCTGTCCCCCGCTTCCCGGAGTGTGTAGGGAGGATTTGAGTCGTGTCCCCATAAAGAGAAAGGGAACGGGGAAGGTTCGGCATTGTCGCGCCCTGCTACTCCAAGTCGGAAGTTCCCGGTCCGGTGTCTTGGATGTCTGAGTTTTGGGGTGTCCGCTCCTCCCTGCAGACCACAGTGACTGACCCAGAGGGCCCCTCTCTGCTTGGTTCCTGGGCAACGGAGACTTTCAGCCTCGGGAGGGGACGCGGGGTGTTCCCTCCGCCCCCGGCTAAGGGATAGACTTGGACTCCTCCAGGCGTCGCGGGCTCCCGGAGCTCCCGCCCACCCAGCCCACCCGGGACCCACAACCGCGGGGGCCTCCGCGCAGGGCCCTCTGAGCACTGCCTAGCAAGGCTGCTCCAGGCCCACTCTAAGGGACCTGGACCCCCAACCCCAAGCCCACCCCAAGCCCACCCAGGTTGGGACTGAGCAGAGGGGTGGCTCTTGGGAACCTCGGGACCCACCTCCCGCAACCCGAGCTCCGCGGTGGCGTGGGGAGTGCCGTCGGGGAGGAAGAAGGAGGGAGGGTGCTGAGGAAAGGCTCCGGAGCGGGAGCAGGAGGTGGGGGATTGGTGTTGAGGAAATTCACGGAGCCCCGAGAGGAGACGCCCCGCGCTGCCCACCGCCCGCACCCCGCAGCCTTCCGCGACCCGGGTCCGGGCGCCTCCCCGTCTCTTCGGCCCACCCTGGACGCCTGGCATCAGTGCCCAGGCCTGATTTGGCCACTCAGGCCCGCTCGGAGCTGGGTCCACCCTCCGCAGGCCCCGCACCCCACAGACCCAGCCTTCCCCCCGGCTCTGCCGGGGGCTCCGCTCCGTGCCCGAAAATAACGAGATAAAGCATCGTGTGGACTCCTCGGGGATTGGAAACCCAACAAGAACAAGCCCTCCTCCCCAGGGACATTCCTCCCCAGGGCGGCTTCGAGGGCCGCGGGACTGTCCACTCCCCACTGGGACAGAGGGTGGCTGAGCCCCGCCCAGAGCCAGGCCGAGGGGTGCGGGGTCACCCCCGGGGGGAAGGCGGGAAGGAGGGAGGCAGCTCCGAGGAGCGGTGTCCTGACTCGGAAGATTTTTGGAGGAAAAAAGCCTGCCGTCTGTGTTTTGTTTGCCTGGTTGGGCTTTTGTCTGTCTGTCTGTCTGCTTTAAGGAGAAAGGGAGTCTTAAGGAAAGGAAAGGTTCCGGCCGCAGGAGAAGAAAACGCCTGTCGGGAGCCTGGGCGCCCCCGTGGCATGCGGGCGGAGGGGGAGGGAGAGGGTCGGAAGGGCAAGCGGGCCCCGGGATTTCCCCCAAAGTCCTGGGGACCCCGCCGTTCCCCCGGTGTGGAGAAAGAGGCCCGTAGCCTCGGGGGTGTCTGTGGGCCCCCACGCCCTTCGCCGCCCCGACACTGAGAGCCGGCCCCTCCCATCCCAGCCTCCGCGGCGGTTCCCTCCTCCCCGTGGTGGTCCCAGGTCCTTCCCGCAGCTTCTCAAAAAGGAAAGAGTGGAGCACGTCCGGGGCTTGCCCCACAACCGAGAAGCACGAGCCGACCACCACGCTCCACCGGCCCCTTCTCCGCGCTTACCTGGCAGGCGACACAGGCCAGCTCCGCACCGCGCACCACCCATCTCCATGGACCCTCCTCTCGGTTCCTGGGGCTCCGCTGCTCCCCGAGCACTCAGGACTGCACCCGGAGCGGCGCTGCGGGACCGCAGGCGGCCGCCGGCCTCATCTTCCCGGGCCTCCCAGGAGCTGGGAGTCTCGGCTCGCTGCGTCCCCCGAAAAAACCAAGGTGTCCGAAAAGCAGGGCTCGTCCGGGATTTGAACCCGGGACCTCTCGCACCCAAAGCGAGAATCATACCCCTAGACCAACGAGCCGGCCCGGCAGGCGGTGACCGTCGCGCGCCCTTGGTGGCGCACTCCCGCGGCTCCGGCTTCCGGGTCCCGCCCAGAGGGCAGCGGGGGGTGTGGGTTTCGGTTCCGGGCGGAGCGCGAGGGGGCGGGCGGTGCCAGCGGGCCTGACCGGGAGGGACAGTCGCCCCCAGCTGGGCCACCCGGCCCGGAGCGCCTCCAGGCGGCGCCGCGACTAGAGAGGCGGCCGGGAAGCCAGGTCGCGGCCCCCGGGGAGGGGCCCTGCCTCCATCCAGGAGCCCGTGGGGCCGGGCCCGGCGCGGGGTCTCCCCGGCCGACCCCAGGCCAGAAACCTCACCCAACCTGGGGCCCAAGTCCAGGATCCTGAGGAAGAGGCTCTGCCGCCTCCCAGCCGGCCAGCCCGGGCGAGCCGCCGTCACCGCGGGAAGGGAACGCCCGGGCTCGCGTCCTCGGGTCCTCCGCGCACCCCGCTCGCAGCTCTGCGACCCTCGAGGCGGGCGCCAGAGTTCATCCCTTCCCCAGCGTGCGGCCCCGGGGTTGGATGAACGCCCCGAACTTTTCTTGCCTCTTCCATTTGCAAGAGATCCAGACCCCGAAAGCGAAGGAGGAAGGTCCCCGGGGCGTGTCCCCGCCGCGAGGCCCCGGAGCCTTCCAGGTTTGCTCCGTGCTGCCCGCCCCAAAGGAGGCTGGCGTTTGGAAATGGAGGCTTGTCCGAGATTTGAGCCCAGAGCCCCTGGCACGCTAAGCAAGTGTCATTCCTAGATCCAGGAGTCGCCCTAAAGGGGCCTACTCACTGGCCACTCACGTGACCTTCGTCGTGGTGCCCTTGACCCCGCGGCCTGCAACAGGCCAGCTCGGCCGGCGGGGCCCAAACGTCCTCACCCCGGCACCGCCACTTGGAGCCTCGGTCTGGGCGCGAGTGTATACGTATATGTATATGTACACACACAAATATATATTTTTTTCTTAAACATATATATATATATTTTTTCCTTAAATGACTATTATGGATCGAATTGTGTCCTCCCCCACCCCCACCCCCCTCCGCCAAAGACATGCTGAAGTGCTAACCTCAGGTGTGAACTCATATAAAATAGAATCTTTCCAGAACCCTACAGACTCAGAGCAAGCACAGCCTGGCTGACACTTAGCAGATTTCTGGTCTCTGGAATCATGAGATAACACATTTCTGTCATTTAAGCCAACTAGTCTGTGGAAATTTGTTGCCCCAGCCCTGACAAACTAAGAGAATTAGCCGTCTCCAATTATTCCTGCATGGGGCAGGAATCTGGTTGCAATCCTGGTTGTGCTGTCCACATATTTCTGTGCAGCCCATGTTGATGGCTGAGCGTGACCCCCGGCCCTGCTGTCCCAGGGTCCAATCATCCCATTGCTACCAGGGATCTGAGTTCTGTGAAATTGTCCTCTACCACCTGTCCCACACTTCAGAGAACAGAGAACAGTCACCAGTGAGCTTCTCACACATGCTGGGGCTTCCCCTCAACTCTGCATTTTGAGTTGCCTTGGTGAAGGGAATTTCTTTCAGATTCTCGCGAGATATGTAGCCAGTTGGTGGGCTTTTGTTGCCATGCCAGGCATGCCTGGATCTCTGCTCCTTTTGGTCCCTTCCTCCAGGGTTTTCCATGGCTTTTCTGGAAGATCTTCTTCACTTAATATAAGCCAAGGCCTGTCCCAATCTTCCAAGAGCCATCCAAGCCAGGTATAACAACCAGATGGAGGGATGCATGCCCGGGTGTTAAGTTCTATGTCATGGAAGAGTGTCCCCATACTGACACAGCCTTGATCCAGGGCCCTCGGGGTTGACCCCCAGGTCCTACAGCTCCTGCGCTTTCTAAGTCCTCTCCTCTCTTAAGCAGGCCCAGGACTTCCCCAGTTGAGTCATTTTCAGGAGGGAAAGAAGGAGCAAACACCGAGAAGGACAGGCATTCTCTTGTAAGATATCTGCCCACACCTGCTCTGCACAGTCTTCAGGCAAGGAGAGGGCTGAGCCACTTCTGCAGGTTCAGAGCATGCAGGGGAATCTGTGATGCAAGTTTCTCAAGTGTGTCTCCCCAGATATCCTCAGTCCGGGTCTTGGGGTCCCACTTCTTCCCTAAAAGCACGCTGGCATTGTCAGAAGACTTTCCCCGAGGCTGAGCATTCAGCTCCTCGCAGCTCTGCTGCTTTTACAGTGAGGTCCTCATCCCGGCCCTGGGCACTGCCGGTCCTCCAGTGACAGGAGGCAGGTCTCGGTCAGGGCTGCCATGGGGCCCTCCCGCCTGCACACTGCTTTGAACTGGTGAATGATCAACCCCCAAACAGTCACTTTTTTCTTTTCAATGCATTAAAGACACTCAGCAACAGCCACCCAATATAATAGCCATAATTTCTCTTTCTACTGTGTCTCTCACATGCCAGACATATCACACAAGCCCAGTTCATTTCATTCCACCTCTCTTCCCAGTTCAACACGGGTGAAAGTCTCCCTAACTGCACTGCTGCAGCCTGCCAAAGATTATCTAGGCTCTACCTACCACGCCGGGTGTGGTCCCAGGTGAGCCAGCCGGCCGGTGACCCGACCTTAGACTCCCTCTTTGAGTCTGCCTCCTAGAGCCACCTGGCTTCTGATAACTGCATCAGAAGCAAGCCTGAGAAAGGGATGACTTTTTCCTTTTTATTGAAATAGATTCACATACCCTACCATCATACAAAGTGTACAATTGTTCACAGTGTTATCATATAGTTGTGCATTCATTGCCATAATCAATTTTTAATATTTTAATTACTCCAAACAAAAATAAGAATCAAAGTAAAAAAGAACACCCAAAACACCCCCTCACACACACACACACCAGTACTTATTTGCTTTTTTGTCCCCATTTTTCTACTGGATAAAGGGAGTGTGAGCCACAAGGTATTTTCACAATCTCATGGTCACACTGTGTAATCTACATAGCTATACAATTGTCTTCATGAATCAAGGATACCGGACTGCAGTTTAACAGTTTTAGGTATTTCCTTCTAGCTATTCCAATAAACTAAAAACTAAAAAGGGATATCTATATAATGCACAATAGTAATCTCTAGAATGATCTCTCAACTCCATTTAAAATCTCTCAGCTACTGAAGCTTTTTTTTTTGTTTCATTTCTCTTCCCCGTTTTGATCCAGAAGGCTTTCTCAATCCTATGATGTGGGGTCCAGGCTCATCCCCGGGAGTCATATCCCATGTAGTGGGGAGGGCAGTGAGTTCACCTGCTGAGTTGGCTTAGGGAGAGAGGCCACATCTGAGCAATGAAAGAGGTTCTCTGGGGGTAACTGTCAGGTACAATTATAAGTAGGCTTAGCCTCTCTTTTGCAGTAACCAGCTTTGTGAGGGCAAGTCCCAAGATTGAGAGCTCGGCTTACCAATGCTTGCAAAAATATCAGGAATTCCCCAGGAGGGGAAGTTTAATATTTCCACATTTCCCCCCATCCCTCAAGGGGGCTTTGCAAATACTTTCCATTCTCTGCCCAAATTACTCTGGGATGTTTTGAGGCTTCATGCTAACCTGTACAAACCAGCCAGATCTCACACCCTATTCAAGGTGCCATGTAACTTTGGTGTTTGAATAAATTGACTGCACAAGTTAAATTATATAGTGTGCTACAGAAAACATAGATTTTGCACCAAATAAACATCTCTTCCTTGAGAAAGAGGAGTATGTCAGAAAACGAGGGAAGCCAAGAAAGGACAGATGTGCCAGCTGTTAAACTATCATTTCCGGTCTTCAACTCCACTTTTCTAGACTCTGCTAATCTTTGCCAACTGGATCCCTCATAGGTTTAGCTAACAGGAGGCATTAGAGGGAGCCTGAAAGGCTGGAGGGAGAAGGGACCTGTTACTTTCTGTTTGTTTCCTTCTGTTGCCAGCACCCAGCTTCATTTGTTCATCTGAGCAGCAACACTTAATTCTAGAAATAGCAGTGGAAATCAGCTAAGTTTTCCAATGCCCACAGAAAGGTCCATTTTCAACCTTTTGCCTGTGGATATCCAGTTTCCCAGCACCATTTGCTAAAGAGACAGTTCTTTCCCCATTGAGTGGATTTAGCACCCTCATCAAAAATCAATTGGCCATAGGTGTGAGGGTCTAACTTACTCTTAACACATAGTTAATAATTTTTATATTGAATATTCTCTGCTGAAATACCTGATGTGTTTTCTAACTGTTGCCTGGGGCTGGGTTTGGAAACGAATTGGAGCTTGAACACAGTGCGGAGCTTCTCAACAGTGGGAACTGGATTGCTAGTAATTCATGACAGGCAGTGGCATCATGATCAAACAACTTGTCACCTGGGTGATTATGATGAGTGCAGGCTGAAGCAAGTGCCTTGGGGGACAGATTGGCTTCTGTCCTGGTCTCTCATGGCAGAAAAGACAAACACTGTGATGTGTAGTAGATTCTTCTGAGTGCATGGGTTTGCTTACAGAAAGAAAATGACATGTCAAGCCTTTAAATATTCAGATCAAGTCACGTTCAGAGAACCTGAGACACTTTATGGCCACCAAAAAATCATCCCTTATTTCCTGAAGCTGCACAACTGATATTGCTAAAAATCAAACACTTAATTATGCAGAGAATTACAGTGTGAGTTGACTTCACAGCCTCACCAAATTTTCCATGGGAAAGATACATCATTGATTGGGAAGGAGAGGGACCAAAGACTTAGAATGGAACATCTGGATGGACTCAAATGAAGTTGAGAATCTTGAATCCTTGAGTCAGTAACCCTGAGCCTCCCTTGCCAGCAAAAGCAGGCTGTTCTCTGAAATCTGAGAAGATTAGCCTTTCTTTCTTAAATAACCTGCAATATTCTGACTTGGAGCAGTTGCCTGCAAGGGGTTGTCAGTTCTTCTCAAAGCCCACACCAACCACCTCTTCTTACCACTTTTATCACTGGGTCAGATCTTGGCTTGATGCAGGGAGCAAATACAAATCTGACCTGGAGGAAAAACTCATATACCAAAAGAATTATAAGATTTTGCTATCTGAAGCCAGCAGAAACCTGGAGAATATGGGTGGGGACAGTTCCAAGGGTGTTAGACTAAGGAATACAGGATAGAATTTTATTTCTCCTGAATGTATTGATCTGGTGCACTTCCCAGAGAGCCTAAATTTACTATGTTGTGCTGCTGAACCTGGCTCTAACAGGTTTCTTGATTGATTGGCTGAATATTGAACTTAGTAGTGGCCTATGGTTAATGAGATTGAGATGCCAGAATGTTCTCTGGCATAATGTAGAGGAAGGAATTCAAAGACTTAATGAGATAGAAATACTGGGGTGGATATATCATGTATAGTGTGCACACCCACCACCCCACTGAAAGGGGCCCAGAAGACACTCCCTTCACTAGGGGATTGAGAAAAAATTAGCATCCTTGCAAAGTTTTGTGGTGGCTAGTCTCTGCAGGCCAGGTACGATGCAGGGAGATGCTGCCATTGAGATTTCTCTGATTTCAGTGGGGATGATGGGGTTCAAGATATTGGGGGAAGTTGGAGAAGCAAGATAGAGTGGAAGGGAGAGGAGGGACTTTTTTGTGGTCTTTAAAGGCAAAAGAGCACTATGTTTTAATATGTATAAATGACAAAGCTCCAGCAATCACCACCTCTAGAGAGAAGTATGGCATGGGAGGCTTCGGAGTTTACTCTGCACCATGCCCTGTAGTGTTGGAAAGTTTTACCTTGAGGATGAAGTAACGCATGGTGTTCTGGTTTGCTAAAGCTGCCTGAATGCAATATACCAGAAATGAATTGGCTTTGTCAATGGGGATTAATAAATTCCCATTGCAATTTTACAGTTGCAAATTTACAGTTATAAGGCCATGAAAAATGTCCAAAGTAAAGCATCTAGAGGTAGATACAGTTTCTGAAGAAAGGCCAATGGCATCCACGGTTCCTCTGTCACATGGGAAGGAACATGGTGATATCTGCTGGTCCTTCTCCTGGGTTCTAGCTCTAAAATGGCTTTCTCCAGGAGCATTTTCTTTCTTAGCTTCTCTGAGCTCTCTCCAAAATGTCTGCCTTTTAACCTCTCATAGAGAACTTCAGCAAGGGGATTAAGACCCACCTTGAATAGGTGGGGTCACATCTTCATGGAAACAACCTAAGCAAAAGGTCCCACCCACAATAGGTCTGTTCCCACAAGATTGCATTAAAAGAACACGGCCTTTTATGGAGTACATAATAGATTCAAACCAGCACACATGGCATACTTTATTATGGACTACTTCATACATATAATTATATTACTATTATTATAAATAATATAATAAGCCCACATGTCCCGCAGCTTAAGCTATTATCAATTCATGGAAAACTTGTTTTGCCTATTCCTCCACCCACTCCCCATCCCCTGCCCCAAGCCCATTATTGTGAAACAAACCAGTTATGATATAATTTTTTTTTGATTAGAAGCCCAATGGTATAGGGCCTATAGAATATTTTTATTTCAATTTTATTGAGATATATTCACATACCATGCAATCATCCAATGTGTGCAATCAACTGTTCACAGTACCATCATATGGTTATGTATTCATCATCCCAATCTATTTTTTTATTAAATTCAGTTTTATTGAAATACATTCACACACCATACAATCATCCATGATATACAATCCACTGTCCACAGTATGATAACATAGTTATGCGTTCATCACCACAATCTATCTCTGAACATTTTCCTTACATCAGAAAGAACCAGAACAAGAATAAAAAATAAAAGTGAAAAAAGAACACCCAAATCATCCCCCCATCCCACCCCATTTGTCCTTTAGTTTTTATCCCCATTCCTCCATTCATCCATACACTAGCTAAAGGGGGTGTGATCCACAAGGTCTTCACAATCACACTGTCACCCCTTGTAATCTACATCATTATACAATTGTCTTCAGGAGTCCAGACTGCTGGATTGGAGTTTGGTAGTTTCAGGTATTTACTTCTAGCTATTCCAATACATTAAAGCCTAAGAGGTGTTATCTATATAGTGCATAAGAATGTCCACCAGAGTGACCTCTCGACACCATTTGGAATCTCTCAGCCACTGAAACTATTTCGTCTCATTTTGCATCCCCCTTTTGGTCAAGAAGATACTCTCAGTCCCACGATGCCGGGTCCACATTCATCCCCGGGAGTCATACTCTGTTGCCAGGGAGATTTACACCCCTGGGAGTCGGGTCCCACGTAGGGGGGAGGGCAGCGAGTTCACCTGTCGAGATGGCTCAGTTAGAGAGAGAGAGGGCCACATCTGAGCAACAAAGAGGTACTCAGGGGGAGACTCTTAGGCACCATTACATACAACTTTAGACTCTCCTTTGTGGTAATGAGCTTCATAAGGGCAAGTCCCGTGCTCAAGGGCTCAGCACATCAAACCGCCAGTCCCAATGTTTGTGACAACATCAACACCAGTCCAGGTGAGGATGTCCAACACATCCACACCTTCCCCCAGATCCTCGGGGCTGGGGAGGGGGAGGCTGTAAATATATTTTTTATTATCTGCCCAAATTACTCTAGGATGTGTCACTATTTCACTCCAGCCTATACTAACCTACCATATCTCACTTCCTATTCAAAGTTCCATGCAATTGTGGTGTTTGAACAAATCGACTGTAGAGTTGTACCGTTTAGAAAATTTAGATCCTGTACCAAATAGATATCTATTCCCTTGGTCTCATATGAAAGTTGAAGTTTTAAAACACAATCAGTTTCAACCTTTATCCTTTGGCCTGGCTTGCCCTGGTCTTAACCAGACCTGCTTCATTCATATCACTAATTGAAGTCTGGGCTCTTTTTCAGCTTTTTTTTTTTTTGACAGTGGCTGTATGCACTAATACTGACATTCATATCTGCCGAGCTCTAGCTCTGAGTTTCAGGTGTCTCAGAGATATGCATTGTTCCAGAGACCAATCAGGTTATACCCTAGGGGTTCAGCATCTCAAAGTTCAGAGATAGGCCTTACAATTCAGGGAGAGTTAACTGCTGTAAGAGCTTACAATCTAGGGACTATTACAATTATTGTGTCCACGTTAGGCTATATTCTAAGATTCAATTCTGAGTTTACACATTGTAGTTAGTCCATATTGGTGAGGCATCATCCCTCTCACCATGTTTTCTCCAACACTTTTACTCCTATATATATATTTTCCTACAATTTTATAGAGTTATATTCACATACCATACATTTATCTGCAGTGTACAATCAGTTGTTCATGGTATCATCATAAAGTTGTACATTTATCACCACAATATGATATAATTTAATCTCTAAATACTCAGTGTACATTTCTAAAAGATAAGGACTTTAAATATAAATATGTAACCACAATACAATTAACACATCTAAAGAATCATCACTCCATCAGTACAGTGGATGAATGACTTTCAAAATAACGTAAAGAATACATTGTACTCCTTTTTGAAAGCCAAAATCAACTGCATTACTTAATCCATTGACTACTACCGGGAGATGGTTTAGTCCAATTTGAGTCTAATTTGTTTTAGACACTCCTCAAAAGCGGAGGGTTAGCACAACTTCATTTTGTCCCATTTTTACTTGGGTTGTCTAAAACCAGCCTTCTTGTACCCCGAGTGGGACTCGGGCTCACAGTCCCTGGCTTAGGAGGTCAATGCCTTATCCGTTAGGCCACCAGGGCAGGCGGAAAGGTTCTCTCCTTCTCCAGGAAGTCACTCCACCTGCCCTCCCTGGTACCCGAATAGCCTCCGGGCTCCATCCCGGCTGTTTCCCCGGTCCCTCGATTTCCGCGCTTGCCCCGCGCTCCCTCCTGCCCGCTCCTAGGCCTCTCTTTATTTTTTATTTTTTTAGATTTTATGTATCAAAAAATTAAAAAAAAATTTCAAACAAAAGGAATGATAAAAACAAAGCTTACGGACCCCAAAGGGACCTCGCACAGTGCGGATAGAACGCAGAGCTGATGGACAGCCGCTTTTTCCGCTTGCCGTGTTGGTCTAGCGGCATACTTCACATTTAGGTGATGCGAGGTCCCGACTTAACCCTTTAGGAGACGACCCGGTGTCTGTCCTAAGAGCCCCATATTCTTCAACAGAACACTGGAGCTTTATGTGTCTGCAAAACAAGCCACCAAAACACTCACCACCACCGCCCGGCTAGCTCAGTCGGTAGAGCATGAGACTCTTAATCTCAGGGTCGTGGGTTCGAGCCCCACGTTGGGCGTAGATATTCTATTCTTAAAACACTGGCGTGTCCCTTGACAAAAAAGAAGGTTGTGCTTCTTGGCTATTTGTCTTAACCGGAATACCTTAGGTTCACCAGACAAGACAATTTTTTTTTCCGGGTGAAATATTACGTCTACGTTTACACTAATAATTTAAGGGTACATTCTCATTGAAAGAGGTATAAATCTGCAAAATAATTAAATACACTCGTCTTTGACTGCTTGGGGTAACTTCCTCCTCCTCCAATTCCAATCCCTTGTCTGTCACAGTTTCCGTAATCTGAGCTGTAATTTATGTAGCCAAACCCCTTTGCGTCTATAGGCGGGTGAATATCCAATGTCTTTGCGCACATGGGGATATATCTTCAGGAAACGTTCCTTGAAGTGGAATTGTTGGGTCAAAGAGCATGCCAAACTGACCTCCAAAGAGGTGGCACCTGTCTTCCCTCTTGTCCGCAGGCCATTGTTGGAGTTTTTTGTATTTCTTGTTTTTTATTGTGGTAACACTCATACACCATAAAATGTCCCATTTTAACCATTTTTAATACAATTCAATGGTGTTAATTGCATTCACAATGTTGTTCTACCATCGCCACCACCCGTTACCAAACATTTTCCATGGATCTGGCAGTTGAAAGAATCAGTGAACTTGAAAATAAGACAATGGAATCATCCAGTCTGAAGAGCAGAAAGAAGAAAGAATGAAGAAAAGTGGACAGAGCCTTATGAGAGTCTCAGAAGGAGAAGAAAGAAAGGAGAAGAGAGCGATTGAACGAAGTGATGGCTGAGACTCTCCCACCTCCCCATCCCGGCTCCGGCCTCGAATTTGCATCCTGTCTGGATGACTTGGCATGTTCTGGATATTTCCCGAGAAGGTTTTACTCCTGCTCACGGTGGCTCCTCTCTCGAGGAGCCGGGCTCTCCCTGTCGGCGCGTCCGCGTCCGGTGGGGTCCCGGGGGTGCGCGGGGCAGGCACGGCGTCCAGCACGGGAGTGCTCGCGCTGGGCAGAGGCGCTCCGGGCCCAACACCCTCCCGGGCCGCACCGCCTGGGCTGAGCCCCTGGGACCCCGGACTCTGCATCCCTGCGGGTGAGAAACGAGGCGTGAAGGTGCCCGGGTAGACGCTTCAGGCTCCGCGGTCCGCCGGTGTCAAGCCGCCCACGGTCCGCGCTGTGCCTTCCGGGTCGCCCCAGCTGCAACACGGCCCTGGGGCTTCGAGCTCCGCGAACGCGGGCCTGGCTCAGGCAGGGATCAGACCGCTAGGATCAGTCCTAGCAGAAAGCGAAAACTTAAAAACTGATGGAGAAAAAACATACATAGTAAAAAAAAGAAAAATTCCGGGAGCGACCACGAAGGGACTCGAACCCTCAATCTTCTGATCCGGAATCAGACGCCTTATCCATTAGGCCACGCGGCCCCACAGCTACGGGCTTTGCGGCTCTCCTCATAAAGCCTGCTCAGGCGCCTGCGCAATGTGCCTGACTACGAATGTGCTAGGTGGCCTGGCGCCCCGCCCCTCCCGGCGTCTTATGGGCGGGACTCCTGGCAGGGCCGCGGCGGGGGGCGGAGCCGGGGCGCCTGCGGCCACAAGTTCTAATCCCCGGCGGCTGCCCGCCCACCCCCGCAGATCCTTCCGCCACTCTCCACTGGGTGGGGGGCTCCTCGCAGCCCCCCAGCCCCTGTGCCTCCCCAGCACTGCACTGGTAAACCGTAGATGGTCTGTTCCAGGGTCTGTCGGCCGCAGGCTGGACTCGGACCCCCTGGAAGGCAGCGCTCGTGTCTCCCGCACTCCCGTGGCCCCAGCGCCAGGTGTCGGTGGGGGGTGCGCGAGCAGAGGGATACGACTTGGGCAGGGACGTGGTCCCCAGGCCACCCCTTCCCGGACCCCTTTCCCCGGGGACGCTCCCAGGACATGCACCCCGCGGGCCCAGACGGGTCCCTCCTCCCGGGACGCTGGGTGCTGGCGCCAGCTGGGTTCCCAGAGCTCAGGCGGGCGCTGGCGAAGTGCCGGGCACTTGGCACACTCGTCTCACTTCTCACACGTGGCTGCCAGCGGCCACGCCGGCGCCCACTGCCCTGCCGGTGTGCAGACGCGGACACGCAGAGCGCGCGCGGTCAGGGCGGCGCTGGGGCTCGGCCGCCGCCCGGGGCCCGAGGGCGGTCAGGCCCGCAGGCAGAGCCGGCGCCGCAGCGAGCTGCGGATCTCCAGGCAGGCCTTGCGGCGCTCGGCGCAGTCCGGACCCAGCACGTCCAGCTCACACACCCGCCTGTTGACCTGCGAGGACCACTCCGCTTGTGCCCGGGACTCGGGCCCGCGGGGCGCCCCCGTCCCCCACCCTCATTCCCAACATACCTCAGTCAGCAGCTCCAGGAGGTCCCCGCGGGGGTCGGCCCTGAGGACCTCCACCAGCCCCTGGATGAAGTCGGAGCCCTTCTCGTCCCGGTAGGCCACGCATCCTAGGCCAGGGCGCAGGGCGGGGGCTCAGCCTTGGCCCTCCACCCTCTGCCTTCCAGTCCCCCGGGGCCTCCTGTTGGTGGAGGTGAGGGTGGCGAGCACCCAGGACCCCGGGGTTGGGGGTGGAGAAGGAACAGGGCAGGCGGCAGGGACTTCTTCCATATGGAATCAGTCGGTGCTCCACATCTGTAGGGGCAGTACTTGAACAGACATTTTCCCTGCACCTGGGCGGGGCCCTGAGACACCTGCCGGAGGGAACTGATCCTCCCGAGGAGATGCTGCAGGTAAAGGACTCAGCAGGTCAGCACTCAAACCGTGCTCACCAATAACCAATAAACCGTAGAAGGAAGATGGTTTTACTGCAACCAGGCTGGTGGTGCCTGTCCCCCAACCCCCTAACCCCAGCTGCCCCTAAAGTCACTCCAGATGGTAAAGCCAGGAACTTGGACCCTGCCTGACCACCAACTTCTAGATAGCCCGTCCCTTACCCTCGGCTGCTGCATAGGCTATCAGGATGTCTGCTTGATCCAAGTCCCCTGGAGTGCGGTCCCTGGAGGAGCTACCTGCAAAAGGAGTGGGCTGACCCCACTTGCCCCCCACCCGAGAGTCCACCCTCCCCAGGGGGCTCCCTACCTCTGTCCCAAAGGCAGCACAGGGCAGCGGAAAGAGCACAGGACAGACAGACACACTGGAGTTCAAAGCTCAGTTCTGCTGCTTCCCAGCTGTGAGAACTCGGAAAAGCTATTTCATGCCCTCACTTCCCACAGACCCTTCAAGTTTAGTAAGTCTTTTGCTTCCCAATGACTCAGTAAACAGAAGATGGAAAGGTGGCAGCAGGCTCCCAGCTTGGAGGATTGGAAATGCTCTCCAGAAGGTTCCCCACCACCAGCCCAACCAAGCCCGGCTCCAGGAAGAGGCAGGACCCACCCTGGGCTTCGGCATAGATCTGGAGGACATCTGCGTGGGAGGGGATGGCTGAAGGGGCCCGCGTCCAGCATCCAAACCAGGGCAGAGCTGCGGGCTCCATGCCGGGGTCTCTGTGCCCTGGGGAAGGCGGAAGAAGCAGGTACCTTCACTTGGTGAACACCTGGGGGTGCCTCTCAGGATCCGGAGCCCGTTTAAACAGTGGGGTCAAGGCGAAAACCCCAGGGCAGGCAGGAAACATTCAGAGCACAGTGGGCAAGTGCTGGCGATTAAGAGCTCAAGTGCAAGGGGCCTAGGAAAGGATGGAAGAGGGAGCCAGGAGAGGGCCGGCATGCAGCCTTCCTGGAGGGCCTGGATGGAAGCCAGGGCAGGAGAAGGCAGGCTGCAGGTCAGGCCCCAGGTCCTGCTCACCCCCACGGCAGGCCTGAAGCAGGAAGACCTTGGGGTGGCCCCGCAGCATCCTGCAGCGGCTCAGCTCCTGCACCAGCACCTCTAGCTGCATCTCTTGCCCGTCAGCCCCCAGCAGCTGCCCCTGCTGCCCACCATGGGCCATCAGAGCCACCAGGGCACAGCTCACGGGCCCCCCATGGGCGTCCAGCCGCTCGCGGAAGTGGGCCAGCTCCTCCTGGAAGGACTGCAGAGGGGGTGCAATTGAAGCCCAGGCTCTGGTGCTGGCCCTGGGGCCTCCCCAGCCCCCGGATGCCTTCCGCGGGGCTGAGAAGCCGTCTCCAGCCCCCTGCCTACCTTCCACCTCTCTCCACCCCCCTGCTGCCAGGCCTGTGCAGCCTCCAGCTGTCCGCTCCCCTCTGTCCCAGTGGGGACACTGCTCAGTTAAGAGATGCAAGGAGAGGGCTGTAGGGTGATGGGTGTCCAGGAAGGAAACTGAGACCCTTGGAGGTAAAGCCTGAGGACCCAGCTGGGGACTTGAGCTGGGAAGCAAATAAACCACAAGGCCAAGAGGCCACAAAAGCCCTGGAACAACAGTCCCATCTGGGCTTCCAAGAGGCAGGGAAGTGAGCCTGCAGCAGGATGAATGGAAGCTAGACTTCTGGGTGAACTTCCTGTGGTGAGTGAGAGGCCCTGGAAAATTCCTCCAGGGTCCTAGGTGGAGGTGCCTTTCTCTCAGGGCCCCCTTAGAAGTTCTGTACTCCCCCTCACCTGGGCTGTAGGGTTCGTCCTCAGGGTGGTCTCGAAGCCCAGGGTCTGGCACAGGCTCTCCAGAGCTTCCACATCATGCTGGGCCCCAGGCCGGTCCCGGATCACAGCAAGGAGGAAGGCCGCCTTGGCCCCTGACAGGTCGTACGGGGCCCTGGGGCTGGGTTCTGGCTACAGAGCAGGGCGAAGGGGGTGTTCAAATGGCCTGAGAGGCCTTGGTGCCCCAGCCTGGGGTCTCCGGGAACCTCTGTCTCAGGACCGAGCCCCTCCCCATCCCTCTCACCTCGAGCTCCCAGGGCGCGCCTCGTCCCAGGCACAGGTCCCCCCGCAAGGAGCTCCGAAGGACTGGGCAGGAGGGCGCCCCTGCGGGGTCCTCAGCCACGCTGCCGAAGACCTGGGGTGGGGGTGGGGAACGCCAGGCTCTCGGGAGGCTGCGTGGGGTCAGGGTGGGGGGCCCCCAGGCAGGTGGCCAGGACCCTGGTTTCAGGGGTGGCTCAGCCAGGCTGCCACTCATGGCTGCTCCAGTCTCCTTGGGGTTCCCTTGCCAGAATGGAGGGAGGAGGCAGGTGAAAGGCGGGAGGCCAGGCTCACGCTCACGGGCATCCCCACACGGACGGCCTCAGTGGCCAGGGGTCGCCATCAGCGCCCAGGGACCCTGCGTCTCCCGGAGCAGGAAGGGCACAGGTGGCCCGCGAGCCTCTCTGGGGAAGGCGCCCGGCTGGGAGAGCCAGGATCGGGGCCCACACCCCTGACCTCCAGGCCTCCCAGCAGTCCCCCAGGGCACCAGCGAGACCCTCGGGCTGGGGGCAGACCTGAATTGCTGCCAAAGCGCAGCCTCCAGGGAGCTGTGGGCTGAGGGGCAGAGAGTCCCTGCCTGGGGCACCGTGAAAAGGGACAGAAGGAACCACGAGCCCCAGGGCCTCCCCTGGGGGTTGGGGGGTGGGGGCATCAGCCTGGGAAGGACTGCGGGGACGGCAGGGGTCAGGGCGGACGTGTGGTGTCCTGAAGCAGGCTGGAGGCCTTGGGGAATCCTGAGTGTGTTGTGAGGGGCGTGAGCAGATGACACGGCAAGTGTGGATGATAAAGGTTTGTAGAGTGGATGGAGAGAGCGTGTGAATGCGCCCAGCCATGTAACTGGCTGAGGGCACAGTGGGGCTGGATAGTCAAGGGCGCAGCCCCCTCCCCGGGACTTCTCCCCAAGGCCCCACCTCTGTCAGCAGCTGCTGCAGGGACCAGCGGGGACAACGGCCGCAGAGCTCACCCAGGCCAGTGAGGAAGGCTCCAGGCTCCCGGGCAGCTGGTGGCGGAGGCAGCACATTGGCCGATCGGGGAGGCGCCAGGCGTGCCCAGCTCCCCTGCCCACCCGCACCCCCACTTCGCCTGGCCCCTGCCAACCCCGCTCACCCCCAAGAGCACACGAGAGCAGCAGGAAGAGCTTGGGGCAGCCCCGCAGGGCCCTGCAGCGGCTCAGCTCCCGGACCAGCCGCTGTGGTCGCCTCAGCTGCCCTTCGGGGGCCACCAAGGCCACCCCAGCGCAGCCCACAGGGCCCCCGTGGGCATCCAGTTGCTCCCGGAACCACACCACCTCCTCAAGGAAGCCCTAGGGCCAAGAGCAAAGGGCTGGCCTGAGCCTGGGCTGCAAGTGCAGGTGCTGGGGAGGGCAGAAGGCGGCCGAGAGCACAGCTGCACTGGGGCGCTCACCTGCACTGGGGCCTCCCTCCTCCGGCAGCTCTCAAAGCCCAGGGCCAGGAGCATGCCCTCCAGGGCAGCGACTGTTGTCGCCGACACCCCCGGGCTGCTGAGCACCAGGACCACCCTGGGACCCAGCACACAGTACCTGCCCTGGGGAGGCAAGGCCAGAGCTAGGCTGGGGCAGTGTTTGGCAGGGAGGGGGCACAGGCCGGGCAATGCCGCCTACTACCTTTCTCGCCAGGCTCTCTCGGGCATCCGCCATCTGTGCAGCCACCCGCAGGGTCCCGGCCACCAGGAAGGCCATGGGTGCAGGGCCAGGGCTTCCTCCCGGCCCAAGGATACCTCCCGGTCCCAGCCCCCAGTGCCCTGGGCCAGCCCTTGCCTGTCTCTGAGCTGCACCCTATCAGCTGTGTTTATGACCCAGGCTGGACTCTGCTCTTTCCCCTGAAACCCTAGGTCCTGGGCCCCGCTGTACCAATGCGCCACTGCCAGGGCCAAGAACCCACGCCCAATCCTATTCTTAGCTCCAGGCCCACGCGCCCATCTGATCTCGTTTCACCTGAGCAGCTCCCTTCTGAGACAGCTGCCAGCGTCCGGGCCACCCGTGCCCTGCTCCCCGCCCCCCTCACCCCACACACACGCACATGAGGTGCACAGCATGAGGGGGAGGCGTGTGGAGCCCCAGGAGAGGAGTGAGGGACACCATCCCCAAAGGTGAGCGCTGTGGCCTCGGGCCTTCCAAAGCCGTGGCTGGAAGTGGAGACTGTTACCGTGACCTCGGGATGCTGAGTGCTAAGTGAGGGTCGGACAAAGGGGCTGGTACATGACACCAGTTTCCAAGGGACAAGCATGGCTTCCTCCTGCCAGTCCCTCCCCTAATGGCCCGCAGATGCCACCGCCAGGCCATCAGCAGGGATGAGTGAGGACGGAGGCAGAGTGGCGCCTGGTGACCAGCTCCTGTCTGCACCTCCTAGCCTGGGCAGGCTGAAACCCACATTAAGGGCCGGGGGACAGGGGCGGGGCAGGGCCGTTCTGATCAGCCTTGAATCCCTCAGGGCAGGGGCCAGTGTCATTCGCTTCCAGGCTTGTTCTGTCTGACCAGTGGGGAGAATGGGAGGGACCTGGTGAAGACCAAAGGCCCCGAATCCACTTGGCTCCCCCACTCTTCTGCCAGATGAGATGCCCCCAGGCTCCTGGTCACTCTCTGGGGCCCTGCCGACCTGGGAGCCCAGGATGTGGCTCCACTGGTGACCACCGGCATGCAGGCCCCAGGGTATATGGGCAAGGAATCCCAGGCCCCAGCCTACCCCAGCAGCCACCTGAAGACCAGGGCAGCCTGGAGAGGAGTTCCCAGGTTTATTCAAATGCTCTGCTGCCCCGCTTGGGCAGGCTGCCCGAAATCCTCGGGCGGGCTCAGTGCTCTGTCCCTGTCAGTGCAAAACTGCAAACGTGGCAAAATGCAGTGCTTAATGGGCCAGCAGCGGAGTGCTAAGCCAGTGCTAGTGTTAAAACAGAGTAACTGCTCGACTTCGGGAGGAACGAGGAGCAGAGGGACCTGTGACCCTGTTCTTGGCCTCTAGGGTTGACCTCGTGTACCTGGAGCCACTGCCACCCTCGCCAGGCCACCTGGAGGTGGGGAGGTCTGCCAGGGGTTAGGCAGCTTCAGTGTCTCCAGGATAGGGCAGTGAGGGTAGCCTGGGAACGGGAGTGGAGTGGAGGCCAGGAGCCCCCACAGCAGCCCTCTGTGGCCACGCTTAGGATCCAGATCCTGCCTCAAGTGAGGGATGACTGTCCCTCCCAAAGCCCTGCAGCCCCCAGGGGCCAAGGCCTCTGCCCACCCCACTGGAAGGCACAGGTTGGAAGGGACAGAGCCTGGCCCGTGGAGCCACCTGAGAAGGAAGGAAACAGAGAGCCACAGTGAAGTGGGGCTGAAGGGGTCTGGGACGGGGACCCCAGGCCCTGCCTTAGCTTTTGGGCATCCCTTCCACCCCCAGCCTTTCCCCGCACACCAAGGCCACTGGCGAGGGGTGTGTCAGGCCTCCAAAAACCAGCGGGGAAGGGCGACGAGGTTGAGGGGGTTGTGGGCAGGTCCCCTGCACAGAGCAAGGTGAGGCAAGTTCTGAGCGGTGGGGTCCTGGGGTCCCGAGGGCAGCTCCTGGCACGTGGCCACAGGCAGGAGAATCCCCGAGGGGGTGGAGGAGTGGTGTGGGGACTCCAGGCACCGCGGGAAGAGCCTGCTGAGCCGCCGCCGGCCGCTCACCCCACGGGCTGGGCCATCTTGGCATGGAGGCTCTGGTGGGCGATGAGGTGGGCCCGCTGCTTAAAGCTCTTGTCGCACTCGCCGCAGCCGAAGGGCCGCTCGCCCGTGTGCACGCGCCGGTGGTCCAGCAGGTAGGAGCGCAGTGAGAAGCTCTTGCCGCAGTCGCTGCAGCCAAAGGGCTTCTCACCGGTGTGGATGCGCTGGTGGTCCGCCAGGTAGGCGCTGCGGCTGAAACTCTTGCCGCACTCGGAGCAGGAGAAGGGCTTCTCGCCGGTGTGCACACCCTGGTGCCGCACCAGGTCCGAGGAGCTGCGGAAGCTCTTCTCGCACTCGGGGCACTTGTGGGGCTTCTCGCCCGTGTGCGTGCGCTGGTGCCGGGCCAGGTCCGAGCCCCAGCGGAAGCGCTTGCCGCACTGCCCGCAGCTGTGGGGCTTCTCTGCCGCCAGGTCCCGGAACTGCCGCCGGCGCGTGGGCAGCCGCCCCCGCCGCGCCCCGCCCGCCCGCCGGTTCTCGCTCTCCCAGGCCTCGGACTCCTCCGCGCTCCAGGGCGCAGGCACGAGGCCGCCAGCCCCGCTGGGCAACGCTGCCACCGCCTCCTCCAGCCTGGACGGCTCGCGTTGGTTTTTGAGCCCCAAACCTGCAAGGGAGTGGAGGGGACCTCTCAGGCCCACTTGGTTATGGGGCCAGAACCGAGGCAAGCCGGAAACAGATCGGGAAGGTTCCCCGGCCTTCAGACAGCCCTGGGCCTCAGTTTCCTCATCTACAAAATGCGGTGAGGGTAAAACACCAGCAGAGTAGTTCAGAGGAAGTGACGTGTCATGGACTCCAGTTGGGCTCATTCCTGACCCCAGGGGCACTTACTGATCACATGACCCCGGGCAACGACTGATGAACCCTTGCATCAGTTTTCACACTCAGCTACAATGTCCCTTCCCCACCCCGAACATGGCTAATCAAACCCCCAAACCGAAAGGCTCCCCATGAGCATGGGCTCTGGCGGGCAGGGTCGGCCCTCAGACCACCCCCTGACCTGAGCAGCAGTGGCCCCGAGTCCCAGCTCTATCCCTTCAGGGTCTTCCCTGGGCCCCTGGACCCCCGTCTGGAAGATGGGATGACACTTCCAGGCACTGGCTTCCAATAAGGAAAGGCACCTGTGGGTGTGTAGCTCAGTGCAGGCTCGGGGCAAGTCCCCACCATACTGGCCATGGGAAACACACACATGGGGCCGCTCAGAGAAGCAGAGGGAAAACCCTTTCCAGCCAGCAAAGGAGGCAGTGAGGTAGGAAGGGAGATCAAGGCTCCAGCAGGATGGAGGTAAGGCCTGGGCCTACCCTCTGCTGCTGGGACCCCCAAACATGTGGCTCCATCTCAGAGAAGCTGAGGCCCCTGGGTCCTGGCTGCATCCGCTTCTTACCCAGGGCAATGTTCCGGGAGCTCTCCCGCTTGATGTCCCAGAACAGATCCCTCTGAGCGGGTTCCAGAGACCCCCATTCTTCCCGAGAGAAATAGAAGGGAACGTCTCCAAATGTCACAGGTCCCTGGAAGGAGGGAGAAGACCAGGCTCAGGGTGCACAGGAAGGGGGTTGGGGTGGGGACAGGATGGATCCAGGAAGGACCAGGGTGGATGGGAGGTGCTGTGACAAGAAGGCAAGGCCCATTTTAGGACTCAGTGCCGAGGGCCTAAGAGAGGGCAGAGAGGGATGGTAACTCACCTGGACCCCCGAGGAAAAGCTGGTGTCCGTCGTCTCTCTGGTGCTCCCCTCTTTAAGGGCAGGAAGCTGGAGGGTGGGCTGGGCTGAAGGGAGAGAACAGAGCCTCAGAGAGGCCAGCTCAGGCCTGGCCTGAGACCCCCCATGCACACCACACACACACAGAGGCCTGGGCTTCACAGAGACATTACTCACCACCAAGGCTGTTCTGTTCCTGGGTTACAGGCAGCCGGCTCCGAGCCCCTGCCTTCAGGGGAGGCCCCCCAGACTGGGATCCCTGGTCTGCAGCCTTGGGTTCCACCGCCTCTGAGGGCACATCCTGCGCAGGAACCACAACATGCTCATCAGCACCGAGACCGGACGGGGGAGACAGAGCTTAATCCCTGGGAAGGAGACACAGGACACATCCCTCAGGATGCTGGGGTGCAGGACGCTAGGGAAGTCCAGAGCAGCATGGGACACCCAGGCAGCGCTGTGTGCCCAGGGACACCCCCTGGGCAATCACGAGACAAGAATCAGTCACCCAAGGGCAGAATCCTAGAGACACTTGAGAATGGAGGGGTTTAGGGGAGACACTTCAGCAAAGGGCAGAAGCCCACACCCCAGCCACTCACTCGGCCCCTTCCCAGATGCTTCCAGGGTCAAGCACTCATCAGCCCAAGACAGCAGGGTTGCCAGGGGCAGCTGGATCTTTCCATGCCCCTCTGGCACTCTGTGCACATCACTGTGCCCCCAGGACCTGGCCCAGAGCAGAACATGAATGAACTGAATCTGTGTGGGGCTGAAGCCTGCCCTCCTTAGCATGCCCTCCTCAGTGCTGCTGCTCCCTCCAAAGCCACCAGAGGAAACCAGGTTTCCTTCTGACAGCATCCTCAGAGAAGCCCCTGTGTGCTACACTAAGCTTGTGCGCACCCTCTCTCTGCTTCTGCGTGTCCCCTGCCGACACCCTACAGACCTCGTGAAGGACCCCTTTCTGTGGAGATGGCTGCCTCTCTCCAGCTCATGTGTCATCCAGGTGTCCCCCACCCACACCCGGATCTGGGAGGGGGCCCTCACCTGCTGCCAGGCTTTCACTGGCTGCTTCTGCAGGTCCTCCACCAAGGCGACGGCCTCCTCGCCGCTCCCCGGCCGCCGTTCTTGCACCCAGCCCTGGACGCCCCCAGGCAGCACGCTCAGGAACTGCTCCAGCACCAGCAGCTCCAGGATCTGCTCCTTGGAATGCAGCTCGGGCCGCAGCCAGCGGCAGCACAGCTCCCATAGCTGGCTGAAGGCCTCGTGGGGCCCACCCGCATCCCGGTAGCAGAACTGCCGAAAGCGCTGGCGACAGGCCTCGGAATCCCTGCTGTCCTCTTGCTGGGAAGATTCCTGCTCCCAGGAGGAATCTTCTATCTTCACGATTAGGAGCCCTTCTCTCTCCCCAGGAGCCTGGTCCTGGGGCTCCAGGGAGGCTGCCATTCCCCTGCCCTAAGGCTCAGGGCTGGTTGGCCTCAACCTGAGCCCCGGGGCCTGCCCTTCAGTCTCCCAGAGGACTCCCCCGTGGCGGCCGGGCCAGCATCTGGACACACACTCCTAGGGAAAGAGCGAAATGGCAGGATGGGGGGTGGGGACGGGACATATGAACAAACGCCTGCCTCAAAGGACTCCTAGGGATTCCAGCTCACATCCTTCCTGACCCTGAAGCCTTTTTAGGTTCTATTTTTATGCCTTACTAATATGGTCACAGCCCCTTATCCACAGCTCTGAAATCTAAAACCTGGGTTTTTTCATGACTTGTTTGACTACAAAACCTAACTTAACTCATCAGGTAGCACCAACTGACTTCCTGATTTGAGCATATTTATGATGTTCACTATAACAGAATGTTATATGTTAATATATAATTTTACTATAAGCTTCATTTTACTAAGTAGGACACACTTAATGGAAATGTTCACGTTTTGCAGCAGAAATATTAACGTGTTTGTTCAGTTTGCAAAGCTTCATCAGACAGTATTTATGATACATTTTTCTGTTTTGGGTATGGCATGTGTACACTGTATTGTTTTCCAACTCTGAAAACTTCTGAATTCCAAAATACCTCCGGCCCTAGCCGGTTCAGAGAAGGGCTCACTGGCACCATCCCAAAGCATCTATCCACAGGTACTGTGAATGTATGACACATACTGATAGGTCGCTTTGCTAATTATTCTTCACAATCCTGGAAGGTACAGAGTTTGACTCTTTCTTTAATTGCCTTTTCTTGTTGTTTCAACGAAATAAGTAATGCAGATCATTGTAATAAAACAGGGAGGATTAGAACAATACAGAAATATAGAGAGATCATCTCCCTTCCACAATGCAGTTGCACTCCTACGACCAACTGTTAACATACATGTTTGACATATAAACTTCCAGGCCTTTTCCTGTGCGTTTCCAGGAAATGTATCCATAGAAACATAAAAACTGGGCTTTATGTGTACTTTTACATAAGGGAGATCTTACGTACTGTTTGGTCGTTTGCTCGTTTCGCCTAACAGTGACGGTTCTTCATTAGCGACACTATGAAAATAAGCGACATGGATATGCTCCTGTTTCTTAACCAATACCCTAGTGATACCTTCGGGTTGTTTCCAATTCTTCACCACGCACTAAGCACTTTATTTCCTCCTTACAACGTTCCTGGGAGGTGCGCGCACATTCTCACCCTCCAGTGCCAGGAAGGAGACTCACCAGGATCTTTCTGCAGGACGCGGCAGGCGGGGACGGCGACTCGCGCGGTGCTCCGCGCTCTGCCACCAGCGGCCTCGCCAGCGCGGAGCCGAGGGGGCGGCGGGCTCCTGGGGTGTCTGCCGAGGGGCCGAGTGCGCAGCGGGAGGAGGGGCGCGGAGGCCACCCGAGCTCCCCCGGCACTTGCCAGCGGTACGCGCCGCCCTCGGCCTCGGCCTCCGCCTCGAGGCACCAGTCCCGGACGCCCGGAGCCCGGCGCTCAGCGTCGGGGCGCGGCGGCCCGCGTCGCCGGTCCCCGCCCCCCGGGACACTCACCGCCCACAGCCGCCCAGGGGGTCCAAGTCCTCCGTCAGTACCCGGCGCCGGAAGTCCACGCGGAGCTCGCCGGGAAATGGCGCGGCGCATGCGCTACGGCTACAGTCGGAACTGCATCCCCCAGAAGGCCGTTCGTCCGTTGAGCCTGCCTTCTCTCCTACAGGTGGCCAATGAGCGGGGAGAGTTCCCAGAGAAGACCTATCGGAAGGCAGCGACGCCTCGCGTCACACCCCTTTCTCGGGGATGAAGCTCTGTAGTGTGGCCGTCGACTCGCGTCTTCCTCTTCTGACTTCCCTTTTTTTCCAGTTTTCTCCGCGCCTTTGGTCCCAGACCGGCGGGGACTCGGCGCCCACAGGGCGTCTGGAGCAGCCGCTCCGCCGAAGGCATGCGCTGGACTGACCCTTCCTTCCGCCCCGGGCTCTTTCCGCTCCTAGGAGTGGATGAGAGTCGCGGGGCAGCTTCTGGAGCCGGCCCGGGGAGACGCGGCCGCACCGCGAGGGCCGCGGAGGAGCCGCCGGGGAAGACACTCGGGTGAGGGCGGCAGAGCCAGCGGGGGTCTCGGGGCCCGGAGGTGCCCTTTCGGGAAGCCCGGGGTCCCCCTTTGCATCCCCGACCGGCTCCCACTCTTCTCCACGCCTCGACCCGGAGAAGATCTGAGCCCCCGGTTGTTTTTCTGGAAGAAAGAGCTTTCTTCTTGGTGTCGTTAATTACACATTCAGTGTTGAAAAATGTGTGGAAAACTAGAACGGTATCTCTTGGTATCTTCAAGGCTAGTTCACTCTCTGCTCAAATGTCACCCCCTCAAAGAGGCCTTCCCCAGCTCTGTCTAAACCGCTGCTTCCCCCGCCTTATTTTCCATCCTAACATTATCAGACGTGATAGTGCATATTTGTGTAGTGTTTGTCTCTCACTGCTCGACTGTAAGCTCCATGAGGGCACACTTCGTTTTTACTGCCCTACCCCCGGCACCTAGAGATGTGCCCGGCGCGTGGGACGTGCTCGGTAAATATTTGTTGAATGAATGAAGGTGAAAACCTTCCTAACACTGCCATCCAAAACAGACACTATTAATATTTTAGTCTGTTCTTACAGTTCTGTATCTGTGAATATATTTCTAATATAAATTAGAATGTATTTTCTAAAACAAATCTGGAATCATTCTAAGGAATGTTTTGTTGACTCGGTCTATCAGGGATATCTTTCGTTTATAAATAATAAAAGTAACAGCTTCGCAAGTGTATGGTGTCGCATAGTATGTAAGTTCCCTGTTTTGTTTAACTGGTCTCCTGCCCTTGAAAGTTTAGATTGTTTCCGTTTCTCATTGTTTGCAGATAGACTTCTACATACACCTTTGAGCATTTGCTTGAATTGCTTTGAGAAAAACTAGAAATGGAGTTGCTGAATCAACTTTGGGTGCATATTTCAAAACTGTCTTCCAGAAAGAGTGTTACACTTTCAATTCCATTTGAGAATCTAATGTTTACCTTCCTGTATTCCCAACGATTTGGACATTCACAACGTCCAGCCATTATCCAATTCACCGTAGTTCAGATGGGAAACAGCTTGCTATATCTTGCCCATGGGCGCCACAGTAATGAATGTTATTAAACTTTTAAATCATGGTAGATACCGTTTATAGCGTGCTAATATGCCAGACAGAGTGCTAAGTGCTTTATATATCTTGCTTACTCCATATAACAGTGTAATGGGGAGATTTCCATGATTACAGTTAAAGATTGGATGCCTTTGATTTATAGTAAAACTGAATATATTTTCATTATTTATTGGCTATTTGTATTTATTCTTTTGTGAATTGCCTATTGTTATTTCCTGATTTTATATTTGTTGAATAAATTGATTAACCCTTTGAAATATGTTACAACTATTTTCTTATATTGTGGTTTATATTTTGATACTGATGATGTGTTTGGTTGTTGGTTTTTATTTGAATACAGACATTTTCAATATTTATTAGTTAAAGCCCTCTTTTTCTCATGGTTTCTTCCTCTGGAGTCAGACTAAGAAAGTCTTTTTCTACCCTACCATATCCATCTGTGTTTTTTGTTTTTGTTTTTGTGTTTGTTTTGGAACTCTCTGGCTTTCCATTTTCAAAAATTTAAATATTATTTCATCTGGAATTTATTCTGGTGGAATAAAAGTAAGATAGAGTTGACTTTTTCTCCAAATGCCAGCTGGTTTCACAGTTTTCATTCCATCCTTTCTCAATTCCTCTTTCATATGCTAAATTCTGTTATATATTTGAGTTTGTTTCTGAATTTCCGATTACATTCCTTTGATTTTTACATGCTATTAGTTTTATAGTAAGTTTTAACAGGGCAAATTGCCGAATTTAACACTTTCTTGTGCAGTTCTTTCCTGACGAATTTCAGAACAATTTTATCTACTTCTAAAACATATACCTTTGAAACTTCAATAGAAATTTTCATTAAATTATAGTTTAATATTGGGGAGAAATGACATTTTTACTATAGTAAGTTTTCTCACCAGAAATATATATTTACTTAACTCTTCTTTCTATACTTCAGTAAAAATTTTTTTATTTTTGAAAAATAAATTTATTACATAACACCTTCTTTTTGACAGTGTTCATATTTTTTTATTCAGAATACTTGTGTCATTCATGTAAAATAGTTTGATACAGTACATTGTATGTTACAGGTTTTTTTTTTCCCTTGAAAATTCTAAGGCTGTCCTACTCCTTTACTGAAGTAAGGGAACCCCAAACAACATGTGAACAGGTTTTAAAAAAGAAAATTAACTGAATGAAATTTTAATAGCACTATAGCAACCAGCTTTAAAATCAGGACAAAATATCTGAATTGTATGCTGCACCTTTTTAAGGAAGTTATCATTAATGCTTTTTCATCTTAAAGCATGCTCAAAAATCAGCAACACCAACAGGAAAATTAAAACACTGTCTATGACAGTTGTTTTAGTTTGCTGAACCAAATGGGTTTATATCAATGATAGCATACTTAATTACTATCAAATACTAGCTTTAATACCAGTCAAGTCATAGATTGAAAATAAAAACAAACTTATAAGTTGGAAATTAATCTGTTGAGGGTTTTGAAACCTTTTTGGAAAAACTATGTGGCTTTTTGTACTTTAAAAAAAAATCCAAACAGTTTTCTCGGTCAGAAAGCACTGATTAATATGGAAAATTTATCAATCTACTGATAAAGGTGCAAAAAAGAAAGGTGTGCCAAAATGATCTCATTCTGAGTCTTGGTTATTTTGTTGAGTTAATTGTAATTTTCAAGTACCATTAAGCATTTGTGTGTGTGTGTGTGAAGGACTGGCCAGATAATGTTCCACTGAAAGAATTCACCACATACAAGACAACTACTTGCCCTTAGCACATTTCACAGCTTCAACTGCTACAGACCATCACTGAAAAAAAATGCATTGGTTAGTCTGAACCATGTCAAGTAAACTATGGAAGTATCATATCCAGAACACAAACTGTGCCAGCACTTTCTTTTCAAGTCTAATCCAAACTTAGGTACCACTTGGAAGCCACTACCCCAATCTGTGAGAAGTGGTGGAACTTGGCTACTGGACGTTCTGAACATGGACAGGACATTCTCAGGGTGTGCTGGGTGCCTGCAGGGAGCTGCACAGCCAGGCTGCAGCGTTAGCAATGGTGCCCTGGCACTCTTCCGCTGCAGCTCCATGCTGAGGTGTCCGAGGTGAGTACTGTGCAGGTAGATGAATATCCCAAGCTGTTCTGTGGCTGTGATGAGCTTGGTCCAGGCCTGGGCCAGGCAGCAGGTGGCCTGGGATGCTGGGAGTCAGCTCATGAGGAGTTACCAGAGGTAGTGGTTGGAGAAACAACTCACTTTTTTCAACAGGGATCCCTGCACGTGACTGCTGTCTTGATTCCCCGGGTGACCAGGCCCATTAGGATGGTTATCGCCCTGCTGCTGCTGCTAGTTCTTTTTGTCTCCCTTGTCATCAGGGTCTTCTGTTAAAAATTCTCATTTGAGGTAAGGAATTTGACAACCGGCAGAAATGTCTGCTATAGGAAGTGGGTCTTCTAAGAAACAGGGATCCTGCAGAACCTGTTCTGAGGTAATTCACTTTATTGGGTCCATGGTATGCAATTCTAAAGCAAGTGGGAATGCTTTGCTATCTGGTTTAACTTTGTTTTTCCATATACTTAATAAGGCTGCAGTTGATACATGTATTTTTTCTGAAATCTTTCATTGATGTTGAATGTTCAGGCATCATTTTTGTGTCTTCCCAATTTTTATCTGCAGAAAATCCCATTACATTGAATATTCTGTCCAGCTGGTCCTGGTGATAGGGATTACTAGTTTTGATGTCCTCTTGTTGACAGTGAAGTATTGGTTCCGACGTTAGTAGTTCTGCAGATGTACACACAATAGCTTTGGTGTAATGCCTTGCTCTGAGAAGCAGTTCTGGGGCTGGTACCAGTATGTTACCACTCCTGGATCCAAATCTGCTAAATGCTTCAAAGGTGAATTAGTTAATCCGGCAAAGCCCAGGTCAGCAATTTTTACTCTTCCTCGCTCAGGACCTTCACCCTTAACTAAAATATTAGCAGGTTTCAAATCCCTGTGCAACCCCCAGCTGGCATGCAGGTGGTGAATCCCGTCTAGGATCTGATCTAATATGACTCTGCGGTTCTCCGAGGTAACTGCACTGGCTTCTTGTTTGCTTGAGGAGCTCTGTGAAACTGGATTAGATGCTCACCCCGAGGTCATGCTCAGCGGAGTCAAACAGAAGCCAGACTTCCCGATCAGCATGACAGAGAAACACTTTTTGAGGAGATATGACGTTGGGCTGCCGAAGTTCTCGGCTCTACATGCCGACCTGGAGAGCCCGGTTCCTGCTATTTGTTCTAAGCAATGTCTTTATCCTCTTTCCCGTCTTTCCTCTTGGCTTGTAGACCTGACCGTAAGTGCCTCGGCCACCTTTGCAGCCTCGGATTCGGACAGGCCCTCGCCCCGCGCACGCTCGCTCACACTCACACTCACTCACACGCGCGCGCGCTCCGGACACTCCGACAGCGAGGCAGCCGGCCATCCTCAGAGAGCGACTTCAGTAGGCTTTGTTGTTATTTTTAAACGTAGGCTTTGCATCTTCTTACGTTTATTTCAAGGATATTTAGAATGTATGTTTGCATTGCTGTATTTAATACTTTTCCCCAGTGCATCAGTCACTCCAGTCAGGAGATCAAAATCACCCCAGTAATTTGCACAGAGAAGACTGAAATAACGACTGAGTTGAAAAGACGGCTAACTCCCCATTCTACACGGTGCAGAAGCTGCAGCTGCAGGAGGCAACTCGTACCCTTAGGGCGGAGGGAGAGACGGAAGGGAAGAAACTTAGAACTGGTGGAAGCCCTCCCCTTGTCACACTGAAGGCTGAGCTTGAGGTCTCTGAGAAGGCGCGGCTGCCCCGGGAGCACAGCCCTGCTGCCCCCTGTGGCCCCGGGGGGCCCAGCACGGGAGGAAGGGGCAGAATCCCGCGGCCGGCGTTCCGTCGTCGCCCTCTGCTGGCAAAGCCCAGCACCAGGTCGGCTAGCACCGGAGAAGTCTGCAGGGGAAAAACGGATGCATTGGGGGCTGAGAGGCATTGAATCAATACCTAGCACGCCCACCCTGCTTTATACTGGGCATTGCTGGAATGTGGGAAATTATTTGTATACAACTGTACTGAAAATGGACACGTCGTTGAACTTCCTTTTTCCTTGTTCATCTGTTGGTGCACACGTGGGTTGATTCTGCCTTTAGGCTATTGTGAATAATGCTGCTATAAACATTGGTGTACAAGTGTTTCAGTCCCTGTTTTCAATAATTTCCACATATTTGTGGATTTTCCAGTTTTTCTTCTGTTAGTGATTTATAACTTCATTCCATTGTGGTTGGGGAAGATACTATGTATGACTTAAATCTTTTTAAATTTGTTGACACTTGTTTGGGGATATAACATATGGAGTATCCTGGAGAATGATCCACGTGCACCTGAGAAGAATATGCATTCTACCTTTGTTGGGTGGAGTGTTCTACATATGTCTGTTACGTCTAGTTGGTTTATAGTGTTATTCATCTGTCTCCTTATTAATCTTCTGCCTAGATGTTCTATCCATTAATAAATGTTCCCGGTTATTAGTAGAAGTGTCTATTTCTCCTTTAAATTTTATCAGTTTGCTTCATATACTTGGGGGCTTTGTTGTTAGTTGCATATGTATTTATACTTGATTTATCTTCTTGATGAACTCACCTTTTTTTCAATATATAATGTCCTTCCTTGTATTTTATAATAGTTTTGGATTTACTGTCTGGTGTTAGGATAGCTATCCCAGCTCTCTTGTGGTTACTATTTACATAATAATGTTTTCCCATGCTTTCACTTTCAACCTTTTTGTGTCCTTGGATTTAAGATGAGTCTCTTGTAAACAGCATCTAGTCAGTCATGCTTTTTTATCCATTCTGCCAAACTCTGCCTTTTGATTGGAGAGTTTAATCCATTAACATTTTAAGTAATTATTGATTAGGCAGGACTTACTTCAACCATTTGTTTTTTTTTTTTTAATTCTTATACCTTTTTATATTCCTCATTTCCTCCATTACTGTGTACTTTTGTGTTTAGTTGATCCTTTGTAGTGAACCATTTTGAATACTTTCTCATTTCATTTTTTTGTTTGTTTGTGTTAAGGTATTTTCTTTGCATTTAGCATGAGGATTACATTTATCATCCTAAATCTAAAACAATCTACTTTGAACTGATATCAGCTTAACTTCAATAGTATAAACAAACTATGCTCCCATACTCCGTTGTCCCCATCTCTTTGTTTTATTCTAGAGGAAAATTACATCCTTATATATTGAGTGTCCAATAATATAGATTTATAATTACTTTTACACATGTCTTTCAAGTCATGTAAGGAAAAAAGTAGAGTTACAAACCAAAAATACAATAATACTTGTGTTTTAATTTACCCATGTAGTTACCTTTACCAGAGATCTTTATTTTTTCATACAATTCAAGTTACTCCCTCATGTCCTTTCCCATTAATCTGAAGCACTCCTTTTAGCATTTCTTGTATGGCGGGTCTAGTGGTAATGAACTCACTCAGCTTTTGTTTCAAAACATAGTTTTGGTGAATATAGAATTCTGGTTGAAAGGTGTTTTGTTTTTGTTTTGTTTTTTTTTCTTTCAGCACTTTAAATATGTCAACCCATTGCCTTCTGCCTTCCATAGTTTCTGGTGGGAAATCGGCTGTTAATCATATTTAGGTTCCCTTGCATGTGGGAAGTCACTTTCTCTTGCTGCTTTAAGGATGCTTTCCTTGTCTTTGGCATTTGACAGTTTGATTATGCTGTGTATTGATGTAAGTCTCTTTGAGTTTATGTTATCTGGAGTTCATTGAGCTTCCTGGATATATATATTCATGACTTTTATCAGATTTATAGAGTTTAAGTCATTATTTCCTTGAGTATCCTTTCTGCCCCTTTCTATCTTTTCTTCTGGGACATCCATAATGCTGGTAGCCCACAGGTTCTATAGGCTCTGCTCATGTTTCTTTATTCCTTTTTCTTTCTGCTCATCAGACCGGATAATTTAAATCATCCTATCTTCAAGTTTGCTGATTCTTTCTTCTGCCTATCAAATCTGCTTTTGAGCACCTGAAGTCATTGTCTTTATTTTAGTTATTGTACTTTTCTGCTTTAGAAGTCTCATTCGTACCTTTTTATAATTTCTATTAAAATCCTTACTGGTTCCTATATTGTTTTCCTGATTTTCTTTAGTTGTTTGTCCATGTTTCCCTTTAGCTCATTGAACATATTTAAGATCATTGATTTAATGTCTTTGGCTAGTAATTCCAATGTTTGGGCTTCCTTGGGGATACTTTTTGCTCTATTTTGTTCCTTTGAATGGGCCATCTTTTCCTGTTTCTTTGACTTCCTTGTGAATTTCTATTGAAATCTGGACATTTGAATGTTTTAATGTGTTAACTCTGGAGGTTAGATTCTTCCCCTGCCCCCAAATTTGCTGATTTTTAAATTTTTGGTGGGTGTCACCCACCCCCACCCCTGCCCCAGGCAGGGGTTGTTAAAAGCTGTACTGTAGTTGTCTGCTTATTTAGTGATTTTTCCAAACTAATTTTGCAAAGACTATATTTCTTGTCATGTGTGGTCACTTCTGTCTTTGTTCCTTTAGCCTGTATTCAGCTACTGTTATGACAGAGATTGCCTTGAATTCCAGGAGCTAAAAAAATTAAAACCGGACATACCTCTCCTAGTCTTTGCAGATTAGCTCTGCGCTGGGGCTTTCCTTCAGCACGTATCCAGCCTTGCACTGAGCCTTGGGGTCAGTCCAGGATGAAAGCTTAGGGTCTTCTCAGGTCTTTTATGAGCACCCATCCCGCCCTGGGCTTGCGGATGTCTCCTAGGTTCTCCTGTGTACACGGTGCTCACCAATGCCCACCCTCCCAAGTAAACTCTCCACAGCCTTTCTTCCCGGGTCCCAGGCACCGTATTGTGTGTCTCGACCATGGTCTTTCACCCCAGGTGGTTGCAGTTTGATTGTTCCCGTACAGTGTTTTCTCAGCCATTCCACTGCTTCTACGCTCTAGGTGTGTTCCAGAATAGGCATGACAGAGACAGGTACCTTGGGCCAGCCCTTCAGGTAACCACCATAAGGGCTGGAACAGACAGACACACCAACTTGTGAGAAAGGTGTGGTCCATGCCCTCTGGAACCAGCAACCGGGATCCAGGCCAGGAACCTGTGCCACGGTCGCAGACCACCATGCTGAGCCAGGGGCAGGGCGGGAGAGGGGCTGGGGAAGTGCCACTGGGCTTTCCTACCGGCTTTCACTTGACTTTTTCTTGATTCAGTGATCACTGGTTGCTCTAAATCTTTGCCTGTTTTCCAGACTTCCGAGAAAGTTGTTTCTGACTATTTCCACTTGTTTTTTAATGTTTCAATGAGGAAATGGGATTTTGAGATTCCTACTGCATCATCTTGCTGATCACATGTATTACTTTTTCTGTCATAAAATAAAGACAAAAATGAAAAAAGACCAGAAAAAAAAATGGAAACACTCTATTTTAGTTTATTCAGAAGAGGACAGCATGGAAGGAGAGAGATGCAGCTGTTTACTAACTGGGAGGCACAGAGAGGAGGGAAACAAAACAACAGCCGACACTGGGCCCTGGGCTGAGCATTCTCTCTCATTTAATCTTCAAGCCATCCTGGGAAGTAGGTACTGGTGTGGTCCTCATTGAATCAACGAGGAAACTTAGTTATTGGCATTTACCCTGCCCAAGATTAGCCAGAGCTGGAGCACAGCTAGGCCTGGCTTTATCTGACATGAGAGTCCAAAGTCCCTGCTTTACCACTACCTGTATCGCCTCAGCCACAGCTCAGGGCCACAGGTAGAGAACTCAGTTTCATTGGAAAGTTACCAAGAAGGGAATATTTAGAATCAGGGGTTCACTGAATCCATGAGATGGCTTTTGCCAGAGAAGGCTGGAATCTCAGGGCCTGGCATCCCGAGGTCCTCTGCTCATCCTGGTATCCCTGAGGACACTGAGATCCTGGAGTTGTCCCCTTGAACTTGCTGGGAGAGCACACGAGTCTCAGGGGCTTTTGGCAGAGAGAGGGATACTGAGAATGCAACGTTTGTGTGGACCTCACTCTTCTGGAGCTTTCTCAAGTCCCTTTCTCTGTCAAATGGTAAGTAGAAAAAAGGAAAGAAGGAAGGAAAGAAAAAACCGTCTAATTGAATTTGTTCAGGCAATATTATTTACGAGAAAATCATGGGGTTCAGTCTAGGCTCTCTGGTGTTGTTTTGCTTATTTGTTTTTTAACAACAACCAGGTGTAGGTAATGTGATTGGATTGGTTCCACCAGGACTCAAAAGCACATCGTCCTAAAGTTGTAAAATGACTCCTCTCCTTGTGGGTCATAAAACCAGACTCCTTTTTGGTGCAAGATGACTCTTTGAGGCTGTAAAGCAAATACCATCAACTGGTGGTTCTCTGCCAGGATCTCGGGGTGAATTTTTCTCAGTTCTCTTTCTCTCTTAGATGACACCTTGTTTGGTGAGTGGCCTGTTCATAAAGAACCCTGTATTAGTTTCCTGGGGCTGATGTAATAAATTGTCCTAAACATGGTGGCCTGAAACAACAGAAATTTATTCTGTCACAGTTCTGGAGCCCAGAAGCCTTCAACAGTATCCCTGAAATTAAAGGGTCAGCAGAGCTGTGCCCCCAGACCCTCAACAGGAAAGCCCCTTCCTTGCCTCTTCTTTGGGCAGCTGCTGTCTCCCTGGTTTGTGCTTTGCCTCTGTCCTCACACGGCCTTCTCTTCCGTGTACGTCAGCCCCCTCTGCCTCTGTCCCCCAAGGACACTTGTGATTGGACTTAGGCCCACCTGGATAGCCTCCCCCCACCTCGTGTCAGCGTCCTTAACTTAGTCACAGCTGTAAAGATACCCTTTCCATCCACAGGTGCCAGGGATTGGGACTGTCAGCCGCAGCCCCCACAGGGCGCTTTCAAACTGTCTGGGAGGTATTCAGCTGGTAACTTCTAACATTGAATAGTTAATGAAGTGGTCTCCTTCCAACTTGTAAGAACTTCAGTTTTCATCTAAAGAGTCATTTTTCATTTGTCACAGAGCCAAAAATAGGGTACATTGCAGATACATGACGGAGTTGCCTCAATGATACAAATTGCTTCTATCCTATGATACAGTTAAAAACAAACAAAAAACTTTCAAAAGTACTTACTTTTAATGAAGAGTTAGTACTTATGTTTCAAATGCCCCAGAATCACAAAAGAATACAAATGACCAATGTATCAATGTATTAGTTACCTATTGCTCTGGAACAAATTACCCGAAAACACCGTGGCTTGAAACAACAGTAAACATGGATTACCCCAGCAATTTTTATGAGTCAGAAATTTGGGAGCAGCTAAGCTGGGTAGTTCTGGCTCAGCATCTCTCAAGAGATTGCAGACAAGATGTCACCCGTTGATCCAGTCATCTGGAGCTGGAGGGACCATTTGGGAGATGTCTCACTCACATGGCTGTTGGCAGATCTTAATTCCATCCCACATAGACCTTCCTATATTGCTGCTTGAGCAATTTGCTGAATGATCTGAAAATCTGCCAGTTTTGGGTGGGCTGCTTTGCTGTGTGGGCTCTACCACCCAACAGATTTGGTAGTGCCTGACATGTCAGTGGCTGCTAGAGGGAATGCTCTATGGAGCCTTTTGCAAGCCACTAGAGATGAATCACAACATAGACCCTTAGAATTCTGAAGCAAAGCCATTTGAGAAACAGTTTTGGGCCTCAGTAAAGACTGAACACTGGATCATGGGCTGCCAAGTTACTGTGTGACCTGAGATGTCCATCAAAAAGTGAGTATTGTCTGACCCACCAAGCCATACACTTGGGTGTGCATCCAGCACTCCATGGAAGTGGCAGCTACGAGACTAGGCTTGAACAGCTCCTGAAGGCAAAAGTAAGTTTCATGAGGAAGTGGTCAATGCTCATGGACCCTGCTGCTGCTACACTGCCTTATTTTTCTAGCTATGGAGCCTGTTGAGTGAGGAAGAAGAAACCTGGTCTTGGTTTGCTAGCAAAGTGGGTGGCCCTGGAGAACAGTGGTGAAAGGAAATCTTCCTGGTGGGCAGAACTTCAAGTGCACCTGTTTGTGTTCATCTTGGCTGAAAGGAGAAATGGCCAGGGTTAGGGGTCTACAAAGATTCATGGGCCGTGGCTAATGGTTGGACTGGATAGTCCAGGTCTTGGAAGGAACATGATTGGGGAACTGGTCACAAGGATGTCTTTCCTTATCTTTCTTTCTTTACATTTACACAGTATGTAAAGATATTGGTGTCCCATGTGAATGCTAAATACAGGGTGACCTCAACTGAAAAGGATTCTAATAATCAAGGGGATAGGGTGCCCTGATCTATAGACGTCAGTCAGCCTCCTTCCCTGGATGCTTCCAAGACTGCCCAATGGACGCAAACAAAATGGCCATGGCACCAGCAATGAAGGCTCCATATGGGCTCAGCATCAGGGACTTCCACTAGCCAAGGCCAACCTGGCTACAGCCACTTCTGAGAGTCTGATCTGCCAATAGCAGGGCCCAATACTGAGCCTCCAACCTGGCACTATTTTGGGGGGCCAAAAACCTGACTTGCATCCCCACCATGGAGAGTCTGGCCACTCACCAGTTTCCAGACTTAAATCAATTCACAGAACCAGAAACCCTTTACTGATGGGGAGTCCTGGTTCCCTTGAGGATAGACCCCCACACCATTGCTGTGAGGACACACTATAAATCTTCTTTCAAGACTTTCCCAAAGGGACTTCACTACAGTAGCTGATGGAGCAGTAAAAAAATCAAGAAGGACGGCGAATAGCCAAATAGCACAATTAACAAATGTGGCCTAATGAAGAATACATAAGAACACGGTCCCAGCCCTTCATAAGCTGCTTCTCCAGCAGGCTGAGACACAAAGCAAGCAAAGTATCTAGTGTCCTCAGGTGACCATCACTCGGACTCTCCAGCCACACTGCCCAGCTGCTTCTCTCACCTGAACTGAGGCACTTTATGGCAGCCATCCCCCTCACTGTAACGTTCTCATTTGGCCCGTATACTTCACTCCGAGCTTCTGAGAGGCCGGGGCTGTGCCTGTCCCATCTATTCACCCTGGTTCCCAACCTGGCAGAAGGGAGTGGTCAGCAGGTGCATGTGGAGCAGCTGCCAAACTGCAGAAGCCAGGCTGCTGGCCCTCTTTCCCATTTTCCCTGGAAGATTTGAACTCAATTTGTTTCATTTCTGTTTGAGTCAGTGGCCTATTGTTTGTGGCAACCTTCGTGGCTGGCCTGGAACAACCCAGGCAGGAAGCCCACCTGACAGGTCAAAGGCTGACGTGGAAGCATGGGTTCATGCCGGCTGCTGAATTATGTATCTCGACCTTTATCTTAATCCGATCTTAATTTTAATCTGCATTCCTGTGGGTGTGAATTTATGTGTAAATAGGACCTTGTCAAGATGCCATTTTTAGTTAATGTGAAGCCCAACTGAGTCAGGGTGGCTCTTAATCCCTGTTATCAGAGGACTCATAAAGAGGAGCCAGAAGTCAGCGGAAAACAGATGTGCTGACTCAAGGAGAGGGAGACGGCCACGGGAAGGGAGGAAGAGGGCAAACTACGGAATCCGAGGGTTGCGGCAAGCCGGCACCAGGATGCTACAGACTTCGCCTTGTTGATGCCTTGATTTTGCCTCCAGCCTTCCAAATCGTGAGCCAGTGAATTCCTGTTAAGCCAACCTATTGTGTGGTATTTGTCATAGAAAGGCTGTGCTAGCCTGGTGACCTGCTCTTTCTCCACCATCCACGGAACACCAAGAAGTAATGTCGGGGCACAATCACCTAACAAGTCCCCTGCTTACACTCCTACCCCTAGTCTCCCCTCTCCAGCCTCACCTCCTGCCCCCTCTCCTTCCCTCACTTCCACCAGGGCTGTCAGTTCAGCTCCTGGAGCACCAGGCCTTCTCTGATGACGAAGTTTCTATCGTCTTCTGTTGCTTCACCCAGTTCCTTTCTTTCTGGCATTTAAAATTATTATTAAATTCGAACCTGAAATTAACGCATGTGTCATTTACTGGTTAGTCTCCTCCACTAGACTGCAACCCCTTGAGGGCAAGGGTCTTGTCTGATTTCGTCCCTTATTCGTCAACACTTAACTCGGGCATCCATTTCGGTAACTGAAAACTGAAGGAGCGAATGAATGCAGCAAAGCCCCTATTTAGCGTTTTCCTCGATCCCTCACTCACTCCCCAGAGACGACCCCTCGCCTCAGCCTCCCCGGCTTCCCCTGGAGAGGCCCACGGTTCCCTCCTGGCCGCTCTCCGACCACTGCTCGCGCGCCCGGGCCGGGTGTGCCTCGGCAGCATCGTCAGGGACTGCTCCAGGGCTCGCGGGACCGGAGCAGCTAACCAAGCGGCAGGAGGCGACCTGGCAGGAGCCGGGACCTCCCCAGCGTCGCGAATGGGCCCACCATTGCCGGGGCTGCAATGTGGCCGCCGATCTCCGGGTCTCCAGGAGACCCCGGGGCTCGGCAGCGCGAAACCGGAAGTGACGCGAGCCGGGTCACTCGCGCCTAGACTGCGGCCTCTCTAGGACAGCAGGAGGCTCAGCGTCTCGGTGGTAGGACCGGGGAAATAGGAAGCGCGAGGCCTCCGCCCCAAAACGAGCCGGCGCCGAAGGCTCTGAGGTTGGCGCGAACCCAGGAGTCCGGCCCCCTTGGCCTCTGGCTCCTTCGGGAGCGGACGCAGGGCGAAGGGGGGAAAAGGCACCACCCCACACACGGCAGCCCCGGGTGACAGCCCGGGAAACCGCGGCGCTCGGGGGCGTTCGAACGGAGAGGCCGCGCGGGGAACGAACGGCTACAGTGACTGGCCAGTTTTGCTGGTGCCCGCCCCTTCAGCTGATTGGCTAAGGACAGCGCGGGAAGGGCGGGGCCTTCCGGAACCTGGCGAATTAACGTCCTCCGGTCCAGGCCGACCGCCGAGAGGGGCGGGCCGCAGGGAGGAGCCGCCCCGGGCACCGGAGGAGGCCACGCCCCCGGCCGGAGTCTGGGCCCGCCGAGGCCGATCTGGGGCGCGCCGCGCCCTTTCCGTTTAGCCGGGGATGCAGGGCCCCGCCGGGAAAGGTGGTGGAAGCCCTCACCCTACTCCCAGCAGCATAGGTTAAGGGTGAGCCGACCGGGCCGGCTTCTCCAGCGGCTGGGAAGCGGGGATCTCAGGTGTGAGTGAGGAGGAACCGGGCCGACCCCAAGCCTCCTGTCCCTCCACGCAGAGAACCCAGGACCCTCCTCTGCACCTCCCCGCCAGCCTCCTACCTCAGGGACGCCCCGCCAGCCACGCACAGTGGATAGCCGTCGCCTTCGAGGCCCTTCACACACGGACCGCTAACCCCAGTCTTTCTTGCTCTTGTCAAATATTTTCTAAACTGCCAAGTTCCACTCAGAGGATGCTCTCCTCACATCTGTCCCAGAATGATGGCTTCTTGGATCTCTAGGAAGAAGTGGACAGAGACCCAGAGAGTGACCCCCGAGGGGAATCTGCAGGCACTCCCCAAAGGGCGCTTGGGATCACGTCCCTCTGCACACCTCGGGAAAGAGGGAGATCTGTCTCCTGGAGAGTGTGGTCTCAGTTCCCTGAGGCCGAGCGAAGTCCTTACCTCTGCAGCAGACCCCTAGCAGTCCCGGTCCTGATGTCCTGGCCAGTGCAGCCCACAGAACCGACCAGGGAGGGAATCCCAAAATGCCTCTGAAATCAAAGCCAGCAGTCCCCACTGTGCAAGTGAATACTCCGTGCACAGCTGGCCTACCAAGTGACAACAGCTTCCGGAGTCATTGTAGCAAGTCTCCTTCCCACCTCCGCTGCTCTCCTCTCAGAAACAAGCTCTCTGAGAGCAGCACGCCTGTTTCAACGTGAGCCCCCTCAGCCCCTTACGCAAAGCTGAGCAGAGAAATCCCGTTTCTGGCCGAGTGACTGGAGCCAGAAAAACAAGTGAAGAAACTTTCTTTCTGACCTCTTCAAGAAATAACCACTGAATTCAGCCATCCTGCCAGCTCCCTTACCAGATCTGAGACTCCCAGCCACCACTGGGTCTTGCCTGGGTTCCCGCCCTCAGCAGGCCCCCCACATCCCAGCTGAGCCCAAGATCCCGAAGGGCAAGACTATTGTTCGCTTCACTCTTTTAGACAAGCCTGCCCTTCAGCATCACGCATCTGGGGTACAATAGCCATTCAGGGGCATGGAAATAGGGGAGTCCCTTACAAGACTAACAGCAGTCCTCGAACCAAATCTTGGCTTCCAGTGCTGTAGCTGAAGGTCTCTTGGCAAATTACTGGATTTCTCTCTCAGCCTCAGTTTCCTTATCCATAAAACTGGGATAATAGACGCCCCGCTCCGACTGCTGTGGAGAGTAGAGGTGACAGAGAGACAGTGCATAGCCCTTCACCTGCGCCAAGCAGCTGTTCAACAACTGGCCGCTGTCCCCACCCTCAGCAGGCTGTCCAGCTCAAGGCCTGCGTCCCCAGGAGCCGGGAGCCGGCCAGGGCTGCGTGGTGAGTCACAGAGACAGCGGGGCTCTCGATGGCCTCTCTGACGCAGGCCTTCTCCAGGTCAGCAGGTGTCAGAGCTCCAAGTTACCTGGGGAGCTGAGCTGCAAATCCGGGCTAACAGACCTGCTGGGCCCACCCCTCCCTGGGAAATGGCCGCTACGGCGCTGTAACACTGGGGATGACCAGGAGTACAGCAGGGGCAGGCAGGGCAGATTACAGAGGACACGGGGAGGAGGCGAGGCAGCTGCTGAGCGCCCAGGCAGGAAAGTGGACCCTGGCAAGGGGGAGTCCTCATGGGTCAAGGCTGGGCCCCCGGTGGAAGGAGGCGGAACAGGCAGGAGACACTGAGCCTGTGCTTCAAACTGAGCTCGGCCCTGGGACCCAAAGAGAAGAACCAAGGGAGAGCCCAGGGCCCAATGGGCAGTGTCCGTGGGACAAGGCTGAGGGCAGCACCAGGAGGCCCTGCCAGGGTCCACAGCCTCAGAAATGCCCAGTCGGCCTCGGCCTGGAGGCCTCTGTCCTCGGAAGCCTGTAGGGCCCTGATCCCCACGCTTGGGACTGGGCCTATGGACAAAGGGTCCCCAACACAGGGCAGCCCCGAGATCGAAGGCTGAGGGTGCCCGAGGGAGGCCATGGGGTCAGCTACGGGGCCCCGTGACACAGAGCCACGGGCCACTGCTTGAATCCCAAGATCTTTAATCTGCAGCTGGACTGCCGGCTCCTCCTGGCCCCGCAGCTCCCAAGTCACCCCATGCCACCACCTCCCCCCGCCTTCCCACGCCCTCCTCGCCCTGCGCCACGGCCCCGGCTCCTTCCCCGGAGCCTTCGCCCCCCACGGGGCCACGACAGCTGCCCTGGGTGCTGGCCCCGCTCCGGGCCACCTAGGTGGGGGCAGGGGGCGGAGCAGCCAGCGCCCCAGCCGCGCCTAGCATGAGCATGGCCAGCGCCTTGGGCCCCGTGGTGTGGATCTTCTCGTGCCGGTGCAGGTTGGAGCGGCGGCTGAAGCTCTTGCCGCACAGGGGGCAGGAGTAGGGCCGGACGCCGCGGTGGGTGCGCTGGTGGGCGGTGAGGTGCGAGCTGTGGCTGAAGCTCTTGCCACAGTCGAGGCAGTGGTAGGGCTTCTCGCCGGTGTGGGTGCGGTTGTGGGCGATGAGGTTGGAGCGCTGGCTGAAGCACTTGCCGCACTCGGGGCAGGGGTAGGGCTTGACCCCGGTGTGGGTGCGCTGGTGGGTGACCAGGGCCGAGCTCTGCGTGAAGCACTTGCTGCAGATGGGGCACTTGTGGGGCTTGGCGCCCGTGTGGGTGCCCTGGTGGGTGACCAGGTCCGAGCGGCGGGTGAAGCGCTTGGCGCAGCGCTCACACACGTAGGGCTTCTCGCCCGTGTGGATGCGCTGGTGCTGGATCAGCGTCGAGTGGTGGCTGAAGCTCTTCCAGCAGGAGGGGCAGGTGTAGGGCTTCTCGCCCGTGTGGATGATCTGGTGCTGGATGAGGTGGGAGCTGCGGCCGAAGCGCTTGCCGCAGTCCGTGCAGGCGTAGGGCTTCTCACCCGTGTGCGTGCGCCGGTGCGTCACCAGGTGCGAGTGCCAGCTGAAGGCCTTGCCGCACTGCTCGCACGGGTAGGTCTTCTTGCCAGCGTCGCCCTCAGCAGCCAGGCCCTCCTCGCCACTCTCCGTGGGCCCTCTCTCCTCCTCGTCAAGTTGCTCGGAGACACGGCCCTCCGGGCTTTTCTGAGGATCGGAGTCGAGCAGGGCTGGTTTCTGGGCTGGGGGGCTGGTTTCTGGGTGGCCGGGCTGTGGGTGGTCCTTGGCATGCCCCAGGCTCTGGCCACTGGCCGCCGGCTGCCCACAAGGCAGGACACCCCCCTGGGCTCTTCCTTCCCTGGTTCGGAAGGGCTTCAAGTCCCCAAAGGCCACCGGGGTTGGGGTCGGTGCCTTCCCCACCTCGACAGCACCTGGAAAAAAGGGTGTCCAGCAAAAGCACTCCGTAAGGGACTCAGGGTACAGGGGAGGCAGTGGATTCTGGGTGGTAAGAAAGAGCAAGGACCCAAGGGGGTCAGGAAGCGAGAGGCCCCCTGACCAAGGAGGGGTAGCAGCCCTGCCCCAGGGACACGGCACCCAGGAACAGCAGCGTCGCCCCCGCTGTGCCCGTGCCTGCCACGCCCCTCACCTGTGCACGTGCCCGTCTCCTCCTCCTCTCCCGCCTGCTGGTGCACACGCAAGGCCTCGCCCTTCTCCTGTGCTTGGGAGGCCCAGAAAGCTCTGCTGAAGGGGAAGCCTACCCAGAAAGAGGCTGTGCTCAGTCCCGGCCTGTCCAGCACGAGACACCATCACCCCTCAGCGGAGCGACAGAGCAGAACATGAGTGGGGGCCATGGCTCCGGAAACTCAGGGTAAAGCCAAGTGAGCTTCAAACACCACTTTTCGCAAGGTGCCCACGTGCCCTCTTTAGAAAGCACTTTCCATGGTACCTGCCGGAAATGCTCTTGGCAAGACTGATCCTGGGCTCTGCCCTGGGTCTCCCTGAACACGTAACAGAATGACCCAAAAGGAGCTGGGCCAGGTCAGCTGCAGCAGCACCCCCACATCAGCACAGCCCCCAGCGTGGGCCCAGCAACGTCGGAAATGACCCAGTCCCCAAGCTCGTGCTCACGTGGCCCAGGACGACAGGCAGAGGGGACTCGGGGGAGGGGGCGGGGGAACGGGCAGAGGGGCCAAGGGGAGGCCTGGGAGAAGGGCCAGGGAGCTGACCCCAAGGAGCCTGGGACCCCAAAGGCCCATCTACGGGTCCCCTGGGGTGAGGGTCCCAGGACATGCTGGTCAGGTCAGAGGAGCAGAGGGGCCACAGCCACCCTGCCCTGAGCCAAGCACCGTGGGAGGACTGGGACGAGCCGGACAGGCAGGGTGGCTGATGGCTGGGGTGTCTCTGAGGCTCGCCAAGGAGCCAAAAAGGATGCCATGTTCCCTCTGATCTCCCAGGGCCTGCCTGCACTTGCTGCTTCGTGCTTCGTGGGACGTTAACAACAGGCGGAGAGCAGACCTGGGATGCTGGGCTCCCAGAACCCCCTGGGCCAGGAGGAGTCTCAGGACCACCACTGAGCTCAAGGGGGGCTGGTAAGACCCCCAGACCCCACCTGCGCTGGCGGGTGCTCAGTGCCAAGAAAACTAGAGTCTGAAGCTGGAGAGGCGAAGCCCTGAGGTTTAAATCATCAGCACCAGGAGAGTGAAGGGGGCCCGGCCCCAAGGGGAGACAAGCAGGACCCTTGGGACAGGCCCACCGGGGCAAGCAGCCCCCAGACCCCGGCGCCAAGCTGTCTGCTCACACAGCTCCAAGGGGGGCTGTGAGGAGGACAGTGAAGCTGCGGGGATCAGGCAGTCTGCACAGGGCCCCAGACAAAGCAGGCTCTCCGGGGAGGTGCCATCCCACGCGGTTGCCTTTAATCACGGGTGTTGTTTAACTTTGAACTGGCAAAAATTAAATTAAAAATCCAGTTGCACCAACCACACCTCAACTGCCCAACCCCCACACCTGGCCCGTGGCCACCACGTTAGGGCAGGAACAGGACATGTCCGTCACCAGGGAGGCTCAGAGCGTCTGGAGGGACAGTGAAGGCTGCGGGAGGCTGGAGGGAGGAGGATGGGTGGGGAAGGCGCTGAGCCCCACTTCCCTCACATCCCAGGGCCTCAGGAGGCCGATGCCCCCAGAGCCCCCTGCCCAGCCCCCCGGGGGGAGCCCTTACCCAAGGACAGACACTTTCCCTTCTGCAGGACATCCCCACAGAAGCTCTGCTGCGCGTGGTCCAGCCGTCCCCACTCCTCCCGGGAGAGGTACAGAGCCACGTCCTCGAAGGTTACTGGCATCTGAAGCAACACAAAATGACCGTATCTGCTCGCAGGACCAGGACTGGGGGGGACGAGGCGGCACCGAGATGTGTGGCGAGAGCCCAGGGCCCAGCCCACCGCTCCGCCTGAGGCTGCCGGGCGGATCCGGACCGTGAGGGAGGCCGGATCCCAGGAGGGTCTCAGTTAGTGACTTATTTGTTTAGAACGAAGCGGTGATGGAGCGCTGGAGACCAGAGACCAGAGCTGAGGCTCGGGACCTCAACACACGCAGACCCCCGGGGACGTCACAACCAGAGACGCTGTCTCTCCCCTTCCCTGTGCCTCTGCCCTGCGTGGGCCCGAAGCAGCGGGGGCTGCCCCAGGTGGGGGATCGGCGGGTAGGAAGGGCTGAGCGCCTCGGGGGGCAGGGAAGGCCCCTGGCGAGAGGAGGGGCGGGCAGAGCCACTCACCTGGGACCAGGCAGTGAGGAGCGCCGCGGCCATCTGCCGGTCTTGGGCTCTGCCCTCCCTGGGGAGCGCGGGGACCTGGGGGCCGAGGAGGGCTGAGAGAGGAGAGAGGTCCTCAGGGTGGCCGGCTCGGCCTGCTGGGGGCCCCGCGCTCCCCCCAGGGGCTCAGGCCTGGCCTTCCAGGGACATTCCTGGCCCTCCCTCCAGCCCCGAGATACCGCGTGGGGGGCCTCTGCAGGGCAGGATGGCAGACTCCCACCCACCCCACCCCAAGGCAGGAAATCCCTCCCCCCCGGCCCAGGGACCTTGACCCTTACCCTGGCACGAGCCACCACCTCCACACCGCGGCCTCCCTCCCACCACGTCCTTCTCTTCACCTCTGCCAGGCAGGAAAAGAGCTTTCTCCCTGGGGCTGCGGCTCAGGGGCGGCCACTCATGGCAGCCGGGAGTCCCTTCCTCCTGTGATGCCCCCTCAGCATAGGGGTCTTCTGGCTCCAGCTTGATGTTCGGTGACTCCTGGGCAGCTTCCAGAGGCCCAGATCCCTCTGACTGGGAGAACATCTCTCGACAAGGGCGCCGGTAATGGGGAGCCTAGGGACAGCAGCAGCCATCAGCGCCGGCCGGAGCGGGCAGCAACAGCCCAGGGTACCGTGCCTGGGGCCCAGCCGGGCCAAGGCCAGGGCTCCAGAATGCGCCAAGTCCAAGGCACAACTCAAAGGCCTGGTCTCCCCTTCTCCCCTCCCCGAGACCCTCCAGCCTCCGGCTCACCCCGGAGAGGACAGGGCAGCAGAAAGGTGAGTGGAGACACAGCGAGTCCAGCCCCAGGCAGGAGGGCAAGGGGCTGTGCAGCCTGCTCACCTCTTCCCAGTTTACTCCTCAGCTACTCTAGAGTGTGGGCTTTTACTTTTTGTATTAAAAAACAGCACTATATAGTATTAATATTGTGTATTAGCAATATTATTAATAATGTTATCATAAAATAATATTATGTATTAACGAGGAAAGCAAAGCTCAGAGGGACTGGACAATGGCCCAAGAAGAAAAAGCTGGGGCTGGGCCGGGATTTGAACTCAAGTGTATCTGATCCCAAGGGCTTAGCGGGGCAACATGCGGCCGCGTGCATTTCTGACATGACTCCATTTAGAGTGGGCCCGTTTGGATATATTATGATCCCCCAAAGCCACATTCTTTAATGCAATCTTGTAGGGGCAGATTTATTAATCTTTTGATTAGGGTGTGACCTCTTGATTGTTTCCATGGAGATGTGACCGCACCCAACTGTGGGTAATACCTTTGATCAGATTATTTCCAAGGAGGTGTGGTCCCACCCACTCAGCATGGGTCTTAATTAAATCACTGGAGCCCTATAAGAACTCAGACAAAAGGAGCTCAGTGCTGCAGCTGAGAGGGGCATTTTGGAGACAGCCATTGAAAGACTTTTGCTAGCCCAGAATTTGCCTGGAAGAAACTAAGAAACTAACATCCCCAGAGGCTTGGAGAGAAACATCCTGGGAAAAAGTCATTTTGAAACCAGAAGCTGGGAGCAGACGCCAGCCACGTGCCTTCCCAGCTAACAGGTTTTCCAGATGCCCTCGACCTTTCTTCAGTGAAGGTATCCTCTTGTTGATGCCTTAGTTTGGACACTTTCACGTCCTTAAGACTGTAAATTTGTAACCAAATAAGCCCCCTTTATAAAAGTCAATCCATCTCTGGTATTTTGCATAACAGCAGCTTAGCAAACCAGAACACAGAGTATTTGGAGTTTTTTGGTTTGGAACAAAAAGCCTATGGGTGACAGTGACTGGGCTCCTGGCTAGGCCCATCTTGGCGTGACAAGGAAAACTCCCCTCTGGCCTCGCCCTGGGCACCGCTCCCCAGAGTGGGCTTTCCTGACTCCCTCGTCTCCCGCACCCCGGCCTCAGCCCCCAGCCCTTCCGGAGGGTGAAGAGCAGGCTTCAGGATCAGACCAGGGCTCGAACCCAGAACCAACCCCCACCAGTGACTGACCCCTGAGCAGACCCCACTTCCTCACCCTGCTTCCAGCCTGACTAAAGGAGGTGGTGGCGGCGCCTCCTCCGAGGCGTCACAGGGGTGAGTGGCGGCCTGGCCCAGAGGCCTCGGCTTGGCACCCCACGAGTGCTCGGCATCCAGCATCCCCCACGGCACGCCCATCCTCGGGAAATCTTCCAAAACCCCTTCTCCTGCTCTCTTCTTGGGACATAGCTTCTCGTTAGCACATCTTGAATCTTATTTTTTTGCCAAAAAGCAGAAAAACAAATCATCTCCTTAGAATCTTGGGGGAAGCTCACTGCCATCCACAGGACAGGGACTGCCTGACGGTCATAGGACAGGGAGCGCCAGGGACAGTGGAGGCTGAGCAGCTGCTTGGGGGGCCTCTCACCTTGCCCTCCTTTCCCTGGTCTGTTTGGGCCTTGAGGGAAAGACCCTTGGGCCAGGCATCAGGGTGGCTGGGTGACAATCCCAATGACCCCAGCCAGCCAGGCACCCTGACACCCAGCTATTTGCCTCCCTTTCAGGGCGGCTGTGAGCACCTCCTGCTTCATAACGAGCTGGATAAGCACAGAGCGGTGCCAGTAATTATCACTGTCACTCTATCTCTGCCCACACTACAGGTGCCAGGAGCAGCAGAATGTGGTCGCGTGGGGCTCATCAGGTGTCATAAAGACACACGTAAAAAGTCATCCAGGAAGGGGAAAATCAGCAGTGGTAACAAGTCTTCGTACTTCTATGGTATGAAAATGGTAAAGCAAATATTTGGTTTATATTTATATTTTCAACCACTGCCAGGATGAGGTGGGAGGACACAGGCTTCTCTGACTTGGGTTCTGGTGCTGCAGGTGTTCCTGTTTTGTGAGACGGCACCGCAGGCTGATGAATGGCTCACAGGGGACTCTTGTGCCCTGCTCTCCTTCAAGCCTCCCAATGACCTGGCGACAGAGGCATGTTATCCCCAGTTCTCAGACGACTCATATTCCTCTGACTCTGAGCCCGGTGATCTTTGTCCCTCTGCTGTAATTACACACACTCCGCAGCAGGTACATGGAGGGCTGCATGTCACAGCCAGAGGGACGAGGAGACGTGGTCCAGGCAGAGGGTAACAGGGGGTAGGACAAGGTTTCCCTGTGAGCTCTCAGCACTGTTCAGAGAGCAAAACTCCCCGGCAGGACCTCTAAGCACCCTCCTTGCTTTCTCACATGCCTTTGAGGCCCTGACTGTGGACTTCATCAGGCAAAGCAAAGCCTAGAAGCCCAGTGCTGGGGGTGGGGGTGGGGGGGTATTTCCCATCATGCCACCACCCCCCCCCCTCCACCCCATCTACCTGCCCTGCCCTTCTGTTGGTCCAGATGCTCTGCCTTGGAAACCCCCTCCACCTCCACTTCCTTCCAGGGCATCTCTCTCATCCTGGCCCCCCATCCATACCTCTGGGGCTTTCTCCTTATCCTGGGCAGTCGCAACTCCTCCCCGGTCTGCAGACATTTTCTGTCTCAGAGCTGAGAAGCACGCTGAGCAGTTGTGCCCTCTTGTCCTAGCCCCTCCAGCTTCCAGCCAGGGTCCTGGAAGAGCAGAAGGAAATCATCCAGTGCTGCCCAGACCCCTCACAGGTGCCCTAAAAATCCTCCCTGGTCCCAATCAGAAACAGACTCCCAGACTCCACTGAACGGCCCCACACTCTGTGGTGCTTTTTGGTGCATTTCAAAAAAAAATACGAGTTTGAATCTTCTCTTCTGTCGCTGTAGCAACAGCCCCACAACTCAGTCCAGCCAGCACAGGGAAAGTCTAAGCCGAAATCTGAATCTGTATTTCCAACCTAAATACATAAGGGCACAGAAAGGTCTGATGACGGCTCCGTGGGCCCCTGTCACCAGGATCGGGAAGTTCTGCAGAAACCCCACAAAGCAGGTGCCGGTGGGGCCCGCCCCTGATAGCCGGGCGAGCAGCGGAGGTCAGGCCGGCTGTCCCCGGGCCGGACACGTACCCTGTCCCCGGGCCTGACTCCCAGGCCCGTCTGGGATCCAGAAACCGACCGGTCGGCTCTCAGCAGCGCTGCCCGCGGCTGCGACTCCCCGCCCGGGCCGGGATGCCTGCCTGCTCCCGGTCCCGGACGGCCGACGGCTCCTGCACCCCGCGCCCGGCTCCAGGCCCTGCTCTCCCGGCCGGCGCGAAGCCTCCACCCTTGACCCGGCGCCCGGACGCAGGCGGCCTCCCCGCAGCCCCTCGCACCCGGGTGGAGGCCGGGCCCCCGCCCCGGGAACCGAGTCTCCGCAGCCTGCGCGCGGCGCGGGGAGCCGGGCGGCGCTGGGAGTCGGGACAACCGGAAGTCCCGCCCCGATCCCGTTCCCCGGATCCCGTTCCCCGCGCCGCCGCGGCCCTCCCGCGTTCCCGGCCTCGAGGGTTCCGGGGCGCCCGCCGGGAGTGACCCCCATGTCCGCGCTGTCGGCGCCTAACGAGTGCTTGACCCGGCCCGTGCCACCAGCAAAGCCGGGGCGCACAAAAGGAAGATGCGAAAATACGGTTTTTGGAAATAATTTCATGTTTCAGAGGGAGCCTCGCGCCTTCGGGAGGGGCCGGGGGACCCCCAGGCTCCCCTGTAGTGTGGACCCCGTCGGGTGGAGAGAGGCAGGGTGGTCGCTCTCAGCACGAAGGGCTTCTTTGAAAGGCCCGGTGATGTCTCCATGGGGCCCCTGGATTCCACTAAGGCTTCTGGGCTGGTCAGCAGGTCCTCTGTGTCCCCCCAAGGCTGGCACGGAGACCCCGCTCCCTAAGAGTGAAACTAGGAAACAGAGAGACCCCACCTGATGCATGCTTCACACTCCAGAAAGATGTGGGATGAACTTCATTTTCCAGACTCTCCCCAGCTGTCTCTCAAGATGGGGATGGGCAGAATAAGATCTGACCCACTTGCTGGTGGGGCGCGTCACACACGCCGACACCCCTTAGACTCTGGCGGACTCTTTTCCCTTCAGACCCTGAAAATTAAAGCCCCAGGATGGAGAGGGCAGGGACTTCACTTCACTTTCTAGGACCAAGGACCCATTTCCCCCATGCAGGAAAGCGGAGGAGGGCAGATTCCAGGAAAGGTCTCCAGGTGCCGTCCCACACGCCCCACCTACAGCCCATAGGAGTCCTGGGAGACACAGCCACGTGTGCGCTGTGTGGGCTCACAGTGTTTAATTAAAAAAAAAAAAAATAGTTTCCAACATTTAAAAATTAGGAGCATTCTTATAAAATCCAAATTTTCATGAAAAATCAGAACGTCTGGCAACTCTGGGCATGCTCTCTAGTTCCCCACAGCCCTTACCCATGGCATTTGAGTCTGCAACCTCTGGCTTTTGATTTAAACATGTTTTAGGAGCTCTAGGATTCTGATTGATTCACCTGTCACTCTGACGAAAGAAAAATTATCTCTGAGGTTTGTCTCTGGTTCGTATTTTCAGGAGTTTTAATCCTCAGGGTGAAGAGTGACTTACAAAACTGTAGCAAATCAGTACTGTTTTCAAGCCAGAGAGAGCTGTAAAATGAAAGCACTGGGGCTGGGCAAGATGAACTGTGCTGACAACCCACCCCCAAGGCAGACCATTTCACCCCAGGAGTGCACCGAGGCAAAAAAAAAAGTGGTGTGTCCTGATTCCTGGTTGAAAGCTTCTCTCCCCAACTAAAGGGGCCTCTTCAGGGATACTGGGAGACCCAAGAGGTTTGGATCCCACCATGGGATCTGCTAAACTAGACCAAATGAAGCCTGAGCACTTAGTTAATTGCTCAGAAAATATTTATGGAGCACTTACTATAAGACAGAAATTAAACCCTTCTTGGGAATGAGAGAAAACCCCTCCAGAGAATGGAGCTGCCTTTAGGCTCCCAGCAGGTCAGGAGGAAGGGGGCTACCGACCTGCTGTGGGAATGCAGCCCATGGCCGAGGTCAGTGAGGCAGCAGAGCAAGGGAGACAATGAATGCGGTGGAGGAGAAACCTAATGCCTCCAGCAGCCAGGCCTGACACACCGACTAGCGGCCGACTACAGGTTGGGGTGTAAGATGACAGGGGCTTCGAGGGACCCAAGAAAACATACCTTCTTTAAAGGGCACAGCGGGGGTCCAGAATTGCCAGTTTGAAGATTTTTTAAGAGAAGCCAAAAATATTTTTTTTATTTCTGTGTGAAATCTCCTGGCTCTTAAATGTTGATAACTAAATTAAAAAATTTAAGCATTCCATACAAGTCCTGCAGAGCTGCGGGATGTACTCACCTCACAAGCAGGCTGTGAAGGGTTAAATATCATGGATGAAAGCGCTTAGCAGAGCTTCAGGCATGGGGAACACCCAGCAAATGCCAACTCTGGTCTCTGGCAGCTTCACTGAGCTTGACTAAGGAGAGCATTCGGCCTTTAGTAAATAAATCATGATCTCCTCCCAGAAGGAGTTGATTCAGGTCTTGAAGAGGACCTTTAGAAACACCCCAGAATGATTGAAAAAAAAAAAGGAGAGAGAGAGAGTCATCTTAAAGTAAGAAAAACAAAATAGCTGCTACTCATTAACGTTGGAAACTAGGGCAATGCAGAGCTGTAGCTTTAGGAAGGAAACAGGTGATGAGGGAAAAAATAAAGGCACAGGAGCGCGGTAGAGAAAGGAAAGCCCACAGCAGAGCAAATGTCAAAACACTGAAAAAGAGGAAAAGGAAGCCAGATGAAGTGGTAGATAAGCGGGAGCCCAGGGAATAAATTTTCTTTTAAAGAAGAAGGAAAATAAATAGGAACACCCTCCACTCCACCCGCGCCCCGCACGCCCCAGGGCCGCTGACCCCGGGCAGAGAGAGCAGGGCGTGGGGAGCCGGAGCGGCCCGAGGCCCGCTTACCCCCGGAGGCGCGGAGACGACCCCGCGACCCGGTCCCCCAGTGCCAGGGCGGCCGCACAGTACACGGCCGGTGCCGCGGGAGGCCCGGGAGCCCCGCGCCCAGGGACACAGACCCAGAACGTGGAGGCGGAGGCGCGTCGCCCCGGCAACGACACCGCCCCGCCCGGCCCCGCCCATGTGGCGACGGGCGACGTCAGTGATTGGCTGGCGGCCCGGAGGCCGCGCCCCCTCCTCCAGCCCCGCCCCGCTGGGACACAGCCAAGCGGCTCTCACCTGCGCGCCGGAGTCGCGGCCTCAGAGGGTCAGGAGGGTCCAAGGGGGCGGGTTAGCCCAGCGCCGCCAGACCCCGCCGGGTGCCCCCGCGTTTCCCGTCCGGCTGCCCGACTCCAACTTCCGGTTGTCCCGACTCCTCGCGGTGTCCCCGCCTGAGGCGCCCGGGCTCGGGCGGTGAGGATGGCGGGGCGAAGGGCAAATCCCACCCCACCCCCCAGTCCTCTAGTCTGCTTCCACCTGTGGGGAAACTGAGGCCCGCCTGCCAGAGGCCCCTCCACCCGAGAACGCCACGGCTGGGCCATGCCCGGAATCCGAGACTGTTAAACGGGAGCCCAGCCTCGGGCGAGAGGATCCAGACCCGCCCAGCGCCGGAGTCCAGACCCCCGGGACAAGGGTCTCCCCTTCGCCCCCTATTTTTTGTTTTGTTTTGTTTTGTTTTTCAAAAATGGGAATAAGCCATATACTGTCCTGCCCCATGTAGGTGCGTGTGTGTGTGTGTTTACACTCACATACGTGCACATATCTTAGAGACTGTTCAATTTAAAAACGTATAGAGGAAAAAGAGGAGAGAAAACAATAGGGGAAAAAAACAGAGCAGCCTTGTTCCTTTTTACAACATGACACAATATCCCTTGTTTGGACAGATCTCAGTTATTTAACCAGGCCCCTACTCACCACCCAATTCTAGTTGATCGTGCTTGGAGGGTGCCGGGGTGTGCGTGTTGAGGGCTTACGTGCCTTTCTGTTGAGTGAGCAGGATGAATTTCTGAGCTTGCAGACAGGCCTGGACACTGCCCTGGGCAGCTGGCAGAGCACCCCCTCCCCCTCTGGCCCAAGCCTGGCTTCCAGATCTTGGCCTTGATGCCGTCCCAACAAGCTGCCCATCATGTTGCAAAAAATGGATTTTCCTGCCTGGGGAAGCTCCAGGGGTACAGGAGGAACCTCCCTAGGCAGCAAAATATGAGCTTCTTTCTGATGATTGGAAAGAATGGCAGCTTCAGCCTGAGCCAGGACAGCTGTGAACATGAGGGCCAGAAAATGCCCCAAACTTAGAAGGGTCAAGACTGGATATGTTTTCTAAACACTCACTATTCTAGTTTGCTAATGCTGCCAGCATGCAAAACACCAGAAATGGATTGGCTTTTATAAAAGGGGGGGTTATTTGGTTACAAAGTTACGGTCTTAAGGCCATGAAATGTCCATCAACAAAGGGTACCTTCACTGGAGGATGGCCAGTGGTGTCCGGAAAATCTCTGTTAGCTGGTGTGCTGGTTTGAAGGTATTGTGTCCCCCAGAAAAAGCCATATTCTTTGATGCAATCTTGGGGGGCAGACAAATTACTGGATATTAAGTTGGAATGATTGGATTAGGTTGTTTGTATGGAAATGCGCCCCACCCAACTGTAGGTGATAACTCTGAGCAGAGATAATTTCCATGGAGGCGTGGCCCCACCCATTCAGGGTGGGCCTTGATCAGTGGAGCCATATAAATGGGCTCACGGGCAGAGGGAACTCAGTGCAGCTGTGAGTGATGTTTTGAAGAGGAGCTACAGCCAAGAGGGACACTTTGAAGAAAGCACAGGAGCTACAGATGAGAGACAGTTTGAAGACAGTTGTTGAAAGCAGACTCTTGCTCTGGAGAAGCTAAGAGAGAACAAATGCCCCAAGAGCAACTGAGAGTGACATTTTGAAGAGGAGCTGTAGCCTAGAGAGGAACATCCTGGGAGAAAGCCATTTTGAAACCAGAAATTTGGAGCAGACGCCAGCCACTTGCCTTCCCAGCTAGCAGAGGTTTTCCGGACACCATTGGCCATCCTCCAGTGAAGGTATCCAATTGCTAATATGTTACCTTGGACACTCTATGGCCTTAAGACTGTAACTGTGTAACCAAATAAACCCCCTTTTATAAAAGCCAAGCCTTCTCTGGTGTTTTGCATTCCAGCAGCATTAGCAAACTAGAACAGCTAGGAAGGCATGTGGCTGGCATCTGCTCAAAAGTTCTGGTTTCAGAATGGCTTTCTCCCAGGACATTCCTCTCTAGGCTGCAGTTCCTCAAAAATGTCACTGTCAGTTGCTCTTGGGGCGTTTGTCCTTTCTTAGCTTCTCCGGAGCAAAAGCCTGCTTTCAATGGCCATCTTCAAACTGTCTTTCATCTGCAGCTCCTTTCTCTCATCTTCTGTGCATTCTTCAAAGTGTCCCTCTTGGCTGTAGCTCCTCTTCAAAGTGTCACTCTCAGCTGCACTGAGTTCCTTCTGTTTGTCAGCTCATATATATGGCTCCAGTGATTTAATTTAGATGTACCCTGAATGGGTGGGGTAACACCTCCATGGAAATTATCCAATCAGAGTCATCACCCACAGTTGGGTGGGGCGTATTTCCATGCAAACAACCTAATCCAAATGTTCCAACTTAATCCCCACTAATATGTCTGCCCCACAAGATTGCATCAAAGAATATGGCTTTTTCTGGGGGATGTAATACATTCAAACCAGCAAACCCACATTCCAAGACTCAGGACATCTGCCTCTAGCTGGGAGCTGAGGACAAGCTTACAGTGCGGGCAGGTAAGGAGAGTAAGTCAAAGTCCACTCTAGCTTTGGAGGCTAGTCCTTTGAAGTGGAAATTAGGGTAAATTAATTTACTTTTCCTTTAGACCTTGGTGCATGTTGAGAAAACCTGGACACTGTGATTCTCCCAAAATACCCTTCACTGCTGCTGCCTGTCCTGCTATCTGATCCCTAAAGCATCCCCATGTTGGGTAGGGTTTCCGGCTACGTTCACTCATAACACAAGCCAGAGGCACTGAAGCAGATGGCCCAGCATCTGAGGACCCCTCCCAAGGCCCCTCCCTAGGGGGCAGATGGCAGGGACACCGGGCCACCCACCCTTGATGCCGTTTCCAGCTGGTGGTGCCAGCTTTCCACCCCACTGCTGTCTCCCGCCCCCTCCCAGCCTCAGGCTCCCTTCTCTATGTGTCTCGTGGTCTTTCTTTCACCTGGGTCTCTTTTATGCTTCATTATTACCGCACTGAGTGTGAAAAAATGTAGAATTTCCATATGTTTTTTACTTTATCTCACCTTTTTTATTTCTATTTTTGTAAATGCTTTGTAATGTTAGGAAAAAAAAAAAAAAAAACAGACAATAAAGGTAAACATGGCTCCTTGGAGAAATAGCTGATTCTAAGACTGGGACAAGAAATATATAAGATGAACCTAGAGTATCTTGCAATCCAGAAAGGAAGAAAGTATTTAAAGAAAAAAAAAGAAAAGAAAAGAAACCAAACAAACAAAAAACACAATGATGGGCTATGACAAACGGTCACGGGAGCCAACCAAAAGCTCCCAATGGCTAAAGCTGGAACAATCTGAGCAAAATAAATGAAGTAGTACTAGGTTATACTCCAAAGAATAAAATAAATATCTGTGAGTCCATATTTATATAAATAAAATTATTGAATAAATAAATAAAGGGGGAGAAGAGAAATTTCCCATATCAAAGAATTCCAAATTCTTTTTGTAGCTACTCCACCCTACAGGAGCAGGAGTCTAAGTCCCCACTTCTTAAGCATGGGCTGCAAGAGTGACTTCCTTCCAAAGAGGACACTATGGAAAGGGGGGGCAAGGAACTTTAGCATGGAGAAATCTGATAATGACTACCTCAGCCAGATGATGAAGGTCAACATCAACAGTGATAAGTCAGGTTGGTCACATGTACTCTTGGAATGATGTGATGAAAATAGCATTTTACCCCTGTGGACTTCCTCCCAATAGCACATAACCCCAGTCTGATCATGAGAACACCATCAGACAAATAGTTCTGGGGAGAGGACTGTGGGAAGATGGCAGAGTAAGAAGCTCCATGGATGAGTCCCACACGAGGACCAGAAGGGAGGTGCCCGGCTCTGCTCTGCCAAGACCAAGCAGGGAGGGGGAGGAGGGTGTGGGGACAGGGACTTGGCATTTCTCTCCATCCCCATGGAAGGCAAGACTCTTTCTATTTAGTCTCCGAGTCTCTTCAGGCAGAATAAACCTCGGGAAGATGACCCAGCTACTTGGCCCTGGGGGAGAGGGGGAACTGGGAAGTGGACCCTACCCGGCTTCCACTTCAAAACTACCACAAGGGCAGAGCTACTTCAGGGCTGGAAGGGCCCAGAGGTTGGGGGAGTACTCAGCTGTCCCAGAAACTGAAGATTCAGGTGTCCATCAGGGAGACCAAACATCCAACATCGTTTGGAATTTCCCTGAAATTAAGCTGGCATCCTCTCATGGACTAGGGAATGTATATGGTGAAATTTCCTGAAGTCACACCAGGCTTGACTGTTCAATAAAGAAAAGTGAGCAAGCGACCCTCTCCCCTTATCCGTGTCTGCTCCAACCCGCACAACTCTTTCTCCTTTCTCCTCTCCTTCTACCTTACCCTGCACTTCCCCTCTGAAGCGATAATGCTGAGGGCCCCCCGCTCCCAGCTCCACGCTGACTTCCTCTCTCGGGACTGGCAGATTGATGAGCAAAGGTCTTTGGGAAAGTGGGTGAGGAGGGGGCGGGCACACCTCTCCCCTGCAGCCCCCACTCCCAGCTGCCAGCCTCCATCCCTCGTGTGAGCAGCTGTCCCAGCATCTCCTGGGAAAAACATCCATCCACTTCCATGGCTCCTCTTGTGTAATCCAGGAACCTGGGACCAGCCATCCCTGCTCAGTGGCTGGAACAAGGAGATGGGTGGGCATCTTAGCCTGAGTTTGTGCTCAGTGAGGGGTTGCTGGGTCACATCCCAGAGTGCGGCAGAGACAGAGGAGGCCAGAAAGGGTCACCTGCTGTCCTGACATATCTCAACTTTCCCACTTTCCCCACTGAAGAAGCAAAAACTACCATCTTCAACAGGCCCAGACCCCCCCCCACACACTTCCGTTTCCTATTTTGATACCTTTTTGCATCAATTAAAAAATAACAACTGTGCTGGTTTGAATCTGTTGTGTAACCTATAAAAACCTATGTTCTTTTAATCCAGTCTCATGGGAGCAGAATTATTGTGGGTGGAATCTTTTGTTTAGCTCATTCCCATGGAGACATGACACCGCCCATTCAAGGTGAATCTTAATCAGTTTACTGGAGTCCTTAAGAGAGCTCAGGGAGAGACAGAGGGTCAGAGCCAATACAGACCCAGATGCTTGGAGATGCAGACAGAAAGATGTTTGGAGATGCTAAGCTAAGAGATAAAACCCAGAGTTTGCCCTGGAGAAGCTAAGTGAGAACCCACAGATGCTTAAAGAGAAAGCTACTGTAATCCAAGCTGAAAGCAATGCAACCCGGGAGCAAAGGACCAGCAGATGCCAGCCACGTGGCTTCCCAAATGACAAAGGTGTTCTGGATGCCATTGGCCTTTCTTCAGAGAAGGTATCCTCTTGTTGATGCCTTAGGTTGGACACTTTTATGGCCTTAGAACTGTAAATTTGTAACCTAATAAATCCCCCTTATGAAAGCCAATCCAGCTTTAGCAAACCAGAACACCTAGAACATCTATAGTGTTTCCCTCTGTTCAAAGTACTTCTGCGTGCATCACCTCCTCATTCGGACAACTCCCACCACAGGCAAGTCCCAAGGTCATCTTTTCCATTTCCCGAGGGGTGAAGTCACCTGCCCACGCTCCCTCAGCCCGGTCTGGGAGCTGGGATTAGAGCCAGGGTCTCCCAGTCCTCGTTCAAAGGCCCGAGAGAGCACGTCCCACTCCACTCCCAGCCACCAACTTACTGGGGCTGGGACCTGCACAGTCCCTGACCCGAAGACCTGGACGAGCTCCCTCCGTAGGCTTGTCTCTGACTCTTCCATTCCTTTGTACACAGACAATGGGCCTGGGACCATCCCTGACCCTTTCAGTTTCTCTAGAAAACCAATTCCACTGGTCTTTGCTAATGCTTGGCAGAACCATCTCAAAAGGGAGAACCAGTCGGACAGAGCTGGCTGCGAGAACCAGAACTGGAAATAAGACCCAGTAAGAATCGAGACCTGGGACTCAGGTTCCTCACTTTTAAAATGGAGAGTTGATACTGGGGTGCTGGCTCCCCAAGTGCCAGCGCTGGACCAGCCACAGCAGCCTGGCTGGGAACTGGTCAGAAACACAAATTCTCCGGCCTCACCCTGAGCCTACCGAATTAGAATCCTGGGGTGGGGCCCAGCAATCTGCATTTTAACGAGCCCTTCCCAGTGATTCTGAAAGATGCTCAAGTTTAAGAACCAGCCCTGGCAGCACAGTTAAATTTACAGAGGAGCTTTCAAAACAACCTCTGATGTTTGGACATCACCCCATATCAGTTAAATCAAGATCCCAGGGAGTAGAGCCTGCATACGGCTGATTCTGGTCAAGCCAGGGTTGAGAACCATTGGACTAGACAACTTCTAAAGTTCTTTCCAGCTTGGACAAGCAAGCATTAAATATGAGATGGATCTTAACAAATGCTCTAGAAGGATGCTAGCCACCTGTGGACACTGAGCTCTTAAAATGTAGCTAGTGCAACTGAGGAACGGATTTTTTTTTATTTAATTTTAATTAATTTTTAAATTAAAGTTTAATTAAATCTCTTTTTTTCCCAGCTCCTTCTTCTATACCTTAATGGAAAAGCCAGCACTTGCCTAGGCCACTTCTCTCCCCTTTTTGGCCCTTTTTGACTTGAAATAACATCAAGAAACATGTTTTCTAGATTTTTTCCCCCTAAGTTCCATTATAATTTGTCTTTCTGTATCATATAAACCTGCCATCATCTTTGACATAAATGAGCCCTTATTTTTTTTTATTAAATTCAGTTTTATTGAAATACATTCACACACCATACAATCATCCATGATATACAATCCACTGTCCACAGTATGATAACATAGTTATGCGTTCATCACCACAATCTATCTCTGAACATTTTCCTTACATCAGAAAGAACCAGAACAAGAATAAAAAATAAAAGTGAAAAAAGAACACCCAAATCATTCCCCCATCCCACCCCGTTTGTCCTTTAGTTTTTATCCCCATTCCTCCACTCATCCATACACTAGATAAAGGGGGTGTGATCCACAAGGTCTTCACAATCACACTGTCACCCCTTGTAATCTACATTATTATATAATTGTCTTCAGGAGTCCAGACTGCTGGGTTGGAGTTTGGTAGTTTCAGGTATTTACTTCTAGCTATTCCAATACATTAAAGCCTAAGAGGTGTTATCTATATAGTGCATAAGAATGTCATGAGCCCTTATTTTTTCACAGGGGTAATTGTCCAGAGAGGTGAGGGATCTGCCCAGGGGAAGCTAGCACGGTAACAGAAGAATGATGGCTGAAATGGAAATTCTTTAGCTCCTAGAGAGCACAGGGTCTTTCTGGTTCACTGGTTGTTTTATCTCTTGGATTAAAGCTCCTTAGGGGAAAAAAAAAAGCTCCTTAGGGTTCAGATCTAATAGACTTTTACCTCCCTCTGCTTTTATAAAACAAGCAACACACATCCACACAAAAACTTGCACATAGATGTTCATAGTGGCATTACTCACAGTAGCCAAAAAGTGGAATCAACCGGAATTTCCATCGATGGATGAATGGTTAAACACGATGTGCTCTATCCAACAAGGGAATATGATTCAGCCATCAAAAGGAATGGAGTGTTGGTACATGCTGCAACACGGATGAACCTTGAAAACATTATGCTGAGTGAAAGAAGACAAAAGGCCACATATTCTATGATTGCATGTATACAAAATGTTCAGAATAAGTAAACCCATACAGTCAGAAAGTAGATTAAGGGTTTGCCAGGAGCTGGTGGGTGGCTGTTGGAGAGAATGGGACATGGCTGCTAAGGTGTAGGGAATTTCTTTTGGGGGTGATGTATAAAAATGTTCTAAAATTAGATGGTGGTGATGGCTGCACAATTACATGGATATATGAAAAACCACGGAACTGTACACTTTAAAGGGGTGAATTTTATGGTATATAACTAATATCTCAATTTTTAAAATTGTATGAAGGAAGAAAAGAAAGCAATAAATCCCAAACACAGAAACTTCTTTCAGCCTCAAGCCTTGCTTATTCCTGAGACAGCGGCTTAACCATTACATCTTCCCTGCAAATCCGTCCATCTCCCATTCATCCCTCACAACCTTCATCAGTTCTGAACAGACAACGCTGGGTTGTTTGTTTTGTTTTTGTTTTTGTTTTCTGTTCCTGTTTCGCTTCCTTTCTCTTGGCATTTCTGACCATCTCCTGCATAAGCAGCCTCCTATGGTAAAGATCTGGCCTCTGGGAGCCATGTCTTTGGAACCTTCTCTTTGTTGCTTTCTTTCTCTCTTTCTCCAGCACCTTGGACAGCAAACAAGACTTCCCATCATTTCCGCTTTCTTAATGTCTTACGGGTAAGTAGCTTGGATATTCCTCTCTAAGCTGTCTGCTTAGACTCCACAATTCCTCTGCCAAGTTCTCCCGCATGTGCAGTATTCATGCCTGCTATCACCGTTGGGGGTATAAACAGCTTACTTTGCATTCTTCAACCTTCCATTTTTTCTGGATCTAGTCCCATGCAGCCCTTTCAACTTATTTGCCTTTTTAATAAGCAGATTCCTAAGTATTAGCATAATTGTCCACACACGCATCCCTGAGGTGACTGGCTTTGCAGAGACTCATTCAGCCGCCTGGCTTTATGGTGGTGCACAGCACGGGGTTTTTTCCCCTGCAGTGCACGATTCGGCACTTGCGAAGGGATGTGGGACCCTTTGAAGGTCTCACTCAGATCAATAAAATTTAATTATCTGGAGGAAATGGATGGACTGCACACTCTATGAGCAATCTTCTGTGAATTATGATTTTTAGCAACAGAGTTCGGGGAGAGAATCAGAAAGTAAAAAGTTCAACGTTCTTTGTCAAGAAACTGGAACGCAGACCTTTAATGCTGTGTGTCAAGTAAGAATCATATGGCTGACCGAGTAAGAGAATTAGGGTGCTTGAAGGGGGCATGTGCTGATCCGGGTGGGGGGTGGTTCAAAGTCCTCGTCCAACACAGTCTCCCCAGGCTGACCATCCTCCCCAGACCCCAAATCCTCACCAAGACCTCTGCAGAGTGGCAAACCACGTGCCCCACAGCTTGATAAATTAGCCACAAATCCACTTTTCTTGGCTCTGTTTTTCTCCCTCCCCTGACGTCCCCCACGCTCCCTCTCCTCTTCCTGCCTCCCCTTGCCCCCTCCCCTTCTGTCCATGAGCAGTTAAGTGTTCTCCACGGGAGACCTAAGGCCATCCTCAGTGGGCCCTAGTTCTCCTCCCCGCCTTCTTTTGTTATTCCCCCTCATCCTCCATCAACCGCAAATAGAGCCTTTCCTTTCAGGAAGCTCCAGAGCTGGGCTGTCCGAGACACTGGCCCAAAGCCGCTTGCAGTTCTCCAGCACCTAAAACATGGCCTGAACGGAGAGTGTAAAATACACGCCGGACTGTGTAGATTTAGTGTGTGTGTGTGTGTGTGTGTGTGGGTGTGGGTGTGGGTGGTTGGTGGGTGGGTAGGGAATAATACATCAAGAAAAGTTTGTATGTTTATCACATGTTGGGATAACATTTGACATAGTGAGTTAAAGAAAATCTATTATTAAAATTAACTTCACCTGTTTCCTTTACTTTTTCCGTGTGGCTGCCAGGACATTGTAAACTTCAGCCGAGGATAACATTATATTTCTCTTGGACAAAGCTGATGCCCCACGGCTGCCTTCCCACCCCATCCCCTCTCAGGGACCGTGTTCTCTCCGGCTCCCCCGTGGTTCCGGGACAGAGTCATCTGCATTTATCATGCTGAAGGGCTTGCTGCTTTCACAAACGTTATTTTCTGCCACCTTCACAATCCACCCGGGAAGCAGGGGTCCTGACTCGCTCAGCACTCGGAAGGCAATGGGGGTTTCTGCAACGAGAGGTGACCGGCCGAGGTCACTCCAGCTGGCCCGAGGAGGGCCCGGGGCTGAAAGCCCAGTGGTCCTTTTTCCTTCCCCCACTTATACCTAGAGCAGTGCCCCGGGCCCGGAAGGCCACGTCCTCCTGCTCTCCGCCCCCCAGCCGTCCCCTGCCCGCCCTCCCGGACCCCTCCTCGGGTGTCCCCGGTGGCCGCACCTCACCGTAGCCACTAGGGGGCAGCATGAGAACGAGCTCGCTGCGGCCAAGGCCGGGGCCTCCCGTCGGAGAAGCGGATCCTCGGAGCCCCTGGGGGCCTGGGGGCCTCCCTCCCCTCCAGCCACAAGCCGGCCTCCCGCCGCTGGGCCGCCCCTCGACCTGCACGGAAGTCCAGCAAGACCTCGCGGGGTGCCTCTCCGCCCTCCTCCAAGCGGTCCTCATTTCCTACAGCAAGTCCTGCTGCATCCACTCCACCCTGCGAGGGCCCGGCTCTTCCTCATGCCCAGCTCCATGCCCTTCCCTTTCGGTTAAATCATTTCCTCCTCCACGGACGCAGAAGCCAACCGCGATGGTGTGGTGGAGTCTCTCCTTCGTTCTGAAATCTTCCTGGAGGGTTCGCTGTGTAACACAGGCACAGATTTCAAACGCACACCCCGTCCCCACCTTCAAGGAAGTGAGAACAGTGAGGCACAGATGCAAACACAGCATGATTCCCGCGGCGACAAATACGACCTGGGTGGCTGGGTCAGCGCAGCCTTCCCGGAGGACCAAGAGAATGGGCGTGGAAAAGGCGGCCTGTCCTGGGCTTGGAGGGGACGGGCCGCACCCCGTTGTTCAAGGAGAGCACTGCCACCCCAGGGCTTGAATGAGGAGAGACTTGCCGCTGTGCAAGGGCTGGGACGGGGTGGGGCTGCCACTGGATCAGGCCCAGAGGACAAAACACCCATCCACGGAGGGCTCTCAGACTTGAAAGCTAATGGAGTTGGCCCTGCTGGGTTTCCAACTTGTTTGGGACCCATGACCCCAGTTTTCCTTCCAATTTCTCCTGTCTGGAATGGAAAGGTGTTTCCAATGCCTGTCCCTCCAGTGTATACTGGAAGCAGATAACTTGTTTTCTAGTCATCATAGATCCATCAGTCAAAGGAATTTTGCATCAGGACTAACAAAATCCATAACTGATTTTGATGAGACTGTACTTAGCACTGTTACTGAAATGACTTAAGACTTTTTGGGAAGTTGTGTTGGAATGAGTGTATTCTGCATGTGGGAAAAAACATGTCTTCTTGGGGTTCAGAAGGCAGACTGTTGGGGATTGAACCATGTCCCACAAAAAAGACAAGTTCTGGTCCCAACTCCTGGTCCTGTGGGTGTCCATCCATTGTCAATAAGATCTCCTCCAGATGTCACTTCCACTAAGGAATGGCCAGTTGAATCAGTCTGGGCTTTAATCTGGAGACCGGACTCCTTCACAGGCAGAGCGGAAGACAGAGGGAAGCCTCCAGAAGCTGCCAGAAGCCAGATGTCAATGGAGCCCAGAAGAGAAAGGAGAAGAAGCTGCCATGTGCATTGCTATGTGAGGGGAAAGCCAAAGACCAAGGGTCACCAACAGCCAGCCCCAGAATGCCACGGTCTTCAGGGAGAAAGCATCACCTTGCCGATGCCCCAAGGTTGGACTTCTCCTGGCCTCAAAACCATAAGTCAATAATTTCCTGTCGTTTAAGTCATCCCATTGGATGGTATTTGTTTTAGCAGCTAGGAAATGGATACAATCCAATATGGCTAAAATCCTTGTAAGTAAAGGGAATTGGACACAGATGTAGAAGCCAGAAAAAGGGAGACTGATGGTGATGTGATGGAGGCACAGGTGCATCTACAAGCCAAGGAACCCCAAGGATTGCCAGCAAGCCAGACCAGGATGCTACAGACTTGGGGAGAAAGCATGGCCTGGTAGCACCTTGATTTGGGACTTCAAGCCTCCAAAACTGTGAGCCAGTAAATCCCTGATAAATCAGTCCACATGTGGTAGTTTTCATAGCTGCCCTGACAAACTAAGACACCATCCCCATGTTCCTGGAGCCTACAGTCCATGGAGGATGTGGATATTATGAAAAACAGGCATTGTGGGAAAATAGAGAGGAGGCCTAACCTAGTCCGGGGGTGGGGGATTGGGGAAGGTTTCCCTGAAGAAGTGATGTTTAAAAGAGAACCTAAACATGAGCCGAAACTGGCCAGGTATAAGGAGCCTCCCCGCAGAGGGTCCACCCATTCAAGGGCCAGCCCTGAGGCGGAAAGCTGAGCAAGTTCCAGGAATCCCCCAGAGGCCAGGCCAGCTGGGGTGGAGGCAGTGAGGGAAGAACGGGTCCAGGTGCACCTGGAGAGGGCAGGAACGACCGGATGATGCAGGGTCTTGCACATGAAACATGGATTTGGGCCACGGGAGGGTTTTCAGCAGGGAAGTGACGTGCTTAGCTTTGCATTTTAAGCAACACCCTGGCAGGGCTCGTGTAGAATGGATCAGAGAGTGGTAAGAGTGAATGCAGATGGTGGGAGGGGAAATAGATACAAGCTCTCTGGAAAAGTATATGGCAGCATCCTCTAAAGCTGAACATCTATATACCTCTGACCCAGCGATTCTACTCTTGGGAAAATGCCCAACAGTAACTCCACATGTGGTCACTAGAGACATACGCAAAAGCCACTAGATGTAGCCCCAAACTGAAAAGCAGCCATAGGAGAAGGAATAAAAACACGTTGGAACAATGCAAGGGAATGCCATCCTGCAGAGAGAGGGCACAGACAAGCAACAAACACAACGTCGAACAAATAAAGCCAGATGCCACCATTCATGTTGCATGATTTCATTTACATGGAAATTAAAACCAGACAGAATGAATCTGCTGTCATTTTAAAGTCAGGGTCGTGGTTATTCTTCTAGGGAAGGGAGACTAGAAGGGGGCACGAGAGTGACTTCTGGAGTGCAGGTAGATTCTGAATCTTGATTAGAGAAAAAATCATTCAGCTCTTCACTTATGCATTGTGCACACGTCTGCATGTATGCTATATGTAACTTAAAAAGTAAATTAAAAAATAAAACAAAATAAATGAATGCAGAGAAACCAGTTAGGCCATTTCTGTGACCCAGGAAGAGATGATGGTGATCCAAGCTCAGGTGATGGTGGTAGAGGTAGAGAAGCAGGCAGATTTGAAGACTATTTAGGATAGAGAACTTGGAGACTGATGAAAGAGAGAATGAGGTAAAGGAGGGGCAAGGATGAACCCTAATTTCTGGCTTGAGCAACTGGATAGATTGTGTCACTTTTATCAAAATAGAGAATACTGGAAATGACACAGGTTTGATGTGGAACAGTCATTCAGTAATCATTTATTGAGGATTTACTAAGTGCCAGGCACCGGGGAGACGGCAGTGAACTGAAACAAAGCCTGCTATTGCCGAGCTACATTTAAATGGATGCATGAGTTTGTTCTGAAACGTGAAGACTTTGAGGCACTTATGAGACATCCAAATAGCAAGGTCATGTAGACAGGAGTCGAGAAGTCAAACAGGAGCACAGAGATGTTGGCTCTGAGATGATAAAGAGGCCACAGCAGCTCTGAAACTACCTAGGGAGATGGATCTGTTGCTGCCTAACAAATCATCCCAAAACTCAGCTGCTTAAAACAAACACTTAGTGATGAAAATATTCTAAAATTGGTGATGATTGCACAATTCTGTGAATATACTAAAGCCATTGAATCATACACTTTTAGTGGGTGAATTGTGTGATATGTGAATTATATCTTAATAAAGCTGTTTAAAACCAAATATTTATTATCTCATGGTTTCTGCAAGCCACAGAGGCTGGGTGCCTCTGACTGAAGATCCCAGGGTGTGGTCAAGCCATGGTCTCATCGGAAGGCTTGACTGGGGGCGGTGGGAGGTCCAGGCCATCCTTGGCTGCCCAGGTCCCTCCGCCACATGAGTCCCTGCACAAGCTGCCTTGGACATGGCAACATGCAAGAGAGAGAGGGAGCATGAGGGGGTCTCCAAGATGGAAGGCACAGGCGCTGTGTAACCCAATTTCAGCAGTGACACCCCATCATTGTACTTTACATATTGGAATCAAATCACTAAGCCTAGCCGACACTCAAGGAGAGTGGATGGAGCATAGTGGGAAGGCAATGATGCAGAATGCGAGCATCTGATGATCGCCTAAAGAAAGAGAAGATGGTGGAGAAGACTGAGAAGAAGCAATCGGAGAAGTAGAGGGAAAAACAGAAGTCAGCAGAGAGTTCCCAGGAAGAGGGAGGTCCCAGGATGGAATGCTCGGAGGGGTCACACTGGGGAACAGGCCACCACAGAAACATGGCCTGGCTCCCACTCCAGCAGGAGAGACAGAAGAAAACCCAGTAACGAAGACTAAGGAAGTTCATCCCAGACTGCGATCAGGGCTGGGCAGGAGAACAAGACAGCCAAGAAGGCAAAGGCTTTAAACACAGCGGGCAGAGGCGCTCTCCCCTCTGAGGCTGACATTTGAGAATGAAAAGGAACCAGCAAGGGGAGGGGAAGAACAGGCCTTTCCAGGAGGGGCCGGGAGGTGGGACATCTGGGCACGTTGAGGCATCGAAAGGCAGGGGCGGGAGCCTGGGAAGCGGAGAGAGGAGGCAGAAGCTGAGACCCCAGAGAGGCGGGGGCGGGTCGACCCAGTCCAGGGGGCTCTCTGGATTGAGGTCTCAGAGCAATGGAGGGTCGGGGAAGAGCTCCGAGCCGCAGAGCAAAAGGAGTCAAGTAAAGGGCCGGCCACACTCGCCCTGGAGCAGGTGCAGGGCGACGGCCTCGAGGGCCACGGCCACGGGGGCGCAGGCCAGCCCTAGGGGGACGGGCAGGGGCGGCCGTCGGGGGGTCGGGGAGAGGGGCTGGGCCAGGCCCAGCGGAGCTCCACCCCCCTCCTGCCCGCCCCTCGCCCCCGCCCCGCCCACCAGGCCGCAGGTGAGGAGTGGCCCGACAGAGCGCGCCCCCAGCGCCTGGCGCGGGGACCCTGGGTGCGCGGTGGTCCCGCCGGGCTGCGACTCAGCCACGTTGTCCGTCCTGACCGGGGGCGGTCACGGGCCTCGGGGAGCTTGTCGTCGAGCGCAGACAGACACTGGACAGCGCCGGTGCAGGACAACCACGACCCTGCGCTGGAGCCAGCGCGAGTGCGGGCAAGGGCTGGACCCCCAGCTCCTTCCGGGCAGGGGGCCACGAGGGGCACCCAGCCCGGGGACTCCGAGCAGGTGGCCCCCGGCTTCCCAGGACAGGGGGTGCCGCAGATCCCTCGAAGGGCTTGACCCAAAAAGGCAGGTGGGAGCAAAGGGAGAGCCCAGCTGGGCTTGCAGCCGTGGGCGAGGTCACTCTGGGAGCCCCTGCTTCTTCATGGGTAAAGCTGGGACTAAAGCCAGCTGGCAGGGCTCTTGGAGGATCTCAGGTGGCAGTTGTGGGGCACCCCCTCTTCCCATCACTGCTGTGGGCCCTGGCATGGAAGCCCCCCGAGGGCAGGGCCTCCTTCCTCCCACTTAGCCCTGTGCCCCACTGACTACAGCACCTGGCACCTGCAGATTTATCGAATGAACGGAACACCTAGCAAAGAACCCAGCGAAGTGGCAGCCAAGGTCCCCAAAGGGGGAGGAACAGAGGGCAGTGCCCCGGGGTCACTTGTGGCCTGATGTGGACACACCCCCAGAATGGAATCTGGAATGGCCGCTTTGTCTTTATTTCTCTGGTCCCGCCCTCTCCCTCCCCAGCCGGCAGCTCAAGGGTTAACTCTGGGAAGCCCCCCTCTTCACCTGGATGGGACTGGGGCGGGGAACTTCCTGTTCCATTTTTCCGGAGTGCTTCCCCAGGCTGGCCGGAGGCGGCTCTGGCCCTGGGGCCATCAGAGAATCCCCCCAGCACCCCTGCCTCTGCAGCAGGGACGGCGAGTGGTGAGTGGGAGGGAGGCCTGGGGTGCAGGCCACGGGGACAGACCCAAGTGGCCAGCTTGGAGGAGGGGGGGTGGGAGCCCAGGCCAAGGTGTTGGGGGGTGGGCGTGGGGGGCTGGGAGAGGCTTAGGAGGATATGGGGGAGGGTCCGAGCTGGGGAGCTCAGTGCCCGCCAGCTCTGCGGACCTGCGGTGGACTTCCTGGGACACGGGCTTGCCCTGCTCACTGCGGGGTGGGGGAGAAGGCAGGGCCCACGTGCCCCAGGGGGACTGATCTGTCCCGTCCACTGAGCTCGGCACCGGGAAGGGAGCCAGTCTGTGCGAGGCCTGACTTGAGTACCTGGGGGACAGGCACAGGTGGGTCAGGTAGAGTCCCCCCCCTCAGTGTGGGGCTCCTGCCAACCAGGACCGGGGAGAAAGGGGGAGCTCCCGGTCTGTGGACACCCTGATGGCCCCTCCCCAGGTCTGGGCTCTCCCGGTCTCGGTGCCCACTCTGCCCCCCTGATGGAATCCTGGATAGTGGCGGGAGGGCCTCCCAACCCCAGGCCACCCCCTAGCGAATGCGCATATTAACAGGAGCTTTTGTCCTGGAAACCCGGGGAGGTGGGGGGGAGGGGGAGACCCTCGACAGCCAGCTTGCCGCTCCAGTTCCGCCTCCTAAAACCTTTTGGCGGAATCTCACCTGCAGATTTCGGCCACCCTGTGGGGCTGGGCCGGAGCGCCAGGCTTTGGAGCCCTCCTCCGCTCAATTTTCTGGTCCACACCTTGACACTCCGGCTAAGGTTCCCCAGGGCGGGGTGGGGGGAATCGGGGCCTTTCCTGCTTCTGGGTTTTGGCACCCACGGTCCAGGTCACCGCTCTCGCATTTGAGCCCATCTGGGCTCCAGGGCCCCTGAGCGAGCCACTCACCCTCTCCGAGCTGGGTCTCTGCATTTGTCAGATGGAGAAATCACCATTTCTCACCCAGGCTGGGGTAAGCCCTCAGTCCCTGCCAGTTCATCTTACTGGGTGACGCATTTGAAGTCATTGTTTCACTGATTGTTTTGCTTATGCTGCTAAAAAGCAATGAAACAAAAACCCATTTTGGGAGAACGTTTATCAAAGACCCTTTCCACCCCAGACATTCTTACCTGCGTCCTTGATTCTCCCAGCGGCCGGGGCGCTTTTGTCCCTCCGTGTCACTCTACTAACCGTGAAGTAGCTTCCGGGGCTGGGTGAACCCTGTCAAACGGTTCCCACTCCCAGGCCTGGGGGAGAAACACTCAACTGACCGTGGCATGCGGGACCCTGGTGGGGGGGAGGGAGAGGGTGCTGTGTGTGGGACCCCACAGAGAGACCCCAACAGGGTGGAGGGTGCGGGATCAAAAATAAAGGCCCACAGAGGACGAGAGGCCAAACTGCAAGGAAAAGCCAGGTTGGATCGGCTGTGGGGAGACTGGGGAGGGAGGGGAGGGAGGCTGGGCAGGTGGTCGGGACGATGTCTGGGTGTTGCTTTAAACCCGGGGCTGCCGCTGCTCTCCCCACACACCTGCTCGCCCCACCTGAGATTGGCCCAGGTCTGTGTGGAGGGATCTCAACAAGCCATCGAGATTCTCGACCAGGCCAGTTCTCCCTGCTCCACCGCTTCTTGGGCAAGGGTCTTAGCCTCTGAGCCGCGGGGTCCTCGGCTGTACAACGGGCCGGTGACAGGAATACACGCCAGTCGCTGGGAGCTGTGGTCACTCTGTTTTTGCCCAGGAATAACGAAAGCGATAACGGCCAGCGCTCGTACACACCCACCTCGGGGTCTTCGCCCTTCAGTGGTGGGATGCGATGCACCAGGCTTTCTCCCCAGCCCCGCACAGCCCCCTTCCCCCGTCCCCCATGCCCACCGGGAAACAGGGCTGCTGGAGGCTCACTGGCAGTCCTGAGCCCGGAGAACAGGAGGGCAGAGAGCTCTTGGAGCCTGGGTTTGCGCATCTGTAAACCAGGTCCTGCCTGAGTTAAAAGATGTCACATTGCCTCAAAGCTGTTCAGCCTAAACCCCTGCCTGTCCAGGAAAGTTTCAGCCTCTGGGTTCCGCTGAAGAAATGAATGGAGCCGGACTGGATTCAATCCCCTCTGGGTGCGGCTGAAATTGGGGTGGTTCCCCATTAGTAGCTCTGGGCTCCCCAAAAAAGGAAGGAGGAGGCAAAGCCAGCCCCCCCAGGGAACCACTTAGAGTGAGGAGCACGGGTGGGCTTGGGAGGACTTGTCATCCCGGGGAGCCAGTGCCCCCTGGTGGCCAGTTAGAAACACGCCCGGCTCAGGGCTGAGATGGGTGCCTCCCAGAGGGGTGTGTGGGCGGGGGTGTGTGTGTGTGAAGTATTGGGGGAAAATAAATCAGGGAAGAAAGGAAAGGACCCCCTCTCCGTCAGCTCCCCCTTAGATATAGCTCTGCATCCACCCCCATGCACTTCCTCCCAAGGGGCTCCGGGAGAGCGGCTGTGCCCCCGCACACCTCCCGAGCGTCCACTAGGGGCAGCTGGAGTGCCCGGGTCAGCCTGGCCCGCCTGGGGGTCACATCTGTCACAAACCTCCCCAAGCTGCAGGCCCCACACTCACCTGGAGACCCGTCCACATCCAGTCAGCACAGATCCTTCGCCTCACCTTAGCTCCCAGAAACCTCTGCTCCCCTCCCGTAACACCACTTTCGTGACAGGCCCCGGCTTGTGCTCCAGCTGGGGGGCTGCAGTGTCCGACCTGACCCGTCCCCCTTCCGCTTATCCTGGCCTCAGGCTGCAACAGTGGGCGCTCAGCTCTGCTCTGGTCAGCCAGGCAGCCCTGGCCTTGACCTCTGAAAGTCACCTCCAGAGCCATGACTTGTGAGGGTCGAGACGCCTGATCAGGGAAGCATCACATGCAGGAACTTTCCCCCATGACCTTTTACTTTAAAAATTCCCAAACATGCAGAGAAGTTGAAGGAGCAGGACACAACCATCTCCTGGATTCAAGAACTGCTGTCCTTTGGCCACATTTGCCTTGTGGGTCCAGACCCGTGGCTGAGCCCTCCGGCCACTGCACTTCCAAACCTGCCAGCATCTGCTAAGAATACTGCTGTCCCTGCGTGCCACGAGGCCAGCCTCCAATCTCAGGAGATTAACAGTGATCCCAGTTATCATTTAGTACCCTCTCCGTATTCAAATTTCCCCAGTGGTCCCCGGGATGCCTTTTAGAGCCCTTAAAAAAAAAGAGTCGGGATCCAGTCAAGGTTCACACATTGGTTGTGATGTGTCTGAAGCACCCAAGTCAGTCCTGGGGAATGTCTGCTCTTTGGGATTTGTTAGATTGTTTCCTCAAGGAACTGTTTCACTTTGCACTGCCCTTGAAACTGGATGCTGGCTGAAACGGTCTGGTTGGCTTGAGATTATACATTGTGATCGGAGTCTGTGGTCCACAGAGCTGTGCATGCCGCCTCGTCGGGGCAGGGAAGGCTGGATCAGTCCTCTCTCAGGTATGCTGTTTATTCACAGGAGTAAAGTGACGTGAGGCTCTAAATGCAACAGGAGGGGGTGATAATACAGAGCTGTCGCTTTCTCTGCCTCTTGGCCTGTTGGCCAAACTGAGTCCTGAGGCTGCCCTGCTGTCACTGAGCCATCACCCAGGAACACATATTTAGGTTTCTTTTAGCACCAATGACCTGGCAGGCAGCATGCAGCTAAGTCTGAGCTTGCCTGGTCCAGGATCCTCAGTTCAACCCAGGGTCTTCAGCTCCACAGGTGTGCAAGGAGAAGGGGAGGACCTGAGAGTGGGAGCAGCTGGAGTGAGACGGCCCCGAGGTGCAGGATGCTCAGCGAACCAGCCCCGGCCACCCAGGAGCAAGAGCTCCTCGGAGCAGTCAAGCTGGAGGAGGAGGAGGCTGCTGGCCAGCAGGACGCCCAGTTCCCCAAGGCCAGGCCGCGGCCCGAGGTGGCCCACCAGCTCTTCAGATGCTTCCAGTATCAGGAGGACATGGGGCCGCGGGCGTCCCTGAGCCGGCTCCGGGAGCTGTGCGGCCACTGGCTGCGGCCGGCGTTGCACACCAAGAAGCAGATCCTGGAGCTGCTGGTGCTGGAGCAGTTCCTGAGCGTGCTGCCCCAGCACCTCCTGGCCCGGCTGCAGGGCCAGCAGCTCAGGGACGGCGAGGAGGTGGTCCTGCTGCTGGAGGGCGTGCAAAGGGAGGCTAGCAACGTGGGACCGCTGGTAAGGGGTGGGGGCAGGCGGGGATGCCAGAAAGAAATCTGAAAACTCCACCTTGCTCATCCACCAAGTCCTTCTTCCCCTCCTAACTCCTGCCCTAACTCCCCCCTTTCCTCTGTCCCATATCCCTTGGGAGTCTGTGGCCCATGGACTACTGCCTGGTCCACTGGAATGTTTTGTTACAGGATTTTAGTTTTAATGCTGGCAAGAATTGCCCCCATGCAGACATCACCTTGGAGGAACAGGGGGGCCCTTTCCAGGTCCCCATTCATACCCCCAAAAAGGAAGAACCCTCCGAAGAGCCTCCAGCCCTGAGTGCATCGATCGAACGAACCCCATCGCAGCCAGGACCTGCCAGGCCTGCTGAGCCAGGGGTGTGGAGACTTCCCCCAAGTTCAAGGCAGCCGCTGAGCCCTGGTCCCAAGAGGATGTCCCAGGCCCTGCAAGAGAGTGGCGAGGGGCTTGTGCCCAAGGAAGGTGGGAAGTTGTGCAGGTGGGAGCCGGGAGGCTAGGTTATATGACAGTCAGAGAGGTTGACCAGGATGGGAGAGACCCAAAACATCTCTCACGGGGTCTCGTCGAGGGGGTGTGTGTCCCCACAGCCATGGGCTGGCTTCTAACAGCTCTTTCTTTCTCCTTATATGCTGTTAGCTCTCCAGAGCCCGACACCTTGGCCAGAGGAGATTTCCGGAGATCAGGAGCTGGCGGAGGTGCTGGTGAGCTGAGCTGGTTCCACCCTCCGGAACTTCCTCTGCTTCTGCAGTTTTAGCAAACCCTTATCTATCTAAATGTGACCCTGGTGACCTCTTTCCCCCGCCTCTGTCCCCAGAGCTCTGCAGTTTTAGCAAACCCTTATCTATCTAAATGTGACCCTGGTGAGCTTTTCCCCCGCCTCTGTCCCCAGAGCTCTGCAGTTTTAGCAAACCCTTATCTATCTAAATGTGACCCTGGTGAGCTTTTCCCCCGCCTCTGTCCCCAGAGCTCACCCCTCACTCTCCCCCTTGCCTCTTGTTACAGGAGTCCCTGACTTTTGACGATGAGCCTGTGAAGAAGGCTTGGCCTGGGCACCCCCTGGGTAAGGCCCTGTCCCGGGGTCACCACGGAAAGTTCCTTCCTCGCTGATCTAGAGAGATCCCTGAACTGCCTTTTTTGGCCTAATCTGATGTTTTTTATTTTTATTTTTTTAAGACTTCATTGTGTCTGATCTCAGCTTATAGGGGTTTGAGGAAGCAACTGATTAACCAATGGGTACAGGGTTTCCATTTGGGGTGCTGAAAATATTTCCCAACATTGGGAAGGTACTATGTGCTGCTGGATTGCACTTTGAAACAGTTACATGGTAAATTCCAGCTGATGTGTATTTTACCACAATAAAAAATTCAGGGATGGAGAAAAGGGCATCCTCACCTCCCTCCCCCCGCTGCCTCGTGCCTTGGAAAGACCCTGGGTTTTTGCACCTCCAGGTTCTGGGAGCCTCTCAGAGTAAGTCCGGTCATCCCTGTTTTCTCCTTCTGCCCCAGGATTTGGAGGCAGACCCCCCAACAAGGAGGAATTTAAACAGGAAGAGCCCAGAGGTGCTGCCTGGCCCGTCGCCATCTCAGGACAGCCCCCGGCGAATAGTCCCGGGGTGGGGGAGGCCGGTGGGGACGCGTCTCCCTGCGGGAGTGAAGCTGTGGAGGTCACGGCAGCCGGCCGCCCCCCGAAGCCCGAGTCCGGGATGGAGTTCATCTGCACCGAGTGCGGGGTGAGCTTCGGGCACCTGGCGCTCCTGGAGGCACACGTGCGGCGCACCCACTCCAGCGCGCGCCCCTTCCTGTGTCTGTGCTGCGGGAAGAGCTTCGGCCGCAGCTCCATCCTCAAGCTGCACATGCGCACGCACACCGACGAGCGCCCGCACACCTGCCACCTGTGCGGCCACCGCTTCCGCCAGAGCTCGCACCTGAGCAAGCACCTGCAGACGCACTCGACGGAGCCCGCCTTCCTGTGCGCCGAGTGTGGCCGGGGCTTCCAGCGCCGCGCCAGCCTCACGCAGCACCTGCTGGCGCACCACCGCAGCCAGAAGCCCCCGGGCCTGCCGGAGACCAAGACGGAGCCGCCGGAGCTGGTGGTCGTCTTGTGCTCCCACTGCGGCCAGACCTTCCAGCGCCGCTCCAGCCTCAATCGCCACCTGCGCATCCACACCCGGGAGCAGGAGTGCTCCAAGTGCTCCGCCAGCCTCTGCCCCGTGCCCGAGCACAGACCCTACGTGTGCGGGGAGTGCGGCAAGGCGTTCCGGCGCGGCGAGCACCTGGTGGCCCACCAGCGCGTGCACACGGGCGAGCGGCCCTTCTCCTGCCAGGCCTGCGGCCGCAGCTTCACCCAGAGCGCGCAGCTCGTCAGCCACCAGCTGGTGCACTCCGGCGAGAAGCCGCACCCCTGCCCGCAGTGCGGGAAGCGCTTCCTGCGGCGCGCGGGCCTCGCGCGCCACCTGCTGACCCACGGCGGCTCCCGGCCCCACCACTGCGCCCAGTGCGGGAAGAGCTTCAACCAGCCGCAGGACCTCACGCGCCACCGGCGCAGCCACACGGGCGAGAAGCCCTGCCGCTGCGGGGAGTGCGGGGAGCGCTTCCGCCAGAGCGCGCACCTGGCCCGGCACCAGCGCATCCACACGGGCGAGAAGCCGCACGCCTGCGACACCTGCGGCCACCGCTTCCGCAACAGCTCCAACCTGACGCGCCACCGCCGCAGCCACACCGGCGAGCGGCCCTACGCCTGCCAGACGTGCGGCCGCAGCTTCCGGCGCAACGCCCACCTGCAGCGGCACCTGGCCACCCACGCCGGGCCCGGGGAGGCAGCGGCGGCCGAGGAGCAGCCGCCCGAGGCCCCCCAGGAGTGCCCGGAGTGCGGCAAGAGCTTCAGCCGCTCCCGCAACCTGCTGCGGCACATGCTGGTGCACACCGGGGCCCGGCCCTACTCCTGCACGCAGTGCGGCCGCGGCTTCAGCCGCAACTCCCACCTGCTCCGCCACCTGCGCACCCACGCCCGCCAGACCCTCTACTAGCGCCCTGTGCCCACCAGCGCCCGCCCGTCTCCACCTGCCCCTCCTGGCCTCGGCTGCATACCCGCACTCACCTCCTCCCAGCTCCAACCTCCCATTCCCACCCTACCCTTCCGCGGGGGCCTCACTTCCTGACCCCGGAACTGTATTGCAAAAAGCCCAAGTAAAACGCCTTCTTGAATGTGGTCCCTCTTTACTTTTATTTCCTTGCAGTTTTGTTTGTTTCCTCCAGCATACACGTCAGTCATCTCCCTGCCAGGTGACATGAGGTCTTTCTCCTTGCCTGTCCCAGCACCACATCTGCTGGGCTGTGTGGATGCAGATTAGGGGGAGACTTTTGCCCCCAGAAAGGCCCCGACTGGGTGTTGGGTTGGTCGGCTGCCAAAGCAGAGCCTGCTGTAGGTTGTGTCCTGGAGTCTCCCAGCCTTTCCACCTGAGATTTTTCTCCTGCCCGTATCCTTCACCATGCCATCCATGAAGGAGGCCGTAGCCATACACGGCTGCTTATAAAGCTCAGTTCCTTGGTGTCACCAGCCACATTTCAAGGGCTCAGTAGCCACGTGTGACCAGTGGCTGCTCATTAGACACACAGATAGCAAACATTTTTGTCTCGCAGCTCTGCACAGACGCATAATGAATGCCCGGAGATGCCACCTCCTAGGGACTCATGTGCTAGACCCTCCCAGCGGCCTGGATGCTTCTCCAAACTGAAGAGGCCAATGGGCAGTGGTGCCACAGCCTCCCCCACAGAGGTGTTCCAGGTTTTGGCCGGAAGTTAACCTGAGCATCACCCCTTCCAAGGCCTAGTTGGTGCCCATGGGTTTGGCTATTTCTGTTCGCACGTAGCTGACATTGTTTCCTGGCCGCGACTTCTGCCATGGCCACGTCACTGAAGGCTGTAGCAGCTGCAGGGCACAGGCCCATCGAGGGTTCTGAGCACGTTGACGGGGCCCCTTAGCGTGAGGGCACGTCCCTGAAGGCTGGCAGCTCGTTTGGCAGGTTGGGGAAGTTGAGTCTGGAGAAGGAGCTGCATGCCTGAGATACGGGGCCCTGTCGTGAGTCGGAGTGACCAGGAGAGCCCCTCAGCCTGAACCCCCTGGCCCTCCAGACAAACCCTGTTTTGGCTGATGCCTTTCCCATCCTTGATGTCGAAAGTCACATGACCCCAGGGGGATGTTTCCAAGCTCAGAAGGGGATCTGATCTTTCATGCAAACTTGTGGACATTTTACCTTCTCAGATTTCCAATTTTTTTCCGCCCACAATGCCACCAGCTTTTCCCAGTGTTTTCCTGTGTTGTCATGTGTCTCCAGAGAAATATGGGTTACTGTGAGAAACTTCTTGTTCTGGAACTTGTGGAAGCTAATTCAAACTGAAGACGCTAGCAGGCAAGACAAACACATCTGCAGGCACAGTCCAGTGGTCGCTTGGGGACCACCGTGGCCAGCCAACCCTCCAAACCCAAAGCTGGTTCAGCAGCATTTCCTTCTTTCCTACCCACCAGGCAGCCAGGGGCTGCTCCCTGGAAGAGAGATTTTAAATCATGTGATTTGCAGTAGAACTACAGGGAAGAGAAAAGGTCCATCCCGGCCCCAGGGACACACACACTTCCTGTTTTCAAGTCTGTGGCTTTTCAAGGACAACAGTATTGTGTCTCGGTTCCTCCTGATCCCCCACAACCTGGGTGGCATGTCCTGCTCCCTCACCACCGGCTGATCAGCCTGAACTCGCCATCCGGGGCCCCAGGAGCCGAAAGGGCCTGGTGAAGGAAGAGATGGTTCCCGGGCACAGTGAGGCTGGAAAGCACTGAGATGGGGAGGCTCAGCTCTCTGGGGTGCAGAGAAACCTCAGGCGTCCCCAAAGTCTCTGGGAAGAACCCTTCAAGGAGGAAGGAGCAGTAACAGGGTTGACGGGGAGGAGCTGGAGGAGTCCACGGCTGTCTGGCTTCCGGGCTTTGGGGTTCGCCATGCACAGGCCTGACCCTGTGGCCCCTCCGCTCCCATGTGGCCTCACCCCCCGCTGAGGCGGTCCGGAGGCTGTCCTGGACCCACGCCCAGGTCACAGTGAACCACCCACCCTGCCCGTAACCGCTGGGCCCAGGCCTCCCCCCAGCCCCCCACCGCCCTGTGCCTGCCCATCAGAGAAGGCTCCGGACCCCACACACTTGTTTTCAGCCAACGTTCAATAGTCACCACTGGGTGTGGACCCCGGGGCTGCAGCACTATCAGACCTGGACGAGGAACCCCAGGCTGGGGTGGGGGGCTCTGCAGGCCGGGAGGGGAGGCTGCACCCCAGGACAGCTGAGAGGCTGTCCAGAGGAGCCGGCGAGGGTTAGCAGGAGGGCGAAGGCCGGGGGAACTCAGCTGGACCCGTGGGGGGTCACAGGCTTCAGGTGTGGCCACCCTCCTCGCCGGGCTGGCCAGGGAGGGCTCCTTGGGCCCCTACTCACCAAAGACCTTTGCAGGGAAGCTGCCGCTGGCCTCCAGGGCCCTGCCCTCAGCCTCCACCACTCTGCCCGGCGCCAGCAGGTGCTCTCTGTGCCCAGGCCTGCGCGTCCACCGCCCCTGGTACAGCCCTCGGACAATCCCAGCCCCTGTGGCAGAAGCTCTCCTCGTGCTGCCAGCGCCTGGGAGGGGCCAGGGCCATCCTGGAGTCTGGCACGTCATTCCTGGCACACGTCGGGTAGTCGGGGAGTGGGGCCCTGTGGCGACCGAAGGGCTGGCAGGGCCTGGGCTGGGTGGGGTGAGCCCGAGCCCCAAAACTGACTCTAGGGGTGAAGCACCAGGCCGTGTCTCCCTGGTGTGCACCCCAGAACTGACTCCTGGGGGAACCCCACTTGGGGGTCTGTAACACACATACCAGCAGCTATGACAGAAGGGGGTGGGGTGAGGGTAAATCAGGGGCAAAGGGGGGTGCAGGAGGGCCGAGAGGGCGCCTTGAACTTACTGAGTGACATTCTGGGGAGACGCAGTGCGGGGTCTGCCCACTCTCTCCCCCGGCTGCGGGCTGATTCCCCGCGGGGGCCTGCCTTGGGGGGGCAGATGACCCACCGGGAGAAGCGGCCCCAATCGACCCCATAACCCGGAGCCTAAGCTCTGGGGGCTGGGCTGGGGGGGAAGGGCAAGGCCAAAACTCACCTCCACCTGGGTTGGGCACAACGCGACCTGCCATCTCATCCTCAAGTCCCAGCCCATCCCCAGCTGCTTGTCTCCCTCATCCCCTCCCATAAACGGGGTACTCCCCAAGGCCTGGGCCCAGAGGCCTGCCTATTTGCTCCGGCATCACTAAGCCTAGTGAGCCGGACACACCCCTCAGCCTCCATAAGTCTCAGTGTCCCCCACCTGTATGCTCACCCACCAGGTAGGTGCGTCCCGAGGGGTTAGTGGGTGTGCAAGGGCCTGTGCAGCATAGGGGTGTACAAACCTGAGGTGGCTCCATCACCAGCACCATCAGTAATCCACCCCCCGTGGAGGGCATGGGCTGGGGGCCTCTGTCCTGGGGCCAGGTGCTGGGGCTCGCAGGCCCACTCGTGCAGGTCCAGGGCGACTTTCACAAACAGTGTCACTGCATCTGTGTACGAGCTGGAGCTGGGAAGAGGCGGCAGCCGGGACCACCTGGCCTGACAGTCTCCCTCCTGGGCCCCAGGTGGCCTGAACATCCTCAGCGTCACCCGGCAGGTCCCTGTGCCCCGTGCAGACATGGGGACAGCTGCTTAGCACACTGGTCCTCAGGCCGCCCAGGACACCGTGGTCTACCTGTGCAGGTGACAGTGATGCTCTGCCCCTACGTGACCCTCTCCTGCAGACACGTGACACACACACCACACGTATGCAGGTGAGCCCTCACTGCACACACAGGCACACCTGGAGCATGCTGGGGAACACACCTGGCTAGGCTGGGGACACTGTCTCCCCGACACCCAACTGTGCTTGGGGACAGCTCTTGTGCGGCCTGCGCTCTCCCCGAGGCCCACAAATGCATCCTGGGCTCTGGCCAGGTGTGCCCGCCTGGTGGGATGAAACCCGGTCTCCTCGCAGATAAGGGGCTGCAGGTCCATTCCTCCCCCCACGGCCCCGGGCGTGTGTGGCATTCGCTGGAGACGCTCTGCCTCTGGTGGGCGCGTCTTAGGGCATCCGGCTCCCACCCGGGTGCTGGATCCATCCCGGGCCGGAGGGAGCGCGGGAACACCAGGGAGGGGTGTTGCTCAGGGAACATCTCGAGACCCCCTGGCCCTGGGCAACGATGCTGACCTCGCGCTGTCTCTTCTCTGTGTGAGTCAAACGTCTCCACCAGAGCTGTGTGAGTCGTGCTCTTGCTGGTGACCCGACACCTGTGTTGGAGTGGGGCACCCTCTCTTTAGGGGTCTCTTCTGACTGATACCGACTGTTCTAGTTCGCTAATGCTGCCAGAATGCAAAATACCAGAAATGCACTGGGTTTTATAAAAGGGGGTTTATTTGGTTACAAAGTTACAGTCTTAAGGCCATAAAATGTCCATCAACGACGGGTACCTTCGCTGGAGAAAGGTCATTGGTGTCCGGGAAACCTCTGTTAGCTGGGAAGGCGCGTGGCTGGCGTCTGCTTGCTCCCAGGTTGCGTTTCAAAATGGCCTTCTCCAAAATGTCTGTATCAGCTCCCAATGGCTGTCTTCAAATATCTGTTTCAGCTACAGCAGTGAGCTCCTTCTGTCTGAGCTTATACAAGTCTCTAGTAAACTAATCAAGCCCATGCTGAATGGGCGGGACCACACTTCATGGAAATACTGAACCAATAGGTGCCAACCTAATCCACACTAATACATCTGCCCCACAAGATTGTATTAAGGAGCATGGCTTCTTCTGGGGGACATAATATATCCAAACCAGCACACCGACCCTCTGTAGTCAGAGTTGGCCGGGAGGAATCAAGGGGAGTGGGGAGGAGGGGCAGTGGCCATTTCTCTCCGACCTGGTGACGGAGAGGCAGGGCTGTGGGGGTGCCAGCTCAGCTTTGCTCTGCCTGCAGGCCCACGGCACCCCAGTCTCACCCCCCAGACACTCGACTGAGCCCCAGAGGCAGGAGGTACCCACGATCTCCCCATGAACCCCCACATCGTGGCTCCCACAGGGCAGCTGGCCACACCTGGCTCCAGGGTTGACCGGGAGGTCAGTGCCACCTCTAGGCGGTGCGCGGACCCTGTCCACACAAGTTACTGGCCTGTCCTCAGCATCACTGAACTGTGCCTTTGAAAGTGGATAAAAAGGGAAGTTTTAGGTTTATATATGTTACCAGAATACAAATTTAAAAAGAAAAAAACTCATAGAAGTTTATAGCACAACATAAAAACTAGGAGACCAGAGTTAACAGTATAATTATGATAATAGTGGTTTGTCAGTTGTAATAAAGGTATCTCACTAATGTAAAATGTTAATAATAAAGTCAATTCTGCATGTGTATGTGGGGGGGGGTTATATGGGCCTCTGTACTTTCCCTATGATTTTTCTGTAAACCTACAGCTGCTTTACTTAAAAAATGGAAAAAAAAAGAATAGAATATTTTAAAAACTAAAATAAATAAAATGCTATGGTGGAGAAGATACCCACATATCCCAAAATAAAGGTGTTATGGGGGCCGCCAAACCCAGAGACACACACACCCCTGGAAGCACTGAAAGCACACGCCTTTTCACACGCACGCACGAACGCACACGCAGCTGACCCGGAATTCACCTCCCAGAACAAAGCTCCGGCCCATACCCTGGACGGCCTGCAGATTTTGAAGGGCGATTCCAAAATAAGAAGACAGACAGACAGACAGCAGGGCCCATTGCTCAAAAGCATGTTCAGAACTTTAAGACAGTTACAGCAGCGTACTGGACCAAACTGGGGCCCTCTGAGCAGGGGTCCCCGCGGCCCGGGAGGGCAGGACGGGCCAGGTAGGGAGGGCACCATCAGCAGGCGCTGGTGGGGGTGGGGATGCAGTCAGCGGAAACAGGGTTCCGGGGCCTGCCCGTCCCCCCGCCTTTGCCCTCACTGGCCTTGGAGTGGCACATGGCAGCCTGGGGGTCCAGGGCCGGAGGGCTGTGAGAAGGGCTGTTGGAGAAAAGGCTCCACTTCCCACCACCCCTGGAGTCTCCCTGGCTGAGTGCCCCCAGCTCTGTGCCTGGGGTGACCTCCCCAAGAGCTCTGGGGCAGCCTGGCCCCCAAGGCCAGGCTGAAGCTTCTGCACCTGGACCCGGTGGAGCCCTCAGGGCAGAGGACGGAGGGGCTGCAGCAGGGTGGGGCCTCCTCTGGGCCAGGAGGGGCAGGCTGAGTGGGTGTGGGTGGGGAAGACAGACAGACAGGGACAGGCGGAGAGCTGCAGAAGGAGAGTCAGGAAGACACAGCTCTCAGGGGCCACAAGGGTACCCCAGGGTACCCCACTCCATCTGAGCCAGATGGGCTGCCTCCCCCACCCCATCTGCCTGAGAGACAGGGGCGGGGCAGAGGTGAAATCCAGCGTTGGGAGAGGAGTTTGCGGGAAGCCGGGGGCAGCAGAGGAGTCCAGCTTGGGGCTGCACAGGGGGAGGCTGGCGGGTGTCCTGCGGGAGCCACGCCCGGCCCCAGGGTCTAGGGAGAGCACCGCCGCGGGCCGTGTGGGGACCTGGAAGCAGCCCCCCGGGCAGGGAGAGCCACGGAAGCCCACCGCAGTGGACGGGGCCCTGGGTCCTTCCCGCCTTTGGGCTGCTGTGAATACTGAGGCCGCGGACGGCTGTGTACGAGTTTCTGCATGGACGTGTTGTCATTTCTCACAGCAGATCCCTGCAGGTGGAACTGTGGGGTCACACGGCAGCCTTTAACCTTTTGAGGAACTACCAGGCTGCCTTCCAAAGCCGGGCCCTGTTTTACTTTCCCACCAGCAGTGTGGGAGGGCTCCCATATCTCCATACCCAATGTGGCCATCACTTATCTTTTTTATTATGTGGTATCTCATCATGGCTTTGATTTGCATTTCCCTGATGCCTGATGGTGGTGAACATCTCAAGGGTTTATTGGAGAAATGTCTATTCGGATCCTTTGCCTATTTTTAAAATTGAGCTATTTGCCTTTTTATTATTGAGATGCAAGAATTCTATTTTCCAGATACCAGTCCTTATCAGATATGATTTGCAAAAATTGTCTCCCATTCTGTGGGTTGTTTTTCACTTTCTTGATGGGGTCCCTTGAAGCCCAGAAGTTTTCAATTTTGATGATGACACAGTAGATGTTTAAAATAAAATAACTAATTTGATACGGCATTTTTCTACAGTAGACTTAGCTTGTAGCAATGAAAACAATCTCAAATTTTGCACCATATCCCCCTCTCTTGGGCCACCCCCCCATCCCCCTGCACTTCCCCCTCTCCCAGCCCCCCCAGGGACCCCAGGTTCTAACTGCTACCAAAAAAGGGACTCGGCTCTGTCTGGCTCCTGTCACCAATCTAACCCCACCCAGGTCAACCAACCCCATCAGTGCTCAGAAGGAAAAAGGGCTTTTACTCTAATCATTTTCAGTGCCCGCATCAGTTTTCTGTCCTCATACACTATTTGGAAAGGAACCTGAGGGAGGTCCACTGCCTGGCTTCTGGCCGGTACTGGCCAGCGGTCGTGGTCCACCGGGGGCACTTCCCCGGCCACAGGAGCCACCACCGGCACCCTCAGCCCGGGAAGCAGCAGTCCCCTGAGGCTGAGTGGAACCCACCACCCGGCTCCATCCTGGGGTGGGGCGAGGGGTCCCCAGCACCCGAGGCTCAGCCTGGCTCCTTTACGGTGAGGACCCACCCCTGGGGTCAGAGGGCAGGGATCCAGAAATGCCAGGACACAGGGACACGGGCTGCTTGTCCCCAGCTCCCTTGTCCATCGGGGCACCCAGTGCACCGCCCTTGTTAAAATGCAGATTCCTGGCCCCATCCCCAGAGAGAGGATTCAGGGAGTCAGAGGTGAGGTTTTGGAATCTGCATTTTTAAGTTCCCTGAATGATTCTGATGTGGAATGTTCCGGAGGCATTGACTTAGCTCCTGGACTCCTTCAGCAGATGGGAGGGCAGGTCCTGAGCTCAGCGAAGTGGGGGTGGGGTGAGGGAGGAGGTAGCTCCGGAGAGTCGGGTAAACTCCCACCCCTCGGAGAACCAGGGTCGCCCGGAGTGCCAAGGAGGCAACGTCCTGGGGTGCAGCTGGACCTCCTTGCAGGAGGCTGCAGACAGTGTGGACGGCCCTGGGAGGTTCCTTGGGGATAGGAGGGTGCCCTCTTGGAGGTGAGGCTTCAGGGACGGTGCTGGGTCAGGGAGGCCACCAGACTGCTTGGCGCCGGGTGGGGGCGACCAGAGAGTTCACTGCTTTCAGGTCAACCGTCGTCAGTGTGGCCGCTGACTGCACCCAGGATGCAGGGTATATTGGTGCTCAGGGGGTCTCAGGGCTGGGTCAGGGGCACGACTGCACTGGGACGTGGTGGGAGCAGGACAGGGTAAGAAGCTTCAGGGGTGGGGAGTGGGGCTGGGCTTGGAAATTTCTGGATCATGCCATCGGGGAAGGGGCTCATTCTTGACCCAGTCAGCCATGGTGGCAGGTGGGCAGGGCCGAGAGGTGTCGCTGCTCCAGAGGACGGTGCCCCGTGGGAGTGGGGGGCTCTCCCTCCCCGCTGCCCCCCGTTAGGGCTGGGTCCATGCTGCGAGGGCTCGGGTGGGACAGGCAGGTCCAGGGGAGGCTCGGGGCTCGGTGCGGCACCCCTGGTGACCGGCTTCGGGAGGGTGGGGCCGCTACACACCCACGGGCAGGGACAGGGGCAGAGCCCCCCCCTTCTAAGGGCTGGGGGTCCTTGGGGCGCCGCGCAGAACCAAGGGGAGCCCCGGCTCTGGGAACAGAGGGTGGCGATGACAGTCCCCACCAGGTTCAGTGGTGGGAGACCCCGGCCCCCCTTCCGGATGGGGGCCGTTCTGCCCAGCACGTGCCCCCCTCAGGGGGAGGCGATGTCCCCCACGAGCAGGGGCAGGAGGGGCAGCAGGAGGGGCAGGGACGGCAGCCCCGCGGCCTCGTTGATCCCACACGGACAGTTGCAGGAGCCTGGCTGGCGAGGGGTTTTGGACGGCTGGGGTCTGGGCACGCCAGCGCTGGGGACGGGGCAGTCCAGCCACTTGGGCCCCATGGGGTGGGGCGAGTCCGGCTCCGCTGCGACTGTGCCCTTGGGAAACCGCCAGTAGTGAACGCCCTTGAAGAAGTAGGTGTCCCCTGGCGGTGGGGAGGGGACACTTCAGGGGTGTGGCCCATGCCCCACCCCCACCCACCCCCGCGGCACGCTGTTTCTCCCGAGAGCACCCCCAAACGCCCCAGGATTGCCTCTGTCCCCCCAGGACCCGGGAGGCCCCCACCCCGTCCCCCCGGCCAGGGCCCTGCAGGCGCCCGCGCTCTCCGCACCTGCGTTGCTGACCGTGGCGTCGTCGGGGGCGTCGGGCGCCCCTTCCCAGAGCCCCAGGTCGCGCGGGTAGCCGGGGTCCGGGCGCGCGGCCGCTTCGTCGTAGCGCCAGTAGCGCTGGCCCCGGACCAGGTACGTCTTCCCGTTCAGCGGCCAGGAGAACACGGCGTCCACCTCCTCGCCCGGGGGCAGCCCCAACTCCGTGAGTGGCCGCGGGGCGCCCTCCAGCTGCCGGTCCTTGAACACCCAGAACTGGGGGCCTGGAGGGAGGCGGCGGCCATCAGTGCGGGCTCCCCAGCGCGTCCCGCCCCCCCCACGCCCGCCACCCCGGGCCCACTCACCGCTGAAGAGGAGGATGCGGCCGTCGAGGGGCCGGGCGTAGGCGGCCTGCACGACCCTCACCTGGGTGGGCAGCCCCTCCCAGAAGCGGTGCAGGCGCGCGGGCCGCGGGGACACCAGCTGCCCCGAGGGCTGGAGGCGCCAGAACCAGGGGCCTGAGGGGGAGGACGGGTGGGCAGGGGGGGACAGTCAGGGCCCTGTGCCGGGTCGCCCCCTCCCCCGGGGGACCCGTCCAGAAGTCCAGGGTGCACTGGATCCGGGGTGACCAGCTTGCCCTGGTTTGCCGGGGACTTTCCCAGTTTCAGCCCTGAAAGTCCCTCCTTCTGGGGAACCCCCAGCCCAAGTCCACCATCTGGGGTCAGTGAGACCCAACCAGACTCACCTTTGAAGAAAAAGATTTCGCCACGGATGTTGGCGATGGCGTCGAAATTGCCCTCACAGCGATCAGGGATGGAGCCCCAGGGGCTGGGGAGGCAAGGAGAGGTGAGCAGAGGGGTCTGGGGGCTCCTCCTCTTCCTACTCGCCCTTCTTGACAGTTCTGCAGGGCAGGGACCCTCGCTGCGCGTCCCCTCGGGGAGACCTGGGATCAGGCAGCTGGGGGGAGGCTCACCTGTCTGGGGGCAGGGCCGGGGGCTGGGGAGGTGGGGGCAGGGGCTTCCTCGTGGGCTCTTCATTTGGGGTTTGGGGCACCTTCCCTGCAGGGAGAGAGAGAGAGGCATGGGTCCCGGCCCTGCTGGCCAGCCGGGAGCCCTCCCCCAGCTTGCTGCCCCCCATCCCCTACCATAGAGCTGCTGTAGGCCGTCGCGGTCGTCCTGGGACAGGCGGTATTTGTTGGGATCACCCACGGGGCCCTGGTAGAAGGGCCTCATGATGGAGTTGGGGGCTGAGGAGTGGCCCAGGCCCAGGGCATGGCCGAACTCATGCACGGCCACGGCGAACAGGTCGGTCCCCTCGCCGTCTGTGGAGGGGGAGAGTGGGCTGGAGATGTGGTTGTCCCCACACTGGGAGGCTTGGGGGGGTCGGGGGCTGCTCCCTCAGGAGGGGCCAACACCTCCTCTGCCCCAGGGGGAGGGGTGACCCTTCCCAGATGCAGCTCCGCCCCCACCCGGGAAGGGAGGACCCTGTGGATGGAGAGACATTGGGGGGCAGGAAATTGAGACGGGAGCTGTGCACTCAGTTCTCTCCAGCAAGCCCCAGCTTGGAGCAGCCCCTCCTTCCAGCTCCTCTAGGGACAGAATCCCCACTCCCACTTTTCCCATCCCCATCTGCTAGGAAGGCTGTGGCTCCCCTGACCTTCCCCTGCCCCCTACCCCCTATGCCCTCATCCCTCCACTCCCCTCCCTGGGGTCCTAGCCCCACCCCCCATCACGGTCCTCACTGCCCACCCTGAGCAGGCACTCCGGGCCCACAGCCTCCTCCCCAGGGACCCAGCCCCCCAGTGCTGCAGCCTGCTGGCCGGGCCCCACCCCCCATCAATCGGCTCCAGCTGGTGAGAAGCAGAAAGAGGCTGAGATGGAGACAGAGTGGGGCTGCCCCCCAGGGACACCCAGATTTCCCCTGATGTCATCGGCTTCATGGCCATCTCTAACCAGGTCAGTGATGTTGAAAGTGAGTGTCAGGGAAATGAGAGTGTATTTCCCCGAAGGCAGCCGGGCGCCCATCTCAGAGATGCCAGGGTAAGTCCCGAGAGCCGCCAACGCGCATCTTCAGCCAGCTCTCCCCAGCCCTCTCTCTAGTTATGCCCATTCTACGGAGAGGGAATCTGAGGCTCAGAGAGGTCAAGCTAAGCGGCAGAGCTGGAACTCAGGCCGTGCCCCCTGGCCACGCCGCACTGCCCTTCAGGGTGACTTCAGGCGTTCTCGTGCAAATCGAGGCTCTAGTGATGCTTTCCTGAGTCGACTGTGGGTTTTCTTGCTCTGAAACCCTCTGCTGAGGTAGCGGAGCGGGCTGGTGTCTGAATCAGGCAGCTGCACGCTCGTCAATCCCCCCCGCCCCCCTCCCCCCCCCAGCCTTCCCTGCAGGCCTGAACCGCATGGGGGCTCTGCACGGGCCCCCCTCGGCCACGCTGTCCCAGCAAACCCGGGACACGCACCCCTCCTGTGCCATCGCACGCTACGCCTGGGGGAAACGGCACAAGAGCAGCCCCAGCCCGTGAGATCCCCGCAGCCGGTCTCCCTCTTTCTTGCTGGAAGCGCCCCCGCAGACGGCTCCTTTGTGTTCTCCTCGCAGCCTCGATCCCAGGCCCACACCCCGCAAGCCGCCACCTGCCCCCTGCCCCCCGCTCTCGGACAGCAAATGCTGACGAATGTGGTTTCTATTTCATCAGTCGAGGCCACACATGCAACCTGCAACTTCCGCCTCCCGCCACGCACACCGGCCCTGCTGGGGGCAAGGACACCACCCTCTCCCCTCCTGCCCCCCCCACCCCTGCGGTCACCCCCCCCCCACCCCGTCCTTCGTCCAGCACCTCACCTCCGGGGCGCTCTGTCCACTCTCCCGTCTTCCCCCCCTTGGCGTCCAGGTCCTCGGCCTTCTGGACCCAGTCCTCACTTCCTCAGCCCCTCTCACGCCACTGCCGGTGCCCCCACCCCCACCCGGAGCCGCCGGTGCTCAGGCCACCCCACCCCGCGGGGACCAAGCCTGGGCCCGCGGCAATGACTGGACTTCTCACTGCCGGGGCCACTGCTGACCACTTCCCCCTTCACTCTTGTGTCTTGGTCACCTCTCGGCCTGGTCTTTCTCCACCTCCTGTGGTTCCCCCCACCGCCGACCCCCAGCTGTGGGGTTCTCCACGGCCCTGGACTTGACCTTCTGCCCTTCGCACTCCATGTTTCCCTCCCAGGAGACTCTGACGTGGACTCCAGCCTCAAAGGCCACGTTCTCAACTGCCCGTTATCGTCTCACTGTGAAGCTCCCCCAAATCCCTCCACAGGGGCCTGTGCACCTCTCCCCGGCTGCCCCCAGCAGCCCCCAGCCAATGGCAGGTTGACGCAGGGTTCCCGAAACCCCACATTGTCTCAAGGTGAGTCCACCTCGGAGGTGCTCCTCATGCCTCAGTGCTCCCCATGGATCAGGCTGCCCCCAGCTGAGACCACGGCCCTGCTTGGTCCTTCCTGACCCTCCTCCTTTCCCCTGAGAGCCCCCAAGAAATCACCTGCTCCAGAGGCTGCTTCTTGAGCTCTCTATTTGGGGATCCGGACCTAAAGCAGGGGAGCCCAAGTTCTAGAGCAAGATAGTCAGCTGCTGACGCTCCACCTGTGCCCAGCAGCCCCCGAGCTCTGCAAACACACACGGGAAGCTGAGCTCGGCGCCCCTGCCACACACCTGCTTCTCCTCCCACCTTTCCACCTGCATGTCCACCAGCCTCCAGGGGCCCAGGCTGCAACCCAGACGGCGAATCAGCCTCTTCATCTCCCTCTCCCCAGGACCCAAGCAGAGCCCCACATTTGCCCATCCTAACTGATCCCTGGGATCCGTCCACTTCTCTCCTCCCCCCCGGCTCACCCACCATCATCCCAGACCTGGGCCTGCGGGGGCTGCCTCCCCACCTCCCTCTAGCCCACCCCTGCAGCCAGCGATCTTTCCAGAATGCAGAACCCCCCAGCAGCTGCCCAGGGCCCTCACGACGCTGTTGTCAAACTTCTCTGCACAGTTTCCAAGGCCCTTTGTGGTATGCGCCGAAGGGGTTGAATGAGTGAATGGGGTCACCCCACCCAGGAAGCCTCCCCTCACCTCCTGCAAGCACCCCCGAACCCCCAGGACTTCCTCTGCTGGGGTTCCTATCACCGTGTGTGGTAATTGCCGGTTACTTCTCTGACTCAGCTCCCGGACAGAGATAAACGAGGTGTGTTTTTGTGTCTTTAAGTTCTCAGCTCCAGCTCAGAGCTGGGCACTCCTAGGCCTCCAACAAGAAACGTAATTTAAACCTAAAATTCTTGAGGACAGACAAACAGACATGGGGAGCGTGTCTCTCGGCAAGGGGCAAGGGGGGAGATTGTACCTCTGGACCCAAAAGTCCAGGTCTCCTCATCATCGAAGTGAGTGTCCCCGGAGATTGGGTGCTCGCCCGGGAAGAAGGCATGGGCCAGGGTGCCCCCCAGGCCGTCAAAGGGGTAGCTGTCCTGGTGGTAGGCCCTGGCAAAGTCGATGAGGATGTCGGGCTCTGTGGGGTCCCCAGCATCCACCTCCCGGAAACTGAGGCCGGACTCGACGCCCCAGGTATGCAGAGCCAGGTGCATGAGGGTCCGCACGGTGTCCTGCTTCAGCTCTGAGCTCTGGGGGAACGAGCGGACACTGGGGGAGAGGAGGGGGCTGCTGGAGCACGGGGACACCCCGACCCCCCCGGCAGGCAGGGTCAGGGAGGGCGGGGGGCACCGGCACCCACCTCCAGGTCAGCGTTCGTTTCTTCCATGCGCTGCCACTCAGCGCGTACCTGCGGCGCCGCCTCACCAGCCCCGCGACGCCCAGCACGTCGGGCAGGGAGCAGCGGGGCTTGTGCATGGTGGCGATGGTCTTCGCGTCTGCAGGAGGGGTGAGGGTCAGCAGCCACCTTTGGCAGCTGTTACCCTGGTAACTGGACAACCCATGCTCTCCACGGGGCCACCAAGGCTCAGAGAGGTAACCATGCCCCCAAAGCTCTCCCAGCAGGATTTGTAGCCTGGCGGTCAGCCTGCGGAGCCGGTGCCCACCAAGCTACTTCCAGCCGTGCCCTCTGCACCTGACCCTGGTGCTCAGTCTCATCCAGGATCTGGGTGCCCCACTTCCTGGAGCCCTGGAGGGTGGATGTTGGAGAAAGGAACCCTGGGGTACAGTGAGTAACCCAGGACCCCTCTCTTTGAGGCCAGAAGCTCCCAGGAGTTGTCCCTAACTCACACCCTAGCTTCCAAGTTCCCATGACAGCCAGATAAAGCCCGGTCCCTGGGCACCTGTGACAAGCCATCCCTTCCATGTCAGGTCCACTTGGAACCCCCTTTCCCAGCCCATCTCCATTCCCAGCAGCCTTCTTGTCTTCAAAGTAAGCTCAAACCTCCTCACTTCATTTTGTTGATGTGACAAGTGTTAATTGAGAACATACTAGATGCTGGAGACTGTTCTAGGCTGATCCCAAGCCTAGTGAAGGCCTTTCCTTCACTTGGAGCAAGCCAGGACCCCTCACTTGCTCTCTCCTTCCCCATTTAACCCAAGAGCTGGGTTGCTCAGATCTACCTCGAAAACTCTACCACCCTGAACTCAACCACTTCTCACGCCATCCACAACCCCCACCCCACCCCCAGTGGTGCCAGCATCATCCCTTCCTGGACACTGCAACCACCTCTGGCCTGGGCCCCTGGGCCTGTGGCCTCCGGGCTCCCCAGCCCCCCTCTCCACCAGCAACCAGGGGAAGCTCAAAACTGCAAAATCAGACTAAGTTGCTTCCCGCCTCAAAACCTTCCTGTGGTTTCCTATCACACTTGAAATCAAACCCAAGCACCTTCAAGGCCCCCAGACTTGCTCCTGCCCCCCCGGGCCTTTGCACACATCTGCCTGGGACAGAAACCTAACCCCAATCGGCCTCAACCGGGTAATACTGCCAGCGTTTTACTTTCTTCAAAACACTCGCCTCTGTCTGCAATGACCTGGCTCGCGCCTGTGTGTCTGTGTGTGTGCGTGACTGTTCTGTGTCCCTCTCCCTGTGGAATGTCAGCTCCCTGAGGGCAGGGTCTTATCCACTTTGCTCCCCCTGGCACAGCAGGCCTGAAACAGCCTGGCACGTCAGAGGCGCCCAGCGCATACTCATTGAAAAAGCAATGCCCAGGAATCTCTGGGGTTGGAGTCTGAAATCAGTATTTTCAGCGCACGCTGGGGTCTGAGGCCCGGCTGAGGTGGGCTCAGGCTGGGCGCCGGGGCCGGGCCGGGGAGGGGGCGAGAGCGACCTACCCATGACGCCCGTCTCGGGCAGCCCCGCGAACCGCTGCATGACCTTGACGGCGTCCCGCAGCTGCGCGCGGCTCTGCAGCTGGGCCTGGGCGGGGTCGGGCGGCGGCAGGTAGCCGTAGCGGGTCAGCCAGTCCTGGGCGGCGGGACAGCAGCGGCCAAGCAGGACCGTCAGAAGGAGGGGGCGCGCCCCTGGCCGCCATCCCGGAAGTCCCGCCCCGCGCCAGGCACCCCCAGTCCCGGTGCCTGCCTGCTCCCCCGCCAAGGTCCCGGCCCTCCAGCCCGGGATCCCCAGCCTTCGTCTGGACCCAGGAGTCCCGGGCCCCAGCCCCTCTCCAGATTTCCAAAGCCGCGCCCCAAACTTCCTCCCGGATCCAAGAATCCGGGTCCACAGACCCCATCCAGACACGCTTTGGACGTTTCAATCCGGCCCCCAGCCTCCCCGCGATCCCCGGGGCCGGCGGACCCCGCACTCACCACGCCCAGGCTCACGTCCTGCGCCGCGGGCTCCGGGGCGCGCGCGGGTGGCGGCAGCAGCAGGAACAGCCCCGCCAGGAGCCGGAGCCTTAGCGCCCGCATAGCAGCGGCAGCCGGGGCAGCCCGCGGGGCTCCAAGGGGGCCTGCTGGGGGCCCGCGCGGAGGGCAGGGCCCGGATGGAGCGCGCGGGGTCGGTAGGGGAGAGAGACGGCGCGCGCTCGCGGGAATTGGCAGGGGCTGCGGGCCCCGCCGGAGGGTGGTCCCGGGTCCCGGGTCCCGGCAGGCTCGGGGGAGGAGGCGCGCAGGGCGATGTCCAGCGGAGGTCAGGACCCCGGGTCCCCTGCGGTGTCCTCTCCGATCCCGGGCCGGGTCCTCCCTTGTGCCCCGCGCTGAGCCGGCGGCACCTCACCGGCGGGGCGGGGCGGGGCGGGGCCGGGGCGGGCCAGATGGCGGCCTCCGGACCCCCGGAGCCGGACCGTCCCCGAGCGCTTCAAAGAGCGAGGGGCCGGGCGGGGAAGCGCCTGCGGCCGCAGGGATCCCGGCCCCTGGCTTCTCCCCCAGCTCCCGTCGGCAAGTTTCTCTTCCCAGATCCCGATTCGGGAGGGACTCTCCGGAGCAGGGCTCGCTTCTGCTTTCCCAGGACCGCGCCGCCTGGGCGGGTGCGGGGCGCACAGCTCGGCTGCGGGTCTCCCCAGCTCACCCTCGTTCCCCTCTCGGGGTTTTCGGGCTCTCAGGCCAAGCTTCCTTTCTCCGCAGGGGACCCCCCGCCCCCGGCTGCCTCCGCGAGCGCCCCCCGCCGCCTGCGGTCCCTCTGTCCCTCCCCCGCAGCCGCGCGTCCTGAGCGCGGGGCTCTGCCCGCGGTCGTGGCGTCGCCAGATCTCAGACACAGGCGCCGCTCCGGGAGCGCACAGCCCCTCGCTCCAGGTCCCCGGCACTTAAAACCCGATAATGTCCACCTAGAAGCTCAACAGCTTGCCCAGTGCCCTGCGCGGGGGAGCGGCGAGGGAATGACTGGAGGGGAGTCCGGGCGGGTGGCCGTCCAGCGAGGAGCTCGGGAGGCGGAGGCCCCGGGGTCCAGAGGGGCCGCCGCTCACACCCCGCGCCGCTGGGGACCAGGGCACGCAGGAAGATACGGGGTGGGGGTAGGTGGTGTGGGGGGGGCACTCGCCTCCCGGATTCCTTCTCCTAGCGGGAGGCGGGCACCCGGGTGGGTGAGGCAACAGCCCAGTCCCAGGAGCAGCTGGCGTGGAAGCAGGGGAGGGACTGGACTCCGTTTGTTTTAGCAAAATAACTAGTGGGTGAGATGAGCAAACTGGAGATGCAAACTAAAGGCCATGTTTGCCATCAGATAGGCAAAAGCTTTGAAGTCTGAGGATTCCAAATATTGACCAGGTGTGGCCACCAATGGCTGGTGGGAGTGTGTTTGGGGGTTGCCTGGCGATAGGATCAAACCACCACCCCAAATTTGGTTCAGATGTGGGCACTGAGGAGGCCATAAGCAGGAAGAGAATAGAAGGGAGTGATCACTTTTATAGTGAGACTTTCTGGGGGGAGCAGGGCAGGCTCCAGGTAGATCCAAAATTGCTTGAGGGAGCAAAGGGGGGCTTTTATTGTGGTTAGTTTGATGCTGGAGTGAGCTACAGACACACACACACACAGTGGCCAGCTCTTCTGTGGTTTAAACTTCCTCCCAGTGCTATCAACTTGTCCAGATGTGGGGGAAGTGGGGAGGAGTGAGGGGTGGAGCTTGGATGGGCTCGGCTGTCAAACATGAGAAATGGAGCCAGACTCTGTTACAGAGTGTGAATTAGTGCCCACACTGGAACCCGTTCTGTGCTCTTCAGTAAAGCCAAAGAGCATGGCCTCTGTGGTAGATTAAAAATGGCCGTGACTTCTCTGCTGCTCCTCCCCTTGAGAGGTGGGTCTAATTGCCTCCCCTTGAATTTGGACTGGCTTCTGGAGTGGCTTGCCTGGTCCAATGCTGCAGAAGCGATGTTTCTGGGACCGCCAAGGCTGGGTCTTAAGAAGCCCTGCAGCTTTCGCCCAGGACTCCCGGACTCGCCCCCTGGGGGAAGTCAGATGCCACGTAGGAAGTGTGGGATGACCAGCCTGTGAGGAAGTCCGGGTAGGCTGCATGGAGAGAGAAGCGCTGGCCAGTCCCAGTAGATCCAGCCATCCCCACTGGGGCTCCAGACACTGGAGGGAAAAAGCCGGCCACCCTCTGCCTGCAGTCCCTGAAATCTCAGCAGCAGGGGCCGCTCTGCAGAAGCCCATTGGCACTTGGAACTGCAAGAGAAGAAAATTGTTGTTTAAACCTCTAAGTCGTGGGGCACTTACTAAGCAGTCACAGACAGCTAGGACACCCTCCACCCTCCAGTCCCCCTTCTAGGCATATGACAGAGTGAAACTCCCACCCCTGTGTCCATCGGATCTGTATTCGAAGACGTGCATTAAAATGTTTATGACATTGAAAACTTGCCAAAAGCCTCGTGTTCATTGTAAGGAAAATAGATACATAAATTGAGGTATAGACTTTGGATGGAATATTATGCAGCTGTTAAAAAGAACAAACTAGAGAGGATCCAAGATGGCAGCATAGAGAGGAGTGGAAGCTAAGTAGTCCCCCTGGAACAACTGAAAAAAAAACAGAAACAACTAGTAAATAATCCGGAATAACTGCAGGGGGACAGACGTGACTGTCCACTCATCATACACGAACCTGAATTGGGAGGAATGCCTGAGATCATAGCATAAAATCTGTAAGTAAGAACTGCAGACCCAAATCGGGAGACCCCTCCCCCACAGCCGGAGCTACAAAGCCTCCTGGTGCCAGAGAGAAGCTCTCTCCTAGCAAGTGAATATAGCTCAGCTGAGCTCCAACTGGGGTTTTAATTAGTGAGTGTGAACTGCTCACTACGAGGTACAAATCCCCAACAAGTAGACAGAGGCTTTGGGTGACGGCTGACCTTGGGGAGCCAAGCATCGCCTCGGACTAGCTCTGTTCCTTTTTCGACTCAGTGGAGAAAGCCTCGGCCATTTTCAGTTCCCAGTTCTGTGACCCAGACGGGTGTGGCACAGGCAGAGAGAGACCACTGAAATGCTAATGACCTCCCCCTAGGGCGTCTATCTTCTCTAAGAGGAAAGGGGTGGGGCCCAGCTCTACTACCTGCCTTTCATTCAGAACTTACACCAGTCAAGAATTATAGGCTAATCTTTGCATCAGGCTGAGAGCCCCCTGCACGGCCCGGGGGCCTGGGGCTTCCCTTGAGGGATGGCATGCACTAGTGACGTAGCACAGCCTTCCCTCACCAGAGGTCCTGGAAGATCACAGCTGAGAAGGGCGGCCCGCTCGGAAATCCCAGGGATGCTATGTCAATGCTGGTGGTTTGTGGGTCAGCGACAGAGAGGGTCTGGGGCAGAACTGAAATGAAGGCTTAGACTCTTGCAGTGGCCTTGAATCTCCTGGAACACCTGGGGGTTTGAATATTAAAGCCGCCCTGCCTCCCTAGCCACCCAGACACACGCCCCACATTCAGGGTGCACAGCTCCAACAACAAACCCAAACTGAGTTCACCAACTGAACCCCACAAGAATCATTTCCCATCACACCGTGGGTACAAGGCTGAGAACTGACTTGAGGGGTATAGGTGACTCACAGATGCCATCTTCTGGTTAGTTAGAGAAAGTGTATGCCACCAACTTCTATTTCTGAAAAATTAGATTGGTATTTTTTTTTTTTTACAACTTGAAAGAACCCTATCAAGCAAAGCAAATGCCAAGAGGCCAAAAACAACAGAAAATCTTAATGCATATGATAAAACCAGATGATATGGAGAACCCCTTCCCAAACACCCAAATCAAAATATCAGAAGAGACACAGTACTTGGCACAATTAATCAAACAATCACAATCGAGGAACAAAAACATGGCACAGGATATAAAAGACATGAAGAAGACCATGGAACAGGATAAAAAGGACATAAAGAAGACCTTAGAAGAGCATAAAGAAGAAATTGCAAAATTAAATAAAAAAAATAGAAGATCTTATGGAAAAAAAAAATTGTTGGCCAAATTAAAAAGACTCTGGATACTCATAATACAAGATTAGAGGAAGGTGAACAATGACTCAGTGTCCTAGAGGTCCACAGAACAGAAAATAAAAGAACAAAAGAAAGAATGGAGAAAAAAATCGAAAAGGATCTCAGGGATACGATAGATAAAATAAAACGTCCAAATTTAAGACTCATTGATGTCCCAGAAGCGGAAGAGAAGGCTAAAGGTCTAGAAAGAGTACTCAAAGAAATTGTTGGGGAAAACTTCCCAAACCTTCTACACAACATAAATACACAAAGCATAAACGCCCAGCGAACTCCAAATAGAATAAATCCAAATAAACCCACTCCAAGACATATTCTGCTCAGATTCTCAAATACTGAAGAGAAGGAGCAAGTTCTGAAAGCAGCAAGAGAAAAGCAATTCACCACATACAAAGGAAACAACATAAGACTAAGTTGTGACTACTCAGTGGCCACCATGGAGGTGAGAAGGCAGTGGCACAACATATTTAAAACTCTGAGAGAGAAAAATTTCCAACCAAGAATACTTTACCCAGCAAAACTCTCCTTCAAATTTGAGGGAGAGCTTAAATTTTTCACAGACAAACAAATGCTGAGACAGTTTGCCAATAAAAGACCTGCCCTACTTCAGATACTAAAGGGAGCCCTACTGACAGAGAAACAAAGAAAGGAGAAAGAGATACAGAGAATTTTAACAGACATCCCAAATCACCAGGACACTCATTTTTCTCCATTGATCACAGATCTTTCTCCAGAATGGACCATATGCTGGGACATTAAACAAGCCTCAATAAAGTAAAACAAAACAAAAAGGAACATATTCAAAGCACAATCTCTGACCACAATGGAATACAAATAGAAGTCAATAATTTTTGAATTGTAACTCCACTATTTACTTCCTACATGATGTAAAATACACAAACTCTAATGACAAATCAGTGGTTTTGAACTCAATGTAAAATATGTAATTTTTGAAAGGACTATATAAAGGTGGGGGAATGGAGGAGTATAGGAACATAGTTTATGTGTCCTATTGAAATTAAGTTGGTATCAAAGAAAAACAAGATTGTTATGGATTTAAGAGTTTAATTTTAAGCCCCACAGTAAACACAAAGAAATTATTGGAGAATATGACTGTAGAGATGAAAAGTAGAGTATGGGTTAAGAGAAATGGGGGAAGGGGCAATGGGGAATTAAGAAATGAGTGTAGGGTTGCTGTTTGAGGTGAAGGGAAATTTCTAGTAATGGATGGTGGGAAGGTGATAGCATTACAACATTCTAAATGTGATTAATCCCACCAATGGAAGGCTAGGGAAGGGGTGGAATGGGAAGATTTAGGCTGTATATATGTTGCCACAATTGAGAGAGAAAAAAAAAAGACAGTCTAAATAGATGACAATTGAATGCCAAGGATGACCCTGGATGGGATCTGAGGATGGAGGACAGGAGGCTCAAAGGGACACAGTTGAGACATAAGGAAAAGGAAATATAGAATGTAAGCTTTGTATCATTGTTGAATCTCTTGTACTTCTTAGCTGTGCTTAATGGGATTGCATAAAAGAATGTACTTGTTCATGGGAATTGTATATGTGAATTATAGTGTTTGTTCAAGGATGTGTGCAGCTAGCTCTCATATGTTCAGAAGACAGCAATAGATGATGGATGATAGACAGGGAAGGAGGGAGAGATAGAAACAGTGGCGTAACAACATGTTAAAGTTAGTGGATCGGGGTATGGGGGGGTCAGGGAATGCTGGAGTTCTGTGTATGGGGTTTGTATTGTTTTTGTAACTGTTCCTATAACTTTGAATATATTTCAGAATAAAATGTAAAAAAAAAAAAAAAAACAACAAACTAAATTCACATGCATCAGTCTGGATAAATCTCAGAAACATTATGCAAAACAACTACCTGGCCTTTTAAAATGTTAATGTCCTGAAAAAAAAAAAAGGCGGCAAGAGGATGATTTTAGATTAAAGGAGAAGAAGGTGAAATGACAGGTAAATGCAATATGTGATCCTTGATTGGATCCTGGATCAAAAGAAAAATCAACTGTAAAGGGCATCACTGGGGGAATTTGAATACATGCTGTATATGCAGCAAGATTTATCGCATCTATTTATTTTATCAAGGTGCAACTTCTGGCATGTGATAATGGGGCTGTGTAGAAACAAATCCTTGTTCTCAGGAGAGGCAAGCTGAAAAATCAAATGGCTTAGCAAAACCTGGGCCAGTGTGTGTAGCGTAAGGGACAGAGAAAGCAAATGTGGCAAAATGTTTACCACTGAGAACCCAGGTTGAGGGTCTTCATTGTACTATTCTTGCAAATTTTCTTTAGGTTTGAAATTTTTCCAACTGACTGATTCCACTGACATATGCAACAGCATGGAGGAATCACAGATGCCCAGCACAAAAGACCACAGGCTGTGTGATTATTTATTGGACATTCTAGAAAAGGCAAAACTGTACTGACAGCGAGCAGCTCAGTGGTTGCCATGACCTGGGGGTGGGGGGAGGGACTGACTGCAAGGTCACAAGGGAAACTTTTGGGGGGGGTGATAGAATTGTTCTATTTCTTGATTGTGGCAGTGGTTATGCTACTGCATCCATTTGTCAAAAGTCATCAAATTAAACACTTAAAATTGGTGCACTTTATTATATGTAAACTGTATCTCAATAAAGCTGATCTTCGTTACATTGGGGGGAAAACTCAGAAACATAAGATTAAATGCAAAAAAAGAAAGCTGCAGAACAATGCATTCCATGTAAAATCTTTTATGTAAAGATTTTAAAGGCTCCAAACAATACTACTTATTGTTCCCAGGCTTCTTATGTGTCATAAAAGCCTGGAGGCGCCTCGGTCTGGAACCTGGCCATTCTGGTCAGGGTTGCATCTGCAGGGAGGAGGGAAGACAGCAAGGAGGTTGAGCAACTATCATGCTTGGTGTGTCATTAATTAGAAAGGCCAACAGCAGATTTGATCACATGTTAACCTCTGTTAATGCTTGGTGGCAGGTCTATGCTCTGTTTTCTTCTGTCTTGCTTGTTCCAGATGGATAGGAGGAGGAAGAGTGGCCATAGGCAGGCCCTGGGGAGGCAGGGTCAGGCCCAGACAAGAAGAGGGGGTGGGGTGGACAACAACCAAGCCCTTTCCTGCCCCCGGTCCTGGGCCCCCTCGGGCTTTCCCAAGGCCCACACTCACTCATCCCCGGCCTGGAATGTCCTCCCTGCCTTCCATGCAACTGCTGGACTCACCTGCTGTTCCAAGTCTCAGCTGCCTTAGAGCTGGACCCCACTGCAGCCCGGCTCCTCCCAGCCTCCATCCCCAGGTGCCCGTCGCTGACCTAGCGTGACGCCCAGCTCTGCGCAGCCCAGGAACTGGAGGGACCCATGCTCAGAGCCACCCAAACAAAGCCGTGGCTGTGGGCAAGCCACTTTACTGAGCTTCGGTGTCCCCATCTGAGCAGCACATTCTGGGCAGGTTAAATGCCCTCCCTGGGCCTCAGTTTTCCCATCTGTAAAGTGGGAGTAATAGTAGCTCCTGTTTCCTGACGGTGAACAAGCCAGGCCTGTAAAGAGCTTACTTAGCAGAGTGCTTCCTGTGAGTTCGTTGTTCTTATCCTTGCTCAGGATTTCCTATCTACCCCACGGGGCAGCTGGGAGGGGAAAGGAGCTCACGTCTACGCTCAGAGTAGGGGCCGCACGCAGAAGGTGCTGGGTTAATGGGGCGGATCGCTTCCGACGGCAGCAAGCTGGGCCGGTGCCTCCCGACCCGGCTGTTCCGGCCACCAGGAGGCGCGCCCGCCCCGCCCGCGGCACCGCCCCTCACCTGTGTGGGCCGCGCACCTGGCGCCGCCTCCGGAAGAGGGGACTGGGGACCGCGGGGAGCTCGGAGGGCGCCCGGCGGGCGGCGGAGGGTGAGAGCCCAGGGGGCGCCGAGGGCAGGGGCCCTGAGGGCTCAGGGCAGGACTGGGGCCGGGCTGAGCCCCCCGGAGGGGGAAAGCCGGGGGGGGGCGAAGGTGGGGGGAGCTGGGGCGTCTGGGCGGGACTCCTGGGGCCCCGGAGCGGAGGGGCGCGGGGAGGAGGGAAGGCTGTGGTTGGGTTTCGGCCGCCTGGGGCTGGGGGTCGGGGTACTGGGGGCCCGGACGCCCTAGTGGAGGTGCTCAGCGGCGGCTGGGTGTGAGGAAGGGGGGTGGGGAGGGACGCGCGGGGCTCCAGAGCGGGGTCCGGGCCCTGGGGCCACGTCCGGGAGACCCCCCGGGTCAGTCCTGGGGGCGGCTGGGCTGGGACCACCGCGACACCTGGGTGGTACCTGGCGCCGAGGCTGTGGGGTGGGGTGGGGGGGACAGGTGCGTGTGTGCGCGCGCGCGTCGGGCTTGGGGGGCTTCAGAAGCGCCGGAGGGAGGGGAGCGCCAGGGAAGCCCCGCGTCCTGGAACCTCGCAGGCCTCTGAACCGCCGGCCCTGGGCGGCCCCGGGGGAGCACCCGGCTCCCGGTCCCCAGGGGCGGGCCGGGAAGTAAACAGAAACCCAGAGCCATGGCCGCAGCGCAGCCCGCCCTCACAACCCGTTCCCTCACCCTGCCCTGGGCCTGACGCCGGGGCCTGGGACACCGAGGGGCTGGGACCCAGCGCAGAGCTGAGGGCCCCCGGACTCTGGAGGGATGGGGGCGAGAATGTCCGGGTCCCCCAAACATGGGGACCCCGCATGGGAAACCCGGAAAGGGAGGGCAACAGAAGTCAGGACCTCTGAGGACTAAAGAGGGGTGTGGCCGAACAGCTGGGACAGAACCCCCCACCCCCAAACTAGGAGAAGGGGAGGGGTCCGGGACCTGGGCTTCCGGATGGGGAAGGGCTGGACTCCTCCTGAGTCCCGAGTCCCTAAGAGCCTGGCTTCTGGGGAGACGGACAGAGTTTCCCCAAATTGCCAGGGGCTGGGAGCCAGAAGAGCAGGTGCTGGGAAGATGGGGGCAGGGGCTCTGGGGCAGGGGCAGCCTGGGGTGCTGGAGCCCTGGGACAAGATTTCCTGGGGTCAGAGGATGGCTGGCAGAGGCAGAAGGCAAGCAGGCTCCTTTCCTGCTTCCTGCCTCAGTTTACCCTGGGGACATTAACGGAGCTGGGCCACCAAGACCCAGATCATTAACCTTTTGTAGCCTGGGGAGGCCCTGTCGGTGGCACCTGGAGGGCTGCTGGGTGGGCAGGTAGAGGGGGAGGGCCAGGTCTTGGCCTGCTGGGCTCAGAGCCCGGCACCCTGCAGCCACCTGTCTCCACAGACGCTGCAGTCACTATGAGCTCCCCGGATGGGCCGAGCTTCCCGTCGGGGCTGCTCTCAGGGGGCGCCTCCCCCAGCGGGGATGAGGGCTTCTTCCCCTTCGTGCTGGAGAGGCGGGACTCCTTCCTGGGAGGGGGCCCAGGGCCCGAGGAGCCCGAGGACCTGGCCCTGCAGCTGCAGCAGAAGGAGAAGGACCTGCTGCTGGCTGCCGAGCTGGGCAAGATGCTTCTGGAGCGCAACGAGGAGCTGCGGCGGCAGCTGGAGATGCTGAGCACCCAGCATTCTGAGCGCGAGGAGGTGAGGTGGCCACTGGTGGGGGACCTGGCCGGGAGGCCGGGGCCATGAGGCAGGGGGGCAGGGGGCAGGGGCCAGGCAGGTGAGCAGGGATAGGCAAGGTGAGCAGGAGAAGGGGGCCAGGTGAGAGAGGACAGCCAGGCAGAGTGCTCAGTGGTTCAGGGCATGGCTCTGAGAATAAGTCACACACGGCCATGTGACCCTGGGCAAGCTGCTGTGCTCTCTGGATTCTGGGTCCAGCTTGATGACACTATAGCATCACACCTTGCCTGGCACTGGGCTCAGCACCTTTCACCCATCGTCCTAGTTCATTATTGTCCAGCCCTGTGGGGTAGGAACAGTTCTTCCCCTCACCTCAGTCCCGGCCAGGCTGTCACCCTGCGGCCGCATCTGGCCCCCGTACACCCTCTGCACCGCTGACTCATGCATCGTAGACCCCAACCACTGCCCTCAAGCCCTAGACCTATCACCCCACACCCTCTCCACCAGGCCCCTGACACCTGAACACAAGTGGCACCCTGGATTCATACCCTCCACTCCTTCCCTTCGCCATCCCTCTACCAGCTCCCATGTCAGGCCCAGCTGCCCCGTCTCCATGCCTTCTCTCTCCTGCCCTACCTCCATCTGCAAGCCCTCTTGATTCTTCTAGACTAGATTCTGAATCCACTCACTTCTCATCATCTCTGCAGCCTCCATGCGAGCCACAGCCTCCATCATCTCCCTTCCAGATGCTGCAGCCACCTGCTTACCATTCCCCAGTTCCCACCTGTGCACTTAGAGCCCAATCTCCGTGGGATTTCAAAATTACAAATCAGATCATGTCACTCCTTGCCCAGAATCTCCCAACTCCCCCAAACACTCAGAATGAAATTGAAAGTCTCACCATGGCCTGGTCAGCCCCGAAGCATCCCTGACTTCACTCAGCCGCATGTACATGGCCTTTTCAGTTTGTTGAATAACTCAAGCATGTTCCCCCAGGGCCTCTGTACTAGCTGTTCTTTAGCTTGTAACCCTATTCCTGGATGGCTCCTTCTTGCCCTGCAGGAGTCAATGCAAACATCACCTCTTCGGAGAAGGAGTCCCCCCTCCCCCAGCCCCATCACTTTGCAGAGTTTCCTTACAGTCCTTCCTGTCCCTCTGAAATTACCTAGTTCAAGCATGTGTCCACTTACCTATGACCAGTCTCCTCCCTCTGGACTCTAAGCTGCTTGAGGGCAGTGAACTTGGTGGCCTTACTTAGCAATGTTAGCCAGGACCCAAAATGTGGTAGGAGCTCAGGGTATATTGGATGTGTGGATGGATAGGTGGATGGATGGATGGATGGGTGGGTGGGTGTGTGGATGTGTGGATGGATGGTGGATAGATGGATGAGTGGATGGGTGGATGGACGGATGGGTGGGTGGGTGTGTGGATCTGTGGATGGATGGTGGATAGATGGATGTGTGGATGGATGGAGGATGGATGAGTGGGTGGATGAGTAGATGGGTGGGTGGATGGATGGATGGATGAGTGGATGGGCGGATGGATGGTTAGATGGATGAGTGGGTAGATGTGTGGATGGGTGGATGGATGGAGGATGGGTGGATGGATGGATGGATGGGTAAATGGATGGGACTTGGAGATATTAAGGGACTTGCCCAGACCACAGAGCAGTGGCAGACAATCTGACCCTGAACCCGCCGGCTTAATCCGGGGGCTGTGTTGCCCCCATAGTATTTGGTTAAGACCCTAATTGAGTGCCAGGGTTGGAATCCCTGCTCCACTCACTGTGCATCCTTCGGCAAGACATTTCACCTCTCTCTAAAACAAGCCTTAGTGTTTTCATCTGTAAAATGGGTCTGTTAACAATTCTACCTTTGAAGGATTAAATGAGATAGTGCAGGTAAAGTGCTAGCACAGAACCTAGCAGAAACAGCCGCTAGTCATTTCCTGGGTCCAGGTCCTCTGTGCTTTGGGGGCCTAGAGAGTGGGGGCCAAGGGCCAGCCCCCTGACTTACCTGCCTGTCTATGCTGGGCATATAGGTGTGTCACGGGCATCCCCCCGCTGGTCCTACAGGTTTGGGGAGGGCAGGCAGAGGCGTGGGCCCAGGGTGGGGCTGAGCAGGGTTAATTAGAGGTAGCTGGCCCGGAGGAGCTGGGAAAGGGGCTGGGCAGAGGCTGAGCCGCAGAGTCCTGGAGCACGGCGGGCGGGGGAGGCCATGGGCCGCGGCTGGAATTCTGCCCGGCTCCGGCGCCAGAAACGGCGCCTGCGATCGCGGACTCAGAAGCCCAGGTGGCAACCGGAGGTGAGTGGGCATCAGGGAGCCACCCCCTTGGGCAGGTCAGGCTCTCCCTGTCCTTCTGGTCTGGAACCCACTATCTGCTGCTCCCCATCGTCTCCTTCTCTGAGTCTGAGTTTCGTCGCCATCTGCCCACCTGCCCGACTCTCCTCTTTCCCTGGCTTGCTCTGGACCCTCTCAGGCGCCCTCTTTGGGTCCCTGCTCTCCACTCAGCTCCCCCCCCTCCGGGTCTGCTGCTGTCTGCCTCTCACCCTCTGTCCTCGCCCCCACAGCAGCTGCAGCAGGAGAACCATGAGCTCCGCCGGGGCCTGGCAGCCCGGGGGGCCGAGTGGGAGGCCAGGGCTGTGGAGCTGGAGGGGGACGTGGAGGCCCTGCGGGCCCAGCTCGGGGAGCAGCGCTCGGAGCAGCGGGACAGCGGGCGTGAGAGGGCCCGGGCCCTCGGGGAGCTCAGCGAGCAGAACCTCCGTCTCAGCCAGCAGCTGGCCCAGGTGGGTGGGACGGCCCGGACCGCAGGTCCCCCAGGGCAAGGTGGGGAGGGGTGATGGGGAAGACACTGGGTCCCAGAGGGGGTGGGTGCTCTGGGCTTGGTGTTGAGGTTTGGGCCGGCTGCGGGCTCTACCCCCCACCCAGGCCTCTCAGATGGAGCAGGAGCTTCAGAGGGAACTGGATGTCCTTCGGGGCCAGTGCCAAGCTCAGGCCCTGGCCGGGGCCGAGCTGCGGACACGGCTGGAGAGCCTGCAGGGGGAGGTGAGTGCCAGGTGGGGCTGGGGGCCTGTCAGAGCCGGGAAGGCTGGGCTGGGGGCTGTCTGGGGCTGGACCAGCACTACCCACCCCCAAGAACACTGAGGCCTGTCCCCAGAACCAGATGCTGCAGAGCCGGCGGCAGGACCTGGAGGCCCAGATCCGGGGTCTGCGTGAGGAGGCAGAGAAGAGCGAGGGCAGGCTCCGGGCCACTCACGAGGAGCTGATGCTTCAGCGGAGGGAGCGGCGGGAGCAGACCCTGGAGGTGACTGGCCGTTTGGGGGTGCACCCAACTTGGCTCCTGCTGGCTATCTTGGGCTTTCTGGGAAATGATGTCAGAGCTGGGTCACTGGGAGCCCCAGTACCTGGCCACAGAGTGTGACCATCAGCCCCAGGGCAAGTGGGAGCCATGGAAGGGTTTGGAGCAGGGGAGTGTGCTCTTGGATTTGTATGTCCCTCCACCTGGCTAGAATGCACCATAGCAGGGCAGGTGGACAGGAGGCCGGGGTGTGGAGGGGACCAGTGGTGGGGACCTGGTGTGCCTGGGGCAGTGGAGGCCAGGAAAGGAAAGAAAAGAAGCTGCATGACCTGATGTTTGAGATGGCAGGAGTTTGCTCCTTGGAGTCAGACTGCCTGGTTTCTTCTCCTGCTTTCCCTACTTACCATTGTGGGACACCCAAACCTTAGTTTCCCAATTGGTGAGATGGGATGATGATCGCACCTCTGGCACAGGGCTGTGGTGAGAGTTTATGGTGTTAAGTACCTGGCTCAGAGGAAAGAATCCATAAATGCTGGATAATAGCAGCTAGTGAAAATAGGGGAGGGTAGACCCAAAAGGGGAGGCGGCGGGTAGGGCTCTACCAGGATCTAACTGAAGGGGAGGTGGGCGGGAGACTTGAGCGCCGCGATGCCGGGCCGCGCCCTGCTTTACAGCCGGGGAAATTGGCATCTGCTGATGGTAAGTACGCGACCCAAGGCCGCCGGCGATTCCGGAGCGGGCCGGGCCGTGGGGCCGCGGGGCTTCCGAGGCGCTCCGACGCCCCCTGGGGGTGGGCCGCAGGATGCGGGCGCCGGCGCGTGGGGCTGACGGCTGGCGCCTCTGTCTGTCTGCCTGCCTGCCTGCGCGTCTGCAGCTGGAACGCGCGCGCTCCGAAGCCGGCGAGGCCTTGAGCGCGCTGCGGAGGCTGCAGCGGCGCGTCTCGGAGCTGGAAGAGGAGTCGCGCCTCCAGGACGCCGACGTGTCGGGCGCCTCCCTGCAGTCGGAGCTTGCCCACAGCCTCGACGGAGACCAGGACGCGGACCGACGCGTAGACGCGCAGGTGAGCTGGAAGCCCGCCAGCCCCCCACTCGCGCGGTCCCGGGAGGGGAGCGCAGGCTCCGCCCCTCTTTATTGACCCCTGAGGCTGGACACCGCGCAGAAGATCTCTTTGGCCCACAGCTGACCCCGTCCCCGGAGACCCCAGAGGGGTTCAGCGTCCAGCTTTCGCCCCAGGAGAACTTGGAGCCCCCCAAGAAGCGAGCATCCCTGAGCCCAGGGGAGATACTGGAGGAGAAGGAGGCAGAAGTGGCCAGGCTGCAGGATGAGGTGGGGTGGGGCGGGTGAGATGTGCTGGGTGAGAGCCGCCTCCCAGCCTTTGACCACGGAGTCCCTTCTGCCTGCAGCGCCCTCCGTCCTGACAAACTTGCAGTCATGCTTCAAGAGCCTCCTCCAGGAGGACTTCCTGGGCTGCAACCCCCTTAGACCCTCCCCTCCCCATGCTTCTTCCTGCATCTCTCCTGCGGGCTTCTACCACTCCAACTAGCCCTGCCCGACCCTGCACTAGCCTGGGGGGTTCAGAGGACTCACCGGTGGGTCTCCAGCACGGGGCCAGGACCCGGGGTGCCCGGGGTGTTTGCTGAGCAGGCAGGGGGCGGAGCGCCCCGGTCCCGGCGGGAGCAGGGAGCCGAGGCCGGGAGCCCACCTGCCTCTGCGTTCCCCACTCCCCGCAGAGCGCACTGCAGCGAGCAGAGCTGCGGTTCCTGCGGGAAGAGCTGCAAAAGCAAAAGGAGCTGCGCGCGCAGGACTCCGAAGCAGCCCTGAGCTGCGCCCTCTCGGACCGGGACGAAGCTGTGAACAAGTGAGCCGCCGCCGACACCCAGCGCCGCCCCAGCCGGGACACAGGCTCCCACTTCTGGCCCGATCCCCACTCGTGGAACGTGTTACGCTTGGGGCCCTCCAACCTCCTCGGCCACGGTGTCAGCGCCCTCCCCCCGCCGCCGTGCCGCGGTCCAGAAGCCTCTCTCCACCCCGCTCCCTGACACCGCAGCTTCGGACCCACTCTCCGCCCTCCCGCCTGCAGGGCCCTGGAGCTGTCCCTGGAGCTGAGCCGCGTGTCGCTGGAGCGGGACTCCCTGTCCCGGGAGCTGCTGCGCGCCATCCGCCAGAAGGTGGCGCTGACGCAGGAGCTGGAGGCCTGGCAGGTGAGGGGCGGGCCCGGCGTCAGGGGCGGGGCGGGGGCGGGGGCGGGACCACGCCTGACCCGCCCCCGGCCCCGCCCCGCAGGACGACATGCAGGTGGTGATCGGGCAGCAGCTGCGCTCACAGCGCCAGAAGGAGCTGAGCGCCGCCGGGGCCACGCCACGCCGCGCCGGCCCTCGCTTCTCGCTGCGCCTGGGCCCCGGGCCTGCCGGCGGCTTCCTCAGCAACCTCTTCCGAAGCCGAAGGACCTGAGGGCCATGTGGGCTCAGTTTCCTCTTCTAGCCAATGGAGCCGCAGAGCCCAGATCGTCTCCCTAGGGTGGCTGGTGCCCTCCCCGTTTCGGGGGGCGGCCGGGCAGAGGCTCATGGGGAGCAGGGACCGGCTTTGGGGCCACGGCCCGAGATGGGTGGCGGGGCAGGTGGGGCAGAGCTGTGTACTGGGCGAACCTATAGGCTTATCTTTTCTAAGGACTAGGCCCCAGGCCCTGGCATGCCCCGGGGCAGGGTGAGGGTGGGGTATTTATGTCTCCAAACACAACAGAGTAATATATAAATCGCTACACCAACTTGGCCTCCATTCTTGGATAGAATGCACATGGAAGAAAAGCCTGTTTATTTGTAAAAAAATAAAAAAACATTCCAAATCTCTGGGATGGAGGGGGTATGGCTGGGGGTCAGAAACACAGGGAGAAGGCTCGGTAGCCCAGGTTGGTGAAGACATCTACCCGGCAACTGTTGCCTGCAGCCGTCAGGACCTGGAGGCAAGAGGGGTCTGAGTGGCCTGACCACAGCCCCCCAGCCTCCCACGGTCCCCTGAGCCCCCAGGTCTGGACCCACCTTGCACTCGGGGGCCGCGGGCTGCTGATTGAGGCTGAGACTGAGCAGCCCAGGGGAGGAGCCGGGGACCTGGGCCTTGAGCTCCCCGCTCAGCTGCCACTGGTTGACGCAGGGGCCCTGGCCGGCGGACAGAATCTGCGGAGGGCAGGGTGGGGATTCGGGGTCAGGGTGGGAGAGGGGCACTGGGCGGGGGTGGCAGAAGCATGACAGGGGGCCTCACCAGGTCCTGGTAGAAGGTGACGTGCTTCTGTGGCGCCCGCATGGGGAAGATGGTGGTGGGCGTGGAGGACCGGAGGTGCCAGAGGGTGAGGGCCGGGCCCCCTCCACAGACCTGGGCACAAAGGCAGGGTCCCCGGCCCGTGAGCTGCAGGCCCTCAGCTGGCAGAGCCCACAGCTGCCTGCCCCCGACCCTGCACTTGGCCCAGCTCACCATCCAGTCGGAGTCGGTGGCCAAGCACCCGATCCAGCGCCCGTTGTGGGGCCTGGCACACTCCTGGGAAGGAGGAGGGCGAGAGGTGAAGACCTAGGGGATGCCTAGGGGGGATGGGAGGCTGGGGGGGGAGTCATGCTCTCACCTCATGCTTGTACACCTCGATCGTCTGGACCTCCTTGGCCACGCGGAGGTCTGTGCAGAGACCCATGAGAAGTTCCATCCTCGCCCCAGCCCCCCTCCCTGCCATCTTTCCGACCACCCAGCCTTACCCCAAAGCCGCACGGCCCCATCCTCGCCACCCGACAGGACCTCAGGGCTCCTGTCCCGCAGTGCCAGGCAGTGGATGTAGTCTGTGTGGCCCCGGAGGGCCCGCTGCAGGCAGGGGAACATGTCAGGGCAGGCCGGAGAAGAGCCCCCCAGCCCCCCACTTCCAGGGCCCTGCCTACTGTGAAAGCCCCGGTTTCAAGATCCATTGTATGCAACTGGCAGTCTCCACCAGCCAAGATGAGGGAATTTTCCTGCAAAGGAGGCAGGGCAGGGCCGGAAGGAAGTCATTCTCAAGTCAGGACACTGGAGAGGGCCAGGGATCAAAGCTTGGGCCAAGAACAGGGCAGGGCAGAGCCCTGGGTCAGAAAGAGCTCAGGGGCCTCACACCTTGGGGACCAGCAGCAGAGCATTGATCTCAGGCACCTCCAGGCTGGTCCTGCAGGAGGAAAACCAGGTCACCTCTGACAGGCGGTGCCTTCAGGCCCGTGCACACTCCACCCCTGCGGGCCTGGCTTACCTGTACGGGGGCTGACGACGCCACAGCTCCTTGCTGCCCTTCAAGGGGAGAAAACACCAGGTGACCTCAGAGGCCCTCTCTGGGGTTGGACACCCAACCCTTTCCCCAGCCCCACGCTCACCTTTTTGAGGATCTCGGCCCAAAGCCAGGCCTTTACTTCCCCATCCCCAGCACTGAGCAGGTGTCGATCGGTGGAGACCATACTGTAGACGGGCCCATCATGGGCTAAAGGGAGATGCAAAACCTGAGTGACCCCATCCTGCTGCCCACCTCCACCCTGAGGTCCCCAAAGCCAGACCTGGCAGCTATACCCACCTTGGAAGGTCACCACTGGCTTCTTACTTTCCTCTTTAGCCTCAGAGCTCAAAGCTGCAGACAAGCTGAAGGGGAGAGGGGAGGGGGGCCCAGGAGCCAGAGGCAGGGGGAATCAGTCCCAGGAGAGCCAAGTGCCAGGGCTAACAGGTGCTGGGGTACAGGGGTCCTGGGTACCTGAAGATGGCGATCTGCCCATAATTGTTGCCAGCCGCCAGAAACTTCCCGCAGGGCGAGACGCTCTGGGAGAAGATGGTCATGTGAAGTCGCTGCAGGGCCTGAAACACCTCCACCTGTGGGGAGAGGCTACCTGAGGCCTTCTGGGGCCGCCCCCTGCCCACACTTCTCCGACGTCCTTTGACACAGCCCACCAAGCAGCCACCTGCCCACAGCCCCGAGAGCAGCTCGGAGAGGAGAGAGGAAGGGGGGAGTGCAGGTGTGCAGCCAGGGGGACCTTGAGCCCCAGCCTCTCCTGTTTCCTCCACTGCCAAACGGGGCTCATGGGAAGTTTTGTCACGATTCGAGGAGCTAAACTACATAAAGAGCTGCCATGTAGAAAGTGCTTAAAAAGTGTTTCTGTTACCCCCACCACGGGGAAACATATTTCTAACTCTCTCTGCCTGACTTCTATATTAGATGAGACCCCTCCGCCCCCCGGGTGCGAGTTCCAGTCCCACAAACAGCCCACGCACAGCGGAGTTCAGGACACGATTCTTCGCCCGCCCATCAGAATCAGGCCTGGACTACAAACCCCAGAAGGCACCACGCCCGCCTCACCTGCCCCAGGGGTACCGCGTGCAGCGCGGCTCGCTCCATCTCGAAGACTACAAGTCCCAGAGTGCTTCGCGAGCGGCGCGGCCTCCCGAGACCGGACGTGCTTACGAGCGGCTACTCTCCGCGCGCCCCTCCGCCCCAACCTTTGCGGGCTCAGGGCGAAGGCTGTCGCTGCGTACCGCCCCGAGCCCTAGAGCCTAGGTGAGTGCCACGAAGCCCCCGAAAACTGCGTGGCGCCCACCGCAACCCCGCTACGCCGAGCCCCCTCCCCCACCGACCGAGCAGGCCCGCCTTCCAGCCGCGCGCCGCCCGACTCCCGCGCCTGCGCGGAACCTCGCTGCTGCGCTCGCCAAAAGCCACGCCCCTCACGTTTAGCCACGCCCCCGGAGGTTCCGCCCCTGTCGCCGGGATCCCATCCCTCCGCCCGCAAGACCCCCGAGCCCAATGATTCTGCAGCAGCCCCTGGAGCGAGCCCCCCCGGGTCGGGGCCGTCGCTACCTGCGGGCCCCCTCGGGGGAGACTCGGGGCCTGGACGCGAGGTGCGTGTGGGGGCCTGGGCGGGCCTGGCCAGGGAGCCCGGGGCTTTGACTGGGGGCTCCGGGCTGAAAGACACGTGGTGGGGGGAGCCGGCGAGGCTTGGGCGTGAGCTGAGACAACGATGGAGCTGGGGGGCTCAGGGCCGAGACTTCCCCGCTGGATGGCCCGGGAGAGGGAAGTGACTTTGGGGTCAGCTGTGGCAGGAGATGGGGCCCGGGGCTCCTGGCTGACGCTGCAGGCTCAGGTGCGCAGCATCTCGAGTTGGGGCCAGGACGGAGGGGTGCACCCGGCTCTCTTCTCAGCTCCCCTCTCCGAGGAACTTTGCCTATGAGCACCAAGCGGCGCCTGAAGGAGGAGCAGTGAGTTTGGGGGCAGGGAGGGACTCCCAACGAGGTCCCTGCCTCCCCTGTGCTCCATCAGGCTGCCTCCTCTCAATACCCCAGCTCGCGGGTCTTCCCCTTCTTTCCCCCAGGGAGCCGCTGCGCAAGCAGTTCCTGTCGGAGGAGAACATGGCCACCCACTTCTCTCGACTCAGCCTGCACAATGACCACCCCTACTGCAGCCCCCCATTGACTTTCCCCCCAGCCCTGCCCCCACTCAGGTAGGCGCCCCCACTGGCCGGCCCTCATGCAGGAGCGCACGGGATCCTCAGAGCCAACCCCCAGGCCCTGCCTCATCCTGCTATTTTAGCTTCTAGCGGACCTCAGTGTCTTTGCTATCTCGGCTCCTTGGAAGGTGCCACAAGCCCCTGGGGACCTGGACTTGGTGGGCGGTGGCTCTGCCAGGCCAGCCTCTGCCCCATGCCCTGACTGTCACTGCCTCTTCCAGGAGCCCTTGCTCTGAGCTGCTTCTCTGGCGCTACCCTGGGAACCTGATCCCGGAAGCTCTCCGGCTGCTGAGGTTGGGGGGCACCCCCAGCCCCGATTACCCTGCTGCCCCAGCTGGGGATGGAATGGACCTCTGAGTGCTGGTGGGCAGTTCCCCTGCCCACCTTTCTTTCCCCACATCAGGGAAGACCAGCCGCCTCTGAAAGGACCAGCAGCTTTGCTTGCCCTCCTCCAGGCCAGGCCAGGCCTCTGGGCACCAGGACCATCCCTCGTGCAGCCTGGGCTGGGAGGGGCCACAGGGTTGGAGGTACTCCGCCCCAGGAGAACTGAATAAAGACTACCGAGGAAACCAAGGCTTCTTTCTGGCACCCCAGGCCTTTAGGGAGGGTGGAGAAGGCTGGGACGCGGATGCTGGGGTTTCTCACTCAAGATCGTCCCTGGAAAACGGTCGGGGCCCGGCCAGCCCTTGGCAGGCAGGGCTCAGGCATTGAGAATGCGTGAGTCAGAGCCCCGCCCCCGCCCCCGCGGCCGGCTGACTCACTCCCGCCACCCTCCCCCTACCCGGGAAGCCGGCCCGGGATCATGCCACGCTCCGAGCCATTTAAAGTTAAAGGTTCTTTTATTAATAAATTTTACCGTCTCCTCCTCCCACTTTCTCCCCAAAATAAATATCTCCCCTTTTTTGGGGGCTGGTAGGGGTCCCCCTAGAGGGCCAGCCCCTAGCATTAAAAAACAGATCCCTAAGCCCCCAGGCTGAGACCCCGTGGTGGAGTTTCAGTACATCTGGGTAGGATGGGCCTAGTGTTGTGTGTGACCCTCAAGTCAGCCAGGCCTCTCAGGGCATCGGGATGGGGGAGCCCCCCCATGTGCAAATGCTGCAGTTCCTTAGTGTCAGCTGTTTTGGGTAAGCCAGGATGGGGCTTCTTTTCTGTCCTGGAGCCAGAGACAAAGCAGTCAACACCTCAAAAGGATCCCCTGAACCCTGGCCTCAGGCCCCGGAGAGGTGACACATCCCCACAACCTGCCTGCCCCCTCCCCCACTGGCGGGGCTGGGCACGGGCTGTGTCTGGGCGGCTGGTGGGGGCTGGCTCCAGAATGAATGAGTGGTGAGTGGGCGTGGCCCCGGCCGGCAGGGGTCTTGCCATCACTGGATCAACGCCACGCCGGGGCAGCCCTCCCCGCCGGTCTCCTCGATGGGGGCTGCAAGAAAAGAGGGGTTACCGTGAAAAGGGGAAAAGCTGAGGAGCGATGGGGGCTTGGGCCGGGAGAGGGCGGGGCACACTTACTAGTGAACTTCTCTCTCCTGCGGCACCGTCTCCAGACCAGGAAGCCCGAAAGCAGCCCCAGCACCAGCACCAGGCTCAGGGCTCCCCCCAGGATGGGCCACAGCAGCCGGAAGTGGGCCGGGGGGGCCGCCGCGCCTGGGGGCGGGGCCTGGTCAGACCTCTCCCCTCCCTGGACCAGCCCGCCCCCCGCATCCACACCTCACGCCTTCCACCCATCGTCGCCCCTACCTGCTCGGAGCCCCTTCCCCACTCCCACCTCTCCCCGATTAGTTCCGCCTCCAGTTCGGAAGGCCCCTACCCCTCTCCTCCCCAGCGCCCCCCTCCCCCAGTCTGGGGTCCACTCGCCACCGGCCCCGCCCCCCACTCACAGCCCAGACAGAAGTCGCTGTGCGGCCGCGCGGGACACGACGCGCAGTCCATGCACTTGTCGAGGTCCGCGCTCCAGGAGCTGCCGCGAGAGCAGGGGGCGGTGCCTGGGGAGGGGGCCGCGGGTCAGAGGCTGGAGGCGGGGCGCGGCTATTCTGGGGGCTGAGGTCAGGGTCGGCCGGCTCGAATAACGTGAGTCACCGGCGTCCCCCCCACCTCGCATTCCTCACAGGTGACCGCACGGCCCGACCAGGACACGGCGGCAGTGGGAAGGGGGAGCCGCAGTGCGGGCCGCTGGGGGGTGGTCAGGTCCCCCACAACTCTGCTCCCCCTCCCCTCCGTCGGCGGGTGACTCACTCCCGGGCGCTGGGCCCGACCCCAACCCCTCCCCCCGCATAGCTGGGCACTGAAGTCACCGGACGGAAGGGGGTACCCCACATGGCATAGGGGGCGCAGACCCCCGTGTCTCTCGACCGCCCCCTCTTCGGTCACTGGGGCCGGGCAGACCCCGTATAGATCGCCAGGCTGGGGGCGTGCCCCCTTCCCAGAGGAGACATCCCGCCCCAAACTTTCCCTCTCCTCTTCGAGTCTCGACTTTCAGGACGGAAGCTCCCCGCTTTCCCCAATGAACAGGCGGGGGAAACTGAGGCTTGGCTTCCTGATGACGTTCGAGGCAGGGATGGGAACTCCCCCAGGCAGGGAGCTCGATGTCTAGAGATCACCTGGCCCCGGATCCCGACCACGTCCTCCTGGTCCCCCGATCCTGCCCCCTCTTCCCAAGCCCCCGGTCCCGGCCTCCCAATGCCTGGCCCTGGGTCCTCCCGCCCAGCCCGGCCCCGCGCCCGGCGTACCTGGCGCCCGCTCCCCGGCCGCCGCGCCCACCAGCGCCAGCCCGAGCCCCAGCACGAGGAGCCGCAGCAGCCGGCACAGCGAGCCCCGAGCCATGGTGCGCGTTCCGCGGCCGCCGCCGTCTGCTCCCGCCGCCCGCCGGCCCCGGGAAGCGGCAGCCGCCCCGCCCCGCCCCCGCCTTCCGGGGCGGAGCCGCCGCCCCGCCCCGCCCACCTCCCGCGCCCGCTCAGCTCCGGGACGCTCCGGGATGCCCCGCCCCGCCCGCGGCGCTCAGTCATTCGATCAACAAACCCCGCCGCGCGTGCTGCCCCTCCCCCCCCAATGCTCAATCCGCGGGGCAGTGGGGGGCGTCAGACGCGAAACAACGCGTCGCAGAGATAACCACAACTTTCCTAGGTGTCCTGGGGGTACAAAAGCAGAACAACAAAAGACTGACTCTAGGGAGGGGTCACCGTGTTCCGTCGCATCAGTACCTTAGGACCGACTTACGATTGAAAGGCAGTCTCGTCCCCTCCGTCTCGCAGGGTAGGAAACTGAGGCTCCGGAAGGTTAGGCGAATTCCCGGGGGCACCACGCTAGGGAGCGCCGCTGCCGTGATTACCTTTGGCGCCCCGCCCCGCGCCCTCACCTGCCGAGGGTCCAGCCCGCGGGGGTCCCCACCCGGAGGGCGCGGGCGCAGCGCGCCGGGTCTCGAGCACCCCCCTCTGATGAGGCTGGGACTCGCGCGCCGCCTTCGGGGCCGGGGTCGCAGCCCCTCCCCTGGGGCGGTGGTCCAGTGACGTCACTGCCTCCTTAAGACCCCCGCCTCCGTCCGGGTCCCAGCACTCCACAGGCTCCAGCGAATCCCTCAGGGCACCTTCTCAGGTGAGCTTGCGGAAGCGCTGGGGGTGGCGCGAGGGAAACGCCTGGAGCAGCCGGCGCGGGGGTCGCAGCAGCGCGGGTCGTGGGCCGCCTGGCGGACTGGGCTGGGCTCCTGGGGCTGCCACCCGGGCCTGCGCGAGTCTGGCCGGGGCTCCCGCGCCGCCACCCCGGGGCAGGTGGGCTCCCTCGGCGGCTGCGGAAGGGTTAAACGCCCTTCCCCCCTCCCCCGGGACAAAGACGCCGAAACCCCGGGCGCCCCTCCTCCACCTGCGCGGCCTCTCGGGGCCGGGACGCCCCTCCCCCCTCCCCTGCGGGTGTGGACCCTGCCGCCATTAGACCCCCGGGGACGGGCGGCTCCCTGGCTGGCGGCGCCCAGGGGCCGGGGGCACCCTTCTTCGGGCCGCCTCGGAAGGGAAATAGGGGCCGAGAGCGGGCGCGGTCCTTCGGACGGAGCCGATCCGCGAGTGTGGAAGGGAAAGGGGCGAGGACAGGCCCACACCGGGGCCAGTCTCCCCGGGGCCTAAGTGCGGCCCGGGGCGGCAGGTGAGCAGCGAGTGGAGAGCCAGCCCCTCCGCCCCGCTGCTGGGGCCGCGCTGAGCTCTGACCCTGGACGCGTGGGAAGAACTTGGGGCCACGGGGAGCCACGACAGGACCCTAAACTCCAGCAGCTGATCCGCGGGGCGACCTCCAAGGACAAATGGGATGTGAGGGGTGACAGGTGCCAGGGCCGGGGAGGAGGGGCTGGTTCACTGGTCTGACCCCGGGGGTCTGAGCTCCTCTTACTGCAGTTGTGACCAGAGAGGACCCCAGCCTGACATTTGGGGAAAGATTTCACCAGAAAATTGTCCCAACCTTGGGGGTTGCTGTCTGGCCCAAGCAAAGAGCGGAAGGGCGGGTTTGGGAGGCTGGGGTAGCCTTGGGGAGGGAAACGCCTTTGGATCAGAGGATTAGTATTGTTTCTTTTTCTTCTCTCCCCGCCCAGGCTTGGTGGGGGCTGGGGAAGGAGCACCCACCAGGTGTGCAGGAGCCTGGGCCCGGGAAGGGGGTCGCCCTGGGAGGGTGAGGACCCTCAGGCTTGGGCATCATCAAATTGGTGGAACCCAGGGGCTAGCATTGGCTTGGGAGCCCAGTATTGTTCCATTACTATCTTGCTTGCTTGTCTTCTAGGGTAAGCCAGCGGCTGTCACATAACTAGAGAGAAAGATAAACCCCGAAGGCTTCAATGCCCACTTTGCCCATGAGAAACTGAGGCTTAGGGAGCGTGCTGGCCCCTGTTACAGGGTGCAGTGTCCCTGACTCCCACGTGGCAGAGGCACGTGGCATGGGCTTTGCACTGGGGGGAAACAAGGGGTCCGGGCCAGCCCGTTGTAACTCTGCTCTGCCTCTGTCCCCAGCCGCACTCCTCCTCGCCATGGCCTCGGCTGGTCTGCAGATCCTGGGGATCATCCTGACGCTGCTCGGCTGGGTGAACGCCCTGGTGTCCTGCACCCTGCCCCTGTGGAAGGTGACCGCCTTCATCGGCAACAGCATCGTGGTGGCCCAGGTGGTGTGGGAGGGGCTGTGGATGTCCTGCGTGGTGCAGAGCACCGGCCAGATGCAGTGCAAGGTGTACGACTCGCTGCTGGCGCTGCCCCAGGACCTGCAGGCGGCCCGTGCTCTCTGTGTCGTCGCCCTCCTGCTGGCCCTGCTCGGCCTGCTGGTCTACCTCGCCGGGGCCAAGTGCACCACCTGCGTGGAGGACAAGGACTCCAAGGCCCGCCTGGTGCTCGCCTCCGGGGTCGTCTTCATCCTCTCGGGGGTCCTGGTCCTCATCCCCGTCTGCTGGACGGCTCACGCCGTCATCCGCGACTTCTACAACCCCCTGGTGGCCGAGGCCCAGAAGCGGGAGCTGGGGGCCTCTCTGTACCTGGGCTGGGCGGCCTCGGGCCTTTTGTTGCTGGGTGGGGGGCTGCTGTGCTGCACGTGCCCCTCTGGGGGGTCCCAGCGCTCCAACCATTACATGGCCCGCTACTCGGCGTCCGCCCCCCACAGCACCTCCCGGGGGCCCTCCGAGTACCCCACCAAAAATTATGTCTGAGGAGGGTGGGCGACAGGGGGTCCCTTGATGGCAGAGCCACCCAAGAGATGGTGATCTTTGGGGTTTTTGGGTTTTTCTTTTTTTAATCTTTTGTGTTTGCTACTTTGCTGTTTTAAATTTTTCTTTAATCCATTGGATACCTGAACCCAGATGACTCAGTTTTCCCACCCTGGGTTCTGCTCCTGGCATGTCTCACCTTTGGATGATGCAGCCAAAGAGGTGATGTTTTGGAGTTTCTAGATCTTCTTCAGCCCATCCTCTAAACCCTGGAAAATGGAGCCCTTGGATATGTCCTTATCTTGGAGGCAAAAACCTGAAAAACCTGGAGCTGTGGGCCCCGTGTGAAAGTCTGCTTTCGTTAGCAACAAAATGCCTGTCCCCAAGAGAAGCTGCTGCTGCTGGAGGAGCTTCCCTGGACTTGCAGGAGCACCCGATCCCCGGTCAGGCCTCTTAGCATCCGGAGGAGCAGCAGATGAGTTACCAAAGAGCCCCCACCTCCACGGCTCAGACCTGGCTCCTACATCCCGGTACCACGCTCCCTCCTGGAGTCCCAGTTGTGTGGCAGACCCCTGACCCTTTTGCCTCCAGCCCCCCGCACGCCTCTGCCCATAGCCCGCCCCGTGCTCACCACATTTTTTACTAAATAAAGCATGTTTTGTTATGTGCCCTTGGGTGTCACTGGGGAGCTGCTGAATGTCCAGCCCAGCCCGAGCCGGAGGATGGTGCCAGCTGGTCACACTCGGGTGGTTCTGTCCTTCCCTGGCTCATCCTCCGGGGCCTGTGTGGCCAGGGTGAGGTTACCCCACCCCAGTCCTGACCTGGCGCCCACCAGGGGAGCCCGCCCGACCGTCTGCCCAGCCAATGGCGGCGCACAGATCAGAGGAAGCCAAGTTACCAATGACTTTATTTCCGATTCATGGGGCAGGGTGGAGAGTGGTTCCAAGCAGAGGAGGCCCTGCTCTGGGCCTCAGATGCTGATGGTGGCCTGGCCAGGGGGACCCATTCTCCAGGGTGGCGAGGACACGATCAGCTCCTTGTTTGGGACCTGAGGAGCCATTGCCCCTTGCGTGTGGCCTGGTCCCTGGGACAGGGGAAGCTCAGCCCCAACAGGGAAGATGAAGAATCTGTAGGGGGGAGGGCAGGCCAGGGTGATCCCTTTGTGGGTGGAGACACCTCTGGGGGGTTCGCCTGGGGAAGGGGGCTGGTGGGTAGAGCAGGATCTCCGAGAGCAGAAGGCCTGGTGCAGTTGGAGGGTGCCAGCCGTGCCCTGGCCTCACACGTAGTCCCTCTTGTCCAGCCCGGATGCACCCGATCGCGAGGGGATGGAGTAGCCCAGCCGTGGCCCTTGGGGCCGCTCCACCGGTGGGGGGCACGTGCAGCACAGCAGCCCCCCACCCAGCATCAGCAGGGCGGCCGCCGCCCAGCCCACGTAGAGGGAGGCCCCCAGCTCTCTCTTGAGGGCCTCAGCCACCAGGGGGTTGTAGAAATCCTGGATGATGGCGTGGGCCGTCCAGCAGACGGGGATGAGCACCAGGATTCCCGCCAGGACGAGGAGGATGCCCGCGGTGAGCACGATGCGGGCCTTGGCGCCTTCGTCCTCCACGCACGTGGTGCACTGGGCGCCCGTGATGGCCAGCAGCAGGCCGAGCAGGGCCAGCAGGAGGGCGACGACACAGAGAGCGCGGGCCGCCTGCAGGTCCTGGGGCAGCGCCAGCAGCGAGTCGTACACCTTGCACTGCATCTGGCCGGTGCTCTGCACCACGCAGGACATCCACAGCCCCTCCCACACCACCTGGGCCACCACGATGCTGTTGCCGATGAAGGCGGTCACCTTCCACAGGGGCAGGGTGCAGGACACCAGTGTCCCCAGCCAGCCCAGCACGGCCAGGGTCATGCCCAGCAGTTCCAGGCCAGCCGAAGCCATCTTTCCTCTGGGTCAGGTACCCTGGGCCCCAGGCAGCCTCCTCGACACTGGGCGCTGGGGGCGGATGCCGGGCGGGGATGGGGCTGGGGTCTCGGGGCCCAGCAGGAGGTGGAGAAGGTCTGGCAGAGTCCTTGGGCCAGGACAGTCGTCACATCTGTGGGCCTCCTGCAAGGGGCCTCCTTTCTGTGCCTCCCCTCTCACAGGCGTGTCTTGGACCCTCGCCGAATGCCCACTGATCTCGCAGTCCTGTCAGCTGGGTGACGGATCTCTCCCGGGGCATCCAGCACCCATCAGCTGCCCGGTGGCTGCCTTTGCCGACCCTCCGCCACGTCCCGGACGCTGCAGGGCTTTGGCCGGACTCGCACAGACCCTCCCGACCCACCTTCCGTCGGGGGAGGTCCGTGAACCCTCCGCTGGTGCAGGTTCACGCGGAGCCGTGCCCCGACAACCGAGTGCCACCTGGGGACAGGAGGCTCAGGGCAGGCGGGCGGGGTTTTAAGGCCGAGCAGGGAGGCTGCGATTGGGGAAACCACAGCGACGGGGCGGGGGCGGGGCGGGGTGCTGGGCAGGGGGAGGGCTGGGGAGCCTCGGGGCCAGGGAGGGGGACACGGTGGCTAGGAGGAGACAGGGAGAAGACGCCTGGGCACGTGCAGTAACTCCAGGGACAGGGCAGTGGGGAGACAGGCCACGGGAAGTGGCAACCAAATAAGGGGCTCATGGCCGCCCCTGCCCCAGACCTGCCCCCTGCTCCCCCTGCCGGTTTGGTTGGCCCCATCGGCCCCTCGTCCTGGATGCAAACGCCCCCCAGCTGCCGAGTATCACAAGCCGCCCTGTCCCCGCCGGGACGCTCGGAATCTGATCTCCTCCTCTCGGCCCAGCGGCCCGGCAGCTCCCGAGGGAGGGGCCCCGCCCGCACCATTCCCGGGGCAACAGGTGCCCGGCGCCCAGCTCGGGTGGCATCGCCCAGGCAACGGCCTAGAAAACTACCCCCCCCGCCGTCACCTCAGCTCAGGTGTGCCCTCCCCGCCCCCTCTGCTGAAACCGGGGGGCTGACTAAGCGGCGGAAGGTCCCTGGAGGCCAGAGGATAAAGAGCCTGTTGTTGGGGTGGGGGCGGATGAGGCACACAGGGCCCTGGGAGGGGGGTGGGGGGCACAGGAACCTGGGGAGGAGGGGCGGCCCAGGATCCGGCTCTCTTCTGTGGGAAATGGCTGAGTCACCACAGAGGTGGGCAAGGGGCTGAGGCCCAGGGGACTTGACGTGCCTCTGAACCCCATCTCCCAGCCCACGAAGGCCTCCCCTCCTGAGTCCATGAGACACCCCCCCACACACACAGGGAGCAGCCTGAGGGTCACTCAGACCAAGGCTCAAAACTTGCCCCCCATCCGGGATACCCTCCTTGGGTCAAAGACCCCTTTGAGAAACCTCAAGGGCCCATGGGATCTACACCCACAAACAAGCACCCCTTCTTTCATGGGGTTCCTGAACTCCCTCAAGTCCCCTCCCTGGGTGTTAAGAGCTCCTGCTGACTATCATCACCTGAAAAGGGGGGTTGGGAGGTGGCTGAGCAGCTCCTTCCATCCACTTTCCACAGAGGCTGGAGGATCCCCAAAAGCACAGGGTGGGGTCTGGCTTGGGAGGCCCCTCACCTCCATCCTCTTCCCAGGGAAAGTCTCTCACGCCCAGGAGGGGCAGGGCTGCACCCCTCCCCTCCCTCCTCAGCCCACCTACCCCTGTCCCGGGCCCCCCCCCGGTCTCTGCTTGGCCCTTCCTACAGGGGTCTGGGATACCGTGCTGGCTGCCACCTGCTCACCAGGGCTTCATAAAGGGTTCAAACCCAGGGGTGGGTGCATTGCCCCGTGGAAAAGGGTTTAGAATTTTTCTTTTCAGAGGAAAGGTTTGTGGTTCTCATCAGATTTACAAAGGGGTCTGTGTACCCAAAAGTTCGCAGATGTGCTTCCTCCAAAATGGGGAGACTGCGGCCAAGGCCCTTCCCCGCCCTCGGGGCCTCCCCGTGGGCTCTGGGGCCGCGGCTCCTCAGGCCTGAGAGGCTGACTGGTGGCCCCAGGGGGGCTGAGATGTGGGGAGGAGGCCGGGCCCCCTAGCAGGGATCCCGGGCTGCCCCAGGCTCCTTACCTGCAGGCGGGAGGACAGCCCGAGGCCCCCGCCTGCTGGGACGGAGGAATTCGGGGGCGGGTTTGTCCAGCTCCTCCAGGCCCTGGGCCTCAGGTTTCAGGGCCCAGAGGCCGGGGCGGGTGGGGACGGCTGCGGAGGGAGGGGAGCGGGATGGGGACTCCGTCCACAGCCTCCAGGAATCCAGCTGCACAGGTTTGGGCAGGTGTCGGGCAGCAGCAGGGCCCACCCACCCCGCCCACGACCTCCCCCCAGCAGCCCCAGGGGGTGGGAGCGTCTCTCCTCCCCGAGGCCCAGAAACAGTCCCCGTCTGGCCTCGGGCCCAGGGTGAGCAAGTTGTCCTGGTTTTCCCGGGACTCCCCTGGTTTTAGCACGGAGGCCTGCCCCCCAGAGCCCTCCGTTCCACAGGCAGCGGGAAGCCCCAGACCTCATGACCCCTCGGGACTGGCCGGCCACGTGGGAGGTGGGTGCTTGGAGGCAGACCCCACCCCCACCCGGGCCGTTTCAGCTTCCTCCCCCCAGGCCACGAGAAAGGGAAAGGGGGGACAGGAGAGGCTGGAGGAGGTGGTCAGGTGGCCCTTGGCCTCTCCTTAGGCAGACGTAAGAAAGGGGCCAAGTGACCAGAAGCCCTCTCTCAGGCCTGCTGGCCCACCCAGGTTCAGGTGGCTACTGGGAGCTGAGGGGTTAGCTGGGGCCCCCTGCAGGGACTGCCGGCTGGAAGGTCATTGTTATGGAGGGGTGGGGCCCTCGGTGCAGTTACCATCTCAATGGCGCGGGAATCTTCACCCCATCTGGGAAATGGTGGGGGAGGAGAACCTTCCCAACTAAGATGCAGAGAGGAAACTGAGGCACGGAGCAGCAGGACCTGCTCCCCACCAGCCCCTTGACAGTGACAAAACCGGACTGCGTCCGTGCTCCCTCTGGGAGACACCAATGGGCAGAAGTGGTTGCTTAGATGGCGGTGCAAGTGTGTTGGCTGGAATCCCACCATCTATCTCCCGCTTTTCAGAGGGGAAAGTGACCTCAGACAGGAAGGAAGCGAAGGGCTACCCAGAGCCCTGGGTGCCGGGATGGAGCTGCCCAAGGCCCTGAGGTCAGCCTCACCCACCTCTTCCCAGGAGCCCCAGGCCCGCACCCAGATCCCCAAACCCTAAGGTGCACCACACGCTTAACCCCACAGGCTCAGCTCACCCGACCCAAGCGCAGGAGGCAAACCCAGAGCCGACTCCCGGGCTAGGCTCCTGCCCCAGCCCGGCTGCCCGAGCTCCCGGGGGTGTTAAGCTGGCCTCCTGGGGTCCTTTCCCGGGGCAGGCAGCGTGGCTGAGCCTCCCAGGGGCCATCCCACCTGCACCACTACCACCCCATTCCTGCTTTCCTTTCCCCCAAACTCCCACAAGGCTCCCTGCCCCAGGAAGGTCCACAGAGGAAGGGCAGTGGGACCTAGCACCCTGGGAACCACCCTCCGCCTTCAATCCACTTTCTCCCCGTCTTTGTACCTACTGCAGAAAGTACCGTCTGCTCCTCACTTGTTGCAGAGAGCCCCCCAGAAAGCTGGTCAGACCCCTGGGTGTTGGCCCACCCCAGCGCTTGGCTGCACAAGCCCTAACTGCCCAGAATCTCAGGTGCCTCCAGCTGGAAATGGAGCAGAGGGCCCCCAACCCCTGGGCCCCCGCAGGCACCTTCCAGGCGGCGAGTGCTCCCAGCACTTTGCTTGGTACTACAGGCACAGGCTGTGGGCAAGGGTACTGTGTTGAGAGCAGAAGGGTAGTTTACTGGTTTACTGGACAGAGCCCGGGCACGGGAGCGATTAACTTTACCTATCAGTCCTAACGGTCAGCTTTCAAACTGGCTACAATTATCGCTCTGGAATTTTCTTTGAGAGTGGGGTAGGTCCAGGGACAATGCTACCTTCTCTGTTTGCAGAGTACACATCGCTGCGGTCCTTCCTGTTTACTGTCTGACTCGTAGCTCAGAGGGGAGGAGGAATGCCAGGTAAGGGGAGGGGAGGCGGTTGGCCAGAAAACACACACAGGGACACGCCCCAGTTCAGCACTCACTGGATTTTCTCCTGTGCTCAGGAAGAGCTTTAGCGAGGCGCCAAGGGGACCCAGCACTCAGGATCAGTGAGGGACAGGGCCTACAACACAAGTCCTGGGAGGGCAGCCTGGAGGTGGGCCAGCACCCCAGTTGGCCCCCCAAAAATACACATCCAAGTCCTGATTCCCCAAACCTGTGAATGTAATCCCCATTTGAGTAAAGGGTCTTTGCAGATGTCATTAAGGATCTCAAAAGGTCATCCTGGTTTTAGAGTGGGTCCTGAATCCAATGCCAGGTGTCCTCTAACAGACACAGAGGAGAGACTCCTAAAGAGGAGAAGAGCATGTGAACACAGACGCAGAGAAAAGAGTGACGCAGCCACCAGCAGCTGGGAGAGGCCCCGAGGGGTCTTCCCCAGGATCCTTTGAGGGAGTGTGGATGGACATCTTGATTTGGAACTTCTGCCTTCCAGAGCCGTGAGGGAAGGCAGTTCTGGTGTTTTAAGCCTCCCAGTTGGTAAATTATTACAGCAGCCACAGGAAACTCAGACTTTGCCCTTCTTGCCAGGGGGTGGGTCCCAGGCCAAGGCTCGCTGGGTCCGTCCTCGGCTGCTGTATTAGAGCTTGAAGACCTGAGCCACCTGGAAAACAAAGAGAACCTTCTTCTGAGCTGTTCAGGCTGCAGAGAACCGGGTGGTGGGTAAAGATCGGGAGCACAGGAGTTTCCTTTCCGGCTCACCGGGGGAGTTCTGCTGTCCCTCTCCTGTCCGTGGGGTGACATGACAGCCGCGTGACCCTCCTGCTCCCGGGCCAAGTATCGGCGATCCATCAGCGCGGCTGCTTGGCTGTCGGGCGGGGCCTGCCGGCGCCTGGGTCTGCGCCACTGGAAAGTTGGACGTCTCCAGACTGGGGGTGGGGTGGGGAGGTGCGGATCAGAGCTTCCAAGAAGCCATACACACAAGCGCTGAGGGGCCTTAGCGGTGGCATCCAAACCTTTTATTCTAGAAGCGAGAAGGAGACGTTTTGGATGCTTTAGTTATAAAAGTATTTTAAACTTCTCTTTTCCTCTCACCGTGCCGCGCGCTGCGGACCCCGCCTGCGGCCTGACGCCGGCCAGCTTCCTTATCGGCCCAGGGGACGATCTGGTCTCAAATGACCGGGCAGGAGCCTTGCTGCAGGGCGGTCGGAGGAGGGGCAGATGGAAGAAAAGAGCTTGGTCTTCAGATGAGTTTATTCTCGGACTCGCTGCCCCCACGCCCCGAGCCCGATTCCCCCTCCGCTTCTCGGAACCAGGTTCTGGCCCGCCGCGGAGCACTCACCCGCCGCGGCCCCTCGGGGAGGGCGGCCTCGGAGGGCCGGGCGGTCAGCAGGGCGGCGACAGGAACCAGTGCGGCGGCGGCGGCAGCGGCCAGGGCTCGCGGGACGCGGGCGGCGGCGCCAGGAGGCCGGCGGGCGAGGGTTTTGCGGGCAGCGGCGGCAGCGGCTGCGGGGGCGGCTCGGCGACCAGAGGCGGGCGGCCGCGCGCGCCCACGGGCCCCGGCGTGGCGGCCACGGCGGCGGCGGGCAGCGGCGGCAGCGGCAGGTGCGCGGGGCGGCCCGCGCGGGGCGCGGGCAGGCGCGGCAGGTCCTGCAGGGCGAGCGCGGCGGCGGGCGGCGGGGGCGCGCAGGCGGCGGGCGGCAGCTCGGGCAGCGCCAGGTGCAGCGCCGGGGCCCCAGGGCGCCAGCGGCTCGGGCCGCCGCGGGAGCGCGGGCAGCGGCGGCAGCTCGGCTAGGACGAAACGCCGAGGGCGGTAGCGGCGCGGGGCCCAGGCCGGGCGGCAGGCCCGGCAGCGGCGGATGCGGCAGCGCGGACGGCGGGGTTCTCGCGGGCGGCGGGCGCGGCCGGCCGAGGCTCCCGGGCGCGCGGGCGCGGGCGAGCCGCGGGTGCGAGCGCGAGCGGGGTAGCAGCGCCTCCAGCTTGCCCCGGGACCGCGGGCGCCGTCCACCGTCCGCCACCTCCGCCTCGACCCTCCCGCCGAGGCCACGCGCTGCGGCTCCGGCCAGCCTCGCCAATTGGGGGCGCCCGCCGCCGTGCGCCAGCCAATCAGGGGCCGGTGCGCTTGCGGCCCGCGTCTCTCCGCTGGCCTGTACGAGCTACTCAGGGCAGCCAATGAGGAGCAGCAGCGCGCTCCGACACGTCCTTCTCCCCGCCCTTCCCCGCCTCCAGCCAATCAGTGCCTCCCGCGCTGTCGCGTCTCCCGCCACCCGGCAGATCAGGCGCCGTCAGCCGGCAGGGAGCGCCCCCGCCTGGGCGGAGGCTGCGCTGAGCCGCCCGCACTCTCCCTGCGACGGCCGGTGGGTGCCCTTTGTCCGTAATGAGTCCGGAAAGATGGCCCTGGGTGGGTGGAGCAAGGTCTGCAGCTTTCCCGTCATTATCTCATGGAAGTCCAAAAGTTTGGTGGCGATGTGCGGCATTTGTGAGTGACATAACTGAGAATCTGGTAACTCAGAAAAAAGGAGAAAATAGTCCATCTATTTAAAATCGAGGTTTAGAAATCTTTATTAGGACAAGATTTCTAGGCGGTTTAGAATGGATAGCACCCACTGCCCCTGTGCCAGATGTTAATCTCTGGTTAATGCTTTCCTTCAGGAAAGAGAGAAACTTGGGATGTGGCTTATTCCACACCTCGGGTAGAGAAAGCCAAGATGAGACCATTGGAATACTGCAAAAGAACCAGTAATTCTGAGAGAAAAAAAGGATTCTTAAAAGGAACAAATCAATTGGGTGGGCTACGGGAGGTCAGCCTGGTGTCTCAGATAACAATTACGGAATCTGCCCAAAGTTGACCAACCCAAAACCTTGTGCATCCAGTGTGGTGAGGTTTAGTCCACACCTTAATCCCATTTTCACCAATCAGGCTATAAAAGGACTAGCTGAACTCCTCAGGAATTTGCAGAATCGCATCAGCTCTATTCACCTGGGGACCTTCCTCAGTTAAAGCTTCACCGGGTTGCAAGGAAGAATGTGTCTTAGTGGGACTCAGCCCCCATAAGGTGAAGAAATGAAGTGAGCCAGTAGTAGTCACACTTATACAGGAGCAGTTCCTGGTTTTTAAAGATGTTAAAAGTTCTTCAAAGATGTTACAGTTCAGTAATCTGATATATTAAATGTCTGATTCCTCATTTCCAGCAGCATCTTGAGTGCTTAAGATGTTGCTTGTTGGATACGTGCAGCTACTCTGCTAAGAGAATGGAGTAGATTATGTTTGAAATTGTTTGAAATGTCGAAGGGAATTTAATCAGGTCTGTAAGGCTTGTTAAATATTGTTAAATATATAAGGGGAAGTTGATCTGTCAAATTTAAAATCTAATTGAACATTAATCAAAGCATGTGAAAGTGATTTTCACAGCCAAATTACTAGACTAATTGGCATGGAGGCCCCTGGAAGGTCAATATAAAGGCTTAAGGAAAGGGAGACTTTTCATTTAATAACCTTAATAATTTGATTATTAATTGAAACACAGATGATGACATTCTTTTCCACACAGGAGTCCTCTACCCCAGACGTGACCCCCCACATCCCCAAGGTGGGGGGTTGGGTCTGTTTTGCTCTCACGGTCTCTCGGATCCTAGCAGGCAGCCACACTGACGTTTGTAGGATGAATGAATGAATGAATGAGGTGCTGGGTGGCGGCTGCAGGTGCCCCACCCCCCTCCAGTCGGCCGACCCCCCTCCCGCACTGCACACAGAGGCAGATGAGGAAGCTCCGTGTCTTTATTAAAATTTCCAGCCCCCCCAGGAGACTCAGACCCGGCAGCACCGGAGGCCGAAGCCCCGAGGGTCCAGCCTTCCCCCAGGCAGCTCAGCCTTGGACGCGGAGGGTCCCGGGCTGGGGGCGGGCAGCTCCCGGGCTCAGCATTTCCCAAGAGGACAGCGACCTGAGAGGAGGCAGAGCAGGGCCCACGGAGGGTCAGGGTTAGGGCCTAGGAGCCTGCCCTCCCTCCTAGCCTGCAGGGGTGGCGATGGGGTCCTCAGGCCTGGGGCGAGCGTCCCCTTCTCACCTCCGTAGCCGTTTCCCAGCAGGCCCTGGCGGCCTCTCTTCACCTCGGGCCCCCCTAAGGCACAGACAGACAAACCAAGGGCACCCTGGGTCACCGAGGGAGTACAGACCCTCCTCCCACCCACCCCAACCTCACCCCAGGCTCTGGGAGACCCCCACTCATGGAAGGGCCCAGGCCCCAGCTCTGGCCTCAGCTGTGCATAGGGCCCCAGGGGGCGGGAAGTGGGTGCTGACTCCCCGTCGGCCCTCGTCCCCAGTTCCATCACCTTGTCACCATGGTCCAGTGGTCGGGGACACTTTTGGGGCCACTGCTCTGCCAGCCTTTCCTCCAGCCCCACCCCCATCCTCACACCATCCCCTCAGCCACGAGTGCCCCTCCATCTCTGCAGGGCCATAGGGCAGGACCCCTCCCCGCTCCCCAAGCCCACCCCATGCTCTCTTGCACACCCGTTACCTGGCTGGCCCCTGAGCCCTGGATCCATGCCCCTGGCCCCATATCCAGGCTTCAAGGCAGCCCCCCAGGGCTGGAGGGAGGGCCAGGGGGAGCCCTGCAGAGCCGTGGCCTGACCTGCAGGAGGAGAGCAGCCATGGGCTCCCCTGCCCACCGGCGCTGACTGCCAGGAGACCCCCAGGACCCCCAGGCTGCAGGGCCACTCCCCACAGCCCTTGCCAGGCTCCGTCTGCTTCCTGACCGCTCTTCTTACCATTTCCTTCAGGGGCTGGAGCTGCCACTTTGGGGTACACAATAGCCTCCTCCCCGTACCCTGCAAGAGATCCACGTCGCTCCTGCCCAGCTCCTGGGGATGCCCTCCCACCCGACTGCCACCCCTTGTCCCTCGTCTGACTCACCATCCCTAAAGCCACTTGCCCCTGGGAAACCTGGAGGGAGAAAGAGTATGTCAGAGACGGGGGTGAGGTGGGGGGTGGCCCCAAGTCCAGTGTTCCCATCGCAGACCCCCCAGGCACCTGGCTGCAGGCGGGCCTTGGGAAAGACCCCAGCTCCCGGACCACCATTCCCGTAACCAAAACCTGCAAGAGAGAGATCAGAGAGGGACTAGCAGAGTGACCAGGTCACAGGGAGACGGAGAGGGACAGACAGACAGACTGACCCAGAGGTCACTGGGGGAGGGTCTCGCATTGGCTGTTCCCTCTGCCTGGAGCACGCGCCACCCCCACCCCACCTCAACCAATTAATCCCTGTGCGCCTTCAGTGTCACCTCCTCCAGGAAGCCCTCCCTGGCTGCCCCTGGGCAGCTTCCTGCCTCAGCTGCCCTGTCCTTTTCCCCTGGCCTCGGTCTGTCCCTCCACCCCCACGTGAAGGGATCGCACCAGTTTCCAGCCACCATTAAGGCCCAGTGCACAGCAAGCTTTGGGAGAATAAGGAAGAAAGAACAGAGAGGGGCGGCAGTAGGGAGATGCCAGCTCCTGCTCAAGATGGGAGCCCGGGGGGCTCACCAACTTCCTGCGGCTTGAGGCCACCACCAAAGCCTGGGGGAGAGGAACAGTGGTCAGAGATGGGGGGTCACAGGGGTCCACAGCCTTTGTGCGCCCGAGCCCACCCCACCCCCTCCCAGTGGTCTGTAGCCATCTGGAGGCTGGTACCCTGGAAGGAGTATGGAGGTCAGCGGGAGGGTCTGGACTCTCCCTGATTCCTCGGGGGCCACTTGTGGACCTTTGCGGGGGGGCTCCTGGCCCCCAGGGAACAGAGGCAACGAGGCAGCAGGAGAGACTGAGGGTAGACTCAGGGAAGAAGTTCTTGGCCTTAGGAACCTGAATAGGTGAGGCAGCCTGGGAGCAGGGGTGACGGGAGTGTCGCCACTGGGAGTGGGGACAGAGGCTGCACCCAGCTGAGGCCTCCGTTCCCTGGGCGGGAGTGAGCCCAGGGGGCACTGCAGCCTGCCAGGTGGCCAGGGAGGGAGGGAGCTGCCTTCCTGGGGTCACATGGGGTCCCAGGGCCAGAGGCAGGCATTTCCTCAGTGGACTCGCTGTGGGACAAGTCACAGCCCTGGCTAAGGCTGGAGGGTGGGGTAGGGGGACCCCTGAGCAGCCCAGTGGGGTTCGGCCCTTAGAGGACCGGCTGCCCCCGGCCCCGCCCCACTCCCCGCTCCACACTGACCTGGAAGCTTGCCATTCTGCCCTGGGGGAGGGGGCTGGGATTTGGGGCGCCAGCCACCCTCTTTCTCCGAAGGGACCCCTGGAGTGGGCGGCCTGGGGAGGAGCAGCAGGGGAACCCTCCCATTGCAGAGACCTGACAGATGGGGGAGGAACGGGGTGGGGAGTGAACCCAGACCAGCTTTGCACCCCAAGGTGCCCTCCTGTGGCAGCTTCTAGAGCACATGCATTGCCAGCCACAGGCCACCATGCCCACCTGCTCTGGGGCACCAGGTGACCCAGCCCCAGGCAAGGCCCTGGGCCTCCCAGCAGGTCCTGCTGTCTGCCCCCCCACCTCCCTCCTGGGCCCCCTGGCTGGGCCCCAACCCATTTCCTGTTGCCACATCCTGGAGAGGAAAAGCAGGGGGTGAGGGGCAGTACTGGGGGAGTGAGTCCTGGAAGGAAAGGCAGGAGGAGGCACAGAACGGAGATGGGGGGCTCTCCCACTCGCCCCTCCCAGGCCTGCAGGAAAGACCAGCTGAATGATGGGGGGCCCTGCTCACTCTCAGGGTCCCCTGCTCCCCAGGACTCCAGTCCTGCCCCAGCCTCCCTCCCCTGATCGGCTCCTGGAGCCCCTGGAAGACCGGACTCACCTGGCTTCTGTGGCTTTGTGCCCCCTGCCAGGCCTGGAGAAGAGATGGGGTGCAGCTGAGGGGCCCAGCCCCTGGGGGCCTCTTCTCCAGACCCCGACAGGTGGTCCCCAGCAGCCACGCCTGCGCCTCCCCTACCTGGGCCGTAGCCCCCGGGAAGCCCAGGGCCTGGGGGAAGGGGAGGAAGGGGCAGAGGCCCGAGCGAGGCTCCCAGCCTCTCTTTCCTCCGGAGGCCGCTTCCCTCACTCGGCTCCAGGCAGCCACCAGTGCCGCCCCTCCCAGGCTGGCGGGAGCCTTGAGGACCCTGTGCCCTCCCCTCCCAGCCCCCAGCTCCTCCCAACCCCTCTGGTACCTGCCTGTGGCCTTTCTGAGCTGGGGGGCCTGCAGAAGCCAGGAATCCTGGAGACCCCCTCTGGTACCCCTCCCCTAGATCATTCCCCAATCCTGCCCCCTGAGGCCTGGGAGGGGGCAGGGGGAGGACGTCCCAAGTGCTGACCCCTGCCCAGACCCCATCCTTCTCACCTGGCTGGGCTCCCAGCCCGTCCCTGATCCCGAATCCTGGGGGGACAGAGTGAGGTGGGGGCAGAAGTGAGGAGAGTGGGGCTCAGGGCTTCAGGGGAGGCAGAGACAGGTAGGGGAGAGGCTCACCTGGCTTCTGGGGTTTCAGGCCCCCTCCAAAGCCTGGGGGGAAGGGGGAGCAGGTGAAAGGTGTAGGACCCCCCACCTCAGAGCCACTCCAGAACCCAGCATCCCGACTCCAGCCCCTCCCAACCCTCCGGTACCTGCTCTGTAGCCATTCTGAGCTGGGGGGCCTGTGGGAAAGGGAAGGGTGCAAGGGGGTTGGCCCAAGGTGAAGGGGTGAAGGGGCCGTGGTCCCCCAGTTAGAGCCAGGCCAGAAAATCTAGGGATCCTGGAAGCTCCTTCCCTGCCCCCCAGTCTTCACTGATCCTGCCCCTCCCAGACACCCAAGGCTGGCTCCGACCCCCGCCTGCCCCCACCAGCCCTGTCTGGATCCAGGCCTGGCCCCTCACCTGGCTGCGCTCCCAGCCCGTTCTGGATCCCGAATCCTGGGGGGCAGATGGAGGTGGGGGCAGGAATGAGGAGAGGGGAGCTCGGGGCTTTGGGGGGAGCAGAGAGAGGCAGGCTGGGGCGGGGCTCACCTGGCCCCTGGGGCTGCAGGACCCCTCCAAAGCCTGGGGAGAGAAGGGAGCAGGTGAGGGGCCTGGAGCGCCAGCCCTGGGGCCCCCCAGAACCCAGCCCCATCCCTACCTGCTCCAAAGCCATTCTGAGCTGCAGGGCCTGTGGGGAGAAGGCAGGGGGGTGACAGGGCCATGTGGGGGGATAGGGGGCTGAGGGGGTGAGGCCAGGGTTGGGGTCCCTTACTGTCTCCTCCCCCATAGACCTGATACCCCTGCAGGATGCATTTATTGACCCTCTTCTGGGGCCTCAGGGGGCCCAGCCAGCATCCTGCTCAGGTCACTGGGTGTCTATGGGGTGGGGCAGCAGCGGTGGTGGCAGAAGTGGGACCCCCGGGGACAGGCCTGATGGAGGCAGAGGGTGGGACACAGAAGCAGAGAGGAGGAGCGGGGGGGGGGGTCCACCCCCATCTTCTGAGGCTTCACGGGGAGACATCGACCCCAGCCTGCCCCTCCCATCCCCCCAGACCCCAGTCTGTCCTCCTGCCCTCCGGGGCCCCCATCTCTTGCACCACCACCCCCAGTACCTCTGGGCCCGGCCCAGCTGCCCTTACCTGCTGGGGCTCCTGGCCCATTTCCGTTACCGTATCCTGGGGAGGAAAACCGAGGGCAATGGGGGGTCAGGAGGAGGCAGGGCAAGGAGGGGACTGGGGTGAACCCCTTATCTAGCTTCTGAGGGTTCATGGCTCCTCCCAGGCCTGGGGCGAGGCAGAGGCTGAGTGGCTTATGAGAGCCCCCTGACCCCACTCAGAGCCAGCCCCCTGCCCTCCCGGTCCCCTGTGGCCACCCCTTCCCCCTGCCCCAGGTGTCCTCACCTGGCTGGGCTCCCACCCCAGGGAAGGCCCCGCCTCCCGGCCCGACCCCATATGCTAGAGAGAGAGAGAGGAGGATGAGGGGGTGAGCATGGCTTCGGGGAATCTGTGCGTAGAGGGGGACAGGGCAAGACTGGGGAAGAGACGGGCAGCAGGGAAGGACCCAGGAGCCCCCATTTCAAGGCCACACGGCTCCTCCCTGATCCTCCTCCCTGTGCTGCATCCATGCTGGGCAGCAGGGCCGGTCGGGAAGCAGGGGTAAGCTGGGGAGATTTAGGGTCCAGCTAAACGAAGATGCCCTCTTGGACCAGGACAAACACCAGGAATCTTGGTGGCTCCCCAGCCCCTGCCCCAATTACTCACCAATCCTGTCCCTCCCAGACACCCCAGAATCTGCCCCCCTCCCAAGTCTGCCCCCCACCTGCTGCCCAGAACCAGGCCGGGCCCCACCCTCTCACCTGGCAGCCCGTTCCTGATCCCAAATCCTGGGGGGACAGAGTGAGGTGGGGGCAGAAGTGAGGAGAGTGGGGCTCAGGGCTTCAGGGGAGGCAGAGACAGGTAGGGGAGAGGCTCACCTGGCTTCTGGGGTTTCAGGCCCCCTCCAAAGCCTGGGAGGAAGGGGGAGCAGGTGAAAGGTGTAGGACCCCCCACCTCAGAGCCACTCCAGAACCCAGCATCCCGACCCCAGCCCCTCCCAACCCTCCGGTACCTGCTCCATAGCCATTCTGAGCTGGGGGGCCTGTGGGAAAGGGAGGGGTGCAAGGGGGTTGGGACCCTGGCTGAGGTGGGGGTGAAGGACCTGTGGTCCCCCTTTCAGGGCCAGGCCAGAAACCAGGGATCCTGGAGGCTCCTTCCCTCCCCCCCAGTCTTCACTGATCCTGCCCCTCCCAGACACCCCAAGGCTGGCTCCGACCCCCGCCTGCCCCCACCAGCCCTGTCTGGACCCAGGCCTGGCCCCTCACCTGGCTGCGCTCCCAGCCCGTTCTGGATCCCAAATCCTGGGGGGCAGATGGAGGTGGGGGCAGGAATGAGGAGAGGGGAGCTCGGGGCTTTGGGGGGGGGATACAGTCTGGGGTGGGGCTCACCTGGCCCCTGGGGCTGCAGGACCCCTCCAAAGCCTGGGGAGAGAAAGGAGCAGGTGAGGGGCCCGGAGCCCCAGCCCTGGGGCCCCCCAGAACCCAGCCCCATCCCTACCTGGTCCAAAGCCGTTCTGAGCCGCAGCGCCTGTTTTGGGGAAGACACAAGATTAGATGGGGTGAAAGTGGAGAGTCCCTGGCTCCCCTCTATCCTTTTCTTTCCTCACTCCTCCCTCCTCCTGGCTCCAGCCTCAGAAAGCATGGGGGGACCGGGTCAGTGAGGGGACGGGAGGAGGCAGCCTCCCCCCCAGGCTCCGGGGCCTCTCACCGCTCATGGGGGTGCTGCAGCCCCAGAATTCTCCCTCCCCAGCCCTCTATGCATCAGCCAGTCTGGCCCAGGAGACTGCCCAATGGCGCCCCAATGCGGCCCCTCTGCCTGCCCCCACTGGAGCCCTGGCCGCACCCCAACGCTCCCCGCCGACTCCCACTGAGTCCGGGAGCGGAGAGACGCCCGCTGCCGGGAGAATAAAAACCACGGCCCCGCCCCCAGAACCCCCGCCCCGCCCCGCCTGAGGCCCCGCCCCCTGAGTCCCCGCCCCGCCCCGCCGTAGGCCCCGCCCCGCCTCCGCGGCAGGAGCCTCCCTCCAGGCCCGCAAAGGCGCGGGGACTGGGCCCGGTCAGGTGGCCTCGGGGTCCGGCTCGGGGAAACTTGGTGGAGTGGGTGAACCCCAAAGAGCCTCGTCTGCTGGGGACCAGGGCGTGTAACCCCCCCCGCCTGGCCGCGCCCCCAGTCCAGGGCCATCGCCAACCCTGGGCAGGGAGGGCGGCCACGGCGGGTGCAGGGGAACGGGGGCTCCGCTCACCGGGCTTCAGGGCTTTCACGCCCCCTCCCAAGCCTGGGGAGAGACCAAGAGAGGCTGGGCAGCGGGCTGATCCTCCAGCCCATGTGCCCCCCAGAAACCAACCTCTGCCCCCTCCCTGAGCCCCGCAGTGCCTTCCCTCCCTCATTGCTGGAACCCCAGTTATCGCAGATGCCTGAGAAAGAGATGGGGTGTGGGCGAGGGGGCCTGGAGCTCCCCACCCGGGTCAGCCCGAGCCCAGGCCTGTGTCCCCAGCTGCCCCCCTCCCTCTGCCACCCGGTCCCCCGCTGTTCTGAGCCGCAGCCCCTGTGGGAAGGGGGGGTGGGAAGCCGGGAATCACCGGGTGGGGGGAGAGGAAAACATGGACACAGAGATGAGAGAGAAAGACAGACAGACCGAGTGGGGTGGGACTCACCTGGCTTCTGGGTTTTCACACCTCCAATGCCTGAGAAAGAGATAGGAGCAGGTGAGGGTCTTGGGGTGCTCCTGGAATCCTGGCCCCAGCTCCGCCCGGGCCCCACCTGTACCTGCTCCATAGCCGTTCTGAGCTGGGGGGCCTGTGGGGAGAGGGAGGAGGGGGCTGAGGAGGTTCGGGGACCCTGCTGAGGTGCGGTAAGGGCACCCCTCTCTCAGACTAAGCCAGAAACCGGAAAAACTGAAGCGTCCCCCACCCTGCCCCTCTGCAGCCTGGGAGGGAGACCCCACCCTGCTCACCTGGCAGGACTCCCAGCCCGTTCCTAAATCCTGGGGGGACAGATGGAGGTGGGGTGAGAGAAAAGTGGGGGGAGAGGGAGAGGGAACTGGGGCGGGGGCAGGACTCACCTGGCTTCTGAGGTTCCCTGCTCCCTCCAAAGCCTGAGGGAGAGGTGGGGAGCAGAGGGGGGACCCGGGTCTCTCCCTCAGGGCTGCCCCGGCCCCCCAGCTCCCCATCCTGTCCCACAGCCCTGCTGAGCCCAAGTCCACCTGTCCCAACATGCTGGGGCTGCGGAGCACAGGGAAGGGCCCTCTCCTTCTTCCTCTCCCTCCCCGCCCCTCCCAGGGGCCCCAGCACACACCTGCGAGCCGGGACTGCCCACCTGGGAGCTGCGCCTCGTGGGGGCAGGTGGGGGCAGGCAGGGACAGGGGGGTTGGGGGGTGAGGAGGATGCTGGGGGTGGGGGGAGGGAGGGGCCGGCGGCAGGTGTGGCCAGGTGTGCCTGGCGGGAGGGGATGGGGTGTGCTGGGAAGGGGCGGCAGGTGGGTGGGCTTCTCCTGGGGAGGTCGGCGCTGTTCCGGGGAGAGCTTCTGGCCCGCCTGCCTCCCTCTCCCCACTTCCTGTTGCTCCGCTGACCCCCAAATCCCCTGTGCTGGGGAGAGGGCCCGGCTGTGCCCAGCACCCTTACCTGCTCCCAGGCCACCAGGGGGGCCATAGCCTGTGGGGGGGGTGAGAAATGGAGTCTGGGGGCCAGCAGGGGCCAGGAGCTGGGAGCCCCACCTCGTTTGGAGGACACAGAGCTGCCCCCGCCCTGCCCAGCCCTCAGCCTGCTTTACCTGCTCTGTAGCCATCGGGGCTCCCTAAGCCTGTGGGGTTGGAGAGAAGGGAGGGGACTCAGGAGGGGGCAAAGAGGGCCAAGTTCGGACCCCGTCCCTCTCTCTCTGCAGAGGGGGAGTGCCCCCCACTCTGGGCCTCAGTTTCCCTGCTGGACACAGGGCAGCTGAGAATGGGGCCAGCGAGAGGCCTGGGGGCTGGGGGTTCCCTGGGCACAGAGGAGGGTATCTGGGGAGGGGGCTGGGGTGCATCCCACTTCACCCTGCTTGTCGGGAGCACACTCCTTCCCCTGTTCTCAGTCCCCAGCTCCCTCCGTCCCCGGAAGGCCCACCCTCCCTGTCTGCCTCCTGCACTTACACACATCAGGTCTCAGGAGGGCCCCCATCTGTGCACCCCCAGCCCACCAACCCCACGCCCACCCAGCTCCCCCCGTCTGCACAGCACAGGTGCGTCCCCATTTTGACTGTTCCCCACAGCTGAGTGACAGGGGTGACTAGGCTGCCAGGGAGGGACCCCCGCCCTCCTAGGCCTGCACCTGGAGCCCGGAGCTGGGGGCCATCTGGGCTCTCCCTGAGAAGCCCCCGCCCTCCCCTCCCGGGTGGCAGAGAGCAGGCCCTTCCCGGACCCAGCGCCCAGGGCACCTACCTTTCCCCAGGCCGGGGAGCAGCGGGGGCAGCCCTGGGGAGGAAGAGGCAGCTGACCCAGGGCCGGGAACCAGGGGATGGGGGGACAGGACCCTCACACATCCCCGGCCGGTCCCCTGTAACCACCCGCCCCGCTCCCTGCCTGCACCCCAGCATCTGGCCCCCCGCGTCCCGCGCACCGCCCTGCAGGCTCTCCGAGGTGGCACAGAGCAGGACAAGGGCCGCGAGGAAGGGCCAGCGGCTCATGGCGCTGAGTGGGGCGGCCCGGCCCCCTGTGGCCCTTTAAGCGCCCTGCTGGGTGGGGCCCCTCGCCCTGGCCCCCCAGCTGCGCAGGCCCCGTGCTGTCTCCAGACCCTCATCTATCATGGGCGCTGACAGCCAGGATGGCCCCCCGCCTGGCCCCGGGGTCCCCCACCCCAGCAGCTGGCCGGGGGCCGGTGGGCACGGCACTCAGCCCAGACCCAGCTGGGGAGAGGGCCAGACATGGGGGAGAGGGGCAGGGAGAGAGGGGAGGGTGCAGACGGCCACAAGCATTACAGAGGGGACAGTGTGTCACACCCCGCCTGATGGCACAGCCAGGCTGGGATCCCATCGAACCTGGAGCCCCCACGGACCACCTGGGAGATAGGCCCTTTGTCCCCACCTGAGGCTGAGCTTAGGGGGCACCCAGGGATGGGATGCTTCAAGGGGCCTGGCTGCCCCTCTTTCTCCTGCCCCAGCCCCAGCAGGGCTGACGCTGACCTCAGGGGCAGAATCTGGGGGTGCCATGTCCTCACTCTGCTCGGGATGGGCTAAGGGGCTGGCTGAGGTGGGGAGCCTGGGGGGCTGGGAGCGGCTCTCGGTGTTGGAGGGGGAGGTGGCTGCAGAAGGGCACCAGGGCCCCAGGGGAGGCGAGGAGAGGGTGGGCAGGAGGGGCAGGCCTGAGGACCCCACCGAGCTGGCTGGGGATGGCCGTGACTCAGCCCCCAGCCTAGGACCCCATTCTGGAAGGCTCCACACCCTGGCTGGCTGCTGGCCTGCGCCCCCCACCCAGCCAGCCCCTCCTGGCCCCTCTGGCAGAGTCCCAGCCATGCCAGGCAGCCCGGGCAGGGAGGGGCCTGGGGAGGGGTCCAGGGGAGGGGACCCCCAGGACTCCTCAGTGCAGGGCCTCTGAGTCCTCCTCAGCGGACATCCCCACCCCGGCTCCACGACGGGCCTGCTCCTTCGACTTTGCCGTCCGTGGGGACCCAGGGCTCATGCCCACACACAACCATGCCTGAGGTGCCCATCGCCACACACAGACCCCCCTTTGAAGGCCCCCGGAGCCCACTGCCATGGTCCAGTCCCCAACACGCCCGCCTCCTGCCTGGGCAGCGAGCCGTGACCCAGAGGCCTCGAGGCTGGACCTTCCTCCCGCTGCTGGGAAGGGCCCGGGGGTGGCCCCTGGCCCTGACCACCCCATGAGCGTCCACTCAGACTCCCTGAGGAGGGCTCCCTGCCCTGGTTCCCTGGCTCCATGGAGGGCAGCCAGGAGCTGGACTCACACTGGCCTCAAGTCCCCACTGTGCACCACCTGGCTGGGGTCCCGAGTCCATCTGTGCTCCTCTAAACCGACGCCGATACGGCACCCTGAGTGTGGGGGCTGCAGGGAGGAGCTGCTTCTGCTGCCCATTCTACAGATGGGGAGACAGAGGCACAGGGTGGGGGAGACGCCTGAGACTGTGCAGCAGGTAAGCCGCGGATTTGACCCGGGCGGTCGGTGGGGCCCCAGCATCTCCTGACCTCCCCATGTTTCCACCGGCGTGTAGCAGGCCGTTACCCCCAAACACCGTAGGCCTCCCACCCACCCAAGCCAACCTGGGCTTCAGACCCCTACACAGACCCAGACCCACACAGCTCAGCCCGCCAGGGGGAGACGGGAGACCAGGGTGGGGGGCCCTGTGGGAGGTACAGGCCCGGCGCCCGCTTGGCCACGGCTGGGAATGCTGCTGCCCATCGCCACCGCCTGGCTGCCTGGCTGCTGGCACAGGGCTGGGGAGACTGCCAGCCAGCCTGGTGCCTCTGGCCAGCTCAATGGCTGCTCAGGACCAGGGCTGGGCTCACTTGGGCCTCCCAAGCCCTGCAGGGCCTCGACTCCCACCCAGCACAGCCAGCCCCTCTGCTCACCCTGGGCCCCACCGAGGCAGAGCTGGCCTGCGTGCACATGGACTTCTAGGGGGCCGGGGGAGCCCCTGCTGGAGACCCAGCCCGGGCCACCCGTTGCTCCCAGGCACCCTGGCCTGAGAGGGACACACCCCAGCCTCTGAACCCAGGAGGAGGCCAGGCTCGGGGCTGGGGAAGGCAAGCGCTGGGGGCTGGAAGTGCGAGACGGAGACCCTGGATGTGCCTTGCCTAAAATGGCACAGCCTGTAACAATGGCCGGGATTCAGCCGGAGGGGGTGGGGGCGCCGGCAGGGCAGACACCTCTGGCCCCCCATGTTTGCTGAAGACCCCTCCCCAGCCCAGACCCACGCCCTTGGGTCACCTTCCCAGGCACGCAACACGCTCTACCACCCTGGGCTGACCGCCAATGGCTCCTTCTCCCCACCCACCTGCCGCTTTGGTAAAACCTCACACAGTTGTGACAACTGGAGCGCACCTAAGACGCCGGTAGGTTGGTTGCTCCCCAGCAAACACATGTGCCTAATCCAGGGCCCTGAGGGTGTGATCCCATCATAAATGGGAGCTCTGGGAGGTGTTACTTTAGTTAAGGTTCGACCAGCTGCAGCTCCATGTTACCTGAGGCCTTACAAAGAGAACCCAGGAGTCACAGAAGTCAGGAAGGAGAGGACATTGGCCTGTGACGGGAGGAGGTACAAGTCAAGAAGCCCGGGGGATGGCCCGCGGCCCGGGGAGAAACTGAGCCTTGCCGCACCCTGAAATGGGGCGTCTCCTCGCCTAAAAACCTCGAGCTAATATAAATGCTTGTTGGATAAGTTGAGCAGTGGGGTGGTATTTGTCATAGCAGCTTGGCAAACGAAGACAGATACAAATGAGCGATGTCACAAATACCAATAAAGCAAACACCTATGTAGCCAGAACCTAAGAAGTGGGACGTTTCCAGCTCCCGAGAGGGTCGGTCCCGATCCCCTGCTCCCTGGCAGGGTAGCCACGTCCCCAGGCGTGCTCGTCACTCCCTCGCCTCTCTTGAGTCACGCCATTCCTGTGTCGTGGCTCCCTCTTGCACCCGGCGTGTAAGAAGCGTCCCTCATTCCTGGGTGGCTGCCGCGGTGGGCGCCGATTCCTGCGGAGCGTCGGGGCGGGGCCCGCAGGTTCCGGGGAGGGAGCCGCGCGGTGCAGTTCCGGGGACGCACACACGGGGGCGCTCGCGGCCTCGCCGGCTGGAACCCAAGAACCCGGCGCTTTGCTCACGAACCGGGAGCGGCTCCTGGCCCTGCGGCTCCCGGGTGGTGGGGATCCTGGTCCGTCTCCTCCAGCGGCCACCGACTGGCCTGGACAGCTGCACTGAAAACTGCACAACACCTACAAATGAGGGGGTGTCGCTGTTACTATTATCAAACAATGAGCAAGCGCTAGGCCCCGTGGAAGTGCTTCAAGTACTATCATTATTTAATAATAATAGGTACTATTATTATTTAATAATAATAGGTACAATTATCATTTCCATTTTACAAACCTGGAAACTGAGGCTCAGAGGCATCGAGCCACCCAAGGTGGCTACTATGAGCAGGGCAGGATTAAAGCCCAAACTCCCAGCTCCTGCCCCTCTGCCATCTGTACCTAGGTTAGCTTATAGCCCTTCCTGGCACAGTGAAATGTCCATGGCAAGCATGCTTTTGAGTTTAAAATATTTATTTTTGTGAATACATCTTTGTGAATCAGACTTTTAAGGGTGGGCATTGGAAGGGGGTCTGAATCCAGGACTCCAGGAGACCAGGCTGGCAGCTGGAGAAGGGCCTGCCGGCTCCCCCGGCCTCCTGGAGACACGCCTGGGGTCTTCCACAAGGAGCCAGCCTGAGTCATAGGGGCCCTGGCTGCCAGAGATGCTAATGGTATGCTAAGGAGGGGGTCTGCGGCCCCCAGAGAGGCTCTGGGCCTCGGACCTAAGCCAGGAGGCTGGGGGGGTGGGGGCTCCCCCAGGGCTGCTCCATGCATGGATTGTGAGCTGGCAGTGCAGGCGCCAGGATGGGCTGGGCACCCTGCAGTCCACTCACCACCTTTCGGGGATTGGGGGTTGGAGTGGGGTGCAGCCTGAGAGCCTGTGGAGGAAAGACCTCCTTTGGCAGGCAGGGTGCCAGGGAGACAGCACCCCCATCCCAGGCTGCCTGGGGCAAGCCACTTACCCTCTCAGGGCCTCCATTTCCCCAACTCCGAAATCTGGATGAGTACCAGGGGCGGGAATGATTATTAACAAAAATATGTTGAGTCTTCGGCACAACGTCCCGGCTGGTCCTGCTGGCCATCAAGTAAACCATAAACAGAGGCTAGAATTTCGGCGAGAGGTCAGTGCAGAGGGGAAAATAAGGCCGAGAGCGGACGCGGGTGGGACGGGGGCGTTTCAGGGAGGGTGGCTGGGCAGCGACCCCCACTCGTATCCAGACAAATAAAAGTCCCCACCCTCGCGGTACTGTTAGGAACCTGTGTTTGCCCTGCGCTGCCCCACCCCCACTCCGCTAAGTCCCTTCTGGGGATCATCCGGCTTGAGCCTCCAGCTCCGCAAGGGACAGAGGCGTCATCAGCTCCGCTGGGACAGGAGAGGGGACTAATCCGAAGCTCAGAAAGGCCCCGTGCTCTCCCAAGGTCGTTCAGCCCAGGGGGTGCTGAGGGGGGCTGGAGCTGAGCTCGGAGGAGGCGGAGGCTGCGCCCGCGCGAGCAGGCTTCGGTCTAGCAGTCCCGAGGGCCTCCCGGGAAGAGGCGGCTTTTCCGGGTCCCGAGGCCGCGAGCCCGGGGGGCGGGGCATGGCCGTCTGGCAGCGCGTTGGAACGCGTGCAGGGGCCGGGGAACCCGAGCATTCAGCCCCGCCGGCCCGGCCGGGGACTCCGGAGGCCGCGGGGGCTTCTGTCCTGCCCCGAGGGACCGCCCCCCGGGCCCACGTCTCCGGGCGCCCTGCGGTGGCCGCCCCTTTCATAGGTGCGAAGACTGGGCCAGCCGGGGAGGGCCGCGGTGCCAGGACCCGGGCCAGGGGGCAGATCGGCGCCCTCCGCCTGGACCCCACCGCGCTACCGCAGAGCTGCCCCCGCCCGGGGCCCGCGCCTGGACGCCCTGCGCCTGCGCAATGAGAGCGCCCGCCCGCACAGCAAGTCCGGCGACGCGCACGCCCGGACGTGAGGGGCGGGGCCCCGACAGACAGAACACCTCTGATAGGCTGAGCCGGGGCGGGGGCGGGGAAAGAGGCGTTCCTGGGCGGGACCTCGAGGCCGGTTTGGAATTTTTGGCGCGAGCTGGCTCCGCGCGCGTTCACGGGCCGTTCCCTGTCCGGAGAGTCCTCCATCCCGGCTTCGCGGGCGGTCGTCGGCAGACCCCGGCCCGCCTCGCCGCCCCCAGGGCTTCCGCGGCCTCCGCCCGACCCGGAATCAGGGACCTCGCTGAGCTGCGCCCCGCCCGCCGCCCCAGGTGAGCCGAGATCTGGCCCGCGGGGTCCCCGGGAGGGACAGCCCTTTCCCCGCCCGCCCTCCCGGCAGCCTCCCCCCCCCGACAGCCCCTCCCCTCCGGCCCATCCCCTCCGCCAGCCCCACCCCTCCCTGTCCCTTGGGTCGGGGGTCCGGCCCCTCTGACAGCCCCTCCCCGGGTCCCGATCGCTGCTCCTCGAGCCGCGTCCCCATGCTGGCCCCTTCTCTCCAGTCCTTCCCCCGCATCCGCAGCCGCCTTCACCTGGAAGCCCCTTCCCCCAGGGACTGCTCCTCCCCCACCCCTGGGCCGGGCCCTCCCCGGGAAAAGCCCCGCCCACCTCCCCTCAGCGCCCCCCACAGCCGTTCCCGCGGCAGCAGCCCCTTTCCTCCCTGTGCTCGCCCGGGCTTCCCGACGCCCACGGAGGTGAGTCAGCCGTGGCCCTGCCCGGGAGGGGCTCACAGTCTAGCAGCAGACCGTGATCAGCAGCCGTGTGCGGCCCCGTGAGAGGGTGAGGCGGGCAGGCCCCGTCCCCAGGCCCCTGCTTGCTACCTGGGCTCGGCCACCCCGCATTCGCCCGGGAGCCCCTGCCCCTCTCCACCTCCCCCAGGGCTGGTTGGGTCAGCCTTGGTGCCAAGTCATCCCAACAGCTGGTTTAGGGTGCAGGGGCCCCTTGTCCCCCCAAACACTGGGGCTGGGCCTGCAGCCTGGCCTGGTAGCCAGAACTGGGGGATCCTGACTCCTGGCTCCTCCCTTTGAAAGCCTCTGGGGTGGGACTCCTGAGGTGTTGGGGGGGGGATCTTCCCGGCAGAACCAGGGGGTGGGGGCACCTTCAGAAGGTCGGCTTCCCCCTCCTCTTTCTGTTACGGAACCCCCCCTGCTGGGTGCCAAGGCCTGATACACTGTGTCTTCCTCTCAAAACTGGACTCCCCTTGGCTTTCCTGGTTTTCGTTGCAAACCTAACCTCCTGGCGACACTGACAGCCCTTTCTGGCCCAGCACACACACGTCCCCCTCACCGTGGGCCCCTGTCCTTTGCCTGGTCTTTAATTACTCCTCAGAGTGATGCTTATAATAAGTTAGCCCCAAGGTCAGTGGGAGCAAGTCTGCAGATCCTGGGGCCAGTTGGGTTTTGAAATTCAAATGTCTCAGATTTCAGAAAGCTACTATAGTGTACATGACACACTATGGAACAAGCCCCATGGTCTGGACAGCCACTCCATATTAGCCAAACCCATTAATGTGTCTGCCATGAAATGTACGGACATTCATGCTAAGAGGGAAAATGGATCCCGGCAGATTGTGCCACTGCTGTCCCAGCACCCATTCTTCCCCACTGAATTGTCTTGGCGCCCTTGCTGAAAATTGATCATACTTGTGAGGGTTTATTTCTGGATTCTCAATTCTATTCCATCTAATTGTCTACGGTCTATGCCAGTGCCATGCTCTCTTGATTACTGTAGCTTTGTCCTAAGTTTTGAAATCGGGAATTGCGAGCTCTCCAACTTTATTCTCTTTCATGATTATTTTGGCTATTCTCAGTTCCTTGAGTTTTCCTGTGAAGTTTGGGTCAATTTCTCAATTTCTGCAAAGAAGCCGGCTGGGATTTGAGTAAGGATCACACCGAATCTGTCCATCATTTTGGGGAGGATGGCCATCTTGACTAAGTTACATTTTCCAATCTGTGAAAGGTGGGAGTCTTTCCAGTTATTAGGTCTCCTTTAAATTCTCAGAGGTGGAGAGAAGAAAGGAGAGCAAGTATATATTTATAGTGTTTGTTATACTAATCTGGTTCTCTTCAGTTTTCCTGTGGGTTTGGATTACCTTCTGTCATTTTCTAGTCCTGTACAGCTTTGCTCCCACCTACCTACCTTGTGCCGTTATTTACAAATATGTTTCTAAATGTCACGTGCCCATCAAAACAGTTATATATATAATATACATATATAATTATTTCATACGATTGCTTTTTTTAGATTAGGGATGTCTTGTTTTTAATTTTTATCATAGTAACATATAATAAAATTTCCCATTTTAACCATTTTTAAGTGTACAATTCAGTGGTATCAAATACAATTGGTATTTAAGTCAATTAAGAGAAAAAAGAAGAAATATGCAATTCTACTGTCTTTTATGATCATTTACTTGTACATTTTGTGTTTTTGTATAGATTAGAGTTATGCCTGCTTTCAGCCTGAAGAACTTGCTTTAGTGTTTCTTGTAAGGTGGGTCTACGAGTGGTGAATTCTCTGTTTTGTTTTTATCTGGGAATGTTTTTATTTCACCTTTAGTTTTGAAAGCTAGATTTTCATGGATGTAGGGTTCTTGGTTGACAGTTTCATCCCTACCCACCCCCAGCACTTTGAATATGTCACCTGCTGCCTCCTGGCCCTTCATTGTTTCTGATGAGAAGTCCCGTGTTAATCTTATTGGGAGGGGTCTTCTGGAGACAAGTCATTTTTCTCTTTCAAGATTTTTCCCTACTTTTTGGCTTTTATCAATTTCCCTATGACGTGTCTGTGTGTGGCCCTCTGTGCTCATCTTACGTGGAGCTCACTGAGCTATTTGGATGGGTAGATTGATGCTTCTCATCACATCTGGGGAGTTTTCAGTCATTACTTCATTTCCTCCTTTCTCTCCTTTCTTTCTCACTCCCATTATGCATATGTCCACAGTCTTAGTGGTGTCCCATATTTCTCTGAGATGCTGTTCTCTTTTCTACGTGCCTTTTTCTCTCCTTTTCTTGGGTTGCAGAATCTCTATCCATCGATCTTCAAGTTTGCTAATTATTTCTTCTGCCAGTTCAAATCTCCTGTCAAGCTGCAGAGTGAATTTTTCATTTCAGTTATTGTATGTTACAGCTGCACAGTTTGCATCAGTTCTTTTTCATAATTTCTATCTCTTTATTGATAGTCACCATCCCTTCCTGGATTTCCTTTGCTCTGTGGACACACTTACAGTGGCTGCTGTGAAGTCTTTGTTAACTTCAACATCTTGGCCCACTCACAGGCAGTTTCTGTGGCCTGTTTTTCCCTGGTGTGGGTCACAAATCTGTGTCTTTGCATGTTTCAGAGTTTTTCAGTTTTTTTTTTTTTTGCTGAAAACTGGACATTATAGATAATATGTTGTAGCAACTCTGACAAGCCTCCGGGACTTGTCCGTTTCTCTAGCAACCAGCTGGACTACTTGGATGAAGTCTGCTTCCCCTGCGGGTGAAGCCTCCGATGTCACTCCTCAGTGGGTGCTTTCTTGGGCACAGATGCAGTCACTCTGGGATCACAATGGTCTCAGATAAAGCCCGTTTTTTGTTTTGGGGCCTGCGCCTCCACCTGGGCAAAATGTCTGAGACGCGGCTCTGGAGCAGAGGTCAGGGCCAGTGGCTCGCTTCTCTCTGAGCGACACTGCTGCTTTAGGAGCAGATGCTGGGCGGGGACAGCAGCCTCTGCCGGTGTGGAACCTCCACTACGCATGAGCCAGGGTGAAGGCAGACAGGGCCCCAGTTCCCTGTGTGCTGCCCCAAAAGGCGAGCATCCATTCCACGAATGGGAGCTGGGTGGAGGAAGGGAGCCCCCGGCCCCTCTACCCCACTCACCTGGAATTCAGCCTCTGCAGCGGGGAGCTGGACGGATGAGAAATGCTGGTGGCCCGACCCTCCTGTGAAGACGCTGCAGCCCTCACCTGGGAGCCCATCTTGGCCACACCTTCTGGGTCATTCTGCCCGGGGGGGTGGGAGGGAGGAGCAGGCCATGGCTTAAGGGCCAGATTCTTATGGTTCCTAGAGAGATTTAGTAGATTTCCTGTATAAGCGTTTATTTGCTGTATGCCCTGACCCGAGGAGCATTTCCAGAGACTTTAAGTGGTTGTTTTTAAATGTTTCTTGCCAGTTTTGCCTGTTTTGCTCGGGCAAGGGCTCAGGGTCTAGAAGTGGAGCTCTGCTAGGTGATTCGGGCACCCCTGCTGTAGAGAGGGGCTTGTCGTGTTGGAGATAAGGGTTATTGGGCCTGTTTTAATATTTCCATCATCTAAGGTCAAACGGCCAGCTGGTGACAAGGCTGAGACCTCCGTGCGGGCGGCCTGACTGCAGACTCGCCACAGTTTCGCCCTCTCGGCCAGACTGCGGGCGCCTGGAGGACAAAGCTCGTATGGTTTCCATCTTCTGTCACCCACCCCGGAACACAGAGGACACAGCCTGTGTGTGCGCACGTATCTGTGCCCTGCCTTTCGCCCGCAGGTGCTCGGCATTGCCCGGCCTTCATGCTCAACGGACCTGTGTGTGGCGTGGACGTGGCCCTGCCCCGCAGCCCCCGGGGGGCCGCACGACCCGGCGCTGTCTGAGGGGACGACTCTGCTCTCGGCGCTGCAGGGGCCCCCCAGGCTGGCCATGCCCGTGCCCTCGGAGGGCAGCCCGCCACCCCTGAGCAGCACCCCCGCCCCGGTCCCTGCCTACTTCCGCCACGCCGAGCCCGGCTTCTCCCTCAAGAGGCCTGGGGGGCTCAGCCGCAGCCTCCCGCCCCGGCCCCCGGCCAAGGGCAGCGTCCCCGTCAGCCGCCTCTTCCCTCCTCGGACCCCAGGCTGGCACCAGCCCCAGCCCCGGCGGGTGTCGTTCCGGGGCGCGTCCTCCGAGCCCCTGCGGAGCCCCGGCTACGACCCGGCCCGGCCCGAGTCCTTCTTCCAGCAGAGCTTCCAGACGCTCGGCCGCCTGGGTCACGGCTCCTACGGGGAGGTCTTCAAGGTGAGTGGGCCCCCCGGTGCCTGGGCCCATCGGGGGCTCCCTGCCCTTCCTGGGTGGGGCACCGTGCTGGGTAGGCCCTCCTTGGAGATCACTTTGGCTGCTGCCTTACAAACCCCCCAGGCCCCTCGAGTACCCTTGATGCCCACCCCCTCCCCAGAGCCCGGCACGCTGCAGGGTGCCCCTCGCAGCCGCCACCCCCTCCCCTGCCGCCGGCCCTGCTGGGGCTCTTGCAAGCTCTGCCCACCCCCGGAGCTGGTGGGTGCTCAGGCTACAACCTGCCCACCTTATTTTTCCCTTGAAATACCTTTTCCAATCACTTATGTTTCCTTTGCAATGCCATGTCATTCTCCTTGCACAAGTGCCACATGAATAATTTTGTTGTTAAAAAGTACAGTCACCACAGGCCCCTTGGTCAGCCACACTGCTCAGGAGGCTCCAGAACCTTCTCTCTACGTTTATGGTTGAACCTACAGAACTGTGCCATTTTGTTTTCTGCCCTGCCTGTGGTGCTCTGCAGCCAGCCCTGCTCCCTCCCGGGTGGGGACTCACGGGGGGCCCCCGTCACCCCGGCACACACTGCAGACACCACCCCCCCCGCCCTCCCGCGGGCACCCTTGCCTTCCAGGTGCGCTCCAAGGAGGATGGCCGGCTCTATGCTGTCAAGCGCTCCATGTCGCCCTTCCGGGGCCCCAAGGACCGGGCCTGCAAGCTGGCCGAGGTGGGCGGCCATGAGCAGGTGGGGCAGCACCCGCGCTGCGTGCGGCTGGAGCGGGCCTGGGAAGAGGGCGGCCTGCTGTACCTGCAGACGGAGCTGTGCGGGCCCAGCCTGCAGCAGCACTGCGAGACCTGGGGCACCAGCCTGCCTGAGGCCCAGGTCTGGGGCTACCTGCGGGACACGCTGCTGGCTCTGGCCCACCTGCACGGCCAAGGCCTGGTGCACCTCGACGTCAAGCCCGCCAACATCTTCCTGGGGCCGCGGGGCCGCTGCAAACTGGGGGACTTCGGGCTGCTCATGCAGTTGGGGGCACCGGGAGCCAGTGAGGCCCAGGAGGGGGACCCCCGCTACATGGCCCCCGAGCTGCTGCAGGGCTCCTACGGGACGGCGGCTGACGTGTTCAGGTGAGGGGGGCTCCCCAGGAGGGAACGCCATCCTAACCCACGGTCGGGGGTGCCGGCCCGGGGCGGGTCGGGACGCAGGGCCCCACGTAGACTGGCCCTGGGGGCTGCTCTCCAGGGCCAGGGGGTCCACTCTCAACTCAAGGGGGATCAACCCGTTTCCCCACCCTGCGGGCAGAGCTGTCGTTACCCCGTTACAGGCTCAGGGAGGCCTTGAGACTTGCCCACGTCCGTGGTGAGCAAGGGGTGAAGCTGGGACTGGGCCGGGCAGGGTGGTGCCACAGGCTCACTCGGCACCACCTGGACCCCCTCCAACAAGTCATATCCGACTGTCAACTCCACGATGGCCATGAGCCTATAACCTCGGTGCCTGGCCTGTGGGGGGCTCAGAAGACTCCCCAGGGGTCATGTGGGCTGTGCTGGACCCGGGTCCCCGCTCTGTGAAAGTGCCCCCGTCCTGCTGGGGCTGCACCAGCGTCCTGTCCCCCAGCCCCTGCTTGACCCCTCCCTGGCTTAGCCTGGAAGACTGGGGCCCTCTCCCACCCTCCTCTCCAGGGCAGCCCAGGGCTGGGGCCTGGGTCCCCAGGCCCACCCTGCCCCTTTCTGTCCCCACCCTCCAGCCTGGGCCTCACCATCCTGGAAGTGGCATGCAACATGGAGCTGCCCCATGGCGGGGAGGGCTGGCAGCAGCTGCGCCAGGGCTACCTGCCCCCTGAGTTCACTGCTGGTGAGTGGGGGGCGAGGATGGGATGGAGGGCATGCCGCCATGGGGAGGTGGGCTCCAGTGGCTCAGACCCGAGACCCCCTGCCCCGGGGACAGGCCTGTCCTCTGAGCTGCGCAACGTCCTCACCATGATGCTGGAGCCGGACCCCGAGCTGCGGGCTACAGCCGAGGGTCTGCTGGCCCTGCCCGCGCTCAGGCAGCCGCGGCCCTGGAGTGTCCTGTGGCACACGGCGGCTGAGGCCCTGGGTCGAGGCTGGGCCCTGTGGCAGGTAAGCCGGGGACGGCCCCCGTGGCCCCACTGGCTCCCCGCGCCCCGGGGAACGCCAGCCTCCCGCGGCCCACCTCTCCCCACAGGCCCTGCTCGCCCTGCTCTGCTGGCTCTGCCACCAGCTGGCTCACCCTGCCCGCTGGCTGCGGCCCCCCGGCCCCCCGGCCACCCCGCCCGGCCGGCCGCCCTGCAGCTTCCTGGACGGCAGCCTCTCCAGCAGCTGGGACGACGACAGCCTGGGGTGCGTGGGTGCGGGCGGGAGGGGCTGCCGCGGTCCCCGGGACATCAGTGGTGAGCCACCCTCCCGGGTGCCGGGCAGAATCCAGGCCGGACGGCACCCAGGCCAGCGGGTGCACTGGCTCCGGGCCCCGGTGGGCTCTGGGTGTCGGGTGGCTCTGCAGAGCAGCGAGTGGGACTCGCCACCTCGCCCCCCGGCAAGGTCAAGGGCAGTCCCACTCTAGGGACCTCGCCCGTGCCCCCCGCCACCCCTGGAGACGGCCCTCCGGAGGGGTAACACCATCAGCCCCTTCCTCACAAACACGTCACCCCGTCGCCACGGGACACCTAGGACGTGAGGGAGCCGACAAGCCTCATCTACCACAAGTTCGCTTCCGAGCCGGCTGGCCCAAGCCTGTTCCTTCCGAACGGACAGCGGCGGCCTCCAGCGAGCCCGGGTTTAAGGGCGTCGGAAGCAGGAAAGCTGCCCCTTTCCCAGTGCACCATGTCTTTATTGTCCCCAAACAAACATGGCACGACTGGGGACAGCGCTGGCCTGGCTGCACCCCAGCCTGCCCCCCGACACCCGGCTTCTCCCACAGGCCCTCGCTCTCCCTGGATGCCATCCTGGCCAGGGCCGTCAGCTGCACCTCCACCCCCCGCAGCAGCTCCCCGGCCGCCCGCCACAGCTACCTGCCCAGGTGAGCAGGTCTGGGGGCAGGGCCGGGCGGGCAGGGCTGGCCTCTGCGTCCAGGGGTCATCTCTCTTCCCTCCCTTCCCCAGGGACCCCCTGGACCTAAGTGACCCCAACTCAGAGCCTCCTCGGGACTCCTTCCCCTCCTTCGAGCCACGGAATCTCCTCAGCCTGTTCGAGGACTCGCTGGACCCAAGCTGAGGCCCACGAGCCCAGCCTAGGGCTTTTAACCTTTTACCCTTGCCCCCCACCCTCTGCAAAAGCTGGCATCCCTCAGGGACCCCATGGCCCACCACTGCCTGGGTGTGCCTAATAAACCATGTCTGAATCTCGGGAGCTCCCAGGCTTGCTCGGTGGCCACACAGCGCCTCCTGCCCCTGATGGGGGCTGCCAGGGTTTCCGACCCCTGAGGCTGAAACTGCCGCAGGACCAGGGAGCCAGGCCCGGGCAGGGCAGGGGCAGTTTCCTGAGCAGGCGTGTCCCAACGGGCCTCAGAGAGGGCACTCCCGGCTGGGGGCGGCTTCAGACGGGCAGGCGTGGGCCCATCCCCTCCTCTCCAAGTCTGTGCTGGTTGCCCTGGGAGAAGCAGCAGAGCCACCTGCCTGCCCCTCAGGCCACCCTGGAACAACAGGGGCTGGGCCGGCTCGGTCCTTGGACCTGGGCTAGCCCTTCTACCCATAACCCCTCTCTCTGCAAAAGGGAGAAGGGGTACCGAACCCCAGGCTGCTGGGTGGGCTGGCATGCAGGGGAGAGAGGAAGTGGGGCTGGGGTGGGGGGCTGGGAAGAGGTGGGGCGGGCCAGGATGGGGGTGACTCGGGGCTGGTGGAGGTGGCCAACTGGCCAGACTCAACTGTCAGAGCAAGACATGACCCCACAGTTCCTCTAGCCCAGACCTCTTGGGTCACAGAGGGTAAACTGAGGCTCAGAGAGGGCAAAGTTTCTCTGCGACTGGAACAGTACGAGTCCCTATGGAAGAGCGAGGCAGGTGGGCGACGAGTCTAGTCCACACGGAAGAACAGATGGGGGCTCCCAGCCTGGAAGTCCCAGGTTTGCTGGCGGCATCCGGGAACCAGCCCCTTGCCGAGCAGCAGGAGGAGGTGCGGGGCTATTGGCCCATGGTAGGTGGGCGGACAGCGGCTCAGTCTGGGGGGCAGGCGTGGTGGGCAGCCCAGAGCAGGTCGGGCACGACGCCGGCATGCAGCTGCAGGATGGAGCCCACACTGAGCAGGTGCATGATCTGGTGTGAGTTGCCCCAGTAGTCGAAGCGGCCGGGCCCCCAGCGTTCCGGCAGGCGGGCCACGTTCACCAGCCCTCCGAGGAGCGCCAGTGCGTCCATGCGCAGGTAGCAGGGCAGGGAGCCGGGGGCCCCGGAGCCCAGCCCCATGCCCCGGGCCCCGAACACCAGGAGGCGGGCACTGGCCTGCCAGCCAAAGGCGCGGAGCCGGGCGCTGGTGGAGGGGGCGGTGAGGGCCCGCCAGCCCGCCAGCCCCGACAGCACGGTGTAGCCTGCCAGGGCAGCCGGGCGCAGCAATGGCCGGCAGGCCAGGGTGCAGTGGATGATGGGCAGGGCCCCTGTGGAGGAGAGAGGTGGGGGGCATGTCGGTCCTGGCCCGCCTGCCCCTCCCTACCCAGGGAACCTGGCTGCCCCCCCCGTGGCTGCTCCCTGGTCCCTGGGGCCCCGGCTCACCGAGGGTGTTGACGAGGCAGACCCCACACATGTCCAGGGCAAGGAGCCGGGTGTACACGTGGCTGCCCCCTTGATGGCACATGAAGAGGTGGTAGAGCACGGAGCCCGCAGGGGGTGCCAGGCAGGCCACGCAGTGTGTGCCCCCCAGCCAGCCGTCCTTACCCAGCTGGCCCCATGGCATGGTCATCGGCAGCAGCACCAGGAAACCCAGCAGAGCCAGCCCTGGGGAGAGACGCTCCCCATCAGGTGGCTCCCCGGGGGAACGGGGCAGACCCTGCACAGAGCCCGGAGGACCAGCCACGGGTGAGGCAGGTCTGGTCTTAAGGCGCCCCCAGAGTACTGCTGCCTGAGGGCCTCACGGGGCTCACCACAGCCCCGGGAGGAGAGGCTGTCACCCCCACTTTGCAGGTGAGGAAACCCAGGCTTGGAGAGGCTGAGGGACCTGCCTGAGGGGAACACAGGCGCAGGACCCGGCTGGCGCAGTCTGCCTCCCGGGTGGCTCAGCCCTCCGGCCACTTCACTGCCCCTCGCCCGGGAGGCCCCAGCCCAGCTGCTGGGGAGCAGTTGCTGCAGGAGCTGAGTTTTGAGACTGACAAGTGGGAAGCGACAGCAGGCCCGGGGCCCCTAGGCTGGCTCCTCCCAACCCTGACTTCCTCCCTCATAAATGTCTAGAAAGATGGACGCTTGGGGCCCTCTGTCTTCCAGCCCGGCCCGGCAGAGACCGAGGGACGGCGCAGGGCAGCCCGGGTCCTCTGGGAGCTCCGTTCCTCCCGGATCTACCCGGTTGGGGTCCCCCCCGAGCCGTGCCCGCCCCGCCCCGCTGGCACTTTGGCACTGCCCTCCCAGGGGCCGCTGGCTGCCCACAGGCCCCGAGGCTGGGCCCGGCCGGGGCAGCTCAAGGACGGGCAGGGCGGTGTCAGCAGGGCCGGCGGCCCCGGACAATGGCAGCCCTGTCCCCGCGGCTCCTGGCCGCGCCGGGCTCACCGTGCGTGTAGATGTTGCCCAGCTCGTTGTGCAGGTAGAAGAGGCTGCGCAGGCAGCCCGAGCCGCTGCTGGCCGGCCGGTAGCCCGTCAGCACGAACTTGTTGAACTGCAGGTGCGGTGGGGAGCTGGCCCCAGCCAGCAGGGCGCGGCACCGCCAGGGAAGACATGGGCCCGCGCGCACCCGCCGGCCAGGGGCGGTCACGGCCCGCGCCCCTCCGCGCTGCGCACCGCGCGAGCCCCGGGCCCCTCGCGCCGATGGGGGGGGACCCGGACGCGCCGGGCGCGGGGCGGCCGCAGAGCAGCTGGCGGCGGGCGGGTCGTTGCTGCGCCGGAGGCCGGGCGCGGCCGGACGAGGTGAGGGGACGCCAGGCCACCGCCCCGGCTCTCGCCCCCGCCCACCCTCGCCGTTTCGCGCGCTGGCTCATGACGGCTAAGCGCTGGCGAAGGCCAATCGGCGCGGCCGGTGGGCGGCCCCGACCCCGAGGCGTCCGGGGCCCGCAGCTGCTCGCAGGATTCCTGCCGGCCCGGGCTTGTGGGCGCCGGGCGGGGCGGGCCCGGTGCGCGGACGTCCCGGCTCCCGGAGCCTCCACGGAGCGGCCCCGGCGCCGCGCGCTCTCCAGCCCCGCGCACCCCTCAGCCCCGCGCGCCCAGGCTCTCCACGCGGCCCCCGGGCGCCGCAGCCTAGGGCACCCAGCCTGGCGGGCACAGCCGGGACGCCCAGCGCCGCCCATGACCTGTCCAAGGTGCTGCCGAGCCGGGCACGCGGGAGCCGACGCGCCCCCACGCCCGGGGGTGATCTCTCAGCTCGACTCTCCCGGGGCGCAGCAGAGCGCCCCAGGATGCCCAGGCCTCTCCGGGAATACCTGACGCGCCCAGCGCCCTCGGGCGAGCCCTGCCCTTTGAGTCATCCGCTCCAGGTGTGGACTTTGAATCCACACCCTCGGCGCCGCCCAGGACTGGCGGGGAGCAGGAGGGGAAGGGAGAGGCGGGAGGCTCGGGGAGAAAGGTCGCCCCGGCGATGCCCGCACCGTCTGCGCTGAGCGGGACCCCGGAGGGCCTCTGAATTCTGCACAGCCCCGCCCACAGCGGCCTCCTCCTCCAACCCCCCAGGATCCGTCCCCCCCGCCCTCGGAGCTCGCGGTCCCCCGGCCTCTTCCTTGCATGCGGCTCCTCCAAACTCTGGGCGTGAACGCCCTTCATTTGGATGAACAACCCAACCTTCCGCTCCGGTACCCTTATTTCCATACCCCCCCACACGTAAGAACTCTCCGAGGCCTCTAATAAAATAGATCCTTTATTTAAAGTCTGTAGCTGGTCTTTTGACCAATTTTGTTGACCCCTGACCTCTTCTTGGGGGTAGCTGCCCAGGACCATCCCAAGAGGGACGCCAGTATCTCCGAAACTAGAGACCCTGCCCCGCCCGGGCCAGTGTCCATGGGCTGGGTCCCTCATGCAATTTGGGCTCCACCCTCTGGACCCCGAGTCAGGCCCAGGTCCCTTTAGAGCACCAGATGCTTCCTGTCAGACTCCTGGCTTCCCCGAGTGACCAGAGGAGCCCTTAAGGAGGCGGAAGACTGAGGTAGGGTGCGACAGGGCATGTCAAGTGTCCATCCTGCTGGCCGAGGGTCCCACGACCCTGCAGGTCTCAAGTCAGAGAGCGGAGATGAGCGACCGCAGGGAGCTCTGGCTGGAGGTGCTCAGGGCCCGGTAGCCCGCAGCTGGGCTCTCAGCCTGGGGGTCTCCAGGAGAACAGGGCAGAGGCACCCCTCGGGGCCGGCGGTACCACACGGCCCAGCTTCTCCTGGGGCCCCGGGAAGGCCCCAACGCCAGACGCCCCTTCCCCGGAGCCAGCAGACAGGTCCTAGAGGGGGAGCAGATGTCAGCCGGACCCGACCCAGAATGGCCTGAATCCCTGCTCCAACGGCGACCCCGAGCTCGATTTCCTGCGTGGATCCAAAGCCTGGCTCCCTCCAGACCACAGGAGTTCCTCCCCAGCCCCGTAGTTCGATTGGGCCCTAGACTGCCCCCAGGGGGACCGAGGTGTCTAGGCGCCCGCCCCGCGCGAGGTGCACCCTCAGGCCCTGCCCAGTGCCCGCACCTTCCGCGCAGCACGCGCAGCAGCGAGAGGAGCAGCAGCAGCAGCACTGAGACGGCGGTCACCGTCGAGAAGAACCGGGCTGCGGGGACACGGGCGCAGTGAGGCCAGAGCCCTCTGGTGGCGGCGCCCCAAACGCCCTCCCGTCCCGTTTGCCCGCCTCACCCCCTGCTGCGGCCTCCGGTGTCCCGGGCCGGGGGCTGCAGCTCACGTTGGCTTCGTCCGGGGCCGCCGCGGGCGTCTGGGCCGCGCCCTTGGGAGACGCCTGCCCGTCGGTGGCCTCCTGCAGCCCTGCGGAGAGGGGTGTGAGGGCCCGGCCCGGGGGCGCGGGAGGGCGCGGGGCGGGGCGGGGCGGGGTGGGCGGGCCTCACCACGGTAGGTGAGCGCGAAGCCCTGCGCGTGGCCGCGCGCGTCGCTGCGGAAGGTGAGCAGCAGCGCGGCGGGCCGCAGGCGCAGGGGCCCGGGCGGTGGCGGGCGGGAGCCGTCGAAGGCGCGCAGCAGGCGGCCGGAGGCAGCGTCGCGCAGCTCCAGCCGGTCGCGCGGGTCGGCCAGCTCGAAGAGGCGGAAGGTGAGCTCCAGGGCGGCGCCCGGAGGGCCCAGCGCCCAGCTGCAGTTGCGGTCCGGCCCGTACTCGTCCGGGAAGTCCGGGGAGTAGATGACGCCCTGAGGCGCCGTCCAGTTCCCCTGGCAGGAGCCCACCGACACTGCGGGCGGCGAGGGGTTCGGGACCCAGCGGCCGGCAGGACCCCCCCACCCTTCGCGGGGCGAGCCCACGCCTAATTCCCGCCGCCTGCACAGCGAGGCCCTGGCCACGGCCCCGCCGAATTCCCCCCTCAGGCCCCGCTCCGGCCTCGGGAGGCCCCTCCGCCGGTTCCGCCCCCTACACCAGGGCTGCGCCCACCCGACTCCCTGCCTCGCCCGGGCCCCTCCACGTCTCACCTTCATAGATGCCCAGGCGCCCGTCGCCGCCGCACAGCTGGCCCGGGTGCCCGAAGCAGATCTGGTCACAGTCGATGGCCGGGGCCGGACGTCCCCGGGCTAGGTCGCTCTCAGAGCCGCAGAAGCAGGCGTAGCCGGCCTCGACGCCCGCCAGCTGAGAGCACAGACCGGGTGACCCCAGGGACAAGGGCTCCGGGGAGGGTGGGGGGTGGGGGCCGGAAGGGGGACCGCGGCGGGGGATTCAGGAATCAGCGTCAAGTTCTGGAGGCAGAGTTGGGCCCTGGAGCGGGGCCTCTGGGCCGGGCCGCCGGGCGGTACCTGGTAGCCCTTCAGGCGGCAGAAGCGCAGGCAGACCTGGACCGTGAGCCTTGTGGAGGTGCCGCTGGGGCCACTGAGCGCCGGGGGCGCCCCGGAGTCCACGAAGCAGCCCAGGTACCCCGGCACTGAGAGGGGAGCAGATCAGGCTCGGCGCCTCAGAAGGTGGCATCCACCCCACCCCCGTCCCTCCGGGCCAGCTCACTGTGGCACGTGGGGATGTTGCAGTAACGCCAGTAGATGCCCTCCTCCGTCTCGGCCACGTAGCACCACGGCTGCACGTCCCCGTCTGGGTTCCTGCCGGGGTGGGGGGAGGTGGTCGGGGTCCCATCGCCCCAAGAGCCCCACATCCCAGGCCCAGACCCCACGGCCTAGGTGCAGAGCGGCCTCCCAGGGCCGGTGCCGGTTGGAGATTATTCGTCGGCTTCTCTTGGTTCTGGCGCAAATTCTAACTTTCCCCATGTGCGTCCAGAAGTCGACTTCCAGTGGGAAGTCGGTAAAGGGGGCCCTGAGGGCTGTTTATAGGTTTATAGGTTTTCAGCCCTTGCTAGGAAACGGCCCCATATAGGGGGACTTTGAGACCCTCTGTGATGTTCGGCCCCCACCCAGCTGTCGGCCTCAGTCTTGCCCCTGCCCTTGGAACCCCGCTTTAAGGCAGAAGTGGGGAGCCTTGAGCTTTGCGGTCTGCAGAGAACCCAGACCACCCACTTAGCTTGCCCCCTGGAACTGCAGGACCCAAACCCACCCACCCCTGCTAGAAGCCACCCACTTGCAAGGGACCTTTGAGTGCCAGGCCTGTCCCCCTCTGCTGGCCCTGACCGGAAGCCCTGCAGAAGCTGGGCGCCGGAGGCCCGCCCCTCGCTGGCCGAGGTCTGCCCGCCCCGCCCGGACCCCGCCGGGACCCCGCCCCTCACCGGCAGAAGTTGTGCGCGCCCAGCCCCCAGCGGCCCTGGGGGTCGCTGGCGCTGCTGTAGCTGTGCTGCTGCGTCTGGTCCCAGAAGAGGCACGGGCGGCCGTCCCCGCGCGGGCCCGTGCGGTTTTGGTGGCCGCGGTAATCGGCGCCGTTCACCTGGAAGCACTCGGACAGGCCTGCAGCGCGACTGCGGGGCTAGGGGTGCGGACCCTCGCTGGCCCCCTCCCCGGCCCCCGGCGCCCGCCCCCGCGGGGTCGCTCCGGCTGCCCAGCTGCTCCCGCCACCTGCTCCGCCCCTCCTCAGCTTCGGGGGACCGGCCCGGGGCACCGAGGCTGGGGAGGGGGTGGCGTCAACGGCGGGCGGCGGGCCGGGACTCACCTGGGCTGTGCAGGCTCCCGGCGGAGGCTCCGCGCGGCCGCAGCAGCGGGAGGAGAAGGAGGAGGCCCCGCAGGGCGCTCGTCCCCATCGCCCCCCACCAAGGAGAGGTCGCCCTAGCCGGGGCCGCTCCCGGGGTCGCTCAGGGCTCTCCCAGGCGACCTGGGGGTGCGTTGTCTTCTGTCCGTCTGTCCTCGTCCCACTCGCGTGGAGGGCACTCTGGCCGGGGAAATATCTCCGGAGGGGCAGGTCTTTGCTTTTGGGGTCTCTGTTCCTACCTGGGAGCCTGTGCCCGGGGGCGTCCTCCTTCTCGGCCCTTCTGCTCTCCGGTCGCGCCTCGGCCTCCGCACCCGCCCCCTCCCGCCGCGCTTGGCTCTCTGCGCTCCCGGGCCCGGGTCTCCGACGCGATGGCTCCCGCCCCCCGCGCGTCCCTCCGCGGGTCCCTCCCCCGGGTCCCTCCTTCCCCGAGAGGGAGGCGAGAAGCCCCGCCCGGGACTGGAGCGCAGGCAGCAGGTCCAGACGCCTCTGCGCCCGCCCCTGGGAGCCCCGGCGCCCCGGAACGCGCCTCCTCGCCCCCTCCCCCTTCTCAGGGTCCCTGCGGGTTCCCGCGGGTGGGCCTGTAGAGGGGCGCAGCCCAGGCAGGCAGCCCCTAACTGGGGACATAGACGGCCTCCTCCCGCGACCGCAGCGCCCCCCACACCCCGGAGTCACCGGGTCTCGAGCACCCTCACTCACCCGTGCGCACAGCCTCAGTCGCCCACGCAACTCTCTCCCGATCCTCACGCGCCTTCCCCCCTCCCCAGGTCACCAGGAGGTGGTGTCCCTCCCGCGCCCGCCCCCGGAGACAGGCGGGAACCGTGGACGCTCGGGTCCCGGACGGGCAGGGGCAGCTGGCGTCTGGGGAAGAAGGCAGCTGCGCCCGGGTCCCCTCCCTCCCCGGCCCCCAGGACCCCAGCCCAGGCTCGCCGGAGCCCCCGCCGCGCCGTGGAATTCCCCGAGCGGCGCCCCCACCTGGCGGGCAGGGGGCGGGGAGCAGGCCCGTGCAGGCGTGGGGGGAAGTCCCCGCCCCCTCCCCCGGCCGCGGCTCCTCTGATCTCCCCGCGCCGCCCCCGGGGCCTGGGGGAGGCTGGCGCAGGTGCGTGGGAGGGCGGGGGCGGGGGCCGGGGAGCGGCGGGGGCCCCGGGGCGCCCCGCTACGACCCCACCCCGGCCCCCAGCCAGAGCCCCCTGTCCCCACGTCCACCCTCCCCACCCCTGCCCAGGCCCCTGCCAGGCTGTCCCCCGGAGGACGTGTCCCCGCCCCCCAGCCCCTCCCCACCCAGTCCCCCAGCAGATGGAGAGGCAAGATGGGGGCGCAGGGACGACCCCGCGCGGCCAGGGTGCGGGCGGCGGTGGTCGGACCCGCCGGGACTTCACACTCAGTGCCCTGGGGCTGGGGCCCGGCCGCGGAGAGGGGCCTTTCCAAGGAGGTGGGCTTGCGGGGACCCCAGGGCTGTGCCCGGGTACCCCTCCCGGGAGCCCTTTGAGGGCCCCGGCTGCCCTGCCCAGCACCAGGCTAGGAGTTTCCTGCGCCCCCGATCTGCGCGAGGAGCCCTCCTGACCCTCCGAAGAGAGAGCAGCCGGTGGCCGTCAGCCTTCCCGGGGTCTCCCCGCTGTGGCCCGTGACTGCGGGGCTGGCTCGGGGGGCAGTGGCAGGCGTGGTCCCGGGCTCCGACCCACGAAAGTGGCTTCACACACACACACCCCGGCCTGCGGGTGGGACGCCACAGCGGAGGTGGGAAGGAGGTGAGGCGGGGGACAGGGCGACCAGGGCCCCTCGGGCAGAACTGGGTCAGCGGGGTGGTGGTGGCAGAAGTGCAGCTGGAGAGGACAGTCGTGCTGGGCCCCGGGACTGCCCCTCTGCCCCGTCCCCTGGTCTCCTGGCCTGCAAAGGGGGTGTTGCAGGAGAGGGAGAAAGTGCTCAGTCTCGAGACTCAGGGTGCTGATATGGGGGTCCCCACCGCATGCTCCAAGTCCCCACAGAAAGCGGACAACGAGGGAGGCCTCGGCTCTCCATCTGCAGCAGCTTCCCCGGCAGCGCGGCGCCCCGTGTGCTGTAAGCAGCATCTTCCCGTCCCGCAGGGGGCAGGCAGCTCGGAGTGGGAGCGTGACTTGCCCGGGTCACAGCTGTGGGGTCGGGAGCAGGTTCGGACTCAGCTTGTCCAATCCCAGCGCTGCACGAGTACAGCTGCGCCGCCCGCCCCACTTCAGGGGTCCCTGTGGGCACCCAGCGTCCCCAGCGTTTCCCCACCTGGCCACCACTCCATGCCCCTGCCGTGAGCTGACAGGCCCAGGGCTCGCACTCGGTCCCCAGAGCAGATTCTCCAGCTGCTCATTTCACAGACGGGGGACCAAGGCCGAGAGGGCAAGGGTCAGCTCAAGGTCACCAAGGCCGGCCTGTCTTCGGGGCTTCTCTCCCCCCGAGACCCCGACTACGTGGACGCAGGGCACAGCATTGCCTTGTCACCTCCAAGGGGTGCGGGTTCGCGGCCTGGTGGGGAGAAGGGAGGCCAGCGCTGGGGTGCAGGAAGTAAAAGGGGGATCTGGGGTGGGCCTTGCCCTTCCCTCCTCGGGGCACAGCTCCTGACTGCACCAGACTCCCCAGTCTGTGTGGGGGAGACAGTGAAAGGTATGGGCCTTGGGAGAGGACAGGGGCCAGGCCATTTTGTCCCCACCGCCCTCCTGGGAAAGGGGGAGTGCAGGGCCGCGTGGGCAGGTTGGAGCCTGTGAACCCCGGGTCTCTGTGTCTGAGCCAGGACCCCTGGGAGCTCCCCACAGGCGGCTCAGCCACTCTTGCTTTCCTTTCTAGTTTCCTCGTCTTCCTAGAGGGGTTCAGGTTCCCTTTGGGGGTCCACCTCTCATAGGAGGGGCGGGGCAGGCCACCCAGGCAAGTCGGGGTGCAGGGAATGTTTTGGATCCAGCCAAGTCGCCTGGGGCTGCTGGGCAGGGCTGGGAGTGGGGTGTGCACCAGGCGGGTCTTTGCTCAGGGCCCCCTGTTCTGGGGTGAAGGCAGGGAGAGGGGAGCTGGGAGGGAGGGCAGGGCCTCCTGGGCCCCTAGGACCCCCAGTCTTGACCCTCTCCTTGGTCCCACACTGCTGCCCTGTCCTCCCCGGAGGTGCTGTGACCCCAGGACTGCCTCACACCCCCCTCGGCCCGCCTTGTGTTCCCCAAGGCTGGCGCCTCCATGGCCCTTGTCACCGGTGGCCGTGGGACTGAGTCTGGCCACTGGGTGTGGGAAGAGCTACTGCCACATGGCCCTATCCCAGTGGCAGCCCATCACCTGCAGCTGGTCAGAAATGCAGATTCCCAGCCCAGCCCGGCCCCTCCTGAATCAGAGCCTGCATTGAACACCATCCCTCGCTGTCTGGTACCCAAGCTAAGGTTCAGAAAGATGCAGGCCCCTCTTGGCTCTGGCCATCCCCCTTCACCTGCTGAACGGAGGAGTCCCCCAGGCCCGAGAGGACGCAGAAGGAACCGGATCCCTGGACGGCCTGCAGAAGGCTGCTCCGCCTGGGCAGGAGCAGGCGGGTATCGCCCTAACTGCTGGGGTGCGGAGGGCTGCTTGCTACAGCAGCTGGCACGACGCACCTTCCTGGGCACACCCCCACCCACCCACCCATCTCTTGTCTCCCCCTTCCTTGCTGCTACCTCCCTGGTTGAAGCCACTGTCTTCCCTCACCCAGACCAACCTCAGCTCCCCTCTCCAGAGTCCAATCCCCTCCCAGCAGTCAGAATCATTCAAAAAAATTAAATCAGATTGAGTCATTGGCCTGATAAAAACTCCCACAAATTGCTCTTCCCATCTGGGTTCAGCGGCTCTGTCTGAGCTCAGGGGTGTGTCCGTCGGTCTGCCCAGCTCAGTGTTCCCGTGGAGGGCCTGGGAGGGGACCACAAAGAACAGCTTTGCGGGTTGGGGCGTGTGTCAGATGTCTCCTCCCTGAGTGAGCCCGGGAACAGTTTCGTTTTCCATCTCGGGTGGGAGCGGGGAACAAGCTGTTCCCCGAGGATGCAGGGCCCTGTGGGGCTGGGGTGAGTGTGGTCTGGGGACCAGGACCCCAACAGGTCAGGAACCTGCCAGAAACAACTGGTGTGGGACGCAGCTCCTGTCCCCGCAGTCCCTGACTCTGCCTCCCTCTCCCCCAAGCCCCCAGCAAAGGGCTGCAGACGGTTCCCCATGGCCCTTGGTGCTGCTCACACTGGCCGGCCACTGCCTCAAAGAGGGGCCACCCCTCGCCCACCCCTCTCCAGCCTGCGGCATCCCCCACCGCCAGCGGTTCCCTCCTCGAATTGCTTTCTGCCCTCAGGCCGGCAGGTCCACGTGGGGGGTCTGCTGCCAGTGCTGGCCCCGAGAAGCCCCCAGCCTGGGTGAGAGGCAATGGGATCCCCCTCTGCCCACCCCACTGTCCCCCAAGGGCTCTGAGCACACCAGAAAGACCCCCTCAGCTCCATTGAGAAGAAGGAGCCCACCTGGGTCTCTAGCCCCAACACTGCAGAGAAGGGTATTGTTCCAGCACATAGCAAGTGCTCAAAATCTTCGGTAAAGGCGCGAGTGAGAGTTACTGAACAAACACGTGGGAGGGAGGGACGGACAGGAGGACGGGGTTGGCCCCTTCTGCGGCCCTCCCGCCAGGCAGCCCCTCCCCCAGGGCCGGCCTGAGCCTTTGGCCCTTCCCTGGAGCCCAGAGGCCACGGAGGTTCTGCTACCAGCCCCACCCCCCACCCTGGGCCGCCCACCCTTGGCCTCCTCTCTCTCCCGCCCCGGGGTTGCTGGTGAAGGTCGGACCCGGCAGAGATGAAGGGCAGGTCTGCCGAGGGGTCCTGGGAGCTGGGCCCTGGCACCCCAGACTGCCCTCCTCGAGCCACCAGGAAACACTGCTCTGTCCCCGACCCACTCCCCCAAGGAGGCCCAGGGCGTGGGAAGGACAGGGCTCTGCAGGGACTGGCCTGGGGTCGCCAAGCTGGCGGGGGTGAGGCCTGGTGGGGACCCCTCCGAGGGGGCAGCCCCCCCCCCCACCAGCCGCCCCAGCCCCAGGGCCGCATGAGGGCTAATTGGTGCGGGAGCCAGGAGTTGTGGAAGGCAGGCTTCTAAGGTGACCCCCAAGACACACACTCCCCTTCCCCCAGCCCACACCTACTGGAGGGCACGCCCTGTATGATCCCCTCCCGATGAGTGTGAACAGGGTACTGAGTAGAACGGATCTCATTCCCATGATTAGGTTACCTAATACGGCCAAGGCAAAGGTACTTTTGTGGATGTAATTAAGGTCCCCATCGGTTGACTTGGAGTTAATCAAATGGGAGATTTCTCCTGGGTGGGCCTGACCTAGTCAGGTGAGCCCTTTAACAGAGACCCCGCAGCCTCCACGCTCGCGCCGATCGCGGGCCGAGGTCAGAGCCAGCATCCCGCGGGCCGTAGGACGGCAGCGGGCGAGTTGCGCGTTACCCGGGACGCGGCGCAGGGGACCTTTCCTTGGCGACCGGGAGCAGCCGGCGGGTTCGCGCCTTCTCGCGGGCCTGGCGCGGACCCTCCGCGGCGCCGCTCCCCTCGGGCCGGGTGACTGGCCTCTGCTCGGCTTCGTGGGGGCCGCTGTTGCTCAAAGGCACGTGGACCTACGGGCGCTGTCAAATGGGGTTTATTGGGGGAAGCGCACACGCGGGGACCGTGGGAGAGCGTGCAAGGCGCCGCTCGCCGCACCCGCAGGACCGGGAGGAGAAACACGGCGTAACAAGAAGCTCGCGGCGGAGGACGCGGCCTGTTAGCAAGCGGGGCGCTCCCGGGACCGCTGGCCGGCGCTCGGCCCCCTGCGGGGGACGGAGTGAGCTCCCGGTGCCGACCATGCGCCCTCCGGTGCCTCCGCGACGGGTCCTTAGTCCGCGAGGCCGGCGGTGCGGCTGCCCGGAGCCCCAGGGACGCGCCCGCCGTGGTGATGATGGGTCCTGGGCTTACTTTGAGTTGGAAAACAGCAGATGAAAGGGCAGAGGCTGCCGTGAGGCCCGGGGTGTGGCCTTGTCTGCTGAGTGTGGGGGACCGCGTGCTCCGCTGGCAGGTGGCCCAAGGGCCTGGGGCGGGCGGCAGCTCAGTGCGGGAAGCCAGGAGCTCTCCCAGGCCGGCCCCGCCTCGCTGGAAGCGGCCCGCGGGTGACTTATGCCCGCTGGGGAGGCCCTGCAGGTCGGCGGACGCTCTGGAAAGGGACAGGAGCTTGTGGCAGGAGCCCCACAGGCTGGGACTGGGGAAGGGGGTCTGTCCAGTGGCCCTCCCGGGGGTCTTCCGTGGGTGAGGAAGGAGCGGGCAGTTGCTGCCCTTCCCTGGCAGGTGCAGCAGCCAGCTCGGAGCACTGCTCCCCCAGCCTGAGAGCAGGGAGCACTCTCGTGGGAGCTTGTGTGAGGAAACGCTGAGGAAATCGCGACGCCTTTGGAAAAGTGAAAAACATGTTGGTCAAGCAAAAGCTAAGTGGACGGAAAGTGCCGGGTCCTGTGTAGCCACGAAGCTTCCTTCAGGCCTGGTGGTACGCACGGTTCCTCCGCTTTGGTGGGAAGGAGGTCCTGCGTCATTGCGACTCGCTGTCTATTTTTATATCTTTGATTTTCCTGATTGCAAAGAAACACACATTCATTATGAAAATGTGACCACGATAGAAGCAGACAACACAGAAGGTTACAGATCCCCGAAATCCTTTTCCTTGGAGATAACTATTTACTAAACCAATTTTTTTATACACGCATACAGCAAGTACATAGAAAATGAGACGGTTCCGTTCATGTAGTTCGGGAATCCCTGCTTTCTACCCGAGCTCGTCCTGCAGAGAACACTGCCAACACTCCAGAGGAGGCCCCTCTCCTGTCCCGCAAGTCACCGGGGTCACCAGAGCCAGGGACCCACACCCTGGCCTTTCCAAGATGAACATAAATTTCTCCTTTATGACCGTGGTGGTTTAAAAAATGTGCACAAATTCTTGCTAATTTCCCACTTGAGAGGAGGAGCCTAATCCCGCTCCCCCGAGGGTGGGGTGGGCAGCTCTGTGAGACAAATCCACACGCCTGCAACGCACCCCAGGAAGGCACCGTTCGGCGTCTTGTAGTGCATTACAGCGTCCAGTTGTCACCACAATCAGCTCAGAACAATTGCATCACCCCACAAAGAAGCTCTGCACCACTAGCAGACACCTCATCTCCCCCCAAACAACACACCCCCTTCCCAGCCGTGGCAACCACTAATCTGTATTCTGTCTATAGATTTTCCTCTTCTGGTCATTCCACATAAATGGAATCACACAATATTTGTCTGAGTGTGGCTTTCTCCACACAACACAACGTTTGCAAGGCCCATCCATGCTGCAGCATTGGGTCAGCACTTTCTTTCAGGCTGGAGTATTCCAGTGGATGGATGGAGCACCTTCTGTTTATCCACTCATCATTTGATGGGCTTTCCAGTTGTTTCCACTTCTTGGCTATTATGAATAGTGCCACTAGGAACTTTCCTGAACAAGTTTCTGCCTGGGAGTGGAAATGCTGGGCCGCCTTTCTGAGGAATTGCTGGTGTTTTCCAAGGTGGCTGCAGCACTTTACGTTCCCACCGCAGTGGATGAGGGTTCCGTTCCCCACATCCTCACCAACACCTGCAATTACCCGTCTTTTTGATCCCAGGCCTCCTCCTGGGTGTGGGGTGGAATCTCATGTGGTTTTGATTTGCATTTCCCGATAGCTTATGACATTGAGCATCTTTTCGGGGGTTTATTGGCCATTTGTAGATTTTCTTTGGACAAATATCTATTCGAGTCCTTTGCTCATTTAAAAAACTGTGTTATTTGCTTATTTATTATTGAGTCATAAAAATTCTTTGTATTTTTTTTTAAATACATCCTTTATTAGATATGTGATCTGCAACCATTTTCTCCCATTCTGTGGGTTATCATTTCACTTTCTTGATGTATCCTTTGATGCACAAAAGTCTTTAATCTTGATGAAGTTAAATTTATCTATTTCTTCTTTGGTTGTTTGCACTTTTGGTGTCATATCTAGGAAAGGTTTGCCTAACCCAAGATTACCAAAATTTACTCCTTTTTTTTGAAGAGTTTTATAACTTTAGCTCTTACATTTATGTCAATGAACCATTTAGAGTTAATTTCTGTATATGGTACAACTTCATTCTTTTGCATTGGCTATTCAGCTGTCCCAGCCACCACTTATTGTATGGTCTTGGCATCCTTGTCAAAAATCAAATGACCGACAGAGTACAGGGATGGTAGCACAACACTGTGATGAATGAATTACCAGCACTGAATTTTTGTAGTAGTTAAATTGGAAAATGTTAAGTTGTATATATGTTATCACTATTTTTTTTTTTAATCAATTGACCACAATTATGAAGGCTCATTCCACTGATCTATTTGTCTATCCTTATGCCATGGTACCACTCCATCTGGATTACTGTTGTTTTAGGTAAGTTTTAAAACTGAGAAATGCGAGTCTTTCAATTCCGTTCTTTTTCAATAGTATCTGGGTCCCTTGAGTTTCTACATGAATTTTAGACTCAGTCTATCAATTTCTGCAAGAAAGCCAGCTGGGATCTGGATTAGGGACTGAGTTAATCTGTAGATCAATTTGGGGAGTATTGCCATCTTAACAATATTAAGTCTTCCAATCCATGAACATAGTGTATCCTACTGTTAACTTAGGTCTTTTTTTTAAACTTCTTCCAGAAATGCTTTGTAGTTTTCAGAGTACAAGTTTTGTGTTTCTTTTGTTATACTTATTCCTAGATATTTTTATTCTTTTTGGTGAGATTGTAAATAGAATTGTTTTCTTAATTTCATGTTTGGATTGTTCTTTCCAAGTGTATAGAAATATAATTGATTTTTGTATATTGACCTGGTCCCCTGCAACCTGCTGAACTAGTTTATTCATTCTAATAGTTTCTTAGTGTGTCCCTGTACCAGTTTGGATGTATTATGGCCCCGCAAATGCCATTATCTTTGATGTAATCTTGAGGGGACAGATGTATTAGTGTTGATTAGGTTAGAACCTATTTGTTCAGTGTTTCCATGGAGATGTGACTCAATCAACTGTGGGTGAGAACTTTCATTGGATTATGTCTATGGAGGTGTTGCTCCACCAATTCAGGGTGGATCTTTATCGGATCACTGGAGCACTTTAAAAAGAGCCACACAGGCCCAGAGGTAGAGCAGCTGTGAGTGATATTTTGGAGAGCAACTGAGAGTAACATTTTGGAGAAGCTGCAGCTGAGAGACACATTCTGAGGATGGCTGTTGGAAGCTGACACTGACATTTTGGAGTATGCCATTTTGAAACACAACCTGGAAGCAAGTGGACGCCAGCCACATGCCTTCTGAGCTAACAGAGGTTTTTTGGATGCCAACAGCCTTTCTCCAGTGAAGGTACCCTATTGTTGATGTCTTACCTTGGACACTTTTTGGACTTAAGACTATAACTGTGTAACTGAATAAACCCCCTTTATAAAAGCCCCCTTTATAAAAACTGATATTTTGCTTAACAGTAGCATTAGCAAACTAGAACAGTCCCTTAGGATTTTCTATATATAAGACCATGTCACCTGCAAATAGAGACTGTTTTACTTCTTTCTGTCCAATATGGATGTCTTTTATTTCTTTTTCTTGTCTAATTGTCTTGGCTAGAATCTCCAGTACAACACTGAATAGAAGTGGCCAGAGTGGACATCCTTTTGTTATTCTTGATCTTAGGAAGAAAGTGTTTAGTCTTTCACCATTAAATATGACGACAGTTGTAGGTTTTCCATAGATGTTCTTTATCAGGTTGAAGAAGTTCTCTTCTATTTCTAGTTCACTGAGGGTTTTTACTGTGAAAGGTGTTGGATATTGTCAAATGCTTTTTCTGTGTCTACTGTGATGGTCCTATGGTTTTTGTTCTTTATTCTATTGATATGGTATGCTGGGGTCCCCAAGACTACCCCAGGTTCTGTGAACTTGTTAGAAGGACTCACAGGACTTACCATACATCATACTCGAGGCTAAGATGTATTAGAGTGAGAAGATTCCAAGCAAAACCAGCCAAGGGAAAAGGCACATGAGGTGACATTCAGAGGAAGCCAAGGGCAAACTTCCAGCAGAGTCATGCAGGATGTGCTTAATTTCTCCAACACATGTGAAGTCCCATCTACCAGGGAGGCTCACCAGGGCCAAGGACTCCAGGGATTCTCCTGGGGGTCAGTCATAGAGGCACAGAGAGCCTGGGTGCCTGAGGGATCACTACAGTGCCAACCTCTCAGAAGAAAAGCCAGTGGTCAGCAAAACCACAGTGTACGGATCAGGCTGAGTGAGCCACTCTCCGCTGAGTTCCAGGATGCCAGCCAAGAGCTGACCTTGCAAGCCATCCCAAGGACAGTATCTTAGGTCTGCTATGTCAAGTCTGCTCTGCACATTATTACATTAATTGATTTTAGGATGTTAAGCCAACCTTGTGTTCCTGGGATAAACCCCACTTGGTCATGGTGTACAATCCTTCTCTGTGTGTTGGAGGGGCAACACCTCTATAGAAATAATCCAGTGAAAGGTCTCACCCACAGTTAATTGAGTCACATCTCCATGGAAACACCAATAGGTTCTAACCTAATCAATACTAATACGTCTGCCTCCACAAGATTCAGTTGGCTGGTGGTCTCTTGAGGACGTCTGCACCTGTTTTCACAGGAGATACTGGTCCATGGTTTCCTTTTCTTGTGATGCCTTTGTCTGAATTTGTACCAGGGTATCAGGGTAATGCTGGCCTTCTAGAGTAAGTTGGGAATTGTTCCTTCCTCTTCTATTTTTTGGAGGAGTTTGTGAAGACTTGGCATTAATTCTTCTTTAAATGCTTGGTAGGATTCATTAGTGAAGCCATCAGGGTCTGAGCTTTTCTTTTTGGGAAGTTTTAAAATTACTAATTCAATCTCTATTTATTATAGGTCTATTTAGATATTCTTTCTTCTTGAGTCAGTTTCAGTAGTTTGTGTCTTTGTAGGCATTTTCCCATTTAATTTATTTACTTTGTTGGCAAATGGTTGTTCATAGTATTCCTTTATAATTCTTATTCCCGTGAGGTAGGTAGTGGTGTCCTGTTTTCATTCCTGACTTTAATACCTTGAGTCTCCTCTATGTTTTCTTGGTCAGGCTAGCTAAAGTTTGGCCAATTTTGTTGATCTTTTTGAAGAACAACTTTTGGTTTTGTTGATTTTCTCCATTATTCTTCTGGTCTCTATTTCATTAATTTTTTTTCTTTTTTGCATTCCAATAAAACTTCATTTACAAAAACAGGTGGTGGGTGGATCTGGTCCCCAGGCCCTAGTTGGGACCCCTTATTGGTGATCACCCATCCTGTAAGAGGTTCCTTAAAACGTGCTGGGCAGGCCAAGGGAACACAGTGGTTTCTTGGATTAACATTCACACAAACAGTACACTTCTGCCTCTGATATGAATCACGATTTAAGGTTTAATTAAATGGACACACAAATATTTTTCCAAGTGCTATTCAAACATATGTTATCATCATTATTTTCTCTTCTCTCAGGTTCTTCAAAAATGGTGCCAATATTCGTTTGTTCTGGTGAGGTTTTCAGTGACGAGTGAGACGAAGTGAGGTAGGTAGTTTATGGGGAGGAGAGGATTACTTTTCCTACTGAAGTGGTTCATGGGTCCCCAGTGAACCTCTGTTCCCCAATGAACCTCTGTTCGTTGGCAAGCTGTCCAAAAGAAACGTGACACATTATCCAATGGGTTCAGGTGATGTAAGACCTCGGATCTTCTGTCCAGCACATAATTCTGAATTTCAGCTGAACCAATGCAAGTTCCCATTTCTGGAGGGCAGCAAAGATTTCACAATTGTTACAAAGAAGATTGTGCCAGCTGCAGGGTGGAATGGGGTGAATGGTGGGTTGATACGACACTAACTTCTGCTCTAATCTTTATTATTTCCTTCCTTCTGTCTGCTTTAGGTTTAGTTTGCTCTTCTTTTACTAGCGTCTTAAGGCAGAAGTTGAAATTATTGATTTGAGATCTTTTCTTAAATATAAATGTTTACAGTTAATAGATTTCTATCTACACACTGCTTTTGCTACAGCGCATGCTTTCGTATGTTCTATCTTCATTTTCATTCATTTCAAAGTATTTTCTCATTTCCCTTGGGACTTCTTCTTTGACCCACTGGTTATTTAGGAATGTGTTTAATTTCCACAAAGTTGTAAATTTCTGTTACTGATTTCTAATTTTATCCCATTGTAGTCAGAGAACACACTCTGTGTGATTTCAGTCCTTTTACATTATGGGGCTTGTTTTATGGCCTGGCACACGGTCTGCCCTGGAGGAGGTTCCATGTGTGCCTGGGGAAAGCTTCTGCTCTTACGGACGGCTTCCTTCTTGCTCTGTTGTCTCCCAGATAACTCACACTGGGGGAAGCTAGCTGCCTGGTCCCGAAGACACCCAAGCGTCCTAACGAGAGGTCCGTATGGTAAGGTACCGCGGCCTCCGGCCCAGAGCTGTGGAGGTGAGGGCACCGTCTTGGAAGTGGAGCCCCCGCCCCAGTCAAGCCTTCAGACTGTGCAGTCTCTCGGGAGCCCTGAGCAGCACCCAGCACCCCAAAGTCTCCACCCATAGAAACTGTGAGATGCAGTAAACATTTGCGTTTTAAGGCACTGAGTTTTGGGGTAAGTTGAGACACAGTAGATAAGTAATACAATTACCCATACATCTGCTGGCTTTCGGGAGCACAAGTCTTGAAGCACGGTTGAACTTTAGGTAGAAGTTTTGTCTTTTCTGAGAAAAAAAAAATGGAAATCATGGATTAACACTTCTTTTCTTGTTGAAACTGACAGAACCAACGACACACACCTCACCATTGATGACCTCAGGGCTTTGAGGATAAAGGAAACCAGGCGAAGGACTCTGATTTGGGGAGTCATTGGGGATTCTGGTTTTCTAACACCCAGAACGGCCTGTGCCTGGTAACATAAGCTACTTGAGGCCCATAAGAGTCAGTCTTCTGCCCTTGTCATCGAAAGGACTGGGAACCAGCTGGATATTGGAGATGGCACGCCCATCGCAGTGTCAAAGGCAAACCACAGCTCCCACTGCTTAAGCCCAATAGTGGCTTTCTCCTGAAATCTCCTTTTTCCTTTTTTAGCAGAAATCAAGTTTCTTTTGGCTGACTTATATACTTTAGATTCATTTCTATGTTTCTCAAGATAGCTATTAAGAAATAGCCATGTGATGTGAATTCTTACAATGCTTTGTAAAAGCTGATTTAATATTCTGTTTAAGTGAAGAAAACCCATGTTCAACTCTAGAAAATTAATAACTTACACAACTGTGTGTGCCTGTGTGTCTGCACACGTGTTTGTGTATGTGTGCGCGCGCACACACACACACACACACACACACACACACACACACTAGCATCCGCTTCTGGGGCAATCTATATTTTTCATAAGATTGTCAAAGGAGAATACGGTCTGTAAAAAAGTTAGTAACTCTTATCATAAAAGAAAGATGAGAAAAGGGTAGCTAAAGGTTGGGACAGATTATGTGCATTTTCTGGATAAGACGGAGCCAATAGAGAGAAGCTGAAGATTCTAGAATGAGTGCTGGGCCAGGCCATGAAGCTCTCAGAGTGCGCCTGACCACAGAGGCCCCTGTCCCCAGGGTCCTCTCCTACCCCCAGCCCCTGCCACCGCCCCTCTGCACCTGGTCCCTCCTGCTGGGCTGGGCCGGGGCGCCGCTCGCGCTGCCTCAGGGCCTCCAGGCCCGCCAGGTCGGGGGGGTGGCAGTGCCCCCGCATCACCATCACCCGCTGGCCCTGGGAGATGGCCCTGCTGCGGCAGCCCAGCCGGGCCTGGTCCCGGCACATCCAGTACACCTTCTCCCCGGCCGCCTTCTCCTTCCTGTAGAGGAACGAGTCGTACACCAGGAACCTGCCCCCCAGGGACGTCCTCAGGAACTCTAGAGGCCGGAGGGGGCCTGCCGAGAAAGTGACAGTCAGTGGGTATCTGGAGCCCAGGAAAATGCCACCCCCAAGAGGATCCACTCTGCTGTCTGCCCTGCTGGGCCCAGGGTGTGGACACTCCTGCCTGCCAGCCCCTCAGAGGCAGGCCGGCCATCCCCTGCCTGCGGGCTCCTCTGCTCCCTGCCAAGGCCTCTCTGCCCCGACCCTGGCTGCCACCCTGGATTGGGGGGACCCCAGCGAGGATGGCTGGGTCCCCATGGGAGGCCCGGCTGGGGCTGGCTCCCTGCCCACCCACCCTCAGCCAGCTGGCAGCCACCTGACTCTCTCTCTGGAGACTTTTACAAACCTGGACTGAAGGGTTGGGGCAGCCACACTGAACCATGGAAAGGGGAAGCTGCTGGTCCAGGTGGGGTCGGGGAAGAGAGAGAAGACAGGCAGACAGACACCAGAGAGCCCAGAGAGGGGGAGACCAAGTGGGGCTGGCTGCTTATCCAGACACCCCCCAAACACGGGGCCCAGCACTTCCTGCAGCTGCCCAAGTGCCACCCTGGCTCCCACCCCTTCCACAGTGGCTGAGAGCTTCTCCCGCTGACAGCCTGTCCCAGACACCCCAACCCCTGCCCTCAGCCTCAAGCCAAGTGGACAGATGGACATGGCATCATTGGACTCCACTGGACCTGAGCCACCGCGGGGGTGGGGGTCGTTCTGGAAAGTGGTCTCTGGGCTGGGGGCTGGGGTGCGGGCCCCAGGGGCTGCTGGACAGCAGGGAGGCCAGGCCCTGCCTTCCCCGCTCCCCGCACCTGGGCCTTCCCACTGGGCTGGGCCGGGGAGCCGCTCACGCTGCCTCAGGGCCTCCAGGCCGCCCAGGTCGGGGGGGTGGCAGTGTCGTCGCATCACCATCACCCGCTGGCCCTGGGTGATGGCCCGGCTGCGGCAGCCCATGCGGGCCTGGTCCCGGCATGTCCAGTACACCTTCTCCCCGGCCGCCTTCTCCCGCCGGTACAGGAACGAGTCGTACACCAGGAAGCTGCCGCCCAGGGGTGTCCTCAGGAACTCGGGGCCTCCTGCGGGGAAGCCAGAGCCGGGCTGGAGACCCGGGAGCTCATCTGGGAGCAGAGTGGGGTGGGGTCCAGGGCAGGTGGAGGTGAGATGTGGGCCGAGGGCTGCGGGGAGCAGGCAGGAAGGTGGGGCTGTCTTGGGGAGCTGGGGGTGGGGGGCTGGCAGTGACTGTGCCCATCTACTCCAAGGGCTCCCTCCCGTCCCTCCGGGGGACCCCACAGGTGGCCGGGACAGCCTGGGGAGTGGCCGGCACATCCAGACAGCAGCAGTGGCCCTGGGAGGGGAGGGACAGTCGTCCCCAGAGGAACTAGAAAAAAGCAGGGGAAACCGGGGAGGAGGGGTGCAGAGGGGTGGGGCCCAGGAGGTGGGACGACACCTGCAGCGCGGCAGCCAGGGGCACCCCACCCGAGGTCGGACAAAGGGGAGCAAGCTGCGCGAACAGTGGAGTTCCCTGCTTCCTCCCACGCCTACTAGAATGTCAGCCAAGGGGTCAAAGGGCACACGTGACAGCCGGGGTGGGGTGGGGGGTGGCAGGAGACCAGAGACACCCGGGGATTTAGAGCCTGCAGGGGAGGCTGTGCCACAGCAAGTCGAACCCAGCTACCAGGCCTGGGGGGCTCCGAGGTGGGGTCCTCTGAAGAGGGGTCCAGAGCAGGCCCCACAGGGGAGGCGGGGTGAGGGCTGGCAGGAAGAGAAGGTGGTGGAGCCGCAGGTGCCCACCCCTCGGGCCGGGGGGGGGGTGTGAGACCCGAGTGGGGGCTCCTCGCCCCTTTTCCTGCCAAGTCCCAGAATGCTGGCAGCCAGACTTATCCACCGGACAGGGGGGTCTTCCTGGGGACATGCACCAGCCCAGGGAGACCCGCGGACGCAGACCTGGCATCCCATCCTGGGAGCATGGCTCCCTGCGCATCGCCTGCGGTCAGCCCCCGTGGGCAGCCGCGCCCAGCTGGCCAGGGCCTCACCTCGCATGTGAGCGGCCAGCCCAGGGTCAGCAGACATTTGAGAAGAGCGCTGGCCTGAGACTGAGGCCAGAGCGAGCAAACGGAGAAAAGGCGTGGGGGAGGCCGAGGCCACGGCTGGAGGACACTGGAAGGCAGGCAGAGGACACTCAACATGAGGGCAGAAGTAATGCTGCCCAGAAGGGCCGGGCGCGGGCCGGGGCTCCTGGGCAGGACCATGCAAGGCGGCAGCCAGCAGAGCTGACTCAGGAAAAGGTGAAAGAAAGAGAAAAAAAGGGAGAAGAGAATTACCGAGAACCCAAATCCTCCCTGGGCTGAAGGACAGGGCTTTGGGCCTGCAAAGGCCCTGGGGGTGCCACAGGGCCAGGTGCGCCCAGGCTGGAGGGACCCTAAGCCAGCAGGGTGAGCCCGGTCTCAGGGTGGGCCCAGGGGTCAGGAGGCTGCAAAGCCGATCAAGAACAGGACCTGATGACGTGGCAGAATGATTTCTCACCCGAGCTCCCTGCACAGCCACTGCTCCGTCAAGTGCAGGGGAAGAGAGAATAAAGACGTTTTCAGCTATGCAAGGTCTCAAAAGGGTCACCCCCTAGGGACTCCGCCTCAGGAAGTGACCAGAGGGAGAACTTCGCCAAACAAGGAAGTAAACCAAGGAGAGGGGTGTGGGGTCCAGCCAAGGGGACCCAGGATGACAGAAGGGCAGCCCTGCTGGGCCCTGGGCCCAGTCCAGACCAGCACGGGCTGGGGACTCCCGGAGCGACGTACAGCCAGGACCTGTTCAATGACCTGGCTGCGGTGACGGTGACGAAGAAGCAAAGTTTAATGGCTGAGGATGGATTCGCAATGGGTGTGCAGAAAACGAGGCAAACGAGTAAAGCAGCTGTTGAGCTGCAGAGGAAGCAAAAAGCCGAGGGAGGAAGTGGAGTCTGGGCTCCCAGCCCGGCCGTGAACCGCTGCGGATAAGATGAAAACCAAGAAAATGGGCAATGACCAGAGTGAGAGGACGGGGAAGTGGATAAGAACTAAATCCTTATTTTCTCTTGTTTTAGATCAACAGTGATGAGAAAATTGGAAAACTGGTGATAACAGTACAAACCCGATCTAAGAAATGAGCAACAACCCAGAACCAAGGGAAAGAGCTCAACGTGGTGATTCAGAGCGGGGACCCTGCACTGCCTCCAGCTACAAAAAAACAAAATGAAAATGGAATACAGAGTCAGAGGATGAAAAGAACAGGCTTCAGGTGGAGGAAAGGCGGCACCTAACAGGCCCTGAAGGCGACTTGTGTGACTCAGAAACCGCAGGTTTGGGAATCAAACCTGTCGAGAGGCAAGTGGCCGTGGCAGGAATGGAGACGTGGGTGAGTTCAGACGCAGGCGGGACAGGAGCTTCTACGTTATCCGAGTGTGAGGGTCGGAGCACCGAGGCCACCTGGGGGCTGACCAGGCAGAGGAGTAAGCTGGGGAGACGACGGAACCACGGAGCCGAGGCCTGGGTCTGGGTCCCTGCAGGACGGGCGACTACAGGCTCTAGAACAGCTGGAGGAGGGGAGAAGCGGGGGACAGGAAAGAGCCCCTCCACCGGCCTTTAACCACCTAAACTGTGGGCCACGCTTGGTACTGGAAACCGTAAAAGCCAGAAGCCCACCTTCTTGCACAATTAACTTCCCCTGTGAATGCGACAGATTCTTAAAAACAAAAAAAGGAGGAGAAGGAGGAGGAGGGAGGTGGAGAAAAGAGGGCATGTGGGTTTATCACAGGCTGCTGGGCTTTCAGGGACGTCGGGCCTGAGCGGGAGGGAGGACACCACCCGCAGGAGAGCAGCGTCCCTGGGCACAGGAGTGAGATGAGAGGGCTCTCGCTCCTTCCAGAAGGTTCTGGTGAGGAAAGGGGGACTGTGGTCCTGAGAAGGCTGTCTGGGTGTCCTGCCTGTCCCGAGGCCCCGCTGAGGGCCCCCCACCACCCCCAGTACCTGGGCTCCCCCGCTGGGCCAGGCCGGGGCGCCGCTCGCGCTGCCTCAGGGCCTCCAGGCCGCCCAGGTCGGGCGGGTGGCAGTGCCCCCGCATCACGGTCACCCGCTGGCCCTGGGTGATGGCCCGGCTGCGGCAGCCCATGCGGGCCTGGTCCCGGCACGTCCAGTACACCTTCTCCCCAGCCGCCTTCTCCCGCCGGTACAGGAACGAGTCGTACACCAGGAAGCTGCCGCCCAGGGGCGTCCTCAGGAACTCGGGGCCTCCTGCGGGGAAGCCAGAGCCGGGCTGGAGACCCGGGAGGTGGGCACGCTGGCCGCAAGTGCCACCCGCTGCCATGGCTGGGAAGGTCAGTGAAGTCCAGAGGACAAAGGCTCACCCCCATCCGGGTCTGGGTCGGGGTCTGGCTCCTCCTCCTCCTCCTTGGCGGGGGCTCCCTGCAGGGCCTGGGGCTGCTCTTTGACCTTGGCTCGCTTCCTGGGTCTGGGCCTGGTGAGGGTCAGGGGCCCGGGGCCCCTGCAGGGGAGCAGACTGTCCACGCCCCGCGGCAGCTGGTCCAAGCGCACTGGGCCGCCCGGCCGGGCCTGCAGTGTCCCCGTGGCCTTCTCCTGCTGCCGCCGGACCTGCAGGCCCTCGACGTCGGGCCGGTGGCTGTGCCCCCGCATCACGGTGACCCGCTGGCCCTGGGTGACGGCCCGGCTGCGGCAGCTGTGCAGCACGTGGTCCCGGCACGTCCAGTAGACCTTGTCCCCCACGGCCTTCTCCCGCTTGTACAGGAACGACTCGTGTACCAGGAAGCTGCCGCCGTAGCACGTCCTCAGGTACTCCAGGGGCCGGGCCCCCCCTGCGGAGGGAAGGGGTGCTGGGAGGGTTGTCATCGGCGTGGGGGCGGGGAGGGCACACTCCCTGGAGACCACACCCAGGTGGTGATAAAGGGGAGGCCACGGGGTTTTCTCCCCCACAGCGGCCATCTGCTGCGGCTCCCTGACTGGCAGGCGCGGGGGCCCCAGGCGAGTTCCCGCTGAGTTCCCAGCGACCCAGAGAGGAGCGGCCGGTGTCCTCCCCACCCTCAGGTACACAGACCCAGGCTCACCGGGCCGAACCCCAAGTTCAAGGCCACACTCCCACCCCCAGCGGGGCCCCACCCACAGCCTGCCCGCTTGGTCAGTCCTGGCCATGCGTTTTGGTTTTAGGGTTTGTTTTTAAAGGTCACCTATTTTCTGAGTAAGTAATGCACGCACATGGCATAATATTCAAACAGTGCCAAAAGATTCACAGGGAAAAGTAAGTCTCCCCAGGACCAGGCAGCCACTGCCTTGAGCCTTTTGGGGGGCAGCCCTTTGGGGGACAGCCCTGTCACACCAACAGCCATGAAGACTCTCCCTCACCATCTCCGCTGGGCTGCTGCGAGCCCTTCACAGGCCTTCCACGCGCCCTCCCCACAGTCCCCCGCCATCCCGCCATCCCCCGTCGCTGTCGGGAGGAAGCGCCTGCGATGGCAGCCAAGCACGTTTCCAGAGGCTTCGCGGCTGCTATGAGGTGTGGCCGGGATTCGAATCTGGGGCCCAAAACCCAAGATTCTTCCACTAGGCTGTCCTCCCCAAACTTCAGCAACTCCCAGAATAAGATCTATGGGCCGCACACCACAGCTTTCTGAACCAGAAAACTTCAAAAGGACCTGGGATGCCTGGGCTTTCCAGAGTCTTCCAGAGGCTTCTGGGGCCTTCCAGAGCAGTGGATCTATCCCAGGGACTTAGCAGTTACTGGGATGTGTTCATATTTTTAAAAGTCCTTCTGACCTTGAAAACATTTTATAAAGGACGTGGGCCCCGGTTCCCAGCTCCCGGGGAGGTGGGCTGCAGGGGTGCTCACCTAGCCCCAGCGTCGGGCGTTTCTTGGGGGGCAGGCTCAACAGTGACAAGGCCCGGGGCCCTTTGTCTGGGGCGGCTGGCTTGCTCAGTCCCAGCCCAGGGGTGGGCTCCTCGGGCCCCAGACTCTTGGGCGGCTCCTCGGCAGGGCCCTGACCTCCGGGGCTCTCTGGGTGGCTGGGGGGCTTCTGCCTCTGGCGCCAGGCCTCCAGGCCCTCCTCGTCAGGCGGGTGGCAGTGGCCCCGCATGGCCGTGGCCCGCGCGCCCCGGGTGATGGCCCGGCCGCGGCAGCCCAGCTCCACGTGCTCGCGGCACTTCCAGTAGACCTTGTCCCCCACCGCCTTCTCCTGCTTGTACAGGAACGACTCGTGCACCAGCAGGCGGCCCCCGAACGGGGTCCTCAGGAACTCCAGGGGCTGGGCGGCTGCTGGGGGCAAGGGGAGGCTGTCAGCTGAGCCGAGCGGGACGTGAGGAGGTGGGCGCGGTGCCCCCCATGCACTCCCAGAACCCCAACCTAAAGGACACCCACAGAGCCCCGGGTTGCGGGCTGGCTGCCGCTGTGGGGGGCGGGCACTGAGGACCTGAGGGGCCTCGGCACCAGGGGCTGCTGTACCCCAGGGTTGATGCCCCTCACTCCAGCCTGGGAGACGGCCCTGATCAGAGCAGGGACAGGGTGGTCAAGGCTACCCTGCTAGAAAAGGGGGTGCACGGAGTCTGGCCCTAGACCTTAACACTGTTACTCTTCTGCTCCCCCAAACCAAGGTTCAAGAAATAGGCCAATCTCAAAGAGTTAGTCTTAGAGTTACCATGTGACTTTGGGTTCTGCTCTGGGTCACCCCAAAGAACTGAAAACAGGGCCTCACACAGATCCCTGCACAGCAACGTCCATAGCAGCATTATTCACAATAACCAAAGGGGGAGCAACCCAGGTGCCCACCACAGGGGAGAAGGGAAACAGCGGAGTATGACTCAGTCGTGAAACGGAAGGTTCTGGGATGTGCGACAGATGGATGAACCCTGAGAGAATCAAGTCGAGTGAAATGAAACACAAAGGGATGATCACCGTCTGGTTTCACTTCTTGGAAATGTCTAGAAGAGGTAAATTCAGAGTCCGAAAGTAGGTGAGAGGTTGCCAGGGGCTGGGGGCAGGGTTGCTGCCGCAGGGACGGACCGTCTTGGAAATAGACGGGTGGTTATTGCACAGCACTGAGTCTAATTAACGTCACTGAATTGTCAACTTAAAAATGGTTAAAAAATGGGAAATGTTATGATTTCACCACAGTGAAAAGAGAAGAAAGCCACTGCCAACCGTGAGCAGAGACCACCAAGGAGCTCCCTCCCCCTGGGCACCTCAGTGGTGGCAGTGGGTGCTGGTGCTAGCCGACCACTCACCGTGGCCAGGCACTGTGCCCGAGCCTCACTGGTGGCCACAGTCAGCCACAAGCACCCTTGAGGGAGGTCTGGTGACCACCCCGATATGGAATGGGGAAAGCGCCAGTCCAGGGTAGAGCTGGGTTTTAGCCATGGTGGCTCTTGGGCCCAAGCCCGGCCCTCGGGCAAGGCTGCTGCCCCGGACTCAGGCCCTGCGGAGGCCACCTGATGGGGAAGGGGCAGAGTTGGGCTTCCAGCCCCTCTCCAAGGTGCCCGAGTCTGGGCCCCTGACCCCCCGCCTCCCCCCCGGGGTCCCCGAGGAGCAGCGAGGCAGAGTGGGGAGTCGATGGGATGGAGGGGGCACACTGCGGTGGCAGCTCCACATCTCACGTGTGTCCTGGGGCCTCACCTGGGTCCAGCTTGCCGCGCTTGGGCTCAGGGGCCTGGGGGCCGGGCTGCACTGCCTCCTGCTCCTCGGCTGGCAGGACCTCCTGGAGGGGGCTGGCCAGGGGGCCGGGGCCGGACATCTCCAGGGAGATGACGCAATGCATCCCCGGGCCCTCAGGGCCCAGCCCATGCCCGCTCTGGTCGGAGGCCGTGAGCAGCACGAGCTTGGAGAAGTCCTTGGGCTTCCTGGGGGCTGCAGGGACCACGTCGGTGCCGGGCTCCGGGGCGGGCTCCTGGCCAGCCTTGGCGCTCTCGCCCTCCTGCTCACCGGGCTCAGGCAGGGGCATGCTGGGGGCTCAGCCTGGCCCACAGCCTCCACCTTCTCCCTGGCAAGGAACCCGGGGTCCAGGGGTCTTCCTGGGGGGGAGGCAACATCCCAGTGAGGGGGGAGCACCCACCTGGGGCTCCGGAGCAGCCGGGAAAGGAGGGCCGGGCGCAGACAGCCGGGGTGGCTGTGTTGGCCTCGCGCCTCCTCCTTGGCAGCCCGGGCACTGTCCCAGCCCCCCAAGCCTCCCCGTCCCCACCTGCACAATCTGCAAAGTCACCGCCTGCCTCCAGGGCTGGGGGGTGCCAAAGCAGCAACCCCGAGTTGTCAGCGTCCAGGACCTGCGTGTGCCCAGCCAGGGGCTCTGGTCACCTTTTCCCACTTAACCCTCCAGCCCCCAAGTTATGAAGGCAGCTCATTGGCACAGACCCTGTGTACAGATGGGGACACTGCAGCATGTTGGGGGACCAACAGCCATGGAGCTGCCTGTTGGGGATCCCATCCAGGGCAGACCCAGCGGGCCCCACCCACGCGGTACCTGGGGGTACCTCGTCCCTAAGACGGCAGCTGGTATTACTGGGAGCCCAGCACTGGAGCCCTGAGCTCAGCCCCGCCCTTGGGGGATGCGGGGGCCCACGGCGGTAGCTACCTGTGCAGAGCCGGAGCCGGAGCCGGTGCTGGGCGGCCTGCCTGGGCGGTCAGGTCTGCGGCGGCCTCTGGAGAATCCTGCGGTCACCGAGGGCTCCGGGGCTCCCAACCTGGGGAAGCAGAAGGGACGGATCGCAGGGTGACAGTGGCTAGGCCGGGTTGGCCTGGAAAGGGGGCCCCGGGGTGCTGCAGCCTCTGCTCTTTTGGAGAACTGGGTGGTGGGCGGATGGGGGTCTTTCCCACCTTTTGGTAGGAGCCCAGAACAAGGCCGCAGCCTCCCGGCATTTCCACTTCCTCCCTTGTGAACCGCCAACTCCATGCCTAATTCTGGGGTTCCAAATCCCACTGGCCCCACATCTGCTCCGAGGTTCCCTGCGCCGGGGCCGAGTCAGCTCTCCAACCGCCCGGTGGTCCCAAGAGCGCTCCGGGGTCCCGGCGGGGTCCCCCGCGCTCCCGCCGACAGCCAGGGGCGCAGCCACGGCCGAGGGCGCAGAGGGGCGCCGCGTCCCCAGCAGCCTCCGCCCCCCGCTCCTCGCCACACACCTGCGCAGCCCCGGGCAGCAGGAAGCCCCCGCGCCCCCTCGCCGAGCGGGTGCCTGGGGTCGGGACTCCAAAAAAATCTTCCTGCTGACACGGACTCGGGGGTCCCGGGCCGGCCGGCCTGCCCTCCCGCTCCTCCCGACTGGTCCTCCCCGGCCTCCCATCGCGCCCCACGGGGCAACGCCGGGCCGGTGACCTGGGGGGGACTCGGGGACCCGCCGTGCTCCAGGCTCCCGTGGGGCCTCCGGGGCAGAAAAGCCCCGCCCACCCGGACGCACCACTCCCGGCGCTGATTGGCCCTGGCGGACGTCCGTCCGTCGGCAGCCCGCCCCCCCGGCTCCGAACCTCCTCGGCCGCAGAATGAATGAACCAGGCGGGTTCCCAGGCCGCGCGCCCCCGCGGCGCCCCGCACGGCCCCGGCCGCAGAGTCCCCGCGCGTGTCCCGCCGTCTCGACTGCGGAAAGTCCTGGCGGGTTCCGCCGTCGCTCTCCTGGGGGGCAGCGGGGCCAGGCCACGCGCAGGGGCCAAGGCACTGCCAGACGCCGAGCGAGACCGCCTCGTGCCCTCCGGGAAGGAGCCTGGAAACCCGCAGAGGCGCTGCCCAGCCTCTCCACCGACCCCGACAGCTAACACCCGCTGTCCTAAGTTAAAAGGCAGTAACGGCAGGGGGCACCTGTTACACAGCAATAGGTAACCGACACACGCAGACAAGGTCAAGGTAACGGGCCGGGCGGCAGTGGGGATCTGCTCCCGGGTGCATCGTTTGTGTTCCGGGTGATGGGAAAGTTTTGGCAACGAATGGATGGTGCTGATGGCAGCAGAGCGTCTGAGTGTAATAAATACCTGGGTAACTGGACTGGGTATGTGAAAGTCGTTAAAATAGATAGTTATACACAAATTACCACAATAAAAATTTTAAAAATAAAATAGATAACTGATATACTAGGCAAGTGACTGAACCTAGTGGATTTCAGCTTTTGATAGATGCACAAATATAACAGTTGTGAAATACCAGACATAAAAGTGCTTCTGAACTGCAGGGTGCCGAGCCACCCACGGGCGAGAGATTCAGATGCTCACATTTAAAAGAACTGTAACCTAACGAGGGGAACAAAAAATTAAATTTGCAGGACAGCAGTTGAGAAGTAAGGGTTTAGACCCACCTGTAACAGGCTACACAGTAAGGCCCCACTTACCTAGCATCATCAGGGAATGAGGCTGTCCGTTAATTTCTGATTAATGAAAGTTATTCCTTTGTTTCTGTTTGCCAAGTCTGGCACCCTGCAGCCTGGCTTGCCGCCCTCAGCTGCCCACGTTCTCCTTCCCCACGAGGGTTGCCAGTTCGGGATGTCCTCTGGGCCCCACCTCTGCCCCTTCCGGAATAAACACTGCCCGCATGTTCCCTAGTCCTTAGTCACGAGGGGACAGTCAGCTTGGGATGCCCCCATGCAGACAGCCCGGCACTGGGTGCCAGGCCTGGTACAGCCCCATGGGTAGGAGAGCTCTGAGCTCAGGGGATCACACACACACACGCACCAGCCCTGAGCTCAGGGAATCACACACATGTGTGCACCAGCCCCGCGCTCAGAGAATCACACACGCGTGTGCACCAGCCCCGAGCTCAGGGAATCACACATGTGCATGCACCAGCCCTGAGTTCAGGGAATCACACACATGTGTGCACCAGCCCTGAGCTCAGGGAATCACACACGCGTGTGCACCAGCCCCGAGCTCAGGGAATCACACATGTGCATGCACCAGCCCCGAGCTCAGGGAATCACACATGTGCATGCACCAGCCCTGAGTTCAGGGAATCACACACATGTGTGCACCAGCCCTGAGCTCAGGGAATCACACATGCGTGTACACCAGCCCTGAGCTCAGGTAAGCCCATGCACAGGCCAGAAACCACTCAGCCCTGCAAGGACCGTGCTGGACCCCAACAGACACTCTCATGCCGCTGCCCAGGCCCACGGCCACCAATAGAAATGTTGTCTGTCACCCTAACAATTCACACACAAGAGTGAATGCGACAGCTGAGCTCATTTGTTAGTACGATTGGTAACTTTCCTGAGTGCAGGCAGGTAGAACTCAACCAGACAGGATGACAAGTCTAACCACGCGGAAACAGCACCCACAGTAAAACTCAACAAGTCACAGCAACCGCCCATTGCAGGTGTGTGTGTGTGGGGGCCTCAGAACATCAGGGGGTGAGGGTTGCCCAGAAACCAGAATCCTTCCCATTCGAACCCTTGCACGCGCTAAGTAGCCGGGCGGATCTACGAGCGTCTACGTGGATGTGACGTGTCCCCCGGCAGGGAATAGGCCGGCCAGTGACTAGCCACTGTGGGTGCTCGGACAAGGTCCTTGTGGGTCATGACGCTGTTCTCTTAGGTTTCATACGAGCTTCAAAGTCGACCACACTGTCAATTTAAAATTAAAAAAAACAACAACACCCACCTGTTTGTCCATCAATGGATGAAACAAAAAGCAAAAGGTGGTCTGCTCCCTGCAGTGGAATATTAGCTACAAAAAGGAAAGGCATCTGACCCCCGCTACAACTGGATGAACCCTGCCAGTATGCCGTGTGAGGAAACCACACACAAAAGGCCACACGTTTGCACTAAACGCCCAGAGCAGGCAAAGCCAGAGACACAAAAGTGGATGCAGGGGTGGAGGTGGGGATGGGAGCGACTGCTTCAGGTGATGAAAATGTTCTGGAATTAGACTTGGCAGTCACAAAACACTGTCAGTGTACTAAATTCCACTTAAGTGTACACTTTAACATGATTGGTTTTATGTTATGTGAATTTTACTTCAATTGTTTTTCAAAGCCCGTTTGTCCCACTGTATGGCTGCGTTTGTCCCACTGCTCACAGCAGCCTCTAGGGGCCGAGTCGTTCCGGGGACGTGGCGGGTGGGGGGGGGGTGGCTCCAGCCGGCGTCTCCGGCCACATACCCCTGCCCCGTCCCCCTCACTGGCACCAAGGCCGACGCCCAGTGCCCATGGGGCCTCCTGGGGCTTCCCAGGGTCCCCAGGTTTTCACCAGATGGTTCAGGGTCTCTCTAGAGCGTTGACTCCCAAATTAGAAAATAGTTAGCTGTTTTAAAACCAGTGACATCAATTGCCAAGAGATGGAAACAACCCAAATGTCCTTCAACAGATGAGTGGATAAATAAAATGTGGTATATACACACGATGGAATACTACGCGGCAGTAAGAAGGAACGATCTGGTGAAACATATGACAACATGGATGAACCTTGAAGACATAATGCTGAGCGAAATAAGCCAGGCACAAAAAGAGAAATATTATATGCTACCACTAATGTGAACTTTGAAAAATGTAAAACAAATGGTTTATAATGTAGAATGTAGGGGAACTAGCAGTAGAGAGCAATTAAGGAAGGGGGAACAATAATCCAGGAAGAACAATAAGCTATTTAACGTTCTGGGGATGCCCAGAAATGACTATGGTCTGTTAATTTCTGATGGTTGTAGTAGGAACAAGTTCACTGAAATGTTGCTATATTATGTAACTTTCTTGGGGTAAAGTAGGAACATGTTGGAAGTTAAGCAGTTATCTTAGGTTAGTTGTCTTTTTCTTACTCCCTTGCTATGGTCTCTTTGAAATGCTCTTTTATTGTATGTTTGTTTTCTTTTTAACTTTTTTTTCATACAGGTGATTTGAAAAAAGAAGGGAAAGTTAAAAAAAAAAAAAAAAAAAAAAAAAAGAAAAAAGACAAACAAGGGGAAAAAAAAAAAAAAAAAGATGTAGTGCCCCCTTGAGGAGCCTGTGGAGAATGCAGGGGTATTCGCCTACCCCACCTCCATGGTTGCTAACATGACCACAGACATAGGGGACTGGTGGTTTGATGGGTTGAGCCCTCTACCATAAGTTTTACCCTTGGGAAGACGGTTGCTGCAAAGGAGAGGCTAGGCCTCCCTGTATTTGTGCCTGAGAGTCTCCTCCTGAATGCCTCTTTGTTGCTCAGATGTGGCCCTCTCTCTCTGGCTAAGCCAACTTGAGGGGTGAAATCACTGCCCTCCCCCCTACGTGGGATCAGACACCCAGGGAAGTGAATCTCCCTGGCAACGTGGAATATGACTCCCAGGGAGGAATGTAGACCTGGCACCGTGGGACGGAGAACATCTTCTTGACCAAAAGGGGGATGTGAAAGGAAATGAAATAAGCTTCAGTGGCAGAGAGATTCCAAAAGGAGCCGAGAGGTCACTCTGGTGGGCACTCTTATGCACACTTTAGACAACCCTTTTTAGGTTCTAAAGAATTGGGGTAGCTGGTGGTGGATACCTGAGGCTATCAAACTACAACCCAGAGCCCATGAATCTCGAAGACAGTTGTATAAAAATGTAGCTTATGAGGGGTGACAATGGGATTGGGAAAGCCATAAGGACCAAACACCACTTTGTCTAGTTTATGGATGGATGTGTAGAAAAGTAGGGGAGGGGAACAGACAGACAAAGGTACCCAGTGTTCTTTTTTACTTCAATTGCTCTTTTTCACTCTAATTATTATTCTTGTTATTTTTGTGTGTGTGCTAATGAAGGTGTCAGGGATTGATTTAGGTGATGAATGTACAACTATGTAATGGTACTGTAAACAATCGAAAGTACAATTTGTTTTGTATGACTGCGTGGTATGTGAATATATCTCAATAAAATGATGATTTAAAAAAAAAAAAAAAATAAAACGATGTAATCTAAAAAAAAAAAAAAAATAAAAAATAAAACCAGTGACATAATATGTCTGCTCGATTTGTCACATACCAAATTTTAATACGGGAAATCACGGAGCTTATTTTCATGTGGCGTTTAGGATAATGTGCCTCTTGCAATGCCTGTGTGATTGAAGAGAATGCTGTGACCGCTAAGGCAAGCTGTTTTGAAAAAAAAAAGGCATCCGTGGCAGCTAGTACCCTGTGAATCTGGAGACCAAAGCCGAACACCAAAATATACAGAAAAGCGAGGCTGGGACGGATGGGTGAGGCGCTCTGCTCGGTGCCTGCACACAGCGGCCCTCGGTGGGTCAGTACCTCCCACTGGGCCTCCTCAGGGCCTGCAGGCTCAGTGTGCACCCAGCCGCCAGAACATGTCGCGGGAACACGCAGGGGAAAGCTTCGCCCTCCACCCCCTGCGCCACGCACAGGCCTGGCCCAGGGTTCCCAAGCGTGGGAGACCTCGTGCCAGGCGACCCCAGAACAAATGCAAACGGGCCCCGAAGCCCCCGGCCGTGCGTGGCACAAGGTGGCTCTGCAGACGGTTGGGATGTGTGGATGTGGGTGGACTGTTTTCTTTTAGATCATGAAACAAATGAGGAAACAAAATTTAAAACTCCTCAGAGGACACAAAAATAAGTTGAATTTCTACAGAGTAGCAATGAGCAAACCAAAAATGAAATTAATAAAATCATTCCATTTACAATAGCAACAACAACAAAAAATACTTAGGAATAGTTCTAACAAAGTAAATACAAAATGTACACTCTGAAAACTACAAAACATTGCTGGAAGAAATTAAAGACCTACATGAATGGAAAGCCATCCCATGTCCATGAACCAGAACACTCAATATTCCTCAAATTGATGTACAAATTCAGTGCAACCCCTATCAAAATCCCAGCAGACCTCTTTGCAGAAATTGACAAGCTGATTCTAAACCTCACATGGAAATTCAAGAGACCCTGAAGAGCCAAAACAGTCTGGAAATATAAAAAAAAGCAGGAGGACTCACACTTTCTGATTTCAAAATTTACTGCAAGAGACAGTAATCAAGAGAGTGTGGTGTAAGGATCAGTGGAATAGAATTGAGAGGCCAGAAACTAGCCTCACAGGTACGGCCGATTGATTTCCCACAATAGCACTGCATCCATTCCATGGAGAGAGAAGAGTCTCATCAACAAAACTGTATGTCCACAGGCAAAGGAATGGAGTTGAACCCCTAACTCACATCATGTATAAAAAATAACTCCCAATGTATCAAAGACCTAACTGTAAGAGCTAAAACCATAAAAATCTCAGAAGGAAACCTCAGGGTAACTCTTCATCATTTTGTGCTAGGCACTGGTTTCTTAGGCCACCAGAAGCAGAAACAACAAAAGAAACAATAGATAAACCGGACATCATCAAAATTTAAAACTTCAGGCCTTCAAATAACACCATCAAGAGAGTGAGAAGACAATTTACAGCATAGGAGAAACTATTTGCAAGTCACATATCTGAAAAGGAACTTATAACTACAATATATAAAGAACTCTTACAACTCAACAACAAAAAGACAACCAAAGTAATATTTTAAAATGGGCAAAGGACTTGAATAGACATTTCTCAAAGAATATACACAGATGGCCAATAGCACATGAAAAGATGCTCAATATCATTAGGCATTAGGGAAATCAAAGGCAAAATGCAAGAGGACTTCACACCCACTAGGATGACTAGAATAAAAAAGGCCCCAGGATAACAAGTATTGAGGATGTGGGGAAACTGGAACCCATGTACACTGCTGGTGGGAATGTAAAATGGGGCAGCTGCTGTGGAAAGCAGTGTGGTTTTTCTCCAAATGGCTAAGCACAGAGTTACCATATGACCCAGCAATTCCGCTCCTAGATATGTACCCAAGAGAGATGAAAATATGTCCACAAAAAATCTTGTAAACGAATGTTCACAGCAGCATTCTTCATAATAGCCTCAAAGTGGGAACAACTCAAATGCCCATCAACCGATGAATGGATAAACAAAACATGGTATATCCCTGCAGCAGAATATTATTTGGCAATAAAAACCAATGAAGTTCTGATACATGCTGCAATATTGATGAAACCTGAAGACATTCTGCTGAGTGAAGGAAGCCAGTCACAAAAAGCTGAATATCGCATAATTCCATTTATATGAAATGTCCAGAATAGTGGAATCCATCATGGCAAAAACCAGATTAGTGGTTGACTAGGGCTGGGAGGGTGGGGAGTCTGGGGGGTGGGGTGAGGTGGAGATGATGGCTAAGGGGACAGGGTTTCTTTACCAGGTAATGAAAATGTTCTAAAATTGCTTGTAGTGATCGTTGCACGACTGTAAATATACTAAAAACACTGAATTGTACACTTTAAGTGGGTGCACTGTATGGTATGCAAATTATATCTCAATAATTCTATTTTACAAAAAGTCTTTGTAGGTCTGACTCATAATCCAGGGGTCACTTGGATGAAAAACACTTTTCTTCACCTTTTCTACCAAACAGCAGAGGTTCCCACTCTGGTACTCAGTTTCCTGATCAAACAGAAGGGTGGCATGGATTATATATTGAGATATTTTGCAGCGTGCTAATATGATATTGTAAAGACCATATAGAGAAACCTTTAAAAATTGTTAAGAACAAAATATTACCAAATCAAGCACTCATAATCTGCCACCCAATGCACAACTATTTTCATCTTTGCATTAGTGCCTTTAACAGGCCGGTTATTTTCTGTCATACACATTTTGTGTTCTCACATGTTGCTTTCCTCCCCTCTAGAGGGGGAGGCGCTCATCCGCACTCCACGCAGCTTCTTGTAAAGGACAAAACGTGACTGAGTCCACAGTCAGGAAAACACAAATTTAAATCCTCAGCAGCAATACTCGATAACACCACAAGATGGCGGTGTTGCTCCCTAAAATGTAACCACCAGGTACAGGTAAAATTAAATACATAGTGATGTTTCCAAAACAAGAATATGAGAGCTTTTCCCTGTCCAAAAAAAAAGAAAAGAAAAGAAAAGAAAAGAAAAGAAACAAAAATAGAAAAAGAAAAAAAGAAAAAATTATTTGAGAAGATTTCCAAATGTTTGGACTTGGTTTACAAAATGTATTAGTTAGAAAGCAAAATCCAATTAGGAAATTCAGCCAAGACCATGTTTTTTAAGCTAACCAACTAAAGTTTTTAATAAAAGAACAAAATTTTACTTGGAATTGATGCTACATCTTGCCCTCATTCCACCTGTCGTTTCTTCTATTTCCTCTCCACTCTGGTCTTATTTGTTATCTATTGACTAATCTTATCTTACCTGTTCATAACTTCAAAAAAACCCAAACAAATAAACAAAAAAAAAGAAACCAACAACACAAAGTAGGAAGCAATAGAAGAAAACCTTAAGAGAAGTAAGAATAGTGATTTTAGTTTCTCTTAAATTTCTTTCATTTCCTCAAAATTGTAACGTGCATGAACTCTTTTTACAACGGGAAAATATTAAACATTTTAGAAATGAGTGGTATCTCTTTGCATATAGTTTTTTTCTGTAACTCCGTAAATCTCAGAGAAAACAGGGACACCCCCCCCAAATCCTAAGGACCATAATGTCATACAAGAAAATAAAGAGTAACATCAAATGAAACAAATAGAACAGAGAGATGAATGAACCAAAGAACACTCACATCCCTTGTGGGACCCGCAGCCTCAGAGGGCCTCCCCCGAGCTGTCAACCACACGGGGAGAGGCAGGAACTTCTCAGTGGGGAGGGCCCCGCAGACACCCCTCAGCCAAGTGGGCAAGGTCAACATGGCCAGTAATAAGACTTCTTGACAGCGTGAGCTCCTCGTGGGCTGCACCGAGGGCAGCTCCTCCAGGATTTTCCTGCCAAAATGATCCTTTAACTTACAGTTAACAAGTTTTAGGAACTTTGGGGTATTCTGGAAACCTCAAGAAAAGAGCAATTCCCCCAAATTTATAGATGCTGCGGGTGAAATATAGGGGAAAGAGTTTCTTGCGCTTGTAGATAACTGAGAAAAATGCAAAATACCTCTAGCGTACAGAATGTCAATAAACTTCCTGAGGTGGATGTCAACCGGTTCCCTTCCTCCACTGTGCACATTCACTTCAATGGTCCTGACCTAGAATTTTCTTTGGATTCTCCTTTGAGCTGGTTGTGACATTTCACCCATTCCCTCAATAATGAGTTAAATAATATACATAATGTGGGTACATTTTATATTTATATGAGCTGTGATTTTACCTTTTTTGAAAATTATCCTTTACTAAATCCTTGGAACAATTTTCCTTGTTATTCCCATTTTATAGAAAACAAAACTGAGGATTGAAAATATTAAGAAACACACCCAAAGGAACATCGCTGATAACTGAGAGTTAAATCCTGGACTAGTTGACTTGAAACTCAAAAATGAAGCCATTGAGATGGTTTCTCTTTGTTCCAGTCTAAGGCACTGCTTTCAAATTGCCCTGGTTATTGGTCCTAAAAATCACTGGGCTCCAGCCAAGCAGTTTTTAAAATCACATTGAATAGAAAATATCAACCTGCACTGCATATAACAAAATGTGAGTATAACTTTAAAGTGAGTATTGTTTTATGAAACTTGTATTCATTATATACAAGTATATTTATTCTAGGTTCATGCAAACTGTATTTTTTATTTTGGATTGCCACCGTTTTGAGGTAAACATGTGAGCTCTGTTTATTCTGTAATAGTCAATTTTCACGCAATAAAGATTTGCTGAATAAATGGGTTACTTTTAACTCAGGCAGATGCAAATGGAAAGTTGGAGAGTCTCAAAGTGTAGGTCCATCACTCTTCTCCTCCCTCCTCCAAAATCGGAGGTCAGACCGGTACTCAGATCGTCTGCTTCGAAACGGCTTTCGATCCCGTCTGTGGTGGCCACAAAGGGCCCAGGGTAAAGGTCCCAGGGACCTGGAACCCTACAGTGAACCACTGCCTCCCGTCCCGTCGGGCTCAGCAGCTGACGGGAGGGTCAGCAGAATTACCTTCACACACGTGGGCCAGAAGGACCGCCATGACCACGAGCCACTAACGCCTGGGTCCTGGACACGGCTTGCTGGCTGGGAGACCCTTACCCCGCTGGGCTGGTTTTACCTGCAAAAGAGGAAAAAATGGCAAATGAGAGCCGGCATGTACAATTTTCTATAAGCTGAAAATTACCACCCAAGAGCAAGGAGCCCTCTGTCCGGGCCCGACAATGGTCACGTCATGACAATCAACATTGCCAAGTGTCCCCTGGGGGACAAATTGCCCCCAGTTGAGAACCACTGCTCCAAAGCAACTGTGATATGCAGGGGGTGCAGCTCCACAAAGAGATTGTCTCTTTCCCCTTGCCCCCCAATCACCCCAGGTCAGAGTTCAAGCTATTTCTTATGCCTTCACCCACCCCAGTTCTCCCTACACAACCCCAACTGGTCAATCTCCCTAAAGCTCAACTTCAGCCATTTCTCTCCCCACTAAAAATCGCCTCGGCATCACCAGCCCAGCGTCATAAACCCTCCCCACAAGCCCGACCAGCAGGTTTTGGAAGAATAAACAAGATGGACCTGATGGAATCAACACAGGAATTCCAAATCAAGTCACCAGGGCAGCCATGCTTGCCCTGAGGAGCAGAAATGTCAAAAGAATTCGCAACTGAAGTCACAGGCAATTGTTGGAGACTAGAAGCCTCCAAATGCAAGGAGCAAAGGAAAGGAAAGACTGGTGGTTTCAGGTAAGGGTTTTCAAATTATGGCCAGACCCATTAGATTCTGGAACCAATCTGGAACGGTCTGGAATGGAATGGAATCGATGGCAACAGATCAGAAAAGAAGGGAACACAACAGAATAGAGATCAAATGAATCTAACAGATGGGGCCCCGTCCTGTGGGGTAAGGGTAAGTGTCTCACTTTAAACTTCCATTTCCATAATACATATCTACGGGTGCAGGGTATGTATGTAAGACACATTTCTCAGTGGAGGGTGAGGAAAAAAAATAAAAAAACTTTGAAAGCCATACGGAGCGATCTACGAAATCAGAGGGGGAAGGAGGCGGTGTAGCCATCGGCAAAAAGGTGCAAGGTCACAGGGACCTCCGGAGTCACAAAGGCGGGAGGGCTGCGGGCGGCCCTGAAAGGCGGGCCACTGCGGGGCTCCCGGGCTTCGGGGTGTCAGGACTCAGGCCGAGCGGTCGGTGGGTTGGGGGAAGAGGAGCGGGAGGGAGGGAGCGAATCGCGGGGGAAGGCCGAGGTGGCGGCCCAAGGACCGGGACGCAGAGCCGGGGAGCCCCCACCCCAGGCTCAGCAGCCCTGGGGGACCCCCGGGAGGGCCCGGCCGGGGGCGCGTCCAAGCCGCGGGACCCGGGACCCTCCCCACCCGCTGGGGCCCGTCCTCACCGGGCACCGGCCGGGCGACGACGGGGGGGAGCCCTCTCCGGCGACGGCGCCGCGGCGGGTCCCTCAGCAGCCGCAGGCGTCCCCCTCGCGACCCAGGCCCCGCGGCCCCCGCGCCCCGGCGCCCGCTCCCTGCCCCCCCCTCCCTCCCGGGGCCGCGCCCCGTGCCCGCGCGCGCCGCCCCGCCGGCTGCCGGGAGCGCGCGCGACTCTCCTGGGGAGCCGGCCGTTCCGAGCGCCCGAGCGGGCTTCCGGGGAGCATGCGCAGCAGCGTCGGGGCCGACTGCTCCCGCTCACTCAGCTTCTCCGGGTCTTCCCCGCGCGGAGCCCAACCGGCGTGGGGGCGGGGCTAGGGCTCTCGGGGGGCGGGGAAACTCCCGGATTGGGCGGTGACGTCCGAGGGCGGAGCACGCGCAGAGACTCGGGTTCCGGACCTCGGGGGGCGCTCACCGCGCGGGGCCGGAGCTGAGCCCCCCGGGGCCCCCTAGGGTTTGACCCGGGCACCCTTCAGCCCTGTCATTTCTGAGCGAGCCGAAGGAAATCGCCCAGGCAGCTCATTGAAGCCTTAAATGACCCCACCCCAAATCTGAGCATCAAAATTAATAATTAAGTGACGTATAATAACCTGGAATAAAATAAGTCATTGGGTTGATACTGATGTAAATAAATGACCAATTAATGCGAAAGGGCTAGTGAAGACAGACCTCATTCGCCACAGCCATGGATGGATGCTACACAGGTGGGAGAAGAGGTAACGTAACCTCAAAGTACCTTCCCACAAGGTGCTTATTTACCACAAAGGGGACTATAGTAACTTCAGAGTGGAGAAATGGCTCTCGAGTGTGGTCTGGGTGTTCTGGAAGGTTCCTGAGACTCTTTTAGGGGGATACCAAGTCAAAATTATTTTCATAATTATAGTAAGATACTATGTGCCTTTTACGTTTTCATTCCCACATAAGCGACCAATGGAATATTCCAAAGTCTACATGCCATGCCATGTAGAAACAGAATGAATACAGGTCTGAGGACCAGAGCCTGTCGTAAAGAGATTTGCAAAGATGGAAAACAACACCAGCCTTCTCTCTAAATTTCTTTGGGAAAATATTTTAATTTTTCACAGAAATAGAATAACACTCAAAGGATTTTTTAATGTTGCTTTCTTGGTAACAGCTTATTGACACCTAATTCACATATTATACAATTCACCAATTTAAATTGTACAGTTTTTTAAACTATAGTCAGAGCTGGTAATCATCATCAAAATCAGTTTTAGAACACTTTTCATTACCCTAAAAAGAAAACCCCCATCCTTTAGCCATTACCATCCCTCGATCCCTCCATCCTTCCCAGCGCTAGGCAGCCGCTAATGTACTTGTGGAATCTGGACTGGCCTCTTCTGGTCACTGCATGTAAATGGAATGACACACTATGTGGTGTTTTGTGTCTGGTTTCTTTCATTCAGCCTACTGTTTTCCAGTGTTCATTCATGTTGTGGCACGTTATCAATACTTTATTCCTTTTTATTGCTGAACAATATTCCATTGTGTGGACAGACCATATTTGTTTATCACTTCATCTATTGATGGGTATTTGGAGTGTTTCGCTATTAGGAATAATTCTACGATGAACATTCATGCACAGGCTTTTGTGTGGTCATATATTTTCACTTCTCTTGGGTATATGCATAGGAGTGGAGTTGCTGGGTCATATGGTAAGTCTATGTTTAACCTTTTATGGAATTGTCAGACTGTTTTACAGAGACAGTACTATTTTATATTCCCACCAACAGTGTATCACAGTTTCAATTTCTCCATCTTGCAGCCTCTCCCCTTCCTTTCCTCTGCGCTGGAACCTCCAGGATCCAAATGGACAAAGTTCCCTGACATCGTAGGGGATGTGCATGGGATAAGAAGCAATAAATACAATAAACAATAAGTTATATAGTATGTTAGAAGCTAGTACAGACTACGGGGAAAATAAAGCTGGACAAGGGAGGAAGGCTTCAACTTGCATGGAATTTATGTTGGAGGACTTTGAGGGGTGAGGAGTTGGCTCTCTTATTGCCCCTGCAGCCGATCACCTGCTCAGCATTACTGAGGAACCCTCCATGGCCCACTGACCCACCACTCCCCTCCCCTGCAGAAGGCCCCTTCGACCCACGTCTGATCCCGAGAGGGCCTGGGTGGTGCATCAGGCAGTCTCGCAGTGCAGAGCCAGCCAGCCACCCCCTAGACCTGGCGTGCAAGGGTCCTTGTGCAGGCCAGGTGGCCAGGCAGGGGGCAGGCTGAATCTGCTGGGCCCAAATGGTGCTCCTGGAGATCCTGACGGCCTGGGTATTGGGGTGAGGCCCAGGTAGCCATGCGCCTGCCAGAGAACCCCTTCAACTGTCCAAGAGCATCAACCAGCCAAAGTCTCCATGGGTCAGCAGCTGGAGGTCCCAGGATGAGCTCTCCACACTGACCAAGGAAAAACGTGCAGAGGTGGCGCACACAGGGCGAAGCCGAGGGTGCTGTTTTACCTTCTGGGTAATGATAATAGATGATGGCAAAAATGCCTGAAGCCATCGACCCCTGGTGGAATAGATTTTACCTCCACACAGAGAAGCAACATGCAGCTGTTTAAAAACAGTGGCATTACTTATAGATGAACTTATGTCCTGGTAGACTTGCCTCTTAATATTTGAGGAGTATGTCGGGTGCAGAGGCAGCAGAATTGGCCATAAATGGAGGCTGTTTGAGGCTGGATAATGTATACATGGGGTTTACCATAATATTGTTTGATAGACTTTGGATTTTTCCATACTAAAAATAAAGGATCTCCAAGAACTGATACGGAGTGATTTCCAAGGCATATTTTAAGTAAAACAAAGCAGGTACATGAGGGAACGTAGGGGATTGTGGGAAGAAGGTGGAGCAGGAACTCAAGGAATCAGTCCCTCCACCCCAAAACCAAGCAATGACTGAACTGGCAGAAAGTGTCTGAATCAACTCTTTGGGAATTCTGGAGTCAGTGGAGCACTGGGCAGCATCAGGGACTAGCTGGAGGAAGAGGCTGGCGAATGCTGGAAGTGTGAGTGAATCCCACCCTCCGAGCAGGGGCTGCCATTCCCCACCCCTCATCCCCTTCACCCATGTGGCAGGCAGCAGGGGGGCTGCAGCCCGGGCTCCTGGTGCAGCTTGCTGGTGCCAGGGTTGCCACAAGGGCTTAGAACTCCAGAATCTGGGGTGAGGGTGTGTGGTCTGATTGGGGATCACTACTTTCTATCAGCTACTTCAGAAAACCAGGGAATGGCGCTGAGGGCACCCATTTTTCAAACCAACACCCCCCCACCCACCATAAAAGTGACAGAGGAGTCTTAAAGAGGCAGTGCCTATTTTTTTTCTCTCTTTTTATCTTTCCATTCCCCATATGGGGGCAAAAATAATTTGGAAAACTGACAAATAGGTGTCTCCAGCTTTCAACAACAGCAAAAGAAAAAACATAGCAATCCCAGAGAAGAGGGAGAGCTAGATTTCCAGAGTTTTAACAGTATAACACGAGGATGTCCAGCTCTCAACAAAAAATTACGAAACACACAGAGAAACAGGAAAGGATGGCCCTTCACAGAAAAAAAAATAATTTTCCAGAAATCATCCCTGAGGAGGCTTATACATTTGGAACTATTAGTCAAAGACTTTAAACCAGCTGTCTTAAATCTGTTTAATGTACAAAGATTCAAAGAGGCTGAATGTAAAAGGGTGGAAAAAGATAGTCCATGCAAACGCTAATCAAAAGAGAGCAGATAAAATAAACTAAGAAAACATTACGAGAGACAAAGAAGGATGTTACATACTGATATATTGAAGGGAGAAATAGATAGTTCTACAATAATAGCTGAAGACTTCAATATATCATTTTCAATAATTGAGAGAACATCTAAACAGAATATCAGTAAGGAAATAGAGGACTTGAACAACACTGCAAACCACTTAGACCTAACGGACATATACAGAACACTCCACCCAACAGCAGCAGAATGCACACTCTTCTCAAGTGCAATGGAACATTTTCCAGGAGAGACCAGATGTTAGGCCACAAATCAAATCTTAATAAATTTTAAAATATTGAAATCATGCAAAGTCAGTTCTCAGACCCAATGGAACAAAGCCAGAAATCAAGAACAGATGGAAAACTGGAAAATTTACGAACGTGGAAATTAAACAACACACAAACAACCAGTGAACCAAAGAAGAAATAACAAGGGAAATTAGGAAAAAATCTTCAAGTAAATCACAATGAAAACATAACATACCAAAATTTATGGGATGTAGTGCCCAAAGGGAAATTTATAGCTCTAAATGCCTACATTTAAAAAGAAGAAAGTCCACAAATCAATAACCTAACTTTACATCTAAAGAAACTAGGACAAGAAGAGCAAACAAAGCCCAAAGTTAGTAAAAGGGAGGAAACAGTAAAGATTAGAGCCGAGATAAATGAAATAGAGAACAGAAAAGCAGTAGAGAGAATCAATGAAACCAAAAGTTGGTTTTCTGAAAAGATTTACAAAATTGACACAACTTTAGCCAGACTGACAAAGAGAAAGAGAGGATGCAAATAACTAAAATCAGGAATAAAAATGGGGTCATTTTTACTGACCTTACAGAAATAAAAAGGATTGAACAATTACGTGCCAACAAATTTGAAAAGCTGTACTGAAATGGACAAATTCCTTGAAACATACAAATTACCCAATCAGATGCAAGAAGAAATAGAAAATCTCGTCAGACCTATAACAAGAGATTGCATCAACAATCAAAGTTTCTCAAGAGAAAAGAGCAGGACCAAGTGGATTAATTGATGAATTCTAGCAAACATTCAAAGAAGAATTAACACCAATCCTTCTCAAACTCTTCCAAAAATAGAGGAGGAGTGTATTAGTTAGGGTTCTCTAGGGAAACAGCAATAAGAGATGTTTGTAAATATAAGATTTTATAAAACTGTCACATGCAACTGTGGGGATGCACGAGTCCAAATTCCACACAGCAGGAAGTGAACTGGCAACTCTGATGAAGGTGTCCGATGAACTCCTCAGGAAACGCTTCAACTAATGGGATTAAATCCAGCTGACTGAATTCTCTCATTGCAGAAGACATGCCCTTCATTGATGTTATCATTCACAACTACAGTCAATTGACTGATGATTTAATAAACCAACCTTCTGGTTTATTAAGCAGCCACAAATGTCCTTGCAGTAACATTTAAGACAGTGCTTGCTTGACCAGACACCTGGACACCATCACTGGGCCAAGGTGACACATAAACCTAACCATCACAAGGAGGGATTACTTCCTAACTCATTCTGCGGAACCAGCAATACCCTGATAGCAATGCCAGATAAAGACGGCACAAGAAGAGAATATTACAGGCCTCTATCCCTTATGAATATAGGTGCAAAATCCTCAATAAAATACTGGCAAATTGAATCCAACCATATATTAATAGGTCTATACATTATGACCAACTAGGATTTACTCCAGGAATGCAAAGATGGTTCAATATAAGAAAATTAATCAATGTAATATACCATATTCAGGGAATGAAGGAAAAAACACATAATCATCTTAATTAATACAGAAAAGGCATTTGACAAAATCCAACATTCTTTCAAGATAAAAACACTCAGAAAACTAGGAATAGAAGGGAACCTTCCCAAAATGATAAAGGGCATTTATGAAAAATCCACAGCAAATATCATAGTCAATGGTGAAGGACCGAAAAATTTCCCCCTAAGATCAGGAATAAGACAAGGATACCCCAGGTATTCAACAATGTATAGGCATTCTTTGTTTTATCGCACTTCCCTTTATTGTGCTTTGCAGGTATTGCTTTTTTTTTTTTTCCACAAATTGAAGGTTTGTGGCAACCCTCCACTGAACAAGTCTATTTGCACCATTTTTTTCCATCATCATGTGCACACTTTGTGTCTCTGCATCACATTTTAATTAAGGTACGTACATTTTTTTAGACGTCATGTACTGCACCCTTAATAGACTACAGTACAGTGTAAACATAAGTTCTATATGCACTGGAAAACCAAAACATTCATGTGACTTACTTTATTGTGATATTCACTTTATTGCAGTGGTCTGGGACCAAACCCACATAACTCCAAGGTGTGCCTGTACTGGAAGTTCTGGCAAGAGCAATCAGGCAAGAGAAAGAAATAAAAGACATGCACATTGGAAAGGAAGAAGTCAAATTATCCCTACGCGCAGATGACATGATTCTAAAATTCCAAAGAACCCAAAAGAAAGCTACTAGAACTAATAAATGAATTCAGCAAAGTCGCAGGATACAAGATAAACATGCAGAAGTCAGGTGGATTTCTACACACCAGAGATGAACAATCTGAAAAGGAAATCAAGAAAACAATTCCATTTATAATAGCATCCAAAAGAATAAAATACCTGGGAATAAATTTAACCAAGGAGATGTACACTATAAAAGATTGCTGAAAAAAAATTAAAGAAGACCTAAATAGACGGAAAGACATCCCATGATCATGGCCTGGAAGACTTAAGATTGTTAAGATGTCAATACTCCCTAAAGTGATCTATAAAGTCAATGCAACCTCTATCAAAATTCCAACAGTTTTTTTTTTCATAAGTGGAGAAGCTGATCCTCAAATTCATATGGAATTGTAAGAAGCCCTGAGTAGCCAAAAAAATTCTTGAAAAAGAAGAACAACTTTGGAGGACTCACACTTCCTGATTTTAAAACTTACTACAAAACCAAAGTAATTAAAATAGTGTGGTACTGGCCTAAGGATGGAATATGGACCAATGGAATAGAATTGAGAGTCCAGAGATAAATCCATACATCTATGGCCAGTTGATTTTCAGTAAGGGTGCCAAGACCATTCAGTGGGAAAGAATAGTCTCTTCAACAAATGGTGCTGGGACAGCCGAAATCCACATGCAAAAGAATGAATGTGGACCCCTCACCACATACAAAAATTCAAAATGGATCAATGGCCTAAAGATAAGAGCTAATACTATAAAATTCTTACCAGAAAACATAGGGAAGTATCTTCAGAACCTTGCAGTAGGGAATGGATTTTTAGATTTTACACCAAAACCACAGGCAACAAAAGAAAAAATAGTTAAAATGCACTTCCATCAAAATTTAAAACTTTTGTGCATTAAAAGATATTATCAAGAAAGTAGAAAGAATCTACAGAATGGGAGAAAATGTTTGGAAACCATATATGTGATAAGGATTTAGTATCTAGGATATATAAAGAACTCCTACAACTCAACCACAAAAAGACAAACAACTGAATTATAAAATGGACTGAGGATCTGAATATACATTTCTCCAAAGAAGATACTAAAATGGCCAATAAGTTGATGAAAAGATACTCAATATCATTAGCCATTAAATGAATGCAAATTAAAACTACAATGGTATATACCACTTCACACCCACTATGATGACTGTTATTAATAAAACTGAAAATAACTGGTGTCGGGAGGATGTGGAGCGCATACACTGCTGGTGGGAATGAATGTAAGTGGTGCAGCCACCGTGGAAGACAGTTTGGTGATTCCTCTGAAAGATAAAAACAGAATTATCGTATTACCCAGCAGTTCCACTCCTAGGTATATACCCCAAAATAATGGAAAGCAGGGACTCGGATAGATATTTTGCACACTGATGTTCACAGTGGCATTATTCACAATTGCCCAAAGGTGGAAGCAACCCAAGTGTACATCAACTGATGAACGGATCAACGAAATGTGGTCTGTTCATGTGATGGAATATTATTCAGCTATAAAAAGAAGTGGAGTGCTGGTACATTCCACAACCTGGATGAACCCTGAAGACACCATTTTAAGTGAAATAAGGCAGATACAAGGGACAAATATTGTAGGATGTCTCTCATATGAAGTACTTAGAATAAGCAAATTTATAAATTTTGGTTTGTGATGATGAAAATAGTCTGTAAATAGTTTGTGGTTAAAGTTACACAGTATTGCCAGCATACTTAATGCCAAATGATTGTCCACTTCAGATGATTAAAATTATTTTTATGCTACGTATATTTTACCACAATTAAAAATAAAATACCTAAAAAAACAAAACAGAGAGCAAGCAAGCAAATGTAGGGTGTTCTTGCCAGAAATGTGAGACTTGAATCTAATTATGGGGCGAGGCAAATGCAGCCCGTGGGAGTCTCCCAGTAGGGTGTCCGGGGCAGCAGCTGGCAGCGCCGGTGGGCAGTGGTCGTGCCGAGTGGAGCCCGAGGCTGGGACGGGTCCTCTCATACCAGGACGCCACCCCCAGTGTCCCTGGTGTCCCCACAGCCGCTCTGCCTGGCTCTCTCTTCTTCACTTCTCCCTCCCTGGGGTTGCACAATCAAACACTGAACCCTGAAATCTCATGTCCCTTGACAAACTCCAGACAAACAAGATGACTCAGAACATTCAGGAAAGGAGAAACCGTGATGGGGAGTGTGGAATCCAGTTAAATACAGAATAAGAAGGAAGAACTAGAAAATTACAGTTACAGGATACAAATGTTAATAAACCACGATGCTGTAAAAATGACAGCAAAAATGGAGGGCCGAGGGAGGAGAATGTGCCGTATAACACCTTTTCCTAAGAGGGATGGACGAGTACTGATCAAAGTAGAAAAAGTTGGTTTCAAAACATAAGGTCTACTGTCCCGGTCCGCGGAAGGGTGTCCGGCTGAAAGACGGAGGAAAGCACCAGGTGCAGACTGAGACGTGAACTTCATTCACCATCCAGGAGGAACCAAGCAGCTCCAAAGGTGGTGGCTCTGAGGGGTGAGCGGGGTCAGCAGGGCCAGCGATGGGCCTGAGACCAAGACACCCGACTGGGTGTGAGAACATGGGCAGACATGGGTTCTTGTGGTGGGGAAGGAGACCGACTGACATCCAAGTGTGCAGGGAGACAAGTATAGGTTGCTTTGTAGATAACAGCACTAGGGACGTGCAGGGTGCAGATTAACACTGTCTTCTTGTGTATCTGAACCAGCTGTACACCGTCCGTAAGGAGTGCGGTTTAAACATGACTAACGCCCACGGTCACGCAGGCTGCTGAGTGCTTGAGCCTCCCAGGATCTTGGGGAAAGGCCCAGGCCCTGGGCTCCCACAGTCTCTAAATGCTACCTTTAAAAAATAATCCATTTTCTTGTGCTAAGTGGGAAACAACTGGAGGCCCCTGAGGGGCCTCCGAGGGCTCCCCGACTGGGGAGGGGCTCAGGTCTCTGGCAGTCTCCCTCAGCCTCAACTATGCAGAAACACGATGGGGACCCATGCACTTGGGTCAGGGTGCTGGACCCCAGCCGCGGGCTACAGCTCCCACCCCTGTCTCAAGCATTCTCAGCAGGATCCCTCTGAGTGGGAGCTCAGTCCTGGAAGGCATCCTGGAGGAGGTGAGCCTTGGGCCCAGGAGGGCCATGGCCAAGGGCCGCCCTGGTGAGGGCCCAGTAGGAGGGGCCTGAGGCCTCCCAGGGATCCCTGGAGAGAGGACTAGGGAAGGGCTGGGCTCTGGCTTCCCAGGGGTGAAGGGGGAAGGTCCCACAGCCCCCTTTCAGGCCAAGGGCAGCAGAAAATGGAAACCCCAGAGCCTCCTCCTGCCTCCAGGCTGCGGGGTTTTCTGGCGGGTGCGGGGAGGTGAGGCCAGGGGGTGGAGCCCTCAGGAGAAGGAGGGTGAGGGTGGGCGTAAGAGAAGGCCCCAGCCAGGCAGGGCTGGGAGGACCACGTGAGGGCAGGGGGCACAGAGGGCCTTCAGGCTGGTGGGGTTGGGGTGAAAGGTCAAAGGCCCCGTGGAATTTAAACAAGCCCACGATGAGAGCCAGTGTCCAGCTTCTTTTATTCTTTTTTGATTTTTTTTCTTTGTGTTTACAAAAGTAACCTATGCTTGATTTAAGAAAAACTTACACAATACTGGAAGTGAAAACCTGCTGGTGCCAGGTCCCCTGGGCAGAGGCCCTGGCTGAGGTGAATGTCCGGCCGATTTCACAGCCTGAGTGTGCACGCCGATGCCACGCTGGGGCTGGGGTGACCGGGCACGGGGGGCGCTGGGGAGCCCTCCCCTTCCACCGTGGGCCTGGGGGCAGGCCGCCCCGTTAACCTTCCATCTTCTCTGCCTTCTGCAACTGGAAGAGAAGGGAGGTGGGTCAGCTGGAGACTGAGGCAGAGGGAGAGGCCAACCCGGGGGGCCTGGAAGCCAAGGAAGGGGTGACGGGCGCCCTTTCACGGCCCCCCAGCCTGCTGGATCTCACCCTGACCGAGGAATGTTCCTGGAGCAAAATCTCCCCAGACTGACGTTCAGACGTAACTGCTGACTCCAGGGGCCACTAAGTCCAGGGACCTGGAGGCTGGTAAAGTCATTTCCAGAAAACCTCCAACCCACACCTGGGCTGAGTTGTAGGAGCTGCTGCCAAGCCCACTTCCGGGATGGGGTGTGAGGTGGCCCACATGGCCCCAGGCCTGGCAGGTCCATTTAATGGGCAGAGGACCTCAGTAGCCTGTCCTGGAGCTTGGTGGGGGGCAGGTTCCCAGCCAGACACTGGCCCAGCACCCCCTGCAGAGAACAGCTGGAGGCCTGGGGAAGGGACTCGGCTCCTCGACCCTCTGCGCCACCCTCTCCCCAGGTCAGGGTCTGCATCCTGCACCAGGGGCAGCCGAGGTCCAGTGGGCACAGGGAAGGCCGGGGGGGTGCAGTCAGCAGTGTGCCCTGTGCACCGATCAGAGGGGGCTTGAGGCTCTGGGGGTGGGGAACCCCCTGCAAGGGATGGAGGCTGACAGCCCCACAGGTCCCCCAAGAGCTCCAGGTCTGGGGTGGGGTCTGCCCTCCATCGCAGGTGGCCTGGGGAGCAGTGGGTGCCCAGGTCTCCATCAGTGAGGCGGGGGCCCCTGCACTGCCCAGCGGCCTGCCTGGCGGCCAGGCCCGGACCCTGGGTGAGCTGCAGGGCCTCCTGCGCAGGGACAGCCAGCTCCTGCTGCTTCCCTGTGTCGCAGGTGGCAGCGCTCACTTCCGGGTGGGAAGCAGCCCCAGCTCGCCCTCTTCCTGGGCACCCCAGGATTCCCACCCAAAGGGACGTCCAGGTCCCAGCATCCCTGGGCCGAGCCTGCTTGGGGTAGGGGTCTGCAGGGGGCCTCCAAGAGACTGAGACATACACGCCCAGCCCCTTCCTGACACACCAACAGAAGAACAGACACAGACAGGCACACCCAGAGGGACACGCGGACACACTCACCTTTGGAGGAAAACACACATGCAGACAGAACCACAGACACGCACAGAGAAAGAGGGAGGCGAGGGACCCACGAGGGTTTATCCTGATGTGCACATTCGGAAACACCATCAGGATCGCCTGCTGCTCACGCTCAGGGGAAACGCCTGACATGCGCACTCCAGGTTCAGCCTGGCCTGCCTCTCCTCCCAGGCCGCTCTGCTGTCAGCTGCAGGCCCCGGGGAGGGCAGCGCCTCCCAGCCACAGTGACACCAGAGGCCACGTGGGCTGCTGGGTGGCCCTCCCAGCCCCTAGCCCTCTGCCCAGGTTCCCGGAGGCCCCTCCTCCCTGTCGCCTCTGGTTGTTTTCACACTGCGGCTGCAGGCTTGGCCCCAGCCCCTCTCCCCAGGCTCAGGTGGTGGCACCCACAATTGTCCCCCAGGGCTGTGTCCCCCAGCCCAACTCCTGTGGATGCCCCAGCCCCAAACCCTCTCATTTTACCACTGCCCAGCAGAGCCCTGGGGCAGGGCCAGCAGCCCCGAGAACCTGTTGTGGGGCCCCGGGAGCAAGACCTGGGGGGGCCTGTCATCTGGCAGTGACAGGAGCAGGGAGCTGGGCCTCCAGGGAATGCTGGGAGGAGGGAAAGGATAGCACGGCCCTCCCCCCATTCTGTCTCCGCCCCCGTTCTCCCCAAAGTCCACCCCAAAGTCACGTTCCAAGGCCAGGATGTCCCGGGCTGACCCAGGCCTGTAGCCTTACAGAGGGTGGCCTCCTTTCCGCGTCAATAGCCCCCCAAGGTCTCCCTGGGCTGGGGACCCCACCCCAGCCTCAGCCTCCATCCCTCAGACCCTGTTCTCCAAGGCTCAGCCGCTGCCCCGACTCCAGTAAAGAACCACCCGGGGGGGGGCCCTCTCATCTAGGCACCGGTCCTTCTTGCCCTGGTACCCTCTGCCCCCCGACCCCCACAGAGGTGCCGGCTCTGTCCCGTCTGTCCGATCAGGACCCAAAGGCAACGGGGCTGGCTGTTTTCTCCTTCCACATTGGGCTGTGACTCCTAAAAAGGCAGAGGTGCCTCAGACTGACTTCTCGGGTTGGTCCAACGTCAGAGCGTGCCCCCCACCCTGCTCCATCTCCCTTCCACCCCGGGGGGCCCCGTGGGGGGCTGGGGCCTACCTCTGAGGTCCCAAGTTCCACTTCCTCAAACACAGTGAAAGGTCTGTGAGGTTCTGAGCAGATCAGGGATACAAATTTGAGGGCAAGACCGAGAAGGAGCAGGTGAGGAGGGTCTGCTCGGCAGGAATGGCAGGTAGATCCCCTCATGGGAGGGGAGCCCGGGAGCAGGCGGGGGAGTGCGGGGATGGGGCTAAGGTCCCCCACAGCCCCTCCAAAAGGACACAAGAGAGCGCTCAGCACCTCCGTCAATCCGCCCACCCCCTCCAGCTGCAGGAGCTGAGCACCCCACCCCCACCCCGTGGATGGCGCGGGCAGTCCTGGTGGCGCCCAGCAAAGATGGCTCTGTGCAACATCTCTCCAAGAAGGGGGCCCATGTCGGGGCCTGTCCCAGGCCTCCACAGCAGCTACTCGCTGTGTCCATCAGGCCACTGACCAGTGGAATGAACAATTGAGTTTGAGGCACTCTGTACCTGTTAGTTCTAGAACATACCCAGCGCCCAGGCCTGTGGAGGTGCTCATCAGCAGAGGCCTGAAGCCTGGACACGCTGACAGGTGGCCCTGAAGCACCCACCCCACTGCCCCCAAACACTCCACGAGCCCTGGGAGGAGAGAGACCTAACTGTGCAGGGCTCTCTGCAGAGGCCGCACCCGGAAGGGGCGGAGGTGGGGTTCCCACCCTCTCTGAGGGTGCCTGAGCCTGCGCCTGTAACCCCCGTGCCACCCACCTTCCACCCATGGTCCCCCAGAAGCAAGGGAGACAGGAGGAAAGCGGGGCACGCTGCAGTGGCAACTCCACATCCCACGTGAGTCCTGGGGCCTCACCTGTGTCCCGCCTGCCACGCTTGGCCTCAGGCTCCTGGGGGGCCGATCCGATGGCCCGCTGTGCCTCGGGGTGGGTCTTGAGGAGGGCCTCGGCGAGGGTGGCGGGGCCAGGCACCCCTAGTGACATGATGCAGTGCACCCCTTTTCGCTTGGCGCCAGTCACTTTGACACTGTCTTTGGAGGCTGTGAGCAGCACGAGCTTGGAGAAGTCCTTGGGCTTCCTGGGGGCTGCAGGGACCACGTCGGTGCCGTGCTCCGGGGCGGGCTCCTGGCCGGCCTTGGCGCTCTTGCCCTCCTGCTCACCGGGCTCAGGCAGGGGCATGCTGGGGGCTCCGCCTGGCCCACAGCCTCCACCTCCTCCCTGGCAAGGAACCTGGGGTCCAGGGGTCTTCCTGGAGGGGAGGCAACATCCCAGTGAGGGGGGAGCACCCACCTGGGGCTCCGGAGCAGCCGAGAAAGGAGGGCCGGGCGCAGACAGCCGGGGTGCTTGTGTCGGCCTCACACCTCCTCCTTGGCAGCCTGGGCACCGTCCCAGCCCCCCAAGCCTCCCCGTCCCCACCTGCACAATCTGCAAAGTCACCGCCTGCCTTCAGGGCTGGGGGGTGCCAAAGCAGCGACCACGAGTTGCCAGCGTCCAGGGCCTGCGTGTGCCCGGCCAGGGGCTCTGGTAACTTTTTCCCACTTAACCCTCCAGCTCCCAAGTTATGAAGGCAGCTCATTGGCACAGACCCTGTGTACAGATGGGGACACGCAGCATGTTGGGGGACCAACAGCCATGGAGCTGCCTGTTGGAGATCCCATCCAGGGCAGACCCAGGGGGCCCCACCCACACGGTACCTGGGGGTACCTCGTCCCTAAGACGGCAGCTGGTATTACTGGGAGCCCAGCACTGGAGCCCTGAGCTCAGTTCACTGACCCTCTCAGGATGCTGTGAGGTTGGGAAGGTGGGTGCCCCATTAACAGGTGGGGAAACTGAGGCACCGAAACCAATGCCCAAGGCTGAAGGGGCAGATGCCGAGCCTCCTGTGGGACCTGCCCAGTGCCCCTCACCCCAACCTGGGTGCAGGTGCAGGGAGCTAGGGGCGCGGCCGGCAGCCTGGCCCCGGGAGGGGGGCTCTGTGGGCCACAACAGGCACCTGCCGCACCATCTAGATCATCCCGGCCCTTGGGAGATGCCAGGGCCCCAGGGCGGTGGCGACCTGTGCCAGAGCCAGTGCTGGGCGGCCTCGCTGGGCGGTCAGGGCTGTGGCGGCCTCTGGAGAATCCTGCGGTCCCCGAGGGCTCCGTGGCTTCCGGCCTGGGGAGGCAGAGAGGAAGAATTGCGGGGCGCCGGAGGGGAGGCCAGGCTGGCCTGGAAAAGGGGCCCCGGGGCGCTGTGCTCGGGGTGCGCTAGCCTCTTCATACTTTTAATTTCCTTTTTCTGGGAGGTGGGTGGTGCGCGGATGTTGGGGTCTTTCCCAGAATACAGTTTTATTAGCACAGAAACAAGACTGCGGCTCTGCCAACCTCTCAGCCCACCCTGGCCGAGGCCAGGCAGCAGGGCGACCCCACACGGCTCCCCCTGGTCTGCCGCCGCGCGGGGCTTTGGGCTCTAATTCTGTTTCCCCTGCCCCATCAAAGGCTCCGGTTGCGGGGTCCACGCTCAACACTCCAAAGCTTTCCAAGACCCCATCACCAACTGGCGGGGTCCGGGGATCCGAGACGGACGCGGGCCATCCGCCTGCCCCGGGTCCGGCAGCGACCAGTCACCCCCGCTCCTCCCGACTGGTTCTTCCTGGCCTCCCATCGCGCCCCACAGGGCAACGCCGGGGCCGGTGACCTGGGGAGGACTCCGGGACCCGCCGTGGTCCAGGCACTCGCGGCGCCTCCCATGGCAGAGCCATTTCGGGCAGGAAAGGGTTACGGCAGAAAGCTCCGCCCACCCGGACGCACCAGCCCCGCCGCTGATTGGCCCCAGTGGATGTCCATCCGTTGGCAGCCCGCCCCCTGGCTCTCTCGCTCCCAGGTTCGGGAATGAATGAACTAGGCGGGTTCCCGGGCCCGCGCGTCCCCACGGCGCCCCGCACAGCCCCCTGCGACTCTGGTCCCCGCGCGTCCCCCACAGCCTCGGCTCCGACATCGCAGCACTCCGGGGCTCCAAAAGTGATGCGACTCCTAGTCCACCCACCGTGCAAATTCCTACAGGACAAAGCAGCGGATCCCTAGTCGGTGAGCGGCAGGAACCCGCCAACGGGTCCGGGGCTCGGACCCAAGGCCTCTTCCGGGCAGGGGGCTCCTTCCTGAGTCGGAGATTACAGGACAGAAACAAGCACATTCACGCCAGGCCCCGAGAAGACCGCCTCCTCAAATTCTGCGCCCTGGGCCCCTCCTCGCCTCTGCCTAGTCCCGTCCCTGCTGCCCGGCCACCTCAGAACCCCTATAAAAATTGTCTTGTCTCTGCTCAAGCACTAGCACTCACCATCCAAAGTGATGTCTTGCCCTATCTCAAATTAAATGCTCAAATCCAAAACTAACGTTTAAAACGGAAGTAAACTATTAATTGAGTAGCTCTCCAAAGAGAAACATCAAGAAAAGAAAATCTCAGTAGGCTTGGGCAGGAGGTGAATCCCCAAATACATGGATTGGGGTCCAAAAACCTGTGTAGACTGTGGCTACCCAAACTCAGACCGTTTCCCACGGGGCAAAAGGAAAGCCCGTAAATGATGCGGTATCTTCCTGGGTCCCCCGGCCTGGTCCCCCTTGACAGGACAAGCCGGTTCCAAGCAGCTTGGCTCAAGGGCGGGGGCAGCTCGTGAACGCGTCTCCTCCGAGTCCCTGCTCTGCTCTCTCTCATCTCAGCCGCCACCGCTGGCTTCTGGACAATAAACACTTAGGCCCTCGCTCTGGCAAAATGACTTTAAAATTGCATTCCAAGGAAATTCAGGCTCCACTGAGATGGACTGGAGTTCCTATGAATGTTTGACTCAAAAATTTGAAAAGGATTAATTTAAAATCTAGTAAGATATTATTCACATTCAAAGTGCCATAGATGGAATTTTAACAAGCAAAATGTCTCCTGCCATTTCTATTTAATAGAAAAGAATTCCGTGATTGCAAAGTGAGCTGTGAAATAAAGCACATCATTGACAGCTACTTTTGTGTATCAAGCTGGAAACTCTCCAACCATGCGAAGTCCTGAATGATGCTGGAGTTGAGAAAATTATTTGTAAACCTTTTTGCTCAATCTCTCGAGCACAGTAAACACTTGATAAATCACAGCTTGTATATGTCTAAAGTTGGATTGCAAACTTCCATGCTCAACCAGCTGCTCAAACGCTCCGGGAGGGCGGGTGCACACAGGGTCGCAACCGATCAGGCAGGGAGTGTTTGCTCAATGAGGAAGGAGTCCTTCGTGCCAGCTGCATCATGGCATAAATGCCCACACAGGTTGTCAAGCAGACATGTCGTCCAGGGAATCCAGAATATGCTTATGTGAATTTCCTTTTTGTTTCCATCATCGTCCAAATGAAAAAAGAAAACTTAAATTCTTGTACAAACCACTTTTACCCAAGTGCTCCCAGTTTGAAAACAGTCCTGCATAATAAACAGCTCATCTGAATTGCTAGGGTAAGAAACTAATTTCCCCAAATTTAGTTTTCTAATCAAAGGAAAGGGATGAACTAGATGGAATCGGGGTTATTTGCAAATTTTTAATAACTTAATAGAAAGGATTTATATAACATAAAAGAGAACAATAATAGCAAATCTGCATAATCCCACCATCCTATCACAAACTGCTTCCATTTCTGCATTATTGCTTTCTATATACATTTTATAACTATGTGCAAAGCTTTCAAATCATTGTAAGTTATTTGATATGAAATAGTTACTTTTTTGTGTAAACTATAAAAATTCCTTGTTTTCTTTCCACGTATTCGAGTAGAAACCACCAGCTTCAAGACCAGATGGAACTTTTATAAAATGCCAAGCACAATTTAATTCACAACTGTCATTGCAAAAACCCAACTTAAATCGTAAGCAACAGTACCCTAGAAGGCCACAAGATGGGGCTGCTGCTCCTTAAAATGAACCTCTGCAGTAAAATCAAACGCCCGACACCATTTTTCCAAGACAAGAAAAAAAGAATATAAGAAAACAAAATTTATATAGAGACATATAAAATACATAAGGAGATAAGAAAAAGATATAAAAGATATGCGAAGACTTCTAAAATGCCTATACTTGGTTTACAAAAACAGCACCAGTTAGAAAGCGAAGTCCAGTGAACAAATTCGGCAAAGGCAAAATCATTTCCAGGCTTAACAACTATTCATCTTTCCGGAACATTCTGAAACAGAGCCCCGGCGCCGTCCTGCGTCCCTCGCTCAGCCCGCCCACCCTTCCTCTTTCCTCCCCACTCAGGTCTTAGACATCATTATGGACTAACTTTATTGACCTGGCTTTCATTTTAAAAGCAGGTATTTTCTGTTTGTTTTTAATTATATTAAAATGCACTAAAGTTGCTAGTAAATAATTTATCAAAATGTTAACAGTACTGGGAATGAGTGGTTTTATTTTTCACTAATTTTTTATTTTCTCAAAATTTCTTGAAACGTGTGAACTAATTTTTTTACATTAACTGATTTTTACAATGGGAAAATATTAAACATTCAAAATATAAGATATATTTACTCACATGGTAAATTTTTCTGTTAGTCCATTATTCAGTATAAAAGGGTCCCCATTCCTATGCAACATAATGTCATACAAGAAAATAAAGGTTAATATAAACAACTAGAATAAAGACATGAATAAAATTAAGTATATTAATGTCTTGGTTTCAAACTTAGTTGAAAGGGAAAGTGAGCAACCCCAGGACTTCCTGGGCCACGGGGAAAGGGAGAGAGAACCCCGACCCCTGCCCTCCTGCCCTTGCCGTGGGGAGAGCAGGCAGCCCAGAGCCCCGTGCTCGGTCCGAACCTGGAACCTCAGCCAGGCGAGCTGGTGCTCGATGCCAGGAACAAAATCCTCCAAGAAAACCCATGTGCCTTCAAAGTAAACAGTCAGGATTATAGCCCAAGGAGTAAACTAAAAATCCGTATGTCCACACTGATAGGAATGACTGAAGAAAAAGTGCGTGGAAGGAGCACCAAGTCTCCCCGACAGAAGACTCAATCGCCCACGGTGTGGGTAGACCCTGTCCCCCAGGAGGTCAAGCTCAAGGCCCTCGGTGTGGCTGTGGGCTGGACTGGGTCTGGCTCCCAGAGAGAGAGCACGGGAAAGGAAGGCTGGCGGCCACGGCGGAAGGACCTGGCAGACCCCCCAGCTTGGCCACGCCGTGGGGGGGTCACAGCATCTGCCCCCATGCTAACATCATGGACTCACTGTCAGCGTGCAAAGAAAAGGGCCCTCACCTCTGGGGTCTTCTCTCAAATGCATCATCCCAGGCCCATCATGAGAAAACAATCTACAAAACACCTCAACATAGTCAAGGTCATCACAAACAAGGAGAGACTGAGAAACTGTCACAGCTGGGAGGAGACTAGGGAATTAATGTGAGGATTAAACGCCACAGGATGAGGGGTGAGGGCCCTGGGTCAGAAAAGGGATGTTAGAGAACAAAGCCTGTGGTTTAGTGAACAGTAGTGCACCAACCGTAGTTTCTTGATTTTGACAAATATATCATGGTTAGCCTTAGAGGACCCTGGGGAAGGGTCTACTGTCTTTGCAACTTTTCTGTAAATTTAAAGCTATTCCCTAATTTTTAAAACAGTTTATTTTAAGGGTAAGTATTCACATGCATTAACCGAGCTGACATTTCAGCTGTTTAATCACAGAAAACCCATTTAAAGCAACTTTCATTATCAGGTAGTTTTGTGGGTTTTGTGTAGTTTTGGGTGTGCTTTTTTTTAAGTGTGTTGTGTGTTTTTTAGTTAGTCTTTTAAAGTATTTTTTCTCTAAAAGAAAAGGTTAAGACACAATGAAAAATGAATTTTAAACACACACGTCAAAGATTGGGCATCACAGCCCCAACATAGTCGCCTGGTGGGGACTGTGTTTTATGGATCATTTTCATGTGTCCTGGAAAAAAACAAGGCACACTACTTTTCTGAAGACCAAACTTCAGGTCATTTAAAATCTCATTTTTCAAAATCACAAAAATTTCTGATTGTCCCCTTGCTGTAAACCATTTACATAGTGTAACAGAACCTTTCCTTAAATGATTTTTTTTTAACTTAAAAAGTTACTGCTGCTTTAAAATCCACTGTATTTACTCTACCTCGTGCAGCAGCAGACAGATAAGAGTCCCACCGGTGGCGCTGAGAGGGGAGGCTCTCCAAGGTCACCTCAAGGGCAATTTCCAGCCCGAAGAGGAGGAGGTGAGAAGGAGTTTGTGTGTCCACGTGGGCCAGAGCCTTGCTGCCTTTAGGCCCTCCAGGAAGGTCAGGATTAAAGCACACAGCCCCCAAAAGGTTTCTTTTAGCTTCTAAATACATTAAGTTTCTAGCTAATTCTACTGTTCATAAGCAGCTTTGGAGATGTGCTGCCTCTTCAATGCCAAGTGTCCATTTCTACTCTGGGAAGAGCTTCTGGGACACTGAAATGTAAGGGACACTTGTTATGTTCAGACAGTGAAGTGCAAGCTTCCGCACCACCACCCACTCACGCGTTAACCTCCCGCTCTTGTTTCTCCCTCCCCGTAAATGGAGGGCGCTGATGTCACCTAATTAACAGAGGTTTTGTGCAGACAGAGTCCAGAAGCACCCAGCAAGCGCCTGGCATTAGGAAAACAGATGAGCACTAGTGTTCATTTCCTAACGAAGCCTGCCCCCTGCCCCTACAATTCTGGGGGATGAAAACACTGCCCCCTTCCCAGCCGTTCCAGCACCACCTGCAGCCCAGGGAGGACAGTGGGAAACACAACTCTGACACTTGGTCAGGTGCTAAGGTCCCGGGGCCAACCCCCCTCCAATGTGTTGCAAAGATCTGACCCACTAAGTTTAAACCCTTAGGTGTAAATAGAATTAAGGAAGTTTTATTTTGTTTGGTTTGGTTTTGAATGTGCACCATCCCCAAGAAATTTAATCCAAGTTGCAACACATAAGCTGATATACAATAAGATGAACTCTGAAAACATTATGCTAAATGAAATACTGCAGAAACGAAAAGACAAATCTTGTGTGGTTCCACTTACATGAAATACCAGGAAAGGCAAATCCATAAAGACAGAAAGCAGATTAGAGGTTACTGGGGGCTGGGGGAAGGGGGAATGGGGAGCTATTGCTTAATGAGTGCAGAGTTTCTGTTTGGGGTGATGAAAACTTTGCTTTGGAAACAGATGGTGGTGGTTGCACAACACTGTGAATCTAATTAATGCCACTGAATTGTGCACTTAAAAATGGTTAAAATGGGACATCTTATGTTACATTTTACCACAATAAAAAGGAAAAATAAAAACATAAACTGATGTAAAATATTCCTCACTGCAGGTCTCAGAGTAAAAACTAATACCAAGATGCACAGGACCCTCCCCCGAGGCGCGGCGCCCACCCGGCTGCCCGTGTCGTTCCCTGCGTGGCCGCAGGCAGCCCTGCCAGCCTCTCTCGGCAGCAGCGTTTCCTGGTTTGGCCAGTGGAGCCACTGGGGGAGGCTGGAGTGCGGGAGAGGAGTAGAGACGCGGGGTTTTCTCTTGGCCCCGCCCGGCACCTGGCTCCTGGAAGCCGCCGGCCCCACCCCCGCCCCGGGCCGCAGTCTCCGGGTGCCACGCAGTTCTCGTTTGGCTCCTCAGCTCTCCCGTCTCCCCTTAGCTAGTTCCCTCAATCCATTTCCTTTTTCCAACCTGTACCAGGCCTGCTACCCAAAGCCTGGCTGGGGAGCATGGGAGAAAGCAGACCCTCAGGCCCCTCTCCCAGCCTCCAGGGCGGGAATCCGCGCCTTTGCGAGATCCCAGCAGCTCAGGAGCACATCCCAGCAGCTCAGGAGCACGGAAAGTCTGGGAACAACTACTGGAGGGTCTTTATCTCTCGGAGGCGCCCCGACTAATATGTTCTCCAAGACATTAAAAGGTTGTAATTAGAACAGTTGACATTTTCTAAGTGTTGACCATGTGCCAGACACCGCGCTAAGGGCTGTCCAGGTATTACCTGGTGTAGTCCCCCGGGGGCCCATGCGTTAGACACCGCAGTTATTTGCCAGGCCAGCGCGGGTGAGACAAGAGGCCGGGCCACCAGATGACAGCGCCGCACCAAACCGAGCTGCCCGGCCTCAGAGCTCGGCTCGTGGCCGGCATGCTTTCAAGTAGTCTGTCAGGAGCAGAAGTTGAGCCTCTGGAGAGTCATGAATCCAAAATTCATGACTGAGACAGGCATTTTTTAAAACGGATCAGGAAACAGAGTGCAGTACGTGAACACAGTTCAGATATTGATTGTGTGTAATTTTTGTTTCAAGCACGCATGTGTGTGTGTGTGTGTGTGTGTGTGTGTGCGCGCCTGCGTGCTCTTTCTCATTGGGTCTCAGTCAAAAGAGTTTGAAGGTATCAACAAATTGGTAGAAGCCTTTTGGAGAGGAATTGGGCAACAGCTAACTGTTGGGGACAATTAAGGTAGCATATATAATATTCACCTTCAGTGATACCGGTGACATGCAACATGGCCGCCAGGGCTGATGCAAGAACAGCCTAAGCTATAATTAGCCTTCTTCAAGGAAGTAACAGTAGTTCCCGCCCAAGCAGTAGCTAGTTCGCGCCTAAACAGTAGCCGCCCATTGGCCATCCACCCCAGCAACACCAATCACCAATCCCAGACCGCTACCTGTCCTTATTAGCCACCCCCTCTCCCTCCAGGGCATATATACCCTGCCTCTTCAATAAAGTTTTGCAGCTTGATCAGAAACCTGTCTTGCTGTCATTCGTCGTGTCTCTTGTCCCATACCATTCCTCCCTCACAGGTATCAGAGCCTCCGTTGATCGTCCCGCGGGCCGGGACAACTGGCGCCCAACGTGGGGCTCGAGCCTTGTGAGGGACGGAACGCCGCACTCAAGGAGAGAGGCCTCTCACACTCACCGCACCCGGGATCGCCGCGAAGTAACTCGCTCGCGAGACGAATCCGTTCAGCAGTTGATCAGTGTCGGCGAAAGAAGGAGAAAAGAAAAGAAAAGAAAGAAAACAACGAAAGGTAAGCCCCCCACCCCCATCATGGGACAAGTAACTTCCCAACACGGAATATATGTTAGTCAGGTCAAAGTATCGCTCAAGGCACGAGGAACTAGAGTTAAGAAAAAGGATCTCACACACTTCTTCAATTTTCTACTAAAAACCTGTCCTTGGTTCCCCCAGGAAGGTACCATAGACCAGCGATGCTGGCAAAGGGTCGGTGATTGCTTAAAAGACTACTACCGAACCTTCGGTCCTGAAAAGGTCCCGGTCACTGCTTTCACTTACTGGAATCTAATTAATGAAATCCTAAAAGTCCATTCTCTGGCCCCTGATATTCAAAAGCTCTGTGGAAAAGGGGAAGAAGCGTTAAGAGAGCACTCTCGCCCCGCCTCAGAAGCCAACTCAGTAATTACTGACATGCCTGAAAAACCTCTAAATGAGGACCCAAACGAAAGCAGACCAAACACCCCTATCAGTCAGGTCTGTCCGCTAGCCAATCAGTGTAAAGTTGAAACAAAGGCTGAAAACTTACTTTCTGTGGAGGATCATTCCCTTCCTCCGTTTCGGCCACCTCCTTATGCGCCTGGTCTTTCAGAGCCAAATCCTCAACCACGTTCTCAATTTTATCCAGTTACGTCCCTGCCTCAGTCCAATGCGCTAGAAGAGGCCACAGAAAACCTCCGGCTACACGCCGATAATTTTAAAGAAACCTTTAATCAGGAACGGCTGCGAGCTGCCAATTTGCTTGCTGATCTTCGGGCAGCGACTCAAAGCGTTGCAGCCCTTACTCTCCCAGAGAATACTCACCCTTATGCCTTTCCAGTCACACGCAGTCAGAGCTCCCAAAATGGCGCTGCCAGCTCCCAAAATGGCGCTTCTAGTAGCGAAAGCGAGGAAGAGGAACAATCAGACCCCCCCAGTTCTGATGCAGAGGAGCAAGAGGAAGCTAGTACTACCTCAACAGCTAAATATAAAAAACTCAGTTTAAAATATTTAGAAAAATTAAAAAAGGCAGTGAATGATTATGGCGCTACCGCTCCCTTCACGCTCACCTTATTAGAAAGCCTTAGTGAAAAGGAACTCACTCCTAACGATTGGTCCCAATTAGCCAGAGCTGCCTTGTCCGGCGGCGATTTCCTGTTATGGAAATCCGATTATGATGAGCACTGTAAAAAGTATGCCACCCGTAATGCCCGTAAAGCCACCTCTAAAAGATGGACATTAAACAAATTTTTAGGTCAAAGCCCCTACCATCAAAATGACAAACAAGCTCAATTCCCCCCAGGCCTCCTAGCACAAATACAAACGGCCGCGCTTAGAGCATGGAAGAAACTTCCACAAAAGGGTGCGGCCACTGCCTCTCTCACTAAATTAAGACAGGGACCCGATGAACCATATACCGATTTCCTCAGCCGCCTACAAAACATGGCTGAGCGTCTATTTGGGGCCAGCGAAAGCGAGAGTGATTTCATTAAACACCTGGCCTATGAAAATGCCAACGCTGCCTGCCAGGCAGCAATCCGCCTCTTTCGCAATACCAATCTTAATAATTACATAAAACTCTGTTCTGGCATCGGGCCCACTCAAACTCTTGGAATAGCCATTGGCGCGGCCCTTCAAAACTTTGCAGCACAAACTAAGCCTCCAACATGCTATAACTGTAAGCAACCTGGCCATTTTTCAAAAAATTGCCCCGTTGTTTTTTCTCCATACCTCTTCACCCAGAAGACAGGCAATATTTCGCCTTTAGCGTCCCTCAAATCAATTTTCAGGGCCCTATGACCCGGTTTCAATGGAAAGTCTTACCACAGGGCATGGCCAATAGTCCAACCTTGTGCCAAAAATTTGTCGCTGAGGCCATTAACCCTATCAGACAGCTATGGCGACAAATCTACATTCTTCATTACATGGGTGATGTCCTATTAGCAGGTGAGGACGTAGATAAATTACATTTTTGCTTTCAAGACCTTCTTAAAAATTTAACAGCAAAAGGTCTTCAAATAGCCCCCGACAAGGTACAAACCTCAGACCCTTTTTCTTATCTAGGGTTCGAACTTTGGCACCAACAAGTTTTAACACCCCGCATTCAATTGCGAACCTCCCATTTGCTAACGTTGAATGACTTCCAAAAACTCTTAGGAGACATTCAGTGGCTTCGCCCCTACCTAAAACTACCCACTGAAACTCTTCTACCACTCTTTAATATTTTGAAAGGAGACGCAAGTCCCTCCTCTCCCCGAAGCATAACTCCAGAGGCAATGCAAGCGCTTACCATCATAAATCAAGCTATCCAAAATCAAACTTGCTTTCAAATAAACTACCACCAGCCTTTAATTTTTATAATTCTTCATACAATTCACACGCCTACAGGCGTATTCTGGCAATCCAATTTAAAACAACCAAACGGGCGAGGCCACCCACTACTCTGGGTTCATCTCCCAGCTACTCCAACAAAAGTGCTCTTGCCATACGTTGCTCTTATAGCTGCCCTCATAATTAAAGGCCGGCAAACTAGCCGGAAAAGATCCCGATTCCCTTATTGTCCCATACACCCAAGATCAAATCCATTGGGTTTTCCAAACCAATGATGAATGGGCTATCGCATGCTCTTCATTCCTAGGCGATATTGATAATCATTACCCAAACGACCCATTAATCCAGTTCGCTAAAATCCATCAATTCACTTTCCCAAAGGTCACTAAAGCAAAACCCATAGACTCTGCTACCTTAGTCTTTACTGATGGTTCAGCAAATGGGACCGCAGCATATGTCATCCAGGGTCAAGCATTTTCTGTGCGCTCTCCCTATACCTCAGCTCAACTTGTTGAGCTCTATGCAGTCCTGCAGGTTTTTTCCCACCTTCAAAACCAACCTTTTAATTTATACACTGATAGTGCATATATAGCTCAGTCCATACCGCTATTAGAAACAACTCCATTTATCAAACCGTCCACCAATGCAGTCCCCTTATTCTCAAAGCTACAAAAATTAATTCTCAAACGACAGCACCCTTTCTTCATAGGACACCTCCGTGCCCATCAGAACCTGCCAGGCCCTCTAGCGGAAGGTAACGCACTAGCAGACGCTGCCACCCAGCTAATATGTTCCAATTTTTGCGATTCTCTAACCCTGGCCTCTCAAGCCCATGCCCAACACCATTTAAATGCAAACACTCTCCGCCTGAAATTTAACATTACAAGGGAGCAGGCAAGAGAAGTTGTTAAAGCCTGCAAAAACTGCGTAACTCACCTGCCAGTCCCCCATATGGGAGTCAACCCAAAAGGGCTCATCCCAAACGAAATCTGGCAAATGGATGTCACCCATCTCGCTAGTTTTGGACAACTTAAATATATACATGTCTGTACTGATACGTACAGTGGATTCATGCTAGCTAGTTTGCAATCAGGGGAAGCTTCAAAGCATGTCATCTCTCATTTGCTACATTGCTTCACCGTTTTAGGCCAGCCTAAAACCATTAAAACAGATAATGGACCTGGGTATACTGGAAAAAACTTTCAAACACTCTGTCAGCAATTGCAAATTAAGCACATTATGGGAATACCTTATAATCCCCAAGGACAGGGAATAGTAGAGCGAGCACATCGCACCCTAAAAAATGCCCTGTGCTGTCTAGCTGATAGCACTCTCAACCTCACAAAGCAACGTCCCCGAGACCTTCTACACCATGCCCTTTTTGTCCTTAACTTCTTAACCCTAGATGTTAATGGACAATCTGCAGCTGATAGACACTGGCATCCCAAAACACAAACGCAACAAGCCACTGTTATGTGGCGTGACCCCTTGACATCAAAGTGGAATGGGCCTGACCCCGTTATTATTTGGGGACGAGGCTCTGCTTGCATATATGATCAAGAGAAAGAAGGCCCTCGCTGGCTCCCAGAAAGACTAATTAAACATGTCAATTCACCACTGCCAAAACAAACCCCTCAAACTCCCAAACCCCCCCTTGATAATAACCTCTCCAGGGAAGAAGGCTCTCCCTGAGAAAAATCTCTTTCTTTTCTCCTCCAGTGCATCAACACTCCAGCGACCTCACAACTCCTGCCAGGGGCCCGCCCCCGTCGCCGCTCGCCCCAGCCCTCCCTCAGAGAAGAGCACCCGCTGCCGCCTGCCCAGAACACGCCCAACCTACGTGCAGCCGGCAACCAACAAAGGCCCAACTTACAGGTTTGCCCCATCGCTAAGGCCACATGAACTATTAGCTCTTACTAATTGGCTCTCTGGCCTTGCTATTTGCGGCCGGGTTAGCTACTATAGCCCCAAAGGATTGGAATCTATTTGAAAAAGCCTTACTTGCTATAACATACCTGTGCATTGTGGGGTGCATTACCCTGCTGACCTCCTTCCCTTAACTAAAGGACTTAATAAGCCTTCATCAATACAACCATGTTAAGCCTACTACCACTCAAAATTGCCGCTTTATGCCTTCTCTTACCTAGTATATCGCATGGCAATCCTGATCGCAATTCCAACCCCCACCAGCCTTGGAAATGGACCCTTGCGCGATGGGAAGATTCCAAAATAATTCTTTGCAATACCACTGCAGGACGCCCCTCTTTTGTTTTTAATGCCACTGATCTGTTTCCCCCTCCTAATCCAAAACCTGTTGGTTATCCTGGCAGCCTTAATATACAGAATTATTACATGTGCCCATCCTCAAATCCTGGAAAACCGTACTGCAATTCCCCCTATGAGTACTACTGTGCATACTGGGGGTGTGAAACACTGGCCACTAGCTGGAAACCCTATGCCCCTGACAAATTTCTAAATCTTACCGAGGTCCCATATACTTGCCAAAACCCAGGCAACCGCTGGTACGATAGGTACCTCTGTCCAAAAAAACTTATGCTCACCGTACTAGACCCTACTGATACCTCTTGGCTCATGGGTCGAACTTGGGGCTTCCGAATCTATTTAGCAGGATCCGACCCGGGATCTCTTATTCTAATAAAAAAAGAAGCAGTACAGCAAAAACCATCCGCCATAGGGCCAAATGTGGTGCTCGCTCCTCCGCGCCCAACTTCCCCTTCTCCCAACTTCCCCTTCTCGCAAACCCGCTAATTCTTCCCCTACTACCAACCCAACATTGTCACCCTCAAGCTCTTCCGTAGAGCTTAACCCAATCTATAAATACTCCAAGCCACCTTTCTCTCTCTAAACTCCTCCCAGCCTAAACTTACTCGCAGTTGCTGGCTATGTTTCTCTAGTAATCCCCCTTTTTATGATGCTGTAGCCCTTAATACCTCATTTAATATTTCTGACGAAGACAATCCTCCCCAATGTCCTTGGAATACAACAAAAATCGGCCTCACCATGCAATCCGTTATCCATTCTGGGCATTGTATTGGTAACGTTTCCCCCTCCTTAAAAAAGGTCTGTGCACAGTCGTCCTTTCCATCGCAAGGTAAATTCTATATTCCCCCTACAGGGGCAAAATGGCTGTGCTGTTCCACGGGGCTTACTCCTTGCGTATCAGCAAAAGCCCTCACTGAAACTAAGGAAATGTGCCTCTTGGTGGCTGTGCTACCCCGTGTCCTCTTCCATGAAGAAAAAGACCTTTATCAACACTGGGACGAGCAATCTCCAACCATGCTAAGAAACAAAAGAGAAATTATCACGGCTGTCACTATTGCCTCTCTTTTAGGTATTGCTGGCCTAGGCACCGGAACCGCCTCTATCATCCTCCAACGCCAAGGCTTCTCCCACCTAAGAGCTGCTATAGACGAAGATTTAGCCCGCATTGAAACCTCCATCACCCATCCTGAAAAATCCCTTACATCTTTATCAGAGGTTGTTCTCCAAAACAGGAGAGGCTTAGATCTACTTCTCCTTAAGCAAGGAGGGCTTTGTGCAGCATTAGGCGAGGAATGTTGCTTTTACACTGATTATTCTGGAATAGTTAAAGATTCCACGACCAAGCTTAGAGAAGGAATTGCAAACCGCAAACGTGAGCGGGAAGCCCAAGGAGGCCCCTCCTGGGGATTCAATGGAGTCCTCCCTTACCTCCTCCCTATATTAGGCCCCTTGATAACCCTAATCCTAATAATATCTTTTGCTCCTTGGGCCATAAGAAGAATAATACAGCTAGTAAAGGACCAAATTGATTCTGCCCTAGGCAAACCTATTCAAGTGCATTATCACCGGCTCCACCTCGCTGACCAAGGCGTAAATCCAGACTGCTTGAATGCTACCAACCCTGACGGGTAAGAATCCCCCTCCTACGGGAGCAGCATATAACTCAAAAGTATGCTTCTAGCTTATGCTATGATTGGTACCGCTGGGTGCGAGGCAAAGCACTGCAAAGGAGGGCCAAAACAATCAAAGGCCGTTTTGAGCTCCTTGAGAAGTATGCCTCATTAGCATAGGGGTTTGCTCTGCAAAACATCCCCTCCCCAGAAAAACAGAGCCACAAACAACTTGGGGAATGAGGCCTCTATTTCCCCCAGCAGGTTAATGCCAAAGGAATGCTCAATCAGCATTCTTCCTCCATCCTTTTGAAAAACAAAGGGAGGAGATGTTGGGGACAATTAAGGTAGCATATATAATATTCACCTTCAGCGATACCGGTAACATGCAACATGGCCGCCAGGGCTGATGCAAGAACAGCTTAAGCTATAATTAGCCTTCTTCAAGGAAGTAACAGTAGTTCCCGCCCAAGCAGTAGCTAGTTCGCGCCTAAACAGTAGCCGCCCATTGGCCATCCACCCCAGCAACACCAATCACCAATCCCAGACCGCTACCTGTCCTTATTAGCCACCCCCTCTCCCTCCAGGGCATATATACCCTGCCTCTTCAATAAAGTTTTGCAGCTTGATCAGAAACCTGTCTTGCTGTCATTCCTCGTGTCTCTTGTCCCATACCATTCCTCCCTTACAGGTATCAGAGCCTCCGTTGATCGTCCCGCGGGCCGGGACAGCTAACAACATTCCGTATGTGTTTACCTTTGACCCAGCATTCCCACTTCCAGGAATTTATCTTGAAGACACATCTCCAATAATATAAAAACACGTGTGTACTTTGAAAGTTATCACCTTTTTGCATATATGTTATATTTCACAAGAAGGAAATAGCTGAAACTATAAAACTGTAACCCATAACATTCTTTGAAATTTGCTAACTACTTGTTAAATTGCACTTGGAAAATTATCAAGTCTATGTAAATATGTTATATTCAACAATAAGAACAAAAACAAAAACAAAACACATATGTACCCAGATCTTTACTGCAGCACTGGTCGTAATTGCAAATTATCGGAAACAACCTAAATGCTCATAAATACACAAATGGGTAAATAATCCATGGCATACCCACTAAATGGAGTACTATGTAGCCATTAAAAAGAATGTGGGTGAGCCTTGGGAACCGAGGTGGAGTGACTCAGGATATACTGCTAGGTGAAAAATGTAACATGCAAAAGGGTATTTATAGTGTGCTACCTTTGTTTAAGAAAAAAAGGGAAATTAAAAATATACCTGTGTCTACCTGTGTTTGTAAGATGGACACAGGAAGGAGAAAGCAGAACCCAATAAGAGGGGTTATCTACGGGGGAGGTGGGGACGGGCAGAAGGGACAGGAGGACAGAAAGGAGGCAGACGTGTGCGATGGACGAATGACACTCCTTGGAGCTACATGCTTTAAAGGAAAATTTAAATCACAAAGAAAAAATACAAAACACTTTTAATTAAGTCATTGTTACCAAAATTTTTAATCTAGAAAAAAAGCAATGGACTGACTTTGTAAAGTTTCCAACCCGGGTTATTCGCATGTAAAGATCATTTCTATACTGGGAAGCTTGTGGGCAGATCAACACGGGCTCGTTGCAATTCCCCACCCCAAAATGGCATCATAAAGACGGCGACGACAAGCACACACCGAGGTGGCTGAGGCTCCATCCCATTGTGGGATGCCGAAAGGCTCACAGCTTATTTCCCTCATCATGTGGTCTACTGTGAGCGCTGCGATATTCATGGTTGAATTCTTGCTGGAGAGCCCCAATTTAAACTCTGCCATCCCACGATCAGATGGGTGCAGAATTCATAGGGCAATGGGACCACCAGAAGGCCTTCTCATCTTGGGCAGAGCCTCTAAACTCGGGCTGTCACCACGACCCACCCAAACTAACCTGGAGGGAAAACCCTGCTTTCTTCTGTTTGATATTTAAGCCTTTCCCACTTTGAGACAGTCTTTGCTCCTTCATGCCAGCTCTACTCTCTCTGCAAATTACTACTGTTCCAAGTTCATTCTCTCCCATCCTCCCAACACAACTTTCAATTTTGAGGTGTCAATTTTAGCTAAGTAAAAAGCAATCAGGTAACTGGAAATACACGTGATTATAATCCAGAGCTTAATTCTTTTAGAGTCTACCCATATTGTTAAAAAGGAACTTGAGCAGAAGAGGGAGTTTTTGTTGACAGAGAAATCTTTTAAGACATCTTTTCTAGGGCTGCCTCCCTATTACTGGGTGCTGAAACAGCCCAGTGCCCAGCTCCTGTAATTTCTTTAAGGAGACCTAGCTGCAGAGACCCCAATCAAATGCCGAGCTCTCCTTTATAGAAGGTAATTTAGTGGACACTGAGGCTCAAAGTTGTTCTCAAAAATCAGAGACTGATAAAAACATTCAACAACTAGGAGTAGAAGGGAACTTCTTCAATCCAATAAAAAGCATCTAGGAAAACCCCACTGCTAACATCACACACAACAGTAAAAAGCCTAATGCTTTCACCTTAATCAGGAACGAGACAAGAAACAAGATCACTTCTCAACACTGTACTGGAGGCTCTAGCCTGGGCAGCCACAAAAAAAGAAATAAAAGGCATCCATATTGGAAAGAAAGAAGTAAAACTGTCACTATTTTGCAGGTGGTGTGATCCGGTATATAAAAAATCCTGGGGGATCCACTAAAAACTATTAGAGCTAATAAACGAGTTCAGCAATGTTGTGGGGTACAAGAGCAATAAACAAAAATCAATACTATTTCCACACACTTGCAATGAACAATCCAAAAACGAAATTAAGAAAACAGTTCCATTTACAATAACACCAAAAAGAATAAAATACTTAGGAAATAAAGGAAGTGTAAAACCTATACTCTGAAAACTATGAAGCATAATTGAAAGAAATTTGAAAAGATCTAAATAAATGGAAAGTATCCCATGCTCATGGATCAGAATTGTATAATATTGTTAAGATGGCAATACCCCCAAACTGATGTACGGAGTTAACACAACCCCTGTCCAAATCCCAGGTGGTGTTTTTGCAGTTTTGCATGAATTGAAAACCTGATCCTAAAATTCATATGGAAATTCAAGGCAGCAAGAGCAGCCAAAACAATTATGAAAACAACACAAAGTTGGAGGACTCATATTTCCCAATTTTAAAACATACCACAAAGCTACAGTAATCAAGGCAGTGTGGTACTGGCATAAGGATCTAGACCAATGGAATAGAACTGAGAGGCCAGAAATAAATCCATACATCTATGCCTAACTAGTTTACAAAAGGGTGCCAAGAAAATCCAAAGGGGAAAAATAGTCCTTTTAACAAATGCTGCTCGGACAATTGATATCCATATGCCAAAGAATGAAGTTGGACCCTCACCTCACACCATATACAAAAAGTAACTCAAAATGGATCAAAGACTGAAATTTAAGGACAAAAACTATGAAACCCTCAGAAGAAAACACAGGAGTAAATCTTCATGACCTTGACTTGGGCAATAATTTTTTAGATATAATACCAAAAGCACAAGCAATCAAAGAAAAAAATAGATAAACTGGACATCATTAAAATTTAAAACTTTGTGCTTCAAGGGACACTGGCAAGAGAGTGAAAAGATGACTCACAGAATTGGAGAAAATTTTTGCCAATCATATATCTGATAAGGAAGGATACTTGTATATAAGGAATTCCTGCAACTCAATTTTTAAAAAGACAAACACGCACTTAAAATTGGACAGAGGGGAGAGTGAGTTCTGGCGTGGCAGCCTGAGGAAGTCCACTGACCCACTCTCCAGGGAAACTGGTGATTATTATCTTTAAAATAGTATTTGAACCAAGACTGCGCCCTCCGCACCCCCCCCCCAGCTCAGCGGGATGGAGGCTCCACTCTAGGTGGCTGTAGCAAAGTACATGGGGATCCCTCTCCCCTCCCGTCTCCCCCAGCCCCCAGTGGGAGGGCTTTCTTCCCCAGAGGAGCAGGCAGACATCGGCACTTCTCACCCTGCTCCCAGCTACCTGTTGCTGAGGCCAAGTCCTGGCAAAGTGCACTCAAGAGGTGGGGACCCCCTTCTCCTGCCCGACCCCACTCACGGAACAGAGGCTGTACTTTGGGCATGGCAGGCTGAGTCCTGGGGGGCTGACAGCCCTCTCGCGGGCTCCCGAGGCAGTGGTTCCCAGCCAGAAGGGGCTGGCCACGGGAACCTTGGGCTGCTTCCCACCCCCTCCCCTGAGGGCTCAACTCCTACAGAGGGGGTGTCACTCAGAGAGAAGCTTGCCGTTGCCCCCACTCCCAGCTCCGTCTGAGGCCTGGTTCAGGCATTACATCTGGGGAAACAACAGGCCATGAGCTCCTAATCTCTTCCCAAAGGAACTGACTTCATTTGCAACAGTGCCTAGAAAAGTTTAAACCTAACAGTGCTCGGGGAAACAGTGGGAGCTGCAGGGAAGGGAAGTGGGAGGAGATCCGTGGCTCAAGAAGGTGCGGCCTGACTGCAGAGGAGCTAGGGGAACAAAGGCCTGGCCTCAGAACAGTGAACACTGAGCTGGATACTATCCCGGGAAGGGGCCCGGATCTGATGGACTGCATCCTAGGGGAATCCATGTCCCCAGGGCACTGTTGAAGGGAAAGAGCAATCAGCAGGCAATTACTGGAGTTTAACAGCTGGGTGTGGTCAGGGACAGAGGGGCAGGGGGCTTTCCAGGACACTGTCCTCCCAGGGCGACCTGGGCACACCCATAGCTGTGTCTCCCTGAGGAGCAGCTTCAGGGGCTTGCAAGGTGGAGGAGAAACAGGCTTCACTAAAGCAATCCAGCAGTCACCCAATGTAAGAAAGGAATAAGTTTCGTTTTCACATAGAGACAGCATGGAATAAGGGAAATGGAGGCAAAACCAGTTTAAACAAGCCCCAGACAAAGAGAAGAGAGAATCTGCCTGATGTAAAGAGACATGAGGTAGTATCAGAGGTGGGAACTCACAGCAAAAAAATAAAAATTTGGGGGGGGCATTGGCTAATCAGTTCAAAATCTCAATAATGAGCTAGTTGGCTCTCTGGGATTGGCTGTACAAATTAAAATCTCAAAAGATGAATTAGTTAGTGTTCTCGGATAGGCTGTAACCTCTGTAGTACCCAGTCAATGGGGAAACAGGGGAGGGACTTGCGAATTAGGAGTAGGAGATTTAAACATCGCCATTCTCTTCCTCTGGGGCGCCAGCCTTCCGCGTGTTTGGCTGGACGCCCCATCTTGCAAGATCGTAAATAAATTCTTTTCTCCTCCAGAACCGAGAGAGCGTTTATTCCCTTACAGGTACCACTTTATTTCCGACAACTTGGGGGCTCGTCCGGGATCCAAAGCTTCGGAGGGGGACCCCCGAGGTGGACAAAGGGAAGGCGCGCCCCGCTGATTGAGCGGTCTCGGACTCCGCCATTGGGGGCCCATCTCCAGCAGCTAAAGGGCCCGAGACCAGACGCTTGGATCTGCCGGTTGTGGATGAGAAAAGGGGGAAAAGAAAAGGCCTGCCTCTGGTTAACCAGGCAACTCCGTGCACGGACCAAGGTAAGGAAAGAAATATTATATTACCTTGGTGGTTAAAGCATTCTGAAAGTCTGGGGCTGATCCTGAGGGAAAGATGCCCAAACAAGACTCAGAATGGGGACATTCTGATGAGCCTAGAGCTGATCCTAAGGGAAAGATGCTCAGGCAAGACTCAGAATGGGGAATAGAGGCAGTCAGCCGGCCGGGAATAAAGGGAAGGGGGTACCTTTAGGGTCCCCGGGGAACATTCCTCTAAATAATCCATTGGGAAACATGTTAAAACATTGGGCTAAAAGTAATTGGACCAAGGGAAAGGGTAAAAGAAAATGATCAAATATTATTGTTATGTTTAAAAAAAAAAAAAAAAAAAAAAGCATTTTGCTGCCAAATATATTCTGGCCAAAATATAAGGCAGATAAGAGTTGGCTTTGTGCTGACTTCGTGTGTCATGTTAATAAAAATAAACCTTTTTCCAAGGCAGAATTGAACTGTGCCATGTGGTGGCTGCAGGGAAAAAAGAAACTAAAACCTGGGATAAGCATTCCCCCACCTTATGGTTTCCCCTCCCCCACTGGGGCGGGAACCATTAAAGCTTGAGGTTTTGGTGGAAGCAGTCTATGCCCCCAGGCAATTGGAGAGCCAGTTAATGCTGACTGCTCCAGTAATTACAACCCACCAAAAGTTAAAAAAAAAAAAAATGGAGAGATTTCCAAAAGTTTCTGTTTCTAAAGGCTCTTAAAGAAAGGAAGGTAAGAATCATTAATAAAAAGCCTAGCAAGGCTAGCTGAATAACAATTAACTTGATTCTTAAAATCTGGTTTATGTAAATATCCCTTTCTTGGGAGAAGAAAGGGAAATGGGAAAGAGGGCGGCTATGAGAGAAAGAGAGAGACTGCATCCACCTAAAATAAAATTGGCTGTACCCATATCCCCAAAGAACGATGAAAGTTGAGGTTTGAAGTCAAGTGGTCTCAGGCTGGGAGAGTGGAGTGGCCCACATGCATGAAAAGGGTGCGTTTGCCCTGGGGGTTGAGGGTGGGCCTTCCGCCTCAATGCTCTAGAAAAGTTTTGCCGCCTCAGGACCCAGAGGGTGGAGCACATTCCCAGGGGAATGGGAAAAGCCTGGCTGCCACCCCACTGTTAGGTAGAGCCTTTACCCCGAAGAGGCAGAGTCTGGGTGGCACCCCGATGTTTAAGAAGGGTGGGGCCAAAAAGGTAATCTCCCCAACATCACCCCAGACTTTGAAAAGAAAAGGGCTGCTACAAAAGCCTCTGAAAAGGGTTGGACTCCCACTCCCTCAAGCCCCAAGAATACAATGTCATTCTGTTAATAACTCAGACTTTAAAAGGTCAGCTATATAAAGGAATTTTAGCCTAATATTCAGAGAAGATCCAAAAATCGATGAATGGCTGAATAAGCCATTAGAGGAAATATTCAGAGAGTCAACAAGCCAGGGAGGAAACAGACAAAAGTGAGATAGAGAAGTAATTGGAGCAGTTTAAAAAAATAAAAAAAAGGAGGAAGGAAATTTGTAGCATGGGGTTTGTGTGATTCTCTATTCATATACTTATGTGGGGCTAAACAGGTATTAATAAATACATTTACATATTTTAGTGTGCTGTGTAATTAAGTCTAAGGCATGTGGAAGCTACATTTAAAGTCCCTTAATGTGTGTATCAGGGTATATAGAAAGTTAAATGCACATTTTTTAGGACTGTATTTGGATGCATTCTGAGAGTTAAAACTTCATGAATCTAATGGGAGTTTAAGTTGTATGTTTACACAGGAATGTGGGATAGTTGTATTTGTATGTAATAAAAGCATGTAATATAATTACGTAAGAGTCTTTCAAACTGTTAAAGTTTGTCAGTGTGTAATTTAAAACTTGGCAAAATTTTTTTTTTTTTTTTTTTTTTTTTACTCATCTATAGTAAACTGAAGCTATTTCTTTGTGTCTTTATAGCGTATACTAGTTGTGTGTACTCTAAAGCTGGGCAATTGTGTGCAGTTTCACAATAATGTGAAAAATGAAAAAAAGTGAGAAAAACTGTGTAAAAGTTTTCTATGTATGTGTAACAGTAGTGTATTGGCTATACATGCTTGTAAATGGGAATGTATGTCTGTTTCGTATGGTTATGAGTGTGTATATAAGTTATATGTGTCTGTATTCCAGATATATGAGACTGTGTATTCTTGTAAAAAGCAGAATAATTTTTCTGATATATTTTGGGCAAAAGCAAAAGGTCCATACTCAAAGTGCAAGTAAATGTTCCTATAAAAGGGTTTAAGGTTCACTAAAGCTGAATTAAACAAACTTAGAACAGTGAATGGTTCATATCTCTTCCCAGGTCTCCATTTGGTAATGCCAGGTTGCTATCTTAACATTAAGTCTAATAGGAATAAAGACACCACATATATTGTCAAATACTACACACCAAGGCTTGTCCTCCTCTCCCTGGAGAGTGGGTTTTTACTCATCTAACAGCAAAACTTGTGTGTATGTTCAGGGTATGCATATATGTGAATCACGTATATTCAAGCATCACTAAACTAGGTGTACTAAAAACTGAATTTTAAGTTAGCATTTAAGAGTGGTAAGCCTTTTTATGTTCATTAATCTTAGGTTATTGTAAATTATTGTTGTCCTTTAGTCTAATTGTTCTAGCCTGAAATGTTGGTAAGTTGTGTCTGTACCTAAAGCAGGTATTAGCAGTTTTACACTAGGGGAGTCATTAGAGGGGTGCAAGCCATGTGTAATTTAGTACTTAGGCAATTACAAGGTGTAGGCCTTTGGTTTTTGGTTTGCCTTTCCCCAGGAGGACTGGAGAGCTCCCCTCCCTAGACACAAAGGATCTTTTTCTTAAGAATTATATACTGGCCTTGTCTTCTACTTTATCATCTCTCAGGCACCGTGGACTGCTGGCTCAGACCCCGCCTCTTGAATTTGCTGCCCATCGACATCAGCCTGGCAGCTGGGTTCTGATCCAGTCGTGGAAAGAATCCAGACTTCAACCGATCTGGGAAGGACCCTATCAAGTCTTGCTGACAACTGAGACGGCAGTCTGAATGGCAGAAAGAGGCTGGACTCATTACACACAAGTGAAGGGACCGGTGCCTGAACCAGACGATAAGTATCCAGCAACTCAACCTGAATCCTGGAAAGTGACTCCTACCTCAGATCCCCTAAGGATCACTTTAAATAGGCAACAGTTAAAGGAACATATTAGAAGGGAGAAAGGGCTGGATTAAACCCTATGTTTGCATTGTGCTCTGTGTATAGCTTAATGATGAAATTGCTTATGCTGATCATAATGTTCTATATTCAAGGAGTAACAGGTTCTGCTAAGCTGGTTATAAGTGTAGTCAAAGGCTTAAAGTCTCAAACTGTACAATTTGATGTTTGTCAAGTAATGAGCTGTAAAAATCTAAAACATCAGCAACAACTGAGGGAGGAATATAAGCATTTATGTAAGCAGACTGTTCAAATAGAAAGCAAGATTGTTGGGGGGCGAACATTTGAGAGTATAACTTATGAGACACCTAACCCTTGTTATTCTTCGAACACTGCTTGGTGGACCACACAGTATGAGGGATGGGTCTTACCCAGGTTGGAGGAAAAACCATTAAGGGAAACTTGGCTGGAATTTAACTCTCCAGTACAAATTGACCCCAAGGTCATTAGAATACTTAAGACCAAAGACTTAGAGCAAACCACAGAAATAGAGACAGGTTATGGAAATACAAATGCCTGGGTAGAATGGGGCAAACATACCATCCAGAGTCTAAACAGAAGTGACTGTTATGCTTGTACAACCAAACAACCCACTGTTCAGATTATGCCCTTCCCCTTGGGGATGAAAAAGCATGAAAGGGAGTTTAAATGTATAACACTCCTCTTTCAAAATGCTACTCCTGGTGAAAGTTGTAGTACGTTGTCCTCCCTTTTCCCTCCAGTCCAGGAGGGAAGTGTCAAAGCCATACCAGCGTCTCACCTTGGTCCTGGAAACCACTCTGCCTGTCTCTCCAGATGGGAAGAAGGGCTCCAGGATCTTGGTACCAAGGCTTTGTGTACACAAGTGTGGAATGTGAGCAAGGATAGTACTGGCAACTTCTCCAGCCTAACTATACCCCGAGCAGACCTCTGGTGGTACTGTGGGAAGGGCATCCTCTGGCCAACACTACCTGAAAGGTGGGGAGGAACCTGTGCTCTGGTTCAATTGGCTATCTCATTTACCCTGGCATTTGAAAGTAATAAAGTACCAACCCAAGGCAAAGGAGAAAAGAAAAATGTACAAAGTGTACCTAGTTCCTTCAATAAAAAATGTTTGTAGATAGTATAGGGGTTCCCCAGAAAGTTCCTAATGAGTTTAAAGCTAAAAATCAATTAGCTGCAAAATTTAAATCGTCCTTATTCTGGTGGGTCACCATCAATAAAAATGTCAATCATCAGCTAAAATTTATCAACTATACCAGGAATGTCATTAAAGAAATAGCAGAACAGTTAGATGCCACTAGCCGAATGGCATGGGAAAACAGAATGGCCCTAGACATGATGCTAGCTGAAAAAGGAAGCATCTGTGCTATAGTTGGGGGAAATTGTCGCACATTCATCCCCTATAATACCGCGCCTAATGGAACTATCATCAAAGCCCTACAAGGCTTAACAGCCTTATTTCAGAAACTAGAAAAGAATTCTAGCATTAACAACCCAGTCATAGAATGGTTGGAAAATTGGTTCGAGAAATGGAAAGGAATTGCAACATCTATTTTAATTTTCCTTATCATTCCAGCCAAAATGTTTATAACAGCTGAGTGCTACATAATCCCGTGTGCTCAAAGGCTAGTTCAGAAAGCCATCAAAACCACTAGAATCAAAAATAAGAAAGATCCCTATGATGAGGAATGTAAAAAAGCCCTTAGCAAATTTGAGAATCTAAAATGTGAAAACTAAAAGTGTTTAAAAAAAAAGAGGAGGGAATCTGTAAGAAAGGAATAAGTTTCGTTTTCACATAGAGACAGCATGGAATAAGGGAAATGGAGGCAAAACCAGTTTAAACAAGCCCCAGACAAAGAGAAGAGAGAATCTGCCTGATGTAAAGAGACATGAGGTAGTATCAGAGGTGGGAACTCACAGCAAAAAAATAAAAATTTGGGGGGGCATTGGCTAATCAGTTCAAAATCTCAATAATGAGCTAGTTGGCTCTCTGGGATTGGCTGTACAAATTAAAATCTCAAAAAGATGAATTAGTTAGTGTTCTCGGATAGGCTGTAACCTCTGTAGTACCCAGTCAATGGGGAAACAGGGGAGGGACTTGCGAATTAGGAGTAGGAGATTTAAACATCGCCATTCTCTTCCTCTGGGGCGCCAGCCTTCCGCGTGTTTGGCTGGACGCCCCATCTTGCAAGATCGTAAATAAATTCTTTTCTCCTCCAGAACCGAGAGAGCGTTTATTCCCTTACAGGTACCACTTTATTTCCGACACCCAACAAACAAGCAAATCACAACAGTAAGCGCGCGCGGGGGGGGGGGGGGCAGTCTCCAGAGTTGCTACATTATCTAAAATGTCCAGTTTTCAACAACAACAAAAATTACAAGACATGCAAAGAAACAGGAAAGTATAACCCAAACATAGGGAAAAAAGGCAGGCAAGAGAAACTAGGACCAGATACAGGATTTGACAGAAATATGTCCACAGAACTAAAGAAAACAATGCTTAAAGAAATAAAGGGCAATATCATGACAAAACTACATCAAATGAAGAACAACAATAAAGAGAGAGAAATTTTTAAGAACCAAAGGGAAATTCTGGAATTAAAAAGTATAATAATTGAAATTAAAAACTTACTAGAGGACAGAAACAAAAAGACAAATATTATAATGCCTCACTAATATGGACTAACTATAATGTGCAAACTCTGAGATCTGAATCTGAGAGCATAGGTTATCAGGGGAAGGCTTATGGTAAAGATTCCTAGATTGTAAGCTCTTACAGCAGTCACATCTACTCATGAATTGTAATGGTTATTTCTAAATTCTGAGATGCTGAGCTCTTTGTGTATAACCAGGTTGGTCTCCAGAACTTCGGGTTATCTGTGTGACACCTGAAACGTAGAGCTAGAGTTCTGAAGCTATGAAAGTCAGCATTACCCCATACAACAACTGTTTAAAAAGCTGAAAAAGAGATCAGACTTCAATTAGTGATATTAACAAAGTTGATCTGGTTAGGACTAAGGCAAATCAGACTAAAGGGTAAAGGATGATAGTAACGGTATTTTAAAACTTCAACTTCTGTGTGAGACCAAAGGAAGAGATGTTTATTTGATGGAAAATTTATATCTTATGTAGCACACTATATAATGTAACTTGGATGGTCAGTTTATTCAAACACCGTAATTACATGGAACCTTGGAAAGGGAGTGAGATCTGGCTGGTTTGTACAGGTTAGTGTGATGCCCCAATATATCCCAGAGTAATTTGGGCAGAGAATAAGATAGTATTTGCAAAGTCCTCTTGAGGGACTGAGGGAAAAGGTGGAAACATTAAACTTCCCCTCCTGGGGAATTCTTGATATTCTCGCAAGCATTGGGGACTCCCACATTTAATAGGCCAAGCCCTCAATCTTGGGGCTTGCCTTTATGACACTTATTCCTGCAAAGGAGAAGCTAAGCCTACTTACAATTGTGCCTAAGAGTCTCCCCCAGAGAACCTCTTTTGTTGCTCAGATGTGGCCTCTCCCTCTAAGCCGACTCTGCAGGTGAACTCACTGCCCTCCCCCCTACATGGGACATGACTCCCAGGGGTGTAAATCTCCCTGGCAACGTGAGACATGACTCCTGGGGATGAGCCTGTCCCTGGCATTGTGGGATTGAGAAAGCCTTCTTGGACCAAAAGGGGGAAGAGAAATTAAACAAAATAAAGTTTAAGTGGCTGAGAGATTCAAATAGAGGCGAGAGGTCACTCTGGAGGTTATTCTTATGCATTATATAGATATCCCTTTTTAGTTTTTAGCGTATTAAAATAGCTAGAAAGAAATACCTGAAATTGTTGAACTGTAATCCAGTAGACTTGATTCTTGGTGATGACTGTATAACTATATCGCTTTTACAGTGTGACTGTGTAATTGTGAAAATATTGTGACTGATACTCCCTTTATCCAGTGTATGGACAGATGAGTAAGAAAATAAGGACAAAAAAAATAAATAAATAATAAGGGGGGATAAGGGGTATGGGATGCTTTGAGTGTTCTTTTTTATTTTTATTTTTATTCTTACTTTTGTTTTCAGAGTAATTAAAATGTTCAAAAATTGATTGTGGTGATGAATGTATAACTATATGATGATACTGTGAGCCAATGATTGTACACTTTGGATGATTATCTGATATGTGACTTATTTCAACAAAATTGCATTTAAAAAATTCACTAGAGGGGCTCAACAGTAGATTTGAACTACCAGAAGAAAGAATTGGTGAATCTGAAGATAGATCAATAGAGACTATGCAAGCTGAAGAACACAGAGAAAAGAGAATGAAAAAAATAAAAATTAAAATTAACAGAGCCTTTGAGAAATGTGGGATAGCATTAGGTGCATCAACATACAAATAGTGGGAGTACCGGAAGGAGAGGAGAAAGGAGAAGAAAAAATATTCAGAGCAATAATGGATGAAAATTTCCCAAATTTATTGAAAACCAATAACTTACACATCCAGGAGTGCAACAAAATCCAGGTAGGATACACACAGAGAGACCCACAAACAGAGTAAACATCATAGTAAAAATGCTGCAAGTTAAGGGGTTAAAGACAAGGGGAAAACCTTGAAAGCAGCAAAAGAAAAATGATCTCAGTAAGAATAACAGCCGACTTCTCAGCAGAAACAATGGAGGCCAGAAGGTAGTGAGATTCAAACTGCTCAAAGTCCTCAAAGAAAAAAACTGTCAAATAAGAATCCTATATTCAGCAAAGAGAAAGGGAAGTATCATACACTGCAGGTGGGAACATAAATGGTACTTTGGAAACAGTTGGTGGTTTCTCAAAAAGGTTAGACATAAAGCTACCATATCACTCAGCAACTCCACTCCTAGGTATACACCCAAGAGAAATGAAAACATATGTCCACACAAAAACATATGTGCACAAATGTTCACAGCAGCATTATCTGAAATAGCCAAAAAGTGGAAACAACCCAAACATCTGCCAGTGCATGAAGGGATAAACAAAATGAGGTATAGCCACGCAGTGGAATACTATTTGGCAATAAAATAAACAGAAATACTTTCATGCTACAACATGGGATGAAAGTTGAATCATTATGCTAAGTGAAAGAAGGGAGCCAGGTACAAAAGACCACATTTTGTATTCTTCCATTTATAAGAAATGTCCAGAATAAGCAAATCTATAGAGATAAGAAGTTGGTTAGTGGTTGCCTAGGGTGGAGGAGAAGTTGGGGGGAAATGAGAAGTGACTGCTAATGGGTTCAGGGTTTCTTCTGGGATTGACAAAATGTTCTAAAACTGAGTGTGGTGATGGTTGCATGGATATACTGAGAACCACTGAATTGTACGCTTTAGTGGATGACTTGCATGGTAAGTGAATTATATCTCAATAAAGATGTTTGTTTTAGTTTCCTCATTGCTAAAAATACCATGCATTGGGTTGGCTTAAACCATGGGAATTTACTGGCTCATGGTTTTGAGGATGGGAGATGTCCAAATCAAGTCATCATCAAGGTGACGCTTTCTTCCCGAAGATTGGTGTCCTGGGCTGGGTGCTGGCAGTCCTTCGTCATGGGCTCCTGCCACATGGCAATGCACATGGCGGCCTTTTCTGGCCCTTCCCTTCTCTTCTGGGTTCTGTTGACTCAGCTTCTGGCTGCCCTCTCTGTGGCTTTTTTATCTGACTTTACTCTGCTTAGAAAGGACTGCAGTAATCCAGATTAAAACCCAGCTTGATTCATTTGGGCCACACCTTAACTGAAGTTACACATGAAGAGATCTTATTTACCATGGGTCCACACCCACAGGAATAGATTAAGTTTAAGAACATGTTTCTCTTGGGTACATCGCTCCAAACTATCACGCTATTATATATTAAAAAAAAGCAAATGAAGTCTCCAGTGGTTCTCTAACCCCAGAATACATAAAAATCACCCAGATATTTGTCAAAATCCTGGACTACTCTCCCTCAAAACTTCTGACTTGGAGATTCTGGAGAGGGACCCAAAATCCACATTTTAGCCAATTCCCTTTTGACACCGATCCTTTGAGGAAACCCTGACAGTGCCATGCCCGCTCTCTGAGGCTTCTGCAATTTCTACTTCATAGGTTGAAGGGCTCTTCAGCCACTCCATGAACAGGGGTGGACATGTCCCAAGTAGTTTCAGGCTGGGTCAGTCTCTTTCCTGCTTTCATCCCTAACCTTCTAGCAATTCATATCTTAAGTGTGAGGGGCAGGGTTGAGGGGCAGCTGTTTTAAGGTAAATAATTGGGCCCTAATGTATATATCTTGAAAAATTATATTTTCATTCAATAAATGTTCACTGAATGTACAGACTTTTAAAAAGTGAAGACTAACTGAAATGAATAAGATTAAGGGGCTTAACAGCTACCTTACTTCACCCACTCTGCACCCTCTCCCCAACTCCCCAATCTTGTGGTTTTCTATTGCTACGAGTCTCCAGTCACCCAGTTACCCTAAACGGCTGCCATGTTGCTGGTTACCACAGAGGAGACCCAGAAGTGTAAAGAGGGATCCATGTGAACTAAGAGCCACACAATGTTAGGAACCGGCAGGAGCCTCTCAGACACCATCAGGTCTGGGGAGAGGGAGAACAGCCCCCCAAAGAGGTCCTTGTCTGAATCCCTGGAACCTGCAGGAATCACCTTACATGGGAAAAGGAATAGGGTTACAGGTGGAAGTAAGGTTGCTAACCAGGAGATTATACTGGATTATCCGAGAGGACCCAATCACAATCACATGGGTCCTGAAAAGTACAAGAGAGAGGAACAGAAAAAGAGAAAGGGATGCTGAGGACAGAAGCTGGCTTTGAAGATGGAGGAAGGGAACCACGAGCCAAGGAATGTGGGTGGCCCCCGGAAGCTGGGAAAGGAAGGGAAGTGCTTTTTCTCCTAGAGCCTCCAGGAGGAATGCCCTTTGGTTTTAGCCCAGTGACTCCAGAACTGTAAGATAATGAATTTGTGTTAAGTGATGAAGTTCATGTCATAGCAGCAAGAGAACACTAACACAGGGTCCAATCCCTCACTGATGAGGTTCTAAAAGCCAGGAATCTTGCCACCAGCTGACAGTGGATCAACAGAATCGCCTTCATCCATAAGGAGAGCACTACCATCAACCCGCAAAACCCTCGCCCTCCTGGCGCTGGTTTCATCTGTGCAATAGAAGCGGCAGATTTAACAAGAGTTTTTAATAGCAGGCGGGGAAAGGGTGATGTCCTTGTTTGTGAGAGATCTGGGGTGATTCTGACATCTGCTTGCCTGACGATCACTGTCCCGGGAGGCTCACGGGGGGCGTGACTGGGCCGCTCCAGGGACGGCAGGAGCATCTATGTCAGCAGGTGCGTTATCCTTGCCGGGAGATTTTCAAAGCGGCAGTGACTCCCCAAAAGTGAAGCACAGCTACTCTAGTGCTCAGGGCAGAGCTGCTTTCAGGCGGGAATTTCTCGGGTTGGCACCTCCTTTCCCCTAACCGCCGCGGCTCAGTCTGTTTTACTTTCCCGCCTCCCTCGCTCAGGGTGACCTGTCATCAAACACCGTCTCGCCCCGCTCCTCCCCTCTCCCCTCCACCGTTCCATCACCCCCAGAGCAAGCCTCTGAGAGTCTCCCCCGCCCCCGTTATCTCAGATTCGCTGCCAGCCCCTGCAGGGACCTCCAGGGCCTTACAGGCCGAGGGGCTGGGGGCAGCCCCGGGAGGGACGGGCCAACGTGGGGCTCCCGGGTTTCGGGGTGTCAGGACTCAGCCCCAGGGGTCGGTGGGTTGGGGGAAGAGGAGCGGGAGGGAGGGAGCGATTCTCGGATGAAGGCCGAGGTGGCGGCCCAAGGACCGGGACGCAGAGCCGGGGAGCCCCCACCCCAGGCTCAGCAGCCCTAGGGGACCCCCAGAAGGGCCCGGCCGGGGGCGCGCCCACCCCGCGGGACCCGGGACCCTCCCAACCCGCTGGGGCCCGTCCTCACCGGGCACCGGCCGGGCGGCGACGACGGGGGGGAGCCCTCTCCGGCGACGGCGCCGCAGCGGGTCCCTCAGCCTCCGCGCCGGGGGCCGCCGCCTGGGCTCGGCCGTCACCTCAGCCGGGGTCGCGCCGCGAGCATGCGCAGCAGGCCCGGGGCCGATTCCGCCGGCGCACTCCGCAGCTCCGGGTCTTCCCCGCGCGAAGCCGGCCTGAGGCTCGGCCAATCGGCGCGGAGGGGCGTGGCCAGGATCGCGAGGGGCGGGTCCAGTCGGGACCCGGCGGGGTCAGCCGCGACGGAGCGACAGCGCCCCGGAGCGCGGCGGGGGTCGCAGCCGGGGCGGGGTGGACTGAGGTCTCGGGATCCCTCGGGGTTGGAGCCCGGCTCCCTGCGGAGGAGGCGCCCCGTCCCTTTCCCGAGCGAGCCCCCGATCTCCACTGCGCGGGCGCTCTCCTGAAGCTTCACCCAGCGAAAGTCTCGGGGAACTTGGGGGTCCCGTTGCGTGCTCTCCGCGCTGACCCAGGCAGAAGCGCAGAAGTCGCGGGCGCTGGGGTGAAGCTGGGTGCCCCCCAGCCCCCCGTTTCTTAGTTCTTAGAAAAAACCTCGGCGCTGGACAGGATCCGAGTCGCTGGGGTGGGTGGAAGAGCTCACCACCCAGCCAGTCCACCCTGTTCTACCACTTAGGCGCAGTCTCACCCCTAAGGCCTAATGTGACCCGCATTTAGGCACAAGACTTTTGGAATTATTTTGAATTATTTGTAACAGTGAAACAAACATGAAGCTACCCAAATGTCCATCAACGGAAGAATGGATAAACGGAACGTGGTCCATCCCTACAATGGAATACTATTCAGCCATAAAAAGGAACAAGTACCTATCCATGCGACTGAAAACATTACCTTAAGTGAAAGAATTCAGACACAAAAGGCTACACATGGTATGATTCCATTTATAGGAAATATCCAGAGTTAGCACATGGATGGACATAAAAACAGATTAGTGGTTGCCAGCAGCTGCGGGGTGCCCGTGGGGTGGGAGGTGACTACTAAAATGGTACAGGGTTTCTTTCTGGGGTGACAAAAAACATTCTGGAATTAGATAGTGGATGACAGTTGCATAATATGGATATACTAAAAACCACTGAACTGAAGACTTCAAAATGGTGAATTGTATAGTATGTAAGTTATATCTCAAATGAAAGAAGCAAACAAACAAGAAAGTGGCAGATATGGTAAAACTGCCCCCTCAAAACTGGTTTACACATGCATGGTGTCATTTTTTCCATGTAATTTCACTTTATATACCAAAAATTAAAACTAAAATATCTTTTTTGTTCCTTGGTTCTAGACATGCATTCTCTGTATATTTTCACAGCTTCTTTCGCACTAAAATCACTGATGGTTTAAACAATATTTGCAAAAGTCAGTGACCTACTTTGTAGCAATCCTGACCTCATTCTGTGGCTCCACGGTGTGCATTGTGCAATCCGGCTGTTGTAAAAGTCCTGGCCTTTACGTGAGCAAAGAGGGGATGTGTGGGTGCCTCTCAGATCAAATTTCAAATATGCCTGCAGCTCAGGCCAGGTATTCCCATGAGATGACTCTCATTCTTAGGGTATTTAGTTTCAACCCTGGGATAAATACAGCTTCAGACTTTTTTTTTTTTTTTTTTTTTTTTTGATAGCTTGAAATTTAAGCCAAACCATTGTTGGTATGCAAGTGGGCAGATGAGGCATGCATCATTTGATTCTCTAGTTCGTATTTGGAAAGTAAAGTAGATAAATTTTTGTGTCATGAAGAAGTTTTAAATTACCAATGGCTGCAAAAATATTCTAGGTTGTTGTCATTGATTAGAGGCAGCTAAGGAGACTTGGGCTTTTGGCCTTATCCTAAGGTGACATGGATTTAGCCATAAGGCTTTTAAAATGATTTAGAACTGTGACGCAAATAAGTGATGCAAGCATCCATCAACAGATAAATGGATAAACAAAATGTGGTCCATCCCTAGAATGGAATATTATTCAGCCATTAAAAGGAATGAAGTTCTGATACATGGTACAATGTGGATGGACCTTGAAAACACTGTGCTTAGTGAAAGAAGACAGCCCCAAAGGCCACTCTACGTATTGCTACACGTCAGCGTGCCAGGAGGGTGACACATCCTGCCTCCATGGGGAGAGGGCACTGAGCTTTGAGTCTCTTCTTTTGGCTCCTTATTGTATTTGTAATAAAACTATAATCATAAGTATAGTGCTTTCCTGAGTTCTGTCTGTTGTTCTATAGAGTTATCGAATTCAGAGAGTAGTGGGAACTCTACTTTGTAGACGGTTGGTCAGAAGTGAGGGCAGCCCTGGAAACCTCCCCACTTGCAGCTGGTGTGTGAAACCGCCTGCAAGTGTGTCCAGAAAACCTGTTAGCTGGGAAGGCACATGGCTGGCATCCGCTTGCTCACAGGTTGTGTTTCAAAATGGCCTTCTCCAAAATGTCAGCGTCAGCTTCCAACAGCCGTCTTCCAAATGTGTCTCTCAGCTGCAGCAGAACTGAGCTCCTTCCGCCTGAGCTCTTATAGTGCTCAGGTAAAGTAATCGAGACCCACACTGAATGGGCGGGCTATACTCCATGGAAACAGCCAAATCCAAAGATTCCAACCTAATCAACACTAACACATCTGCCCCACAAGTTTGTATTAAAGAACGTGGTGTTTTGGGGGACATAATGCATCCAAATTGGCACACGGGCGGCCTTGTGGAGGACTGTGTCCCTAAGCTGTGAAGTCTGACCTAACTCCGGGTGACTGGTGTCAGAAGTCACTGCAGCCAGTGGCCCAGAGGCACCGCGTTTCCAAGTCTGAACAGGACTCACGGGTCGTCTAGTCAACCCACTACCAAGAGTGGTGTCCCAAGAGTAGAGACTCAAATCACACGCGGGTGTGACTGTGGGGGGTGGGTATCAGCCTGGATTGGACTGCCACCACCAGGTCCCAGGTGGAGTGGGGCTGGGTCCACAGAAAGAGAGACCATCCAAGGAGCCTGGTGGGGACAGGCTCCCAGCCACACCAGCCGGTGGCCTCAGGGCGGGGACTCAGCCCCTCTGAGCTCTGCCTCTCCACAGGTCAAAGGGGACAGCATCCGGCACCCCATGAGTGGCTGAGGTCCAGGTAGACACAAGGAGGGCCTGGAGAGCAGGACGGGCCAAGGGGACGCACTCAGCCGGGTAACCTGTGCGCTCTGCATGGGGGGCTGCGAGGCTGGGGGAGGGGGGACGCCTGGGTCTCTCTGGCTCCCCAGGCACTTCTCCCACGAGGCCTGGGTCACCCAGCAGGGGTATGGATGCTGAGGGTCCCTCAGGTCCCCTGGGAGCTCCAGGCCCTCCCCAGCTCAGGTGCCCTGGGCTCTGAGTCCAGGGAAGCAAGAGGCACCGACCCCAAGCAATGGGGGCCTTTATACTTCCTGTGCCCCCCGGGAGTCAACTGGGAAATGGGCCAGGCTCCTGCTCCTGTCCCCAGTGCTGGGGCGGGGCCTGTGGAGAATGGGGAAGGGGCTCCCACTCACGGCAGTGCACCGTGGTGCCTCAGCGTCTCGGGCTGTCTTCTCAGAGGCACAGCACTCACCCTTGCAGGGAGGTACCCTGGGCCCATCTTCCTTCCCACGCGCTCTGCTTCCCCGGGGGCCCCAGGATGCACTGCCCCTGAGCCTGGCTGGCCCCTGCATCTCCAGGTGCTGGCTCCCTGGGGCCTGCTCTTTGTAGGCCTCTGTGGGGTCTCGCCTGACCCCACTCAGCTCCAGGCCAGGGGCAAGTGCTCAAGCTCCCCCTCAGGAGCAGGTGTGGGGCCGTCACCTCCCTGTGTCCTGCTGGCCCCACGTGGGGCATCTGCATCAACTGCCCTCCTCATGCCCCTGCCCGCCTTGCCTGGCTCTGCTCTGCCCTCTGCCCTTGCCTGCTGGCTTCTGGAAGCTTCTGACGGGGGCGGGGGCACAGGTAGGAGGTTGGTGGGTGGGAGCCTGGACCCTGCCTTGGCTCTGCATCCAGTGGTCTCTGTCCTCCAAGGCCGAGCTTTTGTCTACCCCCCCTTCGAGGTGCAGCTGCTCTCACTGGATGCCCCCCACACCTGGTATGACGTCAGTCGTTCCTGCTGTCACCTCCTGGCATTGCCTCACCCTCCTGGCTTCCCAGCACCTAACACACCACTGGAAACTGTTTGCCCTCTGCCCGGGGCCCCCTGCGGCCCCTTCTCGTTGCCCCCTCCAGTCGCCCCCCACACTGCACAGCGCCCAGCTTGGCCCCAGCCCCTCTACCCAGGCCCATGTGATGGCACCCACAATTGCCTCCAGGGCCATGTCCCCCAGCCAACCTCCTCTGGCTGCCTCAGCCTCGAGCCCCCCACATCTAACCACTGCCCGGCAGAGCCCTGGGAGAGTACCACCAGCCCCGAGAAGCTGGAGCAGGGCCTGGAGGGACCTGTCCTTGGATACGGGAATGCTGGGAGGAGGGAAAGGTGAGGAGACCCTCTCCCCACTCTCTGTACCCCCCCCCCCATTCTCCCCAAAGTCCACCCCAAAGTCACATTCAAAGGCTGGGACATCCTGGGCTGACCCAGGCCTGCAGCCTTACGGAGGGAGGCCTCCTTCCTGCGTCAGTGGCTCCCCAAGGCCTCCCCAGGCTGGAACCCTACCCCAGCCTCAGCCTCCATCCCTCAGACCCTGTTCTCCAAGGCTCAGCCGCTGCCCCGACTCCAGTGAAGAACCACCGGGGGGGACCCCCCTCAATACTGCTCGGCTGGTTGTCTCCTCATCCTCACCTCATGTCTGTTTGTCACTGGCTCCATCAACTGCGGCTGGCAGGATGCAGGGGGGCTTTAAAGAGGCTGTTTCCTTTCCCTGCCTCCCATTTCCTGAGATTTCTTATTAGGAAAACAGTGGATTCTCTGACACCACATGACTGGTCAGTTCTGACCTCTGTCTGAGGCTAGCATGGTTACATTTAATTTCATTTAATTGCCACTGCTCTGAAATAAGAGCAGTTAAAACGCGCCTGGTTTGGAGACACCGAGGACCCGAGTAGAGGTGGCAGGAGAGCAGTGGCATCTGGGCTGGCTCCCAAGGAGGGACCAGCCCCAAACAGCAGGGGCAGCACCAAGAGGTGGCTGGGAGTGGTCAGAATCCCCAGAGACCACCCTCCCCAAGACATTTCAGGGACAGTGAGTTCGTTGTGCAAACAGAGCATCATATCTACACGTCTGATCCCTGTTCCAGGGATGGATGCCCACCCCACCTCCCCTTATAACCTCCAGAGCCCACATGCTCTGCAGGGTCTTGGCACCTGGGGGCTTAGTGCCCAGGAGCCATCCGTCCTGGGAGGCTTCTTGGAAGAGGCAAAGCTTGGGTAGGCAAGAGGGGCATCGTGTGAGGGCCCTGCAGGAGAGGCCTGAGGCCTCCAGGGACAGATCCCTGGAAGGAGGGTTGGGGAGGGGCTGGGTCCAGCTTCCCAGGGGTCAGGGGCAAGAGGAAGGAGACCTCAGAGGCCCCACCTGGCTCCAGGTCTGTTGTAGTTTGCTAATACTGCCAAATGCAAAACACCAGAAATGGATTGGATTTTATAAAAGGGGGTTTATTTGGTTACACGGTTACAGTCTTAAGGCTATAAAGTGTCCAAGGTAACACATCAACAATCAGGTACCTTCACTGGAGGATGGCCAGTGGTGTCCCGAAAACCTCTGCTAGCTGGGAAGGCACGTGGCTGGCATCTGCTCCAAGTTCTGGTTCCAAAATGCCTTTCTCCCAGCATATTCCTCTCCAGGTCACAGCTCCTCTTCAAAATGTCGCTTTCAGTTGCTCTTGGGGCATTTGTCCTCTCTTAGCTTCTCCAGAGCAAGAGTCTGCTTTCAACAGCCGTCTTCAAAATGTGTCTCATGTGCAGCAACTTTCAGCTCCTTTGAGTTCTTCAAAGCGTCCCTCTTGGCTGTGGCAAGCTCGCTCCTTCTGTCTGAGCTTATATAGTGCTCTAGTAAACTAATCAAGGCCCATGCTGAATGGGCAGGGCCACACCTCCATGGAAATTATCTAATCAGAGTTATCACCCACAGTTGGGTGGGTTGCATCTTCATGGAAACAATCAAAGAATTACAATCTAATCAACACCAATACATCTGCCCACACAAGATTGCATCAAAGATAATCACGTTTTGGGAGACATAATACATTCAGACTGGCACAAGGTCAGAGCCAGTTTTCTGGGCTGTGCTGGCATGCCGGGGTTGGGGTGTGTGGCCCCTGGGGGTGTTGGGGTCTGAGAGAAGGCCTGGGGTTGGGGGGCAGTGTGGGGGGTGGACCAGGCGAGTATAGGTGGGTTGGGGCGGGCCTCCCAGGGGCGGTGGGTTTGGATTTGGAGCCTCAGATGACCCAGAATCCCGGAATTCAGAGCCTGGGCCTAGAAAAGTCCTGGACACAGAACAGGAGCTTAATAAACAGGTACTGAAATCATGTATTTTATTTGATTATTCCCTGGTTTCTCACACTTTAATGAAAACATTAAAGCTGCAGAGCGTCACGTGTCCCTGAGGCCACCCTCCAGGAGGAAGCTCTCCTGCATTGTGTCACTCCGGGCTAGTGCAGCAGCCCCCGTCAGAAGTTGTCAAGGGGCGCAGGGCCCCGGGAGTGGTGACTCTAGAGCCATCACTGTCACCTGCAGGATTTCACGCTCCGTATCTCTTGCCCCTGGAAGGTCAGGGCAAGCTGGCTGGTGCTTGAGCAAGCACAGGGGCACCGGCAGCTCAGCTCCCCGTGACTGCTCCTGCACAAGCCGACACACATCGCAGCCCACGTCAGAGATGCTGGGGGACACAGGGGTTCCCCACGGCCCCATGCTTCCTGAGGCAGGAAATGCAGACCCAGGTACAGACAGATCCCAAGAGGCCTGCCCACCGCCCAAGGCTGTCCAGGGAGTGGGGCTGGGAGGGCAGGGGCCTTGTATGTGGGAGGAGGAGAGGCCTGGGGAGCTCGTGGGGCTCTTCAGTCTACAGGGATCCCTGAGACGCCAGGATCTGAGCTGCTGCAGGGGAGGGACTGTGTCCTGCCCCCACCCTGCTTTGCTGGCTCCCCTCCCTCCAGTTATGGAAAGCTCCTGGCATCAGGCCTGGTGGGGAAGCACCTTCATCCTGACACCTGTGACCTCTGCATGGTGCTGGGGGGCGGCCACCCTTGTGGGGTCAAACTGCCCCGGCGGTTTTTCTCCCCAGACTTGCCTCCCTCTGGGGCCCTGACCTGCACCCAGCAGCTGCTGGGAGCGGGGGGCTCTGCTCCTGGGGCCAGGGGCCATCCCTGCCAAGGGAAAGGGATGTGACCCTGGTCTGGGAACCAAACTCGGGTCATGTAAGTTTCCAGCAGCCTGGGGGTGGGGGACCGAGGGGCTGTGGGTATCAGCTCACTGGACTCTGATGGGATCGATAGATAGGTCACCTGTCCACCCCTACACCTCTCTCTGTAGCTCCCTCCTACCTACCCAGCCACCGATGAGGACACAGCCTGTCGGACACGCGGAGTCTGGGAACGACTAGGATGCTTCCCCCTTTGAATGCATGGTTATTCCACAACGGATTTAATGAATTTCATATTGACGGGCATTTAGGGTTTCTCAACCTTGTCACATTATAAAGTTGTGTCAATAACCTGCTGGGCCGTGTGTGTCCACTTGGCCCTCTGCCCCCTGCACCTGGGTTCCATTACTGTCACCCCAAAGAAACTGTGTCTGCCGTGGCTGCATGGAAGCTGCGAGTGTGGCTGGAGGTGCCCAGCAGTCAGACGGTCAGGGAAGCTCCACTTCATGAAATTTTTTTAAGTAGATATTTTATTGTGACATTTAACATATATACATAACAGTGATAACTTTCTAAGTATGATTTAACAAGTAGAATGTTATGGGTTACAGTTCTAACGTTTCAGTCATTTCCTTCTAACTATTCTAATACCCTTGCATCTAAAAAATGTATTTATATTTTTTATATTTATATTTTATATAGTATATATAAATCCTATATATATATCCTATATATATTTATATATAAAATATTTAAATCTTTTTGTTAAATCCTATCTTGTCTGTTGCTACCCCTGTCACGGGTTCGTCTCTTTACACCTCAAACCTGTGATCCCCGTTAGAAAAGGCCTGAGCCTCATCGGGTCGTGATTCAATGGGTTTGGGATTCATCAAGTAACCTCCCACTCAAATAAGAGCACAGAGACAGACAATAGTTTAAAAGTAAAGGGCACTCAAGACAGGAATTCACCTTCAACACATTTTTACTAAAAGGAGCACTTGGGTAAAAGGAACAAGTTTACAATGCAACAATTAATGGATACATTACCAAGCCTTCTCCAGAAGCAGTTGGACATGAGATCAGAGAGCTCCCCCTTGTCTCAGTTACAGAAAATTTATAGCATCTTGATTTAGAGTAACTTTAAATCATATTCTATTTTTACATTAAATGATGCTTCATGAACACGAATGACTCATGAAGCAAAGCGTCTTGATCCACGAGCGTTCAAGATCAAAAGAGGGTGTCCACATCATCAGAGACTTAGCCTTGAATGCCTGTAAGACTCTACTGAGAATATTTTTTCTAATTAAGCTATGAGCACTGTCAGAGCAATATAACATACTTTTACTTGTATAAGCTCTAAAAATTAGAAAAGAGATTACTTGTCTCTAACTTGTTAATGTAGTTTTTTTATTTTATTCTATGATTAGTTTAGCCATTACATCATATTGATAAACACACATTTGATTAGGACCATATTCAACCTTGCTACATTATTTACAACTTCTCTATGATATAGAAGCACATGTAACAGAATTTTTATCTAAAAACACTCAAGTACAATTTCCAAATGATAAAAGGTGGGAAGGCCTCACTATAATAACTGGGACAGATGATTCATATCCTTCAAGTCCCATTTTAGAAGATTATATTAAAGGAGAAGCTAAACAGTTAAAAAGTAACAGCTGCAGCCCATCCTGTTTTCACAGAGGACCAGATGTTTAGATATTATCTTTATCTAAGAAGGTTGAAAGGAACTTTGTGCCAGTTTGGATGTATTATGTCCCCCAAAATGCCATTATCTTCAATGCAATTTTGTGGGGGTAGACATTTTAGTGTTGCTCAGGTTGGAATCTATTGAGTGTTTCCATGGAAATGTGACTCAATCAACTGTGGACAAGACCTTTACTGGATAATTTCCATGGAGGTGTTACCCCATCCATTCAGGATGGGTCTGAATTAAATCACTGGAGCCACATAAAAAGCTCAGACAGAAGGAGCTCACTGCTTGCTGCAACTGAGAGACACGTTTTGAAGACAGTTGTTGGAAGCTGACACTGACATTTTGGAGAAAGCCATTTTGAAACCAGAACTCCGGAGCAGATGCCAGCCACATCTTCTCAGCTAACAGAGGTCTTCCGGACACCATCGGCCATCCTCCAGTGAAGATACCCTATTGTCGATGCCTTACCTTGGACACTTTATGGCCTTAAGACTGTACCTTTGTAACCAAATAACCCCCCTTTATAAAAGCCAATCCATTTCTGGTATTTTGCATAATGGCAGCATTAGCAAATCAGAACAACCATTCTGCTTTCTTGAAAATATTCACAGCTTTTTTAACTGTTTAGCTTCTCCTTTAATATAATCTTCTAAAATGGGACTTCAAGGATATGAATCATCTGTCCCACTTATTATAGTGAGGCCTTTCCACTTTTTATCATTTGGAAATTGTACTTGAGTGTTTTTAGATAAAAGTGCTGTTAAATATGCTTCTATATCAGGAGGAACAACTGGTTCTTCACCATCAGAACAGAAAACATCAGGTGGTCTATGAGAGCAGCACGGAGAGAAGTCAGCGTCCTCATTATCAGATTCCTCAGTAGAGATATTATCCTGTGATACCCCTTCCTCTTCTTTAATCATTTCTCGATCTTCAGGGGTGTCTAGACAGTGAGCATCCTGACATGTTCATATTGAAAAGGGAGTGTCAACATTATGGGGAAAGGGGCTGCATCTGATTGTTGTTCTTAGAGAGGCTTTTGCCTCTGGGTTGTAGGACTTGTCTGGCATAGGAACACTCGGGTGGATTTAAGTTTCTGAGTGAATCTTTTATAGAATCTCAGGAAGGGACCTATGTATTTTGGCCATTTGAGATGTCTAACTGGAGCTCACATAAGAGAAACCCTCAGGATAGCCTCTCGACTCTATTTGAAATCTTTTACCCACCATAACCTTATTTTGTTGCCTTTCTTTTCTCCCTTTTGGTCAAGAAGGCACTTTCAATCCCTCGATGCCAGGGCCAGGCTTATTCCAGGGAGTTGTGTCCCACATTGTCAGGGAGATTTACTCCCTGGGCAACCACTCTTCATGTAATTTTTAAATGATAGGGTTTGGGCTGGTTGATCCTTTATGTTTTTCAGTGCCATTTTAATTTTTAGTATTTTTAAATTAAAAAGTACCAAGGCTGGCAGTTATAACTTATTTGGGTTTTCATAACTTTGACTGCAATCTCTTCAAGGAGACTAAGAAAGCACATAAACCCAAGAAAATAAGGTTAGTGCTTTAAAAGCTCTCCGACCCCTGAATCACAGAGAACATCCTCCCCCGGAGAAAAGGAAGGGGCGGCAGGAGGTGGGTGCTACACGGGCCAACCTGACTCTGGGCAGGGGCCTACTGTCCGCTTGGGATCTGGGAGGCGCCTGCTGGCTGCAGAGGCCTTCACCGATCAGGGTTCTTTCCATGGATCGCTTCTTTTTGCCTCTTCTCGGGGTCAGACCTGAGGTTTCCTTGAGGGGGGCTGGGGGAGGTGTGAGTGCTGCAGAAATCCTGCTCAGGCCGCGCAGATGCTTTGCCTCCTGGCTCTGCCTGTCCTGTGCCCAGCCTGCAGGGAGGGCATGTGGCCTGCAGGCCCAGCGGCCTCTTGGGGACTGCACTTACAGCCCTGTGGGAGGGGAGGGGACAGGAGAGCAGGACCCTGCCGGCAAAAGGGCAGCCTTTGCACCCCTTCCAGGATGACCAAGTGCAGGAAACTTTCCCTCCTGCCAGGGCTCCCTTGGGAGAGGTCGGTGGGCTCATTTTCCAGTCACCCCCAACACCACACCGCCCTGTCTGCAGCCGCCTGGCACCTCTTGTGATTGGTAACGACCTACTTACTTGCTTGTTTGAGGTCCAACTTCCTTTGGCCGAATGGAAGCTTCAAAATTCATGGCCCAGGAAGCAAGGGCTGGAATGAGAGCAGCTCCACCGGACTTCCTGTCCCCCCACCGCCAGGCCTAGGTTATGCCAGTTTAGAGTTTAGTTTCAGGAAGGCTTCGCCAAGGGGCACGATCTGTCTCCTCCGAGCTGGCAAGCAAGGACAGGGAGCGGCATCAGGTGTGCATGTCACATGATTCTCAGTGGCCCCAAAAGGGGCTCCAGAGAGGCCCGGTTCCGGAGACCCCTGCCAGGGAGTTTAGATTTCATCCTGAAGTATATGGGTGGGTTTTAAGCATTTTAGAAATCAGCATTCAAAAGCTATTACTCTGATAGGGACAGACATTAAACTTTCAGCAGTGGCTGTCCCTGGGCATGGGGTGCCTGTGTCTGTTTGCTTTTCCTTTTCTTGTTTCTTGTCTGTATTTTCTAACGTTTTCTACAATGACTGTGATTCACTCATACGTATCTGGTTCCTAGAGCTGCCCAAACAAACTGGGGGACTTAAAACAACAGAAATTTACTGTCTCCCTTCTGGAGGCCAGAAGTCCAAAATCAACTTGCCGGCAGGCCGGGCTCCCTCCGAAGGCTCCGAAGGAGAAGCCCTCCTGGCCTCTTCCAGGTTCTGGGGGCTCCCAGCCATCCTTGGGGTTCCTCGGCTTGTAGATGCGTCACCCTGCACTGCTCCGTTCTCGCGTGGCCTTCCTGTGAGCGTGTGGGAGCCTGTGTCCTCTCCTCTCCTCCCGAGGACATGAACCACTGGACATAGCTCCCCCAACGCAGAACGATTTCCTCTCGAGATCCTCGACTACTCACGTCTGCAGAGACCCTTATTCCACACAAGATTATGTTCAAACACTCTGGATGGATATAAACGTGGGGGGAAGCTACTCAACCTGTCCCACTGTATGGTACAAATCAGGTTTCAAAGGAAAATTCAAAAATCACTCCGGAAGCCATGCGAAGACTGGAGGGGAGGGAAGTGCAGGGGAGGGGGCCGTGGCTGGGGGCAGGCTGTGGGTGGGCAGCACAGGGGACGCAGCCCCAGGAGGGAGAAACTGCGTGGTGAGCTGGTGGGATGCAGGGCAAGGCAGGGGGACTGGCCAGTTTTCTGGCTCGCACAGTGCTAGTTATCAGGCCAGGAACCGCAGGAGAAGCAAACATGGGAAGGAAGTGGCCACCTCACATGGTGGGCACTATGGGAGACAGAGTCACATCCCCAGCCTAATCTTAACCCACAATCCCATGGTGGGGACCCATTTAAAAACAGGACACTTTGAAGATTTTCTCAGTTAAGGTGAGGCCCAAATGAACTGGGGTGGGCCACGATCCGGTTACTGCAGTCCTTTAAGAGCACAAGAAATCCAGATCCAGTCGGTCAGGGAAGGCCAAGCAGAAGAGCAGGTGGAAGTCCGCAGAAGCCGAAGGGCAGCCGTGAGGAGCGCCAGCTTGCCGCGTGACAAGAGCCGGCACCCGTGCCTGTGAACTTGGGAGAGGGCGCGGCCTAGCCGAAGCCTGGATTTGGCACTCTCGACCTCCGAGACAGCGAGGTAACCTACTGTGGTGTTTGTCACAGTGGGCAGGAAACACCGACAGACACATGGCTACTGATGTGACTGAGAGAGAAAGGGCAGCAGTAATTCTTTTTTCTTTGCTGCATGGCATGTTGCTGATAACCCCCAAAGTTTTAAATGCACACCAGGATGCCTCCAGGGGACTCCTTTTGCTCCCCTTAGGACCGACTCTGGGCGCAGCTCTGGTGGGCATCAGCCCAAGTTGACGGCAAGGTGGGGCTTTAACCTGGAGGCTCTAGCCCTGGGATCTAGGCCCTGTCAGTGCACCCCAGACAAAGTGGGGACTCAGCCTCCCTGCCCCTGCCACAGAGACGCCGGGGCCTGCTTCTGGAGTACATTCTATGCGATGCTGTGCTTCTGAGTCTCCACAAAGGCAAGACGGTTTCATCCTTTGTCGTCTGTTGGTGAGGACACATGGACACCCCTTCCTCTCATCACGCCCTTCCTGGTGCTGGGCCCTGAGAGAGGTGCCAGGACAGTCTACCAAGACAAGGTGTGTCCTTGCCCTTAAGGAGCACACAGGTGAGCGGGACAGATAGGGGCACAAAGATGGATCAGGAGCGGGCAGAGTGAACCTGCTTCCCCTCAGCTCACCTGGCCGGGGTGGGGGTTGTTCTGCTGCTGGGGTGTGGACCCACCAGCAGGCTGAGAGGGCCCCCACCCCACAATGAACAGACGGGGGCACTCCTGCGAGGGTGGTCTCAGGAGGCAACGATGCTGACAGGGAAAAAGGCAGGAGTGGGACAACGCAGCAGATGTCATCCCAGCCTCTTTCTGTGAAGGAACTAGGTGTGTGGTAACACTCCTCTCCCTGGGTGAACTGTAACACTGCTGGTGTCAGACACCCAGGTGTGATGCTGGTAATTTGGGTAATTTGGGGATGCCACATCATAGTTTCTGAGAGAAGTTCCAGTAAGCTTTAAGCTGCAAAGGTGTCAGGGACTTGGCCACCCTCCCAATTCTTTGCTCCTTCCGGTTGGTCCAGAGAGCATTAGTTGCTTGGACGCCAAATCCCTTAGCCTGGCCCTCATCGAGCCTCATGGTAGAGCTTCCCTCCTGGCCTGGCCCGTGGACTGCTTCCCTCTGCCCACGCTGCACCCTCAGCCCAGATCTCATGTGGTCAGAGGTTCCAAGTGGGACATTTTGCCTTTTGGAAGTGCCTCCATCTGCTTGTCACCCGAAATCCATTCCTGCCCTGCCTCACTCAGATCTGGTCTTCTCCATGGAGGCTTTCTCTGATACTCCACTGAGAAACAGTTTTTCTTCTGGTTCTCAGAGATTTGTCCATCTCAGATTAGAAAATGTCAGCCTTAGTGGGAAGTCAGAAAGCAGATTCCAACCACTCCATTTTGCAGGAGGGGGCACTGAAGGTTAGCACAGCCCATTCAGAATTTACGGCTCCATACATTCTGTTTATTGAGTCAGACTGTAAACTGCTATAGTGCAAAAATGTATCTCGTGTTCAACCTCACTCATGATAAGAGAAATGCAAATTAAAACTACACCGAGTTACCATTTGTCACCTATCAAGATTAGCAAATATTCAAAAGTACAGCAACTCACTCCTTTGGCGAGGCTGTATGGAAGCAGGCACTCTCGTGTTTTGGTGGTGGGAACTGCGTTTAACAACCAAGCTACAGGTGATTTACCCTCTATCTCAGCAATTCCACTTCTCGAAGTTTAACTTAAAGATACTCCTTCAACAACATGAAAATACATACGCACTTGGTTGCTTGTTGCAGCACTGTTTATAATGACAAAACACTGGAAACAACCTAAATGCCCATACATGGAAGAGTGGTTGAATGAATCGGGATACACCCACTCAGCTCCCTGAACTGATGCAGGATGAATTCTGGGATATAATGTTAAGTGAGTGTGCCGGTTTGAATGTATTGTGTCCCCCAAATGCCATTATCTTTGTGGTCTTCTGGGACAGACGTTTTGGTGCTGGTTAGATTTGCTTGGAATGTGCCCCACCCAGCTGCGGGTGGTGACTCTGGTTGGATACTCCCATGGAGGTGTGGCCCTGCCCATTCAGGGTGGGCCTTGATCAGGGGAGCCATATAAATGTGCTGACTCAGAGAGACTGGACGGAGTGCAGCTGTGAGTGACGTTTTGAAGAAGAGCAAGCTTGCTAGAGAGGAATGTCCTGGGAGAAAGCCGTTTTGAAACCAGAACTTTGAGCAGACGCCAGCCACGTGCCTTCCCAGCTAACAGAGGTTTTCCGGACGCCATCGGCCATCCTCCAGTGAAGGTACCCGATTACTGATGTGTTACTTTGGATACTTTATGGCCTTAAGACTGTAACTGTGTAGTGAAATAAACCCTCATTTTATAAAAGCCAATCCATCTCTGGTGTTTTGCATTCTGCAGCATTAGCAAACTAGAACAGTGAGGAAAGCAACGTGCAGAAAAGTTGCTGTTAGTACGCTAACCTTCATGTAAGAAAGATGGAGAATTAAGAAAATGTGAACTTTCCTCTTCATTTTAGCAAAGGAAACTCTGGAAAGGAAAAACTAGACTATGAGACTGATTATCAGAAAGGAGTGGGCAGGAATTGGATGGAGAGGATGGAGGGGCTGGGAAGAAGACGCTTCTCTGAAGATATCTTTTTGGACAGACTTGATGTTTGGAACCATGTTTTTTTTTCACATATTTGAAAAGAAAAATCTGTAGGATGGAGATTTGAAAATCCTAAAATTTAATACACACAGAAATGAACCCAAACATATTTCAATTGCATAATATAAAAACATTGAGAATGAGAAAAAATAAAACCAGCTGACCCAAATCACTTTTTTTTCTTTTCATTATCTCATTTTTTTTTTTTTTATTAAATTCAGTTTCATTGAAATACATTCACACACCATACAATCATCCATGGTATACAATCCACTGTCCACAGTATGATACCATAGTTATGCATTCATCACCACAATCTATCTCTGAACATTTTCCTTACATCAGAAAGACCCAGAACAAGAATAAAAAATAAAAGTGAAAAAAGAACACCCAAATCATCCTCCCATCCCACCCCATTTGTCCTTTAGTTTTTATCCCCATTTTTCTACTCATCCATACACTAGATAAAGGGGGTGTGATCCACAAGGTCTTCACAATCATACTGTCACCCCTTGTAATCTACATTATTGTATAATTGTCTTCAGGAGTCCAGACTGCTGGGTTGGAGTTTGGTAGTTTCAGGTATTTACTTCTAGCTATTCCAATACATTAAAACCTAAAAGGTGTCATCTATATAGTGCATAAGAATGTCCACCAGAGTGACCTCTTGACTCCATTTGAAATCTCTCAGCCACTGAAACTATTTCGTCTCATTTTGCATCCCCCTTTTGGTCAAGAAGATACTCTCAGTCCCACGATGCCGGGTCCACATTCATCCCCGGGAGTCATATTCTGCGTTGCCAGGGAGATTTATGCCCCTGGGAGTCGGGTCCCACGTAGGGGGGAGGGCAGCGAGTTCACCTGTTGAGATGGCTCAGTTAGAGAGAGAGAGGGCCACATCTGAGCAACAAAGAGGTACTCAGGGGGAGATTCTTAGGCACCATTACATGCAAGTTTAGACTCTCCTTTGTGGTAATGAGCTTCATAAGGGCAAGTCCCATGATCGAGGGCTCAGCACATCAAACCGCCAGTCCCAATGTTTGTGACAACATCAACACCAGTCCAGGTGAGGATGTCCAACACATCCACACCTTCCCCCAGATCCTTGGGGCTGGGGAGGGGGAGGCTGTAAATATATTTTTTATTATCTGCCCAAATTACTCTGGGATGTGTCACTATTTCACTCCAGCCTATACTAACCTACCGTATCTCACTTCCTATTCAAAGTTCCATGCAATTGTGGTGTTTGAACAAATTGACTGTAGAGTTGTACCGTTTAGAAAATTTAGATCCTGTACCAAATAGATATCTCTTCCCTTGGTCTCATATGGAAGTTGAAGTTTTAAAACAATCAGTTTCAACCTTTACCCTTTGGCCTGGCTTGCCCTGGTCTTAACCAGACCTGCTTCATTCATATCACTAATTGAAGTCTGTGCCCCAAATAACTTTTGAATACAGTATTTAGACTATATGCGCATAGGTTAAACACAAAAAAACCTGAACAAATACTGAACTATTGTTGGTAGGCATCTTTTTCTGGCAGGAGCAGGGATAAGCAATTCTGAAGCTACTTTTTGTGCATCTGAGGACTGAGCAAATGACTTGGTACATTCTGGATAAGGGAAGCAAGGCTTCTCCCAGTCGGACGGAGTTACAGACGAGGACAGAACCAACCCTGCAGCCCTGGAGCAGAAGTGGACATGGTGTGAACTCATGGACAGATTTCATCCATTTCCCAAGCTCTGTCCTCAAAGAGGGCCCAGAAGTAAGGACACCCTTGTAGCAGCCGAGTGCACCGAGTAGCCAGACCTTGGTTTCTAAGTACATTCTCCTCTGGGTACAGCTTTCAACTACAAAGGATAAACTAGCATTTTTACTGCAAGTTGAGACATGCTGACTCTCCAAGTTGGCACCGGCAGCGAGAGGCAGAACGGGCAGCACCAGCCTCTTGACATGACACCCTGGGAGCCAGCGTCACCTGTGCAGGGTTCCTGCCACCATCAGGATGAACCACAAGGAAACATCAGAGCAGCCCAAATAAAGGGCCTGCGCTCTTCGAAAACGTCAATGTCACACATTAAAAAGCAGAGTCGTAACTATTCCAGATACCACCGAATCCGACGCAGGCATGATCCTGGACTACAAGAGGCGTTATGTTATCAGCACTATCCCACCCGCATCTCAGTAAGGGCGGGGGATTAGGCAACAGTGTCGTCTCCCGTTACTTCCCTGATTTTGATAACTGGACTGTGCATATTAGGAGAGGCGGAGTGACAGCCACCCCACCGGGTTGTCCTGCGCAGAAAATGAGCTGATTCAAGGAGAGAACTTAGCCCCACACATTCAATATAAACAGAAGGAAGAACTTTGTGGGGAATTTAGCTACGGGAAAGGGTCTCACTGGGGGTGGTGTTTCCTTGAAGAAAAACACCCTCCGCCTCGGGAGGACCGCCCGGCAGGCGCGCCGGCTCCGGGATGCGCCGCCCAAGGTGCCGGCTCCAACCACGCAGGCTCGGGGCAGTTCCGCGAGCTGCAGCGGCGGCTCCACACAGAATGAGGGCCCCCAGTGCCAACGCCGGAGACGAGGATTTCTCTCAGAAAGCAAGTTTAAACAAAAAGAAACCTTAATAGTATCAGACCTGAGTCGTGAAAGTGAAATCCGCGCAGGGGGCAAGGACGCCCGAGAACCCGGCCGGCTTCGGAGCCAGATTTCAACCGCGGCCCGGGAGGCCCAGCTTCTTCCATCTCTGCTCTGAGAGACTGCCTGCTTCTCGGGCTCAGAAAAAAGAACTTAATTTTTTTAAGGGGTGGGGTCATCACATTTTTTTTTTCCCTGTCACATTCTCGTGTGTACACGTTCACGGTTAACGCACCCCAAATTATGTAGGAGAAAACTGAAACCCTGGCCCGGTCGTCTTACCGGGAGGTAACAAAGAACTACCCCCCAGGGGCGAGCCGCCCGGTTCCAGCACGGTCTACAACGGGTGAAACCTCCGACCACCACCGGGATGGTTCGGCCTGTGTCCAGGCCCTGAGCCTGACGCTCAGAGGCTCCCCCGGGTGCCCGTCGGCTGGTGTCCCTGGCGGCTTCCCCTGGTGCGGAAGGCGGGGAGTCGCGCTGTCGCTGGCTCGCCCCTGAGGCCCAAGATCTCAGGGAAGGAACACTGTCGCCTTGCTTGGGCCATCGCTTCCCAACATGGGGAAACAAAATGGCGGCCGCATCCTGGAAGGATGCTACATACGGGTTCCTCGCTGTGCCGGAACTACAACTTCCAGAATGCTCTGGGGCGAAGGCGGGCGGCGGCGGAGCGCTTGGGCGACGCTCGAGGTGGCGCTAAGCCCTGGGCCTCTCTCCCCAGCGGAAGGCTTCCGAATACGTTGTTGGTCCCGGCCGCTTCCCCCGACCTTTCTCTGTGTGGTCGACGGGACCTGCAGTTCTCGGTGTCTCGTAGCCACACAGTCAACCTGTTTTGGGCCTTAAGAAACTACACTTCCTGGTGTGACTTCGGCGCCTGCGCACAAGGGCGCGGGTCGCATAACGATTCCCGACAGGCCCTGCGACGCGCGCGGCTCCGTGCTGACGCGCTTAGTCAGTCGTGCTGACGTGCAGCGCGGCCCAGGCAGGGAGCGAGTGGCGCAGTCGGAGCCCGCTGCAGCCCCTGAGGAAGCAAGGAGGCGTCGGCTGAGGCGGGCGCACCGGCGAGGCGGCGGCTCCAGGCCCCGAGGGACTCGAGAGTTCGGGCAGCGGCAGTACCTCTTGCCCTCGGAGGCGGCGGGCGGCGGCGGCGGGTGAGAGGGTGAGGGAGCGCGCGAGCCGGGGTGGGGGAGGGGCGGCCGCGCGGCGGCCCCGGCGCGAGGCCAAAGCGCGCGGAGAACGGCCTAGGCCGTCGCGCGCACGCGCGCTCGACGCCTCTAGTTCGCGCGGACGCTCTCGCTTGCCTGCTTCCCCTCCCCCATCCCGCGGTTCTTGTAGCGCCAGGGCTGCTCTCCCCTCCCCCATGGCAACGGCGCGCGCCGCCGGCCGCACTCGGGCTCGCGCGCGCGTCTCGGCTTCTCGCTGCCCCCCGGTCCTGGGGCGACTGCTGCTCCTCTCGGTCTTTTGGGGGCGGTGGGAAGGCCTCCTCCCGGGTCCTCTCCCCGGCGCTGGGCGTCCCCGTCTGTCCTGCGGGCCGAGCCGCGGGTCGTCCGGCTCCTCCCAGACTGCGGGGCGCCGCGCGGCCTTCGCCCCAGTCTCTCAGGGCCGAAAATAGGCGTGCGCGGCCCGGCCAGGCCGGGGAATGCCGCGCAGTGGATGCCCCCGAGGTTCACGCAGCTTGAGCTCCTTACTGCCCGTGAAGGGTTAAACAGCGGGGGGAAACCCTAAGGAAAAAAAAACAGAAATTCCTACGCTTTCAGCCTAGGTATGTAAGGTATTTCGTGAGCTCCTTTTCTCCTTGCATTTTCGTCGTCTGCCCCCAGGTCCTTACAGCCAGGGAGGCTGTTGGAGCCCTTCGTTTGGAAGAAAACTCTAGATCTTAGAGATCTGGTTTCGTGTTTCAGGCACTCTTTGGGCCGCCACTTACTATTTTGAGCCCCATTTTCCACACAATCTCTGAGATGTCTTTTGGATCAAAAAATTAAAAAAAAAAAATGTTTTTTGGGGTCTTCTCAGTTGTCTGGGTTTAGGTCCGTTTCTGAGATCAGTTTAGCTTTCTGGGTCCCGCCGTGTTTATTCCCCTACTACAACGTCTCAACCCTGGTCTTGCCGTGCTTACCTGTGTGTAGTTTCGTGGACATCCTCTCTCTCCTTTTTGGTGCTTTTTCATCATTTAAGTCTTTTGAATTTAAATTTCAGTATTCCCTTTTGTGTCTATTTGGTATTCCTATAATTTTTTCATAGAAAAATGTCTCTCGTTTCCCTTTAGAATTTGATTTTGCTTTCTGCTTTTAAATTGGATCACCTGTGCGTGCCCACAGTCTTTGGAGCCCAGTTTAAAATCTATATTTTGTAAAATTCCTCTTCTCCCTTGATCTCTCCGTTCTTTTAGTGTTTTAGGAACTTCCTTGGATGCCCTGGTGTGGTTTTATTCTTTTAGCTTGTTTTGATTGTGTCCTGAAAGTTCTTCAGTTTGTTGTGACTAACTACCCTTTACTTGGCAGCTATTGGTTTTTACTCCATGTGGAGTAGGAGGGTTTTCGTGTGAGGTGGTATGGAAGTGTGGTTGAATGGTTAAGCTGAAGAATTGAAGGTCAGAAGCATTGTGTAAGGGAAGTGGAAATTAGGTGGGATGTAAAGAGGCAAAGAAGGGCCTGGGTTTAGAGTGGGGAGGACTGGTATTGGAAAAAAAGAAAATGAGGGTTGAAAGGTAGAGTAGCTGACTTCTTGGGCTGTAGAGAAGTTTTTCATATTCTTGTGCATTCCCACTTGGATTTTCATATTTGGCTTCATTTGTCACTCGCTTACCATTGGAAAAGTTATTTTTTAGAAGAGGTTGTAGTTTTCTTTTTTGCTTTTAATTGTCTTAGGTCTTCTGCTGCAGTTGGGCAGGGAACCAGCCTTAGTTTTATGGGGTAAACCGTTGTGTATTGGACTATTTCTTCTTTCAACATCTCCCCGTGCTTTTTTTTCCCCTCCTCTTTAGTATACCTATTTGTATGATGCTCTTTTCTTTTTATCTGGTTACTTTTCCTTTGTCCTTTCCTCTTTCACTTCCCTACCTGTACTTTGCCCTTTCCTTGGGTCTTTTTAGCACACATTCATGATCTATAAACCTACCTTGGAGAGAATGAGTGGGAGAAAGTGTGTGTGTGGAGTCAAGAAATCTAACTGGAAAAATGGCCTTGTTAGTTTTTCCGGGCCTTGCTAGGGGTGGGGCAAGCTGACAGAATAGAACCTGGTGGGAGGCATGGGATTAACATGTGACAGGGATCAGGCAGGGCTACAAGAGACAACTAGAAAGTGAGATACAGGGGTTTGGTAGGGAAAGCCAAGGACAGGTTGACAATAATGAAAGTGAGGTATAGAGAGGGAAGGTCTTTTGAGTAAGTTTTGAGTAAGAGGTAAAGAGTGTGGTAAACGCTATGGGAACAGTTAGAACAGAGGAGGCTGATTGATATATTAATTAGGCATTGAATTGAAACAGTATGAACAGGAGTTAGTGACCTTTGCAGATTGTGGGAATTGTGTTGGGAAGGAAATTGAAGGAATATTCAGATAGTTTTGAGGAGCTGTAAGTATTTGGAATCAAGGAAATAGCCACTTACTGAGAAGTGAAGTGTAAGGAGTTTAGCCAAGTGTGTTTCTGAGGTGCATCTTGGATTTTAGTCTGGATTTGAGGCTGCATAGGATACTTCTGATTTCTTTTAACCAATCAGCAGACCAGTTTAGATACATAGGGATATTTTAGTCCATTTGTGTTCATACAGGTTGGCGTGGGATCCTTAGGTCAGCTCCTGCAAGTCTTGGGACTTGGACCACAGGCTCTGGTGCCTCAGATCTCTCTGGTGTTTATTGTGTCCCATTTAAAGCCTCAGTCAGTTACTGGTTAGGAATTCCAGTAGTTGGAGAAGGCACTAGTTGTGCTTATTAGGGTCAAAGGATAAAGGGACAGTGTAGAGAGTTTTGAGAGAAAGAGAATCTTTGTTTGCCTAGGGTGAAAAATGGAGAAAATCTAGGTGTAAGAAGGAATGATTGAGAATTTTGTGCAGGAGTATTGGGAGAAAGGCTTTAAATGCTGGGCCATGATTAGATGGATAGGAAGCAGTGTGGGGAGGATGAAGGGGCATGTCAGGCGATCAGAGGATGGTGAAGCAGTGTACAGCTAAAGGAGGTTTAGTGTGGAGGTGAATGTTGAAAATAGGGATGAAGAAGAAGAGCAGGGACTTGGGTGGTGGAAAGTGGTTAGCTTGGGGCCAGGGGCCTGACCCGTGTCTACCCGCTCCCCCCCAGGAGCGGTGGTGCCCCCCGGGCACGGGGCCATGTACAACGGGATCGGGCTGCCGACGCCCCGGGGCAGCGGCACCAACGGCTACGTCCAGCGCAACCTGTCCCTGGTGCGGGGCCGCCGGGGTGAGCGGCCTGACTACAAGGGAGAGGAGGAACTGCGGCGCCTGGAGGCTGCCCTGGTGAAGCGGCCTAATCCTGACATCCTGGACCACGAGCGCAAGCGGCGCGTGGAGCTGCGATGCCTCGAGCTGGAGGAAATGATGGAAGAGCAGGGGTGAGGGGAGGACTGGGGGACAGCCAAGCATTGAGTGAGTGCAGAGCTGGGGGAGTTAGGTGGAATTTGGGGCGCTTAGGGCTGGTTGAAAGAGGCCTGGAGAGGAGTCGTCATAGGGGAGGAGATAAACGAGTTGGAGAATTGAAAGGAGCTAAGGGACAGATCACAGTGGGAGATGAGACTGTGTCTGGGACATAGACGGGATCCTGAGGGAGTCTTTGAATTATTTAGATGGAGTCACATGGGGAAAGGGGAGCATTGAGAAACAAAAATGTGCTTTGAGGGACAAGTAGGAAAGCAGAGACAAGGCAGATGAAGAGGTAGGTAAGCTGACAGGCGTTGTCCTTGGTAGAGAAGAGGAAGGTAAATGGATTTAGGGATTAAGGTAAAGCCTTGGAAAGCAGCAAAGGCAGGAAATCGGGAGTTGGAAGAATGCCTGAATAAGAAGGGCTTGGTAGGGAAGTGAAATTTTGGAAAAGGAGGACATTCAGGCAGAAAACCTTTCAGAGCAGTGGTTTTCAAACTTCAGCAGAGGCAAAAACACCTTATTTCAGAATTGCAGTAAATGAAAGTAGACCTGTTCTGGTTGAAGTTGGGGAGGAGCACCTGGAACTCTGCCTGTTTAGCTTTCCTCTCTTGACCCCTGAAGTGTAGCATGTTTAAAATCCACTGTTCTAGAGGGTATAGTAAGTTGAGGGAAGGTGATGACAAGGGGGAAGATCAGGATTGCAGAGGAGAGGGCCCTTTGGGTGGTAGTGAGTGGAAAGTTCTATGTGTGTGTGGAATGGGGAGGAGGGAAACAGAAACCTGGGACCAGGTAAGTGTCTAGTCAAGCTCTAACCCCGCAGGGGTTTGTTCTCCAGGTACGAGGAACAGCAAATTCAAGAAAAAGTGGCGACCTTTCGACTCATGCTGCTGGAGAAGGATGTGAACCCTGGGGGCAAGGAGGATACCCCAGGGCAGAGGCCAGCGTGAGTGTTGTACTCTCCCTTGATTTCCTCTGGACTCTGTACTGCTGCTTCTGCTGTCTTCCCTTCTTACCTGGGACTTCCTGCCTTGGTTATCCCCTTTCCCATACCCATTGGCTCTTGCCTGTACTTTTTATTCTGAATCTTCGTTCTGTCCCGTAGCTCTGCCCTCTGGTTCTTTCCATCTCCTTCAGACCTTTGTCCTTCTTCCTGTAGGGTAACTGAGACTCATCAGTTGGCAGAGTTGAACGAGAAGAAGAATGAGCGGCTCCGTGCAGCTTTTGGCATCAGTGACTCCTATGTGGATGGCAGCTCTTTCGATCCTCAGCGTCGTGCTCGAGAGGCCAAACAGCCAGCCCCTGAGCCTCCCAAACCATATAGGTATATGAGACAAAGAAACCAGGGCTTTGTCTTTGTGTCAGCGTCCCTTTCTGATTCTAAGCACTCTGCCCTGTTTTTTGTGAGGTATTTCTCCTCAAACTCTTGAATTTTGTTTTGTTGATGCTGAAATGTCTTAAGATAATTTGCTCTCTCTCACATCTCTGGTTTTCTTCATTTTTTTTTTTTCCAGTCTTGTCCGGGAGTCCAGCAGTTCTCGTTCACCAACCCCAAAGCAAAAGAAGAAGAAAAAGAAGAAAGATAGAGGACGGTAAGACAGTTGTCCTCATGTGGTTCATGAATTCTTCGTCTCCCCCTTTTTTGCCCTCCCTCCCTCCTTCCTTTCCTGGAAAGATAATTCTTGTTTCTGGGAAGCAGAAGACAATTGTCTGGAAAGTGAAGTTGTCAGGAAAGCCAGGGAGGGAGTTAACCGTTCAGGCCTCAACTGTGGGAAGAAAGATACGCACTGTTTGGGGGGGGGGGGGTTGAGTCTGCAGCTTGGCCATTTTGGGTTTCTGAGGGGTTTTTTGCCCTTCCTGTTGTGAGGTTTGTTGGTTTGTGGAGGTGCTTATGCTTCTTGGAGAGTAAAGAAATAGTTTTTGGACTTAGGTCTGGGGTATTGATTGTGTTGGGTTCTTTTGGGTTCTTGAAGAATCTTTTCTGGGGTGGATTCTAAGTGGGTAGAGTCAAGGAAGAAGACATGCAGAATGACTTTGCTTCTAACCCCATCTTTAGCAGGTCAGAGAGTAGCTCTCCTCGGCGGGAGAGGAAGAAGAGCTCGAAGAAGAAGAAGCACAGGTATGAAGTGGGAGTACTTGGAGTCTTTGGGGATGGCTCACTGAGTGCAGGCGTAGGTGTCACAGGGTTTGTGTTTTTCTCTTTTTCCAAAAGGTCAGAGTCCGAGTCCAAGAAACGGAAGCATAGGTAAGAGCTCTTCAGTTCACAGGGGACATGCGGTATGTGGGGGTGGTGAGTCATTTGACGACCTTGCTCTCTTTAGCTGGTCTCTGGAAATTTTTTATTTTTAATTTTTCCCTTAGCATAAAGCTCAATTCCATGATCTCTGTGCTGTCATTAACTCCATAGACCTTTCTGTTCCACTTCTGGTTCTATTCCCTTTTTTCCCTAAACAAGCTGTCTTTATTTCCCAGGTCTCCCACTCCAAAGAGCAAACGTAAATCTAAGGACAAGAAGCGGAAGCGGTGAGTGAATTTGTGAATTTGAGGGGGATGTGCTTGGTATGTAGGCGAAGGCCACATGGGGGGCGTGGGGATAATCCTTTGTGTCTCTGACTGGTGAAAGGTTGAGGAATGGGCGAGGAGAATCCATTCCAGGTGTGCTAGCACCCTGAGCTTTGGTGGTGGTCTGTTTTAGGTCTCGAAGTACAACACCAGCCCCCAAGAGCCGCCGAGCCCACCGTTCAACTTCTGCTGACTCGGCTTCCTCCTCCGATACCTCCCGCAGTCGGTAAGGGGTAGTCCAGGAGGAAGGGAGGGAGAGGGACTTATGGGTTAATCAACTTAATATTTATTGAGCGCCCACGGTGTGCTAGGCGCTGCACAGACCATTCGGAAGACACGGTCCCTGCCCTCTAGGAGCTGACAGGCTAAAGCAACAGGATGGACAGACATATACATTTCCCCTTCTCTTTTTTTGTTTTTGTTTTTTTTTTGTTTTTTGTTTTTGTTTTATTGTTTTGTTCTGATATATATGGACTGCCAGAATAGGGGGGGTGGTGGTTTGTTCGTGGTGTCTGGGGGAGGAAGGAATCCTTACCCTGGCTTCTTTAATCGGGGAAGGCTCCCTGAAGGAGGTGGGCTCAGAGGTGAGTTGTGAATGAGGCGGTTAGGGTATGGGCTGGGTGGAGGGTTTGGGGAGGCTTTGGGGGAGGTGGATAAAGGGGTAGAGGGAAGAACATTCTTCGGGTTTGTGTTGGGAAGAGAAGGACCAAAGTAGGCTGGACTTGAATTTCCTTGTGAATGATTTGAGTGTTGTGACTGAGGCGGCTTTTTGGAAGAGGGCTGAACAGGCAAGAAACGTGGATGGGGGCTGGGGAGGGGGTTTTCTGTCCTTCCTTGAGCTGATTTCCCTTCCTCCCCTCCTCAATTACCTCCTTCAGATCACGAAGCGCTGCAGCTAAAACTCGGACAGCTGCCTTGACTGGGCGAAGTCCTTCCCCTCCTTCAGGGCGTCGAGGGGAGGGAGACGTGCCTTCCAGGGAATCAGGTACCACCAACACAGGGCGGCCCAGCAGCCCGGAATCCTCTACAAGGCAGCCTGGCAGCCCTTATGAAGACAAAGACAAGACAGAGGTATGTTCCTGAGTTAACCTGTAATCATTGAGTGGCAAGGGAATGGATTTACGGATATGAATGTGAGAAGGAAGGAAGGAGAGAGGTAATAGCTTAATAAAAGAAACGAATTCAGGTTTGTTTTTTGTTTTGTTTTGTTTTTTTATTTCTCCCAGTAAGTTTGCGAGCTCTGTTCTGTGAGTCCTTTAGAATTGTGGCTTTCAAACTTTCCTGGATATGAATAGGTTATGTATCACCACTGTTTGTACTCGTGTACATAATGTAGAATTGGAACAAAAGTTTTCTTTACACTTAGTTTTACTATTTATGATGCTTCTCGTTTATTTCATTAAATGCTGGTCATTGCTCAAGAAAGTTTTTCAGCTCACTGGGTTGCTGCTTGTAGCTGAAAATTGTCTGGAATGGTTTTTTCAGTAGCTCCTGTCCTATTTCGAGCTTTAATCATTCTTTCTTCAACTGTGACAGATTGCTCTTTGCTAAAGTCTTAATCCTCCCATCCATTTTCCAGGTCATTATCCCTTCCACACTACAGATTGAATCGCCCCAGAAACTTTCTCTACTTTCCACTGCTTTTGAATTGTATTGAACGCTTTTATAATTTGGTCTCCTTTTTTTCTCTTTTCCAGTGCTGTAGCCTTTCTTGTCGACTTTGTTTACTGTTAAATTCTGGGCTATTTTACTTCATTGTAGTTATCCTTCAAGGTTAAAGTCAGGTGCTACAGACTTTTTAGAAACTATGCTTATCTTCCCATTTAAAAAGTTACTTTTTCTTTTTGTACCACATTTTGTAATGCTATGTGTTGTAAAATGTGCATTGTTTATTTGCTCTTTGTTTTTAATTTTTTCATTATAAACACCTTGAGGTCACAGACTGTTCATATCTTCAGATGTTTTCCCCACTGTTCTTTATGTTAACAAGTGCCCTGGTTATCAGGAATGCGACTACCTCTGGTGAGGAAAAGGAGCACTGGGGGCACTGGGATGTATAGAAGAAAAGTTAATCTGAAAGTGGGGTTGAGATCTCATGGTGCTGAGAAGTTCTCGTGCTGATGTGTCCCTTCCCTGCTCTCTTTTCCACTCTTAGAAATCTGCAGCTCGGCCTAGTCCCTCTCCGGAGAGGAGCAGCACAGGCCCAGAACCACCTGCTCCCACTCCGCTCCTTGCTGAGCAACATGGCGGCTCCCCACAACCCCTTGCAACAACCCCCTTAAGTCAGGAGCCAGTGAACCCCCCATCCGAGGCCTCCCCAACCCGAGGCCGTTCACCACCTAAGTCTCCTGAGAAACCTCCCCAGTCTCCCTCCTCGGAGAGCTGCCCACCATCCCCTCAACCTACCAAAATTTCTCGGCATGCCAGCTCTTCCCCTGAAAGTCCTAAACCTGCACCAGCTCCTGGGTCCCGCCGAGAGATTTCTTCTTCTCCTACATCCAAGAGTCGGTCACATGGCCGAGCAAAGCGAGATAAATCACATTCTCATACCCCTTCTCGTAGGATGGGGAGGTCCCGTAGTCCTGTCACCACCAAGAGAGGGCGATCCCGGTCTCGGACCCCTACCAAAAGAGGTCATTCTCGGTCCCGGTCCCCTCAGTGGCGTAGGTCCCGGTCCGCACAGAGGTGGGGACGATCTAGAAGCCCCCAGCGACGTGGCCGTTCTAGATCTCCTCAGCGACCAGGCTGGTCCAGAAGCAGAAATACCCAGAGAAGAGGCAGGTCTCGGTCAGCACGGCGAGGCAGGTCACACTCAAGATCCCCAGCCGCTAGGGGCAGATCTCGTTCAAGAACACCGGCCCGGAGGGGCAGGTCCCGCTCCCGAACACCTGCCAGGCGGAGGTCTCGCTCCAGAACACCCACCAGACGTAGGTCCCGTTCAAGAACACCGGCCCGGAGGGGCAGGTCCCGTTCGAGAACGCCTGCTAGGCGTAGATCTAGAACCCGATCGCCGTTACGGCGGAGGTCTCGTAGTAGATCACAGGCCAGGAGAAGTGGCAGGTCACGCTCTAGAACCCCAGCCAGACGTGGCAGGTCGCGCTCTAGGACACCAGCTAGACGCAGTGTTAGGTCGCGCTCTAGGACACCAGCCAGGAGGGGGAGGTCTCGGTCTAGGACACCAACCAGGAGGGGGAGGTCTCGGTCTAGGACACCAGCCAGGAGAGGGAGATCCCGTAGTAGAAGTCTGGTTAGACGAGGCAGATCTCACTCTAGAACACCACAAAGAAGAGGCAGGTCTGGCTCGTCATCAGAGCGGAAGAACAAGTCCAGAACGTCTCAGAGAAGGAGCAGGTCTAGCTCAAGCCCAGAAATGAAAAAATCACATGTTTCTTCAAGGCGTAGCAGGTCTCTTTCTTCACCAAGATCCAAAGCAAAGTCTCGCTTGTCTTTGAGGCGAAGCCTTTCAAGGTCCTCTCCAGGCCCTAAACAGAAGTCTCTATCACCACCCAGACGCAGTCGCTCTGGATCATCTCAACCTAAAGCAAAATCCAAAACGCCAACAAGGCACAGTTGCTTGGGTTCCCCACTTCCTAAACAGAAATCTAAAACACCATCAAGGCAAAGTCCTTCTGGTTTATCTCCTCGCCCTAAAGTGAAACCTGGAACGCCACCAAGGCTAGGGTCTGTAACAAGTCCCCAGACAAATGAACAATCTGTAACACCACAGAGACGAAGCCGATCTGGATCAACTCCTCGTCCTATTGTGAAGTCTACACCACCAAGGCGTAGCCGTTCCAGATCATCACCTGATCCTGAGGTGAAATCTAGCACACCCCCCAGACAGAGCCGATCTGGGTCGTCTTCTCCACAACCCAAAGTGAAAGCAGTCACTTCGCCGAGGCAGAGCCATTCTGGCTCATCTTCTCCAAGTCCTAGTAGAGTGACTTGTAGAACACCTTCAAGGCAAAGCAGATTGGAGTCTCCCCACTCCAAAGTGGAATCTAGATTGTTGTCAAGACATAGCCATTCTGGGTCCTCCTCACCAGACACCAAAGTGAAACCTGGAACGCCACCAAGACAGAGTCACTCAGGGTCTACTTCACCATGCCCCAAAGTAAAGCCCCAAATTCAACCAGGGCAAAGTCTCTCTGGGTCAAAGTCACCAAGTCCTCAAGAGAAGTCTAAGGACTCTCCAGCACAAAGTTACTCTGAATCCTCTCCATGTCCAGGAGTAAAATCTAGCATACCACCAGAAGAGAGCTACTTAGGTTCCTTGTCTCTGCAACAGAAAGGACAATCTCAGATTTCACCAGATCACAGATCTGATGCTTCAAGTCCAGAAATGAGACAGGGTTATTCTGGATCACCGTCTCTTCAAAGCAGATCTCAGACATCTCCTAAGGGCAGCCATTCCAGGTCCTCTTCTCCAATCACTGATCTGGCACCCAGTCAAAATAGAAGTGAATCATCAGCAAGTCCCAGGCTGAGATCAGGTCTGTCTCCCGAGCAGAGTAGGTGCCAGTCCGACTCTTACCTTTATCCTGGAATGTACTCTAATGCTCATCAGCAAAGTGTATCAGAGTCTTTTCCAGGATCAAAAGAGAAAACAAGCTTACCCTCTCAGGAGGATGTTACTGCATCATCTCCCATACCAGAAGACAAATTTAGTCCTCCAGAGCAGGATAGGCCTGAGTCCTCACCAGTATTTAAAGACATGGCTAGAACTCCATCAAGGGAAAGAAGTGGCTATGGGTCCTCTCCAGATACAAAAGATCCAAGTTGTGTGTTAGCTAAATCAAGCCAAGATGAGGAATTGATGGAGGCGGTAGAGAAATCAGAAGAACATTCGAACCAGGTCCTGCCCTGTTTATCTCCAGAACTTAAAGAAATGGCTGGAAGGACCTTTGAGTCATGCCCTGAATTAGAAGAAAGCCCTGCTGTGCCTGTAACTCTTGACCAGAAGCAGTCACAAGCTTTTCTGGAGGCGGCAGAAGTCCCTACAGTGGTCTCAGCTTGGAGTGGGTCACATTTGTCTCCAGAACATAAAGAACTATCTAACTCCCCTCCCAGGGAGAATAACTTCGAATTACCTTTAGAATTTAGAAATTCAAGGCCTGTTACAGAAACGGTGACTACTGGGTTTTTTCCTGAGGTTAAAGAAGAATTGAATGGGCCTTTCCTTAATCAGCTGGAGGCAGACACAACTCTAGATGTGAAAGAACAATCGAGATCCTCCAGACGCAGCAGTTCTGAGTTATCCCCAGATGCAGTGGAAAAGGCAGGGATGTCTTCAAATCAGAGCATTTCTTCACCTGTACTTGATGCTGTACCAAGAACACCTTCGAGGGAAAGAAGTAGTTCTGCATCTTCTCCTGAACTGAAAGACGGTTTACCCAGAACCCCATCGAGGAGAAGCAGGTCTGAATCTTCTCCAGGACTTAGGGATGGGTCCAGAACTCCTTCAAGGCACAGCCTATGTGGGTCCTCTCCTGGAGTAAAAGATATACCTAGAACCCCATCCAGGGGGAGAAGTGAATGTGATTCTTCTCCGGAACCAAAAGCTTTGCCTCAGACTCCTCGGCCAAGGAGTCGTTCTCTGTCATCCCCAGAGCTCAACAAGTGTCTCAGCCCCCAGAGAGAAAGAAGTGGGTCAGAATCATCAGTTGAACGAAAGACGGTGGCTAGGACTCCCCTTGGGCAGAGAAGTCGATCTGGATCTTTTCAAGAACTTGATGGGAAACCCAGTGCATCCCCTCAGGAAAGAAGTGAAACAGACTCTTCCCCAGATTCTAAAGACAAGTTACGAACCCCACTTCGGCAGAGGAGTCACTCTGGATCGTCTCCAGAGGTTGACGGCAAGTCTCGGCCTTCCCCTCGACGTAGCCGGTCTGGCTCGTCTCCTGAAGTTAAAGATAAGCCAAGAGTGGCACCCAGGACACAGAGTGGTTCTGATTCTTCACCTGAACCCAAAGCTCCTGTTCCTCGGGCTCTTCCCAGAAGAAGCAGGTCAGGTTCATCGAGCAAAGGGAGAGGCCCTTCCCCTGAAGGAAGCAGCAGTTCTGAGTCTTCTCCAGAACACCCTCCCAAATCCAGAGCTGCTCGAAGAAGCTCCAGGTCATCACCAGAGCCCAAGATACGCACTCCACCTCGCCGTCGTAGCTCTCGATCCTCTCCTGAGCTGATTAGGAAGGCCAGACCCTCCCGCAGAAGCCGTTCTGCCTCATCCTCACCAGAGACCCACTCAAGAACCCCCCCCAGACGCCGAAGAAGTCCCTCGGTATCTTCTCCGGAGCCAGCTGAAAAGTCAAGGTCCTCACGCCGGCGGCGTTCAGTTTCATCTCCACGCACGAAGACGACTTCGAGGAGAGGCCGTTCTCCTTCACCAAAGCCTCGTGGACTCCAGAGGTCCCGTTCCCGCTCAAGGAGGGAGAAAACCAGAACAACCCGTCGTCGAGATCGGTCTGGATCGTCTCAGTCAACTTCTCGGAGAAGACAGCGAAGCCGATCGAGGTCTCGGGTTACTCGTCGGCGGAGAGGAGGCTCTGGTTACCACTCAAGGTCACCTGCCCGGCAGGACAGTTCCCGAACCTCCTCTCGACGTCGCAGAGGCCGCTCTCGAACACCCCCAGCCAACCGGAAGCGTTCCCGCTCCCGCACATCTCCAGCCCCGTGGAAACGCTCCAGATCTCGTGCTTCTCCGGCAACTCACCGGCGATCTAGGTCCAGAACACCCCTGGTCAGCCGACGGAGGTCCAGGTCTCGAACTTCACCAGTCAGCCGGAGACGGTCAAGGTCCAGGACGTCAGTGACTCGACGACGGTCACGGTCTCGGGCATCCCCAGTGAGTCGAAGGCGATCCAGGTCCAGAACACCACCTGTGACCCGCCGTCGTTCGAGGTCTAGAACTCCGGCAACGCGCCGTCGCTCTCGTTCTAGAACCCCACCAGTGACGCGCAGGAGGTCCAGATCCAGGACTCCACCAGTGACCAGGAGGCGATCTCGAAGCAGAACCTCACCTGTCACTCGCAGAAGATCAAGATCCAGAACGTCCCCGGTTACCCGGAGGAGGTCCCGCTCTCGCACGTCTCCAGTAACTCGAAGGAGGTCCCGGTCTCGAACCTCCCCAGTGACTCGCCGCAGATCGAGGTCTCGAACGCCTCCAGTGATTCGCCGCCGCTCAAGGTCCCGAACACCACTGTTGCCACGCAAACGTTCCCGCAGCCGCACGCCACTTGTTATCCGTCGCCGTTCTCGGTCCCGTACTCCACGGGCAACAAGGAGCAAACGGTCCTTAACAAGGTCTCCTCCAGCTATCCGGAGGCGTTCTGCATCTGGAAGTAGTTCTGATCGTTCACGTTCTGCTACTCCTCCAGCAACGAGAAACCATTCTGGTTCTCGGACACCTCCGATGGCTCTCAATAGCTCTAGGATGAGCTGCTTCAGTCGCCCTAGCATGTCACCAACTCCTCTCGACCGCTGTCGATCACCTGGGATGCTCGAACCCCTTGGCAGCTCTAGAACACCAATGTCTGTCCTGCAGCAAGCCGGTGGTTCCATGATGGATGGGCCTCGAATTCCTGACCACCCGAGAACATCATCTGTCCCAGAAAACCATGCTCAATCTAGAATTGCCCTTGCCCTGACGGCCATCAGTCTCGGCACTGCTCGGCCTCCTCCATCCATGTCTGCTGCCAGCCTGGCTGCAAGGATGTCCCAGGTTCCAGCTCCGGTGCCTCTCATGAGTCTCAGAACAGCTCCAGCTGCCAGCCTTGCCAGCAGGATTCCTGCAGCCTCTGCAGCAGCCATGAACCTGGCCAGTGCCAGGACACCTGCCATTCCTCCCGCAGTGAACCTAGCAGACTCGCGAACCCCAGCCGCAGCTGCTGCAGCCATGAACTTGGCCAGCCCCAGAACAGCAGTGGCACCCTCAGCGGTGAACCTAGCTGACCCTCGCACCCCCACAGCCCCTGCTGTGAACCTAGCAGGAGCCAGAACCCCAGCTGCTCTGGCAGCTTTGAGTCTCACAGGCTCCGGCACACCCCCGACTGCTGCAAACTATCCCTCGAGCTCCAGAACACCTCAAGCTCCAGCACCTGCCAACCTGGTGGGTCCTAGGTCCACACATGCTGCAGCTCCTGTGAACATTGCCAGCTCAAGAACCCCTCCAGCCTTGGCCCCTGCAAGCCTCACCAGTGCTAGGATGACTCCAGCATTGTCGGGTGCAAACCTTACCAGCCCCAGGGTGCCCTTGTCTGCCTACGAGCGTGTTAGTGGCAGAACCTCACCACCTCTCCTTGACCGAGCCAGGTCCAGAACCCCACCATCTGCCCCAAGCCAGTCCAGAATGGCTTCTGAGCGAGCTCCCTCTCCTGCCTCTAGAATGGTCCTGGTTTCCTCTCAGTCTGTCCATCTGCCAGCTCAGGATCGGCCTAGGTCCCCTGTGCCTCCTGCTTTTTCAGACCAATCCCGTTCTTTGTCTGCCCAGGCTACCCCTGGAGCAGGATCTCAGTCCCTTTCCTCAGGGACAGTGGCCAAGGCCACGTCCTCCGGTGACCACAATGGCATGCTCTCTGGCCCTGCCCCTGGGGTGTTCCCTTCTGAGGATGGGGAACCACCTGTCTCCACTGGGGCCCAGCAATTGCCCGCATTGGCCAAGGAACGGCGGAGTTCCTCCTCGTCGTCTTCATCGTCTAGCTCTTCGTCATCATCGTCATCGTCGTCGTCCTCCTCTTCCTCCTCTGGCTCCAGTTCTAGCGATTCGGAGGGCTCTAGCCTTCCTGCTCAACCCGAGGTGGCCCTGAAGAGGTGAGGAACTTGGCTTCTAGAAAGTCTGCTAGGGGAAGCGTTGCAGTAAGGGTGGGGGAGTGGGGAGGGAGAGACCCTGTCCCAGAGGCTCTTGGTTTTTTTGAGAAGGTATGGGGGACCTTGACCCTTAAGCCGGGGGTAGAAGACAATGCGGGGGTGGGAACTGGGAGGTGGGGTGGGGCAGATAAAAGTCTCCAAAGGTTAATTCTCTAGAGGATAATGATAAGTTTTCCGTCTCTACAGAGGACAGAACTAGAGGAAATGGACTTAATTTTACAGCAGGAGGGATGGCAGTTAGACCTCAAGAGGAACTCCCTGGGCTGGAAGGATCTTCAGAGGTCATCCCATCCCTCTCCCTGCCTCCAGGCAGGACGGCCCCTCCCCCAGCCAGCCTGCACACACAGGGTCCTCCCTGAGCTGAGACTCTCCTGAGGAAGGAGACCACCCAGCTCTCCACACCTGAGCCCAGGGTCCTTATTCTTCCGTTAGGGAATTCTTGAGGTTAACCTTGATCCCTTTTGCCGTGGGCCCTGACCTGTTGCTTGTGTTAGCAGAGCTTGGCTCAGTTCCTGCCACTGCTCTGCAGGATGCACTTGCTGGCACCCTGGTTGGGAGTGCTCCTGGGGCGACTCAGGCACCCCTCCCCCCTGGCGGTCCTCCAGGCCAAGGAAGGTAGGGTTGGGGCTGGGGCAGCTTGTCTCCTTTGACATGAGTTTTCTCCCGCAGGGTCCCCAGCCCTACCCCAATCCCAAAGGAGGCTGTTCGAGAGGGCCGTCCTCTGGAGCCAACCCCAGCCAAGCGGAAGAGGCACTCTAGCAGTTCCAGCTCCAGCTCCTCCTCTTCATCTTCATCTTCATCATCCTCCTCTTCATCTTCTTCCTCTTCATCCTCCTCTTCCTCCTCGTCGTCCTCTTCTTCCTCCTCCTCTTCCTCCCCTTCCCCTGCTAAGCCTGGCCCTCAGGCCTTGCCCAAACCTGCAAGCCCCAAGAAGCCACCCCCTGGCGAGAGGAGGTGAGTGCTGCCTGCCTGTGGTAGAGGGGTGGGGGCGACTTAGCCAGAGAAAGGACCCTGGGCTATGGGATCCTTGTGGGGTGTGAGCCCCTGCGGGGGTGTCTCACGCGGACATCAGTGCCTGGTTGTCTGGGAGGAGTTGGGCGCTCTCCCCACCTACTGTGCTGGGCCCTGCTCTGGCAAAGGGCTGCACCATTTTCTTCGGTGCTCAGGGCAGCAACCTGGGCATCCTAGGTTCCTTCCTCCTTCCCCAACATGGAGTCCGGTCCCAGGTCCCAGGGATTCTAGCTGTTAACCCTCCCCATTGCTACTGCCGAGCTCTGGTGGCCCCCGTCATCTTCTCCCCGACTCTGTCCACAGCCTCCTCCCTGTTTCCCCGTCTCCATGCCATTCTCTTCCACATGTAGCCAGAGGGATCTTTCTAAATGCACATCTGGCTACTTCCCTCCACTCCACAAATCCTTCTGGGACGCCCTGTGGCCTGCAGGATAAGGCCCCACCTCTGCGGGAATGGCGTGTGAGGCTCTTCACCAACTGGCCTTGCCTGCCCTTGTGTTCTCCTCTCCTGCCCGCCCCCACACACGCTCTGTGCTCCAGCCACACCCAACGCCTTGCAGTCTAAGGAAACCGCCATGCTCTCGGGGCCCCCATGCCTTTGGACATGCTGTTCCTTCTGCCTGGAATTCCCTTGTCCGCCTGGTGAACTCCTCGTTCTGCAAGACTCTGCTCAAACAGCACCTTCAAGAAGACTCCCCTGACCCGCCCCGCCCCCTGGCCCATCCTGGGTCCCCCAGACCCAAGTTCCCCCTCCCTGTGGGGGCTGCTCCCCCTCGGTGCAGCGAGTGCTGCACTTGCTGGCCTGCCTTCACCCCCAGTCCCAGCTCCTCCAGGCAGGGCCTGTGCTTGTCTTTCGTCCCCCGCTGCACCCTGTGCCCTGCCCACCCGTGGGGGACACGGTGGATGGTGTGCGGGCGGATGGGTGAGTGAGCGGACAAAGGTGGGTCTGAGGCTGGCCCTGTGTGGTACGAGGTGTGGTGGTCAGGACCTGGGGGGTGGTCCTGAGTGCTGGCTGGTGGGTTTGGAAGGACGTGGCGCCATGGGCACATGCTCTGCTCCCTCAGGTCCCGCAGTCCCCGGAAGCCAATAGACTCTCTCCGGGACTCCCGCTCCCTCAGCTATTCACCTGCGGAACGTCGCCGCCCCTCACCCCAGCCCTCGCCTCGGGACCAGCAGAGGTAGAGTCCGGGTGTTTGGGGGCTCGGACCAGAGATGGATGTCATCCTGTGGTCTCACATCTGCTGTCTGTCCCATGTTGCAGCAGTGGTGAACGGGGTTCCCGGAGAGGCCAGCATGGAGACAGCCGCTCCCCAAGCCACAAGCGCCGGAGGGAGACGCCCAGTCCCCACCCAGCCCGCCATCGCTCCTCCAGGTGTGTGTCCCTTGTCAGCCTCCAGAAGGCTGATGCTCTTGTCTTCTGAGAGCCAGCATTCAGGCAGCCCCATTCTGGGGCTGTGGCTCAGGGAGTGGAGACCTCAAGGTTGGGGTCTCTGCATTGACTACTGTCTTCTCTTTTGCAGGTCTCCTTAAGTCTTTTGAGGGGCGATTCACCATCCACCATGGTCTGGAGCTCCAGGGAGTGCCCCCTTCTCCCCCAACAGAGCCGAAGGAGGGGGTCCTGACTATTCTATCCCCTTTTAAATCCTGTCAGCATTTGGGGGAAGGACTCCCTTTTCCGTACCCGTTTTTTTGTTGTTATTTTTTCTTTTTTTCTTTTTGTTCCTGTGAAATGTTACTCTGTGAGTTTTTCTGGTTCACGTGTTTTGGGGGGTTTGGGGTGGGAGGGAATGAGTTGGAGCTGGGGGAGGGGAGGCTAGTTTGGGGCACCCCTAGCTGGAGTCAGAGGAAGACCTGGGAGGCACTGTCTTCTCTTTTGTCCCTGAGTCCCTTGGGAAGTGATAGTTTGGGACTTGGGGGGGCTTGTGTGTGGAAGGTTCTTGGAGGGGACAGGAATTAAAATTAGTTGGCCCCTACTGCCCCCCAGTGAGGTTGTGGCCCCTCCCCCACCTTTTCACATTTCTTAAAAGCGTTTTGGTTTTTTAAAATCTGTACAGCAAGAGCAACTTTTTCTGTCAAATAAAAATGAGAAATGCAGGAATTAAGACTGAAAATGATTTACTAGGTATGGGGAAAGCAAATGAAGAGCAGCCACCCTCCCACCCTGACTGCACCCCGAGGAGTGAGGGTCCTCTGAACCACGGAGGCTCTTGTGGGCTGGCCCGTGGGGAAGATGCCGGATGGGAAGACGGGGTGGGTAGGTGCTCAGGGTGGTGGCCCCTCATTGAACCCATCCTCAAACCAAGATGTTGGGCTCAACTTACACTTTTGCTTCTGGCCTTTGCTACTTGGCACAGAAGGCTTCAAGCAGAACAAAGGGTGCCTCAGAGCAGGCCTTTCAGGGGCTATCTCAACAGAAACAAGGTCTGAAGTCCACAAGCTGGGACGATTGGCCTGCTCATGTGGTATACAAATGTGGGGGGCTCAGCTTTGTCCCAGGCCTTTCCCCCCCCCACGGCCCCTTGCAGGACAGGTGGCCTCAGCATGGCCTGACGGGCTCTTGAGGAGCAGCCCTGGGTGCTGTGGGCATGGCAGTGCTGGGGAGAAGGCCCGTGCCAGGGTCAGGAGGTGCGAAGAGAGTGGCAAGCACCAGGCTGACTCCCAAATCGCTTTATTGAGGTGGGGTGGGGCTCTCGGAGGCAGGCCAGGGTGCCTCACTGCACGGCTTGTTCATTGGCACTGCTTCCTGAGTCCTGCGGCTTCATCACGTCGGGCAGCTCGGGAGGACTGGAGAAGGGCTCGATGCGCAGGGTCTCAAAGGTGTCATCTGTGGAGGGGGGGCACTAAGTGGGGCAGCACCTGACTCCCATTGTTGGGGAGGTGATGTGCCCCAGCCCCTGTAGCTGGGACCTGGCTGTGTTGGGGTCTCCAGGCCAAGCACCATCCCTTAACAGTCTTTCATGACCCTGCATGGCAAATGATCCCAAATTCGCTCCCAGCCCTGGCCTCCCTATATCCAACTGCTTTGCTCTAGCTCCTCCCACCCTCATAGGCCCAGATCCTCCCGGCTCCCATCGGCTAAAGCAAAGTCAAGCCACACACTCCCTTCTGCTACACCTACCTCCCAGCTCTGCCCCGCTCCACGCCTGCTTCTTGGGCTCGCACCCTGCACCCCTATCTGCCCCAGGACCTCTGTACTGCCGCCCCTCAGGCTTCCACTCTTAGATGGTTGCTGCTTCCAGGCATTCAGGGCTCCACACACCACATCCTGCCAGAAGCCGTCCCAGCTACCGTATGTGGTCACTCGCCAGCCCAACACCCTGCCCACTGCCTGGGGGACACCTGCCCCTGGCTGAAACGGCCCTGACTGTTTTGACTGGCTGCTTCCTCCATTAAAACAGCAGCTCCAGGAAAGCAAGGCCCTTGGTGGTGCTGCCTGCCCAGCGCATACTCAGCAGGCCTGGCACAGAGCAGGGGACTGACGGGTCTCCGCTGACCAACTGAAGCCCTTCACATCTGGCTCGGGTTCTCAGTTCTCAACTGATTATGCCCCTGGGGGAGCCGGTCAAGCCTGGAGACATTTTTGGTTGTCACCATTTGGGGGGGGGGGGGGTGCCTAAGAAGCTCCTCCCCACCCCCGCAAATTATCCAAATATCAGTAGTGCTGAGATTAAGACACCCTGACCTAGCTTCCTCCAATTCGTAGCTGCGGCTCCGCAGCGACAGTTCTTGCCTTCAGCATCTCTTCTGTTCTCTGGAAACCAGTCTGGATAAGGCTCCCAAACCTTGATGTGACGCTGTCCTCTTTCTTCCCTAAATGAGCAGTTAACTTGGGGGATAGATCTGCAGCTCATGCTTTTGTGTCCAGAGGTTGCTGAGTGGACGGCACCCCAGCCAAAGCTCAGAACTCACAGGCTGGCTGCCTGAGCTGCTGCACCAGAAACAACTGCTCAGGGAACAGGCCCCCCAACCAGCCAGCCCACCAAGGCAAGGGGGGTGGCTGGCGTGCCCTGGGGACATGCTGGATGCCATTCAGGTGGTCCTGGGGAAAAACAAGCCACCTCGAGCCCTGATTTTCTCATCTGCAAAGTGGGTCCACCAACATCTTCCCAGAGTCAAAGCAAGCCTAGGGAGTGCCTTTGTTCAAATCAGAGAAAGGCATATTTCCTAGGGTGGTGATGGGTGGGGGAGGGCGGGAACAGGCTGGCTAGGCTTGGGAAGAAGGGGAGATGAGCTCCCAGGCCCTCACTTGGGACAGCCTTGGAGGGATCACTGTGAGGGTCGGAAAGAAGCCACGCCCAAGCCCCGAGAGGGTCACCTTAGTTGTGCAAGTGCAGCAGGCAGGAGTCTGGCTGCATGGTGCCTCAGTGCCATGTGGAGAAGCTGGGACTAGAGTCATACCCTTTCATGGAGAGGGGAACTCCGGGGAGAACAGCCCAAGGACACAGCTGCTGAGACTGAACACGGTTATTCTTAAGGAACTGAAAAGTGTAGCTAAAACCACTCTTCCCCCTGCCCCACTAGTGACATTTTCTTATGTGAAGCTGGAAAAATAATTTTCCTTATAACTTTATCCAAGTTTATCCCGCCATCTACATGGCCCCTGGGTCCAAATGTGAAAACACCCTTCAAACCCTGTTTAAGTTTCCAGAAGCAAAGAATAAAATTTAAATAAAAATCTCCATCCCCTTTCTTTGGGGGGAGGGGAATAAAATGGAGGGAAGTAGACCACTTGGCCCCCTCCAGGTTTCTAAGCTTGGGCAGTTGCGGGGCGGGTGATGAGAGCAGAGGCTCTGGGCAGGTAGGTGCAAGTGGATCTGAACCGTGGGCTCGGCAGCCCTGGCAGGTGACTGACCTCCCTGGGCTCCTCCCTAAACAGGCACTCTCCAAGTCATGGCCACACGACGATGGGGGTTTAAGTGACATGCTACGCAAAAGGCCTGGCACGCTGCCTGGCTCCAGCAAGGGGTGGGCAACCTGCCGTGGAACCCAGGCTCCAACGCAAAAGCCAGCAAGCAAGTCCCAGCATCCTTGTCTACACGCCATGAGTGATGGCAGTGCTCAACTCCCAGGGCTACTGGGAGTATTAACTGGGGCAGAAGGAAAACAGAGCACAGTAAGTCCTCGGTTGATACGAGCTGGCTTTGTTACTAAGGGTGTTCAAATCCTTTGTGAAATAGGCTTCAACTTCTACCAGTATCTCTAGTCTGCTTTTTTTTTTTTTAACAGGGAAACAAATACACACTTTCATAGAACCCTGTCCACACCCTGCGAACAGGGAAGGGACTGCCCCAGAGCTTAGAATAGCAACACAGGCTCTCTGAATACCCCTTGCTTGCCGCCCAGACCAGGACCCTCTCACCTGCCCGGAAAGCCAGCCCCACCGTGGCTGGGGCCTGAGGCCGCGCCGTCTGACTGGTGAAACCGCACTCTCCCAGTGTCTTGCTGTCGTCCAGGAGCTGGTCGTCCTGAGGAGAAAGGAAAAGTCTGGGGCCCCAGAAGGGGCAAGTCCCAAAGACCCCTCTTAACCAGCAACTACACAGGAGAGAAGAGAGAGCCCCAAGTGTGTGGCCCAGCACCACCCCCAAGGGCATCCAACATGGATTCCAGGACTACACCCAAGATTTTCCACATCAGAGCCTCCCAGTTTTGTCCCCATTCCCCCCCACCCCCTCAACTCTCCAGGCTAATCTAATTTCAAGAGCCACTCAACCAGCCTGGGAACAGGCACACGTAGATGTGAACCGCAGCTTTGCCACTTGCTATCTGTGTGACCTCGGATGGGGGAGTTCATCTTTCGATGCTAAGTTCCCTCATCTGTACAATGGGAATTATGGGAATTCCCAATCCACACGGCAGCCACCAGGCTTCAAAGAGATGTCGAGGCACAAAAAGCGCTTAGTCCAAAGCACATGGGAAGTGCACAGGCAGGGGGAAGGGGACGCGTCATTGTCAGGGGAGCCCCAGCAGCTATCGAGGAGGAAGAGCCTTTAGAGACCCAGGAACCTGCAGCTGGAATCCGAGCAGTGCCCTGAGGCAGGGGCCATGTACCTGACTGTGCCATCCTTGCTGAGTAGCTGCCCTGGGTTTGTAAGGGGGGAAAGGGGCTTTCAGAACATTGGCAGGGATGGGGGTGGGAAGCAGGTAATAAAGAGCGGAGAACGGGTGGAACCTAGTTTACCTCCACACCCTCCATTGTTTTTGCATCAGCCGAAGCTCCAGCAGACCTGTCGGGATCGGCAAGATCCTGATGGGCCTGCGGTGTAAGCTGGCGATTGAGGGCAAGGGGTTCAAATCCCGATTCTGCCAATAACCTTGCGCTAAACGACTGCCTCCCCGAGCCTCAGTTTCTTTTCACTGCAGCGCAGGGATGTCCAGCGCCAGCACGTGTGGGTGGGACCGTTGCAAAAGTCGGGTGCGGTGGTGCCCCAGCGCCGCGCAGGGCCTGGCACGCGGCTATAAAAGCCACCCTTCCCGGAGACCTTAGGCCGCACCGAGCACTGCTGGGGCCCCATCCAGATCACTCCGCACCCGCCAGGGAGGCAGGGATCTCCGCCCGCCGGACCTCTGTTGACATCAGTGACAACCCCCATGGTGGCCGCGCCCGCGGCCAGGAGCGGGGGCGGCCGTTCTGCGCCACGACCACCCGCCCGGTCTCCGTCGTTCTCTCAGCCGCCCGCCCAGCCCCCGGGGCGCCCGGGCCCGGCCGCGGGGCCGCACCTTGTACAGCCGCTGCTCGTCGGGCGGCCGCTTGAGGATGCCCTCCACGATGCGCTTTAGTTCGAAGACGGTGCTCGACTCCTTGGCGTCCGTGAAGATGGTGGTCTTGTGGCGCCGGATCATGAGGAACACGTCCTGGGGGCGGCGGGCGGGCGTGAGCGCGGACCCCGGGGACCCCCGCGCGGCCGGCCGCCCCCCGCCGCCCCCCAGGCCCCCGGCCCGGCCCGCCCCTCCCCCCGCGCCCGCTCACCATCGCGGCGTCTGCCTCTCCCCCTCGACGCGCCGGCGCAGGCGCGCTCCGCCCCGCTCCCGGCATGCCGCGCGCCCTGGGGCCCCCAGCAGGCCGTGCGCCCGGCGGCCCCGCCCCCTGCCCTCGGCGGCCATTTTGCGACGTTAGGAAACGGGTGGTTGCGGCTTAGCGTCGAGGCGCCATGTCGGTGTCCTGGCGCGGGGCGGCCCAGATGGCGGGAGCGGAGGAGGGAACGAGCGCGGGAGGGACGCGGGATGCGCCGTGTTGGGGGTCGCAAGGGCGAGGTTCCATATTGAGGCGGTCAGGAATCTCCCGGATGGAGGACCGCTTTCTTTGGGGGAAATCCGGGGCCAGCGTTTCGAGCGCAGAGTACCCCCACATCCCAGGGGCGGTGAGTGATGATTGGTGCTTGGTCATCGGGGTGGCAAGACATTCGCGTTGAGGTGAGACAGGAGCCCAACTTTCCGGAGCCTGGCTCGTGATTGCCGAGCTGCCTTGGCGGCCATTTTGAAAAGGTTTTATTTATTTTGGACCTTCCGGCCACCGTACTGGCTGACTGTCCCCTTTTCTCCGTCCTGGCCTTGGGTTTAAGGATCGTCCACTGCAGTTCATTGAGGCTTTGTGATTTGTAAGGATCCCAGAAAGGTGCTGGTGGGGTAGGCGGTGGGCCGGGCGACCTTCCTGGGAAGAGGCAACGGCACGGCCGGGTTGGTGCTCGCGCCCCCAGGGTCAGGAAATGGGGAGCCCCCTGGCCCCAAAAGACTTGAGCACCTATCCGTCTCCTTGCTTAAGTGCACTCGCTTCAGGAAAGGCCTGTAGGCTTGATTCCTTGTCTGGCTGCCCCCTTCCAGATAGGGCATCCCCGCCAACACCCGAGCCCGCCCTTCTGAAGGGTGTCGGACACTGCCCGGCGTCGCCCCATCTGCAGTTTTTCTCTCGCTTAACGGCTCCCCGGGAAAGAGACAACCACGCTGTGTCATTGCTGAGCTGGCATGTGGCCCCATCCGGTGGGAGAGGAGCCAGCGGGTGGCCCTGGACACCAGACAGCTCTGCGGTTGTTGGGACTGTCGTTAAAGATTACTGAGTGGACAGAGACCATGCTTCTGCCCCCTTGGCCCTGCATCAAGCCGTTGGTGAATGACACACAGCTAGTGGCCACATGCCCAGGCTCTGGGTTTGGACAGGCTGGAGCCCAGGGTTGACAGTGCGGCTTTGGACAGTTAACCTCACCGAACTCCAGTTTCCTCTTTAAGATGGAGAGAATAACAGTTTGTAAAGCCTCACTATGTGCTAGCACTCAATAAATGTTTCCACGAGTTGCAGTGGTCTCCCTCCCTGCCCAGCAGAGCAGCCCTGTCCTGGAGCCCAGGGCTCTGCCGCTCCTAGGGCCCTTCGCCCTGCTGCACCCCGCTTGATCTCTGCCTCCCTCTGCTCTTGGTACCTGAGTCAGGAGGCGGTGCAGGGACACTGGTGGGATGGGTTCTTGGCTGTGGCTAAGGCTTTCTATATTAATCTCAACATCTTAATTTACAGTCAGGAAAGCTTGAGATACTGAACTGCTGGGAGGGAGAGTGAGGGGAGAATGAGATGTGGACAGAAGGAGTCAACAGTGCTCAGAGATAACCCAGCAGGCCTCCCAGAATAGGCAGGTGAGGGGGCAGGGGCAGGAGAGGGGCCTCCTTTCCACCATGATGCATCCTGGGCGCATCGTCCTGAGTCTGGGCTCCGTCAGCAGAGGCCGGTGTGTAGACGACACCTGGCCAGGTGGAGGGGCCACAGCTGATGCCCCCAGAACCCCCGTAGACCACCACTGGGAGCAGAGGAGAGAGGGGTGACACCTGAATTCAAGCCCCAGCTCATTAACCATGATCTTGGGCAAGTCACCAAGTCTCCACGCATGTTTACCATCTGCGAGAGGGGGATACACAAGCTCAACCCCCTGGGGCACTGGGGTGCCCTGAGTGGGCTGACTACCAGAGGGCACGTATCCACAGTTGGCACCTGGGGGGCAGTGTCTGATTCTGTCTGTCTCAGCCATCAGATGTCACCCAGCCTGGGGAGGTGGCAGGTAGGGTGCAAGTCCTTGCCCCACCGTGGGTGTCCACTTGGGTTGGCTGCAGGAGGCCACTGTAGGCCACAGCGTCAGTCACTGCAGTGACATGTCCTGCAGCAGGAAGTTGGCCAGGCAGGGTTTAGGGAAGCAGAGGTGGGCATTGGCCCAGCCTGGGGTCCCTACCTGCCCACACACCCGTGTCACAGGGTCCAGGTCCTCCCTCCTGGAAGCCGTTACAGAGTCAGGACCCCAAGGTGGCAGGTGAACCAGCTGGCTGGCTGCTCAGGCCTCTTTCCAGGCCCCCTTGCTGGAACCTCCCAGTACTCGTGGCAGGGTTCCTGCCCTGGCCTCACAGGCCTCAGCTGGTAGGTCACTGCCTGGTGGCCTTGCCCTTCTGTCTGCTTTTTGTGTTTGTTAGCATTGATTCATAAACAGGAATCTTAAAGGCCCCTAGTTATGAGCGTCTCATGGAGTATTTCACAAGTACTTTTCCCTCTATAAGGTTAAGAATGTGGGGTTTATGACTCCCAGGGGTGTAAATCTCCCTGGCAATGCAGAGTATGACTCCCGGGGATGAATGTGGACCCGGCATCGTAGGACTGAGAGTATCTTCTTGACCAAAAGGGGGATGCAAAATGAGATGAAATAGTCTCAGTGGCTGAGAGATTTCAAATGGAGTCCAGAGGTCACTCTGGTGGACATTCTTATGCACTATATAGATAACACCTCTTAGGTTTTAATGTATTGGAATAGCTAGAAGTAAATACCTGAAACTACCAAACTCCAACCCAGCAGTCTGGACTCCTGAAGACAATTATAGAATAATGTAGATTACAAGGGGTGACAGTGTGATTGTGAAGACCTTGTGGATCACACCCCCTTCATCTAGTGTATGGATGAGTGGAGGAATGGGGATAAAAACTAAAGGACAAATGGGGTGGGGTGGGATGGGGGGATGATTTGGGTGTTCTTTTTTCACCTTTATTTTTTATTCTTGTTCTGGTTCTTTCTGATGTAAGGAAAATGTTCAGAGATAGATTGTGGTGATGAACGCATAACTATGTTATCATACTGTGGACAGTGGATTGTATACCATGGATGATTGTATGGTTTGTGAATGTATTTCAATAAAACTGAATTTAATTAAAAAAAAAAAAAAAAAAAGAATGTGGGGTTTAGAGTCAGTTGCCCAGGCCCATGTCCTGGCTCCACCACCTCCCAGCCGTGGGGCTTTGGGCCTCTTGCCCCGTCCGGTACCCACGTGACCTCCAATGAGCAGCCCCTGCATGGCACCACGTTCCCACTCCTTGGGCAGAGCTGGAATTGCCTGAGCCGTCAGCCTGGTTCTCCCAACATCTGTGATTGAGCAGGTGTTACCAGTGCAGATTACAGATGGGGAAACTGAGGCAGGCCTCCTGGGAGAAGCTGTGCCATCTGGTTGCAATAGAAGCCTGATACCCCCTGTTGTGGCAAGTTCCCAGGCTCACAGGGAAGGGGTCAGTGGCCATGGCGCAGCTGGCCAGCAGGATGGGCCACCACAGCAGACTGCAGCTTGCTGAGCCTGCGGCCCAAGCAGACCTGCAACTCACCAGCCCGGTTCCCTGCGCTGGCACACCAGGCATGCCTGAGATGAGGGGGCTGGAGAGAGCAAAGCAGGTGCTCCCCCCACTCCCCAGCTAGGGGCCTCAGGCTCCAGAAGCAGGGCTGGGTTCAGATCCCAGCTCACCCCTACCAGCTGTGTGACTTTCGGCTCAGTTTCCTCATCTGCTGAATGGGAAAATGCACCTGGCAGAGCCTCTGGTGATAACCCAGGGCAGGTGCAAGTTGTCCAGGAAGTGCTTGATAAGGAGTAGTCGATTGCTTCTCTGTCACCGTTCCCCGCCTTCCAGGCCCAGGTGACTGCCCTCCCGCTTCCCAGAAGCCCCGGCTCAGCTCCCCGGGTCAGGCCTTGGGAGCACTGGGCTCTCCCTGCTCCCCTCGTATTACAAATGGGGACCCTGCTCAAGTCCTGTGGCGTGGAGCCTCAGTCCCCACCCTTGACCTGGCCTGATGTGCTGTCCCTTGGAGGGGTGTCCTGGGGGCGGTCCCTTGACTGGCCCCCGACTTGGGGAGGGACAGGAGGCCGGGAAGGGCATGGGGTGCACTCAGCCAGCAGCAGCCCACTCGGTAGGCTCCCCTTCCTTGTCTCCCCAGGGAGCCCAGGCTCGGGCCTGTGTTGGGGCCAGATGTGGGGCTGCACCCTGGCCTACCCTTTCTCCTCTGGTGTTTGCCTCCTCGGGTCCCTCCTCCCTGCTCCTACCCCCAAATCCCGTCAACCCCAAAGATGAGGCTTTCAGTTTTCCTGGTGCCAGCCCGAGGATTAGTTTCTCCCTCCTCCAGGGATCTTGGGATGGGTGGTTCAGGGCCTGGGGTCGGGCGGATGGCAGGGAGGAGACAGGGTGCTGGGGGTGGGGTGGACACCAGGCTGGGACCAGGCCAGGCTCCAGAGGCAGTGGGAGGGAGTCCTGGGCCTGGGAACCCTGGCTAGACGAGGACCTGGCCCCGGGCTCACCCTGGGGGTGGAAGGTGGTAACAACAGAATCCACAAGGGCGGGAAAGCGAGGGCTGGGCCTGCCTGGGGGCTCCTGGCCCCTCCTGGGCAGAGGGCATGATGCGAGGTGCCCCGGACTCCTGGACTCCTGGACCCGTTGGAGTGCTGGGGAAGGCAGCGCCTCTGGGCACCGCCATCCAGCGGGGGGAAATCAGAAATACTAGTTCTGTTGCTGTGTAACAGTAGCACAAACATGGCAGCTTAAAACCACACTTTTTATTAAGAGCACAGTTCTGTGGGTTAGAAGGCTGGTGGCCTCCGCTGGGGTCCCCACTCAGGGTCTCGCCAAGCTCTTATCTGGAGGTTCTAGGGAAGAATTTGTTTCCAAGCTCATTCAGGGAGTTGGCAGAAAGCTGTTCCTCATGGTTGTAGATCAGATGTTTCTATTTCTCTGCTGTCAGCCAGGACAGTGCTCAGCTGGAACAGGCCTCCCGCATTCCTTGCTAAGTGGCCCCTCCATCTTCAAAGCCAGCAGCGGAGACTCTCCCCACTGAGGAATCCCTTTCAAGTTTCAAATCTCTGACTTCCTGCAGAAAAATGGGCCCACCGAGCCAGACCAGGCACTGCTGGTTCGCTCATCTCTGGGCACCCAGCGCCCAACCTTGGGCAGAGGTAAGTGGGGTAAGAACACACACACAAGGAAGGGAAGGAGGGAGTGTGAGCTGCCAAGACCCATGTTAAATTTCCCAGGTGAGGGTTGGCAGGGTCAGATTTGGTGCGCCCCAAGGAGGAGAGGAGGCAAGGCAATGGACACGAGGGAGGGAGGGAGGGATGGGGGGAAGGATGGCTGCAGCTGCAGAAAGGGCAGGCTGGGGATATGAGCAGGTCTCCAGTTGGGCCAGGAGACTGAGGGACCCCAGCATCTGGCTCCAGGTCAGCATTGCGGCCTCACAGGTTGAGGCGGGATTGAATCCAGGGGCTGTAAGTGGCCACGTTGGTATAGACCCCTGGGCGGTTGGGCAGGGCACAGCCCTTGCCCCAGCTCACCACACCCACCAGGACCCAGCGCCCAGACTGCATACAGGCCAGAGGTCCCCCGGAGTCGCCCTGCAGGAGAAAGGGAGCTTAAGCCCTGCTCCTTGCCCAGGATGTTGACCGTAGTGCCCAGGCTCCCGTCAGGGGGATGGAGCCTCTATCTAGGTTGGGGGCCTGGACACTGAGCCTGGACAGTATCTCCTGGGTCCTGGGTTTTAGGAAGGTGGGGTGCTGGGCCCCGGGGCGTGGCCTCTGGAGTTTCCAGGTGGCCCAGCCCACCTGGCAGGCGTCCTTGCGGCCCTCGACGTAACCTGCGCACAGGTTCCCCCGCAGCACTATGGGCTCTGCTCGCGGCAGGTCGGTGCCCACGTGGTAGAGGCGGTCACAGGTGTGCCAGCCCAGCAGCGGCACCTTCACCCCCTGCAGGGGTCGCGAGTCCGGGAGGGGCACTGGGGGAAGAAAGGGGTGCCCCTGAGCTGGGAGAAGGTGAGGCAGGACGCAGGGGTCCAGGGGAGAAGCAGGAGCTTGAGCGGCCAGGACCCCCTGGTGTGACTGGGAGGAGATTCCCTTCTTTTGAAGTCACCCTGGGCCCCGGATTGGGTTTGGACTACTGGGATTCCGGGTGAGATGAAAGTGGGCGCGTTCTCCTCCCTGTGCGGGACCCTCCCACCCCTGCCCCCGGGCCTCACCTCCCGGGCCGAGGCTGCCCCAGCCGGTGACCCAGCACGGTGCCCCCGGGGGCGGGCGGGCGCCGGGCGCGGGCAGGCAGACGGGCTGGACGCGGGCGCCCAGGGGTACCGGGCGACGCAGCTGCAGCAGCGCCAGGTCGCCGCGGGCCCCGTCCTCGGCGTAGTCCGGCGGCAGCAGCACCCGCCGCACGGGCGCCGAGAGCGCGGCCGAGCCGGGGCCCAGGCGCAGGGCCCCGAGGCGCACGCGGTACTCCGCCGGCTGCGCCCGCCTGCGCGACAGGGCCGGGGCTCCTTACAGCGCCCCCCGGGCCGCGGGCCCCCCAGTCCTCCCCGGCGCGCGCGACCCCGGCGCCGACCTGGGGAAGCAGTGCGCCGCCGTCAGCACCCACTGGGGGGCGATGAGCGAGCCCCCGCACACGTGCGCCCCGAGGTGCTGGATGCTCGCCTGCCACGGCCACTCTCCGTCGCGAGCGTCCCGGCCCCCCACGATGCGGCTCGACACGCGGGGCTGCCCGCAGGCTGCGAGAGAGCAAGGGCGGGGCGAGGGTGGCTGGAAAACTGGGGGGCCTGGGGGGCGGGCGAGGGCGGGCGCCCGGAGGCGAAGAGCCAAGCGCGGGGAGGAGCCGGCCGCGGGGTTCCCTCACCTGCGGCCTCCCGGGGCCCCGCAGCTCCTGGAGGAGGAAGCGGGGAAGCGGCTGGATTATGGGTTTGGCGTCGGGTAACCGGGTGGGGGAGGGGCGGGGAGGTCAGCGAGGAGGAAGGGCAGCGTTTTGGGGGCACTGACCTCGTGCCAGTCTTTGTGCCCTGTGGGGCAGGACTCACTGAGGAGGGCACGGGAGTTGGCAGAACCCAGGGGCACTGGCAAGGGACTTGAACCATTGAGCCGAAATTAGAAGGCCCGAGAGTCTCCGGGGGGCCGCCCCCAGGGAGGAGTGAGATGGGGGATCTGGGAACCAGGTGCTACCCCCACCGCCCCGAGCCCCTGCCCCCACTCACCCAGCAGCAGCAGGAGCAGGATCTGGTGGCAGGAAGCCCCCCTCATTCTGTATTCAGGGCTGCGCCAGGCGAGAGGAGCACTACTCGGGGCAGGGGCCCTGGTCTGGAGCCGGCAGGGAAAAGAGGGGGTGGGGTCCTGGCCCGGGGACTTCCCGGGACCCCTTCTGCCTGCCGTCGGCTCCTGCTGGACCCCCGACCTCCGGCTGTGGCCCCGGCTCTACACCCTTCCCCCTCCCAGGCTCCGGGACAGGTGTGCAGCCTCCCCACCCTGCCCCCCCTTGAGATTTGGGGTCCTTGGCCTCGATCAAGCCCTGGAGCCTCGTCTCTTCTTCCCGCCCCCCAACCCCATTGCCCAACAGCGGCCCCTGCCCCCGGCAGCCCCTGGCCCCGCTCTCACCCCGGTGGCCCCGAGCACTCCGGGCTGCCTGGGTCAGGGGAGCCCGGGGGCTTAAAGGGCCGGGAGGGGGCGGAGCCGGGGCTGGGGGCGGTAATTAAAGGGGCGGGGCTGCGGCTTCACCTGTCCGGCCCGGAACAAAGATGCTTTGAGCAGCGCTTTGGGCGGGAGAGGGTCGCCCGGCTCCGGAGCAGGGCTGCGGGCAGCTCGGGAAGCCCTAGGGAGGATCCCTGGCAGCTCCTCTCCCCGCCTGATCCGGGCTCCCTCGGGCACCGGGTCTCCAGGGCGGCTCAGCTCCATTGTTCTGCCCAGAAATCCCGGCTCAGCTCTCTGAACCCGGACAACCCTCTCGCCCCGGCCCTGGCCGAGCCCCAGCCCCGGAGCTGGGATAAGCTTGCGGTGGGGGAAGGCTGTTTGGAGGAGGGAGCCCTCTGTCTGACCACAGGCCGGAGCAGACTTTGACCTTGGCCTCTGGTTTGACCTCCAGGACAGAGCGAGGCAGGACCCCCATCTTTATGCCCCCAGGCCAGCGTCCGTATCTTCTCCTGCCCAGCTGCTGCCCTGGATGTCACCTACATCCCCAGACCCAGAAAGAGCCCCTGTGGACTCATCTCCACTCTTGTCACCATGTCCATGCCAGACATGCCTCAGAGTCCATCCAGCCCCCCTCTTCCTCCATGTGGACCCCCAGGCCTTCTCTCCAGACGGCCTCCTCCTGCCCCTCCTCCATGAAGGTCCCCGCAGTGTTCAAGGGACTTCCCCTTCCGTGATCCAGTAACTCCTCGTTCCCACTGAACTAACCAGGGTGGGCTCTACCGTTCGCACCCACAGCCCTGAAGCTGGCAGGTGGGTGAGCAAAGATTTAGGCATTAGGGGCGGGGCTGGGGCTGCACTGGATGTGAGTGGGGGGCGGGGAGGGGTGGAGCAGCCACGACGTCCCTGAACGCTCTTCAAGGCGTCACCTCGAGCATGCACACGTTTATTAGCAGAAGGGACTAAGCCCGTTACAGCAGGCAGCCCCGACTGTGGGTGCCCCGAGCCCTGGGAGGGCACCGGTGTCCGTGCCCACCACCCCTTGGTGGGATCCTGTGGGCTCAGAGCAGCCGCAGGAGGAAGGGCGCCCAGAGCAGAATGGGGACCAGGAGCAGCCGGCCAGAGTCCACGCTGGGCTGGCTACCAGTGCTTGTTAGCTCCCGGATCCACCTGAAGTGCTCACTGACGTTGGTGTAGACCCCTGGCCGGTTGGGTCGTCCACAGCCCACTCCCCAGCTCACGACTCCGATTTGAAACCACAGCCCGTCGGCGTCGCAGACCAAGGGGCCGCCTGAGTCACCCTGGGGAGCAGCGAGCGTGAGCCCGGCCCGGGGCAGGCGCAGGGCAGGGGCGAGGCTTGGGGTGCAGGAGGGACGGTGGAGCCGGGCAGCCTCGGGGGCGATCCCCAGCCCCAGTCCCTGGCAGCACCCGAGCCTCAGTTTCTTCATCTGCAAAGTGGAGCCACAGTCCCCACCCCCCATGGTGGGGGAGGATCGGATGGGGTACAATTCAAGGGAAAGGAGAAGCCAGGGGCACGCACTGGGTCTCCAAGGGCTGTGCGTGTGTTCCACGGATAACCTCCGGGGTTGGGAGGGGAGGGACACTTGGGGTCAGCAAAGCCCTGGGGGGCTGCGGCGGGGGACACTCACCCTGCAGGCATCTCTGCTGCCATCTTCACTGCCAGCACAAAGCATGTCTTCCTCGATGTCATAGAGGAAATCGGGCTGTTGGTACATGTTCTGACACGTAGAGATGTTTATGATGGAGACCTGCACTTCCTGAAGTCTATAGGGAAGCTTCGGTATTGCTGGGGACAGAGAAAGAGGCAACCTGAGCGTCTCCTCTGCCATTGGGGGAGGGGGCACAGGCTTCAGGGGCCTCCCTGGGAAGTGGCCCTTCATGGCTCCCCAGCTCCATCCCAACACCCAGCACACTGTGGGGCTCAGCAACGTCACAGAAAGACCAAACGGGGGGACAGCCGGTTACCGCTCCTCCCTGGGGCTCGGTTTCCCTCTCTGTGAAATGGAGATGAAGGCCCTGGCCTGAGCTGGGAGGAGCTCCTTGGCTGAGCATGCACCACGAGGGCCGCCGAGGCAGAGACGACTTTCTGCAAAATACAGTCCAGGTGCAGGATCCGGGTGCCAGACCCCACAGGTCAGAAAGGAGCAGAGAGAATATTTTAAGACTTGTTGGTAGAAAATGTTTCAGATTTTATAAGACAGGAATCTGACACATCCAAGAAGCTCAATGGGTGCACAGGAGGACCAACACAAAGAGTGTCACACCAAGACACATCATAATTAAACTGCGAAAAGCCAAAGAAGGGAGACCCTGAAAGCAGCAGGAGAGAAGCAACTCATCACGTACAGGGACCCTCAGTGAGATCCGCTGATTTCCCTTCAACACCACGGAGGCCAGCAGGCAGAGGGAATACAAATTCAAAGTGCTGGAAGAAAACACTGCGAACCAACAATTCTGTATCCAGCAAAACTAGTCCTCAAAAATGAAGGAGATTCCAGCAGCCTACTTTGCAGAAATGGAAAAGTCAATTGCCAAATTTATTTGGAAGGGTAAGGGGCCCCGAATAGCCAAAAACATCTTGAAAAGAAGAATGAAGTGGAAGGTGACTCTAAAACATTTTACAAAGCCCCAGTGGTCAAAACAGCATGGTACTGACATAAAGACAGACCTAATGATGAATGGAATCAAACTGAGAGTTCAGAAATAGACCCTCGCATCCATGGTAATTGATTTTTGACATTGTTGCCAAATCCCCTCAACTGGGACAGAACAGTCTTTTCAACAAATGGTTTTGGGAGAGCTGGATATCTATATCCAAAATAATGAAAGAGGACCCCTATCTCACATTTTATGCAAAAATAAATTCAAAAAATGGATCAAAGACCTAAATATAAGAGACAGAACCATAAAACTCCTAGAAGAAAATGTAGGGAAGAATCTTCAAGATCTTGTGGTAGGTGGTGGTTTCTTGGATTTTACACGCAAAGCACAAACAACAAAAGAAAAAATAGATAAATGGGACCTCCTCCAAATTAAATACTTCTGTCCATCAAAGGACATTGCAAAGAAGGTGAAAAGGCAGCCTACAATGAGAGAAAATATTTGGAAACCACATATCTGATAAGTTTATCTAGAATATATAAAGGAATTCTACAACTCAACAATTAAAAGACAGACAATCCAGTTAAAAAATGGGCACAAGACTTGAACATTTTTCCAAAGAGGAACTACAGTTGGCAAAAAAGTACATGAAAAGATGCTCATCTTCATTAGCTATTAAGGAAATGCAAATCAAAACCACAACGAGCTATCATTTCACATCTACTAGAATGGCCACTATTAAACTAAGAAGAAACTACAAGTGTGGAGAGGATGTGGAGAAATAGGAGCATGCATTCACTGCTGGTGGGAATGAAGACTGGTGCAGCTGCTGTGGAGGATGGTTTGCTGGTTCTTCAGTTAGCTAAGTATAGAACTGCCATATGATCTGGCAATCCAGCTACACAGTATATGCGCAGAAGATCTGAAAGCAGGGACACAAACAGACATTTGCACACTGATGTTCGTGGTGGTATTATTCATAATTGCCAAAAGATGGAAATAACCTAAGTGTCCATCCACTGATGAATGGATAAACAAAATGTAGTATATACATACGATGGAATATTATTCAGCTGCAAGAAGAAATAAAGTCCTGAAGCATGCAACATGGATGAACCTTGAAGACATTATGTTGAGTGAAATAAGCCATATACAAAGGGACAAATATTGTATGATCTCACAAATATGAACTAATTATAATGAGCAAACTCATGTAGTTAATATCTAGAATATAAGTTACCAGGAGACTGGATGAGGGTAGAGAGTGGGGAGCTGAGGCTTAATTTGTGCAGAACTTTTAATAAGGTTTTTGTAAATGGAAATGGATAGAAGTGATGGTAGCACATTATCCTGTGTGTAATTAACAGGGCTGATTGTGTGCGTGATTGTGGTTGAAAGGAGAAGTTTAGGGTCAGGCATTGCACTAGTAGGAAAGCTAGAGGATGAAACATGGGATTGTGTAACACAGTGAACCCTGCTGGGGACAACGAAGGTGGTCAATAGTACAGATGTAAGAATGTTCTTCCGTGGACTAGAACAAATGTATATCACACTTAAAAGGTGTTAATATGGGGTAATATATGGGAAAATACACCTAATGCAAACTATAGATTATAGTTAACAGTAATATTTTAATATTCTTTCATCATTGTGAAAAAGGAACCATAGCAATGCTAAGTGACAATGTTAGGGGGGTACAGGGGCATGGGGTGCTTCTTTGGGAGTTATGAAAATGTTCTGAAGTTGACTGTGCAATGAGAGCACAGTTCTATGATTATACAGGGGCCACTGATGGTACACTTTGGATGGACTGTATGGTCTTTAAAAAAAATTGAAGGAGAAATTCAGACATTGGACGCAAACAGAAGCTCAGAAAGTTCACCGCCAGCAGCCCTGCCCTACACGAAACGCTAAAGGAGCCCTACCAGCTGATACTAAACGACACTAGGGCCTTGAAGTCATACATAGAAATGAGGGACACTGGTAAAGGTAACTACGTAAGTAAGTATAAAAATCAGTATTTTTGGTTTGTAGCTGCTCTTTTGCACTATGATTTAAAGACAAATGCATGCACAATAATTATAAACCGGGGTCAATAGGCCCTCAATGGGTAGAGATGGAAATTGTATCAGTAACAACATAAGGGGTAGGGAAAGAGCCCTACAGGAGCAGTTTTGCCTCCAGTTGAAACTAAGTGGCATTAGTTCAAACTAGATTGTCCTAAATTTCAGATGTTAATTATGGTCCCCAGTGTAACCACTAGGAAAATAACTTTAAAAATACAGAAAAGAAACAAGAAGGGAATTAAACACATATGATAAAAAAATCAATTAAACGCAAAAGGAGGAAATGAGGAAGAAAAAAGATATGACATACGGAAAACAAGTATCAAAACAGTACAACTGAGTCCACCTTTATGGGTAATTACTGGTAAGGAAAACGTACTAACTTCTCCTATTAAAAGGCAAAGGTTCACAGAGTGGATAAAACACTCCCCCTATATGCTATGCATCAGAGACCCACTTTAGATCCAAACACAAAAAGGTTGAAATGAAAAGACAGAAAAAGATATTCCAGGTAATAATCACGAAAAATCAGCTGAGTTGGCTACACTAGTAACAAACCCAAGAGATTCTAAGTAAAAAATTGTTACAAGAGACAAAGAGGGACATTATATTCTGATTGAAGAGTCAAGTAATTAAGAGGATATAGTAGTTATAAACATACATGCACCTCAAACAGGACCCCAAGACATATGAAGGAAAATGGACAGAACTGAAGAGAGAAACAGACAATATGTCTATTACAACAGTTGGGGCTCCAATACTCCACTTTCACAACAACTGTCCGTGAGAACAATAAGGAGATGGAGGACTTGGACAACACTGCCAACAACAGACATTTACTGTGTGCTCCACCGGACAAGAAAAGGAACAAGACACACAGGACTGTTTTTGCCACTTCTGTTCAGCATCATACTGGAAGCTCTAGCCATAGCAATCAGGCAAGAAAAAGATATAAGACGAATCCAAACTGCAAGGGAAGAAGTTAAACTGTGTCTATGCATACAGACATAGACCTTATATAGACCTTATGTAGAGAAAATTCTAAGGGATTCACATAAAAGTATTAGAGAAACACATGAATTCAGCAAAGATGCAGGATAAAAGATCAACAGGCAAAAGTCAGTTCTATTCTACACATTAACAATGAATCATTTGAAAAGTAAATTAGAACAATTCCATTTACAATAACATCTAAAAGAATGAAACACTTAGAAATAAATTTAACCAAATACAAGACTTGTTCACTAAAAATTACAAAGCATTCCTCAAGGAAATGTGGAGAAGACCTAAATAAATGGAGAGACATCCCATGTTTTAGGACTAGAGGACCAAACATTAAGATGGCAACACCCCCAAAGCGAAATGCAGATTCAACGCAACCCCTCTCAACATCCCAATGACAATTTTGGCAGAAATGGAAAAGTCAATCCTGCAGTTCATACGGACTTGCAATGGGCCCCAAATAGCCACAGCGATCCTGAAAAAGAAGAGCAGAGGTGGAAGACACACAATTCCTGGTTTCAAAGCTTACTACAAAGCTACAGTCATTGAAACAGTGTGGTCCTGGCCCAAGGATAGACACACAGAACTATAGACGGAATTGCGGATGTAAACCCTCACATTATGGTCCATTCTTTTTTGACAAGGTGCCAAGACCACTCAATAGGAAAAAGTGTGGTCTCCTCAATAAACGGCAGGCAGATAGTGGGGCATGCTGAAGCCAAAGAATGAAGCTGGACCCCTTCTTCCTGCCATCGACAAAAGATAACTCAAAATGGGTCAAAGACATTTATGCAAGAGGTAAAACTAAAACTCTTAGAAGAAAACATGAGGGCAAATCTTCATGACCTTGGGTTTGGCAATGCACTCTTAGATATGACACCAGAAGTACAAGCAGCAAAAAAACACAATTAAACAGATGGTACTTCCTTGAAATTAAAAGTTTTGTGCATCAAAGGACAGTATCAAGAGAGCGAAAAGAAAATCTACAGAACGGGGGAGAATATTTGCAAATCATTTATCACATAAGGGTGTAGTATCCAGAGTGTATAGGAACTCTTACAACCCAACAAGAAAAAGACAAACCACCTGATTAAAAAACGGACCAAGGACTTCAATAGACATTTCTCCAAAAAGACATACAAACGGACAGAGAGCACAGGAAAACATGCTCAACATCATTACCGATTAGGGAAATGCAAATGAAAACCTCAATAAGATACCACTTGGCATGACCATGAAATAATAAGAAGAAACAGAAAATAAGAAGTATTATGAGGATATGGAGAAACTGGGACCCTTGTTGATTTCCGGTGGGAATGTAAAATGTGTAGCTGCTGTGGAAAACAGATTGGTGGTTCCTGTAATTCAACTTAGAACTTCCATATGACCTGGAAATTTCCTTCCCGCATAAGTATCCGGGAGAACGGAATACTGGTGTTCCCACAGACACCGGTCCACAGTGCCCAGAGCAGCTCTAGTCACACCAGCCACGAGGTGGTAACAACCCAAACGTCCCTTATCGGGTGCGTGGGATAAACCCAATGTGGGGAACCCACACAGTGCAGTATCACTCTACCAAAAAAAGGGATGAGGTGCTGGCCCAGGACGTACGACAGATGAACCCCGAAAACATGCTGAGCGAAAGAAGCCAGACACAAAGGGCACAGATCGTTTGTTCCGTTTCCATGAAATGTCCCGGATGGGCAAATGCTTAGAGACAAAGGAGATGAGTCTGTGCCTGCGGCTGGTGTCAGAGTGCGGGAACTGGGTGACAGCTGAGGAGTGCGGGGTTTCTTTCTGGGTGATGAAAATGTTCTGCAATTAGATAGTGGTGATGGCACACAATTTGTGAATATCCTGAAAAGTGCCAAATTGCACACCTGAGAGGAGTAGATTTTATGGTTTGTGGAATTACATCTCAGTAAGAAAAAACAACTCCTGTGGCGTCTCTGACAACGTGGTCCCCAAACCCCCACCCCCTGCGGGCTGGGAGCCGGCCGCCCTGTCAAATGCCCGCTTCTGCCCCACAGTGTCCAGAGGAAATGGACACGAAGCAGGTGGTCAGCACAGACCCGCCCTGGCAGCTGGGGGCAGGTGGGGAGAGGACGCTCAGCAGGCCAGCAGGAGGGGCCCTGGCTTTGTGACCGACCACACGGGGGGCTGCTAAGGCTGGTGCAGCAGGGCACACGTGGACAGGGACCACGCCCTCCCCCAGACCCTGCTGTCCCCAGCCTCACTCAAACTCTCTTTTGTTTCCCCCCAGCCGGTCACCCAGCAGTCCGTCCTGTTCTGGAACTCGAAGGAGGAGGCTCAGAGGCAGACGGGCTGGATGTGATACTTGTAGGAGACAGGAGTAGCCAACTTCACCAGCGCAATGTCTTTGGAAAAAGACCCCCTAAAATGGGGGTTCAGTATGACTTTCTTTACATGGTAACGGTTGTGAAAGGCCCGCAGATTCCAGACATGTGGCCTGACAGTCAGCTCCCCGAACTGGACGGTCCACTCTCTGGGATTGATGGACCTGCAGAGGAGAGAGTAGCCGGGGGTCATGGCTGGGGGGCTGCACCGGAGCACACCTGTGGCTCTCCACACCCACTTGCTTGCCCTGCTGTCTGAGAGGCCACCGTCAGCGAATGAGTCTCATAGGCCAAAGGGTCCCCGGTGGAAAGGCCATGAGCCCCGACAGGCCACAAGTTACCCCAGGACCTGCAGCAGCAGAGCAGGAGGGCACGGCTCTCCCCTAGTCTCCCCTCCCTCCCTGGGCCCTCTAGATAGGTAAACTGAGGCCGTCCTCCAAGGACACCCCTATGTGGCCTGAAAGGGAAGGAGCAGATCCAGAGGCGCCCACGTGGGACACGCAGCAGGATGGAGATCAAACAGCTCCCTGAGGGAGGCCTCCCAGGCCAGGCCGGGCTCCCTGAGCCCACCTCCTACTCGGCTAAGTCACCCCCACGCCCCAGCACACACCTCCAGCCAGGTGGACCCCTGAGGGACAGGATGCAGGCACCACTGGCTAAAAGGAAAAGGACAATATACACGTAGTATGTGGGAATGTTCTGGAAGAACATTCTGAAAGAAACTGCCCAGTTCTCTCTGGGGACACCAACTCGTGAAGCTCAGGATAAGTCCAGTATACATCCACGGGCAGCCCCCCGTCCCTGGTGCCCAGGCCGCCCCTCCTCGCCGCACCCCCTCCCTAGACTCACGATTCGAAGCAGTGCGCGGCCGTGAGCACCCAGCGGCGGCTCAGCAGGCTGGCCCCGCACACGTGGGCTTTCCGCAGACGCAGGCTGCCCTGCCATGGCCAGCGCCCGCGCAGGGAGCGTCTGCCGCCCACCACGCGCGACTCGATATCCCGGTGGCCGCACGGCGCTGGCACGGACAGACGGACACGCGGCTGAGCTGGGCACAGGCCGGGCCCGCCGCGCCCCGAGGGCGGGAAGGGGCTGCCCGGGCACCCGCGCGACCCCCCCAGGGCCGTGCCGCGGGCGGGAAGGTGCCGCCGGGGACCCCCACCCCGCCGGAGCGCAGGCGCCCGCCCTCCCCCGGGTCCCCGCCGTTACCTGAGAGCACCGCCAGCTCCTCGGAACCTGCGGGGCGACAGCAGAGGGTGAGGCGCCCCGCGGGCCCGCCCCGGCCGCGACCCCGGCCCGCCCCGGCCGGCAGCCCCGCCCCGGCTCACCCGCGCCCCCGAGCCCGACGCGGCTCAGCAGCAGCCACAGCAGCAGCCGCGCGCCCCGCGCGCCCATGGCCGCCCCCGCGCCGCCGCGCGCCCCTCCGCGCCCTCCCGCTCCGGGCGCCCCTGGGGGTGAGGGTCCGGGCGCGGGGCCCTGGCCTGGAGCCCCCCGCGGGACGGCCCCGGGGCCCCACTGGAGGGGGTGTCCCCCGGCGCCCAGAGACCACGGCGGTCAGAGCCTTTCTCCTGCGCAACTCAGGGGTCCCGGCGGCCCCTTGCAGCCCCTTCCCCCACCCACCACTTCCCTCGGGAACAAGGGCCTGGCGGCGGCTGGGACCCCTCTTTCCAGCACAGGACACGGCCTCACTGGGTGGATGTGGGTTCGGCTCCGTGTCAGGCCCTGCTAAGAGGTGGTCTTTACAGGACCCCTAGGGACAGCGGCCCCCTCTGACCACCCCGAGAGCTCGCGGCCTCCCTGCCCGCTGGCTGCCCTGGCACAGGCCCCGCAGCTCCCCTGGGGCAGCTGTCCTTCCCCGAGGCAGGCGGGGGAGGAGGGTCCGAGGTCACCCGCTGGCTCCTGGGGCTGAGCCGTGGATGTGAATGGACACCAGGGTGGGCTGGAGCTGCAGAAAAAACCCACCCAGGCCCAAGGAGGATGGAGCTGAATAGGCTGAACTGACCCCAGAGGAAAGCAAGGAAACCACGGGACAGCAGACAACCTGGAAAATTCCAGCTGGTACCCTCGGAGCTTCCAGAGGGTTTTACAAGCCGTAAAGAAGAATCGCATGGGACCAGAGCCACCAGGGAAGAAGAAAGAGGTTGTGGAAGTTACAAATGGGATTGCTGTTGAAATAAAACATTTTAGCAGAAGGTGGAATAAGCAAATGGAGGCAACTAAAAAATGAATTGATAAACTTGAAGAGAGAGAAATTTCCAGAAGTTTCAGCCAAAAAAAAAATATATAGCGGATTGCACAAGAGAAATGTGCAGACGTGGAGGGGACGTTAGTGTGGCCACACATTGGTGATGGTTGACACTGGGTGACAAGGAGGCGCTGGGTGTCCTCCCGCTAGTCTGTCTACTTCTGTGAATACCCTTAAAATTCCACAGTAAAAAGCGTTCCAAGTGAAATAATATAAAGGGTTGAGAAGAGACGAAGTCCAGCCGGCTCGGGAAGCCCCATCAGGAGGAAGGGCCGGCAGGCACCTGGCGGGGGTCGCGGGTGTCCAGGTGTGTGCCCAGCGTGTGACCTTGCCTGCGACGTGACCTTGTGAAGGTGGAGACGTGCTCCTCCTGCGCTGCGGCGATGGCAGACTTGTCGTCACCCAAAAAGGAACATCCTGGACCCACCTGAACATGGCTGGGAAGTCTCGTGGCCCTTCTGGGTCACCTGCCTGCAGGGGTTTTGCATGCTTTCTCTCCCAGGTCCCGCGAGCAGGGCAGGGCCCCGGAAGGGGGCTGATGGGGGTAGGTTCCCCTGGCCGCTGGCTGAGGATGCCGAGAAGGGCTGCTCTGACGCCCTCAGTTAGATTTGCTTTGAGAAGCACTGGCTCTTGCGTGATGCCGTCGTCTCCAGGAGCTCTCGGGGGCCGTTTCTGGGTGCAGACTTCGAAACCTCCAGCAGGCGGCGTGTCCGTGTGGCTGAGTAAGAAATGCCCCCGCGCTGGGGCTTCGCCCAGCAGGCACCTGCTCTCCCAGGCTCTGGCGGCGCGTCTGAGACCCGGGTGCAGGCGTGGCCAGGGCCGGCTCCCTCCAGCTGTCCCCTTCCAGCCCCGGGGGCCCCGGCCGTTCCTTGGCTCTGGCAGTGGGACTCCGACTGCCCCCGTGGCCTGTCCCCATGTCTGGGTCTCTGTGTCCGCATGTCCGTCTTATTCTAAGGAGAAGGGTCCCCCTAATCCATGATGACGTCATCTCAACAAATTACATCCGCAAGGACCCTGTTTCCAAATAAGCCGCACACTGAGGTTCGGGGTGGCTGTGAATTTTGGGGGACACTGTTCTGTGCGGTGCCTTCATCCCGATAGGGCATCAGCGAGTCTCATGAAACTTGTTTCCTTTGCAGACTTCAAAAGAGACGTCACTGCTCACGGACATATTTTGCTACCTGTGAGCCAGGCAGTGTCCCAGCAGGCACGTTCCACATGTATATTCCAATGAGGGGAGATAAGGAATGTCACTTCTGCATCTCCTTTCTGGGTGTGTCTGCAATTTTGTTGTTCTCTATGTTTATTTTTAGAATAAATCTGGGTAGAAATTGCACACAAGATGGAAGGAGATGGGGAAATACTAACATCCGACAAACCGTATCCAAGCTTGCTCCCCAGAGCCAAGTTTGAGAGGTGAAAGGCCGGTGGGGTGCATGTGAGGCCCCCCCATGTGGCCCCAGAGGCTGCAGCCAGCTCTGGCTCCCTTTTCCTAACCTCCACCCAGGGGCGCCGGGCGCTGCAGTGCCACGTGTGAAGCAGATTTGTCTGGTTTTGCCAGCTGGAGGCCTCGAGCAGGTCATTCAGTCCTTGGGGTCCTGTGTGCTCTGCTGTAAAATGGGGCTCATGCTGGCACCCCAAGAGTCGGCAGGTGAGATGTATGTCACGTGCTTGGCCTAGGCCCAGGCCCATGGGCTGAGCCCAGGCAGTTGGGGGAGGGGCTGTGTTCCAGCTGGACTCGGGTAGGGCAGATATGGGGTGGGGGGCTGGAGACAGGCAGGGAGCTGCGGCGGGGTGGTGGGTCGAGACAGCCTGGGCTTGGGGCACCGGTAGACTGTGGGGGGGATCTGATCCCAGCACAGCCCTAGTAGCCCTGTACTCCGGCCTGTCTCTGGGGATCCCACCCCTGGGACTCCTAAGCACACACCCAGACCCCAGCCCCTTCACGCTTCCCCCAGACCCCAGTGAGCAGCTGCATTTTGTGATGTCTGGGGTCTCTCTTTGGGTCACAGAGAGGCGTCACTTGGCACTGCTCTGTCCTGACCCCTCTGGCATTCTTTATGGGGAACCAGGAAGCTTGTCCACCCATCTCAGCTGCTGTGCTCCGAAAGGCAATGAACCCCACTCCCCAGGGCGAGCAAGTCCCCTGGGAGGAAATGGGCAGCGTAAATGGCCCTGTCTGCTGAGCCTGTAAGGAGGGGACAGGCCGCTCAGCCCAGGGTCACTGTGATAAAGGAGGGCAGGTCTGAAGGGCCATGGGGGTGGACGCATGTTTCTTCCTCCCCTGCCTCGATGTCCCCACTGGTGCTTCCTGGGACGATCCCTTAAATAAACTACCCACACCCAAGCCTCAGCCCAGGGCTGCCTTCAGGGTAAGGCCAGGAGCATCCAGCATCCAGAGCAGTTTCCCACACGGCACCCCCCGCCACCCAAAGACCCTGCAGCCCCTGACGTCCTTCCCTAATCCCTTGTTCCCACTAAACTAACCAGGGTGGGCTCTGCCGTTTGCACCCACAGCCCTGAAGCTGGCAGGTGGGTGAGCAAAGATTTAGGCATTAGGGGCGGGGCTGGGGCTGCACTGGACGTGGGTGAGGGGCGGGGAGGGGTGGAGCAGCCACAACCTCTTCAAGGCGTCACCTCGAGCATGCACACGTATTTATTAACAGAAGAGACAAACCTGTCACAGCAGGTGGCCCCGACCGTGGGTGCCCCGTGCCCACCACCCCTGGCGGGCTCCTGTGGGCTCAGAGCAGCCACAGGAGGAAGGGCGCCCAGAGCAGAATGGGGACCAGAAGCAGCTGGCCGGGGTCCACACGGGGCAAGCCGCTTCCAATCACCAGGCTCCTGATCCACTTGAAGTGCTCACTGATGTTGGTGTAGACACCGGACCAGTTGGGCCGCCCACAGTCCACTCCCCAGCTCATGACTCCGATCTGAAACCACAGCCCGTCGGCGTCACAGACCAAGGGGCCGCCCGAGTCGCCCTGGGGAGCAGCGAGTGTGAGCCCGGCCCGGGGCAGGCGCGGGGGTGGGGGGGCAAGGCCCGGGGTGCAGGAGGGACGGTGGAGCCGGGCAGCCTCGGGGGCAATCCCCAGCCCCAGTCCCTGGCAGCACCCGAGCCTCAGTTTCTTCACCTGCAAAGTGGAGCCACAGTCCCACCCCCCATGGTGGGGGAGGATCGGATGGGGTACAATTCAAGGGAAAGGAGAAGCCAGGGGCACGCACTGGGTCTCCAAGGGCTGTGCGTGTGTTCCACGGATAACCTCTGGGGTTGGGAGGGGAGGGACACTTGGGGTCAGCAAGGCCCTGGGGGGCTGGGGCGGGGGACACTCACCCTGCAGGAATCACTGCTTGCATTTTCACTGCCAGCACAAAAAATGTCTTTCTCCATGTCAAAGAGGAAATCGGGCTGTTGTTGCAGGTTATGACAGGCAGAGATATTTATGATGGAGACCTGCACTTCCTGAAGCCTATAGGGAGACTTCTCTACTGTTGGGGACAGAGAAAGAGGCAACCTGAGCGTCTCCTCTGCCATTGGGGGAGGGGGCACAGGCTGCAGGGGCCTCCCTGGGAAGTGGCCCTTCACGGCTCCCCAGCTCCATCCCAACACCCAGCACACTGTGGGGCTCAGCAACGTCACAGAAAGACCAAACGGGGGGACAGCCGGTTACCGCTCCTCCCTGGGGCTCAGTTTCCCTCTCTGTGAAATGGAGATGAAGGCCCTGGCCTGAGCTGGGAGGAGCTCCTTGGCTGAGCATGCACCACGAGGGCCGACGAGGCAGAGACGACTTTCTGCAAAATACAGTCCAGGTGCAGGATCCGGGTGCCAGACCCCACAGGTCAGAAAGGAGCAGAGAGAATATTTTAAGACTTGTTGGTAGAAAATGTTTCAGATTTTATAAGACAGGAATCTGACACATCCAAGAAGCTCAGTGGGTGCACAGGAGGACCAACACAAAGAGTGTCACACCAAGACACATCATAATTAAACTGCGAAAAGCCAAAGACAGGGAGACCCTGAAAACAGCAGGAGAGAAGCAACTCATCACGTACAGGGACCCTCAATGAGATTCGCTGATTTCCCTTCAACACCACGGAGGCCAGCAGGCAGAGGGAATACAAATTCAAAGTGCTGGAAGAAAACACTGCAAACCAACAATTCTGTATCCAGCAAAACTAATCCTCAAAAATGAAGGACAAATTCAGACATTGCAGATAAACAAAAGCTGAGAAAGTTCACTGCCCTACACGAAACGCTAAAGGGAACCCTACCAGCTGATACTAAATGACACTAGAGAGTAACTCAAAGTCATACATAGAAATGAGGGACAGTGGTAAAGGTAACTACAAAGATAAGTATAAAAATCAGTGTTTTTGGTGTGTAACTGCTCTTTTTTCACTATATGATTTAAAGACGAATGTATACACAATAATTGTAAACCTTGATCAACAGGCCTTCAATGGGTAAAGATAGAAATTATGTCAATAACAACACTTCTGTTTAGCATTGTACTGGAGTAGCCAGAGCAATAAGGCAAGAAAAAGAAATAAAAGGAATCCAAACTGTAAGGGAAGAAGTTAAACTATCTCTATGCTCAGATGACGTGATCATATAAAGAGAAAATTCTAGGGGATCACATAATAGTATTAGTGCTAGCAGATGTTTTCAGCAAATTTGCAGGATCAGTCTCTCCAAACCTCAACCAGTTGCATCCCCGTGCCCTGTATGTCAACACCCCTTTTCAACATGATGAAGTTAGAATGCTCATTGCCCAAGTATTGCTGAAGATTGAGAGAATGATCAAATGAGAGGGAGGAGTTGTAACTGAGAAGATAGGATTTAACAAATAATTATGAATACTGAATCATTATATAAATATTTCCTTTTAGTCTCTAAAGTATTAGAACAGCTAGAAGGGAGTATCTGAAACTGTGGGACTGTAACACGTACTATACTTTGAAATTCGCTCTATTTCTACTTGTGAAACTGTACTTAGAAATTTATCACTTTTCTGCATATATGTTATATTTCCCAATAAAAAATGTTAAAACAAAAACTTGCAGGGAAAAAAAAACAACCCAAAAAGTCAGTTCTATTCTATATATTAACAATGAACCATTTGAAAGTGAATTAAGCAAACAATTCCATTTACAATAGCATCTAAAAGGATGAAACACTTAGAAATAAATTTAAGCAAATGCAAGACTTATTTCACTAAAAACTACAAAGCGTACCTCAAAAAATGTGGAGAAGACCTAAATAAATGGAGAGACATCCCATGTTTTAGGACTAGAGGACCAAACATTGTAAAGATGGCAACACCCCCAATGCGAAATACATATTCAATGCAACCCCTCTCAATATCCCAACAACAATTTTGGCAGAAATGGAAAAGCCAATCCTGCAATTCATATGGACTTGCAATGGGCCCCAAATAGCCACAGCAATCTTGAAAAAGAAGAGCAGAGGTGGAAGACACACAATTCCTGGTTTCAAAGCTTACTACAAAGCTGCAGTCATTGAAACAGTGTGGTCCTGGCCCAAAGATAGACACATAGACTGATAGACGGAATTGCGGATGAGGAGATAAACCCTCACATTATGGTCCATTCTTTTGTGACAAGGTGCCAAGACCACTCAATAGGGGAAAGTGTGGTCTCCTCAACAAACGGCAGGCAGATAGCAGGGCATGCTGAAGCCAAAGAATGAAGCTGGACCCCTTCTTCCTGCCATCGACGAAAAGTAACTTGAAATGGGTCAAAGACATTTATGCAGGAGCTAAAACTAAAACTCTTAGAAGAAAACATGGGGGCAAATCTTCATGACCTTGGGTTTGGCAATGCACTCTTAGATATGACACCAAAAGTACAAGCAGCAAAAAAACACAATTAAACAGATGGCACTTCCTTGAAATTAAAACTTTTGTGCATCAAAAGACAGTATCAAGAAGCGAAAAGAAAATCTACAGAACGGGGCAGAATATTTGCAAATCATTTATCACATAAGGGTCTAGTATCCAGAGTGTATAGGAACTCTTACAACCCAACAAGAAAAAGACAAACCACCTGATTAAAAAACAGACCAAGGACTTCAATAGACATTTCTCCAAAAATATACAAATGGACAGTGAGCACAAGAAAACATGCTCAACATCATTACCGATTAGGGAAATGCAAATCAAAACCTCAATAAGATACCACTTGGCATGACCATGAAATAATAAGAAGAAACAGAAAATAAGAAGTATTGATGAGGATATGGAGAAACTGGAACCCTTGTTGATTTCCGGTGGGAATGTAAAGTGTGTAGCTGCTGTGGAAAACAGATTGGTGGTTCCTCTAATTCAACTTAGAACTTCCATATGACCTGGAAATTTCCTTCCCGCATAAGTATCCGGGAGAACGGAATACTGGTGTTCCCACAGACACCGGTCCACAGTGCCCAGAGCAGCTCTAGTCACACCAGCCACGAGGTGGTAACAACCCAAACGTCCCTTATTGGGTGCGTGGGATAAACCCAATGTGGGGAACCCACACAGCGGAGTATCACTCTACCAAAAAAAGGGATGAGGTGCTGGCCCAGGACGCACGACAGATGAACCCCGAAAACATGCTGAGTGAAAGAAGCCAGACACAAAGGGCACAGATTGTTGGTTCTGTTTCCATGAAATGTCCCGGATGGGCAAATGCTTAGAGACAAAGGAGATGAGTCTGTGCCTGCGGCTGGTGTCAGAGTGCGGGAACTGGGTGACAGCTGAGGAGTGCGGGGTTTCTTTCTGGGTGATGAAAATGTTCTGCAATTAGATAGTGGTGATGGCACACAATTTGTGAATATCCTGAAAAGTGCCAAATTGCACACCTGAGAGGAGTAGATTTTATGGTTTGTGGAATTACATCTCAGTAAGAAAAAACAACTCCTGTGGCGTCTCTGACAACGTGGTCCCCGAACCCCCACCCCCTGCGGGCTGGGAGCCGGCCGCCCTGTCAAATGCCCGCTTCTGCCCCACAGTGTCCAGAGGAAATGGACACGAAGCAGGTGGTCAGCACAGACCCGCCCTGGCAGCTGGGGGCAGGTGGGGAGAGGACGCTCAGCAGGCCAGCAGGAGGGGCCCTGGCTTTGTGACCGACCACACGGGGGGCTGCTAAGGCTGGTGCAGCAGGGCACACGTGGACAGGGACCACGCCCTCCCCCAGACCCTGCTGTCCCCAGCCTCACACTTATTCTCTTGGGTGAACCCCCAGCCGGTCACCCAGCAGTCCGTCCTGTTCTGGAACTCGGAGGAGGAGGCCCGGAGGCAGACGGGCTGGATGTGACTCTTGTAGGAGACAGAGGAGGCCAGCTTCACCAGCGCAATGTCGTAGGGAGGGGCCCCCAGGTACTTGGGGCTCAGGATGATACGCTCCACCTGGTAACGGTTGTAGTAGGCCTGCAGATTCCACAGGGACGGGTAGGCAGTCAGCTCGCCGAACTGCACCGTCCACTGATAGGGGTCGTTGGACCTGCAGAAGGAAGAGCAGCCGGGGGCCGTGGCTGGGGGGCTGCACTGGAGCACACCTGTGGCTCTCCACACCCACTTGCTCGTCCTGCTGTCTGAGAGGCCACCGTCAGCGAATGAGTCTCATAGGCCACAGGGTCCCCAGTGGAAAGGCCGTGAGCCCCGACAGGCCACAAGTTACCCCAGGACCTGCAGCAGCAGAGCAGGAGGGCACGGCTCTCCCCTAGTCTCCCCTCCCTCCCTGGGCCCTCTAGGTAGGTAAACTGAGGCCGTCCTCCAAGGACACCCCTATGTGGCCTGAAAGGGAAGGAGCAGATCCAGAGGTGCCCACGTGGGACACGCAGCAGGATGGAGATCAAACAGCTCCCTGAGGGTGGCCTCCCAGGCCAGGCCGGGCTCCCTGAGCCCACCTCTTACTCGGCTAAGTCACCCCCACGCCCCAGCACACACCCCCAGCAAGGTGGACCCCTGAGGGACAGGATGCAGGCACCACTGGGTAAAAGGAAAAGAAGGGCAATATACACATAGTATGTGGGAATGTTCTGGAAGAACATTTTGGAAGAAACTGCCCAGTTCTCTCTGGGGACACCAACTCGTGAGGCTCAGGATAAGTCCAGTATACATCCACGGGCAGCCCCCCGTCCCTGGTGCCCAGGCCGCCCCTCTCGTCCCACCCCCTTCCTAGACTCACGATTCGAAGCAGTGCGCGGCCGTGAGCACCCAGCGGCGGCTCAGCAGGCTGGCCCCGCACACGTGGGCTTTCCGCAGACGCAGGCTGCCCTGCCATGGCCAGCGCCCGCGCAGGGAGCGTCTGCCGCCCACCACGCGCGACTCGATATCCCGGTGGCCGCACGGCGCTGGCACGGACAGACGGACACGCGGCTGAGCTGGGCACAGGCCGGGCCCGCCGCGCCCCGAGGGCGGGAAGGGGCTGCCCGGGCACCCGCGCGACCCCCCCAGGGCCGTGCCGCGGGCGGGAAGGTGCCGCCGGGGACCCCCACCCCGCCCGGAGCGCAGGCGCCCGCCCTCCCCCGGGTCCCCGCCGTTACCTGAGAGCACCGCCAGCTCCTCGGAACCTGCGGGGCGACAGCAGAGGGTGAGGCGCCCCGCGGGCCCGCCCCGGCCGCGACCCCGGCCCGCCCCGGCCGGCAGCCCCGCCCCGGCTCACCCGCGCCCCCGAGCCCGACGCGGCTCAGCAGCAGCCACAGCAGCAGCCGCGCGCCCCGCGCGCCCATGGCCGCCCCCGCGCCGCCGCGCGCCCCTCCGCGCCCTCCCGCTCCGGGCGCCCCCTGGGGGTGAGGGTCCGGGCGCGGGGCCCTGGCCTGGAGCCCCCCGCGGGACGGCCCCGGGGCCCCACTGGAGGGGGTGTCCCCCGGCGCCAGAGACCACGGCGGTCAGAGCCTTTCTCCTGCGCAACTCAGGGGTCCCGGCGGCCCCTTGCAGCCCCTTCCCCCACCCACCACTTCCCTCGGGAACAAGGGCCTGGCGGCAGCTGGGTCCCCTCTTTCCAGCACAGGACACGGCCTCACTGGGTGGATGTGGGTTCGGCTCCGTGTCAGGCCCTGCTAAGAGGTGGTCTTTACAGGACCCCTAGGGACAGCGGCCCCCTCTGACCACCCCGAGAGCTCGCGGCCTCCCTGCCCGCCGGCTGCCCTGGCACAGGCCCCGCAGCTCCCCTGGGGCAGCTGTCCTTCCCCGGAGCAGGCAGGGGAGGAGGGTCCGAGGTCACCCGCTGGCTCCTGGGGCTGAGCCGTGGATGTGAATGGGCACCAGGGTGGGCTGGAGCTGCAGAAAAACCCACCCAGGCCCAAGGAGGATGGAGCTGAATACGCTGAACTGACCCCAGAGGAAAGCAAGGAAACCACGGGACAGCAGACAACCTGGAAAATTCCAGCTGGTACCCTCGGAGCTTCCAGAGGGTTTTACAAGCAGTAAAGAAGAATCGCATGGGACCAGAGCCACCAGGGAAGAAGAAAGAGGTTGTGGAAGTTACAAACGGGATTGCTGTTGAAATAAAACATTTTAGCAGAAGGTGGAATAAGCAAATGGAGGCAACTAAAAAATGAATTGATAAACTTGAAGAGAGAGAAATTTCCAGAAGTTTCAGCCAAAAAAAAAAATATAGCGGATTGCACGAGAGAAATGTGCAGACGTGGAGGGGACGTTAGTGTGGCCACACATTGGTGATGGTTGACACTGGGTGACAAGGAGGCGCTGGGTGTCCTCCCGCTAGTCTGTCTACTTCTGCGAATACCCTTAAAATTCCACAGTAAAAAGCGTTCCAAGTGAAATAATATAAAGGGTTGAGAAGAGACGAAGTCCAGCCGGCTCGGGAAGCCCCATCAGGAGGAAGGGCCGGCAGGCACCTGGCGGGGGTCGCGAGTGTCCAGGTGTGTGCCCAGCGTGTGACCTTGCCTGCGACGTGACCTTGTGAAGGTGGAGACATGCTCCTCCTGCGCTGCGGCGATGGCAGACTTGTCGTCACCCAAAAAGGAACATCCTGGACCCACCAGAACGTGGCTGGGAAGGCTCGTGGCCCTTCTGGGTCACCTGCCTGCAGGGGTTTTGCGTGCTTTCTCTCCCAGGTCCCGCGAGCAGGGCAGGGCCCAGGAAGGGGGCTGATGGGGGTAGGTTCCCCTGGCCGCTGGCTGAGGATGCCGAGAAGGGCTGCTCTGACGCCCTCAAGTTAGATTTGCTTTGAGAAGCACTGGCTCTTGCGTGATGCCGTCGTCTCCAGGAGCTCTCGGGGGCCGTTTCTGGGTGCAGACTTCGAAATCTCCAGCAGGCGGCGTGTCCGTGTGGCTGAGTAACAAATGCCCCCGCGCTGGGGCTTCGCCCAGCAGGCACCTGCTCTCCCAGGCTCTGGCGGCGCGTCTGAGACCCGGGTGCAGGCGTGTCCAGGGCCAGCTCCCTCCAGCTGTCCCCTTCCAGCCCCGGGGGCCCCGGCCGTTCCTTGGCTCTGGCAGCGGGACTCCGACTGCCCCCGTGGCCTGTCCCCATGTCTGGGTCTCTGTGTCCGCATGTCCATCTTATTCTAAGGAGAAGGGTCCCCCCTAATCCATGATGACGTCATCTCAACAAATTACATCCGCAAGGACCCTGTTTCCAAACAAGCCGCACACTGAGGTTCGGGGTGGCTGTGAATTTTGGGGGACACTGTTCTGTGCGGTGCCTTCATCCCGATAGGGCATCAGCGAGTCTCATGAAACTTGTTTCCTTTGCAGACTTCAAAAGAGACGTCACTGCTCACGGACATATTTTGCTACCTGCGAGCCAGGCAGTGTCCCAGCAGGCACGTTCCACATGTATATCCCAATGAGCGGAGGTAAGGAATGTCACTTCTGCATCTCCTTTCTGGGTGTGTCTGCAATTTTCTTGTTCTCTATGTTTATTTTTAGAATAAATCTGGGTAGAAATTGCACACAAGATGGAAGGAGATGGGGAAATACTAACAGCAGACAAACCGTATCCAAGCTCGCCGGCTTGGGCGTGGAATCTCAGGCCTTTTCCTGGGATTGAGGTCATGCTCCACTGAAATGCGGGAAGACCGGGAGCCGGAGGCCCTGGCAACTCCCTGTGAACCACGCGGAGCAGAACAGTGCTGTGGGCACTCCGCGAAACGAATAAACCCACGTTTGTCTCAGAAACCAGGAGACCAAGGGAGGCCGAGGTTGAGTCGGGGCAGCGCCCCACCCTGCGGGTCCCGGCCGGGTTTCCGCTCCCACCGAGCACCCGGGGCTGCTGGGGGGGATCCCCGGGTGCCGCCCAGGCTGGGCCTTGCACGGGCGAACCCCAGCCGGGGGAGCACCGGGAGGCCTGGCTGGGGGTGCGGAGAGCAGGGGTGCTCTGGGAGCAGCGGGGAGAACTCAGGGGGCGGGAAGGGTCTCCCGCAGCCCCCTTGGCCCAGGGCCGGTGCGGGGCGCTCTCCTCTCCCGCCCGCACCCCCTGCCCGAGGGCGTCCGACGGCACCCCTGGTGGACGCCGCGAGGACGCACCTGGGGGCTGCTGTCTGCGTGGTGGGGGTCACCAGTTTTCCCTGTTGCGAATCAGGGTCTCCTCCAGCTGCTCCCCTCTTGAATAACGAGATCCCCTCTGAAGTCCCCGGCTTCCTGCCCCACCCCAGGCCCCCCAGAGCGGCCAGAGTCATCCTGTAGGGGACATGGCTGAGGGAGAATCCCAGGTCATGGGCAGGACTGGGGGTCAATTCCAGGGTCACCGAGAGGGCTAGGCATGAACCCCAGCGTCATGGGCAGGGCTGGGGGTCAGGCCTGTGCTCAGTCTGGGGGGAACCCGGTGATTTGCCAGGTCACACCGTCTGGACTTGGGGCCAGTTGCTCTCCGTCGCTCTCTTTCCCCTCTCTCTCCCGCCCCAGCCCCCAGTTCTCCAGGGAATATATAAGAAGGCAGGAGCCAGGTGTGGCTGGGGGCCCTGCGGGCTCAGGAAGGGACAGGAAGGGGCAGCGGGCGGGCTGAGCCCCAATGGGTGGGGGCCTCGGCTCCAGTTCCCAGCTCAGGACACCCCTCCCGCTGCCCCCAGGCTCACCCCCATGGCCGACAGTAGCCAGCCTCAACGAGCTGTTTCCTGTGGCTCCCGTAACACGGTGCCACGAAGTGGGGCACCCACAACAACAGACCTTGATTCTGGAGGCCACCAGTCGAAACCACGCTGTCAGCCGGCCCAGGCCGTCCCGAGGGCTCTGGGAGAGAACCCTTCCTGGCTTCAGCGGCTGGTGGTTCCCGGAGGTCCTGGGGTCCCGGCTCGCGGCTGCACCACTCGGGCCTCTCCCTCCGTCGCCGCGTGGCCACCGTCCCCGTGTGGGTCTGCCTCCCGGCTCTTGTCCCCTGTCCAGGACACCAGCCACTGGATTCGGGACCATCTGCTCCAGAGCATCCTCATCTTAGCTAACCACATCTGCAACGACCCTATTTCCAAATAAGGGTGCATTCTGAGGTGCCGGGGCTTACGGCTTGAACACGTCTTTTTAGGAACACAAGTCAACCCAGTACAGCACCCCAGGAATTCCAGCATCCTCCCTCATACTTCACCCCTGCCCTTCACCCTCCGGGGCCTCCCCACGCTTCAGCCAGCGGCGCTGTCCCCTGCCCTTGCAGCCCGGCTCACCAGCACCCAGCCACCCCTCACCGGGGCCTTCTCTGGACTCAGGGGTCCCCTGTGTCCCCGTCACTGGCCCTTTCCTGCAGCAACAGGACTGTCCATCCCCAAGGCAGTGTCTTAAAGGCCCCCAAGTGCCACAGGCCTCACCAGGGTGAGGGGCAGCTGGGTGGAAATGGGGTTCAGCAGTGCAGGCAGGATGGGGGGCTGTGGTTGAACTGATGCCCCCCCTGGCCCAGAGCATCCTAATGATACAGCCATCCCTGGGGGAGGACACAGGCGCACACTCAGGCTCCAGGACCCTCTAGGGGATGTGCCCTGGAGGCCCCTACGATGATGGCACCCGCCCTGGACAGGGGACACCGTGCTGGGTAGCTGCTGGGGCTCCCTCGGGAAGAGCCCCTCCTGGGCACCAGGCACCATGCTCCTGATTCAACTGCTTCCAGCCTCTCTTCCAGGCCTCTCCTCCCTTGGGATCCTGGTGGAGGAGAGCCAGGTGAGACGGGGCGAGTGATGGAGGGTGGCCGAGGGGCCCTGGTGAGCCACCCAAGCCTTGGAGAACCTGCCTCTGACCCCAGGAGAGCACCCCTGGGAGCTGCGTGGCAAAGCCCGTGGCCAGGGTCCCTCCTGGGCAGGCCCCTCCCCTGACCCCCCCCCAGCCCGCTGGCCCCTCCACGGAGCTCCTCGTGGCCCGAGCACGTGCAGGTGCATCCGCCGGGACGCCCGCCCCAGGGGACACTCTGCTGCTGAGCTCCTCCTCACTCCCTCCCCCGACCTCAGCCCTCCCCTCCTTCCGCCACTGTCAACTCTCAGACTCCTGGAAGGTTCACCAAGCGTGTCCTTGGGGGCCACGTGGATAACCTTGCTGGAGCAGGCTCGGGGCGCCCTGGGGACAAGCTGGAACATGGGACAGAGGTGAGTGGGCGGCCAGGGCTGGCCTGGAAGGGCCTACGCGGGCCACGGAGAGTCCGCAAGGGTTTCCAGGGGACCTGCCTTTTTTTTTTTTTAATTCAATTGATTGAGATATATTCACATACCACACAATCATCCATGGTGTACAATCAACTATTCACAGTACCAGCTTATAGTTGTGCATTCATCACCCCAATCTGTTTTTTGAACATTTTCCTTGTACCAGAAAAAGTAAAAATAAGAATTAAAAAAAAAAGTAAAAAAGAACACCCAAATCATTCCCCCTCCGACCCTATTTTTCATTTAGTTTTTTGTCCCCATTTTTCTACTCATCCATCTATACACTGGATAAAGGGAGTGCGATCCACAGGGTTTTCACAACCACACTGTCACCCCTTGTAATCTACATTGTTATACAGTCATCTTCAAGAGTCAAGGCTACTGGGTTGCAGTTTGATAGTTTCAGATATTTACTTTTAGCTATTCCAATACGTTAAATCCTAGAAAGGATTATCTATATAGTGCATAAGAGTGCCCACCAGAGCGACCTCTCGGCTCCACTTGGAATCTCTCAGCCACTGAAGCTTTATTTCATTTCATTTCACATCCCCCTTTTGATCACGAAGATGTTCTCAATCCCACGATGCTGCGTCCAGATTCATCCCCGGGAGTCATATCCTGCGTTGCCAGGGAGATTTACACCCTTGGGAGTCAGGTCCCATACAGGGGGGAGGGCACTGAGTTCACCTGCCGAGTTGTCCCAGCTAGAGAGAGAGGCCACATCAGAGCAACAAAGAGGTACCCAGGGGGAGACTTAGGCACAATTACAAGCAGATTTAGCCTCTCCCTTGCAGTGATGAGCTTCATAAGGGCAAGGGGAACCTGCCTTTTACAGGCTCCTTGTCCCCTGGACATTGAGCCTCACTTGTCTGCAGGGTTCTGAGGAGACAGGAACTGGCACCAGTGCCCGAGGTGCCCAGGGGCACAGAAGGGGGCATTTGGGAGGAAACTCTGCCCCACCGCTACCATGCTTGGGGGACCCTGTCCTCACCCAGGCCTGGGCTTCCATTGGGGCCCTCCCCATCCCTGGGTCCCATGTCTCCTTTCTGTAGGTGCCTGGGGGTGGGGGGCTGAGAGTCAAGGAGAAGTGGCACCGGCATCGCTGGGTGGAGAAGTTGCTGCAGTTGCCCAGACAGGGCATGTCACCGAGGTCCCTCAACATGCTTGGGACCAAGGACATCATGGGGAATGCCCCTCGCTTCCTTAGAGGACCCTCGGGCTCCCTCTGGGCCACTCGCCACCTGGAGCCTGCCTGGGAGGCAGGGGGGCTGGGGCCAGAGACCCCTGGAAAGGATACTTTGGGGGACCATTCTGCGTGCCCTGGAGGGGGACCCCTGAAGCCAGGGCAGGAGCACACCGTCTTCAGCACTCACTCCCCACACCGGAGGTGTTCCGGACACACAGAGACCCCAGGGTCACCGGCCCCAGGCACCCCAGTAAGACTGTTCCCCTTTCTGCCCATTTCCTTCCCCCTCAGGACTGCGGGACAATGAAGTTTGTTAAAGGTGGTTTCAACTCTCATCAGGATTTCCGGGAGAGACCGAGGCCCCCACCAGATGCAGCCTGGACGGCTAGAAATGCGGCTCAGGGAGTGACGAGGCCAGGGGCATGGTGGGGACGGCGCAGGGAAGACGTGGGGCCGCCAGATTCCTGGGACCTAGAAGAGAGAGAGAGTCGCGGGGACACGCGGCCCAAGGGCTGTAGCTGGAGGACCCTCCCCAATTGGCCCGGGGAGGCCTGAGGGTCCGCAAAGCCCTTGGCCCCGGGGCCGTCCCGCGGGGGGCTCCAGGCCAGGGCCCCGCGCCCGGACCCTCACCCCCAGGGGGCGCCCGGAGCGGGAGGGCGCGGAGGGGCGCGCGGCGGCGCGGGGGCGGCCATGGGCGCGCGGGGCGCGCGGCTGCTGCTGTGGCTGCTGCTGAGCCGCGTCGGGCTCGGGGGCGCGGGTGAGCCGGGGCGGGGCTGCCGGCCGGGGCGGGCCGGGGTCGCGGCCGGGGCGGGCCCGCGGGGCGCCTCACCCTCTGCTGTCGCCCCGCAGGTTCCGAGGAGCTGGCGGTGCTCTCAGGTAACGGGGGGGGCCCCGGGGGAGGGCGGGCGCCTGCGCTCCGGGCGGGGTGGGGGTCCCCGGCGGCACCTTCCCGCCCGCGGCACGGCCCTGGGGGGGTCGCGCGGGTGCCCGGGCAGCCCCTTCCCGCCCTCGGGGCGCGGCGGGCCCGGCCTGTGCCCAGCTCAGCCGCGTGTCCGTCTGTCCGTGCCAGCGCCGTGCGGCCACCGGGATATCGAGTCGCGCGTGGTGGGCGGCAGACGCTCCCTGCGCGGGCGCTGGCCATGGCAGGGCAGCCTGCGTCTGCGGAAAGCCCACGTGTGCGGGGCCAGCCTGCTGAGCCGCCGCTGGGTGCTCACGGCCGCGCACTGCTTCGAATCGTGAGTCTAGGGAGGGGGTGCGGCGAGGAGGGGCGGCCTGGGCACCAGGGACCCGAGGCTGCCCGTGGATGTATACTGGACTTATCCTGAGCCTCACGAGTTGGTGTCCCCAGAGAGAACTGGGCAGTTTCTTCCAGAATGTTCTTCCAGAACATTCCCACATACTATGTGTATATTGCCCTTCTTTTCCTTTTACCCAGTGGTGCCTGCATCCTGTCCCTCAGGGGTCCACCTGGCTGGGGGTGTGTGCTGGGGCGTGGGGGTGACTTAGCCGAGTAAGAGGTGGGCTCAGGGAGCCCGGCCTGGCCTGGGAGGCCACCCTCAGGGAGCTGTTTGATCTCTATCCTGCTGCGTGTCCCACGTGGGCACCTCTGGATCTGCTCCTTCCCTTTCAGGCCACATAGGGGTGTCCTTGGAGGAGGGCCTCAGTTTACCTACCTAGAGGGCCCAGGGAGGGAGGGGAGACTAGGGGAGAGCCGTGCCCTCCTGCTCTCCTGCTGCAGGTCCTGGGGTAACTTGTGGCCTGTCGGGGCTCACGGCCTTTCCACCGGGGACCCTTTGGCCTATGAGACTCATTCGCTGACGGTGGCCTCTCAGACAGCAGGGCGAGCAAGTGGGTGTGGAGAGCCACAGGTGTGCTCCGGTGCAGCCCCCCAGCCATGACCCCCGGCTACTCTCTCCTCTGCAGGTCCATCAATCCCAGAGAGTGGACCGTCCAGTTCGGGGAGCTGACTGTCAGGCCACATGTCTGGAATCTGCGGGCCTTTCACAACCGTTACCATGTAAAGAAAGTCATACTGAACCCCCATTTTAGGGGGTCTTTTTCCAAAGACATTGCGCTGGTGAAGTTGGCTACTCCTGTCTCCTACAAGTATCACATCCAGCCCGTCTGCCTCCGAGCCTCCTCCTTCGAGTTCCAGAACAGGACGGACTGCTGGGTGACCGGCTGGGGGGAAACAAAAGAGAGTTTGAGTGAGGCTGGGGACAGCAGGGTCTGGGGGAGGGCGTGGTCCCTGTCTACGTGTGCCCTGCTGCACCAGCCTTAGCAGCCCCCCGTGTGGTCGGTCACAAAGCCAGGGCCCCTCCTGCTGGCCTGCTGAGCGTCCTCTCCCCACCTGCCCCCAGCTGCCAGGGCGGGTCTGTGCTGACCGCCTGCTTCGTGTCCATTTCCTCTGGACACTGTGGGGCAGAAGCGGGCATTTGACAGGGCGGCCGGCTCCCAGCCCGCAGGGGGTGGGGGTTCGGGGACCACGTTGTCAGAGACGCCACAGGAGTTGTTTTTTCTTACTGAGATGTAATTCCACAAACCATAAAATCTACTCCTCTCAGGTGTGCAATTTGGCACTTTTCAGGATATTCACAAATTGTGTGCCATCACCACTATCTAATTGCAGAACATTTTCATCACCCAGAAAGAAACCCCGCACTCCTCAGCTGTCACCCAGTTCCCGCACTCTGACACCAGCCGCAGGCACAGACTCATCTCCTTTGTCTCTAAGCATTTGCCCATCCTGGACATTTCATGGAAACGGAACCAACGATCTGTGCCCTTTGTGTCTGGCTTCTTTCGCTCAGCATGTTTTCGGGGTTCATCTGTCGTGCGTCCTGGGCCAGCACCTCATCCCTTTTTTTGGTAGAGTGATACTCCGCTGTGTGGGTTCCCCACATTGGGTTTATCCCACGCACCCGATAAGGGACGTTTGGGTTGTTACCACCTCGTGGCTGGTGTGACTAGAGCTGCTCTGGGCACTGTGGACCGGTGTCTGTGGAACACCAGTATTCTGTTCTCCCGGATACTTATGCGGGAAGGAAATTTCCAGGTCATATGGAAGTTCTAAGTTGAATTAGAGGAACCACCAATCTGTTTTCCACAGCAGCTACACATTTTACATTCCCACCGGAAATGAACAAGGGTTCCAGTTTCTCCATATCCTCATCAATACTTCTTATTGTCTGTTTCTTCTTATTATTTCATGGTCATGCCAAGTGGTATCTTATTGAGGTTTTGATTTGCATTTCCCTAATCGGTAATGATGTTGAGCATGTTTTCCTGTGCTCTCTGTCCGTTTGTATGTCTTTTTGGAGAAATGTCTATTGAAGTCCTTGGTCCGTTTTTTAATCAGGTGGTTTGTCTTTTTCTTTTGGGTTGTAAGAGTTCCTATACACTCTGGATACTACACCCTTATGTGATAAATGATTTGCAAATATTCTCCCCCGTTCTGTAGATTTTCTTTTCGCTTCTTGATACTGTCTTTTGATGCACAAAAGTTTTAATTTCAAGGAAGTGCCATCTGTTTAATTGTGTTTTTTTGCTGCTTGTACTTTTGGTGTCATATCTAAGAGTGCATTGCCAAACCCAAGGTCATGAAGATTTGCCCCCATGTTTTCTTCTAAGAGTTTTAGTTTTAGCTCCTGCATAAATGTCTTTGACCCATTTCAAGTTACTTTTTGTCGATGGCAGGAAGTAGGGGTCCAGCTTCATTCTTTGGCTTCAGCATGCCCCACTATCTGCCTGCCGTTTGTTGAGGAGACCACACTTTCCCCTATCGAGTGGTCTTGGCACCTTGTCAAAAAAGAATGGACCATAATGTGAGGGTTTATCTCCTCATCCGCAATTCCGTCTGTCAGTCTATGTGTCTATCTTTGGGCCAGGACCACACTGTTTCAATGACTGCAGCTTTGTAGTAAGCTTTGAAACCAGGAATTGTGTGTCTTCCACCTCTGCTCTTCTTTTTCAAGATTGCTGTGGCTATTTGGGGCCCATTGCAAGTCCATATGAATTGCAGGATTGGCTTTTCGATTTCTGCCAAAATTGTCGTTGGGATGTTGAGAGGGGTTGCATTGAATCTGTATTTCGCATTGGGGGTGTTGCCATCTTTACAATGTTTGGTCCTCTAGTCCTAAAACATGGGATGTCTCTCCATTTATTTAGGTCTTCTCCACATTTTTTGAGGTACGCTTTGTAGTTTTTAGTGAAATAAGTCTTGCATTTGCTTAAATTTATTTCTAAGTGTTTCATCCTTTTAGATGCTATTGTAAATGGAATTGTTTGCTTAATTCACTTTCAAATGGTTCATTGTTAATATATAGAATAGAACTGACTTTTTGGGTTGTTTTTTTTTCCCTGCAAGTTTTTGTTTTAACATTTTTTATTGGGAAATATAACATATATGCAGAAAAGTGATAAATTTCTAAGTACAGTTTCACAAGTAGAAATAGAGCGAATTTCAAAGTATAGTACGTGTTACAGTCCCACAATTTCAGATACTCCGTTCTAGCTGTTCTAATACTTTAGAGACTAAAAGGAAATATTTATATAATGATTCAGTATTCATAATTATTTGTTAAATCCTATCTTCTCAGTTACAACTCCTCCCTCCCATTTGATCATTCTCTCAATCTTCAGCAATACTTGGGCAATGAGCATTCTAACTTCATCATGTTGAAAAGGGGTGTTGACATACAGGGCACGGGGATGCAACTGGTTGAGGTTTAGAGAGACTGATCCTGCAAATTTGCTGAAAACATCTGCTAGCACTAATACTATTATGTGATCCCCTAGAATTTTCTCTTTATATGACCACGTCATCTGAGCATAGAGATAGTTTAACTTCTTCCCTTACAGTTTGGATTCCTTTTATTTCTTTTTCTTGCCTTATTGCTCTGGCTACTCCAGTACAATGCTAAACAGAAGTGTTGTTATTGACATAATTTCCATCTTTACCCATTGAAGGCCTGTTGATCAAGGTTTATAATTATTGTGCATATATTCGTCTTTAAATCATATAGTCAAAAAAGAGCAGTTACACACCAAAAACACTGATTTTTATACTTATCTTTGTAGTTACCTTTACCACTGTCCCTCATTTCTATGTATGACTTTGAGTTACTCTCTAGTGTCATTTAGTATCAGCTGGTAGGGTTCCCTTTAGCGTTTCGTGTAGGGCAGTGAACTTTCTCAGCTTTTGTTTATCTGCAATGTCTGAATTTGTCCTTCATTTTTGAGGACTAGTTTTGCTGGATACAGAATTGTTGGTTTGCAGTGTTTTCTTCCAGCACTTTGAATTTGTATTCCCTCTGCCTGCTGGCCTCCATGGTGTTGAAGGGAAATCAGCGGATCTCACTGAGGGTCCCTATACGTGATGAGTTGCTTCTCTCCTGCTGTTTTCAGGGTCTCCCTGTCTTTGGCTTTTCGCAGTTTAATTATGATGTGTCTTGGTGTGACACTCTTTGTGTTGGTCCTCCTGTGCACCCACTGAGCTTCTTGGATGTGTCAGATTCCTGTCTTATAAAATCTGAAACATTTTCTACCAACAAGTCTTAAAATATTCTCTCTGCTCCTTTCTGACCTGTGGGGTCTGGCACCCGGATCCTGCACCTGGACTGTATTTTGCAGAAAGTCGTCTCTGCCTCGGCGGCCCTCGTGGTGCATGCTCAGCCAAGGAGCTCCTCCCAGCTCAGGCCAGGGCCTTCATCTCCATTTCACAGAGAGGGAAACTGAGCCCCAGGGAGTAGCGGTAACCGGCTGTCCCCCCGTTTGGTCCTTCTGTGACGTTGCTGAGCCCCCACAGTGTGCTGGGTGTTGGGATGGAGCTGGGGAGCCATGAAGGGCCACTTCCCAGGGAGGCCCCTGCAGCCTGTGCCCCCTCCCCCAATGGCAGAGGAGACGCTCAGGTTGCCTCGTTCTCTGTCCCCAGCAGTACAGAAGTCTCCCTATAGGCTTCAGGAAGTGCAGGTCTCCATCATAAACATCTCTGCCTGTCATAACCTGCAACAACAGCCCGATTTCCTCTTTGACGTGGAGAAAGACATTTTTTGTGCTGGCAGTGAAAATGCAAGCAGTGATTCCTGCAGGGTGAGTGTTCCCCGCCCCAGCCCCCCAGGGCCTTGCTGACCCCAAGTGTCCCTCCCCTCCCAACCCCGGAGGTTATCCGTGGAACACACGCACAGACCTTGGAGACCCAGTGTGTGCCCCTGGCTTCTCCTTTCCCTTGAATTGTACCCCATCCGATCCTCCCCACCGTGGGGGGTGGGACTGTGGCTCCACTTTGCAGGTGAAGAAACTGAGGCTTGGGTGCTGCCAGGGACTGGGGCTGAGGATCGCCCCCGAGGCTGCCCGGCTCCACCGTCCCTCCTGCACCCCGGGCCTTGCCCCCCCACCCCCGCGCCTGCCCCGGGCCGGGCTCACACTCGCTGCTCCCCAGGGCGACTCGGGCGGCCCCTTGGTCTGCGACGCCGACGGGCTGTGGTTTCAGATCGGAGTCATGAGCTGGGGAGTGGACTGTGGGCAGCCCAACTGGTCCGGTGTCTACACCAACGTCAGTGAGCACTTCAAGTGGATCAGGAGCCTGGTGATTGGAAGCGGCTTGCCCCGTGTGGACCCCGGCCAGCTGCTTCTGGTCCCCATTCTGCTCTGGGCGCCCTTCCTCCTGTGGCTGCTCTGAGCCCACAGGAGCCCGCCAGGGGTGGTGGGCACGGGGCACCCACGGTTGGGGCCACCTGCTGTGACAGGTTCGTCTCTTCTGTTAATAAATACGTGTGCATGCTCGAGGTGACGCCTTGAAGAGGTTGTGGCTGCTCCACCCCTCCCCGCCCCTCACCCACGTCCAGTGCAGCCCCAGCCCCGCCCCTAATGCCTAAATGTTTGCTCACCCACCTGCCAGCTTCAGGGCTGTGGGTGCAAACGGCAGAGCCCACCCTGGTTAGTTTAGTGGGAACGAGGGATTAGGGAAGGACGTCAGGGGCTGCAGGGTCTTTGGGTGGCGGGGGGTGCCGTGTGGGAAACTGCTCTGGATGCTGGATGCTCCTGGCCTTACCCTGAAGGCAGCCCTGGGCTGAGGCTTGGGTGTGGGTAGTTTATTTAAGGGATCGTCCCAGGAAGCACCAGTGGGGACATCGAGGCAGGGGAGGAAGAAACATGCGTCCACCCCCATGGCCCTTCAGACCTGCCCTCCTTTATCACAGTGACCCTGGGCTGAGCGGCCTGTCCCCTCCTTACAGGCTCAGCAGACAGGGCCATTTACGCTGCCCATTTCCTCCCAGGGGACTTGCTCGCCCTGGGGAGTGGGGTTCATTGCCTTTCGGAGCACAGCAGCTGAGATGGGTGGACAAGCTTCCTGGTTCCCCATAAAGAATGCCAGAGGGGTCAGGACAGAGCAGTGCCAAGTGACGCCTCTCTGTGACCCAAAGAGAGACCCCAGACATCACAAAATGCAGCTGCTCACTGGGGTCTGGGGGAAGCGTGAAGGGGCTGGGGTCTGGGTGTGTGCTTAGGAGTCCCAGGGGTGGGATCCCCAGAGACAGGCCGGAGTACAGGGCTACTAGGGCTGTGCTGGGATCAGATCCCCCCCACAGTCTACCGGTGCCCCAAGCCCAGGCTGTCTCGACCCACCACCCCGCCGCAGCTCCCTGCCTGTCTCCAGCCCCCCATCCCATATCTGCCCTACCCGAGTCCAGCTGGAACACAGCCCCTCCCCCAACTGCCTGGGCTCAGCCCATGGGCCTGGGCCTAGGCCAAACACATGACATACATCTCACCTGCCGACTCTTGGGGTGCCAGCATGAGCCCCATTTTACAGCAGAGCACACAGGACCCCAAGGTCTGAATGACCTGCTCGAGGCCTCCAGCTGGCAAAACCAGACAAATCTGCTTCACATGTGGCACTGCAGCGCCCGGCGCGCCTGGGTGGAGGTTAGGAAAAGGGAGCCAGAGCTGGCTGCAGCCTCTGGGGCCACATGGGGGGGCCTCACATGCACCCCACCGGCCTTTCACCTCTCAAACTGGGGCTCTGGGGAGCAAGCTTGGATACGGTTTGTCTGATGTTAGTATTTCCCCATCTCCTTCCATCTTGTGTGCAGTTCCTACCCAGATTTATTCTAAAAATAAACATAGAGAACAAGAAAATTGCAGACACACCCAGAAAGGAGATGCAGAAGTGACATTCCTTACCTCCGCTCATTGGGATATACATGTGGGACGTGCCTGCTGGGACACTGCCTGGCTCGCAGGTAGCAAAATATGTCCATGAGCAGTGACGTCTCTTTTGAAGTCTGCAAAGGAAACAAGTTTCATGAGACTCGCTGATGCCCTATCGGGATGAAGGCACCGCACAGAACAGTGTCCCCCAAAATTCACAGCCACCCCGAACCTCAGTGTGCGGCTTGTTTGGAAACAGGGTCCTTGCGGATGTAATTTGTTGAGATGACGTCATCATGGAATAGGGGGGACCCTTCTCCTTAGAATAAGACGGACATGCGGACACAGAGACCCAGACATGGGGACAGGCCACGGGGGCAGTCGGAGTCCCGCTGCCAGAGCCAAGGAACGGCCGGGGCCCCCGGGGCTGGAAGGGGACAGCTGGAGGGAGCCGGCCCTGGCCACGCCTGCACCCGGGTCTCAGACGCGCCGCCAGAGCCTGGGAGAGCAGGTGCCTGCTGGGCGAAGCCCCAGCGCGGGGGCATTTGTTACTCAGCCACACGGACACGCCGCCTGCTGGAAGTTTCGAAGTCTGCACCCAGAAACGGCCCCCGAGAGCTCCTGGAGACGACGGCATCACGCAAGAGCCAGTGCTTCTCAAAGCAAATCTAACTGAGGGCGTCAGAGCAGCCCTTCTCGGCATCCTCAGCCAGCGGCCAGGGGAACCTACCCCCATCAGCCCCCTTCCTGGGCCCTGCCCTGCTCGCGGGACCTGGGAGAGAAAGCACGCAAAGCCCCTGCAGGCAGGTGACCCAGAAGGGCCACGAGACTTCCCAGCCATGTTCAGGTGGGTCCAGGATGTTCCTTTTTGGGTGACGACAAGTCTGCCATCGCCGCAGCGCAGGAGGAGCACGTCTCCACCTTCACAAGGTCACGTCGCAGGCAAGGTCACACGCTGGGCACACACCTGGACACCCGCGACCCCCGCCAGGTGCCTGCCGGCCCTTCCTCCTGATGGGGCTTCCCGAGCCGGCTGGACTTCGTCTCTTCTCAACCCTTTATATTATTTCACTTGGAACGCTTTTTACTGTGGAATTTTAAGGGTATTCACAGAAGTAGACAGACTAGCGGGAGGACACCCAGCGCCTCCTTGTCACCCAGTGTCAACCATCACCAATGTGTGGCCACACTAACGTCCCCTCCACGTCTGCACATTTCTCTTGTGCAATCCGCTATATATTTTTTTTTTGGCTGAAACTTCTGGAAATTTCTCTCTCTTCAAGTTTATCAATTCATTTTTTAGTTGCCTCCATTTGCTTATTCCACCTTCTGCTAAAATGTTTTATTTCAACAGCAATCCCATTTGTAACTTCCACAACCTCTTTCTTCTTCCCTGGTGGCTCTGGTCCCATGCGATTCTTCTTTACGGCTTGTAAAACCCTCTGGAAGCTCCGAGGGTACCAGCTGGAATTTTCCAGGTTGTCTGCTGTCCCGTGGTTTCCTTGCTTTCCTCTGGGGTCAGTTCAGCCTATTCAGCTCCATCCTCCTTGGGCCTGGGTGGGTTTTTCTGCAGCTCCAGCCCACCCTGGTGTCCATTCACATCCACGGCTCAGCCCCAGGAGCCAGCGGGTGACCTCGGACCCTCCTCCCCTGCCTGCCCCGGGGAAGGACAGCTGCCCCAGGGGAGCTGCGGGGCCTGTGCCAGGGCAGCCAGCGGGCAGGGAGGCCGCGAGCTCTCGGGGTGGTCAGAGGGGGCCACTGTCCCTAGGGGTCCTGTAAAGACCACCTCTTAGCAGGGCCTGACACGGAGCCGAACCCACATCCACCCAGTGAGGCCGTGTCCTGTGCTCGAAAGAGGGTTCCCAGCCGCCGCCAGGCCCTTGTTCCCGAGGGAAGTGGTGGGTGGGGGAAGGGGCTGCAAGGGGCCGCCGGGACCCCTGAGTTGCGCAGGAGAAAGGCTCTGACCGCCGTGGTCTCTGGGCGCCGGGGGACACCCCCTCCAGTGGGGCCCCGGGGCCGTCCCGCGGGGGGCTCCAGGCCAGGGCCCCGCGCCCGGACCCTCACCCCCAGGGGGCGCCCGGAGCGGGAGGGCGCGGAGGGGCGCGCGGCGGCGCGGGGGCGGCCATGGGCGCGCGGGGCGCGCGGCTGCTGCTGTGGCTGCTGCTGAGCCGCGTCGGGCTCGGGGGCGCGGGTGAGCCGGGGCGGGGCTGCCGGCCGGGGCGGGCCGGGGTCGCGGCCGGGGCGGGCCCGCGGGGCGCCTCACCCTCTGCTGTCGCCCCGCAGGTTCCGAGGAGCTGGCGGTGCTCTCAGGTAACGGCGGGGACCCGGGGGAGGGCGGGCGCCTGCGCTCCGGGCGGGGTGGGGGTCCCCGGCGGCACCTTCCCGCCCGCGGCACGGCCCTGGGGGGGTCGCGCGGGTGCCCGGGCAGCCCCTTCCCGCCCTCGGGGCGCGGCGGGCCCGGCCTGTGCCCAGCTCAGCCGCATGTCCGTCTGTCCGTGCCAGCGCCGTGCGGCCAAGTGGAGACCACAGGGCGCGTGGTGGGCGGAGAGGCAGCGCTCCTCGGGCGCTGGCCGTGGCAGGGCAGCCTGCGCCTCCAGGGCAGCCACACGTGCGGAGCCAGCCTGCTGAGCCGCCGCTGGGTGCTCACGGCCGCGCACTGCTTCGAACTGTGAGTCCCGGCGGCTGGGGTGTGGGGGTGGCGCTGGGGTCCCTGCCCGGAGCTTCGCGGGTGGGGACCCAGAGCTGCAAGTGGACGCATACAGATGTTATCCTGAGCCCCAGGCCTGGATGGGGCGTTACACCAGCACACATCGCCCAGGAGAGAACCGTGCAGGTTCTTCCAGAATGTTCTTCCAGCACATTCCCATGTAGTTTGTGTGTATTGCACTTTTCTTTCTTTTACCCAGTGGTGCCTGCATCCTTTCCCTCAGGGGTCCACCTGGCTGGGGGTGTGTGCTGGGGTATGGGGGACTTAGCTGAGCAGGTGGGCTCAGGGCCCCAGCCTGGCCTGGGAGGCCACCTCAGGGAGCTGTTTGGTCTCCATCCCCCATGGGCGCCTCTGGATCTGCTCCTTCCCTTTCAGGCCATATGGGGTATCCTTGGAGGACGGCCTCAGTTTACCTACCTGGAGGCCCTGGAGGAACGGAGATGTGGGGAGACCCGTGCCCTCGTGCTCTGCTGTCACAGGCCCCGGGGTAACTTGTGGCCTGTCGGGGCTCACAGCCTTTCCACTGGGGACCCTTTGGCCTATAAGAAGTGCCCGCTGATGGTGGCCTCTCAGTCAGCAGGACGAGCAAGTGGGTGTGGAGAGCCGCAGGTGTGCTCCAGTGCAGCCCCCCAGCCACGGCCCCCGGCTGCTCTTCCTTCTGCAGGTCCAACGACCCCTATCAGTGGACGGTGCAGTTCGGCGAGCTGACTGCCTACCCGTCCCTGTGGAATCTGCAGGCCTACTACAACCGTTACCAGGTGGAGCGTATCATCCTGAGCCCCAAGTACCTGGGGGCCCCTCCCTACGACATTGCTCTGGTGAAGCTGGCCTCCTCTGTCTCCTACAAGAGTCACATCCAGCCCGTCTGCCTCCGGGCCTCCTCCTCCGAGTTCCAGAACAGGACGGACTGCTGGGTGACCGGCTGGGGGTTCACCCAAGAGAATAAGTGTGAGGCTGGGGACAGCAGGGTCTGGGGGAGGGCGTGGTCCCTGTCCACGTGTGCCCTGCTGCACCAGCCTTAGCAGCCCCCCGTGTGGTCGGTCACAAAGCCAGGGCCCCTCCTGCTGGCCTGCTGAGCGTCCTCTCCCCACCTGCCCCCAGCTGCCAGGGCGGGTCTGTGCTGACCACCTGCTTCGTGTCCATTTCCTCTGGACACTGTGGGGCAGAAGCGGGCATTTGACAGGGCGGCCGGCTCCCAGCCCGCAGGGGGTGGGGGTTTGGGGACCACGTTGTCAGAGAGGCCACAGGCATGTCTTCTCTTAGGGGCTCACTGCCCTTCAGCTCCCAGGGCTCTCCCACCCCTGACCCCAGTGTCCCTTCTCCAACTCTCCATGTCCTAGTTCAGGCTGATTCTCCAGGTCCCTGAGGACATGTCTCTCCTCCCAGTGTCCATGCTGTCCCCGTCTCCTCCACTCTCCCCAGTGGCCCCCTTATGGGGCCCTTTGGGCTGGCCCCATAGCGGGCAGTGGCCTGGCACCTGCTCATCTCTCACCAGGGATCCTCTGGGACAGTAGGGACCCCTGCATCCCCAGGGGCACCCAGGGTTCTCTTGTGAGGCCCCATCCCCCATGCCCCAGGCTTGGCCTGTTCCTTCAACTTCCTTCTGGTGAAACTACCAACAGTGAGTGCTCCGAGTGTGTGCCATATGCCCACACTATGCCAGGCCCTGGCAACCCAGGAGGGAGCAAAGCCAAGCCTCTGTTCCTCCTGGAGCTTTCCTTCCAGTGAGATCAGGTTGGGAACATTTTTATACCCATTTTACAGATGATGAAACTGAGACTTAGAGAGTTATGACAGCTGCCCAAGGCTGTAGTACTAGTGAATGGAGGTGAAGCCAGGTGTCGCTGGGCAAGGTCCTGGGCCCAGAATTGGGGTGGGGAGGGGGCAGACTCATGAAAAACCTGCCTTTCTCTAGAGTTGGGGTCTTTCCCCTTCCCCTAGCAAGGGGCTGGACAATATGCCCCCACCGCAGAGGCTGAGCGGGCGTGAGCCAGGGGCCCTGGACTGGTGTGGTCACAGCTGTCCGAGCCCCTGGCATCAGCACCATCTCACCACTGTTAGGAGCTGTGGCTTCCAGAACCCTGGGCCGCTGTGGACTCCGGCTGTGCCACGTGTTAGCTGGAACATTTGGGCAACTCACATCATCTCCCTGTGCCTCAGTGGCTCATCTGTAAAATGGGGTCACGGTAGTTCCTGCCTCCTGAGGGCCAGTGAGTGAGCACGTGGGGCCTGGAAGATGCTCAGGGAGCATGGGTTCCCCATCATCACCACCTTACGCTCGTGCGGTCCTTCGACTGATGAACCGATGTCATTATGTTATGAACTAAAGTCCATGGTTTACATCACAGCTCAGGCTTTGGGTTGTATGGTTCTAGGGGTTTAAAAAGTCTTTTAGTGTGCTTCCCAATTTACGGGGTTTTCCCATTTTATGGTGTATATACGTTACCTCTCCCTGATGCTTGGTCTCTTTAGCTGGAAATGGGCCACAGTGGCTGCGGCCCCCCAGGGTGCTTCAGGAGCCCCCCTGGGGACTCGTACTTCTCTCGGTGCAGACCCTGGACAAGAACAAATGCTAGCAAGGTGGGAGACCCCACGGGCCGGCCCCGGGGGTCTGGCATCCAGATCCTGCTCCTGCACCGTATTCATCAGAAACCAGGCTCAGGCACATCTGCCCCTCCCCGGGTGTGCCCAGCCTGGGGGTCTCCCGTCCAGCTCAGGCCAGGGTCGTTGCCCCCATTTCACAGAGAGGGAAACCGAATCCCAGGGAGGTGCTGGCCAGCCTGCCCATCCATCCGGTCCTTCTGTGACGTGGCTGACCTCCCACGACATGCTAGACCTGGGGGGCCATAAAGACCATGGCCTGGGCCCCGGCAGTGCCCGAGAGCCCCCCTGCGCCCGTGCCTCCCTCCTCTTCCACAGTGGCCGAGGAGAGACTCAGGATGCCTTTCCCTGTGCCCCCCGCCCTGCCCACAGCTGAGCTGGAGCCTTTCCCCAGCCTCCAGGAAGTGCAGGTCTCCATCATCAACGACTCCATGTGCCTCCACCTGTACCAGCAGCCCGGCTACCAGCGCACCATCTGGGGCGACATCATGTGCGCTGGTGACCCTGAAGGAGGCAAAGATGCCTGCAGGGTGAGCGACCCCCGCCCCAGCCCCCCAGGGCCTTGCTGACCCCAAGTGTCCCTCCCCTCCCAACCCCGGAGGTTATCCGTGGAACACACGCACAGACCTTGGAGACCCAGTGCGTGCCCCTGGCTTTTCCTTTCCCTTGAATTGTATCCCATCCGATCCTCCCCCACCGTGGGGGGTGGGACTGTGGCTCCACTTTGCAGGTGAAGAAACTGAGGCTCGGGTGCTGCCAGGGACTGGGGCTGGGGATTGCCCCCGAGGCTGCCCGGCTCCACCGTCCCTCCTGCACCCCAAGCCTCGCCCCTGCCCTGCGCCTGCCCCAGGCCGGGCTCACACTCGCTGCTCCCCAGGGCGACTCGGGCGGCCCCTTGGTCTGCGACGCCGATGGGCTGTGGTTTCAGATCGGAGTCGTGAGCTGGGGAGTGGGCTGTGGGCGGCCCAACCGGCCCGGGGCGTACACCAACGTCAGCGTGCACTTCAAGTGGATCCGGGAGCTGATGCTTAAAAGCTGCCGGCCCTGCGTCGACCCCGGCCCGCTGCTCCTGGTGCCCGTCCTGCTCTGGGCGCCCTTCCTCCTGCGGCTGCTCTGAGCCCACAGGAGCCTGCCAGGGGTGGTGGGCACGGACACCGGTGCCCTCCCAGGGCTCGGGGCACCCACAGTCGGGGCTGCCTGTGACGGGCTTTGTCCCTTCTGCTAATAAACGTGTGCATGCTCGAGGTGACGCCTTGAAGAGCGTTCAGGGACGTTGTGGCTGCTCCACCCCTCCCCGCCCCCCACCCACATCCAGTGCAGCCCCAGCCCTGCCCCCAATGCCTAAATCTTTGCTCACCCACCTGCCAGCTTCAGGGCTGTGGGTGCGAACGGCAGAGCCCACCCTGGTTAGTTCAGTGGGAACGAGGAGTTACGGAAGGACGTCAGGGGCTGCAGGGTCTCCGGGTGGCAGGGGGTGCCGTGTGGGAAACCTGAAGGCCGTCTGAACTGAGGCTCGGGTGTGGGTAGTTTACTCAAGGGATGGTCCCAGGAAGCACCAGTGGAGACACAGAGGCAGGGGAGGAAGAAACGCGATGACATTTGCATGGCCAAGAGGTCACCTTTGCAGGCAGTGGTCGCCCCGTCTCCTCCTTCCCGCGTCACCAGGTTGGAGGGACCCTGCTGGGGCCCCCCTAGAACCCATGTGCCAGGTGCCTGAGCTCTACCCCCCTGAAGGCGGCAGCTGGGGCTGGGGGTGGGCGCTTCCTCTCTACCCCACCCCCAGGGGCTCAGGGTGCCCCGAGCTGGAGCGGGCCTCCGGGTGAAGCCGTCCCTGCCCGGGGTGACTGTGAGCCACGGAGCCATCTGGACTCGGGAGGCAGGAGCTGCGTTTCTGGGAGCACAGAGGGTGGGGGACGCTCTGGCCCAGTTCTGGCCCCTCCTTTCTCAGCCCTCAGCTCCTGGTCATGGAAAAAGTATCACCCACTGTGAGCCCCACTTTCTCCCTGGTGACCCGTGAGCTTGGGGGGGAGGGTTCTGGCTTCCCCAGGGAGGGTGCATGGGCGGCCACACACCCGACAAAGTTCCCCACCTGGCCGCGTCCCCTCTCGCCTGCTCCCCCCTGCGCCACCCCCTTGGCGTTGGGGTGGGGGTCTTGCCCGCTTCTCTCTCTCCTCCCGTCCCTCTACGGCTGGAGGGACCCTAAAGTTCACACCAGAGCAAGTCCTGCCGCCTCTCAGCACCCCAGAGGCTTCCCTTGGCTCTTTGGGGTCAGGGCCTGACTGGTACCGCCTGCCCCCTTCCACCCCCGTGGGGCCGCTCCCGCCCCTGCCCCTAGAGCCGGGGTCCCCTGCCCCTCCCTGCCTGCGGCCTCTGCAGATGCTGCTCCCCGTCTAGGATGTGCCCTCCCCCTGCTTCCCTCTTCCCCTCCTCCGGTCCTCACTTAGATGTCGCACCCCCACCCCGTCCCCACCACCGGCCCCCCGCAGTCGCCCGTCCCTTCCTCCCCGTGTCACCAGGTTGGAAGGAACAGGGCTTGTTGGCAGCCCCCCACATCGGTGCCCTCGCCCCCCAACGGCCTCGGGGTCGCGTCCTGTTACGTGGATTCCCTGGCTGGGGAGAGAGTGGCCGGCGTGGCCTGCGGGCACGGGCTTGGGTCTCAGCGTGGGAGCCCCAGGCCCGGCTCAGAGGAAGGGACCCTAGACGGTCCGGGCTCCGGGGTAGGCGGAGGTGTGCGTATGTGTGTGGGGGGGGTAGGGCCGGGGGCGGGGCCTCCCCGACTCCGCCCCCCTCCCCCACTCCCTCCCCCTCCCCCCACCCCACCCCCCGCCGCGTGGGATGCGCCTGGGACCGGAAACGCGTCCGGGGTCCCCCCTGCCGCAGAGGGAGGTTCTGGGAGGCCTGGGCCGCTGCGACCCCAAACCTGCGCCCCAGGAGGAGGCGCCGCAGGGTCCGCCGGCAGGGGGTGGGGGTGGGGGGCGCCGCGGGGACAGCGCAGCTCCCTCTGCCCACCCTTGGGCCCCTTCCCAAGGGTCCCCCAGCCGAGACGCCTGCCCCAGGCGGCCACAGACCAGAGAAAGGCCCAGCCGGGCCGGGCCTGTGGGGGCTGCAGGGTCCGCCCTGCTCCCCAACCCTCCCCTGCCTCAGTGCTGGCCCCACACCTGCTGGGACACCCCAGAAGCTGAAGCTCTCTGCAGGGCAGGCGTCAGGCCTGAGGGCAGCCAGGAGGGGTCTCCCCACCCCACAGAGTCCCCGGGGGGTCAGCCTGGGACCCCCACCCTGGATGGCTCTGAAGGGCTTTCAGGCACCTCGGGAAGCTGGGGTGGGGGTGTTGTGTCAGGGGAAGGTGGCCACCAGCTCTGCCTCCCCTACGCTGCCCCTGGGCCCCTCCTGTCACCGGGCATCTGTCCTGGCAGCTCCTGTTTCCTCCCCAGATCCGGGTGCCTGAGATGCCTCGGTGGTGGGCTCTGTCACCACCCCCCACCCAAAGACTGATCCGGTGGGTCCCCACATCCAGGACACCCAAAGATGATCATGTCCCCAACCCACGTTACCTCTGCTGGTGAGGGCATCGCCCTGGGGCAGCTGGAGGACAGGGCAGCCTCCGGAAAGCACAGGACACCCTGGGGTGCAGTCTCGGGGTGCAGCTGCCCAGGGCCCTCCAAGCCTGAAGCCGGCTGGGGCACCGCGCAGGGCCACACTCAATGGCCTGGGTGCAGGGCCCGGCGTGTCAAGGGGAGCAGAGGGAAATCGGGGCGCTGGCATCAGTGAGGGATGGGAGGGGCACACACAGTGGGGGGGGGGGCAGGGCTGGACCCCCCAGGGCCGTGTGGGCCCCCAGACGACAGTGAGCTCACTCAGCCCTCAGCACCTTACGTTCTTTACGTCCACAAACACCCGTGTGTCCAGGAGGCGGGGACCATCATGTCCCCATTTTACAGGGGAGGACACTGAGGCACGGAGAAGCTTAATAACTTACCGAGGCAGAGCCAGGACATGACTGTTATATTCTTAGATTTAAACTCTGGAAAGCTCTGCAGCTGAGGGTTTGGCAGGAACCCAGTGGCATCCCTGGGCAGGGACTGGAAGGGGAAGTGGGTTCCAGCTTACAGGTCGGTAAAGAACGTCACTTTCCGGCAAGCGTAGGAACCGTATGATACTTTGGGGACCTGGAGAGAGAGGAATTCACCTGCATCTACAGGTGCTGGGGGTGAACTCTGGTGTCGAGCTATTGGCTGGGCTTTCTAGGCTCAAGAGGCTTTTAAAAATCCAATCAAAGATTCCTCGTGAAAACCGCCAGCAAAGCAAACTTAGAAAGGCCTAACCGGTAAAGCACCGTTCCTGCTGCACCTGAGTGAGTCGTCAGGCCAAATCCAGTGAAACCAGCCTCACCTCATGAGCAAGAGTAATCTTTGGGGGGTTTTCTATGGAAAACTACAGCACACTCCTGAGTTATCAGATTCGGGCCCTGTTTGTTGTCTGAGCTATTTTGCACCCCCTTTTGTAAACTGCAGAAAACTGCAGCGTTTTGTTGCCTACCTGTAAACTGGACTGTGGGAGCCCCGGGCCCCCAAGGGTCTTGAAGTCTGCACACAGCAGTTTGCTTGACCTAGGACAGTTAAGGTTTGACTTATTCTCCTTGTAATATCAGGTGCTAAATGTGATCTATACCCGAAACTACCTCCTCCCTGAGACTCCCTGAGATACCGTTATCTGCAAGATAGTCTATAATCCTCCCCTCCTCCCTGTTGACCACAATCAACCCCTCCCTATGTTGCACGACCCCACCCCCTCCCCTCCTTATGCTCTCATACCCACTGGAATGTGGAGCCCTTATAACCAGCTTATTCAGCCCCCCAAAGTGCAGACTATTTCCATGTTGTGCTCTGAACTAGCCGCCATTCAGAGATGCTCCTGATTTCAGGGCAATGTGACCCAACTTCCCCATCCCATAGCTAAGCCTTATAATAAACGCTCATGTCTCAGAACATGTCTGGTGCTTTCTTTAGTCCTCTGGCTATAAAAGCCCTCTTGGGCTGTGACATGGACTGTACCCAGTGACCCTGCCTATATTGTCCACCCTAAATGCCCGTCGGAAAGCTAACTTAGGATCTTCTGTACATAGGGCCTCAAGCTGTAAGAAAGGGTTAACTTTAGCTTTCACATAAAGGCAACATGGTATAGGGAAAATGGGAACTAGACAAGACAGGTTCAAACTGGCTCTGTGGTTAAAGGGAAGGAAAGGGACCCTGATGTAAGCCTAGATTTGGCACCAGCTCCTTATACGGGTGAAAACAAGCAATATCCAGGGTCGCTGGAATGTAAAGAAATGTAAGGTATAATCAAAGGCGGGAACTCTCAGCGGGAAATTTAAACTAGTTAGCTCCCTCGGATAGGCTGTAACCTCTGGAGTACCCAGCCAAGGGGGAAGCAGGGGAGGGACCCGTGTGTTAGGCTTAGGGCATAATTATTGCTGTGTTCTGTTGTTCGGGGCGCCTGCCCTGTTTTTGGTTGTGCGCCCGTTCTTGCAAGATCTTGAATAAATTCTTTTCTCCTCCACGATTGTGTGAGCATTTATTCTTTTTTAGATACAGCGTTCTTTCCAACAAAACTGGGAAAAGAAGGATAATATCTCCAGTCCCTGGACCAACCAGAATACAGGGTTCCCTTCTTTCCCGGGCACCGTCCTCCCTGCCTGTGGCCCGGAGGGAGCAGTTATAAACGTAAGGCTACGAAGGCCGCTTCACCACCGCCTCCGGGTTCTCCAGGCCTCCGGGCTGGTGTTTCCAGCGAGCATCCGTGACTGTGCAAAACTGATGGGCTCCAGACGCCCGGAATGTCCACAGACAATGTTGCTTTTTGGTTAATAATCCCAGCTAAAGATAAATAACCTGAATATTTCAAAGGACCAAGAGGATGTGCTGCGTGACGTCAGGCAGGCTCAGACATTTCAATGGATGGACGATTTCCTGACCGAGGTTCTTGGTTTAATGGAATATGGGGACAAACTTGTACACTTTGGATTGAAGCTTTTAATTGTGATTATCAGCCTATATGATTTTATTCCTTGAACACACCATGTGGGTGTCACCCTTAAGAAAGATGGTGGCTCTTAAGGTAGCTAATCAAAAGGGGAAAGGATAGAAGTGGAACTGTCTCTAGTGAACCAAGACTAAAAATAAAAATAATGAATCCCCTGACTCAGAGAGCAGGCCATCCCCATAATCCACTCAACCGAGTAAATTACCCCCTCTAAGGGTCTTTTTTTTTTTAATAATTCAATTTTATTGAGATATATTCACATAACATACAGTCATACAAAGGGTACAATCAATTGTTCACATAAACATATAGTTGTGCATCCATCACCAAAATTAATTTTTGAACATTTTCGTTACCACATACAAAAGTAATAAAAATAAAAATTAAAGTAAAAAAAAAACAATTAAAGTAAAAAAAGATCACTGGGTGCTTTTTTTGCCCCCTTTTTTCTACTCATCCATCCATACACTGGACAAAGGGGATGTGGTCCATATGGCTTTCCCAATCACATTGTCCCCCTCATAAGCTACATTTTTATACAATCATCTTCAAGACTCAAGGGTTCTGGGCTGTAGTCTGACAGTTTCAGGTATTTACCTCTAGCTATTCCAATTCATCGGAACCTAAAAAGGGTTGTCTAAAGTGTGCGTAAGAGTGCCCACCAGAGTGAACTCTCGGCTCCTTTTGGAATCTCTCAGCCACTGAAACTTATTTGATTTCATTTCACATCCCCCTTTTGGTCAAGAAGATGTTCTCCATTCCACAATACCAGGTCAATATGTATTCTTTTAAAAAAAATCAGTGGTAACAAATATATAACACAAAATTTCCCATTTTATCCATTTTTAAATGTACACTTGAGTGGTATTGGTTACATTCATAAGAATTTGCTACCAAAACCACCATCCATTTCAAGACTTTTTCAGGACCCCAAACAGAAACTGTACACTCATTAAGCAATAAGTCCCCATTCCTTCCTTCTTCCCCAGCCTCTGGTAACTTACTTTTTTTCCCCCCTCTGGTAACTTCTACTCTACTTTCTGACTCTGTGAATTTGCTTGTTCTATGTATTTCTTAAACGTGGATTCAGACACTACTTGTCTCTTTAGGTCTGGTTTATGTTACTCAATATAATGCTTTCCGTTTTGCAGCATGTATCAGAGCTGCCTTCCTTTTTATGGCTGAGTAATATTCCATTGTGTGGATAGACCACGATTTGTTTATCCATTCATCTGTTGACGGACAGTTGGGTTGTTTCTACCTTTGGGATATTGTAAATCATGCTGCTGTGAAAATTGGTGTACAAGTATCTGCCTGAGTCCCTGCTCTCAGTTCTTTTCAGTATATACTTGGTAGTGGGATTGCTGGCTCACATGTTAAATCTGTGTTTAATTTTCCAAGGAGCTAACTGCTACACCACTTTCCACAACAGCTGCACCATTTTACAATCCCACCAACGATGCAGAAGGGTTCCAATTACTCTGCATCTTAAGCAACACTGATTTTCCATTGTTTGTTTTGCTGTTCTATAAAAACCATCCAGGTGGGTGTGAAGTGGTATTGCATTTTGGTTTTGATTTGCAATTCCCTGATGACTAATGATGCTGAGCATCTATTCACGTGCTCATTGACCATCTGTGTATCTTCTTTGGAGAAATGTCTATTCAAGTCCTTTACCATATTTAATTGGCAAATTTAATTTTAATTTATCTTTTTGTTGTTGAACTGTTGCAGTTCTTTATATCTTCTGGATATCAAATCTTTATCAGATATATGATCAGAGACGGTGCAGTTTCAGGTCAAAGCAGGTTCATTTTTTAACCTGAGACCCATTTTGGGGCAGGTTTTTCAGACAAGTCCCTGCTTTGGGCCACAGGTAGTTCGTTACTCTAATAAAGCCTCCCCATAAACCGAGGCATTATCCTCTGGGGGTGTGAAGTTGTCTTGACAGCTATGGAAGGGTGTTTAAAGAATAAATACGACCCAGCATTGCTCTCACAAACTTCTCGACTTCCACAGTCAGTAGGGAATCTGCATACTGTATCCGACACAGGTGGGAATTCTGTGTTGGGACACATCCAGCGGCCTCCATTTTCCTTGCCTCTCCTGGGTGTCAGCGTGCGCGAGCTACTGCCCAGTCTGCCATCTCAAAACCATTGGGGTCTTTGGAAACAGCCACCCAAAGGCCCCTCACCAGGCATCGTGTTAAACGTTTGGCTGTTGTTGAAGTTCGGGGGGACGCGTCGGTGCCTGGCGGGTGTCGGGAGCCTCCCCACCAAGAGGGATAGTCAGAGGGGACGCAGCTGTCAGTGGTCATTAGGACTCTGTGGGGGGGGGCTCAGGAACCCTCTGTGGGGTCCACAGTCTGAGCAGCCCTTTACCCAGCAGAGACACCCCTCTCTGTGTCTCTGTGTCTGGCTGTGTCTCTCCATGAAGACCCAACTCTCTACAGGCTAAAATCTGTACAAAGCTCTGAATTTTGTTGACATTTGGAACCTGTCAGAAAAACTTTAATTCCTGTATAATTTTTCTTATTAAATATTTGCATAATTGAAATAATACATCTTAGTGGCTATCTAAAATATCTGTTGTGGCTTTCTATAACTTTCTGGAGAATAAGGAACGGAAGGGAGAGGAAACATACATTGGCAGTGCCATCTACAAGTTAGGTGAAAAATAACAAGCATGTATTTAATGAACTGACACTTACCCCATTAAAAAAGTCACACTTCATGACTCCAGGCTGAAGGTGCTCCCCTAAGGAAACTGTTGTAGTCAATTTGAGAACAAGAGAAAGTCTTTCTCTTTTGACACTGAATGGTGGAAAAATACGTCACAGGAAAATGATCACGTGTGCTCTAGCAGACTGAGTGTGAGTGCTGCCTGCTCATCTCAACCTGATCTACGAGGAAGCAGGGTGTCGGTTTGCTGCCAGGGTCAAGTTCTGTGTCCTTAGCTGCTTCTGTGAATCAAAACCCCACCCCTTGCAGAGATTTAGTGTGGAAGGCATTTCCGTTTAATACACACAAATACTGAGGAGGAAAAAGAAGTGGGCTTGCCTGTGAGGGCCTGAGCTTCCCTTGAGCTCAAGCAGACATTAGAGAGGTTTCTCCTGACCCAGGCCCCGACCTCCCCCTCGCCCCCGCCCTGAGAGGCTCCTAAGCAGGTAGCTCTGCTGCCAGGTAGCTCCTTCTCTCCCTTCTCCTCCTTCCCCGGCCTCTGCGGGCTCCAGGTGGTCTAATTACGGCAAAGAAAATCATTCGGAACCCAGGGGGCTAACTGCGGCCTTAGCAGCCCCCCACCCACCCAGTGGTCAACCCCCTCGACAGCCTTCAAGTACTTTTCCACTAACCCACCCCCACCCTTAAAAAGCTTGCTCACCTTTGTTCAACAGAGCTGTGCTCTGTTCTCTGACGCTGCTGTAGCAGCCCTGGAATAAAGCCATCTTCACCCATTTAACATCGTCCGGTGCGATTTATTCTCTGGCATCTAACAGTTGAGATGAAGGCAGAAGGCTGCATGAAGTTCCTCTCAAAGTCCTCCTGGAGCACCGCCCACCGGGCCGGCCGAGGTGTGCTTGAAAGTCTCCAGGAAAATAAATGCTCTTTCGTTTGACCTACAATTTACCATGAGTCAGGGGCAGGCTCTGAAGTCACACGCGTCAACTTGTAGATCTTTGTTCCGTTGAGATGCAGATGACTCTGCATCTCAACCCTGCTAGGCCAGGTTTCATGGCTCTGTGGGGCACAAGCCAGTTTCTCCCCTAGCCCGTTTCAGGGTGCCTCTGCTGCTGGGCTTTGGGGTCCCCTGTCCCATGGTTCTTTCTCCTCTGATCCAGCTTTATCAGTTGCTAGTTCCCTCAGTAACTACTTAAGTAAATCTTTGGCACGTGTTCATTCTACATGTGTATGAGAGCCACACTCTTAACTGTTTTTTTAAAAAATTATACTTTCACGGTCTTCTAATGTCTTGTGCAACATCTGTATTTTCTATTATAAACATGCTATCATCCCCCCAAAGCTGGTAAGTAGATATTGGAATAAATCTCTCGGGTTTCCATTTTTGTTATCTTTCCTCATTGGGTGTTGGGCACCCATGGGAGCTCTGCATAGGTGACCTGACAGAGCCACCCGGCCCTTCTAGAACAGTTACGGCATCTGGACCAGCCACCCGGCGAGGGCTGCACCGAGCAGCACATTAGATGTCCAGAAAGAGGCCCTCAGGGGCCTCCCGCCATCACCACTGTAAATTCTCTGTTCCCAGCATGATGCACAGAAATCTAAAACAGAGGAGGAAAACACACAATCAAACAGCGAAGCCATGTTTCCCTGTCACTAGACAGTTGCACACCCCCTTCCCTTTTGGGGAAAGGTAATAAAATCAATGCACCCCCCTTCCATGTCCCCAGCCTGTGGTTAGATCCTCCCACGGCCCGTTTTTCATGGTCACTCTGCTGGGGGCACTGCCGCCCTCCAGGGCTCTGGGACCCAGGGCTGGTGGATGTCACAGAACATGCTCTCTTAACTTGTGGCGGGGGACGTGGCCAGGCTGTCCTAGCAGACACCACTGGGGCCACGTCCGCTTCATTTCCACCCTCGCAGGAGAGCCGGCACCCGATGTGTGGTCTCAAGACCCATGGCAGCACTCCCAGGGGGGCTGGTTGGAAATGCGGACCCTGACCCCAGCCAAGACCCAGGTTGTTGTAACGAGCTCCCCACGGGGATTCACCTGCGGAGCACTGAGCTGCAAGCCTCCATTCTCCCAGCCGAAGAGACTCCTCATCCGAAAGCAAGTCACAGCCTCCTGGGCTTCCAGCTGGGGCCTCAGGCCCTTCCGTGGGGCATTTGCTCTGCGGGTGAGGACGGGGCTCCACCTCCTGTTGATGACAGAAACACCCCCAGAAAGCTCCTGGCAGCCATCCGAATCCCGGTCCAAAGCCCCGTCTCCTTCAGAGCAGACGGATGGCCAGAGGCAGGTGACAGACAGGGTGAGGTGCTTTCGCCACATTCCTGAACAGACAGCTCCTCCCTGACGCTTAAAGTCGAAACCATAGTCCGTTCTGATATTACACTTGTTTTGAAAAGGTGAATTTGTTTCAAAGAGATTGGCATATTCGGCATGTGTGTGTTAGTGTGTGCATGTGTGTGTGCAGGTGTGTGTGCAGAGCAAGAAAGAAGCTCCCCTCTGGGTCCTGGGTGGAGCTATAGACCTTGGGGCCCAGGGGATCCCCGATTTTGAACCAGGGGCAGGGGAGGCAGTAGGAAACCTGGTGATGCGAGCTTGACTTGGCCTATCCCGGTGGACAGTGGGCAGATGTGGGCTCTGGGACAGGCGTCCTCCCTGGCTTTGGAGGGGAGGGTGGGCACCACCTGCTTGTGTCCACAATCAAGAGACAGAAGCCAGTTCAGTTCCCAGAATGTCCCTGTCTCAGAGATGCAGTGGTGCCTCCTGGGCCATGGGCAGGTGCGGTCAGGGGCAGCCTTGGCTGGGGGCAGCTAAGGGGGCAGGAGAGTCTTCTGCCAGCCCCAGAGCCTGGGCCCAGGTCAGGGCAGCAAAGAAGCCCTCAGCACCCACAGCCCAGGGCTCATCTCCTCTCAGCCCAGCCCAGCCCCACGGACCACCAGGCTGTGTGCATTTGTCTTTGCTATCGATTTGAATAGTGCATGGTTATTCGAGTTGTTTTTGTATCTCTGTTTTACTTGAGTTATTTTTAATTGCCTTTTTTCCCTCCACTTTTGCTAAGTTGTCTAGAAAGTACAAGAATTTTTAACAGAGAAGCAGGTCACTGTTTGCATTCTCTCAAAGTCAGTGACCTCAGTCCTTTACTCTTGTCCTTTTTGGGCACCAACAAAGACACACAAACCCTTTGAAGACTGGGTATATCACAACCAGAATTTATTATTTGGATGTTTATTATTTATAGATTTCCTCAAAATTTGGAGCTCAAAGTTAGCTTTTCCACATTTATTTCTCTCTCTGCTGCACTCCTGGCATCCACAGCTCCTGGCACCCAGTAAGTACCCAGCAAAATTTGTATGTAATTGACCTGAGTTCCCAAAACCCTTCTTTCAAATGGGAGGAAAAGTCCCAACTTCTTCTTCTGAAAAGTGGAGAGTATCTTTCCAAATTGTATAGAGGATAGAAGCCCTACTCCCGTGGAGCTGCATTTTTATCTGGCTTTCCTTTTTATGTAGCCCTCAGCCACTGATCTAAGGAGAGCCATGAGAGGAGGGTGGTTCCCCTCAAGGACAAAACCAACAACTGCCTCCAAGGATCAAAAAGAGGATCAGCCTGGGAGGGAAAGCTGGAGAATCCTCTTCAGATCTTGGATCTCAGATCTCCATCTCGCTTAGCATCTAGCATTGCAGCATTGGAAGAGGCTAATGAGAAATGAGCAGGTGACACTTCTTTGCAATGATGTTTCAGGGCACAGGGAATCCTGCGATTAATATGTGACCCTGTGGCTATCAATGTTTGTCAGCTAGAGATAAGGAAGTTCTAAACCAGCTCACACAGGCTCAGGCATGATTCCTAACGGGGTTTCCTATAGGCTGGACCACTATCCAGGCCCCTTTCACACCCTTTCCTCACTCTAACAGCTGGTCCAGAAAGAACCCAGCCCATTCAAAGTAAATAATAATATAAAATAACCAGAATATGACCAATTTTTAAAAAACATTTTTAAAAAACTATAAGTAAGAAAAGGAGCAGGAGAAAGAAAATAGCAGATAATAGTGACCCGATAGATTATCACAACCTCAGGGAAATCAAGGAAACATTTTACTCTATAAAACAGGAGTGCATAAAGTGCTCAAGGATAAAATAATAAGAGGCCAGAAGGATATGAAAATTAGTTGGCAGAGTAGACAGAGACATTGGAAGAGAAAAAGAAAATCAACCCAGAAATGAAAGCCTCATTAGAAGCAGCTTAAAGGAGAATACAGACTGCTAAAAATATGAGAAGGAACATGAAGTTCAAAATTAAAACAAGTCAACCAGATTAAATGGAAAAGAGACAAAAGTTTAGAAGGATTAGAGAGGAAACAATAGATATGGAAGACAGGCAATTGAGATACAACACATACACAATTGGTACCACTGAGGATGGTACAAATGGAATGAGAATATATTCATGGGTAAAATTCAAAGAAAAAAATTCTGAAAACAATAATAAAAGAGATTTCAATGCATAGATTGAAAAGTATTAACAGAAAAGGATTTACACTAAAAGTTTTCTTAGTAAAATCATGTTACTTCAAATAAACAGAAAGCAGTCTTCTGCCATTCAAGCTAAAGAGCAATACATCCACATGGCAGAGCTGTCAGGCTGGCCTTTACTTCTCCCCAGCAATATTCAATCAGGATAGTAGAGGCAGATTCTTTAAACCTCAAACAAAGGAAATATGATCCTGGAATTCCATACCCATCTGTTGGGGATTGAATCATGTTCCCCGCTTAGACACGTTCAGGTGCAAATCCCCCAGCCCTATGGGTGTGAACCCATTTGTAAATAGGACCTTTAGAGACATTATTAGTTAAGGTGAGGCCCAAACTGTAGGAGGGTGGGCCTTAAACCAACAGGGCCAAAGTCCTTACAAGCAAAGGAAAGTGGACATGAAGATGAAGTCATGGGTTGCAGCCAGAAGCTGGAAGTCGACAGAGCCTGGAAGAGAAAGAAGGCACTGGCTGCCACGTGCATTGCTATGTGACGGAAAATCCAAGGACCCAGATCTCTGGCAGCCGGCCCCAGATGCCATGGTCTCGAGGGAGAATGTATTGCTTTGTCAACGCCTCAATTTTGGACTTCTCCTAGTTTCAAAACCATGAACCTGTAAATTCTCTTTGTTTAGGTCAACTCATTTGTTGTAGTTTGCTAGGCTGCAGAAAGCAGATAACACAAAACAGTTTGGCTTTTTAATAATGGGAATTTATTAGCTTATAGTTTTGAGGTTGAGAAAAATGTTCAGATCAGGGCATCCTCAAGATGCTGCTTTCTTCCCAAAGACCAGCTGCTGGTGATCCTGAACTCCTCGGCTACATGGCACCCTTGCTGGCGTCTGCTGCCCTCTCTCTTCTCTTCCCAGTTTCCTTGCTTTTAGCTTCCGGCTTCCATGGCTCCTCTCTCTCTCTCTCTCTCTCTCTCTCTCTCTCTCTCTCTCCCCATCCTGTTTATGAAGGGCTCCAGTAAGAGGATTAAGACCCATCCTGAATGAGGTGGGCCTCACCTTAACTGAAGGAGCCTTGTCATAAGATCCTCCTTACACTGGGTCCACACCCACAGGGATGGATTAACATTAAGAGCATGATTTCCTGGGATACATGCAGTTCCAAACCACCACAGCATTGTCTGGAATTTGTTTTAGCAGCTGCGATCCTGCTAAATTCATATCGACATTGAAGTATAATGGACAAAGACATTTTCAAATTAAAACAGCTCAGATTATTAGGCCCTAGGGCCTGCTTGAAGAAAATCCCAGGGGCTGAGCTTCACCCAAGCAAGGCCCGAGTGGAGGAGGTGCTGCAGCACATGAAGGCCTCGGCTGAGACACCTTGGCAACTGTGGTTACGGGGAGCAACGTAAGAAGGGAACGCCCGCAGGTTAACAGGGGCTGGAAGTTGACAGGAAGAGAAACGAAAAGTAAACCAAGGTCCCTCACAACCTCATCTTAGTAGCTCGGGACTGAAGGGTAGTTTTAGAAGTTGACAATTGAAGTACAAGAATTATAACATATGCAAGGGTTTAAATGGAAATCCCGAGGAACTAAATCTTGAACAAATTCCCTTTTGTTCTCCCAGGTCTTTGTGTCTTAGGTGGACAAGACAATTGCTGGGGTTTTGATCTGGAGGAAGGACGGGGGCCCGGAGGGAACAGGTGTCTGTGGGTGGAGCAGGTGTGTCCACACCGAAACTGAACCTAACAGTGACGACACCTGTGTGACAATGAGGACAGCCACCTGGATCACCTGACTGGCTGCTGACACCAGGTATGACATTTAAAAAATTCATTCTGCAGTTATTAGTTGGCAGTCTACTATAAAGAAGAGCTTTTTGCCTTCTCATGTCTTTGTTTATTGAGTAGACTTTATTTTCTAGAGCAGTTTTAGATTTACAGAAGAAGTGAGCAGATGGTGCAGAAAGCTCCATGTCACCCACCACCACCACCCCACACCCAGGTCCCTCTGTCATTCCCATCTTACGCTAATATGGTGCATTTGTCACAATTAATGAATCGGTATTGATACATCATTATCAACTGCAGTCCTTGGGTGCCTCATGGACTTCATTAGCTTTCAACTAATGTCCTTTTTCTCTTCCAGCAGCACATCCAGGGCCCCTCCTGACTTCTAGTCGTCATGTCTCCTTCGGCTCCACTTGGCTGGGACAGTTTCTCCAACTTTCCTTGTTTTTGTCATTATTTGTTTTTTTAAATAATTTATTTATTTTTAATTGTGGTAAAATACGCATCACACAAAAGTCATTTTAACCATTTTAACTGGACAATTCTTTGACATTACGTACATTGACAAGACTGTATAACTTTCACCACCATGCATTTCCAGATGATTTTCATTGTTCTAAACCAAAGCTCAACTCATGTAGCAATAACCCCCCACCCCTCTCCCCTCACCCCTGGAAACCACTATTCTGCTTTCCGAGTCTATGAATTTGCTTGTTCTACGTATTTTGTATTAGAGAAAAGGTACAATCTTTGTCCTTTTGTGTCTGGCTTATTTCACACAACAGGATGTCTTCCAGTTCCCCCGTGTTGTACCATGTACCAGCCTTTCACCGCTGCATGGCTGAATAACCTCCCATTGTGCGGCTTGACCACATTTTGTCGATCCACTCACCTGTTGACGGAAACTTGGGTTGCTTCCACCTTTGGGCCGTGGCAAATAACACTGTGATGAATGCTGGTGTACAAATACCTGTGTGAGTCCCTGCTTTCAGCTCCTTTGGGAAGATGCCTGGGAGTGGGATTTCCGGGTTAAAGTTAAACGTAGAATTAACTTTCCGAGGAACCACCAAACTTTTTCACTGTGGCTGCACCATGGCCGTTATTTATTTTGAGCCTCCACTTTCATCTTTCCCTGCCCCTGTACTTTCTCTGCCTCAGCATTGGAATCAGCTGCTTCTCCAGGAAACTCTGGTTCCTTTTAGTTGAGATCTGGATCTGGGAACGCACCCTGCTGGTGAATCATTACTTCAGGTGTATCATTACTTCCAGGCCCTCTTGGAGGAGGGAGAAAATGTGTCTCCCTATAAACACGTATGTCTATTTCTGTATCCATTAAAACCTGTGAGTTCAAACTGATGCCTCGAATTTCAATCCAACATCCAGCATCCCCCCCTTCCCAACGGAGAGGAGCCTGTGCTCCAGGCACGTCCCCTCAGCCTTTCCATCGCTGCCTCATTTAAATGGTCCCAACTGAAACTGTGAAGCAGATTCTGTGGCTGGACCCATTTTACAGAAGAGGAAACCGAGGCTCAGCAATTTAAGTGATCTCCTCACGGCCACTGGTCTCTTAAGCGGAGAAGAAGGCAATTCTCCCGGACCCGAGGAACGGGCTCTAAATTCCTCTGCTGGACTTGCGCTTCGAACCTCGCTGGCTGACAGGTATAAGGATTTACCCTCCCACTTTAAACCACTACACACACGAGAGGCGGGGCAAGATGAGACTGGTGAGCTGTAAGTTTTAGTTACTCCTCCAGGAAAGTAGGTAAAAAGCCAGGAACTGCGTGGACTGGACACCACAGAGCAATCTGTCTTTGGGCATACTTCATACAACACTCATGAAAATGTCGAACTGCTGAGATCAGCGAAATCTGTAAGTTTTTGCGGCCAGGGGACCCGGCCCCTCCCTGCCAGGCTCAGTCCCGTGGGAGGAGGGGCTGCCAGCTCCGGGAAGGAGAAGGGAGAACTGCAGTGGTAGCCCTTCTCGGAAACTCATTCTACTGATCCATACTCCAACCAGAGATAGACTGAGACCAGACACCAGAGAATCTGAGAGCTGCCAGCCCAGCAGAGACGAGACAGGCATAGAAAAAAAAAAAAAAATAACACGAAAAACTCCAAAATAAAAGCAGAGGATTTTTGGAGTTCTGGTGAACACAGAAAGGGGAAGGGCGGAGCTCAGGCCTTGAGGCGCATATGCAAATCCCGAAGAAAAGCTGATCTCTCTGCCCTGTGGACCTTTCCTTAATGGCCCTGGTTGCTTTGTCTCTTAGCATTTCAATAACCCATTAGATCTCTGAGGAGGGCCCTTTTTTTTTTTTTTTTTTTTTTTTTTAATCCTTTTTTCTTTTTCTAAAACAATTACTCTAAGAAGCCCAATACAGAAAGCTTCAAAGAATTGCAATTTGGGCACGTCAAGTCAAGAGCAGAACTAAGAGAGCTCTGAGACAAAAGGCAATAATCCAGTGGCTGAGAAAATTCACTAAACACCACAACTTCCCAAGAAAAGGGGGGTGTCCGCTCACAGCCACCATCCTGGTGGACAGGAAACACTGCTGCCCATCGCCAGCCCCATAGCCCAGAGCTGCCCCAGACAACCCAGTGTGACGGAAGTGCTTCAAATAACAGGTACACACCACAAAACTGGGCGTGGACATTAGCCTTCCCTGCAACCTCAGCTGATTGTCCCAGAGCTGGGAAGGTGGAGCAGTGTGAATTAACAAAGCCCCATTCAGCCATCATTTGAGCAGACTGGGAGCCTCCCTACACAGCCCAGCAGCCCAGAACTGCCCTGGGGGGACGGCACTCACCTGTGACATAGCACAGTCATCCCTCAACAGAGGACCCGGGGTGCACGGCCTGGAAGAGGGGCCCACTTGCAAGTCTCAGGAGCCATACGCCAATACCAAAGACTTGTGGGTCAGTGGCAGAGACAAACTGTGGCAGGACTGAACTGAAGGATTAGACTATTGCAGCAGCTTTAAAACTCTAGGATCATCAGGGAGATTTGATTGTTAGAGCCACCCCCCCCCTCCCTGACTGCCCAGAAACACGCCCCATATACAGGGCAGGCAACACCAACTACACACGCAAGCTTGGTACACCAATTGGGCCCCACAAGACTCACTCCCCCACTCACCAAAAAGGCTAAGCAGGGGAGAACTGGCTTGTGGAGAACAGGTGGCTCGTGGACGCCACCTGCTGGTTAGTTAGAAAAAGTGTACTCCACGAAGCTGTAGATCTGATGAATTAGAGATAAGGACTTCAATAGGTCTACAAACCCTAAAAGAACCCTATCAAGTTCAGCAAATGCCACGAGGCCAAAAACAACAGAAAATTATAAAGCATATGAAAAAACCAGACGATATGGATAACCCAAGCCCAAGCACCCAAATCAAAAGACCAGAAGAGACACAGCACCTAGAGCAGCTACTCAAAGAACTAAAGATGAACAATGAGACCATAGTACGGGATATGAAGGAAATCAAGAAGACTCTAGAAGAGCATAAAGAAGACATTGCAAGACTAAATAAAAAAATGGATGATCTTATGGAAGTTAAAGAAACTGTTGACCAAATTAAAAAGATTCTGGACACTCATAGTACAAGACTCGAGGAAGTTGAACAACGAATCAGTGACCTGGAAGATGACAGAATGGAAAATGAAAGCATAAAAGAAAGAATGGGGAAAAAAATTGAAAAAATCGAAATGGACCTCAGGGATATGATAGATAATATGAAACGTCCAAATATAAGACTCATTGGTGTCCCAGAAGGGGAAGAAAAGGGTAAAGGTCTAGGAAGAGTATTCAAAGAAATTGTTGGGGAAAACTTCCCAAATCTTCAAAACAACATAAATACACAAATCATAAATGCTCACCGAACTCCAAATAGAATAAATCCAAATAAACCCACTCCGAGACATATACTGATCACACTGTCAAACACAGAAGAGAAGGAGCAAGTTCTGAAAGCAGCAAGAGAAAAGCAATTCACCACATACAAAGGAAACAGCATAAGACTAAGTAGTGACTACTCAGCAGCCACCATGGAGGTGAGAAGGCAGTGGCACGATATATTTAAAATTCTGAGTGAGAAAAATTTCCAGCCAAGAATACTTTATCCAGCAAAGCTCTCCTTCAAATTTGAGGGAGAGCTTAAATTTTTCACAGACAAACAAATGCTGAGAGAATTTGCTAACAAGAGACCTGCCCTACTGGAGATACTAAAGGGAGCCCTACAGACAGAGAAACAAAGACAGGACAGAGAGACTTGGAGAAAGGTTCAATACTAAAGAGATTCGGTATGGGTACAATAAAGGATATTAATAGAGAGAGGGAAAAATATGGCAAACATAAACCAAAGGATAAGATGGCCGATTCAAGAAATGCCTTCATGGTTTTAACGTTGAATGTAAATGGATTAAACTCCCCAATTAAAAGATATAGATTCGCAGAATGGATCAAAAAAAATGAACCATCAATATGTTGCATACAAGAGACTCATCTTAGACACAGGGACACAAAGAAACTGAAAGTGAAAGGATGGAAAAAAATATTTCATGCAAGCTACAGCCAAAAGAAAGCAGGTGTAGCAATATTAATCTCAGATAAAATAGACTTCAAATGCAGGGATGTTTTGAGAGACAAAGAAGGCCACTACATACTAATAAAAGGGGCAATTCAGCAAGAAGAAATAACAATCGTAAATGTCTATGCACCCAATCAAGGTGCCACAAAATACATGAGAGAAACACTGGCAAAACTAAAGGAAGCAATTGATGTTTCCACAATAATTGTGGGAGACTTCAACACATCACTCTCTCCTATAGATAGATCAACCAGACAGAAGACCAATAAGGAAATTGAAAACCTAAACAATCTGATAAATGAATTAGATTTAACAGACATATACAGGACATTACATCCCAAATCACCAGGATACACATACTTTTCTAGTGCTCACGGAACTTTCTCCAGAATAGATCATATGCTGGGACATAAAACAAGCCTCAATAAATTTAAAAAGATTGAAATTATTCAAAGCACATTCTCTGACCACAATGGAATACAATTAGAAGTCAATAACCATCAGAGACTTAGAAAATTCACAAATACCTGGAGGTTAAACAACACACTCCTAAACAATCAGTGGGTTAAAGAAGAAATAGCAAGAGAAATTGCTAAATATATAGAGACGAATGAAATGAGAACACAACATACCAAAACCTATGGGATGCAGCAAAAGCAGTGCTAAGGGGGAAATTTATAGCACTAAACGTATATATTAAAAAGGAAGAAAGAGCCAAAATCAAAGAACTAATGGATCAACTGAAGAAGCTAGAAAATGAACAGCAAACCAATCCTAAACCAAGTACAAGAAAAGAAATAACAAGGATTAAAGCAGAAATAAATGACATAGAGAACAAAAAAACAATAGAGAGGATAAATATCACCAAAAGTTGGTTCTTTGAGAAGATCAACAAGATTGACAAGCCCCTAGCTAGACTGACAAAATCAAAAAGAGAGAAGACCCATATAAACAAAATAATGAATGAAAAAGGTGACATAACTGCAGATCCTGAAGAAATTAAAAAAATTATAAGAGGATATTATGAACAACTGTATGGCAACAAACTGGATAATGTAGAAGAAATGGACAATTTCCTGGAAACATATGAACAACCTAGACTGACCAGAGAAGAAATAGAAGACCTCAACCAACCCATCACAAGCAAAGAGATCCAATCAGTCATCAAAAATCTTCCCACAAATAAATGCCCAGGGCCAGATGGCTTCACAGGGGAGTTCTACCAAACTTTCCAGAAAGAACTGACACCAATCTTACTCAAACTCTTTCAAAACATTGAAAAAAATGGAACACTACCTAACTCATTTTATGAAGCTAACATCAACCTAATACCAAAACCAGGCAAAGATGCTACAAAAAAGGAAAACTACCGGCCAATCTCCCTAATGAATATAGATGCAAAAATCCTCAACAAAATACTTGCAAATCGAATCCAAAGACACATTAAAAAAATCATACACCATGACCAAGTGGGGTTCATTCCAGGCATGCAAGGATGGTTCAACATAAGAAAAACAATCAATGTATTACAACACATTAAAAACTCGAAAGGGGAAAAATCAATTGATCATCTCAATAGATGCTGAAAAAGCATTTGACAAAATCCAACATCCGTTTTTGATAAAAACACTTCAAAAGGTAGGAATTGAAGGAAACTTCCTCAACATGATAAAGAGCATATATGAAAAACCCACAGCCAGCATAGTACTCAATGGTGAGAGACTGAAAGCCTTCCCTCTAAGATCAGGAACAAGACAAGGATGCCCGCTGTCACCACTGTTATTCAACATTGTGCTGGAAGTGCTAGCCAGGGCAATCCGGCAAGACAAAGAAATAAAAGGCATCCAAATTGGAAAAGAAGAAGTAAAACTGTCATTGTTTGCAGTTGATATGATCTTATATCTAGAAAACCCTGAGAAATCGACGATACAGCTACTAGAGCTAATAAACAAATTTAGCAAAGTAGCGGGATACAAGATTAATGCACATAAGTCAGTAATGTTTCTATATGCTAGAAATGAACAAACTGAAGAGACACTCAAGAAAAAGATACCATTTTCAATAGCAACTAAAAAAATCAAGTACCTAGGAATAAACTTAACCAAAGATGTAAAAGACCTATACAAAGAAAACTACATAACTCTACTAAAAGAAATAGAAGGGGACCTTAAAAGATGGAAAAATATTCCATGTTCATGGATAGGAAGGCTAAATGTCATTAAGATGTCAATTCTACCCAAACTCATCTACAGATTCAATGCAATCCCAATCAAAATTCCAACAACCTACTTTGCAGACTTGGAAAAGCTAGTTATCAAATTTATTTGGAAAGGGAAGATGCCTCGAATTGCTAAAGACACTCTAAAAAAGAAAAACGAAGTGGGAGGACTTACACTCCCTGACTTTGAAGCTTATTATAAAGCCACAGTTGCCAAAACAGCATGGTACTGGCACAAAGATAGACATATAGATCAATGGAATCGAATTGAGAAATCAGAGATAGACCCTCAGATCTATGGCCGACTGATCTTTGATAAGGCCCCCAAAGTCACTGAACTGAGCCAAAATGGTCTTTTCAACAAATGGGGCTGGGAGAGTTGGATATCCATATCCAAAAGAATGAAAGAGGACCCCTACCTCACCCCCTACACAAAAATTAACTCAAAATGGACCAAAGATCTCAATATAAAAGAAAGTACCATAAAACTCCTAGAAGATAATGTAGGAAAACATCTTCAAGACCTTGTATTAGGAGGCCACTTCCTAGACTTTACACCCAAAGCACAAGCAACAAAAGAGAAAATAGATAAATGGGAACTCCTCAAGCTTAGAAGTTTCTGCACCTCAAAGGAATTTCTCAAAAAGGTAAAGAGGCAGCCAACTCAATGGGAAAAAATTTTTGGAAACCATGTATCTGACAAAAGACTGATATCTTGCATATACAAAGAAATCCTACAACTCAATGACAATAGTACAGACAGCCCAATTATAAAATGGGCAAAAGATATGAAAAGACAGTTCTCTGAAGAGGAAATACAAATGGCCAAGAAACACATGAAAAAATGTTCAGCTTCACTAGCTATTAGAGAGATGCAAATTAAAACCACAATGAGATACCATCTAACACCGGTTAGAATGGCTGCCATTAAACATACAGGAAACTACAAATGCTGGAGGGGATGTGGAGAAATTGGAACTCTTATTCATTGTTGGTGGGACTGTATAATGGTTCAGCCACTCTGGAAGTCAGTCTGGCAGTTCCTTAGAAAACTAGATATAGAGTTACCATTCGATCCAGCGATTGCACTTCTCGGTATATACCCGGAAGATCGGAAAGCAGTGACACGAACAGATATCTGCGCGCCAATGTTCATAGCAGCATTATTCACAATTGCCAAGAGATGGAAACAACCCAAATGTCCTTCAACAGATGAGTGGATAAATGAAATGTGGTATATACACACAATGGAATACTACACGGCAGTAAGAAGGAACGATCTCGTGAAACATATGACAACATGGATGAACCTTGAAGACATAATGCTGAGCGAAATAAGCCAGGCACAAAAAGAGAAATATTATATGTTACCACTAATGTGAACTTTGAAAAATGTAAAACAAATGGTTTATAATGTAGAATGCAGGGGAACTAGCAATAGAGAGCAATTAAGGAAGGGGGAACAATAATCCAAGAAGAACAGATAAGCTATTTAACGTTCTGGGGATGCCCAGGAATGACTATGGTCTGTTAATTTCTGATGGATATAGTAGGAGCAAGTTCACAGAAATGTTGCTATATTAGGTAACTTTCTTGGGGTAAAGTAGGAACATGTTGGAAGTTAAGCAGTTATCTTAGGTTAGTTGTCTTTTTCTTACTCCCTTGTTATGGTCTCTTTGAAATGTTCTTTTATTGTATGTTGTTTTCTTTTAACTTTTTTTTCATACAGTTGATTTAAAAAAGAAGGGAAAGTTAAAAAAAAAAAAAAAAAGAAAAACAAGGAAAAAAAAAAAGATGTAGTGCCCCCTTGAGGAGCCTGTGGAGAATGCAGGGGTATTCGCCTACCCCACCTCCATGGTTGCTAACATGACCACAGACATAGGGGACGGTGGTTTGATGGGCTGAGCCCTCTACCATAAGTTTTACCCTTGGGAAGACGGTTGCTGCAAAGGAGAGGCTGGACCTCCCTGTGTTTGTGCCTGGGAGTCTCCTCCTGAATGCCTCTTTGTTGCTCAGATGTGGCCCTCTCTCTCTGGCTGGGCCAACTTGACAGGTGGAGTCACTGCCCTCCCCCCTACGTGGGATCGGGCACCCAGGGGAGTGAATCTCCCTGGCAGCATGGAGTGTGACTCCCGGGGAGGAGTGTGGACCCGGCATCGTGGGACGGAGAACATGTTCTTGGCCAAGGGGGGGATGTGAAAGGAGATGAGGTAAGCTTCAGTAGCAGAGAGATTCCAAAAGGAGCCGAGAGGTCACTCTGGTGGGCACTCTTATGCACACTTTCGACAACCCTTTTTAGGTTCTAAAGAATTGGGGTAGCTGGTGGTGGATACCTGAAACTATCAAACTACAACCCAGAACCCATGAATCTCGAAGACAGTTGTATAAAAATGTAGCTTATGGGGGGTGACAATGGGATTGGGAAAGCCATAAGGACCAAACTCCACTTTGTCTAGTTTATGGATGGATGAGTAGAAAAGTAGGGGAAGGAAACAAACAGACAAAGGTACCCAGTGTTCTTTTTTAGTTCAATTGCTCTTTTTCACTCTAATTATTATTCTTGTTATTTTTGTGTGTGTGCTAATGAAGGTGTCAGGGATTGATTTAGGTGATGAATGTACAACTATGTAGTGGTGCTGTAGACAGTCGAGGGTGCGATTTGTTTTGTGTGACTGCGTGGTATGTGAATATATCTCAATAAAATGATGATTAAAAAAAAAAACAAAACAAAAACCACTACACACAAAACAAAACAAGCACACATGGAGTGTGAACCAACGCTGTGCAGGAACCGGCCAGCAGGGGAGCCCTGAGAGGGGAAATAAACAACACGAGCTCCAGGGTGGACCCGGCTACAGCCTGACAGCCCCCAGCATGGGGAAGAGGGGCCAAACAGAGCATGACGGTTTCCCTGGGTGAAAGGGACTGAGCTGAGGATTTGGAGAGGCCGAGGCAGCTGAACGAGACTAGAGAGGGGAGGACTCAGAGAGGGCTGCCGAGATCTGCAGCAGGCCCCCTGGGGTCTGCAGGTGAGCTCTGCACCTGCCTGACAGCAAACTCCCTGGGGCTGGGGAAAGACACGGTGGAAAGAAGTAGGACCCATCCCCAGAGCGCACAGTCCCAGGAGCCAAAGACTTGGGGCACTGCTAGGGTACCCCGAAGGTATGACCTCAATATGAGGTTGTGTTAGCACTGGCTCCCCTAACAAAGCTTAAAGATAAATCTCAAAACGATCAGACTGTTTCATGTGACTTCCCCGCACCCCAGGGCCAAGCTCAAAGTCATAGAAATTCATGGCAAAAAGATCCAGCTCCCCACCTTGTGAACTTCAGTGTCTGATAGGAATGTTTTTTACATGCCCTGGATATGTAATAGGAGTGTTTGACATATCCTTTTGCAGACATGTTTTGCAGCATTTTTTCCCCTTCTGTGGCTCACCTACTCATTTTTTAAAATGCTGTCTTTTGATGCACAACCGTTTTAAATTTGGATGAAGTCTAAATTCTCATTTGTTTATTTTATGATCATTTCTCTCATTGTTTAAAAGAAGCTTTGCTTATTCCCAAGTCAGAAAGATATTCTTCAAAGTTTTCCCATTAAAGTTTTGTGGTTTTTGTGTTTCCCTTTAGACCTATAATTCATCTCAAGTAAATTTTTGGATAAGATATGAATGAGGATTAAGGTTCATTTTTTATCCTTATGGCTATCCAGGGATTCCAGCACCATTTATTTTTTTTAAAATGTCCCTTTTCCCTTCGGCATGCTTGTCAAAAGTCAAGTGACTGTGTAAGCGGAGGGCATTTATTCGTGGGGTCTCCGTTTGCTTCCAAAGATCTACGTGTCTATACTTGTAGCCTTGGGGTAAGACTTGAAGTCAAATAGTGTAAGTCTTCCAACTTTGTTGTTTTTCAAGATCATCTTGGATATTTTAGATCCTTTGTATTTCTATAAAAATTTTAGAATCAGCCTGTCAGTTTCTACAAAAAAAGCCTGCAGAGCATTTGACTGGCATAGCATGGAATCTAGAGAACATGTTGGGAAGAGTTGAAATCTGCAGTATTGAGCCTTTCCATCCATGGCTATGGCATATGTAGGTATTCTCTAATTTTTCTCGGCAATGTTCTGTAGTTTTCAGTGTAGGGCTCCTACACAACTTTTGGAAAAGGTTATTCTTATGTCTTTTTATGCTATTGTAAGTAGAATTTTTAATTTTCTAATTGTTTTCCTCTTGCATATAAAAACCTAATTTTTGCATCTTAAATTTGTAGCCTTGGTCTATTTACTTACTGGTTTTAGTAGTTTTTTTTTTAAGATTTCATAACATTTTCCATGTAAACAATTATGTCACCTGCCGTAGGGACAGTTTTACTTCCTTCTTTCTGACCTTTAGACTTTTTACTTTTCTTGCTTTATTGCAGTGACTGGAGCCTCCAATACAACATCAGATAGAAGTTTGGGAGAGATGTCCTTGTTGGTGTCGATCTTCGTGGGAATGCACTCCATATTTCACCATGAAGGATAACGTTAGCTGTAGGTTTTCCGTAGGCACCATTTATCACACTGCAGAAGTTTTCTTCTATTTGTAGTTGGCTAAGGGTTTCCAGCATTGCAACGACTTCCGACACTAACTACCCAGAGTTAGGCCAAACTTCACAGGCCGAGAGCACAATCCCCACAAGACCTCACGTCAGGCGCCAGCTGTATGTTCCAGGGTTCCCGGGACCCCCCCACACTTCTGACCAACTAGCTACAAGTTCAGGGGCTCCCCTTACTCCCCCAGGTTCGAAAACTCTTAGAACAACTCTCAGAACTCAAGAAAGCATTATGCTTAATGACACATTATACGAGTTATATTATAGCAAAAGGATGCAAATCAGAACTCACAAAAGCAGAGACGCACAGGAGGTCTGGGAGGGGGCCCCGGGCCTCTCCCCGCAAGTCAGGGCTGTTTTCCTTATCACCATCCCCATCTCACGGCCATCGGCCATCGTGGTCACCAGTCACCGTGACATTCTGCTTCCTTGTCAGAGCTCCCCTTGGCTTTTCCACCTTCTGGTGTCATCCGTTAGACTAACGAGCATCTGCGTTCTGCGGAGAGCCTCACCCACCACCCTGGCCACGAAAACCCAGGACCACGGTGAGTCTGCTGGGTCAGCTTTAAGCCAGGGAGAGTGCCCAGCAGGACGCCCTTTCGGAGAACCGGGTTGGATCCTTCGTGCAGTTCAGACGGCTGGGGCCAGGACAGCCAGCGCCGAAGGAAAATTCCAGATCCTGGAGCCCCAGAGCGGCCAGCCGATCCACGCGGGGCGGCTCGGACCTCCATCACCTGAGCTGAGAAGTACACACACTTCCCACCCCCTCACCCCACTTACAGGAAAAGTTGCAAAAATTCTATTAAGATCAGTAAAACTTCATGGGGAGTTTTTAATTGCCCTGATGTCACAGGGAGTGGGTGAAGAACGGGGAGGTTACCTTTTGGCTCCAATCTTGGCAAATCTGGAGACAGTCCAGTAACAAACCATGTCGGTAATGGATTTTGTTTTTAGCTGTCAAAGATTTTCTTGTTCTTACATAAAAGACCAGTGAGTTGCTTTTGGCCTCTGCCTCCTCCCCTCCATCCTCCTCCCTCCCCTGGGCACGAGCCCTTCCCACGCCACAACCCAGAGCAGGATTAGACATTTATTATTTCTGGCTTTGGTGGTGCCTTCCCTATGTTGATTTTTTAAAAGCTAGTGAATAGAGAGGCCTTTGTGTTTCTCTCTCTAACGAATAAGTCAACTTAGTGTTTTCCTTCTCCTGTGCTCCCTGATGGATTTTCCCCACAACTTGCTGTGGGCTCTTCATGTCATGACCCCCCAGAGGGCAAAGGTCAGGATTGGGGACGGGCACTCCCAGGGGTTGAGACCCCACACTTAGGAGACCCCAAGGCAGCTGTGTTCTGAAGGGTTGGGGGTGTTGAGAAAGGAGCCTCGTCTTTTCACTGAACAACCCTAGCAAAAGCTGCCACGTGAGGCAGCACGATGGAACCTGAACTTTGGAGCCTGAGTCAGTTAGGCCGTGCTGCTGCGTAACAAACCACCCAGTGGCTTAAAACAACGTCCATTTTTTTTTTTTTTTTTACAAATTGTGAATGTCACTACTGGTAAATTTTATGTGCATTGAACCACCATAAAAATGTTTTAAAATAAAATTATTTGACTCATGATTCTGTGGGTCAGCCATTTGGCCCAGACACAGCCGTGAGGGTCTTCTGGTCTAGGATGGGGAAACAGACCCCCTCTCGGTGGGAAAGGCTGCAAAGAAGGGGGGCCACCTCTGCAGCCCCCACAGAGCTGCATTCAAACCCCACCTCCACGCTTCACCAGCTGCACACAGTCTCTGTAACTTAGTGTTTTCATGTCCAAACACGTGTCCCTACCTTACAGAGTGAGGACGAGCCGAGCTCACATGTGTCGAGTGCTCAGAGCATGACCCGTCACAGGGCTAGCGTGTGCTCACCATCGGCTGGCAGGGCCTCGAGGGGATGCAGGCACCCGACTCGGAGGCCTCCAGCATTGCAGCAGAGCCTGCGTGGCCATCTTATCCCCCTTCTCCTGACGGGGCCCCCTTCTCCTCCCACGAGTCCCCTTTGGCAGTGGTTCCCAATGTGGGTTCCAAGGAACATTACTTCCCAGAGATGTTAGCTGACTTTATTTGTAAACGGATTCTGTGACCACAGACTTTGGGGAAAGTCCAGCTGGTGTCCGCCTTGCAGGACTCTTCAGTGACTTTAATACACTAAAAGACGTCAGGAATCTAAGAGGAACTACAGCAGACGGCGGTCCCCACACTTATTTTGCCGTGGAGCCCTCTTTTGTGAGATGCCGCCCCAGGGTGCCTAGGGCCGAGCTGGGGCCTGGTGGTCCCCTGGGTCTCTCTTTCCTGGGATCCCCGAATCCATCTCAGGAGGGACGTGCAACTCCAGGAAGACAGGTCCCGCCATGTGGCCCTTCAGACACCGGGGGCGACAGGCGCTGGCATGTCACGGTCTGATTGAGGAGGGGCTCGCCCAGGGATGGGGAAAGGACCCAAGTCTTGGTTCCTCATTAGATGTCCACTAATCAAGCAGGTGCGTGGAATGCAGGTAACGTAAGGTGTTCTGGCAGCTTCTTGTTCCCGCTGTTGGAAGAGGGAGCCCCACCTTAAATAGCAAGAAAGGGCCAAACACCCCCAACCCTGGGCAGATGAGCTGGACAGCCAAGCATCCACAAGGACCCTCAGCCCGGGCCGGAGGATCCCCGCCTCGCAGGGTCTCCCCGGGGACTGCACTTGGGAGCAGAAAGCCAGCAGGGGTGCCCCGGGGGCCTGAGGGGGGGGTGGCTTGAGCGAGTCCCCAGGCGGGCAGGGACCGACGCCCACTGGGTCGAGGGTGGATGGAGCTGGAGGGAACCTCGGGGGAGACGGCCACGCCATGTCCTGGATTGCACACGCACGCATCTGTCAAAACTCAGCGAGCACGCACTTCCCGTAGGTGATTTTGTTGTCTGCAAACTTTACTTCAGAAGGGAAAAAGCTATAATGGAGTATTAAATTCCGGTTAATGATATGCATGCCAGATGTTTGAAAACTGTTTATAGTAAAATGTTGGGGGGAAGCTGAACGACAACCTGCCCTGACTTCTGCCATCTTGGCTGGTCCGAGGCCTGGGTCCTCTGATGTGCAGCCGTGTGGGCTGGGGTCTCCAGACCCCCGCCCTGGATGGTGCCCTGGCTCCCTGGGGTGGGGGGCATGGCCAAGAGCTGCCCCTCCCATCCTCTGCAGCCCACAGACGTGGGGCTCACTCATTCCTGGGAGGGAGATGAGCACCGAATTCAAAACTGGTTACATGTAGTTCCAGTGCATGAACCCACTGAAGGCCTGGTGCCAGAAAGGAGCAGGGGCCTCAATAAAATGCAACCCCCCAAAAAAACACCACAACTCATCCCCCAAAACCGATGGCTCACGAGCCACACACATTGTCCTGCTCCCCGCTGGCAGCATCCTCACCTGGTGGCTCTGTCAAGTGGTGCCCTAGAAAGAATGGGGGGGTCCAGGGGCGCACCCCCGGGGAGCCGGGGAAGTGGTGATTGACCAGGGAGGCCCTACCAGAACCCCCCGGCACAGGCAACCTCGGGGCAGTCTCCCCGCCTCAGAGAGGGGAGCGCTGCGGAGGTGGGGGGGTCATGGCAGGTCTTGTGGGGGGAGTACCAGCTGGGGGAGACCAGGGCAGCCCCGGGGTGTCAGAGCTTGGAATCCCGCCTCCTGCCTGTCCTGTCTATTGTCTAGTTCATTTTCTGTTCACAGTTGCACTACTGGGATTTTTTTTTTTTTACATATACTAATGAGATTTTAATTACATACAAGATTAGGCGAATGTGTGGTGGAGCCTCCTGGCTTTCCAATTAAAGGTTCCCTGGAGAATACATAGATAAAATGCTTAGGAGAGCACCCGGTAGGAATCTGAATGAGTGAGCAAGCAAATGAATGAATGAATGGAGTGTTTCAGGAATGTGATGCTGAAATGCACCCCTGCCCGTGACTTCCCCTTCTGGGGGGCCCCTCACCTGCAGCGTCCCTTCCCTTCCGCTCACTCCCCTCCCCCATCCAGGAGGCCCTGCCCTCTGCCCTCTGCCCTCTGCGGCCCACGTGGGAGGTCCAGTCCCCTCTGTGCCCCGGGAGTCTCTGCCAGCCCAGGCCCGCCCCCTGCCCCAGGCCAGGACGCAGACCCCAGCCTCTGAAGGGGGCTGTGGGTCCCCTGCGGAGGCCCGCCGGTCTGCTCTGCATCTGACTAGGAGAGCCGCAGGGGTCTCGCCGACCCCCTCCTGGAGGGCAGGAGGACTAGGGGCGCCTGGCCCGCCCCCGCCCGGAGAAGGCCCCATCGGCCAGACTTCCTGGCAGCCTGAGGACTGGGGCGGGCCCTGGGCTGCGCACAGAGGGTCCGTCGGGGCTGGGGGAGCCTCTCCCACCGGGGCTCAGAGCCGGGGTCCGGGCAGGGGCGCGGGGGCGGCCTGGGTGTGGGCGGGTAACCCGGCCAGGGCGTGTTTGGGGGCGCGCGGCCGTGCGTACCCGTGCACGCGAGCATGTGCGCACACCCGCGCCGCCGTGCCTGCACCCCTGGCGAGAGCGCAGCGCCGCGGGCCTTCGGGCGGGTCCCCCCTCTGGCCTGGCGGGCTGCTGTCTCCTCCCCCACGGACCACCCCCGGGCGCCCTCCCTGCCAGCCCGGCGCCGGGAGGACGGTGCTGGGTGCGGCAGAGCCTGCCCGAGGGCCTCCGGGCGGGGCGGGGACGGGACGCAAGCCCCCGTTGTGCACCTCCCGGGGCCCTTTTCCCGGGCGCGCTCTTCTGCCTCCGTCCCCGCGGGAAGGTCCTCCTGGGCCCCGGGCGTCCTGCCCAGCTGCTGCACTCAGGCCTGGGGGCGCCGGGAGGGACTGGGGGGTCCGCTGAGCGCTCGCGTCTGCACCACGAGGTCGGTCACCTCAGGGAGGCAGCGCCGGGGCCGGGAGAGCCGGTGCCGCTCGGGCTCCGTCTCTACCCCCACTGCAGTCGCCCAGGCCCGCAAGTGCCCTGCAGAGGGAAAGGGGGTCGCCTGGGGTCGGCGACCAAACGGACCAGATGCGGCGCCCCGGAGGGGGCCTGACTGGCGAGCCGGTTACACTGTATTCTGGCCGCCCAAATTTGAATTTCGTGTCATCTTCCTGAGACATGACATCTTGTTGTTGTGATCCCTATTTTCAACCATTTAAAACTCTAAAAACCTTTCTCAGCTCATGAACTCTGCAAACACAGGCCGCCAGTGGGTGGGTTTGGCCTGTGGTCAGCGGATCCCTGGACCGGTCATCCAAGTCCCAGAGAAGAAGGCCTCGCCCGCCCACTGCGTCCTCCCAGGGCCACACACACGCCATCTCCCCGCCCCGCACTTTCTCCTAACACCAATGGGGTGTTCTGGACTCACTCGTCTACACCAGCCTTTTCCCTTGAACTGTGTCAGCGCAGCTGGGCGACCACTTTCTTCTCGCCTGGGTAGTGTTCCACCCAGCGGCTCCCACCACCTGATTCCACGTCTCCCCTAATGCGGATTCCGTAGGCGTCTTAACGGATATGCCTGTCATTTGGGAGCTTTTGTAATTCTGAGGAGCGACTTTGCACCCATGCCCACGAGTCATAAAAGAACCTTGCTGGACCCTCCCCACGCCCTGGCCAGCGGGTTCTGTTAGTCCCATTCTGCAGGTGAGTCCACCGAGGTGTCATGGGGATAGCACCTGCTGGGACCCCAGGCCCACCCAGGGGAGAGGCAGGACTCGGCCGAGGCCCCCACGCCCGGGCCCAGGACCACCTGGCAAGGCCTGTGGCCGCTCCCAGAGGGCAGGAGGGCCCGCGGGCAGCCCCTTTAGCCCATCACGGTGCACGCCGCATCCAGGGACCCCCAACACTCCCCAGAGCACTCAGGCCCCCTCCTTGATTGGACATCCGACAGCCTTTCTCCTTCACCCCCTCCCCAGACTCTTCCCAGACACTTCCCAGACCCTGGATCCTTCCCAAGGGGGTGGCATGGGTCCTCCAGGGGCCTCAGGGTGAGATGATGCCCTGGCCCCTCAGGCCAGCAACCAGCTGCTCTGCGCACGAGGTGCCTGTCCCTGCCTCACGCAGCCGCCCACCCAGAGGGCCTCCTGAGGAGGGGGCCAGGACGTGTGCACAGGCCAGCATCCCCCTGGGCTGCCCGGAACCTACGTCCCAGCGAAGCTCCCTGCTGTTTTCCCGATGAAGCCAGAGCCCTCCTGCCATGCGCTCGGGAAAATGGGCCTGGGGTCTCACCCTCCCCACCCCAGAGCCTGGTCCAGCTCCTCCACTTGCAGCAAAGGCCCACATTCTCCCTTCCACCTGCCAAGGAGACCCCTCCAAGCACAGCCAGAACCTGGCAGCTCGGTGTGCCCCGAGGTTGGGTCCCGGAGAGCCATGAACCCCAAACGCCACGCCCAGGGTCCTGCCACCCCACAGCCTGACGCCCTGTGGAGCCCCAGGGACACCGCACCATGAAGGGCATCTGCGAATCATATCAGCATTAAGGACGGAGAGTTGTGAAAGCTCGCCATTTGGGATCAGACCTTAGAATCACATCTATGCAAGCACCATCAGAGATTTGATAAAATTTAGTTCCATCAAATAAAACAAAAGAAAAAGACTCAGACTGAGCTTTTTGGGTGCCCTGCCTTCCACAGCCAGGGTGCCCCGAAAGGCTGGGCCTTCCCTTCTCTGCCCAGACCTGGCTCCATGTCAGGCACCAGAGACACTCCCCAAATGACAGAACAGCGAGGCCAGCATTTGGGGGGCCCCTGGTGCTGGCCCCCCAAAGCCTGGACCCATCGCTCCGGCTCAACAAGGGTCCGTGGGGAGCTTGGCCTGGGTCTGTGTGCCCCTGACCTGAAGCCCTCCTGCTGTCCCCACTCCGTGGGGCTGACACCTGCATCCCGGCCACGCCGGGGGAGGGCCCAGAGCAAACCTCCCCCCACCTCTGAAGTCAAGGTCACATCCAGCTGCTGACGGGGAACCCAGAGAGGACAGCCCTGTCTGTGTAGGCTGTGGGGCCAAAACGGCAAACACGGCAAATCCGGGAGCCTCCCCCCTGCCCCGCCCCCGGCGGCTCTGGGGGTTTCCCTCACGCCTTCCTCCTGGACGGGAGCCCGCGGGGCCCGGGGCGGGGGTTACAAAAGGCCGGGTGAGGACTCCCAGCGCGAGCCCTTCCTGCCAGGCGAGGCGGGTGCCCTGCTCCCTCGGTGGCTCCTGGCGTCCGGTGCCCTCGGCCTCCCCTCGTCTGCCCAGCAGCCTCGGGGTTTGCCGTCCGGAAGCCATGCTGCTCTTGCTGACCCTCGCTGTCCTGGGGAGCCCCGTCTGCTGGGCGCAGCGTGAGTCTAGCTGGGTCGGCCCCTTCCGACCCAGTCCCCCAGGGGACCTCTCACCCTCTCCATCCCCAAGACCTGGATTTGCGCCCCCAGTGCTCATCACGGACCACCTCTGGGCATGGGGTCCTCTGTCCCAGGCAGTCTGGGGGCCATCCCACCCGCCCATGGCCTGGGCAGAGGCGCCCAGGTAGAAGCTGTGTGGGTTCCCCACATTGGTCCCTCTGTCTGTCCGTCTAGAGATGTACGGCATCGGGGGAGGCACCTATTTCAGCACCTCCGAGGACAACCAAAACAATGTCACAGGGATTCGGGTCTGCACGGGGCTGGGACTGATTAAAAGGTGAGTGGCGTGGGGGGTCGGGCAGCCCTGTCACTGCACCGACTCGTCCCACGGTGTCGGAAACTCAGGGAGGGGGACTTACAGCTGCTTCTCCAACATCCTTGTCTGGCTCCCGATGACTGTTTGAGGCTGTTTGACCCCTTGGAGGTGCCACGGCCACCACCTTTCGCTTTGTCCCTTTTCACCAGCCAGTCCATCCCCTCTACCAGTCCCCAGTCATTTCTGTCTCCACATCCAGGTCCGAGCCTCCTGGGTTGAGCTAAAGAGGGTTAGAGGCTGACTTCCTTCTCCTTTCAAGCCGACTCCACTCAACCACAAATGGCCTCTCATTTCCCAGAAATAGAAAATCAAGAGAAGGTCTGTCCAGGTTAGGGCCAACTAGGAAAGGACACGAGGGTCAGAGTGGACCTCTGACCGAACTCAAGTCATCAGAAGTGTGTAGAAGCAGGAAGTGCATGGCTGCCCCCGACGTTGGGGCTGGGGCCTTTGCGGTGGGCCTGGCACGGGGGCAGGTTTTTGCTCTTATGGCTTGTGGAGACCTGGGAGGAAGAACGGGGCAGAAGAGCCCAAGACCAAACAGACAGCGTGGGGAGTGGTGAGCTGGAGAGGGGGGCCCTCAGATGAGCCCCGCGCTGAGGGGAAGGGCAGAGAAGCTCAGGGGGGCAGGGGGCTGGTGAGCGTGCCGGGGGGGATTTCCGCGGGGGTGACATTAGCTGACACTTTCTTGGCCAGTCCCTGGGCCGAGTTCTCTTTCTGGACGGTTTCTGTAAACTCTCCACAGTCCCCCCCACTTTGCAGACAAGGAAAGGGGGGCCCGGAAGGGCTGAGTGACAGGCCCAGAGGCAGCCGAGCCGGGGACTGGGGGGTACAGTGCCTGTCTGAAGCACCCAAACCTCCTCTGGGGGCTCTGTCGCCCCCAAAGGCCTGTGTCCCCACCCAAGGAGGGGCACAGCACCCAGCGCTTCAGAGCTGCGTCTCTCCCCAGCGTGCAGCTGCGGTTCGGGTCCTCCTGGACTGATAAATACGGCGTCCCGTGCAAGAGGAGCCAGGAATTCCTCCTGCGGCAGGACGAGCACTTCGTAGCGGCCTACGGGGCGTACGGCCTGTTCCTGCGGTACCTGGAGCTGCACACCGACTTCGGGCGCACGGCCATGTTTGGCACAGCGATCGGCCAGACCTTCTCGGCCTCCCCCAGCCAGGAGGGGCAGGTGCTCACGGGCCTGTTCGGCCAGTACAAGCTCCTGGGCATCTCGGGCCTCGGCTTCCGGTGGCAATACCCACTGGAGTAGTCGACGAGCCCACTGCTAGCCAGTGCCACTAAAGAGCGAGCGCTGTAGGGACGGGGGCACAGGGGCTCCCGCGGGCTGAGGCCGCCTGCCTGGTTGGGGACTGGCCGGGGTGACCAAGCCATGTCCCCAAACCAGGATCTGTCAATAAATCAAGCTTCTGCAGAAACAGTGGGTCCAGGCGTGGTCCTTGGGGACGGGGCTGTAACTGAAGGCTTCTGAGCTCGCAGAGGACAGAGCCCCCGGGGAGGGGACATCCGTGAACTGTGCAGAGGGGCGAGGCAGGAGTGGGGCGGAGGAACGGGGTCCTGTGCTTCTGCTGAGGACACGAGACCTGCCCCCAGACCCAGGTCCCGCTCCAGGACCCAGGCCGCCCAGCAGGCTCCTGCTTGCCAAGCTCAGATCCCCGCGTCTCTGGGCGTCCTGGAGTCCCAGGGGAGCACGCTGGGGCATCATCAGTTCTTCGCTCACTCTGCAAACACCTGCCAAGGCCTCTTCTGGGCCGGGCTCTCGCCTGGTCACTGAGGCCTAAAGGGGAGGCCAGGGGTCTGGCTTAGGAGCCGGCTGCCCCATTGGAGACAGATGCGGAAGCAGACGGCGGCAGGTCGGTGTGACATCTGTGCTGACGGCATCGTGCCTGGGGCACTGTGGGAGAGGTACCTGCCCAGAGGTAGAGCTACTGGCATGTGCTTCAGGGAGGCCTTCTTGGAGGAGGTGACGACTGAGCTCGGTCTGAAAGGGTGAGTGAGAACTGGCCAAGAGGAGAGAAGGGGGGTGGGGTGGGGAGAGAACAACGCGGGCAGAGGCAGGAGTGCATCTCAAGTGTTGTCTGGGGACCCCAAGCCCCTTCAAGGGGTCCGTGAGTCAAAACTATCGGCATAATAATGCCAAATCGTAATCGGCCCCTTTCTCATTTTCTCACGAGTGCTCGGAGGCCGCGGGACACGTGCAAACGCCACGACACTGACGGATGATGGACTGTGGGCTTGTGTAGTCTGTGTTCCCGAAATCCGCCCGTGATAAACGTTTTCTGTACACTCCAGCAATTCCACACCCCTGTACTTGCCCAAGAGAAATGAAAACATACATGCATGTAAAAACGTGTTCACATTCTCGGAACACTATTCATAACGGACAAAAAGTGGAAACAACCCAAATTCTCTTCAGCGGGTGAGGGGCTCAGCAGACGGTGGTTCCGCACCACGGAAACCCCCGTGGCAGTAGAGAGAGAGCCCTGGCTCCCAGCACGGACTGGGCAGATCTCGACTGCGCTCTGCTGCACGACGGAAGCCGGCCACGAAGGACTCCTTCCTGCGTGCCCCAACGCGGGGTGACATTCCGGAGGAGACGGGCCCGCACGCCAGGAAGCAGCCCGGCAGGGGCAGCGACAGCGAGGCACTGACCGCGTCTGGCTATTGAGGAACTGCTCTGCATTTTCGCTGCGAAGGTGGTTACACAATTTTATACCATTTTTATCAAGTTTTTATCAAAAGGTATCACAGTACAATTAAAATTGGTGAATTTTATTGCATATAATGATTAATAAGCAAAAAAAGGAATTTTTTTGTCTGTTTTATTACTATTGGTGGCTATAACACAGATAAACAAAAGCCCTTTGGGAAGCCTCAATAATTTTTAAGGGTATAAAGGAGTCCTGAGACCGAAAAGTTTGAGAATCGCTGGGCTGGGGTTTTTGGGTGCCGTGAGCCTCTCCGTGGGGCTCCAGCCCATGTTCCCTGCTGAGACGCCCTGAGAGGCCCGGGGGGAGGTTTTCCTGATGCCCTGGACAAGGACCCTTACGAGGGAGAGAGAAGGTCCCACTTTCGGGGTAGCCGTGCCCCCAGAAGGCTCCAAGCCAGGGCGGGTGGGGCTGTTGGGAGCCGCCGGCCACATGGCCCCCATCCGCTGGCCCCCGGCCCCAAGGGGCCCAGGGAAGTTCCGGCTGGACAGACGTTTATTATGCTGCCGGGGGTGTGGAGAGTGCTTCTGAGAGTTTGGAGACCAATTTGAACCCAGCTACAAAAGTTTGAAATGCAACTGCTTTGCGGTCCGACGATTGGTGCACGGGAGAACCAGGGGCGAGGTGTCCCCCGCAGCTTCGGAAAGCAGCCTGGGGCCCCACGGCATGGACACTGCCGGGTCGGCTCCGTGCCCGTCCAGGAGGGCCGTCCACCCGCTGTTCCCCAACGCACCAGCAGCGGGTCCTTCCTGAGCCCAAGCACCTTCTCGCAGCCTCACGCCGTCTGTCACTTACTTACTCTTGCCCCTGAGCCCCTGCTGGGGTGAGGCTGGGAGGGGCCCAGAGACAGGCCGTGTTGGGGTGAAGTCCGCCGTTTCCAGGGCCTCGACTCCGCCAAGGGAGGTGATGGGAGGAAATCCCCATGGATGAACTGGACTCGGGGGGAAAAGCCTTCGTTTTATAAGCAGGCTGGGGCAGGCAGGGGCTGGACCTGGGAGACCCCGTGGCCGTGGGGCTCGAGGATCCATGGTCCCTTTCCCTGGGGAAGCCACAGATGTTGCCTCCACATCAGCACTGGGGTGGGGGGGTGGACCAGCCCCCTCAGCCCGCAGCAGGGCCAGTGTGGTCACAGTGGGTGGGAGCTGCCAGCGGCCGGAGGGGAGAGGCCGCGGGTACTGCCTGCCATCCTGCCACGCACAGGACAGCCCCCCAGCTTAGAAGTATCTACCCCCAGAAGTCAGTGGGCTGAGGTTGAGAAAGCCTGGCCCCGAGGACGAGCGGCCACAGGCCACCTGCCGTCTCCCCCTCTCCAACCTCAGAGCCGTGGTCTGTGCCCCCACCCCTCTCAGGCGTGGAGTATTTTCTCTGAGCGTCTGCCCCCTCTGATCCTGGGACCCTTCCTCTCTGGGATTATCCAGCTGGGGAGGGGTCTTTTGTGGGGGGCTTTGGCCCCAAAGGGTACTGGGCTCCCCCAGCCCCTCCTGGGAACTGCCTCGTCCCCACTCTTCCCCCTTCCCACCCGCTCGGGCTGTGGAGGGGCCCCCATCAGCCCGGCCTGGCCCGGAGAAAGGGGTCTTGGAATTTAACGAGCACAAAAGGGGGACACTCACTGGGTAGAGTCCTAGGCTTTTCCTTGTCAGTTAATATGTTGCAGGAGGTCAGCGAATATTTTTATTGCACTAAAATGTAAGATGAGACTGACGCTTTTAACCACTTTGAATGTGCACGTCAGTGGCATTGAGTACATCTTGAACTTTCCAGAACTAGAATGGAAACTCTGTACCCACTAACCTTCGCTCCAAATATTTCATCCTATCTTTTATGAGGCCTTTACATTTTGCTCCCCACAGAAGTTTTCTATTCTATGTTGTCACATCTGCCTGTGTTTTCTTTTATGGTTTTGTCTAGTTCTAAGTTTAGATCATCTGACCTTCCAAAGAGTTTTGATAAATATTCAACTATATTCTGTCCTAGTTTTCTTATTATTTTTTAATCAACTGTATTGAGGTATAATTAACAAGCGGTACAACTCATCTATGTTAACAGTCCAGTTTGATGAGCTTTGACAAACGTATATGTTAGGTTCAGAGCCGTTCAAGAATCCACATAAACGCAGTGAGTCATGGTTTAAGTAGAGAATTTAAGGTTTATTAGAGGAAGAAAGCAGAAGAAAGCAGGTGGGAGCCATCAGAAAAGAAAGAAAGGAAAAATGGCTCCGGCCCTCTATCCGAGAGCAGCATTTTTTAAAGGAAAAACCCACGTTGGGTATTGGGGGGAAGGTCCTGCTGAATGTGTTCTGGGCCTCGATTGGGTGAGTGCTTATCAGTTTCTGCTGACTGGTTACTAGGGTTTTAACACTACTCTTCTTTGGTGTGCACTGTATTATCTATGTGGAGGAAGCAGGCCTTTTGGCTTGTTTGTGGTCGTTCATCTTATGGGCATATCTGATCTTGCCTTGTCCGCCCCCTGGAGTCCAGGCACCACTGTGACTGGGATTCCTAAAACAGCCTCCAACCCTTAGTTTATGGTGCACCTGGTATCTATGAGATAAGCAGCAGGGCCCGTGGATCAGACATTCCGTCTACATGTTAGACTCTTTTTTCTGGAGTCTGACACCTGTCAGCCCCCCACTCTCCCCATCCCTTCTCTCTCACCACCACCCACCCCACCCCCATTTTCTTCTCTGTCTTCTCCACTCTCCTGCCACGGGCCCCTCGCCCTCTGTCCCTCAGTTTCTCCCATTCCTGCCTTCCTCCACCCAGCCCCTCAATAAGCAGAAGACCCCCCCCGCCTTGAATGAGATCCTAACTGAAGCCCCCGAGAAAGTGATGCCTAGAATTAATTGCACAGAAGTCATCCCTCGCTGGCCGCAGCCTGGGAAGGGTGGCGGCCTTTCCCTGAGTCGGGAGAACAGCCTCTCCCACCACCCCACGGGCTCTGCAGAAACGAGAGCCCAAGCAACGGGCTGGGGCTGGGAGTGGGGAGGGGGCACCCAGCCCTGAAGTGAGCAGGAGACCGAGTCAGGGGGCTGCTTGAGGGCCCACATGCCACCGGCTCCAGGCCCCAGCTGCGCCCACTCCCCAGGGGAGCCTTCCCTGCAGGGCTCCTGCCTACCTGTGGTGTGTGTACCTGCTCCGCACCTGCTCAGGGGGCGTGGCTAAGCCCTGTCCCCAAGCCTCACTCCTGGCACCTGGCTCAGGCTCAGAGGGCAGCCCCAGGGCTCCTTGGCTGCAGCTGGGCAGGGAACAAGCCCACCTCTGGACCCTTCTGGGAACCAGCTTTGGAACCAGCTGCCTCTGGGGGTCACCGATGAAGGCCTTTGGGCCTTCTGGGCTGTCTCCTCCAGGCCCAGTGGGCATGGGGCAGCCCTGGGCAGCCAACAGGTCCATCCTGGACTTCTGGGCCGATTTCTCCAAACTGGGCTCCCCACACAGAGCAGTCGGGAAACCAGGAATAGAAGGGATCTTGCTCAACAAGATAAAGAACATTTATGAAAAACCCACAGCAAATGTCACACCCAACGGTGAAAGACAGAAAGCTTTCCCCCCACGATCAGGAACAAGACAATGATGCCTGCTGTCGTCACTGTTATTTAACATTGTACTGAAGTGCTAGCTGGAGCAATCAGGCAAGAGAAAGAAATAAAAGGTATCCATATTGGAAAGGAGGAAGCCAAATTATCCCTATTTGCAGATGACATGCCCACCTCTATGTATAGAAAAATCCCAGAGAGGAAGTAAAGAAAACAATTCCATTTATGATGGCATCTAAAAGAATTAAATACCTAGGAATAGATTTTCACCAAGGAAGAGAAAGACGGTGTGCTGGAATCTACGAAACATTGCTAAAAAAATTAAAGAAGACCTAAATAAATTTGAAGACATCCTGTGTTCATGGACTGGAAGACTTAGTATTGTTGAAATGTCAATTTTGCCTAAAATGATCTACAAATTGCATGCAATATCTATAAAAATTCCAGCAGGCTTTTTTTTTTTTTTTTTTTTTTTTTTTGCAGAAATGGAAAAGCTGATCCCTCAACTCTCACGGAATTTTAAGGGGCCCTGTGTAGCCGAAACTATTTTTTTTTTTTTTTTCATTTTTATTGAGATTGTTCAGATACCATAAAATTATCCAAAGATCCAAAGTGTACAATCACTTGCCCCTGGGTACCCTCATACAGCTGTGCATCCATCACACTTAATTTTTGTTCAATTTTTAGAAACTTTTCATTACTCCAGACAAGAAATAAAGTGAAAGATGAAAAAAGAAAAAAAGAAAAGGAAACTCTAGTCCTCCCCTATCCCTAACCAACCTCCCTCAATTGTTGACTCCTAGTATTGATATAGTACGTTTGTTACTGTTTATGAAAAAATGTTGAAATACTACTAACTGTAGTATATAGTTTGTAATAGGTATATAGTTCTTTCCTATATGCCCCTCTATTATTAACTTCTAATTGTATTGTCATACATTTGTTCTGGTTCATGAAGTGATTTCTAGTATTTGTACAGTTGATCATGGACATTACCCACCATAAAGAATCAGACAATACCACCAATGTCAAGTGTCTAACATGCCTCCCCTATCCCCCCCTCTTATCTGCATTCACCTTGGTATATCACCTTTGTTACATTAAAGGAAGCATAATACAATGATTCTATTAGTTACAGTCTCTAGTTTATGCTGATTGCATCCCTCCCCCAATGCCTCCCCATTTTTAACACCTTGCAAGGTTGACATTTGCTTGTTCTCCCTCGTAAAAGAACATATTTGTACATTTTATCACAATTGTTGAATACTCTAGATTTCACCAAGTTACACAGTCCCAGTCTTTATCTTTCCTCCTTTCTTGTGGTGTCTCACATGCTCCCCACCTTCCTCTCTCAACCGTATTCATAGTTACCTTTGTTCAGTGTACTTACATTGTTGTGCTACCATCTCCCAAAATTGTGTTCCAAACCACACACTCCTGTCTTCTATCACCCTGTAGTGCTCCCTTTAGTATTTCCTGTAGGGCAGGTATCTTGTTCACAAAGTCTTTCATTGTCTGTTTATCAGAAAATATTTTGAGCTCTCCCTCATATTTGAAGGACAGCTTTGCTGGATACAGGATTCTTGGTTGGTGGTTTTTCTCTTTCAGTATCTTAAACATATCACACCACTTCCTTCTTGCCTCCATGGTTTCTACTGAGAGATCCGCACATAGTCTTATTAAGCTTCCTTTGTATGTAATGGATTGCTTTTCTCTTGCTGCTTTGAGGATTCTCTCTTTGTCTTTGACATTTGATAATCTGATTATTAAGTGTCTTGGCGTAGGCCTATTCACATCTCTTCTGTTTGGAGTACGCTGCGCTTCTTGGATCTGTAATTTTATGTCTTTCATAAGACATGGGAAATTTTCATTAATTATTTTCTCTATTATTGCTTCTGCCCCCTTTCCCTTCTCTTCTCCTTCTGGGACACCAATGATACGTACATTATTGTACTTTGTTTCATCCCTGAGTTCCCGGAGACGTTGCTCATATTTTTTCATTCTTTTCTCCATCTGCTCCTTTGCGTGTAGGCTTTCAGGTGTTTTGTTCTCCAGTTCCTGAGTGTTTTCTTCTGCCTCTTGAGATCTGCTGTTGTATGTTTCCATTGTGTCTTTCATCTCTTGTGTTGTGCCTTTCATTTCCATAGATCCTAGTAGTTGTTTTTTTGAACTTTTGATTTCTGCCGTATATATTCCCAGTGCTTCCTTTACAGCCTCTATCTCTTTTGCAATATCTTCTCTAAACTTTTTGAATTGATTTAGCATTAGTTGTTTAAATTCCTGTATTTCAGTTGAAGTGTACATTTGTTCCTTTGACTGGGCCATAACTTTGTTTTTCTTAGTGTAGGTTGTAATTTTCTGTTGTCTAGGCATGGTTTCCTTGGTTATCCAAATCAGGTTTTCCCAGACCAGAACAGGCTCAGGTCCCAGAGGGAAGAAATAGTCAGTATCTGGTTTCCCTGTGGGTGTGTCTTAGAAAATTGCTCCACCCTTTGATGCCTCGGGTCACTGTGCTTTTCTGCCCAGCAGGTGATGCCTGTTAGCCTGTAATTCTTGACTGGTGTGAGGAAGTGTGGCCGTGTTCCCCCAGGCTCTGGGGTCTGGTTCTGAATGGAAAGGACTCCACCCCTTTCCTCCTAGAGAAGACAGACCCCTCAGGTGGAGGTCATTAGCATTTCAATGGTCTCACTCTCTGCTTGTGCTGTCTCCACCCTTCCCCGAGTCACAGCCCTGGAAACTGAATATGACTGGGGCTTTCTCCACTGAGCCGAAAAAGAAACAGATAGTCCCCTTCAGACCCAGTCAAGGTGACCCTCCGGCTCTCCCAGGTCAGTCGTCACCCAAAGCCTCTGTCTGTTTTTTGGGGCTGCGTACCTGTAGTGAGCAGTTCACACTCGCTACTTAAAACCCCAGTTGGAGCTCAGCTGAGCTATATTCACTTGCTGGGAGAGAGCTTCTCTCTGGCACCACGAGGCTCCGCAGCTCGGGCTATGGGGGAGGGGGTCTCCCGACCTGGTTCCGCAGGTTTTACTTACAGATTTTATGCTGTGTTCTCGGGCATTCCTCCCAATTCAGGTTGGTGTATGATGAGTGGATGGTCTCGTTTGTCCCCCCGCAGTTATTCTGGATTATTTACTAGTTGTTTCTGGTTTTTTGTAGTTGTTCCAGGGGGACTGCTTAGCTTCCACTCCTCTCTATGCCGCCATCTTGCCTGCCCGTCTAGCCGAAACTATTTTGAAGATGAACAAATCAGTTTCCTGATTTCAAAACTTACTGCAAAGCTACAGCCATTAAAACAGTGTGGTACTGGCCTCAGGACAGACATAGAGACCAATGGAATAGAACTGAGAGTACAGAGTTAAACCCACACATCTGCAGCCTGTTGATTTTTTTCTTCGGTGCCAAGTCCATTCAGTGGGGAAAGAGTAGTCTCTTCAACAAATGGTGCTGGGTCAAGTGGAAATCCACATGCAAAAGAATAAAGGGGGATGCCTATCTCTAACCATTTACAAAAATTAATTCAAAATGGATAAAAAACCTAAATATAAGAGCCAATACTATAAAACTCTTACAAGGAAACATAAGGGAATATCTTCAGGACCTTGTAATAGGCAATGGATTTTTAGATTTTACACCAAAAGCACAAGCAACAACAACAAAAATAGATAACATGGATTTCATCAAAATATAAAAGTTTTGTACATCAGAGGACATTAGCAAGAAAGTGAAAAGACAACCTACAGAATAGGAGAAAATAATTGGGAAAGGATACAGCCAAAGAAAGTGTAATATCCAAAATATATTCTTTACGTATGTATTCTTTATATATCCTACAACTCAACCATGAAAAGATAAACAACCCAATTTTAAAAATGGGCCAAGGATTTAAACAGACGTTTCTCCAAAAAAAATATTCAAATGGCCAATAGATTTATGAAAAGATGCTCAACATCATTATCCAATAGAGAAATGCAGATTGACACTACAATTCACACCCCCTAGTATGGCAATTATTAAAACTGAAAATATGTTGGTGAGGATGTAGAGAAGTAGGAGCCGCTGTGGAAAATAGTTTGTCGGTTCCTCAGAAAGTAACACATGGGATTGCCATATGACCTGGCAACTCTACCCCCAGGTAGAAACCCCAGAGACTTGGGAGCAGGGACCTGACCAGGTATTTGTCCACCAACGATCATCGCAGCGTTATTCACAGTAGCCAAAACGTGAAGCCCCCACGTGTCCATCGGGAAAGGAATGGATCAACAAAATGTTCTCCATCCAGACAAAGGAAGTGAAGTGCTGGGACATGCTAAAAACAATGAACCTTGAAGACATCCTGTTGAGTGAAATAAGCCAGACACCAAAGGACAAATGTATGATTTCTCTTATATGAAATACTTAGAATAATCAAATTCACAGGGATAGAGAAGGTAAAAAAAGAGCTTGAAGTTCTCAGGGAGTTAGCAGCTGCAGGAAGAAGCCATCACACCCCTAGAGCTGAGAAAACGGAGGGAAGAGATCGGAATCGTGGAAATTGAGAAACGTAGAAGGGCCCTGTGGAGCAGATGCTCGGTGCTCCCAGGAGGGTCCCTGGTGTCTCCGCGATGGGGCCAGATGACTTTCGTCCTGCACATGTTGGGAAGGCGGCGGGGTGGGTCCGGCCACTATGGGTGGAGAGAGCGGTCAAGGGGAGGCCCCCGGGCAGGTGCAGGCCCCTCTCCCCCTGCAGCCCCGTAGCCTCCCGTTGGCAGCAGAAACCCCACCTTGCTGAGCTGCGACCCCAGCACCTCCAGGCAGGTGTGGTACAGGTGGGGGGCTTGGGGCTGAGAGAGGAGGCCTGCAAACCTAAATTACCCACTGCAGAGGCTAAGCTCTTTCCTCTCTCTCTCCCTACTCAGTTAGAAACAGGAAGATACAGGATTCGTCACGCAGCGTCACCAGGGATGTGGAAATAATCAAAGAGCACAAGAAAGAGAAGGAGCGGGGTGGAAGAGAAGGAGGGCGTGTGGAAGCCCAGGAAGGGGCCACTGGGCACTGGGGAGCCCTGCGAAGCCCACGGCGGTGTCCTCGGTGGCCGTGGGCCCCGGGCTGGAGCACACAGTGCCAGTCCCTGGAGCAGGGTCCTGAGTGTTCCAGCAGCGGTGGCAGCAGGAGGGAAAGCGTGGGTACTTCTGAGCTGACACTTTCTGGCCAGGCAGAGCCCTGGCCACCTCTGCTCCCACAGCGAATACGGAGGCTCCTGCCCCTCAGAGAGGGTGGTGAGGGCTCCTCTGGAGAGCGGCACGTGGGCAGGGGGCTCTGCTTGTTTGCCCCCCGCCTCCGCCCCTTACTTGTTGAGACATCACATCCCCTGGGGTGGGGTGGGGAGCAGGGGGTGGGGTGAGAGCCCCTAGCGGTGGGCAGGGACCCCAGGGTCTCCCAAACACGACGGGCGGAGCCTTGGGGGTCTTCTGTCCCCCTGCAGGAACAGAGTGGCCTGTACGTTTTCTTCTTACAAATTTTTGGAAAAAGTCTCTGATTCCTGAGGTCGTGATGTTGACGAGAGGTTTGAGGGAAGACCCCTCCCCTCACCTCCTGATGGGGGGGCCCTGCTCACCCCCTTCCCTCCATGCAGCCCCGACATCCTCTCTCTTCATCAGGGACCCCGGGGCTTGGGGGTGCGTTTATGGCTTAGTTGTTGGTGTTATTGTTGTTTAGTTGTTTTGTAATTTGATGGAAGCTGAGGATGATTTCACAGAAAATAATACACATCCGTAAAAAGAAAAAGTACATGAAGTTCTGTGTTCAGTGTCAGGTGTCCCCCGATGAAGAGCTCCTGTCCTAGAAAACAGCCTTCAAACTTCTGGAGGTGTGCACAGGTGGGCATGAGGGGAAAAGGCCCAGAGAGGAAGCCAGGTCTCCCTCAAGGGTGCGGAAGGCGTCGGGTTAGACACGAGAGGCTATACGTGGCTGAGGACAGGGGTTGGCACCTGGTCGGTGGGTGGCTTTGTAGGACCCTGGTCTCATGGATAGGTTGACCCAGAGCCGTGTCATCCCCCCACCCCTGTCTCCTTTTAAGACTCTACCCTTGAGTGCTGGTGTCCTGGGAGAATTCGCAATTCAAGAGGCATAAGAATGACGCTAGAAAAATGAATCTCAGATGTTGGGTTTGCAGGTGGCCACTCAGAAGGTGCCGGAAGCCTCTCATCCCCGAGGGTGATGCTGCCCAGGAGGACAGACGCGGGTACCTGCTTCGCTGGGCCCAGCCTTGTCCCACACCGCATGCCCGTCAGCGCCCGTCAGCACCTGTCAGTGCCCGTCAGCGCCCGTCAGCAGCTGTCAGCACCCGCGGTCACAGTGCAACCTGCCATGGGGGAGCCCGTGGACCCTGCAAGGCGCCTGCCTGAGTTGCAGAGCCACTAAGCGGCAGGCGAGGGTCCGGAACAGGACAGGCGAGCCCCAAAGCCCCTCCAGCGGGAGATCGGCCCCCGCCTCGCCATCAGGCAGGAGCCCAGCATCCCATCCCCACCCCGCTTTCTGTCCCTGGACGACGAGTTGTCTTCTCTCGAGTTTTATAGACACGGACTCATACCGTGTGTCTAATTCTTTCATCTGGACAGTGTCTGCGACTCTCCTCCATGCTGGGTGAAACTACCTGATTTTCTTTTATTGCTGCAGACCATCCAAGACTGAGAATAGGCCACTATTAGTTTATCCATCCTCCAGCTGATGGGCCTGGAGGTGCTTCCCAGATTCTGGCGATTTCAAAAAAGCTGCTTAGGAGCCTCCTCGTACATGCTTTCGGCTGGACATATGTTTTCATTTTTCTTGGGTCAACACCTAGGGGTGGGGTGGTTGCCAGCTCATGTAGCAGGTGCATGTTTAACTCTGAAGAGACGCCTTTCCAAAGTGGCTGCACCATTTTGCATCCCTGTTAGCAGTGCTCATGGGTTCTGATTCCTCCAAATCTTCCCTCGGACTCGTTATTGTCCGTCTTTTTGATAACAGCCATCCTGGGAGGTGTGAAGTGGGATTTCATCCTGGTTTTGATTTGCATTTGTCTGATGACAACGGTGTCAAGCATCTTTTCATGGGCTTATTATAGTCGTTCACGTGTATTCGCTTGTGATGTATCAGTTCAAATATTTTGCCCATAAAACAAATGTTTGTCCTGCTATTGAGTTCTAAGCCTTTTTCATTTTGGCTGCAAATTCTTTGATACAGTAAATTTATATCTGTTGAATCTAATATAAAAAATGAAAATATGTATTTCATATGTCTTTTTTTTTTTTCCCCATTTTTCTAGTGATTTCTAGTAATTTTCTAGTAATTCCTTTTATGGTAGATTGTGAAAAAACAAAACCAAAAAAGCCCATCCTTGTCCAGAGAAAGCCTAAGAAGTATGACCCTAAATAGTGGGTCCTTGGCTGTCCGCTATGTGCTCGTAGTCAGGGTCCCCAAACGCCCTGGCTTGTTAGGAACGCTCTTGGGGGTGCCCGTCTGGGTGTAATTATTAACAGGCCTCTCTTTACCTCTCAAAAGTGTCCTGAAAGGTGGACAATAAACTGTGCACCCAAAGTTTTTAATTTTTTTTCTTTAAGTTTTTTCAAAGAGAGAAAGAGTTTTATTGCCAGGCACAAAGCAAGAAAACAGATGGACTTTCAGTCCAAAATCTGTCTCTCTGAACTGCAGTAATTCCGATAGTTTTACAGCAGGTTTTAGGATGAGTGCAATGGCCCCAGATGATGCAATTAGAGGTGATTTAGTTACTGAGCATGTGCAGACTGATGACATGCTTAGTCACAGAACGTGTGTAAGAAAATGTCGGCCTTAATATGATGGGGGGCGTGATTTTCAGTATTAAACTGAGGTATAGGTGACTTGTAGGTTAAAGTCTAAGCCACTGCGACACCCACAGTTTATAACTCAAGTTCCTTGGGCCCACAGGAAGTCCACGCCGAGTTTCCGTCTTCAGACGCCTTGTGTGGTTGCCATGACCACCGCCGGCCAATGATAGGCCTTGTTCTCGCGGCTCGGGGGTCAGCGCATCCATCACCCCCACCCTCCCTGCCGATGGCGATGACCGTGGGGCACCTGGGGCTGTCGCCAGCTTGGTAGCAGTGCCCTCTGGTTGCATCCTGGCAGCACTACCTGGGAGGGACACATTTGGTCACATTATCAGACCCCCACCCCCTTTTGGAGACATGGTGGCTGCACTTTTACTCCAGTGCAGTTGCTGGGCAGCTTGGGCAGACAGAAGCCACGATCTGGAGCTGGGGGCCCCCAGGGCTGGGCCTCGTCTCTGTGACACCCCCTACCTGGAGGTGGTGGCTGCAATCTCTGCGGAGAGGGGAGGCGAGGCCGGGCCCAGGTTCAAGGCCGACAGCAAGGACAAGTGGAGGGAGAGGATGGGGCGTGGGTGAGACAGCCCCGGGTACCTCTGAGTCATGCCTGGGGGGAAACTGAGACCCTCTTCCTGCCAGAGAAGGTTGGTCTTAGCCACACATACGGGGAGGCTCTAGAATGTTCCTTTTCCCTCATGGATGTGCCCAATGCCCTCCACGGAGTCCCCAAGGGGAGCCAAGAGTCCCTCCTCTGGGGGTTCACCGTCCCCCAGGACCCTGCTTCCTGCCCACCCCTCGGCCTTCGTTAGCGGCCTGGGGGGCCGATGGGGCCTGAGGGAGCTTGGCGTCCCTGCAGGAGGTTTTGGCACTTCTCTATTCTAATGGCTGCTTCTGGCTAATAACCTTAACGTGTGTTTTCTAATGAATTCTCTGGCTCTCTACCCTTCCAGAGTGTAGTGAAACAGCGAAGGCAATGGATTAAAACAAACCCAAATGCCCTGAATTCTGCATTTGTGCTTAGCCTTTTGTAGCTGGCAATCTCCCCTGGCCTGAGTTGGAACCTGGGACAGGCCCTCCCGTCTCTCCGGTGACCCGTCCAGGGCCCCGCCCCATTCTCGGACCTTCTCCTGTCACCCCTCCCTTCTCCCCCAAACCTCTCCCTGCTGCCAACAGGGACCTGGAAGGAAGGAGTCGGAACCAAGAGCAAAACTCACAGAAAGACTTTCCCAGCCTGGCCTCGATCGCAATAGAAACACAGGCCCCCTTTGTCTTCTCTTTCCCTGGCTCTGGGCTGGTGTTTACGGAGGATTTAGAAGACTGATGGTTCTGCTTATAAAGCACCCCCCAGCCCTGCTCCAGCTTATTGCAACAGACAGAGAGGGATCTCCTGGGCCTGGGAGGTGTGGAAGTGGGGTGGGGTGGGGGGGTGGCTGGTGTGGGAGCTGGATCCTGGAAGGGAGGGGAGATGAGGTGTGGGTGGGGTCTCCTGCCCACTCCTTCCAGCAGCTCCTGTCAGCACCCAGCTCTGTCCACTCTGAGAGCGCAGCCACCTTGCACCAAATACCTTCCAAGGGCCCCTCTGGCAGGTCACAGCAAACCTCGGGACCAGTGACTGCCCAGGGGGGGCGGTGGCCTCAGAGTTCAGGGTTACCTAAGAGGAAACAATTCATTGCCAGCATGCAAATGTCCCTGCAGGACTGATTCAGTGAATGGATAAGGAAATGATTATGATTTACTCAGATGTTCCGGAAGGATGACAGAGCTCTGTCCAAAGGCCAGTGTCACCTGGGATCGGGGGATGTTTGGGCAAAGAAACAAGGGTAGGATAAACAGTCTCCTCCTCACCTGTACCTGGGGCTCGGGTCTGGAGGGAGCTTATCTCTGACTTTTTAATGAGTCATCGAGAAGGAATTGACAGGGCGTGGCTCCCAGGTGCATGGTGGCTGTGCCAACAGCACTGCCCCTGTGCAGTGTCAGAGGCAAAGCAGCTGGGCACTTGAGATGCAGGGAGGACGCTCAGAAAGGGCTTGCTCCCTTCTCCCACTGTGGGCCCCGCAGGAGGCAGGCAGAAGAACGTGAAATTTGCGGTTGGGTTTAAATCCCACAACTCCCAAGGGAATTACTTCAACTCTCTTAGCCTAGGTCTCCTCTTCTATAAAAATTGGAGATGAATGCCCACCCCACGTGAAATGAGGTAACAATTGTGAAAGTTCTTAGCACAGTGCTTTGCTCAAAGTTGGTGCATGATGAGTGCTTGTTTGTTCCATCCACCCATCCATCCACCCACCCACTCACCCGTCCACCCACCCACCCATCTGTCCATCCACCCACCCACCCATCCATCCATCCATCCACCCATCCACCCACCCACCCATCCATCCACCCACCCATCCACCCACCCATCCATCCATCCACCCACCCATCCATTTAACCATCCGTCTATCTAACCAACCATCCAACCAACCATCCATCTGTCCATCCACTCATCCCTCCATCATCTATCCCCTCCTTCCAGGGAAAAGTTTCAGGAATTGCAGGACATCTGCCAGCACACATAGGCAAAACACCTAAGCAAATAACTTTTTCCAGGAGCAGCAGCACTTGGGAACAAACCCTTTTGATCTCAGAATTTCTCCCCGCTCACCCTCTCAGTCCTCAGCTGGAGTGCGGTTCTCTCAAAACACCCAGGTCTGGCTTCTCTCACGGCCTCGTGGGTCTGTTGGAGTCACCCCGGGCAGCTTTCCTTCCCGGACCATTCCCTTATCTCAGAAAGGCTCTTCACTCCCTAAAGTCACGGCCATGGGCTGCGTATCCTATCTATCAACCTGAAACATTTGTACACCTAACTGCATTTAAAAATACTGCAAGTGGAGATGTCAAAGTGCAAATGGTGAGTTTCTTTGGAGCTTCTTTTTAATAAGTTATATTTCCTAGAATTTCTGCAGTAAACATATATGACTTTTTGTAATAGGAAAAACAGTATTTTTAATTACCTTTCATTGGGGATTCAATTTCATTTTCTACTTCCCTCACTCCTCCACTCCGCCAAATTTTTTTCTATTTTGCCAATTTTTTTTTAGCCTGTTCATTGAAGGATCTTTATGTCACTAAGGTCACGATTTCAGGGGCATTTCAGGCTTCAAATCAGAAAATGAAGACCCTCAGAAAATCTGTCTTCTGCAGGACAGGATGCAGCCCAGCTAGCGCTGCCTCTCTGTCGTTTCTCTGTGAGCCCCTGGGGGAACCGAGGGAAGCAGGAAGAGCCCAGCAGGGCAAGGTCACTCTTGTGTCAAGTGTAAATGGGCCGTTGGACTCTCTTCCCTCATGACAGCTGGAAGGAAGAAGGAATTCAGTAGGAAACCGTCAAGCAGCTGGGAAACAGATTTAAGGAAACACGTCACAAAGGAAGACGTTGGAATGGACACAAAAAGACGCCCAACATCACAGTTAATAGCCCAAATTGAAAAGGCTGACAGCGCCACGTGTTGGCGAGCGTGTGGACCGCGTGCAGAGCTCGTACGGTGCTGGTGGGAGTGCAGAATTGTACATAGTTTGGAAAACTATTTGGGAGTTTCTTATAAACTTAAACATACACTTGCCATATGAATCATCAATCCCACTCTCAAGAGAAGTGAATACTTATTGTATACACAAAGACTCAAGCACAAATGTTCAAGGAGGTGTCTTCATAGTGGCCCAAAGCAAACAACCCAAATGTTCATCAACTGGTGAATGGGTAAATAAAATGAGGTCGAAATAAAATGAAAAGGAACAAAGTACTGAAGTACAAATAACAGGGATGAATCTCAAAAACATAACGTCAAATGAAAGAAGGAACACACAAAAGAGTACTTACCGTATGATTTCATTTACGTGGAGGTTTTTTTTTTTTAAGGCAAAACTAATGCACGGTACAGAAAGCAGATCAGTGATTGCCCAGGGCCGAGCGTGGAGACGGGATGCAGTGCAGAGAAGCACAGGGGAGCTTTCCGGGGTGACGGAAACTCTATCTCGATTGTGGTGGTGGTTTCGTGGGTATATACATTTGTCAAAGCTCATCAAACTGGACTGTTAACAGATGAGTTGTACTGCTTGTTAGTTATACCTCAGTAAAGTTGATTAAAAAATAACTGTTAGGTTCAGAGCCATTCAAGAATCCACACAACGCAGCGAGTCATGGTTTAAGTAGAGAGTTTAAGGTTTATTAGAGGAAGAAAGCAGAAGAAAGCAGGTGGGAGCCAGTGAAAAGAAAGAAGGAAAAATGGCTCCGGCCCTCTATCTGAGAGCAGCATGTTTTAAAGGAAAAACCCACGTTGGGTGTTGGGGGGGAAGGTCCTGCTGAATGTGTTCTGGGCCTCGATTGGGTGAGTGCTTATCAGTTTCTGCTGACTGGTTGCTAGGGTTTTAACACTACTCTTCTTTGATGTGCACTATATTATCCATGTGGAGGAAGCAGGCCTTTTGGCTTGTTTGCGGTCATTCATCTTTATGGGGATATCTGATCTTGCCTTGTCCGCCCCCTGCAGTCTAGGTGCCACTGTGACTGGGATTCCTAAAACAGCCTCCAACCCTTAGTTTATGGTGCACCTGGTATCTATGAGATAAGCAGCAGGGCCCGTGGATCAGACATTCCTTCTACATGTTAGACTCTTTTTCTGGGGCCTGACAATAACAAGAAAACTAGGACAGAATATAGTTGAATATTTGTCAAAACTCTTTGGAAGGTCAGATGATCTAAACTTAGAACTAGACAAAACCATAAAAGAAAACACACGCAGATGTGACAACATAGAATAGAAAACTTCTGTGGGGAGCAAAATGTAAAGGCCTCATAAAAGATAGGATGAAATATTTGGAGTGAAGGCTAGTGGGTACAGAGTTTCCATTCTAGTTCTGGAGAGTTCAAGATGTACTCAATGCCACTGACGTGCACATTCAAAACGGTTAAAAGCGTCAGTCTCATCTTACATTTTAGTGCAATAAAAATATTCGCTGACCTCCTGCAACATATTAACTGACAAGGAAAAGGCTAGGACTCTACCCAGTGAGTGTCCCCCTTTTGTGCTCATTAAATTCCAAGACCCCTTTCTCCGGGCCAGGCCGGGCTGATGGGGGCCCCTCCACAGCCTGAGCGGGTGGGAAGGGGGAAGAGTGGGGACGAGGCAGTTCCCAGGAGGGGCTGGGGGAGCCCAGTGCCCTTTGGGGCCAAAGCCCCCCACAAAAGACCCCTCCCCAGCTGGATAATCCCAGAGAGGAAGGGTCCCAGGATCAGAGGGGGCAGACGCTCAGAGAAAATACTCCACGCCTGAGAGGGGTGGGGGCACAGACCACGGCTCTGAGGTTGGAGAGGGGGAGACGGCAGGTGGCCTGTGGCCGCTCGTCCTCGGGGCCAGGCTTTCTCAACCTCAGCCCACTGACTTCTGGGGGCAGATACTTCTAAGCTGGGGGGCTGTCCTGTGCGTGGCAGGATGGCAGGCAGCACCCGCAGCCTCTCCCCTCCGGCCGCTGGCAGCTCCCACCCACTGTGACCACACTGGCCCTGCTGTGGGCTGAGGGGGCTGGTCCACCCCCCCACCCCAGTGCTGATGTGGAGGCAACATCTGTGGCTTCCCCAGGGAAAGGGACCACGGATCCTCGAGCCCCACGGCCACGGGGTCTCCCAGGTCCAGCCCCTGCCTGCCCCAGCCTGCTTATAAAACGAAGGCTTTTCCCCCCGAGTCCAGTTCATCCATGGGGATTTCCTCCCATCACCTCCCTTGGCGGAGTCGAGGCCCTGGAAACGGCGGACTTCACCCCAACACGGCGTCTCTCTGGGCCCCCTCCCAGCCTCACCCCAGCAGGGGCTCAGGGGCAAGAGTAAGTAAGTGACAGACGGCGTGAGGCTGCGAGAAGGTGCTTGGGCTCAGGAAGGACCCGCTGCTGGTGCGTTGGGGAACAGCGGGTGGACGGCCCTCCTGGACGGGCACGGAGCCGACCCGGCAGTGCCCACGCTGTGGGGCCCCGGGCTGCTTTCCGAAGCTGCAGGGGACACCTCGCCCCTGGTTCTCCCGTGCACCAATTGTCGGACCGCAAAGCAGTTGCATTTCAAACTTTTGTAGCTGGGTTCAAATTGGTCTCCAAACTCTCAGAAGCACTCTCCACACCCCCGGCAGCGTAATAAACGTCTGTCCAGCCGGAACTTCCCTGGGCCCCTTGGGGCTGGGGGCCAGCGGATGGGGGCCCTGTGGCCGGCGTCTCCCAACAGCCCCACCCGCCCTGGCTTGGAGCCTTCTGGGGGCACAGCTACCCCGAAAGTGGGACCTTCTCTCTCCCTCGTAAGGGTCCTTGTCCAGGGCATCAGGAAAACCTCCCCCCGGGCCTCTCAGGGCGTCTCAGCAGGGAACGTGGGCTGGAGCCCCACGGAGAGGCTCACGGCACCCAAAAACCCCAGCCCAGCGATTCTCAAACTTTTTGGTCTCAGGACTCCTTTATACCCTTAAAAATTATTGAGGCTTCCCAAAGGGCTTTTGTTTATCTGTGTTATAGCCACCAATAGTAATAAAACAGAAAAAAAATTCCTTTTTTTGCTTATTAATCATTATATGCAATAAAATTCACCAATTTTAATTGTACTGTGATACCTTTTGATAAAAAGTTGATAAAAATGGTATAAAATTGTGTAACCACCTTCGCAGCGAAAATGCAGAGCAGTTCCTCAATAGCCAGACGCGGTCAGTGCCTCGCTGTCGCTGCCCCTGCCGGGCTGCTTCCTGGCGTGCGGGCCCGTCTCCTCCGGAATGTCACCCCGCGGAGGGGCACGCAGGAAGGAGTCCTTCGTGGCCGGCTTCCGTCGTGCAGCAGAGCGCAGTCGAGATCTGCCCAGTCCGTGCTGGGAGCCAGGGCTCTCTCTCTACTGCCACGGGGGTTTCCGTGGTGCGGAACCACCGTCTGCTGAGCCCCCCACCCGCTGAAGAGAATTTGGGTTGTTTCCACTTTTTGTCCGTTATGAATAGTGTTCCGAGAATGTGAACATGTTTTTACATGCATGTATGTTTTCATTTCTCTTAGGCAAGTACAGGGGTGTGCAATTGCTGGAGTGTACAGAAAACGTTTATCACGGGCGGATTTCGGGAACACAGACTACACAAGCCCACAGTCCATCATCCGTCAGTGTCGTGGCGTTTGCACGTGTCCCGCGGCCTCCGAGCGCTCGTGAGAAAATGAGAAAGGGGCCGATTACGATTTGGCATTATTATGCCGATAGTTTTGACTCACGGACCCCTTGAAGGGGCTTGGGGTCCCCAGACAACACTTGAGATGCACTCCTGCCTCTGCCCGCGTTGTTCTCTCCCCACCCCACCCCCCTTCTCTCCTCTTGGCCAGTTCTCACTCACCCTTTCAGACCGAGCTCAGTCGTCGCCTCCTCCAAGAAGGCCTCCCTGAAGCACACGCCAGTAGCTCTACCTCTGGGCAGGTGCCTCTCCCGCAGTGCCCCAGGCACGATGCCGTCAGCACAGATGTCACACCGACCTGCCGCCGTCTGCTTCCGCATCTGTCTCCAACGGGGCAGCCGGCTCCTAGGCCAGACCCCTGGCCTCCCCTTTAGGCCTCAGTGCCCAAGCGAGAGCCCGGCCCAGAAGAGGCCTTGGCAGGTGTTTGCAGAGTGAGCGAAGGACTGATGATGCCCCAGCGTGCTCCCCTGGGACTCCAGGACGCCCAGAGACGCGGGGATCTGAGCTTGGCAAGCAGGAGCCTGCTGGGCGGCCTGGGTCCTAGAGCGGGACCTGGGTCTGGGGGCAGGTCCCGTGTCCTCAGCAGAAGCACAGGACCCCGTTCCTCCACCCCACTCCTGCCTCGCCCCTCTGCACAGTTCACGGATGTCCCCTCCCGGGGGGCTCTGTCCTCTGTGAGCTCAGAAGCCTTCAGTTACAGCCCCGTCCCCAAGGACCACGCCTGGACCCACTGTTTCTGCAGAAGCTTGATTTATTGACAGATCCTGGTTTGGGGACATGGCTTGGTCACCCCAGCCAGTCCCCAACCAGGCAGGTGGCCTCAGCCCGCGGGAGCCCCTGTGCCCCCGTCCCTAGAGCGCCCGCTCTTTAGTGGCACTGGCTAGCAGTGGGCTCGTCGACTACTCCAGTGGGTATTGCCACCGGAAGCCGAGGCCCGAGATGCCCAGGAGCTTGTACTGGCCGAACAGGCCCGTGAGCACCTGCCCCTCCTGGCTGGGGGAGGCCGAGAAGGTCTGGCCGATCGCTGTGCCAAACGTGGCCGTGCGCCCGAAGTCGGTGTGCAGCTCCAGGTACCGCAGGAACAGGCCGTGCGCCCCGCAGGCCGCTATGAAGTGCTCGTCCTGCCGCAGGAGGAATTCCTGGCTCCTCTCGCACGGGACGCCGTATTTATCCGTCCAGGAGGCCCCGACCCGCAGCTGCACGCTGGGGAGAGACGCGGCTCTGAAGCGCTGGGTGCTGCACCCCTCCCCGGGCGGGGACACAGGCCTTTGGGGGCGACGGAGCCCCCAGAGGAGGTTTGGGTGCTTCAGACAGGCACTGTACCCCCCAGTCCCCGGCTCGGCTGCCTCTGGGCCTGTCACTCAGCCCTTCCGGGCCCCCCTTTCCTCGTCTGCAAAGTGGGGGGGACTGTGGGGAGTTTACAGAAACCGTCCAGAAAGAGAACTCGGCCCAGGGACTGGCCAAGAAAGTGTCAGCTAATGTCACCCCTGCGGAAATCCCCCCCGGCACGCTCACCAGCCCCCTGCCCCCGAGCTTCTCTGCCCTTCCCCTCAGTGCAGGGCTCATCTGAGGGCCCCCCTCTCCAGCTCACCACTCCCCACGCTGTCTCTTTGGTCTTGGGCTCTTCTGCCCCGTTCTTCCTCCCAGGTCTCCACACACCGTAAGAGCAAAAACCCGCCCCCGTGCCAGGCCCACCGCAAAGGCCCCAGCCCCAACGTCGGGGGCAGCCATGCACTTCCTGCTTCTATACACTTCTGATGACTTGAGTTCAGTCAGAGGTCCACTCTGACCCTCGTGTCCTTTCCTAGTTGGCCCTAACCTGGACAGACCTTCTCTTGATTTTCTATTTCTGGGAAATGAGAGGCCATTTGTGGTTGAGTGGAGTCGGCTTGAAAGGAGAAGGAAGTCAGCCTCTAACCCTCTTTAGCTCAACCCAGGAGGCTCGGACCTGGATGTGGAGACAGAAATGACTGGGGACTGGTAGAGGGGATGGACTGGCTGGTGAAAAGGGACAAAGCGAAAGGTGGTGGCCGTGGTACCTCCAAGGGGTCAAACAGCCTCAAATAGTCATCAGGAGCCAGACAAGGATGTTGGAGAAGCAGCTGTAAGTCCCCCTCCCTGAGTTTCCAACACCGTGGGACGAGTCGGCGCAGTGACAGGGCTGCCCGACCCCCCACATCACTCACCTTTTAATCAGTCCCAGCCCCGTGCAGACCCGAATCCCTGTGACATTGTTTTGGTTGTCCTCGGAGGTGCTGAAATAGGTGCCTCCCCCGATGCCGTACATCTCTAGACGGACGGACAGAGGGACCAATGTGGGGAACCCACACAGCTTCTACCTGGGCGCCTCTGCCCAGGCCGTGGGCGGGTGGGATGGCCCCCAGACTGCCTGGGACAGAGGACCCCATGCCCAGAGGTGGTCCGTGATGAGCACTGGGGGCGCAAATCCAGGTCTTGGGGATGGAGAGGGTGAGAGGTCCCCTGGGGGACTGGGTCGGAAGGGGCCGACCCAGCTAGACTCACGCTGCGCCCAGCAGACGGGGCTCCCCAGGACAGCGAGGGTCAGCAAGAGCAGCATGGCTTCCGGACGGCAAACCCCGAGGCTGCTGGGCAGACGAGGGGAGGCCGAGGGCACCGGACGCCAGGAGCCACCGAGGGAGCAGGGCACCCGCCTCGCCTGGCAGGAAGGGCTCGCGCTGGGAGTCCTCACCCGGCCTTTTGTATCCCCCGCCCCGGGCCCCGCGGGCTCCCGTCCAGGAGGAAGGCGTGAGGGAAACCCCCAGAGCCGCCGGGGGCGGGGTGGGGGGGGGAGGCTCCGGGATTTGCTGTGTTTGCCGTTTTGGCCCCACAGCCTACACAGACAGGGCTGTCCTCTCTGGGTTCCCCGTCAGCAGCTGGATGTGACCTTGACTTCAGAGGTGGGGGGAGGTTTGCTCTGGGCCCTCCCCCGGTGTGGCCGGGATGCAGGTGTCAGCCCCACGGAGTGGGGACAGCAGGAGGGCTTCAGGTCAGGGGCACACAGACCCAGGCCAAGCTCCCCACGGACCCTTGTTGAGCCGGAGCGATGGGTCCAGGCTTTGGGGGGCCAGCACCAGGGGCCCCCCAAATGCTGGCCTCGCTGTTCTGTCATTTGGGGAGTCTCTCCGGTGCCTGACCCGGAGCCAGGTCTGGGCAGAGAGGGGAGGGCCCAGCCTTTCGGGGCACCCCAGCTGTGGAAGGCAGGGCACCCAAAAAGCTCAATCTAAGTCTTTTTCTTTAGTTTTATTTGATGGAACAAAATTTTATCAAACCTCTGACAGTGCTTGCATAGACATGATTCCAAGGTCTGATCCCAAAGGGCGAGCTTTCTCAACTCTCTGTCTTTAATGCTGATATGATTCGCAGATGCCCTTCATGGTGCGGTGTCCCTGGGGCTCTCCGACGGGAGCAGCTTCCACAGGGCATCAGGCTGTGGGGTGGCAGGACCCTGGGCGTGGCGTTTGGGGTTCATGGCTCTCCGGGACCCAACCTCGGGGCACACCGAGCTGCCAGGTTCTGGCTGTGCTTGGAGGGGTCTCCTTGGCAGGTGGAAGGGAGAATGTGGGCCTTTGCTGCAAGTGGAGGAGCTGGACCAGGCTCCAGGGTGGGGAGGGTGAGACCCCAGGCCCATTTTCCCGAGCGCATGGCAGGAGGGCTCTGGTTTCATCAGGAAAGCAGCGGGGAGCTTCGCCGGGACACGGGTTCCAGGCAGCCCAGGGGGACACTGACCTGTGCGCACGTCCTGGCCCCCTCCTCAGTGTTAGGCTCCAGAAAAAGAGTCTGACATATAGAAGGAATGTCTGATCCAGGGGCCCTGCTGCTTATCTCATAGATACCAGGTGCACCATAAACTAAGGGTTGGAGGCTGTTTTAGGAATCCCAGTCATAGTGGCGCCTGGACTCCAGGGGGCGGACAAGGCAAGATCAGATATCCCCATAAGATGAACGACCACAAACAAGCCAGAAGGCCTGCTTCCTCCACATAGATAATACAGTGCACATCAAAGAAGAGTCGTGTGTTAGAACCCTAGTAACCAGTCAGCAGAAACTGATAAGCACTCACCCAATCGAGGCCCAGAACACATTCAGCAGGACCTTCCCCCCCAACACCCAACATGGATTTTTCCTTTAAAAAATGCTGCTCTCAGATAGAGGGCCGGAGCCATTTTTCCTTCTTTCTTTTCTGATGGCTCCCACCTGCTTTCTTCTGCTTTCTTCCTCTAATAAACCTTAAACTCTCTACTTAAACCATGACTCGCTGCGTTGTGTGGATTCCTGAACGACCTAACAACAAGGAAGGCAGAGGGAAGACAGAAGAAGGGGGACCCAGAGGAGGAGGAGAAAATGAGGGAGGGGCTCCTCCAGGATGGAAAGGGGGGCAGGGGAGCACCTGGGGGAAAGGAGGCACAGGTGAGGGCTGGGAGGGAGCAGACTGAAGGTGAGAAAGGAGGGCAAAGGGGCAGTGAGGAGGGCAGGGAGAAGTGAGAGAGGACCAGCCCCCTGGGCTCTCGTGCCCGTGCCAGGGCCCCCTGGCCCCCCGGGTCACCTGCCCAGTCCCCGGGGTGGCTCCCGTCAGCAGGAGGCCGGTTGTCCCAGGAAGCTGGGAGGCATCTGTGCCCAGAGTGAGGCAGGACAGGGCCGGACAGGGGTGGGAGACCGGGGAGTGTTAGCCGGATCCCTGGCTGTCAGCCCCGGCCCCCAGCCCTCTGTGACTCAGCCCTAGACCTGCTGGATCACTGGCTCCTTCCTCGCAGGGAGGAATGCAGAGAACTAGCGTGAGTCATGGGGAATCAGCTCCTGGGGGTGAGCAGGCCGAGGCCTCTGCCTCCCCGGAATTCGGGGAGACTGGGAGGTCTGAGGGGCTCCCCTGCCCTCCAAGCCACCGCTCTGGGCTCTGCGTCCTGCGTGGCGGGACTCAGGGACCCCCTTGGGGCCGACAGGTGGAAGGTGAAGCGTGGTGGGGAGACGGAAGGGGGAAGCCGGCTCCCAGGGGCTGCTCCCAGCCTAGCCTGCTCTGGAAACCCCTCAGGCAGGTTGGGGCCGTGGGTGCCCAGCAGGGAGAGGCCCCCAAGCTGCCGAGTCACCTGCCCTCTCCCCGGGGGGAAAGGGGAAAGGGGAAAGACAGAAAGGTCAGGGGTCAGGTGTGGCATCCCCGTGGACACCGGGGATCTCCTTGGGCCAGGTGGACAGGACAGCAGGGACCCTGGCCCGGCCACCTCCCCGCATTTAATCTCCACTGAGCCTCTGCTTCCCAATGAACCTGGACACGGGGAAAAACCGGGACGGGGCAGTAAATAATTTATTGAAAGTGGAGGAATAAATAAGTGGGAGGGATTACAAATAACTATAAAAATTAACACACACACACATATATATACACATGCAGATAATAGGCACGCAGAGGCGCTTCCCGCCCCGGGGGCGGAGCCTGAGGCCGTGGGGCGGGGCGGGGGCGGGGCCACCGCCTCTCCGCGGGAAGCCTTCCCGCGCCAGGTCTCGGGCGCCCCCCGGAGGTAGACGGCGGCTTTACAACTGAGGAATCGACACGTGGTCCCGCCGGTGGGGCGCCCCTGGCGGTCGGGTCTCCGGGACCCCCAAATCAGGCGTCCTTGGCTGGCCCTGGGAGAGCGCGGCGCCCCCGGAGGCCCTCCTCGGCGCTCTCGGCCCCGCTCCCCGGCGAGTGCCCGAGGAGCTGCACCCCTTGCACGATCCTCTGGATCCAGGGGCGGTGGGCGGCGAGGCTGATGTAGACGCCCGGGCGGTTCCGCTCCGCACAGCCCTCGCCCCAGCTGATGATGCCCGCCAGCAGCCAGGCCCCGTCGACCTGGCACATCAGGGGGCCCCCGGAGTCGCCCTGCGGGAGAGGAGGGGGGTTGGGAACCCACACGGGGAGGGGGGCGGCAGTGCCCGGCGTCCACAGGGCGGGGAGGCTAAGGGACTCTGCCTGCCTTCTCACCGCCCTGTGAGGTGGGAAGTAGTGTTAGTTCTGTTTTGCAGACGTGGAAACTGAGGCTCAAAAGGAAGAAATGCCTTGCCCAAGCCCAAGGCCCGGGGGTTCACTATTCCATTCTCCCGCCTCCCCCCACCACCTGCATGGCGCTAGCGCTGGCTTTGGGGACCAGGTCGGGACGCCCCTCACCTGCACGCTCCCTGAACGCACGTGGGGTCTGTTCTGCTTACACGGGGGCGCACCTGAGATGCTCAGTGCACATTTGATGAACAAATAAACGAGTGTCGCCGGCTTCCACAGGGATCGGACTGAGGGGCCCACGGGGCCACAGGTGACTCGGGCAGGGAGGCCCGGGGAAAGGGGATGGGGATGGGGGCTCGGCAGAGCTGATGCTGACAACTCCTAGGGGGACTTCCAGCCAGGGGAGGGGGTGGGCTGGGCGCTCACCAGACAGGCATCCCGCTCCCCTTCCAGGTAGCCGGCACACAGCATGTCCTCGGTGATGGCTCCCTGCCCAGCTCCCCGCCAGTACAGGTGGCTGCAGATTTCCAAGTCGATGATGGGGACCTTCAACTTCTGCAGGGTCTGAGGGTGTGGCAGGGGCACTGGACACAGGGAAGGGAGAGTCAGGCTTGGGTGTGTGTGTGTGGAGAGGGGGTCCTGCCTCCCAGCTGCCTCCTTAGGGCCCATTTCCCTCCAGGCTACTGCTTGAACCAACTCTAACCCAGTTCCATCTCTGCCCCCACTGACTCAGAACACAGGACCACGAGCCTGAGAATCTGCATCTTTAACCAGCTCTCTGATGCCCACAGAATGGTTGGAACCCACGGGCCAGCTGTCCCTGTCTTGGGCACTGCTAGAGGATAAGTGCTCAGTAAATGTGCACCAAGTGTGGAATGGACTTGGGGTTCTCTTGTTTTCAGGACTTGAAGACCCCCACACCCTTCTCCAGTCCAGAATGCCAGCTCTCCTGGGAGCCCCTAAGGTGACCCGAGGAGGCTGGGACCTCGGAAATCACTAAGATCTCCAGAGATCCATCCTGTCTTCTCTTCATTCTGGAATCCTGTAATGCCCCATTTTCCTTACACTTTCTCCTTATCTGGTCCCCCTCTGCTTCTCTTTCTGCCCCTTTCTTTATTTGATCTGGTTTGTAATTCTAGACTTTTTTCCCAAACGCGCAGACGTTGTTTGAAAATTAAGTTCTGCCGTCTGGGCCCCTTTACTCCTGGGAATTTTGCCTGCCGTTGCGGCGTGCCGCCACCAGGGGGTGCCTGTTCCCTTTTTGGCCTCTGGGGGCTGTTTCCACGTTCACCCCGTATTCAGGTTGCCCCCGCTCCTTTCAGCCATTCCTGTATTAGTAGCTCGGGTTTTGTCCCCTAGGTTTCTGGGGCTCACGTCTCCCCTCGCAGCCCGCCTTGCTGTCTCTACCTGGCCTCCACCCTCCCTGCTCCGGGTGCTGACCCTCTGCCCCCCGCCCCCGTCCCCGTACCCCCGTCGCGGACGCTGCCCCAGCCCGCGATCCAGCACTCGGTGTTGGCAGAGACGTGGACGGAGGCGTCGGGCAGGCAGATGGGCAGGACCCGCTCGGAGAACAGGACGGGGCGCCCCAGGCGCACCAGGGCGACGTCGGCGCCGGCGCCCTCCCTCCAGGAGTAGGCGGGGTGGGGGCGCGCCCAGGCCACGCCCACCTCCTGGGCCCGGGGGCCGGGGTCCCCCAGCTGCCAGGCCCCCAGCAGCACGGAGTACTGGGACGGCTGGTTCAGGCTGCTGGAGGGAAGAGGGGGGGGGGGGGGACGGGGTCAGGCGGGGGGCGCGGCCGGGGCGCCTGGGAGGGAACGTCGGGGGAGCAGCAGGGCTGCGCGGCTCCCGGGGGGCAAGGAGGCGTCCGGGCAGAAGCAGGGTCCCCACCGACGAGACTGGACAGGGGCCTGGAAGTTGGGGTGCTGTGGGGAGAGCCCGGGGCACCTACCCCTTGAAGCAGTGGGCGGCCGTGACCACCCAGCGGCTGGTGAGCAGGGCGCCCGCGCAGTGGTGGGTGCCGTTCTTCCGGATGCTCACCACCCACGGCCACTCGGCGTCCGCGCTGCCCTCGCCCCCCACGATCCGGTTCAGCCGCTGGGGCTTCCCGCAGGCTGGGGGCGCTGCGGGGAGGGTGCGGGGCTCATGTCCTCCTGCAGCCCCTCCACCACCCTGCACAGGCTCCCGCCTGCGCTCCCCACACCCTCTGCCACCACCTCCGCCCTTCTCGCATTAACTGCTCCCCTCCTTCCCCGCTGCCCCTTCCCCGGCCCTTCCCCTCCCCCCCAGCCCCCACTAGCGCAGCCACCCTGCCCCCACCTCTCTTGGCAGCCGTCCCCACCTCTGCCCCCTCACCTCCGTAGGCCCCCCATTTTCCTCTTCTGGTCTGTCTCCCCCATGCTCAAGGCTCTCTTTTCCTTCTCTTCGTCCTCCCTTTCCAGCCAGATCAGCCTCTTGCCCTCCTCCCCACTTCTGACCTGCCCCCTGATGGGCACGGGGACACTGCCATCCCTCCCCGTCGGACCTCCTTGCCTCCTCGCCCCCCTCCCAGGGCACCTGGCTCCACTCACCAGGTGTCTTGGCAACATCAAGAGCAGCTGTGGGTGAGAGAAGGGAAAGGTCAGGCCTGGGGCGTGGAGGGGCCCCCCAGGGACCCCAGGATCCTCTGGAGCCCGCTCACTCCCAGGGGCCCCCACAGGCCTCCCCGGGGTGGGGCATTTCCTGGAGGCCTGGTCAGGGCAGGCAGACCTCAGGCCCGCCCTGCGCAGCCAGGGCCTTGCCCTCCACCAGCCTACCTGCCAGGTGCGCTGAGGGGCAAACCTAAGCCTGGAGCCTCTCTCCCCAAGGCGCAGAGTTGGGGGGAAGGGAAACTTGGGAGTGCACATCTGAGCCCCCTCAGGTTTCTTCCCCCAGTCCATGGCCCAGGACCCCAAAACTCTGCCCCCCCCCCCCACAAGCCCGCAGCCTGGCTGCTGCCCCTGAGCACCCTGCACGCCCCTCTGACTCACCCTCGCCTGGGAGCAAAGTGTGCAACACAAGGTGGGGGCGACTAGAGATGGAGAGGTGGGGGGACACAGAGAGGCGGGAGGGGGTGGTGACAGTGAAGATGACAAACAGCGCCTGGGACTGTGTGAGCGCCGGCTGCATGCTAAGCCCTGCTCTTAGCACTGACCTGCATTTTTAATCCTCATAGCTGTGGGGGAAGCAGGCACCGGGCACTTTAATCACACGTCAAAGATAAACAGAGGCGAGGGGAAGAGAGGAGGGGAGGGGAGAGCCGAGGACAAACCCAGATTCCCGGCAGGGCAGCAGGGCAGGGCGGGACCGAGGAGGAAGGGATCCTGGAGTGGCGGCGGGAGGGCAGATCCCGGACTCACCCGAGGAGGCCAGAAGCAGCAGCGAGGCTAAGATCCCGAGGCAGCCCCCGCCCAGCGCCGGGGGGCATCTGGAAACCACCATGGCGGCGGGGGTGGGGCGCAGTGGGGCAGTGGCCTCCAGGGACCCGGGGCTGTGCTGGCCGTGGCGGGCGGGCGGCAGGTGGCGGAGTGTGAGGAGCAACCTGCAGGCCGCCCCAGGTTTTATCCCCAGGAGGCGGAATGCCGTCGGACCAGTCCCCGTGTCCCTGCCACCCCGGGCTGTGGGTCACGGAGAGGGGGTGGGGCGGCGGGGAGGAAACGCGCCGTTATGGGGGCCCGGGAGGCTCCGGCGGGACCCCGGCCTCGGGCCTGGTGGGCTCAGGGCTCCGGCTCAGGGACCAGGGTTTGGCACCTGGAGAGGCAGTTGACGACCTGGGCCCAGCAGCCCCGGCCGTGACCTTGACCCTGCCTGTCCAGGGGGCAGACAAAGGCCCCCAGGGCCTGGAAAGGAGGGGGTCTCGGGTGTGCCGCAGGTCATGCCCCAGGTGTGGGGTGCTGGGGGAGCCCCAGCACCTAGAGAGATGAGGGCGGGCAAGGAGCGCTGGACAGTGCAGGAACACTCCTGCCACCAGGGGCCCTGCTGCCCGGACCGTGGCCCCGCGGGGCGACCCCGTCCGCCCTGGGCCCTGGCATCCCGTTAACCCGTCTGAGGCTGTGAATCAGGCCCGGGGCGGCCCGCGGGGCAGCGCGTCCCAGGAGCCCGGACGTCTGCGTTTGGTTGTGGTCCCTCAGGGCGAGGCTCTGGTGAGTCACCTGTCACCTGGCCGCCGGGAAGGGGCGGGGCCAGCCCCAGGTGCCCGAGTGGCCCCTTCGGAGGAGGGCCAGAGGGAGGGGCCAGGGTGCAGGGGTCCTGCCGGGTCTGGGGGCGACGCAGGGGCACGGGCCGCGGGGTTGGAGGGGGACCGTCCTCCCTCCCTCCCCCTCCTCTCTCCCCCCACGACCCCCTCCCGCCTGAGCTCCACCCCCCCCACCCCACCCCCGCCCGATCCCCGCCGCAGGGTTCCCAGGGCCGCCGGTCCGGGCCTGCAGGAGGCTGGGTGGGAGCCCCGGGGTGGCTGTGGGGCGCTCCGGGGGCTTCCGGGCGAGTCTGCCCTCGTGATTCCGGGGGTCACCGGCGGCCACGCCCCAGGTCGGTGCGACTCCGGCGACAGGGCAAGCATAACAGAGACCCGCCGAAGCACGTGCGTTTCTGTAGGCGCATTCATTCATTCACCCACAGACCTGCGGGGCCCTCACCTGGCTGGGGAGGGGTAAGGAAAGCTGCTGAGGGAGTGTTTAGATGCACCTGAATCATCTCATCTAATCCTCAAATTCCCTTATTGTCCCTGTTCTGCAGATGGGGAAACTGAGGGGGGCTTGTGGAGGGGGTGCCTTGCCATCCCCCATCTGGGGACCCACTCCCCACTGTTGAGCTTGACTCAGAGGGGAGGAAAGGAGACATAATTATCACCCGGGGTCGGAAGTGGAGGGGACTCGGGCACCCAGAGGAGGCGCCGGACCCTGGCTGGGGGGCAGCTAAGGCTGCCCAGAAGAGGGGACGTCGAAGCCAGCTAGGATTGTCGTGGGGCTGAGATGGGGACAAATGGCCAGGGGCCCAGAGGGGAGACAGCGAGTCCTGCGCCCCCCACCCCCCACCCCTGCTAGCCGGGGACTAGCAAGGTGAATCCTTGCGTCCTGCTGCTGGGGTGATGCTAGGTAACGTGAGTCAGAGCCCCTCCCGCGGATCCCAGGGCAGCTTGGAGTTCCCCAGCTCTGCCCCGGAGCTGTCCAGAGCCTGCCCTGGGGAGCTGGGGTCAGCATGGTGGCTGGGCCAGGCCAGCACACGTGAAGCCCACTTCAGAGGGTCTGCACAAGACGAGACAGCCTTCCCCGGTACAGGTGATGTCCGTAAGTGGCAACCGCAGGCTTTGCTGCCCCCTGCTTTGAGGGACAGTGCAGGAGGCAGCTTTAAACGCCGGCAAAACCTACACCTCTGCACCGTGGAAAGCCCCCTGCCCCTCCCCACCCCAGGAGTTGGGGTGCCTGAGTCTCTGCCCCAGCCTGGGCAGGTGGGGGGGGGTTGCGGCTGCAGGAAGACCCCCACCAGACAGCAGAGGTGAGGGGTGGCTTTGTTGGGGGCCCCAGTAGCAGCTGGGTAATGAGACTCCTGGCTTGGGGTCTGCCTCTGCACCCCACCGCTGACCAAGTCCCTTAAGCTCCCCAACCCACTTCCTTCCTGAACAAAAGCATTTGGCCTCCCCAGCTCCTTCGACAAACATTTACTGTGCACAGGACCCGGGCTGGACTAGGGGATGCGCGATGGTGGACAAAAGCAGGCCCTGGTCTCAGGAGGCAGGGAGGTGGTGTGGAGGTGGGCACAGGGGCCTGGGACCAGGAGGAAGTGTCAGGGAAGGAGTGGGGGGCCCTGGAGGGCCACCCTGAAACTGGCAGAAGCATGCTGTGGGTCCTCGGGGGAGGGACTTGGGCGGAGGGTGGGCTGCAGACCCTCAGGATCTAGCTTGGTGCCTGGGACACACTGGGTCTTGGCAGGTGTTTGTTGAATGAATACATGAGTGTACAAGAGGTAAGTCTGGAGGATCCTGGTAGGCTCCCACCGCTCTGGCCCTTTCCTGTCCACACTGGCTTCCCCTGTCTTTCCTAGGGCCTGGCTGGCTGCCCTGGGATGGGGTGGCCGGGAGGCAGGGCCCACAGAAAAGTACCCTGGGAAGCCAGGTGACGTTCTCAGAAGGTGGGGGAAGACTTCCTGGCGCAAGTCCTGGGGAAGAGTCTCAGGATGGGATCCCCAACTCCCAGGATGTGGGGGTGGGGGCAGTCCCTGAAGGGCTGGGGCAGGGGGAGTGCCTGGCTGGATTAACATGCCTGCAGCAGAGCATGTATTGAGTGCCTACTGTATGCCAGACCCACCCTGGGCATGCTGAGCTGCCCGGCCCTGGCACTGAGTAATTTGCACTGTGGTGTTGATAAGTGCAAGGGTTGAGGGGTGTTTGCACGTGAAAGTGGCTGGAGCTGGCAATGCTTAGCCCAAGGTTGGGAGGCACCCGCGGTGGCACTTCTGACGTGGCATGGGAGTGGGGAGAGATGCCGCACAGGTGCACCCAACCAAAATGGACCGCTGCCCCCAGCCCAGGGTGGGTCGAGCACTTGCGGTCTCTGGCCTGGCCATGGGAGGGGCTGGGGGGCACTGGTGGGCCTTGGCTGCCGCGGGGAGACCTGAGTGGGGAGGTGAAGGGTGGGATGGGATGACCGGAGGGCAGATGAGTGGGATGGACATGGGGGAGCTGGTGGCCAGAAGGGCAGGCGTTGGCTGGGAGGGGCGGGGACAGCCACACGGGCAGGGAGCCCCCAGGGTAGTCGGCTGGCTGGTGCCCAGGGACAAGGTGCCGAGCAGAGGCCGCCAGACCACTGAGGACTTTGAGGGCCGTGAAGGGCAGGGGGACGCCACTGCTTGGGAGAGTGATGGGGTCTGACGTGCAGGTGGGGGGCAGGGTCCTGCCCCGGAGGAAGCTGGGTTGTCTCTCAGGTGGGCCTGGGGATGGCAGTGGGGGGTGGGCAGGTGCCGGCACCCGGGCAGTGAGTGAGGCTGCCCCACTTCGCTTTCCTGGGAGGCAGGACTCTTGGGGCCAACCCGGAGGGCATCCACCCCTCCCCACAACTCCCATGTCCCCGAATTCTCACTTTCCTCTTCCTCCATCCAGGGCTCCTCGAGGCCTCTCAGTCCTGCCCCAAACCCTGCCTCTTCTCCCTCTTCCGTGAGAAACTCAGCCAGGCCTGGCATTTTGGGATGCTCAGTAGCTCTACAGAAGGTTCCGGAGGCCAGCAGGGAGGCCTCCCGTTGCACACCCACCAATCCTTCCCTCCATCTTTCCACACTCCCTCCTCCCACCCAACCCCTTCCCACCACTGGGCTGTGATCCCGGCACACAGCCCCCTCCCATCCCACCGCTCCGCTTATCAGTTGTAGCCCCATCAGGCGAGTCGGCTTTCTCCAGCCCCCCTGAAATGCTGGGGAACATAATTTTCTCCACCTCGTAACAGCATTGCCCTTCCTTTTGACATTTGCTTAACGTGGAAGCTGAGCTCCCCCTCCTTGCCCAGCCTTCTTTCTCTGCCTTGGGGATCCCTCCTACTCAGCCCCTCCCTCAACCCCCTACTGGCCCATACTTTTCAAACCCAGAGTGCCCGGCTCTTTGAATGCTGGGCATCAAGGGCCCAGGTGCTCACTGCATGAGTCCATGATCTTCACCCCAGCTAATGCCTTCCTGGAATGCGGAGCACTGTTTGCTCTTGTGGTCCACTAGGGCCTTGAGGTCTTCCTTGAGCTGCACTTAGGCCTGCTCGGCCCTTCTGCCCGACTCCCTTGTTCTCTACTTCCCTTCCGTGGTCTCGGGCCTCGCAACCTTTTCCTCCTTCAGAAAAGTGGGCTGTACCCTGGGGTTGGTTTCTGTAAAGTTAATTACATTTTCCCCATGACGCCTAGAGTTCTCATGGAAAAATTTCCATCGGCCGGGATTGGGAATCTTTGGGGAGGGAGGTGGCGCCACAGACACAGCATTGGACGGTCCGTCCACTCTGGGTGTTGGACCCCTCACCCCCACCCCCACCCCACCCCAGTCTGCATCCTGCTTCGCCTGGCTGAGCAAAAACCTCTAGTATCCGGGACCCTACCACCACCACCATTTTCCCCCAATTCTGGCTAATTCAGGTGATCGCAGGTGAACTCTGCTTTGTTGTTTGTTTACCTTTGAAATAACATGCTAATTAAAGGAATGTGTTAGAGCAGATCCCATTGGCTAGTAGGAGCTGATTATTAAATTTTCAGGAATTTTGCAAAGTGTTTGACACCACTGTTGTTAGTCTGAAATTGGCCCTGCATGTGGTGGGAGCATTTATTCCATGGAAATCCTCCGTGGCTGTTAAAAATTTACCAGCATGCTCCTAAGTATTACCCCCATGTGACCAGAATATTCTAAAGCCAGAGTATTAACCACGCAAGCACATGCCCTCCCTCCCACCTAGGACCATTTAGCTCCCGCTCCCACCACTACTCGAAGCCCCAACGAAGAGCGAAACAGGCTGGAAAGAAGCAGAGGGGGCGTCGGGCGGGGCAGGCGGGAGCCCAGAGCCCGGCGGGGGAGGTGGGACAGGCCGGCCTCATGAGCTGGCGCACCGGTGGCTGTTGCCAGGCCCAGCAGCTTCTTGCTCTGGTGATGCGGCAGTGACTCACCCACAGAGGCAGGGGCCAGGGCCCCGAGTCCCGAGGTCACGGCCTAGGGTGTCTGCAGCCTGGCTGATGGGGTGGGGGTGGGGGTGCAGCCCGAGGGGCCCCAGTTCAGTCCCAGGAGATCTGTGCAGAGCCGGGATGGGCAGGTCCACCTGATGCTGCCTGCCTGGGGGAACACCAGCAGCTGTGACCCCCCGGAGAGGAAGCCCTGGGGAAACTAGCTCCAGCCACCTCCTCCGCCACCCTTGCAGGGAAATGCTAATTACTGCTAATAAGTGCTCTGGGCTCGTCATCCTGGAGGTCAGAGGCGGGGGTGGAGCGGCACAGGTGCGCCGGGGACAGTCCCAGTGGGGGGGGTGCGACACCCCTCGGGCCAGGGGCCTGGGTGGGGGAGAGACCCAGAGAGACCCAGAGACCCCCAAGCCACCCACTCCCACTCCCAAAGCTGTTCCTTCAAGCCACGATGTGGGCGCTGGGGCTCTGGACCTCCAGCCCTCCCCAACCCGGGACCCGCCCCCAGGCTCCCCCTCTCGGCACAGGGCCCCACGGTGCGCCCAGCGGCTCAAGCGTAAAACCTGGCAGTTGTCCTCGATTCACCCCTTTTCTTCCCCACCCATTTCCAACCCGTCAGCAAGTTAGGGAGCTCTCCCCGCACACCTTTGTTTGTTTCTGATTAGGCGATTTTACAACTCCGCAGTGACAGAGGCTAACTGGTAGAAAATGGATAGTGATGCAAACAACTCCTACTCGCAGGACCACAAACTGTGTCCCAGGAAATGCAACTGGTTATCGCCCTGGGGGTGTTGATGGGTTTTGCATCTCTGGGCAAATTCATTTCCACATTTCTTATCCGACTGTGAATGTGTGTGGTGGTTTGAGCCCTCTTTGGAACCAGTCATTATATATCTTACTGGTTCGCTCCCTCACTAACTAATAAGTTAACCAAAATCTTTGAGATGACCTTTTGAAGACCATAATTTTACCTTCTTTTGAAAATCATCCCTTCCCAGGGACTGGTTCAAGTGCTCCATCTAGGTTATGTGTTTATTCGCTTTTAGGCTGGTTTAGTAGACCACAAACTCTGCAAGGGTGGGAACTGTTTTTGTTTGTCAGGAAACATTTAAAGACTTTAAAATGGGCAAAGGAGGTAACTGGGTGTCCTTTTGATGGAAACTGAACCTGTCTGGCAGATCTTTTGGGGTTCTCCGATTTTATCAGGGTCTTCGAGCTTTTAGCTTTGACGAAGCTGTTTTACACATAGATCTGGCTCCTCCATCTGCAGAAGAGATGATTCCAAACATTACATTACATTTGATTGCTCTATAGTATATTGACCAGCTTTGAATCCATTAGCAAGTTGATTTTAACATTCCTGATTGTCGATATATCTATTCTTCAACTTCTCCTTTAAACTGTTTTAACCTCTTACTAGACTCCTCATTCACTAATGAATTAAAATCTTTGACGTGTTCCTTTTATATTGATTTGAGTCATGATTTTAGCTTTCTGAAAATTATTTTTGACAGCTTACTATATATTCTCAGTGCTTGGCACGTACTGTACACCCAAATGTGTTGAACTAATTGATTAATTAATTCAATGGAACATGGGTTAGAAATTTTTGCTTAATTAACATCTTAGATTTTTTCTTTCTTTTTATGTTATTGGACTCGTACTGCTATATTATTTTAATCTGCTTTTAAAATGTCAGTAACCATTCATAACATGATTATTAGTTCTTGCAAGGAATTCCATTGTGCAATGTCTCCTGATTTAACCAAACCATGCCCTTGATACTGGACAGTCATTCTTTTTACTTTGTACGAAACGTACATAGTGCTTCAATAGACAGCGTTGTTTGTAAACCTCTGAATGTATCGCTAGTGATTTCCTCAGGTCATGTTCCTTGAAGTGAAATCCTAGGTCAAAGTCTATAAACTTATTTACAGCTTTTGATAGGTATTGTCAAACTACACTCCAGAAAACCTGTTCAGTGGTTTATTTTATTCCCCTTTCTTCACCCTAGAAACACAGAACGCAAATAGTTTCCCTGAATTCCTGGCAGGGTTTGAAGGAGCTGATCTGCTGGCTCTTCACGCGCTAATGGCCTGGTGAGCCAGGAGGCTTAACCAACCACCGAGGTCCGCTTCGAAGAGCAGGCACAGGAGGGAGGAAGGAGGCCACAGTAGTGCCTCAGACAGAAACCGGAAGGGGAAGGGTTTTCCTGTCTAAAAGGGGGAAGACCTGGAAACCCGGGGAAGTTCCACGTGGGGACACTGGTCAAACCTCAGGCCTCACCGACGGCCCCAGCCTCCAGGTCTGCCCTGATCCCTCCGGGCGTGGCTCAGGGCTTCCCTGCCAACCTCCACCTGCCCCGTCCTGCCCGAGGAGGTAGGTTTACAGCTGCTGCACGGAGGGCGCCAATAAATGGCCATTTTCCCAAGCCCCTGAGCGACCCCTCCTGCCCAGCTGCCCCACGCCTCCCCTAGACCCCCGATGAGCTGGCAATGGAAAGGTTAGCGCCTGATGAGGCTGGGGGCCTCCAGGGACCCCGGCAAGCCTGTTCTGACGGTTCAGTGCCTGTAAAGAACTGCTGTTGAATATTTTTAATATCGCCCCTGACCATAAGCCTAAGAGAAGCGAGAGGGAGGCCTGAACCCCCAATGCGAGTGGTGTTGGGGCAGCCCCTAGCGCTTGTGCCAGGGCGGGAGGAAAGGGGGGTGGTCACAGAATGGACCTGAACCAGTCAGAAAGCCCCTGAGCTAAGATGGTGGGTGTTTTCATCGTCATTTCTCCTGTTTTCTCCCAACCCGGTCAGCCTCTGCGACCTCCGGACCAGTCTCCTGGGTCTCTCGCAAAGTTAGTTACCCACAATTTGCAGAGGCAGCTGGGCCTCGGCTCCAACAACTGCCAGCTGCCAAACTCAACACACCACCTTGCTCCATCCTCCTCATTCCTTGCCCCAGGCATCGGCATCGGCTCACCCACGGCACACGTGAGGAAGTGGGGTCAGTGAGGGGAGGAGCTCCACCTGGTTCACACAGCTGGCAAGTGGGAAAGGCGGAAATCAAACCCCATGGGGCTTTGATTAAAAATTTTATGTTTTAGAGCAGCTGTAGGTTACAGAAAAATCCTGCAGGAGATACAGAGTTCCCTTAGACTCCCCACCCCACGCCTATACACAGTTTTCCCTATTGTTAACATTTTGCATTAGTGTAGGACATTTGTTACAACTAAAGAACCAATATTATTATAGTTATATTATTAACGAAAGTCCATAGTTTACATCAAGGTTTACTCTTTGTGTTGTACAGTCCTATGGATTTTTTTCCTTAATTTTTTATTGTGATAACATATATACAACATAAAGTACACAATTCAGTGGTGTTAATTAATTGACAGAGTTGTGCTATCATCACCACCATCCATTACCAAGACTCTTCCATCACCTCAAGTAGAAAGTCTGTACCCATTAAGCATTAAATCCCCATTTCTGCACCCTGGCCCCTGGCAGCCTATATTCTAATTTCCAACTCTATGAATCTGTATATTTGAATTATTCATATGCGTTAGGTCACACAATATTTGTCTTGTTGTGTTTGGCTTCTTTTACTCAACATAATGTCTTCAGGGTTCATCCATGTTTTAACAGGTATCAGAACTCCATTCCTTTTTATGACTGAGTAATATTCCATTGCATGGATAGAGCACATTTTGTTTATCCATTCAACTGTTGATGGACACATGAGTTGTTTCCACCTGTTGGCTATTGTGAATAATGCTGCTGTGAACATTGGTGTGCCGATGTCTGAGTCCCTGCTTTCAATTCTTCGAGGTCTAAGCCTAGGAGAGGGATTGCCAGGCCCATGGTGGTTCTACACTTAGCTCTCTGAGGAGCCGCCAAGGGGCTATTTTAAGACCTTGATTAAGCCTCATGGACTCTTCATTGAAGCCCCCACCACACGGCATCAAACACAGGGACACGCACCCTCCACCCAGTGAACACAGTGACCTGTCACTATATGCGAGGGCAAACAACCAGTGGAAATAGGTAAGTTTTAGAGACATTTAACACACATCTATTCACCTCAATTAGCAGATTCCTTTTCCTATTTAGGAGTAAGAATTATTTTCCAGGACTCAGACATTTTTGTAAGCACTATGGTGCCTAAACACTGAAAGGCTACAAGAGGCTGCAAACTGGTCGTGTCACTGCATGCCCAGCTCCTACCCCTCCCCCGTGATACGAACCCCTCATTTCATAGGCAAGAAACCACAACCATCCACAGGATGCCTTGTGGGCCACAGTCAGAGAAATCCAACTCACAATGGCTGAAGGAAATAAAAGAAAATGTATCTCCAGAAGAAGGGCAGCCTCCAGCCCCACTTCTCTGTTTTTTTTGGCTTTGCCCTCAGGGTAACGGCTACCTCCCCCAGCTGTAGAGGTGGCTCCCAGAGCCTCGGCTGACATCAGGCCGACAACCAAATGCCTCAGCTCCAGGCTGGCAAGAAGATGCCCTGGTTCCCAACTGGCCAGATGATGCTGCATCTCTGTGCTGTCTGCCAAGGCTCCAGTCTGGTAAGACAGCTGCTGTATCTCCAGCAAACACGTCGTTTAGAAGGTGCACGAAAGGGACCGTGTCTTCCAGGGTCTCTGTTCTGGGTTGAATTGTGTCCCCAAAAAAGTCATGTTGAAGTTTTATTCCCCAGCACCTCCAAATGTGGCCTTATTTAGAATAGGACCATTGCAGATGGAATCAGTTAAGATGAGTCATACTGCAGTCAGGCGGGCACTTCATCCAGTATGACAGTGCACTTACAAGAAGGGGAGATGAGACAGACACAGAGGGAAGACGCCCATGTGAAGACAGTCAGAGACTGAATTTATGCTGCCACAGGTCAAGGAACAGCAAGGATTGCAAGCAAACATTAGAATACAAGGGAGACAAGGAAGGATTCTCTCCTAGAGCTTCTGGAGGAAGCAAGCTGAGCACTCTGACACCTTTATTTCAGACTTGAGCCTCCGGAACTATGAGAGAATAAATTTCTGTTGTTTCAAGCACACAGTTTGTGGTACTTTGTCATGGCAGCCACAGAAGAGCATAGAAAACTTTCCCCAAAGCCCTGAGCATATTTTCCCTCTGGGCACATTGGCCAGAATTGGGTCACTTGCCTACCCAAGTGGGCACCAAAATCATCTACAACCAACTACAGCTTACTGTCTCTATTAACATTATTTTATTATCCCACTATTTTCATCAAAATGACTTTAGTATTCCAGGAAACCTGTGCCCAGGAAGACAACAGTTGCAGGTAACCTTACTTCTTGACTTCAGGAAAATCTATTTATCACTGCACAAGTTTCCAATAGGTAGCAAACAACTTTTAGGCTCCAAGACTTGAAAACCCAGCCCTCACAGCCACCACCAACACGAACTATTATGACATGGTCCTTACCCAGTTCTAGTTAAGCCCTGCATCAAAAGATCCACCTTAAACCAGACCCCCAAACCTCAACACCCCAACTTTGCCCTCTCCCTTCTGCTGTACCAAGACTCTTTCAAGTAAATTAGTAAGTGGGTTTTTTGGTGGTATTTCCAGGGAGCCAGAACTTGACAAGGGGAAAGGTCCATCAGGGTGGGTGGAGTCCAACAGTAACATGGCCACTGGGATGACTCTCCCCTGGAGGCCTGAGCGCCGGAGCTAACAAGGCATGAGGGGTGACGCATGTCAGAGGCAACCGGGGGTGTCTGCCGTGGAAACCGAGGCCCGGCAAGGTCGAGGGCTCTGCCTAAAGTCACACAGAAGCTGGCAGGCCCCTCACCCCAGCTTCGGGCCTCCTGGCCCAGCTGGGCACTGCCTGCTCCCCAGCGCCCCCGGGCTTCGGGCAGTCGCCTTCGCGGCATCTCCCTGGCACTGCTGCCTCCGGGTGACTCAGGAGGAAACTCCTGTCCCTAATCCAGCTGGGCTCAGGACAGGGGAAAATGTAAGCTAACTGCTCAGTGATTAATTATCTCCGGCCAGTTAACCACCTGAACTTGCTCTGAGCCCATGACCGGCAGAAGTAAGGTCAGGGCGCAAGCGTTGCCGGGAAGGACCGCTCGGCCCAGGGCCACTTCCGGCCGCGGGGGTTGTCGGGTGGGGGCCGAAATGGGCCTCGGCCGGCGCCGGGACGCGCATGCGCATGCTGCGGGGCGCACGGGGCTGGGCGCGGAGGGCGAGTCCGGCTTTACCCCGCGGGTGGGGGCGATTCGTGGCCGTCCCCGGGCCCCCGAGGGAGGACAGGTGCGCTCGGGGGCGGGGCTCCGGCCAGGTGAGCCCCAGGCCCCGCCCTCCAGTCCCGCCGGCGTGTCGCTGCGTCTGTCGCCCCCGGGTGGCTGCTCCTGGGTGGGCTTTCCCAGCACCCAGGAGTCCGGTCCAGTAAGTACAACGTGTACCGATGAGAAGACACCGCCGATGGGGGAGGCGGACAGTGGCTCACTGCAGGCAACTTGTACTGAACCGCTAGCGCAGACGGTTAAATTTTCGGGAATTTTGCAAGTCATTATTAAAATTAAATTACATAAACCTGCAGTTAAATAAGTTCTAAGAAACAAAGGTAACAAATACTCAAAATGATCACTTCCTGATTCTTTTACTACGTTTTGTTATTACCTGCCTTCTTGAAGTTATTGACATCCGTGGTGGAAATTCTATTGAGGTGTAAGCTACTGCACACTTTTCCCAACTCCACGGTCAGTGACGCCAGGTTGATAGCTTGAAATCAGCCATGCTGGGAAATTTACACCACAGCAATTGGCCAACAGATAGGGATTTTTTTTTTCCTCCTGGGGAGTTGGCTGTTGAAGTCAAGTTGGTATCAAACCAAATTTTCTATTTGAAATGATGGAAATGTTTTGGTAACGGATAGTGGTGATGGTAGCACAACACTGTGAACGTAATTAACAGCACTGAAAAATATATCTGAATGTTGTTAAAAGGAGAAATATTAGTTTGTGTATGTGGTACTAGAACAAAAATTTAAAAAATTAAAATCCATGGAACTGCACAAGATGAACAGTGAGCCCTAGGTTAAACCATGAATGGTCAAAAGTACAATTATAAAAAAGTACTGTCATCAGTTGTAACAAATATTCCACACCAATGCAAGGTGTTAATAATAGGGTGGTATGTGGGCATCCTGTATTTAAAAAAAAAGACCTTTATGTATTCTAAAGTTATAAACATAGTCTGCTATTATTTTCTTCCAAAATGCTTATAGCTTGGGTATTCATCATTTTTAATGAGTGATATGAAGTGCAGATATAATTTAATTTGTACAAATATATAAGCTAATTTTTTCAGTAATTTTATTGAATAATCTTCTCTTTTCCCCATTGGTTTAAATGTGAAGATCAGCATAAAACACATTCATGTAATATGTTAGGGTTTGAACAGGAAATCACAAACCCCATGAGTGATTGGGAATAAGAATTGATTGGAGAGATTAGATCTTACATGATCTTGGGGGGAAGTGGAGTCGGTGGAAGGTTGTTGCCTGTGCCTCTGGTGATAAGACTGAAACCAGGAGGGCTGACAAACAGGAAAAAATTAAGTGTGAAGCAAGAAAGAGTAAGGACAAACTGGAACGCGTGAGGATACTCTGAAACCACATCTGTCCTTGCACCTCCAACCTTGACACCGTGGGTGACCCACAGAGGTAACTGGTGCCCTCTGCCATGAAGCTGCATGTGAGCCTGGCTCAGGACCCCAAGGATCTGGCGGGAGCTGGAGGATGTGGGGTCTGGCTGCAGCCCAGAGTGGGTCAGCAGGTCAGCAGCCACTTGTGCTGCTTCATCTCCACCGGCATCATCTTGCTCAATTTACCTTCTGACCAGCCACCCCAACATGGGGAGGCATTCTGGCAAATATTTCCACCCTAGTAAAGTTGACACTTTGCAAAACTAAATAAAGGATGGGCCACAGACATTAAAAACGGTTCTGTTTGGGGCACCAGTGGCTCATCTCCAGCAGTGGCCACCAGATGGCCCCCCAGTGTTGACTCTAGTGTGCTCCCTTCCAGCTGTTTTTCACCAATAAGATGCTGCAGAAGTGATGCTGTTTCAGTTCCAAGCCTACACTAGGAAAAGATCCAGCAGCTTCTACTTTGGCCCTCTAGGGAGTCCTGTGCTGCCAGGTAAGAAGCCCAGTGTAGAAGGCAAAAAATGGCCCCTGTTGGGGACTGAATCATGTCCCCCCACCAAAGGCATGATCAGGCCCAACCCCTGGTCCTGTGGGTTTGAACCCATTTGTGAATGTTGTGTCCAAACTGAATGAGGGTGTGTCTTGATCCAGTAAGGCTGAAGTCCTTAGCTGCCAGGGGAACTGGACAGCAAAGGAGAGGCAGCCACGGGGAGCAGCGGAGCTGGATGTCAGTGGTACCCAGAAGAGAAAGGAGAAGATGCCGCCATGTGCATTGTCATGGGAGGGAAAGGCCAGGGAATCCCAAAGATCGCTGGCCAACCAGAAGATACCGACCCCAGGGGGAAGACAGCATCCAGCCTCTGAAACCATGAGCCAATAAATTCCTGTAATTAAGGCAACCCATTGTTTGGTATGTGTTTTAGCAGCGGAGAAACCATGACATCCCCCACAAATGCCCATTGCCTCATCCTGGAACCTATGGAAATGTTACCTACCATGGCCAAAAGGGACCTTGCTGATGTGATTAAGTTAAAGAATCAGGAGATGGGAGATGAACTGGGCAGACCCCATGTAGTCACCAGAGTCCATAAAAGCAGAGCACCTTTCCTGGCTGTGCTTAGAGAGAGATGTGACAACAGAAAAGTGTCCAAGAGATTTAACGTTAGAAGGACTTGACCCACCGTTACTGACTTGGAAGATGGAGGCAGGAGGCCATGAGCCAAGGAATGCAGTAGCCTCAAGAAGTTGGCAACAACCTTCAACTTACAGCCCACAAGGAAACTAAGACCTCGGTTCTACAACTGCAAAGAAGTGAATTCTGCCAACAGCCCAAAGAAGCAGGAAACAGATTCTTCCCTAGAGCCTAGAGAAAGGACACAGCCACAGATACTTTGATTTTAACTGAGTGAGACTCATGCTGGACTTCTGATCTTCAAAACTGTTAAATAATATGTGCTGTTTTAAGCCATTACGTTTGGTCCTTTGTATGGCAGCATCAGAAAACGAGTTCACGCAGCCACCCTCAGGGAGACAATGCTTGGAGGAGCCCCATAGAGGCCGCAGACTCTGTGGAGAGAGAAAAAGGCCCAGTTCTCTCAGCATCCCGGCTGATCACAGCTTTCCAGCTTGCCAGACATGTGAGGGAGCTTTCTTAGACATTTGAACCTAAGAAAACCTCCAGGAAACTAAAGACCTAGCCAACATCACAAGGAGTAGGAAAACCACCCGGCTGAGCCCAGTCAGCTGACAAAATCATGTTCACAGCACAGTGGTTTTCATTTGAATCCACTGAGTTTTGGGATGGTTGGTTATACGGCAATGGATAACTGAAATGGGAAGTGGAATGTTGTAATAAAAAATTAAAATATGTAATATTGGGTCTTTGACTGCCTGGTGGCTGGAAGAGAAGCTAGAGGGACAGGAGGAAATGGTAACCTGTGCTGGGGGTGGGGTGTGTGTCGTGTGGAAAGTTTGACAACACTGTCACCTGCACTAATGTGAAAATTTGAAAATATACTTAATGAACTTGGGGTTTGGATGAAGGAGGGTTGCAGAAGATTGAAATGCCAACTAGTTTCTTTTAGCTGAATTATGATAAGGCACAGATAGAGCCTTATCATGGCCTTGGATTGAGAACTCGAGGATTCGAGCTTAAGAACGTTTGTTCAGACCTCAGAAAGACTGAACTCCATGCCTTACAAATCCTCTCAGGAGACAAAATAATGTAAAGGTGCTGCCCCACAGCACCTGCCTTTCAGCCTTGGTATGGAGGGTCCTGTCTCCAAAAGATTTCTGAAGGTGGCTTTTGTCTAATGAAATGGAGCCAAGTTCTTAAAGCAGTTGTATCAGTGTGGACAGAAAGGGACCCTCCTGTGGGTCTCCTCCATTCTCCAGGCAGGGAGCAGGCTGAGAACACTATTCAGCTACAAACATGGGCCGTTGTCTGGAAAAGAACAGATGAGTCAGAGGCCAAAGCTGAGAGCCTAGAGGGTGGAGCTAAGAGCCATGGAGAAACCACTCCCAGTTAACAGAAACAGGCCCGATGGACATGCGTTCCCTGCTCCGGGGCAGGGGGAGTTGGCAGTGTGTGCCCAGCTGGGCTGGGAATCACTTGAGGACCGGTGATTGCCATGCAAGGGGTTTACTGTCCCTTTCTCACCTGGCATGCTGGCTGGACAGGGGGAGATGGCTTCTCTCGTTCCTCCGCGGCCCTGCAGATCCGGAGACACCATACCTGGGCAGCCTCATCTGCACCTGGATCTGATTTAGTTGACAAGATGAGGCTCTGGGGGAGCTAGGAGGGAGAGAGTGTTCTCAACTCGTGGGAGAGGGGCCAATCGCTGGGGACGAAGGAGCAGTCTGTGATGTCAAGTCACCAAAGAGGCCCCTAACCAGCCCTGCCTCCCGGTTTCGGAGGCACTGTCCATCCTTTCTATGCTGAATCTATCTCCCAGTAGCTCACGAGAGCGAATAGGATGTGGTGGAAGTTTGCCGTCGAAGGCTTGACAGCTTCTGCTTTTACACTCTTGGCAAGTCTGAGCCACCCCGCACCAAGGTGGCTGCCCTGCTGGAAGGACCACGGGAAAGGGCCCGGGAAGCGGGAGGGGCCCTGGGAACCCCCTCAGAGGCATCCCAGGGCCTCAGGGCGCCCAGCTTTCCAGCCATCCCTGCCAGGGCGCCTGACCCGGGAGGGAGCCATTCTGAACCTTCCGGCTCAGGCAAGATCCCCAAATATCTGCAGTCCCTGTCACCATGGCGGGCACTGCCCGGGTGAGCTCAGGCAGCGCACAGTTGGGAGAGGTAAGGAAATGGTTGTTGTGGGTGGTTTGTTACACAGTGATAGATAATCAAAACACGATGGGCTTTTCTGTCTTGGGGCTGGCCACTATGAAGCTTGGTGCTGCAAGGAGAGGCTAAACCTGCTTATGATTGTGCCTAGGAGTCTCTCCCTGAGTGCCTCTTTGTTGCTCAGATGTGGCCCGCTCTTGCTAACTAAGCCACTTTGGCTTTGACCTCACTGCCTCCCCCCTAAGTGGGACCTGACTCCCAGGGGTGTAAATCTCCCTGGCAACGCAGGATATGACTCCCGGGGATGAATCTGGACCTGGCATCGTGGGATTGAGAACATCTTATTGACCAAAAAGGGGATGTAAAATGAAACAAAATAGAACTTCAGTGGCTGAGAGCTTTCAAATGGAGTCGAGAGGTCACTCTGGTGGACATTCTTATGCACTATATAGATAACACCTCTGAGGTTTTAATGTATTGGAATAGCTAGAAGTAAATACCTGAAACTACCAAACTCTAACCCAGTAGCCTTGACTCTTGAAGACAATTGTATAACAATGTAGCTTACAATGGGTGACAGTGTGATTGTGAAAACTTTGTGGCTCACACTCCCTTTATCCAGTTTATGGATGGATAAGTAGAAAAATGGGGATGATTTGGGTGTTCTTTTTTATTTTTTATTTTTTATTCTTATTCTGATCCTTTCTGGTGTAAGGAAAATGTTCAAAAATAGATTGGGGTGATGAGTGCACAACTATATGATGGTACTGTGAACAGCTGATTGTACACCACAGATGACTGTATGATATGTGACTATATCTCAATAAAACTGAATTTAAAAACAAAGAAACAAACAAACATGATGGACTTTTGCTTTATGCTTCAGACATTTCTTTATTGCTTGATTTTTTTTTCTTGTTGCAACAGGTATTACTTTTATATTCAGGAAAACACTCGACAAGAATAAATCTGAATATCCAGTATTCTAACACTGTCATCCAAAGGTATACTCATTTGTTCCCATGCTTTCTTTCCACTGCCTTTTAAAATTTAATACTTTTTTTATTTTTTAAAGTAATAGATGCATATTGCTTTAAAAGTCAACTACTACTAAAAGGCTTTAAAAAAGTTTCAGCAGTTTACTGCCCCACCCTTCCACACTTCTAGTCCCCTTCCCAGAGGCAGTTGTTTTTAGCTCTTTTAGCTGCTTTCCCGGTATTTGCCTGTATCTATATTCCTATATAGATCTATCTTATGGTTAATAAGTTTTATACTTTACTTATTGAGTTACTATGAGCTCTCTGATTTATCCTTCCCTCTGCCAATCCCTACAATCTCCCAATATATTATATGGTAATTACTGGGCATTTTAGTGCCATCAGCATTACTATGTCTGCTGAAATATTATTCATAGCTGAGCTTTGTAAGGCACAAAGGTTGTTTCCTTTCTTACTTCTTCCCTGAAGTTAATAGTTGCCTTGTTGTTGTTTCTGTTCATTTTATTCCAGTTGGCTTTTAGTACAGTTTTTCACAAGGTCAGTCTCATTAGAGAATATATCAGTACTACTTAATTTTTTTCACCACATCCCTCCTTGAGATCTGTGTTCTACTTCTGTCTGTCTGGCTGTCATCCGGGCACATGACTTAGCTGACATCCTTGGAATTCCATTTGCCTTTTTCCTGGTATGGATTATCTATTTCCTGGATCACAGGTCTTGCTCTTTCTTGGTTTACATCCTTATTTTTGTGGAGCACACCCTGCAGTAGTCTCATAAGATTAAAAACATGGTCCAGTGGGGAAGGCCTGGCGATAACCTCCCCATCCTTGTTTCCTGAGTCTCAGTGGAGACCGACTGCCTGCCAGGCTCGGGCACAGTTGTCTCCTTGAGCCCCCCTTTCCCGTGATCCTGGAGATTCTCTCCACTCCTCTTCCATGTTCAATCTCTGTTTTCTATGACCCACATTTGCCACTTTCTTGGTTTACCCTTTTTTTTATTGGAGAACATCTTTCCTTCCCAAGAATGGTGCATGGGAGGTACAGTAGATTGAATTATACACCTCAACAAAAGTCATGTTCTTAATCTTGATCCATGTTCCTGCGGGTTCGAATCCATTTGTAAATCAGAATATTTGAAGATGTTAATATTAGTTAAGGTGTGGCCAACTGAAGTAGGAGGGCCTGAACCTGTATTACCGGAGATCTTATAAAAAGCCAGGAGTCAGGGGATGAATCTGGACCTGACATCGTGGGATTGAGAACATCTTCTTGACCAACAGGGGGATACGAAATGAAATGAAATAAAGTTTCAGTGGCTGAGAAGATTCCAAGTGGAGTCGAGAGGTCACTCTGGTAGACATTCTTATGCACTATATAGATGACCCTTTGTAGGTTTTAATATATTGGAATAGCTAGAAGTAAATACCTGAAACTACCAAACTCTAACCCAGTAGCCTTGACTCTTGAAGACGATTGTATAACAATGTAGCTTACAAGGAGTGACAGTGTGATTGTGAAAACCTTGTGGATCACACTCCCTTTATCCAGTGTATGGATGGATGAGTAAAAGAATGGGGACAAAAACTAAATGAAAATTAGGGTGGGGTGGGGGGACAGTGATCTGGGTGTTCTTTACTTTTATTTTTTATTCTTATTTTCACTTTTTCTGGTACAAGGAAAACATTCAAAAATAGATTGGGGTGATGAATGTACAACTGTATGATGGTGCTGTGAGCAGCTGATTGTACACTTTGGATGACTGTATGGTATGTGACTGTATCTCAATAAAATTGAATTAAAAAAAAAAAAAGCCAGGAGTCTGAGAAGACTTCACAGGAGAGGACCAAAGACACAGCAGGTGACGGGGGGCAGGGATGTAAGCTGGAGAACCCCAGCACCGCAGCGAATCAGCAGCAGGATGCCACAGCCAACGCCTTGGTTTGAACGTCAGAAGCCGCAGCCCTCGGGGAAACACATCTCGGGGTTCGCAGGGTCCTGGGGGGAGGCAGCGAGGCCGTGAGCACCACCTGCATCCCTACGGCTCCTCCTCCATCTGGAGCAACACAGGGGTTCCAAGACTCTGACTTGGCCCCTTCCACCGCTGCCGAAGGAGCCCCAGTGAAGCCCTCGGAGCTGGTCGCTGCCAAACGCCTTGCAGCCTTTTCTTTCGGGGGTTGTCATTGCTTTTGTTTGGAACTCTGAGTTTTTTGTGAGGTTACTGCACTTCCTACAAAGCTTTATACCCCTGGATAGGATAGCCGTGTCCTCCCTGCCAGCCCTGTCCTGTGGGGTGCCCTCGGTGGTAAACGGGCTCTTCAGAAGAGCTGATTCTGATGAGGCCAGATGGAATCAGAGTTGGCTTAACCCAAAGGGAATTTGGACACGGAAGGAGAAGCCACAAGAGGGACAGGAAGAGGCAGAAGGCCCTGCGACGGAGGGGGCACTGACTGCCAGCAAGCCACCCCGAGAACATTCCAGACTGCAGCGGAGCCAGGGCCTGCCGATGGTGAACTTCCAGCCTCCAAACCGGGAGCAGATGGACTCCCGCCCAGCGGGTGGTCCCCGGCCACTGCGGTCCTGGCAAACCAAGACCCCTCCCTGGACACCCTTTCCGTCTCCCCTGAGACGGCGCGGGCGTTTTCCACGCTGACCCGCCACTCCCTGGAGAAGGGCATCGCAAGGAACGCTGCTCAGATGTCGCATTTACCAGTCTGCTGCTGGTCGTTTTTGTTTGTGGGTTTTGTTTTGTTCGTTTTGCAAATATAAATAACCTGACGATGCCATAGTTCTGTAGTTAGGAGGCTCCCTCTAGGACAGACTTCCAGCGGTGAAGTCACCAAGCCAAAGGGAATAAACTTAAAAAGCCGGGGCACAAGCCCGCAGACCGATTTCCGATCTCCGAGACGGCTGTGCCGGCCCATTCCGCCGCGGCTCAGCGGGAGACCTTCCTTCCAGCCGGGCCAGCCCGGGAGCGCCGCCTCGGCCCGGGCTTCGATTTGCATCGATTTCATTCCCGGGGCTGAGTGACTCTGTCACCCAGATGGGTTTCCTCTTTGGTGACTTGTCAGTTTGCGTCCCTCGTTTGTTTTAATCTTTAGGGTCTTGGTGCTCTTCTGATCGGTTTCTTGAGCACTTGACATAGGAAAGGTGTCAGGGTTTTGCCATATTTTCTGCACACATTTTCCTTATTGTTTGCCTCTTTATCAAGATTGTAACCGGGCTGGGTTGTGTGCTTTAACTGAGGGACCACACGCACCTGTTCTTTTCTGTTGTCTTCTGCAGCTCCCAACCTAGAAAGCCCTTCTCCCTCCAGAGAGCTGAAATATGCCCGTGCCACTTTTTAAGATGAGGGACCGGATTCAAATCCTGTTTCCCTCTGCACAGGCATGGCAGGAGAAGGGCCCTGGCTCCCACTCACCCCCACCCACCCTGTCGGGGTGGGCCCCGGGGCCTGTCCTCCCAGGGTGACTGTGTTATTCTGTAGGACTGTCACTGTCCCTGGAGTCCCGGCTTTCTGACCCCTGTGCTCACTTTGGCTGCTTGCTTGCGGAGACTCACCCTTAAAGGCACTGGCTTGAAAAGGAAAAGGCAGGGAAAGCAGCAAGAGGGGCCCAAAGGAAGGGGTTGGTTCCGGGGGCAAAGAGACGCCTGGAGAGTTGGGGGCGTGCAGAAGCTTTTGCCACACTTTCCATGTTTCCAAGTCAACAGTTTTTTCCTAAATGATTTCCTGCTGGCTCCCTCTGCACGCTGTGGGCTGAGGTCTGTTTGGTTTACCTGGTGCTTCTGGCACCTGGAGCACCGCTGGCGCCAAGTGCGCTAAGAAAACACTCGGGCGGGAGGCGGAGTGAGGATCCCGGGGTTCCCGCCGGTGCCCCAGGGGACAGGGGGACGCGCGGGCCCGCAGCGGGGCCGGAGACCCGAATTGGGGCGGCGCCCCCCTCGCAGGGCCGCTGGGGGGGCGGAGAGAGCGGCGGGCGCAGCGCCCACGGGGGCGCCTTGGGGTGGGGAGGCCCCGCGCGCCCCGGGAACGCCCACCCCACGCACGCACCCCTTGCACAGGAGGGGAAATTGAGGCAGGGCGCCGCCTCGGCGTCCAGCGTCCCCGCAGCCCCAGGGCCGACGGGCCGTGTCCAGGGGCCCCGCGCGCACCCCGACCCCGCGGCCTGGCGGGGAGTGGCCGCGGAGCCCCGACTCCCGGCTCTGACATCAGCCCCGTGCCCCAAATAACTTCCTCCCGGGGCGGCTTCCGCCGGGGCCCGAAGCCCGAGCAGCCGCGCCCAGGGCAGGGACGCCGGGGACCGTCACCCCGACCCGGCCTTCCCGGAACCCGCTTCCGCCCCGCCCGCCGGCCCGCGGGTTCCGGGCAGCCCCCCGCCCCTGGCCCGGGAGCGGGGTGCAGCCGCTGGGGCGTCCCGGCGCCCTCGTGTTGGGTGGGGGCTTCGGGGACCCAGTTTGCTGGGGGGCAGGGCCCGTGAGGGGTGCTAAGTCAGCCGGGGACCCCCCACTTCCCGACCCCTTCCCGCGCTCTTTTCCAACAAGCTTCCCTCATCTGCCCAGGTGGGAGCCTAATGAGCCCTTTGATTTGGTCACTGTCGTCTGGGATCTAGTAGCTGCTCAGTAAACAGGGAACGAATGAACCAATGAGCGAATGAGTGAATGGGACAGGGCGGGTCTTGTGGGGCCCACAGCTCGTGTGGGCCTGTGGTCAGTTGAGGGGGTGTGGGGTCAGGTGGGAGAGGGGGCCCAGTGTGAGCACCCCGGCCCCGGCCCGGAGGTGGGGTGGGGGTTCAGGGCCAGGTCACGGTGGAGTCGGGCTCCCGGGAGACTCCTTCCTGCCGGTGAGGAGCCGGGTGTGCCGGGCGGACAGGTTGGGTGGCATAGCCGGGCCCACACTCACCTCCGGCATAAAACCCCACTTCATGGAGCCTGCGCCCTGCCAGCACTGCCCCACGCTCCCCGCCCGCCCCCGAGAACATGTGGGCCCCGGCCGCTGCGCTGCTGCTGCTGCTGCTCAGTCTCGGTGAGTCCCGGGGTGCACTGAGGGCCGCTGCTTCCCACCAGGACCTGTCCCTGGAGCCCAGGCCGAGCCCAAGGCAGGTAGGAAGGTTCCAAGTGTCCCCACCGGGGGCGTGGAGTGGGGAGAGCAGGTGTGTGGGGGGCAGGATGGAGCGGACCCGAGGCCGTGACATTGGCAGGGGCTTTGGGGCCCCCCCTTTCCTTGGGCGCTCCTGAGGCCTACTCCCGGCCTGGTGCTTCTGCTGCTTCTCGGCTGCTCCTTCCTCCCCAAAACTCTAGAGCGGCAGTTGTGAGCCCCCCATTTCCCAGATGAAGCCACGGAGGCGCCAGGTGTTTCAGACCACTTGGCTGGATTTGAACTTGGGCCAATGGGCTCCAAATCCCTGAACCACCGTCAGCTGGGACCAGGCCTGACTCTGGCAACACAGGGGCAGCTTGTGGGGGGCTCAGCAGAGAGCTGGGGGCCGAGGTGCAGGCTGCAGAGGGGCCTGCCCTCCTTCCAGTGACGTCCCCTTTCCTGGTCGCAGTTGGGGTCACTGGGAGCCAGCCTTGGGGGCCCCACCTGCCAGGCCCCTCCCTCCCTCCCTGCAGGGTGGGCCTCTCTGCCCAGGAAACTCTCCTGCATTCCTGGGCCAGCCCAGCCAGCCTGGCGGCCACCGCACTTCCCTGTCCTCATGTCACCTCCCAGGGCCTGGCGGGTCACCCCAGCTGCGGTGCGGCCTGGGCTCGGGCTTCCATGTCCCGGGTGGTGGGAGGCACTGGGTCAGCATCTGTGTGTGTGGGTGTGTGGGGGCAGCCCGGCCTCCTCCGTCTCCCTGGGATGTGCACAGCAGTGACCGTTCCCCGTGGCTCTGAGGATCAAGGTTATCTGTTGCCCCAGTGGACACGCAGCCTGCGTTTGGCTCCAAAGCCGGCCGCGGCCTGGAGCCTGCTCTCCTTCCTCGGCATCCTCACCCCCAGCCAGGCGGGCCTGGCACCCAGCTGGCCTCTGGTGTCCTCCCAGGGCTCCTCCCAGCCCTCCGGCCGAGCCACATCCCAACCAGCTATGGGAACTTCAGGGTCCCTGGGCCTGGGGACAACAGACCCGACACCACTGGCTGTCTCTTCCAGTCCCCAATAGGACACCCACCCCACGGAGCCCAGGGCCCCAAGTACCCCTTTCTGATAAGCCCTGGCATCCCCAGCCACACTCGTTCTGTTCCTCCCTGGCAATCTCTGAGCTCAGGATCCCCTGAGATGAGATGACAGTTCCAACTCCAGGGCGAGGTGGGTGGGGCCATGTGACACCCAGCAGGAGGACAGAGAGCTCAGGAGAGGGCACAAGCCTTCTGAGACAAGACAGTGCAAGCAAACAGGGCTTCCTGGAGGAGGAGGCATTTCATCAGACTTTGGACAGTCTAGGATTTGGTCTTGGGGACACATCCAAGTGGACGGGGGGGGCATGAGCAAACAGGGGCAGGGAAGCCCAGCATAAATGAGAAGTGGCAGATAGTTCCTCTGGGCTGCTGCGGGGAGCCCGGGGCACGGAGGACCAAGAGGCGCCTCATGCAAAATCCTGGAGAGGGGAAGAGCCCAAACACCAGGGGGGACAGGGCTGGGCAAGTCGGAGCATCATTTTGTAAGCAGAGTTATCAGGCCTTGGAGAGCGTGAGGGAGGGAGCCAGGTGTTACAGATCTAATTAAATTATACTAAGGTGAGAGGGGCTGATGGAAATAAAGCTCCCAGGTGTCCAGGGCAGACTTCCTATTCCCTGCTGCCCACAGGGCTGACACCTGGCTCCCCTCCTTTGAAAAGTGGCTTGTCCTGCCCTGTGCTTTCAGCCCCAGCCTCTCCCCTCTGCTGCCTCATCCTCCAGTCCCACCCTCAGTGTTGGGGGGTGTGCCCCCAGACTGCGAATCTGTCAGGAAGAAAGGGGCTCCTTGGGCCCCCCACAGAGAGCTGCAGCTGGCCGCTTCCTGTCCCCATGTGTGTGTGACTGTGACGCAGTCAGCAGCAGCTGCCCCACACTCCGGGCCTGGGGAGGGTTGGAGTTTAGGAGAAATGCTGAGAGCCGGGGAGGGGAGAGGGGCTGCTCTGATGAGCTCTGCCCCCAGTGAACCAGCTACAGGGACTGGGGTGGAGGCGAAGGGCTCTCGATTGGCACTCTCAGCATACTTGCTGGCAGGGGGCTGGGGTCTCAAGGCTGGGATGGGGGCTTGGGTCCTGGCTAAAGGCCACATAACAGGCCTTGCCCCCTCACTCTGGGGTGCAGGGAAGTGGAAGGGAGGGAGGTGTCCCGGCCCAGCGTGCTGGGATGCCAGAGGGAGGGTGAGCTCCTGGGAATCCCTGAGGCTCCTCTGTCCCCCTGAAATAGGAGCTGTGGGGCTGGGGTCGTCTCGGGGTGGAGGTCGGACTTGGGAAGAACTTGAAGGGGAGTGGCTGACTCTGGCTCAGGCTAGGAGGTGGCCCCAGGCCTTGGAAAGGCAGAGACAGGCCTTCATCCCAGCTCCGAGCTACACCAAACTCCAGATGGGGATGGGTGTGGAGTGTGAAGTCTGGGGACCCCTTCCCCCCAGCAGGAAGGTCCAGCCAGGCGCTTCACTGGTGTCTTCTGACTGGCTCTCCGCGTGGCAGGAAGCTGGCCCAGCCTTGCAGATAAGCTCTGGCCCAGAGGCCTGGGTCTGTGAACCCTGCAGAGGGTCAGGCCCGGGGGGAAGGTAGAGGTCACCGGCCTCTCCCGCCAGGTCCCTCTGTGGCCTGTCCCTCCTGAGTCCTTGGGAGGGCGGGCGGGGACTTGGGGAGGGGCTGAGCTGACCAGCAGGGCTGGTGAGAGGGGGTGCAGACCTTGGCTTCTGCAAAGTTGTTGTTCACCCCCTTTGTCTGTTTTCCAGGGACTCAGGGAGCCAAGGCATCCAGAGGTGAGCACCCAAAGCCTCTGGGTGGGGGATGGGGGGTGGCAGAAGGATAGGAGTGGGCTTGCTCCAGAATCACAACCCTGGCCAGGGACGCCTGCACCACAGGGGAAGATTCTCACTCTTAAGAGCAAAGCGGAAGTGCCTCCCCACTCGTGTATGCACCCACTCCCCTCTAGCAAACCCCCAGGTACACAGCCACCACCCCCATCCAGCACCCCCCAGGAACACATCCACCGCCACCCGCCACCGCAGGTACACAGCCACCCCACCCAGGGGCACGGGCACCCAGAGCATCCCTCCAAAGGAAGGAGAAATTGTGCTGGGAGGAACTGGGGCCCAGAAAGAAGTGGAGGAGGAGGGGCTGGCAGACGCAGTGCAGAGCAGGGCGGGGTAGGAGCACTGAGGCGGGTTTGGGGGTGAGCAGGAAAAGGGAAACGATCGAGGCTGAGGCCTGAGGACCTAATGGAGGCCGTGTCGCTCTACCAGCCCCCTCGGGGTCACCTGCCTTGCAGAGGGCACCCTCTCGCGGGGAGCCCCTGCTCTGCTTCAGACCCCGGGGGAAGAGCTTCACCAGCTCCGCGTCACTGCGCTTCCCCCATTTCAGAGTGGTGGGGAGTGAGGCCGGGGCGGGGTTCCTTCCACGGCTGGGGAGGGTCCCCCGGAATCAGAGGCTGAGCTGGGCGCCCAGGCCAACAGCTTTCCCTGAGCCAGGGCAGGGCGGCCCGGAGTGAAGCCGGGAGTGGGCGCCGGGGTGGGGGGCTGGGGGCGGGGAGCCGAGCCGCCCCCCCTCAGCGCCGCGCCCGTGTTCCCCCAGCCTGCGGGCGCCCGAGGATGCTGAACCGGATGGTGGGGGGGCAGGAGGCGGAGGAAGGCGAGTGGCCGTGGCAGGTCAGCATCCAGCGCGACGGGAGCCACTTCTGCGGGGGCAGCCTCATCACGGAGCGGTGGGTCCTCACGGCCGCGCACTGCTTCTCCAAGTGAGTCGCCCCCGCCGCCTCCCGCGCCCGCCCGCCCGTCAGCACCGCGGACAGCGCCCCGCCGCGAGCCAGCCCTGCGCATGCGCGTCCGCCCGGGAGCCAGCCCTGCGCATGCGCGCCCGCGGGGAGGGGAGGGGGCCCGGCCCTACTGGTCTCCGTCAGGGGCGCTGTTGCTGCAAAGGCGCCTCCCTGCCCCGGACCCTGGTCGCCGTCTCCCCGTCCCACCTGTCAAACCCGGGGCACCGCCTTCCCGGCTGGGGTTCTGTGAGCACAGACAAGCCCGAGGACGTGGGAGACCGCCCCTTCCCCCTCCCCACCCCGCTGAGGTCGGCTCTGCAGGCCCTGAGCAAAGGGCCGCCCCGTCCCCAAGCCAGGCTGGAACCCCGAAAGCATCCCGCGTCCTGTCTCACCGCAGCTCTGATTCTTTGAGAGCCCCGCCTCATAATCCAGACACTCAGCCATTCTCCGGGATGGGCGGCGTCCAGGGCCCACCGGCCTGGCTCCCACTGCACCCCGGTGGGCAGGGCTGGGCCGTTTCCCTCGACCCTCCCGGTGGGACTGTCAGGGAGGGTCTGTTGTGTTGCCCATTTTACAGATGAGGGCACTGAGTCACAGGGAACTCGCTGGGGGACTCCCCAGGGTCACTGCCGGCTGCCCAGGGTGGGGCTGGGGCTGGAAGGCGGCACTCTGGCTGCCATCAAGTGCTGCACACGGCCCTCGGCCCTGGAGGGCAGGGCTTTGAAGAGAACGTGCAGGGAGATTTCAGGCCCTGTGGTGGGTCAGGAGAGAGGCACTTGGAGGCTCACCCCCTCCATTCTTCCCGCCAGCACCTCGGATACATCCCTGTACCGCGTCCTGCTGGGGGCGCGGCAGCTGGTGAAGCCAGGGCCGCACGCCGTGTACGCCGCAGTGAAGCGGGTGGAGAACAACCCCCTGTACCAGGGCATGGCCTCCAGTGCCGACGTGGCCCTGGTTGAGCTGGAGGCGCCCGTGACCTTCACTGACCACATCCTGCCCGTGTGCGTGCCCGACCCCTCGGTCGTCTTTGGGACAGGCATGAACTGCTCAATCACCGGCTGGGGCAGCCTCAGTGAGCAAGGTAAGGAGGGCAGGGCCAGGAGAGAATGGGGGACATGTCCCAGGCAAACTGGGGGCCACTCTGAACCAACAATCTTTTTCTGCAGACATTGATAAAAATGGTCTCTACTCAAACCAGTGGGGGTGGGTGGGAAAGGGGCAGTAGACCCAGGAGGAGGAGGGGAAGCAGAGGAGGAAGAGAGAGGGGAGCCCATCGTGGTGCTGGGAAGGAATTCTTTCCTGCAAAGCCCAGAGCTGGAAGAGAAGGTCTAAACCCAAGCAAGAAAGGGGGAGAGGCAGCTGGGCTCTCGAGACCCCAGGGCCGTGGGGTCCTCGGTGAGGCTGTTCTCTGAGCTGTCAGCTGTCACCCACCCCTCCCAGACCGCTTGCCCAACCCGGGGGTCCTCCAGAAGCTGGCTGTGCCCATCATTGCCACCCCGAAGTGCAACCTGCTCTACAGCAAAGACGCCGAGTCCGGCTTCCAGCCCAAGACCATCAAGAATGACATGCTCTGTGCCGGCTTCGCCGAGGGCAAGAAGGACGCCTGCAAGGTGGGGGCTGTGGTGGCCATTGGGGGGCTCAGCCCTGCCCCACCACCGAGGCCAGGGAGGCACTTGCCTTCAGACAGCAGAGTCCCGACCCCTCGCAGAGTCCCAGGTGGTGGGTGGGGGGTGGGGCCTAGGAATCTGCATTTTGAGCACAGCCCTAGTGCGACCAGGCAGGTGGTCTGGGAATGCTAGACATGGCAGCGGCTGAGGGGTGAGGGCCCCAGTGCCACGGGGCGTGCACTCCTGCCAGCTCTGCCGTGCCTGTCCCCGCAGGGCGACTCGGGGGGCCCGCTGGTGTGCCTCGTGGGCGGCTCGTGGCTGCAGGCCGGCGTCATCAGCTGGGGTGAGGGCTGCGCCCGCCGGAACCGCCCCGGTGTCTACATCCGCGTCACCTCCCACCACGCCTGGATCCGCCGCGTTATCCCCGAGCTGCGCTTCCAGCCGGCGGGGGGCCCGAGGCGAGACCCCCGGCTCCAGCTGCCCCTGGGCCAGAGCTTGGCGCCCAGCCTGGCGGCCCACTCGGTCCTCCTGCTCCTCACGGCCCTGCTCGCGGCCCTCTGAGCCACCCCGAGCCCCCAGGGCCGGGCGTCCTGTTGTAAATATCTTGCGAGCCCCTGCACCCCCAGAGCCCAGTTGTTTTTATTTATGTTCTTCGTCCAATAAACCCCCATCTCCGGGCCTGCCGTCTGGTGCCGACCCTTGGGGCAAGGAGAGGGAGTGGGGACTAGGGGGCACCCAGGGCGCCCAGGGGCTGAGCCGGGGCTGGTGCACGGGGTGAGGCTGAAAGGGGCAGGTGCCCAGAGTGAGGGGTCCCAGCGTCACCTCTGCCCCTGACCTGGCCCCACCGTCAGGACTGCCCTGTCCTGTGCCTGTTTCCTCATCAGTGCAGCCCTAACCTCGCGTGCAAGTCAGCGGGCCGAGGAGGGGCGTCTGCGGGTGCCAGGAGCCTGCTGGGCAGATGCAGAACCCGCCAGGCAGCACCCCTGTCCCTCCAGGGCCCCCCATTCCCCAGGTTCTCCCCTTGACCCCACCCCCACCCTCTGCCTTGACGTCTTAGCCTCTCTCCGAGCCCGTTTTCCCGCCTGTCGGTGGCACGGGGCCGCACCCCCGCCTGCTCCTCAGGGTTAAGGGGTGGGTGGCAAAGCTGTCCCTGGGCTCCCCGCGCCTTCCGCCTCACCCCCGGCCCCACAGCCCAGCACCACCGCCTGGGGACGGCTCGGGCCAGGCCACAGGCCCCCTTCGAGACGCCTCCAGTCCTGCGCCTCTCCCCATGGGGGGCTGCACCGCCCCCAGCAGATTCTTTCCTTCCTCCGCCCCTGGGGCTCAGCCTTCAGGCCAAACTCACTGGCGCCGTTCACTGAGCAACGATCCTGCAAATTCAGAAATGTGCGAGGACCCTGCACGGCGAACCCCACAGCTGGCACGCTGCCTCGGTCCGCAGCCCCCTGTCCTCCACCCACAGTCCCCGCCCGCTCCCCTCTTCCGGCGGCACGAGCAGGTCCGGGCCTGTCCCCCCTGCAGCGGGCAGCTGCTGGAAGGCCCCTGGGGCTCCCTGCCCGTTAGGCACCAGCCACTGCTGCATGGGGACCCCAGGGAGGGGCCAGCTCTGCTGCCCACCCAGCACACACAAGCACCCGTGTGCACACACACCCCCCTGCACACAAGCCCATGGGCACAGGTGGCCTGGCACAGCCCCGGGCGCCTGATGTTTTGGGAAGAGTCGAATGAGTACTCAGCAAGCACCTGCCATGGCCAGGCCCTGGGCATGGGGCAGCCCACAGACCCCCCTCTGGGCTCTGCGCTGCCAGGAGCCTTCCCACAAGAGGCAGCTGAGCATGGGGGTCTGGCACCCAGCAAGGAACACGGGGGTCCCATGCTGCTCCGTGGCCCTCCGACATACGGTTGGTGCTGAGCTCCTCCTCGAGACTGGAGTTGGGGGACCCTGGTGCGCCAGAGCTCTGTGTCCCATGGGGGAGGAAGGCAGGTGCCCCAGGACCAGGCAGGGGTGAAGAGGGGACTGGATGTCCCAGAGGGCAGGTTCCAAGGGGGTGCCAGCTCCTCGTGCAGCAGAGCTGCCCAGGGGCCTCAGTTTGGGAGAGGGGAGAGGGGATGCTCCACGGGCGTCAGGGCTGGGGAAGGAGCTCGGCCCTGTGTGGGGTGCGTGTGCGGGTGGAGGAGAATGGCAGCACCGTGCAGGCACTGGAGAGAGGGCCCTGGAGGGAGGGTGCTCTCGGGAGCCCGTGGGCCCTGCAGCTTGGTCGCGGTGCTCACAGCCCCTCGCGGCCGCCCAGCAGAGCCTCAGTGTCACCCACCAGGAGTGGGCGGCAGGGGGCCTCCCGGAGGACGGCCTGGCACAGATTAGGAGGCGTGTTGCCCACCTGCCACTAGGAAAACACCACAGGCAGGAAGTTGGTGGGGAGCAAGGGGCCTTCCGGAAGGAGTCTCCCTCCCAGCCCCAAGTGGAAGGTCGCCTTGGGCAGTTGCAGAGCCTGTGGGGAACACACACACGTGTTCACACACAGCTGCGCACACACCAACACAGCATAAGCTCACCATCAGGCCCCAGGAGGCCCCAGGAAGGTCCCCGGGTGCAGGGCGGAGTCGGCTGGGGGCTGGGGCATCCGTGCGGGGGCTGAGGGGAGGCGCAGACAGGGCCATGGTGACCGTCATTCACCAACAGATGCGCAGACACTGACGGACACAGATACAGACAGACATATGGACACACCAACACATGGACACTGACAAGAGGCAGAGACATGGACAGACACATGGACACCAACAGACGAATGGATACTGACAGGCACACGGACACAGACGCATGGACACGAATAGATGCATAGACACTGACAGATGCACGGACACTGACAGATGAACGGATGCATGGATGCTGACAGATGCATGGACATCTGGAACTACGGTCAGGTCTTCCTGAGTGGCTGGAGGGCAGTGGGCCCTGGGCAGCTGTCCCACCAGCCCTGGGGAGGACGGGAGATGCAGGAAGCACCTGCCCCTGGGCAGTGCCTGGAAGGTTCCGGGCCTGTGCTCTGCAGGAGTCCCCACTGCCAGAGGCCCACAGGAACCCGCATGCTTGGGTACCGGCTGCCCCGAAGGCTGCCCCGAGTGGTGACCCCACCCCTCCCCAGCCCCCTGCAGAGGCAGGTGGATGCCCTGCCAAGGACCCCCCGGCAGCCCACGGCTCCAGCCTCTCGAGTCCGAGGCCTCCCAGGGGGCCAGGGAGTGGGAATTGCTCTGCGGCACGTGGGGAGCCAGAGCTGAGGTGGGGCAGGCCCTGCCCAGACGGACACATGGATGGCCCCGCTGGACAGCAAGAGGCAGTGAGCAGGCCAAGCAAGCCCAGGGCAGTGCTGCAGCGGCTGCAGCTCCTGGATGCGCTTTAACACACTAACAGCTGTTGTGCTCATTCATAAATACAGTTTTATTTGCTATTTTCAGGGGAAACATAGGCATTAAACCTTAAGTTGATAAAATACAGATACCTAAAAAAGTATAAAAGTATAAATATCCCCTTAGAATAAATTTTAGTGAATTAAGTCTTAGTATCTTTAAATTAAAAACCCACAAGCCTACCAGTCATGTCAAGGCCCCAAACCAAACAGTGCGAAGTGGCCAGTGGCTCCCCACAGACGCGCTGCGGCCGGAAGCAGGGCCACCTCCTCCCGGGGCAGCGCTCGTGGGGGCCGGGGCCAAAGCTGCTTTCTAGAAAGGTTTTCAATGAACTGTTTACGCCAAACATTTAAGGACAGAAACAGACCTCACGAAAAGGAGGAGGTAAGTCCCAGGCATCTGAGAACTTGGCAGAGGAGGAGAGGGCACAGGAAGAAGTCTCTGGAAGCGTCTGAAACGTGACGCGGTCGGTCTGCGCAGCGCCGGGCAGGAAAGCACCTGCTGCTCGCGCTCACGGTCCCGCCACCAGCCAGGTGAAATCCACGCTCAAAGTGTGAGGACAGCGGTTTCTAAAGAAATCCTAGCGGCTTTGACATCTGTCAGGTGAGCAGAGCCTGTGCACAACGTGTGACATCTCAAACATCCCAAAGCTTAGAAAGCTGCATAGTTACAGAAAATGGCAAGAAAGAGGGAGTTGTGGTGTGTGTAAACATCCGGAATTTCCAACGGGATCCAGGGTTTTGGCTCGGGGAGCCGGTGGCAGCCTTCCCGCCCCCACCGCAGCCGCGCGCACGACAAAGGCTCCAAAAGATGCTTCTGCACGAGCCAGCAGTTTATGGGACAAGGCAAGGCTCCCCTTGCCTCAGGTTATTTAACAGATCAATCCAAAATGCATCAACACTTTCAGGCATTTCTAAAAAGTAAAAATATGTGGTGGTCCATCCACACTGGGAAAAAGGGATACGAAGTTCTCTTGCCTGGAAAATACAAATGGAGAAACCGTGGCTTCTCCGGGCACAGCCGGGGGGACGGGAGCGCAGCTGGGAGCAGACCCGGCCTAGGAGGCAGAGGCCTGGCGGAGGTGGCGGAGGTGGCGGAGGAGCCGCCGCCGGGGCCCGGGAAGGAGGCGCAGGGGGAGCAGGTGGCAGGTGGCGCCCGGGCCGAGCAGCCCCAGGCCGGCGCCCAGGGTGGCCGATGCCCCACGGGAGGCCTGGCTGCCCCGTAAGGACTGTGAAGAGTAGCACCAAAAACGTCTTCCTCTAAGGGATGTTCAGCAATTAGAACGAAAGACTCACTCCACACGTGTCAGTCCTGCGTGGCGTGTGACGAAACCGAAGTGGAGGCCAGTGCGGGGCCGGGCCCTCGCCACCTCCCCTCCTGCGCCGCGAGGCCCGGCCTCCACAGCGGGTCCGCCTCTCACCACCCAGCTCAGAGGCAAAAAGAGATTCTAACCCAGATCTCTAGAGAAACTGTCAAAAGCAGGCTTGTCCTGGCATCTGCTGGGCACAGTGATGCAATGCCTCCTGGGAAAGGACGTCTGCTGGCTGTCGCTGCCGTCTGGTTCACATCCTCGAGCCGCGCTCTTGCAGAATCTGGAAAACCAAAGGCAGGGGATGATGGCACCTGGCCAGCCAGGGGCCCGTGACCTGGGAGCAAGCCCCTGGGGGTGGGGCTGGACCCGAGAGGGCAGGCTGGGGGCTGGGATGGCTGCTCGCCCCGTACCCCCACCTCCACCCTGCAGCCCCTCCAGGCCCAGTCTGGCTGCCCAGCTGCGGAGCGGACACAGGTGAGGTGGAACAGGGGGTAGGTGAGGCCAGGACCCCTGAGACAACCCCCATGCCAGCCCCCATGCACCTGTTCTCTTCTTCCAGAAAACCACACTCCGGGGCCCACCCTAGTCTACCACTCGGCAGCCACGGGGCCGTCAGCCCTGGGTACACGGGAACGCCCTAGGGAGGGTGTCCTCCCCGCCTGGCCTCAGCGTGAGCTTAGGAGGGGGCTCCAACCAGACCCCCGGTGACGACCTCCTGCGTATCACTGGGGACCCTCCTGGAGCTGTCAGAACACGCCACCCCCCCCCCAGCCCACAACCCCTCTTGTGCTGGCAGCCGGTGGGGGCAGGGCCTGCTCTCCTGAGGGGCTATGGACCCTGTCCGAAAGATCCTTGAGAGCCAAGGCCTGGGGGTCCCAGGATGACTCCTGGGCTCAGAGAAGGGGCGCCCACACCCCCAGCCCCCGCCGTCCAGCAAGCCACCTGGGACCACTTCCCTGCCCTCACAGGGTCCTCTCTCCACGTCAGCCCTTGGCAGCAGCTGTACCCGGCTCTTTCAGGGGCTCCCCCAGCCCACTGAGGGCGAGCTGCCTAGCAGGTCACGTCACATACAGGGTATTGTGATTAACCTGTTTCCTTCTGCTTCCTAACCCAGGACCGGGTGCTGCGTCAGACACTGCTCCTCCAGCCCGGGGCTCGGTAACTTATCTTGAAGGGCAAGAAAATAAAACTGGGCTGTGCAGCCAACGGTGCCATCCAGGCATGTCCCCAACGTTTCAACTACAGCCACGGCTTCACCCTGGGGCCCGCGCCTTCCCCAGGCTCCCTCCTGTGCTGGGAGGCCCTCCCAGGGTGAAGGTGACGCTCACCCACCCGCCCGACTGTGAAACGAGGGTGCAGACTCCCCACCGCTGGGACGGAGTGACAGGCTCAAGAACGGGCACCACCTGGGGGCACCTCCGTGTGGTCACTGCAGGGCAGGGAGAAGGGACAGGCCGAGAGGTGGGGGAGCTCAGGGAGGAGCCGGGGGCGGACAGATGGACGGACAGGGGAGCTGAGGGTGGCTAAAGAGGAGCCACCGTGCAGAGGGCGCCCTGAGGGGCCGTATCTGGCAGCTCCCGGAGGCCAGAGGCTGCAGACCCCGGGGGCGAGGCGCTCCCGAGGCCCGACACGAAGGCTGCTCAGTCCTCCGCACACCAGGGTCCACCCCCACCGCCGGCCGGGCAGTCACCCTGGTGAGGACGTGGGAACTCGGCCCTGCAGCAGGCGGGGGAGTGCCCGCTCACCCCAACCCCGTGGGAGCCGAGTGCAGTTCTGACGACCCCAAAGGCCCTGGGAATGGCGTCTGGGCAGGTGGTGCCAGCCACAGAGGCACCAGGCCTGCAGGGTGCCCGGTGAACCCCAGCGGCAGCAGCTCTTGACCCCGGCCTGCACCTGCCTGGACGCCCCTCGGCACTCAGAGCCCCACTGACCTGGCAGCACCCGCCCTGTCCCCCGGCCCCACGGGGCCCCCATCCATTCCTGGGGCCGCAGAGGCTGGCGTTGCCGCAGCAGTGCTAGAGGGCAGGGACCGCTTGGACCCTGGGTCCCCACGCAGCTGCCACGGGGTTCTCGGTCCCCAACGGGCTCCAGGCACCAGGAGCCTGCAGGTGCACCTGGCTGGGGCAAGGCCGGACTCTGCAAGGACAGACAGATGTGTCTGCTCTGGATCCCTGGCCTCAAGGAAGTGCCAAAGGAAATGCTGTAAGAAGCTGTTGCCCTGGCAAAGCTGGTGACAGCCGCCACCCCCAGCAGGGATATCTGCACCCACTTGAGGGCTTCGCTGCCATGCTGGGCGCCAGGGCTTTACAGAATGTGCTGGAACTATCCGCTCACAAACTAAACACAACTCCCAAGGCTGGGACGGTGGGCCGAGGCTGCTGCCCACTGCCCACCATTGAGGGTGGGGCCTCAGGGGCCTGCCTCCTGGCCCGGGGCCCCGCTTCCTACCTGGCAGCCCCCCTCCTAGTGCCCCCACATCAGCAACCTGGTCCCAAGTCCTCAGCACACACCCAGGGCCGTCTGTGCCCCAGGGAGAGGATCCCTGGTCTGGAGATGAGAGCCTGCAGTGAGGTTACCAAGATGCACAGTCGCCTGCTGGAATCTTCCAGACCCGACTCCACAGCGTCGGGAAGGATGGAGGTGAAGGACGTGGCTGAGAAGACCCTGGCACCTCCTCCATTGGGGGCCGGTGCCCAGAGACCCCTCAGCTGCTGCCTACAGTCCCCCGGGGCACGACTGCACTACACTCCGGGGACCCTGCTTCTGACAGGTCAGGCAGCAAGGAGGGGACGATGGAGGCAGGACAGCGCAGGGAGGCAAGCCACCAAGGCGGCCGGTGGGTGAGGACAGAGGGAACAATAAACCTCGAAGAGGAAAAATAAAAGCCTCAAAACCCCAGCCCTGCCAAGAGCGTCTTCGGCCTGGCCACCGCCTGCTCGCTGGCCCAGGGCACCCTGTGGGCTCACCTTGGCTTTCTCGCTGGGCTTGCCGGCCGTGCTGCAGGGCGCATTGTGCAGCTCCTTGGACACCACGCACAGGAACTCGGCCTGGTCTTCGTTCCCGTAGGTGTAAGAGGAGCCGATGCTGACCAGCTGGGGGAGAGAGGGCTGCTGAGGGGCTGCCCGAGGGCCCCACGGACACGTCGCCTGCTGGGAGGCAGCCCCCAGCCCCAGTGTGAAGCACAGCGGGTGGTGGGCAGCCGAGCCCGTGGCTTCTGCAGAGAACTTCAGCCCCCTGTGCCGGCTGCCCGGGACCAACATTCGGAGCAGCTGGACGCCCGTAACAGGCCCAGGAAAAGAAAGGCCCGGAAGAGCCACGCCAGTGTGCAGACAGGCACGCATGCATTCACACACACACACCCGCGTGACCAGGGTCTCACGCCGGGATGGGCACTCCGCGTCCACCATGTCGGAGTTTCTAATGGGGCCAGTGGGATGGGAGGCAGGTGCAGGCCGGGCGGCTAGCCCTGACCCGTCCCCTCGGCTGCGTGCCTCCGGCAGACAAGGCCTGAAGCACACGCACACACAAGCTGCAGAAAACCTCGCCGGGCCCCGTGCATGCCGGCTCTTGCCAGCAGGCCTTTCTGGGGGAGCAGAACCTGTAGGACGGCAGCAGGGTCAAGGGTCACCCAGGGGAGGCGGGGCGGAGGGCAGAGGCGAGCTGGGCTGGGACCGACCCTGAAAGCCTGGATCCAAGCGGGATGTGGAGAAGCGGTTGTCCCCATTTCTCAGTCTGTCCGACGTGGCCTGCTGGCCTGTCCCCAGGTCGGCCCGAGAAGCCACCCTGTGGGGTCCCCGGAAGCTTCCAGACCTGCCACACACACCACCTGGGGCCGGGCCTCGCCCCTCACTGGCCACCAGAGCCCACCAAGCACTTGAGTGCTTTATGAGTACAAAAGAAAACCAATAAAATTGTCATAAGGACGTCACCACTGAGACAGAGAGTGGCTCTCGGGTCCCCCTGAATCCGCACACGCCGGGTGAGGGATCAGAGAGCGGGACCGCGGCACGGGCCAGGGTGATGCAGTGGGGGCGGCGGGCGCAGCCAACCCAAGGAGGCCTGTGGAGCAGCCGTGCATCCCGCGGTGGCCTGGGGGAGGGCAGGCGGGACCCGGAAGTGCACCTTCTAAATGCTCACAGCCCTGGGTGCGCCCTCACAGGCCGGCACACCCGCCCTGACCTCGTGCAGGCGGGCGGAGAGCCAGGGACAAAGTCCCCAGGGAGCAAGAGGCGCGCGCGCGCGCGCGCTCTCTCTCTCTCTCTGTCTGTCTCTCTCTGTCTCTGTCTCTCTCGTCAGCAGGGCAGGGCCGGGGGCCGAGGTGGCCGCATACGCGGGGTGACTGAGGCCGGGCTTTCCGCGGGGCAGCCTCTGCTCTCGCCAAGTCGCACGCACAAGGAGCGGGCACACAGAACACGGGGTCCCAACCGGACCCCAGCGTGGGGGCCCCGGGGGCCTGTCGGCGTCCTCCTGTCCCTGTGCAGCCGCTCGGCCTGGCTCCTGGCTTCCGGGTCCTGCTGCTGAGGTGGGCGGCAGGCGAGGGGGGCCCCGGGTTTCCCTTTGGAGTAAAGGCGAGACACCCAGTAGTAAGGGCCTGCTTTAATCTGAGAATTAGGACTCAAGGTTAGAGATGATAATCATTAATGTGGTTTAAAGTTTAGGGAAAAAAATGAGAGAGAGAGAAGAATTAAAGGAGAACAGAGGAAACAAGAAATGAGAAAATAAAAATAGGAATTTCTAAAGCCTATTCACAGTCGCACCCAGGATGCCACAGGAAGGGGAGCCCCCAGGAGAGTGCAGGTGTCGTGGGCGTCATGGCCAGGGCTGGGGACTCGCCGCCCCCAGCGAGGAACGCGGCTGAAAGCGAAACATCTTCCAGAATTTAGAAATCAAGTTCAATTTCATTCAGAACAATTTATATTATTGCTTCTGTTGATTCTGTGCAGTAAAAATCCACTAACCCACATTCTTGTTACTGTAAAAATTAAGGTACAAATGCAGGTTCTGACAAAGAAAGCGCTAGAAAGCAGAACAGACTGATGGATGGTGGATGGAGACACACGCCTCTGTGGCTCGGGGGTGCTGGCTCCGAGAACGGAGCGAGCGTGACCAGGCTGGGGCGGCTTCCTGACGCTCAGGAGCCTCGGGGACACCCAGCATGTGACCTTTGGGGCTTCAGACAACCACAGGCAAGACCTTCTCGGTACCAAAGCAGACGTGAAGGGAAGGGAAGACAACAGAGCCAAGAACAACGAAAGAGAAAAGGCCCAGCCCGGCCGGGGACCTACAGGTCAGGCTGGGCAGCGTGTGGGTAGAGCAGGGGTGGTGGCCACTCTCCGGGCAGCGCATTCCGTGCCCGTCCTTGCTGGGGCAGCACTGGCAGAGCTCTGCACACGTGCCAACTGCAGCTGAAGGAGTGGCAGCAACCCAAGAGAGACCACGGTGAGCCGCGGTGGCCGGCAGACCCCAGGGCCAAACAGGGCCCAGCCTTGGGGCAAGGGCAGGTGCCACTGCGACTTTCTTTAGTGACCCCTATTTAAGGGGGGCTCCGAGCACTCTAAAAATGCACAGGACCCCCAACAAAGGCAGACCCCAGAGAGGGGCACGGGTGAGCCGTGACCTCCCACCCTGCCTGGTGGCTGGGCCTGCAGGCGGAGGGGTCTCTCAGGGCTGGCTGGGGGCAAACATGCGGCTCCTCCCCTTCATGAGCAGCACCCCTGGCCCTGCCTATGAAACAGGAGCCGCCTGGACGAGGGGGTGGGGAGCCCCCCGCCAGCCAGTGGCATTGTGGCTCCAGAGGGCACTCAGCAGCCTGCGGTCGGGGCAGCTCCTCCTGCACAGCCTCTTTGGAGCTGATGTTCTAGAAGCCAACGGGAACGTGGTGTTTCCCTCAGAGCTCGGGTGGGGGTGGGGGTGGACGTGGACAGTTGTCGGGGCCTCAGCACACGCCTGCAAATGCCAGGTCTCACCTGAGGCCTGTCGGCGACACCACAGGTGGCAGAAAATATAGAATGTGTGCCAGTTTGAATGCGTTATGTCTCCCGAAATGCCATTATCTTCGATGCAATCTTATGTGGACAGATGTATCAGTGTTGATTAGGTTGTAATTCTTTGAGTGTTTCCATGGAGATGCGACTCACCCAACTGTGGGTGATGACTCTGGATGATTTCCATGGAGGTGTGGCCCTGCCCATTCAGCGTGGGCCTCGATTAGTTCCCGAGAGCACTGTACAGCTCAGGCAGATGGAGCGAGCTTGCCAAGCCAAGAGGGACACTGAAGAATGCACAGGAGCTGAGAGAGCAGCTGGGGTTGAGACAGACAGTTTGAAGACGGCTGTTGGAAGCTGATGCTGACATTTTGGAGACTGCCATTTTGAAACACAACCTGGGAGCAAGCAGACACCAGCCACGTGCCTTCCCAGCTAACAGAGGTTTTCTGGACACCAACGGCCTTTCTCCAGTGAAGGTACCTGATTGTTGATGCCTTACCTTGGATGTTTTATGGCCTAAAGACTATAACTGTATAACCAAATAAACCCCCTTTTATAAAAGCCAGTCCATTTTTGGTGTTTTGAATTCCAGCAGCATCAGCAAACCGGAACAGAAGGATTTGTCAACTGGAAGTCTCGGGGCCCACACGGCACCCCACAGTCTTTCCACTCAAGGAAAGTGTCTGCCACCAGCCACGCGGCAGAGCCCCGAGTGCCCCATCCACTCGGCCAGCATATTAGGGGGAAGGGACGGGGCCAGGCCACACTCAGGATGCGGATGCTGAACGCCCACCCCACAGAGGCGGAAGCACAGAGAAGAGAGAAGGGCCCAGAGCAACAGGAGGGCTGGAGAGGCTCAGGAGGGCGGGCAGCGGTCACCGGCCCCTCTTACCCACTGCCCCCACTAACCCATGCAGGAAAGGCGGAGGGGACACTGCTTGTCCGGCCCCTCAGACCTACGGGACCATGGACGAGGCCACAAGGCGGTCAGGCAGGGTCTCGTGACCCGTCCCTGGGGCCAGCGGCCCTAAGGACCTGGTGCCTCTGCCACTAAGAGTCTCCACCTGCAGGGCTCGTTGCCGTTGACGTGCCCAGCGGGCGCTGCTCACCTGCTCAAACTTCCAGCCGTCAGACATGGTGGACACCATCTGCGTGAGCTCCTCCTCCTGACACTGCAGCACCCGATACACATGCTTGACCGGCACCTGCGGACAGAGCCGAGTCAGCCCAGCAGCCCCAGGCGGCCCCGTCCTCACGTGCCATCCCGGAGGCAGCTTTACCCGGCCCCAGGTGAGGCCGACGCTCACTCTCCATCTCGGGCTCACGCCACGATGCCCACAGCAACCCTGAGCACTTGCACAAAAGCAAAACAAACAGCCAAAACAAACAGCTGGTAACAGCTGCTGTTTGCTTCCTATTTCACCTCCGAAAACATTTCTATTTCTGAATTCCAAAATAAAATGAGCCATGTTCCTGAAATCCCAAGAGCACCTGTGGCTAGATATAAATACACAAGGGGGCCCATTTTGTCCCACAGGGAGGAAAAACAACACACAAAGTGCCCGAGTTCATCGGCTGGGGACGGGGCCCTCACAGGGGGGCCCTCAGGCTTGTCCTGCCACCAGAAAACAGCTCTGACACACAGAGGCCTTTTCCCAGGCAGAAACGGTTTCCTGAAAGTTCTCTTCTGATTTAACTATCATCTGTCCGCCTGTCCAGCATCCGTCCCTCCACCCAGCAGATGCGCACTGAGGGCCACCTCGTGCCAGGCACGTTCTGGTTTGGACTGTGTCGGCAAACCACCCAGGACTCTGCCCCTATGTCGCTCGTGTCACCGAGCCCCCGGCAGGCGAGGACAGTGCCTCCCAGGACACATGAGTGACCAGGCAGGATGGAGACTAAGGTGAACGCAAGGGGAGAGGGTCCCGGGTGAGGGGTGAGTCACACAAAGCATGGGGCTTCCCCACCCCCCTTTAATTCAAGACAAGGGTAACGACACCAGCTGATGTGTGTGGAGCAGCTGCCAGCCAGGCCTTCGCATTGGACCCGGGAGGACGGTCCCTTCTACCTCCACCCTGCAGCTGGGGAGACTGAGGCAGGGAGGGTCACCTGCGCCCCAGGTCACACCTGGAGTGGACTCCCTGGGGGGTGCGCAGCCATTTGGCGTGGTGGGTCTCGAGGGCTGGACAGAGCTGCAGGACGTGCCCTCCCTGCTGGGCCCCGCGGCAGAGCCGGCGGCCTCAGGTGGAGACTGGAGCGGGTTGCTGGGTACCAGGGTCACAGGGTGGGGACAGCCTGGCCCGGAGGCCCCCCGGGAGGGAGCAGAGCCTGCCACGCCCACCCGAGAGGTCTCACCTGCGATGTCTTGCTGTCTCGTTCTCTAATTTTGTCCTTTACAAGTTTTATTAATGAGGTGATGTTGTAAAATTCTGCCTCCTCCAACACTCCTGGAAGAGAGAAGCAAAAGTGTCGTTTTCACCAAACCAAAGCGAACCACAGCGGCCTCCGTGCCCACCCCTGCCTAGGACAGCCGGGGACTCACGGCCACACCCGGCCTTCCCGGGGCCGTACCCCAAGTCCGCAGCTCCAGCTTTCCTTCAAACCTCCCCCACCCCAGTGGGGCTCCTGAGACCGTGAGGGCGGAGGCTGGACATGGAAGAGATGTGTTTCCTTGGCACTGTATGTGCCGGGAGCGATGGGGCCAAGGAAGGCCATGTGTCTCTGCAGTGTCGCGACACGCTGGGGACACACATGCTGCCCTCCCCGCCAGCTCAGAGCCACCGCCCTGTGCTCACCGACTCCTACGCGGGGCGACCAGCTGACTGGGTGGCCCTGTGCCTCAATTTCCCTGTACAAAGTAGAGACGGAGGCAGGCTCCTGCCTCAGAACTCCCCCTGCCATTTTTTTTTTTTTTTAAACATTTAAAGATTTTCACCTACGATGGACATTATTTAAGGGCTCTGAGCCTCCAGCAAGGCCAAGGCTGACGTGGCCTCACCAGCGCCCACCCCCCTGGGCCGAGGATGCAGAACACACAGCCCTGAAGCTTCCGGTCCACAGGTCAGCCTGCCGAGCAGACCAAGGAACGGCACCCGAGGCGTCTCCTTCACGCCAGGGGGCCACTGCTCAGGCAGCGGAGGGTATGTTTGTGGACCTGGCAAGCCTGCAGCTCTAGCCATCACACTCCGGACAGGATGCAAAATTAACTTCGCCTGGAACCAAAGAGCCGCACAAGCAGACACCACGGCAGGCTCCCCGAGCAGCAGCTGGGGTGTTTGTGCATGGAGGGCTCGCTGCCAAAGGCCAGGGTGCAGCAAGGGACAGCGGGCCCTTTCCTTCGAGGGAGGCAGAGAGACAAAGGGGGAGGCTGCGTGGACTTGGGAGGAAGGCAGACTCCAAGGTCCAGAGACGCGGAGTCACACGCAGCAGAGCTAGAGACTAACCCTCACGGGAAGCTTCCCCAAGTGGGGGCCCAGAGCCAGGCCAGTGGACGTGCCCAGGACCTTGGGAGTCCTGCTTGAACAGGCCCCCACGGCTGAGCCGGCAAGTCCTCTGAGCATTCGGAGGCTGCCAGGCTCAGGCCTCTGCTCCACGGCCAGCTGAGGACTGAGCGTGATGTCTGGGAAAGAGAGACGGTGCTCGGAGTTGAGAGCGGGTGGTGCTGCCCACCTCAGCCTGGCCTGGAGAGACAGCTGGACATGAGGACAGAGCTGAGGCTGGTTCTCCAGGGACGTCCATGACACGCAGGCCCTGCCTATCCTTCAGTGAAAGCGGCTGTCAGAAGGGGCAGCTCCCAGCAGCAGAGCCCCTGCCCCTCACAGCCTGGCAAGCACACACGAGAGAGAGCCCACAGGAGGTGGCCTCAGTGGGTCCCCGTGGCCAGGTCAACATCCTGCACACCAGCCCGGGGCCTCCCCAGGCACTCGCTTCCTGGAGGAAGAACGGGGCGGGGCGGTGGTGCCTGGCCGAGCAGCCTCTCACCTCGGAGAACCTGTCAAGGGCGTCTGTGGGGGGCAGGTGGAGTGGGGTCAGTGTGCTGAAGGGACCAGGGCCTGCCATCAGGACCCTGCCCCCAGAAAGGAAGACCTCAAAACTAAGGTTTTTGTGCAAAAAGGGTGACTTACCTTCCTCAGCGAGGTCTCTATTGATAACCAGCTTTCCGTGTCTCAAATAGTTCAGCACGGGCCCGAAATAGGTGGGGTCTCTGTCTATTAAATAGGCGCCCGTCTCATCCTACAAGAACAAAACCCCGGCGACGTGAGCGTGGGTGAGAAACCGGGCACACGTCTCTGCTCGGGCACAGCTGCCCGGCCCCTGCCCCCTCTGAGGCGCCCCAGTTCAGGTCTAAGTCAAACCCAAGTTCTGTTTAGTATGAAGACAAATTCCCTTTTGTTTACTCTGAGGTGAGGTGACCGTATGTGAATGGAGTTTCTCTCCTTAGCTCTGAAAATTTCTGAGAAAACAAAGTTTACTCGTTTAAAGCACCCCCTCATGAGAACAAGAGTGATTAACACACACACTCACAAAAGGCAGAGCTGAGGCCCTGACACAACTTCTGCAGGGGGCTTGAGTGCAGGCCCTTGGGGCCCCCCAACCAGGGCCCTCCGGCTTTGGGGCGCCCTCGGGAGCCCGCCTGGCACCGACCCACGCAGCAGCAGAGCTTCCGGAGGAGGCAGCCCCGGGCCGGGGCTGAGGCCGACGTCCGCGGGTCTGGGCAGCGCTGAGGGACTCCCCAGTCAGCGGGGTGACAGTCACCACGGCGAGCCCACGGCCTCCTGCCGGGTGCCAGGGCTTTCCTGGGGCTCTCGCCTCAAGCTTGGCTGCCCAGGGTCTGCACCGCTTCCAAACCGGACCGTCTAAGAGGCCCCACAGCTGGGTCACCTGTCCTCCTGCAGCTGACAGCCGGGCCCCTCGGCGCTGACGCGTCTGCCTGCCGGGCGGGCCGTGGGGTGGCATCTCAGGCACCCCCAAGGGCAGGCAGCACCTCGGGCGCACCCCTGTTGAGTCGTGGGTGGGGTGGTCCTGGCGGGGAGCGCCACGAGCCCCAGAGCCCACAGGACACTGGGCTCTGCCAAAGGTGCATGACGGAGGGTCACTCATGCTCCGCCACCCCACATGGGGTAAGGGAGTGGGGCAGCTGTGTATCTGAGCAGGACCAAAGACCTTCCAGGGCCTTCTGCAGCCATGGTGCCAGGGAAGCCTGTGCTCCTGCCCCACGCTGAGCACCTTTGAGAATCTGGTGGCCCCTCTGGCAGGCGGCTGCCCCCCCAGATCAGGCCTCCCTCGCCGAGGGCGCTCTCTGCAGCCAGCTTTCCCGCCAGCGACGTGGCACGCGGGGCCTGAGGGCTGCCCGGTGCACACGGCTTCCTGCTCACCGACAGCAGCAACTGCCAAGGCCCCGGACGCTGCACCTGCGGGCACAGAGCCCAGGACACCAGGAGGCGGAGGCACATCCACCCCAAAGCAAGCACCATAGGGGCCCACAGTTTTCGTTCAGGGACATCAAATTCCGGAGCTTGTGCAGTGGAAGCTCGTGGTTCCTCCGTCACCAAGCTGTGGCAGCTGCTGCCTTCAGATCAAAGGGAGGAAACCAAGCCCGGGGGGCCGCCCTGGGCACCAGCCCACCTGCTCTCGGGGGCCGCCCGTGCCCCAGGGCCGGGCCACAGCACCGGGAGCCCCAATTCCACCCGCATTCCCAGTCCAGCCTGCTCAGGGAAGTGCTAGTCTTCCTTGGGCTCCCCTCTTCCAGGAGCCCTCCTCACCTTACCCCTGGGGGCCCCCAGGGCCCGGCCCTTCTCCTGGCCCCTGGATCCCCACTGTCCTCAGAGCAAGGCCAGAGGTGCCCGGGCGGAGCAGCTCAGGGAGGAGGCCACAGCGCCGCCTTCCTCCGGTGGAGGGCTGCCGCAGGCCGGGGAGGCAGGACGGCAACACGCAGGGCCCCTCCGGCTTCTCCTGCCCAAATCCCGCAACGCATGTGCCGCCCTGGAGGGGGAGGGCTCCTGCCGCCAGCAGGGTTGCTTGGACTGGGCCTGGCTGCCTCCCTGGGGGGCAGACCCCAGGACGCCTCCCAGCCCAAGGACACCCCTACCCCACCCGATGCAGCCCAGGCCCTGCAGTTCAAGGCAACAGTGCGTCCCCACAACTCAAGTGAGGTGCCCAGAAAGCAGCCTCAAGTGGATTCGTGAGGGGACCGCAGGGTGCCCAAGGCCTTCTCTTCAAACAACCTGCGTCCAGGACACCAGCAGCAGGTTCAACCCAGAAGCTTCAGTCTGTTCCCGAGCGCTCTGCCCTGTTCAGAATGGGAGCTCGCACAGGAGCAGATGCCAAGGGCAGGGGCTGACCAGATGCTCGGGAGGAGCCAGGGGTGGACCCGCAGGCCACGGCAAGGCCACGGCTGGGCTGAGGGCTCCCGCGAGAACACCCAGGCTGTAAGGCCAGGGGTGCGTCCATCTCACTGGCGCTCTAAGGTGGCTTCCTCCCGAGAGGCACTCGAGGTGCAGGAAAGCTGCAGACAAAGCCCCTGCAGCTAGCATTCACCTACGTAGGTCACGTGAGTGTGTTTAAGATCAAACTGCCAGCATCAGGAAAACAACTAGAGATGAAAACGAGAGGGGAAAGGTGGCCACTGGGGCTGGAGCCCAAGGAATAGCTCACAGGCTCCTGGCTGCGGACACCCCAGAGCGTGGGCCCTGCCTGGCCTCTAGCACCCTCAGTGCTGGCAGGCCCCAAATGCAGGAGGGGTGTCCTCAGCCAGGACGGACCTGCTGCAGGCCTCACGAGGCCCGGCCCTCCCACCAGCCGCCCTGCGGCCGCCCACCCTGGGCTCCGAGGCAGCCTCCACTCTCCTCCCGCCCGGGCCTGCTGGCAGAGCCGGTGCCACCTCCCCTGCTCCCTTGCCCGCCCTCGCACGGCGTGACCTGCTCTCCCTCACCTGTTTCAGAAATCCTGCCGCGGCCTACGGGCAGCCAGGAGCCAGCACATGGGCACCTCCGGAGCTGTGGTCACTGAGCCTGACTTGCCAAATCAGCAAGTGTGATGAACACCGCTGGGCTGCAGCTCGGAAGGGGTGAACTGGGAGGTGTTAGTTTGTGTGTGTTACCACAATAGCAATCAAAGGAGAAAAACAGCTCCAAGACCCCTGCAGTGCACACATGCAGCAAATAGAAGCCGCCGGAGAAGGGGCTGCAGGGAGGGAGGCTCCGGCACCCCCACCTGATGCCACCCCACGGCGGGCCCATCTCCGACACACACGGCCTTGATGTCCTTGAACCCTGGAGCTAGTATTTTCAAGGCTGAAAGGCATCGAGTTTCTTGCAGGAAACCTCAGGGGGCTGCCCAGGAAGGCCTGTCCGCTGCCTGCTTTCCTACAGCAGAGAGGGGCTGGGGCGCGTGTGGAGCAGCGGGGTGGGGAGCAGGCGACCTGCCAGGTGGGCACACCGGCAGCCTGGCGGACCCGGGCTCCAGGGGCTACAGCCTGGCACCATGAGGTTTACAGCGATTCAGCATATTTAAGAGATAAAACTAACAAAAATGAATTTTGAGGGAAAGTGTATTTGTGTATTCTCTCTTCCTAAAAAGCAAGTACCAAAAAACCCCAACCCCTGCTGAAAGCTGTCTCCACGGCAAAGACCCAGGAGCAGGTGCTGGGCGCAGTCTGCATTCATTCTCTTCCTTCTCATCAGGACTCCAGGAGGTGGGTGCGCCCTTCACTTTGCACTCACCAGAGAGGTGCGTTAACTTACCCCAAATTGCACAGTGGGTTAAGGGGCAGGCAGTGAAACCAGGCCTGAGCTGTAAGCCTAACTCCCACCCCAGCCCAGGCACCCACACTGCACCAAGCCCACGACCAAAGTTTGCAGGGTTCCTGCAGCCCCGGGAGAGGCCACCAGTGAAGGCCAGGTGAGTGCACCAGCAACATGGCTGCCCCCGACCAAGTGCCAAGGGTGGGCAGAGGCCACTGCACCTCCGTGGAGGAGCTGTCAGCTCCCACGTGCAGGATCCTCGGGTGCAAGCTTCCCCTCAGGCCGAGGGCCGGCACCCGCCGCCTGTAAGGGGCCAGGCAGTGAGGGCTTCAGGCTACAACCACTCAGCTCTGTCCTTTCCGGGCAAAAGCCACAGACACCAGCAGAGTGACCAGGTGTGGCTGGAGCCAGCACGACTGCACCTGTGAAAACAGGAGGGTGGCTGTGGTCCCCCACCTTGTGCTCTAAACCAAGTCCTGTCAGTGTGGGCAAGAGCAAGGCTGCATGTGCTTTGGCCAAAAGAGGATCTTTGCAGCCGAGCCATGTCCTCAGGCCCTCGGCGGTGGCCGGGGAGGGTGTCTTTGAGGCCCCAAACCCCCTCTTCTCAGCAAGGTCCAACTTTCACAATGGCAAGTCCTTTTCTTAGGCCTTGTGGCTCTGACTCATTAGCTGGCTTGGCTGGAGGGGCCTTCAAACGAGGGCTCCGGCTGAGATGGCCAGGCATTCACTGGTGGGCACTGGAGGGGCTGTGTTGCCTGGGCCTGACTCCCCACGCCCTCCTGGTCACAGCTATGGACAGTGCTGAGACACGGCCTTGCCTCGGTGTGGAATAAACACATCCAATGTCTCAGGACACTTAACTCACCGCTTCAGATGTCTGACAGTCCTTCTACCTGCACCCTATCACCTAGTCCTGCTTCTGAAGCTTCCTTTTCTGATCTTTCTACCCCTGCAATGACTGCCGACGCCAAGGGCAGAGTGCAAACGACACGTCATCAGATGCACGGTAAGAGCCTCGCCCCTTAAAGGCCCATCCGATGCCACATCCATAACCCGGAAGCCGGGACGATGGCCCTGTCCAAACGACAAAAGGTCACATGCCCTCCCCAGGCTTCTCCAGGCCTCCCCCCGCCCCCGGTCTGAGTGCTCCCAACCATGAGGCAGCAGTAGTTCCTGCTTCCCTGTACCAACGCAGGGGCTGCAACGCTCTAGACACTGTTAGACAACCCCCACGAGCCAGAACCCAAGCAAACCAAACGGCGACTACTGTACACGGCACTCAGGAGCAGCTCAGGCATCAGGATGACAGCTGGCCTGCCCCCAAGGGCATCACGGCGAGAAAACGATACAGGACAGCAGGCGAGCAAATAATGAAATGCACAACACAGCCAGTCCCGCTGGAGGAAGTCCCAGGAGGAAGTGGAAAATACACCCTTCAGCTGCCTAGAAAGAGAACTTCATGGAAGCAGTGGCTCTGCCAGCCTCGAGGAGAAAGGGGAGTGGGGCTGGGCGGGCAGTGCGGGGACTTGGGGGCGGGCAGGGGGCAGCTGTGGCCCACGCAGAGGCTCCCACCTGCGGCGGGGAGGAGGGTGAGAGCAGGTGCCCCGTGCCCTGCCCCCCACCCCCCCTAACAACTTGTTTTCCAACTTTTCACTCTTCCTCCAGAAATCCTGCAGGAAGCCCCCTGCTCCCACCTCGCTGGCCGACTTAGCTCACCACGAGAGCCTGCATTCTCTGGAACCCTCACAGGCTTCTCCAAGGCGGTTCCTGAAGGGTTCCAGGTCTTGCGTGTCTTCTCTACCCCCAGCCCCCAGCCCGCACGCAGCCAGCACACCCCATTCCGCAAGCCTCGCTGCTCAATCAACCTCAATCGGGCGCCAGACAGAAAATCCTCCACCAGGTCCGTGCTGAAATACAAGTAAGGGAACATCCGCCATGCACCCTTTCATTCATCTCAACTATGATGTCAGAGCATGGAGATTTTTACATCTGACTCAACATCCTGTTTGTCTTCCATCAAGAAATAACCTCACTCCTCCTTATGCCCTTCCCTCCACCCTCACCCCCAGATTCTTCACTCAGGGTGTAAATCTCCAGGAGTGGTCACCTGGGAACTTCTTTCATCAGAATTAAAAAAAAAAAAAAAATCTGTGCACATAAAGCTTTTTATACATTCATTTCACCTGAAGTACAACACTGTATGGGCATAACTAATGTGAATTAGCAATATTCTTTCTGGAGATTTCACGTATCCATCACTAAAACTACTAGCAGGTATTTTCTGAGACATGACACTGTATCTGCTGTATTATCTTCAGGTACTAATTTTTGGTTTCACAGTCTGGAAACCAAATATAATTAAGCGGATGATGAAAAAAGCAACTACCATATAGATATATCGGTAGATTAATCACCCCCACCCACTAAGGATTCCTATTACAGTAAAGCAGAGTTTTAAAAAATAGTCTTAAGAGACAGCCAAACAAAGGGACGAGCAGACCTGATGAAGGCACAAGCCAAAGTCCATCAGCTGAGTCGATTGTTCCAGAGCTGAATATAGCCATTGCCTCAAAGCTATCCAACACACAGAAGCAATTTAAAATGTGATTTAACATATAAAACAGGAGCATGCAAGTAGAAATCCAAGTGAATGACCACTAAAGATCCACTGTTTTAAAATGACAAACCAAACAGTGAAGCCCATACCCACACTATAAAAGGAAAATCACAGCTAACAAACGTGTCCTTCTATCCTGGAAAAGATAGTCATTTTCTGGGAGGCCAGTCTTCTTAAGAGGAGACAGCTCGGTTAAATCAGCAATGGAAACGGCTGGGGGTGGGGTGGGGTGGGGGGCAGGCTGCTGACAGCTCAAACCCTGGTTTCCAACACGGGGATGGGAGGTTTTGTGGTAACTTGAGAGTTCTTGTTTCCTGAGCACAAGGTCATGCCATGCTGAGGATGGTTTCTGCCAAGCTTGGCTTCTCGCACTTGAAGAGGGATCTGAATCTTTCTGGGAAACCTCATGCACAGCAAATGTTGGGCTGGCAAGGCACAAAGCCAAGTGCAATTATGTAGGCTCAACTGAGAGTCCCAGCAAAGTTGGTGTAGGGCTTGTGAGCTGCCAGGACAGAACCAACCTCAAAATTGGGCAATGAGAAAACTAAAGTTACTTAGAAAGCAGGGTAAAAAAGATTTCCTATCTGCTCCCCTCTTCGGCACCTATAAGCCCCTCCTTAATATGCGACACCTTCCCCTTGAAAACTCACATTATGGCCCACCTTCTGAGCCGCGGAGTGGGCGCCTGCTGTGGTGGCTGAAACGGACGGAGCGCCAACTCTCTAAAGCAAACCGCTGGGGGAAAGAAGGCCACCCGTGTCAACCCTGCAAGCCAGCGTTAGGTCAAGCGTCCAGAACGTGAAAAGAGAAGAGAGCAAGGGTTCTCCGTCCCCGGAGCCATAACTACACAGGGAGGAGAAGAGGTGGGGTTCACACCCCCTGGACGAAGGAATCTAGGGAGGAAAAGAAAGTAGATCCACAGCAGAGCAGAAGTCCGGGGTCCGGGAAACCTCCGGGGCGAACAGCGAGAAGGCGCGGAAGAGGCGCCCAGGGTGAAGCGGCCGGGAGCCTCGTGGGTGGCGGGCGCCGGGGCGCCATCCCCTCCCTCCCCGGCCCAGGGGGGTCTGGGGACGAGCTGGCGGCGGCGGCGGCGCGGACCCTCACCTTGTCCGAGTCCAGGTCGGGGTCGGCCTGGCACAAACGGTACAGGAAGGACCTCGGGTCCCGGCACAGCGTCTGCCGGGTGGTGAGGAAGTAGGTGCCGCCGACGTTGAGCCGGACCCACTTGGACACGCCGCCGGGGCGCGGGGCCGGGCCGCAGAGCCCCACGCTGCAGCGCCGGCACAGGCCGCCCGCCAGCCCCGCCCCGAGGCCGCCCGGCGCCGGCGGCAGCAGCTCGCAGTGGCTCTCCGCCATGATGCCGGCCAGCCCCGCCGCAGCGCCCCGCCACCGGAAGCGTCCGGCCTTTAATACCGTCCTCCGGGCCCGGTCCCGCCCGCCGGCCCGCCCTCGCGAAGCGCCCGCCCCGCCGGCACGCGGGAGGCGGAAGTTCCGGCCGCGAAACGCGGCCGGTCGTGCCCCCTTCCGGCCGGAGCCAGCTCCGGCGTGGTCCCAGCGCGCAGACGCAGCCCCCGGCCTGGCGGGGAGGGGGCTCCCGGCGCGTGCCCGATCCCCATCTCCAGATTCCCCCGCATCGCGACCACTCCCGACCAAATGAAGAAGAGCCACGCCAGCGAACACCTCTACATGCTTTTTTATTACAAGACTACCGAGCATACGTGGAAAAGTCATCATCCGTTAACTACATCTAAAGCACAAATATTTGAAAAAAAAAAAGGGGGGGGTAAACAGATTCATTAAATTATGATATGATTAAATCATTGACCAAATAGAAAATTTATATAACAAAGCCAGAAAAAAAGTTGTAAATATATAGTTTACAATAATTATTCACATTCAAGGCTGTACATCAATACATACAACAACGTGTCCCCGAACATGAATTCAATCCAAATAATTCATATATTAGAATTTAAATAACACAGACTGAACTAGAGGCCAACAAGAGCCAGCAAATAACCTTATATAAGAATAAAAATACAAAAGTGTATATCCTAATATCATTGCATTGTTTTCATACTTCTTTAATTTTTGCTTTTCCTGTACATCACAGTTACAGCTACAGACCAGGTAGAGAATATTACACATGCTCTAACTGACTGCCACCAGCCTGAAAGGCAGCGAGCATTCTATCGGTTCTTCTTATGTTTTTAAGGAACAGCTACAGCAGCTCTAACTACTGCCACAATTTAGTTTTGCCAACGTCCAATCAAGCTGATGGTCATAAGAGGCTTGTCACCAGCAAAATGACCCCAATTCATAGTCATTCAGTCAGACTGCTTAGACTAAAGTGGATCACATAGCTAAAAAAGGTGTGCCTTTTGTAAAAAGTTCTCTGTACATAAAGTTTGGAGTTTCTTCATATTGAAGAAATGAGTGACGGGGAGAATCCAGGTCTACATGTAGGCTCGTTTGGTTGCCCACTATGGCCATCTGAGCTAGAGATAAAACTGCCCTTTGTTGGAGCTGCTTCCTCCCCTGACCAGTCCTCCACAGGGAGCCAGCCAGACTGTGTGAGCTTGGCGGGTGACTTGGCCAGTGAGCCTGCCCCCCGAGGGGCCCATCAGAGGGCACTTGCCACGTGTCCTGCCTGGGAAGCAAAGGACACGCCCACCCGACTCACCAACATTCATCCTGGGCTTGAGGATGAAACAAAACGTTAAGACGGGTACGACCACTTTGCAAAGAACAGCACTGTCACCATGCGCTCGGGGGGGTGGGGGTGGGGGGGCTGTGGCTCGCACGGCCTCTGACGCTTCTTGACAGCGATCGCCCTTGTCTGTGGACCAGCTGGGGGGAGGGGACTTGGGTGGCAGAGGGAGGCCGGGAGGCCTAATTCTGCACGATTCAACCATCACCTCTGGTTGTCAAGGGTGGTGCCTGGGAAAACCTGTCATGCACGTTTACCCTCAAAATCGATGGATCCCCTAATTAACGTGGGGGAGTTAAAGATGAAACCAAATTTGGATGGTCTGGACTTGAAGACAGCGAGGCAGCCTGTAACACTGTGGGCGGGGGTGGGGTGGGGGATGGCAGGAGTCCTTAAACTCGCATCAGCCAGGACAGCCACATTCGAGAAATGAAACAGACTGGACCGTTGTACTCTCCTGGACCTCTTTTACCTTCTGACCATGTCCCATAGCGTGAAGAGCTAAGGAACAAACATTCTATAAGATCTGATCAGCTACACGTTTTTTTTTTCCAAGCTGAAAGGCTGTTCTGCAGATCCCAAACGGCCGGGTGTACTTTCTGAGTCTATAAACCTAGTAACAAATCATCCACCAAGCACACGGCAAGGTCAGTTCAGCACTCTTGTCTCTGCTGACTGTGCAGTGCAGATTCAGTACCACTGTGGACACAAAGTACAAGACTCTGAAAATATCACCAAGCACTGGAAAGCCACAGCAGCAGGGATGGGAAGGTAACATGCAGGAGCAACCAGATTCTTTCAGTGAAAGTAAGTAAACTGGTTTCTGGGGAAAAAAAAATCTGTCATGGATGGACTGCAGTAATGTTATCATTTTAGAAATTAAAAAAAAAAAAGGTCTTAGTCAAACATTCTTTGGAACATAGAGCTTATCAGAAATGGATCTGTTCAGAATCTGAAGAACTAAGGCTGTTCTGTTACTGGAATTCTGAGCACCTAAGTATCAGACCAGGAAGAAAGAGAATACAATGCCACCTTTAAAATGAATCAGTTCCCTGACCCCACAATACCACCTTCGAGGAATCGAAGGGGGGAAAATACCAGAGTCAAAATCAAAGATTTATAAGAATACGCATCATAGAAGTATTTAAATAGTGAAAAACCAAAAACCATGTAAGTGTTTTACAACAGGGAAATGGCCAGATAAATTATGATAAAATTTACAACCATTAAACTCTACAATCATTAAAAGCATGATTTTGAAGAACTGTTCACAACATGGGGAAATGCTTAAGATAAAATATCAAGCGGAAATAGCTGATGCAAAATTGTACATTGTGTGACCCCAGTTTAGTTAACCGCAAACGAATGTGCATTAGGGGTAGATGGCAGAACAGGTACCAAAACGTTCACAGTGGCCTTCTCTGAGTGGCGAGCCTGCTGATTTTTTCAAAACAAAACAAAATGTTGGTTTTAAGAAAGCACAGGCCCACCAGGCACCCCGTGGTAAGCCCCGAGGGCCCGTGCCATGGGGCCGTCTCCTCTGCAACCCCTTCAGGCCTGGCACGGATAAAGAGATGCCTGCCGGCTCTGGCATATGATGGCACAAGCTGTCTTTCCCAAAGCAAATTTCTAACCAGCCTCCACTGGACGAAGGCCCCGACGGCAGCCGGGCCGTGGTACTCCCCACTGGGCCGCAGAGAGACAGAAGGAGCAAGCTCCTCCCAAACCAGCCGCCTCAGTGTGTCCAGAGCCCTCCTGGCCATCCCGCCTGCCGTCTGTACCACAGGTGAGGGGCGGTCTTGGCTCAGCTGGCTGCCTGATTTGGTACTTACATTTGTCCTCACCTGCGCTGGTAAAGACATGTAAGCCCTCAACCTATTAAACAGCAGGCCACTTTTTTCTCACTTCAGGTAACAGCCACATTCACATTCCTCGCATGTACACCCACATCTTAGAACGTAAGGCACCTGCGTGCTGGGGCGAAGGCTCCAAGGATGGGCATAAGACTAAGCAAAAGAATCTGCACAGACTTTAAAAAAAAAGGAATGGAAAAGGGGACTTGTGAGTAAGAGGAGAAAGTGGCCTCCAGAGACGGGGCCTATTGCCGTCTGCTCAGGGGAAGGGGGGCTGTTTCAGCTGTCACCTGAGAGTGGGTCTCTGAACCCTTGGGACCTCACTCAGGAGCTCGGAATGGGAGCTTGTCGGTGGCACCAGGAGGTAGTGGCGCCGCCCCCAGACAACTGGTGAAGAGCCCTTGTTAGGAGCCAGGGCCGGCTCTGCTCACCTCCCCGCACCAGAGCCCGGGAGAGGGGCCAGGCTGGGCGCCAGCTCCCAACTCTCCTCACTGCCAACCCAGACGCAAGAGATTCTGGAAAGTGTTAAACGGAAATGAGAGGGTGAAAGCCTGAAAAGAAACTCCTGAAAGATACGGCCCAGTCAGACTCACCGCTGGCAAGCGCGTGACCAGAGGCGAGCCTTTCCAGAAGCCAGGAGGAGAGCAGGCCCCCGGCCCCTGGCCCCCGAGGGCAGCCTGCTGGAGCCTGCGCAGTTCTTAGACTCTGTGCCTCCCAGAGCCCCGCTCCCTGGGGTGCCCCAACACCTTGCTTCCCCACCCCCTGCCAACTGGGAGCAACGGCAGAGGCAAGCCCCTCTCACTGCCCAATCCCAATGGCATTCCCCGTATCTGCCCTTTTCTTTCAGTTTAAGAAGACCCACTCTTAGCGCAGAAGCAGTGCGAGAGAAATCCTCCCAATCTGGGCCTGGCCAGCACGCAGGGTGGAGGCGAGAGGTGGAGGGGCAGGGAGGTGGTGTGGAGGCTCTCCTCTATCTGCCTGGGCTTTCCACTGTTTCCTTGGTGCTACTCTGTGGGACATTCAAACCACAGCCATGGCTGTGAGCAGACTGCAACATAGGGGACCAAGGGCTATCCTTCAGGGACAAGTGGAGCCATGGAAGAAATGGCCGGGCCCCTCCAGGCCACTGAGAGGGCTTCCTGCCTGGGTAATGAAGAAGAAAACAACAAGGACCAGCCAGCCCTGGCCAGCCTCGGCTGTCACAGCAGGGCACCACCTCTTAGGCATCACAAGGAAACTACCGGAGAACTGGAGGAGGAGCCCAGCAGGGATATGCGGGTACGAGGGTGACGCTCTGACCTCTTCCACCAGGCAGGTGACCTGCTTCCAGGCACATCTGCTCCTCGAGGGACCGGACGACCCAGCAACACAAGACAATTCAGCTAATTTAACTTTTCAGCGGAGAGGTGTCAGGCTACGAACAACGTTCACCCCCGTCCCAGAAAGGGGTGCAAGAGATGGTGGGGCCCTTTGCTCCTGTGCCACCTGGGGGTGACCAAAGTACCTCACAGGTGCTCGACACCAGCCATTTCTCACCCTCCTTAAGCAGCCGGGGCAAGAGCTGCACGTTTAAACTGTCCGCCAGACCCTCCGGGAGGGCTCACCAGCCAAAGGGCGAGGCTCTCTGCCAGCCCACACGAGACTGCCTCCCAAGGAGCCGCCTGCCCACCACAATGAAGTCTGGTATCATCAGGCTCTCGTCTAACTGTGCTCCTTCCAGGCACTGCTCACAGGGGTGACAAACCTGAAGGCTTTCATGGCAACCTTCAAACCTGGGCCATATGCTTGGCTTTTCACCCTGACAACTGCGTCCTCACCAGGTGGAGCTGCCTGCCGGCCAGGCCAGAGGAGCAAGTGCCACGGGAGTCCTGCAGCTGGAGCCAGGCAGGGAGCCCCATGGGGGACGGGGGTGGGCCATAAGCGAGGGGCGCAGGAGAGGAGCACACGGATGAAGCAAACCACCCTACAAACCCACAAAGCTCTGATGGCACCCACAAGGGGGCTGGGGTCCTTGGTGAGAGCTCAGTGACACCACAGGAGGGCACCAAGATCCCAGAAAGGCACCCTGAGCACGCGACCACATGGGACTGGCTGTGACCAGGGCAGGGCGGGGCCCGGGGTTGTCTGTTTGGACCAGGACCAGGGAAGCAGGTGACACAAGGCATGTCCACAAGTCTGCAGCGGGAACGGAGCTGACGTGAGGGGCCGGGTCCTCTCGGGGACACGCACGGAACCCCCGCAGTCGCACAGAGAGCGAGCAAAGCGGCCCTGAACTCCTTTATGTTCGTCACTGGTTTATTCTGTGTGGTGGTGGTTTTTTTCTTTTCTTTTAAATAAAAAAGCTGAGAGGTTCCCGACGTGGCGCTCCCCTGGCGGTGGCCGGCAGGTGGTCTGAAGAGTCCTGGGGCGGCGGCCGAGCCCGCGTAGGGGCAGGAGTCCTGGCAGCGAGCAGCCCGGCCGCGGGTCACTGGACAGCGGGGTCCGGGTGGGGCTGGTACCTGTGTCGCCACACCTCCTGGATCTTTCGGCACCACTTGTGTGCGTTCCCACTCGGGTCCATCAGGTAGTATGTTCTGTGCGGCTGCAGAGACAGAAATGGGGCCGAGCGGCTCGAGGGAAGGCCCACCAGCATGAGCACCTCACCCCTAGGGGAGAAATCACAAAGGAAATGGCCGTCCCAAGTGCCTGCCCCCATGGGTGCTCTTCAGAAGCAGGTGGGCAGGGGGCTTGGTTTGAGGCCACACGTGTGAAGAGAGGAAACCCCTCCTGGGAAGGTGGCTGCAGGCCCTCGGGTTGCCCCAGGACCCGGCCCGGGTGCACGGGGAAGTGGAGAAGCTGCCTTTTCCTCCTCTCCCTCATGGGCAGACTGCTCGCCCCAAGGGAGCCTTTGGGACTCACCGTGTGAACAAAGAAGGTTTTAAAATTCTTGGCCTCCGGTCGGAGTTCTTGTGACCATGGGATTTCACCTTTCAGGACTTTGTTGACAGGATCCACGTAATACAGATGCGGCCCTTCTGTGAGCAGTAACTGTCGTCGTCGTGCAAACAAACCCTGATACGGAGAGAAAGGAGGGCCCTGCTGGGCAGAGCTCCAGCACGGTGCTGGCAGCCCGTGGGGCTTCCCCAGGTGCTCGGGGCGCAGGACCACCAGACGCTTCTCCACTCATCTGGGCAGAGGGGCTGAGCCAGCTCCTCGGGTCAGGGGGCAGCAGTGAGCACTGGGTGCAGGGCGTCCCCGGCCCCGGGGAACGGGATTCCGAATCGGGAAGCAGCAGGCCAGGCAGGCAAATCTAAGTCCCAAAAGCAGCCCAGGCCCCTACAGGTAAATGGCTCAGACGGGGCCCTCCCAAGCAGGCCCTCTCCAAGGCTCTCTCCCACCTCTCCTTCATGCTAAGGTGCGGAGCTCTGCCTTTCGGTCGGTCACACCTCGATCCCACCTTGGTGGAGACTCTCGTCCCCGAGGTGGCCCAGGGTGTGAGGCTGAGCGTGGCCAGAAAGAATGGTCAGGAGCCGGTACCCAGAGGGGCTACTTGTCGGCAGACGGAGAACATTTGTGGGGTCTGATGTTTTTTGATACAATGAATCCATTTGTGTCTCCATAAAACACAACGAATAATAATTTTTAAAAACAACTCTAATGAGGTATTAGACTACTTGCTGAGCTATCACACAGAGCTTCTGCAACTTGACAGAAACCTTGAAATCGGCAAAGCCAGCCTCGTGTAGAAATTGAGCCCTGGCTTGTGACTCAAAACACGAGGCCTATTTCCGTTCTGCTCCTGCCTGCCTGTGCGACTCGGGACAAGCTGCTTCCCCGGAATGCCCTAAACCTTGTTGAATTGTTACACCTGGAGACGGGCGCTAAAGAGGGAGCCTAGAGACAGGGTGCTCTGCTAACCACTTGGAAGGGGAGCCCCAGGAGGGCCACACACTGCCTGCGAAGGGGCAGCCAGACCTGACTTACCTTTCGCTTATCTACTGGACCCATTTTTAATATTAAGTTATTTTCTACAAACTGGTGCCTATAGAAAGAAGAAAATAAGAATGAGACACTCAGATGAGAGCAACAGACAGAAATTCCCCAAACGTCTGCTGTCAAAACAGACTTCTGACAGCATTCCTGAAACTGGCGTTCACCAGGCCTCTCCCCCCACAGATCCAATCTTGTTTGCATGACACGAGACAACTCAAAATGCTTCTTGCAAGCCCCAGTTGCTTTCTGGAACTTTTCATCTGTATCTGGACGAGAGCCTAGAAATACCAGAAATACCACCGATTATCCTGCCACACATGGTGGCAGCCACACTCCGGGGAGGGGGCCAGGGGCCGCAGAGCCGAGCACGTGGTGCGTCCCACTGCCCCCAGGGACGCAGCTGGGGTGGGACGTGCTGATCCTTGTCGAGGGCACGGATGCTGTGGGCAGCGACTTGGGGACGCAGACTGTCGTTCCTAACTTATCCCCCCCAGGCTGGGCCCCTGGATTCAGGGCTCAGAATGTACAGAGCAATTTAGAATGACAGATCCCTGGAGGACCCGAGTTGGCTCTGGCTTAGGAACATCTGATCTGAAGCTGTTTCTTACCACAGTAACAAGACAGATTTATTCCAGTGAGGCAGGACTCTGAAAGGGAAAGCTTCCAACACAGGTTGTGATTTAATATACATTATTTTCTTTTCCAAGTTAGCAAGTATATGTCACTTGATTCCTAAGAGTTCGAAAGCAGTTGCTGCAATGCCTGTAGGTTTCCTCTGTTGGTAAAAGCAAACAGCTACTGCTTTGTGTTCTGTTTGATTTTACTGAAATTCCTGATCTGAGGTTCTACTACAGAAATACTGTTTTATATTTGAAAAAGGCACAAAACAATTGTCACCTAGGGATAAAAAGTAAGTATTCTTTCTCTGTTTAAATAGATATATTTGCACCTCCAGCTGCTCTCCCAGCTGAGACTCTGCCGCTGACCCCTCACCCCCATCCCCTCTGGCCCCGACATCTGACCTGCCCCGCCTGACCTCACTCACAATGCTGACGTGAACTGTGAAAATAACCAAGATTTTAATAAGAAACATGCTGGGACCTCCACGAGGAAAAATGCAATAGTCTCTGAGAGGTATTTAAAAGCAAGAAGCAAAACACAACACTTTTAAAGAGACACACCATTTCTGCCTGGATGGGAAGACTACCCATTATAAAGATGTCAGTTCTTCCTAGATGAGTGTTTTGAGTTTAACGCAATTCTTTTTTATGGAACTCGACACAGTAGCTCCAACGTTCACTGGCAGCATGAACAGGTGAGAGCACCCAGGAGCTTACCGAGAAAGGCTGTCAGGAGGAAGGCCTGCTGCACTGTGCCAAGAGGACAGCACAGAAGCGCACGGCGGAACCAGAAGGCTGGGCTGGTCCCCGAGGCGGTTACGGGTGGGAAGGGAGGCGCACGGCAGCAGAGGGCAGACGGTTAGTGAAATTACAGAGGGGCACCCCACATAGGGGAGGGTCCGCTTAGGCCCCGGGGGTGAAGGATCTGACTGGCCACGCCACCCCGCCAGCTGGCTGCCAGCTGGGGCCGCTGGGGCACAGGGCCAGGGAAGAGGCGGCCGCGCTGTCCTCGGAGCCTCAGCTTTCACACAGCACCAAAGAAAGTGCCAGATGGAGTAATGACAGAGACCTCTTAGAAAGTTAAACCAAACAAGAGAAAAACCTGGAGAAAAACAGAACTGGGTATTTGTCAAGCCTAAGTGGGAGGGATCACTTTCTAAGCTTAAAGCAAAATAAATCATCAAAATACAGAGCAACAGCCAAGACTACATAAAAACAAGGAGAACTTCAAAGTATACAAATAACCAAAACTAGTAACAGGCTGGACTGATTGTCAACAAACCCAAGCCAGCAAGGACCAGCCTCTGTGCTCTACAGAGTGCACACCAAATGACGGAAAGGCCTAGGGCCTCAGCAGAAATGTGGGTAAGGGACACAAACGGGAAACTTCCCAGAGGAAATTAGGTGCCATGAAAATATTCCCAAGGGCGCCAAATAAAGGAATGGAACTGAGCCCACGTCTCATTGCTCGGCTGGTGTGCCCCGGAGCCCAGGCGACGCTGTGTGGGTGCTGTGGAAGTGCTGTTCTCGCTCAGCACGGGTGGCCCTGAAATCAGGGGTGCTCTGAAAAAGCAACTTTGAAAGATGCTCTGAGAAAGAATTCCACTTCCAGAAACCTACCCTAAGGGGGTGGGGTGGCAAGGAGCACAGAGATGCTCGCAGCTCACAGTGGTATTACTTACATTAATGAAACTGAAGCCACGTAAGAACACTCTGGAACCACAGAGGAGGGTGGACACACAGGCATAGTGAGGACCCCATGACAACAGGCACCTGCTGCCCCTCACATGCTCACACACACAGAGCCCCCCACGCCCCATTTCTCGGATGAGTGGGGGGAACCACTGGTTTCCTCAATGGTGAAAGGCCAGAGCTCGGCGCCTGACAGCCCCGCAGCCCCAAAATCAGAGCCAAGAGGGGGTGGACGGCCAGGTCAGTGGGCTGCACCATTAGCATAAACTCCAATAAGCTTACAACAGATTTCTAGCTTTTTTAAATCTACTTTGAAGATTCAGAGCCAAAACCAAACCTAACATCGGAGACATATTTTGATATTTAGCATGTAAGCACGAGCATGGGACTTCGTCCAGCTGACAACCTCCCCTTCAGACACAATATTTGGCTCCCTTATCTACCACCCTTCCCCTCAAATACTGCACAGATAGGTGCATGGGCCAAGGGTCTCATGACAGTGGAAAATTCCCTTCTTTTTTCTTGATTCTAAAGCCAGGGGTCTCTCCTCATGGTAGCTCACCCCACCCAGACTCCAAAAGAGGCCATTTCAAGAGCCGTGCCCACGGCCACCAGCCGAGCGCAGGCCCCTTCCCCACAGAGCTGTGCGTTCAGCCCCTGTGGGCTCTCTGCCATCTCGGGAATGCTCCGGGAACTCTGCTTCCACCCAGTGAGGGGAGGGGCAAGCAGGGGCAGCAGACTTGCCGTCTGATTGCTCTAAAGAGCCAACTTGCAAACCTTCTGATCTCAGGAGCCCTTTACACTCTTAAAATTCATGGAAGACTCAGAAAAATATTCTTTTTTTTCAGTTATATCTATTGATATTAGCAACTAAAACGCAGATATTTTCAAATACTTATTTAGTTCATTACAAAAAGATAAAGGGATAATTACATACTAGTATAAATAACATCTTTATGAAAAATGACTGCAGTTTCCAAAATAGAAATAATTGGCGAGAAGGGGGACACTGCTGCACAGCTGGCAAATCTCTCCCACGTCTGGCCTGAGGGAAGAGCGTCTCCCGTCTGCGTCTGCACTCACTCTGCTTCGACAGGTTGTTCTGACTGAAGTATGTGAAGAAAATGTGGCCTCTTAGCAGGTAAGGAACAGGAATAGTCTTTTCAGCTATTTAAGTGCACCCAAACTTGGCACATGGTGGTTTCTAGAAGGCTGAGGCAGGAATCTGGGTCCTGGCAGTGCGTTTCTCACACTATGGGACATGGCACCCCTCAGCCCCCCTTGCACTCTATGTGGCTCTTTGACCCGTGTGTGACTTTATGATGCCATACTTTGGTCATTTGGAAAACACAGATCTACTGAATTACACAGATCTCCCAAATGTGGACAAATTTCATTCTGTGATAGCAACAAATCAATTCATTGATATGATCACCTATCTCCTCAGAAAAGTCTTTAAGCATTGGGAAGATGTCAAGCTCAGAGTGGCAGTTTTCCAAAATTCTAATTTTTACCTGAAAGTTCCAATATTAAAATTGGTAACACATACTGGCAGCTGTTTTTCCTTGATGTGAGAGACTCACGGTGATCATCTTAAAGAAATATCTGCCAAACGCCCAGGTCTGAGTAACTGTGGGGCAGCTGTCAGTCGTGCTCCAGGAAGGGGCACTGGCCCCACAAAGCTGCTGCAGCCCGAGGCCGTCTCCTGGCAGCTCGCCGTGCTTCCTGCACGCTCCCCACCTCACCACACAGGAAACTAAAGAGACGTGGACCAAGGGTCAGGATTTAATAAAACGAATCGTTTTAACCGAGCTTGGTGAGCGAGGCCGGCTGCTGCTTTCTGTGTGCATGTGGCTGTGAAGAAGCCACAATGGGCCACACTGCCTGGGGCTTGGCCTCGACGTGGGTTAAGGCCCAGTGGTTTCACCCATTGCTGCTCTGCTCCATCAGTGCCAACGTCACGTCTGTTCTGGGAAACCACGAGGCGCTCAACACTGGGCCTGTCCCATCCCCATCTGCACTCACTGCCAAGCACTGAGATAACAAAAAAAAAAAGAAAACAATCTTCTCCGCGGATCAGCTGGTGTTGATAATTGGGTAATTTTTTTTGTTGTTGAGTTGTAGCAGTTCCTTATACATGCTGTAGGTTGTCTTTTCACTTTCTTGATAATGTCCTTTGATGCACAAAAGTGTTTAATTTTGAAGAAGTTCAATTTACCCAATTTTTATTTTGCTACCCATGCTTTTGGTGAAATAGCTAAGAACCCACTGCCAAATACAAGGTCCTGAGGACTTTCCCCTGTGTCTTCTTCTAAGACTTGCATGGTTTTAAGCTTTTATAAATTTAGAGCATCTACTCAATTTGAGTTAATTTTTTTAAAAGGGGTGAGGTAGGAATCCAACTTCACTCTTCTGCATGTAGACATCCAGCTGTCCCAGCACCATTTGCTGAAGAGACTGTTCTTTCCCGCTGAATGGACCTGGCACCCTTGCTGAGAATCAACTGGCCACAGATGTGTGGGTTTCTTTCTAGACTCTCAATTCTATTCCATTGGCCTATTTGTCTGCTCTGATGCCAGGACCACACTGTTCTGATTACTGTAACTTTGCAGTAAGTTTTGAAATCAGGAGATATGAGACCTCCAATTTTGTTCTTTGTCAAGATGATTTTGGCTATTTGGAGCCCCACACAATTCCATATAAGTCTGAGGACTGGCTTTTCCATTTCTGCAAAACAGGCTCTTGGAATTTTGATAGGGATTGCAGTGAATCCAGAGATTGTTTTGGATAGCATTGACAATTGATACGAATACGGCTGCCTTTCCATTTATTTGGGTCTTTAATTTCAGCAATTGAAAATTATACAAATATATTATAAAACAAGTCAACAAAATGTACTTTCTTCTTGTGTTTACAAGTAAACATGAGGGAAACTGGGATTTCAAAATAATGATTCATTGGATTATATGAAGTTGAAAGATTACAGCAGGCATAACTGAAGATAGCTAATAAGAGCCCAGCAGCAGTACCAAGAACAACTTATTCATCTCTAAAATGCACATATTTATACCGTAGACATGCTGTATTAGAAAATTCTAGAAAACTTGAGAACACACAAACCTATCCTATTAGCTGTCAGAGTGATGTCATTTTATACAGCATGTTGCCTCTGAAAAACTCCACTGTACGCGTGAGAAAATAAGACCGAAAAAGACAAACATCATCACAGTACTATTACAAAATTTATTTTGACCTCGGACTCCCTGAAAGGGATCCATGGATCACACACTGGCAACCACTGTTCTAAAAAACAAAATGCTGGAAGCCTTCAAATAACAGATCCCTCAAGCTCTCTGCAGCCCTCAGCTTCCAAAACGGGCCTGGCATCTGGAGGAAAAGGAAGGAGAACTCGAAACAAAAAGACGGCAGGCGAGAGGCTGCACATGTGGCCTTGCTGCCCGCTGCCCTCGCCATCCTCTCTGGAACAGCAGGTGCAAGTGCCTGAGCCCACCGGGGTCCTCTGAAAACACCCTGGGTGGGAGGCACACAGACTTGCAGGGGAGTCCCCTGGGAAAAGGAGCTGAAACTCCAGCGTGCAAGCGAGCACCCAAGTGCAAGCACTTCCCGATGTGCTCTGCGGGAGGAGACCCAGCACACTCTTCTCAAGGGCTCGAGCCGCATGGGCAGGAAGCTCTGCACAGCCCCTGCTCCACTTAGACCTGGGTGTTCAGCCCAGCATTTTTCAAATCCGTTTGCTCAAAAACCTTTTGTCTCCTGCTCAGAATATTAATATCCCTAGAACTTTAGGAACTATTGCTTTAAAGGACAAGTTTAACCGCTCCAAAACTTTGGATTTCTTTTGGCCAATATCTATACTCACTTTCTCTAGAGACAGTAAGTTCTAATGGTGCAAAGTTCTGGTCGTATCCACACGCTGCGTTCCCTCTGTGTGCCCACAGTCGGTCTCTCGCTGGGGAAGCAGCTGAGGGACCCCCTCCTGGCCCACATTCCTCCGCACAGCAGTCCCCCAAGTCCTGAGCCCCCTCTCTAGCCTGACCAAGCTCTCAGGTCCTCCCGCCATTTCCGCCCATCCACATGCACCCTTCTATCCAAACACGTCCTGAAACACCTTCTGCGCCTGCCGTGGGCACCACTCTACCTATGCAAAATGGCCAAAGCGTAAAACTGGTTGAAGAAACAAGCACAGGTGAAAGCAGTGGTGTGCAGAAGCCCCGCTCCCGTGGCCAGGTGGGAGCGTAGCACAGAGACACAGACAGGCTGGGCTTTGAAGGAACCTGCAACTTCATACAAAACCCGCATGAACAGACCAAACAAACTGAAGAAATATGTTCACAAAACATACAAGGAGAAAAATCGTCACCTATATAGCTCTTCGGAAGCAACTTTCAAAAGGTGTAAAACATACAAAAAAGATAATAGTCGAAGAACACAAATGCACCTCAAAAAGTAACTACAAATGGCCTGTGAATACACGAGATACTGACCTCAATAATACACACACAAATTAACACAAGCCCGTTTTTGGGGCACCAGATGCTCAGGGGTGGGTGAAGGAATGCTGGGCAAGGTGGGTTCCCAGGCCCTGCCGACCCCATGAACAGCCCGTCTTGAAGCGTCTTGAAGAAGCAATCAGACAAATGGGAAAGGCCAGGCACCAAGAAATGCTTGCAAGAGCAAATGCTCAGAAACACCCTGCATGTCTGAGCACTGGGTGGTGTTTATTAAAGCCAAGGCGAAGCCACATCCACCCATAGGATGTCAGCATGCCTGGCAGGGCAGGGGGCTGCCAACGGCCTCACCCACCAGAGCTGGGGCAGGGTGAGGACTGGAGCCCCGAGGACCCCAAACCCTCTCACCCCTGGGCTGCAGGCCTGATGAACCCTCTCAGCAGCGCCTCACGGGCGGGTGTGGAAGGTGAGGCCGTGCACGTGCAGGAAGTGGTACCCAAGGCCAAGCCGCCCCCTGCCCGCCCCACTCACAGCTCCCCTCACGCATCACGCTGCAACTCTAACGGAGCATTACCCACACCTCATGATTCTTACCAAGGGTTTCCACTGGCCTGCTTCTCCAATAATAACCTTTTCTCGTCTTCAGAAAACTGTAAGTCCAGTTCGAAAGAATTTGTGTCCAGGTCGTGGATGTACTGCTCTATGCTGCTGCCTGAGCGTGGGGGCAGGCCCGCGTCCGAGGCGGACAGGGAGTGGCAGGACGAGGATGACGACACCTGCATGCAGCCAAACTGGCTCAGGAGATTGTCGTACTGCACGGAGAAAGGGGGAGAGGAGAACAGCTCCTTAGTCTCCCTCTACGTCCAAAGACCCACATGCACCTGCCCTGGGCCACTGACGGAGCGCCCTTCCTGCAGGCCGTGCGGCCCTGGCGCCCAGAGGCTGGCCACGCCGGCAGAGGGGCCTGCTCCTGGGGCTCTGGGCACGAGGTCCGCGGGCGAGTCTGCCTCTCTTGCTGCCACTGACTGTGGGCAGCTTGCTGACTCCTCCTCCACTGGACGCCCGGTCACGGAACCAAGGCAGAGCTGGATCCTGCCCGGTCCACTTATGCTCCTTCTGAAGGAACACGGGTCAGAGAGGGGTGAGCCTCAGTCTTACCTCCAGAGAGGAGCCCCAGGCCCTCGGCCGGTGTGGGGCCAGCCCAGTAGCAGCAGCCAGAGGCCTGCTGGCCTCCGCAAGGCCCTGTGAATGGGGCCTGGAGGAGGGGAAACCACTCGGGCTCTAGGTCCCAACTGGGTGCGTGTAGCCTGGGAGGAGATGCCCCCACCCAGGCTGCGGGAGCTCAGTGTCAGCCTAGCTGACGAGCCAACGGGCCACCAGAGACACCACGTGTGCCGGCTGTGGCTTGAGAACGTCCACAGCCATGTGGCCAGAGCATGGGGGGCTCCTAGACTGCAGGAGATGGGCCCTCTGCCGTCTGCACATGCAAACGTTACACCAGGGGAAGTGTGCTGGGGTGAGCACAGATGGTTCAAACACAAGGATGTAGGGAAAACTCTAAGGGGTGATGCCAGTAGTAGTTTTAATTTAGCTTTGGATGACTTCTAGATAAAGTAATGGCTTCATCTAGAATTCCTCAGGCAACAAAAGTGAAATTCCAATACACCGTCATTGGTTAGGAAACCCAGCAACTTAACACCAAGACCAAAGTCAAACCACACAAAAAAGAATATGATTATATAAATATTTTAAATCATACTTAAATATTGGGGGCAGGTGGTGGTGGGGAGGGGACAGAGATGCAACGAGAATGCCCATAAGCTGGTACCCATTGGAGCTGGGGGATGGACACACTGTCTCATTATGCTGGTCTACTTTTGGTTGTTTCACCTTTTCCATAATGAAAAGTTTCAGTTTTTAAAACCCCATGTCTGTAGTTGAGCCGAAACTGGGCAGGCAGACAAGCTGGTAAGTATGGGTTCTCACCACAAACCATGGAGTACTGCGGCCCTGGGACTGGGCTGCAGTCCCCGCTTCTCACAAAGCACCAAAGCCAGACGTTGATGCTTGTCCACCCTCCTGATGCCACTTCCCCAAAAGTCCAAAGCCGCACTGCCACACTTGTTGTGGAAAGCTAAGCTTGCTCTGGAGTGTCTTCAGACACATAATTAGAAAGGCCCCAAACCCAACAAAGGTGATGGGCCCCCAGCAGCCTCCCCCTGCTCCTCTGCCCCAGAGCCACACCCCTGCTGGGATGGGTGCAGAAGCCACCGTTCCCACTGGCTGTGACGTGCCCTCACCCACGTCTGGCTCCATCTGACCCTCTTGGGTGAGAACCGATTGTACTGCTCACAGCCTAGGGAACAGGAAGGAACAGCTCACCGGCCCGAGAGCCTCGTGGTGCACTCCTGGCCCCAGGCAGGCGACCAGAAGGTGGGCCCGTGCACACAGGGGCTTGAGAAAGGCTCGTCAGCAGTGAGGCTCGGTGAGACTCAAGACACAAGGCCAAGTGCTCAGCACGAATGGGCCTCAGACAGTGGCCCTGACGCCTCCCCCCCCAGCCCCTCCTCACATGGACCCGCTGGGCACCCAGGAGGCTTGGCACGCGGTGCCCGGGCAGCCCCACCGCCCCAGCTATCCTGGCGTGCAGGCCGGCTTACGTTCCCGTAGCAGTCTTCGTCATCCTCAGACATGGCTGGGAGGTAGGCTGTGAGCTTTGGCGGCGTCTGTATGTGCAGGCCCTCCCAGGTAATGGACTCAAAGAATGGGTGGGCCTTCAGCAGGCCGTAGCCTTCCATTTCTTCACAGCCTAACCGCTTGGTGGCATCTAAAACCTTCAAAAACATCAAGACAGGTCAACATCACAGGTAACAAGTAATTCTGACAAAGGAATGAGCCGGTTAATTCTTTCCCGTCCTCAGTGTTTCCCAGAAATAGCGAGGGCACGGCTCATGCCCTGGCCCAGCCCAGCCCCACTAGCTCTCCAGTCTCCTTTCCCTTTCCTCTCATGGGTGAAAACGAGCAACCCTCGTAACCTAACTAGGTACAGCAAGTGTCCTTCTAAAGCACACAGTGACCGGCCCAGCGGCGCCTCCCCTGGCCCCTGGCAAGGCCCTGGGGCATCCCCCACCCTGAGGGGAGACAGCGGGAGGGTGGGCTAGCAGAGGGCCCTGCCGGCCCTGCCCTGGGCCCACACACCAAGGCCAGCGGCCCAAAGCAGCAGGTGGAGGGGAGACCAGGTCAGCAGCAGGCCGTGGCCAGACACTCTGGCCACTGGGGCCTAAGGGCCCACTCCGGCGGGGCTGTCTGTCTTTGACCCTGGGTAGGTCTCTCGAGCCTCGCTTCACCTGCGGCTGTGCTGACCCAGCTGCTCCAGCACCGGGGCACACAAAACGCCAGGTAAGCTGGTGAGCAAACGCCACGGGACGTAGTACCTTCCTGTCTCGTTGAGGTCAACAGCCGGGACTTGGCAAATTGAAAAGGGCTTATAGTAAAATGAGCTATAGGTTACGAACCTATCTGTGATCTCTGTCGACCCCGAAAAGGTCATCCTATTCGACACCGGGTGCCTCTGGGAAGCCACTCTGCACACAGGGTTAGATAAGTCCAAGCACTTACCAAGAGTTTTTCCACGAGGTCTCTTGCCTTAGGGAAGAATTTTTCTGGAAAATCATATTCCAACTTAATGATCTTCTGAAATATAAGATATTCGTTTCTGTAAAATAAGAACAATCGCCGGGCAAGGTCATAGAAAGCTGTGTAGCGCTCTGCGTCCTGGGGCAGTGCACACTCCCACTCAGGCCTTGCAGGGTGCACACCGCGACACACCAGCACGGCTGAGCCGCAGCCCTGCCCTCCCGCCCCACCGGGGAGGCACGGTTTCTTACCCGGCTCTGAACGGCGGCAGTCCTGCTACAAGTTGGTATATTATGCATCCGAGAGCCCAAAGGTCTGAACTTTAGGGAGGGGAAAACAAGGAGAAAGGGCATTTACACAGCAGAAGGGACCAGCGGAGCTCATTTTCAGTCCCGGTGCTGGTTATGCCGCCCCTGTTCAAGCCAGGGAGAGGCAGCGCCGGGGCTCGTCTTGGCCCTGCCCGCGGGCAGCAGGCAGCAGCGGCCGCACCGGTCCTCTGTCGGCCCGGAGGGTGGGCTGACGTGTCCTACCACACACTGCAGCGAGCAGGCCAGGCTACGGGGTGGGGGCCCAAGAAGGGTGCCAACACCAGTTTCAAAAATGACTAGAGGAGGAAAAGGGACTGAGAGCAGCCTTCCTTCAGTGGAGGCAGGAGAGAGGCAGCCGAGAGGACGTGCCGGGCTGCGGGGCCCTGGAGCCGGCACAGTTGCCTGCTCTCCGGGGACCCCAGTGTCTGCCCCAGGACCCAGGGGCACAGGCACATGTCAAGGGCATGGGCTGGCGGCAGTCAGCCTTCTCCCTCCCTTTGTGGCCTCTGCTGGGAGCCCCTCGCCCCTCCTTCGTGCTCATCTTCATTACACGTTTTAAAGGCAAAACACCACGAGCTCCATTTCCATGAGTCATTTCCGGAACACAGCTCCATTTCCCATGGGGTTCCGGGCTGTTGGGGGACCCGGAGGAGCTGTTCTCCTGCCCATGGAGTCTCCACCCACGGGGCCTCTCCCCTGCCCTCCCTGCTCTCCCTGGTCCTCCTTCCCTGCCTCAGCTCCCCTCAGCGCTGGCCTGTGTTCACAGCCTGGGACGCCCTTTCTGTGTTCTATTTCCTCTGCAAGTGTGACATTCTGTCCCCAGCTCAATCCTGGGGGGCCCCTGGGGTGCACCTCCTCCCCCACTGAGTCCTGCGGGTGCGCAGGGCTCAGGGCTCGTGGGGCACAGGCAGTTCCTGGAAGAGGCCGCACCCACAGCTGGCATTCTGGAAGATCAAGTCACGGGCGTGGGGGAAGCACCCACACGAACAGCAGCCGGAAACACGGCACTGGGACCTTGGGTGGAGGCTCTCTGTCTGCGCACTGGTGTCACCAGCACCACAGGCCCCGGGACACGGACACAGCTCTCCACGGGAGAAAGAATGCAGCAGACCGAGTCACGGCAGGGCGAAGGGTGTGCACACCTGGATCCACATTTGGCTCCTCTGCTGTTGGGGCTAGCATAAGATGGGGAGGAGCAGGCCGGCGGCCGTGGGGAGAGGAGCTGCATCCTGATGGCTTTGCAGGCGTCTCCAGAGAGGAAAGGGCCTCGGGCTGACTCCCTCAAAGCAGACTCCCCTCCTCCCCTCCTGGGGTCCCGTCGGCGCCCCGCCCCGGGGAATGTGTCGTGCTCAGAAGCGCCACCTGCAGCCCCTGGCCGCGCACTGCCCGGCCACCCCTCGCCCGCCGACAGCTGCTGCTCTCGGTCTAGGAAGGTATTTCCTCGAAAGCTGCCAGTGCGGGACGCGGGGAGCACCCGGCGGGAACTGGAATTGAGGGCCCAGCGCAGGAAGAACCCCACAACACCTTCATTTTACAGGACTCGCTGTCGCCTGCACCTGCTCCCCAGCTGTCAACTCTGAAACCCCAAATACTGATGAGCACCCCCTGGGCCCTTGCTCCCGAGCCCCTCAGACATCCTCCCGCTCCTGGCCACCGGCTCCCCCAACTTCCTTTCCTCCAGTGCCTAAGCGTCCCGCAGGGCTGACCCGTCCCCACGCCTGCCCCTGAGCCCCCGACTCCCTCACTTTGGCTGTTTCATGACCTGACTGAGGCCATCACCAAAGACTCTCAGGCCATGGCCACTGCCAAGCTCAGCGCCTGCCGGCTCTGCTTCTGCAGGGCTAGTCCTCTGCCCTCTCCTGCCTGCTCCCTCCCACCTGGGCTGCCCTTCCCAGCCTCTTCCCACTCTCCCAGAGGCCCCTGCACCCACAGCCGTGCCCGAGGTGGCACCCAGGTGTCCTGGGCCCAGGGGCCACAGCTGGAAACCCACCTGCCTGGTACAGCCCCATGGGCCACACTTTCCCCACCAAAAGGCCTGGTCTCCACAGTTCTTCCTAAAGGAACGAGATCACATCTCCACCCGTAAGGCAACACCAGAGCCCGGGGTATAAATTACCCTAATAAAGTAACGGGCATGTGCATTAGAGGGAAAACACTGATTAAAAAAGTAAAACGTTAATTTTGCTCTAAATATGCTTAACTATTTCAGAATCATGAAAGCTAACAATCGTAAATGTTAATCTCATATTAACCAAACTTACAAGCTACTTTAGACAGGAGAGAACGATGGATCAGATGAAAGCAGGTTACCTTTTACAGGCGGACTTCTCTGTGAGCAGTTCCGGAGAAACATACTGCGCGGTTCCGACAAACGAGTTGGCCCTGGCTGATGAGAAGGGGAGACTGGAGGGGTCAGGCTCGGAGACACCCGCGATCTGAGCAGCTGCTCCTATCAGGACACCTTGTTTCCACGTGAGTCCCCTGGGGCTTTCTTTCACACCATCCACTCCCAGGGCGCCCCCTGTCCCAGGTCCTCACCCCCCCTTCCTGGACACCGCCCGAGGCTGGCACCAGGCCCCTCCTCAGCGACCCCCTCCCCCGTGAGGGACACATTCGCTGGCCACTGTCGGCTGTCACTGCCCAGCCCACCCCCACCTCATGCCTCACGGGAACGGGGGTGCCATCTGATCTGCTCACTGCTGAGCCCAAATGGCGGCAGACCCACGGCAAGCACACAGTGAGCCTGAAAGCCAGCTCCTCAGAGAGTGTGGAGAGGGCTCGGAGGGCACCCCAGACCCAGGGAACCCCATCCCGCCAGCCCTCCTGCTTGCCGGGCACTCAGCTCACGGAGCACCACCGCGGCTCTCCGAGCCCAGGTGGCAGGGGCACTCCTCTGGGGGCCTGTGCTGCAGCCCCTCCCTACCGCTCCCGGGTCTGGCGCTGCCCCACAGCGTGCGGGCCGGGCTGGAGGCTCCTCACAGAGTGCCCGTGCTCCCGGCACCAGCGGACATGGGACGGGAGAGGGGCCGGTCACCTGAGAGACTGCAGTGTACAGGCCACCCACTTGTCGAGGGCGCTGTCCCCTGCACCATCCATCCCAGCCCTCCACACACAGTGCCACGGCCGTCGCCAAGGCAGCACTGCAATCCAGGCTCACTTTATGCAGCTCAAGCTGCCCTTACTCAACATCTGTAATAACATGGGCTAGAAGTACTTGTCTTCAAGGACACATTTTCCTAAACCAACCAGGTCCAAGTGTGCCAGGTAAGACACTACACCAAAACACCTGCCTGCGCCCCCAAAGGTCAGACAGGTTCCTACAATCTGGGGTCTCTGGCCCTGTCCTTCTGGAATCGGGTGACGCGACCAGCAGTGGTGGCCCAGGAGGGCCACCAGGCAACCCGAACGGCAGCAGCATGTGCACCCAGCAGGGGATCTGCCAGGGTGACCAGGACCCTGAGGGCCACTGACATCCGGTGGGAGGAGGCCAGGGAGGAAGCTCTACTTCCTCCAGCGGAACGGTCAGCCCCAAGTGTGCCAGGGGCCGGGATGAAAACCCTGGGCTGCGCACCCCGAGACCCGAGGACACCTCGCCGGGCCCGGGCACCTGCTCTCCTCGGGGGTCCTGAGGTGGTTCTGGGAGGAGGGGGTTTTGGGAAGGAGGTGAAAGCTCCTTTCCCTGTTTTTCTCTTATCAAGTGACAGCTGAACATACCCCCACGGACTTTATGAAGTTTAGGTAATATGATAAATTGATTTGGATGAAAGAGAGTAATTTGAGGTTTTATTTTCCTGTTTTATTTTTAAGCCAGGATGAGAAGTGCAAATGTCTCTTTGAAGAAATGCAAGTTAGGTGAACTGATGGCATCATTTCTGAAATGTTTTATTTACCTTTTCTTTTATACCAGATTCTTTTAAAAGTTGCTGAAAATTATCATTTTTGTATATCTTCCTAGAAGAGTTTCTTTTATTAACATACTTTTAATCATAATATTTCACTTTTTCTTTGGATTAATTGGCCAAATGAATACAAAATGTGTTGTGTTTTCTATAAATAAATACAAATGAAAAATCTGGGAAACAAAAGTGTCTGCCGCAGCCACCTAGTTTGGGGGAAGCACGACTCTCCCACGCTGCCGGAAGGTGCGCACCCTGGCCGGGGGCTGACTTGGAAATGGCCACGGCAAAAACAATGAGTCTGGACTCTCACCCCACACCATGCACAAAAAGTAACTCCGAACGGATCAAAGACCTACATGTGAGAGCTGAAACTATAAAATTCTTAGAGGAAAACACAGGAGTAAATATTCATGACCACAGATTTGATGAGATATGACACCGAAAGTACAAGAAACCAAAGAAAAAGTAAATTGGACTTCATGAAAATGAAAAAATGTTTGTGCATGAAAGGACACTATCAAGAAAGGGAAATGACTGAACGATAGAAAATATTTACAAGTCATGTACCTGATAAGGGACATGTGTCCACAATATATAAAGAACTATTACAACTCAGTGATTTAAAAAAATCCTGTCTCTATGGATTTGCCTGTGTGGACATTTTACATAAAAATTCATACGACATGTGCCGTCTGTGACTGGCTTGCACAGGGGTAAAGTCAAACACGAGGTTTTACAGTGTCAGCTCTTACACACAGGCCTTTGACTCATTTTGAGTTAATTTTCGCGTATGGTGTGAGGTGGGGATATCCATACACATACACAGTTTTTTAAACAAATTGGTCACCATTGGAGGATGCTGGTGAAACAAATCATGGTTTTCAAATGACAAGTAAAGCGGTAAAGAGTGTTTACTCAGCTTTTCCTCTACAAACACCACCACTGATGAATCAGAGCTGACGGGGGGGTCTCTCTTCACAGAAGTCCAGCTCATGGACGACAGAATTAGACCCTGTGCTTCTGCAGCCTCTGATGAGCCTGTGGGTCGAGGCCATCAGGCCACAAACGGGGCCGACCTCGCAGGAGGTGTCTGGACGGGCTGCGCTTCCGGGTGAAGCACACGGACTCGCGCAACATGTGCCCTTGGCGACTGGCTTGCTCGGGGAGGGAGTCAAGCATCGATGTGGCAAGCAGCCAGATCAACTCCCAATTTACAGGAAAGGAAGGAAAGGAAACCTGGTGAGTGACTCCACCGAGCTGCAACCAGCAAAGTCTACAGGACAAGGGACCTGGTTTCTTCAGCAGCACACAAGGGACACAGAGAGTTGGGGGGGTGCTCCCAGTGCCCCGTAACACCACACAAACAAACAAACAAAAAGGCCTCTGTGACAGCTATGGCTCAACAACACAGATTTTGAAGAGAACAAAGCATGACCTCTCGCAGTGGTAGAGCCGCATCTGCTGGGAGAAGTGTGGACACTCACTCCTCGACGGCGTGAACCCCAGAATACGGCACTGCTTTTGGAAGGGAGACTGTGCTGCTCCTGTGCAGGGGTGGGCACGGCTGCCCATGCGAGGGTGCTGGGAGGGTGCCGGCGGCTGGAAGAGGATCTCCCCGCCTGGGAGAGGGGATGGATGCGGCCTGAGGTCCAGACGGTGGCCGTTCCACAGGTGGGGGCTGAGGTGCAGCTGGAGCCTCCCGCCTGCCCCTCTTCTCCAGCCACTCCACACCTGACACCCAACACCCGCTGAGCCTCCCTTCTCCCAGTTTTGGGGAGTGGTGCCTCCACAGCAGGCAGCCTCCCAGAGAGGTCTGGGAGCACAGGCGAGAACACAGGTTTCCAGGTACAAAGCATGAGCCCCAGCTCCAGGCCACCTGGGGCTCCAGAGAGGCTCTCACAGAGAGGGCAAAGGCCAGGGATGAGCCTGGAGGAGGGGCTGGTCCTGACTCAGCCGTCCACACCACAAGGTAGCCAGGAAGTCCCCACCCACTCCACGACCACCGCCCCCTGCCTTCGCAGGCGTGTGGGCCCCTGCTGAGGCCCCAAGTGAGGGGAGACATCTGGAGGGCTCACCCCTACCAGGAAGGGGCGAGCCAGGGACAGAGGTCGGTGAAGACGGGACACTGGCTCCCCCCAGGAGGGATGGGCAGCACGTTCACTGCACAACCAGAGGGACCTACAGCCTTGAACCCTCACATTTTCCTTCTGGAAGCTTTGAAGATGTTTTGGGGACATCACCCCTGTACAAAAGCAAAAAAAAAAAAAAAAAAAAAAGAAAAAGAAAAAGAAAAAAAAAAGCCAATGCAGGAATCAATTGTAGGACTCAGAGTTGTTTCAACAAGTCAACTTACTCCAACAGCAGATGAGAGTAAGTTGTTAAAATGAGTCATTCCCATAATTAATTATGCATGTTTTTCCTTTTCCCTCTAAGAAGGGAAAAAAAAATGCCGACTCATCTATCTACCCAAGCAATTGTCCCTGGTTTTCAACCATGTAATCCCTGCAAGGACTTTCAGCCTCCTGGTTCCAGAAAGAAAAGCAGGTTTTTTCACTCTTCCATCAAAGCATTTTAATTATTATATTTCTTAATGCCCTAGAACTAGTCCCGTGCCAAACAGCAGATCCAGAAGAAAATACACCAGAAGGAAAAAGGCGCAGAGCAGACCCCCAAGGGGGGCAGCCCCAAGGCTGACCGTGTGGCTGTACCAGCATCGTCCAGGCCTGCCGCTCCCACCCGACAACAGCAGGCTCCCCACGCCAGGGAGGGTCAGCGGGTAAGACACTGGGCAGCCAGTGAGTCTTCACGAGAAAACTGGGCTGGGGATATGGCTGCCCCTATTTGGTTCATCTTATTCATGGGCGGGGCTTATGGTTAGGATGTCAGGCCACGTCCATACAAATAAGATACACTGCTAGTAAAATGGCTGCTTCTTAGTAGGAATGAGTTTAATAGATTAAGGTTTCACAGCACCTCACACAGTCCAGAGGACTTCCGGTGCTTCTGGATCTTGTCCACAAAGACCACTGAACAGGAAGTGGGGAAGGTGCTACAAAGGACGGAAGGGTGGCAGGCAAGGGGCGCCAGCATTATGCCTTGTAAGAATTAAGGACCTCTTCAACGGCTGCAAATTCGGTTTCCAGCTCCAAAAGGGCTTTAGGATTCTCAGAGAAGTTTCCAAATCCAAGACACCATGTTTGTGCAGAAATTAAAGCCCTAACAGATGGAATGTTGATCAGGACACCCTCAGTTTGAAAACCCAGGGCTAGGAACCCCGGAAAGGAAAGATGAGGCCTTGGGGGAGGGGCACCCAGGAAGGCGAGCCCGCGCCCCGCAGGACAGCACTTGTCAGCTGTGCCCCAGGCTGGGGCCGAGACCCAGAGATGTCTGAGTAACACCTGCACACGCCAGCCAGCGTCCCACACAAGTAAACAATCTAGCTTGTGCTGCCACTGCTCACTGATCCTGAGTGTCTGTACAACTCTCGAACAAAGATTCCATGAAGAGGTGCAGACACAACACGGGACAAATAAAAAACAAACAGAAGACCAAGGAGCATCTGAAGGCGTGCCTCACCACGTCACCATCCCCACCCCTGGCAAAGGGGAGCCCCCGGTGGGGGCCCTTCTCTGCCACTCCCCCTTTCCCAGGAGGCCCCTGCACCCCCACCCTGCCCCATCCAACTCCAGCCCCGTTATTCACCCAGAGCTTCTGACTGGGGTCTTTATCCCCAAGATGCCACGGGGGCAGGTAGGCAACCACAGCCCGCGGCCCCGCGGTGGCCTCTACAGTTCAGGACTGGGCCCATGACACACCCCTGGCTCTCTCTCCTGCCCGGCAATGGCGGCAGGATAAGTCCTGCGTTTCATTTGCAAGGCCCAGTATTAACCCACACGACAGCTTTCAGCTGCCCCTCCCCTGCAAACCATCATAAAGGGCTTTAACTTCTCTCTACCCAACACTTTAAAGTAGTTTTCAAAAGCTACACGACCATTCCTGGAACCTTCGGAGCTGATGATTTTTATCGAGTAGACACTGGAGGATAGACAAGATGCCCTAAGGCTGAGACCGGCCAGGCCGTGCTGCCGGCCCAGGGTAGCCCCTTTCCAGGTGTCCAGGTCATGGAGGTGGCACCTGAGATTACCCGAGGCCAGAAGTGATCCCGGGGGACCAGTGGTTTGGAGGGTCTGCGACGATAAACGTGAGTGTGACCCACAGGCCAAAGCAGTGCCCACTCATCATGTGATCTTGCAGAACCGGCTCAACAAGAAAGCCTGTGCCTCATGGCCCAGGGGAGCCTGACGGCCCACGGGTCACAGCCCACAGCGGCCCCACCAGCCCCCACCCCCTACCTCAGGGCCCAGGAGCAAACATGGCACCCCTGGAATTTTCCAGGAAGATGACCAGGGAGGATGGGCCACAGCAGGAGCTCATGAAAAATGGCAACCCCAAGACGGAGGGCACCCCACCCCCCACGCCGTGCCAGCTGCAGGCAGCTCAGGAAGCCCCTGGACGTGCTGCCTCAGCAAGACCCCGCCAGGGAGAGTGGAGCCTTCCCTAGGAAAGCCCAGCCTCGGCCTCAGCCGAGCAGAGCAACCACGAACGCCTGTCCTTGCGGGGGGTAGCACAGGTGGGCACGTCCCTCTCCCGAGCCAGGGCTCTGTGCAAACACCACGCACACGCACCTTGTTTGCTCTCTGGCGATAAGACCTTGGCTGTTCCAAAATCCGTGATCTGGATGTGCATATCTTCATTTAACAAAATGTTTTCTGGTTTGAGGTCCCTGAAAAAGGTGATGTTTACATTTGAGATGAAATATTTAAAAGCTGCATCGTCGCATACCTTAACTTTTGCGAACAACCCAGTGAACTGATTAATGCCAGTCACCTCACTAACAACCAAGCACAACCACTCAACTGCAAGTCTGCAAGTCCAGTCTCCGGGGCACACTGAACAAGGATCAGTTGCATTCAAAGACACTCAGATTATACCACTGTATCACAGAAGCACCATTTCTAATAAGCTTTTTATTGAAGTATAATCTATTACCTTTTTGATACTGTTTTAAGTTTCATCTACATGTTAACTGTCTCATCACATCCTTAAGCATAATAAACAAATCAAGCCCTGACTGAACATCTGCCCCTTCGCATGGTGTAAATGCTCCCACCACGACCCTCCTCCGGCAGCCAGTGTGGTGTCCCACCCCAGAAGGCGGGGGGAGCCGGCAGCCACACATGGGCAAGGCCTGCTTCTACCACACACATCAACAGACGCAAAGAACTGCAACGGCAGAGAGAACAGCAAAACAATTAGGAAGTGAGGACTTTTAAGGAATTATTGCCTTTATTTTTAATATACTTTAACCTTTAATCTCAGCTGGGTTTATTTAACAACCAGCTGGCAGAATCCCTGGCATTTTAAGTCGCCTCTCACAGCCAGCTGTGGTGGGTCTCTGCCGGGGAAGAGGGGCAGAGTCTGAACAGAGGTCTGTCTGGCTCCAAACCCAGTCTCTTGCTTTTTAATAATTATTTATTTTTATTTGTGGTAAAACACACATAACATGAAATCATTTTAACCATTTTAAGTGGACAATTCTTTGACAGTAAGTATATCAACTTTCACCACTCTATTTCCAGACAATTTTCATCATCTCAAACAGAAACTCACTTAGCAAGAAGCACCCCCCGCCCCCCGCCGCCACCCCTGGGAACCACTGTTCTGCTTTCCGTCCCTGTGAACTCGCCTCTTCCGAGTAGCTCAGGTAAGTGAAACTGTACAGTACTTGTCCTTTTGTGTCTGGCTTATTTCACGCAACAGGGAGCCGTCAAGGTTCATCCACGTAGCAGCAGGGACCAGCCCTTCACCTCTTTTGACAGCTGGCGAGGACTACGCTGGATGCAGAGAACACAGTCTGTTTTCGCACTCCTCGGCTGATGGACACTTGGGTTGCTCCTGCCCTTGGGGTGCTGTGAAGAATGCTGCGATGAACACTGCTGTACAAATATCTGTCCAAGTCCCTGCCTTCAATTCTTTGGGGCACACAGCTAGGAATGGAACTGCTGGGTCACATGGTAATCCTATGTTTAACTTTCTGAGGATCCGACAAAACTGCTTTCCACAGCAGCTGCACCATTTTGCAGTCCCACCAACAACGTATGAGGGTGCCTATTTCTCTACATCCTGTCCAACACTTGTTATTCTCAGTGATTTTAGGGAAGAGCCACACCATCACTACAGTTTTAATTTGTCTCTTTCCCATCTATTCACATACCTATTGGACACCTGAATATCTTCTTTGGAGAAATATCCATTCAAATCCTTGATCCACTCCTAATTCCAAGTATTTTCTTCCATGCTCTAGGCTGTCTTTTCACTTTCTTGATAATGTCCATCGGTGCACACAAGTTTTAAATTTTCATGATGTCCATTTTATCTATTTTTTTCTTTTCCTGCTCATGCTTTTGCTGTAAAATCTAAAAATCCACTGCACTTATTCCATTTCTGCCTTTTTTTTGGATTCAGTTACTTTCTTGTAGTGTACAGTTTTGATTTCCTTCTTCTTTTCTTCTCTTCATAATTTTTTAGTTATTTTCTTAGTGTTTACCTTTTAACCACAATAAACATCTTAAGCTAATAACAACTTAGCTTGACCAGTGCCAACCTAGATTTAGTAGTCTATAATCTCTCTTCCTGTATCTCTGTCCCCCCTCATGCTGTTCTTATCTCACATCACATCTTTATACTTGCTATGCCCATTAACACAGATTGATAATGTTATTTTACACGTTTGCCTATTGAGTCACACGGGTGAAAAAAGCTGTTATAAACCAAAAGGATAGTAATACAGGATTATATATTTACCTATGTAGTTACCCTCACCAATGTCTGTCATGTCTTCTTACAGCTTCGAGTTACTGTCTAGTGTCCTTTTATTTCAGCCTGAAGGGCTCCCTTTATAAAGCATTTTTTATAGGGCAGTTCCTCTGGTAACGAAGCTTTTGTTCTTTCCTAAATGTCTTAATTTCTCCTTCATTTTTGAAAGCTAATTTTGCCAGATATATAATTCTTGGTTTGCAGTTTTTTTTTTCTTTAAGGACTTTAAATGTGCCATATCACTGTCTACCGGCTTCCACGGTTTCTAATGAGAAATCGGTTGTTAATATTATTGGGAATCCCTTGTATGTGACAAGTCGTTTCTCTCTTGTTTTCAAAGTCCTCTCTTAGTCTTTGGATTTTGACCATTTTGCTATAATATTTCTTGGTGTAGATCTCTTAAAGTCTCTTATTTCCTCCAATAATTTTTCTGTCCATTTCTCACTCTCTCTTGTCCCTCTGGGACTCCAACGATGCCTATGTTGGTTTTCTGGATGGTGTTCCACAGGTCCCTCAGGTTCTGTTCATTTTTCATTATTTTTTCTCTCTGCTCCTCACACTGGATAATTTCAATTGTCTTCAGGTTCACTGATCCTTTCTTCTCCCTGTTCAAGTCTGCAGGTGAATCTGTCTAGCAAATTTTTTATTTCAGTTTCTGTACCTTGCAGCTCCAAAATCTGTTTGGTTCCTTTTGAGTAATTTCCCTTTCTTTACCTTGTTCAGATGTCTGCCTAATTCCCTTTAGTCCCTTGCACATGGATCCCTCTGCATATTTAAGGCAGTTGATTTAAAGTCTTTGACTAACAGTTCCAGTGTATTAGCTTCCCAGGGATGGTTTCTGGCAAATTTTTTTTTCTTGTGAATTGGCCATACTTTCCTGTTTCTCTGTGTGTTTTCTAATTTTTTTTTTTTTTTTTTTTTTTTTTGAGAACTGGATATTCTGAGTATTATGTTGTTACTACTTTGGAAATCTAGCCCCCTCTCCCCCCATTCCTCTGGGATTGCTAGCTTTTGCTGCATTGTTGTTGTTAAGGCTGGAGCCGTCAACTTGTGACTTTTCCAAACATTCTTTGCTCCCAAATGGGAAACAGTAAGAGAAAGGGGGGTGGTGGTGGTGGTGGCTCTGTGTCTTTAAGTCTCCTCTGCTGCTCTTCCCTGACGGGGATTAGAGCAATGGCCACCTCAGAGGCAGCCCCAGGGATATGAAGCAGCTGATCAAAAGCAGCAATCAGTGCCAGACCACACTACCCAGGATTCTGGGGGACCAGGTCCTCATAGCAACCCTGGCACCAGGAGCCTGGGCTGCAGCCCCCCTGCTGCCTGCCACACAGCCAGGGGATGTAGGGTATGAGCTGCTGCTCGGAGGGTGAAATTTACCAATATTTACGGCATTTTGCCAGCCTGTTCCTCTGGCTCCTCCCTGGACACTGCACAGTGCTCCACGAGACTCCCGAGTTCACAGCACTGACTCGGACAGTTCCCGTCAGCTGAGCTGCTGTCTGTTCTGGTGGAGGGACTGATCTCTGTTAGTTCCTACTCCACCATCCTCCCCAAATCCTCTGGAATATATGTCTGAAGTATAATCTATCATTTTCATATCTTACGAACTCTTTCAATTTGACTTTGTCAAAAAGTCATGGAAAATCAGACTACAAAAGCTACAATGGAAAAAAGAAAATCATTAATCAAGAAGGCTACAAAGAATTGTTATACTGACAAAACAAAGCAAAACAAAACAAAAAACAACCCAGGACAATGGGCAGAGCTGGTGTTCAAGGCCGTGAGCCTCTCGACTACCCCTGGACTCCAAGCGGCAGCCAGCTCTTCTCAGTGCTCACCCGTCACAGCCTCAGTGACAGAAGGCAGCTCTGACCCTGGGGGATGACGACTCCTTTGCCAAAGACCATAAACTGTGGGCAAAATGCTCATTAGTCCCTTATTTAACAAAAGCAAAAGTTTTTAAAAATACTATGAAAGCTTTATTCCTGAATGTGTATAACAGGAAACTTTCTAAACGAAGCTTTCTGCTAAAATGTTACAAACTAAAACTGTGATACTTTTCTATCTCATTAATTTAACTTATAACAAGCCAAGTATTGTTTATAAACCGAGTATTTCCTATTTGTAGGACCTGAGAAAACCCTCATGTTTTTTTCTATCAGTGATCAATTCCCTTCCTATTCCTCAGTCTTACTCCCTCCACTCACGGAATTATGTGCGAGTCTCATTTATGATGACCTCCCACTAATGTGCACATCCATGAAAAGTTCTCACGGTTCATGGAAGGAAGCAGAAGTTTACTCTGCATCACCTCCAACAAACGTCCGAGGAATGAGAACCGGGCATATGAGAGGGAGCAGGAAAAAACCAACAGAGGAGAGCAAAGTGGTTCTTTATTTTACAGGACTGTAGCAGATCCTATAGGAGTTATTAGTTCTGATTTAGAGTTACCCAGAGTACTCCACTAATAATCTGAAACTCATTCAAAAGTGCGGATTTTAAGTCCCGGCCTGGACGTGCCCGCCCTCCCCTGCCCCTGACTGCCAGGCATCATGCCGGGAGTGGTTGCAGGTCCGCGGGGTCTCGTGCGGGGCCCTGTGGCACTCACCTGTGGATGATGCCCTTGCCGTGCAAGTACTCCAGAGCAGACACGATCTCAGCCGTGTAAAACCGAGTGCAGGTCTCGTCGAAGGAACCAATTTTGCGGATGTATTTAAGTAGTTCTCCATTTTTAGCATAGCTAAGGCCAAAATCTTGAGCAATGCACGGTTAAGGAAGAGTGTAAAAACAGTTTTTTAAACTATCCTGAACAGACCAAAAAGGACATTTTTTGAAAAAGTTAAATGAAAACTGAAGGTTTGCAACTGGTCTAACACAAAGCCCAGGTCCTGAAACGCCCGGCCCCAGGCCCAGGCTTGACACCAGTGTGTGGGGTTCTTGCCAAGAAGTCAGGGACACAGTCCCCGGAAAAGCGCAAGCCCTCAAGCCCAGACTGCCCCACCCCAGAGGGCATCCCAGCCTCCAGGAATGGCAACCACTGGAGGCCACGGTCAGGGCTGCTCCCCTGGGCTGAGGCACCGACGGCTCGTGTGCTGGCCTCGCGTGCAGAAAGGGCAGAGCTGAAGCCTGGGGGAGGGCACCGGCTCCACACAATCCTGCGGCCCACACGCGGTGAGCACCACTGTGTGCTGGGCTAAGAGCCCATTCCCAAACACGCTTATTAAATGAACATTCCATTCCACGTTCAGGGGTGACAAGTTGGTTAAGAGAAGAGCCATCTCACTAACATCTCGCTGCAATCTGAGGCCAGCACTGGTTGGGGGGCAGAGGTGCTCCCCCAGGCACCCCAGCGCCAGGATTCCTTTCATTCATCTTCTTTTTCCACAAAGGACCTGAAATTGGCTGGTCAACAGATTCCAGAAGCATCACACATCTGCGCCTTCTAGTGGGAACTGACAGGTCCTGGGCCCCTCCCTGGCTGCCAGAACTTGGTGACCCTGGTCCTTTTCCACCCAAGCAGGGGCTCTTGAGGGCCAGGAAGTGGTGGCCGGTGCCCGGGACAGTCCTGTTTACCCAGGTGTTGTCATCTCTCCAGGGAAGTGCAGGGGACCATGCCCAGGAGGGCAGAGACAGCAACCAAGCCTGCCAGAGCTGCCTCTCGTCCTGCTCTGTCTCTGGCCAGCCAAGCTCTTCCAATGTGGACAATTTTAAACAGAGACTGAAACCACATCCGAGCCTCTCCGTACTCCTGGAGAAAACAGGGTCTGGGCTGTCCCCTTCCCTGCCGTGCCCTGCCCATGCTGCAGGGGCCTGCACGCCCGGAAAGCCTCAAGGGCACCAGCCACCGGGGATTCCTGCTTTGGCTCTCACCTGACCCCACAGGGCTCTGGGACAGACCGCCCATGGTGCCAGCCTCCGAGCCTGGCTACTGCAGGATGCCTTCTGTCCAGGAGCCTGCAGGCCCACGGGGGGCTTGGGCAGAGCCAGGGTGGGGAGCGGCTTCTCGGGCCCCTTAGCTGAGCACCCACTGGGTTCTTGTTTCCTGCGGAGGGAACACTTCTGGCTCTCTGCTTGGCTGTGGGGCTCAGGTGACTGTTAGGGTTTGACTGTTCAGGATGACTGCTCTACAGACCCCCAGGTTTACCCCGACCACTAGGGTGCTCTTGCATCCCAAGCATGTCTTCCTCCTCCCTTGTGCCAGCTCTTGGACTGTGAGGAGTGGGTGAATTCCTGGAGGACAAGCACAGACCCAGCCCTGTGGCAGAGACCCCAGGAGTTGGTGAGCCCAAAGCCACCACTTCAGAGAGGAGGGCCACTGGCCCTAGAGGCTGGACAATGTCCTCAGGGTCACAGCACACAGGGACAGGCCCAGAGCCCAGGTTCCTGACGCCCAGTGCGGGGCTCCTTCCCAGGCGGCGGGAGTGGGCACCAACGTGCAGGGCAGCAGGTGCAGGCTCGGCCTGCTGGGAGGTGAGGAAGGCCAAGGGCCAGTGACAAAAGCCAGAATCTCCCCTGCCTTCCCAAGCGCCTTGGGGGGAGGCGCCCCACCAGCAGTGTGGCTGAGGAGGGAGGGCAGCTTGCCTCCTGGGAACGGCTCACCACCGCACAAGGCTGAGGGGCTGCCGGCACCCCACTCCTTCCGCCCGGCTTCCTCAGGCTGCAGTAGACCTGCCCCTCGCACCACCTCGCACTCACTGGCCCTGCGCCAGGTCCAGCCCTGTGGTCGCTCCCAGACAGCGACAAGGAAATGCACAGGACAAACTGCACCCCTCTCCCCAGGGGCAACTGTGTTCCTAGTTGGGCTTTTCTTCACTGTTTTCTCTTTCTTGACATGATGCACGTCACCAGAACTTGGAGTGGGGTGGGAGACCCGAGCTTCATTCTTGCCGGAGGTAAGTGAGCCCTCACGGTCTTCTTGGGCTGGAAATTAGTCTTAAAAATCAAGGGCAGCATATATCACCAAACAAAGAACCTGGAATCCATTCTCCACACATTTTACACTGACCAAGGCCATCAGACAATGAGAAGGCGAGACTGCTCTTGTCTAGACTCCGAGCTGCCCAGTCCCGCCAGACGTGAACGTGGGAAAAGACAAAGCCAAGTACCAAGGTTCTGCCAGAGTCTCACAAGAGTAATATGCAGCAACCACCAGCTCTGCAGGGAGTCCGGGACCAGAGCCCAGGGCTCCGAGGTGTGGCCATGCGGTTCCCAGCGAGGCATGAGGAGGGAGCGACCCCCTTCGGTGTTCTCAAGGTCACTGAGAGCTGCCTCAGAAGCAGTGGGGGCAGCGAGGGAGAGAAGGGGTGATGCCGGGACCAGGGGGAGAGAACAGCCACGGGCCGGGAGGCAAACGTCCTAGAGCACCTGAGAGCAGACGGGCAGCACCGCCCTCTCTGCCCTTCAGCTCCTGGGCCTCTCCCCACCCCTCTTCCAGGCAGAGCCACTAGGAAGACCCGCCCCGCGCTGCCTCCGTGTTCCCACTGCTGCCGGCCACCAACCACGGCTTCCACGGGCCAGATCCACCGCCGGGCCATCTCCGGGTCATCCTGCAGCACGTGGAGAGGCCGACTGCGTGCGCCCTCCACCGGAACCACCTCACCAGGCGGCCTCTGCGCCCCAGCCGCCTGCTTCCCTGGTGGCCCCACCCTCTCGCCTCCGCCTCAGCCTCACTCAAACACCCCTTACGGGGCTCGGCCACTCGGGGCACAGACTGACGTGCACACCTGCCCGCAGCAGATCCCCTCGGCCCTCTACAGGGAGGGCCACTGGATGGGCCCAAGGCACCTGCCCCGGCCCAGTGCTCTCCCCATTTCTTCCCGCTCAGTACCTGCACCACCACACCCTGGGCACACACCCACCAAGGAGGCATCTAGACTCCCTTTTCTCACCCAGTTCTGCCCACAGGCACTTCCACTGCTCCCACCTGGCCCCCTAACCCAGCCTGCACCACGGCTACAGCCTCTCCACACAGCAGTGCAGAGCCAGACACAGCCCAGCTGCCACTCAAGACCCTCCTGGGGTTCCCACCACACTCGGAAGAAAATCCAGACTTCTCACGACCCCTCCCAGGCCGTGGAGCTCCCCCCTCCCCACCCAGCATGGAACTGCCTCCCTTGTGTGGGCACAGCCCCATCCACACTCTGCCCAGGGCTGCCACCTCCAAGCAGCCTTCCCTGACTACCTGAGCCCAAAGAGCCCCTCATTCCAGCTACCAGGGACCCCTTACCCTGCTTTCCAGGGACACAAGATGCTGGGGAGTATGTCTCACTGCTTGAGGGCACATGCCATGCTGAGTGACTAGGCACAGCTCGCTCTTCCACTACAGGAGGCTCCAGGAGGGCAGAGGTCGTTTTGTGAACTGGCAGCTCTCCCTTACCTGGCACTCAACAAGTATTTCTAAAAAAAAAAAACAGATGCAACTGGCATTGACAGAGCCAGACAATGGCATTACAAGTGGAAGCAGGATCGAGCATGGCTTTAGTCCAGAAGACTCAAGGTATATTAGGAGGGACAGGGAAGGGACTGCCAACCGTGCTGGAGGGAGGGCAGAGGGGTCCGAGACCTCAGCAGACATGTGGACTAGCTTTGAGGGTGGCAGGCTCAGGGCGTGGGTGGGGGTGGGGAGGGTGCCCCTGAGATTTGAAGGGAGAAGGGAAGGGAGAGGGGAGGGAGGGAAAGAAGAGACGCAGAGGCCGAGGAGACCGGGATGAGTCTGCTGGGCAGACGTTCCCGGGACCTCCTGACTCCCTCTCGGCCAAGCAGATGCCAAGACCGTCTGCTGGGAGCCAGGGCAGGGTAGCTGGGCAGAGGGGCCGGAGGGAAGAGGCTGGAGGGCTCGGGGGAACTGGCAGGGCCGAAGGCAAGCAGAATGACACAGGGCAGTGGCACCCGACAGCATGATGTACAGTCAATGGCCACGGTGTCCCCAGTGCCGATTCCTAAGCACAAGCTAAAACAAAACAAAACAATCAAAAAAAAAAAAAAAAAAAGACGCTACTCCAGGGTTCCACGAGCAATCAGGGGAACAGGAGATGCTGCTGGGTGAAGCCAAGCGCAACCCAGTGCACACTCTCTGCTGGAGGGTGAAACTGAGGGTCAGAAACCACACCGAGCCGAGTGAGCAGCTGCAGCAGTGGTGCTGGTGGGTGTCCTGGGATCCTGGGGCTCACTTCCTGGACTGCTGATTGGCAGCTGACCTTGGTAACGCTCCTCTCTCCAATTAGCGCCCCCCACATCCGCCGAAGCCCACAAGGCCGTCCTCCTTGTGCCCCCACCCAAGCTTCCTTTTTCCTTTGAGCCCAAGACCTGACACCTGACAGACACCCCAAAGGTGCCGGCTGAAAGAATGAGAACGCCTTCGAATAAACCTAGCAACATCTCACAAGGATGTTTAGAATGGTCAAGTTAAAATAATAAAGAGCAATCCTTAGAAACTGTGTTTACCAGAGAAAACCTCAGCAATTTCTTTGATGACGTCCTCTTAAAACAGCATTCAATCTCGGTGCCTCTGGAGGGCAGCCATCCAAGGGCCGCGTGACTTTAGAGTACTCCACTCGTGGGCACCAGCACAACAGTAAGGCAGGTGTGGCATGCTTTCAGACACCTGACCGCTCAAAGGATACACAGCTTTTCGTCATCCTGAAACGTGAAGTACAGTTTAACAAAGAAGGGATGGTCCAGGCGTGACATCACATCTCGCTCCCGGGTTACATATGGGACCTTGTTCTCTTTTATTATGTGACGTTTCTCCAGAATTTTAACTTAACATGAAAAAGAAACTAATTAATAAAGTTGGAAACAGTGAAAATTTAAAAATAAAATAAAATAAAACAAAAAATAGGAACACCCTGAAGACCTAACTTATAAATGTAACCGATAAAAACTAAAGTTCTTCAAAACACAGACAGACATCTTCATGTGTGCACCACCTACGAGGTCTCTGGGACCCACCGGAACCCTCTGGACCACCCCCTAAAAGGTACCACACAGAGGCCTCACCCTCCCTGCACTGCCCACCCCGAGCTGGGGACTGTTACTTACTAGCATATTCTCTGGAGGTTGCCAGTTCCCGGGCTAGGACAACCTAGGTTAGGAAGAAAAGGGGAAAGGAGAAAAAGCACGCGATGGAACAGGGCGTGGGGCTGGGCAGTCACCCACAGCCGCCCCCCACCACAGGGTTCTGCAGCTATGCTGAACTGGTTTTGGTCCTTTACTAGCAAGCACAGCTGAAAACCAAGGCCCAAGGTGGAGTGCTCCAACAGTTAGGGGCAAATTTAATCCCTCGACTGTTTCCAGAAGGTTCTTAATCAGCTGCCAACAGTCCTCATGGTGCAGTGAAAATACAATTTCAGGAACATCTTGGGCTAACAAAACCTTCCAAAAATCAGAAAGAAGTAAATAGCACCACCACAAGGGCTACAGGGAATTTCTGCTAAAATAAAAAAGCTGCCCTGAATCTGGGCATTTTCAAATCAGCCTCACCCCCGTTTTCACTGGGTGACACCCTCAGACACCGTGATTACTATCGAGGCCACCAGGGGCACAGGAAGCCAAACACCACCGCCTGCCTAGCGAGCGCCTCCTGGGGGCTCCCTCTGCTTTGTGTTCAAATTCCACATCAGGGACAGAAGAAAGCCCTAACACGGCAACCCCACGACTCGGAAAAGACCTTTCTACACAAGCAAATCCCGGGACGCACCATGAGCCTCCCGCTCTGAAGCAGCTGATGCAACCAGCCTGGCGGTGCCCCGGAGACGGCTCTGCCACCGGAAGCGCGGCCACTGCGGTTGGCGCAAGCACCAGGAGAGCCGCCGAGGACCTGCCCCAGCCTGGGGAGAGGCGCGACCCGACGGGTGCACCCTCAGGAGGCCCTGGGCCAAGTGAGGCAGACATGGGGCATCAAAAGGGATGAGCTGGCACAACAGGCACCTGAGTGGAACAGCTCACAGTCTCTTTCCAGAGGAACATGCTGTGGACGAAAGCACAGCAAGGGAGGGGACAGACTTAGGAAGGACTCCCCTTCTCTAGTGTCGTAAGCGAAAAAAAGGAGGAAATAATTACGTTAGACAGTACTAATACTTCATAGAGTCTCCTTGGAACAACACATTTATGTCATCTTTGATATGTAAACTCAGAACTCCAAAAGCAGGTTTCTCTGGGGGGGCGAGGCAGGCCGTGTCTGTCCGGGTTGCCCAGGCTGGCGGCTGGGAGCCCCCCTGCTCCAGCACCAGGCTCTGCCGAGCGAAGACAGGTCCAGCCTGCCAACTGCCCCTGTAAATCCTTGTTTCCCTCCCCTGGAAATCTAACCCCACTGGACTTCATTTCAGGAAGGGCGAGGACAAGCCGAGGGCAGCGCACGTCACTTCAGAGCCAGGGCTGCAGGGCTCTGACCGGGCACGAGGAACGGGCCCCGCCCACTCACATTCCCGGGCAACCTCGGAACAGGGGCCCAAAAAGGGCTCAGCAAGGACCAGAATCACTGCTGTGGTCTCCACATCAGGAGTGTGCCACCCAGAAAGGTGCCTGCTTTCTCCCCACGTGGAGACCTCAAATAATTCCCACACCCTCGTCAAGCCAGATGTCCTTAAGGCAAAACTGAGGAAAGAGACAGCACTTCTTCTCTCCCTGGAATATTGGAAATAATTGTAAAAAATGGCCAAGGTTCTTTTCAAAATAGTTTCTTCTTTCTGAAAGGATTTGGTAGTGAGCACCACAATTATGGGGAGAATACTCTTAGTGTAAGTTTTTTATCACAAGGTCACAGTTGTTTTATAAATTAAATTAGATGGTGGAGTGAGACACTGCAGGGCTCCAACCCCCATAGAAGCTTTGAAAACCAGTAAAACTGGCAGAAACATCTTTCTCAAAGCTCCAGGAAGCAGCTGGAGGACGCCGGTGACAGGGTGAGTGCTGAATCAAGAAAAAGATGACTTAGAAGTGGTAGGATCTTGTGGCTCCTGGGCTGGCCCCTGCTATACCCCTTGCCACCTTAGTGCACAGCCAGCTTGCACTCCCTGTGCAAACCCGACGCCAGTCTTAGAGGGAGCAGAGTCCCCCTCATGCACATACTGGGGCACGTATGTCTGGCCCAATCTGTCTGCAGTGGCCTGAGGGGCCCCTCGTCCCAGAGCCTGCCCTGCGTGTAGAAAGCAGCTCACCCAGCTCTCCTACAGAACATGGTGGGAGGACTGCAACTTGCACTGCTGGGGGCTGGCACTGCTGGGGGTAGGACACACTGTTTCCTGGGGAAGAGGGGCCATTCGTATCTCTGTAAACAGGGTACTTCCTAAGCCACCTCACACACCCAGGACAAGACACGTGCCCAGAAAGGACCGGGAAGGCCCCCATGCCTTGGCCTGGAGCTGTTCTCTAAACTCATCATATGGACAAGCCTGAAGGCGAGCACTCTCACACGTCAGTCTGCAAAGACTGGGAAAGGTGTTTAATTTTCTCCCCTCTTCTGCTTTTGTTGTTGTTAGCTCCTGGAATTCAAGGAAAGTTCTGTCATAACATAAGCTGAATACAAGCTTAAGGAACAGATGCCTCAGAGGCTAAATTCCAGCGATAATACATTAAGATATCAAAACATCCTGGTTTCAGCAAAAGGTTACAAACATATGAATAAACAGGATGCAATGATCCAGGTAAAGGAAAAGACTAAAGCATTAGAAACCATCAATGAAGAGGACTAGACCCAGAACACATCAGAGAAAGACTTTTGAAAATGGTGTTAAATATGCCCAAAGAGCTAAAGGAAAACATGAACAAAGAACTAAAGGAAATCAGGAAAATGATACACAAAGGCAAAAAGAATAGCAATATAGTTTATGAAAAGGAACCAAACAGAGCTGAAGACCACAGTCACAGAAATAAAAAATTCCCTAAAGGAGTTTAACAGCAAATTGAGCTGGCAGAAGAAAGAATTGGAGAATGTGAAGATAAGACAACCGAAATCATCCAGTCTGAGGAGCAGTAAGGGGAAAGAATGAAAGAACGTGAACAGAACCTGAGGAACCTATGGGACACCATCAGAACACCGATATATGCACTGTGGGAGTCCCAGAAGGAGAAGAAAGAGAGAAAGGGGCAGAGAGAATACTCAGAGAAGTAATGGCTGAAAATGTCCCAAATTTACTGAAAAACATGAATATACATATCCAAGACACTCACTGAAATCCAATCAGGATAATCCCAAACAGACCCTTGCCACAGAATATTCTAGTCAAACCATCAAATGCCAAAAATGAAGAGAGAATTCTGATAGCCACAAGAGTGAAGCAACGTGTCATGTACAAGGGAGCCTCAGTAAAATTAAGCACCAATTTCTCCTTGGAAACCGGGGAGGCAAGAAGGCAGCAGGAAGACATATTTAAAGTGCCGAAAGCAAAAAATCGCCAACCAAGAATTCTATATCCAGCAAAACTCTCTTTCAAAAATGAGGGAGTGATTAAGACATTTCCCAATAAACAAAAGCTGAGGGAATTCACCACCACTAGACCAGCCCTACAAGAGATGTGAAAGGGAGTTCTGCAGGTTGAAAGGAAAGGATAAAAGACAATAGACTGAAGCCACATGAAGAAAGAAAGCTCTCTCGTAAAGATATAACATTAATAAATACAAACATCAGTACCACTGTATTTTTGGTTTGTAACCCCATCTTTACTTCCTACAGGATCTAAAAGGCAAATGCATAAAATGTAATGCTAGATCAGTGGTTCTGGACTCATATAAACCTGTAATTTGTTACTAGAACTACATAAAGGTAGGGGGTCGGAGGGGTACAGGAACACTGTGTTTGTGTACAACTGAAGTTAAGCTGGCATCAAAGCAAATGAGAGTGTTATAGATTTAGGATGTTAAATGTAAGCCCATGGATTGAGAAAGCCTTCTTGGACCAAAAGGGGGAAGACAAATGAAACAAAATAAAGTTTCAGTGGCTGAGAGATCTCAAATGGAGCCTAGAGGTCATTCTGGAGATTATTCTTATGCATTATACAGACATCCCTTTTTAGTTTTTAGTGTATTGGAATAGCTGGAAGAAAATACCTGAAACGGCTGAACTGCAACCCAGTAGCCTTTATTCTTGAAGACAATGGTATAACTATATAGCTTACACCGTGTGACTGTGTGATTGTGAAAACTTTGAGGCTCCCACTCCGTTTTCCCAGTGTATTGACAGATGAATAGAAAAATGAGGACAAAAAGTAAATGAACAATAATAGGGAGGAATGGGGAGTATGGGATGTTTTGGGTGTTCTTTTTTACTTTAACTATTTTATTATTCTTTTTTGTGTGTGGTAATGAAAATGATCAAAAATTGATTGTGGGAGGAACTAAGATGGCGGCTAGGTGAGACAGGGCAAAAAAACACCTCCGTGAAAAACACTAGATAAAAACCAGAAAGTGACCCAGAACACCGGTTACAGTGATGCGCCAGCTGGACAAGGTCTGCTAGTTTCATAGGGGCCGTATACTTGGTGAAACTGGGAGTCTGAATTCTGAAACGAATGAGTAAGCTGGCTGGAAGACCCGCAGCCGCGCGGCGGTCTGGGGAAGCCAGGGTTTGGCTTTTGGAGACCGACTGGCTCTTTTTAAAAAAAAAAAAAAAAATGGGAAAAGCCCAGGAGCGGCTGCAGTTGCAATAGTGGGAACCACACAATAAAACACAGCAAGAGGGGGCTGGGCTGCCCTCTCCGTGTCTGGCCTGGAAGATAGCCTGCTGCAGATACCCTCGGGGCCAGGGGAATGGAGGGGAGAGCCAGACGCAGAAAGAAACCCCGCGGCTAGCAGCTGGCTCCCCAGAGGGCTGGATAAACTCCTGCCCGGGCCATGCCCACAGCCCAGAGCCCCGCCAGTTGTCCCGGAGCTGGGAAGGAGGAACTGTGCGAGGAGGGTGGGGTTGAGACGCCCCAGTCGGCCATCTTTGCATCAGGCTAAAAGCGCCCCAGCACAGCCCAGCGGCCCGGGGCTTCCCTTGAGGGATGGCGTGCACTGGTGACGTAGCACAGCATTCCCTCGGCAGAGGTCCTGGAGGATCGCAGCTGGGCGGGGGGACCCACTCAGAGAACCCAGGGACACTACGCCAAGTCCAGTGGTTTGTGGAACAGCGAGAGACAGGGTCTGGGGCTGAAATGAAATGAAGGTCTGGACTCTTGCGGAGGCCTTGAATCTCTGGGAACCTAGGGGATTTGAATATTAAAGCTGTCCTTCCTCCCTGGCCACCCGTACACACACCCCACATTCAGGGTGGACAGCTCCAGCAACACACCCAAACTGAGTTCTCCAACTGAACCCCACAAGAATCATCTCCCCACACACCACGGGGACAAGGTGGAGAACCGACTTAAGGAGTATAGGTGACTCACAGACGCCATCTGCTGGTTAGTTAGAGAAACTGTACGCCACCAAACTGTTTCTGAAAAATTAGATAGGCATTTTTTTTTTTTTTTACAACTTGAAAGAACCCTATCAAGCAAAGCAAATGCTAAGAGGCCAAAAACAACAGAAAATCTTAATGCATATGATAAAACCAGACGATATGGAGAATCCAACTCCAAACACACAAATCAAGATATCAGAAGAGACACAGTACCTAGCACAATTAATCAAAGAACTACAATCGAGGAACGAAAACATGGCAAAGGATTTAGAGGACATCAAGAAGACCATGGCCCAGGATATATGTGACATAAAGAAGACCCTACAAGAGCATAAAGAAGAAATTGCAAGAGTAAATAAAAAAATAGAAGATCTTATGGAAATAAAAGAAACTGTTGGCCAAATTAAAGAGACTCTGGATATTCACAATACAAGATTAGAGGAAGTTGAACAACGTCTCAGTGTCCTAGAGTGTCCACAGAACAGAAAATGAAAGGACAAAAGAAAGAATGGAGAAAAAAATTGAAAAAATCGAAATGGATCTCAGGGATATGATAGGTAAAATAACATGTCCAAACTTAAGACTCATTGGTGTCCCAGAAGGGGAAGAGAAGGGTAAAGGTCTAGAATGAGTATTCAAAGAAATTGTTGGGGAAAACTTCCCAAACCTTCTACACAATATAAATACACAAAGCATAAATGCCCAGCGAACTCCAAATAGAATAAATCCAAATAAACCCATTCCAAGACATATTCTGATCAGACTGTCAAATACTGAAGAGAAGGAGCAAGTTCTGAAAGCAGCAAGAGAAAAGCAATTCACCACATACAAAGGAAACAACATAAGACTAAGTAGTGACTACTCAGCGGCCACCATGGAGGCGAAGGCAGTGGCATGATAAATTTAAAATTCTGAGAGAGAAAAATTTCCAACCAAGAACACTTTATCCAGCAAAACTCTCCTTCAAATTTGAGGGAGAGCTTAAATTTTTCACAGACAAACAAATGCTGAGAGACTTTGCCAATAAAAGACCTGCCCTACTTCAGATTCTAAAGGGAGCCCTACCAACAGAGAAACAAAGAAAGGAGAAAGAGATATAGAGAATTTTAACAGACATATATAGTATCTTACATCCCAAATCACCAGGACACTCATTTTTCTCTGGTGATCACAGATCTTTCTCCAGAAGGGAGCATAAGCTGGGACATAAAACAAGCCTCAAGAAATTAAAAAAAAAAAAAAAAAATTGAATATACTCAGAGCACATTCTCCAACCACAATGGAATACAAATAGAAGTCAGTAATATTTGAACTGTAACTCCACTATTTACTTCCTACATGATATAAAATACACAAACTCTAATGATAAATCAGTGGTTTTGAACTCAATGTAAAATATGTAATTTTAGACAACTATATAAAGGTAGGGGAATGGAGGAGTATAGGAACATAGTTTATGTGTCCTATTGAAGTGAAGGTGGTATCAAAGAAAAACAAGATTGTTATGGATTTAAGAGGTTAATTTTAAGCACCACAGTAAACAAAGAAATTATCAGAGAATATGACCATAGATATGAAAAGTAGAGTATGGTTTGAGAGAAATGGGGGAAGGGGCAATGGGGAGTTAAGAAATGAGTGTAGGGTTGCTGTTTGAGGTGAAGGGAAATTTCTAGTAATGTATGGTGGGAAAGAGCATTACAACATTCTAAATGTGATTAATCCCACTAACGGAAGGCTAGGGAAGGGGTGGAATGGGAAGATTTAGGCTGTATATATGTTTCCACAATTGAGGAAAAAAAAAAAAAGTCTAAATAGATGACAATTGAATGCCAAGGATGAACTTGGATGGGATTGGAGGATGGAGGACAGGAGGCTCAAAGAGACACAGTTGAGACATAAGGAAACGGAAATATAGAATGTAAGCTTTGTATCATTGTTGAATCTCTTGTACTTCTTAGCTGCACTTAATGGGATTGCATAAAAGAATGTTCTTGTTCATGGGAAGTGTATACGTGAATTATAGTGTATGTTCAAGGATGTGTGCAGCTTGCTCTCATATGTTCAGAAGACAGAGCAATAGATGATGGATGATAGATAGGGAGGGAGGGAAAGAAATAGCAATGTGACAGCAAGTTAAAGTTGGTGGATTGAGCTACCGGGGGTGGGGGGGTCCGGGTATGATGGAATTCTGTGTATGGGGTTAGTATTATTTTTGCAACTGTTCCTGTAACTTTGAATTTATTTCAAAATAAAAAAAAAAAATTGACTGTGATGATGAATGCACAACTACATAATGGTTCTGTGAACAAATGATTGTATACCATGGATGATTATGTGGTATGTGAATATAGCTCAATAAAATTGAATTTTAAAAAAATGCAAGCCCATGGTAACTACAAGGAAAATACTGGAGAATAGGCAAGCTCACAGAGACGGAGATTAGAGTACAGGTTGCCAGGCGTGGGGGCAGGAGGAATGGGGAGTTAATGCACAATGGGTGTAGGGTTTCCATTTGGGGAGATGGGAACATTTCAGTAATGGAAGGTGGTGAGGGCACCGCAACACTGTGAGTGTGTCTAACCACGGTGAATGGTGTTCTTGGGGGTGGCTGGGGGGTGGGAAAGTTTATGTTATATAAGTGTTCTCACATAAAGAAAGGAAGGAAGGAAGGGAGAGAGGGAGGGAGGGCAAGCAATTAAAGAGACAATGACAAAGGCAACACATGATCTTCGACAGGATCTAACAAGGGAGGAGAGAAAGCTAAAGAGGACATTATTGTCCTTTTTATGAAAAAATTGGAATATAGACTGTAAACTTTCTATCAACATTAACTTTCTTGAACTTGATAACTGCACTTAAGGTGGTTGCATAAATGAATATCCTTGTTCTTAGGAAATGTTCATGACAGTAGTAAGTGTTCAAGGAGTGTGATGTGTGCAGCCCACACTTAAATATTCAGAAAACAGACTGACAGGCAGACAAACAAATAGGTGGACAGATAGAATAATATGGCAAATATGGCAAAATATTAAAATTGGCGGACCTGGGAGTCTGGGGTGGGAGGGTGGAGTGTGTTGGAGTTCTCCGTATGGGGTTTGTATAATTTTTTTAACTGTCCTCTAAGTCTGAAAGTATTTCAAATTAAAAAGTTAACACTAAAACAAGGTGTTGGGAGGGTGGCTATGCTACGCTATTTCATGTTCTTTGTATTTTGAAATATTTCATAAATATAAAAAAGAAAAAGAAAACAAATTTCAAATGTGTCTTCACAAACATCCAGCTCAACAGGCTGGCAGTTCAGGGACCCCCGGGCATGTGTGCCCGGCAGTGCGGTGGTCCGCCCATGCTGCAGCCAATGGCAGCTCTGCTGCCTCCCACCTACCTCTGCAGAGGGATTCTTCTCATCTTCAGTTCTTTGCTTTCAAAGAAAAAAATCCAGTGACATAAAACCTTCCCTCAGGTCCCAAAAGCATTGAGAGGCGTGTGACCGAGAGCTCAGCTTGGCGATCTGCTCAGGAGACTGGGGCCTGGGTGTGCCCCTTGCAGCTGGTGATGGCCCCAGCAACGTCAAGGGCATACTTCTTTATATATTCACTCACACACACACACACACACACACACACACACACACACACGCAATCAAGGTCATGAAATGTGACCAAATAACTACAGAAATACTAACTTTTGCCCTCAGGGACAGAACTGCTCCCAGGCCCCGCGGAAGGGACACAAGAACACGGAGTCCCTCTTGCTGATACCTGGCTAGAATGAAAACTAACTGCGTAAACACCACAGAACCAAGAGGCACTTTGAAAGTGTTCATCTTCAAAATCCTGGTTTAGCTCTTTCAGCCACACTCCCCATGGGACCAGAAGCAAGGCCCCGAGAGGCTTCAACCCCGCCTGGGGAAAAAGCACCCCGTGTGCTTGGGTTTTCCAGCTCGAAGCCCTGTGGGAGGTCAACCACCCCAAGGAGAACACGCTCACTCAAAAATCCACAGCAGCAGATACTCACTGTTGAAAAAGAGCCTTCACCAAGAATCTTCCCAAACTTGAAGTCTTCGGGCCGTTTCTTCCGAGGCTGCGGCAGCGGCTGGGCGTGCTGCAAGGAGTTGGCACTTGGCCGGGGCTCGGCCGCGGAGCCGTCCATGGTGGGGCTCTGCCTGCTCCCGAGGTGGGGAGCGCCGGGGGCCGTGCCGGAGCCAGGCTGGTTCCTCACCATTGACGGGGACGGGCAGGAGCAGATCACCACGCTGGGCTGGGCAGGAACGGAGTCATACTGCGCACAGAGGGGAGGGGCAAGCTCAAGGCGGGGCACCTCTCCGAAGGCCACCTCACCTGCCCTTCCTTCACGCAGACCCTGAACGCAGGGCAGGCCCCCGACAGGCTGGGCCTCCCTTCCCGAGAGTGCTCTGCGGCCCCTGCTCCAAATCCCCACCTGCCGCGGCCAATGTGCCCCACTAGGTGCCCGGCCCCACGGACCCCACTGGGCTATCTGCATCTCCACACAGGGCCCACCTCCATCTCTTCTCCCTCTTCCCCGTGTGCGCTTCCAGCCAACCCCTCTGCCACAGCCCAGAACCGAACAGAACTGTAACCTCATTGTCCTGAAACAGAAGCAGAAATTTAACTTAATGGAAGGAGAGTACAAATCACCAACCACATAAAAATGTTTGACCAAAAGTACATTTTTCAAGCAAATCAGTACTAGATTGACTTAAATATGAAAAATAATTTTAGAGCCAAACTGCTCACCACCATCCAAAGGAACTACAAACCAAGAGTTACAGATTTTTACATTATAAAAAAGTTGTTCAACATAGTTTCTATCACAATTCCAGCTGACTTCTTTGCAGACGTTGACAAGCTGGTCCTAAAATACATACAGAAATTAAATGGATCCAGAATAGCCAAAAAAATCGTTAAAAAGGACAAATTTTGAGGACTCACTTCCTGATTTCAAAATTTACTACAAAGCAGTGGTCATCAAGAAAGTGTGACGCTGGCATAAGGACAGACATAGAGATTGAAGGAACAGAACTGGGAGTCCAGAAACAAATGCTAACATTTACTGTCAACTGACTTCCAACAAGGGGAGTACCAAGACCACTCAACGGGGAGAGAAGAGCTTTTCAGCAACCGGTGCAGGGACCGCTGGAAGGTCGTGTGTGGAAGAGCAGAGGTGGCCCGTGGAGGTGTGGGCCGTGTGTGCCCCAGAGACGTGCGTACACTAAGCCACTCCTGTGGCTGTGAGCCACGTGCAGAGGGCCTCAGGCAGGCAGCTGTGGCCCTCGGTCAGGACGGCCTTAATCCTATTACTGGAGCCCCGTATAAGAGGAGTGAAATTCAGACAGAGGGAGGGAGAGCGTGCGCGCCACAGGGAGCGAGACCGGACATCAGGGGAACCAGGAGAGCCACCATGCAGCTTGCCAAGGGCCGCAGGCAGCCAGCCTCAGAACACCAGGACTCAGGAGACACCGCCTTGACAATCCTGAGGTGGACCTTCTTTTAACCCCAAAACTGTAAGCTCATAAATTCCCATTGTTTAAGCCAACCCATTTCATAGTATTTGCTTGAGCAGCCTAGACCCTTACCTTATACCACATGCAAAAATACACTTAAAATGGATCAAAGATGTTAAGAGTTAAAAGCTGTTAACACAGGTCACCAGGAGACAGAAAGAGGGGTAGAGATGGGCATTTGATGCTGAAGGACTACAGATGTTTCCTACAGGATTTCCATTGACTGTATGGACCCAGAAACAGATAGCAGAATACTGTTTTGCTGTGATGGCAACACAATATTGTAGCTAACACTGAACAAGGATGTCCAGGAAGAAAGCTGAAAGAGGTGGGTTAGGGGCATGTACGACACCTGAGGTAAAGATAGAAGATAAAGACTGGGACTGTTTGAGCAAAAACTGGAGTGGTCAATGATTGTGACTAAATGTACAAATATAAAACTGTTCTTGTATCTGGGAGAACAAATGAATGTCAACCATGCAGGGTGCCGGAAAGGGGATGGTAGTGGGGAAAAATATAATCAAAGCAAACTGGAGTCTATGGTCAGCAGTAACACTGGAATATGCTTCCATTAACTGTAACAAAGACAATATGCCACAGCTAAATGAGCATGAGTGGGGATATAAGGGAGGGATATGGGATTCTTGGTAGTGGTGTCGCTGTCTGACTCTACTATTATATTTTATTGTAAGATATTTTATTTTTCTTTTTATCTTTTTTATTATTTATTAAAAAAAAACTGTTCCAAGTGCTGACTGTGGTGATAAATGCACAACTGTATGATGATACTGTGAACAACTGATTGTACACTGTGGATAATTATATGGTATGTGAATATAGCTCTATAAAATTGTATAGAAAATATAAACAGGGATAAAAGCGCTGGAGAAAACATGGAGAGAGGGATGTATATATTTACTGTTGGTTGGGAGGCAGAATGGTATAGCCTTTTTAGACGCCAGTGTGGTGGTTCCACACGAAGCTAAGTATACGGGGGCCATAAGGTCCTGTAACCTCATTAAGGGGCATTTACTTGGAGGATCTGAGAGCAGGGACATGAATGGACATCTGCACACTGGTGTTCATGGTGAGAGTACATGATTTGCAATGGGTGGAGGTGGCCTAAGGGTACACCAACTGAGGAAAAGAATGGTGAACTGTGGTGTGTGCATACAAGGAAATATTGAGCTACTGCAAGGAGTGAAGCTGTGAGATAAGCAAGGAGGTGAATGGAACCTGCAGACAGTATTTTGAATGAACTATGCCAGAAACAAAGGCAAACACTACAATGCCTCACCAATATGGACTAACTACAATTTGTAAACTCAGAATTGAACCTTAGAGCACAGCTTATCAGGGGAACTTACTGTAACGGTCCATAGATTGTAAGTTCTTACAGCAGTCATATCCATTCCTGAATTGTAATGGCTACCTCCAGATTCTGAGATGCTGATCCCTTTGTATATAACCTGATCGATCCCTGGAACTTTGGGTATCTGTGTAACACCTGCAACTCAGAGCTAGAACTCAGCAGATATGAATGTCAGTATTAGCACATATAGCAACTGTTAAAAAGCTGAAAAAGGATCCAGACTTCAACTAGAGAGATGAATGAAGCAGATGTGGTCAGGACTAGGGCAAGTCAGGTCGAAGAGTGAAAGACAATACTGACTGCGTTTTAAAACTTCAAATTCCATGTGAGACCACGGGAAAAGATGTTTAGTTGGTGCAAGATCTTTATTTTCTAAACAATTTAACTCACACAGTTCATTCAAATACCCTAATTACATGAAACTTTGAATAGGAAGTGAGACCTGGTAGGTTTGTATAGTTTAGTGTGAAACAGCGACACATCCCAAAGTAATATGGACAGAGAATAAAAATATATATGCAGGGCCCCCCTGAGGAGCTGGGGGAAAATGCGGAGGTGTTGGGCTTCCTCACCTGGATTGTTGCTGATGTTCTCAAAAACACTGAGAACTGGCAGTTTGCTGTGCCGAGCCCTCTCTCACAGGACTTGCCCTTATGAAGCTCATCACTGCAAAGGAGAGGCTAAACCTGCTTGTAATTGTGCCTAAGTCTCCCCCCGGTTACCTCTTTGTTGCTCACATGTGGCCTCTCTCTCTAGCTGGCACAACTCGGCAGGGAACTCACTGCCCTCCACCCTACAGGGGATCTGACTCCCGGGGGTATAAATCTCCCTGGCAACATGGGATACGAACTCCCAGGGATGAATCTGGACCCAACATCATGCATGGGATTGAGACCATCTCCTTGACCAAAAGGGGGAAGAGAAATGAAACAAAGTTTCAGTGTCTGAGAGATTACAAATAGAGTCGAGAGGTCACTCCGGTGAGTATTCTTATGCACTATATACATAACCCTTCTTAGGTCTTAATGCATCAGAATAGCTAGAAGTAAATACCTGAAACCATCAAACGGCAACCCAGTAGCTTTGACTCTTGAAGACGATTGTATAGCAATGTAGTTTACAATGGGTGACAGTGTGATTGTGAAAGCCTTGTGGATCACACTCCCTTTATCCAGTGTTAGGATGGACGAGCAGAAAAATGGGGACAAAACCTTAATGAAAAATAGGGTGGAGGGGGTGTTTTGGGTATTCTTCTTTACTTTTATTTTTCATTCTTATTTTAACTTTTTCTGGTACAAGGAAAATGTTCAAAAAATAGATTGGGGTGATGCACAACTATATGATGTACTGTGAACAGCTGATTGTACACTTTGGATGATTGTAAGGTGTGTGAATATATCTCAATAAAATTGAATTAAAAAAAAAAAAAGCTTACTACAAATAAAAGCCCAGGGCCAGATGACCTCAAAGGGGGAATTTTACCAAACTTTCCAAAAACAACTAACATCATTCCTGTGCAAACTCTTTCAAAAAATTGTAGAAAATGGAACCTACCTAACTCATCTTATGAAGCAAACATCACTCTAATACCAAAACCAGATAAAGATGCTACAAGAAAGGAAAACTACCAGCCAGTCTCCCTAATGAATACAGATGCAAAAATTCTCAACAAAATACTTGCAAATCGAATCCAAAGACACATTAAAAAAATCATAAACTGTGACTAAGTGGGGTTCATCCCAGGCATACAAGGGTGGCTCAACATAAGAAAATCAATCAATTAATACAACACACCAACAAATCGAAAGGGTAAAAACAAATGATCATCTCAATAGATGCTGAAAACACATTCAACAAAATTCAGCATCCTTTTTTGTTACAGTCACTTCAAAAAGAAGAATTGAAGGAAACTTCCTCAATATGATAAAGGGCATAAATGAAAAACTCACAGCCAACAGAGTACTCAATGGTGAGAGACTGAAAGCCTTACCCTTAAGATTTGGAATGAGACAAGGATTCTCGCTGTCACCAATATTATTCAACACTGTGCCAGAAGTTCTAGCCAGAGCAACCCGGCAAGACAAAGAAATAAAGGGCATCCAAATTGGAAAGGAAGAAGTAAAACTATCTTTATTTGCAGATGATATGATCGTATATTTGGAAAATCCTGAGATATCGACAGCACAGCTACTTGAGCTAATAAATAAATTCAGCAAAGTGGCAGGATACAAGATTAATGTGCAAAAGTTGGTAATGTTCCTATACACTAGAAATGACCTAACTGAAAAGACACTCAAGGAAAAAAATTCCATTCACAATAGCAACTAAAAAAATCAGTACCTAGGAATAAACTTAACCAAGGATGTAAAAGACCTCTACACAGAAAATTACATAACTTTACTAAAAGAAATAAAAGGGCACCTAAAGAGATGGAAATATATTCCTTGTTTATGGATCTGAAGGCTAAACATCATTAAGATGTCAATCCTACCCAAACTTATCTAGGATTCAATGCAATTCCAATCAAAATTCCAACACCCTACCCTGCAGACTTGGAAAAGCTAGGTATCAAATTTATTTGGAAGGGAAAGGAGCCTCAAATTGCTAAAAACATCCTTAAAAAAAAAAATGAAGTGTTAGGACTTACACTTCCCAACTCTGAAGCCTATTATAAAGCCATAGTAGTCAAAACAGCATGGTATTGGCACAAAGATAGACATACTGATCAACGGAATAGAACAGAGAGTTCAGAAATAGACCCCCAGATCTATGGTCGACTGATTTTTGATAAAGTCCTCAAATCCACTGAAATGGGACAGAACAGTCTCTTCAACAAATGGGGCTAGGGAGAATTGGATATCCCTATCCAAAAGAATGAAAGAGGACCCCTACCTCACACCCTAAACAAAAATTAACTCAAAGTGGATCAAAGACCTCCTAGAAAATAATGTAGGAAAACATTTTCAAGACCTAGTACTAGGAGGTAGCTTCTTATACCTTACACCCAAAGCACAAGCAACGAAAGAAAAAATGGATAAATGGGATCTCCTCAGAATCAAAAGCTTCTGTACCTCAAAGGAATTTGTCAAAAAGGTGAAGAGGCAGCCAACGCAATGGGAGAAAATATTTGGAAATCATGCATCAGATAAGAGGCTGGTATCTTGCACACATAAAGAAATCCTACCACTCAACAATAGTAGCACAAACCACCCAATTATAAAATGGGCAAAAAATAGGAAAAGACATGTCTCCAAAGGAATACAAATGGCTAAAAAACACACGAATAATGTTCATATTCACTAGCTATCAGGGAAATGAAAATCAAGACCACAATGATATATCATCTCACACCAATTAGAATGGCTGCCATTAAACAAACAGGAAACTACAAATGCCGGAGAGGATGTGGAGAAACTGGAACTCTTATTCATTGCTGGTGGGACTGTCTAATGGTACAGCCACTGTGGAAGAAAGTTTGGTGGTTTCTCAGAAAACTAGGTATTGAGTTACCCTACAATCCGGCAAATTCACTTCTCGGTATATACCCAGAAGATCTTACAGCAGTGACACGAACACATATTTGCAAACCCATGTTCATAGCGGCATTGTTCACAATTGCCAAGATATGGAAACAATGCACGTGCTCTTCACCAGAGGAGAGGATATACAAGATGTGGTGTATACTGCCAGTGGAATACTATGCAGCAGTAAGAAGGAACGAGGTCTTGAAACACGACAACATGGATGAACCCTGAAGACATAATGCTGAGTGAAACACAAGGAGACACAAAAGGAGAGATATTGTATATTACCACTAATGTGAACTCCAAGTACAATGTAAAATAAGTGATTATACAGGACCTAGAGTTGGACAGAATCTATTGAAGGGGGAATGATATCTAATATGTACAAATGTCATTAACGAGGGTGAATTAAATGGTATGGGAATGGTCAGGTGTGATTATGGTTTGTTAATGGGATTATAAGTATCAGCGACGCACTGAAGGTGAACATTTCGTAAATGGTTGTTCAAAGGCAAATAACCCAGAGTAGCACCACAAACCTAAGTAAGTGTCAGCATGAGATACTTATAAGGTATGACTCTGCTGCAGAGGGTTAACAACAGAGTGGTACTATGGAAAAACTACCCATTACATATTAATGACTAAATTTAATAGGAATATCTTACCAACACTACACTAATACTAGGGATGAATAATTAGCAGCTGATAAGAGCTCTGGGATGTATTGTTACGATATGATGACGGTACAACTAAGTGAAGATAATGTGAGAAACTGTTTATCTTGGGACAGAATATATGTTATGTGAACTTAGGAACACCCTACTTAGTAAACCAAGCCCTCGATCTTGAGGCTTGCTCTTGTGAAACTTAAGACTGTAAATGGGAGGCTGAGCCCTCCTGAAATTATGCCTAAGAGGCACCTCCAGGGAACCCCTTTTGTTGCTCACATGTGGCCTTTCTCTGTCAAAGCCCAACTTGGAAAATAAATTCATTAACCCCCACCCCCATGAGGGACATGACTCCAAGGGGAATGAATCTCCCTGGCAATATGGGACACAACTCCCAGGAATGAGCCTGGCCCTGGCATTAAGGGGCTGAAAATGTCTACTTGACCAAAATGGGGAAAAGAAAGGTAACAATAAGGTCACAGGGTTCAGAGATCCCAAATAGAGTTGAGAGGCTATTCTGGAAGTTTCTTTTATGCAGCCTCCAGCTAGACATCCCAAATGGCCTCAGTATGCCATGCCTTTACCAAAAGTAGCCTCCAAATACCTAGGTCCTTACCTGAGATTCTATAAAAAGTTTTATCTCTCAGAAACGTAAATCCGCCAGTGTTCTTATGCCAGACAAGGCCTACAACCCACAGGCAACAGCCTCTTTACGAACAAGAATCAGATGCAGCCCCTTTCCCACACTGTCCACACCCCCTTTCAATATGAACAAGTTAGGGCTGTCAGTGTCTACCCTAAGATCGAGGAAGCGGTTAAACGAGAGGAAGAGGTAGTAACAGACAAGATAAGATTTAAAAAAGATCTATGAATACTGTAGCTTTATATCTATATCTATATATATTTAGATGCTAGGGTATTAGAATACCTAGAAGGAAATAATTGAAATGGTGGAACTGTAACCTATAACTCCTTTGAAATTTGCTCTATAGCTATCAGTTGAATTGTGCTTTGAAAGCTATCACCTTTCTGTATATATCCTATATTTCACCACAAGGAAAGAATTGAAACTGTGGAACTGTAACCCATAACATTTTTTTAAATTACCTGTATAACTATTCGTTGAGCTGTACTTTGTAAGTTAACACCTTTCTGTAGCTATGTTATATTTTACAATGGAAATAACTGATTGTGGAACTGTAACTCATCACATCCTTTGAAACCTGTTCTCTGACTACTTGTTAAATCGTACTTTGAACGTTATCATTGTTATGTACGTATGTTAAAGTTCACAATAAAAAAATGCATTTATAAAAAACCCCCAGCAAAGTTTACAGTATGTCAAATAATGATAATTACTATGGAGAATAGAGCAGATGTCAACAGGCAATCAGAGGGGCCCTCACATGGGGAGCCCCGAGGCCTGCTGGGAGGGGTTCCCGGAGCAGTGGCCAGTGCAGAGGCCTCAAGGGGAGCGGCACCTCCAGAAAGAGCTCCGGGTATAGGCAGGCCCATGAGGCCTCAGCCCACCCTCTGGGATCACTTCTGGCGTCCCTGGTACTTCAGACCACAGGACAGGAGCCTGAGAAAGGCGCTGGCCCGAAGGCCCAGGCAGAGGCGCGGGTGCTTCCTGCACCCACTGCTGGTGCCAGCCTCCCCAGCGTCTCCAGTCCCGAGCACCAGCCAGCATCGCCTTGGCTCCAGTGGGCTGGCAGCGAGACCGCAGTGGCTCAAGGAGTATGTGAGCAGCGTCGGTCAGCCCCTGCCCCAGCAGGATGACCTGGGGCCTGTCTACAGGTCCCCTTCCTCCTTCATGCAATCCTGAAACCTCCCTCCCCCAGCTAGCCAGCCCACCACCCCAGCGCAAGCCAAGCCCAGGGTCCTGCCTGGCCTGGGGCTGCTGAGGGCAGCTCTGAGCTCCTGCCTCTCCTCGAGGCACCTGAGACTGGCTGGCACGGGGTCGGTGTCCATGAATCATTTTATTTCTGCAGTCAAAGAAAATGATGGTGGCAATATTACCTTTTAAAGCAATTTTAAGCATCAATTGTGAAATAAAAAGCCTAAGGAAAAAACCCTTCTTCAGTGTGAAAAGTCCAAATGTTTATGTGCACTGAGGCTGTTGTTCTAGACGGCAAATTTTTTAGAATTCTTGAGCAGTAATTAAGCTGCATAAACATCACTCCGGAGCGTCCACCCTGCTCAGACGACAAACGCTGGCCGGCAGCCCCTCCGGCTGGGGACGTCCCACTGGGCTCCAGGGTGCCCTCTCCCAGCCCAGTGGCCCTGAGGGGACCCATCCCTCCCATCCCAGTCCCATCAGTCTGCACCCACTTCACACAATTATGGTAAGCAAAGTTAAGCTTACATGAGAGCTTCTGAAACTTCAATCTCTGGAGAAATTTAAAGCAAAGACACCTTTGGTTGCCTGTCCACTATCCCTGTCCCCATTCACCTAAGGAAAAAACAGGTGGTCCCCACAAGAGAAGGTCACGAGAACAGGCACACCATCATGTGAGGGGATGGGGAAGCCCCCCGGGGTGGCAGTTGCCAGCTTTGCATGCCCACACATGTGTGCACTCCCAATTGCAAGGGAAAGCTGGGAGATGTGGCCCCTCCCCGCAGCCATGGCAACATGGCACTGGCACTTGGTCCACCTCACCCTCCCACAGGAGGGGACCCAAGTGCCAGCCTCTCTTTTATGTCCTGTCCAGCTGTCAGGACAAGCTTCTGCAGCATCCTCTTTGCTGATAAATGTGAAGCTTGTGCTCATGGTGCAGCTCCCTAAGAAAAAGGAAGGCTGCATCTTTCGCAAAGGAATTTAGACAGGAGAATCAGCGCCGTCAACAGCCCAGTGCTCACGGCAGCCAGTACCCTCTTTGGTACCCTCTTTGGCATCCCGCTCTATCCGCTTCCCCGCTCAGCACACGCACAGCTCTGCACTCGCCTGCGCCTGGGCGTGCTGGACCTGGGTTTCGGCTGGGCCGGCCGCGGTGAGGAAGGCCGGGACTAGGATGGCCGCCGTGCAACAGTGTCTGTGACGGGAAAACAAGCTCCCAGCTTTAAAGTGACTTCCAAATGAACTTTAAAAAATAGTCCATTTGTACACTGGATGTTTTCTGTAGACTTCAGGTTGACTTTTTAAAATACTGAGTTCAGCAGTCTCATTCTCAGAGAAGTACAGTGTCTCAAGGGAAAAACAGTTTGAGATCTAATTACATTTTCATACCACCAAAAATACATTAAGCACAATGTAGCTGCCCAGCACACTGCTCAGCCACTAAAGACTGTTTCAAAAAATATCAATATCCAAATATTCAAAACTGCTAAATGTAACAGGAATTTGGCAAATAGAGTAAAACACAAATGAAGTTGGGGAAAAGGAAAACAAACGAGCCATGGATTTCTCCCCCTCCCATCAGGTCACAGGAGCTGAGCCCCTCTGCCGCCCCCCAGCACCAGTCACTGGTGAGCCCCGCTACACCTGGGAGAAGAGGACGTGGAGATGGCAGGACTCGCAGGCTGCGTGAGACCCCTGCACCGCTGGGACAACTCCCAGCCCGCAGTCCGGCCAGCCCCCGAGCCCAGAGGAAAAGGCGCTTTCTTCTCAGAGATGGTTTGCAGGGTTGGGTTGGGGTGGGATAATCACGGCTACTTTTTCTTTCTCTACTTTCAAATTACTTTGAAAGGTAGTTTAAAACACTTTACATCGAAAAGTGAGGTACCCATTCATTCCAACAGGTACCCATGGAGGGGAGCCCAAGGAGCACAACGGGAATGGAGGCCAGATGGTCCTTCACCTCTCTCTGTCTGTATCTCTTTAAGAAACAAAATACAAATAAAGCAAGAATTTGTATATAAGGAACGAGCTTGGGCATTCGAAGCTGAAGACTTAGGGTGGTGCCAAAGAGAAAGAATCTTCCAGCCGAGGACAGAGGACCATGCAACATGTCTGCGTGTGCCCACCCCGCTGACCCATGCCCACATGCTACGCCAACATGGTCCCTTTGCCACAGGCAGTAGGGAGCTGGTGCCCCTTGGACAAGAGGCCACCAAGGCTCTTGCATGTTACCTAGCAAAAAGCTGCTTGTTCTGCCAACAGGGAGCTGCACTCATGAAGCCCAGAGTGTTGCCTGGCTGGTTTTAAACGAGGGCCGGAGAGTAAGTGGAGCTGGTTGCTTGGAGCAAGATAGAGAAGAGTGAGGGAGGGGAGGTATTCAGTGCATGATCTCAGCCGGCTTCCTTCATCTGTCCTCCTACTGCATGCCCCAGTGCCCACTGCCCCCTCCAGCCCGAGCACTCATACAGCCAGAGGCAGACAGCAACAAGCTGGGCGCCAGCCCCCTGCTGCTGATTCCTCCGTCTCGCTGACGGGCGGTGCTTGGTGGACTCTCTCTGAATTTTATTAACATTTTCAACATTAACTTTGTAAGATGTTGTTCTAGTTTGCTAATGCTGCCGGAATGCAAAACACCAGAAATGGATTGGCTTTTATAAAAGGGGGTTTATTTGGTTACACAGTTATAGTCTTAAGGCCATAAAGTGTCCAATCAGGTACCTTCAACTGGAGGATGGCCAACGGTGTCTGGGAAACCTCTGTTAGCTGGGAAGGCACGTGGCTGGCGTCTGCTCCAAAGTTCTGGTTTCAAAATGGCTTTCTCCCAGGATGTTCCTCTCTAGGCTGCAGTTCCTCAAAAATGTCACTCTTAGTTGCACTTGGGGTATTTGTCCTCTCTTAGCTTCTCTGGAGCAAGAGTCTGCTTCCAACAGCCGTCTTCAAAATGTGTCTCATCTGCAGCTTCTGTGCTTTCTTCAAAGTGTCCCTCTTGGCTGTAGCTCCTCTTCAAAACGTCACTCATAGCTTCACTGAGTTCCCTCTGCCCGTCAGCTCATTTATATGGTTCCACTGATCAAGATCATAGAAATAGCTCATCAGAATCATCACCCACAGTTGGGTGGGGTGTATTTCCACACAAACAACCCAATCCAAACGTTCCAACTTAATCCCCACTAATATCTCTGCCCCACAAGATTGCATCAAAGAATATGGCTTTTTCTGGGGGACATAATACATTCAAACCAGCACAGATGTCACCACAAACACACTATGAAACACTGAAATACAAGGATTTCTTTGAATGGACCCTCTGCTTAGCTTACACCACTTCGGAACTGCCTAAAGGGTTAATTTTAGATGTTATCGATTAACCCGAAAATCAGGATGCAGGCTACCTCTGGACTGACGGGAGGGAGCCTTCACCCTCTTTGAATTCTGAGATATATCAAATACATGCCTTTATAGGTACAGCCATAAATACTACTGCTTAAATAAAATAAACAAAATGCCATTTTCCCCTCTACTTCTAAAAAGACTACCTAACATTTATTAAGCGCTTCCTCTCTGCCCGCACTCTCTGGAGCATTCCGAGCTATTCTCACAGTTCATCCTCCGCACATCTCTATGAGGCAGGAACTCCGGGCACCGAGCTTCTGCAGGTGCAAGGCCCCCCAGTGGCAGCAGAGGTGCTGCTCAGGGAACTGGGCGGGGGGGGGGGGGGGGACACACATCAAGCCCCTCGGGTCACACCCTTTACCCTGGCAAATCCCCTCCCAGTAAGAACCTAGCAGAAACAGTCAGGAATGCAGACCCAGACTGATCCTACAATCATCTTCATGAAGAAATTACTCATACAGCTGAGAAAACCTCTACAAACATCCAACAGTTGGAAACTGGTCACTTGTGGTCCCCCCACAGCAAGGACTCTCGGCGGGCACTGGAAAAGGAGCTTTAAAGAAACGCTCACGCAAAAATGTTAAGTGAAAACAGCAGGAAACAAAACTATGTCCTGTGTGTCACAGGGGTCCCCATTTGATTAAAAAAAAAAAGGCAGAAAGGAGCTACATTTATCCAAAAAGAACTCACAGTGTCTGCTGAATATTTGCTATCAAGAAGACGAATGAACTAATATTTTCTCCATGCAGCTCATACCAGTGGGCCAGAAATCATTAACTTCCAGTGGGGGACCTGGTGAGAAAAATGAGTATCAACTTTGCAAGCCCCAACCTCCTGGAACTATATTAGGGGAAAAAAACAGCATTTAAAAAATAATTAATCCAATCCATATGGTTAAGATTCCATTTCACAGCCAAATAACTTTGGACAATATTTAAAATGAATTTGCATTTAAAAACTTGACTTAGTGAAATCGATTATTAGTCAGAAAACAATAACATGGATGGGCTCTTGCCTTCTATTTTACCAAAATCAATAATTTAACATACATATTAAAGTTGACAATGAAGACTGAAAAACTGAGTTTCTAGTCTAAAGTCACACTAACTACATATCACTGAAATACAAATTTCTCCTTGGGAATTAAATTCATTCAGCAAATGTCTTCTCCACCACCTGGTTTAGGAATCCAAGTGGCATCTACCTTGACAAGTCAACTCTCCCGAGAGGGATGCAGCGGGGCCAGGCCAGGCCAGTGGGTTCCTCCCCAGGGACCCCTGCCCATGGCCCTCTCTTTACCCTCTCCAGCTTCTGACCCTGGCTCCTCACAGGAAACCTGCAGCCCCCAAGAGTAACAGGTCACAAATTGAAGGAAAACCCTAGGGCACAAGGGTGCTCCAACGAAAGGAGAGCCTGTCTCTGGTTCCCACTGCCTTGCCTGGGCTGCGGGGCCGGGACCCTTGGCGCACTGCATCCCTGGCTCCAGCTGACCCCCAGCTGTGCCCACGTCCCTCGGGGGCCCCCTGGCAGGGACAGCTTTGCTTGCTGTCCTTTTGCCAGTGGCTCTTTTATTCCCGGTATGAATCTTCTCTCCCTGGCAAGTTTCAAGATGCTTGGAGCAGCAATGGGATCTGTGGTAATTTCCCCAAGACCCTTAAAATGCCCCGGATTTTGTTTATGCCTCATCACTGTTTCCCACATGTAAATGTATAACCACAGTAATATGGAGAACAGTTCTAGGAATTCTAACAGATAATCCTGCAAGGAAAATGACAGATTAAAGTGGTCACAGTTTTGGGTTTTTTTTTCCGACTCTCAAAAGCTGCTATCTCCTCTAAATAGGAGGGGAACACCAGCCCTCGCCCCCAAGCTGCTGGCATTTGAATAAATGTCACCCTGCAGGAACACCCCTCGGGCAGGCGAGCCCTGCTTTGGTCATTGCTTGTGGATGACAAGCATGTGCACGCGCAGGCCTAGCCTCACACCTGAAGGGGCGCCACGAACAGATGCCCCTCATCCTGGGCTCCTCATCTGAGCGTTCTGAAGAGTTTCTCACCGGGGGTAACACGGCCAGCAGAGGTCTGGAGAGGTGTCGTCTCAGCGTGAACACCTAGCTTCCACGGAAACTTCACGACACATGCGTGTGCAGAGAAAGATCAGTTTTGTCAAGCCTTACATTCACCTCCACGGCCACCAGTTACTGAGTTAGTCACCAGAAACAAGGAAGGGCGGGTGGGTGGACAGGTGTGGTGGTGCGGGACCCCACCTTCCCTGGGCCGCTCCGAGCACCTGAGCACGCACCTTCAGGCGGGCGATCCTGGTGCTCCAAAGCCTGTCAGCCCACCGCCAGGGGAGGCCCCATATCCTCAGCAGATGAGGGGGTCACCCCTGTTCTTCAACGTTCTCTCCCATTAAACCCGTGCCCTGGCTTTTTCCCACCAACTCACAATCACCTAACTGCCTTGTTTTTGCTGTGGTCGTGTGGAAAGGCGGTTGGAGAGGCGACTCTGCAGATGGGTAGGAAAATAAACCAGAGAATGAAGCTCCTGGATGCCTGTCTCCTGAACTTCGGGGAGAACAACTCTCTGTTCTTGGTTCAGTATAAAAGCCTCAAACAAAGCAGCAGCCCACGGGCCGGTCTGTAACTCGGGACGAAGGTCTTCAGACAATAAACAGCACTGCAGCCTCACCTGAAGGAGGAAAGGCTAGAGGAGAAGGCAGCAAAGCCGGCCACCTACTTTCACCAAGGCCAAGCAACATGGAGCTGTCCTCCCACTTGCTGCACAGAGGGGCCGAGGGCCTCCCAACACCTTGGGGGCACACTGACCCACCCCTAAACAGAACCCAGTTCCACCAGTGAGCTCAGACTCCCGCTGCACTCCTGGGGACATCTCTGTTCCTCCAGCGTGTCTCAGGGAAGGGCACCAGGCCTGCACAATGTGGTCAGAGCAGAGAGGCAGCCTGGACCCCAGGGCGGCTCTGCCAAGGGGCCTGTGTCAGGACCCTCCAGGCTCCAGGCTATTCACCTGGAAACTGGATGGACCCAACTGGGTGGCCTCAGAAGCCCCTCTCAATGTAAAAACACTGGGGTTGTCTCAGGATCTCAGACACACACACGGCAAGGATTCAAGAGCAGAGCGGAGTCAGAGGTTTCATTCTAGCAAATTAAAACTCAGGTGGTTTAACATGACCCATGAGTCATGTGGGTGTCCCGTCCCCCGAATACAATGCACTGAGAAGGGCCCCTCTCCTCTGGGGTCTTCCTCCCAAACCCACAACCCCAGTCCCACAGAAGAAACTGCCAGACCACCCCAAACTGAGGGACACTTAACAAATAACTGACAAGTACTCCTCAAAAGTGTCAAGGTCATTGAAAAACGAGGTCACCCTCACTTCACGGAAAACTAAGAAACAGATCAGAGGCAACGTGACAACTGAATGCAATGGGGGGTGGGTCCCGGGTCAGAAAAAGGACAACAGGGAAAAAGGGACAAAAGACAAAAAAGGTCTGTGGTTTAGTCAGCAGTGTTGTAAGCAATGTTGATTTCTTGGTTTGGCCAACGTGTCCAGTTACGTAAAGTGCTACCATTAGGGGAAGCTGGGTGAAGGGCATACAGGAACTTTCTGTATTTTCCTTGCAAGTTTTCTATATATCTAAAATTATTCCAAAATAAGGCTACTTTAAAAATAACTTTGTTTAGAGACTAACTCGATAGCTTAAAATAAACTTAAAGGACCTAAAAACACCTTGTGTCATTAAAAATTTGACTCCCAGGCAATGCTCAACACTTTTACTTAAAAAAGCCAGAGCTACTGAGGGAAAGTATACTCAGAGCAGGGGGAGAGAGAGGGTACCCAACAGAACAAGTTTACAATGAGCTTCTTAATGCCACCAACATCCTCAGCTCACACTGTCCAAAGTGCCTCAGGATTCAGAGACATGACCCACCTCCCACCTTGCGAGGCAGGCACAGGCACCTGCTCCTCCCACCCCCCCACCTCAACAACCCTCCCACACAGCACCCCACCAGGGAAGCTCCGCCCCTGCCTGGTCCACCAGGGCCCCAGGCTCTTCCTGAGGGCCTCTGTGCAGCAGCCCCATGCGGGCCACCCTCTTCAATGACTGTCAAGGCTGCTGCCTGTCTGCCCCTTTGCGCTGCCCAGGATCATGCACGCAGGGCAGCGCAGTCTTTCCCACCCGAGGATTTCTTCAGGCCATGGGTGAGCCCTGCTCTCTCGATGCCTCTTCTACCAACCACTGCCACCTCTTCTTGTCCACTTCTGCCCCAGAGACACAAAGCTCTGAGGCAGCTTCCAAGCAGGAAAGTTCTTTAAGAAGCACCCCCCTCAAAGTGTCACTTAATTAGATCATGAATTTTTTTTTTAAGGAATGAGAATAAAACTCATTCACCAATAAAATCTATGTTTAGATGCACGTCTTAGAAACTATTATATATCTGATAATAACCACCCAAGTACCTACAATCAGAAGACTATAATATTGACCACTGGGAAAAAACATGGGGGGAAAAAAAACACATCAAGCTGTCCGAAGAAAAAAACGAGTTAACAGCGGAAAAACAGAACAGAACAGTAAATGCTGTGAGCTTCTGAGATTGAGTGCTGAGGTGAGGGGTTATTCTCTCTGCCACAGTCCACTGAGAGAGGCAGATGCCACAGGTGAGGACCTACCCGCAGGGAGGCAACTGGTGGGATAAAGATGCCACCCGGCAGTGAGAGCCACCAAGCACTGCAGGTCACTGACTTCCCCAGGGACTGGCCGTGGGCCTTCCAGGTCAAACATTTTGAAGAACCTGGCTCAGCAAAGCCTGAGTTCCAGCAATCTTCCCAAACATGGGTCTGCTTCCACCATGCCCCACAGCACAAGTCCACCCTGTGCTGCCCCATGGCCAGGTGCACACTGGCGAGCTGCCCTTCCAGGTGTGGGGCTGCCCCACGGCCAGATGTGCCTTGGCAGGCTGCCCTTCCAGGTGAGGGGCTCTTACTCAACAGTGCTCACTTGGTGCCCACGTAGGAAACTGCTCTGCGGACGCAGTGGGAAAGCCCAAGAAGGTAGCTGCTCCAGCCCCAAGGACAGGGTCCTCCCAGGACCACCAACACATGGCCTTGTTCCAAGGGCTCACTCAAGACCCCACACTGGCAACATGTACACCAGGGAGGCAGCTGCGGCTCTGCAGACGGCCACGGCCACCCACAAGCCACAGTGAGAAACACTCAGCATGTACAGTTCTCAACAAAAAATCACAAAAGCATGCAAGGAAATAGGGAAGTATGGGCCATACAAGCAAAACACTAGCTAGACCATCCCTGAGGAAGCTCATACACTGGAACTACTAGTTACAAGACTTTAAATCAATTGCCTTAAATATGTCCAATGAGCTAAAGGACTCAATATAAAGAGAACTAAAGGGAATTTGGAAAACATCAGAACAAAATAGAGATGGAATTTATGAAAAGGAACAAAACAGAAGATTTGGACGTGCAAAGTAACCAGAATGAAAAACTCTTCGATGGATTCAACAGCAGATTTCAACAGGCAGAGGAAAGTGAACATAAAGATAAACAAAAAGAAATTATCCAGTGTGAGGTGTAGAAAAAGTAAATAACAAAGAAAAACAAGCACAGTCTGAGGGACCTGTCGGACACCATCAAACAAACCAATACACACATCAGTGGAGACCCAGAAGGACGAGAGCAAAGGGGGCAGAGAAAATATTTGAAGAGGTAATGCCCGAAAACTTCCCAAATCAGATGAAAGACATGAATATACAAATCCAGAAAGTTCAACGAGCTGCCCATGCAGGAAACTCAAGGAGCTCTGCAACAAGACACATCACAGCAAAACTGTCAGCATCCAAAGACAAAGAGAGGATTTTGAAAGAAGCAAGAGAAAAGTGACTTATCACATACAAGGGATCCCCAATAAGATTATCAGCGGATTTCTCATCAGAAACCATGGAGGCCAGCAGATAGCAGGGATGGGACATTTGAAGTCCTTAAAGAAAAAAACTGCAAACCAAGAATTCTCTATCTAGCAAAATTATTTCAAAAAATGAAAGAGAAATGAAAATGTTTACAAATAAATAAAAGCTGAAAGGGTTCATTACCAGAAGCCCTGACCTAAAGAAATGCTAAAGGGAGTCCTTCAGGCTGAAATGAAAGGACACAGCCAGTGACTCAAAGCCATAAGAACAAATACACTGGCAAAGAAAGTCCCATATTTTTGTACTTTTGGTTTGTAACTGCTTTTTACACTCCTATCTCACTTAACAAGCAAAAGTGTAAAATAACACCATAAATCTATCTTAATCAGCATACGACATATAAAGCTGTGAACTGAAAAAATAACAATATAAAGGGGAGTGATGGAGTTAAACAAGAATAGTTTGTATACTACTGAAACCAGGTTAGTAGTAGTATTGTTATTAGTTTAACATGCTAATTGTAATTTCAAAGGTAACTACTAAGAAAATAATTAAAAAGTACAAAGAAAAAGAAAGAAGGGAATCAAAACAGTACACTAGAAAAAAAGCAACTAAGTAACCAAAAAGGCAATAATGGAGCACTTGAGAAACAAAAAACATTCTTTCTCTTTCTTTCTTTCTTTCTTTCTTTCTTTCTTTCTTTCTTTCTTTCTTTCTTTCTACCTACCTACCTATCTATCTACCTATCAATCAATCAATAAAATAGCTAAATAGCAGAAGTAGACTCTTCTTAGCTATTCTCTTAAATGTCAATGGATTACAATGTTGACACCTCTTTTCATCATGACCAAGTTAGGGTGGTCACTGCCTAGACATCCCTGAAGATCGGGAAAGTGATTGAACTAGAGGAAGAGGTAGCAACAGACAAGATGGAATTTAACAAAGGATTATGAATACTGAATCTGTATATAATTTTATTCTTCTTAGTTGTTAGGGTATTAGAATAGCTAGAAGGAAAGAACTGAAATGGTGGAGCATCCTTTGAAATTTGTTCTATAGCTACTTGTTAAATTGTAATTTGAGAGTTACTACCTTTTTGTATATAAGTTATATTTCACAATAAGGAAATAACTGAAACTATGGTACTGTGACTCATAACATTTTTGGAAATTTCCCATGTAACTACTTGTTAAAGTACACTTTGAAAGATATTACCTTTTTGTATATATGTTATATTTTACAAGAAGGAAGTAACTGAGACTGTGGAACTGTAACCCACAACATTCTTTGAAATTTGCTCTCTACTTGTTAAACCGCACTTGAAAAGTTATCACTTTTATGCATATATGTTATATTCTACAATTAAAAATATGATTAAAAAAAAAAAAAAAGACAAGAAAAAAAAAGTCAATGGAGAGGCGGGGCAAGATGGCAGACTGGTGAGCTGTAAGTTTTAGTTACTCCTCCAGGAAAGTAGGTAAAAAGCCAGGAACTGCGTGGACTGGACACCACAGAGCAATCTGTCTTTGGGCATACTTCATACAACACTCATGAAAACGTGGAACTGCTGAGATCAGCGAAATCTGTAAGTTTTTGCGGCCAGGGGACCCGCGCCCCTCCCTGCCAGGCTCAGTCCCGGGGGAGGAGGGGCTGTCAGCTCCGGGAAGGAGAAGGGAGAACTGCAGTGGCTGCTCTTATCGGAAACTCATTCTACTGATTCAAACTCCAACCATAGATAGACTGAAACCAGACACCAGAGACTCTGAGAGCAGCCAGCCCAGCAGAGAGGAGACAGGCATAGAAAAACAACAACACGAAAAACTCCAAAATAAAAGCAGAGGATTTTTGGAGTTCTGGTGAACACAGAAAGGGGAAGGGCGGAGCTCAGGCCTTGAGGCACATATGCAAATCCCGAAGCAAAGCTGATCTCTCTGCCCTGTGGACCTTTCCTTAATGGCCCTGGTTGCTTTGTCTATTAGCATTTCAATAACCCATTAGATCTCTGAGGAGGGCCGTTTTTTTTTTTTTTTTTTTTTTTTTAAATCCTTTTTTCTTTTTCTAAAACAATTACTCTAAGAAGCCCAATACAGAAAGCTTCAAAGAATTGCAATTTGGGCACGTCAAGTCAAGAGCAGAACTAAGAGAGCTCTGAGACAAAAGGCAATAATCCAGTGGCTGAGAAAATTCACTAAACAACACAACTTCCCAAGATAAGGGGGATGTCCGCTCACAGCCACCATCCTGGTGGACAGGAAACACTCCTGCCCATCGCCAGCCCCACAGCCCAGAGCTGCCCCAGACAACCCAGTGTGACGGAAGTGCTTCAAATAACAGGCACACACCACAAAACTGGGCGTGGACATTAGCCTTCCCTGCAACCTCAGCTGAATGTCCCAGAGCTGGGAAGGTGGAACAGTGTGAATTAACAAAGCCCCATTCAGCCATCATTTGAGCAGACTGGGAGCCTCCCTACACAGCCCAGCAGCCCAGAACTGCCCTGGGGGGACGGCACTCACCTGTGACATAGCACAGTCATCCCTCAACAGAGGACCCGGGGTGCACAGCCTGGAAGAGGGGCCCACTTGCAAGTCTCAGGAGCCATACGCCAATACCAAGGACTTGTGGGTCAGTGGCAGAGACAAACTGTGGCAGGACTGAACTGAAGGATTAGACTATTGCAGCAGCTTTAAAACTCTAGGATCATCAGGGAGATTTGATTGTTAGGGCCAACCCCCCTCCCCGACTGCCCAGAAACACGCCCCACATACAGGGCAGGCAACACCAACTACACACGCAAGCTTGGTACACCAATTGGGCCCCACAAGACTCACTCCCCCACTCACCAAAAAGGCTAAGCAGGGGAGAACTGGCTTGTGGAGAACAGGTAGCTCGTGGACGCCACCTGCTGGTTAGTTAGAGAAAGTGTACTCCACGAAGCTGTAGATCTGATAAATTAGAGATAAGGACTTCAATAGGTCTACAAACCCTAAAAGAACCCTATCAAGTTCAGCAAATGCCACGAGGCCAAAAACAACAGAAGATTATAAAGCATATGAAAAAACCAGATGATATGGATAACCCAAGCCCAAGCACCCAAATCAAAAGACCAGAAGAGACACAGCACCTAGAGCAGCTACTCAAAGAACTAAAGATGAACAATGAGACCATAGTACGGGATATGAAGGAAATCAAGAAGACCCTAGAAGAGCATAAAGAAGACATTGCAAGACTAAATAAAAAAATGGATGATCTTATGGAAATTAAAGAAACTGTTGACCAAATTAAAAAGATTCTGGACACTCATAGTACAAGACTAGAGGAAGTTGAACAACGAATCAGTGACCTGGAAGATGACAGAATGGAAAATGAAAGCATAAAAGAAAGAATGGGGAAAAAAATTGAAAAACTCGAAATGGACCTCAGGGATATGATAGATAATATGAAACGTCCGAATATAAGACTCATTGGTGTCCCAGAAGGGGAAGAAAAGGGTAAAGGTCTAGGAAGAGTATTCAAAGAAATTGTTGGGGAAAACTTCCCAAATCTTCTAAACAACATAAATACACAAATCATAAATGCTCAGCGAACTCCAAATAGAATAAATCCAAAAAAAACCCACTCCGAGACATATACTGATCACACTGTCAAACATAGAAGAGAAGGAGCAAGTTCTGAAAGCAGCAAGAGAAAAGCAATTCACCACATACAAAGGAAACAGCATAAGACTAAGTAGTGACTACTCAGCAGCCACCATGGAGGCAAGAAGGCAGTGGCACGATATATTTAAAATTCTGAGTGAGAGGAATTTCCAGCCAAGAATACTTTATCCAGCAAAGCTCTCCTTCAAATTTGAGGGAGAGCTTAAATTTTTCACAGACAAAGAAATGCTGAGAGAATTTGCTAACAAGAGACCTGCCCTACTGGAGATACTAAAGGGAGCCCTACAGACAGAGAAACAAAGACAGGACAGAGAGACTTGGAGAAAGGTTCAGTACTAAAGAGATTCGGTATGGGTACAATAAAGGATATTAATAGAGAGAGGGAAAAATATGGCAAACATAAACCAAAGGATAAGATGGCCGATTCAAGAAATGCCTTCACGGTTATAACGTTGAATGTAAATGGATTAAACTCCCCAATTAAAAGATATAGATTCGCAGAATGGATCAAAAAAAATGAACCATCAATATGTTGCATACAAGAGACTCATCTTAGACACAGGGACACAAAGAAACTGAAAGTGAAAGGATGGAAAAAACTATTTCATGCAAGCTACAGCCAAAAGAAAGCAGGTGTAGCAATATTAATCTCAGATAAAAAAGACTTCAAATGCAGGGATGTTTTGAGAGACAAAGAAGGCCACTACATACTAATAAAAGGGGCAATTCAGCAAGAAGAAATAACAATCGTAAATGTCTATGCACCCAATCAAGGTGCCACAAAATACATGAGAGAAACACTGGCAAAACTAAAGGAAGCAATTGATGTTTCCACAATAATTGTGGGAGACTTCAACACATCACTCTCTCCTATAGATAGATCAACCAGACAGAAGACCAATAAGGAAATTGAAAACCTAAACAATCTGATAAATGAATTAGATTTAACAGACATATACAGGACATTACATCCCAAATCACCAGGATACACATACTTTTCTAGTGCTCACGGAACTTTCTCCAGAATAGATCATATGCTGGGACATAAAACAAGCCTCAATAAATTTAAAAAGATTGAAATTATTCAAAGCACATTCTCTGACCACAATGGAATACAATTAGAAGTCAATAACCATCAGAGACTTAGAAAATTCACAAATACCTGGAGGTTAAACAACACACTCCTAAACAATCAGTGGGTTTAAAGAAGAAATAGCAAGAGAAATTGCTAAATATATAGAGACGAATGAAAATGAGAACACAACATACCAAAACCTATGGGATGCAGCAAAAGCAGTGCTAAGGGGGAAATTTATAGCACTAAACACATATATTAAAAAGGAAGAAAGAGACAAAATCAAAGAACTAATGGATCAACTGAAGAAGCTAGAAAATGAACAGCAAACCAATCCTAAACCAAGTACAAGAAAAGAAATAACAAGGATTAAAGCAGAAATAAATGACATAGAGAACAAAAAACAATAGAGAGGATAAATATCACCGAAAGTTGGTTCTTTGAGAAGATCAACAAGATTGACAAGCCCCTAGCTAGACTGACAAAATCAAAAAGAGAGAAGACCCATATAAACAAAATAATGAATGAAAAAGGTGACATAACTGCAGATCCTGAAGAAATTAAAAAAATTATAAGAGGATATTAGGAACAACTGTATGGCAACAAACTGGATAATGTAGAAGAAATGGACAATTTCCTGGAAACATATGAACAACCTAGACTGACCAGAGAAGAAATAGAAGACCTCAACCAACCCATCACAAGCAAAGAGATCCAATCAGTCATCAAAAATCTTCCCACAAATAAATGCCCAGGGCCAGATGGCTTCACAGGGGAATTCTACCAAACTTTCCAGAAAGAACTGACACCAATCTTACTCAAACTCTTTCAAAACATTGAAAAAAATGGAACACTACCTAACTCATTTTATGAAGCTAACATCAATCTAATACCAAAACCAGGCAAAGATGCTACAAAAAAGGAAAACTACCGGCCAATCTCCCTAATGAATATAGATGCAAAAATCCTCAACAAAATACTTGCAAATCGAATCCAAAGACACATTAAAAAAATCATACACCATGACCAAGTGGGGTTCATTCCAGGCATGCAAGGATGGTTCAGCATAAGAAAAACAATCAATGTATTACAACACATTAACAAGTCAAAAGGGAAAAATCAATTGATCATCTCAATAGATGCTGAAAAAGCATTTGACAAAATCCAACATCCCTTTTTGATAAAAACACTTCAAAAAGTAGGAATTGAAGGAAACTTCCTCAACATGATAAAGAGCATATATGAAAAACCCACAGCCAGCATAGTACTCAATGGTGAGAGACTGAAAGCCTTCCCTCTAAGATAGACCCTCAGATCTATGGCCGACTGATCTTTGATAAGGCCCCCAAAGTCACCAAACTGAGCCATAATGGTCTTTTCAACAAATGGGGCTGGGAGAGTTGGATATCCATATCCAAAAGAATGAAAGAGGACCCCTACCTCAACCCCTACACAAAAATTAACTCAAAATGGACCAAAGATCTCAATATAAAAGAAAGTACCATAAAACTCCTAGAAGATAATGTAGGAAAACATCTTCAAGACCTTGTATTAGGAGGCCACTTCCTAGACTTTACACCCAAAGCACAAGCAACAAAAGAGAAAATAGATAAATGGGAACTCCTCAAGCTTAGAAGTTTCTGCACCTCAAAGGAATTTCTCAAAAAGGTAAAGAGGCAGCCAACTCAATGGGAAAAAATTTTTGGAAACCATGTATCTGACAAAAGACTGATATCTTGCATATACAAAGAAATCCTACAACTCAATGACAATAGTACAGACAGCCCAATTATAAAATGGGCAAAAGATATGAAAAGACAGTTCTCTGAAGAGGAAATACAAATGGCCAAGAAACACATGAAAAAATGTTCAGCTTCACTAGCTATTAGAGAGATGCAAATTAAGACCACAATGAGATACCATCTAACACCGGTTAGAATGGCTGCCATTAAACAAACAGGAAACTACAAATGCTGGAGGGGATGTGGAGAAATTGGAACACTTATTCATTGTTGGTGGGACTGTATAATGGTTCAGCCACTCTGGAAGTCAGTCTGGCGGTTCCTTAGAAAACTAGATATAGAGCTACCATTCGATCCAGCGATTGCACTTCTCGGTATATACCCGGAAGATCGGAAAGCAGTGACACGAACGGATATCTGCACTCCAATGTTCATAGCAGCATTATTCACAATTGCCAAGAGATGGAAACAACCCAAATGTCCTTCAACAGATGAGTGGATAAATAAAATGTGGTATATACACACGATGGAATACTACGCGGCAGTAAGAAGGAACGATCTCGTGAAACATATGACAACATGGATGAACCTTGAAGACATAATGCTGAGCGAAATAAGCCAGGCACAAAAAGAGAAATATTATATGCTACCACTAATGTGAACTTTGAAAAATGTAAAACAAATGGTTTATAATGTAGAATGTAGGGGAACTAGCAATAGAGAGCAATTAAGGAAGGGGGAACAATAATCCAAGAAGAACAAATAAGCTATTTAACGTTCTGGGGATGCCCAGAAATGACTATGGTCTGTTAATTTCTGATGGATGTAGTAGGAACAAGTTCACTGAAATGTTGCTATATTATGTAACTTTCTTGGGGTAAAGTAGGAACATGTTGGAAGTTAAGCAGTTATCTTAGGTTAGTTGTCTTTTTCTTACTCCCTTGTTATGGTCTCTTTGAAATGTTCTTTTATTGTATGCTTGTTTTCTTTTTAACTTTTTTTTTCATACAGTTGATTTAAAAAAGAAGGGAAAGTTAAAAAAAAAAAAAAAAGAGAAAAGACAAACAAGGAAAAAAAAAAAAAAGATGTAGTGCCCCCCTTGAGGAGCCTGTGGAGAATGCAGGGGTATTCGCCTACCCCACCTCCATGGTTGCTAACATGACCACAGACATAGGGGACTGGTGGTTTGATGGGTTGAGCCCTCTACCATAAGTTTTACCCTTGGGAAGACGGTTGCTGCAAAGGAGAGGCTAGGCCTCCCTGTATTTGTGCCTAAGAGTCTCCTCCTGAATGCCTCTTTGTTGCTCAGATGTGGCCCTCTCTCTCTGGCTAAGCCAACTTGAAAGGTGAAATCACTGCCCTCCCCTCTACGTGGGATCAGACACCCAGGGAAGTGAATCTCCCTGGCAACGTGGAATATGACTCCCGGGGAGGAATGTAGACCCGGCATCGTGGGATGGAGAACATCTTCTTGACCAAAAGGGGGATGTGAAAGGAAATGAAATAAGCTTCAGTGGCAGAGAGATTCCAAAACGAGCCGAGAGATCACTCTGGTGGGCACTCTTACGCACACTTTAGACAACCTTTTTTAGATTCTAAAGAATTGGGGTAGCTGGTGGTGGATACCTGAAACTATTAAACTACAACCCAGAACCCATGAATCTCGAAGTCAGTTGTATAAAAATGTAGCTTATGAGGGGTGACAATGGGATTGGGAAAGCCATAAGGACCACACTCCACTTTGTCTAGTTTATGGATGGATGTGTAGAAAAGTAGGGGAAGGAAACAAACAGACAAAGGTACCCAGTGTTCTTTTTTACTTCAATTGCTCTTTTTCACTCTAATTATTATTCTTGTTATTTTTGTGTGTGTGCTAATGAAGGTGTCAGGGATTGATTTAGGTGATGAATGTACAACTATGTAATGGTACTGTAAACAATCGAAAGTACAATTTGTTTTGTATGACTGCGTGGTATGTGAATATATCTCAATAAAATGATGATTAAAAAATAAATAAATAAATAAATAAATAAATACCAAAAAAAAAAAAAAAAAAAAAAAGTCAATGGATTAAACTCCCCTACTAAAAGGCAGAGATTTAGACTGAATGAAAAAGCATGCTCTATCTATATGCTGTCTAGAAGTGTGATGGAGAAGTTAGGATTTAAGGACTGACTATGACTACTGAATCATTATACAGATTTTTTTTCTTACTTTCTGGTATATTAGAGTAGAAAGAGGGAAATACCTGAAACCTGAACAGTAATCCAACAGCCTTGATCTCTGATAATGATTGTACAGCTTTTATCTTGTGCCCTTGTGACTGTAAAAACCTTGTGACTAATTGTCATTCGTACCCATTTATCCAGTTTTTCAACTTTAAAGTCTTATGATCACTAAAGACAGCCCCTAATGTTTATTTTTTTGGTGCTGAAACCCGGAACCAAACCAGCCTAATGTTTATTAATGAAGGGTCTTGGGTCAGCCCAGAACTAATCTACCCCAAGTCCAAAATTATCTTGATAACCGAAGCTGGATCTAACCAAAATAGGCCCACATGACATGTGCAGTAGCTTAGACTTTAACCTACCAGTCACCTATACCTCGTTATACTACTAAAAATCACACCCATCATCATATTAAGGCCACCATTTTTTTACATATGTTCTGTGACTAAGCATGTAATCAATCTGCGCATGCTAGATAAGTGAATCACTTATAATTACATCATCTGGGGCCACTGCACTCATTATCCAAAACCTGCCCATCTTTTGATAATATAAAACTATCAGAATTACTGCAGTTCGGGGAGACAGATTTTGGACCCATAGGCCATCTGTTCTACTGTTTTGCACCTAGCAATAAAACTCTTTCTCTCTCTGAAACCCTGATGTATCAGGAATTGGTCATTTGAGCGCATCGGCAAAAGAATCCATCGCCTTGGTCCGGTAATACAAGAGATTCACTTTACGTAAAAGGACACAAAGAGGTTGAAAGTAAATGAGTGGAAAAAGACATTCAAGCAAACAGTAATCAAAAGAGCTGGAAGGTTATATAAGTGTCAGACAAAATGGACTTTATTTAAAAAATGTTGTAAGAGACAAAAGGGTTAGACTGATAAGTTTCAATCCAGCAAGATAGAACAATTATAAGCACATATGCACCTCATAATAGAGCCCCAGAATATATGAAGTGAAATTTTACAACGTTGAAGGGAGAAATAGTTCTACAACAACAGTTGGAGGCTTTAATACTTGACTTTCAACAACTGATAGAACATTAAACAGAATATCAATAAGGAAATAGAGGACTTGAACAATACTGCAAACCAATTAGACCTAACGGACATATACAGAACACTCCACCCAACATCAGCAGAATGCACACTCTTCTCAAGTGCAATGGAACATTTCCTAGGATAGACCAGATGTTAGGTCACAAATCAAATCTTTAACAAATTTTTAAAATAATGAAGTCATACAAAGTATCTATTGGACCACAAAGAAATAAAGCTAGAAATCAAAAACCAAAAGAAAACCGGAAATTTTACAAAAAAGTGGAAATTAAACACATAAAATTTGAGAAATCAATGTGTCAAAGAAATCACTAGAGAAATTAGTAAATATACTGAGACAAATAAAAACTAAAACACAACATACAAAAAAAACTTAATGGGATACAGCAAAGGCAGTACTCAGAGAGAAATTTATATCTAAATATCTGCATTAAAAAAGAAGAAAGCTCACAAATCATTAACCTAACTTCACACCTAAAGAAACTAGAACAAGAAGAGCAACCTAAACCCAAAGTTAGTAGAAGGAAGGAAATAGTAAAGATTAAAGCAGAAACAAATAAAATAGAGAACTGAAACACAAGAGAGAATCAACAAAACCAAAAGTTGTTTTGAAAAGATCAATAAAACTACAAACTTTTATCCAGACTGACAAGGAGGACACATATTACAAAAATCAGGAATTAATGATTTTCATTATACTGAAAATATAATAACATTACTACTGTCCTTACAGAAACAAAAAGGTTATAAGAGGGTCTTGTGAACAATTATACGCTGTGACGGTTTGAATGTATTATGTCCCCCAAAACGCCATTATCTCTGATGCAATCTTGCGGAAGCAGACTGTATTAGTCTTGATTAGGTTGGAACCTATTGATTGTTTCTGTGGAGCTGTAACTCAATCAACAGTGGGCAACACTTTGATTGGATAATTTCCATGGAGGGGTGGGCCTAATTAAATCACTAGAGCCATATAAATGAGCTGACAGACAGGAATGAAGAGCGACTAAGAGTGACATTTTGGAGAGGAGCTGCAGCTTACAGAGACATTTTGAAGATGGCCATTGGAAGGCGACCCTGACATTTTGGAGAAAGCCATTCTGAAACCAGAACTCTGGAGCAGATGCCAGCCATGTGCCTTCCTAGCTAACAGAGGTTTTCTGGATGCCATTGGCCATCCTTCAGTGAAGGTACTCGATTAGTGATGCCTTACCTTGGATACTTTATGGCCTTAAGACTGTAACCTGTGTAACTAAATAATCCCCCTTTACAAAAGCCAATCCGTTTCTGGTGTTTTGCAAAAAGGCAGCATTAGCAAATCGGAACATATGCCAACAACTTAGAAAACCTAGATGAAAAGGACAAACTCCTAAAAACATAAAAATCACCTAACAGTAAGCAAGAAGAAACAGAAAATCTCAACAGACTTATAACAAATAAAGAGATTGAATCAGAAGTCAAAAACCTCCCAACAAAGATAAGTCCAAGACTAGATGGTTTCACTGCTAAATGCTACCAAACATTTAAGGAAGTTTTAACACCAATTCTTCTCAAACTCTTCCCAAAAAATACACAGGGGAGGATTACTTCCTAACTCGTTCTATGAGGCCAGCATTAACCTGACAGCAAAGCCAGATAAAGACAGAAGAAAATTACATACCAATATCCATCATGAATATAGACAAAAACAACCTCAACAAGATACTGGTAAACCAAATCCAACGGTATATTAAAAGGAAAACCCATGACCAAGTGGGATTTATTCCAGGAATGCAAGGATGGATCAACATAAAATCAATGTAATTCACCACATTATTAGAATGAAGGAGAAAAACCACATGATCTTTTCAGTTGATACAGAAAAGGCATTTGACAAAACCTAACATCCTTTCGTGAAAAAGACACTCAGAAAACAAGTTAACAGAAGGGGACTTTCTCAACATGATAAACGACATTTCTGAAAAACCCACAACAAATATCATACTCAATGGTGAAAGACTGGAAGCTTTCCCCCTAAGATCAGGAACAAGAAAGGATGTCCACTGTCACCACTGTTATTCAACACTAAACTGGACATTTTAGCCAGAGCAATCAGGCAAGAGAAAAAAATAAAAGGTATCTAAATAGCAAAGAAAGACGTCAAAATAGCCCTATTTACAGGTGATAGGATCCTATATACAGAAAATTCCAAAAAGAAAGCTAATAGAACTAATAAATTCAGCAAAGTTGAATAATACAAGATAATCAAGCAGAAGGCAGCTGGGTTTCTACACATCAGTAATGAACAATCTGAACAGGAAACAACAAAAAATCAATTCCATTTATAATAGCATCTAAAAGAATAAAATACCCAGGAATAAATTTAAACAAGGAGTGAAAGATGTGTACACTGAAAACGATAAACATTGCTGACAACAATTAAAGAAGGCCTATATAAATGGAAAGACATCCTGTGTTCACAGATCGGAAGTCTTTATATTGTTAAGATGTCAATTCAGACCTAAAGTGATCTACAAATTCAATGCAATCCCTATCAAAGCAATAGCAGCCCAGTTTTGCAGAAATGGAAAAGCTGCCCCTCAAACTTATATAGAATTGCAAGGGGCCCCAAATAGCCAAAATGGTCTCAAAAAAAAAAAAAAAAAAAAAAGTTGGAGGACTCACCTTCCTGGTTCAAAACTTACTACAAAGCTACAGTAATTAAAACAGTGTGGTACTGGCATAAGGACAGACATCTAGGCCAATGGAACAGAATTGAGAGTCCAGAGTTCATTCTACACATCTGTGGCCAACTGATCTTCAACAAGGGTGCCAAGTCCATTCAGTGGGGAAAGAACAGTCTCTTCACCAAATGGTGCTGGGACAACGGAAATCCACATGCATAAGAATGAATGTGGACACCTACCTCTTACCATTTACAAAAATTAATTCAAAATGAATCAGTAATCTAAATATAAAAGCTAAAACAATAAAACTCTTACAAGAATACACAGGGAAATATATTCAGGACCTTGTAGCACACAATGGATTTTTAGATTTTACACCAAAAACACAAGTAACCAAAGAAAAAACAGATAAATGGGACTTCATCAAAATTAAAAACTTTTGTGCATCAAAGGACATTAACAAGAAAGCGAAAAGACAAACTGCAGAATGGAAGAAAATATTTGGAAGGCATGTATGTAATAAGGGTTTAATATCCAGAATATATAAAGCACTGCTACAACTCAACAACAAAAAGCCAAACAACCCAATTTAAAAATGGGCCAAGAGGGAGCGCTCGGAGCGAGCCTCTGACAGAGGGCGGCATGTGACGCAGTTGGGCCCTCTGCACCCGAAGTGGTGGTCCGTAGCGGTGGCAGCGGCGGCGATGGCTTCATGTTGGCCGCGCGCTGCTCCTTGAGCGGCCGGTGGCAGAGGGCCCGGGCCCTCACTCCTGACACTTCCCTTCCCCTACCACGTCACGGTTGTTTGGCACAGACTCGACCCTCTGTAAGCCTGTTTGCCTTAATGAATAAACAAACATGGAGGAGTTAAACCTAAAAATAGTTATAAAAGAGTCTGGGTATTTATGTGCTCCTGAAATGTGGGGCCCAGGGAAGAGGACCTATACAGTTGCTATTTTACATGGTACTTAGGTACCTAACTTTATTCATATCTACTAGCTCCTAAATACCTAAGACTTTCTGGAACAAGGATGTTTAATAAATCATTTGGAACACCCTCTGGGGGTGGCACAAGTGGCTTTGGCACAACTTAAACATTTGGGCAGAATACTGGTTTTGGCACTACTAGTGGAGGGGCATTTGGAACATCTGCCTTTGGTTCTAGCAACAATACTGGAGGCCTTTTTGGAAATTCACAGACTAAACCAGGAGGATTGCTTGGTACCAATTCATTTAGCCAGTCAGCTACCTCCACAAGCACTGGTTTTCGGTTTGGCACATCAACAGGAACATCCAACAGCTTGTTTGGAACTGCAAGTACAGGAACCAGACTTTTCTCATCCCCAAACAATGCCTTTACACAAAATAAACCAAGTGGCTTTGGGAATTTGGGAACAAGTACTAGCAGTGGGGGACTCTTTGGAACTACAAATACCACCTCTAACCCTTTTGGTAGCACATCTGGCTCTCTTTGGGCCAAGTAGTTTTACAGCTGCTCATACCGGGACTACCATTAAATTTAACCCTCCAGCTGGTACAGATACGATGGTCAAAGCTGGAGTCAGCACTAACATCAGTACTAAGCACCAGTGTATTACTGCTATGAAAGAATATGAAAGCAAGTCACTAGAGGAATTTCGTTTAGAGAATTATCAGGCTAACTGGAAAGGCCCACAAAACCAGGTGGGAGCAGGTACCACAACTGGCTTGTGTGGCTCTTCTCCAGCCACCTGCAGCACTACAGGACTCTTCAGCTCTTCCACCACTAATTCAGGCTTTGCATATGGTCAGAACAAAACTGCCTTTGGAACTAGCACAACTGGATTTGGAATAAATGCAGGTGGTCTTTTTGGCCAACAAAATCAACAGACCACTAGCCTCTTCAGCAAGCCATTTGGCCAGGCTACAACCACCCAGAACTCTGGCTTTTCTTTTGGTAATACCAGTACACTAGGACAGCCAAGCACTAACACCATGGGTTTATTCGGAGTAACCCAAGCCTCACAGCCTGGAGGTCTTTTTGGGACAGCTACAAACACCAGCACTGGGACAGCATTTGACACAGGATCTCTTTGGGCAGACCAGTACTGGATTTGGTGCTGCTGGTTTGACCCTGTTTGGCAATAACAAGCTTACTACATTTGGAACCAGCACAACCAGTGCTCCTTCATTTGGTACAACCAGTGGCGGGCTCTTTGGTTTTCGCTCTAATATCAGTGGGAATAGTATTTTTGGAAGCAAACCAGCACCTGGGACTCTGGGAACTGGGCTTGGAGCAGGATTTGGAACAGCTCTTGGTGCTGGACAGGCATCTTTATTTGGCAACAACCAACCTAAGATCAGAGGGCCTCTGGGTACAGGAGACTTTGGGGCTCCTGGATTTAATACCACGACAGCCACTTTGGGATTTGGAGCCCCCCAGGTCCCAGCAGAAAACCTTAACTAATACAGTGACCATAAAGAAGAATTTTTAAGCTTGAAAAAGCAAATGGCAGAACTTATGGGAAAGAAAGGCCTAGAAGAAGAGATGAAAAACACAGTGGAGACATACAAAGCAGATTTGAAGAGGAAGAAGAAAGGATCCATGAACTAGAGGACAGGACATCTGAAATCCTGCACACAGAAGAACAGATAGGGAAAAGAGTGGAAAAATATGAGCAGCGTCTCAGGGAATTGAAGTGCACAATGACAACATATGAAGCGCACGAATATCCATGTCATGGGTATCCCAGAAGGAGAATGGAAGGGAAAAGGAGTAGAAAGAATAATGGAGGAAATAATCACTGAAAATTTCCCATCTTTTATGAAAGACATAAAATTACAGATCCAAGACGTGCAGCATACCCCAAACAGAATAGATCCGAATAGACCTACCCCAAGACACTTAAACAGATGATCAAATGTCAAGAGAGAACTCTGAAAGCAGCAAGAGAAAAGCGATCCATCACATACAAGAGCAGCTCATTAAGACTGTGTGGATTTCTCAGTAGAAACCATGGAGGCAAGAAGGCAGTGGTATGATATATTTATGATCCTGAAAGAGAAGTACAGCCAACGAAGAATTCTATATCCAGCAAAACTGTCCTTCAAAAATTAGGGAGAGTTTAAAATATTTTCAGACAAACAGACACCGGAGAGAGTTTGTGAACAAGATACTTGCTCTACAAGAAATACTAAAGGGAGCGCTACAGGCAGATAGGAAAACACAAGAGAGAGAGGTTAGGAAGGCTAGGGGCATGTACGACACCAGAAGGAAAGATAGAAGATAAAGGCTGGGACTATATAACTTAGTGAAACCTAGAATGGTCAATGAAGGTGATTAAGTGTACTAATACAAGAATGTTTTACATGAGGGAGAACAAATGAATGTCAACATGGCAAGGTGTTAAAAACTGGATGATATGGGGAAAAATATAATCAATGCAAACCAGAGTCTATAGTTAACAGTAACATCGTAATACCATTTCCATTAATTTTAACAAAGGCAGTATAACAAAGCTAAATGTCTATGGGGAGGGATATGAGGGAGTGGTATGGGATTCTTGGTGGTGGTGGTGTTATATGACCTTTTCATTGTATTTTATTTTTTTCTTCTATTTTTTATTTTTTTATTCCTCATTTTTTTGTCCTCTTCCTCTTTCTTTGCAGTAGAAATGGAAATGTCCTCATACAGATTGTGGTGGTAAATGCATACCTGTGATTATATGGGAATAACTGATTGTTTGCTTTAGATGGGTTGTATTGTATGTGACTAAAACTGTTTAAAAAATAAACAGGGATACAAAAAAAAAAAAAAAAAATGGGCCAAGAAATGGATAGAGGTGACAGTGGCACATTATTATGATAATAACTAACACTACTGAATTCCATGTGAACATGGTGGAAAGGGGAAGTTTAGAGTCATGGATGTCACCAGAAGGAAAGTTAGGAGATTAAAACATGGGAATGTATAACACAGTGAATCTTGAGGTAGACAATGACTATGATTAACTGTACAAATATAAAAAAGTTATTTCATGAAGTACAACAAATGTACAACACTACGACAAGGAGTTAACAATAGAGGGGTATACAGGAAAAATGTACCTATTGCAAACTAAGGACTACAGTTAACAGTAATATCTTAATATTCTTTCATCATCAGTAACAAATGTACCAAGCCAATATTATGGGTCAATAATAGGGGAGGACAAAGGGTATGGGATAATTTGAGTTTCCTTTTTTCTTTTTCTTTTCTAGAGTAATGAAGACGTTCTAAAATTGATCTTGGTGACATACGCACAACTATGTGATGATACTGTGGGCTACTACTGATTGTATACTTTGGATGGTTTGTACAGTGTATGAATATATCTCAATAAAAATTGCATTTAAAAAAATGGGCCAAGAATTTGAAGACATTTCTCCAATAATGATATTCAAATGGCCAATAAGCATATGAAAAAATGCTCAATATTATTAGCCATTAGTGAAATGCAAATTAAAACTACAATAAGATACCACTTCACACTCACTAGGATGTTGAGTATTTAAAAAATTAAAAATACCAGGAGTTGGTTAGGATGCAAAGAAACAGGAGCCCTCAAACTTTGCTGGTGGGAATGTAAAAAGGTACAGCTGCAGTGGAAAACAATTTGGCAGTGCCTCAGAAAGTTAAACGTAGACTTGCCATACAATGCAACGATTCCAATCCTCAGTATACACTCAAGTGTTGAAAGCAGGGACTCGGACAGATATTTGTATAGCAACGTTCATCACAGCATTGTTCATGACAGCTAGGGGCGGAGACAATCCTAGTGTCTATGAACAGATGAACAGATAAACAATGTGTGGTCTATCAATACAGAGGAATATTATTCAGCCATAGAAAGAAATGAAGTGAAATAAGTCAGACACAAAAGAACAAATATTGTATTTTTCCATATGAAATACTTGGAACAAATAAATTCATAAGAGACCAAAAGCAGATTAGTGGTTACAAGAGGTGGCAGGAGGGGAGAAGGGAGAGTTATTGCTAAATGACTAAGTTTTGGTTTAGGATAATGAAAATAGTCGGGAAATAGTAGTAAAAGTTACATAGTATTATCAATGTACTCAATGTCAAAGAATTGTCCACTTAAAATGGTTTCAATGATTTTTGTAGCATAGTTTGTCACAAATAAACATTTAAAACTAAAAAACAACATCTAAACAAACAAAGGCAGTCATGGTAGAAAGGAAGGACAATAAAAGGTATGACATGAAAACAATTAGCATAATGGCAGAAGTAAATCTTGCCTTATCAATAATTTCCTTAAATATGAATGGATTAAGCTCTCCAATCCAAAGGCAGAGATTGGCAGAATGGATTAGGAAACATGACCCAACTATATGCTTTTTTACAAAAGGCTCATCCTAAATCCATAGATACATATAGGTTGAAAGTGAAAGGATGGAAAGAAATATTTCAGGCAAGCGGTAATCAAAAGAAACTGGGGTGGTTATATTGGTATCAGAAAAAATAGTCCTAGTCAAAAACTGTTACAGGAGACAAGAAGAACATTATACTGTTAAAAGTGTCAATTCGATAAGAAGATTTAACAATTACAAATATATATGCAGCTAACAGCAGAGCACCAAAATACATGAAGCAAATATCGACAGAACTGAAGGAAGAACTAAAAAGTTTCTACAGTAAGAGTGGAGGTTTCAACATGTCACTTTCAATAGTGAACAGAACATCTAAACATTAAGATTAATAAGGAAACAGAGCACCTGAGCAACACTATAAACCAACTTGATCTCACCAACATACATGCAATACGACATATATAGAATTCACCCAATAAGAGTGAATTCACATTCTTTTCAAGTGTGTGCAGCTCATCCTCTACGACAGACCACGTGTTAAGCACAAGGGAAATCTCAGTATATTTTAAAACACTGAAATCATAAAAAGTAACCTCTCTGACCACAAACTAGGAATCAGTAACAGAAGGAAAAATGGAAAAGTTACAAACATGGAAATGAAGCAGCACATTCTTCAACAACCAATGGGTAGAAGAAATTACAAGGGAAACTGGAAAATACTCAGAGACAAAAGAAAACAAAGACACAACATACCAAAACTATGGGATGCAGTGAAGGCAGCGTTCAGAGGGAAATTTATAGCTACGAATGCTTATAATTTAAAAAGAAAGCTCTCTAGTAACTTGACTTTACAAATTGAGGAACTAGGAAAACAAAAGGAAAGCAAACCCAAAGTTAGAAAAAAGGAAAAAAGATTAGAGTGGAGAGAAATGAAATAGAAAATAGAAAAACAGAAAAGAAAACCACAAGTTGGCTCTTTGAGACAAAAATCAATAAAATTGACAAACATTTAGCTAAACTGACAAAGAAAAAAGATAAGAGTTGCAAATAAATAAAATCAGTGGTGATATTACCACTGAACCTAAGGAAATAAAAAGGATAAGTCAATATTATGAACAACTGTACACCAACAAACTAGATAATCCAGAAAAAATGGAAAAATTCCTAAAAATATATCAAATCAACTTCAGAAGAAACAGAAAACATCACCAAACCTATAACAAATAAGAGACTGAATTAATAATCAAAAACCATACACCAAAGATAAGTCCAGGACCAGATGGCTTCAGTGGTGAATTCTACCAAACATTTAAAAGAATTAATTCCAATCCTTCCCAACCTCTTCTGAAGAATTCAAGAGGCGGGAGAGAAGGGCCTGGCCTGGCACGGCCCTGGTCAGAACCTTTGGGTTCTCGGGGCCCTTCCCCTGCTTTGTGGGATCACCGCCCCGTTTGAGAAGCTAGACTTGCCACAGGCCTGACCCCACCCCAGGCACCACGTCCGCCCTTCACGCCCCCTTTGCCCACCCCACCCAGCCCTCCAGAGCAGCTGGGGCTTGGGGAGAAGCGCTCCCCAGAGACTGTGGCCTGAGGAGCAGACGGGATGACTTGGGGCTCCTCAGGCTGGGCATGTGGGCTGGGGGCAAGGAAGGCTCAGGGAAAGGAGGGAAGGTGTGGGGGGGGACAGTGTGTGTGCAGGTGAAGGATGACTTCCGTGAGACTGCTCTGGTCAGCGAGAAAGGGGGAGTGGGGCTGGGGGCTGTGCCTGCCCCCTCTCTGCCTCCCCCTTGGGGAGATGACCCCACCAAGGCCATAATGGTCTCTCCCTCCCTCAGCACCTTCTCTGGTGATGGAGAGAAAAAGTGAGTCCCCAAAGCCGGGGAGGCCTGGCAGGAAAGACCCGGAGCCCTGAGAGGTGGCCCAAGAGACCCAGCTGTACCTAGCGAGCCGCCTGCAGACGTCAGCTCTCCAGGGGAACCGAGTGGCCCCAGAGGACCCAAACCTGAGCAGCTCGTGGCACTGGAGAGCTGCTCCAGCGGGGTGAGTGGCCCCTTGAGCTGCCCAGTCACCGTGACGGTCTCTGCCGCTGCCAAGGAGCCCCACATTCACAGTCCAGCCCCTCTGAGCAAACAGGACTCCAGCTCAGTCAGCAAAGGGCTCCCCCTCGTGAAGGAGCACGTGGATGCTGGTGAACAGCTTCCGGGAAGCTGCCATCTTCCTGCTACAGCAGTGTCAGTGGCACCGAGGACTCGTCCGACACGGAGAAGGAGACTGCGTGGTGGCACTCCAGGCTTGAGGGAGCGACTGCAGGAGTCTGCTTACTGTAACCATGAGACTCGGGACTGTCCAAAGATTCCCTGGAACGTCTGGGCATCTGCTGCCATGGGCTCTGCTCTAGGTGAGGGGCCTGCAGGAAACCGAGGGGGCCTCCTGGACCAGATCTTCCCTCACTGCGACACCAGCCACTGTGGGAAATGCTCCGAGAAGCTTTTCCAGGCCGAGAAGAAGTTGATGATCCCAGACAAGCGTGGCTGTTCCCAGCTGCCCCAAGCTGCTGGCTCCTCATCCTCACTTCCTCCCTTCCACCGGACTTCGTGCTTTCGCCCGTCTGAATTGGCTGGCACCCAGTAGCATTAATGATGCTGTGATAAAAGGTCTGTAACCTTTTACAGTTTACAAAGCACTTCCCATCCGTGATCTTATTTCAGGAACGATGAAAGAGGATTGAGCAAGAACCCCTCTCGGCTTCCTGAAGAGTGCAGGTGGCCCCGGACCTCAGGCACAGGCGGGAGTGTGGGGTTCCACCTGTCCTGACCTAGGGAGCTGCCGAGAGCCACCGAGCGCCTGCCACCTTCAGGCAGGAGCAGAAAGCCTCCCCCGGGGCTTCTGAGGGCCCAGCCCCTCCCCAAGGCACCCCCTTACAGAGAGGCATCCTGGACCCACCAGCAAGTACTGCCAGGGCCATACTGCCCATCAAATGCCCCATACTCACCTTCCCCAAGAGGAGCTTATCAACCCAGGGAAAGCCACAGTGGGCCCGCGGACCTGAGCAGAGGGCCCTCTGTGACCTCTGTTTTCCAGTCCAGGCTCTGTCCCAAAGTACTGGTGACCATGGGGGCCCACAGACTCAGCAGGCGGGAACTCCTTGTCTGGCTGGGCAGGTGCAAGTCCCTCCACGCAGTCAGCTGGGGCCCAGCGTCACTTCATCAGCTCCTTAGCAGGACCATCAGTTTTTCTGATGACCAATGAGGGCCTTTCCTTGATTTAACTGTAAAATGGCTCTCCGTCTCTCTCTGGTTCCTGAGCCCCATGCACACTGGCTGTGGACCTGTTTCCATTTATCCACAGAGACGAGTTGTCTGCACAGCCCTCCCCGGAGTGATGCTAAGCCCTTGCGCCTCGCCTAGCATGTGCAGAGGGGGTGCGCAGAGGGCCTTGGGGGTCGGATGCCAGGTCTGGGTCCCCATGCAGGCCCAGCTGATGGAAGGAGGGTCAAGAGGCCTGAGAGAGGCTGACTTCCCTTCTTCAAAGTATACCTCACCTTTGAGGGGCTTTCAGAACCAACAAGGAAGACGCTGAAAGGCAGCCTGCAGGGTCAACATCAACTTCGATCCAGAGCAGGCTCTTTCATATCTAAAATGGCATAGAACTCTGCAGGCCCAAGGAAGAAGGTGGTTGCGTTATATGTTTGCTTCTTTTTCCTTGTCTCGTGTTTTCTAATCGTACTTGCTTAGCCCACGTTAACGTACACAATTCTAATAAATGTTAAGATATTTAAAAAAAGTGAAAACTTCCTAATTCATTCTATGAGGCCAATATTGCTCTGATACCAAAGCCTGATAAAGAAATCACAAGAAAAGACAATTACCCACCAATTTCCCTTATAAATATAGATGCAAAAGTCCTTAACAAAATACTACCAAACCAAATCCAAAAGCATAGTAGAAAGATCTCCACCATGACCAAGTGGGATTCATCCCAAGAACGCAAAGTGGTTAAACATATGAAAATCAATCAACGTAATACACTACATAAATACAACGAAAGAAAATAAAAACAAATGATTATCGCAATAGATATGAAAAGGCAATAGACAAAATCAAGCACCTTTTCTTGATAAAAACACCCAGAAAAGTCGGTATAGAGGGAACTTTCTCAACATGATAAAGGGTATTTATGAAAAACCCATGGCTAACATTATACTCAATGGTGAAAGACTTAAAGCTTTCCCGTAAGATGAGAAATAAGACAAGAATGCCTGCTTTCACCACTGCTTTTCAATATTGTACTAAAAGTTCTTGTCAGAGCAGTTAGGCAAGAAAAAGAAATAAAAGGTTCACAAATTGGAAAGGAAGATTTAAAACTATATCTATTTTCAGATGACATGATCTTATATAGAGAAAACCCAAAGGAATGCACAAGAAAACTATTAGCGCTAATAAACGAATCAGCAAAGTGGCAAGGTACAAGAGCAACACACAAAAAACAACTGTGTTCCTACACACTAGAAATAAACAATCCAAAGAGGAAATTAAGAAAACAATTCCATGTATAATACTATATAAATGAATAAAACATCTAGGAATAAATTTAAGGATACAAAAGACTTATATAATAAAAACTACCAAACTGTTGAAAGAAAGTCAAGACCCAAATAAATGGCAAGACAGCCCATGTTCACAAACTGGAAGAGTTAACATTGCCAATATGTCAATGTTACCCAAAACAGTATACAAATTCATTGCAATCCCTATGAAAACTTCAGCAGCAGTTTTTGCAGAAACGGAAAAACCGATCCTCAAATTTATATGGACATGCAAAGGGCCCACATAGCCACAACAATCTTGAAAAAGAAGAACAGGGTTGGAGGATTCACACTTTCCGATTTCAAACTGTACAAAGCAACAACAATAAAAACAGTGTGAAGCTGGCACAAAAATAGAGAGATCAGAACTGAACCAGAAATACACCCACATCTAGGGCCACATGAATTTTGACAAGAGAGCTAAGTACATGCAGAGGAGAGAGAATAATCGCTTCAACAAACGGTCCTGGTAAGACTGGACATGCATGTGCAGAAGAGTGAGGTTAGACCCCTACTTCACAAGGTACACACAAATCAACTCAAAATGGATCGAGGACCTAATTATAAAATTATTATAAAATTATAAAAGCTACAACTATTAAACTTATTTTTTTTATTTTACTTTGAAATAAATTCAAACTTATAGGAACAGTTACAAAAACAACACAAAACCCATACACAGAACTCCAGCATACCCCTCCCCCCTCCCCCGATACCCCGATCCACCACCTTTAACATCCTGTCACACCCACCATTTCTTTCTTTCCCTCCCTCCCTATCATCCATCATCTATTGCTGTCTTCTGAACATATGACAGTAGGCTGCCACATCCTTGAACAAACAACATAATTCACATATACATTTCCCATGAACAAGAACATTCTTTTATGTATTCCCATTAAGTGCAGCTAAGAAGTTCAAGAAATTCCCAACACTGAGAAAAAGCTTACATTCTATATTTCCGTTTTGTTTTTTCTTATGTCCCAACTGTGCCCCTTTGAGCCTCCTCTCCTCCATCCTCAGTTCACATCCAGGATCATCCTTGGCATCTAACTGTCATTATCTATTTAGACTGTCTTTTTTTTTTTTTCCTTTTTTTTTCCACTTGTGGAAACATATATACAGCCTAAATCTTCCCATTCCAACCCCTCCCTAGCATTCCATTAGTGGGATTAATCACATTTAGAATGTTGTAATGCTATCACCTTCCCACCTTCCATTACTAGAAATTTCCCTTCACCCCTAACAGAAGCCCTACACTCATTTCTTAACTCCCCATTGCCCCTTCCCCCACTTCTCGTATCCCATACTCCGCTTTTCATCTCTATGGTCATATTCTCTGATACTTTCTTTGTGTTTACCGTGGGGCTTAAATTTAACCTCTTAAGTCTATAACAATCTTGTTTTTCTTTGATACCAACTTAACTTCAATAGGACACATAAACTATGTTCCTACACTCCTCCATTCCCCCACCTTTATGTAGTTCTTGTCAAAAATTACATATTTTACATTGAGTCCAAAACCACTGATTTATCATTACACTTTATGTATTTTAGCTCCTGTAGGAAGTAAATAGTAGAGTTACAAATCAAAAATACAGTAGTATTGGTATTTATATTTACCATGTGATCTTTACTGGAAATCTTTATTTCTTCATTTGGTTTCAGTTAATTGTTTAGTGTCCCTTCCTTTCAGCCTGCACAATTCCCTTTAGCATTTCTTATAGGACTGATCTACTGGTGATGAAGTCCCTCAGCTTTTGATTATCCAGCAATGTTTTCATCTCCTCCTCATTTTTAACCTCCGGGTGTTTGTGAATTTTCTAAGTCTCTGATGGTCATTGACTTCTATTTGTATTCCATTGTGGTCAGAGAATGTGCTTTGAATAAACTCAATTTTTTTAAATTTCTTGAGGCTTGTTTTATGTCCCAGCATATGGTCTGTTCTGGAGAAAGATCCGTGATCACGAGAGAAGAACGTGTGTCCTGGTGATTTGGGATGTAATGTTCTACATATGTCTGTTAAATTTCTCTATATCTCTCTCTCCTTTCTTTGTTACTCTGTCAGTAAGGCTCCCTTCAGTATCCAAAATAGGGCAGGTCTTTTATTGGCAAAATCTCTCAGAATTTGTTTGTGAAAAATTTAAGCTCTCCCTCAAATTTGAAGGAGAGTTTTGCTGGATAAAGTATTCTTGGTTGGAAATTTTTCTCTCTCAGAATTTTAAATACGTCATGCCACTGCCTTCTCGCCTCCATGGTGGCCGCTGAGTAGTCACTACTTAGTCTTATGTTGTTTCCTTTGTATGTGGTGAATTGCTTTTCTCTTGCTGCTTTCAGAACTTGCTCCTTCTCTTCAGTATTTGACAGTCTGATCAGAATATGTCTTGGAGTGGGTTTATTTGGATTTACTCTATTTGGAGTTGGCTGGGCTTTTATGTTTGTGTATTTATATTGTGTAGAAGGTTTGGGAAGTTTTCCTCAACAATTTCTTTGAATACCCTTTCTAGACCTTTACCCTTCTCTTCCTTTCTGGGACACCAATGAGTCTCAAATTTGGATATTTTATTTTATCTATCATATACCTGAGATCTATTTCGATTTTTTTTCCCATTCTTTCTTTTATTCTTTCATTTTCCGTTCTGTGGTCTTCAAGGACGCTGAGTCATTGTTCAACTTCCTCTAATCTTGTATTATGAGTGTCCAGTGTCTTTTTAATTTGGCCTACAGTTTCTTTTGTTTCCATAAGATCTTCTATTTTTATTTACTCTTGCAATTTCTTCTTTATGCTCTCCTAGGGTATTCTTTATGTCCTTTATATCCTGTGCCATGCTCTCATTGTTTGATTTTAGTTCTTGGATTAACTGCACCAAGTACTGTGTCTCTTCTGATCTTCTGATTTGTGTGTTTGGGTGTGGGTTCTCCATATCATCTGGTTTCATCATATGCTTTAAGATTCTCTGTTGCTTTTGGCCTCTTGGCATTGGCTTTATTGATGGGGTTCTTTCAGGGTCTATAAAACACCAATCTCTAATTTGTCAGATCTACAGTTTGCTGGTGTACACTTTCTCTAACTAACCAGCAGACGGCATCCATGAGTCAGCTATTCCCCTCAAGTCAGTTCTCCCCAGCTTTGACTTTGTGGTATGTGGGGGTCTGATTCTTGCGGGGTTCAATTGGTGCACCAAGTTTGTTGGTGCTGTCCGCCCTGAATGATGGGCGTGCGTCTGAGCGGCTAGGGAGGCAGGGCAGCTTTAAAAATCAAATCTCCTAGGTGTTCCCAGAGATTTAAGGCTGTTCCAAGAGTCCAAGCCTTCACCTCAGTCCCACCACAGATCGTCTCTGCCGCTGACCCACAAGTCCCTGGCACTGGTGTAGGGTCCCTGGGATTTCCGAGCAGGTCCCCCTTCTCAGCTGTGCTCTTCCAGGACCCCTGCCGAGGGAAGGCCGCGCCATGTCACAAGTGCGCACCGGTCCTCCAGGGAAGCCCTGGACCGCCGGGCTGTGCAGGGGCGTTCCTAGCCGTTGCATCCGCAGTCAGTCCCAGGTTTGTTTTTTTTTTTAAAAAAAGAACTAGTCCGTCTCCAAACACCAACCCACGGTTTCCCCACATTGCAGCGTGGCCGACGAACTTTCAGCCGGCTCATTCAATCTTTTCAGAACACAGACTCCCTGTTTTGCCAAATGCACAGTCCCCGTGGAGTTAGCAGACCTTGTCTGGCTGGCTCATTGCTGAAACTGGTGCTCTGGGTCACTTTCTGGCTTATATCTAGTATTTTTCATGGAGGTGTTTTTTTGCCCTGTCTTACCTAGCCACCATCTTGGGTTATTCCCACAATGATTAAACTTTTAACAGGTAACATAGGGGCAAACTTTCATGACTTGGGATTCGGCAATGGATTCTTAGATATGACACCAAAAACCCAAACAACAAAATAAAAAATAGACAAATTCGTTTTTATCAAAATTAAAATTTTTTGTGCATTGAAAGAAATTACCAAGAAGTGAAAAGACAACCTACAGAATGGGAGAAAACCACTGTCTTCTTCCCCCAAACCCATAACTCCAGTGTAATCATGAAAGAAACACCAGACAACTCCCAGCAGAAAGGTATTCTATGACATGTCTGACTAGTGTTCCTCAAGAGCGTCAAGGTCATCAACAGCAAGGAAACTCTGAGATACCTTCACAGCTAAGAGAAGCCTGAGGGCGACAAAGTAATAACTAAGGGTCAGCTGGTGCCCTGGAGGAGATCACAGAACAGAAAAATGACAACAGGTAAAAACTAAAGAAATCTGAATAAACTATGCACTTAGGTTAATAATAATGTTTTGGTATTGGTTCATTAATTGTAACAATTATCCACACTAATTTAAGGAGTTAGTAGTGGGGGGAAACTGGTGTGGGGTATATGAGAACTCTCTGTACTATCTCGTCAGCTGCTCTATAAATCTAAAACTGTTCTAAAAAAGAAGGTATTAAAACAAAAGAAGAAATTAAGAATCACCTGTTAGCACATCATCTCCTAAGAAGTATTTTTGCCAAAAATATTTATGCTGAATCTGATGAGGAAACAATCAGAGAAATCCAGATTGTGGGACATTCTATAAAACAACTGGTCTGGTCTTTAAAAAAATGTCAATGTCACGGAAGGCACAAAAAGGGGAGGTGGAGGTGGGCAAGGGAACTGTTCTCGACTATGGGAAACGCAAATGCAAATGAGTAATCCTTGATTGGAGTCTGGCTATTTAAAACAACAACAACAAAAAAGATAGGTATAAAAAACATTTTAAGGACCACTAAAGAAAACTGCAAATGGCTGCGTATGGACTGTGTATTAGACGATGGAATCCTGTAGGAAACAATCCTTGTGATCAGAAGGCACTGTGAACAATTCAGAGGGGAAATACTACGATGTCTGCAACGTTCAAATGGTTCAGCAAAAGAATAAGACAAGAATAAAAAATACAGTGGTCAGGGGAGGCACAGATGCACAAGCAAACACGACAAAAGTCACCTGGTGGGTTTAGGTGCTCATCTTTCAACTCTTCTTTAGGGGGAGAAAGACTAGCCTCCTGGGGTAGGGCCCGGGAGGACAGGGGACACACCTCTCCGCCTCTCCACTCCCAGCCGCCTCCCTGCTCCAGCTGACCCTGAGCCACTAACGAACCTTCAGCCGCTGAGCAACCCCTAACCAGATATCCACGGACATTATGTCTGTGGCGAACTCCTTCCCTCTTTCTCCTGTGCCTTAAAAATAAGTCGCAATGGGCATACTGCTTTACAACCAGGTCTTTTCACTGAGAAACACTTTGCAGCCACCTCTCATGAAAATAAGCAGAACTTGCCATCATCTTCTTAACTTATTTTGCACCGATGGGAGTCGAGGATATTGCCAACTCTCCCCTATTTCATAACTGTGGTAAATATTCTAGTAGCGAAGTCTTTGCATCTACCTTATTTCCTGGGCTTAAATTCCCAAAAACTGAACTGCTGAACCAAATAGTATTTCTCTGTTTTAATACACATTGGCAACTCACCACCACGGCCACCACCTCTGTAAAAACAATGAGTCCTATTTTCCTGCACCTTCATCAAACACCAGGTATTGCATTTTCACTTAATAGTCTCAGAAAGTGTTTTTAAACTATACAATTTTTAAAACTTGTTACTGAAGTATAATAAACATACAGAAAAAGAGCAAATCCATTTTTAAGTTCTATTTCCCTAGATACAAAAAGGCAGAACATGGTTCCATGTTTTGGCCATTTGATTTCTTCCTAGTTTGGAATGCCTTTGTGTTTAGCACTAAACAGGCAAGAGACAGCTTATGATGAGACCACCCCTCAAACACACACAGCTCTGAATGCAGAATGTACAAGCAGGAATGAAACATGTTTTTGATAACAAGAAGTGAAAATGTTAAGACAAGTATGAGACCAAAACACCAGAGGAAGCCCAGGTATGAGAACCATGAGGAGAAAGAATGAAAAAGAGTAACAGAAGCCACTGAGAGACTCATGATTCAGAAAGATGAGGATGTAACAAGGTGCAGAACCTGTTTCAGAGGAACAGAAGACAGTCTAACAAAATCTGGTACAGACCAAAGGCCGGGGGAGGGAGACGCTCCAGAGAAACTGCCTGCTCAGAAGAGGCTCTGCAGCCTCAGGGGAAGGGTCCACTGGAGGGACTTCCTTCAGGCAGAGGAAGGGCCTGGCCTGGCCTGGCTGCCAAGAGGGCGTCCCAGGCAGGGACCCTCACCAAGGAGGAACAAAGTGACAGGCCAGGAGAGGAAGGGGGAAGTCACAGGAGCGTGGGACCCTGGGGGCCCAGCCAGCAAGTCCCTCCCTTCCTCCCTCACTGGGAAAGGGGAACTAGGAAGTAGTTTGTCGCTGGGGTGAGAAAGCAGAGGGGAACATGGGTCCCCAGGTCCTTCCGCTGGACGGAAAGCACCGGGGGCATCTGAGCATGCTGAGTGCCAAGGGCACGCTGGGGCCCCACCACTACATTTCACACTCGGGGTCGAGAGTGAGGTCTGTAGGGCCCAAGCCTTAGGTGGGGGGCAGAGTGCCCAGGTCCCCCTGCAGGCCGTCCTCCGTTATCTCCTGGAAACAGGGAGGGAGAAATGGAACATTAACTCTAAGCCCTTTCCCTCACAAGTCCCCGCTGCCTGTCAAAGTACTTAAGGAGAACTTCAGTGAGGCCTTGAGTCTTCCCTGCAAATCTTATCAGCCTTCCCTGACAGCATCCAACACAGCTGTCACTTGGAGATACAACTCCTACCGCAGTAAAATTAATTCCAAAAGAGAAAAACAAGTGAAGAATGGAACCTCAACAATGAACTTACTGTAAAAGCTAAGCCTCTACCAGGTGCATGTAGACTGCACTATGGCAGCCGCCTGGTCGCAGCCTCTCATCCGCCTGCAGCTCCGCTGGCACACAGACGCCACCATCCTCCGGAACCGGCATCCCTGGCTGCCAGCGGGGCCGCAGCACCGACGGAGCGCAGGTCGGTCCCTGGCCAGCAGCTGGCCCAGCGTGCCCTGCACCCTCCGTGTGGAATGAAGGAAGTCACTGGGCCATGTGGGAACTTCACATCCACCTTCACCAGGCCCCACGGCCAAACTTCAGATGGAAAGAACACACTTGCTCATTCTTCAACAGGTCATGCACTCAGGAGCAGACTGGTAGTGTCAGACTCATCAAACGTTTTCATAAACAGAAACTGCAGTACTGTCGGTTCCAACTTCTGTGGGTCTACAGCTAACCTATTTAAACATAAACCTGAATGAGTCCCTCTCACGGATTTGAAGTCCATAAAAGTAAATCCTCTAATGAACTCAGTATCTCTCTGAATAGCATTCCGTGGTAGCTTAAAACTACTTGGAATTTCTAGGAGTAGAACTTCAATTTGAATATTAGGAAAGCTTTCTAAGGCTAAAGGGTGGAAACAGACTTTGTGCAACTATATAAATGCAACAGCGTCAAGCACAGAAAAATAGACCCCGAGAGCCATTATGATCCCAAACAAGTTTCTCTTCTCTAAGATACTATCATCAAAACAGATTCCCTCACTGATGGAGCCAGTTCTTCAAATTGTTACGCCTTGAGAAAATGCACTCTGTCTGTTTATCTAACAGCTAGAGACTGAACACACAACCATTTCCCAATAGTCGAATAATTTAAAGAAAACAAAGGGCCTGGTATCACACTGAAAAAGAATGTTATCCAGTTTCAAAAGAATGCACTACTGAAAAGACCTGAATGACAAATGTTCGAAATTTACAGTTTCCACACTAGCTACTTCCTCCCCTGTGAACCGCCCTTTGAACCTGCCTGCCTTCAAAACAACTGTGCTGTGCACCCCCAGTGACACCTGTTATCGCAAGGGCAGGCGCAGAGCATGCGGCACACGTGGGCCTTGGCCCCTGCACCTGCTGAGGGAGTCACCTGGGCAGAGGGGCAGCAACCACTTGGTCTAGTTGCAAAACTGAAAGAACATGTGGAATTCTAAGTGCCTTTGCTCTGAAGATCCCCTTAGGGATGTGGACAGTGTCCTGCCAGCAAACACTCTTCCAAACACAATCGAAAACACTGTCTCCCAGTTCATCACGCACTTGCCAAGCTCTGTCTCACAGGAGGGTCAATCCCCTGGCCTAGGTGCACCGTCCCCGGATCAGGCTGCTCACGGTGCTGGGTGAGGGGCACAGACTGGAAAGGGGTTCACACCCAGGAGCCTCCTTTTCCTCCTGTCCCAAAGTGAAGGCAGCCTAGAGGTCAAAGACATGCCTTGTACAGCTGTCCGAGACCTCTTTTCAGGTCCTGTGTCTCTCCGAGGCTGTTGCCGTGACTCTTCTTGTAAATGCACGTCAGAAAGCAAAACAGACCTCCCCTTCCACGCTTATTGGCTCTGGGACCTCACCTGCCAGCTCTGGACTCGGCGCCATAACTGCTGCGGGAGCTTCCCTGGGGCCAGAAACCATCACAGTGCAAACCAGAAGCAGCCAGGCAAGGAGCCACCCAAAAGGGAATCAGAAGCCACTTCGCTCCATGCTCGCTGCTTTTCCCAGTACCTTCCCCCTGAATGCAGCGATGCTTCTGAAGGTTAGAGCCACCCAAGAGAAGGCAGGGAACCAGCCCACCTAGACCCCCAATCCTCCCTTTCACAGAGTCATTACACACTGCTGTCCTGCCAGGGGAGGATTCCAAGCCTCACCCATTCAGCTACCAGCCCTCAAGGAAGGAGGGCCTGGAGCCTCTTTTCAAACAGCTGCCTCCAGCAGCCCGTGGCTGAGGCAGACTCCGGGGGTCGCCGAGCTCAGCCACCTTCCGAAGGAAATAAGTATGCTGTCCTGCCGTGTGACGGCGTCCCTCCTGCCTCCAGCCTGAGTCAGGACACTCAGGTGTGACCTCTGGAAGACATCCCGGGCAGAGGCACCGGAGGCTTCCTTAGCCGAGCACGGACCCGCTGCGGCAGACCCTCCCTCCGGCGGCCGTCACCCAAGGGGCCGTGTAGCCCGGGGCCTCTCCCACCACTCAGACTCGGGTCCCAGCTGCACTTGGCTATTTACAAGGCAGGTACTCACCCTCTCTGCATGTCGGTTTCCACCCCTGTAAAATGGAAATGACACCTTCCTCCCAAAACTGTTGACAGCACAGGGCCAGGAGGTGTGAGCGCCTAGCAAGGTGCCTGCCTGCACCTGCTCAACAAACGGAACTCGCAGCTGTCAGCCCGCTGTAGTTCCAAACTGGGCTAATCCATTTTCTAACTCCACAACTCACACTGCTCCTGTCAGCTGGACACTTAGAGCTGGGAACAGTAATCATCGGGACAGGGGTTTGTGAACCCACTCCAGGCGTGGAAAAGCCACTAGAGACGGGGAACATGCCAGACGTATGATTGGAATCTATGTGACAAAGTCGCAAAAGCCTAGTTCCTCTCACTTTCTGATGGAGGACCATCCTCTGTTTCGCAGTTATTTTTCCTCACTGGTTTTCAGCATTTTTGCACTAAACAGCTGCCATATGCAGAGAAAAGTGCCGCTGTCAGGCGTCACCCATCAGGCAGAACGACCAAGGCAGGGGGCAGATGTGCTCTTGCCCCTCCTGGGGATGCCATCAGAGCACACACCTTGCATAGCCACAGTGTCCCTGTGTGAAGGTTCATTTTACAAACTTCCACAACCGTCATCCATCCCCAGCCTCCGGTAGGGTTAGCCAAATGGCCTGATTTGGGTCTTTGCATCAGCCCAGGCCCCCTGGGGCACACAGCCACCCATGTCGCAATAGTCAGTGACATCCCTGTCACCTTCCACCATTTTCCTCAACTGAACAGGTCCTCCTTGGATTGATGCAGTATTGCCCATCTCTAGAGACCCAAGTTCTTCACCTGGAGCCCAGGGACGAGCGGCAGGAGGTTCCAGGGCCTTCTATTCCAGAGTGACAGCATTTGGTGCAGCTGTGCACTTTTTGCGGCTTTGGGTCCGTACCTGTTATCAGTGTCTCAAAGGGGCTCACCCCCATCCCCCCCCCAAAAAAATTAAGAATCACTACAGTAATGGGTGCCCTGGTATATAAGAGACCAGGTCCACTTAACGGTCTTCTTTCACTTAAGGACTTCTACTTTTAAAATCAAATTCTACTGTAGGCTGTCTGAACATTCTTCTGCCATTCACTTCACCTTCGCACACAAGGTACAAATCCTTCAACCATCTTCCCAAGACTCCAGAACTTAACTGAGCGAAAACATAAACACACCACGGATACTTTTACCGACAGAAAGAAAACACGGAAACACTAGTGATACTTGCAGCAAAACATTTAACCCAACAAGTGGTACTGGTTTGCTTTTTTCCCTGAAATTCCCTCCCACCTGTCAAGCGCCGCTTCCTGCGGTGCTGGGTGCAGGCTCGGCTCTCAGGGGCTTCCCACCACACGGGAGCCTGGGGCCGAGAGCGGAGCCCCAAGGCAGGAAAAGCACCCCAAAGCCGCCGGGCTCTGCCCTGATCCCGAGACGCGGTCCCGGGAGCGCAAGGGGCTTAGAGCACGGAGCCGCACCTTCTGACGCCTCTGCTGCTCGCCCCGGCGCCGAGGCCGGGTTCCAGGCCAAGGCCGGGGCGATTCCTCTCGGGCAGAAGCGAAAGGTAACTCCGGAGGCTCGGCTCCAGGCCGCGCCGCGCCGCGAACAAACTTTCCAGGCACTTCCACCCGCCGGGCCGGGCGACACCTCCCCGGCCTGCCCCGCCCTCCGCGCGTCTGTCAGCGCCCCCGGCCCGCGCCGGCTCCCGCCGCAGCCGGGCCCGGGCTCCCCGCGGCCGCAGAGCGGCGTCCCCGGCCGGCCCCGCGTCCCCCGGCCCGGCCGCAGGTGAGGCGCCGCCCGGCCCGCGGGACCCCGGGCCGCCCCGCCTCGCCCGGCCCCGGGCGGCCGCCGGGCTCGACGGTGCCCAGAAGCCGGCGCGCCTGCCCCGCCGCCGCGCGCTCACCAGCTGGCTGGTGGTCCTGGCCATGGGCCCCGCGTCGGCGCGGGCCCTCCCCCGCAGCGCTGCGCCGCTCGGCGCCTCCTCAGCGTCCTCCTCCCCGCCGCGGAGCCCCAGCAATGGCCGCCCTCATCCTGCGCCCGCCCCGCCGCCCGCCGCCCCCGGCACTGCCCCGCCCCCGCGCGACGCTGGGCGGGACTTCCGCCGCGCCGCCACCGCCCGCGCCCATTGGCCGCGCCCCCGCCCCCGCTTCGGAGCTGCACTTCCGGGTTGGGGCCCGGCGGGCGGCCACGACCTGGCCCCGCCTGGGAGGAGGGCCCGCGCCAGCCAATCCCGGGGCCCGCGGGGCGGGGCGGGGCGAGGGCGAGCAGCTGTCCTGGTCTTCCAGAAGGGGAAACTGAGGCTCCGAGGGGCCGCGACTCGGGTCAAGGTCACGCCCGAGGCAGCGGCGGAGCGGGGCTCGAACCCCCGCCTCCGACCCCCTGGCCGGGCCCTGCGTAAACCCCGAGAGGCGCACCTTTGATGGCTAGAAAACGAACGCGATCACGGAGGGACATTTTGGCCCTGAAGACACGTCTATAAGGCAGAAAAGAAAACCATCTCTTCACTGTTAATAGTCCGTGGACATCCTCAGAACTTCTCTTTGCCCACGAACGTACTATGTTGTTAACTGTTGATGGTGATGTTGTCTTCGTATTAGGCTCATCCTTGTTACCTGAAGACTTTCATAGCGTTAAATAACCTTTTTTCTATATCCAAAAGCAATGTATGTGTATTTTTTAAATGATCGTTTAGATAATACAGACTGGTAACCATGAAATAAACTCATCCATTACCCCACGTGGCTAGAGTGAATTATTGAGTAGTAGTCGCTAGCATGTATTCAGTGTGTACTCTAAGGAGTTCCATTCCTAATCTCATTTACCCTAAACAAACACCCCTGCTACTGTCACCCCACTTTTCAGACAAAGCAGAGGCCAGGCAGTGGCAGGACTGAAATGTAGACACATAAGCATACCTCAAAGAACAACAGAGAAAGCTAACTAACTCATCGCCCAGCAGGGCTCAGTCAGTTCATGCTGTTTGGATATTTGCTTTTTTTCACTTAACAAAGTATGGTATTGCATCCTTAGAGCTCTCCTGACCTCTGATTGCCTTCTTCCCGTGTTGCAAGGGCTGCAGGGGACACCATTCGGTGACCATGTATAGTTTAAGCTCCTTCTAAATGGATACTGAGCAAGTGTCAGTAGAGTAAAACTGGGCACACCCTTACTTATTTCCTTAGCATAAATTCTTAGAATGTGGCATTGCTGGGTCAAAGAGCACGCATGCTTCCTCAAAGCTCTTGATTCGTGCCTGCACTGTTCCACAAAGATGGTTCCAGCTGAACTTCAGCCTCAGACGACAAAGACAAGTTCAAGATAGACACTGGCTCTGCCACCATACCAAGACACAGCCAACATTTGAGAACACTGACGCTATCCTACATCAATACCCCCTACTACACACGAGGAGTGCCAGCTCATTTCACCTCAGCAGCCCCCTAAGCAGTAGGGAGTGCAATCATTTGAAGTTTGTCACATGAAGAAGCCAAGGCTTGAGTGACCTGCCTGCCTGCCCTTGGTCAAAGTTGGAAAACCAGTCCTGACCACATCAATGCCCAGCTCTTACTCGCTGTATTCCACTGCCTCCCAACAACCTTATTTTCCATTGTGGTCCTCACCAAGTATTGATAACTTGTCCTAAAAGCAAGCTAACAATTTTATGTGATTTACTTTTATTTATCATCAAAACAATCATCACAACCTTATGAGGTAGATACTCAATATTTATTACCATTTGACAGGTTAAGAAATTTGCGCCACTATATACCAAGTGTGATTGTAAACGTATTTATTTAGCTATGGAGTCTAAAAACATAGATCTCAGAAGCACCCTTTGTTTCAGAAAGTTACTGAAGGATGTGTTCCACCAAAGAAAGGAGTAAACCAATAAAGAGGAAGACGTGATATCCAGGACAGGAGAAGAAACACAGAACACACAGGAATGTGATGAAGGGAAGTCCCAGGATCTGGCCACTCGACAGATATTTATTGAGCCTCTTCTCTGCGCCAAGCACCGTGCTGGGCATGGGGGATTCATCAGTGAACACAACACAAAAATCCCTGCTTTTGCAGAACTCATATACTACTTGGGCAGAGTGTGAGAAACAGAAAACATAAAAATATAGTAAGTTGTATGGTATGTTAGAAAGTGAAAAGCGCTGTGGGTAAGAGAGAGAATTGGGTAAGTGTGGTCTCAGGAAGCCAGGGGACGAGATGCCATTTTAAATGGATGATGAAGAGAAATCTCTGGGTGGAAGCTGTCAGCAGTCAGCAAACGGGCAGAGCAGGCTTCCAGGGAATTTCAGAAAAATACTGAAAATGGTAATTATGTGATGGGCTTCATCATATAGAAAGTTGTACCGAGAAGCTGACAGAGATGAGGAAAACTCCAGAAAGAGAGCCTTAGCAGAAGGAAAGCACCACTCACGTCAGCTGTCAGCAGAACTTAATCATGAGACGAATACATTGCTTTGTCTGGTGACTATGCTACACCTTGGAAGGAGAGGGGACAGGAGGGGGGTGTAAGCAGCTCGATCCTCACTTCTTCCAAAAGAAAGGCAATAAAGACTACAGATGATGAATCAAGGCATAGAGTATAACCGTATTATTCAGAATGATGGGCAAAAATACCAGGAAAACTGTTTTTAAACAGTAGTCATGGGATGTAAGGAGAATGAGGCAGGGGCTGTTGTTTTTCCTTGTAAGCCTTTTTACTTGGCTTCATACCGCTACAAAGATTAATAAAATGAGCATATCTTCTTCCTGGAAATTCTAAGACATTCTCACTCATTTTGTAAAGTGTGCAAGAAAGTTTGTGGCAGCACTGCTTTAATATCCAGGAAAAAAAATTGAGAAACAATCCAAATATTTATCAACAGGACAATGGCCAAATAAATTACGGTACATGCATCCTGGCAAATTCTATGCAGTTACTGCAAAAAAAAAACAAAAACAAAAACAAAAACAAAAACAAAAAAAAACAGAACAGTGCAAAGTGCTAAAAGAGAAAAAGAGAGAAGCAAAAAAAAGTGAAGTCAAAGAAGTTGCAGAATAAGAAGTATCAAAAGATCCAAAGAATGTTTTCAAACAACCCATATACCTATAAACACGTAAACATATCTGCAATTGTGCAGGAAAAAGACGGGAAGGAAACACATGCCAAACAGCGAGCGATGGCTCCCACTGGCAGTGGACGGGCTTCTTCGTACACACATAAATACATTAACAAAGCTGAGTGGCAGATTTCTTGGGTAATTAGAAATGAGACGGAAAGGGAGGGAAGGAAAAACCTTGGGGAGAAGCTGGAGCTCACTAGAGCAGCAGGAGGCGGTGATGGAGCCCCAGCAGGCCCTGGGGAATGGGGCGTGGGAAGACGGGGTGCTGCCACCCAGAGGCAGCTGAAGGCCAGGGGCAGGAGGACGGTTCTCAGTTCTCCTGGGGCCTCAGTGACGGCAAAGTGCAGAGCCCGGGCCAGGCCAGGCTGCTCCTCTCACCTCCGGAGCGGCAGGGAATCCCCTCCCTGGATCGGGTCTGGGTGCCCATCCCGGGACAACAGGCAGGAGGGGAGGTGACACGCCCTGGCTCAGCGCAGCTCACTGGCACCCCAGCTGGGGAAGGGGCCTCCCTGGTTCTCATCTGCCTCTTCCCCTGCCCAGAACTTCTGCAGGGGGCCCGGGGGAGGGGGGCTAGGAGGGTGCTGTCATGGCCTGGGATTGTGAGGTCCTGCTCCAGCTGGGGAACCCTGTGTGGCACACACCCTGCACTGGGCCTGAGCCACCCCATGCCTTCCTCGCTCTCCAGCTCCATAACCTGGGGCATGAGAGAAAACCGAGCTTCAGGGGCCAAGGGCCACGCAGGCAGCGTCCGTCTTCTCTATCACCGTGTAACAAACCACCCGAAAAAAGAGCTACTCAATACAACAGACATTCCATGGGTTGTGGTGTGCGTGGGCCGGGGGGCTGGGAGCCACGGCGCTGGGCTGTGGGGCTCAGGGTCTCTCAGGAGGCTGCAGCCCAGCTGCCAGCCCGGGCCGCGCTACCCCAAGGCTGGACTGGGGCTGGAGCTGCCCTTCCTGACAGGCACATTCACAACGTGGCTGGCCGGAGCCCCGGTCCCTCACCAAACTCCAGCGCCAGGCTGGCCAGGTGTCAGGGTGACCCAGCAGGTGGCTTTCCCCAAAAGGGAGCATGCCCGAGATGGACGCTACAGTGTCTTTCAAACCCTGCTCAGGGAAGCAGTGCACCACCCCTTCCCCTCTTCTGTGGGCCACGCAAACCCACCCTTGGGAACCCTGGAGGGGTGCTCACTGGGGGCTGTCTGGGCAGCTGGCAATGACAACTGTCGGGATCCCGAGGCTGCTGTGACCCGGGGAGGCAGGCAGGCAAGGGAATGCAGAGCGGGCCAGCCTGCACCTCGGAGGCTTCTGGAGCAGAAGGCGCCGCCCTGGAGAGCCAGGGAGCAGCTTTGCCAAGCGGGGCTGGCGGCCCGGCCGCATCTGCAGACTGTGCCTGCAGCTCCCTGGGGACGGGCAGAAGGGGAGGCAGGGAGGCTAGTCAGTCCACACCCAGACAGGTGACAAGGGACTCTCAAGAAATGATGGCTATGGTCCCGAGGTCCCGGGTCACCACGCCTGAGGCTCCCCACACGTGTTGCTGCAGGCTGGGATGGGTGGGTGGACGGAAGATGCCAAAGTAACCAAAATAGTTTCCAAGTGCCCTCCCATATAAACATGCCAACCAAGAAAAAAACTGTATGAGACCTCAGGCAAGTAACTTGCTCTTCCCGAACTCCACCTTCTTCAGCTATAAAATGGGGTAACTCCAAAAACTGGTAAAAATCCAAAGACGGATAACACCTGCTCTTGGCAGGAATGTAGGACAATGGGCACTTTCAACCACTAGTGCTAGGAAGACAGCCTTTCCCTTAGACCTGAGCAGTGGGGACCCCTGGCCCAGCCCCTCCTCTCTAGAAAGGGTGCAGGCAGAGTAACGCCCCCAAGATGCCCCCGTCCCAGCCCTGGGAACCGTGTGTTACATGGAGAGAAAAGGCACATTGCAGGCGGAAATGAGGCTGCCCGCGAGCTGGCCCTCAAACAGGCAAGTTCCCGAGGATTCCCAGCAGCACCCATCGTAGTGGCAGGGCTCTCTAACAGGTGGGAGGGGGGCAGGAGTCAGCGTCCGGCAGTGCTCCTGCCCAGCAAAATCCCTCACTTGGTCCCTGCGGGCTCTGAAGATGGAAGGGGCTGCGAGCCAAGGGACGCGGGTGGCCCCCGGAAGCTGAGAGAGGCAAGAAAATGAACTCTCCCCCAGAGCCCCCCAGAGGCACCGTGCTCAGCTAGCAGCTTGGCTTCAGCTCCGTGGGTCCGTGTCAGACTCTTGACTCCCAGAAGCACAAGACCATTAGGCTGAGCTGTTTTGTATCACTGAGAGGGTGAAACGCGCTGCTGCACTCACATGGAACCCCACAAGACTCTTCCCTGCCCCACCACCCCCGGAGCCAGCTCTCCTTCCACCTCCCAGCTGTCCCCCGATCTGGAACCCCCGAGTTTCCTGCGCATCATCTCCAGGGTGGGTCCTCCGCGACCGCCAGGGGTGGGCAATGGAGAACCTAGCCAGGCTGGCAATGGGATCTGTTAACACTCGGTGGAACCCCACAGTCTCCTCGGAACCTTTTAAGAGTGCAACGGACCCACCTGTCCTGCCCCAGGGCCTCTTCACTTCATATTGTTCAGTTAAAATAAAAAAAAAGCTGCAGAACCACATGGAGCCATGATCCCATCTTTGGCTTTGGCAGACAACATGAGATGGGGATGTGGAGAAAAGCTGGGGGGCAGGTTGCAGAGGCACACCAGGGATGGGGTGGGGGCCAGTGAAGGGGAAAAGGCCAAGGCCCAGAGGCGACAGGCTCCGGGGCACAGCAGAGAGTCACGCTGGGCGCCCCAGAGCTGCCAGGGGACCCTGGGAGCCAAGAATGCTCCCTGGGGCGGATGGAACCGCCTTTCCCTCACCCTTCAGGGCACCGCATCCCCGACTCCGGACCAGCTCCGAGCAATCGGGAAGAGGCCTTGGGGAGCCACCACCCACGTCCCCAAGCTTGAGGCACGAAAGAACTGGAGAGCACAGAGGGTCTGGGCGGGGCGCAGCTGGGGGGGGTGGGGGGAGCCGGCCCGACTCTGAATGGGGCTCACCCCCACCGGCGCTGCTCTGCCCTGCCTGCCCCCTCCCTCTCCCTCAGTGACCTTGAGTCTCTCTAGGACTCAGGTCCATCCTGAGGACACTCCAGGATCCCACCCGCGCCCTCAGCCCCTCTGCGCCCACGAGCCCCTGCTCCCCCGGCCGGAGCCCAAGGCCTCAGAGATAAAGCAACCTCGCTGGGGTCCCGCAGCCACACTGAGCCACGGTGGCCTGACTCAAGAGGCCAGAGGGTCAGGGTCAAGGCTGCCAGACGCCCTGTCCCCACGGGCAGCCAGGTGTGGAGACGGGTGGCACAGCCACATCCACGGGCCACCACGCCCAGTGGTGCTCCCATCCCACCCACGGGGAGAGCCAGCAGCCGAGCCCACAAGGGTGGCGCTGGGAGCACCCAGACACCTGCCACCCACCCTGCCCGGGAGGGCTCAGGAGCAGCTCACTCTGACCCCCACCTCCAAGGTTCTCCATCTTGGTGAAGGCAGCCCCCAGCCACCCACCCAGGACCACCTGGGGCCTGGAGCAGCCACCTGGGTGCTGCTCCCCTCCCCCACCCACACCACGGGCAAGTGTGTCCCTCCAACTGCAGGGGCACAGGCTGGGCAATGCTGGCACCAGCTGCCCAGTCTTCTTGCTTTGCAGGTCCCACAGCCTCTGCCCACGCAGTGCAGCAACCCAAGTTTACTCAAAATGCCACTGCAGCCGTTTAAAACCCTCCAGGGGCCTCCCCAAGAACTGGAATAAAATGCCAACTCCTGGAGTGTGCCAGCTGGATCAACCCCACCCTCCCAGGGCACATCCTCCAGGGCCCCGCTAACTCCTGAGCCCCCCAGCCCTGTCTCAGGGCCTCCACCCAGGCAATTTTCTTTGCAGCTGGTGGGGTGGGGCCCACAGACCCCAGCTACCTGGAAAACAGGATGATGCCTGGGTCACGTCTTTGGATTTCCTGGCAGAGGACGGAGTGAGTTACAAGTACAGGCCCCCACACTGGTGTGAGCCCGGGCACAGGCCCACACCTGACACATGCTGCTACACAGCCAGCTAGGCACAGGCCACCACTGCAGCCAGTGCCTCCCAGGGCCGCCCGCAGAAGGCCGGGATCCCCAGGCTTTCCTGAGCCAGCACTGCACAGTCCTGGGGCCTGGGTGCCCTTGCCCCGGGGGGCTGCCCGCCCTCAGACACACGTGGGAGACCGTGACCACGGCATCACGTCAGAGCTGTAGACAACCCCTTCAGTGGGTTTGCTGCAGAGGCTGCCGGGGACTGCGTCGTGTGCCACCCTGTTCTGAGATGAGTCCTGCTGCACTGCTGGAAAGACAGTCAGGGAGCTGGCCTCTGGGGACCTCCAGCCTAGGACCTGGCTGTGGAGAGAACCAAGCCACCACCCCCCCAGACCTGTGGTGGGACCCCGCAGACAGCGCCCCTCCCCACCTGGGTCCTGCCCAAGCTCAGAGCCAGACGGGATCCCCCGAGGACCTGCCCACCTCGTTGCCATCCAGAGAGCTTGGCAGCCTGGGCTCCCCACAAAGGAAACGAACCCACAGCTAACAAACATAGGGCAGAGAGAGCTGGGACAGGACAAGTTTGTTAAGGGAAAACACCCAAGGGAGTGGAACCCCGATTCTCCAACATGAGCTTGGAGTGGGGCCAAGGGCTGGGCAAGCCGGGAAAGTCAGGCAGGCCGGGGGCAGTGGCCAGGGTTTGGGCCCAGCTCAGGGTGTCCCACGGGCAGGAAGGAGGCCCTTCTGAGAGTTGGGGGGGATGGGGGATGGATGCGGCCGCACCCCAGGCCCAGAACCAGGCTTCAGCCTCCACACGGCCCACCCGACTCACAGCAGTGCAGAGCCTGCCTGTGGGAAGGCTCCAGATCCCAGTCAGGGCTGGGATCCCACCCCCACAGCATCCAGACAAGTGTTGAACCCCCTGGGGACTTCCTCCCCACCGGAGGGGCAACCTCTGCTGCTCCCCCTCCCCCTGCACACTGCTCCCCCGGGCCCAGCAGGCTGGAATGCTGCTCCCCCCCGCCAGACACAGACGCCGCCCCCAGGAGGTCCACCTGGGCCAGCTCCAAGGCCAGGCCTGCGGGACACAAGCAGAACTCGAGACAAGGCGGCCTGCCGTGAGAGCGTTTATGCAGCAACCCCTCATCTAAAGTAGCTCTGCCCACCCTGCTCCCCAGAGGCCAGCTCCCTGACGGCGTCCATCCAGCGGGGTGGGCTTCCTGTCCAGCAGGGCCCCGCTCACAGCCTGGCTGCCTCCGCCTGCCACACCAGCTGCCCGCCAATGTACGTGGCACAAACGTGGAGGCCATCGTCCAGCACCACGAAGTCTGGAGAGAGCCAGCCGTGAGGGTCGGGCAGAACCTCAGCCCACCACGAGCCGCCCCCCACAACCCAAAGGCTGACCCGTCAGGGCCTGGATCCCACACACCGGCAGCCCTTCGCCAGGCCTGAAGCTGGCAGCCAGGCAGGGGCAGCCGAGAGAGGCACCTGGGCGGACCTCCCTGCCTGCCCAGGCCCCGGCCCCCTGCACCCTCGGATCTTTGGGTGGGATGAAGGCTGCCCAGGGCCCTGCCTTGGCCCCTCACCTGCATCGGCACCGAAGTCCAGGGTCCCCTTGCACTTCTCAAGGCCAAGCAGCTGGGCAGGGTGCAGGGACGCAGCCTCCAGGGCCGACTCCACACTGCATCCTGCTCAGGGGACACAACGGGGTGACGAGCCCCAGCACGGCTGGTGCCACTGGCACCCGCACCCCAGGCCCAGAGTGCCAGCTCTGTGCCTAGCCAAGTCCTGCTGCCCCTCCCACCCCAGGACCTGGTCACCTCTCACACTTGGGTCCCAGTTCCACAGCCTTGTCACCCTGGACTCGAGGCTCGCATGCCGTCCCCTCCCCTGCTGGGAACTTCTTGGGGGCAGGGCCCAGTGCCAGCCCCTGTGCCCCAACATGAGACAGATGAGACCTGTGGCGCCAGGACCCTGGCTGTCCCCACTGTGCCTCCAGCTCCTCCCAAAAGCAGCCCTTCCCCGGCCCCCACCCCAGCTCACTGACCTGTGGCCCGCCGGAAATGCCGCACGCACACGTCCATTGGGGCTATGCTGCCACAGAGCGTCTTGGTGCCTGGGTGCAGAGAGGGCCGGCTCGGGGCAGGCCTGGGGCTGCCTACCGGGGGCAGCGGGAACCGAGAGGCTGTGTGCAGGGGGTCAGCTGGGGGCAGAGGGGGCTCACCTGCCACGAAAGCTGTCAGCCCGTCCACCTCGACCTCCTGCTGCCCCAGCGTGTGCCGGCCATTGCCCAGGCCCAGGGCAGGGACGGCGTCAGTGACCAGCACCAGCCCTGTGGGGGAGGGGTGTGAGGTCCTGCCCAGCCCCCCGCCCACTCCCCGCCTGCCCATTGCCTGGCTGCTCACCCTCGGGGTGGGCCCGGTGGGCAATGCGCAGGGCAGCAGGGTTGGTGTGGATGCCGTCGGCAATCATCCCGTAGAAGATGCGGCGGCCTGGGGGCAGCTGGTCGCTGGTCAGGAGCCCGACGATGCCTGGGTCCCGGTGGTGGAACTGGGCGGTGGGGACAAGGGGGACCACATGGTGAGTGGCAGCAGGAACCCCGACCCCCAGGAGCCGCCCGCCCCCACTGCTGGGCGCCACTCACAGGCAGCATGGCATTGAAGAGGTGGGTGATGAAGGTGGCCCCGCTCTGCACCGCCTCCTCGGCCACACACAGGTCAGCCACCGAGTGTCCTGAGGGCCAGGGGACAGGCACTCAGACCCTGCACGGCCAGGCCCTGCCCAGCCCCGGGCGGCCCCTCACCTAGGGACACGCAGACACCGCGGGCCGTCAGCTCCCGGATCACCTCGCGGCTGCGGCCCAGCTCGGGCGCCAGCGTCACGATGCGCACGTTGTCCAGGGGCCCGTAGGTGGCCAGCACGTCATGGATGGCGTTGGCCTCGAAGGAGCGGAGGTGGGCCTCGGGGTGCGCACCCCGCTTCTCCTGGCTGATGAACGGGCCCTCCAGGTGCACCCCTGGGGGGTGGGGAGGAGATCCTCCAGCAGGCACCCCCACCCATGGGCCCCCCTGACGCCCCCTGCCCCAGCTGGTTGTTTAGGGAGGGGACTGCCACTCACCGAGGACCCCTGCCCCGTGGGGACCACCAGTCTTCATGGGGATCTGAGGAAGGACCTGGGGGGAACCAGCTGTTAAAGCCCTGCCCCCCACCGAGGCCCAGCACCCAGAGGTCACAGCCCAGCCAAGGTCAGAGTTCAGAGCCCAGCTCAGTGCAGAGTCCAAAGCCACTGCCCAGGGCCCAGACCAGCCCGTTGCTCCCTGGCGCCCCCAGGTGTGCACAGATGCAGCCTGCGGGACCCCAGGCCCCAGACAGGGGAGCAGCCCCACCTCCGAGCTGCAAAACAGGGATTCAGGGCCAGAGGAGGAGGGAGAGGGATCCAGGCGGGGGAGGCAGGGCTGCGGCTCTGGGGAGAGCTGGGTGCGCAGGAGGCCGCTGCCTGAGGGCCAGGCGAGGGCTCAGCAAGGCCCCTGGCCTCCATGCCCAGGAGCCCGGACACATCGGGGGAGGAGTGACGGGTACACTCACAGGGTGCATCACCGAGACCGACAGGCAGAGCCAACACCCCTCCAACACAGGGAAGGAGGCTTCCCAGGGAGACCTCCCAGGCACCCAGAATGACGGAAAAGTTTGACGGGGCAAAGACAGCTGGCTGCCTGCACCCAAACGTCCCAGATGAAGGCCAGAAGGCAGAGAACGGGGGGAGCAGAGACACTGGAGGCTAGACAAGCAGGTGCAGGGCTGTCGGGAAGGTGGCTCGGGACAGAGAGGCAGGATCAGACCTCCCGCAGGCAGGCTGGGGCATCCCCAGTGCCTCGGGCGGACGGAAGAATGAACGAGGAGGAGCTGTGTCCCCAGACACCTGCTCTGGTGTACACAGCCAGCTCCTGCCCCGTCCTGGCTCTCTAGAGAGTCTCTGTACTAGAAGTATGTTGGACAACAACGTCACGAGGGGAAAACAATGTTCTTTAGACTGAGATTTGCACCCCTGGGAATCTGACCAGCCTGAGAAGGGACCCAGAGACCCCGGCATCCAAGTCTCCCCAGGGAGCCCCTCCCCAGCTTGGCCTCCTGGGGCTTAAACAGAGCAGCCAGCGGAGGATCCACTGGGACAGTCTCTAGGAGGAACGACAGGGGCACCACGAGCGACAGGATGAAGCCAGTGGTGGGGGCGGGGCGCAGAAGCCAACCTTGGAGAGTGCCAACGTCAGAGCCCTCAGGGCAGTAAGGGGTCTTGCACCCATGAAACAAGAGCAGGAGCTGACAAAAAAAAAAAAACTCAGGGAAGAAATCAAAGTCTTTGAAGGTAAAAACATGAGTATGCCAAAGCAAAAATCCCAACAGAAAAACTGAAAGACAGAAATTGAGGAAACACCCAAAACGTAGTCAAAAGAGAGAAAATGAGAACCAAAAATTAAGACAAGTTGTCCAGGAGGCCCAGCAGCAACCGGAGGACTTCCAGGAAGAAGCGGCAGACGCAGAAGGGAGGAAATGACCAGGAGGATCATTCGAGAAAATTAAACAAACACCTGCGTCTCCAGATGAACAGGGCCTGCTGAGGGATGAAGACAGATCCCACCCCCACCCCCAGCACATCCTCCTGAGATTACAGACCACAGGGAAAAAAAGAAAAGACCCCACAAGCTTCCAGAGAGAAAACACAGGATCAGGAGTCAGATGCCTGCCGACTTCTCATGAGAACCCTGGAAGTTAAGAGACAACACAGAAATGCCTTTAAAACTCAAGAAAAACAACTTCCAACCCAGAATTCTCACCCAGCCAAGCCGGCAGACAAGACAAGACCTGCAGAATCTCATAAAATTTACCTCCCGTGACCCCTCTCTCCGGAAGCCGCTGGAGAATGTGCTTCATCAAACTGAAGGTGTAAACCAGGAAAGAGGAAGACACGGGACACGGAACCCAGGAGACCCGACAGAAAGGACTCCCAGGCGAGTGGAAGGCATTCCCAGGGCAGCTCTGCCCCTGGTGTGGGCGGCCAGTGCCGCGGGAATGGATCCCAGGGGCTTCCGCAGGAAGAGGAGACGGACGGACACTTGCCGGGTCTATGCGTTCCGAGAGGAGCGTGAGGCGGCCGGCAGGAGCCTGGGGGCGAATTAGTGAACAGAACATCAACTCCCAGAAGCAGAGATTGGGCAGGGAAGGAGATGCCGGCCCCACGCAGCCCTGACCACGGAGCGCTTGGGGAGGTCAAGGCACAGGAAGGGCATGAAGAGGCCCGAGAGGCTGCGAGAGCGCACATCCTCCTCTTTCTTAAACAACTAAACAGCTCCCTAAATGGAAAAACAGAGATGGAATCCAAACATGTTACTTAGAGATGTGGAGGCAAATTCCAAAGGAAGCAGCTAAGCACTTGGGGGGGTGATCCCTGGGGGGGAAGAGGCAGCACTGCCAGGCCACCGCCACTTTCCCTACAAGCCACGTGGCTACACAGCCACTAGAGATAGAAAAGCAAATAATAGCTATTTTCCCACAATTGGGTTTTTTTGTTTTGTTTTCCCAATTTATTTTCTTGAATTGTGGCAAATGCACACTGTAAAACTTGCTGTTTTGACTGCTTTTAAATATGAAACTCGAAAGATTTAGTTACACTTACACCATCACCATCATCTGTTACCAAAACCTTTCCATCATGATCTCTGAAGCAACACCCCCCTATTCTCCTTCCTCTCAGCTTCTGAAAATCTCCAATCAACTTTCCAGAGTTAAGTATTAAAAAAGAAAGCAAGAGAAAGCAAAAAGAATAATAGCCTGGAAGTGAGGGGAACGAGCCACATACAAGACAGGCAAGCTGGAAAAGGTCCCCTGGAGGAGTTGTGGGGGGCAGGAACCAAAGGGCCTGGCCGACACCCTGCGGAGGCACTTGACAATGGATGTGAAGCAAGGGAGTATTAAGATCCAACCTGCCTTTTCCAAGGATAGCAAAAGGCAGAATTAGAGTTAGAGTAGGACACTCCAGAAAAAGAGCACGTGGGCCTAATGCACCAGGACACTATGACACATGAGCTGGATAACTCCTGGCAAGCTTGCCATGCAATTGCACAGTGTGGATGGGCCTGGAGAAGGTGGGGCAGACGGTGGGGGAGAAAGGGATCCCAAGCAAAGTTTTCTAATTTTAAAGCTTGTTATTAAAGTCTTCATATCCAAAGTCCTCCACGATCTCTACCACCCATAAATTTACTCTCTGCCTCTCACACCCTTCCTTCTGCAAACATTTGTCAAGGGTCTTCAAAGCAGACTGTGATGGGGAACAAAAAGAAAGCTTAAAATATATCCTTCCCACAAGAAACTCCTTTTTCCGAGGAAGGGGGACCCAACAGTGACACGAGGGTGGGCCATGCTGCCGGGAGAGTCAGGAGGGCCAGGCCTCAGGGGAGGCAAGGGCACCGGGCAGCTCTGCAGAAGAGCAAGGCAGAGGCGCTCCAGACAGGGGGCTTGGGGGCATGGAGGGAATGCGCCCGGGGCAGTGAGAACAAGCTGAACGGGCAGGAACGGGAATGCTAAGGAGGAGGATTCTTAATGTGCAGTGAGTCAAAGGAGACATTCTGCGTCTCGAGTCACTCAGGCAGGGCTGGAAGGGCAGGCCCAGAGCCTGGGGAGGGGTCAGCAGGCTCCAGCAGCCACTGAGACTCAGTGGTGGGCGCTAGGAGGGGTGGAGGCACAGCTCCAGACCCCAGGCACCTGAGCCACGGCCGTGCCAGTGGAGGAAATGCAGACCAAGTGCCCATCCCCAGCAGGAAGAGGGCTTTGGTTTGTGCCTTGTTGACTTTGTGCTGGGAAAGCCGCGGGAGATTTTCAGAAAAACAGCCAAAGCTGATACTTACAGAAGCCTTAACGTGTACAGAGTATGAGACAGCCTACCCATCAACCCCAGGAGAGAGACACTACTATGACTGTCACTTTAGGTTTGGGGAAACGGAGGCTCAGCGAGAGGTCGTGGCTTCTCCTAAGCCTCACAATGAAGTCAAGTGGCCGGGAGCAAAGCCAGAAAGGCCAGATCCCAAACCCACACTTCTCTCACCTCCAAGTCTCCTTGGACTCCTCCCACCCAGGAGGGAAACCTAAGAGAGCCAAAGTATCCAAGACACACAGAAGGGCAATGCCCACCCCGGAGCAAAAGAGCACACTTTAGAGTGCCACTGGGACAGGGAACGAAACTGGATACAGAGAGCAGATTAAGGTACTGTGACAACGTTAATTCCCACAATTATGAACAGTATCATGACTACATATGTTGTTTATGTTTCTACAAACGACACAACTAAACGTTAAGTAAAGAAGCTTCATAAGCTCAAATGCGTCAGAACGAATTAAGGAGAACCAGAGAGAATGATACATGCAGCAAAGGTTAAAAATAGAAAACCTGCAATCACAGTAGCTTTTAAAAAAAGGAAAATCCTGAAATTTCTGGGTAAGAGAAAAGTGGAAGGAAAGCACCGTGCAGTCAAGAGCAGCACCAGGACCACCTAAAACAAGCAATGGAGAGTTTTCTGGAAGGTGAGGCCAGCGGAGTCACATACCTGGGGCAGGTTTAGCAGGACAAGCCTGAGCGTCAACTCCTGGATGTGGCAACAGGAAACTCCCCAGCGACCTTAGTCAAGCGGGCGCCGGATGGGGAAGGGGCGTGGCAGGTGGGAGCGCGGGGACAGCAGCGGCGAGGGGGTGTGCGGGGACCGGAGCAGCCGGCCGGGGGCCAGATGCGGAGCCACCAAGAGAGCTGGCGAAGCCCCTCGCCTGGAACGCACGGCCTGAGCTCACCTTGTGATAAACCTCCGGCGGGGAGGTGACCAGTGTGGGACAGAACGAGGTGACTCCATGGGACAGGATCTTCCGGGCCACCAGGGCCACCCCCGACCCCGCGTCCTCGGCAGCCTGAGAGAAGTCGACGCCAAATCCGCCTGCGGTCGCAGAAAAGGGGGTCACACGGGGCTGCCGGTTCCTCCCCGGGGCCCCCAAGCCCCGCGCCGGGCCGCACCGTTGATCTGCACGTCGATGAAGCCGGGCGCCAGGATGCGGCCCCCGCAGTCCCGCTGCTCGTCGGCCTCGCGCCGCTCCTCGAAGAACAGCTTCTCCGGGTCCAGAATACGGCCCTCGCGAACCCACAGGTCCTCCCTGCGCACACGGCGGCCAGGGGCTCGGGGACCGGCCCGCCCCGCCCGCCCGCCCGCAGCCCGCCCCCCGCGCCGCGCCCCCGGCCGCCCGCCGGCCCCCCGCCCGGCCCACCTGAGCAGCGCCCGGCCGCGCAGCAGGCGGCAGTTAGTGAAGCGCAGCACCGGCGCCCGCGCCGCGCCCCGCCGCTCGCCCATCCCGACTCGCAGCCGCCGGGAGCGCCACGTGACGCTCAGCTGACTGCGGCGTGCACGTGATCGCGGCGCCCACGTGACCCGAGCGCGGCAGCAACGCGGCTCCCGGCCCCGCCCCCCCCCCCCCCCCCCCCGGCGCGAAAGGCCCACGCGAGCCGCCACGAGACAGGATCCGGTCACATCCGAGGACTTTATTGGACACGGCTCCCGCGCAGGCCCGGGCGCCCGGAGAGGAGGGCAGGGCCGCTACATCCAGGGAGCGTCACACAGCAACCCACAGGCAACACTCTAAAAGGTTTCTACATGGGCGGGAGGCGAGGGCTGCTCCACAGACGCATGAACAGGTCAGATCTTTTATAAATAAACATCCAGTGAAGAGAACAGTGACAGCTCTAATTCATCCGTATGCACAGACCACTCGGGGGGGGGGGGGTTGGCCAGGGGGGGCCTGCGTCTCGCTGGCCAGGCCCTGGCAGGGACAACTGGGCCCGATGTCCACACGCGGGGCGGGCGGGGGCAAGGCTGGGAATGACAGACCACGGGCACTAAGACACGGTGCATGTACAAGACCAGCTACTGGGGGGTTGGCTGCCACGGGCGTGCGAGTCAGGCTGCTCTTCTGGAATGAGGGGGGTGGTCTTTACATCAGATTCTCGGGCCGGAGGGCCGGGGTGGTGCTACTTGGTGGAGAGAATGAGGGCAACGATGAGGCCATAGAGGCCCAGCACCTCGGCAAAGATCAGGATGAGGATCATGCCCACGAAGAGCCGGGGCTGCTGGGCAGTGCCCCGTACACCGGCGTCCCCCACGATGCCAATGGCAAAGCCGGCTGCCAGGCCACTCAGGCCCACGCTCAAGCCGGCCCCCAGTTGCAGGAAACTCCTAGGAGAGAGGAGACAAGGGGAAGTTCAGGGCCCACCAGCCTCCCCCAGCTCCCGGGTGGCCTTCCTGGGGCTGTGGGCTGGGGCGGGCAGCTCTCACCTGAAGAGGGAGATGCCCTCTGTCAGCGAGTTGGCGATAAGGACGGCCACCACAAGGCCGTAGATGGCGATGATGCCAGCCATGACCACGGGGATGATGGACTTCATGATCAGCTCTGGCCGCATGACAGACATGGCCGCTATGCCAGTGCCGCTCTTGGCCGTGCCGTAGGCAGCGCCCAGGGCTGTGGGAAGGAGACATGGTGAGCCGGGCGTCCTGTGCGGCCCAGCTACTGGGGACAGCAGGAGCTTAACAAGGAACGTGGCCAGGGCCGGAGGAGGTGCCTTCAGAGACGGTCCCCACGCACCACATCAGCCAGGGGTGCCAGCAGCCAGAAGTAGCTGTTTCTCTGCTCTGGCTGAGATCTCACCCCAGATAGTTCAATGCTTCTTCCAGAAGAGGCCCTTCCGCTGCCTGGGGCCCCCTCTGCTGTGGGAGCCCACCCTGTAGCCTCCTGTGATGGTCCCATGCTCCTAAGGAGCTGCAGCTGCAGCTGCCCAAGACCTAAAGGGTGGAGCCAGGACAGGTCAGGCACTCTCACGTGGAAAAGGAACACGGGCCCCAGAACCTTGCTCACGGCAGAAAGGCTCAGGAAACCTTCTGTCCCACGTGGAATCAGGACAAACCTGTGACGGTCCAAGCTGAACACTGAAGCTGACCACTGTCAGCAGCCCAGGTGTCAGGCCAGAGTGTGCTGGGCAGCCTGGGGGTGGTGGGTGCTGCTCAGGAACAACCCTCTGGAAGGGTGGCTGCAGGCCAAGAGGATGTGGCCCACCTGCAGACTCTGCAGGCTGTAACTCAGGTCAGGAGGCGGCAAGCTGGCAAGTCCCGTCCTCTCGGGCCACCGCATCCCCACTCCCAACCCCGAGCCTGCTATTAGGAGGGCTGGCAGCTCATCACCTGGCTGAATCTCCGGAGTCAAGCTGGTGCCAGGCGCCCTAGCCACATGGCGGCTCTGCTCAGGACCAGGGGACCCAACACCCAGTCTGGCCCTGAGGCTGTGGCACTCCCCTGGGGGCCCAGAGACTCCAGCAGCACCAGTATCAGGTGAGGCAAGGAGGCCTCTGAGCCCACCCCCACCCCTGGGATATGCTGCCTCCCCTGAATGTCCCTTGCTTGGCCCATGTCCTGGAAAGCCAAGGTGATGCGGATCCAGAACAATGGACAGCCACAAGCGTCCTCAGAGTTAGCAAAGGCGCCGACTGGGGGGCCCCAGGCCATGATCCTTAGGGGAGCAGAGGGGCTGACAGCCGGCTTCCTCCACAGAGCACAGCCTGGGTCAGGAGTGGAAAGGGTCATTCCTCCAAACGTCTTATTCATCATGTGGGCCACGAAACACATTCCCTCCGTGGCTAGTGCTGAGCAAGGAGGACAGGCTCTGCCTGCTCAGGGCAGAGGTCAGTGAGAGAGGGCAACGCAGCCACCTCCAGGTGCAGCAGCCTCTTCCAGGAGACAGGGGGAAGCTTAGGCACAGGGATGAAGGGGGGACGGGGTGCTGGGAAAAGTCTTCACAGAAGGTGAAGCCTGAGCAGAGCTCGTGGTGGTCAGCGAGTAGCCCAGGAAGATGGGGCAAAGGGGAAAGAATTCCAGACAGCATGATCAGAGATGCCAGACAAGAGGAGGTCGAGTGGAGAGCAACTGGAGGGTGGGAAGGAGGCAGAGCCAGGCAGAGGGACTCGTGCTGGCTCCTCCACAGCAGCTCCGAAGCACACAGGCAATGCCGTGCCCGGACATCCCGCACCTTCTGCCTAGGGTCCAGGGCTTCTCTTCATGAGGCTCCTTCTGGGAATCTTCTGGCCATCAATGCATTTTGGGAACTCCTGCTGCAAACCAGCACCCAGTCAGGCTGCCTCACAGTGTGCAAAAGACCAGTGCCAGTGCCTGCACCCTTGGGTGGGAGAGCCTGGGCTAATGTGGCAGGAGGGGGCTGGATGCTGGGCACACTGTGCAGCCCAGGGAGGTGGCCTCCGTGAGGCTGGAGCCACCAGAGGCAGGACGTGTAGGCCCTGAGCTGCAGAAGGCAACAGGCAGATCATGTGGCTGGCAGGGGGGTGGGGTGGGGGGAAAGAGGAACAAAAGGAAGAAGTAGAGATGACCATCCAAAGCCAGTGCAACAGGAGGGAGCCCAGCTGGGCGTGGGGAAGCAGTGGGTTTCCAGAAAGACCTTGGATGCCAGCTTCCCAGGTCAAGCCCGACGGGGTTCTAGGAGGCAGACCTTCCAGCAACGACGGACCGAGTGGAGGGAGAGGAGTCAGGGAGAAGTCAGGAGGCAGTTCCAGGAACACAAGCCCCAAATGCAGGGTGCTGACGGGCAGGAGGAAGTGACAGAAAATACGGAAAAGGAGCAACTGACATCTTCATGGAAGACATGATGAAGAAAGAATCAGCATGACTTTTGTCATAAGCTAAGAAAAAAAAGGGAAGCTGGAATTTGAAATGGGGGGTTGGGGGGATCCCAAAAGTGTGTGTGGCCCTCCTTTGGCATTAAGACCAGTCAGCCATGTTCTGGGCAGGCCAGGGCATCTCTGCCAAGATCTGAAGCACTTGTGCAGATACCAAGAGGCAGGCACAAGAGATAAAGACAAGCCTTGGAGAAAGTGCCATGTTTAGAGGACAGAAATAGTCACAGGTCAATGCCACTCACCACGTGAGAAGGTGGCTCCTGTAGGGCCACAGAGGTCCCCGGGTCAGGGGGTGGGCGGAAAGGAGACTGTGGAGGAGCCAGCATCGGGGCCCACTGGAGCAGGCAGGCCCCAGTCCCCAGGACTAAGCATGAAAGCCCTGAGCCGGGGATACCCCGCACTTGTTAACTTCCAGAACTCTGGGGGCCAAGCTCCACCTAAAAGGCACCTGTTTCTGCATGGAGCGGAGGATCCTGGTGCCAGGAGGGAGCTGGGTGTGAAAAAGGGCACCATGGGCAAACTCCAGGCTTTAGGAACAAGCGCTGACAGCAGGAACCCCATGAGGCCAGGGACTTTATCTTGTTCACCGATGCCTCCCCACACCTGGAACGCGGTGGGCACTCAATCAAGGTTCGCTGAATGAATGGATAGCCACAAATGGCAACCCACAGGTGGCCTGGTGGGCGGAATGCCTGCAGCCACCCTGGGAGCAAGGAGCAGAGATGACCAGGAGTGGGGGTAGATGCCTGTTCCAACAAGCTGGAGAGCAGCTGCCCCCGAACGGTGGCGTCTGGGAGAGGAGAAATCTAGACCAGCTCCCACCACAAATGGCCCTTCCTCGCACATGAGGGGAAGGGCAGGCGGGCCCAGGCAGAAGGAGCCCCCACAGTGGGCCCCCACAGGTGTTTACAGTCAGCAGAGACCCTGTTTGGGGTGCAAACCCTCCACATACCTGCGCAGCGAGCCTCCCAGTCCACCAGGGAGGGCAGGGCAGGGCGGGGTCACCAAAGCCAAATCCCAGACCCACCCTAGGAGGCTGAGACCAGGCCCGACCAGTCCAGGGGGCCTCTGGCTGGGCCAGGACTTGCCTCCCTGGGTCCCACATTCCTGGGCCTGGCCTGAGTGCCCTTCTCCCAGATAAATGACACCCCCAGGCTGCCAAGGCCCAACTCAGCTTGAGAGACCCAATTGTCACCCAAGAAAAAGGATGCCGTCAAAACCCTGGAAGACCCCTCCCTCGCCCAAGGCAAGCCCTCCCAATTCCAAGCCTCAGAGAAGGAAACAAGATCATTCATTCATTCTGTAGGACCAGAAGAAAGACTCCCTCCCGAAAGACAAAGACCCCACCCCGAAAATGCTGCTTCCTCCGCGGCACCCCAGGCCACCCTCTCCCCACCCCGAAGCACAGACCCTCAGCCAGCGTCCACATGGCAGAACGGTGATGCTGTCCTTGCCTTCCAGACACCCACCCTTGGCCCTGGGGCTGCCTGATCACCTCACCGCTGCCCCACACCCCCCACCCCTCCATCTCCAGACTCCCACTCCCGGGTCCCGTGCGGGTTTCGGGACGAAATCCTCAGCCCAGCTTTCCTAACCAGCCCGCACAGCTGACCGGGCTATTGGGAAACCGCCGCAAGCCGCAACCGGAAGCACCTGCCTCTGGGGCCAGACCCACCTGCCCCCCGCTGAAGCCGGACCGCCGCGAGGGCGGGGGTCTCGGCGCGGTGCGGGCTCCCACCGGCCCGGGAGCGCCGGGGACTCCCGAGCCCGATCCCCCGCCCCCGCATCGCGGGAGCTTTCCGAGGCGTGATGTCACTCCCGCCCGCAGGAGCGGGGAGGGCGGCGGGCACCGAGCACGCGCAAAACCGCGCGCCCCCAGCCCAGCCTCCCTCTCCTCGCTCCCCCGGCTAAGATGGCAGCGGCGCCGCCGCCCCACCCCCGCCCCGGCTCAGCCCGACCGGCGGCGCTGCGGGAGCCGGAGCCCCGGGAGCCCCGGCCCCCGCCGCCCTCGGGGCCCCGACCCCCGCCCGCAGCGCTGGGTGGGGTCAGTGACGTCACGGCCCCGGACCCCCGCCGAGCCGCGGGCACGAGCCCCGCGCGCGGCCCTGGCGCCCCCCCCCCCCCGGGTGCCTCGGGCGCGGCGCTCACCGCTGAAGACCATGGCGGCCGAGGCGCCCATGACGGCGAAGAAGGCGGAGTACTCGGGGTTGCTCCGGGACTCGGACATGTCTGCGGCGGGGCTGGGGGCGAGCTCGGCGGCCGAGGCAGGGGCGAGGGCGGGCGGGCGACGCAACAGCGGGCGGACAGCGGCGGCGGCGGCGAAGGCGACCGGGCCCCTCAGCCGCTGCGCTCTAAATACCAGCACCGCAGAGCAAAATGGCGGCCGCCGCCGCGTCACATGACCCGGACCCCGCCCCCGGGCCGCACCACCTGGCGCCGCGGGGGGGCGCTCTGCGCTGCGACAGCCGGGCCACCCGCCCGCCGGCCCGTCCCGCCTCGGCCTCGCGGACTCGGGTCGCGCGCTCCGGGCCTTTCGAACCCCGCGGCGTTGGTCTCGCCCGGCTCTGGGGCTGGGGCGGGGCGGCGGCGCCTCATTAGCATAGGGGGCGCGGTCTCGCGGCGGCCCCGCCCCCCCTGCGGACTGCCGGCGCTGCCCGGGTTCGCGGCCCAGCGCGCCGCCTGCTGTGCGTTGGCGGAGTCCGGCCGCCTCTCGCGAGTGACCCCCCAGGGCAGAGCTCGGGCTTCTCTGGGCGCCGAGCCAGACCACGGGGAATCGGACGCCTCCCCGTCCCCAGGCTGGCCGAGGTTAGAGCAGACGAAGCCGACGTGCCGCGTCCCGGGCGCGGCCGCGGGCGTCCCACCCCGTCCCCAAACGCCAGCCTCCTCCGGACCCAGCAGGTGGTGACTTGTCCCTCGCTTCGGAGAAAAGCGCGACCCCTCGGCGCAGGTGCTCTCTCGCTGCGGCAGGGACCCGGACATCAGCCGGGGCGGGTGGTCCTGTCCGTTGCGGGGACCCCCGCCGATGGGGGCAGCCCTGACCGCCTTAGCTCCACCCGCAGCTCCTGCGCTCCCCTTCAGGAGCTCGGGCCGTCTCCTGGCCCTGGCTGTCCCGTGGGCCCCGTCGCCCGCGCCCCTGCCTTAGAGTCCCTCCCTGGTGCAGGCGTCACCAGCCTTCCCAGCACTGGCCCAACCTGTTCCGTTGCCAAAGCAGGAGCGGAGGTGACAGGTGCCGGGAACCTCTGGCCTCCCCCACCTCCCTGTGTTGCCCCCACTCCAGGTTCTTGAAAGAGAGCTCTCCAAGCAGCGCCTCCCTGCCTCCCTACGGTCATCGATGGCCCTTTCTCTAAGGGAGGGGACATCTGTCAGGTCATCTGTGTGGGCCTCTGGCCACCCGCTGCCCCACAGCCTCTCTCTCTCCTGCTCGCCGCAGCAGCTCGGCCGCCCTCTCTGTCCCTGCTCCTGCTGGAGTCATGCGGGGGGACAACAGCAGGCCCAGCCCCATAGCCTCAGCACGGCCCCAGCGTGCTCCCCAGCCCTGCTGCTCCTAGGTGGGTGGCCAGCACCCAGCTTCAGTCTCTGTCTTGCACTGTCCTGTCCCTTAGCTGCACCTTTCCAGCCCTGCCCTCTCCAAGCGTGGATCCCCAATACCTGCCCTGAGGTCCGGCTGCCACAAGAGCAGGGGAGCCCAGGGCATGAAGGTGGCACTGGCAGGGGGCCCAGGAGGCTGTGCGGAGGGTGGCCTGGGCCCTGAGGGAAGCAGGGGCAGGACTGATGGAGAACGGGGTGGCCATAAGAACAGAGGGGAGACCACACTGGGGGCCCGCGGGGTCACCTGGTTCTGCAAACGAGCAGGCTTCCCTGAGCTCATCCCGCCCCGGCACCACCAGCCTCCATACTGGATATTTCCATCCCAGACCAAGGCGGCCATGTCCACCCAGCAGCTTGGAGCAGTCCTGCCTGGCTCCCAGTTCCTCTCTCCTATTACTCACACCCCACTCCGCTGCTCTGGGTTCCAGGCCCTTCATTTCCCACACTTGCCTCCCACTCCCCGCCAATCCATTCTTCACCCTGAAGCCACGGGCTCCCTCTCAGTGCCCAGTCTGACCCATCACCCCCTCCTGGGGTCCTTCTCACCCCTCTCCTCACTTGCCCAGCACCCCCTCATCACTAGGGTTCTCGAGTGTGGCTCCCTGCGGGACACTGATTACGTGCTTCAACTTGGCGGGCCTGGGCTGGGGGACCTGATCAGCCCCTGGGGAGGGTGGTGGGCACGGGCGACAGCGCCCTCCGCAGCCCCCCGGGCCTGGGAAAGTAAGGCCGGAGGCAGGCCCCATTTCCTCACCCAAAATACCACTGTTAGGGGAGGCTTGCCGGAGGGAACCGCCTTTTCCCCACCCCCTTATCTTGCCCGGACACTCCCCGTTGCCAGTGCAACTCCCATCACCACCAGTGCGCATACATTGTTGCCAGACACCGTTACCGGAGCAACTCTCGCCCCTTTTCAATCAACCTCCGCGCCCTCTCAGAACCAATCCAAGCCTTTAACCTCTACAGCTACCCCGCCCTCTAAACGCCCGATATAAGCTTGTACTCTCCCCTAATAAACTCTCTTGGCTTCTTCACCCTAAAAGAACCGTGTCCCGCTTGTTCCTTTCTCGCCGCCCTCCATACTTTGCACGCCTACGCCGGGGACCGGGCCCAGTCCCCTGCCTCGCCCTCGCCTCCGGGAAAGAGCCCCCGCCGCCGGTACCCTCCAAGCAATCCTGAGAGCCTAGGATTTGGTAACCGGCCGCCACCTCCCCCCCCCCAGACGAATCAACTGCGACCGCAGCTCCCTATGTGCCAGCCACTCTCTCTCCGTTGTTAACTAGTGTGATGCCATCTTCAAAAGTCACCTCCTCCAGAAAGCCCTCCTGACCTTGCCTCCTCCACTGCACACTCCATTATCACCTTTTGCACCCCACTGCCCCATTGGGTCTCTGTGCCTCATTGTCTATTCCCTGATACCTCGTCCTGAGCGTGTACTGGCAGCATCTCCTGCATCCTCACAGTGACCCGGCAGAGAAGGGACGGACACGGGCTCAGGAAGGTCAGGAATCTCACCCAGGGGCACGGGCCTAGTGAGGGTGGGACTGAAAGCGAACGCCCATGCTGCTTGCTGCCCGGGTGTCTGCTGAGCAGGTGCTGGGGTGCGGGTGGGGCTGGGGCGGGACCAGGTCGTCTTGGATGTCCCAGTACTGGGTAGGGCCCTGGGTTGGGGTGGTCTGCAGGCTCGGGTGCTACGACTGGGGTGTCTGCTTCCTGCACATGGCTACTTCCTCCTGGGTGAAACCACTGCCCTGCAAGCCCCTGGCCTGCCCCTGCTTGCTGGGGACTTCCAGGAGTGGGGAGGCCAAGACTTAGAGAAACACAAATCAGAAGCCCTGGTGGCAGGCGGGTATCCCTGCCCCTGAGGGCCTTCCGGGTAAAGGGCCCTCCCAAGAGAACCCTGTGGCACCTCGCAGAGACCTGAGGGGGTGGGGGAGGAAGGAGGCAGCGAGTCTGGGAATAAGATTCCAAGGCCCAGGAAGCCATTCCAAACGGGAGAGGCCAGCAGCCGGCACCACGGCCCGTCCGGGACACCAGGAGCCTGCGGCACAGCCCCATTCTCACAAGCGGCCGTGGAGATGCACCCCGAGTGGGCACTCGTGGGAGGGAGACGGCACCCTGTGCCCCTCCAGCAGGGAAGAGCCACATGCGGCCTGGGGCGGCTGGAAGGAGAGGAAGGAGGCACAAAGCTGCCCCACTGGGGTGCAGGGAGGGTAAGTAAAGGCAAGTTATCTTTTTTATGATTGTAATTAAAATAAACCAAGGCTTATGAAATGATATAAGGAGTTTTTTGTTTTTTTTAACTAACGTCCTGCAGACAAATCAACGTGGTACGAGTAGAACCCGAAACCCGCCAGCCTCACCTGCCTCATCCAGGCTCGCTGGGGGTCAGGGGCAGCCGGCCCAGAATGGGTGGGGGCTGCAAATCCCAGGCGGCTCTGGCCCAATCTGTCGGCACCCCAGGGAGCAAGAAGTTCCCCAGCTGTTCTGCTGACTCCAGTCTTTGAGGGTTGATGTGAAAGGGCTTGATGTTGTCTTCCTCTTTGAGCACCCGCGGGGAGGGCTGCAGGCAGGCCCAGGAAGCGGGCCCCGCAGTCAAGGCACAATGGGGGCCCTTTCCCTGCTCCCATACAGGCCTGGGGTTGCCCGGGACCCCATGTCTGGCCTGGGTCATGCCCCTTCCTCACTCTGCACCAGCCAGGGGTCACACGCCCAGGGCCTTGCCTGCCTCAGACTCCCACAGGCTGCATTTCTGAGCCCCCGCCACTGCCAGGCGCTGCGCCCGGCCCAGGCAGACGAGCTGACCAGGAGAGCCCTCGGGGAGCTCAAGGCCACTAGGGTTGCTGGACGCACAGACAACGGTGTTCTGACAGCATTGTGGACGCGAAAGCAGAGGTGACTTTACAAGGTGCAGAGGGGGTACCGGGGGGATACACTGGGGGGGCGCAGTTCCCAGCGCCCCAGGGGTGGTGACTTCTGCATTACATGTTAAAGGATGAGGAGTGTTTTGAGCAGGGGAGAGACACGGCCCAGTTTGCATGTGAGAAATAGGGAACTGGTTAAATAATTCACCGCGGTGCAAACCACAGAGCACAGGGCAGCGTTAAGGGGACTGAAGGAGGCCCTCACGTCCTGACGGGAAGGAGCTCTGGGATGCAGATGAGCAGGGAGAAGCACGGGCACGGTTCCTATGTCACCAGGCGGCCGGCTGGAAACATGGAGACATCACCTATGTGGGGGACTGGGAAGCCGGGCACAGTGCAGGTTCCTGCCCTACATGCATATTTTGTTTTTGAAGAAACATAAGACAAGGAAACAAAGCGGCTTCATGGAGGGCTGGAGGTGCAGCGTGAGCTGGGATGCGTTGCTGGGCCCACCCCAGGGACCATGTGAAGGCAGGTGGCAGGAGCAGGGGGAGGCGTGGCCCTGCCCGCCGGGGCTCAGGCAGACGCTGTGGCCACCCTGCTGGCCTGGCCTGAGCGGGGCGGGGGCCCGAGACATCCGAGGACCCGTGCCAGGGAACGGGACCTGCCCAACCCAGCCTGGGGCCCAGGCCCTCCACGCCACCCAGATCTGCCTGCCTGCCTCGGAGCCCCGGCCCCGCAGGCTGCATTACCGAGCACCTGGAGAGGAGGAAGTTACCATGGGGAATGTTGGGGTGGGGGGTGCCCCCAGCAGCACACACCCCCTGGGATGCCGTCACTTCTCCCAAGTCCCCCGGGACAGGGGCCGGCACCTCAGGAAGATCACACGAGGGCCAGGCCCTCCCACCCTCCTGGGGCTCACATCTTGGGGGTGGAGTGGGGGACAGTGGAGTCGTCCGAAAGGCTGTGACGCTCTGTCACGGAGAACAAGCCACCGGGGGGGGGGCGGCGCGTGCCAAGGCCCGGAAGCACAGGACAGGGTGGGTGGTACAGTGGTCTACCGGGCGAGGACTTCTCAAAGCTGGACCCCCTGCCGTCCCCCACCCGGCGCCCCAGTGAAAGAGCTCACAGGAGAACACGCTTGTCCGGGGGGCAGCAAAGGGAGAGGGCCCACAGGAGTTGGTGGGGGTCCCCAGGGAGCTGCCGAGCAGGCCCTGCAGTGGCAGGAAGGGCGGGGGGCGCCGGCAGGGTGGGGGCTCCGGGAAAGGAGAGTCACACTGTCTGGATTAAACACCTATGGAGACTAAAACACAAGGCAACAGGAAAGGCTTCAGCACTGCCTTAGGGGACTGCGAGCACAGCGTCCCAGCCTTGCCCGAGAAGCGCGAGCCTGTGTCGTGTTACAGCGGCGCGGCTTGTGCTGTCGATTATCCCGCGGACAGGACCCCGGGAGGTTCCCGGCAGCGGCGTAGTCACCGCTCTCCTTGTCCCCTGCTTGGACGCGCAGCCTCAGGCCTGTGGGCAGAAGGAAGTGACACCAGATCAGTGGGGGTGGCTGCCCGGGCCCCGGTGGTGGCAAATCGGGAGGAGCCCGTTCCCCACCGAGCACCCCTTGCGTCTGCTGTCTCCCAACCCACAGGTTTCAAAAGTACCCTGGCCCGGGGGCCTCTCTGATTTCATTTCGGACTCAAACGAACACCAAGGAAATACATCACCAGATCATTTTTATTTTCACTTTTCCAAAGTCAGGTTTCACTTCAAACACACATTGGGTCGCTACACATGGTTGTATTTCCACAAGGTCCTGGCTTTTTAAACATTATTATCATATTTACTCAGAAGCTCCAAAGCATCCGTTCTGTACACCCTTTTTAAAAAGAAGCCAATGACTGTCCTTCATAATGCAAGTTTAAATTCGTTCATGCAACCCTTATGTTCACTCCATTGCCTGTCAGCGTCCATGACACGGTGCACCGGCCTGCTCCATTTCCTCGGGAAGGTGTGGGCTCGGTGGGCTTCCCCCACTGAGGGCGTCAGGAGCGGCCTGGCCAAGGGGGCCCCCGGGTGCCCTCTCCCTGCACTCCGGCCCTCCAAAGGCCCGGGGTGCACCAGCCCACGCCCCACTCTTGCTTCACCTCAAAGCTGCCACCCCGGCTCCCTCCTGGGGGTCCACGGTGACTGGTCTGAGCAGGCAGGGCACACTGCAGACCAGGAGGGGCCAGGCCGTGGGTCAACACATGGACATGTGCACCACACAGCCCCTGCCTGGCCCAAAGGAGGAGACAGGCTCCACCCGGGCCGCGGGGCGGGCGGGCAGGGTGCACAGGGCTTCAGCGGCAGCAGCAAATCACATCCACTCTGCTCGGCTTCTTGGGCACGGCCCGACACGTGCGCACACGTGCACACACGTGCTCCCTCTATGCATATGTAGTTACACCAGTGGATGTTTTTAAAACTCCACGCACTTTTCTGCCTATGGCACATATTCGGGGGTGAGGAACCCAGGCGTCACTTGGAGACTTTTCCACACAGACAAGAGACTCAGGCCCAGGAAGAGAACTCTGAGGTGCAGGAATCCAAATTTGAGGTACTCACTATAATGCCTCATCGGTGCCATCTTTTTGTTTGAAACAGTGTTTGTCTTGGAAATTTGACAGCATTCTGGATTTAACAAAAATGTGGGAAACTAAACATCCAAAACAATTCAATCTATTCTGGAACCGAAACCAGACATTAGGGGGGCGCCCAGAAGAACCTGAGTGGGGCTGGAGTCGACAGAGCCCCCACCACGCTGAGCTCAGTCCTGGCGAAGGAGCCGCCATCACGGAAGATGCCACGCTGGGAAAGTGGAGGGCCGCCAGGGACACTCGGGACCACCTTGGTGAGTCTTCTGTGAATCTAAATTACTACAAAATAAACAGGTAAAATTAAATTGACCAAATATAAAAGACTCTAACACTCAAATATAAAAGACTCTGAAGGCTTTATGGATTCAGGAAATAGATAAAAGAACTTAGGCGGCCTCTGTGCTCTTTAGAACCTTCTAATACAAGTTACATTGAAAGACTTAAAAACTTAAGCACGCAGCTTACCAAAATAGGTCAAAGTGAAATAATTTTCTTTTAGCTCAATAACTAAAAACTCTGAAAAATTTGTAAAATACAAATGACTTACTCATGTGTGATATTGTTTTTGAAAAATTGATTTTCTGAAGACCCAAAGGCATGTAGCCTCCTCTAATGAACCAATTTAAATGATGTTCAACTTTGTGTTTTTTAAATAAACTTGGAAATGTTTCTGAACAACAAATGATTCACCACACAATTGTGTCCGCTTTTGGCTAATTTTAAACATCAAAAGCTAATAATCCATAGCCAAGAAGAGAACATCAATACACTATGTTCGGACATAATTCTAACACAGACAGCTACAAGAATAAAAAGTAAAGAAAATCATACATACCTTTTAGGTTAGTAGAATAAATTAGGATAAAGAAGCTATTAAGTATAAGGAAACTGTTTTACACACAAACACAAAGCAAAGAACTTCACCCACGATGTGGAGATTGGGCCTCAGTGGCCATCCCCGGGCTGGCTCTCCAGGCGGGTGCGTGGGGGCTCCTTGGTGCGGCGGCACAGAAGGTTCTGGAAGCGGGAGCTGCTCATAAGGCCCTACTCACTCGGTTCAGTAAGTTTACGGAGGGAACCCTGCAAATCGTGCACAAATGTAACTTCAGCTGCTTCCGAGAGGCTGTTTTCAGAAGCGATCAGTGGTGAGAACACACTTACAAACACGGCCACTGGGCAGCCGACTGTACCCCCTCCCCATCCTGGGGAACCTCCAGAAACCCCCTGGCTGAAGAGACCAGACCCAAAGCCTGGAGTTAATACAGAGGCTGTTTAATGGGCAGCGGGCAGTGGTACACGCAGGGCTGAGGGCTCGCAGGAAGGGGCTGGCAAGGGCCACGGGGGTCTGCAGTGACACTCCTCACAGTGCCTCAGCCCTGCTGGGAACCCCCCACCCCCTTGAGGCCCTTGAGCCCCGAGAGGAGAGCAGGGCAGGAGGATGGTCCCCACTGGGCAGTGAGGGAAACTGAGTTCCTGATGGGCCGTGTGAGTTTCCTGCCTCTGCCCCCCACTGAGAGGGGGCTGGGGCGGCCTGCGCAGGAGGGGCACAGGGAGGTGGGGCAGGCAGTGCAGTGCTGGCCTGAGCCTGGAGCTGGGGGCTGGGTGACTCCGCGGGGCCTGTGTTTCAGGAACCCAGGCCTGCAGGCCCCACACGGCTGCCTCGGGCTCTGCTTCCCCACTGCCCTCCGTGGTGCCCCCAGGGCCAGCTGGGAAGTCATACAGGTGGGAGAGGCCGCTGCCTGTCCCCCCGGCCTGTCTCACCGGAACCACTGTGCGCGAGGATGGGGATCTGGGGCCTGGCTAGGCAGGAGGCCCAGATACCCCAAGTCCAAAAGGGGTTGTGCGGCCAGCCAACCGCTACCAGAGGGGCGTGGGGGGAAGCGAGTCTCCACACAGGGGAACGCTGTGGGGCAGGGGCTGTTGGGCAGGGGCCTGGGGGGCGTGGGGTGGACATGCAGCGGGGCATGCTGGGAGCCGGACGGGAAGAGGCCGTGGGCCAGGGAGCACTGAGGGGGCCTGTGGCAGCCGCCAGGCTGGGGGATGCCGAGGGGCTGGTCTTCCCAGAGGGCCTCTCCCCGGGCTGCCCTGTGGCCACCACCCCAGGTGTGAACCCGCAGGCACCGCAGAAGCTTCAGGCTCTGCAAATCTGCACAAACCCAGGACAGGCTTGCTGCCCCACTGGGCCCTGCTGCCCCTGGGAGCCTCAGAGATGCTGCCCCAAGAGCCGAGGCAGGGATAGGACACGGGAGCAGAGGCTGTGGGCGCAGGGAGTGGGATCGAGCAGGCCCAAGAGCACCAGCTCTTCTCAGGATCCCGACATGCTGGGAGTTGCAGGAGGAGCACCAGCAGGGGACACCGGGGACCCACCCTCAGCCTGTGGGGACTCAGGCTCTGGTACTGCCTCCATGGGGGAGGAAGGAGCCAACCGACAGGAGTCAAAGATGCCCTCGGACCCTTCCAGAAGCCTGGGCTCCAGCAGGAGAGGTGGCCCCGATGGGTACATCACTGAGCGGCTGGGGCCAGGCGAGGTGGAGGCAGGGACGGCTGCTGTGGCACCCCCGCCCCGCGCCCCCGCAGCACCCAGCACCCCCCCAGCAGCCCAGCAGCCGCCCAGCAAGGCGCATCACTGGCCCAGGTTCTGGGTGTCGGGGTCCTGGAAGCCCCAGGCCTCCACGGCTGCGATGAGGAAGTTCTCGGAGCAGAGCGGCTGGTTGTTGAAGGTGTCGCAGTGCCCAGTCCGGCCGCGGTTCAGGTCCCCATCGACGTAGAGCGCCTGGCCGCCCCCTCCACCTGCAGGACGAGCAGGTCAGGGCTGCCCCCCACTCCTGCACTGGCAGCGCCCCCGCAGCACCCCTTCCCGCTTCCGAGCATCGCCCACCTGGCCTGGCCAGTCCTGCCCTCTGCCAGAGGATCCCAACCCTCCATAGCTGACGCCTACTCCAGCCCCAGCAGATGGGCAGCAATGCCTTCTCCCTGCCACCAGGGGCCACCAGGGGCTGGGCATGGGGGCTTCAGCCACCCACGGTCCCCAGGACCCAGAGCCAAGGGGCCCACCGATGATGAGGCAGTCGCTGCCACCAGCCATGAACATGGCCTCCGTCTTGGAAGGCAGGCTGAAGTGCCGAGCGGCCAGGAAGGGCGAGAGGCGGTCGGCAGGGTCCCGGGGGACGGTGTGGCAGAGCTGGGTGGGGGCAGCGGTGGTATCCAGGGGCACTGCAGGCGTCACCTTGGTCAGCTCGGGGTGCTTGATGACCACCCACTCGTAGCGCTGGACCTCAGGCTGCAGCTGAGGGCAAAGGGGCAGGTGTGAGGGGCCGGCCTGCTGGGTCGCACCCCACCGCCCCCGGAGCCCCAGCCCGCTATCCTCCATCCAGAGCCCCGGGGGCGAGGGGCCGGCCAAGGCCGAGGAGGGGCAATGGCCACGGCAGAGAAGGCTGTGCTCGCTCCGTGGAGCTCACAGTCTAATGACCAAAACTCAGAGGCAAGCCACCCGCAGGGACAGCTGCTGTGGCGGGATGAAAGGTCAGGTGGGTGGGGGGTGAGCTGGATGCCGGGGACCCCGGGGGAGCCCAGTGGGAGCCCTGACCTCTGCCCACAGGCCCAGGCCACTCACTCTGAACACAAAGCACTCCCCAGTGCCGAAGAAGCCCAGTTTGCCTCCGGACTTGCTTCTCTCGCTCCAGTCTGTTGACAGGTAAGCACCACACACCTGGGGGAGGGTGTGGGGTGAGGCTGCGTCCTGCCCGCCCGCAGGGGTGGCCCCTTGCTCAAGGCTCAGGGAGCACATGTCCCTGGTCACAGCTGGGGGGGTTCCGCCCCGCCCCCCACTGCGCAAGGGCAAAGGGCTGAGAACAGTCTGGGCTGGGGTGGGTGACATGGTCAGCTCGCCCAAAGACCCCGTGTCCCTTTCCTGGAGGCCTGGGGCTGGTGGGGTGGGAGGTCGGGCCTGTCTGGGCCATTTTCATCTTTATTTCTCTCCGTGTCCCCAGAATGAGGGAACGAGGTCCATGTCCTCACTTGCTGGCCATGTCTGTACCCTCAGAAGGAGGCTTCGGGAGGTGCCCCTGCTCTAGAACATTCCCCCAACCCCTGCGAACCAGCAGAGCCTTTGACCCCCATTAGAGAATTGGCCTCGGAGCTGCTGCAGCGTCGGCACCTGGGGCCTGGGGTGAAGAACCGAAACCTCAGCGTGCGGGTCTGGGAGTCGCTGAACAGACCCTCCATGACGCCTTGGGGTGCTCTCCCAGGACAGCTGAGAGCAGCCCTGAGAACGGTGTAGGGGTGAAGTGGCAGCAGTGAAGGCAGCTACCGGGCCGGGTCCCCTCCGAGGCTGCTCGGGGCCACCAGCAGGGTCCTGGGCCCGGGGAAGGGGCAGACCACGGGGGAGGCTTGGACTCTCCCCTCTGGGGGGCCCTGAGCCTGGGCGTCGGGTGCCAGGGAGCCCTGGCCCTGAGAGCAGGTGGGTCTGGGCAGCAGGATGTCCCCTGACACCAGGCCCTGGGCCGTGCCGGTCCCTCCTTACCTCCTTTTGTGTGGTCTTGATGAGCAGGAGGGTGGGCTCGTGCCCCTCACACTGGAAATAGAACCTGTGGGCAGAGCGCAGGTGCTGGGCGTGACGCTGCCGTCTGTCCTGCACGTCCTGGGGCTGCCCCCCATGAGCCCCACTGACTGGAGCCCACAGGCCCTATCTCTGCGTGCAGGGACTGTCTGCCTGGCAGCACCCCACAGCCTCAGCAGGGCCCCGCAGGCACAGCAGGGAGAGGAACCTGGGCTGGGAAGGTGCCTCTCAGGTCCCCACATGCATGGCTGGGAGCCTGAGCATGGGGGGAGCTGGGGTCCCCGGACATGTGTGGGGGCCTGAGAGACCTGGTCAGTCATCTGTGGGCTTCCCATACTGCCCAGAGGCAGGAGGCAGCGTGAACGTGGCTCAGCTACGCTGGCACCCCGTGCCTGGGGCGGCAGACGGTGCCTCTGCACCAGCTCTGCCCGTGTCACCTCTGCTGGGAGCCTGGGACCCAAGCCCAAGCTTCTGGCCACTGGCCACCTGAGGCTCAGGGAGGCCACACTGAGTGCCGGCCGCAGGAGCGCAGTGGGCCGAGGGAGCTGAGGGAGCAACCCAGCAACCAGGCCTGCTCCCCTCAAGTCGTTCTCTCCGCACGACTCTTGTCACTCAAGGGGTCGTGCTGAGGCGAGGACCCCTGCAGCGTGGGTAGCCTGGGCCTGGGAGGGACGGAAGTCCAGAGAAGGACCAAAGGCCCATTTGCAGCTGTCCCCAGGCTGCCCGGAGCTGGTGTGCACTAGCCCCGGCTCGCTGTGCCCCCACGGCCCTGCCTGGCCTCCCAGGATGTCACCTGCTCAGGCTGTAGCCGTGCTGCAGCGAGGAGAAGAGCAGCAGGGGCTGGCAAAGGGCGAAACGCTCGGGGACCCATGACCAGATGTCCCGCATCTCCCTCACGCTGACGATTTCCGAGTGAAAGTTCTCCGTGTGGACGGCCAGGTGCACAAACTGCCTGGGAGAGCAGGAGGTGTTCCGAGGGTGGCCCCCAGCTCCAAGCCACCCCTCCTTCGGGAATGCTGGGGGGTTCCTGGTGGGGAGTCTGGTGGGCATGGCCAGGGTCAGAGCCCGGTCCTCAGTGCCCACTGAGACGTCATGGGGCAGAGCTGTCCCTCAGCGCCCCGTCTCCCAACCCTGGCTGCAGAGAGGGGAGGGCGCCCAGCCTGGGTGGGACAAAGGCACCTTTTCTCTACGAGACGGGGACAGAGAAACAGGCAGCTCAGGCAAGATGAGGCTTCAGGGTCAGCCAAGCCCCAATGGACAGCACCACTGAGGCAGCCAAGCAGACAGACAGACAGGCAGTCAGACAGCACCTGAGCCTCGGCTGGGCTTGGGGTGGCCCTGAGAGCACGGGCTCCACAGCTAGCCAGACAGAAGGAGCGAGAAGCCAGGCCTGGAACGCAGATTTGAAACCTACCTTTTAGAGAATGAATCTCTGAGAAACCAGAGGACACAACGGACGCGGATAAGAGGAAGAAAAGCCAATCAGGCGAGGAGGAACTGGTGGTGAGCACCACACCCATGGGCCACCGCACAAGAGTGCTGGGGACAGCTGCCGTCTCGGGACACCACAGACACCTGAGCCTGCTCCCAGGGGCCGTGCCCCAGGGCAGGGAGGCGCGTCCAGCAAGCCCCAGACAGAAGGGCTCGGGGCCCAGGGCGGGGCTGGCGGGCGTGGGCTGCTGCCCTGACAGGACCCCTCTCATGGCTGCGGGGAGGGCCCGGGCCACTGCCAGACCTGCTGGCTCCAAGGGGCACCCAGCTTCCGCCTCAGCCAGTGGCCGGACTCCCTGAGGACACCACCCCGGGCCTCTCGCAGCCATGACCAAGACGGCCCCTTCTCTCTTCCCATGCATGGAAGGGTGGATGGATGGAAGGGTGGATGGACAGAAGGGTGGACAGACAGAAGGGTGGATGGATGGAAGGGTGGATGGATGGATGGGTGGACAGATGGAAGGGTGGATGGACTGGACGGAAGGGTGGATGGACAGAAGAGTGGACAGATGAAGGGTAGATGGACGGAAGGGTGGATGGACAGATGGGTGGATGGATGGAAGTGTTGAAAGACGGAAGGGTGGACAGATGAAGGGTGGACGGACAGAAGGGTGGACGGATGGAATGGTGGACAGACAGATGGGTGGATGGAAGGAAGGGTGTTTGGATGGAAGGCTGGATAAACGGAAGGGTGGATGGACGGAAGGGTAGACAGACTGGACGGAAGGGTGGACTGACAGAAGAGTGGACAGACGAAGGGTGGATGGATGGATGGGTGGATGGATGAAGGGTGGATGGACAGAAGGGTGGACGGATGGAATGGTGGACAGACAGATGGGTGGATGGAAGGAAGGGTGTTTGGATGGAAGGCTGGATAGACGGAAGGGTGGATGGACGGAAGGATAGACAGACTGGACGGAAGGGTGGACTGATAGAAGAGTGGACAGACGAAGGGTGGATGGATGGATGGGTGGATGGATGAAGGGTGGATGGACAGAAGTGTGGACAGACGAAGGGTGGAGTGGAGGCAGACCGAGAGGCTGGCAGGGCGAGCGTGAGCCCCCAGCTCCCAGCACATGTCCTGCCCCTGCCCCTGCCCCTGGCCCTGGCGCTGGGCCCCCGGGGGAACAAGTGAGGGGGCTGCCCGGGCCGGCCCGCGGCCTACCTCTTCTGCTTGACGGTGATGCCTCTCTGCTTCAGCGCCTTCTCGTTGGCCAGCTGCAGGAGCTGGATCTCTTTCCGCGAGAAAAGCCGGATGGCGAAGGCTTTCTCGAGCAGCTTCTCAGGAGACACCGTCTTGGCGATGTCCCTGACGAACAGCCGGATGTCCTGCCTCACGCTGTCCGGCCCGAGGGGCTGCCCGGCCCTCGCCCTGTGGAAGAACTTGAGGATCGCCAGCGCCACCCGGTACAGCACCTTATACCCCTCGACCAGGAAGACGTCGAAGACGCGGGCGAAGTGGCTGAGGGGCAGCTCCCCGAAAAGCCAGCGCTGCCAGTCCGAGTAGACCTGCAGGACATCGTCCGCCACGGCCACCATCAGCTTGTGGGCCGCCTGGCAGTACTTGTTCACCAGGTCCCCGAAGGTCATGCAGGACGACTCGAAGGCCAGGAAGCTCTGGTCGATGAGCTTCCTGCTGGGGTCGTTGCAGGCGAGGATGCGGCACGTCATCTCAAAGCACTCGGCCTCGTCCAGGCTGTAGTGCAGGAGCAGCGCCACGACGGCGGGCAGCACGGGGCAGAAGGAGATGTCGGGGAACTGGTGGGCCACGCACAGCAAGACCTTGCGCACAGCCCCCTCGCCCCGCGGGCTCAGGCAGTAGCTGGGCACCTGCGTGTTGTCCACGAACTCGGGCAGCGGGAGGCTGTGGCCGCTGTGCCTGCCCACGATCTTGCCCACAATGTCGCTGTACACGCTGGCGTCGGGCGTGACTGTGCGGCAGGGGATGTCGCGGATCAGCCGCTGGTACACTTGGCCCCGCAGGGCGTGGCTGTGCGCCCAGTAGCCCTGCCGCGCCAGCTGCTTCAGCTCTGGCAGCTCCGTGCAGCCCAGCTCCCGGGGCCCCGTGTCGTGGATGGCCCTGTCCATCATGTCTCTGTCCACGAAGCAGTTGTAGCCAGGGGAGTCCATGGTTCGGGGTGCCCCGGGGGAATGCCTGGGCTGCTGGCGGAGTCCTCCTGCCCTGGGAGGGGAGCAGAGATGGCTAAATCCTCTGGCAGCCTGGCATGGGGTTTTCTCCTAACCCGTTTGCCATCCTACACCCTGCAGGGTTAAAAAAAAACAAACACACTTGAAGATCCTTGTATTTGAAGTTTCCTGTTTTAAAAAACACTTTTTTTTGGGGGGGTGGGGGGTGGGGGGTGGTATTTGTGTTACTCTTTCTAGAAAATGTTGAAAGGGCCTCTGGTTAAAGGTGTGTGAATATGTGGGGGCTTCGCCGTGAAGGCTGGACTGTAACTTCTCACAGAGAAGGGGTGCCGTGCCCATGAGGCTGCTGGACCGGGGCACACAGGCTCCGAGCTGGGAAGGGCTGGGAGGTGTCCTGGGGGTGCTGTTGGGACAATCCCCGCTAGGGGCATCTCCCAGGCTCCCAAACGCCATGCTGTGGCCTCCCGGGAAGGATGGCCGCCTTGGCCTCGCCCCACAGCTCGAGTCCTGCAGGCCTGGGGCAGGCGGGCTCTGCAGCTTTCCGGGCTGTTCTGACACCTTTGGGAGCCACGGGCCTTAACGGGGGTCAAGCCAAGAGATGCTTCTGCTCGGTTCTCCAAGGCTTTGGGGCTTTAATCAGCTGTGCAATGTGACCAAAACACAAACCCGACCTGCCCTCCTCTCTCTGGATTTGTATCCTTAACTCCCTAAAACTCTCTAAAAATGCCAGCTTGAAAGCGTGGTTTCAGGCAGGCAATTCAAGAGAAAAATCATGGGTGGATGAGCGGATATGAGAAACGAGGAAGGGCTTAGAAGGAAATGCAAGATGGGAAGGCTTTCAAAATTAGACAGTTCTGGGTAAAAATCAGAGGCGCAGGGGGGTTCAGTGTTCTCTCCAGGTGGGTGGCTGCTGAGACTGGGCAGATGGGAAGGAAACGGGCAGGAGTTGCCTTTCGAGACTCGGGGGCATGGTTTACTGTGTGCAGACATCTAGAGGCGAGTGTGACCCTTTAGGACATCACAATTTTGCATCTGTTTTGGCCGACGGCTCCCGTCCTCAGCACGGAAGTGCCACGTTCTGCCTCCGCGCGTCAGACTAACCGTTATGTCTGGGGTGGCACAAGAGCCCAGGGACGTCTTGGGGTCTGCTTCAGCGAGTTTGGGTGAATGAGCAGATTGTTCTGGTTTCTCTTGTATCTCGAACAGTCATCTGAAAACATAAAAGCAAATGCTATTTCAAAACACTGAGTGAAAAGTAAAGCATTACAGTATAAAATCTATGTGCGTGAGACGACATCTTGGGAAAATACCTTGATGCTGTTTTCATGGGGGTTTCCCACAGAAATTATGAACTAGAGCAAGGCTTTGTGATGCCACAACTTAGTAAGCCCCACTGGAAAAGCCTCACCCACGGCTTCTTGCTCGAAAGGAAGGAAACCCTGACGGCAGCTGACCGGCGTGCCTCGTCCTTGGAGGGAGGCAGTGTGGGGTTCCCTTCTTCCCCAGTTTGAGGGCCCCTCTGTGTCACCCCGCCGTGTCGTGCCATCCCCAGGCCAGCCAATCTTCCATGCAAACAACGAGTTGTAGACTTTAGGTTCATCATCTTGGGCTCTGAGCCCATTAACCTCTCCAGGGATCCCAGGCCCAGCCTGCCTGGTAGAAAGAACCGGCCCCTTCTCGGCAATAAATGTGTTTATAAACAGAACAGGAGCTGGGCAGGACAGCACCAACCTGCATTCAACTAGCCCCAGATTTCGGTTGAATATTAAACTGGAAACTCCAAAAGCAATCATCATGCTTGCAAAGTTCTGCCAGAAAAAACCTTCAGGAAGAAACAGGCTTGGAGTTTTGTTTACCAGGGCAAGTGCCATCCGAGGCAGGGGACGTGTACAGGAGACCCTGAAAAAACCTCTGGGCTACTGCAGCCCCCCAACCCAGCCTTAGCTCCCCCTAAAATCCCCCATCCAAGAGAGAGCACATTTCTGGCTGGCCAAACAAGACTGGTGATGACCTATTTAAAGCATCAATAAAAACCAGATCCGAAGTCGTTTTCTTTTCTTTAACTGCACAAGTGACACACGAACGCAAAATCATGAAAGGTCCAATAATGTAAAACCATGGAGCAAAATTTTAAAGTCCTATTTGAATCACCCCCTCCAGTCCTGCTCCCTCCCTCCCTGAAGGTAATCACTACTGACATTTCAGTGTGTGTCCCTCATACCTTTTTCTTGCATTTACAGGCACACTGGTTTACAGCTGAGTGAGACTGTTTTAACTGGTTACTGGGAGGGGAGGCAGGAAACAGATCTAAACGTAGCAGGCAGGGTCTCGCAGCTCTGGCATCCCCGTGACCCCCTCCTGCCCGCTGCCCCACCAGTCACTTTGCTGCCAAGAGATGGCACAGCTCACACCCGGCCCGGTTTCCGCACCCCCCCAGCCCGAGACGGATGCCGCGTGCCCCCTCCCGTGCCTGGAGGTGCGGGGACAGAGAAGGAGGGTGGTGGCGCCCGTGGAGAAAGACCCATTTGGAGCCCGCCGGGCCAGCCGCACAGCCCAGCCCCACTGTCTCGGCGTGAACTTTGGGCAAGTTGCCCAACTTCTCCGAACTGCAATTTCCTCTTCCGGAAACAGAAGGAATGATGACGGCCACCTCGGGGCACACGCTGGCATCATCGAGGCGCGGCCCGGCCTGCCCTCCCGGAGGGGAGGCGGGGGTGCGGGGAGCCCCTTCTCTTACAAATGCTGCTCTTCCCTAAAGTGCAGGAAGCGGGGGCTGTGCCTTCTGCCTCTCGAGTCAGCCTTTGGGGAGGGATATCCTTCCCTCCTGCTGCCCCGAGTTGTTTTCTACTCCACCCCAGAAGCCTTTTCCAGGGACTCTGCACCACTTTCCCTCACAAACACTGTGTCCATCTGAGAATTCAGGGTCCCTCTACATGGGAAGCAAAAATTTCCTAAAAGAAAAAACTTCAGTGGGACCGAGAGACCTCTAGTTCCCCAAATGTGACGCTGCTGTTGGGTGGCGCCTCAGCCCTGCTCGTCCTGCCAGGCCGACCGCCACGCTCTCTGGCCACGGTGCACTGCTGTGCGCCTGCCAAGGGCAAGTTCACATCAAGCTCCTGGGTGGGGAAGGAAGAGCAGGCTCCTTCTGCACCAGCGGGACGGGGGCTGGCTGGCCCCGAGCAGCCGCAGCCTGGCCAAGCCGGGCCCCTGCCCCGGGTGCTAGTGTGCTGGGCACCCCGGCTGCAGGCTCCCCAGTCGGCTCATGCTGATGACAGCCTGTGACACAGGCCCCTGGTTCCTGGGTCCCCACGTATGGGGAGTCAGCCTGCGGTCGGGCCCGAACACGTGACCCCTACCACCCAAGCCCTCTCTCACTTCACTGCGCAGCTCACAACTTCCAGGATGGCCCCCTCTCCCCTTCCCAGGCCAGGTGGGGGCGCGGCTTTTCAATCCATGCCACGTCCCCAGACGCTGCTTCAGAGCCAACCCCTGCCTTCCTCGCCTCTCACACGGGAACACGGTTTCCCCCAACAGCTGAAAGTGAACAGAGCAGGGCACGAAGGCTCAGGGGTCCCAGCTCCGTGCTGTGCCTGGAGCCTCCCTCTCCTGCTCTCCCCAGAATCGGTCCCGGGAGGCCTGAGGAGTCAGCACACAGCATGGCTCCCGGGCCCCGAACCTGCACTCATCCGACAAATCCCAAGATGCTTCCTCCACGTGGGGCCCAGTGGGCGCTGGGATCAGACGGAGTGGAGCGGCCGTGGGGTGGGGGGGAGCGTGAGGGGTGCGCAGATGGGGTGCCCCAGCCCCTGGAGGTGGGAGTTGGCGTGGGACAGGGGTGGGGCAGGAGAGCAAGCACACGGGGAGGCCAGGGGAGGCCTTCCGGGGGCTGGAGCGCAGGGTCGGGGGTGACACAGCAGGGTCTCCAGGGCCGCTGGCAGCACCGCGACTGTCCATTCAGGCGGGACAGGAGGAGAGTTTAAGCGAAAGGAGCCACGATCGGACCCGCACCTTGGGGAGCTCTCCCGGGGGCTGGGGAGAGGACCGGGTGGGGAAAGGGGAGAGCTCCCCACTAGGACGGCCCGGTGTGGGGAGCAGAGGGCTCGGGGGCTGCAGGAGGACCAGGCGCCGGGTAGGGTTTGGGCCCTCGGCCCCTGGGGGAGATGCGCCCCCAACCCGGCCCCACGGCTCCCGGCCTCTTGGGTGCAGGCAGCCTCCCGCGCCACGTTTCCCTGGCGGGTCCCGCAGCTCCCGGGGCCCCGGCAGAGGCGGCCTGTCCACAGGGGGAGGTAAGTACCCTGGACCTCTCCTCACACATCACCAGGGTGGAAAGCTGGTGCCACGGGCAGGGCACCCTCACCCCCACCCTGAGTGCCATCCAGCCCGGCCCCAGCACCTGTCTCCAGTTGAGCGTCCCCACGCGGTTCCTGGAGGCAGGAGGTGCAGGAGGAGGGGAAGTGGGACTGGGCTTCCTGCCCTGTGTGTGGGGACCCTCGATGGCTGGGACTGGGGTGGAAGGGGCAGTGAGGCCTCAAGGACGGAGGGGCAGGGAAGTGCTTGCCCAGCCCCTGAAGATTCACTTCCAGAGGACAGAGAACCCTGCGCTCCCAGCCCACAGCTCCTCAGCTCGGGGTGCGGCTCCGATCGCCCTCTCCCAGCCCTCGGCCCTGCTGAGCACTGCAGGCCCTGGAAGGAAATGGAAGTGTTGTGGGGCCCGTGCGGGTGGAACCAACAAGCAGGGGACATCTCCTCGGCGGGGCCAGGATGCAGGGGGCCGAGGGGCCTCTGCAGCCTCCAGGGAGCTCCTGATCCCGGGGTGAGATGCAAACAACCGCCAGCAGCCAGGCGGACTGTCGGGGCCTGATGAGATGCTCCTCCAAGGGCCAGGCCAGCACCCAGGGACGGGCAGGCGCCCGGGCTCCACCGCAGGCCAGGGGAGGGTGGCCAGGAGCAGCAGACGTGGCGAGTTTGGATGGCTGAGGGTGCTCGGCGTGCGGGCAGGTGGGGACAGCCCGGGAGATGCCTGGAGGGAGGTGGAGAGGGGTCCCCGAGGCACAGGAGAGGCAGGGACGTCGTGGGACAGCCAGCAGGAGTGAACAGGGTCTGGGCGTGGGGGTGGCCAGGCTGGAAGCTTCCCCCCAAAGGTGGCTCCGATCCAGAGCAGAACCTACCCCCACCCCCTGAATCTGTGGTGCGCCCCGGAGACACCGAGAGCGTCAGGCTCTGTCTGGGCCCCCAGCCCTGGGGAGGAGTGGGTGTGGAGGTGAGAGGCCACCAGCCATGCCGTCCACTCAGCCACGTCCACCCCACCCCCCTGCCAAGTGCCTCTGGGCACATGGCTCTGAGCTGCCACCACAGGCACAGAAATGAGACAACTGACAGGCCAGCGGAAAAACAGACTTGCAGACAGAGCTGTAGCAAAACAGCCTAATGCCTGCCTTGCACGGGCAGAGGCAACCCAAAGGGGACCGCTGGGTCCCATCTGAGGGGTCGGGGCAAGACGCCGGGCGCCCTGCTTGGAGGCAGCGACATCCCCACTGGGGCGAGAAGACAACAGGGTGGGAGCGGGCACTCCGGGTGAGGGACCAGCTCCCGGGATGGTGTGGCCGCACTAAACCTCCACGCTCGGTGTGTACGAGCAGCTAATTCCCCCGGAAGGTCGGTAAAGCGGGGAGTGGGGGGGAGGCAAATCCCGAGGCGTCACCCCGCTGAGGGGTCTGACTTCCTCCTGGTGACGGTATCGCAGGGTAATATCTCCGTGAGGAACCTGAAAACGAGGACGCTGACTCCTTCTCTCCAAGCTGCTCCCACACACCACATGACGCCTTCAGTTCTGATGGTGAAGAACCAGTTATTCCTTCTGATATAGAAGCATATTTAACAGAACTTTTATCTAAAAACCCTGAAGTATAATTTCCAAATGATGAAAAGTAAAAAGGCCTCACTATAATAACTGGACAGATAATTCATACCCTTCAAGTCCCATATTAGAAAATTATACCAAAGGAGAAGCTAAACAGGTAAAAGAATTGTGAATATTTTCAAGAAAGCAGAAGATATAAATACAGATAACATGTAATCACTAGTCCTGTGTGAAAACAGGATGAGCTGCAGCTGTTACTTTAATCATGGAGAAGTCAAATAATGCAGCAAGGTTGAACACGGTCCTAATCAAATGTGTGTTTATCAATACGATGTAATGGCTAAACTAGTCAAAAAATAAAATGAAAAACTGTATTAATAAGTTAGAGACAAGTAATAGTAATCTCATCTAATTTTTAGACTTTATACAAGTGAAAGTATGTTACATTGCTCTGACAGAACTCATAGTTTAATTAGAAAAAATCTTATCAGTAGAGTCTTACAGGCATTCAAGGCTAAGTCTCTGATAATGTGGACACCCTCTTTTGATCTTGAATCACTCGTGGATCAAGATGCTTCGTTTCATGAGTCATTTGTGCTCACGAAGCATTATTTAATGTAAAAATATAATGACTTAATTAAAGTTACTCTAAATCAGGACGCTATAAATCCTCTGTAACTGAGACAAGGGGGAGCTCTCTGATCTCATGTCCAGCTGCGTCTGGAGAAGGGGGGCTCCCAGGCTGGGTAATGTATCTGTTAGTTTTTACATCATAAACTTGCTCCTTTCATCTTAAGTGCTCCTTTAGTAAAAATGTGTTGAAGGTGAATTCCTGTCTTGAGTGCCCTTTGCTTTTAAACCATTGTCTGTCCCTAGACTCTTACTTGAGTGGGAGGTTACTTGATGAAGCTCAAACTGGCTGAATCCCGACCTGATGAGGCTCAGGCCTTTCCTGACGGGGATCACAGGTTTGAGGTGTAAAGAGGCAAACCCGTGACACGGGGTGACACTGACGGGGAAAACCATGACCCAGCTTTCATTCCAGAAAGATCCCTTTGGTGTCAGCCTGCAGGGGGTGGGGTTAGAAGGACGCAGAGGCAGCTGTCGGAAACACTGAGCCGGGAGGGAGGGCCCTGAGCAGGGCAAAGTGGGGTGGCAAGGAGAGGGTACCAGGGACCCAACAGACGCCTGGCGTCCGCTGCAGGGGCAGGGGTGAGTCTAAGTCTGACCTCCCGGTGGTGTGGGCAGTGGGCCCGACCCGGGCCTCCCAGCGTAGGAGGTGGTGGTGGGAGGGCTCCTCCGCAGACCTCATGTCCCACTGCTGTAGGTGACACTGTTCCTGGCCTGGGTGACAGGGTGGTTTCGGTGTCACTGGCCGAGGGGTCACGGACTTCCCCAGACCTCCTCCCCAAGCCACCTGCCACCCACCCTGGTTCTCGCCTTGGGAAAGGCCTGTCTTGGCGGCGCATGCTGTCTCCGTCCTCTCCCCACACGTGCCCGCCTGCTCCAGGCTGCCTGCCACGGCTCTCCCCGGGCCCGGCCTGCCCTGCCCCTTCTCTGGGGCCATCGCTGCAGGGTGCCCGATGGCCCGGGGATGCTCCAATCCCCCCAATTTAAAAGCCCTCTCTACCTCCATCCACAGCCTGGCCAGGAGCAGCTCTCCCAAGAACTTCGTCTGCTCAGACGCCCACTCTCCCTTCCGCTGCCTCCACCCCACCCCCAGGCTCAGCCCGGAAGCCCCGACCCCGCCTCTCGCCTCCCAGCCCCCACCCCGGCTTCAACCCTTTGCCTGCTCAGCCTGGACCGGTCATGCCCAAGCCCTCAGCTCCCACACCTGCTTGTCCTCCCACCCCAGCCACCCAGCAGGAGTGCACCGGGAAGGGGACGTGAACCGGGGCAGCCGCGGTGGACAGTGGGTCCTCAGGAGGCTAAGCAGAGGCTCACCAGACCACCCGGTGACCTCCCCCCCAGGTACAGACCCCCAAGGCACTGACATCACAGCCCCGGCCCACTCGCCACTGCGGGGAGACGCCCACTGGGGGGTCCGCGCCCCGGGGTACTGTTCACCGTGGGGAGTGAGGTGTTGGGCCACACGACACGGCTGGCCCAAGGACCTCAAGCTGCGAGAAGGCAGCAGACAAAGGCGGGTACTGTCGTCCACTCAGCACAAGTGTCCGGAAGAAGCACCTTCAGAGAGAGAAAGAGGAGTGCAGGGGGGGTGGGGGGGGCGGCTACTGCTCAACGGGGACAGAGTTTCCGTTTGGGGTGACGAGGTCGTGGTGGCAAGTGTTGCACAAAACTGTGAATATAATCAATGCTACTGAATTTCACATTTAAAAGCGGTAAAATGGCCAACTTTATTTTATAATTTATTATCACAATAAAAAAATAAAGAAGGAAGCTGGGCTGACGATGTGCTGTGTGGGCATGCGTTCCCCGGCCGCCTGGCAGGCCTTCCCGGTGCGCCCACCCAGAGACCCCTGCTCTGGCGCCGCTGGCCCCCAGCACTGCCCCTCCCCCCACCGTGGAAAGGGGCCTCCTGGCCTGACCCCCGCTCTTGGCCTGCACCCCACTCTCTGAGCCCCAGCCACAGCCCCAGTGCAAGACTCCACTCTGCCCCTGGGGACCCCGACTTGCCTGGATCTCGCCACTCCCAAAGGCCACCAACCGGAGAACCCGTCGCCTACTCCCGCTCTGCCCCCGCCTTTCTTGGAAACCTCAGAGTCAAGCACCTGGCCAGGTCTCACGGGCACCTTTGGGCACCCCCTCGCCTCCCGGAAGCCCCGCTCAGCGACCACATGCTCCTCTGGCCTCGGCTTCCGAGAGCCACCCTCGGACCCTGCAACACCCCCTCTGCTCTGTGCCTGCATCCCCGGGCCTGGCTCCGATGCTGTCCGGACAGGAGAGTCCTCTTGTCCCCCTCCGCCCAGTGCTGTCCCGGCAGCCCTGCAGGCCTGGCCACCCTTGCGTGTCGGCGTGGCTCAGTCCTCAGCAGCTTCCTCACCCACTTCTGCCCAGGGCAGGGCTGTATCGGCTGCCAAGACCCCCAGACCCCATCCCCAGTCCTGCACCCTTCCCCATCTGGCCCCCTCTGCCCTTCCAACTCCATGTGGGCCCCACACCAAGCTCAGAGGGGATGGCCACTGTCAGGGCTTCAAGCCTCTGCCCAGCAGCCACCCCCTTCTCAGGGCCTTCTGTGCCCTCTTGGGCATTGAGGGCACCCTGCCCTGCCCGCCCTGAGTCCCACATATGCCCAGCTCCCCCAAGAGGTCTCACGTTATTCCCAGCAGGCTCTGGGCAGGCGGAAACTAGAGAAGGAAGCGCATGGAGACTCAGGAAAGCTGCACACCACTTTAGCCCACAAGAACATTTAATTCTGAAGGCCACATGGCCAAGCAAGTGACCCACCCGGCCGTCCCCTTCCTGTAACAAGAGAGCAAGGCGTGCTCCTGCCTTGGCCTGAGCGCAGCGTGGGGAGCTCTCGGTGAGCGGCGACAGGCATTCCGGGCAACTGCCGGGGAGCCGAGAGCAGGAACCTGATAGGGGCCCTCTGGGGTGGCAACAATGCAGGGCACGTGCCTGAGGCAGCAGGGACAGCACTGCTGGGCTGTCAGTCACAGCACCTGGCCTGGCTGCACGTTCAAGTTCAGGTAAGAGCCTCACGGGGGCCCAGGCCCTGGCAGGGTACGCTGGGTCACAGCCTCGGCTGCTGCCCAAAAGGGCTCCCTGTGTCCTTTACCCGGCAGCCCCGTCTCCCAGCCATCTGGCCGCCTGCGGGCAGGCGTGGCCTTGTTGGGGATCTAATGTCAGACCCTTATCTTCCGAGCCCAACAAGGCCTCCCAGCAGCACATCTGGACAGACACCCCCAGCAGGCCACACAGAACGAGCAGTTAGAAGAGAAGGTGGCTGTCAACACACTAGGGTTTGGACCAGTCTGAGTTCCAAGCAAGGTGCCTGCGACAGGTGGCCACAGACGGCCAGGTGCCCAGCAGATGGTTTTAAACCTGACAGAGCCGGGGCTGGGACAGGGTGCTGCAGGTGGACCCGTCTGAGCAGGCTCTGGCGAAACACTTCCCGGATGCCTGTGACTGAGTGTGGGAATGGAGAGCACAGGCCTGGCCCGGCCCTCGGCCAGCTGTGAGTGCAGGGACAGGACGATGCCAGTCGAGGGGGCTGAGGGGGGGAGGGCATGGGGTGACGAGGCCACTGGAGCCAAAGGGCCTGAGGAAGCCAGGGCAGGGTGGGGGGCAGTCCAGGAAGGGGCCACAGGTTTATCAAGTCGTGAAGGCAAGAATGACACGTGCAGGAAAGGAGTCATGGTGGGGAACTGGGGAGCAAGGGTGCAGCGAGGTGAGGACACAGGACAGCAGCAGGGCCTCAGGGAAGAGCCGCATTTAGAACGATATGCAGGACAAGGGTTTTTATCGATCGCAGAGTCCCCTGTGGGTATAAATAACCACTTTCGGTGTGCGCTGCACCCAATTAAATTGTGTAACCGTTTGACAGACACAGTTTCAGATTATGAGAAACAATTCGAGTTGTGTTTGGCACGTTCTGGGGGTGGAAGCAGCACATGCCAGGGCAGACGGGCAGGCACCTGTGCGTGAGCCCTGGGCAGTGCGGGGCCTGAGAAGGCAGGCAGACAACGTGGGCAGCCGGCCAGGGGCTCTGAGGGCCGAGGAACCACGTGGCCCTCACAAGCAGGCTCTGGAGGGGACAAAGATCCCCTTCAACTGTCAGACCTGCACCTTATCGGGAGGCATAGCCAGCCCTGGGGGAGCGGGCCCCTGGGAGTGGTGGGGGTGGGGGGCCCTGGGCCTGGCTGGGGTCTTTCCAGGGCTCTGCCTGCTGCTGATGCTGAGCTGCCTGGGGCAGCGCCAGAATCCTGCAGCCTTGCACCTCGGGGTGAGAGGCTTGTTTACAGCAAGGACCAGCGGTGGGTCGGGGAAACCCTCAGTCTGAAACCCTGCGATGATGAGGGACACCCAATCTGGGGGTTCCCAAAAGGCAAATAAGCCACTTGAGATGAGGAGGCCCCTGGAACCCGGTTCTGCCCTTTACTTTAACAAAACCAGGGGCTCTGTGATACAAATAAAAGAGCCTACTATTCCCCGCTCCCTCCAAAAAAGCAACAGGCAATTTACTAGGCTCTCTGTTACATTTACTCCGTATCTCAAGGAAATAAAATCCTAGGGGTCTCCGAGGTTCAGTCTTCCCCTCCCACTCCATCCCGGGAAGACCCCACCCGGCCACACGGAAATGCGTCCCCAGTCGCTCTCCTTGGCCCCAGATCATCAATCCACCTGCCCCCCAAGGTCTCACCGTCCCCCAAATCCAGCACCTCCAAAATAAAGCCCCTTCCCCCAGCCCTGCTCTCGTTCTGCACACTGTGTAGCCTGCTGTTCCCTCCCACCCTGCACCCCATCTTGGAGTTTCTCCCGAAGTCCCCCTTTCTCCCTTATTCTTCTGTAGACTCTTACTCACCCTTCCTGTCCCCGCCTTGGTGAGCTGCGGTGGCCCCATCACCAGTCCCCTGCCTCAGGGCAGCCCTCCACCAACCCGCCCCGGCCCACTGCCCAGGTCACTCTGGGCAAGACAACCTCATCAGGCGGCAAACCTAAGACCCTCCCTTGGGTGGCTTGCCAGCACCCTCAGGGGAAAAGCTGAACTCGCCTGCCTGGCACCCAAGTCCTTTCTGGACCTGCCTTCAGCCTCTAACGTCACTCCAGCCATAAGGAGCCACCCACTGCCCTCCTCCAAGCAGGCAGTGGGAGGGCGCCGTGCGCCTGTGACTCCACACAGCTGCTCCTTCGCGTGGACGGCACCTGCCCTCACATGGCCTCGCCACTCCCAGTCATCCTTCAAAGTCCAGCCCAGGCCCTTCTCAGACACCCTCCCCCAGCTCCTGCCCGGCCCAGGGCACGCTACATCCCCCCGCATCCACCGCCACCAGCCTCTGCCCCACAGCAACGGCTTCTCAAGGGCAGAGGGCGAGTCTCCTTGAACTTTGCATCCAGGCAACAAGGCACAGCACCTCCACACATGAAGCCTGAATCAACAAACGCACGGCAAGAGACTAAAGAAGATTACTGAACAATGAACTCAAGTTGATTCTTAGTAAAAAACCTGGTATTATTTCCATCTAGAATTTGAAACAGCCCCTGAAATTGCTGCTTCAAGCAGAAAAGGGCTTCTTTCCTCCACTTACAGAGTTGTCGTCACAAACAAGATATCCTCAAACAGATAAAACACTGAAAACCATAAATATTGCTTAAGTGTTTTTTTTTTTTACAACCTGCCTCATCCTCGTGTATTTTAAACCACAAACCATCTACAGGCAAAATCTTAAATGTGTCTTCTGAGATCGGCTCAGATTGTGTCGACAATTAAGAGCGACACTGCGTGCCCAAGGTCACCGAGCTTGCTGGGCAGTACCGGCAGGTGCGGTCAGCGAGACCCAGCAAGGCCCCCCTGCCGGCGAGCTCATGGATCCAGGGTGGTTTTGTTATTACGAAAACTCTGCCAAGATGACGAGATTACTTCTGCACCCCATGGAGGTCGCCCTCAACCAGCTGAACAGCACTGCGTCGGTTCGCATCCACGGTTCTGGCCGTCGTGCCTGCACTGGCTTTAACGAGCATGTTTCGGGAACCCAGGCTGCTCCCTGCCAGGCGACGGGCGAGCAGAGATGAACGACACCTCGTTCCAGCCCTGTTTTCGGGGAGGGGCAGGCTCCTCAATGCAGCACTTGCTGCACTTTGCTAAGTCCTTCCTGACAAGGCTTTATCCGAGGACTACGGAGATTAGATGGGATCAACCCTTGGAGTAAAAGGACGCGTGTGTGGAGTCACACTACTGCCCGGAACAGGGCCGTGACCTCTCAGGGAGATCTCCTGATCTCCTCTTCCCCGCGCTCCTTTCTACCGGTGTTCCCTAAAATGGAAAATACCTGCTCGCTTGTCTTCAAGACCTACGGGCACCGAGACAGAACCAGCAGCTAGAGCCCTTGCCCCCAACCGGTGGAAACGGCAACGTGAGCCAACTAACGGGGTGGATTTTTCCTCCGAGTTGCCTGGGAGTCACCTGCTGACCACCGTGAAAAATAACCTGCCAGCGCGGGTCGGCCCGGACTGCGGGTCACTGGCTGGGAAGAAGCACCGGGCCCAGACCAGCGGGTCCACAGCGCCCGTGCTGCCCCTCGCAGGTCATCGGCCTGCGGCTCCGCACAACCTGGCGGCGCTGGGACAACCTTTGGCCTTGGGTCCCGGCGCGAGTGGTGACCAGGGCCAGGCGGCCGGCGCCCCCCGCCCTGGGTGAGCTGGCAGGGGGTCCGTGTCGGCCTCAGGCTCTGCCCCCGAGGCTGGGGGAGCACAGCGCCAAGCGCACCCCCACCCTGCCTGGGGGAGGGGCCTCCCGAACAGCGGCCCCAAAGCGCAGGGGTGTCCCCAGGGCCGCGGGGCCGCAGGTCTGCGTGTGGCACGTGCCGGGGGAGCCGCCGTGGCCGGGCCCCGAGGGGGGATTCCCGCCCGGCAGGGGAGGAGACGCCCCGAGGGGAGCGGGCCACCGCGGCAGCTCCTTTCCGACCCGCATCCCCGGGCCCCCGCGGCGCCGGAGACCCCACCCCACGCCGCGGCCGGGGTCCCCGCGCGGCCCGCCCCGCGCCCCCTCCCCGGCCCGCCGCCCCCCGCCCGCCCGCGGCCGGGACCCACCTCCGCCCGCCGCGCCGCTTTCTCCTCAGCTCGGGAGCGACTGAGCCGCCACCCTGTGCGCACGCGCGCCGAGGCCCCGCCCCCCCCGAGCACGCGCGCCCGGGGCCCCGCCCCCGCCGGGCACGCGCTGCTGGCGGCCCACCCAGAGCGCCCGTGGGCCCCGGCTGGGCTCTGGGCATGCGCGCTGCGGCGCGGCAGCGGCAGGAGCAGGTCCCGGCCCCCGCGCCCAGCACGGAATGCGGGGTGGGGGGTGAAGGGGGTCTCGAGGAAAGCCCGCGGGGGACTGCGGGGCCCCGCGGAGAGCAGGGCCGGATGCTCGGGGCGGGACCTCGGCGCAGGGAGGGCCGGAGGAGCCCGGAGCAGCGGGTCCAGGGACGCGGGCAGAGGGGGGCGGCAGGCCCGAGGCGAGAGGCAGGGACCCCGCTGGGGTCGGGCCCGCGGGGAAGCCGGACAGACGTAGGGACCAGGGTCAAGCGGTCAGACTGAAACCGCGACCCGCTGGGGACGGAGGCGCAGCGCCCTCTGCGGGTCCGGGCAGGGGTGGGGGGTCCACGGGCACCCAGGCTGTCCCAGGCCTTCCGGGAGGGCGGAGTGGCCCTGGGGATCAGAGTCCTGGGCTTTCAAAGCCGTTTGAGGGGTCACAGTGCCTTTTCAGAAGGTCAAAACGCTCTCTCGGGACCACGACATGGCGGGGGTGCCACAGCGACCGTGAGGTGCCCGCAGGGCCCTGAAGGGTCCGGCCCACAGGGGTTTCACAGCCCTGGGAGTGGGGGTGGGGGGTCACGGCGCCCCTAGAGCAGAGAGCGCGGGAGGATCCGGAGTCCTCCGGGGCTGCAGCCGCCCAAGGGCGCCACAAGTCAACTCTTTGGGGCTCTTGCCACCCGTCCGCGTCGGGAGCGGGGTGTCGCTGAGTCTGCCCCACCCCGCCCGAGACAGGAGGGAGGCTCCGCGGGAGGCGCCCGGCGGGGATGGCGCCGGCGCGGGGAGCCCAGGTGGGCGCCCGCGAAGACTCCTCGGCAGGAGGGTGTGCCGGACGAGCCTGCGCCTCGATGGGGGCAGCGCCCCAGCTCCCACCGCGCTCCCGCACGGCCCGCGGACTCAGGCCGTCCCGCAGCGCCCCCGCCGCTCGCGCCGCTGCAGCCTCCGCAGGCGCCGCGTCCACGCGTCCCGCCAGGGCAGCACGAGGCTGCCGCGCGCGGCGCTGAGCCCGGGGCCCCGGTCCCCCGCAGCGGTCCCGGGCCCGCCCCCCAGGAGCAGGTAGCGGCGGCCGGGCAGCAGGCGGGGGCAGCCACAGGCCGCGTCCCGCGCGGGCACCCACAGCGCGCTGCTCCCGCGCCGGGCGCGCTCCTCGCCGCTCCGGAACACGGCGAGCACGGCCACTGGGAAGCGCGTCCACGCGCCGCGCGCCTCACCGCGCGCGCCCACCGCCACCTGCACAGCTGCGGGGAGGCCAGAGGGGGCGGGGTCAGGCGAGCGGCGCGGGTGGGGGAGGTGGGGTAGGGGACGTGCGCGGAGAGGACACGGGGCTGCAGGGACCGGGGCCAGCGACAGTGGGAGACCCAGGAAGTGGGGACTTGGGTCCTGGAGGGGGCCACGGAGGGAGGAATGGGGAGGAACGTGGTGGGTGGGTGCAGGAGGTCGCCGACGGCCTACCGTAGTCCTTTTTGCAGAACCTCTTCAAGCTGATGCGGTAGCTGCCGCGGGCGGGTTTGCAGTGGGAGTCGCAGTCTGAGGAGAAGGCGGGAGGCTGGCACAGCTCCCCACCCCCCCCCCCTCCTGCACCCTCTCCTCCCCTCCCTGAACCCACAACCTCCTCCTGCAGAAACACCAGTCTGGGCTCTGGTCTGTGTCCACTCACCCTGGGAGCCTTCGGGGCTGCTTTCCTCAGTGGGTCCAGGGGCAGGGGTCTCTGCAGGGGGTTGGAGAATAGCGGGCAATGTTGGGGAGGTGGGGGGGCAGCAACAGAGGGCCAGGCGCGGGATGGGGGCTCACTCACTGACGCAGGGCGCCACTGGGGAGCGGCTCTGCTGGAAGCCTGGTGCGCAGCGGTTGCAGGTGAGACCGGTGACCCCGTCTTTACAGGGACACTGGCCTGTGGTCTGGTTGCAGGTTTTGCCGGCAGCTCCAACCGGGTGACAGTCGCAGGCTGGGGACAAGAGCAGGTGATCAGAGGCCCAGTTGGGAGGCGGGGGGGGGGGGGGCAGACGGCTCAGGGGGCTGGGAGCAGGCTCACCCCTGCAGGCACGACGGTCGCTCAGGGCCCGGCCAGGGTCGCGATAGAAGCCCTCGCGGCAGTAGTGGCAGTGGCGGCCGGCGGTGTTGTGCCGGCAGTTGAGGCAGACGCCCCCACTGCGGCGGCCGGACAGCCGGTACAGCTCCATGTTGAAGCGGCAGCGGCGGGCGTGGCCGTTGCACGAGCAGGCTGCAGGGTGGGGTGCGGGGACGGCGTCAGGGGCAGGCCGCCCGGGTCCCAGGTCCCCAGGCCACCCTCCAGGGCCTCACCAAGGCAGGCGTGGGCTTCCTGGGCTGTGGCCCGCTGCCAGGGCCTGTCGCAGTAGAAGGGCTTGCAGCGGCCGCAGTCGGAGCCCTCGGTGCCGTGCCGGCAGTCGCAGACCAGGCGGCCCTGGGGGTCCGGCAGGCACTGCGAGGCATGCCCGTTGCACTTGCAGCGCCCGCCCACCTGGAGCTCGGCAGCCGAGTAGGAGTAAGGGAGCGTGGCCGCAGAGGCCCCGGTGTCGCCCGGCACGCTGGGCCTTGTGAGCATCATGCGGATGTCCGTGGCCGTCACCCAGTCCTGGAGCACCGGGCTGCTGTCCAGATCGAGGCCTGGCGGGCTGCCATCCTGCACGCTGAAGGCCAGAAGGCCGCTGCCATCGGGCTGAGCCTGGGGCGCCGGGAAGCACAGGGCCTCAGGCCCAGGGCCAACTGGGCCAGTGGTGGGGACAGGCAGGCGGCCGTAGTCCTGGCGGCAGTGGGAGGAGAAGAAGCCAAGCGGGACCCAGCTGCGGCCATGGTCCTGGGACTTGAGCAGAGCCACGGAGGCGGGGGGCACCGAGCAGAAGCGCAGGCTCACGAAGACCAGCTCGAAAGCCTTGCCCAGGGCCACCGTGAGGGTCACGTTGAGGGGCGCCCGTGAAAGCAAGTCCGAGCGCCAGCAGAGTGGGCCCGTGGTGACTCCCGCCGAGGTCAGAAGGGTGGCCGGGTGTGCTCTCCGGGGGTCTGAGGCGTCACACGCGCGAGTGGCTGGTCGCCCGCACGTGCTGGAAGCCAGCACCTCGCGGCCCAGGGCCGCATTCACCAGGCCAGGCACACAGCTGCGGGGCGCGCCCCCATCGTCCTTGCAGGGGTCGGCGGGCCCCGGCGGCCCGGGGCTCAGCGCGGCCGAGAGGGTGCCCGCGGTCAGCAGCAGCCCCCAGGGCCAGCCGGGCATGGCCGGAGCGCAGGGGAGTCAGCCGGCCGGGGCCCCAGGACGTGCCCCGCGCCCCGGGGAGAGAGAGCCCGAGGAGAGGCAGTGGCCGCCAGACCCCGCAGGGCCGCGCAGACCGAGCCCCCGGCGGCCCCAGCCGGAGCCCAGACGTGGGAGCGGCCGCGGGCCCGCTCGGCCGAGCGCAGCAGCGGGGACGGTGGCGCGTCCGCCCGCTGGGCCCGCGGCGATGACAGGCGGCGGCCCCGCTCCGGCGCCCCTGTCCCGGCCCCCGCCCGCGGAGGCCCCGCCCGCCGCCCCGGCTCGGCGCTCACTCACCCACCGAGGGCCGGGCCCAGCGGGTCTCCCGGCCTCCCGGGAAGGGCCGCGGACGGGCGGGGCCTGGGGCGCCGGGGCCGCCACCTCCTCCCGCTGCAGCGAGGGCGAGGGCGGGCGCGCCGGGCCGGGAGCGGGTGGGGGCGCAGCAGGCGCGAGCCCGGGCCCAGCCGGGGGCGGGGCTGCTCGGGCCGGGAGGGGGTCTCGGCGGCAGCGCCGAAATCAGAAGCAGATTCAGACAGGGGCTGGGCCGGCGGGGAGGGCGCCCGGAGTCGGGGGCGGGGCGCCAGCAGGAATGCGCTGGCGGGAAGGGTCTGGAGGGGTGGCGGGGACCACCCAGCAGGGACCCTGCCCGCTCAGGCCGAGACTGCTGCTGGGGCTGCTGTGCCACCAGCTGGGTGGAGGTCTGGGCCACCTCCTCCCCCAGGCCCGTCAGGCACCTGCCCTGGTGCTGAAGGCAGTGTCCCCCCTTCCTCCCATCCCCGCCCCACGTCCCCACAGGTCAGGGGATGCCGAGTGTGGCTGAAGGGCTGTGGGGTGTCCCCGAGGCTGAAGCATGCTCTGGGAGAAAGAACCCAGGACTGGGGCCTGATCTGATTGGGGCCAAGTGGCTCCAGCTCCTAGGGGCCTGGCCTGTGTCCCTTCACCTGCCTGAGCCTCAGTTTCCTTGTCTGCCAGATGCATTCAACATGCTGTGCCCAGCTGTGGGGAGGACGGGCCGAGCCCATGCAGGTAGGGGGCTCGGAGGCTTTGGGCGGTCCTGCTGGACTTCTCTCCGGCTGGGCTGTCTGAGCTGACCCCATTGGGGTCAGGCTGGACGCTTGTCCAGGGTGTCCCTGGGTCCGAGAGTGTGTAGCTACGTGGCCATGATGCGCCAGGTGGCAGGGCCTTTGGGGTTCAGGGACTTGGTCTGCCTTGAGGACCACGGTGGAGGTGAAGGTGGTCACGTTTGGTCCCTGGGGACAGCCTGGCCCCACATGGCCGTGTCAGAACCCGAGCCCGGCCTACATCCCGGCAGCTTTGGGAGAGAAATTGACGCAGTAGTCCAGGTGGGTGGCCTGGGCACTGGCTGGGGCTGGGGTAGCTGCAGCTGGAAGAGTTTAGGGTACCCAGAGCCGCCAGCCAAGAGGTGCCAAGAAAGCCCTCTTTAGGCCCCTGAGGGAGGGCCAAGCACCCCAAGAAGGGCTGGGGGCTGGCCCCAGACAGAGGGAGCACATCAGGTCCCACCTGGGACAGCTCTGAGGCCTGAATGCCCAGTTTCAGGTAGGAAGGTGGCCCCAGGCTGGGGCCTCCATTGGGGACCTGGGGACCTGGAAGTGTGGGCATGTCGATGTGGGCGGGGCTGCTGCCTTGAACCTGCGGGATGCTCTGGGGATAAGAGAGGGCTGGAGAGGAACCGAGGCACGGGCCATCTAGGAGAGAACCTGGAGCTTCCCAGGGGAGCTGGCAGCAAGGAGGAAGAGAAGGAGGAGGTGGAGGAAGGGGAGGACAGAAGGAGGGGGGACAGGAGGAGGGGGGGGACAGGAGGAGGAAGGGGAGGGGGAAGCAGGAGGGAGGGGAAAGAGACAGCCTGAAGGGCATCTGGAGCCTGCCCCCCACCCCCGGCATCCTGGGCGTGGCCTCCGCAGGCTGTGGCCACAGGTGTGGGCATGGAGTGGAGGGACAGATGGGAGACCTTGAAAGAACCTGCTGCCCTTGGGCAGCAGCAGGAAGACTGTGCCACTCACCCCCGTCACTCACACCACAGGGTGGAAGTCACAGGTTCCTGTCCCCCAGCCTCCCAATGAAGAGAACTTGTCCTTAAAGCAGATGGCCACGCAGAACCGACAGCCGGCACGGCTAGTCCTGCTCTGGGGTGGGTCAAGTCCAGAGCCAGGGCTTCTGGCGTGGGTGGAAGGAGGTGCCCAAGGCCAAGCCCTGTTGCCACTGCCCTTCAGGGTCAGCAGGTGGTGCCGTATCACCTGCTCTCTGGGTGGGGCAGGGGAGCTGCAGGCCCCACCCCCCATGGTCCCTCTGCAGACATCTTCCGGGGTGATGGGTGCCAGCCCCTTGCTCCTTGTGGACTCACCCTCCTGTCCCCACCCCCATGGCAGGGTCCACCTCCCCGCACCCTCCTCCACGTCCAGTCCCTGCCCAGCCCCTTTCAGCAACAAAGAGGCTGCCATCTCCCTTCCCCCCACCTGCAGCCCCTCCACCACAGCAGTCCCCTGAGACCCCCAGAGTGACAGCTGCTGGCTTCCGGGCACATGTGGTCTTCCCCGTGGAGGGGTGCCTCAGGGAGCCTGGGAAAAGGCAGATGGATTCATCGCCCTGACCCAGCCCAGCATCATCTGTCCCTTCCAGGACACCTGCAAGCCACCACCAGTCAGTGTTGCACAAACGTTTATTGACCGTCTGTTACGCCCAGAGGGGCTCCAAACTCAGTGCCCAAGGGAGACAACCGAGGGAGGGGCCCAGCAGGCTGCACCTCGGCCGAGTCCACCCCCCCACACCGCGCTCAGCCAGGCCCCCGCGGTCCTGGGGAAAATGCTGGAATTCCGGGGGTGTGGGGGTGTGGGAGTGGGTGGGGTGGGGTGTGTGCGTCCGCGACCCCCGTCTCCGGGGCCTTCTAGGGGCTCGGAAAAAAAAGGTCTAGGTAGGGGGCTCCCGAGGCCCAAGCGGCTCCGGAGCTGGGGGCCGCCCCCCGCTGGCCGCGAGCTCCTGGGGAGGGGGCCCCGGCTCCCGCCGCCGAGCGCGCCAGCACAGGAGGGCGGCGGCCAGCAGCCCGAGGCCCGCGCCGACGGCCGCCAGCGCCGCGCCCTGGGCCAGGTCCAGGCGGAGGCCGCGCAGCGAGAAGGTGATGGCCGTGGCGGCGGTGCCGGCCAGTAGGGCCACGGCGCCGAACGGCAGGACGCAGCGCGCCCACGAGCCCCCCGCGCCGCCGGTGGCCACGAGCAGAGCGTGCAGTGCGCGGGGCAGCGCGGGGCCCGGCGGGACGGGCGCGGGGGCCTCGGCGGGCACCGCGGGCGGGGGCTCCAGCGCGCTCATGCCGCCGCCGCGGGGCCCGCGCTCGGGGACGGGGGTGACGCCCGCGCAGCCCCCGCGCGCCACGTCAGAGCGGATTGGCCGGGGACGCGGTGACGCCACCGGAACGCCCAGGACCTCCGCCGGATTTTGACCCCAATAGTGTGGGCGGGCATTAACCGGAGCCTGGGTCTTCCTCCCGGCTCAGTGTGCCTTGGTTGGGGTCTGCCTAAACACCCCCACAGTGCCATCCAGGGCACCTCTTGTCCAGGAAGCTCCAGGTGCACCCACATGGGATTCCCGAGACAACCAGCAGCCCCGTCTGGCTCCGGGACACGAGGGCCATTGAGCCAACAATGCTGGGCGCCCCTGGGCTTGGAGATGGACGGAGGGTGAGCTGAGCGCACCAGCCAGTGACCCAGCTCAGGGCGGGGTGCTTCCCTGGAGGGTGTAAGAGGCAGAGGGCACAGGCTCCAAGGCAGTGGAGTGGCCAGGAGGGGCGCTCTGGTGGGGAGCTGCATGCCAGCCTCCAAGGACAGGGCAGCCTGGCAGCCCCCATCACCACTGGGGGGTTCTGGTAGAAGCCAGAGCTGTTTCAGTCCCAGGGAAGGCCCCCTCGACTGCAAACGGCAGCCTTGCTTCTGTTTCCTGCCTTGGTTCCCAGGAGACCTACAGCCCGGCTCCAAGCTGGGGGGTTCTGTCCCACTGGACTGGGGTCCCAAATATGGGGGGCCTCCTGGCTGGAAGCCGAGGCACTCTGAGGCTGCTCCACCAGCACTTCATTCACCCCTATACCTGCAACAATTAATCTGGCAGGAAACCCGGCCTTGTAGGCATGAGCTGCCTCCCATCCTGCTGTGCTCTCAGAGGGGGCCTCACGGCTGAGGGCTCAGGGACACCTCCCTTTGCCCACTCCCCCCCCCAGTCCTGGGTCCCTCCAGGCAGCAGTGGTGGTGCCCATCACAGTGGCCCTTTCCCTTTGCTGGGCCCGGCTGCTTTAGCCACATCACCTCACCACCCTCTGCCCCAGCCCACAAGGTAATGATGTGGAGACCAGACCACTGAGGCCCTGAGGCCCTTGAATGTTGCTCAAAGTCCCACCACTGGGAGTGAGATCATAGTGTAAACCCCTACCTGTGACCCTGGAGGCCAGCCCTGGTGCTCTCATTTTCCCTGCGGAGCAGGGCCTCCTTCAGAAGGGGATGATGAAGCAGTGAGGGACAGGGGGTGATGGCAGGGGTCGCCAGGGAGGCAGGAGGGCTTTTGCTGGGCAAAGGGTGAAGGGTTTTCCCTGGTGGTGGCTCCGTGGCTCGAGGGAGGGCCTGGAGAAAGAGGGAGCAGGTGGCCTGTGCGGTGGGCAGCTGCCAGCCCACTTTCCGACACAGGGTTGCAGGTTCTGTGTCTTCCGAGGAGCCTGGGCACACCACACACCTGGGGAGGGGGGACTTCAAACTGTGCCAGGGCGAATGCACCCAGTGACACCAGGTGACCTCCCCAGCAGGCTCGCCCCCTGCCTTCTGAGCACCAGGGTGTGCACGACCTCGCCAGCAAGACAAAACACAAAGATGCAATGCAGGTAAGAGATGCGAGACCCACCTTGACGTTATTTAAGCAGCTCTACTTTCTAAAGTAGTTTTAATGTCACGCACGTGGCTTCCACACCCACAGGAGAGGAAATGGAGGCAGCCAGAGCTGCCCGGGCCTCCTGGCTCACAGGAGGGCAGAGAGCAGCACCCTGAGTGGGCTCAGGATGGGCCAGGGAACCGCTGACAGCCCTCGGCAACCCGGGTGGCAGCTCCGGCCCTGCAAATCCCCAAACAGAACCCAGATCCCAGCTCGCCCACCCCGACCATGGAGGGGTGCTCCCTGACCAGCCTGCCCGGCCTGGGGCTCAGCCAGTGGGCTCGTCCTGCAGGACTGTGGGGAAGCGCTCGCCTGCGTCACACAGCAGGCTGTGCACGGCCCGGCACAGCGACAGCTCGCGGGGGCCCCATCTCCCCTGGGTGTGCACCAGGGGCAGGAGCTCAGCCATCAGCACCTGGGCAGGGGGGAGAGGGGGATGCAGGGACAGGGTATCAGCCTGGGCGCTCTGTGGGCAGCATGTTGGGGTGCTTATAGACTGACCCTGGCCCAGCCCCTCTAGGTCCTAGGAGGTGAAGCTCCGACAGCATCCCCGCTGTTCCCCGCCCCCAGGGAGAGCCCTCCCCCGGCCCCCCACGCTGCCCCGAAGCACCTTCTCCAGGTGGATCTGCTGGGTCAGCATGGCCACCTGCAGCCTGAGGGCCACCAGGGTCTGCAGCTCCTGGGTGCTGGAGTACAGGAGCAGCCGGGGGCCCCGGGCAGGGTCTGCTCCTGCTCCACAGGGGGACAGGGTGCTGCGGGATCCCCCCACAGGCCATGGCCCCAGCTGCTGTTCTGCCACTGCTGTGAGAACAGGGGAAGGTGGATGCGGGGGGCAGTGCATGCTCAAGGCCTCCCCAGTCACCTCCCCATGGCCCCCCTCCTTTAAAGGTAGTCAGGGCTGCAGAACGGGCAATTCTGAAAAAGCACGGCTCAAGATGGCATGGGAAGGAGACTGCTTTCTGGAATCTTCCTTTTGACTGGGACTCCTTTTATCCTGCGTGTGCACCCCTCCTCCCCATCAAGAAACAACCAGTTCCTGCCACCCCAGTGTCTCTGTGTGTCTCCTGCTACTCAGCAATATGGTTCTGCTGCCAGGAGTGGGGTGGGGAGTCCCTGAGGAGGTGGGGCACGCTGGCTGCCCCCACACCCGTTTCTGGGACTGCAGGACAACTGGTGAGAACCAGGAGGCAGCAGGGTGAGCATGAGAAAGGCTGGCTGAAGCCAACCCCAGCCTGTGGCCAGAGAACCTTGGCCAGGCCTGGGCTTCAGAGCAGGTGGGGCAGGGCCTCACCTGCCCGCAGCTCCTGCAGCCTGCAGAGACACTGCCCAGCCAGGGCCTGCAGCCCCTCCAGGGTGAACAAACAGCGCAACTCCTGCTTCCAGTCTACAGGCGCTGCATGGGAGTGAGGGGAATGGGGCTGGGCTCCAGCTGGTCCTGAAGTCCACCCTGGTCCCCTGCACCCCACCCCACCCAACTGGCACCCAAGACCCACTGCAGGGCTCCTGACCTGCGGCCACCTCCTCCTCCATGCGCAGCCGCAGCAGCGAGCAGGCCTCCTGCAGGCGCCCCAGCTCCGCCTCCACCTCGGCAGCGCTGAGCCCGGGACCGTGTGGGCCCGACTGGGAGCCGTCAGGGAGCGTTTCCGTGGCCAGGTCCCCTCCCCATACCAAGGATGGTGGCCCTCAAGGGACCCTGCTGAGCAGCCTGGCCGCCCCCCACTGACCTTCCTGGGCTGCTCCTAAAATCTAATAGGTTAAGGCCAGAGCTTCCCATCCCTCTAAGGCCCGGGAAGGATACGGCTGTCTGCATTTTCTGGAGGAACTGGGTTTTGGCAGTGGTGGTGGCATCTGCAGAGTCACTGGTCTGTGTAGAGCTGATCTGAGCCCATAGCCTGGGACACGTACACGGGCAGCCCAGGAGTCAGGAGAGGGAGGCCGGGGATTCAGGCAGGGGGCCAGGCTGGGGGAGGGGTCCGGCCTGGGGTACCCAGCTCTGCTGAATGCCAGGGGGACCCCAGAGGCCAAGGACAGCAGGTCCTTGAATCCTCTGTGGGGATTCAAGGACCAAGGGGAGAAAGGCCAGGTGTCCCTTGAGAGGTGGTGACAGGAGTGACCGGTAACCATGACAACTGGCGACAGGTCTGGGTGCTGAGCCTGCCAGGCATGGCGCAGGCACTGGAAAGGGGCCACCTCCCCTTGCCTCGTGGCACATCTGCCAAGCTGGTGCCATTATCGCCACCTCTGCTGGGAAGACCGATTGGGAAGGAGAAACCAGGGGCCTTGTACGAGGTCCCAAAGCTTGCAAGGGGCTGAGCTGAGGGCCTCAAAGTCCGCTGAGTCAGAGGGGGTGAAGGTGGTCCCAGCTGCCCACACTCTTATGTGCACAGGCCACTGCCCGGCAGAAAGTGAAGGGCCTGCAGGAAGGGTCTGACCAAGGTGTTCCTGGAGCTGGTGGGAAGTCTCAGCCCCTCTGTTCTCCAGAACCCCCTGACCTCCCCTCTGCCCCCACCCAGCCACCAGACCCAACCTCACCGGGAGTTTTGGGAAGCCGCCTTCCGGAAGGCCATGGGCAGCTGCAGAAGGGTTCTGTCCGGGAAGCCGTTGTTCAGAGCCTCACTCCGGGGCTGCTCCCTGCTCAGAGCCCCATCTGAGATGAGGCTCACCACCCCAACCCTGTGCTCAGACCAGCCCCAGACAGCGCTCCGGGAGGGGCCCTGGGACCTGGCCCAGGCCAGGACTGCTCTGACAGAAGGAAGAGAGCACGGCCCACCTGGAGCATCCAGGTGGGGTAGACAGGGGATGGAGTACTGGAAAGCCACGGTGGAGAGTGAGGCAGGCCTCAGCAAGCCAACTCCGCACTGTTACAGCAGCTGCTCCATTCTCCTGGTTTCAGCAGCACAGGCCTCCAGGGGTGGGCCTCAGCCTCCCCTTACCCCATACCCAGCTCGGTGCCCTGCCATGTCTATCTCCCCAAATCCCAGACACTTGCTGCTGGGTCAGGGTCTGAGCAGGTGGAGACAGAACACCCTACAGCACAGCTCTGGGAAACCTACCCCTTCTCCTTGAGAGTGAAAGCTTCCGGGGCCTGCTGAGCAGCCGGGGGGGCTGTCTGTTGGTCCCTGAGGCCAGGTCCAGGCCTGGTGGCTCGGGCTCCCCTTCCCCAAGAGATTCTATCCTCAGATGACAACAGCCTGCGCTCAGGGTGGCCCTTGGTAGGCGCCTTGGTCTGGCAGATGCCCCTGGGTGGGCTGGTCTCTGAGACACGGCCATCAGCCTGGCCAGGGGCCTGGAGGTGGGAGGGAGTGGTGGTGACAGGAGTGACAGTGGACCCGGATTTTGGAACAGGAGCCTTATCTCCTCCAGCCTTTGAGATGCCTTTTCGGACCCGCGCAGCTTTCTCCAGGGCTTGGGTCAGAAGCTCCAGCTCCTTGAGGTCTTGGGAGCTGGGCGTGCACGCTGAGAAAGCCAAGAATCGGGCAGAGGCCCCTGGTCGCTGCTCCCGGGATGGGGCAGGCCATGCCCGGGGGCAGCTCCTGGGGAAGGCGGGCGGCCGAGGCTCACCTGGAGACAGGTGCTCTCCTTTAGCTTCTGGCCCCAGGGTTGGCTCCGCAGCCGGGGTCGCGGCTGGTTCCCTGCGAAGGCACAGGGCAGCGTGGCACGGCCAGGAGGCGGGACCCAGGGCGGCCTGGCCTCGGGGCAACCCCAGCGCCTCCCGCCTCGGGGGCCTCCGAGGGGCCCTGGCCCGGCAGCCCCGGGTCCGCGTACCAGGCCCGCAGCAGCCGCCGCGAGACGCGCAGGCTCCGCTCCAGCTGCCGCTGCCGCTCGGCGCAGGCGTCCAGGGCGCCCCGCAGCTCGGCCACCAGCCTGCGGGGGCAGCGGCGGCTCAGCACGGCCCGTCCCCCCGCCCCGGCGACGCCCGCCCTCCCGGGCGCGGCGCGCGGCCCTCACCGGCGGGAGCAGTCGGCCGGCAGCATGAAGGCGGCGGATGCGCCGCCGTCGGGAAGTCCCGCCCCTTCTGCCATGGAAGCCCGCCCCTTCCGGCCGAACCATCCAACCCAGAGCCCAGGGCCGGCCCCGCCCCGCCCCGGGCTGGCGCACCGCGCGGTCCCGGCTTCGGAGCCCTCGGCGCGCGGCGGCGCGGCTCCTCGTCAGCGCTGCCCGAGCGGTCCTCGGGCGGAAGGGGCTCCGCGGCAGGGCCCCCAGCACAGGCCGTGGAGGGGCCCAGGTGAGCGGCTGGGGAGCGGGGCGCCTGATGGCCCACGGGGCCTGGACAGATGCCCAGGGCGGGCTGCGTGTGCGAGGCCGGGGCCTTGGGGGACAGAGCGCAGGCTCAGCAGTGCGGGCCGTGGTCCGCGGGAGGCCGTCCCGGGAGCCAGTGGGCCACGGCGCCAAACGCTGCCGAGGCCCGAGCGGGGTCTGTGGGATGGGGCATCGAGGTCTTCAGTGACTCGGGGGACCCCCGGGGGGCCCAGGCCCTGGTGGCAGACACCAGCTGGGACGCGTGATGCGGGCAGCAGGCCCCAGGAGTGTGGAGCTAACAGTAAACAAGGAAGGTAAACACTGAGGGCCAAGGAACGCCAGTGGTGGCAGCGGGAGGAGCACGGGGGCGGGGGACGCGAGGGGGTTCGGGAGCCCCTGCACGGTCCTGGCTGGTGGATATTAGACTCAGGCCTCACAGGGCGAGCCCACGCCACAGTCAGGTGGCAGCAGGTGTCCCCTGGGGCAGTTTCCTCCCAAAGGGGCAGAAGGCTGAGTCCACCCAGATTTGGGGTTTTGATAAAGGCAGCTGAGGACAAGAGAACAAGGCCGGTAAGGTCTGTAAGTCACTTGTTTGGCATCTCTTCACATTGAGCCCTCACAACATCCCCGTGAGGTAGGAATGCCTGCCCCGTCTTAGGGAAGATGGAGCTGAGGCCCCTGGGGCTCACCACATGTCCACGGGCACACCAGACGCCTGGGTCCCCACCCCAGCCATGCACTGCCCCAGGGGGCAGGGTTTTCTCACAGTAGCCAAGACCAGGGTTGGGGACACCAGCAAACACACAACCAGCAGACAGAAAAGCAACCATCAAGCTGACGTTTCTGCAGCCCTGAACTTCTGGGTCAAGAGCATTTGAGGGATATGCCTGGCCAAGTAGTTCTTGCTCACACTTCAGGAGGAAACACAAGCACATCACAGCTGGCAAATGCTGGAGGTCAACCCCAGCCTGGGAAAATGTCACCTCCTTTGGTGGGTTCTCCCAGCCTCCTGGCCACCACCCTGGCAACTCACTGGCTTTCGAAGGGGAGAGCCTGAGGCTCCAGGCCACGTGACTTCTCTGGGCTGCCCAGCACAGGGGGGCAGACGATTTGCTTTCTTCCCGTGGGAATTTTCCCATCCACCACTTGGGGACAAATCCTTTGCCCGTTTTGTCTTCTGCATTTTGCTCTCCCAAGATGTTGCAGCTACCCTCCTAGGGAATGCCAGCTGGTATCGAGGGGGCTTGAGCCACATTTTGCTTTCTTAGTTGAACCTGAATAATGCTGGGAGTGTCTAGCTTTTCATTTAGTCCCACTTCTTTGGTTTTTGCTTTGTTTCCATCTCGGAAGAATGGAAAATGGAAGGCAACACAGTAACGGATGGTCCAGAACAAAGAGAAAGCAATGACCACATGGGGCACATGGGTTGCAGGTGGACAATCCCAGGAGAGACCGGATCCTTAAAATTAGCCAAGAGAGCTGGGAGTCTGTGGCTGGGGCGTCTGGCCCCCAATCGCTGCTGCCACACTGAAGCGCTAGGCACAGCTTCCTGACCAGGGCATGCCCTGCCGAGCGAGGAGGGGCGCGCATGCCCCTGTAGGCCCAAGTGGGCATGGAGGCAGTGCTGCCCTTGGGGTTGTCAGCAGCTCCCTCATTCCCGGGGAGGCAGGAGAGCTGTGCCACGCCCCGCAGTCCCGGTGGAGGTGGGGAAGACCAGGACACAGGCCCGAGTTTCCTGGGAGTCAGCCTCAGGCAGCGTGGCCGACACGGGTTTGAGTTTTGCAACCCGACAGACATTCTGCTGGCTGGCACAGGACCCTGGGCAGGGGCCGGGTGCCAGGCTGACCTCTCCACTCTTGCCCGAAGCCTCCACCCTCGCTGGCAGAGCAGCAGCGCCCCCTCTCACACTCACAGCCGCGGGAAGGCCAAGGTCACGTTCGCCTCTGAACTCCGCTTGCTGATACTTTTGTGCTTCACCTGCTGCCGGGGGGCAGAAGCAGTGCTCTCTGGGGGGCTTGGGGGGCGGTACTGTGAATGCCATTTCCTGGCGTCGTGGCAGCAAGGCTGTGGGTTCAAGTCGTGGCCCGGGGGCAGTGCTGAGGTGGGCTGGGGAGGGTCCCCCAGGCTGCTGCCCACGGAGTCTGTGGGACTGGTGCTGCTCAGGGAAGAGCAGCCTGAGGTTCTCGTGTCTGCGCCGGGCGCCCACTGGGTCGGTGATGTCTGGGCGCCCGGCGCCTCCTCCCGGCAGGCCTCCTCATCGCTGGACTCCTGGCAGCAGTGCTGCTCGGGGTTCAAGTAGACCACGGTGACATCGAGGATGCCGCTGGGGGCCGTCACTGCAGGAGACAGTTGGGGAGGTCACGCCGCAGCCAGGGCACCGAATGGACCCCTGCCCGGTTGGGACGCTGGGCGGCCCAGGCTCTTGGCCAAGACCTTGGCTAAGACTCCCCGTGTCAGGGACCCCAGCCCCAAAGTCACTACGGGTTCAACCCCACCACTCCCCTTGGGGTAGGAAATGAGCTTGGCGGGGTGCCCATTGTGCCTCTGAGGACAGTAGAAAGCTGGTCTTCTCACTTATTTGAGCCCCAGAGCAGCCATAAAAGCTAACAATTGGGAAACAAAGTGAAGCCCACCCAGAGCAGGCGCTGGGGAGGGGCGTTCCTGTGCAGACATCCACTGGGGCCCGTGGGGGACACAGCCTGCCCTGGAGGGTGTGGGGCACAGAGCCCAGTGGGCAGAAGGGGGCACCCACACTCAGCACAACTCACGCTGGACACTTATAAATGTTCTAGAAAGGTCTCTCACAGTGGAGCCCAGCACACGGCATCTGAGAGCCTCCTGCTGGTGGACCGGGCCCGCCCTGTGGGCACAGCCTCCTCCCCCTGCTACGGGCTCTGCAGGGACCGTGAACTCCCCCAGGCCTCCGGTTTCAGCATCTGGACGGCTGCGTGACACCCGAACCCCCACCTCCCTAGCCAGGGGCTGGGGACTTGGCTCCTCTGCCCCACACTCACCGTCACCCTCCTTCTCGCCCTCGCTCTCCTGGTCGCCCTCGTAGCCCGAGCAGTGGTCCAGGCTCCAGTCCAGGAAGCTCCCCAGCAGCGTCTCCTCCTGGCTGGACAGCTCGGCCGTGGGGGTGGTGACGAAGCTGCCCCGGTCCTCCTGCAGGCTGCTCTCCCGCTTCCTGCGAGGGAGCAGTGTCAGGAGGCCCGGCCTCCGCGCCACGTGCCCTGGGCCTGCCTCCACTGGCTGTGGCCCCTGGGCCTCATCTCCTCCTTGGGCTCCCCCTGGGAGCCACTGCAGCAGCTAAGTGGGGCTGTCAGCCTTGGGGGTGGGCACGAGGGAGAGGAGCACAGACACATGCAGGCCTGGCTGCGACAGAGCCCTCAGGCCGTCCTGTCCCCAGATGATGGGCAGCGGTGGTGGGGGGGGCAGTATTTGTAGAGAGGATGATGTAAAGGTGGCCCTGGCAGGAGGTGCCCCAGATGGGCTCTGTTCTTCCCCGTTCAGCATAGACCTGCCTTATGCTGGGAGCGGACAGGCTGCCTTTATGGGGTGGAGGCATTTCTGTATCCACTGCTTCCTCGGACTCCCCTTGAGCACAAGAGTCTCCTGCCCAGGGGCTGGCTCCCTGCCCCCACTCCCCCTAGGAAGCCAATGGACTGGTCCTTCCCAGCCCTGTGCTGTGGTCAGGGACAACCCAGACACTCAGGGCTGCCCCCAAAGAGCTCGCGGCTGCTTATGGCGCTCCACAGTCACAGAGGCAGAGGGTCCTGCTTGTTAGGACTTTGAAGGGCCAATAGGAGTTCTTCAGGTGGGTAAGGTGGGGAGGGGACATTGTTCAGGACGTGTAGCATGTGCCAAGGCACTGAAATGGGAGAGACTGGAGCAAGTGGGGACCCACGTGGGCAGTGAGGGCAGGGATGAGGGGCAGGAGGGGCCCTGAGGACAGCTGGTGGGTCAGAGTAGGAGGGCGGGTGTGAGGCCGACAGAGCAGCCAGGACAGCATGGGGGGGGCAAGGAGCCTGAGCACCGAGAGCAAGAGCTGGGCTTAACCCCAAGAGGAGACCCTCTACCCCCCAGAGAAAGGAGAACGAATGTGGAAGTCAGAAACACAAGCCAGGAGCCAGCCTGCTGGGTCCAGACCCCAGTCTCGTCTTAGGCCCTGGGCATGCTCTCCCCAAGCCTGGCAGCCTCCTCTGAACCTGGGGCCAAGTGCAGCTTCCAGGAGGCGACGCAGCCATGGCCCGTGGGAGCCAAACTCCTGGCCCTGCCGTGACCCGGGTCTCACCCACCGTTTGGCCTTCCTGCCGGAGGGGGAGCTGAGGAAGGCGTGGATCTCCCCCGTGTGGAGGAAGGACGTGGGCTCCGGGGTCTCCGGCCTCACTCCTAAGGCCGTGCACAACTGGCTGTAGCTCATCACCTGGGAAGAGGGTGGGGTCAGCAAGGGGGCCCTGTCCCCACACAGGCCCCCCACTCAGCCAGCCGGGTGCAGGGGGAAGGGCAGCACCTCTTCCTGGCTGATCTCCTCATAGCGCTTGTCCTCAAATCGCTGCTTCACGGCGGTCAGCGACACCTGCCTGTAGTCCTTGGGGGTGTCATCGCGGAAGCTAGGAGGAGAGGGGCAAGTGAGGGGGGGCCACTGAGATGGAAACACTTCCCAAAACAGCCCGACAGGAAGGTAAGGTGGTGCAGCTGCTGTAGAAAAGCCTGGTGGTTCCTCAGACAGTGATGACCCAGCAGTTCCACTCCTAGGGGTCTCCCCAGGGGAAATGGAAACCCACATCCATGTGGAGACTTGTGCACCAGTGTGTCAGCAGACGGATGGATAAACTAAGCGTGGTCTGTCTGTCCCGTGGAATGTGACTCAGCCTATAAAGGAACAAAGCCCCCACAGAGCTGGGCCTCACAGACATGATGCTCAGTGAAGTCAGACTAAAAAGGCAGCAAATTGTTAAGATTCTGCTTATATGAAATGCTCAGAACAGAGAAATATAGAGATGGAAAGTAGCTTGGAGGTTGCCTGGAGCTTGTGTACAGGTTTGGGAGTAAATGGGGAAGTGGTGGGATGACAGCTAAAGGGTTTGGTGTTTCTTTTTAAGGTGATAAAGATGTCCTAAAATTGACTGGTGATGATTGCACGTATCTGTAAATACACTAAAAAACACTGACGTTCAGTTTCCATGTTTAAAAAAACACACCGTCAGTAAAAACAAAAAGCCAGCCCATCAACAAATTTGGGCAGCTAGTAGCACACAAGAACTTATCCTCCTGCACAAGCAGCCGTGGAAGCCAACGTGTGAGCCCCCCAGCCCTCGCCCCTTCCCCAACCCCAGGTACAGGGTCCAGGCTGCAGGAGGGGAAGAGGCGCCTGGTGCCATGTGGCTACATTCAGGGAGAAGCAGGGCACAGGCCAGAGTGGGGGCCGGCTGGGAGCCTTGGGGCCGCTCCAGGGAGTCCTGAGACGCAGCCCAGGTCAGCGTGAGCAGCCACAGGCTGAGGCACAGTGGGGAGGGTCCCCCAAGGGGGTGACCCCAGGTGAGTGCTGTCAGCTGCCTGAGGAGAGAACCAGGGGTAGATGAGGAGGCAAGAGGGGGCCAGGCTGCAGCAGGCGGGGCGCAGGGTGCTCTGGAGCGCGGGGTCAGTTTAGAAGGGTCCGGACACAGGAAGCACTGCTGTCGCCCAGCGAGGCCCCAAGGGGAAGCAGCACAGGTGGGAGCAGGAGATGGGAGCGGAGCCCCCTGCAGAAGGGAGGTAATCGGGGACTTTGGCAGATATGCCTGAAGGAGGGGGAGATGAGGAAGTGGGGAAGGGAAGAGGGACGGGGACAGAGTGGTGGCATGATGAGGACGTGGGCAAAAATAGCCTGGGCGTGTGGCCCCCAGCTCCCCGGGCGCTGGGCCCAGATGCCATGCTAAAGGGGACCTGCCCCCTGCCCCATGGAGGCGCCCAGCCCAGCCCCTTTGCCCACCTTTGCCTCTCCACATTCAGTGTGTGTGCAGCAGAGCACACTGGAGAGTTCTGAGCCCGTCACCCTGGCCAGCATCATCGCAGCCTGCTTGGGCCCCAGTGCTGGCCCCGGGGGGGGGGGTCTAGGAGTGTGCGGGTAAGTGTGCAGGGTGAGTAAGCATGTGGGATGTGAGCGGGATGAGTGTGAGGGATGAGTGAGCATGCAGTGTGTGTAGGGTGAGCGTGTGGGATGAGTGTGCAGGATGAGGGAGTGTAGGATGAGGGAGTGTGTAGGGTGAGTGTGTGGGATGTGAGCGGGATGAGTGTGTGGGGTGAGTGAGCGTGTAGGGTGAGCATGTGGGATGAGTGTGTGGGGAGAATAAGCGTGTGGGATGAGTGAGCGTGCACTGAGGGAACCAGCCTGGACGGGCAGGGTGATGGTGGCCTGGCCCGGGACGAGGGCTGGGCTGGGGCTGGGAGGCGGGGGTCCTGGGCCAGTTGGAGGGGGAGGCAGGTACTGATGGGACTTGTTGGGGGGGACTCCCTCTCCTGTGGCTTCTCCATTGAGATGGATTTTCTAGCCACCCCAGTCACTAGGTTACGGCTGGGCAAGCTCTTTCTGTAAAGGGCCAGACAGTAAACACTTTCTGCTTCGCGGCTTCTGGCACAACCACTCAAACCCGTGCGTTTAGCGCAGAAGCAGCCACAGCCGTTAGGGGACAAGGTGCACGGCTGAACGGCAATTGGACTTTCCTCACAACAAGTGCAGAGGCCGGGCTGGGACCCCGGAGCTAGATGACCTGTCGTGCAGCACTGGGCTCACTGGTCAGGGTGATGGCTCATTTTCTCACCACGTTTTGCCGCCCATGGAGTCAGGCTGGCACTGGAGGCATCCGGCACCCAGGCCCGATGCTAACGCACCTGGAACGGGGCACCTGAGCCCTGGGGGTTACAGTGTCGTTGCTCGCAGAGCCCGTCCTTGCTGCAGCGGGCTTAGGGGACGCTGGGCCCTGCTGATGGGCTCCCTGGGAGAAGGCAAACAGCGTGGACACGGCGCTGAGGGCTGCCAGCTGGAGCAGGGGCTCGTCTCCTTTCAGACTCACCACTTCTTGTGGAGGCTCAGGATGCAGGGGGTGAGGTCGTCGTGGGAGAAGCCAGTGAGGTCGCAGAGCCGAGGGCCCCAGGGCTGCGCTGAAGAGGAGGGCACTGGCAGTGAGGGACACACGGACTGCTGCCCATGCACCCGCCCCACAGCTCTGGCGCTTCTGCCGGGACATTTCCTGGAGCTAGATTGTGAGCCCTTTCCTTCAAACTGTTTCGGAAAGACCCCACAGAGGACTCAGTGCTGCCAAAAACATGGAAAATGCTTCTTAAGCTAGAACCCTCCCTAATCTTGTCTCCTGGGGGGAACTGCTTTTGGCTCTTCCTGGGGTGTCTCCTGCCCCGGGTTGGGGCTATGGCACGCCTTACTGTGTCCGTGCATCAGCTGGGCCAGGAGGAGGGCAGCGGCGGCCAGGCGGGCCGGGGCATAGGCAGCTAGGCTGGTGTGCAGCAGCGAGAGCTCGCACAGGAAGCTGCACAGGTGCCGGGTCCTGCGGGCCACGGGGACCAGCGTGACGAGGACCTCCTTGAAGTCGACCACAGTGGGGACCTGCACCGGGGTGGGGGGGGGCACAGGCTCTCAGGCCACTCTCCGTGCCTGACCCCGGGGCACCCACGGCCCCTCCCACCAGGCCATCATCTTGGGGAAGAAAAGGCAGCGTCACTTACCCGAATCCTCCCCTCGAGGGCGGACACAACTTCTCCCATCATCCTCACCAGGTCCTCGTACTTGTATGTGTTGTCTGTGAGCCACACGGCCTCGCGGATCGTCAGGATCTCCTTGCTGATGAACCTGCAACGTCACCAGGGCCTCAGTGCCGGCACCGGCTGCGGTGGGTGCAGCCGCAGGAGCCCCAGGCCCTGGGAGGCACCGAGGCAAGAGAGGAGAAACTGCTCCAGGTGCTGGTGGCCGTACCCAGCCGCCCCTGGCGGGAAAGGCAGGAAAACGGGGAGGCTGCAGCGGTGCTGAAAGGAAGGAGAGCAGGGTCACCAAACAGATGCAGAGCAGGGCATGGAAGAGCCACTGACCAGACACATCTGTCCACTTCCCAATCCTCTTGACCACCTTAAGAACCGTGCTTTACAGGGGGCCACCAGCCCCCCCATGGCCTTGTCCCATGGCAGTGCCTGTGAGGCTGGCACAGGGGCTGTGGGAGCTAGACAGCAGGTTGATCCCCATCAGCGGGAAGCAAGGGCCTCAGGTGGCTCGGAGGAAGCAGGCACATGGCCTGGGGCCCTTGGCAGGCAGCCGGCCCCGACTTGCCCCCAGCACCAGCTCTCAGGACGCCTCGCTCAGCTGGGGTGGTCGGGGCCCGCACACGCGTGCTGGTGTGGGCGGGGGTGGGGGGCCCCAGCGACGAGAGGCGATGGCGTCAGTGAGAGCCCAGTGCAAGGGCAGGCACTGCTCCCAGAGCAGATGGGGCGGCCTCAGCCTTCGGAAACGTCTTTGAAGCTGTTGTTGTCTCGCTGCGGCCTGTTTGTGGCTCAGGAACTGGGCCTCAGTTGCAGCGATGGAGCTACGTGTCGAGCAGCCCACCTCTGCAGCCAGCTTTGGTCTCAAGGCCTGGGCTGGGGAAGCGGCTGCAGAGGACCCATCTGAAGACTGCAGCAGTGTCCGCTAGGTAACCCTGCAGCCTGTGGCCTGCTCTGCACTAACTTCTGGCTCCGTGTGCCCAGCGGCCTCTGCTTTGGGGACAAGGGTGACACCAGCGTGGGGGTGGAGGGAGAAAGCACAACAGAAGGCACCAGGCTCCTTGGGAGCTCATGAAGCAGCAATGCCTGTCACGGGCCCGGATGCTGCATCGGGGTGGGTGCATGGAAGGGGACTCGGCCCCCAAGCTCGCACGTCAGCTGTGCAAACTGAGGGTCCTGTAAGCACCAAACCTCAAAAGCAATGTCCTGTGGGCCACGGCGGGCCAGGCCGGGGGTGCCTGGGGCGGGGGCGTGGGACAGTCACCCTCTGCATTGGCTTTCAAGGGCGAGACTGGGGCGGGTGGGCGCAGGTCCAAGGAAGGCAGGTTTAGGAAAAGAGGCTCTTCCCGTGCAGGAAGTCGGAGCTGCCTGTAGCCAGGTGCCTCAAGGAGCCGCCCCAGCCCTGCATGACGCCCTCCACCCACGTCACCAGCCTGAGCCCTCATGTTGGGGCCCAGCCGCCTGGACACAGGGGCCTGGCGGAGTGGCCGCCCACACCAAGGGGAACCCTGAGGGCCGTCCGCAGCCTGGGAGCAGCTCGGCCTGGACACCCCAACACTGCCCGGCAACCAGGTGAGGCACATGGAGCTCATGCCACTTAGGGTGAGCGAGCGAGCAGGGTGAGGGTCCTGGGGAGGGGCCTCACCGCGTGCAGATGACCATGCAGGCGATCCCCAGGAGCTGCAGCTTGAACCGCGGCACCAGCCTCCGCCGCAGGTACCGGTCCACACACTCCACGCTCAGGTGCAGGCAGAGGCTCGTGAAGTCCTTCATGGTGGCCACCTCCACCAGCCAGTCGACGAGAATGTACCTGCGGGTGCAGCGCCGCATTTCAAACACGAGGAGACGCTCTCCTGGGTGCCCGCCCCAAGCAGCAGGCCCCGCATCTCCAAACGTCATTCCGGGAGGGTGAGCTCATGTGCTCTGCCGGTGTGCTCCTGGGGCCCTGGGAAGTGAACAATTTGCCTGTAGGCCATGGCGGAGGGGATGGGGCCCAGGCCCCAGAGGAGCTGGTGGCTCACAGGTGGCGGGAGCGCGACTCGTCTGCAGTCGGGGACCTCCCTGTGGGCCACCTCTCCTCTTTGGGTCATTTATGGCAACTTACACCAGCAACATGGCTAGAGCCAGAGGGGCCAGGGCCACTTCACTCACCTGGGGTCCCCTAGCAGCCCTCGACTGTGCCCCAGGGTGGGAATGCAGAGCTGTGGGCACAGGCCCTGCAACCCCAGGCCGAGCCGCCAACAATCACAAGGTAGGAGCTATGCAACTGGCGAGGAAACCGCTCCCTTGCATGCCGCTGGGTGGAGGACAGGAGGCCGAGCAGGTGAGCAGAGGCGTGACGGGACAGGCTGCTGGAGGCAGGGGACGGTTCCAGGTGTGGCCTGGGCAGAGGTGTCCCTCACAGTTGGAGGCAGGGGACAGAGGTGCAGAGGGGCTGGGAGGGGGGCAGTGGTGGTGGGAGAAAAGCCTCGGTTTCTCCCTCAGGGAAGGAGAGTGGAGCCAGGTGTCTGAAGCCTGAACTAGCAGAGCTTTAACCAGCCTAACAACCTGGCTTAAAACAACAGACCAAGTGAACTGTATACTCCAAAATGGTGAGAATCTACATTAAACACACACACACATAAAATGAATAGCAGAAATCAAAACAAAACCAAGGAGCCCGAGAGGGGCAGAAGGTGCTGCTGGCAAGCGGCTTCCAGCAGGAAGAGGAAAGAGCTGGGAGAGAAGTGGCAGGGGGCGGTGCAGGCCGGTGTGTGTGCAGGTATGTGCAGGTGTGCACAGGTGTGTGCTGGTGTGTGTGGGCTCCCTCCTTCCTCTGCCGAGCACTTATGTGCTGTGCGTTGTCTCCTGGCAGTAGGGCCCAAGTCAGTCCCTTATAAATCCAAAGTGTATTTGAAGCCACATGATTAAACTTAAAAACTCATTTTTATCTTTCCTCTCTAGGATGTTCTGTGACTTAGCGTAAAAGAGTGTTACCTCCAAGCCCTGGAGGAAAATGGATGTGCTGGAAGACGCCTGTCACGCTGGGGCCCCCAGGCTTCCCAAGCGCAGCCCCCTCGGCCCGGCAGCTCCTACGGCCGCCGGACACCCCACAACACACCTGTGCTGGTGACAGTGGGTCAAAAGGAAAAGGTGGCTTTTCCGCTTCAGAAAGAGGGAAATCCCACTATTTTAGAAAGACACTTAAAATGGTTTAACACGTTCTGTGTCTTACAAAAATTAACCCAAGATAGTGGAAACTGATGTGGAACTCTTTTTTCGTCATAGTCTTGCTTTAGGAGACACATGCACACGCACCCAAAAACAGGAGAATCCTGGTGGGGTGACGACGGGGCGGCAAGTGTCAAGAAGGGGATCGGGGTTACACGGAAACACGGGCTGCCCTGCAACCTCACCTCATGGTGTCGTTGAGCCCCTTCTGCACAGAGAAGATGCGCTGCTTGCTGGCGGCCCGGGAGCCCTGGAAGAGCTGAGAGACCGCCTCGCTGGAGGCCCTGGCTCCCAGTCCCAGCTGGCTGCCGTGGGCACAGGCCTTGGCCAAGGACAGCTGCGGGGAGAGGCAGAGCAGGCTGCTTCAGAACGCGGAGGACGACCGAGGCCAAACACATCTGTCCACATGCACACACTCGCCCACCCAACTTACACCTCTGCACCTTCTAGAACCAGTGTGGTTAACATGGTGGCTACTATTCTTCTTTTTTTTTTTTAATAATTTTTTGGCTGTGGTATAACATTCACAACTAAATCATTCCATTTTAACTATGTTCAACTACAATTTGGAGGCATCGAGTCCATTCAGTGTTGTGTAACCACTGCCTGTTTCCAGAACCTTCTCATCATCCCAAACGGAAACTCCATAGCTCTAAGCAGTAATTGCTCTTACTCATAATTACTGTTCTTTTTTTGAGTAATATAAAAATTTACAGAAGCCAAAGTTATACACTGCAGCGTCAGCCACCTTCCCGCCTGCTGCAGCTCCTCTGCTTTAGAAAATAACTGAGTTTGTTTCTGTTCACCCGCAAGCCTGCGCGTCAGCTGCTCTGTGGGGACCACACGGCAAAGCAGCCAGGAGCAGGGGCTGGGACCCCTGGCAAATCACGGAGTGGGGGTGGGGGGGGGCGCTCTGTGCCTCAGTTTCCCCCTCATGAAACAGTGTGATGAATACGGCCTGCTCTGGCAGAGCTGTGCGGAGTAACCAGGCCGTGTCCCCAGCCTCTGGGCACTCGGGTGGTTACTATTAACAGCTTTCATACCCCTCCTTCCAGATTCTTCTATGGCAATGTAGTCTGTGTGCCCGTGACACGGTCACTCACACCTTCTCTCTGCCCTTGTGTGATGAGGCCTCCGTGCGCCTGTGCCCCTCTCAGAGGTGCAGACGTGTGAGCCTTTGGCTCAGTGCCCAAGTGCCGTGGGCGGGGGCTGTACTAACAGGAGCACCTTCGCAGTTGTGGAAAGTACAGGTTTTCGGAAGTTACCGGCTATCCAGCCTAAACACACACAGGGAATCTACATACATTCTCTGCTAACACCATCAGCTCCAAATCTCTCATTGCAATGTGACCTGCTCCATGTTTCTCATCTTTTTCGGGAGTCCGCTGGGGTCCTCCGAGCTTCTCAGGCCTCACTATTCTCGCTCCTGGCCTAAGCTCTATTCTCGCAGGCCTGCTGAGGATCTTTTCGGACACTAACACTGCAGGGCTGTGCCTCAGCCGGTCAGGCCGGCGGCCGCCTAGTGGTTTCTCTCCTGGCCTCTGGGAACAGATGACTCTCGCCCACCCTCTCCATGGGGCGAGAAGCACCAAGTTCCAACCGGCTTGGCAAAGGAGTATTTTCTTTGATTGTCCTGAAACAACAATTTCTTTACAGCCCCAAGGGAACTAGGCCTGGGGAACAACTACACATTCTGGATTTCCTGGTTCTCAAACTCCAACGCGCGAGGCGCTGACAGGAACACAGAACGCTCCGCACGGCCGCTCGCGCCCCAGAACCCGCACGTTTTGGTGCAGATGTGTTTTCCCTGCGGGGTCACTTCGGCAAGCAGTTGGAAGTGGAGCACCACAAGGGGTGTGGCCGCTCGGCCCCCAGCGGCTTGGGAGGGGCAGGCAGGGAGGAGCGGGAGCGGCTGCCACACTCCAACACCCCCGGGAGCCAGAGGCCTTGGACGCAACAAAGCCCGGGTCAGTCCCACTCTGCCCTGCATCGCGCGTGGCCTCTCCCTGGCCCGAGCCCGACCCCAGCACACCACCTTCTCCACAGAAGAAACTCAGTTTACGATTCCCTGACTTGATTCACTTAAAACTGGTTCTTGCCAGCCCTCAACCAGCAGTTAGGGAGCACACGCTCAGCAGCCGCTCTGCCCAGCCCAGAGGATGCCCATGCGCAGGGGCCAGCGAGGTGGCAGCCGCAGGAAGGACCCCTTCCTCGGTGTCCTGTCCGTGCTGGGACCCACGCTAACTGCTTTACCTCCCGACCTTGCTGTCTGCAAGACCCCACGAGGTAGAAGCTGGCAGAGGTGGGAGTGAGAGGAGGGGTTAAATGGCCTGTCTCAGTGGCGACAGCTGCTCGGCAGCTCGCCTGGGCCCTGGGGTGGGTCTGAGCCCTGAACAGGGAAGCCCCCCTCCTCCAGGCCACGAAGAGAGCCCCGGGGGTCCACTGGACTTCCCAGAAGTGCCTCCCTGGGGTCTGCCAGGATGAGGAGGGAGCAGGAGGGTAGGAAGAAGGTGCTTTGAGCTGTGTGTGTGCAGGGCCCGGGGTGAAAGCCACCGTCCAACAGGGCTCGTGCTCAGGACAGAGGCAGGTCGGGCAGGGTGTGGACTCAGGTTACTCCAGCACGCCAAGGAGAGGACAGGACAGTTCTGGAGGCACAGGGGCAGCCTGCCGGGGTGGGCAGTGAGGGGACCCCCAGCTGGAAGTGTCTGGTGTGGGACGGCAAATGCTGACCCCTCCTCGGGAGCAGGGTATTTGGGGGTCCCTGGGAAGGGCTGTGTGGAGAGGAGCTCCAGAGCATGGGGTGAGAGGCTCTGCCGCTGCTTCCAGGGTACAGGGGCACACCAGGTCACCCATCTGTAACCCACCTCTGTGAGGGCCAGGAGCTGCTTGCTCAAGGAGTGTGTCTGATACCAGCTCCGTGCCCCCAGTGGCACCCCGTTCTAACAGACAGAGAAGCACGGAAGGCAGCAGGGCCCAGCACGCCCCAGGAGCTGGGAGGATGGGCTGGGGCCGGTGCAACGGAGGGTCTTGAACTCTAGGGGACAGGTTTGGTCTTGACTCAACAGGAAACAAGAAGCGAGAGGAAAGTGGGGTAGGGGCGTTGGACACACACCTGGAGGAGCTTGAGGCAGGGAGACTCGGGAGCTAGGGCAGGAAAAGGGAAAACGCAAAAAGCAGGAAACAAGGATGGCAAAGCCACAAGAGGAAAGAATACAGTGTTGTCAGCAAATACAGTGGGTAAAGCACGTTGCAGAGCACACGTAATCCGGTTCTACTGTTTTTCAAAAGCACATGTGCTGTATCTCTGCCGGCAGCACGGGCTTCCTCCCGAGGAGGCCTAGTGGCGTTCTCGTCACGCTTTCCTAGGGCGGACACTCCTGCTTGCCCTATGTTCTGCAGCCCGTTCATCCCTCATCTGACAGCATCCGAGCCACCTTTCTCTGGCCCAATTTCCCCTCAGCTTGGGTTTCATAATTTCCCCTGAACACCTTTCCGCAAGTCATCGTGGTGTTCCGGGCTGTTTTCTCTGGGCCTGATCCTATTTTCCTCTTTGGAAACCGAGAGGACACAGGGAAACAGAGCAGCCCCCCCCTCCCCAAGGCTACTGGGCCCACCCTCTGGGGACAGGAAGCAACAGCTACTGCTGAAGGGCGGAGAACAGATCAGAGATGAGCAGATGCTCCAAGAGCTTTTAAAGCTTGGGGTGTGTAAACATAAAACCTCCCTCAAAACCCCGTTTGTCAAGAGCTTGCTTTGTTTGCCTGCAAGTTTGAAGGAGCACCCCACCCGCTCGGCAGTCCCTGGACAGGAGCTGGGGGACTGGCACATCATCCCGTTCTCTCTTTTCCTTCCTTTCTCCCCTCCCCATCTCCTCTCCCCTTCTTTCCCTCCCTCTCCTTCTTCTTCATAATACTTTTCACCTTCTTGTCTATGTTCATTACTTTTCTGAGGTTTCTGAGACAAGTAGGTAATTAGAACAGCAATGCTGTGTCTATTTTGCCGAAGACAAAGAAACATAAAAAAACGCTGACGCCCCTGGGTGGGGCCTCGTGGCGTCTCATGAGATCACAGCCGCCATTACCCACCGGCCTGGGACCCTGGCTCTCTGGACCCGCCCTGCCGACAAGCAGGGGACACCAGCACGCCCCTGCAGCAGGATCCCCGCAGCGGAGAACGAGGCTCACTCTAGGGACCGCACTGGAACCGGCTCCAGACCATGTTACGAGACCCAGAAACAAGGCAGTGTACCGAACGGCAGGACCGACTGTTACCGTTTGTGTTGAGGGGTGGGGTGAGCACATTAATGTACATGTGCTTGTGTTTTCGTGAAGCAACACTAGACAGATCAATCAGAAAACCCATAAAAACGGCCCCTGTGCGGGGAGTGGAGGAGCAAGAGATGGGTGGGGACAGGCATGGAAGCAAAACTCACGCCAAGCCTCTTACTGCTGTTCTGAGTTAACCGTTCAAAGGAGCAACCTATTAGGAAGTAACATTTCATTTGAAAGTAGGAAAGGAGAAAGGGTCTCGACAGGGCGGGCGCGGCCCTCCTCCCCCGGCTGCTCCGGGCCTCACCTGTGCTTCCCAGCAGCCCCTGGTGGCGAACTCCCTGAGTTTCCGGAAGCTGTGGAGGTACCTCCCGGGATCTGACGTCTGTCAATGGGAGGAGGGTCCTTAGAGTTGTGCCTTTGCACGGGTCCTCGGAGCAGCCTGGCTGTGCCCCCGGGATGGCCCCGTGGCGCCTGCGTCCCAGGCCTTTACCCCCAAATGACAGGAGCCGTCCTGGGCGGAGCTGGGCACAGCCCAGACCAGTGGCTCCGGGGACGGAGAGGCCCAGGAGCTGGTCCTCCCTCCCTCCCCATCTAGAAGCTGGGCCTTTAGCCAGCCCTCGCCCCGTGCCCCCCATGACCTCACGCTCACTTACGTCCACCCTTTGGCTGCTTTCCCAGAGGAGGTAAGAGCTGCTCAAGCATCCCTCATTTGCGGACTCTTCCAGCAGGTCTAGGGCCTGCCTCCTCTTCTCATCATCCTGGGAGGAAGTCGAAGCACAGCTTATTCTTCCCTAGCTCTCTACTTTCTGCTCAATTGTCCTATCAACCACCCTTGTCCCTCTTGTACTTCTAAGTTGTCCCGGCATTGCTGCAGCCTCTGATAAAGCAAGTGAGCTAATCCGAGTGGGAATGCCATCCGTCAGGACTCAGTGCCGTGGCCAGCAAGGGTGCGCCCTCCGCACTGGGCTGTCGGCTGTCCTGCAGTCCCCCGGGCTGGATGGTGGCCTCACCCAGCCTGCAGGCTCCCAGCAGGGCTCCGGGCTTCTCTGCCCCACAGGCACCCCCACTTTCTCAGGACACCCCTGCCTCCTTGCTCAGCTCTGCCTTCCTCCCTCACAGACAGCCCCTCCTCCTGCATTTGGCTGCAGAGGGGGGTCCAGGAATCACAAAGCACATTTAAACCACCTTGAAGGCAGGCGTCAGCTGAGGAGCAGGGGAGGCCCACCAGCAGGAGGGCTGGCAAATGTCCCAGGTAAACCCAAATCACCTCGTGCTGCACCTTTCCCAGAATGGCCCAGAGTCTCCAAGCAGCCAGGAGGCAGGTGAGGTCACCTGCTCAGGGCCTCCCAGGTAGCGAGGGCAGCTGGGATCTGAACCCGTGGCCTGGTCCACGTGCAGAGCTCTGCCCGGTTCCAGGCCACCCCCATGGGTGGTGCTGGGCGTGGCCTTGGCCTCAGAAGCCCCTTCTGCTGCTCCGTGAAGGCTTCTCATTTGCTTTCTGGTCCCAGCACCGGCCCGCGGGGCAGCTGTGGAACTGGGCGGAGCACCCCACAGCTCCGCCAAGCCAGGGACACATCACACCACCAAGGGCCACACGAGACAACTCAACTCACCTCAAACAGACTCAGCACTCTCCCCAGGCAGTGCAGTATGGATGCTTTGTGAGTCTTAAAAGATAAAGGAAAAGGAGGAGGGGGAGGAGAGAGGTCACCTGCAGAGAACTCGGGGGGGGGGGGGTACCCCAGCCCTCCACGCTCCTGCTGCCTCACCCACACTCCACACTCCACACACTATTTAGCCCCAAAGGCTTTATGGAGCTTCTCGTCTGCTTCTCCAGCTGTCATGGCGGCTCCCAGAATTTTGCACTTGGCCATCACCTGAGAACCCAGTGGTGGCTCTGAGGCCACCTCTTCTTCAACTGCGTTGTCCCAAGACACTTCCCTCATGTCCAGACTTCTGAGCTTCTCTGCCTTGCTTCCCTCGGCTGCTGACCCTCCCCCTCCCCCTCCCGCCTGGAGCTGCCCAGGGCCCCGTGATGCGCCCGTCCACCAGGCCTTACCTTCTGCAGCTGGCACTCGGCCCTGAGGCTCTCATGGACCACGGCCTTGCAGCAGCTCCCTGACACGGACCAGGGCGGGCGGATGAAGAGCCAGACAAAGGGTGTGGCGCCGGTGTTCAGCTGCTCGGCCAGGCTGAAGAAGCGCGAGGCCTTCAGCCCGTTCACCTCTGCACGGGCCTCGTCAGACACAGACACTGCAAGGACAGAGAGGAGTGAAGCCGGGGGAGGAGCAGAAAGTTATTTCAGGAGGAGGTCCCTCTGGGAAGGATGGGGAGGTCTTCTGTAATCAGGTCTCTGCCAAGTCCTCCCAGAAGCCGGGATTCGGGAGGTCAGCGGGAGGTGCCCCCGTGGAGGCTTCAGCCCCTCCACCCCCCAGCTGGGGCAGGACCTCAGCCCTCCTGGTCAAGCCTAGGGCCAGGGGCTGTTCCCACAGCCTGTCGACCGGCCATGGGCAGGGCCAGCTCGCAGCAAGAGGTGAGGCTTCTAGAAGCAGGAAAATGATGGGCCACCGAGTCTGTCCAAGCTGTGGCAGAGGACGCTGCACAAGGTTCTCTGAGCACCAGCCCTTTGGGGTGCAGGAACTCAGCTCCATGATGGCTCTTACCTGCTTCATGCCTGTAGCCTGGGCTGCCTGAGCTAGTGAAACTCATTCGAATTATGCATGTTTTGATCTCTGACCCCAAGTTCAAAAGAGGGTGGCCAAGAAAAGAGGCCATGTCCACCATGGGCAGAGGCGTCTCCCCAGGGCAGGGAGCATGGCAGGATCAAAGAACCAGGAAAAGGCTGCGCTGTTGGGGCAGCTGCATTTCCCCCTCCCAAGACTCTGTTCAGGGCGATTCTTTCCTCTTCAAAATTGAGGGTTTCTTAAAACAAGAGGTGGCCCTCTCACAGCCGATGACATCAGCACCACCCATCGGCCCTCAGCAGGGATGCTCCCGAGAGGGGTAGGACACCAGACCTCCAGCCAACCCGTCAACCTGGAAAGGCCTCTGGAAACGCCAAAGGCTCCTGCTCACTCGGCAATGGAGAGACCCGGCCCCACCCTGCCTCGCGGGGGACTCACGGCCTTCGTTGTAGAGGTATGCGATGCCCAGCTTCACAGCAGCTTCAAAATTTCCCTTCTGAGCAGCCCTGAAACACCAAGAACATAAAACATCACTGTATTTTCTTCCACAAAGGTCCTGTACCTCTACAGCACTTGAAGCTGGAACACCTGTTTTCTGAACAGAATGTTTCTCTAGGTAACATGGTCAAGTGTCACTTGTCCATTACAGGCCGCAACACATGAACCTTGGGGACGTGATGCTGAGGGCAGTCTCGAGAGAGCCCAGATATCGTACGAGTCCGGTGATACACAATATCCAAATGGGCAAATCCATGGAGATAGAAAGTAGATTCGTGGCTGCCTGAGGCTTGGGGGAGGGATGAGGGTGACTCCTAACAGGTATAGGGTTTCTCCTTGGACAGTGGAAATTTCTGGAATTGCTCTGATGGCTGCACCCTTTGTGACTATGCTAAAACCTGCTGGGCTGAGCACCCTGAAAGGGTGAACTGCACGCTGTGTGGAGTGTCTCTCTCTCTCAGCAAAAGCAACCTGGAAGTCCTACATTTGTGCACCAACTTGGCTCTCGGCCTGCAGTTCAAGCAAGTCAGAAGACGGGATGAGGGCCAGAACGGACCCAAGGGGGCACATGAGCCTCGGCGAGGCAAAGGCCCTCTCAAGCCGTGGCTTCTCGGTTTGTTAAATGAGGAGGCGCGAGCAGGCTCTGGCTGAGGACGGCTGGCTCAGGGTGATTTGCACCCTGCACCCATGAGCCCGGTGGGCTGGGACCAGCCAGTGAGTGGAAAAGGGCACAACTGAAATCGCACACCTTTGACTAATGGAAGAGTCTGAGTAAAGCTTCCATATCTAGCTGGCTCGCTTGTGAGTCACAAGGGCTGGGTCACGCCCAAGGGGGACCCGTCAGAAGCCCCACTGTGGCCAGTGTCAGCGTCAGGGCTGTGCTGGAAGTAGGTCACTGGGAGTGCGGCTGCGTCTGCAGCCATGTGACTTGCTGGCCACACCATGGCGGACGGCAACGCCAGCCCAAGCCAGGACATGGGCTCCCAGCCACAGGTCCGAGGTGGGAAACCGTGCCATTCTCGGCCCACGGACATACCTTTCAAACAGCTTCAGGTTCTTGGGCGATGGCCACAGCTCCTGGAAGCTCGCGCATGCCCACACGCTGGCGTGGTGGTCCACCAGGTACTTCAGGTGGGAGTGCACCTGCAGAACGGAAGCCAGGTGGGGACTATCAGAGGACATCCCGGAAGACCCGCTCCAGGGGCCCTAGAAGTCACCTCATACAGGGTCTCCTATCTCCCTCCCAACCCCAAGTATAAAGGACCCCATTAACAGTTGCTTTTAATAGAAGAAAGAGCCAAGAGGTGAGTTTCCCCGAGACTCTAAAGGTGAGGACAGAGGTCCTGGAAAGTGGGGGGACAAGTGCCTGCCTGCAGGGCCAGAGGCACTGGCTCTAAAGGGGAGCAGGCAGGACAGAAATCCACCTTGTGCTTCTCTCCGTGGGGCCCTGTGAGTGGCAGTGTGGCCTGCAGCCCTTAGGTGCCGGGGACTTGTGGAAACAGCTGTAACACCTGTGCAGGAGCCACAGGTAACCAGGGAGCCTCTGCTTGGGTCGGGCTGAGAGGTCAGGAGGGCATTTGGGCCGACATCTCTCCCCTGCCACAGGAGACCCAGCACCCCCTGGGTTCTATGCAATGTACTATGACTGTGACGAAGGCGGCTTTGGAAGGCAGAGGAAGGGGTTCTTGTCGAGTTTTCCCACTAAAATGATGGTGAAGTTACTCAAAGTGAGTGGCTGCAAGGCCGTGGTCCCAGGATCTATAATTATTCGAGTGCCTTTCGGTGCAGAATATCACATGGGATTTGTCCTCAAGAATACATCCTTATTCCTTTTAATGCTAGCTTATTTCTTTGGGGATTCAAATTTTATTGCCATAAAAGGGGTACTTTCTCAATTGAATTAAAGAGTGATGTACCAACAGAGTCAAAGCTCAGTCTGCTACGTTTAAACATCCTGCAACTGGAAACAAAACCACAAACATCTACCAACAATATCATTCTCTTGCCCTGTGCCCTCCTTCACAGCCAAAGTTCTGTTCTGCTCCTTAAGAACACAACGCCTTAGCAGTGCAGGGACCCACGCTGGGGCAGGCCCTATCTTCGTGGCAACTCACAGCTCGGACAGAGAGGATGTCCTCCACGGAAAGCCACTTCAGGATGTGAACGAGTACATCTTCAGGAAGACTCAAGATGGTTAGGTTTCGGGACCTCTTTCTTATTCTTCGCTTGGTAGGATAACAGAAACACTTGGCACACCTACAGTGGATCACTGAGGGAGAAAAACCAGGATGGTTGAGTGATGTACTGGAAAGGAGTCGCAAAAATATGAAGAGCTGTATTTGAAGACGATTTAACAGTTGCTGTCCCCTACTCCACAAGAGGAATGGACCACATTTCTAGTCCTAAAAAGATTAAATGAAGTAGTAGTATTTGACAAATTATAACATAATAATTTCTTTAATTCTTCAACAAACATTTATGGAAAACAGCAGATACAGTGTAACTTGGCTACTGGCAAACTTTTTAGGCCAGGACCCCAAGTGACAACCAGGCAGAGAAAAACAGACCAACGGGGCTGGCACTTTTTCCGGCCTTTCATTCCCAGGAGGGCCCCTTGAACCCTTGCTTCTGTTTCCACTGGAAAGCACCACACTCAGCGGCTGGGGACTTGCGCGGTGTGGCTTCAGGCCCCACGGAGGGGCAAAAGGCCGGGCCCGGCTGCACCCAAGGCTGGACCCTGTGCCTCCCGCTAAGTGGCCGCCCCTGGGTGCCAGCACCCGGCTGGTGCAGCAGGGAGGTGACCGCTCCTCGGCACGGCTGCCCAGCGAGTCCCAACACAAACCCAGACCTCCCGGGCCCCCACTGCCCAGCAGCCCACCCTCCGTGAGCTCCAGCTCCCCTCTCCTGCAGGCTTTCCTGCTTCTCGTACCGGCGACTCCTCCCTCCTCCTGCCCTTTATTTCTTAGGAAAAGGGACCCCGTCAGACGGGAACCTGAGGGCCCTGCCACCCCACCCGCCCTGCCCTCCTGAGGGGGCTGCTCTCCCCACCGCGGGGAACCCCTGCGGCTGGGCGGTCCCCGTCCCCCTCGCCAGGGCCTTCTCCCGCCGCTGGCCGTCCCCGACCTGACCCGGGTCTTCCTATCCGCAGTCAACGGTGCGCAGCGCTCCGGGCGCCGGTGGCCGGTCCCCGGGGAGGGGGAGGGCGTCACCGTCAGCGTCTCCTCACGCTCTCGCCGGGCTCCGTGCGAGCCGCTCCCGCGCCCAGTGGCAGGCGGCCGGCCCCTCGGACCCAGCCCGCGAGCCCGGGAAACGGCGCGGCGGCCGACCCGCAGGCGCTCAACCCTCGCCGGAAACCGGGGACCGGGGACCCCCGCGCGCGGCCCGCCATGGCGCTCCCCCGGGGATGCGGCGCCCACCCGGCGTTCAGGACGCCCGCGCCCCGCTCTGCCCGAGAGGCGGGCCCTGGACCCTCGAGCCGCTGCCCTGCCCGCGCCCCCGGCCCGCGCTCACCGCCGCCGCTCCCCATCGCCCGCTCGCTCGCCCGCACCGCCCGAGTGCGCGCCGCCGCCGCGCAGGCGCACACCGCGCCCGCCGCAGTTTCAAACGCGCCCGGCTCTCCCATTGGCCGGCCCCTCCCCGGCCCCGCCCGCCCCGCCGGCACCGCGAGCCCGTGATTGACCGCGCCAGGACGCAAATTCGAATGCCGGCCGTTGATTGGCGGAGCCTGCGCGGCCGCCCCGCCTCCCCCGCCGGCCGGGATGCCCCGGGCGCTCCGCAGGTAGCCGGGGAGGGGCCCTTCTCGGCGGGGCGCGCGGCGCCGCGGGGGCCCAGGCTGCGGAAGACCCGGGGGTCCTTCAGGCGCCACCAGGGTCCGCGACTTGCTCACGCTGGGGCGCGGTGCCCGGGGGTCCCTGCCGGCGCCGCACAGCGTTCTCCCCGCCGCGGGCGGGGCACAGCGCACCCCGGGGCTGGCGCCGGGAGCCCGGGGCGCAGAGCCTCGGGCCTCGCCTTCCGCAGGCTTGGTCCTCGCTCCTGGAGGCGGCCCTCACCCTCCACCGGCCACACGCCGCCCGTGCCTGTCCGCAGTCCCTCCTCGCTGCCTCCCCTGCTGACTTGACCGGCTGCTGCCAGTCCCGGGGAAAGTGTCCAGTCCACGGCCATCCTCTTCATCCCTCTCTGGGCGGTGCCCACCCGGGCCTGACCTTCACTGTCCAGCTGCAACCTCACCTCTTCCATGAGAAAGAGAAAGAAAAGGGAAAGAAACGGAGCTCCAGGGAGAGGCAAGGTGTTTGCTGGAGTGGCTTTTCCTCTGAGAACCCTGGGGGACTTGGTCAGGAGTTGTGCCCCCCCATCAGCCGTCACCCCCTCCCCCATCCCTCCTGCTCCCCTTGCTCTGTGCTGGGGCGTGTCAAGGCTCCATGTCCCTGGGGCAGGAGACAGAAGTGTGCAGGTCACGGCCCGGAAGGCCAGGCGGTCCCACAGACTCTGGGATGAGGCCAGGAGAGGACGGAGCTCAGCCTGCTGGGGCTGGGTCGGGGGCTGCTCCCTGGGTGTCCCTGTTGCCCACACGAGGAAGGGGAGGCACCCACTGGGGCTCCCCTCCTCCCCACTGGTTACTGTTTCCCCCAGGGTGTAACTGCCACCCTCTTCCCCTGCGCACTGTTACTTTGTTACCCATCTTCCCGAAAGGTTGAGGTGCGCTCTTGCCTGGCTAGGTTTTGGTGGCACTTTGGAGTAACTACAGAACTAGGCCCAACACTGAGCAAGTCAGCAGCCACCCTGTGCCTCCTCGCCCCACGCCCTGAGTGGGTCCTACGTCATGTGTCCATAATAGCACGCTGTTTCCCAAGGCCTCAGCTGCCCGGGAACTCTTCTGTTCACTCAGAGGCTAAGTTTTCTTACTGTTCAGGAAACAGGTGTCCTCTCAGCAGCAGCCATAGGTTGTGCTTAGCCACGACGTCCCTCGCCCCCCACCCTCCACGCCCGCAGCAGGAGCCTTCAGGGCCAACCCAGGCCAGCCCCCTGGTAGTGTGTGATACGGGCTTCAGGTGGACTGGAGAGTTTGGAAAATTCTAGATTGGCAGGAGCTCAGGGAAGATGCTGGAAGGTGGGGGTGAATGAGAATGCCACAGGTGGCAGGGTGCAGAGGGAAGAGGAAGGAAAGCGAGGTGAGCTGCAGGACTGAGGGAGCCCCCGTTTAGAGACCAAGGAAGAGGAAGGAGCCTGCAATGGAGACAGCGGCCCTGGAGTGATGGGGAGGCCAGAAGGTGGTGGGAAGGGCAACGAGGGAGAGGCTTTCCTCAGTGACTCAGACCTCAAGCAAATCGAGGACTGAGAGATGTGCCTCTCTCCCTAGCTAAGCCAACTTGGCGGGTGAACTCACTGCCCTCCCCACTACGTGGGACCTGACTCCCAGGGGTGTGACTCTCCCTGGCAACACAGGATTATGACTCCCAAGATGAATCTGGACCCGACATCGTGGGATTGAGAACATTTTCTTGACCAAAAGGGGAATGCGAAATGAAATGAAATAAAGCTTCAGTGGCTGAGAGATTTCACATGGAGTCGAGAGAAGCCAGTGACATGGCACTTGAGGCGTGACAAAGCCATAACTCTGGCCACATGGTGGGCACAGGAGTCAGGCTTGCTGAGAAAGGAAGGGAGGAGCACCCCTGGTCATGAGAGGGGCAGCTGAGGTCCTTCCAGAGGGAGCCAGTGGTGAGGGACAGTTTGACTCCACGGGACAGAGAGCGAAAGGCTGCGTGATGGGGTGACATCCCGGGGCGACAGAAAAGCATCTGTGTAGCCCCCCGCCCGCCCCCTGCAGCACCCGGGGCAGTGGGTGCTCTCGGCGGTTCTCAGGCTGGGGCGTCAGGGTCCCCTGGCGCAGGCTGTTATGATGCTGACTTCTGGGCCCCATCCCAAGAGCTGATTCAGAGGTCTGAGGCAGGGCCTGGCAATCTGCATTTTAACTGGTCCAGGGTCCTGGTGCTGCTGGCTGCTGACCTGGGAAGGCTCCAGACTATCTGTCTCTGATTACCCTTCTTGAAACGGGGGTGCTAATTGCGTCCACTTCATGGGCCCATGCAGGCCCACCCCAAACACTGGCAGGGGCCAGGGCAAGAGAGCAGATGGGGCCTACATATCTAAATGTTTAAATATTTAAAAAGTGTAAATTAGGCTAGCAAACTTAAATATGCTCTTTTCTCCTCCTTTGACAAATATACCTTCATTATGCTCTGGGAGGCCAGGCTTGATTTTCAAATTCATGGACTCCTTCAAGTGCCATGCTTGATCATGGTATCATGTGGCATGCCAGCCCAGCCCGGGTCTGTGTCCCATCCCTGACTCTACTGCACATGCTGAGGGGCTATGTGCCCCTGTGTGGACCCCAGCACACCGTCTAAACCCTGCCCACAGCAGTGCACACAGCACAGGGCCTGTCACACCCAGGAGGGAGGGAGGGAGGGCCTGTGGCCCTGAAGCAGAGGAGAAATGGGTTCTGGAGAAGGAAGGGTGCAGGCGCCAGGCGAGTACATCCCCTTGACTCCAGTCTCCTCATCCGTGAGCACCAGGGCCCTCCGCCTGGCTGAGGGCAGTGGAGGTGGGTGGGAGCCACAGCACCGAGCACAAAGCTGCGGGAGACGGGGGATGCCTATCACCACGACAGGACATGGCCAGGGCTGGACGAGGCCACAGCCAACCTGTGCGCTCACATGCCCCTGGCTCTTCCACCAGGCCCCCGAGGTGGGCATGGGCCCGGTGGCAGGCCACAAGGCAGCCACACCTGGCAGTCTGGGCAACAGGAACTGTTTATTATAGCAAGACAGGCTGGCATGTGATAGCAGCGTCTGGGGGTGAGGGAGGCCCCGCTGGCTTGGCTTGCAGTCATTTCAACTCGCTTCCCCGCTTGGGGCCATGGTGCTGCTGAGGCTCAGGAGGACGTCCTCCAGGGTGACCTGGCTGACAGAGTAGTCATCCAGGGAGTACTCCTCCTTGGCTCGCTCCAGTGTCCCGAACACCCGAGGAGAGGAAGGAGACCGCCGCCGACGGAGGCCAGAGGAGGACAGGGCTCATTATGAGGAGGGGCACCGGGAAGGGGGAGGCAGCAGAGGGGCAGAAAGCGGGAGGGCCTCTTGGGTTGCGACAAGTCCCCCCAGAGGCCCATCCTCGGAAGTGAGTGTCTGAACTCAGACTGTGCTCTCAGGGGAAAGGGGGCCTGGCCGGGAGGGGCTCCCGTGGGGGAGGGCCCACTGGTCCCTGGCTGGCTGTGTGGCCCTGGGCGTGTGGCACACCCTCTCTGGGCCTGCTTCCCTTCTGTGAAGTGAGGGGGTGGGAGGAGCTGATCTCCACGGTCCCTTCCAGCTCAAACACCTTATGTTCTACGAAATCCGCTTGAACGTTGCCATGGAGACGTCAGAAGGGGACCTGCGGCAGCAGCACGGAATGTGACTCCCCGGAAAGAGAAAGGAACTGACACACCAGAAAGCTATGACCTCCCAGGCGTGCTGTCCCCACGCCCAGCTGGACACTCACCTTCGCCCAGCTGAGGCTGTGGCCGGGCAGGTGGTAGTGGACCATCCCTTGGTGCCCGTCTTCCAGGACACTGCCTGCACAGAGCAGAGACCGTTTCCTCACGAGGCCCAGGCTGGAGGCTGGGGTGGGCGGCTGGGGGTCAGGGCTGTGGGGTGTCGCGGGGGCCACCAGAGCTGGCACCCACCTGGGAAGGTCAGGTTCACGAATGCCTTGAACTCCTCCAGGGCCTCCTCCTGCCTGTCGTGCCGGACCTTGGCCCACAGGGAGTAGCCGCTGCCAAATTTGCTCTTGAGGTGCTGCGGGCTGCCCAGGCACTTGAACTGGCCCTGCACCATGATGGCCAGGCGGGTGCACAGGGCCTTACACTCCTCCATGCTGCCGAGAGAGGGCGGGAGGCCTGAGGCAGGGCCACGGATGCTGACGCCCTGATCGGGCTGTTCCTGATCCCCCTGCTCAGTGCGGGAATCCCCTCGCAGACGCTGCTCCAGCTGCTGGCAGGTGTTCAGTCCACCCCGCCCCTGCCCAGCCCACCCTTCGCCCAAAGCTCCCAGCCCCAGCCCCTGTCCCAGCTCTCCCACCTACCCCACACTGACCCCACACAGCCCCAGGCCCTACCTGTGGGAGGTGATGACAATGGCCTTGCCGGACTTGCGGACCCGGGCTACGGTGCCCCAGAGCAGGCGCCGGGCCATGGGGTCCATGCCAGTGGACGGCTCGTCCAGGAAGATGACCGCGGGGTCTCCGATGAGGGCGATGCCTGTGCTCGCTTCTGCTTGTTGCCGCCGCTGGGGTCAGTGGGGAGAAGGCCAGGGTGAGTGGCAGCCACAAAGCTCCAGCAGTGAACTCTGCTCAGACCTGCCCCCTCCAGCTGTCTATTCAGGACGTGCTCCACCACCCCTAGGGGGACTTTCAGTAACATGGTCCGTCGCCCTCACCCCAGGGTTGTACTGTGACTTGGGCTGTCCAGTCAGGGCATAAACCATTCCCCTGGACAGTAACAGTCCAGGGTGAGCACGTGGTCTTTGCTGAAGGTCTCTGGATGTTGGGGGCAGGAGCTTCTCCTCCATCTGAGGGTAGGGGCGTGGGCCATTTCAGCTAACTTTTTTTATTTAAAAAAAAAAACACATATTTACTATGTGCAAGGCACTGTTCTAAACTGTGCAAATATGAGCTCATTTCATATCTTCAGAAGACCCTGGTAATTAGGATGAAAAAACATAAAAGCCTGCTTGAAGCAGAAGCCAACAGAGAGGAACGCAGAGCCAGGGTGGGGGGGATGGTGAGCACCAGACCCTGACGGGGAGTCAGCTGGCCCTGGGCCCAGCTCTCCAGTCAGCTGCGTCTCTGTGCTTCCCAGTTACGGGCGTGTGCTGCTGCTGCACGCTTCAGGGGGTGCCATGCACAGCGTGGCCACAGACTCTGGGATTGGGCAGTACGAGGCCTTGCAGCACATGGCCCCTGCATGCCCTTCTTTGTTTAAGCTGATTTGAGTTGGGTTTTTAATCACAAATGAAAGAGCCCTGGGCAGGTAATGGAAGCTTAGAAGCCCCGAGGAAGGTGCAGGAAGAAAGGGTGTCCTTATGCTGGCCTGGGGAGCACACGTGTGATGCCACCTGCCCATCCTCAGGCCCATCATCCCGAGCCCAGGGCTGGGAGGAGGCAGGCGCCAGGCAGCCCAGGACCCGGATGTGCAGCGGCCCCATTTGGTGCCGACAGTCCTGGCCCTAACTCTGGCATCGAGAAGAACTGGAGTCTGTCTTGGAAGAGGAGAAGGAAAGGGCCAAAGCAAGCCCCACGGCGCACCTGTAGATCTTTACCAGCTTCCCGGCATAAGGGCACAGGGATAAGTCGTCTATCATGTGCTCCACGCAGGCCCCGATGTGGCGCTCGGGGACGCCCCGGAGCCGGGCATACATGACCAGCATCTCCTGCCCCGTCATGTGGTCCAGCAGGGCGTCGAACTGCGGGCAGTAGCCGATTCGCCGCCGCACCTGAGGTTCAAGCACAGCCCGGGGTGGGGCCCGCTCAGGGGGGAGCCTCCCCACCAAGCTCAGGCCTCCTGCCCTGGCCTTGCCCCAGCCCAGGTCCCCGGCTCTGCCCTGTTGATACGCGTTTGCCATGTGAACAGACGCAGGCACAGGGGTGCAAGCCTGGGACCATGAGTGGGGTGATACTAATGCTAGCGAGGAGGTTAGAGGCCAGCCTGGACTGCAGTGCAGCCCCTGCTGCTGGAGGCTGAACAGGAAGTTTTGGGAGAGCCGGCAGTTGACTGAAAGCAGCCAGCATTTCTCCTCAGCACCCACCCTGGGGCACACTTGCCTTTTGTTCCAGTAAATAGGACTCCTGTAGCTAGAGAAGCCAGTCTGGGCCCAAGCAAAGCAGCCGGTACCGGAGAAAGTGCGGTGGAAACACCTGCTGGGTGCTCCTGTCTCGTCCCTCCCTCTCGGCCACCTTAGGAAAGTCTGGTCACTGGAAGACGTGTTGTTTTATTTTTAACGCTTCCTGCTTTATTAGATGGTTTGTAGGTGTGCTGGTTTGGATGTATTATATCCCCCCAAACCCCATTATCTTTGATGCAGTCTTGTGTGGGCAGGAAACATATTGGTGTTGATTGGGTTGGAGACTTTGATTGGATGTTTCCATGGAGATGTGATCACTCAACTGTGGACAAGATCTTTCATTGAAAATTTCCATGGAGGTGTGGCCCTGCCCATTCAGCCTGGGCCTTGATTAGATTACTGGGGCACTATATAAGCTCAGACAGAGGGACAGGCTTGCCACAGCCAAGAGGGACACTTGGAGGAATGCACGGGAACTAAGAGAGGAGCTGCAGATGAGAGACAGTTTGAAGACGGCCGTTGAAAGCAGACTTTTGCTCTGGAGAAGCTAAGAGAGGACAAACGCCCCAAGAGCATCTAAAACTGACATTTTTGAAGGAACTGCAGCCTAGAGAGGAACATCCTGGGAGAAAGCTATTTTGAAACCAGAACTCTGGAGCAGATGCCAGCCATGTGCCTTCCCAGCTAACAGAGGTCTTCCAGATGCCACTGTCCTTCCTCCAGTGAAGGTACCCAATTGTTGATGCGTTACCTTGGACAACACTTTATGGTCTTAAGACTGTAACTGTGGGGGTGGAACTGAAGCAGTTGGAGAGTAATTATCAGACAATAGCCCAAAGCATATCTTTAAATGCTCTATTCTGACACTGACAAAACTTCCAGGCTGGGGAAAGACCTTTAAAAGAGACTCTTTTTTTTTTTTTTTCCTTTTTTCTTTTTCTTGATTTCTTTCCTAGTTTTTTTTTTTTTTTTTTTTAAATCTAAAAGTAATATATGTGGTTATTTTCTATCGGAAAGCCCAGGTTGAGGGACTAGGCTGGGCTTGGGGGAGACAGAGTACCCATGGTGTCTTTGAATTCCGTATTCACTACTGAAGGCCTCCACCCCCGTCTTTAATTGGCAACTCAGGCTGACCAAGGAATCTACCTGGAGAGGCCCCAAAGAGGAGAGAGGAGAAGGGAATAGTGCCCCTGAGAGACAACTGGAGTTCTGAGGATTGGGAGAGTGGAGGGAGGTCCAGCTCAACTGGCAGTCCTCCTTCCGGGAATTCAGACCCCAGGGGCTGGAATTCAGATTCCGGCTTCAGTCAGCCACGCCCCCGACAGGATCAGAGTCACCAGGAGAACTAAAGGCTCCACACCTCCTTACACTGGTGGGGGAGCTGTGGGCTGGCCAGCGCCGCCTGCTGGACAGGAGAGGAAAAGCACCAATTCTAAAGGCCTCATAGGAGGGTCTCATTATCAGGAAAACTCCATACCCTCCCAATGAGACCTGGGCCTCACTAGACTGGGAAAATCTGACTAGGGTTGACCATATCTGAGGAAACCCACTCACAAAAAGGTTACATAGAGGCAGAGCAAGAAACAGAAAAAACAAGAGGGGAAAAATTCTGATCAACTAAATAGAACCTAAGTTAGAGGTCTAGAATAAGCTGAACTGAATAACAGAGGCCAGAAAACAAAGCTAACCAACAAGAAAACCACTAGGTACAAGACAGAAAACAAGCTCCAAAATAAACTAATCAAGAGAATCAGATGCCTAGACAACTTAAGATAACAAGCCATACCAGGAAACACGAAAACATGGACCAGCCAAAGGAACAAACTAATAGCTCAGCTGAGACACAGGAGTGGAGGCAACTAATGCTAAATAAATTTGATGAAATGAAGGAAGATATAGCAAAAGAGCTGAAGGATATAAAGAAGACACTGGCTGACCATAAAGAAGAATTCATAAACTTAAAAAAACAAATGGCAGAACTCATGGGAATGAAGGCCACAATGGAGGAGATGAAAAACACAATGGAGGGACACAACAGTAGATTTGAACAGGCAGAAGAAAGGATCAGTGAACTGGAAGACAGGTCATTCGAATTCATACACACAAAAGAACAGATGGTGAAAAAAATGGAAAAATATGAGCAGGGTCTTAGGGAGCTGAGTGACAACATGAAACGCACAAATATACGTGTTATGGGTATCCCAGAAGGAGAAGAGAGGGGAAAAGGGGGCAGAAAGAGTAATAGAAGACATATTCACTGAAAATTTCCCAACTCTTATAAAAGACAGAAAATTAGAGATTCAAGAAGTACAACGTACCCCAAATAGAATAGATCCCAATAGACCTACTCCAAGACACTTACTGGTCAGATTGTCCAATGTCAAAGACAAAGAGAGGATTCTGAAAGCAGCAAGAGAAAAGCAATCCATCACATACAAGGGAAAGTCAATAAGACTATGTACAGATTTCTCTGCAGAAACCATGGAGGCAAGAAGACAGTGGCATGATATATTTAAGATACTGAAAGAGAAAAACTGCCAACCAAGAATTCTATATCCAGCAAAACTTTCCTTCAAAAATGAGGGAGAGATTAAAACATTTTCAGACAAACAGACACTGAGAGAGTTTGTGAATAAGAGACCGGCACTACAAGAAATACTAAAGGGAGTGCTACAGGCTGATAGGAAAAGATAGGAGAGAGAGAGTTGGAGAAGAGTGCAGAAATGAAGATTATCAGGAAAGGTAAAAGGAGAGGAAAAAATAAGATATGACATAAATTCCAAAAAACAAAATGGTAGTAGAAAGTACTGCCCTTACAGTAATAACACTAAATGTAAATGGATTAAACTCCCCAATAAAAAGACACAGACTGGCAGAATGGATTAAAAAACAGGACCCATCTATATGCTGTCTACAAGAAACTCACTTTAGACACAAGGACAAACATAGACTGAAAGTGAAAGGTTGGAAAAAGATATTTCATGCAAACAACAACCAGCAAAAAGCGGGAGTAGCTATATTAATATCAGACAAGTTAGACTTCAAAAGCGAAACAATTAAAAGAGACAAAGAAGGACACTATATATTAATAAAAGGGTCAATTCATCAAGAAAACATGACAGTCATAAATATTTATGCACCAAACCAGAATGCCCCAAAATTCATGAGGCAAACACTGCAATCACTGAAAGGAGAAATAGATACCTCTACAATAATAGTTGGAGACTTCAATACACCACTCTCATCAATGGATAGAACATCTAGACAGAGGATCACTAAAGAAACAGAGATGTTGAATTGTATGATAAATGAACTAGACTTGACAGACATTTATAGAACACTACATCCAACAACAGCAGGATACACTTTTTTCTCAAGTGCTCATGGAACATTCTCTAGGATAGACCACATGTTGGGTCACAAAGCAAGTCTCAACAAATTTAAAAATATTGATATTATACAAAACACTTTCTCAGACCACAAAGGAACGAAGTTGGAAATAAATAAAAGGCAGAAGGTCATAAAATTCACAAACATATGGAGGCTAAACAACACCCTCTTAGAAAACCAGTGGGTAAAGGAAGAAATTACAAGAGAAATTAGTAAATACCTTGAGGCAAATGACAATGAAAACACAACTTATCAAAACTTATGGGATGCAGCAAAGGCGGTGCTGAGAGGGAAATTTATTGCCCTAAATGCCTATATTAAAAGAGAAGAGAGAGCAAAAAAATTGAAGAGTTAACTGCTCACCTGGAGGAATTAGAGAAAGAACAGCAAACTAACCCCAAAGCAAGAAGAAGGGAAGAAATAACAAAGATTAGAGCAGAAATAAATGCAATTGAGAACAGGAAAACAATAGAGAGAATCAACAAAACCAGAAGTTGCTTCTTTGAGAAAATCAATAAAATCGATGGACCACTGGCTAGGCTAACAAAAAAAAAAGAGAGAGCAGATGCAAATAAATGCAATCAGAAATGGGAAAGGAAATATAACTACTGACCCTGCAGAAATTAAGGAGATAATGAGAAGATACTATGAGCAACTATATGCTAATAAACTAGACAACTTAGATGAAATGGACAACTTCCTAGAAAAGCATAAACAACCAACATTAACTCAGGAAGAAATAGATGACCTCAACAAACCAATCACAAGTAAAGAGACTGAGTCAGTCATCAAAAAGCTCCCAAAAAGGAAAAGCCCAGGACCAGATGGTTTCACATGTGAATTCTACCAAGCATTCAATAACGAATTAGTACCAATCCTGCTCAATCTCTTCAAAAAAATTGAAGAAGAGGGAAAGCTACCTAACTCTTTCTATGAAGCCATCATCACCCTAATACCAAAACCAGGCAAAGATACTACAAAAAAAGAAAATTATAGACCAATTTCTTTAATGAATATAGACGCAAAAATCCTCTACAAAATACTCACAAATCGAATCCAGCAGCACATTAAAAGAATTATACACCACGACCAGGTGGGATTTATTCCAGGTATGCAAGGCTGGTTCAACACAAGAAAATCAATTAATGTAATACACCACATCAATAAATCAAAGCAGAAGAACCACATGATCATCTCGATTGATGCAGAAAAGGCATTTGACAAAATTCAACATCCTTTCCTGATGAAAACACTTCAAAGGATAGGAATAGAAGGGAACTTTTTCAATATGATAAAGGCAATATATGAAAAACCCACAGCTAACATCACACTCAATGGGGAGAGACTGAAAGCTTTTCCTCTAAGATCAGGAACAAGACAGGGATGCCCACTATCACCATTGCTATTCAACATTGTGCTGGAAGTTCTAGCTAGAGCAATTAGGCAAGAAAAAGAAATAAAAGGCATCCAAATTGGAGAGGAAGAAGTAAAACTTTCACTATTTGCAGATGACATGATTCTATATGTAGGAAATCCAGAAAAATCTACAGCAAAGCTACTAGAACTAGTCAATGAATACAGCAAAGTAGCAGGCTACAAGATCAACACTGCAAAAATCTGTAGTGTTCCTATACACAAGTAATGTGCAACAAGAGGAGGAAATCAAGAAAAAAATCCCATTTACAATAGCAACCAAAAGAATCAAGTATTTAGGAATAAACTTAGCCAAGGACACAAAAGACCTTTACATAGAAAACTATAAGAAACTGCAAAAAGAAATTGAACAAGACCTGAAAAAATGGAAGAACATACCATGTTCATGGATTGGAAGATTAAATATAGTTAAGATGGCAATCTTAACCTAAACTGATTTACAGATTCAATACAATACCAATTCAACTCCCAACAACTTACTTTACAGAAATAGAAAAACCAATAACTAAATTTATCTGGAACGGTAAGGTGCCCCGAATAGCCAAAAATGTCTTGAGAAAGAGGAGTGAAGTGGGAGGTCTCACACTACCTGACTTCGAAGCATATTACAAAGCTACAGTGCTCAAAAGAGCATGGTACTGGCATAAGGACAGATATACTGATCAATGGAATCGAATTGAGTGTTCAGAAGTAGACCCTCACATCTATGGACAACTGATCTTTGATAAGGCAGTGAAGCCGAAGCAACTGGGAAAGAGCAGCCTGTTCAATAAATGGTGTTTGGAGAACTGGATATCCATTTCCAAAAGAATGAAAGAGGATGTCCATCTCACACCTCATACCAAAATTAACTCAAAGTGGATCAAAGACCTAAACATTAGCACCAAGACCATAAAACTCTTAGAAGAAAATGTAGGGCAATATCTTAAAGATCTTGTGAAAGGAGGTGGTTTCTTAGACCTCACACCCAAGGCACGAGCAACCAAAGAACAAATAGACAAACGGGATCTCCTCAAAATTAAACACTTTTGTACATCAAAGGACTTTGTCAGAAAAGTCAAAAGGCAACCTACACAATGGGAGATGGTATTTGGAAACCACATATCAGATAAGGGTTTAATATCCCGAATATATAAAGGAATCCTGCATCTCAATAACAGAAAGACAAACAATCCAATTAAAAAATGGGCAAAAGACATGAACAGACATTTTTCTGAAGAGGAAATACAAATGGCTCAAAAGCATATGAAAAAATGCTCAACTTCACTGGCTATTAAGGAAATGCAAATCAAAACCACAATGAGATATCATTTCACACCTACCAGAATGGCCATTATCAAAAAAAACAGAAAATGACAAGTGCTGGAGAGGATGTGGAGAAAGAGGCACACTTATTCATTGTTGGTGGGAATGTAGAATGGTGCAACCACTCTGGAAGACAGTATGGAGGTTCCTCAGGAAGCTAAATATAGATTTGCCATATGACCCAGCTATTCCATTGCTGGGTATATACTCAGAGGAACTGAAACTTAAGACACAAACAGACATTTGTAAACCAATGTTTATTGCAGCATTAGTCACAATTGCCAAGAGATGGAAACAGCCCAGATGTCCATCAAAGGACGAGTGGATAAACAAACTGTGGTATATACACATGATGGAATATTATGCAGCTGTAAGACAGAACAAAGACATGGATCATGTAATAATGTGGATGAACCTTGAGGACATTATGTTGAGTGAAGTTAGCCAGAAACAAAAGGACAGATTCTGTATGGTCTCACTAATATGAACAGACATTAATGAACAAACTTTGGGAGTTAAAAGCTGACAACACAGGCGACCAGGAGATAGAAAGAGGGCAGAGATCAGCCATTTGATGCTGAAGGACTACAGAATGTTTAGGATTGATTGCATAGATCCAGAAATAGATAGCATAATACTGTGTGATGGTAGCACGGTATTGTAAGTACACTGAACAAAGATGTCTGTGAGTAAAGCTGAAAGAGGTGGGATAGGAGAATGTATGACACCAGAGGTAAAGATAGATGATAAAGACTGGGACTGTATAACGTGGCAAAAACTGGAGTGGCCAATGACTGTTACTAAATATACAAATATAAAAATGTTTTTGCATGTGGGAAAGCAAATGAATGTCAACCATGTAGAAATTTGAAAAAGGGATGGTATTCAGGAAAAAACATAATCAAAGCAAACTGGAGTCTATGGTCAACAGTAACATTGTAATATACCTCCATTAAATATAACAAAGGCAATAAGCCAATGCTAAATGTATATGAGAAGGGGATATAGGGGAGTAATATGGGATTCTTGGCATTGGTGTTATTTGCTGTCCTTAGTAGTATATTGTATTGTATGACATGTTATTTTTCTTTTTATCATTTTTTCTTATTGCTAAAAAAACAAACAAACAAACAATTTTTCTTGTAGTAATCAGTATGTTCAAATGCTGATTGTGGTGATAAATGTACAACTTTATGATGATACCATGAACAACTGATTGTACACTGTGGATAAATGTATGGTATGTGAATATAACACTCTATAAAATTGTAGGAAAATATATATATAGGAGTAAAAGTGTTGGAGAAAACATGGTGAGAGGGATGATGCCTCACCAATATGGACTAACTACAATGTGTAAACTCAGAATTGAATCTTAGAACATAGCCTAACGTGGACACAATAATTGTAAAAGTCCCTAGATTGTAAGCTCTTCCAGCAGTTAACTCTATCCCTGAAGTGTAAGGCCTATCTCTAAACTCTGAGATGCTGATCCCCTAGCATATGTTGTCACAAACATTGGGACTGGCGGTTTGATGTGCTGAGCCCTCGAGCATGGGACTTGCCCTTATGAAGCTCATTACCACAAAGGAGAGTCTAAAGTTGTATGTAACGGTGCCTAAGAGTCTTCCCCTGAGTACCTCTTTGTTGCTCAGATGTGGCCCTCTCTCTCTCTAACTGAGCCATCTCGACAGGTGAACTCGCTGCCCTCCCCCCTACGTGGGACCCGACTCCCAGGGGTGTAAATCTCCCTGGCAATGCAGAGTATGACTCCCGGGGATGAAGGTGGACCCAGCATCGTGGGACTGAGAGTATCTTCTTGACCAAAAGGGGGATGCAAAATGAGACGAAATAGTTTCAGTGGCTGAGAGATTCCAAATGGTGTCGAGAGGTCACTCTGGTGGACATTCTTATGCACTACATAGATAACACCTCTTAGGCTTTAATGTATTGGAACAGCTAGAAGTAAATACCTGAAACTACCAAACTCCAACCCAGCAGTCTGGACTCCTGAAGACAATTATATAATAATGTAGATTACAAGGGGTGACAGTGTGACTGTGAAGACCTTGTGGATCACACCCCCTTTATCTAGTGTATGGATGAGTGGAGGAATGGGGATAAAAACTAAAGGACACATGGGGGGCAAGATGGCAGACTGGTGAGCTGTATGTTTTAGTTACTCCTCCAGGAAAGTAGGTAAAAAGCCAGGAACTGCGTGGACTGGACACCACAGAGCAATCTGTCTTTGGGCATACTTCATACAACACTCATGAAAACGTGGAACTGCTGAGATCAGCGAAATCTGTAAGTTTTTGCGGCCAGGGGACCCGCGCCCCTCCCTGCCAGGCTCAGTCCCGGGGGAGGAGGGGCTGTCAGCTCCGGGAAGGAGAAGGGAGAATTGCAGTGGCTGCTCTTATCGGAAACTCATTCTACTGATTCAAACTCCAACCACAGATAGACTGAGACCAGACACCAGAGACTCTGAGAGCAGCCAGCCCAGCAGAGAGGAGACAGGCATAGAAAAAAAAAAACACGAAAAACTCCAAAATAAAAGCAGAGGATTTTTGGAGTTCTGGTGAACACAGAAAGGGGAAGGGCGGAGATCAGGCCTTGAGGCGCATATGCAAATCCCGAAGCAAAGCTGATCTCTCTGCCCTGTGCACCTTTCCTTAATGGCCCTAGTTGCTTTGTCTATTAGCATTTCAATAACCCATTAGATCTCTGAGGAGGGCCGTTTTGTTTTTTTTTTTTAAATCCTTTTTGCTTTTTCTAAAACAATTACTCTAAGAAGCTCAATACAGAAAGCTTCAAAGAATTGAAATTTGGGCACGTCAAGTCAAGAGCAGAACTAAGAGAGCTCTGAGACAAAAGGCAATAATCCAGTGGCTGAGAAAATTCACTAAACAACACAACTTCCCAAGAAAAGGGGGGTGTCTGCTCACAGCCACCATCCTGGTGGACAGGAAACACTCCTGCCCATCGCCAGCCCCATAGCCCAGAGCTGCCCCAGACAACCCAGTGTGACGGAAGTGCTTCAAATAACAGGCACACACCACAAAACTGGGCGTGGACATTAGCCTTCCCTGCAACCTCAGCTGAATGTCCCAGAGCTGGGAAGGGGGAGCAGTGTGAATTAACAGAGCCCCATTCAGCCATCATTTGAGCAGACTGGGAGCCTCCCAACACAGCCCAGCAGCCCAGAACTGCCCTGGGGGGACGGCACTCACCTGTGACATAGCACAGTCATCCCTCAACAGAGGACCCGGGGTGCACAGCCTGGAAGAGGGGCCCACTTGCAAGTCTCAGGAGCCATACGCCAATACCAAAGACTTGTGGGTCAGTGGCAGAGACAAACTGTGGCAGGACTGAACTGAAGGATTAGACTATTGCAGCAGCTTTAAAACTCTAGGATCATCAGGGAGATTTGATTGTTAGGGCCACCCCCCCTCCCCGACTGCCCAGAAACACGCCCCACATACAGGGCAGGCAACACCAACTACACACGCAAGCTTGGTACACCAATTGGGCCCCACAAGACTCACTCCCCCACTCACCAAAAAGGCTAAGCAGGGGAGATCTGGCTTGTGGAGAACAGGTGGCTCGTGGACGCCACCTGCTGGTTAGTTAGAGAAAGTGTACTCCACGAAGCTGTAGTTCTGATAAATTAGAGATAAGGACTTCAACTGGTCTACAAACCCTATAAGAACCCTATCAAGTTCAGCAAATGCCACGAGGCCAAAAACAACAGAAAATTATAAAGCATATGAAAAAACCAGACGATATGGATAACCCAAGCCCAAGCACCCAAATCAAAAGACCAGAAGAGACACAGCACCTAGAGCAGCTACTCAAAGAACTAAAGATGAACAATGAGACCATAGTACGGGATATGAAGGAAATCAAGAAGACCCTAGAAGAGCATAAAGAAGACATTGCAAGACTAAATAAAAAAATGGATGATCTTATGGAAATTAAAGAAACTGTTGACCAAATTAAAAAGATTCTGGACACTCATAGTACAAGACTAGAGGAAGTTGAACAATGAATCAGTGACCTGGAAGATGACAGAATGGAAAATGAAAGCATAAAAGAAAGAATGGGGAAAAAAATTGAAAAACTCGAAATGGACCTCAGGGATATGATAGATAATATAAACGTCCGAATATAAGACTCATTGGTGTCCCAGAAGGGGAAGAAAAGGGATAAAGGTCTAGGAAGAGTATTCAAAGAAATTGTTGGGGAAAACTTCCCAAATCTTCTAAACAACATAAATACACAAATCATAAATGCTCAGCGAACTCCAAATAGAATAAATCCAAAAAAAACCCACTCCGAGACATATACTGATCACACTGTCAAACATAGAAGAGAAGGAGCAAGTTCTGAAAGCAGCAAGAGAAAAGCAATTCACCACATACAAAGGAAACAGCATAAGACTAAGTAGTGACTACTCAGCAGCCACCATGGAGGCAAGAAGGCAGTGGCATGATATATTTAAAATTCTGAGTGAGAGGAATTTCCAGCCAAGAATACTTTATCCAGCAAAGCTCTCCTTCAAATTTGAGGGAGAGCTTAAATTTTTCACAGACAAAGAAATGCTGAGAGAATTTGCTAACAAGAGACCTGCCCTACTGGAGATACTAAAGGGAGCCCTACAGACAGAGAAACAAAGACAGGACAGAGAGACTTGGAGAAAGGTTCAGTACTAAAGAGATTCGGTATGGGTACAATAAAGGATATTAATAGAGAGAGGGAAAAATATGGCAAACATAATCCAAAGGATAAGATGGCCGATTCAAGAAATGCCTTCACGGTTTTAACGTTGAATGTAAATGGATTAAACTCCCCAATTAAAAAGATATAGATTCGCAGAATGGATCAAAAAAAATGAACCATCAATATGTTGCATACAAGAGACTCATCTTAGACACAGGGACACAAAGAAACTGAAAGTGAAAGGATGGAAAAAAATATTTCATGTAAGCTACAGCCAAAAGAAAGCAGGTGTAGCAATATTAATCTCAGATAAAATAGACTTCAAATGCAGGGATGTTTGAGAGACAAAGAAGGCCACTACATACTAATAAAAGGGGCAATTCAGCAAGAAGAAATAACAATCGTAAATGTCTATGCACCCAATCAAGGTGCCACAAAATACATGAGAGAAACATTGGCAAAACTAAAGGAAGCAATTGATGTTTCCACAATAATTGTGGGAGACTTCAACACATCACTCTCTCCTATAGATAGATCAACCAGACAGAAGACCAATAAGGAAATTGAAAACCTAAACAATCTGATAAATGAATTAGATTTAACAGACATCTACAGGACATTACATCCCAAATCACCAGGATACACATACTTTTCTAGTGCTCATGGAACTTTCTCCAGAATAGATCATATGCTGGGACATAAAACAAGCCTCAATAAATTTAAAAAGATTGAAATTATTCAAAGCACATTCTCTGACCACAATGGAATACAATTAGAAGTCAATAACCATCAGAGACTTAGAAAATTCACAAATACCTGGAGGTTAAACAACGCACTCCTAAACAATCAGTGGGTTAAAGAAGAAATAGCAAGAGAAATTGCTAAATATATAGAGACGAATGAAAATGAGAACACAACATACCAAAACCTATGGGATGCAGCAAAAGCTGTGCTAAGGGGGAAATTTATAGCACTAAACGCATATATTAAAAAGGAAGAAAGAGCCAAAATCAAAGAACTAATGGATCAACTGAAGAAGCTAGAAAATGAACAGCAAACCAATCCTAAACCAAGTACAAGAAAAGAAATAACAAGGATTAAAGCAGAAATAAATGACATAGAGAACAAAAAACAATAGAAAGGATAAATATCACCAAAAGTTGGTTCTTTGAGAAGATCAACAAGATTGACAAGCCCCTAGCTAGACTGACAAAATCAAAAAGAGAGAAGACCCATATAAACAAAATAATGAATGAAAAAGGTGACATAACTGCAGATCCTGAAGAAATTAAAAAAATTATAAGAGGATATTATGAACAACTGTATGGCAACAAACTGGATAATGTAGAAGAAATGGACAATTTCCTGGAAACATATGAACAACCTAGACTGACCAGAGAAGAAATAGAAGACCTCAACCAACCCATCACAAGCAAAGAGATCCAATCAGTCATCAAAAATCTTCCCACAAATAAATGCCCAGGGCCAGATGGCTTCACAGGGGAATTCTACCAAACTTTCCAGAAAGAACTGACACCAATCTTACTCAAACTCTTTCAAAACATTGAAAAAATGGAACACTACCTAACTCATTTTATGAAGCTAACATCAATCTAATACCAAAACCAGGCAAAGATGCTACAAAAAAAGGAAAACTACCGGCCAATCTCCCTAATGAATATAGATGCAAAAATCCTCAACAAAATACTTGCAAATCGAATCCAAAGACACATTAAAAAAATCATACACCATGACCAAGTGGGGTTCATTCCAGGCATGCAAGGATGGTTCAACATAAGAAAAACAATCAATGTATTACAACACATTAAAAACTCGAAAGGGAAAAATCAATTGATCATCTCAATAGATGCTGAAAAAGCATTTGACAAAATCCAACATCCCTTTTTGATAAAAAACACTTCAAAAGGTAGGAATTGAAGGAAACTTCCTCAACATGATAAAGAGCATATATGAAAAACCCACAGCCAGCATAGTACTCAATGGTGAGAGACTGAAAGCCTTCCCTCTAAGATCAGGAACAAGACAAGGATGCCCGCTGTCACCACTGTTATTCAACATTGTGCTGGAAGTGCTAGCCAGGGCAATCCGGCAAGACAAAGAAATAAAAGGCATCCAAATTGGAAAAGAAGAAGTAAAACTGTCATTGTTTGCAGATGATATGATCTTATATCTAGAAAACCCTGAGAAATCGACGATACACCTACTAGAGCTAATAAACAAATTTAGCAAAGTAGCGGGATACAAGATTAATGCACATAAGTCAGTAATGTTTCTATATGCTAGAAATGAACAAACTGAAGAGACACTCAAGAAAAAGATACCATTTTCAATAGCAACTAAAAAAATCAAGTACCTAGGAATCAACTTAACCAAAGATGTAAAAGACCTATACAAAGAAAACTACATAACTCTACTAAAAGAAATAGAAGGGGACCTTAAAAGATGGAAAAATATTCCATGTTCATGGATAGGAAGGCTAAATGTCATTAAGATGTCAATTCTACCCAAACTCATCTACAGATTCAATGCAATCCCAATCAAAATTCCAACAACCTACTTTGCAGACTTGGAAAAGCTAGTTATCAAATTTATTTGGAAAGGGAAGATGCCTCGAATTGCTAAAGACACTCTAAAAAAGAAAAACGAAGTGGGAGGACTTACACTCCCTGACTTTGAAGCTTATTATAAAGCCACAGTTGCCAAAACAGCATGGTACTGGCACAAAGATAGACATATAGATCAATGGAATCGAATTGAGAATTCAGAGATAGACCCTCAGATCTATGGCCGACTGATCTTTGATAAGGCCCCCAAAGTCACCAAACTGAGCCATAATGGTCTTTTCAACAAATGGGGCTGGGAGAGTTGGATATCCATATCCAAAAGAATGAAAGAGGACCCCTACCTCACCCCCTACACAAAAATTAACTCAAAATGGACCAAAGATCTCAATATAAAAGAAAGTACCATAAAACTCCTAGAAGATAATGTAGGAAAACATCTTCAAGACCTTGTATTAGGAGGCCACTTCCTAGACTTACACCCAAAGCACAAGCAACAAAAGAGAAAATAGATAAATGGGAACTCCTCAAGCTTAGAAGTTTCTGCACCTCAAAGGAATTTCTCAAAAAGGTAAAGAGGCAGCCAACTCAATGGGAAAAAATTTTTGGAAACCATGTATCTGACAAAAGACTGATATCTTGCATATACAAAGAAATCCTACAACTCAATGACAATAGTACAGACAGCCCAATTATAAAATGGGCAAAAGATATGAAAAGACAGTTCTCTGAAGAGGAAATACAAATGGCCAAGAAACACATGAAAAAATGTTCAGCTTCACTAGCTATTAGAGAGATGCAAATTAAGACCACAATGAGATACCATCTAACACCGGTTAGAATGGCTGCCATTAAACAAACAGGAAACTACAAATGCTGGAGGGGATGTGGAGAAATTGGAACTCTTATTCATTGTTGGTGGGACTGTATAATGGTTCAGCCACTCTGGAAGTCAGTCTGGCAGTTCCTTAGAAAACTAGAGATAGAGCTACCATTCGATCCAGCGATTGCACTTCTCGGTATATACCCGGAAGATCGGAAAGCAGTGACACGAACAGATATCTGCACGCCAATGTTCATAGCAGCATTATTCACAATTGCCAAGAGATGGAAACAACCCAAATGTCCTTCAACAGATGAGTGGATAAATAAAATGTGGTATATACACACGATGGAATACTACGCGGCAGTAAGAAGGAACGATCTGGTGAAACATATGACGACATGGATGAACCTTGAAGACATAATGCTGAGCGAAATAAGCCAGGCACAAAAAGAGAAATATTATATGCTACCACTAATGTGAACTTTCAAAAATGTAAAACAAATGGTTTATAATGTAGAATGTAGGGGAACTAGCAGTAGAGAGCAATTAAGGAAGGGGGAACAATAATCCAAGAAGAACAGATAAGCTATTTAACGTTCTGGGGATGCCCAGAAATGACTATGGTCTGTTAATTTCTGATGGATGTAGTAGGAACAAGTTCACTGAAATGTTGCTATATTATGTAACTTTCTTGGGGGTAAAGTAGGAACATGTTGGAAGTTAAGCAGTTATCTTAGGTTAGTTGTCTTTTTCTTACTCCCTTGTTATGGTCTCTTTGAAATGTTCTTTTATTGTATGTTTGTTTTCTTTTTAACTTTTTTTTTTTCATACAGTTGATTTAAAAAAGAAGGGAAAGTTAAAAAAAAAAAAAAAAAAGAAAAAAGACAAACAAGGAAAAAAAAAAAAAAGATGTAGTGCCCCCTTGAGGAGCCTGTGGAGAATGCAGGGGTATTCGCCTACCCCACCTCCATGGTTGCTAACATGACCACAGACATAGGGGACTGGTGGTTTGATGGGTTGAGCCCTCTACCATAAGTTTTACCCTTGGGAAGACGGTTGCTGCAAAGGAGAGGCTAGGCCTCCCTGTATTTGTGCCTAAGAGTCTCCTCCTGAATGCCTCTTTGTTGCTCAGATGTGGCCCTCTCTCTCTGGCTAAGCCAACTTGAAAGGTGAAATCACTGCCCTCCCCCCTACGTGGGATCAGACACCCAGGGAAGTGAATCTCCCTGGCAACGTGGAATATGACTCCCGGGGAGGAATGTAGACCCAGCATCGTGGGATGGAGAACATCTTCTTGACCAAAAGGGGGATGTGAAAGGAAATGAAATAAGCTTCAGTGGCAGAGAGATTCCAAAACGAGCCGAGAGATCACTCTGGTGGGCACTCTTACGCACACTTTAGACAACCTTTTTTAGGTTCTAAAGAATTGGGGGTAGCTGGTGGTGGATACCTGAAACTATTAAACTACAACCCAGAACCCATGAATCTCGAAGACAGTTGTATAAAAATGTAGCTTATGAGGGGTGACAGTGGGATTGGGAATGCCATAAGGACCAAACTCCACTTTGTCTAGTTTATGGATGGATGTGTAGAAAAGTAGGGGAAGCAAACAAACAGACAAAGGTACCCAGTGTTCTTTTTCACTTCAATTGCTCTTTTTCACTCTAATTATTATTCTTGTTATTTTTGTGTGTGTGCTAATGAAGGTGTCAGGGATTGATTTAGGTGATGAATGTACAACTATGTAATGGTACTGTAAACAATCGAAAGTACAATTTGTTTTGTATGACTGCGTGGTATGTGAATATATCTCAATAAAATGATGATTAAAAAAAAAAAAAAAACTAAAGGACAAATGGGGTGGGATGGGGGGATGATTTCAGTGTTTTTTTTCACTTTTATTTTTTATTCTTGTTCTGGTTCTTTCTGATGTAAGGAAAATGTTCAGAGATAGATTGTGGTGATGAACGCATAACTATGTTATCATACTGTGGACAGTGGATTGTATATCATGGATGATTGTATGGTGTGTGAATGTATTTCAATAAAACTGAATTTAATAATAAAAAAAAAAAGACTGTAACTGTGTAACCAAATAAACCCATTTATAAAAGCCAATACATTTCTGGTGTTTTGCATCCTGGCAGCATTAGCAAACTAGAACAGTAGGTATCACACAGGTCTAGAAGTCATGCTGTTAAATAATTATTTAAAAACTGACCAGGTCTTATACCCTGGTCCAGAGCTCCAAGCCAGAATCAGAAAGGAATGGGGCTGGTGGGGCTGGGGGTGTTCCTCCAACATCACCCAAACCCAGAAAACAAGAATCCTAAGCTCCTCCACAGGCCAGATCTAGGGCTTGGGCCCTTGGCTAACCCTCAGGTGCCTCTGGCTGCATCACTATCCAGGTAAATAACCAGCAAGGGACTGCAGGGAACGGCCACCTGAGTCCAGACATGGACAAAAGTAACTGGAAGTAGGATAGGAAACAGATAGGTACTGTCCAGCTGTAGATAAGATGACAGAGTGCAGCTAAGGCAGGTGGCAGGGGGCAGGGGAACAGGCTATGGGGGAGCAATATTGCCGCAGTGCAGGAGGGTAGCCCCAGAGTCTTGTCCTGCGCTGCCGGTCACGACAGCAGCTGTTAGTCCCCAGATGGAGCTCCTGACCCAAGCGTGGCCAGAGGGCTCACATGTTGTGGGTCCTCTTGGTGACCTGGGGCTCCTCGCCAACCAGCTTGGACTTGTGCTCCTTGTGGGCCAGAATGTCTCCAGGCCACTCAGTGATTGTCTGCTTCTCACAGAACCCAATTTCCTGTGCAGCCTGTGGAATGAGCCTGCAATCATGGCTGACTAGCATCATGAGACCCTCAAAGTCGCTGATGGCACCTGCCAGTGCATCGATGTTCTCAGTGTCCAGGTGAGTGGTGGGGGTTTTGCCAGGCCAGTCAGGCCAGGCACCCTCGGCTCTCCTGCCCGTCTGACAGGTTCTGGATTGGGAACACCTGCTGTTGCCCAAGGAGACCATATCGCCCAATGATCATCCTCATTTCTTCCTTCTCCTTGATCTGAGGGTAGCATGTCATCATGTACTCCCAAGGCGAGACATGTAAGTCCAGCTGCTCTTGTAAATGCTGATGGTAATGCCCTATCTTGACAAGAGAGTTTTTTTTTGGACCATCCTGTCTGTGGGTAGTAGCTCTCCAGCTGGCAGCTTCAAAAGAGTTGATTTTCCTGCTCCACTGGGCCCTACGAGAGCCAGTCATGTATCCAGGTCAATACCAAATTCTAGATTGTTGTAGGTGCAAGGCCCATCTTTTGTATACTTGAAGCTCATGTTTTGTACCATAATGATGATGGAGGGATCTTGCCATATGATGGGAAATAAAATGACAGTGTTTTGTCATGCCCAACATTCTCACTGGGCCTGATGCCATCATTTTCTGTAGCGTCGTTTCCTTGCTCTGGGCCTTCTGGGCCAGCTTGGCACTGCCATGACCACACCTAGCTGATCTCGCTCCCAGTGAAGCCTCTTCATCTGGTTCTCCTCCAGCTCCAGTCGCATCTTCACACAGTGAGCCTGATTACCTGTGCAATACTTCATTTCTCGTTGTTCCTGTGAATAATGTTGGTACAGACACCATTTAGAAAATCCTGGGATGGGGAGACAAGGACAGAGATGTGCTGCTTCTTCCAGTCACACACAGGCATCTGAGTCCACATGGTTGGGGGCCCGTCCAGGAGCAGCACTGAGGGCCAAATAATGAGGTATCTGGCAAGGGCAGCCTTCACCCTCCGGCCCCCACTGAAGTCTTTCACCTTCTTGTGCTGCGTGACAGGTGGAAAATGCAGTCCATGCAATATCTGTGAGGCCCTCACTCTGCGTTGTCAGCATCCAGCTCCTCTAGGCACTCATGGAGCTCTGCTGCTTTCTCACACTCCGCGTCCTTGTGAGCCCGCCGCTCAGCCCCCTCTCCAGCATGGCCCTCTCTGTGTCAACTTCCATCACACACTGCAAGGATGTCTCGTGACAAGGCGGCATCTCTCTAGTCACATGTAGACATCAGTGTGCTCAGGGATGGGCATGTCACGTGTCCCGATAGAGACCAGCACAGACTTTCCACTTCCACTTAGGCCAGTTGCACCACAGCAATGGCCTGAGTTTAACTCCAGTTTGGTGTCACTGAGCAGCTCTTGACCATGAAAGGTGAGTGAGAGGTTGGTAATGTGGACATCGTATGCTGGGGCGAGAGGCTAGGACACCAGGGACGACTCGAACAGCAGCTTTCCTCATCTCAAAGTCCCCTAGCTCCTTGGTGAGCACATGCCCTGCTGTGGGCTCTCTGGCACTGGCAGTCTGCCAATTGTGGTTCTTGGCAGCATCTCCGTTTTCTTCATGCCCCTTTCTGGGCTGCTGTCGTGCTTTGGCAGCTGCCTGCTTTTTGGCCAGGTCAGAGGGCATGGTGATGAGCCACAGGGGTGGGTTACTCCTCTTTCAGGGAGCTGGGCTTTGCCGCTCGGCCTCTCTGTGCTTTACTTCTTTCCCCTTTAAACATGTTTTCGACAAGACATGTAATATGTGAGTAAATTTTTTGTGTGAAGCAGTCAACAAGGGCTCCCGAGGTCTCCGATGGCTGCCTGCCCTGGTCCACCAGGTCGGATTTATTGTTTTAAAGCAGGCAACCTCCACAGACAGATTCCCTGGCAGAGGAACATTTCTGTGTTTCTGCCAAACAGTATCCTCCTGTACCCACCATTCTGTAACTTGCTTTTTAAACACAACATTTTGTCTTCAAGATCTTCCTGTGTCAGTAAACACAGACCTACGCCCGTTCAGTTCAACTGCTACTTAGTCATCCAGGGAAAGTTTCTCGATTTTACTTAGCTGTTTCAAACATTCAGGCACACTTGAATTATTTCCAAGTTTTTGCCACTATAAACCCACAGGAAACCACCCTGGTTTGTCCTTATGTTCTAATGTTCTCCTAGAGTAGATGCCAAAAAAATAGCCAGATGCTAATTTTGAAAATAACTGTTTTTTATTTTTCCATTATTTTTCCCCCTTTCTCCTTCCTCGTGCAAGCAGTTCCTCCCCCAGATTACCACTACACCGACGTGGCTCCAGTGTACTGACAGTGGATTACATGTGAAAGCTGCAACGCACAGGCTGTACTCAATAAGGATACCCAAAAACAACAGGGGAGGAAAAAACACAAGGACATTAGAGGAATCTGAAGCCTTTGGCACCTATAGCTACAGCAAATATTAAATACCCTCCAAACTCCTAGCCAGATTAACATAAAACCTGACACAGAAGGCCTTTTACCTCAGTTCCTATTACCCAACGTATCCTGTCCAGCTTTCAACAACAACAAAAAAGATAAGGTATGCTAAAAGGCAAGAAGAAAGCATTCTGAAGACACAGAGTAAGCGTCAGAACCAGACTCAGAAATGACGCAGATTTTAGAATTATCAGACAGGAAATTTAAAACCATTTTGATTAATATATAAAGGGGGCTAATGGACAAACTAGACAAGATGCAAGAAGAGATGGGTAATTCAAGCAGAGAGATGGACACTCTAGGAAAGAATCAAAAGGAAATGTTACAAGTAAAAAGCCTGGTAAGAGAAATGAAGACTGCCTCTGATGGGCTCATCAGTAGACTGCATCTGAGGATGAATCAGTGAGCTTGAAGAAATGTTAACAGAAACTTTTCAAACTCAAATAAAAAACAAAAAAGAGTGAAAGAAGAAAAAAAAGAACATCCAAAAACTGTGGGACAATTTCAAAAAGTGTAACTCATATGCAGCTGGAACACCAGAAGCAGAAGAAAGAGAGGACCGGTCGGAAGGAAGACTTGTAGCAATAGTGGCCAAGAAGTCTCCCAACTAAATGACAGACACCAAAGCACAGATTCAGGAATTTCAGAGAACACCAAGGAGATTATTAACAAAAATTCTATTCCTAGGCATTCCATGTTGAAATTGCAGAAAACCAAAGACAAAAAGAAAATCTTAAAAGAAGCCAGAGGGAGAGAAACACCTGACTTAAAGAGGAACAAGGATAAGAATTACAGTGGACTCCTTGTCAGCAACCAAGCAAGCAAGAAAAGAGAGGAGTGGCATATTTAAAGTGTTGACAGAAAAACCCGACCAACCTAGAATTCTGTATCAGTGAAGTTATCCTTCGAAAGTGACGGAGACTAAAAGACAGAGGTAACCCAAGTCTCCATCAACCAATGAATGGATAAATGAAATGTGGTACACATACACAATGGAATAGTATACAGCCATAAAAAGAAATGAAGTCCTGATACATGCAAAAACGTGGCCAAACCTTGAAGACATCGTGTTTAGTGAAATAGCCAGACACATAAGGACAAATATTGTATAATCTCACTGGTTTGAAATAATTAGAATAAGCAAATCCATAGGGTTAGAATCTAGAATATAGGTTACCACAGGACAGGGTGGGTATAGGGAATAGGAAGTTAAGGCGTAAAATGTACAAGGTACCTATTTGGAATGATGGAAATGTTTTGGTAATGGATGGTGGTGGTGATAACACAACACTGTGAATGCAATTAACAGCACTGAAATATATACCTGAATGTGATTCAAAGGGGAAATGTTAGATTGCATCTATGGTAACAATAAACTTTAAAAAAAAACACATGGAACTACAGTACACCAACAGTAAACCCTAAGTTAAACCACGGGCTATAGTTAATAATACAATTATAAAAATGTGCTTTCATCGTTTGTAGCAAATGTTCCACCCTAAGGTGTTAATAGTATGGTGGTGTATGGAAATCCTGTATTTTATGACTGATTGTTCTGTAAACCCACAACTTTGCCAATAAAAAAAATACCAGTTTCACTAAGAAAAACAAATGAAGATTAGAAGACTTAATATTGTTTAGCTGTCAATTCTGCCTAAAGTGATCTACAAATCCAATGCAATCCCTATCAAAATTTCAGCAGCCTTTTTAGCAGAAACGGAGTAGCTTATCCCCAAATTCATATGGAATTGCAAGGGGCAAAAGAACCAAAACAATCTTGAAAAGGAACAAAGTTGGAGAACTCACACTTCCTGATTTTAAAACGTACTACAAACCTACAGTAATTAAAACAGTGTGGTACTCACATAAGGACAGACATACAGATCAATGGAATAGAATTGAGAGTTTAGTCCACAAATCTATGGCCAGCTGACATTCGACAAGGGTGCCAAGTCCATTCAATGGAGAAATAATAGTCTTTTCAACAAATGGTGCTGGGACAACTGGAAACCCACATGCAAAACAATGAATGTGGACCCCAATGTCTCACCATACACAAAAATTAATTCAAAATGGATCAATGATCTAAATATAAGAGCTAATACTATAAAACTTTTACAGGGAAACATCTTCCACACCTTGTAGTAGGCAGTGAACTTTATACCTAAAGCACAAGGAGCAGAAGAAAAAATACATAAAATGGACTCCATCAAAATTGAAATCTTTTATGCACCAAAGGACATCATCAAGAAAGTGAGAAGACAATCTACAAAATGGGAGAAGATATTTAGAAACCATATATCTGATAAAGGTTTAATATCCAGAATATACTTCTACAACTCAACGACGAAAGACAAGCAACCCAATTAAAAAATGGGCCAAGAATTTGAATAGAAACTTCTCCAAAGAAGATATTCAAATGGCCAAATGAGTACATAAAAACATGCTCAACATCATTAGTCATTAGATAAACACAAAAGTATGATGAGATACCTCTTCACACCCACTAGAATAGCTATGATTTAAAAAATGAAAATAACAAGGATTGGTGAGGAGACAGAGAAGTAGGAGCCCTCATACATTAATTATGGGAATAAAATTGTGCAGTCACTATGGAAAATAGTTTGTTGGTTCCTCAGAAAATTAAATAGAGAATTACCACATGACCTGGTGTTCCAGTTTGCTAATGCTGCCCATTATGCAAAATACCAGAAATGGATTGGCTTTTATAAAGGGGGTTTATTTGGTTACAAAGTTACAGTCTTAAGACCCTAAAAATGTCCATCTATGGCATCAACAAGTATACCTTCACCGAAGGAAGGCCAATGGCATCCGGGAAACTTCTGTTAGCTGGGAAGGCACGTGGCTGGCATCTGCTGATCCTGGGTTACGTTCCAGCTCCTCTCTCAGCAACTGTGCGTTCTTCAAAATGTTGCTCTTGAGGCGTTTTGTCCTCTCTTAGCTGTAGCTCCTCTTCAAAATGTCACTCTCAGTTGCTCTCCAAAATGTCACTCACAGCTGCTCTGAGCTCCTTCTGTTTGTCAGTTTTTTTATATGGCTCCAGTGATTTAATTCAGACCTGCCCTGAATGGGTGGGGTAACACCTCCATGGAAATTATCCAATCAAATGCTTCACTCACAGTTGATTGAGTCACATCTCCATGGAAACATTCAATCAAAGAATACCAATCTAATCAACACTTATACATCTGCCTCCACAAGACTGCATCAAAGATAGTGGTGTTTTGGGGACATAATACGTTCAAACCAGCATACCCAGCAATTCCACTCCTAGGTATATATCCAAAAGAACTGAAAGCAGGGGCTCGGACAGATATTTGTACACTAATGTTCATCACAACATTATTCACAATAACTAAAAGGTGGATGTAACCCAAGTATCCATTATCAGATGAACAGATAAACAAAATGTGGTCTATCTAGGCAATGGAATATTATCCAGCTGTAAAACAGAAATGAGTGCCGGTATATACTACAATATAGATGAAACGTGAAGGCATCATGTTGAGTGAAATAAGCCAGTCACAAAAGAACAAAGATTTTATTAATTTTCTTATATGAAATACTTAGAGTAGGCAAATTTGTGGACACAGAAACATAATAATGATTATTAGAGGTAAAGGCAGGGGAAATGTGGAGTTACTGCTAAATGAGTATGAATTTTGGTCTGGGAAGATGAAAATTCTCTAGTAATAGAGTGGTGAAAGTTACACAGTATAGTCAGTGTACTTAATGTCAAAGAATTGTCCATTTAAAATGGTTAAGATGGTTTTTATATGATGTATATTTTATCATCAATTAAAATAAACAATTTTTTTTTAATGGAGAGACCACCCCATCAAGATGGCAGAATGAAATGCTTCAGGGCTCTGTCTCCCTACAGAATCTTTGAATAACCAGCAAGAACTGGCAGAAATATCTTTCTCAAGGCTCAGGAAAACAGTTTAAGAACTGCAGTAACAGGGCAAGTGCTGAATCAAGAAAAAGGCTGCTTAAAAGCAGTAGGATCTCGTGGCCCCTCGCCCACCCTTCGCTGGCTGTTTTGGTTTGCTAAAGCTGCTTGAATGCAATACACCAGAAATCGGTTGGCTTTTTCAATGGTGATTTATTGGGTTACAAATTTACATTTCTAGGGCCATGGAAATGTCCGAATTAAGGCATCAAGAGTAAGATACCTTCTCTGAGGAAAGACTGCTGGCATCCGGGGTTCCTCTGTCACCCGGGAAGGCACACGGTGGTGTCTGATGGTTCTTCTCTCCTGGATTGGTTTCAGTGGCTCTCTCTGTCCTCTAGAGGCTTTTCTCTGGATTTCATCTCTTAGCTTCTCTGGGTTCTCTGAGTTTCATCTGTCTTTTATCCTCCCATAAAGGACTCCAGCATGAGGATTAAGACCCACCTTGAATGGGCTGGGTCAAATCTCCGTGGAAAGAACCTAATCAAAAGGTCCCACCCACAAGAGGTCTGCAACCACAAGAATGGATTAAAAGAACATGGCTTTTCTGGGGGACCTAACAACTCCAAACCAGCACACTGGCTCAGCAAGGACCCAGCCCACCTTCCCCCTGCAGATCCCTGGTCCCGGTTCCAGATGGACCAGGGTAACCCTTGTCCACATGCTGGGAGCATGTATGTCTGGCCCAATATGCTGGTGTTGGCCTGAGGGACTCACCATCCCTGAACTTGCCCTGCATGTAGAAGGCAGCTCTGTGACAGAACACTGTGGGAGAGAAGTTAAGTGGCTGCCTGGGGCAAAGGGTTGCTGGCTGTAGGATATACAATGAAGTGCCTGGGACCATGAAAAACTATTTCCTAGGGAAGATAGGACACTCAGAATCATGTTAATGGGAATTCCTGGGGCCAAAGGCGCATGTCCAAGACAAGATGCAGGCATGGAGAGGATCAGAGAGGCTTTGCCCTGGAGCTATTCTCTAAGCTCATTGAATGGATAAGTCCTGAAGGCAAGCAGTCAAGCAGTCATGCAGATCAGTCTGTAAAGACTGGGAAAGATGTTTTATTTTTTTGCTTGCTGCTGCTGCTGCTTTTTTTTCCCTTTGTTAGCTCCTGGCAATCAAGGAAAGCTCTGTCATAACACTAGCTGGATACAAGCTTAACAGTCTAAATTCCAGCAATGACACATTACCATATCAAAATGACCAGGTTTCAACAAAAGGTTACTAAACATAAAAAGAAACAGGAAATGATGGCCCAGGCAAAGGAGAAGATTTAAAGCATTAGAAACCACTAATGAGGAGAAAGAGAGCTGGGTCATACTAGACAAATACTTTAAAAAAATGGTCCTAAATATGCTCAAAGAGATAAAGGAAAACATGGACAAAGCACTAAAGGAAATCAGGAAAATGATGGATGAACAGTTTGTTTCCAGCTTCTAAAACAAACATACAATGGGCTGGCTTAAACAACAGAATTGTATTGGCTCATGGTTTTGAGGCTAGGAGAAGTCCAAAATCAAGGTCTGCAAGGCGATGCTTCTTCCCATAAGACTGTGGTGTTCTGGGGCTGGCTGCCGTTATTCCTTGGTCTTCAGCTTTTCTGTCACATGGCAATGCACATGGGGCATCTTCTCCTGTCTCTTCTGGGCTCCACTGACTTCCAGCTTCTGGCTGTGCCCCATGACTTCTCTATCTTACTTTCATTCTGCTTATAAAGGATTCCACTAATCTGGATTAAATACCAACCTTATTCAGCTGGGCCACATTTTAACTGAACCACCATCTTGAAGAGAACTTACTTACAATGGGTCCACACCTGCCAGAATGTGCAACGAGACCAAGAACGTGTCCAAACACGGGTACACAGTTTAATCCACCACATAAACAAAGAGAATATCAATGGAGAGATGGAAATTATGAAAAGCAACCAAACAGAGATGAAGGCCACAGTAACAGAAATTAAAAATTTCCTAGAGGGGTGCAACAGCAGGTTGGAGCTGACAGAAGAGTAAGAGAACTTGAAGATAAGACAATTGAAATCATTCAGTCTGAAGAGCAGAGTGACAGAAAGCGAACAGAGCTGAGGAACCTGTGGGACATCATCCAGCGAATCATTACACAAACTGTAGCAGGCCCAGAAGGAGAAGAGCAAAAGGGGCAGAGAGAATATGCAAAGAAATGGTGGCTAGAAACTTCCAAAATTTAACAAAAAAACATGAATGTACACACCCAAGACATTCAACGAACTCCAAACAGAATAAACTCAAATAGACCCATGCTGTGGCATATTATCAAACTGTCAAATTCCAAAGAAAGCCACAAAAGACAAGCAACATGTCAAATACAAGGAAGCATCTTATATTAAGTGCTGATTTCTCATTGGAAACCCTGGAGGCAAGAAAGCAGTAGGAAGATTTATTTAAAGTGCTGAAAGAAAAAAATAACCAAGCAGGAATTCTAAAAGAAATGCTAAAGAGAGCTCTGCAGGACAAAAGGAAAAGGCAAAGACAATAAACAATAGGATAATGCTACTTTTTACTTTCTATAGTATCTAAAAAGCAAATGCATAAAATGCAATTATAAATCAATGGTTATGGACTTATATGTATAAACCTGTAATTTGTGACAAGAACAACATAAAGGTGGGTGGATGCTTCCCACGTATAGGAACACAGTTTGTGTACACTATTGAAGTTAAGCTGGTATCAAAGCAAACAGATTGTTAAAGATTGAGAATGTTAAATTTAAGCTCCACGGTAATTTTTTAAAAATTGGAAAACATGCAAGCTCATAGAGACAAAAATTAGAGTACAGGTTGCCAGTGTGGGGGCAGGAGGAACGGAGAGTTAATGCAAAATAGGTACAGGGTTTGTTTTTGGAGAGATGGGAAACTTGATAACAGAAGGTGGGGAGGGTACCACAATACATGAATGTGGTTAATCCCACTGAATGGTACACTGGGAATGGATGAGATGGGAAAGTTTATGTTATATAAATGTTCCCACAATGAAAAAAAAGAAAAAGCAACTAAAGAATCAAAGACAACTAAAGGCAATAAATGACCCTGGTCAGGATCTAACAAGGGAGGAGAGACGGCTCAAAAGTAAATTATTGAGGGAGGATCTAAGATGGCGGCATAGAGAGGAGTGGAAGCTAAGTAGTCCCCCTGGAACAACTACAAAAAACCAGAAACAACTAGTAAATAATCCAGAATAACTGCAGGGGGACAAATGTGACTGTCCACTCATCATACACGAACCTGAATTGGGAGGAATGCCCAAGATCACAGCACAAAATCTGTAAGTAAGAACTGCGGATCCAAATCGGGAAACCCCTCCCCCACAGCCCGAGCTACAAAGCCTCGTGGTGCCAGAGAGAAGCTTTCTCCCAGCAAGTGAATATAGCTCAGCTGAGCTCCAACTGGGGTTTTAATTAGTGAGTGTGAACTGCTCACTACGAGGTACAAATCCCCAACAAGTAGACAGAGGCTTTGGGTGACGGCTGACCTTGGGGAGCCAAGCATCGCCTCAGACTAGCTCTGTTCCTTTTTCGACTCAGTGGAGAAAGCCTCGGCCATTTTCAGTTCCCAGTTCTGTGACCCAGACAGGGGTGTGGCACAGGCAGAGAGAGACCACTGAAATGCTAATGACCTCCCCCTAGGGCGTCTATCTTCTCTAAGAGGAAAGGGGTGGGGCCCAGCTCTACTACCTGCCTTTCATTCAGAACTTACACCAGTCAAGAATTATAGGCTAATCTTTGCATCAGGCTGAGAGCCCCCTGCACGGCCCGGGGGCCTGGGGCTTCCCTTGAGGGATGACGCATACTAGCGACGTAGCACAGCATTCCCTCAGCAGAGGTCCTGGAAGATCACAGCTGAGAAGGGGGCCCCGCTCAGAAAACCCAGGGACGCTACATCAGTGCCAGTGGTTTGTGGGTCAGTGTGCCGGTTTCAATGTATTGTGTCCCCCAAATGCCATTATCATTGTGGTCTTGTGGGACAGACGTTTTGGTGCTGGTTAGATTTGCTTGGAATGTGCCCCACCCAGCTGTGGGTGGTGACTTTGGTGGGATACTCCTATGGAGGTGTGACCCCACCCATTCAGGGTGGGCCTTGATGAGTGGAGCCATATAAAACATGCTGACTCAAAGAGGCGGAACGGAGTGCAGCTGTGAGTGACGTTTTGAAGAAGAGCAAGCTTGCTAGAGAGGAACGTCCTGGGAGAAAGCCATTTTGAAACCAGAACTTTGGAGCAGATGCCAGCCACGTGCCTTCCTGGCTAACAGAGGTTTTCCGGACGCCATTTGCCATCCTCCAGTGAAGGTACCTGATTACTGATGTGTTACCTTGGACACTTTATAGCCTTAAGACTGTAACTGTATAGCCAAATAAACCCCCTTTTTATAAAAGCCAGTCCATCTCTGGTGTTTTGCATTCTGCAGCATTAGCAAACTAGGACAGTCAGCGACAGAGAAAATCTGGGGCAAAACTGAAATGAAGGCTTAGACTCTTGCAACAGCCTTGAATCTCTGGGAACACTTGGGAGGTTTGAATACTAAAGCTGCCCTGCCTCCCTGACCACCCAGACACACGCCCCACATTCAGGGTGCACAGCTCCAACAACAAACCCAAACTGAGTTCACCAACCGAACCCCACAAAAATCATTTCCCCACACACCACAGAGACAGAGTTGGGGAGAACTGACTTGAGGGGTATAGGTGACTCGCAGACGTCATCTGCTGGTTAGCTGGAGAAAGTGTACACCACCAACTTGTATTTCTGAAAAAACAGATTGGTATATTTTTTTACTTGAAAGAATACTATCAAGCAAAGCAAATACCAAGAGGCCAAAATAACAGAAAATCTTAATGCATATGATAAAACCAGATGATATGGAGAACCCAATCCCAAACACTCAAATCAAAATATCAGAAGAGACATAGTACTTGGCACAATTAATCAGTTACAATTGAGAAACAAAAACATGGCACAGGATATAAAAGACACGAAGAAGACCATGGAGCAGGATAAAAGGGACATAAAGAAGACCCTAGAAGAGCATAAAGAAGAAATTGCAAGATAAAACAAAAAAATAGAAGATCTTATGGAAATAAAAGAAATTGTTGGCCAAATTAAAAAGACTCTGGAGGCAGGGCAAGATGGCAGACTGGTGAGCTATATGTTTTAGTTACTCTTCCAGGAAAGTAGGTAGAAAGCCAGGAACTGCGTGGACTGGACACCACAGAGCAATCTGACTTTGGGCATACTTCATACAACACTCATGAAAACGTGGAACTGCTGAGATCAGCGAAATCTGTAAGTTTTTGTGGCCAGGGGACCCGCACCCCTCCCTGCCAGGCTCAGTCCCGTGGGAGGAGGGGCTGTCAGCTCCGGGAAGGAGAAGGGAGAACTGCAGTGGCAGCCCTTATCAGAAACTCATTCTACTGATCCAAACTCCAACCATAGATAGACTGAGACCAGACACCAGAGAATCTGAGAGCAGCCAGCCCAGCAGACAGGAGACAGGCATAGAAAAAAACAACACGAAAAACTCCAAAATAAAAGCGGAGGATTTTTGGAGTTCTGGTGAACATAGAAAGGGGAAGGGCAGAGCTCAGGCCCTGAGGCTCATATGCAAATTCCGAAGAAAAGCTGATCTCTCTGCCCTGTGGACCTTTCCTTAATGGCCCTAATTGCTTTGTCTCTTAGCATTTCAATAACCCATTAGAACTCTGAGGAGGGCCCTTTTTTCTTTTTTTTTTTTTAATCCTTTTTTCTTTTTCTAAAACAATTACTCTAAGAAGCCCAATACAGAAAGCTTCAAAGACTTGCAATTTGGGCAGGTCAAGTCAAGGGCAGAACTAGGAGAGCTCTGAGACAAAAGGCAATAATCCAGTGGCTGAGAAAATTCACTAAACACCACAACTTCCCAAGAAAAGGGGGGTGTCCGCTCACAGCCATCATCCTGGTCGACAGGAAACACTCCTGCCCATCGCCAGCCCCATAGCCCAGAGCTGCCCCAGACAACCCAGTGGGACGGAAGTGCTTCAAATAACAGGCATACACCACAAAACTGGGCGTGGACATTAGCCTTCCCTGCAACCTCAGCTGATTGTCCCAGAGTTGGGAAGGTGGAGCAGTGTGAATTAACAAAGCCCCATTCAGCCATCATTTCAGCAGACTGGGAGCATCCCTACACAGCCCAGCAGCCCAGAACTGCCCTGGGAGGACGGCACTCACCTGTGACATAGCACAGTCATCCCTCAACAGAGGACCCGGGGTGCACGGCCTGGAAGAGGGGCCCACTTGCAAGTCTCAGGAGCCATACGCCAATACCAAGGACTTGTGGGTCAGTGGCAGAGACAAACTGTGGCAGGACTGAACTGAAGGATTAGACTATTGCAGCAGCTTTAAAACTCTAGGATCACCAGGGAGATTTGATTGTTAGGGCCACCCCCCCCTCCCTGACTGCCCAGAAACACGCCCCATATACAGGGCAGGCAACACTAACTACACACGCAAGCTTGGTACACCAATTGAACCCCACAAGACTCACTCTCCCACTCACCAAAAAGGCTAAGCAGGGGAGAACTGGCTTGTGGAGAACAGGTGGCTCGTGGACGCCACCTGCTGGTTAGTTAGAGAAAGTGTACTCCACGAAGCTGTAGATCTGATAAAGTAGAGATAAGGACTTCAATTGGTCTACCAATCCTAAAAGAACCCTATCAAGTTCAGCAAATTCCATGAGGCCAAAAACAACAGAAAATTATAAAGCATATGAAAAAACCAGACGATATGGATAACCCAAGCCCAAGCACCCAAATCAAAAGATCAGAAGAGACACAGCACCTGGAGCAGCTACTCAAAGAACTAAAGATGAACAATGAGACCATAGTACGGGATACAAAGGAAATCAAGAAGACCCTAGAAGAGCATAAAGAAGACATTGCAAGACTAAATAAAAAAATGGATGATCTTATGGAAATTAAAGAAACTGTTGACCAAATTAAAAAGATTCTGGACACTCATAGTACAAGACTAGAGGAAGGTGAACAACGAATCGGTGACCTGGAAGATGACAGAATGGAAAATGAAAGCATAAAAGAAAGAATGGGGAAAAAAATTGAAAAAATCGAAATGGACCTCAGGGATATGATAGATAATATGAAACGTCCGAATATAAGACTCATTGGTGTCCCAGAAGGGGAAGAAAAGGGTAAAGGTCTAGGAAGAGTATTCAAAGAAATTGTTGGGGAAAACTTCCCAAATCTTCTAAACAACATAAATACACAAATCATAAATGCTCAGCGAACTCCAAATAGAATAAATCCAAATAAACCCACTCCGAGACATATTCTGATCACACTGTCAAACACAGAAGAGAAAGAGCAAGTTCTGAAAGCAGCAAGAGAAAAGCAATTCACCACATACAAAGGAAACAGCATAAGACTAAGTAGTGACTACTCAGCAGCCACCATGGAGGCAAGAAGGCAGTGGCACGATATATTTAAAATTCTGAGTGCGAAAAATTTCTAGCCAAGAATACTTTATCCAGCAAAGCTCTCCTTCAAATTTGAGGGAGAGCTTAAATTTTTCACAGACAAACAAATGCTGAGAGAAGTTGCTAACAAGAGACCTGCCCTACTGGAGATACTAAAGGGAGCCCTACAGACAGAGAAACAAAGAAAGGACAGAGAGACTTGGAGAAAGGTTCAGTACTAAAGAGATTCGGTATGGGTACAATAAAGGATATTAATAGACAGAGGGGAAAAATATGACAAACATAAACCAAAGGATAAGATGGCTGATTCAAGAAATGCCTTCACGGTTATAACGTTGAATGTAAATGGATTAAACTCCCCAATTAAAAGATATAGATTTGCAGAATGGATCAAAAAAAATGAACCATCAATATGTTGCATACAAGAGACTCATCTTAGACACAGGGACACAAAGAAACTGAAAGTGAAAGGATGGAAAAAAATATTTCATGCAAGCTACAGCCAAAAGAAAGCAGGTGTAGCAATATTAATCTCAGATAAAATAGACTTCAAATGCAGGGATGTTTTTGAGAGACAAAGAAGGCCACTACATACTAATAAAAGGGGCAATTCAACAAGAAGAAATAACAATCGTAAATGTCTATGCACCCAATCAAGGTGCCACAAAATACATGAGAGAAACACTGGCAAAACTAAAGGAAGCAATTGATGTTTCCACAATAATTGTGGGAGACTTCAACACATCACTCTCTCCTATAGATAGATCAACCAGACAGAAGACCAATAAGGAAATTGAAAACCTAAACAATCTGATAAATGAATTAGATTTAACAGACATATACAGGACATTACATCCCAAATCATCAGGATACACATACTTTTCTAGTGCTCACGGAACTTTCTCCACAATAGATCATATGCTGGGACATAAAACAAGCCTCAATAAATTTAAAAAGATTGAAATTATTCAAAGCACATTCTCTGACCACAATGGAATACAATTAGAAGTCAATAACCATCAGAGACTTAGAAAATTCACAAATACCTGGAGGTTAAACAACACACTCCTAAACAATCAGTGGGTTAACGAAGAAATAGCAAGAGAAATTGCTAAATATATAGAGACGAATGAAAATGAGAACACAACATACCAAAACCTATGGGATGCAGCAAAAGCAGTGCTGAGGGGGAAATTTATAGCACTAAACGCATATATTAAAAAGGAAGAAAGAGCCAAAATCAAAGAACTAATGGATCAACTGAAGAAGCTAGAAAATGAACAGCAAACCAATCCTAAACCAAGTAGAAGAAAGAAAAGAAATAACAAGGATTAAAGCAGAAATAAATGACATAGAGAACAAAAAAACAATAGAGAGGATAAATATCACCAAAAGTTGGTTCTTTGAGAAGATCAACAAGATTGACAAGCCCCTAGCTAGAATGACAAAATCAAAAAGAGAGAAAACCCATATAAACAAAATAATGAATGAAAAAGGTGACATAACTGCAGATCCTGAAGAAATTAAAAAAATTATAAGAGGATATTAGGAACAACTGTATGGCAACAAACTGGATAATGTAGAAGAAATGGACAATTTCTGGGAAACATATGAACAACCTAGACTGACCAGAGAAGAAATAGAAGACCTCAACCAACCCATCACAAGCAAAGAGATCCAATCAGTCATCAAAAATCTTCCCACAAATAAATGCCCAGGGCCAGATGGCTTCACAGGGGAATTCTACCAAACTTTCCAGAAAGAACTGACACCAATCTTACTCAAACTCTTTCAAACATTGAAGAAAATGGAACACTACCTAACTCATTTTATGAAGCTAACATCAATCTAATACCAAAACCAGGCAAAGATGCTACAAAAAAGGAAAACTAACGGCCAATCTCCCTAATGAATATAGATGCAAAAATCCTCAACAAAATACTTGCAAATCGAATCCAAAGACACATTAAAAAAATCATACACCATGACCAAGTGGGGTTCATTCCAGGCATGCAAGGATGGTTCAACATAAGAAAATCAATCAATGTATTACAACACATTAACAAGTCAAAAGGGAAAAATCAATTGATCATCTCAATAGATGCTGAAAAAGCATTTGACAAAATCCAACATCCCTTTTTGATAAAAACACTTCAAAAAGTAGGAATTGAAGGAAACTTCCTCAACATGATAAATAGCATATATGAAAAACCCACAGCCAGCATAGTACTCAATGGTGAGAGACTGAAAGCCTTCCCTCTAAGATCAGGAACAAGACAAGGATGCCCGCTGTCACCACTGTTATTCAACATTGTGCTGGAAGTGCTAGCCAGGGCAATCCGGCAAGACAAAGAAATAAAAGGCATCCAAATTGGAAAAGAAGAAGTAAAACTGTCATTGTTTGCAGATGATATGATGTTATATCTAGAAAACCCTGAGAAATCGATGATACAGCTACTAGAGCTAATAAACAAATTCAGCAAAGTAGCGGGATACAAGGTTAATGCACATAAGTCAGTAATGTTTCTATATGCTAGAAATGAACAAACTGAAGAGACACTCAAGAAAAAGATACCATTTTCAATAGCAACTAAAAAAATCAAGTACCTAGGAATAAACTTAACCAAAGATGTAAAAGACCTATACAAAGAGAACTACATAACTCTACTAAAAGAAATAGAAGGGGACCTTAAAAGATGGAAAAATATTCCATGTTCATGGATAGGAAGACTAAATGTCATTAAGATGTCAATTCTACCCAAACTCATCTACAGATTCAATGCAATCCCAATCAAAATTCCAACAACCTACTTTGCAGACTTGGAAAAGCTAGTTATCAAATTTATTTGGAAAGGGAAGATGCCTTGAATTGCTAAAGACACTCTAAAAAAGAAAAACGAAGTGGGAGGACTTACACTCCCTGACTTTGAAGCTTATTATAAAGCTACAGTTGCCAAAACAGCATGGTACTGGCACAAAGACAGACATATAGATCAATGGAATCGAATTGAGAATTCGGAGATAGACCCTCAGATCTATGGCCGACTGATCTTTGATAAGGCCCCCAAAGTCACTGAACTGAGTCATAATGGTCTTTTCAACAAATGGGGCTGGGAGAGTTGGATATCCATATCCAAAAGAATGAAAGAGGACCCCTACCTCACCCCCTACACAAAAATTAACTCAAAATGGACCAAAGATCTCAATTTAAAAGAAAGTACCATAAAACTCCTAGAAGATAATGTAGGAAAACATCTTCAAGACCTTGTATTAGGCGGCCACTTCCTAGACTTTACACCCAAAGCACAAGCAACAAAAGAGAAATAGATAAATGGGAACTCCTCAAGCTTAGAAGTTTCTGCACCTCAAAGGAATTTCTCAAAAAGGTAAAGAGGCAGCCAACTCAATGGGAAAAAATTTTTGGAAACCATGTATCTGACAAAAGACTGATATCTTGCATATATAAAGAAATCCTACAACTCAATGACAATAGTACAGTCGGCCCAATTATAAAATGGGCAAAAGATATGAAAAGACAGTTCTCTGAAGAGGAAATACAAATGGCCAAGAAACACATGAAAAAATGTTCAGCTTCACTAGCTATTAGAGAGATGCAAATTAAGACCACAATGAGATACCATCTAACACCGGTTAGAATGGCTGCCATTAAACAAACAGGAAACTACAAATGCTGGAGGGGATGTGGAGAAATTGGAACTCTTATTCACTGTTGGTGGGACTGTATAATGGTTCAGCCACTCTGGAAGTCAGTCTGGCAGTTCCTTAGAAAACTAGACAGAGAGTTACCATTCGATCCAGCGATTGCACTTCTCGGTATATACCCAGAAGATCGGAAAGCAGTGACACGAACAGATATCTGCACGCCAATGTTCATAGCAGCATTATTCACAATTGCCAAGAGATGGAAACAACCCAAATGTCCTTCAACAGATGAGTGGATAAATAAAATGTGGTATATACACACGATGGAATACTACGCGGCAGTAAGAAGGAACGATCTCGTGAAACATATGACAACATGGATGAACCTTGAAGACATAATGCTGAGCGAAATAAGCCAGGCACAAAAAGAGAAATATTATATGCTACCACTAATGTGAACTTTGAAAAATGTATAACAAATGGCTTATAATGTAGAATGTAGGGGAACTAGCAATAGAGAGCAATTAAGGAAGGGGGAACAAGAATCCAAGAAGAACAGATAAGCTATTTAACGTTCTGGGGATGCCCAGGAATGACTATGGTCTGTTAATTTCTGATGGATATAGTAGGAGCAAGTTCACAGAAATGTTGCTATATTAGGTAACTTTCTTGGGGTAAAGTAGGAACATGTTGGAAGTTAAGCAGTTATCTTAGGTTAGTTGTCTTTTTCTTACTCACTTGTTATGGTCTCTTTGAAATGTTCTTTTATTGTATGTTTGTTTTCTTTTTAACTTTTTTTTTCATACAGTTGATTTAAAAAAGAAGGGAAAGTTAAAAAAAAAAAAAGAAAAACAAGGAAAAAAAAAAGATGTAGTGCCCCCTTGAGGAGCCTGTGGAGAATGCAGGGGTATTCGCCTACCCCACCTCCATGGTTGCTAACATGACCACAGACATAGGGGACTGGTGGTTTGATGGGTTGAGCCCTCTGCCACAGGTTTTACCCTTGGGAAGACGGTTGCTGCAAAGGAGAGGCTAGGCCTCCCTATGGTTGTGCCTAAGAGCCTCCTCCCGAATGCCTCTTTGTTGCTCAGATGTGGCCCTGTCTCTCTAGCTAAGCCAACTTGAAAGGTGAAATCACTGCCCTCCCCCCTACGTGGGATCAGACACCCAGGGGAGTGAATCTCCCTGGCAACGTGGAATATGACTCCCGGGGAGGAATGTAGACCTGGCATCGTGGGACGGAGAACATCTTCTTGACCAAAAGGGGGATGTGAAAGGAAATGAAATAAGCTTCAGTGGCAGAGAGAATCCAAAAGGAGCCAAGAGGTCACTCTGGTGGGTACTCTTATGCACACTTTAGACAACCCTTTTTAGGTTCTAAAGAATTGGGGTAGCTGGTGGTGGATACCTGAAACTATCAAACTACAACCCAGAACCCATGAATCTCGAAGACAGTTGTATAAAAATGTAGCTTATGAGGGGTGACAATGGGATTGGGAAAGCCATAAGGACCACACTCCACTTTGTCTAGTTTATGGATGGATGAGTAGAAAAATAGGGGAAGGAAACAAACAGACAAAGGTACCCAGTGTTCTTTTTTACTTCAATTGCTCTTTTTCACTCTAATTATTATTCTTGTTATTTTTGTGTGTGTGCTAATGAAGGTGTCAGGGATTGATTTTGGTGATGAATGTACAACTATGTAATGGTACTGTGAACAATCGAAAGTACGATTTGTTTTGTATGACTGCGTGGTATGTGAATATATCTCAATAAAATGAAGATTAAAAAAAAAAGACTCTGGACACTCATCATACAAGATTAGAGGAAGCTGAACAATGACTCAGTGTCCTAGAGGTCCACAGAACAGAAAATAAAAGAACAAAAGAAAGGATGGAGAAAACAATACAAAAAATAAAAAAGGATCTCAGGGATATGATAGATAAAATAAAATGTCCAAACCTAAGATTCATTGGTGTCCCAGAAGGGGAAGAGAAGGGTAAAGGTCTAGAAAGCATATTCAAAGAAATTGTTGGGGAAAACTTCCCAAACCTTCTTGTGCCAGTTTGAATGTCTTGTGTCCCCCAAACGCCATTATCTTTGATGTAGTCTTGTGGGGCAGAAGTTTTGGTGCTGATTAGATTTGCTTGGAATGTGCCACACCCAGCTGTGGGTGATGACTCTGATGAGACTCAACGAGAAGGAACTCAGTGCAGCTGTGAGTGACGTTTTGAAGAGGAGCAAGCTTGCTAGAGAGGAACGTCCTGGGAGAAAGCCATTTTGAAACCAGAACTTTGGAGCAGATGCCAGCCACATGCCTTCCCGGCTAACAGAGTTTTTCCGGACGCCATTGGCCATCCTCCAGTGAAGGTACTCGATTACTGATGTGTTACCTTGGATCCTTTAAGGCCTTAATACTGTAATTGTGTAGCCAAATAAACGCCCTTTTTATAAAAGCCAATCCACCTCTGGTGTTTTGCATTCCACAGCATTAGCAAACTAGAACAGATTTTGGTACCAGGAGTGGGGTGCTTTTGCTGCTGAGTCTGCAAATACCAAACATGTTGGAACGGCTTTTCAAATGGATAAGGGGAAGATTCTGGAAGTACTGTGAGGAGCTTGATAGAAAAGGCCAAAACTGCTTTAAAGAGACTGTTTATGGAAATATGGACTCTAAAGATACTTCTGATGAGAACTTGAGCAGAAATGATGAATGTGTTGTTGCAAACTGGAAGAAAGGTGATCCTTGTTTTAAAGTTGCAGAGAATTTGGCAAAATTGAGTCCTGGTGTCAGATGGAAGGAAGAATTTGAAAGTGACAACCTGGAATACTTAGCTGAGGATATCTCCAGACTACATGTGGAGGATGTACCCTGGCTTCTTCTTGCAGCTTATAGTAAAATGCGAGCAGAGAGAGATAAACTTAGAACTGAACTCTTGGGTTCAAAGAAACCAGAAGCTGATGGCTTGGAAAATTACGAGCTTCCAGGGGGTGGAATCCCAGAAGCTACAGCCCAATGTGAGATGTAACCAAACATGGAACCCAGCCACCATTTCAGTACAAGCCAAGATTGGAGATGGAATTATCCAGAAAGGATGTGTGGAAAGTTCTATTGTCTGATGGCTTTGACCCCTGCATGCTTCATGCAAAGCCAACAGAATTTTTGTGAGATCTTTACAGACAGAGCCATTGCCAATCTGGACTGGAGAAGACAGACAAGGAACAAATTGAAGGAAAAATTTCTTTAAAGACAGAGCCATGGAGGTTGAGGTCTGGAGTCAAGAGGCCTTGGGCTGGGAGAGTGGAGCAGCCCACACGCATGGAAAGGTGAGTTTGCCCCGGAGGTCGATGGTGGGCATTCCACCTTGATGCTCTGGAAGAGTTTTGCCACCCAAGGTCCCAAAGAGGATGGAACACATTCCCAGGGAATTGGGGAGAGCCTGGCTGCCACCACACTGTTCTGAAGGGGTTGAGCGGGTGCCCCGGAGATGGAAGGGAATCCAGGAGCTGCCCCAATGTTTGAGGACGGTGGGGCCGAGAAGGTGGTCTCCCTAATGTGTGGATATGTTGGAGCACTCTCCCAAGTGTTTGGAGAGGAAAGGGCTGCCACAAAGGCCCTTAGGAAGGGTTAGACTCCCGCTCTCTCAAGCCCCAAGGATGCAATGTTGTTCTGTAAATGACTCTCACACTTTGAAATCTAATGGAGTTTGTCCTGCGGGTTTTAGGAACTGTTTTGGTTCTGTGAACCCTGTTTTCCTTACTCTTTCTCCTTATGGCAATGGGATGTTTATCCTATGAATGTCCCTCCTTTGTATATTGGAAGCATATAGCTTGTTCTAAGTCCACAGATCCAAAGCTAAAGGAGAATTATGCCTTAGGACCCACCACATCTGTAATTGATTTTGATAGGATCTTGTATTTAACTTTTGTTACTGAAATGATTTAAGTTTTTGTGATATTGTGATGGAATGAATGTATTTTGTACTTGGAAAGATAATGTCATTTTGGGGTCCAGGGGGTGGAATGTGCCAGTTTGAATGTATTGTGTCCCCCAAACGCCATTATCTTTGATGTATTCTTGTGGGGCAGACGTTTTGGTGCTGATTAGATTTGCTTGGAATGTGCCCCACCCAGCTGTGGGTGATGACTCTGATGAGATATTCCCACAGAGGCATGGCCCCACCCATTCAGGGTGGGACTTGATCAGTGGAGCCATATAAATGAGCTGACTCAAAGAGAAGGAACTCAGTGCAGCTGTGAGTGACATTTTGAAGAGGAGCAAGCTTGCTAGAGAGGAACGTCCTGGGAGAAAGCCATTTTGAAACCAGAACTTTGGAGCAGACACCAGCCATGCGCCTTCCCAGCTAACAGAGGTTTTCCAGATGCCATTAGCCATCCTCCAGTGAAGGTACCCGATTACTGATGTGTTACCTTGGACACTTTATAGCCTTAAGACTGTAACTGTGTAGCCAAATAAACCCCCTTTTTATAAAAGCCATTCCACCTCTGGTGTTTTGCATTCTGCAGCATTAGCAAACTAGAACACGTCTACACAATATAAATACACAAAGCATAAATGCCCAGTGAACTCCAAATAGAATAAATCCAAATAAACCCACTCCAAGACATATTCTGATCAGACTGTCAAATACTGAAGAGAAGGAGCAAGTTCTGAAAGCAGCAAGAGAAAAGCAATTCACCACATACAAAGGAAAGAACATAAGACTAAGTTGTGACTACTCAGCGGCCACCATGGAGGCAAGAAGGCAGTGGCATGATATATTTAAAACTCTGAGAGAGAAAAATTTCCAACCAAGAATACTTTATCCAGCAAAACTCTCCTTCAGATTTGAGGGAAAGCTTAAATATTTCACAGACAAACAAATGCTGAGAGAGTTTGCCAATAAAAGACCTGCCCAACTTCAGATACTAAAGGGAGCCCTACCGACAGAGAAACAAAGAAAGGAGAAAGAGATATAGAGAATTTTAAGAGACATATATAGAACTTTACATCCCAAATCACCAGGACACTCATTTTTCTCTAGTGATCACGGATCTTTCTCCAGAACAGACCATATGGTGGGACATAAAACAAGCCTCAATAAATTAAAACAAAACAAAACAAAACAATTGAACATACTCAAAGCACAATCTCTGACCACAGTGGAATACAAATAGAAGTCAATAATTTTTGAATTGTAACTCCACTATTTACTTCCTACATGATATAAAATACACAAACTCTAATGACAAATCAGTGGTTTTGAACTCAATGTAAAATACTAATTTTTGACAAGAACTATATAAAGGTGGGGGAATGGAGGAGTACAGGTACATAGTTTATGTGTCCTATTGAAATTAAGTCGGTATCAAAGAAAAACAAGATTGTTATGGATTTAAGAGTTTAATTTTAAGCCCCACAGTAAACACAAAGAAATTATCAGAGATGAAAAGCAGAGTATGGGTTAAGAGAAATGGGGGAAGGGGCAATGGGCAGTTAAGAAATGAGTGTAGGGTTGCTGTTTGAGGTGAAGGGAAATTTCTAGTAATGGATGGTGGGAAGGTGACAGCATTACAACATTCTAAATGTGATTAATCCCACTAATGGAAGGCTAGGTAGCGGGTGGAATGGGAAGATTTAGGCTGTATATATGTTTCCACAATTGAGGAAAAAAAAAAAGACAGTCTAAATAGATGACAATTGAATGCCAAGGATGACCCTGGATGGGATCTGTGGATGGAGGACAGGAGGCTCAAAGGGACACAGTCAAGACATAAGGAAAACGAAAGACAGAATGTAAGCTTTGTATCATTGTCGAATCTCTTGTACTTCTTAGCTGCGCTTAATGGGATTGCATAAAAGAATGTTCTTGTTCATGGGAATTCTATATGTGAATTATAGTGTTTGTTCAAGGATGTGTGCAGCAAGCTCTCATATGTTCAGAAAACAGAGCAATAGATAGGGAGGGAGGGAGGGAAAGAAATAGTGGTGTGACAACATGTTAAAGTTAGTGGATCGGAGTATGGGGGGGGTCAGGGAATGCTGGAGTTCTGTGTATGGGGTTTATATTGTTTTTGCAACTGTTCCTATAACTTTGAATTTATTTCAAAATAAAATTTAAAAAAAGTAAATTATTGGACATATGAAAATACTGGATTGTAGATTGTAGACTTCATATCAATGTTAAATTTCTTGAACTTGATAACTGTACTAAAGGGGGATACATAAGTGAATATTGTAGTTCTCAGGAAATATACATAGTAATATTAAGTGTTTAAGGAGCTTGATGTATACAATCTACACTCAAGAGTTCAGAAATGGATTGATAAATAGACAGATAGAATGATAAAACAAATGTGGCAAAATTTTAAAATTAGTAGATCTGGTTATGGGGGTGGAGGTATGTTGGCATTCTCTGTATTTGTTTTGTATTATTTTTGTAATTGTCTTGTAAGTTTGAAAGTGTTTCAAAATAAAAAATTAAAAAAAAAAAAAAGACATGGTAACTAAATGCAGGGTGGGGTTCTATTGCATCCTGGACTAGAAGAAGGGTATCAGTGGAAACATGGTGAAATTCTAACAAGGCATGTCATTAGCAGTGTTGTATAAATGCAAGATGTTACCATTAGGAGAAGCTGTTTGAAGGATATATGGGAACTTCCAGCTCTATTTTTGCAAATTTCTGTAAGTCCAAAATTATTTCAAAATAATTAAAAAATTATTTTAATAAATTTCTCCATTAAAAAAATGGAGAAATAAAGACTTTCTCAGATTTAATCCTATGTATTAGGTCATTGATGCTATTATAAATGATAACTTTGTAAAATTTTATTTTCTAACTAATGATGGTATATTAAAATGCAATTGATTTTATTGTGGGGAACCAAGCCTTTCATGTTGTTTAGACCATGTCCAGGGTAGCAGCCTGGAAAGCTGGGCCGCAAGCCTGCATGGAACGCCGTGCAAGCACACCTTGTAAAGATATGTGTCTTGTGACTATGACAACAGCATTAACCATTGACCCCAGATTGTTCCTTCTTATCTGCAGCAGGATGTAAAGATTGACATCTGAGAGACCCTGCTTGCTTTTGCTCACATAGCGTAGTCTTGCTTTGTGTAACAAACGAATAAATAACTGGAGCACAGGTGCATTAGCACCCACTTGGCACACGATGCAGTGGGTCCCCTGCTCCCTTAAATCTTAATTTTGCGTCTGTGTTTCATTCCTGCATCGCCCTGTCAGCAACATTTTATTATATGACCTTGCATTTAGAAACCTTGATAAACTAATTTTTTAAACAAAAAATTTATCTGTATGTTATTCTGAACTTTATAATGTACACAATATATAACTGCAAATAATGATGCTGTGGGAATGCAAAATGGAGCAGTTGATGTGGAAGACAGCCTGGCAGTTCCTCAGCAAGTCAAGCACAGAATTACCATATGACCAGGAAATCCCCCTCCAGGTGGGATTGAAGAGACTTCAAAGCAGAGACTCAAACAGACGTTTCCACACCAATGCCCACAGCGGCATTATTCACAATTGCCAAAAGATGGAAGCAACCCCAGCATCCATCAACCAATGAACGGACACACAAAATGTGGTGTACACACACAATGAAACACCATTCGGCCATAAAAAGGAATCAAAAGTCCTGATACGTGCAACAACATGGATGAACCTCAACGTCATGCCAAGTGAAAAAAGCCAGACACCAAAAGGACAAACATTGTATGATCTCACTGATAGGGAACAATCAGAATATGCAAACTCACAGAGTCAGAATCCAGGACACAGGTCACCAGCGGATGGGGTGGGGGTAGGGAATGGGAAGCAAAGGCTCAAAACGTAGAGGTTTTACTTGGGAAGATGGAAAAATTTTGGTAATGGATGGTGGTGATGGTAGCACAATGCTGTGAACGCAAATAACAGCACAGAAAGATATGCATTTGAATGTGGCTAAAAGGGGGAAATTTTAAGTTGTATATATGCCATTAGAATACCAATTTTTTAAAAAGCATTCAACTGCACAACACAAAGAGTGAACCCTAAGTTAAACCATGGACTATAGTTAATAGTACAATTATAAAAACGTGCCTTCATCAGTTGTAACAAATGTACCACACCAATGTATGGTGGTATCAATAATAGGGTGGTAAATGGGAATCCTGCATTTTATGCATGATTGTTCTAAACTCACGACTTAATTAAAAAAAAAAAAAAAAAAACATTGCTGGAAGAAATTAAAGAAGACCTAAATGAATAAACACACATCCTGGGTTCATGGATAGGAAGACTTAAAATTACTAAGATGTCAATCCTAACCAAAGTGATTACAGATTCAATGAAAACCTGATAAACACTACCAAAATTCCCTCTAAAAATCTGTGCCAGTTTATACAACTATTAGAGAATTCTTGACTGTTAAGTAAATATATACATACTGAGGTTCCTGCGCGTTGCTGGTGCTGCAGGAGAAGTGGAGGAGACGGCCCCCCGGCCGGGAGTCACGGCGCCAGCACAGTCTGTCTCAGTGCATCCGGGCTGCTGCAAATTTTTATATGCACAGAATGAGGCTGAGATTAGTCCTTTAACTGCTGTACCCCCACACCAGTATGTTCTTTGTTATCTTGGCATTTTCTTTGGTATTGGGGCCAAAAAAGGAATCCAAGGACCTGAGAATCCCTCCCCAGAGGTAGTAGTGTTGGAAAGTGATTCTCAAGTTTCAGCGGGAGGTGAGGGCTCTCTCCCCCGCACAGTCTGGGGTGTCTGGACCCTCGTGACACATGGGGCCTCCAATTCGGGGCATCTGCCAAGGAATTCATGGCCCTAGGGGGTATCAGCTCTTCAGTTCTGAAACCGTATTTGAATTCCCTCTTGTTTTTTTAGAAGAATTGTTTTCAGTTTTATTGGAAAAAATCATTACACTTCAGATGAATAAAGAAAAAAATACAGTAAAATTAGATTCGGAGCATTCACCAAAATGCAACTTAGTTATCTCATAGGAATATTTAATTCAATCACTAGAAAAGTAACAAAAGGAAAAAGAAATATTTACCTTCAAATTCACTTTAAACAATAAATTATCATAATTCATTTAAAAGGTTTCTAATAAGTAGAATCCAGAAAGTTTTTGAGTTAAGGACAAGGCTAGGAATTTGCCTGACACATATTCATTTTGGGGATACAGACTGTACACATAATATCATACAATTATTTTTCCACAAAGTTAAGAGCAAACATGCTATATTAGCAAAAGTTAAAAAAAAAAGTCGTTAAAATGTAAAAACCAGTAAAACATTTATTCATCTCACTATTTCAAGTCCATGCTCAGTTCATTCAAAAAATTCTTTTTTACAATCAGTCAAATTCATTACATACTAAAAATAACACCATATTTATATACAAATAAATTCATTTTCCCAGTAAGAGCTAATCTTCTTTTAAGAAAATTTTATACATATTCACAGTATATAACATCACAGAAAACCCATATTTCACCTAAATGTCTCTGAATTGTTGTATTACAAGATGGTAGTTCACTGTGCCTGATATTTGATTGAGTTTTGCCCAATGTCTTCCAGTGTTTGGCTGTTACAAATAGTGTGTTCTATTGTCCATCTTCCTCTATAAAGAGGGTGCAAAGTTAGTGCCTTTAAACTATCTTGCAGATTTTTAGATAAAGGGAAAATCTTTTCAGTATAATTATTGCTGTGAATGGAAACACTCCAAGACCTCTTCAAGTGCTGTTTTCCTTTTTCTGATCATTTATTGATATTTCCAGGATTAGTTTTTTAATTCAGTGTGTAAGACCAGATTAAGTGCTTCTTTTTTTTCAAATTAGGTTGAAACTCCAATAGATCTACTGTATAATCACAGCTTTTGTGATTTAACATCATGTGCTGAAATAGTTAAGCACTGTTTCACATCTTTAGCTGCCTCTCTAGAAATCATAGGTGGTGATTTTTTAGGTTTGTGTGCAAGTCTGGATCCATCATGTGGAAACCAAGGAATAAATCTTGATAGCAGATGAGTAGGAAAGTCCTGAATTGCTTTCTCTGCAATTTTTGGCAGTTTTGAGGGGTTGCTTTCATATGGTTGATAATGTACTATTACTTCTGTAGTCATTCTACAGTAATCTGGTTACTCTTAATGAAGAGAAAATTTCTTAGCGAGTTCCTCAGACGGAGTAGAGTCCGTACATCAGCTTCTGCAGTTACATTCTGTCTGGTGAATGCATGGGCACTGATCAGAGAGAGTGACGTACCAGGTATCCATTCCATTCTAGATGGAGGCTCTCAAACCTTTCAGCACCAGCAGGTGCTCCTGTTTGGGGGGATTCACTTCCATCTTGACCGGCACTACGGACCCACTGCTGAGGAGGTTCAGCCTGGCCTGGAAGAAAACAGGAAGGGTGCGTTTGGGAAGACCTAGTGTCAAACACTTCCAACAGCTTCTCTGCCAGTGGTGCCTTAAATTCTCCTTCTACTATGTCCTTTAAGGAAGCAATGGCTTCTTTTCATCAAATTCATTCCTTGTGTCATAGATATCTACACACAAAGTACTTCTTCATGTTCCAGCCATGTTCTCACACTGCGACTTAAACCACTGTCGGGTCATATTTGAATTCTTGATTCCAGAATGCCTCTTTCTTTAGCAAGTTCTTCCTAGTAGCACCACCAGGGAGTCAGTCAATTGTCCTTGAACTAGGATTCTGGAGACTGGTTTCCGATTTCAAAATGGATGTGCAGTTTCTTCCAGCTCCTTTTGGTAAATATTCTTGAGTACAAGTCTGAGGCTGGTTCTCTTCCTGGGATGCTCTTCTCCTAAGGAGTGTCCAGACCCCTGCTGGCTCTGCCTTGGGTATTTTGCTCTGTGGTTCTGAGACCTTTTCATTAGTTCAAATGGGCTCCGTGCCTCTCAGCCAGCCAATCACCAGGTGTTCCCATAGGATGCAACTCCATTCCTGAGATCTGAGTAAATTTCATCACCTCCACAAGCTTACAGTTTTGAGGCTGAGAAAAATGTCCAAATCAAGGCATCATCAGGTGATGCTTTCTTACTGAAGACTGGCTGCGGGCGATCTCTGTCACATGGCAAGGCAACATGGCAGTGTCTGCTGTTTTTCCCTTCTCTTCCGGGTTTCATTGCTTTCAGTTTCTTGCTTTGGCCTTTTCTCTTTCATTCCTTTTTATGGCTGGATAATAGTCCATTGTGTATATAACACATTTTGTTTATCCATTCATTTGTTGATGAATCCTATGGTTGCTTCATCTTTTAGCTATTGTTAACAACGCTGTCATAAACATTCACATACAAATATCTTTAAGAGTCCATGTTTTAGGGAACATAGCAAGAAGTGGGACTGCTGGGTCATACGGTAATTCTATAGCTAACTTTATAAGCTATACCGATTTCCACAGAGGTTGCACCATTCTTCCTTATCAGTTATTACCTTAATGTAAATGTATTAAATTCTTTAATTAAAAGGCAGAGATTGGAAGTATGGATAAAAAAACATGATCCACTACATGCTGTCTATAGGAGACTCACTTTAGATACAAAGACACAAAAAGGTTAAAAGTAAAATGTTCAATTGAGCAAGAATTATGAACATATACACAACTAACAGCAGAGCTAAAAATTATATGCAGCAAAACTTGGTTTCTGGGGAGAGTGTGGCCACCATTTCAGTGCTCAGAGAGGACAGGGCTACTATTCCAGTCAGCCCTGGGGACAAAGCATCAAGCCACAGATGATGCCCAGGCCTTGACTTGTTTGCAGTCAATGAACCCTGTTTTCCTTCCAATTTCTCCTGTTTGGAAGGGGAATGTCTATCCTATGCCTGTCCCACCACTGTATTTTGGAAGCAGATAACTTTTTTCTACATTCCACACATCCACATGTAGGGAGGAATTTTGCCCCAGGATGGATAACATCCATAACTGATTTAGAAGAGATTTTGGAGAGTTACTGAAATGGCTTAAGGTTTTTGGGATATTGGGATGGGGTGAATGTATTTTGCATGTGGGTCTGCATGTGAAGTGTTATGGACAGACTCATACACCACTTGCCCCTCCCCAGGCATGTTCAAGTCCTATCTCCCAGTTCTGCGAGCGTGAACGCATTTGTAAGCGGGATTTTGAAGATGTTATGAATTAAGGTGAGGCCAAACTGAATCAAGGTGGCCTCAATCTGAGGTCTCAAACACAGAGAAAATGTGGACTTGGGAGGAGACAGACTGGATGAGAGAAGGACACATGACAAAGGCAGAGATGGAGTTACAGATGGCCAGCCAGCCAGCTGCCACCAGAACGCTGCTGACTTCAGAGAATACACAGGCCTGCCGAAACTGTGATTTTGTACTTCTAGCCAAACAGTGAGACAATAAATTCCCGTTGTTTAAGCTATCTAGTCTGGGATACTTGTGACAACATCCCTGGCAAACTGGACAAAGTACCTGAGGGCCATACAAGAGGCGATGTTGAGTAAGTAGCTGGAGAGATGCCTCTGGAGCTCACAGAAAAAGCCGAAATCCCCTGTAACATCTCCCAGGTTTGTTTCTGTGACCCCTCTTGCCACCACACCTGCCCCACCCAGGGCGTATCTGCTTTGCTTTGGCCACACCCTACCTCCTTGATGTCAGTTCTGATGCTGAGGCCAGTGACAAAGGCATTCCCAGAGGTCATGTGCTCTTCCCCAGTTAGCATTTTGAAAATGGATGTTTTCCCAGCTCCATTGGGGCCCAGAAGGCCAAAACATTCCTCTGATCTAACAACGAAGGAGACCTGTTTCACAGCCAGCAGGGGCGTCTTCTTAAAGTACACCTGAGAAAACCAAAGCAGGACATGCCCAGTAAGAGGCCTGGAGGCCACAGTGCAGAAGGCTCCGCTTGCTTGATTGCACCCGTGTACTGGGGTAGGTCTGAGCTGCCCTCGGGGCCCCAGAGCCTCTCACTGCACCCAGGCTTAGTCACTGTCTCCTCCCAGCTGTGACTGCCAGTAGGATCTGGTCAGGTTTTCTCCCTTCTCTCCGCCTTCCACAGTCAGAACTTCATTCTCTAAAAGTAGCCACTTCCCTTCTGTCTCTGAAGCAAGCAAAGTTCTTTTGATCTTTTGATGGTGCTTGAGTTTTATTTTATTTTTAATTATTTTTTAAACCACCAGTGACTATAGGGAAACAAAGAATAAGACTAACAAACTTAGGGGAAATATTACAAAGTTCCTGGATGTTTGATGAGTCTCTTGATAAAATTCTCCCTGGGGCCCACAGAAGACTAATAAGGCTTGGCTTGAATTTTCTAAGCTCCCTCTCCCCGCCTCCTAGATCTAGGAGAAACTGAGCCGGTCCCATCCACGCTTCCAGCTTTCCTATCTTCTTGGGATTCAGGTGTCTGGGCCCTGTCCTGTCCCAGGCCCTCCTGTCTTAAAGGGGCACACAGGCGAGACAGTGAAAGGGCTGAGTTGCTAATTTCTGTCTTTAGGTGTACAAATGAACTCAAATGTGACTCAGTCACAACCAGAGAAAACCCACTCTGAGACTGTCTCCACTGAAACTCACCCAGGACATCTGCCAATACTCCAAACCTGCAGGAAGAGCCACGTAACCTCAGCAAAGTGACTTCAACAGGCTCCTTCCTTATGGAAGGGCCTAGAAGAATCATGGCCTTTACCTTTTAAACCCAAATCTGACATTACCTTTGACATTTCTTTAACAACCAGGGGATTATTCTCATACAACTTTTGCAAATTTGACCGGATACTTTTCTTCTCCATTGCCACATCTTGGTCTCCAAGTTCAAATGCTTCGTCAAGTAACATTGCCTGCATTCCCAAAAGAAGGACCAAAGATGTCATTTTTTGTTTTTTTTTTTTGCTAGGGTTGGAGGCAAGATAGAGGGAAACAAGGGACTAGATCCTCTCTGAGGAGAACCTAAGGGACCCAGCCCAACCTCAGTACCCACCCCTGCTCTCTCTCTCTCAACACACACACGTGTGTGCGCATCCATGACAACTCCCACCCCAAGGGCAGCTACCAGTGTTCAAGGCTGAACTCAGGTTGACATGACTACGTACTGTGGTTGTGGGATCTATATGTGGCATTGACTTATGAGGAAAGCTAAGAGTGAAATCCTGCAATGTAAAGTTATAACAAGGGCCTATTTTCTCGAGTTTCCTTGGGTGCCCTTGCTCTGGGGAAGGTATTCACAGCAAGAGCTGAATGGACAGACCTTTCTCCTATCAGGCTCCTGGATGTCTGTGGGGAAGAAGTATTCCACAGAGTGACTGGTTTTGGAAAACCCAGGGACTTGTCTGCTTCTTGGCTGAGTTAAGAGAGCCACTCAAGTACGCAGGGACCAGCTTATTCCTGAGGTCACCGGACAGCCCAGCGAGACTCTTCCTTCCTCCCCTACCAGTCACTGTGGGTCCTCGGGCATGAGGCCTCTCTGCCCTGAGGTTAGACTAGACGTTTCCAGGCCCCCTCTGATGCTCAGAATCGAGGCTGCTATGGATCACAGGCGGAAGCCAGGGAGCCAGCTCCTTGACCCGCCCCTTACCCTCAGAGGGTCACACTCTGACTCACTAACTGAATGCTTCTTCCTGCAGAGTTCAGAAATCTTGGCTTTCAGTCTCCACAAGGCATTGGTTTCAATGAGGAAAAGCAGGACGAGGTACACAGGCCCGAGGACAGCCAGGGCCGTGAGGTATTTCCCCACCCCTAGAGACTCCCAAGCGTAGATGTTGCTCTGGGTCACATATCCCTCTGCTAAAACAGGACAAAGAGATGTCAGCAAACTTTAGATGATTTTCTGAGCTTCTCTTCATCTTTTACATATACAAGGTAAGTTCCTATAATAATAAACAGTATTTAAAAGAAGCATTATCGTCAACCACAGCCCAACAGATGATAAACATTGAATAGTATTTTGCTTCCCTTGCTATAACCAATATTCTATAAAAATAATGCAGTAAAACAAATGCTTTCTCAAGGAATATCCCTATCCATATGACAATTATTTCTGATACAAAATATTTCTGTTTTGTTCTCCTGTCAATCATTAAGTTTCACTTGAAACTTCAACTGACCAGTCATATAAAAAACACTCAGGAGACTATGTTCTCTTTTTAATTTCTTTTTAATCCTTTAAGTTTATTTTAAATACATATATTTTTAAATTATACACCATGGAGCCAAAAGGTGGAAACAACCCAGGTGTCCATCATCAGGTGACCAGATGGGCAAAGTGTGGTGCCCACTCACAATGGAGTAGTGCTCAGCCATGAAAAGGAGTGAACTTCCGATCCACGCTGCGGCACATCTCGAGGATGAAGCTTGAGAACCTCATGCTGAGTGAAATAAGCCAGACCCACACGGAAAAACTCTGTATGATTTCACGTCTATGAATGATGTAGAAATAGAAAATTCATAGAGATAGAAATTATATTAGAGGTTTCCAGGAGGGAAGGGGGAGATTCTGTTTGGTGGGTGTTTGTAAATTGCGAAAATTTTAAAATAAAATTAATAATAATAAAAAAGCTGAATTACCCTTCCTAATGTTCTAAAGGCTGTTTCAGAGGATTTAGAAAAGGAGCAGTGACATTTCCCATCATAAATAAAAGAGAGAGGGCAGCTTATAATGCAGATATTAATGAAACGTGTATACAAAGAAAAGGCATTTTTGAATTTTCAGAGGCTACACAATAGAATAAAACTAAAAATGCAAAGTCATGGAATTACTCCGCTATGCCAAGAAGACGTTAACCTGAAGAAATTCATCTGTCATATCTAATATGAATAAAAGCCACCTGTATCTGATTGCATGGAAATAAATTAATTGATTAATCAGTCTTCAGTTTAAATTTCTATTATCAAAGCTGATTATCTATTTGTAGTGCTTTTAAAATTTCATTTCTTAGCAGCAGAATCCTCTATTTTTCCAACTGAAATCTTACAGAACAAATAAAAGTGAAGCTGTTCTTTTTGAAAGAAAGAAAACAAAACAATAAATACACACTCAACTGGATAAGAGACATGTATGAGGTAGAAAGTAAAGGTACTTCTCCATTCTCCAAAATCATTGTTACAGTTTTGTGTATAATCAATTTTTAGATATAAGCACAAAAAATAAAAATGGAATTATACTATGCATTATCTTCTCCAACTTACTAGTTTCATTTAATAATATATGATGGACATTGACCATATCAGGACATAGAGATGAAAATAATTCTTTTTCATGGTTGCATCATTTTCTGTTTTATGCACATAATTTGTTAACCAGCCTCTATTTGATGGGCATTTAAGACATTTCTACATTTTTATGTTTATAAAGCAATTTTGAAACAAACATTCTTTTATATATAATTTCACAAGTTTATATATAATTTCACAAATTTCACAAGTTTCACAAATATTCTACAAGATAAATTTCTAGAAGCAGAGATTACTGAGTCAAAGGGTCTGCATTTTGAACATCTAGTAGATAGTGTCAAATTGTCTTCCGAAGAATTTGGTCTTACCAACAGCTATCACAATGCCTAGATCCATATCACTGATAACACTAGATATTATTTATCTCTTTAAATCTTTACCTTTCTGAGGGATAAAATATCTTGTTTTAATTGACATTTCTCTGTTAGGGACACTAAGTATATTTTCATATGATTATTAGACACTTTTTCTTCTATATCATTTACATCTTCTGTTTATTTTTCCTAAATTGTAATTTCCATTTGTAATTTTTTTTGTTCACACACACATATGTAAATAACAAATAAACTCTCTGTAATTTATATATATATATAGTATTTTTGCTATTTAACATTATTTATTGTGTCTCTTCCCATAGAGCCTTAAATTTTTATGTATTTAAATACTTGTATATTGCTTAGCGTTTTCTGGGTTTCATGGCAAGTTCTGGGAGTCTTCCACACCACAAAGTTAGAAAAATATTCTGTATTTTCTTCTAGTCTTTAAGTTGTTAGTTTTTTAATTTAGATATTTAATGAACCTAGAATATATTTTTGCTTATAAATTAGAAAACCAATCTAATATTTCTCCCAAATGGATGGTCAATTGGCCAAATGTTATTTACTGATGAATCCATTCTTTCTCTACTGGTTTTAAAATGTCATTTTAAACATTAATGAAATTCCTATATGTTACTGGCTTTTCCTGTGAATTTGTCCTTCCAAATAAGCTTAAATATATAAAATATTATCTTTTTAATTGGAAAAGTAAACAAACTAATTGCTTAAGAAATGCAGACAATTTAGAAAGTGTAAAATAAAAAATACCACCAACCCCACTGCCCTATGATAACTAACCACGGTTAACAGTTTGGTGTGCAGCCTCCCTAATTTTTTTACTACAAATATATAAACATAAATGTGTATTTTAGAAAATGGAATCATAATATACATAATTTTCTGCAAAGTGCTTTTTCATTTTCATGGAAATCTTAACAAAAATGAAAGTAAGACATCAAAATTGTGAGGTGCAAATTTGTGGTATGCAGTGCTTAGTGAGAAATTTATAAGATTAAATGCTTACATTAGAAAAGAAGAAAGTTCTCAAGTCAATAATCTACGCTCTCAGCTCAAGACACTACAAAAAGAACAGCAAAATAAACTCAAAGCTAATAGAAAGAAGGAAAGCATAAAGCACAGAAATCACTGAAATTAAAAAGAAAATCAATAGAGAACAATCAATGAAAACAAAGCTAGTTCTTCTAAAAGAACAATAAAATTAATAAACCTCTACAAGGACTGGCCAAAAAGAAAAGGTAAAGAAAGAATGAAAAAAAGATATCATATCACAACCAGACCCCACACACATTAAAATGATTATAAAGGAATACCACAAACAGTTCTGTGCACATAAATAAGACAACTTGGATGAAATAGACCAATTCTTTGAAAAACCACAAACTATCAAAACTCAACCATGAAGAAACAGATTGAACAGTCCTATAACTATTAAAGAAATTGAGTTTGTAGTTAAAACCCTTCTGAAACAGAAATCTCCAGGCTGATAGTTTCACTGGCAAATTCTACCAAATATTTAAAGACATAATAACACCGATTCCACATAATCCCTTCTAGCAGAGAGAAGAGGGAAGGACATCTTCGAAATCATTTCGTAAGGCCAGCAATGTCCTGATGCAAAAGCAAAGACAATAAAAGAAGTGCAAACTACAGACTAATATCCCTCATGAATGCTGATGTAAAAATTCTAAACAAAATACCAGCAAATTGAGTCTAGCAATTTATTAAAAAATGACTAATACAGCATGACCGAGTAGAGTTTATTGAGGGGATGCATGGCTGGTTCAATATTTGAAAATCAATCAAAATAATCCACTATATTAACAGTCAAAAGAAGAAAAAGTATATAATCATATCAATAGATGCAAAAAAAGCATTTGACAAAACTCAACAGCTATTCATAATAAAATCTCTCAGCAAACTAGAAACAGTGGGGAACTTCTTCAACCCATTAAAAGGCATCTGCAAAATCCTTCCTCCCTCCCTCCCTCCCTTATATTCTAAACATCTGAGAGTAGGCTGTGTACATTCTGCTTAATTACCACTTAATATCTCCACGATATTTCCAAGGACAAGGATATTCACTTATGTACCAAATAAAGTACGATGACCAACGTCAAGAAATTTAACATTGTTATCAAGCATACAGGCTATATTCCAATTTTTTTCAATTGTTCCAATAATGTCCTTTTGGATATTTTCTCCCAGATTATTATTTCTAGTCCAGGATCATGTACTGCTTTTAATTGTCATGGTCTCTTCAGTTGTTCTCTTTTTTAAAATGGTGATAATTTATATACAACATAAAATTTCCCATCTCAACCACTCCAAAGCATACAATTCAATGGCATTAATTACATTTACAGTATTGTACCACCATGACCGCCAAAATTACTGAAACTTTCCATCACCCCAGAGACTCTGCACCTATTATGCATTAACTCTCCATTACACTCCCCCCACCCCCGTGTAACCTGTATTCTTCTTTCTGTCTCTATGAATTTGCATATTCTAGTTATTCCATATAAATGAAATCATACAATATTTGTGCTTTTGTGTCTGGCTTATTCACTTATTTCACATGAAAGTTCCATTCATGTAGTAGGAGCATGTAAACATTTCTTTTCATGGCACAGTAATATTCAATTAAATGTATGTACCACATTTTGTTTATCTATTCATCTGTTGACGGAAATGAGATGATTCCACCATTTGGTTATTGTGAATAGCACTGCCAAGAACACTGGTATACAAACATCTGTACAAGTCCCTGCTTTCAATTCTTTGCAAATTGAGATCCCCAAATCTGTTGGGAATGCCACGTCATATGTCTAACTTTTTGAGGAATTGCACAACTGTTTTCCACAGCAGCTACACCAATTTACATCCCCACCAACATTAAATGAGATTTTCTATTTCTCTGCTTCCTTGCCAGCACTATTATTTTCCATTTTAAAAAATTTATAGTCATTCTGGGTGTGTGATGTTAGTATCTCATTATGGTTTTGATCTGCATTTCCCTAATGGCTAATGATGTTGAACATCTGTTCATGTGCTTATTGGCCATTTGTATTATCTTTTTTAGAAAAATAATTAGTCAAATCCTTTGCCCATTTTTTTAAGTGAGATGATTCAATATAAATCTTTTATTTAGGGTTTGATTTTTTTTAACTTTCATTCTCTTGTTTTTTTTTTACTTTTTTATTGTGAACTATAACATATATACAGAATAGTGATAACTTTCAAAGTATGATTTAACAAGTTGTTAGAGAGCAAATTTCAAAGAATGTTATGGGTTGCAGTTCCACAATTTCATTTCCTTATTTTGAGACACAACATACATACAGAAAGGTGATAACTTTCAAAGTATGGTTTAACAAATAGTTATATAGATAATTTCAAAGAATGTTATGGTTTACAGTTCCAGTTTCAGTTATTTCCTTATTGTAAAATATAACATATATACAGAAAGATGGTAACTTTCAAAGTACAATTTAATAAGTAGTTATAGAGAAAATTTCAAAGAATGTTACGGGTTACAGTTCCACCATTTCTGTTATTTCCTTCTAGCTATTCTAATACCCTAGCATTTAAAAATTTTTTATATATTCAGTATTCATAATCCTTTGTTGAATCCTATCTTAATTAATTGCTTTCTCGATTTCAGGGGTATCTACCTTTGCCCATTTTTAAAATCGGGTTGTGTGATGGTGTGAAGCTGTATGTACCTCATAAAAGTATGTTCTTAACGTTAATCCACTCCGGTGGGTGTGGACCCATTGTAACTAGGATCTTTTGGAGAGTAGGCTCTTAAGATGTGACTCAACTCATTCATTGTGGATCTTAATCCCCATACTGGAGTCCTTTATAAGAGAATGAAATTCAGACAAGAAGAGAGAAAGCCATGGAAGCAAGAAGCTGAAAACAATGGAACCTGGAAGAGAAGGGAGAGACCAGCAGATGCCACCATGTGCCTTGCCATGTGACAGAGGTGTCCAGGATTGCCTCCAGCTGGTCCTCAAGAGGAAAGCATCATCTTGATGATGCCTTGATTTGGACGTTTTCACAGCATCCAAACTATAAGCTTGAAAGCTAATAAACTCCATAGTTAAAACCAATACATTTTATGGTTTTCTGCTTTGGGCAGCTTAGCAAACTAGAACAGGTTGTTTAGCAGGTTGTTTGTCTTTTTATTGTTGAATTGAAGTTCTTTATATATTCTGGAAATTAATCAGATATATAGTTTCCAAATATTTTATCCCATTCTGTAGGTTTCTGTGTGTTTCTAAGAATTTTTCAATTTCACCTAGGTTGTCTAATTTGTTAATGTACAATTGTTTACAGTATCCTCGTATATTCCATTTTATTTCTTCATGGTTGGCAGCAATGTCCCTCCTTTCATTTCTGATTTCTGTTATTTGCATCCTCTCTCTTTTTTATTTATCAGTATAACTAAAGGTTTCCCCATTTAATCGATTTCTTCAATGAATGAACTTCTGGTGTCACTGATTCTCTCTATTGTTTTTCTACTCTGTATTTTATTGCTCTCTGTGCTAGTCTTTACTATTTCCTTTCTTCTGCTCACACTGGTTTTAGTTTGGTCTTTTTTCTAGTTCCTCCAGCTGTGAGGTTCGGTGACTGATTTGAGATCTTTCTTCTTTTTTAATGTAAGCAATTACAACTATGAATTTCCCTATGAGCACTGCCATTGCTGCATCCCGTAAGTTTTACCATGGTGTGTTTTAGTTTTCATGTGTCTTAAGGTAATTCCTAATTTTCCTTGTGATTTCATCTTTATTCCATTCGTTGCTTAAATGTGTATTGTTTCATTTCCTCATATTAGTGAATTTTCCCATTCTCCCTCTGGTATTGATTTCTTGCTTCATTCCACTGAAGTTTGAGAAGATACTTTGTTATAATTTCAGTAATTTTAAATTTATTGAGACTTGTCTTCTGACCTAATAAATGGTCTATCCTTAGAATGATCCACGTACACTTGAGGGGAATGTGTATTCTGCTGTTGCTGGAGCAAGTGTTCTATGTACATCTCTTAGGTCTAGCTGCTTTACAGGATTGCCGAAGTCCTCAGTTTGCTTAGTGATGATCTGCCTAGATGGTCTATTCATTATTGAAAATGGTGAATTGAAGTCTCCTACCATTAATCTAGAAACATCTATTTCTCCCTTCAAATCTGTCAATATTTGCTTCGTATATTTTGGGGTTCTGTTGTTAGCTGCATATCTTCTTGATGAACTGACCATTTTATCAATATATAGTATCCTTCTTTGTTGTTTTTTTTAAGTTAAAGTCTATTTTGTCTAATAATAGTATGGATGTCCTACTCTCTTTAGATTACTATTTGCACAGAATATTTTTTCTGTCCTTTCACTTTCAACCTACTTGTGCCTCTGAATTTAAGCTGAGTCTCTAAAGCCAAGCTCTGGCTTTAGATTGGAGAATTTAACCCACTTACATCAAAAGTAACTACTGGTAATGTGGTTCTTAATTCTGCAATTTTGCTACTTGGTTTTGTAATTCTATTCCTTTTTTGTCCCTCAATTCTTCCACCTCTGCCTGCTTTTGTATTTAGTTGATTTTTTATAATGAACCCTTTAGAATACCTTCTAATTTTCCTCTGTGTATATTTTCTCAGACATATTCTTTGTAGTTAGCATGGGGTTTAAATTTAACATCCTAAATGTATAACAATTTCTTTGATTTGGTACCAACTTAAATTCAATAGTATACACAGACTATGTTCTTGAACCCTCTGTCCCCAACCTTTATGTAGCTCTTCTCACAAATTACATGTTTACATAGTACGAGTCCAGACCTACTGATTTGTCATTAAATCTTATGCATTTGACCTTAGATCTACAGGAGGTAAAAAGTGGAGTTACAAACCAAAAATACAATAGTACTGCCATTTATATTTAACTGTGCGGTTCCCCTCAGCAGAGATCTTTGTTTCTTCATGCAGCTTCAATCTATTGTTCTTTTCTTTCAACCTGCAGAATTCTCTTTAGCATCTGTCATAGGGCCAGTCTAGTGGTGACAAATTCCTCAGCTTTTGTTTATCTGGGAAGGTACTGGAAGACAGTTTTGCCAGATATGGAATCTTGGTTGGCAATTATTTTTTTCCAGCACTTTAGATATGTCATCCCCTGACTTCTTGCTTCCATGGCTTCTGATGAGAAACTGGCACTAAATCTTATTGATGCTCCCTATACATGAGACACTTCTCTCTTGAGGCTTTCAGGATTTTCTCTTTGTCTTTGATATTCGACAGATTAAATATAAAGTGTGTTAGTGTGGGTCTCTGGGTTTATCTTGCTTGGAGTTTGCTAACTTTCTTGAATGTGTATACTCATGTTTTGTTAAAAATGGGAAGTTTTCAGCCATTATTTCTTTGAATTTTCCTTCCTTCCTCCCGCCTGCCCTCCCTCCCTTCTTTCTTCTGGGACTACCATAATGCATATGTTGGTACACCTGATGGTGTCCTACAGGTCTCTTAGACTATGTTCACTTTTCTTCATTCTTATTTCTTTCTGCTCTTCATTCTGAATAATTTCAATTGTTTAAAGTTCACTGATTCTTTATGCTACCAGCTCCAATCTGCTGTTGAGCCCCTCTTGGGAATTTTTTTAATTCAGTTGCTGTTTTCTTCATCTCTAATATTTTGTTTGGTTCATATTTATGATTGCATATCTTTATTGAAATTCTCTTTTTGTTCACCTGTCATTTTCTTGATTTCCTATAGTTAACTGTCTGTGTTTTCCTCTAGTTCTTTTAACAGATTTAAGACTATTTTTAAAAAGTCTTTGTCTCATGTGTCCAAAGTCCAGTCTCCCTCTTGATTGGCTTCTAATATTTTATCTTGCTCTTTTGCACAGGTTGTCATTTCCTGATTCTTTGCATGCCTTATAATCTTTAGTTGTACGCTGGACATTTTAATATTTTAATGCTTTATTTCTGGAATTCAGTAACTGAGGTGTCTGTTCCTTAAGCTTATGTCAGTTATTGCTATTACTGAGCTCTCCTTGAATGACAGGAGTATTTTTAACTTCTCTTTTTCTTCTTTTGGTATTCACTCAGTTACTGCAATCTTTTAACTATCTTCCAGAGCTCTGAGAAAGATAGTTCTGCCTATTTTTCTTGTTGTTTAAAACTTCTGTATGATTACAGAACCCTGGCATGTCTCACGACACCACCTTGGTAGTCAACAGATTTTCTGGAAAGTAGCAAAGACAATTTAATGTAGAAAAGATAAGTCTTTCAACAAATGGTGCTGGAACAACTGCATCTCCATATCAAGAAAATGAACCTTGCCCTAAACGTCACACATTTAAAAAAAAAAAAAAAAAAAAAACTCAAAATGAATCATAATGTAAATGAAAAACTTTTAGAAGAAAACACAGGTGAAAATTTTGTGTACTGGGGGGTTACGCAATGAGTTCTGACACATGACACCAAAAGCATGATCCTTACAAGAGAAAAAAAGGCAAACTGGACTTAAAATTTAAAACTTTAGCTCTGTGAAAGACCTTGTTAAGAGAATGAAAAATAAGCAACAGACTGAGAAAATATCTGCAAATAACACATGACAAAGGACCTGTAAATATAAAGAATTCTCAAAACTCAACAGCAGGAAAACAAACAACCAAATTTAAAAAAGGATAAAAGACTTGAGCAAACACTTCACAAAAGAGGAAATATGGACGGCAAAAAACCCATGAGAAGATGTTCGACATCATTAGCCATTAAGGAAATGCAAATTAATGTCACCATGAGATACACACCTATTATAATGTCTAAAGGAAAAAATACTGACCACACAAGATGCTGGTGAGAACGTAGAGCAACTAGAAATATTTTACATTGCTAGTGGGAATGCAAATGGTACAGTCACTCTGGAATACAGTTTGGCAGTGTCTTAAAAAATTAAACATGTACTTACCATATAACCCAGAAATCTCACTCCTAGGAATGTATCTAGAGAAATGAAAACTTACCTTCCAAAAAAACAAAAAACAAACAAAAAAAAGTGTACATGGATGTTTACTGCAGCTCTACTGATAAACACCAAAAACTGGAAATAATCCAAATGTCCTTCAGCTAGTGAATGGATGAACAAACTGTGGTTCATCCATAAAACGGAATATTACTCATCAATAGAAAGGAATAAACTATTGACATACATAACAACTTACACGAATTTCAAAAGTATTATGTTGAATGAAAAAGTCAGTATCAGAAGGTTACCTACTGTATGACCCTATTTCTATGACATACTAGAAAATGAAAAATGTTAGTCATGTAGAACAGAGAAGGATTACAGGGGGTTAGAGGGGGAAAGAGTCAGTATGCATGAGTTTGTTGGGGTGATGAAACTGTTCTGCATCCTGATTATAATGGTAGTTACAGGAATTTAAGCTTGTTTTTAAAATGAACAGAAATGAGACGACATCATGAAATAGTAGAGTCTCTGAAGAGTCTCTCCTCCAGAAAAGCAGTGAGAAAACTGGCAAAAGTTATCAGAATCAACTGGAAAATTAACAGAAGGCATGCAGCAATTGGGGAGCATTTATTCAAGAAAAGAGCTGAATCTCGTTATGAACAGTGAGCTTTATGAAGTCTTTACTTGATCTAGTCCCATATTCTGCTTTCCAGTTCTGTGATGCCCTTGAGAAATAACAGCCTACATTCATGGTGAAAACCATTAGCCTGGCAGCCAATGGAGGGATCAAAATGGGACTGGAGTTCTTTTAAAGTATTGTTCACGGGGAATTGTCATTAATTGTCCCGTCTGGTGGTTCCCTAGGGTACTGTATTTACAAGGCTATCTGCATTTTACCTGATTTGGACCAAGGTGGTGAACAACAGTTGAGGTGCAGATTAATCAAAAAGCTCACAAGGAAAAGCTTGAAAATGGAGATTTTCATAGGGGCTTTAAAAAGCTCAACATATATCTGGGAATCTAGAAGGCTATGTTCATGGGTCAGGCTGGGCCCATACTCAGGAAAGACATGAAGAGGCCCAATGCTTTCATCTCTAACTGACCTTGAAGGTCTGCACAAGCAGAAAGGGAAGATTAAGGCAGAATTGTCAATTGCCTGGCTGAGTTTTGAAGGCACGCCCAAGAGTCACAAAGAGTCCCTCACCAAAGATCAGGAGACTTATTGGTTCCAGGTGTCTAAGGAAATCTCTGTCCAATAATTAACTGACCACTAAGCTAACCGAGAAGAGACTTGAAGGGCCACACGTGACAAAGAATACAGACATTATAGAATTAGTTCAGGAAAGTCATTAAACAAAAAAGCAACAGCTACTAAAACAAATGGCAACAACAATGAACTCTGAGGGGATAAATCTGATTTCCAGATCTGCCATGTTCTATTATTTTAAATGTCCAGTTTTCAACAAAAAACAAGGAGTCACACAAAGAAACAAGAAAGTATGGCCCATATACAGGAAAAAGTAATCAACAGAAACTGTATGTACTAGATGAAGATTTTAATTCAACAATTTAAAACATGTTCAAAAAGTTAAATGAAACCTTATCTAAAGAATTAAAGGAAAGTATGAGAACAAACTCTCACCAAGTAAAGAATATCAACAAAGAGATAGAAATTCTAAAAAAGAACCAGAAAAAGTGAAGCAGAGGAGGGGCAAGATGGCGGACTGGTGAGCTGTATGTTTTAGTTACTCCTCCAGAAAAGTAGGTAGAAAGCCAGGAACTGCGTGGACTGGACACCACAGAGCAATCTGACTTTGGGCATACTTCATACAACACTCAGGAAAACGTGGAACTGCTGAGATCAGCGAAATCTGTAAGTTTTTGCAGCCAGGGGACCCGCGCCCCTCCCTGCCAGGCTCAGTCCCGTGGGAGGAGGGGCTGTCAGCTCCGGGAAGGAGAAGGGAGAACTGCAGTGGCAGCCCTTATCAGAAACTCATTCTACTGATCCAAACTCCAACCATAGATAGACTGAGACCAGACACCAGAGAATCTGAGAGCAGCCAGCCCAGCAGAGAGGAGACAGGCATAGAAAAAAACAACACGAAAAACTCCAAAATAAAAGCGGAGGATTTTTGGAGTTCTGCTGAACATAGAAAGGGGAAGGGCAGAGCTCAGGCACTGAGGCGCATATGCAAATCCCGAAGAAAAGCTGATCTCTCTGCCCTGTGGACCTTTCCTTAATGGCCCTGGTTGCTTTGTCTCTTAGCATTTCAATAACCCACTGGATCTCTGAGGAGGGCCCTTTTTTTTTTTTAAAATCCTTTTTTCTTTTTCTAAAACAATTACTCTAAGAAGCCCAATACAGAAAGCTTCAAAGACTTGCAATTTGGGCAGGTCAAGTCAAGAGCAGAACTAAGAGAGCTCTGAGACAAAAGGCAATAATCCAGTGGCTGAGAAAATTCACTAAACACCACAACTTCCCAAGAAAAGGGGGGTGTCCGCTCACAGCCATCATCCTGGTCGACAGGAAACACTCCTGCTCATCGCCAGCCCCATAGCCCAGAGCTGCCCCAGACAACCCAGTGGGACGGAAGTGCTTCAAATAACAGGCACACACCACAAAACTGGGCGTGGACATTAGCCTTCCCTGCAACCTCAGCTGATTGTCCCAGAGTTGGGAAGGTGGAGCAGTGTGAATTAACAAAGCCCCATTCAGCCATCATTTCAGCAGACTGGGAGCCTCCCTACACAGCCCAGCAGCCCAGAACTGCCCTGGGGGGATGGCACTCACCTGTGACATAGCACAGTCATCCCTCAACAGAGGACCCGGGGTGCACAGCCTGGAAGAGGGGCCCACTTGCAAGTCTCAGGAGCCATACGCCAATACCAAGGACTTGTGGGTCAGTGGCAGAGACAAACTGTGGCAGGACTGAACTGAAGGATTAGACTATTGCAGCAGCTTTAAAACTCTAGGATCACCAGGGAGATTTGATTGTTAGGGCCACCCCCCCTCCCTGACTGCCCAGAAACACGCCCCATATACAGGGCAGGCAACACCAACTACACACGCAAGCTTGGTACACCAATTGGACCCCACAAGACTCACTCCCCCACTCACCAAAAAGGCTAAGCAGGGGAGAACTGGCTTGTGGAGAACAGGTGGCTCGTGGACGCCACCTGCTGGTTAGTTAGAGAAAGTATACTCCACGAAGCTGTAGATCTGATAAAGTAGAGATAAGGACTTCAATTGATCTACAAATCCTAAAAGAACCCTATCAAGTTCAGCAAATGCCACGAGGCCAAAAACAACAGAAAATTATAAAGCATATGAAAAAACCAGACGATATGGATAACCCAAGCCCAAGCACCCAAATCAAAAGACCAGAAGAGACACAGCACCTGGAGCAGTTACTCAAAGAACTAAAGATGAACAATGAGACCATAGTACGGGATACAAAGGAAATCAAGAAGACCCTAGAAGAGCATAAAGAAGACACTGCAAGACTAAATAAAAAAATGGATGATCTTATGAAAATTAAAGAAACTGTTGACCAAATTAAAAAGATTCTGGACACTCATAGTACAAGACTAGAGGAAGTTGAACAACGAATCGGTGACCTGGAAGATGACAGAATGGAAAATGAAAGCATAAAAGAAAGAATGGGGAAAAAAATTGAAAAAATCGAAATGGACCTCAGGGATATGATAGATAATATGAAACGTCCAAATATAAGACTCATTGGTGTCCCAGAAGGGGAAGAAAAGGGTAAAGGTCTAGGAAGAGTATTCAAAGAAATTGTTGGGGAAAACTTCCCAAATCTTCTAAACAACATAAATACACAAATCATAAATGCTCAGCGAACCCCAAATAGAATAAATCCAAATAAACCCACTCCGAGACATATACTGATCACACTGTCAAACACAGAAGAGAAGGAGCAAGTTCTGAAAGCAGCAAGAGAAAAGCAATTCACCACATACAAAGGAAACAGCATAAGACTAAGTAGTGACTACTCAGCAGCCACCATGGAGGCAAGAAGGCAGTGGCACGATATATTTAAAATTCTGAGTGAGAAAAATTTCCAGCCAAGAATACTTTATCCAGCAAAGCTCTCCTTCAAATTTGAGGGAGAGCTTAAATTTTTCACAGACAAACAAATGCTGAGAGAATTTGCTAACAAGAGACCTGCCCTACTGGAGATACTAAAGGGAGCCCTACAGACAGAGAAACAAAGAAAGGACAGAGAGACTTGGAGAAAGGTTCAGTACTAAAGAGATTCGGTATGGGTACAATAAAGGATATTAATAGACAGAGGGGAAAAATATGACAAACATAAACCAAAGGATAAGATGGCTGATTCAAGAAATGCCTTCACGGTTATAACGTTGAATGTAAATGGATTAAACTCCCCAATTAAAAGATATAGATTCGCAGAATGGATCAAAAAAAATGAACCATCAATATGTTGCATACAAGAGACTCATCTTAGACACAGGGACACAAAGAAACTGAAAGTGAAAGGATGGAAAAAATATTCCATGCAAGCTACAGCCAAAAGAAAGCAGGTGTAGCAATATTAATCTCAGATAAAATACACTTCAAATGCAGGGATGTTTTGAGAGACAAAGAAGGCCACTACATACTAATAAAAGGGGCAATTCAACAAGAAGAAATAACAATCGTAAATGTCTATGCACCCAATCAAGGTGCCACAAAATACGTGAGAGAAACACTGGAAAAACTAAAGGAAGCAATTGATGTTTCCACAATAATTGTGGGAGACTTCATCACTCTCTCCTATAGATAGATCAACCAGACAGAAGACCAATAAGGAAATTGAAAACCTAAACAATCTGATAAATGAATTAGATTTAACAGACATATACAGGACATTACATCCCAAATCACCAGGATACACATACTTTTCTAGTGCTCACGGAACTTTCTCCAGAATAGATCATATGCTGGGACATAAAACAAGCCTCAATAAATTTAAAAAGATTGAAATTATTCAAAGCACATTCTCTGACCACAATGGAATACAATTAGAAGTCAATAACCATCAGAGACTTAGAAAATTCACAAATACCTGGAGGTTAAACAACACACTCCTAAACAATCAGTGGGTTAAAGAAGAAATAGCAAGAGAAATTGCTAAATATATAGAGATGAATGAAAATGAGAACACAACATACCAAAACCTATGGGATGCAGCAAAAGCAGTGCTGAGGGGGAAATTTATAGCACTAAACGCATATATTAAAAAGGAAGAAAGAGCCAAAATCAAAGAACTAATGGATCAACTGAAGAAGCTAGAAAATGAACAGCAAACCAATCCTAAACCAAGTAGAAGAAAAGAAATAACAAAGATTAAAGCAGAAATAAATGACATAGAGAACAAAAAAACAATAGAGAGGATAAATATCACCAAAAGTTGGTTCTTTGAGAAGATCAACAAGATTGACAAGCCCCTAGCTAGAATGACAAAATCAAAAAGAGAGAAGACCCATATAAACAAAATAATGAATGAAAAAGGTGACATAACTGCAGATCCTGAAGAAATTAAAAAAATTATAAGAGGATATTATGAACAACTGTATGGCAACAAACTGGATAACGCAGAAGAAATGGACAATTTCCTGGAAACATATGAACAACCTAGACTGACCAGAGAAGAAATAGAAGACCTCAACCAACCCATCACAAGCAAAGAGATCCAATCAGTCATCAAAAATCTTCCCACAAATAAATGCCCAGGGCCAGATGGCTTCACAGGGGAATTCTACCAAACTTTCCAGAAAGAACTGACACCAATCTTACTCAAACTCTTTCAAAACATTGAAGAAAATGGAACACTACCTAACTCATTTTATGAAGCTAACATCAATCTAATACCAAAACCAGGCAAAGATGCTACAAAAAAGGAAAACTACCGGCCAATCTCCCTAATGAATATAGATGCAAAAATCCTCAACAAAATACTTGCAATTCGAATCCAAAGACACATTAAAAAAATCATACACCATGACCAAGTGGGGTTCATTCCAGGCATGCAAGGATGGTTCAACATAAGAAAAACAATTAATGTATTACAACACATTAAAAACTCGAAAGGGAAAAATCAATTGATCATCTCAATAGATGCTGAAAAAGCATCTGACAAAATCCAACATCCGTTTTTGATAAAAACACTTCAAAAGGTAGGAATTGAAGGAAACTTCCTCAACATGATAAAGAGCATATATGAAAAACCCACAGCCAGCATAGTACTCAATGGAGAGAGACTGAAAGCCTTCCCTCTAAGATCAGGAACAAGACAAGGATGCCCGCTGTCACCACTGTTATTCAACATTGTGCTGGAAGTGCTAGCCAGGGCAATCCGGCAAGACAAAGAAATAAAAGGCATCCAAATTGGAAAAGAAGAACTAAAACTGTCATTGTTTGAAGACAATATGATCTTATATCTAGAAAACCCTGAGAAATCGACGATACAGCTACTAGAGCTAATAAACAAATTTAGCAAAGTAGCAGGATACAAGATTAATGCACGTAAGTCAGTAATGTTTCTATATGCTAGAAATGAACAAACTGAAGAGACACTCAAGAAAAAGATACCATTTTCAATAGCAACTAAAAAAATCAAGTACCTAGGAATAAACTTAACCAAAGATGTAAAAGACCTATACAAAGAAAACTACATAACTCTACTAAAAGAAATAGAAGGGGACCTTAAAAGATGGAAAAATATTCCATGTTCATGAATAGGAAGGCTAAATGTCATTAAGATGTCAATTCTACCCAAACTCATCTACAGATTCAATGCAATCCCAATCAAAATTCCAACAACCTACTTTGCAGACTTGGAAAAGCTAGTTATCAAATTTATTTGGAAAGGGAAGATGCCTCGAATTGCTAAAGACACTCTAAAAAAGAAAAATGAACTGGGAGGACTTACACTCCCTGACTTTGAAGCTTATTATAAAGCCACAGTTGCCAAAACAGCATGGTACTGGCACAAAGATAGACATATAGATCAATGGAATCGAATTGAGAATTCAGAGATAGACCCTCAGATCTATGGCCGACTGATCTTTGATAAGGCCCCCAAAGTCACCGAACTGAGCCATAATGGTCTTTTCAACAAATGGGGCTGGGAGAGTTGGATATCCATATCCAAAAGAATGAAAGAGGACCCCTACCTCACCCCCTACACAAAAATTAACTCAAAATGGACCAAAGATCTCAATTTAAAAGAAAGTACCATAAAACTCCTAGAAGATAATGTAGGAAAACATCTTCAAGACCTTGTATTAGGCGGCCACTTCCTAGACTTTACACCCAAAGCACAAGCAACAAAAGAGAAAATAGATAAATGGGAACTCCTCAAGCTTAGAAGTTTCTGCACCTCAAAGGAATTTCTCAAAAAGGTAAAGAGGCAGCCAACTCAATGGGAAAAAATTTTTGGAAACCATGTATCTGACAAAAGACTGATATCTTGCATATACAAAGAAATCCTACAACTCAATGACAATAGTACAGACAGCCCAATTATAAAATGGGCAAAAGATATGAAAAGACAGTTCTCTGAAGAGGAAATACAAATGGCCAAGAAACACATGAAAAAATGTTCAGCTTCACTAGCTATTAGAGAGATGCAAATTAAGACCACAATGAGATACCATCTAACACCGGTTAGAATGGCTGCCATTAAACAAACAGGGAACTACAAATGCTGGAGGGGATGTGGAGAAATTGGAACTCTTATTCACTGTTGGTGGGACTGTATAATGGTTCAGCCACTCTGGAAGTCAGTCTGGCAGTTCCTTAGAAAACTAGATATAGAGCTACCATTCGATCCGGCGATTGCACTTCTCGGTGTATACCCGGAAGATCGGAAAGCAGTGACACGAACAGATATCTGCACGCCAATGTTCATAGCAGCATTATTCACAATTGCCAAGAGATGGAAACAACCCAAATGTCCTTCAACAGATGAGTGGATAAATAAAATGTGGTATATACACACGATGGAATACTATGCGTCAGTAAGAAGGAACGATCTTGTGAAACATATGACAACATGGATGAACCTTGAAGACATAATGCTGAGTGAAATAAGCCAGGCACAAAAAGAGAAATATTATATGCTACCACTAATGTGAACTTTCAAAAATGTAAAACAAATGGTTTATAATGTAGAATGTAGGGGAACTAGCAGTAGAGAGTAATTAAGGAAGGGGGAACAATAATCCAAGAAGAACAGATAAGCTTTTTAACGTTCTGGGGATGCCCAGAAATGACTATGGTCTGTTAATTTCTGATGGATATAGTAGGAACAAGTTCACAGAAAGGTTGCTATATTATGTAACTTTCTTGGGGTAAAGTAGGAACATGTTGGAAGTTAAGCAGTTATCTTAGGTTAGTTGTCTTTTTCTTACTCCCTTGTTATGGTCTCTTTGAAATGTTCTTTTATTGTATGTTTGTTTTCTTTTTAACTTTTTTTTTCATACAGTTGATTTAAAAAAGAAGGGAAAGTTAAAAAATAAAAAAAAGAAAGAAAGAAAAACAAGGAAAAAAAATGATGTAGTGCCCCCTTGAGGAGCCTGTGGAGAATGCAGGGGTATTCGCCTACCCCACCTCCATGGTTGGTAACATGACCACAGACATAGGGGACTGGTGGTTTGATGGGTTGAGCCCTCTACCATAAGTTTTACCCTTGGGAAGATGGTTGCTGCAAAGGAGAGGCTAGGCCTCCCTATATTTGTGCCTAAGAGTCTCCTCCTGAATGCCTCTTTGTTGCTCAAATGTGGCCCTCTCTCTCTGGCTAAGCCAACTTGAAAGGTGAAATCACTACCCTCCCCCCTACGTGGGATCAGACACCCAGGGGAGTGAATCTCCCTGGCAACGTGGAATATGACTCCCGGGGAGGAATGTAGACCCGGCATCGTGGGACGGAGAACATCTTCTTGACCAAAAGGGGGATGTGAAAGGAAATGAAATAAGCTTCAGTGGCAGAGAGATTCCAAAACGAGCCGAGAGGTCACTCTGGTGGGCACTCTTACGCACACTTTAGACAACCCTTTTTAGGTTCTAAAGAATTGGGGTAGCTGGTGGTGGATACCTGAAACTATCAAACTACAACCCAGAACCCATGAATCTCGAAGACAGATGTATAAAAATGTAGCTTATGGGGGGTGACAATGGGATTGGGAAAGCCATAAGGACCAAACTCCACTTTGTCTAGTTTATGGATGGATGAGTAGAAAAATAGGGGAAGGAAACAAACAGACAAAGGTACCCAGTGTTCTTTTTTACTTCAATTGCTCTTTTTCACTCTAATTATTATTCTTGTTATTTTTGTGTGTGTGCTAATGAAGGTGTCAGGGATTGATTTAGGTGATGAATGTACAACTATGTAATGGTACTGTAAACAATCGAAAGTACGATTTGTTTTGTACGACTGCGTGGTATGTGAATATATCTCAATAAAATGATTAAAAAAAAAAGTTCATATAGGAAAAACTGCGTTTGTGAAGATGGTATTTGGAAATTCTATTTTCTGCATGGTTTTTCCAAAAACCTATAACCTCTCTAAGAAAGAAATTAAAAATTCCAACACACTGGAAGCTTCTAGTTTCCCCAGAAGGACCTGCCAGTCAGTCCACAGAACAACTATCATCCAGTACAGCCAACATTAGAGCATTGCCAAGGCAATCCCACAGCCAGCCTCACAAACCATCATCAGTTAGTCTCTGTTCCTTACAATGAATAAACAAGAAACCACAGCAAACCAGGGAAATCAGTTTCTTAGCCCTGCACATCATCAGTGAAGTCAAATAGGGATCGGGGAGTCACTGGCAGGATTGTTTTTTTAATTAGAGAAGTTGTAGTTTTACAGAAAAATTCTTCTGAGTTCTCATACACCACCCTATAATTAACACCTTGCATTACTGTGGTACATTTGTTACAATTCATGAAAGAACATTTTTATAAGTGTACTGTTATCTATAGTCCATCATATACAATAGAGTTCACTGTTTGTGTTGTACGGTCCTATGTTGTTGTTTTATTTTTATTCTAGTAGCATTTATGCAATCTAAAAATTCCCCTTTTAACCTATATTCACATATATAATTAATTCATTGTTATTAATTATGTTCACAATGTTGTGCTACTATCACCATCCTTCATTACCAAAACTTTATCATCAACCCAAATAGAAACTGTACAAGTTAAGCACTAACTCTTCATTTCCTACCCCACCCCATCCTATATCCTATATTTTAGGATCTGACTCTATGAGTTTGCTTATTCTAATTATTTCATATCATTGAGGTCATACAATATTTGTCTTTTTGTACTGGTAGGCTAACTTAAAACAATCATAAGAAACAATAAAATGAGAAGAAAATTAAAGAGTGAGAAGAATAAAAAATAGTAGAAAAGTTAGGAAGAGGAAGTAACGTGAGAGAGTAGACAAATAGAGGAGTACATACAGTAGCATAAAATCAATGATTTTAGGAGCAACTCAGCAGGATCAGCCTTGCCTTAAGTTGTCTCTTCCTTGATAAAGCTTCCTACCTCCCTTACAGCAAAATAAGAATACATTAATTTTGGATGATTACTCCCCTCCTTAGGGTTTTCAGTTAGTCATTCCTCAAGCATTTTCTGAACACCTACCACAGGCTGGGCAGTGTGCTAGCCAACCAGTAACTACTTGGCTGGATGTCCTTAGTCTAAAAGCAAGGATTCATGTAAAAACAATAGATGGCACCTTCTAAGTTGAAAGCAAGTTAAAATTATGGAAAACTTCTAAGTTCTTACCTTGCAGGCCACTCTGATACCTAAGCAACCTCTCACCTGCCTTGGCCTCATTTCTACTCTGGTCATTTTTCATTAGCAGCTTCCATACTTTCCTGTCCCGGGAGAGGCATGCATCCAAAGTAGGTGAGGTTACCTTCAGGTTCCTCTCTTTCTCCAGTGCAATGGAGTTGATGATGATGAGCTCAATGCAGATAAAGCTGAGCATGAGGAGCAGAGGGAACTCGCTCTGCAGGACCAGGAAGAAAGAATCCTGCACATAGGCTCCACATGGGAATCTTCTCACAAGCACACTGACATTCTTGAACATCCGGGTCATCGCATCACGAGCATGGTGCCACACGATGGCTTTATCCATAGCATGCTGTATGGCCAGGAAGCCTTCTTTGTAATATCCTACAGGATTTTAAACATAAGAGAATACGAAAAACTGAAGGTGCAAACCACTGATAATTCAGTTATCAGTAGCCATTCATAAAGACATGCAGGTGACGGTGAGAAAGGCATCCCTGTGGACCATGGGCTGCAGCATGGAGGAACAAGAATACCTGGAAACCCTCCCATGGCTGACGGAGACAGAGTCTATTATCAGAAAATAGGGCAGACAAACAAAGGTTGTCCAGGGTAGGGCCACATCTTCTGCTATTTATGCTCAGGCTTTAGGGAGGGGTGTATGTTCTGTAGTTTTGATCATCAAGCACCTGTGAGATGGTAAAACTCAAAGCACTTGAAAAAGACTGTCTCCCTGACCCATTGTGATCTGTTTTTGAACTGTCACTGTTGCTGTAGTCCAAGAAATAGTCGCTGAATTTTTACACCAAGTCTCAAAAACAGTCCTTACAACAAGCAATACTCATTTCAATATGGAATGGATGGTATGTTATGGTCAGCTTTTGGGAAAAATAGGCTCAAAGACAAAGATTCCTAGCTTGGGAGATAATGGCTCCACCTCTGAGTGAGGGTTATTGGCCCCCCATATGGACAGAAGCAATGTGGGGTGCGTCAGCTTGGAGTGGGGGTAAATAAGGTCTTCCCATGGCCTAGACCCAGACAGACCCCCAGATACATCAGGATAAACAAATGAGGAACAAATTGCTGGTAATAACATTCTGGGAAATGTTACATATTGTTGACTGTAGGTTGGAGAATTTCCATTCCAGAACTGCTTATATCTTTTCTAGAATCTTGTGAATCCCTTAGCTATATCAGGAGTCATCTAGAAACTGTAAGTGCTTGGCCATGGAGTCTCGCTTGATGGAAATACAGGCTCAAAGCATCAGGTCAATTGTACAGTCATTCTACAACAAAGTGCTGATTAACAGACTAATTTTCCAAAAGCAGTTAGTTCCCTAAGAGGGTGCTCACCCTAAACCCCTTGCAAAAGAGGGAAACCAAAACTCCAAAGTGAAGTGGAGAGCATGAGTCCTTCAAGAGAGGCTTGGCTCATGGGCTTTAAATCAGGAATATGATGCTTTTTGTGAAGAACAGAGGATGAGTAGGTCTTGATGTTGCCTCACTACTTCTCCAGGAGCCTGTGTAGCCGGAGTGGGAGTTGGGGGCTGTGGTGGTGTAGACAAGGCCAAGAAAAACTGGGTGCCAAGTTTAGGTATCCACTCTGTCAGACACGTTAGACCACTTAATGTGGGAGAGCGAAAGCAGATGAAAAGCAGTCACAGAGCCAGGCTCCCCTTCACCTTCACCTGAAGTGCCAGAGCAGAATCAGTGCAGCTTCCCAAGGAATACACACTATGGAAACTGGGTGTCAGGACCCATTTTTGAGACCACACTTCATCCCTGCTTGGCAGACGTTTGGAGGATTAGGACAAATCGGAGAACCTGAACTATTTCAACCCTCTGGTATTAATTTCCTGTCCCCTTGTCCTGAGCCAGGAGTAGGAAGAGGAAGGGCTTCTTCCAGACTAGGGTTCCAGACAGGATGAAACAGGAGCGAAACTCTCTTGCCAAGACTATGGGACCTGGAAGAAAACGGAACTAGCATTCTTGCTCAGACGAGAGGGGACAGGAGGACAGAATAAGAATGTTAAAAAGATCTAAAGCATTGGGTCCAAGCAGGTAAACTCAAAGTGAAAGATCAGCCAATGAAAAGGCCAGAGAGAGTTCAGGGATTCTAGAAGCAGAGCCTGGAAATAGCCCCCAAAGCAATTTTGAGCAGGCAGACAGGGAGCCGAGACAGTGTGAACAATTGTCTTTTCTCCCTTTACTATATTAAATGGGAAAGACAAAGCAAAAAGAAAACATTTAGCACAGATAATAAGTGAGGGGTGTCAGACAAGGACAACAAATGGAACATGGGTGCTGAACAGCATGTGTGCTAAAATGGATGGAACAGAGGACTCTGGAAAGCTGGTGAAGTAGGAAATTCCAGGAATCAGTCCTTTCATGAGAACAATTGTTAAACAGGCAGGAACTGTTTAAATCAACTGTTGAAACTTCAGAGTCTAGTAGAAGACTACGCAGCATCCAAGGAAGAGTGGGAGGAAGAGACTGGAAAACTGCTGTACATACTGATGAACTGTCCTCTCTGTGCAGTGGATACCATCGCCCACTCCCCAGCATCATGGCAGGCAGCAGGGAAGTACTCAATCCAACCATGGTGCAGCTTGCTGGTGCCAAGGTAGGATATAAAAACCTAGGTCCCCAAGATCCAGGTGTCGGCAGCCTGACAGTTGGCCACTGCTCTCTAAGGGTGACCGTTGTTCCAACCTACCCTGGGCAAAAGTGGCAGAGGAGACCTGGGCAAGTGCCAAATCAAGAAAACACAGCTTTAAAGAGCCATAAGAGAAGCCCCTGGTGCCTGTGCTGACCCCTCACTCATGCCCTCCCCTGGGCAGTGTGAAGCCAGCCAGCCACTGTTCCCTCTGTGGCTCCCTGGCCTTGTTCCACTTGGGAAAGAATGATCTGGAAAACGCTTCTCCTGCTCCCTTCCCTCCCCCAAGAATTTGCCCTCCAGACAAAAGCACCCTGAGACAGCTGAAAGGTAGGTAAGAAACAGCTGAGTAAAGTGGCCTGCGGCAGAGCTTACCTGCTCTAAGTCCTGCTGGGAGCATCCTGGAGAGGAGGTCTGCTTGCCAGGGAGTAGAGGGGACATTCAAATTCCTGTGAACAGCAGAACTCCTAAGACCACTAGCAAGCACAAGTCCAGGGGAAGACACAGCCCCAGAAAAGACAGAGAGGGCCCCGCGCTTTGCGTTTGCCATGAGTTGACCTTCTAGATAGAAGGGCTGAACTCAAAGAGAGCACCAACCAACAAAAATTCAATTTGCAAAGACTGCAAAAGGTGTTTTTTGTGTTTGTTTGGTTTTGTTAGCTCCTGGCACTCAAGAAAATCTGTCATAGCACTATCTAAATACAAACTCAAGAAACAAGTAATTAGGGACTAAATTGCAGAGACAACATACAAAAATATTAAAATGTATAGTGTACAATAAAGATTACAACAAAGAAATAGGAAATGATGGCCCATCCCAAAGAAGATGTAAAAACCCAGAAAACATCAGCAAAGAAGACCAGAGTGTGGACATACTGCAGAAACACTTTAAAAAAATTATCTTCAATATGCTCAAAGAGATGAAGGAAAATACAGAGAAAGAACTAAAGGATATCAGGAGAACAATGAATGAACAATATAAGAATCTCAGTAAAAAGACAGAAATTTTTAAAAGGAACAAAACAGAACTACTGGAATTGAAGACTACAATAACTGAAATGAAAAATTCCTAGGCAGGTTTCAACAGTAGATCGGAGCTGTTAGAATAATCAGTGAACTCAAAGGCAAGACAATTGAAATGAATCAGGCTGAGGACCAGAAAGAAAAAAGATATTACAAAAAGCAAAAAGAGCTTAAGGGACCTGTGTGACACCATCAAGTATACCAACATATCTCTTTATTTTTAGAGGGAGATGAGGGAGAGAATGGAGCTAAAGGAATACTCAAAAAAATAATGACAGAAAACTTCCCAAACTTATTAAAAGATGTGAATATGCACATCCAAAAAGCCCACTGAACACCAGACAGGATAAACTTGAAGAGAATACATGCAGACACATGGCTGTCAAACTGTTGAACACAAGGACCAAGGAGACAGCTCTGAAAGCTGCAAAAGAAAGTAACGTGACATGTACAAGGGATACCAGCCAGATAAAGTGCCGATTTCTCATCAGAAACCATGGAGGCAAGGAGGCAGTGGGTTGAAATACAGAGAAAACAACTGCCAACCAAGAATTTTATATCTGGCAAGACATTCTTTCAAAAATGAGGGAGAGATTGACATCCCCAGATAAACCAAAGCTGAGGTAGCTCATCACCACAGACCTGCCCCACGAGCAATGCTAAAGGGGGTTGTCCTAGTTTGCTAATGCTGCAGAATGCAAAACACCAGAGATGGATAGGCCTTTATAAAACGGGGGTTTATTTCACTACACAATTACAGTCTTAAGGCCACAAAGCATCCAAGGTAACACATCAGCAATCGGGTACCTTCACTGGAGGATGGCCAATGGCGTCCGGAAAACCTGTGTTAACTGGGAAGGCACGTGGCTGGCGTCTGCTCCAAAGTTCTGGTTTCAAAATGGCTTTCTCCCAGGATGTTCCTCTCTAGCAAGCTTGCTCTTCTTCAAAACGTCACTCACAGCTGCACTCTGTTCAGTCTCTTTGAGTCAGCATGTTTTATATGGCTCCACTGATCAAGGCCCACCCTGAATGGGTGGGGTCACACCTCCATGGGAGTATCCCACCAAAGTCACCACCCACAGCTGGGTGGGGCACATTCCAAGCAAATCTAACCAGCACCAAAACGTCTGTCCCAGAAGACCACAAAGATAATGGCATTTGGGGGACACAATACATTCAAACCGGCACATTCCACCCCCTGGACCCCAAAATGACATTATCTTTCCAAATACAAAATACATTCATCCCACAATACCACAGAAACTTAAATCATTTCAGTAACAATAGTTAAGTACAAAATCCCATCAAACTCAAATATAGGCGTGGTCAGTCCTAAGGCAAACTTTTCCTTTAGCTTGGATCTGTGGACTTAGAACAAGTTATATGCTTCCAATATACAAAGGAAGGACATTCATAGGATAAACATTTCCATTGCCATAAGGAGAAACAGTAAGGAAAACAGGGTTAACAGGACCAAAACAGTTCTTAAAACCTGCAGGACAAACTCCATTAGATTTCAAGGTCTGAGAGTCATTAACAGAACAACGTTGCATCCTTGGGGCTTGAGAGAGTGGGAGCCTAACTCTTCCTAAGGGCCTTTTCGGCAGCCCTTTCCTCTCCAAACGCTTAGGTGAGTGCTCCAACATACCCACACATTGGGGAGACCACCTTCTCGGCCCCACCCTCCTCAAACATCGGGGCAGCTCCCGGATTCCCTTCCATCTCCGGGGCACACGCTCAACCCCTTCAGAACAGTGTGGTGGCAGCCAGGCTCTCCCCAATTCCCTGGGAATGTGCTCCAACCTCTTTGGGACCTGAGGTGGCAAAACTCTTCCAGAGCATCGAGGTGGAAAGCCCGCCCTCGACCTCCAGGGCAAACTCACTCTTTCCATGCATGTGGGCTGCTCCGCTCTCCCAGCCCTAAACCTCTTGACTCCAGACCTCAACCTCCATGGCTCTGTCTTTGAAGAGATTTTTCCTTTAATTTTTTCCTTGTCTGTCTCCTCCAGTCCAGACCGGCAATGGCTCCGTCTATAAAGATCTCGCAAAAATTCTGTTGGCTTTGCATGAAGCATGCAGGGGTCAAAGCCATCAGACAATAGGATTTTCCACAAATCCTTTCTGCTTAACTCCTTTTCCAATCTTGGTTTGTACTGAAATGGCGGCTGGGTTCCATGTTTGGTTCCATCCTCACGTTGGGCTGTAGCTTCTGGGATTCCACCCCCTGGAAGCCTGTAATTTTCCAAGCCATCAGTTTCTGGTTTCTTGGAACCCAAGAGTTCAGTTCTAAGTTTATCTCTCTCTGCTCGCATTTTACTATAAGCTGCAAGGAGAAGCCAGGATATATCCTCCACAGGTAGTCTGGAGATCTCCTCAGCTAAGTATTCCAGTTTGTCACTTTTAAATTCTTCTTTCCATCTGACACCAGGACTCAATTTTGCCAAATTCTCTGCCACTTTAAAACAAGGTTCGCCTTTCTTCCAGTTTGCAACAACACATTCATCATTTCTGTTCAAGACCTCATCAGAAGTATCTTTAGAGTCCATATTTCCACAAACAGTCTCTTTAAAGCAGTTTAGGCCTTTTCTATCAAGCTCCTCACAATTCCTCCAGAGTCTTCCCCTTATCCATTTAAAAAGCCATTCCAGCATGTTTGGTATTTGCAAACTCAGCAGCAAAAGCACCCCACTTCCGGTACCAAAATCTGTTTTAGTTTGCTAATGCTGCGGAATGCAAAACACCAGAGATGGATTGGCTTTTATAAAAAGGGGGTTTATTTGGCTATAAAGTTACAGTCTTAAGGCCACAAAGTGTCCAAGGTAACACATCAGTAATCGGGTACCTTCACTGGAGGATGGCCAATGGGTTCTTCAGACTGAAAGGAAAGGACACTAGACAGGGGCTCAAAGCACATGAAGATATAAAGACCAGAGAGAATCCAACATGGCTGATTAGGGAAAGGCTGAAATCACCTCTCTCCCAGAAAAGCAACTATGAGACAAGCAGAAACTTTCCAGAACAAAGGTTCTGGGGCTCTGGAGATCAGGGGGAAGTGCTTTGCAACACCCAGGGAAGTGCAGGATGAAGAGTTGGAGAAGCCACAGTGAGAGACCATGAGTGAGCCCCCTCAGCCCTGGCTCTTGGGGCAGAAAGCTTTGGGGTGTCCGGCCCTTGGAAGACGGGTGGCTGCAGACTGAGAGGGCCGCGGAGCTCCACTTTCCCAAGAAGAGGGCAGGACTTGGTCTAGCACTGTTCCAGCTCTTGGGTGGCAAATTTGGAGTCCTGAGACCTGCGTTTTCAACCCACCCCGCCCAGCGCTGCTTTGCTGGATCCGGCAGGGAGCTAATAAGAGCCAGCCTTCTGAGAGCTGACAGGAGCAGGTTGACACGGAGCACCATCTGCTGGCAGGCGAGGAAAGCCCACCTCCAAGAAGACGTCTAAAAGGCTTTCGGGCAAAGAGGGCCATATGCTGGGCACTCTAGGAAAGTGTACCCTTGGGGAGCAGAATGAAAGGATTTTTGGCATCTTTACCTGACCCTCTCCCTGGGGCCCTGTGAGATGGTGCCCCCTTAGTTGGGTAATACTGATGAGCCAAGTGTCAAAGAAGAGCATTAACACAAACCCAATCAACAACAAAAATATTTGATGGGCAAGAATCCAGGTTGCTGCAGGCTTTGCCTGGAGAGCTCTTTGGGCCTGTGCGCTGCTGGGAGCCCTGGGACTGCTGTGGACGTGGACCAGGTGTGACCTTCTACCTGAAATATCTCAAGTGCTTTAGAAGTGTCAGTGCATACCTGACATGGAAGGGAGAAGGCAGTGGTGTGATATATTCAAGAAACTAAAAGAGAACAACTGCCAACCAAGAATCCTATAACCTGCAAAACCGTCCTTCAAAAATGAGGAAGAATTTAAAATATTTACAGATAAACAGACACTGAGAGAGTTAGTGAACAGGAGACACCCTCTACAAGAAAAATTAAAAGGAGTGCTACAGACAGATAGGAAAAGACAGGAGAGAGAGGTTGGGAGAAGGGTGTAGAAATGAAGATTTGCAGTAAGTGTAACTAAAAGGGTGAAAAGAAAGAAAAAAAAAAGATATGACATATAAAGTCCAAAAGGAAAAAATGGTTGAAGAAAGTAATGCTTTTACAGTAATCAAATTAAATGTTAATTGACTGAACTCCCCAATCAAAACACATAGATTGGCAGAGTGGGTAAAAAAGCAAAAACCTTCTATATGCTGACTCTGGAAATCAACAACAGGCTGACTCTATATGCTGACTCACTTAAGAGACTCACTTAAGACTCAAGGATGAAACTAGGTTGAAAGTGAAAGGCTGGAAACAAAGGCCTGTCATGCAAACAACAACTAGAAAAGTCCAGGACCAGATGGCTTCACATGTGAATTCTACCAAGCATTCAAGAAAGAATTAGTACCAATCTTCCTCAAACTCTTCAAAAAAAAACTGAAGAGGAGGGAAGCTACCTAAATCATTCTATGAAGCCAACATCACACTAATACCACAGCCAGACAAAGATACCACAAGAAAAGAAAATTACAGACCAATCCTTTCAATGAATATCAACATAAAAATCCCCAACAAAATATTTGCAAATTGAATCCAGCAGCACATTAAAAGAATTATACACCATGACCAAGCTCTTTTTGATGAAATCCTGGAGAGTTAAAAACCTATATTAGATAAACTTGCAGAAGAAATAAAGGCTTTGTAGAAAAATGTCCCTCCTCACAAAGAAAAGAAGTTCAAGCAAGAATGTGGTGATATATAAGGAAAGTGGAAAAAACTAAAGCTCCACTTTCAGTTTTCAAAGGTTTCCAAAGATATGCATCTGCTTGTAGAAATTATCCCCAAGCTCAGAGCTTTTGAGGTACATCCAGAGGCCACTGGGAATTCAAATGTATTACAGTGTAAAATCAAAATTATGCAAAAATCTCTCAGTTAAAGTAGATATTTGAGTGTTTGGCATTATTTTCAGACTCATATTTATTATGTACTTAAGGAGGGGTTTATAACTGGCTACCAAAGATGTACTTTTAATTTGCTGAGGAGCACATTTATCTCATTATACCTTGCACAAAAGCCTTCTTGTGAGAGATAAACTGTCCATGACAATATGAGAAAATTGCTTAACGATGAACAGAATAGTGTTTCCAGGATGGGAATCCTGTCATTACCTTGTGGCAGTAACTTGGTCCATATCATCGAAGTAGCCCAGGCAGGAGCAGGGAGCCAAGTCTTTGAAACTGTTTCCGTTGAGGTTGCAGACATTTAGAGTTGAAAATATGAACAAGGCCAGATTGGGAAAGCAAGTAGTTTGAAGGACATGGAAATTCAGAGGCAGGATGCTTTGCTATATCTGAAAACGTCAACAGGTGAAGAATGATGAAGTCTGACAGGAAATGATAACTGGAGGACAGATAAGGAGAAAGTGGCAAAAGTGGATGTCAGGTAACGTTTGGATTGCAGCTGTTGTCCTGGGAGGAAGATGAGAGGCGGAGGCACCCAGTCAGTCGGCCTCTGAAAGGAGAGCTCTGAATGAAGAAGCCACCGCGGCTCTCCCCACTCCTCCTGACCTGTGTTTGTCTTCTTTAGACCATCAGTCACAGATCTTGGACTTTTTTTTTCTTTTCACTGATGTATCCCAGGATACATGTCTTAGAAGAGTGCCCGGCACTGAAAAGGCATTCAGTAAATATTTTTCAATAAATGACATGAGATTGGGAGGGGCAGAAGGGACGGAGGGAGGGAGGAGGGGGAGAGAATATGAATCCAACCTTTAGAATAAACCCACCAAGATTATCCATTGCTCAGACATCAGCAAAAAATTCAAGACAAACCAAGAAAGCAGGAGGATATGGCCCAGTCAAAGGAGTAAATCAAAAAGTCAGAGGAAACATAGAATCTGGAACAACTAATCAAAGATGTTCAAACAAAACTCCTAAACCAATTCAAGGAGATGGCTAAAGAGATAAAAGATATTAAGAAGATACTGTGTGAGCATAAAGAAGAATTTGTAAGCATGTAAAGAAAAATAACAGATCTTATGGGAATGAAAGGCACAATCGATGAAATTAAAAATATACTAGAGGCACACAACAGCAGATTTGAAGACACAGAAGAAAGGATCAATGAGCTGGAAGACGGCATCCAAATTCAAACTGACAAAAGAGGAGACAGAGAAAAGAAAAGGGAAATGGAGCGGGGTCTCAGGGAATTTTCTGACAACATGAAGCACACAAACATTCGCATCCTGGGTGTCCCAGAAGAAGAGAGAAGGGAAAAGGGGCAGAAGGAATATTTGAGGAAATAATGGCTGAAAATGTTCCAACTCTTAAGAAAGGCATAGATACCCATCTCCAAGAAGTGAAACATACTCCAAACCAAATAAATCTTAATAGACCTGCTCCAAGACACATACCAATCAGAATGTCAAATGCCAAAGATAAACAGAGAATTCTGAAAGCAGCAAGAGAAAAGTGATTCATTGCATACAAGGGATACCCAATAAGACTAAGTGCTGATTTCTCATCAGAAACCACGGAGATGGTTGGATGATACATTTAAAATACTGAAAGAGAAAAATTGCCACCCAAGAATTCTCTATCCAGCAAAACTATCCTTCAAAAATGAGAAAGTTTAAGATATTCACAGATAAGCAGAAGCTGAGAGCATTCATTAACAAGAGACCTGCTGCTCAAGAAATTCTAAAGGGAGTCCTGCAGGCTAAAAGGAAAAGACAGGAGAGAGAGGCTTGGAGGAGAATATAGAAATGAAGACTATCAGTAAAGGCAAGTAAAAGGGTAAAAAGAGAGACAAAAATAAGACATTACATATAAAAGCCAAAGGATAAAATGGATGAAGCAAGTACTGCCATTACAATAGTAACATTGAGTGTTAACACATTAAACTCCGCAATCAAAAGACACAGATGGCAGAATAGATTTAAAAAAAAAAGAGCCATCTATATGCCGTTTACAAGAGACTCACTTTAGACACAAAGATACAAATAGGCAGAAAGTGAAAGGATGGAAAAAGATACTCCATGCAAACAGTATCCAAAAATAAGCTGGGATAGCTATACAAATACTGGACAAATTAGATTTTAGATGCAAAACTCTTTTTTATAAGAGACAAAAAAGGACATTGTATATTATTAAAAGGGGCAATCCACCAAGAAGAAATAACAATCATAAATACATATGTAACTAATGAGGTGCCCCAAAATACATGAGGCAAACACTAGCAAAACTGAAGGGAGAAAAAGACAAATCTATAATAATTGCTGGAGACTTCATCATACTACTCAATAGGTAGAATATCTAAACATTGGATCAATAAGGAAACAGAGGACTTGAATAATTTTATAAATAAACTATATCTAACAGACAAATACAGAACAATGTACCCCCAAACAACAGGATATGCATTCTTCTCAAGTGCCCGTGGATCATTCTCCAGGACAGATCACATGCTAGGTCATAAAACAAGTCTCAATAAATTTTAAAAGACTGAAATTATTCAAAGCACCTTCTCTGACCATAACGGAATGAAACTGGAAATCAACAACAGGCAGAAGGCTGGAAAATGCACAAATTTATGCAAGTTAAACAATACACTCTCAAACAGTGGGTCAAAAAAGAAATTGCAAGATAAATAAGTAAATATCTTGCAACAGAATGAAAACAAGAACACACCATATAAAAACTTATGGGGGGGACGGGACAAGATGGCAGACTGGTGAGCTGTATGTTTTAGTTACTCCTCCAGGAAAGTAGGCAGAAAGCCAGGAACTGCGTGGACTGGACACCACAGAGCAATCTGACTTTGGGCATACTTCATACAACACTCATGAAAACATGGAACTGCTGAGATCAGCGAAATCTGTAAGTTTTTGCGGCCAGGGGACCTGCGCCCCTCCCTGCCAGGCTCAGTCCCGGGGGAGGAGGGGCTGTCAGCTCCGGGAAGGAGAAGGGAGAACTGCAGTGGCAGCCCTTATCGGAAACTCATTCTGCTGATCCAAACTCCAACCATAGATAGACTGAGACCAGACACCAGAGAATCTGAGAGCAGCCAGCCCAGCAGAGAGGAGACAGGCATAGAAAAAAAACAACACAAAAAACTCCAAAATAAAAGCGGAGGATTTTTGGAGTTCTGGTGAACATAGAAAGGGGAAGGGCAGAGCTCAGGCCGGAACTCAGGCCCTGAGGCGCATATGCAAATCCCGAAGAAAAGCTGATCTCTCTGCCCTGTGGACCTTTCCTTAATGGCCCTGGTTGCTTTGTCTCTTAGCATTTCAATAACCCATTAGATCTCTGAGAAGGGCCTTTTTTTTTTTTTTTTTAATCCTTTTTTCTTTTTCTAAAACAATTACTCTAAGAAGCCCAATACAGAAAGCTTCAAAGACTTGCAATTTTGTCAGGTCAAGTCAAGAGCAGAACTAGGAGATATCTGAGACAAAACGCAATAATCCAGTGGCTGAGAAAATTCACTAAACACCACAACTTCCCAAGAAAACGGGGGTGTCCGCTCACAGCCATCATCCTGGTGGACAGGTAACATTCCTGCCCATCGCCAGCCCCATAGCCCAGAACTTCCCCAGACAACCCAGTGTGACGGAAGTGCTTCAAATAACAGGCACACACCACAAAACTGGGCGTGGACATTAGCCTTCCCTGCAACCTCAGCTGACTGTCCCAGAGTTGGGAAGGTATAGCAGTGTGAATTAACAAAGCCCCATTCAGCCATCATTTCAGCAGACTGGGAGCCTCCCTACACAGCCCAGCAGCCCAGAACTGCCCTGGGGGGACGGCACTCACCTGTGACATAGCACAGTCATCCCTCAACAGAGGACCCGGGGTGCACGGCCTGGAAGAAGGGCCCACTTGCAAGTCTCAGGAGCCATACGCCAATACCAAGGACTTGTGGGTCAGTGGCAGAGACAAACTGTGGCAGGACTGAACTGAAGGATTAGACTATTGCAGCAGCTTTAAAACTCTAGGATCACCAGGGAGATTTGATTGTTAGAGCCACCCCCCCCCTCCCTGACTGCCCAGAAACACGCCCCATATACAGGGCAGGCAACACCAACTACACAAACAAGCTTGGTGCACCAATTGGACCCCACAAGACTCACTCCCCCACTCACCAAAAAGGCTAAGCAGGGGAGAACTGGCTTGTGGAGAACAGGTGGCTCGTGGATGCCACCTGCTGGTTAGTTAGAGAAAGTGTACTCCACGAAGCTGTAGATCTGATAAAGTAGAGATAAGGACTTCAATTGGTCTACAAATCCTAAAAGAACCCTATCAAGTTCAGCAAATGCCATGAGGCCAAAAACAACAGAAAATTATAAAGCATATGAAAAAACCAGACGATATGGATAACCCAAGCCCAAGCACCCAAATCAAAAGACCAGAAGAGACACAGCACCTAGAGCAGCTACTCAAAGAACTAAAGATGAACAATGAGACCACAGTACGGGAGACAAAGGAAATCAAGAAGACCCTAGAAGAGCATAAAGAAGACATTGCAAGACTAAATAAAAAAATGGATGATCTTATGAAAATTAAAGAAACTGTTGACCAAATTAAAAAGATTCTGGACACTCATAGTACAAGACTAGAGGAAGTTGAACAACGAATCAGTGACCTGGAAGATGACAGAATGGAAAATGAAAGCATAAAAGAAAGAATGGGGAAAAAAATTGAAAAAATCGAAATGGACCTCAGGGATATGATAGATAATATGAAACGTCCAAATATAAGACTCATTGGTGTCCCAGAAGGGGAAGAAAAGGGTAAAGGTCTAGGAAGAGTATTCAAAGAAATTGTTGGGGAAAACTTCCCAAATCTTCTAAACAACATAAATACACAAATCATAAATGCTCAGCGAACCCCAAATAGAATAAATCCAAATAAACCCACTCCGAGACATATACTGATCACACTGTCAAACACAGAAGAGAAGGAGCAAGTTCTGAAAGCAGCAAGAGAAAAGCAATTCACCACATACAAAGGAAACAGCATAAGACTAAGTAGTGACTACTCAGCAGCCACCATGGAGGCAAGAAGGCAGTGGCACGATATATTTAAAATTCTGAGTGAGAAAAATTTCCAGCCAAGAATACTTTATCCAGCAAAGCTCTCCTTCAAATTTGAGGGAGAGCTTAAATTTTTCACAGACAAACAAATGCTGAAAGAATTTGCTAACAAGAGACCTGCCCTACTGGAGATACTAAAGGGAGCCCTACAGACAGAGAAACAAAGAAAGGACAGAGAGACTTGGAGAAAGGTTCAGTACTAAAGAGATTCGGTATGGGTACAATAAAGGATATTAATAGACAGAGGGGAAAAATATGACAAACATAAACCAAAGGATAAGATGGCTGATTCAAGAAATGCCTTCACGGTTATAACGTTGAATGTAAATGGATTAAACTCCCCAATTAAAAGATATAGATTCGCAGAACGGATCAAAAAAAAATGAACCATCAATATGTTGCATACAAGAGACTCATCTTAGACACAGGGACACAAAGAAACTGAAAGTGAAAGGATGGAAAAAACTATTTCATGCAAGCTACAGCCAAAAGAAAACAGGTGTAGCAATATTAATCTCAGATAAAAAAGACTTCAAATGCAGGGATGTTTTGAGAGACAAAGAAGGCCACTACATACTAATAAAAGGGGCAATTCAGCAAGAAGAAATAACAATCGTAAATGTCTATGCACCCAATCAAGGTGCCACAAAATACATGAGAGAAACATTGGCAAAACTAAAGGAAGCAATTGATGTTTCCACAATAATTGTGGGAGACTTCAACACATCACTCTCTCCTATAGATAGATCAACCAGACAGAAGACCAATAAGGAAACTGAAAACCTAAACAATCTGATAAATGAATTAGATTTAACAGACATATACAGGACATTACATCCCAAATCACCAGGATACACATACTTTTCTAGTGCTCATGGAACTTTCTCCAGAATAGATCATATGCTGGGACATAAAACAAGCCTCAATAAATTTAAAAAGATTGAAATTATTCAAAGCACATTCTCTGACCACAATGGAATACAATTAGAAGTCAATAACCATCAGAGACTTAGAAAATTCACAAATACCTGGAGGTTAAACAACACACTCCTAAACAATCAGTGGGTTAAAGAAGAAATAGCAAGAGAAATTGCTAAATATATAGAGACGAATGAAAATGAGAACACAACATACCAAAACCTATGGGATGCAGCAAAAGCAGTGCTAAGGGGGAAATTTATAGCACTAAACGCATATATTAAAAAGGAAGAAAGAGCCAAAATCAAAGAACTAATGGATCAACTGAAGAAGCTAGAAAATGAACAGCAAACCAATCCTAAACCAAGTAGAAGAAAAGAAATAACAAGGATTAAAGCAGAAATAAATGACATAGAGAACAAAAAAACAATAGAGAGGATAAATATCACCAAAAGTTGGTTCTTTGAGAAGATCAACAAGATTGACAAGCCCCTAGCTAGAATGACAAAATCAAAAAGAGAGAAGACCCATATAAACAAAATAATGAATGAAAAAGGTGACATAACTGCAGATCCTGAAGAAATTAAAAAAATTATAAGAGGATACTATGAACAACTGTATGGCAACAAACTGGATAATCTAGAGGAAATGGACAATTTCCTGGAAACATATGAACAACCTAGACTGACCAGAGAAGAAATAGAAGACCTCAACCAACCCATCACAAGCAAAGAGATCCAATCAGTCATCAAAAATCTTCCCACAAATAAATGCCCAGGGCCAGATGGCTTCACAAGGGAATTCTACCAAACTTTCCAGAAAGAACTGACACCAATCTTACTCAAACTCTTTCAAAACATTGAAGAAAATGGAACACTACCTAACTCATTTTATGAAGCTAACATCAATCTAATACCAAAACCAGGCAAAGATGCTACAAAAAAGGAAAACTAACGGCCAATCTCCCTAATGAATATAGATGCAAAAATCCTCAACAAAATACTTGCAAATCGAATCCAAAGACACATTAAAAAAATCATACACCATGATCAAGTGGGGTTTATTCCAGGCATGCAAAGATGGTTCAACATAAGAAAATCAATCAGTGTATTACAACACATTAACAAGTCAAAAGGGAAAAATCAATTGATCATCTCAATAGATGCTGAAAAAGCATTTGACAAAATCCAACATCCCTTTTTGATAAAAACACTTCAAAAGGTAGGAATTGAAGGAAACTTCCTCAACATGATAAAGAGCATATATGAAAAACCCACAGCCAGCATAGTACTCAATGGAGAGAGACTGAAAGCCTTCCCTCTAAGATCAGGAACAAGACAAGGATGCCCGCTGTCACCACTGTTATTCAACATTGTGCTGGAAGTGCTAGCCAGGGCAATCCGGCAAGACAAAGAAATAAAAGGCATCCAAATTGGAAAAGAAGAAGTAAAACTGTCATTGTTTGCAGATGATATGATCTTATATCTAGAAAACCCTGAGAAATCGACGATACACCTACTAGAGCTACTAAACAAATTTAGCAAAGTAGCGGGATACAAGGTTAATGCACGTAAGTCAGTAATGTTTCTATATGCTAGAAATGAACAAACTGAAGAGACACTCAAGAAAAAGATACCATTTTCAATAGCAACTAAAAAAATCAAGTACCTAGGAATAAACTTAACCAAAGATGTAAAAGACCTATACAAAGAAAACTACATAACTCTACTAAAAGAAATAGAAGGGGACCTTAAAAGATGGAAAAATATTCCATGTTCACGGATAGGAAGACTAAATGTCATTAAGATGTCAATTCTACCCAAACTCATCTACAGATTCAATGCAATCCCAATCAAAATTCCAACAACCTACTTTGCAGACTTGGAAAAGCTAGTTATCAAATTTATTTGGAAAGGGAAGATGCCTCGAATTGCTAAAGACACTCTAAAAAAGAAAAACGAAGTGGGAGGACTTACACTCCCTGACTTTGAAGCTTATTATAAAGCCACAGTTGCCAAAACAGCATGGTACTGGCACAAAGATAGACATATAGATCAATGGAATCGAAATGAGAATTCAGAGATAGACCCTCAGATCTATGGCCAACTGATCTTTGATAAGGCCCCCAAAGTCACTGAACTGAGTCATAATGGTCTTTTCAACAAATGGGGCTGGGAGAGTTGGATATCCATATCCAAAAGAATGAAAGAGGACCCCTACCTCACCCCCTACACAAAAATTAACTCAAAATGGACCAAAGATCTCAATTTAAAAGAAAGTACCATAAAACTCCTAGAAGATAATGTAGGAAAACATCTTCAAGACCTTGTATTAGGCGGCCACTTCCTAGACTTTACACCCAAAGCACAAGCAACAAAAGAGAAAATAGATAAATGGGAACTCCTCAAGCTTAGAAGTTTCTGCACCTCAAAGGAATTTCTCAAAAAGGTAAAGAGGCAGCCAACTCAATGGGAAAAAATTTTTGGAAACCATGTATCTGACAAAAGACTGATATCTTGTATATATAAAGAAATCCTAGAACTCAATGACAATAGTACAGTCGGCCCAATTATAAAATGGGCAAAAGATATGAAAAGACAGTTCTCTGAAGAGGAAATACACATGGCCAAGAAACACATGAAAAAATGTTCAGCTTCACTAGCTATTAGAGAGATGCAAATTAAGACCACAATGAGATACCATCTAACACCGGTTAGAATGGCTGCCATTAAACAAACAGGAAACTACAAATGCTGGAGGGGATGCGGAGAAATTGGAACTCTTATTCATTGTTGGTGGGACTGTATAATGGTTCAGCCACTGTGGAAGTCAGTCTGGCAGTTCCTTAGAAAACTAGATATAGAGTTACCATTCGATCCAGCGATTGCACTTCTCGGTATATACCCGGAAGATCGGAAAGCAGTGACACGAACAGATATCTGCACGCCAATGTTCATAGCAGCATTATTCACAATTGCCAAGAGATGGAAACAACCCAATGTCCTTCAACAGATGAGTGGATAAATAAAATGTGGTATATACACACGATGGAATACTACGCGGCAGTAAGAAGGAACGATCTCGTGAAACATATGACAACATGGATGAACCTTGAAGACATAATGCTGAGCGAAATAAGCCAGGCACAAAAAGAGAAATATTATATGCTACCACTAATGTGAACTTTGAAAAATGTAAAACAAATGGTTTATAATGTAGAATGTAGGGGAACTAGCAATAGAGAGCAATTAAGGAAGGGGGAACAATAATCCAAGAAGAACAGATAAGCTTTTTAACGTTCTGGGGATGCCCAGGAATGACTATGGTCTGTTAATTTCTGATGGATATAGTAGGAGCAAGTTCACAGAATTATTGCTATATTAGGTAACTTTCTTGGGGTAAATTAGGAACATGTTGGAAGTTAAGCAGTTATCTTAGGTTAGTTGTCTTTTTCTTACTCCCTTGTTATGGTCTCTTTGAAATGTTCTTTTATTGTATGTTTGTTTTCTTTTTAACTTTTTTTTCATACAGTTGATTTAAAAAAGAAGGGAAAGTTAAAAAAAAAAAAAAGAAAAAGAAAAACAAGGAAAAAAAAAGATGTAGTGCCCCCTTGAGGAGCCTGTGGAGAATGCAGGGGTATTCGCCTACCCCACCTCCATGGTTGCTAACATGACCACAGACATAGGGGACTGGGGGTTTGATGGGTTGAGCCCTCTACCACAGGTTTTACCCTTGGGAAGACGGTTGCTGCAAAGGAGAGGCTAGGTCTCCCTATGGTTGTGCCTAAGAGCCTCCTCCCGAATGCCTCTTTGTTGCTCAGATGTGGCCGTGTCTCTCTAGCTAAGCCAACTTGAAAGGTGAAATCACTGCCCTCCCCACTACGTGGGATCAGACACCCAGGGGAGTGAATCTCCCTGGCAACGTGGAATATGACTCCCGGGGAGGAATGTAGACCTGGCATCGTGGGACGGAGAACATCTTCTTGACCAAAAGGGGGATGTGAAAGGAAATGAAATAAGCTTCAGTGGCAGAGAGATTCCAAATGGAGCCGAGAGGTCACTCTGGTGGGCACTCTTATGCACACTTTAGACAACCCTTTTTAGGTTCTAAAGAATTGGGGTAGCTGGTGGTGGATACCTGAAACTATCAAACTACAACCCAGAACCCATGAATCTCGAAGACAGTTGTATAAAAATGTAGCTTATGAGGGGTGACAATGGGATTGGGAATGCCATAAGGACCACACTCCACTTTGTCTAGTTTATGGATGGATGAGTAGAAAAATAGGGGAAGGAAACAAACAGACAAAGGTACCCAGTGTTCTTTTTTACTTCAATTGCTCTTTTTCACTCTAATTATTATTCTTGTTATTTTTGTGTGTGTGCTAATGAAGGTGTCAAGGATTGATTTGGGTGATGAATGTACCAGTATGTAATGGTACTGTAAACAATCGAAAGTACGATTTGTTTTGTATGACTGCGTGGTATGTGAATATATCTCAATAAAATGAAGATTAAAAAAAAAAAACTTATGGGATGCAGCAAAGGCAGTGCTGAGAGGGAAATTTATAGCCCTAAACACCTACATTAAAAAGGAATAAAGAGCTAAAATCAAAGACCTAACTACACACCTGAAGGATCTAGAAAAAGAACAGCAAACTAATCCCAAAGCAAGGAGAAAGAAATAGACAAAACTGGAGCAAAAATAAAGGAAATTGAGAACAACAACACAAAAAAAAAACCAACCAAACAACAAAAAAAAACGGAGAATTAACAAAACCAAAAGTTGGTTCTTTGAGAAGATCAACACAATTGATGCTAGACTAACAAAATCAAAAAGAGAGAAGATGCAAAAAAATAAAATCAGAGATGAGAGAGGGGACATTACTTCCGACCCCACAGAAACAAAAAGATCACAAGAGGACACTATAAACAACTACACGCAACAAACTACACAACTTATATGAAAAGGACAATTTTCTAGAAAGAAATTAACAACCTACACTGACTCCAGGAGAAGTAGAAGACCTCAACAAACCAATCACAAGAGCTTGAAACAGTTATCAAAAAACTCACAAGGAAAAGCCAAGGACCAGATGACTTCCAGGTGAATTCTACCAATCATTCCAAGAAGAGTTAATACCAGTCCTGCTTAAACTCTTCCAAAAAACTGAAGAGGAGGGAATGTTACCTAACTTATTCTATCAAGCCAACATGACCCTAATACCAAAGCCAGATAAAGATACTACAAGACAGGAAAATTAGACCAATTTCTGTAATGAATATAGATGTAAAAATCCTCAACAAAATACTTACAAATGGAATCCAACTGCACATTAAAAGAACTATACACCATGATTAAGTGAACCCTATCCCAGTATGCAAGGGTGATTCAACCTAAGAAAATCACATTAACAAAATGAAGGGGAAAAAAACACATGATGGTCTCAATTGATGCTAAAAATCCAGCATCCTTTCTTGATAAAAACATTTAAAAACTAGGAATAAAAGAAAACTTTCTCAGTATGATAAAGGGCAAATACGAAAAACCCACAGGTAACATCGTACTCAATGGTGAAAGACTAAAAGCTTTCCCTCTAAGATTGGGAACAGGACAAGGATGCCCACTGTCACTACTGATATTTGACATTGTGCTAGAAGTTCTAGCTAGAACAATTAGGCAAGCAAAAGAAATAAAAGACAGCCAAATCAGAAAGGAAGAAGTAAACCTTTCACTATTTGCAGATGATATGATCCTATACCTAAAGGCCCAAAAAATTTCCAATAAAGCTACTAGAGCTAATTAACAAGTGCAGCAAAGTAGTGGGATACAGATTAATATGCAAAAGTCAGTAGTGTTTCCTGCCCTCCCCGCTACGTGGGATCAGACACCCAGGGGAGTGAATCTCCCTGGCAACGTGGAATATGACTCCCGGGGAGGAATGTAGATCCGGCATCGTGGGACGGAGAACATCTTCTTGACCAAAAGGGGGATGTGAAAGGAAATGAAATAAGCTTCAGTGGCAGAGAGATTCCTAAATGAGCCGAGAGATCACTCTGGTGGGCACTCTTACGCACACTTTAGACAACCCTTTTTAGGTTCTCAAGAATTGGGGTAGCTGGTGGTGGATACCTGAAACTATCAAACTACAACCCAGAACCCATGAATCTCGAAGACAGTTGTATAAAAATGTAGCTTATGAGGGGTGACAATGGGATTGGGAAAGCCATAAGGACCAAACTCCACTTTGTCTAGTTTATGGATGGATGTGTAGAAAAGTAGGGGAAGGAAACAAACAGACAAAGGTACCCAGTGTTCTTTTTTACTTCAATTGCTCTTTTTCACTCTAATTATTATTCTTGTTATTTTTGTGTGTGTGCTAATGAAGGTGTCAGGGATTGATTTAGGTGATGAATGTACAACTATGTACTGGTACTGTAAACAATCGAAAGTACGATTTGTTTTGTATGACTGCGTGGTATGTGAATATATCTCAATAAAATGATGATTAAAAAAAAAAAGTCAGTAGTGTTTCAATACACTAGTAATGAGTAATCTGAGGAGGAGATAGGAAAAAAACTCAATTTACAATAGCAATGAAAAGAATGGAATATCCAGAAAAAAACTTAACCAAGGATATAAAGGACCTATACACAGAAAACTACAATACATTGCTAAAAGAAATCAAAGAAGATCTAAATAAATGGAAGGACATTCTGTGGTCACAGATTGGAACACTAAATATTGTTAAGATGTCAATTCTACACAAAATGATGTATGGATTCAATGCAATCCCAATCAAAATTCCAACAGCCTACTTTGCAGAATTGGAAAGCCAACTACCAAATTTAGTTGGAAGGGTAAAGAGCCCCAAATAGCCAAAAACATCTTGAAAAAGGAAAAAAAAAGGAGTTGCAGGACTCTCACTTCCTGACTTTAAAGCATATTACAAACTACAGTGGTAAAAACAGCATGGTACTGGCATAAAGACAGACATATTGACCAATGGAATCAAATTGAGAGTTCAGAAATAAACCCTCACGTCTCAGGGCAATTAATTTTTATAAGATTGCCAAGTCCACCCAACTAGGACGGAGCAGTCTCTTCATCAAATGGTGCCCGGGGAACTGGATATCCATATTCAAAATAATGAAAGAGGACCCCTGTCTCACACCTTATACAAAAATTAACTCAAAATGGATCAAAGACCAAAATATAAAAGCCAGAACCATAAAACTCCTAGAAGAAAATGTAGGGAAGCATCTTCAAGATCTTGCGGTAGGAAGTAGTTTCTAAAACCTTACACACAAAACAAAAGAAACGAAGGAAAAAATAGGTAAGTGGGTCCTCCTCAAAACTGAACACTTTTTTGCTTCAAAGAACTTTGTCAAGAGGGTGAAAAGGCAGCCTACTCAATGGGAGAAAATATTTGGAAAGCACATATCTGATAAAGGTTTCATATCTAGATTATATAAAGAGATCCTACAACTCAACGACAAAAAAACAAACAACCCAATTTAAAAATGTGCAAAAGACATGAGTATATTTCTCTCCAAAGAAGATATACAAATGGCCAAAAAGCATGTGAAAATATGCTCAACATCCTTACCTATACAGGGAAATGCAAATCAAAACCACAATGAGATACTATTTCACACCCACTAGATTGGTTACTATTTAAAAAATAAAAAACGCAAAATTACAAGTGTTGGAGAGGATGCAGAAAAATAGGAACACTCATTTGCTGTTGGTGGGAATATCTCAATATGATAAAGGGCATATATGAAAAACCCACAGGTAACCTCGTACTCTATGGTGAAAGACTGAAAGCTTTCCCTCCAAGATCGGGAACAGGACAAGGACGCCCCCTGTCACTACTGCCATGGAATACAGAATTACTGTACGACCCAGCAATCCCGCCTCTAGGTATATACCCAAAAGAATTGACAGCAGGGACTCAAACAGATAGAGATTTTGCACACTGATGTTCATAGAGGCATTATTCACAATTGTCAATAGATGGAATCAACCGAAGTGTCCGTCAGCTGATGAATGGAAAAACAAAATGTAATATATACACCCAATGGAGTATCATTCAGCTGTAAAAAGGAATGAAGTTCTGATTCATGTGGTAACATGGATGAACTTGAAAGACGTCATGTTGAATGAAATAAGCCAGATACAAAAGACAAATATTGTGTGATTTCACTGATATGAAATCATTAGAATAAGCAAATTCATAGAGTCAGAAACTAGAATATAGGTTACCAGTGGTCAGGGTAGGGGTAGAGAATGGTGAGTTATAGCTTAAATTGTACAGAGTTTCTATTTGGGGTGATGGAAATTGATGATTACTACTATCCTTAGCAAAGGATGGTGGTAATGGTATTACAACATTAACATGTATGTAATTAACAGCACTGAAATATATGTTTGAATGTGGTTAAAGAGGAAATTTTAGGTTGTATAAATGTTAAAGAAAAAAAATTCTTTTTAAATCCATAGGACTGTACAACCCAAACAGCGAACCCTGAAGTAAACTATGAACTACAGTTAATAGTACAAATATAAAAATGTTCTTCCATCAGTTTCAACAAATGTACCACACTAATGCAAGGTGTTAATAATAAGGTGATATATGGGAATTCTGTATTTTATGCATGATTTTTCTGTAAACCTATAACCACTCTAAGAAAAAAAATAGCAAAATAAAAATATATTTTTTAAAAGGATGAAACAAACAAGAGTGGTACTTACAGACAGAAAAGGGGACCAAGTAAACCTTAAATGTTCATAAAACACAAATCACGTTCCCTCCAGGTTGAGAGCTATGTCACCTGAGTTGCCAGCTATGATCTGCTCTGGCCCTGCATGCCCTCTGCCCAAAACACACAGCTACAGCCCATAGGCACTCAGCAGGCTCATCAGAGCCACAGCAGCGGCCAGCCCTAGCCCCTGTCACTCTCACAAAGCAAGTACCTGACCCCCTCGCTCATGCGCAGTTTGATAGCTGGATAGATAGAAAATACTCAATATAATCCTTTAGCTTAAAAAATAATAATAAAAAAGCTTCTTAACAGTCTTCAGTAGCTAGAAAAATGTTTATTATGATCATTTCACTAAAGCAGCTTTGAGTTATTTTAAGCCTAAAAGCCCTTGTTGAAATAGTTTGCTGTTGTAGAAACAGCTTCCTGTTAATTTAATCTCAAAAATTTACTCTCTGCTCTTTTTCAGTTACAGTAATAAAATCCTCCCTTGCTCTGCTTGCAGGAATGAAACATCACATGAACTAATAACAGCACCTTCCTCTCTTTTGAAGGACAAGATCAAAAGCCAAACAGTCAACAACAAGAAGGGCCTACAAGACAACAGGACATGCTGACCAATCAGTTTTCCCTCTTCTATTTTTTTTTCCCCTTCTGCTTTCTTCTTGATTCTGGGCATTTATTTGTCTGTTTGGGGTTATAAAAGCCAAAACTACCCCCTCTCACTCCAAACTGGTCTTGGGAAGCCTTTTTTTTTCCCTCCCTCCAGTTCCTTGTTGATGCATCTTCAATAAACTCATCTTCTCACCAAAGCAAGGAGACTTGTTTCTCTGTTTGATGTGGGATCAGGCAGGCCTGCTTACTAAAGACCGCGCTTTCTGACGGCAACAAGTTCTCATCCTCTAACCACACAGTAAGCAGGGAAGGCTGAAGTCGCAGAAGGAGAGCAGGGCGAGTGAAGACTGTGTTTTGTGACATCTGGGGTAGATGTCCTGGTAGTTCTTTTGGAATCAAGATAAGTTCCCACCCAATGCCCTGTAACAGCTAGCAGGAAAATCTCTAAAATGAAAAGATCCTAGGTATTTATCTCCAGGGGATACAAAAAGTGAGGAGCCGGGGAGAAGAGAGAGAAATCTCCAGGGCTGGGTGGGCATTACTAGCTGCTAAACCGTGAACAGGCCTAGTCAGTCCTGGGTCTGCAAGAAAGGAAATGGAAATCCAGGGAGATCTGGGGCCTAAGCAAGAGGCTGGCAACTGAGCAGGAGAAAGTCATAGGGTGGCGTTTGATGACATGCACAGACTGATCTCCACCTCCCTTTCTGTCCTTGTTGGGCCAGAAAGTACTAAATTGGAAATGATATGCTGAAACAAAATAGGAAACAAGCTAAAATACAGTAGGAAAAAACATGCTGCAGCAATTCAAGAAATGGTTGTGGGAAGTAAGAATATCAAAAAATAAAGTAAGTTTCCAAATGAGAAATAATTTTTCCTTAAGCACAATCAGAAATGGAATACAACTTTCCAATATTAATAGAACCATAAAACTTATTTAATTGCTAAACTTAGAAGAATCCAAAAATTAGACACATTTCTACATAAACAAGAGAAGTTTTGCCCCACAAGATAAAGCTAAATGAGGTAATGTGTGTCTCTGGCACAGGGATTGATGGTATGGAAATCATTTTTCAAAATCACTTTTGATTAGAAGTCAAGATAGTGGTTATCCCTGAGAAGACAGTGTATGAGGGGGCTGAAGGAGACTTCTGGGCTACTGTAATGTTCTGTTTGGATCTGGGTTCTGGGTACACAGATTCATATAGCTAGACCCTTATGACTTGTGTACTCGTCCAAATATGTCATACTTCAAAATTCAATAAGCCACTTTAGAATGCAGTACACATACTATACTGCTGTATCATGGAGGCTGCAAGGCATGCAAAGAGGACAAGCATGTCTCTAGAGCAGGGATGGCATGACAAATCACTTTAGAGAAAAAGTAGAGTAATTATTTTACGGGAGTTTTAATAATGTATAAGAATATAGCTATTTAAATGCTAGTCTGCAGAAGGTTAAGGGCAAATATACATTTTTATAAACAGAAAAGTTAATACAGAAACAAAGGAAAGTGAGTCACACTCAATGTTAACATAAATGCTTCAACCCTTCCTACAAGTGAAAGGATATCATTACAAAACAAATATATAACTGCTGTTTTAATTGATGCTGGAATGTAAGCATTTTACCGAATGCCACATTCCTAATTATCACTCCTTCACCCTCTTTTGAAGTGTTTGTTTACCAAGTGTTCAGACAGTAAAAACAACAAAAATAGCCTCACAAATATGTGCTGCTAGGTGACAGTGGCCATGCTCCTGATAACTCACACAGGCTTCAGGGCTTCCTCACCAGGGTGTCCCCCGTCGTCAAATAAATATTCCCGGGGTTCTTGTCCTAGGTTAGCAGGATAAAGATAGGATGTGCTCCAGCCTTCACCATCGTCTCGAAAGATGATTAACCTTGACAACAAATAATTCCTCTTTATGCAACTGAAGCGCAAGTGATACTTAACCTACGAAGAACAAAGAAAAAATAAATTTGGTTTCTGCGATCCTGCAACTCAGCAAAGGCAGAGAACACGGAAGAGGTGTGACTGAGGCAGTTGTGGCGGAGGAAGTGCACCCACACTGGCCAGCGTCCCTCCAGGGAGCACCCTCAGCAGGGGTCCTGTCCTGCACCTGCCACAAATGGTCTCTGTGACTGTACGAGGGAAACGGACAACAGGCTACTGGGCCCCGCTTCAAGAAGGGGGAGCGGCACAGTGTGGCAGGACCTGGGCTCTGGAGCTGGACTAACAGGATCCAAATCCAAAATCTCTTGAATAGCCAAGTCACTGTGGGCAAGTTACTTCCTCCCCACACAGTCGGTTTCTTCATCAGTAAAATGGGGATGATAGTCATAACATCTACCTCATGGGGCATTGGGGGATTAAATGAGTTGGTCCCTGCAATATACCTGGTATTAGGAAGTGCTTGAAAAATGTTGGCTATTTTATTCACATGCCTCTCTCCATCCACCAACATTCCATGCAAGTTCTGACAATCAATTATTCTATAGACTGCACATCACAAAACAAAAGCTACACACTGATGGTTTTCCCATCTCAAAACCAAATATTCCCATGTTTAAAACACTGCCTTTTTCTTAAACAAACCTCCCATATTTGAAATGTTGTGAGAAGAAGAATGACAACAATGATAACTAATCTTTATGGAAAATTCCTCAGTTTTAGGCCCGTTCCAAGCACTGTAGAAGGAAAACTCATTTAATCCTCACAACTCTATGAGTTAGGTACTGATATTAACCCCATTACACAGATGAGAAAACTGAGGCCCAGAAATGTTACTAACTTTCCCAAGGTTACACAGCTAATAAGTTGCAGAACCAGGGTTCAAATTTATGGAGACTGGCACTGGAATATGCATTCTACTTTTTCAGTCAAGCAACTGAACATTTGCTATCCTGTACTCTCAGGATAAAAGTTGCTCAGATTAAGTTTTCTCTTAAAGAATCAGAAAACTGAATGGGACCTCAAGATCTAGCTTGTAAGATGTGCAACCAACACAGGAGCATCCTTTTATCTCCTCCAGAAATAAGATAGCAGCTAGCTGATAGAGCTGAAATAGATCAAAGCAGTGGGACAGATCAGGTAACAAGATTCCTCAGTGAGCTCCTACTCAAGGCTGCAAAATGAGACTGTTACCGAAAAGATGTTCTTACCGAAAGTGGCAAGGGCTCCTTGCTGTCTTTGAAGCTATGATAAAAAAAAATTCCAGCCAAAACGTAGAAAGATTTGGGATTCTTCACTATGTATCTATCAAATGAAGGCACTGAATGACTGCCTAGAACTAGAGAGAGAAAAATCCCATCAGTGAGTCACTGGCCTGAAGGAAAATGATGCCCAACTACCTCCTCTCTATCCAAGGAGTTACAGAATTGCTAGCTTACTTCGTAACTAAGGGATAGCAAACTTCACTCATTTATTCAATCTGCAAACATATGAGCACGTACAAGATGCTGGTAGCTATGCTATGCAATGGGAATACAAAGTCAAATAACAATGGTCTAAATCTCTGAAGTTTCCTCATAATACTATTCTAAGTTGGGCAACACTTAGTCCAAACAGGTAGATGGAACACAATGCTTGCCCCTCTTTTTGAGAAAATATCTGTTGCTCTGTTTCAATTTTCTCTTCAAGGTTAAAACAAAAACCAAAACTGGGGAATAAAATGATAAAGAAATTTACTTGCTCTCATGAGATAATTAATTTCTCAAGTCATTGCCCTTACACTTTACAATATAGAATTCTCCTTGAAAATAACTCTTCCTCAGAATGTGGAAGGCATTAGTACATAATTTAGCAGCCAGTGTTGCAGAGTTTAATGTATGATTCTTTGTAGGGAACCTGGTTTTCCTCTCTGAAAGCTTTTCGGACTTTTTTTTTATCCCTGGAGTTCAGAAATGTCACTAAAATGTATCTAAATTTGCCCCTATTTTGTTTTCCTGCTTGGAACTAATGAACATTTTCAATCTGAAGAGTCATAAAGTATCTCTTTAAAAATTCTTTTCTGTATTGCTTTAAATGTTTTCCTCTCTTCAGTTGTCTCCTTTTGTCCTTCTGGAACTCTTAGTAGATGAAGGTTGAACTTGCAGGTATGGGCTTCATGTCTTTTAACTTTTCTTTCATTTTTTCAATTTCCTTATCCTTTTGCTTCACATTCTCAGAAATTGCCTTGACTTTATCTTCTGAATCACCAGCCAAACTTCAAACATATCTATTCTATTATTTCCATGAGTTATTTTAATAATCATTTTTAATTTTAAAACCACTGTTTTTTTAATTGGTTCCTTTTCATAGGAGTCTGTTTATGTTTTAGAGTGACAATATTTTCTCACAACTCTCTGAAAACACTAATGGGTTTTTATCAACCAGTTTTTTAACTGCCAAGAATAAGGCATGCACATAGTAAAAAAGATAAAAATAAAAAAACTCTAATGACACCAAAAACAGAAGAAACACAACCAAAAAAATCCCACAGAAGCACATCATAATCAAATTGCAGAAAAACAGTCATAAAGAAAAAATCTTAAAAGCAACTAGAGAAAACAAGACATTATATACAAGGGAACAAAGAATAACTACAGACCGTTTTTGCAGAAATTGACAAGTTGATTCTAAAGTTTATATATAAAAATGTAAAAGACCTAGAAATGCCAAAACAATTTTGAAAAGGACAAGTTTGGAAGACTTACATTAACTAATCTCAGTTAGTGATAAAGCTACAATAATCAAGACAGTGTGATATTGCCTTATGGACAGACATATAGATCAATGCAACAGAGGGGAAAATCCATCAGTAGACCCACATATATATGGTCAACTAATTTACAATAAAAAGGCTAAGGTATTCAGATATATATTTCAGTGCTTTAACTGCATTCACAATGTTGTGCTGCATCATCACCATCTGTAACCAAAACTACACAAAAGCGAACCTTAAGTTAAACCAAGGATTTTAATTAACAGTATAATTATAAACATATCATCAATGGTAACAAATGTTCCACAGAAATGCAAGGTGGTGGTGGAGGGAGGGGTATATAGGAATCCCGTATTTTATGCATGATTATTCTGTAAACCCGCAACTTCGCTAATAAAGGGGGACAAAAGACTAAGGTAATCCAACTTAAGAGGTATCGCAACAAGCTTAGACATTTAAATAGGAAGAAAGGGACCTTGTCCTTGACCTCACACCATACACAAAAATTAACTTAAAATAAATGACTAAAACATAAAAACCAAATTTTTAAACTTCTAGAAGAAAACATGGAGAAATTTTTTGTGATTCTAGGAATTGGCAAAGATTTCTTAGATATAACAATACTAACCACAAACATAAAATAAAAAATATTAACAAAATGGACTTCTATAAAATTAAAACTGTCTGCTCTCTGAAAGTCAGTATTAAGAAAATGACATGGAAACTACACACTTGGAGAAAATATTTGGAATACATATATTTAATGAAGACCTTGTATCCATAAGACATATAAAAAACTCTTACAAACCAATAATAAGAATGTAAACAACCAAATTTAAAAATGGGCAAATCACACAATCACCTTACCAAAGAAGATCTACAAATGGTCAATAAATATACTGAAAGAAGTTCAATATCATTAGTTATCAATGAAATGAAAATTGTTACCACAATGAGATACCATTATATACCCACTAAGAATGACTAAAGTTAAGAAGATTAACAATACCAACTGTTGGCAACAACATGGAACAACTAGAATTCTCATACACTGCTAGTGAGTATGTAAAGTGATACTACCATTTTGGAAAACAGTTTGGCCATGTCTTATAAAGTTAGATATACACTTGCCATACAAACCAATAATTTCACGCTTATTACCTGAGAGAAATGAAAACATAAGTCTACATAAAGACGTCTATAAGAATTTTCCTAACAGCTTTCTTCATAATAACCCCAAACTGGAAACAATCCAAATGCCGTAATGGATGAATGGATAATCCAAGTGTGGTCTGTCCAGACAATGGAATACTACACAGCAACAAAAAGGAAGGAACTTCTGACAGACACAGAGGCCAGCCGAAAAAAAAAGTATATTGTATGATTCCATCTTTATCAAACTCTAGAAAAGAAAAATTTAATCAATAGTGATGCAAAGGAAATCAGTGGCTTCCTAGAATTATGGGAGGGAACTGAACAAGAAAGGGCCCAGGAGACTCTCTGGGGTGACAGAAATGTTCTGTTCTCACTGTGATGGTAGTTTCATAAATGTATTTATTTGTCAGACCTCACTAAACTGCACACTTTGAGTGGGCAAATTTTATTGCATTAAGTTATACCTATAAATAGTCTATGAATACAAATATATTTAATGAATTTATATAACGCCTTACAAACAAATGGAAGTATACAAGATGAGCTGTTTTGCATCTTGCTATCATTTAAGATATAGACACACCTCCATTTTATTGCTCTTTGCGGACATTCTGTTTTTTTACAAATTGAAGGTTTGTGGTAACCCTTTGTCGAGCAAGTCTATTGGTGCCATTTTTCCAATAGTATGTGCTCACTTCCTGTCTCTGTGTCACATTTCCAATTCTCACAATATTTCAAACTTTTTCATTATTATTGTATCTGTTACAGTGATCTCTGATCAGCTATCTCTGATGTTACTATTGGGGCACCACAAACCATACCCATATAAGATGGCCCTACTGTGTGTGTTTAGACTGCTCCACCAACTGGCTGTGACCCCATCTCTTTCCCCCTCCCTGGCTCTCCCTATTCCCTGAGACACAACAATATTGAAATTAGGCCAATAATAACCCTTCAATGGACCCTAAGTGTCCAAGTGAAAAGAAGCGTTGCACATCTCTGCATTTAAATTAAAAACTAAAAATGATTAAGCTTAGTGAGGAAGTCACGTCACCAAGTCAAGATGAGCCAAAAGCTAGGCCTCTGGCGCCAAACAGCCAATCTGTGAATGCAAAGAAAAGTTCTTGAAGGAAATTAAAAGTGTGACTCCAGCGAACACACGAATGATAGGAAAGTGGAACAGCCTTATTGCTGATACAGAGGAAGATCAAAACAACCACAACATTCTCTTAAGCCAAAGCCTAACCCAGAACAAGGCCCTAATTCTCTTCAATTCTCTGAAGGCTCAGAGAAGTAAAGAAGCTGCGGGAAGAAAGTGTGAAGCTGGCAGAGGTTGGTTCAAGAGGTTTAAGGAAAGAGGCCATTTCTGTAACACACAAGTGTCAGGAGAAGCAGCAAGTACTGTCGTAGAAGCTCCAGCAAGTTATCCAGAGGCTCTAGCTAGTATAATTGATGAAGTTGGCTTCACTACACAAAAGATTTTCAATGTAGATGAAACAGCCTTCTATTGGAAGAAGATGCCATCTAGGACTTTCATAGCTAGAGAGGAGAAATAAACGCCAGTCTTCAAAGCATCAAAGGACACGCTAACTCTCTTGTTAGGGGTAATGTAGCCCATGCCTTTTAAGTTGAAGCCAATGCTCATTTACCATTCTGAAAATCCCAGGACCCTTAGGAATTATGCTAAATCTATTCTGTCTGTGCCCTATAAATGGAACAACAAAGCCTGGATGACAGTACATCACATCTATTTACATGATTTACTGAATATTTTAAGCCCACTGTTGAAACCTACTGCTCAGAAAAAAAAGATTCCTTTCAAAATATGACTGCTCACTGACAATGTACCGCATCACCCAAGAGCTCTGCTGGAGACGAACAATGAGATTAATGTTGATTTCATGCTGCTAACACAACATCCATTCTGCTAGTCTATGGATCAAGGAGTAAATTCAGCTTTCAAGTCTTATATTTTACGAAATACATTTTGTAAGGCTATAATTGCCATAGATAGTGATTTCTCTGATGGATTTGGGCAAAGTAAACTGAAAACCTTCTGGAAAGGATTGACCATTCTAGATGCCATTTAAAACATTCATGATTCATGGGAAGAGATCTAAATATCAACATTAACAGGAGTTTGGAAGAAGTTTATTCCAACACTCATGGATGACTTTGAGGGGTTCAAGACTTCAGTGGAGGAAGTAATTGCAGATATGGTGGAAATAGCAAGAGAACTAGAATTAGAAGTGGCTGAATTGTTGCAATCTCAATATAAAACTTTAACGGATAAGGAGGTGCTTCTCATGGATAAGCAAAGAAAATGGTTTGTTGAGATGAAAGCTACTCCTGGTGAAGACGCTATGAACACTGTTCAGCACTTGTGTCTCTAACTTCTTCACATTAACTGTTAATAGTATTCAAAGACTATTCAAAGAATAGTGTTAAAAGTATTCAAAGACTACAAATAGGCTAAATATAAACACAAATAGGCTAAATATAAAATGATGGAAACAGATACTCCATGAAAACATTAACCAAAAGAGAGCTTGGTGGCTGTATTATTGTTAAACAAAATAGACTTTAAGTCAAAAAGGGTTACAAGAGACAAAGAAGGACATTATATATATAATTGATAAAAGGGTCAATTAAATAAGAAGATGTAACAATTATAAACATATGTGTATCTAACAGAGTCCCAAAAATATGAGGCAAAATTTGAAGGGAGAAATAGTTTTAAAAGAATAGTTAGAAACATCAATATTCTATTTTCAATAATGAATAGAGTAACCAGACAAAAGATTAGTAAGGAAATTAAGGACGTGTACAATACTATAAACTAATTAGACCTAACAAATATATACAGAATATTCCATCCAATAGCAGCAAAATACACATTACATTCAAATACACATGACACATTCTTGAGGATAGACCATATTTAGGCCACAAAACCAGTTTCAATAAATATTAAAAGACTGACATCATACAAAGTGTCTTTTCAAATCACAATAAAATGAAACAAGAAATCAAAAACAGAATAAATACCAGAAAATTCACAAACGTGTGGAAATTAAACAACACATTCTAAACAACCAATGAGTCAAAGAAATCCCAAGAGAAATTAGGAAACGCCTTGAGATGTATGAAAATGTAACCAACAACATACAAAAACTTACAGGATGAAGTGAAAGCAGTATGAAGAAGAAAATTTATAGCTGTAAATGCCTACATTAAAAAAATAAGAATGATCTCAAATCAATAACCTAACATACACCTTAAGGAAATAGAAAAAGAACAAACTAAACTCAAAATATCAGAAGGAAGGAAATCATAAAGATTAGAGCAGAGATAAATGAAATAGAAAAACAGAGAAATAAAGAAAATCAATGAAACCAAAGGTTGTTTCTTTGAAAAGATCAACAAAATTGGCAAAACTTTAGTCAGAAAATAGAGAAAAGACACAAATTAGCAAAATTATAAGAGACTACTGTGAATGATTGCATGCCAACACAGTGGATAACCTAGAGGAAATAACAAATTCCTAGAAACACAAACTACCAAAACGGACTCAAGAAAAGGTAGAAAATCTGAATACATCTATAATAAGTAAAGAGATTGACCAAGTAATCAAAAACCTCCCAAAAAAGAAAGCCCAGGCTCAGATGCCTTCATTGGTGAATTCTATGCAACATTTAAAGAAGATGAACACCATTCTTTCTCAAAATTTCTAGAAAATTGAAGAATAGGGAATATTTCCTAACTTATTCTATGGGACCAGCGTTACCACAATATCAAAGCCAGACAAAGACACTAAAAGAAAACTACAGGCCAATATCCCCCTATGGACATACATATAAAAATCCACAACAAAATACTAGCAAACTAAATTCAGCAGCATACCAAAAGGATGTTACACCATTTCCTAGTGGGATCTATCCCCAGAATGCAAGAGTGCGTCAACATACGAAAATCAATAGCGTAATACACCACATTAATAGAACGAAGGGGGGAAAAACACACGATCATCTCAATGGATGCAGAAAAAGCATCTGAGAAAATCTAACACCCTTTCATGATAAAAACATTCAATAAACTAAGTATAGAGGGGAACTTCCTTGACATGATAACACCTACTATTATGGAATGAATCATACCCCACACAAAGACATGTTCACATCCTAAACCCTGGGCCTGGGGATATGAACCCGTATGTAAATAACATCTTTATTAGTTAAGGTGAGGCCAAACTGAATCAGGTGAGCCTTAATATGACTAGAGTCCTTAAAAGTGGAGGGAATCTAGCCAGATCACCTGTGACAGAGGCAGAGCTGGAGTTAGGAACTGCCAGCAAGCCACCACCAGAATGCCACAGAGAAAGCATGAGCCTGCTGACACCTTGGGTTTTGGAATTCTACCCTCCATAACTGTGAGACAATAAATTCCTTTTGTTTAAGACAACCAGTCTGTGGCATGTATTATAGCCATGTATGAAAAACCCACAGCTAACACATCAAAGGTGAAAGACCGAAAGCTTTTCCCCTGAAGATCAAGAACAAGATGAGGATGCCCACTTGTACCACTATCATTCAGCACTGTACAGGAAATTCTAGCCAGAGCAACAAGGCAAGAAAAAGAAATAAGAGGCATCCAAATTCGAAAGGAAGAAGTAAAATTATCTCTGCTTTCAGATAACATAATCTTATGTGTAGAAAAGCTGAAAGAATACACACACACAGACACACACACACACACACACAACTTGTTAAAGCTAATAAATTCAGCAAAGTTTCAGAACACACAATTCAACACACACAAATCAGTTGGACTTCTATACTCAGCAATAAACAATCTGAAATGGAAATGGAGAAATCTATTCCATTTACAGTAGCATAAAAAATAATAAAATACTTAGGAATAAATTTAACCAAAGAGGTGAAAGACTTGTACACTGAAAACTATAAAATATTGCTAAAAGAAATTAAAGAAGACCTAAATAAGTGGAAAGAATCCCATGTTTATGGATCGAAAGACTTCATATTATTAAGATGATACTACTACCCAAAGTGATATACGATTCAATGCATTTGCTATCAAAATCCTGGTGGCACTTTTTGAGAAATAGAAAAACCCATTCTAAAATGTCAAGAAAATTTTGAAAAACAATTACGGAGGAGACTTGCCAGATTTCAAACACCATGTGCAGTTTCAGTAATTTTAAAGGATACTAGTGGCACAGAATTAGAAAATTTGATCCCCAGTCTAAAATAGAGTTTAAAACTTACCCATGTATAAATTATATTTGATTTACAATGAGAGGGGGTTGGGAAAACTGAATGGTTTGGGAAATCTGACTATTCATTCTACCTCCAAGTATATGCAAAAACAAATTCCAGGTGAATTAAATAGCTAAATCTATTTTTAAAAACCCATAACTGAATTAGATGAAATACATTCATATAATTTGGTGTCTTTGTTTGCCAGGGCTGCTGTAACAATTACCATAGACTAGTTGGCTTAAACATCAGCAATGTACGGTCTCCGTTTTGGAGGCCAGAAGTCCAAAACCAAGGGCATGTGTTCTCCAGTGTCTGTGGTGTCTGGTGGCCGCTGGTCAGCAATCCACAACTCAATCTCTGCCTTCACCCCATGGCAATAGTTCTCCTGTCTCCTCCTGCCCCTGTATCGAAATTTCCTTTGCATAGGAGGACTTCAGCCACATTGGATTAAGGCCCTTCTAATTCAACTCAGCCTCACCTTAACTGCAAACATCTTCAAAGACTCTATTGACAAAGATTCTATTTACAAATGGGTTCACAACCACAGAACCAGGGGTTAGGAATTGAACTCATCTTTCAGGGTGACGTGATTCAATCCCTAACACTTGGGATAGTGAAGGCCTTCTTAAAAACAGACACATATGCCAGTAGCCATAATGGAAAATCAGCAAATTTATTATACAAAACTATAAATCCTCTGTATGTCATTATACACCAAAAAACAAGGTTAAAATGCCAAGAGAAAACAATTGTGATATATCCAATAGATAAAGGATTTAAATCCAAAATATAAAAAGAACTCTTGTAAATACAAAAAATGTAAAAAGTCCAGTAGAAAACTTGGCAAAAAATAAGACAATTCACAGAAGAGGAAACAGAAAATGGCAGTAACTTTAGGAAAAGATGTTCAACTTCTCTAGCACTCAGGGAAATGTAAATTAAAATGACATATCTGATTTTGTTATCAGACTAGCAGAAATCAAAAAGATTGATCATATCTACAACGAGAGAAGTTGTGGGAAACAGGTACCTCCATAATTGCTGGTTGGAGTGTCAACTGCTACAGAACTTTTAGAGGATAATTTGAAAGGATCTATCAAAATTACAAATGTATAATCACTTTGACCCAACAATTCTACATTTCAAAACAGATACTTCAGAATTTTCAACATACACACAAAATTCTTGTTGCAGCACTGTTTGTGGTAGTAGAAAAGTTAGAACTGTCTATTTAGAAATCGTTAAATAAATGATTAAGGATATAGAATAGTATGTATATTTTCTAATAAGAATGAAATAGATGTCTATGTACTGACATGGAAAGCTCTCTGAGACATCCAATTGGAAAAAAGGTTAATTACAGAATAACTTGTAACTGATCACACTTAAAATTTTTAATAGGCACATTCATATATAACATAAGGTTATTACTTAGGATTTTTTGTTACAAGTAACAGAAAACCCAAATCACCTGGTTTAATCAATAAAGAGAATTTACTGGTTCATGTAACTGAAGAATCCAAAGCAAGGTTTGATCCAGATCTCAAATGATGTGATCAGTATTTAAATTCTCTCTTCCTTCAACTACTCTATTTCCTTCATATTTCAAGACAGTTGCTAGCAGTTCCTGGGACTATAGACTTTCCAATTAAAGTTCTGAAGTGAAAAGCAAGAGTCTCTTGTAAAAAGCAGCTAGTTGAACTTTTAAAATCTAAATGTAACCCTAGAATGGGCTGGGTCATATCTCAACTGAAATAGCCTAAGCATTACTAATGTTTTAACTAAATAATTTACATTAATGTAATAATTGATATATCTGGATTTATTATCATCTTATTTTGTGTTTTCTGTTTGTGCCACCTATTCTGTACTTTTTTCCCCTTTTCTCTTTTTAAACGTTTCCAGTCTTACAATATTTTTTGGTTAGGAATTACATCATGCATACCAACTCATTTTACACCAATTCATCAGAGCATAAATTATTTTATTTTATATTATAATAACATATACACAACTCAAAATTTCCCATGTTAACCACTTTCAAGTGCACAATTCAGTAGTGGCATTCATAATATTGATTCACATCACCAATATCCACTACTCCACCTTATTCATCACCTCAAACAAAAACCCTGCACCTATTAAGCAATAACTCCCTCTTTCCCTCCTCAGGCCCCTTCCCCAGCACTTGATAACCTATAATGTAACATTCATCTGTATTAAATTTGCTTCTGCTGGGTATTTCATTCAAGTATGATCATAAAAGTTGTCTTTTTGTATCTGGCTTATTTCATTCAGCATGAGGTCTTCAAGGTTCATCCACGTTGTAGAATGCACCAGAACTGTATTCCTTTGTGTTTGTACCATTTTGTTTATCCATTCATCTGTTGATGGACACCTTGGTTGCTTCCATGTTTGGCTATAGTAAATAATGTAGCTATAAACATTGGTGCACAAATATCTGTTCACGTCCTCACTTTCAATTTTCTTGGATATATACCCAGAAATGGGATTGCCAGTGTTTTGGTTTGCTAAAGCTGCCAGAATGCAATATACAAGAAATGGGTTGGCTTTTTCAATGGGGATTTATTAGGTTACAAATTTTCAGTTCTAAGGCCATGAAAATGTCCAAATAAGGCATAAAGAGAAAGATACCTTCTCTGAGGAAAGTCTGCTGACATCCAGGGTTCCTCTGTCACCCGGGAAGGCACATGGCAATGTCTGCTGGTCCTTCTCTCCTGGGTTCCAGTTTCAATGGCTCTCTCCCTCAGCTCCCAAGAGTTCTTGCTTGTTTCTTCTGGGGTGTTTCTCTCTCAGCTCTCTGAACTTTTACCGTCTTTTATGCTCTTCACAAAGGACTCCACTAAAGGATTAAGACCCACCTTGAATGGGCTGGGTCACATCTCAATTGAAATAGCCTAAGCAAAAGGTCCCACCCATGGTAGGTCTACCCCCACAAGGATGGATTAAAAGAACATGGTCTTTTCTGAGGACAGAACAGATTCAAACCAGCACAGCCGGGTCATACAGTAATTCTATTTTCACTTTTCTGAAGGAGTTGCCGAACTGCTTTTCACAGTATCTGCACCATTTACAATGCCACCATTAACGTATAAGGATTCCCATTTCTCTGCATCCTCATCAACACTTGTTTTTTAACAACAGCTATCCTACTTGATGTGGAGTGGTATCTCATCATGAGTTTGATTTCCATTTCCCTGATAACGAATGATGTTGAGCATCTTTTCAGATGCTTACAGGTCATTTGTGTCTTCCATCAAAGTCTAAATTTAATCAAAACCTTTATGCTCGTCTCAAACAGTACAAGAGTCTTTGAACACTCTAATTCCATTTACCAACTCTCTTCACTAACATATATTATTGTTGGAATGTATTTTAATCATCTTTTATTCCACATTATTTCATTGTAGTGTAATACAACACTTGTTTAGATTTACCAATATATTCATACCACTGTCTTTGTACTTCATTCCTTATTATGTCTTCCTTCTTCCATCCAGATTCACCTTTCTTATAGATGAAGTGCATCTTTTAGAATTTCCTTTAGGAGGGCCTACTGATGCTAAATAATTTGTTGTTTGTGCTGCTTAAGATATGCTTATATCCTCCTCATTCTTGAAATACATTTTCCTGGGTGTACAATCATAGATCAGTGGGTATTTTTTTTCAGCACACTGAAGATATTAATCCATTCTCTTCTAGCATTCAATATTGCTCTTGAAAAGTTAGCTATCAATCTAACTCTGGCTCATTTTAAAGTTTTCTTTTTCTAAGGTGGCTTTTGAGATAGATTTTATCATTGATGTTTCAGTTTTACTCTGAGGTATCTAGCTGTGGATTTCTTTTTTTAAAAATTTCTTTTATTTCTGGATTGGTTAATTTCATCACTTAGGGAAAATTCTTAACTAGTATCTTTTTAAATATTGCTTCTGCCACATTCTTATTTCTCCTTGAACTTTAATTATTAAACATCTATTCGTGTTTCTCATTCTGTCCTGTCTCTTAACCTGTCTTTTATATTTTGTCTTTTTCTCTCTCTTTATTGCATTCTGTAACTTTTTCTATGAATCTATCTTCTAGTTTACTAACTTTATCTTTAGCTGAGTTTTAAATTTTGTTTATTTTTGTTTTTATTTCTAGAAATTTTGTTTGGTTCTCTCCCACCACCAGAATCTGCTAGGTGACTATTTATAGTGACAAGCTACCTACAGATATTTTCAGGTTATCTTTCAGTTCTTTAAATCTAGTAAACAGTAATTTTATAAAGTGAAACTAATAATTCCACTATCTTGTCATTATAGTCTGTTTTTGCTTTCTGCAGCATATACGAGTTGTCAGCTTTGTTGCCTTGTTTCCCAGTGTTTGACTTATTCTTGACTGAGTGCTGCTCACTGACCTTGAAACATTTTTGGTGGGTATCTTTGAGATACAGCATGAAAGTACGTTCTTCTAGGGGAGATTTTGATTTGTATCTGCCAGTCAGAGTCCCAGTTCATAGTTGGAGGGGTTTCTTTCTTTCTCTTTTTCTTCCTTCCTTTTTTTGGGGGAAGGGGGGACACAAGCAAGTGATATGACTCTCAGGGTTCCTCCCCTCACCTTCTATGGTCAGTTCCAAGGCTATATTCTTTGTAGTCCCCTAGGGGTGCAAGTGGGGCATGTTCAACTTAACCCTAGCAGTTAAGGCAATTGGAGTCCAAGTTTTAAGGGAAAATGGTCTCCTATTACACACTCCCCTCTGAATGTGCCTTGACTTCTTCTTCTTTCCCTCCGTGACTTTCAAGGCCTTGGAAATTACAGCTCAATTTCCCCTAGTATGATGCATAGTCATCAAAAGCAACTTAGGGTCTCCACTGACCTCTTTGGGTTCTTTCCTTTGTCTAGAGTTTTTTGTTTAGGAAAATACCTAATATTCTGGAAAAATATTTACAATATATTAAATAAAAGCAAACTACAAAATAGTTCACACAGTATGATCCTATTTTTGTTAACTTACATGGTTAGAGAAAGGGTAAGAAGAATCTACACCAAGATAATAAATAGCACTTATATATGGGTGATAGGATTGAGTGAATTTTCTTTATTTTTTCTATATGTGGTTTTTCATTCCTTTTGTTTCCTTAATCTTTTAAAATATATATATATGATGTTAAATTGGGGAAAATAAAATACAAACAAGAAGATATACAAAACACAATTGTTCAGTTCAATGACTAGTTACAAAATGAACAAACAAAAACTCATACTCTGGCTGAAGAAATAAATTGTCACCCTAAAGTTTTTGTCTAGATAGTTCTTTACTATCTTTTTAGTTCTGTATTGCCTTCACGAACCTGTTTTTAATACTTTGTACAAATAAAAATTGGCCAAAATATTTGAGTTGGTCCAAATTACTTAGTCTGCCATAGTATCAGAAATGGAATGACAATAATACCTTTCTCAGAAGTTCCTGGCAAATATGTCCTTGTATTTCACTGACTCTGACTGAGTTAAATGCCCTCCCTGGACAAATCACTGTAGCAAGGAGACTGCAAAGTACAGACTGGCTTATACACAGGTTACATGATCCATCCTGAGCCAGGGTAGTCAACATCACCAGAAATACATGGGCTGAGAATGGGAAAGGATCAGGTTCTCAGAGAGAAATAGGGAATGTATATCAAAAGGGTAACTAAATGCTGGGGAAGAAAGAAAATTAGATGTCCATGACGGTTCAGAAAGGACCATCAAATTGTCATTTGTCATTACTTCCAGGATGGAAAATTTGCTCAGAGGATGGCAAGAAGAGGTTTATTTTCTTTTTATTCTTTATCTTTTTATATTGTTTGATATTTTTAAAGCAAAGAACTCATGTACTGATTGTAAATTTTATGTTTTTTTTAAATTTTTTAAATTCCAGAAAAATACATCCCAAAGCATTAACAAAGAATTCTTCTGAGAAGTGGGGACTCTGATTCTTTTACTTTAAACACATATTGTTTCATGTATTAATCATGGGAAGAAAGGAAGGCAGGGAGTTGTTTAAAGGACAAAAATTGAGTAAAGAAGACAAATAGAAACAGTGGGAAGATGGAAATAGAAGACAACAGCATCAAAGAATTCAAAGGAGAAAGTAGTTTAAAAACATCACTGCTACAGTGAGGACAAACAGAATGAAGACTGGAAAGAAAACATTGGATTTGACCAGTAGCAAGTCATTATTGACAATTTCTTAGATATCAGTACCGTGATGAGGACAGAATACAGATTATGATGAGTTAAGAAATGAGTGGGAAGTATAAAAATGAAATCATTAGGGGAAAAAATTATCTAAGGAAGGACCTTAATGGTTAAGAAAGAATAGGGATTTTTTTAATGGGGTGAATAAAGCTTATTCGAAAGTGAGAGGAAAATCCAACCAAGATGGAAACTGAATATTTAGGGAGAGAGAGAAGCTACTGGTTGAGAAAGGCCCAGAACAGTCAGGAGGGCTTCCAACTAATCATTCCCAAATTCCAAAATTTATCTTGAATTCGTCTACTTATTTCCATCTCCCTTTTTCAAGCCATTATCATCTTTCTCTTACCGAATTTCTGCAAATAATACCCCCTTCCAATCACTCCTCCCTGGAACAGCCAGAGACATCCCTTTTAAAACAAACTGTATCACCTAACTTCTCTTCTTAAAATCCCTTCAATGGCTGCCTTTTGTATATAGAAGAAAACCCAAACATCTTATCAAGGCCGACACATCTCTGAATTACATGGCTCCTACCAACATTTCAAACCTCATCTCAAGCCACTCTCTCAACATACTGAAACCTCACCTGTCAACCTTCAGACCCTCAAACACCTTATTTTCTGCCTCAGGACCTTGCCACTTGCTGCTTCCCCTACTTGGACAGTCCCTTACTCCTGAACCCCATCACCCTCCCACTTAGTATGGCTCATTCTTTATCCTTCATGTCTTAACTAACTTGTCACCAACTCAGAGAGGATTTTTTTCCATGTTTTGTTTTGTTTTGTTTGAACTCTCATAAGGTAAATGAACTAGAATAGTATTTCAGGGTACTAGGCAAGCATAAAGTACAACTTTCAAAACAGTGTTCTCAAACATTTTACCACTGAGGGTTTTTAAAAGAATTGTCCCCACTGAATGGCTGGGGAGGAGAATCACCCCGCCCCACACTCTATATCCTTTTGTATTATTAGATTATTTTTATAATAGCACATTTTACAATTATAGTAATTTTGGAAACATCGCCCCCCCCCATCTTGGACTCCACATTTTGAAAAATTTTATCTACCAAATTCACTCATTCAATATTCATCCAGTAAATATTTACTGAGCCCCTACTATGTGCCAGGCACTATATATAATTGGCCCATTGATGAACAAAACAAACCTAGGCCTCTGAGCTCGTGGAGGTGAAGTCTAGTGGAGAAAAGGGGAGAATAAACAGAAAACAAATGAGTAAATGTGTAATTAAACATTTATAAAATTGCTAGAAGGTATCAAACAGAGTGCTGTGAGAGAGAATAAGGCAGAGGTGAGAAATCTAAAATCTGCTTAGCTGCCTGCCTAGGTTGCCAGTTCAGCCGAAATCTGAAGGATAAGAATGAGTGTGCCAGTTTCGATCTATTATCCAAATAAAGTCCCCCAGAAAAGCCATACTCTTCAACACAATCTTGTAGGGGCAGACTGATTAGTCTGTTGTTTAGGGTGGAACCTCTGATTGAATTATTTCCATAGAGGTGTAGACCCTCCCCATTCAGGGTGGGTCTTGATTAGTTCACTGGACTACTTAAGAGAGCTCCAGAGCTGACTCAGATGCTTGCTGATGCTGGGAGACACTCGGAGGTGCAGAGAGGATGTCTGGAGATGCTAAGCTAAGAGATGAAGCCCAGAGTTTGCCCCAGAGAAGCTAAGAGAGGACCCCCAGATGCTTAGAGAGAAACATCCTGGGAGAAAGAAGCAAGAATGTACGGGAGCTAAGAAAGAGGAGCTAAGAGAGACCCAGAGACATTTTAGAGAAAGCCATTTTGAAATGTAACCCAGAAGCAAAGGAACAACAGACACCAGTCACATGCCTTCCCAGCTGACAGAGGTGTTCCATATGCCATCGGACTTCCTTCAGTGAAGGTATCCTCTTGCCAATGCTTTAGTTTGGACAGTTCTATGGCCTTAGGAAATGTGTAACCAAAGAAACCCGCTTTATAAAAGTCAATCCATTTCTGTATTTTGCATAACAGCAGCATTAGCAAACTGGAACAAGGAGGAACCAGTGTGTGTGTGTGGCAGAGGGGAATGACAGAGCTTTCTGTCAGCAGGCACAGTCTGTGCAAAGGCCCTCAGGCAGGAAAGAGGCCCCCATATTCTGAGAGGTGGCCAATGCAACCTAAGTGCTAGAAGCAAAGGCAAAAACGGAACTAGATAAAACTGAGATAAAAGCAGGGCCAGGTCCTGCAGAGACTTGTGGGCTTGGAGACAAGTTTACTCTCAGTGAAGAGTTTACTCTCTGGAGGGGTTCAAGCAGAAAACTGGCTGGATCCTACTGACCTTTTAAAGACAATCTTTCTGCCTCTACGTGGAGATTGGATTAGAATGGGAAATGAGGGGAGCAAAGAGAACAACTAGAAGGCTGTTTATGAACTCTAGAATCTCTGAATGTTTTCCATTTTTTATTAGTCAATGACATAACTGCCAAACAGAGCTTCTGATTAATATAAGTAGTGGCAATGTAGTGAATTAATAATAAAAATACTTAAAATTTTAACACTTTAGCCTTGAAACTTTGAAAAATAAATAAACAAGAGGAGTATTATTTGAAATAATAAAAATACCTCATGAACTACTTCCCCCCAACTACCACTCTGTAGACTCTTTAGAATCTGAATACCCAGAGTTGGAATCACTACTGTAAGAACTCTAGGAAAACCTTCAAATATACTTCATAAAAATGCCCTCCCTATCTTTCCCCATCTTTATGTCTAACCTTCAAAATCAACATCAAAGCTTTTGTCCACCATTTCAGTGAGAGCCTTCAAAGTTTCACTTTTGGAAGGGATATAAACTAGTTGAAATTTACTTTTCAGAGGAAAATGATGGAAGAAATCTGGCAGTAAACTGATATCAATTGCACTGTAGTTTACAGGAGGTTTCATTCTTGGAAAACTATTGAAACGAAGATACATTACAATTGCAGAAAATAGTAATGGCATCAAGATTTCAAGGACTGTTACCAGAGTCTTCCGCTTCTAAAATAAAAACGAAAGCTATATGTTAATCCAAAACAGATCACAAATATAAACTGCTAGATGATGAATGTTCTTCCAGTAAGAACACTTTCATTTCTTCCAGCCTTCCTGCACAACACATGAAAAAGAAAAAACAGAATGAGAATTAGCTAGAAACATCTCCATTTAGCTTTCCTGTAACACCAATAGATAGAAATCAGTACTAATGATGTCATCTTTAATATTACTGTGGAAACATGACTTATTTCCAGAAAAGGGAATTTACAAGTAAAGTTCTTACTTTTACTTTAACTCATTATTAGAAATCAATTTAACTTAAACATTCAGCCCCTCCCAAGGACTCACATTTTCCCCACAGATAACTGTACCCACCTTCAAGATGAAATTCTTCCAGAGAAGAAGTTTTAAGTTCCTGAACACTGTCATTTTTCTAGTAGAAGAGGAGGGCTCACCCCTAGTCAGGAAACAAACAGGGGAAATGTCATGTATGTTACAAAAATGTTGAGTTACTCTTTCATCCTTGAAAAACTTTCTTCTCTTGGGCTTTCAGAGCATTCTGCTAGATAAGTTTTCTCCCTACTCTTCTAGCAGTTCCTTCTCAGCCTTTTACAGGTTCCTTCTTCTTTCCCCAACCTCTAAATATTAAGGTGATCCAGGGCTCAAGACTGTGAACGGCTCCTCTTTTCTATCTACACTCACTCCTTAAATGATCCCACTTAGTCTCTTGGGTTTAAATCCATCTGTCTGCTGATGACATCTCAAACCTAACATGTCCAAAATGGAACTGTTCATATTCCTCTTAAAACAGATCATCCTACAGTGTTCCTCATCTCAGTTAATGGCAATTATATTCTTTGACTTATAAAGGGTTATTCTTGACTCCTTTCTCTAGCATCCTACATCTAGTTTGTCAGCAAATCCTGTTGGCTCTACCTTTAAAATACACCTAGAATTCAATACCTCCTCACCACCCCTACTCTTATCATCCTGGTCCAAGATACTACCATCCCTTTCCTAGATCATGGCAATAGTTTCTTCACTTGTCACCTTACAATTAACTTTCCACATAGCAAAAAAAGTCTTCCTGTTCAAGTCAGATCACATCACTCCTCTGCTCAAAACTCTCTTATTGGCTCCCATTTTACTCCAAGCCAAAGCCAAAGCCTCACAATGGCCCACAAAGCTCCACAGGATATCATCCTGTTAGCTTTCTCAGCTCATCTCCTATTTTACTTCCCCTCCTTCTCCCTGCTCCTGCATCACAGGACTGGACGCTAGGCCCAGAACACACCAAACACAGTTGCTGTCACTTCCGCTGAGGGAATAATTTCCTCCTACAGAAACACGTCTAGCTCCCTACTTCTTTCAGACCTCTTTTCAAAAGTCACTCTCTCAATGAGACTTTTTTTTTCCTAATTCAGAAACCATACACTCATCCACAGTGTACAATCAATTGTTCACAGTACCATTATATAGTTGTGCATTCATCACCACAATCAATTTTTGAACATTTTCATTACCACAAAAGAACAAAAATTAAAGTAAAAAAGAGCACACAAAACATCCCATCCCCACCCCCCATGTCTCCCTATAATTCATTTACTTTTTGTCCTCATTTTTCTACTCTTCTGTTCATACACCGGATAGAGGGACTGGGAGCCACAAAATTTTCACAATCACACAGTCACACAGTGTAAGCTATATAGTTATACAATCGTCTTCAAGAATCAAGGCTACTGAGTTGCAGTTCAACAGTTTCAGGTATTTCCTTCTAGCTATTCTAACACACTAAAAACTAAAAATGGGTATCTATATAACACATAAGAATAACCTACAAAATGACCTCTCAACTCCATTTGAAATCTCTCAGCCACTGAAGCTTTATTTTATTTCATTTTGCTTCCCCTTATTGGTCCAGGAAGGCTTTCTCAATTCCACGATGCCAGGGCCAAACTCATCTCTGTAAGTCATGTCCCACATTACCAGGGTGATCTACACTCCTGGGAGTCATGTCCCATGTAGGGGGAGGGCAGTGAGTTCACCTGCCAAGTTGGCTTAGAGAGAGAGAGGCCACATCTGAGCAAAAAAAGAGGATCTCTGGGGGTGACTCTTGGGCACAATTTTAAGTAGGCTTAGCCTCTCCTTTGCAGTAACATACCTCATAAGGGAAAGCCCCAAGAATGAGGGCTCAGCTTTCTAAATTGGTAGTCTCTGATGTTTGTGAGAATATCAGTAATTCCCCAGGTGGGGACGTTTAGTATTTCCACATTTTTCCCCAGTCTCTCAAAGGGGCTTTGCAAATACATTTTTATTCTCTGCCCAGGGCTTCACACAAACCTGTACAAACCAGGGAGATTTCACTCCCTATTCAAAATTCCATGTAATTATGGTGTTTGAATAAACTTACCATACAAGTTAAATTATACAGAGGCCTTTCTTGAACAACCTATATGAAATGTCAACATCCTTAAACATTTCATATCACTCTTCCTCGCTTTATTTTTTAATCTCTAGCACTTTCTAACTACTTAAAGTACTATTTATTTACTTAGTTATAATCTGATTTCCCAACCAGAATGTAAGCTCCATGAGGGCAAGGAGTTGTGTCTCTTTTCTTTGCTGCTGTATCCCCAGACACAAGAGCTGTGCCAGAAACATGGTGGGCACTCTGTATATACTGGAGGGAGATGGTTGAAGCAGAAATGACTGTGAGGAAAGAAGAAAAAATACTTTATGTACCAGAAAATTCCTTCTCTTTTCAGTGTATTTTTGTTTCCCAAGTGTAATAAATGCTTTAATTTTTAGATACTCCTATAAAGAGGTTTTTATTTCCAGAAAAGCATCTTTCCAGTGAGGAAAGAAGAAAATATATATATATTTTTTTCCTCAGGTTAAAACTTCCTTGACTTTGCTCATTAGAAACTAAAGAAACACGGTTCACTCATAAAAAATATGGGGAAAACAGGACTATTATTCCCAGAAAGTCCTTATTCTGTGTGTAGTCTTGTTTGTGTTGTGTATCCTACAGTGTTATTTTCTTAAGGACAGGGATGTTATCTCTTTCTCATGAACCCAAGATATCAGAAATAGCATCTTCAAAGAGTGGATGTGCCCTGAGTCAACACTTGGAGGAGGGCTAAGCAGGAGAGATGCTCAAACTGCAACGTACTTTGGGCAAGTGAGTAATCAACTTTCACTGGGTCAGGCCACTGAAATTTAGGATTTATTTGTTATAGAAGGTAGCATTAACTACCCTAATACAGAGGCTATAAAATCCAACCCTGATTTTCCAGGTAAGGAAATTGAGACCCAAAAATGTTAAATACTAACCCAAAGTCACAAAGCTAATTAATGCTGTTTCCTCTGCCACAAACCAGTTTGCCTCCTGTTGGGAGACTGGTGGTAGGGTTCACAGTGACTGGCCTCTAGTCATCACAAATTTTTATCCTTACAGCTTCTCAACTAGAGAAGAAAGAAGACATTCTTCCTCCAGTTTGAGATAATAGATTTCTGGGTAAAAATTTTAACAGGCTTGGCTTGCCCATCCCTAGACCAATTTTACTCTGCCTAGGGAGATATTCATGAATGATGTTAAAAAAAAAAAAAAAAAGGAAGAATTGTGTCTAAATCTAGGAAAGGAGGAAAAATTGTTGGGCAAGCCCAATTTATATCTCTTAACAGATCCTGAATAGTCACCCCCAACACTGCAAGTAGGTCAAGGAGTAGGTGTTAGAGCTAAAAGGTACTTAAGGGGCTGTGGCAGAGATTGTCCATGTTCACTAATTTCCACGTGCTCCTCCACATTTCCCAGCTCTTCTTGCAATGAGGTTGGCTCTGACTAGTTCTGGAATGTCGGCAGAAGTCACACATGTCATTTTGGGGCTGAGGAGTTAGAAAATGTCTTTCCTATGCTTTCTCTGCCCTGATTGAGAAACTGGACCTCACATACAGTAGGCTGAATAATGCCTCTCCCCCAAACATGTCCATGTCCTTATCTCCAGAACCCACAAATATGTTACCTCAAATGGTAAAAGGAGCTTCGCAGATGTGATTGAGTTAAGGATCCTGAGACGGGGAGACAACCCTAGATTACCTGGGTGGGCCCACTGTAAACACAAGGGTCCTTATAAGAAGGAGGCAGGAGGGTCATTCAGAAAAGGCCATGTAACAACATAGCAGAGATCAGACAGATGTGGGGGCATGATCCAAGCAATGCGGGGAGCCTCTAAAAGCTGGGGAAGGCAAGGAAATGGATTTTCCCCTGGAGTCTCCAAAAGGAATGCAGACCTGCTGATTTATTTAGGACTCCTGACCTTCAGGACTGTACTGTGTTTTTGTATTGTATTGTTTTAAGACACTGAGTATGTGGCAGTTTGTTACAGCAGCAATAGGAAACTAATACACCACAAGGGAATAAACCCAGATTCCCGAGTCAAAACCCCCCAAGCTATAAAGTCCAAACCCCTCATCTTCCAGACAGAAACCTGAGACCAGTGAAGATTAAGTGACTACCCAAAGCTACACTGCCAATTAATAGCAGAGCTAGGATTTTATTTAACAAATACTAACTGGATGACTACTATGTGCAAGGTATCCTACTAAACTAATTATCCACAAACAGCTTCTATTTTCAAGGAGCTCGCAATCTAGAAAGAGATGCTAACAGCAAATGTGTAGCTAAAGGAATAAGCACAGAAGAGCTGTAGTAACCAAGTCTTAGGGAAGCAAGGCTGTTTTTCCAGAGGAAGTGACATTCAAGCTGAGACCAGAGAATGAATATTAGCCAGGAAAAGGAGAACTGTGCATGGTGAAGGGAAATGGAAACACTCGATATTATATCTTCATCTGGGTAGAGTTAGTGGGATAGATCCATATGTACAAATTCACTTAGCTGTAAACTTAAGATCTCTGCATTTTACCTGTTATACCTCAATTAAAAAATCAATTAAATTTAAAAATAAAAAAAGAGTGAATTCAGTTATACCTTTCTATTAGTCAGCTGTTTCTGTAACAATCTTGCATGACAAACAACACGGTGGCCTACAACAAGAAGCATTTATTTCCTGCTCACAGGTCTACAGGCCAAGTGTGGCTCCGCTGGACTCCTGGCATTGGCTGCACTTGGCCTCAGATCAGCTCCATGTATCCCTGCATTCTCCTCAGACCAGCGGCTAGCTAGAGCATCTTCAGCTGATCGCAACAGATAAAGCCAAACCACACAAGTACATTTAAAGCTTCTGCTCACACAACATATGCTAACTGTTCCACTAGCCAAGGTAAATCACACAGTCAAACCCAATATCAATGCAACAAGAAAATAAACTGCCTATTCTGGTGGTAGGCGAAGGGCACAGATAATACGATCGTAATACTATGTAGGAGTGAAGAACTGGGAAGAATATCCACCTACCAAAACACTCAACAGTAATTCTTTAAAACTCTGTGTTATAAACTTGCCAAGCATAACTCCTATCATCTTGATAAGGAATTACTCTGGCTCCATTACAGGCCCAACCAAGATAAAAAATTAAAGCCAGGATTCGGGAGAGGGTAGGAAGGAGTATATTAGATCTTTCTGTATTTTCTACTCATTTTTTTCTGTAAACCTAAAACTACTCTAAAAAATATTCTATTGATTTAAAAAGTAAAAAATAAAAATAAATAAAAGCCAGTGAAAATGAGGGTATGTGGTTTTCTCCAGCCACAGTTACAGCTCAATGCAATGGGGCAGGAAATAATAATAGAAGATGGGGGTCTTCATAATAAGCATTGTTTTAAATTTGTGAATAATATAGGTGAGATGTTCCTTTTTTTAAGTTTACTCAGAAGCTTGTAATGTAAAACAATCTATTAATGAAACAGTATGTACTGAAGGCACTGTATGTGGTGAAAAATGCTACCATAAAAAGATCAATCAGTAATGGACCTCACCCTTATAGAACTTGGTTGTGGGAAAAAACCTAGTAAGAGAAAATAATATATACAAAGGTAAACATTATAGTTCAAGGCAGAAAATAATGGGGATCAAAAATCATGCAATAGAAAATAGGCAAACACTTGATCAGATATTTCGCAAAAGAGGATATCCAAATAGGTAATAAATATTTGAAAAAGTATTCAATCTCAGCGGTCATCAGGGAAATGCATTTTAAAACCACAGGGCAATACTACTACTGTCATACGTTGCAGGTCGGGTCTCTATGGAAAGCAGACTGTGAGAGAGATTTGTGCACAGGAAGTTTACAGGGTTGCTCTCTAAATCAATACTTGTTGGAAGTAAAGGAAGCAAGATGGGGTAGAGAAGAGCTGGGCTGCAATGCAGTCAAAACAAAGGCCTCACCATTTCCATAGTTTGGGGTTGGAGTAGAGAGCTCTGCAGAGTTGTCCCCCTTTAGGGCATTACCAGTCCCTGGAACCAGCTCTCTCCCATCCCCCATCCCTGAAAGGGATGCAAGCTTGGGAAGTCTGTCCTCTCCAGTGGAGGGGAGTCTCCCAAGGGGACCTCAACTGTGAGCTGTCTGTTACCCACACTCTCATTGTCTGTGGGTATCAGATCTTCAGTCTGTCCTAAATGTGGGAGGTGGGGAGCATTTGGGGAATGCACTACAGAGCCCATTACAACTACACCTTCACCAGGAAATTGAAAAGAAAGAAAATACCAAGTGCTAGAGAGGATGTGAAGCAACTGGGACTCTCACACACTGCTGCTAGGAGTATAAATTGATACAGTACAACCACTTGGAAAACTGCTAGTATATACAAAAGCTGAACACAGATGCATATTCTGTGGTTCAGCAATTCCATTCCTATGTATTCTAAAATGTTCACAGCAGCACTATTAGTGAGAGCCAAAAAACTGCAAACTACCCAAATTACCATCAACAGTAGAACAGATAAATTTTGGTATGTTCATACAAGTACAGCCATAAGAACGATCTAAAACTGCATCTATAAGTATAGATGAATCCCATAAACATCATGTTGAGCCAAAGGAGCTAGACCCTAAAGGGTACATACTGCAGAATTCAATTCACACAAGTTCAAAAATAGGCAAAAATAATTTATGCCAAGAAGGAGTTAGGATGGCAGCGGGTACAACCATCCTGGTTTGCCCAGGATGGAGGAGTTTCCCCGGGATACAGGACTTCCAGTGCTAAAGCATGGAAAGTCCTGAGCCAACTGGTACAAGCTGGTCAAGAGCAAACAACAGTTAACTTTGGTAGAGGGTGTAGCGACTGGAAGGAGGCACTAGAGGGCCTTCTGGGATGCTGGTTATGTTGTTTCTCATCTAGGTGCTGATTCCATGGTGTGTTCAGGTTGTAAAAATTCATTGAGCTTTATACTTACGATTTGTGCACTTTTCTGTATATACATATGGAAGTATATATTTCAATAAATAGTTAAAAGAAAACAAACTGCATCTGATCTCAAGGAATTTATAATCTCCCAGAAGAAAAATGATTAAATAGAAAATGTTAGTAACTCAAGAAGAGAGGGGAGGTGAGGGGAGGGAAGGAATAGAAGAGGTTGGGGGTGGGGGAGGAGAAGGGACAGAGAGCCTGACTGACCACTATTACGAGAAACGAAAATTCAAAAGAAGTAGAGAGCAAAGGAATTTTTAAAGAGTCAACAATGCCTAGTAATTTCCTGAAAGATGAAGAGTCTGCAGCAGAACAGTAGCTTCTCTTGACCCAGAATAGTAAGGCTTTTATAAGGTAGCGTTCCCTCACCAACTTTGAATAATAATTTGTTATTTATAAGCGAGTGTGTGTAAACAAGGATATCATCTCCTAGGTCAGAGATCCTATGGTTGCAAACTGCCTCAGAAAACTAAGAGCGGAGGACCTAAGGACCAAACAGACAGAAGGCATCAATGGACTGTCTCCAGAGACTTATGTATTTGCCTACCAGTAAATGGAAAGATAAGGGCCCCCACCTCCCAGGCCCCGTGGAACCAGGTAGAACCTTAGTGAAGGAGGGACTTTGGAAAAAGACAAAGAAAAGGGAGACTTAATCTTAATCCTTAGTTTCTTTCTCCCTGTTCCTAACCACCTCACCCCAATCCCTACCAAACTAACAAAACACAAGCTATGAATTCTCAGCTGCAAGCTCAAGTTCTGAGGGCAAGATTCAAATAGATACCAGACAAGCAGGGAGGGGATCAAGGAAAATCCATTCACGCTGCCCTTGGGAAAACAGACAACCTAAACAGAACTGTCCTTGTCAAGAAAAAATGGGTTGAAAATAAATGACACAACAAGTATTCAAATATTCTACAAGAACAAGATTAAGAAAGGCCTTTGGTCCAACAATCCCACATCTAGGAAACTCTCCTACAGACACACCTGTGCAAATATGAAACATATACAAGGTTATTCATTGTGGCATTGTCTATAATAGCAACAACCAGCAATAACCCAGTATCCATCAATAGACTAGTTGAATAAAATATGATATATCCAAACAATAAAGTAATATGCAACTTAAAAAAAAAAAACTAAAAAAAAAGCAAGAACTCAATATACTGACTTTCTTCTGGGATCTACAGGATATATTTAAAGTGAAAAACAGAAGGTACAGAACAATTATATAGTTTGTTACCCTTTAAATAAGAAAAAGGGGGAATATATATATGTAGTCACTTACATTTGCAAAAAATAATACTGGAAGAATAAATAAGAAATTAGTAAAAAGGTTTCCTTTGGGGAGGTGGAAAGTTGAAACAGGGTGATAGGATCAGAGACGTAAGTGAGACTTCTATACACCTTTCATCTGACTTTCAATCATGTAAATGTATTACCTATTGACTTAGGTTTCCATCAGAAGCAGATCCTTGGACAAGGATGCAACTGCAAATAGTTTATACAGAAAAAGACTGTAGAGTACGAGAAGATAGCCAATAAAGGATGTGTTACTGAGCAATTTACCCCCATGGTGACTATACCTTAATCCCACTGGGGGACTCTGGAAGCCAACACAAAAAACAAGCCTCCAAGGTACCATTTGAGGGGTGTGCAAGGGAACTGGAGTATTTATATACCAACTCCTGCCAACTGCCATCACATATTAGTCGGGAAATGCTCCTCTAAAATGCTAATTCTCAGGGAATTCTGGCCTGCCACCTGCCCAGCAAAGAAAGCCCTCAAAGACAACAAAAGACCAGCAACTGGAAACACAGTATTAACTTCAGTTCAGATCTGAGGGGACAAGGGCAGTGACCCAAAGCATGTATTATTATTCAAAAAATTAATTAAAAATCAAATTATATGCAAAAGAGTCTTGAAGCAACAAAATCCTTCAAATCTCAAATAAATTAAAGAGAAATGAGCTCTCATCTCAAATGAGATGGAACTGGAGATTGAAAAACTAAGATATTCACTAGAAATAGCAAGGAATAAACTCAACATTATAGAAGACAAACAATTAAATGTAAGACAGGCTTGAGGATATCATAAAGAAGGCAAAGAAAAAGTCAAAAGAAACTAAAGATTATAGATAAAAAGATAACAGATATCCAACATGAAAATAATTAATATCCCTGAAAAAATATGGAATGGAATAATTGGAACAGATATATACATATATGTATATGTATTAAAAGAAAACATGTTTCAGATGAAGTAACAGCTGAATCTGAAAATCAGAAAAGATCAGCACGTTCCAGGAAAAACTTACATAAAATTGTGAAAACAGAGACGTATCCTAGTGGATTACTGAGCTTCAAGGACACAGAAAGAGTCCTACAACATCCAGGCAACACAAACAAATCATCAACCAAAGGGAGAGAACCAGGCTGGCCCCTCGGACCTCTCCCCAGAGGACATCAGCAGATCTCACTGAAATGTCTTCAGATACGGAGCATGTCTCCAGGACTTTATAATCAGCCAAGTTAATACAGACATTTGCAAGCATGCCAGGACCTATGGACCTATAAACAAGTAAAAACCCTTCTTGAAAAAAATGTTAGGATCAAATCCAACCAGTGATGAAACTATTCCAAGTAACTGAGAAATGGTGCAGCCTTCCTAAGAAAGGACTTGAAGTAGCACTGAATCTAAGAGACATCTCCAACTCCACATGTCCACAAAGTGTACTTGTGATTTTACTCTACCTGCCTTTTCTGATATTCTTCTCAGTAAATGATAAATTTATACCAGTTGCTTAAGCCAAAAACCTAGGTTCCAACCTTAATAACTCTCTGTCCCCTACGTATTGTATCCAATCCATCAGTCAGTCATGGTAATACTCTCTAAAAAATGTCTCGCACCTATTCACTTCTTTCCATATCTTTGCTACCACTTCGGTCCAAGCCAAGAAATTAAACTGATGTATCAGGTAGGATTCTTTCAGTTACAATTAACAGAAATCTAACTCAACATAACTAAAGGAAAAAAAAAGAGGATTTATTGGCTCATATACTGAAGTCCACAGTGGAGTTAAGTTACAGAGCACAACAGAACCAGGGGTTCAAATAATGTAATCAGAGTTTTATATCCCTCAGTTCTACTTTCCTCTGTGTTGTTCTCATCACGCAGCCTCTAAATATTTGATGCCAAGATGGCCCCCAGGAGCTCTAGGCTTATATTAAAAATCCCAGAGAAAAGAGTGGCTCCTTCCTGATAGCTCTAGCAAAACTCCTAAGGAGGACTCTGACTGGCTGACCGTGGGTTGCAGCAGGGTGAGAGGCGGGAGAGGTACAGGGAAAATGGAGGAGAGGGGGACAGCCCCACCTGAACCATATGGAATGACTGCCGCCCACACACAACACAGAGAGGTTTTCTGTCACCAGAAGAAGAGGGGAGGGAAAGCATTGCCTACTTGCTGAACAGAAAAAAGAGAAATTCTTCTTCCTATATATACTACTTCAAAAATTCTCCTGCCTCACATCGTATACTATCTATATACATTCGGCTCCCTCCCCACAAGAAGACGACTGCCTGGGTTTTGTGCAGTTTCTGCATCCAGCATCAAGGCCAGGCAGCCTGGGTGCTTTGCATTCCTCAGGTCCTGGTACAGATGTGTCCTCCCACAGCCCAGCACTCCAGGCTAAATGAAAACGTGACTGTCCCCAGTCACCAACATACGACGGTGACAAGAAACTTGATTGTATCTACCGTCCTTCGTGGTCACACCTGAGAAGGAAATTGCAGACAATCCCCCTTCTAAGGGACTGCACTGCCTTTGTAGCCCACTTCCTAGTGGTGTGATTTCAGGCAATACCCAGGGAGGTTGAGCAATTTGCTTATTAAACTTTTTTTCTCTTCTGGAAACAAAATTCCAATAAAATACCAGGCACCTTGCCAGTCAATTTTCATTCTATTAACTCCTTAGGCTAGGAACCAAAACCATATACAGTGTACCATCACTAGACTTGGACGTGGGTGGCAGCCATGGGTTCTGTCTCTTACCACGAGCCCCAGTGCTCTCCAGGGTCCTCACTGTACTGCTTCTAGAGGCCTTGTACCTTGACCCCCTGGGGTGACAGTACCTCAGCAGTGGGCTGAGATGTTGATGTGGTTCACTGCAAATGGCCTAATGGAGTTCTTGCAGAAAATACTTTCTGGATGAAAATCCATCATTGTTGGTATAATTCTGACCTAAAGGTGTGCCAAAGCATCCTCAGGAACAAAATGCCTACCGAATAAAAAGCGAGTCAACAGAAGTGGGTGAAAACATCTTATAGACATCAGGCCACAAAGGAAATCTCAAATTCTAAAATGTAGAAATCATACTGACCACATTCCAAGATTACTGCACTAAAACTAAGTATTAATAATAAAAACAGCAAAAACCAAAAGCAAATTAAAAATTCCCTCCTAAACCACAAAATATATCAAAATTGCATTGACAGAAAACTGCATGGACAGGAAAATTCATAACCCCAAACCTTTCACTACTACATTAGAAATAAAGCATCCGACATAAAAAGTTGGGGGAAAAAGTCGGAGAAAACTAGATAAGATGGTTAATTCATTAGGAATATGTAAGATTTTCATTACATAGACTAAAAGTGGCTCAAGAACTAGCTCTGTGCACAGTTACACAACTGTGGAAGCTTCTTATAGTCATCATCATCCGTATCGCCCACTGTTACAAATGTTAAGAACATGTCTGGTGCTTTGGTTTAATGATAGTGCTGCTGGTGATGGGAATGGAAGGCAGTACCTCCTAAACAAAAGCCAGATGTGATCAAATGCTCAGTTTATGTTCCACAGCTCCATTTAGAGGTATTAAAAAACACTATCATCGAAATTCTGGCAGAAAAAGGATCACAGTTATAGCACAAGTGAATATCTCTAGTCTATGACAACCCTCTTCCATTGAAAGAATTGTTTCTACAGTATGGTTGTTTATTTTTTTTTAACACTTTAAATTTCTTAGGAACACAGATACTGTTTTCTAGGTGAAAGATGGAATTAAGAAAAGCAGAAAAGCTGGTAGATGGGGAAATAAAGCCTCTAAAATAAATAATACACTAGCACATCTAGTCAACACAAAAAGTAAGCACACACACACTGACACATTAAGAATTAAAAATGCAAAAATAACTAAAGATGCATAGAAAATTAAAAGTTTTGTATAACTATGCAAATAAATTTGTCAATGTGCCTAAAGTAAGTTGATTATCTAAGAAAACAGAAATTACCAAATTAATCCAGAAGAGATAAAAACACAAATATTTCTTCAAATAACTATGAAGAAATTGGGAAAGTTGCCAGAGTTGTTGAAGCAATGCAAAGACAAATAAGTCAAATGGATGAGTTATTTTCAAATGCACAACAGATCATTCTGATGCTATTTAATCTGAACCATAAGCATAGAGAGAGAGAGAAAACTTACAATTTTAAAAATGTGATTACATAACAGTGAAACCAAAATCAGACACTATGTTTAAAAAAAAAAGCTAATGAAAACCCAATCTCACTGAAGAGAGATGTAAAAATCTTCATAACCCAAAGAATCCAGAAGTACATTTAAAGAATAATACATCATGAGCAAATGGAAGAGTCATTCCAGAAATATAAGAATGGTTCACCATTTTTATGCAATATCTATTAATACAATTCACCATATTAATAGGTCGAAAGAGTAAAAACATATTATCATGTCAATAAACTTCAAAAAGGCATTTGATAAAATCCAACATTTATTCCTGGATGTTTGGAGGTTTTTGTATTCCTTAGAAAGGACTCATCTATAACATGCTAAAAAAAATACACATCTCAAATCAAAAGCAAAGATGCTTTCTGGTGACCACTAGAAGCTTTCACAGTTAAGACAGAACCAAGACGAGAACACCAGTTGCAACATTATTTTTAACATTTTTCTGGAAATATTCTCAGAGCCACTGGGTCCAGTTGTGAGGACTGTCCCCTACACAAGGGCACCTGGCCAAGGGGGTGAGAGAGCAGGGGCTGAGAGTCGGTCTATGTTCCACTCACCAAACCATGCACCCTGGTACAAGGTTGGGTCAGCGGGAGCAAGGGTGCCTTTTGCTAATTGTTCTGCTCAGAGGCAGTGCCTTTATCTAATTGGTTAGCACAGCTGGAGTACATTTAATTAACTGATTGTGGGGCAGTGTGTGTCACATTTTGGCAATTCCTCATACGCACAGTGTGCAATATAGGCTCTTGGTGGCCCTGCACTACTACAGTTAGACGGTTTCATTGGCAAATTCTAACAAACCTTTAAAGGAAGAAATATCACTACTTCTATACAATCTCTTCCAGAAAACAGAAAAAGAGGGAATAGTTGCTAACTTATTTTAAGAGGTCAGAATTATCCTGACATCAAACCCAAACAAAAACATTACAAGAAAGACATGCAAGAAAATAAACTACAAACCAATATTCTTCATGAATGTAAAGGCAAAAAATTGTCAACAAAAAATTAGCCAATAAAATCCAGCAAAATATGAGAAGGATACATCACGATCCAGTGAGGTTTATCCCAGGAAAACAAGGCTGATTCAACATTTCAAAACCAATCATGTAACTCATCGTATTAGGAGGCTAAAGGAAAAAAACCATAGTCATGCCAATGGATACAGAAAAAAAAAATTTGACAAAATTCAGCACTTATTCATGATAAAATGTCTCAAAAGACTAGAAACAAATGAGAAACTCTTCAACCGGATAAAGGCATCTACAAAAAACCTACAGTTAACATGATATTTAATAGTAAAAGATCAAATGCTCTCCCCCTAGACTGGGAACAAGCCAAGATGTCCATTCTCACCAATCCTATTCAACTTCATACTAGAGGTCCTAGCGAGTACTACAAATAAGGCTGGAAAAGGAAATAAAAGGCATATAGATGGAGAGGAAGAAATAAAACTGTTTCTATTTGCAGATTACGTGATTTTCTCAATAGAAAAACCCCAGAAATCAACAACAAAAAAATAATCTACAACTAATAAGTGAGTTTAGCAAGGTCACAACAGTCATTATATAAAAATCAATTATATTTCTACACACTAGTAATGAACAAGTAGAAACCAAAATTTTTCAAAGTACCATTTGCAGTAACACTGAAAAAATGAAATAAAATATATACAGAATCCATATGCTGATGAAAGAAATTTATAAAATAAAATAAATAAATGGAAAGGAATACCATTTTTATGGACTGAAAATTTCAATACTGTTATGATGTCAGTTCTTCCCAAATTCATTTACAGACTCAATGCAATTCCAATCAAAATATCAGGAGGATTTTTTGTAGAGATCAGCAAGCTGACTCTAAAAAATCATATAAAAAGTCAAAGAACTAGTTTCCTCCTCTTCCTTCTTCGCCGCCGCCGCCGTCGCCGCCGCCGCTGCCCCTTTCCCGGCCGGTGGCTGCCGCTGCCGCAGCTGCTGCTGCCACTGCCACTGACTCGGGACCACGAGCCGAGCCGAGGCCGCCAGGAGCGCGAGCGCCGCCCGCCCTTCCGCCTCGCCCGCCGCTCCAGGCCGGGCCGGCCCGGCCGGCGCCCCCCGCGCCCCCCAACCCGCCCGCCCCCGCGGGCCCGGCCTGGCGCGGCCGCCCGCCGCCGCACTCCTCCTCCTCCTCCGGCGCCCCGCGGCCCGCCGCCTGCTCCGCCCGCCCCCCGGCGCCCCCCGCCGCGCCACCCTCTGCGCCCCGCGGCGCCCCCCGGTCCCGCCCGCCATGCCCGGCCCGGCCGCGGGCAGCAGGGCCCGGGTCTACGCCGAGGTGAACAGCCTGAGGAGCCGCGAGTACTGGGACTATGAGGCGCACGTCCCGAGCTGGGGTAATCAAGATGATTACCAACTGGTTCGAAAACTTGGTCGGGGAAAGTATAGTGAAGTATTTGAGGCCATTAACATCACCAACAACGAGAGAGTGGTTGTAAAAATTCTCAAGCCAGTGAAGAAAAAGAAGATAAAACGAGAGGTTAAGATTCTGGAGAATCTTCGTGGTGGAACAAATATCATTAAGCTGGTTGACACTGTAAAGGACCCCGTGTCAAAGACACCAGCTTTGGTATTTGAATATATCAATAATACAGATTTTAAGCAACTCTACCAGATCCTGACAGACTTTGATATCCGGTTTTATATGTATGAACTACTTAAAGCTCTGGATTACTGCCACAGCAAGGGAATCATGCACAGAGATGTGAAACCTCACAATGTCATGATAGATCACCAACAGAAAAAGCTGCGACTGATTGATTGGGGGCTGGCAGAGTTCTATCATCCTGCTCAGGAGTACAATGTCCGTGTAGCCTCGAGGTACTTCAAAGGACCAGAGCTTCTTGTGGACTACCAGATGTATGATTATAGCTTGGACATGTGGAGTTTGGGCTGCATGTTAGCAAGCATGATCTTTCGAAAGGAACCCTTCTTCCACGGACAGGACAACTATGACCAGCTTGTTCGCATTGCCAAGGTTCTGGGTACAGATGAGCTGTATGGGTATCTGAAGAAGTATCACATAGACCTAGATCCACACTTCAACGATATCCTGGGACAACACTCACGGAAACGCTGGGAAAACTTTATCCACAGTGAGAACAGACACCTTGTCAGTCCTGAGGCCCTAGATCTTTTGGACAAACTTCTGCGATACGACCATCAACAGAGACTGACTGCCAAGGAGGCCATGGAGCACCCGTACTTCTACGCTGTGGTGAAGGAGCAGTCCCAGCCTTCTGCAGATAACACTGTGCTTTCCAGTGGTCTCACAACTGCACGATGAAGACTGGGAAGCGACGGGTAATGCGTCATTGATGCTTGCCAATAAAACCAACCAACCAAAACACACATCCTTGAAGGAAAACTACAGTGTGATAAAAAGAAATTGTAATCATTCCTTCTAAATGCAAAGAAGAGTAAAGACCTAAAAGTCTGTCAAAAAGAAAGAAAGAAAGAAAGAAAGAAACTCCCCAGTACTAGTCTACAGGGAGCTGCCGCTCTGGCAGCATGATGATGCGCATAGTTCAGGATCTGAGGGAAGCTCCCTCTGGAATGCATGGGAGATGAGAGACTCGGAGTTGTTGTGCATTACCTGCTTTAACAGGAGACCACTGTTGAATTAACCCCTTCAGTCAACAAGCTCTGAATATCTGACTTCCTGTCTATTCCATTGTGGTCTGGGTTTCCTTTGGTGAGATTCAGGCTCAAGTTATAGCAAAATGTCAGCAGTCTACACTGACACACCAGCCTCATTTGTGAAAAGGAGATATTAAACAGTGACAGTATTTCTTTTTTTTTTTTTTTAAAGCTCTTTTAAAATTCATGTTTTATGTATTTTTTATGACATGAGCTCTCCAGGAAATGTACCTCATCCCTGCAGTTTTCCTCCAAGTGTATTCATATGGGAGCAAACTGTAATCACTTCACAAAAGAGTCCTCTTTGATGTCAGGTGGCATCACTAAACCTTGCGGTGCCACAAATAGGTCATCAGTCTCATTGAAAGTTAGATGCTAAGTGATAACTCAAAGTGTAACCTTTGTCGATTTGCCTAACCATAAAAATCTTGTTGCTATTTTTTCATTTACCCTTTTTTTCCCAGCCTTGTAAGGAAAACAAACCACTTACCAGCACATACCTATATGTGCACCTGTTTTAATGCACCTCTTTGAAACAGACTTTTTGTTCACGCCCATAGCTAAAGCTGGAAAGTCAGTCTTCAGGCAGGTCAGGGAAGGAGAAGAATATCCCATTAGAGTTTATTCAGAAAAGATTTATTGGGTGAAAGTTATATACCCCTCCCTCCTTTTCTTCCCTCTTTTTTATCCCCCTGAGAGAAATAATTTCCTGCTGTAATCAGGGTAACACATTTTTAAGCTCTGATATGTGATGCTTATTGTGATGAGAAAGACAAGTCTTTCGCATGCAAGGTGCTGGAGTTGTGTGGCAAGGCCACTCGAGTGACTGAAAGGAGAGGAGTTTACCAGGGGCTTGGGGAAGGAAGCAGATCTACTGGCACAAAGGTTAAAGGTTTGGATCCATCATGCTAGCCTGTACATTAGCAAAGGAGGCTAGGTTTAAAAAAAAAAAAAAAAAAAATAGGGTTAATTTCATTTTGGGACTTGTCATCAATACAGATTGCAGGTGGGCACCTCAGCCCAGCTGCTCCTTGGAATCCCAGCTGCAGCACCATGCTACCGCTGCGGAGATTTCACACACCTGGGCTAGAGCTAGACGTGTCATCACATCCCACTGTAGGATTTCTTTATTAATTATTTAATAATGCCATACATTTTTACAAAGTTAGTTTGTTTGAAACATTTGTTTACATTCCACATTCCAATAAAATCATATTGGTATTGGTAGTGAGTCCTATCTCTAAATGTAGATACTATTTTTGTTCGTTGGTGTGCAAGAACTTAAAATGCAAATAAAACTCTTCTCTTATTATGGAGTTGAGGTTCCAGAATAAGAAATTAAATAAGATCCAAAGCCAGAAAATGAGTCCAGCTAAGGTTCTCATAACAATTCTACCTGCCTGCATTGCACATTATGTATATTAGTGTAAACATTGTTCTACCTGAAAATTGAAAACGAGACATGCACTCTCAGCCGAGCCTATGTCAATATGTCAGACAGCAAAACTCAGTGTTTTGGATTATCAAAAGCCTTCTGTTGTGCCCTTATAGGCAATTATCGAACTGTTGGCTATTATCAGGGAGGTGTGTTACTGTGTGTCTTTCCTGCTCCCCTACCTCTCATTCTCACCCACTCCCCCTGCCCTGCCTTTGTTGTTGTTGTTGTTGCCTGTCTGGACCAAGTAGAAAGAGCCTGCTGGAGGGTCTTGGTAAGCAGTATCCTCTTGATTCCCCCAGAGGCAATAAAAGCATCTGGAGAGAAGAGTCAGAAGACCTGCCTTTGCTGCTCTCTCCTTTGGTCATGATTTTAGTATGTGCAGATACAGCTAATCTGCCTGGCCTTGGGTTCTGTATGTGAGGTTTGAAACATGAGTAGTTTTTCCTTTTTATTCATACAGTTTCCTTTTGTCGCACCTATGCTTTTTACCCATCTTCATGCCTTAGACTTAGAAAGAACTGGGTGTGAATTGCTCAGTCCCTTCTGAGTCTGCTCTTGACAACTGGACTTGCTAGCTGACCAACTTCGGGCTATTCTTTCCCGAACTGAAGAGAGTTCATTCCAGACCGTCTGTCTCTCACCTGTCTCCAAAACCATTTTGTGCCCAGGGAGACCTAGCTCCCCTGGGATTTTAGAGTATTTACCTGGGTTAGGAGATGGTCTTGGAGAGCTCTAAAAGGTATGTGGATGTGGGTGTGGGTGTGTGTAGGAGTGGCAGTCTAGTCTTATATTTAGATTAGCTGTGGTAGATTTACCCCAATGTCCTTCTTAGTTAGCATATTATTTCTTCAACTCATCTCATTAATTTTTATCAGACATTTTATTTGCTTCATTACCTTATAACACGTTAAAAGTGCCTATGATAAGGACTTGATTATTTCCTAGAGAAAAGCAAAAAAATGTGGGGAACAGGGTAGTGTTACACTATCATCTCAGGTACTGCCTGTGTTCAAGAACATAGACCTGGTATGGTGAGAACAAAAGGTTCCTATGCCAAATACAGATTGGTATACCATAGTTTATCGGCCACAAGTGACCGTAACTGCCAGGTTTTACTTCAGCTGAGAGATACCATGGTGAGAGCAGAACTGAGGAAGTTCAGAGTAATAGATTTATGTATAGCTTGGCAATAGTTCACCCTCCCCTGGATCACATCGGCTGGCCTAGCCCCATCCTATCCTAAGTATTCCTGGGTCTTCTTACCAACTAAAGGAGTATTGATGCCGGACATTCTGTAGCACACCAGGACTCATAGGCTCAAGCAAATGTATTCCCTTGCAGAGAAGAAAGCAAGATAATCTCACACTGATTGATTAGAGGGGGCAGAGGGAGCTTATAATCCTTTGGAGTTTGGGAAGAGTGGCTGGGGGGAGGATGCTGCTTAAAGTAGGAAAGGAACAGTCTAAAGATAGATGTTGAGGAAGGAACATACTAGGGATAAAATTAGGAGACATCAAGTTCATGTTCTGGAATGTGTCCTGAGCAGGATTGGTAACCCGTGGACTGAAAGAAGGTGCTCTCGAGTCAGATGCCGAGTCCCCGAGAGAGCTGGATGCTGTGGGTCTCGCAGTCTGCGCCTACTCAGGGAAATGACTTAGGTTCTCCCAGGTGCTGCATTGATGAGGGTAGAAGCAAACTACTTTGGGACACAAGTAACAGTTGGAAGTTTTTTATGTGCATTGAAGTAGATCTGAAAGAGCCCAGTTAACGGTTTCATTAAATGCCAGTTCAGATTAAATGATTAGTTTGGAAACTGTTGCTGCATGAGCACCCAAAGGAGGAAGCAAACTTTCTTCCTACAAATAAATAGGAGTAGATGGATAATAACTGATCAGAGTCAAGGTTATTTAAATATAAACCCTTTGAAAACAAAAGCAGGGTCCACATGAGCACACAGAGGCCAAAGTTTGTCAGCTTAGTAAATTAAACTTGAATAATGTCCTGCCTTTAAAAATTAAAGGTGGGGAAAGGGAGAGGAGGGGAGGCAGTAGAGAAACATCTGGCCAAGAAAAGCAGTAACATGCTTTTAAACTACATGGATATGTTAATGAAAACAGCCCCAACCACGTATTGACACTGGGAAAAGTGATGTGATGAAATTATCCAGGTGATGAATATTTTTGTGTAGAGACTCAACAGTGTGCTACAAATGTGATACTTAACCCTGAACTGCATGTATTGGGGATTGTTAAAAAAAAAAACATAAAACAATTTTCGTTGAAACAATAAATTAACAGTTTTTCACCTGTTGGCTCTTCTCGATGTACATGGTGACTAAAAAGTTGGGACAGAAATTATGACACCCAGCTGGAAAGCTTGGATAAATCTTCAAGAACCATGGAGCAGACTACTTTGCAGAAAAGCAACACTGCCTGGGTTGTGATCCTTAACAATTGACTACTTCAGACACAGTTGGCCACCTTTCTTTGTATCACTGGATGACTGATAAATGATTTATGTGCTGCTGCCATTAGAGGAAAGAAAAATGCCATGTTAAGTTCTGTTTTCTTAAATAAAAATGTTGACAATAAAAAAAAAAAAAAAAAAAAAAAAAAAAAAAAAGTCAAAGAACTAGAACAGCCAAAATTTTGAAAAGAAAGTTAGAGGACTCACACTACCTGATTTCAAGAGTTACTATAAAGCAACAGTAATCCAGACAGGCGATACCATCTGAAGCACCGGTAGGCAAACTACGGCCCATGGGCCACATTTGGTCCAAGACCTGTTTTTGTAAAGCCTGAAAACTAAAAATTTTTTTTATACTTTTTAATGATTGGAAGAATTGCCCTCAACCACTATTATTTTCTGTTTTTCAGAACTCTGGAAATTAATCAAAGGCTTTCAACAATCTGAGGAATGTTTATTCAAGAAAAAATATGGCTGAGTCTCTGTAAAGGGGAATGGAGAGAAGGCAATAAATGAAACAAGATTGGCTAGTGATGGGTCAATAAGAGTTCACTATGCTATTCTATTTTTGGGTATATTTGAAATTCTCTTTAATAAAAGGTTGAACAATAAAAAAAGGTTACCCTGAACAAAAGAATTCTGTTCTTCTCATTAGATCTGTATTACAAAAAGTAACTGTATTCTCATATTTTTAATTGCATCAATAAAAATATGGAAATTTGTCTCTTAAGCAACTACATATCCTCAATTTTGCCCCTTGGCATGCAAAGACTAAAAATCTGTTATATAGCCTTTTACAGAAAAAGTTTGCCAACTCCTGCACTAAAGGACAGACACACAGATCACAGGAATAAAGAGAAGAAATAGATCCACACAAATATGGTAAACAAATTTTTGACAAATTAATTTTTGCCAATTCAATATCTTTTTAAAAATTGGTGCTGGAACAACTGGACATCATGTCCACAAAAAAAAAAGAGGGGGAAGAAAAAAAAAAAAAACAACTCTGACCTTTGGCTAGCTCACTCCTGCAAAAAAAACCTCCAGATAGGGACCTAAGGGTACACAGACTGAGGAACAGAATGGTGAACTGTGGCGTATGCATACAATGGAATAGTGAGCAACTACGAGAAGGAGTGAAGCTGTGAGACACACAATGAGGTGAATGGATCCTGTACGCAGTATCTGAGTGAGGTACGCCAGAAATAAGGGCAAACACTGTAGTGCCTCGCTGGTATGGACTAACTACAATATGTAAAATCAGAACTGAATCTTAGAACATAGCCTAAAGTGAACATGATTATTGTAATAGTCCCTGGATGGTAAGCTCTTGCAGCGGTCAACTCTATTCCTGAATTGTAATGCTTATCTCTAGACTTTGAGATGCTGATCCCCTAGTGTGGCCTGATTGGTCTCTGGAACAAAGCGTATCTCTGGGACGCCTGAGGCTCGGAGCTAGAGCTTGGCAGATATGAATGTCAGTATTAGTGCATACAGCAACTGTTAAAAAGAAAAGCTGAAAAGGAGCCCAGACTTCAATTGGTGATATGAATGAAGCAGATCTGGTTGGGACTAGGGCAGACCGGGCCAAAGGGTAAAGGTCGAAACTGACTGTGTTTTAAAACTTTGGCTTCTGTGTGAGACCAGGGGAAGAGATGTCTATTTGGTACAGGATCTATATTTTCTAAACAGTATAACTCTACAGTCAGTTTGTTTGAATGCTGTGATTGCATGGAGCTTTGAATAGGAAGTGAGATTCGGTGGGTTGGTATAGGTTAGAGTGAAATAGTGACACATCCCAGGGTAATTTGGGCAGAGAATAAAAAATATATTTACAGCCTCCCCGCCCCACCCTGAGGAGCTGGGGGAAGGTGCGGAGGTGTTGGACTTCCTCACCTGGACTGGTGTTGATGTCACAAACCCTGGGACTGGCGGTTTGATGTGTCGAGCCCTCGATCGTGGGACTTGCCCTTGTGAAGAATGTTACTGCAAAGGAGAGGCTAAACTTGCATATAATTATGCCTAAGAGTCTCCCCCGAGTACCTCTTTGTTGCTCAGATGTGGCTCTTTCTCTCTCTAACTGAGCCACCTCGGCAGGTGAACTCACTGCCCTCCCTACTACGTGGGACCCTACTCCCAGGGGTGTAAATCTCCCTGGCAACGCAGGGAGAATCTGGACCCGGCATCGTGGGATTGAGAATATCTTCTTGACCAAAAGGGGGATGCAAAATGAGACAAAATAGTTTCAGTGGCTGAGAGATTTCAAATGGAGTCGAGAGGTCACTCTGGTGGACATTCTTATGCACTATATAGATAACACCTCTTAGGCTTTAATGTATTGGAATAGCTAGAAGTAAATACCTGAAACTACCAAACTCCAACCCAGTAGTCTGGACTCCTGAAGACGATTATATAATAATGTAGATTACAAGGGGTGACAGTGTGGTTATGAAGACCTTGTGGATCACACTCCCTTTATCTAGTGTATGGATGGATGGACAGAAAAACGGGGATTAAAAACTAAATGACAAATAGGGTGGGATGGGGGGGATGGTTTCGGTGTTCTTCTTTTACTTTTATTTTTTATTCTTATTCTGATTCTTTCTGATGTAAGGAAAATGTTCGGAAATGGATTGTGGTGATGAACGCATAACTATGTGATCATACTGTGAACAGTTGACTGTATACCATGGATGATTGTATGGTGTGTGAATGTATTTCAATAAAACAGAATTTTAAAAAAATAGAAACAAAAAACCTCCAGATGAGTGAAGGATTTTAACACATAAAATTAAATTATAAAAGTACTAAAGTATTATAAGAAACTCTGGGTAAATATTTTTATATACTTACAGTAGAAAGGTTTTTTAATAAGCATGACCTAACCAGGAAACTATAAAGAACATATTGATGCATCTCATTATATAAAATGTAACAACTTTTCTTTGGAAAAAAAAGTAAAAAACCAAAAAAGAACTTGGGGGAAATACCTGCAACACTTTTGCAAAGGCACCTGATCCACTGAGCCCAGGCATTATCTTGACACACTCAATGGAGAATTTCCAAACACAGGAGCAAGGTTCTAATATCAAATGCCTGGTTTACATATTTGAAAAGAAAATAGCAGAATAATATCTACGGAATGTTATCATTTATGGAAAAAGCATAAAACAATACTATATATCTATAGACTAATCAGCATATGAATGCAAAGCATACAAAATGTTAAGAAGTGTATTTATTGAACCAATGACTATGGAGAGGAAACTGGGGAAGGGGATGGTGGTCATAGAGAACTTTAATTTATAGTTGAATTTTTTCATCAATAACATATTCATATCAATCAATACACCACATTAACATAATGAATGGGAAAAAATCACCTGATTGTCTCAATTGATGCAAAAAGTCATTTGACAAAATCCACCATCCTTTTTTGATAAAAAACACTTAGAAAACCAGGAAGAGAAGGAAACTTCCTCAACAGGATAAAGGGCATATATGAAAAGCCCAAAGCTAACATCAGATTCCATGGTGAGAGACTGAAAGCTTTCCCTCTAAGAACTGGAACAAGACAAGGATGCCCAGTGTCACCACTGCTATTCAACATTGTACTGGAAGCTCTGGCCAGAGCCTTAGGCAAGAAAAGAAATAAAAGGCATCTGAATTGGAAAGGAAGAAGTAAAAATTCCCTATTTGCAAATGATATGACCCTATATACAGTCAGTCCCAAAACATCTGCAACAAAGCCACTAAAGGTAATACATGAATTCAGAAAGTGGCAGGAAACAAGACCAACAAGCAAAAATCAGTAGTGTCTCTATACACTAGTAATGACCAATCTGAGAAGGAAATCAGGGGAAAAAAAATACTACTTACAATAGCAACTAAAAGAACCAAATATCTAGGACTAAATTTAATCAAGATGTAAAGGACTTACATGTGAAAAACTACAAAATTCTGCTAAAAGAAATCAAAGAAGATCTAGATAAATGGAAGGACATTCCATGCTTATGGACTGGAAGACTAAATATTGTTAAGATGACAATTCTACCCAAAATGATTTACAGATTCAAAATTTCAAAAGCCTACTTTGTAGAAATGGAAAGGCCAATTATCAAATTTAATTGGAAGAGTAAGGGGCCCCAAATAGCCAAAAACTTCTTGAAAAAGAAAAGCGAAGTTGGAGGACTCACACTTCTTGACTTTAAAGTTTATTACAAAGCCTACAGTGGTCAAAACGGCTTGGTACTGTATACAGGGACAGATAAATAGACACTGAGAGTTCAGAAATAGACCTTCACATCTATGGCCAATGGATTTTTGACAAGGCTGCCAAGTCCACTGAATTAGGAAATAGTCTCTTCAAAAAATGCTGGGAGAACTGGAAACTCATTTGCAAAAGAATGAAGGGGGTTCCTTAATTCACACCATATACAAAAACTAACTCAAAATGGATCAAAGACATAAACATAAGAACCAGGATTATAAAACTCCTAGAAGAAAACGTAGGGAAACATCCTCAGGATCTTGTGTTAGACACTGTTTTCTTAGACTTTACATCAAAACCAACGAAAGAAAAAATAGATGAGACCTCATGAAAATTAAAAACTTTTGTGCATCAAAGAACTTTATCATTAAAGTGAAAAGACAACCTATTCAATGTGAGAAAATATTTGGAAATCACATATCCAAAAAGGATTTAATACCCAGAATACATAAAGAAATCCTACAACTCAACAACAAAAAGACAACAACCCAATTTAAAAATGGGCAAAACTTGAAAGGTGAAATCACTGCCCTCCCCCCTACGTGGGATCAGACACCCAGGGAAGTGAATCTCCCTGGCAACGTGGAATATGACTCCCGGGGAGGAATGTAGACCCGGCATCGTGGGATGGAGAACATCTTCTTGACCAAAAGGGGGATGTGAAAGGAAATGAAATAAGCTTCAGTGGCAGAGAGATTCCAAAACGAGCCGAGAGATCACTCTGGTGGGCACTCTTACGCACACTTTAGACAACCTTTTTTAGGTTCTAAAGAATTGGGGTAGCTGGTGGTGGATACCTGAAACTATTAAACTACAACCCAGAACCCATGAATCTCGAAGACAGTTGTATAAAAATGTAGCTTATGAGGGGTGACAGTGGGATTGGGAATGCCATAAGGACCAAACTCCACTTTGTCTAGTTTATGGATGGATGTGTAGAAAAGTAGGGGAAGCAAACAAACAGACAAAGGTACCTAGTGTTCTCTTTTACTTCAATTGCTCTTTTTCACTCTAATTATTATTCTTGTTATTTTTGTGTGTGTGCTAATGAAGGTGTCAGGGATTGATTTAGGTGATGAATGTACAACTATGTAATGGTACTGTAAACAATCGAAAGTACAATTTGTTTTGTATGACTGCGTGGTATGTGAATATATCTCAATAAAATGATGATTAAAAAAAAAAAAAAAATGGGCAAGAGACTAAAATAGACATTTCCCCAAAGAGGATATACATACAACGGCTAAAAAGCACATGAAAAGATACTCAACATCATGAGCTATCAGGAAAGTCCAAATCAAAACCACAATGAGATATGTTTTCACACCAACTAGAATGGCTACTGTTTGGAAAAAAGAAAAAAAAAAAACAGAAAATTACAAATGTTGGAGAGGACATAGAGAAATAGCAACAGTCATTCATTGCTGGTGGGAATGCAAAATGGTGCAGCCACTGTGGAGGGCAATTTGGCAGCTCCTCAGGAAGCTAAAGATAGAATTACCATATGACCCAGCAATCCCACTTCTAGGTATATACCCAAAAGAACTGAAAGCAGGGACTCAAACAGACATTTACACACTGACGTTCACAGTGGCATTATTCACAACTACCAATAGATGGAAGCAACCCAAGGATCTATCAACCACTGAATGGATAAACAAAATAGTACAACAGAATATTACTCAAGTTCTGGTTCACGCGACAACACAGATGAACCCTGAAGACATAATGTTATGTGAAATAAGCCAGACATAAAAGGACAAATATTGTATGACCTCACTGATAGGAAATAATTAGAATAAGCACACTCACAGAATTAGAATCTATAATATAAGTTACCAGGGGCTGGGTTGGGGGTAGGGGAGTTAATGCTTAAATTTTGCAAAATTTATATTTGGGTTGACTGTCAAGTTTTGGAAATGGATGGTAGTGATCGAAGCACAACATTGTGAGTATAATTAACAGCACTGAATTATATATGTGTACATGGTTAAATGGGGAAATTTTAGGTCATATATATGTTACTAGAATAAAAAAAAGATAAAACATAGGACAGTACAACACATTGAACCCTATCGTAAACAATGGACAACAGTTAATACAATTATAAAAATGTTCTTTTGTGCATTATAACAAATGTACCACACTAATGCAAGATGTTAATAATAGGATGGTATATGTGGAAAAAATACACCCTAATGTAAACCATGGACTATAATTAATAGTACAATTATAATATTCTTTCAGATGTAACAAAGGCACCACACTAACGCAAAGTGTTAACAATGGGGGGGGTAAGGCGACACTGTATTTCCTACATGATTTTTCTGTAAATCTACAACTTCTCTAATTAAAATAATAATAATAATAACAATAGAATAGATCTGCAGGAACAAGTATAGTCTTGGGGATCACTACTCAGGAATAGATTCGAAATCTTAAGACTTTCACCAAATTTAAAAGTATCTGATCAGTAACCCTATTTTTCACTGGGATTTTAAGTTTATTTATTTAGCATTTAAACCAATTCAGAAATTTTCTATCTCTGGATTTTTTTATTGTAACATTAACTATATTACAACTTTAGGTGCTTTTACTCTTTTATTCTGATGTTAAAAAGAATGTCCAATTAATAAAAATTGTCCAAGTCAATATTTCTGTATAAAAGGGAAAAAATAAAATTTAAAACATTTAAAAAATAAATTAAAAGTACGAGTTAAACTATGGACTACAGTTAATGATACAATTATAAAAATGTGCTATCATCAATTGTAACAAGTGCTCCACCCAACGCAAGGCATTACTAACAGGATGGTATACGGGAAACCTGTATTTTTTGCATGATTGTTCTGTAAATCCACAACTTTTCTAATAAAAAACAAAAACAAACAAACAAACAAAAAACTACGAGATAATCACTTCACACACACTACAATGGCTATTATTTTTTAAAAACAGAAAATAAACAAGTGTTGGTGAAGATGAGGAAAAATAGGAATCTTGGTGCATTGTTGGTGGGAACATAAAATAGTGTAGCCACTGTAGAAAACACTTTGGCAGTTCCTCGGATAGATAAAACAGAATTACAATATTACACACAAATTCCACTGCTAGGTATATACCGAAAAGAACTGAAAGCAGGGTCCTGGACAAATGTTTGTATACCAACTTTCATTGCAGCATAATTCTCAATTGCTAAAAGGTAGAAGCAATCCAAATGTCCATTAACGGATGCGTAAACAAAATTTAGTACATCCATTCATACAATGGAATATTATTCAGCCATAAAAAGGAATGCAGTTCTGACACATGCTACCTTGAAGATATCATGTTGAATGAAATAAGCCAGATACAAAAGGACAATAATTATAATATTTCTCATATCAAATACTTAGAATAAGCGAATTCAAAGAGAAAGAAAGCAGAATAGTGATTACCAGGGGAAGGGGAGATAGAAATGGGGACTTACTGTTTAATTGGGGAGAATTTCTGTTTAGGAAGATGAAAATGTTCTGGAACTAGAGGAGGAAGGTGCATAATATTGTCAATGTATTTAATGTCACAGAATGCCCACTTAAAATGGTTAAAATGATTTCTGTGTTACGTATATTTTCTTAATGTTAAATTTTTATATTGAAATACTTTCTTTCATACAAGTTACAAAAATAATACACAACCCTACAGAGGTTTCCAACATACCCTTATCCCTCCAGATACCCAGATTCACCAATTTCAATATGCAGACTTATTTGCCATATCATTCTATCCATCCATTAATCTACCACTCCATCTATCTATCCACCTACCTATCAACCCATTTTCTCAACGCTTGAGTGTAGAGTGTATACATCAAGCTCCATGAACACTTAATACTGCCATACACTTTCCTAAAACAAGGACATTCATTTATGTAAGTACCTTAAGTGTAGTTATCAAGTCAAAGAAATTTAACATTGAAAGCTTACAATCTACATTCCAATTTTTTCCATATGTCCTAATAATATCCCTTTAAGCCTTTTCTCCTCCCTTGTTAGATACCACCCAGGATCATATATAGCATTTAATCGTCATTGTCTCATTACTTTTTTTTAATTGTGGGAACACGCATACAACATAAGCTTTCCCATCTCAGCCATCCCCAAGTATACCAGTCAATGGGCTTAATGGCCTTTATAGTACTGTGGTACCCTCACCACCTTCCATTACTAAAACTTTCCCATTTCCCCAAACAGAAACCCTACACCTGTTATGTATTAACACCCCATTCCCACTGCCACCTCCCCTGGAAACCCGTACAGTAACATCTGTCCCTCTGAATTTGCATATTCTCCGATACTTTCTTTATGGTTACCATAGGGCTTAAAGTTAACATTCTAAATCTATAACAATATCGTTTGCTTTGATTTCAACTTAACCTCCACTGTATATACAAACTGTGTTCCTATACCCCTATGTTCCCCCACTTTTCTGTAGGTCTTCTCACAAATTACATCTATACATTATGACTCACTGATTTATAATTAGATATTATGCATTTGCCGTTTAGATCCTATAGGAAGTATAAAGTGGACTTACAAACCAAAAATGTGATAGTACTGGCATTTATACTTACCCATGCTGTTATGCTTACCAGAGATCTTTATTTCTTCATGTGGCTTGATCTATTGTTTACTGTCCTTTCCTTTTCACCTGCAAAATTCTCCCTAGTATCTCATGTAGGGCCAGTCTAGTGGTAATGATGGTCCTCAGCTTTTGTTTATCTGGGAATTTCTTAATTTCTCCCTCATTTTTGAAAGACAGTTTTGCCAGTATAGAATTCTAGGTTGGCAATTTTGTGCTTTCAGCACTTTAAATATGTCCTCCCACTGCCTTCTTGCCTCCATGGTTTCCGATGAATAATCTTCTAATCTTACTAAGGCTCCCTTGTCTGTGACCCATGCTTCTCTCTTGCAGCTTCCAGCTTTCTCAAGGGCATTCAACAGTTTGATTATAATATGCCTTGGTGTGGGTCTATTTGGGCTTATCCTGTTTGGAGTTCACTGAGTGTCTTGGATGCATATATTCATGTCTTTCTTTAAAGTTGGGAAGTTTTCAGCCATTATTTCTTTGAATATTCTCTCTGCCCCTTTCCCTCTTTCTTCTGGGATTCCCAGAATGCATCTATTGGTGTTCTGATGGTGTTCCTCAGGCTCTGTTAATTTTTCTTCATTCTTTCTTCTTTCTTCTCCTCACACTGAGTGATTCCAGTTGTCTTATCTTCAAGTTCTCTGACTCTTTCTTCTTCCAGCTCCACAATGCTGTTGAACTCCTCTTGGGAATTTTTAATTTCTGTTACTGAAGTCTTCAGCTCTTGTTTGGTTCTTTTCCATACTTTCCTTTTCTCTCAATATTGTCTTTGTGTTCAACTATCATTTTCCTGATTTCCTTTCGTTCTTTGCCATGTTTCCTTTAGCTCTTTGGGCATACTCAGCACCATTTTTTAAGAAGTCTTTGTCCAGTATGTCTCAGGTCTAGTCCTCCTCATTGGCGGTTTCATCATCTTTGCTGGGGCCATCACTCCTATTAATTTGTATGTCTTTTTAACCTTTTGTTGAAACTTGGACATTTTGATATTTTAATGATGTATTCTCACCAGAATTTAGACCTTGAGGTGTCTGTTCCTTAAGCTTGTATCCAGCTAGTGTTATGACAGAGCTTTCCCTGACTGCCAGGAGCTAACGAGGAAGAAGAAGAAACCATCTTTCCCAATCTTTGCAGACTGACCTGTGCAAGTGCACTTCTTCAGGGTTTATCCATGTAATGAGTTTAGAGAATAGTTCCAGAGGATCCTTCCTGCAAGTGTCTTGTCTTGGGCATATGTGTTTGGCCCTAGGAATTCCCATTTACATGGTTACGAATGTCCCACCTTCCCCAGGAAAAAGGTTCCTCATGGTCACAGGCACTGCACCACATGTTCTACAGCTAGCAACCCCTTGAATTCCAAGCAGCTTGACTTGACTGATCTCACACAGCTTTCTGAGATGCTTCTACAAACAGGGCAAGTTCTGGGCTGCCTCCAGATGACTGAGCCAGGCATACATACACCCAGTAGGTGCACAAGGGTTACTCTGCTCCCTCTGGGACCAGGACCAGGAGTCCACACTGGGAGTGCAGAATGGCTCTGCACTGAGCCAAACCAGTGAGGGGTGGGGTGAGACCAGCCAGGGCACCACGAGATCCTACTGCTTTTAAGTAGCCTTTCTCTTGATTCAGTGTTTGCCCTGCTATTGCCATCCTTTAACTGTTTTCTGGAACTTTGAGAAAGATATTTCTGTCAATTCCTGCTGGTTGTTCAAAACTTCTGTGGGAGAACAGAACCCTGAAGCATTTCACTCTGCCATCTTGATTGGGCCAGGTCATTTCTATGTTATGTATATTTTACCACAATTTAAATAAATAATTTTTTAAAAAAGGAAGAAATGGGCTATCAGGGTAGGAAAAGATAAACAAATTGTGATACATCCATACAATGGATGATAAAATGATACAAAATATGATACAATATACAATGATAAAAAGAAATGAGCTATCCAGCTAAGAAAAAACATGAAGGAAACTTAAATGCATATTGCTAAGTGACAGAAGCCAGTCTGAAAAAGCTACATACTCTATGTTTACAACTATAGGATGTTCTAGAAAAAGCCAAACTACCGAGATAGCAAAAAGATCAGTGGTTGCCACGGATTCAAGGGGGGTATAGGGAAGGATGAACAGGTGGAGCGAAGGGGATTTTTAGGGCAGTGAGACTATCCTATATGATACCTGTTCTGGTTTGCTAATGCTGCTGGAATGCAAAACACCAGAGATGGATTGGCTTTTATAAAGGGAGTTTATTTGGTTACACAGTTACAGTCTTAAGTGCCCAAGGTAACACATCAGCAATCGGGCACCTTCACTGGACGATGGCCAATGGTGTCCGGGAAACCTCTGTTAGCTGGGAAGGCACGTGGCTGGCGTCTGCTCCAAAGTTCTGGTTTCAAAATGGCTTTCTCCCAGGACATTCCTCTCTAGGCTGCAGTTCCTCAAAAATGTCACTCTTAGTTGCATTGGGATATCTGTCCTCTCTCAGCTTCTCCGGAGCACGAGTCTGCTTTCAATGGCCGTCTTCAAACTGTCTCTCATCTGCAGCTCCTGTGCTTTCTTCAAAGTGTCCCTCTTGGCTGTAGCACCTCTTCAAAACATCACTCACAGCTGCACTGAGTTCCCTCTGCCCATCAGCTCATTTATATGGCTCCACTGATCAAGGCCCACCCTGAATGGGTGGGGCAATGCCTCCATGGAAATATCTGATCAGAGTTATCACCTACAGTTGGGTGGGGCACATTCTATGAAACACTCAAAGAATTCCAATCTAATCAGCACTGATAACATCTGCCCACACAAGATTACATCAAAGATAATGGCATTTGGGGGACACAATATATTCAAACTGGCACAATACCTTAACAGTGAATACATGACGTTACATATTTGTCAAAATCCATAGAACTGTAGGACATGGAGTGAACCCTGATGTAAAACTATGGACTTTAGTTAATGTGTCAATATTGGTTCACCGAATGTAACAAATGTACCAATGCAAAATGTTAACAGAAGAAACTGGGTGGGTGGTATATGTGAACTCTGTACTTCCTGCACAATTTTTCTGTAAACCTAAGACTACTCTAAAAAACAAAGTCTACTTACTTAAAGTATGTATTCATGTAATGTTTGTATAATTAAAATTAATTTGAAAAATTTTAATGGTCCATACAAATCACCCCCACAAAAGTTCTAAACTGTAAAAGGTTAAACAAAATAAATATTTTTGAGCAAGTTATAGGTTTAGACAAATATATTTTATGATACAATGGAATTAAAGTTTCCGTACTACTTGAATACTTAATAGTACAATGGAAACCCCTGAATAACTGAGATATTCAATGTAGTTAATGTATTCATGCTCATTCTATGCAACTCAGAGTTTACATTATTTTCAACTGCAACACATTTGCTTCTAACAATATATTGTTAGGGACTCTGAATTCCCTTATAGTATAGATAATATTTTATTCATATTGGCATTTCAAGTTGTGTCTGGTGTAAGTACCCAGTGAAAACTAAATTGAAATGAGTGAATCTGTTTTGGGAAATGAGGGAGAACACACACATTTCATTCATTCTTGTATCATCAGCATATTGCATAATGCTTAGATCACTTATTGAGCACTTGCCAGGTTGCAATCACTTGTGCACATATTTACCATGTTTGATGTATCTAATCCTGTCAACAATCCTATGAAGCAGGTACTATACTAGCCTCACTTTACACAACAAAATCAAGGAACAGAGTGGCTAAGTAGTTTGCCTAAATACATTTGAACTGGGATTGAATCCAAGGCAGAGTGGCCACAGTCCATAACCAGTTTTAACCACTACAATACAATGTCTCTCAATCACTGAACAAATGAATGTATGTGCAGCACTTGGTCCAGGCCATACCCCCTAATTATAACATTGTTCCTATGGAAACAATCAGAGAAGTCTTCTAAAAGTCTGCATTGAACACCAGCAACATTGGGCAGTGCTGCAGAAAATAAAATATATAGTTATTTGTGCCCCTCCAAATTAGGAGCTGACATACATTGGTTCCATTAAATATATATATATATATATATATATATATACACACACACACACAAATATGTATAATGCATTTATATACATGAGCATCAGCCAACTAGTGCAGCCAATAGGTTTACTGCCTTTTGTAAAGCCCTGTGATTTGTTTATGAGTGTCACAGCCACTTTAACCTTTGCCATCAATCTTGAAAGAAGAGAAAGCAGTGTCTGGGCCATGGTAACCCCAAGGAGCAAGCCATCCAATTTCCTTACACACATTCACAGGCATATGAATGTGAATGCTTATATACCAGTATCTGTTCTACTGAGTAACTCTGCACAAATTGTGACCCTTACCTGGGCCTCCATCTGGAGGGGAAAGACCAGACGGAGCATCTAGGTTTGTTCACTTGTTTTTTCAATACGGACTTTTAGCAGAAATATGGCAGATTTTTCAGTGACTGTTGAAGAGGATCAAATGGGTCCAGCCTGCCGTGGGCTGTTGGTTTGGACCAGGAGTCCGAAGCCTGGAGGCTTTGTGCATAGTAATCTTCCTTTGCCAGTGCCCTCCACACCCTCCCAGTTCACAGTTTTGATCATTAATATTTAGCAATAATAATAACAATAGCAGACCCCCTGACAGAGTTAAGTACAAAAACATAAAATCAGAACTCTCTGTAATTGCTCTGTCTTGATCTGCAGCATCATCCTTCCAGCACCTCTATCCTCACCTTCCTCCTAAGGGAAATTCTGAGTCAGCCAGCCTTTGTTCCTGGGTGTGGTTAGGCAGAATCAGGAATGGGTTTAGAAAAGGGTGGGAAAAACAGTGAGATATAACCAAATCAAATTCCTTAGAGAAAATGAGTGAGGAAGAGGCAGAGTGAAGACAGGGACCAGTCAGGCTCACCGAGTTTTCCAACAAGGAGCAGAGAATGGTGAAGACACCTCAGTCGGGGGACAGGTGGGGTTGGGGGTGCAGTTTGAGGGGAGATCACTGACATGGACAGCTGAAGAAAGAAGGCTTAGTGGTTTCCAAGATCTCTGCAGTGCATTAATAATCCACTCCCCCACCCATCCCCTGGAGACCAGTAAAGACTGTAATTGCTTTAACTATTTTCTCTACGTTCATTACAGACATGGAAGTCTCCAGTTATACCCACAGGATATTACCATTTAGTGAGCATTTATGTCCCGGGCACTGTAATAATTTAAACCTGCATCTTCTTCAAAATAATAATAATAATAGTCACCTCTGAGTTTGGTATTATCACTATCCTCCCATTTTAAGGACGTGAAGGCGCCCTGCCCCGGCACACTCGGCTCACTCAGGGGCCAGACCGGAAGGCAGGTATCTACCGAGTGCCCCCTGTGCCAGGCATGCCGGGGATAGCCCAAGGAACTAGACAAACTCCCTTTCCTCATGGAGCCCGCCTTTTGGTGGGGAGAGAGGGGAGAAAAGAAAATCAGTAAATAAGCCCATTGCGGATACTTCTGAAAGCGGGTCTATAAACCCGGGCGACGGGACTCTGGCGCGCTCCGCTCGTCTCTCGGGATGCTGGGGGGGCTGGCCCGGCTCATTCCTTTACGGTTCGGCCTCGGCTTCGCCCGGGCGGCGGGAGGCGATGAGCGCGCCTCGGGCCGCCGGCGGCTCCTCGGGGACCAGGGCCGCGGCCGACTGTTGGCCCCGCGCGCCGCCCCCGGGCTACCCTCACCCCGCCCGGGCGGCCCCCGGACCGCCGTGATGAACGGCCTCCGCTACGAGCTCGCCGCCCCGAGGGCCCCTCTCCAGAAAGTCCCTCGCCCTCGTTCCGCCGTCCCCGCCAGGCCACGGGCCCTCCGGGACAGAAGCCCCGGGCCGCCCTCCCCCGCGGAGAGCTGAGGAGAAAGGGCCCCCACCTCGCCAGAGGAAAGATGGCAAACCTGAAAAATGGCCAACAAAGGTCGAACTTTCCCGTGATAACCACTCTAGGGGATGTGAAATGTACACACACTTAACAACCTCTGTCATCAAGTCCATACCCTCGCTCCGCCACACCGAGCTTCGCCCGCTCGGCCTCGAACGCGAAAAGCCACCTGTCCCCACTGTGCGCCCCCTGCAGGATGGCGCGTGGGCCACTGCGCAGGCGCAGGAACCCCTGCTCGGGCCACTGCGCAGGCGTGGGGCCGACGGGCGCACGGGCGGGGCGCGGCGGGGCGGGGCGCCGGAGGGCGCACCCGGCACCCGCAGGGGAGGCCCACCGCGCACGCGCGAGCCGCGGAGCAGCGGCGCCCTCTGCAGGAGCCCAAGCGGCCGGGTCCGTCCGCCGGCCGCGGGTAGCAGGCGCCCCCTCCCCGCCATGGCGGCCTAGCAGCTGTCAGCATTGGCCGCCGCCGCTGCTGCCAGGCTGGACCGGAGCCCGGGCCGAGGGAGGAGTCCGCGCTAAGGAGCAGCGCGGCCGCCGCCCCGACGCCGAGGGTCGGTAGGTGCAGCCGGGACCGGCCGCTCGCGCTCGCTCCCGGGGCCCGCAGCTCCCGGGCCGCTGCCCCGCCTGGCCCGCCCTGGCCACCCTGCCCGTCCTGGCCGGCGGCCGGGGCTGCCCCCTGTCCCGCGTGTGCGCCCTGAGCCCCGCGCGCCCACTGGCCTGCCCGCGGCCCTGCACCCCGCCCTCAGGCGCCCCACCCCCCCCCGCCCCCCCCCGCACCCCGCCCGGACCCCCGCAGGACCCCGCTGCGGCAGGCAGCCGCCGTCCCGGCCGCCCCTTCCCCGCGCGCCCTTTCCAGCAGGTGCATCTCCCCGCAGTGCCGGTTCGCTCTGACTCATGCTTTCCTCTCCGGCGCCGGGGAGCCTTTGGGTGTGTCCCCGCCGTTGCAGGCGGCTCCCCGAAGCCGGCTCTGCTCGCAAAAACTTAACCTTCCGGGGCGTCAGAATCGCCGTGGCAGCCTGGCTGGCAGTCGTCCCTCAGGCGCTTTCTGAGCACCTGCCGGCTCGGTTCCAGGCAGCGTCCCGGGCTGGGGGGGTGGAGCAGAGCCGCCTCGGGGCGCAGATTGCCGGTATGCGGTGGGGGTGCTTCTCGGCGTGAGATTCCAGCCTGCTCCCAATCCCTTCATTGCAGTAAGCCTCAGAATAGGGGCAGTGGCCCGCTGTTCATGGCCGGAGTTTGTGAGCTCCTCTCCTTTGTGGGGGACAGAAGGAAAGGGCAACCACACGGGAACCCTGGTACCCCCACTGCATAAATTTATTTGTTAGGAATTTATTGACTATTTCCCACACTGGAGTATAAGCTTCCTGAGGGCATGGACTGTATCTTCTGCCAAAGGGCTTAGGGTGGTGCCTGTGCTCAAAAAAGTGTACATTTGTTTAGTGAACACATGCCCCCTCCCCAGTTGCTTGTTCACAGCCTAATTAAAGCCGTCTCCTTATAGGGGTGTTTGTTTGCCTCTTTGCCTCTTGGACTGTGAACTCCTTGAAGGCATGGACCAGCACTTGTTGGCATCTGTATCCTCAGCCTCCAGCCCAGCGCCAGACATATAACAGGCACTCAGGAAATGCTCGAGGAGTGACTGGCTGACTGTGTGCAGACCCAGGCAAGGTACAAGCGGGAGAGTTATACTCCAGAGCAACTGCGTCATCTTATTCAGAAAGTTTTGAGGCTGTCTTTTTTGAAGTCAGGAAGATTAAGACTGTTTTCTGTTAGAGAGTTTGCATCATGGGAAATGTAAGAGAAAGAGAAAGTAGGTAAGAATGGATGCTATAGGTTTGTTTTTGTTTTTTTTTAAATGTCTTAGAGAGAGAGAGAGTGCAAACCCTTGCTTGTTATGTCTGACAAGCAGGATGACGTCTTTCCCCATCCAAGGCACTCTACCGTCATTTTGACAAGACAGCCTTTTGGAATAAGAGAGGGTAGCTGAGCTTGTTTTTAATAAGACGTTAGCCTTCCCCAGTGTCTGCCAGACAGCCTCATGGGAACCTACGTTGACTTGGTCTCAGCTGGAAAGGCCCAGGGACAACTCCTTTGTTGATTACAATCTCTTCTCCAGCCTTGCTTCCTAAGGTGGCCATGGATCCTTCTTCCAAATGAAGTCTGTGGCAGGGGAGGCCTTCTAGAACTCTGGTAAGTTAAGGAGATGATTTGTTCACAAGTAATTTGTGACAAAAGACAGACTGAATTGTGTGCCGCAGGAGAAGTCCAGAGAACGTGCTGTGGGCAAAAGGGGTGGAGAGACGTTTGTCTCTCAGCAAGAGCATCAGGCCCCAACCTTGGCTGCATGTTAGAATCGCCTGCGGAAACATGCCCATGCCCAGACAGGAGCCCAGAATCCCTGGGGATGGTCCTCTGACGTCCGAATCTGTCTTAAAGCCCCCTGGAAGATTCCAGTGTGCAGCCAAAGCCAAGAATCACTGAACCAGAGTTCTCTGTGACACTTCCTGGAGGTGTGGCACTATGCCTGGGCTTTGGAATGATGGGTGGGATTTCAGCAGGTAGACATGGCTGATACTCCAAGCAGAGAAGTGCCTCAAAAGCATGTGGGAAGGCTGAAAGCATGTGGCCCCCAGTCCTGGGCTGCTGTCATGGTGCCCATTCCCCTAAATGGCTCAGAGGTTTTTGCAAACATTCAGAGGTTGGGAGTAAACAGGCTGATGGGCTTCTTTGCAGGAGCTGTGTAATGAGCTCCTTGTGGCCTGCTCGTTGCCAGAGAGCCAAGGTGCCTGGGGGATTCTCAGTTGCCTCATTCCCTCACTCCCTCCACCAAGAGAGGCCTGGGACCGAGGTGGCAGCAGCGGTTCAGAAAGCGGGTAGTGGTTCCATCTGGTTGAACTCGCTCCCAACGGCCCCCTTTGGACCACAGCTCTGGAGCTCTCTTTAAACAAGAGCCCTGTGAGTCGGGAAGGGCTGCCTCTGGCCCTGGACAGAGCAGGGGGTGGTGTCCAATGTGAGCTGCAGAAAGCAGTCCACTCCCTGGGGCCCCCAGATACAAACCACTACAGCTTCAAACCACCCCCTCTGTGGAACTCTAGGGTGTTGGCGGTTGCTTGTGGGTTTGTTCCCACCTCATTCTCACAAGTGCAATTTGTGCAAAACAGTCATCCTCATACTCTAATTGTGTACTCCTATCTGTCAGATTTGAGTGAGCACCTCCATATATGTTATATGCTTTAAATAATAGCTGTATAACACTGTCCTGATATTCGGGACATTCAAATATATACAGATATAGATCTTTTGAAAGGGTAAGAAGTGAAGTAAACCCAATTAAATATTTAAATATATTAATGGTACAAAAACTATAACACAAATATATTTGTTTTTTTTTTTTAAATAAGAGTGATGTGATGGAGGCCATATCCCATTTATAAATTCTTAGATAACTTAAGTCCCAGCCATTTGAAGGTCTGGTTCTAACTTATGTTTAGTGCAGCTCTTGGCTTCTGTGACGTTCCCCGGTAGAAGTGATGCACCTCATGAAGGCACACAGCCTGTGCTCGTAAGTCAAGGTCCTTGTTTCTCGATCCACCCACCCATCCTGCGAGGGCCCTTGATGAATGGGGGCTGGTAACTTCTCAAGGAAGGGGAAGCTCTGGGTTCCAAGGTTTCTCAGTGTGTAGGAATGAGTGTTGGCGAGACGGAATTCTTGTATCATCTCAGTAGCACAGTCACACAATTGTGGAGACATTTCCAAACATCCACCTTCAGATACGCTGTGTTCTTGGCACAGGTTTTTTTTTGAAAAGCTGTACCTTGCTCGTTGTCACCTTTTCCTTGAAGGTACAGAGTCATTGAGTGTGTCTGTTTAAGAGAAGTAAGCTTATTGATGCAGTGCCATGGCCAGTTGTCATTAAAAAGATAAAGGCCAGCAGATTTGGAACCCTGGTGTTTTCATGAAAGAAAATGCATGCCCCCACATTAAGTTCCCCGGCTTTTTGAAGTACTAAACCCTGGGACAGCCAGCGAGCCCCTGTGTCCCTTCCCAAATCACTGCAAAGGCCTGTACAGCTTCAGCTATTTCAGGGTCTTGCTTTGATGCACTTGGCTGCCAAGGTGTCCTGGAGCAGGTACACACAAACCTGCCTGAAGGTGCTGATGGTAAACCAGGGGGTGAGGGCACCCACCACGCCCCATGTCACGGACACCCCCACTCCCCTTCTGGGTGCCGTGGCTGCGGACACACAGGTCAGCGAGAGCACCATGGCCTGTCCTCATATTAAATACCAGTAAGGCCAAGTTCACCTCCTCTCAGAGAAAAACATGGATACGTGGAAGTTCACTGCAGCAGATTGTCCTGCTCACCCCATGTGGCGATCAGGGGGATTCACGGGTGGGGGCCATACACCTTAGGCCAGAGATGTGCCCAGCTATTTTCAACCTGATTTTTGCAGGCAGACTGATATTGGGGCATTTAATCTGCAGAATCCATTTTTCAGTCATTTACTGGTCACCCAAAAAAAAAAAAAAAAAGGCTCATATACTGGGTAAAAGATTAAATAGAACAGAACAAAACGTCCTTCAGCAGCAGCACTGCACTTCATTCAAACCTGGACTTGCCCCCAGCCCGTTCCTGACACAGCAGACCTGGTCTTGGCGGCTTGAGCCCTGGTCTGCCTCCTTTTCTGGCTTTTTCCCTGCTGTTGCTGCCCCTGAATCACTCTTCCAACCACCCAGAACTACCCGTGGTTCCCAAACAGAGTCTTTTACTTCTCAGTGATGTCAGGCCCTCCCCTCCCCGACTAATGAGTAATTTGAGACTGTGCCCCATGTCACCTCCTTCCTGAAGCCTTCAGGGCCAGCTCTCTCTCACTCAAACACACACAGTTAATTCCTCTCTTTCCCAGAATCTTGTGATCCTTTTTTTTTTTTTTGGCTTCAGAGACAGCCATTTCAGTACATACAAGCATTTGTTTACGTTTAGACTGTGAACTCCTGGGATAAGAAGTACCTGGTACAAGTGCCAACCACACAGTTAAGAACTTGGCAAATGTTTGTTGAATGAATAAATGCCTTTTTACCACGTGTATCCTGTAAGGCCACAGATGCAGCTGCTAAACCTCCGTTAAGTACCTATCATGCTTCCGCGATGTGCTTGTGGCCTTCAGTGCCAGCTGACAGTGTGGACGCCCCATGTTGGAGCTCTGCTGTGTTCCTAGCTGCGAGGGGGCCGAACCCTGGAGGAAAAGGTGCTGGGTCCTGGCCATCACCACTAACAGGGAACCTCTGTATTCTACCCTTTGGGTGAGTCGGGTGGTCCACTGCAGCTTCATGGAGACCCTCCGCCTTCTTCCCCATGGCGTATCTTCCTCCAGGAGTGCCCTGCCAGGCCTGGGCAAACTTAGGTTTCTGACAGGCATGCACCTGAACATAGCATGAGGGTCCGGCGCCTTGTGCGGGGTCCCCTCCTTCTGCTCACTGGTCTTAAGGCCTACTCACAGGGACCTCTCCAGAAGCATTAACACCTTTCTGTTCCGAATATGCAGAAATAGAAACTTCTTTTGCCTGGACACGAATAAATTAGATGGCGTGTTCAAGTTGATGTGCAAGAAACAGCAGTGGAGGTATCGGGCACTGCCACGCGTTTCGTTCTTCAGCACTGCTACCTGCAGAGTTGAGGTGCCTGAAGAATCACAGCTGCAGCTGAACTGGCACAATTGTACCTCTTAAATGAGTGATGCTCTCTGGAAAAACAATTTTTAGAGGAATCCTTCGTTCCATCGAAAAAGTTCTCAGAAATTAGCAACCCATAGCATGCGCTGACTCCATGGGTTCGATTGCTCACCTAAAAAGCAAACATTGAAATACTCAATGATTTGTCTAATGATTAATATTTTAAGAGTCAGCAAACAAGCTGTTTAGCAGGAAAGAGAAACCTTTCCCTGCCCTTCCTGTCCCTTTCCCGGGGGCAGTGAAGTGAGCCCTCTTCAGAGGGAAGTTCTCGGACTTGCTCTTGTCGGCCGGAGGTGGGCGGCCTTGGAAGGGACCAGCAGCCCCCACGTGTTTGCTTTAGAGCTGTTCCCAGGGCCAGGCCTGCCCGCAGCTTTGGATCCCAGCCATCGGCTTCTGGGGACACTGTGTGCTACGGTGTCAAGTGTTTTAAGAAGCTCTGACTTCCTTTTCTTCACATACATTTGCTTTCGTAACCAGAGAGCTTTCCAGATTTTGTAATTCTGGAATCTCCATCTTTAAATTCCTCTTGCTCAGAAAGAACAGATGTGTTAGGTTCAGAGCCATTCAAGAATCCACACAAACGCAGCAAGTCATGGTTTAAGTAGAGAGTTTAAGGTTTATTAGAGGAAGAAAGCAGAAGAAAGCAGGTGGGAGCCATCAGAAAAGAAAGAAGGAAAAATGGCTCCGGCCCTCTATCTGAGAGCAGCATTTTTTAAAGGAAAAACCCACGTTGGGTGTTGGGGGGGAAGCTCCTGCTGAGTGTGTTCTGGGCCTCGATTGGGTGCGTGCTTATCAGTTTCTGCTGACTGGTTACTAGGGTTCTAACACACTACTCTTCTTTGATGTGCACTGTATTATCTATGTGGAGGAAGCAGGCCTTTTGGCTTGTTTGCGATCATTCATCTTATGGGCATATCTGATCTTGCCTTGTCTGCCCCCTGGAGTCTAGGTGCCACTGTGACTGGGATTCCTAAAACAGCCTCCAACCCTTAGTTTATGGCACACTTGGTATTTATGAGATAAGCAGCAGGGCCCGTGGATCAGACATTCCTTCTATATGTTAGACTCTTTTTCTGGGGCCTGACAAGATGGAAGATTGAATTCAAGGAAAGGACTAGATAAAGCCTCGCATACACAGAGCGCATACACAGAGCTACCGGCTGGGAGCTGTAGGGACACAGAAATAAACAAAATGTCTGTCAAGGGGCTGGAACTGCAGGATATTTTATCCTTTTGATCTCTACTATTGGGTTCTGGGAGCCATATATAAAAACTTTGTAAAGATGTTCATTGCTTTGGGGCTACACAAGGATGAGGAAGGGCCGAGGTTAGAACACAGAAGTTCGAACAGGCAGAGGGTTGAACCCTGGCTCTGCCCCTTTCCCACTGTGTGGCCGTGGGCCCTGGGTCTCCACATCTTCTCTAAAATGGCGACGGTGCCCAAAGCCACAGCACTTGCTCTAGGTGAGACATGGCCGTGAGCCCGGGGCGTGTGTAGACGCACAGGCTGATGGTTGGGTGAGCCAGTTTAGACAACGAGGGCAAGAGGATCGGACAAGATGCATCTTATGTTTTAACGTTCCGGGAGAGAACAAAGAGTCGCTCTGCGTGTATCTGTTTTCTAAATAAATGCTTCCATGTTATCCCACCTACTTTGTTTTGAGTAACACATTACAGCCCTTTTGGCTCTTTTGCTTTCTGACCGGACGCGCAGTGTCTGGTGATTGTTCTCCAAATGCACCACGGCGTCCTCTCGTCCAAAGGTGCAGAGTCTCGCCCGTGAACCCCGGGTGCTCCCCGATGCCCAGCGAGGCGTCCCAGTTCCCGAAGATCTCGCTCTGCCCAAGAGGCTGTCCGTGGAGGGCCGTCCATGCCCTGCCAGCTCTCCTGTGACCCCGGAGCCTCTGGTGCCAGGTCTCTGCTGCAGGTGGGCAGGTGGGGGGCCCTGGTGCCCTTCCCGCCCAGCCCTGGGCCCCCAGAGCATGGGGTGACGCACGGAAGCTTGTTACCCTTGGCCGGAGCTTCCTGGAAAGGAGCCCACCTGCCTCTCTAACCACGAGGCATTGAAGAATGATCTTTTTCTCTTCTTCCCTTGGTAGAGGAAGGAGGTTCCTCTCGGCCAAGCGGCCACCTGGCCCCGACCCGAGGCCCTGCCTTCCTTTACCTGAAGCTTCCGGAAGCCCCTCCTAGGCTGCCGGCCTTCGTGCTGCCTTCAGATCACCACTCTCGCATTACTCCCCTACTACTGACCTTCACACGCTCTTTCCACCTTATTAAGTTTAAAAGCTTTGGGACAACTTACTAATTTGCTACTCAACAGCACTTCAGAGTGTTTTAGCTTTTATTTCCTCACATTTCAACCATGGGGTTCATTAAAAGTCAGATTTTTAATTAATAGCTTCTTGCATTTGTGTTTTCTACAAATATTTATTGGATAGCCTTTAAAGAATACATTTGAGTAGCTATTATATATGACAGCTACCTCCTAAAAAAAAAAAAAGGCCTGATTTTAATTAAAAAAGAACTTTAAAGGGAATGATTTTCAACTGACTGGAGCCAGAAGTAGCAGTGGCCCATTTTGAAAAAGAAACCGCCTTTCATTTGGTTGTGGTGTTGATTAACCGGCGGCTTACTACTCGTCTGCCTCAGAGTTCTGTGCTGTTTCAACCCTGCCCAGGGATGGTGCTCGGTTGGCGTTTGCTGCGGGCATGGAGCTGATTGATTGAACTTGAAACTTGCCCGGTGAGTCACCGGCCGTCCCTCCACTTGACGGTCCCGCGCTGGGGAGGGCCCTCTCCTCTTTGCTGGCAGTTCTCCGTACGGGGACGATGACCAGGGGTGCCCTGCAGCTCCTCCGAGGCCGCCTTCCGTGCCCCCCACCCTAGATCCCAGGTGTCGGGTCTGCGCCTCCGACTCCATGCCTTCAGCTCTGGAACACGGTCCCGTCCATTTCCTGGGTGTGGCAGGGTCTACCTGAGCTAACCCCCAGCTCCTACCTCTCCGCCAGGTGAGCATCTAATGCACTTGGGCCGTGGTCTCTGGCCAGGGTGTCTGTTTCTTGCATGTGAAATGTAGTAACATGGATTTGTTTCAATTGGGGGGCACTTTAAGAAATCACAGCCTCTCATCTTTGCTATTGCTTATGTTTGTAAATCTCTCAGCCCACTTTTTCCCAGTTATACATGTCAGATTTAAATATTACATTTGTATGTGATTGATGGTAGGGTTTTTGTTTTTTTCCCGACTCTCTTTGGAGAAGTGGGAAAATGGAGAAGAAACCGGCCCATCTGCAGCAGTGGAGGGTCAGGTGCCGGTGCCCACCGTGCCGATAGCAGAGGCTGGTCCCTGGGGGTCAGGGCGGGGGGGACGATGAACACCTCTGCATGTCTGTCCCCCCATCTGCCCCTGGGTCCACAGTGAGTGCCCCCGAGGGGCTGCGGGCCCTGTCCAGCCCCCCACCCTCCTGCCTAGATGTCAGTCCGCAGCCGGGTCCCTCAAGCGAGTTTCCTTTTACTGGCCCTGTCGGCTGAGGGTAAAACCCGTCAGCAAGGAGCACTCGTAATCCCTAAGCCCTTGCCAATACGTACAAAATCCACGCCACCTGCAGAGGAAACCCAGACAGTGTTTGTCCAACCACAGCGGCAGTCTCGCTGCATGTGAGCTTAATGCTCCAGGAGAATAAAGGTCCATCTAAAAGGGCTAGGTCTTCTTGGAATATACAGAGTAGGGACTGTTTGAGACATGAGGGTGGCCCGAGGCCAGCATCTTTCTCTCTGGGTGGTGCTTTGAGTCAAGGTGGTGCAGGAGAAGGTGAGGGGGACGGGAGGAGGACGGTGTGTGAGAGGCGACTCTCCTCCTGCTCCCCTGCTTCCCCCACAGCACCCACAGTTGGTGGTCTCCTCTCTCACCCTCATTTCCCCTTAGGTCCCTCCGGCGAGGCCATGGCGGCGCCCAGGCAGCTGGCCCTCCTCCTCTGGAAGAACTACACCCTGCAGGTGGGCTGGGACCCCCGAGGCGGGCGGGAGGGGCCCGGTGTCCTGGGATGCGGTGTCTTCGGGGGGCTGTGAGGGGGCCAGGAAGACACGGTGCTCCCAGGGACCTGGCCTCTTCAGCTCTGCATCCGCTCAATTTCCACTTCCCTTCCAGAAACGGAAAGTCCTCGTCACCGTCCTGGAGGTCTTCCTGCCGCTGCTGTTTTCTGGGATTCTGATCTGGCTGCGCCTGAAGATCCAGTCGGAGAACGTCCCCAAGGCCACCGTCTACCCAGGACAGGCCATCCGGGAGCTGCCCCTGTTCTTCAGCTTCCCGCCTCCGGAGGGCGCCTGGGAGCTGGCCTTCGTCCCCTCCGGCAGCGACGCCGCGAGGACCATCACCGAGGCCGCGAAAAAGATGCTGGTGATCAGCATGAGAGGTGGGGGCGCCAGGCACGGGCTGGAGGGGAGCCTGGACCCTGAGCCCTGACTTCCCATTTATAAAATGAGTTGTCAGGGCCAGTGGAGTCACGCAGTGACAACGTTCTGGAAGTCTCAGGCTCTGCGGTGGGATCGGATTCCTGACCGTGCCAGTTGGGAATCCTAAGGGCTAACTGGGCAAGCGTGCCCCTGGAAAAGCTCTTCAAGTACGAGCCAGGGGTGGGGAGTGTAGCAGGTGCAGGAGCCTCCAGGGAGCCCGTGCAGGGAGACTTCCAGCAAACACATACTTGCCATTCTGTTGTTTCTCGATCTTTGCTCTCAAGGTGAAAAAAAAAAGATAGCCCCTTCGTTTTTCCTTTTAATGTTGGCACCTGCTTTCTGGGGTTAACTCGATTCCCCCAGCACTTAGGGGAAGTTCCTTGCCCTCACCCAGCGATCAGAGTGAAGCCCTTTATGTGCGATGGGCTCTGGGCAACAGAGGAATTGATGGAGAAACTGTAAGTTAGTGTCCACTTGGTTTTTAAAACACACCACTATGGTTATGAGCTGGGCACGTGAGCCCTGGCCGCAGAGCCCAGAGGAGGGTCGTAGATTAGCACGACGTGGCTCTGCCGCCGGCTCTGCTTCAGCTCTCGTAAGAAGTCACGGTGCAAGAAGGGGCTGCCCGGGGCCCAGCCCTGGCTGAGCAGTTCCCCCTCTTTATGGCTGTCTATCACTTGGCCAAGAAGGAAAGCAGACTTGAGTCTCAGCAGAGGCTTGCAAAGCCTTGGAGATACTTGTACCTTTGCCATCTTGTATCTGTAAGTGATGTGGAGCCTCCAGAGTTTTCGAGTGGAAAGCATGACGGGGCAACTCACTGCTCGGTTGCGCTCTCTCTCCACAGTGCGAGGCTTTCCCTCCGAAAAGGACTTCGAGGACTACATTAGGCACGGAAACCGCTCTTCCAACGTGCTGGCTGCGGTGGTGTTTGAGCATGCCTTCAACCACAGCAAGGATCCCTTGCCCCTGGCGGTGAGACTCCCTGGGGCCCCAACCCTGTGCTGGGACGTTGCAGCAATGCGAGCAGAGCCTTACGTCCTCCTTTGTGAGTTCTTGCAACATGTGAAAGCTGCCACTTCTGCCTTAAACCGCTGCCTGCGAGTAAATATTAGACTCTCTCTTCAGGTCCAGTATTGGCAACTCAGCCCCCATTGATGGGAGCCCCTGGCGCTTCTTTAAACCCCTGGCGATGATTTCCAATCCTGAAGGAAGCAGCCCATACCAGTCGCCCAAGGTCCCTTGTGGTTCTCATTTTATAAAAGGTGGTTCTGTCACCACATCTCTGTGGCGTGGCTCGAAGACGATAGACGGGGGAATAGCAGGCACTTGGGATTTGAATACGGGGTGGCATTAGAACTCCAGTTATGTTGAAGAAGAAGCTTTTTACTTGCCTGATGACGTGAAGACAGAGAAACCACCAGGTCTATCTAGCATCATTTTCACAACCCACCACCCCAACCCTAAATAGGGGCTCCTCAGTGACATCTCACACGGGGTTCGTTGGACATGGGGATGGGGGTGTGGGTGGTTCCTCCACAGCAGTGAGAGCCCCCAGAGCGGCTTGTTTCTTCTTTGTTCCATAGGTGAAATACCACTTACGGTTCAGCTACACGCGAAGAAATTACATGTGGACCCAGACAGGCTCCGTTTTCCTGAAAGAGTCGGAGGGGTGGCACACCACTTCCCTTTTCCCACTTTTCCCAAACCCAGGGCCGAGGGAGCCCACATCCCCTGATGGGGGCGAGCCAGGTGAGGAGCACCTCAAGCGCGCTGGTTGCCCACCCTGGGTGCTAACTGGGGGTGCTGACGTGAGGGCCACCATGGGCTTCTCTGCAGAAAAGGAAGAAAACCTCCTCCGGGTGCCCTCCTCTTACCCCAGAAAACATGTCCCTTTGAGGGGCACACTTACATTTCAGTTTCAAAGATGCCTCGGTTTGCTTTGAATCCTTTGAGTTTAGTCCCGTGAGCCCCCTTCTCCCTGGCCATCTGTGGGCACAGGGGGATGGGCTGTTTCAGCACTGTGCTCATTGTATAGTTTATCCTGGTTTTATTGAATCTGAGTAACTGATACAAGTTGGATCTTGGCAGGTTGAACCCTATCTGTGTGCACCGTGGTGTTCTAAACATCTAAGTCCGTGGCAATTTATTATAGCCACAGCAGGACACTAGCACACCCACCAAAACCGCCTCTCCTGTCCACCTCTGGCAAAGCCGGTCAGCCTCTTCCTGCTTCCGGCTCCTCCTGGCTGGGGGCGCCTTTGGCCACCTGAGCACTCGCCTCTCTGCAGCTGCAGCACCCACTCAGGCCCAGCCCTTCCCCTCGGCCTCTCACTGGCTATGGGGAAACCGTCTCTTGTTCCTTGGCTTTTTTTGTTGCTCCTGTTTTCCGAACCTTATTCTTCCAGTGCCCTCTTTCCTAATATTTTGGGCCTAGCTTTTGTTGGTTTAGAATCCCACCAAACCCGTTCCAAGCAAGCAGGGTCTTTCCAGCCAGGGTCGTCTGGAGGTGTTTTTAAAAACGTGATTGTGCGTGTGACTTGCAAAGTGGACATGGCAACAGTGTCCCTCTTATTCGCTTCACTATGGGGGTCTGATGCCTCTTCTCCCTTGTCCCACGGGGCCACAGAACAGCCCAAGGCCCTTAGGGGCTGCAGAAGGGGCGTCAGGTGAACTCGCCCCATTGTCCCACATGCCCCGTTTTCTGGGGACCCTGGGCCGTCCTCATATGAGGTGGTACACGCAGCCCTCTGTGCAAGCAGCCCCTCCTGCCACGTGTCGGCCTGATGGGCGTGGACGTCCTCTGCCCTCACCCCAGGCTACATCCGGGAAGGCTTCCTGGCTGTGCAGCACGCGGTGGACAGAGCCATCATGCAGCACCACGCCAACGCCTCCGCGGCCCAGCTGCTCGAGAAGGTCACCGTGATCGCCAAGAGGTTCCCGTACCCGCCCTTCATCTCCGACCCCTTCCTCGTCGCCATCCAGTACCAGCTGCCCCTGCTGCTGATGCTGAGCTTCACCTACACCTCGCTCACCATCATCCGGGCCGTGGTGCAGGAGAAAGAGAGGAAGCTGAAGGTAACCCACCTGCCGTGGTTCTGGGACCACGCAGCTCAGGGCGGGGCCACCCAGGCAGCGGACCCCTGGGCAGAGGACCCCCAGGCAGAGGACCCCCGGGCAGCGGACCCCCAGGCAGTGGACCTCCTGACAGCAGACCCCAGGCAGTGGACCCTGGGTGGCGGACCCCAGGCAGAGGAACCCCTGACAGCAGACCCCCGGGCAGCGGACTCCTGGGCAGAGGACCCCTGGGCAGCGGACCCCGGGCAGTGAACCGCCCCACACACAGCGCTCGGCCACCTCTGGGCTCACTGAGGTCAGCCTGGGAGGGTGCACTTTAAACCCTCCTAAAGCACTGCTCCTCTGCAGTGACCTCCGAGGACTGGCTGTGGCCCCAGAGCCGCCCCGCCCTGTCCGGGAGCCACCAGCCACAGGGCTCTGCGCTCCCACCACCTGCCTGGGCCACGCCAGGGGCGTGAAAGTGTGCATTGTACCCTGGGTTTCACAGACTTGGTGCAAAACAGAGAACTTGGGCGGCCTTCTGGTAATTTTTGTATTGATTACATGTTGAAAAGATAGTATTTTGGATATAACAGCTTAAATATAATTTTATCTTTTTTTTTTTTTTTTTTTTACTTTTTGGTTATGGCTATGACAAAATTTTAAATTACTTATGTGGCTCACGCTGGACGTCTGTTGGGTGGTGCTACTCTAGAGATTGGGTCAACAGGGAGACGAGCTGTTTAAAGAGACGCCGGAGCAGGACAGTTAGTGTTGCGTACAGAGCAGGGACAGGTGTAGTTTTAGGCTGCTGGGTGTAAAGTAACAGGGAATGAAGAAGTATGTGAAGTGTGGCCATAGAGTAATGTAATTTACTCACTTAAGGACCCCCAGGTGAGCAGCATCCCCTATAAACTCACACCAGCGATGTGCCAGTCCCCAGAATTTACTTGGAGTTCTTCCTTTGGAATACTGTCAATGCCGTTGTTCCCGTTTGCTAATGCTGCCAGAATGCAAAACACTAGAAATGGGTTGGCTTTTATAAAAGGGGGTTTATTTGGTTACAAAGTTACAGTCTTAAGGCCATAAAGTGTCCAAGGTAACACATCAGCAATCGGGTACCTTCACTGGAGGATGGCCAATGGCGTCCGGAAAACCTCTGTTAGCTGGGGAGGCACATGGCTGGCGTCAGTTCCGGTCATTCCTCTCTAGGCTGCAGTTCCTCAAAAATGTCACTCTTAGTTACTCTTGGGGCATTTATCCTTTCTTAGCTTCTCCAGAGCAAAAGTCTGCTTTCAAAGGCCATCTCCAAAATGTCTCTGTAAGCCAGAGCCCCTCTTTTAGTCCCAGTGCATTCTTCAAAGTGTCCCTCTTGGCTGTAGCAGCTTGCTCCTTCTGTCTGAGCTTATACAGTGCCCCAGTAATTTAATTCAGACCCACCCTGAATGGGTGGGGCAACACCTCCATGGAAATTATCCAACCAAAGGTCTTGTCCACCCTTGATTTAATCACATCTCCATGGAAACACCCAAAGGATTCCAAAATCTAATTGCCCACACAAGATTGCATCAAAGATAATGGCGTTTTGGGGGACATAGTACCTCAAACTGGCATGCCGGTGAAACAAACTTCAGGATATTCTCAGGGGTGCCCCAGGTCTGTGAGAATTTTGGAAATTTTTAAATGCTGTAAATGAGAGGCAGGAACAACCGATGAGCAGGGTATTGTGTTCTGGGCAACCTTAAATAATTCAATAAAATGGTGTAATGTTGGAGTATTTAGTGGTGAAATGTTCCCCCCCCCAAAAAAAAATGTGCACACCAACACACATCCATAGATACGTAGGTAAAGCAAACACGGCAAAATGTTACCTGATGATTGAATCTCAGTGGTGGGCCCACCGGTGATCACTGTACTAGCCTTTCTGCTTTTGCTGGAGGTTTGAAATTGTTCGTAGTAGGAAGCTGGAAATAAGCAGTCTAGCCTAGCACCTGGTGTATGGGAAACCCTGAATCCTGACTGCCTTTGCCCTGGACCAGGGCCTTCCCATGGAATGTTCCAGAATGACGGACATGTTCTGCTTCTGCACCATCCGTTACAGAAGCCGCACATGGCTACTGAGAGCTCGGAATTTGGCTAGTGCAACTGAGGAGCTGCATTTTTAATTTTATTTAGTTCATTGAAATTGCCCTATGTGGCCAGTGGCCACTGTAGGGGACAGCACAGCCTTGAGTCCTGTGGGCTCTGAGGTCAACTCTGGTCGGTCGAGGAGCTGGGCTTCCTCCCCTCCTGACCTCTTGACCAGGATGGGCCGAGGAAGGCAGGTGTCATCAGAAGCTGACTGCTGAGGGTTGGCCACGCCGCATCCCACACCACGTCCCAACATCGCTGATCTGGCCTTCCTACGGAAAGTTCCAGACGCCTGTTTCAGAATGGCGGGAGGTGAGGGACGTGCGGTGGCACTGAAAAGTCAGTGTTCACTAATGCCTCGTGCCTTCTGGAGCATTTGACAAGCACAGTTCCGTTTGACCCGGGGAAGCCGATGTGAGCGCAATCAGGTGCCTGCTGGGGCCTTGCTGGCCGACAGCAGTGGGGCCGGGCTGGACCAGCGAGGGCTCCAGGCGGCACGGCTTCCAGGGGTGGCTCCCAGTGCTGGGAAAAGGCTCGGAAGCGCCGGTTATGGGTTGGTAATTGCCTCGTAGCATTAAGGGATTCCCATGGAGGACTGTGCAGAAAACGCATTGGTTGCTACCATAGATTACATACCCATGTTGGGCCTGGACCTGACAAAGGGCATGAGGTAGCCACAGAGCCATGGACCTCAGGCAGGAAGCAGAGACTGAGCTTCATGAAGGGAGAGCAAGGCCAGGGCCCAGGCGAGGCCGGGCAAGCACGCAGGGCACGGTGGACACAGGGACCATGGATCTGACTGGGTCGGGCAAGGCTTCCCAGCTGGGAAGACCATCCCTAGAGGCAGGGAACAGGGATGAGGGTCAGAAGAGGGCGAGGTGGCCTTTGAAATCCATGCCCCAGCATCAGGACTCGAGGCCCTCTCTTCTGGCCCCACGCCCTTTACCATTCCTGACCTCCGCCCTGGGGCACAGCTGTGGGGTGGGCCCCCTCTGGGCCCTGCACCCACCTGAGCAGCCCACGGACCCCACGATACATCTCTCCCACCCCAGGAGTACATGTGCATGATGGGGCTGAGCGGCTGGCTGCACTGGAGCGCCTGGTTCCTGCTCTTCTCCCTGCTGCTGCTGGTCGTCGTTGCCTCCATGACCCTGCTCCTCTGCGTCAAGGTCAGTGTGGCTCACGGGGTCTCGGAGGGAGGGCGCTGGGGCAGCGCCGGGTGGGGTTTGCTCTTGGGAAGGCGTCCGTCTGGGGACGGTTCCAGGGAGAGCCCTCTCGTGGAGGTGCGGACTCGTCTCCCATCGTGATCGGTCCCCCACGACGGGCAGCGGCCAGGTCACTTCCTGCCTTTGCGTCCACCTCCCCGGCGGCCGTGCAGGTGAAGGAGAACGTGGCAGTGCTCTCCAGCAGCGACCCCTCGCTGGTGCTGGTCTTCCTGCTGTGCTTTGCCCTCTCCTCCGTCTCCTTCAGTTTCATGGTCAGCACCTTCTTCAGTAAAGGTGAGTCCCTGTGCCCCCCGGAACCAGAGGGGATGATCTGAGTCTGGGAAAATGAGGCAGCTTCCTTCAGGGTACACAGGGGCAGGGGGTCAAAGGACATCTAAGCAGAAGTGAGTGACCTAGAGATGGAATTACCGGAAGGAAGGGGGCAGGAAGGGCCAGGGGTGGACATAAAGGGCACACAGGTGAAAGGTGCAGCTCTGAACACAGGTGAAGCCACTGAGGGAGAGGCGTGGAGGGAACAGAGCAAAGGGCCAGTGACGGAGCCTCCCAGAAGACCCCGGGAAGGAGCTGAGAAAGAGCAGAAGAGGGACAGTGCATTGTGTGCAACAAGGAGAAGAGTCAGAGTAATTAAGGGTGAAGGAAAATTGGAACAAGGCGAGCATGTGGACAGTTGTGTTGAATACTGGAGGACAGCGAAAAGAAGGGCCAGCTGTCAGCTAGGACACATGACACCTGCCCATCCACCTACCCTGTACACCTTGCTGATACCTGTCCGCTGTTCAGATGTGTTCTTGCAGGACCTGTTTTATCACAGTAGCATTTAAACACATTCACCCCATGCATTCACAGTGTTCTATCTGGATCTTACGTAGCTCTCTCTTTCCTAGTTCAGGGCAGTGTGACTAAGGCCTGGCTCCAAGCACTGTTCCTTTTTTGTTTTTGTACCAATCTGGGTCATCAGTCTACAAAGTTTATAGAAATGCATGAGTAAATTCCTAATGGGTTATAGAGTTAATCCTTCAAAAGTTATAAAAAATAAAAATGAAATGGAGTTAGAATAATTATCCAACCTACGGGAAACAAGTGATGTCTTGTCTTTGAAGTAATGTAAGGAAAATGTCATGGATGAGGTGTCTTTTTTGGAAAGCTAAAACTTCTGTGTAGTGTAAAGATGAAAAGGAATATTTGCATTAAATTTGAGAATTTGATATCTAAAATATTGAGGAATTGATACTAGTGTCTGTGACCCTAGCTCCAGTAAATAAATGGTCAGCTATTTATATGGGGATAGCCATAAACATGATTTCTTCAAGGGGAATGACAATAGTGACCAAATAGGGAAAAACAATCATCCTCACAAATGAAAGGCTATAAAATACCACCATTGATCCAGGAACAGTGCATGCAAGTTCAGAACTCTGCATTGAATATAATCGTTGAAGTAAAATCTCAGTAGATAAGATGCATTCTAGAATAGACACAGTCAAAGAATTAGAGAATTGGAAGACAACGCTAAAGAAATCATACAGAACTGAGTGTAAAGAGGTTTTTAAAAGTATGAAAAGCAAGTTTAGAGGCATGAAGGATGGACTAGAGGCTCCATCAGAGGTCAATAGGAATTCCAGAAGAGAATGATGGAAACAACGGACAGCATAATAGGATGAAATGCCAACTAAAATCTCGTAAAACCAAAAAAAAAAAAAAAGACACGAACTCTGAATAGTTCTATTAAATGAGGACTGGTGAGGGGTGAGTTCTCTTTGACTTTGTCTGTAGCAAGGCATCTTTATTTTGTCCTCAGCCCTGAATAATATTTTAGTTCATGTAAAACTCTCCATGGAGTATCCCTTTGCACTTTGACATATTATCTTACCATCTGGTAAGAAGTTGCCCATCTGGGTGTGATTTCCTGATGGCGCTGGAGGGAAAGCGTGGCGGAGCAGGCTGGAGATGTCTCTGTGGGTCCCCCAGTATGTGGGGAGATGCGAAGCTACGGCAGGTGCCGTCTCCCGGGGTGGGTGCCCACGGCGAAGAGGAAGGCAGCGGGCCGAGCCAGGAGTCCCTCCAGCACCGGGGCTCGTGTCTCCGTGCCGATGGCTGACGCCGCAGGTGGAGCTCGGGCTCCCTTCTGAACACACGGCACACATGTCTTAGCACGGACTCTCGCTCTGCAGCTAACATGGCGGCAGCCATCGGGGGCTTCCTCTACTTCTTCACCTATATCCCATACTTCTTCATCGCCCCCCACTACAATTGGATGACCCTGAGCCAGAAGCTCTTCTCCTGCCTCCTCTCCAACGTCGCTATGGCCATGGGTGCCCAACTCATCGGGAAATTCGAAGCGAAAGGTAAGTATCTTCCTTTTCACATGCTGCTCTTGCCGATTCAGTAGCAGGAAGTCAGTTAGACTCTAACCCAGGTCATATGTGGGCAAGACGGGACACCAAACGGATGGGCTCATCCAGCAGGCAGGCACCGAGCGTGCCCTGGGTGGGACACGGGAGCCTGGGGAGCAGGGGGCAGGGCCCACGGCGAGAGGCAGAGATGGAGCCATCCCACCGTGCCGGCCACTGCACCACCCGGAGCAGCTCCTGGCCTCAGCTTTCCTTGCGGCTCCCCCGGAAGCCACATGGTTCCTGCAGGAAAGTGCCTGGAGGGCAGCGTCTGCATCCGCCAGGGCACAGGCTCTGACCGATGACTCACGAGTCCCCCACTTTCATGATTCTCAGAACGCCCCACCAGGCTTGGAGGACTCTGCGCGGACCCCCAGCTCTCACTGCCCTCTCCTGCAGCGACGGGAGCCGCGAAGGCGGTGGGCAGGCCTGGGCCCCACAAGCAAAGAACAGAAAGCTGTGGTGGGGAAGGAGCCTAAGAGAGAGATGAGTGATTAACTAGGATATTTTTTCTTGATTTTTGTGAAATTTCCTGATTTTTAAAATACCACGTGGTCAAACTCTTGGGGCTTGTTTGGCCTGTGGGCTCCCATTTTGCAAACCCTGCAGTAGACACTCATTTTAATTGGCCCTGTTGGAGCCCTCTTGCTGAAGGGACTGATAGAGAGCTTCTGGTTGAAGTGCTTACCTGCGGAAACCTCTGCAGACGGGGAGCTCACCTCTTGGGGGGATCTCCAGTGGCTCTCACATGGGTGAGACAGGCTGGGCCTGCTCTCGCTGGGTGGCTCGAGCCGTGCCTAGGCGCCTGCTGGCTTTGACGGTGACAGGAGCCCCGGGGGTGATGAGTAGAACCTGCCGTTGAAGCAGGTTCTTCCCGAGCGGACAGGAAGGTGGCTGCAGTTGTGGCTGCCCTGACCCCTATCTTCTGGAACCTGCGCGTTGTCCCAGCCCCATCAGCGAGACACACAAACGCTGCCTGCCCGCGAGCATTTTCAGACAGGGCCTGGGTTTCTTTTTTAGGCTGAGTGTTCCCATCCCTTCCCACGTGCAGCTCCTCGTTGCAGCTTCCCAAGCTGTGGCTTTGTAAGGAGGTAGGCGAGCAGCCACGGGGCACTCGGCATTGCTCCGTTTTTAATAGGAATGTTATCCTGCAGTTGGCGACGTCTCTAACACTTCAGCTTTTAGATGCGTGTGTTTCCGGGTTTAGTCGTGTTTGATCAGATGTGGACTTTGTACTTGAGGAGCTCCTTCTGGGGTTCAAATGCATTCCAAAAAACCATTTACAAAGAGGAATCGAACTAGACTTCTTAAATTTACCTTTCTCTTTTTTAATGTTCTATAACGAAGTTTCTTAAAACAGACAAACCTCTAGTCCTCTAACTGTGTGTATTCACCAAGGCTGGAGAGCGGCCGTGAGTGTCTGGGGCCTTGAGCGGACAAAGGACGGATCAGCCATGCAGAATTCCCAAGCAGTTTAGGGACTGTGACATTGGCCCACCAGAGAGAAAAAATACCTGAATTATTTCTGTTTTTAAAAACATCTTCTCCTAAATGCACTCTGGTCCATTGTTCCCCAAAACCTACGTATGTGTGTGTACCTGTGTTTGCAAGTTATGCATGTGTAGGTATACGTGTGTGTGTGTGTGCGCACATGTATGTGCCATAAATCAAACCGGAGCACGTCCAGTCGGTTAACGAGCCTGTGCTGCTGCTGTAACTCACCGACTTTATCTATAACTTGCTATTGTCTTCCTGCTGGCTTCTCGTGGCTGCAGCACACACACATGTGGTCAGGACGGGGTTGGGGCTGCCGGCCGTCCAGCGTGGGCCCGCCTCTCGGTGTGTCTTCCAGGCACGGGCATCCAGTGGCAAGAGCTCCTGAGTCCAGTGAACGTGGACGACGACTTCTCCTTCGGGCAGGTGCTGGGCATGCTGCTGCTCGACACCGTCCTCTACGGCCTGGTGACCTGGTACGTGGAGGCCGTCTTCCCGGGGCAGTTCGGCGTGCCCCAGCCCTGGTACTTTTTCGTCCTGGTGAGTCCTGGTGCCCACGTGCCTCCGGGCTGCCGACCCTGGTGGGGGGTGACACCAGCCCAGCGCTCGCTCCCCGGGACCCCCACGTCCCTGACCGTCGCCTCCTGTGCTCAGCGCGGACAGTGGCGTGTCCTAAAGCACTTGTGATTTGCTCACTGCAATGCCGCCACGCCAGGGTGCAAGATGCAGGGGCTCCTGCCGGCCCGTCACCCCCCAGACCGGCCCATGCAGGCCCCTGCTGCTCGCTCAGGTCCCCGCCCACCCCGGCCTGCTGACAGCCTGGTCTCGCTGAATTCTTTCTGGCGTTCAACATGATTGACTCCTTTTCCTTTCTCGTAAAAAATATCTTACTGGGTTTTCTGCCCATGAAAGAACACCTGCTTCCTATAAAAATGATAGCATCCCTGGAACACACGGCACAATCCCACTACCCGGAGGCAAACCCACAACACCGGGTGCTCTTCAGATTTTCCCGTGCGTTGCTGTCACGTCGCACACGCATAGATGCGTATGTAACAGATACGCGTTTGTTTTTACGGAGGTGGGGTCGTGTTGTAATAATGCTTTAAACTTGCTTTCTATTTTCACCCAAAAATACTTCTTGGGTATCTTAAATGAAAATATGTGTATATGTTTATAAATGTTTTTAGATTTTTCTACATGTGGTTTTAATTTTTGTTTTATTTATTTATAAATCTGTTTAAATATATGCCCTTTTAAAAATGACCTCATTTTTTAATGACTGCCCTGCATCCTATGGATATACCACCATGTATTTTAATGTCCTATTGATGCTGAGTTAGGTGCCACCCCTTTGTTCATTCTTCGATGCAACAACTATTTATAAAGTGTCCACTAATGTATTTTGTCACATCTGAGATGGCACTGATGGTTAGCTGTGTCCTTATTTTATTAATTACTAAGAAAGAAAAATAGCATTAAACTGTGGCACTCCATTGGTGGCATAGTTAAGCAACTATGGCAAAGTAGCTTAAAATGTAAAAACTGTGTCCCTTAAAAGCAGTGCAACATGCTGTGTGCCAGGCACGGTGTGGGCACCGCAAACAGCCTGGTGGTCCCGCTGTGAGTGAAACCTCAGTGGGGATTCTCCCGGGGCCCCGCCGCCCTGCCCAGGGGGACAGGAGGGTGTGAGCCTCATCCCTCTGTCCCTGCCCCTCGAAGCTGAGTGAGGCCGGCCCCTTCCGCTCCCTTGCTTGACATGCGCTCATGTGCAGCTTGAGCAAGGAAATCAGACTCAGGTGATGCAGAGACGCAGCTCCTTTGCTATTTGGCCCCACCCTCACTCTCGCCTGCAGCTTGCAGTCACCTGGTGTTAAATTTCACGGTTTATAAACCCCCTCCCCCTGGGTCGTTGTCCGAGTTGACATTCACTGTGGGCGTGTGAGCTACTCTCACCCCCTCTGCCAGCTCGGTAGACTGAGGCCTAGAGCTTCCCATGGGGATAAACGCTATGTGACCCCAACTCCAGGCCCCAGGCAGGGTCCCAGGTGGCCCCAGGCTCCGGGAGCATGGCCAGGCTCGTGCCTTAGGTGGATCGCCGGGTACCACTTTGATGATCTCAGGCCAGGGACACGGACAGGGCGTGACCAGCTGACGCGTGTTTGATTTCCTTCCCAGCCCTCGTACTGGTGTGGGAACCCGAGGACAGCCTCAGGGAAAGAGGATGGCGACGACCCTGAGAAAGTGCTCCGCACCGAGTTCTTTGAGGCCGAGCCCGAGGGCCTGGTGGCCGGGATCCGGATTAAGCACCTGTCCAAGGTGCCGCCTCCCCAAGGGGGCGGGTGCTGCAACAGGGCGGCCTTGCCGGGTGGGCACATCCCCCCAGGCCTGCTCACCCCCACTCTCTGGCTTCCCACGGGGAGAGGCGGGTCCCCTCGGCCGCCTTCCCGAGTCCGATGAGGGGGGCGGGGTGGCCTTTGCTGCCCTCTGGCCAGTCCTCCAGCGTGCGGGCCCATTGTGCAGCCAGCCTCAGGAGGGACTCACCAGCTTTTTCAGGGACTACCACGTGCCCCCTGCGACCCCTAGGCCTCACGGGCCTTCTGACCCTGCAGGGACCCTGGGCACAACCCAAGACACAGAGCAGGGCAGCAGGAGCAGCATGGCCGTCTGACGAGCGCTCTGGGCAGACCTTCTCGCTGCCCGGGTGCCTGTCCGCAGCACTGGGCCTCGTCTCCTGAGGCGGTGCTGCCGGGGGAGCCACAGGCGGTGCAGGGGGCCCTCTCCTCTCCCGCAGGTGTTCAGGGTCGGGACCAAGGGGAAGGCGGCCATCAGGGACCTGAACCTCAACTTGTTTGAGGGGCAGATCACAGTCCTGCTGGGCCACAATGGTGCCGGAAAGACCACTGCACTGTCCATGCTCACTGGTGAGTCAGAGCGGCCCCACACACCAGCCGCGGCCACGCCGGGGAAGCCATACGCCGGCGCCCCGGCAGAGCCCCATCCCTGGGTGCCAATCCTCGAGCCCCATGGAAATGGGCCCACCTCCCCCGAGTTTATTTTGTTGACCAAGAGAAGAACTGTCTCCTCTAGAAAGCCTTCCCTGACACTCCACATCCAGCACCCGTATTTTCCCGAACTCGGTGAAGTTTGGTTTTGTGAGTGCCGCACAGATGCCGCAGCGTGCACGCATGTGCAACCGTGTGCTTTCCTCAGTCTCACCCCTCACACGTGCACGTTCTGGTCGTGGGGCCACTCCTCTCTCCCACTCTCCCCAGCTGGTCCAAGCTGCAGCCCCTGCACAGACCCCCGGCAGGGGGGTCACTGGCAAACTCACTCCCTGGCAGGGACCTTGGCCACAACGAAGCTAAAGGGTGTAAGTCCATGTGGGGTCCTCACACCCAGTGCCACCAGCAGGATTTTCCTGCCAGACGTAAGCTCCTGGGGTCCTCTGCTTGTCCCCAGGTCTCTTTCCCCCGACCAGTGGACGGGCCTACATTGGTGGGTATGAAATTTCCCAAGACATGGTTCAAATCCGCAAGAGCCTGGGCCTGTGCCCCCAGCATGACATCTTGTTTGATAACCTGACAGTAGCCGAACATCTTTATTTCTACGCCCAGGTGAGTCAGGGGTAGCAGGGATCTGTTTGGCTCTGGGGGGTTCTGCTCACACGCTCGGGCTTCTGAGGCAGCCAAGGATCACGCGCCACCTCCCAGCAAACCAAAACCTGTCCTGGAAATCCCGGAATGCGGGAGTGCGAGGGCCGTGAGCCGAGGCTGAGCAGAGCAGTGTCACGGAAAGACCCATCCGGGGCCAGGGGGCCGAGCTCCCGTCAGAAGCCCCCGCCTGATCTCTGCGGTTCTCCTGCCGCTCCAGCTGAAAGGGCTGCCACGCCAGAAGTGCCCGGAAGAGGTCCAGCAGATGCTGCACATCCTCAACCTGGAAGACAAGCAGAACTCCAGGAGCAGGTTCCTGAGCGGGGGGATGAGGCGCAAGCTCTCCATCGGCATCGCCCTCATAGCCGGCTCCAAGGTAGGGGGCAGCGGGGCCCGGCCTCCTGCCGGAGCACGGCAAACCCGCGGGGCCCTCGGCCCTGGCCGCCAACGGGAGGGAGATCTGGCGAGGGCGGGCCTCGCTGCAGCTCGGGAGCCCCCTGACCGGAGCAGCACGGGGCTGCGGAGCAGCCAGGCGGGGCGGGGCAGGGAGGGGGACCGAGGCCGTTCCTCTGCCCTCCAGGTGCTGATGCTGGACGAGCCCACCTCTGGTATGGACGCCATCTCCAGGAGGGCCATCTGGAACCTTCTGCAGCAGCAGAAAAGTGAGCGCACCATCCTGCTGACCACCCACTTCATGGACGAGGCCGACCTGCTGGGGGACCGCATCGCCATCATGGCCAAGGGCGAGCTGCAGTGCTGTGGGTCCTCGCTGTTCCTCAAGAAGAAGTACGGTGAGCGGCGGGGGGCGGCTACCATGGGGAGGGGCCGCTCCGGGGCTGTGACTCAGCCCCTCGGCCACAGGGGTTCTTCTCCTGTCCCGTCTGTGTACTTCCCGGGAGCCCCGGGCCTCAGCCACTTGTATGGTCAAGGGGGCTCTTGCTGAGAGCTGGTGCTCTTCGTTATGCCCCCACCCCAAGACCCTCGCCACCTGCCCCGCAGGAGCTAGGAATGGGCTCGCTCACCCGCCACCCCCTGCACAGCCTGGCCTGGGCGCCCAGGGCCTCACACATGACCCCGGCGTTTCAGGAGCCGGATACCACCTGGCGCTGGTGAAGGAGCCACACTGTGACCCCGAGGCCATCTCGCGGCTGGTCCAGCTTCACGTGCCCAGCGCCACCCTGGAGAGCTGCACGGGCTCAGAGCTGTCCTTCGTCCTCCCCAGAGAGAGCACTCAAAGGTGGGCCCCCTTGCCAGCACCCTCGCCTCCAGGCCTGGCGGGCTGTGTCCCTCCTGCAGGTGGAACATCAGGGCCCCTGCGCAGCCATCCCTGAGACGAGGCCCGAGGGGCCGGCCCGTCAGAGCGGTCACAGGGCCAGGGGCCCGCTCCTCGGCCCATCGTGGTTTCCAGAATTATCTGTGGAAGTGAACACGTCTTCCTGATACGGGAATCTGGGCACAGGATCTTGCCTCATCACCCTCTTATAATCAGAGCAGCACTACCCACATGGGGAGGGAAAAACCAAACTCAGAAACGTGGGGATGTGCATTTAATCTTGTTATGACTCTGAACAATGTGGTTTTAATAGCCACAGAATGTTCCCTGATTTCTCTGTTATCACACTCGTGCTCTCCCAAGTGCACTGATGAACATCCTTATGTAAAGCTCTTTGTCCAGATCTCCGATTACCCCCTTGGGGCAGATAAAGTAGAATCGATATTGCCGAATTCCCTTCTAGAAAGGTGGGGCTGCGCTACCCTCCATCGGCCGCTAGGAGAGTGTTTGCTTTACTCAAGGTTGCCGGCTTGGAGTAAACATTTAAAATATATATTTATATTTGTGTGTGTCCTCATGGTGGAAAGGCACGAGGCCGCTTGCTTCGCACTTGCGTTTGGCCTTTCTTCCTTGCCTCCCAGTGGGGGGTTAGAGGAGCGGATCTGCTGCCCGTTGCTTCCGCCAGGGGTGGCTTGTCCGTGCCTGTCACTCATTTATCAGTTGGGGTGTTTCATGGTTTAATATAAGACATTTCTGTCGCAACTCTTTCCAGTTCCCTTTTGATTTTGTGGGATGTCTCCCTGTATGTATTTTACATTTAGTGTGTCATATCTTTCCCCTTGAGGTTTCTTCCATTCCTGTATGCTTAGAAAGTGCCCTTCTGCCCTGTAACCAAATGAATGTTCAATTCACCTGTTTCTTCTAGTTCATTCTCTGGTTCCTGTAGCTGGATGTTATCAGGGGATTTCTAACAGGCCAAAGTGCTCACCAGGCGATGCACAAAAAAGCAGGGAACCAACCACACAACCCAGCCACCGTTTCTTTTAAAAAATAAAAAATAAAAAAAAGGCATCGCAAGGCGCTAACTCTCCCTCCCCCTCCCCCAGTCTCCACAGAGGTGCTTGTTTGGAAACAAATGTTAGGGAGCCACTGGGGTTTATCACTCTGGGTCTTTTCCCCTCAGGTTCGAAACTCTTTTTGCTCAGCTGGAGAAGCAGCAGCAGGAGCTGGGCATCGCCAGCTTCGGGGCCTCGGTCACCACCATGGAAGAAGTCTTCCTGCGGTCAGTGCCGTCCGTCTGTCCGTGTGGGGGGCAGGGGTGTGCATGTGTGAGGACAGAGGTCGCCTTGACTGGAGGGTACGTGGCAGCGGGGCGGCCGTCAGAACCTTGGGGTTCAGACTACGACTCAGCTTTCCGCACTTGTGCACGGTCCATGTGGCGCCCGGCCCCGTGGCAGCCCGGGGCACAGAAAGCAGCCAGCACCCGGGCCGGCAGCCGCACCCTGTGTGTGCACCTGCCCCAGCCCTCCCGGGGCGGCCCCCCGACCGCCTGCGCCATGGCAGCAGCAGAAGCCTGCCGGGCTCTTCTTGGGTTTAGAAATTAGATAATAACCCTCAGGGGAGCACTTCGTTCGTAATGAAATGTGGCTGTACTATGTAAGACTTAGCCTTCGAGCCCTCAGAGTTATAGGGCAAGTTCAGGAAGGTTACCACACTCATCAGACTTTTTTTTTTTAAATCATACATTTCTGGGGTGCTTGTTTGCCCAATATGGTGTTAAGAATCAGAAATGCAAAATAAGAACAGCCTAGATTCTTCCCTGAAAGAACCTGTGGCCTACCAGAGGCCGGCCCTGGAAGGAGCTGGAAGACCTGTTCTGGTTTGCTAATGCTGCCAGAATGCAAAACACCAGAAATAGATTGGATTTTATAAAGGGGGTTTATTTGGTTACAAAGTTACAGTCTTATGGTCATAAAGTGTCCAAGGTAAGGGGGCACCTTCACTGGACGATGGCCAATGGCATCCAGAAAACCTCTGTTAGCTGGGAAGGCACGTGGCTGGCGTCTGCTCTGCAGTTCTGGTTTCAAAATGGCTTTCTCCCAGGACGTTCCTCCTTAGGCTTCAGCTCCTGAAAAATGTCACTCTTAGTTGCTCCTGGGGCATTTGTCCTCTTTTAGCTTCTCCAGAGCAAAAGTCTGCTTTCAAAGTCCATCTCCAAAATGTCTCTGTAAATTGCAGCTCCTGCTCCTGCGCATTCTTCAAAGTATCCCTCCTGGCTGTAGCAAGCTCGTTCCTTCTGTCTGAGCTTAGATTGGGCTCCAGTGAACTAATCAAGGTCCAGGCTGAATGGGCGGGACCACACCGCCATGGAAATTATCCAACCACAGTTGGGTGGGGCACATTTCCATGGAAACAACCTAATCCAAACATTCCAACTTAATCCCCCCTAATATGTCTGCCCCCACAAGATTGCATCAAAGAACATGGGTTTTTCTGGGGGACATAATATATGCAAACCAGTACAAGGCCCTAGAAGGCCTAGAAGGCAGCGGGGGAGAGGAGGGTCAGAGCTAGCATGTGCGTTTTTGGGCCTGTCTGGTTGCCAGGAGCAGACTCACTCAGGCTGGGTCGAGGCCGGGGCAGTGACGGGGGCGCAGACCCAGGCCCAGGGCTCCGCCGCGGCCGCTCCGCACAGTGGCCTTTAGTCCTCTCGATGGAATCAAGTGAGCCTGAGCCCACAGGGAAGCACACAGAGGGCAGGCCTGGGGTGGCTCTTGCCGGGCTCGGCAACTGCAGGGTCTCAGCCTCTCACCCCCGCATCTCGCTGCCTCCTCTCTGCCAGTTGACGTCCCTGACCGCAGATGGCCCAGCTGTTCCCCGGCCCCCAGTCTGCGTGACAGCCCTGAGCACACCTGACAGTGGCCACTCCCACCTACATGCTCAGGAGAAGGAACCTGCTTGGTTCTGCCCAGCCTGTCCCAGATCCCCCAGTGGGTGATGGAGCCCTGGGTGGGGTTGGAGGGGCAGGCGGTGCTCGTTCAAAGGGGTGTCGGCGAGGGGCACCTGTCACCTTCCCCACCCAGAGCCTGGGGTCAGAGTTGTGAAAGGTGAACAGGGTCACAGACATCCCATAAAAGGAGGAAGGGGCTCCTCCCAGAGGCGAGGGCAGGGCAGACACTGAGGCTTGGGAGGGGCGTTGCGGAGAGGAGTAACCCCACAGCCTTTGGTGCAGGCGTCGGGGCTTGGCGGCCGATGAGCTGGGGGTGCCGGCCCGTGCTCTGCAGCTGCGGCTGGGTTTGCAGTCAGCGGGAAGCTGTAGAAGGGTTTTTTGTTTTTGTGTTTTTTCTTAGCGAGAGGTTATTTAAGCCATAAAATTCACGTTGTTAAAGCGTACAATTCAGTGGTTTGTAGCATATTCAGAGTTGTGCCCCTTTTCCCGTGGTCTCGTTCCAGAACGTTTTCATCACCCCAAAAGGAAGCCCGTTACCTGTCAGCAGTCACGCCCTGTGTCCCCCCCAAGCTCTGGCAACCCCTGAGCTGCTTTCAGTCACTGTGCGTTTGTCTGTTCCGGACGCTCCATGTAAATGTAATCACGCAGTACTTGGCTTTTTGTGTCTGGCTGCTTTCCCTCCACGTGTTTCCAAGGTTCATCCGTGTAGCACGGATCAGAACTTCGTTCCTTTTTACGTCTAAAATCCCCCTCGGTGGCTGGATCATGTTCTGTCCCTCTGTCTGCCTGCCGGTGGGCACTTGGGCGATTGGGACTCACCCAGCTGTGAGTGACCTGTGCCAGCCTCCGGGGGGACACAGGTTTCCCCGGGAGGGAACAGCCGGGTCACCCAGCCGCTCCGTGGTTCACCTTCCGCCGTGTCATTCTTTGTGTGTTGTTTATTCATTTTGTTTTTATTACTTTTATTCTTTGCTCACTGCTTCATTCTTGACACAGCGTTTCCCTCCTGGGCTCCAGGGCCCCTCTGGGCCTGGCCCGTCTGCCCCGGCCTCCGGCACCTGGGAGCCCCCAGAGCTCCCCGATGTCACCTCCCGCCGCTCCGCAGCTGTGACCTGGCGGCAGAACGCTCCGACCTGGGCTGCCGGCTCGGCATGGGCCCCAAGGGTCCCTGACAGCAGGGGCGGCTGCAGGCCCCGGGCAGCGTCTGGCGTGGCCCGGGTTGGACGGCTGCTTGGCGGCGCCTCCCAGGGGCTGTCCCGTGACCAGCACCGTGTCCCGGACAGGGTCGGCAAGCTGGTCGACACGAGCATGGACGTCCAGGCCGTGCAGCTCCCGGCCCTGCAGTACCAGCACGAGCGGCGGGCCAGCGACTGGGCCGTGGACAGCCCGTGCGGGCCGATGGACCCCAGCGACGGCACCGGCGCCCTGGTTGAGGAGGAGGGCACCACGGTCAGGCTCAGCACTGGGGTGAGCATCCAGGCAGGGCCGGGGCCGGGCACAGGCAGGGAGGGAGCAAGTCGCAGTATGTCTGCTAACGGGTGCGCGGGCAGAGGGGAAACGCAGGCGCAGCTGCTTCGTGTTCTGCACAGTCTGGATCTGAAGCCTGGGCACTCAGGAACAGGCGCGGACGTCTGCTGGTGGCTCTGCCGGTGGTCTATGTGTCCCACGCGAGCTGTGGCCTGGCTCCGTGCTAACGAGGCTTCGCAGCACCTCCCTGGTGCTGTTCCCATTTTACAGTCGGGAAACCGAGGCCCGGGCCTCAGCTCAGCAGCCAGCACGGGGTCAACCCAACCCTGAGCCCCAGCGCCCTTTAGTGCAGACGTGCGCGTGGGAAATGTGGGGAGGTCACTACAGGAAGGCTGGCGGGGTTGTTTGTCCGTCCTGCGAGTGTTCCTACACGGTGGTGTCTCCAAGCGAGGAGCAGTGTGGGGAGCAGACGGGGCTCTGGCTGGTTCCACGTGTCCACCGCAGGGTCACAGCCAGGCCCCTGCGCCCTCTGGCAAGCCAGCTGCCGGCCTGCTGGTGTCTGTCCTGCCCCCCCGTGGCTGCTGCAAGCCCCAAGCCTCAGGGGGCAGCTGCATGGGACCTACAGCAACAGGTCCGAGCCCCTCCACCCCACCCCACGCCATCCGGGGCTTTCCATCTGGCCGCTCGTTTGTGTGGGCACAGGCCGCTGCCCATGTTCTCCCAGCACGTGTGTGGGGTGGCCGGCCGGGCTGGGGGCTGACGGGGAGGGCAGTCCCTGGTCCGAGCACTGACCCGCCCCTTGTGCCGCAGCTCACGCTCCACAGCCAGCAGTTCTGCGCCATGCTCGTGAAGAAGGCTCTCTACAGCTGGCGGGAGTGGAAGATGGTGGCGGCACAGGTCCTGGTCCCCTTGGCGTGCATCACGCTGGCCCTCCTGGCCATCAGCTACTCCTCCGAGATCTCAGACGACCCCGTCCTGAAGCTGACACTGGGCCAGTACGGCAGGACGGTTGTGCCCTTCTCGGTCCCTGGGGCCTCCCGGCTGGACCAGCAGCTGTCAGAGCACCTGCGGGCCCTGCTGCAGGCTGAGGGCCAGGAGCCCCGCGAGGTGCTGGGTAAGGGGCCCCCGGGCGCGCCGGGGCCGAGCACTCCCTGCTATTCCCTGCCCAGCGGGGAGCTGAGCAGCAGCCCTGGCACTGCTGCCTCCAGTCACGGCTGGATGCCTGGGAGAGGGTGGGGAGCCCACCGGGCCAGGCAGTGCCCAGCAATGCCGGACAGACTCCGGAAACGCCTCCCCGATCGCAGCTGTGCCTCTCGGGCCTGAGCTTTGTCTGCGCATTCACCCACCAAAGTCCTATTTTTCAGGGTCATTCAAAAACGAAATGCAAAGCCTCACTCTTCACTCAGTAACCTTTCTCCTTGTTTACCAGGCCTCCAAGTGCCCCTAACATGACCCAGCATTGTTTTCCAATCCCTTAGGGTCTAAGGTCACTCAACCTTTCTAACTCACACTTTCCTATTGCCCTGGGGTTAGAGCAGGGGTTGTGCCTTGCTTAAGTGTCACATCTCCCCTCCTGCCTCCCGACCAGAAACCTTTAGGGTCAGCTCCCTGAATGAGGACAAAATCAAGGCTGAAATCAGGTTCTCCTTCGGGGAGAGGCTGCCCGTGCTGGTGCCCTAGAGATGAGCCCGGCTCTCAGACAGGACCCCTCAGGCCAGCGAGTGGCCCCTCACCAGCGCCTGCCATCTCACCCCCGTGGGGTCCACGCCCCGACTGCCGGCAGTGCCCCAGCAGGGCCCCCAGGGTCTCGGGCTCTCGGTGCACGGTAGCTCTGAGAGCCGGGCCTTGGGTTCGCTGAGCTGCCGCACATGGCCCCGGGCTGAGAGCCTGGAAGTGCACGCTGCCTGGCTCCCCTACCAAGCAGGGCCTTTGCATCCTGTCACCTCGCTGTGCAATTTTACTAACTTGTTGTTTGAAGAAACCGCCTCCTCCTCTTTGACAACAGCAGAGTTTGCAGACGGCCATGGAGTGCACACTTTGCATGCGTTCACGGCCACCCCCCTGGCCTTCCCTCCACCCCCACGTCAGTCCCACAGTGAAGGTTATGACCCCCGTCTTGCAGCCGAGGGAGAGGGCCAGGCCCAAGCGGGTGCTCAGCCGGCTGCAGGCGGGCCCCACACACACGCCCAGCAGGACTGAACTGAAGCTCGGGCCCAGCCAAGTCCCGAAACAAGTGCCGTCTTCTCCCCGTGCCATGAGGCACAGGGCTCCCGTGGGCTCGGGCCTGGGCCGGGCATGGGGGGATCCCCTCGTTACCCCTGACTTCCGGAGGTGGGTGGAGGTGGGCAGGTTCCTGGGCCATCGGAGCTGGAATCCTCAGAGGATGTAAGAACTTACTCGGGAATTTCAGAGTTCCCAGCCCCCCAGGGACCCCTCGCTGCTCTCCATGGAGTCGCCGGTTCCCGGGCCCCAGCTCGTGTTCCTCATTCATCTGAGGATGGCGTCCGTGTGTCCAGGCTGCCACCGCGCCTTGGCCGAGAACCCAGTGGGGTGGCCAGTGTCCCTCGGCGCCCCCGGGGGGTCCGGCCCCTGACTTGGCTCTGCTCCCGCAGGCGACTTGGAGGAGTTCCTGATCTTCCGGGCCTCGGTGGAGGGTGGAGGCTTCGACGAGCGGTGCCTGGTGTCCGTGTCCTTCAAGGACGCGGGCGAGCGGACGGTCGTCACCGCGCTGTTCAACAACCAGGCCTACCACTCCCCGGCCACCGCCCTGGCCGTCGTGGACAGCCTCCTGTTCCGGCTGCTGTGCGGCCCCCGTGCCTCCATCGCGGTCTCCAACTACCCGCAGCCCCGGAGCACCCTGCAGGCCGCCAGGGACCAGTTCAGCGCGTGCGTGCCCCCACCCCCAAGGAGTCTCTGCCCGCGGTCAGGGGCCCCACGGGGGTCATTGAGCACCCCGGGGATGGACGGACGCAGTGTCCACCCTCAAGCTTCCGGGGAAAGGGCCAGAAGGACCCCCTGGCCCCACCTCCTCCTCAGCCCCTTCGGTGGGAGTCAGTTGATGGGACCCCCACCCCCAGGTGGCGTGGACCTCGCAGGGCCTTGTCTTCCCCGTCCTCCCCTGCACGGGCTCTCCAGCATGGCCCCTGCGCCCCTGTGGCCATCCCCGGGCAGTGCCCCCCCAGGGTCCTGAGCTGTGCCGACCGCACGGGGCGATGGGGGGCAGAGATGGCAGAGCCTGGCGGGGGTTGGGGTGACCCCACGGCAGGAAGCCCGTTCAGGCGTCTCCTCACGCCTTGTCAAGCCGTCCCTGTGTCAGCCACAGAGCCCCCAAACTGGGATCCCCTAGAAGAAGCTAAGAGTCAGTGAGTTTGAGAACAGTCACGTTCGTCAGGCAGCGAGCACAGGGCAGTGTCCTCTCCCCGTCCTGGCCTGGCCCCCGGCCGCCCCCGTCCCCGCCCTCCTCCTCCTCGACAGGCCCGGGAAGGGCGAGCGCAAAGACGGAGCACGTGCTGAGGCCAGGCTGGGGGCCGTGGGAGGGCACGGGGAGGGGGCACCACTCGGGGCCCTTGAAAGCTGGGCAAGGCCTTGGTCACCACAGAGTGGGGCCCCAGGAAGGGGTTCCCGGAAAAGGGACAGCCGTCGGCACAGAGAGCTCCTGGCTGTGAGACCCCAAAGCTCAGCTGAGGCTTCTGGGCTCGCTGTGGGGCAGGGGAAGGAGGGTTTCTGTCTCTTTCTAACGGCTTTTGAGAGAGGAATCACGTGCTGCAAGCTTCACCCACCTAAAGGGTACAATCCAGTGGATTTTAGTAGATTCAGGATAATGCAACCAGCTGCACAGTGTAGTTTTAGAACATTGTCCTCACTCCAAAAAGAAACCCGTAAGCATTAGCAGCCAGTCCCCACCCCTCCTTCCCAGTGCCCAGCCACCGCTGGTCTGTGGGTTTGCCTCTTCTGGACGTTTCCTCTGATGGACTCGTACAATTTTGAGGCCTTTTGTATCTGGCTTCCTTCTCTAGCATAGTGTTCTCTTGGTTCATCCCTGTTACCTTCTGAGTCAGTACTTCATTCTTTCTGTTTTTCCCCCAAATTATGCTCCATGGTAGGGGAGGATACGTCAGAGGCTCTTTACCCATTCGACAGCTGACGGACATGTGGGTTATTCATGTTTTGGGGCTATTATGGAGCCATTATGAGCTCTTGTGTGTAGGTTTCTGCGAGGACTTGGTTTTCCATTTCTCTTCGGGTGGAATTGCCGGGCCATAGGGTAATTCTGTGTTGAACTTTCTGAGGAGCCGCCAAATTGTCTTCCACAGCGGCCACCCCATTTTCCATTCCCACCAAAATGTATTTCCCCTCGTCCTTCCCAACACTCATTTCCTGTTTTTTGTTTTTTTTATTATGGGGGAGTGTGAAGTGGAATCTCGTTGTGGTTTTCATTCGCGTGTCCCTGGTAGCTGATGACGTTGAGCATCTTTTCATGTGCTTCTTGACCATCTGTGTATCTTCTTTGGAGAAATGTCTGTTCAAGTCTTTCACCCATTTTTAAATTCGGTTGTTGTCTTTTTGTTGTTGAGTTGTAGGAGTTCTTTATATATTCTGGATGCGAATCGCCTTATAAGATACATAATTTGCAAATACCATCCCCCATTCAGTGGGTTTTCTTTTCACTTTCTTGACGGTATTACTTGCAGCACAAAAGGTTTTTATTGTGAAGAAGTTGACTTCACCTATTTTTTCTTTTGTCAGTTGTACTCTTGGGGTCATATCTAAGAAACCACTGCCTAACCCAAGGTCTTGAAGGTTTGCCCTGTGTTTTCCTCTAGGAGTTCTATAGCGTTGGCTCTTGTGCTTAGGTCCATTTGTGTGTACGTTGTAACTCAGGGGTTGGCTTTATTCTTTCCATGTTGATTTGTGCTTGATCCAGCACCGTTTTTTGAAAGACTGAGGGTTTTTATGCTGTGAGAGTCGCCCCTGCAGGGTGGGCTGGCACCGAGCAGTGTGGTGTGTGTCTGAGGGGGTCAGTCAGCTCTGGGAGGAACCCAGGCACGAATAACGGGTCTGACCTCAGGCGGCACAAAGAACGAGGCTGGTGGGGGCCCCAGGCGGAGAAGCTGCCTCCTGCTCCGACCACCCTGTGCCTCACAGGGGCCGCAAGGGATTCGACATCACCCTCAACTTGCTCTTCGCCATGGCGTTCCTGGCCAGCACGTTCTCCATCCTGGCAGTGAGTGAGAGGACCACCGGGGCCAAGCACGTCCAGCTGGTCAGCGGGGTCCACGTGGCGCATTTCTGGCTCTCGGCTCTGCTGTGGGACCTCCTCTCCTTCCTCGTCCCCAGCCTGCTGCTGCTGGTGAGTGCGGGGCCAGCCTGGGGGCGTGGGGAGAGCTGGGGTCACACAGGCACCTGCACATCTCAGGGACCGGCCTGGCAGCCCCAGCCCCCGACTCTGCGAGGACAGTGGGAAATGCCCGCAGCCTCCCCTCGCCTCCTTGGCAGCCCCTGCCCCACATCCCCATGGCCAGCCAGGTTCCCCCAGCCAGCATCCTGCCCATGGTCGGCAGAGCCTGGGCCCTGTTAAGTCGCCCTCGGCGAGGGGCACAGGGGAACCTGCCCTGCTGGAAGCCACCCTGGTGGGGTCTGCGGGGCTGACGGCCAGGCGGGCCCTCTCCTGCTGCCCAGGGGGTGTTCCGAGCCTTCGACGTGCGGGCCTTCACGCGGGACGGCCACGAGGCGGACGCCCTGCTGCTGCTCCTGCTGTACGGCTGGGCCGGCGTCCCCCTCATGTACCTGGCCAGCTTCCTCTTCCCGAGCGCGGCCACCGCCTACACCAGGCTGACTGTCCTCAACGTCCTCTCGGGCGTCGCCACCTTCCTCGTGGTCACGGTCATGCGCATCCCAGGTGGGCACACGGGCCCCTCCCCTGGGACCCCTCCCCCGGGACCCCCCCTCCCCCTGGGACCCCTCCCCTGGGACCCCTCCCCCGGGACCCCCCCTTCCCCCAGGACCCCCTCCCCTGGGACCCCTCCCCCGGGACCCCTCCCCCGGGACCCCCCTTCCCCCGGGACCCCTCCCCTGGGACCCCTCCCCCGGGACCCCCCTCCCCGCGGGACCCCCCTTCCCCCAGGACCCCCCCTTCCCCTGGGACCCCTCCCCCAGGACCCCCCTTCCCCAGGACCCTCCTCCCCCGGGACCCTCCCCCGGGACCCCCCCTTCCCCCCGGGACCCCCTCCCCCGGGACCGCCCTTCCCCCAGGACCCCCTCCCCCGGGACCCCTCCCCCGGGACCCCCCTTCCCCCAGGACCCCCTCCCCTGGGACCCCTCCCCCAGGACCCCCCCCTTCCCCCGGGACCCCTCCCCTGGGACCCCTCCCCGGGACCCCCCTTCTCCCAGGACCCCCTCCCCTGGGACCCCTCCCCCGGGACCCCCCTTCCCCCGGGACCCCCTCCCCCGGGACCCCTCCCCTGGGACCCCCCCTTCCCCAGGACCCCCTCCTCTGGGACCCCCCTCACCCTCAGCCTGGGACGGCCTATATCTGGCGTGCTGGGGACACCTGCTATGCGCCCCAGGCAGCAGGGAGGGGATGGAACTGCCAGGCATGTGGGGGACCCACCGTTCCTGGGTGATTGCCCTGGGGGGCTGTGCCCTCCAGGACTGACAGCCCGTCTCCTCGCGGCAGCGGTGAAGTTGGAGGAGCTCTCCAGAGCCCTGGACCAGGTGTTCCTGGTGCTGCCCAGCCACTGCCTGGGCATGGCCGTCAGCAGCTTCTATGAGAACTATGAGACCCGGCGATACTGCACGTCGTCTGAGGTGGCCACCCACTACTGCAGGAAGTACAGTGCGTGTCCGCCGCGGGGTCCTGGGAGGGCTGGGGGGGTGGGCCTCTCTCCGCCGTCGCCCGGCTCCCACCTTCTCCCGGGCGGCCTGTCCCACCGCCGTGCCCTGCGGGGTCCGGACGCCTCCATCTCGCCACATGGGCGCCTGTCTCTGCCTATGGCCAGCTCCCTCGAGACCAGGCCCCAGAGGGTGGGAGCAGGCCTTGTGCCCCCACTGTGCCCCCAGTCCTCGGCCCCTCTTACCCAGCAAGAGACCTGGAGCCTTGGGGTCCAGAGAAGGAACCCTCTTCCACCCCTGCGGCTCCCACTCCCTTTAGCTCAGATCCCCAGAGCTCCCCCTTTGAAGGGATCCCTTCCTCTCTGCCCGTGAAAGGCCTTTTCCGCTTGGAAATGACCGCCTTGCACCCCTTTGCCTGCACACCACTGCCCCTTCTCTCCGTGGCCCAGCACCCCCCAGGCACGCCACACCTCTCTGCTCCCGGGGCCCAGGACAGGTGACCCGGCCCTTCAGCCAGAGCCCACGGCGTCCCCTGGCCACTCGTCGCAGCCCTCACCTCGGGGACCGCCTGAGTCAGCCATCTCGCACCTCACTGTCGCCGCCTTCCAGCCCCCACATGCACGTCTCCCCTGGGCCCTCTCGCTCTGCCCTCTTGGGCTTCACCCCCTCCCAGTGCATCCCCCACACGGCCCCCCAGGAACGGTCCTGAGTGCACCCACACACGCAAGTGTGCACACACACTTGCTGAAACGCCTCCCCGGCCCCACAGCCCCGCATCGGGCCATGTGTGTCCCGACCAGCGTCTGCCGTGTCCCCTCCAGCCCCCGTCCCCTCCGCTCTGTCCTGGCTGCAGCAAAGCACCACTGCTGGGTGTCTTCAAGCAGCAGAAATCCCCTCGCCCACGGCTGGGGTGGTCAGAAGCCCAAAATGGCAGGGCTGGTTCTTTGCAGGGAGGCTGTGCCCGGCCTCGCTGTCTGCAAGGACCTGGCAACCCTCGGCGTCCCTGGGCCCTGGACGTGCCCCCCCCAGTCGTGGCCCGTCCTCCCAAGGCCTCCCTGCATCCCAGCCCGGCCCTGGGTATGAGGCCTCAGGGCTCCTGCCTTCCTCCACAAGGTCTCTTGTCAGGAGATTTGGGGCCAGCCCTCAGCCAGGGTGCGAGATCCTCAGCTAACTAACCTACAGGCGATTTCCTAAAAGGTCTCCCGCAGCTCCCTGGGCTTAGAGCTGGACTTCCTGTCAGGGTCCTTTCTCAGCCCACCCACACCCCTTCCCACCCCGGACGGCCTCCCCCAGGCATGGGCACAGCTCTGCCATGGCCCCCGTGCCAAGCCCTGGGCCCCTCGGGGTCTCTGCTGCCCCGGACACTCTGCTGCCTCGGGTGCCCTTGCTCCAGGGGGCACCGCCAGCTGTGCTGTCCCCTCTCCAACCCCCCCCAGCCACGGGCCCAGGCGCGTCTGCTCTGTGCGTGGAGCCCGATGCAGGGACAGGTGGGGCTGAGGCTCACCCATAGGGAAGGCTGTCACTGCAGCCCGGGAGGGTCCCTGTCGCTGTTTTCAGGACTCCCCTTGGGGAAGACAAATGGGGGGCTGCCCGGGCGGGGCCTCAGCCCCATGGAGAGGGTGGGCTGGGGGCTGCGGCCCTGGCAGGTGGGAACCCAGGGGAGGGGCATGGGGTGACGGCCGTCTCCCCTTGCCCGCGCAGACATCGAGTACCAGGAGAACTTCTACGCTTGGCGCACCCCGGGTGTCGGCAGGTTCGCGACCTCCATGGCCGTCTCGGGGTGCGTGCACCTCACCCTGCTCTTCCTCGTCGAGACCGGCCTCCCGAGGAGACTGAGAGCCATCCTCTGTGCCCCCCGGAGGAGCTGGGTGCTGGTGAGTGCCCCGGCCAGTCCAGGGGCCCAGCGTCGGGCTGCTCCTGCTCTCTCCCCAGGGGTGGGGGACGGTGCCGGCCCCTTGGGGCCCCAGCAGCTCCTCACGCCCCCACCTGCAGATGCGCTCCAGCCATGAAGGCCTTGGAAATGAGGAGGCCAGTGGTCCCAGGGGGGCCCAAGGGGGTGTGGGGGGCTGTAGGGCCCTAGAGTGGCCTGAGGGGGCCATAGGGGGCTGTAGGGTTCTAGGGGGGCCTGAGGGGGTTGTGGTGTCCTAGGGGGCCTGAGGGGGCCGTGGGGGGTTGTGGGGGCCTGAGGAGACTATGGGGGGCCATGGTGGGGCAGCAGCCTAGGGGAACCTTCCTAGCCCCTTGCACATATATGTTTTCTTGGCAGTCAGGCAGCTGTGGTTTGCAGGTGAACCTGGGGAGGCCGAGCTGTAAGGTGCCCCGGCCCCTCGGGAAGGAGGTGTCCCCCTCCCCTGGTGGAGGCACCCTCTGCCCCCTCAGCAGAGCTCTGGGGTGTCCTCTGAGCCCCACACAGCTGCTGTTCTTAGGTGGTTCACACTTGTTAATGCCTCTTCCCGAGGAAGGGCCGGGCAGCACAGCGGGGCACCTCCGAGAGCCCCCCGAGTCTGCTGCCTGCCCCGTCCCATCAGACCCCCTCAGCGTCCGCCCTCTGCCCTCCCCCGGGCTGGGGCTCACCCGCACCGTCTTTGCCCTGAACAATTAGACAGATGTGCGCAGCCGGGCGTCGGTGCTTCCAGAAGACCAGGACGTGGCGGAGGAGAGGAGCAGGGTCCTGGGGGGCCCCACAGACACTCCACCCCACGTGCCGCTGGTCCTCAAGGAGCTGTGCAAGGTGACGGGCTGGGGTCCGGGGGAGCAGGTGGCCCTTCCCCAGAGCCGGATGGTGCTCATTCTGGTGCTTTCCACGGGGACCACTCAGGTGTACGAGCAGCAGGCCCCGCTCCTCGCTGTGGACAGGATCACCCTCGCCGTCCAGAAAGGGGAGTGCTTCGGCCTGCTGGGCTTCAACGGCGCCGGGAAAACCAGCACCTTCAAGATGCTGACCGGGGAGGAGGCCATCACTTCCGGGGACGCCTTCGTCGGGGGCCACAGCATCCGCTCCGACGTGGGGAAGGCAGGTGCAGCCGGGGCCAGGGGTGGGGGCACAGCACACGTGTGTGGGCAGCAGGACAAGGCCAGGGCCGAGGAACCAGAGCTGAGCACGCGGCGGGGAGGAGAGAACAGGCAGGAGGCTCAGCTCAGCCAGGGCTTGTCACCTGTAACCCCCCGAAGTGCCCAGGCCTGGTGGGCGAGCCCCGGAGCAGCCCCTCTCAGAGGAGGACAGGGTGGGCCAGAAGGGCCCTGCAGGACCCCCCACAACCCCTCACTCACACAAGTTACCCCCTCCCCTGTCTCCAGGCCTGGTTTACAGGCCCATGGCCCTGGGGTGTTCGGTGCCGAATGGAATAGAAATGGGGAACCTGGTCCTCCGGATCCTCCAAGGCCCAAATCTAGCTGGGCGCTGACCAGTGAGCCCAGCGCTGACCCAGCTGCCGGCCCAGCAGGTGCTTTCCACTCCCGGCACCTCGGGCTTGGGCTCGGTGACTCAGCAAGTGAAGGGGACAGAGACGAAAGCCGGGGCCCGTCTGCTCTGGGGTGTGCTGTGACTTCCCCATGTCGGACTGAGCCCCAAAGGGCTGTCCCCTCAGGGTGAGGATGGGTCACAGGCAGTCCTGCTCCCTGCTGGGGGTTGCGTGGAAGGTTCCGGGCACTGAGCAGAGCAGGGGAGAGAGGAGACGACAGGTGCCCTGCTGGGTGATGGTGGTGGTCTCGCAGGTTGGGCAGGGTGGTCCAGACAGCCGTGCCCCCAGGGCCCGAAGCACACGCAGGTCCTCCCTGGCGCAGGCGAAGCTCTACCCCGTGCCTCCGAGACCCCCACAGATAACGTTTAAGGGCCAGGCACAGCATGCAGTTGAAAAATAGTTAAAAACAGAAGAAAAGAGTGCAAAAACAAGGGCCCGAGAGGAGAAACAAATCCATAGGCTTTACGTTTGCAATTTTCAGATCCAAAAGCAACTGTATTTAAATAAACAAGCTTGAAAATGTATGCAGGAAAGAGAAAACTATAAACGTGATTTAAAAAACGTTAAAAGAACCAAAGAAAATTTCCTGCCAGAAGACAAGGGGAAAGAGTCGGGGGGAAGGGGGAACAGATTTTCTTCCACTACTTGAAAACAGATTTCAGAAGCCTGAGAACCCCAAGAAAGGTAAAGGGGAAAAAGCCCATCTCACCCCGGCCCCAGCGGCTCACTCCTCCGGCCCGAGGGCCTCATGGGGCCTGGGCTCTGCTGGAGCTGTTCCGAGCTGGCCGCCCTTCTGCCTGAGAGGTGCTGCACCCGTGGGTGCCCGGCAGGCCCTTTCTTTTGAGTCAAGGAGAAGAGAGAGGCGCTCGTTAGCCTGGTGAACGGATGGGGGGTCCCCACTCGCAACCAGAAGGTTGTGCTTCTCTGGAAAGCCGCGCACGCTGCCCGCTTTGATAAGCCGTGGCACCGTGCTTCCCCGTCCACTCCCATGGCGGCCGGCAACAGGCCAGGTTCCAACCGGACCCTTCCCGACCCCTCGGCACGGAGGCCAAGGGAGGGCACGTCCATGTAGTGTCTCTGAGGCTGAGTGGCTGCTGCTGGCATCCCTGAGCCAGCTGCCCCCTCCCCAGGGCCCCGCTGACCTGCCACTCAGCCCAGCGCCAGGGGCCACCCCAAGGCAGGATGGCCTCAGGCCCTTCGCCGTGTCTGCCTCCCCTGCATCCCTCTGACCACGCTGCACACGGGCTGTGCTTGAACCTCAGGTGCGGCGGCGGATCGGCTACTGCCCGCAGTTCGACGCCCTGCTGGACCACATGACGGGGCGGGAGATGCTGGTCATGTACGCCCGGCTCCGGGGCGTCCCCGAGCGCCACATCGGGGCCTGCGTGGAGCACATGCTGCGGGGCCTGCTGCTGGAGCCGCACGCCAACAAGCTGGTCCGGACCTACAGGTGCGACCCTGGGCTGGCCCGCTCGGGCCCTGCAGCTCAGGGAGCCCCTTAGCAGAGCATGCCCGGCACCCGACTTCCCTGCTTGGATACCTGCAGACCGGGCCAGCCAGGGCTGTGGAGGGGGCCCCGTCAGCGGTCCCCGCTCACCCCGGGAGGGGGTTGGAGCAGCCTCCTGGTGCAGCGTTTCTGTGAGGCTCTGAGTGCGGCTCGTCCCCCTGTCTCGGCTGGGGCACCTCTACAGTGCCTGGCCTTGGGGTCGTGCCGCAGTCCGGGCACCCCTGCTGATTGGCGGGCTGTCACTCCCCTGGCACCTCCTGCCTCCAGCGGCGGCAACAAACGGAAGCTGAGCACAGGCATCGCCCTCATCGGAGACCCCGCGGTCATCTTCCTGGACGAGCCGTCCACTGGCATGGACCCCGTGGCCCGGCGCCTGCTCTGGGACACCATAGCCCGGGCCCGTGAGTCCGGCAAGGCCATTGTCATCACCTCCCACAGGTAGGGCCTGGGGCTGTGTGGGGTCAGTGTGGGATCGGTGGGAGAGCTGGGACAGGGGCTGGGGCTGGGGCTGGGAGCTTTGGGAGAGGGGTGGGCTGGGCAGGGGCGGGATGGACTGAACACCTGCCAGCAGCCGGAGCAGCGTCTGCGAGGGGATTCCCGCACTGAGCAGGGGGATCAGGAACAGCCCGATCAGGGCGTCAACATCCGCGGCCCTGCCTCAGGCCTCCCGCCCTCTCTCGGCAGCATGGAGGAGTGTGAGGCCCTGTGCACCCGCCTGGCCATCATGGTGCAGGGCCAGTTCAAGTGCCTGGGCAGCCCGCAGCACCTCAAGAGCAAATTTGGCAGCGGCTACTCCCTGCGGGCCAAGGTCCGGCACGACAGGCAGGAGGAGGCCCTGGAGGAGTTCAAGGCATTCGTGAACCTGACCTTCCCAGGTGGGTGCCAGCTCTGGTGGCCCCCGCGTCACCCCACAGCCCTGACCCCCGGCCGCCCACCCCAGCCTCCAGCCTGGGCCTCGTGGGAAAACGGTCTCTGCTCTGTGCAGGCAGCGTCCTGGAAGATGAGCACCAAGGGATGGTCCACTACCACCTGCCCGGCCACGGCCTCAGCTGGGCGAAGGTGAGTGTGGGCTCCGTGTCTGGGCCAGGCCCCTGGCTGGGGCTGGGGAAGTTCCCTTGCAGCTGCCACTTCTCCGTGGCAACTGGCTTCTCTTCCCAGGCAGAAATCAATTTCAGTCCTTTGGCAGTTCCTCCTCCAGCATGAATCACAGCACCTGATGGGTTCAGGGTTTTATACCCAAAATGTTTGAGTGGGGTGGAATCTGGTGCCAAAAAGGAAGCCGGCCCAGAGGGAACCTGGTTTGCTCAAGGTCATGTGCTCATGTGCGGAACTGGACACAGCCAGCGGGAAGCCAGGCCCCACCCCACTTGCACCTGCAGCTAGTGCACACCTGCACATCTCCTCCAGCCAACCCCATGGGCCGGCTTCCTGCAGGCACTCTGGGGCAAGGCCGGGGCATTGGCACGATATTCGGGGGCCTTGTCACCCCTGTTGCTAGAGGACCCCAGACCCAGGCGAGGAGCCCTGCCTCCGTGAACAGTGGCTTTTCTGCCTCCCCAAAGGTGTTTGGCACCCTGGAGAGAGCCAAGGAGACATACGGGGTGGACGACTACTCAGTGAGCCAGATCTCGCTGGAGCAGGTGTTCCTGAGCTTCGCCCACCTGCAGCCAGCAGCCGAGGACCAAGGGCCGTGAGGTGCCCTCTGCAGCCTCCCAGGCGCCCGGCGGGGCGGGGTAGGAGCTCACGGCATCCTGCCTTCCGAGTCCGTTTTGTCCTGCACCTTTGTTTGTAATCACTCTTTTCTATGATGGTCGTGAGAAATCAAGGTGTAACACGGTAGGGGCCACCCGACCAGCCCTCACCTGGGAAACAGTGTGCAGACACCCACTTCTGACCCCTCTGGGACGCACGTCCCCAAACCGAGCGCGGCCCGGGGTCTGTGTGTGCACAGCGGGGCGGAGAGGGGCCGCAGGAGGGGCTGCCACTGACCGGGGGCTCGGGCCTGAGTCCCGTGAGGAGGGCACACCTGGGAAGCACACACACATGGGACGCCAGGCCTCCCAAGGGCGAGCTAGGAAGGAGCTTGGGGTACAGCCGGGTGCACCAGAGCGCGGTGAACCAACGGAAGTGGCAGATCTCCGTCAGTGAAGGGAAAAGGTCGGCAGTAATTAGAGTGCCAGGTTCTTAGCTCCCAGCGCGGCCCGGGAGGGCGTCTTGGAATCGCTGCACACTGCTCCCTGGGGTGTGGACGTCTACAGACGCAGAGCTAAGGCCAGGCATCATCCCACTGGCATGTTCCGGAACCTTCTGGCACAGTGGGGGATGGTGCACCCAGACGCAGAGCGCAGTCCTCATTTCTGACACGACACCCCTAGGGGCTCGGGCCAGTGTTGGGAACACACTGAACATACGTGACTGTCCGGGAAATAAAGGCTGTGGGGAACACAGTCGTGGTCTGTGACTCGCACCCAGAACAAGGTGGCACAGGGTTCCTGACAAGCGGGAGGTAATAAGGTTACCAACGCATCACCCTGAGGCAAAGGAATAAGCCGGAAACACCCGTGGGAGCCAGTTTAGATCCGTTCGGGATTGGCAAGGGTGCTGGGAGGCAGCTCCGGGGCCAGGAGGCCTCAGACTTAGCACGAGCACCTTTTTATTTATGCACCACAGTTGCTATGGTTTCCTAAAACTCCATGATAAAGATGTCTGCGCCTTTATCCTCCCTTAGAATTCATAGCTTTAGAAAAGGCTCGGCTTGTTAATCCTTTCAGTTCATTTGGGACAGTTTCAACTTTGCATTTTTATCATTCTCTGATAGCTTATGCACACTAGAGATAGTTTCCGGAAGGTCTTTTATTCCCTTTAAAACTTCAAGCTGTCACTTAGTTCACGTTCAAAAAGTTAAGCTCGGGGTGCCCGTGGGCTTCAAAGAGAAAGAGTCGACAGGCGGCCTTGTGCCCGCGCGTGCTCGCGACCCTCCTGGCAGCGCAAGCGCGCCCACGCCCGGCGCCCCGCCCCTGCCTGGAGGCCCCGCCTTCCCGCCCGGTGCCCCGCCCCCAGGGCTGTCGGCCCCGCCCCCTGCCCGCCACCCTGTCCTCCTGCTTTTTGGTCCCGCGGCTCGCGACCGGCACACGTGGAGCCCTCACCGGGGATGCGAGCTTGCGGCCGCCCTTTTTCTCCGTTGGGTCGGGACTGCAGGGACAGCACACGCGGGGGCCGGGGGTCCTCCGGTGCAGAGTCAGCAGGACCCACTGACGGGAGGCGAGAGGCCAGGGCTTGCCGGGACCCGCGGAGGAGACCGAGCGGCCTTTAAACGGGGGCGTGCGGAATCGCTGCCGCCGCCGCCGCCGCCGCGCGGCGAGGGAGCCGGGGGGTGGGTGCAGCGGCGGCCGGAGAGGCGGGCGCGTGGCCCGCGGAAGCCCCTGCCCGCGCTGCTGTGGCGTTCGCCGTGGCGGCTGTGAGCCACTGGGGGCCCCAGCGGTGCGGGACGCGGCCGCCGTGCGTGGCCCGGTCCCTACCGGAGGCGAGGCTGCAGGCGGATGACCCCGTGCGCCGCCTGCCCGGGCATGAGGGGCTAGGGCCGCCCGGGTGGCAGCCGCCTGCACCCCGGGGAGCCGGGGGGAAGCGCTTGCTGCTCGCGGCTGGCCTCGGAGACAGAAATCTGCGTCTCTGCCGCGCGCGGAGCCCGAGAGGGTGCTGCGACCGTCCTCCGACCTCCAGGCGCCCGGGCTCCAGGCCCCGAGTTCCACTGCAGCACCCTCACGGCCCCTGGATGCGGCAGCTAGAAGGGGCGGGCAGAAGGCCCCCTCGGCTGCTCGCGGCCCAGACTTGGTACTACCGGGGAGTAAACACAGGCTCTGCCTTCCTCGGGGAGGCTCCCCCACGAACACCGTGCTGTCCGTTAGAGCTGGAAGCCACAGGCCTCGGCACAAGCGGCCACACCCCACCCCACTCCCCGCCAAGGGCGCAGGACTTAGAAAAGTAAAGCAAACAGGACAGTTTCTGGCTGAGCAAATTTCAATCCCAAATCTTTAATCCGGGTGTTCTGAGTCGAGGGTTGTGTAACAGGACAGCCTCCTGTGGAACCTCGAGGGGTGCGACAGACCCAAGAATGACTCATACACCCCAGCTTGGAAAGTGGGATACGGCATTTTTCCGGAGCGGGAGGAGAGGCTGAGATTCTTTGGTCCTCACTGACCAGGGGACAGGACGATGCTTGTGAGATTTGAAGACAGGGAACAAGGCTGCAGCACAGGCACGGCATGTTCGGCTACGTGTGCCTTCAGATTAAGGGTCACAAACTGGCCTGTCAGCTTCTACACTTCATGTTTTCCTCCTGGGCATACCTTCTGAGGACAGCACTGTTTTCCTCAAGCCTAGATTTATTTTCCCTGATGGGGGAACATCTGTTCTCCAGGGCCCCTTGGAGAGGGAAGAGTTGGGGATAATGCAAAAGTTCATGTATGTTGCACCAGGCTTCCAGGGAAAGCCCAGGGCACCTGAATACTGGGGACCCCCAGCCCAGTCTCACAGCAGCAAAGGGGACCGAGGCTGGGAGCCCCACACCAGCCAGGCCAGAATAAGTGCCCAAGGCAACACTCGGGCTGGCTGCAGACGAGCAGGCACATCTGATGGGGCCTGCACACCCAGCCACTTCCTTGCACACACGGAGGAGGTGGTGCTCAACGTTTGCACATTGGGTGGTTCTCTGGGCCACTGAGGCAGGTGTGGCAGGACTGAAGGCCCAGGGAAGTCCACCTGGGCTCCCCCAGGGCCTGAGAGCAGGGCAGGGGCAGCAGCCAGGGCAGCTGGTTCATTCATTCTTTCTATTAGAGCAGCTGTAGTTTTACAGAAAACTCCTGCAGAAAGTAGAGGCCCATAAACCCCTCACACTGTGTCCTTGTTAACACTTCGCATTGGTGGAAAGTGGTGGAACCTCTGATGATCAATGAACCAATGTTACTATATTAATTACAGCCAATGTCCACAATCTACTCTTGTGTTGTATAGGTCCACAGGGTTTTGTTTTTCAATTCTTATTGTGGTAACATACAACCTAAAATCTGTTTTAACCACTTCCAAGTATACAATTCAGTGGTGTGAATTATGTTCACATGTTGTGCTGCCATCACCACCATCTGTCACCCCAAAGGGAAACTCTGTACTGATTACGGATTAAGCATTAATCAGGAAGATGAAGTAGGAGTCTTCCAACTTTGTTCTTTTTCAGATAGCTTTGGCTATTCGGGACCCCTTGCAATTCCATATGAATTTGAGGATCAGCTTTTCATTTCTGAAAAGGCTGTTGGAATTTTATTGGGATTGCATTGAATCTGTAAATCACTTTGTGTAGAATTGACATCTTAACAATATTCAGTCTTCCAATCCATAAACACAGGATATCCTTCATTTATTTGCATCTTCTTTGATTTCTGTCAGCAATGTTTTGTTAGTTTTTCACGTACGAGGCCTTTGCATCCTTGGTTAAATTTATTTAGATATTTGATTTAGTTGCTATTGTAGATGGAATTTTTTTCCTGATTTCCTCCTCAGTTTGTTACTAGTGTATAAAAACATATTTTGACACATTCATCTTGTATGCCGCCATTTTGCTGAATTTATTAGCTCTAGTAGCTTTGTGATGGATTTTTCAGGATTTTCTTTATATACGATTATGTCATCTGCAAATAGAGAAAGCTTTACTTCTTTCCAATTTAGATGCCTGTTATTTCTCTTTCTTGCCTAACTGCTCTGACAGGAACTTCCAGTATAATGTTGCATAACAGTAGCGACAGTGGGCTTCCTTGTCTTGTTCCCGATCTTAGCGGGAAAGCTTCAATCTTTCACCATTGGGTATGAGGCTAGCAGAGGATTTTTCAAGTGCCCTTTATCATGTTGAGATTTCCTTCTATTCCTCGTTTTCTGAGTGTTTTTATCATGAAAGGATATTGGATTTTGTCAAATGCCTTTTCTGCATCATTTGAGATGATCATGTAGTTTTTTTCCTTCATTGTATTAATCTGGTGTATGATATTCGTTCTCTTATGTTGAACCATCTTGCATTTCTGGGATAAATTGCACTTGATCATGGTGTGTGATTCTTTTAATGTGCTCTTGGATTCCCTTTGCTATTTTGTTGAGGATTTTTGAATCTACGTGCATAAGGGATGTTGTTTTGATGTTCTTATCTGACTTTGGTGTGAGGGTGATGCTGACCTCAGAGAATGAGTTGGGAGTGTTCCCTCTTCAGTTTTCTCTAAGAGTCTTGAACAGGATTGGTGTTAATACCTCTTGGAATGTTTGATAAAATTCACAGTGAAGCTGTGGGGCCCTCAACTTCTCTTCCTTGGGGGGGCTTTGATTGCTAATTCAATCTCTTCCATTTTAACTAGGGTATCTAACTTGTTGGCATGCCATTGTTCACCTCTTACAATCCTTTTTATTTATGTGTGGTTGGTAGTATCAAATAAAAGACAAATTTTAAGAATTTAGAAGAGAGAGACTTTTTTTTTTATTAAAAGGAGACAGTTTGCAAATTTGGGAACACTCGATGCCAAGACAAACACACTCCAACTTTCCCTAAAAAAGAGGCAGCTTAGTTAGTAAATATAATGAGGCCCCACAAAGAAAAATATGATTAAACAAAAACAAGTAAGAAAAGCAAGCCTTAGAAAGGGAAGGAATGCTAACTAATAAAATGTAACCACGCCCAACAAAAAGCCCGGTTGTGAGGAAATCAAGATCCGGGTTTAAATGTCAGAACATCCCTGCAGCGGCGAGAGCTCGGAGAGTCGCACAGGAAACTTGGCTTAGCTGCGTGTGGGAGATTCCAAGACGTACACACAAATTGGCTTTGACTTTGGTCAGGTATGAAAAAGGTGGCCTTTGCTTTAGACACTTGAGACAAGTTGCCCCCAGGCACTTTTGCCAATTCACTTAACAGCTGAGTTATTTGCATCCTGTCTCGTTTTTGGCAGATGAGCTAAAGGGTCGCTGATTTCATTGATCCTTTTAGAGGACAGCTGTTTCTTGCTGCTCTGTGTAAAACACCGTCCCAGCTGCTGCTGTTTTGTCCACCTAGGGACGAGCAAAATTCCGATGGCTTAGGCCGGCACGGCCCCCGAAGATTCCTCCGGCTCCCACAAGGTGCTCAGCACGCAGGTCTCTGGCCCACACCTGCCCAGAGCCTCACCTGCGTGTGGCCCGCACCTGGGGACAGAGCTTGAGGGAGCCTCCTATGGAGGGCGGCCGGGGCCCCCACACCCACACAGCGCAGACAGCCCACAGGGGGTGCCCCACAAGAGTTCCAGCAGGCAGCACGTGGGTCGTCCCCACCCGCCAGACACGAGGCCCCGCTCGCTCCCTGAACCCTGGCTGGCCTGGTCTGACCCTGAAGCTTGTTGCGCTCCTGCAGCCCCTTCCCCTTCCCTGAGGGATGGCCCAGCCCCCAAAGGCCCCGGGCAGCCCTCCTGTGACCCCTGGGAGAGGCAGCCAGGGGACAGGCCAGCCGGGGAGTCCCTATCGTACCTGACGCGCCCAGGTGGCCTGCTTCAAGCAGGCAGGAGGAGGGGCTGAAGCTGTGGGGTCGGGCCCGGGGAGCGGGGGCCCTGCCTTCCTTCCTCAACACATGGGGCTGCCCAGGCCCCGCTCCTGGGGCCCGGCCCACACCCACAGATGCCTCCTGGGTCAGAGAAGCTCCAGGTCGACTGGCTACAGGTGGATCTAGGAGGTAGGGGACGGGGGGCCTGGAGGCCGGGCCAGCCGGGGCCCAGTGAGCAGCCATGGCCCCCACTGCTCCCTGGTTCTGCGGCTCATCCAGTGTGTGGGTGGGGCCCCACCCCACCCTCTCCCCTGACAAGACACTCTAGGCTCGGGCATCACTGCCCTCAGCCTTCTAATGACAGCAACAGACACGTGGCTTTGAGCGTAAAAACTGGCACAGCTCCTAAGCCCCCAGCTCTGCCCCTTCAGTCCCTCAGAGGCCCTTCGTCCCCCGTCCACTGCCCCCTCATCCCCCCACCCCGCCTCAAGGAGGTCCTTCTGCAGCACCCTGAATCCCACCTGGGTATCCTTTAGCCTCAGTGTGCTTGACAGCCCCCTCTTCCCCTTCTCAACAGCCCCTCCTGCATGCCCCTTCCTGCTCCCACCCCTCGTTCCAGGTGTCGGGCAAAGGGCTCACGGGAGGTGCCTGCTGGGGGGGCCAGACTCTGACGGCCCTCACGCCTCTGAGAGGTGAACCCAGAGCTGGGGAGGCCTTGCCACAGGCCCAGACCCCCTTACCGCCCCACTCTCCCTTCAGATGGAGCTGAAGTCTCCCCAAAGTCACACAGCTCATCGCAGCCTCCGCACCTACCCAAACCCCCGTGTCCTGCCCTGCTGTGCCGTAACTGCCCTGGGCACACGGAGCCAGCTCTTAGTGACAGGCACAGGTGCTTCCCAGACATCGTTGACAAGGAGATCTGGTACCTGCCCGGACCACCGGGTGAGCACCACAAGTCCCAGCTGCCACCCTCCATCAGACCTGGGGAGGATGAGGGCAGGGAGCAGATTCTCCCTTGATTAGAGCTCCCCAAATCTCCCCGGAAGTCTACAGTGCTGAAGGAGCACTGAGCCACGAAGAAATGGGGGGGTGGTCACCATAGCCCCTTGGCATCCATCCCTCGGTGTCCTCTCCGAGGACGCTGGCCTGAATGTGCAGGTTGCCAAAGGGCAGAGCTCCAGGCCCCGGCCAGCTGCCCAATGCCCTGTCCACAGACACCCTGCCCTACCCTCCAGGAGGTCCCAAGGGCCTGGCCTCGCCACCCCCAGCCCCCCAGCCTTGGCGGACTGGCAGAGGGGAACAGGAGGGGGAAACATACGGCCACGTATCTTCTGAACACACTTCTGCTGTTCCTCTAAATGGCAAAAACCATGATGCTCAATTTTTAAAGTTCAACAGCTGACTGCACATTTCATCACAAAAGCCAATAATATTTAGAAACAAATTCAATTAAATTCCCAAGTGTCTGAATAAATTGTGCTCTTAAATTTAATATAAAATGTGTTAAATTTTACAGGAATGTCAAGTTAAATTACTTTAGAGCATTAACAAAAAGCAGGAGAGTGGCTGGCTCTCTGCCCCACTCCCCATCTTCCTCTTGCCATGATGGGTCTCCTGGCTGCCCCTGACCAGTCAGTGCTGCCCTGGACAGAGGCCCTGGGTTCAAGGCCTTTGGGCAGGCACTGATGGTGGGCTCAGGATTTGGGGAGCTCTTTCTGGTCACCAGCTCCCCTGTGCCATCACATCTGCCTGCCTGGACCACCAAGCCCACCCCATCCCCCAAAGGCCACCTCCGGATACCCCTCACTGCAGCGGAAGGGTCGAAGGCACCACCCATGGGCACCCTTGTTTCCCACTTACTCTTTGATGCTTGGCCACCCCAGGAGATGTGATGGCAAGGCAGAGAGTTTAACTCCTCAGACAGGTCAGGGAGGACTGGGCAAGGCCAGAGGGACTGGGGAAGGGGGAGGGCCATATCGTACCATCCATCCACCTGTCCATCCCGACTGTCCATCCTTCCGTCCATCTGTCCAGGGTCGTCAAGCCTCATCCTGAACTCTTTCCTGTCCTTCACTTTAATTCTTTCCTGCAACACTGTTCCCACCCTGTTCCAACGCGGGTCATCCCAGGCCGAGCGCACCGTCTTTCTTTCCACGGTTAATCACAGAGCGCCGACCACCTGCCCAGCACCAGGGGTGACACGGCGGGGAACGAGCCCGGCCTGCGCCCTCCCACTCCCAGAGGCTCGGCAGTGCCTCCCGGCCTGACCGCCCCCCGCGCCCGCCGCCTCCCCGCGTACGGCCCCCTCCTCCCCACGGGCCGCGCGCCCGGCCCCTTCCACGCAGGTCCCCGCGCAGGGCCGCCTCCTCCGGGCCGCGTGCCTCCTGCGCCTCGTCCTCCCCAGCCTCGCCGGCTCGCGCCACGGGGAACCCTGACCGCGCGAGCCCACGCTGCGCCCCAGCCCGCCCCCCGAGCCGCCTCCGCCCTGCGGCCCAGAGCCCAGGGACCCCGCGGCCTCTAGCCGCGCTCGGCGTGGAGAGGCCCGAACCCAGCGCGCACGCGCACTAGAGGGACGGGGGCTACAAACCCAGCGCGTGCACGAGAGGGGCGGGGCCGCGAGCGCCGCGCGCACGCGCACAAGAGGCACGGGAGGGGGTCTCGAACCTAGCGCGCGCGCACGGGAAAGCGGGGCCGCGCCCGCGTTAACCCCCTCCGTGCCGTCAGCGCGGCCCTCCTGGCCCCAGCGAGCCGCCCCCTGACCCACTCCAGGAAGCTCGCAACCAGCCCCAGGCAGCCCCCACCGGAAGACCACTCCTGGGGGGGAAATAAGCTAAGCGCCCCTGACGCGATTAACCACAGACGCCCTTGGCCCTTTAACACTCTCCTCGCTCACGGTCATTGGCTGCCGCGCTTTACGTCATCGCTGCGCGACGGACAGCGGCGCCTTCCCGCTCCCGAACCCTGACGACAGAACGGCGCCAGCCTCGGCGGCTGAGGAGAGCGGGAGGCGGCGCAGGCGGCGGGAAGATGTAAGTTCGGGGCGGAATCCGACCCCATCTGAGCTTCGGGGGCCGCCCGCTAGGCCCGGCGGGGCGCATCGTGGAGCCGGCCCGCTCCGCAGCCCCGAGGTGGGGACGGCGGCGCGGCGCGGGCTCTGAGGAGAAAGAGTGCGGGCCGGGGCGGGCGGAGGGGGAGGCGCCGAGGCCGCGGCCCGGAAGTGGTCGGGCCCGGCGCGGACGGAAGGGCGCCCGTCGCCCGGTGCGCTCTGCGGCGTGCCCAGCTAGGCCCCCGGGGCTCCGAGGAGCCGGCAGCGCGGCCTCCGCTCTCGGGGCCTCCCGCCGGGCCGAGACCCGGACCCGCAGCGTTCTGGAAGCGCTCGCGGCCCGGCGCCTGGACTAGGGAGTTGTGAGTGAACGCGGACGGGGAGGGCGAGGTCGGCGGCTGGGCGTGCGCGGGCTGGGTGCTTTGTGGGAGGCCCCGGAAGACCGGCTGATTCTCCCTTCGGGGTCGGAAGTTCAAACGTTTGCCCACGAACTTTTTCCGGGCTCCTGGGTGCCGGTCTCGGTGCCAGACCCTGGGGGCACAGCCCGGTGCGGTCCCCGCAGGTGACCGAGACGGGCACGGCCTCTGCTGTCGTGGAGTTCAGTGTCACGGGCCACCCTAGAGGGGAGGGTGCGGGAAGGTTAGGGTCAGTGGAGGAGGCGTGGACGAGGCTTCCCTGTCTGTTATTTCGCATGAATTGTGCCTAAAATGTACTTTCAAGTGGGAAAGGTGTTCAGAAGAGTCGAGCCGAAACCCATGTGCTCGGGATTTAACTGATCGTTCTCTCCTCTCTCTGGCTGTCGGCCGCGCACCATTCCGGAGAATGCGGGAGGTGACCGCGGTCCTGGCCTGTTACCCGCATTTGCATGAACCGAGAACCTCACCCTTTGCTTCCTAGCACCCGGCCGCACCCAGCAAAGCCCTCACTTATTCTGCAATTCTTCATTTTTAGAGTGCTTAAAAGTAACAGGTGGTGTTTGTTTTCACAAAGTGCATTCCAGGGTCTGCCCTCAAGATCTTTAGGGCTGGGATGGGGCCCAGGAATCTGAATGTGAAACCTGCAAGCTAGGTCTCTGCTGTCCAGTACCATAACCACTGGCCACATGGAGCTGTTGAGCACTTGAAGGATAATTGACCCAAGCTCAGAAGTTAAAATGCAAATCGGGCTTCAAAGACTTGGGAAAGAACATAAAGTGTTTAAGTAATAGTCCTATAACGATTACTTGTTGGAAAGAGAATATCTTGGATATAGTTTGTTAATTTTATTAAAAATAAGATTTTGCCTGAGTTTTATTTTTTGCAACGTGGCCACTGGAAAATTTTGATATGCTTGTGGCTCGCATTCTTCTGTTGGGCAGCTCTGTTCCAGGTGACCCTAACCCGGACAAGACAGGGACACCTGGGGGAGCATTCAGAAATCATGTGTCATTGGAAACAGTGTATGTGGGAAAAGAGCCTCCAAAAGTGGAGAAACAACCCTTCTTAAAAGAGTAGCTATCATTTATTGAGCTTTAACTGGGCACTGAGTCTCTTTGGTGGGTTAATTCCATGAGTGCCCTTGATGGTAAGGTGGGAACTGTAATTGTCACCCTATTCCAGATGAGAAGTTGAGGCTCAGAAAGTTTCAGTGCTTGTCCAAGGTCACACAGCAAAATCCTGAATCAAACCTGGGCTCTGTGCTCCTCCTGCTGAATTCTCCTGGTTGTCCACCTTATTGAGTGCTGCCGCCTATAGTAGTGTGTTGCAAGTGGCTTTATAGCCCTGGGAAGGAGCAGCAAGGTGGTGATCTGCTCTCCTCCACTTGTTTGACTGTCCAGAGCCAGGTGCTCTTCTTTCTTGGATCTGACACTTTTCCATGCAGCAAAATGGCAGCATTCTACACGTTCGGAAACGGGACCTGGATGCCATGCCTGGTCTGGGTCGCCTGCGGGCCTTTGGAGGTGAGGCGTAAGTTGGGACTGGTATCCTGAGGTCTTTGCTTCCAAATTCCAGCAAGTTGTTCCAAACCTCCCTGGAAGTACTAAAGGCTGCAGTCTCCAGGAAATAAGGCCACATAAGAAATTACTAGTTACCATTGATTAAACATATTGCAGTCTAAGCACTGTGCTTTTCATGCAGTGTCTCATACAATTCTAGTATCTACTTTGTTCCCCACCATTTTATTTTGAAAATTTTCAAACATACAAAAAAAGTTGAAAGAGTTGTACCCTGAATGCCCACATAACCACCAATAGAGCCTGCAAGTGACCTTCCTGCTCTCCGCTTTATCGTGTATCCAGCAATCACCAATCTTACTTTTTCTTGCATTTCAAAGAAAATTGTACTTTCCCCCTAAATACTGAAGTATGCGTACCACTAAAGTTCAGTGTTTCCAGAAACTACTTTTTAAAGTATCGTTTTCCTGCTTTTTTAATTGTCTATATAAGGCATTTTGTCTATTTATGTTTGGATATTAAGTGTTTTGATGCTGGTACCAGTTAGTTTTGGAATGCTTTTTGCTTCTGGTTATATAGCCAGTATATCCCAAAAGGAAATTACAGCAATAATTTCTCTGAGGAGAGCCACATTTGAGTTAGGCTTTTCCCTGTTTGCATTGAATGTGGCACTCTATTTTTCAAAAGGGCTTTAGAGAGCTCATCAAATGTTTGGGTGAAAAAGTGATATCATACAGCCTATAAAACAACACTCACAGGGCCAACCCCACCTCCTATAGGGGTGGAGAATCCTCCGTAGGGAGATGGGTTTCTGGCTGTGTGAACACTGCTTACTGTGCTCCCTTGCCAATTTTTCATGTGCTCAGCTTTTTACTGCAAAGTAGATTTGTTGTCTTGCCAATCCATTCACTCTTTAAATCCTTTTATCTTGTTATTAGGCTGCTCTTTGGCGTAAATTGCAATCGATTAGGGATCGTTTCTCAGAATCGAGTTAGCAGTGAGAGTTCAGATCAGTGAGGCCGCCATTGCTGCTTTGAACACTTCAGAAGGGGAGAATGGATTTATCAGGAGTGAAAAAGAAGAGCTTGCTAGGAGTCAAAGAAAATAATAAAAAGTCCAGCACTAGGTAATCCTTCTGTTAGATTTTTCTAGTGCTACTTCGGGGGTGCTCATTGCCAGGGACCCTCACAAAGGGGAAGGTTGGAAATGTTTTGCATTCAACAGTGAAAATGTCCTAAGCCACAGAGCATTTTGCTCTGAGGTTCCCTGGGCTCTCCAGCCCTCGTGGCTCCCTTCTGCGGGTTGTGCTGTTGTTTCAGGTTCTGGTCTGAAGGGCACACGTTCTCACACTCTTCCTCACCATCCAGGGCTCCTTCTCCTTCCAAACGCAAAGAACGCTCTGACGAGAAGTCCAAGGACCGCTCTAAAGACAAGGGGGCCACCAAGGACGAGAAGGATCGTGGCAGGGATAAAACCAGGAAGAGGCGCAGCGCCTCCAGCGGCAGCAGCAGCACCAGGTGGGCCTGCTGGCCGGGGCTAAACAGAGACCCTAATTTATGGGAAACTGGTTTGGGGTTTATTCTATTTATATGTAAAAGAGGGTGTTTGGGTTTTTTTCTTTTCTAGATGTTTTAAGGAACGTGTGGTAAATTTTGTTGAAAGTTGTGATTAGATCATCTAGCTTAGAGTGTATTTTTCATTGCAGCTGAAAACCGACCTGATCAGCCACCACCTCCCCAGCTAAATTGATGGTTCTAAACTTTGGCTTAGGCTCCTTCTTTCCCGTCACCAACTCCGTGTGGATGCGGCTTTCTCTCCCTGTCTAGGTCTTTGGCCTGGGGGTGGGGAGTGTAAATGTCTGGCTCTCACCTTCCTTTCCCACTGGGACAGCAGTGAGGCCTGAACTTAGAGGGCACCGATGCCCTCGGGGTCACTGGAGGCTTTGGGGAAAGTCTGCTGCCAAGCGTTGAGACGCCACCTCCTGTCCAACTGTGGCTTCCTCAACCTTGACCTCAGGTCTCGCTCCAGCTCTACCTCCAGCTCCGGCTCCAGTACCAGCACGGGCTCAAGCAGTGGTTCCAGCTCCTCTTCGGCCTCTAGCCGCTCGGGAAGTTCCAGCACATCCCGCAGCTCCAGCTCCAGCAGCTCCTCGGGCTCTCCAAGTCCTTCTCGGCGCAGACACGACAATAGGCGGCGTTCCCGCTCCAAGTGAGCATCCTCTCCGGGACCCCTTCCTGGGCCTGGCCTGGCGTGGTTCGGGAGCCTCCCCCAAGACTGATGCTTTACATAGGAACTTAAGTTGGCAAGCTGGGGCCAACTGTAAAAGCAAACAGGAGGCTTTCTGTCTTAATAGGATTTCTGAGATGGGTAATGGGGGTGAGCTGGTAGGAAAAGCTTCCCTACAAAAGATTGTCATGCTCACAGTTAACATCCCCACTAACAAGAAATCCAGTACATTTCAACTTGACGAAAACTGATGTTTTCTGGTTTTTTGCTTTGTTTTTCAATCAGATCCAAACCACCCAAAAGAGATGAAAAGGAAAGGAAAAGGCGGAGTCCTTCCCCAAAACCCACCAAAGTACACATTGGCAGGCTCACCCGGAATGTGACCAAGGTGAGGACTGGGGATGCCACTGCACAGTGGTGAGGTGTGGGGCAGCTGGCCTGTGCCGGAGGAGCCTTTCGGAGGGCTGTCGCGGTGCTGCGAGAGTCGGGCAGAGCATCGATTAAATGCATTAATGCTCCTTTAAATGGAACTTATCCAAATGACAGTGGTTCTCTTCAGAGAGGAATGTTTAAGTAAGTCTTCAGGTGGTAGATTCTGTTTGATTCTTACAGCAGTTGGTGCGAGAGCATTAGTGACCCTTCCTATCCCTCCAGGATCACATCATGGAGATATTTTCCACCTATGGGAAAATTAAAATGATTGACATGCCTGTGGAAAGGATGCACCCCCATCTTTCCAAAGGCTACGCGTATGTTGAGTTTGAGAACCCGGATGAAGCCGAGAAGGCGCTGAAACACATGGACGGAGGTGGGTGACCTTCCTGCGCCCTCTGACCTTTCACCTGTTCTATGCCACAGATCAACTATCCACTATGCCTTAATAGGAATTTCCAACCTGACTGCATGTCAGAATCTCCCTGGAACTCTTTCAGGATTCCAATTCTTAGTCAGAGGGAGTGTGTTTACCAAAAACATGAATTATGGAACATTAGTCTTGAAAAAGATTTAGCAAGTATGAGTATATGGACTTTTTAAGATTTTTCAGTCTGTTAGAAGCTTAAGAATCGAATGATGGTTACTTATAAATATATTCTTATGAATATAATGAAACTTTTTGTATGAGAGTAATTCCTTTAAAGTTTTTGAGAATGATTTTCTATTTTATTCCCATGTCAGCATTTTTAGGATTATTTTACTGAGTGACCAATTATCAGAATTCACAAAATATACAAAAGCTTGTACTTTATAACCATTGGTGACGTTCATAGCCATATGTACTGGGTGGGATGAACGCTTGTGGATAGTTTTCATTTTGTCTTCAAGTCAGCATTTTAAGGAATTTGAAGTTGGTCTCGGCCTAGCTCCCCGCTGCTGTCATTGAGGCCGCCGTGGCACACGACACCGTCTAGGCTCATGGTTCTTGTTGCTCCCTCCTAGCCCCGTCTCTCTGTCTGTTCACCACTACACCTCCTGCGTCTGGCACAGTGCCTGTTACCTTTTGTTTCCAACAGGACAAATAGATGGCCAGGAGATCACTGCCACAGCCGTGCTGGCCCCCTGGCCTCGGCCACCCCCCCGGCGTTTCAGCCCTCCCAGGAGAATGCTGCCACCACCGCCCATGTGGCGCAGGTCCCCCCCACGGATGAGGAGAAGGTAAATCCTCAGGGACTGACGGGGGCCAGTTTGGGTTTGTTTCACTTGCGGACATCCTATGAAATGCTTACTTGGGGCCCTTTGATTCAGCCTTGCCACCTTCTCAACTGGGGCTTCATAGTGGGGTGGGGACATCATGGCTTGGCCCCCAGGATCTCATCAGGCCCACCCCAGGAGGGAAAAGGAGGAGCAGGCGGTAGCCAAAGTAAGTGACGGGCTGAAGATGAGGGCCTAGAGGTGGCTCTGGTGTGTTTTCTTTGCAGTCAAGTGATGTGGCATCTCAGGGGCTTGGCATCCTGGACCTCTAAGTGCAGGGCCCCTTGGGCCCAGAGGGGAGGAAGTTTGGTTCAGAAGAATGGCAGCGGGCAGTTAATTCCCTTGGCCAAGGCCAAAGCTTGACCTCCCTTGTCAGTGGTGTTGAGCCCTCTGAAAACCAGGGACATCTGGGGCTGTACATTCCATCATGAGAACAGTGTTTCTCTTCCCAAGGCTCCATCTTGGTCCCATCAAAAGGGACATGTCCAGAGGGAGGGGGGCTGTCTGCCGAATGGCTCAGGGTTTCCTCTGGGGTGATGAAAGTGTTTCGGAGCTAGGCAGAGGGGGTGGCTGCACAGCTTTGTGGACACACAGTGCCACTGAGGTCTACATTTTTAAATGGCTATGTGTTATATGAACTAAAATTTTATATTTAAGAAAGATCATAGTTGCGGCGTTCTTCCACTTTGGTAGGTGAATCTACCGTTGTTTTTCCCTGAGTACTGGAAAGTAAACTAAAACGTGCAAATGAAGAGAGAGTAAAAGCTCTGCTGACTCTTCTTGTAGTTAAAAATAAAACTACAGAATTGTTCCTGAGAGGCGCCGGCCCTCACCCTGTGGTGCAAGGTGCTGAGCTGCTTCTGGGGTGCTTTGCTTTGTGGTGACGTGTTCTCTCCCCCCCCAGGTCCCGCTCTCCCAGGCGCAGGTCTCCCGTGCGCCGGCGCTCCCGGTCCCCTGGCCGCCGCCGCCACCGAAGCCGCTCCAGCTCCAACTCCTCCCGCTAAAGCAGCGGCAGAAGCCCCACGCCCCCAGAACTTAGTGCTCCCGTCCGACTACATTTTGTCACTTTTCTAGTCAAGGGAGGTAGGCAGGAAAGGAAATCCTTAACTCGGGGGGCTTCGAAGGCTGGGTGTGGCCCACGGGGGTGTTGGTTTGGGGTGAGGCCCTCCAGGGGTTCTGGCTGGAAAGTGCACCAGCTTTCTGGAGAGTTAGTTTAGAGGCAGGGCCAAGGGGGGTGGCAAGTGAAGCTGCACGGTGGCCATGCTGCCCCTGCTGGGGCCCATTTCTCCTCTCCCTAAAGGACCTGGAAGCACCTGGTGGCCTGGCCGTGCCCCTTGTGGCCCCTGGGGGGCACAGGTGAGCGTCTTTGCAGCTGCCCTTCCTGTTGGCCCGTCCCGAGCCCCCCTGCTCCGAGTCTTCTTCCAACCCCTAGGGTCAGAGCACCCCAAGAAGAGTCCCCGTTGCCCTGCATTTGTTGGTGTGAATGGTTTTTTATTTGTGCCCTTGCACCCACCCCATACCTCCCTCTCTGAAATTGGCGGGCAACTTGAGTGCTACTCAGCAGGGTCACCACGGAGCCACCACTGCAGCCATCGACGTTGCAAAGTGTATATTGCTTATTTGGCTTTTATTGTACAGTCAGTACTATAAAGTTCCTGTTTTCAGTTTTGTAACTTTGTAGCATTTTAGATAATGTTGTGTTTGTACTTTGTTATGTAGAAAGAATGGATTGTACTGAATAAACCTAGTGTTGAAAAGCAGGTCTGGAATAGGGTTCGCTGCCTCCTTCCGGCCCTTGGGTGTCTTTGTTGTTTTGTTTTTTAAGCTTCTGCTTTGAAAGAAGTGAAAGCACAATGTTTCTAGTACGTGACTCACTGAAAACAGGGTTTTGGTTTTATTTCTGCGGCCACACCCCCAGAATCTCAGGAGAGTATGTGGTTAGCCTGCCACCTTAGAAGGTGGTTTGTGCCCCCAGAGAGAACTGGAAACACTTCCCGGGTTGAAGAACAAACGAGTCCACCACCCCCACCCCGCCACCGCAGACCCGCTCCCCTCCGCCCTCCCCTGCCCGGCCGCCGGCCACCTCCGCTGCTCTCTCGGGTGGCCTTTCTGTCTCCCGCTGGCAGGAGGGGCGCCATCTGTGCGCTTCCACCAGCTGCGCGGGGTCCACGCCGTCCGGCTTCTGCCTGTCGGTTCCCGGCGGGGAAGGGGGTGGCCTGCCCCCGGCCTGGGCTGCACTGGACGCTCCACCCCGGGGGGCGGGAGGGCCGTCCGGGCGCGGAGAGCTGTTGTCGGTGTAACGGAAAACCTGCAGCAAATGCAGTCCCGGTAGCCCCACAGTTGCCCCTGGGACCATTTTGCCCTTGGTGTGGCGCCTCGTTGACCATCACATCAGCCACAGTCCGTCGTCCGCCTTCGGCCCCGCTGGGTGTGGTTTTTATCGTGACCCGTGTGCAGCCCGGAACTCCCCGTCAAGGGATTCACCCCGGGGCCCCGCCGGCCCCGCCCGCCTCGACAACCCCCCCCCCCCGGCGGGCCAAAATGGCGCTGGCTGCGGGGCGGCTCGGGGCGCGCGCTCTGCTCCGTCCAGGTGCGGTCTGCGGGGGCGGCGGGCCGGGCCGGGCCGGGCCGGGGGGCGCGGGGGCGCGGGGCTCACCCCCAACGCGTTGCGTCCGCAGGGGCCCTGCTCCGGGGCGCGGCCCTCGGGCGCACGAGGCGCGGCGGCGGGCAGCGGGGACGGCGCGCGGCGCCAGGCGAGCCAGCGGGTGCTGATGGAGGCGGACGCGGGCGCAGGTACAGCGGGGCCGGGGGGTCGGGGGCCCGGGGGGGGCGCGGGCACCGGCCGCTGGGGAGGAGCCCGCCAGCGCCCCCGGGTCTGCGCCCTCCGTCGGGGGCGGGAAGAGCGCCCGGTGCCCGGAGGCGGACGGAGCGCGTGTGACATTCCTGCCCGCTCCATTCCCGGCCAGTGGGAAAACTCGTTTCCAAAGGGCACGGAAAGGAAGCTTGGCTTTAAAGGTTCTGTTTCTGGTGCACTTCGAGCCTGACAGTTATCTCACTAGCTCATTATGAGGACTAAACACTCCGTGTTTTTAAACTTTGGAGGATGTGATCCTTTTTCTAGTCCATTACATTGGCAGTATTTTGGAAGGAAATGTTTTAGTTTTCTACTTCTTGGTGCAGACCCCAAAAACGGGGCCAGGGAGCCCTTTCAGAACAGCTGGTGAAATTGGAGGCAGGTAAGGCCTAGAGGCCTAGAGCTAAAACCCTGTGCGCCGCCCCCACTGGACAGGACCCCAGAGCTGGCCCCGGGGAAGGCTTGGGGTCAGGAGAGCAGGAAGCAGAGACTGGAAAAGTTGCGGGCTCAGGAGCTCCTGGCCCCGGCCCCCCAGCTCTAGAGCCCTGGCCTTTCAGTGCCGGGTCCCTGCTGCTCCCCAAACAGGCTGCAGCTGCCACCCTCCTCCACCTTCTCCTCCAGCTGCCCCCACGCACACCCCCACCTCCTGCCACCCATACCTTTGCACAGTAGTGGGGTGCCCTGCTCCTGCCCATTTGGCCCATCTCACCTGTCCAGCTGCCTCTCTGAGTTAAGAACTGAGTACAAGTGTGGCCACAACCTAAAAGGATCAAGTCTATGGCAACTTGAAATATTTATATCAAAAAATCCAGAAACAAATGTGTATGTATATAAAGATACAGGTGAAATAATGGTTATTTGCCAAAAAGTTTTCCCACTAAATCATGTAAGAACTGGCTAAATTCAGCGGCTTAGAGCTATAGAAAGTAGAGTTTGGGGCCAGAAAAGTGGCCTGATTCTGTCCCTACTACTAGTGAAACACAATTGAAATACTAAGATCCAGGTAACCTTCAGGGCAAAGTGTTTTAAAAATATTTTGTTTGGAGACAATACACACTAAATGTCAGTAAGAGGTGGGTATAAGGGAGGGGTGTGGGATTTTTGGTGGTGGTGTTTCTCCTTTTTTTATTTTTTTATTTTTTCATTTTTTCCCTCTTCTTTCTTTGGGAAGAAATGGAAATGCCTCACATAGATTGTGGTGGTGAATGCACAACCGTGTTATACCAGGAACCACTGATTGTTTACTTAGGATGGATTGTATGGTGTGTAAATAAAACTTTAAAAATTAAAAAAAAACCTTTTTGTTTGGAAAAAGAATAGTCTTCCAACAAATGGTGCAGGGACAACGGGCTCTCCATGTGGACGAGAACGAAGGGGAGCCCCTGCCTCACATCATACACAAAGATTTACTCAAAATGGATCAGTGACTTTAAATACAAGAGCTAAAACCGTAAAACTCCTAGACGAAAACACGTGCTCATGGATTTGGCAGTGCATTCTGAAATGAGATGCTGAAAGCGTGAGCGACAGAAGAAAACAGATAAATTGAATTTCATCAAAATTTAAAACTTCTGAACATCAAAGGACGTTATCAAGGAAGTGAAAAAACAGCCTATAGAATGGGGAGGAAAATCATATGTATATGACATGTGGTTTAACATCCAGAATATATAAAGGACTCCTACAGCTCAACAAGAAAAAAACAAACGGCTCAATTAAAACGTGGGCTAAGAATTTGAATAGACATTTCTCCATAGAAGATCTATAAATGGCCAATAAGCACATGAATATCAGCCATCAGGAAAGTACAAATCGAAACCACAAGATCCCACTTCACACCCACTAGGATGGTTGTTATTAAAAAAAAAAAAAGGGAAAATAACGTGTTGGCGAGGACGGGAAGAAATTGAAACCTTGTGTGTGGTTGGTGGGAATGTAAAATGGTGCAGCCACCAAAGAAAAGTTTGGCAGCACAAGAAGTCAAATATAGAATTACCGTATCAGTTGCACTCCTGGATCTGTCCAAAAGGATTGAAGCAGGAACTTGAACAGATTCTTGTCCACCTACTTTCACAGCAGCGTTATTCACGAGCCAAAAGGTGCAAGCAACCCAAGTGCCTTTAGCAGATGGAGAGAAAAACAAAATGTGGCCCGTCCACACAATGGCATATTAATCAGCCATAAAGAAATATAGTTCTGGTATTTGCAAGAACACAGATGAACCTTGGAGACATCATGCTGTGTTGAAAGAAGCCAGGCACAGAAGGATAAATATTGGTTCTGGAATATCCAGAACAAGCAAACTCATCAAGTCAGAAAATAGGGGAGAGGTGACTGGGCCTGGTGGGGAGGGAGCTGTTTCTTGGTGTGTATAGAGTTTCTGTTGGCAGCGATGAAAAAGTGTTGGTAACGATGACAGAGATAGTAGCACAGGTTGTGAAAGCAGTTAGTGCTGTGTTAATGTAATTGAGTACTGTATTTAGGCTGATTTTAGAGCATTCAGGAAGCATTTATTTAGCAACCACTGTGTGCCAGAGATATGGCACACAGTGCCCCTCCAGTAACTCGTCTTCACCTTCGGCCTCGTGACCTCTCCCCCAGTGGGCTTGCTCTCTGCCCCAGGAGGCTCCTCTGTGCCCAGGAATCATTTCCCACACACTCTAGGGTCCATTTCAGAAACCTCCCTCCAGACCAAGTTTGGGCATCTCGTTTCTAGAAGTTTTGATTGCTTATTTCTCGTAGACATGAACGCATATACTTGTAGCCAGTTAATACCTCTCACGGAGGTTCCAGAGGAATCCAAAAATGCCCTTCCGGAACGGTGGTGTTTCTGAAGCCTTCGGGGTCTGCTTGTGGGACAGGAGAGGGGCAGGTGACCTGAGGGAAGGCCCTTGTCCCTCCTGCCCGGTGCCAGCCCCAGAGGGGCGCTCTCCGCTGCCGCCAAGCCAGTCATCCAGAGACCCGCTGGAGAACGTCCAATCCCCATATTTTTAACCTGTGTGTCACTCAGTGTTCTCCAGAGAAACAGAACCAGCAAGACACACGTGTACGCACAGCCTCTGCGTCCTGTGCACGTGCACGTGCGTGCACGCGATTAGAGATTTATTTTAGGGAATCTTCTCTTGTGGTTGTGGGAGCTGGCAAGTATGAGTGTTGTAGAGCAGGCTGGAAATTCGGGCAAGAGTCGTAGTCTGGAAACAGTTTCTTCTCCGGGAAGCCTTGGTTTCCACCCTCAGGGCCTCTGCCTTTCGGACAAGGGCACCCACGTTATGGAAGGTCGTCTGTTCGCTTGAGGTGGGGTGTGTGGAGGTGTGTGGAGGCGTACGGACCACCTCCGCGGCAGCGTCCAGGACAGCCGGCCGCCCAGCCGCCCAGCCGCCCAGGCCCGTGGCCCTCACACCCCCGTCCTTCAACGAGCGGGAACTGGGGTGTCCCTCACCACCCCGAGCTCCTCCTTGCACATCTGGTTCTTCGGTTTTTCCCAAAACACAGGGCTTCGCTTACTCCCTGGAGCAAAGGGGACCCCAAGGCCACTTCCTTCCCCCGCACGGCAGGGGACCAGCTGCCGGAGGATGAGAAGCACGGGAAGGATCGGACGGGTTGATGAAGTACAAGCAGAGCAGACGTCAGAAGCTGGCAGGGAGATTTTGAGAGTGAAAAAGACCCGTAACAAACACCACCAGCCTCTTCCAGAAGAGGAAGAAGTGAAGGGGGATGCCCCCTGCGGCTGGGGCCGGGCACGAGGCAATCGTCAGGTTACAGGATGGATTTTTCTTTTCATGCATGTCTTTACTTTATTGCTCATCTCCCCCTACATGGATACAATCACAGTCACAAGATAAAAGCTATATAGTTACACAATCAGTATCCAAGGCCACCGCTCCTGGGCTACAGTTCAGCAGTTTCAGGGATCTCCCTCTGGCTGTCCTAATACTCTAGAATCTAAAAAGAACTATCTATATAATGGTCAGTAGTCGTAATCATTTGTTAAATCCTAACTTCTCACAACTCCTCCGTGTCATCTGATCGTTCTCTCAGTCTTCAGGGATATCTGGGCAAGACCATTCAAACTTCTTCATGCTAAAAAGGGGTGTCGACATTATTTTGTATAGTCATTTTTTTAAATGAGACCATACAATATTTATCCTTTTGTTTCTGGCTTATTTCACCTCGTTGCCTGCTTCACGACTTCATTCCTTTCTGTAGCCTCACGATATTCCATTGTACACACACACCACAGCTCACCCTTCCACTCATCAGTCGATGGCCCCTTAGACCACCTCTGTCCATGGGCATCGTGAACACTACCACCATGAACATTGGTGTGCAAATGTCTGTTCGTGTCCCTGCTTTCAGATCTTCTGGGCATAGACCAAGTAGCAGAACTGCCAGGTTGTAGGACAACTCAGTATTAAGTTTTCTGAGGAACCACCAAACTGTCTTCCACAGCGGCTGCACCATTTTTCATTCCCGCTGGCCGTGAATGAGTGTTCCTCTCCACCACTTACAGTTTCCTGTTTAATGGCTGCCATTCTACTAGATATGATACGATATCTCATTGTGGTTTTGATTTGCACTTTCCTAATAGCTAATGATGTTGACCATCTTTTCATGTGCTTTTTAACCATTTGTATTTCCTTTGGAAAAATGTCTGTTCATATGTTTTGCCCATTTTATAATTGAGTTGTTTGTCCTTTTGTTGTTGACTTGTAGGGTTTCTTTATATATGCTGGATATCAAGCCCTTATCAGATACACGTTTTCCAAATATTCTCTCCCACTGAGTTGGCCGCCTCTTCACCCTTTTGACAAAGTCCCTGAATCACTGAAGTGTTCGGTCCTGAGGAGATCCCATTTATCTATTTTTTCTTTCGTTGCTGGTGCTTTGGGTGTAAGGTCTCAGAAGCTCCCTCCTGGCACTAGGTCTTGAAGACGTTTCTCCAGGATGGATTTGGACTTTGTCGGAAGCCTTTACTTATCAACCAGAGTCCTCGCCGAGAATGGACGGGGGGTGGGGTTCCGGCTGGGGCTGCCTGGCAGGACGTGCAGCCCCCACCTCGCTCCTGCAGCCCTGGCATTGGTGGGTGAGGGGCGAGGTCCCGGGGTGGTGGTGTGGCCAGACCCTCCGGGGGTGCCACAGGACAGGAGACGGGGGCAGGGCAGCCGCGGTCGGGATCAGGGCAGGGAGCGCCGTGCAGAGCCGGGCCTTCCATTTCATCCTCACCAGACCCGGGAGTGGGCAGCGGCCTCCTCTGCTTTCCTTCCTTCCTTCTGCTGGCGGCCTGACCCCTCAGAGCCATGCTCCCCGGCTCGCACCCTCCTCGACACGTCTGGGGGAGAAGCACCTGTCTCAGCAAAAACTGGACGGACTCTGCCCCACGGAGCTCTTGGGGAAGGAAGAGAGCCTGCTGCTGGGTCTCAGATCTGAACTCCTTCCTGTGGCTGAGCTGTTGTGGATGGACCACGGAGCTGTCCCGGATACCAGGGCTCCCGCCATTTGGCTCTTGTGCAAATGCTGTGACGGCCATCGGCGGGCAGGGCTCTGTGTGCGTCCCGCTCTCCATTCTCTGGGACATGCACGTTCCCCCAGCAGCACGCGGGGGTCCCAGCGTCTCCCATCTCCCCCCACCCTCACCAGCACCCGAGATTCTCTCTGACTCCAGCCGTCCGTGGAGGGCAGCCTTCCCGCCTGTTTTAAATCCTTTGTTCACAGGAAAGGAAAGAAAATGCTGTCTTAAATGTTAAAAACACACGTTGCTTTGTTAAAATTAAACAAGTGTGTTTTAAACACAGAAGTTACCCCTAGGGCAGGAAGCTTCCCAATTTCCCCTCCTTTGTGGGTTCGGTTCCAGGTCCGGGTGGGTCCTTGCCCGGGTCTCCCCAGAGCTTTCCCTCCAGGCTGAGCGCCCCCCCTCCTGGGGCTTCCCTTCCGGGCTTTGGGGGCACAGCCGAGCCAAGGCGGGTGCAGCTGACAGCGCATCGCCTGGCGCAGTGAGGGGGGAGTGGGGGCCGGAGCCTAGTGCCCTGGGGTGAGCCGTGCACCCCACCATTGACGGGCTGGGGATGTGGCGTGATCAGGTCTGTGTTGAAGTCACACAGAAAGGGGGTCACCCCAAGACCCATGCCCAAATGTGGTGAGCCCGGGGTGCCCCATTCCTGCCCGTGCTTCATGGAGCGACCGTCCACAGCGGCCCAGGAGGCGTCTCGGTCCAGCCTGCGGCCTTCGCTGCATCCTCGTGTGACTGAATCCCCAGAGCCCTGCAGAGCCCCCTCTGCCACCTGAGCCCCCGGGAGGCCGCGTCCCCTGGGGCCCCTTCCACCTGCTCAGAACCTGATGGTGTGTCCGACGCTGGCCGGCTGCTCGTGTTTGCGCCCACGCGGGCCTCAGGCTTTCCTCTCCCAGTGCCAGGACCCCAGGAGCAGAAGGCCGAGGCCTCTGTGTTGTGAACTGAGACCCAGCAGGGCCCCAGGGCTGTGGGGCTGTCCCGGCAACTTCGCTGTCGATCTGAGACGATCCTGCTGGGACGGGGAGTGTATCAAAGTCTCCCGTGGCCGTGGCGATGAGCGATTGCTCTGTCGCCAAGTGCATTCTTTCCCTTTCCACTTTCCCACGAGGGGTGGCCGTGCTGAGACTGAGGAACCCCCCAGTCAACAGCCTCAGCCTGGAGCTGCTGACGGAGCTGCTCATCAGCCTGGAGAAGCTGGAGAATGACAAGACCCTCCGCGGCATCATCATCACCTCGGTACGAGCGGGTCCAGCTCCCGTCTGACCTCTCCGGCCCCTGGGCTCGCTGCTCAGTCAGCTGCGTCGGGGTCCAAACGCAGGTCACCCAGAAAAGCGAGCACCTGCCGTCACGGCGGATGCCAGGCCACCCCGGGGGCCTCTGCAGAGGGTCTCGTGCAGCCTGGGAGTGGCCCGGGGCCCCAGTTGTGTTCGTGTGCCTGGGACAGGGCGGCCAGCTGAGCTTGAGACCACTGCCTCCAAGGGGATCCCCCGAGCTGTCACTGTCAGCCCACTTGCCCGCCTGCCAGCTCGCACTTCCTCTTTGGGGCAGGGGCTGGAAGTCGGGGTCTCCTTCTCATTCTCGAGGGCCCCGCGGCCCTGGCTTGGGTGCTGGCAGGCACTGGTAATGCACCCGTGATGCTGTGTCATTGCCAGGGCGGGGGGCAGCCCCTGAGGGAGGGTAGATCAGAACCACGGTCCCTGCAGACGCCAGGCAGGCCCACGACCCGGGATACCACACGCACGATGCCAGGACGGGTGTGCTTACGACGGCGAGGGAGCCAAACCCCACCTGCCTCTCTCGTATTTCCTGGTTTGAAGCTGGAAGGGGAAGAACGTATCTGGAAGTAGTGGGAGACTGAGCCCCGGGGGGCCTGGGCCTCGCCGGGTGGCCCCCTGACCTGCCCTCCTGCCCCCCCCCCAGGACTGCCCCGGTGTCTTCTCAGCCGGCCTGGACCTGCTGGAGATCTGCGGGCGGAACCCGGCGCATTACGCCGAGTACTGGAAGGCTGTGCAGGAGCTGTGGCTGCGGTTCTACCTCTCCAACATGGTTCTGGTGGCCGCCATCAACGTGAGTGCCCGCTCCCCCCGGCCTTGTGGGCACTGGCTGGGGGCTTTCGGAGGGGAAGGGGCAGTTGGGGTGCCCCTCTGACCTTCACAGGTGAATGTGCCGTGACGGACCAGCGTGACATGTTGGGGGACACAGGTAGAGGGGAGTGGCCGGAGAGACGAGGTCAAGAGGAACAGGGGCTGCGTGGGGGGCCTGGGCTCCTGCAGAAACGTCCCTCGGGCCGGGCTCAGGATGCACCGTGCGGGCAGGGGCAGGGGGCCTTGAGGGAAGGGGATGCGGGGCCACCTGCCCATCTCTGGGGCCATGAAGGGCAAGAAGTGGGTACCCTGGACACCTCAGCTGTGGCGGGAGGGGATGGCTCGGGGTCAGTGCCTGCCGGACATTTGACCCCAGGACAAAAGCCACAGAACCCCAAGGATGGGTGCTGCTCCACCCTCCCTACACCCACTGCCCAGCCGTGGGGTGTCAGAGCACCCAGGAGCCCCTCCTGCAGGAGAGGTGTCTCGCTCCCCCCACAGGGTGCCTGCCCAGCCGGCGGCTGCATCATCTCCCTGAGCTGCGACCACCGTGTCCTGGCCGACAACCCCAAGTACACCATCGGCCTGAACGAGACCCTGCTGGGCATGATCGCTCCCTTCTGGTGAGGCGAGGGCTGCATGGGGCCGGCCCCAGGTGACCCCGAGGCCCAGGAGCTGGGGCCCAGGGTGAGCGGGTGCTTGCGTTGCAGGTTTAAGGACACACTAGTGAACACCATCGGGCACCGGGCAGCGGAGCGTGCCCTGCAGCTGGGGCTGCTCCTGCCACCGGCAGAGGCCCTCCAGGTGGGCCTGGTAGACCAGGTGGTACCCGAGGAGCAGGTGCAGGCCGCCGCTCTCTCCGAGATGGCACGCTGGATGGCCATCCCAGGTAAGGGGTGCGAGAAGGGCAGCCTGGCCATGGGGGCCTTCCACCATCCCACCCTGGCCCGACACTGCCGGTGAGAGCAGGGTGTCCTCACCTTGAAAGCCCCCTGCGGGTCACCCCGGGCTGCACAGGCCTGTGCTCAGGGCAGCAAGCGGGGCCGACTGGTGGCAGAGCGCAGGGGCCAGCAACTGTCCGTGAAGTGCCAACAGTATTAGCTGTGCAGCCACGTGGCCAGTCCCAGCCCTTAGCTCCGCCATTGTCAGCGGTTGCATGTGTGTCTGACTGCCAATAAAACTTTATTGGTGGGCACTCAAATTTGAATTTCATATTATTTCCACATCGCAAAATATCCTTTTGATTTCTTTTTTTCCAACTACTTAAAAACGTATGACCATTCTTAGCTCACGAGTCACAGGAAAATAAAAACAAAGAGCTGCAGCCCAGGTGTGCCAGCACCTGATGAAATCACACGGCCGAACACTGCACAGCTATTGATTGTGCCATTAGTTTTCATGACGTGGAAAAGGATCTCAGTACGTAGTTGAGCAGGAACAACAGGTTATAAAGGTAGTTTCTCTTTTACAGAGGCAGTGGGGAACAGGTGATTTTAATTTTTTTAAGTTTTCTCCCCCAGCTTCTGTCCAGACCCCCCAGCAGGGCCGGGCGTCCCGGGCTGGCTCTGCTGAGAGGGGCCTGTCCTCCCCAGACCACGCTCGCCAGCTCACCAAGGCCATGATGCGGAAGCCGACCGCCGAGCAGCTGCTGAAGCAGCGGGAGGCTGACCTTCAGCACTTCGTCGACTTCATCTCCAGGGACTCCATCCAGAAGGGGCTGCAGGGGTACTTGCAGAAGCTGAGGCAGAGGAAGGGCTGAGGCCGCACCGCCTCGGGGGCAGACCCGGCTCCTGGTGAGCCTTCTGGTCCCGGGGTCGGAAATCAGCATTTTTTCAAGTTACGGGTCGTTTCGGCTCTTGGTTTTGTAGATCTCATCGGAAGGGCCTGTTCTTTATTTACAGCCAGGGCCACCCACGAGAGCTTTTTCTGCGCAGCAGGATGAGGAGCTGGAAGGCCCTGGAATGACGAGGCCACCTGGCCAGGGTGAGAGCCCTAAGCTGCAGGCAGCCACTCGGGACCGTGGCACCGGCTCCACTGAGCACGCTGCAGAGTCAGGAATAAAGCCCTTGGGTTGCCTCTCCCCCGGCCTCTGGTCTCCCTGCTTACTGGGCGTGAGGGAGTCACGGGGTTGCAGGACTGGGGAATGGGGGGTGGGGGGCCGGGAGTCAGGGCAGTGGGCGGTGCATCGGGTACTGCAGCCCAGGACCAGGGGAGACGTGGCCCGCGGGGAGGGAGAGGGTCTCAGCGCCTGCACTGTGAAGGTGACTGATTGCTGCCCGCCGCGGCTGCCTGCTCCCCTCACAGCACTCGGGCCTCAGGGCTCTTAGAGGCTTTTAGAGTTCACTGCTCAAGCTGCTGCCTGACTCCTAGCAAGACGTGAAGTGGCCAGGCCAGGGTGGCCCTGTTCCCTAAGGGGCTGGAGCCACTGGCCACCCCTGGGGCTGCGGGACTGAGCTTGTGCCCCAGAAGGAGTGGAGGCCTGGGAGGGGCTGACGGCGACCCAGGCGCTGTGCTGAGGGTGGAGAGCGGGTGCAGCTCCCCACGGAGCCCTAGGAGGCACATGCCACGGCCCCGTTGTACAGATGGTGGGGAGACTGAGTTCCCAGTGGTCCCGTGACGTGTGCATGGCTTCCGTCCAGGCCAGCGGGAGATGGGGTGCTGGCTCCCAGGCTGGGGTACCCCTGCCCTGGGCCTCACTAGGGGGTGGCCTGCTGCTCTGGAGGAGCCACAGGGGCCGAGCCACGTGGCCAAGTCTGCAGGTAGCCGGTCCTGGGCAGGCCGTGGGCTGTCAGCTGGACTTGAGGGTCACCTCCACGGGGAAATGGTCGCTGATGGCGAGAGCCTGGAGAGAGAGGTGGGGCGGGAGCCTCAGGGGCCGCCGGGAGCCCTGCGCTGCGCCCCTGCCCCGCTTGGGCTGGAGCCACTCCTGCCGTCGCAGATCTGGGCCCTGGCCCCCTAAGGGCGTTCCTCCGAGCGCTCACGCGGCGGGCGCCCCCGCCCCCCAGCCCCGCGCCCACTCGCCTGGGCCTGGTCGAGGCCGAACTCCTCCTGGAAGTCGTGCACGGCGGCCGACTGGGGCTTCAGGCTCCTGCGCAGGCGGGCGCCGCAGGCCACGATGCGGTCGTAGGCGCAGTCGGAGCTGCCCACCGTGGTGTCGGCGCTGTCCGGGATGAGCCACCGGAAGACCTCGCTGCTGCGCAGGCGGATGGCCGCCCAGTCCTGCGCCCGCACGTAGCTGCAGTCGGCGTTGAAGTCGCCCAGGAACAGCATGTCCTGCGGCGCGCACAGCCCGTCTGAGCGCCGGGGCCGCCCCCCGCCCCGCGCCCCAGGTCCCCGACCCCCGGGGCTTACGTCGGTGCCCCACTTGTCGATCACGTCCAGGTACACGTCGTAGAGAGCGTCGATCTCCGCCACAGCCTGGTGCGGCGCCGCGTGCAGCGGGACCAGCACCAACTCCTTGGCGGCTGCGGGCGGGGGGCGCGGTCAGAGGCCGGGGAGGGGGCGGCCGGGAGGGAGGGGCGGGCCTGTGGGGTAGGGAGCTGCTTGCGGGAGGGGCGAGGAGGGAGGCGCGGGGTGGGCGGGGCGAGGAGGGCGGGGCGGGCTGGGCGAGGAGGGAGGTGCGGGGTGGGCGGGGGCGAGGAGGGAGGCGCGGGGTGGGCGGGGGCCCTGTCGGGGTGGGCGGGGCGAGGAGGGCGGGGCGGGCGGGGCGAGGAGGGAGGTGCGGGGTGGGCGGGGGCGAGGAGGGAGGCGCGGGGTGGGCGGGGCCCTGTCGGGGTGGGCGGGGCGAGGAGGGAGGTGCGGGGTGGGCGGGGGGCGAAGGAGGGAGGCGCGGGTGGGCGGGGCGAGGAGGGAGGCGCGGGTGGGCGGGGCGAGGAGGGCGGGGCGGGCGGGGCGAGGAGGGAGGGAGGCGCGGGGTGGGCGAGGGGAGCGGAGGGGGCGGAGGGGCGCGGGTGGGCGGGGCCCTGTCGGGGTGGGACGGGGCGAGGAGGGAGGTGCGGGGTGGGCGGGGCGAGGAGGGAGGCGCGGGTGGGCGGGGCGAGGAGGGAGGCGCGGGTGGGCGGGGCGAGGAGGGAGGCGCGGGGTGGGCGGGGGCGAGGAGGGAGGTGCGGGCGGGCGGGGCCCTGTCGAGTGGGCGGGGCGAGGAGGGAGGCGCGGAGCGGGCGGGGCCCGTCCAGGGGCGGGGCGATGAGGAGGCGCGGGTGGGCGGGGCCCTGTCGAGTGGGCGGGGCTCGCCTCACCAGAGACCGGGGCCCGAGAACTTGACCACGAAGGCTCCACGGCTGAAGATGTCCTCGGGTCCGGGTAGTGGTAGCTGTCCACGACCGACACCACGTCCTTCCTGGGGACAGAAGGCGGTGGTCGCGCCGGGGGGCCCGCCTTGGGCCCCGCGCGCTCCCTCCCGCGACCCCGCCCCTCACCTGTAGACGAACAGGTACATTTCCTTGTACTGGTCCCGACCCAGCGGCTCGCTGCTCACGAATTGGTACTCGTGCGGGGACACGCTGCGGGACACGGGCCCGGTGCAGGGTCAAGGCACCGGGCCGAAGCCCGGGGCCCGACCGGGCTGGCGACGCGCGGCCCTGCCCGTCACACCTGCTGATCCGCTCCATGAGCGCGGCCACGGCGCTCAGGTCGGGGTCCCGCACCTCCTGCACCAGGATGACGTCGTAACCGGCCAGGATCTGCGGGAGACCGGGAGGCTGCCAGGGGCCGGGTCACGCGCGGCCGGTTCGCCCAGGGCAGCCCCGCCCGGGCCCGGCCCTCACCTGCGCGATGACGGGGGCCGCAGGCCGGGTCCGACACCTTGCTGTCGCCGAAGCTTCTGGATGTTGAAGGCTCCGATGCGCAGCGCCGCGGCCCCGGCGACCCCCAAGCGCCCAGAAGCGCGGCCAGTAGGGCGCGGGGCCCGCCCATGGCGCGCGGCCGGCGGGACTGGGAGGGCAGACGCGGCCGCGTGAGCGCGGAGCCGGGGCCAGACGCCCGACCGCGGGGGCCCGGGGCCGGGGCCGGGTCTGCTGCCGGGACGCGTCCTCCAACTCAGCTCTCCAGGCCTCCCCACGGCAGTCCTGCCACTCCGCAGGGAAACTGAGGCCAGAAGGGAGACACCGTGATCCCACCCAGTCCCAGCTCAGCCCTCCCTACACTCACCTGAGTTTAGGATGGCAGGGGCAGAGGCTGAGGGTCCCCGTCCAAGGAGGGGTGCGGGGTCCAAGCTGGGGGCAGGACTGGGACAGTGAGGGGCAGCGCGGGCTGGCTGGCAGCAGCTCCGGCACCGGGGTGCAGGCCAGTATTTGAGGTCCTGGCCTGGGGAGGGGCCAGGATGTGCCAGGTCCCGCCCCCTCGGCAGAACTAGGCACCCCAACTCCTGGTTCCCATTCCCAGAGGCCCCCAAGGAGGAGGGGGGGTGGCCAGGGATCCATGCTGAGCCCATTCAGGAGCCCAGCCTTGCCTGAGAAGGGTGCAGAAGCCCCCTGCCCAGCCCCCAAGGGTCAGGTCAGGACTCAGAACTCTGGCCTTGTCCCCACCCCCAAACCAGGTCACCAGAATCTGCCTCCTTGAGCGCTTCGTGCCACACCCCCGGGAACCACAGCACAGCACAGGGAAGATGGCCCCATCTCAGGACCCCCCCTCCCACTGCCCACCCTCCACCCCACCCTCACCCAGGGGTGGGCAGAGACAGACTCAGTGCAGGCTGTGCCCCCGCCCCCAGGCTCCCTGGGAGACAGCACCCCCTCCAGCGGCCTCTGGAGGCTGGGCCAGGCAATGGCAGGAGGCAGCCTGTTAAGATGCCAGGGACGCCCACACACCGCCATGGCGTCGCCAGCACCAGACCTGGTGCCCAGGGCAGGGTGTCCCGACGCATGGGGTAGGCCTGGGCCGCGGGGAACCGGCCGGGGCAGTGGGCCAGCCCCCGGGGCTGCCGCTGCCACATCACAAGCTGTGGTTTTCAGGTTTTATTGTAAAGCAACAACAAAGTCCTCCCACATCTCCCTGACTGTGAGTTCCGGGCCCTGTGTCCTCCAGGCCCAGCCCACGCAGGACGCTGTGGCTGCCCTGCCAGCTAGACGAGGACCGTCTGCACCTCCAGCTGGCCCTCCTGCGAGGCAATGACCAGCTCGCCCGCGTGCTCCAGGATCTCGATGTCCTCCGAGGACACCATGGTCACGGTGGCCTGCTCGGAGCTGCTGGCACCCGGGCGGGCTGTGAGCACGGTGCCCTCGCCGATGGCTGAGGCCAGAGTCATGGCCACCTGCTCCGTCAGGCTCTCAGGGGTGGCGATGGTGATGGTGTCAGCGGCGGCTGCCTCGGGCCCGAGCCCTGCCTCCTGGTCCACCGTCACATTCTGCACGATGATCTGATGCCCGGCGCCGGCCTGGTGCACGATCCGCTGCACCACCTCCATGATGCGGGCTGTCCACCTGCGGGCAGCACCGTCAGCCCTGGGCCAGCATCAGGTCACCTCCCACCTAGCACCCAGTCCTCACCTCCGTCTGGGAGCCCTCGATGACCTCCGTGGCTTCACTGGTCTCTGCATCGTCCGCAGTGGCCTGAGCAGCAGGTCGGGGTCAGCCAGGGTCGCCCAGGGCCCCGCCCCACACCGCCTGCCCCGCCCACCTCAATGATGTACTCCTGGGTGTCGGCCACTACCGACGAGAACTCCACCAGCACCGTGTGTGGGTCCTCAGCCAGGACAGTGGCAGCGGCCGAGGGGCCCTCCTCAGACACCAGCAGCTCCTCCACCTCCAGCAGGCAGCCTCCTGCGTGGGGGGGAAAGTTACACAGGGTGGCCCCAGCCCGTCCCGTCTCCCGCCTGCCCACAGCCACCCCACCTTTGGTGCGGCAGGGTGTCGGTTGAGCGTGCCGTGCTCTGCGAAGCCGCGGCCACAGCGGTAGCACTTGAAGGGCTTCTCGCCCGTGTGGTGCCGCACGTGGCGCACAAGCGAGCCCTTCTCCCGGAAGCCCCGACTGCAGAACTGGCACACGTGCGGCTTCTCCTCCAGGTGCGTCCGGAAGTGCACCTGCTGGGCGTTCTGTGGAGAGCCAGCACTCAGGCCGCAGCTCCCCGACCGCCCCTGGGGCCGGGCCAGGCTGGGGCGGGGGGCCAGAGGCCCTGGAAGAGGGCCAGGCAGGGTGCAGGGGCCGGGCAAGGCACCTTGGTCTTGTAGCGCTTGCCACACTCGGGGCAGGGGTAGGGCCGCTCATCCGAGTGGACGCGCCGGTGCCCCACGGACGTGGGCGATGGTCTTGTAGAGCTTTCCGCAGTCCCCGCAGCGGAAGCGTCGCTCGTGAACGTGCACTACTGGTGCTTCTTGAGCAGGTAGGCCTTGGGGAAGGCCTTGCCGCACTGCATGCACGAGAACGGCCGCGGCCCTGCAGCCGGGCACGCGTCAGGCCCAAGCCAGCGCCCAGCCGCAGGCTGCCCCCTCCCCTGCCCCCGCCACCCACCTGCGTGGCCCCTCGTGTGGGCCTCCAGAGTGGCTGCCGTGGGGAAAGCCTCACTGCACTGGGGGCACGGGTGGGCCCTGGACACACCTGCCGCCTCGCCAGCCACCTGCTGAAGGGCCACAGGTACCCCTCCCACAGCTGCCCAGGAAACAGGACCCATGGCCCACCCTGCGGTCAGCCCCATGGGGGACCCCAGAAAAGCAGGGAACCAACGGGTCTGCCCCAGCAGGAAGCACTGCGGGCACTGGCAGCTGCACTGTGTGGGGACAGTGTGGACCAGGTCCAGAAGGCGCCCACAGCCCCCCCAAGCACCTACTGTCTCCACCTGCTCCAGCTCCAGCAGCGGCAACTCTGGGGGGCTGTCTCCCAGGCACTGGGGGCTGGGCTCAGGGGCAAGAGCTGGTGCCAGGGCAGTCCCCTCCTCTCCAGCCGCTCGCTCCAGGACGATGCCCGAGTTCTGCATGGCCTGGCGCAGCAGGTTCTCACGGCCACCCTCACTGGTACCGGGGGTCTCCTCGGGAGCAGGGGGCTGCAGCCAGGCGGGCACAGGAGCACACTGCAGCTGCCCTCTCAGGAGCCCCTCAGCCTTGTGCACAGGCCTGTGCTCCCCTGACGAAGCCCACCCCTGCCTGGGCTGCCATTCTTGGACAGTCTGCTGTCCTGACTGGCTCCCCACAAACACACCAAGCTCCAGGAAGGCAGGCCCCAGGCGGCCCTGTGGCCAGTGCCCAGGACAGAGCCTGGCATGGAGTGGACAGAGGACAGAAAGGACCCAGCTTGTGGACCGCGCCCCTGCAGGCACACCCCCCACCTGTCCCCACCTCCAGGCAAGACCCCCTCCCTGTCCCACCTCTGGGCCCAGAGCTTTCATGCCCAGGGGCAGCTCCTGCATCTGGACGTGGACTTCGTGGATGACCGTGCCCTTGGCATCCGTCACCAGGTGGATCACGGGGGACATCTCCACGGACTCACCCGTCACCGAGGACGACGTGACCGTCCCCACGCTGGAGGTGCCGGGCCCTGAGAGGCAGCCGAGAGGGTCCTGAGGAAGCTGCCACAGGCCCAGGAAGGGGAGCCCGAGGGACCCGACCCCCGGCCCAAGGCCCCGCTGACCTGCAGCCCCATCCGCTCGGCTGACAGCCACATCCTTGCTCATGCCGAAGCGGATCTTCTCCGTGCACGGGGTGAGGGACTTGAGGTGCCGCGTCAGAGCACCTGACTCGCGGAAACTCTTCCCACACTTGGCACACTTATAGGGGCGCTCGTCTACGGAGAGAGGAGTCAGCCCCACAGAACACGCCGGGCATCCCAGCAGGGGCAGACACGGAGCCCCTGCTCTGGGTCCCCTGGGGGCAGAAGGCTGGGGAGGTGTGGGGTACACCTGGGGGAGGATGTGGGTGGCGGGTCGCCCCCTGCTCACCCGTGTGCCGCCGGTGGTGCCGGATGAGCGAGCCCTTGGTGCGGAAGGAGGCCCCGCACAGCTTGCAGGTGTGGTCCTTGCGGCTGCTGTGGGTGACCATGTGCGCCTTGAGGATGCTGCCCTGTGCGGGGGGGTGGGTGGCTCAGGGCACCGCCGGCGGGAGCGGGAAGGGGCTGCCCCGACCCCGGCCGCCCCGGGGCTCACCGTCTTGAAGGTCTTGTGGCACAGCAGGCACACGTAGCGGCCGTCCTTGTTCACCAGCAGCTTGACCTGGGCCTGCTCGGCCTCCCCGGCGAGCCCAGGTCCCTGGGGGGAGGGGCTGCCCGGACCTTCCGCCATCTCCCGGTCCCCCGGCTCCGCCTTGACCGCTACGATGACCTCCTTGATGTGCCCGCCACCTGGGAGACACAGGTCACACATTGACCTCAGCCTGAACTGGGGACCCCTGCAGACCCCACCCAGGGACAGTGGGTCCAAGCAGCACTGGGGGACCCGAGGCAGAGGCCCCATGAGCTACCTGGGACAGACCCGGGGCCCCCAGAATGTGCTGGGGTGGGGAGACCCGCCTGGAGCAGATGCACCCCGGGAGTGCACGCTCAGGGCACGCTTGGTGCCCGCCGCTCCAGCCCCGGCCCCGCACGGGCCTTTCCACAGAGGATGCGCTCCCGAGGGGCCACCAGCGGGCCGGGCGCCCTGCCCCGGGGCAGCACAGACACGGCTTAGACATGCCAACACTCGCTCGACACCTGGGACAGCCTAGGGAAGGAAAATCGGGCTTCCACACATCTCATGGGGTGTTGAGGAAATATGACAACATGTAAAACTAAGCTGTAAACACACTTCACGATTTCTGCTCATAAAAACAATGTGTGGGAAACGGTTGTAAAGCTGCCCCTCAGACACAGCTGGAACGCGCCTGGGGCCCGTCAGGACCAGTCACCCCCTTACAGCAGCATCACCGGGACTCGGGAAACAACCAGGGGCATCTCTCCCGGGCCCTGGCTGGCATGCTCAGGACAAGGGCAACCCCCCTGCATCCCCATCTCCCCTCCGACCCAGACGTGACCTCCACAAAGGACAGATGACTTGGGATGCCCATGTCTGGAGTTCAGTGGTGGCCAAGTAGATAGAGGGGAGCCGGGAAGTGGGGAGAGCATGGCTTCTCAGATGAGCCCAGAGAACCAAGTTTGTTTGCAGGTGGAGGCCCAGGCAGGCCACACAGCCACACGCGGCCCACTGCCCAGGACCCCTGCCTGCCCAGAGCCCGGCCCAGCTCCCACACTGCCTGAGCTGCGGTGGGGGCTTTGGTTTGCTTCTCTCTGTGTAGAGCTAACTGGCAGGCCGGCTGGCCCTGGCTCAGTCCCCTGACCCAGCTGACAGGCCAAGAGGCTCATTTAGGGACCCCAAGACACCCCCAAGGGGGAGGGAACTCTGAGGGAGCACTGAGGGGTGGGGCCGGGAGCCTGGAGATGCTGTCTGTGCCCAGGAAGCTTGTTTCCCAAATGACACCATCCTCCTGCCCCAGAAACCTAGTGCCAGGCCAGGCCGGAGCAAGCCCCACCTCCCACGAGACAGCATTCCTATCCCGGTGTGGCAACACGCGGCTGTCCTCTGCCCACCAGGATGTCAGGAACGGCATGGGCACCAGATCAGGTGCTGCGGCCGCCTCCCCAAGGTGGAGCCCTGGCAGAACCTGCCCAGGGGCTCCTCCCCCCAGCCCCCGCCACCCCCTCTTCCTGCTCCAGCCCTTCCCAAGGGCTTCCCAAGGCCAAGTTCTGCTGTTGCCCAAACCCGCTTCCTGTCTGGTTGCCCACTCACCCACCTGCCTGGGTCCCGCCCCAAATAATGCCCACTTCCTTCCCGACTGCCCACTGGCATCTGCAGAGCCGGCTTTGGGCCCAGCTGCCAGCCCTCCCTGCCCAGGCACCAGCTGCCGCCCTGTGAAATGCTCCCGCGCCCCCCCAGGCCCCATCCCCTGACCCAACCTCTCCCAAAGCCTCCTGGCCACCGCACGTTGGCACAGCGCCTGAACCCAAAGACGAAACCACAAGGACACCCAGCACGTGCTGCGCGCCATGAAAGCCCTACCAGGTCCTCACACCTGCAGTCAGAGAGCCGGGGGTGGTGGCCAAGGGCAGGCAGCAAGTCACGGCCAAGCAGGGGGTGCAGGGGGCACCCCACGCCAAGCTGCGCTGACCTCCAGAGCCAACAGCTGGGGGGAGCTGTGCAGGGCCCCGGGGGTTGGGGGGCTGAGGCAGGAAAGCAGAACCAGGAGCGGGCGGAAGGCTCGGGGCAGGTTCCCGGGAAGGCCAAAGCAGAGCCGGGAAACCTCTGCCAAGGAGCAGCCGGCGCAGGACCAGGTGGGAAAGGAAGACTCCAGGGCAGGAGCGTGCCCCCAGGCCCCCCGGTCCCCAGGCCCCCAGGCCCCCAGGCCCCTGCAGCCACAGGGAGGAGCCTTGGTTCGCAGGCAGGGCAGGGCTGGGCCAGGCACCCCATGTCGCGTCTCCTCCCAGCCCTGCCCCAGGGGAGGCTCCTGCGAGCACCCCCAGCCCTGCCTACATCAGCCACCCTCGGCACCAAGAAGCCGCCCGTGGACAGCGGGGGCGTGGCAGGGCTTACCCACGATGCCAGGCGCGTGGCTGATGTCTGCGGCCAGGGAGGCTGCCTCCACCACGATGTGGGCCATGGCAATGGGCTCCTCAGTGTCTGCCGCTGCCACCTGCCGACGGGTCAGGGAGAGAGAGGAGGCTTGTGGGTGGGCTCCAGAATCCCCCAGAAGAGGCCTGGGTGCCGCTGGCCTGAAGCTGCAGTGGCGGCTTGTGGGACCGAGCCTGGGCTCTGTTGATGCTGACGGCTGGAGTGGGCACACTGCCCCCAGGACCACAGCTCTGAGCCGACCCCCGGCCCGGGAGACCGCGGGGCCCAGCCCCATTGCTCTCCTGACCCCGCCACCGAGGGCCGAGAGTGGAGCGCCAGGTCCCCGCAGGGAGGGCTCACAGAGGAAGTGACCAGCAAGCCGGCGTGGTGCAGCCAGCTGTGCAGGGATGAAGGCACAGGACACCCTGGCCCCAGCCAAGCGGTCAAAGGGAAGGCCCAGAGTTGCAGGCTGGGGGCCTTCCTGGAGGAGGGGGCACCACGGGAAAGGGGTTGGTCAACAGCACAGGGTCAAGCAGGACAACCCAGGTTCAAATGTCATCTGGGCCATTTCCCTGCAGGGGCCCGAGGCAACGGACTCCTCTGGGCCTCCTTTCTTGCTTCTGTCAAGTGAGGGTGACCTGTGCCCCCCGCCCAGAAGTGTCATGAGAATTTACAGCCACTGCAGTGCAGAGACCATGCCATGAGGGCTCGACAAGGGCAGCTGCTTTTAAAGGAGCGACAGAACCCACAGGGCATGTCATTTGTGAGCTCCCTGGGAAGGAGGGGGCCTGGGCAGGAGCAAGCCCAAGGGCCCAGAGCCACCATGGCACCCCCGAGCCAGGGCAGGCCCCCTGCAACCCAAGAGGAGGCTGCTGAGAAGGCAGGACCATCCCAAGCCACCAAAAAGCACAGAGTACCACGAGGCCCAGCCCGGCCCAGACCCCTCCCAGTCAGAGGCCTGGTGGGTGCACCAGGGAGGGTGGGCTATGCGTGTGTGTTGTGAGCCCATCAAGGGGAAGGGGGCTCACCTCCTCCTCCAGCAGGGCTGCAGCAGCAGGGGCAGCAGGCAGGGCCTCCTGAGGGGCCCGCTGGCAGGCCTTCTGCATCTTGTGCTGAACGAAGTCCTCCAAGGCAGTGAACTCTGCCTGACAGCGGCCACATCTGTGCACGTCGTCCTCATCTGCCACAAGCCTGCCGTCACGGGGGCCACAGCGCAGCCGCCCCTCCAGCCCCAGCCAAACCCAAGGACGGCAGCAGGCCCAGCAGCCCCTTCCCTGGCCCTCCCACAGGCCGCCAAGAACCCCAGGGCACCAGAGGCAGCGCAGGCCCCGTGAGGAGCAGCGGGCAGCACTGCACGGTCCTGACCTCCCCCTGGCATGCCCAGAGCCCCACTCGGCTGTGAGCAGGCAGGATTTGCCCAGGCTGGCGTGGAGACAGGGAAGGCCAGAGTCGAGCCCACTGGGGTTGGAGTGGGTCGTGTCTCCATCTCAGAGGCCATTTCCTCATCTGTAGAGGGGGCCGGAGCAGCCCGAGGGTCACAACGGGGAGTCAGAGGGCCGATGCCCACCAGGTTCTGGGCCACGGGATGGGCCACGGGATGGGGGACCACCCTTCTCTCTATCTGACTTGCTGCTTCAGTGTTTCAAAGGGTGTGTCAAAATGGGTGTCATCCTACTTTCTAGAGGGGCTCTGCACCCTGAAGCCAGCCTGGCTCTGGCCACCCAGGGCCTTCCCCAGGGCCTGTAGGAGAGACTTCACATTCACTGAGAGCCTCCTGTGTGCCAGGCACCTCCCTGGGGACTTCTCCAACCCCTGCAGGTATGGAGGTGCTCATTCCCATTCTGGAAAACAATCTGAGCTGCAAGTCATCCAGCTGGCATCAGAGCCAGAGCCAGAACCTGAGGGTAAAGTGCAGATGCCCTGCAGTCAGCCCTGAGGGACAGGGCGGTGAACGGGCCCCCTGCTTCTGTACAAGTCAGCCAATCCCCACCAGCTCACGTTCAGTCCCACACCGAGGTCACACCCGGGGCCTGGTGCACTGAAGGAGCCTGGCCAACATTTGATGAATTAGTGATTGAACAAAGGGCCACACCACAGCCATGACTTGCCCACAGAAGGCCACCTGACAGTGGGTGTGGACCACCAAGCACCGGGGTGCCTGCTGCCCTCTTTACCCTCCCACCCCACCATGTCGGACTCGGAACCAGGCCATTGCAGTCAAAAGAGCCCCCACCCCAGAAGGGAGCACACCCGGCCATTCCACGCTGAGGCAAGGCCACGGGCAGGCCCGGGCAGGGCACAGCAGCCCCTCTCTAGGTTGGCAGTGCCCCCAGGGGCATCGACCTTCTCCAAGCTGGAAGGTGGTGGGGAGGCAAAAAGGTACAGAGACTACCCCCCAAGGTCACGAGTCACATCCCCTCCTAACTGACCCAGTCTGCAGCCTCATGGGGCCAGCTCAGAGGACAGAGATCAGAGCTCTGGCTCCCCAAGCTCTCCATGCCCACGTGACGAGCCCTTACTGCATCCCTGGCACTGTCTGAGCGCACTACAGGCAGGGTCTATTTTCCTTTTCACCATCATCCTACAAGGTGGCCAAATCCAGAAGTTAAGGGGTGGGCTGGGGAGCCACAATGTCCTGGGCTTCAATCAGGTCCTGGCTGCTGCCTAGCTGGGTGACTGGCAGTCACTTTCCCAGCACTGACCCCAATTTTGTCCTCATCTGTAAAATGGGACTAATAACAACAGCAGCAGCCGCCTCTGACAGGGCTGGTTTGAGGATGAGAAGACCTGACTCAGGGTAGGTGTTTGGTATATCATTATCTGCCGCAGCCGCCCCCTTTCATAAGCGGAAATGGAGGCTCAGAGGGGTGTGGTCACCTGCCCAGGATTGCAGAGCTGGAAAGTGGCAGGTGTGCGACACACTGGCCCCTGCTGCCTACCCCCGCCCCCCTGGAGCCGCACCGCGCCCAGGACCCAGAGGCCCGTTGGGAGGGGCCCTGCCCAGCACGGGAGGCAGAGCGGAGCGGGCCGCGGGCCTGAGGGGACAGGGCTGGCCGGCGGGGGTGGCGTGCAAGGTCTGTCTACATGGTCACCCCGGAGGCTGGGGCACCTGTGAGGACACGGGGGCAGGGCAGGAGGCCCGCGGGGGTGGCGGGCGCCCCGCAGCACAGGCCCTGAGGGTCTGAGGACACCCGGGGAGCTCGTGGCGGGCCGTGGGGGCCGCGAGTCCGCGGGGGTCTCGGAAAGTGTGCGGCGCCCTCCAGCCCAGGCCATCCGGGCCTCGGCGAGCCCGGCCGAGACGCCCCGACGCCGGCCGCGCCCAGACGCGTCCGGTCCCGTTACCTTCCTCGCCGAAAGGCGCCGGGAGGCCCAGGAAGCCGCCGGGGGCCAAGGCCGCCGCCGCCGCCACCCCGCCCTCGCCCGCCTCCCGCCCGGCTTCGGCCCGGGCTTCTGCCGTATGAGCGGCCGTCACCCGCACTGCCATCGCGCCCTCCATGTCGCAACGCGCCGCAGGAAGATGGCGGATTTACGACCGTGTCGTCATAACAACGGGCCGCGCCGAGGCGAGCGAGAGGGGAAGACGAGAGGAGGGCGGGGCGGAGCCAGGGGTGATGGGCAGGAGGTGGGGCGGGGCCTGCGGAGGGGTGTGGCTCTGAACCTCTGAGGCGGACGCGGCGAACCCGGTTGGGGGCGTGGTTAGGGTGGAGCCGACTGGTGGACGGAGGCGGGACTTGGAATGGGGGCGGGGCCAGGTCCAAAGAGCAGAAGGCGGGACGGGGGCGGGGCCTGGGGTCCAGGTGCCGAACCCCGGCTTGAGCCGAGCCGAGCTGCGGGGCGAGGCGGACCCTGCTCCCCACCCCTCGGCAGTGGAACCCGGACCCCGGACCCGGGACCCGGACGGAAGCTGCAGCCGCGTCGCCCCGTGGACCCAGCTCGAGGGCGCCCCCACCCTCGCCGCCCGTGGGGTGTGGAACCTCCCTCGGTTGCTGCGGGTCACTCCTGGAGTGGCTTTGCGAAGCCTCTTATTCTTTTTACGGTAATATTTAATTAGTTCTTGGAGGCTCAAGCTTTACAGCGTTACCTCATTGAGGGTACCAGTCACCCCATAAAAAGGAGGGAGGTGCTGGTTCACGCTGCCAGGTGGATGGGCCTCGGAAACAGAAAAGCGAGATACAAAGAGCCACGCGTTGGATGATCCCCTGTATATGAAAAATCCGGGATAGGTAAATCCATAGCGACGGAAAGCAGAGCGGTGGTTGCCCCCACTGGGGGGAGCGGGGTGAGGAGTGGCTGCTAATGGGTAATGGGTACAGGTTCCCTTTTGGGGTGATGAAAATATTTTGGAACCCCCTGGTCACAAGCCTTGTATATGTAGTAAATGCCCGCGAATTGTAACACTTTAAAATAGGCTATTTTATGTTATGTGAAGTTCACATCAGTTAAAAAAAAAAAAAAAAAAAAAGCCAGGCAATCCCACTTTGAAAATAAAGAAACTGAGGCCCAGAGGATCTAGGACACTGCCATGGGTCTGCCCAGAGCCTCGGGCTGAGAACCCACAGGGGCTCCCTGACGCCCTGGCATCAGGTAAGTTCACCATCCCCAGCACTGCTGGCCTCCAGGGAAGGCTGAACAGACAGCATGGTCCCTCTGCGGGGAGTGGGGCCTCTGCCCAGGAGTAAGCAAGCACCGAGAGGAGGCTGTCTCCACGCGGGGGCTGTGGGGAGGCAGGCCCAGGAGGTGGGGCTCGGGGAACAGAGGGGCTGCTTTCTGCAGCAAAGGTCTGTTTGTTTGCTAAAGCTGCTGAAATGCAATATACTAGAAATGGATTGGCTTTTATAATGGGGTTTTATTAAGTTACAAGTTACAATTCTAAGGCTGTAAAAAATATTGAAATTAAGGCATCAACAAGAGGATTCCTTCCCTGAAGAAAGGCTGCTGGCCTCCAAGGCCCCTCTGTCCGCTGGGAAGGCACATGGCCAGCGTCCACTGGTCCTTCACTCCCAGGTCTCATTGCTTCCAGCTTGTTTCCGGTGGTTTCTTGTTTCAGCTGTGGGTCCTCTCTCAGCATCTCTGGGTGTTTCTCTCTCTGAGCTCTCTCCAAATGTCTCTGCCTTTTATCCTCTCATAAAAGACTCCAGTAAAGGACTAAGACCCACCTTGAATGGGTGGGGTCACATCTCAATTGAAAAAACCTAATCAAAAGGTCCCATCCACAATGGGTCTGCCCCCACAGGGATGGATCAAAAGAATGTGGCATTTTCTGGGGTACACAACTCCAAACCAGCACAGGGTCTCTGGCCACTGCAAGGACTTCAGCTGAGGGAGTGACAGAAGGCTCTTCTGAAGACTGCTGTGCAGAAAAAGACTGGAGGGCCCCGGCAGAGGAAGGGGGTGGGCACCGGAAGCCACTGGCCTTCAAGATGGATGGTCGCTTAGTGGGGGGGGACAGGAGGAGGGGCAGGTTGTGGTGTGTGGAGCACAAGGGCTCTGGGGGGCTTCCAGAGGGAGGGGACGGGGGTGCAGCTGGATCTCTGAGTTCAGGTCTGAGGGTAAAGTCAGGGAGAAGCCAAGCCCGGAGCCCTGGATCTCTAGGGGGTGGGCTGAGGAGCTCTGGAGAAGCCCAGAAGGAAGGAGGTGAGGAGGGCCTGGGCGTGGGGCAGCGTGAGCAGTAGGGACAGAAAGTCTGCCCTGCTGTGGGCTCCAGAGCCTGCTGGGTCAAGTCCTCAGGGGTCAGGCCAGGGCTTGTGCCTGGTGCCGCCCCGGGCTACTCGGAGAAGCGTGTTCTGGCCCGGTAGGCAGAGCAGCAGGCACAGGAGTGGACAGGCCCGAGGTCACTGGGAGGAAAGCAGAGTGGCGAGAACCAGACACCCCCTACCTCCTCTCAACAGCCGCCAGCCCCACCCGGCTCTCACCGTGGGCTCCGGCTGAGTTCATTTATTCATGAATGAGTTGGTGAGGGGAGCCTGCCTTGGAAATGTCTCCCCACTTACTCTTAGAAGCCAAATCCTAACTAAAGCCAAACTCTCCCGGCAACAGCAAGACATGGGATCGTTTCTCTGCCACTCACGGGGCTTGAAAACAGCCTGCACCCAGGTGTCACTGGGCCCGGCCCAGTACAAGTGGTGACCTCCTCACAGCCGCGCCAGCTCCCCCAAAGTCCTTCCTGCACCTGCACAATAATGGCCATTAATCCATTTTATTACTGAAGACTTTTATTCTTTTGTTCCCCAGAGAACTTAAAATAGGACAAATTATTTCTTAACATTATTCTAGACCTGTAATACAAACCATCAAGACAAATGATGATATAGGAAACAAACAGGAAACATGCTGTTGAAATCTGCTCTCTAGCTACTTGTTAAATTGCACTAGGAAAGTTATCACTTGTATGTATGTATGTTATATACCACAATAAAAAATATGACTAAAAAAAACATACTGTATTCATTAAGGGGTTTCCTCCATGAAGTACTAAACTGCTCCTCAGCTTTTGTTAAAGAAAAGTCACTTTGCCATGACACCCACGTGAGTCTCCCTCAGGAGGTCAGCACCAGCCCCTCGGCCCAGTTCGCCCGGCACTGCGGTGTTGAGTGGTAAGAGCCATATTCCAGGCTGCTTTGGCCCATAATAAAGTTGTTACTTGGCCACAATCTAGCTAAGAAGTTGTTTCAGTAAAACCATATTTCTTCAAAACTTAACCTACTACAAAATCGTTTTGTCGTTTTCTAGCCCAGCAACTGGCTTGGACTTAGCGGGCTCTCCTTCCCTTTTTCTGTGTCTTTTTCCAGTCAAAAGCTTGAAGAAAGGGGCAGTAACTGAGTTTCAGAATCCTGACAGTTGTTCTATGGTCATTGTTGTAGATGGACACAGTGGGTTTCTCCTGTCTTAGAATCTCCGGCAAAACCCTAACATTCCATTCCATCGGGCTATTCTGTTATTTCCCACACTTAAGAATTCTAGACTTGACAATTCCATATTTAACAATTCTTCAGCATCTCAGGGACTTGGAAACAAACAGATCCATGGTTCAATTCTGAGTTTTCATAACTAGGTAGTGACAAATATTTCAGAATAAACGATGTTTTAATGTTTTTGGCCATTTAAAAAGTGTTGCCAAGACACTGGTGTTAGTTTAACAGTCACTTCGTGCTGAGAATTAAGAACTGGAACTCTACAAATGTCATGCTTCACAAAATCTAGTGCTAATCAAATGACTCGCTATTTGTCTAAGAAAAAGTTACACCATAATTCTTATCCAACAGCAACTACTAGAAAAAGGATGACAGAAAAAAAAAGTGATTTTACAAAAATACACTAAATATTTGAAAATTTTATGCAGGAACTGCCAGAGTTTTAGTGTTTAATATTTAATAGCACAACCAACCAAGGTCCAAGATGTGAAGTTACCATATTCAAGAAAATGGGGGAAGTCATTCTGAAAACTATATAATATATATTAAGAATGCAAACATTATAATAGAAAACCTGTGTATATGTAGTAGTAGAAAAACCATTCAATCTTCTCTTGGCTCGAAAAACCAGTGTTCCCGATTTCGGTGTAAATTCCCAGCAACCTGGAACTCATTCTGCGGCAGGTGTCTGTTCTCACCTTCCAGTTCTCCCACCCCAGCCTGTGCCGTGAGGTCGGTGTTGCTTTTCTCCATGTCATCAGCGCGACTGACACTGCGTCTTCCGATGCTCAGGTCGGATATCGTGGGGAACTTACCTCGCACCTGCTGCGGAGCACCAGGCCACGCGACGAGCCCCTGCACGGTGTCAGGTCACTCTCCGCCATCTCCCCGGTTCCCGGCTCCGCAGTGATGTTTCAGACCGTCACCTACACTTCCGTTTGTCCACACAGATGCCCCTCTGTCCTTTTTTGACAGCTGCTTAATCTCCATGGCTTGGATGAATGTTCATTTATTTAACCAATTCCTTGTTAAAGAACGTTTCAGTGGAATCCATGTTTTTTGACCACTTGAGTCCTTTTTCAATGATCCCCTTTGGTCTTTTGTGGGTTTTTCTTTTTTTTTTTCTTTTTCTTTTTTGGTTGTTTTTATCTGTTACTAATGTCAACAGGTAATGCTTTTATGACAGTTTTCCTAGTCTTTTAAATGTTCACAAACCTTATCCCACCCTGCGACTGGGCAAGGAGACACTTTACTGATCCAAACCATGTGTGAAACATGGAGACATTTGGAGACCTTATTTCATTTCATCCTTACCTTGTCCCTAGATGAGAGGTCTCTGACCCTAGAGAGGCTAAATAATGCTGGAAGTAGTCAATTTGCTTCAGGCAAATGATGAATGCCATTTATCTTTATTTTGGTTGAAACTAATTTGTAAATCTGATACCTAAATGCTTTAAAAAGTAGATATTACCATATTGTACATTTTTCAGAGCTAAACAGTTGGCAGGACAATCACTGAGAGTCTATAAAGACCCCAGGGCTGTATTTTTCCAAATCTTGCTGCTGTACATTCTCTCTCTCTCTCTCTCTCTCTCTCTCATTTTTTCCGAACAAGCACACCCTTTCCTCCTTCCTCGGGCCCCCTGGGAGCCTCTAATTTACTTTCTATCTCTGCAAATTTTCTATTTCTAGTCATCTCTTATAAGTGATATCATGCAATATTTATCCTTACGTGCCTTGCTTATTTCACGGAGCCTGAAGTTTTCAAGGTTCTTCCCTGTGGCAGCCTATCTCAGAACTTCATTCTTCCTTACAGCTGAAAAATAGTCCACTGGGTGTAAGTACCATATTTGATTTGTTTGATCTTCTCTTTTTCTCCTTAGCTCATTAGAAGCAATAACAACTTAAAATCACAGATTCTGGGGCTACTTGTGTTTTCCAATCAATTTAAATTTATGCAACACTATTAAAATTAAATATATGAGAAACACACAAGTAACATCAACTCAATGGTGACAGACTGAAGGCTTTTCCTCTAAGATCAGGAACAAGATAAAAATGCCCACTTTCACCATTTCTCTTCAACATAGTACAGTAAGTTGTAGCCAAAGCAATTAAGCAAGAGAAAGAAATAAAAGACATCCAAATTTGAAAGGAACAAGTAAAACTTCCCCTATTTGCAGATAGCATGCTCCTATATATAGAAAATCCCAAAGTATCCATGCACAAAAAAACTGTTAGACCTAATAAACAAATTTAGCAAAGTTGCAGGACATGAGATCAGCATGCAAAAATCAGGAGTACATGCTAGCGATGAAGAACCCAAAAAGAAGATCAAGAAAACAATTCCATTTACAGTAGCATCCCTTAACCAAGGAGATGAAAGACTTCCACACAAAAACTATAAAACAGGCTGGCCAAGACGGAGAGTCAGAAGCTTTAGGGCCCCGTCCACCCACAGAAGCTATGAACAAGTGCAAGAACTGGCAGAAACACCTTTCCCAAAGCTCCTGAAAACAGTTAAAAGATGACAGTAACAGGGCAAGTGCTAAATCAAGAGAAAGGTTACTTAAAGTGCCTCAGGCCCCGTGCAGATCCCTCAGCTCAATTCTGAAGGGACAGAGTCACCCTCAAGCACATGCTGGGGCATGGATGTCCGGCTCAATCTGTCTGGGGGTGGCCTGAGGGGCTCCCTGTCCCAGAACGTGCCCTGCCTATGGACGGCAGCTCACAGACCGCCGTGGAGAGCAGTTAACTCATGCTGCCTGGGAAAGGGATTGCTGGCTGGGGGACACATGGGCAGTGCCCAGGACCAAGAGGAAGCCGTTTCCTAGGGAGGAGACGACATCTGTGACTGTGTGAACAGGGGATTTCCTAGGCCCCACACTCGCAGGCCCAAGACAAGATGCAGGTGCCCAAAGGATCAGGGAGACCCCACACTTCGGCCTGGAACTGTTCTCTAAACTCATTGATGGGATACGCTCTGAAGGAGAACGCTCCCACAGGTCAATCGGCAAAGACTGGGGAAGGGGCGTTCTTTTTTCCCTTGTGTGTGTGTACGAGAGCTCCTGGCATTCAAAGAAAGCTCTGTTGTAACAGAGGCCTCTGAGTCTACATTTCAGCAGTAACACATTAAAATATCGAAATGTCCGGGTTTCAAAAAAAGATTACAAAAGAGACAAATGAAACAGGAAGTGATGGCCCAGACAAAGGAGAAGAACAAAGCATTAGTGTGCTGGTTTGAAATTATGTACTCTAGAAAACGCCATGTTCTTTTATGCATTCCTGTGGGTGCAGCCCTATTGTGGGTGGGACCTTTTCATTAGGTTATTTCAGTTGAGATGTGACCCACCCATTCAAAACGGGTCTTGATCCTTTTACTGGAGTCCTTTATGAGAGGATAAAAGACAGAAAAGCCAAGAGAAGCTCACAGAGAAAAGGCCCCCAGAAGCGATGAGAGAGGGAGCCACTGAAGCCAGAAGCTGAAAGCAATGAAACCCAGAAGGACCAACAGACGCTGGCCGTGTGCCTTCCCATGTGACAGAGGTGTCCCAGATGCCAGCAGCCTGTCTTCAGAGAACGTGTCCTCCTTTGATGCCTTAATTGGGATGTTCTCATGGCCTTAGAATTGTAACTTGCAAGCTAATAAATCCCTACTGTTAAAAGCCAGTCCGTTTCTGGTATATTGCATTCTGGCAGCTTTAGCGAACTAGAACAATTAGGAACCATCAAGGACAAGGATCAGACCTGGGGCATTCCAGACAAACATTTAAAAAAAAAAGGATCGTAAATATGTTCAAAGAACTAAAGAAAAATATGGAGAAAGAACTAAAGAACATCAAGGAAATGATACATGATCACAATGAGAGCAAGAGAGAGATGGAAATTATGAAAAGGAGCCAAACAGAGCTGAAGACCTCAGTAACAGAAATTAAAGATTCCCTAGAGGGATCAACAGCAGATTGGAGTTAGCAGAAAAAAGCATCAGTGAACTTGAACTTATTACAACTGAAACCACCCAGTCTGAGGACCAGAAAGAGGAAAGAAAAGTGAACAGAGCCTGAGGAACCTGTGGGACCCCATCTCTGACCCAACAAACACTGGGGGAGTTCCAAAAGGAAAAGACAGAGAGAAAGGGGCAGAGAGAATATTCAAAGAAATAGTGGCTGAAAACTTCCCAAAAAGACATGAAAATACACACCCAGCACACTCAACAAACTCCAAACAGGATAAACCCAAATAGACCCACAGTGTGCCATGTTACAATCAAACTGTCAAATGCCAAAGGTAAACAGAGAACTCCGAAAGCCACAAGAAAGACGTAACATGTCACAAGAGAGACTCAAAAAGATTAATTGCCAATTTCTCATCAGAAAACATGGAGGCAAGACAGCAGTGGGATGACATTTAGAGTGCTGAAAGCAAAGAAAATGCCAACCAAGAATTCTATAACCAGCAGAAGTGTCTTTCAAAAATGAGGGAGGAATTAAGGAGGAGATGCTAAAGAGAGTTCTGCAATTTGAAAGGAAAGGACAATAGATGACAGAGCGAAGACTCATGAAGAAAAAGATCTGCGGTGAGGGTAATGATATGGACAAATATAAATGCCAGTACTATTATATTTTTAATTTGTAACTCCACTTTTTACTTCTTACAGAATCTAAAAGGCAAATGCATAAAAATGTAATGATAACTCAGTGGTTTTGGACTCAAAGTAATTTGTGACAAGAACTACACAAGGGTGGGAAGATGGAGGGGTGTAGGGACATGGTTTACATATGTATTGAAGTTAAGTTGGTATCAACAAAAACAAGATTGTTATAAATTTGGGATTTTGTGAACTTTAAGCCCCACGGTAACCACAAAGAAAATAATCCGAGTTTATGCAAACTCATAGAGATAGAAAGTAGAGTGCAGGTTACCAGGGGTGGGGCGGGGCAGTGGGAGTTAATGCAAAATGTGTAGGGTTTCTGTTTGGGGTGAAGGGAAAGTTCTAGTAATGGATGGTGGTGAGGGTGCTGCGACATAGAGAATATGATTAAGAACCATCTGGCTCTTCCCAGGGTCAGCCGGAGCACCAAACCTATGTACAAAGAGGCAGGGAGGGAGATACCTTCTCCCTGGGTGGGGAGTGCTCCAAGCAGGGGCATGATGTGGGTTATGCTCCCATGGGCTGTGGCCCCTGTCTTACAGGGGTCCCCAGGTGAGCCAAGAACCCAATATGAACAGGCCATTGAGCAAACAAACGTGACCCTGGGAACTAAAGTCACTGGCCTTGCCTGATGGGTTTGGAGTGGGGTTGGGGCTCCAAAGGAGATTGTGGAGAGCTGCGGCCCAAAAATGAACAGCTGCGTGCCCGATAAAGGTTAGCAGCCTGGCTAGCCTGGTGCAGTCAGCCCTCGGGCAACTGGGGCCCATTGTCTTCTGCCACCTGGCTCCATTCAAAGTACTAACCCATGGCTCACATGGCAAGTTGTGTGTTATATACATATAGGCTATCACCATAAAATTTTAGAAATGAAAATTTAAAAACTAATGCCTAACGGTAATCATACACCTACCCTGACCCAGCAATTCCACTGCTATGCTTACTAAGAGTCTATAAAGACCCCAGGGCTGTATTTTTCCAGATCTTGCTGCTGCACATTCTCTCTCTCTCATTATGTGCAGGTGTCCACATACGCGGCAGCATTAACCGGAAGCGCCCCGAGCTGACCACCAACAGAAGAGCTCAAAGGGGGTAAATTCTCATAACGGACCACGTGGCAATGAAAAGGAGGGGAGCAGAGAGAAGGGTGGATTTCACAGAACTTCTGCTGCGCCTAAGAAGCGAGACCCCAAAACTACATACTACGTGATCCCGCTTCCATGTCGGGGGGACCCGCTACTGACTGACAGGGACAGGAGGCAACTTCCCGGGCTGCTGGAACTATTCTGCCCCGATCTGGGTCGTCTCCTCGGGGCGGGGCACACCGAGCTGCACAGGGACGGCCCCATTACAACCTAAGAGCCCCGCCCAGGCAGCGTCCTCCTCGGCGGCCCCGACCCCACTGCCCTCGGTGACCGACCCTGCTCCCCACGGGGCCGCCCAGGACCGGGAGCGAGCGCGCAGACTCGCTGGGGAAGGAGCCCCGGGCGCGCCCGGGCGGAGGCGCCCACGTGGCGAGGGAACGCAGCCAATCAGCGTCCCGCCTGGCCCGGGGTCACTAAATAAGGGCCTCCGTCACCTAGGCTGACCGCTCGCGTCCAATGGGAGCGCGGCTCTGCGGCGGCCAATGAGAGGCGGTCTTACGTTTCCTTCGCCCGGCCTCCGGCTCCTCCGCAGCGCTTCCGCACTGAACGCCTCGCTCCGAATGCCGGTTGGCGACGTTCCAGCCAATCACCGCGGAGCCCCTAGCCCGATGGCCAATGGCCTCCCGCCTCCCCTAGCCGCGCCGCGCGGGTTGGCGCCGAGCGTCCGCAGCCCACGGGAGGCGGGGGCGGATTGGCGCAGGCGGCGCCCAATGAGCAGCGCGCGTGAGGCGTCGGGCCAATGCGCTCGCAGGGGGCGTGGCGGGCGCCGCGGCGGGCGGCTGCGAGGAGCAGCCAGCGGCGGCGGCCGGTGGTGGCAGCGCCGGCGGCCATGGCGGCGACGGAGGCTGGCGGCGACGATGCCCGCTGCGTGCGGCTGAGCGCCGAGCGGGCCCGGGCGCTGCTGGCCGACGTGGACACGCTGCTGTTCGACTGCGACGGCGTCCTGTGGCGCGGCGAGACGGCGGTGCCCGGGGCGCCCGAGGTGCTGCGAGCGCTGCGGGCCCGCGGCAAGCGCCTGGCCTTCATCACCAACAACAGCAGCAAGACCCGCGCGGCCTACGCCGAGAAGCTGCGGCGCCTGGGCTTCGGCGGCCCCGCGGGGCCCGACGCCGGCCGCGAGGTCTTCGGCACGGCCTACTGCACGGCGCTCTACCTGCGCCAGCGGCTGGCGGGCGCGCCGGGCGCCAAGGCCTACGTGCTGGGCAGCCCAGCCCTGGCGGCCGAGCTGGAGGCCGTGGGCGTCGCCTGCCTGGGCGTGGGGCCCGAGCCGCTGCGGGGTGACGGCCCCGGCGACTGGCTGGCCGCGCCGCTGGAGCCCGGCGTGCGCGCCGTGGTGGTGGGCTTCGACCCGCACTTCAGCTACATGAAGCTGCTCCAGGCCCTGCGCTACCTGCAGCAGCCCGGCTGCCTGCTCGTGGGCACCAACATGGACAACCGGCTCCCGCTCGAGCACGGCCGCTTCATCGCGGGTCGGTGCGCCCCGGGGGGGCGGGCGGCGGCCGGGCCACCCCCAACGAGGCCGCCCCCGCCCCCCTGACCCCGGGCGCGCCCTCTCTGCCTCCCTCTCGGCCCCGCAGGTACCGGCTGCCTGGTGCGCGCCGTGGAGATGGCCGCGCAGCGCCAGGCCGATGTCATCGGGAAGCCCAGCCGCTTCATCTTCGACTGCGTGTCCCAGGAGTACGGCGTCAACCCGGAGCGCACGGTCATGGTGGGAGACCGGCTGGACACGGACATCCTCCTGGGCGTCACCTGTGGCCTGAAGACCGTGCTGACCCTCACTGGAGTCTCCACGCTGGAGGACGTCAAGAGCAATCAGGAAAGTGACTGCTTGTCCAAGAAGAAAATGGTCCCTGATTTCTATGTGGACAGCATCGCTGACCTTCTGCCCGCCCTTCAAGGTTAAAGATTTAGTGTCTTTAATCTCCAGAATAAAAAAAAATGGAAAGTTAGTTACCCCATCCGTTGGTGGGGCTCAAGTCCCCACTCAGCGAGACGCTCCAGAGGACGTACTGTGAGCCAAGCAGAGGCTTTAGTTTCTACCTTGTGAGTAAACATGGGGGGTGATCTTGTTTACAGATGCTTGTGTTGTAAGATGCACTTTTAAGGATGCCACCCTGGGGCTCCCAGGTCTGGGGTGCTGTTGGCAAGGGTGGGTGTGTACCTGGCCAGGATTTAGGCAGCTTCAGGACCTGCAGACAGGACTGAGGTGTGCCTCGGGCTGTGTGTTCCGGGATTTTGTTGAAGAACCCGTTCAGGGACGAAGCCCCCCCTTGCAAGGGGCAGGGGTTGGTGCTCGTTATCACAACTGTTGGGAGAAATTGTATGGAGGCGATCAGGGCTGGCATCCGTGTGTCCTCTGGCAGAAGGGTCTGCTGCTGCCTCTAGACCCCTTTTGTGGAGGACAGGAATGGAGAAGGGGACATTACCAGGGGTGTCTGGCTCTCCTTCAGGTATGGGGCACTGCCCTATACCCCCCCCCCCACGTACACACCCACTTCTTGCAAACCACTGCGATGTCACAATTGTCTCTTCCGTTTCAGATCCCCAGGGCTGCCGGGCCACACGCATGGTTGTGCAATTCTATAAATCAGCCCGGTTAGGCTTCGGGTGCCCTAATGTGCTTTTAAATCCAGGTGACTTTTCCTGAGCATGTCGTGTTGGTGGCCAAGCAGCCGGGAGGGTGTGGCTGCAGTCCCTGAACTCTGCACTGCTGTTCAGCGCTGGTACCAAAAATGATCCCTGTGAACTTTGGAAGGACTTTGTCAAGTGCTGAAACAGAATCTTGAGTGTGTTGATTAATAGCTGTGCTCTGTTTCGTAGGGAAATTCCCACCAAGGAAGCCTACGAGCCCTGCAGCCAGCGGCACGGCCTCGGGCGTGTCCTGTCACCCGGGCACCCTCTGGGTGGGTGAGGGGGAGTTTCTCCAGGAAAGGAAGGCCTTTTAAAAAGCCTTCGGCTCTTCCGTCTTCCTGTCTCCTTGGTTGGGGCTGGGGCCAGTGGCCCAGGAGGCCCACCTCCCTTACCCCTGGATCCCGCGGTCTGGCCGGTGGAAGGAGTAGCCACTTCCTGGCGGGGGCCGTGGCGTTCTCTGCCTGTTCCTGGGTCTGCTGCCCTCGAGGACGGGCCTTTCAAGAGACGCTCCACCGGCACGTGTGGGCAGAGCCTGGGAAGCTGTTCCTCTCAGCCGACTGCTTCCCGGTTTTTGCCCTGCACCCAGTGGCAACTGCCCACGGCCGTAGCTGCTGTCCTGGCGCTCGGGTCACGCTCATCCACTGAGAGTTTTCAGAGCAATAAAGAGTATCCCAAGGCTCCAGCTCCTCCCAGATCTGGGGTCTGGGCTTTGCATCGGGCTGGTCTGCAGCCGCTTTGCTCCAGGCGGAACCATCAGGGAGGCCAGTGCCTGTGAGGTTGGTGGAGCTGACCCTGGCTCTGCGATGTCGGCTCAAGGTGGGTCTGATGTTGAGCAGACCTGTCAGGGCGTCGTCACCCACACCAGGAGCACGCAGCGGGGCGGCCTCCGTGACCTCCCTCTCCTGCCCGGCAGCGCCCAGGAGCCCATGCATCACGGGCTCCACACTGTGTACTGAACGTGTAGTAAATTCTGCAACCTGCTCGACTCAGCCTGCTTTTCTCTCGCGCCGCAGCAGCTGCTGATCCTGCGTGGGGGTGGGGCAGGAGGACTAAAAGTGCAAGACGGCTGTCCCGGGGCTCCCACCTCCAGAGCCATCACCCTGCCACCTGGCACCACCCCGTCTCAGGCCTGTTGCAGAGGGGCAGCCTTCTGGAGAAGGATAGAACCAATCCGGAAGAGCTGGGGAAATTGAAGCAGAGGAAGTCCAGAGCAGGAGAGGGTCACAGGGCACCCCGAGATGGCATGGAGCACTCAGGCAGTGGCAGGGCCTGTGCTCTGTGCTGGCCACAGTGTCAGGCTGCTGGTGAGCACAAGCCAAGGGCCAGGATAATGGCATCCAGTTAAGGAGAAAGCCAGGGCAGTGGGACCCCAGGGGCTGAGCTGGCTCCTCCCAGGCACACTGGGTCTGGGCAGGCTGCACCCTACCCAGCCTGGGGTTGGCGCAGCAGCTGGGGGTGCACCAGGAGGAAGGAGGCAGTGGCCTGGGGTCCCCACATCCGTGGTTTGCCAGCACATTATCTGACAGCTCACTGACTGGGATGTTTATGCCCTGTGCCCGGTTCTCGGAGTGTAGAGGTGACCCAAGGGCAGCAGGCCTTTTCAGGAAACGTCAAATCAGTCGCCCAGGGAACCCAATGAAGGGCAGGGTCTGGGAGGGCCCAGGCCGACCTTGCCAGTCAGCAGGCCTCAACCTCCCCAACGGCCACGCTCCCTGGTCCACACGGCCCGGGTTTCAGGGCGCAGGCACAGTGACAAGCCCCTCCAGGTAGGCGGAGGGGGCTGGCTGGCCCCAACCCAGATATCAGATAGCTGAGCAGGGGAGGGGGCTGTCATTTGGCGCATCACAGGTGTCCTGGGCCCAGACAATCGGCTCCTTGTCGACAGAGGCTGTGGCATGGAGCAGGGGAGCGGTCTCACTGAGCGCTCCGGGCCTGGGCCTGTTGGGGTAAGTGTCCCCCACCACCCCAAAACCCTCACCTGGGACTGGGACAAGGGCCCACCTCCTGCTATACCTGTCCTAAGCAAGCCCCCTCGCTGACCCCCGTGTGTTCCCAGGAGAAGACCCAGCCCAGCTGTGGGGGCTGGAGAGCCCCAGGTCTGCTGCTACTGCTGGCCATGGCCATTGCTGGGGCTGTGGCCGGGGGGCTGCTTGGTTCCACCCAGGGCCCTGCCAAGGTGAGACCCCCGAGGTCTGGGCAGGGGCGTGGGCAGTGGGAAGGGGTACAGAGGCCAGCAGGTCCAGCACCCCCGGGGAGCAAGGGCTCAGAGCAGCCAGAACCACTCAGGCGGGACAGCCCGGGCCTGGGGTGCTGGGGGTGTCCCAGAGGCCCAACTCAGCTCTGACCACCCCCCCTCAGCCACTGCTGCAGATGCTGCACCTGACACCCCCAAACCCACGGGGGGCCTGGTCCAACCAAACCACCCTGGTGGACGTGGTGCGGAAGGTGGCGACACTCACAGTGACCCCCCCACGGAGCAACGGCAGCTGGGTGGTGCTGCTGGACGGGCAGAGCGTGAGTGTGTGGGGAGGGGTCCCCAACTGCAGTCAGGGAGACCCTGGCGTCCGGGGCAGCCAGCCTCACCAGCTGCCTCCCCAGGGCTGCGTCTGCTACCGCCCAGCAGAGCACCGGGCCTGCTTCCTCCGCGCAATGGAGCCAGGGGATCGGGAGGCCCTGCAGCTGCTGCTGGACACCTCACAGGTGAGGGCCCCCCACTGGGCTGGGTGCCGAGGCCAGGGCCAGACAAAAGTTCCTCTGTATGGACCAGGCCAGGGGCCGCCTGAGGACTCCGGTTTCAGGGTAACAGAAAGCTCTCTCTTCCCCTGGTGGGGGCTGCTGACAAAGACCAAGGGCCATGCCAGCCCTGGGGTACCTGGGCCCCCTTCTGCCTTCTACCCTCCACGGTCCACCAGCGCCTTCTCTGCAGGCCCAAGAGTCTCGTGGCCCCAGCCAGGACACCCGCCACACCCAGGAGCTGCTGGCCGTGCTAGGCAGGCACGAGGTGGCCCCTGCCCAGGTGGGGGCTTTGGTGCGGCAGCTCTGTGAACGGACCCCCATCTACTGGGCCCGTCGGGCAAAGGGTGAGTCAGGGCAGCTCGCAACCCACCCTGCTGCACGGAGAGGCCTGCGGCTCCCACAGGGCATGGTGGGGTGCTGGGGCCAGGGGCCTCTCAGATTCACGGGGGCTTCTCTCCCCAGGGCCCCCAAGGCAGCGGCTCATCTACCTCTGTATCGACATCTGCTTCCCCAGCAACATCTGCGTATCAGTCTGCTTTTATTACCTACCAGATTAAAGCCCCAGTCCCGGCCCTGATCCCCACCAGCTGGCCACCCGTCACCCGCACCACAGAGGTCAACTGAGATGAATAAAGCCCTCCGCCCGGCTGCGGTGGTGTTCTCTGTGGCTTCGGGGCCCAAGGCAACAGCTGGGAGTGGGGAGCACTGGCTTGGGTGCTAGGCCGGCAGCCTTGGGTCCTTTTCAGTGGCTCCAGGCCCAGATTTTGCCAGAATTTCCCAGATGGAGACAGGCTAGCCCAGCCCAGTCATCTAGAGCCGGGCCTGGGCTAGGCCTTCTGAACCGTCACACCCAGAGAAGCAACTCTGGGTTGAGCGTGCCCCAGGGCAGGCCGCCCTGGCAGGTCACGGCTGGCCGGGGGGCTCCAGGGTAGCTCAAAGGTCCATTTGGTCTTGGCCATCAAAGGCTAGCCCATGGGGTTCTCTCGGACCTGGGGGCTGTCCAGGCACCTGCAGCTGAGTGCTGCCTGCATCAGGCAGTCCCGGCTGACAGTAAGTGCGCCGCCTGCAGTCCCAGGGGCACGGGCTAGCCCAGCACGCTGTCATTGAAGGCCAAGCAGACAACGGCCTTCTGGTGGCCTCCGTACTCTCTCTTGATCTCTCCAGTTTCCACGCACCAGAGCCGGGCCAGATTGTCAGAAGAAGCTGGATGAGCAACACGTAGCAGATCTGGGCACAGCCCCAGCCCATGCAGGGCCGGGGGCTGGCACTGGGGACCACAGCAGGGAGGTTGGGAGGGTGGGGGGCAGGCTTACCCGTGACAATGTACTGGGAGTCCCCAGAGAAGGCACAGCCCCACATCCAGCCACGGGATGACTCCCCGGGGTTGCTGCTCTTGATGCTCAGCTCTGTCATCAGGGAGAAGTTGGACGTCCTCCAGATCTTGCACGTCTGGTCCGCCGAGCAGGTGGCCAGGAGCCTGGGGTGGGTGGGGGTGTGGGGACAGCGGATGCTCTCCAACTGCTACTCCCACTGGCACCAGGCGGCCCCGCCTCACTCCCCACCTGCCCATTAGGTGCCCACACACGTGGAGTCAGGGCTGAAGCGGCACTGTAGGGCGTAGCGGGTGTGTGCGGGAATCTTGGTCTTGGGGATGAGCTGTGTCACCTCGTCGCCAATGCCCCCAGTCAGGTTCCAGACGTAGCAATTTCCCTACAGGGTAGGAGAGCCATCGTGGGCAGCCCGGGAGCCTGCGGTCTGAGCCGGGATCCAGGGCTACCGCCCAACACCGGGGCTGACTGTGCACAGGGGTGGGGGGCGTGTGCGGGCAGTGGGTCACTCTGATCCTGCCTGAAGGGAGCATGCAGGAACCCTGGACCCAACCAAAGGCCACTGCGACCAACAGCAGGCAGCCATGGCCGGCCCAGGATGAACGCTGCCCACCAACGGGAACAGGAAGAGGAGTTCAGGATGGGAGGAGGGCCCCGCCCCGGGACAGAGGGGACAGCCAGGCAAAGGCACAGGAGGGGACACGGGACTTGCTGAAGTTTAATAGAAGCCAAGGGGAGAACATGAGGCCAGAGAGGAGAGCAGGGGCCACCGCAGCACCCTGCAGGCCACGGTCAGAAGCCAGGGGCGAGGCGGGCAGGCTGCCTGTGGAAGGACGTTCGGGTGGCCATGGGAGAATGGATTGGGGGCTGGGGGAGTAGCGGGAGGGGGGGCACGGAGAGACTAAAGCCCTGGTCAGGAAGGGAACAGGGAGAAAGGAAGGAGACAGAGGGCTTCTGTAAACAAAACTGCACAACCTGCCTGGTAGGACGTGGCAGACTGCAAAAGGATAGTTGAGGAACCAACATCCAGATTTCTGGCTTAGAAGCTGGGTGGGGTTTGGGGCCCCGGAGGGAGACTCACAGTGCTGTTGACTGCTGCCATGTAGCTGGCGTCAGGGTCGATGTGGGCGGATGTGATGGAAACCTCGGGTTCCGGGATGAGCTGCTCGTTGTGGTCAGTTTTCAAGTCCCAGATGTGGATGGCCCCACTCTGGTCTCCCACAATGAGCTCGGCCTGGGGGCAGGGGAGGTGAGGCTGGGCAGGACCCCTGCCCTCCTCCAGCCCTGGGTGTCAGGCCCCACGAGGCCCCCTCACCTGGTTGGGGTGTAGGCACACACAGTTGATGGGCGCGTTCACCTGGAAGATGCGCTGGCACTGCAGGTTCCGGGACCTGGAGGGTGCGGGGTCACCCTGTGTGGTGGATGCTGCGGGTGCCCTGCCCAGCTGCCCTCTACCTGGTCGTCTCATCAGGAAATGCCCGGATGGACTCAGAAGGGGGAGCTGCCTCTGACACAGCTCACTCTCCACAGCTCCCCGCAGGACCAGACGGTGACGTCGCACAGCTTTCTTTGGCTTCGTCCTTGCCCCGTCTTGCTGTCCTCACTTCCCTCAATAAATCACCTGCCCTCAAAGCCCTGCCTCGCCCTCTGCTTGATGGGGGCCTGGACCCGACTCCACGCGCCTCACCTGAGGTCCCAGATCCTGGCCGTGCAGTCCTCGCCACCCGTGTACATCCAGCGGCCATCCTCGTGGAAGCCCACAGACGCGATGTTCTTGTTAACCCCATCGTAGCTGATGATGGGGTTGGGGTTGTTGGAGTTGAGGTCGTACATGCGGATGTGCTGGTAACCTAAGGGCACGTTGCTGAACATTACGCTGGGTGCCGCCCAGGGCGACCACCAAACGTCAGGGATCAAGGATCAGAGGTACCTGCGGCTGCGATCATGCTGCGGTCTGGCGTGATCTCGAGCGCGTTCACCTGCTGCATGGGTTAAGGAAGATGCCAGAAACAGCACCAGAGACCCCGTGGGGCGTCTGCATCGTGCCCTCCCCTCCCGGCCCCCCACCCGGCTCCGGGGCTGGATACGGAGTCCTGGTGCTGCACCGTGCGGGTGCAGATCCCACTGTGGGCCTGCCAGAACCGCACCGTGTGGTCATAGCCGGCAGTGGCCAGGATGACCGGGTCGCTGCCCACCGTGCCCGGGGAGGTGTTCATGGCGGGGCTGCCGAGGAGAGCCCGCACAGGGCCCGGGAGCTGGGCGGCAGGGGACCAATCAGAGCATCTGGAGAAGAGGGAGGTGCGGGGTGTTCAGGGGCTGCCCTCCGTGTATGAGGGTGCCAGGGTCAGTCGGCGCTGCGAGATGGGTCCTATGGCTCCCATTTTAGAGGTGGGGACAGTGAGGCTCTGCGAGGCCCGGGTACACGCGTCACAGCGGCGAAGGGCCCTCGGGGGCTGCGGGGCGCGTGCTCCGCTCCCCGCCCCTCGCGGCCGGCAGGGGGCAGTGGCGCCCGGGACGCCCGCTCTGCCGCAGGGGCGGGCCGCGCATGCGTGGGGCGGCGGACCGGCCGGAGCGGAAAGCCGAGCTCTGCCGCCGCGCATGCGTACCAGGCGGGCGGCGGACCTGAAGGGAGGGGGCGCCGTCCGGTGGATCCCCAAGCTCCCCCTGTGCTCCGCCGACCGCCCTGGCTCCGTCTAACCGGGCCGGCTTCCCCCGGCCGCGCTCTCCCGGCCGCCCGGCAGCCGCCTCCCGGCCCTCGTCCCGCGGCCTCCGTACCTTACACGCGGCGCCGCACTCCGCCGTGGCTCAGGACGGCGGGAGGAGCCGGAGCGAGTCGCTCGAGGCCGACGCTGAGCGCAGAGTTATCGATGGGCCTTCGGGGCGAGACCAGAGGGCTGGGCGGAGGCGGCTGCAAGGAGGGCCCTTGGCGGCGCGGGGAGGCCGGAGCAGGGGTCCCAGCCATTCTCCAGGCTTGGGCCCCGGGGCGGGTCCCGCCGGCCTCCTGCGCCCCGCACGCCGTGGGACGGGGTTGCGTGGTAAAGCCCAGGACCTCGTTAAATTAAGATTTCATTCACCGCCCTCCCCCCGCCGTGGGACAGGACCCCCCAGACGAATGCGCCTTCCTAGTGACCTGGGACGCGGATTCCGGGAACGAGCCTGACCCTGGCATCTAGGGGTTGAGAGTGCCTTTTTGACCAAAAGTGGGGAAAGAAAGGCAACAGAATAAGGTTTCAGTGGCTAAGAGATTTCAAATCGCATCAGAGGATGTCCTGGAGGTTACTCCTGTGCAAGCTTCACCTAATGCCA